>NC_083733.1:50014044-60014044 GCF_028564815.1 Eubalaena glacialis | reverse complement strand
GGACCGTGAAGATGACGGGGCTCTAGGGATGGGGATGTAAGAGCCATGGGAACAGAGTGAATGACCTCATGGGACAGAGTGGCCCTGCCAGCCTGGCCTGGACACAGGGTTTGTGTGTGAGAGAAGTTTATTCTTGCTTGTATTTTGGGGTCTCTTTGCTATAGCAGCTCAGCTCATCTCCTAACTGATATATCCTTCTTCTGGTAATAATCATTTTCCCTTGAAGGACCAACCTACCTTACTCTAGACTAGGGGTTCTCACCTGGGAGCAGTACTGTCCCCCAAGGGATATTAGGAAACTTCTGGGGGCTTTTTGATTGTTAAAATGTCTTGGGATGGGAGCAATGCCGGCATTTATTAGGTTGGGCAGGAGGTTCAGGAATGATACATATTCTGCAGTGTGTGAGAAGGCCCTGCCTAACAAAGAAATGTCTCGCCTAAAATACCAAGAGTGTTCCCCTTGAGAAGCACTGCAGATCTAGTCTTTCTGGTTTAGGTGGGGCATGAACACAAGGGTGAACACATGACTCACTTCCGGTCAATGAGAGCATGCAACCCCCATGGTCACTGTGATTGGTTCAAAGATGAGCATACCACTAAGTCTGACCAATCAGAATACTCCACTCTTCTGGTCCCAGGCATTGGTTTAGGGATGGACATGTGACCCATTTCCAGCCAATGAGATTCGGTCCTGGGACTGTTGGAACTGCCGGGGAGGCTCTTTATTTCCACTAGGGTTTCTACAATGGCCCAGAGCTGTTGGCAACCCTTGTACCTCACTGGATGAGAGGGGAAAGGAGGTGTGGTGTCAACAGGGGGAGGAGTGGGTTAGAGATGGGAGAGGCTGAAGTTAAAGATGGTCAAGGGATAATGCTCAGGGATGGAGGTGGAAATGAGAGGAAATCAAGGGGGCAGGGGTGGGTAAGAGGAGCCAGCAGAGAAGGGAGGGTCATAGGGACATTTCAGGAAGTTGGCCTTGGAGGATGAGGATGAGGCTTGGGCCCCATCTAAGGGTCTGGTCGGGGGGTGAGGAGAGGTACTTACACAAGTGGGGTCTGAGACAGGCAAAAGGGGAGGGGCTGGTGTGGCACTCAGGGGAGGCACATGCACTCACCTTGTGACCTCAGGTCCCCCGATTCTCTCAGGTTCGTCTGTGACCCTAGGGGAGGGGAGGGGGGAAGAGTGTCTAATCTGGACATAGGGGCCTCTCCCTCAACCCACTGGCTCCAGGACTCTGGGCAGCCCCTGCCTCAGCCCTGGTCCCTCCCTGCTGTATGGAGCTGGGCTGGGGAGGGCTGGGAGTCAGGATTTGATCTCCCTCTCCATGCCCAGAAGCGGAGCCCCATCTGAAATGGTTAGTGCAGGCTGAAGGAAAGATACTGAAGGATTTGGAAGACAAAAGAGGGGGGGGGGTGGGCAGAGACACATACCTACATATAGAAGGACACACACACACACACACACACACACACACACCCCTCCTTCAGGCTGTACTCAAATGAAACCTCCTTAGTGAGGCCTGCGCCATTTAAAACTGCACCCTCCCTTCTCCACACCCCTGACCCCCCCTTCCTTGCTTCCTTTTTCTCCTTAGTACTTGTCACTACCTGACAGTATATATATTTTACTTATTTATTGTTTACTGTCTGGGTCCCCTAGTAGAATGTCCTGGGCAGGGATTTTATCCCTTTTGTTCACTTTACTCTGGGCCCATGATGGTGCCAGGCACACAGTAGACACTCACAGAATAGTAATAGTAAATATTTATAAAGCATTTTCCAAGGCAAGATTTTAAGCTCAGTCCATGCATCACCTCACTTAGTGATATACGTCACTGCACAACAACCCTATGAGGAAGGTACGGTTATCACTATCCCCATTTTAGGGAAGGGGAAAGTAAGGCCCAGAGAAGTTGAGTCATTTGCTTAAGGGCACTCAGAAGAGCTCGGGTCTGAACCCCGAGAGTCTGGCTCCAGAGGCCAGACTATTGTTTATTAACTGAGTGAGGAAATGAACAACCAGAGCCCCTACCCGACTCACAGCGCCCCCTCCCGCCAGGCCCGCACACAGGTCAGACATGCAGATAGAGAGGCAGAGCCAGTGAAAGCAGAGGGTGGAGGGGACTTACTGATCTTGGATCCCTGGGGCAGAGAGGCGCCCGAAACGCAGCGGTTAGAGTTCTGCCGTTTAGAGGGATCGAGGGTAACCCTGCAGCGTGAGGAGGGAGGTGAAGGGTGACGGAGGAAGAGGAGGAGACGTGGGGATACAGAGGCAGAGTAGAGCAGAAGACAGGTTAGGCCCCGTCAGCCCCCCCATCCCGCTCCCCAGACCCCACATCCCGTGGGGCTTACCTTCGGGTCAGTTTGGAGGTCAGCTTGGTGAAGAGGTTGGTGGTGGGGCGGGGCCGCCCAGTGGGCAGGGGTGTGGCCTCATGGGCCAGTGTGGGAGAGGCGGGGGGCCCATTCTGCACGCCCCCACCTGCCCCGCCCCCTGCCCGCCTGTCCCGGACCTGGCCACCGTGGAACGTGCTGCGGATGGTGGAGCCGCGTGCCAGGCGGCTCCGCTCCCCTGATGGGGGAGCCAGGCTGTGACTGGAGGGGGAGGCGGGGGGCACCCGTGGGGTCCCCGAGCTGTGGGCAGAGAGGTACAAGTCAGGGTGGGGCCTTGAGGCAGGCCAAGTCCCCAGCCCCCTGCTTCTCCACTGGTCGTTCCTGAGATCAGAACCCTCTAGCAGCCTGGAGCTCAGAGACAGGGCTGCTGCGTACCTCGTGCAGGCTGTGCACTGTGCAACCCTGGTATTGTCTTACCACCTCGCCTCAACTCCTAAGTCGTCCCTCCTTCAAACTATCCTTTCTTTAAACTCTGCCCCCTCCAATCTGTCCCCTATCCCAATTCTCCTCTCTCCAAACTCAGCAATTGAATAGATTCAGATACATTTTTGGATGAATCCCCTGCTATTTGCCATCCAAACCTCAGGAACCAAACCAACTGTGCAAACACTTTGCTATTATTCAATCGTGGGAAAGGAATAGATGTGAACATCAAGGGGACCTACATTCATTACGAAAACGTTTCAACAGGTGAAAAGAAAGAGGAAGGCACCCTCTCCCTAACTCTCTCAAGATGCTGTGTGGGCAGAGGTGGCTCCACTATCCCAGGACCCTCCTCTAGGCCCTCTGAGGCTCCCAGTCCTGACAGCAGGAGCCAGACCTCCAATCTCTATCCTAGGGAGCCGGGACCAGCCTGGATCTCAAAGAGGGAGCCCTGATTGGCAGATACCACTACCTCTCTCCCAGAATCCATACACCTTGTTTTACTCTTAGTGACCAAACCCCTTAGAGTATGAACATTGCACATGGCTGCCCAGCCAGATACTACATTTCCCAGCCTCCCTTGCAGCTAGGGGTGGTCATGTGACCATGCTCTGGCCAACAGAATATAAACAGAAGTGCTTTGTACCATTTCTGGGTCATGCCTCTACAAAGAAAGCAGTTTGCACTCCACTTTCTTTCCACCCTACTTGCTGGTTGGGAAATAGTGGCAACTGGTGCAGTAGCCTCAGATCCAGAGCTGGAGCCTCATGTTGAGATTGGTCCTGAATCCTTGGAGGACCCTGCCTCCTACCTCTGGATGGTTGCATCACGGAGGACTAAACCTCCATCTCATCCACTGCACTCTGGGGTCTTTTCATTCCTGAATCGATAATCTAACTATACACTTATCTCTCGGCCAGAACTGGGAGGCTATATATTATAGTGGTTACAAGTACAGATTCTGGAATCAGTCTGGAATCTTTGCTCCTTGACTTACCAGCTGTGTGGCCTTGGACAAGTTACTTAACCCATCTATGCCTCATTTCCTCAGCTGTAAAATGGAGATACCAGGATCGACCTCATAGAATTGTTAGGGGCATTCAACTAGCGAATGTACAGAGGCCTGGCACATGGTTACTGCTTGAAAAATGTTGGCTGTTATTATTTTTATTTAACAACCACAAAAAAGCTCGTATTCATCAAATGCCTTCTGTGTCTCAGACCCTGTGCCAGGTACAAGGACACACCTGATCTCCACTGGATCCCTCTAATAGGGTCTGGAGACAGAGAACAGCAGCCCCATCTTACACAGGAGGAAATGGAGGCTCAGATACCTGCCGAAGAGCTAAGAGGCAAGATTCAAACTCAGAGCTGAGTAGCCACAGAATCACTGCCCTCAACCACTCCATTACCTTGCCCCCACCAAAGAGTAACACCTGCATCTGTTTATCAGGTGCTTCCCAGAGTGCACCTCGGCGTCATGCCTGCCAGTCCTGGTGGGCGGCAGCGTCATTATCCTGAAGCCTGCCCCACTCCCAGACTTGAACTGTGATGTGAACCAATTCATTCCCTTTTTATGCTCCAGCCAGTCTGTACTGCTTTCCCTCACATGCCAGCTGAAAGAGACCGAACAGACTCAGGCAAAGAAGTCTGAAACCCAGCCAACCAGAGGATGTTGAAGCTGTGACAATCTGGGGCTTCTCTCCAGCTCTAAAAATGGATCATTCAAAAAAAAAAAAAAGAATCAACTCAGGTTCCCAAGGCTCGTAGGCAGAGAATGGGGCAGACTGCTTTCCTGGTGCTGACGGCTAATTAATTAAGGGTGGAGGATTTTCAGGGGAGTCTGGGAGAGGGAGGACATGGGTAGATTCTGCCAAGGGAAGGGCAGACACAGACTCCCCAGTCCTCATGGCACCCCTTCCCCGCATCTATCATCTGAGATCAAGGGGGGCCCTGCTCACCTACACCCCACTGCCCCCTCCCTGTTGCTGCCCTCCCTCCATACCTGTTTTCTTTGCCATTTGGCAACAGGGATGGGCGCTCAGCCCCCGGGCGTTCTGTGCAAACGTAGGTGTTTCTGCGGGTCATCATGCTGGGGGGGAGGTTGTTCTGCAGGAGACAAGGCCGGGAGGAGAGTGAGGGAGCAAAGGGACACCCCTTAATCCCCCCTTTTACCCTCTCTGGCCTCCCTCATTAGGAACGAGGTGGGGAGGACTTCCCTGGCGGTCCAGTGGTTAAGACTCCGTGCTCCCAATGCAGGGGGCCCGGGTTCGATCCCCGGTTGGGGAACTAAGATCGCGCATGCTGCAAGGCGCAGCCAAAAAATAATAATAATAAAAAAATAAATAAAAATAAAAGGAATGAGGCAGGGGCCTGTGTGTGAACTGAAAGTGAGTAGGTGGTTTATTGTACTTTGGCTAAAGACATGAAGGGTTAGTGGGCCATCCCAGCAATGTAGGCTGAGAGTCATAGAAGGCCTTGGAGCTGGGAGGAGAGGAGGTCAGGGAAGGTTCCCAGGGAGCAGCCTTGCCCCCCTCTCCTCTCCCAGCTCTCCCCCACCTCCAGCCACGTCAAACTTTGAAAAACATACTTATTCATGCCATGCTGTCTCTCCTCATGAAGGCCTTTGCACGTGCTGTCTTATGTGCTTGGATATTCCTCCTACCTTTCCCTCTGACTCACTCTTCGCTATCTTTCAGGTGTCAGTTCATAATATATCCGCGCCCTGGCCCCAGGCTGAGTCAGCTACCTTCTTTGCACTCCCTGCTACAGCCTTGATCACTTTGAGTGACCACATCTGTTCACACATACATCCCCACCCTCTACTGCACGGAGCTCTCCCAGGACAGGAATGGCATATCAGGATTCTGTTGCCTCACAAAATGTGTTGGAAAGCGATCCCTCTTTCTTTCCTCTGGAAGTCTGCCTAAGTTGGGTATTATTCCTTCTTTCAGTGTGTGGAAGACTTCCACCAGCTTAAAGCCATCTGGGTCTGGAGTTTTCTTTATGGGAAGATGTTGATACTGTTCAGGTTTTCTATTTCTTCTCGTGTCAGTTTTGGTTAACTGTGTTTTTAAAGACATTTGTCAATTTTGTCTAAGTTGTCAAATTTATTGGCATAGAGTAGTTCCTAATACCATCTTACTACCTTTTTATGTTAGAACAAAGTTCTCTTTTTCACTTCTGATAGTGGTAATTTTGTGTTTGCTGTATTTTTTCTTTCTTTTTTTTTTTTTTTAATTGAAGTATAGTTGATTTACAATGTTATGTACTGTCTTTTTTATTAATTAGTCTTTCTAGGGGTCCACTGATTTTATTAATCTTTTCAAAGAATCAGACTTTGGCTTGTTGATTTTCTCTAGGGTACATCTGTTTTCTCCTTTATTGATTTCCTTTCTTCTCTTTATTATTTCCTTCATTCTACTGCTTTTCTGGGCGGGGGGCGGGGGGTGTGTAGTTTGCTGTTCCTTTTCTACTTTCTTAAAGTGTGGGTTTATTTCAACAATTACAACAGCTCTCATTCATTGAGTGCTTACTGAGCCAGACACTGTGTGAAGACTGTACAAGATCCTCCCAACAATCCAAGTTCTTTGATGAGCTCATTTTCACAGGGTGGAATAGTGAAGCTCAGAGAGGGGAAGTTACTTGCTCAGGGTCACACAGCTCATCAATGAAATTCAAACTCCGGTCTATGTAGCTTCAGCATCCTGACCACCTTCCTGTAACTTGTCTCCACCCTTGTCTCTGATGATGAGGATATTTTGGTTCCCTTAGCTTGTATTATATTATTCTAAGGAGCTGTAGAAGCAAGAAAGCCAAATGCTACATTCCCCAGAAACTCCTCTGCAGCCCAGGTTCTGGATATGAATGGGTTCTGCCAATCTTTGCACTCATGAAGATCTGGAAGGTGGAAAAGGGGTGGCAGCCACTTTCTTGCCCCCTTGACTTGGGCTCACACAGGCAAATCCGTGAGATGAGGGTCTGCTTCAGCAGGGCACCAGTGCCGGTTCTCCAGACTTCTGGGCAGCAGAGGCTCTTCTTCTGGAGAATGCAGTTTCTGAGTCTTGCATTGCAGCCATGACCGTATGTTCTTGAATTCAACAGAGCTAGAGGTGGCCTCAGAGGTGGCAGCTCCCTTGGTGGGTCAATTCTGCTGTGGCAATATGTCATTCTTGTAGGTCTTGTCTATTGCCTGCCCCTCCAGCCCTTCCTACAATTGTGTAAGCACCACACCTAATTCCCCGTATTAAATCCTTCCCGTCGAAAGCACAGAGTACTTCTTTCTGACACTGAATCCTAATTTATACACTAGAATCAACCACAAGCTTAGGCAGGGAGAGCACTCAATAAATGTCTGTTGAGTGAATGACTGAATGGATAAAACAAAGAGTCCCGTGTGGTGGTCTGGGGAACAGGATAGGAAATGGCAGAGTCTGAAAAATGCGACCCAGGTGGCATCGATAGGCTGGGCCACAGGTGGTGGCACCCCTGGTCCCATCCCCCAGCCCCTCCACTCACAGGGGTGCTCGTACTGTCCTTCCGCCGCTCTGGGATCTCTGCCTTGTTGGGGTTGTGGGCGCTGCTGACCATGGGGCTGGAGGGGGGCAGCCCTCGGCTCCCGCTCCCCGCGGCACTGCAGCTGGCCTTCCGGCCTGGCAGGCGCTCCTCCTTCAGCTCCGCCTCCCCTGTGCTGGTTGGGCTGCGCTTGGGGTGCAGGGGTGCAGGGGATGGGCCACCTGGTAGAGGGAGGGGACAGTTTAGGGTTGGCGTCACCTGGAAAAGCCAGAACCGACTCCAGATGATCCTTAGAACCTTAGAATTCCTTCCATAGGCTACAACCTTTGCATGGGTCATTCTGATAACATCTAAGTGACAACATATATACTGACCCAGAAGCTCCACATAAATGACATGACACACATACAGGTTATTCACTGCATCCTTTTTTTTTTTTTTTTTCCAGGCCAAAAGATTGGGAACAGGCTAAATGCCCCTTAATATGGGAATAACTAAGTAAGTCAAGATATTGTCACACAATGGAGTACTATGCAACTATAAAAAATGTTCCAATACAGAAAGATCTTCAAGATAGATTGTGAGGTAGAAAAGGCAAGGCAAGGTATGAGGTCTACAGTGGGCTATCATGTGTATAAAAAGGGGGAAGGACTTCCCTGGTGGCGCAGTGGTTAAGAATCCACCTGCCAATGCAGGGGACACGGGTTCGAGCCCTGGTCCAGGAAGATCCCACATGCTGTGGAGCAACTAAGCCCGTGAGCCACAACTACTGAGCCTGCGCTCCACAACTACTGAAGCCCGCGTGCCTAGAGCCCGTGCTCCGCAACAAGAGAAGCCACCGCAATGAGAAGCCCGCGCACCGCAATGAAGAGTAGCCCCTGCTCGCCACTAGAGAAAAGCCCACGCGCAGCAGCAAAGACCCAACGCAGCCAAATAAATAAATAATAAAATATAAAAAAAAAAAGGGGGAAAAGTGTTTAACTATATCTATTTATCTATACTTGTTTATAAATGAACGTTGCCCAAAGGCTATCATTTCTATTAAAAGAAGAGAATATATCTTTATAGTATATTAATATATTAATATTGTATTTATCCATCTTCATGCATTAAAAAATTTTTCTCTTTCTCCTTCTTTTCACATCTGTCTCTTTATATATTTATATATGAATGAAACTTCTCCGAAAGAATTGATATAAAACCGGTAACAGTGGCTGCCTCCAAGGAAGACTGGGGGCTGTGAGATACGTGTAGGACAAAGACTTTTTTACCATCTACCCTTCCTGCGCTATCAAGTTTTGAAGGATGTTAGTGTGATAGTTTCAAAAACAAAACAAAACAAATTTTGTCCTTTAGAACATCTTGGGAATTTACAGTTTTAGAACCTGGGGGTTAAACGTGTTCTAGAACTTCAGAGTCAGAACTTCTGCATGTTAAATCCTCAGGAAACTTAATGCGCAAAAGTCCCAGAACCATAACAAGCTCTACAATGACGGACACAGGGCACTCATAAACCATCTTTTATCCCGAGAACCCCAGAACCCTGAAGGTCTCCATGTGGGTTATTTTTAAAGGTTACCGTGTTCTAACCATAGGATGTTGGAGTCACAAGCTTCTTAGGGACTCTCTGGGCCAATCTCGCTATTTTATAGGTGGGGAAAAGGAGATCCAGGGGAGGGGAATGGCTTGACCATCCAGAACAAAGCAGGTTCTGCTCAGGACTGATGCTAAGCTTCCCTGACTCCCCTCTTCCTGTACTAGTGCCCGTCCCAGAGTAAAGAATTTCACCCCTAGAGAGAAGTAGGGCTGCAAAAATAACGGAAACTTGGAAATCACCTTGGCAGTTCCTTAACTGTTAAACGTAGAGTTACCATATGACCCAGCAATTCCACTCCTAGGTACATGCCCAAGAGAAATGAAAACATAGATCTACACAAAAACTTGTACATGAATGTACACAGCAATGCTATTCACAGTAACTAGAGGCGGAAACAAACCAAGTGACCCTCAGCTGATGAATGGATAAACAAAATATGGTATATCCATGCAATGGAATATTTATTATTCGGCCATAAAAAGAAATGAAACACTGATACTGCTACGATACGGATGAGCCTTGAAAACATGATGCTAAGTGAAAGAATCCAGTCACAAAAGGCCACATACTGTATGATTCCATTTATATGAAATGTCCAGACTAGGAAAATCTACAGAGATAGTAAATAGATTAGTAGTTGTCAGGGGCTGGAGGTTGGGGTGGATGGGAGATTTGAAGTAGATGACTAAGGGTTATGGAGTTTCTTTATGGGGTATTGACAATGTTCTAAAGTTGACTGTGGTGAAGGATACACAAATCTGTGACTATGCTAACGCCACTGAACTGCACACTTTAAATGTATGTGAATTATATCTCAATAAAGCTGTTAAAAAATAGTGGGGATGATTGACATTTGATGAGGGTATAGGTAAGAGACCTCTTGGAAGTTCCCACGTCTCATTTGTGGTGGTAGTGGTGGTGGGTCTATTTTCTGCAGGGGATGAGATATCTGTTAGTTGCAGAATGTGGGATACAATCAGGTGTCTGCCCACTCCCTTCCCACTAGTAAGTAAGGAGGAGAGCCAGAGGGCAGGCTCTCAGCAGCCATTTTGTACAATGTGTCATCCTGTGTCTTAGTCAAGTGGATTAATCCCAACTGGACCCTGATATCAAGTGGACCAAAGAGATTCCAGCTATTATTTGAGCTGGCCTCTAAAACCGAGTTGTAAGGAGTTAAGAGACTGGGAAAAAGGCAGGATATGTAAGAAATAAAGGAAAAACCAGACAAGCAGAGAAGAAGCAAGACACAGAGTGTCTGCTCTGGGTCTGGCTGCTTTTCCAGTTTCTAATCCCTTACTGAGCCTGGCTGCCTCCAAATTTCATGCAATGTCCCTGTACCTTTATAAGACATTCCTCCCTTCGTTGCAGTTGGCTCGAGCAGGTTTCTACTGCTTGCCAGCCAGAGAACCCTGATGTAATGCAGGTCTGAGGCCCTGGGACCAGGGATGGCATGTGAGGGTGTGGGGCCGATACTTACAGAAGTCGCTATGCCTGCGCTGGCGGTGGTAGGTGGAGGAGGAACTCCGCTGCCCTTTGCTGTGGCTGGTGCCTTTGCTGGAGCTTGTTCCATTGGTGGTGTCGCTGGGCGCCCGCACCCGTGCCAGGGCCAGCCCCGGGGTGCCCCGGTCCCCACCCTCCTGCAGGAAGATGACAGACGAGGAACCTCAGCCCCTGTCCCCTCTGCCCCAGAAGTCCCACCACCCCGGGCATCGCGCATCCCAAATGTCCCTGACGCCTTCTGACCTCAGTCTTCCTGCCCAGCAGGAGGTAGGTGGCGGTCACTTCGTTGTACTTCTGGCTGGTCAAGGCCTCTTTGATTTCTTCCCGCGTGTAGCCCATACCCACCATCACCTCTGGGAGAGGGGGATGGAGAGGAGGTTCAGTCTCCCCAGATCCTTCCCTTCCACTCATTTCTGCATCACATAATGACTGCTCTTTGGCTTGTCCAGTATCCATTCCTCCTTCTGCCAGCAGCACTCTGATTTTCCTTGGAAGAACATTTCTTCCCAGCTCAGATCACCTGGCTGACTCCTGCCTGCTCCAAGCCCCAAGGGCAGGCATATAACTCAGGTCTGGACCATCAGAGTGTTCCATCCCCAAGGCCATACTGATTGGTTCAGGGTGGACATATGACCCAGTTCTGGCCAATAAAAGTGTTCCATCCCCAAGGTCAAATTGACTGGTTCAGGGGTAGTCAATGGGCACCGCCCTAGGGCTTCTATTGGAACATTAGGAAAGTGGCTTCTCTTCCTGATGGGGTGTCCAGGCCACTAGGATATGCTGTTGTCAGCTTGCTCCTGGCGGGGAGAGCTGCCTGGGAAAGAAGCCACCACTGAGAAGATCCCTAACAGCTGTCTCTGAGCACCTGGATCCAGCTGTGCCTGAAGGCTGATATACCCTGGCCTTTTCAGTTATGTGAATGAATAACATCACTATTAGGTTAAAACACATGAAATTGCTGGTATTAAAATTTTTTGAGCTATTACAATGGCAATTTCACATGGGTCAACCTATTATTATTATCTGGTTTAAGCCAGAATGGCTTGGGTTTTCTGTTACTTGCCACCAGGAAGTCCTGATTAATACAGTCAGATCTGATGGTGGCCTTGGTTTCCTCAGCTGTAGAATGAAGGTTACTGGATAGTTCCTAAGGGGCTCTTCCAGGGCTAATGCTTTTGGGGTCAAATGTTCGAGGGCTCCAGGCTGAAGGGACTGGGACCAAACGGGTGGAGGGTGAGGCATGTGCCAAGGTGGGAGTTTTTCTCAAACATGCAGATTACTGATGGCTTTGACCAAACTCTTCTGGAAGTGACTGTGATTTCTTGTGTCTTAATAGTCAAAGTTAACACAAAAGCACTTATTACATGCCTGATATAAGTGCTTTATATAAATTCATTCACTGACTATTCATAACAAACTTATGAGATAGGTTCTCTGATTATCCCATTTTACAGATGAGGAAACAGAAGCACAGAGAGGGGAAGCCACCGGCCCTGGGTCACACAGCTAGAAAGTAGCGGCGCAGGGACTGGAGCCCAGACTTCTCTGGTCTCCCCAATTGCCTTGCAAACTTCTGTGATGCACTAACCAAAGGGGTAGGTGCTGGGAAGCTCCTACCCCTGGCTCTGCGGCCTATGGCTCTGCTCTCCCTGACCCTCACCGATTCGCTTGGTGTCCCCGAAGTCCTCCTTGGGCTCTGTGTATGGCTTCAACTCCTCACCCTCATAGCCGATGTTGATCCATTTGTCTTTCATGATTTGCTACAGGAATCGGGAGCAGGACAGGGAAGGGGAAAGAGAGATGTCAGAAGGAACTGGGAAAAATATAGCTTCCCACCTCCCACGTAGGCCCCCAAATGGGGTTCCTGCCCTGCCCCGCCCCCACCTCCAAGGCCTAGCACCCCAGAATCAAGAGCTTCCTGAGAGCTAGCACCTCCTCGCCCCATCCCTCACCCACCCAGCTGAAGCCTCCTGATGACACCCTCCCTCCTCCGCATCATCTGGGTCCCTGGCACCCTGTAATCACTCTAGGAGCTCATTAGCTAATTACTGGCATGTCGGGGAGTGGGCGAGGCTGTTTGGGGGGCGGTGTCAGGACAGGCCTGGGAGCCTTTTCCTGGGCTGCCTGTCTCCCCTCACCTTCCAGCAGCAGGTCGGGCACGGGAGAAGAATAGTGCCAGCCAAGAAGGCTTCAATGGGGGGGCTGTGGGGCTGGAGGCTTAGCTTACCTCGAGGGTACAGCGTTTCGCTGGGTTCAGCACCAAAAATCTCCGCAGGATGCTCTCACAGTCTGTTGACATGTAGAAAGGGACCCGGTACTTCCCTCTGAGGACTCGCTCTCGCAGCTCCTGGGGGGACGGGGTTACTGGGGGAGGGGTCCGCCCCGCCTCCCCACCCGTTTTCATTACACACACACACACACACACACATCTTTCTCCCAATCCCCCGACAAAAGTGATAGGAGCTCCAAGTCCCAGCCCTGATGCAGTGGGAAAAACCCCACCACTTTTTCTCGACCTCAGTTCCCATCTGTAAAATGGGAACGTTGTCATAGATGCAGCAGTTTTCAAAAAAGTTTTTTTAAAAAGCGATATAACTTCTCACTCTGAGTTAATCTTACAGAAAGGGTGAGCTCTATAAGCCAGATAAGAGGGGAGGTGGGTCGATGAGTCAGCCTCTGGGGCCTTAGTTTCCGTATCTGTAAACAGGGATCACAGCACTCACTTCCCAGGCTAGGGTAGGAGTGAGTTTGTAGAAGTAAATGCCTAGCACGAGTCATGCCCAGAGCAAGTACCTTTTTTTTTTGACCGTGCCACGTGGATTGTGGGATCTTAAGTTCCAGGACCAGGGATCGAACCTGGGCCCTCGGCAGTGAAAGCGCGGAGTCCTAACCACTGGACCACCAGGGATTCCGTAAGTGTTTTTTTAAAAATTAATTAATTAATTAATTAAGTTTTGGCTGCATTGGGTCTTCGTTGCTGCGGGCGGACTTTCTCTGGTCGCGGCGAGCGGGGGCTACTCTTCGTTGCAGTGCATGGGCTTCTCATTGCGGTGGCCTCTCTTTGTTGCAGAGCACGGGCTCTAAGCGCGCGGGCCTCAGCAGTTGTGGCACGTGGGCTCAGTAGTTGTGGCTCACAGGCTCTAGAGCGCAGGCTCAGTAGTTGTGGCGCACGGGCTTAGTTGCTCCGTGGCCATGTGGGATCCTCCCAGACCAGGGCATGAACCTGCGTCCCCTGCACTGGCAGGCGGAGTCCCAACCACTGCGCCACCAGGGAAGTCCCCGCAAGTGCTTTTTTAATACTAGGTTTACAAAAGGGGAGGAGAGAGGGGCATCCTGCCCCCCATCCCCCATTTGTCTTTCCAAAAAGCTATGAGGCCCTGGCAGTTTCAAAGAATGAGCATTGATTTATATGCTTTTTTTTTTTTTAAGGGCCTTTTAGGAGGGCCCTGCCAAGGTTATGAAAGAAAAAATAAATTCCACGCTCCATGGCATGGCAGACTAGGGAGAGCCCCTTCCATCCTGAATAAAGAACTGAGGTAGACAGAAAATGGAGGGCAGGGTGAATGGGGGAAGGGGTCTCTTGGGGTGGAGCCCTCTGCCAGGGCCTGGGCTGGGAGCTCCCTCCAGGGGCCTTCTCCTGAAAGGGCTGGATGAGGCCTGTGCCTGGAGAGCCTGCAGATCATCACAGCCTGAAGGGTCGTGAATATTTCATAGTAATGAGGATCGCTTTCAGAGCACTCACCCAGTGCTGGGCAGCGTTCTCAGTGCTTTACACATATGACATCTGTGTTCACAAGGATGCTATGAAGCAGGGTTATGACGCTCCGTTTTCCGGACGAGGAAACTGAGGCCCAGGGAGGTTAAGTCACTTGCTCTGGGACTGTGCAGCCAGAAAGTGGCAGGGCCAGGGTTCAAAGCCAGGCAGTCAAGCCCCGGAGCCTGTGCTGTGTAACCACCACTCCACGCCGCCTCTGTCACGTGATGGTGAGAAGTAGCCATCAGGCCACTGACACCACCACCAGGGCAGCTCCCGAACGTGACACCCTGGGCAGATGCCAGGTCCCTGTGAAGGGCTTCACACACCCAGTCTGGCTTTAAGTGTCCCCATCTTACAGGTGGGGAAACGGAGGTTCAGAAAGGAACTTGTTCAATGTCACTCAGCAAGGAAATGACAGAGCAAGGATCTGCCCCCAGCTGCATGTCTCCTTCACCCAGCAAGGCTTGGGGTGCCCGGTGGGGAAACTGGGACAACAGGAGGTGACAAGGGCCTGGGGCAGGTGAGAGGCTGGTCTGGCCCTTTGGAAAGTTCTCTTGGCTTCATGCTTAGGGCTCAGAAAGATTATTCTGTGATCTCAGCAAGTCCTCGAATCGCTGCTGTGAGGTTGGTACCTTAGGGTCCTCACTGAACAGAGGTGGAGACTGAGGCTCGGCGGAGTTGGCTGCTTGGCCGATGCCACTGTGACGAAGGGGTCCCCTTCCTCATCACTCAGGGCTCTGCTGGCCTGTCCTCGGCAGTGACCTCCCTGATCCCCTGATGGCTCCTCACGGCCACATCAAGCAGGCCTGAGCACTGCCGCTGAGGAATTCCCACCCGAAATGCACCACCTGGATCCAAGCGTGAGGACACACTGTGCAGCCCAGACTGAGGGGGCTTCTTTCTGCAAGATGACTGGCCTGAACTCATCACTGCCGCACCATGGAAGACAAAGAACGGCGGAGGGACTGTTCCAGATGAAAGGAGACTAGAGACAGGACAACAGAACGCCATGAGGGCGCCTGAGCGGATGTTGGAGCAGAAGACACGGCTGCCAAGGATATTCTTGGGATGACTGATGCAACCCGAGCATGGGCCATGGGTTAGAGGCCGGGAACACATCAGTGCTGGATTTCCTGAGCGTGATCGTGGATGGGGAAAGGCCGCGTCTCATGAGATCCCTGCTGTATGCAGCCTTTAGGGATGAAGGGACATTGTGTCTGCAACTGACTCCCATGTGTTCCATCAGTAACAGTGATGACAGCGGTACCACAAGCATATATAGACACATGGCACACGTGGCCACACGCAATCGGAGCATCTCCTGAAACGTACACACCTGTCCCCTGTTCTAGGCTGACAACTTCTCTGTTGACCGGCAATGTTTCAGAATAAAAAGTTCAAAGGAAAAAAAAAAAATCCACCCCAACACTACAACTCACCCCACACTTCCCACCCCCTTCCACAGAACTGGCCAGCATCTAGCGTGCTACATATTTTGCTTATTATTTTATTTTCTGCCTGGCTCTGCTGCAAGAATGTCGGTCCATGAGAGCAGGATTTTTTGTTTGTTTGTTTAAGTGCACCATTCAACGGCTTTCAGTATATTCACCGAGTTGTTGCAACCATCACCAGAATCCGTTTTAGAACATGGCCATCACCCCCAGAAGAAGCCCTGTAGCCCAACCCCCACCTCCTCCCTAGTCTTAGGCAACCACTGATCTGCCTTCTGTCTCTGTGGATTTGCCTATTCTGGACATTGCATAGAGGGGGAACCCACAGCGGGTGGTCTTTCGTGACCAGCTTTTCCCACTTAGCGTGTTTTCAAGGATCGCCTGGGGAGCAGCATGTATGATGGCAGGGATTTCTGTCTCTTTTGTTCACCCTGTGTCAGCAAAGCTTCACACAGAGCCTGACCCGTGGACGGTAAGCAATAACTATGTACTGAATGAGTGAGTGAGCGGGATTTGAACCCAAGCCTGCTGGCGGCCAAGCCCACACCCCGAACCCCGACACAGCCTGGTCCACTTGGGCTGGCCGTGTGGCTGTGGGGACCTGGGTCCTACCTGACCCCCGTCATGCCCTGTGACCTCGGCCCCACCCCTCCAGCCCTCTGCAGAAGAGGTTTGGGGGCCCGACCGTGAGGGCCAGAGAGACCCTCCCCGGGGGAGCCACAGCCCCCGTGCCGGCCCCGCCCAGCACCTTGAGGTTGTGCCCGTCGAAGGGCAGGGAGCCGCTGACGAGGGTGTACAGGATGACGCCGAGGCTCCAGATGTCCACCTCCGGCCCGTCGTACTTCTTGCCCTGGAACAGCTCCGGGGCGGCGTACGGGGGGCTCCCACAGAACGTGTCCAGCTTCGAGCCCAGCGTGAACTCATTGCTGAAGCCAAAGTCGGCGATCTTGATGTTGGCCTCGGCGTCCAGCAAGAGGTTCTCGGCCTGCGAGGCAAGGAGAGGGCAGAGGGTGGACGTGTGCGGCGCCAGAGCCAGCTGACCTGGTCCGACTGTGGCCCTGTCCCTTATTCCCTGTGTGACCTTGGGCAGTGACTTTACCTCTCTGGGCCTAGTTTCCTCATCCATAAGATGGGGATCATCATAGCCCCCACCTCACAGGGACGTTTGAGAATTAAGTGAATTATTCCGTGAAAAGTCCTCGAACAATATTTCATGCCCAGTAAGTGCTATATAACGTTAGCTCTATCATCCCGTGTGGTCTGCAGAGCTGGAAGCCCTCAGGCAACCTCCTGCCCTTCGCAGAGCCTCAGTTCACCCAGCAGAAAAAAAATGAGGACGGATCGCTCTAGACTTACAAAAATGAAAACAATCATTTTATACAATATTTATTGTGCACCTACTATGCGTCGGGCTTTTAGACTATCATTTATAAGAGTGGCTACATACAGTGCGGTTAAAGTACAGATTCAGGAAGAATCCTAGCTTCAAATCCCAGCTCCACCACTCACTCACTGTGTGACTTTGGGTGGATTACCGGCTCTCTCTGTGCCTCAGTTTCCGATGTGTAAACCGAAGGGTCATTATAGTACCTGCCTCACGGGCGGAGGCAGGGTTAAGTGGAAAGTGCTTACCACAGTACATGGCACAGAGTCAGCACTCAAGAAATACTTTGTACTGTTACGAGGTTTTGTCTATTTTTGGTGGCAAGTGTTTGTTATTTGCCACTTCATGGGGGGAGGGAACTGAGGCTCAGGGAGGCCACCTCATGCCCACAGCATGAAAGTGGCAGAGTTGGAATCCAAAAGAGGCCTGCCATCTCCACAGCCCGAGCGTGGAAGGAGTCTCCGGCATCCCGCCTCTTCCAGCTTGTTGACTACAAATTCATGCATGAATCCACCCTTCAGACTGCTGCCCGTGCCTTGCCCCTCCCAACCACCGCCCTTCCCTAGCCCAGCATCTCTGGCTTCCTCCCGGGTCTCCCTACTTCCTGGTGTATTTCAGTACCACCCTTCCCCACCTCTGGCCCAACGAAGGGATAGAAACCACACAGACACACACTTCAGAGGGATCTCCCCCAAACCTCAATCTACTGGCATCTCCGTCTTGCTCAGTGGTGACACTCCCCCTCGTGGCATTTGAGGCTCCGCAGTTCAGCCCCAACCTCACTTCTGGGTTGGTCCCCGTGGTGGGTCCCCCTGGAGACTGTATCCCCAAATCCCCTTTCAGCCACTTCCAGGACCTTCCACCAGGGGGGGTGCCTCCTCCAGGTTGTTCACCATGGATCGCTCCCCGCTGCAGGGCAAACTCAGAAGCCTCCAAGGTGCCTCCTCAGGGGGTTGTGTGGGGACATCAGGGCAGTACAGAGAGAGGGAGTGCTTCAAAACGTCTACAGCAATTTGACAGTGGAATTTTATGTTTTTTGAATTTATGAATAATCATCTTAAAAATCGGGCTTGTATTTTGCACATCTTTCTTTTCCTTTCATTTTTATTATACTTTACCAAAGTACCTGTCCACAGTGGATTGGGCATTGAAAATACTCAAACAAACCTGGACCTTTGCTACAGAAACCTTGAGAAGCACTTCCTTAAGTACTTAGACCAGGGCCTGGGACACAGTAGATGCTCAAGAAATCACGGTGAAGACAACAGACAACTTGATGCGCACCAGACAAATGTTTCTCTCGCTGGTCTAGGACGAGAAGTCCTGAGACAGGAGGTTCTCTCTGGGTGGGGCTGTGGAGCAGGGGCCCTGGGACAAGGAGTTGCCCCTGCTCAGCTCGGCCAGGCAGTGGGGGTAGGGTGGGGGGAGGCCCTGCTCAGTCCCTTCCCCGAGGGGCACTACCCTTCCCAAAGGTCCTTCTCAAGTTCAAAGATGCCTGTGATTCTAAGACCCTGGAGGCTGTGTGACTCTGGGGCTCTAAGATCTCAATTCTTGAAGTTTCCTGAATGTTCTGAAGTCTCCGGAGGCTCTGGGAGTGACTAAGTTTTTATTGCATTCCAGTGACCTTGTCCGGGAGGCACATAACCGTCTGAGGCTGTTCCGGGGACACTTTGTTTCTTTCCCCTTTGTTCACTCCTCCTGTCCCCATCCCCCACCTGCTCCCCCATCAGCTGGCCTTGTTTTTGCCACAAAAGCTTGGGAAAAAGTCAAGGGGCTCTGGATGCTGAGGGAGGAGCACGAAGACAAAAGGGAGGGGAATATGGTGGAGGGTACAGGGCACCCCAGGGGATGGGGGGGCAGTGCTGGGGACAAGCAGGGGTCTGTGGGCTGAGCTGGGAGGCTCACCTTCAGGTCCCTGTGTACAATGTTTTTCTGGTGACAGTAGTGCACAGCCGATACAATCTGGAGGGGAGGGGAGAGGAGGGGAGGTCAGTTACTTATGGCTCCCAAACCCCTCAGCCTCCCTCAGAGACCCCATGAACCCGCCCCTCAACTGAGCTCTGGACTCCAGGCCTCCCCAAGCACAGGTTGTGATGCTGGTGCCCTTCCCCACCCCCCAATTCGGCCACAGCAGGAAATGATGTGGGACCTGCACAGACACACACCTCCACCCGGACTCCTGGACATCCTTGTACCCAGACATCAGGACACCCTCCCAGCAAGGACATCAGCACCAAGACAACAGGGCTGGCCCCTCCTGACCTTCACGTCAAGAAACACTCATGAGAACATCACACAGCTATAGACAGACACGCGGCCCAACATACGAGGGCTTAAGCCCCGCGCACCCAGTACAGCTGCGTGCAGCAGCTGGACAGTCCCGGACCAACACCCTCACTCAGATCTCTTCGCCCACCAAACCCTCACACCTGAACGCCCTCTTACCCATCTGGGCACCCTCACTGCCACACACTTGGACATTCACACACCTTCTTATCCACCTGGACATCCTCGCACCATATACTCTCTTGCTCACCAACCTCTGTGCCCACACCTGGGCATCCTCCCTGCCACACATCTGAAACCACAGGCTCTCTTACCCACACACCTGGGCACCCACATATCTGCGTGCCCTCTTACCCACAAACTTAAGATACCCACACTTGGGCCCCCCTCACCCATACACTCCGGCTGCCATATGCACTTTTACCCACACAGCTACACACCTATATACCTGGGCACTCACACACCTCTTACCATGTCCCTCTTAGGCACACTCTTATATACGGGGCACACCTTCAAACCCACACATCTGACACTGGCACACCTGGGCACTTTCATGCCTGACCCTCTTGCCCAACCACCTGGGTACCTGCATCCCTCCATCTAGGTATCCTCACACCTGGGCATCACAGCCACCCAGCTCTCCACCTTCACCCCCAACCTGCCTTAAGCCACGCCCCCAGGTCCTTGGACAGCCCAGACCCACACCCAGCAATCAGACCCTCGTCCCCAGGGACTGGGGCTCCCCTCCCAGCCCCACCGGCAGCTGTGACCCCAACCTGTCGGAACTTGGCTCGAGCTTCCTTCTCCTTCATGCGGCCGTGTGACACGAGGTAGTCAAACACTTCTCCTGCAGGGCAGAGGCCAAGCGGGGTCAGGGCGGGGCATGGGGGGCGCAGAGAGCAGGGCGGGGAGGGGAGGAGCCTCACCAGCACTTGCATATTCCATCACCAGGTACAGCGTCTTCTCTGTCTCGATCACCTCGAAGAGCTTCACTGCAATGGCCGGGGGATGGGGGTGGGGAGTTACAAGAGAAGAGACCCCTCACCCTCCACCAGCACTTGGTAACTGCGCATGTGCTGACCATAACACCCCTTACTCAAGAACACTCGATGGCTCCCTACTGATGCCAAGATTTCCCAAACTCCCTGGCCCCACTTTACCACCTTCTCCACTTCCTCACAAGAATGTCAGCTCTATGAGGCCAGGGGTTTGTACCTGTTTTCTTTGCCGCTGTGCCCCACAGTCTGGCACATAAGCAGCCACTCAATAAATATTCACTGAGTATATATGAACAAATGGATGAATAAATGCTACGGCCACATTCAGGCCAGGCTAAATCCTGCTTCTTTTGTAAAGACCCCACTTTCTCCACTCTGCCTAATGATAATGACAATGACAATGGATGCTGCTGATAACAATAATCAGACCAGCTCCCACAGCTTAGCTCCGAACTAAGTGTTCTGCATGCATGACCTTACCCAGTCCTTGCAATGACCTTGAAGTAAGCCCTCTTATCACCCCCCCAGGAGGAAACTGAGGCTCAGAGAGGTTGACTGACTCACCCAAGGTCACACAGCCAGGGAGCAGGGATACTGCTACAAAAAAACAGGTCTTTCTAATTACTATAACAGCCAGTTCTCTCCTCCCCCGACTCTCTTTTCCCAAGTGCCCTGGTTGGTATCCACCGAGCCCACTCCCTTCCCCTCCTCACCGATGTTGGGGTGGTTTAGGCCCTTCATGATACGGACTTCTCGGAACAGCTGGAAGAAAGGAAGAAAGAGAAAGATGAGGGTGGGCCGTTTCGAGGACCCTCTTCCCAACCTTGCCCCTGCCCTGCTCCCTCTCCCTGGGCCTCACCTTCTGCAGGCTGCTGGGGTTCAGCTGGGTTTTATCGATGATCTTGATGGCAACCTAGAGACGAAAGAAAGGGGGGAAAGGTCAATGTACCACAGGCCCTCGAGCTGGGAAAGGTTCCCCCAACCCAGATCACCCTAGGATATCCTTCCTTTGTCCCTTTTCAGAGACAGCTCTCAACCTGGGCCATTCTTAGTGGATGTGGGCTCTGAGCCTCATGACCTTTGCACATGCTGTTCTTACCATGTCCAGTGCTACCCTTACTTCTGCAGGGAAGTATATCCCCTATACCACCACGGGGCCTGTGTGAGTGAGTGTGAGGGTGACTGAGACCTTGAAGGGGCCCCTCTGGGAGGGCATCTCAGACCATTCACCCGTCACATCTTTGTTGTGAAGGCACAAACTGTGGAACAAGAAATAATAACCAGAGCTCACATCTACCGAGCAGTCACATGGGCCAGGCCCTGGTCTATGCGCTTTACAAATGAGAACTCTTTTAATCCTCACAACAACCCTATGAGATTATCCTCATTTTACAAATGGGGAAACCGAGGCACAGAGCTGTTCAGTCACTTGGCCAAGGTTACTTGGCTGGTAAGTTTGTGGGCTGGGATTTGAACTTACGCAGCCTGACAGAGTCAACCTCTTAAACACTTAAAATCTATAGATAGCTTTGAAAGAGCTTTAAGGTAGTCATCATGGGGGGAAAATCAGAACGTTACTGAATCCTCTTTGTACTTATCCTGAAGTTTAGTTACGTTTTTATTTTGAATTTCACACTGGGGTACAGCACTTCAAAAGCCATAATCCAGTTTAGGTCTTTAGTTTTCCCAAAGGGTTCTGGGGTCACCCCCCCCAATCACCCCAGATCCACTGGATTACAGAACTCTTCCCTCGGGAGGCTCTGTTCCTTTAGAAAATCCTGGAATCACGTTCAAGACCACATGAGAGGAACAATGTGCTCTTTGTGGGGGAAGAGGGTCCCTTAGCTTTCTTCATATTTTCACAAATGAGTTTTTAATCTTGTCAAGCACTTTTTATGCCAGTATTGAGATGATCATATGGTTGCTGCCCTTGAATCTGTGAATGTGGTGAAGTACATGAATAAATTGTCAATTTGAAAAGAACTGTGCATTCCTCGGATAAACCCAGCTTTGTCACCACACAGCTTTCTTTAGTTGATCTGTCAGATTCTTTTTGGTAATATTTTGTTTAAGATTTTTGTACCTATATTCACATGTAAGACGGGCCCACAATTTTATGCTTTATCTGGTTTTGTTGTCACCAAAGAGCACATAAAATCTGTCTGGCAGTGGAACCTCTTTTTTTAGTCTCTGGAGATATTAGCATAAAAATGAAATGTTTGGTACAATTTGCCCATAAAACCATTGGGGCCTGGTGACTTTTGTATGTATGGCACAGACAGTGTGAAGGCAGGATGAATTGCTCCAGTTACTTTCTCTAAAATTGAAAGAGGTGCAGAGGCGTCATAAACCCACCCACCATCTTTTTTTTTTTTTTTTTTTTTAATTTTTTTTCCACCATCTTTTTTTTCCCATTAAGTGTGAGTTAGTTGCGTCCTCTCCCTTTCTGCAATAATGTTGCCATACTCAGTACATATATCCATCCTGGAAGGCGAAGTGGGGAGAGTGAGACTGTGTAGACATGAATAAACCTCTTGTGTTCTCAATCAAGATCACTGGAAGATTTGGTGGAACCAAAGTCCACCATTAAAACAGGGAGGTGGCCTAGGTTTAGATACAAAAACCATATGACTTCTTAGAAACACCACACATGGCTTGCCTGTGATCTGAGACAGCCCAACAATTTCAGGGATGCCTGAAATTGGCTCCCTTTTCCTACTTGAGTTGTTCTGGGAAAATGTGAGATGTTCTATTGTGAGAGTAAGAGAGTTACATGTGGTCACAAAGCAAAGTGAGAGCCAAGCCCTACCTCTCCCTACCTCCCACCAAGTGCCAGGGCTGCAGGATTCTGCCCCGAGCCCCGCCCTCTCCCCTCACTCACCTCCCGGCCAGTAAGGATGTGCCGGGCCAGCTTGACTTTGGCAAAGTTGCCCTTCCCGATGGTCCTCAGCAGGCGGTAGTTGCCTACATGGGGCTGCTCCTCGGGACAGGAGGCGATGGAGTTCCGGCAGCGGGCACCCAGGGAGCGGCTGGACCAGGACGGTCCCTTGTCCGAGGAGCGGCCAATGCCCAGGGTGCCATGCTAGGCGGGGGAGACGGAGCATGAGAGGTGGGCAGCGCCCATCCAATCCACCTGTGTGCTGGGGCGGTTAACTCCAGCCATGGCCACTGGTCCCCTCGTGGCGCTTTTCAAACCCACGCCAGAGAGAAGGCTTTGGGTCCCCCATCTTTCTCTGCAAAAAGACACCTCCAAGAACAAAGATGCTGGGGCTCCCCCAACTCTGCAGCACCTGGGACCCCAGATATCAGGTCTCTTCTTCACCCCTCCCTGCAATCAGTCTACCCACTCCCCCAACTTCCTTTTCTAATTACTAGGACCTCCATCAGCTCCAAGATATTGTATTCTAATGCTGCAGCCCTCAACCCCCAATCAACGCCGACTCAGTGTGGACTCAACCCTCTACCCCAACCCTCACTGCTTCCAACATTCCATTTCATCCATCACTGTCCCCATCCAGCCCCCCAATTCTATGGCAAGCCCATATTTCAACACCTGACTTCCAGTTTACTGCCTGCAATGTTTTCTTCTGATCCATATTGCCCCAAATTCTACTCCAAACACTGTAACCAACCGTCTTTCATTTCGCCCTGACATTGTAGCCCCACATTGTTAACCTTCCTTCTGTGGGAAACTTTGTTGCTTCCTCACCGCCGTGAGCGTGGGGCGGCACCGCCCTGTGAAACGCTCCTGCTCCATCAGCGCCCTCACCCGCTGACTCCCACGCTACACCGCGATCTGTCCCCGACGTTGTGTTCCTGCCATCCTGTCCCTCCTGGGCCTCTCTCCCCCGCAGGTCACCTGCCTGCTCCTGGCTATCCTGTCCTGATTGTGAGCCCCAGGGACTGTGCCTCCCTTTTAGCGCTGGGGCCCAAGGTGTGGGTGACAGAGGCCCCAGCCAAGACGGCTCTGCTCAGACCCTGGGCTGTCCCTGCGCCCTTCCCAAGGCTGGGGGTGGGACGCAGGAGGACACAGGGAGCTGAGGAAGACAGAAGGCCAGGTAGGCAACGAAGAGGAGGACCCGGGCTGCTCCTTGCAGGGATCTGCCAGGCCACTTAACAGTGATGAGGATCATCATTTAATGAGCACTGGCCATTAATGCACCATCATTCCCATTTTACAGGTAGGGAAACTGAGGCTCAGAGATGGGACCTGAACCCAGACAGTTTACCCCCGAGTTGATGTCTTCACCGCTGCCGTGCCACACTGTCTCACACTCCTGTCATTTTTATTAAGTAGGCTTTACTACTGGCCAAATCCTGGGCATTAAAGCACCTCATCTGCATTTAATTCCTACGGTAGCCCAATGAGGGCAGCACCTGTATCCCCATATTCCAGAGGTGAAACTGAGGCTTGCAGCGAGATGGTGCCTTGTCAAGGTCACACAGTTCATTCATAAGAAGCAGAAAGGTAATGCTCCCCACAAGGGGCAGAAAGGTAATGCTCCCCACAAGGGGCAGAAAGACAGCCGCCACTGCCGGAGCCCTAACCACATGCCTGCTGCCTACTGTGCCTTCACCTGACTTCCAAGGTGGGTCCAATTATGATCCGCACTCTCCACATGGGGACCCTAAGGCTGAGGGCAGGGTTAAGTACCTTGCCCAAGGTCACAGGGCAGATGGAGCAGAGTGCCTAGGATTCGAACCCGGGTCTGCTGACTCCTGAGCCCCCAGCTCTTTCCCACATCCCCCACCGGGCTGCTCACAACCCCAGG
The DNA here is from genome assembly GCF_028564815.1 of Eubalaena glacialis. Classification (NCBI taxonomy): domain Eukaryota; kingdom Metazoa; phylum Chordata; class Mammalia; order Artiodactyla; family Balaenidae; genus Eubalaena; species Eubalaena glacialis. The sequence continues at coordinate 59,988,971 of NC_083733.1, read as the reverse complement.
CCTCCTTCCCGGGGTGGGCAGGAAGGGAGTTGGAGATCCTGGCAGATAAGACCTCTGATTCTCACCCAGATAAGGGCTTGGAAAAGAATCCCCAGCAGGTGGTACGAGGGGGGCCAACTGGGGCTGGGCTGGCACCCCACTGAAGGCAGCCTGGCTGAGGGACCCCTGCAAGGGGCAGCTGGGGCAGTGGGTGACAAGGCCCTCAGGGGCCGGGGGCGGGAGCTAAAACTGGCCGGCACCACCAGCTGGCCTGGCTCCCTCCCACCGGCTGGTGCCCCAACACCGGGTCTGTTGCTAGGGAACCTCCAGAGAGGCTGAGTGGTGGGGGACCTGGAACTTGGGGTCGGGGAGCATGACCCCACATGGCTGTCATCATGGTAAGCAGGTGGCAGAGGAGGGGGCTATGACCTCAGATTCCAGACGGAGAGAGGTGACCCTCTGCCAGGACTGACAAGCAGGTCTTACAGACTGGAGCTGGGAGGAGAGGGGAGAATTAGCCATCCCCAAGTCCCCATGATGCACAAATCTCAACAATAAGAGGAGGAAGTGCTCATACAAGCCCTGTTTTACGGATGAGGAAACTGAGGCTCAGAGAGGTGAGGTCACCTGCCTGAGGTCACACAGCTAGGGAGGGACAGACACTAGATTTGAACTTACGCTCCTCTGAAAAATCAAAGTCATAACAACAACAACAATAATAATAGCAGCTACAATAGGCCTGGCCCTGTGCATCTCACTCACATAATCTCTTTGGCTCCTTATAACATCCCTAACAGGGAGGTGCTACCATCAACCCCATTTAGAGGTGAAGAAACTGAGGCTCCGAGCAGGGAGTGGGTCTGCAAGCTCACATAACAACTAATGACAGCCCTGGGTTGAGGATCCGTGGCCGTCTGACTCATATCCACAGTCACAATAGCAGCGAAAATGTGTGGAGTGCATCCTATGTGTCAGGCTTTGCCCCTATCATCTCGACTAAGCCTCTGAGGGACTCAAGCCATCACCCCATTTTGCAGGGCAGGAAACAGGCTCAGAAGGCGAGAGCCAGTTGCCTGAGGTCACAGTGCAAAGTGGCTGGCAGAAGCAGCACTTGAACCCAGGCCTGTGGGCTCCTTGTCACTTTCTGGAGTGACTGGGGTGGGACGGGGGAGAGGTGGGTTTCTCATCGAAGACTCCAAATCAGAGTCTGGCCTACAGCATGATGGGTCGTGATGGCAGTGGTGGTGGTGATGGGGGATCTCTATGAGGCAGGGTCCTACAAGATGAAGGGACAGAGACAAATCTCTCTGGTGAGGATCTGGGGTGAGGGTGGCTGAGGATTGGCAGGGACCTGGCAGAAGGCCTGGGGGAAAGGGACGAAGACCCCAGCTGGGGAGGAGGCTGGCATTGGTTGGTGGGAGGGTCTTTTGAAGCAGTGAGAGTAACCAGAAATCAGGGAAACGGGGAGGTGGGGGGGGGGGTCTCTCTGGGATTGTTCCTGGCTGTGGTGTAGGGACAGGGGGATCTGGGAATAGTGGGAAGGGTCCAAGCCATGGGACAATGGAAGTCAGGAGCCAAGGATACCTGAGCCAGGGGCCTGGGTCTTGAGGAAACTCCTAGAAGTCAAAGAAAGGGGTTTCTAGGAGCACTCCTTGGAACCAGAGAAAAGTCCAGGGGCCTGAAATCCTGAGGAAGGGGCTTCCCAGGCAAGGGGCAGATCCAAGGAATAAAGGCTGAGCCTGGTGGGGGTCAAGAGGCCTAGGAACTTGGGGAGAAAGCTCCCAGCGGACAGACCCCAAGAGAAGAGGGCTTAGAGCCAGGGCAAGACCAGAGCCTTCAAATCCAAGAGTTTTCTGGAAGAAGGATCTGGGGCCAGGCCTTGTGAGCTGGGGAAGGACTCTGAAGCTGAGGAGGGGGTTTCCCTGGGAGGCCAGACCCCTGGCAAGGAAGGGGGAGGCCCTGGGGCAGCGGAAGGGATGGGGGCCTGGAGATCTAAGGGATGAGGTAGTATCCTGTGAGGAGGGGCCTGGCCTAGGAACGGGGTCAAGGGGTTGGGGGCTTGGGGAGGGGGCTTGCCTGAAGTGGAGAAGTTGATACAGGGAGGATGAGGCCTGGAGTCAGACTGGTTCAGGGCCTAGAAATCCGAGACTGAGCTGGGGGCCTGGAAGCTGGAGGCCAAGGCTTCCTGGGAGAGGAAGAGACCAGAGAGGGTCTGGGGGGATCTGGGGGGACTGGAGATGCTGGGAATCCAGGGACAGCGCTGCTTGGAAGATGGGGACCAGGCCTAGAAGTGGAGAGACCTTGAACAAGCTAGAAAGGACCCTCGGCCCAGGAAAGGTGGAACCGGCTTCCTGTGAGGGGGTGCCCACAGGAGCCGGGAGGATCCCGGAGGGCCAGAAAGCTGGGAATGAGAGACGGGGGATCCTGGGGAGCCCGGCACCCAGATCCAGACAGGGAAGGCCAGAGGCAGAGGCAGGACTGGGCCAGGCCTTCCTGGGAGAGGGCCGGGGCTGGGCCTTAGGGTCAAGAGCCCGGCAAATCCGGGAGGGGGCCAGTTGTCGGATGTGGGAGGCCTGGAGGGGAAGGGGCTTAAGAACCCGCTGGAGAAAGGAGGGGCTCCTGCAAGGCAGGGGAGGGGGCTTCCTGGAGGAAAGAGACCCGAGCGGAAGCGGTCTGCAGAGGGACAAGACAGGGGTCCCGCGAGAGGGGCGCCCCCAGGGGTCGGGCTGGGCTGAGGAGTGGGGGAGGGTCGAGAGGCCTGGAAGTCCAGGCGGGGGTCGGTGGGTGGCGAGCCAGGCCGGGCCGGGGAAATGAGGGTAGGGGCTCGCGCGGCGAGGGACACAGCAGGGCGAGGGGTCCGGCGGCCGGACCCAGCCGGGGCTCCCCAAGGGGCCGGCCACCACTCACCGTGTCCGAGTTCCGATCGTTGCCCGGGGCCAGAGCCGTCCGCGAAGACATTTTCTCCGGGTCTCGGGGGACTGGGCGGCCGGGTCGGGGGGGGGGCGGGGGTCCCGGGGTCCCCTCTCTTCCCCTCCCCCCCCGCCGGCCTGGGGACGCGAGCTCAAAAGCTGGGCGCCGTGGACACCCGGGTTCGCGCCGTGGGAGAGGGGGCAGGGCGGGGCAGGGAAGGGGATGCTGAGGGTCCTAGTGGTCCCGCACAGCGGGGGCCCGGGGCGCCATGGGGGCGGCGGGCAGGCGGGGGCCGGGGAGGGGGCGCGGAGCCGGCCCGGGCGGCGGCGGAGGGAGGCGGTGGAGGGGCCGGGGAGGAAGGGACGTCAGGGGGCGGGGCGGGCAGGGCGGGGCCGCCAAGACCCCGCCCCCTGCCGCCGGCACTTAAAGGCGCAGGCCAGGGCCGGCCGGGGGCTCTGGGGGCAGAGGCAGGTCTGGGCGGGCTGAGGGGGAGCGTGTTCTCACTGGAGAGTAGAGACTCACCGGAAGAGAAGAGAGAGAAACGCCAAGGCACAGCGCCAGCGACGCAGAGAAAGATACTGAGAGACGCAGAGATAGAGAAGCTCAAAGAGAGACAAAGAGACACAGAGATAGAGAGACAGAGGTGGGGAGAAACACAGAGACACAGAGATGAAAAGACAGCCAAAGGACGGAGAGACCAAAAGACAGAGAAAGGCAGAAAGAGGGAGAAACGTAGGGAAAGAGAGACACATACAAAGAGAGTGAGAGATACAGAGACACAGAGCGACAGAGACTGACAGACCCACGCACGGAGACAGAGGGAGAGACAGAGATGCAGAGACCCGTGAGGAGAATGGAGACAGGACTGACAGAGAAGCCCTCAGAGGCAAGAACCACGCAGGCAGCGCTGTCCACATTCTCTCTCCCAGCCCCCCTCTCCCCAGTCCAGGAAGCTCTGGGGACCGAGGGCTAAGGATGCTGGGGGGATGGTGTATGGGCGGAGCCACTGAGGAAGGGTGACCTACCTCTCTAGCAATGCTGCCTCCCACCTCCCAGAAAACTCCACACCCCAAGGTTGTAGGTTGCAGTCTCCTCTCTTCTGCACCCCAGCTGGGGTCCCAGGACTCACTCTGTCCAGCTCTGTGACTCAGGGCAGGCACTTGCTCTTTCTGGGCCTCAGTTTCACAGTCTATAAAGTGAGGGGGAGGATCTGCATGTTGCTTTCGTAGCGGGGCTGAAGTAGGTCCAAAGGAACTCAGTGCAGGTATTCTCCTGATGCGCAAACTGAGACCAGAGAGGTCAAGGGCGTTGCTGAGATCACACAGTGCCCTGGGAACCACGCATTCCCTCTAGATCAGGGTGGGATGAAAGAAAGAGGGGCATTGTCCTGGCCTTGGAGTCACACAGCCCTTGCATGGGACCTATGCCCTGCCCCTGTCTGTTTGAACATCTTCCTGAGCCTCAGTTTCCCTTTCTAAAAAATGGGTGTGAAAATAACAGCAGTGTGCTGGAGCCAGCTCAAGCAAGCTGACTTTTGAAGTCTCAGAGATTTTGGAACTGGTTTTTAAACAGCCATTATTAAAAATTAAATTATGCAAACATACAATTAAATAAATTATATTTAAAACAAAGATAATAAATACTCATCACGTCCTCATTATTTTACATTTTACTCCTATGTGTGATCCTGAGGCTATTTACATCTGTTGTATTCACATAGTGAAACTGATATGTAAGAGGTGACTGCACACCTCTTCCTCCCAAAACGCTTTCAGTGATGTCACCCTGGTAGCTTGAAATTAGCCATGGTGGAATATTTACACCATGGAAATTGGCAAGTGCTACAAAGCAAGACTTTCCACCCTCATTCCCCAGAGAGCTGGTTGTTACACATTTACCAGTATATCACTGGTTGATACTATCAGCTACATCGACTCACAGAGGCTTCCTCTGTGCCAGGCTCTGAGCACTTTATCCTTTCTGCCACACCATGAGATTGGACCATCATTATCACCCCCACTTACAAAGGAAAAACAGCATGCTGAAGGTCACACAGCTGGTGAGCAGCAGGGCTGAGATTTGAACAAAAGTGTCGCCAAACTCCAGAACTTGTGCTCTTAACCACTGCGGTCCCCTATCCCTGGATGGTAATAGCAGCAAAGTCTGTCTGCAACAAATTCATGAGACTATGTAAGTAAAGTGCTTCACGTGGGAACAGATCAGAATTTCTTAAATGGGTGATATTATTATTCAGCAAATGGAGCCTGAGGAGTCTCAGGGAGGGTGGGAGGCAGAGAGGGAGGAGTTCAGGATGTTGTTCTAGAAGCTCTCAAGGGTTCTGCGGGAGGAGGGGTGCGGTCTTGGGGTTAGGGGGCTGAATCAGCCCAATCCCATCCCAGCTCTAGCGCTGAGAGCTGCAGTTCTCCGATACACCACACGGGGGCAGAAGATCACCTCCCTATACACGTTTGCCCACCACACTGCGGGGTGCACACTGGCTCCCCAGTTCCCAGTACTATCCCCACCCTATTTCCCAGATAGGGAGACTGAGGCTTAAAGAGGGGAGGCTATGACACGGATGAGCCTTAAAAAATTATGCTTAGCAAAAGAAGCATACAAAAGACCACTTATTGTATGATTCCGTTTATATGAAATATCCAGAATAGGTAAATCCTTAGTGACAGAAAGTAGATTCAGGGTTGCCAAGAGCTGCGGGAGAGAGAGGAGTGGGGAACGACTGCTAACGGGTTACATGGATTTCTTTTTGGTGACAATGTTCTGGAATTAGATACTGGTGATGGTTGTCACAACCTTGTGAATGTACTAAAAACCACTGACTTACACACTTTAACAGGGTGAATTCTATGGCATGTGAATTCTATCTCAATAAAAAAATTAAGTTAAAAAAAAGGGAGAGATCCAACAGTGGCCACGGCCCACAACAGGCCACTTTGGTTCCAGCTCGGGCTGCCTTCCGATTACCACAGGTCCACACTGATTCGGGGAGGACATAACCTGTTTCTCCCCCTCCCCCAGGCCAGCAAACCAGCCCCTTCCCCAGGGCCCATTGTCTGGCAAATCCAATCCTTGAACTGAAGCCTTCAGACCTTGGAATCTTAACCCTTGATCCACTTATCCCAACCTAATGTCTACAGAGCCCTCGCTGGGGCTGGGGAATGGCAGTGATCCCTGAGCCCAGCCCCTGACCCCAATGTCAACCCTACCTCATCCCAACCCCAGTTTTGCTGAGGCAAGTGATCATTCTCTCAGGCCAAACACCTGGGATGCTATGCCTGAGCCCCCAAAGGGCCACCTAAACCTAAAACCCAGCCTTAAAAGTCACCCTAATCCTGCATCTCACCCCATCCAACCCCCAACCCATTCCCAGTCCCAACAGACCTGCCATCTCTATCCCCAACTTCCAATCCTTAGCTCTGATCTATCCCCATTGGTGCAATCAGTTCACAGATCTTTACAGAGCACCTACTATGTGCCAGGCACGCATCTAGGGATAGCAGATGAACATGGTAAGCAAAATCTGCTTTGAATTTATATTCAATTGGGACAGTCAGAAAATCTACCAGGGAGACAGAGGAATTTGATCATTTCAAATTGTAGAAGGTGCTATAAAGGAACTGGCAAATCAGAGCAACGTCCCCTGGGGAGAGAGAGTACAGGGCTGGCAGAAGTACTTTTGCTGGTCAGGGAATGTCTCCTTCGAGGAAAGGACTCTGGAGCTGAGACCTGGATGATAACGAGGAGGTGGGGGTGGTGTATGGAGACCTGGGGACGGGGACTTTTAGGCAGAGAGAACCACAATTCCAAAGTCATGCCCAGGGTCACCCCCTTAGGGCTCCAATCCCAGCCCCTGGGCCCAGCAGAACCTCCCTTCAAGTCTTTACCCCAGAGCAGGGAACGCAAGAGAGAGCTTCGGGCTCACATCCAGCATGGGGTGTCTCCAGCGGTACCCAGGATGGTGTTGTCACCTTGGGAGGTGTGAAGAGCAGGCGGGGCGGGGGGGGTGGCGGTGCCAATTCCGGCCTGGGGTTGGGGGCTGAGGGTGGGGACCTGACTGCGGCCTTGTCCTTCTTCCCAGCCCAACCACAGCCTGGCCTAAAAGGGCAGACAGATAACAAGTCCTTCCCGCCCCTGGCCCCAGAGAGGGAGGGGTTTCCTGACAGGAAATTGACCTCCTCTAACCCCCCCTCCTCAGATCCAAGCTCTCAGCAGTCCTGGCTGAAGTAGCCTCAGGACAGGACAGCAGCACGGACAGAGGGGCACTGACAAGGAGGTGAGTCTGTGGGAGGAGGGGGCAGGATTCACACGCCCCTGGGGCCCTCTGAATTGGGGGCTGGACCAGAATTTGGGAGAACGTGTGCCCTAAAGCCAGGAGGGGCTGGGGGCAAAGAGAAACTCTAGGGCCTGACCTCGGGAGGGTGCCAACCAGCAAGAGGGTGGCGGGAGGAGATGGGAGAGCAGGAGGAGGGTGCAGGGAAGACTTTGGGGACTCGGACGATCTAGGTTGCCTGGGAGCCATGGAGAGCTTGGAACCACCAAGGGAGAAGAGAGACAAGATGTCATTGGGTCGGAAGCTCTCTGAGTTCAGGTGGGAAGGCTGAGGCCAGAGAGGGAAGGGCACTCTGCTCCATCCCCGGGAGATGGGGTCTTGCAGATGCAGCCGGAACAAGGGTTGGGATGCAGATGGAGCAGGAGATGGGATGAGGTTGGGAATGAAGATGTGGATGAGCCTGAAACAGGCTGGGCTGGTGACAGAATTGTTTGGGGGCAAGGTCTGGACTGCGGTTGTATTGGACACAATTTGTAAGGGCAGTTCCCTGATGCAGACACAGGACTGGAGGTGATGACTTCTGCAAACAGGTCGGCTGGCCGGCAGAGGGTTTGGGACTTTGGGGAAAGGCTGGCAGTGAGGAAGAGGAGGAGGAGCCCAAAGAGGGAAGCTCTGGTGGCCAAGACATCCTGCAGGAGCTGGGAGGCTGGGGGCTTGAGGGATGCCTCGGAAGTGAGTCAGGGGCCGGGCACTGGGAGGCAGACGAGGGGGCTGGAGGGGGCAGGATGTCAGTTTGCAGAGGTGGGTATTGGAGCCAGGAAGGGGAAAGACGTCGGGGCCAGTTTTGGGAAAATGTTGCAGCCAGGTCTGAGGATGTTGGAAATGGTTTGAGGGGGGATCCAGTTTAGGGGTGGATATGGGAGCCAGCGTGGGAATGTCAAATCTAGCGTGGGCGAAAAAAAATCCAGTTTGGGTGATGTTGACTTCAACTGGAGGGAAATTGGAGGCCCCTGTTTGGAGGGGGAGGTGGACTTTTTTTTGGGGGGGATGATGGAGCCATTCTGGGGATTAGGCATATGGAGGCCAGTTTGGAAGATGAAAGACAGAGAAATCAGTGTGAATAGTGTGTGTATGGGGAGGGGGGCTGGTATCGATTGCCCACAGCCATGGGGGTTCCAGGCAAGGGTTGCCATGGTGACTGCCTCCCTGGGGGATCGGGGACCATGGAGACTGGAGAGAGGCTGGGACAGTGTTTCTAGAAACAGGAGGCTTGAGAAACAATGGCTAAGGTGTAGAGGGTGAAGTCAGGGAGGAAAGAAGGGGCGTCCCCACCAGGAAAGGAGATGCTCTTGCCCATGGCTCAGCCAACTCAGGGCCCCTGCAGCATCAGCCTTCCTCCCAGGCCCCCCGTGCACTCCCACACCCACTGCCCCATCTTGACCCTGTCCCTAACCTGCTCAGAACCTGTCCCAGTTCAAAACAACCTATGTGTCCAGCCATAGGAGGATGTGTGAACATCTGATACTTAACACAGATTGGTCATAGTCATACGGTGGAATAGTGTGCAGCACTTGATTAGTGCCACAGAGACAGGCACGGAAAATCTCACATGTAAAATGTGAGGGAAAAAAAGCAAGATGCAGGGGATACATGTAGTATGACAGTATTTATGGAGAGTTCGAAACCACGTAAAACAATACATTATTTCTGGATACCAGTCTGGGTAGGCAGGCACAGGGTCAAAGTCCGCTTGGACGGCTCTCCTTGGGAGAGGGCTAGAGTGGGCGGGATCAGGGAGGGGCTTGGGGGGGCTTCAGTGCATTTGCAATGCTTGATTCTTAGTTCCCAGACCAGGGATTGAACCCGCACCCTTGGCAGTGAAAGTGCAGAGTCCTAACTACTGGACCGCCAGGGAATTCCTGCAATGCTTGATTCTTAAAAGGAAAAAAAAAAAAAAGAACCCCAAAGAGCAAATGCTTGCATTAGATGCAGCTAGAATCGTAAGCACAGGGGTGTTTATTAAATTTATTTTCTATACTTTTATGAACATTTGGAATATTTCATCATTTTCAAAAGCGCCCTTCTATGGCTCCCAGTGCCCTCAGGAGAAAGTCCAAGCCCTTCCTTAACGGTTTCCAAGGCCCTGCGTGGCCTGCTCCTTGCTGACCTCTCCGTTTTGACTTATCATTCCTCCTCTCCCACAACGAATGAAGTCCTTGTCTCCTTCCTTTGTTTCCTGTTTAGCACCCACTCATTCCCAGAGTGCCTGCCCTGGGAGCTGGGGACACAGTGGTGACCCAGACAGCCCCGCCCCTGCCCTCTTGGGGCTCACAGCCCAGTGGGGGGACACAGACCCATTCCCAGACAGTGATGACCCAGAGTGGGCGTTTCAAGGGGGGTGCACCTGACTCAGCCCGGGCATCTGGGAAGAGGCAACACTGGGGCTGGGTCTTGAAGCCTGAATGGAACATGGAGAACAGGCCTCCATGTATAAACAGATGCTGAAACCCAGAGGAGCCTGAGGTAAGGAGGAGGAGAAGGTGGGATAGTGCTGATGAGGTGTACAGCTGGCAAGCAGGGGGGCCTGAATTTTATCTCGAGGGCACTGGGGAGCCATGGAGGGTTAAGAGAAGGAGCAGGGGCAGGTCTGAGCCTTAACAAGGTCCTCCAAGGTAGACTGGAGAACTAGAGGCTGGAGATCAGGGAGGAGGCTGCAGCAGGGAAGCAGGAGGGGGCTTGGACTGGGGCAGGGGCCATGAAGAGGTAGGAGACAGGGATTTAGGAGAAGGAATGGGCAGGACTCGGGAAGCTTCTAGCTCCATGAGGGCAGGGACTGGGTCTGCCTTGGCCACTGCTGTGTCCTCAGTGCCTGCTCAGGGCTGGGCCCACGCAAATACCTAATCAGTTTGTGTGTGTGTGTGTGCACGAGTGTGTGTGTGTGTGTGTGTGTGTGTGCGCATGGGGATGTGTGTGGTAAAATCTACATAACATAAAATTTACCATACTAACCATTTTAAGGTGTACAATTCAGTGGCATCTAGTACATTCACAATGTTGTCAACCATCGCCACTAATTCCAGAACGTCTTCATCCCTCTAAAAGGAAACCCCGTACTAGTTAAGTGGTCGCAGCCCAGTCCCCCTCTCCCAGTCACTGGAAACAACTAATCTTCTTTCTGTCTCTATAGATTTGTCTGTTCTGGATATTTCCCAGTAAAATGTTTGCTGGAGGAATGAATGCGGTAGGGTAGAGGAGACAGGGGTACTGACTGGACAGGGGAGACGAAGCAGGTGCCCAACTGTGTGAACAGGACACCTGGGTAGACGGTGGGGTGGGGCCTGGGTCCCCATGCAGTCTCTGCCCTTCGCTGGCTGTGCCACCGTGGGAAAGACCCTTCCCCTCTCTGAGCCTGTTTCCTCATGGAGTAGGAGGGTGCACTAAGATGATGAACACCCCTGGGCAGGACTAAGGTAGGGGAAGGGTCTGGACGCCGATGCTCAGGGGAGAGAACCCGGGGTCTGGAATCTGACAGGCCTGGGTTTGAAACCTGACTTTGTCCCCGAATCACTGTGGGACCTTAGGCAAACACTTGTGCTCTTCTGAGCCTCAGTTTCCTCATCTGCAAAATGGGCATAGTGACATTACTCTCTTCATGAGATTGTGCAGACTCAAGGGGTAAGTAAGTGCTCAGACCAATGCCTGGCACACATGCCCCAAAGTGCTGGGTACACAAAGGCATTGTCATCAATGCCACATCAACACCACCGATGGTCCATTATTTTTTCCCCAGGTCCCCGCCTGTCAAAATGCCCATCCTGAAGAGTCTAGGGGTGGCAGACTCTAAGATGTCCCGGGCGGGGACACTGCCCCTGAGGTCCTCTCGGAACCCCTTTGAGGAAGCTTCAGGGCTGGAAGAAGAGGAGGCTGGGGAACGGGAGACCCTGCCCAACGGAACATCATGTCGCCGCCGTGCCACCCTGGAGAAGCTGGCAGGCCTGGCCCCCTTCCGGCTGGGCAGAACCCCTGGCCGGCGGGCGGGCAGCCCTGGGGACAGGCAGCCTCGCTCTTTCCTGGGCCGTGTGCTGACACCTGGGATCTGCAGGAGCTCAGCAGATTTTGGCCTCCTGGCCAGGCTCCAGGGGGCCCGAGCCCACGGCGACGAGGAGGCGGCTGGGGAGGCTGCGCGGAGACTGGCCTTCCTGAGACTGGGGCGCGGGCCCAAGCCCCGGCGCGCGTCACTGGCTGAGAGGGTGGTGCCCGCAGGCGAGGCGGCTCCCGAGCCCCCGCCCAAGGTCCCGGAGCCCCCAAAGATGAAGGAGCCGTTGTCAGGTGAGTCGGGAGCCCTGGCCCAGACCCGGGAGAATCACAGTGTCTCCACCCGTGACCCCACCGCCATTCGCATCTCCAGCTCCCATCTGCCCACCTCCATGGACACGGCCAGCCCGTCCCCGCTGCGGTCCTAGTCTCCATCACCAAGCTCCAGCTTCAGCCCCGTGTCCACCCCCAGCCCAATCTGTCCCTCTCTCCATCTGCCTTCAACCTCGTCCCTTTGTCCAACGACAACCAAATGACCAACTTTGGTCTCATCTCCTCCAATCCCCTCCCTGTCCCCAGTTTCAACCCTCTTTCCGTTACTATCAAATTCAACCTCAATCCCATCTCCTTTCAAAGCTGCCTCTTCCAGCTTCTGGTGCTTTGCTGGCAATCTTTGGCGCTCCTTGCCTTGTAACTGCATCCCTCCCACCTTCCATCCACACATGGCCTTCTGTCTTCACAACATCTTCTCCTCTGTGCATGTCTACCTTGGTGTCCAAGTTTCCCTTCGTATAAGGACACCAGTCATAATGGATCAGGGCCCACCCTATGACCTCATTTTAACTTGCTTACCTCTGTAAATTACCTATTTCCAAATAAGATCCCATTCTGAGGTACTGGGGGTTAGGACTTCACATATCTCTTCTTCTTGGGGTGGGGGACAAACACAGTTCGACTCATAACACCACCCCTGTTGTATCCTCAACCCCAATACTACCCCAAACCCCAATGTCTTCCTCAATGCCTTTTTGGTTTCCAGCCATACTTATTCCAACCCCATCAGCCATCGCCACCTGAGGCACATCCGCATGCTTATTCCCAATCCATCCCTTTCGCCAAATGCCATCTTTCACCTCATTGCTATGCCCAACACCATGACAACCGCCAACTGGTCCAGTCCCATGCCATAGCTCGTTCCTCTACTCCCATCCCATCCTCAATCCCATCCCTGTGTGCAGCTTCAACCCTTTCCCCTCTTCAGTCTCACTCCCGACCCCCAACCCCAGGTCCATCTCAGCGTCCCCCTTCAACCCCATGCACCTCCCCAACTTCCTCATTCAGTCCTAGTCGCACTCCCAGCCCCCACTTTCAACCTTAACCCCAAACTCAACCTCTTAACCCCATCTCCACACCCATCCCGAGTCTCAATCCTAACCCCCCCCATTTCCAACCTCCAACTTCAACTGTCCACATTCCTAACCCCAACTCACGTCCAGACTTCTTCAAACTCACCTCCATCTCTACCTTCTTTCTATCCTCAACTTTCACCTAAACTCATCTCCAAGCCCAGCCCTACCCCAAACTCCAGATGACATTCTCAATTCCTTTCCCATCTCCCTCTTCAGATTTCAGCCCCAACCTCACCCTAATCCTAAACTCCCTCATCCCAGCCTCCACCTTCATCCCCAACCTCTTCTCCAGCCCCAGCCCTGCCCAGTCCCCGCCTTCCTTCAACCCTATCCCCTACCCTGTCTCTATCCCCCCACCCCCATCCCCACTCCTACCCTCCCCCCATGGACAGCCCTTGCTGCCCCATCATTGGAGAGCCCTTCCTTCAACCTGATGCCCTCCACATCCTGCGCCAGAAGCTATTTCAGCCCCTGCTCCCTAGGGACTGGGAGGGCACCACAGGGAGGTGAGAAGGGAGTGATTCAAGCCCCCGCCTTCTGGAAACGGATGGGCAGAAATAGCACTGGCCAGGAAATAGTTTCTCTGCCAGGGAGGAAGTGGAGGGGGCTGGAGGTGTTGGGGGTAACCCTGGGCCACTGGGACCCTCTGCCTTCACTCAGAGGCCTCCCGAGCCCATGATTCCCCTCTCCTGGGGGAGGGTGAAATCATCAGAGAGCCAGGTCACCCCTATAGTTGTCCCCACCCCCGAAAGACCCATCTCTGGTCTTCATACCCTCTTCCCACCTCCATGCCCCCACCTTGCCCCCCAGTCCACTGGCTCTCTCCATCCCTCTCCCCCTTACCTGGCTCCCACTGTCCTCCCTTGGCCGCCCCACTTCCTCTGATGCCTTTTTTTGACCCTGATGCCCTTTTTCTATCCTATCCGCCCTCAACTCCCCTAACTCATCCCCACATCCTCACCTATGCCCTGATACTCTCTTCCTAGCCCTGACCCCTTACCCCAAGCCCTAACCCTTTCCTTCTTCCTCATTCCCTTAACCCCACTTCCTCTGACTCCTCCTCTCATCTTATCCTCTTCCTAATCGGACACCCTTTAATCTTTTGACCTCCTTCTTATATCCAGACTCCTTCTCCCATCGCCAAACCCCCTCTTCCCTTCCCTAACCCCCTCCTGTCCCCTCCCCCTTGTCCTGGCTCTCCCCCTTGCTCCCTCCTCCATCTCCTCCCCCTCCCTTCTCCTAGGCCCCTCACCTGACACCCTTCTCTCTTCCCCTTCTCCTGAAATGCCCCCACATCCCTCTCTGCCCCCCACCTCTCCCCCTCCCCGACCCTCTTCCCCTCGCCTCCTACCCGTTTCCCTTCTTCGCCCCCTCCGCCCGGTTTTCCAGCCCCTGATCTCCCGCTTTGCGCCCACAGTGCTGGAGATCCTGAGCTTGATCCAGCAGCGCGAGCTCGCGCGGGCCGACGAGCACATCTTGGAGCTGGAGGCCGAAGAGCTGGCGTCGTCGGGGGGCGGCTCGCCCGGCCCGCCCAAGGTCGAGGGCGCGGGCGGGGGCCGCCGGGCCCGGGACGTGGCTCTGCTGTACGAGGCTCTGCAGCGCGAGATGTGGGCGCTGGTGCGCGAGACGCTGGCGGGCCCCGGGCCGGGCGCTGGCGCCGGGCCGGGCGCCGTGGCGCAGCTGGGCCAGGTGCTGGTGCAGGAGGAGGCGGCCGACGGTCGCCGGGGACCCGAGGCGGCCCGCAAGCTGCGCGCCCGCTGGGCGGAGGCGGTGGCGCGTGCTGCCCGGGAGCGCCTGGAGGCGGCGGCGCCAGGGGCGCCCGGGCGCCTGGCCGGGCAGCTGGAGGCGCTGCGGGGGCGGCTGCTGGAGGATATGGGCGTGGTGCGGGGCCGCCTGGCGCCCTCCTACCCCGCCGGCCTGGGCGCCTTCGGCGTCTACCTGCGCGGCTACCACGGCGCGCTGGCCGAGTGGATCGGGGCCGCCGCCCGCCGGAGGCTGCCGCTGGCCGACCGCTACGCGCTGCTGCACTGGCACAACCAGGTGTACCCCAGGTGAGCGAGGGCCTAGGGATCGGCTGCCCCACGGCCGCGTAGAACCCTCGCTCCCCCCCACCCCCTCCAGCCCCGGCCCCTTCAGAACCTAAGGACGCTCCTGGACCTTCATTCCTAGAACCTTAATATCGTTGACCCTTCCAGGCTCAGCACTGGTGACATTTACAACCCGAGAATCTCAGCGCTCTCCACGCTTCCCGCGCTAGAACCTCAGCAACAGGGAGCCTTCTGATTCTAGAACCTTACCACCCGCCATCCTTCCGGTCCTAGAATCAGCATTGTTGACCCTTCCGGTCCAAGAATCTTTAGAATCATCAACACTCTCAGAATCTTAGCACTGCCCACCCTTCCAGTCCTAGAAACTTAACACCAATGACCCTTCTCATCCTAAAATCTTGGCACTGTTGGCCCTTGGAATTCTAGAACCCTTACACTGCTTTCGCCTTAGACCCTAGGGCACAAGCACCGATGACTCTTCCAATCTTAGAACTTTAGAACTGATGACAATTTCAATCCTAGAACGTTAGCGCCAATGAGCCTTCGAATCCTAAATCTTAGCTTCATTCCCCCTTTGGATCCTAGAACTCTGACACAGTCGGTCCTTCCAGTTTTAGGATGGTAGCACTTTTGGTCCCTTGAACTCTATAATCTTAGCATCTAGAACCTGAGTACCATTGACCCTCCCAGTCCTAGAATCCTATAACCATCGAGCCTTTGGATCTTAAAACATTTCCATTCTTGTGGCTGGGGGATGGAGTATGGTGATCAGCTATGACTGGGTCCCTACAGGCTCCAGGGAAAAGGGAGTTAGCCACACCCGAGCCACACGTTGGAGGGTGAGGGAGTGGGTGGCTCCTCATCGAAATCAGGATGCTGTCACCAGAAGAATGGGAAGGCAACAGTTACCAACACTGACCTGTCCAGATCCCATTTGGGAATATATGTTCATGACACTCACATGCCATCCATGAGAGATGGAGGCGGAATAGAGAGCCTGGAATGGTGAGACATGAGTTAAGTCTGATTTGCAGGGAGATGGGGCTTCTGGCTGAGAGGATGCCATGAGCAAAGGCCTGGTGTGTGCAGGGGTGGTGGGGAGGTGTGGGGAGAGTGATGGCACGGCACAGGCCGGGGCATGCAAGAGGGTAGAGGCAGGGAGTGAGGGCTGGAGTGGCGAGGCCTCCAAGGCTAGGTGAGGACATAGGGACTAGGGGCCGAGGTGGAAGGGAGCTTCTGTCTGGTGAAGCTCTTGCGTGCCAGGTCATAGAGCCTGGACTTGACCTCTACGAGTCTTGCCCGGACACCATCCATCAGGGAGCTGACTCAGGGAACTGGAGCCAGGGGAGCAACAATTCCAGAGACTTCCTTTGAGGGATGAGCAAAGCTGGCCCCGAGAGAGGAAGGGAGAGGCCCAGGTCACAAACACACAGGCTGTGAAGGGATGGGGGTGGGGAGGGGTTCAGCTGCCCAGCCCCACCTCTCACAGACCCCCCCCGTTTCTTACCCCCACCCCCAGAGAGGTCCTAGGTCTGGTGGACATGGTCGCCCTGGAAAATGGGGAGCTGGGGCCCCTTCTGTCCCCCGGCACCCTTCGTGGCTTGGAGGATGAATGTGTCACTGATGTTAAGGTACCTGGAACTTGGCTTTGCTGATTAGGGAGCGGGAGGCACTCTGCAGAGAGGGAGGGGTCACACTGAGCTTGGGGGCCTCTCCCCGCCCCCTTTCCCTATTTCCATCTCCCCTTGCCCTTTATGGACTTCCGAGTTCCGTCCAAAAGATATAGAAATGTAAGCCCATGCTGATCACTTCTGTCTTATGTTCAGTGTACCCAAAGCACCCAGCCGGGCGTGGAGACACTCAGTAAAGGTTCAATACATTCAGACACTTCAAATCTTACAGCAAGAGAGAGTCAGTCACAGAACCTCAGCTCGAAGACTCAAAGACTCACAGAAGGAGGGCATCAAAGCATCTCTGCATATAAGCAGGGCTGATAGTAAACATGGTTAATAACTGGCCGGGCACAGGCACCGCTGAGCAGAATGGCCCAAGCTGTAAACAGCCATCCCAGCCACAGGAGTGTTTCTGGTCTAAAAGCCAGTCCTGCCCCAGCCACAGAGATTAGTATCTTTGCAATTTGAGAGTTCTGAATCTCAGGACCGAACAAGTCTACATTCTCAGACTCACTGAATTGAAGACAACATAGGACCAGAGAATCAAGAGATGTGTAAACCTTAGAATCCTAGACACTTGGAATTCTTGAATCACAGAATTTGGAAATCGTGAAAGAATTGTCTTGCAGACCTGAGAGCAGAGTCTTAGAATCATCAGATAATGAGAGAATAAGCCCTTAAACCCTCTGGCTATTAGATGGAGGAGGCTTAAAACCACAGACTCAATATCAAGTGCCAAATTGTAGACTTAGGAATGGAAGGGGCTGGGGAAGTTTTCTGGTCCAGGTTCTCTCCCCAGCGTTACCTTGATGAGCTCACAGGCAGAATCCAGACCTGCTGGGGGCTAAGGGGCGGGACGGGGGTGGGGGTGGTGCGGGGAAGAGGGGGGAATCGCGGTGTGTGAGAAAGGGAAGGAGAGGCTCCCAGGGACTCTGACTCCTGCCTCTCCCCCCACTTCCCCACTCCAGGCTCAGACACGGGCAGCCCTGCTTCGAGTGCTGCAGGAGGACGAGGAGCACTGGGGAAGTGCGGAGGACCGGTCCAGCAGCCTGGCACAGGATGTGTGTGAGGTAGGGGGCGGGGAAGAGGACGGAGAATCCGCTGGATGGCGACCAGTGGGCAGGTGGGACCTCACCTCCTCATCACTTCTCATCCCCCCGGACCACGCAGCTGCTGGAAGAGCACACAGAGCGAGCGCCCCGCATCAGCCAGGAGTTTGGGGAGCGGATGGCCCACTGCTGCCTGGGGGGGCTGGCAGAATTCCTGCAGAGGTATGGAGGGCTGGGGGGAAGGGCGCAGGGCTGGGGTGGCGGTGGGGCATCTGGACCCGGGAGCCAGCAGAGAGAGGAGAGATGAAAGTGAATCAAGTCAGAATGGGCAGGGGCGCCTCTGTGGGGATCACAGGCTTTGCTGGGCTGAGTGCCCAGCCAGGGACCCTTATCACGGTGCTCCATCTGTCTACCATCCTCCCTTTCTCCTCCCACCAGCTTCCAGCAGCGCGTAGAACGATTCCATGAGAACCCAGGAGTCCGGGAGCTGCTACCCGACACCTATATCAGCAGGACCATCTCCCTGGTCAATTGTGGGCCCCCCCTGAGGTGAGAGCACCCACAGTGTGTGGGCGAGAAGGCCAGTCCTGGGTGACAAGCTGAACTGGGGTGCCTGGATCCTGGGTGGGGATCGCAGAGCTAGACCCGAGCGGCATATACAGGGGACCTTAGAAGCATAAAACCTGGGACTCCTAGAAAGAACCGTAGCATCACAGAGCACTAGAATTATAGAGTAATCAGAACCTGGGAGTGTTACAATTACAGGAACCTAGAAGCCAGACTCTAGGGATTATATATTTTTAAACATTTTTATCTTATAATACTTTCCTTGTATAGTTGATTTAGCATGATGTGTTGATTTCTGCTGTACAGCAAAGTGATTCAGTTATATTACTTTACCTTTTTATTAACTTATTTTTAATTGAATTTTTAAAATTGGGCATGCATTCAAGATACAATAAGGCACACAGTGAAAAGCCTCCCTCCCCCACTCCTTCCGTCCGGTTATTGCTAATGTCTCACGTATCTTTCCAGGGGTATTTGATACATTTACCAGTAAATATGTGTAAATAAGTGTATATATGCATAGACACACTTCATGCATATGCATAGATACCATGCATATGCATATTTCATAATATACAAGTAAATCTATTACTATGTGCATACATATTATTCCTTTTCCTTTTAAAAAAAATACAAATGGTAGAATATTGAACACACTCTGTCCTTTTCCACTTAACACCTTGGAGATCTTTCTGTTAGCGCCAGAAGAGTTCCCACCAGCTTCTTTTTTATCTTTTTTAGCTGAACTGTCTTCCACTGTTTGGATGTGCCGTCATTCATTTAATCTGTCCCCAGTGGATGGACAGTTGCCTCCACTCTTTTGTAGAGAAAAACCTGGCAAATCTGTCAACTCCCACAAGTGTGGGGACCAGGGATACATTCTCAGAAGGGGATCTGCTGGGATTTGGGCAGAAAGTGCCCAGTTGCCCTCCAAACCAAGTTATTCTCCTTTCAGTGATGGAGAGGGTCATCAACTGTCACAATGACAGAAAATGAGAAGGGTCGAATTTTAGAATTACAGTCCTTTAGAAGCACAGACTTTTAGGATGGAAGCATCCCCACTCTCACCCAGAGAGCAGCGAGAGAAACAGATCCCTTCCTCCCCACTCCATCCCCCAGACTCCCAGCCATTCCACAGAGCCCCCCAACCCCCAACCCTCCAGACATCCCCTGATATTTCTCAGCCCCCAGGCCCCCCCAGAGCCCCTGACTTCCCCCAGCTCCCCATCTGACCTGTCGCCCCTGTGCCCCACAAAATAGGGTCCGTCTAATGGGAGACAGGTCCAGGCACTTGGGCTGAGATGTTGAGGCTCCTTGACTTTCGGCTCCACTGATCCCCACAGGGCTCTGGCGGAGCGCCTGGCCCGGGTGGGACCCCCTGAGAGTGAGCCGGCCCGGGAAGCAGCAGCCAGCGCTCTGGACCGAGTGACCCGACTCTGCCACCGCATCCTGACCGACCTGCTGTTCCAGGAGCTGCAGGTGAGAGAGGCAGTGGGCTGGGTGGGGCCGGGGCCAGGACAGGGGAGTGCCCCCGCCCCATCCTGCAGTTCCTTTCAGCCCATGACTCAGTTCGGGAAGCAGAGGGGGTGGGGGGGCGATGGCCATGTCTGGGCCGTTTAGGGGGACGGGGGGGGCACAGGAAGGAAGAGGTGGGAGGATATGGTCAGGGGGAGGATAGAGAGCCATCAGCACGAAGGGGCCTAGGGGACTGGGTGTAGCCCCTCCTCACTGAGGTCCTCCAAATCCCTGCCCAGCCTCTCCTAGACCCTAGGGCCTCATTCACTCATCCCCGGGGTCCTGCACATGCCCAGAGGGGACTAGGTTCAGAGGTGGGTGAGAGCGCGGTGAGGAGCTGGTGGGAGTACCCGGGAATGGAACTGAGAGGTGTGCATGTCCCTGGTTGTAATTCGTGCTCAATCCACATTGTTCGTCGGGTTGTGTCCCACCTCTGCTTAGAACCCTCCATGGCTCCCAGCTCACTTACGGCAAAAGCCAAAGTCCTCCCTGGGGCCCCCAAGGCCCACATGGTCTGCCCTTTCCCTCTCTGACCTCATCTCCTCCCACTTCCCTCCTTGCCCCTTGCTGCTCCTTAACGTGTCAGACACATGCCAACCTCAGTACCTTTGCACCTGTTCCCTCTGCCTAGACTACTCTTCCCTCAATAGCCACAAAGCTCCCTCTCTCACCTCTTTCAAGTTTTGACTCAAATGTCACCTTCTCAGAAGGACCTCCCCTGACTGCCCTATTTAAAATAGAAGCCCCTGAGATTCCCACATGCCCCCCCTGCCACCGCCACTCTATTTGTCTCCAAAGCACTTATCACCACCTGCCAGGCTATATCCTTTGCTTTTTTTTTTTTTTTTTTCCCAATCTGCCTCCTCCCATTGGAATGTCAGCTTCTCAAGGGCAAGGATTTGTTGGAATGTTTCTAAAATAACTTTTCTATTATGGAAAATTTCAAACATACACAAAAGTAGGCAGAATGACAGAATGACCTCTTGTGGACCAGCTCCAGCAAGTATCAACTCCACCTCTCGCCCCACCTCTCCTGCCCACTGGATTCTTTTCAAGCACATCTTTGGCATCCTATCGTCATCCATCAACACTTTAGCCTGTATCTCCAAAAGATAAGGAACCCAGCCTTTTTAAACAAATGTAACCGCAATGCCATTTTCCTACCTAACAAATGGAACAATCATTCCTTAATATCATCAAATATCAGATCAGAATTCAGAGGCCCCCAAGTGCTTATAATTATCAAGCGCTTGGAGTTTTGTTTATCTCCTTTTGTGCTGTGTCCCCAAGCGTTCTCTAATGTATCCCCAGTGATCCACCCGGGGCTGGGCCACAGGAAGGGTTCAGAGAGTGTTTGTTGAATGACTAAATGGACAAGCATGGGAATGAAAGTAAGCGAGTGTTGGGGGGAAGGGGGTACAGTCTTTGTTCCATGCCTGGCTGTACTGCTTCCAGGTAGGGGGACTTAGGCAAATGGCTTTCCTCTTGGGGGTCTATGTTTGCTCATCTGGAAAATGGGCCCAGGAATTCCAGGCTTCTCAGATGGCTGTGAGGAAGCAATGGGCTTGTGGCCATAAAGTACTTAGCTCGGGTCCTGACCCTCGGGTATTGGCCATTAGGGAACTTCATAAATGTACAGAGTTTACAGCAACAGCAACACGTCCTGAGCTGAGTGCTGTACCAAGAGCGGCAGCTCTTTTGATTCACACCTGCTTTCCAACAAAAGCCCACAGGCCTCATTTTTGGAGGTTCAGAAAATTGGGCTACTATGGGATGAGAAAGCAGGAAGGGAGTGCTGGGCTGAGTGGGATAGGAACCTGCTTCAGACCCCCATGGACACCAACCCCAGAGGTGTCCGGGCACCTCATGCTCCCAGTGTCCATCTGACGGCAGCATCTCCCCCTCGCTCCTCCCAGCCTCCATCTGAGGGACAGACCCACTGCCCATCCCACCTCCAGGATCCAGATGCCTCCCTCCCCTCCCCCCACTGGTGGCCACTTACTACATCCTATGAATCTACCACCTGCGTTCTCCTTTCCCCCTCCTCATCCCTTCTCACCCCTTCCCCTCCTTCCAGACCCCCCATTTCTGCCTCAGTCTTGCCCCCTTCCAGCCATCTCGGTGAAGCACAAAGCTGACCCTCTCCCTCTTCTGCTTAGAACCTGCCATGGATCCCCAGTGCCCTCAAGAGAAATCTGGGGCTCCTCCCAAGCCCAGGAGGCCTGTGTGCTCTGCTCGGTTCACCTGACCAGCCCCATCTCTTCACTGGGCAGTCATACAGCCCCTCCATCCCCCTGATTAGAAGGGTCCTAGCTTGGTTTAAAGCTCTGCTCTCTCTGTCTTGAAGTTCTTAATACTTTTTGAACAAAGGGTCTCCCATTTTCATTTTTGCATTGGGCCCGTGAATTATATAGATGGTCTTGCCAGCCACACTGACCTTCTTTCCGGTCCTCTGACCCGCAAGCCCATCTGAAATCTGAACCTTCTTCACACTGGCTTTCCCCTTGGATTGAGCCACTCCCTCTCCCACCGCTCACTTGGCTAACAGTGACCATCTTCCTGGCCTCAGCTCTGGTGCCCCCTCCTCCGGGAAGCCCTCCTTGACTGTCTATGCTGACTCAGGCTGGGCTTCCTAAACCCCTGGGCTCCCTCTTTCCAGCCGTGGCCACTTTGAGTGGTCACTGTCTGGGGAACGGGTCTGTCTCCTCTTCTGGAGGAGAGCCCCAGGAGGTCAGGGCTGGACTGTCTCCGCACTGCTGTGTCCCCAGCACTGCGCAGCCCTGGTTCAGCTCGGAGCAGCGTTTTGGGAACAAATGTTGAATTGATCTGTGAAGAAAGAGGGCGGAAGGGAGGCGAACTGTGACCCTCTGCCCACTCTGTCCCACCCAGCCGCACTTCAGCAAGCTGATGCGCAGGAAGTGGCTGAGCAGCTCGGAGGCCCTGGATGGCATCGTGGGCACGCTGGGCGCTAAGGCCCTGGCACTGCGCAGGATGCAAGATGAGCCTTACCAGGTGCATCTGCTTGTGCGGGGGAGGGACGCAGGGTGGAACCCGGGGCCGGTGGGGGGAGAGTGGGAGAGCGGAGGTAGAACGCTCAGAGGGGAGAGACCCCTCCTAGGTGGGGAGACGCGCTCTCAGGGCGAGATAGGTGGCGCTCTACCTGGGGTCTGCGCGGAGGGTGCCCGCGGATACCGGGGTGTAGCGCGGGATGCTGGCGGGGTTGCGGCCTCTGGATGGTGGAGCTCCGGAGAAAGCGGAGAGGGCTGGGATGGGGCACCCTTTGGGGGCCGGTGGGGGAGGGTCCGCGAGCTGATTGGGGGGGCAGGACAGGGGTCACCCACTGGGAGCCGGGAGGGCCGACGGCGGCTGGGGGTGGGCAGGGATTCCCGTTGGGTGTCCGGAGCGGGAGTGGGCGGGTGGGAAGCGGGGAGGGGGGGGGTCACCGGCGGCTCACACCCCCTCGCGTCTTCCCGGGTCCCCAGGAGCTGGTGGCCGAGCTGCACCGGCGGGCGCTGGTCGAGTACGTGAGGCCCCTGTTCCGCGGGCGCCTGCGCTGCGGCTCCGCGCGGACCCGCAGCCGCGTGGCCGGCAGGCTCCGGGAAGACGCGGCGCAGCTGCAGAGGCTTTTCCGACGGCTGGTCAGTGCGGCCCGGGGGCGGGGGGCTCCGAAACTACGGAAAACCCTGGCTTCCGGAATCCCCAGACTCGATAGCCGGGGGCGGGGGCTTAGAATAAGACCCTCACCCAATTTGCAGCCAATAGAAACACTCTGATCTTCACCCCCTGAGGGTAAAAATTGGCTTTCTAACTGAAAGAGAGCGCGCTCTGGGCGCAAATGAAGAGAAAAATGGTCCCTATGCCTTGTTGTGGGGATTAGATAAGTCCCATTAAAAGGGCTTAGGACCTAAACATTAGCTATTATTATGAGCACAGACAGTCGCTAAATTCAAGAGAAACTCAGAACCTTAGCGTTCCCAAATCCAAGCATTTAAAAATCAGCAAATCTTATTTGTACCCAGTTGTAATGAGCTGGACGGGAAGGGTCTCACTCAGCGGCTATTCCAGGAGTTTCTAACCTAGAGTCCTTGGAATTTTCTTTTTAATTTTGGGGGAGATAATTGTAGAGTCACATGCAGTTATAAGAAAGAATGCAGAAAGATCGCTGGCATACCTTATGCAGTTTCCCCCAATGGTAACATTTTGCAAATTTAGAATAGGTTTTGAGGGGTGTCCCCGAGCCCCAAATTATCTGCAAAACGGGGAGTAGGTTATATTATGGATTTTTCTTCAAATTTCCAAAGGTTCCAGATAACCTCTGACTGCAGTCTGCCCTCTGCCCGGTTTTACGGACGAGAAAACTGCCAGGCGAGGCCAGGCCTTGGGAGGCTGTGGTTTCGAGGGGGTGGGTGTTGAGTGTGAGCCCGGGGTCTTCCCCTGCAGGAATCCCAGGCCTCGTGGCTGGACGCCGTGGTGCCCCGTTTGGCCGAAGTTCTGCATCTGGAAGACACGCCCAGCATCCAGATGGAGGTGGGGATGCTGGTGCGGGACTACCCAGACATCAGGTGAGATCCCCGCCCCCACGCCGCCTTGGTTCCTTTTTGCCCGCGCTGCCGCCAGGCCGAGGTCTCCCGGCGAGCCTTGGCATCCGTCCCTGCGTTTCCTGCCCCTTGGGCGAGGGAGGGAGGCGGCAAGCGTGTCTGACGGCCGTTTCCTGCTGGAACCAGGGCATTATTAATACGATTTCCCTCCTTCTCCTGCCGCCGCCGCCGTCGCTGCCGCCGCCGCCGCCACCAGGGCTCGCAAACAAACAAGCAGTCACAGGAAGCCCAGGGCAGGGGGGCGCGGGGCCGCCCGGCGGCAGGAAGGGCCGGCCCAGCTGGGGAGCCGCGGGGGACACGGGGACACGCACGGGCACACGGGCGCACACGCACTGGGACAGTGGCAGGCGCCGTTCAGATCCTGATGGACCATTTCCTCTCTCTGTGATCCTCTCTGAGCCCCCGTTTCCTCTTCTGATCCATGGGGACAATAATACTCTTTTCATAGGATTATTGGGGGCTGATTAATCATCATCCGTGGTGACAGCAGTAACAATACCAATTCTTGCTTATTGAGTTCTTATGTCAGACCTAAGAAAGCATCTTACATACCCACTCTGTAAGTAAGTTATTTTATTTATTTATTTATTTATTATTATTATTTTTTGTAGGCAGTATTTGAGCATTTTATTTTTTATTTTTTGGCTGCAAGGCTGCAGCAGGTAAGAGTTATTTTAGAATATAAGCTATTTGAGAAAATCTTTGCATGTCAAAGGCAGCACTATTCTGAGTGCTTAGCACCATCCGAGGCAGGCGGAAATTAAGTAGCTGAGCCCAATGTCACAGCTAGCCAGCGGCGAAGTTGGGACTTGAGCCCAGGCAGCAGGCTCTACAGCTGGTACACCTGACCACCACACAACACTGCCACTTGCATAAGGTGGTGGCAGTCCTGCGGTGCTAGTCGGGCAGACAGACATTCTGTATCCAGAGAGACAACCCCCCAGGACCCAGGAGTAAGGCATCAGCTGGGTTGAGGTTGAGGACATGGGGCTGAAGGTGAGGATTCTGGAACTGATTCAGGACGGACGGTTCTGCTTCTGAGGTGTGGGGCTTATGTCCTCGGGAAAGCACAGAGCCCTGGAGTCGCATGGGGGCCAGGGTCCCAGCACTCCTGCTGGACTGGGGTTTCTGAACTTGAATCTGAACTTGGATATGCAGCTGAGTTTGAAAGGTCTCAAGCTGGGCTGGGAGGAGGGGTTCCAAAGCTGAGTTTGGGGGCTGTGTTTTGCACCTCTGTTGAGCTGGAAGGTTCTTGAGCCCCATTTTGGATGAGTGTTTTGGAGCTGTGGGGATTCCAAACTTGGGATGCGGGAGGGTGAAGAGACTGAGCTGGGTTAAAGGGGGTGGTGAAGACCCCAGAACTCTGTTTGAAATGAAAGTTCTGGAAATGAATGTTGGGTGCAGGATCTTGAGTTGAAATATGATGGTGGTTCTGGAATTGAGTTCTGGATCTGGGATCTGGAGCTGAGATTGGGGTGAAGGGAAGGTTCCATTGTGTTGGATTTAGGGGCGAGGGTTGTGGAACAGAGTCAGTTTTGAGCACAAAGTTTCTGGTTGGAGTGAGGGTCCCCAAGGTGAATTTTAAGTTCTGGAGGAGAATTATAGTTGAGAACAATTCCAGGAATGGGTTAGAGGTGAAGTGAGTGTTCCAAGGCCGAATTTGGATGAGGGTTCTGGAACAGCAGTGGTGAAGACTCCAGACCTGGCGCTGGGGTGAGGTGAGGGTTAGGATAGGGATGTGGGTGGGCACTTCCGGGCTGGATTTGAGTGATGCTGTGGGGCTGTTTGAGATGAAAGTGAAGATGAAGTTAAGGGTTGCTATAGAGTCCAGAGCTTAAACAGGTGCAAGGGTACCAGAATGGAAATTCAGGAGCTGTCTGAGCTAAGTTGGGGGTGAAGATGGAAGGTTATTTTAATCAGGAGCTGAGATGGGGCAAAAAGGAATATTTTTGTGCTGGGTTGGGAGGTGACAGTTCTGGAATCCATTGTGAGTAGGAGGATTTGGAAATGTTTGGAAGGGAAGCTCTGGAGGGGGGCTGGTATGAAGGGGGGGATCTAGGGGTGCTGGTGGGAGGGCGGGATCTGGGGGGGACTGGTATGGAGGAGGAATCCAGAGGGAGCGAAGGGGCTCCAGAGCTAAGGCAGGTTCTGGAACAGACGGCCGGGTGGGGCCCACAGGTGGGCTGGGAGTGTATCTGGAGGACCCCGTGCACCTGTCCCCTCCTCTACCCCCAGGCGGAAGCACGTGGCAGCCCTCCTGGACATCCGTGGCCTGCACCACACAGTCGCCCGCCACGAGATCCTGGCAGTGGCCCGGGACTTGGAACTCTCTGAGGGGGGAACCTTGTCACCCCCCCGGGACCGTGCCTTCTTTGCAGACATCCCTGTGCCCCGGCCGCCTTTCTGCCTCAGCCTCCCTCTCTTCCTGGGCCGCCTCTCCCTCTCCCGGCTGGCCTGTCTGCCCTGGCCTCGGCCTCCATCTCCGTCTCCGTCACGGCCCCGGGCCCAACACTGAGACTCTCCCGGCTCCACCTCAGTGCCCCCCATCTCTGCTGCTGACAGACCATCCTCCCGACTCCCTGTCTGGGGCCACAGACCCCTGGGCTGGAAAGATCCTTAGAGGTCTCCTCACCTACCCCCAAACTCCCTGTACAGAAGAGAAACGGGCCAGAAGGAGCAAGGACTTTCCCAAGGCCATGAAGCCCGTTCCCAGCACCACCTCCCCAGCCCAGTGAGTGGTGGGTGGTGTTTTGGAAGGCTCTACAGAAATATCCCAGGCCCCCCCTTTCCCCTCACCTCAAGGTCTGGCCTCAATCCAATGTATTAAGGAACGTACGATACTTAGAATAAAGAGGTTTCTATTTAACACAAGGAAGGGCTGAGTCCCCAGTGTGTGGGGGGGAGGAAGGACCCGGGGCAGGGCCCAGGGCCAAGGGCTTCTCACACGCCCAAGGCCGGGCTAGGGTCCAACTCTTGGGCAGGGCAGTGGAGGCTGAGGCAGGCCCTGCAGTGCAGGAGCAGCCGGGCCGCCCTGTTTACACCAAGTCTCCGAGGCTGCGTGACTCCACAGCAGGCCCTTGGCCTCTCTGAGCCAGCGTCCCTCATTTTGTCAACCCCAAAGTGCCTTCTTTCCTGGGCCTAGTGGTTCCACCTTGGCAAGCCCCCCCCCCCCCATCATCTGTAGCCGGGAAACTGTATCAAGAGAGGAAGGAGGTTGGGGGCAGGGCTGGCGGCATCCAGGGCGCCCTCCTGGGTTGACGCAGGAAAATGTCAGGGTGGGAAAAATTCCAGCCTCTCACCCCCAGCCCTGCCGGATCCTGGTCCCCACAGAGACCTTGAGGTCACCTCCTTGCTGACCCCTGCCCCTCCGGCCCAGTTGGACAGCCTGTGATGGATGCTTCCTGGCATGGCTTTTTTTTTTTTTCCTGCGAAGTCTGAAGGAGGAGGCAGCCAGGGGTCAGCGTGGAAGCTGGGGTTGGAACCTCACGCACATTTGAACTCACGTTTGAAGGTGGGGACGCGGGACTCTTGGAGCCCCAGGGCTGTGTGACGCCGGATAGGAAGCTGACCCTCTCTGGGCTGTGGTTCCTGTCCCTCCCTGAGGAACTGCTTAACCTCTCTTTGCCCAAGACAAGGTGAGATGCCCAGAGCATACATGCACCTCACTTTGACATCCTAAAATGACACTTTCAATGTCATTGATATACAAGAGAGGAGTTGAGGAATGAACATTTTGTACGTATTTAATTAAAGATGTATTCACCTTGGTTTGGCCGGGTTCTTTTCAGATTTTGGTGCCCCGCTTAAAAACGGCTGTATTGAAATATAATTTACACAGCAGACAATTCATCCATTTAAAGTGCACAATTCAGTGCAATCACCCCTGCAGTCAATTTTAGAAAATTTTCATCACCCCCCGCAAAGAAACCCTGCACCCCTTAACCATCAACCCAACCCCTCTATCCCTCTCAGGCCCTGGTAACCACTGGCCTACTTTTTCTCTCCGTAGATTTGCCTGTTCTGGACATTTCGTATAAATGGGATCATAGAATATGTGGTCTTGTGTGTGTCTGTGTTAAGAGCACAACGTGAGATCTACCCTCTTAACACATTTCTAAGTGCACAACACAGGAGTGTTAACTACTGGCACAATGTTGTACAGCAGATCTTTGAACCTTAACTTTACGCTCATTAAACAACTCCCCCTCCCCCTTCCCCCATCCCATCTGTTCTCTACTTTGACGAATCTGAGTATTTTAATTTTTTATTATTTTTTTATTGAAGTATATAGTTGATTTACAATGTTGTGTTCGTTTCTGCTGCACAGCAAAACATATATAGACATTCTTTTTCATATTCTTTTCCATTATGGTTGATCACAGGATATTGACTAGAGTTCCCTGTGCTACACGGGAGGACCTTGTTGTTTACCTGTTTTATATAGTAGTTTATATCTGCTAACCCCAAACTCCCAGTCCATCCCTCCCCCACCCCCAGAGTCTGAGTATTTTGAATACCTCACGTGAGTGGAATCACGCAGAATTTGTCCTTTTGTGACAGGCTCATTTCACTTCACATAATGGCTTCCAGGTTCAATCATACTGTCACAAATGGAAGGATTTCCTTCTTTGTAAAGGCTGAATAATATTCTACTGTATGGGCTATACAACATTTTCTTTATCCATTCATCTGCTGCTGGACATTTGGGTTGTTTCTGTATCTTGGCTATTGTGAATAAATAAGTGATCTTTTGGGTCTGTCTTCTTTCACTTCGCATAATATTTTCAAAGTTCATCATGTTGTAGCATGTGTCAGTATGTCATTTCTTTTTGTTGTCAGGTAACATTCCACTGTATGGAAGCACCACATTTTATTTACCCGTGTATCAGCGGACGGACATTTAGGCTTTTTTTACTTTTTGGTTATGAACATTGTGCTCCACTTTTTTTCTAGATTACAAATATTTTCTTGGTCCCCTGAGAAGCTCTGACCTTACCGTGAGCCTCAGTTTCCACTTTTTTTTTTCTTTTTTTTTGGCCTCGCTGCACGGCTTGCGGGATCTCAGTTCCCCGAGCAGGGACTGAACCAAGGCCACGGCAGTGAAAGCCTGGAATCCTAACCACTAGGCCACCAGGGAACTCCCTCAGTTTCCAGTTTTGTAAAATGGGGGAAAGACTCCTAACAGTTGCATTAATTTAGCACCTACTGCGTGCCAAGTGCCATGCTCCCGAGGATTCACTCAACAAACTTGCAGGTTTGGAAACAGAGGCCCAGATGGGGGCAGGAGTGCAGCTAAAGTCACCATCCAACGAGTGCCAGGGGCAGGACCCCTCCTGCTCACCCCAGGCTCTGACAACAGCCCCGCTGCCAAGCGAGCGGGCTGGGAGCGCTCAGCGAGGAGGCTGTGTGAGGCGTTTGGCTCAGATCCTAACCCAGAGAGAGCGCTTGTAAAACACTAACTGTTTGGATTCAGACGGAGCTGATTGCTGGCTGTGGGATTGGGGCAGGGTGGCAACTGTTTATTGGGTACCTGTTCTGTGCAAGGGGTTCCCTGAGTGTATCTTAAATGCAGAACATCTCATGGCACCATCCCCCTGGCCCTGGGAGAAGGGACTGTTTCTGTCAGGCAGGAAGTAGGCTCAGAAGGTTAGGACAGTATGTTAGAGGCAGTGGCCGGAATTTGAACCCCAATCAGATAGACTCCAAGAGATCTTGGCCACTGTCTGCCAGCCCTGCTGTGTGCCAGGACAAGCATGCACCTAACTCACTGTACCCTGTGCCTCACTGCCGGGTCCTATCCCCGTCAACCCTTGTGAGGTGGATGGCGTTATATTTCCTGGTGCACTGATGAGGTCCCCAAGGCTCTGACGGTCACCCTGGTCACACAACCAGGAAGTGGCTGAGCAGCCCCATCACTGGGGAGAAAGATGAAGCCAGATGGGGAGGGGGCTATCCACGGCCACGGTCCAGATGAGAGAAAGGGAGGCAGGGAGGCTCCAGGTGGCCATGCCCTCTCCTCGGACTGGGCTTGAGTCAACTGGGATCAGGATAATTCAACTCCATCTAAACGTGACATTGCAGCCAGGACCAAAAAGTCACCTGGGCAGGAAATTCTGGGAAAGGAGAGGCACCAGGGGTCAGGATCCACACTGCCCTGGGGCTTCCCGCCCCCTCCCCTCCATCCCTGCCCAGAGAGGGTGGGGACCCTCCTTTTCAGCCCAATGCCTTTCTGATGAACAGTGTGGAAGAGGCCCCTGAGGTGTAGGGGAGAGATCAACGGTGTCCAGTGCTGACCCAGCAAAGCCCCTGGGCCCCTCCCCAGCCCTCCAGATCTGATCACGTGTCAAGCTTGAGGAGACAAGCCTGGGTCTCGCTGTCTGCAAAAGGAGGAGGACAAAGGAGGGAACTTACCGAGCCCGCACCCTGCCTTGGAGCCTCAGCTCCCAGGCGTTCTGCAACTTGCACCCCCTATCGGAGCATCCGTGGTCCTCCCCAGCTTTAACTCCTCTCTCTAAACCCCAGTCACCTCTCTGAGTCCCCGTGCCTATCCCTGAGATGCCACCCCTCTCTGAGTCTCTATCTCTCTCCTTGAGACCCTGTCCCCTTCTGGAAGCCCCCTCCCAATCCTGAAGTCTCTACTCCCCTCTCTGAGCCCCTGGGAGCTGAGTCCTGTCCGCTCTGAGTCTCCACTCTCTCTAGTCCTGTAAATTCCATCCATCCGTCCATCCGAGTTCATCCTCTGTGCCCAACCTTGTCCAGGGTGGCGCTGGGGACACTGTGGTGACCTCAACAGCTTTGGCCCTGCGCTTATGGAACTGACAGTTGGGGGGTGGGGTGGGGGTGGGGAGACACATCTATCATCCAGAGTGGTCAGGGCTAGAGGTGGGGAGTTCAGGCAGTTGGGGAAGCCCAAGAATTCTCTGACCCTGTCTGGGAATCAGGGAGGGCTTCCTGGAGGAAGAAGCATCTGCTCTGAAATTCAACCTTCACCTGGAACACAGATATCATCTTGCAGTTCACAATATCCCAGAGGCCCTGAGGTGGAAAATGGTATCAACAGATCTCCCACATTTTCTTATAGTCTCGCCTAAAGCACTTTGTTATACATGGAGCGGTTTTCAAACAGAAATTTAAAATGCTCAAATCCTTGAACTCAGAAACCCCACTTCTAGGAATGCATCCCTTTGCAATACTCACACAGGTGCAAAATGGACACTGCTACACTGCTCAAAGTGGCTAATATGGAAAACAGTCAACAGGTGACTGGTTATACTGGGTCTGGTAGGTATCCCCCCCAATGGAATACAACGTAACTGATAAAAGACTGGAGGCAGCTCTTTACAGTTCTGATATGGCACATCCTCCAAGATACACTGTTAACGTGAAAAATGCAAAGTGAGGGACGGTGGAGACAGCTCAGTAAATATATTTATAACTGGATAAAGACACTACCCAATTTGTATCCATGGCTACCTCTGGGGAATAGGATTGCAGGAAGAAAGGCTACCACTTTCTGATTCATAAAACTATTCTCTTTGGATTTTATGGAAAGGCACACTGAGCATTAGTGCAAAGCTCAATGAATTTCCAGAGTGAATCTATGTAATCAAAACGGCTCAAGGCATAGACCTTTCCCCCTTAAACCCTCTCCCAACCACTTCTGCCCCCCAAAGGTAACCACTATCCTGGTTCCAACACCATTGATTACTTTTGCCAGTTTATGAACTTTATATCGTTGGAATCATACATTCCAGCGACTCTGGCTTCTATCTTCTTCCACTCAGCATTGTATTTGAGAGATTCAACCTCGCTGTTGTGCAAAGTAGTACTTTGCTCATTCTCATTACTCTATGGGATTTCATGGCAGTAACTTGTCAGAATTTATTTATCCATTCTATTGTGGATGAACGTTTGGGCTATTTCCTGTGTAGTACCAGGCAGGTGTTATTCTTTGTCCTTACCAACACTTGATATTGAGAGTCTTTTAAAATTTTAGCTATTCTAGTAGGTGTGTAGTGGCATTTCATTGTGGTTTTAATTTGAATTTCCATAATGTTTAAAAATATTGAACACCTTTTCATGAGCCTACTGGCTATTCATATATCTTCTTTTGTTAAGTGTCCAAGGCTTTTGCCTATTTTTTGTTGCGGTGTTTTGTCTTTTAATTAATTATTGAGTTCCTCATATATTCTGGAGACAAGTTTTTCATTAAATGTATGTGTTGCAAACATTTTCTTCAGTTTTGGGCATGACTTTTTTTAAAAATTTTATTTATTTATTTTTGGTTGCGTTGGGTCTTCGTTGCTGTGCGTGGGCTTTCTCTAGTTGTGGCGAGCGGGGCTACTCTTCGTTGTGGTGCGCGGGCTGCTCATTGCGGTGGCTTCTCTTGCTGCGGAGCACAGGCTCTAGGCGCGAGGACTTCAGCAGTTGCAGCATGAGGGCTCAGTAGTTGTGGCACACGGGCTTAGTTGCTTTGCGGCATGTGGGATCTTCCCGGACCAGGGCTCGAACCCAGGTCCCCAGCGTTGGCAGGTGGATTCTTAACCACTGCGCCACCAGGTAAGCCCAAGAATATATATTTATAACATTGTAAATCAACTAAACTTCAATAAAATGTTTTTTAAAGCTACAGTAATCAAGACAGTGTGGTACTGGTGTAAGGATATATATCATACAAACAGAATAGAGAGTGCAAAAATAGACCCAAAGTTGATTTTCTATAAATATGTAGTGTAATTCAAGGGGAGGAAAAGATAGTCTTTTCAATAAACGGTGCTGAAACAACTGGACATTTGCATGAACAAAACTGAAGCTAACTTACAATGCACACAAAAATTACCTCAAATGAATCATAGACCTAAATATAAATGCTAAAACTATAAAACTTCTAGAAAAAAATGGAGAAAATCTTCACGAACTTGGCAGAGGCAAAGGTTTTTTAGACAAGACACTAAAAGCACTAACCATAAAAGGAAAAAAAAAGATAAATGGGACTTCATCAAAATTGAAAACTTCTGCCCTTCAAAAGACAAAGTTAAGAAAATGAAACTGTAAGCCAAAACCTGGGAGAAAATATGTGTAATTATGTTTTCTACCAAATTAGTTGAATTCAGAATATATAAAGTATCTTTACAACTTAATAATGAAAAGATTTTTTAAAATCCAACTTTAAAATGAGCAAAAGACTTGAACACTTCCCAAAATAAGATATATTAATGGCCAACAAACATATAAAGATATTCAACATCTACAATTACCAGGGAAGTTCAAATTAATGCCACAAAGAGATATCACTACACATCTTCTAGAAGGGCTAAAATTTTAAAAGACTGACAATACCAAACACTGGAAAAATATGGAGCAGCTACAACTCTCATAGTATTGAACTCACAGAACTCTCACATAGTATTGAAGGGAGTCTAAAACAGTACCCGCACTTTGTAAAACAGATTGGCAGTTTCTCGTCAAGTTGAATATACATTTACCCTATGATTCAGAATTCTCCTGGGTATTTATCCAAAAGAAATATAAATATATATCTTTAAAAAGACTTTACACAAATGTTCATAGAAGCTCTGTTCATAAAATCAAAAAATTGGGGGCTTCCCTGGTGGCGCAGTGGTTGAGAATCTGCCTGCCAATGCAGGGGACACGGGTTCAAGCCCTGGTCTGGGAAGATCCCACGTGCCGCGGAGTGACTAGGCCCGTGAGCCACAATTGTTGAGCCTGCGCGTCTGGAGCCTGTGCTCCGCAACAAGAGAGGCCGTGATAGTGAGAGGCCCACGCACCGCGATGAAGAGTGGCCCCCACTTGCCGCAACTAGAGAAAGCCCTCGCACAGAAACGAAGACCCAACACAGCCATAAATAAGTAAATAAATAAATTAATTAAATTAAAAAAAAAAAGTCTGTTTAAAAAAAAAAAATTGGAAATAACTCAAATGTTCATTAATAGGTGAATAGAAACAAACTGCAGTATATTCATACAAAGGAATACCACTCATTAATAAAAAGGAATATGACACATCCATGCAACATCATGGGTGAATCCAAAACCATTATGCTGCAAGAAAGAAGCCAGCCCTAAAAGTGTACAGGTGATGTTATTTCATTTATATGAGACTCTAGTATAGGCAAAGCTAATCAATCATAACCTAAATCAGAGTTTTGATTGCCTGGAGGAGTTAAGGAAGATTGGCTGGAAAGAGGATAATAAAAACACTCTATACCTTGATTTGTATGGTGATTATGGAAGTGTAGGTATTTTTCAGAACTCAATGAACCATACAAGGGTAGTGTGAGCATTTTTATCATACGTGTATTACACTTCTATAATGTTAATTTTAAAAGAACTCATTTGATGGATTTAACAGCAGACTACTGCTAACAGAAGGAAAGAACAGTAAACTTGAAGACAGGTCAACAGGAATTATTCATAATGAAGCTCCAAGACAAAAGAACGGAAGTAAAAAACAAAGGAGGTGCGTGAGGTATGTGGGTCACTGTTAAATGATCTGTTATGGGTATAACTGGAGTAGCATAAGGAGACAAGAGAGAACATGAATCCAGAAGCAATTTTTAAAGAAGCTTTTTTGAAGGGAACCCTCACACACTGCTGGTGGGAATGTAAATTGATGCAGCCACTGTGGAAAACAGTATGCAGTTGCCTCAAAAAACTAAAAATAGAACTACCATATGACCCAGCAATTCTACTCCTGGGTATATATCCAAAAAAAAACCACTAAAAGCACTAATTTGAAAAGATACATGCACCCCAATGTTCACAGCAGCATTATTTACAACTGCCAAGATACAGAAGCAACCTAAGTGGCCATCAATGGATGAATGGATAAAGATGTGGTATTATATACATATAAAATGGAATACTACTCAGCCATAAAAAGAATGAAATTTTGCCATTTGCAGCAACATGGATGGACCTAGAGATTATCATACTAAGTAAGTCAGAAAGAGAAAGACAAATGCCATATATCACTTATATGTGGAATCTAAAATATGACACAAATGAACTTATCTACAGAACAGAAACAGACTTACAGACATACAGAACAGAACTGTGGTTGCCAAGGGGTGGGGGAAGGGATGGATTGGGAGTTGGGGATTACCAGATGCAAACTATTATATACAGAATGGATAAACAACAAGGTCCTACTGTAAAGCACAGGGAACTATATTCAATATCCTGTGATAAACCATAATGGAAAATCATACAAAAAAGAATATATACATATAAAACTGAATCACTTTGCTGTACAGCAGTAACTAACACAACACTGTTAATCAACTATACTTCAATAAATTTTTTAAAGACATCCATTTCTGAGTGTGTCTGACTATTCAATAGAAACTATGTAGCTGTATTAGTTTTCTAGGGTTGCCATAAGTACCACAAATTAGGTGGTGTAAAACAAGAATGTATTGTCTCATCATTCTGAAGGCTAGAAGTCCAAAATCAAAGTGCCAGCAGCATCCTGCTCTCTAGGGGAATCCTTCCTTTCTAGCTTCTGACAGCCCTGGACACTCCTTGGCTTGCAGCTGCATAACTCCCATCTCTGCCTTCCTTTTCACACGGCACTCTCCGTGTCTCTGTCTTTGCATGGCCATCTTCTTACAAGGACACCAGTCATACTGGATTAGAGGTGCACCTTATTCCATTATGACCTCATCTTAACTAATTACACTGGCAACACACTATTTCCAAATAAGGTTGCATTCTAGGGATTAGGATGTCCACATATCTTTTTTGGGGGGACTCAATTCAACCCATAACAGATGCCAAAAGACAAGAGAATGACATGTTTAAAGCACTGAAAGAAAACAAATTGTTAACCTAGAAGTCTATACCAGTGGTAACAACCTTTTAAAAGCAAGGTGAACAAAAGGAAAAATAGATAAGTTAGACTTCTTTAAAACTGAAAGTGAAAAGACAACTCACAGAATGAAAGAAAATATTGGCAAATCATAGATCTGATAAGGGACTTGTATCTAGAATATATAATTAACTCTTTCAATTCAATAATAAAAAGACAACCCAATTTTAAAATGGGCAAAGGATCTGAGTAGACATTTCTCAAGTGTCCAATTACAAGTGTCCAATTACAAGTGTCCAATAAGTCCGTGAAAAGATACTCAAGATCATTAGTCATTAGGAAAATGCAAATCAAAACCACAATGAGATACCACTTCAACCCATTAGGATGGCAACAATAAAAAAGACAGATAATAACCAGTGTTGGCAGGGCTTCCCTGGTGGCGCAGTGGTTAAGAATCCGCCTGCCAATGCAGGGGACACGGGTTCGAGCCCTGGTCCGCGAAGATCCCACATGCCGCGGAGCAACTCAGCCAGTGCGCCACAACTACTGAGCCTATGCTCTAGAGCCCGTGAGCCACAACTACTGAGCCCACGTGACATAACTACTGAAGCCCGTGCGCCTAGAGCCTGTGCTCCGCAACAAGAGAAGCCACTGCAGTGAGAAGCCTGTGCACTGCAACGAAGAGTACCCCCCGCTCGCCACAACTAGGGAAAGCCCACGTGCAGCAACGAACACCCAACACAGCCAAAAATAAATAAATAAATAAATTAAAAAAAAAATTTAAAAAACAACAACAACAAAAAACAAGTGTTGGCAAGGATGTAGAAAATTTTGAACTATCATACAGACGAGCCACTCATGAATTCTTAACCCACAGAAACTGAGAGATAATCAATGACTGCTGTTGTTTTAAGCCAGTAAATTTGGGGGTGATTTGTTACACAGCAACAGATAACTAACACAGTAATCTTAAACACAACTATATCACCAAGTATATTAAATGTAAATGAAAATAAACACTCCAATTAAAGGAAAATATTGTCAGACTTGAGGGAAAAGGAGATCCTATTAAGTACTCTTTATTAGAAATACACTTTAAATAGAAAATCACAGATGGATTTAGAGTAAAATAAAGGGAGAATAAATACAATGCTAATACTAACCCAAAGAAAGCAAGCTGGTGTGGCCA
Source organism: Eubalaena glacialis (assembly GCF_028564815.1). Lineage (NCBI taxonomy): Eukaryota > Metazoa > Chordata > Mammalia > Artiodactyla > Balaenidae > Eubalaena > Eubalaena glacialis. The sequence continues at coordinate 59,951,879 of NC_083733.1, read as the reverse complement.
TATTAATATCAGACAAAGTAGACTTTAGATAGAAGTATCCCAAGAGTTGAAGAGGGTTTCAGAGTTTTAGAGTTTTAAATGGGTTTTTAGGAACATGTAACAATCCTAAACTACTGAAGCCTGAGCGCCTAGAGCCTGTGCTCCTCAAAAAGAGAAGCCACCGCAATGAGAAGCCTGTGCACCGCAACAAAGAGTAGCCCCCGCTCTCAGCAACTAGAGAAAACGCGCGTGCAGCAGCGAAAACCCAATGCAGCCAAAAGTTAAATAAATGAATAAATAAATACATAAATAAAAATAAAGAGGGTTAAAGAAACATGACAATTAAATGCAATGTATGACTCTGGATTGGAACTCAGACAGGAAAAAACATTACTAAAAAGACATTATTGTGATAACTGGAAAATTTTGAATATGGACTGTGTATTAAAAATAGTATATGTCAATGATAAATTTCCTAAATTCAATCACTGCATTGTTGTTATGAGGATAATGTCTTTGTTCTTAGGAATTACCTGTGTCATGATGTCTCTATTCACATTCTTTTTTTTTTTTTCTTTGGCCACACCGTGAGGTATGCAGGATCTTAGTTCCCTGACCAGGGATCGAACCCATGCCCCCTGCAGTGGAAGTGCGGAGTCTTAACCACTGGACCACCAGGGAAGTCCCCTCAATTCACCTTCAAGTGGTCCATTCATCAACACCACCACCACCACCACCACCATCATCATCATCACATATACATGGAGAGAGATAAAAGCAAATTAAGCAAAAGTTAATGAGCAGTGAATCTAGACAAAGAGTATATGGATACTAGTCTTGTAACTTATATAGGTTTAAAAATTTTCAAAATAGAAACTTAAAAATAGCCGCACCTGTTACAGAGATATGTCCTCCTTTATGTTCTTCAAAGGTTATCAAGCTTGACCCCAAGGTAAGGGTTTGCTCTTTCTGTGGAGATGGGTCTGCAGGGTATATTCCTGGGAGTGGCATTGCTAGGTATGAGAGTAAACGCATATGTTGTTTAGTTAGTTAGCTATCATCAAATTTCTCCCCATGCAGGTTGTATCATTTTGCATGCCCACCAGCAAGGCCTGAGAGTGTGTTTCCCAGCTTAGGAATTTTTGCCAACTTCATAGGTGAAAATGCCACTTCAGAGTAGTTTTAATTAGAATTGCTCTTATTATGAGTGAACTTGAGCATCTTTTCATATAGTTAAGGACGACTCATATTTGTTTCTCTGTGAACTGTCCATTTCTTTTGCACATTTTAAAACATTGGGCTTTTAGTCTTTTATATATTAAGGAGATAAACATTTTGTCTGTGATGTAAATTGTAAATATTTTCTCTGAGATTGTCACAGTTTTATTTTGCTTACAGTATCTTCTTTTTTTTTCAATAATCTCAAAAACTCCAATATTTTATTAACCATTTTATGTACCTTGAGATCCAGTCTTAAAAACTGATAAAAAAAACATGTCCAGAGTTTCTTGTAAAGGCAATGTACAAATGTTCATTTACATTCTGCACATTAATAACGACGATGAAAATAAGACAATAGTTACAGCTACATAAAAATATATACAAGGATTCGAGCATTCCCTGGCAGTCCAGTGGTTAGGACTTGGTACTTTCACTGCCACGGACCCAGGGTTCAATCCCTAGTCGGAGAACTAAGATCCTGCAAGCCGCGAGGCGTGGCTAAAATATATATATATATATATATATATATATACACAAGGATTCAAGATAGTCTTGACGTTATTTGGCTTATAACATGTGTAGATACTACACAAAAAATGAGGATGTAATTTTCAGAAAAGTAAAATGTGACCAAAATCACTTTTCTTCTTAAAATTTAAAAATAAAATTCCTAACTATCATAATTACTAATTCATAGCCAAATCTTAGACTAATTCAAATTAGCCAGGGTTAGACATAGGTTAAGTTAAATATTTTGCATTAAAAAAAATAAGGTTTGCAGTTTAATAAACATACATTTGATAACATTTTCTCAAAATTAATTAAGAATGGCTTATCCACACCCTTCTAGATTCTGGAAACATACTAGAAAAAATGAATATTGAACAGCCTGATTCTTTGGAAAGCTGCACCCCTAGCCCTGGAAAACATCCTTAAGGGGCCCAGTGATCAAACCCTAATGGGAAACTTACAATGCACCAATGATGCTGAGAACAGAGGGGGAAGTAATAAGCAGCTGTTTCACTAATATATAGTATAATTACAAGGCATGAGGTGATATTAATGGGATTTTGGGAAAGGTTTCAACTATTCTTAGGGAATCAATTAGACATTGAGAATGACCAATCTTATAATGACCTCAAAAAGAGTATTTCACCTATTATCATGGTGCTACCTCACTAACAGGAAATTTAGTTTCTAATGACTCTTTTTTGTATTTTACTCTACTGGCTTGGGAAGCAGCTTCCTATTTTGAGAATTGTATGACATAAAATAATCATATATATAATCATATATAATTAATGGTTTAGAAAACAAAACGATAGTAGTTTTAGAAAGGAGCAAGTATCTCTTTTACTAGGTTGTGACACCAGGCTAAGAGGGCTTAAGGTTGGAAAGCAAGGGGTGGGGGTAGTGCAGGGGTTCAAGTACAAATCTACTTCCGTTCAAGGAGAGGAAGGACGTGAGAAGGGTCTGGACAACCCAGAATGGCAGTGGCACCTGGATGTAGAGTTACCACACTGGGTCAGAGACAGGTTGGTGCATCATCCTCTGGCCTAGATGCCATGGAACCCAACCCCTACGCAATATTAAATTGGGAACGCAAACATCTCAAAGCACACTTACCAAAAATAGATTATTCACCCTCATATTACGCTGCCCAGAAAGAAAAGACATTTGACTATATTGAAAAGTGAGCTAGAAAATGATTAAGTTTCTCCTTACTTTATCTGAAAAACCCAAGGAACAAATATTTAAAAAATTCTGGGACTTCCCTGACAGTCCAGTGGTTAAGACTCCGCACTTCCACTGCAGGGAGCACGGGGTTCCATCCCTGGTTGGGGAACTAAGATCCCACATGCCCCGAGGGGCAGCCAAAAAAATAAAAGAGAAATTTAAAACTCCTTAACACTGTAAGGAATCCTCCGCTGCTTCCTGGTAACTGTGGGGGATCTTCATATGGATTTGGAAAAATATCTTTAAATACTGGCTCAACTGGGCTTCCCTGGTGGCGCAGTGGTTAAGAATCCGCCTGCCAATGCAGCGGACACGGGTTCAAGCCCTGGTCCGGGAAGATCCCACATGCCGTGAAGCTACTAAGCCCGTGAGCCACAACTACTGAGCCTGCTCTCTAGAGCCCGCGAGCCACAACTACTGAGCCCTCGTGCCACAACTACTGAAGCCCGCGCACCTAGAGCCCGTGCTCCGCAACAAGAGAAGCCCCCGCAATGAGAAGCCTGCGCACCACAACGAAGAGTAGCCCCTGCTCCCTGCAACTAGAGAAGGCTCGCGCGCAGCAACGAAGACCCAACGCGGCCAAAAAATAATAATAAATAAAATAAATATTAAAAAAAAAACTGGCCCAACGTTTTTGAAAATTACAGTAGACACCTCAAAATTTCTTTCTAGCCTTTCCATACGTTCACGAAATTCGTGACAGGTCCATCCACTTCTTCATTTTACTAAAAACCTGTATTAAACTTAATTTAGCTGAAGGTAGTATTCTGGTAAGTGAAACACAATTTCCTTCCATGATACCCTTTCCAACCGTGGGAATAATGCTTTTGAGGCAGGCAAGATATAATGAACAAGCCAACCTGTGTATAACTTCTCCCTCTAGGCTGTAGTTGCCCTGGACGGTTGCGAAGTCCTCCAGGGCTTAGGCTGCGCTCCCCTCGTCCACATTCAGCTCCTGGCACAGGGCCTGCAGCTCCTGCCAGGGTCGCCACGACCAGCATCGCCCCTTCGGCTTGCGGGATGTTCCTCGTTCATCCTCCCTCTCGGGCGCGCTACCCACAACCACCCGCGCCAAAGCTCAAAATCAGGGCCGCTTTATGATGTCGCTTCGATGGTCTGCATCCGCGTTTCTCCGCAAAAAAGTCCGTTTCTTCTCCAGGGCTCGAGCCGTCCTTCTCCGGAAATGTGATAAGAAGCGTATCATCTTTTCTTAAGTAATTTCTAAATCTGCTTAAGACGTTTTATTTATAAATTTAATTTTATTGCTCCTGGATTTTCCCCAGCATTTTTAAAAGACATTTTAATTTTATTATTATTATTTTTATTTTTAAATTTTTTGCCTGTGTCGGGTCCTAGTTGTGACATGCAGGATCTTCGCTGAGGTATGCGGGACATTTTCGTTGCGGCACGAGGGGCTCTTCGTTGTGGCGTGCGGGCTTCTCTCTAGTTGTTGGGAGCAGGCTCCAGGGCGAGTGGGCGCTGTAGTTTGCAGCACGCGGGCTCAATTGCCCCACGGTATGTGGGATCCTAGTTCCCCGACCAGGGATCGAACCGGCGTCCCCTGTATTTGAAGGCGGATTCTTTACCGCTGGACCACCAGGGAAGTCCCTCCCCCAGCATTTTATTATGAAAAACTTCAAATATACAGGAAAGTTGAAAGAGGTGTACATGTGTCTACCGCTTAGATTCTACTAACATTTTACCATACTTGTCTAACCATATTTCTCCTCCCTCTATCCATCTAACTTTTCAATGCATTTCAAAGTAAGTTGCAAACATCAGTGCACTTTTCCTAAATAATTCAGCCTGCATATCATTAACTACAGTTTAATATTTGTTAGTGGTTTTTTTGTTTGGTTTTGGCTTTTTTTTGCTGCTTTTAATTTTCAGTATTAATAAGAAAGATTCTCCCACTCCCAAGATGGAAAGAAATTCATTCATGGATTCTTCTAGTTGTTGTGTTTCTATTTTTACACAGGGATTTAGGGATTTCTGATTCATCTGCAGTTTATGCCGGTACATGGTGTGAGGACTGGACCCAATTTTATACATATATGTATACACACAGACACACACACACACACACATACAGGGAGTCTCTATTTTAAAAAATATTTTTATTGAGATTTAATTCACATACCATAAAATTAACCCTTTTAATGTGTACAATTTAGTGGGTTTTAGTATTTCACAAAGTTGCGCAGCCATCATCGCTACAATCTATATATGTACATATCTATGTATGTATATATCTGTTTGCTTGTTTTTCTCCAAATGTCTATCTAGTCTCAGCGCCACATATTAAAAACTCCAACTTTCTGCCAGAGATTTGAGATGCTGCAGTTGTTACTAAATTTCTGGGTGTTCGGGGGGTACACTTACGTTCCATTGGTCTGCTTGTCCATCTGTTTCGATATGTGGGAAGTCTTTGCTAACAACAACCCTGGCCTAGGATTCTGGAGGGGGCGGGGGTGGGGGTGGGGAACGACGGACATGTGGCCACGCCTCTTCAAGGCTTTTAGTCAAGTTCTGTTACGAAGAAACCTTGCCCTATTCCAGCTCACCAACAGAGATAAAAGCTTTAATCCCCAGCGACTGAGAAAAAACCAACTGGGCAGGAAGATGGTCAGCAGGAAACCCTGGGAAGGAAAGGTACCAAGGATCAAGACACACCCCATTCTTGAGTCCCCCATCTCCTCTCCTGGCTCCCCAGCCCGGGGTGGGGGCCCGCCCCTTCTCTGGAGGTCTCCCCCTTTCTGAGGGCTAGTGGACCCGGGCCAGGGACTGTCGCATCCAGCTCTCTGACAAGGATTGCCCCAGGAAAGCACCTGCACAGCGTGGCGGAGGCACTCAGGGGTTTGGGAGGTGAGGCCAAGTGTGTCCAACGCCTGCCAAGCGAAGTCCTCGGGACTCACCACGAGCAGCCCGCTTTTCAAGGGATTTGTTTCAACCAAAAAGGGGCTCACTGTTTGCAGGCAGGAAGGGGGTCAAGAAAAAGAACTCCCCTCCCCCGAAGCCTAAGCTCCCAGGCCCTCTCCGAGAATCCCTGAGTCCCACGCCTCTTTGCCGACCACGCCCCAGACACGCCCCGGCCACGCCTTCGAGGCCACGCCCCCTCGAGAACCCACCGCTTCCGATCGTGGCTCCAAGGTAGCTCATCTTATTCTTTTTTTTTTTTTTTAGGTTTTTCTTTCCTTCCTTCCTTTCTCCCTTCCTTCCTCCCTTCCCTCCTTCCGTTCTATTTCATTGAAGTACAGTTGATTTACATCCACTGAAGCTCTTCTGAGTCTGAGTCTCGGTCCTCTCTCAGACGCACCCCCCCACCCCATCCCCACCCCGCCCCTGCTCCTAAGACCTTCAGCTGTCTCTCAGCTTCTCCCCCCTCAGAGCCCTCCCCTTCTGAGCTGCCACTGTTGTCCCTTTTGAGCTCAGTCCCCGCGGAGTCAGGCACCTGCACAATGACCCCCTCGGAGTGGTACTCTGCGCCCACTGCCACGGAGAAGCTTCGCACAAAGACCTGCGGAGAAGGAGAGGGAGGGTCCCAGGGCCAAGAGCTTTCCCCGTGCAAACTCCTCCAGCCCGCCCTTGCCCCAGCGCCGTCCCTGATCCTAGAACACTCTACCGCCAGGAGGGGCCCCTCCCTCAAGGCCCAAGTCCTCACCGTAACGCCTGAAAGCTTCCTTGCTCTAAGCCCTCCCTCTGTTCCCATACACTCACTCTCCATTCCAGCCGGGCCAGTCTCTGAATTCCCTTTCTCCCACCTCATGGGTTCTCTTGACCCCTAGCCTCTGTTTCTCTTAAAAAACGAACAAAAAACCTGGCTTGTCCACTGGACTGTGCCCCAGATGTCTGTCTGAACTATTATTAGCCTCAGACTCAGGTGGCACATCACACACATACATGCAAGCCTTTTCCACCATAACCTTCAGTGCCAGAATTAAGGGCTACTGCAGGAATTCCACCAAGGCAGCCAGCCCTTGCCTGGTCTGTGGGTCTGGGTACCGTGGTGGCTGCATACACTGCTGCAAATGGATAGGGGCTCCTGTCAGTTATTGAAGATATGTTGATGATGATACCTTTGCCGCTGGAGGAGGAAGCATCATTTGGAAGGTAGTCATTGCCAGGGAACAGAGGGTCCCAGTGATTTCCCCACCTCCACCCCTTAGTCGCTGTCCTAATTTGAGAAAGATCAGAGAGACGGGGAAGAACTGGAAATGTGGAGGGGACAGCTGGGGAATGGAAAAAGCCCGGAGGCTGGATGGGGGAAGATCCAGAGTGAAAGACAAAGAGACTGCGGCTTACCTGGTGACCATTTGGGGCAGGACGATTCTAGTCATCTGCAGGAGGAATGGAGAGGACCCTGTCTTTCCCTTTCCACTGCTTTCACCTGCCCAGACTCCTGCCCCCTCCTCAAGTTCACTCCTATCCCCCTACCTTTCCTCAGGGAATATTCCCCTAGCACTTCCTCTATGCCAGGCCCAGTTCTGGGGGATGCTGGGGACCACCCAGAGCGATCAGAGCTCGCTGACCTTGGACCCAGTCCCTCCTAGCCCCGACTCACCTGGACCACAAACATCATGTTGCAGTTTATAACACCCAAAAATTTCTGGGGGAAGAAAATGGAACCAATCAGTCCTTCCCTTCACCAGCCCTGCCACAACTCCGATATTTTCTAGTTTACTTTTCTTTTAATGTGGAACACATTTTTAAAACGTAGCATCTCCTAGAATTTAAAATGCACATAAACTTTGACACATCAACTCCACTCTGGAAATTTATTGCTTTCTAAGATACTCACACATGTGGGAACTGCATATGTCCAAAGATATTCATTGCAACACAATTTGTAGTCACATATACTAGGAAACATCCTGAATGCCCATCAATACTGGGATGACTAAATAAACACAGGGTAGCCAATGGATGGATCACTGAGCACCAGGTAAAAAGAATGGGTCAGCTAATTATTCTGATTAGAATAATTCCCAAGATACATGCCTACCTGTGAAAGGTAAAGTGCAGAACAATAGGCTGCCGCCATCTGGATAAAAGATACATATACATACTTCTCTATGCACAGAGAAAAAAAACTACCACATTTTAAATTGGGGGTCACTTGGGGGATAGGATTGCAGGGAGAAGGGAAATTTTCACTTTCATTTCATAAACTTCTCTCTTTGGATTTTTTGATCAGTAAAGTTTTTTATAAATGTATACCATACACATACCAAAGTGCATAAATCTTTAGTGTAAAAAATGAACACAAATCTTTAGCCTCTACCCACATAAAGAAAATATTGACAGTTCCCCAGATTCTTCATCTCCTGCAGTCACTACACTTGCCTCTTCCCCAGTTAACCACTGTCTTGACCTCTAACACACTCTAGAATAGTTTTGTTCAGTTCTGAACTTCATTTAAGTGGAATCATTGAGTATGTATCCTTTTGTCTCTGGCTTTGTCTGCTAAACATTATGTTTATAAGATTCTTCCGTGTTATGTGTAGCAGAAGTTCATTCATGTTCACTGCTATAATTTTCCATCGTATGAAGGCGGCATGCTTTATTTCTCTAATCAACCCACTCCTGGGCATATTTCCGGAGAAAACCATAATTCGAAAAGATACATGCACCCCAATGTTCATAGCAGCACTCTTCACAATAGCCAAGACATGGAAACAACCTAAATGTCCATTAACAGAGGAATGGATAAAGAAGATGTGGTACATGTATAAAGTGGAATACCACTCAACCATAAAAAAGAATGAAATAATGCCATTTGCAGCAACATGGATGGACCTAGAGATTATCATACTAAGTGAAATAAGTCAGACAGAGAAAAACAAATATCATATGATATCACTTATATGTGGAATCTAAAAAGATGATACAAATGATCTTATTTATGAACCAGAAACAGACTTGCAGACTTTGAAAACAAGCTTATTATGGTTACCAAAAGGGAAAGGAAGGGGGGAAGGATAAATTAGGAGGCTGGGACTAACGTATACACACTACTACATATAAAATAGATAAACAACAAGGTCCTACTGTATAGCACAGGGAACTCTACTAAATATTCTGTAATAACCTAAATGGAAAAATACTCTGAAAAAGAATGAATATATGTATATGTATAACTGAACCACACCTGAAACTAACACAATATTGTAAATCAACTGCACCCCAGTATAAAATAAAAATTAAATTAAAAAATATTTAAATTCCAAAAAAAAAAAGAGAAAGAATTCCAGTTGTTCCACATCCCCAACAACACTTGGCACGGACAATATTTTTAGCGTTAACCATTCTAGTGGCTGTGTAGTTGTAGCTCACTCTGGTTTTAATCTGCAATACCCTAATGAGAATGAGGTTTATTTTTTAAAAGTTCAGTGTAGGGCTTCCCTGGTGGTGCAGTGGTTAAGAATCCACCTGCCAACGCAGGGGACATGGATTGGAGCCTTGGTCTGGGAAGATCCCACATGCCGCGGAGCAACTAAGCCCGTGCGCCACAACTACTGAGCCTGCGCTCTAGAGCCTGCGAGCCACAACTGCTGAAGCCTGTGCGCCTAGACCCCGTGCTCTGCAACAAGAGAAGCCACCGCAATGAGAAGCCCGCACACTGCAACGAAGAGTAGCCCCCGCTCACGGCAACTAGAGAAAGCCTGCGTGCAGCAACGAAAACCCCCCAATGCGGCCAGAAATAAATAAATAAAATAAATAAATTTATTTTTTCAAAAAAGGCTAAAAAAAAAAAAGTTCAATGCAGCAAGAAGATATAACAATTATAAAGATATACAGATCTAACAACAGAGCCCCAAAATATGTGAAGCAAAACACCATATACAAAAAAACTCTAAATGGATCAAAGTCCTAAACGTAAGAGCTAAAATTACAAAACTCTTGAAAGAAAACAGAGGAAAAGCTTTATGACACTGGGTTCGGCAATGATTTCTGGGATGATACCAAAAGCACAAGCAGCAAAAGAAAAATAGATAAACTGTATTTATCAAAATTAAAACCTTTTGTACATTAAAAGATACTATCAACAGAGTGAAAAGGCAACTTGCAAAATGGCAGAAAATTTACAAATCATTCATTTGATAAGGGATTAATAACCATAATATATAAATAGCTTCTACAACTCAAACACCAATGGGTCAAAGAAGAAATCACAAAGGAAATTTAAAAATACTTCGAGACAAATGAAAATAGAAATTAAAACGCAACATACCAAATTTACATTTATCTAGATTGGCTAAGAAAAAAAATACTGAAATTACTAAAATCAGAAATGAAAGTGGGACATTACTACCGATTCCACAGAAATAAAAAGGATTATAAGAGAGTACTATGAACAACTGTACACCTATAAATTGGATAATCTAGATGAAATAGATAAGTTCCTAGAAACACAAAACCTACTGTGACTCAATCAGGAAGAAATAGAAAATCTGAACAGACCCATAACTAGTAAGGAGATTGGACCAATAATCAAAAATTTCCCAAGAAAGAAAATTCCTGGATAGATGACTTTGCTGATGAATTCTACCAAACATCTAAAGAAGAACTAATGCCAATTCTTCTCAAACGCTTCCAAAACATTGAAGAGGAGAGAACACTTCTTAACTTATTCTATGAAGCCAGCATTGCCCTGATACCAAAGTCAAAGACACTACAAGAAGGGAAATCTACAGACCAATATCCCTCATGAACATTGACACAAAAATCCTCAACACAATGCTAGCAAATTGAATTCAACAGCATATTGAAAGGATTATACACCATGACCAAATGGGATTTGTTCCTAGAATGTAAGGATGGTTCAATATACAAAAATTGACTAATGTAACACAACACATGAACAGAATAAAGAAAAAAATCACATGATCACCTCAATTGATGCAGAAAAGTATTTGACAAAATTCAACACCTTTCATGGTTAAAACATTCAATAAACTAGGAATGGAAGGAAACTATCTCAACATAATAAAGATATGAATAATGCACATAAAATAATACATATAATAAAATGAAAAGCCCACAGCTAACATCACACTCAGTGGTGAAATACTGAAAGCATTTCCTGCTTTTGCCATTTCTATTCAACACAGTACTGGAAGTTCTAGCCAGAGCAACTAAGCAAGAAAAGAAGTCAAAGGTATTCAAACTGAAAAGGAAGAAGTAAAATTATCTCTGTTTGCAGGTGATATGATCTTACATGTAGAAAATCTTAAAGATTCCACAAAAAAGTGAAAACTAATAAGCAAACTCACAAAGAAGTGGGATACAAAATCAACACCAAAAACTCCGCTGCATTTCTATACATGAACAATGAACAACCCAAAAGTGAAGTTATGAAAACAATTCCATTTGCAATAGCATCAAAAAGAATAAAAGAATAAATATACTTAGGAATTAACTTAACCAAGGAAGAAAGACATATACTGAAAACTATAAAACATTACTGAAAGATATTAGAGAAGAGATACGAATTGGAAAGACATCCCATATACATGGGTTGGAAGACTTAATATCGCTAAGATGTCAGTACTACCCAAAGTGATCTACAGATTCAATGCAATCACTATCAAAATCCTAACAGCATTTTTGAAGAAATAGAAAAACGCAGCCCAAAATTGATATGGAATCTCAAGGGACCCTGAGATTAGCCAGACTAATTTTGCATCATCATTTCCACTTCTGGGTATATGCCCAAAAGAATTAAAAGCAGGTACCCAAACAGATATTTGTACACCAACAGTTCACAGCAGCATTATTCACAACAGCCAAAAGGTGGAAACAACCCAAGTGTCTACCAACAGATGAAGAGGTAAACAAAATGTGGTATATACGTATGATGGAATATTATTCAGCCTTAAAAAGGAAGAAAATTGGGACACATGCTACAACATGGATGAACCCTGAAAATATTATGCTAAATGAAATAAACCAGGCACAAAATGACAGATACTGTATGATTCCACTTATATGAGGCACCTAGAATAGTCAAATTCATAGAGACAGAAAGTAGAATGGTGGTTTCCAGGACCTGTGGGTAGGGAGGAATGGGGGGGCGTTACTGTTTAATAGGTAAAGAGTTGAAAAAATCCTGGAGATGGATGGTGGTGATTGTTTCACAACAATCTGAATGTACATAATACCCCTGAACTGTACACTTCAATATAGACAAAATTTAAGTTATGTATATTTGCCATAACTTAAAAACAATGAAGTTCTGATACTTGCTAACCACATGGATGAAATTGAAAACATTATGCTAAGTGAAATAAGCCAGACACAAAAGGAAAACTATTCTATGATTTCACTTGTATGAGGTATCTAGAATTAGCAAGTTCACAGAGACAGAAAGTAGAGATAGATGCTACCAGGGGTAGGGAATAGGGAAGAATGTGGAGATACTGCTTAATAGGACCAGAGTTTCTGTTTGGGATGATGAAAAAGTTCTGGAAACAGATAGTGGTGACAGCCGTACAACACTGTGAATGTATTTAATGCCACTGAGTTGCACACTTTAAAATGGTTAAAATGGCAAGTTTTATGTTACATTTACATTTATGTTACAATTCTTTAAAAAAAATCTATGCTATTTCCATTATCTTGGTTACATGTGGACCTCATTACATTATCTATTATTTCTCTTGCTTTCAATCACGATTTTTCTTCTAATATTCCTGGTTATATTTTGCTGAGTGCTGGATATTTAATATTTTAAAAATCGTATTGCTAATTCGAGTCCCTGGACTACATCGTTTTTCTCTAAAAATGGTTTGGTTTGGTTTCGCTTCTCCCCGGCAGCTAAACTAGGGGGCGCTAAAATATCGGATCAACTTAATCCCGACGGGAATCGAGATCATTTAAAACCTGGCTTCAGTTCCTATGAAACCTACTTTACCCTAACTCCTGGATTATAGTTTTCAGGATCTCAGCCTAAAGCCTGGGATATTTTCCAAAGCTTTGCACTACATTATTTGTTGCAGCTCGCACACTATGTTGAAAGCTCTGCTTTGCCTCTTAAACGCTCATTCACTTTGAAGGGAAATGTTGCTTCAAATGTCAGATTCACCCCTCCTGGATTCTTTCTTCTCTCAAATCTTGGTGCGACAATTCCTCATTGCCTTAGTAGTTTGATGCCTTCAAACAGTTATTTTAAAAATATTTTATCCAGCTCTCCTAATCGTTCTCATTTGCAGTGTTAGTCTTAAACTTCCTCTAACACCAGAGGCAGAATACACAGACTGCCTCTCTTTACATTTTCTAAAATGAGCCTATGCATTACTTTTGAAATAATAATAAGTAAAATCTAAAAGCCATCCTGATCTCCTATTTTGTCTATGTCTAATAATAATGGCCCACATTTGTGGAGCACACAACTTAGGTTTATGTGCATTATTTTACTCCATTGTCATGTCAGCCCTATGAGGTCAGCAAAAATATGGATTCCCATTTTATAGATATGAAACTGAGGCACTGACTCTCCCACGTGGCTCATTTCCCCTTAAAGTTAGCAGAACCAGACTCAACTTGAACAGCTGTCCCCGTTGGGCACCGCAGAAGGGCGCCCCATGGAAGGAGAGACCTCCTTCATGTCCTAGACATCATAGGTTTGTAACTCTCCAATGAACAAAGCTAGTGTACTGCGCCGGGTTTTCCAACAGAGGGAGCAGTGTGAGGCAGAGGCACCCGCGGGTTAGTACTCGGTTTAACTCACTTTGGCGATGTCCTCACAGTCGAGCAGTTTCCTCAAGCCAGGTGCATACTGCTTGCCCACATTGTTTACTGAGTGAGAGGGGGCAAATTGTTTGTTTCACTCCAACGGCCCCAGGGAGACGGGGTAGGGGCAAAAGAGAGGGCAACCACAGCGAGTTCCGGGTCAGGGTGAGCACGGGGGCAAGTTGAGGGCAGCGCTCCTCCCAATAGGCACAGGGACGTACTCAGTACTCCGATCTCCAGGTCCTTCAGTCCTGCCTCAATGGCCTCGTAGGTCTCCAAGCCTCCGGTGAAATCCACCTGGATGACTCGTGTGCTTTTGCCATGAAGCCTCTCTGGGAAGGGCAGTGGGAGCCAGGCCCCTAGCTGGAATCGAGTCCGACCTCTGCCCCCGTCCCTGTTCAGCCCCAGCCCCTACATGATGGCCCCAGATGCATAGATGGCTAGCTCCCCGCACGCGCCTCGGCCACCTACAGACCTCGTCCGGGATCACGCCCCAGACCACGCCCCCGGCCGCGCCCCCGGCCACGCCCCAGCCCTCGACCCAGAACTTAACCCGCTCCCCTCTTCCCCTCCTCACCTATCGCCTTTGCCTCCTGCTCCAACTTGCTCAGGTCTCGACTGATGAGGACGATGTTCAGACCTCTCCCGGCGAGCTGCAGGGGATGCATTCATTCATTTATTCACGAAAGCCACAAATATTTACTGTGTGCTGACAGGGTGCTACAGTGTTATAGGCGCTGTGGGTGCAGAGGTGAACAAAAGAGAAATACGAAAGTCTGCCCTCCTGGAGCATGCATTCTGGGGAAAGACTATTCTAGACAGACAGAACAGCAAGTGCAAAGGCCCTTGCACAAAGGCTGGCAGCTTCGAGGACGCCATACAGTCCAGTGTGCACTGAATGAAGTGGCCGGTTGTACAGGAGCCCAGATCATGGAGCCTCGAATGCCCCAGTAAAGACTCTGGCTTTTATTCTCAGTGACATAAGAATCCAATAATTTTTATACCTTCCTTCCTTCATGCATTTATTCAAAATGTGTCTATTGAGCCCTTGCTCTTTGCTGGGTGGTGCTGGGGACACAGCATGCCCAAGATAGACCCAGTCTCACTCTCAGCAGCCAGAGGGTTCTCTCTGAAATACAAACCTGTTCCTGCCTTCCCCTACTCAAAACCTGCCTTGATTCCCCAGTGTCTCTGAGATAAAACTACACTCCTCACCGTGGCCTCAAGCGGCCTGGCTCTGGCCTGAGTCTTCAGCTGTCTCTCCTGCCGGTGGCCGTCTATGGGAATCCAGGCACAGCAGACAGTTCATCTAGTCACAAGAGCACCCCCTGAATTTTCCTGCCTCTGGGCCTTTGCACATGCTTCTCCTTTTGCCTTGAATGCCCTTCTGCTTGAAACAAAGTCAGCCAATATTTTTGGAATGGGTGCTCAGCAGCATTTTGGTGCATGTCTGACCCTCTCAACCTGCCTGTCTGAAGGTGACATGTTATGTGGGACTGAGTGTCCGTCAGCTTTGGAGGGGGGCTGGGCATAAACATCTCAACAGCTCCAGCGTCTGAGAGGTTGATGCTGTGAAGGGCATTTATTCATTCAACAAACATTTGCCCAGAATCTGCTTGTGCCTGGCCTTGTGCTAGGTGGTGCTGACCAGCACAGCCACAGCCCTGCCCTCTTGGGGGTCACAGTGCAGTGCTGGGACAGACCAGTCCCCAGATGGCAATGACTCAGAGTGGCCATCACTACCGGCTGACTTGCATCCAGACACAAATTCTCTCCCTTTCCGCCAGCGTTGCCTTTCTATTCATGCACTGGTCTCCCCTCCCTTCTTGTCCACTCAGGGACATCACTCCAGCTTTCTCCCACCTTCCCCCTTCATCAAAACCTCTCCCTCTTCTGGATGATTCCCATCAGCATGAAATCCTACCAGAATCTCTCTCATTTTCTCTGTTCAGGCATTGGCCCATTTCTCATCACACCACCGCAGTTTACTCAACATTCTAAGCGAGGCGTGTTTATCCTGGCTCTCTTACCATATCCTCTTGTACCCAATCCAATCGGTCTCCCACCCGCACCATGCCACCCAAACCACTCTGGTCACCAATAACTTCCATGATGGTAAACCCAGTGCTGTATTCTCAGCACCTCCCAATAGCAACTGACACATTCATCACCCCCTCCTCCTGGAAACATTCTTTCCCTGGCTTCCAAGACCTCTCTTCCAACCCTGGTTTTCCCCCCATTCTCAGTTCTTGTGCCTTCTCATCTTCTGTACCTCTTAACTTTGGGTGCTCCAGGGAGCACTCTGGGGTGATTCAGACTGTGCTCCCCTTCTCCATCAACACCCACTACCAAAGGCACCTCATCTAGTCTCATGACTTTAAATGGGATTGTTATGTTGATGATGCTTCCACTTATATCTCCACCCAAACCTCCCCTCTGAACTCCAGAATGGCATTTCCAACTTCTGGAACTTCTCAACTTGGATACCTATTTGGTATCTCACACTTAGAATGTCCAAAACGAGACTCCTTCCTGTTTCCCCCAAACTTGGTCCTCCCCTCAGTTTAACTCCATCTCAGTAACGGCAGCTGCATTTTTTGAGGTATTCTGGTCAAAAATTTTATAGTAATTTATTTTATGAGGCCAGCATTACCCTAACACCAAAAACCAAACAAAGATATTACAAGAAAAGAAAACTATAAACTAATACCACCTCTTACAAACTTAGACACAAAAATTCTCAACAAAATAGTAGTAAATCAAATCCAGCAATATAGAAAAAGGATAATCAATAATCACCAAGTGGGGTTTACTGCAGGAATGCAGGGTTGGTTCAACATTTGAAAAATCAATTGATGTACTGTACTATATAAACAGAGTAAAGAAGAAAAACCATATGATCACCTCAACAATCACCGAAAAGTTACTTGACAAAAGTCAACCTCCATCCATGATAAAAACTCTCAGCAACCTAGGTATAGAAAGGAACGTCCTTAACCTTATAAAGGTTACATAAATACATACACACATACATACATTTTAAAAACCTACAGCTAACATTATACTTAATGGTTGAAAACTGAATGCTTTTCCTCTAAGATCAGGAACAAGGGAGGATGAAGTTCACTCTTACCACTCCTCTGAACATCATATTTAATTTCCTGGGCAGTACAATAAAGCAAGAAAAAGAAATAAAAGGTATACAGATTGGAAAGTCAGAAATAAAATTGTCTCTTACACAGATGACATGACTGTTTACATAGAAAATCCCAAGAAATCCACAAAAAAGCTACAAGAACTAAGAGCTGAGCTTAGCAAGGTTTCGGGTTACAGGGTCAGAAGTTTGGAGTCATACTCCACATCCAATCTTTTTAATAAATCTTGTCAGCACTACCTTCAAAATCAATCCAAAATCCAAGTACTTCTTATGCCTCTATGCTGTCACCCTGGTGTAAGTCATCAAGATCTCCTGCTTGGATTTTGCAAGAGCTTTTTAGCTGATCTCCCTGCTTCCATCCTCACCCCCCTATAGTATCGCATCCCTCTTCAGAACCCATGTCACTCAGTAAATGTTAAGGTCTCCACCATAACCTACCAGATTCCCCATGATCTGCCCTGAAATTGCATCTTTGCCCTCATCTCCTACTGTTCCCCTCTCCCTTTCATTCTGATACAAACACAGTGGCCCCTTTCCTGCTTCTCCAACAAGCAATGCTTCCTACCTCAGGGCCTTTGCACTGGCAGTTTCTTCTCCCTGGAAATTCCTTCTCCCAGTTATTCACAAGACTCCCTCCCTCACCTCCTTCTGTTCTTTGCTCAGTGCTGCCTTCTCAGTGACACTTCTAATTATCCTATATAAAAATTGGAACGTGCACATCTCCAGGGCTCCCTGTTCTCCTTTCCTGATTTATTTTTCTCCTTAACTCTTATAACCATTTGATGCACTATACATTTCATTTGTTTATCTTATTTACACCTGTCTCCCCTCACTTCAACATAAGCTTCATGATGGCAAGGTCTTTTGATTTCTTTTAATCTATTTTGTTCACTGCTGTACCCCTGGCACCTAGAAGGTGCCTGGCACGTGGAGGTGGTATATAAATATGTTTTGAATGAATAAATCAGGGCAATGATGGGAAAACATTAAGGGTATGTAGAAGCCCAGTGTAAACACCCACCCCCACCCTGGGGAGCAGAGGGGAGGCTCCCTGGAGGAGAGGACGTCTGAGGGAACCAGATAAAGCACACAATTCTCAGTCTAATAGGGTTAGCTGACAACAGACAAACAGACAGGAGAAGCTCTCCCACCACACACGCCAAGCCCTGGCTCACCTCATGTGCATAAGCCTTGCCGATGCCGTTGGTGGCTCCTGTCACCACTAGAACGGAGAGAAGGAGCAGAGGGCAGGAGGGGAGCACCCCCAGATCCAACCCCCTATCATCCCCTCCACTGTCCCTCTTGTCCCTTTTTGCACCTTTTCTGGGACCCTCCTTCACTGAAGCCCAACCCCTCCTGGTTTGAGAACTTCATGCATTCCATGCCTCCCTTGCCCTGGTTGCTCCAGCCTTCACCTCTCTTTCTTCCAGGAGTCCCTGACCTCTGCCATGATTAGGGACCCTCACCCGTCATCTGTCCTCGTTCCTGCTGTCCCCACCCCTACCTGCCTGGCTCGGAGCCCTCCTTCCTCACCTGTCCAGGCTCTGTGCGCCCGGAGCCAGGGCTTGCCCCGGCGTGCCTGGGCAGCAGGTAAACATAGACTGTATAGCCCGCCCCCCAAGTCGCCCACAGCAGCAGGCACGTGGCGGTAACCCTCCCCCCACTCTCAGCACATCCCAATCCGACTCCATCACAACCCCAGCCAACAAGTCATCCAACCTAGGGCCAACGAGGCTTTCTTTGGGAGCAGCTATTTCAAGCCTGGCCTGCCTACTCCGCCTTAGCCCCGCCCACACTACTAGTCAAGAATTCCGCCCCGCCCCTCACTCTAGCCACGCCCAGTGGGGGTTTATTCTAACCAGTAGCCTCGCCCATCGGTCCTAGCACCGCCCCTATCTAATTGGGCCACACTTGGGCTTAATGTCGGTCCTGAATCCCTGCAGAGCAGGTGTACATCCAGCCTCCCCTCAGCCCACAGAGCTGGGCAAAGGGTGCCCACAGATGACCACCTTTTGGGTCACTGAACTCAACCTAGATGCTGGTGGGGGCCAGAACTGATAATAGCGATCAGTCAGTCACTAGAGGGTTTTGTCAATGCACAGTTTGTCTGAAGAGCCTGACCTACAGTTTATCTGCTTGGGCAGTGTAAAAGCCAAAGCCCTTACAGCGGCTTTACGTGACTTTGCTCCCCATTCCTCTTTTGCAAATTCTATTTTTTTTCACTTGTCCTTAGTGTTTATTATTTAATAATAAACTATAATTATTATTTAAAAATTACGGATATTATTTAATAATAATAATTAAAATTATAGTTATTATTATATGATTAAATTATTATTATTTAATAATAAATTATTGTGGTAAAATATACGTAACATAAATTTTACAATTTTAACCCTTTTAAAGTGTATATATAATTCAGTGACATTAGGTATATTCACAATTTTGTGCAACTGTCACCACTATCCATTTCTAGAAATATTTCATCATCCCTGATAAAAAGAAGACAACAGGTCCCAAATGGAGTCAGTTGTGCTAACCCCCAGGTCAGCAAAACGAGATTTAATAACAAACCTAATTGTAGTTTCAACCCCACCAGAATGTAACCTTTAACTATTCAACCTAGAATCGCCGGGTCAGCACTAGTGAGGTAATTCACCCAATAAGCCCTTCCATCCCCTTAGGAGGATGAATTCAAACAATGAATTCTTCCATAAAAAGGTCCTTTTTTCCACCCCCTTTCTGCCTTTAACAACCTTTTCTTTTCTACAGCTCAGTGGAGCTCCTTTCTATTGCTAGATGGGACGCAGCCCGATTCATGAATCATTGAATAAAGCCAATCTGATCTTTAAATTTACTCAGTTGAATTCTTGTTATTTAGCAGATTTGGTGGCAGCAGCCTGACCAAACGAGACTTCCGATGGCTTTGGGGACAGCAAGAAACACAGGTGTAGTACCCCGTGAATCCTTTGAGCTCACTGTGTTTCTCACCATTTCCGAGGGCCTTGGGTGAGCTTCTCTCGGTTCTGAGTTCTGTTCTGTTTGCGTCAAGCTCCTGATCTACTTGGCCTTCCAGTTAGTTTCCCATTTGTCTGGAATCACTAGTTCCATGTCGGGAACTGCTGGTGACAGCTACAGTTTCCCATTTGTCTGGAAGATGCCTGCAGTTCCCATTCCTTGGGGTCTGCTGGTTCAATCCTTTCCCCAGTCTCCAAGTTCCATGTTGGGAATTGCTCATGGTATGCACAGGACCTTTTCTTGGCCAGGATGCAGTAACATCTCTGGGCTATTGCCAATATATTAAAGGGCATGTGTTTGTTTGTCTTGTTTTGTATCAATGAGAGTTGTTGCTGACTGGGACCTCAGAGGTCAAAAAGCCGCAAAAATTGGTGGGTGTGGATCGAGCACTTAAGACCTGTTAGAGTGCTCACCACCAAACCCACAGACATCGTGTTAGGATAAGTTGGTCAAGGAATGGGTTAGATTGACAGTCAGTCACCTACCAATCTCAAGGAAATTTCCATGCAATGAGCTACACTGTAAAATGCAATACAATCCCCAATCCAGTGGCACATTCCTTTTAGGTGTTGATTCGGCTCTGAGAAACCCAAAGTCTTAGCTAATGGGATCCTTAAATTCTAATGAGTTAAGCGCCCCACCTTCCAGCACACCTGCTTATTTTATGTCTAAAAACTATGGTTCTGGAAGCTATAAATATCTATAAAAATAGCCAAATCTGACTGAAGACAATCTAGAGTTACAATGAGGGAATGTTCCAGTTAGACAAGATCCTTCACTTAAGAACTGCACTTGAAAGTAAGGGTTCATGAATTAAATGAATAGAATGGGGTGCCTATTTCAATTGGTACACGTGAACTTCTAAAAGGCTTCAAGATTCCAAAATAGCTTCATTAAAAGACTTGTTACCGCAGGCTGATGAAAAGTGAAAGACAACAGAGGTACCTAAAACAATAGACGACAGGACTGACAGGACTCTGCTCCCCTCTATCCTTCTTTGCCTGAGCGTCCACATTTTACTCATTCCCTGTCTGGACTGCCTTTCTACTCTGGAGACTATTAAATAGTTACCTTTTAAAATAAAAAGGCCCGAGGTTGCAGGTGATCCTCCTCGGACAGCTTTCACTCCTTGGTCAAAGACTAAACCAAGGGACTTCCCTGGCGGTCCAGTGCTTAAGAATCTGCCTTCCAATACAGGGGACATGGGTTCAATCCCTGGTGGGGGACTAAGATCCCATATGCCGCGGGGTAACTAAGATCCCATCTGCCGTGGGGCAACTAAGCCCGCGAGCCACAGCTGGAAAGCCCGCGTGCGGCAACTACAGCCTCCACGCGCTCTGGAGCCCACATGCTGCAACAAAGAGCCCACACGCCACAACAAAAGATCGCGCATGCCGCAAAGAAGATCCCGTGTGCTGCAACTAAGACCCGATGCAGTCAAATAAATAAATATTTTTTAAAAAATTTAAAAAAAAGACTGAACTAAGAGCCATAGTTAAAGAATTTTCTAATCCCCAAAAGGTTGGTTGAAACGTTTAGAATCCTATGACCCTGGGTTGCCAGATCTTTACCAGCTTGTGTATGTGTTGGTAGGACCTGGTGAAGCCCAAAAACAGATGTGGGAAGCAGAATGGCATCATCCTGAGGATGATATTCAAGATCCTCAGTCTCGGGACTTCCCTGGCTCTCCAGTGGTTAAGACTCCGGGCTTCCTATGCAGGGAGTGCAGTTTAGATCCCTGGTCAGGGAACTAAGATCCCACAGGCCACAGGGGTGCGGCCAAAAAAACCCAAAAACACATGTTAAGATCCTCGGTCTCTAACATGATCCTCTGATAGACCAGAAATATCTCCCAATGTAGCAACTGAGCCTAGGGTGTTCCCTGCCTACATTGATTGGTCTATTATTCAAATATGCAAACAAAGAAAGAGGAA
Organism: Eubalaena glacialis; assembly: GCF_028564815.1. NCBI lineage: Eukaryota > Metazoa > Chordata > Mammalia > Artiodactyla > Balaenidae > Eubalaena > Eubalaena glacialis. Next base: position 59,930,102 of record NC_083733.1, on the reverse strand, counting down.
TCTGTGGCAGATTTTAAAGCCCGATTGGAAGCTCTCTTCTGATGGCATTCTGGATTCCATTCAGTAAATGAGATCACTCAATCTGTTCTTGCTGCCCTATTAGTAAACAGATTATTTCCTGAGATTAGCAGGCTAATAAAAAGACAGAAAATAGGATGGGAGGCCACTGGTCTTGTTACTAAGTCAGTTTCGTTTGCCCTACATGCAGCAAGCCAAACGTTGATACGTCAAGGTTTGCAGCAGAGCAACAGTTTATTCACAAGGCAGCCAAATGGGGAGATGGGAGCATGAATCTCAAATCCGCCTACCCAAAGGTGAGGGGCTTGAGACATTTATGAGATAAAAAAGGTCTTAGGTTTGGGGGAAGGTAGTTGTAGGTAGGGAAGAGATGAGGTAATCAGTGCTTTGCATAGGCGTATCTGGGTTACATGCTTCTTCATGGGATGCATGTTCAAAAATAGAGGTGCTTAGCACAATCTGAGGGTGGAGGCTTTGGCTCTCTGATGTTAAATTGTCATTCATCAGACACCTGTGCAGGCCCAGTTTTAAGGTTGGTGGTCCCAACGAGTCTTAGCTGGCTCGAACTGGTCAAGAGCTGACTCCAGTTTCCTAAAAAACAACTTAAGCCCCCATTATTATAGCATCCCATATGTCAGAGGTGTTATCTATAGGGGTAGTTAAGGACTCTTGTGATATATTACCTTGGGTACATGAAGCTTGCAATTAAAGAGAGGAAAAAAGAAAAGAAAAAAATAACTGAAGTCAGCTTACTTAGTGGAGGCATTTTACAAGCAGAGGGTTTTAAGCAAGTTCCTTTATCTCGTGTTCTGTAAAACAAGCTCAATAATTTGTTAGTCACCAGCCTCTATTAACCCTGTGGAGCATGGTTTCAGTCTCCCCTATCTTTTAAAAAAATATTTATTTATTTATTTGGTTGTGCTGGGTCTTAGTTGTGGCAGGCAGGCTCCTTAGTTGTGGCTCGTGGGCTCCTTAGTGGTGGCATGCATGTGGGATCTAGTTCCATGACCAGGGATCAAACCCGGGCCCCCTGCATTGGGAGCATGGAGTCTTAACCACTGCGCCACCAGGGAAGTCCCCTCCCCTACCTTTTGATCATTCCTCAATCTTGAGGAAAGAGGGGCCAAGACCATGCTGGCTACTTCCTGCTGATAATGGGTGTAGGCCTACCAAGGGTTTGAGAAATGAAACTGTTATGCATTTGACTGCAAATATGCACAAATCCCAAGATGAGGACAAGGCTTTAGGCTTAAGGATACAAGACAAACAGCAAGAACAGAGTTATGACAAGAAGGAATATAAATCCTAGCAAGCACAGAACAATAATACCGAGTTTAAGCAATCCCTCCAATACAGACCTTATTCCCTACGGGATCCATGAGAATGTACTTCCTAAGAGATTGAATCCATGTTCTTGTGATGACACTTGTGGGAGCCAAGTTGTCTAATTTTGTCTAAGAAGGTTTTTTACTTCAATGTGGTATTAAAATATACATAACAGGAGCTATTGGCCACTACATATACTCCTCTTTTTTCTGCTAAAATATAATCTAAAAAATCTTATTGTCTAATACTATTCTGGCTAATGAATCTAGGGCCTTTTGCAGGCTATGGCTTGAACCTGATCTTTTATGTCCGTTATAATCTGTCCTTGATATAGATGAGGAAGAATTACAACAAAAATCCTCTAGTGTAACAGAGGTGCCCCCAAATCTATGGGTACTTCCAGTCCTGACATTGGGAGAACAAAAAGCACAGAACTGTAAAAATTCTGACATATGTGGTTAAACCTCTTCCTAAATTGCCTCAATATTCATTAAAGCCTGAATCTATACAGGTCTCACACCAACAATCAAGATCTAATCAACCAGGGGTTAGTCATTTCCTGTACGAGCCCCTTTAACACAAAAAAACCTAATGCGTGGGAAGCTGTTTACAAGATCGGTATCCCCCATTTCCCAGTTGTTCCAAACACACACACTCTTTTGTCACTAATTCCACCAGACTCAAAATGGTTCACTGCTGTAGACCTTTGTTTAGCTTATTTTTTTTAGCATCCCTGTGCTAATCTATTTGCCAATATCTATTTGCCTTTACTTTGAACAATCAACAATATACTTGGACACTCATGTCTCAAGGGTCCACGGAGGCCCCTTCTAATTTCTCTCAAGTGCTCCACCAAGATCTAAGCACCCTCCAGTTCCCCAGGAAATCAACTCTTTTACCATATGTAGATGAACTCTTGCTGTGCTCAGTTCTCCAAGAGGCATCCATAAACGATTCTATTTATTTGCTACAACAGTTAGCTGAAAAGAGACATAAAGTCTCTAATGAAAGATAACAACTATCTCTAGACACTGTTCATTACCTAGGTCATAACTGAAGTACTGAAGGAATACAATTATCTCCCAAACAGATTAAGCTAACCCAAGAATTTCCTTGACCCACAAATAGGCAACAGCTTCGTGAATTTCTAGGCCTGGCTGGCTACTGCAGACCCTAATTTTTCTCTATTGGCTTCCCCACTCTATAAACTTAACTAAAGTAAAAAGTCCCTGATTCCCTTTGGTGAGAAGATAAATACGGGCAGGTCTTTTCACCGCCTGCCCTATGGCTACCTAACGATTCAAACCCTTTCACCTTATTTGTGCTTGAAAGAGATGAGCCAGTCCTGGGAAGGCTCACACAGACCATGGTAATAAGTACAGGCCTGTTATTAATAATAATAAAAAAAAAGTGCAGGCCTATTGCCTATTAATAGCACACAAGTGGATTCAGTGGCTTGTGCCTACCCCAGCTATAAGGCTATAACTAAAACTGTGCCCCAGGGGGTTAACAGAAATTGGTGACTAACAGAAATTCTTGAACTTGTCTTACAGAACAGCAGCTAAGGAAACAGCTTGTTTAAGAAAACAAACAGGGACTTCCCTTGTGGTCCAGTGGGTAAGACTCCACACTCCCAATGCAGGAGGCCCGGGTTTGATCCCTGGTCGGCGAACTAGATCCCACATGCGTGCCACAACTAAGAGTCCACATGCCACAACTAAGAAGTCTGCATACCGCAACTAAGAAGTCCACGTGCCGCAACTAAAAATCCTCCGTGCCGCAACGAATATCCTGTGTGCTGCATATAAGACCCGGGACAGCCTAAATAAATGAATATTTAAAAACAAACAAACAAACCTCTGCTTGTAACTTGCCTTCACTGACCAAGTTTGCCTTATTTTTTTGATGCCTTAATCACCCCCATAGGTAACACATCTGACATATGGGTCACTATAGTAACAGGGGCTTAAGTTGTTTTCCAGGAACCTGGAGTCTGCTCTTGTCCAGTTCGAGCCAGGTAAGACTGGTTGGGACCACCGACCCTAAAACTGGGCCTGTGCAGTTGTCTGATGAATGACAATTTGACATCAGAGAGCCAAAGGCTCCACCCTCAGATTGTGCTAACCACCTCCATTTTTGAATATGCATCTCATGAAGAAGCATGTAACTCAGATACAACTGTGCAGAATGCCAATTACCTCATCTTTTTCCCTACTTCCAATCTCCTTTCCCCATGCTTATGACCACCCTGTTTTGTGGCCTATCAAACATACCTTGTACATCCGCTTTAACCATGAAGGAAAAGAATGCATTTAAAAATAAAAATAGAGTAATTGTGGTTCAGGCATGCAAAATAGAGCTGGGTGGTCATTGTGGATGCATTTTCAGACACATTTCTGTATTACTGAGAACTTGAGTTTTCTGAACTTCATGAGCGTCAAGGATACCACCAAAACAATATCTGCTTGGAGCTGCCAACTGCAAGGTCTCCTCTTGTAACTATAAAGTCTTTCTCTTACATTAGGAATAGTAGCAAACAAGACAGCTCAAGCCATAGCCTGCCAACAAAAGGCCCTAGACTCATTAGCCAGAATAGTACTAGACAATAAGATTGCTTTGGATTATATTTTAGCAGAAAAAGGAGTATATGTAGTGGCCAATAGCTCCTGTTATGTATATTTTAATACCACATTGAAGTAAAAAACCTTCTTAGACAAAATTAGATAACTTGGCTCCCACAAGTGTCATCACAAGAACCTGGATTTAATCTCTTAGGAAATATCTTCTCATGGATTCTGTCGGGAATAAGGTCTATATTGGAGGGATTGCTTACCTGGGCATTATTATTTTGTGCTTGCTAGGATTTATATTCCTTCTTGTCATAACTCTGTTCTTGATGTTTGTCTTGTATCCTTAAGCCCAAAGTCTTGTTCTCATCTTGGAATTTGTGAGTATTTGCGATCAAATGCATAACAGCTTCATTCCTCAAACCCCTTATTAGTCCTACACTCCTTATCAGCAGGAAGTAGCCAGAGCAGTCACTGTCCCTCTTTCCTCAAGGTTGAGGGATGATCAAAAGATAGGGGAGATTGAAACCATGTCCCATAGGGTTAACAGAGGCTGGTGACTAGCAGAAATTCTTGAGCTTGTCTTACAGAACAACAGCTAAGGGAGGGCTTGTAAAAACAAACAAACAAACAAATAAGAAAAAAATACCTCTGCTTGTAACCTGTCCTCAGTGACCAAGTGCTCTTTAATTATTTTTTGACTCCTTAACCACCCCTATAGATAACATTACTGATGTATGGGTTGCTAGAGCAATGGGGGCTTAAACTGTTTTCCAGGAACTTGGAGTCTGGTCTTGTCCAGTTCAAGCCAGCTAAGACTTGTTGGGACCACTGACCCTAAAACTGGGCCTGTGCAGGCATCTGCTGAATGAGTTTTTGACATCAGAGGGCCAAAAATTCCACTCTCAGATCATGCTAAGTGCCTCCTTTTTTGAACATGCACCCCACAAAGAAGCATGTAACCCAGATATACCTGCACAGAACACCGATTACTCACCTTTTCCCTACCTCCAATCACCTTTCCCCATGCCTAAGACCACCCTTCTTCTTTATCTCATAAATATCTCAGGCCCTTCACTTTTGGGGATGCAGATTTAGGATCTCTTCTGCAGTCTCCTTGCTTGGTTGCCTCATGGATAAACTTTCTCTGTTGCAAACCTTGGCATCTCAGCGTTTGGCTTGCTGCACCTCAGGCAAATGAACTTGGTTTAGTAACATAGCTGCAGCTGCAAACTTTGTAGAAGGCTCAGCATATTTAACTTTTGGAAATGACATTTATTTACAAACTCCATACACTGTTCAAAGTCTTCTTAATTCTGAACTGACCCAACATTTCTCAGTAACCAGACTAGCCTCCTATGAGATCCTTCTTCTCTCACTACCTCATTCACATCTGAAACCTTGTGACATTCTTGATCCTGCTACATTACCGCCCCTGCCTGACGAAGGTGAGCCCCACGACTGCAAGGTAATAATGTCCCATTGCAACACACTGCGCCCTGATTTATGAGACACTTTGGACTAATCCTTATGTAGTTTTTTTTTTGATGATGAATCATGTTGTAAAAACGAGAAAGGGAAATATCAAGCTGGTCATGCTGTTCTTAACTAATATGAACTACTTGAGAGGGGAAATCTCCCACAGGCTAAATCAGTCCAACAAGCAGAGCTCCGTTCCCTTACCAGAGCATGCCAGTTATTGAAAGGACAAGTTGTTAATAGTTATACTGATAGTCGGTATGCATCTGAGGTCATGAATGAATTTGGGATGTTATGGAAATGAAGGGGGTTTTCTTACGTCCACTGGAACCCAATCAAGCATGAGCAACAAACAGGTAAACAAAGTTCTTAGTGCCATTCTTTTACCTTCCGAAATTGCTGTCCTCCACACTGAGGTTCACATTACGAGACTAAACCTGAGTATCAGGGAAATGCCCTGGCTGACTTTCATACAAAGGCAGCAGCAGCATAATCTGTAAAGTTTGTGGTAGTCTGTAAACGCAATAAACAGTCGAGACTATGGGAAAATTAAGATGGCCACTTGGTTCTTCCTGTCTCTCTGGCAAACCCCATTTTTCAGTTTTGTTATCCCTTCACCCATCATGGTGCATTTAAGAGGACTCAAATTGTACATAAACATTGGTGAGAAACTTTGATAACACTCTGAAAATAGTTAACCATCAATGTTTGACCTGACAGATCTGTAATCCTGGAAAAACTAATTTTCCCTCCAGAGGCCACAAACTCCTCCCTCTGGACCCTTTGAACATCTGCAACTGGATTTCATTCAGTTATCACCTAGGAGGGGTCATCAATATGTTCTTGTTACTGTATGTATGTTTTTCCCATGGGTTGAAGCCGTTCCCTGTTGCAAGGCTGATGCCCTCATAGTGGCAAAGAAACTGTTAGAAAATGTGTTTCCCACTTGGGGTACACCTTCCACAATCTCAGTAATCGAGGCAACCACTTCACTGGGAAAATCATACAAGCCTTAATGAAAGACTTGGAAACCTCTTGGAATTACCACTGTCCCCATCATTCTCCACCATCAAGCAAGGTTGAAGGAACTAATGGGATCCTCAAACTTAAAATCTCTAAACTTGCTGAAACTCTGGTCTTCCTTGCCTCTAGGCTTGCTCACTGTTCTGCAGTTCCCCCTTTGGAAAACATAAACTCACTCCATATGAGATAGTCAACGGTAGACCAATGTCCATCAGTACACAAACTTTCTGCTCATCCCTTGTTATCCCATGTTAGTATAACCAGCTACTGAAAATCTTTCATGTCTTATGCTAAAGCCTATCACCGACAGGTTAAAGAAGTTTTCCCAGATGCCAATTCAAAGGATCTTCTTGGTCACAGACTGGAGCCTGGTGATTGGGTATTCTAGAAACGTCATCAGAGGAAAACATCTCTCAAACCCCATTGGAAAGGACCTTACCAAGTGCCCCTGACCACTGACACTGATGTGAAACTAGAAGTTATTGAGCCTTGGGTATACATCCCAAAGCTCAAAATGTCTTACATTTAGGTCTTTAATCCATTTGGAGTTTATTTTTGTGTATGGTGTTAGGTAGTGTTCTAATTTCATTCTTTTACATGTAGCTTTCCAGTTTTCCCAGCACCACTTACTGAAGAGGCTGTCCTTTCTCCACTGTATGTTCCTGCCTCCTCTGTTGTAAATTAGGTGACCATACGTGTGTGGGTTTATCTCTGGGCTTTCTATCCTGTATCATTGATCTATATTTGTTTTTGTGCCAGTACCATACTGTCTTGATTACTGTAGCTTTGTAGTACAGTTTGAAGTCAGGGAGCCTGATTCCTCCAGCTCTGTTTTTCTTTCTCAGGAATTCTTTGGCTATTCAGGGTCTTTTGTGTTTCCATATGAATTGTAAAATTTTTTGTTCTAATTCTGTGAAGAATGCCATTGGTAGTTTGATAGGGATTGCATTGAATCTGTAGATTGCTTTGCGTAGTATACTCATTTTCACAATATTAATTCTTCCAATCCAAGAACATGGTATATTTCTCCATCTGTTTATGTCATCTTTGATTTCTTTCATCAGTGTTTTATAGTTTTCTGAGTACAAGTCTTTCACCTCCTTAGGTAGGTTTATTCCTAGGTATTTTATTCTTTTTGTTGCGATGGTAAATGGGATTGTTTCCTTAATTTCTCTTTCCGATTTTTTGTTGTTAGTGTATAGGAATGCCAGAGATGTCTGTGCATTAATTTTGTATCCTGCAACCTTACCAAATTCATTGATTAGGTCGAGTAGTTTTCTGGAGGCATCTTTAGGATTTTCTATGTATAGTATCATGTCATCTGCACACAGTGACAGTTTTATTTCTTCTTTTCCAATTTGTATTCCTTTTACTTCTTTTTCTTCTCTGATTGCTATGGCTAGGACTTCCAAAACTATGTTGAATAAGAGTGGCAAGAGTGGACATCCTTGTCTTGTTCCTGATCTTAGTGGAAATGCTTTCAGTTTTTCACCATTGAGTATGATGTTTGCTGTGGGTTTGTCATATGTGGCCTTTATTATGTTGAGGTAGGTTCCCTCTATGCCCATTTTCTGGAGAGTTTTTTTAATCATAAATGGGTGTTGAATTTTGTCAAAAGCTTTTTCTGCATCTATTGAGATGATCATATGGTTGTTATTCCTTAATTTGTTAATACAGTGTATCACATTGATTGATTTGCATATATTGAAGAATCCTTGCATCCCTGGGATAAATCCCACTTGATCATGGTGTATGATCCTTTTAATATGTTGTTGGATTCTGTTTGCTAGTATTTTGTTCAGGATTTTTGCATCTATGTTTTGATATTATAGACCAATATCAGTGATATTTAGTCTATAATTTTCTTTTTTGTGATATATTTTTCTGGTTTTGTTATCAGGGTGATGGTGGCTTTGTAGAATGAATTTGGGAGTGTTCCTCCGTTTGCAATTTTTTGGAAGATTTTGAAAAGGATCTGTGTTAGCTCTTCTCTAAATGTTTGATAGAATTCACCTGTGAAGACATCTGGTCCTGGACTTTTGTTTGTTGGAAGATTTTTAATTACAGTTTCAATTTCATTACTTGTGATAGGTCTGTTTACATTTTCTAATTCTTCCTGGTTCAATCTTGGAACATTGTACCTTTCCAAATATTTGTCCATTTCTTCGTGGTTGTCCATTTTATTGGCATATAGTTGTTTGTAGTAGTCTCTTAAAACCCTTTGTATTTCTGCGGTGTCAGTTGTGATTTCTCCTTTTTCATTTCTAATTTTAGTGATTTGCGTCCTCTCCCTTTTTTTCTTGATGAGTCTGGTTAAGGGTTTATCAATTTTGTTTATCTTCTCAAAGAACCAGCTTTTAGTTTTATTGATCTTTGCTATTGTTTTCTTCATTTCTATTTCATTTATTTCTGCTCTGATCTTTATGGTTTCTTCCCTTCTACTGACTTTGGGCTTTCTTTATTCTTCTTTCTCTAGTTGCTTTAGGTGTAGGGTTAGATTGTTTATTTGAGATTTTTCTTGTTTCTTGAGGTGAAATTGAATTGCTATAAACTTCCCTCTTAGAACTGCTTTTGCTGTGTCCCATAGGTTTTGGGTCATTGTGTTTTCATTGTCATTTGTTTCCATGTATTTTTAAAATTTCTTCTTTGATTTCTTCACTGATATCTTGGTTATTTATATATATTTTTTAAAATTTTTATTTATTTTGTTTATTTATTTTTGGCTGCCTTGGGTCTTCGTTGCTGCGCGCAGGCTTTCTTTAGTTGCGGAGAGTGGGGGCTACTCTTTGTTGCAGTGTGAGGGCTTCTCATTGCAGTGGTTTCTCTTGTTGCAGAGCACGGGCTCTAGGCACGTGGGCTTCAGTAGTTGTGGCTCATAGGCTCTAGAGCGCAGGCTCAGTAGTTGTGGTGCACAGGCTTAGTTGCTCCGTGGCATGTGGGATCTTCCCAGACCAGGGCTCGAACCCGTGTCCCCTGCATTGGCAGGCGGATTCTTAACCACTGCGCCACCAGGGAAGCCCCCTCTTGGTTATTTAATAGTGCACTGTTTAGCCTCCATGTATTTGTGGTTTTTACAGTTTTTTTTCTGTAATTGAGTTCCAATCTCATAGCATTGTGGTCAGAAAAGATGCTTGATAAGATTTCAATTTTCTTAAATTTTCCGAGGCTTGATTTGTGACCCAAGATGTGATCTATCCTGGAGAATGTTCCATGTGCATTTGAGAAGAAAGTGTATTCTGCCACTTTTGGGTGGAATGCTCTATAAATATCAATTAAATCTATCTGGTCTATTGTGTCTTTTAAAGCTTGTGTTTCCTTATTAATTTTCTGTTTGGATGATCTGTCCATTGGTGTAAGTGGGGTGTTAAAGTCCCCTACTATTATTGTGTTACTGTCGATTTCCCATTTCATGGTTGTTAGCATTTGCCTTATGTATTGAGGTGCTCCTATGTTGGGTGCATAAATATTTATAATTGTTATATCTTCTTCTTGGATTGATCCCTTGATCATTACGTAGTGTCCTTCCTTATCTCTTGTAACAGTCTTTATTTTAAAGTCTATTTTATCTGATATGAGTATTGCTACTCTAGCTTTCTTTTGATTTCCGTTTGCATGGAATACCTTTTTCCTTCTCTTCACTTTCAGTCTGTATGTGTCACTAGGTCTGAAGTGGGTCTCTTGTAGACAGCATATATATGGGTCTTGTTTTTGTATCCATTCCGCAAGCCTGTGTCTTTTGGTTGGAGCATTTAATCCATTCCCGTTTAAGGTAATTATCGATATGTATGTTCCTATGACCATTTTCTTAATTGTTTTGGGTTTGTTTTTGTAGGTCCTTTTCTCCTCTTGTGTTTCCTACTTAGAGAAGTTCCTTTAGCATTTGTTGTAGAGCTGGTTTGGTGGCGCTGAATTCTCTTAGCTTTTGCTTGTCTGTAAAGCTTTTGATTTCTCCATCAAATCTGAATGAGATCCTTGCCGGGTAGAGTAATCTTGGTTGTAGGTTCTTCCCTTTCATCACTTTAAGTATATCATGCCACTCCCTTCTGGCTTGTAGAATTTCTGCTGAGAAATCAGCTGTTAACCTTATGGGAGTTCCCTTGTATGCTATTTGTCATTTTTCCCTTGCTGCTTTCAATAATTTTTCTTTGTCTTTAATTTTTGCCAATTTGATTATTATGTGTCTCGGCATTTTTCTCCTTGGGTTTATCCTGTATGGGACTCTCTGTGCTTCCTGGACTTGGGTGACTATTTCCCTTCCCATGTTAGGGAAGTTTTCCACTATAATCTCTTCAAATATTTTCTCAGACCCTTTCTTTTTCTCTTCTTCTTCTGGGACCCCTATAATTCGAATGTTGGTGTGTTTAGTGTTGTCCCAGAGGTCTCTGAGACTGTCTTCAATTCTTTTTTTTTTTTTTTTTTTGATTGATTGATTGCTATGTTGTGTCTTCGTTTCTGTGTTACGGCTTTCTCTAGTTGCGGCAAGTGGGGGCCACTCTTCATCACGGTGCGCGGGCCTCTCACTATTGTGGCCTCTTTTGTTGCGGAGCACAGGCTCCAGATGTGCAGGCTCAGTAGTTGTGGCTCACGGGCCCAGCTGCTCCGCGGCATGTGGGATCTTCCCAGACCAGGGCTTGAACCCGTGTCCCCTGCATTAGCAGGCAGATTCTCAACCACTGCGCCACCAGGGAAGCCCCTGTCTTCAATTCTTTTCATTCTTTTTTCTTTATTCTGCTCCTTGGCAGTTATTTCCACCATTTTGTCTTCCAGCTCACTTATTCGTTCTTCTGCCTCAGTTATTCTGTTATTGATTCCTTCTAGTGTATTTTTCATTTCAGTCATAGTGTTGTTCATCTCTGTTTGTTTGTTCTTTAGTTCTTCTAGATCTTTGTTAAACATTTCTTGTATTTTCTCAATCCGTGCCTCCATTCTATTTCCGAGATTCTGGATCATCTTTACTATCATTATTCTGAATTGTTTTCAGGTAGATTGCCTATTTCCTCTTCATGTATTTGGTCTTGTGGGTCTTTACCTTGTTCCTTCATCTGTGACATATTTTTTTGCCATCTCATTTTTTTTTTTTTCCTTTTTTTAATGAGTGGGATTGTGTTCCTGTCTTACTGGTTGTTTGGCCTGAGGCTTCCAACACTGGAGTTTGTAGGCTGTTGGGGAGAGCTGGGTCTTGGTGCTGAGATGAGGAGCTCCAGGAGACCTCACTCAGATGAATATTCCCTGGGGTCTGAGGTTCTCATTAGTCCAGTGGTTCTGACTCGGAGCTCCCACCGCAGGAGCTTTGGCCTGACCCGCAGCTCGTGAACCAAGAGCCTGCAAGCCACACAGGGCAGCAAAAAAAAAAAAGAGAGAACAATAACAAAGTAAAAAATAAAATTAGACTAGGAAACTAACAGATACGTTAGAAAAAAATAATAATAAAAATACAGATGAAACAATAACCGGAAGGTAAAACAGAACCACAATAGTAAAAAAGAGAAGGAGGGAAAAAAAGAAAAAAAGGTGGAAAAGGCCTTGGCTGTGGAGGGCAGGGCCTAAGGATGGGCGAGGTTTGGGCGGTGGCTGGGGCCTATGCTTAGGACCTATAGGGCTGGAAAAGGCCCTGGGGGGGGGTGGGGGGTGCTTAGGCTCAACAGAACAGAAGGAGTACAGCTGTGCCTCCCCCTCTGGTCTCAGAGGGTGGTGGACCCCAGCTGGGGGCCCAGCAGGCTTCCTGGGCTCGAGTTGGCCGGGCAAATGCCCTCTGCTCCTCTCCGGCTCCTCCCATCCAGGAGGGCCCCTCCTGCCTGCCTCTCCTGTTCTCTCCTGGCCTCCCTAATATGCCCCAGGACCAACCCGGCCCAGAGGGGACCTCTGAGGGCATACGACCCAGCCAGAGAGCTGGGCAGACTTCCTTGGCCAACTGGGCAGAGGAAACGCTGGGCCCGCTCGCCCCTGATCCGAGCCCTGGAGGGTCCCTCCAGGCGTGGGAACCCCTCCCCCCCTCTCAGCCACCCCTCAGGGGTGCCGGTCCTGTCCAGTCTCCACTTCTCCTCCCCCCTCAGTCCCCCCACGTCCTACCGGTTCACTTGGGGGTTCTTCCTGTTTCCTTGGGCATTGGGGTCCCCCACCAGCGTCCAGCAGGTGCCCTCCCAAATTGACTTTTTAATTTACTCAACTGAATTTTTATTTAACATCCCAAATAGAAACTCTGTACCCATTAAACAATCATTCCCTATCCCCAGGTCCATGTAACCTCTATTCTACTTTCTGTCTTGATGAATCTGTGTATTCTAGATGCCATACATAAGATAAATCATACATATTTGTCTTTTAGTGTCTGGTTTTATTTCACTTGGCATAATGTTTTCAACGTTTGTGCATGTTGCAGCATGTATCAGAATTTTGATCACTTTTCAGGCTGAATATTGTTCCATTGTATGTATATACCACATTTTGTTTATTCATTCATCTGTTGATGGACATTTGGGTTGCTTCCACCTCTTGGCTATTGTGACTAATGCTACTATGAACATTCGTGTGCAAGTATCTGTTTGATTCCCTTCTTTTGATTCTTTTGGGTATATACCTAGAAGTAGAATTTCTGGATCATATAGTAATTCTATATTTAACTTTTTGAGAAAACTCCATACTGTTCTCCACAGTGGCCATCCTCTTTACATTCTGACCAGTAATGCACAATTGCAATTTCTCCACATCCTTGCTAATTCTTGTTATTTTCAGTTTTTTTTAAAATAATTATCATTCTAATGGGAGTGAAGTGGTATCCATTGTGCTCTTGATTTGCATTTCCCTAATAAGCATATTTTTATGGGTTTGTTGGTCATTTGCATATCTTCTTTGGAGACATGTCTATTCAAGTCTTTTACCCATATTTGAATTGGGTTGTTTTGTTGTTGTTTAGTTGTGGGTGTTCTTTATATAGTCTAGATATGAATTCCCTGTTTTATATATAATTTGTGAATATTTTCTTCTATTCTGTGCGTCACCTTTTCACTTGTTGACAGTGTCATATGAATGATACACAAAATTTTGAATTTTTTTTTCACACACACACACTGTATTTTATTTTTACAAGAGATAGACTGACACCAAGCATTGTACATGGATGACCACAACAAAAGCAACAATGATTGCAATTACCAAACATGAAACACACTCATACTATGTCATAATATTGACATTCAGTCCAGTAATCCTCCACTGTAACAGCTCCTTTACTTTGCAGTGAAAATTGATTTGTATATTCTTTGCCTCTGAGTCCTTGTGGGATTTTTTTTTTTTAATTCAGACAGAAAGTCACAAAAATTATACTCATCCTCATCAGTTCACTCAGTCCCATGTAATTAATTTTTTTTTCATCTTGATCTTTTGTTAGCACTTTTATGAGTTCATCAGTTTTTCATTAGAGTTCTGAAAATGCTTATTCATTCAGTTCAGCAGTACAGTCAGTTACCAGAAACCTGTACTTGTCAGAGTCTTTTCCATGAATTTCTTGAAGATGAAACCCTTTTATAGGAACATATTTGCAAAAGCATCAGAGTACACCCAGAACTGTCTGTAAATGACAAAAGACTTAAAAAGATTCCATATGAATTTTAGGATGTATTTTTCTGCAAAAAAACTCTGTTGGGATTTTGATAGAGATTGCATTGAATCTGTAGATCACTTTGGGTAATACTGATTGATATCTTAACAATATATTAAGACTTCCAATCCATGAAAACAGGATGTCTTTCTATTTATTTATTTGTGTCTTCTTTAATTTCTTTCAGTGATGTTTTATGGTTTTCAGTGTACAAGTTTTTCTGCCTCCTTGGTTAAGTTTATTCCTATTTTTAAATTATTTTTGATGCTATTGTAGATGGAATGTTTTCTTAATTTCTTTTTTGGTTTGTTCATTCTTAGTGTATAGAAAACAACTGATTTGTGTGTGTCTGTTTTGAATCTGCAACTTTATGAATTCGTTTATTGTTTTAACAAGTTTTTTGTGGAATCTTTAGGGTTTTCTACGTATAAGATCATGTTGTCTGCAAACCCAGTTAATTTTTCTTCTTCTTTTCCAATTTGGATACCTTCCACTACACTTTCTTGCCTAATTGTTCTGTCTAGGACTTCCAGTACTTCGTTAAATAGAAGTGGTAAAGCTGGCATTTTTGTCTTATTCCTGATCTTAGAGGAGAAGCTTTTGGTCTTTCACCATTGAGTATGATGTCAACTGTGGGCTTTTCATAAAAGGCCTGATTATGTTAAGGTAATTTCCTTCTATTCCTAGTTTGTTGGATATTTTCATGATGAAAAATTTTGAATTTTGTCAAATGCTTTTTCTGCCTCAATTGAGATAATCATGTGTTTTTTTCTTCTTTCTGTTACTGTTATTGCATTACATTAATAATTTATAATCTATAAGTAATTAAGTAATTAATATATGCATTTGTCTTTTAAATTCTATAGAAAATAAAAAGTGGGGAATTCCCTGGTGGTCCAGTGGTTAGGGCTCAGCGCTTTCACTGCCAGAGCCCGGGTTCAATCCCTGGTCAGGGAACTAAGATCCTGCAAGCCGAGTGGCACAGACAAAAAAAAAAAAAAAATTAATTAAAAAAAAAGTGGAGTTACAATTCAAGATTAAAATAATACTGGCTTTTATATTTGCCAGGGTATTACCTTTATGGGAGGACTTTGTATCTTCATATGGCTTTGAGTTATTGTTTAACTTATTTTCATTTCAACCTGAAGGACCCCCTTTAATGTTTCTTGCAGGGCAGGTCTAGTGGTAATGAACTCCTTCAACTTTTGTTTATCTGGGTAAATAGTGATTCCTCTGCTTTAGGGGAGAAAAAGCACAGTGCTTGGAGAGTGGGTGCTGGCATAAAGACTATTTTGAGCCGAAGACATTTGAGAATCAATAAACGTAGGAGAGGCTTTCTCTGAACTCCCCTTATCTACCTAAAAAACGATCCTTAAAAAAAAATAAAAAGAACTCACTTGTCAGAAATTGCTTCCCTAGGAGAGTAGACCAGAAGTCGACACCACAACCCAGACAGATATTGTCACAAACTATCAAATTGCTTATCTGTTCTCCTTAAGGCCCATTTATCTTCCATAAAAATCATTTGCTCTCCCGTAAGTGGCCTCTCTCCCCCTCCCTTTCCCTGTGAAGATGGTATATAAGCTTTCAACTCTCACTGCTTTTGAGGGGTACTCTTCTTTTCTGATACAACCATGCACGTGAAATTAAAAATTAATATATTTGGGGAGGGATAATTTGGGAATTTGGGATTAACACACACTATTATATATAAAATAGATAAACAACAAGGACCTACTATTATATATAACACAGGGAACTATATTCAATATCTTGTAATAAACCATAATGGAAAAGAATCTGAAAAAGAATACATACATATATATCAACTGAATCACTTTGCTGTATACCTGAAACACTATAAACCAACTATACTTCAATTCTTAAACATTAATAAGTTTGTCTGCCTTTTCTCCTGTTAATCCGCCTGTCATCAGTTTAGTTCGCAGACCCAGCCATTGGAGACCCAGGAGAGCAGAAAGAAAGTCTTCCGTCCCGTATGGTTTCCGGCAACGGGGATGAGATCTCATTGGCTGGAACGTTCTGCCCACTCTGGAGGCAGCAAAAGGTAAGACTTCTTTTCTCTGCGTGGGGTCTGATCAAACCCAGCAGTACAAGACTCTACAGTATTTCTCCCTTCTAAACTTACCTTAGCTGGAGAAAACATTAGTATGAACTAGTTTTGGGGGTGTATAGTGATTCTTGTGTGTTTTTTTCTTGAGTACTCTGGGTTTTAATTCATCATTTTCCTTCCAGAGATGGTCATTGTGTTCCTTTGCCTGTATGTGTGTGTGTGTATATATATATATATATTTTTCAGATTCTTTTTTGTTAGAGGTTATTACAAGATATTGAATGTAGTTCCTTGTGCTAAAAGTAGGTCCTTGTTGTTTATCTATTTTATATATAGTAATTTGTATCTGTTAATCCCAAACTCCTAATTTATCCCTCCCCCACCATTTCCCCTTTGGTAACCATAAGTCTGTTTTTTATGTCTATAAGTCTGTTTCTGTTTTGTAAATAAGTTCATTTGTATCAGTTTTTTAGATTCCACATATAGGTGATATCACATGGTATTTGTCTTTCTCTTTCTGATGTACTTCGCTTAGTATGATAATCTCTAGGTCCATCCATGTTGCTGCAAATGGCATTCTTTCTTTTTTTTATGGCTGAGTAATATTCCACTGTATATATGTACCACATCTTCTTTATCCATTCATCTGTCGATGGACACTTAGGTTGCTTCCATGTCTTGGCTATTGTAAATAGTGCTGCTATGAACACTGGGGTGCACGTGTCTTTTCAAATTAGAGTTTTCTCTGGATATATGCCCAGGAGTGGGACTGCTGGATCATATAGTAGCTCTATGTTTTTTTTGAGGAACCGCCATACTGTTCTCCATAGTGGCTACACCAATTTACATTCCCACCAACAGTATAGGAGGGATCCCTTTTCTCCACATCCTCTCCATCATTTATTATTTGTAGACTTTTTGATGATGGTTGTCTCTTGTGTTGATTGTCATTAGGAGAATCATAAGGTAGAAGAAAGGCAAAGGCTCTACAAGCCTGGGGTTTAAGCTGGCCTCACAGCTTGGTGAGTTTACAGTTCCCAGACTGGCATCTATCTAGACAAACTTTGCTGTGGGTCACCCATAAAAAAAACAAACCAGATGAAACTCTCCTTTCATCTCCTCTGGTGTCCTGAGAGCTTGGCTTTGTAACCAGTGAGAACACTCTCTCTGGTTTGCCCAGCTGGGGGGCACGGCTTGCATCAAGTGGCTGGCCAGCAGGGTGTAGGAACCCCAGATGCGAAGTGACAAGCAGCACTTTCTTTCTCTGATGGTGCCAGCTCTCAGGGGAGTTCATTTTAATTAGGAGTCCAAGTCCATCAGGGGCTGTGTTGCTCTAACCTTGTTGCCTTGTCGGTGCTGGGAAAATCCCATCCCAGTCTTGACTGCTTGTAATCACAGATTACCAGGTCTGTGACTGGAAGTGTCTCATTTCTGTGGGAGACTGGAGATATGAGTTTTCATAAATATTTTTTACCACCTGTGGCAATAAGGATCTTTGCCTCCTTAAGGTCTATCTTTGGGAGTGGGCTTTTGGATCATGGGAGCTATGTCTTCTGCAACCAATTTGGGTGATGCCTCTTGGATCCACGGTGAACATTTATTCTAAGCCAGGAAAATTACCTCTGGGTCTTGCCATAAAAAGGCTTATTGGATTGAGTCACTATTAGAATGGATACACCTTTGAAGATCCTACCCATCAATGGTGAGATAAGGGATCCTTTGATTTGGAAAAACATTTACATTTTTAAAAGATTTTAGAGGGGACTTCCCTGGTGGTCCAGTGGTAAAGAATCCGCCTTCCAATGCAGGGGACGTGGGTTCGATCCCTGGTCGGGGAACTAAGATCCTGCATGCCCCAGGGCAACTAAGGCCGGGTACCACAACTACTGAGCCTGCACGCCTCAGTGAGAGAGCCAGCGTGCTGCAAACTACAGAGCCCACATGCCCTGGAGCCCATGCGCCACAACTAGAGAAGAGAAAACCCGCAGGCCACAACTAGAGAGAAGCCCGCGCGCAACAAAGAGCCCACGTGCTGCAACTAAGACCCGAAGCAGCCAAAAAAAAAAAAAAGATTTTAGAGACCTCTCATCCTAAATAAGTGTCCTGTTGTTACCAAGATCAAACTGATAGAAGGACGCAAAAGAGCATTCTGGCTAACCTTAGGGACTCCTTTAACAAGAGTAAAAAAGAGAAATCAGACTTAGAACAAAAATGAAAATCCACAGCCCCCATAAATTCCCCTTTTCCACCCTCCTATATGCCCCTTTACAACCAACTCCCTGTCCCTGACCCTCCAGAAGATCTTTGGATCTCTGGGTCCCTGCCCCAAATCCCCCTCCCCAAATCTAATCTCCCCTCCTCAGCAAATTCCTAAAACTCCTCCAACCTCCCCAGAAAATCTCTCAAACACCCAGCTGCGAGCATTAAGTTCCCTTTCCCTGCAAGAATTCCAGAAAGCACTCTGGCAGGATCCTCCAGGCCTGGGGGATATAGGTTATTTATGTAAATACTGATGTTGAGGAAGAAAACCTGGCAGAGGCTTCAGGACCTGTCTTGCCATCTCTGGCAATTAGGAGTACTTCCCAGGGCTCTGTAATCAAAACCCATCAGCTTCAGGCTTTCCCAGGCACAGGGCTTGGTGAATGTATCCTGGACCCCCAACACAAAGAGTTCACATGCCCTGGACACCAGCAGATCTTTTAAACTACAAAGCCCTTTTACTCCCACTTTCAGAAGATCCTGCCAAATGTCAAGAGGAGCTAGAAAGATTAGTGGCCATTTATAACCCTGCTCATAGGGGCAGCTTGTAAGGGGTGTTCTTTCCACCCGTGATTATACTATAGTTATACGCCAAGACCTCCTGGAGAAAACTCCCCACACTGGGGAAACTGGTGGCCAATCCTTCCCAGGCCCTCCTGCAAATGACCAGGAAATGATGGAGGTAGAGGCTGATAGGAATGATGCTGAAGGCCTTTCCTTCAAATGTGAACTGGTTCCAGGTTGAATTGTGCGCTCAGAAAGAAGACAAACATCCCCAGATCTCTGTGGAAGGTGTTACGCAGACTTTTCAAAGACACACTGCATCAAACCCAAAAGCCCCAGAACACAGAAATCTTTTGATTTCTGCTTTAGCTGGAAATCTTCTCCCTGATATAAAGAGGCAAATCCAAAATCGTGCAGTTGGGATGGACAATCTCTCAATGTTATTACAGAGACTGCTTCTCAATTCTTTTAAAATAGCCTGCAGACAGGGAGATCAGCTCGGTGCTTTGTGACCACCTAGAGGGGTGGGATGGGGGGGTGGGAGGGAGGGAGACGCAAGAGGGAAGAGATAAGGGAACATATGTATATGTATAACTGATTCACTTTGTTATAAAGCAGAAACTAACACACCATTGTAAAGCAAATATATTCCAGTAAAGATGTTAAATAAATAAATAAATAAATAATATAATAAAATAGCCTGCAGGAAAGCAGGAGAAAAAAGCAATTAAAATCAACAGTCCTTGCCTTTGTCCCAAGACAACTGCACATTATGTAAAAAGCCAGGCATTGGGAAAACAGTTGTCCTGAACTTCAGATAAAGGAAAGCTTAAAAAGCAATCATCCAGGGGACTTCCCTGGTGGCGCAGTGGTTAAGAATCTGCCTGCCAATGCGGGGGACACGGGTTCGAGCCCTGGTCTGGGAAGATCCCACATGCCGCAGAGCAGCTAAGCCCATGGGCCACAACTACTGAGCCTGTGCTCTAAAGCCCGCAAGCCACAACTACTGAAGCCCGCACGCCTAGAGCCCGTGCTCCACAACAAGAGAAGCCACCGCAATGAGAAGCCCGCACACCACGACAAAGAGTAGCCCCCGCTTGCCGCAACTAGAGAAAGCCCGCACACAGCAACGAAGAACCAACACAGCCAAAAAAAAAAAGCAATCATCCTAGAACACCGAGCCCTCAGAGGGTCCGTTCTCCCCCTTCTGGGGGCAATTCCCCATCAAGGACAAGGTCAGTCTATCCTCAGTCACACCCCAGCACCCAACATTTAACTTAAGGTAGAGGATCGGGGGACTTCTCTGGTGGTCCAGTGGGTAAGACTCCGTGCTCCCAATGCAAGGGGCCCGGGTTTGATCCCTGATTGGGGAACTAGATCCTGCATGCATGCCACAACTAAGAAGCCTGCATGCCGTAACTAAAGATCCAGTGTGCTGCAACTAAAACCCAGCGCAGACTAAATAAATAAATGAATATTTTTTAAAAAGAGGATCTGGAATTGGATTTCTTTTTTAAAAAATTTATTTATGTGCTCACTTCGGCAGCACATATACTAAAATTGGAACGATACAGAGATTAGCATGGCCCCTGCACAAATTTGTGACACACAATTTGTGACACACAAATTTGTGACACACAATTTGTGACACACAAATTTGTGAAGTGTTCCATATTTTTTCACTTTATTATAAAGCAGAAACTAACACAGCATTGTAAAGCAATTATACTCCAATAAAGATGTTTAAAAAATTTTATTTATTTTAGTATTTGTACAAGGGGGTAAATCCGTAAACTCTTGCCACCCCTCTCCACCCCAGAGTCCCTAATCCAGCCGCTATCCTCACATCAACCCCCGCTGACGCAGCCTGGTTTACAGTGATTGACCTCTGCTCAGCTTTCTTTCCCCCGCTGTTGATTCCTCACTCACAATTTCTCTCTGCAATTACGTTTAGAGGGAGACGATTAACACGGACTCATGTACCTCAGGGATGTTGCGTGTCTTCCTCTATTATCTTCCCAAGTCCTTACAGTTGACTTCGCTTTGTAGCCTTTACCCCAGGCCCCACCCTTGCTCAATACATGGGTGGTCTCTTACTCTGTAACTAGACGAGCAGGGTGATAAACAGACGCTCTCGTTCTCCTTAGGGCACTCACTAGACAAGAGCAGAAAGCTTTCAGATCTCCGTTGCAGTGGGTGCTAACCACTGCCACCTACTCAGGACAGGAGTTATTGCAGGGGACTCAAAAAACTCACCCCAAAACGCCTTAAATCACTTCTGTCCATCCCTCTCCCCAAATCAAAAAAGCAGCCGTGTAAATCCCTGAGGCACCTGGCTACTGCCGCCAACGGATTCCTATTTTTGCTGCCCTTGTTCAAGTTTTATTTGCCCTCCTTCCAGATGCTACTTGGAGCCCATGTCCTGGTCCTGGGAAGCATGAACCTCCTCTGAAACTGTTTTTTTGTAACTGAAGCATAGCTGATTTACAATGTTGTCTTAGTTTCAAATGTACAGAAGAGTAATTCAGTTATATGTATACTTATATATCTATTCTTTTTTTTTTTAAGTTATGTTTTGTTTTTGTTTTTTGGGTTTTTTTAGATTTTTAAATTTATTTATTTATTTATTTTATGGCTGTGTTGGGTCTTCGTTTCTGTGCGAGGGCTTTCTCTAGTTGCGGCAAGCGGGGGCCACTCTTGATCGCGGTGCGCGGGCCTCTCACTGTCGCGGCCTCTCTTGTTGCGGAGCACAGGCTCCAGACGCGCAGGCTCAGTAATTGTGGCTCACGGGCCTAGTTGCTCCGCGGCATGTGGGATCTTCCCAGACCAGGGCTCGAACCCGTGTCCCCTGCATTGGCAGGCAGATTCTCAACCACTGCACCACCAGGGAAGCCCTATATATCTATTCTTTTTCAGATTCTTTTCCCTTACAGGTTATTACAAAATCCCTGTGCAATACCATAGGTCTTTGTTGGCTATTTTATATATACTAGTGTGTTTATGCTAATTTCCAAACTCCTAATTTATCCCTCCCCCCCTTTCCCTTTGGTAACCATAAGTTTGTTTTCTATGTCTGTGGGTCTATCTCTCTTTTGTATATAAGATCATTTGTATTATTTTTTTAGATTCCACATATAAGTGATATCATATATTTGTCTTCCTCTGACTTACTTCACTCAGTGTGACAATCTCTAGGTCCATCCATGTTGCTGCAAATGGCATTATTTCGTTCTTTTTTATGGCTGAGTAATATTCCATTGCATATGTATATATATATATACCACATCTTCTTTATCCATTCCTCTGTTGATGGACATTTAGGTTGCTTCCATATCTTGGCTATTGTAAACAATGCTGCAATGAGCATCCGTCCCCTGAAACTTTAAAATCATCATTGTCCACACCCCCAGCTCTTGGCTGACCTCATTCTGACAAAGCTTTTCACCTCTATTGCCACGAAGATGGTGGAATTGCTGTAGGTATTTTAGGACAACTTTTGGCTTCTCAGATAAGTCCTGTAGCATATTTCCCAGGTCAGTTAGACCCTGTGGCATCAGGCACGGCCCCCTGAGCCCACCCTCACACGGGGCTCCCCGGTCCCCTCTGCTCCCCCTGCTGTTCCTGTGACACGGCCCCTCTCTACACAGTGGCCCTGGGAACCCACCCCACCATCATCTTCCGTCGCTGTAACGCTTTAAACCCGTTTGCGCTACTGTCCCTCCCTGGTGATGGAGAGCCCCACGCTATCCACCCGATTGCCCTGCAACTAGAGAAATGGTCTCAAAGCCATGAGAGCACCTCTTAGACACCCCCTCAGACAACCCGGACTTCTATTTTGCAATGGCTCCTGTAGATGAAATTCCCGGGGATACCTAATCACCAGTCGTGCCCAAATTTCCCCACATGAAATACTGGAGGTATATGCTTTGCCCACTATAAAATCAGCCCAAGCAGCCCAGCTCATAGCTCTTCCTAGAGCTTGCAAACAGGCAGTACATACACCGACTTCAGATATGCTTTTGCAGTCTGCTGCACTGCTGGCGCATGTGGAAATCCCACGGATTCTTATTAACTTCTGCTGGTACCCCGACTGCCAACAGGGATATCATTGCTGCCCTATTACGGTCTAATTGACCTCCCTGCTAAAATCACTGCTGTTCTCCGTGGAGCCCACACCGTGGAGACTGACACTCCGTCTCCAGGGAAGGACAGAGGCCGTAAGTCTGCTAAACGCCCTACCCACCGCACCCCTTCTCCACCCAATCTCTAAACCTGCTTTTATCCCTGACCGACATTACCAGTTAGTCAGGTAAATGCCCCACAAACTGAAAAAGACAAATGGCTACAAAAGGGTGCCAAACAGTATGTCCTGAGGATGTAACGTAGGGCATGGTGACTGTAGTTCATAATACTGCATCGCATATTTGAAAATGGCTGAGAGAGTAGATCTTACAACTCTTTATCATGAGGAAAAAAAATTGTTTTTTTAACTATGTATGGTGACGAATGTTAACTAGACTTATTGTGATCATTTCACAATATATACAAATATCGAATCACTATGTTGTGTACCCGAAACTAATATAATGTTGTATGTCGGGACTTCCCTGGCGGTCCAGTGGTTAAGACTCCACGCTTCCCCTGCAGGGGGCCCGGGTTCGATCCCTGGTTGGGGAACTAAGATCCCACAGGCCAAGATGCAGCCCCCAAAAAAAGTCAATTACACCTAAATTTTTAAAAAAATGAACCAAGCATTCACTAGCGGATTATACATTGGGCCAAATGGACTTCCAGTGGCCCCCTCCCTCTCTTTTTTTTTTTTTATTGAGCTATAATTTGACCTTCTGGCTGCCTTATCTCCCGTTAGGTGGGACCTGAGTGCAGATGGGCGGCAGCAAAGCAACTAAAGGACAATGGGTTCTGCCCCAGCATCCATAAAATTTCTAACCAAAGTATTTCCTGATGTGCTGTTTGGGACTCTCAGCAGGTCTCTGGAGAACAGCTTATCTCAGGAAATCCTCCAAGGTCCACACTGACCCTTGCACTGTCCCACACGGGTTCCATACATTGACCTCCGGCTTCAGGCTATTTCCGCTGTTTGCTGATTGCATGTTTACTGGAGGGGCTGGAGGTTATCCAACTAGATGTGCTGATGCTATGACGGTGGAAAAGAAGTGAATAACTGAGATTATCCCTCAGTTTGGTATTCCTCTGTGGCTGGACTCAGACCAAGGAACGGCGGAAATAAATACATAAATACATAAATAAATTTACAGCAGAAACAAGCTGCTTGCTTTCACAAACTCTGGGATGCTCCTTAAAATGTAACATCCTTGTAACATCCTCAATCATCAGGGCAAGTGGAACATAAAAATCTTGACCTAAAAAGGACTTCAGGAAAATAATCTGGCAAGAAATTAACTAGAAGCATTACCCCTGGCCCTTATAAAAATACAAAATACACCAAATACAATAGGAGACATGGTTAACTCCTTTTGAAATAGTTTTGGGGCACCCTATGCCTACTGGCATTTCTCTTGTTTGTTTCTTTGTTTGTTTTTCTACTGGCATTTCTAAAACGTCCATTCCTCCACGGAGTGAACATCATGGGGACTTGAGTAAGCAATTTGACGCTATGAGTCACTGTGTACAAGAACTAACTGGTACAGGCAGACCTCGGAGATATTTCGAGTTCGGTTCCAGATCACCGTGATAAAGTGAATACTGCAATAAAGCGAGTCACAAGAATGTTTTGGTTTCCCAGTGCATATAAAAGTTATGTTCACACTATAGTCTATTAAGTGTGCAATAGCATGATGTCTAAAAAAATAATGTGCCTACCTGAATTTAAAAATACTTTCTTGCTAAAAACATACTAACCATCATCTGAGCCTTCAACAAGTCATACCCTTGTTGCTGCTGGAGGGTCCTGCCTCACTGCTGGTGGCTGCTGACTGATCAGGGTGGTGGGCGCTGAAGGTTCGGGGAGCTGTGGCAATTTCTTAAAATAAGACAACAATGAAGTTTGCCACATCGATTGACTCTTTCTTTCACAATTTCTCTATAGCCTGCAGTGTTGTTTGAGAGCATTTACCCGCAGAAGAACTTTCAAAATTGGAGTCAATCCTCTCAAACCCTACTGCTGCTTTATCAACTACGTTTATGTCATATTATAAATCCTTTGTTGTCGTTTCAACAATCTTCACCAGGAATAGATGCCAACTCAAAAAACCACTTTCTTTGCTCACCCATTAGAAACGACTCCTGGACTTCCCTGGTGGCGCAGTGGTTAAGAATCTGCCTGCCAATGCAGGGGACACGGGTTCGAACCCTGGTCCAGGAAGATCTCACATGCCGCGGAGCAACTAAGCCCATGTGCCACAACTACTAAGCCTGCGTTCTAGAGCCCGTGAGCCACAACTACTGAGCCCGCGAGCCACAACTACTGAAGCCCGCGTGCCTAGAGCCTGTGCTGTGCAACAAGAGAAGCCACCACAATGGGAAGCCCACGCACCACAACGAAGAGTAGCCCCCGCTCGCCGCAACTAGAGAAAGCCTGCGCACAGCAACAAAGACCAAATGCAGCCAAAAAAAAAAAAAAGAAGAAAAGAAACAACTCCTCATTCATTAAAGTTTTTCCATGAGACTGCAGCAATTCAATCACATCTTCAGACTCCACTTCTAATTCTAGTTCTCTTGCTATTTCCACCCTATCTGTGGTTACTTCCTCCACCAAAGTCTTGAACTCCTCAAAGTCATCCATGAGGGTTAGAATCAGCTTCATCCAAACTCTTATTAATGTTGGTATTTTGACCTCTTCCCATGAATCACAAATCTTCTCAATGGCATCTAGAAAGGTGAGTCCTTTCCAGAAGGTTTCAAAATTTACTTTGCTGGGACTTCCCTGGTAGCACAGTGGTTAAGAATCCGCCTGCCAATGCAGGGGACATGGGTTCAATCCCTGGTCCGGAAAGATCCCACATGCTGTGGAGCAACTAAGCCCATGCACCACAACTACTGAGCCTGCGCTCTAGGGCCCGCGTGCCTCAACTACTGAGCCCGCGTGCCACAACTACTGAAGCTCGCATGCCTAGAGCCCGTGCTCTGCAACAAGAGAAGCCACCGCAATGAGAAGCCCATGCACCACAATGAAGAGTAGCCCCTGCTCGCCGCAACTAGAGAAAGCCTGCATGCAGTGACAAAGACCCAACGCAGCCAAAAATAAATAAAAATATATATTAAAAAATGTACTTTGCCCAGATGTATCAGAGGAATCACTATCTATGGCAGCTATAGCTTTAGGAACTGTATGTACATGGAAAATTTCTTGTTTAGTGTAGCCTCCTTCATTCATTACTTAGCTAGATCTTCTGGGTAACTTGCTGCAGCTTGTCCATCAGCACTTGCTGCTTCACTTTGCACTTTTATGTTACGAAGATGTCTTCTTTCCTTAAACCTCATGAACCAACCTCGGTTAGAGTCAGACTTTTCTTCTGCAGCTTCCTCACCTGTCTCAGCCTTCACAGAATTCGAGAGAGTCAGGGCCTTGCTCTGGAGGAGGCTTTGGCTGAAGCGAATGTTGTGGCTGGTTTGATCTTTTCTCCAGACCACTCACACTTTCTCTGTATCAGCAATAAGGCTGTTTGGCTTTCTTATCATTCGCGTGTTCACTGGAGTAGGACTTTTCATTTCCTTCAAGAACTTTTCCTTTGCAATCACAACTTGGCTAAACTGTTCGGCAAGAGAAGCCAAGCTTTCGGCCTCTCTTGGCTTTCAACATGCCTTCATTAAGCTTAATCCTTTCTAGTTTTTTTTTTTTTTTTGGCCTCATCACATGGCTTGTGGGATCTTAGGTCCCCGACCAGGGATTGAACCCCTGCCCGCTGCAGTGGAAGCGCAGAGTTCTAACCACTGGACCGCCAGGGAAGTCCCCTCTAGCTTCTGATTTTAAGTGAGAGACACGTGACTCTTCCTTTCGTTTGAACACTTAGAGGTTCCTGTAGGGTTATTAATTGGCCTAATTTCGATATTGTTGTGTCTCAGGGAACAGGGAGGCCCGAGGAGAGGGAGAGAGACAGAGGAAGGGCCGGTCGGTGGAGCAGTCAGAACACACACAATATCAATTAAGTTCGCCATCATATATACGGGTGCTGCTCCTGGCACCCCAAAAACAATTACAACAGTGACATCAAGGATCACTGAGCACAGATCATCATAGCAAATAGAGCATTAATGAAAAGGTTTGAAATATTGCAAGAATTATTGACCCAGAGACACGAAGCAAGCAAATGCTGTTGGAAAAATGGCGCCAACAGACTTGCTCCACGCAGGGTTGCCACAAACCTTCGGTTTGTAAAAATGCAGCATCTGTGAAGTGCAGTAGAGCAAAGTGCAATAAAAGAGGTCTACCTGTGTACTTGGAGCATGTTGTTGACAGGCCGCCACCGATCAACATGCCTTGTCCTCCTTCTGACCAGGAGATCCAGTGTATGTCAAGGTTTTAGAAGAAAGCACTACTATCACCTCACTGGGAAGGATCTCGCGAGTATTGCTGACCACCTGCACTGCCATCACAATGAAAGAGAGATCCTGCTGGATTCACAGGAAACATGCCAAACTAGACCCAGGTCAGCACTCGCAGGACACTCGCAAGCCCATCCCTACAGATGATGACCTCCAGCGAAAAATTTCCGGAGCCAATTCCCCGGCTCCTGCAGCTGACGATGCCGAGAAGGAGACAGCTACTTGCCAAGATCACAGATCAAGAGCTTCATCTTCACTGTTTTGGTTTTTCTTTCCTCTTCCTTTGAACCCCCCCTCCCAGGACAGCAGGAAAACAAAACAAAACTCCTTTGACTTTTTTATTTATTTATTTTATTTTTTATTTTTTGGCTGTGTTGGGTCTTCGTTTCTGTGCGAGGGCTTTCTCTAGTTGTGTCCAGCGGGGGCCACTCTTCATCGCGGTGCGCGGGCCTCTCACTGTCGCGGCCTCTCCCATTGCGGAGCACAGGCTCCAGTCGCGCAGGCTCAGTAGTTGTGGCTCACGGGCCTAGTTGCTCCGCGGCATGTGGGATCTTCCCAGACCAGGGCTCGAACCCGTGTCCCCTGCATTGGCAGGCAGATTCTCAACCACTGCGCCACGAGGGAAGCCCTCCTTTGACTTTTTTAAACGAAAGTTTCTCCTTTTCTCCCATTTATTGAAAGGCTGATGGGAAGTGGCTTGACTCGATCGGTCCTATCCTGTCTCTGTTCATGCATCATGGGCTCTCTTTCAAACTGTATCTTACTCCTATCCACTCCGACTGCTTTTTCCATAGGTCAAGGACAAACTAGCAGCCCCGTGCACCCATCTTCCAAATCATGGCCATGTTAATGAATCAATCTGATTGCTGGTTATGTCATAATCTAGTCAAGAGGGACTTTTCTGGTGGTCCAGTGGTTAAGACTTTGTGCTTCCACTGCAGGGAGCATGGGTTGGATCCTGGTCAGGGAACTAAGATTCCGCATGCCGCGCAGCGTGGCCAAAAAAAAAAAAAAAAATCTAGTCGAGAAAAGGAACCTGACCCAGTTTTCATTCTGCCAATATGAGCACCTGATGAACTAACTATGGAAGATGGATGAACGAAAGGATATGGTATCCATGACCCCAAAAAACCCCACCTCCATCTCCCTCTCTGGTGAGTTCATTGGGCTCGGAAATCCCTCTATGGCAGCTCAAGGTCTATCTCTTGCTCGGGTAAAAACATTGGAAAAGGGACTTCCCTGGTGGTGTGGTGGTTGAGAATTCACCTGCCAATGCAGGGGACGCGGGTTCGATCCCTGGTCTGGGAAGATCCCACATGCCGTGGAGCAACTAAGTCCATGTGCCGCAACTACTGAGCCTGTGCTCTAGAGCCCGCGAGCCACAACTACTGAAGCCCACGTGCCTAGAGCCCATGCTCTGCAACAAGAGAAGCCACCGCAATGAGAAGCCCACACACCACAACAAAGAATAGCCCCCGCTCGCTGCAACTAGAGAAAAGCCTGCGTGCAGCAATGAAAACCCAATGCAACCAAAAATAAATTAAAAAAATTTTTTAAATCATTGGAAAGGAACTTGTCCCTTTGCTGTGTAAACAGGCATGATGCTGGACCAGAGGTGTCCTATCAGGGTAATATGGCAACCAAACCCTGTGGTTTGATTCTAGAGGCAACGTCCTCAAACCACTCACAGAGGGCATAAGTGTTTCTAGCACTAACTCTAGTGACAAAAACTGTGAGATCACCAAAAGTTTCCGCTGGTTCACAGGCCACCCATGAACGACCTGGAGGAGCCCAGCTGTTCCCATGATCAGGCTGCCTGACACCACCAGTTATCTATGGGGAAACCCCAAATCTGGACTAACTTGGTCAGGTGACAAAGCCAAGCCTTACAGCTGCCAAAGCTGGACCACTGGCCTCCCAGATCGGATATTTTGCAACCTGTCCTGCTCTTAAAACCATGAAGCATAGGGTTTAAAAACCCATAACAGAAACTGGTGACTAACAGAAAGTCTAGAGCTTGTCTAACAGAACAGTAGCTAAGGGAATAGCTTGTTATAAACCCCTCTTCTTGTAATACAACAAAACTGGCTGAAGCTGGATGCAACCAACATGGCTGATGGGAGTCTGCATAGAACAGACTTGCTTGTTGGATGGGTGACCTTCTGACATCACAGCCCCAAATTCCCCCGAATTTGCTCTTGCATCCCATGAAGAAGAACGTAACTTAGATACGCCTGCGCAGAACACCGATTACCTCACCTTCTCCCTCCCTCCCATCACCTTTCCCCTGCCTAAGACCGCCCTGCTTCTTTGGCCCATAAATATCCCGAGCCCCTCGCCTTTGGGGAGGCGGATTTGAGATCTGCTCTCCCCATCTGCTCGCTTGGCTGCCTTGGGAGGAGAATAACCCCTTCTGTGCTGCAAACCTCGGCACCTCCGTGTTTGGCTTGCTGTGTGTTGGGCAGATGAACCTGGTCTGGTAACACTCTTGCAAGTGGACAGAAGCACGTGGAGAATGGAGGTGTCCAGGTGGTGATATGACCAAAGGACAAAGGTTGTGAACCTCCCCGATCCTAGGGAACTGTAGGTTTTACTCTGACCCTGTTGGTGAACCACACCGACCTTTTTCTCTCCTGTGGTGATAAGGTATCTTCCTAACTAAATGGTCAGGACAGTGTGACTCGGATACCGGGTTCCCTCCGTCACCAGGCTGTCCACCTTAAATGCCAGCAAATTACAGATGTGTGCTCCTTCGTTCATAAAGACGACGAGACATAGAAAATCCACCTGTGTATGGCCGGGATAGTTTCAGTGGTGAGAGTCTTATTTCCAACTTTGGGGACTTACGAGTTGGAAAAGGCGATCCTAAATCTTCCGTGGTCATAGAACAGGAGTTCCATAGCATATGCAGACATTGCAAGTGCTCCAATCAGAAGGTAATAGTTTAGCCTCTGTTGTATCCCCAAATTGTCCCACCCTGGGTACACTGACTGCAAGCAAGGAGGAGCTTGTGAAATCATTGGCAGAAAATGCTGCCTTTATGTGAATCCGACAGGACAAACAGTGTCTAGTTTACGCCTTTTAAAAGAGAAGATAAGGGACTTCCCTGGCGGCCCAATGGTTAAGACTCCGCGCTTCCATTGCAGGGGGCAGGGGTTTGATCCCTGGTGGGGGAACTAAGATCCCACATGCTGCGGGGCATCTAAGCCCGCGTGCCACAACTACTGAGCCGGCGCACCTCAACTAGAGAGCCCCAAGTGCCGCAAACTACAGAGCCCGCGCGCCACAACTAGAGAGAGAAAACCCACACGCCACAACTAGAGAGAAGCCCCCGTGCCGCAAAAGATCCCACATGCAGCAATGAAGATTCCACGTGCCACAACTAAAGACCTGACACAGCCAATCATAATAATAATAATAATAATAATAAAATTTTTTTTAAAAAAGAAAAGATAGGGGACTTCCCTGGCAGTCCAGTGGTTAAGACTCCGCACTTCCACTGCAGGGGGCGCGGGTTTGATCTCTGGTCGGGAAACTAAGATCCCGCATGTTGCACTGCGTGGCCAAAAAATAAAAAAGAAAGAAAGAAAGAAGATAAACACTCTCCATCAATTAAATGAGTCTCAGCCATTTTATCGGACTGACCTATTCCCCAGATTGGGAGGCTGGTTTACTGGGATGTGGGGAAGCATTCCTAGATTTCTTCTCTGCTGTTTGCTTATTCTCATTCTAATCTACGTTTGTATCTCACTTTGCAGATCTCTTGCCACTCAACTGCTAACCTGAATCTTCTCTCCACAGCCAACCACTCAACTTTTAATATGTGAATCTTCGGACAAAGCTTCAGATGGGGGAAATTTAGGAGATCAAAATATGCCATATTTGCATAAGGACTGTTTTGAGGTGAAGACATTTGAGAATCAACAAATGCAGAGGCTTTCTCTGAACTTCCTGTACCTGTCTAAAATTAGATCCTCTTCAAAAAAAATGGAGTTGTCATAAATTGCCTCTCTGGGAATTTCATCAACCAGGGAAGATTGACTCTTATCCCAGGAGAGGAGACTAGGAGTTGGCACCAAATCTAGACAAACATTGACACAAACTCTCACTTCTCTCATCTGTTCTCCTAAGGGCCCATTTATCTTCTGTAAAAATCACTTTCTCTCCCATATGTGACGTCTCTTCCCCTCCCTTTCCCCTATTAAGATGGTATGTAAACGCTCAGATTTCACTGTTTTGGGGGGGTACTCACTTTTTTTTTTGTATGATACCCCTGTGCACATAAAATTGAAAATTAATAAATCTGTATGACTTTTCTCTTGTTAATCTGCCTGTTGTCAGTTTAGTTCACAGACCCAGCCACTGAACCTAAGAGGGTAGAAGGAAGTCCCTCCTCCGCTACAGTAGTGTCAGATTCCCCAACCTCCCCAACACACACATAATTTATGCCACAAAAAAAAAAAAGAGATTTAAAAGACTGCCTGATCAAAATTGTTGCAGGCAAGATCTACTGATGGATGCTAAAATTAGTGAGCAAAAGTTTGAGGAGAAACAGGATATTTGCATAGTCTCAAAGTATCTCCCCCAAGACATTTGTCAATTACAATGGAAAAATAGTAATCTCAAACTGAAGAAACCCAGCAGACACCACCTTAACCAAGTAATCAAGATTAATATCACCAGCCTTCCCTGGTGGCGCAGTGGTTAAGAATCTGCCTGCCAATGCAGGGGACACGGGTTCGAGCCCTGGTCTGGGAAGATCCCACATGCCGCGGAGCAACTGGGCCCGTGAGCCACAATTACTGAGCCTGCGCGTCTGGAGCCTGTGCTCCACAACAAGAGAGGCCGCGACAGTGAGAGGCCCGTGCACCGCGATGAAGAGTGGCCCCCGCTGGACACAACTAGAGAAAGCCCTCGCACAGAAACGAAGACCCAACACAGCCATAAAAAATAATAATAATAATAATTTTTTAAAAAAGATTAATATCACCTATAATAAGACATAGCTACATCATGCACCCTCAATATAACACACCAAGGAGCAAAACATCACTTTTGGGTTATTCTTGACAAAAATGCACGTTGTCAATATAATCATGAAGGAACCTCAGACAAACCCAAACTGAGGGATGTTCTACAAAATAACTGATCGATATCCTTTAAAAGTGCCAAGGTTGGGACTTCCCTGGTGGTCCAGTGGTTAAGACTTTGCCTTCCAATGCAGGGGGTGTGGGTTCGATCCCTGGTTGGGGAGCTAAGATCCCACATGCCTCGTGGCCAAAAAAACCAAAACATAAAGCAGAAGCAATATTGTAACAAATTCAATCAAGACTTTAAAAATGGTCCACATCAAAAAAAAAAAAAGTGCCAAGGCCATGGAAGATAAGGAGTGATTGGGGGACACTCAGGAGGAAGAACCACTAAATGCAATGTTGGATCCTGGATTGGTTTCTGGAACAGAAAAAAGGACATTAAAGGGAAAACTGCTAAAATTCAAATAAGGTCTGTCATTGAGTTACTGGCTTTGTACCAATGTTAGTTTCCTGCTTTTGATAATTGGACTCTAGTTATGTGAGATGCTAATATTAGGGGAAGCTGGGTAAAGGGTTATATGGGTATCTCAGTACAATTTTTGCAATTTTCCCATACTAATTTCCCGAAGAAAAGTTTAAAGACTGCCTCATGAAATAAGCGCTAATTTCCTTCACCTATAAAGGCAACTTCTAGAATGAGGAGTGGGAGAGGAAACTATTAAGTTGTGGGGCACTTGAGAAAAGCTCCCGGAACCCTGCCTGCTTCCACGGGATAGCAGGAGCATCCCTGGCAGCCTGACTTTTTTTTTTTTTTTTTTTTAGCAGCGAAAGCACCAAATCCTAACCACTAGACCACCAGGGAACTCCCAGCCCAACTTTCAATCAAACAGCCCTGAGCTAGAATGTGATGTGAGGCAACGATCTTTATTGGTGTGGCAGCCACTTTCCACAGAAAGCCGTCAATGAACCCTTCCCCGGGACTCAGCCCCTGTGGAGGCCTTCCCATTAGAATCTGTCCTTGGCCGTGATTTGACCACTAGCACGAGATGGAAATGACTGTAATTTCCTAGGCTGGCCTTAAACTATCTACATCATCTGCTTTCCATACACTTGGAAACCTGAAACCCAGGTGCCACCTGGAGGAGCCCCAAGGAGGAGACTGAGGTGGGCCCCAGCTGAACTTCCAGCCAAGAGCCATGTGAGTGAGCCGTTTTGGGCATTTAAAGGCTAGTTAAGGGACTTCCTTGATGGCACAGTGGTTAAGAATCTGCCTGCCAATGCATGGGACACGGGTTCGAGCCCTGGTCCAGGAAGATCCCACATGCCGCAGAGCAACTAAGCCCGTGCACCACAACTACTGAGCCTGCGTTCTAGAGCCTGTGAGCCACAACTACTGAGCCCGCGTGCCACAACTACTGAAGCCTGTGCACCTAGAGCCCGTGCTCCACAACAAGAGAAGCCACCGCAGTGAGAAGCCCAGGCACCACAACGAAGAGTAGCCCCCGCTCGCCGCAACTAGAGAAAACACACGCTCAGCAACAAAGACCCAACACAGCCAAAAATAAAATTAATTAATTAATTAATTAAATAAATAAAATAAATAAATAAAGTCTAGTTAAGCATCCAGATGACTGCAGCCCCAGCTGTCACCACATGGAACAGAACCACCCAGCTGAGCCCAGTAAACCCAGGACAGCTCATAAGTGAGTGCTGTTGTATTAAGCCACTAAGTTTCAGGGTGCTATGTCGTGTAGCAATAGACGATCCAAACAGTCTTCCTTATTCACTGCTGCTTTCCCAACATCTAGCACGTTGAACACAATAAATGACAGCCCTATCTGTAAGCTCAGGACCTGACACATTTATAACAACCCTAGGAGATGGATAATGGTCTTATCCTGACTTAATAGATGTATTAGTTTTCTAGGGCTGCCATAACAAAATTCTACCAACTGGGTTGCTTAGGCATGAGAAATTTGTTTTCTCACAATTCCAGAGGCTGGAAGTCCAAGATCAAGGTGTCAGCAGGTTTGGTTTCCTCTGAGGCCTCTCTTCCTGGCTTGCAGACAGCCACCTTCTCGAGGTGACCTCACATGGTCTCTCCTCTGCATGTGCCTGGTGTTTCTCCTTGTTCTGTGTCCAAATTTCCTCTTCTTAGTGGACATCAGCTGCATTGGATTAGGACCCACCCTAATGGCCTCATTTAACCTAATCACCTCTTTAAAAGCTCTATCTCCAAATACGGTTACGTTCTGAGGTACTGGGGATTAGGGTTTCAATACATGAATTTTGAGAAGACACAAGTCATAATACTAATAAGGAAATGCACAGGGAAATTAAGCAATTTTTCCAAAGTCACACAGCTCAGAGGTGGCAAAGCTCAGACATGAATCCAGGCAGGCTGGCTCTAGAGGTCACACTTTTCACCACTGAGCTCCACCACCTCATGAAGCAGGAAGTGAATTAGCTCAGCCAGCCCTCATTTTTCCCTCGGGCTAGAACAGGGGAAGGACTTAGCCAGAGCAAGAGCAAGCAGAGATCTGGGGCCAGTTCAGATGCCCTGAGGCTTTCTGACAAGGACTGGGCACTCACCCCCCAGCATGGCTTGTGCCCTTGACTGAGCTCCTTGGTTCAGGGGGGTATGGTAGGCTGAATAATGCCCTCCAGTGATCTCCAGGTCTTGAGCCCTGGAACCTGTGAGAGTTACCTTCCATGGCAAAAGGGACTTTTGAAGCTGTGATTAAATTAAGGATCTTGAGGTGGGGATTATCCTGATTATCCAGATGGGCTCAAAATATAATCACAAGTATCCTTATAAGAGGGACGCAAAGGGAGATTTGACTGAAGAGAGAGGGCAATGTGACAACCTCAGCAGAGAGAAAGAGAGAGATCTGAAGATGCTGTGGTTCTTTGAAGGTGGAGGAAGTGGCCATGAGCCAAGGAAAGCAGGCAGCCCCCTGAAGCTGGAAAAGGCAAGGGGATGGATTCTCCCTTAGAGCTCCAGGAGGAATGAAGTCCTCTTGATATGCTGATTTTAGTACTTCTAACCTCCAGGACTGTAAGATAATAAATCTACATCGGGTTGTTAAAATTTTATTTATTTATTTATTTTGGCTGCGTCGGGTCTTAGTTGTGGCATGCGCGTGGGATCTAGTTCCTGGACCAGGGATCGAACCTTGGCCCCTGCTTTGGGAGCACAGAGTCTTACCCACTGGACCACCAGGGAAGTCCCCAAATCTATGTTGTTTTTTGTTTTAAAGCTTTTTAAAATTTTTTATTTTTTAAATTTTTGGCTGCGTTGGGTCTTCGTTGCTGCGCACGGTCTTTCTCTAGTTGCGGCGAGCAGGGGCTACTCTTCGTTGTGGTGCGCGGGCTTCCCATTGCGGTGGCTTCTCTTGTTGCACAGCACGGGCTCTAGGTGCGTGGGCTTCAGTAGTTGTGGCTCGGGCTCAGTAGTTGTGGCTCGCGGGCCCTAGAGCACAGGCTCAGTAGTTGTGGCACACGGGTTTAGTTGCTCCGCGGCGTGTGGGATCTTCCTGGACCAGGGCTCAAACCCGTGTCCCCTGCATTGGCAGGCAGACTCCCAACCACTGCGCCACCAGGGAAGCCTTCTATGTTGTTTTAAGCCACTAAATTTGTGGTAATTTGATACGGTGACAATAGGAAACCATATTTTCTATACC
Organism: Eubalaena glacialis; assembly: GCF_028564815.1. NCBI lineage: Eukaryota > Metazoa > Chordata > Mammalia > Artiodactyla > Balaenidae > Eubalaena > Eubalaena glacialis. The sequence continues at coordinate 59,894,016 of NC_083733.1, read as the reverse complement.
TCCATCCATTCAGGGGCTCAAGCCAGAAAGCTAGGAGTCATCCTTGACCTCCTCCTCCCCTCCATCACCCTTAAGCAGGTCTGTTGATTTCACCTCCTAGACAGTTCTTGACTCCAACCACTTGTCTCCAGATCCCTTGTACTTGCAGGTTTGGAAGGTGATCTAAGCCACCATTGTGCCTCACCTGGATCCTTACATGAACCTTCTGTTAGTCAAAATTTCAGAAACAAAGACCTGATTGAAATAAAAAGATGTTTATTGGGGGTTTGTTTGGACTGCAGCCCAGGAGACACAGATTCAAGAAGCAATTGAATTGTTTTCCCCGGATTACAAAATAGGGGAGGCTTATAAAAGCAAACTTGCAAAGTTACAGTTAGTTACGTGAGTTGTTTCTCAAGAATTATAATTGGAGCTGGCAAGCAGTAAGGGTGCTTGTTAAGTAAGGATTGGTTGGGGTCCGAAATGGTTGCATAGTTACAAGGAGAGAACTTGAGAGGAAAAGGCTGCAGCTGGCAGGTATTGTTCTGACTACAGCCGGTGGTGTCCTCGGATCTGGCACAGTTCAAAGAAAGTTCAAGTTCTCAGTGGTGCAGAGAGGTGTCTGAGACCAGATGCTCAACGGCCGCTTGACTCCGTTTTTGAACACCTGAACTGGGGTCACTCTATTATAATTTCAATTTGTCACCACTCCTGACTGGGCTTACCACTCCCACTCTTGCTTCCCTCTGCTTTTCATCCAGTAGCTGATACAGTCATTTCAAAGTGCAAATCTGATCGTGTAACTTACATGCTTAAATTCTTTCCATGATTCCCTGTTGTTCTCAGGAGAGAGGAACACAGTTCTTAAGGGGGCCCCAGCCTGGTCTGGCCCCTGCTGACTGTTTCGTCACATTTCACTCCCTGTGCACCCGGCTCTTTGCTCTTAACATCCCAGCCTCCTGCCTCAGGACCTTCATCCCTGCTGTTCCCTCTGCCTGGGACACCTACCCTCATTTCTCATTTGCCTTATGAAATATTTACAACGTGCTAATGTTACAAGGAACACTGAACACCCCTGTCTTCACCATCCAGTTCAAGGGCAAAATGTCATCAATTTAGGTGAAACCTGCTAATTATTCCTCCTGGATAACAGCCTTCTCCTTGCCCACCAGAAGCAACCAATATCGCAATTGGGGCATCTTTTATTGCTCCCACATTCTTTTAAACTTATAGGGCAGGTGCTTACAAACCCAGCAATCCATACCAGTCATTTGCTTATTTTTTAACTTTAGATGAAGGATAACATCCTGAATGTATTCTTCTGCAGCTTGCTGTGGTCTGCTGATGTTATGTTGGGGGGATTCATCCATGTTTATACTTATATCTTTAGTTAATTCAGTTTCATTGCTGTATAGCTTTCCACTCTATCAATATACCAAAACTTATATCTTCATTCTCCTGTTAATGGGCACTTAGTTACCAGTGTTTCTATCAACAAAGAGCATGCACTGGGGTGTGCAGTGGGTACATCAGCAGCTATCGGTTAAGCTGTCTCCCCAGGCGGTCATGTCAATGTCCGTTCTCACCCACAGGGTGTGAATGTTCTGTTGTTTCACCTCCACACCAACAATCGGTATTGTTAGACTTTTAAAATGTTGCCAATCTGATAGGCGTGAAAATGCCTGTCTCACTATGGTTTTAATTTCATTTCCTGCCATTTAAAACTACCCTGAGTACCATTTTTCACCTATCAGATTGGCAAAGATAAAATCCGTTGCTGACGCTATTTGCCATTGGAAGGAAGCGGGCACTTCCACAGGGAGTTTGGTGGGGGGAGGTGTGTAAATTGGCCCAGCTCAAGGCAGGGCATCGGCCAACTCTAATAGGCAGCTTACATGTCTATATCTTAGTTTTTCTGTTTTACGTCAGGTAGAGAAAGAGTGTACATTCATTCTCTCAGTCTGCCTGTTTTCAGAACGGACTGATCTCCCCCATACCCCACTCCAGGCCAAATATCCCCTTATTTCCCTTCCAGCTGGCCCCCGCCCAGGATGAATCCCCAGGCTTTTTCCAGAACACAGGAGGTGTGGTTGCCTCATCTGCAGTTAGGAGAGGCTAACAGGGATCTGGCTGCTTCTTAAACAGACTATCAATCAACTCGTCTTATTTTTGCCTTCCCACTTACACTGTAGCTGTTTCAAACAACTCCTACAATTTGAGGGAAATTTGATGCTTAAAGTTGGTTCTCAGCTGTTGTTCTCTTCTAGGTTATTTTTTTCAGGACTGCTAAGATCTTTTCACTCATCTGGGTGCTTTTCATCTTTCCAAGCATTCTTGCTGTTGCATCTTCTTCCGTTCTTTCAAAATCTGTAGGATTTTGCCCTCTAAAAGTCCCTCTTAGAGGAAACTAGAACAAACCAGCGATGTTGGATTGGAATAGAAAGAAAGATAAAAAGTGTGTGCCAACAGTCATGCTTCTTGGTATTTAACCAAAGGAGCTGAAAACGTATATCGGCACAAAAACCTGCACGCAAATGTTCAGAGCAGCTTTAAATTCGTAATGGCCAAAACTTGGAGGCAGCCAAGATGTCCTTCAGCAGGTGAATGGATAAATAAACTGCGGTACATCCAGACAATGGGTTATTATTCAGTGCTAAAAAGATATGAGCTATTAAGCCGTGAAAAGATATGGAGGAAACGTAAATGCATATTGCTAAGCGAAAGAAGCCAACCTGAAAAGGCTACATACTGTATGATTCCAACTATATGATATTCTGGAAAAGGCAAAATTGTAGAGACATTAAAAAAATCATTGGCTGCCAGGGGTTGGGGGAAGGGAGGGATGAATAGGCAGAGTGCAGAGGATTTTTAGGGCGGGGAAACTATTCTGTATAGACACTCTACTGGTAGATACATGTCATTTATACATTTGTCCAAACCTAAAGAATGTACAAGAGTGAACTCTAATATAATCTACAGACTTTGGGTGGTAATGATGCTGATGTAGGTTTATCGATGGTAACAAACGTGCAATAGATGTGTGGGATATTGATAGCGGGGGAGGCTGTGAGGGTTAGGGTTGGGGGCATATGGGACTTCTCCGTACTTTCTACTCACTTTTGCTGTGAACTACTCTAAAAATAAAGTCTATTTTAAAATGTGTGTATGGTATAGGGATTAGATAGTTATTTTGTTTTTTGCCTTGTGTTTTCCTTCTAGGACTGTGCCTTGAGAGGGCCTGGGAGTAGCAACACCTCATCAGCCATGAGCACACCCAGCACCCACATCTTGGCTTCTAAACACCATTTCCACCTAAAAAGGAACCAGGGACCCTTGCAGAGATGGATGGTTTCAAGGCTGAGGCAGAGAAAAAAACAAGATGTGCCTAGATCATTTTACGCCTGAGAGCAAGAAAGTATTCCAAGAATGGTGAAGAAATGTCAATAGGACACAGAAGCCAGCTCGAAAGGGGTCCTGCTGGCCAAACTGGACACAATTCGAGCATCAAAATAATGAGAGTAATATGTTATAACCCGTTAAATAAACTAGGAATCTGGAGCACCCCTGATGTGACCTCACCCTCCCCAGAGGGTCTGAGTGGCTGATGGTCTTATGTCTCAGGCAATCATTTACCCAAGGCAACACTGAAAGAGAGGGACCAAAAAAGTCAACGACTCTTCCACAACCCACTGCCCCATCTAACTGTAGTGGTTTCAAAATAGATCCACAAATTCGGATACTCTCGTTCATCAAAGGTCTATGTCTCCTTCCCCTCCACCCCCTCCTTTGAATCTTGGCTGGACTTAGTGACTTGCTAATAACTGATAGAACACAGCAGAAGTGATCATGCATGACACCCAAGGGCTTCTACTTTGTCTACTGAAATATATTTGGAGTGCTGAGCTACCATGTAAGGAATCTGATTACTTTGGGGCTGCCATGTTAGAAGGAAGCTCAAGGCCACATATAGACACTCCAGTCAGCAATCCTAATCTCTGAGTCATTGTAGTCAGCCACCTGAGTGAAGTCACTGGGACCCTCTGTGCCAACCCACTTGCCAGGTGAATACCTGAGTGACCTCAGTCATTACCACAAGGAACCAAAGAATCTTCCAGCTGAGCCTTGCTGGAATTCCTGATCCACAGAATCTGTGGGCATAATAAAACAACTGTTGCAAGCCACTAAATTTTTGGTCATTTGTTACAAAGAAATAAGAAGCAGAATACTGTGTCAGATCACCTCTTTGTCCCTGAGGACTTCTCAACATTTTGTTATTCCTCGGATCCGGATTTCTTTCTTTTTTCCAGTTTCTCCAAGGTTAAATTTGGGGAAGGGAACCAGCAGCCCATACTGGTTCATCACTTTATCATCTGGTATGTTTCGCAGTTTTCTTTTTTTTTAAATTAATTATTTTATTTTGACTGTGTTGGGTCTTTGTTGCCGCATGTGGGCTTTCTCTAGTTGTGGCGAGCGGGGGCTACATTTCATTGCAGTGCACGGGCTTCTCATTACAGTGGCTTCTCTTGTTGCTGGGCCCGGGCTCTAGGCACGTGGGCTTCAGTAGTTGCAACATGCGGGCTTAGTAGTTGCGGCACGCGGGCCCTAGAGCGCACAGGCTTCAGTAGTTGCGGCGCATGGGCTCAGTAGCTGTGGCTCGCAGGCTCTAGAGAGCAGGCTCAGTAGTTGTGGCGCACGGGTTAGTTGCTCCGCAGCATGTGGGATCTTCCCGGACCAGGGCTCAAACCAGTGTCCCTTGCATTGGCAGGCGGATTCTTAACCACTGCACCACCAGGGAAGTCCCACTTTGCAGTTTTCAACTATGAACTTAGGTTTGGTCTATATTAGTCTGCTGTAATTCTGCATGAGGCTGGTTGAGGGTGTTTTCCCTGGCTTTGGCCAGAGCCTACTTTCAGTTTATTTCTGTGCTTGGGGTTTCCTGAACTGCTCCGTAAGGGTATACCCAAACCCCAATCAGGCCTGAAGAAAAGCCTGTGGTTATGAATTCCCTGAGGAAAAATTCCCTCCACCCAGAGCCTAAGCCAAAATGGACAAGTTTCCTAGGTATGCCTCAATGGTATCAATCAGATTTTTTTCTACCACATTCTTTCATTCAAGATATAGCCCTTCAAGGGACTAAGTTTTATGTCAGGGCCTCTGCTTCTCTAATAAGAGCTTGGCCCAAGGTCCAGCAGCTGTTAAAATCCAAGGCTTTATATGATCCAGCAATACCACTCCTGGGCATATATTCAGACAAAACTATAATTCGAAAAGATACATGCACCCCTATGTTCATAGCAGCACTATTTACAATAGCCAAGACATGGAAGCAACCTAAATATCCATCAACAGAAGAATGGATAAAGAAAATGTGGTATACATACACAATGGAATATTACTCAGCCATAAAAAAGAATGAAGTAATGCCACGTGCAGCAACATGGATGGACCTAGACACTATCATACTAAGTGAAGTAACTCAGAGAAAGACAAAATCATATGATATCACTTATATGTGGAATCTAAAATACGACACAAATGAACTTATTTACAAAACAGAAATAGACTCACAGACATAGAGAACAGACTTGTGGTTGCCAAGGAGGAGGGGAAGGAAGGATTGGGAGTTTGGGATTAGCAGATGCAAACTATTATATACAGAATGTATAAGCAACAAGGTCCTACTGGATAGCACAGGGAACTATATTCAATAGCCTGTGACAAACCATAATGGAGAAGAATATGAAAGAGACTACATATATATACATATATATATATGTGTATATATATATACACGTGACTAGAACTAAATCCCTTTGCTGTGCAGCAGAAATTAACTTGGGCCCAGGAGATTTCTCATGTTCTCTCTGAGCTCAGCTGTACCTTTAAAAGGAAGTTTGATTTTTTAAACCAGTATTTCTGGGTATTTATCAGAGGCAACCACACTGCAGAAGCACCAGTCTCAGAGTCTCCTTCACAAAACACATTCATCAGATGGCATCATTCTCTGTTTACTGGCTGTTCAATAAAGACCAAGAATCTTTACCTAGTTTAAAAGCTCAGCTTCGTCTGGCCCCTGCTAGCACAGCACTCACCACCCTCACCACCCCCATCTCCCCTGCTCTCTCTACTCTAGGTGGAGAATAGAAGAGATCACCCTCTTCTGTTATTAAATAGGCCCTGCCCCCTTCTGACTCAGGGCCTTTGCATATGCTATTCTTGCTGATTGCAACTCTTTTCTACCCGACCTGTTTCACCTTTTTTACACCTTCAGGGCTTGGCTCAAACTCACTCATCACTTCCTCAGGGAAGCCATCTGACCTCCCCCCAAACAAGGTCAGACAGACCTCAGTTACACCCTCACAAAGCTCCTATATTTCTTTACGGCACTAATCACAATGCCAGAAAAATTATAGTTGAAGTATAAATTACAATTATTAAAACTATGCACTTATTTGTGAGAATATTTTAATGGCTGTCTCCCCCATTGGACTGTGAGCTCTGCAAGGGCCCAGCCTGTGGGGCACCCCCAGTGCCCAGCTCAGGACAGGCAAAGAACAGGAGCTCAATAAACGTGTGGTGAATTAACAAAATACAAATAAGTGCAGAACCAGGGCAAAAAACTAGGAGCCCTGATTGCCCGGCCACAGGCTCACCTTCAATAGGCCAGGCGTGAAGGATCCCTTTCTTGGGACCCACATTCTCAGCAAAATCACCAACCTACCCGCCCCCAGCTTAGATGGGGAGATAAAAGGAACTGACCATATCAATAAATGTCTTGAGTTTTAGTGAGTCTGCCATAGAGCGTTCTTCCCCACTTCTCCATCCTGGGGGCCCAGATCTCAGCTCAGGTTGGGGTAAGAGCGGGGGAGGGGAATAAATGTGAATGGGACTGAGGGACTGGGGCTGGGAGAAGAGGGACCAGGTGAGGCGCAGAAAGAAGGAGCTAAGCCCAGGCCCTGAGACAAGCCAGACAGCCAAGCCCTTTTAGCATCCAGGGAACAACATGGTAACCAAACAAAATACATGTGGTCCTTATCGGCAAAGTGGTGTCATATTGTGCCCAAAGTTCCAGGGCAAGTCTGTATTGGGCCCTAAGTGCCTGCTGGGGGCACTCTCAGCCTGGAGAGTCAGGAGGAGGCCCATCCTGTACCTGGAACTTGGGCAGAAGGCGTGATCTTGGCCTGGAAGGTGGGAAGGACACACCAACTTGGGCCTGGAGGAGATGCCACCTCAGGCCTGGGGAGCTGGGAGGGGGACCTCCTCGGGTCAGGAGGGGGTCTCATCTTGGGCCTGATGAAGAAAACCATAGGGGGGCCCTGGAGCCCATAATTAAGTAGGTAGTTTAAACAGGATGGGAGAAGCAAAAAGAAGCAGAACCAAACCTAAGGGTACAGCTGGACCCAGGAAACAAGATCAGGCCAAGGGGGTGGAGCTAAGCCCAAGGAGAAGGAGGCAGGAGGTGGAAGAGCAAGGCCTAGAAGGAGGAGATGGAATCAGAGCCAAGCCTGGGGAGCAGAAAAAGGGTCCAGATTAGAGGGCAAAATTCCAGAAGTGGGACTAGGACCAGAGACATCAGGGAATCTGCGCCAGAAGCAGGACCAGCCCCTGTGAACAGAAAACAAACTGAGGAAGGCAGGCAGACAGGAAAGGTGAGGCTCTGTGAACCGCTAAGATGGAGACAGGTTAAGGAGTAGCTAGTTACCCAGGAGTTTGAGCCAAGCTTCAGACACACACAAGCTCTGAACCAGGAAGCAAGGGCCAGGACCAGGGGGAGGAACCAGATGCTAGGGCCTGGCAGGGCTGCACAGCATTAACCCCCCATCCTCCCCCCCAACACACACACAGAGCATTATCCAGGGGGCGGGGTTATCCCTGAGGGTGACAGCAAGATGGGTGGGTGGCTAAACAGGGCACAGAGCCAGGTCCCAGAGGCCGCAAGGCCTACCCCCAGGGCTCAGTCAGGCGGGAGAGTGGGTCACGGCTAGGCTCGCGGTCCCGGGTCTTGTTCGGGCTCGGTGCCTGGCACGCCACGGATGTCGGGCAGCAGGCGGCAGCCGGCCACGATGTCCAGGCGCTCGGCCAGCGCGCAGAGGTCCCCCCGCGCCAGGCGCACGCTGTGGGCCGCTGCCAATCCCGCCGCCTGGGCAGCCGCCAGCCTACCGGCCAGGGCGGCCACATCACGGCCCGCGCGGCGGTACACGCCGCTCACCGCGGCCGCTACGTCGTGGTCCAGCCGCGCCTGGCTCTCAGCCAGCCGGAGCTGCAGCAGCGAACGCGCGGGGGCGGGCGCCGGGGCCTCCTCCTCTCCCCAGGCTTCCCCGGCAGTCTCCCGCTGCACCACGAGCGGAGGCAGATCCCTCGGCGCGGCCTTCGGCTCCGGCTCCGAGTCCGAGTCGGTCTCCGCGGCCTCCCCAGCCACCCGCAGTCCCGTGGGGCGGCCGCGCGTCGGGCCCGACGGGCCCAGGTACAGCTCCTCCTCCTCCGACGAGGACGCAGAGAGCTCCGAGTCCGTCTCAGCCGCCTCCCCCGGCACCACCGTCTCAGGCCTCCGCAGCGGCCTCCGCCGACGACTCTGGGACGCCATGGCGCGAGCTAGGGAGAAGACGCGCGAAGGGATGCTATGAGAGGCGGGCGCCCTGCCGTGGTTAAAAGGCGCAAGTTCTGGATTCTCAGCCCCTCCACTGACTACCTTAGCAATTTGGGGCCATCTGCTTCCCCTGCCTGGGCCTCAGTTTCCTTTTCTGCATCATCATCCCTGATGATGATGATGATGGGGGCTACTGGACCCCAGCCTCCTCAGTGTACTGATGGGAAAACTGAGGACCACCAGCTCGATCAAGGCTGAGGCACGAGTACCCGGAGTCCCAAACTAAGCTCTTTCCGATTTTGCTTCCTAGCAGAGGCCACACCCCACACCGTCCTCCAAGCCTGTGTCAGATTCGGAAGCACACGGGCTCCTGAGCCGTTCAGGTACCAGTGCCTGGGTCACAGAAAGGGTAACAGCTCAACTGGACTCTGGGAAGGGTGCACTAAGGGCGGGGTAGGGAGCGCTATCACCGCAGACCGTACCGAGTCACCGGAGCGCCCAGCCGACGGGATCCGCTACCTAGCCGAAATGCGGAATCTTTACCGAGAGAGGAGAAGGCGGCAGCCCCAACCAACAGGGGAGCAGGTTGGGCGGGTGTTGGCGGCCAATCACCTGGGCCGCTCGCCTACCAACCAGGAAGCAAGCCCTCAGGACCAGCTTTGAGGGGGTGTGTGTGAAGAGCCACGAGAATATGAGCACGGCCAATAGGAAAGCTGTTGGGCTGGCGCTTCCGGGTTGAGCTGCGAGGCGTGCAGACAAACGGGGACTCTAAAGGACGAGAAGTCACGTGTAACAAGCGACTCGGCCAATGGAAATGCTCGAGGACCCGGAAACGGGGAAGAAGCAGAGGGAAGGGCGGAGATGCTTGTCACGTGCTACCGATATAGACCAAGCAGGCCCTCCCCCTAGTCTCCCAGGTTCAGGCGCGCACCACGAGCGCCCAGAAAAGGAAGGCGGGGCTAGCCCGAAACACCAATGGAAGCGAGAGTGGGCGGGCTCGCGCTCAGGTGCAGGAGGCGGGGCTTGCCCAGCCGGACCAATGAGAACACGAGGCGCTGGACGGTTGTTAGGCACGGGAGGTCGGCGCATGGCTGACGCGGTACTGTTCGAGTTTCTGCACACGGAAATGGTAGCGGAGCTGTGGGCTCAAGATCCGGACCCCGGTCCCGGGGTGAGCGCCGGGCCCCGGGGGGAAGGAGGCACGGGCCGCGGTGGGAAGGCCGGGTCGAGGCCCCGGGAGGAGCAGAGGGCGCGGCAGCGGCCCGGGTCGAACCCCCGCCCCTGCCTCGCTGGGCGACCTCAGGCGCCAGCTTCCGCCTCTGCAAAGCGGGGTCGCAGCAGGGCCGGCCTCGAGGGTCGCAGCTAGAACTGAGCGAGACAGTTCGGGGTCAGGCTCTTAGCTCAAAGCCTGGCACAGAGTAAGCGGGTAGCAATTACAGTAATTACGATTACTGGGTATATATTGAGAAGTTATATATTGAGCCTGGGTTGAATCCCGCCTGCACCACTCATACAGGGTGTGAGAGCCAGTGATCCGATCTCTGTGTGCCTCAGTTTCCTCCCTTGTAAAATGAGATCATAACAGCACCTAAGACTCCGAGCGAGACATTGATTCATTCAACAAACTTACTGAGCGCCTACTGTATTCAGGGCACTGTTTCCCTGTCCTCGTGAAGCTTACGTTTTAGTAGGGGAGTCAAAACAAACAATAAATAAAAATAGAATGTGCCACCAGCTAGTGAGAAGTTTTATAAAGACAACTTCAGGAGGGTCGGGGAAAGAAGAGAGGTAGAGTGGTGGATGGTGGGGGAAAGCCTTTCTGAGGAAGAGAAGGGAGGAAGCAAGCCCCGGGGATAAGTGGGGGGAAGAGCATTCCAGGGAGGGGGAAGCCTTCTGTGAAGCCCTGCGGAAGGAGCGTGCTTGGCATCTTGGAAGTTGGCCCTTATGAAAAATAAATGCTCAGACTTTAAAGCACTTAGTACGATGTCTAGCACCTAATCAGCCCTCAAAACACGGAGCTCTTGTTTTAAAGTCTGTTACCAAGAAGAAAGGGTGACGGAGAGAGTAGGTGCTTAATAAGTGGGGCTGTGCTCTTTTTTTTTTTTTTGTCACTTTTTTCATTATTATTCTTTCTATGATCATCATCATCAATATGCAAGACATTTTTATTGGTCTGTGTTTTCTTCCCAATTCAGGAGGACAAGGGTGTTGCTTGTTATCATCTCAACATACTTTTTTCAAGTTCATTCATTCAACAGACTGTCACTAAAACCTGCAAGGTGCCAAGCCCTGCTGTAGGCTCTGGGGATTATTCAGCGAACCATGCCAAAACCCTTGCCCTCCTGGAGCTTACGTCATAGTGGGGTAGACGGACAAATCAGATAAATGAGTATATATTGTACTCTGGGAAAATGCTATGAGAACGTTAGCGCATTGGAGAGGGAGTGTGCATTGGCCTGTGTTTTGGGGAGGGGGCTGCAGTGTCTCAGCACCCCATCCATCCTGGCTTTCAAACCAGAAACCCGGGAGTCCCTGACATCTGCCTTTACTCCCTCACCTCCAGCCATCAGCCAGGCCCCTCCTGTTGTGCTGTCTAAATATGGTTCCCATCTGGCCCCTCCCTGCTTTAGTCTGGCTTCCCTCCTCTCTGCCCTGTACCAGCCTCCTCCCTCATCTTCCAGCTCATTTCACCTGTCACATCGTCACTGCCTTGACACCTATTAATCCTTCAGATCTTGGCTCAAATGTCCCTTCCTCGGGGAAGACCTCCCTGAGGCCCCAGTGGAAGTGGGGTATCCTTGTATCACGATAAGTATGTATCTGAATTATGTATCCATATGATCCTTTGATTCACAGCCTCTCCTTTGCCAGGCTGCCTGCTGTGTGGTGTGGGTGGGGACCGGGTCTGTGTTGATCACCCCATAGTAGGTCCTCAGCATGGATTTGTTGAAGTGAGTGCAGCCCCTGTGCCATGGAGGGTGTGGGCGGGGACTGGCATTCACTTAGTATCGTGGCCAATAATAGCACCCATCATGTGCCCTGGTGGGCTTCACATTCCTGATTTCCTTTGATCCACCTAACAACCCACAAAGGTCAGCATGATCCTCCCCACTTTGTAGATGAGGAAACAGAGGCTTTTATAGATGGAGTCTTCACTGTCAAGTGGCAGAGTCAGGAATGTAACTAGGCCTCCCATTTCCAAAGCCTGTGCTATAAACTCTCGGCTGTCTTTCTCAGTGTCTTCTCTGACACTCTGGGAGGATTTTAATGGGTTCCTGTGGCCAAGCAAGTGGGGGGGACACGCGGTTACTCAGCTTTGCTCAGCACAGGGCTTTTACAGCATGAACGCGCCTGTGACCCTTGGGCCTGGCTCTCTGCCCAGCTGCCTCTGCAGTTCTGATGCTGGGGTCCCACACCAGAGATTCCGGTGGAGCTGGGCCAGGAAGTGGCCTGGGCGTCAGGCCTCAGAGCTTCTGGGTGGTTCCGGTGTGCAGCCAGGGGAAGGACTGCCGTCTCCCCACATTCTTTCAAGCTGGGGAGCCCCGTTTCTTAGCACATCGTGGGCAGCTGCCCTGTTTCGCGCAGTCTTTTCTCTTTCGCTCCCGGCCCCTCCCCTCTCTGCTCCTCTTTGGTCCAGCAAGTGTCCTGTCTGAACGACACGCAGGCCTTCTGTTTCTTGGGTACTTATCGTGTCTCCAGCACAGGATTTTATCTGATTTAGTCCTCAGAACAGCACTCTGAGGTTGACGGCATCATCCCATTTTACAGGGGAGGGACTGAGTCACCAGAGAGGGAGGGCTTCCCTGACGCTGCAGAGCCAGGATCAAAGGCAAAATCAGGACTCGGGCATCCGTGCCAGAGCTTGTCTGTGGCATTAGGCCTGCCCCGCCCACCTGCCCCAGAGCCCCTTGAGGAAAGCGATGGTGGCTGGTTCATCTCTGTCCCCACAGCACAGGCGCCCAGGAGCCACAGTCATTGTTTAGGGCTTTTTGATCTCCACGTCCTGCCTGGTTATTTGTGGCTGTTGAATGGATTCTCCTGGACGGTTACGGGTTGAATGGAAGACTGGCCAGAGGAACTGGGAGGTCGAAAGGCCTTTGTTATCAAAGCAGGAAAAGTTCCAGGAGTCGGAGGAAGAGGCTGTGGTTTGTCCACCTCAGGAGCTTTGAAGATAAGGGGAGCCTGTGGGCAAAGGAGTGAACCCCTCTGTGTGTGTAATGAGCTGTCATCCACTGGCCTCTGGCCTGGGAACGGCCCTGCTGGGCAGGCCCTGGTCCACCGAGGCCCAGTGAGTGCCCAGGCCAGCCCCTTCTCTCAGGAGGGCCTGTGGTAGGCGTAGCAGCCATCAGATACAGTCCTCGTCCTCAGGCAAGAGTCTGGAAAACCAGCCAATTCCTGGAACAGTGATAGCAGGGGGCAGAGCCCTGGAGGGGGCACAGTGCATCCGAGGCCACAGAGCCAGCAGTGGGGTCTCCATGCGGGAACTGGGGCTCTGTCCTGAGGGCGGTGGGGGCCATAGAAGGTTTAAACTGAGGTGTGCCAGGCTCAGATTTACTTTTCCGGAAGTCCTCCCTGGCCACGTGGATGAGACTGGATGGAGACTGGGTGGGGAAGGGCGCTGCTGCAGGAGCCCGAGCAGAGGTGAGGGGTAGACGGAGGGCAGGTGGAGGGGGGCTGGGTGAGCTCGGAGAGTGTCAGGGGAGAAGGTGGAATTCGGGGTTGTCTGGGCACCACCTGGGTGCATGAGGACAGGGCAACAGGGTGGGAGGTGTGCTCTCACCCTGTCACTCACCTGGTCACTCAGCATAGTTCTTTTGGGTCTTCTGGGGCCATTCACCTTGGGGAAGCAGGAAGTCATCCCTTCTCCCTGTGCTTTTAATATATACAAATTTATTTATTTTTGGCTGCAATGGGTCTTCGTTGCTGCACACGGGCTTTCTCTAGTTGCGGCGAGCGGGGGCTACTCTTTGTTACGGTGCGCGGGTTTCTCATTGCGGTGGCTTGTTGCGGAGCACGGGCTCTAGGCGCGCGGTCTTCAGTAGTTGTGGCACGTGGGCTCAGCAGTTGTGGCTCGCGGGCTCCAGAGCGCAAGCTCAGTAGTTGTGGCTCACGGGCTTAGCTGCTCCGCGGCATGTGGGATCTTCCCGGACCAGGGTTCAAACCCGTGTCCCCTGTATTGGCAGGCGGATTCTTAACCACTGTGCCACCAGGGAAGTCCTCCCTGTGCTTTTCTTAAGGCAGGAACCAGCGCCGCTCCTTCCTGGGATGCCCTGCCCTGGGCCAGCACAGAGTGGCTCCGCGGGTGGGGCTTGAACCTCACAAATAACTAATAACTAAGGGGCAAGGCAGGCCAGGCACGCAGCCCCCCACCCAGCTCCATCGAGTTTCAGTCCAGGACAGGACCGGGGGGAGGCAGTTTGGTTTACTTGTTTTCCATTCATCCTACTCGGAGCTCTGTGGCCCATTTCGGTCTGGACGCTTGAATCTGCCTTTAGCAGAGCACATGTTCCTCTTACGCTCCTTTCATTATTTCTTCTCCCACATTGTTCCATCTCTCGCAGTCAGAGGAATCCTAGACTTGCCAGATCTCTTTCCGCATGTCAACTTTTCTCTCATTTTTTTTCCTACCTCGTGGTTTCCTTTTTTCTTAACAATCTGTGAGGTTTTACCTTCCTTCCAGATTTGTCTCTTTTTCAGCTCCCTTGTGAACAAACGTTTCTTTGGGCTACCATTTCATTTCTAAGAACGTTCCCTTGTCCGATTGTCCCTTCCTCCAAGTGCCCGTGCTGCTTTATGGATGCCCCTCGTGCCCACACCGATAAGCCTCCTCCGAGGGGTCCCCCCTGTTTCTCCCATTATCTTGGTTCCTCTCCGTGGGCTGTTGTGTCAACCCGGCTGAGGCAGGCGTGGGGAGCCCAGAAATGCACTGGCTCTGGGCTGGGCTCCAGAAGCTTCCAATGGGATGGGAGTGTCCCGCCTTGCCCTCCCTCCTCAGGAATGATGAACCCCTAGTGCCTGGAGAGCTTTTGTAGGGATTGGGGCTTGAACACCCGCTGAGTCCTGGGAGGCGGCTGCCAGAGAGCAGGTGGGGTTCTGCCGCCCTCCTCCACCCTCTCTCCCGAGTCACCCGCTCATCCTCCGCCCTTCCCTCCCCCCTGCCTCTCCTCCTCCCTGCTCGCATTATTCCCCCCTCCCCACCACCCCCAGTCTCTGCAGTGCAGCAGATATTTAACTGGCCCCTTTCAAGGGCTGGGGACCATGGAGCCAATAGCAACAGCTGCTGTAGAGCGAGCTGCGGGTCACACCACCCCTGTGAGGTCGGGCCCCCCTCCGCCCTCTCACCAGCTTGTCATCCCCTGGGTGCCCGTCATCCCCACTAGGCTTGCCAGGCGAGCTCCTGGAGGCCAGTCAGGAAATGTCTGTGGGATGAACAAGGGAGTCCTGGGGTCTTCCCTGTCCCTCGGGGAGTCCTCGGGACACAGATGCACTTAGAGCGGAGCCCAGCCAGGCCCCCTCGGGGAGCTCACCTCTAGGAGGGAGGTGACGCAGGCGTGGCAGAGAAGGCTTATCGAGGGCGGGGCAGTGATCCAGGTGCTGAGATCCGTCAGCCCACAGAACAGAGACCCTCCTTCGTGGGGCTTTCCTTCCCTTTCCCCATCAGCTCGTCGTCATGCAGGCTGACAGATGCAGAGGCCGCAAATGACAATGATAGTAACGCTTCCTGAGCCTGACTCAGAGCACTTGGCTTGCACTTACCCACTCCCTTAATCCTCATGAGGACCTTGGGAAGGTCCTCATTTTACACGTGAGGAAACTGAGGCACGGGGCAGCTGGTAAGGGTCACGGGCTGATCTGGCCCCGGACCCCGGAACCAGCCACCAGGCACACGTCCCCCTCTCTGCCTCTCATGCCCCAAGCTCAGATCCTGCACATCATGAGTCTTCAAGCCCTCCCCGCAAGGCTGGCCCTGCTGTGCTGGAAGAAACCAGAGAGCACGTGCCAGTGCCACCAGCAGGAAGCTGTGTCCTTCCCCCGGCCCGGTTCCCGCAGGAAGAGCACAGAATGGCAGGACGGGGCCTGCCTATCATGTAGCCCAGCAGAGCAGAGGGCCAGCACACAGGCCACCTCTGCTCTGACCTCCCTACGCCTGGCGCATCCCCCCAGCGGGCCTCAGCCCTTGCCACTTCCCTGGGGCAGGGACAGCTGGGGGTGTTGCCCTGGCCGCCCACCCATCTGCCACCTACCTGCAGGAGTCAGACCTGCTCAGGTCCGAAGGACAGCCCCGTGGCTAAGGGTGCCTCTGGGAGGTGTGACCTAACCCCTCTGTGCCTGGTCTCCAGGTATGAAATACAACCTACCTTATGGGGTTGTTAAAACTAAACAAGGGGTTCTATACAGGGCGCCCGGCACAGTGTGTGCTCGAGTCCCAGTTCCTCACTTTGTTCATTCAGCATCTGTTTCTAACGCACCTCCTCCGGTGTGCCCGGCCCCGTGTTGGTCACCACAGGCCGTTCTGGTATTTCTGACGCCCCCAGTCTGGGCCAGCCTCCCTCACGTGCTCAGCTCTCTCCAGGTCACACAGATCAAACGCACACACAGGTCAGCTCTCCTCCAGCCACGCCGTCCGCACTCCTGGGCACGTGGACAGACACGAGGTGCAGCCCTCCTGCCACCCCCGTCCCCGTGCCTCAGCCCCTCCACCACGGGACCCTGGCCTGCCCTCCAGAAGGCCGCGTTGCCACCACTGCCTTCACTGGGCACCCGAGGGAACATTTCCCTCCCCTGTGCCCCTGTGCGTCCCTCCCAGGATTCTCGGCTAATACGTTAAGGCCAAATGATCACAGTTGACTTTTCAGCCCCCCTGCTGGCCAGGGGCCAGGGCCCATGCCTTGTGGCCCCCTTACTCGCCACATGAGCCCCAGGGCAGGTCACCTTGAGTTTCGGGGGTAACGGGAGTGCTACTCCACAGGGTGTTGTAAGGACAGACACTGAAAGCGCATATAGGAAGTGATGGGTGTTATCAGGAAAGACTTGACCAGCAGAGTGAAGCTGAGCCTGGGAAAAACCTGTTTTTCCTGGAATGAAGGGGAGCAGGTCCTGAGGGCTGATGGGGCTTCTGGAGGCGCGTGAGGGGGTGGAAGGACAAAGCCGGCCTGGCCTGCCAGCCTGTGTAGCAAGGCCCTCCCCTCTGGGCCTCCTCGCCCTGCACGGGCAGGGACGGACAGGGACGGGCAAGTCCCCTCGCAGCGGCCACACCCAGCGGCTCCCGGCTCCCTCAGGTGACCCAGGGCCCCTGCGCCTCTCTTCCCTGGCCTTCTAGGGACAGAAAGTGAGCCTGTCGGTCCTGGAGGGCATGGGCTTCCGCGTGGGCCAGGCCCTGGGCGAGAGGTGAGAGGTGGGCAAGAGCTGAGGTGGGGTCCCTTCCTGGGCACAGCCGGGCGCGGAGGGTACCTTGCTCCACACAGGAACCCAGCCTGGTCTCCTCCCTCTTCCTCATCCCGGGGCTGCCCCACCCCCGCCCCCGGCCCGGCCTGGCTCCACAGTGTCTGCCGCTGGCCCCCCACCCCAGGCTGCCCCGGGAGACGCTAGCCTTCAGGGAGGAGCTGGACGTCCTCAAGTTCCTATGCAAAGATGTGTGGGCGGCCGTGTTCCAGAAGCAGATGGACAGCCTGCGCACCAATCACCAGGTGCGCGCCCACGCCCGGCGCCCGAAAGAGCCGCGGAAGGCAATCCCCGCGCAGGGCGGCTGCGGCACGCCCAGCCCGGCTGTGGGGACCTGCCCAAGCTGGGAGGCAGGCACGGGCCCCCTCGGGGCCTCTGTGCCATCCTCCAGGGGAAGCCAGGAGGCTGCCGTGGGGCGTGGCAGCTGCTTCCAGCCTCCCCGCAGGCCTCGCCGGCTGGGCCCCGGAGCCGGCAGAAGGTCCCTCGCGGCGGGCGGCACCTCGCCTCGGCCTGATGCTGCTTGTCCGGACCCGGTCCTAGTTCCCATTAGGAGCCTGTGCTGTGCTGGGGCCGCGCGGGCCGCTCCACGGGCCTGGGCTGCAGCTTCTCACCACCACCCTGGAAGGTCACGCACCCAGCGGGGCAGGACACCAGGCCCGGGGCGGAAGGCCCGTGGGTCCTCGTGCAGCTCTGAAGGACGGGCCCGTGACCGGCCACCGCGGTTTTGAGGGAAGGGTCCTTCCAGACCTCAGCCCAGTGGGGCTGGGCCCTGGGTCCTTGCTTCCCCTCCCCCTCAACAAAGGTACAGGCGCCACCCCAGCCCCCGTGGGCCCCTCCTCTGTCCGCAGGGAACCTACGTCCTGCAGGACAACAGCTTTCCCCTTCTCATCCGGATGGCCTCGGGCCTGCAGTACCTGGAGGAAGCGCCCAAGGTATGGGGGGTGGTGCTGGGACTCCAGCCCCAGGCAGGCCTCTCCCCGAGCCCAGGACCCCGGGAGAGGGAGGGTCCCAGCGTGGCCCCCCTGGTCCTGGGTGTTGGCCTCCCCCCTCTGCCCACAGTGACCTGTGTCCCCCGCCCCCAGTTCCTGGCCTTCACCTGCGGCCTCCTACGTGGCACCCTCAGCACCCTGGGCATCAAGAGCCTGGTCACCGCCTCCGTGGCAGCCCTGCCCGCCTGTGAGTTGGGGTGGGGGGCTCCCGTCCCCCAAGTGAGGCAGGGGTCCCCCTGCTCCCAGGGGGCCGAGGAGGTGGGGCCGGGCCACCCCAGCCCCATTTCACAGATGGGGAGTCTTGGGCCCAGAGTGTTTAAGTCACAGGCCCAGGCCACACAGCTGGGGCAGCGCATCCATGCCCCTGCCCCTGGATGTCCCCCGCAGCCTGCTTCCCCTGGGGCATGCCAGCCTGGAGGAGACAACCCTTGACGACGACCTGGTCTAGTGGTTTCGAACACTCTTCCCGGCGCGGGAACCCAGGTGGACATAATGGAGGCCACCCGGGTTGGTGCTGTGCTGAGGGGCTCCACAGGCAGCCAGGCCCTGTGGGAGGCACCCACAGTGCCCTCCATCAGACAGGCCGAGGCCCCACCCTTACCTGGGGGCAGCCTGCAGCCAACACTCTAGTCCCCTTCCCTCCAGGTGTCTTCCCCTCTGCCAGTGCCCAGGCCCACTCATCACCAGGGACCTGGGACCCGAGTAGGCAGAATCTGAGCAATACATGCCCCAGAAGCCCGTGCCAGCCCCCTCCCCAGCAACTGACATGCTTGGCCTTCATGCCCCCAGTCACCCACACAGCCCTGGGATGCAGGCCAGGTGGGCAGGAAGCATCACCACCCTAGACCGGTGAGGAAACTTGAGGCCCAGCTGAGGCCACCCAGGCTGTTGGCGCAGGGCAGGGATGAACATCTCTGAGCTACTGGGGTGCTGCCTCTCCTCTCCGGTCCCAGCCTCAGGCTAAAGCCAGCCCTTCTCTTCCAGGTAAGTTCCAGGTGGTGATCCAGAGATCCTGAGGGAGCCCCAGGCCCCACCCCCAGCCGAGCCTCACGCCACCCCATCCCGAGGACCCAGCTGCTGCCCGTGCTGGTGGCTGGTGCTGGGGAGACGGGGTCCCACCGCTTCAGGGCCTCACAAGCGCTCAACAAATGGGTGTCATAGGGAGGTGGGGGTGTCCCAGGGGCAAGGTGGGCCCCGCCCCAGTCGGGGCTGGTGTGGAGGGAGCCCGCATCGGACACGTCCCTCCGCACGGCAGGTGCTCAATAAAGGTTCTGTACGTGGGACCAGATTCCAAGTGGAAGGTGGGGGTCACGCAGAGTGCTGGGGGCAGGGTCATCTGCAAAGGGACTGTTTGTGTCACAGGTCCTGCGGGGGAAGCAGGCTACCCTGTGTGGCTCCCCATCCCGCATTTCCTCCTCTCCTGGGCCCCCTCCTCCCCAGCCTCAGCCCTGGAGCGTGCCGCCTCCTGCCCTGCACACCTGGCAGGGGAGGGTGGCCCCTGGCGCTGGCACCCTTGCCAGCATCAAGTCTGGGGCTGCTGTCTTCCCAGCCGGGCCCACAGAATGGACCTCTCCCTAGGAGCAGGGCCAAGGGCCCCCAGGGTACTGGCAGGGGTGGGTTGGGCTGGGGCTGCCAGGGCCAAGGATGGATTCAGGTGAGGTGGGCCAGACACCCTCGGCTCCCCCAAAACACACACACACACAGAGGAATACACAGTTCATGTGCCTGGAGGATGCGAGTCATACCAAGAAAAGAACAATGGCCCGGCTGACCAGTCCCTGGGCAGCTCGGCCTCCATGCCTGCACCCCACCCCCTGCCGCCACCTCCAATGTTTACATTCATAGCATCCGGGGGCATCACCCATCTGGACTCTGCCAGGCTCTGCCACTTGCTGCCTGATGTGGGTAAGTACCTCCACCTCAGAGCTGTACACCGAGGCTGCGACAGACCCAAATGGGAGGAGGAAGGGTCTCCTCTCAGTGGGTGGGGCTCCTCTGCAGACACCCCATCCAGCCCCTCCCCAGCACACACAGCTGAGCACCACGGTCCCTGGCCTGCCTCCGTGCCTTTGCACATGCCATTCCCTGCCTGGCCCACTCCCCAAACTCCTGCTCCCTCTCCGCTGTCCAGCAGCCGCCAGCCGCGGCTGCCCACCACATCCCTCGGAGCAGTTGCTCACTCGCCCGACGCCTGCAGCCCTGGGGGGGCTCCTAGACAGCCTTGTCCTGCCCTGCCGCTGCGTTTACTTGTTTATGTCCCACCGCGCTTCCCCTTGGGTCCCTCTGGGTCCCTCAGCTGGGTGCTGGCACCGTCCAGCACAGAGCCTGCAGATGTTCCGCAAATGAATCGCCGTCATTCAGCTAAACTGTGTGCGCGCGGACAGGCGGGGGGAGCGGGGGATCGGCCCAGCCCTGCGCTCAAGAAGCTCAGGGCTGTCCTGGAGGTTCCCCCCTAGACTCACCACGCCCCCACTCAGACACACCAGCCTGGCCTCCCTGATGGGGCAGGGGTGCTGGGAGGGGGACAGAGTCCTAAATTGGCAGAGGACAGGGAGGAGGAAGTTGCTTGAAAGCCTGGTGAGGGGAGAGAAGTAGCCCAGGGGAGGGAAGGGGCATAGCTGGGCTACAGGGGGCAGTGTCTGGTCACTGGGCACTGCTCTGTGGTTGCCTCCCCCATCTCCCGGGGGAACCTCTGTTCGACCCATCACGCCAGCAGCAGGCACAGGGAGACAGGACCCTGGAGAGCAGAGGGGCCCCCCACACACGCTGTGCCTAAGGCACCTCCTGCCCAGCCATCCCCACCCCCAACCCCGCTCTCACCTCTCGAAGAACGTCTGCAAGGCGCCTCCACCTACCCAGCACAAACCACTGCCTGCAAAGCCTGGCTCTGCCTCCAAGACCCGGGGCAAGGGACTCCATCAGTCCGGGCCTCTGTTTCCTCATCTGTAAAGGGGGCATCACCCCCACCCCACTGGAGCGTGGCAAGGAGGAAAGAGGTTACTGTAGATAAAAAAGCATGTTGGGACTTCCCTGGCAGCCCAGTGGTTAGGACTCTGCCCGTTCGCTGCCGGGGCTGGGTTTAATCCCTGGTTGGGGAACTAAGATCCCGCAATCCGCGTGTTGGAGCCAAAAAAAGAAAAGCATGTACGCTGAGCGCGGCTCCTGGTGAGCCTGGAACACGCGTGTCGTCGTCATTTTATGTGAAGCATCTGGAGCAGCTGGCAAATGGGCCAGGTGGCGCCATTGTTGCTGAGCCCCAGGCTCCGGGCTCAGGGGACTCCTCCTGACAACTGCGAGAGGCAGGCACGGACGCCGGCCCGCTCAGCAATGAGGAAGCCGAGGCTCAGAGAGGTGAAGTCACCTGCCCAAGCTCACACAGCTGGGCCCTGGAGGAGCTGGCACCTGAACCTGGGACTGCATCTTCTCTGGGCCTGGACTCCCAATCCGTGTCCCAGCTTCCTTCCCTCCCACAGCATAAGTGCCCAGACCAGCAGACCCTCTGGCGGGTCCCGCCCCGGGCAGCAGCGTGGCCTGCCATCTCCATCCCTTACTGGGGTACCGCGGGGCGGGGGGGCGGGGAGGGGGCGCGGCGGCAGCCCCCAGTCCTTGAGAGCTGAGCGCACCAGACAGGGACTGGGTAGGCTTGCTGGGAAGGGGCGGGGACAAGGTGGGCAAACCGGTCGCGCCACTGGGCTCCTGGCTCCCAGCTCCCGGGCCTCTCACCAGTCGGGCCTGCGCTGACGCTGCCAGACAGTGGGGCTGGCACAGCAGCTCGGCTGGCGGCGGCGGTGGAGCAGGGAGCTGGGGCTGCGAGGCTGCCATCAGGTACGGGGGACCCCAGGCCGGGGGGATGAGGTGGGCAGGGGCCACGCGCCGGGCCCCCAACCCTCACCAACTCCAGCTCTCACCCCCGTTGCCTCTGCCCCTCGGGTTCTCCCGTGCCTGCCTCTAAACAGCCTCCTTCCCTCGTTTCCGCTTTGGGCCCCCCACCTCATCCCCAGTTTGCTCAGCCTCTCCCCAGACTGGACCACGCCGACTTCATCTGCTCCCCTAGAGTCTCCCTCCCTCAACCCCTCATCAGGTCCCAAATGTCCCAGCCCTGACATTTCAGCCGCTCGCGGGCTCGGTGGCTCACTGCTCCCCGCCTCTCACCGCACTGGTTTCAAGTCCCTTCAAAGGGTGCCAGCCTCCACCGCCCACAGCACACCCCCCAGTACCTAGCTCCCCCCTAATCTTACTCAGCCATCCCCTGGCTCCCAGCCCACGTCGGCTCAGCACCCGCACTCTCCCAGCCTCTTGGAGACTCCCAGCAGCTCCCGAACACCCAGGCCTTGGAAATCTCACCCACCCCAAATTACCCCCCAACACCCCCCAAGCGTTCTCATCCTCCCGCGCGTGGCTGTCCCGTCCCCCCATCCTGACCTCTCCCTGTTACTCTGAAGAGCACCCCCATGCCACCTGGGTAGCCCAGGACCCCAACATCAGGGATGAGGTCTCATCTATCGCAGGTCTCGGGGCCGTCCCGCGGGTGGGTACTTGCTGCTGGCGCCCGAGGGGGCTGGGTACTGAGCCCGGCCTCTCCTCCTCCCCCCCCACCCCCAGCAGGCACCCCGGCCGCCATGAACGAGCAGTACACCATCCACTTCGCCAAGGGTGCCCTGCCCCCCCGGAACCCCGCCAAGCACTACTTCTTGGACAGGGAATTGGGGCACCAAAAAGGTAGGGGTTAAGTCTGGGCGGTCCTGGTCACAAGAGAGACCTGTGAGTGGGGGGCTGCTGAGCGGATGGCCAAGCAGAAGAACCTCAGGCCCCCGGAGGGAAGAGCCACCGGCACTCACCATGGAGGCATCTGCACAGGGGGCCGTGGGGACCGTAGGCCCTGGGAGGCCGGAGGTGGGAGCCTGGGCTGGGGATGCCAGCAGGGGGGGCCCACCTGGCCTGCCCCTCCCCCCAGCGTGGACAGAATTCCCTCCCCAAATCGCCAGGCCTGTGGGGACTGCCCCACAACCTGGGGGGAGCAGTGCGGTGGGCGGGAGGGGTCGGAGGGCAAGCCCCCAGCCCCCACTGAGTGCGTATGAACGAGGCGGGGGTCCAGCCGCCCGCAGTGACCGCAGGTGCAGCTGCTCAGGGCGAGGAGGGGGCGGTTACTCCCATCAGGGCTGATTCAGCCTCCCTGGGGCCTCCCAGGGCAGCCCCCTTCCCACCGGCCTGGTCTGAGCCCAGCTGTGAGGCCCACCCCCCTTCCCAGTCCCCACCCTGTTCCCCCTCCACAGTCACCTCTCATCACTCTGGCCTCCTGTGGACCAGCCGGGCCAGCTCCCAGTGGAGTCCTCTCTGCCCCCCCACTGGGGGACACCCCAGGGACCGAGGAACTTGGGGTAGCAGAAACTCTGGGGCATCATCCCCCCTCTAGCCCCTCACCTGGCTAAAGCCCAGGCCCCTGCACCTCTTCCCACCCCCCACCCCCCCGCCCCAGCCGTGGGAGAGCGCAGAGCACGGCCCCTCCTCGGCCCACAGCTCCTCCTCGTCTTCTCTCTGACTTCTCCTGGGCCTCAGCTGAGTGACGAGCCCCAGCCTCCGCCTGAAGACCTGACCTGGTTCCTGCCAGTGCCCCTCAGGGGTCAGGGACCCAGGCCCAGTCACCCCCCACTTCCTCCCTTCCGGGATGCTGTCACCAGTGGTACCATGACCCAGCGGCACCTCAAGCCTACAGGCCCTGTCGGCCACCCCCCAGGCATGCCAGGCCACCATGGGGTGGCGATGGCTGTCGCCGGGGCCTCCAGCCCCCCGTTCTGCAGCGGTGGTCCCAGCCCGCACTTCCCAGCCCCCCGTGGCAGCGGCTCTGCCCCGCTCACGGCACCCAGAAGGGGCCGCCTGCAACCACTACCGCCCCCATGCAACTGGCCAGCAACCCCCAGCCGGCCCCCGCACGCACCCCCTCACCCGCCGCGGCACGCACCACAGCCAGCAGCGGCCCAGCCCTGCCCTCTGCAGCCAGCACCCTCCTGGAGCCCAGGAGGCCCACGGACACCTGGCCCCTGCCTGCCCCCGTAACCCGTAGCTCCTTCACCTCCTACAGGTCCGGAGCTCACCCAGCCTTCCCTTCCCGGGGCTCTGTCCCTGCCACTTCGCCTCCCACCTAGGCCTGGGGCCTGCCCTCCTCAACCCTCACTCTGGTTCCTGTCTGGGAGGGCGCTCGTCCCTGACACTGGGCCTCCGGGCAGCCGCTGCTCCTTCACCTGTTGGGATCCAAGGCTTCCAGGCCAGGCCTGTCCATGGTGCCTCCATCCCGGGCTGGCCAGGGGCCTGGGCCCCAGCTTTTGACACCCTTGCTCTGCTTCCTCTCTTCCCAGCCCTCCTGACTTGGGGCAGCGGGGGATGAGCACCAGGTTGCTCTGGTGTTGGGGAGTGCAGCTGCAGCAAGAGGTAGGGGGTGGCCTGAGGGATGGAGAGAGCAACGCAGCCATGGGAGGGATCCACCCACCCACCCACTCATTCATTCATTCGTTCATTCACTCTGTGACCAGGTACTGGTCGCCTACAGGGGGTGCCAGGCTCTGTTCTGGGGGTGTCACAGGAAGCAGGGCAGACAGAGATCTCTGCCCTCATGGAGCTCACGTTCCATAGGCGGTGGGGGGAGGCGGGTACAGGAAACAAGATAAATAGGAAAGTTCAAAAGTGTGTCACCGGGTGATAACCATGTTGGGGGAAGAATAAAGCAGGGAGAGGAAATGGGGTTTGCAAATTAAACAAGGTCATCAGGCGAGGCCCCATCAAGTCTGCATTTAAGCAAAGATGGGGCAGTTCTCTCGAGTAAATAGCAGCAGCAGCAGCAAATGCAGACTCTGAGGTGGCCTGTTCAAGGGACAACAAGGAGGTACATGTGGCTAGATCAGGGGAGGTGAGGAGGAGGGTCAGACGGGGTCCGAGAGGGTGGAAGGTGGCCTCGTGGACGCGGTGAGGGCTCAGCCTTCTCCCCCTGGGGAGGTGGGAGCCACGAGGGCCCAGAGCTGACTCGGGATGTGACCTGAGATTTGACTGTAGGAGGTAGGGTGGGAAGCAGGAGTCCAGGCGAGAGGTGCCGGCAACCTGACCAGGGAGGTGGCAGTTTCCAGGTCTGGTCTGAAAGTAGAGCACAGCTGAGCGGGGACCCAGAAGGGCACATCTGGTCCTGAAGGAGGGGGCTGCCTGCGGCCACAGAAACCCTCTGTCGGAGGGTTTGACCTGAGTCATGGCTGGGAGTCAGGGAGCGGGGTGCCGGTGCCGGGAGGGGCTGAGGGCGAGCACTACGGAGGGTAGACGGGGAGCAGGGTGGTGCCTGGCCAGCGTCATTGACTCAGTTTCCCCACCTCTACCCCCTCCCCACCCCCGGGCCCCAGATATCCTGACAGAGGATGACGTCTACTGCAGCTGCCTGGCCAAGACTCTCTGCCACGTGCCTGTCCCTGTGACCGTGGGTTTCTATGCCCCCTTTGGCTGCCGCTTGCACATGATGCTGGACAAGATCATGGGTGAGGATCTGCGTGTGCTGGGGAAGGAGGGATTAAGGGAAACGGAACCTTTGGTCCCTGCCCAGCCCCAGGCTTCCCTAAGACCTGCTCACCCCTGAGGCCAGTCTGCCAGATGCCCAGAAATCAGCATTAACCAGGTCCCTCCCTATGCCTTTGCCCCCCTCCCCCGCCAAATCCACTGCAAGAAGTCTTTCTAAAATACACATCTAGCCCTGTCCTTCCCCTGCTCAAAAGCCTTCCATGGCTCCCCAGCACCCTAGGGAGAAAGCCCAGGTTCCTCGCTTGGCTCCTGCCAAGTCCCTCCAGGCCTCTGTGCTCCTCGGACCTATCTCTTCTCCTCAGCCCTGGCCGAGGGCCTGGCGCCCACAAGACCCCTGACAGATAATGTTAATTGAAAACATGAGCTGAAACTTAGCCTGGTTCAAACGCTGCTGGAGCTCAGACCCCAGCCCCAATCATGGCCAGAGAAGCCGGAGGTGACTCACCTCCGTGTGCCCAGCCCTGGTGAGCACCTATCAAACAAGCCCACGTCCTGCTCCTGTGTTGTCACAGAGCAACAAACAGGGTCCTGGAAGGAGAAAAGATTCGGCTCTAAGGTAAAAGGAAACAGAGCTTCTATTCTGTGCTGAGAGACTCCGACTCATTCCCACTGGCTCACTCACTACCCTCACAGCAGGCAGATCGTGCCCCCAATCTCTCATGATCCATCCTCCAGACATTCCCCTCAGCACTTCCTCAGCACCCAAGGGACACAGGGTGGCCAAAACCACCAGGGCCCTGCGCGCGAGACAGACCTGTCCCCAGACAGGGATGACCCAGAGTGGGCAGGACTGCAGCAGGGGAGCCCAGGGTCACCTGACCCAGCTTGGGGATCAGGGAAGGCTTCCTGGAAGAAGTGATAGCTGAGCTGAGAGCTGGAGGAGAGGCAGTAAGCCAGGAAAACTGGACCAAGGGTGTACACTTGCTGCCCAGCATTTCTCTTCCTCAGCACCTGGCATGCATTCTTTCATTTCTTAGAGCCCTCCCTGCCCCCACCGGTCCTCTCTCCTCTAGGGGCTCTACTTCTGCCCTCCCCTGACCCCCCAATTCCCCCTCAGACCCTTTCCTGTTCAAGCCTGGCTCCAGGCCTCTCCTTCCGCACTTCTGCACCTGCCCAGCACTTGGGGACGGGCCCTGGCTCCCCGTCTAACATCCAGGCCCTATCCTAGCCTGAGCCGGGTCTAGACGCTCACACCTTCCCCTGCGCCCTCGGTCCCGGCAGTGCTGATGCAGCAGGAGGCGACCCAGTGCGAGGCCAAGGAGCTGCAGCACGTGCAGTGGCAGCCGCGGCCCGTGCAGGGCTGGGGCTTCTCGAAGCTGCTGTGGTACCTGGTGTTCCTGCAGCCCATCATCACCGAGGTGCATCTGCGGCGCAAGAACGTCAAGTTCCTCTTCATCCGCTTCAGCGCCTGGCAGTACGCGGGCACTGACAAGCTGTGGGCCGGCCTGGTGACCACGCTGTGCGAGGGCATCCGCCAACAATACGGCGCACTGCCCTTCAGCTTGTACTCGGTGCTGGGCAAGAAGGCGGCCACGAGGCCGGGCTGCCGCCAGCGCGAGTGGCACTGCCGGCGCCAACTGTGCCTGACACTGCTGGCGCTGCTGGCGGCGCTCAGCCTGGGCATGAGCCTGCTCTACGTGTCGATGGGCTCCCACGCGCTGAGCCACAGCAACCTGTTCCGGGCATTCGGCGGCGTGGCCACCACGCTTTCGAGCTCCGGGCTGCTCATGGGCATGTACTCGGTGGGCAAGCACCTGTTCGTGAGCCAGCGCAAGAGAATTGAGCGGCTGGTGTTGCGCGAGAAGTTCGGCAGCCATCTGGGCTTCATGTGCGAGGTGAAGAAGGAGGTGGAGCTGCTCACCGACTTCCTGTGCTTCCTGGAGATCTACCAGCGGCGCCGGCTGCGCGTCGTGCTCGAGATCACAGGGCTGGACACGTGCTACCCGGAGCGCGTGGTGGGCGTGCTAAACGCCATCAACACGCTGCTGTCCGACAGCCACGCGCCCTTCATCTTCATCCTGGTGGTGGACCCCAGCATCCTGGCCTCGTGCCTCGAGAGCGCCTGCTCCATGAAGGGCACGGCCGACAACGGTTACCTCTTCCTCAACCGCACCGTCACGCTACCCTTCTCCGTGCCCATCATGGGCCGCCGCAGCAAGCTGCAGTTCCTGCACGATGCGGTGCGAAGCCGCGACGACCTGCTCTATCGCGAGATGACGCGCAGCGTGAGGTCGCGGGACGGGGGCGGGGCGGGGGCGGGGGCGGTGGGCGGGAGCGCGGCGGGGGAGGGGGGCGGGGACGTCGAGCCGCTCCTGGAGATGGAGGAGCAGGCCCGGGCCGAGAGCGCGCAAAGCCTCCTGGAAGTCCAGGCGGCGCGCAGCATCCAGGAGGCGCTCTTCTGCCTGCACGACGAGGGCGACTGCCTCTTCGAGTACGTGCCCGACAACGTGGTGTCCATGCGGCGCATCGTCAACACCGTGCCCATCACCGTGCGCCTGCTGCAACAGCAGCAGGGGGGCTTCGGGGGCCTCTCGCCGCGCCAGGCCGTGGCTTGGGTCGTGCTCGCCAACCAGTGGCCGTGCCGTCTCAGCTGGGTCCTGCAGTGCCTAGAGGACCGGCAGCAGGCCGGGGGCGCGCCCGAAACCTGCGCGCGCCTCTGGGACGCGTTCTGCGACCACAGCCTCGAGCTGCACACCATGACCGAGACGCTGCAGAAGGTGCTCGACCTGGACGGCGACCCCGAGCTTTTCCAGCGCTTCCTGGACGCTGACTTCGCCTTCACCGTGGCCGAGGCGCAGAGCCTCCTGCGCTGCACCGTCAACCTGGACCACTCCATCCGCCACCGCATGGGCCTCATCCGGGCCGTCAGCACGCTCAAGCCGCCCCGCCCGCCCAAGTCCCCTGCCGCAAAGCCCCGCACACCGCCAGCGGAGCCAACCACGCCCCCGGGGCGGCCTGGGCAGGCCAAGCTCCTGCGCATGCCTGCGAAGCCCACCAACCCCCCGGACGGGGGCGAGTCCAGACCCATGGCCTGAGTGCCCTTCACTTGGGGTCGGTCTAGCCCAGGTGGGCCTTGAATGGAAGACCTTGGGCGCAGCAGAGGGCAACACTTCCTTCTGCCCAGATGAGAGCATAGCGGGCCTAACTGGGGCCAAGGCCCAGGGTCCAGTGTCCGGAATGAGGCCTGTGGTGGCCACATTCCCCAGGTGAATCTGTGAGCCAGAGAGAGCTGTTGGCAGTAGCTACCAGGAGTGGGGCAGTGTATCAGTGACAGCATCTGAGAGCCCAGGCAGAAGGACCCATGAGAAACTCGGGGTTCAAGTGCAATAAATGAAGATGTGAAAACCCCAGATTGGTCTTCGTGCCCCAGTCTCCCCAGCTCAGCGAGGACTGGCCACCAGGCCTGCCCTGTTCTGCCAAGTCCACTTCATCCCCAGGGAGTCGGGCAGCCTCAGCTGGCAGCCTGCTCCCTGGCATCCCAGAGGCAGGAGCGGCTGCGGGGGCAGTGGGCGAGGCTGCGGAGGCAGGGGAGATGAAGGACAGAGGGATGCGCCCAGCTGACTCAGTGGAGCGCACCCAGGCCTCAGGGGATCCAGGTCCTTGTCCCCACACCCGAGCTTGCCCCTCTGTGGGCGGGGCAGGAGCTGGCATTTCCGAGGGTGGTGTCCCCAGTGACCTCAGCAGGCTGCTCCACTCTTGGGGTGGCTCCTTCCCTGGCATAATGGGTTAATTAGGCCTCGACAGCACCCCGGTCAGCTGGGGCCGGCAGCGCCGCCTCCACCAGACGAGTAATTGTCCAGGGGGTACCTGCCTTACGGGTCACTCCAGGGCCACCCAAGGAGCCCCTCGATGAGGACAGGGAAGTTGAGGAGCACAGATGGGGCACACGTAGGCCGGGGTGGACTAGGGCGGACCCCACCACCACCGTGGCTCACCGCCTTCCTTTCCACTGGGCGGACAGAGACCTAGGACGGGGGCGCCACTCCTCAGGGCAGCTTCTCAGTCCTCGCTAGTCAGACAGCCACACACTCAGGCCTGTGGTGTGCCTGGCCCAGCCCAGTGGGGGAGGGGGTGTGACTTCTGAGCCAGGGCCCTGAGAGCCAAGGGGACAGTCAGTCCCAAGAGCTCTGCAAAGACGCCCAACCTCAGGCCCTGCAGCCTAGTGGGGTACTGACCTCACACGCCTTAGCTCCAAGGCTGGCCACAGCACTCCAACATCCCTGGCCAATTACCGCTTCAAAGTGGACATGGGGCAGAGTACCAGCCTGTGACTTACAGGAGCTTCCAGGCCTGAAGCACTGGCCGTCCTGGCATGGCTGAGCTAGTGGCACCACCCTGGACGTGCTGAGAGATGTTTTCCAACAGCAGAGGGAGGGCCTGCCCAAGAATGAAGCCACCACAGAGAGAGATGCACGGGTCCTCATGACGCTGTTAGACAGACGTCTCTGTAGACGTGCTACTGGAGACAACGTACATCCCTTCCCGCAGCTCCCTCAGCCAACTTGACTTGGGCTTCTGTTTCTTACCACCCAGAGTCCAGGCTGGAAGCAAACTGGCCCCAGCAGTGTGGGCTGCTGGGGAGGCAGGACTAACCCTTAGATTTGGCTGGAGGTCAGGAGCAGGACTGAGGACACCCCCGGGCCCCAGGAGGAAGCTGCTCCCCGTTACATGATGCCGAGCAGTGGTCAAACTGGTGCCCAATTTATCTTAGATTCTGACCGTGTGCCTGCCAAAACTAGAGCTTTGGGAGACAAAGAAACAAAAAAACAAAACCAAAACAGTATGTCAGAGGGGCTGGGTGTGGCCAAGATGGCTCCCTGTTCCCCGGCATTCATGGGCCTCTACAGTGTGGGGCTTTTGCTGGGGACTTGGACCTAGAAGGGAGTGCAAGTGACGTGTGTCCCTTTCCCATCGCAGCAACGAGTTAAGAGGCAGGTTTGCCTTCTCCACTCTCCTCCCCCACCTGCCTGCTGGATGCAGGGTCTCCTGAGGCCCTAAGGGATGGCAGAGCCACCAGAGGGCGTGGGGGCCTGGCTTCAGGAGTCACTTCGTGGAGAGAAACTGCCTGTCACCCCGAACACCCACATGCAGGAAAACACACATCTCCCATGTTAGGGCATCGAGATCTAAGATGTGGTACAGAGTCTAGCTTGGGCGATACTTGGATGGCTGAAGGCAAAGGAAAGAAAATACTCGGCCAAAGGGATCTAACTCCATGATCCAAGACCCCTAAAAAGTCAGAAAATCTGAGCATTGCAGAATTGCTCTATTAGTCTCCTGGGGCTGCTGTAACAAAGTTCCACAAACTGGGTAGCTTGGAACAACAGAAATTTATTTTCTCACAGGTCTGGAAGTCAGAAGTCCAAAATCAAGGAGTTGTCAGGGCCACACGCCCGCGGAAACCTATAAGGGAACCCTTTCTTGCCTCTTCCAGCTGCTGGTGCTTTGCTGGCGTCTTTGGCGTCCTTGGCTTGGGGTTGCATCATAAGCCCGCCATCCTCACAAGGTCTTCTGTGTCCTCACATCTTTCCTTTGAGCATGTCTGTTCTGTCACTGTCTCCAAATTTCCCCTTTTCATATTGGATTGGGGCCCACTCTACAACCTCATTTTTAACTGGATTACCTCGATAAAGACACTATTTCCAAAGAGAGTCCCATTCTGCGGTACTGGGGATTAGGACTTCACATATCTTTGGGGGGTGGGGGGGAGGTGGGCACAATTCAACCCTGAAGGAACAGTTGAAAAGGCCCAATTCCTCACCACAAGCTAAACTGAAGGGCGGGGACAAGGCTGGGAACAGGACCCCAGCCCCTCCCAGGCACCACAGGATGGGGAGGCACCCTCCCCGCCCCCCCCCTTCAGCCATCTGTTGATCACCTGGCCTGCAGGTGGAGGCAGAGAGCAAAGGGGATGGGCGAGCACCCAACACCGCTGTAAGGGCCAAAAGCCCCCACCGGGGTCGATTCCTGAGCAATGGCTAAATGCGACCAAAGGCCTACTGAGATTTGTAGGGGACTGTAGTGACAGACCCCAACCTGGCAAAGGACTGCGGTTTCTCAGCATCTTGAAGCAAACCTCGCACTCCCCAGTCTCCCCAAGGAGACTTGGGCAGGAGGCAGGGCACCCCGGAGGGGCTCATTCCACACCCACCTCACACCCGGGCACAGCTGCGCCAGCCAGAGGATGAC
Organism: Eubalaena glacialis; assembly: GCF_028564815.1. Classification (NCBI taxonomy): domain Eukaryota; kingdom Metazoa; phylum Chordata; class Mammalia; order Artiodactyla; family Balaenidae; genus Eubalaena; species Eubalaena glacialis. Next base: position 59,862,279 of record NC_083733.1, on the reverse strand, counting down.
ACTACGCGGGTGTCTCCCGGGCTGCCAGCGGGGCGGGTGCCACTGGCTGACGTGCATGGCTCCCCCAAGCCCCTAGCCCAGATGAGAGGGAGCCCCAAATGTGGCTGCCTTAAGGAGCGCTCAGGACACCGGAGCTGTCGGTGACTGAAGGGCAAACAGACAGTGGCCTAAACAGGAAAGGCGTTCATCCCAGACACCCAGGCAGCTGCGGCAGAAGACTCCCGGGTGTGTGCTGGAACCAAGCGGGCTCCCAATCAGCAGCGCTGGGACTCTCATAACCTTTCCACCGCGCCTCTACCCACCCCGGGCCGGCCGCCCATGCAGGAGAGGAGTGGGCACAAAGGCCTTCCCCGTAAGTGGTTCTCGCCTCTTCTGAAGGGTGAAACTCAGATTTCCCAGAAATGCCCAAGAGCCCTCTGGCCGCACCTCGGCGCCTGCAGGCGACCGGGCTCGTGTCTGTTCTCCTTGGGCCACAGGCGACCGGGCAGAGGAACGACCTCTGGACCTGCGTGCCAGGTCCACCACCCTGAGAAGCTGGACCTGAAGCTGGAAGGTATTTGGGGGCTGCTTCCTCTGAAGAGAGGGAAGGGGAAGTGGGATCATACACGAGATGGCCAGCTGTGGCAGACACAGGAGCGTGGGCGCGCGCGCCAATAAGGGGCCTGCCTGTCCCGCCCCTCCTCTGGGGCCCATCCACACACGCCCCAGCAGATGTTCCGCAGCCAGGACCCGCCTGGGCCCTGCCCTCCCCGTCTCTGTGCCAGAACCCCCGCAGGGGGAGCCCAGGATCAGCACAAGCAGAGAGCAGGCCAGTGGGGAACCCAGCTCTGGTTTATTAGAAAAGGTGTGAGCAGACTTGCACCGACAGGAGCAGCCCTCCCCCCCCCCGCCCACCCCCCGCCCGCCCTCACCCCACACCCGTGCCTCTCCCACCCTGGGCTGTAGTGCCTCTCAGGGCGCCGCCTCGAGTGGCCCGGACAGCAGGGTCTCCAAGCCCTGGCTGCTCCCCACCCCAGCTCCCTGATAGATTTATTGCACTTAAGAAAAAGAAAGCTCTGATCCTCTGATCTCCCCCACCCACCCCAGCCCAGGCCCTCACCCTGCCTGGGGCTGCTCTACAAATTCCAACCACCACCATCACTCACCGCCCCTCCCAAGCCATGCCTCCTGCCTGGTCCTGTGCCTGGGGCCACCAGGGGACCATCCCGCCACCACCTAGGACTCCTGCCCTCGAGGGGGCAAGCCTGGCCAAATGGAGCCCTGGGGAAAGGTGCCCGGCCACAGGGCCGGGATCAACTCCTCCGCCCCGTCCTCCTCCCATCCACCCCCAGCCCAGTCTTCGAGTGTCGACACATAAATAGAAGTGCTTAAGTCAGGGCGGGGAGGGCCACTCCCTGTAGCTCCTGCACCCCGTGTAGTGTTGCTGTGGGGGGCAGGGGTCCCCAGGAAGGCCCCCCACCCCCTGGGGTCCCAGGCCTCAGGAAGGCTGGGGGTGAGGGTGAGCAGATTCTCAGGGCTCTGGCCTCAGCTCTTCAAAGACGGACCGGAAGAAGGGAACTTAGGGAGAAGAGATCGCAGGGGGGCACCTGTCAGAGCCAGGAGCTCCATCGCCGGCTCCCCAGCTCCCTGGGCCCCAGGCCCTCACCGCACCTACAGTGTCACAGTGTCTCCTGCCCAGATTCCTGACTGGCTTCCAGGAGCAGCTCCTCGAGCTCCTTCTCGTTCTTGGGGCAGCTCAGCTCTGCGCGGGAAGAAGGGTGGGCGGCCTCCAGTCAGGCGGGTGGGTCGGGGGGTACCAGCCCTGCCTGAGCTAGACCCGCAGGGTAGCACAGGCCCAGGTACCGATGAGACCATCAGACTCAAGAGTCAACAGATCTTGCGTGCCCCGCCCCCAAGGAGCGCCCAGGGATCCCAGGGAAGTAAGGCGGGGACTGAGGGTCAAGTCCCACTTGTCCCTGCCCCTTCAAGGGCCATTTTAAAGAGGGGGAAACTGAGGCACACCAACCAGCAGGTGCTTGGCCGGGGTCACACGCAGCACACAGGGGCCCCAGTCACCTGGCCCCAGAGGTCCTCTCACCGTGTTCCAGGCCACAGCTGCCCACCTTGGCCTCGGGCCCTGGGGGCGGCTCCGGGGGCAGTGCGAGAGCGAACTCGGGCTTCAGGCCGTTGGGCAGCGGTGGCCCTGACTGGGGCAGCTCTGGCTGTGGCTGAGGCTCAGATGACCCTGGGTCCCGAGTGTTGACGGCCTCAGCTGGCGTCCGGGCAGGTGAGGTGGGCAGGAAGGATAAGGCAGGTGGGGATGGAGGACAAGGAGGGGCAGGTGGGGAAGGAGAGGCGGGTGGCACGGGAGGCTCTGCCCTCTCGGGTGGACTCTCCACCCGGGTCACCACAAACACTTTGTGGCCGCGGCCGGGGCTGGACACGGAAATGCGCTGCTCAGTGGGGGAGGAGGGGCAGCCTGGGGGGCTCCTGTCCCCAGGGCCCAGGGAGTCCGTGGGGGGCACCAGGGCGGGGCAGGGGGCCTCAGCCCTCTCCCCATCCTCCTCCTCCCCCTCGTCCCCCTCGGAGTCTGAGTCTGAGTCCGGCCCGGCGCCAGGGCCGGGGGCCCCGTTCTCCTGCGCCCCGCTGGCGGGCCCCTCCCCGGGCCCGTGGTCGTCTGGCTGGGGCTCGGTGACGGTGATCTCGGGCATGGAGGCCGACAGCTGCAGGCGCTGCTCCTTCTCCTCCCGCTCCCGCGCCAGCACGAAGTTGCGCTTGCAGCCGTTTTGGATCTCAGCAAGCAGCGCCTTCTGCGTCTCGATGAAGCTCTTCACCTGCGGGCAGAGCGGGCCTGGCTCGGGCTCTGGGTGGCCCGCCCCCGGCGGGTCCTGGGGCCGCCCCGGGCCAGCCAGCACCCCCCCCCCACCTGCCCGCAGGGAAGAGCGCACTCACCGCCTCCTTCTTGGGCTCGCGGTCAAGGTCCAGGCGCAGCAGAGAGTGGTTCACCTTGAGGGCCAACGACAGTGCCATGAGCCCGCCCGTCTTGATCTCGTTCTCCCGAAGGTCCAGTCTCAGGAGGCGGGGGCTCTCGGCGATGAACTCCGCCACCGCCACCGCGCCTGGGAGGGGGACCGCAGGGGCTGGCCACGGGCCCACACCCGGCTGGCCGCCCCCCGGCCTGGCCGCCCCGCCTCCCGCGCCCGGCCCCGCGCCCTACCCTCGCACGTGAGCTTGGTGGAGGCCAGGCCGAGGCGCAGCACGCTGCGGTTGCCGATGAGGCCGTTCTTGAGGTTCCGCACGCCCTCGTTCCCGATGGGGTTGTGGCCCAGGTTCAGCGTCTCCAGGCTGTGTGTGTGCGGCTGGAGGGAGCGGCGCACGAGAGCCAGGAAAGGCCCAGGAGGCCAGTCAGGAACGAGGCAAACGCACACGCCCTCTCCTTGGCAGCGCCCCCCAGTCCGAACGCCGGCACGTTCCTGCTTCGGGCCGAATCCCCCCTGTACTCAGAAGTCTCCCAAGAGCCAGCTGCCCTGTCCACTCCTCAGCCCTCCGAGCGTCCAGCCAGGCCCCTGTCCCCACAGCCCCGGGCTCAGCCTCCGCCCTCGCCAGCATCCCGAGGACTCTGGGCACAGGCCTGACCGTGGATAATTCTTAACCTGGCTCTGAGTCTTTGTACCCTGTGGGCTGGCTTTAAATACCACATAATGAAAAGATTTAAGACTTACTGATGGCTTCCAGAAATGCTAACTTTCTATGCAAAACATTTTCACCTCGTACAAAGCGTTGTACTGGGCTATGGTGCTGGATGCAGAGAGACAATGAAAGAAGGGCTACTTTCCTCAAGGGAAAGAGGGTGCAGAAGCTGAAGCAAAGACCAAACAGGGCTGGAGGAAGAGAGCAGGTTCCTGAACTGGCAGGGTGAGCGACACTGGGAGCCGCGACAGCCGGAAGGTGATGAGAGCCGGGGGTGGGAGAGGTGCCGGACCGGACCGCGCTGCCCCCCGCCCCTCTCCAGCCGACTCACCAGCGTCATGCCCAGAAAGGCCATGCCCGTGTGTGTGAGCTGGTTGTTCCACAGCACCAGCGTCGCCAGCCCCTTCCTCTGCTCCTTGAGGCCCTCGCAGATGTAGGCCAGACCTGGGGAGGCCCGTGGGCAAGTCCTGTCTGTGGTCGGGGGATCTCCCCGGGGGACACTGGCCCGGGAGACACCCCGCCAAGCGCTCAGAAGCCCCTGCCCCAGCCTGCCTGGCCCCACAGGCTCTGGCCCTGACACCTCCTGCTACTGCCCCCCTGCCTTGGGCCTGGCACACACGGCTCCCCGACCCCTGGGCCGGGAACGTTCCTCCTCTGGACACCCTGATGAAGGCCTCCGCCGTCTGTTTCAGATCTCTGCTCAAATCTCCCCCTCTCATGGGACAATCCCGGCCAGCCGAACCTCAGCAGACAGCTCAGCCCGCCATCACTGCTTTATTTTTCTCCAGAGCACATTTCACCATCCGACAGACTCAGCATTCCATTAACGTATCTGGGCTTTGTCTCTCCTGAGGGCAGAGACCCCTGCCGCACTCACGGCTGTGAACCCAGAGCCGACAGGCCCCGAGCGTGGGAGGCGCTCAGTACACGTGGTGTCCGGGCCCAGCTGCCCCGGAGGAGGGCACTGGCCCCACTGTCCCACTCGGCATCCCCTCCCGCAACCCTGTCTTCACACTGAGGCCAGGGGACGCTGCTCGACGGTGAACAGGGATGAAATCAAATTCCTCCCGCTGACAAGGCCTTGCTGACTACTCCCTCTTCGCTTCTCACTCACTTCCTGGCTCACCAGGGCTCTTCCCCCCAGATATCTAATATCTAAGCTCTTTCCCACCTCAGGGCCTTCACACTTGCTATTCCCTCTGCCTGGATTCTCTGCCTACGCTTTTATAAAATGGCTGGTTGCACCCCAGCCTCCTCATTACTGCCCAGAGGCCCCTTCCTGCACACCTTAAACAGCTTTCGGTTGACCCTTTATCCCAACATCCTTGTTTCCTCCAGGGCACTTTCCCCAGATTGAATTATTTCAATTATCTGCTCAATACCCCACCTCATCCTGAAGGCAGAGCTGAGCTGTTCCCTCCTCCAGGACTCCTCCCTGATCCCCAGACTGGGTCAGACACCTGCCCTGGGCTCCCACAGCCCAGCCCAGTCTGAGGCGTCACCACGAGGGCAGGGCCGGGACTGCCTCGGCCACTACTGTGCCTCTAGCACCACGAGCACCCGGCTGGGCACACAGTGGGTGCTGGGCAACTGGAGTTGGGTGGGGGCGCGCGGGCCTCGCACACACCTGAGTCCAGTACGTGGTTGTTACGCAGGTCCAGGATCTGCAGGGAGCAGTTGAACTTGAGCAGGTTGCCCAGCTGGGCCGAGTCCTGCAGGCCGTTGAGCTTGTTGTCGGCCAGGTACAGCTCCCGCAGAGTCATGTTCATCTTCAGGGCCGTGGCTGGGGGAAAAGGGGAGGGTGCTGTGACTGGCCAGGCCCAGGGGACCCGGCCAACAGCCCGAGCCCACCAGCACACCGCCCTGGGGCTCACCGAGCAGCATGAGGGGCCGCCCTGACAGGCTGGCATTCTCCAGGTGTAGCACCGCCAGGCTGCTGCGGATGCGCAGGGCGCGCGCCACGAAGGGCGCCGCGTGGTCCAGCAGGGGCGTGTTGCGGGCGTCCAGGTACTGCAGGCAGCTTGTCTGCGTGGCAGGTGCGGGGCGGGTTCAGGCTGGCCCCGGCCCTCCCCGCTCCGGGGGACCTCCCGCCCCACGTCCCAGTATCCCCGTGGGCAGCAGGGCCAGCTGGTTTTATGGCTGGGGACACTGGCTGGTGAGGGAAGGCCCAGCCCGGGGCCGCGGGGGTGGGCGAGGCAGTGCTGGTGACAGCTGAGCTCGCTGACTCCTGTGTGGCAGAGACGCCCCGTATGTGAGTGAAACGGGAATGGTGACCACAGCCGCCTCCAAGGGACACGTTACAGGCAAGTGGAGGAGGAGGGGAAATGCCAGAAGGGAGAGAAGGCGCCGGGGTGGGCCTGGAGCAGGGTGCCTCTTGGCACTGCTTTCTCACTGGCCTGGAAGCTGGGGCCCAGCACCCTCTGACGGCTCGTGGACCCAGGCCCTACAGGTTGGGGGCCCTGGAGAGGGAATGGGTAGGGGACACCCACCTTGCGCATCATGTGGGCAGCGGCCTGCCAGCCCCGGGTGCCGATGTGCTTGTTGAAGGAGATGTTGAGGTGGGTGGCCGACTCATAGTACTCGACCATGTCGAAGAGGGCTGAGGCACCCTGGGCAGAGACAGCGGGGCTCAGCCTCAGGGTGCAGCTCCCCGGGGAAGCCAGGAGGTAGGGGCTGAGCGACTGGGGACGGGAGAGCCCTGATGCTGCTCTGGCACCTCTGGGTTCCGGCAACCAACCCTTCCCCTGTCCTGCTGCAGCCGGTCTGCTTCCTCTTACTCGCCCCCCAGAGCGGTCTAAGTGATGTGCTGCGTGACCAGGACAGGCCTCTGCCGTCCCTGGGCCTCAGGTTTCCAGGAGCCCTCCCCCGGGCTCCTGGTGGCCTCCGGACCTGGGGAGGTGAGGACACCTGGGCATAAACAGGGAGGCTGCCTTCAGAATGTTTCTTAAACTCCCCTGCAGGCACTGTGATTCTCAGCGGGCGGGGAGGGGTGGGGGGCACGCGTTCCTGGAAAGGCTCCTTCCTGGTGGTCATACACCTCCCCTCCGGCTTGGCTCCCCAAGTCTCTCCCTGCCTTTGGGGTGGGTCTGTGAGACCCTTCTCTGGGCCTCACACACAGTCCAACATCCCCCGCTCACTCTGGCCACAGGGGACATCTCCCCAGTCTTGTCCCTCAAGAGGCCCCGCCCAGCCTTGGTCCAAGGGGGTTCCCTCCCCCTGCCATGCCCTCCCCCCAAACCTCTAAGAGGCAGGGAGCTCAGGGAGTGGCTATGGGCAGTGGCAGGCTGCTCACATCTTCGTCCAGGCTCGTCTGCTCCAGATCCAAGACCTTGAACTGCAGCCTCTTGAAGACCTCTTCCAGGGCCTCGCAGGTCTTGTAGTCGAGCTTCTCACCTGGGACGATATGGAGCGCCGTGTGCGTGCACATCTACGAGTCCCCTTGTGCGTGTACACTTGCGTGTGGGGTGAGGGGCTGGGTGGAAACACGGGCTCCGGGCCAAGCGGGGGAGGAAAGGTCCTCTGCCCCTCCTCCCGCACCTCCCCACGGCTCGCAGCACCTGCCTCACCTCAGGAAGGGCGCCCACACCTCCCTGCCCGCTACCCAAGGGCCCCCCGGCCCCATCCAGACACACACCTTTCAGGTCCAGACAGTCAATACGGTGCCCGAGGTCCGTGAACTCCTGGGAAAGCAGAGTGGACGGTGGTTAAGGCAGGAGGACACCTGCAGGCGCCAGGCTGGACCTCCCTGAGAGTGGGGCAGCCGGGGCTCTGAAACAAGCAACCTTGGAACATTCTGGAATGACCCATCCAGAGGGAAGGCACTGAGGCAGTGCTTGACCAGCACGACCAGGCTGGACAGGTGGCAGGAAAGGCACCTGAGAGAGACGGCTGGGGCAAGCAGGCCAGACGTACAGTAACACCCTAGTCATATAAAAACGGAACCTGCCCTTGCGTCTGTGTACCTCTAGATAGTGACTTGTTCTCTATTTATAAAAGCACAGAAAGTCCAGGGGACGAAAACCCCAAGCTGTCACCAGCGGGGACTCCTGGGGAATGGGATTTGGGCAAGAAGTGAGAAACAGGTTTTGCTTTTTATATCTGTAGTATTTTAACTTTTTTTAAAGTCAGAGAATATATATTACTTTTGTCATTCAGACTTTTAAATTTTGTATACGTGGCTTTTCCCCTGGGGAAGAGAATTGCTTTGGGGAGTGAAAGATTCTTGACAAATAATTTCCTACTTCACATAATTCTGTACTGCTTAAATATTCAGGAAGAGCCCGATTACTTTTACAGTTGAAAAGAGGATTTCCAGAGACATATTTACAGTCCCCTGGCTGGCCGGCCAGGCTGGGGAGGGGGAGTGCTCTGTACACCCTCTCTTGCTCGGGGCGGACACCACAGGCCTGGAGGGTGCTGGGGGGCGGGGTGAGGGCAGCTTCACCCCAGGGACTGCCCCCCAGTACCCCACACGCCCCCAGCACGCGGCATACCTGGAGCTGCCTGAGGAGCTTGGGGATCTGCCTGCAGTTTAGCTTCTGGCAGGCCTGCTTGTAGGCACCAAGGACCTCATCCACGGTCACATTCTGGGCTGCAGGCAGAGAGGACCCGGGCCTGTGACTTTCCACACCCTGGCCCTCTTTCCCCCACTCCCGCCCACTGGCCTGTGCCATCCCCCCTTCCCCCTCAACCTCCATGATAAACCTTCCTTCCAACAACCCACCGACCTCAGTCTTGCTGTTGAGGTGCCTCGCTGTGACTGCTGCTCTGGGGAGGTGTCCCCGGACGCCCCCAAACCAAGTCAGCGCCACCCTCCCCACCTCCCCAAGGCTCCCCAACACCTTCACGTAAACATTACACAACTACTATCACGCCATGTTTCTACTCGTCAGCTGCTGTCTCCCCCTCTAGACTGCGAGTCCCAGAAGGGCAGGGCTGGGGCTGTCTTGGTCACCACTGTGTCCCCAACACCATCCAGCAGAGGGCCAGGCCCAGAGCAGGTGTTTTGATTTGTGGTGTTTTTTTTTAACGAGAGAATGAATCCACACTTCGACCTTATAAGGAAGTGGAGCTCAGAAAAGCGAAGCACCTTGCCCAAGGCCACATAGCTGCTAAGTGGTGGAGCCGGAACTCAGCTCTTAACTGAGATGCCACGTGGCTTCTCAAACTCCCCGCTCCCTCAACAGCGAAATATTCCTGGACGGTACTCAGGATGGGGCTTCCTGTCCCAGGGATACGGCAGCGGTCAGAGTCCCTGACACGGCCCTGGTGCCCCATGGTTACAGGCAGTGGCTCCCAAAATGAACACGGGGATGCAGCCCAAACCCAACAACTGCACAGCCCTGTCCTTGGGAAGCTCAGGGCCTGTCACCACGTGGAAGGTAAGGCTGGCCTTTGTCTGCACAGATTTGCCTTTTCTGGACATTTCACAAAAATGGTGGTAAACAGCATGTGACCTTTGGTGGCCAGCTTCTTTCTGGAACATAACAATTTTGAGTTTCGGTCCCTTTGTAGTGCTATGTAGTAACTGTTGGATGTATGCATTTTGTTTATCCATTCGCCAGGTGAAAAGATATTTGTATTCTTTTCAGTTTTTGGCTATCAGAGCTTGGATTTTGTGCTGGGGCAACCAGGAGAGCAGGAAGAAAAGGCTCTGAGCAGGGGAGGGACAGGGTCAGGCCTGGGAGTAGAAAGCTCTCAGGGCCAGCAGAATGGAGAGGGCACGGGAGTGGCAGGGCGGGCAGCGGATGGGCCAGCGAGAGCCCCTGCTGAGCTTCTGGGCAAGCATCTCTGAGAGGATGCTCCCTCCGGCCACTGCTCTGGCCGGCGGCCGTATGCCCCGACCTCATCAAGCAGCACCCTGTCTTCTCGGGGAGGAAACCAAGGTCCAGGGAAGGAAAGCTGCCTCCCTGGGGTCAGGCAGCTGGTAAAAGGCAGAGTCAAATATTTGCTCCAGAACTCTCTCCACTGTGTTGGGTGGGGTTGCTGGAAGAAAGAAGCTGACAGAGGTCCCAGGCTTCCCAGAGGTCAGGCCCGGTCCTCTGCCCCTCTCTTCCTCCTTGGGTGGAAGCAGGCGGGGTGGAGCCTGGGTGAAGCTATAGGTGATCAGCAGCCTTCCCCAGTGTCAGCTGCCCCCCTGCAGGCCTAGCAAGGGAGCTCTCTGACGTGCAATCACGTGCCTGGTGGCTCCCAGCTCTTGGGGGCAGGGGGTGGGGGTGGGGGGGCGGAGGGGGAACAGGAGCTGGCCTGCAGCTGCCTCAGGGAGTCCAGCCAAGCAGGGGCCACTGACCCCCAGGGGGTCCATGAACTTGAGTGGGGAAAAACTGCCTTTTTATTTGCACTAACTGAACTGAAATTCAGCATTTCCTTCTTAGTAACATAGCACAAAAAAGAGAGAAAAAAGAAATACTGTTTAGCAGACCCTAAGACTCTGTCCTCAATAGAAATGGCAGATGTTTTCACATCACGTAACAGTTATTGCAGATTCTGAATGCTCATCACTACTTTGGTCGTCATTCGAGCTGCTGCTATATCCTGTTATTTCATGTGTCAACGAGGAAGAGCGTAATTACTAGATCACGATTTTTTAAATATTTAATAAACTGTATTTTAACTGGTATCCTTTGTAATCCTACTTTTTGCCTTTAAAAATCATCACTCCAAGAAAGGGTACACAGGTTTTATCAGATGGCCAAAGGGCAAAAACTGCTCCCCAGACACGCTCCCTTCAATAAAGGCCCCCAGGCCAAGGTGGGGTTGGCCTGCTCATGTCAGATGGGGATGAAGTAGGGACTGGGTACACATGGGGTCGTCACTAGCAGTTCTCGGTGTCCTAAACCAGGGGTCCCCAACTCCCGGGCCACGGAACGGTACCGTTCCGCAGCCTGTTTAGGAACCGGGCCGCATAGCAGGAGGTGAGTGGCGGGCGAGCGAGTGAAGCTTCATCTGCCGCTCCCCATCACCCGCATTACCGCCTGAACCATAACCCCCACCCGCTCCACCTCCGGTTCGTGGAAAAACTGTCTTCCATGAAACCAGCCCCTGGTGCCAAAATGGTTGGGGACCGCTGTCCTAGACAGTCTACAGGGAATAAGAGCCCTAAGCAATCTCTCAAACTGCAGTTGGTCCTTTAGGTGTTCAGCTCTGACATCCCTTCCTCCAGGAAGCCCTCCCTGACCGCCTAGGACTTTCAGCTCCTGAAGTCCCCTGGGATCCTGCTCAGTGGGTCGGTCTTTGTTCTGATGAGCCTCCTGCTGAGTTCAAGGCCCAGGGTCTCTGACCTTGCCATCTCCACACCAGCCACAGGTACCATCCAGCCACCCCTTCAGCCAGGCGCCCATGGGGTTTGGATGCAGGCACAGCCTCACACAAGGTCACAGCCAGGGCTCGGGGAGGCAGCATCTGCCCACTCATGTACAGCAGGGGAAGCTGAGAGCAGGGGGTAGGAAAGATAGACATACTCAGAGACATGGGGGTCCAAGGCCCAGAGCAACTGGAGACAAGAATGACAAGTGCATCTTGTCACTTTCCTCTGATGCTGAGACACATGTTCAAGCTGGGGACAGCACTGGGGAAAGACACTAAAGAAACAGAAGCGGGGGTTCAGTCAGTGCACTGTGGCGTGGGCTCGGCAGCCTGCAGGCACCCCAACCCTGTCTCGATTTCCCCAACAGCATCATGAGCACGTCCCCAGGCCTGGCCCGTCACCAGTGGGCACACGCGAGTGTCAGGTGGGTCGGGAATAACCTCGTAGTAATCATTACGTATGTGTGTTTCATTCATATACTAAGAAAAAAGAACTATCACATCAAAACCAGCAATTTGCATACACTATCACTTGAAAATGAATGAGATGAAACATATTCAAATTTTTTAAACGAACCAATTAAAAAAAAAATAGTAAGGAAACGGCAGTACAGGTGGTTCGGAGAAATAACATGGAGCATTGAGACAGCACTTCCGCTGCGCCAGGCACCACCCAAGCACTTTATAAGCTGGCAGGGCTGGCCCAGGCCGGCTGGCTCAGCCCCGGCCGCCACACACTTGTTCATTTGTGATGTTGTGACGAAATCATGAAGACCTCTACCTCGGGTCATCCGCCCTCGACTTGTCCAGCCTTAACCGAACCACACAGGCTGCGGCGAGTCAATGGGCCGCTCTCCCAGGCCGCAGCGGCTCCGAAGCATGGGGCCCGGGCCTCCAGGCTGCAGCTCGGCACCCACAGACATGCATGTGTGCCCGGTCTACCCCGAGGACTCAGCGGGCGGGCGGTGAGCTGGGGAGGAGGAGGGCCGCTCATGCGGTGTGCTGGCTGGACACTAGGGGTGGGCCGGGCTGAGAGGCCCGAGTCGGAGCTCTGGGGCCAGGTTCCGGAGGGCGGGGTTGCAAAGTGGTGAGGGCCCCGCTCCAGCCCGAAGTCAGGGGGCTTGGATCCTGGCTCCTCCCTCCCGTACTCTGCGAGCTCGACCTCGGGAAGGCCCTCTCCGGGCAGCATCGCACGCTGCCCACCGGAGATGGGGCATCTCGCAGCATGGCTGAGAGCACGGGCTCCGGAGCCAGAGCGCCTGGGGCCGAATCCTGGCTCCCAACTTAAACTCCGTGACTCCGAGCAAAGCGATTTGACCTCTGTACCTCAATCACCTCACCCCGAAAACGGGGCTGAGTGTGAGTCCTCCCAGGGTAAGTGTGTTAGCACAAGTCCATCCCTCAGACCAGGGCTTAGCACATGCCCGTGAGTGTTCACCAAAGGCCGGCCATCACTGTCGTGCTGTGTCCCCCACTGGAAGGCACGGACCCAGGACAGACTTGCCAAAGCACCCGTCCAGAGACGGAATGGTTGGCGAGACCAGGAGGACACGTGGGTGTGCGAGGGGGACACGTACGTGAGTGTGTGTTCCCTCAGCTCCCAAGGCCACGGCTCCGAAGGTCCGACTTACGCAGGGGCTGGTTTAAGCGGCTGTCAGAGAGGAGGGGCGGTGACGTGAGGGGCACCCAGACCCGTGTGCCAGGGATGGGATGTGCAGAGGTCACGGCTTTGAATAAGAGGACCTGCGTTCCAATCCTTGTCCTGGTGAGGCTGTGATAAACATTCTCAACAACCTCTTTCCCTCTCTGAAAGGGACATCTGTAGGGTCTCAGGAGATAAGGGACGTGAGGGCACCCGCCAAGTAGCTGCCCAGTGCGGGGCCTGACTCAACAGGAGACAGAGCGGGAGAAAACGATGACGATGGTGGTGGCCGTGGTCACCACTTCCAGGTATCGGGCACTTACTCCGTGTTAAGACACCACTCTGAGCACTTTCTACGCACAGTTTCATTCAGCCAGCTGCGCGATCCTATGAAACTGGCAGTTATATCTCCATTTCGTAATAAGGGGAAGCAAGCTCAGAGAGGGCAAGCCGTCTGTCCAAGGTCACGGAGCCAGCAGCGGCAGCACTGGACGCACACCCAGACCTGTCTTGCTCTGTAACTGGAACACAGCTTCATTCTCACATTACCTTGGCAGGCCTGAGCGGGAGGCAGGGGCCGGGGCCAAGACGAAGGTTTGAGCCCTGGGGAGGGACGCTGCTGTGTGCAGCGGGCGCCAGTCTCCCAGGAAGAGGCTGTGGGGCAAGCAGAGACTGCTCCCCCTCCCACCTGCCCTCACAAAGGGACAGACAGAAAGAAACCCAAGGCCAGGCATCAGGTGACAGGGAGAAAAGTCTGGCTCTCCTTTGCACACAGGTGCAAGGGCACCCACAAGATGCAAGGACAGGCTGGGCACCAGGGGGCAATGACTCAGGCCACCCCTGCCAGCCTGGAGCTGGTACTCATCCAAGTGGGAGTCAAAAACCAGGAAGCAACAGTGGGGGGTGGGGACGGACTGGGGACAAGGGGGTAGGGGGCCAACTGTCACTGCTGGGGCTTCAACAGCTAGTCGGAGACACGCATGAGACAGATACAAATACAGCGGTGGGCAGTGGGCCCTGGGAGGGGAGGTGTGACAGGGTGGGAACAGGCTTGGCAGGATCCCGGGCACCAGGAGGCCAGCACGCAGGAGGCGGAGGCGGGAGGCGACGGGGACACGGCCTCAGGAAGGACTTTGCTCTCAGCGTGAGACAGGGGCCACCGGGGCTGGTGCAGAGCAGCGTCAGGAACCACGTGAGGTCTAGGGAGGATTGAATCTGTAGGAGACCAGGATTGGGGAGGGGGGAGCCCACTGGGTCCCCTAACAGGGAGGCTGCCAGGACTGGGCACACCAGAGGTGACCAGCGAGGCCGAAGCTACTGGGCGGCCCAGAGCCAGGCCTGGGTTCTAACCCCCTCCATTAGCTAACCGCAAGTGGCCTTCGCTCCCCAGGGCCTGGCCACTGCATCAGCAGAGCCTACCCTGGGAGGCTACCCGTCACGCCCTTCCTACCCCAAGAGGGAAGGGCACCATCACCGTCACCCCACCTGACAGAGTGGAAACTGAGAGTCCCGTGGCAAGCGGGTGACCAGGCCCATGCGGGCCCCAGGACCCCGGCTCTCGAGGCTCTTTCCTGCAGGACCCCCAGCCTCTTGTGCTCCCACGACTCGACGTCTGTGGAACACCATCCTCCGCTACCCAGGCCGCTTGGGCTCACACCTTCAGAGGGGACCAGGCCAGTGCCGAAAGGGCACATGGAAGCTGGGAGCTAAAGCCTACACCCCCAGCAGTCCCCCAGTGGCCCCTGTCACGGTGAGGCTGCCTTGGCCTGTGAAAGCACCAAGCGGCCCGCTTCCCCTCCTGCTTCCCTGGGTAGACGGGCACTGGTCCCACCACCTCCCTCATGACGCCATCCCAGGACCCCAAGGGGGACGTCCATGCTACCTCCACTCCCCACTGTCCTCCCAAAGTCCCTGTCACAGTGACTGGTCGAGGACAGGAGGCTGACCCGTGTAGGACCAGCCATAGCCCATCCCAGGGCCTGTGCTGGAACTATCAGGAAATAAGAGCTCTCTTCCCGCAGGGGTCGCTGAGGTTGCCTCCCATTTCTGAAGCTGGTGGCAGCCACCCTGGCATCCACCAAGAGGAGAGAACCTCCCAGGAACAAAGCCGACTCACAGGAAAGGTGACCTCAGAGATGAAGAGAGACAGAGTCCCGACGACGTGGTCTGAGACCCTGGATCCAGCGAGGCCTGGTCAAACTATTCAAGGCTCCTCAGATCCATAAGCCAATAAATTCCCCCTTTCCGCTTCAGCCCCTTGGAGTTAGGCTTCTAATCCAGAATGCCAACTTAGATACCATCTTGCTATTCATCAGTAAATATCGCCCGAGGCCGACTGCATGCCAAGCTCTGTGCTGGCGCTAGGAGGACAGGGAGGGCTCTGACCGGGTGCCCTGCCCGTCAGGGCTTCTCATCTGGGGAGAGGGGTATGCAGACGATCCAGGGAGGCCCTCGGAGGGCGCCGTGAGTGCTCTGGACCGAGCTAGGACAAGGCCGGCAGGAGGCAGCCAGGCCTCAGAGGCCCCTTTTAAGCCTTGTCCATGAACGGGACCCTCCCCCCGCCACCGGGCACTGTGCTCTAGCCTCACCCCAAACTCTTCCCTTTCCTCCCAGTGCAGGCCCAGTGCTTCATCACACCTCATTCTCTCCCTCCTCTTATGCATTACACTCTCCTTTCAGCCCTCAGCTCCAGGGTCCCCTTCTCTAGGGAGCCCTCCGTGACCCCCCAGCTGGCCAGGCTCCCTCCTCTGGGCTCCCCCATCTCAGCCCTGCCCACACTGAACTGTCACTGTCTAAGGGGCCAGTCTGTCTCCCCGCACTGGACTGGGAGCCCCAGGGCTGGGGTCCATGCATATCCCCAACATTGCCCGGAACAGGGCCAGGCACAGAGAGGGCACCAAGATAGGGCGAAGGAGTGACAGACAGACGGAGGCGCTCACGTCTGGCCAGTGTCCTAGTCCTTGAAGGCAGACGGAGCAAAGGTGCAAACTTATATACCTATAAGGTTACTCACGGCAGCACTGTTTGCAAACAGAGACCTGAACGGACACCAGTACCTGTCAGTAGGGGAGCAGTCAATACACCCCGGTCCACCCGCGCACGGGAACTCTCTGCGGCCACAAAGAATGAGGCCGCTCTCTCTGAGCCAATAGGGAACAACATCCAAGACACATCAAGTGAAAAAGCACAGTGCAGGGACTTCACTGGTGGTCCAGTGGTTAAGAACCTGTCTTGCAATGCAGGGGACACCGGTTCAATCCCTGGTCGGGGAACTAAGATCCCACATGCCACGGGGCAACTAACCCCGCGCGCCACAACTACTGAGCCCACACGCCACAACTAGATAAGTCCGCGCACCACAACAAAGAGCCCACGTGCCGCAACTAAGACCCGACACAGACAAAAATAAAATTAAAAATTAAAAGAAGAAAAGCACAGTGCAGAACACTGCTGGGGAACGCCACCTTTTATGAAATAAAGGAAGAAAATAAAAACCAGTGCCCACTGTTAGCGCGCAGACTAACGCAGAGACGGAGCAGCGAGCGAAGCCACTCGGGAATCAGAGCAGGAAGGCTCCCAGTCGCTTCACCGGGCTTCCCGGCAGCCCCCAACGCCACGTCCTGGGGTGGGAGCCTCCCTCAGCAGGAGGAGGCTGTGCTCGTCCCCGAGCGCCACATACAGCCACCCACCGTGTGCAGAGGGCCACAAGAGAGCATGGTCTCATCCTGGCCCGGGGGGAGAGGACAGCAGAGGACAGAGGTAGCTGGCTTGGGGCGGAGTGTCCCCACAGCTTCCGAAGCAACTCAGAAAAATGTACAGGTGAGATGATCGATATCTAGGATATCTGCTGCAAAATAATGGGGGTGGGGCAGCACGGAGGATAAAGGTCGGTCACGTACTGGTCATTACTGAAGCTGGGAAGTGGGTTCATCTGGGTCATTATACGCCTACTGTTGCATATGTCTGGAAATCTCCGTAATAAAGTTGAAGGGCGGTTGGGGGGAGCAGCCGCTCAGAGCTGGTGGCCCACACGGGGCAGAGGCAGCATTTGGGATGGGAGGAAAGTCTGGTGGTTCACGCCTGGGGCTGGAAGCTTGGGTTAGGCCAAGGCCAGCCTTTCACAACAACCTTAATTACAAAGCCGGGCCTGGCGTTGGTGGTGGTCACCCTGGGTGGCTCCCTAGGGCCTGGCCCAGCAGGTACTCAGGGAATATGGCCTGGAGGAAGGCAAGAACGCAAACCCGGGCCTAGAGCCGCACTGTGAGGGACAGGACAGCTAGATGGAGGGCTGTCGGGGGAATTTGAGGCACACAGTGAGGGGGAGGGAGGGGGACCAAGGGCTCCAGCGCAAGCCTGGTGATGGCGGCATCCCTGAGCTCCGCAGGGAGCCCACTGACAGTGACATTTACTATGCTGTCACCTCGAGCAGCCCCTTCACGTGCCCGAGCTGAAGCCTCACAGTCCTCCAACCTAAGACAAAGAAAAGGAGGTTCCAAGAGGTGGCGACACGTGAGTGACCATGCAGGCCCCACACTCCACGGGCCCTCCTCTTTCACTGCTGGGCCACTACGGCCTTCAGAGTTGGCCAAAGTCAGCTCCACGGCTACTCACCCGCCAGGAAGAGGCGTCCTCGGATGCCCCGTCCACAGCAGTTACAACCCCTCAGGCTTGGCTTCCGAGCCCACTGCCCCTAGAGGACCTGTCCCCTGCCAGGCGGGGGGCTCCCCCAGGACCCGGCCGAGATCAGTACACCACCTGTTCCCTTAGGGTGCTCTGGGGGACAGCGGCTGGGTGCCAGGAGGCCTGGACACAGAATGAGGGCAGTGACGGGGCCCAGACGGAGGGGAGGGGAGCAGCCAGCAGGATTTCTACCAGTGGGGATTTCTAGCAGCTCAGCCTGTTCGGAAAAACCTCTGCCTGTGACTCCTCAGGAAAAGTGAAGGGACACCGTTCATGAGTTATTCTTCCGAATGACGAATCACTGAGGCTTCCCCCACCCCCACCAGCCTTGCAGCAACTCAGAGGGTCCGAGGGAGCGCACGTCGAGGGTGGAAGCAGTAACTTTCCCAGCAGCGCGTGCCCACCCAGCAGAGACGATGTTGCCAATGGTGATGTCAAGCTCGATCTGTCCCGGAGCCCCACCAACGCCAGGGGCCGCTCTAGGACTAGCTCCTCTGGAAGGGAAGGGGGCTGCCACCCACCTCACTCCGGCCAGCCTGGTCTACGAGGCTGGGCCTTTGCTTGGGCGGCCCCTCTGCCTGTCTCTGCCAGAGCCGAGGGGGGCTGAGGTGATCCCCAGGTGGTGTGTTCGCGTTTGCACCTTCAGAACCACACGCCCAGGAAACCTGGTGAGGATGCGCAGGGACACTCCAGGCAGATCCCCTAGGAAAGGGGAACCCACCACCTCGCAGTCCCTGCCCTTCAGACAGGCGGGCACGTAATGAGCTTATGGGGACCATGGCAAGGAACAGGCTGGGCTCTGGCACTTTTTGTCTCCACTGTCTGTCCCTGCACTGGGACTGAAACGGCCAATTCCTGCCCCGGGATGAGGCCCCCTGACTCAGCCCTGCAATGGGCTCACCCCATCCTCCCCGGTCACCGCCCCCCCAGCCCTAACCTTGTTTGCTCCTGCCTCTAGGTCCGCGACTGCCATTCCCGTGGCTCAGAGAGCTCCCCCTCCCCCAGCTCTCCCTAACCTGTTATTCGGGTCTCAGCTCAGAGGTCACCTCCTCCGAGAAGCCTTCTCTGGCCCCCTTCTAAAGCAGCATTCCCCCACACCCATTATTCTCCACTACCTCCCTCTGAGTCCTCATGGGACACACCCCAATCTGTACCTGTTTGCTTGCTCACTCTCTGTCCTAGACCAAGGGCTCCCTGAGTCTAGGGACATCACTGCAGTGAATGAATGAGATGACTTGCTCTGTGAACCGAACAAAGCGTCCCTTCCCTTCTCCCCAGAGAAGCACGTGACAGAGGCAGGAAAGCACACTGTGCCCTGGACAGGAGGCCCCTCCGGAGAGGCTGGGATGGCCAGTCCTTTCCTCTCAGGCCCCGGGTCCCTCCCCGGGCCTGCTAAGGGGCCGTGATGCCCACAGCTTCCTGGGTGACAAGAGTGGTCTTCCCTGCCCCCTCCTGGGAGGGAGGCATCATGACTTGGGGAGTCAGTGCCACCACCATGTGCTGCAGGACGGCCAGCTGCAGGGGTCGGGCTGGGCTTACACAAGCAGCCAGGAGCCGGGCCCCCAGCCGGGAAGAGGGAGGACCTGCCTACTCCACCGGGCTGCACCCTCACACCTCCATCCGGACCTTCCAAGCTACCTGGCCCAGCTGAAGATCCTGTTACCGAAACACACGCAGTCAGAAGGTGCCCGCAGCCTTCCAAGTCACATATGACTTACCTGGGCCCACCAGGGAACCTCACACTCAGTAGGCACTTGATAAAGCCAACAGTGCTCGAGGGTGAGGGGGGAAGTCAAGGTCTTAATCCCTGGGTCCCCAGTCGCACAGGGCGCACTAAGGACCCAAGTGCCAGCTGTGTGACAGGCAACTTTTAGTTCTAAAGTATTACTACTAACAATTGCAAACACATAGCACTTTGCTAGTGTATTATTTCACTTACTGCTTTTTTTTTAAATTTATTTAATTTTAATTTTTTGTGTGTGTGGCTGTGTTGGGTCTTCGTTGCTGCACCGGACTTTCTCTAGTTGCGGCGAGCGGGGGCTGCTCTTCGTTGCGGTGCGCCGGCTTCTCACTGCGGTGGCTTCTCTCGCTGCGGAGCACAGGCTCTAGGCACGCGGGCTTCAGTAGTTGTGGCACGCGGGCTCAGTAGTTGTGGCACGCGGGCTCTAGAGCGCAGGCTCAGTAGTTGTGGCGCACGGGCTTAGTTGCTCCGCGGCATGTGGGATCTTCCCGGACCAGGGCTCGAACCCGTGTTCCCTGCACTGGCAGGCAGATTCATAACCACTGAACCACCAGGGAAGTCCCTGCTTACTGCTTTTAACAACCCAATGAGGTAGGATTTACTCCCCATGTGAAAAATACACCTGAAGCAGGAGAAGTTAAGAAGCCTGCCCAAGGTCACAGAGCCAGTGAGGGGGGAGTTGGGATTCAGGCCTAAGCAGTCTGGCTCTACAGTCTTCGCTCTTAACCAAACCCGACCACCTTTCTGTCCACAGCCACTGTTTGGGGTACGATATCCCTCACCCACCCTTTCCAGAAGAGGAAACCAAGGCCCAGGGAGGTGGAGGACTTGCCAAGGACAAACAGCCCGGACAGAGACGAGCGCAAAGGCAGGCCTGGCTTTGGAGTCCAACTCATCAGGTTCGGGGAGGGGGTGGGACAGTCCGAGGTGTTTGATGTTCTTACCTAAGCCACATACTGGCCCACTGGCCCCGCCACGTTCTTCTCTATCCCGGCCCTGGGCTCGTGTCCTCCCACCCCCTTGTGTGGGTCTGTGCTGGCAGCTTGGCTGATTTGTCTCTCTCGACTCCCCTTCTGGACCGCGAGCCCATGAGGAGGGGCCACGTTTCCCTTGGCCGTGCTGCATCCCCAGCACAGGTCCAGGCACAGAGCTCAATGCTGGCTGACACCTGAACCACCAAGGAAACACGTCCAACCCTGGGTGGGTGGAGCCTACCGACACCCACCCAACACAAGTGTCCAAGACTGTCCCTCTGACTGAGGGCTTTCGCCTGGGGGGTGGGGGGCTGGGGGGTGTGTGTGTGTGTGTGTGTGTGTCGGGAGGTCCTCTGCGGCCTCCATGAGCCTCCAGCTAGAAGGGGCTTCCCAAAGAGACGTGTACATCTGAGGACACTGGTGGCTTTCTGCCTCGTGGCACGAACCTGCCTTCTCAACACAGAACAGCGCGGCCTCTGGAGGCAGACTGTGCGTTCGGCGGTGCCTGCTCGGGGCGTCTGCGGAGCCCAGGCCCCCTTCTCTGAGAGCTGTCCCCAAGCCCCCACGAGGGTGAGCCTGGCCCTCTCAGGCCCCATTTGACAGGAAGGATATGGGATCTTTGCTAAGCCTGCATGCACCTCCTGGGCCAGGGACTTGGAGTGAGCAGTCCTGTCCTGACCACCAGGATGGCCGGGCTTGTTTGGCTAGTGAGCAGATAGAAAGAGGAACACGTCAGCAGTGCCTGTGGCCCAAAGAGCTGGAACCAGTTCTGGTTCCCGTCGGCTTTCAGGCACCCACCCCCTCCCCGCGGCCCCGGGAACTGGCAGAGGCCCCTGTGCCCTTCCAATGAACACTCTCGTTTACCTCACGTGGCCCCAAGTGGATGATTCTGGCCCTGACAACTTAAAACAGATCCTAACCGCTGCAGGAGAAGGCCCTAATCCCTTTATGGTCGAGTCTCCTCTTCTGGAAAATGGAGCCAATGAAACAGACACACACACACACACACACACAGGCTTCTAGAAGCAGCCACTGAGATCACTCGTGTGAAGCGTCTGGCATAAGGCTGGTGCGCAGTTAACCCGTAGTCGCCATCAGCTGTGGCCCACAGCCGGACACCTCGGCAGCACCGCCGAGAGTGGACGCAGGACGAGAACAGGGCAAACAAAGGGCTCGGCTCCACCCGGAGGTTCCCCAAGCATCTGGCTGCAAACCAGCTGCCTCCACCTGTGCCCGGCCTCCTGGCTCGGAAACACTGGTCGCACCGCTCCTGCTTGCCCGAAGACAAATATTTACCCAGGGCTGGGCACCCAAGGGCGCAGAAGTGAAGCCCTGGGGACAAATGAGGACCAATGAGAGCAGCAGAACAGAGGCCTCCAGGGAGCAGGCCGGGCCTCTCAGATGTGGTGCCGGAGGCCACACAGTTCTGCTCCTTAGTCATCCCGCCTGCAGCGGGGGACGCTGCTCCCCGTCTTCCAGCGGGCCGTGAAGAATCAGGCACGCGGGAGGGAAAGCTCTCTGCCCAGCGCTGCAGGCAGGCCCGCTCGCTGCCACTGCGCCGCACGGGGTTGAAGGCGGCAGCCTCCTGGGGGACGAGCCGGGTGAGCTGGACTCCACCCTCTGCGACTCACGGTCCCCCCTCATCTGTGAAATGGGGCGACAATTCCACCCACCCCGTGGGACGGGGTGCGGACAGGACCAGCTGGCGCACAGAGAGCACTCAGCGCGGCGCCCGGTACACAGCAGGCGCTCTGAGAAGAGCGGCCGCTACCATCCCTGCTGTTACTGACCTACAGGCCCGAGACGGCCCCTCGCAGCCCCGACTGCTCCTCCGGGACTCCTCCACTCCTGCCTCGTCCACCTTTTGTGAGGCTTCGCACACCTCCCAGTCCTGCCCTCTTCAAAAGAACCCCCACAGCAACTCTAACTCCCAGAGGGCTGGGCAGGCCTCCCGCTCCTCAGCGAGGCACTGCTGCCCAGCCCTACCCACTGTCCGAGGAGGGAGCAGCTGGGCAGTGGCTCGTCTCTCAGCTGCCGAGGGCAGAGGCCACGGTCCCTCCTTCTGCCACGGGGCCAAGCACGGGTCCAGGCATCTTGTGTGCTCAGCCATCTGCGGAGGTGCTGGACTTTGGGCCAGATGGGCCTGGGGTCCGAGTCTAACTCCAACAAGTACTGGATACTGGACTCCATTTCTCTCTCTTAATCCCACCTGCCTCAAGGGTCAGTGTCTCAGCAGTAACTAAACAGATCCTTCACTGAACAGCTGCTCTGTGCCCCACCCCAGGCGGTGATACTGTGAAAACGGTATCCAAAACAGCTCTGATCCCTGTCTACACGGGGCTCCCAGGTCCAGTGGGGGAGACAGACCCATTCCCAGACAGTGATGACCCCAAGGGGGCAGGGCTAGGGTAGGAGAGCCCAGAAGAGCACCTAACCTGGTCCGGCGGTCAGGGAGGGCTTCCTGGAGGAGGGGCTACCTAGCAACGCTGGCCATGTGAGCACAGGGTCTGTGAGTCTCATTCACCATTGCACCCCGGAACATAGCTGCACCTGGTACAAGGCAGGTGCTGAAGGAAGGAAAGGGGGGAAGGAGACCCAGGGAGGATGAGTAGGAGTTAGCCAGGTAAAGGAGGGAATATCCAACTGAGAGGGTTGGGCACGATCACGTAACGCTGCACAGCTCCAGCTACAACCAGCAATTCCACTCCAAGGTCTGCACCCTGGAGAAATTCTTGCTCACACCCCAGGTGATGTGTACACGAAAGTTCACAGCTGTACCAGTTTGTAATACTGAAAGTCAGAAACAGCCCAAAGGTCCACCAACGGCACAACAGGCAATCTAAGACACAGTCACACAATGGAAAACTCTAGAGCATCTACACGGATGGAACTGGGACACTAACTTTGAGAGGAAAGGCAAGCCCCAGGAGTCCACTCACGACACAATGCCATTTTTATAACACTCAAAAACAAGCTAAACCAAACACCATATTTTTCAGCATACATGCAAAGGTGATAAAACTTAAAAAAAAAAAAAAAAAGAGGCATGACATTCACAATATGCATCGTAGTAGTCACAGGGCTCTGTGCTCCACCCACCCACCGAGATATAGAGGTAAGTTAATGGCAATGCTCTCAGCCATAAATTGGGAGGCTCATAGGTGTTCATTACACTACACTTGAACTTACGCGTATGTTACATATGTAGTTCATATGCCAAGAAAAGAATTTAATAACAATAATTTTAAAAGCAGAGAGAGGGAGGGACTTCCCTGGCGGTCCAATGGTTAGGACGCCGTGCTTCCAGTGCAGGGAGCATGGGTTCGATCCCTGGTTGGGGAACTAAGATCTCGCAAGCTACCTGGCATGGCCAAAAAAAAAAAGCAGAAGGAGGGAGAAGAGTGTTGCAGCGGAGGGAACAGCACATGCAAAGGCTCAGAGGAAAGAGAACTGAGGCGCCTCTGGGGAACGGAAGGTCGCTGTCAGGGTCAAATAAGGCAAATGGGCAAGGGACTCAGCATGGGGCTGGGGGCATCGAGGTGCTTGAAAAGGGTCTGCAAGACACTCAGTGGCCCCCTGCTTCCCATCACTGCCACCCACTGAAGTCCTAGGTACCAAGCTCGACAGGCCAAGCTCGGGGAAGGGGACCTCTGAGAAAGCCAGTGCCCGTCAGCAGACAACCAGCCCTGCCAGAACCAGGCCGGCTATTTCAGGCTGCCCGCCCCAGGCTTCCGGGCAGGAGCACCAGATGGCCAGCTGGACTCGGAGGCACTGGGGAGTTTTAGTTTGGAATTTTAAAATCAAGTAACTGTGAGCTGTTTACTGGTCCAGCAAAGGCTCCAGGGATGGACACTGGGTGCCTGGAACTTCTCATTGCCCAACCTGACTTTCCTCCTCTACGAAAGGTGAGTAACACCACTTACCCTCGCGAGGTCTGTTTGGGAACTAAAGGACGTATCATTCATTCTTTACCAAATGATCTGGGCTGGGCAGACAACAGAGAGCAAAACAGATCTGGATCCCCGCCCTTGGGGAGTAATTACTAGGATGGCAAATAATCACACAGATAAAAATGACAAATTATAAGAAAGAAAACACTCTTATAGAACAGAGGTGATGATCATTTAGATTGGAGGGAGTAATTGGGCAAGACCTGTAAGAGAGAGGAACATTTAGGCTGAGACCTAAAAGACTAGTAAGAGTCAGAAACCCATTCATTCCTTCCAATATTTTTCGAGTGCCTATTCTGTGCCGGGCACTGTTCTAGATGCCAGGGCTGCGGCAGTGACCACAGCGCTTGAACGTCCCCTCCAAGTGGCTTACGCTGGAGGAGGCAGGCATAAGACAGTCAGCAGATGCAAGCAGACAGACAGCAACCACACGAAAGTCGCGGAGAGTCTCCCAGGCAGAGGCAAGAGCCAGCGCAGAGCCCTGGCACGTGCATGCTGGAGGAGCTGGGGTATAGGTTCCCGGGGACTCGTTAAGACTGCAGCGGAGGCAGACTGGATGTGCCCAGGGCTCGGGCTGCCCTGGTTTCTGCCACCTTCCGCGAAGGAGCGTGACCTCAGCAAGTGACTGATGGTACCAAGTCACAAAATGAGGGGCCCCACCAGCTTCACCAGGTTGCTTGGCCCGGTGCTCAGCAAACAGTGGCTGCAGTTGTGTTTACAGGAGAACCTCTCCGGAACCTGCTGTCCCTTCGCCTGGGCCTGGCCGCCACTAACACGCCCTCCCCCGACACTGCACTGCCCCCAGGGCCCGGGCTGCTTCCCCCTCCTCTGCGCTCTCTGTTGTGGAGAGCCAGCGAAAGAGCAAAGGGGAAAGTGATTCTTTTTAAGGAGGTTCCCCCGCCTCCACCTTTCCAGCAAGGCAAGTGATAAATGAGGAAAAATATATCTGCATAATGAAATTCCAAACACTCAATATCTGAAATAGACACAGAGTGCTTACAAAAAGTCCCCAAACAAAAATGGGCACAGGGCATGAAGAAGCAACTCCGGGAAGTATGTAACTAACGTGGTAACAATAAACAGGTTAACTACTAGTTAAGGAATGCTCATTAAGGGCTTCCCTGGTGGCGCAGTGGTTAAAATCCGCCTGCCAATGCCGGGGACACGGGTTCGAGCCCTGGTCTGGGAAGATCCCACATGCCGCAGAGCAACTAAGCCCGTGCACCACAACTACTGAAGCCGTTGCACCTAGAGCCCGTGCTCCGCAACAAGAGAAGCCACCACGATGAGAAGCCTGCGCACCGCAACGAAGAGTAGCCCCCGCTCGCCGCAACTAGAGAAAGCCTGCACACAGCAACGAAGACCCAACGCAGCCAAAAACTAATTAATTAATTAATTAATTATTTTTTAAAAAGGAATGCTCATTAAAACAAAATGCCATCTTGGCATCAAGACACCCAAATGCAAGTATTATTCATTTATTCATTCTTTCAAAAAAAAAAAAATCAAGAGATACAACCAAGTCCCTCAAGGTTTCCAGTCCTGTGTGGGCACAGACAGTATGTGAGACTTCAAAGGTTCCTACCCTCTGACCTGCTAAAACCACCTTCTAAGAATTTCTTCCGAGAAAGCTACCCGTGAGGAACAGAAAGATTTATGGACAAGGCTGAACGTCACTGCATTATTCATGCAGCTGAAAACTGGAAAGGACCTAAATGCTCAGCAACGCGGAAATGGCTGGAACAAATGACAACGGCCTGACGATGACGATGGACTTTAATCATGCTTTGTAAAAAATGGAAAAATGAAGCAAAAATGCAGGACATTCAACCGTATACGCAGGCTCCGCCCAGTTTTATTTTTATGCGTCTGTGGCAGTGTATGGAGCCAAAGAAAAGAGATGGGAAGGAAGTGCTCTGGCATTTCACGCTGACGACATTCACGCACATGTGGTGCATGTCGTTTCCGATAAGAGTCTTGCATCTAGAATATATATAGAACTCTTACAGCTCAACCAGAAGACAAATGATCCAATTTTAAAACGGGCAAAGGATCTGAACAGACATTTCTCTCAAGGAGATATACAAGTGCCCAAGAAGCGCGTGAAAAGATGCTCAGCATCATCGGCTGTCAGGGAAATGCAGATCAAAACCACAATGAGACACCACTTCACACCCTCTGGGGTGGCTGGAATCAAAAGGACAGACGGTAACAGCAAGGACGTGGCGTGGAGGGAGCGGAACCCTCATTCAATGGAGGGGAAGGACCAGCGGGGCAGGTGCTTGGGAAAACGGTCTGGCAGTTGCTCAAGTGGTTAGAGTCACCGGATGCCCGAGCAATTTCGCTCCTAGAAACATGAAAGTGTGCAGCCACGCAAAAACCTGAACGTGAATATCCACAGCAGCATCATTCATGACAGCCAGAAAGTGGAAACAACCCAAATGGACATCGACGGATGAAGAGAGCGGTATAGCCACACAACAGAACATTCTGCAGCAGTAAGAAGGAATGAACTACAGACGCACGCACAACGTGGTGAACTCTGTAAACACTATGCTCAGTGAAAGAAGACAGACACAAAAGGCCACGTACTGCATGACTGCGTTTATAGCAAATGTCCAGAAGCTAACGAGACAGAAAGCGGATCAGCAGTGGCCGGAGGGGGTGGGGGAGGGGCGCTGGCGTGGCCGGCTGAGGGGTACAGGGTTTCTTCGGGGGGCAATGAAAATGTTCTAAAATTGACTGTGATGACAGATGTACAATTCTGTGAAAAACTGAACTGTTCTCTTTACACTGGTGAAATGTACGTGAATTACATCTCAATAGAGCTTTTTTAAAAATTCCAGATGGTAAGATTAAGAAGTGATTCTCATTTTCTTCTTTAGACTTTCCATCTCTCTCTCTTTTTTTTTTTTTTACAGTGAACATACCTTACTTTTAAAGTCAGAAAAGAATCCAAGTAGTACGAGCTTGCAGGGTGACTGCATGCCCTTCTCCCCCAGCTGCCCTCACCAGCTCCAGGAAGGCGGCAAGGAGAAAACTGAGCCACACGCAGCACAAGCCTGCTCAGCTGCACAGTGGGCTGGAGACGGCATCTCCATTTCCCCCGAGCCCAAACCCCTGCTACTGCTAATAACGTCACACAGCAAGCCGGGGCGGGGAACCCAGGTTCGCAACAAGGCAGGTCTCTTCACTTGCCCACCCCTAGGACGTGTAACTCTGCCCCTCGAAGCTACAGAGGTGGCCGAGAGCGGCAGAAGCCATCCTGAATGCCAGGCCATCCCTCTCCAGCCTGCTGCCTCACTTACAAAACACGGAGGTTATCCCTCCACACCTGATAACCTGGATGCTGGGAACAGGGAAGGGGCCTGTGCCAGCCCGGGATTCTCACAGCTGGGTGGTCAGTGAGCACAGGCGTCTCGACCCAACAGCTGGTGGCGGCACAGTAAGCCAGATGGCCCTGCCTCACCCACTGAGCTCACCGGCCTGGGAGGTCTTCCCCCAGGACCACACAGGGTCAGGCTGCTGTCAGGCGTGGGAGCTCTAAGCAGGGCTCCACAGAGGGCTCTGTCTCTGGGCTCTGCCAGTACCCACGCCCCAACTCTATCCTAATGGAACGACACTCACTAAGCACCTGCTCTGCGCCTGGAGCTGCGCTAGGGACACAGCAGTGACCAAGACAGCCCAGCCCTGCCCTCCTGGGGCTCAAAGTCCAGTGGGAAGAGAGAGATAGGGCAGGGAAGCCTAGGGAAGCTCAGCACTGCAGATCCTGAGGGCTGAGCCCAGGCCCAGCAGGAAGAAGACCCCCCGAGCCCTACCCCCCCCGAGGAATGCAGCACTTTCTGGTCACTGTGATCAAAGTAGGGAGAGCTGGGTCAGGAAGCAAAGACCCCAAGGAACGAAGGGGATCACAGGACAAGGAGGAAGATGGAGGAAAAGGAGAGAGGATGGAGGCCTGAGCTGGGTGGCTGGAGGCTGGACACCACTGACATCCTCCACCTCCTCCTGTGACACACCTTGTTGCTGGTGGGGCAGGGAATCAGATCACCTGCCACAAAGGTAGAAAGGCACACCAAGTTACCAAAACCTGGGCTCTCTTGCCCTACACCCCCATGATGAGGAGGAGGTCCTGGCACTCACTTCCCTAAACGGTGGGGGTGACCTATGGACAGAGACAGGGAAACACACACAGCGGGAAGAGACCTCACACACCACCTTGCTGCACAGAAAGGGCAGTGCCTTGGCCTACAACCCACAGCAAGTCCACAGCAAAACTGGGTCTGCAACCCCAGACCTGCACTCCCGCACTCCACTGGGCTGGCCAGCTTGGGGGTCTGGCAGATCTGGCAGGGGCACTCGGTGCCCTCCTCCTCTCTTCATACTTCCTTTTCTGGCCCTGGGCTACGTGAGGGCGGGGCCCACCTAGTACCTGAGGCCCAGCATCCCACTGCGCTTCCTTCTCCACCTACCATACAAGCTCCTGCTCAGAGCCAGGCTCAGTGCCACATGCTGTGGGCACCAGGGGATACAGTGGCACCAAACCAAACCCACCCCTGCCCTCATGATGCTTACCGTCAAGTGGGCAAGAGAGAATATCCGCAGGCCTGCAGATAAACAGATCGTTGACACCTCATGGCGGGAACCTATTTAGTGGGCCGGGAAAGAAGGGTTTGCTGGTACCTGAAGGACAAGCTAGAGCTGTGACAGCAAGGACAGGATGTGGAGAGCTCCTCGCATGTAGGAACTGAAAAGAAGCCACCGCACTTGAACCCAGAGAGGACATGGGGAAGGGAGAGCCCAGTCGTGGTCAGCGACGGTGGTGGGGACCGGCCTCCTAAGCTGTTTTAGGGATTCTGCATGGGGTGTGAAAGGCAGTGGGGGGGAAGTGGGCCGTAAGTGTGACTGGAAGCTGGGGAGTAACAAGGTCCGCTTTTTCAGGAACGGAGGAGGGGCACGAGAGGGCAGGGAGAGCAGTCAGGACTCCTCCACCTGGCTCACAGCAGAGCGAGGTGCAGGCAAGGAATGAATGAATGAATGGATGGATGGAAGCATGAACAAGTGATCCAACGAGCATCCTCCTTGGCCCCTGCTCTCCTTTGGGCCCCGAGGCGCTGGCCTGGGGCACTCGCTGGCAGACCCACTTTGCTCAGCGTCCTTGTGGCACCTGGGTGTGTTCAGTGGTTTGCCTCCTCCAGGGAGCCAGACGGACAAGATGTCGTCCCTCACGGCGCTGCTAGGTCCAGTGGGGGGAGATGGACCCAAACAAATAACCACAGCGTGAGGAGGTGTCATGGGAACCTGGAAGAGCAGAGCAGCACTCTGTGTGGGGACGACCTGTGCGCCAGCGCAGGAAGGCTGAGCACCGGGAATCGGGACCGAGGAGGACAGACACCAGCTGGGGAAGGGCTCCCACCAGGCTCAGGGGCGTGGCCTCTACCCTGTGGTGACGAAGGAGCCCGTGGAGGCTTTTCGGGAACAGAGGATGAGCCCCCCCCCCCCCCCGTGCCTTCTGGTTCAAACACGGCTCCTCCCCTTACTATCTGTGTGGCCTTGGCACCCGTGAGCCTCAGCTTTCCCTTCTGCCTGCTGTGAAGAGCTTAGATCACCATCATCATCATCGCCATCCCAAAGCATGACCCTCCGCAGGGTCACTTCCCTGGCGTTTGCTTTCATCTTCCGGCAGTCCCACCCTTCCTCCCTCCCACCAGCCCTGTTGCTCTGAGGAACCCAGTGAGTTCAGCTGGGAAGGTGCTTTGCTTTGCACAAAGGGGAGGGCTGCCCAGAACACGAGCGGCTCTCCCACTACACTGCTGACAGCAGCTGGCAGGAGACTAAGGCTGTGGAGAGACGGAGGGGTGGGCGTGAAGGTGGCTCACGAGTCCGACCCCAATGGGTTCCAAGAGGGGCCCGCCCACCCGACCAGGGAGGACATCCCAGCTGGGATCCAACAAGGCCTCCGCAGAATCAGACCACAGGGCTCCCACCCCAGGCTTCCGCTGGAAAGGGAGAGGGTGTCAGGCAAGTGACATGAGCCGAACGGCTGCCAGCAGACACTTCCAAGCTGCCACCCCCACCTTGAGGCAACGGCTCCACAGCAGTTGCAGAAAGTAAGGCAGGGGGTGAGAATAACTTTACAGAGTGCCCACTGTGTACCTCCATCCCCCACCAATCCATCGACATGAGGGCCTGCGGAGCGCCAGGCACCACGAGAAGTTCTGGGGACCCAGAGGGTAGCCAAACCAAGATGGGCTCTGCCTTCGTGGAACTGCCTTCCCAACAGGGGGGGAAACAACCAAAGCATGATGGCTGTCGATCATTCCTGTGGCCACCTGGCCTCGGAACCCCCTTCCTGGAACACGGGTCCCCCTCCATCTCTCCCATACCAACTGAAAACGCCAGACCCCAGCCTCCTGTTGCAGCTCTAGCCTGGAAAGCCCCCCGCAGAGGGAGCTGCCCTAACACGAGCAGCACCGGGGCCAGGGTGGGCGATGATGGTGGCAGCCGGGAAGCGGTGACGTCCAGGACCCAGGGCATTCTCACCAGATCTGCTGGAGTTGGAGTGTGCTCCTGGCTGCGAAGGCCCCGGGCCTGGCTCCTCACAGAGAGCCAGAAACCTCTGAAATAGACTCCTCGTCTGCCAAAATAGCTTCACGAATGAGCAAATTGTGACACAGGGAGGTTTTGGGACATGCCTGAATTCCTGCAGCTGCAGTCACACCAGGCAGAGTGCTCGCCTATCCCATCCAGCCCAGGGTCACGGGACGGTCAGCCTGCTCTCAGAGAGGAGGGAGCCCGGGCAGGCTCAAGAGGGACACGACCCCATTCAACTCTAACAAGCCCTTACTGAGTGCCGGCAGTAGCTGGTTACTGGTCCAGTCGCTTCCCAAGTTCCGAATAATCTAATCCTCAATCCCCATACAAATGGGGATACTGAGGCAGAGAAGCTGGGCGACCACCTCAGGGCAGAGCCGGACTGGCACCGGCACGCTCCAAAGCCCGAGCCCTAGGCTGCCTCTCCTGTTACTACCGTTTCACTGATACGGGAATGAGGTCCACTGGGGCTCCATGGTCTCCTACCGGAAACTCTAGGACCACATATTCTAGAATTCAGAATTTCCTGGCTTTCAGAAAGGTGATAGGATACCTACTATTGAAATATTATGTAAGACCCCCAGCAGGGCCTGGGTCAGATTTTAGAGCTTTCTGGATCCGGGAAGTGTGGGACCTAAGGGGATTTTACAGGTGAAGCCAGTTGCTGAGGTCACAAGGGGGAGGTAGTGCGAGCACCCAAGTGCACAGCGGCCCCACTGCCCACCACGTCACCCAAGGGCAGCAGGAACTAACGGGTGTGGGGGGGGGGGGTGCTGGAGCTCAGAGACCCAAGGAGAGAACGGATGGGGGAAACTGTCACCTTGGAAGTGTTAGGGAGAACACTGCAATGGCAAAACCTTCTGGGGGAGGGGGAGGTTCAGATAAATCTGGTGAATAAATCAAGAAGTCAAATGTCAGCTACTAGGGGTTTCCCTGGTGGCGCAGTGGTTAAGAATCCGCCTGCCAATGCAGGGGTCACAGGTTCAAGCCCCGGTCCGGGAAGACCCCACATGCTGCGGAGCAACTAAGCCCATGCACCACAACTACTGAGCCTGCGCTCTAGAGCCCGCGAGACACAACTACTGAGCCCGTGTGCCGCAACTACTGAAGCCCGCACGCCTAGAGCCCGTGCTCCGCAACAAGAGAAACCACCGCAATGAGAAGCCCGCGCACCACAACTAAGAGTAGCCCCGTGCACCGCAACTAGAGAAAGCCCGCGCGCAGCAACGAAGACCCAACGCAGCCAAAAATAAATAAATTAATTAATTAATTAAATAAATCTATTAAAAAAAAAAAGTCAGCTACTGGCCAGTGCAGGGCCACATGGAGCCAAGAGTCTACAGGCTCGTGGCCCATGGCT
Organism: Eubalaena glacialis; assembly: GCF_028564815.1. NCBI lineage: Eukaryota > Metazoa > Chordata > Mammalia > Artiodactyla > Balaenidae > Eubalaena > Eubalaena glacialis. Next base: position 59,830,367 of record NC_083733.1, on the reverse strand, counting down.
ACCTCCCTGGTCCCCAGCCTCGGTCTCACCCTCCTCACGCCACACTCCCAGAAGGTCCTGATGAAAACAGTAGGCATGCCCCTTCTGCTGGCTCCCCGCCACCCTCAGGCTAACAGCCTACAAGGCCCCACCTGGGTGGTCCCCCCCAGCCTTCTCCAGTCTCACCTCCGACCCTCCTGCCGCCACCTCCAGACTTCCGACTCCAGTAAGATCGGCTGTTTTCTCCTCCCAGATGCTCCTCGCTGGCTCCCTCTGCCTCCAGCCCTTCGCACGTACGTACGATGCTCCTCAGCGGGCTAACTCCAGTGATTTCTTTAGGCCTGAGATGGCCCTTCCTCCAAGAAGCCACCTTTGCCCTGCCCGTCAGCCCTCAGCTCTTCCCCGTCAGGGTCCTGGGCACCCCAGTTTGATTAGAACTGTTTACTGTGTGTCTCCCTCACTCAGCTGTGACCTCCATGGAGGCGGGGCCGGGCCTGTCTTCCTCCTGGACCCCTAACACTGGCATTCGCTAAATGAGAGGCTGCTCACGCATTCGGCCGGGATGTACCTACCATGTGCCGACACTGTGTAGCACAGGAGGAACGTGGGCCAAGGGTCAGAATAAGGACCCGATGCTGAGGACAGAGAAGCTGCGCGAACCTCCCAGGACTCCGGAGCTGTCCAAGAACCACGGCGAGCCCCTCCTGAGTGCCAGCCAGCTGGGCCCTTCACTCAGTCTGCTTCTCATCCCTCCACTACCCGGCGAGGCCGGAATCGTCATCTCCGTCTTACAAAGGGTTATGGGTTCAAGATGAAGAAGCTACACAGCATGCAGAACTGGATGCAGCAACTTGCCGAAGCTCACACAGCCGGGACACAGGGACCAAGAGCGCAGGCCCCACAGCCAGACTGCCTGGGTTTGAATCCCAGCTCCCCGCTGCCTGGCTTTGTGGCGACCTCAGGCAAGTGACCTCGCCTCTCTGTGCTTCTATTTCCTCACCTACGAACTGGAAGGAATAGCACCTACCTCCCGGGCGGCTGGGAGATGTAACAGAGATACACACTCAGCCCAGCAGTGGGCACGTGAGAGCAGTGAGCAGTGACTGCTAGGGTCACCCGCAGAGCAGGGACTTCGGCCTGGGCCCCTCCATGCTCGACCGCAGCAGGCTGCCCGCCCAAACCACATTTCTGCAGTTCCCCCAAGTCCGGCACTTCAATTCGCTCTAAAACAAGTCTATGAGGCCAACCCCGGCCAACCCCCGAACTGAGGTCTGGAAGGCAGCCCTGGGACTGAGTGCTGAGTGGCTGAGCTGAATCAGGGGCCCTCAGCAGAAGGACAGCCAAACCTGGCCGTCTGGGGAGCTTTCTAGAAACACAGATTCCTGGCCTCCATTCCCAGAAGCTGCCGCAGTCACGGCCAGTCCAGCCCAGGGCGTCTGGCTCCACGCTTCTTAATACTTTTGCAGCCAAACGCCTGTGAGAGACAGGAGACGCCTGGCTCCCAGAAACATGCGCTCACACCGCCGACGACCCCCCGGATGACCGTGTGCCGAGCGCCCGCGGTGAGGGGACCCCGTGGGGCCCGAGAGCTCCCCTCGGGGCGCTGAGGGAGAGCCCCGTCCGGGCACAGGCCAATCAAGTCCTCCCAGAAGCTTTCTCCCAAATGCCACGGTGGCACATGAGATCTGACGGAAAGCCTCACTCTCCTGCCACCCATCGCCCCGTCTGGTGCCCCGAGCCCTCCTGGGCGCCAGACAGAGGTCACAGAGGTGACTCTCGTGGTCTTCGCCCTTGAAGAGGGAAACACGATGAGAACACAAATAAAGTGCAGGGGGTGGAAGGACGGAGGGCGGCCCACCTGAGCCCCAGGGCGCAGAGGGCCCGGCCTGGCGGAGCAGGCGCTCCCCACACAGGCCCGTCCACACAGTCGGGTCCCCACGGGGCAGAGGGCCGGGGAGCCGGGCCATTCTACAGAGGGGACCAAGGCTCAGGGGGCAGCCGTAACTTGTCGACAGTCATGGCCAGCGTCTGAGAGGCTGCAGCTTATGCTTTGAGTCTCGACTCTTGGTGCCCTTGCTGCCTCTCAGGCTGGGGGAGGGCTGAGACAGGCTGATTGAGTTTCAGCTCAGAGAGACTGGGCAACTTGTCCAGAGTCACCCAGCTTGGAACGGACAGGATCACCCTGTTAGGGATGTCGGGGCACTCGTCTCGGAGGAATAGGCCTCTGAGGGACAGACAGCAGGGTTCTGACGAGGGAAACGCTGGGGGAGACAGCACCGCACTGAGGGCGGGGGCGGAAGGCTGGCAACGAAGGAATAACGAGGGGAACACCCACCGAGTGCTTGCTGTGGACGCTGTTTTCTCGCTTAATCCTCACCACCCTGAGGAGGTACTAATGTCTGCTGTATTTTACAGACAGAAGAATCACAGACAGAGAACAATTGCCCAAAGTCACACGGCAGAGTCTACGTGCCAACACCGGCAGTAGGAGGTGAGGTTGGGCCCACATGGAAATCTGGGCGAAAGCATCAAAGCCACCCCCCACGACCCCACTCCCTACTCCCCAGCAAGACCACCCACCACTTAGGCTAAAACGAGCCATTAACTAGTAAGAGAGCCTCTTCCCACCAATGACAGGTACCTTCTCACCAGTCCAACCAGTTTCAAGGACTAAATTTGCAGCACGGGTTTCAATGAGACCAAACAGTAAGGCATTTATTTCCATCCTCTCTGATCGTCATTTAAGAACATCATGGCCTGTGTACGTATAGCTGGTTCACTTTGTTATAAAGCAGAAACTAACACACCACTGTAAAGCAATTATGCTCCAATAAAGATGTTAAAAAAAAAAAAAAAAATCATGGCCACCGTCCCCACCACCCCTCCCCCCTCGCCCCCCCCAGCCTCGAAGCTTGGGTGGCTAGAGGTGGGCACGTTCCAGCCCCCTGCACCTTGCAGACACCTCCACTTCACATGAGGAGCTTCCTGGTGGGCACAACTCCCCTACCCCCACTCCAGGACAGACTCCGCAGGCTGGAGGTCAGGGAGTGGGGAATGAGTCATGGGCAGGGCTGGAGGGAGGGGGAGACAGCCTCCCAGACCACGGCCAGTGTCATGTGCTCTCCGATGCCTGCCTTGCAAACCCCATGTCTCCTCCCCACACGGCGTTCAGCTGGGACTGGGGAGACAGCTGAGCCTCAGGTCATTCTTGCAGTTTGGTCTGAAGAGTTCCTGGTACACAACCGGCCCTGGTCCTCAGAGGAGCTGGGAACACAGGGCCTGCCGCCATGGGACTGGGGGGCGGGGGCGTGCACCAGGCCAGCCCCTCCTCCGCTGGCATCCGCTTCCACCCCCCTAGGGAGAGTGGAGCGCACCCGTGCCCAGCCTGGCAGTACTGAGGCAGCCTCCTCCCCAGCTTCACCTCCCGTCCACTCGCAACCGGCTTGCCGCAGAGACCCTGCCCCACCAGGTCCACGCCCTCCATTCAGATATCCTGGGTGGTCAGCAGGGCAGGGATCACAATTTCACAGATGAGGAAACAAACAAGCTCAGCAAGAATAAGTGCCTTGCTGGAGCCACAGCATGCTGCGGCCAGGGCTGGCCTGGAAGCGCACCCTGGCTAGATGGACCCCAAGTATGGCCTGGCCTCACCCCTTCCAAAACGGTTGCACACATGCCCCTGGCGCTCATTCAACCATGATAACTGTTGTGTCTTTTGAGGGGCTGAGTAGAAACGAGGACAGACAGTGTCTATTCCTCCATTCCAGCGGGGGAAAGAGACCACCAAAACGAAATAAACACGTATGGTAACAGCAGATGGCCTTTAGTGCAATGAGAAAATAAGCAGGCCCCTGGCACTGGGGGCAGGCGGGGACACCATGTGACATGGGAGCCAGGGAAGGCCCTTCTGAGTGCTGGGCCGGGTTGAGCCTCTGTAGGCCTGAGACCTTCCTGCACCATCTCCCTCCTTCAGATGTCTGGTCTCCAGGAACCCCCCAACACATGACCTCTGACAGGGCCTGACGGGGCTCTCGCCTTAGGCAGACACCCCCAGAGGCTCCCACCCAGCTGGGCCACCAACAAGTCTCAGTCCCAGCCCTCCTCCACCCCAGTCAGAGGCTGTGTCAGGGCCCAGCTGAGCTCTCCTCCCAGGGCAAGGCTCTGCTGAACGGGCGCCCTGTGCTGGGGCCCCAATTCCTCTAGTGGCTGCTTGCTCCCAGCTCCCAGCTCCCAGCTCCTGCACCTCCTGGCCCAGGCAACTTCTCCAACTCTGCGATGGAGAACAGCTTCTGAAGGACCTCTCTTCCAATTCAGATCCGCCAGCTCCTCCCTCACCCTTGGCCTTGGGGTCGTGTCACCACAGCAGGCCCCAGAATGACTCCTTCCTCACCCTTCCCACTAGGGCCACAGCTCAAATGACACCCCCTGTGCTTTCCCACAGTTTACAGACCAACTCCAACGAATCTCCTGCCCCTCCTCCAAGTCTGGCCGGCTCCTCCCTGAAGCCCCCAGCCAAGATCCTTGGCTCTCTCAACGAGGCAGTCCCTTGGCCTGACCTTCCACAGCCTGGGGGGCGAGCCTCCACCTCCCTCAGTCCCAGGCCAGCCAACCCCTGCACCGTCCTCCTCAGGCACGGAGGTGAGCCACCAGCCCCTCAGCACTGCCAGGCCCGCCAAATCCCATCATCCAAACTCACCAACTCCACCAACGCCCCCTCCTCTGCCTGGGGCCCAAGCTCACCCAACTCCTTCCCTGTCAGGTCAATTGCAACCCCTCTCCCCGGCCCAGACGGATGAAAAAAATCGATCCATTTCTCCATGTCATCACCTCTCCACCTCAGACCCACCGACTCCTCCAGAGTGTGAGTCCACAGCAGTCCTTGCTGTCCCTCCCTAAACTTCCAGGAATGGGAGACTCCCCCAGCCCGTGAGCTATCACCACCTCCACCCCTTACCGGGGGCAGACCAGTCAGCGACCATCCTCTCAACCCCTCCCAGCCAGACGCCAACTGACCCTCTTTCTCGACATTCTTCCCGCCCCCCTGGGGGCCCCCCCCCCAGAAACTCCTTCACTGCATCTCCACAACTGCCCACAAGAGGAAAAAAAACAACAACAACAAAAACAGAACCGGACTGAATCTGCCTGGATAACAGCAGCTGCTATTTATGTGGCAGGAACTTACAAGGACTATCTTATTTAATCCTCACAACTACTCCACAGTAGAAATTAGCACCTCCATTTGCAGAGAAAGAAACAGGAGGCTCAGAGAGGAAAAATGGCTTCCCCAAAGCCCAACAGCTGGTAACACACAGCTGTTCCCCTTCTGGGAACCTGCAGACCAGAAACTTTCCCCCACTCGCACCCCCTCCACGCGCCAGAATCTCCAACTACGCTAAAGCCCACAGACGGAACATCTTCCCCTCGCCTTGCCCCAAGCCCACAAGCGGACTACCATTCTGGCCCTCTCCTGGAAGCCTGTGAGCGGAGACATCCAGGCCCCAGCTCCGTGAACCAACTCCTCTAGGCTGGCCCCTAAAATGACCGGTGGCACCTAACATCTCCCCTAAAATGACCAACGACTGCAACTTTATGAAGGTTCATCCTGGCCAATCACTTTCCACACACAATCTTATTCTGTCCCCTCTGAAACCCTGTGACGTGAGTATTCTCACCCACTTACAGACGGGGAACTGAGGCTCTGAGGCGTTAGGTACCCAGCCTGAGGTCATGCTCTGGGTAAACGGGAGTCAGGACTGAACTGGAGCACCGGCTCATCACCACCCTGCTCTGCCTCTCCAGGTCCTTCCCGCGTCCTGCTGAGCTCCCTGGACTGGATATCACGCTGTAGCCGAGGCCCATTCCAACTCTTCCCTTCCTCAGCCCCAGTCCCCCAAGCCCTCCAACCCAAAAGTGCCCGCCTACGCCCGGGGCCAAGAGCCCAGGGACTGGGCTGGCTCCCAAGGCCAAGAATTTTAAATTAACCACCATCTCTTTAACAATAAATGGCCAAGATGGCATTTATGGTGGTTCCCCGTGTGTTCAGCTTCCAGTTCCCACGTCTCCCACTCTCACATCAAAGCCACCAAATCCTCCACTGCCCACAGACTAGCAACAGTTCCTCCTCTCTCCCCAGGGCCAACAGACCAACGTCTGTAGAGCCGGGGCCAGGCTGATCCCTCTCTTCGCAGGCTCCATCCCAGCAAGACTGCCAGACCTGGCCAGGACTCAACCCTGCCAATCCACCCCTGAAGCAACTTTCCACCTTCCCAGCTCTACGGATAAGACACACTCTTCCAACTGCCGTTTCAGTTTCAACACTGAGCCGACCTTCTCCAGAGGACATACAGCCCATGGACCTGCTCTCTCTCCCCACACCTCAAGCCACCAAACTTCTTCAATGCTCTCACCTTCAACTGACTGGCAACTCCAATTCCCCGATGCTTCCTCGGGGGAATTAAAAATTAAAAAAAACCCTCCTAGAGCCAGGCTCCAAAGTTTCTCTGCTCCTGAATGACTGACAATGCTCTGCTTCCCTTTTTTTTTTGGGGGGGGGGGAGAGGAAAAGGAGGCACGCAGTGACTTTTCTTCTTCTTAATGCCAAGACTGAATATCTCCTCTACCTTACCCACCCCCAAACTGACCACCAACTCTGCTACTTTTCTGGCAAGTTTGTTTACTTTGACTCCCTTTTCCCAACCCCAGGATCTACTGACTGGTCTAGAGGCATAGTCCAGGTTTATTCCTCTTCCTTCTTTCACCCAAGGAAGTGAACCACATGACCATCCCTTGCCCCGAGGCTTGCAGACCAGCAAGTTAACCTTTCTGTCCCCATGGGCCCATCAAACTCCTCCAACTGCCCTTCCAGCGCCAATGTTGACCCACTCTTCCTCCCCTGACTGCTCTATCCTTCTCTGGGGAAACTATAAACTCAAAGGCTACCGCCCTCCTAATCTCCCAAGCCACCAAACTTTCTTTGATTGCTCACCGTTTCAATTCCTAAAAAGATCACCTTCAGCGTCCCTTGGGAGGGGGGAATGAGGGGGGAGTAGCATAAACCAGCTACTTTTCACCTTCCCAACCCAACGGCCACCTCCGCTCTAACACTCTCCACCTCTAAACTGACGACTGTCTCCTTAAATCATCATTAGGTGCAACTTATTGAGCTCCACCTCTGTGCTGGGCTCTGCACTGACTCCCAGGTCCCCCACCAGCCCTCCTCCACGCTCCAGCCGTAGCTACCGTGTCTCCAGGGGTCTTTGGGTTCCACAGCTCCGGACACAATATCTTCGTCGGAGGGGAACGTGACGCGCTTGGCCGCAGCCTTGAGGCGCCCGTCGGCCGGGGGCGATGCGGGACTGGGAGACGGGGCCTCGGCGGGGGCCTCCTCGGCTTCGCCGTCCGCGCCCGGCCCGGGCGGCGCCTCCTGCGGCGGGACCTCCATCGCCGCCGCCGCCTCCTCACGGGGGCCCTGGGGACATGCCCCGGGCCCCGGACTTGTCTCTCCGGGCCCTCCCGCCGTCCCGGGTCATGGGCTCAGCCACTGCTTCAGGCGCCGCCTCCGTCCGCTCTCCTGGTCGTCGTAGTCGTCGCCGCCGGGAGCTCGAGCGCGCCTCCCCCGAGCCCCGTGTGCGCCTGCTCATTCGCAGCCGCACTTTCGTTAAGGGCCGGTGAGACCGCCGAGTACCCAGAAAAGCAGAAAATCAATTTAAGTTATTTGCAGGTAGAGTTGTCTCGTGCGTTGTTAAAGGGAGGAAACAAAAGGCAGAAAGAGCCACAGGGAAAAGAAACGTGAGCAGTGAATCTGCAGAGCCGGAACTGCAGAATATGAGGGGCGGGGCGAGGTGGACGCCGTCTCCCAGAGCAGCGCGCAAGCGCGAACCTGAGCCCCCACCCCCACCCCCACCCCGCCTCCCCGCTTTAATCTAGATAACTAATGTTTATGCTCTCACACATTCGTCACGAGCTCAGGCACGGAGAAGGGTATGGAGTTGATAGAAGTAAAGATATCTGCTTGGTGGGGCTAGGCCAACTGGTAAGGAGAGAAGTAAAGAGATGGAGAACTTGAAAGGGAAGGCGACAGAAGCTGTGTTGAATATATGAGTACAGGTGATGGATGCGGACAGAGGGATCATCCGCCTGCAGACGAAGCCAGTCCCCACTTGCTGGTTAGTCTCTAGCCTTCCATTTGCAGACTGCGGCTTCATCAATAACCCTCTGTATTTGGATAGCGTTGTATAAAATACAATTTAAATTTAAAAATTGAAATAGGAGCCCATAAGGAATATTATAGCCCTGATTTAAGTTTTTTTAAAAACTGAACGAAGGAAGAAATGCCAAAAGCAAGGGACCAATCTACCCACCAAAATACTGGGCGATGGACCAGGTAGATCACGGAGCCAGTAACGAACTAGCACGAACTCAAGCCACGCCCCCATAAGGGCTCGATTCAGTCGCTTAGTATTCGCATCCGCACTTTCTCCACGCTATCCCAGCCCAACAAGCAACTCGAGGAAGGAGGAGCTAAAACCAAAAAAGGACACATGGGGAGGAGCAGGCGACGTCGTTGCTTAGGCAACTCGAAAGCTAGGCCCAGGAGTCGCCAAAGGTAGCTCTGTGAATGGACATATGGGAGCTGAGGCTCTCCACATGCTTCACTCAACTTCATTGGCCACCGCACTTTGACGACTGAGGAAGAACAAAGCAAATCTCATCTATATTTAATGGAATCTTCACTTACCTTCTTAAATAGATGGGACTACAAAGGGGGCAGAAATTACTTTTTAAAAGTAAATCTAAAAAAAAAAAAAAAGTAAATCTGCTGAGGGAATTCCCTGGCGATCCAGTGGTTAGGACTCTGCGCTTCCACTGCAGGGGGCAAGAGTCCGGAATCTAAGATCCCGCATGCCGCCCGCGGCGGCCAAATAAATACAAATCTGCTGAAAGACTACTACTAATGGGGCTAAGTAAAGCGAGTGATACGGACGGCCACGCTACACAGCTGGGGTGAAATGGAGAAAGGGCAAAGTTTCACCCTAACCCTTAATCCTCTGCCTTTTCCCAGTGGTGCCGCCACACAGGGTTAGACAGGTCCCAACCAGTCCCCGTATGGGCGGGGAAGCGAATCTGCCCACCCAGAGGACAGGCAATAGGAGGAGCCCTTGCGCGTGACCATGTGACCCAATGCGAGCCGCGCAACTCGCTATGGACATCCTAGACCACCCGAAAAAGAAATAAAGTACAAATCTCCCAAGTCTAGCATCCAGGTCGCTCCAGCGTTCCCAGAGACTAGCGGGAGGTCCAATCACCACACCTTTATCGGAGTTCCTCCCACTCCCTTGACGTGTCCTCCCCTTCCTGGCCCAGCTCCACGGGATTCAGCCCGTGGATAGCCACCCTTCTACTCCCTAAATCTGGCTCAATCCCTATAGGGTACATTTAAAAAAAAAAAAAAGGAGGCAAAATTTCCTGGGATAATTGGTACTTTGGCAGGAGGGGAGTATTTCCAGGGTGGCTGAACTTTGCAGCCTCTTCAACAGACAATTTCCCACTAGACAATTTGCCTTCCTTTATTCCCTCTCTCCACCCGGAATCTTCAGGAACGGGCATGAGGCCCGTGTATCTGTACAGTTTAGAGTTCTGTGAGGTAGAGCCTTCCTTTCAACAGGATCTAGAACTCCTGGGGCCGCAGAATTTTACTGTCCCAAGAAGCCAGAGTTGCTTGAAGCTTGGCTCAAAATTCCAAGGGTGTTCCGAACTCTCTGGGGCCCACAGGTCCAAGCTCAGGAGCATATGGAGGCCTGGGAGACTGTGGCTACGCCCAAGGCAGAAAGATGAACACGATAACATCTTTATGGTTTGAAGGTGTATGAGATAATGTCACTACACCGGAGCAGCGCCTCAGCCTGCACGCCTATCGGAGTCTGCAGCTGCGACACGTAGAAGTTGGCCACGTCCAGGTCAGTGGCTCCGAAGTGGGCGGTCACATGCACACCCTCGTGCAACGTGAAGCTCACCTGGCGCCCCACCATGGCCAGCAGGCTGCGGAGGTAGCGCTCCCGAAGGGCGGCTCGGGCCCGCTGTTCCTGGGATTCCCGAGATTCTTGAGACTCCGGGATTTCAGGAACCTCCGGTTTCAGGGGGGCTCTGCGTCCGTCGGGGGCAAAGCCTCGGCTCAAGCCATCAGGGCCCCGGGGGAGCCGGAGCACGGGCACAGGAATGGTCAGTGGAGTCTGCATTATCCTGGCTGTTGGGTGAAGAAGAAGAGCAGGGAGACATTATGGGGAGTGTGGGGCTACAGGAAGAGGGAGGCCTGGGCGCAGAGGCCTGTCTACCCCACCTCCACTTAACCTGACCAAAACCAAATTCCTGAGTCCCCCTCCTAAAATCTGTGCCATCCCTCAGCCAGTCCCCCTCTTCCCAGGAACTGGCACCACCATTCAGGAGGTCCACGAGAGCAGGGCCTTTGCACTGCTTTTATCACAGCTTTATCCCCAGTCCCTGGCAATAAATATATTTGCTGAAAGAACAAGTCCTGGCCTCCTCTCCTCTCTCACACACAGCCCGTCCAATCCGTCATGAAATGCGATCTTCCAAACAAATTCCCAGTCACACAGGAGTCAGCGTGAAAGGGCCAAATCCATGAGTCCATACTTACTGTAAATAGATAAATGAAGAAATACATAAAGGAGGAGAGGGAAAAATCCGCATCGTACAACGGCAGCTAAAATTGTCAATGGATGCTAAAACTTGTCAGTGAACGTTTGAGAAGGTCCCGGATATCTACAAAGTCTTAAAGTACCTCCTCATAAGATATTCCTTGTAAAGACTAAAGAGTAACTTTATGGTGGAGAAACCTGGTGGACACCACCCTAACTTAGGCATGAAAGCCAACATGTGCAGTAATAGGACAAACAAACACCACGTGCATCCTGATGTGATACACTGAGGACAGGGCACCACTTCTGTGGTATTCCTGCCAAAAACGGATGACCTGAATCTAATCATGAGGCAAGTCAAATTGAGGGACATTCTACAAAAAAAAAAAAAAAAAATTATCCTGTTCTTCGAAAATATCAAGATCATAAAAGACAAAGAAAGAAATACTTGGGCGGGGGGGTGGGGGGGTGTAAGTTCCCTGGTGGTCTAGTGGTTAGGATCTGGCACTTTCACTACAGTGGCTGGGGTTCAATCCCTGGTCGGGGAATTGAGGCAGCCAAAAAAAAAAAAAAAAAAAAACAAACTCAGGTGGAAAATATATTTTTTTAATTTAAAAAATATGTGTATATGTATTCACAAGCTAATAGTTCTCACTCTGTCCACTGCCAACATCTCGGTCCAGCCACCGTCACTTCCTGCCTGGACTACTGAAGTCAACTCCTCACGGGACTCCCAATTCCACCTTCACCCCCTGCCAGTTTGTCCGCACACACGGCCAGAGGGACCCTGTTAACACCTGAGTCAGATCACATCCCTCCTCTGCTCGGAGCCCTCCCCTGGCTTCTGTCTTGCTCAGAGTCAAAGCCAAAGTCCTCACCACAGCCCTCAAGGCCCTGAGTGCTCCGGATCCCGCCAGCACCCTCGCCGAGCGCGGCGCTTACCCTCTCCACCCGGCCACACTGGCCTCCACGCTGGGCCTCAGGCACGCTTGGCGCGGCCCCTTGGTGGGCCCTGGTACTTGCGGTTCCCTCTGCCTGTACCTCCTCTCCCCTTCCCTGACCACCCTGCCTTCAAGATCTACCCCTCAGCCCCCTCCATCCAAACAGGCTTCCTCATTCTTTGTCGCACACACCACTCCTGCACATGACGTTGTCCATTTATTTTTCTGCTTGCGGTCTTTCTCCCTGCGAGATGGCTGCCTCCCCACAGGCAGTGACCTTGCTTTCTTCGCACTGCTGTGCCCCCAGCTCCTGAACACTAAGTGGCACAGGGACCAGGCTCCTTAAATACTGTTTCTGCTGGAATGAATGGAGTGGAGAGTGAGCTCCCAGGCCTGCTTAGCTGGGTGACCTCAAGCAAGAGACGGTTTCCTCTTCCATTGTGTGGAGGAATGGCACCAACGGCCGGCCACCTCGCCTCGTTATCAGGATTCAACAGGCTCATGCAGGACAGGGCCTATTAGGTACTAGGTTCTCCATAAAAGTTAGTTACAGTTGAATACCGACTGTATTAGTATCAGTATTGCTGTGTGACCTAGCGTAAGTTGCTTAAACGGTCTGTGCCTCAGTTTCCCCATCTGTAAAATGGGGGTGATAAGAGGACCAACCTAACAGGGTTGTCACGGGGACTAAATGACCTAACAAACGTGCAAGTTAAGCACTGGCCTGGAACATATTACATGCCACTGCACTGAGGTGTTTGGGGGTTTTTTTGGGTTTTTTTGTTGTTGCTGGTTTGGGTTTTGTTTGTTTTTTGGGGGTTTGTTTTTATTGAAATATAGTTGGTTTACAATGTTGTGTTAGTTTCAGGTGTACAGCAAACCGATTCAGTTATACATAAATATGTGTATATATATATATTCTTTTTCAGATTCTTTTCTCTTATAGGTTATTACAGAATATTGAGTATAGTTCCCTGTGCTATACAATAGGTCCTTGTTGGTTATCTGTTTTACATATAGTAGTGTGATATTTTAATCCCAAACTCTTAATTCACCCTCCCCCGCCACTGCACTGCTGTTGATTGCATGCAGGGAGATGCTGGCTTTGTGAGCAGGAGGAGAGAGAGAGAAGGACCTAAGTTTCAGGCAGCTGCACCCCTCCCCTCCCTGTGGCTCAGTCTCCTCTTCTCTAAAGTGATTAACTGAAGTGACTGACACGTATCAGGCACCCAGCGTCCCATTCCAGGGCCACTCACCGTACAGGGGTGATTGGGATTGTCCTTTTTCTTGTGAGGCTCTTCCTGTCTCTGGAGCTCAACTGTCAGCTCCTTGCAAGAAAGGATCCTGCAGAGCAATGGACCAGGGCTTCTCAACTTTGGCACTATTGACAGTTGGGCCTGGACCATTCTTTGTCGCGTTGTAAGGTGCTGTCCTGTGCATAGGTGTAGGGTTTTGGCAGCATCCCTGGCCTCTACACGCTAGATGCAGGAGCGTCCCCCACCCTTACCCCAAGCTGCGACAACCAAAAATGTCTCCACTGGTGAATACTTTGGTAGGAGAATTACAACCCAATAAAGCCATTTTTAAAAAAAAAAGATCTCCATATATTGCCAAATGTCCCCTGGGGGACAAAAAAAAAAAAAAAATCATCTCTGGTTCAGAACCACTGATGCAGACAAACAGATGGAGGGTGGGTAACAATGACTACTGAACACATGAACATATTCACAGCCTCACGGACACTCAAAGAGGGACAGCTTGACGGTCTCCGTGAAAACTGCAAACAGGGACCTCCCTGGCAGTCCAGTGGTTAGGACTCGGCGCTTCCACTGCTGGAGGCCTGGGTTCGATCCCTGGTTGGGGAACAAAGATCCCGCAAGCCTCGTGGCACGGCCTAAAACCAAACAAACAAACAAAAAAACTGCAAACACACGTGGGTCATTCAGCCCATGGAAGGCCCGGGGTGGAGACTTTTAGCTGTCTACCTTTTTTTACCTTTTAAATTCTGTTTGAATTTGGATCCGTTTTGAATCAGTATAATCTTTTCAAAAGAATTTTGAAATTCTAGTTTTAAAAAGGAAGGGACATATCGGAATGCTTCCATGTCCCTTAAAAAATGTCAGATCCTCCCTCAGGACTCTGAACTCCCTCTCCTAGCCTTACTGTCACGCACTCTCCAAACCTCTTTCTGTCCCTGACCCGGATCTTTCCCAGCCCCTGTGTAACTACCTGCCAAGTCCTCCTGATAGGACACCCCCGCTGCTGGCCCAAATCTTATTAGCAGAACATATAGCAAAGGTCAGCAAATCTCCTTTGTAAAGGGCCCAATGGTAAATATTTTAGGCTTCAAGGGCCTGTCTCTGTCTCTGTCACAACTACTCAACTCTGCCAGAGTAGCAGGAAAGTGGCCAGACAACACAGAAACACGTGGAAACATGGCGGTGCTCCAATAAAACCTTACTTATTGGGACACTGATATTGAATTTTATATACTTTCATGTGCCACAAAAGATTTTTTCAGTTTTCCAACCACTTAAAAATGCAAAACCCACTCTTAGCTCTCGAGCCATATGAGAACCTGCGGCAGGCCACAGCTCACCACCTGGCATAGGGGCTGAGGGTGTGGTCTGGGGGAGAGCGGGTGGGTCCCAGCCCTCCCAGATTCACTGCAAGGGGTCTGGGCAGATCACTGCAACTCTAGGAGCAGCCTACCTGCTCCGGTTCCTCGTCCATGAAATGAAACATTAAAAAAAGACCTCCTAGGGCTGTCAGGAAGATCTTTCAGGGGGAGGTTGCTGATCACACAGGCAAAGGACATCCGCAGTATCCTGGACTCTTTGCTTTCTCTCCCACCCACATCCAATCCTTCAGTCAAGTTTGTCAGCTCCACCCTCAAAAATGCATCCAGAATCCGGGAACTTCTCACCACCCCTACTCTGCCCCTTCCTTGGTCTAGCCACCATCACCTCCCACCTGGACTATTTCAGTAGCCTTCCCACTGGGCTCCTGGCCTCCACCTTCACCCCAGTCTGTTCCCCACACGGCTGTCAGAGGGATCTTCCTGTTAGAACTAAGTCTGATCACACCCCTCCTCTGCTCAGAGCCCTCCCATGGCTCCTACCCCACCCAGCGCAAAAGCAAAAGTCCTCACGATGGCTACAAGGCCCTATCACCTCTCTGACCTCATCTCCCACCCTTCTACCCTTTGGTCACCGTTGTCAGTCCCTGAAAATGCCAAGCACATTCCTGCCTCAGGGCCTTTGCACATGCTGTTCTTACTGCCTGGAACCCTCTTCCATTTGGGAGACATATATATATTTCCAGATACATGACTCACCTTCCTCCCTTACTTCATTCAGCTCGCTGCTCAAACATCATCTTTACGGGGAGGAAAAGAATAGCCCTTTCACCCTGCAATATCTTTTTTTTCCACAGCACTATCACCTCCTGACAATATGCATTTACTTGTTTGCCTATGTGCTGTCTGTTCTGCCACAGAACATAAGCCTTCGAGAGAAGGGACATATCTGATTACTTCACAACTCCATCCCCAGCCCCAATTAGGGCCTGGCAACCAGGGGGGGACTCAGTGAACATTTGTGGAAGGATTCACTCCCCCTGTTATCTGAGTGCCTGCTTGGTGCCTGGCCCATGCTGGGTGGTGCTAGAGACACAGCTGGGAGTGAAAGAGCCCAGCCCTGCCCTCCTGGGCTCACAGTCCAGTGGATGACACACACTAGGTCTCCAGACAATGATGACCCAGAGTGGGCAGGGCTGGAATGAAGGAGCCCGGGGGCCTCAGGAGGCCAGAGCAGACACCTGGCCCTGCCTGGGGGGGGTAAGAGGTGGTTTCCAGGAAGGGGCTCAGGAAAGATCTCTCTGATAAGGTTACTTTGGAGCAAAGACCAGAAAGAAGGGCTTCCCTGGTGGTGCAGTGGTTGAGAATCTGCCTGCCAATGCAGGGGACACGGGTTCGAGCCCTGGTCTGGGAAGATCCCACATGCCGCGGAGCAACTGGGCCCGTGAGCCACAGCTGCCGAGTCTGCGCGTCTGGAGCCTGTGCTCCGCAACAAAAGAGGCCGCCATAGTGAGAGGCCCGCGCACCGTGATGAAGAGTGGCCCCCACTTGCCACAACGAAGAGAAAGCCCTTGCACAGAAACAAAGACCCAACACAGCGAAAAAATAAAAAAATATAAAAATAAAAAAAAATTGCAAAATGATTAAAAAAAAAAAAAAAAAAAGACCAGAAAGAAATGAGGAATTGAGCCATGTGGAGATCTGGGGGGAAAGCATTCCAGTTCGAGGGAGCAGCAAATGCAAAGCCCATGGAAGGGAGACTGAGGCACAGCAAGGAGGCCAGTATGCAGGAGGCTGGGGCAAGGGCAGAATGTGTAGGGGCTTGAGGACTTGGGTCTCTCCAGGGGCTGGTTCTGAGCAGAGGAGGGGCAGGGTCTGACTTCCGGTAATCACGGGATCCCTCTGCCTGCTGCAAGAAAGAATGGACTGGGAGGGGCAAAGGGAGAAGCAGACAGCCTGGTGAGGAAGCCACTGCAGTGGGCGGTGTGGAAGATGACAGGCGTCTGGGACAGGGTGGGGGGGTGGGGAGAAGTGATTGGATTAGGCTATCTTTTGAGGGTTGAGAGCCCTCACTATTTGCTAATGGACTGAGCAAAGCCGAGGAAGACTCCCTTGTTTGTGCCTGATGGGCAAGACCACAGTGAATGGAATTAATGGGATTGCTACATTTTCATTATCTCACCACTATGGCTGCGAATGAGATTAAGGGATATATACATTTTCTAATGTATCTGACCACTGCGTTCCCAGTTTAGTCAAGGGTCATCAGCTCCCAGGGCTTTCTCCCAACGTAGGTTAACACTTAAGTATTTCAGGAGAAACACTCTCCTTCCTCTCTAGGGCTAGTACTTAATGAAGGACTGATGGGAATTATGCAAGTGGCCAAAGAGTTATGTTCAATCCCTGGATAAAACAAAATTAAACATGTTTAATTACATGACTAATTAAACATGTTAGTCATGTTTTCTCCATTAGGGAGGAAAAAAAAAAAAGATTTGGTCATACCTGCACAAGCCCCATTTTCCCGAAGAGGAAACTGAAGCTGGACGATGCCAAATCATTGACTGGGTGCAAGCTTGTGATTGGCAGGAAAAGGGAGCCAACCCCGGCTGGTCTGATAACAGAGTCAGGGCCATCACCCCTGCCCTATGCAAAAGGGCAGTTTTTTCAGCCAGCATAGGGGAGCCGTTGGAGGTTTGGGAGTCAAGGTGTGACCTGATAAGAAACAGGTTTGAGAAAGGTCGCATAGGGTGTGCCCAACACAGCAAAAGCAGGCATTATCCATTCTCCCTGGTGACCAAGCCTGAGAGTCCTTTATCCTGTCAGTCTCCAAGCCAAGGATTTCCTGCCCAGGTTTCAAGAAAAAATGTCCAAACCCCTTTCCCACTAGAAAAACTAAAGCGCCCATCGCTTTGGTCAATGGCAGGGCCAGGAGATTCACAGACTTCCGTTCCTGGGGCCTCAGTGCTCACTTTCTAGAAAATGGGAACGATGCGTTCAGTGGACAAACTAACCCTTCAGTTGCCAGGTAGAGAACCAGCGGAGTTACCAGCTTAACCGAGATACTGACCAGCCTACACCCACCTCATGGGTGGGCCCCGTCTGGATGCAAATTAGTTAAATGGGCCACACCCTCCCCCGAGAGGATCGGGACCCCAAACGCAGAATCCCACCCCCCAAACCTCCGCCCACTGGGCCGGTCAGTTTCCTTTCAATTCCGCCCTGGCCACGCATCGCTCTCCTTTTCTTACACTAAGTAGGTCCTCCCGGCCCTCAGGCGTCCACTCCCCACTCCGCCCCGGGCTGGACGTTCTTCCCACCTCCCGGCTCAGATTAGGCGAGCGATTCTACTCCAGGAAAGGCGGGAGTCTCAAGACCGCAGCCGTTATTACTGTTATAATATCGTCGTCGTTATTGTTTTCCCGAGGGGGTGCATTCCGCCCCCACCCCCACCCCGGGCGCGGGAATGTGTGCGCTGCTGCGTTCGGAACCAGAGTCCCGGGTGCAGGCGTTCGGGGACCAGAACGTCCCAGCAGCCGGCGTTGCAGGCGCGGACTTGACTCTTGCCGCCACTCCCGGTCTTGCACGCGGGTGGGCGTCCCGGGCCGGTTCCGGGGAACGGGAAAGTGCTCGCGACCCACCAGCAACAATCCCGCACTCACCGAGGTCCGCAGCGGCTGGAGCCCCCACTTCCGCCGGCGCCCTAGCTGCAGAGGCCCGGGCGGGCCGCGAGCCGCCGAGCCTGGGTTCCGCCCGCGCCGCCACCGCCCCACGTGGTCTCGGGCGGGCTCGCGGGCTCGGAAGCCAGCACAGACCCGGGCGCCACCCCGCCAGCGGCTTGGCCCAGCGCTTAGAGCTGATCCACCAGTCTGCGAGGTGGGGACGTCCAGGATGCCCATTTTACAGAAGAAGAAATTGAGGCGCCTCCCGTCTGAGTTAAGCGCAGATTGGACTTGGCACCCGCATCCCCCTACACGTGCACACTCCTACCCCGCACCTCCAGTCCGAACCCCACCTTCCCTACTTGATCATGCTCTCAGCAGCCACACACCAGGCAAAAGCCTTGGAGAGCAGCAGCTGGGAGAGACCAGAGGCGGTCATTTGGTCCTGCAGCCCTCCCCGCAGCCGCATCTTACACAGGGGGAAACTGAGGTCCTGAAAGGCAACATGTATGGCCTGAGGTGGAAACGCGCTGCTCTGGGCTCAGAATTCACTTCTTCCACACGGTTTCAGTAAGGCAGGGCCCTGTGGGCCTTGGCTTCCCAGCGGACCCCCAAGACCCAGTGCCTGGTACGCAGACCCTCTGCAAATATCTATTGAAAGAATGCACATAGCAGGAGCTCAATACACAATTTGTTAACTGAACTATGAATGATTAGGGGCTCTATTTGTGAACAAGACGGACTTGGCTCCTGCCATCTCAGAACCTACATCTAGGGAGGCTGAGAGGGACACCACAGGTTATTACATGAACAAATACATCGACAAGATCCTTCAGGGCTTGACAAGGATGTAAAAGGAATAAAATAAGGGCAATGGGATAATGGGTGGCAGGGTTGGGGGAGGTTGGGTGGTCAGGGGAGGTGGCACTGAAGAAGAAGCCACCTTAGGTAACAGATGGGAAACCTGAGGCCCAGGAGGGAACTGGGGACAGATGGAGGTCATGGAGTGTAAATTGTAAGGCCTTCAGCAGGGTGGGGCTCCTTTAGATCCTGTGGTCAGGGAGGTCCTCTGCTCTCTGGAGGACAATTGAGCTGAGACCTGAATAACAATATGAGGAACCCTCAGGCCTGCAGCGGAGATTAGCATGTGAAATTCCCTCAGTGCTGGGCTTGGGGACACGGCAGGGGCGGACTGACCCTGGCCCTGACCTCAGGGGGCTTGCGTTGGGGGAAGGGGTGAGAGGACAGTAAACAAACAGTTCTAGATCTTGTGTGGTTGGTGCCAGGAAGAAAAGAAAACTTGCAGGGTTGAAGGGTGGGGCAGGGTGTTGATGCCACTTCAAATAGTGATCAGAGAGAGCAGCTTTGAGGAGGGAAGTTTGAGGAGGCCCCATCCGAGGGAGGCAAGACAGTTGGCTATTTGGTTTTAAAGACGATCCCAGGTCTAAGAGCAGAGTCAATGTATATGATCACGACCCTCCTCTGCTCAAAACCTTCCCAGGGCTTCCATCTCAGAAAAGCCAAAGACTTTAAAGTGGTCAAAAGACGCCCTTGGAGCTGACCTCGTTTTCTCACAGAACTCAATCAATACAGAACTTAATCACTACAGAACTCCTCGAATACACAGGCCCGGCATGGGGAGAAAACTGAGGCCCACCGGTCACCCCAGTAATCCTGTCCCTTTATAACCCTTCCTGGATTTTTTTTTTTTTTTCTCCATGACAGGTGTCACGGAAGGCACTCTGTATTTTACATAGTTATCTTGTTGAGAGTCCTGGCTCCCTGAACGAATAAACTGCATGAGGCCAGGGTTATTGTGTTTTGTACCCTGCTGCATCCCCAGTACTTGGTCCAGAAGCTGGTGCATAGTAGGCGCTCAATCAATGTTTGCCCAGGGAACTTTTGTTGTAATGCGTTTAATGGAACAGACCAGATTACTATTCAGGCGCCTAGGTAGAAACGTGGCCCCTACCATTTTCTCTCTTGGGGGTGTGTGTGGGCACCTTGTGCCTCAGTTTCCACCAGCCCGAAAACGGGATCAGGAATAGCTGTTTCTATGCGTGGTTGTGTGAACTCGTTATGGTTAAGATTTGATCACTTAGAGAAACGCAGGGGGCACGGTCCGGATTAAGTTTGGCTGAGGGTGGGGCAGTCCTCTCGCGTCAGGCCCCGCCTCGGTGGGCGGAGCCACGGGCCGGGCCAGCACGTGTGAGAGTTCTCCGCGGGTCGCCGCAGTCACTCACCTGGGCGCCTCGGTGTGAGCGCGCACGGCTCGCGAGTCCTCCGCCCGCCAGTCCGCCTGCCCGTGACCCATGTCCCGCCGCAAGGCCGGCTGCATGCCTCGCCGAAGAGAGCCTGCTCCCGCCGCCAACTCAGACGACGAGATGGAGATGCCGGACCTCTTCATCGATGTGAAGCCCGAGCCGGACCCGCGGCCCCTACAGGCCCGGCGGCTAGGGCCCTTCAACCCGAAGGAAATGCCCGCGCCGGGGCGGTTCGAAGGCGAACCCCGCCACTCCCCCGGCCCCGTGCCCGCTGGCGGCCTCTTCCACGCCCTGGGCCTGCGCAACCAGTGGGCGCCGTGGACGCCGTTGACCCCGAACCTTCACGGTGAGCGCCCCCTGCCCCTGCCCCGGGCCCGCCTCCCTCCCGTCTCTCTCTCTCGGGTGGGACCTCCTTCTCGGGGCACCGACCCCCGCCCCCCCCACCCCCGCACTACCGCCCCTGCCTTATTTTCTTCGCCGGGTCCTGGCCTCCAGCCCCCCCTTTTGACCTTCGGGTTTTCCCTCTCCCTCGGAACCCCCAGGCCCCATCCTGGCCCCACCCCACGCTCACCACCCGCTTCCTCCCTGCAGACCGCCAGCCGTGGACCGACAAACACCCAGATCTGTTGACCTGCGGCCGCTGCCTGCAGACCTTCCCGCTGGAGGCCATCACTGCTTTCATGGACCACAAGAAGCTGGGCTGTCAGCTCTTCAGAGGCCCCAGCCCCGGCCACGGCTCAGGTGAGTAAAGCCGGAATGCAGTCCCTGGTCTCAAGTTCAAGGGCCCAGCTTCCTGTGGGAGAAGGGGCTGACCTGGACAGGCGGGGCAGTGAGCACTACTTCCCCTTTCTGGCTCCCCACCGGGTGCAGCCTAGGCGTGGCCAGAGCCTGCCCTGTCCTAGGGCTGAGACTAGTGGTGGTGAGGGGGGTGGGTGAGGATGGGGGCTGGGCAGGGAAGCAGGGCCACCCACAGGGTGTGGCCAGCCCCAGAAGATTGGTCTGGGGATTTGCCATACACACACCCCCAATCTGGTTTCACTTCTCCTTCCCCTTGGCCAGAAATAACTGGCCAGGTGGCTGGACCAGTGTGGCAGCAGGGGGCACCTCTGGGGAGGGCAGCGGCCTGGGGGAGGGGAGCTGAGGCCAGCTGGACCGGGGGGTGTTGTCACCCCCTCCACCTCTTTATCACTTCTGACTGAGGTGCTGGGCATTTGCTCAGAGCCAGGGAAGGGGCTTCGGTTTTCCCTCCCTGATGGAATCTCCCAGCCTTGCATGCTGGGAAGGCCCTGTTTTGAGCCAGGTCCTGGGTGTCTGGATACCTGGGTTCCTCCCCTTGGGTAGGAATTAAAACTCTTGACTTGGTACCAGACTCATGGCGAGCTGAGCTTTTGGTCAGCGTTGATTGTGGGGCTCATCCACAGCTCTAGATTTCCAGTCTCTGGGCCATGTGCTCCTGGGATTTGTGAGAAATGGAATTATGTTCGGGGCTGGGCCAGGGAGAGGGTCCTGTGGTGGGAGGGGGGGAGGAGGAATTATGATTGGCTCAGCTGTAGAGTTAGAGCCTGGTGGGCAAAGGAGGGGCTGTGATGGGATCATTAGAACAATACACTCTTAGGTGCTTGGACTTGGGAGAGTTGTGGACACCTCAGCTAATGTTTACTGAGGGCTTGATGGACCACAGCTCTCAGCTGCTTCTGAGCTCACAGCAAGTCTAAAAGGGAGAAGACCCCTAGGATCCCCATATTCTAGCAAATGAGGAAACTGAGGCTCAGAGAGGGGTATTTCTTGCCCAAGGTCACACAGCTAGGGAGCAGGAGAGCCAGCTGGAAGTCAGGCCAGGCTGACCCTCTCCAACCCCACCTATGCTCTTGACCCTGGTGTTGCATCAGGAAAGCCACCCGCATCCAAGACATAAAGGCAAATAGATCTGGAAGTACCTTACTGACAGTGCCTGGAGTATCTTGATTTGGAGGACTCTCAATCTGGGTTCCATGCAGAGGGAGGGGAACCTAGCACACTGTCCACACCCCTACCTCTCTAGGTGGCTGCTAAGCCTTCTCCCCATTTAGACCTTGGCCCCCTCTTCTGTAAGGCAGGAAAAGGGGATCATGCATGGGACCCAGGAGCCTGGGCCCTGGCACAGAAACCCACTCAGTTATCAAGAGCTGTTCTGATTATTAAACCAATCGTTTTTCTTGAAAACCTCTATCTCCCACTCCCTGGGTTTCTGGATTGAAACCCCAGCTCCACCCATTCCTAGCTGTGTGACCTTGGGGAAAGGTCTCTTTGCCTCAGTTCTCCCATCTGGAAAATGGAGGTCTTATTTCCTGTCTTGAAGGAAAGTTGTGAGAGGGAGCTGAGCGTGGCGGGTGGCAGGTGCCTAGCACACTGAATTGGGTCACCTGCTCAGCAAGGCCTTCCTAACCCCAGTATAAAATAACACTCCCCCGTCCATCACTCTGCTCTACTTTTTACCTTTTCTTGAAGATTTTTCAAACACAAAGAAAATCCCCAAGTACTTATCATCCACTGCACGGATTTTCCTTGCTTCTTGTCTGTCCACCCACCTCTCTGAACACCAGCTTCCTGAGGGCAGGGAGTCTTGCCTCTTACTGCTGCGTCTCAGCTCCTGGAATAGAGCCTCTACCCCAGCAGGTGTCCAGCCGGCAGCTGTGAACAGCAACTGCTCTGACTTGCCTGACACACTAACCCCTGGCCCTTCTCTTCTCTGCAGAACGCGAGGACCTGAAGGCCTTGAGCTGCCTCCGCTGCGGCCGACAGTTCACGGGAGCCTGGAAACTGCTGCGCCACGCCCAGTGGGACCATGGACTGTCCATATACCAGACGGAACCCGAGGCCCCAGAGGCCCCGCTGCTGGGCCTGGCCGAGGTGGCTGCTGCCGTGTCGGCGGTGGCGGGGCCAGAAGCCGAGGCCAAGGGCCCCCGGCTGGGTCCCGCCCGGCGGAGCCCCACCTGCCCCGTGTGCAAGAAGACCCTCAGCTCCTTCAGCAACCTGAAGGTGCACATGCGCTCGCACACTGGCGAGCGGCCCTACGCCTGTGACCAGTGTCCCTATGCCTGCGCCCAGAGCAGTAAGCTCAACCGCCACAAGAAGACCCATCGGCAGCTACGGCCCCAGAGCCCCTGCGTGGCCGATGCCAGTCAGGAGCAGGCCTCCGCCGCCCCTCCGGAGCCGGCCGCCCATGCCGCCGCCCCGGCCAGCATCCTCCCGTGCAGCGGCGGAGAGGGGGCCGGAGCAGCCGCCACGGCGGGGGTCCAGGAACCTGGGGCTCCTGGCGGTGGGGCCCAGGCAGGCCCTGGCGTGGACAGCTGGGGAGCTGACACCAAGGAGCAGAGAACTGACCCCGAGAAGAACCAGAAGACGTCACCCAAGAAGACGCTGAAGCCAGCGGGCAAGAGCCGGGGGCCCGGGCCCGGGGGCAGCTGCGAGTTCTGCGGGAAGCATTTCACCAACAGCAGCAACCTGACGGTGCACCGGCGCTCGCACACGGGCGAGCGGCCCTACGCCTGCGAGCTCTGCTCCTACGCCTGCGCCCAGAGCAGCAAACTCAACCGCCACCGCCGCATGCACGGCCTGGGGCCTGGCGGGCCCCGCTTCAAGTGCCCCCACTGCTGCGTGCCCTTCGGCCTGCGGGCCACCCTGGACAAGCACCTGCGGCAGAAGCACCCCGACGTGGTTGGGGACGCCTGAGCCGCGGGAATGCCCCCTGCGGTCCCCCGCACCGCCGTGAACCACTTCTGTGACCTCCCTGTCCTTCCCCTGCGAGTAAATCCTCCCTCCCCACAGTTACACACGCGTTTGGACTCTGGCTTTCTTGGGGTGTCTGAGGTGGGGCGGGAGGCTTCACTCCTTGGGGTGGACAGCTGGACAGACCGGTTTGGAACGAGGGGGTGAGGGGAAAGGCCAGCACCCAGTGCCCGGGGCACAGCAGGACTGGCACCGAAAGCTGTGCTCCCGGTTCCCGATGTGGGTGTGGGCGAGGCCAGGGCAGGGGCCGAGGCAAGAGCGGGGAGAGGCCTGGACCTGTCAGCACAGGTCCCTGGGCAAAGTCCTGGCCCATCCTCCCCACGCTGGATGCTCAGCCCTTTTCCCACCGCGTCGCGCCCCTGCCCTCACTGAGAGTGGCAGGAGTTCTGATTACCAAGGAGCCGCCGGTCCAATGCCCAGACGTGGGCGGGACCTCCACCTGGGCCACAGCTGAACCCACCAAGCTCCTTCCCCAGCTGGCCTTGGCTGGTGGGCACTGGGGTTTGGGAGCCCTGCACCAACCACACAGACGACACGGAGGCCAGGTGAAGAGAATTAAATAATGTGTGATTTTATTCCATTAGAGATAAAACCAGCAGCATCACAGCTTGAGCCCTCGCCCCACCCCCTCATCCCTCTGCCCCCCCCACGCTTCTGCCTAATGTCGGTAATGGGGGCTTCGGGATCTGGACCTTGAGCGCCTGGAGAGAGAAAGGGGAGAGAGAGGGCCCCATGAGGTTTGGGCAGGAAGCAGGGAGCCCTGCTGTGTAGGCACGTGCACACATACAACGACATGCTTGGGACCACAGGGGCTTCAGTGATGTGGAAGTCAGCTGCAGAGAGGGATGTTCCCAAGGGGTGAGGCCAGGCCCTACGACTGGAGGGGACTGGAGGGGACTGGAGGGGACTGGAGGGGGCTGGGTCGGGACGGAGCAATCAGGGCTGGGACCTCCTGCCAAAGGGCAACTGTGATTTCCCAGGGAGCTGGGCCAGCCTGCTTATTACCTTCGGGAAGAGCTGTATTCTCGACCTGGAAAGAAAGGACGGGTGAAAACAAAGCAAGTGCCCAGGACCAGGAGTGCGCTCCAGGGCTGGGCTTCCAGTGTCTCCAGCTAAGGCAGCGCCTGCGCTTCCGGCCCGTCCGCTGCTGGACGCTACCTGTGCCCCTTGGCCCACACCCATGCGCTGGGAATGAGCTTTTCTTCCAATTCCTGTAAGTCCCTTGTGACTGAAGCAATCACCGTGTGTTGTGTGTGTGACTAAAAAGTTTTAATTTATAGAAGGCTGATGTGAAAATGTACCATGGTTTTTTTGTAACCCAGTTTGACATCTCTTCTTTTTTTAATGCCACAGAGCCTCCAGCCCGGCTCTCCAGACCAAGCGACCACAAGGACACTCACTGTAACGGGGGGAGGGCGAGCGGCTCTGCCGGCTGTACTGGCGTTCCCATTCTTCTCTCTCCTTCTCTCGGCGTTCCCGTTCCCTGCACGGGGAAGGGGAGGTAAACCAGGGGAAGGGGTGGGCATTCGGCCGGCGATAACACTGAACTGAACTCGATGGCTGGCTGGGTCCCTGTCAGGGCAGGTGCTGGGAGGCCCTGGCTCCCAGCGTGCGGCTGGCTTGCATTCAGCCGTTCCGTTCGGCAAATGTTTATCGAGCACCAGTGTTCTAGGGGCAAAGCACGCAGCAGGAACCCAGCAGCCAGACCCGACTTCTGAATGGGGACACGAACAAGAATGGGTGAAGGACACAGACACTGCACCCTGGGATGCCAGGTGCAGATTAGTGCTATGAAGAAAAGCAGAGTGGGGCTGGAGGATGTCGTGTTTTGGGGTGCTACTCCACACAGGATGGTCAGGAAGGACCCCTGAGTTCAGCAAGGGAGGGAAGTGGGTGGGTATCTGGGGAACAGCAGGAAAGGTAACCCAAGCTGGAGGCTGGCGGAGCTGGGAGGAGGTCACAGTGGCCGAAGTAAGCTGGGGATGGGAAGGAGACTGGGGGACAACATGAAGGCCAGGCGAGGGCTTTGATTATTTTCATCCACGCAGAGGGATCGGCCAGGGCTCTGGATCGGAGCGGGTGGTGGGGAACGCAGGGCAACCCAGAGGCAGGTGGGAGGGAAGGGGTCTTACTTCATACGGATCTTGCGGGCCATGGCTCGAAGCTCGTCTTCCCGCTCCTACGGCAGAGATGGCAGAGATGGCAGAGATGGGATGGCAGTGAGGGCAGGGCCGGGCCAGCGCCCTGTGTGAGCCCTATGCCCTCACCCCAACCTGTACCTGGCGCTCGTGCTCCTGCTGGATCATCTTCTCCTGAGCCGCCTTCTTATCCGCCTTGACTGTGGGGAGGGAGAGACACAGTGGCTGAGGGGTGCCCTCAAGCCCCCGCCCCCAAGATGTGGAAGCTGAGCTCAGAGAGGCCAACCAGACTGCCAAGGCCCTAAACGTGGTGGCCGCAGGGCAGGTGCACACCCACTCCTCCCCAAAGGGCCTCCTATCTGGCAAAGGGCAGGGCCTCTCCACGGTCAGGCCAGAAGGAAGAGGGGCAGGGGAGCCCTGGAGGGGCAGGTGGTGGGACATACACTGCCTGTTCAGTGCCTTCTGCATCCTCAGCTTCAGCTTCTCCTGTGGCGTCAGCTTGGGCTGGGGAGGGGGAGAAGAGGCAGGAGACCGGGTGGGTGTCCCGGAGCTTCCACAACCCACCTCATCCAAGAGCCTGGGGCTTGCGGGGGCGTGTGCGCAGGACTGGCAGGCTGTGGAGATGGGCCACAAGGGTCTGGGAGCCCCAGTGGACAGTTGAGGAGGGGAGGGAGGCACAGACCTCAATCCCCGGGGCTGGATCTCCCGGCCCACCCGGGCCCCCCTGCAGGCCCACCGGGCCCAGCTCTTGGGCACTGCTGCTGGCGGGAATTACACGGGCGAGTTCCAAATTCTTACTGACTTTGGCAGCTCCTGTCTCTTTACCAGCGGCAGGTTCGGTCCTGGGAGAAAGAAAAACCAGCTGCCACCTTCGACCCCACGCGCCCTCAGCACTGCCCTCAGAGCAGACAGCCAAGGCCATGGGCCCCTAACACCCCGCAGGGAGAAACCAGGTCCCTCCTGGATCCTGCAGGACAGGGCCATGTCCCCCTCTGACCCCCGACCCAAGGCAAGGGCATGACTCCTCAGAGCCCCCAAGGGCAGAGCTGTGGCCCCCTCAGACCTCCCAGGACAGGACCAAGTTCCCTTCAAAAAGAGCACAGTGGAGTCACCCTGCTCACCCGAGCTCACAGTCCCCTTCCCCCAGCCCTGCCCCGCTCACTTTTTCAGCTTCTCGCCCACAGCGGGGGACGCTGCCGGCCTGCCCAGCTTCTCCCTTGGGGGCGACGGCGAATGACTGCGGCTGCGGCTCTGGCTCCGGCTGCGGCTCTGGCTGGGGCTGCGGCTCTGGCTGGGGCTGCGGCTGCGAGTCAGGCTGCGACTTCGGGACGGGCTGAGGGACCAGCTGCTGCGGCTGTGGCTACTGCTGTGGTGCCGGGGACCCCGGCCGCCCCGCCTGTACCGGTCCCCTGAGCGGGAGCGGCTCCTGGGGGTGCGGTGAGGCAGGAGAGAGGCCGTGAGGCTCCAGGGACCCCATGTGCGCAGCGCCCCACCCAGGCACTGAATCTACGAGCCTCCTCCGAGGCCCTGGGGTCCTTGTGTCTCCACTCCTCTCCCGCTAGTTTCCTCAGAAATCCTCCCTGGCCTCCCTCAGTCTCTAAACAGAGACCACCCTCTAGATACACCGGCCCTAAGATGGGTCTTCACTTCTCACTAGACACCCATTCACCCACTTCCCTGAGAGGTGACCTCTGGGAGGGCAGAACTTGGCTGGCGGCCCCCCCTTGTATGCTCACCGCCTCCTCACCTTGCCAGGTCCAGGGTCTCGCCATCAGTGGGGACGACCCCCCCCCGCCACAAGACTGCAGCACAGACCCACAGGATCCAGTCTGGGGACGTGCAAGCCCCATCCCCTATCTGCTCAGGACCCTCAGGCTGGCCTCAGAGATGTGACCAGGGCCCCCCTCCAGCCCCAGTCTTTCTTCTGACATCGCCCCGTGTCAGGCTCCAGGGAACGACCCAGAAGCCAAACCAACGCCACACACTGATTCTGGTGGGACTGTCCTGGGTTTTTACAAAATTCAGATTTGTTGGCAATATTGAGAAAACAAGAGCTGTCCTTTAAAAATCCAACCCAACTTCTCTTGAAAGACAAGAAGACTGAGCAACAGCACGCCTGCCACTGAGTGGCCAACGAGCCCAGCAGATGGGACGTGTGCTCCCGGTTCACCGGGGCCCACGCGGCCCCTCTATTTTACCTGCTAGACCTTGTAGGCAGCTGACATTGAGATCCACACAACAATAACACGGGTAATGATGCTGATGGCAATAAAAGCACGCACCAAGTGCCAGGCCCTGTACTAAACACTTATGTAGAATTCACTTGTCACAACTTCACGACTCAATGAAGGGGACACTGTTTCTACAGATGCAGAAACAGGCCCCGAGAGTTCACTAGCAGGGCCAGAATCCACACCCAGCCAGCTGCTCCGCAGTCCATGCTCTCATCCGCCAGGCCCCTCCACAGGCAGCCCTGATCCCCTCGGGGAAGAGGACCGGAGGGACGCTCCCGTCCCTAGGTGACTTTACTCCTGCCCCATGTGCAGCGCTTGCCTCACGCCCCGCCTTCTCTCAAAGGGCTGCCTTGACTTTCCGGCCCCTGCCCACGGAGTGCCCCAGTCCTAAGGGTCGCCAGCTGCAAACACCTGGGGACTTCCCGTGACAAGCGCAGCTCAGTCTCCCTCCCCACTGCGTCCCTGAGCAGGGGGGCTGTGCTCCAGCCCCGGCACCACACCTGGAGTGGGCACATTCCCCGCCACCAATCCCCGGCCTCCCCTCCCAGAGCCTGGCCTCACGGAAACGGGGCCCCCGCCCAGCCCAGTCCCCACACCCCAGCCCCACGCACCTGCTTCGGCGCCGGGGCCCGTAACCGCTGCGCCGGGCAGGCGAACGGGAGTAGCGGTGTCCGTCTCGGGAGCCCCCACCTGAGTGCCGCCGGCCGCGGCTGCGGGATCTCGAGTAGCGCCGAGAGCGGGAGCGGGAGCGCGACCAGGACCGGGAGCGGGAGCGTGCGTGGCGGCCAGAGCGGTAGTAGCCCCCGCCGCGGCGGGAGCGGGAGCTGGAGCTGGAGCGGGAGCGGGAGCTGGAGGTCCTCGAGGCGGAAGAGGAGGAGGAGGAGGTGGAGGAGCGGCGGCTGCAGGTGGGGCACGGAGGGCCGGTCAGCGTCGGCCCGGGCCGTGGCCCACCGCCGTCCCGAGTCCCCCCCACGGCGGCCGGGGCGTAGGGCGGGCAGCGTGAGCGTTACCGACCGGGCGCTGGCATTGCGTCCCGGTGCGGGGCCGCCTGGCTGGGGGGGCGCGGGGGGCTTCCCTGTGGCGGCCCCTGACGCAGCTGCTGCAGCTGCGGCTGCGGCTGCCTCCTCATCGCTGCCCCCAAAACTGGTGATGAATGTGATCTTCTCCTCGCGGCCTGGGGTCGGGGAGCGGGAGCGGGAGCGGGATTCGGAGCTGGATTCCGAGGGCGACCTACAGAGCAGGGAGCAGGGGGCTCAAACGCCAGGCTCCTGGAGCCTGTCCACCAGCTAACAAAAGCCACCACAGAGCAACAGAAAAGAGAACAGCGGAACCCCCAGCAACAGCAGACAGCGGCGCAACGAGCAGAGCCAATGGGCAGAAAGACACCAGCTATGCAGGGATCGGACTCCTGACCACGGAAACCTTCTCAGAACAACCAGGAAAAGGAGGAACAGAAAACTGTACTATTAAAAAGGGATGAGCACATCTGTAATGGAACAGGAAAAGATTTCCTCAGCATAGATGTCAGGTCAGGTGGAAAGCAAGTTCTAAAGCGTTAACTGTGATATAATTCCATTTTTGTGAAAAAAAAGTATGCCTTATCCCTCATGGCGCCCACGGATTGCGCACTTACTGTGCCAGACTTTTCATCAAAAGGTGTACCTGCCTCATCTCATCTATCCTCCCAGGAGCCCCGAGGGGTCCCTCCCACACCATTCTGCAAAGGGAACTGGGGTCAGACCGGGGTCTGTCCACCCTCAAAGCCTCTGTCCCAACCACTCCCACAACCAGGAGACACACGCGTGTGCAACCAGGCCCTTCTGTGCCTGTTATTTCTCACTGCTTATTTCTGGGAGTTCAGATTAAAGGGACTTGACTTCTAAGTCCCGCCTTCCTGACACGTCTGGTTATTTTCCACACAAGACCACGTTACGTTTAAATCAGAAAAAATTTTAAGGTTCACATTTAAAGGAAAAAGAAATCAGGAAAGCAGGCTAACACTCTAGAAAACAAAAAATGATTTAGACCCCCCAGAACACATTCTCCAGTCTGTGATCTCAGGGCAGCCTACAGGGTGGGCCCCCTGCCCCTCCTCACCACCCCTGCCCTCCATCAGGAGGACTGCTGGGCCTTGGGAACTCACCGCTTATAGGGGTCATAGGTAGGGCTGTCTCGGCGGGCGTAGCTATGAAGAGAAGAATGGGATGGGACAGATGGGGTGGGTTTGGGATTAGTGTGCACAGAAGTAAGGCCAACCCCCAACCTGGGCGCCCAAGGCCACACGCTGGGCACAGTGATGAGGGGGCTGCCGGCCAGGGTATGGGCCCTGATCCCTCCTCCTACTCACCTCACATCTGTCCGAAGCCTGAACCTCAGCCCTGACCCACAATGTCCCAGACCCACCCTGACCCTGAGCAACAAGGACTTCAGCAGCCTCCGACCTGGCTGGCCTCTGGACCCTAGACTAGAAGCGACCCTCCTCCCACTCCAAGTCCCTGGTTCTGCTGGGTCCTGGCTTACTAATGATGATGAAGTTAAAACTAAAAGAGCTAACACGTCTTAGAGGCACACTATGCGCCAGGCACTAAGTGCTTTACTCAGTGAACTCAATCGCTCTTCCTAACAACTCTCTGACATGGGTACTGTGATTATTCACACTTCACAGCTGAGGAAACAGGCCCAGAGAGGTGAAGTCACTTGCCCAGGGCCACACAGCTCATAAATGAAAGAGCCAGGATTCCAACCCAGGCCACGTGGCCCTGAGCCCAAGCTTTTATGCACCACACTGACCTGCACCTCTACAACTCTTTAAGGAATATTTTCCAGACCACACATCAAACCCTGAACCCATAACAGGTCCCTTAAGCTTCACAGCAACCCTCAATGACTCCCATAAAACAGAGGAGATGGGGCTTCCCTGGTGGCACAGTGGTTGAGAATCCGCCTGCCAATGCAGGGGACACGGGTTCGAGCCCTGGTCTGGGAAGATCCCACATGCCGCGGAGCAACTGGGCCCGTGAGCCACAACTACTGAGCCTGCGCGTCTGGAGCCTGTGCTCCGCAACAAGAGAGGCCGTGACAGTAAGAGGCCCGCGCACCGCGATGAAGAGTGGCCCCCACTCGCCGCAACTAGAGAAAGCCCTCACACAGAAACGAAGACCCAACACAGCCAAAAATAAATAAATTAATTAAAAAACAAACAACAAAAAAAAAAAACAGAGATGTGTCAAAGAGGCATGGGTTTGCTTGGAGCCCCAGGCTGGGCTCTCCGCATCAGACTGCCGCATCCAAACCTGCCCGAGACCTCGCCGTGGGCACTGGCACAGCCCCTCTCCTGGGAGGTGATAGTGCCCCTTTTCCAAAAAGGAAACTGCAGCTCGAGAGAGAAAGTCACCTGCCCAAACTCTGACAGTGAGGAAGCGGCCAAGCACCAGCACCAGGTCAGAGTCCGGGGCCAGGCCCGTGCCCCTTGACTCTGCTCTCAACCCTCCCAGCCACCCCATGCCACCTCGCCACTGGCTCCCAGGGAGCATGGCAAGCGTCCCGAGTCCAGCAGGGTGAGGGGAATGGCTGGCAGGGCAGGTGTCCACATGCCCCTCACAGCCACTCCTACTCCAAACCTTCCCTAGTCACTGCCCTACTAGGAGGTAACTGCCCGCAAGCGGCAAGCTTGCCCCCAAAGTCTTCCTGAGCCCCGGCTCCTCCCCCAGAGCCCTGAAAGACTGGTGCTGGCAGGGTGGGGGCATGGGGCAGAACCCATCCTACCTGGGTGGGCTGATCTTGCGGCCCCTTAGCCGCTTCTCCCGGAACTCCCTCCGCTGGCGCCGGGAGCGACGGCCCTGGAGCAGGGTGGGTACGAAGCTGGTGAGGGTGTGCCTTCCATGAGACACACACCTGCCCTGCCACCCCGGCCCAGCCCTCACCGAGTACATGGCCTTCTCCTCCTCAAGGGCCTTGGCGTGTTTGATGGCCTCTGCCTCCTCCTTGTCTTTCCGGAGCATCCTGCAGAGGGGCACGAGGGGCACGATGGAGGAGGGGCCAGGCCACAGGCAGAGTCACTGCAGGAAGTGAGGAACCCCAAGCCATCCTGGGGGTCTCGCATTCATTTAGCACTATTACTGAGCACCCACTGCATGCCAGGTGCTATTTCAGGTATTAGGGATTATTGAAAACAAACAAAAATCCCCACCCTCTTGGGCTACCATTCTGGGGAGAAGAGACACAATGACCAAGGTCACATAACACGGTATGTTAGATGGTGAAAGCCTCGATGGGAAAGTAAATCTCGGAAGGGGGAAGGAAGTCCAGGGAACTGGTAGAGGCTGCTGCAGCCTTCAACAGGGAGGTTGGGGAAGCCACCCAGAGAAAAGTGACAACTGATGAGAAACCTGGGGGAGTGAGCTGCGCAGGTGCCGACAGAGCCAACGGCACACTCAGCGGCCCCGAGGTCAGGTGGGGCCTCAGGCATCGAAGGGGTAAAGAGGCCATGGAGGCTGGGCAGGGGTGGAGTGTGCGGGTAGAAGACCAGACAGGTGAGACTTTGCGGCCGTGGTGAGGAGGCTGGCTGCTCCTGAGTGAGGTGGGAGTCATGGAGGGTTCTGGGCAGAGGACGCTGTGTTCAGACTCGGGAGTACTCAGACTCCAGCTCAATACCCTGTCAGATGGGACCGGTCTATGTGCTCCACACAGGTGTGGCACAGGGCAGAGGCTCAACCAGCAACCGCGAGTGAATGATCCAGGGAGCGAAGCCTCTCCACTGGGGGGCGCTGTCCACCAGGCCCAGGAACCCCGGGAGTTTCCAGAGGTCAGATGGCCTCAGGTCACACAGTTGGGGGCAGCCTCCACTTCGACAAGGCCGGTCACAAGTACCCACCCCACGATCTCAGGAGCCTCTGTATGTAATGCCCTGGCGCAGGGCCAGGCACACAACTGCTCGGGAAGAGGGGTAACAACATATGCCAGGTCCACAGGATGTGGAGGGGCGTCAGCCCGCCAGCCTCACCTGACGAAATCGCCATCGGCCATGCCATAGGTCGTGGCCTGTTTGTTGAGATCTGCCACCTGCTCCTGGTTCAGTTCGTCCACGTCCACCTCCACGTCTACACCAAGAGAAAGGCTGTCAGGGACCAAAGCCGAGCGGGAGGAAGGGGAGAAGGGGCAGTGCCCCAGGAGTTGGGGGCGGGGGTGCCCACCAGACCGCAGGCCTCTGCAGGGAGGGAACGAGTCAGCTCATCTCGGCATCCCCAGGCTGGCACAGGGCTTGGCCAGAGGCAAGCACAACAAACGGTGGGTGGGGGCGGGGAGGGGTGTGTGATGTGGAGGAAGTAAACGGGGGAGTGAACGGGGGACGGACAGAGGGCGGCTGAAGATCTAGGTGGGCGGGAGGCAGGGGGTTCAGGTCACAGGCACTCAGAAGCCAGATGCTTGATGGCTCAGTGGAAGGTGGGACGGACGCTTCACATATGTCTGAATAAGTCTGAATAAACAGCGGGTGGGCTGAGTGAGAAAGGGATGAGAGGTGGAGGGAGGATAGGCATTTAGGTGGAGGTGGGCGGCAGCTTGGGGGATGAGGCTCTATAACTGGAGGAACACTTGTTTTCCAGAAGAGAGAGAAAGAGAAGGGGAGGGAGAGACAGAGAGGCTGACACAAGCAAGGACAGACTCAGAACCTAGGTGGGGACAATATCACAGAAGCAGAGTCCTAGAAACGAAGGAGAGAGTCACAGAAAGGGAGGCTGGACCAGGAGGACATGAGTGAGACGGGAGGACAGCAGTGCCCTGGAGCAGGGGCAGGAGAGGCGGGGCTCGTAAGCACAGGGCACCCCACAGAGGGGGAGAGACGAGACACGAAAACGACGCCCAGGGACTGTGGGGGGGGGAGGGCAGAGAGGGGACCCCACCGATGTCGGGGATGACCTCATCTTCGTCCGAGTTGCTCTCCTCCTCGGCCGGTGACTCCTCCTCCTCCGGCTTCTCTGCCACCTTCTCCACCTCGGCCACCGTGCTGTCCTCATAGGTGTAGCCAATGGAAGCCTTCTTCTCTGCCAGCCTGGGACAGGGGAGCCATGAGCCAGGGAGGTGCGGGGCGGGGGCGGGGGCGGAGACCATGGGCAGGATGCAGCCCAGGCCAAGCCTCGAGGGCCCGCACACCGCGCTGCCCGCACGCCGCCCTCCCAAGTTCCAGGGCAGCTCAGCGCCCTTGCCTGCAGACCCTCACTCACGCTCTCCCTCAGCCTAGAACCCTCTGTGGCCACCTCCCACCAGCTCTTCCCTCCTCCTCCAGCTCCAATGCACCATCCTCCAGGAAGTCCTCCCTCAGGCGGGATCGAGCACCATCCTCAGCTCCCCAGCCCCACTCACACTGGATCTGTCTCCCCCCGCCCCAGACTGTGAGTCCTGCAAGGGCAGGCCCGAGTTATCCTGGATAACAGCACGGCCCAGCCTGGTCCAGAACGGCGCAGGGGCCTAGTGCATGTCTGCTGCTGAATTTAGTCAACATGCCCTGACGCCGTCCCAGTGCCAGCCTCGTCCTGAACGGGGGGTCAGGGATAAGGATCAGAGTCATCAAGAAGCTCCCGCCACACCGTGAAAACTCTTCAGGTGGAGGGAAGCAGCAAGCGCTGAGGACCGCAGTGGGGGAACTGCTCAGCACCAGGTGCTAAGGAGGCAGGGCTCCAGGCCCGCTGGGGGACAAGTGGAGCAGTGGCTGTCCTGGCGAAGGGGGGCCACTCCTCAAGGGACACAGCCTGGAGAGGTCCCCCTCCAGAGCGACATCAGCCGCTGCTGACCACAAGCTGACTGCACGGCAGCAGAGGACAAGCACTTCACAAGCTCCGTCTCCTGTAGTCCTGGAAAGTCCAGGCAGGGGGCACTGCTGCCAGCCCCCTCACAGGGGAGCACGCCAAGGCTCGGAGGGAAGTCCTCACCGGCAGGATGCAAACCCAGGCCTGTCCAGCCCAGGGCCTGCTCTAACTCCCTGCTCTAACTCACCTCCTACCATCCCACGGGTTGCAAACGCAGTGTAGAGGTTTGTCAGCAAACCCTTCCCATCCAGCTGCTGCTTCCTCCTCTAAACATTGATCAATCGAGCGCCTACCCTGTGCCGACCAGCAGCCCCGGCTCTGGGGAGCCCCAGGTGGACGGGATGGACGAGGCTGTGCCCTGTGGGGCTCACGGTCCGCCTGCCTCCCTCAAGCCCACGCTGCCCCAGACCCCGACTCACTTCTTCTTCTCATCCTCACTGGGTCTCTGGAGGCCTCCGTATAACTCGTCAATGTAGATCTGGTACAGGCACTGCTCCTCTGAGACTGGGGCAAGGCAAGAGGCACGTGGGTCAGAGGGGGCTGGGGACACTGGGAATTCAGGGGGGACACGAGAACGCAGTGGAGGGGGGGGGTAGGAGAGCAGGTGTGACCCAAGCACAGCCGGGTGCAGAGTCACGGATTCCTAGATAATCACACCGTGTGTGGTGAGGACACAGCAGCTGCAGGAGGGCCCTGGTGACACCACTGACTCGCCATGCAACCCTGATCAAGGAACTGAGCCACTCTGTGCCTCGGTTTCCTTTTCTGTAAAATGGGACCACTGGCAGAACGAGCGCGTTGTATTCCGGCGCTGCTGCTGTTACCACTGTTAGGAAGGTCTTCAGCTGGACCCCTCAGAACGACAAAGCTATCCTGAGCACTGGACGTCAGTCACCTGGACCCCACGGGCCACTCCACTCTGTGCTCTGTGGGCCAGTTTGAATTAAGCGCGGTTAATCTGGGCTCTCGTTCATCCACAACACGCAACTCGAGGAGCTCAGCAACGTACTGGAGCCTCCCCGGGTCTTCCTGCAGTGAGACGTGCCCGAGTCCCGGTGGGACCCTGGGCAAGTCCCCTTGCCTCGGTGGGCCTCAGCTCTTCTACCTGTAAAGCGAGGTGGGTGGGCCGGGCGAGCCCAGGCGTGCCACAGTACAGCCCTCCCCGCAGCCTCCGCGGTTCTGCTGGTAGTCTACAAAGCCCCGCTGACCTGCCTCACGTGAGCCCCAGCCACGCCAGCCTTCTCTGTCCCCCCAGGCCACCCGCCTCCTTCCCCAACAGGGCTGTCCTCGTGGCCCGGAGTCCGGCGGCCTCTCCTCACTGGGGAAATCTTGCCCACCCTTCCCTGAGCCAGCCTCGGCCAAGCACCTCAGAACAGCACACATCTGTCGTGACGGCGCCTTAGCTTGTGACTACCACCTGCTTTCGTGATTACGTGGCTCCCCCACTAGACCCCTGCTCCCAGAAGAGTGCCTGACACACCACAGGCGCTCAGGAACTGCGGGAGCGAATGAATGAATACAGAGTCAGAACTGAGGGAAACCCTGGCTCCATCACCAAGAATCTATGTAGCCTGGGGGGAAGGCAAAAACAACAACAGCATCAATGATGACGCATTCCCCCTGATTCTAAGGCCTCAGTGATTGCCAAAATTTGACAATCTCTGATTTTAGAGATGCTAAAACACCTATTTTAGAAACAAAGAAATACAGGGACAGTGAACCCACAGGGAGGGCTGACTGCCAGGCGCGGTGCGGGGCCTTATGCACTCGTCACCGAACCCTCACAACCACCCCAAGGGACAGAAACCACCTTTATCACCCTTCTCCAGGATGAGACCGACACCGGGCCAGGCTAAGGGACGAGTGTGTGGCCCTTAATTTCACAGGGAGAGCCTGGGAGTGGGGGGGGTCTCAAAGTCCTTCTCAGGAGGCGAGCTGAAGTTCAGAGCTGTCCAGCAGGAGGCAGCAGTGCTTAAGGGCAGGGTGAGAAT
This sequence comes from Eubalaena glacialis, assembly GCF_028564815.1. NCBI lineage: Eukaryota > Metazoa > Chordata > Mammalia > Artiodactyla > Balaenidae > Eubalaena > Eubalaena glacialis. The sequence continues at coordinate 59,793,354 of NC_083733.1, read as the reverse complement.
CCCAACTCCTTGGACATGGTGTCCCCCCCCCAACCACTGAGCCTCGATGTCCTCATCTGTAAAATGGGGGCATCACCCTTACCTTGCTGGGAGGTTATGCAGATGTACTGAGATAACTGAGACGAAAAACTCTAAGTTTGTCAGGGTCTGAACCGCCACAAGCCCAGAGAGGGGAAAAGTCTCTAAACCTGTTTTCTCATTTGTGAAGTGTTAACGGTGATGGCTTGGGAAAAGAACACTGGACATATATGAACACTTGGCAAACTGTCAAACTCTGTCTAAATATTCATTTAAAACAGGGAGAAATTTCCTTTCCAGAGCTAACATTCTGACCCATGCAGGCGGGGGAAATACACAGAGGAAAATAATGTATTCTTGCTATTTTCACCAATTTTTTAGGAAAAAAGACCACAGAGTTAGAGGGCATGGGATGTGGAAGTGACTGTGGTAGGACCATCTAGTTCACCAGACATCTCCTGTACCAATTCCAGAGACAGAGGGCCCCAAGAGAGAAAGGGATGTGAACAGAGCGGGTCCATGACAGAGCTGGGACCAAAACCCAAGGCCCCTTAGTAGAAAGTACTGGGATAACTTTTCTTCCCAACCTTGTTGAGGTCTTCCAGTCTCCAGGGACACCCTCCGCCCCTCCCGCCAAAAAAACCCACTCCCCCACCGCCCCAGGTCACTCACTGCCAGCAAAGTCGTTCTGCACCAGGCCTCGGTAGCGCTCGTAGTTACATTTCCGCTCGTCCGACTCCTGTTCTGGGGAGCTTTGGGGGAGGTCAAGGTCTTGAGACCACAGGGAGAGGGTAGACCCCCATCCCAAGCCAGCAGGAAGGGGGATGAGGGGCCTGGCTCAGTATGACGGGCGGGGGGGCCTCCCCACGTGCACACCTCCTTCCTTCCCAGGACGGTGACAGGCAGGCCAGGGCTCAGGAAAGAAGAGGTGCTGCTGGGTAGGACTCCCTGCCTGGCAACCCCTGGGGGAGGCAGCTTACATGGTGGTGAGCAGAGGCGGGGTGTAGTCAGGGATGTGGTCCAGGTGGGCGCGGACATCGAAGCGGTCAATCATGTTGTTGGTGTCCCCCTGCCAGGGCATCCTGAAGTGGGGAGCAGGGGAGCAAGGAGCCTAGGGTCCCCACTGCCCAGGACACAAAGTGCCTGCTCCCTGCCACCTCACGCTTGGGAGTCTGGCCCCAGCCCCTCTGATCCCCATGCCAGCCCCACCCTCACCCCCCACCTCTCAGTCCCTTATGCCACCAACCCCCCCACCAAATCTACATTCAGGCTCCTGACATGAATAGGGCCCTGGGGAAACTGGGGCCCTGTTTTTCAGAACCAAGCAAGAGTGGAGAACTCGAACCAGGTCCTAGGGGCTGCCTTTATAAGCCCAGTCACCCCAAAACACCCCCTCTGGCAACCTACTCTCTGCTGTATCTGGGCCTCTGGCCCCGGCCCCACTCATTCCCCTCTAAGTCCTCCTCCAACCACTACACCACGGGGCCTTTATCCCAACTGCTGCCGTACAGCCTTAGCTAGTGACCTTCACCTTCCCATGCAGGCCAAAGCTTCCCTGCCTGAGACTCCGAAGGTCTGTGTCCTACCCCAGGTCCCTTTGGACCCCCAACCCTCAGTCACAGATACTATCCTACCCCCAGACCCAGTCTTACATGTTAACGGGGCTCTCGGCGGCCAGGGCAACTGCAGAATCCAGGTGCACCTTGCAAGCTCGACCATGCACCTGCAGGAACTGGGCTGGGTCCTTCTTCTGCAGGGAAGGACAAGATGGAGGTCACCACCCAATGGAGCCCCAAACCCTGCCACTCACACACAACCAAGTTAGCAGCAGGCTCACCTCTGATGCCAAGCAGGCCCTACTTCAGAGGTAAAAGAACCTACACAAGGCTGGCAGCACTAACGGGGGCCACCTAACCTCTGGGGACAGGGGAAGGGTTTCCTCTCGAGGTGGTAGCAAGAGGCTCTGAGCTCTGGTCCCACCTTCCACACAGCCAGTACCAAGACCCACCTCCCTAAAATACTACCCCCAACTCTTCACCCCACCCTCACCCCAAGGCCACTCATTCAGAGGCAGGTGTGAGCACTTTGGCCAGGACCAGCCTCTAAGACACCAGGACTGCATAAGCTCACGAAAAGACAATCAATGTCACTCTTCACCAAAGACATAGCAATCAGAACTACAAGACACCACCTCACACTCACTAAGATGGCTAAAGTTGAAAGGACAGATGATAGTAAGTAATATTGACAAGAATATGCAGAAATCAGCTTCTTCAAAAAGTTAGACAAAGAACTGCCATATGACACCCAGCAATTCCACTCCTAGGTATATACCTGAAAAAACTAAAAACAGATACTCAAATACTTGTACACAAAAGTTCACAGCAGCACTATGCACAATAGCCAAAAAGTGGAAACAACCCAAATGGCCATCAATGCAAGATAGATAAACAAAACATGGCATATCCAGACAATGGAATATTGTTTGGAAGTAAAAATGGAGTACTGATCTACACTACCACATAGATGAGCCCTGAAAACACTACACTAAGTAAAACAAGTCAGTCACAAAAGGCCACATATTGTATGATTCCATTTATGTGAAATGTGCAAAACAGGCGAATCCACAGAGACAGAATGTAGACTGGTGGCTACCCAAAGTTGAGGGGCGCGGGGAACGGACTGCTAATGGGTATGGGGCTTCTTTTGGGGGTTATGAAAATTTTCTAAAATTACATTGTGGAGATGGTTGCACAACCCATAGAATATACTGAAAACCACTGAATTGTACAGTATGTGAATTATAACTCAATAAAGCTGTTTTAAAGAAAAAAAGGTACCTAGATGGAGAATGGCCCCTGAGCACCCCCCACCACCTGATGTTACACCTTACACTCACTTATCGCCTCAGGCCTGAGGCCTCCTGTGGGTGTCACGATGCCAAGTCACCAGAACTGCATCAGGAAAGGATAAAATCTAGCCGCAGCAGCTCCCACCACTGAGCTTCCCGAGCGCTGGGCCCTGGCTGAGCTGCAGCCCCTGCCACGTCAGAGAAACCCACAGGAGCCACGAGCCGGGCTGCTGGGGCTCCCCACTAAGCCCCGGCCACGCTCCCAGCACCACCTCCCCAGAGCCCAACCCCTTCCCATCCCACCTCCCCCACCCCCCCGCCCTGCCACCTTCCCCAACCACTCGGTGGCCTCCTGGCCTCCTCCCTGCTCCCCGCTACCACCCTGGCCCTCTGCAGCCCATTTTCCGCGAGGCAGCCTGAGGGGTTCTGCTAAAACCTATCAGGCCACGTCCGCCTGCTCAGAGCCTCGCCGCCCCGGCCTGGCCCTCTCTGACTTCTCTCCCCCGCCTCTGCTCCAGGCGGCCGGCCTCCAGGCCACAGCACACTCACTGCTCTCACGCGCTTTGCCCCGCTTTGCCCCTCGTTATTCCCCGTCTCCTTCTAGCCGCCTTCCTTATCAGCTCTGCCTAAACAGCTACCCCCCAACCCGACTGACTCTAGCTCCTTAACCGCACCCTCTGCTTCAGAGCACCGCCCACCACGGGTCACCTGTCTCCCACACTAGACCGCAGCTTCCGCGACGCAGGATCTGTCTTGCTCACTGTTGTGTCCCCAGCGCCTAGAGCAGGGCCCGGCCCAGAGCAGGTGCTCAGGAACACTGACCGAAGGAAAGAGAACGAACCCTCACGGACAGAGAAGGAGGCCAAGCCCCTGCAGGAGAAAACCATCAGCATCAAGATCCCGCGAGCCCGCACTTCCTCGCTCTGCCTCCACCTCCCGCCCCAACCCCCAGGCGGCCGGCGAGCAGGCGCTGAGAAGGACGCTCACCAGTGACCACAGCTACTACGGGGCTACTACCTGTCCTGCGCTCACTAGGTGCCAGGCGCCAGGCCGTTCTCCCTCTCCTCTCACGCCTGAAGACGCTGAGGGTGGAGTACACCCGAGACCACGGGGTCCAGCGGGGTGGCGCTGCTGGAATCCCACTCCTCACCCCGCACCTCACCTGCCTCCCTCAGTCCCTCACCTCGGGCCACACAGCGCCCTCAGCCCCGTGACCGCCCCAGCCAGGTCTAAGGCCAAGAGCCCCTCGCGTTCTGAGGCTGTGCCAGGCCAAATGCCCAGCTCCCACAGCCAAGACTCATGTGGGACACTGTTTGCAGGATGGACTTTGGCCTGTAGCGTGAAGCCACTGGCAGTGCCAGCACCACAACAAGGAAAAAAGCATTGGGCGGGGAGTAAAAACCAGGGTCCATGGACTGGCTCCGTTGGGAGCGTCTGAAAAAGTCAAGGAACCGGACTCAAAGCCAGGAGCTGGGGACTTCCCTGGTGGTCCAGCGGTTGGGATTCCGTGCTCCCAATGCAGGGGGCCCGGGTTCGATCCCTGGTCGGGGAGCTAGATCCCGCATGCATGCCACAACTAAGATCCCGTGTGCCGCAACTAAAGAGCCGGTGCAGCCAAATAAATAAATATTAAAATAATAATAATAATAATAAAAATAAAAGCCAGGCGCTGAACTAAGTGCTTTATGTACATCTCAAACTTCTCAATCATGGGAGAAAGGTGCTACTCTTACCCCCATGTCCCATGAGGGAACTGGAGCTCAGAGTGGGGAGGCTCACTTGCTCTTGATCACACCAGCCATAAACAAAACTAGGATCTGAGCCTAAATGGTGCTGACTCCAAAATCCACTCCTTTTTTTTTAAGTGAAAGGTACAGTAGCGTTAATTATATGCACCTTGCTCTGCACCGGATCCCTAGAACTTTTCCAGCTTACAAAACCAAAACTCTATACCCAATGAACAACTACTCCCCTTTTCCCCTCCCGCAGCTCCTGGCAACAACCATTTTCTGTTTCTAAGGTCTTGATTGCTTCTAAGACCTCATACACGTGGAATTTTGCGGTGTTTGTCTTTTTGTGATTGGCTGATTCCACTAGACATAATGTCCTCAAGGTGCCTCCACGCAGTAGCATGTGACAAGATTTCATTTCTTTCTAAGGCTGAATAATATTCCACTGCACGTAGGGACCACTCTTCTTTACCCATTCATCAGCTGATGGACATTAGGTTGTTTCCACATCTTGGCTATGGTGAATCACACTCCAACGAACATGTACAAATACTTCTTCAAGACCCAAAATCTATTCTTAACCATTGGATCATTACATCTCCAGGATCAGAGGGGGTCAGAGGAGTTCATGGAGTCTTTCCCTCACTCGTTCAACTGTTAAGCAGGCACCGACTCTAGGTGCAGGCGTTGTGCTAGGGCCATGGCAGTGACTGAGACGCCAGCCCGGCCCTCAGGGCTCACAGTCCAGTGTGGGGGACAGACCCATCCCCCACAGTGATGACCTAGAGTGGGCAGCGCTGGGATAGGGGAGCCAGGTGATGCGTCATTTAGCCTGGGCCCTCCTGGAGAAGGAGATGCCGGAGCTGAGATCTGTTTTATTTCCCACTTTCACATCAACAGGGAATTGTTTCTTTATCCAAACCACTGATCAGAAGAAAGCTGACAAGGACAGGAGAAATGACAGAACTAGGGTCAGCTAGGGAGAGAAAGCAGGCAGCGAGGACAGATCAGCAGAGAAACCAGCTGCCTAGACACACCTGCCCGGCCCATCACAGCTGACCTCGGCTTCTTCCACACTCGCCTCAGCCGCCTCTCCAGGCCCAAGAGCAAGATGAGAGACCCGTGTGACAGCCCCATCCCCTCCTCAAAGCAGCCATCATCCACAGCTTGGTGGCTGTGATCTGAACGCTGATCACGTTCACGTACGGGGACAATGGTTGCTTGTACAGGCCTGCACCACAAAGCACCCCACAGACACTATTGTATTCTTGAAGCTCTTCCCTGTCACCCTGTCATCACCACTGTCCCAAAGGGGAAAACAAAGCTCAGGGAGCTCCCCAGCTAACAAGAACAAGAGCATGGAGTCCCAGGCCTTCTAAGTGGCCCAACTCCAGCCTTTTTTCCTCCACACCATCCATCAACCTGGATGCTATTCCAGCTCTACTTGGTGATAACAACAACCTCGGAACCAACAAGAGCCGGCATTTACTGAGCAAGTTACCCTGGGCAGGCCTGCCCTCGGTGGTCTCTGTGCCCAGTCTCACTATACTCCAACAGCCTGGGAGAGAGGTGCCCTTGTCCCCACCATTTGTGGCAGACCATGAGTTGGCAACCAACATCCACCGCCCCTTCTTCGATAGTAATCAGACTCCTAACATAACTGGCACTAGGCCACCCAGAATACAGTCTACGCCTCTTAGCCTTCCTGGCAGCTGTATGTGACCATGGGGCTACTTTCTGGCAGGGGGATATGAGTGGACATATCATGTGCAAACATCTAGAGACTTTCTTAACCGGCATGAACCCCCTGGCCTCTTTTCCCTCCCTTCTTCTTCCCCGCTGGATGTAATGAAAACATGATGGCTAGAGCTTGAGCAGCCCTCTTAGACCTTAAGACAACACTGGGAAGAGAAGCCACGCACGGCTGAACAACAAAACGGTCTCTGAGCAGAAATGGCCACCTCTGGGCTTTTATGTGAAAAGGAAGTAAACTTCTATCTTGACTAAGCCATTGATGCTTCAGGTCTCCGTTATTCACAGCCAAACCTGATTTTACAGGATACATCATTTCACATGCAGAAGAGGAAACCAGGCTCAGGGTTACAGTCACTTGCCCAGGTCACATGGTACGTAAGTGGAATAGCTGGAATTGGAACCCAGAGCCCTGTGACTCCAAACTCTTAAGGACCTGGTATGGTTTGGTATTTTGCCTCCCGGCTGTGTCACCTTGGACAAGCTGCTGCACCTTTCTGAACTTCTATTTCTGCAGTAGAAAGCCCAGGTGAAGAGCTAAGAGAGGTCCAAGGTCAGAGAGTCTGGGTTAGAACGCCAGCTCTCTGCCCTCTCGCTATATGATCTACGCCGTGACTCTCTGAGCCTCAGTTTGCTCATCTGTGAAATGGAAACAATAAAAAGCAAACCACCTCCCAGGCTGGGGGTGACAATTTGATGAAGTGGAGACGCATGTCAAGTGCTCAGCACAGTGGTTAACACATAAATGCTCAACAGCATTAGCCATTATTATCAGCATCACCTTTAACACAGGGATCAATACCAATCTCTCAGGCCTGCTGAAAGGACTAGAAAGAATGTGCCAAAGTAGCAGGCACGGGGTCTGGCACACCATGAACCCTTAATAAATGGCAGCTATTCATTCCTGAGCACTGACTGTGCCCCACTGCTGGGGCCTCAACAATAAGCAACACAGACCCAACCCCTGCCCTTGTGGTCATGTCATAGTTACTCTGACACCACTGGAGAGGGGCTCTCTCTACAGCCCAGTGGTTCCCTCCTGGGTGACAGAAGGCAACTGAGGCGCTCTCAAAGATTCCTCTCCTAGGGTAATAGCAGCCTCTGTCTCATGGGTGACTGTGGGGATTCAAAGAAAGCATGCATCTAAAGCTTTTTTCAGAGCCTGGTGCCTGCGAAGGACCAATTAAAATGGTAACTGCTATGTTTTATTCATCTGTTCTTTTAAACCACGTTGGGCTCCAGCTTGGAATGCAAACATGACCCAAATACACCTAGTCCCCAATCGTACAGAGCTGGATATGTGTGTTAAATTCCACAAAGGGGAAGGACAGGGAGCTATGATGGCTGAGTATGGAGGATGAGGAAAGACTTCCCTGAGGGTTGAGATCTGACAGATGAGCAGGAGTTAATCAAGTATAGGAAAAGCTCATGCAAAGGCCCTGTGGCTGGAGAGGGCTACATAATTTGGTGAGGTAAACTGGTAACTCTTTATACATCTTTTTTGTTAGAAAAAGTAGCCTAGGTATTGAGGAAGCCAGATGGCGTGAGCAAAGGAACAAGGCAGAAAGCAGAGTGACAAGAGTCTGGAGGGGGTGGTAAAAGCCAGAACATGCAGGGTCTTAAAGGCTGTGTTGAGGAGCCTGGCACTAGGGAGTCACAGAGACGTTCTGAGCAAGGGAGGGACAGGGTCAGCTTTGTGCTTTAGAAAGACCTCTCTGGCCCCTCTGAGGAGGGTGGATTAGAGGCAGCAGGACTGGAGGCCAGGGGACCAGGGAGGAGGCTGGGGCAGTGATGCAATGGTAAATGAAAACGTCTATAATAAACACCATCTAACGGGAGAACTGAACCTAGTACGCAAATGCCATTTCAAGCTGGGGTCTCAAGAGCAAGTAACAGTTAAATAGGTGAGAGGAGGCATTACAGGTTCAACCCCTGTGGTGGCAGAGACGGAAAAAAGGCCAATGGAGCTACCTAAGGATGAAGCTGAGAGGCCAGACCACAAGGGCCTTTTAGATCACAAGATGCAGTGCGCTCTTCTCTCCAAAAGCAACTGATGCATCAAAGCATCTAACAGGGGAGGGAAATGGTCAGACTTCACTTAGTGAATGACGACGGCACTCCTTCGGGGTGCCAAATTAAACCTCAAGAATGCTGAGCTCTTCTGGGCACTGCGAATACAGCAATAAGCAGGACAGACAACATTCCGGAGGTGGCCAATCTTATGTCTGGACTGCTCTGAGTGTTACAAAGACTTTCCTCCTTCCTATTAACCCCAGCTCTGTACTGAGTCCACACCAAACAGCACAGTACACTACAATAAACAGAATACCTCAAGTTTTTACCAATGATGACGCTCAAAAAATGGACATTCTCTTGAGGAAACTGGGCTCTGGCGTTAGCGTATTTCCAAGCCCAAATCGTACCAGGAGGACCAGGGCCCCACCCTCCAGCAGAGCTCCCAGCCCAGATTAAACGTTACTCACGATCTTTTCATAGTACTCCCGCCGCCGCTCTGCCCTCTTTTTGTAGTCGACCATCATACCTCGAAGCTTCCGCTCATGCTTCCGAGCCTCGTGCCACATCGTGGTGAGGCCAAGCCTGGGGCCTCAACCTGAGGGATAAGGAGAGGGGTGTCAGACGGGCTTTAAAAACCATATAGGCAGAATCTATGTCATCTAACAAGTTGGTGATAGAGTTGATCCTGAACAGCAGCTTCAGGGAGGGGAAGTGAGGCTGTGGAACTGTGCTCCAGATGCTCAGGTGTATCCCAGACAACTCTGATCCAGTACCCTGGGCATTCTGAAACCGCCCCCTCGGGTGATTCTGGAGTGAGCAACCCTGGGAAAGCGGTATCCTGTGTTCAAGGAGCCAGAATCAAGGATGAAAGGTTCGGGAATGGAAGGAGCGAGTGTTGGAAGCAAGGTCTGGAGACAGACCTTGAGCAGCTGGGGCTGGAGCTCAAGGGAGGGGGAAGAGCTGAAAGGGCTCCCACCAGGGGGCATCTGTGGGTGTGGGTATGGGTAGCAGGGGTCCGGAGATGAAGGCAAGTGGACGAAGAGGAGAAAGATTTTATGGGAACAGAGTAGTGGTTTGGAGGTAAGGGTCGAGGGCAGGTGAAGGGCGTGGACGGAAGACGGCGACCCTTGGGGGAGGAGGGGGAGCATGGGAGAGTGCTGTTAAGGAGAGACCAGAGCGCGGCTGAGGTCTAAAGATGGAATCTAAATTGGGGGCGGGGGGGTAGGGTAGAGACTGAGGGAAGCGGAACGGGCAGACAGGAGGGGGTGGGTTGAGCTTCGGGACGAGGCTGGAGGACAGCGGCAGAGCCCGATGGTTTGGACAGGGCTCGAGCACCGGGTCTGGGCCTGAGGGTTCGGGATAAGTTTTTTTGACAAGAGGAAGGGACCTGTGGCAAGCGGCGGGGTCCGAGGCGGCGAGTTCGGCCCGATGGCGGGGGCAGGGCGCGGCCTGAGGCCCGGCAGGCCGAGGGGGTGCGGAGCGGTCGGCCCTCGAGGCCGGGGCCGAGCGGAGGCTCACAACAGACCGGAGAGGTCGAGGCAAGGACGAAGCTGGGCTGACGTCCGCCCGAAGCCAGGAGGTCACGGCCAGCAGCCTGCACTCAGCAGCTCGCCGCCGCCTCCCACCGCTGTGCTCGCGCGCGGCCCGCACCGGAAGCGGAAGTGGGAGGCCGAGTGAAGGGGGAGGGGCGGAGCCTGGCGCAGGGTGCTTCCGCTAACGCGAGGGGCGGGCCCTATATTCGGGCGAGGAGGAAGGGGCGGGGCTTGGAGGAGATTAGCGGTGTGTCAGGAGATCCTGGAGACTTTGTACGTGAGTCAAAGCCGCGGGTGTTTCTCAAGCGGAGAAGAGAAGAGACCCCCAACGCTCAAAATCTCATCTTTATTGGGAAGACTCAGAACAAACAACCTACCCCGCACCTTCAAGCCTGGGGACGGAGGGCGGGGGATCTGCACCCTCCTCCCATATGTACACAACAGAATCCGCCTGGAGAAGGTGCCCCCGCTTGTGAGGGCTGAGGCAGCAGCTTTAACAAGCTAGCGCTTGAGAGCCAAGCAAGACCCTTTTCCTCTCCAGACTCAGTTTTCTCACTTGTAAAATGGGCTCAGGGGAAACCGATGCTACGGAGTTTCTCGCCAGCGCTGAAGATGTCCGATTCAGAAGGATGAGAACGTCGGAAGACTGACCAAGGGCCGCCCAAGGGTATGGGGGTGCTGGATATCCTGGTTGGGTTCGCACGGCCCCTTCCACCTCCCTCCCCACCCAGCGCCTCTCCTCCAGCGCCGCGGGGGCTACGTAGCCTCAGGCCCCGGGGACAGGAGGCCGCCCCCAAAGCCCGCCTCGCGGTACTGATTGGGGAACATGTTGCTGCCCACGAGGCTGGCAGTGCCTCCGTCCCCGGGGCCCGGGGACTGGTACGAGTCCAGCGTCAGCGGCTCGGGGCCGGGGGGCTCCCCGACCGCGGCCCCTGCACCCCCATTGCCCGCAACAGCGCTGATGAGTGGTGGCGCTGGGGGCAGCATGTCCAGCATGGTGAAAAGCGTGGGGGCAGCGGGGTCGTAGGCAAAGCCGTCGTCCAGGAGGTCCGGCTCGCAGGGGGGCTCCAGGCCTGGGAGGGATACGGTGCCCGGGAAGAAGTCTGTGTCTGGCAACAGCGCTGATGGCGGGAGGAACGGGCCTGCAGGGATGAGAAGAAAGAAGAAAGTATGGTGGGCTTTTACGGTCGACCTCCGGCCAGGCCCTAACTCAAATGCCCCCTCTGTTGCTAAATGCTTTATCAGTGTGGCCTCCTATAATGCCAAGAAGAAACTCTGAGTAGGGACTATCACCGTTCTCTATCTCCCTTTTTTTGTTGTTGTTGTTAAAATAATTTTTTTGAGGTATAGTTGATGTACAATATGTTCCAGGTGTACAACATAGTAATTCACGATTTTTTAAGGTTATACTCCACTTATAGTTATTATAAAATATTGGCTATATTCCCTGTGCTGTACAATATGTCCTTATAGCTTATTTATTTTATACATAGTAGTTTGTACCTCTTAATCCCCTGCCCCTATCTTGTCCCTCCTCCCTTTCCTCTCCCTACGGTAACCACTAGTTTGTTCTCTGTATCTGTGAGTCTTTCTTTTTTGTTATAGTCACTAGCTTTTTTCTTTTTTAAGATTCCACATGTAAGTGATATCATACAGTATTTGTCTTTCTCTGTCACTAAGCTTATGTCCTCCAAGTCCATCCATGTTGCTGCAAGTGGCAAATTTTCTTTTTTTTTTTTATGGCTGAGTAGTATTTCATTGTGTATATGTACCACATCTTCTTTATCCATTTATTTATTGATGGACACTTCGGTTGTTTCCATTTCTTGGCTAATGTAAATAATGCTGCTATGAACATTGGGGTGCATGTATCTTTTCAAATTAATGTTTTCATTTTTTTTTTAATATATACCTGGAGTGGAATTGCTGGGTCATATGGTATTTGCAAATGATATGACTGATAAGGGGTTAATATCCAAAATATAAACAGTTCATACAACTCAACATCAAAAACACCCTGATTAAAAAATGGGCAGAAGACCTGAACAGACATTTTTCCAAAGAAGACATACAGTTGGCCAAAAGGCACATGAAAAGATGCTCAACATCATTAATCATCAGAGAAATGCAAATTAAAACCACAATGAGATATCACCTCACACCTGTCAGGATGCCTATCATCAAAAAGACACGAATAACAAATGTTGGCAAGGATGTAGAAAAAAGGGAACCCTCCTACACTGTTGGTGGGAGTGTAAATTGGTACAGCCACTGTGGAAAGCAGTTTGGAGGCTCCTCAAAAAACTAAAAATAGGATCATTCTCATTTAATAAGCAAACAGGCAAAATAACTTGCAGTCCACAGGTGAGTTGCAGAAGCAGGGTTGAAACCATGCTCCTGTAGTGCTAGGGAGTTTTCCCCAAGAATGAGGAAGAAGAGGAGGCTCCAAAGCCCCCCCAAAAATAAAGACAACCCAAAAAGTGAAATATCCACACCATGGGAGACCCAAGGGAGAAGTCACAAGTCCCAAAATTGTATAGTAAAATGGTGTCACTGTGGGAGAGTCTCTCTTTTTGAGACAAGACAAACCTCACCAGCAAAGGCTGACTACACTTGTCTCAGAAAGAGACACTGCGCTGCTTGAACTCCTATTTCCCAGCCTCCCTTGTAGCTTGATGTGACTAAATGCTGCTGGCTGAAATGTGGGCGTGATGGCTGCAGCTGCAACAGCCACCTTGGACCATGAGGTGGAAACTATGAGCTGAAAATGGCAGGAGCTTGGGTCTCTGATGATCATGCAGCCACCAAACCATCCATGGACCACCTACCTCTGGACTGTTTATGTGAGAGGAGAAATAATGTTCTATCCTATTGAAGCTCCTGTTATTTGGGGTTTTGCTATGAATGCAGTTAAACATGATCAAATGCAGTTAAACAAATGCAGGTGGCATTCCTGCTTTCTGGCAAGTTCCTAACATCTCCTGGGCACCAACTCTATGTCAGCCACTGTGCTAAATAACTGTGTGATGTGACCTCACTAAATTCTGGAAAGAACCCTAAGAGGGAGGGTCTCCATCTGCATGTTAAGTAAACTGAAGCCCAAAGAGGTCATACAGTGGCTAAATTGCGTCCTCAAATTCAAACCCAGTCTGATTCCAGAGGCCATGCTCCTAACCATCACACTCTAGTGCCAGGGCAGCTTTGCCACAAGGATGAGAGAGGGAACTTTAGACACTGGGAAATCGGGGCGATAGAACAAGTGGATGAATGACAGGTGGCTGATGAGGAGAGGCTTTGGGGATTGGGAATCAAAGGTTGATGAAATGGACTAGGATTGGGGGTTTCTAGGGGCAGAGCTGTTGGGCATTGGTTACAGTGGGCTGGGGGGACAACAGGTGATGATTGAAACCTTCAGGGTGGGACTGGCTGGAGTGGTCCAGGCTCAGCAGACTCTGACTGGTTGGCAGCTGGCTGGGAGCTGGGCGCCGTGGGGTCGCTGGGGTGTTGGGGACAGCATTCTTAGAGCTAGTGGTCAGCGAGTGAGGAGGCTTTGGATGGCAGCCAGACAGGGTTAGAATTCATGGGAACTGGAGGCTGGCATGTGAGTTGAGACGAAGGCCGCAGTAAAAGAGGCCGGAGGGTGGCTGAATTCAAGGCTGGCTGGCTCTGACACCACCCCCATTTATCCACCGTCTACTCCCTACTACTGGTTTCACATGTCATCACTAATCTAAATCTATGCCCAGGTGCAGCTCCCCACTCCACCTCAGACTGGCTGTGTGACCTTGGGCAAGAGACATCGCCTCTTTGGGCCTCAAGTTTTTCACCAGTAAAATGTGGGTGGGGCGTGGGGGGAGATGACAGCACCCATCCCCCCCAGGGTGATTACCCAGATTAAGTGAGTAAGCACACACAAAGCAGTTATGTGATCATTATATAGTGTCTGTAAAAATAAATACATTAAATTTTAAAAGGTCAATGAGATAGGTATGTGGTGAGACTTTTCAGAGGAGCCCTGAGGCTCTGAGAGGTAGAGCAACTTGGTGAAGGTCACACAGCAGGTAAATGGCCCAGTGGAGATCAGAGCCTCCAGACTGTGTCCAGAACCACTGTTCTTTCCACTTTGTGTTGCTGGCTAAGTGGTGAGGCACTGCCCTAGTAGGAGCTCCTGGGGGGCCTAAAAAGGCCAGAAAAGCAGGGCTGCAGCTCACCCTCAGCCCACCTTGTGGGCAGGGGCTTGCACTGAGCCAGGACCCACCTGAGCCGTGGCCGGGCAGGAAGTGATCCAGGAGGGCCGGCTTTTTCCTCCGCCGTTTGCTTTCGATGCCATGGGGGTCTGAGGGAAGGCAGAGATGAGGACCCCTGGATCCCAACAGCCCGTCCTCCCCAACCTGGGGTGGGCCAGGGCAGTAGGGTCAGTCATCCCCTCCCAGTAACCTGGAGAGGGATGCGAAAAGGGGCAGAGGGAACACACCAGAGCTATTCAGCTCCCCAAGGACGTCGGGCAGCCCCCGTTTCCGCTTCTTGTCCACACCGTAGCTGTCTGTTAAGGAGATACCAGAGGCATACAAAATAATCCGTTAAAAATAAGAATTAATTAAGAATTAATTATAGAGACCATTTGGGAAGTTGTTGTGCTGTTCTGGTTTTTGCCCAACCAATGCAAATAGATGTCCACATCTTAATCAGAATAAAACCCAAATCCACTTCTAGCTACACTGGAACGTCCCAGGCACAATTCTGCCTCAGGGCCTTTGCACTTGCTGTTCCTGCTGCTTCAAACACTCTTCCTCAACTCGTACCACTTCCCTGGAGAATTGCTTAGTCATCCTCCCATCCTCAGGTCAGCCGTCCCCTCCTTTAGGAAGCTCTCCCTGAACCCTAAGGCTGGGTCAGGTGCCCCACTCTGGGCAATCCGAGTTCTGTAAGCAATTCCAATCCCAGCCCTGCCCACTCTGGTTGTCACTGTATGGGAATGGATCTGTCCCCCTTCTCCCCATAAGACTATGAGCCTCAAAGGGTAGGGCTGGGGCTGTCTCAGTCACCGCTATGTTCCCAGCACTACCCAGTGAGGGTCAGGCATGAGCAGGCGTGCTGAGGGGAGGAATGATTAAATAGTCCCAAAATGTCATAAAATGGGTACTATTATTATTTCCATTTTGCACAGGAGGAGTCTGAGGCTAGGAGAAGCCAAGATCGCACAGCCGGTAAGCAGCAGACCAGGATTTGAACCCCAGTCTGTGCAACTCTGAGCCTGCATTCTACTTCTGCCTCTTCCCCTTTCCCCTTTGGGTCACCCCAAGCAAGACCAAAGACCTAGTCTCTGGGGCGGTGGGTCACCCTGGGTGGCCGTGGTTACCATGGTCCCGAGGCAGGTATGTGAAGGGCAGAGGCTCACTGCAGACCCCATCAGTAAGCCGCTGCAGGAAGACGTTCACTGTCACAGGTTCAACAATCTCCAGGTCCTCGTAGGGTGGTGTCTTGAACACAATGGCAATCTGGCGGTGCACGTCGGCCTGGGAGAAGTCAGCCCGGCCTTCCCAGGAGGCTCTGCTGAACACCACCGATATATCCTCTGGCAGGAAAGCGCGGGCGTCAGCTGAGCCAAGACACTGGTCCACTGGAGACCCAATTCACTCAGCCTCCCCCAAAATCAACACCAATACTTCTAAGAATAAAACTAATTATAATAAAACTAATCATAGTGGCAGCTAGCTTTCTGTTGAGCACCTACCGTGTGCCAGTCACTGACACACACACACACACACACACACACACACACTCACACTCATCTAATCCTTTAACAATCCAAAAGGCAGGTAGAATTAATATTTCCACCTTATCAGGGGGCCCCAAGACCACCATCAGATTCAGTGATTCACTAAGGGGACTCACAGGACTCAGCATATAGTAGTACTCATGGCTATGATTTATTACAGCAAAAAGATAGATGCACACACAGTAAAGAGGAAAGGTGCCTGGAGCGAAGTCCAGAGGAAACCAGGTGCCAGCTTCCAAGAGTTCTCCCCAGGGGAGTCACACAGAACATGCACACCGCACACTGCTGCCCCCAGTGGCAACACACATGAAATGCTTCTACCAAGGAAGCACATTAGAGACTTACTGCCCAGGGTTTTTACTGGGAGTTGGTCAAGTAGGCTCCCTCTAACTGGCACATATCAAAATTCCAGACTCCCAGAAGGAAAGCAAATGATCCACACAAACCATATTGTCTGTACAGTTTAGATACAGTGAGCCACTCTTAACAGTCAGGGAATGGTAGGAGCCCTCTCAAAGTTCCCAAAAGCCAGCCAAGGGTCAACCTTGTAAGCTGGGCTTCCAAAGGTTAACAGTCTCAGACCTGCTATGTTAACTCTTTTCTAGACACCCACTTCATAGATGGGGAAACCGAGGCTTGAAGGGTTTAAGAGACTAACCCCAGGTCATACAGCTGGTAGCAGAATAGTCAGGATTCAGTATGCTACTCTGCCTACTATTTCTTTTTCTTGTCTTATTGCATTGCCTCTCATCACACTAACTCCATATACTGAGGCTTTATATGTGTTGGACAGACATGGTTTGCCTCTAAGACACATAACAATCCTATGAAAAAACTACCTTTAGGAAGTCCATTCTATTGAGGGGAAAGCAAAGGCACAGGGAGGTTAAGTCACTTGTCCAAGGTCACAGAGTCAGCAAGTGGTGGAGCCAAGATGGGAATCCAGGCAGGCTAGAGCTCTTCACCACAAGCTCCTACAGCTTGAGGAAGTTACTGATATCTCTGGGCCTAGTTTCCTCACCTTCAAGAGGGAAAGTCATAGTACTCACCTCACAGGAGTTGTTAGGAGGATTAAATGAGTCACTCCAAGAAAAGGGCTTAGAAGAGGGCTTAACATAATAGGTGCTCCGTCCATGTTAAGTATGATAGTTTTTATTAGTATTATGCAAAATACTAGCTCTAGGTCTGGCACTCAGGAAATCCTCAGTAAATGCTAACTCTCTGTAGTGTAGTTTTTAGGTACGTGGGATCCCATCTCATCGTAACACCAGCTCATTTTAGGGATGAGGAAACAGGCTCAGGGTGGTGAAGTCACCTGCCCGAGATCAGTTAGTGAGTGAATAATGAAACAGGACTCACATGTACCTCGAATAATTCACCCAGGGCAGGAACAGTTTCCCTGCCCTGACCCCAATTCCCAGGCTCCTAACAGCCTCCTTGGCATTCCTCAGATTTCAGCTCAAATATCACCTCCTCTGGGAAGCCTTCCCAGATGCCCGGACCATGTCTGGACTTCCTGTTGTTCAATCTCAGCACTTTGTCTTCTTCCCTCTCAGCATTACTCACATTTGTAATTTGTCTTTCTTTCCCTACCTCCCTCTGAACTGAGAGCACTGTGAGGGCAGAGGCTGGGCCTGTCTCTGTCACTGCTGTGTCCCAGCACTGCCTAGCACAGAACCCAGCACAGAGGAGCCACCCAATAACCATTTGCTCATTCATTCAAAATCTTATAAGAACCTCCCACTCCTGGGTACATATCCAAAAGAATTGAAGACAGGTGTTCAAACAAAAACTTATACACAAATGTCTAAAACAACACTATTCATAATAACCAAGAGGTGAAAATAACCCAAATGCCCATTAACTGATGAATGGATAAACAAAATGGGATATATCCATATATGGAATATTAGCCATAAAAAGGAACAAAGCACTGATACCTGCTACAGCATGGATGAACCTTCATAACATTACGCTAAGTAAAAGAATCCAGACATAAAAGGCCACATATTGTATGATTCTATTATATAAAATGTCCAAAATAGGTAAATCCATAGAGACAGAAAATAGATTGGTGGATGTCAGAGGCTGGAAGAGAGGGGAATAGGGAGTCACTGCCTAATGGGTACTGGGTTTCTTTCTGGGGTGATGAAAATGTTCCGGAACTAGAGAGTGGCGGTGGCACAACCTTGGGAATGTACTAAATGTCAATGAAGTATACACTTTAAAATGGTTAAAATGTTTTGTTTTAAGAGTAAACCTTGCAGAGAAAAAAAAAAGAGAGAGAGAATCAGGAAAAAAAAAAAGTTTGTTTTTTTTTAAAAATTTATTTTATTATTATTATTTTTTTTTGGCTGTGTTGGGTCTTTGTTGCTCCGCGCGGGCTTTCTCTACCTGCGGTGCGGGGGCTACTCTTCGTTGAGGTGAGCGGGCTTCTCATTGCGGTGGCTTCTCTTGTTGCGGAGCACGGGCTCTAGACGCGTGCGCTTCATTAGTTGCAGCACGGGGGCTCAGTAGTTGTGGCTCACGGGCTCTAGAGCGCAGGCTCAGTAGTTGTGGCACACGGGCTTAGTTGCTCCGTGGCATGTGGGATCTTCCCAGACCAGGGCTCGAACCCGTGTCCCCTGCATTGGCAGGCGGATTCTTAACCACTGTGCCACCAGGGAAGCCCGAGTTGTTTTTTTTTTTTTTTTCCCCTGGGAACCTCATGTGTGCTTGGCCTTGGACTGGGTGGTTCTGGGGACACAGCTGCTCACCAGGATCCTCCCAGGTCCTGCCCAGACAACCCAGGGGCGGGAGGGTTGGGGGTGGAGATAGACGTTAACTATATAACCATACAACCTGAGAAAGGATTGTGCAGGGGATTCCTGAGGCTGTAGCATGTTCTCCTATCCTCCTCCCCTCTCACTGCCCTCCTGCCCCATTGGCCTCACTGTTCCTCCAACAACTAGGCCTGCTCCTACCTCAGGGCCTTTGCACTTGCTGTTCCCTCTGCTGGAACACTCTTCCTCACATGGCCACACAGATTCTTCGTGGCTCCAGTGTCGTCTCCTGAGAGCGGTCCTCCCTGGCCCCACTAAGTCAAACTGTGCCCCACAACACCTCCAGCCATCTCTCTCTATCCCCTTCCTCAGCATTATCTACCTCCAGATACTACTTTTGCACCGTCTTCCGGATTTTTTTTCAACTCCCTTTCTTTATTTTTTACTTTTCCTCCCAGAAGCACAGACCAGCTGGATTCAAATCCTGTCTCTACCTGACTACCTCTGTGACCTTGAGCAAGTTACTTAATCTTTCTGTGCCTCGGTTTCCTCATCTGTAAATGGGGAATAAGAGAATCTACCTCATAGAACTGTTAGGCAATTAGATGATTGAATAAATGACACATACAAAGTGCTTAGGACAGAGTTTGGCACTTAATAAGAGCAAGATAGGCTTCCCTGGTGGTGCCGTGGTTGAGGATCCACCTGCCAACGCAGGGGACACGGGTTCGAGCCCTGGTCCGGGAAGATCCCACATGCCGCGGAGCAACTAAGCCCATGAGCCACAACTACTGAGCCTGCGCTCTAGAGCCCGCGAGACACAACTACTGAGCCTGCGTGCCGCAACTACTGAAGCCCGCGCGCCTAGAGCCCGTGCTCCACAATGAGAAGCCCACGCACTGCAACGAAGCGTAGCCCCCGCTCGCCGCAACTAGAGAAAGCCCGCGTGCAGCAACGAAGACCCAACGCAGCCAAAAATAAATAAATAAAATAAATAAATTTATTTCAAAAAAATTAAAAAAAAATAAGAGCAAGGTAAATGTTAGCTCTTCTGTTGGTGGTGATGTTATTTATAATAGAGTCACATGATAGAAGATACAAAGGACAGAGAAAAGATATATACAATAAAAGAGAGGGACTTCCCTGGTGGTCCAGTGGCTAAGACTCCATGCTCCCGATGCAGGTGGCCTGGGGTTCGATCCCTGGTCTGGGAAGATCCCACATGCCACGGAGCAACTAAGCCCGTGCGCCACAACTACTGAGCCTGCGCTCTAGAGCCCGCGAGACACAACTACTGAGCCCGCGTGCTGCAACTACGGAAGCCTGTGTGCCTAGAGCTTGTGCTCTACAACAAGAGAAGCCACCGCAATGAGAAGCCCGTGGGCACCACAATGAAGAGTAGCCCCCGCTCGTCACAACTAGAGAAAGCCCACGCGCAGCAATGAAGACCCAAGGCAGCCAAAAATAAATAAAATTTTAAAAAATAAATAAATAAATGTGAAATTAAAAAAAAAAAAAAGATCCCACATGCAGCAACGAAGATCCCACATGCCGCAACTAAGACCCAGCGCAGCCAAATAAATAAATAAATATTAAAAAAAAGAAAAAAGAGAAAGCTCTCCCCCCAGGCAATCCTGGGTTGTTTTTACTTTTCAGAAAACCCTATTTTTAATTGGTCCAATGGTTAAGACTCCGCCCTTCCAATGCAGGGGGCGCGGACCAAAAAATTTTTTTAAAAACCAACAAAAACACCCAAAAACCCTATTTGAAAAAGGGTTTTGACATTTGAACAGATGTGAATCATGTGGAAACATCGTCCATTTTCTCCATTCGTAGCCCTGATCCAACTGTCATGAAGCATTTATTTATGCAACTCCACGATTTTAATACCAGAGTCCCCCGGAGCTCATGATGGCAAGGCCTGCCAGGTACCCAGCGCAGGCCAGCACTGTTTGTTTGTTTGTGCCTCCTTCTTTGTTCATGAATGAGTGAGCAGGTGAGTGAGTGACTCAGTGAGTGAATGAATCAATTGGCTGTTTCTCTCTGACTCCAAAACCAAAGCTCTGGACCCTTCTACTTGGCTCCCCTGGTTAACTGGCTCTTCTTCACCCTCTCATCCTCCGGGCTCCCCAGCTGCCCCTGCAAGCCGGCAGACCCCACTCCGCCCACTCGCTGCCCCAGGCCCCTCACCTTTCTGCACCTTGTCGCACAGCAGGTAGAGCTCCTCGCCACCCGTGCACGGCCCGCTCTCCTTGTTGATTCGGCAAATCCGCAGCTCTGACGTGTTTGTGGACTCTGGGAAAGAGGAGAGGAAGAGGCACACAGAAAAAACGAGAATTCAGTCATCAAACCCTTACCAGGTACCCCATGGGTGCCCACCCTGGGGTGTGGAGAGGTGGGAAATGGAGAAGCCAGGGTGCCTGACCCTTCTGGAACCTGTGGTCCAGGTGGAAAAAGAAGATGCCCAGGCAGAAGGGGTTAATGGACGATCATGAGTCCTCTGTGCGGAGGTCCGGTGAGTGTCTGCCCAAAAGGGAGACCCTCAGACCTCAGGGTTGGTGGGGTCAGGAGTCAGGGATGAGTCTTAGATGAGGGCTAATGGCCTGAAACTTGTAGTGGACACATGTTGTTTTGCCAGTCTAGCAGTCCTGGCCCTTCTTCTGTTAACAGCCCCTCCAGTTTTCCTTTAAGGAACCACCCCCCACCTCAGTCATGGGGATTGGGTAGGGTGGAGCCCACTCCCAGCTCAGCAGTGATCATTTGCCCTAGACCTGGCCAGTCAGAGCATCGCCTCCTTCTGGCTGCAGCTGATTAGTCAGAGAGGAGGACATGACTAAAACTAGGCCAATGAGAGACAGCCCTGGGACTCTGAGCAAAAATACTGAGTAAGAGAATCTCTCTTTGGGAGCAGGGGAGAAGTGTCATGCTGGTAGGATGTAAGACTAGAGCTGCGTACAGTTATTTTGCCCCTGCATGGGAGGGCCCTGCCAAGAGTGACTCTTAACATAAAGGAAGCATGGCTGAGAGATGGAAAGAGATCCCTAATGACATCATTGAGAACCTGGATGCAGCCAGACCTGAAGCACTGTGCTACCTCTGGATATTTTTAGTTAATGGAACAAATTCTTCTTTTTTTCCTTATTTGAGTTGGGATTCTATCTCTTGCACCCATAAAAGTCCTGATTGAATTAATATCCCTGCCCATTTTGATGCTTGTGGCAGTCACTGTAGGCTGGCTAAAATCTAACAGCCATTCCCAATCTCCTCTTCCATACCTGTACCCCTCTATAGAGGATGAAAAACCTAAATACTTGCTTTCTCAGATTCCCTTGCAACTAAGGGTGGCCGTGGGACCAAGTTCTGGCCAATGAGACATAAGGAAATGTCTACCAGGGTGATTCTGAGGAATATATTATTTTCTCTATGAAAGAGAGAGAGATTATTACTCATGCTGCCTCTTCTCAAGGGCTGCCTAGTATAGTTGTACTGGTTGTGCATTCTGCAACACCAGAAAGCCCCATTCCCAGAGGCTACCTAGTAAATGCTGACCCCTAGAATTGGGCAGTGTACAGCCTGCACACCACACAGGGTGTCACTGCCCATCATGCCTTGAACACAGACATGATGTCTGGAGCTGTGGCAGCCAGTTCATGACCATGAGGGAAAGCCCAAGAGAATCACAGAGCTGCTGAACCAGCACCCAGATATAGCTGAGCAGCTGAATCAATAGGAACAGCCTTAATAACTGAGAAAAAAAAAAGAACTCCCTGTTTGTTCATGCCATCGTATGTGGGGCTTTCTGGTACCCGCAGCCAAAGACAATCCAAATGGAACAGCACCCTCGACTCACTCTTGTCGTAGACGGGCTCAGAGAGCACAGGGTCCATCCGGCGCATCTGTCCTTGCTGGTCCCTGTATGAGGCCTGGAAGCAAATCCTCACGACATTCATGTCCACCTCCTGATGGTTCTTCAGGGACCCAGCTGCGGGAGAGATATGGGAAGGCTGAGTGTGGGGGGTGCAGACCCTGGTGGGGGGACAGGGGACAGGGAAGGGATGGGGCTGTGGCGATGGTGGATAGTGGAGAAGGCGAGGGGACAGGGGTGGCAGAGGGGGCGAGGGGTCTGGGAGGACGGGATGCTGAGGCTAGGCGTGGGGACTCACCATTGTAGGGGTCGATGCCCAGCTGAATCTTCCGCTCAATGGCGGCCTCGATCTCCTTCTTCCTCACACACTGGATGCCTAGGTTGTTAAAGCTGAGTCGGGGGGAAGGGAGGAAGGGAGGTAATCCTGAGGGGGCAGGTGTAGCCCTAACCCACAGGACGGCTCTGGTAGATGCTGTCTCGGGGCTCACAGTCTCAGAGGCTGAAGCCCCCCAGGGCAAGGGGTCCCAGCACTGGGAGGGGACTGGGGTTCAAACCCTTCAGGGGTGTGGAGAATTTTTGAGAGAACTTATCTTTACCACAGGAAAGCACCTGTTGACCTCATTTATAATAAGAAAACTGCAAATTAAACAGCAAGGTGATGCCAATTTTTTAAAAAACTCATCAAAACAGCAGAGATCAAAACGTCTGACAATACCCTCTGCTGGTGATATTGTGGAGAATCAGGCACTCTCACCCATTGCTGGCGGGACTGTAAATTGCCCCAGCAATCACATATTGGAGGACAACATGGCAGTATTCATTCATTCTACCAATATTTCCTGAGCACCTACTGTGTGCCAGGGACTGTGCTAGGCACTGGGGGATACAGCAGGGAACAAAAGAGATAAAATCCCTGCTTTCATGGAGCTGACATTTTCACTAAGTTTATAAATCACTAAAAGTATAAATGCACAGACTTGGGGCCAGCAATTTCATTTTTAGGAATTCATCCTGCAGAAGAAAGAGTATATATGTGAAGCTGTTCACTGAAGCACAGTTAGTAATAGAGCAACAAGAGATTGGAACCATTGTGGGTGCCCATTCATAGGGACTTAATTAATTGTGTGCATCCATACATTGGAATACTATGCAGTCAATAAAAAGGACAGGACAGCTCTAAATGTACTGACAGGAATTATCTCTAAGATGTACTGGAACATAAAAACAAGGTGCAAATGTCTGCTACCATTCATAAGGGAAGGAAAAAAATATATATGCATAGCACATCTTTAGCTGCCTCCAGAAAGGGGCACTGGTGGCCAGAGGACCAAAGATGGAAGGAAATTTATTTTTCATTGCACACCCTTTCTGAACCTTTAAATTTTTAAATTAAAAACATATAAATTTTAAAGCGAAAGAAAGAATGGGACTTGCAGCTAAGTCAGGTCTGCAGTCAAATTCCAGCTCTGCCATTGGCTATCTGGGCTCCTTCGCCTCTCTGAGCCTCAGTTTCCTCCTCTACAAAATGGGGATAAATATAATGCGTGTGAATGCGTGTGCGGCAGGGTTCCAGGCCTAGGTAAGACCCTCCACGGCCCCCAGGTCTCGGTTTCCCCATCTAGGAGATGCAGTGGGAGAGTCTGGCTAAGCTGCCCCTGCTCCTAAGGTTTTCCGGGGTGATCCTCAGCCCCTCAAAATCTCCGTGACCAAGGGTGAGGGGTCAGGGCTCAGGTACCTGTGACGGGGGCTGACATGAGGCCGGAGCCGCACCCTGCAGACGCCGTCCGTGCAGTCTTTCCCCACGAGGCTGTGAGGGTGAACGCGGTGAGGCCAGTCCTTCCACACCAGGCACGCGGTCACCTCCACCTCCCGCAGCCCTCCACAATCCCGGAGCTGCAGGAAGACAGGTGCTCTTGGGGTCCCTTTGCAGACACCTGCACCCATCCAAGCCTCCTTTGGTAGCTCCCCACCCCTCCCCTGTCCCCCGACGATGGAGGAATGTTTGCTGAAGACCCCTCCGGGATCCTAAACTGGAGGCTTCCAACCTGGGGGCCTCATAACATGAGAGCTGCCCCACAGATGTGCTTTCTTTAGCCACTCGACTTTAAAAAAATTGCATGCACACAAGGTCTCCAAGTACAGCCCACAGATAACATACTAATTGTGGAGAGACCTGGTAGACACCACCTTAACCACGTGATCAAGGTCAGCGTCACCACTACGGGGCCAAAGTAACACAGGCATCCCCTGATGGGATGTACTGGGAAGAACACGTCACTTCTATGACAGCCCCTTCAGAAGTGCATCACCGGAATCTAATCAGGAGGAAACATCAGAAGAGCCCAAATTGTGGTCATCTGGTCAGACATATTAGTGTCATGAAAGACAATAAAGAGATGGGTGTCATATTTTGGGTTAAAAGAGAACAAAAAATGTATTTTGACCTGGCTGGTAGTTACACAGTGTATATATATATGTCAAAATTCCTAGAGCTATGCACTTAAGATTTGATCAAATATAACTAAATTTAAAAAATAAAAATAAAAAAAGACGAGAGAGGCTACAGAGATACGATAACCAAATGCAACATAGGATCCTTGATTGGATCCTGGATTGGGGGGGGAACAATTATAAAACACACATTTGGGGGACAATTGGGAAATTTAAGTATGGACTGTATATTAGATGATATTATAGAATATCATTAATTTTCCTAGGGATGGTAATGAGTGTCCTAGACATGCAGGACCTTATTTTTAGGAGATGCCCATTGAAGTATGTACAGGTGAAATAACATAATATTTACAACTCATCTGCAAATGGGTCTGCAAAAAACACAATGTGTATTTGTGTGTGTGTGTGAGCGCTGTGCATGCGTGTATGTGTGTGTTTGTGTGTATGGAGAGAGAGTGACAGATATAGCAAATGGGGCAAAATGTCAACTGGTACATATAGGTGAAGGGTACACAGGTACTTATTGCACTCTTCTTTTAATTTTTCTGGAGATTAAAATTTTTTCATCTAAACTCATCAAAATGTGTACACTAAATACATACATTGTTTGTATATCAGTTATACCTCAATGAAACAAACAAACAAAAAACCTAGAAAAAAAAAGATTTAAAGGATTTTTTTTTTCAGAATAAAAAGTTGGGGCGGGGTGGGGGAGGGAAGGATTGGGAGTCTGGGGTTAGCAGATGCAATCTCTTATATAGGATGGATAAACAACAAGGTCCCACTGTACATCAGAGAACTCTATTCAGTACCCTGTGATAAACCATAATGGAAAAGAACATGAAAAAGAATGTATATATATATGTATAACTGAATCACTTTGCTGTACAGCAGAGATTAACACAACATTGTAAATCAAGTATACTTCAATAAAATAATTTTTTTAAAAAGTTGGGGAAAATCTGGAGCTTACATTTTAAAAGTATGAGACATCACGTTATTCCAGATTTCCAGATTCTCGTTTTTAAAAGGGAAGTTATGGCAACTGGGGCTGGACTTCTACTCAGCAGCCACGTGGGGCAGCAGGCAGAAACTAGCCCCTTGAGACAGGGCCCAGACCCACGTGGCCGCTTGGCTTTCCTGGGTCACTCACAGGGCCCTAACTGGCATGAAAGAACCACAAAAGCCTGCTCCGAATGTGTAAAGCCGGTGCCTATAAAATACAATGAACAGGTGCGTCTCAGTGAGGGAGTACTGCCCTCTAGGGGGCGTTTGGGATACTGAGGACCATTCTGGTTGACACTGGGATCGGGACCCACAGCAGGCAGTACAGGGCCACAGATGCTACACAGCCTGCAATACCAGGACAGTCCCACACAAGTCCTGCAAGACTTCTGAATGTCCCGCCAACATTCACATCAGTGACAAACCTGTTTTAAGTGGTCAGAACCCAGAGCCTCCTTCCGTTTTACATGTACAGTATTTTTTCCCATAACTTTCAAATACACTGAATTTTCAAGGACTGCAATCACCATGTTAATTGAG
The DNA here is from genome assembly GCF_028564815.1 of Eubalaena glacialis. NCBI lineage: Eukaryota > Metazoa > Chordata > Mammalia > Artiodactyla > Balaenidae > Eubalaena > Eubalaena glacialis. The sequence continues at coordinate 59,767,050 of NC_083733.1, read as the reverse complement.
AGAAGACTGGTTTCATTTGAACTGAGAATTGTTCACCACTTTGGTGGCCTTTTTTTTTGCTGTGCCACTGGACCGCCAGGGAATTCCCAATTGTTCACCATTTTGGAAAATCCTGTCACCTATGGCCACGCTGGACGTGTGGCATTTAAGTCGCAAAGTCCACCACGCTGGGTCGGGCTGCATTCATGCTGCTGTATTAATGAGATCCAAAGCAACTGCTACTTTGTTTTCATTTCCCTGAGGCTGTGCCCAAGCATTTACATACTGAAATAAATGTGCTTGTATAGGCTGTATAATTTTCCTTTTATTTCTCCTTCATACTAAAGTTGGGGCATTATGGATTTCAGGGATGATTATGAGTAGACAACTTATATTGAGAAGACAAATTTCATTGAGTCAGATGGGTTAAAACCATTAGTTTAACCAGCTCCCTGATGTAACATTAGGAGATTCTGAAAAGCTCAGAGTCAACAGAGTCTCAGGAGTCATGAAGACTGCAAGGCTGAAAGCTTTTCATCTCTTTTTTTTTGGCTGCACCATGCGGCATGTGGGATCTTAGCTCCCTGACCAAGAATGAACCCGCGGCTCCTGCAGTGGAAGCTCGGAGTCTTAACCACTGGACCGCCAGGGAAGTCACGAAAGCTTTTCATCTTTGAGATGTCATGCGAGATTGTGGATAGACATTAGGCCTTGAAGTCAGTCAGACCTGGTACCAAACCAGGCTCTACCACTGGCCGTCTGCGTGATAAACCTCTCTGGTCTTACCGTCCTTATCTGTAAAATAGGTACTAAGTACCTGGCACACAAGAGCACTTAGTAAATGGCAGTAATTACTACAATGAATTTGCTGTGTACCCTTGAGCAAGTAACTTACACTCTCTGAGCCTCAGTTTCCTCCTCTAAAAGATGGGGATGAAAATACTAAATCGAAATTCAGAGTCAGGTCACCCCCTATTGTTGGACATTTACTGTTCTAACTCTCTGAAATCAAAACCAACACAAAGCTAGAATAACTGCCTGGAAAGACTTAGAAATAAAAAGTTGGGGAAAACACAGCCTCAAAGTATCACCCCACAGGTAATGTACTAATTACAAAGGGAAAGCTATACCTTTTCAATGGTGGTCACTCCCTGTTATGGGCTAAACTGCACGCCCCCAAAATTCATATGTTGTAGCCCTAGCTCCCAGTACCTCAGAATGTGACTGTATTTGGAGATAGAGCCTTTAAAGAGGTGAGTAAATTAATGAGGCCTTCGGGTGGGTCCTAATCCAGTCTCCTCATGGCCTTATAAGAAGAGGTAATTTGGACACACAGAGACACCAGTGCTGACACAGAGGAAAGACCAAGTGAGGACACAGCGAGAAGGCAGCCGCCTGCAAGCCCAGGAGAAAGGCCTCAGAGGAAACCAGCCCTGCCGATAGCTCGGTTTTGGACTTCCAGCCTCCAGAACTGTGGGACAATAAATTCCTGTGGTTCAAGGCACGCAGTCTGTGGTATTTTGTTATGGCAGCCCGAGCTGACTAATACACCACCTTCACCACGGGCTCCGACTCAGCATCAGATATTAAACTGCCACCCCATGGCCATGATGTGAGACTCCTAGAGGGCCACAGCATCACCGCTGGGGTATTCCCACCAAAATGAAGAACCTGATCTAATCTGGAAACAGCCAATAAACCCGGAATGTGGGACATTCTACAAAACGCCTTTCCTGTCCTCCACAAATGTCCCTGTCCTGAAACGCAAAGACAGACCGAGGAATGAACCCAAGTCAAAAGATACCAAAGACACCTGTCTTCCTCTGTGTGGGCTGCTGTGACAAAATACCAAGAACTGGGTGGCGTATACCCAACAGATATTTATTTCTCGACAGTTCTGGAGGCTGGAAGCCCAAGATCAGGGCGACAGCACGATTGGGTTCTGGTGAGGGCCTCTTTTGGGTGCAGACTGTGTCACTGTGTCCTCACATGGTGGAAGGGACCTTCCCCATCACCTTCTGGGTTAGGGTTTCAATATATGAATTGGAGGCGGGGGGACACAAACATTCAGACCATAGCAACACCTGACAACTAAAGGCAGCACGTGATCCCGGACTGGATTTTAAACAAGCAGACAAGAAAAAAAACAGGTATAAAGGATATCTGGGGTCAGCTGGGATCATTAGACTATGGACTTAATCTTAGATAATATTCTTGCGTGAATATTACGTTTCTAGAATGTGATAACAGCACTGTGATTAGACAGGTCCTACATCGTAGAAAAAAGTCATGGCTCTTGAGAGATACAGGCTGAAACATTTTGGGTGAAGTGTCATACTTCTGACTCACTTTCAAATCTTCCTCCGTAAATGTCTATATAAAGAGAGAGGCATTGGGAATTCCCTGGCGGTCCAGTGGTTAGGACTCTGTGTTTTCACTGCTGAGGGCCCGGGTTCATTCCCTGGTCCAGGAACTAGGATCCCACAAGCCTCGCGGCATGGCCAAAAAAATAAACCAAGAGAGAGGCATAAAGCAAATGTGGCAAAAGGATACGGGTGTTCATTGCGCTATCCTTGTCTATTTTGCATAGGTTTAAAATTTTTCCAAAAACGTTGAGACATAAAGTTGAAAAAATATCCCTTATCAAATTGGAAAAACAGACAAAATGCTTAAAGATAAATGAGGGGCTACAAAATTGCCCCTCAACGTACCACACTTGCCCATTCCTGAAAAGCCAGTGATGGAATATACGTTTCAAAGTAAACTGTTCTTTTCACCAGAATGTCCCGCTAACACGCTACTTCTGGCCACAACGCCTGGAGCCAAATCCAATAACAACAACTACAACCACCTGTCTGAGTAAGGGGTCCTGCACACCAGTGCTGGGCCATCTCCCTGGTTTCCTCACAGTGTCCTGTGGTGGGGGGCAGGAGCTTCATCCCCATTTTACAGATGAGGAAACTGAGGCCAAGGGAAGCACTGGACTTGCCCTAAGCCACACAGCTGGTAAATGGCAGAGCCAGGACCAAAGCCCAAGTCTTTCTGACCCTAAAATCCAAACTTGTTGGGGTAGGACAGGGTTGCTCTGCTAATCCCCCAAGTAAAGCTCTGAGTACAAATCCCACTGAGGAAGAGGAGAGGGAAACAGATCTCACACGAGGGAGTTGGGACCTGGGGCCGGGGTCAGGGATGGCGTCCCTGAGGTGGGCTGAGGCCTCACGGGTGAATAGGAGGTGACCAGGCTGCAGGTGGAAAGCACTGCAGCCAGCAGGAATGGCACAGGCAAAGGGCTGGTGGCTGGATGGTGGTGAGTGAGGAGGGCTGGATGGGAATGGGCAGCAGGAGCCGGACCATAAAAGGTCTTAGAGGCCCAGGGAGGATCTTGGGTTTCCTCCTGAGGGTGCTAGGGAGCCAAAGGAGGATTCTGAACAGGGGAGAGGAGCAGATGTGTAATTTAACAGCACCCCTCTGGCGGTCTTGGAAATCTGGAGGAGACTGAGAGCTGGTCACCAGGGAGGAAGCTGGAGGTCAGGGAGCAGATGAGCCCGGGATCCAGGGCTGGTGGGATGGTGAGGACATAATTCAGGGTCCATGGACACTTGGGCAAAGATCCAGAAACACATGAAGTCTCCGTATTGGAAAGGCACAGGAACCAGGCCTCTCAGAAATCACTGGGAGAGACAGTCATGCATGCAACCCCCGGGGCAGGGCAACTTGGCAACAGCCGTCAAATTATCTTTGACGGGCAATCCCACTTCCAGAAGTTGTTTTTTTTTTTTAACTTTTTTTTTTTGGCCACGCCACACAGCTTGCACGATCTTAGTTCCCCCACCAGGAATCGAACCCGTGCCCCCTGCAGTGGAAGCGTGGAGTCTTAACCACTGGACCGTCAGGGAAGTCCTAAAATGTGTTTTTTTTAACTTAAGAATATATCTTGGAGCTGAGCTCACATCAGCATGACTGAAGCTGCCTTATTCTCTTTACCATCTCATCCCGCTATGTGGATATAGGATAATATATTGGGCAAGTCTCCTATTGGTGGACATTTTGGTTGTTTCCTGTTTCCCGCTATTACAAGCAGGGCTGTAGAGAACGACTCGGCTCATCTATTATTTCCTTCACGTGTGTCACTCAAATAACTTCTGGAAGGGAATCTGGTGGTCCAGTGGTTAGGACTCCATGTTTCCACTGGGCTGGGTTAGATCCCTGGTTGGGGAAATAAGATCCCGCAAGTTGCGTGGCACGGCCAAAAAAACCCAAAAAACAAAAAACCCCACACATTTTATATACACACGCGCACGCGCACTCCCCTTTATGTACAAAAGGGGGATAGTATATACGTATATATATATTTGCCTGTATAATCATTAATCATAAAATACTCCTGAAAGGCTCCATGAGATATTGATAACAATGGTTACCTCTGGGTGGGGGGGGAACCTGGAGGCGGGGGGGGGGGGAACCTGGAGGCAGGAGTGGGGGACTTTTGTTCATTTTAATTTAATTTAAATTATGTTAATTTAACATGACTCTTCATATTTTTGAACGTTTTGATCCATGTCATATGATTCAAAACTTTAAAACAAACTAAAGGGCTTCCCTGGTGGCACAGTGGTTAAGAATCCGCCTGCCAATGCAGGGGACACAGGTTCGAGCCCTGGTAGGCGAAGATCCCACATGCCGCGGAGCACCTAAGCCCAAGCGCCACAACAAAAGAAGCCACCGCAACGAGAAGCCCACGCACTGCAATGAAGAGCAGCCCCCGCTCGCTGCAACTAGAGAAAGCCCGCGCAGCAACGAAGACCCAACACAGCCACAAATAAAATAAAAATAAAATAAAGATGGTTATAGTTGAAAATCTTGTCTGTACCTTATCCATTCAGCACTGCCTCCAAAAAAGAATTCACCTGTATTTGTTTTCCTTTCCAGAGTTTCTGTATGCAAATACTAGCAAATACAAATTGAAAATCTTATTTTCCCCTCTTTTTGACACACACGGTAGTACAGTTTACCTTGAGCAACGCGGGGAGTGGGGGAGGGAGCACTGAGGCACCGACCCTGCCCGCAGTGGGAAATCCACCTATAACTTATAGCTGGTCCTCAGTATCCGTGTTTCTGCGGTTCCGCCTGGGGGGATTCCAACAACTGGGGATCGTATTTACTGTTGAAAAAAATCCCCGTTTAAGCGGACCCACCCAGTTCAAACCCATGTTGTTCAAGGGTCAACTGTATAATACCCACAAAATTCTGCACCTCAATTTAAACAGAATTAATATATCTTGGAGATAGATACTTCCACATCAGTACCTAAGGGATGGCTTCATTTAAAATGTTTTCTGTATTAACTGTATGTATTTATATTTATCTGCACACTTACACAGATATATTTGTCCCTGCTGCATAGGATTGCAATCGGTAGATGTATCGATTATTTCACCAGTCCCCTGATGATTAACACGGAAACTTCCAATTCTTCTCTATACAAACAAGGCTGCAAGGGAGAACCTTGTACGTCCCTCTTTCACCCAGATGCAGGCACATCTACATGATAAGTTCCTAGAAGTGGAATGGCCCGGCCTAAGAGTAATAATGATAATAATAATTATACTAGTAATACTAGAAGCTATCTCAATTGAGCACTCACCATGTTCGAGGTACTTGGCGTGAATAAGTAACTCATTTACTCCTCCCAACAACCCCAGGTGCTTGGTTATTATTATTCTTCAGTTTTTTAATTTCTTTTTTGGCCGCGCCAGGGGGCCTGCAGGATCCTAGTTCCCCAACCAGGGATCGAACCCGGGCCCCCAGCAGTGAAAGCGTGGAGTCCCAACCACTGGACCGCCAGGGAAGTCCGTATTATCCCATTTTGTAGAGGAGGAGGCACAGAGGGATCGAGTAACCTGTCCAAGGCAGTACCTGGATTCGAATCCAGATACTCTGATTCTTAAGGCCTCACTGGTGAACCAGGAGGGTACCAATGATAATTTTGACCAATACCGTCAAATTGCCGGGAAGAAGGTCTTTCTCTGAATGCCCTTTAAATTTAAGGCCAAGTGACAGCGGTATCATCCGCTCCAACAATAGCAACAGCAATAATAATAACCACCATAAAATACATGAATAAAGAAATACATGCGTATGAATCTTCGGGGCGGGGGACACGCGAGTCCCACCGCCCCCGGTGCCGCCCCCGCCCCTGGTGCCCACCTCGATGGCGGGCAGCGTCTTGCTGGCCTCTGTGCTGCTCTCCCCGAGGATGCTGCCGGCCGAGCGGCCCTCGCACTCGTAGCGGAAGCGCATGCCGCGCTGCTTGGGCTGCTCGGTGATGACCAGGTGCGGCCGCGGCCCGGGGCCCGGAGCCGGGGGCACCAGCCGGCCCAGGGGGCAGCCCCAGGGCGGCGGCGTGGCCGGGGGCGGGGGCGCCGCGGGGCCCAGGGTGACGGTGCTCAGGGAGGCCGCCCCGCGAGACACCAGGCGCGGCAGCCCCTCGCCCGGGCCCGGCTGCGCCCCCTCCAGGCCGAAGCCATTCTCCTTGATGTACTCGTCGATGATCTCTGCGGGAGAAGCAAAACCTAGGGATGACGCTGATTGTCAAAGAAAACGCTTTTTTTACCCCCAGACTTGTGCTGCCCTCGCCTTTTCCCCGTCCGTTCATTTCTTCAAGACATATTTCTTGTGGGCCAAGGGCAGGGGCGTCAGGTCCGAACACAGAAAAGCCCCTGCCCTCCTTCTTGGAAACAGACGCGTAGCGTCCCCCAGTTCTAGAAGCCCGAAACCCCAGAGGTCGGCCTGGTTTCTCCTTCTCCTGCACCCTTCTGTGCACCCGCCTCCGAAACAGCTCCTGAACCCATGCCTCCATCACCTCTCACCTGGATCAAGGTAGAACCAAGTCACAGGTACCCCTGCCTCCATCTTGCCCCATTTAATAACAACAAGAATAACAGGTGCTCTGCCCAAGCCGTTCCCATCTCAGAAAGCAGCACCACCATCCACGGTGCTCAAGCTGGAAGGATACACATCTTTATCAGGGCTCACGATCCCACATCTACTATGTCCAATCCATGAACTTCTCCTGCCTCTACCTCAAATATACATTTACGTTCCCACCACCTCTCCCCACCGCCACTGCTTCCTCCCTGGGCCACCCTCCATCACTTTCCACCTGAACCACTGCCCCTGTTCCCCACCTCGCCTCTTCCAGTCTATCTGCCAAACACAGCCAGAGGGATCTGATGTCAGACCCTGTGCCCATCTCAACAGAAGCCTCCAGTGGCTCCCATCTCCCTAAGATTCAAAGTCAACACCTTCCCCATATAAAACTCTCCCCAAACTCCACTCACCTCAGGAAAACAGGACAAAGACAAAACCCACACCCCCGACCTTGGCCACAGAGCCTTCTGTGGACGGGCCCCCTCTGTCCTGGGCTTCTTGCCTCCCGCTGCCCCCTCTCATCATGCTCTGGTCTCTTTTCTGTTGCTTGCACCCACCAAGCCCGGCCCTCTTCGGGGCATTGGACTGGCTCCTCCATCTGCCTGTTCCACGCTTCCCCCCATTCAACCCATGCTGGCTCTTTCTCATCCTTCCGGTCTCAGCCCACCTCTTCAGAAAGGCCCAATCTAATGTGTTTTCCCCAGGCCTCTTCCTGTTTATTTCCTTAGCCCAATCTAACATTATTTTGTTCTTTATTCCTTTTCCTCCTGTCTCTGCCACTAGAGTATCAGTTCCAAGAGAGCAGGGACTTTGGTTCGTGGCTGAATCCCCGGTGCCTAGAACAGTGCCTGGCATGCAGCAGGTGCTCAATACAACTCACTGAAGGAATGAACAATAGTTGTAGTAACAGTAACTAATGCTAAAGACGGCTGGCATATGCTGAATCTTCACTAAGTGTCAAGCACTGCTAAGTACCCTGGGAGCACATGACTTTGTTAAAATCCCCCAGCAGTCCCAGAAGTCACACTGTGACCTCCTCCCCAACAAGGAAGGCCAAGATCCCTCTCTGTGAGCACTTGGACTTCCCAGCCTCCCCCCAGAACTGCCCTGTGATACTCACCCAATTCATCTGTGGAAGAAAGAGAAAGAGAAAGGTGAGGTCCAGGAAGTGGTCAAGACTTTCATCTTTTAAGACAGATTCCCCAACCCCATCCCCTCCCAGAACCCTTCCCCCTTCCTCCATCCTGGGAAATCCTGGGCTCTGACTCCCTGGGATGTTAAGCCCTAACCCCCATCTCTCCCTCCTGGCCTACCCTCCCTTCAGCTCCCAATGTTGGGGTCCCAGGGTCAGGCTACCCTCAAATGCCTCCCCCAAAAAACCTTTAGACCAGGGATTATGAAGCAGTGTTGAGAATCTAAGGAAAAGCCAAGGGTCTCATCACCAGGGGAAAAAAATGGATGCCCAAGATTCTAAACAAAATGTGGGGGTGGACCCCTCCCTAAAGCCCACCCTAGACCCCGGGAGATCACTTCCTGGTGTCTGAAGATCCAGGAAGGCTGATCCTTCACTTCTAGGCAACCACCTCCCTCTGCATCCCATGCCAGTCCCCAGCAGTACCCAGCCGGTATCCGGGATTTGCCCCTACTTCCTGAGGGGGGAATGACAGCAATGCTGGGGAAGCCCCTTATCACCTCCTCAGGAAAGCTCAGCCCTGGAAGGGACCGTGGAGGATGGAAACCAACCTCCCATCATTCCACAGACAGAACAAGGGGAGCCCAGAGGGAGCAAGCAAGCCTGTGGGGTCACACAGCACGGGAGGGCAGACCGGGGCCAGATGCCCCATCCAGGGTTGCCTGTGCTGGCCGCTGGCCACCAAATCGTTGCCAACCTGCCCTGCTGCCAGACCTGTCCTCCTCCTCCACTCTCGGGGAGTGGCTCCCAGCAGCCAGACCTTTGCTCCTTGGAAAGCAGTCTTCCTTCCCCGCTTATCTCATGTGATCTGTGAAGTCACCAGGGTGGGGAAGACATCCCCACTTGGTAGATGGGGACACTGAGGCTGGGAGAGAGGAAGGGACACGCTACAGATCACTGGCAGGGCCAACTTCAAGTCCCTTCAACTTGGAAACACCTTCTCAGGCATCCGTGCTGGATGACCTGGGGATCCAAAGATGAGTTAGACTTTGTCTGAGCCCTCAAGGAGCTCCCAGGCTGCGAGGGGAAACTGAGGCCCGGGCAGCTGTGGCTGAAGCTTTGTACTGCCTCAGTTCAAATCCTGGCTCTGTTCCTTGCTAGCCATGTGGCTCTGAGCCCATTACTTAAACTCTTTTTGTGCCTTGGTTTCTTCATCTATAAAATGGACACAATAATAATGCTTGTCTGGTTGGGCTGTTTAATATACAGGAAGCACTTAGAACTGCCATAATAGTAGACGATACATAAATGCTGGCTGCTGTTGGGTAAAGTGTTGGGAGACATTATTTTATGGAGGTGGGTAAATTGCTTCCCCTCTCTAGGCCTCAGATTGTCTGTCTATAAAATGGGGAGGTTGGAAGACATGGTTTCAGAGCATGGGGTGTGGAGTCACACAGATGTTAGTTTGAATCCCGGCTGTCACTTCCGGCTGTGTTGTCTTGGGAAAGTTGCCTAACCTCTCTGAGCCTCCTTCTCTATAAAAAGGTCTGATATATCTCAGGCATTAACATGAGGATTTAGAAGCACACTGGGAAATTGCTTAGCACAGGGTCCGACCACTTCAGGCCCTCCATAAAACTTAGCCATTATTATTATTATCTAAAATCCTCTTTCAGCCAGGAAATGTTAGGGACTTCTCTTTATTCAGGGCTCAGCTCAAATAACAACCTGCCCCCCTCCCAAACTCCCACACAAACTTGCCACCATTCAGGGCCAGCCAGGATGGGCCACGCTTGAGCAGCTGTCTTTCATGCCCCAGGGCCTTTGCACAGGCTAGTCTCTACCAGAATGCTCTTCCTTCAGGTCTTTGCATGCCTCGTCCTCCACTTTCAGGTCCCTGGTCAAATGTCACCTCCTAGATGGGTCTTCCCTCACTACTTTATCCAAGATAGCCCCCAGAACCCCCACTCCAGTCACTCACAGTTAGGTGCCTTGGTTTTATCATTTTCATGGCACTGGCTAGGATTTGACATGACCTTATATTAGAGTGATTCATATCTGTCTCCTGTAGACTGTGAACACCAGAGAGTAGGAAACACATCTGCCCCATCCCCACTGTATACCCAGGGCCCAGTATGTGTTCGGCCCATCAAAATGAGGGAAAATTTCCCTCCTACTCTGTCTCAGTTGTTCTCCCATCCCCACCATGCTATTTAGGTGTCACTGATCCCAAGATTTGTTTAGGGCCTTTATCACATTTTATAATCCTACATTTAATTCATTGTGTACATATCTGCTTCCACATCTAGGTAGGGAACCCTATGAGGGCAGAGCCAGGGCTGTCTTGGTCACTGCTGAGTGCTCAGCACTGCCCAGCACAGGGCCAGGTATGCAATTGGAACTCAATAAATATCTGTTGAATGGATAACATCAGAAATTACTCTCAACTGAAAGAAACCAAAGATCTAGGTCTTGGGTCAGAAAAGTCTCAACCTTGTTCTTGCCCAGAACCAGTGCTTGGCAGTACCTGTTCCCAATGCCATCTCCCACCTTTCACTATCTCCCAAACTCACAGACCTCTTAGAGAACCCGCAGGGCCTCCTCCACAGCCACGCCAGCACTTCTGGGGTCCATCCCAAGATTTTACCTCCAGAGAGAGGTTCAGACCCAGCCCACTGGGGCCACTGAGTTTTCCTGGTGGCAGGACTCAATCCCTGCCCTCCAAATTCCAGCACATTTATGAGAGATGATGTCATCCTTTGGCCATGCTTCTGCATTTCCTTGGGCAGCACTGAATTTTGAATGGCACAGGATGAGGGGCCTTATAGACTAGTGGTTCTCAGCATCTCTTGGGAAGTTGCTAGAAATGCAAACTCTTAGAGCCCATCCTGGAGCTACTGAATCAGAAACTCTGGAGGTGGGGCCCAAAAATCTGTTTTAACAGCTCTCTGGGTGACCCTTAACTGTGTGCCAGACACTGCTTTAATACTGTTATTGCTTTAATACTGATACTGTTTAGCTGTATCAGCTCATTGAATCCTCTCGGTCCCTCTGAGGCATTGATATTATGCCCCTCCTACAGATGAGAAAAACTGAGGCCCAGAGAAGGGAAGTGACTTGCAGTGAAGGGGTGGTGGCACCAGTATGTAATTATTACGCTCTGCACTACCATAGTGAATCTCTAAAGAGGACTCTCTTAGAGAGTGAATAGGTGGTTAGTTTTACTTGCCCAGCTCCTTATCACCCGGGAGGTAGGGGCATCTGGGGACCCCATCTCAACGGGCAGGGAGGGATACAGGCTGAGGAAAGCTGAGGTAGACCTCCGCAAAACCCCCAGACAGAGGCGTACACAATGCCACCTCCACAGGATTCCCCCTGCCCCATCCTGAGCGTGCACATGGGCAGGAACTGTGGAGGGCTGCTCACCCGTGGTCCTAGAAACGGCGAGCGAGAGCGAGGAGAGGTCCGCGGCCCCTGCAGGGAGGGAGGCATGTCTCAGGAGGTGATGGAAATACGGCGGGAGAACCAGACAATCTCCCAAGCCCCACCCCGTTCCTCTCCTGGCCCCGCCCCTTTGGATCATGCCCCTCACCCTTATTGACCGCATGGTCCGGCCTTCCTTCCTTAACTCATGGACAGGTTCCCTAGTTTCTGTCAGTCACCCCACCCTTCATCACACTCAGGCCCTGCTCCTTCTCTCCCTTAAGAAGGCTGAGAAGGGCCTGGAGGAGCTCTTCTCAGCCTCAGTTAGGAAAGCCCCCACCCTCTTCCTTATTTCAGGGTCAGACCCTACCTCTTCACTTTTCCAGTGTCAGGCCCGTCCCCTTCTCCCTCAGACCCTGCCACTTCTCTCCAGAGGCAAGCCCCACCTCCTCTTTCTTCTCTGAGTCAGACCCCGCCCTCTTTTTTTCAGAGCAGGCCCTCCCCCTTCTCTCTGCCAGAGTCGGACCCGCCTCTTCTCCCTCTCCGAGTACGGCCCCGCCCCCTTATCTCCCTTAAGCCCCGCCCCTTACTCTGAGTAGGTGAGACCTTGCTTCCTTCTTTGAGTTAGGTCCCGCCCTCTTCTCGCACTCATGGTCAGGCCCCGCCCCCTTCTGTGGGCCAGGCCTCTCCTTTTTCTCCCTCTCTGTGTCTGGCCACGCCCAGTCCCTCAGGAGCAGCTCCCGCTCCTCCTTCTCCGAGTCAGGCTCTGCCCCTCCCCTCTCGTAGTCGGGCGCCGCCCCCTTCTTTGCCTCAGGGTCAGGCCCCGCCCCCTTCTCACTCTCTAGTGGGACGTCTCTCTCTTACCTTGTACCGGACCCGGTCACCATCCTCTGCCTCCTTCCTTCCCTTTGATATAGTGTCCCCGGAACCCTCACACTCTCCCCGCAAAACCCCTAAGACTCCTGTAGGAACCCCCAGACCACTCCAGGACCCCAGGCCTCCCGCACCTCCAGTCCCGCCCCAGACTCCTCTCCTGAACCCCGGCCCCGCTTACCCAAGGCCCCCAGCTCCGGCGCAGCGGACGATCTGGCGACGCGGCGACTCGGCATGGCCCAACCAGTGGGGACTGACGGCCCGGAGGCCAGCCCAGACCAAAACACACACACGCGGGCAGGCCGAGCGGCCAGGTGGCACGGTCCGGCGGACGATCGCGGGTCGGGAGAGCGGCGCAGGGGCTGGGGCCGCAGGCCGGGCTGGACGCGCGGCGCCCGGGGCTGCGGGGGGCGCCGGGCCGGGCCGGGCGGGCGGCGGGCGGGGGCGGGGCGGCGGAATTCCCCGGCGCCGCCGGCCTGCGCGCTCATTGGCCTGCACCCTGTCGTTACGTCACGCCAGGGAAACGGGAAAACCCCCACGCGTCACGTGGCCTCGGGGGCGGGGCCGGCCGGGAAGAGGAGGCCGGGGGACACAGGAGGGGCCCGGCCCGCGACGATGCCCATTGCTCTGGTTGAGACCACTGAGTCCTGCTTGGGGCCACTCACAAGCTACCCATGGAGCAAGTAAGAAGACTGAGGCCTGCCCACCCCAGGTCTGCCAACCGGACTTGACCTGTTGTTTCTCTGGCTCGAAGGGAAGCTTTGGGATCAGGAGGTTACCAAGGGCTCCGTAGCTGCCAATGATGATAATCTTTTCGAAACCTCCATGGTCTCTCTACACCTCAGTTCCTTAACCTGAGTAAATCGGGAGTGATCATACGTAAAAGTTTAAAGCTAGGATGTCAGGATGTCAGCTGTAGGACTTGTCTGTTTTGTTCCTTGCTGTATCCCCAGCACCCAGAACAGCACCTGAAAAACAGTAGGTGCCCAATAAGTTTTTACTAAATGAATGGATGGATGTTTTATTCCTCCCCACAGCTCCTCCAAGTTTCCTAATAGCCCGTAGCACTTTCAGCTCAAAGGCTCAGTAACTTAGTCCCGGAATGGTAACAGCGTAGCCCCCAGGATACATATTGAGCTGAGTGCCTGACCCCTGGGCTTACCTGGGGGCTTCACAGATACCTCACACCTTGCACCAGCATCAGAGGAAGGTGCTAGAATTGGAATTATTGCAGAGAGGAGGAGACTGAGGCTCAAAGAGGGGCAGCCATTTGGTTAGATCACATTTCTAGGCCTATTCCTAAGAAAGACGGGATGACATTAGGTCCCAACTTGGATGCCGGGCACTCTCAGACCACAGAGCCAAGGTTTGACGTCCTTTGTCTCCCTGTGAGAATTTTGAGTGTTCCATCTCTACTCTTCATGGCCTACATGGACTCACTGATTCAGTCGACATACATTTATTGAGCACCTGCTGTGTGCCAGAGCCTGCACTGGGTACGATGGCACAGCACTCACCAAGCCAGCCCTGGCACCTGCTCGTAGGAGGCAGACTAGTCTACAGCAGTTCTCAAGGTTGTGGCCCAGCCCTTCAGGTGATATGATGCAAGCTCAAGTTGGAGAACTACTGCTATAATGCAAAATATGGAGCAGACTTTTTCTGCAAAGGGCCAGATAGCAAATATGTTCTGCTTTAGGCTTTGAGGGCCAGACAGTCTCAAAACTCAACTCTGCCATAACACAAAAGCTGCCAAAGACCATACAGAAACAATGAGCATGACTGTGCTCCAATAAAACATTATTTTATGGACACAGAAATTTGAATTTTGTATAACTTTCATATGAAACAAAATATCCTTCTTGAGATTTTTTCCAACCACTTAAAACATGTAAAAATTACAGAAAAACTGGAAAATGCTGGTTTTGGCCTGCAGGCTGTAGTCTGCATATGACAAGGGCATTGCCAGAAACGCCATGATTTGAAGGTTCAGAATCAGGCTGCCTAAGTTCAAATCCTAGGTCTGCCACTTACTAGGAGACCTCAGGAAACTGACTTCATCTTTCTAAGCCTCTGTTTCCTCATCTGTAAAATGGGTCTAATAGTAGGATGGTTGTGAGGATTAAATACTAATAATAGTTGACACTTGTATAGACCTCTTCCATATGCTAGGTGCTGTTCTAGCACTTTATGTCACATTACTTTGTGAGACTTTGGACACATTACTTAATTTCTCTGGGTTTCAGTTTTCTCATCTGCTGTCGTGAACATCTGACTTAGAGTCATTGCACACAGGGTAACAGTACCAGGCACTGCTCCAAAAGCTGGGGACACAGCACACAACACAATAGACAAAAGCCCCTGCCATCATGGAACTGAAATCCAAGTGGGGGAGACAGATGGAAAAGAGATAAGCAAATATATGTCTGATGGTGATAGCAGTCCTACAGAAGATTAAAGCAGGATACATGGCTTGAGTTTGAAGGGTAATATTTGGGTTAGGAAGTTTAGGGAGGGTCTAAGGTGACATCTGAGCAGACTGCTGAGACAGTGAAGGATCCACGTGGATATCTAGGGAAGAGTGTTCAAGTCACAGGGAACAGCAAGTGCAAAGGCCCTGAGGTGGGAACATGCATGGCATGTTGAAGGAACAAACAGCAAGGAGGCTGGAGTGGAGTGACAGCTGGGGAAGTAGTGGAGACGGGTAATATTAAATTTAAGGAAGCGAACCAAATGCAGCACTTAAGACTAGAGCTTGGCTCATGATAAGTGTTGAATAGTGGCTCCTATGTGTAGGAGTAGAAGCCTACCTGATTCCCCTCTGCCCCTTGAAATGTCAGGCCTCACAACTGTTTGTTAGGTCAACGGCTGAAAGGACACATCAGAAATCCTCAGCGTTCAGGATTTCTGTGGGGTTCTGAACCCCAGGAGGGCAGGCCTGGGGCTGTCTTGATCCCTGCTGTGTACACAGAACCCCCAGCTCAAAGCAATGTCCAGGGGAGGGGCTCAGGGAACATTTGTTGACTGACTGTATGTCAGTCTCTCCACCGATGTCTTAATGCAGGCCTCATCAAGGTCCACACTCCTGGCTGTGTGCCTGTGTCTGTGAAAGTCGGGATTGTGCAAACGTGCACTCAGCAAACGTTCCCAGAGCGACTCCTCTTGTGCTGTGGACACAGCAGTGACCAAGACAGCTCTGGCTCTGTCCTCACAGGGCTCAGTCCAGTGGAGAAAGACCTGTCTCCAGGTAGTGATGACCCACAGCGGGCAGGGCTGGGATGTGGGAACCCAGGGAGCTGGTGGGTGGGGGGCAGTGTCCCAGAGGAGGTGGTCAGGAAGGGTTTCCTGGAGGAGGAGCCATGGAGCTACAACCTGGAGGATGCATAGGGTAAGGTGAAGAGTTGCATGCCTGGAGGCATGTCTCAGTTTAGGGAAGGGTGCCAGGAGGTAAGCGGTCACAGCTAGTTAGAGCAAGGGAGATGAGGCTGTGGGAGTTAAGAAGTCCCCTCCCCCCAAGGTATCGTTCACCAGTTAGCAGCCTGGGCTCTTCTCCCAAGGGTACTGGGGAGCCATGGTAGGCTCTGAACAAAGAACGGCCAGGGTCAGGTTTGTGCTTCAGAAAGTTCTGGCTGCTGGGGACTTCCCTGGTTGGTCAGTGATTAAGAATCCTCCTGCCAATGCAGGGGACATGGGTTCGATCCCTGGTCCAGGAAGATCCCACATGCCGCGGAGCAACTAAGCCTGTGCACCACAGCTACTGAAGCCTGTGCGCCTAGAGCCCATGTTCCGCAACAAGGGAAGCCACCACACTGAGAAGCCCGCACACCGCAACAAAGCTCGCCGCAACTAGAGAAGGCCCGCGCACAGCAACGAAGACCCAACTCAGCCAAAAATAAATCAAAAGTAAATTTTAAAAAAATGGTTAAGATGGTAAATTTAAAAAAACAGACTCCGTGCTTCCACTGCAGGAAGCACTAACTTCCACTTAGTTCCTGGTCCAGGAACTAAGATCCAGCACATGGCCCGTGCTGGATGAAAAGTGAATGGGAGGGGCAGGGGACCAGGGAGGAGGCTGAGTTGGGATCCCAGGGTATGAGGAGGAGCCTGGACCGGGTGGTCTCAGTGCAAGTGAAGAGGTGAGAATGCCAAGCAATTGTGGGGTACAGCTGACAGGCCCTGCCAAAGACTGTGGGATGAGGATTTGCGCAGGGGGTAGGCCAGTGAGTTTAGGTGGCCTGAGAGCCCACACCCCGCTTGGTTCTATGAGCTCAGCAGGTACTGATGCACAGCAGGGGAGGGAGTGGAGCAGGTCTGTGGCTGTGGCTACCTCAGGGATGGAGCCTGCAGCGTGTGTGTGTGTGTGTGTGTATGCATACACAGGTGTCTGCACACAACTCTCCTGGGACCTCGCGGATTCCCTGCCTGGCTCTGCAGGGCACTGTGGTGTTGGAGCCCAGGGGAACCTGGCTTGGTTCTCAGCCCCGGGCCTCCTCTCCCAGAAGTGTTGATGAGACCACATCCCCTCCCCCCCAAAAAATAAACCTGGGAATGTGGGGTCCCAACCCCTCAGAGTGCAGGGACACCCAGGGGCCTCAGTCTCCTCATCCATAAAGTGGGTGAACAGTTCTGGTACCCAGCTTGTTGGGAAGGCACACGCGCCACACACTGCGAGTCTGGCTGGGTCCTTGGCACAGGCAACCCGGAGGGTGCTGATGGCACCCCAACAGCTATGGGCGCTACAGCTGGGCACCACTCTGAGCCAGGATTCACTCGCAGGGTGCCCTGGAGACGAGCTTGTAAGCCCAGAGAAGCAAGGTCAGGCAGCCAGGGTCCCAGGATTGCTGAACAAGGCAGGCTAATGGGACTGTATCAGTGGTGGGTAGGCGCTCCTGCCCTGCCGGGCTGTGTGAGGCCAGGAGATAATCAGTGGCACAGGCGGGGCTCCACGCCTCGGCGGGCCTCGTGGTTAAGAGCACTGGTGTGGTGAGGTCGTGGCGAGCAGCTTCCTCATCTGTGAAATGGGGACGGTTACGGAAGCCCCCTCAGAGGGCTCCTGGGAGGGGGAGAAGGAGGAGAAAGGGGCCTGGCCCAGAAGGTCACTGTCCCCAGTTTAGCATGTCCCGCGTCCTGCAGGTCTCCCTGCCAGACTCAGGAGAGCCACCCCCACCTGCTCTCCAAGGTGGCAGGAGAAGGAAGGCACAAGATGGGGGGCTCTGTTGAGTTTAAGTTAAACACCCATATGAATTTATTAAATCCAGACTGTGTTAAAGGGCGGCGGTCTGGGAGGAGGGAGTGGTGGGGGATTGAGGGACAAGATGATGGACGGCCGTGGGTGTCCCACAGAGGGGCCCGGCCCCTGCCCCGCCTGGCCCACCCCCTCGGCAGTGCCATGTCGGCTTCACCATGATTCCCGATGGTGTTGGGCTGGCGGGGCGAGATGGCTGGAA
Organism: Eubalaena glacialis; assembly: GCF_028564815.1. Lineage (NCBI taxonomy): Eukaryota > Metazoa > Chordata > Mammalia > Artiodactyla > Balaenidae > Eubalaena > Eubalaena glacialis. The sequence continues at coordinate 59,749,269 of NC_083733.1, read as the reverse complement.
ACACAGAGGGACAGACAGACAGACGGCGCCTCCACAAACGACGCGCCCTGCCCCCACACCACACACCGGGCCCCGGCCTGATCTGTCCAGGGAAGGGGCGACCGGGAGGGGAGGCGAGGGGGCCGGGGCGGCGGGGGTGGGGGTCACCAGGAGCGGCTAATCCCTTTTTTTGTCCTCTGCCGGCTTTGGAGGGGCTTCCTGGAGCTCGCTGTCAGAGCTGGCCCCCTGGGTGGGCCTGGCGGGCGGGGGTGTGGAGGCCTCCTCCCTGGTGGCGGCGGTGGTCGTGGCGGGGGCGGGGGCCGGCGCGAGGGCCCCTGCTGCTGTTGGGGCCTCGCCACTCATGCCAAACTCGTTCACCCGCGTGGGGTCGACGCGGTAGATCCACCGTTGGTAGAGGTAGATGAAGAAGACCACATCTGGGGGTGGGGTGAGGGGGCAGCATGAGGGGAAGGGGCAGGGCCCACCCGGCTCACTGTCAGGCTTGGGGCGGGGGGGTCCTGCAAAGAGTGGGCTGAGCCCCCACACCGAGGCCGGCGCGCCTCCCTCAGACCAGGGCCCTGCCCGTGCCCAGCTCTGGTGGGAGCCTGCCGGCCAGCCCACCCACCTGCCCACCAGGCCTCACCGTCCCGCAGGCAGCCGATCCGGTACATAACAGGCATCTTGATGACGAAGGCGAACAGGTCATCAATGAAGGTGTTGAGGGCCTTGTAGGTGAGCATGCGCCAGGGCAGGTGGGCCACAGACTTGAGCTTGTAGTTGATGAAGAGCTGGGGTGTCATGGTGATGAAGCCTGCGGTGGTGAGGAAGGGACATCCATGAGCAGAGGAAGGGGCGTCCTGACCCTCCACCTCTTTGACTGCATTTCTGGCCTCTGTCCCTTCACTCACTCTGTTCCAGCCACACTGGCCCCCGTGCTGCTTCCAACACCCCAGGCACATCCTACCTCAGGGCCTTTGGACTTGCTCTGCCTTCTGACACCAGATCTTTGCACAGCTCCTTCCTTGGCACCTTTCAGGCCTCAGTTTACATATCATCTCCTCGGAGAGGTGACGATGGAGGTCAGGGACACCTGACCAGCCTCCATGGCCCTCTCACTCTGGCCCCTTCAGGGCACTCATCACATGCTGTAACTCACTTGTCTGCTTGTTTACTCTGTCCGATGCCTGAGGACGAGGACTGAAATGCACTGTCCAAGGCTTCCCGGAAGCCCTCCCTGACCCCCAGACCGGACCGGGCACCTCTTTGAGGCTGTCCACGTGCCACCCCTGCTCCCCCTGAAGTGTCCCTGACTGGAGACAGGTCTGTCTCCCGCACTGGACCCCAAGTGTCGGGAGGGCGGGGCCAGGCTGACTCGCTCACTGCCGAGGCCCCAGCACAGCCCAGCATGGGGCTGAGGACTGCTGCTGGACGCCTGCCCTGACTGCGGGGGCCGCGTATGGTGAGGGCCTGCTCACCGAAGGTCAGCAGGAAGCCATAGAGCATGCTGAGCACCCAGGAGTACCAGCCTTTGTGCTCCAGGTACAGGAGGCTGTAGACGGCATAGCAGCCCAGGAGTGGGAAGAGGATCCAAGACAGGTACCGGAACGCCATCTGTGGGGCACAGGGTGGGGCTGGGACCCAGCTCCTTGGGCCCCACCTGGCACCCCTGCTCCCCGCCCTCACACACCCACACCTGGTCTGGCAGGCCAGCCCGGGGGAATTTCCAGGTGGCCCTGGGAACTCTGGACTCGGCCAGGAAGTATATGTGGCAGGCAGGGGACACTAGAGGGTATGACGCAAGCCATGAAGCATGGGCCTGTCAGCCGACAGGCAGACATCCTAGCCCGTGCCCTGGGCCCCCAGGAGCGTGTGGGTACCTGGAGACCCTCCCTGGGGCCCACTGTGGGGGACACTCACGTCGTCATACACTTTGGTCGAGGACTCAACGTATGTTGACTTGTCTTTGAAGGTTGGGCGGGCGAAGAGCCCTGCCACCTTGCGCTCCCGGTCCAGCTGCGGACAGGGAGGGAGGCTGCAGTCAGCTGCCACGCTGGCTCCTGTCCCCCAAGCCAGTTCCAGCTCCTGCCCTTCCCCACTGTTCCCAGTTCCCCTGCCCCACGTGTGACCCGAAAAATCCCCTGGTGCGAAAATCCCCTTGGTCTTGGGAGTGCGGCAGGCATTGGGAATCCCCTAGGGGCCAGCTCCAGGGTCTGGCCGGGCCACACGACCCCGCTCCCAACCCCTGGCAGCTTCTGAAACAGCATGGCAGCCTGGCCTTACCCGGACATCCATGACCTTGGTGATCTTCCAGAGGTCGATGAGGACCCCGATGAAGACGCTGACCTGGACCACGAAGTTGGTCTCGTTGTCCAGGATATAGAGGAGGACCACGAAAGACTGGAAGACGCCAAAGAAGACGGAGCGCACGGACAGGCCCTCCAGGGACTGCCGGCTGTTCCAGAACTGGATATCTGTGCACAGGAGTTGGGGAGGAAGCCAGGAGGGTGAGGAGCCTCCGAGTCCCTCCCGCAGCTCCCTCAAGCCCCGTCCTCCTCAGACCCCCGGGGCGGCGCTGGGTCTGCCACAGGAGAAGGGTGCACACTACTGCCCCTTCCGGTGAGAGTCTGCTCCACAGGCGCCAGCCGGAGCCCCAGGCAGGCAGGATCTCTGCAGTCTCACACTGGACACACCCTGCCCCCCAGGGTGCGGCCGGTCCCTTGACTGGCAGTGATGGTGGCGGTGACTGCTGCCATGTTCTGGTGCTCCCCAATCGCTAAGTGCCACATCCCTAAGGCCACACAGCCTGACCTGTCCACCGTGGCGCCGTGCGTGGTGCCTCCGCTGGGTGGGATGGTCTGGGACATGCACTTCCAGCCCACCACCTCTTCCAGCCCACCACCCCGAACCTGTGAAGGAACCAGCCCACATTCCCTGGCGGTCCAGTGGTTAAGACTCCACACTTCCACTGCAGTGGGCGTGGGTTTAATCCCCGGTCAGGGCACTAAGATCCCGTATGCCACGAGGTGTGGCCAAAAAAAAAAAAAAAAGGAACCGGCCCACAGACACGCTCAGGACATGCACAGGGGCCATGGGCTCTGCTCGCCAACCAAAGCTCCTTCCAGCACTACTCTCCCGGGCCCCCGCCACCCCCCGCAGGGCCCAGCTCAGCCCCTCTCCCAGCCCTGGTCTTCCCATCGGCCAGACGAGGAAAACGGCACCACTGGACTCTGCCCGGACTGTGTGTCCAACACCGGCTGCCACAGCAGGCCGACCCAGCACGATGCCTGTCTTCCAGGCGAGAAGCCGTGCCCGAGGTCACACAGGGGCGAGACCCGGGTGCTGGCCACCCACCCGGCTCTGACTGATTCCAGAGCTCCAGCACACCTGGCAGGCTTACACCTCTCCCGTCAGACCATCAGACTCTGAGGAGATATGAAGGGGACACTCACAGGACCCCCCCAATCCTAACTGGGAAGAATGCGTCTGAAGACAGGGTTCTGGTGGGGGTGGGTGGATCCGAGTTCTGCCTCAGACCAGAGAGACAGCAAGCATGGGGTGTAAGGCCGGGCTCGCCCAGGGCCCATGCCCTTGCTCTGTGACCCTGAGCAAGTAACCACCCCCTCTGTGCCTTCATTACACATTAGGAAAAAAGGGACCCTAGGGGACCCGGCCTGCAGTCAGCAGAAGCGTTTGCAAGCACGCGCCCACCCTGGCACAGCCAGGGCTCCACGCACCACGGCTAAGAGACTCCTCCCTACTGGGGCCAGCACCACTTACTGTTCGGTTTTGATGTCATAATTTTCCAGAAGGTAACTCAATCATGGTAATGTCCTCTTAATAAGAATGATGATGATAATAATAATACCCATTACTACTGCCACTTCCAGAAGCTGCAGAGCAGCAGGCCTCCTTCAGACAGGGGTTCTCTAGGGAAGGAAGAAGTGGCCAGCAGGGCCTGGAGTATGAGGTGGGAGCTGGAGCAGGATGCCTGGATCTAAATCCTGGCCTTGCCACTTGGGAGCTGTGTGACTGTGGGCAAGTAACCAACCTCCCCAAGCCTCCGGGTCCTTGCTATGATCGTGGGGGTAACGACGCTTCCTCACGGGGCTGTGGCTGCAGGGCCTCCATGCGCTCACTGGAGGGCGCTCCAACCGTGCCTGGCATGTGGCCGGTCCCCCTCAAACGCTGGCCATCACCGCTGTTGGCCTTTGGAACCTTGGGGCCCTCTGGGACAGGGCTGTCACTTTCCCACTCAGGTGGGCCCTGTCCACTCAACCCGAGGGGTCTTCCCCAACAGGCGGCCTGCCGGGCAGGGCGGCAGAAGCAGCTCTGGGGCTTCCCTGCTCCCGGCCTTGGAGTTCCCCGGCCCTGCTTCCTGGCGGCCCCGGCCTGGCCTTTGCCACAACACCAGGCCCAGCGCCGCCCCCCCCCCCCCAGCGCCACGCCCGGTAGATGGGAGTGTCTGGGCTGGGAGTTGGCGGCTGCTCACCAGGCCTCTGGAGAGTGGGGCTGACAGGCCCCAGGTAGGGGGAGGGCCCGAGAGGAAGAAGGAGGGAGCAGGCCCTATCCTCCCACCACACACCCCCTTGTCCCCAGTCCCCCATGGCCTCTCACAGGGCCCGGGGTCCCACCCTTACCGTTCTTGAAGGCCAGGAACTCAAAGACACTGTGGACAATGGACACGATGATGGTGAGTGCCAGCAGGTAGGGGTTGGTCTCCAGGAGGGCAACCTGGGGTGGGGGTGGGGGAGATGGCTGTGAGCGCTGCCGTGCCCCGGCCGGGGGCTGACCGCTGCAGTGCCTTCATTAGCCGACCCATCTCTCCTTGCTCTGGGCCCCAGAAGAACCTGCTGATACTCCCCAGACCTGACCCCGGGGCTTCCCAGCGGGGTGCGGTGCTGGCCGGGAGGAGAGCAGGTCAGAGATGGGCAGATGGGCACAGAGAGGCGGGCGAGGGATGCACGGAGAGGGAGGGAGAAAGATGGAGACAGAGGAGAGATGGGGAGACAGTGATGGGGGTAGGGAGAGAAATAACAGAGAGAGATGAAGGGACTGTCAGAGCCAGGGACAGAAACCCAATACCAAAGACAGCCCCAGGCAAGCACAGACCAGGCTCAACAAGACAGACACAGGCAGAGAAGAATGATATTCAAGGACACAGTGAGAGGGAGCAGACACATGGAGTCAGAGCCCAAAGTCAGGGAGGCAGAACATGGGGCCGAAGAGGCAGGGAGGGGCAGATCCAGACCCGGAGGGCCGGGCCCTGCAAACAGAAAAGCCGTGACAAGGAGGACCATGGGGACTTCCCTGGTGGCGCAGTGGTTAAGAATCCGCCTGCCAATGCAGGGGACATGGGTTCGAGCCCTGGTCCGCGAAGATCCCACATGCCGAGGAGCAACTAAGCCCGTGCGCCACAACTAATGAGCCTGCGCTCTAGAGCCCGTGAGCCACAACTACTGAGCCCGTGCTCCGCAACAAGAGAAGCCACCACAATGAGAAGCCCACGCACCGCAACGAAGAGTAGCCCCCGGTCGCTAGAGAAAGCCCGTGAGCAGCAATGAAGACCCAACGCAGCCAAAAATAAGTAAATAAATTTTTAAAAAAAAGGAGGACCATGGAAGCCTCAGAGGCAGGACCCCCAGAGTCAGCCAGAGCCAGAGGGCCGAGTGCCTGTTTCCTGCCCACTGCAGGGAGGGTGGCTGGGAGGTTGTGAAACTGTGGGCAGGGGAGCATCAGCTAGCAGCCCCCAGGCCGGCGGCCTGGCCCACTTCCCCTTCCCCTCCTGCCGCCCAGGAAGGGGCTGGGAAGCTCCTGCCCCCCTCCCGCCCCCCCTCCCCCCACCCACCCACCTTCACCGAGTCCTGCTCCTCATCTGACTGCTCGTACAGCTCGTCACCCAGGAAGTTCCAGGGCGACTTGGTGCTCTGGGCGGCGTAGAGCTGCCAGCGCCAGAGCGAGAGCGGGCAGAAGGAGACGCGGAGCGGTAGGCTGGCCAGACTCTCGTTGATGGGGTAGTAGTCCTTCTGCAGGTTCCAGTAGTCATTGAAGTAGATGATGGGGTAGTAGTCACCGCTCACGGCATCAAACTTCACATCTGCAGGCACGCGGGGCAGGGGTTACCGCTCAGCCTGGACCAGAGGCCACAGGCACCCACGGGGGTGGGGAGACCCCTCAGCCTCCGGGGACAAAGGTGTCAAATTCGGATGTTTGCAGGGACCCAGTGGGGCCCCCGGGACAGAGACTGGGGCACAGGGAACCTTTCTGGGCTGTGCCAAGGAGTCAGGGAGAGGGCAGGCTAGGGAGGGCTGGGCAGGCCCTGGCTGAAGGGGACAGCTGCAGCTCAGCTCCAGACTGTGGCTGCCCCGAGGCTCTCCACGCGTCAGGCTTTTGTAAAAGAAGTCAGAAACCTGGGTTCCTAAGTGATGCTGCCCCAATTTCCAAGGCTGGCAACAGATGCACCTTTTCCGCAAAAAGCTCATGGCTGGATGAGACCATTTTGGGCACAAGGTGGTCAGGGCTGGGGTCACCAGGCGGTGTGGGAGGGAGAGAAAGGGGAGTGTCTAGAGGGGCGGGGCAGGAAGCTTGGGAGGGTGGAGACCTAGTCAGAGATCTCGGGCTGGGGGTGGGGCCAGGAGACAAGAAAATGGCCTGGTCAGGAGCCCGAGTGGGCAGCCGGGAGCTCACACTGGTCCAGGGGAGGAGGCACGCTGCCCTTCACCCACGGCGTGTGGTCGTCCACAATGTTGATGGTGATGTTGGGGTGCCAGTGGGAGATCACCTCCACAGGCCCATAATCCTCGGCCCTCTGAGGGGAGATGGGGGGGTGGTGGGTCTCAGAGGCACCTGCTCGCTTCCTCCTGAGGACTCCCGTGACAGTCGCGACAGAAGAGCAACCACCGCAGCGACTGCTGGCCGAGGGTTCACCCTGGCCAGTCCCCGCGCCAGCCTCTAGACCCCGCTGCCCTGGCTCCCCCCAGCCACCTGATGGAGCAGAAAACCCAAGCCTGCCCATCTGGACGGGACGGCGCACCAGGCTGCAAAGTGCAGCCTCGTGACCGTACAAGTGTGGGACCCGCGTGCAGCCTCCATACTCAGGGGCCGCCCTCCCGCCCGGAACCACCTCGTGGAGAGAGGAAGACTCTTGGTGCCACCACGGGTTAACGTCCCCGGATTAACCGGGAGTATTCCTTCTAGAGCCACGTTAGCGGGTACCTCGTCTGTGCCGGGCCAAGCCCGGGCTCCGGGGTCCGGCTGCTTGGGTGTGAATCCCAGCCCTGCCACTTCCTGGCTGTGATACTTCGTGTAAGTCTCCTTGTGACGGGACCCACCCAACAGGGCTGGCGCGAGGCTTCCAGGTGGGTGCGTGTACGGCGCACAGAGCACCCGCCCTGCCACTGCTGGAGGTCAGCTGTAACCTCGCCGGCAACGCCCCCACTCCCTGAGAGCTAGCTCTACGTTCTAACCCAGTTTCCAGGGAGGGAAACTGAGGCTCAGAGAGGTGAAAGCCCCCGGCTGCCAGTGGCTCAGTGGTGGTGTCAGAAGACAACCCCCGTGGTCCGGCTGCTGGGCTGGGAACGGGCCGGACGGCACCCCCAGAACTCGACGGCTGTGCTCGTGCTTACCTTGATCATTTCTGGGTCAGCTTCCGTCTCTCCTGTCAACAGGTTCTTGGTTTTCTGAAACCGCCGGCGCTTGTATTTGTTGATCACTGAGGGCGAGGAGGCAGGGAAAGGGGGTGGATGTGAGACCTGCTGGCACTCGCGGGACCCAGGCCCCAGACCTCTGCCCACCCGGTTCCCGGCTCCCACTCTTCCACCTGCCAACCGACAATAACGACAACCAGAAAGCCTGCACTGCCTTCTCAAATCTCAGCCCAGCCCCAGGTTCCCCATCTTTACAGCGACACCGGCATCCACCAAGTTGTCCCAGGAGTCTCCTCCTCCAGGATTTGCTGCATCTGTTCCATCAGCCCATCCCGGGTGAATGTCCCCTCCGGCACATGCCTCAGATCCGAGCACTGCCTCCCACCTCCAGAGCCCCACCCCAGGTCGGCCACGGCGCCCCCTCCTGGATGACCGCAGTCACCTCCTCACTGGCCTCCCAGTGGCCACTCTTGCCCCTAAGACCCAAGTATCTGATCGAGTCATCCCACTGCCTCAGAATCCTAGACAGCTCCCGCTGCCCCGGGCAGGGCCCCTGAGGTGCTCACCACGGCCCCACCAACCTCAGCCCTCGCCACCTCTCATCCTTGCGCACCCCACTCCTTCCTCCTCAAATGCGCCGACCTTGGGCCTGCAGACGTGCTGCTGCGCCTCCCTGGCAGGGATCCAGCATGGCTGGAATCTTCCTGGTTGGCTCCTTCTCCCCCTTCCAGCCCCTGGTTAAATGTCCCTTCTGCCCACTCCACTGAAGGTGGCTGCCCGGGCGTGCTCCTCGCCATTTCTGTTTCCTTCACAACAGTTCATCACGACCCACTGGTTCACCTGCTCACTGGTTTACTTGTTTGCTGTCTGTCCCCTCAACCAGTCTGCAAACCCCAGGTGAGGCTGGGCCCGTTTTGGGCCCTGCCGTATCCCCCCACAGTGACAAACAGCAGGATTGATAAATATAAACAGGTGGGCCGAGACAGGGCCGGAGAAGGCCGAGAGCCGCCAATGTGAGAAGTACGTTGGCGCTGTGAATCCCCAGGCAGGAGTGGACCTCACTTCCTCTTGCAGAGGCCAGGTCAGCCACGGGCTCCCTGCCACCCTGCCCCAAACCCTGCCAAGATGCCAGGAGGACAGGGCTGGCGCTCGTTCATGCTCCATCTCCCCGCCTCCACCCTGGTCTGGGTAACTTTTCCGCTCCTCCTTATGCTGGGACAACACATGGCCTATCCCTCCTGTGACTTCTCCATCCTGCCCCCAGGTGCTAGGGAGAGATGGGGAAATGAAAGAGGGAGCTGGCCAAGAGCGGGGGCCCTGGGGTCACATCCTGGCTCTGTCTCCCATGAACTGAGGGACGTTGGTGAGCTACATCACCTCCCTGGGCCTCAGTCCCCCCTCCGGAGAATGGGGATTACAGCCTCGCCTCTTCTGGGCAGGACCACTGGGAAGTGGCTCTCTGCTCTACAGAGCCCAGCCAGCAGAGCACCCCTGCATGTCACACTGACACATGCCACAGGGCCCAGATCCCTCCCACCCGCTCAGAACCAGGGGCTTCTGGATTCTATGGACGAGCTCAAGTTCAAAACCACTTCTGGGAATTGACTCAGGGTTTCAGCCCGGGGGCCAGCTGCTCTTATGGTTCCCATGAATATCATCTCATCACTTCTATCACAATTAACGCATTTGAGACCTTGCTCCCACGTCAGGGGAAAGCAGTAAACACCCAAGGGTGGGCATCCTGGAGAATAAATTCCCCGGGGACACGCTCCGCTGTCTTCCACACCCATGAGAGGCTGTCCAGGGAAGGGAGGGACCGTGCCCGGCCAGCCCCAGAGGAGACAGACTTTGGCTCAGGTGGAGAACATTCTGCAACTTGGTGGCATCTAGATGGGGTTATGATATGAGATGGACATGGCTTCCGTAGGGAGGAAGAAGCCCCCTTTTCTTGGAGTTAAGCTATACCCTGAGCACTGACAATGTGGCTGGTTGAAACTGGAATGTGCTGTGAGTGCAAAACACACACTGGAATTTGAAACCTAGTGCAGGACGAAGAAGAGTGGAGAATACCTCGTTAATTTTTTTATACGGATTACATGTTGAAATGACAACACGTTGACCTCAATAAATTACTAACATTCATTTTATGGTCTTTTTTTTTTTTAACGTGGCCACTTAGAAAACTTACAATGCCTCCTGTGGCGGGCACTGAATCCCTCTGGGACAGTACCGTGCTAGAGTGCTGACCACTGGCCCTTTGGGGAAGACAGGAGGGGGCTTTTCTGATCCCACACTCTTGCTCTGTGCCCTGGAGTGGGCCGGTGTCCAGCTCCGTGTCCCTTCAAGCCCCTGCCCTAAGTGGGCCCAGGTGTGAGGCAAGCCTGGGGGATCCTGCTGGCTTCTCAGGTCCACAGGCTGCAGATTCTATTTTACAGACCACACCAACATCTGTCACACTGACCATGAACACGACCTCACCACACAGTGACACGGATCACATTCACCAGAGACGAAACCACAAAAGATGCTGGCATTGAGCGTGGCTGATGGGTGTAACCGGCACGCAAGCGAGCAGCCGCCCACCTGGGTCACATTCAAAGCAACCGCTGAAGCATCAGGCACATGTAACCCAGACTTTCGGGGACACCTCCGTGGGGATGGCCCCTGCAGGCCACACCCCCTCAGCCTGCCTCTGCCCGCATCTTCGCAGATGCGCTCCACGGAAGCCAGCCAGCCAGGCAGCCGGGCGGAACGCCCTACAGAGCACGGTCCGCAGACATACTTGCTTAGAACAGCGCTTAGCACACCTGGGGGACTTTTCCAAATCAGCTTTGGGTACTGACATACGGTCACTAGAGTTTTGTTTCATCCAGTGTAGACGGTCACAAAAAAAATTCTCATCCTTTGGGTTATTTTTATACCAAAAGAGGTAGGAAAAGACCTAACCCATGCAAATTAAAGTACATCTGTCGCTGCGCCACACAAAACAGACAGAGGGATCTTAACCAAGTCCACAGGCGCAGTAGAATCAAAGGGAGGTGGGGCACGCAAAATTCACATGAAGGGAACGGGGGGCTTTCGGGAGGGGGGTGTGGGGGGCTGTCTGTTCTCTAGATCTGCTGAAACTGAAGTGCAGCGAGAGAGTCCCACAGCTGCCGATCAGGAGACAGTGGACTCAAGGACAAAAGACACAAAGGGCAGGCAAAAAAATGCCAACAATTATTAACCTCCTGGAAAAGGAGATGTTGGACAGGAAAGGAAAAATAAACTACACACACTGTGTGGTTCAGATGGGAAGAAGAGTCACACACGCAAAACCATTTGAATGCTCAATATGAATCTAATCAAATTATGTTCCTGAGTTGAGATTTCCTCTTCCAGAGTAGGAAGTCAAGACATAACGTCAAAACTGAAAAACCAAGAAACTGCATTATCATCTTATTATTGGGAGCCTTGGAGATCAAGTAGCAGAAACAGCTAAAGCAGTTGCCTGTGGGGAGTGGAAACAGGGGGAACACAAGAGGGGGAGAGCAGGAGACAGATGAGTGTCGCTGTCTGGTTAAATTACTTGAATTTTAAACCATGTACTTATAACAAGAGATTAAAAAAAAATTTTTTTAAAGAAGATGCCCTGGGCAGAGAGAATCTCAGTTTCAAAATGAGGCCGTGTCAGAAGTCCCAAATGGCCACAGTTCTGACCCAGGGCTTCTTGGGGTCACCGGTAGTCCTGCGGTTTGCTCACACGATCAGGATTCTCAGGGGGGCACCAGGAGGGTGGCCAGCGAGGTGAGAACGGGGCCTGTCCGGTGACGTGGCCCTCACCAGCTTGCATCGTCAAGGGAGGCCCTACTCAGAGGTGCGCGTGCGCGGGCGGAGGCTCACAGCGCAGCCATGCAGGATGCATTCACACCCGCAGCCTGGGAGCCTCGCACGGCCCCGCAGGAGCCCCCAGGGCGGCCACTGTGCAGCACCCATTCCAGGAGCGGCCGACACAGATGCAATCACGGAGAGCACACCGGATGCAACTAATGGCAAAGGGCCTCCAGTCTCCCTCTGCTCATTTAATCTAGCCATCGTTCTCTCACAGACTATTCTGGAGTGTCTGCTCTACCAGGCCCGGTACTGTGCACACGCCAGCCTCGCCCTTCCTCTTCTCGGAAGTCCCTTTCTCCACCTGCTCTTTCTAAGCCGATTCCTCTCCTGCCTGCCCACGGGTGTCCAGAGGCATGGAGGGTACGTGGGGTTCGAGCCCGGCCACCAACCCCAGCCTCCCTGAGCACAGGGTTCCTGCCTGCCCTCGTGGACCTGGGAGTCCAGGCCCGCGGCACCACGGGGGCCCCAGGATGGAGAGGGACTTACTCCGAGACATGTGGACCGTGGCGAGCCGGCGGTACAGCGCCTTCTGCCGGGGGTCTGGGTGGAAGCCGCTCTTGGTGAAGTAGACGTGGATATAGATGGAGCCGTTCTGCTGGACGCTCTGCAAGGCGGTCCGACGGGGACAAGGAACAGTGAAGCCCCTCATGACGCCCGCCCCCCACGGCTTCCCCACCCCCGTCTACTGAGTGTTCAGGGTGGGCAGTGTAGTTCAGTGGTTAGGGGCCAGACACTGGAGTTAGGCTCAAATTCAAAACCAGGCTCTAGCACACAATGGCTGTGTGGCCTCAGGCTTTGCCTCGCTGAGCCTCAGGGCCCACCTGCAGGACGCAGATCATCAGCACTGAGGGCACGGCAGGGCTGTAAGGATTATCTGAGAGCGCTGAGTGCGGTCACTCAAGCACAGAATAGGAGCTCAATAAACGTCAGCAGCCTTAATTCATTAAACGGTAAAACAATGAAGGCCGGATACCACTCTGGCACTTCAAATGGTAACTGCCCAATCCAGTGAGTTCACATCTGTATAACTCATGTAAACCTTGCGCACTGGGTCATGTTATTATCCCATTTTCCAGATGCGGTGACTGGGGCTCACACAGAGAGGCTACGTGCAGCAAGTAAGTGGATCTGAACCCAGTCTGTGGGCTCTCCCGTGGCCCTGCCTCTCACCGTCTGTGTCCTACCTCTCTGCCCGGGCCTTTCACCTACTATTCTCAACCCCCTGCCACACCCACCCAGATGAGGAAACTGAAGTGGGGTGGCCACCTGCCTGAGGCGCAGGGTGGGTGGCCGAGGCCGCACTGCAGCCTCTCTGTCTGACCTTTGTGGTGAGCTGGGATTCACCTGGCCACGCTGTGTCCTCACTGCCCTGCCTTTTAAGTCCACCTCTGTGTCAACCATGTTTTTATATTTCATGATGTTTTCACATCTGGCAGGGGAGAGACTGCCCCTCCCAGGGCCAGCTGATTCCTGGAAATAATAGACAACTCGCCTGCCTTTGAACATACCTTTAAAATGCAAACCAACAAACCCAAGTCCATACCCCAACCACTCCCTTTATCTCTCACACACCAGGCCGCACTGAATCACTCAGGGCAGGTACCAGACAACTACAGACCACCCCTCTAGCCCAGAGCCCGCACATCAACCAAGCAGGCCAGTCCTAAGGTGTTTCCCCACCTGCCCTGCCTTTCCTGCGGAAACCTCAATAAAGGCTTCGGCCTAGGCCTCCCCTTGCCCCTTCTGCTCCTGTCCAAACCTGGTGCTTCCCCATGTGGCCCTGCGTAGTGTGGTGGGCCCCCTCCTCTCGGGAAATGTAAGTAGTAAATTCTTCTTCCAATGGCATTGGCCTGTGTCGCGGCTCAGTCACCTCCACAAATTAAAATCAAGTACAACTTAGACACTCTCCCGTCACAGAGCTGGGAAGGAGGGTGAGCACCAAGTCCCTGTAAGCAGCTCTCACTGCCTGGCTTAGTGCCCCTCAGTCCTCCTCGGATCTGGGGTTGGGGTCTGGGGGCCGGACGTGAAGCTCAGCGGGAGTCACCTCTCAGCACGGGCTGTCCTGTCTGCCTCAGAAAGAACGCATCCACCACTGCTTCCAGCTACCCAAACAGACCCAGACAGAGCCGGACAGAGCAGAGATGCTCCTTCCTCCCCAGGAGGCTGAGGAGAAGACTTGATGGGGAGAAAGGAAGGAGAGAGCAGCCCCAAAGAGATGTCAACATTCACAGATTCATCAAATTCACTGATTGTTCAACAGCCACTGATTCTGCACCCAGTCCTCTGCTGGGCAGAGCTGCGGACAGAGCCGTGACCAAGGTGGTCCCGTGGGGAAAACAGATCCATATTCAGGTAGTGACAACCCCCCAGAGCTGGCACGGCTTGGGTTGGGGAGCCCGGAGAGGGTGCTGGCTGAGCCTGAGTGTCAGGGAGAGCTCCCTGGAGGAGGCAGGATTTGAACTGGGGCTGTCAGAGTCCGGAGCCAGACAGCCTGAGTTCAGTTCAGTTCACACCGGCTGTGTGACCTCAGGCGGGGCCTCTCTGTACCTCAGTTTCCTCATCAGTCAAATGGAAATAATAGTTCCCACTTCCTAGGGTTGCTGGGAGGTTTCCACCAGTCAGCCTAGGCTGGTGCCCTGTACGTAGTAAGCACTTAATCAACATTAACTATTATTTTCAAACCAGGCTGGCTGACTGGCCACCCCCAGGGATGATTACTAATCTTTCACTGGTTTATACCACAGATCTACACAACCCTGAAAGTAGCTGGGAGGATCCTAGGCCAATTCCAACTCCATCCACATGGAGAGGTGGGGAAGACAAGGCCCAGAGACCTCAGGGACCTGCCTGTGGTCACAAAGCATGTGAACTGAGAGGAGAGCCAGGCTTGGAACCTGGACTCCCGATTGCAGAACGGGGAGTTGGTTCAAGGAAATGCCCTTAGTGCTAGCCGAGCAGCCCTGGGGCCAGAAACCAGAAGCTGTCCCCACCTGTGGAATGTCGAGCTCAGCAAAGTGCTCGTAGCAGCCGTCTGAGTTCTCGCCACTAGTCCAGTCGCCATACACAAGGTCATGCTGCTCCCAGAAGAGCGCTGATGTGGCATTAAAGTCTGTAAAGTGCTCGTGCTCTGAGATGTACACGTGCAGGTTCTGTTGGGAGGGGAAGTGGGGGGAGCTTAGTCAGGGCTGCTTATAGGACCCTCTGAAGGCTGACAGATAAAGAGCGAGGAAGAGCTGTGGCACTAACAGCACACTAACATGAACAATTTGCAGGGGGGGGTGGTTAGTGGAGAGAAGAGCAGCAGCTAGTAGAATAACCTTTCTCTTTCCTCACACCCCCACCACGTCTGTCCTGGTCTGAGTCTGTGACGTCTAAGAGCAAAAAACAATTAAACAATGGCCAGCCTGCCAATTAGAATTTGGGGTTAGAAAGGATCCGGACCTCCCTGAATCATCTTCCCTCTCAGCCTCTCATGGGCTTCTTGGTCAGAGCTCCGCAGGCTTATGGATAAAGCACAGTCAAGATGTGCAGGAGTGTCAGCCGGCTACTGAGAACCGAGGGGGAACTGGGGAGCTGGCCTCAGAACTCCCTCCTTTCCCAAGTCCCCGTGGCCATCTTTGTCCAGAGCCCAGAAGGCCCACTGATAAAGAATAGCTGAGTGGTGGTCACCCTGCTGGCCAGAATTCCATGAAATCAGGAATCCCAGAGCTGCAGAGAACTGCAAAGGTGGGAGAGGTCGAGATTACTGAGGTTAGAACACCTGTTGCAGATGCTCCTGAACAAAGTCCTTCTACCCAGAAAGAACACCACCACAAACCCAAAAGAATTACTTGTTCCTTATAAGTGTCACTTGAGTGACTCAGATTTCATGGGCTGAAGATGCACCTGGAGTCTCTCAACCCTGGACCTGTTCACAGACCTGACAGTGACCAGGGACCGTGTCTGTCCCGACAGCCCATGTCACTCCCCCACACCTTCCCCCACCCGCTCCTCTCCCGGGTCTGGCCTCCCAGCCGGTGGTTACCATTAAAGTGTCTTTGGGGAACAGGTTGCGGCTGGCGACACGTGGGGCTCCTCCGGGGCCTGCCTGGTCCTGAGGGGCCGGCCCTCGGCGGAACCAGCTGCTGATGGCCCAGATGATGAAGATCCTGAGGAGGCAAGCAGGGCAGGCGGTGAGTCCCCATGCCTTTTCTTTCCAACGTGGATCTGCTTGACCTTCTGACTCAGCACCTGCTGGGGCCTGACCCGGGGGCTGATCAAGTAGGGAGGGTCCCTGAGAAGGCAGGTGCAGGGCTGCTGAGAAGACAAGATGCCCCCAAAGGCCATGTCCGGGGACAGACCCCAGATGCCTGGCACTGACTCCCTGGAGTCTGGTGGTCACAGGGCTGCAGGGGCTTCGACCCTCGAAACCTCAGAACTAGGAAACCTAACGTCCCAGTCCCCTGGAATCCCAAAGTGTGAGAACCCTAGAATCTGGAATCCCAGCATTTTAGAGACACAGACATTAGGGAGAGCAACATTTCAGAACTTCAAATCAACTGAAAACTGCAGAAGCAAACAGTAAGTAATGGGTGAGTCCCTATTTTTAGTAACACTGGGCTAGGTTATTCAGACCAACTTTCCTGTTGGAAACAACTTGAAAAGGCTTGATAAAAATTAATATAGTAAGAATATACTAACACCAGTTTTACACTTACAATTATATATCTTGATATAGCAACATATTCTATATGTTCTTCTATTTTCTTATATATTTTTAATCAAGTTTATATATATATGTAAACATATATTTTTTTTGTAATTAATTAATTATTTAATTTAGTTATTTTTGGCTGCGTTGTGTCTTCGTTGCTGCGCGTGGGCTTTCTCTAGTTGCAGCAAGCAGGGGCTACTCCTCGCTGCGGTGCGCACGTTTCTCATTGCAGTGGCTTCTCTTGTTGCCGAGCACAGGCTCTAGGTACCCGGGCTTCAGTAGTTGTGGCACACGGGCTTAGCTGCCCTGCGGCATGTGGGATCTTCCCAGACCAGGGCTCGAACCCGTGTCCCCTGCATTGGCAGGCGGATTCTTAACCACTGCGCCACCAGGGAAGTCCTTCTTTACTTCTTTGGTTCCCATCTTCCTTTCAGTTTTTGCCAGGTAAGTCTGCAGTCTTGTCCATTCTTCACTGCTTTTAAGCATATATGTTTACAGGGCTTCCCTGGTGGCGCAGTGGTTAAGAATCCACCTGCTAATGCAGGGGACACGGGTTCGAGCCCTGGTCCGGGAAGATCCCACATGCCGCGGAGCAACTAAGCCCGTGCGCCACAACTACTGAGCCTGCACTCTACAGCCCGCGAGCCACAAGTACTAAGCCCTCGTGCCACAACTACTGAAGCCCGCGTGCCTAGAGCCCATGCTCTGCAACAAGAGAAGCCACCGCAATGAGAAGCCTGCACACCGCAACGAAGAGTAGCCCCTGCCCGCCGCAACTAGAGAAAGCCCGCACGCAGCAACAAAGACCCAACGCAGCCCCAAAAATTAATTAATTAATTAATTAATTAAAAAAAAAAAAAAAAAGTAAAGGAACCCTGGAAGCTTCTTCTTTTTTTAACTGAAGTATGGTTGATTTACAATGTTGTGTTAGATTCAGTTTCAGGTATACAACAATGTGATTCAGTTATATACAGACATATTTATATATATATACATTATTGATAATATATGATATAATGTGTATATATATTTTTTTTAGGATTCTTTTCCATTATATGTTATTACGAGATACTGAATATAGTTCCCTGTGCTATACAGTAAGTCCTTGTTGTTTTTCCTTTTTTTTTGGAAGCTTCTTTTTTGTGTTTGAGGACATCTGCTAGGTGTTTTGATGGGTGAACAAAAACGCCAGCCCAGGGCCCACACAAAGTAACCAGAGACCTACTCTATGAGAAGCTAAGACTCCACAGGGCTCCCCGCCAAGGACAAGGGGAAGCAGGTGTGGCCTAGCCCTCCTCAGAGTCGCACACCAGGTGGGCACAGCCAGAGCCTTGAACCTGGTACAAGGAGACCCCGAATGACAATGCCCCAGGCAGCCAGCAGAGGCAAAGCAAGTCCTCTCTGTAGGAAAACAGGTTCATCCTAGGCCTGAAATGATTCCTATAAACAATTTTCCAAGTATGATGATCAACACACAGCCAAAGATAAGCCAGGCGCACAAGGAAACAAGACTCTATGAGTGAGAACCAGCAGAAACAAAAACCAATCTACCCAATGGCACTGTGGTAACCTAAACGGGAGGGAAGTCCAAAAGGGAGGGGATATCTGTATGTGTGTAGCTGATTCATTCTGTTGTGCAGTGGAAGCTAACACAACATTGTAAAGCAACCATTTTCCAATAAAAATTAAAAAAAAAAGAAAAAAAAAGAAACCAAAATTTGAGATGCTCAGAAGGACTGGAGGTTTCAGAATGTTACAAAACCCTCAAAATGTATATTGAGAGAGAGCATCAGAAGTATCCACTCTGAATAACATGATAGAAAAAAATCAAAATAGAAACAAAATGACACTTAGTTAAAACAAATATATTAAGAGTCATTTTCTCAATTTACAAAATTGAATAGACATAATACACAGTCTTTGAGTTGTAAATGAAGTGGAGATATTTACAGGATACACTGTATTACATTTTTGTGTAATATACTATGTTAAAACAAAAACAAAAACAAAAACCTCGGCTGGGGGAAAGAGAAGTGGGAGTTACTGTTGAATGGGGACAGTTTCAGTTGAGGAAGATGAAAAAGTTCTGGAGATGGATGGCAGTGATGGCTGCACACTAATGTGGATGTACTTAATGCCACAGAATTATACACTTAAAAATGGTTAAAATGGTAGATTTTGTTATACATATTTTGCCACAATAAAAAAAAAACCCCAACAATTTGTAATGCACCTTTACGTCAACATAAATGTAGAGAAAGGTATAAAATACACATCAGACTTTAAAATGGATTCCCTTGGTTTGGGGGAATAGGGAAGGCCTAGGGGTAAGCAAAAAAACCCAAAATGCCTCAAAACACAATACCGTCTTAAAAAAAATTCTGCACAATAAAAACAGCATGCACATGAATCAACATGGGAAAGGATCACCACCAATACAGTAATGATGAATGATGGTTACCTTCAGGTGATTTTTTATTTTCTTCTTTATGCTTTTCTTTTTGAATATTTTTTAATGAACAAAATAAAAGCCCCACAATAAAACTGTAGCAGACTGCTAGTTGTTTCCCAATAGTCATCTTTCCCTTTTCCCTCAGAAAGAAGACTCCTAAATTTTAACTGGACCCCTTGGCTACCTGGAATAAAGACTACAAAATCCAGCCTTACAGCCAGGTGTGGACACATGGTGAAGTTCTGGTCAATAAAATATAAAAGCAGTGTCTTTACTGGACTTTGGGGAAGTGTCTTAAAGAGAAAGAGCATCCCTTCTTTATTTCTTCTTTCCTCCTGGAATGTGGACGTGATGGTCTCATCCTCAGCACCTATATTAGGCCATGAGGATAAAGGGCAAAACCTAGCAATGGTGGAACAAAGAGCAGGAAGGAATCTGGGATGCAGAAGACCGCAGAATCCTGGTCTGCCTAGGTCCAGAATAGTACATGAGAGAGAGGGAAACTTCTCTTGTGTTAATTTGGGTCTCTCAGATACATGCAGCTCTGTAATTATTAAATGAGACAAGTACTTATTGATTGCAGGTGTGAAAAGCAATACAGTTGACCCCTGAACAACAAAGGTTTGAAGTGCGTGGGTCCACTTATACGAATCTTCTTCAACAGTAAATACTACAGTACTACACGATCCATGGATGGTTGAATCCGTGGATGTGGAACCACAGATATGGAGGAATCGCTAGTACAGAGGGCCAACTGTTAAGTGATACGTGGATACACAGGGTCGGCCCCCCCCATCCCCATGTTGTTCAAGGATCAACTGTATGGCAGAGAGGTTAAGTTCTCAGCCTCTAAGTTGCAATATCTGGATCCAAGGCCCAGCTCTCCTACTTCCCGACTGGGTGACCTCAGGCAAGACTCTTAACCTCTCTAGGCCTCCATTTCCTCAACAGTTAAAATAGGGATAACAGGGCTTCCCTGGTGGCGCAGTGGCTAAGGATCCGCCTGCCAATGCAGGGGACACGGGTTCGAGCCCTAGTCTGGGAAGATCCCACAGGCTGCGGAGCAACTAATCCCGTGTGCCATAACTACTGAGCCCGCGCTCTAGAGCCCGTGAGCTACAACTACTGAGCCCATGTGTCACAACTACTGAAGCCCGCGCGTCTGGAGCCTGCACTCCACAAGAGAAACCACCGCCATGAGAAGCCCGCGCACCGCAACGAAGAGTAGTTCCCGCTCGCTGCAACTAGAGAAAGCCACACACAGCAACAAAGAACCAAAGCAGCCAAAAATAAATAAATGAAAGAAAAAAAATAGGGATAATAACACTTCTTACCTCGTAGGGTTGTCTACAAGCATTAAATGCATTGATATACACACACACACACATGATATAATACATCATCTAGAATGGAGCCTGGTACATACAGTAAGCGTTTTAGAAGTGTTAGCTATTATTGTTATTTTCCTCATAGGAAAAAGGCATACAAAAAACTTCAGAATGGAAAAACACTACAAGAGAATTCTAGCGTGAGTGGGTGCCTCCCTGCTGAGCCCCAAACCACGCCAAAGGGCAGCATCAGGCACAGGGACTTGCCTCTGCCTGTACAAGCCATGGAGCCCTGGGGTCCGGGGTCTCAGGGGCCATGGCCCAGCTGAGCTATCTGCTGCCTCCCACCGCCCCAGGAGGTTCCTGATGCACACGGCTGGGGAAGGTCTGGAACTGGCGATTCCTGGGGACGCCTCCATTTCCAAGGGAGGCTCCCATTTTAGTAAATATGCCAAGGGAGAGTGTGCGAGCAAGGACACCCACAGGCAGCTCTGCCCCGGCTTAGCGTGTGGCCTGCAGGGGGCCCACGCACTGCGGGCTCCTGGGTCTCCGTGTGTAGAGGAGACGAGGCCAACTGGACCGGACTTTCTGTAGGATTCCAGACCCCCAGTTCCCTGAAGAACATCTGCTCACCGTGGGCCCTCCACCCCCGCATCCCAGACCAGGAAGCCCTGCCCTAGGACACCAGGGCTGGCCCTCACCTAATGCTTTTCAACTTCGTATCCTCCCTCCCACCCCAAGTAGGCATTCTACATTCACGGGGAAAATTTAAGTGTATGAAAAGACATACGACAACTCTCCCTCCCACCCCGCCCCCACTCCAGGTAACCACTGGTACAGCTGGAGGATGTGCTGAAAACCATGGGCTCTACCCTCTACTCTCAAAAAAGGCCATTCTCACACAATCTGCTTGATGCTTCAGAGAGTTCACAGGCCCCTGAAAACAAACCCTGAATCCCATCTAAGAACTCCAGATGGAGACGGTCTTCCAGCACGCACTGGGACTGATTCTTGGTGGCGCCTGGTCCTAAGGACGGAAATTAGCCTGCACTGTGGTTGTATTAAAAACGTCTATCTGAAGAAAGCTCCCTTATGTACTGATGTGGAAAGATTTCTAACATATAGTGTTAATGAAAAAAAATCAAGGTGTAGAACTGTGTAAAATAGGCTACCTCTTATGTAAAAATGAAGGGAAAGATAAAAATAATCTTTATTCCTAGCTGCTTTAAGCATGAAAAGAAGAAACTGATACATAAGAAAATTCTAAGTCCTTATTGGACACGGAGGCAGGGGGAGGGGAGGGAGTGGCATGGTGAAGAGAAAGGAGGGGCTCCACGGATGAAGAAACCCAGTCCCAGAGAGATCCCCCTGCGCCCTCCCAGCAGCTCCCCAGGGCCTCACTCAGAGGCCAGGCTTCCAGAAGGCAGGCCCTGTGCTCCCGGTGCCTGGAAACGGTCATATGCATCCACGCGTAAAAGGATCACCACCAGCCAGTCTCAAAGGCACAGCCTGTATGACTTCACTTACAGGAGGTACCCAGAGCAGTCAAATTCACAGAAACGGAAGGCAGAATGGTGGTGGCCAGGGGCTGGGGGGAGGAGGGAGAATCGAGGAGTTAGTGTTTAATGGGTACAGAGTTTCAGTTTGGGGAAGATGAAAAAGTTCTGGAGATAGATGGTCTGATGGTTGCACAACAATGTCAATATACTTAATGCCACTGCGTGGTGCACTTAAAGATAGTTAAAATGCTAAATTTTATGTAATGCAGATGTTGTGGCTGAATTGTGTCCCGCCCCCCTCCAAATTCATGTGTTGCAGTTCTAACCCTCAGTATCTCAGTGACTGCATGTGCAGATAGGGCCTTTAAAGAGGTGACTAAGGCTAAGTGAGGTCATTATTTAGGGTGGGCCCTAATCCAGTCTGACTGCTGCCCATATAGGAAGGGGCGATTAGGACACAGACAACACAGAAGACCATGTGAAGACAGGAAGACGGCCAGCTACAAGCCAAGGAGAGAGGCCTCAGAGGAAACCAGACATCCTGACACCTTAATCTCAGACTTCCAGCCCCCAGAATTATGAGAAAGTAAAAAGGATCTCCAGCAGTACAGTAATGATGGTAATCCTCAGTGATTCTTTCCTTTCCTCTTTTTTTAAAAAATTTGTTTGTTTGGCTGCGCCACATGGCTTGCGGCATCTTAGTTCCCCGACTAGGGATCGAACCCATGCCCCCTGCAGTTGAAGCACGGAGTCCTAACCACTGGACTGCCAGAGAATTCCCTCCCTTCCTCTTTATGTTGTTCTTACTTGAACTTTTTTCAATGAACAAAACCAAAGCTACATCTGGGGACTTCCCTGGTGGCTCAGTGCTTAAGAATCCGCCTGCCAATGCAGGGGATACAGGTTCGAGCCCTGGTCCGGGAAGATCCCACATGCCGCGGAGCAACTAAGCCCGTGCGCCACAACTACTGAGCCTGCGCCCTAGAGCCCGTGCTCCGCAACAAGAGAAGCCACCGCAATGAGAAGCCCACGCACCGCAAGGAAGGGCAGCCCCCGCTCGCCGCAACCAGAGAAAGCCCACGCGCAGCAATGAAGACCCAACGCAGCCAAAACTAAATTAAAAAAAAAAAAAAAAAGCTACATCTGCTCACCTGAACAGCACGCCTTTGATGACCTGCCAGGCGTTGGGTGCTGGCTGGGGTGGTGGGTTCTGGGGCTGGGTCTCCGCCGGCGGGTCCCTCCCGATGCTGCCATTGCTAGTCACCTGCAGGGACAGAGGCCAGGGTGAGGAGGGAGGATGCATCCTGAGGCGCCAAGGCTGTCGTAGGCACCACCATGTGCCAAGGCCCAGTAAGGGCTGAGCACAGAGAGGGCGCCTGGCCCATCCTGGGGGTCAGGGAGGGGTCCTGGAGGAGGAGACGTCAGAGCTGAGCCCTAGATCATAACCAGTCGGCTGGCGCAGAGGACGCAATGAGGGAAGCAGCAGGTGCAGACAAGAAGGTGAGAGAGACAGTCTGACTCCGAGGATGGGCCAATGCTCCCTGGGGCTGGAGCCCAGGATGCAAGGAGGTGGCTACTGGGGACAATGTAGAAGGGGTTAGGCGGCAGGTGTCAGATTCTGCCAAGGCTTGGGTTTATCTGAAAGGTCCTTCCGTGGGCAAACAATTCTTGACGCCTCCTCTGTGGCCAGCCCTGTGGAGGGCCCATCCCTCCAGGGACTCTGGATCTAGCAGGTGAGACAGACACAGAAAAACACCCTCAGAGCATGAGCCACACTACCAGGAGCCACACAGAGGCGTGTGAGATGCACACAGCTCAGACCACCCCGTGAGGCCAGAACTAGGAACACCGCCATTTGGCAGCCAAGCAAACGGGGGCTCAGGGAGCCTAAGCCACTTGTCTGGGTCACTCAGGAAGGATGATGGCAGCACGATGACAGGAGTGTGGGCAGGCCAGGGAGTCAGGCAGGGCTTCCCAAAGAAACAATCTTCATTCAGAAACAGAAGCTCAGAAGCAGAGAATTTCAGGATGTCAGGTTGGAAGTGCCCGAGATGGGGAAATTCTTCCTGCCCCTCTCTTTGCACCTGCTGGCTCCCCTGTCCTGCCCTCTTCCCTCCCGCCAGCTGTCCCCTCACCCTCCAGCTTTTAAGAGACAGGACCAGGACTGTCATGATGGCTGTTAGGTGGGAGCATTGCCCAGCCCAGGGCTGGCAGAGAGCAGGGGCTCAATAAACACCCGGGGAATCAACAAATGCTCCCTGAAGGGCTTGCCCCGAACACTCAGGCCACCAATCTACCCATTCCTGGGCCTCCCCAGTCCCCCGACTCCTGCCCCAAGCCCGCTCCTCTGCAACGTCTTCTGTCGGCTTCAAATGCCCCCGAGAGTAGGGACAGAGGCTCCCAAAGCCAGATGAGGCTGCCACGAAGCTGAGGCCAGCATTTGTTAAAGGCGTCACTTGTCACTTCCTGTCCCCTTCACCAGCAAGAGCTCTTCCCTTTCATCTCCCAAGTGCAGAAGAGCACTGTGGTAAAAGGTGGGGCTCTGGGGTCCGACAGACCTGGGCTGCGGACCGGTCCCGTGGTTCCTGGCTGTGAGATCTTGGGTGTGTCACTTCCCTCTCTGGCTCTTCACCTCTCTGACCCAAGGGCCAGGGTGTGATCATACCAGTACGTTTAGGGCAGAGAAGATTTCCTTTGTGTGTCGATAAAAGTAATTCCCGAGTACCTGGTGACTGTGCGCCAGGCCCAGTGCTGGGCAGCAGGATCGGTGGTGGGCACACAGCTCTGGGGTCTGCCCTCCCAGAGCTCAGGGTCTAGAGGGAAAGGCACCGGCAGAACAGTAAACAGGATAATTAACAAAGGTAAACAGGAAAGTGTTCCAGGGGAAACAAGCAGAGGGGGTGGTTAGGGAGGCCTCCCAAGGAGCTGTCTTTGACATTTGGGTGAAGGGTGTCTAAGGGAGAGAAAAGGTGTGGGCAAAGGTTTGGCCGAGGGGCGGGCGAGGTCGAATAGGCACAGGGCCCCCTTGTTCAGGGCTGGCCTCGCTCCTGGGAGCACTGGGGGGGCCAAGCAAGGGTCTGCAGCAGGTCTGAGCTGATTCTGGATCAAGAAAAGGAAGCTTGAGGCCGGGCGAGGATTTGAACCCATGTCTGGCTGGCTCCCAGGTCTGTTCTCTTACCTGCGACGGTGGACAAGCTGGCTGGAAACCCTCCCAGGGAAATGCAAAGGAAAGCCAAATGCAAAGGTGCCACTTCACCAGGATGCCCGTAATCAAAACGATGGACAATCACAAGTGCTGGCGAGGATGTGGAGAAACTGAAAGAGCTGTACACTGCTGGTGGGAGAAATGGAGCTGCTGCTTTGAAAAATACGCAGATTCTTAAAAAGCTAAAAGTACCCCTGCCATCCGAACCAGCAATCCCTCTCCGAGGTCTCTGCCTCCGAGAAACGAGAACTCTGTGTCCACACAAAAGCTTATACGCAAATGTTCATAGCAGTGTTACTTGTAAAGCCAGAAACAACCCAAAAGTCTTTCGATGAAGGACCGGTGATGGTTCTGCACAATGGAATACTACTGAGCAATAAAAAGGGACACTGCTGGGGGCAGAGAAAGTGCAAAAAGGAACAAGGGAGCGTTTTGCAGGGATAGGAGTGTTCTCAGACCACACTGGGGTGGTGACCGTACTGCACAACTGCATAAATGTACTGAAAGCCACTGAACTCTACACTGACAACAGGCGAATGTTATGGTATCTAAATTACACTTCAATAAAAAGGTAACTCTCCTGTGGCTCCACTTCCCTCAGAGTACAGGCAAAGTTGTCACCATGGCCTCTGAGGCCTGGCATGATCCTCTCTGCCCATCTGCTCTCACCCCTCTCCCCTCAGTCACCAGTTCCAGCCACATCAGCCTCCCTGCCGCTCCCTCATCACACCTGTTCCACCTCAGGGCCTTTGCACTGGCTGTTCTCTTTACCTGAAACGCTTTCCCCCGCCATATGGGTGACTCCCTCCCTCATCTCCTTTAGGTCTTTGTTCAAATGTCACCTCCTCAGAAAGCCCTTCCCAGACCACTGTATTTAAATGGCAACCTCCTACCCATCCCTCACTTCCTATGCTCCTCCCCAGCTTTAGCTCTGCCCATGGCACTTAGCACCATCCGAGTCACTGTATATTTTTCTTATTTATCTTGTTCACTGCCCCTGTCCCCAACCCCACCGCACAGCCCACTCCCAGCCCTCAACAAATACATGGGCTCCAAGAGGGCAGGGCCTCTGTTTTGTTCATAGCCGTGTCCCAGCATCAGCATGGGCACTAGCACGTAGTGGGGACTCAGCCCACGTTAGCTGAAGCAGTGATTACCAGAGCTGCGGGCCTGCTGTCTGAGTCCCTGCCTGAAGGAGGAGCAGGCTGGCTGGAGCAGGAGACTGCTAAGGGTCTGCGCATGAGCCAGGAGAGGGCCGCGGTGGCTGTGGACACAGCAGTGACTAAGAAGTAGTTCTGCTCTTGCACCCATGAGCCCACTCTCACACACAATCCCCGGAACACCCACTAAGGGGCCCAGGAAGCAGCTGAGGCCACGAGACTGGGCCGGGGCCGGGAGGAAGTCAGGGCATCCTCCCTGACTGCCTGGATCCACCATGGGAATTCCACCTCAGCCCAGCCTCTGCCTCAAGACCCATTCATTCCACAAACGCTGAGGGCTTGCTCTGTGCCTGGTCCTGAGCTGGGAAGCGCTGGGCACACAGTGGTGACCAAGACAGTTCCTGCTCTGCCCTCCAGGGGCGCCCAGTCCACTGGAGGAGACAGACAGTGACAACCCAGAGTGGGCAGGGCTGGGACAGAGGAGCCCAGGGACTGTTGGAGCCCTGACCCAGTCTGAGAGGGTCCGAGAGGCTTCCTAGGGGAGAGAACACCTGAGATGTACAGGACTAATAAGGATCAGGCAGGTAAAGAGAAACATGTGCAAAGGCTACGAGGTGGCGAGAGCGCACGAGGCGCACTCCTGGAAATACAAGAGCTTCACAGTGGCTGATGCTCGTCTTGTCCAGTGACCCAAGCAGGGACAATTCTGCCCCCCAGGGGACATTTAGCAACATCCGGAGACACTTTTAGTTGTCACAACTGGGGAAGGATGTGTGTGCTACTGATATCTAGCATGGCCAGGGATGCTGTTAAACATCCTACAATGCACAGGACGGCCCCCTACCATGAAGAATTATCCAACCCCAAATGTCAATAGTGCTGAGATTGAGAAATCCTAGCCTAGTCTGAGGAAAAAGGGCAGATCATGCAAAGCCTTGATCTACCAAAGAATTTGTACTTAATCCTGAAAGCAAAGGAATAAGTCTTGAAAGATTTTAAGCAGAAGTGGGACAAGAGGAGATCTTGGCGGGGAGGGGTCCTCTGTAAGCTCAGGGCAATCAGGGCACCCTGAGCCCTAGTCTCCCTGATCACTCCCCACCCAATAATCAACAGAAACGCAGAGGGGGAAAGACCTTCTTTCAGCGAGACTGGGAAGCCCCTAAAGATAGAGACAAACATTTCCTAGGGCTGCCCCCGGGGCCAGGCCCTGGTTGAAGACGCTGAAAAGATCCAGACCAGGGATGCTGGCTCTGTCACACAAATCTCACCCTAGTGTCCTCCCCAGGTGATATTATTTGCTCCTCCTCTGGGCTCCCTCAGTTTCTGACACGGACTTTTTGTCACCATCCTTGTCATCCAGGATTATAATTCTTTGTTTACACACCAGTCTTCTCTCTCACTCCACTGATGAAGGGACATGGCTGGAGCCATCTTCATGGCCCATCACAGGGCTGGCCCTCCTGTCCAATCCCTCCATTTACCACTGGAGAAATGAAGGGGGAAAGGAACTTTCCAAGGTCACAGAGAGTCAGCTTCAGCTTCGTTTTCCCCTCCCAACCTGCACTCTTCTCCCCTGTGCTGCCTCCCACGTGTCAGTGACATCCCAGTGGGTGGGTCGACAGCACCTCGCTGTCACTCCATAGACTCCCTAAACGTCTGAAGGGTGGCTGCCTGAACTAGTATGTTCCGCAGCCTCAGTTTAGTTCAAGTGGCAATGGGTCAGAAGTCATCAGTACCAGGACGAATTCCCGCATAGGACTAGTTTCTGCTGAAAATAAACCCACCTCAGTCCCGACCACCTTGCTTCAGCAATGGCTGGTAAGTTCTACAGGGAATGGATCCCAGATCTAACCTGCGTGACCTTCTGTAAGCGCCTTTGTCTGTTCCTTGGATTCCTGACTATAAAATGGGTCTGTCAGCCTCCACAGCGCGTGCCCTTATCCACGATGATTACCTGACTTCCCCAGAGTTAGAAAACTCCCAATTAATCAATCATTGCCCACACCTAGAGCACCCCGTGAACGTCAGCCCATTCTAGGAACTGTCCTGGAGGCTGGAATCGCGGAGTCGAGAACCCAGGGCGCCTGGGTACAAGTCTGCGCCCCTCCGCGCCACTGTGTCCTCAGCTCGAGCAACGAGCCTGGTGGCCGCCCGGCGCGAGCATGCAGGGGACCCGGCGCGCAACAGGGCCCCGCTCCCCGCACTGTCCAGCCTCCCGGGCTGCCCGGCCCCACCTGGGCCCGGTATTCAAGGTCCCTATGGGCAAGGAGCCCCCAATGCACAGGATTCCGTGAAAAGAGGCAGGACACGCCCCGTGGGAGGCCCCCCGGGTGGGGAAGAGCCCCTCAGGCCCCTCTCGGCCTCCGTACCTGACCGGAGCTGCCTCCCCCGGCCGCCACTACGGCGCTGCCGGCCCCGTCCGCCTCCTGCGCGGCCGCCATCTTCCCGCTCCGGGTCCCCGCCCCCGCCGCCAGCCCCGCCCCGTCCCCGACGGCTCCAGCGCGATCGCGCGAGATTTCACGCTTTGCCCGACCTGCCGGCCACCGTAACCCGCAAGAGCGCCTCAGCCACGCCTCTCAGGAGCCTCTTCAGTCTAAGAAAGGACCAAGCAGGCCACCGTACTCTCCGTCAGCCCGTTTGTTTTCACCTAGTAGACACACTGCATGCCCCGAACTCCCAGGGCTTTCTTGGCCAACATGTACGCTTCCCACAGCCTCCGTTCTTTTTTTCCCCACGAATAACCCGCTTCTTCCAGTTATATGAGCCTCCTGGGTCATCCTGTCCACTTTGCCCCGCCTATTCTTTAAGTTCCAAGTTTCTTGAGCTTTCCCGGGCACCGTAACGCTTCGAGACGCTCCACTTGAACCACGCCCCTCCTGCGTTAAAGGAACCTTCCTGGCCTCCGAACCCAAGACTCGGAGGGCAGGATCTTTGGTCGGTGGCCTCGCTTTCAGACCCCTCTTCCTAACGCAGCCCTTTCCTCCGACAAGTCTCCCTAGGTTATAGTTCTGTGCATTTAGTTACTATTTCAGTGTTCTTACACCACCACACTTCCAAATCGGACCTTGTCAGCCCCTCCGTGAGCTTTCGCGCCGCCTAGTTTAATGCGCATGCGCGTCCCCTTAGCGGTCCGCTTTCTAATAAACCTCGCAGCTATGGACTCGGCTTCAAGGACTCTAAGAACTCCGTACTTTTTCATTAGCTATCTTCCTACAGCTCCGGGCTTGGACACGTGTTGAGAGACCCTTGGCCCGGAGAAGGAATTATAGAGGCCCAGAGAGGACAGAAGACTCAGCGGCTTTTAAACCTTCACCAATGAATTGGATGGAAGTCTGACCTGGGTTCAGACCCTGGTTGTGCTACTGACCGACTAAATGATCCCGGACAAGTGACCTATCTTTTTGGGCTTCATTTCCTTCCTCTTTTATAAACTAGGCATTATTATGGTACCCGCTATTCCTCTCCGCCTTTGCCCCGCCGGGTTATTGGGAAGACCCAGTGAAATCAGGAATATAAAGCACCTGGCCCGGGTCCTCAGTGTGGGGCTTAGTAAGTGATCAGTATCACGCATTGTTATTATGAACTTTACATATTATCTGAAAAGGAGAGCAGGCTTTGCATAGAGATATTTTAATTATTTATTTATCATCTTATTGTCTATTGATAATCCTCCACTTTCCTCGCGGTCTCAGCTCAATAGTATTATCCCTCCTCCCTGGCCCCCAAACTGGGCGGGGCACCGCCTCCCAGTCCTCCTAGATCCCTGGACTCCCCACCCCCTCCCTGCCCACTTTTTGTCATCACTGACAGAGATAGGTGTGTCTCCAGCACTGTCCCAGGGCACGATTGCCGAGTGAAAGGATGAAACTTTTGAGTGGGGAAGGTGAATGAATTACCTCTGTGAACCAACACAAGGACAAGAAGAAACCTTGGAAAACTTCTTGGGAGTTCCCTGGTGGCGCAGTGGTTAAGAATCTGCCTGCCAGTGCAGGGGACACAGGTTCGAGCCCTGGTCCAGGAAGATCCCAAGTGCTGCAGAGCAACTAAGCCCGCGTGCTGCAACTACTGAGCCTGTGCTCTAGAACCCGCAAACTACAACTACTGAAGCCCGCGCACCTAGAGCCGGCGCTCTGCAGCAAGAGAAGCCACCGCAGTGAGAAGCCCGCGCACAGCAACCCAACGCAGCCAAATTAATTAATTAATTAATTTAAAAAAAAAAAAACAAAAAACTTCTTGCCCGGTCCCCTTCTCTTACAGACAACAATGATAGTAATAACGATTCTGTGAAATTGTACACCCAGTCTTCAAGTCTAGGGATGAAATGAACATACTGATGAAGTTCCCCAGAAGATGGGCAGATTGAGATTTTTGTGGGCTTCTTTTTTAAAAGTACAAAATTACATGTACACATATAAATAGAGAACCACAGAAAGCCCAGGCAGGTGAGGGGCTTTGAAGCCTCATCTCCGGTTTCATTGTTACCCCATCTCTGCTCTCAGCTCTAGGTCCCCCAATGTCCTCTCTCATATACCGCAGAGTCCTGATCTGTTGGAACACAAGAGGCTCTTAGCTAGACTGTGACCTCAGACGGGGCCCTTGTAAAGCCCTCCCCCATGTCTGCTGAGTGACCAAGTAAATTCTTCCATTCCTACTAACTGTTAAGTGAATCACAGGCCAGACCCACACTGCGCTCCACTAGGGGACGCCCAACACCAACCAGAGGCTGGGATTTCAGGTTCTAAGGGGGCTGGGGACCTGAACTTCTGGGTCCTGAGGAGAATGGATTGGGGGTCCTGAGTTCTGGGGGAGGAGAAGTCTGGGGGCCTGGACTCCTGGGGTCCTGAAGGGAGTGGGACTGGGGTGGGAGCCTGAGAAAGGAAGGCGGAGTCTGGGAGGTACACCAGGATTGGTTGGAAGCAGAACTGGCCTGGGCAGTGGTTTGGTTTGGCTTGAGTCTGTGGGAAACAAGTGGACAGAGCAGGGATTGTTCCTCCAGGGTTCCCCCCTCCCCATCACCCATTGGGCTTGGCAGCCTCAGCTCTTCCCAGGCCCTGGGGACTTGGGGGCATTTCCCACAACCCTTCCCCAAGGCCCCTGTTTTCTGCTAGACTCACAGCTGCCCAGCCCCAGGACCTGGGAAAACTGCCCCAAGAGTGCTGAAAAGGCTGGCTGGAAGTTAATGCCAAGTCTATTAGGAGAATACAGGCCCTGCATCCTCAGAGGCCAATAGCCCCACCCATAGGACTTGGCAGCCCAGAACCACTCTCTACTCCCTCCAGATGCAGAAGTCCAGGCCCTTAGCCCCTCTACCCATGTGCCCCAGCACTGTCCTCTCTCAGACTGCAGGGCCTCTGCTCTTATTTTACACCCTGTGCTTTTGGCCTGTAATCCCCCACTGCCCAGATACCCTCTTCCATCCGCTCAGACCTGGGAGCCAAGAGAGTACTCCCCTCCCCCTACTTTCCATCAACAGTAGTCCTTACCACACTGAATTGTGACGCATGCCCTGTGACCAGCCCAACTGGGTCCTCTAGAGGGCTCTCCCCGCGCCCCAACCCAAGGTGGCCGCCCCCAGACCTTGAACTCCTCACTTCCTCTCCTTTTCTTCATTGCCCGTGTTGCTGTCTGAAGTTATCTTCTCCATGGGTCCTTTTGTTCATCCTCTGCCTTCCACCCCCTCAGCCTCTCTATTTGTGGCTCAGGATAGACCAGAGCTCCTGGCCCTGAGTAGGAGCTCAGGAAGTGTTATTACTATTGCTAATAAGAAGAGAACAGCCAAAAAGCATACCACAAAACGGTAATCAATAAAACCATGTGACGGACTTCCCTGGTGGCGCAGTGGTTGGGAATCCGCCTGCCAATGCAGGGGACATGGATTCAAGCCCTGGTCCAGGAAGATCCCACATGCTGCGGAGCAGCTAAGCTCGTGCGCCACAGCTGCTGACCCTGCGCTCTAGAGCCCACAAGCCACAACTACTGAGCCTGCATGCCACAACTACTGAAGCCTGCACACCTAGAGCCTGTGCTCCGCAGTGAAGAGTAGCCCCCGCTCACCACAACTAGAGAAAGCCCGCGCACAACGAAGACCCAACGCAGGCAAAAGTAAATTAATTAAAACAAACAAACAAACAAAAAACGTGTGAAACTGGGTCAGGACCCAATCAGTACATTTTTGCAGGGGCCACGTGAGGGCAGGACTGTCTGTCTTTTCCCTGCTGTGTCTCCAGCACCTGGTTGTGTCTCAATAAATACATGTGCGACAAACGTATAGGAACTGGCACAGCGTTTACAGTTCTGTCCTCTCGGGTCCCAGCCAACCTGGGCACTGCCTTGTCACACTCAGCAATGACTCATGGGCACCGCTCTCCCCTCTACCCCAGGGCCACTGGACACCTCACTGCGATGGCATATTCAAAGTGTCAGCCCAGGACCCGGACATGGCCAGAGTCCACTGCAGATTAGCTATGTCCATTTATCATTTTACAAATGAGAAAGCCGGGAGTTCCCTGCTGGTCCAGTGGTTAAGACTCTGTGCTTCCACTGCAGGGGGCACGGGTTCGATCCCTGGTCAGGGAACTAAGATCCTGCACGCATGCCACATAGTGTGGCCAAAAAAAAAAAAGAAGGGAAAGCCAGACCTTGGTGAAGGTCAGTCACCAATTATTGTTGTTATGATTATTCATTATTATTATTCACCTCTTTATTCCCATTGACCAGGTGAGGGCGATATACATAGAATAAACGCTCAATAAATGTTGGCTGGACAGCATCAGCTCCTCCATCTTGGCCCTTGAGGTCTCAGAAAAGCAACCACATCCAAAAGAATAAACTTGGCTTTTTTTTTTTTTTATTGATAAGAAGTCAGGCTAGAGTTGGGAGCAGGATTCTGAGAGGTGCTAGGAAGTGGGGGTGGGGTATAGATCAGGGGACCCAAGGGGTTGCTGGGGTCTGGACTCCCCCCGAGATTGGGGGCCCAGCTGTTAATGGTCTCCCTTCAGCAGAGAAATGACCTGGTCAGTAACAATCCCTGCATAGGTGGTCATAGCTGCCGTGCTTTTGCTGTATATGTCCCTGGGGAGAAAGGACAGAAGGGCTGAGGAGGAGGGGCTGGGGGCTGGGACTCCTGGGTCTGAGGGAGGAGGGGCTGGGGCCCAGAATCATGTGTCCCCTGGGAAAACGTGGCTAGAACCCAAACTCCTGGATCCCTAAGTAGGACAGGACTGGCATCTCAGAATCCCGGGTTCTACTGGGACTGGGGGCTGGGAGCTGAGATACCTGGGCCTTGAGATACCAGGTCCAGGTTTGAACCTGGACTCCTGAGTCTGAGGGAGAAGAGGCTTGGGGCTGGGAGTCCCTGTTCCTGGGGTGGGGGTGGGAGGCGGGTGATACCTGATTTTCTCATCCACGGCGGGCAAGTATGTCTTCTTGTACAGCTTCTGGGCAGCTTCCTTGGCTATATCCCAATAACCTAAGAGTGATTCCCGCACCTTGGTGAGCAGGGCAGGCCTGGCAGTCTCTTCTTCCTGGGGCACATGGACGCCCTGGACCTCTGCAGGAGGAGAGTGAGTTAGGGGAGCTGAGGGGCCTGCAGCAGGGGGGGGGAATGAGGCGGGGAAGGAGAGGAGTGGGCAGGGGCAGGGCCAGACAAGAATTGGGCTGGGAAGATGCTTGGGGCTCATCCCCCTCCTCATAGCCCCTCCTCTCCTACTGACCACACTCACCGAATCCCAACACCAGGAAGATGAGAAACAGAGCCAGGAAGTATCGGGTGCCCATGGTGTCAGGAGACCTGGAACGCTGAGGAGGGTGTGGGACAGGGCCACGGGAGGTGTCTAATCCTAGGGTCCCCTGCGCTCAGGGATACCAGCCTGGGACCCCCCTCCCCCTCCCCCCCACCTGAGTCAAACCCCTAATGGCTTGACTTGGGCCTCACTTCCTAACATCCTATGATGCTACTCCCGATTGCTGATTGTAACATCGTAATTTTTTTTTTTTTTTTTGGCAGCCCTGTGCTCTTGCAGGATCTTAGTTCCCCGACCAGGAATTGAAACCCGCTGCAGAAGTGAAAGCGCCGAGTCCTAACCACTGGACTGGCAGGGAATACTCTAAATTCCATGATTCTATCACCGGAATCTAATATCTTGACTCTTGCAGTTTCTGCTTTAACGATCTTGGCCACCTCCTGCTGTCCCCCACCCGCCATGTCCCTCTCTTACCGGACTCTGGCAGGCTGTCCTCACCAGCTCCAAACAGGCAGAGAAAGGCTTTATAGGTCTTGCGATCCACCCCTTCACAGCCAACACCCTGACCTCAACGCCTAGGCCAAAGTCCTGGCCAACAGAACTGCTCGGGGTGGGGGGTGGGGGGTGTGGGCAGAGAGGGCAGTGACATCCCTGAGGTCAAGCCACAGGGAGCCTCCACTCTGAAGATTCACCGCTGAGAGAGACAGGCTGGGTGGGGAGCTGTGGAGGTGATGGGGGCTCTGGGTGCCCGCCAGGCATGAGGCCTGGGGTCTCCATCCCGTGGGAGGTGAACGCAGAGGGCTGAAGGAGGGGCCGCTGGGGGGGGTCTTGTTAACCCTGCCTGGTCTCCAGCCTTCACCCTCCACCCCAAACTGAGAAGCCTGAAGTCTTCCGCGCCGCCCACAAGCCTGCAGTGGTGGGTCTCAGCACTGGGGGAGCAGGGTCATATCCCCCCCCCGCCCCCACCCCCACTGTCGCTCCCCTGCCACGTGTCACTTGGTGTTGTCACTTCCTCTACTCCTTAACCTCCGGGGGGCGGATGGGGGGGGTTATCCCTGGCATCATCCGGGAGGGACTGGGACGGGGCCACAGAGGAGAACTCCTTTATTGCGGAGGCTGTGAACACTTTAATGCCAGTAGCTGTCCCCGCAGAGCAGCTGGGGACACAGGTTGTAGGCCTTGTTCAGGAGGCTGTCCTTGGAGCTTTGGAGCCAGGCCTGGGTGTGGGAACCCAGGTCCCTCAGGTGGTCATCATAGTAGGTCTTCACAAAGCCCTGGAAGGCCCTGGGGCCCCTGTGGACATCACAGTGGAGACCCCAGCTACCCCCCGAGACTTCTGCCCCGTTGACCCCGTCCTCCCTCTGACCCAGGAGTCCCTGCTCTCACCTCTTACCCTCTACCCCTCTGGGACCCAGGGGTCACAGCCCTGCCCCC
The DNA here is from genome assembly GCF_028564815.1 of Eubalaena glacialis. Classification (NCBI taxonomy): domain Eukaryota; kingdom Metazoa; phylum Chordata; class Mammalia; order Artiodactyla; family Balaenidae; genus Eubalaena; species Eubalaena glacialis. The sequence goes on along the minus strand of NC_083733.1, from coordinate 59,714,261 downwards.
GCCCTGTCCTGCTCCCTGGGAACCCACGAGTTCCGGCCCTGCCCCTCCTCCCTCAGACTCAGGCCCGCAGCCCCGTTCTGCGCACGCGCACCAGAACCACTGCCAACTCTCTCTCGTCCTGGTCACCAGCGACTCCATCGACTCCTTCACCTTGCCCGGAACCAGGCTCCAGGAACTACTGGCTGACTCTGGCGGGGGGCTCGAGGTTCCCCCAGGCCCTTCTTGCTGACATGCTAGATGGGATCAAAGGGCAACTTGGGACGGCTGGGACCCCAGAACACTCCATCTCCCTTTCCCTCCATGCTCACCGTCATCGTGGCTCCTGGTGGCCCCTTGCCTCTCATCGCCTTCTATGTCCCTCTGACCCCTCGCCCCACGTCAGCCAGCGGTCATCTCCTTTCACCTTCTGTGCCCGGGAGCCCCGTCACCCCTGCGTCTGCCTGGGGTTTCCTCCTTCAGTCTGTAACGCCGCCTCTCTGCCCCCTGCCCCTCTCCTGATGCCTCCCTCACTACCTGATCTTGCCACCCACTCCGTTCTCCTGTGACTCCCAAACGGTCTGAACAACCTCCGCAGGCAGTGAAGGATGCCCCCGGGGATGGAGGTTGGCAAGGCCATGTGTCGGGCTGGTGGGCCAGGGGTTCTGCCAGGAATAACACACACCTGTCTGTCCAGCACCCATGCACCTGGGCAAAGCCTCACCTACAGAGACCAGCCATCACACGGGTACACGTGTACACGCGTGTACAGAGGCACCCATGTGACCTGTGGTGTGCCCTTGGTTGATGAGTTAACCTCTTCAAGACTCAGTTTCCCCTTCTGTAGAATGGGATAATGACAGGTCCCAGCTTATAGGGTTATTGTGAGAATTAGAGGTTAACATGTAGAAGGCACTTGGACCGGTTTCCTGCACATCGGATGCACTGCATATATATATACAATTTAAATACATGTGCAGAACCTAGACATACTCACACACCAGTACACACAGACACCCTTCCACATGCCCAGACTGTCAAATCTTTTGCATAAATACCCCCTAAAGACACACATATGCGCACAAGCATACAAATGCATGTTCACAGACTTACACGTTTACCATGACTGCATACTCGTCTGCTGACACACGCACAAATGCATATTCATGATCACTGTCATCTGTACCAACCCCGTGTACACTGTTCACACACGGCCGCCCCTGACACATACTCCCAGACATGCATGCATATCTGCACGCCTCACAGCCGGTCACACTCACACCCCATGCTGCATCGGGGTCCCCACACCCGCCCACCCACTCCTCCTCACCTACGACGCAGGCCAGGACCAGGACGCAGAAGCAGAGGGAGGACAGGGCCCGGAACCTGCATCCAGGGAACAACATTTCTGGGGGCCTCTGTCCCTCTGTCCCTCTGTGCTCAGCTCTCTGAGCTGGGGGAGGGGGAGGCTGCGCTGAGCAGAGCCCTCCCCTGGCCGCCTCCCCACGCCCCTTGGCAGGGACTTCAGAGAGAGAGGGACCCAGGTGACAGTGATGATCCAAGGCCATGCCCGCCCCTGCTGGCCTCCTTCCTACCCTCCCACCACCCTAAACTGACAGGGGAAGATTAGCCTCCTGTGCTGAACTGGGTTCAAATTCTGGCTCCACCTCGTGTGACAGCCCCTCTTTTGGGCCTCAGTTTTCTCCTCCGTAAAATGGGCCCACAATCCATACTTTAGGACATTAATTAAATGATGTGATAACAAGGGAAATTCTTTTCTTTTTTTTTTTTTTTTTTTGCCTGTGTTGGGTCTTCGTTGCTGGCGCAGGCTTTCTCTAGTTGCGGCAAGTGGGGGCTACTCTTCGTTGTGGTGCACGGGCTTCTCATTGTGGTCACTTCTCTTGTTGCAGAGCACGGGCTCTAGGTGCACAGGCTTCAGTAGTTGTAGCACGCGGGCTCAGTAGTTGTGACTCGTGGGCTCTAGAGCACAGGCTCAGTAGTTGCGGCACACGGGCTTAGTTGCTCCGCAGCATGTGGGATCTTCCCGGACCAGGGATCGAACCCGTGTCCCCTGCATTGGCAGGCGGATTCTTAACCACTGCGCCACCAGGGAAGTCCCCAAGGGAAATTCTTAACGTGGAGTCTGGCAACATAGGTGCTCACAGATCAGACCTGTTTATTATTATTTCTTTTGTCTCTGAGATCCGTTGGCCACTGGACTACGGGGCCAGACACACCTTCACTGCGTGACCAGGGCAAATACATTCCCTTCTCTGAGCTCAGTGTTTTCATCTGTAAAATGGGGATGGTAGTAAGTGCCTGCCTCACAGAGTCCACATGAAGGCTGGGTGAGGCCCTGTGAGGGAGAGCTTAGTGAGAGGTTGTCAACATCAGGCTTGGGCCAAACACCAGACAGAAGAAAATGAGCCTTTTTCTCCCGGAGGACCCAGCCATGAGCCAGGGTGCACAGTTTAGCCAGGGAACCATGGGCTGGATTCCTTGCTCTAAGGTTGCCAGATAAAATACAGGACGCCCTGTGACATTTGAATTTCAGATAAATAATGAATCTTTTTAAATTAATTGATTTATTTTAAAAAATTGGGGGGTGCGCCATGCACGGCATGCGGCATCTTAGTTCCCCAACCAGGGATTGAACCCGTGCCCCCTGCAGTGGAAGCACAGAGTCCTAACCATTGGACCGCCAGGGAAGTCCCATGAATCTTTTTTTAGTGTAAGTATGTCCCATGCAATATTTGGGAATTATACTATTATTTATTTGTTGTGTATCTGAAATTCAAATCTAACTAGGCATCCTATATATTTTTTTCAATATTTATTTATTTATTTTTGGCTGCCTTGGGTCTTAGTTGCGGCACACGGGATCTTTCATGGCGGCGCGCGGGCTTAGTTGCCCTGCAGCATGTGGGATCTTAGTTCCCCGACCAGGGATCGAACCCGTATCCTCTGCATTGGAAGGCAGATTCTTAACCACTAGACTACCAGGGAAGTCCCACGTCCCGTATTTTTATGTGGTGAATCTGACAACCCCACTTTGGCCACAACCTGGATGACTGTACAGGACAAATCCAGAGGCTTCCAGAAGAATGCTGTCCGTTCCAATGGCCCCAGCGTGGGCTCTAGCACACAGTAGTTGCTCAACGAATGTTCCCTGGAGTTCCTCACTGACACTAATCAGCAAAATAAAATCTCCTGGAGTTTCTGTTTGGGATGATGAAAACATTCTGGAAATGGACAGTGGTAATGGTTGCACAAGATTGTGAATGTACTCAATGCCGCTGAACCGTACACCTAAAAATGGTTAAAATGGTAAACTTGATGTTATGTATTTTACCATAATAACAAAAGAAAAAGGAAACACCCACCTTGCATGGTGTTAGGAGAAGCAGCATGGTGTTGGGTTCACAGTCTGGCTCCCCCTCCTTCCTGCTGTGTGACCCGGTGTATGTTGCTTAATGTCTCTGGGCCTGTTTCTCCGTCCAGGAACCAGAGTCATGGACTACGTTCCTACACAGGAGAGTAAAGCAAGTCGTTTACCTAAAGTGCCTCAAGCAACAAGAGACCCGCAGCAAAGCCGTGCTGTCAACGCCAGCTGCTATTTATTAAGCTTGTGCTTCCTGAGCGCTCACTACGCATCAGGTGCCACCGCAAGGCTTCAGCGCATTAACTCACTGCATTAACGTCAGACCTTATGAAGTGGGCATCTTTTTCATTCCCATTTTACAGATAAGGAAACTGAGGCTGTGGGGGTGGGGCTCCCCAGCCACCAAGTGGTGAATCTGAACCCAGCCCTTTCATACTTAGCTAGCCGTTTCTGACTAGCTAAGCCAGAAACGACCTCTGCCCTCACCTCCCCACCCCAATTCTAGAGGGCAAGAAAGAGGTTGAAGCAGGGCCAGGGTTGGGTGGGCCCGGGGGAGGGGGGAAAAGGTCTCTGACTCTGCCCTGGCTCCAAGGTCAATGAGCTGTTTGCTGCTTGCAGTGTTTGCCCATCTGTTATCCAGGGCAGGAATGGGCTGAAGGTCGTTCAGGGTGGACCTCAGAGGCAGCTCAAAAACAACAGCAGTTGGGAGGTGGGGGCAGAGAGGTCACAAGGAGGGACTGGGGGTTGGGAGCGGTGGGCCCTGAGACCCCAGCATGTGTGTCTGGGGACAGGTAGCATCTCTGAGCCTGCACCTCTGTGTCCACAAGATCATCAGTCCCACCACCAGACTCCCGAATCACTCTCTCCACGCCAGGGTCCGTGCCTCAGTCTGGACCCCATCCCCTCTCCTCTGAATCCCTGCAGCCACCTCCCTTCCAGCATGCCTCACCACTCACCTCCCTGGCTGCTCTGGGTTGTGGCAGGGAAGTCGGGGGGTGGAAGAGAGGTTGCTATGTCCCCTCCTTTATCTCTTCTTTCTGCCTTTGTCTGGAAGATCTCCATTCATTTTTTTTAAATTGAGATATTCAAAAAAGAAAACAAAAAAGAACAACAACAAATTGAGATGTTCACATACCATAATTGTTACCCTTTGAAGGTGTACAATTCAATGATTGTTGGTATATTTGCAAAGTTTGCAACCATCACCACTATCTAATTCCAGAACATTTCATCACCCGGAAAGGAAATCCCACACCCTTTAACCCTCACTCCCACCCCCTTCTCCCCAAGGCAGGGCAACCACTAATCTGCTTTCTGCCTCTATAGATTACCCAATTCTGGACGTTACATATGAATAGAATCATATAACATGTGGTCTTGGGGCTTCCCTGGTGGTGCAGTGGTTGAGAATCCGCTTGCCAATGCAGGGAACACGGGTTCGAGCCCTGGTCTGGGAGGTTCCCACATGCCGCAGAGCGGCTGGGCCCGTGAGCCACAGCTGCTGAGCCTGCGCGTCTGGAGCCTGTGCTCCGCAACAAGAGAGGCCGCAATAGTGAGAGGCCCGCGCACCGCGATGAAGAGTGGGCCCCGCTCGCTGCGACTAGGGAAAGCCCTCGCACAGAAACGAAGACCCAACACAGCCAAAAATAAATAAATAAATAAATAAATTTATTAAAAAAAAAAAAAAAAGAATCTACCTGCCAATGCAGGGGACACGAGTTTGAGCCCTGGCCCGGGAAGATCCCACATGCCGCGGAGCAACTAAGCCCATGCGCCACAACTACTGAGCCCGTGTGCCACAACTACTGAAGCTCGTGCTCTTAGAGCCCGTGCCCCACAACAAGAGAAGCCACTGCAATGAGAAGCCCGTGCACCGCAATGAAGAGTAGCCCCCGCTCAACACAACCAGAGAAAGCCCGCACACAGCAACGAAGACCCAATGTAGCCAAAAATAAAAATTAAAAATAAATAAAAATTAAAAAAAAAAGTGGTCTTTTGTGACTGGCTTCTTTCACTTAGCATTAAGTTTTCATGGTTCATCCATGTTGTAGCGTGTGTCAGTGCTCTGATCCCCCTTTCTTTTTTTTCTCTCTCTCTTTTTTTTTTTTTTTTTGGCCTCGCCACGAGGCTTATGGGATTTTAGTTCCCAGACCAGGGATCAAACCTGGGCCCACTGCAGTGAGAGCTCGGAGTCCTAACCACTGGACCACCAGGGAATTCCCAGTGTTTTGTTCCTTTTTATGGCTGAATAATATTCCACTGTATACACTGTATCTGTACCTATACAGATATACAGTGGATATACAAACAGTGTATAGATTTATTTATTCATTCATCAGTTGATGGGTATTTTTTGGCTATTTTCCACTTTTTGCCTATTATGAATAATAGTGCTATGAAGAGTTGTGTACAAGTTTTGTGAACGTGTTTGCAGTTCTTTTGGATAGAGACCTAGGAATGCAATTGCTGGGTCATGTGGTAACTCTGTTTAACTTTTTTTCTCTTCCGATTTTATTGAGTTAAAATTGATATACAGCACTGTATAAGTTTTAGGTGTACAGCATAAGGATTTGACTTACATACATCATGAAATGATTATCACAAGTTTATTAAACATCCATCATTTCATATAGATACAAAATTAAAGAAATACAAAAAAATTTTTTGTGATGAGAACCCTTAGGATTTACTCTCATAATAACTTTCATATAACACACAGCAGTTTTTTTTTAAATTTTAAAAACTCCCAAGGTGATTCTTTTTTTTTTTAATATTAATTAATTAATTTATTTATTTTTGGCTGCGTTGGGTCTCGGTTGCTGCACGCCGGCTTTCTCTAGTTGCGGCGAGCGGGGGCTACTCTTCATTGTGGTGTGTGGGCTTCTCACTGCAGTGGCTTCTCTTGTTGCAGAGCACGGGCTCTAGAGCGCAGGCTCAGTAGTTATGGCGCACGGGCCTAGTTGCTCCGCGGCATGTGGGATCTTCCCGGACCAGGGATCGAACCCATGTGCCCTGCATTGGCAGGCGGATTCTTAACCACTGCGCCACCAGGGAAGTCCCTCTTTTTTTTTTAATTGAAGTATACTTGATATACAATAGCCGTTTAACTTTTTGAGGAACTGCTAAACTGTTTTTCAAAGTGGCTCCATTTGTCTATTTTCATACTCAGTTTTTAAAAAAAAATTTTTTTTAATTGAAGTATAGTTGATTTACAATGTTTTGTTAGTTTCAGGTATACAGCAAAGTGATTCAGTTAGGTACTTGGTTTTTAATTCATGTGTTTGTATGATGAACATTCGTGCGGAAAAAGAGCAATATTGTTTATTACACTCTTCCCCCAGTTCTCTTGGATGAATTCTGAATTGTCTTTCAGGTTTCAAGTGCAATGTCTCCTCCTCCAAGTCTCCTCTTCCATGATGCCTTAGGCTGAGCCAGGTACCCGCTGGGGTCCCTACCCCTGCCCTGCGCTCTGTATGGTATGGCCATGGGTGGGAGTTGTCTATACATGCTGCCTTCACCCTCAGGGGTGAACATTTCTATATACCTGTCTGGGACTCTCCAGGGGTGATCTCTCTTGGTGTGACCGGGGCTATTTGCTCTCTGGTGGCTTGAAGCTATGTTTGTAAACCTGAGAAGAACAAATATATGGGCTCTAAAATATAAAGTGTGAAAAGGAAAATTGCAAAATCAGAAGGGATGAATTCATGAATGGTTAAGAATGGTAATCAAGGGACTTCCCTGGCAGTCCAGTGGTTAAGACTCTGTGCTCCCACTGCAGGGGGCACAGGTTTGATCCTTAGTCAGGGAACTAAGATCCTGCATGTCTCAGCATGACAAAAAAAAAAAAAAAAGAATGGTAATCAAGCCCCTATATGTCAGCTGTTTCATGGAACGGAAATGTTCACTCATTGATTCAGGAAGGATCGATTGAGCTCCCACTGTATGCTTGACACTGTCCTGGGTGCTTGGGGGGGGCACTGCAGGGACCAAGACAGCCTCTGGGAACTTCCTAACAGTGGGAAACAGACAGTAAACAAGTAAGCGAATAGACATACGATATATCGGGGGTAATTAATGCTGAACATAAAGGCGAATAAGGAACTAGGAGAAAGATAGAAGATGGATATGGGGGGAGCATAATTGGGGGGTGGGGTAAGTAACACTGCAATGAACATGTTCCTCCATCTTTCTGTATATTTCTCTGGCCCCTGCACCTAGTAGATTCAGGACCGCTGGGACACAGGGCACACAAATACTTAATGTCAACAGAAACTGCCAGGTTGCATCTGTAACAGTGACCCAGTCCCCACTCCTGTGGGATGTGTGCAGCTCCCCAGGTGTCCACATCCTCAGACACACCTGGTGTTGTCTGCTCCTCTGCTTCCACCATGTGACTGGGAGCTGCCTGGGGTCTTTTGGTTGTTTTCATCTCATTGCTCCTGAGTTTGAGCTTCTCTTCAAAAGTGGAGTGCATACTCCAAGAGCTGCCTGTCCATCTTCTCCGTCCCTGTGTGTCTTTTGAGTCTTTAACCTGAGGGATTTTTTGGGATTTAGGAAAATGCTTGGGAAAGTGAAAAATGCTTCCAAAGTGAAAAAAAAAAAATGACCAAGTTAAAAGTTAGTAATTTTGAACTTTTTTTTTGGCTGCACCGCTTGATATGCGGGATCTTACAGTTCCCCGACCAGGGATGGAACCTGCGCACCCTGAGGTGGAAGGTCCAGCCTTAACCACTGAACCTTCAGGGAAGTCCAAAAGTTAGTATTTTTTAAATGAAATTGCTACAGAACATACCCACATACTAACTAGCCAACAGCAGTGTGACTCCTCATAGGAATTATATATAATAAGGGACATGGGTGCATTTTAATATGCTGGATGTAATGCCAGTGAGGCCTGGGGCCCGGTGTGTGTGCACAGCTGTAGCCCATATGATGGGCAGGGTGATTAGGCAGGGGAGGAAATCAGTCAGGATGTGGCCCCAGGATCCCCACCTGGGTTCACATCCTGTCTCTAATCACTTTGGGCTTTGTGATGTCTCACAAGTGACTTTAGCCTTCTGTGCCTCAGTTTCTTCCTCTGTAAAATAGGAGCAGTGACAGTATCTGTCTCAGTGGGGTTTTGTGAAAATGCCATATTTAGTTTAGGTTTTGTTTTGTTTTGTTTTTTTTCTGATTAGCATACTTGTTTCACCTAATTTTTTAAAAATTAATTAATTAATTAATTAATTTTTTGCTGTGTTGGGTCTTCGTTGCTGCACGCAGGCTTTCTCTAGTTGCGGTGAGCGGGGGCTACTCTTCGTTGCAGTGCGTGGGCTTCTCATTGCTGTGGCTTCTCTTGTTGTGGAGCACGGGTTCTAGGTGTGTGGGCTTCAGTAGTTGTGGCACACGTGCTTAGTTGCTCCGCGGCATGTGGGATCTTCCCGGACCAGGGATCGAACCTGTGTCCCCTGCACTGGCAGGCAGATTCTTAACCACTGCGCCACCAGGGAAGCCCCAAGACCACATGTTATATGATTCCATTCATATGTAATGTCCAGAATTGGGAAATCTATAGAGACAGAAGGCAGATTAGTGGTTGCCCCGCCTTGGGGAGAAGGGGGTGGGAGTGAGGGTTAAAGGGTGTGGGGTTTCCTCTTGGGGTGATGAAATGTTCTGGAATTAGATAGTGGTGATGGTTGCAAACTTTGCAAGTATACCAACAATCATTGAATTGTACACCTTCAAAGGGTGACAATTATGGTATGTGAATCTCAATTTGTTGTTGCTGTTTTTTGTTTTCTTTTTTGAATATCTCAATTTCGTTGCGTTGAATATCTCAACGCAACTCGCTGCGTTGTCTTCACGACTTGACTCAACCACGTTACTCCTCTGATGATGGAAAGGAATCTGATGAGGCCTGGGGCTGCCTGGGCTGGGGCTGGGAGTGCCCAGAAGAGGGGCAAGTGCAAAAATTTCCATAATGGAAGCCCTTTAGGATGAGATTCCAGGGATGGGAAAGGAGATCTTTGAATGTGTTTCTGGGCATCATGGTGTTAGAATGCGGCGGGGGGTACCAGAACCACCAGATCAGGCTCAAGATGCTGAGAATTGCCTTGCTCTCAGCCCTGGACTGGTCCCCCGCCCTTTCAGGGCTGTAAAAGCAAGACAGCCAATCCCGGAGGAGCAAGACTGAAGACGTCATCGGTTGCTAAGGCTCCCCTGGGCAGATTGCCACACACTGGACTAGCCTTCAGAGAACGCTGAGACCCGCCTGGGCGGGTAGAGATGGGGGCAATTGGGGGATGATATGGGAACCAGGGCACAGAAGGGGCCCCAGAGTTCTCAAGGGTCCTCTAAGCCTGTGCCCCAAGCCCATGATAGCTTCACTCTTCCAAATCTCAAACTCTCAGTGTCCCATCCCTCTTTCACCTCCCAAAACCACAAAGAGAGCCACCATCAGGACCAGGAGGGACAGAATGAGCCTTGTGGTGGGGTGGGGCCAGAGAGGCACTCCGAATGTTCCTTCCTGGGCACTGAGGCCGTCTTGGGTGGCCTGGCCCGGGACCTTTTTGAGGCAGGGCAAGGGGGTGGGTGTAGGGGGGGTGGTCAAGTTAATCTCCCTCACCCTAAGCCTCACCTGGCCACCTGCCTCCCTGTGCCCACCCACCCCTCCTCCTTCACCCCTCCCTCGTGGTGGTGGGGACCAGGTGGGACACAGGGCTGAAGCCTTAGGCCCAAAGCGTCTTGCTCTTCAGCACCTGCACCTCCAACTTTCCCTGACTGTTGGGAAAGCCTTCCCCCTCTCCCTGTGGCCCTCTTCCCTTACGGGTCTTGCCTGCTTCATACCTTTCTCCCAGCCTCAGGGGGTGTCTCTCGGTAACTCTCAATAACTCACTAACTCAATTCACACTGTGTCCCCAGGCCACCTCTACCGTCCCCTCCCCCTTCTTAGCAGGCCTCTTCAGCTCAGAGGAATCTGGGGTCACACAGTCTGCCTCCCCACTCCTGCCCACCCCATGCCACCTCCAACATCACTCTCAGACTAGCTCTTCTATTCCCCCACCTTTCTGCCTCTGGGAGACTCCCAAACCTCCCTGGATGCTCTCTGGGGTCTTAATTTCACAGCCCCCAACCTCCCTTTTGGACAGAGGTCTTCTTTTTTTTAAAATTTATTTTATTTATTTATTTTTGGCCGCCTTGGGTCTTCGTTGCTGTGAGCAGGCTTTCTCTAGTTGCAGCGAGTGGGGTCTACTCTTCGTTGCGGTGCGCGGGCTTCTCACTGCGGTGGCTTCTCTTGTTGTGGAGCATGGGCTCTAGGCTCATGGACTTCAGTAGTTGTGGCTGCGGGCTCAGTAGTTGTGGCTCGTGGGCTCAGTAGTTGTGGCTCGCGGGCCTAGAGCGCAGGCTCAGTAGCTGTGGCTCACGGGCTTAGTTGCTCCACAGCATGTGGGATCTTCCCGGACCAGGGCTCGAACCTGTGGCCCCTGCACTGGCAGGCGGATTCTTAACCACTGAGCCACGAGGGAAGCCTGAGAGGTCTTTTCAACCTGTCAAAAGTGCAAAACCTCAGCTGCCAGGCTCCCGATGTGCGCCCCTCCAACCACTCCACCAGAAACTCCCTTCTCTCTGCTTCCCCACTGTCCAAGCCTCCAGGGCCCCTGTAAACGCTCCGTCTGCTCTTGTGCACCCTCTCTGGCCACTCCGCACACCAAGCACCACCGCCCTTTCCTTCCACCACATCAATCCCTCAGGGCTGCCGTCCCCCTTCCTCCCAGCTGCCTTTTTTTTTTTTTCTGCATCGGGTCTTCGTTGCTGCACACAGGCTTTCTCTAGCTGTGGCGAGTGGGGGCTACTCTTTGTTGCGGTGCACGGGCTTCTCATTGCGGTGGCTTCTCTTGTTGTGGAGCACGGGCTCTAGGCGCGCGGGCTTCAGTAGCTGTGGCACGCGGGCTCAGTAGTTGTGGCTCACGGGCTTAGTTGCTCGGCAGCATGTGGGATCTTCCCGAACCAGGGCTCGAACCCGTGTTCCCTGCATTGGCAGGCGGATTACTTAACCACTGTGCCACCAGGGAAGTCCCATCCCAGCTGCCTTTGACTGCTAATGAACCCTAGCCGCTGGGGGAGGGTGAGCCTGGCCCCAGACTCCAGGTTGGCTGGCCTCGTGTCCCCACACCCACGTATCAGCCTTGGGGTGAGGGGGATGGTTGTGAAAGGGAAGCACAGACACCACCCTGGCGGGATTGCAACAGCCCTCCGGCCAGCTCCATGCTGCCAATCCCTGTTGGCCCCTCAGCAGCCTTCCCAGACATCTGCTTCCTCTGTGAGCCCCCAGTGCTCCCCACACATCCCCTCTCCTCCTCACCCCACCCCACGAGAACAGAACGCCAACTTCAGTTTGTCAGTCTCATCCTCATGTCAGCTATAGGATTTTCTGTTTACAGATGGGGCAACTGAGGGGTAGCCAAGAACATTCAACGGCTCAGTGAGAGGCTCTAAGGGTCCTCCCCTTCTTTGTCCGTCATCTTCTCCCTCCCCTTCCTGGACTTCAGGCTGTCTCTCTGGATCCCTGCTGGGGTCAGCCTCCACCCCACAGCACCCCGTTCCAGCCTCCTTTCACAAAACTAACCGGGGTGAGGGGCTGCTGCAGTGAGGCGGGACACCCTCTCCGCTTAGCTGGCTTCATACCGAATTCAAGATTCAGGTCTTCAAGTGGGCGATATGGCTGACGCCCCCGCCTTCACTGACATCTGGGAAACAGGTTCAGGGGACTTGGCCCCAGGTCCTGGGCACACAGTGAGTCAGCAGAAACTTGGGTGGGACTAGGCCCCCTGCCTCTGAGCCCACAGATAACCTCCCCTCCTTACTCGGCCCTAAGGGTGAATCATCTGGTGGCGGGGAGGAGCCTGATTCCACAAGGGCAAGCGAGGCAGCTTGGGCGAAGCTCGGAGTGCAGAGTTTGTTGGAGCCAGAGCAGGCAGAGGTTGGCCTGGGAGATACAAGTCCTGGCCCGTCCCTGTGATGGGAACCTTGTTCTGCTCCTCGGAGAACTGAGGACGTGAGAGGGGCGAGCGCCCGGCATCTCCAGGCTCCAGCCACGCTTCTGTGTGTGTCAGTTTCCAACCGGATTGTCCAGCCCTAAACGCCAAGGGGCCTGCTGCAGACCCTCGCAGAGTGTGCCTCTCTCGGCAGCCTGAACCCAGCACCCAGTAGGCTTGTCAGGGTAGACCAGAGGCTAACCAACCAGCTGGAGGAGAGAAGGAACAAGAATGAGGGGAGAAAGACAGAGGGTCCACATGCAACAAAATGGTGGCGAGGACAAACCCGGATGAAGAAGGGAAGAAAGAAATAAGCAGGGCCAGGGGCAAGAGAAACTGGAGGAGGGAGAGATAAAAGATAGAGGTGGAGGAAAAAAGGAAGCCAGAAAAACGAAGCCTCTCAGGGACAGCAGGACGGAGACAAAGCCCAGGAGAGGGAAGAAAGCCGAATTAGATTAGACAGGAGGGAGAATGAGAGTGGAAAAAAAAAAAGTGAAAATGGCTCACAATTAATGACAGCGATCTTAGGTCTTTTGAGTCACAAGGCTATGAAGCAGGTATTGTGAAGCTGGGCCACTGGAGGCTCAGAGAGGTTGCTTTTTTATTTTTAAAATATTAATTAATTAATTTATTTTATTTTTGGCGGGTCTTCGTTGCCGCATGTGGGAGACCCCACTGTGGAGCGCGGGGCTCAGTTGCCCCGCGGGCATGTGGGATCTTTTTTCCCCGACCAGGGGTCGAACCCGCATCCCCTTAACCACCGGACCGCCAGGGAAATCCCTCAGAGACGTTGCTTTTTTGCCCACAGTAGTCAGGGGCAACCGTAGGGTTTAACCCACCGGTGGATTGGTTCCAGAACCACGTCTCAGAGACAGAATGGTAAGAGAGGCAGGGAAGGGAGTGAGCAGTTGTGAGCAGAGATGGAAGAAAAAGGGAGACTCAGAAAGGGGCAGAAGGAAGCAAAGACAGACTTCGAAGAGACAAAGAAACAGACACACACAGGCAGAGGGGGCAGGACGGAGCGCTGCGTGGCCGGCGTGGGGAAGGAACGAGAAACTGAGGCTTGATCTGTGAGAAATCACACACGGACGCCCAGCAGCTGCCGTGAAGCTTGATGAAACTTTATTAAGCTAGGGCCCACCAGGAGGACAGCTGGGGCAGGGACAGGGCCTCCTGTAGGCTGGGGGGACGTGGGGCCGGCGCAGGAGTGGGGCCTCCCAGGGGGATGCGCGGGCACTCAGTGATTCTCGCTGGGCGCAGAGGTGGAGCTGGTGGCCATAGCCAACTGCACCTTCTCCACCAGCCCAGCCCACTGGCGCTGCATATCTTCCACCAGGGGCTCGAACCAGCTCTTGAGGCGGGCCTGGAAGGCCTCCGCCTGCAGGCGTATCTGGCTGCCCTGCTCCTCCACCTTAGCGCGCACCTCCTCCAGCTGCTCGCGCATCTCCTCCAGGTGGTCCCGGGCCTGGGTGCCCACCTCCTCCACCCGCCCGCGCATTTTCTGGTGCCAGGCCTCGGCGCGCTCCCTCAGCGTCTGGCTGGCCAGGGTTCCCACGGTGGCGGCCCGCGTTCGGCCCTGCTCCATCAGGGGCCCGAGGCGTTCGCGGATGGCGCTCACGCTGCGCTCTGAGCCCTCGAGCGCCCCTGCGCGGTACACGGCCAGGCGCTTCTGCAGGTCCTCGGCGTCGCGGAGCAGCCGTTTGCGCAGCTTGCGCAGGTGAGAGGCCAGGCGGCCACGCAGCTCGTCAGTGGTCTGGCCCATCATGGCCTGCACCTCGCTGCGGTACTGCGCCAGGCGGCTGCGCACGTCCTCCATGTCAGAGGCCAGCCGGGCCTGCGCTGCCTGCAGCTCCTTGGACACACGGGCCTGCGTCTCCTGGGCGATGGGGCCCAGCTGCTCCTCCAGCTCCTCCCTATAGGCCTTCACCTCCTTCATGGTCTCATCCATCAGCACCCTGCGGGGCGAGAAGGAGGGAGCATGGGCGTGAAGAGAGAGAAATAGGGATCCTGAGCTAGAGTGATGGAGCGAGAGATGGAGAGGAACATGCCAGAGACAGGAAGGGTCGAAAAACAGAATCAGAGAGAGGTAAAGCCAGGAGCTAAAAAGGGAAAGAAAGCAAGAAGTGAAGAGAGATCCAGACCCCCAAGAGTTGGTGATGGGGACAGAAAGAAACCCAGACCACTGGAGGCTGAGGGTCCAGAACGCACTGCCCACCACGAGGGTCAGGGGCCAGGGCAGGGGCACTCACGTCAGTTCCTGAATGACCTGGGTGCTGAGCAGTTCCTCCTGCACCTGGTCAGACAATGTCTGCACCCAGCGCAGGTAATCCCAGAAGCGGCCCAACGCCTGCTCCCAGGGCTGGCTGCCCTGCCACCCGGGCCACTCCTGTCCCAGCTGCACCTCGGGCTCCGGCTCTGGCTCCACTTCTGCCTGGCATCCTGCACGGAGCAAGTTCACAGCAGTCAGGGTCCTCCTCTGTCCCCTCCAGGCACACAGTACCTGGTACAGAGTAGGTGCTCCACAAAGGCTGGCTTCATCAGAGCACTGGTGGGCAGGGAGGGGGTGGAGGGACGCCCAGCTTGTTTTAATCACTTGGCAAGCATTGATTGTGTGTTCCATGCACCGCCATGCTGGGGTGATGGAGAATAAAACTAATCACAGTTGACACTTAACTACTGCTCACTACCTGCCTGACAGCAATGGATTAGAAACTGTTACAACTCTCATTTTTAAGGATGGGGAAACTGAGGCTCAGAGCGAATAAAACAGCTGCTCAGAACGAATGAATGTCAGAGAGACCTCAGACCTGGGGAGATAGACCAGCAAAAGAGGGGACCCAGGGACGGGAAGAGGGCAAGGGGTACAGCTGAGGATGGGAGGGGGAGGGGCAAGGAACCTAAGCAAACCCCGCCCCCATACCTGCCAGGAGCGTGGTCACCAAGGCGACCCACAGAACCTTCATTTTCTGGCTTGCGATTGGCCAACCTGGGGGAGGGAGACATGGTCACTCAACAGCAGTGGGGACTCCTCCCACTCAGAGCCCCGCCCCATCAGGTCTCGGCCTTCAAAGCCTTGCACCCCATATCTGCATCAGCCTAATCCAATCACAAATAGTTACCAAGCGGCCCGGCCCCTTCATTGTCTATTTAATTCCCTCATTGTCTTCTCCTATCTCCCCATCCTCAGGTCGGTCTCCGCCAAAAATTCTATCCCTCTCTCCCAGGGTTCAAATTCCACTCACCCCACCCTCCCCTCCACCCCGGAGTTCCCTGTGAGCCCCAACTGGACTTTCTAAGTTCCAACCTCGCATTCCTCATTGTACCTTCACATTCTAAGCTCCAACTTCACATCTAAACGGTATCTTCCACATATTCGCTAATTTAATCCTCATTTAAAAGTCCTTCAACCGACGCTCTAGCTACCCTGCCGCCACCCCTGGTCGCCACCACCCCTGCGCCTCCCATTAACGGAGATCTTAGGATGATGGGGGCACCCAGTAGGTGCTCAATAAACGACAGTGACAATTGGCGGGCTCTTGCTATGGCTCGTCTGGTTTTCCTACAGGTCCAGCTGCTCCCCTGACCCCACCTTCCAGCCCAGACGGGATGCCCCTGCTGCCCACCCTTCTTCTAGGTCCAGTCCCCTGCCTCTGGCCTCATCCCCTGCTCCTGCTTCTGTCCTGGCCCAGGCGTAGGACCGCCACCTCCTCCTCCCCGCCCTGCACCCCCAGCCCGTCCCCCACAGAAGCCCTGAGCTGGACTTTGTGTCCCCAACTCTGCTTCTTACCCGCTCCTGGGGAACGGGGTCCTTCGCTTCCTCCGGGGCTGAGTAGGAGTCAGGGATCCCAGGTTCGTCCAGTTATAGGGCTCCCCCTGCTCCGCCCACTCCTCCAGATCTGGGGCAAGCTGGGCCAGCCCCTGTCAGGTCACGAGGTGGGCTGTCCTCCCCCTTCCCACGCAGCAGGGAGGCGGAGGGAGGTGGGGCTTGGAGGCTAGCAGCTCCCACTCCCAGCCTCCGTGAAAAGAGATGACATCTCACCCAGTAACTCAGGTGCCTTCCTCCATTCTGGTGGGTGGGTGAGTTGGGGGCGGGGTGCTGGGCATGGAAGGGGAAGGCGCAGGCAGCTGCCCAGGACGCCCATTCCGTGTCCCTCTCTTTTCCAGCGGATGGGTGAATAGAATTTGAGGAAAGCGCTGGGGGCCCAAAATCCTGGGTCAGAGGAAGGAGCGGGGCTGAGGTCTGGGATTTCTGGGTTGGGGGAGAACAGAGCTGGAGGCCCAGACAGAAATGGGATGGGAGTTCTGGGGACAGTGTAAGGCATCTGCTAAAAGCCCAGGCTTTGAGAGTGAAACCTGGGTTTTAACCCTAGTTCCCTCTTGGGCTGTGACCTTGGGCACAGGTGAATGCCTCTCTGAGTCCCCTTCCTCATTTGTGACTTGAAAATCCAGCATTTCTCCCCAACTCAAGCATCGTGGATTCCAGGAATCGCTTGCATGTTGTACCTTCCGCAGGGCTTGAAGCATTCGTGTTGCCTGGTTAGGACTGTGGACTCCGGAACCAAACTGTCTGGGCCTGAATCCAGGCTCTGCCGGTTGCCATCTGTGTGACCTTGAGCAAATGACCTAGCCTCTCTGAACATCCAGTTTCTTGGTCCACAAAACTGGGAAAACAGTTGCACCCAACACCATTGTTCGGCGAAGCAACAGGCTACTATATGTAGGAAGTACTGAGAGCAGTTCCTGGCAAACAGCAGGCCCTGAGTTGGAGTTAACTTCTGTGATGGGCCACAGTGGGCACTTACTGTCCCCTCCCTCCTTAGCACCTCTGTTACACGAACCCCAGCTGTTACACAGATGGGAAGCAGAATTGAGACGAGATTCAGAATTGAGGTGGATGGACGAACCGGAGGAGCTGGATTCACTCCTGGTCCTTTGAGGGGGTGGGAACATTGGACGCCATGGGGTCACGGGAGGCTGGATGCCTGGTTCCAGGGAGCCCCAGTGCCAGCCAGGCCCCGGCCTGTTTGCTTTGGCCTCAGCAGGCACTGGCAGGGAGCGGGTGGGATGGTCTCTGAGCCGACGGGTCATCGTTGGTCAGGTCAGCAGCCTCCCTCCCCACTGTGTGTGAGATGGGGTTTCAGCTCCTCTTCTGGCGAGGGGTCAGGGGTGTTGGTCTGCCTGAGCCCTAGGTGGGCAGGACACCACCTCCCCTGCTTCAGATGCCTGAGACACAGGTGACGAGCCCACACCCCACTATCGCCGCCCCTGAGTCAGACTCCAGCCGCCTCACCGCCCCCAACCAAGGGCCTGGAGCCGGAGTGACCGATTCTGAACTCTCTCCATCCAGGTGCTTGAATGCTTCCTGAAGCTTCTTGGAAGCCCTGACCTTCCTATCAGAAAGTCCTCACACCCCTTCGTCTCCTGCCCCTTTTGGAACCTGGAAAGACCCCGAGTCCCAGCTCGCTGCCCCCACCCCTGCACCCAGAGACAGCCTCACCCGTTGCTTCAGTTCACAGGGACAAAGTCCTCTGCAGCCATGCTGGCCAGGCCAAGCTGAGTGACTACAAGACCATGCCCTCCTGGGGAGGGAAGGCCTGTGATGTCCCTGTAGGGAAGGTCACAGGGAGGCTGTGTGATCCCTGGCCAGGCCCCTCCACTCTCTGGTCTGGGCTCTGGCCAGGGACTCGGCTTGATTCCCTTGCCCCCTGCGAGTCACTGTGGGAGGTCAGACCAAATGGAACAGGCCAAATGGACCACAGACACGTGGAGGAAAACGGACGCCTCCCATTTCTTTTTTTTCCATGTATATTTTTTGTAGGTTTTTTTTTTTTTTTGTAAAATGTCCCAGTTCTTCCATAACTTATAAACATGATTTATACCGAAGGGTGGATGGGAAAGCGGGCAGGGGTGGAGTGACTGGGGACGGGGAAGCTCCTCTTCTTGCTGCCCCCTCGGGGCTGGGCCCAGGGCCCTCTGGGGCACCGGGACACCCCAACACCTCCCTGAGGTTGTCTGGCCGCCTCTGCCCCTGATGCTCAGAATCCCGTGCGCCCCTAGATTCCAGAATCCCTTCCTGGACCCCAGGCCCACCGGGCACGCCGCCCCTGGTACTCCGAATCCTGACGCGCCTGTGGTTCCAGGATCCCCCCCCGCCAGCTGCTGGGGTGATGGGTCCCCTCCTTTCCGCTGCCCCCCTGACCCCCGAGGAGGAGGGAAGGGAGGGGGAGGGGGGCTCAGGTCTCCCCTCCGTGGCAGGGGGAGGGGGAGGTGGGATCTGAAGGAGAAAGGGCATGGAAGGCAGGGGCCAGGAGGGGCTCAGCCAATGGTGAGGCCAAAGCCGCACTGGAACTTGTTCTTTCGGTGATTCAGGAAGGCCCCGAGGGCCAGCGTCAGGGGCAGGGGTGGGAGCTTCTTCTCCAGCGTGGCGCCCACGATCCAGTTGCTATCCACGGAACCTATGGGTGAACAACCGTGCTGAGAGCCTCGTGCTGGCTTCTTGCCCCATCCCCGCGAGCTGCCCTCCGGCCCACCTCAGACGCCACCGGCCAGACCACTGACCGTGCTGTTCCCGCCACCCGAAACCTCTTCACGCCCTCCAAGTACTTCAGCTCTGAGCTCGGTGACCCCTCCCCTCTGGGAAGCCCTCCGCCACCCCATGGGCCCCTCATCCCAGTCCTGTCCACACCAGGTCGCCGCTCTCTGGGGATGGGTCTGTCCCTCCCACTGTGAGCCCCGGGGGGTGCGGGGTGGAGGCGGGAGAAGGGGCCTGGTCACTGCTGTGTCCCCAGCATCCTCAGCACAAGGCCGGGCACAGAGCAGGTGCTGAGCATCTGCTGAATGAAAGACTGAAATCTCTAACTCTACTCAGTACTCGGTAATGGCCTATATGGGAAAAAAATCTAAAGAAAAAAAAGTGGAGATGTATATACATATGGCTGATTGACTTTGCTGTACAGCAGAAACAACATTGTAAATCAACTATACTCCAATAAAAGTTTTTTTAAAAAAAGTAAGAAAGGGCTTCCCTGGTGGCGCAGTGGTTGGGAATCTGCCTGCCAATGCAGGGGACATGGGTTCAAGCCCTGGTCTGGGAAGATCCCACATGCCGCGGAGCAACTAGGCCCGTGAGCCACAACTACTGAGCCTGCGCGTCTGGAGCGTGTGCTCCGCAACAAGAGAGGCCGCGGTAGTGAGAGGCCCGCGCACCGCGATGAAGAGTGGCCCCCGCTTGCCACAACTAGAGAAAGCCCTCGCACAGAAACGAAGACCCAACACAACCAAAAATAAATAAATAAATAAGCCTACACTTTAAAAAAAAAAACAAAAAAACCCCACAAAGTATGTATATTTAAAAAAAAAAAAAGTAAGAAAGACTGAAATCTCCTCCAGGGCCTGTGCCCCAGGACCTGACAGGTGTGCAAGTACCCGGTGCGGTGCCCACATGGTGGAGCCTGAGAACTCACTGAACAGGAGCAGAGAAGCTGAAGCGCTGCAGCCCAAACCCAGCCTCTGACCCCGGCTGCCTGCAGAGCAAGGGCTCAAGAGGTGGGCAGGGAAGGCAGGCTTCAGAAGCAAAAAAAAAAACAACAATAAAACCCCCCCGAAACCAGTCCCTGGCCCTCCTGGCTGCCTTCAGAAGCCCCCCTGACCCAGGCCCACTGAAGCGGCCTTTCCAGGGCGGTCTCCACACACCCCAAACCTGAGAGCCACTGAGGCCCAAGAAGAAACTTAAGACTAGAGTCGGTCGGCCTCGGGGAAGGTTCCGGATCTGGCTGTGACTGGGCAGCCTCCCTAACATGAGACTGTGGGGTTGGCCGGCTGTGCTCCAAGTTGCCTTCCACTCATGAAAAAAAGCAAGGGCCGTGTGCGCAGACTGGGAGAGGGCCACTGGCGGGGTGGGGCGGGGGGTGGTAGGTGCAAAGCTCAGGGCCCAGGCGCCCATCCACCCTCTCAACTAGCGTTCCTGGGCAATCTGGGGGCCCGGCACGCTGCCCTCTACCATCTCCCCTGGCCGGTATACCCACTCAGAGTCACCTCTTGCCTGTTTCCCACGCAGGGAAATGGAGGCCTGTACCTTTGAAGAGGAGGTTGGCCTTGGGCAGATCCAGCTGGTACCCGAAGGAGACACTTGTGTCCTGCATCCTTGTGCTGGCCTCGAACTCCACACCCACCTGCAGCTGGAGGGGCCAGGGCGACACACGCGGGTCAGCCTCCCAGGCTCAACTCTCAGGCATGCCAGCCCCGGGCACCCCACACCCAGCACGTGTGCCTGCACGGCCAGTCCCTGGACCAGCTCACCTGGTCACTGGCTTTGTGGTAGTATGTTGCATGCATGCCCGCCTGACCCAACGTGACTGTCGCCAACCAGTTGTTCACTGTAAGAGAGCAGGGTGGGGCGGGGCAGGTTACCAAGAGGGCTCGGCATCTGGGAACCCAGGTTTTCCCCCATCTCCCTCAGAGCCAGGAGTCCAGGGCCCCAGGCTCCTCCTCCCTCAGACCCAGGAGTCCAGGGTCCCCAGGCTCACATGTGTATTTCCCAGCTAGTGACATAACAGTGCCCTCTTCCCCAGGCCGCCGGTGGTAGACCAGCTCTCCGCCCAGGGCCAGACACGGCGTGATGCTCTGGAGGTAGTGGGCCACGAGGATTCCTGCAGGTGAGATGGGAAGGTATTACTTCTGGGCTCGGTGGTTAGTTTCCACCCAGCTGGACTCCCGCTCCCTCGGGCCTCCCACTCAGGCTCTTTTTAAAAATTAATTAATTAATTAACTAATTTATTTATTTTTGGCTGCATTGGGTCTTTGTTGCTGCACGCGGGCTTTCTCTAGTTGCAGCAAGCGGGGGCTACTCTTCGTTGCAGTGCATGGGCTTCCATGCACGGGCTCTAGAGTGCAGGCTCAGTAGTTGTGGCACACGGGCTTAGTTGCTCCGCGGCATGTGGGATCTTCCCGGACCAGGGATCGAACCCGTGTCCCCTGCATTGGCAGGCGGATTCTTAACCACTGCGCCAGTGGGGAGGCCCCAACTTGGGCTCCTTGCTCAAGCAGTTCGCAGGGCTCTGAGGTCAGCCTCCCAGGCCCCCTTGGACCTCATCTACTCTGCACTGATTTGTCTCCATTTACAGAGGAAGCCACAGAGGCTGAGGGGGTAAGTCACTTCCGCATGGTCACAAGATGCATCAGGGGCAGAATCCAGGCCTCCCCAGGCCCTGAGCCCAGGCTCTGAGACACTATGCCGCCATGAGCAATAGGAGGATAGGGCTGGTAAGAGCACACCTCGGGGGGCCAGACAGCCTGGGTTCAAATCCCAGCCTTACCACTTGCTGGTAGAGTAACCGTGGGCCACTGGCCTCGCTTTGCTGTGAACGGGACACCCCGTGAGGCTGTGAGGAGGAGTAGAGGGCTGGACGCAGGTGCGGTGCATGGGGCGTGCCTGGCACACAGCCAGCGCCCGGCAATCAGGAGGACAGGCCCTGCTACCTCTGCCCCTTGGCAGGAGGGATGGCTCTGACTGAGGCCGCCTGAGTGTTTGCTAACCCATGACTCCACCACTGGGCTGAATTCCTTGAGCCCAAGGACTCATTCGTGTCTGTCTTTGAAAGCCCAGGAGAGAAGACGCCACAGATGTGATCTCTGTGGAGAGGAAAAGCCAGGGAGGAAGAGAGAGTGAGTGGGGGATGCAGAGGGAGTGGTGACAGAGAAAAAGAAAACAAGAGACACCTCTGTAGAGACAGGGAAACAATCAGAAACAGACAGATGGGGACTTCCCTGGTGGTCCAGTGCTTAAGAATCCGCCTTCCAATGCAAAGGACGCCAGTTCGATCCTTGGTCAGGGAACTAACATCCCACATGCTGCGGGGCAACTAAGCCCGTGCACTTTGGAGCCCACGCGCCACAAGCCGCAACTAGAGAGAAGCCTGCGTGCCGCAACGAAAGATCCCGTGCACCGCCACTAAGACCCAAAGCAGCCAAATAAATAAATAAATACTAAAAAAAAAAAGAAAGAAAGAAAGAAAAGAGAAGAAACGGAGAGGGGTGGAGGAACTGAAGATTCCCAACCTGACGAGACAGAGCAGGTGAGGACAGGCGACATGAGCTTAGAGATGGACCCCCCGCCAGAACGAGGGAGACCAGAGCAGAAGGGGAGGTAGGGACAGGGAAAGCCCAGAGCCGGGGGTGGGAGTGGGACGAAGCCTCGGTGACAGGAGCACGAGGTGTAAACCGGAGACGTGAAGACGCTTCCCAGACAGAGAGCAGAGGCACAGACTGGGGACCGGCTTGAGGGAGCAGGGCAGGACGGGACGACAGGATCGGGCTGCTCATATCTTCAGGCACACCTGGGTGAGGGTTGCCACCAGGGGGGCTGAGCGAGGCCGAGGGCTGCTGGCCAGGGCTCTGGAGGTGCCTTGGGGGAGGCTGTGGTCTGGGCGGGCTGGAGCTGGCTTCTCCCCATGAGTAGATGACACAGATCCACCTCCTGGCCCCTACCCCTCGAGCCGGCTGTTAAGCCATTACCAGCACGCCTCTGGCCAGAAGCAGCCACTCCTTCAGTAAAAGGGGAACCTCAGGCCCACAGAGGGAAAAGTGACCATCCAGAGGTCACACAGGGACTTCAACTCAAGAGTCTCTGGCCATGATTGGAACTGAGGGCCTCGAGGCCCCTGAACTTCTCTCCCACGCCCCATCTCCCGGGCCTGCCTTGCCCTCTGCTCCCCAAGCCCCGCCCTTCTCCCTGGTCTCTTGCCCCAGTCTCACCCTCTCCAAGCAACTTTGCATGCAGCAGACAGAGGGATCTTGTTAAAGCACACACCTGACCCTGCTCCCCCCTTCCCCGCTCCAGAACCCGCTATGGCTCCCCAGTGCCAAGGAGACCCCAGCTCCTCAGGGCACAGGTGCAAGGCCCCATGTGGCTCGTCCCCAGCTTCGAAACAGGCTTCCTTCGAGAACTTCACAACTCACTGCCCAGCGCTTATCTCCACACAGGCCTTTTTCTTGAACATCCCAGCCCTTCCTGCATCTCTCTCCTTAAGCTGCTCTGTTTTTTCCTCCCACTTGTGTCCACACCCAGCTCCCCCGGGAGCTCCCCAAGGCAGGGGCTTTGTGAAAGCCAGTGGCTCTCAACCAGGGGCCATTCTGCAATGTCTGGAGTGGCCATGAAGAACCTGTTGAGTTCAAAACCCCATGAGAAGGAAAGAAAGTGAATCAGAGGTCTGTGAGCAAAGAAGAGGCCTTGGGCAAGGGGCAGAGCGCAGACCTGGGAAAGGAGCATGGTTTCCCGAAACCTGCAGGGCTGGGGCCACATCTGGATCCCTGGGGAAAGTCACCTCGGGCAGGAAGGGCAGGTACCCAGGGCAGATGCTGGGGGGGGGGGGGAGGCAAGCACCGAAGGGAAGGTGGTTCTTGGCCCCGGCCCAAAAGAACGGCTTTCCACCCTCCCCACACCGCGCTCCTTGGGGCTTTGTCCATGCAGAGCCCTTTTCTGGGAGCGGTGCCCTCCTCCTCACCTGCCTCGGTCTAGACACTGCCCCTGTCACTCCAGGAGAGATGGGACCTCTGTTACAAGCTCTCACGGCAATCTGGACCTTCCCAGTGTAGGATTTCCCCCAACAGTAATGCAGTCACTGTGTGATTATTTGTTTAGAGGCAAACGTCTCCCCCGCCGGCCTAAGAGCCCTGTGAGGGCAGGGAAGGGCTGTGTGTGTGTGTGTGTGTGTGTGTGTGTGTCCCAGCAACACCCCGCCCAAGGTGGGCACATGCTAGGTGCTCAGAATGAAGCAGAGGCTCCAGACAAGGAGACGAGGCCACGGGAGGGGACCACGTAAGACCAGTGGCTCCTCGGTGAGGCCTAGGCCGTGATTCAAACTCCAGCTCCTCTGCTTCCTAGCTGTGATCCTGGGGGACTGATTCCACCCTGGGCCTTGCTTTCCTCATCTGTGAGAACCCTGATCCCCCTGCCCATGTGGGGCGGCATGGAGACCCAACCCAGAGCGAACCCTAACTAGGCATGTCTGGCCCCGCACCTGGGGCTGACAGCTTCTCCCACTGACTCCTTCAGCAAGGTGAGCTCCCTGCAATTGTGCCCATGAGACGGATGAGGAAACTGAGGCTCAGAGGGGGTGGAGCGCCCAGCTGTCAGTGGTCAGTTACTCATGTGCTCAGCACTGACCTGGGACCAGAAGTTTTGATCAGTCCCTGAAGGGAGGAAGGGACACCTGTAGGAACTAAGAGACGAGAGTGTCACTGATGGCCTTGGGCTCCAGGGAGGAGGGACCTAGAGGCCAGTGTTGAGGAACACGAAAGGCCGATGCCGGTGAGTGTTTGAGGGGGCAGGGGGCCCTGTGCCCTAGAGAGGAGCATGGACTCTGGAGACGGCCTTGCTGTGTCTCCTTGGGAAGGTACTTGCCCTCTCTGGGCCTCAATCAGACGGGGATGACGGCAGCGCTACCCCACAAGGCTGTTGAGAGGATTCCACGAACCGTTTGCTCACTGCTCCATCCCTAGTGCCTCGAGGGACTGAATGAAGGACCGGGTACACACAGTATGCTTAGGACCTGACAAAAGGCAGGAGGTGAAAAACGGGACCTGCTGTGACCACCGCTCACTCCTTTGCTCAGTATTTTCTGAGCGCCTACTCTGTTCCCAGCATGGTTCCAGGTGCTGGGCGTACAGGTATCCTGGCTTCCCACCTTCACATGCCTTTGCTCAGCACTCACTGCCCGAGAGCCTGCTCTTCCTGACAGAGCCAACAGCAGACACAAGAATCCGGACTCACCACCTCCACCCTTTTAGTTGTTCAAGACAAAAAAGGCTGACCTCTCATCTCTGACCTCCCTCTTATCTCCCACACCCAGCCCAGCAGCAAATCCCATCGCTCCACCTTCAAAGTACATCCAGATCCCCGACTACTTCTCACCCCCTCTGCTGCCACCAGGCTGGAACCCCTCGTAGTCTGTTCTCCACATGTCAGCACAAGTGGTCCTGTTAGAAGCTAAGTCAGATCCTATCCCTCTCCAGTGGCCCCAGACTCAATCTGAGTAAAGGCCAAAGTTCTACAAAGCCTTAAGTGATTTGGCCCTGTTATCCTCTGATTTCTTCTACCATTTGCCCTCCTTCCTCATTCATTATAGCCCCAATCCTCCTTGATGTTCCAGTGAAGGGTCCTACCTCAGGGCCTTTGCACTTGCTGTTCCTTCCGGCTGAAAAGCTCTTTTCCCATATATTTGCTTGGCACCTTCCCTCACATCCTTCAGTCTTCATTTTCAGTTATCACCTATGTAACGAGGCCTTCTCTCAAGATGCCGCCCACCCCTCCCGAGGCCGTAATTTTCCCACACAGCTCCATCACCCATCTGCTTTACTTAGGTCACTAGAATGGAAGCTCCCAGAGGACAGACCTAATTTTCCTTTGTTCACCACCGTATCCTCTGGACGCGGAAGACATAGAGTACGTGATAGATAAACTCACTAAATGAATATAGAGAAATCAAAAGCAGACACTCAGAGACAAAAATAAAAAAGGGGGAAGCAAACTGGAGATCAGAAGTACAGACATTAGTCAGCTGGTCCCTGCCCCCAGCCAACCTAAACAGGAATGTTCCTCCTCCACCTCCATCTCAGACTTACTTGCCTCCCCTCAGCTGCACGCGGACTCTGCCTGCCTTGGGATCTGCACTGTGCCCCCGAGCAACCCCAGAGCCCCACGAGTAGTAAGAAAAACAGCTCATTTCCTTGGGACCCATCACATGCCTGACCCCATTCGAAGCTCTCCACACATGACCCACTCCGCAACCCTGTGAGGCAACCCAATTTTACAGATGAGGAAACTGAAGCCCACGAGGGTGATGGAAGCTCCCACAATCGCAGTTAAGCCAGTGGCAGAGCTGGGGCTTGAACCTGCTTTCTCCCTCACAATGCTACGGGCTTGATGCTCTGTGTTCTGAAGTCACACCCGCCCGTGACCGTTCCTTGGATGGTAGAAGAGGGCCAGCGAAAGAAATGGATTTGCTGGCAAAGCTGGGGCTGGGGTCTGACCCCCCTCCAAGCCCCGTGCCTCTTACCTGAACCCACCAGGACGTCTGGGTTCCCCAGGGTGACGGCCGCGGTGAAGTCGGAGCCCCGGTACTCCCCGTCCACCTGCCAGTTCACGAACTTTGACTGCTGGGTCTGTGGGGGGAGGGGCAAGCGTGAGGGTGAAACCGAGGAGGACCCCATGGGGCCTTCCCAGGTACAAAAAGCCTTTTAGTCCCCATACCCAACCCCCTTTCTTGTTTGTAGGGAAAAGGCTTCAGCCTCCTAGACCTTCCCCTAGGGCAAATCCAAAGCTTTTCTAATCAGGGAAGTGAGGGAAAGCAGAAACAAAGAAAAAGCAGTCAAATAATAGTCAAACAATAGTGCCATGATAAGGCGGAATCCTAGCTCTTTCTCAAGGATATAAAAGGCCCCCCACCCAGGTGGAGGATGGTAACTTCAGGCTGAGCAAAAGATTCCTGGCACTCCACCCTGTTACCTCACCATCAACCAACCGGAACAAAGTCACACGTCCTGCAGCCCTCCCCCCAAATTTGTCTTTAGAAACTCTTCCGTGAAAACTATGGGGGAGTTTGGGTCTTCAGAGCACAAGCCACCTGTATCCCTTGCTTGGTCCTTACAATAAACCTTTCTCTGCTGCAAACTCTGATGCTTTGGTCTGTTTGGCCTCACTGTGCGTTGGGTTCTTGGATTCAATGCCAAGGGCAGCCTGGTGCTCAAGGTGGCTGGGGGAGCAGCCGACTCGACCCCCACTCACCTGGATGGCCATCTTGGACCTGAGGCCGGGGCCCAGCTGGTGAATGACCTGAGCATTGAGGCTGCCACTATTGTCCATGTCACCCACCAGCACGGGGAAGGCCTGTGGGGCAGAGGGCAGGGTTAGAGATTAGAGGTCTAGCATCATAGAAGTATATGCGTGATGGGCCTCAGTGAGAAGCCTAGGATTAGAAAGCCTCAGAATGAGGTTCTCTCCTCCAGGAAGCCCTCCAAGACCACCTTGGCTGAGTTAGGCTCCCCTCTGGGCTCACACAACCTTTGGGTTCCCCCATTTCAGCCCTACTCTCCCTGGACTGTTACTCTCTGGGGACAGGCTGTTCCCTTTCTCCAGTAGGCTGTGAGCACCATGGCTGTTTCAGTCACTGCTATGTCCCCAGCACCACCCAGCACAGGGCTGGGCACAGAATGGGGGTTACAATGAAGATTTGTTGAATAAATGAATTTATTGCATGGAAATCATTAATATAATCAAAGACCTAATTTAGTCCCGCAACTCTGTGTCCTGCCCAAGCCTCCTTCCGGGTCTCCAGTTTTGCCTTCACTCCCCTAACCTAGCCTTGGCAGACAGCCTGAGAAATGCTATCTATCTCCAAAGCATTCATCTGACCACGTCTTTCCCTCACTTAAATCTTTCTGTGGCTCTCCTGCGCCCCCTAGCGAAAGTTCAAATGCCTAGCTTGGCCTTCAAAGCCCTGCAAGATCTACAGCTCAGCCCTGCCCACTCTGGGTCATCACTGTCTGGTGACCTTGGTGTACCCAGACTCAACCAGCACAGGGCTGGGCAGAGACGTGGGCGTCAGGATGAAGGAATGACCCAGGTTCCGATGCACCTTGGAGACACAGTCTCCACCTCCCAACACTCTCAGCAGTCCTGGCCTCCTACTGACAAGGCCTTCTTCGCCTGACTGGTTACACTGTTAGAAGATACAGTAAATGAATGGCAAAAGGAACCTCACCTCTGTTGGACTCAGCTGCTTTGTCCCCACGTACGTGACCCCGAAGTGGTAGTTGGACTCCCCGATTGTGCTGAGGGCTACTGTGTGGTTCACCTGGGAGAAGAGGGAGGGCTGTGGTGACGAGTCTGTGGGCCACCCCCTAAGGAACCCAGCCGAGCCCCTCCCAGGGCAGCTCCTATCCTACCTGGGATGGGAGACACTTGCCCATCTGGCTTCCCCATCAGGGCATCTCTAGGCTGGGCAGGGGATAAAGACTGGGAGGTGTGGCCTGACTGGATTAGAGACTCAGAGAAGGGATGTGCTGGGGCTGGGGCTGGGGCTACAAACCTGGTACTTCATTCCTGCCTGGATGCTGGCTGAGGGGGGATGGTGTATCTCTGGATTCTGGGTCCCTAAACCCTACCACTGGCCGCCATTGTGTGATCAGCCAGGCACTGTGTCTCTGAGTCTTTCCAAGTACCAAGGAGCCCAGACCTTTAGGGAGGAGTAAAAGGGTTGTACGTGCAGATGCAGGGGGATGGCTGGGATGACCTCTGGAGGATAATGGGACCAGGAAGGCTCACCTGGAAATGATTACTCAACCCTTTGTTGACTGTGAGCTTGACACCTTCCATCTGAATAGGAAACAGCTCTAAATGAGAGAGAAGTGCTGTCACACTCCAACACACACACACACACACACACACACACACATCCATTTCTCATCCCTTCCTTTCGTACCGTCCCCGCTCTCCCTTCTCCAGGGATCCCAACCAGTAAATAGCCTAGTGGATGGGCCCAGGACCAAGGCCTTTGCCTGCATCCAAATTCCAGGGCCACCACCTACTACCTGTGTGACCTTAGGCAAGTCACCTTATCTATGTCAAACTTATCATCTGTAAGTTGAAGATGCTCACCACGTAGAAATATTGCAAGGATCTAATGAGTTAACACATACTGAATGCCAGGACGGTCCTCAATAAGCTGCTGACACCACTTTTGCTATCACAATTACTCCAAGCCAGGATCCAGAAGCTTTGGGTTCCACCTCCACTGGCCCTTTGCTGACACTGTGACCTTGGGCCTCAGTTTCCCTCCCAATCACAAGAGGCTGGCTTGGCTGATTCCTGGGGCTCCTGAGGTCCCTAAGGCTTTCTCCACTGCTCTGGCATTCTATCCTGAGGTTCCACCATTTGATCCCATCGTTCTAAGCCCCAAGTTCAATGTGCCACCATTCGATCCCAACGTCAACTCCTAACGCTCTGTTAAATGATTCCAACGGTCCGTGCCAATTCCCAAGGTCCTCAGTGTGCTCCTCCTTCCCCCGATATCCGGGCCATCACAAGCCCGCCGGGCCCCTAGCCCCTCACCCTTGCACTTCCGGTGGCACTCCTCGAACGTGCCCGGGTTGGGCAGGCAGCCGCAGGCCCTATCATCCCCGGTCCCTCCAGCGCTGGCGGCCGCAGTCCCCGGGGTCCGTTCGGAACCTCGACCTACGCCAGCTCCAGCACCCAGGCCGCCCCCGATCGGCGGCAGCGTGAAGCCCGGAGGAGAAGGCGGAGGCGGTGGCAGTCCCACGAGGGGAGGCGCAGGCGGCGGCGGCGGCCCTGCAGGCGGCGAGCTAGCGGCCAACACGTTCCCCATGGTCGCCTGCAAAGGGAAAGGTCAGAGGGCAGAGGTCAAGGCCCGCAGGCTCCAGGCCCAGTCGCCAGCGAACACCCCTCTGCTCGGAGCCCCGTTTTCACGCGCGGCAGCGCCTCCTCCCGGTGTGCTCCGCTCCCACCCCGTGCGCCACGCGCAACCGAACCCGCTGCCGCCGCCGCCGCCGCCGCCACCACCATCGCCCCGCCCCGCCTAGCCCATTGGTTTACCGGGCCCTGGGGTCCGCCCACCAGCTTCAGGGTCTGGCCTTACTATTGGAGTCATGGATGAAAGTCCCACCCACCTCTTTGGAACGTCCTTTTCTGTTGGTTCCCACTCGCAGACAGGTCAAAGCATACCTCCCCGCCCTTCCCATTGGCTTGGGGAGCCCACACCGATTGGCTCTAGATGCCGCGGGTTCCGGTGCTCGCCCGCCATTGGTCTGTGCTGCGCACTTTGCAACGCCCATTGGCGTATCGCCTCCGCCCCATTCCAGAAGGCGCCCCTCTTTCGACTCCGCCCCGCGGCGAAGTTGCCATGATAATTGGTCGGCCTTTGCCCTTGAAGCATCCTGATTGGCTCCAGCATGTACAGGGGTCGGACCCTGGTGACGTAATCAACGTTGTGTGTTCATTGGCTAATGTGCCAGGGTCAAGGGACACGGATAAAGGTGGGTTGCGCGGCAGAGGCTGCTAGGCAGCAAGGTCAGGCCTCGTGTCCCACCAGGCACCGCGGCAAAGGGGCGGCCCCCTAGTCCGGAGTCGCACACCGAAAGCCGGAAGTGCTAGCCCTTCCCACAGTGCCACGGGAGAATTCTAACCCGTTATGGGAACGCTGTCCTGCTTCTTGTTACCCACAATGCCCCTTACCCATTTAACTGGACGGTTGCCGTAGACCCACCCCTTTCGTTACCCATCATGCCTTCTGGATCTCTCCCCCCAACCCTTGCCCCAGTCACTGTGTCTTCCATCTTTGGCCCATTCATTCCTGTCCCATTACCCAGCATGCCTTCTGCTCCATTCATTACACCTTGGTTGCCTGTACTACCTTTAGCCCATTTATGCCCGTTCATTTCCCTAATTCTTTTAGCTAATTCTTTTTTTTAAATACAATTTCCAATTTCTTTTTAAATTTTATTTATTTATTTATTTATTTATGGCTGTGTTGGGTCTTCGTTTCTGTGCGAGGGCTTTCTCCAGTTGCGGCGAGCAGGGGCCACTCTTCATCGCGGTGCGCGGGCCTCTCACTGTCGCGGCCTCTCTTGTTGCGGAGCACAGGCTCCAGACACGCAGGCTCAGTAATTGTGGCTCACGGGCTTAGTTGCTCCGCGGCATGTGGGATCTTCCCAGACCAGGGTTCGAACCCGTGTCCCCTGCATTGGCAGGCAGATTCTCAACCACTGCGCCACCAGGGAAGCCCTTTTAGCTAATTCTTAATTGACCATAAGGTTTTGGGTCCATTGCCCATCATGCCTGCGGCCCCTATTTCTCCATTATTCATCCCTCTGCCCCTGGCTCATTCTTTCAGACCTATTACCCATCACGCCCTGAGCTCCTATTACAGCATTATTCATAATTTTGCCTTTGGCCTATTCTTATTGCCATTTATTCATTACGCCCGACCCCCTCACACTTAATTACTGCTATTTCTACTTTGTTCCGTTTATTTCGGTCCATTACCCATTAGACTGCTTTTGCAGATTCCTTTTCGTTAATCACAATGCCCTGGACTCCTCCCCACTCCTTCCATTACCCATCACTATGTTTTTGGCTATGCATTTTTGCTCATTATCCCCTCAATTATCTTTTTCGCATCTTTGGCCCTTTTCTTAATGTCTGTAACCCATCTTGACTTCTAGTCTACTGATTCCCTCAAGCCCTGGACCCCCCTATTCATTACCCATTATGTTCCACCCCTATCCCCTTCACAGCCCACAGTAAACACGAGTTGAGACCTGGTCAAACTACAAACTCATTTTGTAGGAAATGCTGTATTACAAAACAATATCACATCCCCTACCCCTGACCCAGGTGATCTACTCCCCACCCCCCACCCAGGCAGGTGGGTCCAACCCCACTGGGCAGGAGTAAAAGGACTCAGTAGTCTTCAAAGTAACAGCAAATTCTCCGAAGGCTGGGGTCAGCAAGGCCCACTCTGCATGAAGCTCACCCCATGTAGCCCTGAGCTGGGGCATAATTCTCTGTACACAGGAATTGGGGTAGTGGGAGCTCAGGGAAGGGTCTGTACCCTGAGACTCCTGCCTGCAGGAGGGAGGAGATGGGGAAGTTCTGCTTTGGGCTGGGGAATCCCCTCCCTCCCACCACTGGGGGACAGGGTGGGGACTGGGCGAGTGGGGCTCTGCCACCTGGAGGGCTCAGGTCTGAGCAACAGGATGCCCCCAACACCCACCCAAGCAGAGCTGTTAGGAGTGACGGCCTGAGGTCCAATCAGAGGTCTGGGGTCTTCTTTGGGATTTGGGGGGAGTCTGGAGATGGTGGGACATGAGAGGTATAATCTAAGGTCACAGTCTGAGGACCCCTTGGGTAAGAGGTTGTGCAGAAACCTACCTTCTCCAGCCCCTCCTAAGATAAGATTATCAGTTTTCCATTGTCATGGCCCATTTCTCTGAGTCAGAGATCATGGATAAGACGTCACAGTGGAGCCACCAAGATAGAAGTCACAGATGAGATGCATGTGTGTTAACTGACAGTGGCCAAGCGAGAGATCAGGGGGCCCTAGATCCCTGGCAGAAAGTTGAGGGATCAAAAAATGAGAGGTGAGAGGCCAGGACCATGGCGGCTTACACATACATGGCCCGGGACATGACAAAGCCTTTGCCCTGGTAGGACTCAGAGGGGCTGGAGTAGGACAGGGAATCGTAGATGGGGTTGATCTTGTCCAGATAGTCTTCCTCCTCCTCATCGTCCTCTAGATCCAGGGAAACCCTCTCCAGAGCAGGCGGCCCTGGAGGCACCAGCATGGGGGACCCCAGGTTCGTGGCCCCCAGGAGCAGGGGCCCTGACCGTTCTTCCAAGGTGGGAAGCTCATGGTATCGAGGCATTTCCTGGGGATGGGGAGGGAATGAACCCAAGGTCACCTCTTGAACATGACACAGAATCCCACTCTGCTCCTTGACCCTCAAATCCTGACCACCATCTCCCCATGCCAACCAGACCTGACCTCACCCTATGTCACCCCTTGTCACCTGGGTTGATATTGAACTGGGACAATCATACAGCTGGTCCCTAACTCAAAGCCCAGAGCATGGACTCTACCCTGTTAATCCTGAGCCTCTCCTTTTCTTTTGATCACTGACCCCAAGTCTTTCCCCATGAGCCTTTGACTTCAATCTTGACCTAAGCTTAAGCTCTAAATAGCCCCTTGAAAACTGACTTGTCTCAAACTCAACATCCAACCTCTGATCTCCAGGAGGCCACTGAGGGGAGTGACTGTCTGTCTTGTCCCAGCTCCAGGTACAGTGTCTGGCAAATGGAGATACTCAACTGTCTTCTTTGATGGGGTGACTTTAAACTCTCACCCCATGTCCTTGGACTTTTACAACCATGACCTCCCCCACTGAATCCTAAATGTATCTCAGAGCTCTAAGGTCTGACCAGAGATACAGCTCTGAACTTGAGTTGTAACCTTTAGTCCTTGACCTCTTATGTAAGGAGGCCCTTAAACTCAGATCCCAAACCCACCCTTGTCCTCTCCCGAGCTCCTACCTGCTCGGCGCACGAGACACTAGCATCAAAGTAGGGGGTCTTGAGTGGGCTGTGCTCCGAGGCCCCCAGGGTGAAGAGCTGGGAGGGCTGCGATGCGACAGAGAGGGACAGGTCAGGACCACCCCCCCTCCCAGACAGCCTCTCCCCACCAGTCCCCCCTCCCAGCCCCGGCCTCAGTGGCAAAAGTGGTGTGGGGATGTGGGGGCAGCCTGGGCTCCAGGGGAAGTGCTCACCATCTCCGGCTCCTCCAGCTTTGCCTTTGGAGTCGGCGGCTTGTATGAGGGAGGCCCCTCTAGGCTGTGGGGTAGGAGGTAGGTCAGGTGAAGGCTAAGCCCTGAGAAGCCCTCTACCCCAGGGCCACTGCACAGTTCTTTTCTCTGTCTGATCTCTCTTTCCATCACCCACCTCCCCTTACCCAGCTGACTCCTACTCATCCCATGAATTTCTCTTCTTCCAGGAAGCCCTCCTGACTCTCCAGGAGGATCCGGAACTCCTGTTATATGATCATATCTACCTATACATCCCTCACAGGGCACTTACTGAGTTTGTATTTGCAATATTATTTCTGATCTCATTCAATGACTGTACCCCACTGTGAGCAATGTGAGGGAAAAAAAATGAGATCTGTGTTGTCAACATGGTGTTCCCAGAACACACTATAAGGAATATCAGGAAATATTTGTTAGAAGAGGGAATGAAAAAAATGAATGAAATGCTTTCCTGCCCCCCAAACTATGTTAAATTCCCTCATTCTACACACCCTCAGACCAGAGCATCCTATATATATAATAATGATGGAGGCTTACTATGCCTTCAATCCCCAGCTCAGATGTCCCTGCCTCCAGGAAGCCCTCCCTGATCTTTCAGGCTGAGTCAGGTGCCCCCTCTAACCTCTCCCAGCTCCCTCAGCTTCCCTAGCCCATCCCTGGCCATGCTGGACTGTCACTGTCTGGGAACAGGTCTGTCTCCTTGAGACTGTGAACCCTGGGAGGCCAGGGCCAGGGCCATCTCAGACACCACTGGGTCTCATGGGCTTAGAAGAGATCAACAGCAAGTTGTTGGTTTGCATTGACTAGGTGATTAAGACAGTGGTTCACAAACTTTCTTGTGCATCTTAGGGAGTTTGTTATAAATACAGATGTCAAGCCCTTCTTGTAAAAGTTCTGATTCAATAGGTTTGGTGTAAGCCCAGGAAGGTGCATTTTTAACAAGTGTTCCCTCTCACACACACTGGGTCATATTATTTCAGAACCATTTTGCCCCCAAAATGCTTTCTTGCTGGATGAATTTCAGCAAGTGATTTCAGCTCTCTGAACCTGTTTCCTCTTCGAGAAAATGGGTACCCTTAGCTCCATCTGAAAATTTAGGTTTCCATGATATGATATGTTTATGTGTGTGGACGTCTTTTATTTATTTTTTAAATTTATTTTATTTCTTTGGACATCTTTTAAGTGTTTGTCTCATCATGTGTTCCTAGCTTTCAGGGTCTTGCCCCAAGTGGGTACTTTCTGAATACCTATTGAACGAATGAATGAATGGATGGATATGAGGCTTCATTGAGATCACACTTGTAACATACATCTTGTCAAGCCTGGCACATAAGTGTTCTACACAGAGAAGTGGGGCTAGTTTCCCCCAATATCTAGGCTCCTCTTTTCTCATAGTAATAGAGATTTTGGCTGGGTACGTGGCCACCAGAATAAAGACTATGTTTCCCAGCTTCCTTTGCAGCTGAGGCAGCCATGTGACTAGGCCACTGGGAAATGGGAAATGAGAGGAAGTGATGGGTTCCCTTACAGGGCTGCCGACTGCCCTCTATTTCCATTTCCCTTTCGCACTGACAGGAATGGGGTCATTGAGGCCAGGATGGCCATGTCTGGTTGTCATGTACATAGACAACAATAAAAGAGGGGGGAGCCATCTTGGAATGTGAATGAAGGTCACACGCTAGGGAAGGTGGAGCAAAAAGATAGCAGGAGCCTGGGCTCTGATGACGTCACAGAGCAGAACTGTCATAGCCATGATTTCTAGGAGACAGAAATAAACTCTCCTCTCCACCCCATTTAAGTCATGGTCATTTTGGGTCACTCAGCCATTGCTGATGACTTTCTCCCAGCCTCCTCCCCAACTCTGTGTGCCCAGTTCTGGGACCCCTCCCTCATCCACTTCTTAGGGTCCATCACTCACTCCTCCTCCTCCTCTGCCCCCTGCAGCCTCTGCTCCTTCCGCTGCTGTCGGCAGATGAGGATGCCTGTGGCGGCCACAGCAGTCGCAATGATGGCAGCGATGATGCCCCCAATGATGCCACCTGTGGCCCCTGCGCCTGCTGTGTTGGGTGTCTCTGCAAGAAGAGGGACAGCGTGAGGGAGTCTCCAGGAGGAAGCTACAGTGCCTTATTCCCAGCCCCACCTCCCAAGTCACCACCCACCTGCCTACCTCTTTTCCCAAGGGCAGAGGACATTCTTTTTATTCACTTAATCCTTACCGATCATTTGTTGTGTGATAGAGTGGTGAACAAAACATACAAAAGTCCCAGTCACATTGGACTAATGTTTTGTTGGGCAGGGAGGACACCAGTAGAGAAATATACACAATAGCTAATATGCCAGGTGATAGTAAGTGATAGAGGATAATAGTGTATAGTAGGGTAAGTGATAAGTGACAGAGCAGGGGCCCTCAAGGGCAGTCAGAGAGAGCCTTACTGTGAGGTGACATTTGAGCAAAGACCTGAAGGAGCCGTAGGGGGTGAACCATGAGAATATGAGAGCACTCCAGGCAGAGCGAACAGCCAGCGCAAAGGTCCTGGGGAGGAAGCCTCAAGTTGTTTTTAAAGACAGCAAGGAGGCCATGTGGCCAGAGCAGAATGATGATGCGAGTGTGGGGCTAAGGGAAGAGAGGTGATGAGGAATGGAGTGGTAAGGCAAAAAATTGGGGGGCGGGGTGTGATTCTGGATTTGGGATCAGACCCCCTCATTCATTACATAGAATGCAGTCATCCTAGGCAGAGGATCATAGCTCCTCTAACCTAACAGGAAAAGGGGTGGAGAGAAGCCCATGACCCCCTGGGCCTCTCCTTTGTAACACTTCCCACTTCCTGAATCATTTTTGGAGCAATTACCTGTTTACTTGCCAATTTCCACACTGCACGCTCCAAGGGGTGGGGTCTGGCACACAGTTGGCGTTTTTCTAGACATGTAAGGAGGGGCCCAGCAGGGACACTCAGGGACCTACTGTCTGCCAGATCAGCCAATTTCCCGCCCCTGCCCTCCTGGCACTACCCTCCCATTGTGTGAGGAGGCGGGGGCGGGGGGGCCCTCGACAGGGTGGTACAGACAATAAACAACTAGGGGAAATAACATGTGTGCCAAAGCCCCATCCACAGGCTTCCCCCTTCCATCAACCCCACTACACAGATGCAGAGAGAAAGCTGCCGGTGGGAATGCTGCCTGGATCCCTGGACTATCCGATTTCCACAACTTCCTGTTACACAGCCTGGCATCCTCTGGAGGGCTTCAGAGCGTGGGGGAACATCAGAGTAACTGCTGCTCGGTCTACACACGCTCACCCTAAAATTGCTGCTATTCCCGTTGTTGACTGCACATCCGGGAGGGCAGGGCAAGCTCTGCCCGAGTCACCGCGGTGTCCCCACACCGTGAGTAGAAGGCAATGCAGGTGGAAGAAACGGGCTCACCAAGCCCCCCTCCATGCCTCCACTGCAGTCCCCAGCCCGGGTTTGGGAGATTTTCTAATGGTGGGGGGGGGTGAGAAGGATACAGAGCTGCAGCCCCTCCCTCTGAATCACTGAAAATCCCCTTGGGCACAGCCTGGGGACAAGGGAACACAAAGGAGGTACGAAAGGCCACGGCCGTGTCTTCCAGAGGTGGGACTTTCCTGGTTTCTCAGCAACCCCACCTGCCCCATCCCCTTAGGGCCCCGAGAATGAAGGGGCAGTCCTCCCTCCCAGTATCCTCAGCCAGCTCTGGGAGGTCGGGTCTGAGCTGCCCTCAGAGGATCAGATCACAGCACCTCCCCACCTTCAAGGGCCCACAAGTCCAGGATCCCAGCCCCGCTCTCCCCGGGAACTCGGTTCTCCCGCCAGTCTGGCCACTCCACCCAGGAAGGCAGCCTCTGTCCTGGAACTCCCGAGTCCAAGCACCAGCCTCTAAGTCCAGTTCCTAGTCCCACTGGCCTTAGGTGTTTCGGGCATCCAATGTGTCCTTCAAGGACCCAAGTGACCAGAGCCCACCCCCGCCGGCCCCCAACCCCAGCCTCACCAAGTCTAGCCTCCACCAGGCTCCCAGTCTCCAGGGCCCACCCCCCTGGGACCAGGCAGTCCCTGTCCCACCCCCCAAGGAGGGGGTCCGACGTATTACAAGACACCCCCAATGTTTTCCTCCAAGGTGTTTATTAACTCCTGAGTGTCATGGGGCCAGAGCAGGCTGGAGCCCAAATCGAGTCTCTGGGAGGGAGGGTGCTGTGGGTCCCCACTCCCGAGCTCCCCGGGGCGGGGGGCTCCCCTGCCCTATGCAGCCATGGAGACAGAAGTCCAGTGTGTGACATTCCACCTCCCTCCACATCCCAGGAAAGGAAGTGGGAGGTAGCTTTGAACTCCAGTGTCGTCAGGACAAACAAGTTCAACCAGTCTGGGACCCTTGGCTGTCTGCCTGTCTTGGGGTCACACATAAACTGCCCGCCGGGAGATGAGGGAGCCGTCCAGCTGGGACTCCATGTCGTCCTCGAGTGCCGGGGGCGGAGGCAACATGAGGCCTTTCTCTGCCTTGTCCTCCTCTTCCTCCTCGTCCTCCTCGTCTTTGCCCTCTGGCCGCAGGGGACCAGGGGCAGTTGGAGTCCAGAAGACGGGACCCCCATTCCCAAACACCTGAGTTTTCGGATCGTAGGACCCTCCTCCGCTGCCGTCTCCTCCTCCTCCTGGACTCTTCCTCCTTCTCCTCACCCTCAGCAGGATGAAGGCCAAGGACCCCCCAGCCAGAAGCAGCAGCACCAGCAGTATCCCCCCACCAGCCCCCCATACCACTGGACCCACGTCTCGGGGCGAGGCCCGGGGGGTGTCTGAGGAGAGAGAAGAAGGGGTGAGAGAGAAAGGGAGACACGAGGTCAAGAGGATACATCTGGGAGTGGGGAGGGGGGGACCTAGGACACAGCAGGGCAGTGACGGGAACTAGGGAGGTGACTCAACTTGGGCAGAAGAAGGCGGAGGGAAGGGAGAGCCCATTCCCTCTTCGCTACAGGCTGGGCGCTTTGTATGTGGAGGGGTTGCCAATGGGTGGCCCCCAGATGGATCTCCTTACACCTGCACAGCGTTTCCCCCAGATTAAACTTGCTAACAAAATAGAAAACCAACCAACCAACCAACAAAAAACCAAAATTAAACTTGCTAGCTAACATTTATAGCACTAGGCCACTTCACTACAAATTCCAGATTTCTTTTAGGGGGAAAAAAAAATCAGATCCCAGGGACTTCCCTGGCGGTCCAGTGGTTAAGACACCGCGCTTCCACTGTAGGGGGCATGGCTTCAATCCCTGGTGGGGGAACTAAGATCCTGCATGCCATAAGGCGCGGCCAAAAAATTAAAAAAAAAAAACAAAAACAGATCTGGCAACACTAAACTTTCATCTCCTCCACCTGGTGATGGGCTGTGGGTGAGTCAGTCTGGTGACTCCGAAGGGGACAGAGTTCCACACCTGGCCACCCCGGTCACTCGCCAGGACCCTGTAGGCATCTGAGTTTGAGACCCCCTCCCAGAAGCTCTGAGGTCAGCGTCACAGAATCTTGGGGCTGATCCAGCCAGGAAGAGGCAGCCTAGATTTGAGCATGAGACTGTCTGATTCCAAAGCTCTTTGCACTTGAGAGAAAGGGGATTGAGAAGGGCGAGGGGCCTCCTGGTAATTCCTCCCCCGGGAGTGGGAGCGGCTGGGAGCACGTGTCCCCATTGTGGCAAATGGGGCTCCTGAAGCCCACAGTCCCGGTTTCCTCTCCCAGCAGGGGCTGAGCTTGCGGGAGGGGAGGGGTCTGGGGGAGGATGGGGGGTGGGGTTGGGCGGAGAAGGAAGCCAGGGAGCACTAAGCGGGGAGGAGTGAGGATGAGGGAGGGGGCGTCCGGGCCCCACAACAGGGATAGACATGGATGCAACTGGCATCTTATCAGACCCCCCCCACTTCCCCCACCCCTGCATGCAGGGTGTGACTGGGAGAGACTGGGGCGGGGGGGGGGATGGGGAGGGTCCACTTACTCCTGACCCTCCCCTCCCTGCGCCTCTGCACACCAGAGGGGCTGGGACCCAAGCATCTGTTTCTGGATGTTTTCCAAAAACGGGGGGTCACGACCTAGCGGGCTGTCAGATCAGTCTGGTGACTCACAAGCAGCAGTAAAACAAAATAGAACAGAAAAAGTTTACCTCAAGTATGAAGGGTAAGTAGTATTTTGTGACACTTTTTAGGGGGAATATATTCCTATACCTGTACCCTGGAGATGGGAAAGATTTCTTTCAGTGAAGTCTGGAGACCAGTTTTCGCGCGTGTCGGAACGTGTGTCTGTGTTACTGGAGATGATAATTTGGAGATGGTGGGTGAACGTGTTCCTGTCTGTGGGTTAGAAATTCTCTGAAGCAATGTCTAGCCTGTGGCCTTGCCTGTGTTCTTATGTTTTTGCTGGCGTAAACCCCAAACCGAGCGTTGAGAGTGTGTGCGGGTCTGTGTGTGCATGGGGACGTGAGGTGTCTCTGAGACCCTCTGACGTGACCCTGCCAAGAGCTGTGAGTGAATCTCCTCTCTGGGCAAGGCCACCTGTTGGCACACTCACTGCCCATGATGATTTCTAGGGTGCTCAAAGGGTGTCCCCAAGTTTGTTGGCGTCCATCTGTAGGTGCATGTCTTTGCAATGAAGCTTTTGACTGTCTGCGGGTCTGTAGTTACCGCTGGGAGAGTCTCTGGGGGTGTGATTCTGTGTGCATTACCCGCAGCCCCCAACCGCCCAGGTTCCTGATGGGGCTCTGAGTATGTGTGTTTCACTTGGTGAATATCACCCAAGGCTGAACTCTGAACCCAGTGTATTCGCTTTGGGGTTTCCAGTGGTGGATATCCCTGCGGTTTCTGGGTGTTTCGGGGGGGTGTCCATGCTTTCGTGGCTCTGTCTTCCTCTGATGGCCCTCAAGTGTGATCCCGCCTGTGTTCTGCAGGCTCCACCCCACAGAGGTGCCTACTGACCCAGTGCGGGTGGGGAGACCAGTTTCTCCGGTGAGTATCTGGGATAGAGGTTCAGGGGGTGTATTTCCAGTTGGGCACCTCGCTGGGTGGGTGGAGCTGACCCTCCTCCGGCTGTTCCTTTGAGGGCAGGGACTGAGACTGGGTCACCATTGTATTCCCCACATTGAGGAGAATGCCTGGCCAAGAGGAAACCTCAGCAAATACTTGTCAGATGACGGTTTGTTGAAAGAGAATCTCCACAATGGGGTTCTTGGAGTTTCCGAGGGTGTGCACTTGAGAACGTCTTCGAGTTACCTTCTCAGCATCTGTGTGTGAGCGAGGATATTTCCGCGCGTGGAATTGTTGCTGCCCGCGGTTCTTCTTGCTTCTAGCATGTCTGCGTGATGGTGTCTGCTTCCAGGTGTGTGTGTTTGTGCACCTGAGCGTGTCAGGTGCGCTGAAGGCGGGCCAACAGTCTCTCTGGGTGTGTGGTCTGTGACACTGTTTCTGAGTAGCTACATCATATCTCCCCGGTGAGTGTCTGAATTCCTCAAGAGGGATCCGTTTTCATTTGGGTGTCTTTCCAGGTGTGTGTGTGTGTTATGATCATCTCAGTAAGGGGGCCTGCTTCCGTCTGTCTCCAGGTGTGGGTGTGTCTGTCTTCACACCGATGCCTATGAGTTTGTCTTTGGTTGTGTTTCTGAGGGGGCTCTCCTCCCACCCTCTGAGGCCCCCTGCCTCCCTCTAAGCCTCCCGGGCTACAGTTGTGATTGCGACCCCACTTCCATCAGCCCGAACCTGGGCTTTATTCTTGGCTTTATTTTTTTCCTCTCCAGCTACGTGTCTTGGGTCCTATCTGTGTTTTTGAGTTCCCATTGTGGAGACTCAGAGAACTTTTGACCCACAGACACATCAGCCACCATTTCCAAAATACCACCTCCAGGGAATTCCCTGGCAGTCCAGTGGTTAGGACTCCACACTTTCATTGCCATGGGTTCGATCCCTGGTCGGGGAACTAAGATCCCGCAAGCCGAGTGGTAGGCCATAAAAAACCAAAAAACAAAGCAAAGCAAAACAAACCCAAAATACCACCTCTAGAAACACAAACATCCCAACACACTCAAACTGGTTTCTGGCTCATACTGACCAGCCCTCACTGTAAGAAGTCCATTGTTTCAAAGTGTTTGTCTAGCTGCCCTCACGTGACTGTTTGTTGTGCAATTCTGTGGGCGTGTCCCACTGGCTGGAGGCCAGGCCAATGTCCCTGGATCTCTCCCTGAAGACCCTTCCCAGGCCTCTGCTTTCTAGGAAGACCCCAGCACAGGTCTCAACGTCCTACCTCCTCTGTCAGCACCTACCCTGTCACCCCAATCAGATCCCACCTGGGGGCAAGCCACACCGGCCCCCTCCCATCATTGAGGCGGGTCTGAATTCTCCCCAGGTCGGCGGCGCAGCCTCCTCCAGTGCAGCCCCAGAACCCAGAAGGGAGGAACACTTGGGGAGCAGACCCAGTCGTACACACCATCCCCAAGACCCGCTTACCTCGAACTAGGACCACCTGCTCGGCGTGGCCCGTGCCCACGGCGTTGGTGACGGTGCAGATGAAGGTGGTGTTGAAGAGCCGGTCCACCGAGTGGACGATCAGCTTGGGGCCCTGGGCTACTGCTGAGGCTGGGAAGACGCCTGAAGTCCTGGGGTGTTTGGGGGGTCACATGAGAAGGACAGCATGGTCCATGGGGAGTACAGGTCTGACAGCACTCAGGAGCCAGGCTCTACGGACCTGAAACTTACTCCTTAACACCCCAAACTGCGAGCTCCCTCCTTCTGGAGGACTCACGGTTTCGGGCCGCTGGTGCTCCTCTCACGACACAGTAGTCGGGCCCCTGCCCCTCCTCCCTCAGCCCCAGGATCCAGGCCCCCGGCCCCTCCTCCCTCAGACCCAGGATCCAGACACCTGGCCCCTCCCCCCTCAGACCCAGGATCCAGACACCCGGCCCTTCCCCCTTCAGACCCAGGATCCAGACCCCCGGCCCCTCCCACCTCAGACCCAGGATCCAGACCCCCGGCCCCTCCTCCCTCAGCCCCAGGATCCAGACACCCGGCCCTTCCCCCCTCAGACCCAGGATCCAGACCCCCGGCCCCTCCCCCCTCAGACCCAGGATCCAGGCCCCCAGCCCCTCCCACCTCAGACCCAGGATCCAGGCCCCCGCCCCTCCCCCCTCAGACCCAGGATCCAGGTCCCCGGCCCCTCCCCCCTCAGACCCAGGATCCAGGTCCCCGGCCCCTCCTCCCTCAGACCCAGGAGTCTGGGTCCAAACAGGACTCACGTGCTC
The DNA here is from genome assembly GCF_028564815.1 of Eubalaena glacialis. Taxonomy (NCBI): domain Eukaryota; kingdom Metazoa; phylum Chordata; class Mammalia; order Artiodactyla; family Balaenidae; genus Eubalaena; species Eubalaena glacialis. The sequence goes on along the minus strand of NC_083733.1, from coordinate 59,671,250 downwards.
CAGTCGTAGCCTGTGGGCTCTGGTTTGCTGCGGACGTCACAGTTCAGGGAGGCCTCACTACGGCCGACATACCAGTTGTCATCATAGCCGGATATGGAGACCTCAGGGGGGTCTGGAGGAAATGGGGGGACTGGCTCAGTGACAGGGAGAATCCCAAAAGGGGTGATAGGTGAGCAGATAGATAAGAATCCTAAAAAAATGGGCTGGCAGGAGGCGGACCCATGGCAAATGCGTGGGGCAAATCAATCCGGGCTGTACAGACACTGTCCAGGGACGCGGCTGAGGGTCATTCTGCGGAAGTTACTGTTCGTTGCGGCAGCGCCCGAGGGAGCCACTCGAGATAATGTGTGTCATTTCTGACATGCCCAGAGTAGATAAGGGAGTTAGTTTAACTGAAGGCATTGTCTGGGGAACTAGTATAGAAAATGCTGAGTTGGGGTATGGGGTATGATCGGACAGTGGCTGGAAAAGCTGCTAAAGTAACTGTTTGGCAGGTGGGAAGAGTGCCAGCGGGAGCCTCTCTGGGTAATATTAGGCAGTGTTGGTGTAAGCAGTTTGGGGAAGAGCTAGCACAGAACATATCAGAAGGGGTTGATACTGACAGCGTACAGCGGGGAATTCCTTGGCGGTCCAGTGGTTAGGACTCGGCTCTTTCACTGCCGTGGCCCCGGGTTTAATCCACAGAGTGGCCAAAAAACAACAACAACAACAAAACACATATTATGTTGATAGGGTCCAGAGGGGCCAATGTGATTACACTGGGGGGCAGAAGTAGGTGTAGAGGCCCCAGGAGAGTCAGTATAGACAGTGTCCAGGGAGCCAATTTAGACAGTGTGAATGGGGGTGTGTATGTAGACAATATTGGGTTGGGTAGTGTAGACAGAGTAGTGGATATAGACAGTGAGGGAGCAGTGTCAACTGGGGTCCACGAGAGCCAGAAAAGATTGCTGGGTGCAGTTGTGTGCTGGTAAACTGGCTCTCTGAAAAGGGAGGGGAAAAAAAAATAGAATAGCCCTGATTTGAGGTGTTTGCCAATTTCCTTGGTGTAAATACTCCATATGGCTGATTGAAGCTACCGGTAAGACTTCACTGGATGTGGAATTGGGAAGAAATGTATAATACCGACCCTTGCAAACCCATTCTGATTTACCATTGATTGTGGCAGCAAGGTGAGAGCCTAGGGAAGCCAGTATAGACAATGAGGGGGCAGTGTGCAGATGTTGTCCCGGGGAGCCAGTGTAGACAATGGGCAGGAAGGCAGTGCAGAATTTGACCCAGAATGCCAATGTAGACAACACTCAGGGATAGTGTATACGGTGCCCTAGAGAAGCCGGTGTAGACAGTATTGGGGGTGTGGTCACATCCTGATGCACTCACAGCGCACAGAGAGGGTCACAGGCAGCAGAACTGGCTCCTCAAAGCTCTCGTGCTCCACTTTGCAGGTGACCTTGACACCATCTGCTTGGCCCAAGGGTACCAAGGTGAAGCGGCTGGTGACGGTGACTGTACCAGGCAGGGGTCCTGACTCCTGGCTCTCTCTGGCCTCCCCAACCAAGGGTGAGAGCCAGGAGACTCGGGCAGGTGGCCGGCCACCCGTGGAGACACAGCGGGCCATGGGTACAGGATCCAGACTGAGTGTGACTTCTTGTGTTTCGGCATGGTTCTGGGGCTGGGCTGGGGAAAGGAACAGAGGGCAGTGTGGGTCACTCCACACCTAGAGTCATTCAACAAACACCTCAGCAGTGGAGCTGAGCAGTTAAGCCCCAACTGCCTGGGTTCAATTCTCAGCTTTGCTGCTTTGCTGCTTTGCAGCTGCATGGCTTTGGGCAAGTCATTTCCCAACTCTGTACCTCAGTTTCCTCTTTTGTAAAGTGGGGATAATCATAGTACCCACCACATAGGATTGTTGTACAGATTAAAAAAATTGATATGTAAAGCACTTTGGACGGTACTTGACACTCACTGTGCTATCTAAATATTAGCCATTATATTTTCTGTTCTGCTCTGCTAGAAAAACAGACAATGTCCACAAGTCTGGAAGAGGCCGAGATTTTAAAAGAAAAGCCAAAGCAGAATAATGAGGTTCAAAGGTCCAGCTGAAAAGCCCTCCAACTTCTTTCCCTTTAATCACCATTAGATTGTGGTGCCAGAAGTGGGATAAAGGCAATGGAGCTTCCCAAAGCTGGAAATTTTTTGCCCTTTTCACTCATCCTCCTGGAAAACATGGAAAAATATTAGGCAGGGTAAACCTCCACGAGGAATAATAATGACAACCCACAGTTACTAATGTGTGCCCATAACCAGACACCTGAGTTCTCACACCTGAGTTCTCCACCAGGTGGAGAGATCCAGGAGGCGTCTCTAGCTGCCTCCTGGATCTCTCCACCTGGATATCTCCTGAGCTTCTCAATGTGGCACTGCCTTCCTCTCCTTTCCTATCCTTCCTGCATTCTCTCCTGACCACCAAAGTCTCTGACGGGCCTCCCCACATCCTCCCTGATCATCCTCCCATCAGTCCTATGACAGCTCCAGGCACACCCACCCCATCCCCACTCCCACCCACTGCAGGGTCTTAGCGACTTGCACTGCCTGGAGTGCTCTGGCATCCCTTCTCCTTGTCTTACCTTCCTCCTCCTCCAGATCCCAGCCTCACTTCCTCAAGGAAACTTCCCTGACATCTGACTCCCCAAGAAAGCGGAGGCTTCACTGTTCTGTTCTGCACTTTTGTGGGCACCTGGTGCACGGTAGGTGCTCTCTACGCATCTCTTGAATAGAACAAATGATTGCAGAAGAGAGACCTTTGTGAAGGATGAGTGGGGAGAACAGCTGTGCTTTATGCAAAACAACTGTGGTTTTGGGGCTCCTTGGGAAGGGAAGTGTGTTCTGAGGGACAGTACAGGGTACACTTCCCCAACTCTCTGGGGCTGAGAGTGGGGAAGATAAAGTGTCCAGAGTGACGTGGCTTCTGTGGAGTTGCCGGGGGAAGATGGGATCCCAGGGGATTGCCAAGATTTAGCAAGAAATAGCATCTTCAAAAAGACGCCTTCCCTAAGTCTTCCCCATTTCGCCAAGTGGTTGTGTGGGTCACCTTCCTGATGGACCAGAAGGCTGAGAGTTCTTGATCCTCCTCCTCCCTTAATTCACAGACAAGCACCTTCTATCTCTTAAAAGTGTGATTATTTCACTTTATTCCACTTCTCTCTTTATTCCACTCCCCTCCCCTCCTGCTTCTTCCTCCTTCCAAGCCAGTGCCTCCTCTCACCTGGTCTCCTTGCTTCCCTCTACCTTTGTCTACCCCTCTGATGGGCCCACACACAGCAGCCAGTCATCTTTTTTAAGCAATTTCAAGAGCCTGGTCAGGGTCTCTTATGGTTTGAAACCCTCTGATGGCTCCAAATAATATTTCAGATAAAGGGGATTCCCTGGTGGTCCAGTGGTTAGGACTCCAAGCTTTCACTGCCGAAGGTATGGGTTCAATCCCTGGTCGGGGAACTAAGATCCTGGAAGCTGAGCGGCGTAGCAAAAAAAAAAAAAAAAAATTCAGATGAAGTCGAGCCACCTGGCCTCTGTCTATGAGGCCCATGCAATCGTCATGACCCTGTCGGTTTTCTTGCTTTGTTGAGGGTCACTCAAGCCCTTGCCACCAGCCCCACCAGCCTCCTTTCTAGAACATGCCAAGCTGGCTCTCATGTCCCAGCGTATGCATAGGCTGTTCCCTCTGCTTGGGCATTCATTCCTCTGCCCGTGGACGTGTCCCCGAGGGTGGCTCCTGCTTACACTTTGGGACTCGACGAAGAGGATTTTGCTGACCATTCTATCTAAATGAGTCCACTGGGGCCCTCACTCTGAGTATTGCAACATCCTGGTGTTTCCTTTGTTTGCCAAATTGATTATTCTCTGGCTTTACCTCTAAAATATTTCCAGAATCCAATCTCTTCCCATCACCCCCACTGCCTCCATCTTGGTCTAGTTGCCATCACCTCCCACCTGGACTTATGCCGTCACCTCCTTTGTGGTCTCCCAGCCTCCACCCTCACCCACCACATAGCCAGAAGGAGCCTGTGAAAACCCAAGCCAGATCACATCCCTCTTCTGTTCAGAACTTCCTGTAGCTCTTGTTCTCTCAAGGCGAAAGCCAAAATCTTCACGTGGTCCATGAGGCTGTGATCTGTGCTCCCCCATCACCTCCTCGACCTCGCCTCCTTCTACTTTCCTCCATTCATGCATCTCCAGCCACACTGACTTCCTTGCTCTTCCTCAGACATTCCAGGTGTGCCCTGCCTCAGGGTCTTTGCACTTGCTATTCCCACTGCCTGAAACTCTCTTCCCTAGACCTGCAGGGCTCCCTCACCTCCTAGTTTGGGTTAGCACCAGACCACCCTCGCTTACAATTGTAACCTGCTCCCCTCCAACTTCTGAAGCACCTATAACCACCTGACTCACTCTTATTTTCCTTATTTATGTTACCTACTCCTTTGTTTGGAGTCTAAGCTCCAGGAGGGCAGGGAGTGCTGTCTTCCTCACTGCTTTATCCCTAGAGCCTAGCATAGTGCCTGGCACAGAGTAGGTACTCAATTTGCTGAATGCTTGTTGCCGGCTGTCTCTCCAACTTGCAGAACAGCGTGTGGCAAACAGTAGGTGCTTAATGAATAGCTGCCCGTTGGCTGAAGATCACGGACAAGGTCGATATCACAGCTAAAGAGGAGAAACAGGCCGGTGAGGGGCTCTCGCGCATTGCACCCCCCACCCTCCCACTTCGTTGCAGCCCTGCCCCCACCCCTGCTCACCTATGACTCTGAGCCAGGTCACTCCCCGACTGGTGCCCCGGGGGAAGGTGGCAAACTCGCAGGTGTAGTTGCCCTCGTCCTCCACCGTCAGCCCCCGGAGGGCCAGCGTGGCGTCCCGCACCTCCAGCTCTGTGCCTTGCCCGGCCCCGGTGCTCTGCCCGGCATTGACGAAGGACAGCCGCTCCTTGCCAGGCTTCGGGCTGGGGAAGCTGGGACCATACAGGGGGTGGAAGATGGCCACGTTCTGATTACCCTCAGGCGCGTCCAGGCGCAGCCACGTCACCTGTGACACTCGGATTTCAGGCGCTGGGGGCAGCAGGTGGCACGGCAACTCTACGGTGGCCCCCAGGTGGCCCCACACCTCGGCTGCGGCCCGAACTCGCACATCCTGGGCTCCTGCGGAGAGAGGAGAGGGAGAGGTCGGGTCAGTGAAGGACCCAGACACCTCCGGGCCAGGCCGGGCCATCACTGAGAGGCAGCCCCCCCTGAAATGCAGACCCGCAATGCAATGCAGGAATCTTTATGAAATCCCAATTCCCAAAAGGCCAGCCAGAAAGACAGTTTGAGGAAAACTAGGGACATTTGTGTCCAGGCTAGATGACATATGATTATGGAATTACCATTCATGATCTTAGGTGTGATGATTAAATTGTGGTTATGCAGTATTCCTTTAAAATTAAAAACATTTTTAAAAAATTTTATTTTATTTTATGCCATGCCGCATAGCTTGCGGGATCTTATTTCCCCCACCAGGGATTGAACCCAGGCCATGGCAGTGAAAGCCTGGAGTCCTAACCACTGGACCGCCAGGGAATTCCCTATTTTATTTTTATTTTATTGAAGTATAGTTGATTTACAATGTGTTAGTTTCAGGTGTACAGCACAGTGATTCAGTTTATATATATATCTCAATACATATATGTGTATTGTATATTCTTTTTCAGATTCTTTTCCTTTATAGGTTTTACAAAATATTGAGTATAGTTCCCTGTGCTATACAATAGGTCTTTCCTGGTTTTCTATTTTATGTAGTATTCCTTTTTCTTAGAAGATAAATGGCGGGGCTTCCCTGGTGGCACAGTGGTTAAGAATCCGCCTGCCAATGCAGGCGACATGGGTTCGAGCCCTGGTCTGGGAAGATCCCACGTGCCGCGGAGCAACTAAGCCTGTGAGCCACAACTACTGAGCCTGCGTTCTAGAGCCCGTGTGCCACAACTACTGAGCCCGCGTGCCACAACTACTGAAACCCGCGTGCCTAGAGCCCATGCTCCACAACAAGAGAAGCCACCGCAATGAGAAGGCCACGCACCACAACGAAGAGTATCCCCCACTTGACTCAACGAAAGCCTGCGTGCAGCAATGAAGACCCAATGCAGCCAAAAATAATAAATAAATTTATTTAAAAAAAAAAAAAAGAAGATAAATGGCGGATGGGACTTCCCTGGCGGTCTAGTGGTTAGGACTCTGCGATCTCACTGCCGAGGGCCTGGGTTCAGTCCCTAGTCGGGGAACTAAGATCCCACAAGCTGCGCGGAGAAGAAGGAGGAGAAGGAGAAGGAGAAGAAGAAGAGGAAGAAGAAGGAGATGATAAGGGGTGGAAATGTCATATCTGCGATGTACTCTCAAATGGTTCATCAAAAACAACAACAACAAAAACGATAAAGTGACGAAGCAAACGTGGCAAAATGTGACCCTTTGTCAAGTCTAGGGGCAGAGGATGAGGGAGGCTGCTGGGCCATTCTTCCAGCTTACACGTGTATGTTTGAAATTTTTCATTATCAAATGTTTGGAGGGAAAAAAGAATCCTCCAAAAATAACAAAAACCTAAATCTATCCCAAAAGAAATTGTAAAAAAATTCAAAGTGTGAGGATAGTTTTCATTTTTTTTCCTACACAGTAATAATACTTTCTCTCACCTTTCTATAAAACCTACAGCCCTCTGTGCCTTTTTTTTTAAAAATTTTTATTTATTTTTTGGCTGCATTGGGTCTTCACTGCTGTGCGCGGGCTTCTCATTGCTGTGGCTTCTCTTGTTGCAGAGCACGGGCTCTAGGCGCGCAGGCTTCAGTAGTTGCAGCACGCGGGCTCAGTAGTTGCTGTGCCTATTTTTTTTAAAATAGCCTTGCTGAAATATAATTCCCACTCACCCATTAAAAATGTACAATTCAGGGACTTCCCTGGTGGTCCAGTGGGTAAGACTCCGTGCTCCTAATGCAGGGGGCCTGGGTTTGATCCCTGGTCAGGGAACTAGATCCCGCATGCATGCCGCAACTAAGAGTTCGCATGCTGCAACTAAGAAGTCCGCATGCCGCAGCTAAGACCTGGCGCAACCAAAATAAGTAAGTATGTAAATAAATAAATGTCTATATCTTCTGTATATTTTTTAAAAAGTTAGACTAATAAATAAATAAAGTACGATTCAATGGCTTTTCATATATTCACAAGAGTTGTGCAACCATCGCCATAATCCACTTTAGGACATTTTTATAATCCCCCGAAGAAATCCCTGTACCCATTAAACAGTCACTCCCATTTCCCCTCCTCCCACCCCCTAGCAATCACTAGCCTATTTTCTGTCTCTATAGATTCTCCTCTTCTGGACATTTCGCATAAATCAAATCATACAACATGTGGCTTTTTGTGTCTGGTTTCTTTCACTTGGCATAATGTCTTCAAGGTGTACCCACGCTGTAACATGGGTCAGTGCCTTGTTCCTTTTTATGGCTCAGTAATATTCCATTGTATGGATTGACCACATTGTGTTTATCCGTTCATCAGTTGATGGACATTTGAGTTTTTTCACCTTTTGGCAATTATGAATAAAGCTGCTGTGAGCATTTGCGTACCAGTTTTTGTCTGAACGTATGGCTTTTATTTCTCAGCTTATCTTTTGTTTTCTGATTGTTAATAAAAACTGGAATAAAGGGGACTTCCCTGGTAGTCCAGAGGTTAAGACTCTGTGCCTCCACTGCAGGGGGTACGGGTTCGATTCCTGGTCAGGGAACTAAGATCCCGCATGCCGCGCGGTGTGACCAAAATAAATAAATAAATAAATAAATTTTAAAAATCGGGGGCTTCCTTCGTGGCGCAGTGGTTGGGAATCCGCCTGCCAATGCAGGAGACACGGGTTCGAGCCCTGGTCCGGGAAGATCCCACGTGCCGCGGAGCAACTAAGCCCGTGAGCCACAACTGCTGAGCCTGCGCTCTGGAGCCCGCGAGCCACAACTACTGAAGCCCGTGCACCTGGAGCCCGTGCTCCGCAACAAGACAAGCCGACGCAATGAGAAGCCTGCGCACCACACGAAGAGTAGCCCCCGCTCACCGCAACTAGAGAAAGCCCGGCGCAGCAACGAAGACCCAACGCAGCCAAAAATAAATAAAATTTTAAAATAATAATAAAAAAATTAAAAAAATAAAAACCAGAATAAAGATGAATGTTTCTCTGCTGTGTAAGGCAGTACAGCATGGTGACTGAGTGCCTGGGTTTGAATCCTGGCTCGGTAACTTACTGGCTGTGTGACGTTGGGCAAGTCATTTAACCTCTCTGTGCCTCAGTTTCCTCGGCTGTAAAAGGGGGGTAATAATGGTGTCCATCTCCTAGGGATTGCCGTTTAAGGATTAAAGGAGGTTTGTAGAGTACTTGGCACACAGGGCCCCCGGAAACACAAGATCAGTGCTTGGTAAATAAACATAGCCAGGTAAGTGTAATTACAAGTAGCCCTCGACACCCAGCCTCAAGGCAAGGCCCATGCCCAGCTGTCTCCGACCGAGATGTGAGGGAAGGAGCATGTGCCGCCGCTGGCCTCACACAGGAATCCAGGGAAAATTAACAGGGGACCCTAGTGAGAGGGTCCCCAGCAGAAGGCAGCCCCTTGGGCAGGACCCGTCCCAGGCACTTCTCAAAACAAGTCACCAGTGAAGGCCATTGTGGTACGCAGACATCATCTCGTGGAAGCCCCACATATATCTTGCAACTCAAACCCAAGGGTGCCACCTTGGAAGATGGGCTCCTCCTCTGCGGCGGGACCGAATTGCAGAGTGTCATGTGTGGGCCCCCGGAGCAGCCGGCTGGGGGCTTCCTGCTGACTCTGTCCCTTTCCAGGTGGGGACCTTGTTTCGAGCCTAATTTCCTCCATCTGTGAAATGGGGATGTTTAAGCAGCCCTGCGGGGTCCCTTGTGACAATTCCATTAAAATGATTTTCTCCTGTAAGCTCCTCACAGGGCCGGCAGGGCAGGGGAGTCAAGCAGAGGCAGCCAGCCATCCGCTGCAGGCCAAATCCAGCTCTCCCACATAGTTACTTTTGGCCCACATAACATCGTTCCAGAAGCGAACAAGCAGCACAGAAGGGTCTGGAGATTAAAGGTCGAATCCAGACAAAAATCAGGATATGAGGCTCTGGGGGCAACAGTTAGGTGGAGCTGAGGAAGGGCCGCCCCCTTCCCTCAAGGTGCCAGGAACCATTACCCACATGGCCCCCAAAGGCACTGAGTATGGGACAAGGGTCCCCAAAGGCTATGCCCCTTTCTAGCTGGGTGAGGAGGGAAGGGCACTCCGTCAGGGAAAAACCCAGGCCAGTGTGAGCTGCAGAAGCAAAGTAGGGCAGGGCCAAGGGCTTAAGTTTTCTTCTTGAGGTAAGTGGGAGCCATTGAGGGTTCTTCACTTGGAGAAGGACTTGGCTAAAGCGAAGATTTAGAACTTCAAGGGCATGAATGGTAGGAACCTTCCCGCCAGTTATTCTTTCCCAGACTATGCCAACCAGTGGGCAAAAAACAGTGACTCAACCCGCAGGCCCTGGGTGCTAGAGGGTCAGCCCCTGAGGACAGGGATTTGCCTGTCTTGTTTCCTACTGTATCCCCCGAGCCTACACCAGGGCCTGGTTATAGTAGGTGCTCAATCAATACTGTTAAAAAAAAAAAAACCTGTTGAATAAATATCAAGCTCTGTTCTGGGGGCAGGTACCACAGATGTGTCGGGACAAATCACGTGCTTGTCCTCTAGGAGCTGACATTCAGGAGGCGAGACAGATATTGTACAGATAGTGATCACCAAGCACTTCATTGGAAAGACTGAAGGGGTGGGGCTGGACCTAGAGCAGGGGCCTGACCCAGCCGAGGGGAGGGGCAGGAGAGCTTCCTGGAGGAGGAGACCCTTTCCAAGGGAAGCCAAGCTACAGCCCACAGAGCCCCACATCCCTCTTTGGGTCGCTGGGTCCCTTCTGGGACTCAGATTTCCTGTCCTAAGGAAGTCATTGTGGCTGCAAGATACCTCTCCTCTTCTGGGGAGTTCTCTGGCAGTCCAGTGGTTAGGACTCGGCGCTTTTACTGCTGTGATCTGGGTTCAATCCTCTCTTCTGAGGGAGGCTGCCCTCCTGCATCTAGAGTGGCCCTGGCTGCTTCAGAGGATTAAAAAAAACCCCCACTTTTAGGAATTCCCTGGCGGTCCAGTGGCTAGGACTCTGTGCTTTCACTGCGGAGGGCGCAGGTTCAGTCCCTGGTTGGCAAGCCACGTGGCGCAGCCAAAAATAAATAAATAAATAAAAATTAAATTTAAAAAACCCACTTTTAGCTTCTTGTGGGGCAAAGTTCTCAGCAAGTTCTTTCATCACCAATACTCTGTCCCCGATGGCCACACAGCCCTCCTCTCTCCAACTAGCTGGCCCTCATTCCCTCACCCTGCACCTCACTTTCTCCCCATCTCACACAGCAGATTTTCATGACCTTCTTGGCTCTCTGGGAGCAGGAATTCTTTGCCTGGTTTTGCTCACCCTCAGCATCTGCAACAGAGACCGGCTCCTAGTAGATGCTCAATATTTGCAGAATGAATGAGGTTCTAAAATCCCATGGCTTGGACTTCCCTGGTGGTCCAGTGGGTAAGACTCAGCGCCAATGCAGGGGGCTGGGGTTCGATCCCTGGTTGGGGAACTAGATCCTGCATGCATGCCCCAAGACTAAGATCCTGCATGCTGCAACAAAGACCCAGCGCAGCCAAAAAAAAAAAAAAAAAAAAAAAAATCCCATGGCTCTACAATCCCCATTCTAAGTGTCTCATTCTGAATGAATGAATAGGATGGTTCAGCCCTTGTGGGGTTAATGGCCCCCATTTATTAGGTATTTCCACCTCAGTAAAAGGTTCAGGATGGAAGCTTTGGAGTCATCCCTGACTCCTCTCTTTCTCTCACCACCGCCCCCCTCCACGCCACCCATGCAATCCATCAGGAAATCCTGTCAACTCCATCTTCAAAATATATCTTCAAAGCGGACCAGGTCTGATCCCTGCATTGCCTGTATCCTGGTCTAAGCCAGTGGCATCTCTCCCCTGGGTCATCCCCCCAGGGAGGGTTGCCGTTGCCCCTGAAGTCTGTTCCCACACGCAGCCAGAGAAGCTACAGCAGATCAGGTCCCTGCTGTGGCTCTCTCCTCACTCAGAAAAAAGCTCAAGTCTTTACAGCGGCCCACAAGGCCCTGCGTGACCTGTGCCCATCCTCTTTCTGACCTCATCTCTCACCCTCTCCCCTTGGCTCACCCTGCTCCAGCCACACCATCCTCCTCACTGTTCCTCAGACATGCCAGGCAAGTCCCACCTCCGGGCCTTTGCACTTGCTATTCTCTCATCCTGGAACACTTCCCCTTCCCTCCCTCCCTTCGGATCTTTGCTCTGGGGCGTTCCCTGACCACCTTAATGATGAGAACAGAAACTCCATTGACCCTGCTTCGATTTCCTCATAGCAGCTGATGTCTCTTCCCCACTAGAACATCAGTGCCGGGGGCAGGGATCTTCGTCTGTCTTGGTCACTGCTGTATCCCCAGAGCCTAGAACAGTGCCTGGCACACTGTAAGAGCTCGATAAAGGTGAAGACGGGGAATCAGCAGTGCACTAGATCATACAGGCTGAGGCTGAGTTAGAGTTTGGGCTTTTTCTTGGGGGCACTGGGGAGCCACAGAGAGCTATAGGAAGGGGAGGGACAGGGTTAGGTTTGTGCTTTAGAAAAATCCCTCAGAATGGAGTGGGTCGGGCTTCAGGGGTCAGGGTCGTGGGGATGGAGGATGAACCAGATTGGAAGCACATTCAGAAGTTGGAACGGTTGGGACACGGAGGCTGACTGGCTGTGGGGGTGAGGGGGACGGGGTTAGTGTGGGCTAATGCCCAGATGTTTTGCGTTTCAGGCAGAGGCAGAAGAAATGATGCCAGGAGGAAGGCTGGCCTGGAGTTCGGACCCTAGTGTCCAGCACGCTGCTGGGCAGGTGATTGTGCCTTGACCTTGGCCAGGACGTGACCAGCACCACAGCGAGGGAGAGTGTGGCCATGGGAACACTGCCCTCCCTCAGCTTCCCTTGGCCAGCCAGGCTGGTGACAGCTTCATGAGGTGTCAGCTGGGTCCCCAGACACGCTTCCTCTGCCTGGGCCCTGGGATGCAGGCTTCCTGTGGTGGCAGTCGGGGCTGCCCAGGGCATTGTGTGAGCCCAGGGGAAACATCTGGGGGGGGGGTGCAGAGACTTATAGCCTGAGACCCTGAGATCTGGGGAAGGGTAATCAAGGCAGAGAGGAAGGGGCTGGGGGCCCGGACTCCTGGGTCCCTGCCTGGCTGGCTCCTCCAGGCTTGGCTCACGCCCTCCAGACCAATAACGCATCATGACCTGCCCTCTCACCACGGGGTGCAGCAGACTCCAGCAGGCCCTTGAAGGCCAGCGTGCTTGGAGCGCTGGCCTCAGCTGCTGCCTCAGCTACCTTGTCAATTAATTAACTGCATTAATCACAGTGCCCACCCTCACAGCCGACATCCAGGAGCCGGTCTGAGGAGGGGGTGAGCAGCTGCGGTAGCCAGGATATGGGACTGTCTGCCTGGGCCCGCATGTCGGCACCTCCCTCCCCCAGCCCACCTCTCTGATCGTGGTCATCACTCAGCTCGGGGGACCCCTTCCCTCCCTGGTCTGAGATTTCCCTGCCTTTCTGCAGGGGCTTGACCCCCCTGAAGGTTTCCCCTGTGGGGTCTGATACTTCTGGGGGTGAATCTCTTCCTGGTCAAGCCCCTCAGACAGAACCCCACTCCCACCGATCTGCCCAGTGTAGAGTTTACACCAAAACATTTCTGTCTCTGAGACTCTGGCCTCCTCCTCCTGCAGGTCCTGTCCCTTTGATCTCTTGTGTCTCTGTCTCTGATTCTTAGGGTTCCGAGTCTGCCCCCCCTGTGTCTCCCAGGAGTCCCTGGTCTCTGCTCTCTGTGTCTGTCTGTCTGTCTTTCTCTCTAACTGCTTTATTGGGATACAATTCCCATACCATACGATTCCCCCATTTAAAGTGACCAGCTTGGGACTTCCCTGGTGGCGCAGTGGTTAAGAATCCGCCTGCCAATGCTGGGGACACGGGTTCGAGCCCTGGTCCGGGAAGATCCCACGTGCCGCGGAGCAACTAAACCCGGGCACCACAACTACTGAGGCTGCGCTCTAGAGCTTGCAAGCCACAACTACTGAGCCCGAGTGCCACAACTACCGAAGCCCGCATGCCTAGAGCCCGTGCTCTGCAACAAGAGAAGCCACCGCAATGAGAAGCCTGTGCACCTCAACAAAGAGTAGCCCCTGCTCACCACAACTAGAGAAAGCCCGCATGCAGCAACGAAGACCCAACGCAGCCAAAAATGAATAAATAAATAAATAAAAATAAAGTGTCCAGCTCAATGGCTTTTAGTAAATTCATAGATTTGTGCCTCCATTACCACAATCAATTTCAGATCATTTTCACCAGGCCAAAAAAATCCTAGCTGTTCTCATATTCTTTTTCTTCTGTATCTCCAACATCTGAGGTCTGGGTCTTTCTGGGTCTGGGTCTCCTAGTCTCTGGAATCTGGCTCCCTGCACCGATTCCTGGGGTCCCTAATCTCTCCAGGTTTCTGGTCTCCATCTCTCAGGGCCGCCATTTCTCGGTGTCTCTGACCCTCAGCTCTCTCTGCCTCCTGGGTCTCCCCATCTCTGCATGTCTCTCCACACCTCTGACATACTTTCTCTTTGCTGGGCCATCTTACTGGGTCCCCTCTTCTCCTCCCCCTCCTGCTCCATTTCTCAGCATCAACGGGACATTAAAAATGTAACAGCATCCCTGGCAGAAGCGGGGGAGCTGGCCAGAGTGCCCAACTCCCTGTCCCTCCCGTGTCCACCACTCCCCGTGGCCCCCACACACTGCTGGCCTTGAGGCTCGCCTGTGCCCCGACCTCCCTGGGTCATGGCATCGCCGTCACTGACTGGCTGGGGTCTTTTGGGCCCCCTGCCTGTCACCAAACCTCTGTCTCTCTCTTTATGCTGTTCCTGCCTTTATCCAGATGTCCTTCCAGCTCCTTCCCCCCCGCTCCCCCTCCCACACTGCCCCATCCCTGTGGCTGTATTTCATTCCCCCATCTCTCGGTTCCATTCCTGTATGTGTCTCTGACCCCATCCCTAAATTTGTTTCTGATGCCCTGCCTCTATTGGCTTCTGTCCCCATCCCTGTATCTCCAGCCTCTCCTTGTATCCCTCTCTCCCCTCTCCTCCCCCTAGGATGTGAGCAGACCCACCCTTACTTCTCCCCTGTCCAGTCCCCCTTCCCTAACAAGAAGAGACAGCAGGCCGGCAGGCCCCTCTCCTCCCATCCCCCTCTGCTATACCGTGGGGCTGCCTGGCTGACATGGATGAGCAGTGAAAGCTGGGAGGACTGGGGAGGGGAGCCACAGCAGGAAGCCCAGGTGGTGCACCCTCATTCCGTGGAGGCCAAGGAGGGGTAAGGCGGAGGAGCCAGGGACAGGGAAACAGAGATGGATGGAAAGGAGAGAGAGAGGGCAAGAAAGGAGGAGAGAAAGAGCTTGGAGAGAGATTAGAGAGCCAGAGGAGCAGAGGGAGAGGGTGAGAAATGCAGAGAGGAAGCGGGGAGAGAAAGTGAGGGAAGGAGGGGAGGGAGAGAGAGAAAGAGAGGGAGGGAGAAAGGGAGGGAGGGTGGGAAGGAGAGATGCAGAGAGGAGAGCAGAGAGCAAAGGCACAAGGATGGAGGGTCAGGAAAGGGGAAGACCTCCTCCTCAGGTGCTAAGAGCTTCCCCCCGGGGACCAGTGGGACCTCTAAATCCCTCCAATGGCCCCGCAGGGAAGGAATTATCTCAGTTTTCCAAAGGAGGAAATGGAGGCTCAGAGGCACTTCCTGGAGCCCACCAGGTGGGGCAGAGCCAAGAAAGGCTCTGAAGTCTGCAGACTGGCTGTGGACCCTGGGAAAGTGGCTTGCCCTTTCTAAGCCTCTGTTTCCTCATCTGCAAAATGGGAACAGGAACTGGACCTGTCTCCCAGGGTGATCAAGAGCCTTCCATGAGATCATGCATCAAGTCAATGTCTGGCACAAGGTCGGGTGGATTCTGAGCATTCTCACAGAGGTGGCAGGTTCTGACTTTATCTCCCTATCTCTGACACAGAGGGAGAGGCAGGCGATGGAAGAGTCAGTACACAGTTCTGGGTCAAAGCTGGGAGACAATTCAGACACATGCTGGGAAAAAAAGACCAGGGGTCCCGCAAGCTCCCTCCGTAGTTTCTGGCAAACCTTTGGGAAACTCCAGTATCCTGAGTTTCTAGCTGAGAATAAACAGCCGGGTCACCTGCAAAGGGGCGGGGCCAGAGCCTCCTTCACCTGTTTCCTCCCATCTCCTCCCTCTCCCGGGGCTGCACCCCTCCCCTAGGGGAGGTGGGGGGAACGGGAGGTGGGGAGTGGGCCGAGCAGAGGGAGAGACAGCGGATTAGGGCGGCGTCTCTTCGCGTCCACCTCCCGCTGCGGCTCCTAGGACAAAGGCGCGACTAGAGGAAAGATAAGGTCCCGAAACCGGGAGTCCGGGACTGGGAGCCAGGAGAGCGCCCGCCCCCGCCTTGCCCTGGCTCGGCGAAAGTGAAACCCGGAAAACTTCCCCAGGGATGCCCCGCCGACGGCTCGCAAGGAAAGGGAAGTGTCCCAGCCGGCGGGACTCGGCCTCCTTAGTCTACCTGGGACACAGCCGACCGAGCCTCCAGCTTCCAGACAGGGCCTCCGGCCCTTAATAATATCTATAACCCAAGAGTCAGGGTTTCTGCCCACATTTATGTCTGACTCTCAGGAGACATTCCAATGCCCACAATTAAATCTGGAGCCCAGGAGACAGGGCCTTTTGCCCTCCCCTCCCCCCAATTCTGTCTGGGACCCAGGAGACAGAGCCCCCTGCTCACAATCTGGAACCCACAAGTTTGAGCCCTTCCTGCCCCCAATTCTACCAGGACCCCGGTAGACAGAGCCCTTAGCCTTCATTCTTCCTGGGACCCAAGAGATAGAGCCCCTAATTTTTCTGGGGCCCGGGAGTCAGAGCCTTTAGCCCTCTCGGGCTCGGGGTTGGAGCTCGCAGGCCCTTCCCCAGGTCGCCCGAATTATCACTCTTGGCCCTCTAAGGGACCCAAAGTCCGAGCTCCCCGCCCCTCTCGAGGACCTCGGCATCTGGCTCCCTGCCCTCAATTCTCCCCGGGCCTCAGACTCCCAACTCTGGGAGAAGGAAAGGGGGGTGGTCTCGCCTCATCATCGCGACCCTCCTGCTGGGGGTAGGGAAGGGGATGGGTTCGCGCGCGGCGGGGAGGCGCCTGCGGTCTCTCACCGGTTTCCCGGAGCAGTAGCAGCAGCAATGGCAGTAGCGGCAGCTTCGGCGGCGACAATTTCGACGGCGGGAGGGCTGCGTCCCGGGCCATGGGGGGCCCGGGAGGGACTGGGCCCGGGTGGGGGCCTGCGGGCCACTCTGCGTGCGCCAATCGGCTGGGCAGACGCGCAGGTGCCTGAGTGGCTTCGGCTCCCGGCTGGTTCCCGCCGCGCTCTGCTCTCCCGGCTCTGCTCTCGCGGTCCGGTTCTCCCGGCTCAGCGCCCCCCGGCCCCCAGCTTCTTTCTGGCTTCGGACTCGCTGACGTCACAGGACCCACCCCCTTCTTCCCCCGGGCACCGAGCGGCTCTTAGGCTCGGGCCACGCCCCCTCATGCTGGTCTGACCCCGCCCCCTCCTGGGATTCCACGCCCGCCCCGCCCCCCAGCATTCCTCTCCCTCCCTGTCCTAGGATTCTACCTACACCCGCTACTCCCCAGGATTCTCTGTCCGCCCCTCCCAGGATTCTTTGATCACCGCCCCCCTGTCCCAGAATTCTATCTTTGCCTTCTCTTAGCGTTCAAACCCCGCCCCTTAGTGTTCTAGCCGAGCCGCTTTACACCAGAGGTTGCCCTCGCGCCCCGCCCCCTGTCTAACGGGGCACGCTTAGGGGCTTCCGAACGTCCCGCCTCCGTGAAGCCCCGCCCCCCCAACACGACCTCTCCCATTCGTTCTCCAGGTAGTCTGCCCCGCCCCTTCCCAGGAGCTAAGTTTACCCTGGCCTCGGTCCCGCCCAAAGTCCTAACCCCACCCCGCCCCCTTCAGTATTAGTCCTGCCCGTCTCGTCACACCCGCGTGAGGCACGTGGGTTCTCATAGGTCCGCCCCTCTGGAGCCCCGCCCCCACGCTGAGACCCCACCCCCTTCCCCGCCTCGAGACTTCCCCAGTTGTCGCCCCGGGGCCACTGTTTCTCAGGTCTGTGCGCATCTCAGCCTATCTTCATCTTTTTCAATCTCTGCCTGCGACTCTGGGAGTCGTTTCTTTTTAGATTTCTCTCTGTCTCTTTTAGTGTCTCTGTTTTTGTGTCTATCTTTGCCTCTCTTTTTCCGTCCCTGTGTTTATCTCTGGGTCTTTCAGTCTTCACGTTTCCGTGTCTCTTAGTGTTTCTGGTCTCTTTCTTCCTGGTGTCTTTTTCTATCACTGTGTTTGTGTCACTTGGTTCCTTGTCTCTTTCCATCCCTTTGACTTTGTTCTCGGTCTGTGTTTCTGTCTCTCTCGCTCCCTGCATCTGTGTCTCTCTCTGCGTCTGTGTCTCTCTGTATGTTTCTATCTCTGTCTTTCTCTGTCCCTCTGTCTCTCTGTGGGTTTCTGTGTCTCTTTCGGTATCTCTTGTTTCTCTCTGCGTCTCTCTTGACCTCTCTCTCCCGCTCCCTGCATTCCCCAGTCCTCTCCTGCATCTGGTCCGCACCGTCTCCTTACCGCAGCCTTCCGCCAGGGGGCAGCACAGACCACCCCCGGCGCTCCGCTGGCCCTGCGGGGCTGGGCTAGGATCGGGCCTCCAGACTCCGCTGGTCCCTCCCCGTGTCCTTGTCCCACTTCTATCTTCCCAGCCTCCTCGCGTCTTTGTGTCTCTGGCTCTGACTCGGCCCCTTTGTCTCTCCCCGGCGGCTCCCGCTCCTCCCCACCCCCACCTACCTCTTCACATTCCTTGGACTGCCCGGGGGAGCTGGTGAGGCCGCCCAGCGTGTAGGGACGAGGGCAGGAAACAGGAGGCCGAGGGAGGGGATGCCACCAAGCGCCTGAAATCCCTCCGTTCCAGTTCCTCTGAAAAGGAGCTGATCAGCTGGGGGCAGATGCTTGGGAGCTTCTTGCCCTACCAAGAGGGCCCCCATAGACTTGTCCTCCCTTCCCACCTGCCACGCACCTGAGTTTTTCTCTCCAGGAGGGCAAGATCTTACATGGTGGAGACTCTTATTGACTGGCATTCACGTCTTGGTAAAAATACTATTAATAAATGTATTTAGCACTTACTATGTGCCAGGCACTGATCCAAGTGCGCTACAAGTATTATATCAAATAACCCCCACAGCACCCTGTGTGATGAGGAAACTGAGGCACAAAGAGAGATGAAGTGACTGGACCCAAAGTCAAAGGGTTTGCTACTTGTCAGTTAATTCCGCACAAGAATCCCGTGAAGAGGACACTTATGATCCCCATTTCACTGAAAAGTACACAGAACACGGAGTGATCATTTGCCCCACGCTACCCAGCAAGGAAGTAGCAGGCTGGGAGCGCCCCATAATGTGTTTCTCAGACTCGACACTAGCCTGGTGTGAAGCCAGCTGGACAAATACAGTAGTCCCCTCTTATCTGGGGTTTCAATTACCCCACAGTCAACCACAGTCTGAAAATATCAAATGGAAAATTCCAGAAATAAAACTTCATCGGTTTTTTTTGTTTGTTTTGTTTTTTAAATTTATTTATTTTTGGCTGCGTTGGGTCTTTATTGCTGCAGGCGGGCTTTCTCTAGTTGCAGAGAGCGGGGGCTACTCTTCATTGCGGTGGCTTCTCTTGTTGCGGAGCACGGGCTCCGGAGCGCAGGCTCAGTAGTTGTGGCACACGGGCTTAGTTGCGCCGTGGCATGTGGGACCGCAGGCTCAGTAGTTGTGGCGCACGGGCTTAGTTGCTCCGTGGCATGTGGGACCTTCCCGGACCAGGGCTCGAACCTGTGTCCCCTGCACTGGCAGGCGGATTCTTAACCGCTGCGCCACCAGGGAAGCCCACTTCATCGGTTTTAAATCATTCTGAGTAGCGTGATGAAGTCTCGAGCCCTAGACGTAAATCATCCCTTTGTCCAGCATATCCTCACTTATACACTACCTGCCTGTGAGTCACTTAGTAGCCGTCTCTGTTATCAGATCTATCAGATCGACTGTGGCGGTATCACAGTGCTTAGGTCCAAGTAACCCTATTTTACTTAATAATGGCCCCAAAGCACAAGAATAGCAATGCTGGGGACTTCCCTGGCGGTCCAGTGGTTAAGACTCCATGCTTCCACTGCAGAGGGCACGGGTTCGATCCCTGGTGGGAGAAATAAGATTTCTCATGCCACATGGTGTGGCCAAAAAAAAAAAAAAAAAAGATGCTGGCAATTCAGATATTCTCTTACTGTGCCTCATTTATAAAATAAAGTTTGTCATAGGGATGCATGTATAGGAAAAAACATTGTATATGTAGGGTTCAGTACAATCTACGTTTCCACTGGGGGTCTTGGAACATACCCTCCACAAATAAGGGAGAACTACTGCAGGTACATAATAAATTCTCTCTAGAACTCTCTGTCCTCTCCCCAATCTGGGGCCAGACTAAGGCCAGGATCTCTCGAGTTAGTGCCATCTTTGCTACTAACTTGCTTTGTAAAATTCTCTCCCCTCCCCCATTTCTCCCTTGAATAAAATAACCAGTCCCCAGGGAGACCTCTTCCAGGAAGCCCCCCTTAGCACCCATTCTTCTCCTGGTCTGTCAAGGAGCGTGCTCAGCTATCTCCTGGCTATTCTTTGTGAGCTGGGGTGAGCCCAGTAGGGAAGGCCCAGGAGGGTGCTAGGCTAGAGTTTCATGCCCCCAGTCACATGCATAGGGGAACATGGATAAGGTTGAGCACTGCCGTGTGTGTTTGTTGACAAATGACTGGGTGGGTCTCATACCTGGGGAGTTGATTTCCAGTGTCAAAGAGTCTCAGAGGTGACAGTTCACTGAAGAGCCATAACCACCAGGAGGTAGGGGCACAGGGCCAAAGGCTTCCTGATGGAGCTGGAGAGTTGATGCCAAGTATTTTACCTGCCCAGTAACCTCTTCCATACTAAGCCCTTATGGTTCAGAGCGATCCTGGCCAGTCCTGGCCAATCAGAGCATTCTATCCCCTGGCCACAGGGATTGGTTCAGGGATGGGGGTGGGGCCCATTCCTGACCAATAAGAATTAGCCCTGAGACTTCTGCTTGAACTAATAGGAAAGGGACACCCTCTTTTGATGGGGGTTGCTAAACTTGTAGGGTAGAAATCTGGTACTATGGGTGCCTCCAGAGACAAAAGACCCTGCCCGTGCATGGAGGACAGCAGAGCTGAGAAATGGAAAACGACAGCTTTCTGGGTTTCCCTGGGGGCGCAGTGGTTAAGAATCCACCTACCAATGCAGGGGACACGGGTTTGAGCCCTGTTCCGGGAAGATCCCACATGCCGTGGAGCAACCAAGCCCGTGTGCCACAGCTACTGAGCCCCTGTGCCACAACTACTGAAGCCCACGTGCCTAGATCCCGTGCTCCTCAACAAGAGAAGCCACGGCAATGAGAAGCCCGCACACCACCACGAAGAGTAGCCCCTGTTTGCAGCAATGAAGACCCAATGCAGCCAAAAATAAATTAAAAAAAAAAAAAAAAAAGGATAAACCTCCCTTATAAAAAAAAAGAAAAGGACAGTTTTCTGATGAGACTATTTGAGCCCCTGGATCCAGCTATGCCTGAAGGTAGTCAGCCTTTGCCTTTGATCTTCCTGGTTATATGAGTGAATAATTTTCCCTTTTCACTTACACAACTTTTTGGCTTCAGTTTTTTGTCATTTGCAACGAAGCATATCTTTACTAATAAAATCTGTACGAGTCCAGAGGTGGCACAAATTCCAGTAAAGTTCCAAGGACAAGGAATGGGGAGTGAAAACTTGTCAGAATTCTTCAAGATGTCCTGGCTTTGAAGGACAGGCAAGCCTTGTTACAGCTGGAGAAAACGAGGAAGGACGTTCCAGGTGGGAGGAATAGTAAAGTCACAAAGGCACAAGGTGTGAGAGAGGGAGCAGTGGGTGTGTGAGGGGCAACATCTTAGCAGGTCCTGAACGCCAGGTGAAGGGTGGCTTATGCTCCTGAAAGCAATAGGGAGCCACAGAAAGTTGAGGAGCAAGGGGAGTCTACTCCAAATTTGCCTTTACTTCCTGGAGCCCCAGATCCTGGTGGCTCATTCCTCCCCCCTCCCCTTCCCTCAGACCCTTGGCCAAGGTGGGAGGAGGGGTCAGACTGAGGAGGGCGCAGGCTACCATCTGTATGCAAATTGCCTGGGATGCCATGCAGATGAGGGATCTTATGCAATATATGCCCTACTGGGAGGCAGGCCAGGACCCTCCCCTCATTAACTCGGGGACCAGGTGCTGGGCGGAGCACCCCTTCCTCCCTGGGGTCCCCTCTCTCCCCTCCCCCAGCCATCTGTTCACTCCCCCTCCAGCTCCCCAAATCCCCCTTCACCAATATCTGCCCTTAGAGTGGTACCTCTCTCCACCTGGTCCCTTCCTTGCTTTTCTTTCTGTCCCTCCATTTTCCATGAATGATGATGATAATAATAATAATAACAATAATAATAATAAACACATACTGAACACATGCTCTGTGCAAGGCTTTGTACCAACCAAACACTTTCCACAGTTATCAAATTCTCCCAACCACTCTATGATTTTTATGTGTGTCTGCTGTATTTTTTTTTAATTTACTTATTTTATTTATTTATTTTTGGCTGCATTGGGTCTTCGTTGCTACACGAGGGCTTCCTCTAGTTGCAGTGAGCGGGGGCTACTCTTCGTTGCGGTGCACGGGCTTCTCATTGTGGTGGCTTCTCTTGTTGCGGAGCATGGGCTCTGGGCATGCGGGCTTCAGTAGTTGCAGCACGCGGGCTCAGTAGTTGTGGCGCACGGGCTTAGTTGCTCCACGGCATGTGGGATCGTCCTAGACCAGGGCTCGAACCCGTGTCCCCCGCATTGGCGGGCGGATTCTTAACCACTGCGCCACCAGGGAAGCCCTGCTGTATTTTTTTTTTTTAAAGAATATTCAGTTGGGGAGGGAGGGATAGATTGGGAGTTTGCGATTAGCAGACGCAAACTATTACATATAGAATGGATAAACAACAAGGTCCAAGGGAACTCTATTCAATATCCTGTGATAAACCATAGTGGAAAAGAATATGAAACAGAATGTATATATATGTATAACTGAATCACTTTGCTGTACATCAGAAACTAACACAACATTGTAAATCAACTATACTTCGATAAAAAAAAAAAATGTGAGCTGAACGTAGAGGGGAAGGATGGAAAGATCGAGTAAGCCCCAAGTATCTGAGAGTCCTTAAGGTATTTCTTGCTGGTGACTCTCGCTCTGCTTGGTGAGTCCTGTGCCCACGTATGTCATGCAGGTAAAAGCCATGGCTACCAAGCACATTCTCCTCCAGCTGCAGGTGTGGCCGAGCGCATTTGCCCCCATGTGGCCCTGGCATCTTCTGGATGCAGAACCTCCTGGCTCCCCCTCGACTCTGGGCATGGAGACCACACCACAGTGAAAGGACAAGAGAGCCACATGGACACCAGAGGTCAGGTAGGGGGCCCTTTGATTGCTTGCGCCCCAACTCTCTTGCTTCTCACGTTTGTTTTAATCTGATTCAATAAACCATGGGATTTGAGCACCTTTATTCAGCCACTGTGAGCTCTGGGGCCTCTGGGCATCTGCTCAGTTCCCTACAAGGAGGCTCCCATAGCATCAACTTCGCATGGCTCCAACTGCGCACGACCACAGATCCCACTTGGTCCATTTTGTGGCTGAGTAAACTGATGACAGGGGGTGGGGTCACGTGCAGAGACCTCCCAGCATGCATTGCACAGGGGTGGCTGCTCCCACTCCTCACCGTGGCCATCCACGGCCCACGTGTGATTTATCTCCATCTGATGGACTCAGGGAGGTGAAGTCACTTGCCCAAAGTCACACGTCTGCCCCCCCAGCCCCCTCCCACTGCTTCGGAGCTGCTTCTTTCAAACATTTTTTCTCTTCCTTTCTAACTGGAACCATCTCTCTGAATCCCAGTTCTGTGTTTCTGTCTTTGTCTCTACAGGCCTACCTCTCTTTATGGCACTTTGCTTTATTGCGCTTCCCAGATACTGCGTTTTTTACAAACTGCAGCTTCGTGGCGCCCCTGTGTCGAGGGAGTCTATTGGCGCCATTTTTCCAACAGCCTTTGCTCAGTCCGTGTCTCTGTTGATAATTCTTGCAATATTTCAAACTTTCTCATTGTTATTCTATTTGTTATGATGACCTGTGATCAGTGATCTTTGATGTGACTGCTCTGACTCACTGAAGGCTCAGATGATGATTAGTGTTTTTAACCAGAATGTGTTTTTTAGTTAACGTATGTACATTTTTTTTTGTTTTTTTGGTTTTTTAAATAAATTTATTTATTTTGGCTGCATTGGGTCTTCGTTGCTGGCGTGGGCTTTCTCTAGTTGCGGTGAGCGGGGGCTACTCTTCGTTGTGGTGCGTGGGCTTCTCATTGCGGTGGCTTCTCTTGTGGCAGAGCAGGGGCTCTAGGCACGCGGGCTTCAGTAGTTGTGGCACACGGGCTCAGTAGTTGTGGCTTGCAGGCTCTAGAGCACAGGCTCAGTAGTTGTGGCTCACGGATTTAGTTGCTCCGCGGCATGTGGGATCTTCCCTGACCAGGGCTCGAACCCGTGTCCCCAGCATTGGCAGGCAGATTTTTAACCACTGTGCCACCAGGGAAGTCCCACGTTGTTTTTTTCGGCATAACGCTATTGCACACTTCCGAGGCTACAGTATAATGCAAACATAACTTACATGCACTGGAAAACCAAAAAATTCATGTGACTCGCTTTATTGTGATATTCGCTTTATTGCCGTGGTCTGGAACTGCACTGGAAATAGGTCCAAGGTATGCCTGTATTTGTCTGTCTTTGCCTCTCTCCCCAAATCTCTGTCTGTCTGACTCAATGGCTCTCTCTTCTCTGAGCTGCCCCAGTCCATCCCTCTACCTCCCCTTAAGCCTCTCCATCCTCCTTTCAAATCCCTCTTCCTCTGCCTCAGTAAGTCTCTCTAGCTGGCCTTGCCATTTCTACCCTCTCTTCTCCCTGCCCCAGGCCCCTTCACTGGGGTTCCTCCAAGTCACCCCTCCTCCCCCAGGGAGTCCTCAGCTGCAGGCACCAGGCCACCCTCAGAGTAGACAGCTAAATCCCTAATTCCATCCACTCTACGGCTCAGAGAGAGCTTTTCCTCTGGAAGCTTCAATTCCCCTGGGTCTCCGGCAAGAGAGACTGAGAACTTTTACTTAAGAGGGCAGCACCCCACCCCGCAAATAGGCACTGGTCCTCAGGGACCAGGCTCAGCTCCCTCTGGACCCCCAGCACCATCCACCCTCATCCAGCTGAGTCACCTCTTTCTCTCTCTCTCTCTCTCTCTCTCTCATTTCTTTCTCCATGACATCAGATTCTCCCGAGGTCCAGCAAGGGGGCGGGAGGGCCAGGGGGGAGGGGAGAATCACCTGTGCCTCTTTCCCCTTTCATCCCCCAGAGGCGGCTCTGGCCACAGGATGGTGTCCACGTGACAGACAGCATTTATTCCAGACTCCAGTGTCCACAGATGAGGGGGCGAGGGCAGGGCGGGGGGTGAGGTGGGGATCCAGTGTCAGACTCTGCAGCAGGACATCAGGTGGGGGGACCAGCAGTGGAGGCAGGAGGTAAAAATAGCCCCGGCCAGCCGACCCTCGAGTGTTGTCCCAGGCCAGGCCTTGGGCTTGGGTCCAGGAGCTATTCTGGGGCCTGGGAGAGTCATACTCCCTGGAGGAAGGTCTCCTCCCTCCCAGCAGCGGTAGGGCTGCTGTGGTCCCTGCCCAGCCTACAAAGGAAGGAAGGGAGGGCCCGAGAGAGATGAGGGAAGGCCGGGAAGGCGGGGGCAGGTGGAGGCGTGAGCAGGGCTGGTTTTCTGGTGCCCGCAACTCCAGGTCGGGTTCAGTGACTGCCTCTGGGAGGTCCTCGGGTTCAGCACTAGGGAGAAGATGGAGGGGTCAGCCTGGGCCCACAGAGGCTGTTCCACCCCCGGCAGTCCCCTCTCACCAGGGTGCCCAGGCCCTCACACACCTCATCTCCAAAGCCCCTGCTCCCATGCCTGGCTCCTCCAGAGGCACCCCCCACGAGAAGGCCTGTCTGCTCCGGCCGCTCTGACCCCGAGTGGCTCAGCTCTGGTTCCCCAGGTGGCCTAGCAGGAGGAGGCAGCATGGTGGAGGTGGTCACGGCCGGGGAAGGAGCTGGGCACGGCGTGTGTTGGATGGGGATGGACTTGGGGATGGGTGGGAACGGGTTGGGACGGGGTAGGAGGTGGTAGTGGCACTGGGGTTGCGGATAGGCTGAGGCCACGGTCGAAGGTGCTGTTGGAGTTGGAGCTGGTGATGTCGCTGGGGTCGGTTTGGAGGATGGGTGTGGGGATGGCTGTGGACTGGAGCCGAGGGTGGCCGTGTGGCTGCGCTTGGAGATGAGGTCAGATGGAGATGGGTTTGGAGTTAGGAATGGGAATGGGATGGGGTTTGCAGGGGGGGCCTTGGGGATGCGGATGTGGCTGAAGCTGCGTTTGGTGCTGGGTACCGGCTGGAGTTGAGGATGCGGCTGGGGGAGGGGTTGGGGATGAAGAGGAAGCTGGAGTTTGGAGTGAGGTTAGGGACATGGCTGGGGTTGGGGAGGAGGTTAGACGGGGACGGGTTTGGTGATGGTTATGGGCTGGGTTTGGGGTTGGGACTGGAGATGGGGTTGGAGTTGGGACAGAGGAGGCTGGGGTACAGATGGGGTTAAACTGGGGTTGGGGTGGGTTTGGGCATAGTTATGGGTTGGGGTTGGGATCAGAGGTGGGGATGAGACTGGGGATGGGACTGGGGTTAAGGTGGGCTTGGGGTGGGTCAGGAGGTGCTTATGGGTTGGGTGGGGTTGTAGCTGGGGATGAGGATGGGGGAGGGGATGGTCATGGATCAGGTCTGAGGTTGGAGATGGGACGGCACCTTACTGGTGACAGAGCTGGAGTTGGGGATGTGGTTGGTTTGGGGTAGAGGTTGGGGGTGAGGTCAGAGTTGGGTTCGAGAGGTCAATTTCAAGGTGGCAGGCCACTCACGGAGATCCCTTCTCCCCCCGCCGGCAGCAGCCGGGTTGCCCCTTGCGTCTCATGCAGTAGAAGGCGGCCACGACGAAGAGCAGCAGGCCCACGCTGATGGCCACGGCCATGACCGCAACTCCAGCCTGGGAGGTCTGGGGGGCCACTGCAGGGCAGGACGGAGCGGGAGGTGGTCAGCCAGCAGCGCTCTGTCTGCCCCGCACCCGGCTCCTGTCCCACCACTGTGGTTACTCACCAGTGCCAAAGTGGAAGACGTGCCGGTCGTTCCCGTAGGGGTTGGAGGCCTCACAGGAGATGCCATCTCGGCTCAAGGCACTGGTCACCTTCAGGGTCAGGGAGCTGCTCACCCAGCCCTGGCCTCCGGGGGCTGGCTCTGCTAGCTGTGGAGGCTCGTGTCAGGCCTGGGCTCACGGGGTCAAGGGCTCGGGTGAGGGCAGAGGTGAAGAGGAAGTGGTCGGCGGAGGGGCGTGGGGTGGGTGACACAGTGCTTGGGCCGTTGAGGGGGCAGGGACTTGGGAAGGGTCCCAGAGGGTTCAGGATGCAGAGGAGGGTCCCTTACGCTGCCGCCCAACTGGTTCCAGCTGAGTTTGGGCTCTGGGTAGCCGCGTGCGTAGCAGATCAGCCTGACTTCATCTCCTTCCCTCCAGCTGCCCTCTGCCTTGGGCTGAGTCTCCTCTGCCCTTAACTCTGGTGGCCCTGGGGGTGGTGGGGTGGGAAGGAGGTGAGCGGGAGGCACCCCGGGGAAGGGGACAGAGGGAGAGAGAACGAGGAGAGAGAGAAGGACCAGCCGTGGACCCCTGTCTTGTTTGGTCCTGGCCCCCCACTCTCCCACACTACCCCTGTTCAAGCCTGCTCCCGCCCCCAAACCTTGGACCAGCAACTGGAAGCTCCGGGTGCGACTAAGGACGGGGACCGTGGGCATGGAGGCCTCACACGTGTAGGTGCCGGCGGAATCGAAGGTGATGGAGCGGAGGGAGAGTGTGGGGCTGTCCCCCAGGGGTACCGAGTCCTGGGTGGGGAGAGAAAGAGCAGGCCAGGCCAGCCGTGAGAGAAGGGAGGGGTCGACGGAAGCGGGGGGTCTTGTGCTGGGGGGACGTCTTTCCCTCTCACCTTGGTCCAGCGTAGGGCTGGGGCGGGCAGGCCTCGCACGGAGCAGGTCAAGGTTGTACTGTTGCCCAGGGGTAAGGAAAGCTCCTCCCCAGTGCTGAGCTCCAGGGGGTCCAGGTCTGGAGGGGGGTACAGACTGTCACCTTCCCCGGACCCTCACCCACTCGGTTAGGGACTCTCCAGGGCTGTTGGGGG
Source organism: Eubalaena glacialis (assembly GCF_028564815.1). Taxonomy (NCBI): domain Eukaryota; kingdom Metazoa; phylum Chordata; class Mammalia; order Artiodactyla; family Balaenidae; genus Eubalaena; species Eubalaena glacialis. Next base: position 59,643,605 of record NC_083733.1, on the reverse strand, counting down.
TGCAGACGTGAATGGACAATCGTCAGCAGAGAATGCCAAGTTCTCCCCAGCGCCATGAACTCTCCACTCTCCCAGCCGGGCCCTCGAGCCCAGATCTGGGAGTCTAACTCCAAAATACATGCCCACCTCGACCACTTGCCTCCAGAGCTGATGTCTGGGCCCAAGGTTAATGGGTAACCTTGGAGGTGTGAGGTGCTCCTTCTCTGACTTACCACCCAAACCCTGGCCTTCTCCTCTGTACTACCCATCCTTTTATCAAATATTTCTCTGCTCTGCCCCCCCAAATGGATCTTCTCACTTCTTTCCATCTCTGACCCCAGGGTCCAACTGCCTTGATGGCTGCAGTCACCTCCTCACTGGTCTCCCTACTGGGCAAGACTCTTAGCCTCTCTGGTCCATCCTCTGCTGAGCAGCCGGAGGGATCTTTTCAAAACACACACTGGTCAGCCCTTGCCTCTGCTTAAAATCCTGCGGTGATTCCCCAGTACCGTGGGCATCAAGGCCACATTTCTTGATGAAGCCAAAAGACTCTGCCTGGTCGACCCTGCCCACTGCTTCAACCTCATCTCCCACCCTCCCCCCTTATCCCAGGAGCTCCAGCTACCCTATTCTCTCCCTGTTGTTCTACAGTATGCCAAGTTGGGTCCTGCCTCAGGGCCTTTGCACGTGCTGTTTGCTTGGCTTGGAATGCTCTTTTTTGGGCTCTTTGTATTTCTGATTCCATTCTTTGGTTTCCTACTCAAATTCCCCCTTCTCAGAGATGCCTCTCTGACCCTCTATCGTGGACACTCAGGCTTCCCCTTTGGCACTGAAGGATTTGTTCCCCCAGCTGTTGAGAAGGATGTCAGCTGTCAGCCCTCAGCTGTCAGCCGTCTCTGGAAACTGCCTGAGCCTCAGAGAGCCCCTCGTTCAAGGTCATGTCCCCTCCTCCCCCAGGCAGCCCACATCCAATAATGGGTTGATGTGGGGGGGTATAAAGGCCCGGCCCCCACGCCCCAACTGGGGATATCCCAGCCTCCAAGTGCCCTGCGGGGCCAACCGAGGTCTTCCTTAGACTGAAGCCCAACTTCCCCCCCTGCCCAATCCTGCTTCCTTCCCCTCCCCACCCCCCAATAGGTGTGGATCCCAAGGCACTCCCCGTAAATTTCCTGCCTGCAGTCAGAATCTGCTTCCTAGGGATGCAGCCTCCAACACCCCCAATGTAAAATAATCCCTGCTCGCCAGGCAATTCCTTATCCCATCCCTCTGTGTTAGTCCCTGTAGACGCAGGATCGCTACTCAAAGTGTCTTGTTCAGCGTTTACCATCTGTCTCCCCTACCGGACCTGGAGCTCTGTGGTGGCAGGGACTGGGCTGTCTTGTTCACAGAGGTGTCCCCAACATCTGGCACAGGGTCTAGCCCCAGGAAGGGAGGTGGAAGGAGCGTCGAGGAGGGACAGAGCCTTCACACAGGGCTTGGGTGCAGGTGGACAGAGAAGGCTTCTTAGAAGACTGGGACCCATGAGATTGATCAGGAATGGATGGTAGAGAAGATGGGGAGTTATCGCAGGAAAGAGGAGAGGAGCTTGTGGTGTGATGGGGAGAATGCCTTGGCCGGGAGAAGGGTCCGCCGAAGGTGAGGCCAGCCAGGTGGGCCTTGAAGGCCATGGTGAGGCACGTGGATTTTCTCCCGAGAGCACTGGGGAGCCATGGCAGGTTCCAAGCAGGGGAAGGTCAGGTTTTTGTGCTTTGGAAAGGGCTCTCTGGCTGCCTTGTGTGGGAGACTGGAGGGGCCTGGGGCATCTGGACCAGGGCAGGGACCATAGAAAGGGTTGGAGGCAGGCTGCGGGGCGGTGAGGGTGAGGAGGCGGCTGGTGCCAGGCACCCCCCCTTCCCGCTCTCCTGGGGCTCTCACAGGCCACGTGCAGCTCCAGGGTTTTGGAGAGCTCCGCGTCCTCGGCGGCGTCGTAGTCCTCTACCCTGCAGCCGTAGGTCCCGCTCTGGCTCCGCTGCACCCCTTCCAGGGTCAAGTTCCCCTCGAGATTTGTTTTTAGCACATCCTCCTGCTTGTCCTGGGGGACCAGGAATGAGGAACCTGGTTCAGGAGATGCCTTAGGCTGGCAGGTTCATGCTAGGTCAGGGGTCATCCAAGTCAGGCATCACAGTGAGTCAGGACTCTCTCAAATCAGAGGTCAGAGGTCAGAGGTCCTGATAGCTCCTGGGTCACACCGGTCAGGTGCCTTGCTAAGCCAGGGACCACCCAGGTGAAAGGTCGGAAGTTGGTGCAGGTGAATATGGTGCAGAGGTCAGAGGTTGGCGGCTCCAAGGGAATGATGGGGTGAGTTACCTGAAGGCGGAAAAACGTGTACTCCGGGTTGGGGCTGCCATCCCCCCGGCAGAACAGCTGGACAGAGTCACCCTCGCGAACCCAGCCTGCAGTAGTGGACGGGCTGCCCAACCAGAACTGCACGTGCTCCGTGGGATCTAAGGGAAAGGGCAGACGCATGATCAGGGTCAACGGTAAAAGGCAGGGCTGGATTAAGGGAGAGAGGTCAGGGAAAGGTTAGAGGTTCTATCTTTCAAGGCTCAGGTTCGCACTTATTCTGAGATCAGGGACCCGGAGGTCAGAGGTTGAGATAGGCTGAGAGAACAGGTCAAGGGTCAGAGGTCAGTGTGAGTGACAGGTCAGTGTGAGATTCAGGGGACCCAATGTGGTGTGAAAGGACGGGGCACAACGTTTAGTCACGAAACTCCGTGGGGTTCAGGGTGCTATGGGGGGGCGGTCAGAAGTCAGGGTGGGGCTTGTGCTACCATTTGAGCTCAGAGATCAAAGGCCAGAAGCCAGTACAAACTGCTGCGCGAGCTAAGGGAGTGGCAGGTCATGGATCAGCCTGGAGGGTCAGGCCACAGTGATGTGTAGAGTCCAAGGTCAGGGCGGTCAGAGGCCGGCGTGGACTCACAGTGCAGGGTGAGGCGGAAGGAAGGGCTGTCCAGGCGGCCGTGCCGGCCCGTGGGCAGGCGGTAGTGCACGGAGCAGTGGAAGCTGGCGTCCCGGTCGGCCTTGTGCAGCCGCAGGTAGAGGGTGCTGGTGAGAGACAGCAGGCCCGAGGCCTCCCGGACGGTGCGGCTGGTCATATAGCCCTCTGGGAGAGCGGGAAGGACGAGGGGGTCAGCCAGCCCGGCCCCGGCCCCTGCCGCAGCCGCAGCCCCTGGGGAGTCTAGCTGGGCTCCTGCCCACTCACCGGAGTTCACCTCCATGGGCACCTCCAGGCGCTGCCCGTTCCGGTACCACGTGATCTGGGGGGCCGGGTTCCCATTGCGACTGTTGCAGGTGGCTATCTGGGGCAGACACAGGCCCGCACTGGGCTCGGAGCCAGGACCCTGAAGTCTGGGTCCGCCTCCCTTAGGGTTTCTCCCCAGCCAGACGCAGGAGTCCAGCTCCCAGCACCCTACCCCTCAGACGTGGAAGCCCAAGCCTCCAGCCCCTCCTGACCTTAGGATGCAGGAGTCCAGGTCCCCAGCCCCCTCTGCCCCCAGAACCCTAGAATCAAGGTGTGGCCCGAGGTACCTCCTGGGCGAAATCCTCCATCACAGACAGTGTCCCTCTGTTGGGGGAGACCTCGGTGGCCTCTGGTTTCGCTACAGGAGAGATGTTACTGTCAGGAGCCCCTTCCCGGGGTTCTCACCGGCCTGCCCCTTCCCAGGGCGGCTAGCGGGGGGCGCCCCAGACACTCACCGAACACATTGAGCCTCGCGGTGGCCTCGGCAGTGCCCGCTGCCCCCGCCCTCACCAAGCACACGTAGTCCCGCTCGTCGCCCACCTGGGCCTCGGCCAGCACCAGACGCCCCCGCGAGTCCAGCTGGTATGGGGGGCTGCGGCCCCGGGAGTCGTGCACCTTGTCCTGGAGCTCAGTGCCATGCAGCTCGGCCGAGGCCAGGCGGTGGCGGACCCCAGAGCGGTCGGCCTGTGGGCGGGGGAGCGCCTCAGCTGGGGGCTGCCTGCCAGCCCGGCCCTCCCCCCTCGATGTCCCTTTCTTTCCGCTGCTCCGTGGGTCTCTTTGCCTCACGTTCTCTCTCTCTCTCTGGTCCCTCTGTCCCGCTCTCCACCCCCCCACCCCCCCCCCACTCCCCCCCACCCCCCCCACCCCCCGCTCCCTGTCTGTTGTCATATTTTCCTCTCTCTGGTTCCCTCTTTCTCCATCTCACTCTGTTCCCACCTGTCTCCCTCTCCCTCCCTGTCTCTCCCCCTTCTTTTCTTTTTCTCTTTAGTCCCACCCCCCAGGCTCTTGCTTTCTGGGTGTCTGCCTCTAAATGTCCTCTCTCAAGAGCCAGCGCTCTGAACGGGGACTTCTTCATTCTAGCCTCGGCTGTGCCCGCACACCAGGGGACCCTGGAGAGGGCCTTCCCCTTGCTGGGCCTCCACTTTCCCACCTGTAAAATGGAAAGGCAGCTTAGTGGAGCTTCTAGGGGCCTTTGGGCTCTGATGAGGGAATGAACATCTGCAGCCCCACTGCGCCCTGACTCTCAGGCCCCCCTCTGGCATCCCCTGGCCCCCAGCCAGCAGCACTCACCAGGAACCATTCCAGCATGAAATGGTCATGGGCCCCCAAAGGGGTGCAGTCCAGAGTGACAGGCTCCCCCCTCATCACCTCCACCAGAGGGGGCACAGACAGGCGCACCTCGGCCTTGGCACCTGCGGGAGGGCGACTGAGCTCTCTCCCACCACCACCAGTAGGCAGTCTTCCAGACACTCCTCCCCCAGGACCCAGGAGTCCAGGCCCCCAACCCCTCCTCCCTCAGCCCCAGGATCCAGGCCCCGAGCCCCTCCTCCCTCAGACCCAGGATCCAGGCCCCCAACCCCTCTTCCCTCAGCCCCAGGATCCAAGCCCCCAGCCCTTCCTCCCCCAGGACCCAGCTCCTCTCTCCCTTCATCTCTCATCTCTGCGCCTCTGAGCTTCAGATCCCATCAGCATTTCTCTCCATCTCGTCCTTCACCTGCAGAACTAAGCGCTCCTCCCCTGGGCCACCCAGGGCCCTGGTGGCCTCCATTCGATCCTCTTGGGCTCAAATCGTGTCTGTCCTTGCTTTTCTCACTAGACCAAACGCCCCTCAAGGGCAGGGCTGGGTGGGCTCATTCCTTTGCCTCCAGCACTTTGCATAGGGCTTGGCACAGTGATGTGGGATAACCATCTCTCTCTCATCTTAGCCACCGCCTCTGCATGTGTGTCCCTCACCCTGGGTCTCCATCTCTTAGTTTCCCGGTTTCTGCGTCTCTCTCAGTCTCCATGTGGCCCGGCCCTGCCCCTGGCCCTCTCCCTCAGGGGTGGGAGGCTGGGTCTGGGCCTGAGCCGAGGCAGGGTGGGTGTGTGGGCGCGGTGAGGGGGACAGGGCTGGGCAGGTTTCAGGAATGTGGGAGGGACCGGCTGGCTCAGACCTGCCCGAGCCCCCTACCCGCTCCTTGGGCCCTCTGACTCTTTGATAGAGCAGTGTGTCACCTCACAACAGTATAGGGTTGAGGCCCCGGATCCTGGGTCCCGAGGGAGAAGGGAGCTGAGGGCCGGCACTCCTGTCCCAGGATCCTGGCAGATAGAGCTGCTCGCATCGGGAAAGCAAGCTCTTTCACTCTCTGGGCTGGCATCCTGGCCTGAGCTCTCAGTTCTTAGAACCTCCGTTCCCTTCCCCGCCCAGCCTGGCCCAGCTCTGCCCCTGGGGACCCACTATTTGCCATGCTTGTGCCAGGGGCCTGGATTCCCAGGCACCCACCTGTGGCTCAGGCCTGCCCCCTGGGAGGGAGGTGGGAGCAAGCTGGTGCCATGGGCTGGGGCTGAGCGGCAGACAGCAAGGGCAGACGAAGAGATCTCTCTCTCCCGCAGTTCTCTCATCTCTCTGTCCCTCTGTTGCCAGCCCGTCAGGGCCTTCTCCCCTCCTCCCACCACCATGCAGGTGTGTGGATTTATCATCTGGGGCCTCCGGGAAGGGGGCACTGTCCTTTGGAAACACTTGGTTCCGCTGTCACGGCTGGTGCCCCAGCCCTTTCCCATGGAGGTGGAGGCGGGGCAGGCGGGTCTTTTTGAGTTTGGGCTCTGAATCTACATGGGGGAGAACCCTCAAATGCATGTGACTTGTTGGTTTCTAGCCACAGCGTCCCTGACCCTCTCAAAACTTGACAACTTTTGAGCGGGGAGATCTGTTTTGGTCTCTTCTGTGCCGGGGAAAGCTCCAGCCACTGAAAGCCTGGACCTCTGGGGGCAGATCCCAGGGTCTGAGTAGGGGAGGGAGCGGAGAGCCCGCGCTCCTGGGTCCCGCGACTTCTCAGGTCGCCTCTAACCCACTGCAGTGGATCCCCAGCCCCTCTGCCTGGCTGTCCCCAGGTCTCTCACTGGGAGGGGCACCCCATGCTCCCATATCCCTCCTCCCTGGCGTCCCCAGGTTAGGCTTCCTGGGTCGGTAAAAGCCCCTCCCCTCTTCCCTTCCCGGGGGCCCCCAGGGGCCGCCCCCTGCTCTCAGCCCGAGCCATACCTGGGTGCGCCCCCAGCAGGAACGCGAACACCAGCAGCCGCGGGGCCCTGCGCGCCCCGGCCCGGGCGTCCGGGGGCTCCATGTTCAAGGTGGCGGGCGGCGGCGGCGGCGGCGGCGGCGGCGGGCGCGGCGGGCGCGGCGGGCGCGGCGGGCGCGGCGGCAGCGGAGGAAACAACTGGGCCCGGGCTGGGGCACGGCGGACGCAGGGCTGGAGCGAGGAGGCCCCGCCCCAGGTAGCCCCGCCCCGCCCGGCCCCCCTCGATCCCCCCAAACCCGGGCGCCGGGCCAGGACCTCCCACTGCCCGGAGCCGACCTCCCGGCGCTCAGCCGGGAGCGGGGCTCCCTCCGCCCCCAGCCCGCGGGGTGTCAGGCTCAGGCTGACCAGCGCCCGCGGAGGGTGGCCTGACTGACCAGTCCAGCCGGTGTCCCGAGCGGGGACCTCACTGGACAACCGCGGACCCTCTCTCTCCCCCTCAATCTGACCGGGGGACTCGTTCCCACCATGGCCGGTGGCCTGGGCTCGCCTCATCGTTTTAAAACAGCTGGCCCCGGTCCAACGAGTGGCCTGCACTGGCCTCCCTAGTCCAACCAGCAATCCCCAGCCTGACCAGAGGCCTAGAACAGCTTCTCCCAGTATGCCCTGTGAAGCCTCCCCAGTGGCCTGTGCGCCAGGCTGCTTTCCTGTCTGACCAGTGGCCTGGAACCCACCAGTTCAATCTCTTGTATCTAATGGTCTTCAAATCCCAGGTCTGCCCAGGCCTCTGTGATAGATACTGGGGCCGTGGGGTGCTCTTTCCTCTGCTCTCTTCCGTAGGGCCCTCCCTCTCTTCCCCCCATCCAGGGAATCCCAGGAATGCCACCCCCCCTTCCTCTCTTTCTCTTCCCTTCACTCCCTCCCAACTTTGGGGGGAGGGGAAGAGAATCAGGCTGGCAGTAGCAGGTGAGTGGGGGAGGGGAGGAGGCCAGGGCACCTGAGGGAAGGGAGGAGGAGCCCCTGCCATGGGTCAGAAGGAAGGGTCACAGGTCAGACTTGGGATCACAGATCAGACTGTGCACGGCTCCTCACAAGCCAGGCCTGACTGGGACAAAATCCCTAGATGCTGGCTGGGGGATGGGGGTGAGATTTCACTGGTTACCTGGGAGAAGCTAGCCCTCAACACTGGTCAGAATAGGGGGCAGCTGGTCATGCTGGGAGAGGTTCCCCGGGCCTCTGATCAGATGGGGGTGGGGTGGTCACTGGTCAGACACCAGGGAAGTCTTAAATTACAGGTCAGCCTCGGAGTTATTGGTTAGACTGGTCAAGGCTACTTTGTTCATACAGGAGAGCAATTGTTATACTGGGAGAGGTGACATTTTAGTATTAGCCGCACCATCCCCTCCTTCAGGAAGCCCTTTCTGCTCCCCTAGGCTGAGTCAGTTGCCTCCTCTGGGCTCCCCCACCCCAGCCCTGCCCATTCTGGGTCATCTCTGTCTGGGGACAAGTCTGTCTCCCCCACTGGACTGGGAGCCGGTTAGGGGAGAGCCAGGGCTGTTTCGGTCACTGTTGTGTCCCCAACACTGCCCTGCAAAGGCCGGACTCGGAGCAGGCACTCAGGGAAGGTTTGCAAGGCTCAAACGCAGAAGCACACAGGCTCACGTGCAAACCCCACCCGGACCGGATCATCGCAGGACGCACATGTAAACTCGCGCGTGGACAAAAGTGCTCCCTGGGACAAGCTTACACACAGTGACCCCAGGCACCCACTCCCCTGTTGCTCTGGCCCTGGCTCATGTACCTACTGCTTGGGATGCTAGGCGCCCTCTCATCAGCACCCTCCCTTCCACCTTCCTCAAGAGTCCAACCCGCTGAGATTCTAGGTGAGGATTCTATGGAGTATGAAGGAGGGAAGTCATAAATACCAGCACGGTTCCTCGCAGACTTGCAGAAACTAGTACTGAAATACCATCTGCCTTTGTCCCCTACAATTTATTTCCACAAAACAGCCGGAGGGATCCCATTAAAATGTGAGTGAGCTGCTGTCACTCTTCTGCTCAGCACCCTTCCACGGCTCCTCTCACTCAGGGTAAAAGCTGAAGCCCTCTCCATGGCGCACAAGGTCCTAGATCTGGTCCTCTACTTCCGTGACCCCATCTGCCCCTCTCTTCCCCCTCGCTAGCTCTGTTCCTGCCACAGTGGTCTCTTTGCTTCCATGCTGTTCCTCCAACGCCAGGCGTGTTCCAGCCTCAAGGCCTTTGCACTTGCTCTTCCCACTCCTGGGACATTCTTTCCTGCCATAGCTCCCTCCCTGACTTGCTTCAAATCTCTACTCTATCACCTTATCACAAAGCTTCCCTTGACCATCCTATCTCATTTAGCAACTCCTGCTATCCCAGCCCTTTATCTCACTACATTTTTCCCTTGTAGCACTTATCACCACCACATATTTATTTTTTGCTGCCTTGCACAGAAGCTCCAAGAGAACAGGAACTTTGTTTTGTTCACCACTATATCTCCAGTGCCTGGAACAGTGCTTGGTGTGAGGAGAAGCTGAGAAAGTATTTGTGGAATCAATGAATTTTCCAATTCCATCCATGCTGTCCCATGTGTACTTATACATTTTAATTAACAAGTCCTATCTTTTCTCTATGTTTATCCCATTATCTTACACTGTAGCGTGGGATGGTTAACTCTAAAACTGGTTCACAGCTTGTGGAATATAGGGATCGTGATACATTTGGAGGGGGAATGTCTATTCCCCAAGGATTCCAGACTTGCACTGGAAAATGTAACTACTGAAAGTTTGTGTTGATAAAAATATACATATCTTGTTCCCAGGAAAGTTCTGGGTCCCAGAAAGTTTCTGGGTTTGTTAGAGCATCAAAAATATGAAATGAGGGAATTCTCTGGTGGTCCAGTGGTTAGGACTCCAAGGTTTCACTGCTGAGGGCCCAGGTTCAATCCTTGGTTGGGGAACTAAGATCCCACAAGCCACGCAGCATTGTCAAAAAAAAAGAAACGATAGTGATGATTAAATATATATATGTAAATATCTGTACATTGAAAATAACAAAATATTGATGAGAAAAACTAAGACTAAATTCCCCTCATCAGGTTGAAAAGGAAAAGAAAAAAAGAGAAACTTTTTGTTGTCTAGGGCGGCAGTGTGATTGATGCATTTTTGGTTGTACAAGAGTCAGTTGTGCAGGGAGAGCTTAGATAAGAACTTTTGGCAGGGGCTTCCCTCGTGGCACAGTGGTTGAGAATCCTCCTGCCAATGCAGGGGACGCGGGTTCGAGCCCTGGTCCAGGAAGATCCTACATGCTGCAGAGCAACTAAGCCCGTGCACCACAACTACTGAGCCTGTGCTCTAGAGCCCGGGAGCCACAACTACTGAAGCCCGCGTGCCTAGAGCCCGTGCTCCATAACAAGAGAAGCCACCACAGTGAGAAGCCCACGCACCGCAACGAAGAGCAGCCCCCGCTCACTGCAATTAGAGAAAGCCCGCGTGCAGCAGCGAAGACCCAACGCAGCCAAAAATAAAAAAATTTTTTTTAAAAAAAGAACTTTTGGGGGAAGAGAATGTTAAGTGTAGAGCAAAGGATACATACTGATGTTGAGTGTTCAAAGGGGTGGATGGTCATGGGCTTTTTGGAGGGAGGGTTGACTAACATGTGCATCCCCTTCCCACATTAAAAAGAATCCCTGCCATCCGAAAGCCTGTTACCCTCTGTTGAAACCAGTAAGGACAAATGTTTCTTTCCTGCCTCCGTTGTAGCTCAGGTGACCTAAGCTTGGCGAATCCCGCTATACTTTGGAATCAGGTGCTAGCAATGGCAAATAAACAGAGCCTGGCTAATCTATTCCTGCTGTGGCAGCTGGGACAGATTCTACTTTCCAAAGATGGCTGTGACAATAGCTCTCATCCCACACACTCCTTTTTAAAATAATTAATTAATTATTTTTATTTTTGGCTGTGTTGGGTCTTCGTTGCTGCGCGCGGGCTTTTCTCTAGCTGTGGGGAGCGGGCTTCTCACTGCGGTGGCTTCTCTTTGTCGCGGAGCACGGGCTCTAGGCGCGCAGGCTTCAGTAGTTGTGGCACGCAGGCTCAGTAGCTGTGGCTCGCGGGCTCTAGAGCTCAGGCTCAGTAGTTGTGGCGCACGGGCTTAGTTGCTCCGTGGCATGTGGGATCTTCCCGGACCAGGGCTCGAACCCGTGTCCCCTGCATTGGCAGGCGGATTCCCAACCGCTGTGCCACCAGGGAAGTCCCCCCCACACTTATGTACAACCTGATTTTGACACTCTTTCCACTGAGAGATGGGGGTCTCTGTCCCCTCCTCTTAAATCTGTGCAGTTTTGTGACTCGCATGTAACCATTAGAATGCGGCATGAAGTGACGCTCCATGACTCCCAAGGTTAGGTAGAAAAAGCCATGTAGCTTCTGCCTGCGTCACTGGAATACTTTCCGTGAAGGCTTCAGCCAGCATATAAGCAGTCTGACTACACTGAGGCCGCCATGCTGTGGGGAAGCGCAAACTAGCAAGCGTGGAGACCACATGGAGAGAGGTCTGAGACTGCAGAGGGATGCCTGTCCAGCCCCCAGCTGCCCTGCTGCAAGCGCCACTTGATCGCACCCTGAGCCAGAATCACCCAAGATCCTGACCCCTTCCCCCAATCCTGGCCCACTGCAACCATGATTACTGTTGTTCACCAATAAGTTTCAGCGTGATTTGTTCCACGTAACAGCTAGCAGACACAGCCCGTTTCTGGGGCAGCAGAGGCAGAGAGATGACGAAGGTCCAGTGGTCACTGGGGCACCAGTGTATCCTCATCAGATGGGTTCTGTGGTGTGATCGTGGCTGGGCTCTGGTTGGAGGCCAGCTGCTCGTCGTGTTCTTGATCACTTTCCAATCCTGGTTCTCTAATCACTCCTGGGAATCTGAGTGATCCCGAGTCCTCTCAATCAATTCCCTTCCTGCCCCAGGGGAGGTTTCTGTTGCTTGGAACTAAATCCATGATGCATGCGTCCATGCTCTGTTTACACTGAAATACCTTTTTCTCATCTTTTCAGACTCAGCTTAGACACTCCCTCCTCCTGGAAGCCCTCCCTGACCTCCCAGGCTGGGTCAGCGGGGTCTGCAGCCCCCTGGGCTGCCCTTATCCCAGCTTTGCCCACTCTGTGTCACCACGGTCTGGGGACAGTTCTGTCTCCCCCACCGGACTGTAAGCCCCAGGAGGGCAGTGATTACTGCCACATACCCAGCATTGCACGGCCTGGGACTGGGCACAGGGCAGGGGCTCAGGGGATGCCAGTTGGTTTAAACTTAGGCAGAGGGAGCCTTGGGTCCCTTCGGGAGACACTTCCACTGCTCATCTGGAAGAAGTTTCCCAAGAGGCATGGAGGAATGAGAGAGGGATGAGAATGGATTGTGGGAAGACTGGGTGTATAAATAACTCTCAAGGAAATGTGGGGTCTCTTTGCCTTGGAGATCTGGGTTTGGGTCCAGGAATTTTTTTTTTCCATGCTGGGGAAAGGGAGTTGAATGCCTGACTCTCTGAGAACTTGGGACTCTGGACTCCTAAGTCCTGAGGGCGGGACTCCTGGGTCTGAGAGGGGAGGGGTCTGGGAGTCTAGACTCCTGGATCCGGAGGAGCTGGGTCTCCCACTCTCAGCTCTCGGAACCCCAGACACTAGGGTTAAGCAGGTGGGGACCAGGCCTCGGGGACTGCCGTTCCCGACCCCAAGCTGCCCCCTGGTGGCCACTACACTCCTTCTCCACAAACCAGAGGACAGACCCGGCTTGGCAGTTTATTTCCGCTTCCCAAACCCCTTCCAGCCCCTGGGGCTCCCTTTCGCAGCACATCTTGGTGCCCTGTGAGGTGGAAAGAGAGGTGGTTTAGATAGTATCACATCCAGGTGGGGTGGGGCAGGCAGGGCCAGGCTGAGGGAGGGAACCTGGATGGTGCGGGGCCCTCACCTGGCATCCAGGCCTTCGTGGGTCCCTCAGGGGCAGATGGAGGGGAGACTTTCCCTTTAGGAGTTTCTGCAATAGGGAGAATTTAAGGGGGGATGTCAATTTCCTAGGACCAGTGTTTCCCTTCCTCCCCCGCCTCCTCCTCCCTCAGACCCAGGGGTCCTGGACCCCAGCTGCCCTCTCCACTTACCCTCTGGCGCCCTCCCTGGCCTGGGGGCTGGAGGTGATTTCCAGTGAGGCTGAAGCCTCAGTCCAAAATCTTGGCAAGGTTAGAGGGGCTCGAAGTCTGGGGAGCGCCAGAGGCGCCTGGAGGGGAGGAGATTAAGAAATTTCGCAGATAAGCTGCAGCTATCATGCCCAGACAGGGATAACCCAGTGATGGCGGCGATGGGGGGTGGGAGGGGGGGCGGGCAGTATGGCGGGGTCTTGCCCCTAGTCCATACTGTTTTTTCCCCCTAACACCTCTGGCTTGCTTAGAAAAAACGTTTGTTTGTCCATCCATCCATTCATCCATCCATCCATCCACCCATTTGTCCACCCATCCGACCAACCATTCGACCATCCATCCATCCATCTACCCATCCATCCACCCATTCATTCCCCCTTCTATCCCGCCATCCATCCATCTGTCCGTCTGTCCATCCATCCATCCATCCATCTACCCATTCATTCATTCATTCATTCATTCCTCCCTCAAATTTCCTGAGCAGCTACAGTGTGTCCGGCACTGTTCTGGGCTCTGAAGAGACAGTCAGGAACCAGACAGACAAAAATCTCTGTCCTCATGGAGCCAACAGCCTACTAAGCAAGAGGCTTAACATGAGTCATCAGTGCATGAACAAGGAAATAGCCCAGAGTGTTAGGTGTCCTTCCGAGAACTGAAATAGTGGAGGGGGAGAGTGGGGGGTGATCAGACATGAGGGTGGCTGGGGAAGGCCTCTTGGAGGAGGGGAAAATTGAACAGAAGCCTCAGTGCAAGAAGGGTGTGGGCAGAAGTGCTGCAGTGGGTGGTGGGCTTGCTGGCTTGTTAGAAGAACAGCAGGGGGTCCATTGTTACTGGAAAGGAGTTGAAGGGGTGGTCGGAGGTCAGAGAGGTGGGGAGGGGGTCAGATCCCCAGGCCTTATGGGCTGATGGAGAGGATGTTGGCTTTAATTCTTGGAGTCCTGGGGTCTTGGGGGCTTCGAAGAGGTGAGGGAGGGGATCTGATTCAGGTTACAAATGCCCAATCTTGCTGACTTCATCACAACCCCTGGGGCCCGTGCCACGCTTGTCCCTATTCTCCACATGGAGACACTGAGGATGGGAGAGGTCCCCCGTGGCCACAGCGAGGTGCCTGGGTCCCTTTGAACGATGGTGTCAACCCCTAGAGGGGGATTTCTCTGCTGGAGAACAGCATTGTGAGGAAGCATGTCCAGCCGGGGGATTCATCCAGTGATGAATGGATGAATCCCCTCATGGCAGGGACTGGCATCATGCCCATTTCACAGACAAGGAAATCAAGGATGAACTCTGGAGTCTGGAGCCAGGGGCCTGGGTTCCAGTCCTGACTCTCTCGCCTTTGAGCTGGGTGACCTTCAGATCTTGGAGCCTCAGTGTACCCCTCTGTATAATAGGGATCATAATAGCATCTACCTTATCAGGTTGTCACGGCAACTAAATAACTGCGTTAAAAAGCAGCACCAGGCGTATAGCAGGAGTTACACACGCACATTAGCTATTCTCATTATGACAGTCACCTTGCTGGGAAGTAGCACACCCGAGGCTCTCTTCTGCAGCATGTTTTGAACAATGAAGGAATAGGAGTTGACTGGAATTTGAATCAGGCAGGGTTTGGGAAAAAGAGGAAAAGGCCTGCCAGGCAGAGGGCACAGCCTCGGCATAGGTGTGACCATCTGGCCAGAGATGCCTGTCATCCTCTGTCCCCCTTCATTGTCCTCAGAGGCTGAGTGCCTCTGAATGTTTCCATTTGTTTTTGGCTGCAGGTCGGGATCTGTTTTTAGCTTCCCTGGCTGGTGTCACTGCCCCTGCCCCCCCTCCCAGCTGGCTCTCTTGTTTGCTGTGGTCGAATAATGTTCCCAGACTTCCTGAGCTGTTTGTTTGAAGACTGCCCAGAATTGATTGGATCTGATGTGTACGCAGCCTGAGATGCTAACAGAGACCTCCCCCTACCTTCCCGCTCCCTGCACCCCAGGAAGCCAGGGGCACGGAAGCCAGGGGGGTGGGGGGAAGAAAAAAAGCAAGGCCAGGGCTCACTTAGAAAATAAGCAGATGATTTTGGGGGGTTTTTAAGGTTTCTCCTCTTTCAGGCTGTGTGTTTGGGCAGGTGCAGTCACCTCTCTGAGCTTTTTTCTTCTGGAAAATGAGGAGTGGAACATTTTTGACTTCATAGGGTTGTTGGGAAGACTCATTCCGTTGATTCATTCAATGCCTATTTATTGAGCACCTACTATGTGTCAGGTACGATTCATATAACAGAGAATAAGGCAAAGTCCTAACCTTCAGGAAGGTGACAACCTGCTAACGGTGACAGAAAACAATAGACCATACACTCTGCCAGCCAGTGCAAAGGACTGAGAGAATGCAGCTGGGCAGGGGCTTGGAGGGACAGAGGCACTGTTTTCAATAGGGTGGTCAGTGAAGGCCTCCCTGAGAGGATGAGATGAGAAAGTGAGCCTGCGGAAAAGAGATATAGGCAGAGAGAACAGCTCGTGCAAAGACCCTGGGGTAGGACACACCTGGGATGCTGGAAGGAGAGCCAGAAAGCCAATGAGGGGGGATGAGTAAGGGAGAGAAGAGAAGAAGCCATAGAGGTGTGGATGCCAGATGGCACCTCGTAAATGGGTGCAAAGAACAAGTGCCTGGCCTGTACCCCTGAGCACCTGGTCAGACTGGGGACCCCAGGGATGAATGGGACCCAAGCTGCCCACCTCAGACCAGTGCCTGACTCACCACCTTCAGCTGGCATTTGCTTCTCGGACTCTTGGGGGGCAGATCCAGCCGAGGGGGCAGGGGAGGAGCTGAGGGGGTCACCTAAGGGAGACAGACGGTGGGGAGGGGGTTATGAGCTACCATTTTCTTCTCACCTACATGTCCCCCTGCCTGGAGGCCCAGCATTCAGGCACTTTCTAGGCTTTGGAGGTAGAATGGAGAATGAGACAAAGTTCTACCCTCAAGAGGGTTATACTAGAGAAAGCCATAGCCCCAGACCCTAAGGGATGCAAAAGTCTATGCCCCTGGGACCCCAGAATCCTGTCACCAGCCCCCTCCTCCCTCAGACCCAGAGTCTAGGCCTCTAGCCCCTCCTCCCTCAGACCCTAGGGATTCCAGTTCCAGCTCCTGCCTGGCCCTACTTACCTGCTCCAGTTCCTCTTCCTCGTCTTCCTTGTCACTGCTGTCCTCTGAGTCCTCAGCAGGGGCGCTGGCTTGGAACTGATGGATACTCACAGCCTCTTGGCCCTTGATCTTGCAGCGGCAGAAGGGGCAGGTCTGGCTGTCTGAGTGCTGGGGGAGTGGGGAGGGAAAGGATCAGGGTCTCCCTGTTCCCCAGCAGGTCCCCTGGGACTACAGGGGCCTTTATCCCCAACAGAGTAATGTGGGGAGGACAGACAGAGGGAGGGAAATGGAGAGAGAGAGGAGGAATTATGAAGAGAGAAAGATGGAGAGAGACATGCAGGGCAGAAAGGAGAGGCTGGACCAGAGCCCGAGGTCAGGAGGAGCCCGGGAGAGCCAGGGTGCTGTGCAGGTCTCAGCCTCACAGTAGTGATGCTACGGGCTAGGAATGCCTGAGACACTCAGCAGGGCCATATGTATTCACTGCGGGGAGCCCCACAGACACCCCCCTGCCACCACCACTGGGGCCAGCGTTATGGCTGAGCCAGCCCTTTGGTTCTTATTATGACTGCAGGGCGCATCTCAGCATCAACCATCAGGGAACTTTGAAGAACAAGATTTATTACTCACAGGTCCTGGAAGGTACGGGAGGTTGCAGGTAGAGGGAAGGGAGAGAGGCAGGGAGGGAGGCGGAGCTGGAGCTCTGCTTTTATTAGGGGCCGAATGGGGTGCCTAGGGTTTCTGGGGTTCATTATTTGTTGACAAATTTAAAGCAGAAGAGCAAGAATCAGGGTATGGGAAGAGAGAAGCAGGACCACTCCAATGCTCAGTTACTTAGGGCTTTCTAAAGGGAAACTTCAAGGGTCGGGGTGGCTAGTTCCTTATCTAGTTGTTTTGCTAGTTGCTGTGTCCGGGAGGTGGATGTCTTTGTTATGATAAGCTCCGCAATCAAAAGCTTAAGGTCTAACACTTACATCACAATGGAAAACTTAGTATCCGGCACCCATACTCCATAGGGGTTCCCTTTACCCAGAGGCCTGGATCCTCCCTTGGAAGGTCACTACCATCAGCCCCATTCCCCTGAGAAGGCAGCTAAGGCTCAGAGAGGTAAAGCCACTGGCCCCAGATCACCCAGTGAGGGAATGCTACGGGCTAGGAATGCCTGGCCATATTTATTGTGGCCAGTCCCACAGACACGCCCCTCCCACACCAGGGCCAATGTAGCATCTTCCACTAATAATGTAACTGGAGAAGGAGAAGCAGAGGTGACAGATGTAGAGTGAGAGAGACAGAGGCATAAATGGAGCAAGTTTCTGCTCTCCCTGGGCCTCAGTCTCCCCATGTGATCGACGAGGCATGTGGGCGATCCTCTAGGGGCTTTTACTGTAGGGAGGCGGGGACCGGGCGGGAAGGCAGGGCAGGGTCGGACCCACCTGCCAGGTAGCCAGGCAGCGGCTACAGAGCAGGTGCCCGCACGGCTCCACCTTCACGTCCTTGTTGCTCTCGGCACAGATCTTGCAAAGCTCAAACGTGGAGTCCATGGCCCAGTACAGCTGCAGCTGCTCCTGGCAGGCGAGATGGGGATGACGAGGAGGAGTGGTGATATCAGCCATGGAGATGCAAGTTGGGCCACGGGAAATAAGTCCCAAACCTCTGCACCAGCCCTGAAGCCTCCCCTAAGTTCAAGGCCGTGTGTCCCAATGCCTCCTACACGTGCTTTTGTTATGGGACTTGTTCTCTGGGGGTGGTCTGCCCTCAGGGTTGCCAGATTCAGCCAATAAACATACAGGATGCCCTGTTAAGTTTGATTTTCAGATAAACAATGAATACATTTTGAGGTCTAAGTGTGTCCCGAATATTGCACGGGATATACTTATACTCAAAATTTTGTTTGTCATGCCTCTCACCCATGGGATGGCTGGAAGACTAAAAGCTGACACAGGGGCTGCCTCTAGTGAGTGCGCAAAGTGCATTAGCTGCTCTGATGAGCTCAGCGGTATCATTTCCTGGTGTTATTCCCATGAAAACCCCTGGGTCAGAGGCAGGCGGAGCTGTATTTTCCAGAGGAGGAACAGACAGGCTCAGAGAGGCCAAGTGAGTTACCCCAGCTCACGTGGCCACCAAGCCAGCGCAAAACCCCAAGCCCTCTGGGAGTCCAGGGCCTGACTCATGGGAGGGGATCCCTGAGCCATGGTGCAGTGGATGCGGGCGGTGGGCGGTGAGCCGGGGAGGGAGGCCGGGCTTGGGCCTCACCTCTGACACGTGTATGCGCTGATGGGGCTCCATCTGGCAGAGTTCGGTCAGGTCTGGGTTGTGGTTCTTCCCATCTGGGTAGAGGTAGCTGGAGGAAGGGAAGAGGGGGTACCGAGGGGCCCTCCAGCACCCCTCACCCCGCCCTGGAGCAACTGCCCCAAATACATAGCTGGCCTGGGGATATTTTCCCTCCCTTCTCCTGAAATTGGGATTTTCTAGAGCAAGCTGTGTCCTCTCAGGCCCCCAGGGTAGGGCTGTGTCCCCTCAGACTCCTCAGGAAGGGCTGTGTCCCCTCAGGAAGGGCTGTGTCCCCTCAGACCCCCATAGAAGGACAGACTAAGTGACTCCAGCTCTGGAAACTCCAGATGCATGAGAACCAGGAAACATCAAACCTCAGGGCCAGACCTCCCAGAACTTTACCCGTCCTAGAGTCTTCAGGCCCCAGAGTAATAGCATCTTAGTCACAGATTGCGGGAGTGACCAAATCTTAGAGTCTTAGGCCCACAGGGCTGGAAGGACCCCCCCCAGTCCGTCTACACTATTCTCACTTCACAGAGGGTGACCGGGGCTCAGCGTGGGACAGGCGATGCCCGAGGCCACAGGGTGAGGCCTGGAGGGATGCAGAACCAGGGTTGTGGGCCAGGTCTGAGAGCCTGGCTCCAGGTCAGCCCACAAGAAGGTTCTGCACACCCTGGGTCTCCCATCCAGGTCATAACTGCACCCCCAGATCAACTCGGGGTCACAGGTCCCCCAAGGCCGGTGGCTCTGCCTGGCCAGCCAGGTAGAGAAGTGCAGGCACCCCAGCCTGGGCCCTGGTGCGGCTTCCCACAAATACACTGTGTGACCTGAGCTGGGCAACTCTACCTCTCTGGCCTCAGTTTTCTCTTCTGTAAAATGGACATAATTGTGCCTAAGGCAAAGATGGGTGGTGAGGATTAAGTAAGACAGTGCTCAGAAAACAAGCAGGACTTGCCCCCACACATAAGTACCCAGTGAGAAGGGAACTGCTAGGATCAATGTTAGACCCAGAAAACTGTCTTGCTCTGTGGTAGAAAGAGGTTGGGGTCTCCTCCCCCCCGCCTTGATTTTCCCATCTCTAAAATTGTGTGTGTGTGTGTGTGTGTGTATACATAGGGCAGGGGGGTTAAACCAGATGGATGGTATTCACACTTATTTTAACTCTGGGAATCCTCCACTGCAATCTGACCTGGAACTCAGTACTTTATTCGTCAGGCCTGAATTCTGAGCCTGGCTGCCTGGCTTCAAATCCCAGTTCATTAGCTCAGGAGCTGTGTGACCTGGACAAGTGTCTCTGTCTCTCTGTGCCACAGTGTCCTCAGTTATCAGATAGAGATATGATAGTATATGTCTGGGTATGTGTATACATATATATATGTATACACACACACACAATAGATTTTCATTACTTGCAGACTCTGTAATTTGCAGACTTGCCTACTTGCTAAAACGTATTTGGAATCTCAAAATCAGTACTCCCTGTGGCACTTTCACAGTCATTCATGGCCAGGCCTGCTCCCAGCTGTGGATGAACAAGGCAGCATTTGGCCTTTTCCTTTCAGTTCTCATACTGTAAATGTGTCCTTTTTACAGTCTATTTGGTGCCCCATTTTCCGCATTTTAATGCTTTTTCTCGGTGACTTGGCTGGCTTAAATGCCCCCCAAGTAGAGTGCTGAAGTGCTGTCTCATGTCCTAAGCACAGGAAGGCCGTGATGTACCTTATGGAGAAAATACGTGTGGGAGATGAGCTTTGTTCAGGTGTGAGTTACTGTGCTGCGGGCCGTGAGTCCAATGTGAATGTATTGATGATATATCAATGTATTAAATTAGGTGTCTTTAAACAGAAATACACATAAAGGTTATTATGTAGTGACTGGTTGACAAAAAATGTGACCAGGATCTTGCAGGAACCTACAGCGGTATTTCCCCTAGGAGCAACGGCTCAGGATTCACTGAGCCAATTCAGTGTTGGCTGCGATTTTGTAGAACAGAACTACCACAAATAATGAGAAATAATGAGAATCAACTGCATATCTATCTGTCTGTCTGTCTGTCCGTCCGTCCATCCATCCATCTACCTAGCTACCTAGCTACCTACCTATCTAATCTATGTATCCATCCATTCTCTCTCTCTCTCTATCTACCTATCTATCTACCTATCAATCTATCTATCTATCATCATCCATGTATCTATCCATCATCTATCCCATCTATCTATCTATCTATCTATCTATCTATCTATCTATCTATCTATCTATCTATCTATCATCATCCATGTATCTATCCATCATCTATCTCATAGTGTATCATATAGATATGAACGCTAGCTAAGGAGGCTCTGGTTAAATGTCCAGGGTGAGACTTGGGAACCTCACCTACCATTATTTCCCCTCCCGTCCTACCCAAGGCAGATTCCGAAAGAGGGGCCCTGGGGCAGCCAAGGTTACAGATTGAAAACCCCAGTCTAGCTTTTTGCCCCGTTCTCCTTCTGCTCTAACAGTCTAAATTCTAGAATAGGATGTGGATATCTAGAAGCAAAAGCCCTTGAGTGCAAGTCCAAGGAGGGGGACCACTGGGGTTGTGCCCAACTCCCACACACTCCTCCGAGAGCTGCTACTAGCCCAACAGGGCTGCTTTGTGGGAACTAGAAAAGGTGCCCTTTCCTCTGGACCCTTGTCTGCCACCTGCTGGAACACTGTAGTACTGCAAATTTATGTTGTCGACTCTGTGAACCCTGTGCCCTCAGGCGTGGTGATCTTGGGCAGTGCTCAATATGCGTGACCTTTCGAGCGCATTCTGTTGACACCCTCCCCCTGCTAGGATGGTGACTCACAAGCCTTCCTTTTGTCCTTCCAGGAGTGCCTGGAACAGAGGTTTGTTGAGAGGGATGGTCTGCAGGATGCTGCCATCTGAGCTCACGAATCCGATGGCCCACTGCCCCGGGCGAGTGCAGCTGGGCCGGAAGATGTAGCTGGAGGAAGAGGTAGGAAGGGATGGGGTGACACTGCTGTCCCTTCTGGAACTTCCTGGCCCTTCACCCTGTCGGGGAGCCAGGTCTCTAAGTCCTTGCTCCCTTATAAACTTCTAGGCAATGAGGCGCTAGATCCCTGTCTGCCACTATAGGGAATGTCTGCTGTGTTCATCTGCTTGGCTCCTCCTCCACCTTCATTGGGGTTTAGACAAAGCTGATTCTGGCTTGGCCAAGAATGGCCAAGTCCATTTCAGGACCCTGACCAAAGTGATGGGAGTCAGCCTTGGGACTTTTGCTGGAAGTATTAGGAGTAAGGCGCTCCATTTCTATAGGGGTGACTAAGCTGGTAGGGTGTAAAGCTGGGGCTTCTAGAACCATTTGCCACCATGAGGAAAGACTGTGGTTGAGAATGAGGCTAACAAAGAGGAAAGCAGGGGAAGAACAGGAACTGATTTCTGACAATAGCACTTGAGCACCTGGATCCAGCTGTGCCTGAAACCCAAACCTGGTCTTTTCAATTATGGGCATTAGTTAATTTCTTTTTCTTTCCCTTTACACCAGTTTGAAGGACAACTGGAAGAGTGCTAATACATACCATCTTGGGGGTCCTGCACCTCAGCCCTGCAAAGACTTAGGAATCTGACATCCTATTCCCTTAACTTCCAGGGAGCTCAGTCCCTCAGTTTTTAGCCCTCTAGAGGGATCCAACAGCTCAGAACTCTTGGCCTGAAATACTTTAAGGACTCAGGTGTCTGGTTTCCCAGAAGGTGGGAGGTCATATTGAAAATATTTAACAGATGGTACTGCATGGGCTCTAACCTATCAGAAACAAATCTTATCCTGGGGCAGGGTCTTCATGCTCCCTTGCCAGACCAGGTATTGTCCCTTTAGCTGCTGGATCGTGGGCAGGTCTAGGTGGTCCCGGGAGAACCTAGGTTGTAGGGGGCACTCAGCATCCTACCTCTGAGTTCTCGACTCTCTGGGGTCCCATGTACTGCGGCCCTTTGGTTCTTACTTTCTGCAGGATGTCTAGGCCATCCAGACACCCCAGCCTAGGACCCAGACCCCTGCACCCTTGGCAGCCTTCTCCTCTTGAGTCCTGGCCCTTTTACCTGCCTGGCTTGTCTCTGTAGGTCTGCAGACGTGCTCGGACCTCATCGTAAGTGAGGAGGGCCATGTAGCCTGGGTGGTTGACTGCCAGGAGCTGCCAGTTCTTGAGGAGTGTTGGCCATGGCTAAGGTGGGGCAGTGCTTGGGTCAGGGAGGGGCTGCTGAGGAAGCAGCCCACACCCTTAGTGCCTCCCGGAGTCCAAGAACCCAGACACCTCCCTCACGCCCAAAGATATTCCCTCAGGAATATCTTTGACACAGAAGATTCCAGACCCTTCCTTCTCCAGAACCCAGGAATCCGGCCCCCATCCCCCTCCTCCCTCAGACCCACAAGCCCAGGCCCCCAGCCCCTCCTCCCCCAGGACTCAAGAGTCTGGGCTTCAGGCATTGGCCTTGCCTGACCTGGAAGAGCCTGGTGAAGATGTCAAACTCAAAGATGGACACATGGCCGCTGCAGGTGAGGTCGATAGTGGAGCGCAAGGCCAGGGCCGTGGAGCCAGGCTCCATGGGGTGGCAGATGCACAAAAGCATCTCAAACTCAGCCCAGGGCAGCACACACCTAGGTGCAGGGGCGTGGGGGGGAGGGGATTGCAAGTGAAGCCTCTGGGAGGCTAGAATGGGAGCACTTCTGGGAAGGAGGCAAGAGGGGCCTGGATCCTGGGTCTGAGGGAGGAGGGGACGGGGGTCTGGACTCTGGGTCTGAGGGAGGAGGGGCCGGGGGCCTGGATCCTGGGTCTGAGGGGAGAGGGGCCAGGGGCCTGGATCCTGGGTCTGAGGGAGGAGGGGACGGGGGCCTGGACTCCTGGGTCCGTGGGCAGGGGCAGGATGGGGTCCCAGGGGCAGGTGCTCACTCACCGGGCTCCGCACCGCTCTCTCCAGAAAGTGTGGGCCAGGACCTTGGTGAGCTGGTACGTGTTTCCACAGTATTTGCCCCCAGGGAAGAGTGCGCCCAGCTCCGTGCACATGTGGCTGAAGATGAGGGTCAGCTTGGCCAGTTGTCGCCTGCGAGGTTGGGCTCTGAGGACCTGGACTTGACCTTGGAGCCCCCACTGACACCTCCACCCTCTGGCCAGAACACCCACAGGGGTGAGGCCCCCAGAATCTGTCTAAGGTGTCAGTGCAGGATAAAAGTAGATTCCAAGACCGCCTGTTGCAGTCCTGATGCCTCCCCACTCAGAACCTTAGGTCCCCATCTGTGAAGGAAAGGGAGGTACCGCCTAATATCCAAGGCATCCTCCGGCAAATAAATCCCAGCCTCTGCCTGAAGCCTTGCCTAGCTGGACGTGGGGACCACTAGGGCTGGGGCCATTTAGGGCGGTCTGAGTTCGGAGACTCCCTGTTGTTTTTACCAGCACTGGGTGGTGGACCCCTGTGCTTCCTCCTGCTGGCTGCCTCCCTGAGGGGCCGTTCAGGACGTGGCGAGCAGTAGAGGGTAGCTCTGACACTTAGTTGTGTGATTTTTAGCAAGTTCCTTTTTCCCCCTGCTAAGCCTCAGTTTCCTCAACTGTGAAATGGGCATAAATACAGGATAAGTACAGCCTCTGCTGCACAGGGGGAGCGATGAGGATTCTTACCCGTCTTACGAGCACCTAAAATGCCAAGCACAACCTGGTATACAGTCGGCACTCAGGGCATGTTAATTACTATTACTGTTCTTATTCTTTATATTAATAGCCTCCAGGTCTGTAGGATTCCTGATGCCTTTTTTTTTTTGGCTGCATCTGGTCTTAGTTGCGGCACGCGGGATCTTCATTGCAGCGCGCAGGCTTCTCTCTAGCTGTGGCGCGCGAGCTCCAGAGCACGCGGGCTTAGTTGCAACATGGCATGTGGGATCCTAGTTCCCTGACCAGGGATCGAACCCGTGTCCCCTGCACTGGAAGGTGGCTTCTTAACCACTGGACCACCAGGGAAGTCCCCCTGATGCCTTTTATAGGGCCACCCTTGACAGTTTCTAAGCACCCTCCCTTCCCAGAGTCTGTAATATAGTCACTATTCACATGTGACTGGTCCAAGCTGAGATGTACTCTAAATGTGAAATACACACTACATTTCAGAAACTTAGCGCAAAAGGAAAAAAAAAAAAGAATGTGAACTATCTCATTAATCATCACCTTATATTGATCATAAGTTGAGATATATTGGATATAGTGAGTTAAAGAAAATGTTACTAAAATTTATTTCACCTGTCTAAAAAAACTTTTTGTAATATGTCTACTAGAAAATGAAAAACTACATATGTGGCTTGTATTAGATTTTAGTGGAAAGTCCTGGTCTAGAATCTCCGTCAAAGAGTTGCTAGGACCCCCAACTCTAGAAAATCCACGGAGATACTCACTGAGCCCCTAAGCTTCCTACTTTCTAGAACCTACTGCATCTAGAACAGTGGTTCTCAGTGGAGTTATACCACCATTCTAAGGAGCTTCTAGAAATTTACTTGAGGCTGGATTGTGGGGACAATCCCCTCCAGTTAGATTTACCCACACCCCACTCAATTTTCCAATGTCTCATCAGACATTCGTGAAGGTGGAAAATCCGTTTATAATGATCTGAGCTTAGAACCCAGTTCAGTTTCACATAAGCATTTTTTATGGCCACTCCCCGCAGCTTGTGGGATCTTAGTTCTTGGACCAGGGATTGAACCTGGCCTCTTGGCAGTGAAAGCATGAAGTCCTAACCACTGGACCGCCAGGGTATTCCCTACATAAGCATTTTTTGCACTTTGAAAATTGATTCTGAATTTTACAGAAATTCACTGTCCTATGTATCCAGGGAAGTCTGTTTGATTCAGCAACAGAGTGATTTTTCCCTCCAAGTGCAAGTGTCTGACTAGTCAATTCTACCTTCCAGAATAATTGTAACTATGCCTTGGCATTTTCATTTGAAATATAGATAATTTTATTATGAAGAACATTCCTTTTATCTCTTCCTTATAATACATTTTGGGCATTATAGTGGTTTTTTAAAAAGAATTATGAATAGGTAGGTTATTTACCCTATGTATTTCATTTCAGGATGGATTTAAAGAAACACTACAAAATATTTTCTCTAAAGAAGGGGCCTGGGGGCCTGTTGGGATTGAGAGCCGCTGTTCCAAACCTTGTTCTGGGCTCTAGGCCTCAAACCTCTGCCCCTGTCACTCAGCAGCCCTTTCCCCAGAATTCAGAACCCGAGCCGGCAACCTGCAGACAAGCGCCAGGTCCTGAGCTAGCTCTTCCTCAGGAACTGAAGAGGCTCTGGGAGTCCCCCAGGCGGGGGCGGTGATGGCGGCTTAAAGAGCACTTTGTCTAGCGACCCTCATGCAGGAAGATCCCTGGGGTCTCCACATTCCAGGCTGTGTGTCTAAATCCTCTGGGAGAGCAGCCCGCTTCTTAGCCAAGAAAGAGGGGGAAATGGGGAGCTCAGTGCCCAGGTGCCCAAGGAAGGAAAAACCTGGGTGGCCCAGTTTTCCATGTTCCTTCAGGGAGAAGGGCTTGGGACCGGGACCCCTGGGTCCGAGCGAGGAGGGAGCTGGGAGCATGACCTGGAACCCACTCGCGAGCTCACCTTTGTCCTGGCGCTAGGGCTCACCTGAGTCTGGAGCCCTCCCGGAAGAGCTCGTCGTTGGCAGTCTTCCGGCCCCGGGGTGACAGCAGTGCCGCCACCTGCCTGCTCTTGGCCTCCAGGTTAGCGAGATAGACCACGAGAAAGTCCTCCGCACCACCGGGACCCTCGGGGTCGCCTCCGCCGCCCGCCCGCCGGGCGTGCGCCACCTCGCGCAGCAGCTGCGCGGTGCGGGGCAGCAGGTCCCGCAGCGAGGGGGGACTCGAGGCGAGCCGGGGGTCCCCGCATTGCTCTTCCAGGCGCTGCAGCAGGCTCACCGCCCGACCGAACGCGCTGGATTCTCTCCACTGCCGTCCCCGCAGGGCCGCCGCAGCCATGGGTCTCTCCGATGCCGGAGGAGGTGAGCGAGCGGCGGGGAGAGGCGCGGCCCCGCCCAGCCCGAGGTGGGGGCGGAACGGGGCGGGCCAGGTGAGGGCGGGCCCTGGAGAACCCGGGAGGGGACTGCCGGTACCTGTGTGTCCAAAGGGGGGGGGGCTGGGGACTCTGGCAACTGGGTTCCTTAGAGATGGGGTTCAAACGTCTGATCCCCAAAGAAAAGCCGGATGGGGTGGCTTTGGTGGGTGGCGATAGGACTTCCTGAATGGGTGGGAATCGCAGGTAAGGTGCCTGGGCCCCTTCTGGGAAGGGCTGAGGACTGGGTCCCAAGATAGCAGTGGAGGAGGGGTTGGGGGAAACCTAGGACTTTTGTTGGGGGCAAGAGTGGGGCTGGGAGTTTAGCTACCCAGACCTGAAGGGGATGGGGTTGGAACGTGGCTTTCCTGGGTCGTGGCTCAAAGTTTGGGTCATGGGTCGTGGCATGGGATTAAAGGTCAGAGAGCTGAACTTTCTAGGAGGAAATGTTAGGGGAATAGTGTGATCCCTCTGTCCCTGAGAAGGAACACAGCGGGCCCAGACCCGTGGGTCCCCTAAGAGCAGGAGGTGGGAGAAGGGTGTCCGAGGGAGCAGGAATTTGGTGACATGATTCCTGGGTCCCCACAGCAGGGGCCTGCGAGAAATCGGGCTGGAGTTGAGACACCCGGATTTCCAAAGGAGGTGGGGGCTTCTGGGTCCTCAGGGGATGAGGCGGGAAGATGGGGTTCATGAATGCTGAGGCCCAGGCGCGGCTGCTCAGCGCAGGGCTGGAGAGACGTGGTTCTCTCCCCAACCTGCGCCACCTGTAGCATCTCCCCAGCCAGGGCTGTGCGCTGGGCGGCCACGGCGCGGGGGCGTTGTGGGCAGGACCGTCCCTCCGCCCCCAAGGCATCCAGGCCACGCCCCTGGGCGTCCTGGCCACGCCCCGGCCAGGAGACTGGCCAAGTTCTGATTACAAATAATGCACTTACCTAGAGAATTTCCAATCAGAGAATAATAGTCATAGCTAACATTTATTAAACATTTACTCTCTGTCGGTCCTTGTGTGTCAGGCTTTACATTTTCTCACTGAATTCTCAAAAACTCTTTGAGGTAGGAGGGGGAGAGGGATGAGGATGAGAGATAAGGCTCCCATCGCACCCCACTCTCCTCCTCAGCCCGCATCCCCCATCTCTCAGAACCCGAGAATCCTTAACTTGTGGAATCTTCGAATTTACATCTCAGACTAAGCGAAGACCGGGGCTTTGCCGTCAGGATGGAGGGGTCCGCCTCCCAGCTCCTTGCGTTCCTGCGCCCTCTGAACCTGTTTCCACCTCCGCGAAACAGGATGAAAACCCACTGGCCTGGCAAAAATTCAAAGTTTTGATTATACCAAGTGTTGACCAGGAGCTGATGGAAGTGTAACCGGACAAATTAGGTTGGAGAATAACTTGACAGGATCCATCAAAGCCTTGGCAGGGCAAGTCCACTGCCAGCTACCTCCTTCAGAGCCGTGGCTTGTAAACACTTTTGCTCACATTGGGACGTTATACACCTGAAACAAACAGCTTCACAGGGCAATCCTTACCCCGACTATGTGCATGCGCTCTCGTATCTTCTATTCAATTTAATTTAATTTCATCAAAGGGAAAATTGTGTTTGCAACCCACGAAATTGATTTCACAACCCACTAATGGATCTTGTTGGGCAGGTTGTAAAATACTGCCCTAAGAAACTCCAAGAGACGTGTTCAGGGATGTTAATTGCAGCCTTGTCGGAAATGGAGAAAACTGGAAACAGGGCAAGTGTCCATCATCAGAAGCAATGAATACATTGTGGTATCCGTTCACAAAGGACTCCCACAGAGCAGTTCAAGTGAATGAACTGGACACACATTCCAATAGCCTGAGTCGTAAAAACGTAATGATGAGTGTACTGTGTTGAATAGTGCCCCTCACCCATTTGTGTCCACTGGAACCTATGAATGTGACCTTATTTAGAAATAGTTTTTTTTTAATTTTTTAAAAATTAATTTATTTAATTTATTTATTTTTGGCTGTGTTGGGTCTTCGTTGCTGTGAGCAGGCTTTCTCTAGCTGCGGCGAGCGGGGCTACTCTTCCTTGAGGTGCACAGGCTTTTCACTGCTGTGGCTTCTCTTGTTGCGGAGCACCGGCTCTAGGCGCGCGGGCTTCAGTAGTTGTGGCACGCGGGCTCAGTAGTTGTGGCTCGGGGGCTCTAGAGCGCAGGCTCAGTAGTTGTGGCGCATGGGCTTTGTTGCTCCGCAGCATGTGGGATCTTCCCCGACCAGGGCTCGAACCCGTGTCCCCTACATTGGCAGGAGGATTCTTAACCACTGCGCCACCAGGGAAGCCCAGAAATAGCGTTTTTGTAGGTGTAACCGAGTTAAGATGAGGTCACACTGAATTAGGGTGGGCCCTAAATCCAGTATGACTGGAAATTTGGACACAGACACAGGTATACCCACAGGGAGAAAGCCATGTGATGACGGAGGCAGAGATTGGAGTGATGCATTTATAAGCCAAGGATTGCTGGGAAACACCAGAAGCCAGGAAGAGGCAAGGAAGAACCCTCCCCTAGAGCCTTCAGAGAGAGCATAGCCCTGCCAGCACACTGGTTTGGGGCTCCTAGTCCCCAGAATTTTGAGAGAATAAATTTGTTGTTTTAAGCCACTGAGTTTGTGGTCCTTTGTTACAGCAGCAACAGGAAATTAATACAATGAGTTTAAAAAAAAAAAAAAAAGCAAGTGCAGAAGGATTAGTACAACACAATGTTGTTTATACCAGGTAAGAAAACCTGCAAAGGGAATTCCCTAGCGGTCCAGTGGTTAGGACTCCGTGCTCTCACTGCTGAGGACCCGGGTTCAATCCCTGGTCGGGGAACTAAGCTCCCACAAGCTGCACGGTGTGGCCAAAAAATAAAGAAAAGAAAAGAAAACCTGCAAAACCAATGCTCTATATTATTGGGGAATGCATCGTATGTGATAATAGTATGAAATCATGAGTGGTAATGTTGAGCATTAAATGCAGGACATGTTGAAGGAAAAAGATGAACTCTGAGGATACAATGGGACTACGATATCGTTAACGCTTTAATTAAAAAAAACTGGGTCAAATATGGCAAACTGGTTAAGAGTTCATATAGTTGCAAAGTGGATACAAAAGCAGTGGATGAGGGCTTCCCTGGAGGCGCAGTGGTTAAGAATCCGCCTGCCAATGCAGGGGACATGGGTTCGAGCCCTGGTCCGGGAAGATCCCACATGCCGCGGAGCAACTAAGCCCGTGCGCCACAACTACTGAGCCTGCGCTCCAGAGCCCATGCTCTGCAAGAAGAGAAGCCACCGCAATGAGAAGCCTGCGCACCGCAAAGAAGAGTAGCCCGCGCTCGCTGCAACTAGAGAAAGCCCGCCCGCAGCAACGAAGACCCAACACAGCCAAAAATAAATAAATAAATTTATTTAAAAAATCAGTGGATGGTAAGAAAAGATACTGAAAAATCATTATCAGTTAGGGAAATGAAAATCCAAACCACAAGGACATCCCACTTCACACCTGCCAGGAAGGCTATAATCAAAAAGACAGACAATAATAAGTATTGGAGAGGCTGTGGAGAAACTGGAACCCTCGGACAGTGCTGGTGGGGATGTAAAATGGTGCAGCTGCTTTGGAAAACGGTTTGGTAGCTCTTCAAAATGTTAAACATAGAGTCATTGTATGATCCTGGAATTCCATGCCTATGTATATATATCACAGAGAATTAAAAACATATATCCACACAAAGATTTGTGGAAACAACTTAAATGCCCGTCAGATGACAATGGATAAATGCGTAAATTAAACGCAGTATTCCCATATAATGGAATATTATTTGGCCATTAAAAGGAGTGAAATATTGATACAGGCTACAACGTGGATGAACCTCAAAAGCATTATGCTAAAGTAAAAGAAGCCAGTCACAAAAGACCACATATTGTACGACTCAATTTATATAAAATGTCCAGAATAGGCAAATCTATAGAGACAGAAAGAATATTAGGGATTGCCTAGGGCTGAAGGAAGGGGGTTAGGGGGAAATAGGGAGTGACTACTAATGGGCAGGGGGTTTCTTTTGGGGATGAAGAAATGTTTTAAAATTGATTGTGGTGATGATTTTACAACTCTCTGAATTCACTAGAACCACTGAATTGTACACTTTAAATAGTTGAATTGTAGGCTATATACATTATATTTAATAAAACTGTTTTTAAAAAGTGGAGGCCGGACCCCAGGGTAGCCACAAGAGGGCGCACTAAGCACAGATTTACCTCCTCCCTTGGGAACTGAGTTTCTCAGGCCCTGCCCGCAGACCCTGGCCACACCTCCGAGAATCTGGCCACGCCCCAAGGTTCTGACCACACCCCAGGATATGGCCTGCCCTTCATCCAGGCCACGCCTCTGAAACTTTGCCCACACCCCCAAGACCCTGGCCACACCCCGAGACCTTAACACACCCTAAAGCCCATGTCACACCCCAAAGCAGAGTCTGAAGCAGCAAATTCACACTCCCAACTCCCCAAGCTCGGAGCACAGATGCGTGCACAGACTTAAATCCTCTTAGAAACACAGAGCCTTAAAACCATGACTTTTAACTGATTCACTTAGTTATAAAGCAGAAACTAACACACCATTGTAAAGCAATTATACTTCAATAAAGATGTTTAAAAAAAAAAACCATGACTTTTAATTTGCAAGCGTTCTTTTCGTTTTTGAAATCATTTTAAACTTATAGAAAAGTTGCAAGAATAGGACAAAGGTTTCTTGTATACCCTTTGCCCAGACTCATCAATTGTTAACAATTTGTCAATTTCCTTTATTATTTGCTCTCTCCCTCCCTCGAACCATTTGAGAGTGTTGCAGACATTTTACCTCTTTGCTTCTAAACACTCCGATGTGTATCTCCACATCTAAGAACATTCTCTTACACAGTCACAGTATGGTTATCAAAAGCAGGACAGTTAACAGTGATACAATACTAGCATGTAACACTGCAGCCTATATTCAAATCACCAGTTGTCCCCAAATTATCCTTCATAGCAAACCATTTTTTCCAGTCCAGGATCCAATCTGAGATCATGTGTTGCATTTAGGTTTTTGTTTGTTTGTTTGTTTTTTTAAATTTAGTTTATTTATTTTTGGCTGCGTTGGGTCTTCGTTGTTGAGCGCGGGCTTCTCTTTGTGGTAGCTTCTCTTGTTGCGGAGCACGGGCTCTAGGCGCGTGGGCTTCAGCAGTTGTGGCTCTCAGGCTCTAGAACGTGGGCTCAGTAGTTGTGGCACACGGGCTTAGTTGCTCCGTGGCATGTGGGATCTTCCCGGACCAAGGCTCAAACCCGTGTTCCCTGCATTGGCAGGCAGATTCTTAGCCACTGCGCCACAAGGGAAGTCCTGCATTTAGTTTTGATGTCTTTATATTGTCCTTCAGTCTGGTACAACCGCTCAGCCTATCTTTGTGTTTCATGAAGTTGACGTTTTCAATAAATCACAGGCCACTTCTTAGCTCTTTGGTAAGATATCTAGATTTGGGTTTGTCTGACATTTCCTTGTGATCAGATTCTGGTGGCAGGAATATTATAAAAGTGATGCTGTGTCCTTCTCAATGCATGGTATCAGAAGGTACACGATGTTGGTCGTCCCATTCTTGGTGATGAATTCCTTCACTTGGTGAAGGTGAATTGTGGAATCCCGGACTCACCGACTCACCAGGTCAGTGTCTCCCCTTTCTGGGCCTCAGTTTCCCTTTCTGTAAAATGGAGGTGTGGCTGACTTGAGGGTCTGCTCACAGACCGAACCAGCAGACGTGTTCTGTTTAGTTCTTATGCTTTTAAAAGCGTTTTGGGGGGACAGCACCCACATTTAAGATTTGGCAGATTTCATGCAAGCACTTGGAAGAGATATTCTCTGACTGAGAATCTGGGTTTACTCAGGGTGGTGATAACAAGTGAAACTTTGCAACAGGGGCTGGGCCCCCGGAGAAATGCATTGAAAGTATGACTTCTGCCTCTAGAATGCAAGGACTTTCACAGATGAGAACAGTTCTTGGTGGTGGTGGTTAAGGGGGGTGTTTAATTCTGGGAGGGCTGGGGGGGACTGGAGACCCTCTATATAGCCCTTCTCCCCTCTCCTTGGAGTCTTTCTTCAGGGGAAGGGGGCTGGGTGTGGAAGGACACGTGCCCAGTCCCAAGGTCAGGAAGCTGAGAGGGGGTTTCCATGTGTGGAGAAGCCAGATCCTTTGTTTTAGAGAAGTAAGTTACCAAGGTCAGTGCCGGGTTCAGCTTTTGAACCCGGGGATAGTTTCTCACACACAAAGAGGCACATCACCCACAGTCTGGACCCACAGATACAAGGAGATCTTGACACACACTCCAGGCTGGTGATGGGGCTGGCACCTACACTCTCATCAAATCCTCATCAACCCATCAGCCCTCAGACGTGGGCATTATTCCCATTTTACAGATGCGGAAACGGAGGCTCGGGGCCTGAAGTCACCTGATGAAGGTCACATGGCTAGGGAATGGAAGGGCTGGACTCGAACTCAGTTCTAACTCCGGGGCCTGTGCTCTCAACGACACACCACCTGTTATCTTGCACCCTTTCCACACACACATGCATGTGCACACACTTAGAATAATAGGCACAACCACACACAACCTTCCTGTGAGTCAAGAGGGCCCAGCGACTATGAGCGTGGGTTTAGGAGGCAGGAGACCTGGCCTTGGATGGGCAACTTGCTCTGCGTCTCAGTTTTCCCATCTGGAATATGGGTGCCATCATGGTCAATACATGGCTGCTAATATTTGCTCCCAAATTGGTCACACAGTGTGACAGGGGACCAGACACAGCCACAAAGAATCGCAGACACCATAATGCAATGGGGAGTGGGTGAGGCTCACTCATTCTACCATCACTTCTCAGGGGTCTGCTCCGTGCCAGGCAGTGTGCTGGCTGCTGTGGGTAGGGCAGCAGGAGGAAACTGTCCTCCCAGGGCTCACAGTCTGCTGGAGAGACAGTCATTGCACATGACCTTGCTCATGTGGTGGGATTATCACGTGGGAAGTTCTCACACACAGCTGCTTGCAGGGCCCAACAGTCACCCTCTGTAGTGGGTTGAGCGGTGGCCTCCCACAAAGATATGTCCCCATGCTAACCCCCCAGAACCTTTAAATGTGACCTTATTTGGAAAAAGGGTCTTTGCAGATGCACTTAAGGTTAGGATCTCAAGATGAGATCATCCTGGATTACCTGGGTGGGTTTAGGGCTAAACCCAATGACAACTGTCCTTATAAGAGCCAGAAGAGAAGACACAGACACACAGCAGAGGAAGCCATGTGAAGATGGAGGCAGAGACTGGAGAGATGCAGCCACAAGCCAAGGAATGCCAGCAGCCACCAGAAGCTGGAAGAGGCAGGGAAGGATCCTCCCCTAGAGCCTTTGGAGGGAGTGTGGCCCTGCTGACACCTTGATTTTGAACTTCTGGCTTCCAGAACTGTGAGAGAATAAATTCATTTTAAGCCATCTAGTTTGTGGCCATTTGTTACAGCAGCCCTAGGAAACCAACATGTCTTCCAAATCAGGCAGCTCTAGGGACACCATAGCCCAGAGGCAGCATCAAAAGCACTGGCACATGGTCACAAACACACACACAAAGACGCATGGCCACCTAAGTCAGGAGGGCCATGTGAACATGGGCCACCCAGTCAGAGCTGCCCCAGAAGTGCGTGTGCATGGATGTGTGTGCGAGTGTGTACACACACACACACACCCCTAGCCTAGACCCAACAGTGTCTCCTAGGAAGACGTTAAGGCAGTGGGCCCCACAGATACAGCATGTTGTGGAGTCACCACAGCAGAAATGTTCACAATCACCAAGACATACAAAGACCCAGAGGCCCAAGGAGGGCCCCCCAGACTGAAAAACCCACACTCAGCATCACTCAGAAACACAAACACATGGTCACTCAAGAAGACCAATAGAATGGGACCAAGGTTGCCAGCTTCTCCCAAAGGACACCCCTTTCTCCAAGGCTGGAGGCACTGGGGACTGACATGGGGTCCAGACCTTTCTTGGGGGTTCCAGCTTGTCCTTGCCCCCCCCCATTGTACATCCATCTTCCCTTCCCAACGGGCAAATCCCTGTAACAAATCACTTATCCATATACCCACTGTGATGTTGCTTCTCTGATCGAATAAAGACTCCCGATGATATTTCCATCCTAACCCCTGGAACTCTGTGAATGTTACTTCATATGGCAAAAGGGATTTGGCAGATGTGAGGAAGTTAAGGGTCTTGAGGTGGGGAGATTATCCTGGATTATATGGGGGGACCTGGGGGAATCACAGGGTCCTCCTAAGAGGGAAACAGGAGATCAGAGTAGATGTACAGATAGAAGCAAGAAGGTGCTGTGATACAAGGAAGGGGCCATGAGCCAAGGAATGAGCCATGAGCCAAGGAATGCAGGTGGCCTCTGGGAGCTGGATAGTGCAAGGGACCAGATTCTCCTCTAGAGCTTCCAGAAGGAACCAGCTCTGCTGACACTTTGACTTTGGTCCAGTGAAGTTGATTTTGGACTTCTGACCTCCAGAACTATAAGAGGATGAATCTGTGTTGTTTTAAGCTGCTGAATTTGTGGTGCTTTGTTACCGTGGTAACAGGAAATGAATGCAAACCCTGACTGATACGTAAGAGACGCGTCCAGACGGTCAAAAATATATATGTATGTCAGGGGGCCCCTGGAGCCACTGAATAAAATGTGACACACCAAGCGAGGCGGTCACATAGAAACAATCACACGATGACCGCAGGTTTCAATGTTAGGAACACGCACAAATGCTACACGCACGGAGACCCAGAGACAACTGGCATCAACAGTTTACCACAGGTACGCAACAGTCAGCTGTGGTACCACAGGGACCCAGAAACCACAGAATCCTTCAGAAGCACACATACACACACATGCACACACCTAAGGTCACTATGGAATCCAACAGGGTCCTCTGGAAAGATGTCACACTTCACGTCATCCCCAGAAACAATGGCACAGTGACACAATGACAGAACATTTACAACACACCGGAAGTCCTAGAGTCGCCCACACATGTCACTGTCAGTCTGAGACTCACATGCAGTCAGCTGGATACGGCACCCAGGTGGGCACACACACAAACACACTTCCTCCAGACCTCCTCATGAAAGAGGCCTAGCAAAGCCAGGGATATGGTACAAAAATAGTTTATTACAAAAGAAATCCAACCAAAAAGCCTAATAATTTACATTGATATCAGTGCCTGGCTACAGCCCATCTCTCCCTCCTTACTGAACTGGGTAAAGGCCAGAGGGGAGGGCCGTTCCTTGGTTCCACCAGCTCTGGGAGAGGAGAAGGAAATGAACGATTGGGTGAAGTTCCAGATGGGAGACTGGTGCCTGAGAATAATAGGGTAAGAGTCTCGGGCTGGGGGTGGGGACGAGATGGGGGAATATCCGTGCTGAGAAGAGGGGGGCGGTTATGGGTAAATATATGTGCCTCTGTGCAAATCCTGGTCCAGAAGATTGCGGGGGGGGGGGCAGAGTGAGATCTTCACAGTTTCCAGGAGGGCTGACCCCATAGGGCAGTGAGGTCCCTCCTCATGAGTCCGAGATCTGCCCCCCCATCCCTCTCAGCTACCTCCTGGAGCTGGGGAGGGGGGCACCGGCCGGCCAGGGGCTCGGAGGACCCCAGCATAGGGCAGGAAGGTCGGTGGAGATGAGGCAGGAAGGAAAAAATTGGGGGGAACCATGGGGAATCCAGGGGGGTCCTTGGGGGGAGACTGGGAGGGCGAGGAGGGTGGTGATGCTGACAGAAGACCTGTGGGAAGAGAAGAGAGATGAGGGGTGAGGGCAGTGAGAGGCTGGATCCAGGGAGAAGGGGACTGGGACCCCCACTCCTGGGTTCTGAGGGAGGGCGGAACTGGGCTGCTGGAAGTTGGGAGCCGGTTTCTCACCATTGGAGCTGAGGCGGCTGCTGCTCTCAGGGGAGGTGGTGGCACTCCGGTCAGGGGAGGGCTCTGGCTGGCATGCAGGAGCAGGCCGTGTGGCCTTCCCTCTCAGGATGTCGATGACCTGTGGAGCGATGGAGGGGCGGTCATCACCAGGCCACCCCTGCCCACACAGCTCTGCCTCTCTCCATCTCTCCTAGCTCACGGGGTCCCCTAGCTCAGGGAGCACCGCCTCTTTCTCAGTACGTGCAGGGGGACAAGTCACTTCCTTTCTTTGTGCCTCAGTCACTCCTTTGTCTAGAACTCACACCCACGCCCTCAGGCTCACCGGCTTGCCTCCACGCCCTGGCACAGACGCGCATACGCCCACACGCCGCATCCCCTGCACACACGTGCCCACTCACCTGTCACATCCGCGCGGACCGGCGCTCGGGCACAGACACCCCTGCAACCCCTGTAACCCCCGCCGCCACCAGCGCGCACACTCACCCGGCGGCTGCGCGCCACCATGAGCGGCGTGTCGTTGTGGCAGTTCTTGAGGCCGCTGTCGGCGCCGCTGCGGACCAGCGTGCGCACGAGCGGGAGGAGCCCGCGGCCTGACGCCGAGTGCAGCGCCGAGCTGCCCGAGTACATCTGCGCGTTCACGTTGGCGCCGTGCTGCGGGCGGGGAGGCGCGGGTCAGGACCACCGCCAGGTCCCGGTGGAGGGGGGCGGAACCCAGGGGCGGGGCCACAGTGAGGGGCGGGGCCGGGTGTGGGGGTGGGAATCACAACCTGGGGCGGGGCCAGATCGGGGCTGGGTGATAGAAGGGTAGAAGTTGGAAACAAAGGCGGGACAGAGCGGGATTGGAGGGGTGGCGCCGAATCAACCGGAGCTGGACTCGGCAGCCCCGGCCAAAGCAGGGGCGGAGTCAGAGAAGGGAAGGGTCCAGAGTCTGGGGCTGATCGTGGACGGAGTCGGGGCGGAAGGACAGCGCGGGGACAGGGCCAAAGCCGGAAGACAGGGTCAGCAAGACTCTAGCTGGTTGGGGCCCGGGACGTTCCGGGGCCGGAGGAGGGATGGGAGAAGACCCGGGACTAGTTCGTAGCCTGGAGGGGTGAAGTCCTAGGGTTGACAGAACGAGGCCTATAAGGAAAGGTCGGGGCTGGAAGCGCAGCAAGAACAAGAGCCAGAACTGGAAGGCGGAGTCGGTGGCAGGGATGGGGCGACAGCCGGTCGGTGTCAGAGGAAAGGGTGGGCGAGAGGCCACGGGCAGGGGCCTTACCCACCTGTAGCAGCAGCTGCACCATGCTAAGGCTGTTGTTTTCCACGGCGTGGATGAGTGGGGAGCGGCCACTCTTAATGTCCTGCGGCAGGGA
Source organism: Eubalaena glacialis (assembly GCF_028564815.1). Classification (NCBI taxonomy): domain Eukaryota; kingdom Metazoa; phylum Chordata; class Mammalia; order Artiodactyla; family Balaenidae; genus Eubalaena; species Eubalaena glacialis. Next base: position 59,606,162 of record NC_083733.1, on the reverse strand, counting down.
GGGAAGGTTTTAAGCGTCTCCTAGCACTGCCCAAACAGCCGGCGGCCCGCATCCTAACCGCTTGGTCCAGCATCTCAATCCCCTTAGATTCTTCAAGCCCCACCCCACCCATTCGGGCTCTCTCCCACCCAAGCCCCGCCCCGTTGGCCCCGCTCCGTTGGCCCCGCCCCTCTCTGCTCCTCTTGGCCCCTCGCCCGGCCCAATCGCGCTCACCACCGCGTCGATGTCCGCGCCGTGCTCCAGCAAGAGCAGCACCGCTTCTTGGCACTCGGTGTTCACGGCCACGTGCAGGGCGGTGAGCCCTGAAGGAGAGGGAGACTCAGTTAAACCTGGGCCTGGGGCTTTGCAGCCTCAGAAGGACTCCAGGTCCTGCTGGACAGCCCCACCCCGCGCCCGGGTAGATGCTCACCGTCGTAATTGCGGGCCTCCAGGTCCATGGTGCCACCGGCCGCGCTGTCCAGCAGGGCCCGCAGGCAGGCCGGGCTGCGGTGCTCGCAAGCTAGGTGGGCTGCCGTCTGGCCGTGGCGGTCCAGTGCCATGGGGCTGGCACCGGCCATCACCAGGAGCCGGACCACAGACGGCAAAGTGGTGATCACAGCCAGGTGTAGCGGTGTCTGGGGAACAGAGACTGTGAGGGACCCGTCCCCTGCCTTGCGTCCCAGTCCTGCCTCCCTCAGAATTCCCGAGTCCTGACCCCCAGCTGTAGTCTTAGGCAGGAACCAGAAATCTGGAGCACCTCCTCCCTCAGATTCAAGAGTCAGGGCCCCCAGCTCTTCTTCCCCTAGGAAACAGGAGTCCAGGTTCCCAGGCCCCTCTTCCATTAGATCCAGGTCCCCAGGCCCCCAGCCTCACCTGCCGGAGGTTGTTGTAGATATCCAGCTCCCGGCCGCCATGCTGGAAGAGGTTGACTAGCCGATGCACAGCTGGCAGATTGCCCTGCACCACCGCGATGTGGAGTGGCCTGGGGGTGGAGGATCACAGGCGTTAGAGGCCGGTCACCTCTCACCCCCATACTCTTAGCAGTGCTAACTCCAAAATGTGCAGGATACTTTAGAAGTGTCTCTAGAATCCAACCACTGCTCCCCACCCCGGCTCCCTCCATCCTGGTTCAGGCACCACCATCCCCCCTCCTGGACTGTCCCCTCCTCGCTGGCCTCCCTGCTTCCATCCTGCTCTACTGTCTGTCCCTCACATAGCAGCTAGAGGGACCCTTTTAGAACCTAAGTCAGGTCATGCCCCTTTTCTGCACAGAATCCTCAGAGTAAAGTTCTCACCATGGCCCACAGGCCCTGTGTCATCTTGCCTCCCGCTCTTCAATTCCTTTTGATATCATCTCTGTCCACTCTCCTGAGCCCACTCTGGCCACTAGCCTCCTTGGTGTTCCTCAAACATACCAAGCATGCTTGCCTCCTAGGCCTTTGCACTGGCTGTTCCCTCTGCTGGGAAGAGTCTTCCCCCCATACCTGCAGGGCTAGCTCCCCTCATTTGGGCCTCTGCTAAAATGGTACAGCAGCGGCTCCCTCCCCCTCCCCCAGCTTTATTTTCCTCCAGTTCATCACCTGACGTGGTACACTTTACTTATTTCCTGTCTGAATCTCCCCCGATAGAATGTCAACTCCACCAAGGTAGAGCGTTTGGTGTGCTTCCATCACTGCCCAGTGCCTAGGACAGTGGCTGGTGCTGAGCAGGTGCTCCACAAACACGCTCTGAATAGATGAGTCCCTCTCAATGATCCCTGGCCATCCTTGAAGCTGGTAACCACATCCCCACCCCACTCCAGGCCACAGTTTTCTCATCTGTGGAATGGGTGGGGATGAACTCGATACCATCAAGGTCTCCATCAGTGGTGACTGGAGATCACGGTCAGCCTCCATCCCAAGAGTATGTATGTGGAGGAAGTTTTGCCCAGAAGGGAGGTGGGACAAACTAGTCACTGTTTGGGAAGCTGGACTGTGCAACCCAGGTCCCCCCCCTTCTGGACTGAAGGACTCATTCCCTCAGCTTCTGGGAAGGTTGTCAGCTCTCAGCTCTCTCTGGGAATTACCCTCCGCTGAAAAGAGCTGCTTGCCCAGGTCATGGGGGTGAGGTGGGTAGATGCCACCCAATGGCATCCAGTGACTGGTCCGTGTGGGTGTCGAAGGCCTGGGCTTCTGGCCCCAACTCTGAAGGCCACTCCAGCTGCAACATTCCCTGTGGGATAACTGAGGCCCTGATGAAACTACTACGTAGCAGCTCAAATTCTCCCTCTGCTCAGTCCTGCTTCCTGCATCACTGTAGGCATTGATCTGGATAACACTTTTCAATAAACTTCCTGCCCACTTCCCAGGGCCCCCAACCTGGAAGAGCCATTTAGAGCTGAGAGCAATCTGGGACGACTGTATGGGGTGGGGGACATTAGCGCTGAGGGCACAAGGCTGACTGGAGGTACACAGTCCCTACAACCTTTCTTTAAAGGCCATTTTCTAGAGCAACTTCTTTCTCACCCACCACTGCTTGCTGACAAACCCGGGTGTGGCTAAGAGGGGTGAACAGCGGTTCTCCCAATTGTGGAATCTGCATCCAGAATCCAGCTCCCTAGGTACTGGAGGCAGAGAAATCCTGCAGCCCTGGGGGCTTTGACGGGGCTGAGTAGGCCAGGGTTGCAAATTGCGTTACAAGTCTCTCTAGCTGTGCGGCTAGGTGGCCCTTTACAGCCTCGGGTTTCTCCTCCGTAAAGTATAGCCTACAAGAACGCCCATCTCCCAGGAGGAGATTATGCAGGTGTAACGCTGAACCTGGATCCTGAGCCAAGAAAGCCAAATTTAAAAAGAAATCTTGGGGGAGGGGTCCGACCTGGGCCAGGGCCCCCCCTTGGGAAGGGCTCCCTCCCCTCCCTGCATCTCCCAGGACGCCCGGCCTGGGTCCCCTTCGGGGCGGGCGGGGTTAAGTGAGGGCAGAGGGAGAAAATTATTTCAGAGAAACCGTCCAGGCCTGAGTTCCCATAAACGCGCGGGCCGCAGGGGGTGGGGCGGGGCTGGAGGAAGTGGGGACGGGAGGGGCGGCCCAGCCCTCGGACTTCCAGTAACAGGTCTGCTGGGCGGGGCTCGGCTTCCTGCTCCCGGGGGAGGGAAACCTGTCCCGTCGGGGATCTACCCCGGCCACCCAGACACCCCAACATCCATCCTCGAATAGGGCGGAGAGGGGAGCCTAATCCAAAGCGATCTAGTTACCCTGGGGGTAAGGGCCCCAACTTCTCCAGCCAGGGGACCCCTCTGGAACTCCACCCTCCAGGGCTCCGACTCCAGCTGGCTCCCTAACCCTCACATCCTGGCATCCATCCCCAAGATCTCTTGGGACCCGGGAATACGGTGCCCTAACTCTTTGCGGAAACGGACTTTCCCCTTCCCTCCGAGTTCTAGATCCCCAAGCTGCCCTGCCCCCTGCTCCTTACCCGCTCAGGGGTCACGGAATGCAGTACCCCAACCTCTGCTCTCTGGGACTCAGAATGCGTTCCCCCCTCTCTTGGAGACCCAGACTTCCATCTCCCCAGTGTCTCCTGACTTCTTGGTGGCGGGGGGGGGGGGGGTTGGGGGGTGTTGGAGAGGGAGGTTGTCCGAATGCCCTGAGATCTTACTCCCTTGAATCCCTAGAAGTCCAGCCTCCCAACCATAGCTTTGCTGCTCTGGGGACCCAGACCTAGCGTGTCCCCCCTCCCCCGCCCCCGCCTGGCCTGCGTCTGCTGCCCATTCCGGTAAAGTCTCGGCCCCAGCGGAAGGGGTTAAGGTTAGAGGGAGCGCCAGGAGGGGGAGGCTGCGAGTGAGTGACGGGTGCTGACGTGGGGGAGGCAGAGCAGCTGGGCTGCGGTCAGGTTCTGCGGGAAGGGATTTCCCCCAACAGGCAGCTGAGGCAGAAGTGTTTGCTTTGGGGGAGAGCGGGGAGGGCGGGGAGGGCGGCTGGGGCGTGGGGCTGGAGACTGGTGTGCCAGCTCGCCTCTGCACCCTGCTTTCACAGGCTGCAAACAAATCACCCCTGGGGACAGATACAAATTAAATCTATTTCACTGATGACCCCAGACGTACCCAGAGTGGGCGGGAACTAGCTTTACCGAGCCCTGTATATGTATATCTCAGGCACTTTCTCCTGCTTGGGTTCACAAGGATAAGTCTATGACAACCCTGGGAGCTCTGTTCAACCAACCAAAAGCCACTCCCATGTACTGAGCACCTACTGTGTGCCCCCCCCCCCCATTCTATGCACTGTATGTATGTACATCACTGCACTGAATCCTAATCGTGATTATGAGCCCGGATTTCCAGATAGGGAAACTGAGGCTCGAGGATGTGAAGTCACCCAGGAGCCAGTGGTGGAGGCCCCCCTTTCCTTGTAGAAATAGGCTTGTCCATCCCATCTCCACCTGTGGTTTCCAGTCCCCAAACCCATTCCCAGATAATCGCTTTATAGAAATCATTTCATTTCTGCCTCACAGAGACCCTCATCTTATGCTTCCTGTTATTACAGGGGGAAACTGAGGTAGAGAGGGGTGAGAAAGTGGCCGGCTGAGATTCAAACGGAGGTCGATAGAATAACAATAACCATGGTGGTCAAGTATATCGAGTGCTTACTATGTGCTCGGCCCTCCCATGCAGGATTTCTCAGCAGCTTCATGCTGCTCAGAAGCATGTCCCTCAAACGGCAGATAATAAAACCATGAGATTTGGGAAGTCAACTTAAGGGCTCGTCAAATTAATTTAGTGGGCTATGACCAGGAAACAATGACATAAGACTAGAATCGAAAATCCCAAAGTAGATCCCAAGTCGTAAGGGTGAGCGTTGTTTTGTTCTGTGCAATTTTTATTTCAAGTTTATATGTGCGTGTATGTGCTGGGCTTAGTAAAAAGCAATAACGATAATAATACCAGTAATTAATACATATTGAGCAGTCAATCTGCGAGGCTCAGTGCTAGGAGCTTAACATGTATAGTACGTATAATAAATCGGTCAGTGAGATGTCTTCCTCATTTTGGGATTTTGATAAAACATTGGAAGCCCACTGCTCCAAAAACAGTCCTGGGAGGTAAGTGCTCTCAGGGTGCCCAATTTTTCAGAAGAGGAAACTGAGGCCCAGAGAGGGAAAGGGGCTTGCTCAGAGTCACACAGACAGCGGTGGAGACAGGGTTCTAACTCAGGTGCAGGTAACTTGAAAGTCCACGCTGAGTGCCCCTGTGCTGTGGTGGGTGGGTGAGGTGGGTGGAAGGTTGGTCTCCCCACTCCCTACTACCCTCCATGAATGGGGGACTGTCACTCACGTGTCTCCGTCCTCATCCGCATGGGTGGCCATGGCGATGTCAGCCGACAGGGGGTGTTCCATGGAGCACACCATGGGGTACAGGGGTGTAGGCAGGTTCAGCAGAGGAAAGGGGGAGCCCATTGTCGGGGTGGGGTACAGGGACAGTAAAGGTCCTGGGCAGAGAAAGGACATGCGTGAGACCAAGCCCACAGATCCTCAACCCACCCCCCACCTCCCGGCCTTCGCTCCTGCGTGTCACCTGCCCTTTTTCCCAGGTCCCTTTTGCATCTCCTACTGAGTGCTCAAGGCGCAAGACAAACTCCTCTACCGCATCCCTCCTCTGGGCTCCTGCAGCTTCCCCCTCCCCCCGCCCCCCCAGCCCTGGACACTCTCACTGTCACTTATCTTTACTTGTGTCTGATGCCCCATCCCCCACTAGGCAGAGAGTCCCTTAAGGACTGAACCCCCATCATCACTCAGCAGGGGGAACTCAGGGCCTGTTTGCTGAGTGAATTTGTGGCTGAGGGAGGTAAGGATGGATGAAGCACTGGATGTAGGGTGTGGGGTGAATGTGTACAGAGTTTGGGGAGAGAGAGTGGTGCCAGAAACGTGTTCAGATCAAACTGTTGGAAGGGACCATGGTAGCAGGCAAATCCATATCCACCCATCACACAGATGGGGAAAACTGAGGCCCGGGTTCTCATCAGGGGAATAGGAAAAAGGAGAAGGCTGTGACAGGCCTCCTGATGCACAGCTTGAAGCTGTACTCTGAGGGGGTGGAAGCTGCAGAAACTGGGCAAAGGTCTGGAGGCACTAGACATGGGGTCTCTGCAGCTCTGGGGGTCACTCTGAGATCGTGACGTGGGCACAGCTGTGGGAGGGGCCACCCCCTCCTGGAGGTCAGGGATGGAGACAGGATCGGGAAAATGGATTTTGGCCTTCTCTGTCATCTCCTGGTCCTTGGGGGCTCCCATTCCTGAACCGCCAAGTTTCCTGGTTCTTGCATGTCCAATACCAGGCCTTGACACCCTGAGGCCTTCTGCCCAGAGACCCCTGAATCCTTCTTCCTGGCTCTAAATCCTTGAGTCCCAGAACTCCCCAGTCCTGCCCCCAATTCTTAGACTGAGCCCAAGCCCTCTAAGGCCACCTGACCTTGTGACCCCAGCGAAGACACTGATCACTTGCAAGCACACAGAACTGGGTGCTCAGAACCCCAGATCTCTGTCCTGCTGGCTCCTTAAGGAACCCTGGTATCTGGATCGGTTTCCTTGGGTCCTTGTGATCCCAGATATCGGGGTGCTCAGAACTCCAACGCTGTTCTCCTAATTCCCATCGTCTCCCGATATCTTGGTTCCCGAGATTTTGACATCCGGGGATCCTTAATATCTGTCTCCTTAGAACCCCAATCTCTGTTCCCCTGACTTCCTTTGACCCCACATATAGTTCGGGATGCCAAGAACCCCAGTTTCTTGGGTCCAAGTGCTGATTCCTTATAACCCTAGATATCTGGGTTCTGAAGAGTTTATAAATCTGTGTACCTGGGGCTTGATTCCCTGAGAGTCCGTTTCTGTACTGCTGGGCACTGTCTCCTAGCTCCCTATATGTGGCACTCGGACCCTGGGCTCTATCCCTCAGGGCCCCCTGACACCCAGCCTTCCTACAACCCCGATATCTGTGTCCCAAGGCACTGCTCCCTGAAGCTCCCATATCTGCACCCCTGGGACCTCAGGCTGTGCGCCCAGCTCCCCAGGAACCCCATACCTGTGCCCTTGGGACCTTGGCTTCTGTCCCTCAGCTGCCGGAGGCCCCGTATATTACGTCGGAGCTCTGCCCCTGGCTCCGGTAGTGACCCTCTGCACTGCCTGGCCCCCACCCGGCCATGACCCGCGGAAGCCACTCACCCTGGTAGTAAATTGCTTCTGGTCGGGCCAGGCCGTGGGGGGGCGCAGGCACCGCTGGCGTGTCTGAGCCACCGCGGAGGGGATCCGGGGGGACGACGGGGCCCGCAGCGCCGCGGGGGGCGGCGGGCTCCGGGGAGGGCGCGCGCAGAGGGCGCTTGCGGAGCGGCAGCGCGGCGCCTGGGGGTCCGGCGGCCTTGGGCCGGGTACGCAGGTCCACGGGCCCCTCGTCCATGGTCCCCGCGGGGCATCGGGGCATGGGGCCGCCGGGGACGGCGGCCGAGCGGGCGGCCGGAGTGCGGCTGGGCTTGGCGGCACGGGAGGGTGGCTGCGCCGAGCGCCGGGACTTCCCCTGCCGCCGGCTGAACTGAAGGGACTTTTGTCGGCCCGGGCGGTGCCGACCGCCCGCCTCCCCGCCCCCGGCCCCCCCGGGGCCACCCGTCCGCCCCAGGGGTTTCCTGGACCCGCCGCCGCTCCCGCCGTCCCGCGGTGCAGCCTGCAGAGCGCCCCGCCCGCGCCGCGCCCCGCGCCCGCCCCCTCCCAGCCCCGCGGCGCCCGGAGCGGCCGGGCCTTGGCGGGGGGCGGGGGGGGGGGTGGGTGGGAAGAAGGCGGGGTCGCGGGTTGCGGGGTCCCCACCCCTGCGGCTGCGGGCGTCAGGCTCTGTCTCCGCGTTTTTGTCTTTCTGGCTATAGGCCTCTGTATCTCTCAGTCTGTAACTCTCTCTCTCTGACTTTCGGGTCTGGATAGATGTCTCTCTATCTCTGCGTCTCTGTTCTCAGTGTCTCTGTCTCTATCGTCTCTTTGCTTCCCTCACCATCTATCTCTCTGTCACTCGAGTGCTGTCTGCTTCTCAGCCTCTCCCCCAGGGAGGCAATTCCCTGAGGTCCTGGGGTCTCTAAGACGCGGGTTCGATTCCCGACTCCTACTTCCTCGCTGGGTGACCTTGACCAGGCACTTCCCTTCTGTGAGCCGTTTCCTCCTTTGTGGGAGCGAAAAGACGCACCCGGAGCAGGGACTACGCTCCGCAGGCGCCCAGGCACTATCCCTCTGCCTGCCCTGCCCCCATCTCTGCCTCCTCCCTGTGCCTCCTCAGCTTTGGGTCTGAACTTCGCTGGGGGTGGTGTTCGGTGGGGAGTGCGCAGGGAAACAGTGAACGTGTCTCTTCCCGGCGGGGTCTCTGCACCCAGCCGGAGCCGCTGGGCACAGGGTGGGTGCTCCGGGAATCCTCGATGCACAGAGAAAGAAAGAGACGTGGCGAAAGGGGCATGGAGGTCGTGAGAGACTAAGGAAGAGGGAGACGGGGACATAGCAAGAGCCGCAGGGCCGCAAGACCAGAGTCACAGCGACCAAAGCCCGGGCCCAGGAGGCGGGGGCCGTCTGGCTCCCCTTCTGCCCCACGTCCCCCTCCCATCCCGGGCGGGGTTGGTGGGTGGGGAACAGGCCAGGCTGGTTGGGGGCATGACTCAGAGGCCGGCAGGAGCTGCGGGCGGCTGGGCGGGGTGGGGTAACGGGGGGGAGGGAAGGGTAGAGGCGGGCTTCTCCCGTGTCCCCTCCCCGGCCGCCCTTCTCCCCGCCCCGGGGAGGGGCCCCAGTCGCGCGGGGCTTTCCCGGATTTCCCTGGAGGCGGGGCCGTCGCTGGGGTTGAGTGCCGGTCACGGAGTTACCGGAGGCGGAGCGGAAGGCTTTGGGGACCTAAGGGGGCGAGGGAATGGGTGCTGCACCCCGGGTCTGTCCAGGCGGCTCGCAGGGTCTCCCCGGTTCTGTGTGTCTCCCCATGTCTCTGCATCTCCATCCCTGGCCTCCCTCTCTCTGTCTCCAGCCCCGTCCCATATTTTTGTCTCCCGATCTCTGGCTGCGCCTCGTCTCCCCTTCCTGGGACCCTGAAAATGGGTGTGGGCCCCCGGTTCTCAGAAAGGGACTTTGCCCAAGACTGGGGCCCCACCCCAGTGGATCGTTAACCGGGATGTGAGGAGCATCTGTGGGCTGACAGAAGCCTCACCCTTTTCCCCCTTCTCTCCTTTCTGCCTCTCTGGATCTCCCCCTCAGCTCCCTGTAATGGGAGAGCATCTGGGGGCAAGACCTGGGTTCAAGTCCCACTTCCACCCCTTGTTGACAGTGGACCTTAGACAGGTCATTCCTCTTGAGACTCAGTTTGTTCTTCTGGAAAATGGGGCTGCTGTCACCCCCTGCCCGCAGAGTTGTGGCGACAAGGGAAGAGGTGAGGGAATTAGGGTGGAAAGTCTGGGGTCCCCGCCTACCCAGCCCTCACCTCCCGGGACTCTCAAACACAGGGAAGGACTGGGATGTAGAACACGACCCTGCTGTACAGAGGGCAGCTGAGCCTCGGAGCAGCGGGGCTTGTCAGGGTGATGACCCTAGGAAGTAGCGCTGGACGGCGGCCCAAGGTCCTCCCACTCCCCGGCTGCCTTGCGGCCGGTGGAGAAATGGCTCTGGGCCCAGATAGGGGGAAGGGGGTGTCTGCGATCGGCCCACGGGGGCTTGGAGGGGCTGAGAGAGAGGGCGCTGGGGGTTCTGAGTCTGAGGATGGAGGAGGGATAAAAGAGTCTGAGGGAGGAGGGTCTGAAGGAGGAAGACAGGTCTGAGAGAGAAGTAGGTTGTCTAAGGGAGGGGAGAGGGTCTGAGGGAGGAGGTGAGGGTGGGGGGGGCGTTGGAGGGTGAAGGATCTGAGGGAAGAGGAGGCTTGAAGAGGGTCTGAGGGTGGAGGCAAATTCTGAGGGAGGAGGGGCAGTTTGAGGAGGGCCCCCTCGGGGCGGAGGGAAGAGCGGCGTGTCGGGGAACCAGCAGGGACTGAGGGGAGGGAGGAGAGGGGAGGCCTGGAGTCAGCCCCGCCCCGCAGCTGTCTCTGATTTCCCAGAATCTTCTGCTGTTCAGGAAAGTCCCAGCTCCCACAGCCGCCTCCCTCCAGTGTCGGGAACGGAGTGATGAGGGACCAGGATGGCTCTCCCCCCTCCTTTCTCCCCTTGCTCCCTGCGCCCTCGGTGGGAAGGACCAGGGTCTCCCCTCTCTGGGCCTGGAGCTCTGGAGGTCCCCCACCGGTAGGGGCGGCCCCTGGATGAGTCCCAGAAACTTCCCAGAGAAGGCCCGGAAGTCCTGCCTGGTGTCTAACCACTTTCCCTCACACAGGCCACCCTTTGTACCTGTTCAGATCTCCTGCCTCCTACTGCTTCTTCTCCCCTTGTCCTTCCCCAGATGTCCCTGGGGGAGGAAGGGCCACGATTATACCTGTTCAAGGTCCCAAGAGGGAAATGAAGTCCTAGCTAGAAGGTTGTGATCCTGGAACAGCTTTCTTGCTCTTGGTTGGGGGGGTGGGGTGGGGGGAGAGCTCAGTTTCTCCTAAGAGGAGAAGATTGGGCTGGTCAGACCCTAAGTTCCTATTGGCTTCATTCTTGGGCCTTGTCCTCTTTGCTTCTGACTGAGGCCTGGGTATAAGTCCTGTCTCAGGCTTTCATTAGCTTTGTGACTTGCAGCAGTTATTTAACCTTATGGAGTCTCAGCTTCCTCATTTATAAAACAGACTAAATCAAGAAAATACGCTTCCATTCTGTAGGTCCTGAATTATAAAGTGCTCAATACAGTGTAGCGGCTATTGTTATTCTTCCTGTTATAACCATTCTTCCTGTTATAACTTGGCATAGGAATAATAACAATTATTATTATTATTATCAATTAGCCCAATTTTTCAACCGCAGGACCCATTTCATTGAGGAAATTAGGATTCAACATGCTGGGCTTAGAGACATGGGTTTGAGCCCTGGCTCTGCCATGTGCTGGCTGTGTGACCTTGGATAGGTAGCTTTCCCTCTCTGTGCCTTTGTCGTGACTTTATGGTTGGGGATGATAACAGCTTCTGCCTCCCAGGACTGCTGAGCAGATTGAGACCAGGTGTGCAGAATGAATGGCTGAATGAATGAATGATATCTGTTCTCGTCTCCACGTTGCCTGCCTTCACCCACCAGGCCAGGTCTTTCTTGTCACCGTTTTCCACCCAGAGATGAGACAAGATGGACATATTCAGTCTGGCTGAGCTCCCGCTAGGAATTGACCCACTTCATTCTCTTGACACCTTGTGAGGAAAAGTCAACAAAAATCCCTATTTTACAGAGAAAGAAACAGGCACAAAGGAGTGAAGTCACTGCCTAGGGAAATGTGAGAGACAGGGCGAGTCATGTTTTTAAGCCAGGTCTCTGTGACCCCAGCATCCCGGTTGCTGCACCACTTACCTGGGAGGGGTGGTCATTAGTCCCAGAGACCGCAGGCCTTCCCTCTCGGCTCTAATTCTAGACACTTCCTGGGAAGAAATGGTTTAGATGGGGAAACTCAGGCACAGGAGAGGCAAGGTCACGTGCCCTAGGGTCTACACTCTTTCTACAGTGCTCTTCTGCAGGCCAGGGAGGGTTGAGCCAATGGAGAGAAGGTCACATTGCAGCAGGAGGGAATCAAGTTAGTTTTAAGAGAGGCTTGGGGAGAGCAAGTGAATTTTGCAGACAGAGGAAAACCGAGACGGTGAGCAGGATGGGAAGGGACTTGCCCAAGGTCACACAGCCTCCCATCTGGGCTCTGGGCTGCAAGTCCACCCTGGGTTGGCAGACAGCTCTGTTCTCCGAGGCTCCACCCCACCCCCCAGGGGTGAATGCAGGCCAGCTTCCTGGAGCATGCCCTGCACCTCCTGGTTCCTCCCCACCCTGGGGCCTTGGAGGCTACTGGAATCCCTGGCACTAGGCAGGATCAGCCCATCTGGGGCTTGGGCCAAGACTTAATCTTCCCCTTTCTCCCTCTTGCTGGGTCTGCACGCACTCTGCTGAGTCAGAGGATTGCAACATCCTCTCCAGGCGGGCTTTGAGACTGGACACCCTCCCCGGCATTCACTGCTTTGATCAGACAGGGGCAATGTGGTGGGAGAGGTTTGCAGATATCAGCATCTGCCCTGGGCGGGGGTAGGGGGGGTGGTGTTCTGGGAAGGTCAGGTATAGGGCAGAGGGGTCCCAGTGAGCTGATGGTGGACAGTCAGGAGGTATAATGCTGAGCCTCAGTGTCCCCATCTGTAAATGGGGCTCACTCTTTAATTGTGTGGGTTCAAACCCCAGCTCTGCCACTTAGCAGCTGTGTGATCCTCGGCAAGTGACTTACCCTCTCTGAGCCTCAGTTTCCTCATTTATAAAATGGGGTAAAACCAGTGCACGTCTCACAGGATTGTTGTGAGGGTCAAACACACGTTGGCACAGGCTGGCGTGGAGTAAGTTGTCAGTAAATGGAAGCTGTTATTTTCAAATGATTGCTGTTATTAATATAGGGTATGGGAGGGCTGCCACAGAGGCATGCTCTTTTAGGAAAGGACCTGTGGCCCAGCTGCCAAGGTGTGCAGATGGCTAACAGTTGGCTCCTTCAACTTGGTCTGCCTCAGCTTGCCAACTGGGGACATGGTCTCCTGGGCAGCCTCTGGCCATTGACAGAGCCAGGCAGGGTCGGAGGGTCTGGCCATTTCCACCCACTGTGGGATTCCTCTCATGGGCAGTCTTTGCTTCAGGGGCTCCCCCTGGGGCTGGCATCATGGCCTGATGGTCCCCCTCCCCAATTCTGCTTCCCCCACCCCCTTTTCTCATAAACATTTTGCTTTCCTAATTGTAAGCGTCTGCTTTCTGGGGGACCCCATCCACGACAATGGGCTTTGGAGTCAGACAACCTGAGTGTGAGTATCAGCTCTGCCTGAGTGGCTTTGGAGTGGCGTCTGATCTCTCTGGGCCTCAGTTTCCCCCTCTGAGTCATGGGGATGATAACATGATAGCTGAGAGGATCCAGTGAGTTAGCAATAGCGCCTTCAGCACTGTTGTCTCCATCATCCTCATCTGTAAGGAGTGAGACGAATCGAGTCTGGGTCTACCTTCCACTCTGCCAGTTTCCAGCCCTGTGGCCCTTGCCAAGTGCTTTGCCCTCTGAGCCTGGTCTGGCCCTCTGGGTCCTGCCTCTTCCATCAGACTAGCTCACTGAGTGGTGTAGCTTGAATCGGCCATCTTACTAGGAGCACTTAATGAGATTAAGTCTTGTCCCCAGTATTAAAGGGCAAGCTATGAATTACCCAGGAAGAAGCCGGTGCCTGCGTCACCCATCAGCCTAGCCACTCCCTGAGACGGATGACCCTCCCTGGATGAACCCCCTCCTGCCCAAGCCCACCTTCCCAGGGCAGAGCACAGAGCCCATCTCTGAGGAAGGGACAGCACCTTCCCTGAAAAGCTGGCCTTTTCCCTGGAAGTCGGTGCCTCCCCAGCCCGAGGCCATAACCTCCCCTGCAGCCACCACAGCTTAAAAACACAGATGCAAAAGTTCCCCAGGCTCCTGGGAAAGCAGGTCACGCCAGGCCCTTCCTCATTTGAGCAGGGGCCCCGGTGGACTCACCTTCCCTGGCCCCAACCGCTGTCCCAGTCGGGGCCACCCCTGCCCTGCAGCACTTTCCCACAAGAGTGAGGACCGGGCGGGCGTGTCTCCACTACCCCTCCTGCCCCGTGGAATCAGGTCACAGGCTGGGAGCGAGCGAATCACTGCACTGAAGCCTCCCAGCTGGTCAACCCTGGGCAGGCTCGGTTTCTACATCTGAAAGCCTGGGGCTGGTCACCTGAAGCCCTGGCTCTGGGCTGGCTGGTGACAGCTGGGGTACACGGGACCTCTTACTGTCTGGCTCTGCGGGAGGTGGGAGTGAGGGTTGGCTTGTGGCATCTCCTTTGGACATTACCCACTTCTGAACTTGTCACTTTGGCCTCCTGTGGTCACACGGTCACAGGACATTCGCTCACTTCTGGGAAAATCAAATTGTATCGTGTGTTTAAGATCCCAAATTCTCTTCTTGCGGCTTCTCATCGCACCCTCCTGCCCCAGCCTCAGGAATTTTGCCCCCTGGAGAACCAAGACATCTGAGGAATGGAGAGGTGTGGAATCGTGGGATGAAAAAGAATATATATTTTAAAATTATGGACCATAATGTGGAGAATTGCATGACATAGAATGTTCCATTTTGTGAACAGTTAGGCTCAGAAATGGTTCTGCCAGTTCCTCAGAAGCCTCTTCAGGCCTCTTCCAAATCAGAACTCTCTCTCCTCTCCCTCTTCTCAAGGTAATTCATTCTTTTTTTTTTTAGATTTTTAAAATTTTACTTATTTATTTTTGGCTGCATTGGGTCTTTGTTGAGGCGCTCAGGTTTTCTCTAGTTGCGGTGAGCAGGGGCTACTCTTCGTTGCGGTGCGCGGGCTTCTCACTGTGGTGGCTTCTCTTGTTGCGGAGCAGGGGCTCTAGGTGCACAGACTTCAGTAGTTGTGGTTTGCGGGCTCAGTAGTTGTGGCGCACGGGCTTAGTTGCTCCGCGGCATGTGGGATCTTCCCGGACCAGGGCTCAAACCTGTGTCCCCTGCATTGGCAGGCGGATTCTTAACCACTGAGCCACTGGGGAAGCCCAAGGAAACTCATTCTTTTATGCTTTTATTGCTTTCCTTTTACTACCTGTGAATACACACTTGACCAATACAGTTTTGAATTCATTTATTTATTTATTTTGCAGGACTGAAACTGTCTTTATTCACGTAAGACATGGTTGTGTACATAGAAAATCCCATATCTATGAAAAGCCACCATAATAATTCAGCAAGTCTTAGAATATTGGGTCAATTTACAAACGTCAACTGTATTTCTTTTCTTTAATTTATTTTTTTATTATTTAAAATTTTTTTAATTTTAAAAAAATTTTTATTTTATATTGGAGTAGAGTTGATTTACAATGTTGTGTTAGTTTCAGGTGTACAGCAAAGTGATTCAGATATATATATATATATATATATATATATATATATATATATATATATTCTTTTTCAGATTCTTTTCCCTTATTGGTTATTACAAAATGTTAAGTATAGTTCCCTGTGCTATACAGTAGGTCCTTGTCGGTTATCTATTTTATATATAGTAGTGTGTATACGTTAATCCCAAACTCCTGATTTATCCCACCCCTACCCCCATCTCCACAGTTTTGAACCTTAGGTCTGGCTTCTTGTACACAATCTTATTATGTCTGTGATGTTCACTCATATTCTTACGTCTGTTGGATTGCCTTCATTTCCATGACAGTGTATCACTCTCTTGCATGGAAAACCACAGTTTGTGAATCCATTCTCCTGTTGATGGGTTTATGAGTGGTCTCCAGATTCTGCCTCTTTTGACAATGCTGTGTGCATCTCCTGGCACCCATGAGTACACGCATTTTCCCCCAGAATCCAAGAGTGGAATTGTTGGGGCATAGGGTGTGCAGATGTCCAGCTGTGGAAGATACAGTCAGACAGTTTTGCACCAATTTTCACTCCCATCTCCAATGTCTGCTGTGAGTTCTCCTTGCCCCACATCCTCGTCAGCACTGGATCTGGCCAGACTTTGCAAATACGAGTCATCCCGGTATTCGTGCCCGTGTGTGAATCTCATAGTGGTTATAATTTGCAATTCCTCGCTCTTTAATGAGGTTGAGTCCACTGTCCACTTGAATCCAAGCACACAGAATCTTTAGGACAAAAAAACTCTAGCTCCTTAGATAAACCATAATGGAAAAGAATCTGGAAAAGAATATATATATATGTATAACTGAGTCACTTTGCTGTACAGCAGAAATTAACACAACATTGGAAATCAACTATACTTCAACTAAAAACAAACAACAGCAGCTCTGGGACCTTAGAATCTTAGGGGCAAAGAATTCTAGAGTCCCAGACTTTTAGGAACAAGGTATTCCAGAATCCTGTGCCTCAGTTTCCTCGTTTGAGTAACGGGGATCGCTCATGTCTTTAACTCGTAAGGTTGGGGACAGGATTAAAGTGCATAGTGAATGCTCAGGAAGTGTGGTTTCCCCTAAGGCAGGAATTTCATCCATTTTGTTCTTTTCTGTGTTTGTCACCTCACACAGGATAGAGGCTCAATAAATATTTACTGAATGAATGAATCTGAGACTCCAAGGATCAAAGATAAGTTGCCATTGTGGAACTTTAGGAGCAAAGACGAACAGAATTTAAGAAATGAAGAATGATCAGGTCAGAGAGTCTTAGGAACTAAAGAATGATCAAAAAGCATCTTTGGCAAACCTAAGACTCACTGTTTTAACGCTTTAGAAACGAGGAAGCTCCATTGGCAGAGGCCTCCTAGCTCTTGGAAGGGTCTCAGGTGGGACCTAAAAGACAAAGCCTCTGCCTTCTCATCCTACTTGTACCTGCTTCTCCATGTGGCTCTGACAGCCACCTGATTCCCATCGCTTCCACTCACCCTTCCGGCCTCTTCCCACCTCATCCTCCCTGCACACATGGATGGATCTTGAGAAAGCTATTCCCGCCTGGGGCGTGAGTGGGAGAAAGTCCAGGCTCCTGCCCCAGAGGCCCTGAACCAGGCACCGCCTCCCTCCTGCCTTATCTCCCACTGCTCTGCCCTCACCCACACCCCAGCTTTCAGCAGCGGCCTTTCCCCTCACCCTCCTGCCCACACACGCCCCTTTCACTTCAGCCTCAAAAATCCTGTCTCTTGCACTGAGATCCAAACCAGGGCACACAGCAGGTGTTCAATCAACATATCAGGGCTCAGCTCTGGCAGCCTGTCCTCCAGGAAGCCCTCCCTGATTTCTCTCCGTAGGCTGGGTCGTGCCCCCCTCTGGATTCCACAGCCCAAGTCCCAGCCATTCCGGGATGTCACTGTCTCGGGGCAGATCAATCTCCCCTACGTGTGAGCCTGTGAGGGCAGGCCAGGGGCTGTACATACCCAAACTCTTTCCCGAACAGCTGAGACTGAAGGGAACTGATCTGTCAGCTCCATCTGACTACTGAAAAAGACTTTCTTACAATGCTCTGAATTGTGCACCCCTGATGCCATCCCTCTGGGACCCAGGGATGGCTCTCCTCGCTTTTCTAGGTCAACAAGGAGTGCCCAGTGGTTCAAAGGGACTCAGGTAAGGCCTGACAGTGCTCAGCCCGGGACCTGCCCTCCTGAGACACAGGAGCCGTTGTCAGCGGCTCAGCTGTCTGACCCCAGTTTCACCCTAAAGCCTTATAAAGCCCTTCTGTTTTGTTTGTAAACATTTCCTGCATGTACTTGTGTACCTGTGTACCCACGGTGAGACCGGAGACCTCAGCACCCACCTCGTCCCCAAATCCCTCCTCCTTCACCGGAGGCACAGAGAGGTTAGGGGCTTTGCCTAAGGTCCCACAGCCAGGGAAGGGCAGCGGGAGATAGGATTTTGAAAACCTTATTGAGGGGACTTCCCTGGTGGCGCAGTGGTTAAGAATCCGCCTGCCAATGCAGGGGACACGGATTCGAGCCCTGGTCTGGGAAGATCCCACATGCCGCGGAGCAACTAATCCCGTGCGCCACAACTACTGAGCCTGCGCTCTAGAGCCCGCGAGCCACAACTACTGAGCCCACGTGCCACAACTACTGAAGCCCGCATGCCTAGAGCCTGTGCTCCACAACAAGAGAAGCCACTTCAATGAGAAGCCAGCGCACCGCAACAAGAGTAGCCCCCGCTCTCCACAACTAGAGAAAGCCCGCGCACAGCAACGAAGACCCAATGCAGCCAAAAAATAAATAGATAAATAAATTAAAAAACAAAAAACCAAAACCTTATTGAGGTGTAATTTACAATACAATAGATACAATACAATGCACTCATTTTAAGTGTGTACCAGGGACAAGTTCTGATAAAAGTTTATAGTCGTATTATCGCATCACAAGCAAGATATAGGACAGTTCCATCGCCCCAAAACTACCCCTGTTCCCCTTTGCAGTCAAACTCTCCCTTCATCCCCAAACCCTGGCAGCCACTGGTCTGTTTTTTATTCCTATAGTTTTGCTTTTCCAGAATGTCATATAAATGGGATCATACATTATGTACCCTTTTAGAAAAACTCATGAAAGAATTTGCATACAGTAAAATTCACTCTTTTCTCTGTACTGTTCTATAAGCTTTGTGACACGCATGCAGTAGTTACCGCCAGAATCAAAATGCAGATGGTTTCCATTACCCCCAAAATCCCCTCCTGCTGGCCCTCTGTGGTCACACCCTTCCCCCACCCCACCCTCACAACCGTAGATCTGCTTTCTGTCACTATCGAGTGGCCTTTTTCAGAATGTCTTGTAAATGAAATAATAGAGACTTCTGAGTCTCCCTTCTTTGGCTCAGCTTAACGCATCTGCGATTCATTCAGGTTGGCATATCAGAAGCGTGTTGCATTTTATTGCCACGCGTGGATAGATCACAGTTTGCTTCTCCATCTACCAGCTGAAGAACTTCTGGGCTGTTTCCAGCTGTTGGCGACTCTGAAGAGAGCTGCTAGAAACATGCGCGTATAGGTTTTTTTTGTGTCCAGAGGTTTTTATTTCTCTTGGGTAAGTACCCAGGAATGAAATTTCTGGGTCATATGAGAAGTGTATACTTAACCTCTGGGGAGATTGGCAAATTGTCTTCCAAAGTGGCTACTCTGGTTTGCATGCCCACCAGCAGGGCGTGAGAGATCTGATTGCAGAACCACGATGTGAGTCCGGCTCCAAGACGATCTGAGCTCTTGGCCACCAAGCCACACCGCTCCTGGAAAACAATGATTGCGACAAAAGCTCTTTCCCCCTTGGTCACCATGCATGCAGTTGCTTTAAAAGAAAAAAAGAATGAGGAAGCGATTCTGGACTGATGCGGTGTGATCCCCTTGATGTATTGCTGGGAGGAAAGTGCAGAACAGGATAAGAGTGTGTGCCATTTGTGGAAAGAGGGGAGAGGGAGGACATATGTCTACATATGTTCTTGTCCGTACGTAGACTATCTCTGGGATAAAACACAAGAAACTGGGAGGTGGGAACAGCACTGGGGAGGGGCGGGGCAGGGGTCATGGTGGATAGGCCACTTCTCACTTCCATTTTGTGCTTTTTGGATTTTGAAACTTGTGAATGTCTTACAAGTTCAAAATAGATGCATGCAATCCATTTACTCCACCAACAGGTATTTCAGGCCTTGCTCTAGTGGTGAACAAATAAGGTCTGGTGCTTGGGGAGTCAGAGTCTAGTTCTCAAGACAGATTGTCAGTAAGACAAGGAAAATATAGACAATGTCAAGTATTTGCTGTGGAGAAAAAAAGCTGTCAAGGGACTGGGTTGGCGGGGGAGAGATGGGCAGTGGTTTGAAGCGTTTTTTAAATCCAGAGGCCCATATAAGGAGTGACATTTGGGAGGGGAGAGAAGGAGCCATATGCGCATCTGGGGGAAGAATGTTCCAGGCTGAGGGAACAGGAAGTGCAAAGGCCCTGAGGTGGATTGTGCTGGCTGTTTGAGGCCAGTGTGGCTGGAGTCCAGTGAGCAGGGGGGGAGAGTAGAAGTGAGACTGGGGAGATGAGGGCAGGAGGGAGGGTTGAACAGATCATTTGGGTCTTGTGGTTCACTACAGGGACTTTGTGGCTTTTACTCAGAGGGACCTGGGAGCCATGGGAGGGTCCTGAGCAGGGGATGGACATGATCTGACTGAGGATTTAACAGGGTCCCTCTGGCTGCATGCGGGCGGGGGGCAAGGACAGAGGCAGGGGGCCCAGTGAGGAGAAGACTGCAATGGTCCAGGCCATAGGCGATGTGATGGTGGCTGGACCAGGATGCAGGCAGTGGTGATGGGGAGAAGTGAATGAATTCAGAGGCTATTTTGAAGGTGGACAGCCCAATACATCTTATTTCTACCTGTGATAGGGGCTGTGTGGAGAGGTACAGGGAACCAGGAGAGGGAGAAATGAGAGGACCAGGCCTGGTTTGTGGAGATTGAGGAAGACATCCTTGGGGCCTTGATGTTTCACCTGAGACCTAAAGCAGCTGGGGAAGTGCTTGAAAGAGGAGAACACCGGGATCTTTTAGAAAAATAGAAAGGAGGGTGGAGACAAGCAGTGGTCAGGCCACACAGTGCCCAGTAGGCCTGGAGCTGAGGTGCAGCCTTTGGGCTTTCTCCTGAGAGTACTGGGGAGCCATAGCAGGTTCTAAGCAGGGGTCAGGGTTGAATTTTGTTTTGTTGTATGGTTTTTTTGGGCCAAACTTCAAGTGGCTGGTGGGATCTCAGTTCCCCAACCCGGGATTGAATCTGTGCCCCCTGCAGTGGAAGCGTGGAACACTAACCACTGGACCACAAGGGAATTCCCAAGGATTGAGTTTTGGAAAGACCCCTCTGGCTGTGCAGGGGGACCAGCTGTGCCTCAAGACAGCAGGTGGCTTGGGTTGGGAGGGTATGTGAAGGAGGAGTGGAGAGGATCAATTCCAGAGATTTAGGAGGCAACCTCCTGGGGAAGGCAGATGGTGGGGTCCATGCTGACTTCCGGGGTCACCATGCCACTGTCCCAGGGGTTTCTCATGTACGAACTCAGCGAGTCTTCACAACCACCCACAGAAGCACCCTCTTTTCACAGCTGGGGAAACAGGCTTGGAGAGGCTGCAAAGTTCCCAGTCCAAGGCCACACAGTCGGGAAAGGGTGGGGAGAAATGAACCCACACTCTTTCCCTCCACGAGGCCAGGATGAGGCCCTGCCCATCCCCCACCCACCCTGCTGCCCTCCAGGGGTGTCCTCTGGCGGGGTTAAGCCGCCACCTCTCCCTCCCTCCGCAGCCTGAGCCCCAAGCCCAGCTCTGGACTTTATCCCCAGCCGCCTGCCCGCACCAATAAAAGGCAGGCAAGCGGTGCAGGGGCCTGCGGGCAAAATTCCCCTACTCCCAGTGCCAGGGGAGTTACCCAGGGCACGGAGGGCAAAGGGTAGGTGCGGAGAAGGGGGTAAAGGAGGAATGCGAGCGTCTGCAGCTCGACTGGGCTGTGCTGCCTTGCTGCTCTGTGCCTCAGTTTACCTCTTGGTAAAATGGGCATGGCTCCTTCGATGGACGGAAGAAGGACCTGCAACAACAGAGGAATCTTCCCCTCTGGTCTAACTGGGAGCCAAAGTTTCCCAAGTCTGATGGGGAAGACAAGGAGCTCCAGCCTGCTGGGGACGATAAAGCACTCCCATCAAGTCTGATGAGAGAGACAGGATTTCCCAAATAAGATAGAGAAGATAAGTCCCATTTCCCTGGATGGAGAACAGGTGTCTAGTCTGGTTTTCCAGTCTGCTGGGGGAAGGTAAGGAGGGCCCATTCTGATGTGTGAGATGATGAGTTTCTAATCTGAGGGAGGAGACAGGTAGCCCCAGTCTGATGGGGGCGGTAAGAATCCCCCCACCCCTCCATGACCCCGAAGCGGGAAACAGGCTCCACTCTGAGCTTCCAACGTGAGGAGACATAAAGAATGTCTGCTGCAGCTCAGCCAGCTCTTTCCTGAGTCCCTGGATTCCAAGCAGCACCTGAATGCTTGAAATGCCACCATTAGCAAACCCCAGCTCTGGAGGGGGCCAGGACCAAGGGACACAGAGGCAAAGGGCATGTGGGATTTGCTCCTTGGACCCAGAGGCAGTTCTGCTGGGTTCTGGGCCTGGCCCCCCTATGTGAGCTCAGACCTGGCTGGTGGGATCCTGGCGCCACCTAGTGGTTGCTTCGGACCAGGCCTCCCATTCAGAGCTGGAGGAGAGCCCCCAGAAGGTCAGGACTCCCTCCTTCAGACCTCCTCCACATCCCCGGAAAAAAGAAACCCGTCTGTGATTCTGAGGCTTCATCGTGTTCATCCTCCAGGTGGCTGGGGGGCAGTGTCTTTCTGACTTATAAGCTTATTCCTGTCTCTCCTCTGCTCACAACTTTTCCGTGGCTCCCCAGTGCCTTGGAAGGAAGCCCACACAGGGCTGCGAGGCTGGCCTCTCTAGCCTCTCCCAAAGCACCCTGTGCTTCAGCTGAACATGAGTAGTTTTGGGAGCATGTCCTACTCAGAACTCACCTTCAGGCCTTCGCACAGGCTGTTCCCTCTGCCTGGAACACCCTTCCCTGCCTCTTGCCCAGCATCTCTTATTCTCCTCCTTCAGGTCTTGGAGGAGAGACCTCCTCCTCCAGGAGCCCCTCCCTGGCCCCCCAAGTCAGGGTCACAGTCCCATGGGGAGGGCTATGTCCCCACAGGGCTTGACACTAGCTACAAACTCCAGGAAAGGTTTGTTTGAATGAGTGAGTGAGTGAATGAATGAATGAATGCCAGGCTAAAGAGTTTGCCAGAGCAGCCATAGGAGAGTTTAATCAGAGGAGGGACAAGGTCAGACTTAGAAGTCCCCAGGTTCCCTCTTTTTTTTTTTTTTTAAATTACTTTATTTATTTATTTATGGCTGTGTTGGGTCTTCGTTTCTGTGCGAGGGCTTTCTCTAGTTGTGGCAAGCGGAGGCCACTCTTCATCGTGGTGCACGGGCCTCTCACTATCGTGGCCTCTCTTGTTGCGGAGCACAGGCTCCAGACGCGCAGGCTCAGTAGTTGTGGCTCACGGGCCTAGTTGCTCCGCGGCAGGTGGGATCTTCCCAGACCAGGGCTCGAACCCGTGTCCCCTGCATTGGCAGGCAGATTCTCAACCACTGCGCCACCAGGGAAGCCCCAGGTTCCCTCTTAATCCTGGGCCTTTGCATATGCTGTTCCGTCTGCCTGGAACATTTGCATTTATTACCTCCCTTTCATCCTCTATCAGTGAGCCATCCCCTCCTCCAGGAGGTCCTCCCTGACACCCCGGCCGGGTCAGGCATGCCCCAACACAGACTCCTGGGTTCCCCCATCTCAGCCCTGACCAATGCTGGGTTGTCACTGTCTGTGACAGGTCTGTCTCCCCTACTGGGTCCTGGGAGGACGGGACTGGGCTCTGTTCACCCACTGCCTTCTCCTCGGAGCTTACAACAGAGGCATCCTTCGGTCAGGACCTGGGTTTCAACCCCGACTTCCCCGTTCGTGGAGAGTCTTGGGTGAGCGTGGGCCTCTCCTGGGGCCCCAGTTTTCTCGTGAGAAATGTGAAAAGAATGGTCGGTTCCTCCCCCAGCCTCCCAGGGCTGTGGTGGGACATTGAGAAGACGAGACCCTGGGTCCTGAGCTGACCGCGTGCCGGGTGACCGTGGGTGACCCGCTTCCCCTTTTGGGGCCCATCTGGCTGGATGAATGGGTGGCAGGGGCCCCATCCTGCCGGGACATTTTAGGAGGCCGGCGCGGGGCTTCCCAAGGCAGGAGGGTCAGGGACAGGCAGAGGGAAGAGGTGTCTGCTGGGTTAGGGGAAAACCGGCCTTCCCCATCATAGAACGGATGATGGGAGGGAAACAAACAAGGCTGGCTCCACCCGGGTGTGAGGGGAAGTTGGGGGAGAGGATAAGGGGCCCCAGGAGGTGGGTGAAAACCACAGTCCACAACTTGTGCCAACTTCCCTCCCGGAGCCTGTACGCCTTGGGGTCCAGGCCGTCTGCCTGATCACTGGCCTCTGAAATGTCACACGTCTTCCTTCCAACCTCAGATCCCACTCTGCCTGCAGCCTTCCAGCCTCACGCATGGCAGCCCCATCCTGTGTCTGCTCAGGGAAAAGCTTAGAGATCCCTTCGACTCCTCTTTTCCCTCCCACCAAGTCCAGCCCATCGGCGAATGCAGTTGGCTCCATCTGCAAAATCTATCCCCACCTCCACGGCCACCATCCTGGTCCAGCTGCCACCACCTCCTGTCACCACTGCTGTTGCCTCCTCACTGGGTTCCCTGCTCTTGTCTGCTTCCAACAGTCTCTTCCAAGAGGCGGCCAGAGGGATCCTATTAGGACCTGAGTCAGAGCCCATCCAGCCTCTCCTCGGAGCCCTCCTGGGGCTCCCACCTCACTCGAGGTGACGGCCAAGGTCCTCACTGCAGCCTGCAAGGCCCTGCACAATCCCTGTTCCCCTCTGCCCTCACCTCCTCCACTTTCCCCACATTTACTCCACTCCTGCCACACAGGCTTGACTCTGCTTTCCTGCCTCCTGGCCTTTGCCCATCCTGTGCCCTTGGTTTGAAATGCTTTCCCTGCCAACTTTCCACCCGGCTCCTCTGACCTTTCAGGTCTCACCTTGTGATAGGCTGAATAATGCCCCCCAAAGAGATCCAGGTCTGAATCCCTGGAACCTGCGAATGTTACCTGCAAATAGATGACAAAAGGGACTGGGTAGATGCGATGAAGTTCAGGATCCTGAGGTGGAGAGATTATCCTGCATTATCTGGGTGGGCCCTCAATGTAATCACAAGTGTCTTTTAAGAAGGAGGCAGAGATAGAATTGACTACAGAAGAGATGGTGATATGACAAGAAGAGCAGAGATGGGAGTGGTGCAGCCACAGCCGAGGAATGCTGGCAGCCACCAGAAGCTGGAAGAGGCAAGGAACGGATTTTTTCCTGGAGGCTCCAGAAGGATCCAGCCCTGTGGACACCTTGATGTGAGCCCTGTAAGACTCCTTTTGGACTTCTGACCTCCAGAACTGTAAGAGGATACATTTCTGCTGTTTTAAGCCACTAAGTCTGTGACAATTTGTTACAGCAGCCGCAGGAAACTGATACACACTTTAAATATCATCCCAGGGAGGCTGCTTTGGAGCCTCCACCTAAATTACATGCTCTGGTGTTTCTCTCTCAGAATCCATCCTTTTCCATCAGAGCATCCTGACCCTTTGTAATGACCTTTTAACAGCTGTCCCCCACTCTGGGCTATGAACTCTGTGTGAGGCCAGGATCTCACGTGTCTTGGTCAGTATGTGCTCCCGTGACCTTGCACGGGACCTGCTGAGGCTACACACTCAACAGATATTGGTCAGATTCATCCATTCATCCATCTATTATACTTATCAAGTATTTATTGAGTACCAAGTGTTTGCCTGGCACTGTTCTTGGAAGTGTGGGGTGCAGACAGTGATTCTGCCCTTGTGTCGCTCCTTATTATGAACTGAATGTTTGTGTCCCCTCCCAAATTCATATGTGGAAGCCCTAACCCCCAATGTGCCTGTATTTGGGAGTGGAGCCTATAAGGAAGTAATTAAGGGTGGGGTCCTGAGCTGATAGGATTAGTGTCCTTATAAGAGGAGACCCCAGAGAGCTTGCCCTCTCTCTGTCCCCATGAGCCCACGAAGAGGACATGAGAGCACATGGTGAGATGGACCCACCTGCAAGACACAAGAAGAGGCCTCACACTAAAACCTACCTTGCTGGCACCTTGATCTTGGACTTCCCAGCCTCTTGAACTGTGAGAAATAAATGTTTGCTGTTTAAGCCACCCTGTCTGTGGTATTTTGTTACCGCAGCCTGAGCTGACTCAGATACCCTTCAGCATTTATTGTCTCTTCATTGGTTTTTTTCCTCATTCCACACTGCTTTACTTATTACGACTACGGTGGTTTAAAAATATTCCATCGAAAGGTGGAGACGAATCCCCCTCCTCTTGAATGTGGCTGGATGTAGTGACTTGCTTCTAGTCGGTAGCATATGGCGGAGGTGATGGTGTATGGCTTCTGAGACCAAGTCATGAAGGCATTGTGGCTTCCTCCTTGTTCGCCCATGGGGCAACTCACTCTGGGAGAATCCAGCTGCCTTGTCATGAGACTTCTATGGAGAGATCCATGTGGCAAGGAACTGAGGCCTCCTGCCAACAGCCATGTGAACGAGCCAGGAAGCTCCAGTCCCAGCCAAGCTTTCAGATGACTGTAACCCTGCCAACCTCTTAACTGTACCCTCACCAGAGACCTTGAGTAAGAACTATCCAGCCAAGGGACTTCCCTGGCGGTCCAGTGGTTAAGACTCTGTGCTTACACTGCAGGAGGCACGAGTTTGATCCCTCGTTGGGGAACTAAGATCCCACATGCCACAAGGCACGGCCAAAAAACAAAAAAAACAAAAAAAAACAAAAACAAACTATCCAGCCAAGCCACTCTCAGATTCTTGACTCACAGAAACTTTGAGATAATAAAGGTGCTGAGTGTTGGGGTAATTTGTTATGCAGTAGTAGATAGCTGATACAATAATAGCTCTACAGTGTGTTTTGTTATCTGGTAGGGCAAGTCTCCTTATCATTATTACTGCTATTTATTGAGCACATATTGTGTGCCAAGCACTGTTTTAAGGTGGTAGACAAAAGAAGGAAAATTCCTGCCTCATGGAGCTCATAGTCTGGTGGAAAAGACAGATAATGAACAAGTGAAGAAAGAAATATACAATATGCAGTTCCCTGATGGTCTAGTGGTTAGGATTTGGCACTTTCACTGTAGAGGCCTGGGTTCAATCCCTGGTCAGGGAACTGAGATCCCACAAGCCATGCGCATAGCCAAAAAAGAAAAGAAAAGAAAAGAAAAGAAATATATAATATGAAGTGGAACGTGTGTGTGCCATAAATGATCTGAAGAACAAAGCTAGACAATGTTGGGTGTTGGGGGGGTTTGAGCATAGACCTTAATGGAGTGATTCAGGCATCCACAGTGAGAACATTCGTGGCAGAGGGAAAGGCCAGTGCAAAGGCCCTGAGGCAGGAGTTGCGTGGTTTCTTCAAACAATAGCCAGGAGGCCAGTGTGGCCAGAGTGGAGTGAGAGGAAAGGAGAGGAGGGGAAGGACTGTGATCCATAGGGGAGATGATTCCAGAAAGGTGACCTTACCTCTGGGGGCACCTGACACCTGCTTCTGAAGGCCACTGTGGGAACTCAGGGAGCTGCTGCCTGTGGTTAGTGGAACGGGTGAGGCTCTTTGGCTGCCCTGGTCCTGTGCAACCTCGAGGGGCTGGGATGACCTCTCTGGACTCTGCAGTGTGTGTCAGGATGGGCTGGAGTTGACCAGACTCCCTGCTTGGTTCCCAAAGTCCAGCCTTGGCACCCTGGTGCCAGGCACCCCCTCTTCCCTCCTCCTCCCTCACCTCCTCCTTCCTATTCTATCCTCATCCCTCCTTCTCCCTCTTTCTCACCCTCCTCCCTCTCTCTCTCCATCCTGAATCAACATTCCAGGCCAGGGGAGAAAAACAGGGCAGGCTTCCTTCCTCTCCCTGGCCGGGCTCCAGAGACTGACTGGGCCATTGTGTGTTTTGGCCTCAAGGTCAACCCTAAACCCCACCCCTGCCCTCTCCATTACAGAAAGGTTACTTGAGAAAAGGCACCTTGGGTGAGGGGGAGGGATGGGGGAGAGAGAGGCAGAGACTGCTCTGGAGGTCTGGCCTGGCTCCCACCCATGGCTAGTGGAATCTGAGGGCCCAGGAGGACCCCAAGCACCCTCCGGGCTTTGTGGGGTAGGGAGATGGGGAGCCGCTATGAGCCCCCTGGGGCAGAAGAGAGTCCCAGTCTCAGCCTTCAGGCTGAAAACCTGCTGTGTGATCCTGGGCCAAACCCTGGCCCTGCCCCTTCCTGGCTGAGTGAGTTTGGGTAAGTTGCCTCCCTCTCTTTGTGCCTTACTTTCCTTTTATTGTCAAACAGTCCCCGCATCTGGGTCCCCCAACTTGCCAGCTGACAAAAATCACCCAGGCTATTTATTTTAAAAATCCAGTTTCCAGGTCCCTTCCCTGGAGACACAGATTTCCTGGGCCCAGGCAGAGACCTGGGAGGTGTATTTTTAATAAACAGCTAGCAGACTGGGGAAATGGGGCCCCATTTCAAAGGGAGGCTGTGAGAAGCAAGTCAGGGAATCTGTATTGAGGGCACATTTCCCCCGGCACCTGTTTGTTCTTTTTTTCTTTTCTTTCTTTCTTTTTTTATTTTGGCTGCACCACGTGGCTTTCAGGATCTTAATTCCCTGATCAGGGATGGAACCCCACCCCGGGCAGTGAAAGCGCTGAGTCCTAACCACTGGACCACCAGGAAATTCCTCATTATTTTTTATTTTTAAATTAAAAAAAATTTTCAGCATCAGGATTCTAAAAGCTTATACATGGATATTATTTTTCTTGTAAGCCGTTTTCAGGTGATTACAATTTTCCATAAAGTGTATTTCCATCCTGTATTCCATAAAATGAGGGAAACCTGTGCCGTAGGGTTAATTAAGTCCCCCAGGAAGAAGGCATTATAGAAAAAGGGTTATATTTGGCTTTTCCATCAGCCTGTTGCCCAAACCTAACACCTGAGTGACTTAAAAAGCATTTATCAAGCATTTATGTAACTAGATTCTTTCCTCGTATTGACTCATTTAATTTTTTCAACAGTCCTGGGAGGTGGGTACTATTACTATCTCTGTTTTACAAGTGAGGAAAAGCCACGTTGCCTGGAGTCCCTCAGCTCAAGTGGCCACCTCAGCTCCACCTGGGCTCTGAGCCTGCACCCCTGCCTGCCGGCCCTGCTGAGGGGTGATGGGGACACCTCAGCTAGCCTCCTCCCAGCAGCTGTGGGAACTATGGGACATGGAGTGAAGTTTTGGCTCTCTGGGCCTCAGTTTCCTCACCTGTAAAATGGAGGAACTGCCAGTAATACTCATGAGGGTTCTTGTAGGAATTCACTGAGATAGAGATACAAAAGGACCAAATCAATGCTGGAGATATAGGAGCTATTATTATTGTGTGTTTGTTGCTGTTATTCTTCCCTGGACTGTTAAAGAGGGGGATTGGACTGCCTGGAGGATTCAGTTCAGAAGCCCAGAGAGGCCCAGCGGGACAGGAGACTTGGTCCTGGGGACATCTGAGCCTCCACACCCTGAGGATATGGGATCTGGCTTGACCTAGAAAACTGAGCTGCTACCCCCTCCCCTCCTTTGGCCCCTCCCGCTGGCCTCATTCTGCCTTGCACAAAGCAAGCCCCACTGGAACACAACCCCAGTCTTTCCCAAATCCTGGCTACTGTGCCTGGGGCTCTTTCGCTTTGGGCTTAGGTGAGAAAGGCCATTTTGTTCAGCTTGGAAGGTAGGAGTTCCAAGGTGTGTCATGGCAGAGCCTACCAGCTGCCCACCTGGGATCCATCCTTCCTGTCTTCCTTGAGAGCAGGACCCTGAAGTTCTTTGGAGCAGCAATATACCCAGGGAAAAGACTACATGTCGCAGCCTCCCTTGCAGCTAGGGTGGCCACATGACTAAGAGCTGGTCAATCAGAAGTAAGTGGAAGTTGTAGGGTGGGGAAAGTTCCTCAAAAGGGGCACAGTCCATAATCGGGCATGGGGCTTCTTTTACCCTTTGTCCCCCTCTTCCTGCTTCCTGCATGGAACATGGATGAGGCAGCTGTGACTCCAGCAGCCATCTTGGACCATGAGGTCATCAAGAGAATGGAAGCCCCAAGCTAAGAATGATAGAGCAGAAAGACAGAAAGAGCTGTGTCCCTAATGACACTGTGGACAATCTGCTTATGATTACCTTTTATGTGAGAGAGAAATAATCTTCTATCCATGTAAGCTACTCTTACATGTACCAGTTTCTCTTTTATCTTATATATTAATGTCCTCTCTCTTTGTTGTTTGTGTTATTTCCAGTCTCTCTTAGTAGCCACTGAAGAAAAATTCTAACTGATATATATGTTACTGACTCTTATGTGAATATGGAGGAGTGGGGAGAATATGGACGCTATTTCCCATTTTGGGGCTGTTCCTGTTGTTGGGGTTAAGAGTATGGGCTTAAATCTATCCTCACTTCCTAGCTGTGCCATTGCCTGGAACCCTCATATTGGAGAACATTGATTTAGCTAATAGCTTTCAAACTCCATGGAGCTCCCTTAGTGCCCACTCAGGTGGGGCAGAGTCAGTGGACAGAACTTTTAGCTCTCTCCTTCCTTCGTTGGCCAGAATTGGTCACATGGCGACCAATAGCTGCAAAGCAGTCGGGGAAAGTGAGTACCTGACATTTTCAGTGTCTTTTATGGGAGGCAGTGCCTGCCATCATGAAAGAGGAGAAGTGGGTGGCTGTTGGGGAACTATTCTCTTCCCTCAATATATATATTTATTGAGCATCTAACCTGCTCTACTTCAATCAGAACAGTTTCTCTTTTATTTTATATATTAGTCTCCTCTGTCTCTTGTCATACTTGCAAAAAGTTTGTCTATTTCATTGGTATTTTCAAAGAACCAGCTTTAGGCTTTATTGACTAACTCTATGTTTTATTTTATACTTCATCCATGTCTGCTTTTACTTTTCTTAATTCCTTACCTTTTTACTTTGGTTTATTTCATGGACTTTTTCTAGTTTCTTGAGTGGCAACCTTATTTTGCTCAATTTCAAAATCTTTTCTTTTTAGTGCTCTCAATGCCTTTAAGCATTTAAGGCTATCATTCCCCCTCCAAGTGCAGCTTTGGCCATATCCCACAGTTTTTCTCTCTCTCTCTCTCTCTCTCTCTATATATATATATATAGATATAGATATAGATATAGATATTATGTTTTCACTGGCAATTGATTCTTGTTGGTATTTTGCATTTTAATTGCCTCTGTAATCCAAGTATTATTTAAATTTAAGGATATTCTTCAAAAATGTGTAGAAATTTGGTGAGGGGGAGGACTATAGCTTTTGAATTGATATCTACTTTTATTGCATTGCTATTTTAAATAATATATTGACCTACCATGTAAGTTTGTATTTGAAGAAAGGGCTCTGAGGCTAATAAAATGGTTTGGAAAACTCTAGTCTATCCTAAGTCCACACATTTTTACTGATGGACAAATTGAGAGTCTAGTGAATCCATAGCAAATGCAGGATTCTAACCCAGATTTTATAACCCTCATTCTGGGTGCCTTTCACCACTCACCATCTCAGCTCAACATGGCCATCCCCAGAAAGGATCTGTCTTGAAAGTTTCTGGGAAATCTCTCTACTAGGTCTTTCCATCTTTGCCCAAATCTCTCTTTCTACCCCAAGCCTGGAGTCTGCTATTACCACTTCTGACTAACACCAAGAGTCTCCCTATAGTGGGTCATCTTGGCTGGGTTAGGCTTGCGGCTCATACCCTACTAGTGAGAGGAGTTAGAAGACACACTCCTTCCGGTTCCCACTGCCCTGCTCTCCACCCCTCAACCCCACCCCTGCCCCATTTGCATTCATTTATTCATAGGGGCTTTTTTGTGTGTTTAGAGGAGGAGGGAGATATTTTTAGGACTGTGCAAGTGATGTTTGAGATACATGGGGTGGGGGTGGGGGAATCCCAGGACAATGGAGGACACAAAAGGGCATCTTTGGTTAAATGGATGAGGGCCAGAAGATGCTGGAACTCTTCTTGAGAAATGTGGTCATTCTTTGTCCTGTGCACAAATCAGTCCCTGGGTTATGGAGTGAGGCGCAGTGTAGGGGAGGGCCGTGTTCAAACAGGGCAGCTGTTTGGTGCCACGGGAGGGGCACTCTTTGGGCCACTGGGAAGCAGGACCCTCAGATATAACCTGGGGAGATGTGGGAAGGGCCTAAGGCCCTGACATCAAGCAGTGGGGGCTTGGAGCCCTGTGCTTTGGGCACCCCTGCGCATGCATGCAGCCAGACTGAGAATAATCTTGGGTGGGAAAAGAAGCAAGTGTGGTGACCAGGAATGGCAGGGTTGGGAGTGGTGGAAGGAGAGGCTGACACAGGCGTGTGTTAACCAGGATGTTTATAGCCTCTGTGGCTCTCCGACAGCTCAGTGAAGGAGCAGGGCCCTGTTGGCTCTAACTCTAGGGTGGAAGCAGGAGAACCGTGAACCATGGTCCTGCATCCTTGCTGGAAGCAAGTGGTCCTCCACTCAGGGGGAGGAAACAAGGAGGGTGGCACGAAGAGCTGGTCTCTCTGGAGGTCTCCAGGGCCACGGTGCTACTCCAGGGCTGTGGGGGAGGATGGGGCACAGGGGTGGAGGAGGCCGTCAGGGAGGGGGGACCAGGTCCCCAGCGCCCCCATTCCTTCTGCTGCCCTGCCCAACCCTGGCCTCCCAGCGGCCCCACCCGCCCCATGCTCAGCCTGTGCCAGGTTCAGGTTCAGGAAGGTGGCGTTGGTCCTTGTGCGAGGAAGGGAGGTTGACTGTGAGAAGAGAGACAGAGTGAAAAGAAATTCCGAGGCTTCATCGGGGGTGGCCTGCTTCATTGACCAGCCTTCTCCCCCCAACGCTGACCCAGAAAACTAGGGTTTGATGAGTGAATGGGTGAAGGAGGGTGCTAGGGTGTCTGGCAGTGATTGGGTCCCTGATCCTGAAAGCTTCAAGTCTGAGGGAGGGGGGTCACTGTCCTTAACTCAGGGACATGGCTTCTGAGACTGCCTGGTCTGATGGGGGAGGCAAGGCTCCAGGGACATGACATCTCAGACCTCTGGGGATGCTCAGTCTGATGGGGAGACACGGTCCCCAACATCTGGGAGCTCCCAGTCTGATGGAGGAGACATTGTTCCTGACTTCTGGGAGCTCCCAGTCTGATGGGGAGACACGGTCCCCAACATCTGGGAGCTCCCAGTCTGATGGAGGAGACATTGTTCCTGACTTCTGGGAGCTCCCAGTCTGATGGGGAGACACGGTCCCCAACATCTGGGAGCTCCCAGTCTGATGGGGGAGACATTGTTCCTGACTTCTGGGAGCTCCCAGTCTGATGGGGGAGACATTGTTCCTGACTTCTGGGAGCTCCCAGTCTGATGGGGGAGACATTGTTCCTGACTTCTGGGAGCTCCCAGTCTGATGGAGGAGACATTGTTCCTGACTTCTGGGAGCTCCCAGTCTGATGGGGAGACACGGTCCCCAACATCTGGGAGCTCCCAGTCTGATGGGGGAGACATTGTTCCTGACTTCTGGGAGCTCCCAGTCTGATGGGGAGACACGGTCCCCAACATCTGGGAGCTCCCAGTCTGATGGGGGAGACATTGTTCCTGACTTCTGGGAGCTCCCAGTCTGATGGGGGAGACATTGTTCCTGACTTCTGGGAGCTCCCAGTCTGATGGGGGAGACATTGTTCCTGACTTCTGGGAGCTCCCAGTCTGATGGGGGAGACATTGTTCCTGACTTCTGGGAGCTCCCAGTCTGATGGGGGAGACATTGTTCCTGACTTCTGGGAGCTCCCAGTCTGATGGGGGAGACATTGTTCCTGACTTCTGGGAGCTCCCAGTCTGATGGGGGAGACATTGTTCCTGACTTCTGGGAGCTCCCAGTCTGATGGAGGAGACATTGTTCCTGACTTCTGGGAGCTCCCAGTCTGACTGGGAGTCATGGTCCCCATCATCTAGAAATTCCCATTCTGATGGAAGAGACATTGTTCCTGAACACAGGGAATTTCCAGTCTGAAGAGGAAACACAATTCCCACCACCTAGAAATCTCCATCCTGATGGAGGAGATCGTCCCTATTTCAGTTTGAGAGATTAATTTACCTTCTGAGGGTAGGAATTCTGTTCTCACTCTTATTGTAACGCAAAGCATGAAACACGATCCCCATTGTCGAGGATGACCGTCTGAAGAGGGAGGCAGGATCCACCCTCTATACCTCTAGTCTGATGGGAGAGGTAAACGCCCATCATTAGCCTATTCCCCCAGTATGGTGGTAGAGGCAATATCTCCTGTGTTTTATGGTCCAGGAAAAAGGATGCCTTACCCTCAGACTACACACTGTATTTTAAAACCTTTGGTCTGGTGTGCCTCTTACAGAAGAGAGAAGGCATGGAAGCCCCGTTTAGTGTCCCCAGTCTGATGGAGGAAGCCTATCTACCCCTGGTCTAGGTCATCAGTTTGACAGAAGAGGCACGAGCTCCATTTGGGGAGTCCCAAGTCAGATGGAGAAAGCGGAGCCCCTCTTCTGGGAGCCCTTGTCTGAAAAGAGGCCCCCCTCTCCCTGTCCCCTCCCGCACACTCACGGGCCACCTGCAGCTCCACTTCCAGCGTCTCAGTCTTGCCCTGCAGCGTGACGGTCTTGAGTGTGTAGCGGCCGGCGTCGGTGAGGTTCAGCTTCTGCACCAGCAGCGAGCAGTTGGCGAAGCCCACCTCCCGGCCTGTGTGCGCGGGGCCTGCGATCCAGTTCCCCGACGGCAGTTGGCTGAGCAGCCGATTGGGCTCGGAGGCAGGCCCGCGGTACCAGGCATAGACCAGCAGATCCTTGGGGTAGCCCTGTACGGTCAGTGTCACGTCCTGGCCCTCCATCGGCCTGGTCGGCATCGGCACGATTGTCATGGCGACCGCAGCCGCTGGGGAGAGAGCGAGGGGGCTGGGTCAGCTGCGCCTTCGCGGGGCAGAGCGTCCCCCGCCCACCCCCGGCCAGCTCACATATGCCTCCCCCAGCTGGCACTCCCCATGCGGGTTGGTGGGAGGGAGACAGAGTAAGGAGGTGACTTGTGTGGTATGGAGGTGGATTTTGTGTCTCAGCAATGCCTGCCTGCCAGGGAGCTGTCTTCACCCGTCAGATTGAGAAACCCCAATGGGGGCTGTCTCTTCCCCCATTAGACTAGGAATTTCCAGCCTTTGGGGGAATATCTCTCCCATTAAACTGGAAGACCCTAGAGGGTTGAGTCATGTCTCCTCCATCAGATTGGAAATTCTCAGAATATGGGGGCCGTGTCTCCCCCATCGGATAGTTGGGAGCTGTGTACTCCAGGTGTTGTCTCTTCTGTCAGCTCAAGAGACCTCAGAATATGGGGGCTATAGTTCCCCATCAGATTGAAAGATTCCAGAGGGTGGGAGGCCATGTCTCCTCCATCAGATTGGAAATTCCAGATTATTTTCAGGCTGGGTCTTTCCAGTCAGGCTGGGGACCCCAGAACTTGAATGGGGGCATGTCTATCCCATCAGACTGGAAATTCCTAGAAAGTGGGGGGCTTGTACTCCCCCATCAGATTGGGAGTACCCCAAAGGTGGGAACTGTGTCTCCCCCATCAGACTAGGAATTCTCAAAAAAAAAAAAAAAAAAAAAAAGCCATGTCTCCTCAAGACCATGTCTCCCCCATCAGAATACAAAATCTCCTCCAGTGTCTCCTGTGTTTCCTCCATCTGACTGGAAGCTCACTGAGGGCGGCTGTCATGTCTCCTTCATCACTGCTAGAGTGGAGTGTGAGGCATTGCCTCTTCTCCCTGACTGGCAGCTCTTGAATAGGGAGGCTATGCTTCCCTGTTTCGAGGCCATGTCTGCAAGGGCAGAGACCATGTCTCCTCCGTCAGATCAGAGTCTCGCCCAGGTGGAAGAAGGGTGGCATCTCCCTTTCCTCTGTCTCTCCCCTGGCACCTGCCACAGGGGTGCTGACGGTTTAGGAGGCCGTTGGGGGCGCTCTACCCACTCCCTGCACATACCTGCACACCTTGGACTCCCCCCCATCTTGACCTGCACAGACAGGGCTCTGGACAGCGCCTGAGGTCATCCGGTCCACCCCCCTGTCTCCTGCCAAGACCAGCTGCTAAGGCCCCAGTAGGGTGGGGCAGGAGGTACACTTACCTCTGGGAATGCCATTTCTGCTTTGGGTGAAAGAGTATCCACCCTTTGGATGAGGCCCAGCCTGTTAGTAAGAGGGAGGGAGGAGGGAGGGAAGGACCGTTCCCACTGTCCCTGGGAGATGGTGGCCACTTGGGAAGGAACCAAGGCGGAATGAATGAGGCCCTAATGTTCAAAGCCACCATCCCCAGGGGATGAGAAAATGTCCCCTGAGGATCCTGATGTGTCTCTGAGAACACCAGCTGTGTCTGCACTACCCCCACCGCCAGGTTGTTTAAGGACAGAGGCAAGACAGTGCCTCTCTCGCTGTGTTTTTCCATTTGCCAACGACTGGCTGTGATTTTCCAGGAGTGTATCCATGTACGCGTGCGCACACCGGCCTCTGGGCCAGATAACTGGGTTATCTAGTTGGATGCGCTGAGGTTCAGCTGTCTGTTTGGCAGGGAGTGGGTCCAGCCTGGAGCAGCTGTGACAGACTGAATTTAGAACATGGGCACCCATATGAAGGGACATCCGAATGTTTTCCCACTCTGCAGATGCACGGTTTGGGACATGTGGCCCATTTCTCACTTTGCCAACCCTCAAGGAAGAGAGCCTGATTTGTCAGTTGTTTTCTGGGTGACAAGGCACAGACTGCCTCTTTTTGTCACCTGGATGAAGAGGGTCCACCTGATATGCCACTTTGTCACTTGGCCAACGAATGGGTTGAGAATCTCTCACTCTCCAATCATCTCTTGGGCAAATGGTGGCCTAATGGCGGGTGGAGCAGCCAAAGCTTGAGTCCAGCTGGGCCTCCATGGAGAGGGGGGGTTGGTCAGGCCGGGGACGACTCACCAGAGAGTTTGACCACCACTGAGGCAGATCCAGACAGCAGGGTCTTGGGGTTCTTAGCAATACATGTGTACGTGCCCTCCTGGGCTGCCGTCATGCTACTGATGTTGAGGTGGTCTTGGCCATTCTTTAAGGCCCGCCCGTTGAAGACCCACATGTACTCAGGCTCCGGGCAGGACCGGGACACGCACCACAGCGTGAGAGATGTGTTGAAATCGACTTTGATGGTGCAGCCCGTGCGGGTGGTGGAATCCTGGAGGATGGCCACGCGTTCTGGGCCAACTGTGGGGGGGGGGGAGGGAGAGAAACGGGGCAGTGGAGGGAGAGGGTGGTCGAGGTGGGCACCCCCCCTGGCTTTCTTTCCACCAGGATGGGCCCCTGGGAATATCTGGAGGGAAAAAGAGCTCTGGCCTTTTCGAATCCCACATGGATCTCTAACTTGCTCTGAGATCTTGACAATCACCTTCCCTCTCAGGGGAATCTCAGTTTTCTCTTCTGTAAAAAGAGGGTGTTGGGCCAGACAACATTGCAAGATATTTTTGAAATCTGTGGTTCCATTAAAAAAAAAAAAAAGTCTAAATGGTTTCTGATAAGCCATTCTAAGAGTCTAGAATTCTAGCGTTCCAAGAGCAGATGTTTCTATGTTCTAGGATTCTAAGATTCTAGAAATCTATGTTTCTAAGATTCTAGGGTTGGGTGGCTCTAAGGTTTTAGAATTAGATTCTAAGATTCTAAGAATTTCTGCTTCTAGAGTTTCTAGGATTCTCAGAGTCTAGAATCCAGTGCTTCTTAAATCCAGAATGCCCTGGTTGTAGGATTCTAGGTTCTAAGTTTTTCTACATTGCCGGCCCTCGTGTACCTGAGTGATTTCCTTTCTCTGGATGCCACACTGCATATCTGCTGCCCCTGGGAATGACTCCATGCTTTGGTTATGTTTTTAATTTTATTTCCCCTCCCATTCCACCACTCACGCCATCCCCCCTCCCTTTCAAAATCAACCAGTCCTGGAGGTATTGATTCAAAGGGAAGGATTATTCAATTTCAAAGGTGGTCTTTCGTCCTTAGGAGATGGGTCAAGTGCACTTTATGAGGAATCCCTGGTTTCTAACCCCAGCTGGCCTACTGACTCACTGCATGCCCTTGGGCACTCTCTCCTGGCCTCAGTTTCCCCATCTATGAGGTTGGGGCACTGGGTATCTCTGCAGGGGCTGGGCCAGGAGGACTCACAGTACACGGTCAGGTTGATGGGCTCGCTGCGGCTGACACTGACCGGGTTCCAGACCTCACACTGGTAGGCTCCGGCCTCCTCCCTGCGGATGCCGTGCCGGGTCAGCACCCGGCCGTCAGGGGACAGGCCGAGGCGGACGGCGATGGGCAGGGTGTCGCCGTTGAAGAACCAGCGGACCTCGGCGGGGCTGGGGCTGCTGCATGTCAGGCGCAGGGTGTCCCGGCGCTCCACCAACGCAGTGCTGTTGGTCATGACCACAGGCTGGGCCAGGATCTCTGTGGGGCAAGAGACAGAGGGGGAGGGGGCCGGGCACTGCCTGCTTCCAGGGCCTCCCCCTCCCCAGGCAGGGGACATGGCTGGATCCCGGTGGTGCCCCTGAACCCCCAGGCAGAGGGGCAAAGAACAGGTTGAGAGGCAGGTTTAATCCCAGAAGCCATCTGGGAGGAGATGCGCATTTTAATGTTATTTTAGGTCAGGTTTTTTTTTTTTTTGATGGTTTTAATATTTTTTAGAGTTTTTTTTTTTGTTTTTGTTTTTTAAAGAAGGATTGGGAAGGAGATGGGAAAGCCCAGCTGGGGAAGAGGGGGCTCTGGGGGGTGTCTCACCATAGACCTGCAAGCGTCCGTAGCCCACCTCCGTCTGAAATTGCCTGTTGAGAGTCTGCAGGATGTAGGTGCCCGAGTGCCCGGGCAGGGCGCCCTGGATGTCCAGGCCGCCGTCGGGACGCACAGCCTCCCGCCCCGTGTGGGCCGGGCCAGGGGTCTCATCGCCTGTGCTTACGATGTAGCTGGCCACCAGGTAAGACAGACTGAGCGTGGGCCCCGCATACCAGTTGTAGGCAAGCAGCTCCCCTGAAAGCCCTTGGACAGCCAGTGTGACGTTGTCGCCCTCGGCTGGCTGGGCAGGCTCGGGGGTGATAGCGATCTCGGCCCCCACGCTCAGGAAAGAGGCTGAGGAAAAGGAGCCAGAGGGGTGGGATGAGGTGGACTTGATCGCTCCCCACGTTTGATGGAGGGGGAGATGTGGCTCCTGGCACATGTGTTCCTCCCACAAGTAAGTGCTCAGAAACTGTCAGCCAGGTGTGGAGTCTCAGTCCTGGGGAGGGGGCTGTGATCTGAGGGTTGGATTTGATGGGCTATGCTAAGGATCCAGCCTGAGTCTTTGCGCACAGCAAGCTCACAGCACATGCTCAGCCTGCAGGACCTTGGATACCACCCAGAGGGTTCCCCCCCCTCCCGCTGTGAGAGTCACTAGGCCTCCACTTACGAGATCAGGCTGCCTCGTGCAGCCCCTGGGCCCCGACTCCCGGTCCGGCGCCCTTCCTCTGCCTCTCCAGAGGCAGAAAGTAGGGCCGTGATTAATACACTCCACCCCTTCTGTTCTCAACCCAACAGATAAGCCCCAAACCTGACTAGCTGGTTGGGGCTGCCTGGGTTTGAACTGTGTGTGGTTGCCTGGATTGGGAAGACGCGGCGGTTCTCACGTAAGAAGTGCTTACATGCTTGGCTTGGTTTCTGGTACTTTCCGTGCTGATAAAGGCTGACTATGAGCGAGGTCTCTGGGTCTAGCACTCAGCCCTGCCGCTTTCTGGCTGTGGGACCCTGACCGGTGCCTTGACCTCTCTGAGCCACAGGCTTCTGGTCTATGGAGTGGGGGGTCATGGGTGGGCCTTCTTCATAGGGTGGTTATGAGTACGTGGAAAGCATTTAGAATAGCACCCAGTAAGCACTAGTAAATGCTGCTTGGAATGACCTTCAAATGACCCCAGGAGTTAGGCCCATTTCACAGATGAGGAAACTGAGGCTGAGAAGAGGAAGGCAACTGCCCAAACCATAGCCTGAGGGAGGGGCAGAGTGGCTGGTTACAACTTGCTCTAGTTAAGGCTTCCGGAGCTCAGTAAGAGTTTACCACATGAATGAAGGCATAGCAGTGGCTCCCTTGCCCTAGCCTACACCCCGCTCTTAGAAATCTCCAAAGTCCACCTGAAAACCTCTCTGGGTGACGGTCCCCGGCCTGTCCCACACTGGTGACTCTTAGTGGAGCAAATTGTGCCTGTGTGAAGCAGAGCTATCCTCCAGACGTGCTGGATTTCCGGCTGACACCTTCCCTCCCCAGGCCGGGGATCCCCTCCCTTCCCCGAGGCCGTGGGGGCTGAGGTTCTGGGGGCGCCATTCTCGCTCACCACTGAGGAGGAGCCAGCTGCATCTGGTCAGCACCATCTTTCACCCCAAACCCAGCTCTTGGAGACAGCGGCGTTGGCGGCCCGATGCTCCGAGACCCTTCCTGGTTGAGGTTTGGCTCCGTCTGGCGCCGGACCTGGGAGGGTTCGGTGATTTGGAGCCGGGGGAGATCACCTGAATTTGGAGGGATCGAGTCACCGAGGATCTGGGGCCCCGTTTGGGTACCAGAGCAGGTATGGCAGGCACGGGCCAGGGGCCACGACCTGGCCAGGCCTCCTGGGGCGCTGCCTAAACTTCTTTGTGCCGAGGGCCCAGGTTTGGTACCAGGAGAAGAACCAGGTCATCAGGGAGGAGGAAGGAGGGGCAGGGGAAGATTTTAGGGCAGTTCTTACCCACGGCCCAGGCCCTGGTCTCCCTGGTGAACTCGGGGGTCACCAAGGGATAAAACCCATCTGTTGTGACTGCTGTTTTCCCAGCCCCAAAGCTGTGGGTGACCTTTAGGTGTCATCTCAGTGGCTGCCCTGTGATGTGAGCACTGTCAGAACCCCCACTGGCAGATGGGGAAACTGAGGCACCAGGTAAGGGCCCTGACTTACCCAAGTTCCTGCAGGTGGGGGAGGCCTGTGTGGCTCTGTTTCCAAAGCCACACAGAAGGGAAGGCTGGTGGCTGCACACTTCCTTTGGGGCTCTGCTTCTTGGCCTCCTGCGTGGGGCTGAGAAATCCACATTCTCTCTCTTCTCCTCCTGAGGCCTTGTTGTTTCTATATGTCAAATGGGTGTATGTGGAGCCTTTGGGGCTACAGAGAGTCCAGTTTTGACCTTGGCTCTGCACTTACTGGAAGTGGGGCTGGGAGCAGCCCCTTCCTGAGTCTCCATTGACTGCTCTGAAAAGGAGGGATGGTGTGGCCCCTACTCAGGGTTGTTGAGAGCAGATGCTACATGTCAGGAAGTTAGCCAGCACCTGGCAGAGTCGGGTCCCAAACATGAGGTGTGGTTGACGTTACTGGACCTAGTTCCACTGTTCCCAGCTTCCATGACCCTGGGCAAGTTATGGAGCCCACTGGGCCTCAGTTTCCTCATCTGTAAAATGGGAGTCATGATAGTACATTCCTCATGGACTGTTGTAAAAAATGAAATGAGTGAACTTGTGTGAAGTACTTACTACGATGCCTGGCACAGAGCAAGGCTCAAGAAATCACTCATTCATTTATCCTACAAATATTTAGTGAGCATAGATTGTCTGCCAGGCACTGTCCTAGAGGCTGGTAGGTAAAATCCCTGCCCTCATGGGGCTGACATTTGCAGGGTAAACAAATAAACAAAGTCTATTTCACACTGGATGGACATAAGTGCTTCCGGGGGGAAAAATAAAGCCAGGAAGGGACTTACCTGGTGGTCCAGTGGTTAAGACTCTGTGCTCCCAATGCAGGGGACCCGGGTTCAATCCCTGGTGGGGGAACTATGATCTCGCATGCCACTCAGTGCGGCCAAAAAAGAAAAAGAAAAAGAAAAAAAAAAAGCCAGGAAGGGGGCTGGCGATTTTGGAGTTGGGGGCAGAGTGGGGGGGTCAGGGAGGATGTCTCTGGGAAGATGACGCTGGGCAGAGGTCATGGAGGGATCTGGGGGAAAAGCGTTCTTGACAAACGTGTTATTATCAGTATCTTAATGGCTTCTGGGTCCTGGTTTCTCCAAGGCCCGAGCATCCTGCTTCTGGGCAGGGGGCCATACCTGTGGCTCACCTGTCCTGGTTTGCTCCTCCAGCACCTCGTCCTGAGCTGCCCTGGCAGGGCGGGGCTCTGACGTGGGGGTAGTATGAGGTGAGAGGGGTGGGTGCGGCCAGGTGAGTTGTGGGTGACCTGGCGCCTCCTGCTCCCTCCACCCCTCCTGTGTCCTCACCTCACCCTTCTCTGTCCTGGCCCAGCCCTCTCCCCTGAGCCCGGGACCGGGACCTCGTCCTAAGTGTCATTCAGGATGCCTGCCCCCCTCCCCCGATGTCCCTGGGCACCTCTCCCTCACCCTGTCCCAAACTGACCTCGACAACATCTTCCCCCAGACCTGCTCCTTTTCCCTGTCCTCTTATCAGGGATTGGCGCCACCATCCACCGTCACTGGGACAGAGACTGGGCCTTGTCCCTGAAGCCCAATCCCCCTCTCCCCACCGCATACCACACCCTATCATGCCTGCCTCTTAAATGCCCTGTGTGCCTTTGTCTCCCTCCCCATAGCCCCTGCCCTGGTCCAGGTCTCCCCACCCCCAACCTTGTCTGGCTTCCCCTCCCCAACTCCTCCCTGGTCTCTGGCCCTGGTTTGGCCCCCTCTTGGTGCCCAGAACCTGCTATGGCTCCCCAGTGCCCTCAGGAGAAAGCCCAGCTCCTCACTGTGGCCCTGCATGGCCTGGCCCCTGCCGGCTTGACCAGCCTCACGGAACATCCCTTCCTTCTGGGAACTCTCTGCTCCAGTTATTCTACCTCACTTGTGCTCTCTCTACCCAGCACATCCCTGCTTCCCTCTGCTCTATTTCATTGCCTATGCAACAACTCCTCGTCCTCCTCCAGGAAGCCCTCCTTGACTCTCAGACTGGGTTAGGTGCACCCCTCATCCCCAGTCCCAGCCCTGACCACCCTGGGTCCTTACTGTCAGGGGGTTGGTTTGTTTCTTCAAATGGACTGTGAGTTGTGGGAGGGCAAGACCAGGGCTGTTGTGGTCACCACCGTGTCCCCAGCGCTGCCCAGCACAGGATCGGATACAGAGCAGAGGCTGAGAGAGTGTTTGTGGAACTGGACACCAGGGGTAGATGACACAGAGAGAGGAGTCTCTAGGGAGGTCCAGATTTCTGGTGATTTGCCGTCTGGCTGAGGAGCGAGAAGAGTTGCGGCTATTAGAGACTAGGGGGCAGATCCCGGCTTTTGTCCAGACTCCGCCATGGCTCCATACCACCCACAGCATCACACTGACCCTTCTCTGCTGTCCTTGCCCTTCCCGATCCGCTCCCAGCCTTCACCTCCCCAGCCCTTCCTCAGGTGCTCCTGGACACGAGCCCAGATTTTTGGTCCAGTTGAGCCCTGCAGTTTCTTGAACACCTACTATGTGCCAGGCCCAGAGGGCAGAAAGTAAACCTGGCTACCCTGGGCAGGGGCCTTTGCCTGTCTGGGAGGTGGGTGGTGGGTGATCATGACACTGACCTCCCTGGGATTCCTCTGAGGGTGAGGGACAGCAGGCGCGTGGAAGGCTCAATGCTGTGCCTGCCCCAAAGTGGGCACCAGGGGCCATTGTTCATTCACCTTTTAACAAACTTTTACTGAGCATCTACCAGGTGCCGGGCACTGTGCTAGGCGCTGGGTTATAGCCACAAATAGGACAGACAAAAATCCCTGCCCCATAGCGCTGACCTTTTGTTTGGGGAGATACTCAACTGACAAATAAACACAAACAGGTGTAATATATCAGGTGGAGATAATGCTATGGAGAAGAAGAAAGCAGGGGAGGGACAGCAGTGGAGGTGTCTAGGACACTGTTTCATGTAGGGCTGAGAGAAGATGTTTTAGGAGGCGACACTGGAGTAGAGTCTCAATGAGGGAGCTGTGCTGAATCTGGGGGAAAAGAATTCCAGGCGGAGGGAACAGCAAGTGCAAAGGCCCTGAGGCAGGAGTGTTTTGGTGAGTGTGAGGCTGGTGTGGCTGGAGCAGAGTGAGTGAGGGCAGAGAGGGAACAGGGGCGGATCCTGCAGGGCTCTGTGGGCCGCAGGAGGACGTTGGTTTTTACTCTGAGATGGGAGCCCTGGGAGGGATGTGAGCAGGAGAAGGAGAGGAGCTGACTTAGGTGTCAATAGGATCTTCGGGCTGCGTGTGGGGAACAGACTGTGGGAGGTGAGGGCAGATGCTGGGAGGCAGTGAGGTGACTGCAATAGTCTAGCCGTGCTGCCCAGTATGGTAGCCACTACCATTAGCTTATCCGAATTTAGATGAGCTGTGAGTGAAAAGTACATACCAAAGTGGTGAATATTTTGTAATGTACAGGAGTATTGAATCCCTATGTTGTGCACCTGGAACTAACATAGTGTTGTAGGTCAATTTCACTTCAACTAAAAGAAGAGAAAGGACACGTAATCACAGTATCCTAACAGGTTCTGCAGTGAACAATATTTACATAGTTATAATGGTGCAAATGTTAATTATTGATATAATTAAAAGTATGATAAAATTTTGGGGAGAGGATGAGAGGAGAGG
Source organism: Eubalaena glacialis (assembly GCF_028564815.1). Taxonomy (NCBI): domain Eukaryota; kingdom Metazoa; phylum Chordata; class Mammalia; order Artiodactyla; family Balaenidae; genus Eubalaena; species Eubalaena glacialis. The sequence goes on along the minus strand of NC_083733.1, from coordinate 59,562,336 downwards.
TGGAGGTATTAAAACTTCATCTCAAAACATCTACAGATTAAAAAATTTTTTCTCTTTTTATTGTATCTATAGGAGATGATAGATTTAACTAAGCCTATTGTGATAATCATTTCATAATATATGTAAATCAAATCATCATGCTGTACGCTTTAAACTTATACAGTGATATATGTCAATTTTTTCTTTCTTTTTTCCTTTTGGCCATGCTGTGTGGCTTCTGGGATCTTAGTTCCCCGACCAGGGATTGAAACCGGGCCTTCCGCAGTGGGAGCAAGGAGTCCTAACCACTCGACTGCCAGGGAACTCCCTATGTCAATTTTTTCTTAATAAAACGGGAAAAAAAAAAAGATTCTGAAGGTGAAAAAATAAAAAAAAACCCACCAAATATTGAAGATTTATTGCAGACACACACACACAAAGAATGCAAAATAGATTGTTCACTTTTTATATTGAGTCCATGTTGAAATGATAACATTTTGCCTAGGTTGGGTAAAATAAATACGTTTCACCTGTTTCTTTTTACTTTTCTCCATGTGATACTAGGACATTTTAAAGTGTATATGTGGCTCACAACGTATCTACTGCATGGCCCGGGACCAGGCAGGAGGTGGTGGACCAGAGAGGGGAGAAGTGGCCAGATTGTTGATATATCTTACTAATGATACATTATCCATGTGGACATTGTTGGCTTTCCCTGTTAGCCAGCATCACCCTCCCTCCCTGAGAACCCATTTTGCAGACAAGGAAACTGAGGCTCAGGCCTTAGCTTCAGGAGGTTAGAGTGGGTAAGTTGTTATCTTCTCCGCAGCTGGGGACAAGTTTCTCTGACCTTGTTTTGTCAGCTCTCTCTCCCCACCCCTGCTCTCTTTTCTTACCAGCCACATCATTAATGCCCTGGGGAGCCGGAGGTGACCTGGGACCTCCTCATTCTGTCTCCCTGCTGAGACCCCGCCCACTACTGACTTAATATTTGTAAGATGGCCTGGGCTCCCGTGGCAGGACCTTTGTCCTGTCCTCCTGGGCGAAGCTGAAGCGGGTTTCTGGACCCCCCTTTTCTGTTCCCCTTATCTCTTCAGAGCGAGGCTGAGGGAGATGTAATATTTACTCATGGATCTGACTTCAGGGTGTGGCTTCCTGTGCCGGCCTGGCAAGGTCTGGCCTTGGTCCTGGGGAGGCTGTTATGTCCCCTTAATTCCTCACCCTCGAAAGAACACCCAGGCTACTGTGCCAGAGGGAACAGGGGATTGGAGGGGCAAGCCTCAGACCTTCGCACGGGCTGTTCCTTTTAGCTGGATACCCGTCCCTTCCCCCCTCCCCCACTCCTTGTCCCCGTCTCACCTCATTCACCTGGGTTTTTCCAAGTCATTCGATCGTTTAACAAATATTTATTGAACACTGACTATCTGCCAGGCTGTGTTGGGCAGACAGGCAACATCCCTTTCCTTGTGCGGCTAAATCCTATTGGAGGGAGATGGGCCATAATCAAGAAACTGATAGAGCGTATCATGTCAGGTGGAGATAAGTGCTATAAAAATATGAAATAGGGCAAGAGGATCGGGAGTGGCAGGGGTTGCTCTTTCGGTAGGGAGGGGTCAGGGAGGGTCTTTCTGAGGAGGAGATGTTTGAGCTGAGACCTGAAGGAGGTGACCGAGGGGGACCGTGACGATCTGGGGGAAGAGTGTTTTTGGCAGCAGTCTCGGCAGGTGCAAAGGCCCTGAGGCAGGAAGGTCTTGGATGAGTGTGAGGATGGCAAGAGGTGGGTGTGGCTGGAGCTGAGTGAGGGAGGGGTCAGTGGGAGGAGCTGGTTATAGAAGGAGCAGGGAACCCAGAACAGAGCGCTTTGGACGCCGCGAGGTGGCCCATTATAGATGAGTCAGGTGATGGTAAGGTCCAGCTTGTGGTATGAGAGCCAATGAGGGACAGAAGGGAAGGGTCTAAGTGTGGGGTGAGGGGCTGCAGGGGGGCAGGTTGGTACATGTGAGGGGCTGGGCTTTTCAGGAAGGTGGTCGAGGGCAGGAAGTGAAGGGCAGAATTAGGGAGGTGGAGGGGAGCAGAGAGAGTGCCAGGGTTCTCTGGGGACCCCAAAAGGGCCAGAAGGACCTGGGAGGGGTGACCTGGCTAGGTATCCTTCCTCTCTGGGCCTCATTTTTCCCATCAAGAATGTGGGATGGGTTGGACTTGGGTTTAGAGTTATGGTTAAAAGCAATTTAAAAGCCATTTTTTATTCTGGAAAACTTCCAAAGTTTACACACTCATCAAAAGCAGAGGGCAGAACAATGTCCTTCCCCCCACATCCATCACCCAGCTTGAGCCGATCTTATTTCCTCTCCCCTACCCATGCTCCTTTCTCATTTATTTGAAAGCAAATTCCAGCCATGGTATCCTTTTATTCATAGATACTTCAGCCTGTATCTCTAAAAGATAAGGACTCACAAAAAGCAAAACAAAAACCAACCCTCACAATGTCATTATTTCGCCTAAAATGTGAAAACAAAATCAACAATGAACAATTCCTTAGTATCTTCAATACCCAGTCAGTGACCAAATTTCCAGTCATCTCTTAAATGTCATAATCTCTTTACCAGCTTCATTGAGGCATACTTTTCATCCCATAATATTCACCTTGTGCAACCATTCCCCAAATCTAGTTTTAGAACCCTTTCATCACCCGCAAGGGTTTCCTGGTGCCGAGATCCAAAAATGGTTCAATATTTTGAAATGTTTGCTTCATCCGTGGAACGCTTTCCTCAAGCGAAATCTTCCTTGGAGCCCCAGTGTGTCCAGCAGATAAAAATACCTCGGTCTCAACACAGCCCACTCCCCCAGGTACAGAGACAAGCCTGCACTCTCATCAAAGGTGTGGAGGGTGGTGAGGGGGCGCTTACACCTCTGAAGCCAAGCTACCCACACCATCTGACCCCGGCAGACTCTTTCAGAGTGCAATGTCCTTTTGCACACAAAGGGGTTGAATTTGGGAGAGAAGGGTTTTCCCCATGAATCATAATCACTCTTGGTCATGGCCCAGCCCACTTCCTTCCCCACGCAGCCACTTCCTCGTTTGTAAAACAAGGAGCCACAGCCCTGAGAATCTAGACGTGCCGGTGGACTCATGGGAAGTAGGTAGTGGTGGGCAGTGACCCCTGGTGGGTAGAGATGGGGCGGAGAGAGCCAAGGAGCCTGGGAGCTCCCAGTCCCAGCCAAGGACATTGGTCTCTTCCTAATTGGGCCAAAAACACTGAACCCACCATCAGCGATACCTCCTTTGGGTTAAGCATTGCCCTCTCCTCGGTGCCCTTTGCTTGGCCACACAGATCCCAACATTTTAGTGGGTGTGGGTTACATCTTGGTCCCTCTTCCTTTCAGACTGGAAACATGCACAGGATAAAGCTTGGATGTTAGCAAGACTTTGGTTCCATTCCCAGTTTGTCCCTTGACAGCCTGTGTGACCTGACCTCTTTTTTTTTTTTCCCCCCGGCTGCGTGTGGCATGTGGGACCTTAATTCCCAGACCAGGGATCGAACCCGTGCCCCCTGAGGTGGAAGCGCAGAGTCCTTAGCACTGGACCGCCAGGGAAGTCCCTTACCTGACCTTTCTTAGCCTCAGTTTCTGCATCTGTAAAATAGGGATAATCACGGTACTTGCCTCATGAAACTGTTTTGAGGATAAAATAAATAAGTAAAGCACTTAACGCAGTGCATGGCGTTTGGTAAATGCTCAAGAAACGATTATTATTAATTATTATTACATTGGCTTCCATATTGCCTCCCCCACTAGACTCTGAGCTCTCTGAGAGTGGGGGCTGGTCTGGTGCCCAGTTGAGTTCATTTGACAGAGCTTGGTGTATAGTAGTTGCTCAATAAACATTTGCTAATGAATGAATGGAGATGCTGGGCACAGGAAGGGAAGGATATAGGTAATGAGAATCCACACATGTTCACTTATTCCACATGCATTCCTGGAGCCCCTGCCCTGTGCTGGGTGGTGCTGAGACCCATTGGGTGACCGAGGCAGCCCCCTCTGGGGGCTCACAGTCCAGCGGGGAGATAAGCCCATCTCCAGACAGTGACGACCCAGAGTGGGCAGGGCTGGGGTGGATATAAACTCAGAGGTGGGGATCTGACCCAGCTTGGGAGTCAGGGAGGACTTCCTGGAGGAAGAGGCATCTGAGCTGAGACTGGAGGATGAATACGGACCTGGGGCAGGTAGAGTGAAGTGATGTGGCTTCGGGCATGGAAGGGAATATGCGAGATTCTCGAAGAAGTTCAGTCCCTCAGATCACAGACCACAGGGTGGAGGTGAGGGACAGGGGTCTGAGAGGTAAGGCTGAGAGGCCGCCCAGGAGCCAGACCTGGCAGTCAGTTGAAGGCTGTGGTGAGGAGCCTGGACTTTAAGGGCACTGGGGAGCCATGGATGGTTCTGAGCAGAGAGGGGCAGCGTCGAGTTTGGGCTTTGGAAAGATCCCTCGGGCTGTCTTGTGTTGGGAGGGTTGGAGAGGGCAGGAGACCAGGTAGGAGGCTGCGGAGGCAAAGGGAGAAAAAACGGCAGCCTGGCCCAGGGCTGGGCTGTAGAGAGGAGGGGGGAAGGCCCAGCTCAGGCGACTAGGGGGCAGGGTCCGGTGCCTGCCCCAGTGAGACCGAGGGAGGGAGGCGCCCATGTTTCGGGGCCTGGGCAGCTGTGTGGACTCTCTGGGAGCCCCGAAGGGTAAAGAAAAGGGCAGAGGCTGGAGGCAGGTGGATGCGGGACACCACGCGGCCAGACCCTGGTCCGTGGGACTGCGTGGCTCTCTGCTGCCCCCTGCTGGCTCCGCCTTGAGTCGTGTCTTGCCTGCAAGTCTGGCAACCAGGACGGATCCAGTAAAGCCCAAACCCAACCAGTGACAAAAGAAGACATTTCCTGGGCGACCATGCTGCAGGGTGCACTCACGTTCACTGTCCCCAGTCCTACACCCCGGGTCTCCAGCTGCCTTCCCCTGCTGACACACTGAACTGAATTCAAAACTGTCCTCCCAAACCCTTCCCTTTTCTTTCTTTTCTTTTTTTTTAAACAGTGTTATTGAGGTGTAATTCACATACCACACAATTCACCCATTTCCGGTGCACAACTCAATGTTTTCAGTATGTTCCTAGGGTTGTGCAACTATCACCACAATCTTAGAACGTTTCCATCACCCCCAAAAGAAACCTTGTCCCCATTAGCAGTCACTCCCCATGCCCCCTCCCTCCCAGGCCCTGGCAAACATTAATCGGCTTTCTGTTTCAATGGATTTGCCTATTTTGGACATTTCATAGGAGTGGAATCATACACTACGTGGTTTTTTGTGTCTGGCTTCTTTCACTTAGCATAATATTCTTGAGGTTCATCCATGTTGTAGCATGGATCAGTATTTCATTCTTTTTTATGGCTGAGTAATATTTCACAGTATGGATAGACCACTTTTGCTTATCCATTCATCTGCTGATGGACAGCTGGGTTGTTTTCAATTTTCAGCTATTATGAATAATGCTTCTATGAACATCTGTGAACAAGTTTTTGTGTGGACGTATGTCTTCATTTCTTGCAAACCCGGTCCTCTTGCAGTTTGAACGCCACCACTGTCTCCTACCCCTCATTGGCAAACCAGGTACCTGGGGGTTCCTCTGCTCTAGTACCCTGGCTTCCTCAGCACCTGTTCCATTCTTCCTCATAGCATCATTCCCCCCTGGACATTACATTCGATGCTGTTTGTTGTCAGCTCTCTGGGGGTAGGGATCTCTGTGTGTGTTGTTCACGGCTATCTCCTCAGAGCCTAGAACAGCTGCACACAGCAGGTGGTCAATAAATATTGAACTGATGAAGGAACACATTATTGACAACACCCTTCTCCCTCACCCCACACATCTAATCCAGGACAAAATTCTATCAGTGTTTCATTCTAAATGTCTTTCAGCTCTGTGCACTTCTTCCCTAGCCAACCTCACCACTCTGGTCCAGCAGTTGCTGAATGAATGAATGAGTCATTGAAGGAATAGATGGGGGAGGGCAGGCCTGCCTGGAAATTTCTCTCAGGAAAGCATAGTGGTTGAGTGTGGGCTCTGGTGTGAATCCTGATGGTGTATTTTTTTTTTTTTTAAATAAATTTATTTATTTATTTATTTATTTTTGGCTGTGTTGGGTGTTCGTTGCTGTGCGAGGGCTTTCTCTAGTTGTGGCAAGTGGGGGCCACTCTTCATCGCGTTGCGCGGGCCTCTCACTATTGCGGTCTCTCTTGTTGCGGAGCACAGGCTCCAGACGCGCAGGCTCAGTAATTGTGGCTCACGGGCCCAGCCGCTCCGCAGCATGTGGGATCTTCCCAGACCAGGGCTCAAACCCGTGTCCCCTGCATTGGCAGGCGGATTCTCAACCACTGCGCCACCAGGGAAGCCCCTGATGGTGTATTGACTGGGCTGTTCATACAAATTTTGGTTCTCCCTATTCTGGGAACGTGGTTGAATTGCACCTGCCCAGCCCTCTTGACATTAGGTTGTGCCATGTGACTTGCTTTGGCCAATGAAATGCGAGTAGGAGTGTCACTTCTGGGTGGAAGCCTTTAAAAACCAGTGCATGCTTTGCCAGGTTCCCTCCCATTCCCTGCATAGTGGGGACAGTCCCTCTGTCAGCCTGGTTCCTGAATAGGGAGATGTGACACAGAGCTCTCCTGACCCTTGTCACGCCTGCCTACCTGACATGAACACGTAGCATGAGCAGGGAATGAGCCTTTTGATGTTCTAAGCCATGGAGAGTGTGGGGTTGCTTGTTACTGCAGCATAACCCAGCTCATCCTGACTGCAACACTGGCCTTTCCTATACTTGGTGTGCGATCTTGAGGCAGTCACTTCACCTCTCTGAATCTCGATTTCTCCATCTGCAAAATGGCAATATAATAGTCCCGCCTCCCAAGGCTATTCTGAGAACTTAAGAAATTCAGACGTGGAGAGGTATAAAGGCCAGGCTCTCTTCACTGTAGCTATTGTTATTATCATTATATTTAAATCTGGTTTTGTCGTGGTGAAGGAAGAAGGAATGGTAGCCATTTCCTAGGCTGTAGTAAGATCCTATATTAGTCTGCTAGAATGGCCATGACAAAATACCACAGACTTGATGGCTTAAACAACAGTTATTTTCTCACAGTTCTGGAGACGGAAAGTCCAAGATCAAGGTGTTAGCAGGCTTGGTTTCTCCTGAGGTCTCTCTCCTCGGCTTGCAAAGGACTGCCTCCTTGTTATGATTTCACCTGTTTTTTTCTCCATGCATATGCCATCCCTAGTGTCTCCTCGTCCTCTTCTTTTTTCTTTTAATGGTATTTTTATTTTTATATTTATTTATTTTTTGGGCTGCACCATGTGACTTGTGGGATTTTAGTTCCCCGACCAGAGATCGAACCCGGGTCCCCTGTAGTGATAGCACTGAGTCCTAACCACTGGACCACCAGGGAATTCCCTCCTCCTCTTCTTGTAAGGCCACTAGTCATACTGGATTAGGTTCCCACCCTATGACCTCATTTAAATTTAATTACCTCTTTAAAGGCTCTACCTCCAAATAGAGTCACATCGGGGGTTAGGGCTTCAACATGAATTTGGGGGGGACACAATTTATTGTATAACAAAGCTGGTATCAAGTGAGCTAGAAGGCATGCAGTCAGGCTCAGAGAGCTTACTCTTGAAAGTATTGACATCTTGGAAGTGAGGGTTGACTGATTTTAACAGGACCTCTCTGGCTGCTGAATGGGAAACAGACCATGGCAGCAGAAGTGGAAGCAGAGAGACCAGGCGGAAGCTGTTACATTGTGAATGAAAAGAAAACTGTACAGCCCAAGGTAAGTTGAAAGTGGGAAAATAAAGTGAAACAGTGGTTTAGACTTGTAGCTCCATATGGTTGCTGATTTTCTCTTTGTAAAAGCTAGCAAGTATTAGAAAGGCATTAAAGGCTGAGTAGAACCTGATCGAGACTTTCATTTGCCACTATCAGAATCATGCAAAAGAGTAGAAAAAGGAATTCTTTTCACCATGTGATTCAAAGCCTTTAAAAATATCATAGCTTTAGGGACTTCCCTGGTTATCCAGTGGTTAAGACTTCACCTTCCAATGCAGGGGATGCAGGTTCGATCCCTGGTCAGGGAGCTAAGATCCCACATGCCTTGTGCCCCAAAGAACCAAAAAACATAAAACAGAAGCAATATTGTAACAAATTCAATAAAAGACTTTAAAAATGGTCCACATCAATTAAAAAAATCTTTAGGGCTTCCCTGGTGGCGCATTGGTTAAGAACCCTCCTGCCAATGCAGGGGACACGGGTTCAAGCCCTGGTCCAGGAAGATCCCACATGCCGCGGAGCAACTGAGCCCGTGCGCCACAACTACTGAGCCTGTGTTCTAGAGCCCGCGAGCCACAACTACTGAGCCCACGTGCTACAACTACTGAAGCCCTCGTGCCTAGAGCCCGTGCTCTGCAACAAGAGAAGATACCACAGTGAGAAGCCCGTGAACCGCAATGAAGAGTAGCCCCCGTTCACCCCAACTAGAGAAAAGCCCGCGCGCAGCAACGAAGACCCAATGCAGCCAAAAATAAATAAAAAAGAAAAAAAAATCTTTAAAAATATTATAACTTTAAAAAATCATCAAAATTAACAATTTTTTAATTTGGAAATATTTCAGACTTATAGAGAATCATTGGCTCTGTTGGAAAGAAAGCTGGTCAGAGGGTCAGGATACGTGGTGTCTAGTTTTGGTTCTGGAGATTACAAGATATTCAGGTAGGATTCTATCGTGGGAACTTTTCGCCATTCACAGCCCAGTTCTATGCCATTTTGCAGTCTCTAAGGCTTAGTTTGCTCTAGAGACTATGGCAAACTGTGGCCTGTGGGCCAAATCTGTCCCATCACCTCTTTTTAAATCACCTTTGAGCTAAGAAGGATGTCTAGCAGGGATGGCTTATGTGCCTCCACTACCTTTGATATGACTGTGGCAGACATTGTTAATCAATCACAGCATCCTTTCCCACTGAACTTAGATGTGTCCCCCACCTCCTCTCCCACCAAGCTCTCTAGTGCCTAGAACAGTGCCTGGCCCATAGCGGGCCCTCAACATATATGTGTCGATTTACTGATCGGAATTGGGCTGGGAGGTGAAAGCTGTCTGTCGCCCCCCCCCACCCCCCCAAATTAGAATGTATTCGGAGAAAGACAAATAGAATCATGAAGGTCAAAAAACTAACACATAAGGAACAGTTGAGGGAGGAGACAAGATTGCTGCTTTCATTTTCTGGGGATTATCGAGTGGCAGTGAAATTAGACATCTTACCTGCAACCAGCTCAGAATCAAGGTCAGGAGACAAAGTTCTGAAGAGACTGATCTCATGAGGAAGGAATTTTTCACGAATAGACTGTCCCCTGGGGAAACAGGCCCCCTCCCCCTTTCCTTCCCGCCTACCCCCCTCCCCCAAAGGTAGGTACCATCTGATGCCTTTGCCTGCCCACCATCCACTCCCATTCTTTAGCAATTACATCTGGTTTTCCCTTGGGGAACCCCTCCCCACTCTCAATCCATTTGATCATGTGGAGCTGGGACTGTCTCTGGCTCCAAGGCTACACAAATAGCCCAAGTTTGGCCCATCAGAGCATTCTAACACTTGGCCATGGTGATTGGTTCATGTAAGAACACGTGATTTAAGTTAAGCCAATGAGAGGCAGCCCTGGCGCTTTTGTTGGAACTATCAGGAGCAAGGTACTATTTTTCCTGTGGGGTGGCTGAGCTGGTGGAATATAAGCCTGGAGCCACTGGGAGCTATCTTGTCACACCATAGGGGGAGAGCCTAATGACCACTGCACGTGGATTTTGAAAGAGGTGCCTGTGTCCTGAGAGCCCTTGAATGGTGGGAATGAGCTATTTCAGGCTCTGTGTGAGTAGTGAAGACTGTTATTTCTAAATGGACTACAGTGTCTCTCTCTCTCTCTCCCTCTCTCTCTCTCTCTCTCTATATATATATAAATAATAGTGTAATCACATTAATAAATATTTTAAGTCGACCATTGCCTATTTCACCCATCTCCCTAAAAGTTTTCCTGTTCAAAGTGTCCAAAGCCCATTTTGAAATTTAATCTTGTCACTAGGAGGGAGGGGATAGCCTATATCCAGACTTATCTGATATTTGGCCATATTTGATAGTTGTCTCCACAGCCCAGGGAGGTGGCTAAATTAGGCCCATTTTGCAGAGGTGCAAACCGAGGCCAAGAGAGGCTGCATTTGGGCAGAAGATAGAAGGCTGTCCCTCTTCCAGACACTGTGCTAGCAACTTCTGCACCTTCTGCTTTATTGAATGCCCACAAGAGCAAGTGGAAATTCAGTGGCTTCTGTGAGTGACTCAGGAGGAGGGGCAAGGCGGAGGCTGCGTCTGTGGATTCAGGGAGCCTCTCAGTCCCTGTCTGCCCCTTCCCCCCAATTGCCCAGGCTTCTTGCAACATCCGGAACCCCTTCTCCCCGAATCTGCTTGCTCTGTCCGCTGCTGCCCCATATAACCACCCAGTCTCATCACCCACGGCTCCCTGCCTGGCATGCTCTTGTCCCCATGCTATTGCTCTGGCTCATTTTTCTGTTCCCAGCTCCTTCTGGAAGCCTTCTCTGACAACCCCAGGCCAAGGAGACTCCTGATACACTTCTTCTTCATAGCTTACTAACTTAATTATGTGATTAGTTGATTAATGTTGGTAGAGTGGACATGTGGGTGTCTCCCCAGCGCCTGCCACTGCTCTGCCAGTGGGAGGCCTCCAGGGGTTTAGGTGGGACTGAGCCCACTCCCAGCTCTGGGTGGGCTTCTCATTAGCTATTCCCATTGTATAGTCCCACCCCTTGTCACCGTGATTGGATCAGGGATGGGCAGCCATCCAGACCTAAACCAATCAGAGGGCCACATTCCTTTGGCCTTAGGGATTGGTTCAGATTGGTCCAATCAGAGTGACGTGAAGGATGGTGGTTCAGAGTTATAGAACAAGAGATCCCTTGTTCTGGAAGCAACCAACCAAGGAGGCTCCCTGAGTCAGCAGACACAGCCTGGCCTTGCTCTTTCTCTCGAGGAGTTGTGAACATGAAGACTGGAGTCATTTGGTACCATGAAGGCACTATCCATGTCTCCTTCTTCCTTGGAAAGAATCCTGAACGTTAGCTGGGCCGAAGCCTGCCCAAGATAAAGACATTTTCCAGCCTCCGTTGCAGCCTCCTCTTGCACAGCTCATTGGAACATGCCTTAAAGCACTGTATTGACCAAACAAGATGCGATATTGCTGTGATGTTCAAACCTGGGGCAATTGCACATACAAAATTCTGTCTCCAAATTTCCCCATTTGATAGGGGCACCAGTCATATTGTATTAGGGCCCACCCTAGTGACCTCATTTTAACTTAACTACCTCGGTAAAGATGCTATTTCCAAATAAGGTCCCATTCTGAAGTACTGGGGGTTAGGACTCAGCATCTCTTTTTGAGGGGACATAATTCAACATACAACGACCTCCCAAGCCTGGTTCCCTGCCATCCTGGAGACTCTTTGAACAGCTCAGGATCCTTTAATTTGTTCCTTTTCTGCTTAAATCAGCCAGAAGCAGTTTCTGTTGCTGCAGCAGAAACCTTGCCTGATTCACGTGATTTTCACAGCTTGTTATATTTTCTGCTTTTTATCATAGAACGTGAACTTGTAAAGAGGGAGCCTGTGAGTCACTGTATTTTCCAAAGTTGATTACAGCTAAATGCTCTTCTGTGATAGGATTTTGCCATTTTCCTATCCAGCAGAAGGTCTAATCCCCCTCCCTTGAATCTGGACCAACCTCAGTGGTTCACTTGTAATCAAAAGAATGCAGTGTACGTGACAGTGTGTGACTTCCAAGGCTAGGTCAGAATAAGCCATAGAGTTTCTGCCTTGGTCTTTTGGAACACTTGCTCTCCACGTGCTTTCCCTCCATGCACCCAGAACCCGGCCACCATGCTGTGAGGAAGCCCAAGCAGTCACATTGGCGAGGACATGTGATGATGATTTGGATGGTCTGGTTGATAGCCCCAGCTGAGCTCCCAGCTGACAGTGAGTGAGTGAAGACACCTCTGGGTGATTCTAGCCTCCAGCATTTGAGGCAAGCTCAGCCTTTTGAATCTTTTCATCTGAGGCTTGATATCACGAAGCTGTATGTATTCCTGATCCCAGAAATCATGAACATAATAAAATGGTTGTTGTTTTATACCACTGAGTTTGTTCCACAGCAAGAAGTAACTGGAACAGAGCCCTGCATTCTGTTTCTTCTTCCAGGACTGAAAATTTTCTTTTGGCTTTTCCCTTTACTGGTCTCTGGGACCATCTATTTTCAGTTCTACTAACAAAGAATCATATGGGTCTTCCGTGGAGCAGATTTATCCATGCTGATATATATATATATATTTTAATATTTATTTATTTATTGGCTGCGTCTGGTCTCAGTTGCTGCACGTGGGATCTTTGTTGTGGTGCGTGGGCTTCTCTCTAGTTGTGGCGTGCAGGCTCTAGAGTGTGCGGGCTCAGTAGTTGTGGCACGCAGGCTTAGTTGCCCTGTGGCATGTAGGATCTTAGTTCCCCGACCAGGGATCAAACCAGCGTCCCCTGCATTGCAAGATGGATTCTCAACCACTGGGCCACCAGGGAAGTCCCCCATGTTGATCTTTGATTAGATACAATCACATCTAAAAAGTGCTTTGAGAGACCAGTATACAAACTGAAAATTGTCAGACCATCTATAAAAATAGGATTCTGACTCACAAGGTGCAGCAAGCTGCCTGGGAAACCAACCCTCTTAAAAACAGCCCAGGAAGCCAGCTTGCTTTAATTCGGATTTACAGGAAGCCAGATTACTATCTCTAGTGACAATGCAGGAAGCTAAACAATAACTTCTGTAACAATCAGCTCCGAATGGCCAGGACTTGATTAACAAATAACAGCCTCCCTGATTTTTGTCCCTTCTTCTAACTTAGGACCAGCCAGAGAAAGCCAAATATGCACCCTAATCAGTCACCTAGGATGTCCTGCTTCTAATTAGCCCGCCTTCTGCTTTTCTGTGCCAACGGCCTCCAGCAAGGGCACACTTGTAGCCTTTCCTGTTTTCCATTATAAAGCTTTCACACCTCTCTGCCTGCCTTTGAGTCTCTGCTAAAGTGCAAGTGATAGTGGCGGATTCCCTTGCTACAGCAAGCTCTGAATTAATAGCCTTTGCTTTTCTCCTTTGGTTGTTCTTTGTTTATTTCCACAGCTTCAAAGACAGCAGCTTTACATGGATTTGCCAAGCCAGTCCTCCAAAGGATCCTGTTGTGGGTGGTGGTGTCATTGCCCCCATTTTACAGATATAAAAATAGAGGCTCTGAGAGGTTTGGCCATTTGACTGAAGGTCGTATTGTCACCCATGCTATGCAGCCCAGGTCCCAGTTGCAGAAACTGTTTTTTGTTTTTGTTTTTTAACCATACAGGCGAGTTGTGTTTTTTGTTTTTTTTTAAAATTTATTTATTATTTATTTATTATTTATTTTTGGCTGTGTTGGGTCTTCGTTTCTGTGCAAGGGCTTTCTCTAGTTGCGGCAAGCGGGGGCCACTCCTCATCGCGGTGCGCAGGCCTCTCACTATCGTGGCCTCCCTTGTTGCAGAGCACAGGCTCCAGACACGCAGGCTCAGTAGTTGTGGCTCACGGGCCCAGCCGCTCCGCGGCATGCGGGATCCTCCCAGACCAGGGCCCGAACCCGTGTCCCTTGCACTGGCAGGCAGACTCCCAACCACTGCGCCACCAGGGAAGCCCAGGCTAGTTGTGTTTTATCAATAGGATGCCACAAATGCCCAAGACAAAACCAGACTGAACCGGCTAGATCCAAGATGGCCAGCTTTCCTTGCCTTGATTTATCTCTGTGTTTCCATACTAGCCCCTGAGAGCTGAAGGACACTTGCCCTGATTTATCTGTTTGTTTCAAGAGCACTTGGTATTTGACAGAGATGCTTTGCAGCTGTGCTTTAAGAGATGCACAATGGTCACCCGCCCCCGTACGGGATCTGACTTGACCACAGGAATGTGCCTCCGCAGATGAGACCTGGAGGTGTCCCAGAGATACATCTGCTTAATCACCACGCTAAGATCTCTCCGCAAAGAGGGCATTTATACTTTGCTAGGCACAATTCGAGCTGCGTGGAAAGGAGCGTGCGTGACTGCGCGGAAAGGAGCGTGGATGACTGCGCATGCCCACGGCTGCCCTAAAATCTCCGCCTCTTTCCTAGATCCCTGGTGATCTGTCTGCTTCCTAACCCTTAAAATCCCCTTACTCTCCTCCCTTCGGGGAGAAGGTGCTTTCCCCTTCTCCATTCTCTAGCCACTCTCAAACCTGTTTTGCTTGCACCAAATTCAGTTTTATTATTGGCAGCTAGAACCTGAGCCTGAGCGGGAAAGAGCTCCCTGACGGAGCCACAGGGGGCGTCGGTTCAGCTAGGGCCCCAAGGGCGGGCCTTGCGTCTAATTCAGTAACAGCATTGCTGGTAAGTATTGATACTAAACCCTTGGCATCATATAGTTAGTTTTTGCTGGTGGCTGTTAACGCTGAGGCAGAACCAAGTCCTAGGTAGGAGTGTGGACTCTGGAGCCAACCAGCCTGGGTTCCAGCCCTGCATCTGCTGCTCCCTGCATGGGTGACCTGGACAAGTTACTTAAACTGTGTCTCACTTTTCCCATCTGTATAATGGGGATCATCACGCCATGGCTGGGAGGGCACAGAGGATAAATGTGTGAGAAACGCTCTGCACATGGTCAGTTGGGGGAGTCAGTCTCTGCAGTTAACAGCCACGGGTGTCAGAGCGCCCAGAGGCTTTCAGGAGCCTGTGCAGGGGTTGCTCGAAGGCCCCAAATCCTCATGACTAGATTTATGGAACAACAGACGCCAGATGTAAATGACTGTGACTCCCCTCTGTGCTTTTGAGCCCAGTTTCTGCTGCTTTCGGGCTGTGTGACCTTGGGCAACTGACTTGCCCTCTCTGAGCCTTGGTGTTGTCATCTGTAAACTGGGGACCGCCGTAGTACCTACACGTCCTGTGCCTTTTGTTATGTTTCTGCGAATCATCCACCTCAGGAGTCCTGCCAGAGACTTGCTTTCTTAAGCTCCTTTTCTGTTGGCACTGTCATGTGACCCAGGCTCCCTGATCAGATGCAACCATGTGAGGCTTGGATGCAGAAGCCAGAGATGCAGGCACCACATAGAGCCTTTGATGGTGAGGACAGAGCCGGCACGTCCACCAACATATAAACTCCACAAGGGCAGCAATCTTTGTACTTTCCGTCTGTAAACTCCGTGCCTGACACACAGTAGGTGCTCAATAGATGTTTGTTGAATGGATGCATGAATGAATGCGGCCTTCCAGGGCCCCTCAGGCAGGGGTTCTGGGGCCAAGGCTGATGTTGTGGACAATGGTTACTCTGGCAGGAGCCGTTCCACGAAGTCATTTATACCTTGTTCCTGGTCCCCAGCCTCGTGGAGGTCCCGTGAGCACGCCTTACCTTTTCTTTCTTTTTTTTAATTTATTTTTTATAGTTTTAAAAAAAATTTAACTATAATTGATTTACAATATTGGGTTAGTTTCAGGTGTACGGCTTCAGATTCTTTTATAAGTTATTACAAGATATTGAATATAGTTCCTTGTGCTATGCAGTAAATCCTTGATGTTTATCTGTTTTACGTCTAGTGGTGTGTATCCTATACTATTTTATCCCTCCCCCTGCCTTTCCCCTTTGGTAACCATAGTTTGTTTTCTGTGTCTGTAAGTCTGTTTCTGTTTTGTAAACAAGTTGATTTGTATTGTTTTTTAAGACGTGCTACCCTTTATAAGCAATTTTTAAAATTTTTTTTCTTTTTTTAAACATTTATTTATTTTTTGGCTGCATTGGGTCTTCGTCCCTGTGAGCGGGCTTTCTCTAGTTGCGGCGAATGGGGGCTACTCTTCATTGAGGTGCGCGGGCTTCTCATTGCGGTGGCTTCTCTTGTTGCGGAGCACGGGCTCTAGGCGCGTGGGCTTCAGTAGTTGTGGCACGCAGGCTCAGTAGTTGTGGGTCGCGGGCTCTAGAGCGCAGGCTCAGTAGTTGTGGCACACAGGCTTAGTTGCTCCGCGGCATGTGGGATCTTCCCCGACCAGGCTCGAACCCCCGTCCCTTGCATTGGCAGGCGGATTCTTAACCACTGTGCCACCAGGGAAGTCCTTGGAAGGTTTTGATGTGGTGTTCCTGGGGTCAGAATCCTTCCAGGATCTACCCTCAGTCCTTTTTGCTGCAGTTTCGAGATTTCCCTTCTGTCTGCCTCAGATGGGTTGTTGCAAACCCTGCTGTTATTTTCAAGTGTAGCCGCCCCAGCGTTGGGCCGCAACCAGATTGCCCAAACCGGCCTTATTCTGGTAGGAATTTGGTGTGCAGCAGAAGTGGAGTTTAGGGGCCAAAGGGATTCTGGTGAATTTTCACTGTTAAACCTCAGGAGCAAAGGTTCTGTGAGCATCGAGAGGCAGGGCATAAAGCAAAGCCAGTTATTCTAGATTTTCCAGTTCCTGAACTTCTCTCTCTCTCTCTCTCTCCTCCCTCCCTCCCTCCTTCCTTCCCACCTTCCTCTCACATAATGACTTTGATTCCTCTTAAAATAACTAAAAGAAAAGTCAAAGTTTATTATAGAAAATTTAGACAGAATGAACTCAAAAGGAAGAGAGTAAAATTCAGCCATCTTCCAACTGCCCGGAGAGAGCCACTGTTAATACCAGATGTTAATTCCATCCTGTGTCCTGCAGCCTTCATCCTGGTTTCTCCCCAGCCCCAGCAAGCAGGTCCTGGTTGGTCCAAGCCTCCCCCATTCTTCTGGCCAGGGATTGGTTGAGCGGTGGGTAGTGCTGGCCAATCAGAGCTGAGGGGAGGCTCCTGGGGAAACTTCCCCAGAATAGGGTGGGCTTTTTCTCCAGCTAGGTGTTTGGCTGCGATGCCCGGAATGCAGCAGCCATCTTGGCACCAGCTTGAGCATGACAGCCAATATGTGGAGGAAAACAGAGTAAACAGCAGAGAAGCAGAGCTGATCCCCACATGTAGTACCTGGAGTCCAACTAGACAATCCAGTTGTTTGCTTTTAATCCCAGCCTGGGGAGTCCGGGGCAGGGGGAGGAAGGGGGCTCTCTGCTATTGGCGCCTGAAGCATCCACACTGTTGCATTTTCAAATACTGACAAAGATTCTCTCATTGAACTCTGCTCAGACTCTCCTGAACTTTTTTCCAACTAGGGTTGACTTTTGACTTCTATGTTCATCTCTGCCTTGTCCAGTTTTAGCAAGAATCCTTCTAAGTTAGTTTAACTGGAACTGCCCACCCTTGATATCTGATCACCTTTGATATCTGTTTGGGTCCCCCCACCCCCCACCCCTCAGGTGACATCTCATCCAGCAAGAATCCCGTTAGGTCAGTGTAGCCAGAATCCTTCTTACCCTTAAGGCTACTGAAGCGGAATCCAGCCTCTGTACCCTGACACTGAATTAAATCTTGGAGACAGAGTTTTGGGTGAAGTAGAAAAGAATAGCTTTATTGCTTTGCCAGGCAAAGGGGGCCACGGTGGGCTAATGCCCTCAAAACTGTGTGTCCCAACCTGGAGGGGGCTGTGAGGAGTTTTATAGTAGTGGTTCAAAGAGGGCATGATCAGTTCACGGCCATTCTTCTGATTGGTTAGTGGTGAGGTAATTGGGAGTCAGCATCATCAACCTTCTGGTTCCAGCCAGTCTGGAGTCTCCGTGCTTGTGGGCAGCATACCGTTAACTTCTCCCACCTGGTGGGGGCTTCAGTATCTGCAAAACAGCTCAAAGATCTTGTTATGTGTATCCCTTGAGGGGGAACCAGGACCCTGCCCCAAGGCTGCACTATTGTTTCTTTTGACTGTTCCTTCCTCTTCTCTGCACCCCCTCCCTTGCCTAATCAACAACTGTTTGAACCTGCTGTTGGAACTCAGGGAAGGTCATGGAGGCTGAATGAAGCCGATTTCCTGTAATCAAGAAACAGGGGGGCACAGAAAGGCTCCTGTGTCTAGGAGCCCCGCAGGGTCCTGCTCTGTATCACTACCTCTTAGTTGTTTTCCATGCACTGACTCCCAGCCTGCTCCTTGGCTATAAATCCCCACGTGCACATGCTGTATTTGGAGTTGGGTTCAATCTCTTTTCCCTATGGCAGGTGTTCCCTACACCTATGGCGATGACCCCTTCCCCTTGAATAAAGTCTGCCTTATGCTTTAACTGGTGTCATTAAGTAATTTTTTTCTTTAACAGTTAGAATATTATTTTTTTCTTTAACGATTCACCTACCCTTCACGAATTTAATTGGTTCCTAAAAATTCTGCCAGCAAGCGCTGGGAAATGAAAAAAAATTTTTCTATCAAAATTTTAAATTATTTTTTTATCGTGATAAAACCCACATACAGTTTACCGTTTTAAAGTGTACAATTCAGCGACATTTAGTACGTTCACGATGTTGTGCAATCATCGCCGCTGTTTCCAGAACATTTTTATCATGCTAAAGGAAACTTTGAACCCATTAAGCAGTCACTCCCCATTGTCCCAGGCCCTGGCAAACACTAATCTCTTTTCTGTCTCTATGGATTTGCCTATATTGGATATTTCATATAAACGGAATCATGCAAGACGTAACCATTTGTGTCTGGCTTCTTTCATTTAGCATCATGTTTCCAAGTTTGTAGTGTGGATCAGTACTCCATTCCTTTTCATGGCTGGATAATATTCTGTTGCGTGGATAGACCAGATTTTGTTTATCCATTCATCTATTGATGGACATTTTCGTTGTCTCCACTATTGGCTATTGTGAACAGTGCTGCAATGAGCATTCGTGTACACATATTTATTTAAGTACCTGTTTTCAGTTCTTTTGGGTATCTGCCTAGGAGTGGAATTTCTGGGTCATTTCATCATTTTTTAATAAGTTAGATTTCAGTAGCACAGGCATTCTCACCCTGAGAAATCTGCAGTCCAGAGGTTTCTGGGGGTCTCGCAGTAACTCAGAGCAGGATGGTATTGGTTTGAGCCCCCGCTCCACTTACTCTGTGCAGAAGCAGCCGGGGATGGGGAGGGTTTGGGGCTCTTTAAGCCTCTCCACGATCTTCATCAGGCCCTTTCCTCCCCATTCTCCAATGTGGATAAGTGTGGTTTTCTCAGTCTAATGTGAAGTTTACACAACATCTATACCAAAATTCTGGGTCCACTCTTGACTCTTGGCTCTGTGAAATCCACACATCTTTCCCCCCAGATAGGCTGTCATGTCCATCACTGGTAGGAACAGAGACCCATGACTTCTGTGGGGGACCATTTGTCAGTGTCTGTCACAACGACAGGGGCTCTGCTCTTTGATCCAGCAATTCCACCTCCAGGGTGTGTCCCAATACACATGCAAGGTCATGCACTGCAACATGGCACTAATAGTAAAAGGGTGGAAACAACGCAAATATCCATCCATGGGGCCTGGTTGAAAAAGTCCTGGACATTCCCCTGTGGAGGAGGGCTGTGTGGCTATAGAAAGACTAAAGATGCTCTCTCTGAATTTCCAGAAAACTTCAGTAATAAAAGCAAGGTCAGAGCAGTGTGTATGAGATGTTACCTATCGTGGGGAAGAGAATATATATGTATATGTTTGTGCATCAATAAACTTACCAGGAAGTAGTTCCATGGTTATCTGAGATGGAGCAGGGGCCCAGGGTAGAAGTGGCAGATAGAATAATGAGTCCCCAGAGATATCCAGGTCCTAATCCCTGGAACCTGTGAATATGTCCCCTTACATGGCAAAAGGTACTCTGCAGATGTGATTAAGTTAGGGACCTTGAGATGGGGAGTTAATCTTGGATTGTCCAGGTGGGCCCTAAATGTCATCACAAGGGTCCTCATAGGGGAAAGAGGGAGGCAGGAAGGTCAAAGAAGGAAGAGGGCAATGTGATGAGGTAGCAGGGAGAGAAATGGTGATGTGATGCAGGGCCGTAAGCCAGGGAATGCCGGCCGCTTCTAGAAGCTGGAAAGGCAAGGAAAGGGCCTCTCCCCTGGAGCCTCCAGAAGGAACCAGCCCTGCCGACACCTTGATCTTAGCCCCCTGAGACTCACTTCAGAATTCTGGCCTCCAGAACTGTAAACAAATAATTTTGTGTTTTTTCAAGCCACCAAGTTTGTGGTAATACAATTCCCCTGCCTAAAGGGTACAGTTCAATGGTTTTTGGATATATTACGTTATTAATTTTTAAAAGTTGGGGTAACATAGAGATGACAAAAATTTGCCATTTTAACCATTTTGAAGTGTACAGTTGAGTGGCATTAATTACATTCAAATGCGCAAAACTGAAGATCCACATGCAAAAGAATGAAGCTGGACCCTTACTTTATACCTTATGTGCAAATTAACTCAAAGTGGACCCCGATATCTTTTTTTTTTTTTAATATTTATTTATTTATTTGGTTGCACTGGGTCTTAGCTGCGGCAGGTGGGCTCCTTAGTTGCGTCTCACGGGCTCCTTAGTTGTGGCATGCGAACTCTTAGTTGCAGCATGCATGTGGGATCTAGTTCCCTGACCAGGAATCGAACCCAGGCCCTCTGCATTGGGGGCGCAGAGTCTTATCCACTGCACCACCTGGGAAGTCCCCTGATATATTTTTATAACTTGTGATTTGGGGATTTTATGTACAGGCCCACTTCATTTTATTGCTCTTTGCCTTATTGCACTTTGCAGATACTGCATTTTTTACAGATTGAAGGTTTGTGGCAACCCCGTGTCGAGCAAGTCTCTCTGTGCCATTTTTCCAATAGCATTTGCTCACTTTGTGTCTGTGTCATATTTTGGTAATTCTCACAATATTTCAAACTTTTTCATTATTATATCTGTTATGGTGATCAGTGATCTTTGGTGTTACTGTTGCAAAAAGATTACGACTTATTGCAGGCTCAGATGATGGTTAGCATTTTTTAGCCATAAAGCATTTTAAAACTAAGGTGTGTACATTGTTTTTAGACATGATGCTGTTGCACACTTAATAGACTACAGTATAGTGTAAACATAACTTTTTTTTTTTTTCTGTTTAGCTGTGCCGCATGGCTTGTGGGATCTCAGTTCCCTGACCAGGGATTGAACCCGGGCCATGGCAGTGAAAGTGCTGAATCCTAACCGCTAGACCATCAGGGAATTCCCATCATAACTTTTTAATTTTTAAAATTAATTAATTAATTAATTAATTTATGGCTGTATTGGGTCTTCGTTTCTGTGCGAGGGCTTTCTCTAGTTGCGGCAAGCGGGGGCCACTCTTCATCGCGGTGCGCGGGCCTCTCACTATCGCGGCCTCTCTTGTTGCGGAGCACAGGCTCCAGACGCGCAGGCTCAGTAGTTGTGGCTCACGGGCCTAGTTGCTCCGCG
This sequence comes from Eubalaena glacialis, assembly GCF_028564815.1. Classification (NCBI taxonomy): domain Eukaryota; kingdom Metazoa; phylum Chordata; class Mammalia; order Artiodactyla; family Balaenidae; genus Eubalaena; species Eubalaena glacialis. The sequence continues at coordinate 59,540,883 of NC_083733.1, read as the reverse complement.
GCATGTGGGATCTTCCCAGACCGGGGCTCGAACCCGTGTGCCCTGCATTGGCAGGCAGATTCTCAACCACTGCGCCACCAGGGAAGCCCCCCCCCGCATCATAACTTTTATATGCACTGGGAAACCAAAAAATCCACAAGACTTGCTTTATTGTGATAGTCTGGAACTGACCCCGCGATATCTCCGAGGTATGCCTGTATTTTGTAGTTAAAAGAATTGAAAAAAGAGAGAGAGAGAGAGAGAGAAGTAAGACATGCTCTCCCCCTGGTGTCTGAGAATCCTGGGGATTCGTGTCCTTGTGACCCTCTTGATTCAAGGTCTTCCCTCCATGCCTTTGGTTCTGTCTCACATGGTGACGGTCCATGCAAAACTCTGTCCCTCCTCAATTCCCACAAAAGATCCCCTCGCACACAGCCACTCGAGGTGTAATAAATAAACTTTAATGAGGTGTTTGGGGGCTGGGGACGGACAAGGGGCTTATGTGGCAGCAAGGCAACCAATCTCCCTTTGTGTCCCTGACGCCGTGGAGCCCCACTGGCCTTGTCACCCCCTTACCACTCCCATGCTGCTGGGTCGCATCTCTTTCCCGTCCTTCTCTGTTCTGCATTCTCCCATCTGCCTAGAGAGAAGCCCCAATCCTTCTCACTTTCTCTTGCAGAGTGGCTCATGCCCTGCATTCTGGCCCAGGGTCTCTATCTCCCTAAGGTATTTTCTCCAACAGACAGTTCTGTCTGTCACACTTGCAGTGTAGTAAACCATAATCGTGTGTAAACAGCTTTCCTGAGTTCTGTGACTCCTTATGGTGAATGACTGAACCTGAGGGTTGGTCTTGAGGACCCCTGAGCTTGCACCCGCCCACTGTGTTGTGAGGCAGAGGGGACATTCTTGAGGTCTGGCAAGGGAAGGGTGGCCAGTCTCTTTGGAGGGAGACGTCATCCATTGAGGTGGGGTGGCTGTCCAGCTGCGAGGCCCACTTCCTCACCAGCTCCAGTGAGGACTCTCTCTGTTCAGTCCCGATGCTGTCACCTGGTGCCCTCTGTCGATGGATCCCGGGGAGAGCTGGCATTACAGCCAACAGCTGAATAGATGACATTCTGGAAGCGGGAATACACAAACTTTAGCCTCAGGCCCTTCCAAAACAATTCTTCCTGCTGAAGCCCAGCATGCAAAGAGCTGCAGGCCTGCTTCTGTCCCCGCCCCTGGAAGCCAGGGCAGCACTTCTCCAGGTGTGGTCATGAGTAGGGAGGGGAGGGACGGGGTGCCTATGAAAATTCAGGTCCCCAGGCACCAGCACAGACCCACCAGACCACTCTCAGGGGGTGGGGCCCAGGAACCTGCAGTTTATATTTATTTATTTAGGCCACACCATGTGGCCTGTGGGATCTTAGTTCCCTTACCAGGGATTGAACCCGGGCCCTCGGCAATGAGAGCGCAGAGTCCTAACCACTGGACCGCCAGGGAGTTCCCGGAACCTGCATTTAAGCAAACCTTACAGGGGATTCTGCCCAGCAGGAAGGGTTTGGGAACTGATGCTCGAGGCCTTTGAAGAAAAGATCCAGGACCTGACTCCTGAGGCTGTGCTGGCTTTTGGTTAAGTGCTGCAGGTGCCCAGAGAGGCCTGGCCCCTCCTTGGGAAAGCCCACAGTGATTAATCTGTGGTTCATGCAGAATTCCCCCATAACCTCCTCAGCTCCATCACCACACTTACCCCATTAGCAGACGAACTGTGCTGGTTCCGACCTGAGGAGACAGGAGGAGAAGTGGTCAGAAGTGAATGACAATGCTGGAAAGTGTGGGAAGAAGGCACGTGTGGGTGGCCAGGCCCCCTGAGTTCTAAGGCCTGGCTCTGCTATTGATGTGGGGGAATCACTTCCCAAAATGGTTTCTACATTTATAAAACACAACTGGGGTATAGACTTCATCTAGTTATTCATTCAGTTATTAAGTATACATAAATATTTACTGAGCGCAGGCTCTGGAACCAGATGGAAGCGTTCAAATCCCAGCTCTGTCCTTTAGCAGCTGTGTGACCATGGGTAATTGACTTAACCTCTCTGTGCCTCAGTTTCCTCAACCATCAAACAGGGATTTATTCAGCAAATAGAAAATGTCTACTTTGTGCCAGGTGCATTCTAGGTGCCGGGGATATGGATGTGGTGAGCAAAACAGACAAAAATCCCTCTTCTCATGGTGCCTATGTTAATAACAACAGGCATATTAGTAATAGTGATAATAATCATAGCTTATATATACACCCAGTGTGTGGCTTACAGTGTGCCAAATGCTGCACTAAGTACTGTACCTATACTATAAGGTACAGTCACTCCCATTTCACAGAGGAGGAAACTGAGTCATAGAGAGTAAGGCATTTGCCCATGGTGACGCAATAAAGCAGTAGAGTGTGGACTCAGATACAGGCAGTCTGGCTCTGGACGTCATGCATTCAGCAAACACTTACTCAAATGCCTCTTTTGTGCCCGACCCTGTGGTAGGTGGTGCTGAGGACACAGCCATGACCATGACACTTCTAGCTGTGCCCTCCTGGGGCTCCCAGTCCACTGGAGAGACAGACAAGTCCCCACACAGTGATGTCCCTGAGTGGGCAAGGCTGGGGTGCGGGAGCCCAGAGGAGGTGCTTGGCTCATTTTGGGAAAGATCAGGGAGGGCTTCCTGGAGGAGGGGGCCTCCCACTGGGATGTGAGGAGGCCATTTTGTTTAGTGGTTGAAGGAACAAAGCTTTGTAGCCAACAGAACTGCCTTCTACTCTTGACTTTCCAGCTATGTGCTAGCTGGCAGGTGACATCACCTCTCTGAGCAAACATTTCCTCATCTGTAAAATGGGCTCATAGCGGGACTCTCTTTGCAGGGTGGTTGTGAGCATTCAAGGGGGCTGTGCGCAGAAAGTGCCTGGCATGGAGAAAGTGCTCAGCAAAATGTAGCTCTTTTGATTACAGAATTAGCCGCAGGGCTTTGCCAGAGGGAGCTGTGGGGAGGCTGCTCCAGGCAGGAGAACAGGCTTGCAAAGCCCTTGAGGTGAGAGAACGTCAGATCCTTTTAGAGCTCGGGATCGGGGCACCAGTTCCTGCCACCCCCCTCCTTTCCGTGAGAGCAGGGAGGGAGCCAGTCGTGAGCAAGACAGATGGAAGAAAGCTGGGGCGGGGGTTAAATGTTATTCCACCCTCCATCCATCCAGCAGGAGCTCCTGTGTCACCTGGATTAAAAGCCAAATCCTTACTGTGGCCTTCGAGGACCTACAGGAGCTGCTCCCACTTTGTAAAATGAATCAATGATCCAATGAATAAAACTGCCTGGTCTCAGTGTCCTTGTCTGTCAAATGAGGGAACCTCATGGTACTGGGGTGAGGATTCAGTGAGAGGCTGCCATGTGGAAAGCTTAGTGCAGAGCCTGGCACATAGTAGGTGCTCAGTTATGTTGGCTGTGGTGATGTTCATTTATGGCAGACAGGCGGGGGATATCGCAAAAAAGAGGGGACTCACGGGAGTTTCTGGATTTCCAGAAATAAATCCAGAGCCCCAGCAGGAGTAGACCAACCGGCATGATAGTGAAAGTCAGGATGATAATGATCTTAGAGGCTAAGCCCGAATTTGACGGCTCTCTGGGAAGTCCTGCAGGAAGAGAAGGAAGCAGAGATTTAAGATGAGAGACTTCGGGCTTTTTACCTGCCCCCAAAATATTACCCTTCGTTGTTTTTTTTTTTTTTTTTTGTGAAATAGTATGCCTTACGTTGATTTTCTGAATGTATTTTTTTTCTTTATATTTTATTTATTTATTTATGGCTGTGCTGGGTCTTCGTTTCTGCGCGAGGGCTTTCTCCAGTTGCGGCGAGTGGGGGCCACTCTTCATCGCGGTGCGCGGGCCTCTCACCGCCGCGGCCTCTCCTGTTGCGGAGCACAGGCTCCAGACGCGCAGGCTCAGTAATTGTGGCTCACGGGCCCAGCCGCTCCGTGGCATGTGGGATCCTCCCAGACCAGGGCTCGAACCCGTGTCCCCTGCATTGGCAGGCAGACCCCCAACCACTGCGCCACCAGGGAAGCCCTACCCTTCGTTTTTTAAGGAAGCTACCACTCTGCTTCCCTCAGTCTATATGGTTTAGGTGGACTTGACCCCACCCTCTGGTTCCTAGGATGGGACTTTGACCTGGGCCTGGCCAATCAGAGCATTCCATTCTCCCTGGCTACTGTGATTGGTTCATGGGGGTGGGGGTGGTCTGTAACTTAAGTTAAGCCAATGAGAGCCAGCCCTGGGATTTTGGCTAGATTATTGAAAGTGGTGTATTCTTTCCCTTGGGATTTCTAAACTGGTGGGCTGTGAGCCTATAGCTGCTGAGGACCATCTTACCTTCCTGAGGGGAAAGCCTGCCAGGGAATAAAGCCAGCATAGAGAAAAGCAGAGACAAGAGAGGTCAAGAAAAGCAGAGACAAGAGGGGTCAAGAAAAGTTCCTGGGTTACATAGTTGGAGCACCTGGATCTAACCATACCTGAAGGTACCTTTCCAATAAAGTCCCATTTTTGCTTGGACTATTTTGAGTTGTGCTTCTATCAACTGCAAATGATAGAGTTCTGTCTAATACACTTGGAAAGGCCTTCCTGAGTCCACTGGGAAAAGGCATCACGCAACTACCCCAGCCTGGGTTTCCAGAGGGGCTGTGTCCAGGTGGCTGTACAATGGTTCCAATGGTACAGATGTTGAGTTAACAGAGAGTAAAGCTGATCCTGTTGAACCTTCCATGAGGGGGGCTTAGGGGAAGGATGGGAGCTAGAGAGCATTCTTGTGGCTGCGGGACTCGTTTAACCAGGGACCACCTCTAAACTCCTCCTTCAGAGGGAAGCCTACTGTGATTTCTTCTTTTGATCTTTCTGTTCTCCCCACCCAGGGGGCTTCTTACCTGTGACCAGGACGGTCACTTCTGCCTGGCCAGTCCCTAGGGCGTTGGTGACAAGGCAGATGAAAGTCGTGTTGATGGACTCATCCACGGTATGGATCAGGAGCCGGGCGCCCTGGGCCACAGCAGAGGGTGGCAGGGGTCCCATGGTCCTAGGAGAGACAGATAGGTGAGGAAGTGGCCTCGGTTGGAGGCCTAGAATAACAGGTGATGGGGCACTCACTGTATGCCAGGAATACAGAAACCCTCACGCCATCTACAGTACAAGTTGAGAGCAAGCCTGGAGTTCCCCCAGCTCTGCCTCTCACACTCCCATCCAGCCGATCGGCAGATCCTGTCTGCCCCACCTTCAAAATCTAGCCTGAGTCTGACGACTCCTCAGGGCCTGAGCAGAGGCCTGAAGGAGGTGAGGGTGAGCCGTGTGGGTACCGATGGGAAGAGCATTCCAGGCATAGGGAACAGCATATGCAAAGACCCTGAGGTGAGAGCATAACTGTAGTGTTTGAGGATCTACAAGGAGGCCACTGTGGATATAGAGGCGAGAGCAAAGGACCACGGCCACCACCCTGGTCTGTTCCCCCTACTCCTGGGGGAACCTTCTCACTGGGCTCCCTATTTCCACCCCCACTCCCACCCCGCTCTGTCCCCCACTCAGCATCTGAGAGACCTTGTTAGAACTAAGTCAGCTCGGGGACTTCCCTGGTGGCGCAGTGGTTAAGAATCTGCCTGCCAGTGCAAGGGACACGGGTTCAAAGAAGCCCGAGCACCGCAACTAAGAGCAGCCCCCGCTCGCCGCAACTAGAGAAAGCCCGCGCGCACCAACGAAGACCCAGTGCAGCCAAAAATAAATAAAATTAAAAAAAATTATATATATAAAAAAAGAACTAAGTCAGCCCAAGTCCCTCCTCTGTCCAGAGCCCGCCAGTAAAGGAAAAGTCCTTAGCACGGGCACAGGTCCCACACAAGCTGGCTCCCTGACGCCACTGACCCCTTTGCTCTCGCCTCTATATCCATGGTGGCCGATGTGTTGATCCTCGAACACTCCAGTTATGTTCCCACCTCAGGGTCTTCGCATATGCTGTTCCCTATGTCTGGAATGCCCTTCCCATCGGTACCCATACCGCCCACCCTCACCTCCTTCAGGCCTCTGTTCAGATGTCACCTTTGTGACGCCTTCCTTGGCCACCCTCTTTCAACTGCAGTGACCCCCTTCTCACCCTCCTCCTCTGCTTTATCTTTTCCATGGCATTTATCACCACCTGACACACTCTGTTCTTGACAACGTTATCTTGTTTACTTTTTAAATTTTTTAAAAAATATTTTATTTTGGCCACGCCCTGCGGCTTGTGGGATCTTAGTTCCCCGACCAGGGATTGAACCCTGGGCCCCTGCAGTGAAAGCGCAGAATCCAAACCACTAGACCACCAGGGAATTCCCATGTTATCTTGTTTAATTGTTTCTCTCCCCCATCAGAATGGGAGCTCTGAGAGGGGAGGGAATTTGGTCTATTTTATTTACCAAGGTTTGTGGGTCAACAGCATCTGGCACACAGTAAGCAGTCAAGAAACACTGGTTTAATGGATGGAGGAGATGCAGGCATGGATTTGGGCGGCAGAGCTGGCATGGAAACCCGGCTGTGTGGCTCGTGAGCCTGAATCGTGGCACTTTGGGGCAGGAAGGTAATGGCCAGCCATCAATACTAGTTGAAAACCTTCGACTGGCAGTTCCTCCGGCCAACCATTGAGACACGACTGTGGCTGTCCACAGAGATGGACAGATGGGGATGCTGACCACCATGGCATTTGCAGAGTTGAAAACAGGAGAGCACCTCCGTATCCCCATTTGGGATTGGTTAAATCACTGAAGGGCTCATCTATGATGGAATCGCAGCACCATGAAGAAGGGGGCTGTGGGTATTTTGAAATGCATAAAAGATAAGGACTGTTGGCTAGATGGAGACAGGAATGGACTGATGGGCAGGAATGTGGCAAAGAAGTACGTGAAAATATCAGAAGGAGAATCCATGTGGTGGGGTTTTTGAGTGTCACTGGAAAATTCTTACAACTTTTCTGTATGTGTGAAAATTTTCCTGATAAAATGTTGGGGGAAAATAGATCTATGTGCCTTGACATGGAGAGGTGTTCATGAGATAGAGGAAAAAATTTTAAATTGTACATACAGCACAGTTTTTGTTTAGAAATATTGGAAGAAAAGACGGGAAGGATATATAACAAAGGGTAACAGTGGAGGTGTTCTGGAGGTGACTGGGTACCTGACTACAGGTGCTATTTTCTTCTTTTTACTCATAACCATATTGTCTAAAGTTTCTACAATGCTAAGTTATTTTTGAAATAAGAAAAAAAGGCCCAATAAAAATTACATAAAACATGGGACTTCCTTGGTGGTGCACTGGATAAGACTCTGCACTCCCAGTGCAGGGGGCCCGGTTTCGATCCCTGGTCAGGGAACTAGATCCCACATGCCGCAACTAAGAGTTCGCATGCCGCAACTAAGGAGCCCGTGTGCCACAACTAAGACCCGGAGCAAGCAAATAAATAAATTTTTAAAAATTACATAAAACAATTTACCCCTTTGCCTTTATCTTCCCCCACTTGTAACCCCGGCCTCGGTATGAATTTGAGGAGATTTTCTCATTGCTCTGCCCCTCAGTCAAGAGAACGGGGATGGGACAGTATTTGCTCTGTGAGAGGTGACTGAGCAGGTAACACGTGATGGCTGGGGAGGTGGCACAGCCCAGAGGTTAAGGGGATCAGGTTTGGAGCGAGACGCCAATGGGAGGGTCACCTCTGTGCCCCATGGCTGTGTGCCCGGGCCGATGACGGCAGCTCCTGCGGCCCAGCTAATCTTTAATCCAGGCCTGGCCATAATGCAGACTGTGCCTGGAGTGTGGGGATCCTGTGGGTTCAAGCTAAGTACAGCAGGCACGCCATAAAGAGCAGGTGTGTCAGCACACCTGGACTAAACCACCGCATAAACTCTGCGCACGCAAGACAGACATTTTCCTGGGGGCCTGCAGTTGACTGCTTGCTCTCTTTTTACTTTCCTGCCTACACCCTTCCTCCCTCAGAGCCAGGAATCGAGGTCCCCAACCCCCTCATCTCTCAGGACCCAGGTAGCTGGGTTCCCAGCCCCTCCTCCCTCTGACCCAGGAACTCACGTGTTCCAGTTATAACCTGTGGGCTCTGGTTTGCTGCGGACGTCACAGTTCAGGGAGGCCTCACTACGGCCGATGTACCAGTTGCCATCATAGCCGGATATGGACACCTCGGGGGGGTCTGGGGGAAACAGACACACAGGCTCAGAGACAGAGAGCCTTCAGAGGGGCCTAAAGATAATTGGGATTCATGTCACAACAGGAAAAGGGCCTTGGTGGGTTTTGGGGAACAGCTCAGGGTAGAGAGGCCTCCGAGGGGTCTGGGGCGATGGGTTCTACCCCCTCCCCCCCCCCGGCTCCGAGAATGGAAGTCTGGGGGTCCTCAACAGGGTGCCAGGAGGTGGGGCACAGAGAGGGCTTCTCAGCACCTGCTTCTCTCTACTGGTTTTCCTGGGTAAAGCCAGATCCTGGTGTGCCTGGGCTGTCCTGTGAGAAGAGGCCTCCTGGGCGCTCATAATACACAGGAGCATACTCAAGGCTCTGATAAGTCCCGCAGGAAAGAATCCTGGATGACCCTGTTTCAGCCTGCTGCTTATCCAACTCAAATGTGATCGACAGGGGAGATTTTCAAAGTCCCCAGAGGGAAGGCCAATGAGACAGGGTGTTTGTGTGTGTGTGAGGTGGGGGGGTGCTGAGGGAATCAGTACAGCACCTACTGGGGAGGGAGTATTCGGTATAGACAATGATGGGAGGACACAGCCCGCAGACGAGCCAGTGTAGACAACAGTGGGCTAGAGAGAAGTGCAGACTACACTGGAGCCAGTGTAGACCTCTCTCCAGGGGATCCAGTGTAGACAGTGTTGTGGGTCGGTGTGAGAGAGTGCCTGGGAGAACCCGTGTAGAAAATGCAGGCTTTCAGTGCAGCAGTGGCCACGGGCACCTCTCTAGACAACACAGGGAACAGTGCCAACTCCCCACAGCTGGTGGCCTACATGACTGGTGTAGACAGTGAGGGCAGCGCTGTCTGGGGCCCAGAGGAGCCAGTGTAGGTGGTTGGTAAGGCAGGGTAGAAAACGGACAAGGGAGTTGGTGTAGATGGTGGGGAAGTGGTGTAGCAGTGTGCACAAGGTCAGTGCGGACAGTTGCCCAGGGAAGCAGGCGTAGGCACTGTGTGTAGACTGGGCTCAAAGGAGCCCATATGGGGCGTCAGTGTAGGCGGGGGCCAGGGTAGACAATCGGGGAGCAGTGTGGACTGTGGCCTAAGAAGCTGGTATAGGCCTTTCCTGGCGGTCCAGTGGTTAAGACTCCACTGTAGGGGGCACGGGTTCAATCCCTGGTTGGGGAACTAAGATCCCGCATGCCACGTGGTGCAGCCAAAAGAAACAAAATAAGAAGCTGGTATGGACAATGAAGGACAGTGCCGTTTGTGGCCCAGGGGAGCCGGTGTAGACGATGTGCGGATGGGGGTAGGCAGTAATCAGGGAAGCCAGTGAGGATGATGGGGGTGATGTTGGGAGTGGCCTGGGTGGGGGGGGTCAGTGTAGACAATGGTGGGGGAGGGTGGAGACAGTCTGGCAGCCCCTCCTGCCCTTGCTCACACTTGGGTCCACTCACAGGGCACGGTGAGGGTCATGGGCAGCGCCACCGCCTCCTCGAAGCTCTCGTGCTCCACTCTGCAAGTGACATTCTTGCCATCCACATGGCTGGAGGGCATCAAGGTTAAGAGACTGATGACGGTGACAGTGCCAGGCAGGGGCCCTGGCTCCTGGCTTGTATTCGCCATCTTGTCCAGGGGCGGGGACCAGGAGATGCGGGCGGGCGGGCGACCCCCCCTGGAGATGCAGTGGGCCACGGGCACAGGCTCCAGGCTGAGCTGGCTGAGCGGGATCTCCTGGGTCTCAGCCTTGTTCTGGGGCTGGGCTGGGGGAAAGAAGCAAAAGGGACGGGTCACTCCTCACCTGCAGTCATTCAACAAACATCTCAGCAGCAGAGGAGGGCGGCTCATTGAGGGGACAGGATGCGGCCAGGTTCAAATCCCAGCTCTGCCCCTGAGCAGTAGGGTGGCCTTGGGCAAGTCCGTGCCTCAGTTTCCTTGTCTGTCAACTGGGTATAATGAGAGGATCACCGGCGATGAGAATTTGCGGGTAAAGCTCTTAAAATGGTACTTGGCGTGTAATAAGTGCTCAATGTATGTTATTATTATTGGTAATTGAACACATTGCCTGGCTCTGTGATGGGCAGTGTTGAGGACCCAGCAACGACCGAGACAACCCCACCCCTGCCTTCATTGGGTGGACTGTCCAAGGGGAAGACAGACTTCCCCAGGCAGTGATGACTCAGAGTGGGCAAGGCTGGGATGGGGGAGCCCAGAAGGGGTGCCTGAATCTGGGGGGGGGTGCGTTACAGAGGGCTTCATGGAGGAGAGGGAGGGATGAGCCGTGCCCTGGAGGGTCTGAGGGAAAGTGACTGGCTCAAGGTTACACGGTTGTCAGTGACAGAGCTGGACCTCCCCACAAGGTCTGTCTGACTCCAAAACTACCTTGACCATTTCTTAATCATTCTGGTGATTCCAAGACCTGGGGTTTCACTTGGTTCCTTTCGCCTCAGTACCTGTGTTCTTGTTACTGAAGATTTCTCTTTAATTTGACTCATTGGTTCTGTTTTACCCTCATCCTAAATCATAAGACCTGAAGTCCCAAGTTTTCTGAAATGACGACAGTTGCCTTTGGTTGGGTACTGTGTGCCAGGCACTGTTCCAAGCACTTAATCTTTCCTGAGTCATTCATGCAAGGCCCGGGACAGTTCCTGGCACATAAGCAGAAAAGAAATGTCAGCTCTTATTCATCCTCATAGCGGATCTCCATTTCACAGATGAGGAAACGAGGCACAGAGACTTTGTACTCAGCTGCCAAGAGGAGGGCCTGTCATATTTTCCCTGGTGCTCATAAAAATGAACACATGGTTCCATGACAGTGCCAAGGGTGTCCCCCCTCCCCGCCTTACTGGGTATCAGAATCCCCTTCTCCGAGTCTGTCTATTTCAACTCTCCCTTCCTCACCAAAGGGCGTAACAGTAACTGACCCCCTATCACCAGCTCACAGAGGCCTCTGCTCTAAGCAGTTCGCCTGGATAAACTCCCGGGACCCTCAGGACAGCTTTCTGAAGGCAGCACTGTTGTTACTAAGCCTATTTTGCAGGTGAGGAAAGGAGGTTCGCGAGCTGGTAGCGGCTTTTCCGCTTTCCAGGGCCCTTCCTGTCCCCACCCCCTTCTCGCACCAGCCACTCCCCCCCTCCTCGCTCCCCAGCACCCCCAGCCCCTCCATCCCCTCGGCCCTCAATCTCCAAGATCTTACTTCCCATCATCTCTAGTACTCTCTTTTGGTCCTCCAGCCCCTCCCCCCTCGAATCTCCCCTTCTGCATCCCCGCCCCATCATTGCCCGACCTCCTTCTTTTGTCCCCGCGGAATCTCTGCTCGGGAGGGAATCTCCCTCCCTCCCGGGCCCTTCCCTCTCTTTGCTTACCTCCCTACCCCACCCCACACCCCTCCCTTTCGGCCCCCCTCCTCCCGGCTCACCGAGCACCCGGAGCCAGGTTCGGGCGCTCCTGTCGCCGTTGGGGAACGTGGCGAACTGGCAGGTGTAATTGCCTTCATCTTCGGCGCGCAACCCCCGCACGGCCAGCGATGCGTCTCGCAGCTCCTCGCCTGGCCTGGCGGCCACGAACGCCAACCGGCCGGGCTCCGGGAAGCTGGGGCCCTGGGTGGGGTGGAAGACCGCCACGCTGCGGGCGGCCTCCGCCAGCTTCTGCCGAGTCCAGGTCACCTGCGTCACCGTCACATTGTGCTCCAGCGGCTGCAGTTTGCACGGCAGCTCCGTGGTGTCGCCCAGAAAGCCGCGCACCTGGGCTGGGGCCAGCACTCCGATTGTCTTGATCCCTGCGGGGAAACGCGGGGCGGGTCACACCCGGGTGTCCCTGATCTGGATGGGGAGAGGCGCCTGGGAGGTCGCTCACCTGGGCCTTGGAGCCCCTTAGTTGGGAGTGTGTGTGGGGAGGAGGGACGGAGGTGGGGAGGGTCAGTCCGGATCCAGGGGTGAGGGTGAGGGGGGCTGGATTGGGTCTGCAACCGGGTTGCGCCCGTTCAGTCGGACTGTTGTTACCGTATTTCCTCTATCTCAGCATCATCAGTTTTTAAAATTGCGGTCAATATTGTGGTTAAAAAATTAAAATTGCCACTTAAACCATTTTAAAACGTACAGTTCAGTGGCAGTAAGTACATTCACGATGTTGTGCAACCACCACAAACTTTTTCATCACCCCTGAGTCATCAATTTTAAGATGTCATTTACAGCACGACCTGTCCTCAGTGGTTAGAGCATCCTGGATTTAGAGGTGTGGAAAGGGAAGAAACTCTAGGTCTTAGAATCCATGAAATAAAATATTACTGCTATTACTCTATGCGGACTCGGGTTGGGAAAATGTTTGTAGGTGATCCTAGCACAAGAAGGGAGGTGATCATAGCCCCAGTGTTTTGGATCCCTTCAGATCTCTGCTGTGAGGCTTCAGGCAGTTTCCTTAACCTCTCTGATTCTTTTTCCTAGTTTGTAAAATGGGACTAAAAACAGTTAACATTCACGGGTTGCTTACAAAGATCAGGGGCTGTTCTGAGCACTTTACACATCTCCCAGCATTCAGGCTTTAAACAGCTCCTTGAGGTAAGCACTACCGTCAGCCCCACTTTATAGAGAGGGAAAGCAAGGCACAGAGTCTTGTGCTTCAGGTCACACAGAGCACAAGTGGCAGAGGTGGATTTGAACCTGGGCCATCTACAGTTAAGACTCCTGATCTCTCATCCACCAGGCTCCAGATGAAAATCTTTCTGCCCAGGGCACCCTGCACATAGTAGGTCCTCAATATGTGTTGGCTTTTATCGATATCAAGAAACACAATGCTATGCGTCCTTATTAATAATAATAAGGATAAGGGACAAGGTGAGAAGGAGTTAAGTGCTTTGACTCTCAGTCCTGCTACTCACTAGCTGTGGCCTTTGTGCTGCTGGTTTCACTCCTCTGAGCCTCAGTCTCCTCATCTGTAAAATGGGGGTGGTTATAACTTAAGAGGGTGTTGGGAGGACTAAATGAGGAAGTTTATGTAAAGGGATTAGATATGCCAAGCACCCTATACAGGTGAATATTATAATTATTGTTATGAGGAAGAGGAGGCTGGGAGGTAGTGGACTGGGGTGCTTGGAGCGTGCGGTGTCGAGGGAGGGCACGGTCTGGACACGAGGGGATTGTGGAGTGGTGAGCATGCTAGTCTGGCTTCGAATGCCAGCTCCACCATGGATGTGCTGTGCAGCTCTGGGCAAGTGAGTCTCCTTCTCTGATGAGTCTCCTGGGAACTCCCTTGTTTATGAGCTGCCGACTTAGGCTTCATGGGTGAAAAGAAAACACCCAGGCTTTCAGCAAATTGTCTCTCTGAGAATGACATGTCACCCTTCCAGAAAGCCTTCCACTCTGCCTTCTGTCTGCATCCTCCATGCGCTGGGTCCAAAATCCTGGCTCTAGCAATGACATCCTGATGTGGCTCACCTCTTTTCTTTGGTTTTTCTCCCTCCATGAGGCAAGACCGCTCTGGGCAAGTGAGTCTCCTTCTCCTTCTCTTGATGGCAAGACCGCTATGAGGATGAAACTGGATGAAGTGGCCTTTCTCTGGCCTCGTACTCTGAGTAATAGCCAGGCCCAAGCTCCACTGTGTGCCAGGCACTGGGCTGCTCCCTTAGGTGAGGCCTCCTCCAACCCTCTCCAAGGGCCCATGAGATCCACACTGGGAGCACCAGTATTTTCATCCCCATTGGTCAGAGGGGGCAAGTGAGCCTTGCAGGCTCAAGCTACTTGCCTAAGCTAACCAGCAGGTGAGGGGCAGAGCCTGGGTTGAGACCTTTTGGGACATGGCCAGACTCTGGTTTCCCCGAGCCTGCATTCAGTGTTGTTATTATTGACGTGAATTATCGTTATCATTATTGTTCTTCTCCAGTGCATCTGACCTAGCTCAGCATCTTCCCAAGACACGGTCTTACTAGGTAGGTAGAATTCCACCCCCTGCCCCGTCCCCAACACACATTTTATGGAAACAGAGAGCTTAGGTCACTTTCCTGAGCTCACACATGTATTAAACGCCAAAAGCTATTTTGAGCGCACCGCCGTCTGACATCAGTGCTGTATCCCCAGTAACCTGGAAGGCTGCCCATAGTAGGAACTCTATAATAAACGTGTGTGGGATGAACGCATGCATGACTGAATGGCCATGTCCTTAGAGTCAGACATTTGGGGTCGAACGGGAACGGGGTTATGTGCCGCTGCTCCCTCCCCCCGCATCAAGCATCCTCTGTCGTTGTCAGCGGGCTATTGGGGGCTGGGGAGAAGGGTCCGCTTCTAGCGAGCGGGGTCGAGAGGTGTGGTGCCCGGGCGTGAGTCGCCTTCCACCTTATTTTTTCCCGGAGGCTGGCCCGCCCTGCCCTTCAGAAATCTCCCGAGGTCCCGCGGCTTTCCAGGAATCTGTCAGGAGAGTCCGCCCCAGCCCGGCGTTTCTCCATCCCTGGGGCGGAGGGGAGCACAAAGCGAAGGGCGGTGCGCTCGGCCTCGGGGAACCCAGGGGGCCGGGCCCAGGCGGGTGGGGAGGGAGAGGGGGAGCAGGGGCCGCCCGACCGCGCGGGGTCACTCACCGGCTCCCGAGGACGCCCAGAACAGCGACAGCAGGGACAGCAGCAGCGGCGGCCAAGCTAAGGGAGTGGCTCCGGCCATGCTGGGCGCGCCGCCGCCTTCTCCGCTCGCTCTGCCAGTCCCGCGGCCGCCGCGGGTCCTGGCCAGGAATCCTGGCGTCACTCAGCCGCCGAAGCTTAGGGGAGGGAAGGGGGAAGTTCTACTTCTTCCCTCCTCAGACTTGCAGCGGGGAAGAAGTAGAGAAGAAGTAGAACTGGGCTCCCGGGTCCCCGCCCGCTCCCGGGATTCCCGCCGAGGCTCTGGTACTGCCCCTCCCTCCGCGCCTGCGCTGACACTCGTCACTAGGGCAACATCACTAGGAGGTGGGTTCTGATGCCAGGAAGCTTCTATATAAGGATCCCCATGTGACAGGCGAGGAAGCTGAGGCACGCAGAGGTTCAGCGACTTTCTAAAGTTCAAGATTGGCGAGGGACAGAGCAGAGATTCGAGTCTATAATCGGGACAGATCCTGAGTTCCTAAGCTCAAGAGCTTAAACCCCCTGGGTTCATATTGGGCAAGTTGCTTCTCCTCCTGAGGCCTCAGTTTTCTCATCTGAAAAATGGACAGGATAACAGCGCTCACCTCACGGGAGGGTTTGTAAGACTTAAGCAACTGCTTAGCCCAATTCCTGGTATATCGTTTGTACTCAATAAACAGCTCTCACAATGACAACGACTGTTGCTTTACAGTTATCATCAAACAATAATGCTGGTGAGAATGATGGCTCATTCATTTTTCATTCCATAGATATTTTATGGAACCAGGCAGCATTCCAGGCACAGGGGATGCAACAGAAAATAAAACAGACAAAAATCCCTGCCTTCGTGGAGCCCCCCTTCTATCGGAGGGAAACAGACCATTAACAGATCAATCCACAGAATAGCATCATGTCTAGAGGTGATGATGGTTAGGGAGCAACATATAGAAGGGAGAGAGATGAGAGAGACCAAGATAGAGACAGAGGAATGAGAGAGGAATGGAGATAAACACACTCAGAGATGGCCACTGGGAGATGGGGAGAGAGAAAGAGAGAAAAGACACAAAGAGAGAGACACAAGACAGATAGTGAGGTGGGAGAGAATCGAGAGGCGACAGAGAGACCTAGAGAGCCCTGTGCTCAGATGTGGAGCTTGGGAGACTTCCTGGTCCCCAGCCCTGTTCATCCTAGCCGTGATCCCCACCTGGCCCACTAGCAGCTCTGACCCTTGTTCTGTGACATCCCCATATCTTTCTAGAAAATTCCCCCTTTGGGCTTTGGCCAGTTTGGAGGGTTCCGTTCCCTGCTGCCCTCTCTGACTTGGCCCCAGAGCCCACTCCTGGCACCCAGCTGTGGGTGGGTGCCTCTGATGCATGGTGTCTCTCACTCTGCATGTATGTAGGTGAATTTCTGAATGGAAATGTGGGAGCTGGTCTCTGGGAAATCTCTGAATTTTCTGGCACTCTTGTTCTGGGCCTCTGAGTTATTTCCAAATCGGGAACTTGTGGCCGCTGCTATGTTTCTCCCCTGGGCCATGATGTCACCTCTGGGGTTCCCCCTCCTCCCAGGGCTCCCAGCTACGCTTACTGTGGTTGCAGCAGCCTGCTCTCTGACTCTGGATGGTCAGAGGCTTCCCTCTTTCCCCCCCTGCCAATGTTTGGACCAGATTTGGGGCCCACCTCACCCCATATTCTGCCTCTTCCCCACTGGACATCTGACTTCTCGGTGACAGGAGTGGGGCCTCTGTCTGAAATCAAATCATTAGAGCCTTGGTCCTGAACAATTCCACGCAATGCAGATGATACAGGCTCCGTTACTGAAGCTCAAAATTGGGGTCAAGGCAGGGCTGAGGGTCAGGGATGGGGTGAAGGTTAGGGATGAACTCAAAGTTGGGGTTAAGAAAAGGGAGGTTCTCAGGGATAGGGTTAAGATGTGGTGAGTGTCAGTAGGAGGGGGAGGACCTTTGGTGACTGGTATTCTCGGGCAAAAACCCTTTGAGTCAATAAATACTTGGGAAGGCCAAAAGGTCCAGGCTGTCAAAATTCCTGAATTAAATAGAAAGTCTTGTTGCAGGTCTGGATGAGGCTGGGTGAGGACGTGATGGAGGGAGATGGGTGCCAGCTGGAATGGGTGGGTTGAGTTAAGGAGTTGTCTGGTTTCCCTGACAGCCCCTCTGCTGGCTCCTTTCCACCTCTGAGCCCTGAGGGGTGGTCTGGGGTCTCACTGAAACCACCCTCCTCTGGTTCCCACAGCTCCCTGGGCTCTGCCACCATGGCCCTTTGCTCTTTGTATCCATTCAATGAATACATATTTATTGAACACCTACTATGTGCTCGGCCCTGTCCTAAGTGCTGAAGATACAGTAGTGAGCAAGAGACAAAGTTCCTGTCTTCCTGGAGGTACCATGCTGGATGGGAGTTGGGAAGAGAAAGATAATAAAAAAGTAGACAGGTACTATATATACCAGGGGATGGTAAAAGCTATGAAGAAAAATAAGACACGGTAAGGAGACAAGGAAGAAGTTCTTCAATATTCCTCCTCTGTGGCTGCCCAACACTTTTGACTCTCCTCCCTCCAGCTTCCCCTGTGTGTCCCTCCTTCCCAAGGCAGAAACAAACAAACAAACCAAAAAACCCTCACAGCTTTAGTGTTTCTTTCAGCAGGTACAAGCCTGTGAACTAGGTGTCACCAATTGACTTGCATTTGGAGGGGACAACACAAGCCAGTTCTGAGCAGATGTTTTAAAGTTATGGCCTGACTCATCCACTGTTCTTCTTCTTTGGTTCCCATAACTGCCTGTCCCAGATGGGGTTGCTCCTTCAGCCATGGTGCCAGGACAAAGAAGATGTGTGAAGAAGAGCCACAGCTGACCTGCTGTCAATGTGTAACATGAGTGAGAAATTGATGAGCAAATCATCAAGATTTGGGGGTTGTTTGTTATTGCAGCAAAATCCAGTGAAAGCTGACTGATAGAAAAATCATCTCTGAGATGGGGTGTTGAAACCTAAATGAAGTCAGCTCCATGATTGCCTGGGGATAAAGTATTTCAGGCACAGGAAGAAGCAAGTGCAAAGGCCCTGAGGCACAAACCTGCTTGCTGACTTGACAAAGGGCCCGGTGTGGCTGGAGTAGGAAGAGTAATGGGAAGTATGAGGAACAGTTCAGAGAGGTAGGAAGAGGTCAGATGTTATTAGACTTAGTGGGCCATGGTAAGATGTTGATATTTTACGGAGGTGGGAAGACCTTGGAGGGTTTTGAGCTGATGTGATCACACTTGTGTTTTATCTTCCCGGACTGGGCTGGAACCCGCGTCCCCTGCATTGGCAGGCAGATTCTTAACCACTGCACCACGAGGGAAGTCCCCAGACTTGTGTTTTAACAGGATCCCTCTGGCTGCCCTGTGGGGAACAGGCTGTAGTGGGTGGCAGGTTGAAGCCAGTGGGGAAGTGACTGCAATGGTCCAGGTGGGAGGTGATGGAGGATCATTGCTGGGTGGTGGAAGAGGAGGTGAGATGAAGCGGTTGGATTTAAATGTAATTTGAAGGTAGAGACCCGGGGATTTGCTGACAGATTGGCTGTGGGGCATGAAAGAAACCTCTCTTTCCCACCGAGGACCCCACGGTCCTGGCCTGAGGGAAGGAGGAAGTGCTTTTGACTGAAATGGGGACAATGGCTGGAGCAGCAGGTTTGGAAGGAAAAGCAAATTTGGTTTCAGACTTGCTTCTTTGTGTCTTCCTGTCAAGACTCTAAATTCCTTGAGGGTTCGGACCAGTTCTAGACATTTTTCTGTACTCAAGTGCCAAATTATCTATTGAAAGAATAAATAAGTGAATGGAGAGGGCAGACAGCAGAAGCAAGAAGAACTACAATCCTTCAGCCTGTGGAACAAAAACCACATTCACAGAAAGATAGACAAGATGAAAAGGCAGAGGGCTATGTACCAGATGAAGGAACAAGATAAAACCCCAGAAAAACAACTAAATGAAGTGGAGATAGGCAACCTTCCAGAAAAAGAATTGAGAATAATGATAGTGAAGATGATCCAGGACCTCGGAAAAAGAATGGAGGCAAAGATCGAGAAGATGCAAGAAATGTTTAACAAAGACCTAGAAGAATTAAAGAACAAACAAACAGAGATGAACAATACAATAACTGAAATGAAAACTACACTAGAAGGAATCAATAGCAGAATAACTGAGGCAGAAGAACGGATAAGTGACCTGGAAGACAGAATGGTGGAATTCACTGCTGTGGAACAGAAGAAAGAAAAAAGAATGAAAAGAAATGAAGACAGCCTAAGAGACCTCTGGGACAACATTAAATGCAACAACATTCACATTATAGGGGTCCCAGAAGGAGAAGAGAGAGAGAAAGGACCAGAGAAAATATTTGAAGAGATTATAGTTGAAAACTTCCCTAACATGGGAAAGGAAATAGCCACCCAAGTCCAGGAAGCACAGAGAGTCCCATACAGGCTAAACCCAAGGAGAAACACGCTGAGACACATAGTAATCAAACTGGTAAAAATTAAAGACAAAGAAAAATTATTGAAAGCAGCAAGGGAAAAATGACAAATAACATACAAGGGAACTCCCATAAGGTTAACAGCTGATTTCTCAGCAGAAACTCTACAAGCCAGAAGGGAGTGGCATGACATATTTAAAGTGATGAAAGGGAAGAACCTACAACCAAGAGTACTCTACCTGGCAAGGATCTCATTCAGATTCGATGGAGAAATTAAAAGCTTTACAGACAAGTAAAAGCTAAGAGAATTCAGCACCACCAAACCAGCTCTACAACAAATGCTAAGGAACTTCTCTAAGTGGGAAACACAAGAGAAGAAAAAGACCTATAAAAACAAACCCAAAACAATTATGAAAATGGTAATAGGAACATACATATCGATAATTACCTTAAACGTGAATGGATTAAATGCTCCAACCAAAAGACACAGGCTCGCTGAATAGATACAAAAACAAGACCCATATATATGCTGTCTACAAGAGTCCCACTTCAGACCTAGGGACACATACAGACTGAAAGTGAGGGGATGGAAAAAGATATTCCATGCAAATGGAAATCAAAAGAAAGCTGGAGTAGCAATACTCGTATCAGATAAAATAGACTTTAAAATAAAGAATGTTACAAGAGACAAGGAAGGACACTACATGATGATCAAGGGATCAATCCAAGAAGAAGATAGAACAATTATAAATATATATGCACCCAACATAGGAGCACCTCAATACATAAGGCAACTGCTAACAGCTCTAAAAGAGGAAATCGACAGTAACACAATAATAGAGGGGGACTTTAACGCCTCACTTACACCAACGGACAGATCATCCAAACAGAAAATTAATAAGGAAACACAAGCTTTAAATGACACAATAGGCCAGATAGATTTAATTGATATTTATAGGACATTCCATCCAAAAACAGCAGATTACACTTTCTTCTCAAGTGCGCATGGAACGTTCTCCAGGATTGATCACATCTTGCAGCACAAATCAAGCCTCAGTAAATTTAAGAAAATTGAAATCTTATCAAGCATCTTTTCTGACCACAATGCTATGAGATTAGAGATCAATTACAGGGGAAAAAAACGTAAAAAACACAAAACACATAGAGGCTAAACAATACGTTACTAAATAACCAAGAGATCACTGAAGAAATCAAAGAGGAAATCAAAAAATACCTAGAAACAAATGACAATGAAAACACAATGATCCAAAGCCTATGGGATGCAGCAAAAGCAGTTCTAAGAGGGAAGTTTATAGCAATACAATCCTACCTCAAGAAACAACAAACATCTCAAATAAACAATCTAACCTTACACCTAAAAGAACTAGAGAAAGAAGAGCAAACAAAACCCAAAGTTAGTAGAAGGAAAGAAATCATAAAGATCAGAGCAGAAATAAATGAAATAGAAACAAAGAAAACAATAGCAAAGATCAATAAAACTAAAAGCTGGTTCTTTGAGAAGATAAACAAAATTGATAAACTATTAGCCAGACTCATCAAGAAAAAGAGGGAGAGGACTCAAATCAGTAAAATTAGAAATGAAAAAGGAGAAGTTACAACAGACACCGCAGAAACACAAAGCATCCTAAGAGACTACTACAAGCAACTCTGTGCCAATAAAATGGACAACCTGGAAGAAATGGACAGATTCTTAGAAAGGTATAACCTTCCAAGACTGAACCAGGAAGAAATAGAAAATATGAACAGACCAATCACAAGTAATGAAATTGAAACTGTGATTTAAAATCTTCCAACAAACAAAAGTCCAGGACCAGATGGCTTCACAGGTGAATTCTATCAAACATTTAGAGAAGAGCTAACACCCATCCTTCTCAAACTCTTCCAAAAAATTGCAGAGGAAGGAACACTCCCAAACTCATTCTATGAGGCCACCATCACCCTGATACCAAAACCAGACAAAGATACTACAAAAAAACAAAATTACAGACCAATATCACTGATGAATATAGATGCAAAAATCCTTAACAAAATACTAGCAAACAGAATCCAACAACACATTAAACGGATCATACACCATGATCAAGTGGGATTTATCCCAGGGATGCAAGGATTCTTCAATATATGCAAATCCATCAATGTGATACACCATATTAACAAATTGAAGAAGAAAAAGCATATGATCATCTCAATAGATGCAGAAAAAGCTTTTGACAAAATTCAACACGCATTTATGACAAAAACTCTCCAGGAAGTGGGCATAGAGGGAACCTACCTCAACACAATAAAGGCCATATACAACAAACCCACAGCAAACATCATTCTCAAAGGTGAAAAACTGAAAGCATTTCCTCTAAGATCAGGAACAAGACAAGGATGTCCACTCTCACCACTATTATTCAACATAGTTTTGGAAGTCCTAGCCACGGCAATCAGAGAAAAAAAGAAATAAAAGGAATACAAATTGGAAAAGAAGAAGTAAAACTGTCACTGTTTGCAGATGACATGATACTACACATAGAGAGTCCTAAAGATGCCACCAGAAAACTACTAGAGCTAATCAATGAATTTGGTAAAGTTGCAGGATACAAAATTAATGCACAGAAATCTCTTGCATTCCTATACAGTAATGATGAAAAATATGAAATAGAAATTAAGGAAACACTCCCATTTACCATTGCAACAAAAAGAATGAAATACCTAGGAATAAACCTACCTAGGGAGACAAAAGACCTGTATGCAGAAAACTATAAGACACTGATGAAAGAAATTAAAGATGATACAAACAGATGGAGAAATAGACCATGTTCTTGGATTGGAAGAATCAATATTGTAAAAATGACTATACTACCCAAAGCAATCTACAGATTCAATGCAATCCCTATCAAATTACCAATGGCATTTTTTACAGAACTAGAACAAAAAAATCTTAAAATTTGTATGGAGACACAAAAGATCCCGAATAGCCAAGCGGTCTTGAGGGAAAAAAACGGAGCTGGAGGAATCAGGCTCCTGGACTTCAGACTATACTACAAAGCTACAGTAATGAAGACAATATGGTACTGGCACAAAAACAGAAATGTAGATCAATGGGACAGGATAGAAAGCCTAGAGATAAACCCACGCACCTATGGTCAACTAATCTATGACAAAGGAGGCAAGGATATACAATGGAGAAAAGACGACCTCTTCAATAAGTGGTGCTGGGTGAACTGGACAGCTACCTGTAAAAGAATGAAATGAGAACACTCCCTAACACCATACACAAAAATAAACTCAAAATGGATTAGAGACCTAAGTGTATGACCAGACACTATACAACTCTTAGAGGAAAACAGGAAGAGTACTCTTTGACATAAATCACAGCAAGATCTTTTTTGATCCACCTTCTAGAGTAATGGAAATAAAAACAAAAATAAACAAATGGGACCTCATGAAACTTAAAAGCTTTTGCAAAGCAAAGGAAACTACAAAAAAGATGAAAAGACAACCCTCAGAATGGGAGAAAATATTTGCAAACGAACCAACGGACAAAGGATTAATCTCCAAAATGTATAAACAGCTCATGCAGCTCAATATTAAAAAAACAAACAACCCAATCCAAAAATGGGCAGAAGACCTAAATAGACATTTCTCCAAAGAAGACATACAGATGGCCAAGAAGCACATGAAAAGATGCTCAACATCACTAATTATTAGAGAAATGCAAATCAAAACTACAATGAGGTATCACCTCACACCAGTTAGAATGGGCATCATCAGAAAATCTACAAACAACAAATGCTGGAGAGGGTGTGGAGAAAAGGGAACCCTCTTGCACTGTTGGTGGGAATGTAAATTGATACAGCCACTATGGAGAACAATATGGAGGTTCCTTAAAAAACTAAAAATAGAATTACCATATGACCCAGCAATCCCACTCCTGGGCATATACCCAGAGAAAACCATAATTCAAAAAGACACGTGCACCCCAGTGTTCATTGCAGCACTATTTACAACAGCCAGGACATGGAAGCAACCTAAATGCCCATTGACAGATGAATGGATAAAGAAGATGTGGTACATGTATACAATGGAATATTACTCAGCCATAAAAAGGAATGAAATTAGGTCATTTGTAGAGACGTGGATGGATCTAGAAACTGTCATACAAAGTGAAGTAAGTCAGAAAGAGAAAAACAAATATCGTATATTAACGCATATATGTGGAAACTAGAAAAATGGTACAGAAGAACCAGTTTGTAGGGCAGAAATTGAGACACAGATGCAGAGAACAGACATATGGACACCAAGGGGGGAAAGCGTGGGGGGGTGGTGGGATGAATTGGGAGACGGGGATTGACATATATACGCTAATATGTATAAAATAGATAACTAATAAGAACCTGCTGTATAAAAAAATAAAAAGAAATAAGTGAATGGATATCTTCAATGGGTCTGTTGTAGTTCCTTGGAGTTCATCCCACGGATGCCATGGTTTTCCAACTTCCGCACCCAAAAGAATCACCTGGAAGCTTGTATAATCAAGCAAATATGAATATATTTCCTTAGTCTTCCCTCCCACATAGAAAAAAATAAATAGTAGCATTGTTCTGCCTCCTCATGCTTTTTACCTACTTTTATGTCTTTCTACACAAGGACATAGCAAGCTGCCTCATTCATTTATTCATTCATTGGTTCATTTGTTCATTCATTCACAGCTGTACAGCGTTCCATTGCATGAACACGCCATAACTTTGAACCTGTCCTCAATAGATGGGCCTTTCGGGTGTTTCCAACTCTTTGCATTTGCAGACTATCCTGCCCGGAGTAACCGTGTCCACGCCATTTCCCATGCGTGTGACTGTATCAGTTCCATAGGTTCCTAGAAGCTGATTTGCTGGGTCAGAGGGCATGTGCACTTGTGGTTTTGGAGGATATTGACAAATTGTCATCTCCTACTCTTGCCAGCCAGTGTTACCTACCCATGGACGCACACGGTAGTGAACTGAAGCTTTTAAATTTTCAGATGTGGGGACTTCCCTGGTGGCGCAGTGGTTAAGAATCCGCCTGCCAATGCAGGGGACGTGGGTTCGATCCCTGGGCTGGGAGGATCCCACATGGCGCGGAGCAACTAAGCCCGGGCGCCACAGCTACTGAGCCTGCGCTCTAGGGCCTGCGTGCCGCAACTACGGAAGCCCATGCTCCGCAAGAGAAGCCACCGCGATGAAAAGCCCGTGCACCACAACGAAGAGTAGCCCCCGCTCGCCGCAACTAGAGAAAGCCCGCGTGCAGCAACGAAGGCCCAATGCAGCCAAAAATAAAAAATAAAATTTCAGATGTGAAGTTTTGTCCCAAAGGATTTGATGTAGGAACCTGGAGGCTGGCTGGGAGGGTGGGGAGAGAAAGAGAGGGAGAGAGGGAGGGAGGGAGGGAGGGAGGCAGGGAGGGAGAGTGGGCAGAAGGCAGAATGGGGCGGGGAGAAAGGCGGGGGGGAGGGGAGGGGGGGAGGGGGAGGGGAGGGGGGGAGGGGGAGGGGAGGGGGGGAGGGGGAGGGGAGGGGAGGGGAGGGGGAGGGGGAGGGGAGGGGAGGGGGAGGGGGAGGGGAGGGGGAGGGGGAGGGGAGGGGGAGGGGGAGGGGAGGGGGAGGGGGAGGGGAGGGGGAGGGGGAGGGGGAGGGGAGGGGGAGGGGGAGGGGAGGGGGAGGGGGAGGGGGAGGGGGAGGTGTGCTTAGCTGGTGATGCTAAGCAACCTATATTGATTCTCTTGCCTCCTTTTTCTCATCTGGAAAATAGGGGATCATAAAAACCTGTGGTGATGGTTAAATAGGTTATTTAGAAATAAGTTATATGGCTAGAAAGGTTATTTATTTTGCTGCCCGACAAATAGCAGCTGTTATTACTGGCGTCCTGGGGCTTGGGAGACCACCCTGTATTACCTCGCCGTGCACCCTGGTTAGGAACGACTGCCATGGGCAGCAGAGAGTCATCGAGTTTTATGCCGGGCGAGGACCTCGTGGCAGAAAAATCTCATGTTCCTCACGTGGAAAACAGCGATTACAAGCCCTGTTGTCCTGCCCTCGTTGCGGTGTGGGACAGAGGATGGGGTGTTGGGGTTGGAGAGGGCAGAGCTTTCATCTTCTATACTCTGAGGCTAGGCAGGAAAAAGCCGGCAAAGAAACCCCCAAATAACAACCACCTTCCCGTCCTCCCCCAAGAGCTACCAGAGCAGGCAGGTCCTCCCTCTCACCTCCCACCAGCCCCCCGAGCCTCACATCCATTCGGGATGTACTGGTGCCTCACAATGGTTGTTCCCCTGCATTCTCCCCTTCCAGTTCCCGAAGTCCTCTCACTACCCACGGAAGGAAATGAGACCTTTTTTTTTTTTTTAATAAATTTATTTATTTTATTCATTTATTTATTTTCGGCTGCGTTGGGTCTTTGTTGCTGCGCGTGGTCTTTAGTTGCGGTGAGCGAGGGCATCTCTTCCTTGCGGTGCGCAGGCTTCTCACTGGTGGAGCGCGGGCTCTAGGCGCGCGGGCCTAGTTGTGGCTCGCGGGCTCTATAGCGCAGGCTCAGTAGTTGTGGCGCACGGGCTTAGTCGCTCCGCGGCATGTGGGATTTTCCCGGACCAGGGCTCGAACCCGTGTCCCCTGCATTGGCAGGCGGATTCTTAACCACTCTGCCACCAGGGAAGCCCGGGACTCAATCTTGATTGGGCAGACATACTGTCAAAATATCACCCAAATACTTATAAATTGGCAATTTTTTTTTTTTTTGGCCGCACTGCATGGCATGCGGGATCTTAGTTCCCTGACCAGGGATCAAACCTGCACCCCCTGCAGTGGAAGGACAGAGTCTTAACCACTGGGCCACCAGGGAAGTCCCTACATTGGCAACTTTTGATGGCTATTGAGGAGAGGTTTCCTGGGTGTGTGCAGCTAGGGTGGGGGGGGCGTGAAATTCAGGCAGGTGGTGACTGAGTTGGGATTTTTAAATGACTAGGAATTAACTGGGTAACGAGAGGAGAGTAAAGTATTCCAGGCAGAGGAAACAGCATGTGCAAATGACCTGGGGCAGGAGAGAACTGCATTAAGTACAAAAGAGTGAGGGAGACTGGCTAGCTGTTCCCTAAACGCATTTCCTCTTATTTCTAGGAACTCAGTGAGATTACATTTCTCAGAATCTCTCATATTACTGTGGTCACATGACCCAGAGCAGGGCCAAGACACAGGCTAGAGGGAGCGTGGGTCCTTGAACGACTGCATGGGGAGGAGTCTCCCCAGTGACCTGCACTGGACTAGGACATGAGTGAGTAATACACTTTTACTGGGTCAAACCACTGAAATTTTGGAGATATTTTTTACAGCAGTTAGCCAACCCTGACTAAAGTCAGTGCAGCTGGAGAGGGGGAGCATGGAGCAAGGTGAGACTAGAGATGTGAGCAGGTAATAAAGCATGCAGGGCCTCGTGGGGTCACATGACCAAGTTCTGACTGCTGGAATGAGCAGAAGTGACGTGAGAAACTTCTGGGTCATGCCTTCCAAGGAAGGCAGTGAGATTGTCTCCATCATTGCCACTCCCTGCCGGCTGGAATGGGGACTTGGTGGTGCACCATCTTGATCACGTAACGCTCTAAGGATGGCAAGACCACAGGGTAAAGAAGCCTGGGTCCCTAGATGACCTCACCAAGCGCAACCTCTGTACCGTTCCTGGACTGCTTCCACTGAGACTGTTACATAAGAGAGAAACCAACTTCTATCTTGTTTAAGCCTCTGTGATTTTGGGTCCTTACCAAGCTTATATTCCATTGAGATGGGGGAATACCTGGGAGAGGACCAGGTAGGTTGAGAGGATGCGCTTTGAGTTTGGGACACATCTTGGAGATCATCTTATCTCATCAGCATCCTCTCCTCCCTGAGTCTCCCCTAATCTGAAGACAGTTCAGCTTTCTCTCTGCCCTCTCCTTCCACCCCACGTCAGGACTATTCTTCCTTCTTTGCTTCTGCCTGTGGTCAGTGAGCACATCATGGCAGATATGGCTGCCTGGGAGGGAGAGAATGCCTGCGCAGAGAAGGAAAGTTCCGGTTTTTCTTTTATCTGGATACAAAACATGTGATGTCTACATAGTCACAGAATAAGCAGAACAGCTGTGGGATTCTCAGTTCTTTCATGTTTCTGATAGCTGCATCCCTACCCCCCGGCCCCCACCGTGGGATGTTGGCATATTATTTTCCTTGTTACTCACGCTTTCACTGTGGCCCAATTCATTCAAGACTGTATGTGGTCACAGGCTCCCTCCTGGCCATTCAACCTTTGTTTTGCCAAGTGGCATTTAAATCTTTGACTTTACGGCTTAAATTTCAGGGTTAGATATATCCATTAGGAGTCAACTGGGTTGTAAGGAACAATAGAACTAAAACAAGAGTGGCTTCAGCAAATAGACGTTTGTTTCTTCTTTCATGTAATAGGAATTCCAGAGGTATTTAAGACAGGGCTAGCTGGATGGCTTCACAGAATCTCCAGGCATCCATTTTTCAGTGGTGTGTTGGTAAATCAGCTCTCTGAAAAAAAAAAATTCCAATTTGTAGTATTTTCCAATTTCCTCGGTGTAAATACCACTACCACAATTGATTTCAGGCTACCAATGTGTCATCATTGAATGTGGAGTTAGGAAGAGATGTACACAGTGAGCTCTCGCGAGCTGGCACAAGCTGGGTTCAGCACACCCCTCACTTGCCACCTGTTCTCCACATGAGACGGTCGCCTCATGATCCAATATGTCTGCTTGGTTCCAGCCATCACGTTCCCATTCCTGCCAATAGGAAAGGATGCTCCCTCACCTTAAGGACATGTTCTGCAAGTCACACATAACACTTCTCACATTTTACTGCCAGTGTAGTTTTTCTTTCCCCTTGGGCATCGTGTGCCCAGTTAAAATTGAGGATTCCGTTATTATGGAGGGAGGAGAGTGTGGGTCTCTGAGGGTAATCTCTACCATAGTTGCTGACGAGATTGGGCTATTCTGCTGCAGCCAGATGATCATTTACCCTCCATGTCGGGTTAGGGAAGGGGCCTCAGAATGCCCCACCCTGTTTTTCTGACACACAGAGAGAATGAGAGGTGTGTGAGTCAGGTTATTCCTGTTAAACTCCAACTTGGGGGAGTGTTTGGGACTCAATCGATTCTTTCATTTCTGAGCCTTTGAGTTTTCCTAGTGGTGTGGTTTTAGCCTCTGATTCATTCGTTCATTCATTCAACAAACACTTATTGAGCACATACTGTGTAGCAGATACAGGTCTGGCTACTGCGGAGCTGACAGTCTAATAGATGAGATAAATGTTAAATAATCACACCAATAAATATTTAATGACACAATGTGCTAAGTATTATAAAGCAGAACAGTGCTACGGGCAGATTCAACCAGGGGACTGAATTTATAACAGGGGTGGTCAGGAGATCTCTTTGAGAAAATTTGCACAGTTTATTTTTAGTGGGGGAGGAACGTCATAATGATTCTCAGCTATTCCAAAGGGCAAGGGGTATTGCTGCAGCCTTGACCAGAGGACAGCTGGACTCTAGCTGGTGGCCAAGTGGTGGCTACAGTGTCATCTCTGAGACCCCGATAGACTAGGAGCTGCAGGAACCAGCTCCCTCCATCACCACCCAGGCAGGAAATGACTAACCTCTCCTTTACAGTGGAGGGAAATGGGAGGAGGGAGGTGGTAGGGCAGGATGCCTCAGGTGGGAAAGGAGCTGGTTCCATATAAGGGGCTTCTGAGCAAATCTGGACCCTTGGATAGACCAGGGCAAGGACCCCAGAACTACCACAGAGTCAGTAATGTACACATATGGATGCTGGGGGATTTGTTTTTTTTTTTTTAACAATTAGGAGTTTGAGTTGCACTGTCCGGTATAATAGCCACTAGCCACAGATGGTTGTATAAATTAAAATTAAAATTGAGTAAAAGTAAATAAAATAAAAATTCAGTTCCTCAGTTACACTATGCATTTCAAGGGCTCAATAGCCACTTTTGTTGAATAATATTGTAGTGGACATTGCAGATATAGACAATTCCATCACCATAGAGAGTTCTCTTGGACAGCGCTGGTCTAAGGCACAGGCTTTGGAATTGGGCAGACTTGAGTTGGCATCACATGTGGCTGTGTGACCTTGGGCAAGTCACTTGCCCTCTCTGTGCCTCACTTTTATCTTATGTACATGAGCACAAAGACACCTCCCTGGCATAGGATGTGAGGGGGCCCATGAGAGAATGACAATGGGGCTCCAGCTCTAGGGAGGGAGCAACGGGGCAGTGGAATGACTGGAAACAGGGATTTCAGAGCCAGGGAGCCTGGCTTGGAGACCAGCCCCACCATGGTATGACCCTGGGGCAAGTCACTTAGCCTCTCTGAGACTCACCTTCTTTGTCTGTAAAGTGGGGGTAGTTCTCCTTTCCTCAGTGGGTGCAGTGAGGATGATATAACATACGAATCACATAAGGAATCTAGTGTAGTGGCTGGCACGTGGACAGCCCTCAACAGACAAGATTTGAACTCAGGTCTGCTACTATTATTGCTAATCGTAATGATATGGTAGGTGCCTTTATGTTGACATGGTAGTGTGTTGCAGAAGCACTGAATGTTCCTCAAATGTTAGACATATCTGAACAGGAGTTTCATTCATACTCGTTTCAAGCAGGTGAGTCTCAGAGCGGGTAAGTGACTTGCGTAGGGTCAGTGAATACCCTTTGCCTGCCATCTGTCAGGATTCTCTAGTGAAAGAAAGTGTTTGATCTCATTTACAAATGTACCATGGATTTCTGGGGGTTGAGACCCCTTCCCCCCACTTCTCTGCATTTGGAAGGTTTTTTTCTCTTTGAAAAGGAGCAAAAATAAGCTGCATGTGTAGAAGACATATTTTGGGGTGTCTGCCCAGCTTACAAGGCAAAACCTCCCCGCTTTTTACTGAGCACTGAGCCCTCACAAACGGGGCTGAGCCCCTGGACCTCTGATTGTACAAAACACCTCTGCTCCCCACCGCAGCCACAGTGATGGGACCAAGGTTGACAACTGTCTCAAGTAAGGTAATCAGATACCTTTTCCAGAGGTATCAGAGATAAGGCAAAGGGACGCTGGCTAAGTTGGGCAGTTCCTTTGAACAGGGGTGTTGGAGATTTGCAAGCTATGGGATGGTGCCTTTCTTCACATGGATGGAGAAGCATCGACTGCCCATCTGCAGAGCGAGACAGAGAACTGTGAATTCCATGTTCCTGGAGAAGAGGATTACAAGGGCTGAGGGGGGGGAGGCTGGGAGAGGCAGCAAGCAACTACCCTGGTTCCAGCAGCTTTCCTGCTTTCTGACCATGCTCTCCTGCCATTTGTGGTAGATTGCAAGAACGGCCACAGATTCTTCCCCTCCCATCAAAAGGTGAGGTCATGTCCCCACCTATTGAATCTGAGCTGGTCGTGTGACTTGCTTTGGGCAATAGAATGTGACAGAAGTGATAATTTGCCAGTTCTTAACCTTGGCCCTAAGAGGCATTGCATCTTCTGCCCTCACTCTTGGAATCCTGCCTCTGTCATGAGCATGCTTGTGTCTGCTTGCTAGAGAATGAGAGATGACATGGAAGAGTCAGTTACATGGCCCGTTACCACAGCTGAGGCTATCCTAGGCCAGACAGCCCCTAGGCAACCTGCCAACCAACTGTAGATGCATAAGTGAGCCCAGCAGAGACCAGAAGAGCTGCCCAGCTGTGCCCAACCCACATCAATAACCCATAGAATTGTATGCTAAATAAATCGCTGTTGTTTCAAGCCACTAAGTTTTGGCGGGTAGTTTGTTACATAGCAAGTGCTAACTGATACACCCTTGGATTCCTGGAACTCTTCCTGGATCCTTATATTAAATCTCCCTTGTGTTTTTTCTTG
Source organism: Eubalaena glacialis (assembly GCF_028564815.1). NCBI lineage: Eukaryota > Metazoa > Chordata > Mammalia > Artiodactyla > Balaenidae > Eubalaena > Eubalaena glacialis. Next base: position 59,509,736 of record NC_083733.1, on the reverse strand, counting down.
AGCTACTCCAGTGAGTTTCTTTTGGCTGCAGCACAAGAGTTTTTAAGAAATCTAGACTGATTGTTTATGTGCTCCAAGGGATTTGGTGAGATGGGGAAATGGAGTGTTGGCAGCTGGCACGAGGAGACAAAAGCAGTCCCTGGGGCTCTCAACAAGATGGGAACATCCCACAGAAAAATGACCAGAAAACCTGGAGGGAGGAGGTCTCAAATGGAGCTCCCAGGGCCTTCATCTTGTCCCCAGTCCCAGGATTCTCCCCTCCCCACACTCCTTCTTGGTATCACCTGTTGGGCTGATAGATGCACATGTGCACTTCAGATGCACATTTGTACTCCTTTTTTTTCCTTTGCCACCCCACATATCCTGTCTTCTAATAGCAAAGAGTAGGGTTTTTTTGGGGTTTTTTTTGGCCATGCCATGAAGCTTGTGTGATCTTAGTTCCCCAACCAGGGATCCAACCTGGGCCCTCAGCAGTGAGAGCACAGAGTACTAACCACTGGACCGCCAGTGAGTTCCTGGTAATGCTTGTATTATTAAAAATGGTACTATAACTTCTGCCCTCTCTTGTAGCTGTGTTTACGAGATTTCATGTTTTTGTGATTTATCTAAATTTGTTCCATTACTATGTAGTATTTCACTGTGGAACCCATTGTATGAAAATACAATGAATTTGACTGGAAAACAATTTGGGAGCAGTGATAAAAGCTGAAGATATACATATTCTATAACTGTGAAGTTCCACTACTAATTATATACTGAACAGAAATATACACATGTGTTCCACAAAATGTATATTTTGAAACTGGACATTGTAAAATAGCTGTTAGTATTTTTGAGTACCACATAAAAATTCATGATTAAGATTTGCTTGTAATATCTCCTTTTGTCTAGATTCATTTATTTGTTTTTTAATTTTTATTCAATTTATTTAAACTGAAAAAAAAAAAAACCAAAGTGGTTCACCCATTTCTTCTTTGTCAGCCACACCTACAGTGAAGAGAGAGAAATACTAATAATAACAAAAACAATAATAATAATACATGTGGCTGACATTCATTGAAGGCTCACCACGTGCCAGGCATTATTTACAGTTCTTTACTCCCACCATCTTACATAATCCACACACCTACCCTTTGAGGCAGGTATTATGTTACCATTATCCTTGTTTTACTGATGGGCCACAGAGCAGTTAAACGAGTCACCCAAAGTCCCACAGGCTAGCCTATGGCAGAGCTGGGATGAACCTAAGGGACCTGGCTTCAGGGTCCATGGCCTTCACTGCAAACCACGGGGATCTCTCTTGGCCCTTGATGGGTATCATAGACGTGTATGTAGGGTGCCTCCCAACCCAGACCCCTTTTTTCTGAAGATTGCCCCTCTCCACCGGGAGAGTCAACACAGCCATGCTTGTCCCCATGACCTCATCTCCAAGGTCACAGCTGATTGGATAAGGCTGGTTCCTTCTGGATGATGTCAGCATTGGTCTGCCATAATAGGTCTTGGCCAAGATGGTGGGGAGGAGAGGAAGTGACCCCTCCTGCCCGTCATGGAGGGAGGGATTCCAGGTGGTCTGGGTGAGGATTTTTCACACCAGCCTGATTTCTCACCTTTCCCCTCTAAGAACATGACTTTGGAGTTAGACCTGGGTTTGATTCAGGGTCAGCTCTTTGTCAGCGGCATGTCCTTTGGGAAAGTTGATGGATTTCTCTGAGATTTAGTTCTACTCATGTGGAAAGTGAGGGCAAGAACAGCACCCATCCTGAGAGCCGTGACTTGAGGGCTCCTGGCACTTACTGAGGGCCCAGGAAATTGGAGCCACAGGGATGAAGACGATGTGGGTGATTCAGCAGCAGCCTGGCCCTCCCCCACCCCTAGAAGGTTCCACACGGCACTCATGGACAAGAGACCTGGCCCCAGTCCCTCCCAGCTGGTCCACAGGGCCTTTCCAAACCATTTCAGCATTCAGATTTCTCTTCCTCAGTACATCAGCTACGAAGGCTTGTATCGTTAATGACGGAAAAGAGGCAGTGTAGGTTAGGGGCTAGAACTAAGAGTGAGGCAGTGTTCTGGGTTCGAATCCCTCTTCAACTGTGCGGTCTGGGGCCAGTCTCTTCTCTCTCAGCCTTAGTTTCGTCTTCGACAAAAACGAGCTCTTCATCGCTACCCCATTCCCCACCCCAGCCAAGCTCTTGTGGAGATGAAATAGAATAATGTTTAGCATCCATGATAAGATATTATAGTATTATAATAATAGATAACACATCTAGGATGAAAATGTAAGTCAGATGTAAGACAGATCCCATCCCTCCTCTGCCCAGAATCCTCCATGGCTCCCATCTCACTCAGAACAAAAGCCAAGTCCTTGCACGGCCCACAAGACCTTAAGCTGTCTGGTGCCCCCCTCCTCCAATGACCCCTGCTTCCTTCTCTGATCCCACGTCCTAATTCTCTCCCCATTTTTCATGCCACTCTAGCCACACTGGCTTCCTTGCTATTCCTTGAACATGCCAGGAAAGTCCCGCCTCAGGGCCTTTGCATTTGCTGTTCCTTCTGCCAGCTATGCCCTTCCCCCAGATCCACTGGCTACCTCCCTCCTTTCCTTTGCTTTATGTCTTTGCTCAGATGTCACTTTCTCAGGGAGGCGTTCGCTAACTTAGTTAAAGGTGCCCCATCCCCACACTCCCTGTGCCCTTTCCTGGCCTTACTCCTCTCCTTAGCTCTCATACTATCTATGTATGTACTATCTATCAACATACTATCTATGTTTTACTTGGTCATCATGTGTATTGTATCTCCCGACTAGGATGCAAGTTCATGAGGGCAAGGACTTTCCACTGTTTATTCCCACGGTATCAGTGCCTGGCACATAGTAGGTACTCAACAGTTATGTGTGGAAGGGATGAATATAACACTGACCATATCCCAGGCCCTGCTTTAAAGGCTTTTTTTTTTTTTTTTGGCCACACTGCGCGTCTTGTGGGATCTTAGTTCCCTGACGAGAGATTGAACCCAGGCCACCTGCAGTGGAAGCATGGAGCCCTAACCACTGGACCACCAGGGAATTCCCAAAAGGCTTTAGAAATATTAGCTCGTTTAATCCAAATGACAGCCCTGTGAGGCAGGTGCTATTAATACCACCCCCATTTTGCAGATGGGCAAACTGAGGCACAGAGAGGGGAAGTGACTTGCCATGGCCTCACTGTGGGTAAGTGACGGAGCTGGGATTTGAACCCACCTCCAGAACCCTCTCCTGTCTCTTTGCTCCCCTGGGGCCACTTTGGGAACTGACGAGTTAGATGGGCACATCAGGGGTCAATGTCATCCTCTCCGAATGAGCTTTAAGCTCCTTGGGATGAGGCAGTTGGTTTGGCTTCAGTCTTGCTGCAGAGTGAGCTCTGCGCCTTGTGGGGGCTGAGTGGATGGGAAGGAGGGAAGGCAGGTACCTTAGCTTCCAGATTATGGTGAAGACCGTGCTTCCGACCAGTACCACAGGTGCGGCCACAATGAGGGCAAAGGCAGAGCTTCCTGACAGGGAGAGGGTAGGGTTCGGCTTGATGGGCACAGGGTCTGTGGGATCCACGACATCTTCTGGGAACCAAGAAGGGGAGAGACTGGAGGAGACACCCTCCCTCCACACCCCCCACTCCCACCTTTCCACCTCCTCCCCATCCTCCAGGTCTCCACCCCAGCTTCATCCCCGCTCTCCTGTCCCAGTCGCTCCCCGACCCATCTTCCCACCACACAGAAGCCAGAGGGGTCTTTTTAAAGGTCACACTTGACCCTGTTCCTCCCCTGCTCAGAACCTTGCCGTGGCTCCCCAGGACTTCACCTTGGCCTTCGAGGCCCTGCCACCTGGCCAGTCTCATCTCTCTCCACGCCCTACCTTTATAACCAAGCCCTGTTGGAGTCTACTCAATTTTCTAAGCTCACTCCCCTCTCTCTCCTACTTCCAGGCCTTTGTCTGTGCCCCTGGAATGCCATTTATGCCATTTTCTCTCCCTTGGCCTGGACAATTCCTATGTATCCTAGTTCCAGCTCAGATGTCCCCTCTTCCAGGAAGCCCGCCCTGATCCCCTTGCTGGGTCAGGCACCTCCTTGGGTCTCACAGCCCTCTGAGCTCCCCCACCCCAGCCCTGCCCACTCTGGTCATTACTGTTTGTGGAAAGGTCTGTCCCTTACTGGACTGGGAGTCCTGTGAGGGCAGGGCCAGGACTGTCTCTGTCACCAGATGCCCTCAGCACTGCCCAGCATGGACCAGTCACATAATAGGTGCTCAATAAACATTTCCTGAACAGTTGATGAGTGAGGAAAGGGGGTCTTGAAAGTATTGTCATTCTCAATGAATGTGTCAGGGTCAACAGGTGCTCCAAGATTTACATTTTTTACCTTTTTTTTCTCCCAGGAAATCACCTCAAAACCAAATCCTGAAGCTCCCACTGAACCCTGGCTGGGGAGAGAGGCAGATCTCAGGAACGTAGCCAAGCCAGGCTTTCCATTATCCCTGCCCTTTCCATGCTCTGGACCTTTGCTCATGTGATCCCCGCTGCCTACATGCCTCCCTGCTTCTCCACTGGCAGCTTCTCTGTATCTTTCCAGCTCACTCCATGAACAGAAACACTAAAAATAATATGCATGATAACTGCTGCTATTTTTAAAGCTTGCTTGGTATTCTTGCTAACTGGTATTCTGCTAGCCTCACACATATACCATTTCAGTTCCTTATAGCAATCTTGCAGAGGTCTACACGATCACTCTGATTATACACGGGAGGAAACTGAGGCTCAGAGAAGGGACATCACTTGTCCTAAGTCACCCAGCCAAGAAGGCACAGGGACAGGAATTGAGCCCCATTTTGATGGGCTCCCAAACCACTTTTCTTATCCCAGTAACTGGCTGTTCTTTTTACTGCCGCCTGAGCCTTCGTACACGCTATTGCATACAGTAACAGGCACAAAATTAATAATAATATGGATAATACTAATCATAACAATGATACTAGTTCATGTTTATTGAGCACTCACTAGTGTTCCGTAGTGCTAGGCACTCTTATTTTAAGCTGTTCACCTGCTTATCTCATCAAATGCTCACAGCTACACTTTGGGGTGGGCACTATTATTTTCCCAATTTTATAGATGAGGAAACTGAGGGACAGAGAAGTCAAGGCACTGGTCCAAAGTCACACAGCCAGGAAGTGGTGGAGCCAAAATTCAAATTCCAAAGCCCGTGCTTGGAACCACTCATATTATCACCTTAACTTTTTCTCTGGCATATGCTGAGACTCAGAGGCGAAGAGGCTTCCCAAATTCACACAGCCAGCAAATGGTTGGAGCCAGGACCCAGGCAGCTGGCTCCAGATTCTGCCCTGAGCTTTCATTAGAGTTTATGTCTTTGGCCTGCAGCCTCTCATCTGTAAAATGGGCTAATAATCCCCACTCTGCCAGGAGGATGAAAGAATGAGATACCATCTTGGCTATAAAGGGTATCAGAGGGGACTGAGCATAGAATGTAGCTCAGTGGAATCAGGAAAGCTGGCCACTGACCAGCAAGGTCACCCGCCCTGGCCACTGACCAGCAAGGGTCCGGGGTGACGGTGGGGTACTCACGTGGCAGCATGATAGTCACAGGCTGGGAGAAATACATTCCCTGGCTATTCTCGGCCAAGCATACATAGGTGCCCAGATCCTCCAAGGACAACCTGTGGATAATCAGCCTCTCCCCGATCCCGCGAGGATGCCCATTGAAGGTCCATCGTAGCACAGGTTCAGGTTCGATGGAAGCCACCCACTGCAGGATCACTGAGTAGTTGAGTTCACTCTGGAGGATACCTTGTGTGTTCCCTGGGAATGTCAGCAGCAGCACCCCGTCAGAGTTGGCTGTGCAAACAGGGAGCAAGGTCACATGGGTGGAGACCACTCAGAGAGGCTGAGCACTTCTTCTGTTCACCACAGAGGCATTCATTCATTAATTCATCCACTCATTCATTCACCAACGAATGTGTTTGGAGTGCCTGGTCTGTGCCCAGACACTGGATGTAGCAGAGCTGTTGGTGCCCTCACCCTCAGCCCTTCCAACTGCCAACACTGCATCTGTTGCTTCAGGGCTTTTGCTGGCTGCCAGAGCCTGCTCTGACCATGGAGGCAACAGGCCAGAGTGCTGGAGGGTGGGCACACTGGGGGGGGCAGCCTTCCACTGACGCAGGCTGGTATATAAATACCCCAGCTCCCCTGCCCTCAGCTGGGCCAGGATAAAAGCCAAGGAGCTAGGAGGAGCAGTTGGGTTCTGGATCATTTTGCAGGCAGAGCCCATAGGACTTGCCGATGGATTGGTTGTGGGTGGGAGAGAGAGAGGGGTCAAGGGGACCTCCAAGGCTTGGGGCCTCAGCCACTGGCTGCTGGGAGGGCTCCTTACAGAGAACATATATAATCCTCACCATAGTTCTCTTTTCGTGTTTTTTTTTTTTTTTTTTTTTCCTTTTTTTATCACGTGAAAGACTCTGAGGTCTGGGGGTGCTTAGAGCCAGGCCTCATGGTCAGAGAGAGAGGCATAGCTGGGATTTGAATGTGATGTCGTGGTGAGTGCTGGGGACCACCACATGGAGCTGATTTCCAATTTCCGTGCAACATGAAAAGTGAAAAAAACTTCAGTCCACCCAGAGAGCTCACAGAAGGCTTCCTGGAGGAGGTGGTGCCTGAGCTAAGCCTTGCGGGAGGAGAAAGAGCCCACCAGGTGTGGAAACAAGAATCAATGTAACAGCCACCTAGATTGGGCTCTTACTATGAGCCAAGCACCATTCTAAACACATGTTAACTACAGCTTGTTATCTTACTGGCTTGTTATATTGCGAATGAGACCTATGCTTGGGTGAAATCATTTAGTAGGGTGTAACCAGCATTTAAAACATGAAATGAAATATAATAGAAAATATCAGAATGCATTACTCATAGCAATAATTGTTATTTTATGACACTTGTCTTTCAGTGACTGGTGGTGTGTGGATATACGGACATACTGGGTCATGATATGACGTGCAATTCTTACTGTGGGTCATGATTTTAAAAGCTCAAAAGCCACTGGATTTACTCATTTAATCCTCACAACAACCCTATGAGGTAGGTCTTATTGTTATCCCCCTTGTAATGGGTAAACAAAAGCTCAAAGAGGTCAAGTCCCCTGAAAAACTCATGGCGAGCATTTGCTTACTCTGTGCCAGGCACTGTTCTAGGCGTTTGGCGTGGATTAACTCATTTGCCCCTCACAGCACTCCTACGAGGGAGGGTCTACAGTGACTCCATTTACAGAGGAGGACGCTGAAACACACAAATGGGAAGTCACTTTGCAAAGGCACATGGCCAGTAAGTGAAGGAGCAGGGATTTGAATGCAGGCAGTTCTGGTTTCAGAGCCTGCACAAGCTCCAGGCAGAGAACGGCACAGGCAAAGGTGTGGAGGTGGGCTTTTAGAAGAAGAACTGGCCTTCAAATCACAGATATGTAGACTGATGGACCTCAGCAGCCCTTACATGTCCTGGTGGAGGTAAAAACACCCCGGTGCAGAAGCGGGGTTCCTAGCCGCCTCTCTCCACCTTTGCTTGTACCTTAGAGATGTTGCAGGGCTAGAGAGGCAGCGTGGAAGGAGATAAGCTCCAGGATCACAGAGAGTGGTGCAAATCCTAGCTTGGCCCTTTGCTTCTACGTGACCACAGGCTGTTGATGTCACTTCTCCAAGCCTCAGTCTCCCCACTTGTGCAAGGGGGGTGGTGCTTAGAGCATCTTGTTTCTCAGGCTGTTGTGAAATCCCCCAGTGTTTGGTCCATAGTGAGGGCTCAGTAAATTGGAGCCACTCACTCACGCTTCCTGTGTTTACGCTGGCTGGTCTCTCTGCAGGAGCACTTGCCCCAACTCTTCACCTGGCACACTCCTGCTCAGGCTTCAGGTCCCAGCTCAGATATCCCTGCCTCTGGGATCTCCCTCCATCTTTTCTGCCCTTCTTCCTTTAGTCACAGAATCCTACATTTTATCTAGGTATATGGTTGCCCAGGATAAAGACTACATTTTCAGCTTCTCTTATAGCTAAGTATGACCATGTGACTAGTTCCCAGCCAATGGGATGTGAGCAACCTTTGTTGGGCCGTAAAAGGAAGGCATCCTCACTCCCCTTCGCCTCTCCTGTTATGTTGGTTGGAATGCAGATGTGATGGGAGCTGTCTTGGGTCCCACAGGCAGGACAGAACCTACTGAGGACAGAACAGTTAGAAGGAGCCTGGGTCCTGCCACCCTGAAGCCACCACATCATCCCTACACCGTTCATGCCAGACTACTATGTGAGAGAGAGAAATTTCTATCTTATTTAAGACACTGTTATTTGGGGTCTTTTTTTTTTTTTTTTAAAGGTGAGCTTATTTTTTTTTCTTTTTTAATTAATTAATTTATTTATTTATGGCTGTGTTGGGTCTTCGTTTCTGTGCGAGGGCTTTCTCCAGTTGCGGCGAGCGGGGGCCACTCTTCATCGCGGTGCGCGGGCCTCTCACTGCCGTGGCCTCTCTTGTTGCGGAGCACAGGCTCCAGACGCGCAGGCTCAGTAGTTGTGGCTCACGGGCCTAGTTGCTCCGCGGCATGTGGGATCTTCCCAGACCAGGGCTCGAACCCGTGTCCCCTGCATCGGCAGGCAGATTCTCAACCACTGCGCCACCAGGGAAGCCCTATTTTGGGTCTTTATTAGCACACCAGAATCTGAATCTTAGCTATTATAGTCTCTGTTATGGACTGAACTGTGTTCCTCCCCTCCCCGCCCCCCCACTCCAAATTCATATGTTGAAGTGCTAGCCCCCAGTACCTCAGAATGTGACTGTATTTGGTGATAGGGCCTTTAATGGGGCAGTGAGGGTGGGCCCTAATACAATCTGACTGATGTCCTTATAAGAAGAGAGACTAGGACACACAGGGAGACACCAGGGGTGCACACAAAGAAGAAAGGTCATGTGAGGACATAGTGAGAAGGCAGCCATCTGCAAGCCAAGGAGAGAGGCCTCAGAAGAAACCACACCTGCCCACACCTTGATCTTGGACTTCCAGCCTCCAGAACTGTGAGAAATAAATTTCTGTTTTTTTTTTTAAATAAATTTATTTAGTTATTTTTATTTTTGACTGCGTTGGGTCTTTGTTGCTGCGCACGGGCTTTTCTCTAGTTGTGGCGAGCGGGGGGCTACTCCTTGTTGCGGTGCGCGGGCTTCTCATTGGGTAGCTTCTCTTGTTGCAGAGCACGGGCTCTAGGCGCGCGGGCTTCAGTGGTTGTGGCGCACGGGCTTAGTTGCTCCACGGCATGTGGGATCTTCCCAGACCAGGGCTCGAACCTGTGTCCCTGCCATTGGCAGGCAGATTCTAACCACTCCGCCACCAGGGAAGCCCCTAAATTTCTTTTTTTAAGCCTCCCAGCATGTGGTATTTTGGTGTGGCAGCCCTAGTAGATTAATACGTCTCTAAACTACCTTCTAAAGACGATGTGTCTGGTTAACCTCAGGGCTTGGTTTTTCTGGTTCAGTTGTGAAAGTGCAAGTCCAGAGCTGAATAGCTCATAAAAACAGAGGTGAGTTCTGAAGGCTTCCACCAGAGACCCTTGTCCTTCCCCAAGTGATAATGAACAAATATTTAATGAATATCTGTTGGAAAGTGTGATAGATTACAAAAAAATAGCCAGGAGACTTTGCAACTTTTCTCACCAAGAGGCGGAGCCTATTTCCCTCCCGTTGGAGCAAAGCCGGTCACGTGACTCACTTTGGCCAATAAAACACGGCAGAAGGGATGGCATGCGCGCTCTGAGCCTGGACCTCAGGAGACCTTGAAGCTTCTGCTCTTGTTTCTCATCCTTTGCTGAGTGAACAAGCCCAGGCTATCCTGCTGGAGGATGAGAAGCCTCGTGGCCCAATTACCCCCACTGCCCCAGCTGCCAGCCAGGCCACTGCCAGACATGGGAAGGAGGCCATCATCCTGGACAAGTGCCTAGGCACTCCCTCCCCAGCTGGCTGCAGAAAGGTGAGTGAGCCCGACTAAAATTAGCTGAGACCAAAAGAAGTGTTCAGCAGAATTCTGAGCTAAAAATACGGTTGCTATTTTCAGTTCTGGGGTGGTTTGCTAGGGAGGATTGGTGACAGAATGGGTCCCGATGGGCCCTGCTGACTGAGAACCGGGTCCCTCCCGCCATGGGGCCCCGCTCACCGTTGACCTGTATCTGCTCCGTCGCACTCCTGCGTCCCCTGCTGGTTTCCAGCACCACGGTGTAGCTGCCTGCATCTTGAGTTGTCACATTTCTGATGACCAGGCTGCCTTGGGTATCCAGCGTCTCCCGGCCAGTGTGGCCGGGCCCTGGGAGGCCCTCAGGGGAGAAGATCATGGCTTCTGGCTGGGCCTCGTGCCCTCGGAACCAAGAAGTGGAGAGAACCCCATCGAGGCTTCTGGGGACTGGCAGGTGGGCATCGGCTCCTTCTGTCAAGGGGTCCAGAGACGCAGAGGAGGGCAGCTCCGAGGAGGCAGAGCAGGTGAAGAATGCGAGCAGGCTGCCTTGGAGGGGGTGGGAGGGAGAAGAGAGAGCAGGGGAGCAATGGATCGAAGGCAGGATGCTGTCCCAGCAAGTAACCCTTCCTGTGCTGGTGGGAATGAGTGCCGTCGAGAGCTGATGATGACAACGGTGATAATAGTAATGATAATAAGGAAATAAAAAGGAACATTCCTTAAGAACCTCCTACAAGCCAGACACTGTCTAAAGTGTTGAACAGATATTATCTTACTTATTCCTACATCAGCCCCACAAGGCACTTATTATGCGGGGTGTCACGCAGATTCGCCCTCCGTCTTGCTCTGCTCTGCTCCCCAAAAGGCTGACTTCTCTGAGCTGCATCCCTGGGGATCCCTCGCCTTTTGTTTCTGGTTGGCTTCTGCCAATGGGAGCATTGGTGGAAGACAGGAGGGCAGAAGGGAGTGACCTTGAGGTAACTGGTCCCACAGCTCCCTCCCTGCTGCATCAGCACTGGTTCAATAGGTCCCTCTATTAGAGATCCTATTGGGTGACCCTCTCCATATACCACTCTTTTGGGGTTTTGGGGTCTGCTCTTCCTTTTACAGCTTCTAGCCCAGGGGAGGTAACAGCTTCCTGCTGTTGCTAGCCCCTGGGTGCTGCAAATCCCATGTCAGTTTACCTATACCCTGCCTAGTCCCCCTATTAAACTCTCCTCATTACTCCTTTTGAGTGGACCATCTGTGTCTTGCCTCAGCTCTGACTGATACAGCTATTATACCCCTATCAGAGATGGGGAAATGGAGGTTCAGAGAATTTAAGATGTTTTTCCAGAATTTCATAAGTGATAAACATTTGAGTTGTGATCCACGCCCAGGCAGCTGAAATTCTTAGCCACTAAACGATACTGTCCAGTGTATCCCCCATCCCTGTTTCTCTCATTTCCCCTAATTTTCCATATTGCATAGAGCATGGGTCAAACCCTTGGAGTCTGGCTCCAGACCCTATGCACTTGCCCAACCCATTCTTCTGCCTCTCACTAGAATGGTGACTATTGCAGTAAGAACATCAACTCCAGTCATAAAAGACTGAAAATTTTGACATAATGATAAAAAGAAACTTTTGCAAAGTTAAAAAAAAAACAACCCACCACCCACAAAGTCAAAAGGACAATGACATACTACGAAAAATAATCTGCAACTGATAACACAGATGAAGAGCCCATTTCACTACTATATATAGAGCTCTTAGGTATCAATAAGAAAAGTATTGGCAACCTAACAGAAAAATGTACAAAAGATATAGGTTGGAGGTTCTTAGAAAAGAAAATTCAAATGTCTCTTGACATAGGGAGAATGTTCAGTTGTACTCATAGTAAGAGAAATGCAAATTAAACAAACCAAGATAAAACTTTTCATCTGTCAGGTTGGCAGAAATCCAAAAGTTTGATGACGTGTGTTGGTGAGGCTGAGGGCAAAAGGAAACACAGGGCTGGTGCAACCCCATGTAGAGGGCAGTCTGGCAAAGTCTTTCAAGATGAAAAAAATCCCCATAACCATTGACCCTGTAATTAAACATCAGGGAATGTATTCTATAGATACACTTCCCCAGTATGAAATGACTAAGGTACAGGGTTATTTGCCACACTTTGCTTATAATGGCAAAAGATTGGAAATACCCAACTGCCCATCCATAAGGAACTGATTAAGTAAATTATGGTCCATTTACACAATGGAACAATACAGCTCTACAAAAGGATGAGGAAGAACTCAGAGAAAGATCACCAAGTAGTTAAGATACAAATGCAAGCTGCTGAACAGTTTATATGGTATGCTATCTTTGGTGTAAAAATGGGAGAAAAATAAATCTGTATTTGCATTTTTTGTAAACATAAAGACTCTCTGGAAGGATATATAAAAATAGTGGTTATCTGTATGCGGGAGGTGGGGAGGGAAGATACATGGGGAACTGGGTGGGTGGGGGACGACAGAGACTTCGCTCAAGGCCTTTTTATATATCCTTGAGACTAGAACCATGGGAATGTATAACCCATTCAAAAATTAAGTAAAATCTGAATAAATGAAATAAGAGAGTATAAACTAGGTTCTTCATTGTTTTGCACACACAAATGCACACGCCCCAGATTGCAGGCTCCAGAACTGGATTGCCAGCATGCACGTCCCAAAACTTACTAGCTCTGGTGACTTTGGGAAAGTTACTTAACCTCTCTGAGCCTCAGTTGCCTTAGCTATAAAATGAGAATAATAATGTCTCTAATGATTCTCAGTAGGGATGATCCCCCCCACCCCAATCCACCCCCCCGCCAGGCGACACTGACAATGTCTGGAAATCATTTTGGTTGTCACGACTTGGGAGGGTGTGCTGTTGGCATCTGGTGGGTAGAGGCCACGGACACTGCTAAACATCCTACAGTGTACAGGACGGGCCCGCACAACGAGGCATCATCGGGTCCAAAATGTCAGTAGTGCCGATGTTCAGAAGCCCTGATCTAATGCTTGTGAAGTACTTAGACTAGTGCAGTAACAAAGTGACTGCCAGATAAATGCTGGACGTTAATTATAATTATCATCATTATTATCATCCTTGCCTCCACACTTGCAAGTACTGAGTGTACCGTAAATATGCCTTTTAAGATAAAAAACACATAATAAGTTGTTACATTTTAAGGATCAGAAATACCCACTTAACAGCACAAATGTTAAAACCTCAGCTGTCTTCTGGGTAAATGAAGGAGAAGCCGTGGCCAGAGAGAACATCTTCCAGGGCAGGCGGCATCATCAGCTACAAACGTGCTGTGCCCAGGGAGGGAGGGAGGGTGTGTGTGTGTGTGTGTGTGTGTGTGTGTGTGTGTGTGTGGTCCTAGAAGGCAGCTTCCAGTGATCAGCTGACACTGCATGCTGACTTAGTGCCGAGGACTGCGCCAAACTCCCAACCGTTATCCCACAGATCCCTCTCAACAACTCAGAAGTTGGCGCTAGTCTATTTTCCAGGCAGGGAAACTGAGGCACAGCAAGCATGAGTCTCAGAGCCAAGGTCGTTAAGTGGAGAGTTAGGAGTCATCTCACCACAGGGTCTTCTGGCAGGCTCACCGCCCACCTCCCACCTCCATTGATTTTTCTCTCTGAGTCGGCAGCTGGTGTGACCTTGCTACTCCCCCTGCTGATAAACCTTCCATGGCTCCCCAGTGCCCTCAGGACATAGTGCAGACTCCTTCACCTGTCACTCTTGCTACATCTCTGCGCTCCTCTTTCCACTCTTCCCTCATTCTCTGCATCAGTCCGACTGAACGCCGTGCAGTTGCTCTAGCCTCCAGGCCCCTGCCTGTGCTGTTCTCCCTACCTAGAATGCTGTTCCGCACCAACTCTTTATCAAGCTGTGATTCAACTTTTGGCTCAGGCATCCAGCCTTCTGAAATCTTCCCTGACCCTCAGGTGTGCTTGGTAATAGATACTATTATACAGTGTTTGGGCAGGGACCTTAATTGACTTGATGGGGCAAGGGAAGCTCTTGTCAAAGCGACAGGAATAAAGTGTTATACCCAAGAACCTGCTCAAGGTTTTGCTTTTCTATCTTGATAGAAAAGTTTATTGTCTTACGCTTTTATGAAACAAAGAGCACAGGGGTGCAATAGCTGACGTCATATCTTTCTGAGGTCCTATTTCGATTTTGACAGCTTTGAAAGGTCCTCCCCTGATCACCACCTTCCCAGCTTCAGACCTGAGCCCTTTCCTCTGGGTCTCCCTCCCCCAACCCATTCCTGCCCCACCCATTCTGGGTCATCACTGTCTGGGGATGGGTCTGTCTTCTCTCTGTACTGTGAGCCCCAGGAGGGCAGGGCTGGGGCTCTCTTGGTCACTGCTGTGTCCCCAGCACCACTCAGCACAGGCTGGGCACAGAGTAGGCACTAGGGGTGTTTGTTGAACACGTGATGGAAGGGGAAGATCCCAGGTCACGCAGTCCGTGTTCTGCTATCAAGTTCTGACTCTGACACAGCTGCAGGTGCCTGGTGATTCAGGGAGTGTCCTCAAGGCATCTTAAGAAGAAAACCCCACATCTTAGCAATCCTTACTCCAGCTGATGTAGAATCATGGTTTCATTGATAGACTCTGAGGCCGCTGGACCTGGGTTCATAACCCTGACTCGGCTGATCATTATTCAGGGCCCTGAGCCTCAGTTTTCCCACTCATCAAGGAGGGTGGTTGATAGTAACCAACTGAGTGCCTGAGATTCAATGAGATTATGAATTTTCAGGGCTGAGGACAGTCTAACTTAGGTATTAAATATATATAGTACCTAAATATCTTATATATACCTTATATATAAGATTTATATACTATAATAATTCCTTATATATATAATACCTATAAAACATATATATATACTATAATAATACCATATATATACCTATAAATACTATACTATATGCTATATACTATATATACAATATATACCATAATAATACCTTATATATAATACCTATAAAATATATATATATAAATATATATATATGGAATTTCAGAGCTGGAACCGTAGAGATGGTTCCAGAACTCTTACTTGCCAGGAGCATGGCTATTTTATTTCATCTCTAATCTTCAATCAAATGAGAAAAAGTCTCTACTCAATTTTTCCCTGTTTGAGCCCAGGACACTCCCTGAATCACTATGTATAAATATAAATATAAATATAAATACACCACAATGTCAAACTTGACTCTCCCATTGTCTCAAAATCTCCCCAGAGGTTCCAGAGGCTGAGAACAAACGAACAGATGCTAAGAGCTCCCCATTCCCAACTAAGGTCTAGCTAACAGGGGTTACCCATCACCAGTTCTGCCAGCACCAGCTGCCCTACCCCCGCCAGGCCTTGGGAAGGGAGGCCGAGAGCTCATGGAGAGGAGGGGATGGCACAGAGTGAGGCTTCCTGGGGGAGAGCTGAGGCTGAACTGGGGGTCCCCCCTGGGGCTGAGGGCTGGGGCTTTTCCTCCACTTCCTGCCAAGTCAGGGAGGCCCCAAGGAAACCTCTTGGAGAGCTGGAGATGTGTGCTCCAGAGTCTGTGGGAACTTAGACCTCTAAGTCTCCAGGTGAGGGATGGAGGGGGAGTGGGCTGGGTGGAAATGGCCCACACCTCCAGCGTTTGGTGGGACAACGAAGATGTTCACGAGTTTTCCTTGAGCCAGTGTGGATGCCTCTGAAGGGAGCCAGCTGGAGGCTGTCCTGCCAAAGAGCCCCATGGGAGACGACCTGCTGGGTGGATTCCCCACCCAGAAAGATCTAACCATCATGCCTCAGCCACACAGAAGGCCATGTCCCCACCTTACAACTACAGCAGCCAAGTTGAAACTTTCCGGCCCCTTCCTTGCCTTCCTCTCCTCTGCGCGTGGCCTTGGGGGACGGGCTGGGCACAGACCTCAGCTCTGGGTGGGGAGAAAGGACGCACAGAGAGAAATAGGAACGAGGCCCACCACGTGCCACCATGTCTCCACTGCAGTCTGACCCAGGCCAGAGCTGGGGAGGAGGTGAAGCCTTAAACTGTGGGTGGGGTTTTGAAATTACACAGAACTGGACTTCTTAAGACCTGGAAAAAGAGGCAATTCATTTACTCTCTGAGAGGCAGATGTGGGTGGTCTCTGGAAAGTGTGGTCTTGGTGGCCAGACCATCTGGGTTCAAGTCCTCCTTCTGTTACTTTCAAGCTGTGTGGCCTGGGGAGGACCCATAACCTCTCTGTGTCTCAGTTTCACTCTATGAAATGGGGATCAGATAGCTCTTGCCTCATGGGGTTAAGAATTAAATGTTACTATAAGAAAGCCACTTAGAACAGGCTGACATGTAGAAGTACTCAGTCACAATGACCTCTTTATATTATGATTATTTTATTATTGTTGTTCTTATTATTTTAAAATTATCATTAGATGTGGATAGCTAGGGTGAGACGGTGCTCTGGTGGAAAGGGACTGGGATGGGGTCCTGAATTCTGATTTTGCCTTTGCCAGTCACGTGCTCTTGAGCGAATGACCCCACCCCTATTTGAGCCTCACTTTCCTCCTTTGTAGAAGGGGTCAATTGCACGGCCTCTTGGGGATTTCAAGAGCTCCTGTGCGTCGGGCGCCCGTGCTGCATGGGCTTTAAACTGACCAGAGTCAGATCGCAGAGTGGGGGCGTCTCTGATTTGAATAAAGGCTCTCCCCGGGGTTGTCCCCTCTTTGTCTCCAACCCGTGGGTGCAACCCCCACGCACCTGTTAGAAGCATCCTTCTCCAGGCGGGGCTGTGGCCGGAGCCGGCGGCGCCCAGAGGACACCTCATGCCGCTTTCCGTCCTGCGGCGGCTCAGGGGAAGTCGCCCTGCCGGGAGTGGGGTCCCCTAGAGCGCACAGTCAAGTATGCAGCCTGGCCCCGCCCCCGCACTGGCCCCGCCCATTCCCGGCCCCACCTCCGCCTCCCCAAGTCTCGGGGCTCCAGCTGTGGGCTGGGAAGTCACCAGTGTGGGTGGGGACTAGGCTGGGGCAGGGTCCCTGGAGAAGGGGCTCTCCTCTCTGCCTCCCCCTCCCAGCCCCTCCAGGCCGGGAGAATGGTGAAGATGGAGAGTGGGGCGGAAGTGTCCTGCCCCTGTAACCCCACATCAGAGGCAACGACCGGCCAAAGGTCATCAGGTAGGCGGTGGCTGGGCCTCATGCTGGCCTCCTGGCTTTGCTCCAGACTTTGTGACTATTGGCTCTGAGCCTCTGTAAAATGGGGGTGCTAATAACAGTGCCTACCCCAGGGGCAGAGGGGCCCATGGACATCAGGTGCCCAGCCGAGTGCCTGGCATATCGTAGGTGCTCAATAAATGGCCGTAGCTATTACAATAATGCTAATTATTATTAATATTGGTATCTAGGATGTCCTGGAGTCATGATCAGAAGCCCCTTCTCAGAGCCTTGCTCATACCGTATCCTGAATTTTGGATTCTGGAAGGATAAGCCACAAAAGCTTCTTTCTCTCATCCTTTTTACCCTCCAGGCCCATTCTTTCCTTCTTAAGTTAATAATAGTATTGTCCAAATAATAGCTGATATTTACTGAACACCTGTTGTGTGCCAGCCCTAGCTATTGCGTTTTACAATTGTTGTCTGATTGAATCCTCATTGTAACCTTGAGGGGTTGGTATGATCATCCTGATTTTCCAGCACTGCACAGAGGCCAAGTAATTCACCTAATGTCACAGAGCTATTCACAATGACTTTTGTCAGTTCTTGGAGCGAGCCACCTCAGGGCCTTAGCACTGCTACTCCCTCTTGGAGGCTTTCACAGATCATCTCATGGCTGACTGCATCTCATTATTCCAGTCTCAAATCAAATATCAACTCTCCACAAAGGCCTTCCCTAATGCCTACTGCAAGTCAGGCCCCTAGCTTCTTGCTAGCAAGACACACTGCTTTCTTCTCTTTACAATATTTACTACTATCTGAACTTACTTATTTCTTTGTCCACTTGTTTATTATTTGTCTCTTATCCCCCACATCCACCTCCCTAGCTAGAATGTCAGATCCAGGAGGGTAGGGATTTTGTTTGGCTCATGACTGTTTTCCCCAGGGTCTAGAACAGTACCTGCCACATCATGGGTGCCCAATTAATTTCCTTTAGCGAATGCATGAAAAAAGGAGTAAGTGAGTGAGTATAATGAGAGTGTTGGAACTTGAACTCAGATCTGACTCAGAAGTTCATGCTTTTCTCTCCCAGAGATGTCCAGGTTCTACCTCACCCTGGGGCAAAGTCTCCCCCGTGAGTCTCTAAAATTAGTCATTATCAAGTGACTTGGTTATGTCTTTATTAGTATTAGCCATACTGCCTCTTTTATGATTTTTCTGAAGCCCTCTGCTAGACCAACTAGCCAGGCCAGGGGACCACTGATGGGTAATAAACAAGTATTTGCAACATGATTAATAACCATCTATGGATGAGGACCCTGTGGTTTCTGCTCCACCAGTACTCACTCTCTTTTATCCGAGTAACAGCACCTGGAGCTTGTTTTGAGAAACCAACTTCCTCCCGGTTCCAGGGAGCTGAGGGGCCCAGGCCTGGCTAATCAGAGCACTTCACTCTTCAACCACAGTGACTGGGTGAGGGCTGGACATGTGACCCAAGCCTGGCCAATCAGAGCATTTCAACCCCATGCCTCAGTGACTCCTTGAGATTTGGGCGTGTGACCCAAAGCAGGCCAAGGAGGAGCAAAATGAGGACTTTTATTGGAATTCTGGGAATACAGCATTTCTTTCTCCTGGGCTTGCTAAGCTGAAGGGATCTAAGTGTGGAGCTGCTGGGGGCCCTCTTTCTACCGTGAGTAGAGAGGCTGTAAGAGCATGAGGCCAACACATAGGAAAGCATAGCCAGGATGGACAGAAATTTCTGGTGATACCATTGAAACACCTAGATCCAGCTGTGCTTGAAGTTGGTAATAATGCTTCACATTTTGTGTTATGTGAGTCTATATATTCCCATTGATCTTCTGAGAACAGTTTGATTTGGGATTCAGTTACTTGTCTCCAAAAGAACTTTGATTGAAAGAAAAAGTGAAAAATAAAGTTTTGAGAGCATATGATTTGGGATCTAGCAGAGCCTGAGGATGGGTAGGGGAAGCCCCCTGTGTAGGAGATGGTTAAACTGACCCTGGGCGAGGAGGAGGATTTAGCAGGTCAGTGTTTCACAAACCTCAGTCTTTCTCCTACCACATCATAATTCCTTCCATATGCACACCCACGTACATTTTAATTTATTTACTCAATATTTTTCTTTAAAACAACTCAACTAAAATAAGCTCAACTCAGTTTTTAAACAGTAACATTCACAAAATTTTATACTTATATGCCAAGTACATTAATGCAGATGAAAATAAAAACATAATGATGAAAATAAAACATGTGTCCACATAACTGTGTAAATTTTTGATGTGTCACAAAAAGAACACGAGCCCGTTTGTTGCATAACGATGTGAAGATACTTAACACTACTGAACTGTACCTTAAGAATGATTAAGACGGTAAATTTTGTATCATGAGGGTTTTTTTAAATCACAATTAAATTTTTTTAAATTGTTTTTTAAAAAATAGAAGAAGACCAGGAACAGTCATGTACATAGCTTGCCTTTACAGTCTAAAATAAACCCTTGCTTATATTCCAAGAAATAGCTAAATTATGTAGAAATCATAACAAACCATCATCAAGTCCATAGTTAACTTGGGGAAGGGACTGACTGCTTAAGTGGGAAGAAAGAATGCAAATGGCAGATGTAATATCTAATAAGTCACTTCTCTTTCATTAGGGTCAAATAGCTTAGTCTACCGTCACTAGTGATGTCACGTGAGTACTATGTAGCTCCTAATATGATGTGATAAGAAGGGCACTTCACCTCTATGGTATTTCTTGCCCCCCCCCCCCACCAACAAACCCATAACTCCAGTCTAAGTATGAGAAAAACTCAGACAAACCCAAACTGAGGGACATTCTACAAAATATCTGACCAGTATTCCTCAAAACTGTGACAGCCATGAAAAACAAGGTAAGACTAAGAAACTGTCACAAAGGAGACTCAGGAGTCATGAAAATGACATGTGATATGGTATCTTGATTGCATTCTGGAACAGAAGAAGGATGTTAGTGGAAGTATTGGTGAAATTAGAATAAAGTCGAGAGTTTAATTAAAAAAATACACGAGTCCCACTTGGAGGAAATAATCGTGGCATGACAATTGCTAACATTTACAGAGAACTCAACTCTGAGTGGGGCACTGCTCTAAACACTTTACATCTATTAGTTCATTCATCCCTTCAACAGCCCTCTGAGGCGGGTGCTGCCATTCTCCTACTACAAAGGAGGAAATTGAGGCACAGAGAGGGTAAGTGTCTTACCCAAGGCTACACAGCTGGTGGATGGCTGGGTAGATCCAGGTGTCAGATTCTGGAGTCTGTGATCTTAAACATTATATACAACAATCTTTTAAAGTCATCTGCGGGGACTTCCCTGATGGTCCAGTGGCTAAGAATCTGCCTTCCAATGCAGGGGACTAGGGTTTGATCCCTGGTCGGGGAACTAAGATCCCACATGCCGTGGGGCAACTAAACCTGTGTACCACAACTAGAGAGCCTGTGTGTCGCAAGGAAATATCCTGTGTGCCACAACTAAGACCCTACGCAGCCAAAAATAAATAATAAACAAACAAACAAATAAATATTAAAAGAAATAAAGTCATTTGGGAAACTAACACATTGTAAATCAACTATACTCCAATAAAATTTTTAAAAATAAAGTCACTTGGGCCTTCTAACATCCTTATTATTGTTTTCACTTGGGCCTTCTAACATCCTTATTATTGTTTTCATCTTTTCCTATGAGAATACAGAGATACATGGTTGAGGTTAAATAAATTGTTCAAGGTCACACAGATGTAAGTCACATTCACCCCAAGCCAGCCTCACTTCCTTCCTCCCATCCTCAAGACAATGAGGCACAAGGTCAGATCCTGTTTCCTTGGCTCCTTGAGTCCTTGTAGCATCATTTATTTCTCCTGCTGTGTGTGTGTGTGTGAGTATGTGTGTGTGTGATGGTGTGTTGGAGGGGAGCAGTAAAGCATCATTTTATTAATAACATGACAAATAGCCAATGCTGGACAGTTCTGGACAGAATTGTAAAAAAGCAGCTTGAAAGCCAAAAGAACTCCCTGTCCCACCAGGGGCTAAGTTTGGGTGGGGAAAGCCTTATCCCACATGTTTCACATTTCCATGGAAGGATGTCCTGTCATCTGTCAGAGGCATCCACAGCCCCTTCCAGGGGTTTTGGAAATATCTGCTTACATTTTGGTCGTCACATGCCTGAGGTTGAAACAGTACTGACATTTATTGGGGTAAAGATCCTGCAGTAATAGGTGGAACTGTCCCATACAACAGAGACTTGTCTCACCTAAAAAGCCAACAGCACACCAGTTAGAAAGGTGGAGTTAGAGTAAGGCTTCTGGCTTTTGTCCCCACCTTCCTGTTATGAAATTGATGAGTCTGGGAGAGGAAACTAAGCTTGCGTGGCTCTCTGTTTTTTGTCCTGTTTTGTGTCCCTCTCTGTTTTTGGATCTGCATATTTTGGTCTGTTACCTCCTGCCAGGTGATAAAGAGCCTATTGGAGGTAAGTTTATAAGGAAGAGAAACTAGTGGTGCCCCCACAGCTGATCTATTAGCCTCCTCTTTCATTTCATTTCAGTTAAAGAAATTTTAGCTGGACCCTTAATTGCTTGGAATAAGGACTACATTTCCCAGCTTCCCCTGCAGCAAGTGTGGCCATGTGACCAGATTCTGGTCAATGAGATGTGAGCAGAGGTGCAGTTTTTAGGTCATGCCCTTAAAGGAAGAGGGCCTCCCTTTCTCGTTTTCCCTTTCTTCTGGCTAGAGTGGGGACATAGTGCGTTGGCATCCTGGGCCAAGGGGACAAGTGCAACAGGATGGAAGAGCCCAGGCTCCTTGGCACCTTCACAGAGCAGAGCTGCCCACCGGCTTGGGCTGTTGCAGGAGAGAGTAATACATCTCTGTGTAATTTAAGCTATCGTTATTTTGAATCTGTCACACGCAGCTAAATTTTAAGCTGTTCAGTTTGGGAGCAGCAGAAAGGAGGGGGAGGTGATGGCAAACCCATTGGGTCACAGGACTCAGCCATGTTCCCTGCTATTGCTTATCGTTCAGGTAATAAATCCATCATGTTATCCTCTCTCTTGCTTACTCCTGCATCTCTTTCTCTCTCTCAATTGTTTCTGCCTGCAGACGAGGACAAGGGGTGATATTTACTGAGATCTTAAATCTCCACCCGGTTGCTGGTAGAAAAATAGGTGCGAAGAAACCAGAAGTCATCTGGACCTTCTTCTGCAAAGCAGGCCCTACCTACGCAAGGGAAAGGCCAGAAGTGGATTTCCCCCTGGATGTAGGAAGCTGAAGAGAAAATGTCCCAGGGGTTTTAGATTGTGGATTCGTTTGCTCACCATGGGAGCCTTCCCCCTTTTGACGTGCCTTCCGGTACCACAGCTAAAACTACACTTCCTCACTCCCCTTGAAGCCATATTTCTGTCAATCTGACATCCTTGCATGAGATTTGGAAAGTGAAAGTGAAATGGAGGTTCTGCTTATGTTGCTTCTGCCATGAATTTTGGCAAGCACAGTCACGGACAGGCTGCTGTTTTTTTTCTGAGGTACCACAAGTGACTGGCTTTGTGCGTTTTGAGAGGCTCTCATCTCTGTGAATCCAGCAAATGTGATGTGGTTCTGGAGCTGACAATTCCAGTACAGGCCTACTCGTTTTATTGCGCTTCATAGATATTACGTTTTTCACAAATTGAAGGTTGACAACCCTGTGTTGAGCAAGTCTATTGGCGCCATTTTCCAACAGCATTTGCACACTTCGTGTCTCTTGTGTCACATTTTGGTAATTGTCACAATATCTCAAACTTTCTCATTATTATATTTGTTATGGAGATCTGTGATCGGTGATCTTTGATGTTGCTACTACAACTGGCTGAAGGTGCAGATGATGGTTAGCATTTTTAGCAGTAATGTATTTTTAAATTAAGGTATGTGCATTTTTTTTAGACATAATGCTATTGCACACTTAATAGACTCCAATATAGTGTAACCATAACTTCTATATGCACTGGGAAACCAAGAAATTCCTGTGACTTGCTTTAGTGTGATATTCCCTTTATTGCAATGGTCTGGAACTGAACCTGTAATATCTGTATGCCTGTGGTAACAGCTTTTTGATTCCCCACCTTTCTGTGATGGTGGAGGCAGCAGCTCCCCTGGTGGGTCAGTTCTGCAGTTTCAGTTCTGCAGTTGTGGGGTCTAATAGAGTCAGCTTCCTTTACCTTTTCCATCAGAGGGCACCCAACTGTCTTTCTCTGGCATGGGTCTGTCCCTTTCAGCCAATTTAAATTAATCCAATCTTAAGTCAAATCATATGCACAAGAATGTCACAGCACCAGATCTATCCTCCCAACATATATAAAACCCAAGTGAAATAGCATCTCCTAAGTGAAAGCAATTTTTCTTACCTTGCTGTTTTCAGTCACAGCCCATATAGCAATAGGAGGTAAAACATTAATTTAAATGACACAACACTATTTGTTTAAATAAAAGGACCTAGCAGAGTTATGGGTGTTCTTTTTAGCTCCATGAGGGTGGAAAAAGAGAGAAGTGACAATGAAAACCAGTCTTTGCACTTTTCAGGAAACGGGAGTATCAATGTAGATATTATTACCAGGGGCAACAGATTATTATTAAGACAACCAGTCCAGATTTGGGAGGTATTAGCAACTAAATTGTATCCCCCCAAATTCATATGTTGAAGTCCTAAACCCCCAAGTAACTGTATTGGAGACAGTTCTTTAAAGAGGTAATTAAGCTTAATGAGGTTATAACGGTGGAGCCCTAATCCAATAGGCCCAGTGATCTCATAAGAAGAGGAAAAGACACCAGGGATGCGAGTGCACACAGGGAAAAGGTCATCTGAGGACACAGCAAGATGTCACCCATCTGCAAACCAAAAAGAGAGGCCTCAGGAGAAGCCAACTCTGCTAACACCTGACTTTGGGCTACCAGAACAATAATGAAAAAATTTTCTGTTGTTTAAGCCACCTAGCCTGTAGTAGTTTATTAAGGCAGCCCTAGCAAACTAATACAGCAGGTTAATGAGGGCTTTCAAAGGATGCAGCAAACATCAATTTTTGAAGTCTGGGTTTCTTATAAGACTCCTTTATTCGAAATACATTTACAAGGAGAATTTCACGAGGCAAAAAGTCTCTGCTTTCCATAAGCTGCAGAAGAGGGAATATTTTCTCCTTCTCGTTGCTGAGATTTTTGTTACCAGTTAGAACAGCCTAGAGTTTCAAGGCAGTCTTGCAATGCCCCCCCCCCCCACCCCGGTTTCTTTTTTTTTTTTTTAGTGTTAAGAGAACAAAGAAACAGCTTCAATATGGTCAAAACTTACAATGTAAAAGGAAATGGGAATAATATGATCATTAACAAATAGAACACGAGGCATGCAACGTTTTGCATCCATCAAAATGAAGAAACGAAGTAGGAGAGAAAAGTAAAAATTTTAGTTTGAGCCGTTCCAGGATGGCTGTGAACCCAGGCCAGTCTTTTGGACTCAGTAACCTGTCACTTTAAGCTGTAACCCATTTGGATGTTAATGGTGACATTCCACTATCCCAAATCTTGGGGAAAAAAGCACAATCGCCTCACTTCTCAGAGAGTTGCATTTGAAAAATCTCTTGTCTTCTTGCAAACTTAAGAAGTCCACAATGGTGACAATTCCAGTCTTCAAGTCTTACTTGGGTCGTGGGTGGGGCTCTTCCCCTTAATGTTCATCTCACATTTTAAAACCTTTTAATAGACATTCCTTCTTGCCGCTCCTCACCCCTTCTCATGGTTAATTGAGCCTGGACTATGATGAGGTGAGAAAATCAGCCTCCAAAATATCAGTTTAGATGCTTTTGGTTGCAAAAAATGGATAACCCAACTCAAAATGATATGAAAATCCGACATGTATTATCCTATGTAGCAGGAATTCCAACGAAGGCAGTTCTAGGTTGGTTAACACAGTGGCTCGGTGATAACACCAAAGACCCAGGTTCTGCATCTCCCTTCCCCGCCCTCAGCAGGTTGAACTCTGAGGCAGAATCCCTTCACAGTCCAAGATGGATACCACATGGGCCAACAACAGCTTCCAAAGGTAGAAAAAAAGATCACCTGTTGCTAGTTCTCTTTAAGATACAATAAAAGTCTTTCCCATCAGCCCCCAGGAGACATCCTCTCATTTGGTATTGGCCAGAACCAGGTCACATGTCTATTGCTGGGAATAGGAGCATCGTGATTGGCTCAGCTTTTGACCAATCAGGACTTGTCTTTTCTGGCCGGCTCCTGTCCTTAATTCACCGCCGAGGGCAGGGAGGAAGGTGGCCGTTTTTCAGCTCTGGGGCTCTTCCAGCAAGGAACACAGGGAGGAGTGGATGCTACGGGGAGGTACCCCACCAGCCTCCACCAGTCTCCCACACCTGCTACATTTGAGGCGGGCATCCTCCTCTCCAAGCCCAGTTTACAGCCCTCCCTTCCCCCAGTTCCAGCCTCAGGCTCTTCTCTTTGCGTTTCCTCACGCTTAAAGGCAGCGCTCTAGAGAGGTCCACCTGGCGGGGATCTGAGGCTTCCAGCCAACAGCCATGGGAATGAGCCATCTAGAAAGCGGATCTTCTAACCTCTAGTTCACTGCAGCTTCGGCCCTCATCTTGACCGAAACCTCACGAGAGACTCTGAGCCAGAACTACCCAGGTAAGCCGCTCCCAAATTCCTGACGCACAGAAACTGTGCGCTTAATAACTGTTGTTGTTGTTTTTTTTTAAGCCATGAATTTTTGGAGTAATTTGTTACACAGCAATAGATACACTCCTTCACAGGGACACCAGATGGATTCATAGGATTCAACGAAGTAGTATCTAAGCACATGTGCTGGGCCTCAGTTTAAATGCTACCTATTACTATTTTTATTTTACTGCAGTTTATCAAACTTCCCCCCAATGGTTTAAAATCAATCTCTTTTACATGTAACGTTAGGCTGAACTGAGCCATGTACCAATCCTTGGGAAGTGGGTATCATTACAGTCTGAAGCAGCACTGAACAATGGAAATATAATGCAAGCCACAGATGTATTTTGAAAATTTCTAGGCGTTACATTAAAAAAGCAGAAAGACAGGATAATTATTTTCACCTGTTTGCCACTACCTACATAAAATTGGTTTCAGGTTGTCGTCATTCTGGTGGATTTGAATTTATCAGTAATTGTAACTGAAACTAGATGTAGTTAATATAAGCTTTAAGAACCATGGAAAATTATAACTTGAAACTTGGGTATTATGAATTATCAGCTAAAGAAAAACTAGATGAGAATATGGTATTCTTATACATTTAGAGAGTTGTTGATTTAGTGTTTCTTACAAAAAATGGGTTGTCTTGACACATTAATAAAAGTGAATGGGCACCATACTCATAGAGATTTCTATCATGTGAATCAATGCTAGAAAACAGTAACAACAACAAAGTTGGATGCTTCTTCCTTAAATTATTTTCTGTTGTCCAGAGGAAAACAGTGACATTCTTAGCATGGCATTTGAAGTCCTTCATATTCTGACCTCTACCAACATTTCCATTCTGACTCCCTACCATTCCCTCCATATACTCTCTGCCAGAGCATCTGGAGGCGTATACTCCATATATGGCTACAGCTAAAATAGCCCAATTATTTGAGAGTTGGTAAAATCCAACTCTTTTTTTTAAAAAATTATTTTTTTGAAGTATAGCTGATTTACAATGTTGTGTTCATTTCTGCTGTACAGCAAAGTGATTCAGTTATAAATATATACATTCTTTTTCATATTCTTTTCCATTAGGGTTGATCACGGGATATTGAATATAGTTCCCTGTGCTATACAGTAGGACCTTGTTGTTTATCCATTCTATATATAATAGTTTGCATCTGCTAATCCCAAACTCCTGATACTTTGCTCCCCCAGGCCCCGCCCCCTTGGCAACCACAAGTCTGTTCTCTGTGTCTGTGAGTCTGCTTCTGTTTCGTAGATAAGTTCATTTGTGTCATATTTTAGATTCCACGTATAAGTGATATCATATGGTATTTGTCTTTCTCTTTCTGACTTACTTCACTTAGTATGATCATCTCTAGGTCCACCTATACTGCAATATCCAACTCTTCTTCAGGGGCCACCTCAGCTTCCTCCACGGTCTCTTTGGTAACCGTTCACCACTCTCTGTGCTCCCAAAGCACTGGACTCATACCTCCTTCATAGTGCCCATCACGTTTAGTTGAGGGAACTCCGCAGCTACACTCTGTGCTGTCTGAGCGTAAGGATGCTGCTGTGTTCTATGTATCCCCAAGCAATGGCCCGTAGGCAGCACTGAACACGTGTTTAATTGATTGGTACAGCACGCACACTCTATGTCAGGGAGGTACTTTTCACTCCTGTGTGTTATCAGAATCATCAGCAGAGCTTTGTGAACGTACAGGTCCCTGGGCTCCATACCGGAGCCACTAAGTCAGTATCTCAGAGGGGTGGGTCTGGGTTTGTGCATCTGGGGCAGAAGCTCCACACAGATTCTAATGTGCGAACAATGGAGTTTGTAAAGAGATAGGTCAATATAGACTAGACCTGCCAGGGAAAGTTAGTGGAGGATGGGGCATGCACCAAACTTTGAAGTTCTGGGGAAAGATATACCAGGTCAATTAAAAATAAAAGACAAAAGTACAGACATGAAAGTCAAGATGACAGTAAGGAGACCAGATTTTTGAATAGATGATTTGTGTGAGAGTGATACCTGCTAACTGTGGATGAGCGTGGTAGGGCCAGATCGTGGGGGACTTTGAAAATCTGTGCAGACTCCAGCAGTCAACAGAGGCTGACAGTCTTAGAGATGGTGCATTGCTGAATCTTGTCATGGCAGCACGTTTTCAGAAAGAGGGTAACTTGTTTATAAAAAAGGATGAGGAAGCCCTCATCCATAAAAAAATATTTCTCTGAAACCTTTCTTGAGAAATTTATCAATTAAAGAATCATAAAATTTTAGAACTAAAAATACATATTTATCCCTTGCCTTTGAGTAGAATTCCACAGAAAACAAATTCCTCTTTGATAAAAAGAAATGGTTCCATGGTTAAATGAATTTAGGTGTTAAAAAAAAAAGCAAAAAGAAGCAGGTAAAATTAATTTTAATAATATATTTTATTTAACCCAATATATCCAGAATGTTGTCATTTCAACATGTATTCACTATAATAAATTACTAATGAGATGCTTTACATTCTTTTCTTCATACAAAGTCTTCCAAATCCAGTGTGTATTTTACACTTATAGCGCATCTCAAAGCAGACCACCTGAGTTTCAAGTGCTCACTAGCCACATGTGGACAGCTGGTAGTGGACAGCTCTGGGTTCTGAAGTATGCACCATAAAGCAGGATCAGAGAGGTTTGGAGTCTAGCTCAAGGGCACACAGCAGGGCCCAGCTCAACATTCTTCTCAGCCCCTGGTTTTCCCTGGGAGTGGAGCCCAACCCACAGCACATTCTAAGCCAATTGCTCTCAAGTTCTAGAGAATTCTAGAGCATTGGAGAATCACCTGGGGAGCTTGTTAAAATTGTTAAAATGAGGATCCCAGCCCCACCGCAGATGTACAGCATCAGAACCTCCAGGGGTGGAAGCCAGGGATCTGCATTAACCAACTCCCTGTGTTTCCGATACACATCTGCAGGGCACACCTGGAGGACCACTGCTCCCAGACACTTTGGAATCATTTGGGGAGCTTATCAAAATTCCAGTGCCCAGGCTGCACCCCAGATCAACCTAATCTTTAAAGATGGACCAGAATATCGATTTACTTTTAAAAATCTACTTTATTGAGGTATAATTTACATCCATTAAGATGCACCTATTTAAAGTGTAACTTTGTGGGGGCAGGGATAAATTAGAAGTTTGAGATTAACATATACACATTACTATATATAAAATAGATAACCAACAAGGACTTGCTATATAGCACAGGGAACTATACTCAATATCTTGTAATAATCTATAAGGGAAAAGAATCTGAAAAATAATATATATAAATATAAATATATGTGTGTATATATATATATCTGAATCACTTTGCTGTACACCTGAAACTAACACAACATTGTAAATCAACTATAACTCAATTTTTTTTTTTAATAATTTTAATTTTATTTATTTATTTATTTATTTATTTTTGGCTGTGTTGGGTCTTCGTTTCTGTGCGAGGGCTTTCTCCAGTTGCGGCAAGCGGGGGCCACTCTTCATCGCAGTGCGCGGACCTCTCACTGTCGCGGCCTCTCTTGTTGCGGAGCACAGGCTCCAGACGCGCAGGCTCAGTAGTTGTGGCACACGGGCTTAGTTGCTCCGCGGCATGTGGGATCTTCCCAGACCAGGGCTCGAACCCGTGTCCCCTGCATTGGCAGGCAGATTCTCAACCACTGCGCCACCAGGGAAGCCCCTCTCTTAGCATTTCTTATCAGTGGAATCGAGTACATTCTGAGCAGTCATTTCACTCAGCATAATGTTTTTGAAATTCAACTATGTGGTTGCCTGTCCCAGTATTTCATTCCTTTTTATTGCTGAGTACAGCTGACCCTTGAATAACATGGGTTTGAACTGCATGGGTCCACTTATATGCAGATTTTTTTCAATAAATATACACGAATATATGTGTAGAACATCCTGTGCAAGACTTGTTTTGACTTGTTTACATAGGCATAAGGTGAATATATTTATTTATTTAATATACAAATATATTTTATATATTATAAAATTAATGTGTTTTCGTACTGTTTTTATGACTTTCAAAGAATTACATTACAGTATGCCCTTCTCCCTCCGTCCCTCCCTCCCCTTCATAATTGGGAAACTGTGTGTCAGGTAAGTTATTTTTTAAAAAATGTGACAATGTTTCCAATACTGTATTATGAATATGACTGTAATATTTGTATGCCATAAAAATTTATTGACTTGCCTACCAGGAAGCAACCATATCAGTTAGGCTAGGCTACCATAAAGCAATCATATTGCTGCTGCTTCATTATCAATGCATGATTTGTTATGCCTGTAAGTAAATATGAATATCTTTTTCACATTATCTTTTCGTTTTTGATGTTGTGTCAGTAATACATATAACATCTACAGTGTTTTGTATCCTGTATTGATATAGATACTGACAGGTGGTTCATCTTGTAAACAGACAGTGTTATCGATAAATATAGTACAATATTGTAAATGTATTTTTTCTTCCTTATGATTTTCTTAATATTTTCTTTTCTCTAGCTTAGTTTATTGTAAGCATATAGTATATTAATATAATACATATAACATATAGAATATGTGTTTATCAACTGTCTATGTTATCAGTAAGGCTTCTGGTCAATGGTAGGCTATTAGTAGTTAAGTTTTTGGGGAGCCGAAACTTATACGTGGATTTTCGACTGCACAGGGGGTCCGTGCCCCTAATCCCCACGTTGTTCGAGGGGCAACCATATTCCATTGTGTGGATGTACCACAGTTCTCTTATACACTCATCAGTATTTGAAAGTCTCCTCCGGTGTTTCTAATGGATGAACAAGGTTGAGAAGTCTTGCTCTGAGCTTGGGGCTTTTAATCTATAAACCCACAATCCTATAAATTTATGGTCTCCTAAATATGATCCTGACGTCTTCAACTATTGAGTGTGAGAAAGGCAGGGATGGGTGATGGGATCAAGCCTGTGCCTTCCAAAAGGTAACTCTCCCAGCCGTGTACCTGCCTTGTGGTTTGGGGATACCAGTGAGAAGGCTACACCCATGTCTTTGCCCCTGCTGTTCCCTTTGTCTGGAACACCCTTCCCATTTTCTCCAGGTATCCAAAGGATGCCTAGTGGTTTCCGCTCTCAGCCCACAATTCCTCCTCCCCAGAGAGCTGGTCAGAACACTAACAAGTATGGCCAAGGGACTGGTTAGTTCTGAGAGTTTAGGATGTGCTGTCTGGGTCAAGGCACCCTCTGCTCTTCTCCCGGAGGCTCCGAGGCCCCTCCAACTGGTCTGCCTATCCCCCCAGCTCCAGTCCGTTGTCCACTTGCTACCAAATTCTTCCTGTTGCTTGGCTGTGACCCTGTCATTTGGGCTGTAACAGGAACTGTTATTATGCCACTCCATCCTGCGCCACCTTACCGTGCTGTTCTCTGGAAGCTGATACGGGGGGGAGGGCGGGGAATATACCCCCTCAATCTAGTTCTTCTACCCCCTCTTCCCACCCCATGAGGATGTGGACCAGGGTGCCACTGCCTTGCATAATTCCGTTGGATGTACTCCTTGTGAATGGCGCCTCCTGGTGGTAGAGGTGTGTATTTTGAATGACAGTGGTAGGATGGGTGTTTGTCCAGACAGTGGTGGGGGGGGCTGGGTCTTCTATCTCTGGGGGTTGCAGGAGACCAGGGCCCCACCCCATTTACAGCTCTTGGGAGTCACAGGTAAGCCCTCGCTGTGGTTGCCTCATGGGAAGACTGGATTATTGATTAGTGTCAGCTCCCAGCTTGGCAGGCAGGGACCTTGCCCTGGGTGGAGCAGGGATGGTTTCCTCTCTTGATAAGAAAGGACAGAGCTGGGTTCTAACAGGAGATCAACAGCCCCTTGGCCTTGTGCCTGCTTCCCGGGCCACCACCTGCCCCCGGTGAGCTACATCCACTGGCCCACTGTTGATAGTTTCTTTTTGGTGGAATCAGTTCTCCGAAGGCCTGTCAGGAAATTTCTCACTTTAGAGGGCCTTGGACTGAAGATGCAGGTTGCCCTCCATCTCTGTGGAAGGATAAGATTTTGGAAGAGATTCCCCTGATATCCATGACCCTTTCTCCCTTAGTAATACAAACCTTGATTTTTAAATGGATACATTAGACCAGCAAAAATTACATTGTCTATGTTCCCCTCACCTAAGTGTGGCCAGGTGACTACATTTTGGCCAGTAGATACAAGTATAGAAGTGTTGTGTGGGACTTCTAGGGATTGGCCTCAAAGAGAATGTTTCTAGCCCTTTCTTCCTTGGCATTACTGACTGGAATGTGGATGTCATGGCTGGAGCGCCAGCAGCCATCTTGGATCACAAGTTATATACTGAAGATGACAGAGCAATAATATGAAAGGAGGCTGGGTTCTCATGATTATGAAGCTTCCACATTAGCCCTGGATGCCCTACCTCCAGACTCTGTTTATGTAAAAGTTAATTAAACTTCCAACTTGTTTATGTCATATGATTTTAGGTTTTTCTGTTACTTGCAGCTGAACCTAGTGTTGACAAAATACTCTCTCATGGAGGAGAAATTCAGGGTGCATCCTGTCAAGGCAGGTGTATCTCTTGAAATTCTTTTGGGTCCACATGGCAGGAACCCAACTGGAAGTAGTTTAAGGAAAAAGGGAAATTTGTTGTAAGGGAACTCCAAGATAGGACACCCAGAACCAGAGGCTCAAACCCCTGCAGGGATTTTTTTTCTCTCTCTTTCATGTCTGCCTCCCTCCGTACCCTGGATTCATTCTTCTCTCTTCTTACAGGCTGGCTTTCTCCATGGAGGCAAGAACATAGCTGCTCATAGCTGTAAGCGCTCTTGCATTTTTGGCTGCCCAGAGGGAGACAAATTCTCTCAAGCTCCCCTGGCTGTGAATCCAGAGTGGGCACAGATGCAGCCCCTCGTTTCAGCAGGGCCAGTGGTGTGCTGGAGGGGTGCTGACCTGAAGGCACGGACCACTGGGAGGGTCTGAGCTTCCCCACATCGCAGCCTCCCAAGCCATGCCCACTTCCACCTCCAGTATCTATCTTCCCACCCCACCCCCCATTCCTTTTTACTGATGTCCGTTGTCCTGATTGTGCCAACTGGAACAATCACGCAGCCACTAAAATCTGGGGTTGCTAGACAGATTGAGCAATGGGAGGAAATGTTGGTGACATAATATGGACTGGAATAAAAGCATGTTAAAATTGCTTACTCCTGAAACCCCTGAGCTCAGCTTCTCAATAGGATTCAATGATCTGAATTGAATTAAGGGTGGAGGATGAAGCCTGTGGGTGGCATAGCCCAGAGGTCGAGAGCACAGCTTCGGAGCCAGCCTTCCTGGGTACCAGTCCTGCCTTCACCACTAGCCAGCTGTGAGCCATCAGGCAAGCTATTGTTCATTCTACCCACAGCTTCCCTATCTACAATGGGAATAATAATAGAATCTACCTTGTAGCGTTGTTAGGAATAACAGTTCAAGGACAGTGCCTGCTGGGTGGTGAGTGGCTCAGTTTGGGAAGCTTCTGGGGCACAGCAATTAAAGTATCAGCACTTACGCAGCCTAACACCATACACAAAAATAAACTCAAAATGGATTAAAGATCTAAATGTAAGGTTGGATACTATAAAACTCTTAGAAGAAAACACAGGCAGACATTCTCTGACATAAATCGCAGCAAGATCTTTTTGGATCCACCTCCTAGAGTAATGAAAGTAAAAACAAAAATAAATGGGACCTAATTAAACTTAAAAGCTTTTGCACAGCAAAGGAAACCATAAACAAAAGGAAAAGACAACTCACAGAATGGGAGAAAATATTTGCAAACGAATTGACTGACAAGGGATTGATCTCCAAAATATACAAACAGCTCATGCAGCTCAATATCGAGAAAACAAACAACCCAATCAAAAAATGGGTGGAAGATCCAAATAGACATTTCTCCAAAGAAGACATACAGATGGCCAAGAGGCCCATGAAAAGATGGTCAACATCCCTAATTATTAGAGAAATGCAAATCAAAACTACAATGAGGTATCACCTCACACCAGTCAGAATGGCCATCATCAAAAAATCTACAAACAATGAGTGCTGGAGAGAGGGTGTGGAGAAAAGGGAACCCTCCTACACTGTTGGTGGGAATGTAAATTAGTACAGCCATTATGGAGAACAGTATGAAGGTTCCTTTAAAAATTAAAAATAGAGCTACCTTATGATCCAGCAATCCCACTCCTGGGCTGAAAAAGACAAAAACTCTAATTCGAAAAGATACATGCACCCCAATGTTCATTGCAGCACTATTTACAATAGCCAGGACATGGAAGCAACCTAAATGTTCATCAACAAAGGAATGGATAAAGAAAATGTGGTACATACATACAATGGAATACTACTCAGCCATAAAAAAGAATGAAATAATGCCATTTGCAGCAACATGGATGGACCTAGAGATTGTCATACTGAGTGAAGTAAGTCAGAGAAAGACAAATATCATGATACCGTTTATATGTGGAATCTAAAAAAAGGGTACAAATGAACTTATTTACAAAACAGAAATAGAGTCACGGATGTAAAAAACAAACTTATGGTTACCAAGGGGGAAGGGGGGAGGGTTAAACTGGGAGATTGGGATTGACATATACACACTACTATATATAAAATAGGTAACTAATAAGGACCTACTGTATAGCACAGGGAACTCTACTCTGTAATGATATATGTGGGAAAAGAATCTAAAAAAGTGTGGATATATGAATACGTATAACTGGTTCACTTTGCCGTACAGCAGAAACTAACACAACATTGTAAATCAACTATACTCAACAAAACAAAACAAAACACATATGCAGCATCGCATCTGTCTGCTGGGTTCGAATCCCAGTCTTTCCACTTGCTGGTTGGTGGCTGGGGCTTTGAGTAAAGCCCCTCTCTGTGTCTCCACAGAGTGCATTGTAAGGATTGAACAAGACAGGATGCGATGCAGTTGGGACAAGAGTTAGTGCTTGCCAGATGTTAATTATCAGGGTTGTTACTGTCTCCACCCCTTCCAGTGGCTGCTGGAGCCCGGTCCCACCAGCTTCGTTGAGCTGTTAAATATTCAGGAATGCCAGCTCCTTGTTCAGCCATTAGTAGCTTGAAATTGGCCGTGGTGGGAATATGCACACCATGGAAATTGACAAGCAGGACAAATCAGGGCTTTTACTCTTTTTTTCAGAGAACTAGTTTACTAGCACACACCATTGCCCCCTGCTCCATGTCTCCCGAAAATCCTTCTCTTGCCCACCTCCTTGCTGAGACCCAGAACAATCCATTAAGCTGTCCCCTGCAAGTTGCCATGTACAGGCCCATTGGCCCCTCAAGCCCCATGTGGGAACTCGACGTTGTCACCTCCACTCTGCCCTGCCCCCAGCACCTCCGTGGTTACCCTCAGCCCTCCCACACCTTGCAGTCATCCCCAGTTCCTGTATCACACACCCCCATCCAATCGGTCATCAAATCCTGTTAACTCTACCTCCAGAATATCTCCTGAATCTCCCATTGCTTTCCCTGTGCACCACCCTCTTCCCCAGGCATCCACTGGTCAGCTTTCTGTCACTATAGGTTAGTTTACATTTTCTCATCTTTTAGGTAACTGGAATCACATACCGGGTACTCTTTGATTCCACCTGGCTTTTTTTACTCAGCATAACTATTTGGAGATTTATCCATGTTATTGGGTTATCAACAGCTTATTCCTGTTCATGGCTGCGTAGTAGTCCGTTGTACAGATTTCCCATCATTTGTTTTATCCACTCCCCTGTTGATGGACCCCTGGGTCATTCCAGTTTCAAGAAATGAGGAATACCCTGGTTTGAGCCCTGTCCCCTGTGGTCTGGGTTGTCGCAGTCTCCCTGGTCTCCTTGCCCCCGCCATCTTTCCCCCACACGTAGCCACGGGGATTCCATTAAAACAGAAATCGTGTCTTTGCTCTACTCTGTCTCAAGCAGAGTAAAAGCCAAAGTCCTCACCTCACCCACATATTCACCCCACCGTTCACTGTTGGCTTTCTGCCCTCATCTCCCACTCTCCCTGCCCCGCCGCCCCACCCGTTGTCCTCCGGCTGCCCCCTCTCCTGGCTGTTTGTTCCTTCACCATGCCCTGCCGTGCTCCAACTCAGGGTGGACCCCTATCCTCTGCCTGGGCTGCTCCCTCCGTCTGGATGCTCCTCCCCCAGATCTGCATGCAGCTCCTCCTCTCACCTCCATTGGGTTCCTGCTCCAGCATCTCCTCCTTGGAGGGCCCCCCCCGCCTCCCGAACTCCTAGCACTCCCAACACTTCTCATCTCCCTTCTCTGCTTTCTTTTCTCCACAGCAGTGATCACCGACTCACCTACCCTATCATTTACTTATTTGCAATGTTCACCGGCTGCCTCCCTCCCCCCCATGTCACCTCCCCAAGGGCAGGGACTTTGCCTTGTTCACGGCTGCAGCCCCAGCACCTAGCACAGTGCCTGGCACATAGTAGCTGCTCAGTTGGTAGCTGGAAACGGATAGGCCTACTGGCATCCCAGTTCTTCTGAGCAGTCTGAAACCCCACCCAGATCTTCCTTGCCTTCCCCAAAGACAGTCCACTCTCTCTTCTCCTGGTGATGCCGCCTCTCCCATCACCACCCAGCTCCAGCCACCTCTCCTAAAAGCGCTCCCGGGCACCTAGTTGCTCCCTCCTCTGTGTTCCACGTTTTTTTGTTAATACTCTCATGAAAGCATATTTTCACACTGTAAAAAAGCAAACTATAAAGCTGCCTTCCCGTTGCTCTCCAGGCCAGAAGGGAGGGGAAAACAGTGTTCTGGGAGTCCTGGGGCTGCGGGGGGGGGTTGCCTCCTATTTGGTGCAGAAAGATGGGTCTTCAATCTTTCATTAATTCGTTCATCCATCCATCCATTCATTCACCATTCAGCCATGAAGTGTCAGCTGAATTTCTGGTGTCAGGAGGGGGTCGGGAGTGGAGAATGGGAGGGAGAGGCATCCTGGTGGAGGGAGCTGAGGGGGGAAGTGTCACTGTCAGGGCGGGTGGAGCCTTATCTGGAGGGACAGCATCAGGTGGATCTCCATGAGTTCCATCACTGCCGAGACAGAACTCGTTCTGTTCTGCTTGAAACTCTTCAGTGGCTTCATCTTTGCCACTGAATCAGAATCACGTCTATCTGTCCCCACATGGCTCCTGAGATCCTATATGATCCTGGCACATGCACCAGACAGACTGAGCTTCTGGCATTTTCTCAAACGTGCTCTGTTCTTTCCTGCCACTGGGCCCCGTTCACGGCCATCCTTCAGGTCTCCCCTGAATGTGACTTCTACCTCGAAGCTTGGCTTCCGCCCCAGGTGGGTTGGGGCATCCGCTCTGATGCCACGTCCTCTGTTTTCTTGCCTGTCCTAGCTCTCACGAGCGTGTTCTGGGTGGCAAGTTTCCTTACTATGGACCCACTAGACTTTGAGAGTCCTGAGGGTGGGGCTAGATCTTAGCCATCTTCATAGCCCCAGATGTGCCAGTGTGTCAGTGGAGAAGAGGGGCCAATGTGGACCCAAAGAAATGAATCTGGATGCTTAGAGGTTCACCTTTGACACCTTTGACAAAAACACAACCACACATAGTTTCCACTCATTTTGTGCCTGTGTAGTGGGTGCTAGGCTGCTTTCCCCAGAACCACTCTTTCAGGGCTGGCACAGCATCCCAGCTGCCAGGGATGCCAGCTGCTGAAGGCTCCTGCTCCCTCCCTCCCTAGGAATTACCCCCTCTGAAGGGAACTGCCTCGCCCAAGCTCATGCCCCTCCCAGGTGGTCAGCATCCACAGGTCAATACAGGGATGCCAAAGCCAACCCTTGTATTAATTTCCTGGGGCTGCCATAATGAAGTACCACCAACTGGGTGGCTTAAGCAGCAGACATTTATATGCTCCTAGATCTGGAGTCTAGAGGTCTAAAGTCAGTGTGTTGGCAGGGTTGGTTCCTTCTGAGGACTGGGAGGGAGAATCAGTTCTAGGCACCTCTCCCAGCGTCTGGTAGCCTCAGGAGTTCCCTGCGCCGTAGATGGGGATCTCCCTGTGTTTTCACTTCATCTTCCCTCTTTGGGTGTCTGTCTCTGTGTCTAAATTTCCCCTTTTATAAGGACACAGTCCTATTGGATGAGGGCCCACCCTAATGACCGCATCTTAGCTTGATGAACGCAAAGACCCTATTTCCAAATAAGGTCACATTCACAGGTCCTGGGAATCTGGAACTTCAACTTCTTTGTGGGAACACAAGTCAACCCACAATAACCTTTTCGTCTCACTTTGGGCCAGCCCAATCTCAGAGCTCCCCGTGGGGTCTCAGAGTGGACCGAGGCCTCACTTTCCATCTGTCAGTAGATCAGCTTATCTCTCCATCTAGCTCTGCCTTCCTCACCACCTCACGAGGCTGGATCTGAGAATACTCTCCAGGCAAACCTCTCGCATGCAACTTCCTGTCTCAGAATCTGTTTCCAGGGACCCCGGGGCAAACACAAGGACACAGAAACTCCCTGAATCAGCTTTGCTCACAGTGAAGGCTGATGATGGATTCTGAAGGGGCCACACATTGTGACCACCACCTGGAGCGAGGCCTGTGCCATGTCCTGCTTCTGTAGAAGTACGGTGAAGACCTCGTACTGGATGGCCAGGGTTCAAATTTCAGTCTTGCCACTTGTTGGCTGTGTGATCGTGTAAAATTGCTAATACCTTCTTCCTAGGGTTAATGTGAGGGTTGAGTTAATCCTGTAAAGCTCTAAGCCCAGCACGAAGTAAGCACTCAATACATGTTCACTTGCATTATCCAGGTTTAGGTTGA
This sequence comes from Eubalaena glacialis, assembly GCF_028564815.1. NCBI lineage: Eukaryota > Metazoa > Chordata > Mammalia > Artiodactyla > Balaenidae > Eubalaena > Eubalaena glacialis. The sequence continues at coordinate 59,471,003 of NC_083733.1, read as the reverse complement.
GCTGGTCTGCAGACAACACTTCATACACCCAAAGGAGGCAGGCTTCTGGGTCCTGATCTTCTGCTTCTAAGTCTCTGGTGACTTCTCCGAATGACCAGCTTACCTTAAATCCAACCCCTCTGCAATGTATTTGCATCTGTCAGAGTGTTGTAAAATTTCACATTACATTTAATGGACAATGAAAGCTAAATTTAAATTTTGTTTTAGAAAGGAAAGTTGCTTAGGCGAATTGCTTCAGAAGTCCACAAAGTCTTACCAAGGTCGATAAACTAGAGGCACAGGTGTGTAAAACAATCCAGTCCTTTGCAAGAGGCTGCAAATTTGAAAATAGTTTACTGTAAATACAAAATTAAATCCAAGTGCCCTTCACATTGTTTTTTAATTGTAACTTTCCATTTTGAAACAGTTTGACTCAAAAGAATTTGCAGAAATAGGAGCGAGAGTCCCCGTGTACACCCTTCACTTACTGTGGTGTTTTTACTCACAGCACTAATACCAAATGTGTGGTTTGCTTTTCTTATACTGTCTCTGATTCTCTAACACTAACCAGTGTGTCCTGCAATTCAGTTTGACACTAGCTGCCCAGAGTCAGTGTCAGACTCCACAGGTTAAGGGCTCAGTCCCACAAGTCGGCCCTCACTTCAGAGGCCACTAGCAATCACTGGGTCCCCAAGTTACCAGAACTTCTGTCGGACTTGGCTACAAAGTTGGGGGTTTCTACAACCCCCCCTCCCTTTCAGGTTCAATCATGTGCCAGAACAGCTTACAAAACTCAGGGAGCCACTTAACTAGCATTTTGTGGTTTATTCTTTTTTTTTTGGTCCACGCCGCGTGGCATGCAGGATCCTAGCTCCCCAACCAGGGATCGAACTCGCGCCCCCTGCAGTGGAAGCTCGGAGTCTTAACCTGGACAGCCAGGGAGGTCCCTCTGGCTTATTATAAAGGATGCAACTCAGGAACAGCCAAGTAGAAGAGATGCACAAGGCTAGGTATGGGTGTTTGTGTGTGTGTGCAGAACTGCCACACCTTCTCCGGAGCACCACCTCCTAGAACCTTGATGTCTTCCCCAACCCGGAAGCTCTCTGAACCCTGCCGTTTAGGGTCTTTATGGAAGTTTCATTACACAGGCATGATTGATTACATCATTGGCCCTTGGTGATTAATTCAACCTCCAGTCCCACTCTCCTCCCCAGTGGTCCAGGGTGGTATGAGGCTGAAAGTTCCAACCCTCTAATCACGCCTTGGTCTTTCTGGTGACCAGCCCCAATCCTGAAGCTATCTAGGGGCTCCCGGTGACCATCCACCTCATTAGCATACACAAGACACTCTCACTTTGGAGATTCCAAGGGTTTCAGGAGCTGTGTGTCAGGAACTGGGGTCAAAGACCAAATGTTTAGTTTTTATTGTATCACACCCAGCTTTCCACCAATGCTCATATTTTATATAACAATAGCACCTTGTCAAAAATCAGAAAACTGATGTTGGGACAGTGCTATTAATTCAGTATCACATTGTTTTTTAGAAAGCCTTTAAAGTACTTAGAAAAACAAAAACGAAAGAATGAAAAACCCCTTTCAAGAGGGGGCGAATTGTAGGTAAACTGCGCAGAGTGGGTTGGATCTTGAGGAAACCCTCTTCTGGGTGCCAGTTTTAGGTAAATTCCCCAGCAGCTGCAGGCTGCTAGACCCAAGTGTAAAGCACCAAATTGATGCAGTGCTTGGTTGTGAACTGCCAGATTCCTGGGGCCAGCCAGTCTGTCCGCTGAGTAGCGGTTTGATACGATTTCAGATCCATTTGTTTATAACAAAAATGAAGTTGTTTTTAAGAGTGAAGTTGTTTTCATGAATGAAGTTATTATTTTGATGTAAAAGTGAAATCGTGTGTCAGGATGTCATCATCTACATCTGTGGTTGCTGATAAGCCCTCAGTAGCTCAGCTGCTCGAGGACCCCGCTGGGGGGCTTGTCAGTAAGAATATGTGAAAAAGCAACTATGGGGAGGGGGTGTTTAGAGTATAAATAAGCAGAGTTTGTGAGGACCATCCAAGAGTGTCCAGTCTGGGCAAAGTTACCCTTTTCTGATCTAAATAGCTCTCTGTGGAATCTTAAAAAAAAAAAAAGGGTACAAATGAACTTATTTACAAAATGGAAGTAGAGTCATGGATGTAGAAAACAAACTTATGGTTACCAGGGGATAAGGGTGGGGGGATGGATAAATTGGGAGATTGGGATTGACATATACACACTACTATATATAAAATAGATAACTAATAAGAACCTGCTGTATAGCACAGGGAACGCTACTCAATACTCTGTAATGGCCTATATGGGAAAAGAATCAAGAAAAAGAAAAAAGTGTGGATATGTGTATATGTATAACTGATTCACTTTGCTGTACACCTGAAACTAACACAACATTGTAAATCAACTGTATTCCAATAAAAATTTTAAAAAAAGAAAGAAAGAAATAGCTCTCTGAAGACCTTGGGGCATTAGCTCCTGCCATGTTAAAGGCAACTCTTTTCCCCACAGGGGCAGAAAGCCATCAGCAGCCTGGAGGAAGATCGTCCTGCCTGCCAACGCCTCCTTTGTTCCCTAGCAACGTGCTCTAGCAGTGAGGGACTTCCGTTATCACTGGTGGGTAGCTGGACCTCAGCTCACGGTTAAGTTGCCTCTCCCGAGAACCAGCTTGTATAAAGGTACAGCTCAACTAAATTTGGACTTTATTTCTTTCATCTCCCCTTGCCTGGAACAATAGTGTAGTTCATCTATCATTGATTTGGGGAAGGTTCTTTCTTTATTGGCTTCTTAAGAGACGTTATCCTATATGCTACTGCCTTGTGAAATTATTATAATTCCCACAGTGAACCTGTGTTAGATACAATATTGGTAAAGACCATCTCAGGCTCTAAGCACAATTTGCCCCAAACAAAACACCATCCCACCCTCACTTGCTTCTGAGAAAGAAAACATTTTGTCCCCAAACTGAGACTGAAGCCCACTGTGTGTTCTGTATCTCTGCCCGCTAGAGAGAAATGTATAGATCACTGCTAGCGGAGCCCCTTTGCCTGACAGACCCCCACCTGACCCTGCTGGAGATGGACTATTTTTTTTTTTTAATTAATTTATTAATTTATTTATTTTTGACTGTGTTGGATCTTCGTTTCTGTGCGAGGGCTTTCTCTAGTTGCGGCGAGTGGGGGCCACTCTTCATCGCGGTGCGCGGGCCTCTCACTATCGTGGCCTCTCTTGTTGCGGAGCACAGGCTCCAGATGCGCAGGCTCAGTAGTTGTGGCTCACGGGCTTAGTTGCTCCGCGGCATGTGGGATCTTCCCAGACCAGGGCTTGAACCCGTGTCCCCTGCATTGGCAGGCAGATTCTTAAACAGTGCGCCACTAGGGAAGCCCGAGATGGACTGTTGGTGCCTGGGCGCTAATTGGCTCCTGCTAGGGAATCAACTCCATTGCCTCAGGTTGATTGGCTTATGGTTTGTTTCTCAGAAGTGGCTTATTATTTCTGATTAATGTCTCCTGCCTAAAGATGTCCTCCCAAATCTAACACTACCACTGATGAGAATGTGGTGCTTTGACATCCTCGGGAAATAAACAAGACTGTGCCTGGCTGCCCTGCTGTCCACCAGGCTCACGCTATCTGCTGGTTGTCCCCGTTGGCGAGAAATCGACTTTGACACACGCTCAAGACTCATTTAAGAAATGTATGCCTAGCACCTTCCACTTGGATGGATTAGAAGCCTTGGGGTGGGGGAGGGAGGGGATTCTGAGTGCCCCCCTCTTAGTGCCCACACTACAGTCTAGGAAGTATTAGACCCCAGGCTCTGGAGCCAAATAGGTGTGGTTTGCTGCTGATTCAATCATGACTTAGAGCAAGTGACTGATATTGCTGAGCCTCAGTTTCCTCATCTGTGGAATGGGTATTGAATAGTACTTATCTGTGAATCTGTAAAATTGCTTTTGTTAATTAACTTCCAAGGACAAAAGGCAGAGAAACATCTTTCTCTAAAATCAATTGTCAGAGACTTGACTATTTGAAATCAAATTACTGAGAATGGGACAACCCACTCTTGCCTGGGGGATCTAAATAGCTCTGATCTGCAACCCAGGTTCAGAGCTTCAGATAAGGGATTTCCAGACTCAGTATTACATATTTAGCCTAATTTAGTAGCTTCCAAGGAAACGGGGCCCTGAGTTCTCTTCACAGCCCAGGCCTTATTAACCCTCTTGCTCACAGCCCTGCTTTTCTTTGTGTCAGTCAACACCCTGTCAGGAATTCCCTGGTGGTCCAGTGGTTAGGACTCTGTGCTTTCACTGCTGAGGGCATGCGTTCAATCTCTGGTCGGGGAACTAAGATCCCACAAGACTGGGACGAGGCAAAACAAACAAAAAAAGCCCCGTGTCATTTAAATTTCACCTACACACTACCCCTTCCCCACATCTCATATAACACTGGGTCTTCTGTTTGGGGAGACAGCCCATGGGGATTCGAACTCCTTTGCTGCAGCATGAATAATTCTGAGCTGTCAAACTGCAGGAAATGTTCCCAGTGTCTTTATAAGATAAATTTTTTTAAAAAGATTTATTTATTATTTATTTATTTTATTTTATTTTTGGCTGCGTCGGGTCTTCGTTGTGGTGCATGGGCTTCTCCAGTTGTGGCGTGCGGGTTTTCTCTTCTCTAGTTGTGGCACGTGGGCTCTAGTTGAGGCGTGTGAGCTCAGTAGTTGTGGCATGTGGGCTTACTTGCCCCGAGGCATGGGGAGTCTTAGTTTCCCGACCAGGGATGGAAGCCTCATCCTCTGCATTGGAAGGCTGATTGTTTACCACCAGAACAACAGGGAAGTCCCTCAGATAAATTTGATCATGCCTTATATTTTGCTGTGAGGGCTAAAAGAGCTAACGTGGAGAAAGTGCTTAGCAGATTTCTTGGCTCATGGATTGTTTTAACTGCATTTAAAAGTTTTCTGTATTATGATGCACCCGAGGCCTTGCTGACCCTGGACGGGCTACAGGGTTGGCTGATTCCTAGAGATAGCAAATGACTTGCCTGCCAGCGGGCCTTTCACATGCAAACTAACCAAGCCAGAGCTCACTACCACAGCTACTTTCTTTTTCCGGGACTTTCCAGTTTTGGGCCACTATCTCCCTGTCCTAATTACCCGAGGGCCAGGCATCAATCCACTAGGGACAGCCTCTTACGCCCCAGAGCCCACCGAAATGATTCAAACTAGCCAATTTTAAACGTGCTTAACCCTGTTCCCCCCAGTTCCTTCCTGTAAAAACCACAATAAAGGCTCTCGCCCACTTACCCCCCTCCCCACCCAGGCCTGAGACCAACCTCACTGTTCTCTCATGGGACCCTTCATGCTTGGATTATCCCTCCCATCTTGGGACCTGTGAGTCATAAACTATCTTTCTAGTGGCAGTCGTCTCCTGACCTCTTGACCTCACCATGCCTGAATAAAAATAACATCTACATTTTAAAACGTCCCACAATGGGACGTTTTAAATGCTGAGCACCACGATGGGTGCTCACAAACCCATCGGTCAGCCCAGACTCCATTTGGGTGAGCTCCGATTTTCCCTCCGGCCCAGGATCTACTTGTTCACACCTGCTCCCTGATGCCCCGCATTGACAAAGCCAGCATCCGTGCAGAAGTGCGTCCTCTGGTCACTTGCAGAGGGAAGCTGGGGGAGCAGCTAGATTCCTGTGGGAGGAAGAGGAAGGCCAGGAACTCTTGCTGGTCCTTGCAGAGCTGCCTGAGCCCAGAATCTCCCAGGGGCCCCCTGGAGCCAGCTGTAGGTACCTGCTTCCGCCCTTTCCTGAAGGAAGTTCATGCCCGGGTGAACTTCAGGGCTGGGAAATCTCTTCAAATTGAGTGGCAACTGTTGTGCGTATCTGCCTTTTCAGCTCGGAGAGAGGCCTGGAGAGCTTTCTGCTGATTTTCCTAGAAATCTTTAACCCTCCCCGGAAGATGAACAATCTCATTTCAAGCCTGCCCCAATGATGTGGTGTGCCTTTGGGGAGGAGGGTGGAGGTGGTGAGTTGGAGTGAGGCACAAGGGCAGCCTCTGTCCCTGGCAGGCTCTAGCTCATGCTTACGTGGGTGTCAGCTTTGTGAGAATTTGAGCTGTCTCTTTAGGTCCTGCATATTTGTCCTCTAAGTGCACGAGAAAAATTTTGGAGTGTGGTAAAACGGACGTGGCAAAATGTTAACGATTTGTGAAATCTACACGAAGGGATATAGATGTTCATTATACTGCTCTTACCTGTGAGTAGGCTTGAAATTTTTCCCCATTAAAAGTTGGGTAGAATCACAAAGAAACAAACACATACTACACTGAAACTAAAACCGAAAAGCTTTCCCAAAGAAACAGGCAGGAGTCAGACCACCTTCTATACCCTTGTGTGTGTCTGTCTGTCTCGTTTCAGGGTTCTTTCACAAAACTTCCATCCTTCCCTTTCAGGAGATCATTAAGTCTGCCCCCTTCCCCAATCATCACCACCTGCAATCCCCCAAAAGTCTTCCCAACCCTGCCTGGGCTTGGAGCTTCAATATTTTCTAAGGCGGAAAACGCCAATCTTAGACTCGGATCTCAGCCCAAGCCTCAGCTCTGCCACTTTCTAAGTGTATTCGTTATCAATTGCTGTGTAAACAAATTATCCCCAAATGTAGTGGCTTAAATAAGAAGGAATTGTCTCACTGTTTGTAGGAGTGGCATGGCTGATTGCACCTGCCTGAGGGGTCCCAAGCCAGCACCACCCCACGGACCCCTTCCCGCATTCCTGACCCATAGAAGTTGGGAGAGACAATAACGTGGTTGTTTCAAGCTGCTTGATGTTGGGGTAATTTGTTCTGCAGCAGTAGTAACTGGGGCACTAACCCAGGACACCTTAAAACAGGAAGGAGCGTATCCTAGGACACAGCATATGTTGTGAGAGGGCTCAGCCAGGTCTCAGAAGAGAAAGGAAGCAGAAGTGGACAGCCTCACAGCCTCATGCAAGCCCCACACTACCTCACCTCTATGTGTCTCTGTCCATCTTTCTTCTCCTCTCCTGCAGCTCTGCTTCCCCTGCCTCTCAGTGCCCAGCATGGAGAAAGGAGGCTGCCTCCCGCTCCCGTTTTCACGTCCTTCCTTTAAGAGGCTGAGCCAGAATCTCTTGGTCTTGGTCCCAGATTCCCTGGGAAAGAGACTCTTGTCAGCCAGCGCTAGTCTGGTGTCCAGACTGGGATTCTGAAGTTGCACGAGATGTGCTCGCCCCTGCCCCAGGGTACGCTGGTATCTGGCCACCCCCCTCCCCTCCCACCAGGCTGGGCATCTGGTCCAAGGCTGGAGGTAGGGGCACCGGGTGAGTTCAGGGTCCCCAGAAGCAGCTCCTGTGACCAGGATTCAAGGATGTGTGGTTGGGTTGGTTGCACGATCCCAGGAAGCACCCATAAGGGGTGGGGAAGTGGGAGGAGAAGGAGGCAACCCTGGGGTTATTGATGAAGAGGTTACTGCCGGGGACCTCTGGGGATCACTGTACAACATCCCCTCAGCGTTCCCCTCCTCGGGGACAGGGCAGTTGTTGTGGACCAAATCTTGTCCCCTGCCCCTGAAATTCATAGGTTGAAGTCCTTAACCCCCATGTGACTGTGTTTGGAGATGGGGCCTCTTTAAAGGTTCTTCTTTCCCCCTTTGTAATGAATAACTAACTAGTGGGGAGATACTTTGAGACTATGCAAATATCATGTTCCTTATCTTACATTTACTTTGTGAATGAATTAATTTATATAAATCAGTATTTATATGTCAGTATGGACACGTGGCTTCCTATTTATTCATTGCATTATAATGTTATTGTGTATCGTGGGTTGAGTTGTGTCCCTCTCAAAATTCAAAATCTATTGAAGTCCTAACTCCCTAGGGCCTCAGAATGTGACGTTATTTGGAAATAGTGTCATCGCAGATGTAATTATTTAAGATGAGGTCATACTGAAGTAGGGTGGGTCCCTACTCCAAAAGGATTGGTGTCCTTATAAAGAGGGGAGATTTAGTCACAGATTCATGGGGAGACTGCCATGTGAAAATGAAAGTGGAGATCGGGGTGATGCTTCTACAAGCCAAGGAAAGCAAAGTTTGCTTGCAAACCATCAGAAGCTGAGAGAGAGGCAGGGGGACAGACGATGCACCCTCACAGACCTCGGAAGGAACCAACCCTGCCGACACCTTGATCTTGGACTCCAGGACTGTGAGACAATCAATTTCTGTTGTTTGAGCCACTCTGTGGCACTTGGTTACCTCAGCCATAGAAAACAAACACGTTTTCATTTTTTATTTTGATGCCCAAATTATCCCTTTTTTGGCCATCAGATGTCAGGTGGCTTCTGCATCCTGTCAACATGGCCCCATCCTTCCTTGTGCATGTCTTTACTTTCTGGCACAACAAGATGTGCCAGGCTCACCTTGAACTTTTGCTGCCCTGTCCTCAGAATGAGCCCTATCTTCAAAGAGCCCTGGTTCCTGTTAGTGGTTTATGGTACTTAGAAGCCAAAATCTGCGTGCTCGGTACCATTTAGTGCACACACACATTTATGTCTACCTGTATCTCTGACTACCTGGGGAAAACCTCAAGTACACACTGATGCCTTCAATTCCAACCCACTGCCACAGTGCCATGCTAGCTTTCTCCCTTCCTGTTTTTGGGCCTCCCCCCTCTGACACTGAGATACCCAGCTACTGTTGTGAATTCATTTGCTTACTTGATGGACCCTCTTAGTGTTATGTGTAACCTTCTCCCATGCCCGCTCCCTGCCCCCATGTGTAGACGTCTGCTTCACACTGGGCAGGCTCTGACTCCCTGCTCTGGGCCAGACAGCTCGCCCTCAACCCCTGCCTACTGGATGCCCCACCTAATGGTTTTTGCCCCAGAGTCTTCAGGAGGGGCAGGGAATCACCATGGTGGAATCACCATGTCTCCCAAGTGGAGGTATCAGGATTCCAGGGGCACAAGCCGACCTCATATCTGTTTCTTTCCTTCCCCGTCCGTGTAGATTGCTATGAGGGCCAATTCTCCCATGCCCTTTGGACACAACATCAGGCAGGACGCATATGTATCAGATCCTCTTCAGTTATAAGAGATCCTGAAGCCGCTTTTTGTCCCAAGAGCTGTCTCGGTTCAGTAATAAAAGTGTGCAGCACCATTTCATCATGAGAACTCAGAACGTTACAGAGATTCTTGCTTCCTCCAGTGAAGGCGGCTTCAGGCTGGGAAGCTGAGGGCAGAACAAAGAGGGTGGGAAATTCTGCTCTATTTTCTCTGCTTCGGATTCTGACCCCCTCCCTCCTCACCCTCTCCCTCTTTTGGGCTGAGCCGTGGAGGCTCCTGGAAAGCTCTCCATGGGTGGGCCCAGGTGGGGCAGACCCTGGCACTGCTGTTCTCCCCTCAGCGGTGGCTTTTGTGGGTTGGAGCTGAACCCTGGCATCCAGCACCGGAATCCGTGTGACTTCCTCTGCATGATAATCACAATGATGAGCCGTGTGCCAGGTACTCTTCCGAGCGCTTTACAAGTGTGTCTCAGGCTGGGTTCTCTGGAAAGCAGACACCGAGACTGAGTTAGTGGTGCAAGAGGTTTGCTAGAAAGGCACACCTGTGACAGGAGGGGAGATGGGGACACAGACCATGTGCCGACCTGACAAAGTCCCAGCCACCCAGTGGGGAGCTCTGGAGCCATGATGGCCCCTTGGAGAGGTCCTGCACGGGGCAGAAATGTCTAGGCTCCAGTGGCCCCACCAAGTTCAATCACTGAGGGGGCCATTCCTCAAATAGCATAAATGCAGTTCAAAGCTGAGATGGAGCCTCCACACGAAGACTTGGGCATGAATGTCCAGAGCACTATCTGTATGTTCATCATTATTCATAACAGCCCCAGCTGGAAATAATCCAAATGTCCATCACGAGAAGAACAGAGGAACAAATTGTGGACCATCCATACAGTGGAAGACCACTTGGCAATAAAACAGAATGAGCTCTTTTTTTTTTAATTTTATTTTATTGAAGTATAGTTGATTTACAATGTTGTGTTAATTTCTGCTGTACAGCAAAGTGATTCAGTTATATATATATATATATATATATACACATTCTTTTTCATATTCTTTTCCGTTATGGTTTATTATAGGATATTGAATATAGTTCCCTGTGCTATACAGTAGGACCTTGTTGTTTATCCATCCTATGTATAATAGTTTGCATCCGCTAACCCCAAACTCCCAATTCTTCCCTCCCCCACCCTGCTCCCCCTTGGAAACCACATGTCTGTTCTCTATGTCTGTGAGTCTGTTTCTGTTTCATAAATAAGTTCATTTGTGTCATATTTTACATTCCACATATAAGTGATATCATATGGTATTTATCTTTGTCTGGCTTACTTCACTTGATAATCTCTAGATCCAGCCATGTTGCTGCAAATGGCATTATTTCATTCTTTTTTATGGCTGAGTAATATTCCATTGTATATATGTACCACATCTTCTTTATCCATTCATCTGTCAATGGACATTTAGTTTGCTTCCACATCTTGGCTATTGTGAATAGTGCTGCTATGAACATACGGCTGCATGTATCTTTTCGAATTATAGTTTTGTCTGGATATATGCCCAGGAGTGGGATTGCTGGATCATATGGCAACTGTATTTTTAGTGTTTTGAGGAACTTCCGTACTGTTTTCCATAGTGGCTGCACCAATTTACATAAAACGGAATGACCTCTTGATCCACACAACTTGGATACGTCTCAGATGCGTGATGCTGAGCAAAAGAGGTTGGACACGAAAAACCACATGACATCTGATTCCATTTCCACGAACTGTCTAGAAAAGAGGCCTCAGAATGTCCGAGACTGGCACCAGCAGGCTTCAGGGAGCAGTGGTGTCTGGGACTTAAAACCCGGGTGTCATGCGCCCCCTGGTGGCTGACTTTCAGAGACAAAGTCGGGGTCGGCTGCAGCCATTTTCTCCCCTTGGTGGAGAGAGCTTGTCAGTGAGAGGATTTTTTTTTTTTTAATTATTTATTTTTTGTTGGCTGCGTTGGGTCTTCATTGCTGCACGCGGGCTTTCTCTAGTTGAGGCGAGCGGGGGCTAGTCTTCGTTGCGGTGCGCGGGCTTCTCATTGCGGTGGCTTCTCTTGTTGCGGAGCACGGGCTCTAGGTGCACGGGCTTCAGTAGTTGTGGCTCGCAGGCTCAGTAGTTGTGGCTTGTGGGCTCTAGAGCGCAGGCTCAGTAGTTGTGGCACACGGGCTTAGTTGCTTCGCGGCATGTGGGGTCTTCCCGGACCAAGGCTCAAACCCATGTCCCCTGCATTGGCAGGCGGATTCTTAACCACTGCGCCACCAGGGAAGTCCCCGAGAGGATAATTAATATTAAGAATAATAATGCACATTATATGTAACGTATATAATTATATGTTATAGTCACACATAATATATACACATATATGATAACAAACCCAAAGCCACGCTGTGGGCCAGGCAGTGTTCCCACAGGAAGGAAAGTTAATATTTTCCCTCTTGTGTGTGAGAACAAGATGAGGACACTGAGGGTCAGAGGGGTCACGCAACTGGAGATCACACAGCTTGTGGGGCATGAAGTGGGATTTGAACCTGGTCCGTCTGAGTTCAGGGAAATGGAGAGAAGCTGCTCTGAGGGTGCGGGGGCCCTGGATGCTCAGGTCCATGAGACCCAGCCCCATCCTGTCTTTGATTTGGAGGCAGCCTTTGATCTCTTGATAAAAAACCTCTTCACACTTGAATGATTTCACATTGGGATTTCCTGCCCTTTGAGGCCAGCAGTGTGTTGGCAGTGCATGGGCCTCCTCAGGGGCCCCAAACCCTGACTTGCTTTGAGTGCCCTTCTCGGGGGTGGTTTGCTTCATTGAATATGGTGTCCATCTAGTGGGGCAGTTTCCTGCTGAGCCTCTTGGGAGTGGTTTGCCTTCCTCTTGTGTGGCCTCCTTTGTCCACTGCCCGTTGATACCTAGTTCATGTCTCATGACCAAGGGGATGAGGTGGGGGTGACCCACAACACAAAAGCTCACAGCTTTCTTTGGGGGTCCCTTCCCTCAGAAGGCTCAAGGAGCCTCGGCAGGCACTAAGAGCTGGAGGGCTGTGCCTTTAGCAACCCCAGCTGGATGTGACCATTCTCTTCCACAGCCTCAGGATTGTCACTGAACCAAATTTGGGTCTGCTCACCAGCTTGCCGTAAAGCCAATCTCCTGACACTGGGTTGTGGTGAAGGAAAGTGCAGTGTTTATTGCAGGGCACCAAGCAAGGAGTATGGGCATCTAATGCTCAAAAGACCCAAACTCTCCAGTGGCTTTCAGGGAAAGGTCTGTAAAGACAGGGTGAGGGAGAGTGTTGCGGGGTGCGTGATCAGCTTGTGGACATTCTTCTGCTTGGTCGGTGGTGAGGTAATTGGGAGTCAACATCATCAGCCTTCTGGTTCCAACTAGTTTGGAATCTCTGTGCTTGTGGTCAGCATACAGTTAGCTTCTTCAAGGATATGGCTCAGGATATTATCTATAGTCGTTGAGGAGGAACTAACGGTCCTTGACTTTGTTTGATGGCTAAGCTATTGTTGTTTTGTCTTGTTTGACTGTTTTCCTTTGTTTCTGCATTTTTCTCACTTCTCTGATTAAATTGCTCTTTGAAACTTGGGGAAGGCCTAGGAGGCTAAAGCTTTTCGCTAAACAAGAGGCAGGCAGAGGACTTGGGGGGGGGTTGTCTGTCCCAGGAAGGCCCCATGGGGTCCTGCTTGGTGAAAACCCCCCTTTCTCTGATACTCCTCAATCTTGATGGGGAGCAGGTTCAGGACAAGAAAGGGAATAAAGTTGTGGATAGACAGGTTAACTATAAACTGGGCAGAGGGACTTGGTTTCAGGATCAATTCACACGGCTTGCATGAATTCTTTTTTTTTTTTTTAAAGGTCAAGTTGTTTTTGTTTTTTTGTTTTTTTTAAATTTATTTATTTATGGCTGTGTTGGGTCTTCGTTTCTGTGCGAGGGCTTTCTCTAGTTGTGGCAAGCAGGGACCACTCTTTTTTTTTTTTTTAATTTTATTTATTTATGTATTTTTTGGCTGTGTTGGGTCTTCATTGCTGCATGCGGGCTTTCTCCAGTTGCTGCGAGCGTGCGGGCTTCTCATTGCGGTGGCTTCTCTTGTTGCGGAGCACAGGCTCTAGGTGCGCGGGCTGCAGTAGTTGTGGCTCGTGGGCTCTAGAGCGCAGGCTCAGTAGTTGTGGCGCACGGGCTTAGTTGCTCCGTGGCATGTGGGATCTTCCCGGACTAGGGCTTGAACCCGTGTCCCCTGCATTGGCAGGCGGACTCTTAACCACTGCGGGGGGCCACTCTTCATTGCGGTGCGTGGGCCTCTCTTGTTGCGGAACACAGGCTCCAGACACGCAGGCTCAGTAATTGTGGCTCACGGGCCCAGTTGCTCTGCGGCGTGTGGGATCTTCCCGGACCAGGGCTCGAACCCGTGTCCCCTGCATTGGCAGGCAGATTCTCAACCACTGCGCCACCAGGGAAGCCCTTGCATGAATTCTTATCCCATTTAGCTGGGTATAATATTAAAAACGATGGGGGTTTAACATGTGTTTATCACTTAATTAAATGTAAAATTTAAGATGTAAGATATACCTAATATATCTCCATACAGCTTTCAGTAGTGTAAATTGAACACTCAAATAACACAGGCTAATGATATGAATTTAAAAAGCAAGGGAAGGCTTAGCTCATAAGGAAAATGACATTGCAAATGTGAGCTATTCTTTTAAAATTCTTTTACAATACTATTTTTAAAGAGGATTTAAAGTTGATTTATATGTATCTTTGATGGGAAGCATTCTCTAACAATTCAGCTAATTCTTAGGGTGAAATGTGATCTAACCACCCACAATCTTATACACATGTATATGCTGTAATGTTTTACTCTGAGACTCATGGAATCATATTTTACATAATTTTAAATATGCTGCCATCCTTTGAGTAAAAATGCAAACTACAAACTTTGATATAGGAAATTTTGAAGATCATAGTGTATTTAACAAGGTATAGTTTGAATATAATTTCAAGGTTTTCCTTTATATACTTATGCTCATAAAAGCTACTTATCTCAAAATGTGGTATATTATTAAAAATACAACATTAAAAAAAAACAACAACAGTTGCAGCAGGTGCTCTCAGAGCCTTGCCCACATCCCTCATATGTTCCGTGGCACTCTAGTGGACTTCCAGTGTGCATCTTGGTACCTGTGAGCTATTTTCTGGAACCACAGAAGGCCACTCTGCCGGCATGGGCCAGACCGGGAGTGCCAGGAAATTAACACCCTGGGGGAGCAGCCCTCAGGTGACAACTGAGGGAAACAGGAGCAAAAGCAGTGCCCTCGCCCCTCAGGTGTGCACTCTGTCCCACTTCCCAGACTCTCCCTGTTGGCTTGATCTCTGGTTACCCGAAGTGGCAGCTGACTTAGTGGCCACCCTTTATTATTTAATTTCCCTTCCCTGTATCACCTCCCACCACTGTTCACTGCACTTCCCAGACTAACTAGGAAGTTTCAGGGTCATCTTCTGGGAGGTTCTAAACTAAGACAATAGCTAATACTTTTGAGCCCTTTTTGGTGCCAGGTCTGGTTCCAAGCACTTATGATTTCATTTAATCTTCACCACAACCTCAGAGGTGGGTACTGTTGTTACCCCCATTTTAAGGATGAGGAAACTGAGGCACAGAGAGGAGACATCTATCCAACTGTGGTCGGCTGAGTAATGGTCCCCTGAAGATGTCCACGTCTTAGTCTCTTGAACCTGTGAATATGTTACTTCACATGGCAAAAGGGACTTTGCAGATGTAATTAGGCTAATGATCTTGAGATGGAGAGATCATCCTGGCTTATGTAGATGGACCCAGTATAATCACAAGAGTCCTTATAAGAGGGAAGCAGAGGATCTGAGTCAGAGAAGGAGGCATGATGGTGGAAGCAGAGGTCGGAGTGATGCCGGGAAGGAGCCATGAGCTAATCCAAGGAGTGCAGATGGCCTCTAGAATAGGGGAAAGGCAAGGAAATGGATTCCGCCCTAGCACCCAAAGGAATGCAGCACTGCCAAGCCATCGTAAATTTCTGACTTCCAGAATGGTGAAATAATACACTGATGTTTTCTTAAGCCACTATGCTTGTGGAAGCTTGTTATAGCAGCCACAGGAAGCTAATATACCAAGAGAACTAGATGGAAGCTCCATGGCCTTTTATGACCTCACCAGGAAAGTCATGCAGCATCACTTCTGTCTTACACTATTGGTTGAAACAGTCCCAAGCTGGCCTAGATTCCAGGGGAGGGGTTGTGGTCCCCACCTCTTCATGGGAGGAGTGACAAAGAATTTGCAGCCATTTTAATATCTTAACAACCTCATGATAAATGTATATCGGGACTTCCCTGGTGGCGCAGTGGTTAAGAATCCGCCTGCCAATGCAGGGGACACTGGTCCGAGCCCTGGTCCGGGAAGATCCCACATGCCGTGAAGCAACTAAGCCCGTGCGCCACAACTACTGAGCCTACGCTCTAGAGCCTGCGAGCCACAACTACTGAAGCCCGCGTGCCTAGAGCCCGTGCTCTGCAACAAAGAGAAGCCACCGCAGTGAGAAACCCGCGCACCGCAACGAAGAGTAGCCCCCGCTCACCGCAACTAGAGAAAGACCTGATGCAGCCAAAAAAAAAAAAAAAAGTATATAGTAACCTCTATTTATCAGATGAGGAAATGGAGGCTCAGAGAGGTCTACTAATTTGCCCAAGATCACTCAGCTGGAAAGCAGTGAGTCAGAATTCAAACCCAGAGCCCATACTTGGAAGCATTTCCAATTTGCTTTCTAAATCAATGTGTTCAGAGCCCTTTGCTTCCGGAAGCCAGGATGTTGACACCTCTCACTTCCTTTTTTTAAAATTTATTTTATTGAAGTGTAGTTGATTTACAATGTTGTATTAATTTCTGCTGTAGAGCAAAGTGATTCAGTTATACACACACATATATATATTCTTTTTCATGTTCTTTTCCATTATGGTTTGTCACAGGGTATTGAATATAGTTCCTTGTGCTGTACAGTAGGACCTTGTTGTTTATCCATTCTATGTATAATAGTTTGCATCTGATAACCCCAAACTCCCAATCTGTTCCTCTCCTCTCTTGCTTCCTTTATTCCTTCCCTCCTACGTGGATCTGGCCAGGTGCTGATCACACATGGTTCTGATGTCAGTTCAGACAGATGAACCTCAATTCCACGTGTATTTTAGGAAAACTAACACTTAAGACTTAAGAGAGCTAACGGCATATAATAAAGAGAAGATGAATCACTATTCCAGACAGCAAAATAACTGGAGCAGACAGAACAAGAAGTGAAAATAAGCTTGATATCCTCTGGTAGATGAAAGAGTATTGGAAGTGGGAAGCCAGAGGAGCACATTATAAAGACGACCCAACCAGAGGCATTCGTTGTGAAAAGTATAACAGCTGAAATGAAAAGCTCAGTACGTGGGCATCATAGAATGCAGGCAGCTAAAGATGAATAAGTGAGCTGAAATGTCAGGTCAGAGAACCTTCCATGAGGACTTCTGTGGTCTGGAAGCAGCAGTGAGGAGCAAAAGGGCCACCCACCTGCCTCTAATCTCGTTGGCAAAGAGCTGTGGGAGAGAAGAAAATAACCACCCCTAGAGAAGGCTACGGGGAAGAGATGTTCCCTGGGGGAGAGCAGGTTTCCCTTGGAGCAAAGAGAAGGCAGAAGAGGTTGCCTTCTGTGATCTGGTTGGTACAGAACCTGACTTTCTGGGAGCTCAGTGGAAAGGTTTCAGGAGTTGTGGTGAGAGGTGGGAAAGTTGGGGATGGAAAGTAGAACTTGCTGAGTCATAAGGGGATTAAAGTGTAGAAGATGAAGGGTGATCTAGGCTTCTGGAACCCCTTGTGGTGACTACCAGAAATTGGGATGAAGGTCAGAGTTAGTTCTGGTGGATGCAAAGTTGTGGAGAGAGGCGGCTGCCAAGGCTGTGGGTGCTGGAGACAGGGAGGGGCGAGAGTCTGTAGCTTAAGGCCTGACAGTTGGGTTTTCTCTTTCTTGTAATGCAAGTGCCTGATTTCAGCTTTGACTGCTGAGGCATCCACTTCAAAGTTGGCTATCTGGACTAAAAATGTTACCAGCCACATAACTATCGGGTTGGCCAGAATGTTTTGGCCAACCCAATAGATAAAGAGCCAGACTACTTCCACACCCTACCACTCTCACCCCACCTCCTGCCCCAGGCTCCTTTGTCTTAGAGATCTTGGTTGGTTTCCATAACTGACCATTCGGGCCACTTGTTTTTTCTCTTCCCATGCTTTAAATTCCCACTCTTATGCTCTAAGTTCACCAATAAAGAGTGAACCCACGAAACCTTAGGCCTCCACCCTTGGCCCCAATGAAAACAGAACCCCAGGCCTGTGCTGGTTCCCTCTCTCTCTCTCTCTCTCTCTCTCTCTCTCTCTCTCTCTCTCTCTCTCTACCCATGACCTCACTGTGTGACCCCAGGTGTGCTGTGTAATTTCCAGGACCTGTAATAAAAATTTTCCCCCTAAGTTTCCTGAAGGACATTGCTGAAGGGTGTCTTGCAATCATAATAAGAAGCACAAGGGCCAGTCCGGCCACAGCATTGTTTGTCGATAGGCAAGACCAGCACACAACAGAGTCTGAGGTGTTTAGGACACACCTGTCTGGCCATCCCCGAGGCCTCCAGTTTGCTGGGGTCACCTTGCCCTCTAAGTTTT
Organism: Eubalaena glacialis; assembly: GCF_028564815.1. Taxonomy (NCBI): domain Eukaryota; kingdom Metazoa; phylum Chordata; class Mammalia; order Artiodactyla; family Balaenidae; genus Eubalaena; species Eubalaena glacialis. The sequence continues at coordinate 59,453,173 of NC_083733.1, read as the reverse complement.
AACTGTAACTACAATACATTCACCAGTTGACTCAGTTTCTGGGCATTTATTCCACAGATACTCTTGCACAGGTATGAGCTTGGGAACCACTCAAATGTCCCTACACAGGGGCCTGGCTGTATAAGCTATGATATAGTCTTATAGTGGAAAACTATGCAGCATTAAAAAGTTAGGGAAACCATGCACGATGTAAAAAAAAATTGGTGTAGAGTAAGGGGAAAAGAGTAAGCTCCAGGACTGTGCTTATTAAACGTAGAACCTCGACGTGACTTCTGAGCCCTCTCGGCTCAGTCGAGTGTAATCATGTGTCTCCCAATGGTTCCCTCCCTCGTTCCTACCCTGAGCCCACAAGATGGGGGGGCCTGGGCAACCTCCTGCCTTTCATACTCACCTTTGGGGTGATCAAAACCATCCCTCCACCAGACTCATCTCCCCCAAACTGGACCCCACTATTATTTTGTGACAAAGGCAACCCGGTTCGGGGCCCCCTACGATCTTCAACTGGAAGCCCACCTTGGAGCCAGTTCCCCCAAACTTTCCAGTTGTCAATAAGCTGCTCAAAACCCAGAATAAATCCAACCCTGCTTGGACTCACTAGAGTGGACTCTGTTGTCTGCAACCGAGAACTCTGCCTGCTGCAGTAATCAAGGGGGTCGGCATTCAAGAGCACAGCCCCGGGGCACCCTCAGCACAGGCATCCACAGCTTATGTCCCAGGGCTGGAACCAGCGTGCTACCTGTGTCTCTGCTCCCCATGTGAAGAATTAATTGTCCTGCTTAAAAAAAGTTTTTTTTTCTTTTGGCCACACCTCGCGGCTTGTGGGATCTCAGTTCCCCAACCAGGGACTGAACCTGGGCCACGGCAGTGAAAGTGCCAAATCCTAACCACTAGACCACCAGGGAACCCCCTTGTCCTGCTTCTTTATGTCACTAGCTCTCAATTCAAAGTCCAAGGAGGGCAGGTCAGGTTGCCTGACTCCTGGTCATGTGTCTGTTTCCTATCTCAAGGGAGGCTGGGAAAACAAACATCTGAACTTTGAGGCTTCAGTTGGGAAGGATGCGCTCAGCCTATTCCCAAGACCCACATGGTCGGCATTTTTTCAAACACAGGAAGGGGTGCCAGACAGCTAAAAATTCCAACAGATATACACCATATCGCTTATTAGTTTGGTGTAGATCTTTCTAGAGCTCTCAAAAAATGTTTACATAATCCTGTGGTGGTTGTTTTTTTTGTTATTTGTAGGTTTCTTTCCAATTAATAGTATTTTGGGGGGGATCTTTCCATATCAGTAGACTTACCTCATTATTTGTAATGACTTTCTAATATCTCATAGTAGAAATTTACTAGCATTTATTTAATCACTCTGTTATCAATCAACATTCAGCTTGTTTCTAATCTTTTGCAATTAAGAACAAAGCCTCAGTGAACAACCTGGTACCTATACCTTTGTCCACATGTGTGATTATTTCTGTAGGATAGACTCTCAGAAGTGGAATTTCTGGATGAAAAGGGTACACGTATTATGCATTTTAATAGACACTGACATCCCAAAGATTTTATCAATTTACTTTCTCTAACAGTGTTTGGAAGGGTCTCTTTTCCCAGTCCTGGATATAATTAATAGTTCACATTTTATTGCCCATCTTTGTGTGAACATTCATTCCTCAATATTGTTTTAAATTGCATTTCTTTCACTAGTGAAGCTGCATCTCTTTTCCGAAGCGCGTTGGTCTTTTGAAGATGATAGGCTTTGTGAATTGCCTAGCTGCATATTTTACCCATTTAAAAAATTGTGCTGTTTTTCTTTTTCCTATTGCTATTTAGGAGCTTTTTGTATATCAGGGATTTTAAGCATTTGCCTTTTCTAAGTGTTACCCTTGTCAACATTCACGTCCTGGGACACTAATGGGGCAGGGCCCGTGAATGGCCACCAGGGGTCGGAGCTTCCCTCAGCCAGGTATGAAAGACTGCCTTTTGGCATTGGGAGGGATATTCAAGGGATTTCCTTGCAGAAGGGCTTGCTCTGACTCCTTATATCCTTTGCTTCTTACCTTTGAGAGATTTCTGGTTAACTAAGGGGATATCAAGGGGGACAGCCACTGGCATTTTCTCTGGGCCTCGGCAGTGCCACCCCCATGTCTAGGGGCAGTATAGAATGGTAGTTAAGAATATGGGCTTTGGGTGGTCGGGGGAGGGAAGGATTGGGAGTTTGGGGTTAGCAGATGCAAGCTATTATATATAGGATGGATAAACAACAAGGTCCTACTGTATAGCACAGGGAACTATATTCAATATCCTGTGATAAACCATAATGAAAAAGTATGAAAAAGAATATATGTTCTTTTATATATATGTATATATATATTATATATATATAACTGAATCACTTTGCTGTACAGCAGAAATTAAACACAACATTGTAAATCAACTATAATAAAATTAAAAAAAAAAAGAATGTGGGCTTTGGCATCAGACAGATGTGGATCCTACTCCCAACTCTTCCCCTTTTGAGCTTCATGTGACTGGAAAGTGACCTGGCCTCTGAGCTTCCATTCCTGTCTGTGTGCCATGGGAATGAAAACCCTCACTTAATTTGGATTAAATAAACTGCTGGGTGGCAGGATCTCACACATTCAGTCATGAAATATGTATTGAGCACCTATTATATGCCAGGCACTGTCCTAACTTTGGGTGGATGACAAAACAGACAGAAATTCTGGCCTCATGGAGCTGATTTAGGGGGAGGCAGATAATCCACAAAAAAACACAAGGCAGAGAGAGGGTGTCACACAGTGATGAGTGCTTCGGAGTGAAATCAACCAGAGAGGCGGGACACAGAGAGAGCTGGGGTGTGCAGAGAGTGGTCAGGGTGTAACGGGACGAGACTTGTACCAAACCCAAGTTCGGCAGCTCCCTGCTTGAAAGGCCAATACTCAAGAGACAAGTGTTGGTGGAAAAGGAAAAGTTGCTTTATTCAGGAGGCTAGCAACCTGGGAAAATGATGGACTAATGTCCTAAGACCATCTCCAAGTTGCCGGTTAGGAGACAAAGGTTTTTTGGGTTTTTTTTTCTTTTTTTGGCTTCATTGGGTCTTCGTTGCTGCGCGCGGGCTTTCTCTAGTTGTAGCGAGAGGGGGCTACTCTTCTTTGTGGTGTGCAGTCTTCTCATTGTGGAGGCTTCTCTTGTTGCGGAGCATGGGCTCTAGGCATGTGGGCTTCAGTAGTTGAGGCTCGCGGGCTCTAGAGCGCAGGCTCAGTAGTTGTGGTGCACGGGCTTAGTTGCTCCGCGGCATGTGGGATCTTCCCCAACCAGGGCTCGAACCCGTGTCCCCTGCATTGGCAGGCTTATTCTTAACCACTGTGCCACCAGGGAAGTCCCAGAGACATTGGTTTTAAAGGCCGAGTTAGGGAGGGCGTGGCAGGGTTTATGATCAGCTTGTGTACAATTCTTGGATTGTTTGGCATCAAGATACAGTTTTGAGCATCACCTATCTCGTTTCAACCAGTCTGGGGTCTACGTGCTTGCAGCCGGCAGTTTTCATCTGGTGGGGTCTGCTTCCTGTAACAACAACATAGGAATGTGTGTCAGGCCTTTATCTGTAGCTTTCAGGGAACTGGGAGCTTGGTGACTCCGCTATGTGGCTGATTTAGAGTCATATTGTTACCGGTTTCCCCGCCCAACTGCGATTCTTTGTTTCTACATCCTCACATTTTCTAACTCTTGAGCCAGCCTTTTGAGACCGAGGGGAGGCCTGGAAGACTAAAGCATTTCTACAGGCAAGAGGATGCAGGGGTGGGGGTCTGTCCTGGGAAGGCCCCATAGGGTCCTGCTTGGCTACAAGGGAAGGTCTCTCTGAAGAGGTGACATCTGAACAAGACCCTGAATGAGGTGAGGGAGGAAGCCTGTGGCTATCTAGGGAAGAGTGTTTGGGGCAGAAAGAAAAACAAGTGCAAAGGCCCTGAGGCAGGACTGTGCTCTGTGTGTTTACAAAACAGTGGAGAGACAGAGTGGCTGGAGTGGCGGGAGTGATGGGGAGAAGCAGGATGTGAGAACAGTGATGGGTCCACATCTCGTGCGGCCTTGTGGGCCACTCTAGGGACTTTAGCGTTTTTGCTGGGTGAGATGGGAGGAAGCTTTTGACCAGGGAAGGGACAATACCAACTTAGGTGCTCATAGGATCTCTCCCGCTGGCTGTCGTGTGGGAACAGATGGTGGAAGGTGAGGGCAAGAGCAGGGAGCCCAGTGGGCAGGCAACCGCAGTGGTCCAGGCAGGAGATGTTGATAGTGCTGGTGGAGCTGGTAAGAAGTAGTCAGGTTCTGGAGAGATGTGAAAGCTGAACCACAGACTTTGCTGTTGCATTGGCAAAGCTGGTTTCCCAGTATATATGAGTTTCCTTTTCTTTTTGACCAGCCCACCTAAGGCTCCTGAAGAAGGTTTTCATCTTCCCATTTCCACATGGGACCTCAGACTGGCCCGGACACGTGGGAACCCAGCCAGGGCCAGACTTCAGAGTCCCTGGGCCATCCAGGGAAGTTGCTTGCTCTCTCTGGGCCTCTGTTTCCCCAGTTTTACAGCAGGACAGGGAACTTCCAGCAGGCCCTGCCTACGTTTGCCCACCAGGAGAGCAACCAGGGCGAGCAAAGGGCATGAGTTCCGGGCCGGGGACCTGGTCAAAGATGAGGAGATAATGGGACGTTGAACAGTAGTAAACTGAGGAGGGCTCTGCCAGCCTCTCCCTGGGCTGGCTGCCAGAGCACTTGCACACGGCCCTTGTCGGGGGCATGGAAGTCCAAGCCATCTCCCCTCAGAGCTGAGGTTCTGGGCTGGATCCACCACCTGGCTGCCTCTAGAGGCCCTGGCGATTTCACGGGATGTTCTCTGCAGACCAAGGTCCCTTCAGGAGGAAGCACTCCGGGGGACTTTGAGGGCCCATGGCTCAGCATCTGGATGTTCCCCATGGCCGGGGCGAGCCCTGGGTGGGGAGCCTGCTCATAGGTGACGAGTGACTGAGGGCTGCGGTGGGGGAGGGTGTTTCTCAGGGGTCTGGCCAGCCTTCAAGGCCTGGCTGGTCCCGCTTTTGACTCCCCATAGCCCATGTACTTGACATATATTCATCGTGCTAGATCCAGGGATGGAGTTTCTCTCTGTTCAGTGATCATGTCTAAAAGGGAGGCTGTGGGGCAGGGTGGCTTTGTGTGGGACCAGCCAAGTTAATGTCTTGCTTTAGCTCTGTCACCTCTGTGACCTGAGGTAAGTCACTCAACCTCTCTGATCCGCTCAATTTCCTTATTTGGGAAATGGGCAATGATTGGACCCCCCCCTTAGGGCTGCTGTGAAGACCAAATGAACACTGTTTTGAGTGCCTGGAAGGTAGTAGGCAGGGGGCTTTAGGCCGTGATTAATGAGAATGATGAAAAGATAAAAGGCAGGGACTAGGATTACAGTCCGGTAAGTGATGATACTCTCCGATCGGGCTTCCCTGGTGGCGCAGTGGTTGAGAGTCTGCCTGCCAATGCAGGGGACACGGGTTCGAGCCCTGGTCTGGGAGGATCCCACATGCCGCGGAGCAACTGGGCCCGTGAGCCACAACTGCTGAGCCTGCGCGTCTGGAGCCTGTGCTCCGCAACAAGAGAGGCCGCGATAGTGAGAGGCCCGCGCACCGCGATGAGGAGTGGCCCCCGCTTGCCGCAACTGGAGAAAGCCCTCGCACAGAAACGAAGACCCAACACAGCCATAAATAAATAAATAAATAAATAAATAAACAAATAAACCCAAAAGTTTAAAACAAACAAAAAAATACTCTCTGATCCTCACCAGGTACTGAAGATGGGCCAGACACTACTGCTCCAGGTGCGTTCATAAGCAGCTCATCTGGCCCTCACAGTCCCTCCATGAGGGAGCACTGTTACTATTAGCCCCATTTTCCAGATGAAGAGACTGAGGCCCAGAAGCAGCACAGCACAGTTGCTGACGTCATGGATTCAGACCCAGCTCTGCAAGATACACTGTGTGAGCTTCAACAAGCCATTTAAGCTTTCAGGGCCTCGGTCTCCTCACCTGGAAAATGGGTAGTAATAATCCCTGCCTCATAAGGTTGCTGTGAGATTCAGTGGGTTGCTACTTGTAAAGTATACAGAAAATCCCTGGTACACAGCACATCCTTAATAAATGTTTGAAAGAAAACTGCCAGAGGTGTGGGTAACTTGCCCAGAGTCATACAGCCATGTGAAGTGGGTGCTAGAATCAGAGACTGGCTCTAGCATCTTCCCTGTTCATCACTTGTAGTTGCTTTTCAAGCCCTAAGGGAGGTACTTGGAGACCATGAGGAGGCACCCAGCATGCTCCCAGGAGGTCAGGAAACTGGTGGAGGTGATGTCTAAATTCATCCTTGAAGGATGAGCAGGAGTTCACCAGGCAAGGGGAGGATAGTATCTCCCCAGTCCAACCCTCATCGCCCTCAAGAACAGAAAAAAAAAAAAAAAGAAAAGAGAAAGAAAGAAGCCCAGTGGAAGGAAAAAAGAAAAAGCACACACATTCCCATGATGTGGGTTTAATCTGGCTGGTATATGAAGCTCAAGTGAGTGATCAGCAAAAGATGAAGAGATGGAGCTAGGGAGGGGGACAAGAGATATGTCATGAAGAGCTGCATGTATAAGTCTATTTTGCATGTCACAGATTATTTTCTTAGGCTGAATTCCTGAAAGTAGAATAGTTGGGTCACATTTTAATCCTTGATACATGACGTAAAATTGCCCTTCAAAATAACTATGTCAATGTAGCCTGCCACAAAGTGTGTATGAGAGTGCCCGTTTCTGAACATCTTTGCCCACACTGGGTATTATTGCTTTAAGAAGTTTTGGTGATTTTATGCCATTAAAAGTTTCCAAGGGGAGAATATTTCCATTGAAGTCCTGGGGACAGTGGTGTTTGAGGATGAGGGACCTGGAGGGATTTGTAGGATGGATGCCAGGTGGGAAGGATGGAAGGTAGGAGGGAGGGAGATCAGTTCATGGGTTTGACACCTGGACAGAGGTTCAAGTACATGACACCAAGTGGCTTTTAGTTTTGAGATGCTTCTGATGGGGGGGAAATCCCAGTTGGAAAACAAGACCTCCTGAGGAGGTCCCCATCCTTTTCCCCTTCAGTGACAGGGAAATCACTACCTTGCTTACTGAACAGCCTGTTACGTTATCTGGTTCCTCTGACACTTTTCTGTTACTATCTGTATTAGTTTCCTAGGGCTGTCATAACAAATTACTACAAACTTGGTGGCTTAAAACAACAGAATTTTATCTCTCACAATTCTGGAGGGCAGAAGTTGAAATCAAGGTATTGGCAGGGCTGCACTCCCTCTAAAGGTTCCAGGGGAGGAGACTTCCTTGCCTCTTCCAACTTTTGGTAACTCCAGGTGTTCCTTGGCCTGTGGCTGCATCACTCTTATCTCTGTCTCCATCTTCACATGGCCTCCTCCTTTGTGTGTCTATGTCTTCTCCTCTTTTGTCTCTTATAAGGACACTTGTCACTGGATTTAGGGCCCACCCAGATAATCCAGGATGATCTCCTCTTGAGAGCTTTAATTTAATTACATCTGCAAAGACCCTTTTCCAAATAAGATCACATCCATAGTTTACGGGTGGACAGATCTTTTGGGGGACCATCATTCAAACCACCGCACCATCATTCTTATCATTGGAAATCATCTTCTAAACACAATTGCATTCCTCACTATTCACTGGCCATGCAGGCTTCTTTTATTTCCTCAGACAGTCTATGCTCCTTCCCTCCTCTGGGTCTTTGCACGTACTGTTCCCTCTGCCTGGATATCCTTTCCCCCATCTCACAATTTTTTTTTTTTTCTCAATCCGGATGACTCCTTCTTCAGATCTCAGTCTAAACTTTACACCTTCATGTTGCCATTGCACCCTGGACCTCTTCATTAATACTGCGGTATGTAAATTTACATTTATTTGGATGGATGGATGGATTGTTAATGTCCATTTTTTCCATTGGACCAGCCACAGGCTCCACGAGGGTAGGGTTTTGATTTTACAGTTCATTATCTTATCCCATTGCCCAGCTGTGGTCCTGGCACATGGTAGGTGCTCATCAAATGTTTGTGGAATGACTGTTGATTGAATAACAGTTGAAAGCTCCCATTTATTTAACTGCTGTGCTTCTGACTCTGTCCTGGGCATTTTACATGTCTATCCTCATGAACCCTCAAGGCAGTGTTGCTTCTATTTTAAGAAAACAGAGGCTCAGAGGCTCAGTGAAGCCACCTGTCCAAAGTCATTGTCACAGATTGGGTTTTTCAGAAGCAGACTCTGAAATGGAGTTGGGGGAGGTGTTATGAGTCGAATAGTGTCCTTCCCCCCAAAAAAGATATGTTGAAGTTCTAGCCCCTAGAACCTCAGAATATGACTTTATTTGGAAATAAAATTGTTGCAGATGTAATTAATTAAGATGAGGTCATACTGCACAGACGTAGAGAACAGAGGTATGGATACCAAAGGGAAAGGGGTGGGGTGGGAGGAATTGGGAGACCCTGATTGACACATACATATTATTGATACTATGTATAAAATAGACAACTGATGGGAACATACTGTATAGCACAGGGAACTCTACCTAATGCACTGTGGTAACCTAAATGGGAGGGAAGTCCAGAAGGGACGGGATATCCGTATGTATATGGCTGATTCATTTTGTTGTGCAGTGGAGGCTAACACAACATTGTAAAGCAACCATACTCCAGTAAAAATTAATTAAAAAACGATGAGGTCATACTGGAATAGAGTGGGCCCCTTGCTCCAACATGCTTGGTGTCCTTATAAGAAGACAGCCATATGAAGACAGAGGATTGGAATGACACTCCGACAAGGCAAGGAACGCCAGAGATTGCCAGCAGAGCACGAGAAGCTGGAAGAGGCAAGAAACAATTCCCCTACAGGTTTCTGAGCGAGCACGGCTCTGCCCATACCTTGATTTTGGACTTCTGGCCCCCAGAACTGTGAGACAATAAATTTCTGTTGTTTTAAGCCACCCGGTTTGTGGTACTATGCCCTAGTTAACTGACACAAGTGCAGGATGTTTATTAGAAATCAATACCTGTGGAAGGGAGGAGGGGGAGGCAAGACTGGGCAGAGAGAGAGAAATTGATCAGTGATGCAGGCCTGACAAAACTTCAGCTGACTTAGCCGGGAGCTCAGGAGAGAGTCTTGCCCCCTCAGGGTTGTTCCGTATCAGGGTGAAATGGCCAAGCCTTGCTCAGTCTCCAGATATAGGCCACCCTGGGAAGGACATGACCTTGGAGGAGATGACAGCTGGAGGCCATCTGCTGATTCATGGGGCAAGTCCCTCCTGGAAGTGGTCCTGTCCAGCCCGTTTCTGTGTCCGTCACAGTCACACAGCTAGAAGCACAGGTTCGGGGACTGAAAGCCGGGACTGTTCCCGGGATCCTGCTCTCTCCTTCCTGGTGTTTCTGATGTCTTTCTCTCCCCACACCCTCAGCCTCTCTCCTGGGCTTCTGTGTGATGCCAGAGGCTGCCCAACTGACCATCACACTTGTCCCATCTCAACCGCTGGAAGGGGACAGTGTCACTCTGGCTGTTCAGGGCTTGGCCAAAGACAGGCTCCTGTGCTTCAACTGGTTTCGGGGAGGGGGCACAGAGATGGCCCAGCAGATCTTAACTTTCTGTGTGATCTCCGGGGGCCTGACCCTCGGCCCTGCCTACGCAGGCCGGGAGACGGTAGTCCACATGGATCTTCCCACATCACTGCACTCAGCCTTAAGGATAGGGGCCCCTACACCCTACAGAAGTTTGTGGTGGATGTGAGCCACCCCACGTGGAATGTCTACTTGCCTGTGTTTGGTGAGTGCAAACACCCCCTCCCCAACAACCAGAGGGTTCTTCCCAGCCTCTGATCTGACCCTGTCCCTTCCCCACGCAAAACTCTTCCATGGCTCCCCAGTGCCCTAAGGACAATATGTGTATTTCCTGGGGATATTTGGCTGCTGTGACAAGGGTTCAAACAAACAGGGTCTTAAAAAATACGTTTCCCTCTCTCTCTCCCCCTAGTCCAGATACAATAATTTTGGAGTGGATATAACTGCATTATATTGTCAGAGGCCTAGCTCCTTCTAAATCCTCCACCACCCTTGGAGAGTAGCCCTTGTCTGCGTGGACCAAGATGGCTGATATGGACATAGGGATGTCCCCATTCCAACATGGGAAAGGGAAAGAAGGAAGGGAAGGGTGTGTCCCCTTCCTTTAAGAACCTGAGTCGACGATTATACCCATCACTTCTGCTCACACCTCATTGGCCAGAATTTAGTCACATGGCCACACATAGCTGCAAGGGAGGCTGGGAAATGTAGTCCTTATGCTGGCGGCCATGTGCCTGGCTAAAAATTGGGGTACTATTATTACAGAAGAAGAAGGATATTAGAGGACACCTAGCCATCTCTCAGAGTGGGGATGGAAAATAGAAACCTCTCCTTGATTAAGAAATAAAGTAGGCTGAAAGTGATGGCTCTCTTTTGTCCTAGCCTTGATTTTTATATACAAAAACAACAAAAGCACAGAATCTTGTATACAGGAGAAGGAGAAGCTGCTTCCCTGGACCTAGAAATGCTATGTTTGTGTAGATGGGGTCAGGAAAGCCCGCACTCTGAGCTCATAAGGACGGATTCCATAGACCTTGGGTCAGCTGATCCCAATAGCAGCAACCCCAGTGTCCTGCCTTCCTCTTAGATGATTCCTTCTTTTCCCCATAAAGAGATGCAAACTCTTTTTACCCACTTATTATTTATTTTAAAATTGTGATAATAGTACAAATAACATAAAAGTCATCATCTTAACCATTTTTAAGGGTACAGTTCAGTGACATAAGTACAGCATTAACATCCCTCCATCTCCAGGACTCATTTCATCTTGCAAAAGTTGAAACTCTGTACCCATGAAACACTAACTCCCTAACCTCTCCCTCCTCCAGCTCCTGGAAACCACCCTTCTACTTTCTGTTTCTATGATTTTTGGCTACTTTAGGTACCTCAAATAAATGGAATCATACAGTATTTGTCCATTTGTGACTGGTTTACTTCACTTAGCATGATGTCTTCAAGGTTCATCCAAGTTGTAACATGTGACAGAATTTCCTTTCCCTTTAAGGCCATATTCCATTGTACAGTCGTCCCTCAGTATTCATGGGGATTGGTTCCAGGACCCACGGCATATACCAGAATCTGAGGATGTTCAAGTCCTTTACATAAAATGGTGTAGTACAGTTGGCCCTCTGTATCCATGGATACAGAACCTGTGGATACGAAGGGCTAACTATACATATAAACCACGTTTTGTTTGTCAATTCATCCATCAATGGACAGGGGGTTGCTTCCACCTTTTGGCTATTGTGAATAATGCAGCTATGAACATTCTTGCCCACTTCAAAAACCAACTTAGACCATCGTTAGGCATTCCTCCTGTGACCTTGAACTTGGAAGCTCAAAATCACTTGGAGTCACTAGACAGATCTGGAGGGTGGCAGGAAATAGTTCACAGAATTTATACTGGCTATTCAAGGACTGTATATGGCATCACCAATATATTTCTTCTCCTCTTCAGGTCCTTTAGTCTTCCAGCCATTTAGATAAACTCTTTAAAGTATTTCACTCTGTTTTTTTCCCAACAGAGGTTGGTTTTTAGAGGAGAGAAGTGATTGGTGGAATGTGGTTCCTTCCGTGGTGAAGTCCCAGGTCATCTGTCTGCCATACCAGCACCACCATCCTGTTCAGTCTCATCTTTCCGCATTCTCTGTGCCCAGGCCCTAGCTCTCTAACCTCCTGTCAGACCTGCTTCCTTGTTCTTTCTCACATCTAGGACTTAGCTCTGCCTTCTGCTGTCATCCTTTCTTCCCTCCCCCCGATCACTCTGGAGCTTTTCATGTAACTATCATCGTCTCCCCGAAGTCCTTTCTGACCCTCTAACTGGGTCAGGTGTCCCCTCTGGTTTATCGAAATCCCCTGGAATTCCACATCCCAGCTCCTCCCACTCGGGCCCATCACTGTGTGGGGCTGAGTCTGTCTCCCTCACTGGACCATGAGTCCCATGAGGGCACAGACTGGAATGCCTTGATCCCTGCTGTACAGAAAACACTAGTTAAATGAAGTAACAAATGGATGAATGGATGGATGGATGGAAGGATCAATTAATGGTGGTTCCCTGATCCAGCAGATTACACTAAATCTCCTTGTTCTATGCTCCCAGTGAATCTTTCCCCTAGATAATTTTTTTTAAAAATAGCTCATATTTGAGTGCTTACTACGCCCTTCAGAACTGGGAAGCCCCAGGAGGGCAGGGCTAGGACTGACTTGATCACTACTGTGACCCCAACACTGCCCAGCACAGAATGTGGCTCAGAACAGATGCCCAGTAAGTGTTTGTTAGGTGAAAGATTAAATGAATAATCAACATTATACATTGACTAATACTTTGCATAACATTTGGTATTTTCTAGCATCACTGCCTCTGCCTAGATTTGGCAAAAAGGCCACACATATGTGTCTGAAACGACTTAGTCTCCTGGGGTCATCTATACAATATCTCCTTCCCCTCCCCCATCCCTAGTCCAAGGGCAGGGACCAAGCGTACAACGCTAGGCAGTTACTATCTGCAGGTTCCCAGGCCAAGGGTGTCACGTACATTAGTTCATGTCATCTTCACAACAGCCCCATGAGGCTGGCGCCTAATTTTGGAGGAGACTGAGGCTCAGAGGGGGAAGGTCAGTGTGGTCGCGTTCACCGAGATGGGCAGTGGTTTTGCTGGGGTTCAAGTCTCCTTCTCTCTCCATCCCCCCTTCACAGAGAAGCTGGCCCCACCCACCATCACAGCCTCCACGTTGGCGCCCCTGGAGCTGCGGGACTCTGTGACCCTGAGCTGCCAGTCCCCAAGCAATGATGCCACCTTCCAGTGGTACACTGGCAAGGAGCCTGTGGTGGGCAGCGGGCAGCTGGAGCTGTCCCTGGACCAGCAGAGACTGACTATCCACCAGGTGACCCGGAATGATTCAGGACCTTACCAGTGTGAGGTCAAGAACCCTGCCATCACTAGGCTCAGTGAGCCCCTGCTCCTCAGCGTCACCTGTGAGTGCCCATCCCACACCCCTTGCCTCCTTTAGGGTCACCTCCCTGACACCTACCTTGCCTGGCAGGTTGGGCTGCGGGGGGCGGGACCCAGGGGCACATGGAAGGGTTATAAAGGCAGGATGAGCTGCAGGTGCCCATGTCTTAACTTTTTAAAAAATAATTAATTAATTAATTTATTTATTAAAGAAATTTTTTTGGCTGCGTTGGGTCGTCGTTGCTGCGTGCGGGCTTACTCTAGTTGCGGTGAGCGGGGGCTATTCTTCGTTGTGGTTCACGGGCTTCTCATTTGCGGTGTCTTCTCTTGTTGCAGAGCACGGGCTCTAGGTGTGCAGACTTCAGGAGTTGCAGCACGCGGGCTCAGTGGTTGCAGCACTTGGGCCCTCTAGCACATGGGCTTCAGTACTTGCGGCACATGGGCTCAGTAATTGTGGCTCTAGATCGCAGGCTCTGTAGTTGTGGTGCATGCGCTTCATTGCTCCGCGGCATGTGGGATCTTCCCGGACTAGGGATCAAACCCGTGTCCCTTGCATTGGCAGGCGGATTCTTAACAACTGCGCCACCAGGGAAGTCCTGCCCATGTCTTTCTAAAGCATAAATTGGACTCTGTTCCTCTCCTCCTCACATCTCTTCCATGACTCCCTAGTGCCCCCCAGGAGGAAGTCCAGCCCACTTAGCCTGGGCTACAAGGCCACAAGTCTCTGTTGACCCTCAAAACCTCGTTTCTCAGTACTCCTTACACACCACCGTCTGGCTGAGCCCCAGCCCCACACGCTGTGCCCATTTTTTGGTGCCTCCCTTCCCACCACTGCTCTCGTCCTTTGCCTGAATAACTCCTCCTCATCTTTCAGGTTTCAGCTCAGGTGTCCTTTCCTCCAGGAAGCCTTCCCTGAATCCCCAGGCTGGGTCAGCCACCCTCTCTGGGCTCCTCCATCCTTGCTCAGCTCACTCTAGATCATTGCTGTCAGGAACAGGTGTGTCTCCCCAACTGGATCGAGCCCTGTGAGGGCAGGGCTAGGCCTGTCTCAGCCTCTGGTGTGTCCCCAAACCCAGGACAGTGCCTGGCACAAAGCAAGAGATCAAAAAACACTTATTGAAAAGATGGATAATGCTCCCTCTCAGTGAGACGTGTGTCTGCCTCTCTCATGGGTAGAGGCGGTGCTGGAAACAGCTCTGTGGCCTCAGCAGAACTCATCCAGATCCTCGTACACAAAAAGCCCTGGTTAACGTTGGTTCATTTGTCCACTCAACATATAATTGCTGAGCATCGAACGTGTGCCTGACACTGACACAGACATAGCCCCTTCCCTCAAAGAGTATACAGACCAGTGCTGAGCCCACTGACTCAGAGAGCGAGGTGAGCTGCCCAGGGTCACACAGCAAGTGGGAGCCCAGGGAAGGGACCAGGTTGAGAGGAAAAGGCCGGAGCAGGCAGAGACCCCAGGTTCCCAGCTATGACTCTCTCTGGGCATTTATTTTGGCTGCTACAGATGGTCCGGACATGTCCCCAGTAACCGCCACTGACCTCAGCTTCATAGTCGGGTTCGACCTCACCCTCTCCTGCTCCACCATGTGCAACCCTCCAGCCCAGTACTCGTGGACGATCACTGGGAACCCAGGGCCCTCTGGCCAGCAGCTCTTCCCGTCCACCTGGGCACAGTTGGAGTCTACACCTGGGAGGCCACCAACCCTGCCTCAGGCAGCCGCAGTGCCACAGACACACTGATTATCATCCCTGGTGAGTGGGTGAGTCTGGAGGGGACTCTGGTTGACCAAATGGAGCTTGAGGAGCCCTGAGAGACCACCCATGCCAATCGCCGCCCTTCCACAGAGAAGGAAGAAATTTGGTGGGAGGGTATTCAGGAATTCTCACAGTCACAGAGGAGGTCATTGGTTGAGACCACAGAGCTTTCTCCTAAGCCCTTGAGTTTCTGAACTTCATCACTGTAGTCTTAGGAAAATGCCCTGAATCTCTGGGAATCTCTGGCCCTTGAGTTTCTGTCCCTTTAAGGTTTTAGCTGCAGCCCAGAGGTGGTTAAAATCACCTCCCGATCAATGCCTTATTAATTTATTCATTCACATATTTATTAAGCAACTAATATGTTCCAAATACTGTTCTCAGCACCAGGGATAGAGTGATAAGCAAAGAGAGGTGTGGTCCCTGACCTTCTGCAGCTTAAGGTCTAAAAGGAGAGATAGGCGATTAAAAGGTTGTCACACAAATAAATACATAATTGAAAAATGTGTTAAGTGCTCTGAAGGAACAGAAGATATAATGAGAGGCTATAATGGGGGTTCAGATTTACATAGAGTCATTGGGGAGGTGTATCAGTTAGCCATTGCTGCATAACAAACAGTCACAAGAATCTAGGGGGGCCTATCTATGATAACAAACAATTATCACATGTCTGCAGGTCACTTGGGACTGCTCTGCTGTTCTCAGCTGGGCTCACTCACACATATGCAGCTTGGTTGGGAGGTCTGCTTCTCCAGACTGGGTCTGGCTGGGCTTGGCTCCTCACTGTGGGTTGGACTCAGGTCTGCTCCGCCTGTGTTCATTCTGAGGCTTAGGTTAAAGCAATGGCACCTTTCCAAGAGGGAGCTCTTCTTCACGATTATGGCAGAGGTGCAAGGGGGCACACCCAAGGACACAAGCACATTTCAAACACCCACTTGCATCATGTCTGCCAACATCCTACAGTCAAAGGCAAGGGACAGGGACTTCCCTGGTGGTCCAGTGGTTAAGACTTCACCTTCCAGTGCAGGGGGTGCAGGTTCGATCCCTGGTCGGGGAGCTAAGATCCCACATGCCTCGTGGCCAAAAAACTAAAACATAAAAAAACAGAAACAATATTGTAACAAATTCAATAAAGATACTAAAAAGGGTCCACATCAAGAAAATCTTAAAAAAAAAAAAAAGGCAAGGAACATATTCTGCCTTTTGTGGAAAGGACTGCAAAGTTACTTGGTAAAGAGTGTGAATACTGGGAAGAGTGTAGGGAGGAGTGAGGTAAAGAATTGCGAGGGAGGGGCAAGATGGCGGAAGAGTAAGACGCGGAGATCACCTTCCTCCCCACAGATACATGAGAAATACATCTACACGTGGAACTGCTCCTACAGAACACCCACTGAACGCTGGCAGAAGACGTCAGACCTCCCAAAAGGCAAGAAAATCCCCACGTACTTGGGTAGGGCAAAAGAAAAAAGAAATAACAGAGACAAAAGAATAGGGACGGGACCTGCACCAGTGGGAGGGAGCTGTGAAGGAGGAAAGGTTTCCACACACTAGGAAGCCCCTTCGTGGGCAGAGACTGCGGGTAGCAGAGGGGGGAAGCTTCGGAGCCACGGAGGAGAGCGCACCCACATTGGTGCGGAGGGCAAAGCGGAGATTCCCGCACAGAGGAGCGGTGCCGACCAGCACTCACCAGCCCGAGAGGCTTGTCTGCTCAGCCGCCGGGGCGGGCGGGGCCTGGGAGCTGGGGCTCGGGCTTCGGTGCTAGCCGGGAGGGAGTCCGGGAAAAAGACTGCAGCTGCCAAAGAGGCAAGAGAATTTTTCTTGCCGCTTTGTTTCGCGGCGCGCAAGGAGAGGGGATTCAGAGCGCCGCCTAAACGAGCTCCAGAGACGGGCGCGAGCCGCGGCTATCAGCGCGGATCCCACAGCAACAGGGACGCAGAGGGAAAAACGGAGAGATTCCCGCACAGAGGCTCGGCGCCGAGCAGCACTCACCAGCCCGAGAGGCTTGTCTGCTCACCCGCCGGGGCGGGCGGGGGCTGGGAGCTGAGGCGCGGGCTTCGGTCGGATCCCAGGGAGAGGACTGGGGTTGGCTGCGTGAACACAGCCTGAAGGGTCTAGCGCACCACAACTAGCCGGGAGGGTGCACGAGAAAAAGTCTGCAGCTGCCGAAGAGGCAGGAGACTTTTTCTTGCCTCTTTGTTTCGCGGCGTGCAAGGAGAGGGGATTCAGAGCGCCACTTAAACGAACTCCAGAGACGGGCGCGAGCCGCGGCTATCAGCGCGGACCCCAGAGACGGGCATGAGACGCTAAGGCTGCTGCTGCCGCCACCAAACAGCCTGTGGGCGAGCACAGGTCATTCTCCACACCGCCCCTCCCGGGAGCCTGTGCAGCCCGCCACGGCCAGGCTCCCGTAATCCGGGGACAACTTCCCCGGGAGAGCGCACGGCGCGCCTCAGGCTGCTGCAACGTCACGCCGGCTTCTGCCGCCGCAGGCTCGCCCCGCCTCCTCCGTATCGCTCCCTCCCCCCCGGCCTGACTGAGCCAGAGCCCCCGAATCAGCTGCTCCTTTAATCCCGTTCTGTCTGGGCGGGGAACAGACGCCCTCAGGCGACCTACATGCAGAGGCGGGTCCAAATCCAAAGCTGAACCCCGGGAGCTGTACGAACAAAGAAGAGAAAGGGAAATCTCTCCCAGCAGCCTCAGAAGCAGCGGATTAAAGCTCCACAAACAACTTGATGTGCCTGCATCTGTTGAATACCTGAATAGACAACGAATCATCCCAAATTTAGGAGATGGACTTTGGGAGCAGGATATATTAACTTTTCCCCTTTTCCTTTTTTTTGTGAGTGTAGATGTGTATGCTTCTGGGTGAGATTTTGTCTGTATAGCTTTGCTCTCACCGTTAGTCCTAGGGTTAGGTCCGTCCGTTTTTTTTTTTTTTTTTTTTTTTTGGCTTAAAAAAAAATTTTTTTTCCCTAATAAATGTTTTCTTAATAATTTTTTCCTTATTTTCTATTTTTAAAAAAATTTTTAATAAGTTTTTTCATATTTTTTATTTTAAAAAATTAAAAAAATTTTTTTCTTAATAAATTTTTTCTAAATAATTTTTTTCTTATTTTTAGTATAAAAAATTAATAAATCTATTTTTAAAAATTAAAAAAATTTTTTTTTCTTAATAAATTTACTCTTAATAATTTTTTTTCTTATTTTTTATTATAATTGCTTTATTTTATTTTATTTTATCCTCTTTTTTTCTTTCTTTCCATTTTTTCTCCCTTTTATTCTGAGCCGTGTGGATGAAAGGCTCTTGGTGCTCCAGCCAGGCATCAGGGCTGTGCCTCTGAGGTGGGAGAGCCAACTTCAGGACACTGGTCCACAAGAGACCTCCCAGCTCCACGTAATACCAAACGGCGAAAATCTCTCAGAGATCTCCATCTCAACATCAAGACCCAGCTTCACTCAACGACCAGCAAGCTACAGTGCTGGACACCCTATGCCAAACAACTAGCAAGAGAGGAACACAGCCCCATCCATTAACAGAGAGGCTGCCTAAAATCATAATAAGGCCACAGACACCCCAAAACACACCACCAGACGTGGACGAACCCACCAGAAAGACAACATCCAGCCTCATCCACCAGAACACAGGCACTAGTTCCCTCCACCAGGAAACCTACACAACCCACTGAACCAACCTTAGCCACTGGGGACAGATACCAAAAACAACAGGAACTACGAACCTGCAGCCTGTGAAAAGGAGACCCCAAACACAGTAAGATAAGCAAAATGAGAAGACAGAAAAACACACAGCAGATGAAGGAGCAGGGTCAAAACACACCAGACCTAACAAATGAAGAGGAAATAGGTAGTCTACCTGAAAAAGAATTCAGAATAATGATAGTAAGGATGATCCAAAGTCTTGGAAATAGAATAGACAAAATGCAAGAAACATTTAACAAGGACGTAGAAGAACTAAAGAGGAACCAAGAAACGATGACAAGCACAATAAATGAAATTAAAAATACTCTAGATGGGATCAATAGCAGAATAACTGAGGCAGAAGAACGGATAAGTGACCTGGAAGATAAAATGGTGGAAATAACTACTGCAGACCAGAATAAAGAAAAAAGAATGAAAAGAACTGAGGACAGTCTCAGAGACCTCTGGGACAACATTAAACGCACCAACATTCGAATTATAGGGGTCCCAGAAGAAGAAGAGAAAAAGAAAGGGACTGAGAAAATATTTGAAGAGATTATAGTTGAAAACTTCCCTAATATGGGAAAGGAAATAGTTAATCAAGTCCTGGAAGCACAGAGAGTCCCATACAGGATAAATCCAAGGAGAAACACACCAAGACACATATTAATCAAACTATCAAAAATTAAATATAAAGAAAACATATTAAAAGCAGCAAGGGAAAAACAACAGATAACACACAAGGGCATCCCCATAAGGTTAACAGCTGATCTTTCAGCAGAAACGCTGCAAGCCAGAAGGGAGTGGCAGGATATACTTAAAGTGATGAAGGAGAAAAACCTACAACCAAGATTACTCTACCCAGCAAGGATCTCATTCAGATTTGATGGAGAAATTAAAACCTTTACAGACAAGCAAAAGCTGAGAGAGTTCAGCACCACCAAACCAGCTTTACAACAAATGCTAAAGGAACTTCTCTAGGCAAGAAACACAAGAGAAGGAAAACACCTACAATAACAAACCCAAAACATTTAAGAAAATGGGAATAGGAACATACATATCGATAATTACCTTAAATGTAAATGGATTAAATGCTCCCACCAAAAGACACAGACTGGCTGAATGGATACAAAAACAAGACCCATATATATGCTGTCTACAAGAGACCCACTTCAGACCTAGAGACACATACAGACTGAAAGTGAGGGGATGGAAAAAGATATTCCATGCAAATGGAAATCAAAAGAAAGCTGGAGTAGCAATTCTCATATCAGACAAAATAGACTTTAAAATAAAGACAATTACAAGAGACAAAGACGGACACTATATAATGATCAAGGGATCGATCCAAGAGGAAGGTATAACAATTGTAAATATTTATGCACCCAACATAGGAGCACCTCAATACATAAGGCAAATACTAACAGCCATAAAAGGGGAAATCAACAGTAACACAATCATAGTAGGGGACTTTAACACCCCACTTTCACCAATGGACAGATCATCCAAAATGAAAATAAATAAGGAAACACAAGCTTTAAATGATACATTAAACAAGATGGACTTAATTGATATTTATAGGACATTCCACCGAAAAACAACAGAATACACATTTTTCTCAAGTGCTCATGGAACATTCTCCAGGATAGATCATATCTTGGGTCACAAATCAAGCCTTGGTAAATTTAAAAAAATTGAAATCGTATCAAGTATCTTTTCCGACCACAACGCTATGAGACTAGATATCAATTACAGGAAAAGATCTGTAAAAAATACAAACACATGGAGGCTACACAATACACTACTTAATAAAGAAGTGATCACTGAAGAAATCAAAGGGGAAATCAAAAAATACCTAGAAACAAATGACAATGGAGACACGACGATCCAAAACCTATGGGATGCAGCAAAAGCAGTTCTAAGAGGGAAGTTTATAGCAATACAAGCCTACATCAAGAAACAGGAAACATCTCGAATAAACAACCTAACCTTGCACCTAAAGCAATTAGAGAAAGAAGAACAAAAAAACCCCAAAGCTAGCAGAAGGAAAGAAATCATAAAGATCAGATCAGAAATAAATGAAAAAGAAATGAAGGAAACAATAGCAAAAATCAATGAAACTAAAAGCTGGTTCTTTGAGAAGATAAACAAAATTGATAAACCATTAGCCAGACTCATCAAGAGAAAAAAGGAGAAGACTCAAATTAATAGAATTAGAAATGAAAAAGGAGAAGTAACCACTGACACTGCAGAAATACAAACGATCATAAGAGATTACTACAAGCAACTCTATGCTAATAAAATGGACAACCTGGAAGAAATGGACAGATTCTTAGAAATGCACAACCTGCCGAGACTGAACCAGGAAGAAATAGAAAATATGAACAGACCAATCACAAGCACTGAAATTGAAACTGTGATTAAAAATCTTCCAACACACAAAAGCCCAGGACCAGATGGCTTCACAGGTGAATTCTATCAAACATTTAGAGAAGAGCTAACACCTATCCTTCTCAAACTCTTCCAAAATATTGCAGAGGGAGGAACACTCCCCAACTCATTCTACGAGGCCACCATCACCCTGATACCAAAACCAGGCAAAGATGTCACAAAGAAAGAAAACTACAGGCCAATATCACTGATGAACATAGATGCAAAAATCCTCAACAAAATACTAGCAAACAGAATCCAACAGCACATTAAAAGGATCATACACCATGATCAAGTGGGGTTTATTCCAGGAATGCAAGGATTCTTCAATATACGCAAATCAATCAACGTGATACATCATATTAACAAATTGAAGGAGAAAAACCATATGATCATCTCAATAGATGCAGAGAAAGCTTTCGACAAAATTCAACACCCATTTATGATAAAAGTCCTGCAGAAAGTAGGCATAGAGGGAACTTTCCTCAACATAATAAAGGCCGTATATGACAAACCCACAGCCAACATTGTCCTCAATGGTGAAAAACTGAAACCATTTCCACTAAGATCAGGAACAAGACAAGGTTGCCCACTCTCACCACTATTATTCAACATAGTTTTGGAAGTGTTAGCCACAGCAATCAGAGACGAAAAAGAAATAAAAGGAATCCAAATCGGAAAAGAAGAAGTAAAGCTGTCACTGTTTGCAGATGACATGATACTATACATAGAGAATCCAAAAGATGCTACCAGAAAACTACTAGAGCTAATCAATGAATTTGGTAAAGTAGCAGGATACAAAATTAATGCACAGAAATCTCTTGCATTCCTGTATACTAATGATGAAAAATCTGAAAGTGAAATTAAGAAAACACTCCCGTTTACCATTGCAACAAAAAGAATAAAATACCTAGGAATAAACCTACCTAAGGAGACAAAAGACCTGTATGCAGAAAATTATAGGACACTGATGAAAGAAATTAAAGATGATACAAACAGATGGAGAGATATACCATGTTCTTGGATTGGAAGAATCAACATTGTGAAAATGACTCTGCTACCCAAAGCAATCTACAGATTCAATGCAATCCCTATCAAACTACCACTGGCATTTTTCACAGAACTAGAACAAAAAATTTCACAATTTGTATGGAAACACAAAAGACCCCGAATAGCCAAAGCAATCTTGAGAACGAAAAATGGAGCTGGAGGAATCAGGCTCCCTGACTTCAGACTATATTACAAAGCTACAGTAATCAAGACAGTTTGGTACTGGCACAAAAACAGAAATATAGATCAATGGAACAGGATAGAAAGCCCAGAGATAAGCCCACGCACATATGGTCACCTTATCTTTGACAAAGGAGGCAAGCATATACAGTGGAGAAAAGACAGCCTCTTCAATAAGTGGTGCTGGGAAAATTGGACAGGTACATGTAAAAGTATGAAATTAGAACACTCCCTAACACCATACACAAAAATAAACTCAAAATGGATTAAAGACCTAAGTGTAAGGCCAGACACTATCAAACTCTTAGAGGAAAACATAGGCAGAACACTGTATGACATAAGTCACAGCAAGATCCTTTTTGACCCAGGTCCTAGAGAAATGGAAATAAAAACACAAATAAACAAATGGGACCTAATGAAACTTAAAAGCTTTTGCACAGCAAAGGAAACCATAAACAAGACCAAAAGACAACCCTCAGAATGGGAGAAAATATTTGCAAATGAAGCAACGGACAAAGGATTAATCTCCAAGATTTACAAGCAGCTCATGCAGCTCAATAACAAAAAAACAAACAACCCAATCCAAAAATGGGCAGAAGACCTAAATAGACATTTCTCCAAAGAAGAGATACAGATTGCCAACAGACACATGAAAGAATGCTCAACATCATTAATCATTAGAGAAATGCAAATCAAAACTACAATGAGGTATCATCTCACACCGGTCAGAATGGCCATCATCAAAAAATCTAGAAACAATAAATGCTGGAGAGGGTGTGGAGAAAAGGGAACACTCTTGCACTGTTGGTGGGAATGTAAATTGATACAGCCACTATGGAGAACAGTATGGAGGTTCCTTAAAAAACTAAAAATAGAACTACCATATGACCCAGCAATCCCACTACTGGGCATATACCCTGAGAAAACCATAATTCAGAAAGAGTCATGTACCAAAATATTCATTGCAGCTCTGTTTACAATAGCCAGGACATGGAAGCAACCTAGGTGTCCATCATCGGATGAATGGATAAAGAAGATGTGGCACATATATACAATGGAATATTACTCAGCCATAAAAAGAAATGAAATGGAGGTGTTTGTAATGAGGTGGATGGAGTTAGAGTCTGTCATACAGAGTGAAGTAAGTCAGAAAGAGAAAAACAAATACAGTATGCTAACACATATATATGGAATCTAAGGGAAAAAAAAAAAAGAGGTCATGAAGAACCTAGTGGCAAGATGGGAATAAAGACACAGACCTACTAGAGAATGGACTTGAGGATATGGGGAGGGGGAGGGGTGAGATGTGACAGGGTGAGAGAGTGTCATGGACATATATACACTACCAAATGTAAAATAGATAACTAGTGGGAAGCAGCCGCATAGCACAGGGAGATCAGCTTGGTGCTTTGTGACCACCTAGAGGGGTGGGATAGGGAGGGTGGGAGGGAGGGAGATGCAAGAGGGAAGAGATATGGCAACATATGTATATGTGTAACTGATTCACTTTGTTGTAAAGCAGAAGCTAGCACACCATTGTAAAGCAATTATACTTCAATAAAGATGTTTAAAAAAAAAAAAAAAAAAGAATTGCAGCCAATGATTTAGTCTACCACAGGAGGCTTCTCACAAGTGGTGGCATTTAAATGGAGACCTGAAGGATGAGCAGGAGGTGAGTTATTGAAGAGTAAATGGGAGTGGGAGAGGGACTGGCATGTGCAAAGGCCCTGTGGCAAGAAGAACTTTGGTGTGTGGAAGGAACAGAAAGAATACTAGCCTGGGGCATATTAAACAAGGAGAAGAGTAGTAGGGGGTGGGGCTGGAACAGTTAGCAAGGAATGATCATTTAGAGCCTTTGTCCTGAGGAACCAGGAGCCAAGGATGGCCCTTAATCAGGAGAGAAACACAATCCAATCTTTTTTTAAAAAAAAAAATTTAAATATTTATTTATTTGGCTGTTCTGGGTCTTAGTTGTGGCACACGGGATCTTCGTCACTGTGTACGGGATCTTCATTGCAGCATGCAGGGTCTTTTTTTTTTTAATTAATTAATTAATTTTATTTTTGGCTGTGTTGGATCTTCATTGCTGTGCACGGGCTTTCTCTAGTTGCGGCGAGCGGGGGCTACTCTGCCTTGCGGTGCGCGGGCTTCTCATTGCGGTGCCTTCTCTTGTTGCAGGAGCACGGGCTCTAGGCACATGGGCTTCAGTAGTTGTGGCTCGCAGGCTCTAGAGCACAGGCTTAGTAGTTGTGGCGCATGGGCTTAGCTGCTCTGCAGCATGTGGGATCTTCCTGGACCAGGGCTCGAACCTGTGTTCCCTGCATTGGCAGACGGATTCTTAACCGCTGCGCCACGAGGGAAGTCCCAGGGTCTTTTTTTTTTTTTAATTGCGGCATGGAGGCTCTTAGTTGCAGATTCATGGGGCATCTAGTTCCCTGACCAGGGATCAAACCCGGGCCCTGTGCATTGGAAGCACCAGGAAAGTCCCCAATCTTTATCTTAGGAAAAGATCTTTTTGCTGCCACATGGGCAGCAGATTGGACAAAGGCAGGAGATTAGAAGGACAGTTAGGAAACTGTAAATGTATCATAGTATTTGTGTATATATTATCTCTTTTAATCTTTATGAGGGGCAGTGCAATTATCATTTGACTGGAAGGACACTGAGGCATGGTTTCACGGTAACTCATCAGCTAGTGAACCCAGTCTGATGCCAGATCCTGTATACATAGCCAGCTAGAGTAACGCTGTCCAACAGAAATATAATGCAAGACACTTATAGGATTTAAAATTTTCTAGCAGCCACAATAAAAGAGTAAAGCATAACAAGTGAAATCAATTTTAATAATTTTGTTAACCCAGTATATTCAAAATATTTCAACATGCAATCAATAGAAAATTTGTTGATAGCTTACATTCTTTTTTTTTTTTTTCCATTTTGGAAATCCATTGTTTATTTTATACTCATAGCACATCTTAATTTGGAGCAGCCTCCTTTCAGGTCCTCAATAACCACATGTGGCTGGCAGCCATCGTACTGGACAGTGCAGATCTAGACTAGATTATACTAACTAGACTGCATAAGAGGGTGTGTGAATTTCCAGGCCCTGGGAGGAGATGGTTTCAGGAAAGGGGGTGAGATGCACAGAGGTCGAAGGGGAGGAGGTTAAGGATTGCAGAGGTCATCAAATTAACTGTGAAGACGATCCCCCTTATCTCACTGCCGTTCCCTCTTTGCTCTGTGTCCCTGAACAGAATACATGCCTCAGCCCAGCATCCTGGCTGACAGTGTCGCCCCCGTGGAGAACACGGGCTCTGTCACCCTGATGTGTGTCCCCCCAAAGAGAGTCATAGCTATCAGGTGGTTCAGAAACAGTGATGTCTTTTCCAGTGGGGGCCGAGGGGAGCTGTCCCCAGACCACAGGCTCCTCAGCCTCCGGAACATTACACGGAATGACACCGGGCTCTACCAGTGTGAGGCCAGTAATTCTGCCGCTTCCAGCCTCAGCAACCCCCTCCCTGTAAATGTGAATTGTGAGTCTCTTTTGCCTTATGCCTTGGGGGCACCCTGGGGAGGGAATGGAGCAAGTTCAAATAATAATAATAGTTACCAATATTTGTTGAGCACATACCATGTGCCAGGCACTGTTCATGTTGGAACTATTTTAATCCTCACCCACAAACTGTGAAGCAGATACTATGATTATTCCCATTTCACAGATGAGGAAATCAAGGCTTAGAGAGGTTAAATCAGTTTCCCGGAGTTCATATGTGGTAGTCAGATTTGAACACAGCATCTGGCTCCAGAGCCCCGCACTTAGCTGTCTTGCTAAATTGTCTCCTCCTTGCTTCCTGAACCATGAGACTTAGAGGCCATCTCATCAAATGTCCCTTTATTATGACTGGAAAACCTGAGGTACAGAGAGAGGGAGAGGTTACCCAGGATAGGTAGGAATTGTTTGGTTAAGAGGAACAGAAACCACACGAAGCTGAAAGAAACAGGAGAATGTACAAGAAGGTCACAGAGGTGCCGTGTGGAATCCAAGGAATTCTGGACTTCTCTTTTTTCTGTGGGGCTTTCATTCTCAGGGGTTGAATGACAGCCCCAGCAGGTCCACACCCACAACCCACCCCCTTAGCCAGCACAGGAGAAAGAAAGTGCCTCAGTCCTTTGCAGTTCCAGCTAAAGTCCCAAGGCTGACTCTCATTGGCCCATTTTGGGTCATGTTCCCACCCTGAACCAATCACTGTGGAGGGAGATACTGTGCTCTCATTGGACAGTCAGGGGTCATGTGTCTGCCCACAGCCTGTGAGGGGCAAGCAGGAGGACCCACCCCAGTGGAACCAGAACAGGCAGACTGAGGCTGGAGGAGGGATAGTTCCCTAAAGGACTTCACTACTGGGCTGAGGAGTTTGGATGCTGGTCAGGCAAAATCTGCATATGGCCCTCAGCTGGGTCCACCCTGGGGCAGGAGTGGGGTTCAGTCTCTCTTTTTAGATAAGGGTCATGGGCTGGGGCAGCACCGCCCCTACCCCTATGGGGTTGCTCTCAGCTCAATACTGGGATTCCTAGCGCAGTGCTCACCCTGTGCCACTACCTTCCTTTCCTCTCGCCACTGGCATGGGGATCGGTGGGTGTTTTGGTTGACAATCAGGCTTCATGCTCTCTGTATTCAAGCTTCTTCTCTTAAGAGGAATTAAATATTAATGTTAATAAATCAGATTAATTAGTCACTTATTGGCACATATCTAGTACTGACCACAGGCCAAGCAGACACATATCCCAGTGAGTCCACACAATCCAGTGAGGTGGCCACTCTCTTCCCTGATTTTCACAAATGAGGAAACTGAGGCTCAGCACTAATACATGAGATTGCTAGGATCGGACTTCTGCCAGTCAGACTCCAAAACCTGGACTCTTAATCCTCGTGCTATAGCACCTCCTCTCACGGGTGTGTAAGGAATATAACTTAGAAGGAACAGCGGTCCCTCCACCTTCTTCCTTCTCTCTCCTTCCCTTCCTCTCTGTAACATGGTTGGGGGTGGGTGGGTCATGGTCCCATTTGTGGCAGAAGTGTGATAGAAGTTGGGCAGAACTGTGACTCAGTGGGCCTGGGCTAGAAGTAGAGAAAGTATAGAGCATTCTCCTTCCTTTGAAATGTCTGTTCTGTCTTCCCCAGATTGTCCTAATGTCCCGGTGATAAACCCCATGGACTCTACCTTTGTGGTTGGCTCCAACCTCACCCTCTCCTGCTTTGCCAACTCCAACCCACCTGCTGAGTATGCATGGAGGGTGGATGGGAGTCCAGGGGCAGCAGGGCAGCTTCCCTCCATCCTGGATATCACGCTGAACGGCTCAGGGCTGTACAGCTGCCAGGCTGTCCATGCAGACACAGGCCTTCAGAGTATGGCTCAGCTGGCGGTCCACATCAAAGGTGAGGGGCCTCCTCTTCTTATCCATCCATCCACCGACCCACCCACCCACCTATTCCTCCATCAACACACATACCAGCCTATCTACCCACCCATTCACTTGCTTATCCATCCACATACCCACCCCTCATCCATCCATCCACCCATCCTTCCAACTACCCACATACTCATCCAGCCACCCATTCACATAAACATTCATCCACCGACCTATCCATCCACCCAGATAGTCAGCTCAGTATGGGCAGGGAGGGTCAGAGACTTCCAGGCAGAGGAAACAGTGAGTGCAAAGGCCCTGTGATGGGATGGAGCAAGGAGAGTTTGAAGGCCTGGGTTTGGTTCACCTGGGTTCTCTGAGAAATAGAAGAGCCCTTATCATAAGACTTCGAGGTCTCACGATGAAACTGCTTCCATAGAACAGGTGCCTTCCCTCCCCGTGTCCACTTCCTTGGGGCTTAAAGATCAGTTTAGGGGCACACACAGCATCAGGCATCTTCTGGTCTTGGCTTGGCCTGGGGGTGAAGGAAGGTGGGGTGGGCATGGTTCTTGCCCTCAGGGGATATACAGTCTACAGTCTAGTTGGAAGCCAGGATGGAAACCTAGAAAGGAAACTCAGCAAATTACACCTGCGTGCATTCACTTATTCAACAGATTGCATGTGTCTTGAGTATAAGACTCAAATTCCACACGCCCCCCTTTTCACTTTGTTATTAGCATACCCACAGCCACCATTAAATCAGTGGTGCAATGGATGATGGACAACATCTTCAACTGAGAAAATACAGCATTTATGAAGCACCTACCGTGTGCCTAGAATGGGGTTAGGCCACAGGGAGACAGGAACGTCGTGTGAGCATGGTTCCCCCAGAACCCAGGATGAGTTTAAGTGATAGATGAAATGTCCTCAGGTGGTACCTGGAAATGGCGTGAGGTATCATGACATGGAAAGACAGTCCCTCTTAATTTAGTTCAGTCTTTCTGATTACATTGAGAGAAAGTCTTGATTTGAGCTAGTTATCTTTAACTCTCTCCTTAGCACTTGCTAATTTCTTGGCCTAACAAGGAGAGAACAAGACCCTATTGCTGCATCTTGCTAGAACTGAGTGGCATCGCTTTGTTTATATGGAACTTCTTTTTGAAGTTAATTTTTTTCTACTTAAATTTATTTAAATAGAATTGTGAGTCGATATAAAGAAACATATTAAGACAATAATGTAAGCGGGGAAAATATAGTGAAGGGAGAAAGTGAATGATGTTAGTAAAGTACTGTGTCGGGGAAAGAAGAGTGGGTGGGGGCAGGACTCTTGCGTCTTGGGCCTTGGGGGAATCCAGTATTCTCCTCTCGGAGCCCCAACCTCTCCATTTGCGAAAACAGACACTGGAATCAAGGAGCTCCCTCTTCGGTTCTTATGACTGGGAGGGCTGTAGATTAAAGGTGCTCAGCTGAGAGGGCAGTTGAAATCCAGGGTGGGTGGGTGGTTCACGGTGGCGTCGGGCCTCTGTATTGGTTCCGCATGGCTGCCGTAACGATTCCACTCTTGGTGGCTTACAACGACACACAAATGTATTCTCCTATGCTTCTGGAGGTCAGAAGTCCAAAATCAGTCTCATGGGGCCAAAGTCAAGGTGAGGCCGGGGCTGTGCTCCTTGGTAGGCTCTAGGGGAGAATCCATTTCCTTATCTTTTCCAGCTTCTAGAACTGCATCCCTTGCATTCCGTGGCTCATGGCCCCTTCCTTCATCTTTAAAGCCAGCATCACAGCATCTTCTCTCTTTGACTCGGCTTCTGTCTGCTTCTGTCTACTTCTTTCTGCTTCTGTCACATGGCCTTCTTTATTCTGTGTCAAATCTCCCTCTGCCTCCCTCTTATAAGGAAACTTGTAACTGTATTTAAGGACCCACCTGGATAATCCAGGCTAATATCCCTATTTCGAGATCTTTAACTTCA
Source organism: Eubalaena glacialis (assembly GCF_028564815.1). Taxonomy (NCBI): domain Eukaryota; kingdom Metazoa; phylum Chordata; class Mammalia; order Artiodactyla; family Balaenidae; genus Eubalaena; species Eubalaena glacialis. Next base: position 59,423,561 of record NC_083733.1, on the reverse strand, counting down.
TCATATCTGCAAGGTCTCTTTTTTACCATGTAAGGGAACAGTCACAGATTCCAGGTATTAGGAACTGGAGATCTTTGGGCACCTACCACAGCTTCCCCCACTCTGTTTCTCTTCTGCTCCATAGATGCCACATCTGAGAATGACCAGGGCCCAGCATTCTATGGACCACCCATCCCTGGAGGGGGCATCGCTGACATCGTGCTTGGAATGGTGGTTGGTATTGCTCTGACGGCCACTGTGGCCTATTTCCTGGGCTTCATGAGGGACCAGGTAGCCATGATTCTCTTTTCCCTAAAGGAGGGTTGGGTACCTGTCTATGAAGGGAGCTTGAGGTAAACAGGAGTCCTGGATAGGATGAGGATAGAGAGAGATGAACCAGATTCCTGAGTTTTCTTTCTGCTTTGATGGAAATTAATGGTGGACAAGTTGGCAGAACCCAGATTGTAGAGGCCTTGAATGCCAAGCTGAAGGCCTCAGACTTTACCCTGTTGGACCTGGGGAACCAAAGAGTGCTCCTTGCACGTGAGACACCCCTCCACTCCTCTGGGCCTGGTGGGATGGCTGGCTAGGAGAGGGTGCAAGGGTAGTGAGTGGGGAGCAAGAGATGAGCACTCCTTTCTAGGTATGGAAGCTAATGGTGCAAAGGGAGGCATGGGACTCTTTGCAGAGACCTTGAACTCCAAGCTGAGAACTTGACTTCTCCCGTGGGGCGTTAGTGAGTGCCATCTTCAGGCAAATGTTCAGCATCCCTCCCTTGAGGTAGGCCTGGGGCATGGAGATGGTAAGGTGTTGAGTGAGGAACGAGAGAATGGAGTTCCCTGTGCATGTGTGTGCATGCGCCCGTGGGAGTGTGTGTGTGTGTGTGTGTGTGTGTGTGTGTGTGTGTGTGTGGTGGGGAGTGCGGAGGGAGAGGGGTGGTGATGCGCACTCATGGTGGGAAGGCTGGCAGGGGTTGTATCGTGGAGGCCTCCAACACTAGACCAAAGGATTTCATTCCTTGTCCTGGGGAGGCAGTGAACAACTACGCCCCTTATACTGCACCCCCCCCTTCCCCACCCCCAGCCCTGGGGCAGAACCTAAATCCTCTCTCCTTTGTCTTCCCCTCCAAATCAGGGCAGCTGTGTTTTCTCACCTGTAAGTCAGGTCATTATTGCTGACAGGGGGTCACCAGATACGTTGGAACCAGGGCTGGGGGCGGTGGGAGTGAGTATGGGGGGTGAGGGGGAGGGAGGAGCTTGGAAGCTGTTAAAATACCTCTGTAGATAAACCATGTGCACCTTCTTGGCCTCTGGGGGGGGACGGTGATTCTGTAGGACAACCTGGCAAGACTTGGGCAAATCAAGCATGTGCAGCTGCCTAGGACCCAGCAATTGTCCTCCTGGATACAATACCCCAAAGGATTGTTCTCACAGCCCAAAGGAACGTAGAAAAAGGTGTGCATTGTGGATGTCCACGGCTGGGGGAGTTGGCAGGCAAAATGGTAGATTCACACTGGAGAGTGTTTGCCGCAATTAGAAGCACTGTTTGTTCATGTAGCCACACAGATGGATCCTAAAAACACGACGGTGACTGGAAAAAGTAGTGTATATTCATTAGAGTACGTAAAACTAGCTGCCGTTGAGGTATCTTCTTTGTGTTGATTGAACAGTTCTGTATCCTGACTGTGGTGGTGAATACATGAATCTCTACATGTGATAAAATTTCATAGTACATACACACACACACACACATACACAAGTGCATGTCAAAGCTGGCAAAATATGAATTAGGCCTGTAGTTTAGTTAATAGATTGTACCAATGTCAATTTCTTGGTTTTGATAACACCTAAGGTTAGGAAGAGCTGCGTGAAGGGTACATGGGAACACTATTTTTACTATTTCTTGTGAGTTTTTAATTATTTTAAATTAAAATTTTTCTAGTTTGAAATTTTAAATTAAAAACTATTTTTAAATTTTGAGCATATAAAATAATGGAATCACCTATTGTAACAGGCCCCCAAATCTCAGTGGCTTAACAAAATAATAGTTCAATTTGGGTGGGTGGGGCACTCTGCTCCACGAGTCATTTTGGTGCCGCAGGCTTTGTCCATCTTGGGGCCTCATTCCCCTCTAGAGCCTTCTCCCGTCAACCAGTGGATGGAGGTGGAGGATGGGAGGATTTTATGGGTCAGGCCTGAAAGCAACTCCCATCACTTCTATCACATCAGATTCCATTGGGCAAAACTTGGTCACATGGCCACACCTAACTGCAAGGGAGGCTGGGAAGTGTAGTCCAGCTGTGAGTCCAGGAGGAAAATGGGAACACAGTACTGGTGGTCATTGACCATCTCTGCCACAGTAAGAAACAGGATGAGAATTTTGACATAATACCATAGTCACAAATTTTAAATATATGAACCCCAAAGAGCAATACCCATTTTTAAAGAACACAAACAAACAAGAATATACACTTTAAATCCAGTAGAATGGTTGGCTATAGGGGAAGAGAAAATGGATTTGGGAAAAGAGATAAACCGAAATAAATATATAAATATGATGATGACAATGTGCCATAAACAGAAGACTGAGTAAACTGGGCCTCTTTTCCTGAGATCCAAATTTTTATTTTTTTATTTTTGTATGTTCTATAATGTACTTAGTACATTAACATTGTCATACTTTTTTTTTTTTTGGCTGCGTTGGGTCTTTGTTGCTGCACGCGGGCTTTCTCTAGTTGCAGCAAGTGGGGGCTACTCTTCGTTGTGGTGTGCAGGCTTCTCATTGCAGTGGCTTCTCTTGTTGTGGAGCACGGGCTCTAGGTGCGCGGGCTTCAGTAGTTGCAGCACGTGGGCTCAGTAGTTGCGGCTCGCGGGCTCTAGAGCGCAGGCTCAGTAGTTGTGGTGCGTGGGCTTTGTTGCTCTGTGGTATGTGGGATCTTCCAGGACCAGGGCTCGAACCCGTGTCCCCTGCATTGGCAGGTGGATTCTTAACCACTGTGCCACCAGGGAAGTCCAAGACCCAACTTTTTAAAAAGCCACAGGTTCTTAAATCCTCCATGCTCCCAACTCCTACTCTCAGCCCTTGCGGCTTTCAAAGGGTGAGAGTAGATGGAAATTCTCAAAGATCAAGACCCTGCCTTCATCCCTAAGTCCTACAGAATCAGATCCAGCACCCAGCACAGGCTTAATAAATGCAGGCTGACCCAGAACCTTCCCCCAGGAGTGTGTGACTATCATCATATGTGTGATCTCTCACAGGAGGACTGGGAACCCTGTGCTGGTGGGCAGTGGCTCCCTGACCTGATCCTCTCATCCCTGGCACCCCCAGCTTCACTTATTTTAGTTATTGGAACTTTCCACCACAGGGCCTTTGCTTATACTCTTCTCTCCATCTGTAACACTCATTATGTAAAGGAAGGATTTGGTTCAGCTGCATAAAACAGACACTCAAAGTAGCATTGGTTTTATTAATATAGCAGTGTAGTTTTCTCTCATGTGAAATAAATTATGGTAGTTTGATTGCAACAATGGCCCCAATTCTCCATTCCCTATATCCATGCCCCTTGTAATGTGACTTTACAACTTCTCCCATCAACAGGTGGAGTCTATCTTCCTGCCCCCTTGAATCTTGGCTGGTCTCATGAGTTGCTTTGACCAAAAGAATGAAGTAGAAATAACAAAGTGGCAGCTCTGAGCCCAGGCCTCAAGAGGACTTGTGCACTGCCTCTGTCTCTGTCTTGAAGCCACTAAGCTTTGGGGATGTTTGTTACACAGCAATAGCTAACTGATAAACATATCCCAGTCTGATCTTGTGGCTTCATGGTCACCAGAGATCCAAGCTCCTTCTATGTTCCTGCTCTGTTGTACCACACATAACTTCCTTCTGTAAGTTTCCTCATTGTTCAGAATGACTGCTGGAGCTCCATCTGTTACACTCCTGTCACTCTCTTTGCCTAAATAATTCTGACCCACCTTTTTGATCCCAGATCAAACATCAGTTCCTCAGGAGAACATCTCTGATGCCTAGACCATGCACTGTCATTGGATCATATACCTTTCCTTCATACCCCTTACCCCTGGCCCCAGAGTGGCTTGCATTCCACACCTGGCTATGCCACTTACTACTTGCATAACTTGGGCAAATGACTTTCCTTTTCCAAGCCTCAGTTTTGCCATCTGTACAATGGGGACATTGAGAATTAAATGAAATAATACATGGTGTACATATCTGGCAATAGTAAGTGCTGACCAACTGGCAGGGAGAATGTTCTTTGCCAGCTTGAGAGGTAGAATAGTGCAGTAGGGAGGAGAGCCAGCCTGGGAGGGTTCAAATCCTGGCTCTGCCTCTTAACTTTGGGCCAGTGGTTCTCTGTGCCTCAATTTCTCCATCTGTCAAATGGAGATGGTGATAATAGTATCTCCTTCCTAGGACTGTGATAAAGATGAAATGTGTTCACCATGTCGCAGGACAGCATCTGGCCTTTGGTAAGCATTTCCTAAATATTATCGTTATGAACTTCAACAGACCCATGAGGCTAATTAGCTGCTGAGGAAACAGGTGATGCTACTCAAGGTTACAGTCAGTTTGTTAAGGATCTCGCCATCGGGGACCGACTGGATTGTGGAGGAGAAGAGAAGGCCCCTGCAGACGATGAACACAACATCACTGATCACTATGGCAACAGTTATCTCAGAGCCCTGGCCTGTCCCCACCGGCCTGTACTTGGCTTCCAGGCAGGAGGCCAACACGTGTGCATAACCTGGCATTCCCGAGAGGCTATCAGACAGACTCTGATCAAAGGGCCACCCAGGGCACTCACCTGCCTAACAGGTGTCAACCATGCTTGGACGGAGTGACTGGGGTGAAACAAGGCCTCACCTCACTGAGTCTTGGTTTCCTTTCCTGTAAAATGGGTATAAATCCCCCAACTCTACAGGGCTTCCTTAAGGATGAGATGTGATTGATCTCATAGGACCCTTGGCAAACAACAAGAACAGTGTTGCTGATATCAAGAGATGCCCCCTTCTGATTTGTGTCTATTCTGTTTGGGATCAGACACATTACTTCTTCTAGGAGTCTCCCAGATCCCTCAAGGCTGAGTTAGGGGCCCTACCATAAGTATCCCACAGACTCATATCTGTGGTAGTGAGCCATTGTCACCTTGTCATTACATCCTTGACTTTGTCCTGCCAGATTACAAGCTCCCCAGGCGTGTGCTGGGTTCGCTCACTGTGGACCCCCTAACATAGTAAGAACCCAATATTTGTTGAATGAAAATTATGTTTTAGGCTCTCTGGGGATTAAACTGATATGGACCAATGAATATTTTTTAAAAAAACCACAAAAAACCATGGGGTTCCCAATTAACAAATGGGCAAAAGATCTGAACAGCTACTTCACTAAAGATGATATACAGATGGCAAATAAGCACATGAAAAGATTGTCAATCATTAGTCATTAGGGAAATGCAAATTAAAGCCACAATGGATGCCCACTAGCGCCTATTAGAATGTCACTGGCTAAAATTAAAAGGACCAACCATACCAAGTGTTGGCAAGGTTATGGAACAACTGGAAATCTTTTTCACTGCTGGTAGGAATGTAAAATGTTACAACCACTTTGAAAAAGAGTTTTGCAGCCTCTTTACCCTCCTAGGTATCTACCCAGGAGAGATGAAATCACGTTTCCATACAAAAGACATATAAAGCATGTTCATAGCAGCTTTATGGATTAACAGCCAAAACCCGGAAATAAATCAAATATCCATCAGCAGATGCATGGTTAAAAAAACTGTGCTTATAGCCATACAGTTGAAAACTTCTAAGCAATGAAAAGGGATGATTTACTGATACATGCAATAACATGTGTGAATCTCAAAATAACTATGCTGAGTAAAAGAAGCCAGATAAAAGAGTACATACTGTGTGATTCCATTCAGCTAAAACCCTAAAAGAGCAAACGGATCTATAGGGACAGAAAGCAGGTCAGTTGTTGGCTGGGGTGGGGCTGTGGGGAAGGGCAGGAAGGAGGGATTACCATGGAGCATGAGGACATGCTTTGGGGTGATGGGTATGTTTACCATCTTGATTGTGATGATGGTTTCACTGGTATTTAGATACATCACAACCTATCAACATAGACACTTGACGTGCAATTTGTTATATGTCAATTGTACTTCAGTAAAGCAATTTAAAAAACAAACCAACAAAAACGGGTCCGCATTTTTCACCTATTAAACTGTTAACATTGCTTGTTGTTTTTAAAGATCATACCCAGGGTAGTTGAGTATGACGTCATTTCAAACACTGAGTTGTAAACTTGATAGAAGGCAACTTGGCTGTGTGTATCAAAACGCCTTGAAATTTACATTCATTGTGACCCGTTCATTCTACTTCCGGGAATATTTTCCAATCATAGACATGTACAAAGATAGAGCTACAGGGGTGGACATCATAGCCTTATTTCTTTTTTCTAAATTGAGATATAATTGGCGTATAACATTGTATTCGTTTTCGGTATACAACATAAAGATTTGATATACGTATATATTGCAGAGTGAATTTGCAGTAAGTTTAGCTAACATCCATCACCTCAAGAGTTACAATATTTTTCTTTTTTTTAATTTAAAAAATTATTTTTATTTTTATTTTTTAACATCTTTATTGGAATATAATTGCTTTACAATGGTGTTAGCTTCTGCTTTATAACAAAGTGAATCAGATATACATATACATATGTCCCCATATCTCTTCCCTCTTGCGTCTCCCTCCCTCCCTTCCCTCCCTATCCCACCCCTCTAGGTGGTCACAAAGCACCGAGCTGATCTCCTTGTGCTATGCGGCTGCTTCCCACTAACATATATACAATGGAATATTACTCAGCCATAAAAAGAAATGAAATTGAGTTATTTGTAGTGAGGTGGATGGACCTAGAGTCTGTCATACAGAGTAAGACAGAAGAGAAAAACAAATACCATATGCTAACACATATATATGAAATCTAAAAAAAAAAAAGATGGTCATGAAGAACCTAGGGGCAAGACAGGAATAAAGACGCGGACCTACTAGAGAATGGACTTGAGGATACGGGGAGGGGGAAGGGTAAGCTAGGACAGAGTGAGAGAGTGGCATGGACATATATACACTACAATATTTTTCTTGTGATATGAACTTTGAAGATCTAGTCTCTTAGCAACTTCCAAATATAAAATACAGTATTGTCAACTATAGTATATCTTTATTTCTTAATATAAAAATAATCAGAGCTAACAAAAACATCCAATAGTCTAACATTAAAGTGTTGGTTATATAAATTATTTTGCATCTATATAATAACATACTCTGAAGCCATAAAATGAAGTTATTGAACAATGCTTAATGACATAGATAAAGGTACCATGTCAAGTTTTTTTTCTTTTATTTATTATCATGTCTGTTTTATTACTCATCTTTAATCACACTTGTGAACATCTTTTATTTATTTATTTATTTATTTTAACATCTTTATTGGAGTATAATTGCTTTACAACGGTGTGTTAGTTTCTGCTTTATAACAAAGTGAATCAGCTATACATATACATATATCCCCATATCTCCTCCCTCTTGCTTCTCCCTCCCACCCTCCCTATCCCACCCCTCTAGGTGGTCACAAAGCACTGAGCTGATCTCCCTGTGCTATGCTTCCGACTAGCAATCTATTTTACATTTGGTGGTATATATAAATCCATGCCACTCTCTCACTTCATCCCAGCTTACCCTTCCCCCTCCCCGTGTCCTCAAATCCATTTTCTATGTCTGCATCTTTATTCCTGTCTTGCCCCTAGGTTCTTCATGACCATTTTTTTTTTAGATTCCATATATATGTATTAGCATACGGTATTTGTTTTTCTGTTTTTGACTTACTTCACTCTGTATGACAGTCTCTAGGTCCATCCACCTCACTACAAATAACTCAATTTCATTTCTTTTTATGGCTGAGTAATATGCCGTTGTATATATGTGCCACATCTTCTTTATCCATTCATCTATCGATGGACACTTAGGTTGCTTCCATGTCCTGGCTATTGTAAATAGAGCTGCAGTGAACATTGTGGTACGTGACTCTTTTTGAATTATGGTTTTCTCAGGGTATGTGCCCAGTAGTGGGATTGCTGGGTCATATGGTAGTTTTATTTTTAGTTTTTTAAGGAACCTCCATACTGTCCTCCATAGTGGCTGTATCAATTTACATTCCCACCAACAGTGCAAGAGAGTTCCCTTTTCTCCACACCCTCTCCAGCATTTATGGTTTGTAGATTTTTTGATGATGGCCATTCTGACTGGTGTGAGGTGATACCTCACTGTTTTGATTTGCATTTCTCTAATGATTAGTGATGTTGAGCATTCTTTCATGTGTTTGTTGGCAATCTGTATATCTTCCTTGGAGAAATGTCTATTTAGGTCTTCTGCCCATTTTTGGATTGGGTTGTTTGTTTTTTTGATATGTGAACATATTTTAACGTAAATAAATGTTCCGCTCTAATTTTACTCCTCAGATTTGCAAAATATTCCATTGAATGGGTTTACCACAGTATATTTTCACAAATACCCTATTTAGGTAGTTTCCATACATTTTTCTTGCTGTAAACAATACTTTTATGATTAGCCCAGAAGTAACTATTTTCATATATCTTGAATGATTGTTTTAAGATAACTGTAAGAGGCATTGTGAGTTCAAGGAGCGTGCACATTTTCCTGTCTTTGGACACACCTTGCCTAATTGCTCTCCAGAAAGCTTGCCCCAACGTACACTCTCCTTATTCTTGCCAGTACTGGATGCTATCATTTAAAAATTCTAGATCAGTGGTTTTCAAACTTATTTTTTCCTTTGTTTTCTCCCCTACTGATCAGGTAATAATATTTGCCAACCCTCTCTGCAGCTTCACCTTGCTTCCCAAGCAGCCTGCATACTTGGAAAACCCAGGGTCAAGGTGATTTGAAAGTAAGTTTTTTTGTTTGTTTGTGTGTTTGTTTTTAATTTATTTTGGCTGTGCCGGGTCTTAGCTGCGGCACATGGGATCTTTAGTTGCAGCATGTGGGCTTCTTAGTTGCGGCATGCATGCGGGATCTAGTTCCCTGACCAGGGATCAAATTTGTGACCCCTGCATTGGGAGCGGGGAGCCTTATCCACTGGACCACCGGGGAAGTCCCAGTTTGAAAGCAAGTTGCTTCCCTTGTCATCTCTAGGCCTTTGAACCTGGAAACTGCTGCCAGGCAGAATCTGAGGCGAAGAGGCCCCCTTTACCTTTGTCTTGTTATCACTTGTTCTGGTAAGCTCCTGTGCACGGCCTTCAAGGCTGTCCAATGTCAGCACCTCCATACCAGGCTGCAGGCACCTAAGAAAAATTAACCCTGAGACCAGGCTTGTGCCAACAGCGCTACAACGCCATGCGGGGCCAACACGACATGCCAGCCACACCAGTGGTACCTCTGGGACACAGAGGACCTCTGGGACAACGGAGGCTACCCCGCCTGCCCTGGGGGCACAAGGCCACATGCCTTGTCAGCAAATGCAGTGCCAAGCTGCTCTTTCTGACCTCGGCAGTGCTGGACCTAGGTAGCTGGGATGTCGCAGAGCCTAGAGGAATCTGCAGAATTGATGAGACCCCAGCCTGTTGCGAGTGGACCCTGCCTTGCCCTTTCCAGGTTCCCAAACCCCCAAGGCCCTGGGGTACTTCTAACTCTTACTGGGAAATCTGGGGTGAACAGGGCTGGAACTCGGGGAGCAGGACTGATGAGCTGTCTTTGGGGATGAGGGAAAACCAAGGACCCTGCAGGGGAGAGGGGCTTCTCAGACACTCTGGCTTTTCTTCTAGGCCTGGACTCTTTGACCGAGGAGACAGAAGGACATCATGAGGCCATTAGACCATTGAGGCATCAGGAAAACATGGCTGGCCCCTGGGAGGGTCCCTGCAGAGGTGGTGGGCTTTGGAAATGGCTCTGTCTCACAGGTAACAGCTACAAGAGCATAATTTCTGATTCTCTTCCCCAAGCTCCTAAGTCCCCCTGCATCTTCACGCCTCGGGTACGGCACCTCCATCCTTTCAGGTGCTCGTGCCCCAAACCTCAGCGCCATCTCTGACTTCAGTCTCACGCTCACACCCCACATCCTATCTGCCAGCAAATCCTATCGGCTTCAGATTCCCAATCTCACCATTTCTCAGTTTTATTGTTGCAACCACTTTGGTCCAAATCACTGATGTCTCTTGCCTGGATTGTTGCAGATACTTCCTAACTGGTTTCCCCTGCTTCTGCCTTGCCTGGAGTTGCCACGTATAGCTGCACGAGTTGTGCACTGCACAAGTGCTGGCAGCACTGTTTGCGTTAACTGTAATGTGAATGGCAGTTCACTCTGTGGAGCTGAGTAACGTAGCAACTCTACCCTCAGACTCCAAAATCAATTCACTCTGCAGCCAGAAGGATCATTTCAGAACAGAAGGCACATCATGTTACCCCTTAGCTCAAAAGTCTCCAGTGGTTTCCTAACTCTCTTGGAACACAATTCTTAAAATGGTCTACAAGTGCCTAAATGAATTGTTCCCAACCAGAGCTAATACTGCCCCACTGGTGGGTATTTGGCAATGTGTGGGGATGTTCTTTGGTGGTCTCAGTGCCTTGGAGGGAGGGACAGAGGTGCTGAACTACTCGCAATGCACAGGACAGTCCTACATGATGAATGACTGTCTTGCCAAAAATGCCAATAGCATCCTCTGACCTTATCTACTTCCCTCTCTCTCTTTCACTCAGTTCCAGGCCCACTGATCTTTCTGCTGTGCTCTCAAAACAGCAATCTTACTCTGCCTTGGGGCCCTGGCGCATGCTTTCCCCTCTCTAAATGTCGAACTCCTATGAGTGAGAATCTAAGAGGGGCTGATTCTAGTGTTGAACGTGGCTAAGAGTCTCCCTCCTCTCTCAGCCTTCTTTCTGAGCTCCTGCTGCAAGCAGGTGTCTGCCCAGTTGACCATCACCTCCATCCCTCCCCGGGCCATGGAAGGGAACAATATCACCCTATCTGTCCAGGGGCGCCCTTTGAATCTCATCTCCTACAACTGGTTCTGAGGAGCAACCACTTCCCAGGATACCCGGATCCTTAATTTTAAATTCACCAACCATGGCCACACTCCAGGGCCAGCCCACACCAGCCGGGAGACGGGCAGTGCTGGTGGTTCCCTGACCATCACTGATGTGCGAGTGTCAGATGACGGAATCTACACCCTGCAGCTCATCTCTGTGGATGGGACCAGTGGCCATTATGCTATGCTACTTGTCTCTAGTAAGGGCATTCCTGGCGGTGGGGGTGGGGGTAGGGGTGGGGATGCTCTCTGGTGGCACAACTGGCAATTGTAAGCATTTATTAAGCACTTTCTGTGTACCTGATGCTATTCTGTACCCTCTGGAAGTAGGAGGTCATGGACCCCTCACTACAACTTTTAGACTAGATTATGAACAGGGAAATTGAGGTTCGAGGATGCTTAACAACATGGCCAGTGACACCTGTGGAGCTGGGATTTGCACCCAGTCTCTGCTTAACCCTAAAGCCCGTGTTTTTGACTACTGCCTCAAAGTATTACTACACATAAGTAATATAATATTACACCCTCTCCTTTATTAAAGTAACACACTCTTAACATGTTCTTTTTCTGAGGAATTATTTTGTATCATTCCCTGCACTAATACTTAATTTTACATAATTATCACATAAAATCCTTTATATACAATATATAAAGAGTTCCCACAAGTAAACAAAAGGGAAAATGCTTCAATAGAAAAAGGAAGTGCAAGATTTGGTTAATTGGTCTGTAGAGGAAGAAATATAAATGGTCAATAATGCTATGAAACGATGCTCAATTTCACTAATAATAAAGGAAATACAAAATAAAGCAAGATACAATTCCTCACCCACAAGGCTGTTAAAATTTTTTTCCAGCTTTATTGAGGTATAATTGACATATATGACAATATGACATAGGCACTGTGAGATGATTACCACAATCAAGTTAATTAACACATCCATAACACGACACATTAACACATAGATGCCTTGTGTGTGTGTGTGTGTGTGTGTGTGTGGTGAAACATTTAAGATCTATTCTCTCAGCAAATTTCAAATATACAATACAGTATTATTAACTATATTCCCTATGCTGCAAATTCAATCCCCAGAACTTATTCATCCTAAAACTGAAAGTTTGTACCCTTTGACCAGCATCTCCCTATTTCCCCCACTTCCTCAGCCCTTGACAACCACCATGCTATTCCCTGGTTCTATGAGTTTGTCTATTTTAAATTCCACATATAAGTGAGATCATACAGTATTTGTCTTTCTGTGTCTGGCTTATTCCACTTGACATAATGTCCCCCAGGTTCATCCATGTTGTCACAAATGTCAGGATTTCCTTCTCTTTTATGGCCGAATATCCCAGTGTGTATATGTGTGTGTGTATATATATATATATATATATATACACACACACCACATTTTCTTTATCCATCCATCCCTTTCCATGCCTTGGCTATTGTGAATAATGCTACAGTGAACATGGGCACAGATAACTCTTCAAGATTGTGATTTCATTTTCTTTGGATAGATACCCAGAAGTGGGATTGCTGGATCATATAGTGGTTCTATTTTAAATTTTGGGGGGAAACTCCATACTATTTTCTATAATGCTTGAACCAATTCATATTCTCACCAACAGTGTGCAAGGGTTCCCTTTTATCCACACTCTCCCTGACACTTTTTATCTCTTTTCTTTTTGATAATAAGGGCTGTTAAAAAACTTTAAGGTGTGGAAATAGACTCATAGACATAGAGGCCAAGGGGTGGGGGGAGGGAGAAGGATGGACTGGGAGTTTGGGGTTTGTAGATGCAAAATATTACATTTATAATGTATAAACAACAAGGTCCTAATGTGTAGCACAGGGAACTATACTCAAGATCCTGTGATAAACCATAATGGAAAAAAATATTAAAAAAGAATGTATATATATGTATAACTGAGTCACTTTGCTGTACAGCAGAGATTGGCACACCATTGTAAATCAACTATACTTCAAATAAAATTTTAAAAAATTTTTAAGTGTGATACCAATCAATGTTGTCAGGGGCATGGGAAGCGAGCACACCCAGGCATGGTTGATGAGGGTGTAGGGGAACTTATAAAAACTGCAAAAATTAAAAAGAATACAAAGAGTGTCCCTATATCCTTCACCTAGACTCACCTATTATTAATACTTACCCCATTTACTCTATCATTTGTGCTGTCTGTCTCTCTGTCTCTGTCTCTCCCCTTCCCCAGACTCCATCTAAAAGTAAGTTACAAACATCATGACCCTTCACCCCTAAATACTTCAGTGTGTATTCCCTAAGAACAGGGATATTCTCTTATGTAAGCACACTTATGGACTTCATAACTTTACAGGGATGCAATACTTTTATCTAATAGTCCATCCATATTCCAACTTTGTCCATCGACACAATAAAGTCCTTTTTAGTGTACTTTACCCATCCAGTACAGGAGTACAGGACCCAGTCTACAGTCAGGTACTGCATTTTGTGTCCCCTCTCTTTAGCCTCCGTTAATCTGGAACTTTTCCACAGCCTCTCTGTTTTTTAAAATTGAAGTATAGGTGATTTACAATGTTGTGTTAATTTCTGCTGTACAGCAAGGTGATTCAAAGTGTGTATATATATATTCTTTTTCATATTCTTTTCCGTTATGGTTTATCACAGGATATTGCATACAGTTTCCTGTGCTATACAGTAGGACGTTGTTGTTTATCCATTGTATATATAATAGTTTGCATCTGCTAACCCTAAACTCCCAATCCATTCCTCCCCCACCCCCCTCTCCCTTGGCAACCACAGTCTGTTCTCTATGTCTGTGAGTCTGTTTCTTTTTCGTACATAAGTTCATTTGTGTCATATTTTAGCTTCTATGCATAAGTGATATCATATGGTATTTATCTTTCTCTTTCTGACTTACTTCATTTAGTATGATAATCTCTAGTTCCATCCATATTGCTGCAAATGGCATTATTTGTTCTTTTTTTATGGCTGAGTAATATTCCATTGTATATATGTACTACCTCTTCTTTATCCATTCATCTGTTGATGGACTTTTAGGTTGTTTCCATGTCTTGGTTATTGTGAATAGTGCTGCTTTGAACATAGGGGTGCGTGTATCTTTTTGAATTATAGTTTTGTCTGGATATATGCCCAGGAGTGGGATTGTTGGATCATACGGTAATTCTATTTTTAGTTTTTTGAGGAACCTCCATACTGTTTTCCATAGTGGCTGCACCAACTTACATTTCCACACATCATTATCGGAAGAGTGACAGTGCCCTGGTTCCTCGGGGAGAGAACAACTAGAAGCTAGAGGGTTCCCTTTTCTCCACACCTCTCCAGCATTTATTATTTGTACACTTTTTAATGATGGTCATTCTGACTGGTGTGAGGTGGTACCTCATTGTAGTTTTGATTAGCATTTCTCTAATGATTAGCAATGTTGAGCATCTTTTCATGTGCCTGTTGGCCATCTGTATATCTTCTTTGGAGAAATTTCTATTTAGGTCTTCTGCCCCACAGCCTCTCTTCATCTTTAATTGACATTTTTGGAGAACATACCTCCCCCTTTACAAAATAGAAAATTTCTCATTTTGTGTGTGTCCAGTGTTTCCTCGTGATTAGATTGCAGCGGAGCATTCTTGATCTTGAATACTGCATGAGTGATGCTGTGCTCTTCTCAGGGCATGTCCATCTGTCCATCATTGTTGATGTAATTTTGATCACCCAGTCAAGGTTTTGCCCACTTACACCACTGTATGAGTACTGTTTTCTTTTTCCTCCCTTGCCACAAAAAAGCATTCTGTGGAAAGACACTTTAAGACCATATCCTATCCCTAATCAAAATTCCCTCCGGGATTTATCATCCACTGATGATTCTCGCTTTGGAGGTGTTTACTAAAAGGGTTGCAAAGATGGTTTTCTAAGTCCAGCACTCTCTCCACATTGACCAGTCAGCACTTGGAATTCTTCTGTAAGCAAGAGCCCTCTCCCCCTCTTTCCTATCTATCATCTATCATCTCTCTCTCTCTCTTTCTCTCTCTCTCCGTATCTTACATCTACCTACCTTCCTACCTACTTATCTATCTGTGTGTCTACCTACCTGTGTATCATCAATCTAAATCTATCTGTCCATCTATCTCATCTATCTAATCTATCTATCTATCTATGTATCTATCTGTCTCCATCTTATCTATCTATCATCTATGTATCTATCCATCCTGTCTATCTATCTATCTATCTATCTATCTATCTATCTATCTATCTATCTATCTATCTACCTATCTATCCATCCCATCTATCTATCTATCCATCTATCTATGTATCTATGTATCTGTGTATCTGTGTATCTGTGTATCTATCTACCTACCTATCTATCTATCTATCTATCTATCTATCTATCTATCTATCTGTGTATCTGTGTATCTATCTATCTACCTATCTATCCATCCTATCTATCTATCTATCTATGTATCTATCTATCTATGTATCTATCTATGTATCTATCTACCTATCTATCCATCCTATTTATCTATCTATGTATCTATCTATGTATCTATCCATTCTATCTACCTATCTATCCATCTATCTTTATCCATCCATCCATCTAATCTCTCTCTCTCTCTATTACTATCATCTCTATCTATCATCAGTATGGACTCATGAATTTCTATTTTTTAATAGTTTATAACTCATCACTGTATTTAATATTTTGGTGCTTAAAATATTCTAGATTTGGCCAGTAGGAGCCTCTTTAATATTTCTTGTGTCATGCCCCCCCACCCTCCACCAGTTTTAGCCCCTCTTTCGTTTCTGGCATAAGATATTTCAGGCTCATGTCCATATCCTGCTTCAGTCCTGGATCAGCCATTTTGTGGGGAGGAGCCCTGGTTCCTTTTAGTGGAGAATGGCATCAGGGTGTACTCATTACTACTGGGATGTCTTTCTTTCTAGGACATTTCGGAGAACAGAGCTAGGAAATATATGCATGTACACACACATACATACACATATACACACCTATATGCATACATTATATACAAGTGCACTTATGCATACATATACACAAAATTATGCATATTTTCAAAATCATGAGTTTACAATAATACCTCAAATTCCAGGTTCCTTCTTACCTTCCCCCATTCCATATTTGTATGTTTCTTCTTCCACAGTGAGAACGCTGGCTCCCAACAATATTAATACATTTTCTTATTTGCTCAATATAATAATTTTCTCATAATACATTTAAAATATTTTTGAATTGCTTCACCTATACCACTACAAAAAAGTCCTACTAAAAAGAGTTTTGAATTTATTTGCAGTTCTCCTGCCAAAAAGTGTGTGTATATAGTCAAATAATATATTCACAAATTACTTGGGTGGTCTCTCTCCCCACTTCCTCCCTTTCTTTCTCCTCAGTATGATTTTGATATTTATTTGAAATACAACTAAGTTTATTTGTTTTAGTTTGCTTTTCAGTTTTATTTCTCCCTTTTCCAATTCTTATTGATTTAATGTCTTGAATATGTAGAATAGTAACATGATTCCAGAAGTCAACACTACACATAAAGATGTACCCAGAGAACTGTCCCTCCCTCCCAAACCTTTTCCACCTTTATGGGTAACCAACTTCATTGTCTTCTGGTTTATCTTTCCTATTTTTTTTTTTGTAAAAATAAGCAGATATGTGTATGTTTCTTATTGTCTCATTTTTCTTAAACAGCAGATAGTATACTATAAATGTTCTTTGTATTTTGCTTTTTTTCACTTTACAGAATTTCTGGGAAATCACCCCATGTCAGTTCATAGAGCTCTTCCTCATTTGTTTTTAATAGCTGTATAGTACTCCCTTGTGTAGAGGTACCATAATTTATTCAACTGCTGTCCTATGCTTGGGCATTTAGGTAGTTTCCAACATTTTGCAATGATAAACAATGTTGTAACAAATAACCTTCTGCACATGTGTTTTCACACTGTTGGAACTGTTTCTTCAGGCTAACCTCCTAGGAGTAGGATTGCTGGTTTGAAAAGTTAATGCAAAATAACAAGCATTGGTGAGGATGTGGAGAAAAGGAGCCCTTGTGCACCGTTGGTGGGAATGTGAATTGGTGTAGCTGCTATGGAAAATAATATGGAGGTGCCTAAAAAAATTAAAAATAGAACTACCATATGATCCAGTAATTCCACTTCTGGGTATTTATCCAAAGAAAACAAAAACACTAACTCAAAAAGATATATGCACCCCCATGTTCATTGCAGCATTATTTACAATAGCCGAGATACGGAAACAACCTGTGTCCATCGATGGATCAATGAATAAAGAAAATGTGATATATATGGAATATTATTCAGCCATAAAAAAGAAGGAAATCTTGCCATTTGTGACTATGTGAATAGACCTTGAGGGCATTATGCTAAGTGAAATAAATCAGACAGAGAAAGACAAATACCATATGATCTCATTTATATGTAGAATCTGTTGTGGTCCGAGCGTGGGTTGGAAAAGAATTTCCAAACACGAAGTATTTTAGAAAAGAGTGAGTTTATTGGGAACAAAGCGCAGAGTTAGTGAGCGACGCTGCATATACAGCGGGCCGACTTCCTGATAGACCAGGGAGAGCTGACCCCCTTTGTGGGCTAGTAGCCAACTTTTACAGCCTCAAGACAAAGACAATTCCTGCTGGCAGGATGGCATTAGGTGATTGGTCAGGATGCTACAAGGTTGCTACATGGTGAATATTTTACCTACTATGGAGTCGGGGGCTGTCCCGTTTAGATTAGGAGAGCCCATGGCAACAGTTGCTATGGGGGCTTGGTTAATTCCGGAGTTTTTGTCCTGTGTCCTTGATGTAGGGTGTCCTTGAGGTAGGGCTCCACAGAATCTAAAAAAAGTTTTTTCAAGCTGAGCTACAGATATAGAGAACAGATTGGTGGTTGCCAGACGTGAGGGGTGGGGTGGGCGAAATGGATGAAGGGGGTCAAAAGGTACAAACTTCCAACCGAAAATAAATAAGTCATGGGGATGTAATGTACAGCATGATGACTATAGTTAATAATACTGCATTGCATATTTGAGAGTTGCTAAGAAAGTAGATCTTAAAAGTTCTCATCACCAGAAAAAAAGAGTTTTGGAACTATTGTGGTGATCATTTCACAATATATGCAAATATCGATCCTTATGGTATTGAGTTCTTCCATATTCTTGCTGATTTTTCTGTCTAGGTGTCCTGTCAGTTGTTGGGAGTGGTGCTGAAATATCAAATTATAATTGTGGCTTTATCTACTTCTCATTTCAATTCTATCAACTTTTTCTTCACATATTTTGCAGCTCTGCTGTTTAGTGTGTACACAGTTACAGTTGCTATGTCTTCTTGGTGGGTTAACTCTTTTATTATTTGGTAATGTCCCTCTCTGTCCCTGGTAATTTTCTTAACTCTGAAGTCAACTTTATTTGATATTAATATAGCCAATCTTCCTTTCTTTTTTTCCCCCTTGTGATGAGAGCTCTTAGGATTTACTCTCTTTACTACTTTCATGTGTAACATACAACAATGTTAATTGTATTTATCACGTTGTACATTACATCCCTAGCACTTACTTATTTTACCATCGGAAGTTTGTTTTCTTTTGAATAACGTTTGCATGTTATATCTTTTCCCATCTTTTTATTTTCAAAAGGATTATATTTGATTATATTTGCAATGAGTTTCTTATAGATATTATAGAAGTGGCTCGTTTTAAAAATACAGTCCTCGTTGGAAATGGACTCTTTTTAGTTTTCCCTTTTACAAACAATGCTGCCCAGGATATCTTTATAGCTAATTCTTTGCACACATTTTCATTTCAAAAGTGGAACCACTAGGTCAAAAGGTACATATGTTTCAAAGTTTTTGATCTGTATTGCCAGAGAGAGGTTTTTACTCATTTATAATCTAGGTATTAAGAGTCTCCACCTCCGAAGCAGGTCCTCAGGGTGACCCACAACACCTGAAATTAGATGCAAATACATGTGCGCGTGTTTTCTGGGGAGAGGATTGGGATCCCCAGACATTTAAGAACCACTGCAGTGGAGTGGGTGAGTCCTTGTCATGTGTCTATGAGTGTGTGTGTGCTTCCATTAGAGGCTGGCACCAGGCATGTTTATCTTGGGACCAGCAAAGCCAGCAGTGGGGTGTTTCCAAGGCCCCAGGGTATTTTCTGCTCCTGATAATTCCTGGAGCTTCAGGTCCCCTCCTGACTTGTCACCCTCTGTTTCTCTTTTCTCCTCCCCAGAGAAGCTGCAGCAGCCCTGGATGGCAGCCCAGAACCTGGCCCCCGTGGAGCATGTGGACTCCTTGAATTTGACGTGCGTTTCCCCAAACAACGATGTGACAGTCTGGTGGTTTCAAAACCTTGAGGTGATTCGGGAAGGAGATGGACCAGCAGTCTCCAGGGATGGCAGGGCCCTCACCATCCCCACAGTCACACGACATAACTCTGGCACCCAGCACTGCGAGGCCAGGAACCACCTGGGATCCAGGCTCAGTGAAACCCTCATGGTTGACGTGGCCTGTGAGTCTGGGTTTCCCTGCCCCATAACAGACCCACCTCTGACCCACACAGTACCTCCCCCTCAACCGTCCACTGGTTCATCCACTGTTAATAGCTTAGAGCAGGGGCTCTACAGACTGCCTGGGTTCAAATCCTGGCTCTGCTATTTCTCAGCTGGGTGACTTTGGGCAAGTTACTTCACCTCTCTGTGTGCCTCAGTTTCCTCATCTGCAAAGTGGGAATCACAATAGTATCTATCTCTTTGGGTCATTGTGAGGATTAAATGAGTTAGTTCATATTAAGAACTTAGAACAGTGCCTGGCACCTAAGTGCTCATGAGGTGCTTATTATTAACATTTTACAAGTTCATTCATCATTTATGTATTTAACAGGTGTTTATCGAGCCTTTACCATGTACCCATTTAGGGACTTTCAGACTAGCCCTATCTCAAGTCCAAAGTCAGGTGGAGGTCACAGGACTCCAATCTCCCAGAAATTCCAGACCCCAAACCATAAATATTTGCAGAACTGAAAGAATTTTCAGAGAGCCTTCATTTTACAAACAAGGAAACCAAGGATAAGAAAGGGGAGTGAATAACAAAAAAAAAAAAAAAAAAGGGGGAGGATCTTGCCCGAGATCTCATAGTGTCAGGAGTAAAGATGGGAACTTGAATCCAGTTCCCTCTCTCTCTCTCTTTCCTCTCCCCTCCCCTTCTCTTGAAAACTATATTATGAGCTCCTACTGTGTGCCACGTATGCTGAATGTTATTTGAGTCCAAGCGGTGAACAGGCAAGCATCCCTGTCCTCATGGAGCTGACATTCTACAAGGGGCAATGAGGGACACAAGACACAACAGTGATGAGACTACTGCAATAGTTTGTTCGTTCATTCATTCATTCGTTCATTCACTGGGCAAACCTTTATGTTGTATTACTGCGTGCCCTCCTCAACGTGCGGGGCTTCCAGCTCTGAGCTAAATGTCCCAATTAGGACACTTTTCTCTTGGTGCAGATGGCCCTGCCACCCCCACCATGACCTCTCCAGACTCAGATTTTGTGACCAGTTCTAACCCCACCCTGATCTGCCTGGCCATCTCCCAGGCCCCTGCACAATACACTTGGAGCATCAGTGGGGTCCCCAGGGCTGAGGGCCAGACCCTTTTCATTTCCAGTCTCTCCAGGGCACACTCGGGCATCTGTACCTGCAAGGCTTCAGACTCTAAGTCCAGCTTGCACAGCAGTGTGGACACCAGCATCACTGTCGCAGGTATTGCTATGGTCTGAATGTCCATCCCACACCTCAAAAAGCAATTCCTATGTTGAAATCCTAACCCACAAGGTGATGGTATTAGGAGGTGGGACCTTTGGGAGGTGATTAGGTCGTGAGGATGGACCCTCATGAGTGGGATTAGTGCATTTATAAAAGAAGCTCCAGAGAGCTCCCTAGTCCCTTCCACCATGTGAGGACCCAGTGAGAACCAGGGAGAAGGTCTTCACTAGAACCTGACCATGTTGGCATCTGATCTTGGACTTCCAGCCTCTGGAACTGTGAGATATAAATTTCTGTTGTTTATAAGCCACCCAGTGTGTGTTTTGTTATAACAGCACAAATGGACTAAGGTATGAAGCCAGGGTTGAAGGTTATTAGTTAAAGGTGAAAT
Organism: Eubalaena glacialis; assembly: GCF_028564815.1. Lineage (NCBI taxonomy): Eukaryota > Metazoa > Chordata > Mammalia > Artiodactyla > Balaenidae > Eubalaena > Eubalaena glacialis. The sequence goes on along the minus strand of NC_083733.1, from coordinate 59,402,286 downwards.
CTCCAAAATTAAAAAAAGAAAAATAAATCAAGTGAGAAGTCATTCCTTGCCCCAGGACTTTGTTAATAGAGTTTTGTTTGTTTGTTTGTTTTGTTTTTGTTTTTAGGATTCTTTTCTTGGCTGTTCCACTTATCGATATATTCAGCAAGATTTCTCTAACCCATGTTATACAAAATACTTTTTTTTTTTTGGTTTTTATAAATTTATTTATTTATTATTTATTTTTGGCTGCATTGGGTCTTTGTTGCTGCGTGCGGCTTTCTCTAGTTGCGGCGAGCAGGGGCTACTCTTCATTGCGGCGCGCAGGCTTCTCATTGCAGAGGCTTCTCTAGTTGCGGAGCTCGGGCTGTAGGCGTGCGGGCTTCAGTAGTTGTGGCATGTGGGCTCAGTAGTTGTGGCTCGCAGGCTCTAGAGCTCAGGCTCGGTAGTTGTGGCGCGCAGGCTTAGTTGCTCCGTGGCATGTGGGATCTTCCCGGACCAGGGCTCGAACCCATGTCCCCTGCATTGGCAGGCGGATTCTTAACTGCTGCGCCACCAGGGAAGCCCCAAAATACGTTTTTACATTCTTAATCCAACAAAGCGACTTGTAATTGGTAGGGGCTGCTTTTTAAAAATATCATATGCCACCTTTTCATATTTTGAGTAAATTGCACATTAATTGTAGAAAAGGTAAAGTAGGCAGTGGAGCTTCCCAGAGACAACTACATAGCTCCTATAATCCCCCTATTGTCATATCTACACTCAAATATATGTAGTTTTAAACAAAAATAGTATCATACTCTACTTACCATTTTAATTTGTTTTTAAACTTTAATCTTCTAATCTTCAATATCCATCTATGTTAATTAATATAGAGCCACATTACATCCTACATTTGAACTCTTTCTTTTTATTTTCTTTTATTTTTGCCCGCACTGTGCAGCTTGTGGGATCTTAGTTCCCCAACCAGGGATTGAACCCGGGTACTCAGCAGTGAAAACTTGGAGTCCTAACCACTGGACCACCAGGAAATTCTCTGGACTGTTTCTTTATTGAACACATACTGTATATTCAGTGCAAAAAAAAGTAGACAATGGGGATACTTTTTTAAAGGAAATGAAAATGGAGGAAAGCCCTACTATTCCAGAGGTGACCACTGCTGGTACTTTGGTATATCATCTGACAGATTCTTTCCCTGGTCCTATTCCTATAAATTAATAAAGACACGTGCATTTTCTGCTACAAAAGGAGAGTGTACTATGCATACTGTTTTGCAACCAGCTTTTTTAGTTTAACAAAATTTCACGAATGCTGCTTTAGAACAATACATAATGATGTGCCGTGCAGCTTTTATATACTATGTGTATTTTCTTAAGGGTAGGGGGCAACCAGCTCAGCCAGCATCCAGCGATAGACCAGACAGGCCACCCTTGTGGGATTTGTCTGGTCTTTCTTTTCCCATTTGTGTGACAAAATCATCTAACTCCAGAGTCTGAAAGGGCCATTCCAGCCCTAAGATTCAAGGCTGCTCTGCTTGACCTCCAATTTCATGTTTATTCAGTGTTTTTAAATTTCCAGAAATGTTTCATCTCTGAGAGAGCACACTCTGATCTCTTAAAAATATATTTATGGGCTTCCCTGGTGGCGCAGTGGTTGAGAATCTGCCTGCCAATGCAGGGGACACGGGTTCGAGCCCTGGTCCGGGAAGATCCCACATGCCGCGGAGCAACTAGGCCCGTGAGCCACAACTACTGAGCCTGCGCGTCTGGAGCCTGTGTTCCGCAGCAAGAGAGGCCGCGACAGTGAGAGGCCCGCGCACTGCGATGAAGAGTGGCCCCCGCTTGCCGCAACTAGAGAAAGCCCTCGCACAGAAACGAAGACCCAACACAGCCAAAAATAAATAAATAAATAAATAAAATAAATTAAAAAAATATATATATATATATTTATATAAAATCAAGAAGGCATCACATCAGGTTATCTGTCCTCCACCTTCTTTTTGGGATGAGGTTGACCATCGTACCACACGAGAAGACCAGAATTTACCAGGAGCAGATTTATCTTATTTCCAGATTTTAAAAAAACGTTGGTATCAGAGTCATTTGGGGATGAATAATTTTTTTTCTCACTTGTTGCACTTTCACCTTCTGAGATCCTTCATTTATTTGTATGTCGTGGTTGTGACTTAAGAGTGTCAAAGGATGTCATTTCAGAACGCATCTCAGCATCCCTGTGGTTCAGAGAAGACACAGAGGATGCATCTCAGCTGTGTGGAAAGTCACCCTGGGCGTGATGTCGATCACGGAGGAAGGAAAGGGGCCTCAGTTTCTTCATTAACGAAAAGGCGATTTTAATAGCCCTGATCTCATAGGGTTGTTACGAGGGTCAAACAAGGTCACACATATAAAGTATTTAGTACAAAGTATGTACTCGATATATGAAAGGTCTTATTATTGCTTGCTCAGTTTTATTACCTGTAAAATGGTGTTAAAACCCCTCCCTCCTGAAGTATAGGTGTGAGGATTAAATCAGATTATATCTGTAAAGCACTTAGCACTGAGCCTGGGGTATATTTGGTATTCCAGAAGTGTTTATTTATTAAGTAAGTATATAGAAGGGATGATCAATGGATGGCTTGGTGGGTGAATGAATAAATGAATGAATGAATAGGTGTGTTACTGTACTAGGTCATATGGACCCCCACTTGGGCTCTAACCAGGCTGAGACCCCCGCCTCAGCGGGGAAGATTCTTTTTCCATTTGGGTTTGCACAGCCAACAAAGGAAACCAAAGCTGAGATTGAAGCAGCACAAGCTTCATCCAACAGCCAGAGACTGGAGAAGCCAGAACTTAGTTCACAAATCAACTTCTTAACCTTAACGGTGAGAGGGATTTGCCTTTTTTTTTTTTTTAATGAATTTTATTTTAGTTTAGTTTTTTAACATCTTAATTGGAGTATAATTGCTTTACAATGTTGTGTTAGTTTCTGTTGTATAACAAAGTGAATCAGCTATATGTATACATATGTCCCCATATCCCCTCCCTCTTGGGAGGGTGGGAGGGATTTTCTTTTAAGGGGTAGGGACAAGGCGGGGAGGAGTGAGACGAATGATGGGGAGGCATAGGCAGTAGTTTTCTGGGAAAGAGGCAGGGCTTTCCTGGAACGGGGGTGTTACCCCTTTACTGTCCCTTTTTGATCTCTGCCTTCTGGTCATGGCTGTTGGGGTAGGTGTGTCATTTAGTTTGCTAATGTAGTAAAATCAGCATAGAATGAGGCTCCGGTCTGTTGGAGGTCAGACTCCTCACCATCTTACTTTCATCCGGTTCTGTGTTTTTGTTTTTTTTTAATTTTTATTAGAGTATAGTTGCTTTACAATGCTGTGTTAGTTTCTGCCGTACAGCAAAGTGAATCAGTTATACGTATACACATATCCACTCATTTTTAGATTTCCTTCCCATTTAGGTCACCCCAGAGCATTGAGTAGAGTTCCCTGTGCTATAAGTAGGTTCTCATGAGTTATCTGTTTTATACATAATAGTGTATATATGTCAATCCCAATCTCCCACTTCATCCCAACCCCTCCCCCCTTGGTCACCATAAGTTTGTTCTCTACATCTGTGACTTTATTTCTGCTTTGCAAATAATAACATCGCTTAGATGAATTTATTTGGTTCTATCTGGTTTTTGGTTTTCTCTTCCTATAGCTTCCTTTCTTTGTGTCCAGACCCAGTGACTTAAAGATATTACGTTAGTTCCTGTTCAAGGGAGGGGTAGGTGGGTTTTGAGCAAGGGTCTGGTGGCAACTCTGGCAACAGATGGATAGGCGCATGTATGGACGGCTGAGCAGGTAGATAGATGGTGATGCTGGGCAGGCTGAATTAAATGTCCAGGCTTTTGTTCTACTCTTCCAGAAGAATTTGGCTGAGGAGCACAAAGGAAAAACACCTAGAGGTTGAGGCATAGAGAGAAACAAAGAAGCAGTTAATTAAGAAGCGAAAGCACGCACTTAGGGAAGAATGCCGGCGTCCTCGCCCGTGGGGAGCACCCGAGGGGTTTTCTGACCCCCCTTTTTATTTCATTTTAGTTCCTTGAATGGGTGGAGGTGTTTTCAGTTAGGGGTGGGGTATTCATTGTTGGGAGGATGGGGTGGGATATTGATTGCACCTGGTTACATCAGCTTCCACTATTGCGGGTCTGGCTCCCGAAGCCACCGCACGTAGCTCTAAGAGCCATTTCCCCTTAAATTTTTCCTTACTAGTCAAGCGCCGCACGTGGAAGGTTGTAGAGTGGTCATTTGCAGCCTGTGCATTTTTATTGCACGTGCTCGGCCATGCTCTGCAGGTTTTTGTGGTCAGGGTTCCCTATTCAGGTGTCACAAAGTTTAATCAAAGTCTAATTTATGTTCTTGTTGCTGATGCCGTCCCCTCCATGCTTCATGATCTCATTCAGTGCAAAACAAGGAGGTGCTTTTGGTTTTTTGTCTAATGCCTATACATAAGGAGACTCTCCTTGGGCCCAGCCTGTTGCCAAAACCTGGCCCTGTTCACTGGTGCCGAATAGAAATGCGGAGACATGAGTTTTGGGTGAAGTAGAAAAGAGTAGCTGTATTGCTTTGCCAGGCAAAGGGGGCCACAGTGGGCTAATGCCCTCAAAACTGTGTGTCCCACCCTGGAGGAGGTAGTGTTGCAGCAAAAATAGAAATGAAGTTTCCCCTCCCCTGAGAACAAGGAAAATAAAGGGAACAGTGAACAGACTAGAGAAGAAACATAACCGGGCCTGAAAGAGTTAATCACTCCTAGTTTGTTGTTGTTTTTTTAAACTGTTACTAATCTGTAGTGTCTGCAACTAGATTAGTACTTCACAAAGCTAACCTATTACTCTTTAACACTATGTGAATTACATCCTGCACTCCCTTGTAGCAAATTACCTCTTGTAGCATTTGCATTTCAGAAAAAAGGTCGCAGACCTATAACACAGAGACAAACGGACCCAATTACCGGGCTGCCTGATGCCAGCTGTGACTGTTTTGAAATAATGCAAGAAGAAGAATGTAAGACCTTCACTACTTTGATCCTTATCATACACTCCTGACTTCGAGCCCTGCGTATAAAATCTTCTCCGATCCCCAGAGTGGGGGGGGGGGGCACAGTTTTTGAGGCGCTAGCCTGCTGTGTCTTCCCTTCTGCCTGGCACAAAAATAAAGCCATCTCTTTCTTCCTCCAAAATCTCTGTCTCCGTATTTCTGTTTGGCATCAGTGCACAGAGAAGCCGGGATTTCGGCAACAGTAGTGAGGAGTTTTCTAGTGTTCAAGGAGCAGGGCATGATCAGCTCGTGGACAATTCTCCGATGGGTTGGCATCAAGGAGAAGTTTCAAGCATCATCAACCTTCTGGTTTCAGCCAGTCTGGGGTCTACGTGCTTGCGGCCGGCAGTTTTCAGCTGGTGGGGTCTGCTTCCTGTAACAACAACTTAGGAATGTGTCAGGCCTTTATCTCTATCTTTCAGGGAACTGGGAGTTTGGTGATTCTGCAGTGTGGCTGGTTTAGAGTCTAATTTGTTACCAGTTCCCCAGCCAACAGCTATTCTTTGTTTCTGCATCTTCACATTTCTCAATCATTAACTTTTTTTTTTTTTAGCTGCGTTGGGTCTTCGTTGATGGGGCTTTCTCTAGTTGCGGCGAGCGGGGGCTACTCTTCGTTGTGGTGTGCGGGCTTCTCACTGCGGTGGCTTCTCTTGTTGCCGAGCACGGGCTCTAGGCGCGTGGGCTTCAGTAGTTGAGGTGCATGGGCTCAGTAGTTGCGGCACGCGGGCTCTATAGCGCAGGCTTCGTAGTTGTTGCACATGGGCTTAGTTGCTCCACGGCATGTGGGATCTTCCCGGACCAGGGATGGAACCCGTGTCCCCTGCATTGGCAGGCGGATTCTTAACCCCTGCGCCACTAGGGAAGTCCCCCTAATCATTAACTCTTGAGTCAGCCTTTTACTTCAAAGGACAAGGACAAGGGGGCTTGTACATCGTTCCAAGTTGTATCTTTCTTGCCTCAGTGGGACGGTGGATTTGTGGGTAGGATGGAAAGGAGGGAGGGAGGGAGGGAGGGAGGAAGGAAGGAAGGAAGGAAAGGAAGGAGGAAGGAGGAAGGAAGGGTGAACCACTGGGTGGATAGATGTATGAATGGCTGAGCTGGTGGGTAAATAGATGAACTTATGGACAGGTGATTGGGTGGACAGATTAGCCTATGATCTGTCAGGACTCAACATTTCTACCTCTTCCTAATTTTCCTGCAGAGACACTTCCCCAGCCCAGTGTCACAGCCAATAACTTAGCCCCAGTGGAGCATGTGGAATCCATCAGCCTGCACTGCTTCCCCCCAGGGAGCACTGTGGCCCTCCAGTGGTAAGTCAGTGGCCAGAATCTCTTCCCTGGAGGCTGCAGGGAGCTGTCCTCAGACCATAGGACACGGACTCTGCAGAACATCACGAGGAACAGCATGGGACTCTGCCAGTGTGAGAGCTGGAACTGAGCCACCAGCGATATTCTCGTCAAAGTCATTTGTGAGTCGAGGGCCTTGCTAAAGGATGGGTGGGGGTACCACAGAGGTGTGGCTGAGCAGTGAAGCAGGGGCTGAAGTCCAGCTGGTTCTGGTGGCCAAGTTGGTGGTGTCTGCCCTAAGGCAGGGGACTTTTATTATTTGCATAAAGGCCTCATATTGGTTGGGGGTCCTATTTAAGTCTCTCCAGGCCAGAGGTACCCCGTCCCATTATGAGACATGTTACCGACTTCCCAGCAGCGGATCCAGCTGGGCATTTAGAAAAGCTTGCAAACCCCATGTGCAGGACGTGAAACCCTAGCTGCATCAGCAATATACAAACTCCACTGGGTGGGAGATTAGCTCACGGATCTCTTTTCAGCACCCAAGTAGGTCCTCAGTAAATATGCGTTAAATGTATGAATTAATGAGCGTGTGGCCTTGGGGAAGTGGTTTTTGTACTCCGAGCCTCAGTTTCCCTATTGTTAAAATGGGAATGATAAAACCTACACTATAGGATTTGGTGGAGAGTCAAATGAATGAAAGCATTTACAGTACCTGAAAATGTATCTGGCACATTGTAGGAACATGGTAAATGACAGCTGTTGTCATTGCTAATTAATGCATGATGTTTGATTGACTCTTAATTATTCAATAAATTGAAAATATTTAGAGGCTGACTGTGCACCAAAGCACTGTGTTAGGTCTGGAGTGTGCAACAGGAAACAAAGCAGATCCCTGGTCCTGTCCTCCTGGGGTTTCTAGTCCAGTGGAGGAGACAGACCTGTCCCAAGACAGTGGCAGCCCAGAGTGGGCAGGGCCGATATGCGGGAATCTAGGAGGCTGGAGGAAACCCAGCAGGGGTGCTTGACCAAGCCTGGGGGTCAAGGAAGGCTTCCTGGAAAAGAAGACCTGAAAGATGAATCTGGAAGAACCAGGTGACAAGGTTAGGGATAATAATGTTCTAGGTGGAGAGAGCAGCTTGTGCAAAGGTCCAGAGGCACAAAGTAGCAAGAGAGATCATGGAAACGCAGAAAAATAGGAGTAGAAGTGACTAGAGTGAAAGATGAGTCTGGAGACTCAGGGTTGTATCGTGCAAGGTCTTGAAGTCCTTGCCAATGATTTGTTCTTTACCCCTAAAGGCACCGGAGAGCTTTGGAAGGGTTTTAAATAGAGGAGTGACATGGTCAGATTTGCATTTTAATATTTGTATTTAAATATTCTCCAGCCTGTCATGTTGAAGATGGATTGGGGGAAATGAAAAGGCCATTCCGGAGGCTCAGTAACAATCAGGAGGATAGATGATAAAGAATGAACCAGGGTGAGGACCACAGGGAGGGGATGGAGGTGATGCATCCTGAGGCACAAGGGAGGGAGGACTGATGAGACTTCTCCATCTCTGGCCTTAGTGATGGGATAGAGAGCAGTGCCACCTTCTGAGATGGGAAGCCAGAAGGAGAAGCAGCTTTTGAGGGCAGACACTGTTTTAAAATATAGTATGTTCATTTGGAAATTTGAGGTTCAGTAAGGCCAACAGATCTGGAGACAATTGCCATTGAAAAGATAGTGTGTTACAGTTCACAAAAGGAGGGGGTGCACTACACCACGAGGGCTACATGGGGAAGCACCAGGGTCAGCCAGGAGGCAGAGGAAACCGTGAGCAAGATTCTTTACTGCGGTTTCTGTAGGAAGAAATGGGGGAGACAGAGTAAGCAGGTTTAGGATTGGCTAGTTTGAGTAATCTCAATGGGTTCTGGGGGCATAGAGGCTGTCCCTCGTTGTCTGGGACCTGCCCCAGGGTGGTTAGGGCAGATAGATAGTAGCCTGGAGTGTGACAGATGATAAAGGAGGTGATTCAGGTGTGGGCTCTGGTTTGGTTGGTTTGCATTTGCAAAACTTGCTCGTGAGTAAGTTATTTAATATCTCTAGGAATTGGCTAGCCCTGGGAGGGGCAGTCCTCCCAGGATTCAAGTCCTCCCCCACCCCCCAAAAGCTCCAAGATGTCAAAGCATCAGAATATAACAAATAAAAGACATGGTTCATACAGACACCAAGTTCAGCGTTGGACCTGGTGAGCTTGGGGTGCTACGGAGACATCCAGCATCCAGCAGATAGATGAGTGTGAAGCTTAGAAAGAGGAGTTGACTGGAGAACTCAGTTTGGGACTCAACACACTGGAGGTGGTGATTTAAGCCTTAGGAGTGCATGAGATTGTCTTGAGCGGGGGTGTATAAAATGAGAAGGGTAGAAAGCTAAGGAGTGTGAGTCCCGGGGTCCACCAGACTCAGGGCTCCAGCGGAGGAAGAGGAGCCCACAGAGGGATTGACGGGGTGGTCAGGGGCAGGGAGTGGAGAGTAGTATCTGAGCAGCCAAGGGGGGTGGGCTTGAGAGTTATTTAACCAACATGTGTTGAGCACCTACTGTGTGGCAGGCACTGTGCTAGGTGCTGGGGACACAGCAGTGACCACAACAGACAGAAGTCCATGCTCCATGGCACTGACATGCTAGTGGGAGGAGGAAGACAGTAAACAAATAAGCAAATAAAAATACAGTGTCGGGTGGTGATTGGTGCAAGGACGAACCAAAGTGAGAGAAGAGAGAGTGGCAGAGAGTGGTCAGAAAAGTCTTTTGAAGAGAAGACCTGGAGGAAATGAGGGAGCATGCCATGTGGATATTTTGGGGGAGAGGAGATTGCAAATTCCAAGGCCTGGAGGTGGGCGTGTGCTTGGGGCCGTTTGAGGAGCAGCAAGGGGGTCAAGGGTGAATGAAGTAGAGTGAAGGGGGAGAGTGAAAGAGACGAGGTCTGCCTTCCTGCAAAAGAGGTAACAGGGGCAGATAGCACAGGGCCTGTGGGCCGTTGGTGAAGGCTTTGGCTTTTACTGTGTGTGAGATGGGAGACAACGAAGGGCTTTGTGCAGAGGAGGGATGACATGTGACATAGGTCCGGGTAGGGACTGAACAGGGTCCCTCTGGCTGCTTGGGGGAGAATAGAGTGCAGAAAAGCAAGAGGAAAGCAGGCAGAAGAGGGATGGTCAAGTCTCAAATGCTGTTGTCCACTGGGTGGGGATGAAAAAGTGTCCTGGGGGTCAATGGCCCCACAGGCTCTGATGAGACAGACCTTCCTCTTCCCGGTGGCCTGACCCTCTCAATTCTCTGCAGATGGCCCAGACCCTCCCATGGTCAACCCTCCAGACCCAGAGGACAGGGTTGGCCAGCCCTCACCCTGTCCTGCTTTGCTGACTCAAAGCCCCCTGCCCAGTACCGTTGGGAGGTCGATGGGAAGCCAGGCCCTGCCACTCAGCACCTGGTCATCCCTGAGGTCTCCCTGGGCCAGGAGGGTAGGTATACCTGTGAAGCCTCCAACAGCATCACTCACCCTTGCAGCTCAGCCAATGGAAAGATCCGGATCTCAGGTGGGTGTGGAGATGTCATGGTGACAATGGCTCAGGCTCCCTTGCCCTTATACAGGTGGTGTCGGGGTTTGTGTCAGCCATACAGTATCTCAATAAAGCTGTATAACCCCTCCCCCAAAACTCAGTGGCTCAAGACAGTAAACATTGATTATGACTCACAAATCTTTGGGTGATTCTCCTGGACTTGACTGGATCACTCATGCATCTGTGGTCAGCCGTGGGTTGGGTAGGTGGCTCTGCTGATCTTGGCTGGGCTCTTTCACATGTTTGAGGGCTAGCTGGTGTAGGATGGCCTAGGCTCTTGGTATCTCATCCTCCAGCAGGCTAGCCTGGGCTTATTCTCATGCATAGGCAGGGGTTGGAGAGAGAAAGAGAGAGAGACAGACGGACAGACAGACAGAGAGACGGGGCAGGGGGCGGGTATGGAGGGAGGGAGGGAGAAGGGGAGGGAGGGAGGAGGAGGTGGAGGAGAAGGAGAAGGAGAAGAAAAAGGAGGGGCAGGGAGAAGAAGGAGGGGAGGGAGGGAAGAGGGAAAAGAAGGAGGAGGAGGAGGAGGAGAATAATACTAATCTAAGGTGAAAGCAGAAGCCTCCAGTTTTAAGGTCTATGCTCAGAATTTGCATAACTTCCCTTCTTCCCATTCTATTGGTCAAAGTAAATCACATGACCAGCTCATTCAAGAGGTAGGAGGAGGTGGAAAGTCACATTGCAAAGGGCATGTATTCAGGGAAGAGCCTAATGGGGACACCTTTGCAACATTGCAAAGGGCATGTATTCAGGGAAGAGCCTAATGGGGACACCTTTGCAAGCAACCCACCAGAGGGCCGTCATGGGAACAATGACTGCACGGTGGTTTGGTCTTACAGGATGCATTGGGGAAGCAGAGGAGCTGGGATTGCACCCCAGCCTGCCTCAAGGAAGCTGCTGCTTCCTGCACCAACCGTCATTAGCTCCAGGTCATTCAAAGATAATGGCTGTTTGCTCATTGCTAAGACATCTCACAGGCATCCATGAGACCAACGTGGTACAAACCGGTCTTCTCCCCAACCTATTCCTTCTCTGTTCTTGACGTATCTACTGTTCTAACATCCCGCAGATTCATCCTGGCCCTGGTCATCCATACGAGAATCACAAAAGCACAAAGGTCCCAGGCTCCCTCCTAAATGCCTTGTACATATGAGCTCATTTACTCCTCCTCACCACTCCGTCAGGGGGGTACCATCGTTACCTCCACTTTACAGAAGGAGAAAGCTGACTTCACAGAGGTGAAGTGACCTGCCAAGGCCACCGAGACTGTGAATGGTGAGGCTGGGATTGGAATTCTGGCTCTAGACTCATCTTTCATGCTCTTGGGAAGCCATGCTCATCACTCCTTCCCACAGTGGCCACCTTAGTCCAAGCTACACAGGTCACATGTGTCACCTGGACACCTACAATAGCCTCTTCCTCACTGGTCTCCCTTTTCCATGGTGCCATCGTCCCGCCCTGCCCAACATCAACTCTGCAGCCAGAGTGAGCTCTTATTATTTTATTTTATTTTATTTTCTAGGTAATAATTGATTTTTATTTAACTTTAATTCTCTCTCAAGTTCTTTTTTTAAATTAATTTTTATTGGAGTGTAGTTGCTTTACAGTGTTGCGCTAGTTTCTGCTATACAGCAAAGTGAATCACCTATACAGAGTGAGCTTTTGAAAGTGCAAGTCGGTGGCCTTGCTCTCCTGCTTAGAGCCCTTACATGTGTTCCCATTGCTCTTAGGACACATTCAGAACACTCAGGTGACCACCAGAGCCTGATGTGATCTGGTTCTGCAGGCCTTGGCAGCCTGTGACTCCACTCAGGCCTCTGCTCTCGAACTCCTCTGGTTGGAGCCCGCTGTGTTCTCCTCTTGCCTCATCATGTCACTTCTCATCTCTATTGCTCCCCTGCTAATAGATCCGGTCCAGGCTCATGGCTTTAAACACCACCCATAGGCCGGTGAGTCCTCCATGTATATATCCAGCCTGTTCCTCTCGGTGAACTCCTGGCTCATATCTCCAGTTGTCTGCTGATGCCTCCACTTGGAAGTCTGATAGGAATCTCCAATTCAGCGCAGCCCAATCTGCACCCCTCACACTCCTCAAAACCCACTCTACCCACTTCTTCTCCATCTCATCGGATGGAAACTCCATCCTTGCAGATGTTCAGGTCATATATGGACTCCAACTTCTCTCCCTCCCCATGTCCAATCCCACTGGCTCTGCCCTGAAAATATATCCAGAACCATTTCTCACCTCCTCCATGGCCTCCACCCTGGTCAAGCCACCACCATCTGCTGCGTGGCCCATGGCAGTCACCTCCTCATTGTTCCCCCAGTTTCCACTCTCGCCTCCTATAGTTTGCCCTTCACACCTCTAAACTCAACTCTTGTGACTCTCCTGTCACTTGCTCTCAGCCACACCAGCCACTTTGTGGTTCCTCAGACACGCCTGACATACTCTTGCCTCAGGATTTCTCTTCCCCTAGGTGACATCAGCATGGTTCCCTCCCTGTGTTCCGGTCTTTGCTCAGATGTTCTTTTTTAGTGACGTCTACCTTCACTAACCTATTTCAGATTCTAAACCAGCCCACTCTCCTACTCCTCCTTGTCTCTTCTGCTCTGTGGTTCCTTTCCCTGACCCCTGCTCTTATCTCCTTCTAACACAGTAGATGGTTTACTTAATTATCATACTGATTTTTTTCTTAGTATTTTACTTTTAAAAAAAAATTTATATTGGCGTATAGTTGATTTACAATGTTGTGTTAGTTTCTGCTGTACAGCAAAGTGAATCAGCCATACATATACATATATCCACTCTTTTTTAGATTCTTTTCCCGTATAGGTCATTACAGAGTATTGAGTAGAGCTCCCTGTGCTATACAGGAAACTCTATACAGTAGATCCTTATTATTTATCTATTTTATATATAGTAGTATGTATATGTCGATCCCAATCTCCCATTTATCCCTCTTCCCCTCCCCCCTGGTAACCATACGATTGGTTTTTACATCTTTAACTCTACTTCTGTTTTGTAACTCAGTTCATTTGTACCATTTTTTAAGATTCCACATATAAGCGGTATCATACGATATTTGTCCTCTTTCTGACTTCCCTCAGTCAGACTGATTTTTTTAATCATCAGTCTCCCTGTTAGATGGTCAGATCCATGAGGGCAAAGACCATGTTTGTCTTGTTGCCTGCTGTGTCCTCAGTGACTAGAACAGTTTGCTGAATGAATGAATGAATGCCAGTCACTCTGCCCAGGAGACTCACCCTTTGACCAACCGATCTTGGATTTGACCTTTGGATCTCAGCTTAAATGTCATTACCTCCGGGAAGCATTCCCTGATTACCCCAGGTTAGATCTCTCCTCCTGTAAGAGCCTCACAGAGCATCCCATTCTGCTCATTTATCACAGTGGCATGAGTTTAATGATACTTGTTTGCCCCATTGTGTGTTTTCTGTCTCATTTCCCTCCTAAAGTGTAAGCTCCAGGATGGCAGGGATTTCTGTCTGCTCTGTTCCCTGCTATATCTCCAGTACCTAAAAAAGTACCTTGCACACAGTAGGTGCTTAATAAATGTCTGTTGATTGGGGAATAGATAAATATGATCCCCAGAAGCTGAATAATGGAGGGGTTCAGAGTATGGGTTCCGGCATCAGTATGTTTCAAGTTATAACTCTACCACACGTGCGATCTTGCTTAGGTAGTTTAACCTCTATGTGCCTCAGTTTCTCCCTCTGAAAAATGGGGATATTAACAAAGCCTATCTTACAGAGTTATGTTGAGCAATAAATGAGATCATATAGTTTACTGGTCATTATCACTATTAGCCATGACTATTATAACTGTTATCTGGTCCTTCTCTGGGCCTCAGTTTTCCAGTCTGTAAAATGGGGGTGGGGGGGAAAAAGGGCACACAAAGGGCATGCCCAGCTCAGAGGACCTGAAACTCGCCCTTGTACCTGCTCTCTCTCAATCTCTCTCCCTCTCTCTCTTTCTCTCTGTCTCTCTCTCTATGTGTGTCTCTCTGTCTGTCTTTCTCTCTCTCTCTCTGTTTCTCTCTCCTGCAGGGGCTCCAGAGAATGACCTGCAGCCAGCCTTGCTCAGGACTGCCATTCCTGGTGGGGGCATCGCGGGGATCACATTGGGTGTCCTGATCGGCGTGGCACTCACAGGGATGGCCGGCTACTTCGTCGGGGTCTTGAGGTCCCAGGTATCAGCTCTGGGCTCTTCAGTGGTCACAGAGCTGGGACTGAGTGTCTGGGGAGTTCAGAGGGGGCTGCAGTTCTGGGGGCTGCAGTTCTGGGAGCTGTGTGGGCAGGGAGCTGGGATATCGACTGGGGCTGGTCTGCAGGGGAGGAATGTGCCCCAGGACCTGGAGACCAGGACTGGGGCTGGGGGTGGGGCACTTCTCACTTGTCCCAAGTTTAGTGTAGTGATTAGATCTTGGGCTCCCCAGTTAGCAGAAGTGAGCTCAAATCCTCTGACATCGCCTTCTAGCAGTGGTGATCTTGGAAAAGTGACCCAACTCCTCCTGCCTCAGTTTCCTCATCTGTGAAATGGGGATAAATGTATCCATAGGATTGTCTTGACAGTTCACTAGCAACACTGGGGCTTAGCCAGTGTCTGCATTTGGTAAATGGTCACGAAATCTATTATTTTTAATAACATTGTTAAAGTAAACATGTCAAATTATAACTAACACTTATATAGTGCCCACTAACTTCTAGCTATTATAATATTATATTACATCATTGTTAATCATAAATATTGCTAAATTACAAAGAGCTAACTGCACCAGTCATAGTTCTGGGTTTACTCATGAAAGCCTTCCAACAGCTTTAGGAAGAAGCTGTGCATATTATTCTTTCCAGTTGAAATGGAAGCTCACAGAATCAGAGACTTGCCCAGGGTCACCCAGGATCTGCACTTGACCTCATATGCCAAGCTGCCGCACATGCAGAGAGACCTGGGTTCACGTCCCTGCTCCACCATTTCTGGGCTTTTGTCACCTTGGATGAATTCTTGTATATCCCCTGGGTCCTTTTATACTGCATCCTTCCTTTTCTCATTTATACTGCTCCTGCTTTTCCTACACAGTGGGCACAAAAAGTCAGTTGTACATAACTGAATTTCCCGGGTGCTCCAAGAAGACTCATTTGTATGACCCTGGAGAAAAACTTCACTGTCCCCTCTGGGCCTCAGTTTCTTCATATAGAATAAATGAGAGCTAGACAGGAATCTCTTTTTAAACAGAGTAATCATTTTGAGTAGGCTTCTTCTCAAAGTAAGTTTTACAAGTTTTATTATTCTCTAGGACAAAGGGCACAAGCCCCATAAACTCTAGGCTTCTAAATGATCAGGGTTTTCATCACAAGGTAAGCAATTCCAATAAACATTTCCAATGGTGACTGGACAGGGTACCAGTTAGGATGCATTCCACTGCAAACAAAAGATAACCTGGCTCACAGTGGCAAAACCCATAACTGTTACTTTACAAGGTGTCCCAGGCCTCAGTGAAATCCTTCCATTCATCCCTCCATCCTCAGTTTGTTGAGTATCCTCCCCAGCTTGCTACCTCATGGTCTCAATATGGCTGCCTCAACTGTAGATATCCTGCCCTCACACCACATCATTGTGGTAGGCAGAAGAGACGCCCATGCCCCAGTCTGTGAATATGTTATGAACCTGTTACATAGTAAAAGGGACTTTGCTGATGTAATTGAGGTTACAGACTTCAAGGTAGGGAGAAGAGTAGCCTGGATTACCCAGGTGGGCCCAGTTGAATGACACGAGCCCTTCAAAGCAGAGAATTTTCTCTAGCTGGAAACAGTGGAGAGGTGCGGCAGAAAGGGAAGTGGAGAGATTCCAAGCGTGGGAGAGATTTGTTGCGTGTTGCTGGCTCTGAGACGCAGGGTTCATGTGCAAGGACAGGGGAAAAGCCTCAGGGGCTAAGAGTGGCCCACAGCTGATAACTGGCGAAATGGGGACCTTGGTTTCCAAACTCCAAGGAATTGGATTCTGCCAACAACCTGAGTGAGCCTGGGAGCAGATTCTTCCCACAGCCTCTACAAAAGAGACCAGCCGGCGACGGCTTGATTTCAGCTGAGAAACCAGCTGTGCCAACCTGGACTTCTGACCTTCAAAACTGTGAGATCATGAATTTGTGTTGTTTCCAGCCACTAAGTTTGTAATCATTTGTTACCTCAGCAGTAAGAAACTCATATGGTTATTTAAATGCAGGAAGCAGGGGATGGCTCCTTGGGACCCTGCCTCCATTTTTTCAGAAGTTAATTAATTCCCAGGAACCTCTAGATGTCTGTGTGTCTCACCCTTTCACCTCCTTCAAGTTGTTCTGGATACTGTATCGAGACTCAGACCACCCGATTTAGTCCTGCATCCATGCCCACCCCAGCACTTTGACTCCCTTGCCCTGATCCCCATCACTTCCTAACATCATAGGTAATTCAGTTATTTATTATGTATCTTGCTTATTGTTTGTCTCCCTCCATCCCTCCCCCATCCTTGCATAAAATGTAATTTCTTTAAAAGCTGAGGTCTATATTTCATTGCTAAAAGCAGTACATGTTATCATCTAATTAGGACAAACTTAAAATTGGGCAAATGATGCATATTATATGAAATCAGTTTTGTAAGGCCTGCTTTTGTAATCAAAACTGAGAGATTGCAGAACGCTGTACCGGTAAATATCCCTCCCCTTTCTAATACCCTGTATTAACCTGTTTTCATGGAGTGGCTATTCAGAATTGGCAGGTTCCCACATTCTATTCAATTTAACCTATATTGGCTTGTTTTTTTTCCTAGTGAAGGATCGGTTTTAAAACATTGTGATACTGAAACAGGGAACTTGATACAGTATTTGTATCTATTTTTATGATTTTTTTTATTGGGGTATAGTTGCTTTACAATGTTGTTAGTTTCTGCTATACAAGGAAGTGATCAGATATATGTATACATATATCACCTCCCTCTTGGACCTCCCTCCTAACCTCCCCTGCCATCCCACCCATCTAGGTCATCACAGAGCACCGAGCTGAGCTCCCAATAAGCACCTAAAATAGTGCCTGGCACTAGTAGAGACAAATAAATCTTTGCTGAGTGAATGGTGGGGGGGCAGCCCTAGGGCGGCAATATGGGTTGGAAGGTCAGCAGAAGTCACACATGGGAAGACACAGCCGTGAGCCAGCCTGCCGGGCTGAGACTGTTAGGTGAGGGTGTGGAGGCGGGAAAGACCTGGGTTTATTTTCACCTGTTAGAAAGAAAGTGGAAGTTGTGCTATGGGAAGGAAACAGAAAGTCCTTTCTTGTAGGGGCAGGAAAAGACAGAACCTGCCATGGGGAGGGGTGTGGGTAGGTGGGGATTTAGGAAGAGAAAACCTTGTTCCTTATGAAGGGGCAGATTTGGGAAGCCCACTCCAATGGCAGCTGTGTCCTCTTGGGTGGGGCGGAGGGGAGGAGGAGAGGGGGCCCCAGGGCGTGTGGGACAGAGCAGAGGTAGTCAGGAGAGAAGCCTGGCTGAGGAGTGGGTGGGTGATTAGAAGACTCAGATTTTTCGGGAAGAACAGGATGGACGGTGGAGACCTTGAATGCTGACTTGTCTACACCAGGTGCCCTCAGCCCAGGAGCCATGGAGTTTGGGAGTGTGCTGGGGTAATGTGGTCACAGGCGTTGATGGATCTGGGTGTACAGAGGAGATGAGACTGGAGGTCTCCAGAAGCCACATTGGGACCTTGGAAGGTGGCGCTCACGGAGGTTAAGAGCCAGGTAGACCAGAATCCCTGACCTGAATCAGGCAAGTCATCACAACTCTGTAAGCTTCAGTGTTCTTAAATGAGATGGAATAATATTATCGCTTACCCTACTCTACTTTTCATTTTTCCACAGTATGTATCATCTTCTAATATCCCACATAATTTACGTACTTGTTATGTTTATTGTTTATTGTCTCTTTACCCACTAGAGCAGTATTTTCTGTCTGTTTTGTCCCCTGCGTTCTCCCCAGAGCCTAGAGCAGGTGCCGTTGGTGTTCAGAAAGTGTGTGCTGAATGACTGAGTGTATACCTTCCTCACAGGGGCTGCTGTGAGTATTACAACACGCAACAGTCAGAACACCTAGAGGGGATTCGCATGTACTGAGCGCTTACTCTGTGCCAGGCGCTGTTCCCGGTACTTTCCCAGCGTTAACTCCTTTGATCCTCACAAGCTTCTTGTGAGGGGAGATTGTTGTTTATGTCCAGTCTGCAGATGAGAACATTGACACACACGGGGTGACATAACTTTCTAAACAAACCACAGCTGGGGCATGGAGAACTCAGGCCACAGCTTTCGAAGAGGCAAAACCATTACCATCTCCATCTTATAGCTGAGGAAAGTGGCCACCAGAGAGGGGAATTGAGGTGCCCAAGGCCACACGGTTTGCAAGTGGAGGAGCCAGGATTCCAAACCCTCCAGTTTGCTCAGCCTCGTGCTTCGTTGGAGCAGATACGTGGTGACTGCCTGTGACATGAACGAGATCCAAACAGGGGCAGCAATTCAAGGCAGCTGGGCAAGCCGAGATCTCTTTTCCTCCATGCCAAGCTGCCCCTCATGCCCTGTGTAATCACTGTAGAGTTTTCTCAGCCTTATCTTGAACCACCTACCCTCTCACTTCCTTTCTTCTGGAGCCACTTGAATTTCCTTCTGTGCCTTCAACTCAGCACCTTCTCATATGCCGCTCCCTCTGCCTACCAGAGTTACCCCCTGGCTCATCCCTGCATCCTCCAGGTCTCAGCTCTGATGCCCCCTCCTCCGGAAAGCCATCTCTGATCCTCAGGCTGGGGCAGGCACCCACTCTGGTTTCCCCCACCCCAGCCCTGCCCACTCTTGAGTCATCGCTGACTGGGGACAGGTCTGTCTCCCCTGCTGGACCTTGAGTTTGTGAGGGCAGGGCTGGGGATTTCTTGGTCACTGCTGTGTCCCAACACTACTAGGCACAGGAATCAGCCCAGAGGAAGAGTTCGGGGAATATGTGTTATATGAATGAATGAATGAACGAATGAAGGTAAAGAAAACATGGATTAAAGGTAGTTCCCTGACCTGGTTGATTACGTTCAATCTTGGTTTTTTTAATGCTCCCAACAGCTTGTCTTGCCCAAAGGGATTTTTTTTTTTTTCTAAAAAAGAAGAATTAACGGTCATATACTGAGCCTTTTTTATGTCCTCCAGGTCTCAGCTCAGATGTCTCCTCCTCCAGGAAGCCTTCCCTGCCCCCTCCCCACAGGCTGAGTCAGGCACCCCTTGGGGCTCTCCCCACCCAGCTTGCTCTGTGCCATCCTGCCCTTCTGACTCCAGAGCCTTTGTTTATGACCAGGATTCCATTTCACAAGCATCACTTCAGCTCATTTAATATTTCCAGGCTGCTCGTAGTGAGCTTGGCACTGTTTTGTTAAGCTCTTGACAGCCCGGAGCCACCGTTATTGATTTTATTGTTAGAGCTGTTGACAACGATAATCTTAGTTCCTGGTCCCTTTAACATTCTTGAATTGTCCCACCCTGGCACCACCTCCCCCTGGCTGCTCCCTCATCCTGGCAAAAACAGTGAGGAGGGGGGCTGAGGGTGGCAAGGGGCATCATTCTCAAGGGGATCCAGGGCCAGAGGGCGGGGCTTTCTTTCTCCTTCCCCACCTTGGGGGAAACCCCAGGCTTCCCGGGGCTTCTGTTCTCTCCGTGCTGGGAGGAGGAAAGTGAGCCCTTGGGTGGAGGGCGGAGGCGGAGCCCAAGTCTGTCCGGGGAGCCACTGTCATCCAAGTGCCTGTGAGTTTGAGTTTGCAGCAGGGCAGAGGGGAAGAGAGGGGAGCTGGAGGGGCCGCAGCTGGAGTGAGGACGGCGTCTGTGTGCACAAGCCGGGGAGACAGTCAGCTTGGTGCCCTGCAGTGAGCCCATGGGGTCCGCTGACCTACGGGGCCACCGCTGGGCAGAACTCCTGCTCTCAGGTGAGTGCACTGCTCCCTTCAGGTGGGGCGCGGGGGGGGGCGGGTGTGTGTGTACATGTGCACGAAAGAGACACAGAGAGAGACACAGAAATAAACACAAATACAAAAGACATTGACAAAGGGAGACAGAGGCAGAGACAATGACGTACGTACAGAGAGATGGAATCAGAACCACAGAACCAGAGAGAATCAGAAAGACAGAAATAGAGTGAAAATAACACTAGAAACTGCACCAGAGGGAAAAACAGAGAGAGGCAGAGAGGAGAGAGGGAGACAAAGGATAAAGAGCAAGAAAACTCTTCAAAGACACACAGAGAGAAATAGATTCAGGAAGAGTCAAGGCGGGGAGAGACAGAGACAGAGACCCAGAAATGGAGCATAACAGAGAGACAGGAGTGAGACCGGCAGAGAGAGGCCGTGCCAGCCCTGAGAGGCCAGGGCACGCATCAGGACAAGGGATGGATGTGACATTTATGCTTAAAGGGCATCTAAGGCAAAAGGGAGAAACTAGAATATTTCGATTAAAAAACAGAGACAGATTCACAGATGTAGAAAACAAATTTATGGTTACCAAAGGGGAAAGCAGGGGGAGAGGGATAAATTAGGAGCTTGGGATTAACAGATGCACACTACTATGTATAAAAGAGAAAAACAACAAGGTCCTACTGTATAGCACAGGGAACTATATTCAATATCTTGGAATAACCTATAATGGAAAAGAATCTGAAAAAATATATTATACATATATATGTATATGCGCGTGTATATATATATTATACATATATATGTATATGCGTGTGTATATATATTATACATATATATGTATACGCGTGTATATATATATTATACGTATATATGTATACGCGTGTGTATATATATTATACGTATATATGTATACGCGTGTGTATGTATATTATACGTATATATGTATACGCGTGTGTATATATATATTATACGTATATATGTGTATGCGTGTGTTTATATATTATACTATATATGTGTATGCGTGTGTATATATATTATACGTATATATGTGTATGCGTGTGTATATATATTTTACGTATATATGTATATACGTGTGTATATATATTATACATATATATGTGTATGCGTGTGTATATATATAATACATATGTATGTATATGCGTGTGTATATATATATTATACATAAATATGTATATGCATGTGTGTGTATGAATCACTTTGCTGTACACCAGACAGTAGCACAACATTGTAAATCAACTATCCTTCAACTTTTATAAAAGCGTCTTGGAGGCAAAGACGTGATTTTGCAATGTGTGGTGTGCAGAGGTGAGGGCTCAGCCCGGCTTTGCTGTGTGGCCCTGAGACCGGCTCTCCCCTCCGGTCGGAGCTTCCTGGCTGAGCCCGGCAGGCTGCAGGGGCTTTGCAGTCCTCCTGGGGACAGGGGTCTGACATTTATCAGCCCCATCATCTGTGGGTTTTTCTTTGAAATTTGCCTCCTCCTGGAGAGACAGAAGGCAGGGCCCTCTGGGGAGGGGGCAGGGGGAAAGGGTCCAGGTGGAGGATTTGCAGAGAGAGAAGTTTCCTCTTTCAGATGATGAGGCCCACTGTTGATACTTTCACTCACATTCTTTCATTTATCCTATGACAGTTATGAGGCGGGAACTGTTATTACCCTTGTTTTACAAATGGGGAAACTGAGACTCAGAGGACATCACTTGCCCAAATAAACAGCAAAGGTGGGATTCAAAACCCACGGAGTCAGGCTCTGAGCCTATGGGCTTTACCTCTAATAGCAATGAAGATAGAGAAATACAAGCACAGGAAATAATAATGATGATAATAGTGATAATAACAATAGTATAATACTATGGGACTTCCCTGGTGGTCCAGTGGTTAAGACTCTGCACCTCCACTGCAGGGGACTTGGGTTTGATCCCTGGTTGGGAAACTAAGATCCTGCATGCCGTACAGTACAGCCAAAAAACAAACAAACAATAGTACTAATAATAGTGACTGACACTTACTATGAACTGTCATATCTGATATCAGACCTCACAATAACCTGATAAACTAAGTTCTACTATTCTCCCCATTTTGCAGTTGAAGAAAGTGAGGCTCACAAAGAGAAAGCCCCTTGCCCATGATAATAGAGAAAGTAAGCAGCAGAGTCCATATTTGCTCCCAAATATACTAAGAGCCCATGCCCTTAACCTGACTGAGCAGGGGATGGGGCAGTGCTTGGGCTATACTGGGGTCATTTGAGGGGTAGAGAAGGGCATAGCTGCCAGCCTCTGTTAATTGGGTTTATGGTTAGGGCAAGGGGGGAATGTCAAGGTCAGCTGCACATGGGCATGGCTGCTGGGGTTGAGGCTCCCCATCTATGCCCACAGTCTTTAAGTTTCCACAGAACTGTGTGCAAAATGGCCAAATGGAAAACTGGAAACTCCTACTACCTTGTTCCCTTTTCTTCCCCTGTGCAAGGGAAATCTCTGCCTGAGGGCAAGTATGAGGAAGTACGAAAGGTTAATTTCTCCCATCAAAGATAATAAAAGAAGTTCCCCTTTATCAGGGGTTGGCTCTGTGCCCATCCCTGGTCCAGAGGAATTGCACGGTGTTGAGAGCGCAGTCTTTAAGGGCTGGCAGGCCAAGTTCCAGTTAGCTTTTGACACTTACTATCTGGTCTTGGAAAGTGACTTCACCGATCTGAGCATTTGTTTACCTCCCTGTGGAAGGGAGAGGCTGACCATGCATCTCCCACGGGCGTGAGCATTGTTGGAGAGAGCACAGTAACCCTCAGGAGACCCAGTTAAAAGCTTGACAGTGTTCATTACCACCCACAACAATCCTAGGAGGCAGATGATATTATTCCTATTTTACAGCTGGGGAAATTGAGGCTCAGAGAAGATAAAAACATGCCTCAAGTCACACGGCCAATAAGTAATGGGTAGAAGTCAAGCCTCTAGGGGTGGAGGGCCCCATCCATGACCTCAGACCTCCCTCCACTTAGGAAGACCATAACTGGGCACCCCCAACATACCTCTTCCTCCCTGAATGCCTCCTCTTTCCCCTCCAGCCTCACTTTTGACCGTGTGGAGCCTGCCAGCTGCAGCCCAGCTCACCCCTGATGCCAACCTGCTTAAAGTCACCCGAAGTGAGAAGGATGTTGTTCCGTCTATATTTGGTGCCCCTTGGTCACCCTAGACTCATGGTAGATTCAGGGAACAGAAAACAAGGCTGTCATTCTGATCTCCGTCTCCACACCTCAAGCGCCCATCAGGGTTCCATGCCCAAAGTCCCAACATGACAAACCTGATTGGCTCACTCAGGGTTGGGCAACAACTGGTCCGATCATTTGTGTCGAAGCTGGGGCGGGGGGGCTTGGTAAAGATGTGGGCTGTGGCTATCATGGCTGTGGGTGGGGAAGGTTGGCTAAGAAGTGGGTAGGGGGACCTGTCTGTCATCCATGTTACAAGCTTGACTTCTTTGCATGACCCATTGTCATATCCCATACCCTCCATTTTATTTGTACCATCCCATTTAATGGGCCTTGGAGAGGGGAAGTGAGTGGCCCAAGATCACACCTAGAATGGGAAGTAGATCCAGCATTTGAGCCCAGTCATGGAGCTCCAGGGTGTCTGCATGCAATTCCAATCCACCCCTGTTTCTCTGGGTCCCTCTGTGACTATATCTTGCTTGGTCTTCCTTTATCTGTGTCTCTGCCTCTTGTTTCCCTCTCTCTGTTTCTCCCTCTGTAGAATCGCTGGCCAAGCCCACCATTTCAATCAGCCAGGGCACAGCCATAGAGCACAAGGAAAATGTGACCTTCTACTGTGGCACCAAAGATGTCAACATTACCATCTACTGGGTCTCCAACAATCAACCCCTGGTGTTCCATGAGCGCATGCAGCTGTCCACAGATGGCAAGACCCTCACCATCTTCCCTGTCCAGCGGGAAGACACCGGGACTTACCAACGTGAAGTTTGGGGTGTCCTCCAAGTCATGAGCAGCGACCCCACCTTCCTGGTTGTGAACTGTGAGTCCCTTTCCATTCTCCCAGCCCCTCCCCAGCACCCGCTTCCTTGGTGATCTCATTCAGTCTCGCAGCTTTATTGTTTATTTATTTATTTAAATAATTTATGGCTGCGTTGGGTCTTTGTTGATGCGCACGGGCTTTCTCTAGTTGCGGCGAGTGGGGGCTACTCTTCGTTGCGGTGCGCGGGCTTCTCATTGCGGTGGCTTCTCCTGTTGCAGAGCATGGGCTCTAGGCGTGCGGGCTTTAGCAGTTGCAGCGTGCGGGCTCAGTAGTTGTGGCACACGGGCTTACCTGCTCCGCAGCGTATGGGATCTTCCCGGACCAGGGCTGGAATCCGTGTCTCCCTCATTGGCAGGCGGATTCCCAACCACTGTGCCACCAGGGGAGTCCCCAGTCTCATAGCTTTAAATACCATCCGAATGCGGACTTGTCCACGCTTTAACTCCAGACGTATAACTGTTTGATGTCTCTACTTGGATTCTCCTGGGAATGTCCAGCTTGACATACCTAAAACTGAGCTCCTTAACTTTCGGATGCTTGATCCAAAATATTGCCTAGGTAGTGGTGAGGAAAGAGCATTTGCTGGCATGCTTTAGATATTTCTTCCAATCCCGCTTTATCCAGGGATGAAGCTGACATGTCATCACTGTAAGACTCTTGCATCTCCTTTGTAATGTTTCCAGAGCTTGAGTGGGGAGAAGAGAAAAATTAATGTTTATTGACTGTCTAGGTCCCCCTAAGAGAGCTGTCACTGACGCTATTATTACTGCTACAATTGTTCTCGTCCTCCCAGATGGTCCTGACCCCGTCAGAATCAAGGTGGAGTCCGGTGTACCCAACGGGGAGGCAGTTGAGGTGATAGAGGGCAGCAACGTGACCTTCTCGGTGGAAACTCAGTCTCGCCCACCCGCTGCCTATTTATGGTTTTTCCCCAATGACTCCAAGCCCATCACGAGCTCATTTCTCACCGCAAGCATATTTACCATCTGTGCCGTGTCCAGGGAACACGAGGGCACGTACAGCTGCTTGGTATCCAACAGTGCCACCCAGCTGTCCCACCTGGCTACTCTTAAATTCCACATCCTTGGTGAGTCTCTTCTCCCTATATTTCTCTCCTTTGTTTCTCTGAGAATCAGAGCTACACCAATATCCTAGAGTTTGAGGAGGACCCAGTGGAGTGGGGACTTCCCATGTGGCTGGTGGCAGATCGTGGCTCTGGCCACAGGCAAGGACCTGGGTCCTGGCTTGACACATCCTCTCCAAGGCCTTGTAGGCTCTCTGTGGGGCGTCTGTCACTTGATTCTCTGGAAGTGGGGGAGGCGATTCTCTGTACATACAAACACTAACACAACACTCACAGACCCCATACACACATAGGGACACACACACAAATAACAATCACACATACAGGGGACTTCGCTGGCGGTCCGGTGGTTAATACTCCACGCTTCCACTGCAGGGGGCACAGGTTCGATCCCCGGTCAGGGAACAAAGGTCCCGCATGCTGCACAGTGCGGCCAAAAAAAAAACCAATCACACATGCATAGCACACTCACACATGTGCACCACAGACACAACTCACACACAACACATACACACAACATACAAAAGCACAGAATACACACACTCATACAAGATACATATAACACGTACCCAACAGATACACACAATACATGAAACACACAGTACATGACACATCACAGACACACAACACATACACATACCATACACACAAACCCACAACACGTACATACCATGCACTCACACATATGCACAGCACATACACAATACTCACACACAAAACACGGACACACATATCTCACATATGGAGCAAACAATACCACAGACACACAACATATTCTCCCGTAAAACACATACACACAAAATATAATATGCACACAATACACACACACACACACACATCATAGACACTCAACATCCTCATGTACAACACAGAAAACACCCCACATACCATACATTCAACACCGTCAACTCATGCACAATGACACAGAACACACACACAATGCATAACTGTACTACACACACAATTTAGTGATACACAAAGCATATACTCACACAGTACAATACATACACATACCACATATACCACCACAGACACATAACATATACTCACGCACAGAAAATATATACACACACAATACACACTCACTTGCACACAAAGTACCTATATATACCCCACCATACCTCAGTCACAAAACATATACACACAACGCACACATATAAATAGACACAAAGCACACACTCACACACAAAACACATCCACATACCACACACTCTCCATACACACAAAACCCATAACACATTCACATAATTGTCACACAACACACACTCATACACAAAAGACTTAGATGTACCACCCACACAATACAGTCATATGCAGAACACGTGTACACACACACACTACCCACAACATACACACACAGCCCTGGAAAATTCTGTGGGCCCCATATGGGTGGGAGACTGACAGAGGGACCCTGGACCCCATCCTGTTCCTCTCTGTCTTTCCAGAAAGGCTGACCAAGCCTTGCGTCATGCCCCCGAACCAGACTCTCGTAGAGAACGCCAGCCTGGTGGGCCTGACCTGCCAGACCACCCATGAGAGAGCTGCAGCCCGGTGGTTCCTGCGGGGCCAGCCCCTTCTGCCCAGCGAGCACCTGGTGCTGTCAGCTGACAACAGGACCCTGGTCATCCATGGCCTTCAGCGCAATGACACAGGGCCCTATGAGTGTGAGGTCTGGAACTGGAGCAGCCGGGTGCGGAGTGACCCCCTCAAGCTGAACATCAGCTGTGAGTCGCCCCGAGCCTGGACCTTCTCCTCCTCCCTTCTCCCTCCCCTGCTTCAGTTCTTCCTTCCAGCCACTCATTCCATAATTATTGAATACCTGCTCTGTGCCAGGAATGTCTGGGCACCGGACAAGACAACCCTCATGGAGCTTACGTTCTAGTGGGGGAGACAGACCATAAACAGCTAAGCAAGGGAGATTCCTGGTGTGTCAGATGGCACTAGAGGCGGCACGAAAGACAGGCAAGGCTGGGACACTGGGGAGGTGTTGCAGTCCTAGCTGGGGTGGTCAGGGGAGGCTTCCCAGAGGAGGGGGTGTTTCTGCAGGAGGAGGCCGGGAGTGAGCCGTGCAGCTAGCCAGGGGAAGTGAGTTCCAGGGGAGGGAGCAACACGTGAGATGGGGCTGTGCTTGGCATGTCAGAGGAATTCAAGGAGGCCCAGGTGACCAGAGAGGTCAATTATGGGAACAGAAGAAGCTGGGAGAGTGGGGTAGACCACACAGGGTCCTATGGGCCATGGTGAGGACACTGGGAGCCACAGAAGGCTCTGAGCAGAGGAGAGAGAGGATTAGACTTGGGTTTGCACAGGGTCTCTCTGGCCCCTGTCTAAGGGCTGGAAGCAGGGGAGAGGGACGAGGTGATAGAAAGAGTAGAAAGAGTTGTGTTTGTCTGGGTCCATGGAGACAGATCTCAAGATGAGATTATACGTGCAAGGATTTTATTAAGGGAATGCTCCTGTGCAGAAAAAGGAGGGCGGGAACCTCAAAAGGCTGGGAGGGCCATCAGACTGAGATCTAAGTGTGACTCCCAGGGAGGAAGAAAGGGAGAGAGGGTTGGATGGGAGTGTGTGGACTGCCATGTAGTCTAAGGAACATCGTCAAGACTCTCGGGGAGCCCATGTCTCCCAGGAAGGGGTCTGCCTTAGTTTCCCCAACACACTCAGGTACTGGCAGGGTGCAGCCCAGGAAAGGCCTGGGGGTACAGCAGCTGGGCTCTTGGTCAATCACACTCTTACCATTGGAGGTCTGTGAGGCACCCTCTCGTGGTGGCCACAGTCATCCATCAAGAGATGATGGGGCTGAGCCAGTGGCAACTGTGGGTGATGAGAAGTGGTCAGCCATGAATATATTTTAAATATCAAACTCACAGGATTTGCTGCTCATTGACCTGAAGCAAGAGAGGAAGGGAGGAGTCAAGAATGACTCCAAGGGTTTTTTTGCCTGAGCTATTCAAAGGATGAAGAAGCCATGAACTGAGCTCGGGAAGACTCGGGGAGAAGAGGTCTCTGCAGGGAGAGAAAGTAGGGGTCCACTTTACATGTGCACATTAAACAGCAGGGGGATAGAGAGACATGGCTTAAATACATTGCTTTTCCTTCCTTTTTTTTGGGGGGGGGCCGTGTCAGGTCTTAGTTGCAGCATGTGGGATCTTTCCTTGCGGCTCGCGGGCCTCTCTCTAGTTGTATTGTGTGGGTTTTCTCTCTCTAGTTGTGGTGCGTGGCGCGCGGGCTCCGGGGCGCGTGGGCTGTGAAGTTGCAGCATGCGGGCTCTCTAGTTGAGGCACGTGAGCTCGGTAGTTGTGGCGTGTGGGCCCAGCTGCCCCGTGGCATGTGGGATCCTAGTTCCCCGATCAGGGATGGAACCGGCATTGCAAGGCGGATTCTTTACCACGGGACCACCAGGGAAGTCCCCTCCCTTCCTTTCTTGCTCTCTCCTCTTTCCTTCCAACTCTGGTCATGAAACCAAAAATGTCTATCTTGTTCTCTCTGTATGCTGAGCAACAAGTAAGGCACTTGATGATAGCCGTGACTTTCAGAGCTCACAGCCTACTCAGGATTGGGAGATCAATAATCAGGCAAAGAAAATACAGTGTGATAGGTCCTGCCATGGGACCAGAGATTTGGGGAACCCAAAGGGAGCCCCCACCCAGTCTGGGGGATGTGGGAAGGCTCACCATGAGAGGTGGTGTCTACCGCGAGACCCGAAGGACACGTAAGTTAGCTAGGTAGAGCAGACTCAGGAGAATAGCATTCCAGAGAAGGAAGAGAGTATGCGATGACTCGGAGGCAATGGAATATCCAAGTAGGATCTTTTTTTTTGAAACATCTTTCTTGGAGTATAATTGCTTTACAATGGTGAGTTAGTTTCTGCTTTATAACAAAGTGGATCAGCTATACATATACATATATCCCCATATCTCTTCCCTCTTGCGTCTCCCTCCCTCCCACCCTCCCTATCCAAGTAGGATCTTATTCCAGGATTGAAAGTGGGAGGTGTGGAGAGGTGAGTGGTGGGACTGGAGGGGTCTACAGGGACCTTGTGAATGAGTTCATCAGCCATGGGCTTTGTCCCAAGGACCCTAGGGAACCGTGGAAGGTTCTGAGCAGGGGAGGGATAGTGTCAAGTTTGTACTTAGGAAGACACCTCTAGCTGCTGTGTGCAGGATTTGAGACCAGGACGGGGAGACCAGGATGGGGGCAAATGAGGGATCCTGATGGCCATGGGGTTAGGATGGAGAGAAATGAACAGATTCAAAGGATATTTAGGGACAAGGGCAAGATTTCCCTCATCTCCTGGAATGTCCCAACTAGAACCTCTTTGCATCCTTCTTTTTAGTAGTTCACATTAATTTCAATGAGACAAGACTCAAACTCTTGGTTTGCATGAGAAATCCAACAGCCATTTCCTTTGTTTCCTTCATGTCTGTGGGAGGAGAGCCAAGTACCATTGGTCCCCTTCTGGCTTAACAAAGAAAATCCACAAGCATCTCTACCTTTGTGAATACATGGAGATGTAAATTTAGATACTGTCACTGGGCTGTTTGTTATTAAGAGATTCCATCAGAATTGTAAACATTTTGGAAGTTAGGGGCTACATTCACAGGACACAGCAACAATTTCTGAAGCCTGGATGTCTTATAAGACTCCTTTGTTAGAATTCACTTTTGCAATGGCAGAGGTTTTTGTTTTTGATTTTAATTTTGTTTTGTTTTGAATTTTTCCCCCCTCCATGTTGTGGACTACAATCTGTTTGCTCGGCAGCTAAGGAGGAAAGGGGAACATTTTCTCTTTCTTCTCTTGCTGAGATTCCTTTCAACAGCAGTTGCAGAGCCCTTGTTTTCCAGGCTACAGCCTGGAATTCCCTTAGTTAGAATTGAGAAGGAAAAAAAAAAAAAAGGCAGAACTTCCAATGTGGAATTGAATGGGATGAAATAGGACATCTCGCCAGTGGAGGATGGGTGCATAACATTTGGATCCGCACACAGATGGCCCCGATCGAGTGGACATCACCAGGGGGTCGGCGTCCGAGGTGGTCAGCACCATCAAGGCGGAGCTCAACTCCAGCCTGACCCTGCGGTGTTGGGCTGAATCCCAGCCGGATGCTGAGTTTCACTGGACCCTTGAACCCTCCACGAGTGTCTGCACAGGGGAACAGCTGGTCATCGAGGCCCTGACTTGGGAACACCAAGGGATTTACAGCTGCACAGCTTTTAACTCTCTCACCCAACTGGCCCACTCTGCCTCAGTCCTGGTCAGAGTGATAGGTGAGTCTTTCAGGTACACCTTCTCCTTGGGTCCAGGTGACTTTTCCTGATGCTGGCCTCAGCAATCTGATCTTCCCTTACCATGGGCTGGGGTGTGCCAATGACTGTCCTGCAAGGGCAGGTTCCTAATCCGGAGCTGTTGGATCCCAACTGCTAACACTCAGGCTCTAGAACCTCTACTTCCTACCTGTGTGCCCTGGCAAACTCTCCAGGCTGCTCTGAGCCTCAGTTTTCCTATCTGTAAATGGGGCTTATGATGCCTACCTTTCAGAATTGTTTAGAAGCACAGTGAGTCGGGGAGGTCACCAATGAGAGAAGGAGTGAGCTGATAGGTGGGGTCAGGAATTATATTAATAACAACCTGGGTGTGACTGGCAGAGAGCCCCTGTATTTCTGCCTTGAGTTCTTGAGAGGGCAACATAGTGTCGCTGTTTGCCAGTCGTTGTTCACATCCTGGCTCCAATGCTGTGTGACCTTGGGCATGCTACTTAACCTCTCTGGGCCTCTGATTCCCTGTCTGTAAAACAAACATAATGGTTGTGTTTACATCAAAGCGTTGTTGAAGATTAATTAACATTTGTAAAGTTCTTATGGCAGTGCCTGGCATATTGTGTTTGCTAAATAAAACTATTCTTTATCGCGCCTGTGTCACACCCTGAAGCAAGCCTTTCCATATATATTATCAGCAAACATTTCTTGGGTACTCTTTGCCAGTCAGCTATGAGGCAGGCCTGTTGGTATTTCGACCGTTCAGGAGAGATTGAGACTTAGAGACTAAAGCCCCATCACTAGGGTTTAAAAAACTGGCTGGCCATCTCAAGAGCGGTGTTATTATTGTTGTTTGGCTGCAGGATCTTAGTTCCCCGACCAGGGATCAACCCCGGGGCCCTCTGCAGTGGAAGCGAGGAGTCCTAACCACTGGACCGCCCGGGAATTCCCACAAGAGCAGTGTTCTTAGTTGTCTGCAAAGTAGAGGACCCCATACAGCTTTCCAAATTACCTCATTCAGTCTTCAGAACAGCGCTCTGGTCTTGTTAAGACCATTTGATGGATGAGAAACAAAGGCTCAAAGGAGGAAGCAGTGAGTTTGTTTGATGCTCACAGGGATGTTGTAGGGTTTGAATTAGATCATGTATGAAGGGCTCTTGGAGCTTAGAGCTTGGTAGATGGCAGCTTCTATCATCATCATCATCATCATCATCATCATCATCATCATCATCATCATCATTGCCTTTTATAAAGCACCTCCTAAGTGTCGGGCACTGTGCTGGTCCTTTTACATGTGATCTCATTTAATCTTCTCAAAAGCCTGTAGGGTTACAGATTACTATGCTTGTTTAACATTTAAAGAAATGGATACTCAGAGAATACAACCAAGAACTCCTCAGGCATCTAGGAAGCCCCCTCTTGCCCCTCCAAAGCAGAATCTTTTCCTCATACCCCTGACCCTCGTGTGGCTGCCTTCTTAATTCCTGTGGCTGGACTTCACCCCTTTGAGAAAGGTTCTGGGCAAAAGTGGGATGGGTAAACAGTAGGCCAATGTTCATGATAACAACTGCCATTTATTAATCAATCACTGGGTGCCAGGCATGAACATTTGTGATCTCATTTCATCTTTGCAACATCCTTATGCAGTAGGTACCATTTCCCCCACTTTGCAGATGAGGAAATGAGACTCAGGAAGAGTAGTTACTTTTGTCTGTGTCCACAGGGCCCCAGAGAGTCAAAGGTGACTCACTCGGGGGAAAGCCAGGTTTCTGGTTGCCAAAGCCCTTTTCTGTCTCTGAAGGCCATATTTGATCCATCATCCTAATTGGTAACATCGTCACACCAACATTGACTGATCACTGTAGGTCTAAATACTTCACCTACATTGAACATACTGAACATTGCATATACTGAACACGAATACGTATATGTTTAATCTTTTCAGCAACCATATAGAGTAGGCTTCATATTATCTCTCTTTACAGAAGAGCTAACGGACACACGGAGTGGTTAAGTAGCATGGCATGGCCAAGGTCACACAGCTGAGATGTGAACTTAGGCTGTTTGACTCCAGAAATGATTCTATTACTACCACAAACTTCAGCTTCCCAATGGCTGGAAAACAAGTGCTCATCAAATTATCAAGTGGAGATAAAGCCACAAACTTGGGAATGGGGCTGGGGACAGAGATGAGGGTGTGTCAGGCCCAGGTCCTGATTCTCTCTCCTTGCCCAGGTTCCGGGTCATCCCTCTCTGAAGGGGCCATCGCTGGCATTATCATCGGGATCCTGGCCGTCACTGCTCTGGCCACAGGGCTGGGCTGTTTCCTCTACATCAGAAATGCCAAAGGGTAAACCTGGGAACGGGAAAGGGGGTGTGGCCCACAGGGGACCTGACTGGCAGGAGTGTTGCTGACCTTGGTGCTGAGCGGTATCCATGGCACGTGGGGAATTGAGAGGGTTTGGCACATTGCCCAAAATGTACATGGGGATATAGGCGGAGCCTGTGCAGATGGGCAAGGTCTAGAGGCACAGAAGAACGAGGGTCTTGGGTTTTCAGGCCCTCAAGGAGAACAACAGAGGAACCCATCTATGAGGCCACAACACCCACCTCTGAAGAGGGTCACCTTGCAGAGCCCGGTCGCAGTAAGTGACTCCATAGCTGATGCCCAGGGCAGCAGTGAGGTCTGGAGAAGAGGCTGGTGCAGAGAGCCCAGGCCTCTGCCCCCAGCTTACCCCCAAGTCACTCTGACATCATGGGCAAGCCCTGTACTCTCAGAGTCTCCGGGTCCCCATCTGGAAAATGGATGAGATTGGAGGTAAGAGCTCTGAGGAGTTCTGCCCGTTCCAACAGCCATAACACAAATAGGGCAACGTGCTGCCATTCTTTTCTTCCCCACTCTCAGAACACTTTGTTAATTGAGTGCTATAAACAGAGAGAATCAATCACAACACTCCTCCCTGCTAAACTCAAAACCAGTCTCAAAGTCCATGTCAACACAATGCCTCTGTCACCCTCTACTAATGGATGGGAATTGACCAAAGGCAAAATGAAACATCTTTGTCATGTCTGGCCTACGATTCTGGTATGATGGGCTCATGAAGTGGACGTCCCCTGGAGACTCTCCAATTCAGCTCAGTTTTACAGAGAAGAAAACCAAGGCCAGGGAGGATATACGATAAACCCAGGCTAAAGAGGACCCTGGTACAACTGGGGCTAAGTCTTAGACTTCTGTCCTCATCTGTGTCATCAGACAGCCTTAACTAACCCAGAACTTGATTTCCAGGACATTCCCGGGTTAAGATCACTGGAGATGTGATGGGGGGTCCTGGGGAGAAAGGAAGGAAGGTTTCTGCCACATCCTTCCTGGGGATAGAAGTGACCTGGGCAAATTGCCCCTTCCTTCCTATCTCTTCCTAACTCCAGCCCTGGGCTGGCATTCACTTTCTCTAGACTGGTGCATGCCTATGTATGCCAATGTACCCGACACTCAAGGACAGATCCGAGTCATAAAGGTGGGTAATGCTCCAGAGGGACCCTCTCTGTTCCCCCAACTGTCGGGCCCTTTCCCAGCCCAGCAGGGCTGTTACAGTTCTACCTCTTGGGGTTGGGTGGGGTTCAGGCATATGCCCTTGAGGATGCCCAGTGGCAGCTTGGGTCTCTCTGCCTCTCCTCCTCTGCTTTCTCTGGGGATCTCAAGACCTTCCATGGCTTTTTCATCTCCTCTCCTTGTCTTCTTTCTCTTCAACATGACAATGCCTAACCTGGACCCCCTCTGGGAATCAGAAGGGATGTAACTGCCTCTGAGGCCTAAGCTATTTCCAAGAACTTCCAGGGGTGGCCTTTATCCCAAGCCCCACGACCTCTTCACTACTTTCTTTTCCCCCAGATGCGGACACTAGACCCTCCAGAGCAGTTCTATGAGGTAGGTTGGCCCAGCTTGATTTTATTAAAGAAGCTGCAAGCGAATACAATCTGAGAATGTTATATTTGACAAGTCTGAGAAGTCATCTTGTCTAGATCCTTCATTGAGCGTTGCAGGGCCAGGAATGAGGCGAAAGTGGCTCAGAGCCTCACAGGGAGCTGGGTCAGATTCTAGGACTCTGGCTCCTATACTGTGCTGCTTCCATTTCCAGTGCTTGGAATTGGATTGCAAATGAAGTGGCACTGGCCTAACAAGTGATGGGGTGCAAAGGAAGTTTTGGAGTAGAGATTGCAGAGGTAGCCAGGTGAGAAGGAAGAGTTCTGGGCCAGGGGTAGGGCCCTGGGTCCTAAACCTGTTTCTCCTTCTGATCCTTTGTAAGAACCGGGTCAAATCTCTTTGTCTCTGGATCTCTGAAGGGTGAAAGTTGGCACTCTCCAGTTGCCGTGATTCTAAGGCAAACTGTGCCTGTGGTCCCTAACTGATCTCTTTGTTCACTTCAAGAAGGAATCACCTTCCACAATCCATGGGGACTATTCTCGTGGCCCCAGGAAGCCATCGCCCAAACTTGCATTGCATCCCTTGGTCCCAACTCTACCAAAAGAAAACACAGAGTCAAAATATGAGGTACTTTTATGCCACACTGAGTCTTTGGACAGATGGAGAGCTGCCACTAATCTGCTTTTTCCTCCTTGCTAAAGAATCTGTAGGATAAACTATCAAGAGATTTCCTTTCAAAAATCTTTTCAATCCCATTCCACCCATTTCCATCCTATCACTTTCTGGTTCATTTCATTCCATTCCCTTCCAATCCACTCCATTTTACTCCATCCCACATTTCCATCATATTTATTTTCACTCCATCCATTTCCTTTCTATCCATTTAACTTCATTTCCTTCTCACTTAATTCCAGCTATTTCCTCTCCATTCCAGTTAGTTTTATTTTTCCATTCCATTCCACTCCACTCCACTCCTCCCCACTCCATGTCTTTCCATAAAATTCCTCTTATTTCCTTTTCATTTCTTTTATTCCTCTT
The DNA here is from genome assembly GCF_028564815.1 of Eubalaena glacialis. Taxonomy (NCBI): domain Eukaryota; kingdom Metazoa; phylum Chordata; class Mammalia; order Artiodactyla; family Balaenidae; genus Eubalaena; species Eubalaena glacialis. Next base: position 59,367,043 of record NC_083733.1, on the reverse strand, counting down.
ATTTCTTTCCATTCCATTCCTTGTCATCACTTCCCACCCACACCACTCAATGCCATTCCTTTGCATTCCACCCCGCTCCACTCTGCTTTATCTCATTGTGTTCTGTTCATCTCATTCTTCTTTCATTCCTTTCCATTCTTTCCCACTCCTCCATATTACATTTTATTCATTTCTATTTTTTCCTTTTAATCCCACCCCATTCATTTCTTCCACATTCCATTACTGTCTATTTTATTCCTATCACTTTCCATTTCCATACCATCACTTTATTTCATTTCCATTCTCTTCCTTCCCATCCCATTTCATTCCTGTTCTTTCCAGCCACATATTTAATCCACTCCATTCATTCTATTTCCTACTATTCCACTCCTTTCTAGTCAGTACCCTACTTATATGCATTTCCATTTGATTGGCTTTTGTTTCATCCCACCACGTTCCATTTCTTCTCATTCTGTATATTTCTTTTCCATTCACTTCATTTTCTTTCCATTTCCTTCTTTCTTTTCTCTTCATTTCCCCTTCCTCATCCCTTCCCTTTCCATTCAATTCTGTTTCATTGTTTTCTATTTCCTTTCATTGCACTCTCTTCCCTTCTATTTCTACTTTTTAGAAAAAATTATCTTACTGAAGTATAGTTGATTTACAATGTTGTGTTAGTTTCTGGTGTACAGCAAAGTGATTCAGTTATACATATATATAATAGTTTGCATCTGCTAATCCCAAACTCCCAATCCACGCCCCCCACCCTTCTATTTCTTGTTCATTCCTCTTTAATCCATCTCACTCTGTTGTATCACATTCCATTCTGCTCTATTACCTGTCAGATGAACCATTCTCAAAAGATGTGAATGTCTATATATCTTAGGGGTTTTTTTAATAAGAAAGACAAACCCCTTGAAAGTAGTTCGGATTAATTAAAGTGTGGATTAATTGAGAGAACAGTGGGGAATCTCAGATAACTCAATGTCAGAAATTACTTGGGGGCCTCATGGGGACTGGAATCAGGAAGTTTCTCTCTCTTATGTTTGCTCATTTTTGCTGATCAATGAATTTGTTCCATTCTCTTTGGTCCAGATTTAATTCCTATGCAAGCTTCCTGGTCACTACTCCTCTATAATTTCAGATTATATATGACAACATCCTCTACTACTATTTAAAGGTTTCTAGGTTCATATTCTTCAGAGGAGAAGCACACTTACTCCAGCCATTGTATGGATTGTGCTGACATTTGTCAGCTCTCCAGTTAGCTGTGAACTGGTACAAACATAGCCTTCTAGGTCCCTCTCTTCATCAGGGTCTGGGGAAAGGAGTCGCATTTGTTTCCTTTTATCAGTAGAACAAAAGCTCTTTCTGGAAATCTCACCCAGTGCACTTCCTCTTGTATCTCCTTGGGTCAGAATGCTGTCACATGGTATTTCTTCTTGGCAAGGAAGGCTGAGAAAATGAGATGTTATCCTTCCCAGTCTCTTCAATAGAAGCAGGCAAGGGAGAAGATATGGGGAAGAGTGTCAGGTCAGCCCCCTCAGTGTCTGCTACATTCTGAAGGGATGAGAAGGAGCAAACAATGCAAAGCGTCTGGAGTAGAACATTCTGAGTTGAGGGGCATCAAGTGAAAAGGCCCTGAAGAGAATGTCTTTGTCATCTGTTGCTGTATAACAGATTACCACAGACTTAGTGGCTTAAAATAACACGCATTTATTATCTCACAGTTTCCTGGGTCAGGAGTCTAGGCACTGCTTAGATGGGTCTTCTGCAAGGCTGCAATAAAGGTGTTGGCCAAGCCTCAGGTCTCATCTGAGGCTTGACTGGGGAAGGATCCACATCCAAGCTCATATGGTTATTGGAAGCATTCAGTTCCTTGCAGGCTGTCATAAAGAGGGCCTCAGTTTCTTACTGGCTGTCAGCTGGAGGCTGCACTTTGCCATGTAGCCCTCTCCATAAGCAGCTCGCAACATTGCATCTTGCTTCTTCAAAGCCACAACAGATGTCATGCTCTTATAGAACAGAATCACATACATGTAAGCATGTACATCCTGTCACCTTTGCCATATTCCAATGGTTAGATGCAAGTCACAGGTCTTGCCTTCAAGGAGAAGATTACATAAGGGCATGAATACCAGAAGGTGAGTATAATGGGGGTCACCTTAGAGTCTGTCCTCCACGGTGGGGAAGCATGGGCCATTCCAGGAATGGAGAGGTGCCAGCGTGACTGAAATACAATGAGAAAGGAGGAAGACCTTCAGAATTTTCAAGGATGGGGAAGGAGAATGCCAGAAAGTTTGGGTTTCTACAGCAAGTAGCCCAGGAAAGCCCACCTAGAAATGGAACTTACCTTTTCTCTTTGTGTAATAGGTGCTTGTGAATCCAGAACACAACATGTACTGCCAAATCAACCCCTTCATCTAACAGAAGCAGAGATCTTTTCTCCAGAAATCCTAGAGAAGCCATGCTTAATCACACATTCAACGACATTTATTGCGTACATATTATATTCCAGCCATTCTCTTTGTAAACCTTGTGACATTCTATTTCAATGTGTTTTTCAGGCTCTGGACCCTAGCTCCCACCAAATCTTAAGCTTTTGGCTCATGTTTCTTTAAAAGCAGTAGAAACAAGGCAAAAGCAGCCTAGAATTAGAGGGCCAAGTTCTGATACCCAGAAGCAGGGGATGCCATAGTATTCACTGCATCCCAAACATGGGCAAAGACTATTGATGGACACAGCAACCAAGGGAGAAGTGTGAGTCTGAGTCAGCCAGAGTAGAGCATGGGATGTATGCACGGGTCAGACAAGCAGTGTCTTTTCAAATCGTGGTAGAGGATAAGGAACAAGGAGCTATTAAGAGATGACAAGAGAAAGCATAGAATGAAGCATGGGAATGAGGCACCTGGGGAGGCGTAGACGTGAGATGCTTAGAATCCTGAGGGACTCAAGGATGGAGATGTGAGAATGAGATTTGCTAAAGGTAAAGAGGAGTCAAGGATGACCCCCAGGTTTCTGGCCAGAGCAACTGGATGGCTGGCAGACCACTTTCTGAAGCAACAATGGGGGAGGAGCAAATTTGGGATAGAGAGGGGAAATCAAGAATTTGATTTGACATGTCAAGGATCAGTTGGAGAATCAAGCAGGTAAATGTTCATAAAAGTCTAGATAGAGCAGGGCTTGTAACTGGGATTTGAAGTTATGGGGCTAGATGAGATCTTGTGTCGGGGGTCCCCAGGACCACCCTCAGGCTCAATGATTTGCTGAAAGGATTCAGAGGACCTAGAAGTTGCATACTCGTTGTTATGGCTTATTACAGCAAAAGGACAGGGGGTAAAATCAGCAAAGGGAAAAGGTGCAAATGAAGTGGAGTCTGGAGGAAACCATGCATAAGCTTCCAAGGGTCCTTTCTCTGTGGAGTCACATGGGGATTCCCACGATACGTGACAACACATGTGAAGTGTTGCCAACCAGGAAGGCTCACCCTGAATTTAAATGTCCACGGTTTTTACACGGGGTCAGTCACTGAAGCTCCTGACCCCCAGAAGGAAAGCAGGTGTGTTTACTATAGATCACATTGTATAACTATCTGGACAAACTGGTACAGGCATGCAAATACACTTCTACCAGATAGAACATTATAAAAGCTCAGTTCCCAGAAGCTGACCAAGAACTAGTCCTTTGAAATAGGCCTTTTTGGGGGGATGTGCAGGGTTTGAGCAACTCAGGCCTGCTGAGTCAACCCTTCGCCCTACTGATCCCAAAGAGACTAGATAACACAGAGAAGAGTAGGGGCTGACAAACTAAGCACTGGTCCCTCCAACATTTATAGTTTGAGGTAGAGGATCAAGCAAAGGAAAAGGACTGTCCTTTTTTTTTTTTCCCTGCCAAGAACTTCTTCCCAGCTTTCCTCCCGAATATCCTAAGGACAGGTCACACTCTCCCTGTCCCTTATCTTTATCTTTAAAGCAAATGAATTTACAACCCCCTTGCTCTTCAGTAGATGTTGAGTCCTCACCCAACTCCTTGCCAATAGAACCTCAGTATGAAACTTGGGTCTCAGCCAATCCCCAAACAACTGAGAGAGAAATCTCTGTGTTAGTTGGGCATCTTTGTAGAAGGAGTTCCTGTTCCACAGTAGTGGCTGTTCCAAAGTCCCTATAATATTCAGTTTAGGTCAGGGATTTGGGTGCTCCTGGAAGTAAACATTACCATTTGTTCATTTTGAAAGAAAAAAAAAATGACCAAACAAAAGACAAAGTCAGTTTTAAGTTATATATTACTAATGCTTTAATGTCTGAATATCTTGAAGTAAACACACACATACAAACAAGTGAACAGGAAAGAAGGAAGATGAGCTAACACTCAAAGCACCCCATTGTGATTTTGTCCTATTTGTACTGAATCTGTAGATCATTCTGCAAAATTTGACACCTTTACAACACAACCATTGTAATGTGGCATTTGTACATCTTTTATCTCTCTCAGTAGGGTCCTGAAGCTTTCTTCTAATGTTTCTATACACCTTACTAAGTTTATAAGACTTTTTTTTGCTTCTGTTATGAATAAATGTGAACCTTTCTCTGTCTTGTTTGCAAACTTAGCATTGCTTGTGTAGAGGAAAGATATTGATGTGTAGGCAAGGGGCAAAATAATGTAAAAGTTAAGAGCATGGACTCCAGAGTCAGACTTCCTGAACTCAAATACCAGCTCTGCCCTTACAATACAATCTAAGGTAAGGTACTTAATATTATTGGGCTTCAGTTTCATCTTCTGTAAAAGGGAATATCTGGTTTAAAATACTGTTAAGGAAGAGATGAAAGTATTATCTGTAGATGACTGTATCACTAAAGAAGCCAGGAGAATCCAATGGAATACTATAAGAATTCATAACATTTCAGTAGGTTAACCAGATACAAAATAAATATTAAAAAAAAAAAAAATCAACCACAATAACCAATTATAAGAAACTTTGGGGGTAGAGATTACATTTCAAACAGCAATAATTTTTTGTTGTTAAAAGTCAGATTCACGTGAGGAAAACTACAGGAGTTCTTTGACAGCATTAAAAGAAAAAGCTTAAAAATACCCTATTTTCATATAGCAGGGCTCCAGTTTTTAGCCTCTTCCCTGATGGGGTGGAAATAACCATCATAATTTCCTCACAGGGTGATTGTGCTGGTTAATGCGATTGATAAGATGTTAAAGTATTTAACAGGGGGCCAGGAAGCTTTATTCAAAACAAAATATTTGTTGAGCAGCTATTATGTGCCAGATACCTTAGGTGCTGGGGATACAGCAGTGATCAAAATAGATATAAATTCTTTCCCTTACGGAGCGCACGGTCTCGTGGTGAAGGCAGATAGACAATAGACCAAAAACAAAACAAAACCAAAAACAACAACAAAAAAGCACCTAAAATATATTCTACGTTAGTGAAAAGTTCTTTAGGGGAAAAAAATAACGGTGGGGGGAGGAGGGAGTACGTGGGGAGTGAAGAGTGGGTTTGTAAGTTTACAATGGTTGGTGGGGGAAATGCCTCAAGAGAAGGTGACATTCGCCTAACGACCAGACGGTGGGGGAATCCTCAGAGGAAGAGCCTGCCAGGCACCATGAACAGCACAGGCTAAGGTCCTGAAGTGGGAGCCTGCTGGAGTTGTTGGAGAAAGTGTGAAGGCCAGCGTGACTGGAACTGAGCCAGGAAAACGCTCAGGAGATGACGGCAAAGAGAAAAGAGGAGCGGTGGGGAACAGATCCTTAAGTCCTTATAGGTAGGGGGGAAAAAACCCTCAAAAAAAAAAAAGGATTCTTACTATTTTACTATTATTGACTACAAAAACATTTCAGACTCTTGAAGGGCTTGACAGGAGCTCCCTGGACTGTATAACGGGTTTGTAGCAACTATCTTTGCCCACGAGGACCAAAGGAGATGCTGAGCGCAAAGCGCCTGACAAAGGCAGCAGGCGCCCAGGAGGGGTCCCCGCCGTTCCCCTCCGGATCCCGTTTTCACTGTCACTCCTGGACGTCAAGCCGAGCCCAGGGCCGGCCTTTCCCAAGCCAGCCACTCCCCACGCATTGGTGTCTTGGCCTCGGCCTCCGATCTGGCTTCTCGTCTCGGCGCCCCGCAAAAACTCGGACACGCACACTCTCAGCCCCCAGCGGGGACCCCCAACCCTAGCGCTCTCTTCCTGTGTTGCCGCGTCCGGGTGTCCACCTTCCCTGAGGAGCTGGAACCCCGCCCAATCACCGCCCGCGCCGCCCAGCCTTCTGGGAATTGTAGTCCAGGCTCGCCGAGCCCAAACGTACTTCCGGGTTCGGCCAGAAGCGCAGCCATTGTCCCGCGCGCGGACGTTTTTTGTCTCCGCGCACCTCGGTCCTTTGGAGGTTAAGCCGAGTGGCCTTGCGGATGCCGACTAGGGGAGGGGACAGAAGTAGCTTAACCCGAGTCTGTCGTGTGCAGAATCGGGGCACAGAGTTGCTTAACCGAGCTCGTCTTGCCGCAGAGCCGTGCTGGGCACTAAGGCTGGGACAGGCCCTGCCTGGCCCTCGACCCGGTGGACGCCCAGGTTGGTGAGGGGCGGGGCAGCTCCGGGTGTCCCGTGCGCGCATGCGCAGGGTCTAGGCGGTCCGCTGGGACGGCGTGTGTGGGTGGGCGATCTGGGACCTGCGTGGGCGGTGCTTCAGCCTCGGGTCACAGCAGTTGATGGTGATACTAGGGCAGCTGCAGATCACGGGACTGTGCTTTGCGCACGTGCGCGGGTACCTGGTCGGGTGTTGCTCTTAGGATGCTCTGGGGATGCCCAGGTTGGTGGAAGACAGGCTATATGCACGGGTGTGAGGGAAGATCCTGAGCACCCCGCCTCCCCCTCATCCAAGGCTGGAGGAGCTGAGAACGACTGGGTTGATGAAGTGCCCAGTTGCAGATTCTGGTTCTCGGAGGAGAGGGGCTCTGCCATTATTCCTGTACTCTTGAGCAGGTGTTTGAGCAGGAAACACGAGATGGGAGGTGAGATTCTGGGTAGTTGACTCTAGGACCCTGGAGCAGACACCACTCTTTTTGCAGACCTGGGGGCGCCCTGGGTAGTGGACAGACTAAGTGGGAGTTGCAGTTTCTTGTTTTAGGAGAGGCAGCGCTACTTCAGCGACCGCCCCCCCACAACCCTCCCCCCTCCCACTCTCCCCCCCCCCCCCCGCCGTGAGACTGGCTGATGGACTGCAGACTCCTAGGTTGACAGAGAGACCAGAACCTAGAGGCAGGTTCTAAGCAGAGGGCTTCCTACACATGTTGGAGATGTCTGAATGGGAAGCAGGAACTTGGACCAGTGATCCTGGGACCCACGTAGGATAGTGCAGAGTCCTAGGACATTCAAGTTTCGTGAAGACACTGGGTGGCAGGTACAGAATCGGAGCCCAGGAATGACAAGCTGCAACAGCTGCCATCAGATTGACAGCTGTTTGGGCAGGAAGCAGGATGCTGCCAGCATGATTATGAAGTAGGTGTTCCCAGGACCTTTGCTCGGGCTGCCTAGCTTGCAGGTGTGAGAATGCTCCAGGTGGTAGAGGAACAGAGTCTGGGCTGCACATTTGGACTTGGAAGGGGCTGTATGCTAGGTGGCACCCAGGGGTTGACGTTTGGGTTGGAGGAAGCAAAAGGACCCAGTTCCCATGGGAGCTGCTCTGTCGTGAGCTTGAGAACCCCCAGGCTGGTGAGTGCCCAGGTCCTAGGCCTGATTCTGGAGTTCTCTGCTCCAGTTACTGTTTGGGTGTTCTGAAGTTATGGTGGTGAGCAGGCAGTGAAGCTGGGGACCTGAGAACCCTCACAGGGGCTGGTGGGTACTTGAGGTATCCCAGGGAGGTTGCGGAACAGCTTGGGAAATGCAGCTTCTCGTCTCAGGAGCGGGAACTTGCACAGTGCCCCAGGCTGGCCGAGGGCTCAGGTCCTGGATGCAGATTCTGGGTGTGAGCCTGCTCTGCATGCGTAGGTGTGCCAGCAGGAGGGAACCTCGATGGGTGGCCCCTGTGCGGTGGCTGCTGGAGTAGAGGCCTGAGGGCCCCAGTTTGGAGCTTTGGGTTCTGAACTTGGGAGGGCCAAGGCCGCGCTCTGCATATGCACTGGCATTTGGGCAGAATGGGCGCATGGGCAGTCCTAGGACCCTGGTACTGCCTGAGGATGTCCAGGTGGGTGGAGGGAGCAGCTGCAGATTTTGGGCTGCAGAGGGGTAGGGCTGTGCCAGGTGCCCTCTGTGCACATGCGCAGGTACTTGGGTGAGAAAGGAGGAGCTGGAGGTGGGTATTAGAGGGCGCTGGGGTCTTTGTGCCCCTGGCGCCCCGCTCACAGCCTGATGATGCCCAGGTTGGTGGAGAGACAGGATCTCCCTGAGCTGCAGGTGCCCAGGAAGATGTTTGAGAGGAATCTGGGCAGTTGCGACTCAAGTAGGGGCCTGGGGAGGTTGGTGTGGGAAGCAGTTTGCAGATTCAGGGTACAGCTACGTTGTGAACTCACCCTATACTGTTTGAGTGAGAATCCAGTGGGGCTGAGGAGTGGGTAAGAGGGAGAGATGGGGCAGGGATGGCGTGCGGAGGGGGGGATTTGCCAGGGGCTGTTCTAGTCTCCGACCCAGGAACATCGAGTTGGTACAAAGACAACTGAGGTCCACATTATGGGCCTAGGAGGGGCTGGCAGGTGCTGGTGTTTGTCGGGCAGCCCCCGGTCCCATGCCGGCTTTGTTTCCAACTCAGGCCTGAGGACACCCAAGTTGGTGGAGGGGCCAGGTCAGAATTACAGATTCGGGGCCCAGGAAGATTTGGGGTGGGGGAGAATCTGGACTGGCGCTCTTCTGGTAGGAGCCCACCCACCCTAGAATGGTTGAGGGACCAGGTCCTGGGTGCAGCTGAGCTCTGTGCTTTACACTTGGCTGTTTGAGCAGGAAGTGAGAGGCAATCCACCCAACAGGTGCTGGAGGGTCAGGCTTGTCAGTGGATCCTGGGAGGGGTGGGGCTACGTCATGAACTTCATGCAATTAGTCACGCACGGAGTTTGAGCCATCAAGCCCAGAGCCCTGCTGTTTGCCTTAGGAAGAGGTGCTGATTTGGGGCTGCAGATTCAAGTTGGGGGTAGCGGGTGCACACCAGGGGGTCCTTGATGTGCTGGGTGTTTGTAGGGGTCCCAGGATCCAGTGGGATAGAGAGGGACTGATTCGTGCTGAAGGTTTTGGTGATGGACGGAAGGCCGCACTTGGCCATGTGGTGGGCTTCCAGGTAGGTGGTCCAGAGGCCCCAGACAGTGGAGGAGCTACAGGCTAGAGCTGCAGAGCCTTGGCCTGGGAGAGGGACTGAGGGACTCTAGGTGCAAGCACAGCTATTCAGGCAGGAATCTATCTGGGCAGGAGCCTCTAGAAGCACAGTTGCCATGGGTACTGCATCCCAGAAGCAGAGACTAATCCAGGGAGAAGGGGAGCCACAGTGGACCTGCATGAGGATGCTGTACTCAGGGCTTCTCCCCTTGCAGCTCAGGACCTCAGGCCCCTGCCTGTGCCTGGAGGAGAGCATGGAAGAGTGGGATGAGAAGCCCCCGGGACCCCTGAAGGCCAGCGCGCAGGTGAGTGGAGCTTCCCTTCCCTTGGGAGACCCAGAGCTTGTCCCCACTCATGCCCCACAGCCTGATCCCCTGGGTTCGGGACACTCTCCAGCTCTCTTTGCAGTGTTTTGGGGGCTTCTGGTCCCTCCCGATCAGCAGGCTTCTAACACTTACACACTATATGTTTTATGGGGCTCCCTGCATTTCGTTACCCTCTTAACCCAAATAACTCTTTCTGGAAGGAATTTGGCATCCTGTATCCAAAGCCCTTAGGGTACTGTTTACCCCTTGGCCAGCGACTCACAGCTTTGCTTGAGAATAAGCAGTTGGAAAGAATGTTTGAGAACGTGCAATGCAAGAGGAGAGTTAATTGAGTTCTAGTAAGACCATGAAATGGAATTCACTGTAGCCATTGATAGGATAAAAAGATATTTATGATCTACGTTAAGTAAATAGCATTTTGAAATGATTAAAAAAAGGACGTAGTTTGCGTGTGCATAGAAAATACGTTATATCAGTTAACAAAGATTATCTGTAAGTTACGTTCCCAGTGACTTTATGTTTTTATTTACTTATCTATACTTCTGTACAATGTATTTTAAGGTTAGGAAATTAATGATTTAAAGCATTTTCTTTGAGAACATTTCATTTCTTAAAGATGTTAAATTAGAATTTCACCTTTCCCTTCCTGGACAGTTCAATCCTGAAGCTGTTAGGTGGGGGAGAGCTAGGTAGGCGTCTGCAGTTGAGGGAGGGCTGCCTGATGTGGGGCGGCACAGCCTGATCAGGGTGACGAGGGCTTCCACGTGTGAGGGCCTCAGTGACCCAGTGAGGTGACGTAAGTGTCCACACGGAGGAGGAGTTCTGGTTTGGGGTGACAGGGTCAGAGCAGGTGAGAAGAGCACCCAGAGGGGGGATGCCCTGGTGTGGGCAGCCCAAGTGCAGCAACGGTGTCCACGCAAGGGGTGGTCCAGCTTAGGGTGTCCGAGCCAGAGCCGGGTGAGGCGGGCACCCGTGTTGGAGGTGGGGTGCATCCTGGTGTGGCGTATCACAGCCTGAGCAGGTTGAGGACATCCACACGTGAGGGTGACTCGACGTGGAGTTTCAGCTCAGGCAGGACGTTGAGGGCATCCACACGGAGTCCAAGGCCAAGTGACTCGAGAGTGAGTCCCTGAGAAGAGGCCACCTGGCCTGCAGAGTCAGAGCCCAGGCAGGGTGGCGAGGGCCCCTTGGCAGAGGCCAGCCCCGTGTGGGGCGGCAGAGCCCAGGTGGGCCGAGGAGAACCGTGTAGGAGAGGCAGTGGCTGTGGAAATGGGAGATGAGTTACTTACAGGAGTGTCAGTCAGATAAACAAATCAAATAAGGGTCATGGTGAAACCGCTAGGTGGCGTTTCACGGGGGCTTTTTGGAGCTCCAGTTCTTTATGTCTCGGCGCAGAAAGAATTCAGCGAGAGGCCAAGTAAGAGGTGAGGAGTGATTTATTAGAACAGGACGCTTGTGAGGCTTACAGGTGGGCAGGCAAGAGGGTGCCGTGCTCCCCAAATTTAGTAGGCTACAGTTTTATAATCAAAGGAAAAATGGGGAGGGGGAAAAGACCACCTTCTTCCTCATTCTTGAGTAGACCTCACGCTTCCATCATCAGTTCTTCCTCCATGTTGGGCAGGGGAGTTTTCTTGTCCCTACATGGTCAAGCTGGGACTGTCATGGCACAGTGGAAATGAGCAAACAGGCAGTAACGTATGCTAAAAAAACGGTAAATCATCTCAGGTTTTAGTATAATGCCACCTTTTCCTCATATTTTTGTTTTCAGTGCACACAGAGGAGCATGTGCTAGGCATCATTAACTCACTGAGCTCACTGGGCAGGATGTGGGTCTCATGCCACCATTGTGTTATTGTTTGGGGGCGTGTCTCATGCTTCTGTCGCATGGCTTTGTTGCTGAGCAAGCCCGCTTGGTTTTGTGGCTAAGCAAACATGCTTTCTTGAGTGATCATTAACTTACAGGAGTCTCCCATACTTCTTTCTTTACTTACAGTCCCCTAGTGGCATTAGCTATTTAATTACCTACTTTGTCCCTTTACTCTGTTCCTATTAATCAATGGGAGGCAGGGTTCTCGCCGTCAGCTGTGGAAAGAGAGGACTTTGGAATGAACTTGGTGGTGATCAGTGGAATTGGAGGTATTGGTGTGGCTTATGGTTTTCAGTATATGTAGATGTAGAAATACATACAGATGTTGTGTGCCTCTGTGTGTGTGTGTGTGTGTGTGTGTGTGTGTGTGTACACACAGATATACACGTATATTTTCCCTGTCTCTGTCCACTGTGAGGGCCTGAGAGCAGTGACATTCTGATACCAGTGTGCACCCCTGGTGTCCAGATCTCAACTTGTAAATATGCCACAGGTTTTATGAGTTTACTGTTGATGGATATTTAGTGTTCAGTTTTTTGCTGTTATAGACAGCACTGCTATAAAATGTTTTTGATTATATAAATGATTCCTTGTACACGTACACAAGAGTTTCAGAGAGAGCATTTAGGCAAATATAAATTTACATACATTTGCATTCACATCTTTATCAAAAGTACAGGTAAAATGAGTTTTGATGTGACCATTGGTATTGTACTTTAAGCTAGTAACTTCAAGTGTTTTCCGGGAATCTTAATGGTCCTTTCACCATCTTCTTCTATGCTATACAACTGAATTAGCAATCTACTCATTATGATTTTTACTTTCATCAAATACTTATTGATGGAGTAACCAATGTAAGGCCCTGTGTGAGGTGCTGGGGAGAAAGATGACTTAGTTCTCACAGACAGAAAGGCTACATAGATAGAAAAAGCAAAAATATTTTCCTTCTTGTATTAGTTATCTCTGGCTGCATCTCTCAAACTCAGCAGCTTAAAGCAGCCAACATTTTTTATCTCACACAGTATCTGAGGGTCAGGAATCTGGGAGCAGCTTATCGGGATGTTTCTGGCACTTGGGCTCCCTGATGAGGCTGCAGGAAGTTGTTGGCTGGGGCTGCTGCCTTTGGAAGGCTTGCCTGGGTAGGGGGTCCACTTGCAAGCTCACTCATGTGGCTGTTGGCGAAAGGCCTCAGTCCCACAGCACGTAGACCTCTCCGCAGGGCTGCTCACAACACAGCAGCTGGTTTCTCCCAGAGCAAATGATCTGAGAGAGATTAGAGAGAGAGAGAGGAAGGGAGGGAGGGGGAGCGGGAGCTTGCACGCTTAATTGCACACAACCAAGATGGAAGCCACCGTGTCTTTTATCATTTGATCTCAGAATGACACACCATCATTTCCTCTGTAGTCTGTTGGTCGCGCAGACCCACCCTGGTATCAGGTGGGCAAGGACTACATAAGGGTGTGAATACCAGGAGGCGCGGGGGTCCCTGGGGGCCACCTTGGAGGCTGGCTTCCACACTCCTCAACTCTGAATGGCCTCTAGCTCATTTTAATCATTATCAGAAGATGCACGGGTGCTTTGGGCCTGGAGATGGTAAGCAGAGCCCTGGCAGGGAGAGACAACCAGGGGGCCCAAGTCTTGGCTTTGAATGAGGGACACTCAAGAAGAGACTGTATTGGGACATCACCTGAGAGGTTTCGGTGACTTACATACCTGGAAGTAACTCGGCCTTGAGGCGACTCTAAACCCTGCCTGCCTTCAGGGGCTGAGACCAAAACGTCCTGCCAAGGTGGTGGTGGAACCTCGCCTGTTCCCTGTCAGTTTCAGCATCAGAGCCGGGCAGGTTGTTGATGAGTTGGTGACCCCGCACTGGAGGGTCTGTTCTGTCCATTTGAGGAAAGTTGAGAATTTTTCATAGATAATGGTGTGGGATGGGAGAGAGAATTTTCTTGTGCATGAGAACTAGTGAGACCCTCCGGTCAGGAGGATCTCTGAGAAAATCAGGCAGGGGAACCTTCAGCTTTTGGTTTGAGTAGGGGTTGCTTTTACTCCCTCTCAAATTAGTAATTAAGAAACTCTGTGCCCTCCAAATGGACCCTGTACATCACTTCCCTTGAGCTGAAATGTGAACTCTGCCCTGCATCTCCTGTGGGCGATAAGAGAAATTAACACACCAAGGAGGGAAATTCTCCTCCTGCCATGCCTATTAGAGTTAATATCCTGGACCTCCTCACAGATGGAGGAGTTTCCCAAATACAAAGCTTGGAGAATTGAGTTCAGTAATCATTCTGTGATTTGACTGGAAGCTTTGTTTTTTTCCCCCAAGAAGCACCGCCCGCCCCCTGAGTTAGGTATGTTTGGTCAACTCTGTTTACAGGAGAGAGAGTAGCAAATAGTCCTAGGACTGATTTGAGCAAGGGTTCACTGTGAAGGGGACAGGCCACTCCATGAGGGCTCTGCTTGTCTCTCTTCCTCGGCCCTGGGTCACACATGGTTCCACTCATGTTGCAGAGAGAACAGTTATTTTTTGCCTGTAACTCTTCTCCACGTGGAAGTCAACATGCTAATTCCTATTCCAGTTCTGTAAAGTACACAAAGAAAAAGGAAACCATTCCTTCATTACATGGAGAGGTGATTGTTGAACAAAAGGGATACTTTTAAAAATGCTCCAGAAGGACATTACGCTAAGTGAAATAAGCCAGACACAGAAAGGCGAATACTGCATGATCTCACTTACGTGCGGAACCTAGAAGAGTCCAACTCGCAAAAGCAGAGAGTACAATGGTGGTTGCCAGGCAGTGGGGGAAATGGGAAGATGTTGGTTAGATGTTGCAAAGGGTCAGTTATGTGGGATGAGTAAGTCCTGGGGAATCTAATGTACAGCATGGTGACTAAAGTTAACAATATTGTATTGTGTCCTTGAAATTTGCTGAGAGTTGATCTTAAGTGTTCTGACCATATGAAAAAAATCGTAACTATGTACAATTTTTATTTGTCAAGTATACCTCAGTAAAGTTGTAGAATAAAATAAATTGTAAATAGTGAAAAAGAATAAAAATAAAAATGCTCCAGAGCACACAGAAGTGGGGGTAAAGGCTTTTCATTCCAGTTATATATCCAAAACCGTGCACTTATCTCTAGCCTTGTCACATTCAGACAACTCACACTGTGCTCCTGGTCAGTACTGAGGAGAATACAAAGGTGAAAAATATACAGTTCTTTACAGTTTAGGATTCGTGACCCAGGTATATAGACATGGAAGTAATTCGAGGAGAATGATTTTACTGGTACAGTTAGGGTCCAATAAAAACAGCTAAGAAACTAAGGGAAGAAGAGACAAGACTTTGTGCTATCTGGGAACGCTTCATAGAAGAGGTGGCATTTGCTCCGGAGCTTGAATGATCAGACTTTGAGCGATGGGGCCATGGAAAGGGGAGGAGTTCACATCAGGCAATCAGTGTTTGGACCATCTCTGGTGAACTCTGTGGACTTCAATGAGTTTATGAAACTTTATTACCATTTATTTCTGTGTGGGTAAAATGGGCATGTCACTCCCTTCTTCAAAAGAGTTTAGATAATTGTGTGAGATAGTCTGTGTTGAAGTACTCTGTGTGTTGTTAAACACACTAGCAAATGATAGGTATTATCTGAAGGAAACCGCAGGAGCTAAGATGTAAATACAGGAGACATTCCTAAAATGGTTGGTAATCCGAAGTGGATAGAAGGAGTGGGTGGGTGTAGGGGTGTGTGTGTGTGTGTGTGTGTGTGTGTGTATGTGTTCACATACTTTTGTGACAAGACGGTTGTTATGTTTTGTTTCTTTGGCCGCGCTGTGCGGCACGCAGGATCCTAGTTCCCCGACCAGGGATCGAACCCAGGCCTCCTGCATTGGGAGCATTGGAGTCTTAACCACTGGACTGCCAGCGAAGTCCCGACAACATGGTTTTTGAGCATTTAGTTTGAGAGAGTAAGTTGGGGGTAGGTTCTGGAGGCTGATGCTTTGAATTTTCTGAGAAGAAAGGGCACCCAACAGAGGTTTCTTCTAACCAGAGGAGGGACTTGAACTCAGCAAAGACTTGGTGCCTTTGGGGACCAAAAGACAATGTGAAGGCTCAGGTAGCACATTCAAAACAAGCACAATAGTGGTTGTTTTACTGTCAACACACGTTTATGAAGTGCCTACTATGTGTCAGTACAGTCGGTCCTCCATATTCTAGGGTTCTGCAGATTCAACCAACCCGGGATCAAAAAAAATTTATTTTTAATTCCAAAAAGTTCCAAAAAACAAAACTTGAATTTGCTGCTTGCCTGGCAACTCTTTCCATCACATTTGCATGGCACTTACATAGCACTGACATTGAATGGGGTATTATAAGTAATCTAGAGATGATTTAAAGTAGACGGGAGGTTGTATGTTGGTTATATGCAAGTACTGTGCCATTTTTATACAAGGGACTTGAGCATCAGTGGATTTTGGTATCAGTGGGGGTCCTGGAACCACCCCCACCCCCCCCGAGGACACTGAGTGATGACTGTACTGATTGAAGCACAATGAAGCCATGGTAAACAGGAGAGAGGAGAGCTCAGCTCTTATGGAACCCACTCTAGTGGAAGTTGGATTTTTTAAAAAAGGTATAAATATACGTGTGATGCAAAGAAATGAAAGCAAAGTGGCGGAATTGACTGCTGGGCTGGTGGCAGGGAAGGACATTTGGTGCAGAGATGACCGTGAGCAGAAGTGATCTCCCTTTTGTTTTCCTTGTGAAAACTTTTAAATCAAAAGATGTTGAAAACAGTTTTGATCAAAGAGAAGGTGCGTCCATATTCCCCAAGTAAAATTGTCTTAGCAGTTGTGGCAGATAAGGAGCATTTTGGGGTTTTGTCTTTACTAGTACCTCCTGAGTTAGAAACATGAAGTTTTTCAGTTCTTGGCATTGTTTCTTAACTGGTCTTAAATGTTAAAAACAAACAAAAATCGTGAAAGATTATGTAATAATTTAAAATACAGTCCAGTGTTTCTAGGTTTTCTTTTCTTGAGAAACTTCTCATTTCCCAGGTAGTTTTAGATTATAGGATGAGTTAACTTCTGGCCTTTAAGTTGTTAGAATTCAATGTCTGCCACTTTTGTAGCAAGAAAAGACACCTTTGGTGTTGTCACACATTAAGAATGTGATTTCTCTTAGTAGCCAAGTTTCCATGATATCTGAGTCCGTTAGCAGTTTGGGGTCAAAACTTGGGGCTCCTTGGGGCCATCTGTAGTTTTGTTGTTGTTATTTTAGCCTTGTGAGTTAGAGTTGTATGTTTTTGTTCCTTGGCCTTTGGAGCTATTTTGTAATGCCCAGGCAGCCATGTTAAGGCAGTTTAACCATCCTGGCATTTGTACTCAACAGTAATGCAGGCAATTGGCGGTTAAGCTTTCACATTGGGCCACCTTTACATTGCGACAACTCCAGTTCATTAAATACTCAGCGTTACCCTCAGTGCCTGCCCAGGAATTATAGAGAGGTGTTTTTAGGCTTGGAGAAATCCTTTTCTGACTTTAAGCTAGCCACTTTTCATGACCCTTCCCAATGCAATGGTGAAATTTTATCTAGGTTGATAAGGGAGGGAAGTTGGCACACCTGTGAAAAGTACAGTAGTTTATCTCCTTTTAGTTTATGATTGAGACTGAATGATAACTGAGTTATAATCAAGAATCAACAGTAAAATCATCCCTCGGTATCCGAGAGGGATTGGTTCCGGGAGTCCCCATGTATACCAACATCCTCGGATGCTCCAGTCCCGTAGTTGGCCCTCCACATCTGTGGTTACACATTCATGGATTCAACCAACCAAGGGTTGGGTGGTACTGTTCGTACTTATTGAAAGAAATTCACATATAAGTGGACCTGGGCAGTTCAAACCCATGTTGTTCACGGGTCAACTGTACTTATTTCTCAGTGTTTGAAGATTTAAGAAGGAACAAAGTACACAGGCATACGCTGGGGATACTGCGGGTTCGGTTCCAGACCACCGCAGTAAAGTGAATATCGAAATAAAGCGAGTCATGTGAATTTTTTGGTTTCTCAGTGCATATAAAAGTTATGTTTACACTATACTGTTGTCTCTTAAGTGTGCCAGAGCATTATGTCTAAAAAATGTACATACCTTAATTTAAAAATACCTACTGCTAAAAAACTGCTAACCATCATCTGAGCCTTCAACAAGTCATACTCTTGTTGCTGCTGGAGAGTCCTGCCTCACTGCTGGTGGCTGCTGACTGATCAGGGTGGTGGGCGCTGAAGGTTCAGGGAGCTGTGGCAATTTTTTAAAATAAGACAACGATGAAGTTTGCCTCATCCATTGACTCTTTCTCTCTCGAACAATATTTCCGTAGCATAGAGTGCTGTTTCGTAGCATTCACCCACAGTAGAACTTCCTTCACAACTGGAGTCAATCCTGTCAAACCCCGCTGCTGCTTTATCAGCTACGTTTATGTCATATTCTAAATCCTTTGTTGTCATTTCAGCACTCTTCTCAGCATCTTCACCAGGAATAGATTCCAGCTCCGGAAGCCACTGCCTCTGCTCGTCCATAAGAAACAACTCATTCATTAAAGTTTTTCCATGCGATTGCAGCAATGCAGTCACGTCTTCCGGCTCCACTTCTAATTCTAGTTCTCTTGCTGTTTTCACTTCATCTGCGGTTACTTCTTCCACTGAAATCTTGAACCCCTCAAAGTCATCCATGAGGGTTAGAATCAGCTTCATCCAAACTCCTGTTAATGTTGGTATTTTGACCTCTTCCCATGAATCACGAATGTTCTTAATGGCATCTTGAATGGTGAATCCTTCCCAGGAGGTTTTCAATTGACTTTCTCCAGATCCACCAGAGGAATCCCTGTCTGTGGCAGCTATAACCTTATGAAATGCATTTCTCAAATAATAAGACTTGACAGTTGAAATGTTTCCTTGCTTCATGGGCTGCAGAATGGATGTGGTGCTAGCAGGCATCAAAACGTTAATCTCATTGTACCTCTCCATCAGAGCTCTCAGGTGAGCAGTAATATTTTGAAAAGAACCTTTTCTTCTGAGCAATAGGTCTCAACAGCGGGCTTAAAATATTTGGTAAACCATGTTGTAAACAGATGTGCGGTCATCCAAGCTTTATTTTTCCATTTATAGAGCACAAGTAGAGTAGATTTAACATAATTCTTAAGGGCCCTACGATTTTCAGAATGGTAAATGAGCATTGGCTTTAACTTAGTCACCAGCTGCATTAGCCCCTAACCAGAGAGTCAGCCTGTCCTTTGAAGCTTTGAAGCCAGGCGTTGACTTCTCCTCTCTAGCTATGAAAGTCCTCGATGGCATCTTCTTCCAACCTAAGGCTGTTTTGTCTACATTGAAAATTTCTTGTTTAGTGTATCCTCCTTCATTCATTACTTAGCTTGATCTTCTGGATAATTTGCTGCATCTTCTCCATCAGCACTTGCTGCTTCACTTTGCACTTTTATGTTACGGAGGCGGCTTCTTTCCTTAAACCTCAGGAACCAACCTCTGCTAGCTTCAAACTTCTTTTCTGCAGCTTCCTCACCTCTCTCAGCCTTCATAGAATTGAAGGGTTAGGACCTTGCTCTGGATTAGGCTTTGGCTTCAGGGAATGTTGTGGTTTGATCTTCTGTCCAGTTCACTCACACTTTCTCCATATCAGCAATAAAACTTTTTCTTGTCATTCGTGTGTTCACTGGAGTAGCACTTTTCATTTCCTTCAAGAACTTTTCCTTTGCATTCACACCTTGGCTGACTGTTTGGCACAAGAGGCCTAGCTTTCAGCCTCTCTCAGCTTTCGACATGCCTTCCTCACTAAGCTTAATTCTTTCTAGCTTTTGATTTAAAGTGAGAGACGTATGACTTTTCCTTTCACTTGACCACTTAGAGGCCATTGTAGGGTTATTAACTGGACTAATAAAATATTGTTGTGTCTCAGGGAATAAGGAGTCCTGGGGAGAGGGAGAGAGATGGAGGAAGGGCCGGTCAGTGGAGCAGTCAGAATATACACAACATTTATGGGTTAAATTTGCCCTCTTATTTGAACACAGTTTGTGACACCTCAAAACAATTACAATAGTAACATCAAAGATCACTGATCACAGATCACCATGACAAATATAATAATAATGCAAAAGTTTGAAATATTTTGAGAATTAGCAAACTGTGACGCATAGACATGAAGTGGGCAAATGCTATTGGGAACATGGCACCAATAGACTTGCTTGATGTAGGGTTGCCACAAACCTTCGATTTGTAAAATGCATATCTGTGAAGCACAGTAAAGTGCAATAAAATGAGATATGCCAGGGGAATTCCCTGGTAGTCCAGTGGTTAGGACTGTACCTTCACTGCTGAGGGCGTGGGTTCAATCCCTGGTTGGGGAACTAAGATCCTGCAAGCCGTGGCGAGGCCAAAAAAAATAGGTATGCCTGTCCTTGAACAGAGTGTCATTTGACAGGATGAGTCACTGTACTCGGTAGTAAAAACTTCAGGAAGCCACAAAGGAATTATCTTGTTTCAGAGTGATTTTTTTCAAGAGGGAAACATTTTTTGCTGTTTGGTAAATATTGAATTAAGGAAAAGAAATGTCATTAAAAAATGGATACCATGTTGAAACACAGACTGTGAACCTGCACCTCAATTCTGCTTTTCCAAAATATAACTGCTTTGAATGCTTTTGAGACTGTCCTTCTGGACTTTTCTGGGCATGTTTATAATTTATAAAAATTTATTCATGGTCTATATACAGTTCTTAATTTTTTCTCTCCACAATATATTATAGACATCTTTCTGTCCTTTATATGCATCAATCCATGCAAATCTATCTTTTCTTCTCTTGGCTGCTAAATAATATTCAGTTATCTGGATGAAGCATAATTTATTTAACCAGGCACTTACTGATGGACACTTAATCCCCCCTCCCATTTTTGCTATGATAATGTAACTCTTTAATGAGATTTCTTGTACATACATCTAAGTGTTCTTTCTTTCCTTCTTTCTCTCTTTCTTTCTTTTCTTTCTCTCTTTCCTTCCTTCCTTCCTTCCTTCTGCATGGCTTGCAGGATCTTAGTTCCCCGACCCGGGATTGAATCTGGGCCAGGGCAGTGAAAGCGCTGAGTGCTAACCACTGGACCACCAGGGAAGTCCCTAAGGGAATACTATCAAGAAGACTTACTGGATATTACATTTTTAAAATATTGCCATTAAAAAAACAAAAATAACAGCAAAGAGTATATGTAAAAAACAGATGAAATCTGGATAAAGTCGGTACCTGAGTTAAAAATGTTGAACTGATATCAGTTTCCTGGTTTTGACAATGCACTGTGGTTATGTGTGATAGTATCATTGGGAGAAACTGGGTGAAGGGTACACAGGAACTCTCTCTGTTCTGTTTTTGTAAATTCTTGTGAGTTTTAAACTATTTCAAAATAAAATGTTATTTTAAGAAATATATTGCCAATCCAGGGAGGTTGTATCAACTTAAACTTCCACTAGGAGTATATGAAGCTCTTGACCCGTGGGCCACCAGGGCAGGAGTCATTAGCAGCAGGCCGAAGAAACAGTCCATGTGGTTGGCATATTGGTTACATACAGGGGTTTGAGCAAATAAATAAATATAAATAGGATAATGGGACCCAGAGAAGGAAGGTACAAATATAGAAAGTGGGAAGGCTAGAATAAAATGTGTTGTTGAATTGTAATTGGAATTATTGGTGTGAATTTAATGGTCTCTAATGTATAGAGGTGTCATAGAAATAGAGATGTGATTTTATCTGATTGAAAGAGATGAGCATCTTTTTGTATATTCACTGGCCATTTTATTTCTTCATAGTTGAGTTGCATGTGCATTTTCCTTTGTCTATTTTTCTTTCTTTCTGATTTGGAGGAAATCTTAACAACATAGATTCTTATTGGTGGTGCCTTTATCGGTGGAACTTTTTGCCAAACATTTTATGAAGTTAATTTGTTGATCTTTGTCTTTATCATTCTTTGGTCTTGCTGTATTACGTGTTATTTCCTTACAATTCCGTGATTCAGGAATTCAGGCAGGGCCCAGCTGGACAGTTCTTTTCTTCTGCATCGTGTCTGGGGTCACTCAGCTCCGTTCAGCTGGTAGCTGGGCTGGTCTGGAAGATGCACAAAGACATCATGCTGGGTCTGATGCCTCTTGCTCCTCCAGATGTCCCCTCTCTCTCTCCACCTGCCCAGCTTGAGCTTACCAGTGGGAAGGAGCAGAAGTTTGGTAGGTGGGATGTGTTAAAACAGATGGTCTGTCAAATCCTAGCCAACTCACAGTGGGAGTTTTGAGCCATGACTTAGCTCCCTGATTATTTTCCTTTTTCTCATCTGCTTTGCCTTCTCAGGACTGTCTCCTTTCTCAGGAGATTATCATCAAGGTCGAGAGAGATGATGCTGGGTCACTGGCCGTTGCATCCCAGGTGAGTTGGACAGGGCCTCTGTCTTCACCTTGAGAAATGTACATGGCTGGTGGGTGGCAGAAGCCACATTGAAGTGAGCTGGGAAGTGAGTAGAAAATGGGGAAATAGAGATTAGAGTGGGCAACTTTTTACAAAAAGTTGGTTATCTATGAAAGATTGAAGAGAGTGATAACTGCAAGGAAATCGAGGTTAAGCGTTGTTGTCTTTTATCCCCTAAAGGTTTGAAAGGATTTGGCTCGGTTTAAATGGTTCCAAGAAAGAGTAAGTGGAGGAAAAGAAGTTAACGGTCAGGAGAGAGAGGAGATAAAACTATAAAGCGGAACTCACAGATACAGAGAACAAACTAGTGGTTACCAGTGTAGGGGGGTGCAGTAGAGGGGTGGGGGAGTGAGAGGTACAAAGTATTGGGAGTAAGATAGGCTCAAGGATATATTCTACAACGCGGGGAATAGAGCCAATATGTTGTAATAACTGTAAATGGAAAGTAACCTTCCAAAATTGTATAAAAATTAAAAATAATAATTTAAAAAAGAAGACAAAAGCGATAAAGCAGAGTCCTTGATTAGTGCCAGGGGAATTAATGCAGAGCATATGTGAATGCATTGATTCTATTAGAGGAAGAAGGGCTCATATAAGAAAAATGAGGTTGAGGGAATTATCTGAAGGCTTGTGTTTTTCTCTGTGAACAGTCAGGTGAAATTATCTGTTGAGCATGTGGGTGGGACGTGGAATGGAGAGATGTTTGACTAGAGTAGAGAAGGCTTAAAATAGTAATTTGGATTATGAGAGACAGGCTGCTCCAGGAGGTATAATAGGGTTGCTGGTCAGTCCAAAAGGCTCATTCTGAGATAGTGACTGTTTTTTAAATTTATTTATTTATCTATTTATTGGCCGTGCCACACAGCTTGTGGGATCTTAGTTCCCCAACCAAGGATTGAACCCGGAGCCTCGGCAGTGAAAGCACAGAGGGATTCCCGATAGTGACTGTTAATAATACTCTATCCAGCTGCTTTTGTGGTTTTCTTTCCCTGTGGCGTTCCGTAACCTACTTTCCATGGAGAGCAGATTTAACATTCAGGTTTGTTTAGTTTTTGTAGCCAGGTATATTCAGTGGAAGCCCCATAGTTCAGGGTAATATTTGAAAGAGAATTTTTGAATATATCAAATAAAAAGATTAAGGTGAGTGATCCATAGGCTCTCACCTGAATAATGAAGATGGGAAAGATAAAAGAGGATGCTAAACAGAAAGGAAAAGACTACAAACTGGAGGATAGTGATAGTAGATATTTTAGTAAAGGCCCCAAACCAGCAGAGAATGAGAGGAGTAAAGGGAGTGATTAAGCAAGTAAAGTGGAGAATTCTGATGTTGTGATGAAAGAGTGAGCACTTCTGGGTGTGCGACTTGAGAGGTGGAGTACTTTATGGTGATTTCAAGATCTGAGAGTTGGGCTGGCCATATGAGTTGATGACTGAGAACATAGTCTGTGATGTTAGGGAAACTTGAGGTTGCATCCCAGTCACTAACCTTAGGCCTACGTGTTAATTTCTCTGACCTTCTAGCTCTTCATCTGAAAAATGGTGCCGCTAATGGTATTTTCTCACGGGGCCTCGTGAGAATTGAGTGAGCGATAATTTATGCAACATGCTTATTAGCACACTGCCTGACACCACACAGTAAGTGCTTCATTAAAGTCAGTTATTTTTATATTATTACCAGAGGACTCTACACGTGGATGCTATAGACTGCGCAAGACGAGACAGTACAAGTTCTTGAATTGGAGGATAAATCCTAGGTATTACAAATCTTCAGTGGTTGGGGGCGTGGGTGGTGTTCAAGAAGTTGGTACAACAAAGCTCCAAGAAGTGAGGTAAATGGCATGAGTTTCAGGGTAACTGGGAGGACACACACCCTCCTCCCCCTCTGTTGCTGAGACCCCTGGGATGGGAGAGCACGACCACCCTGAGCCTGTGAGGACTGCAGAGGAGGGAGTCCTTAGGGGGGAAGTGTAGGTTTCTATTAACACAGGTATGTAGAGAGAATATTTGGTGAAGATGTAGGATTTCTTTCTTTTTTTTTTTTTTTTTTGCTGTGTTGGGTCTTCGTTGCTGCATGTGGGCTCTCTGTAGTTGCGGTGTGTGGGCTTCTCATTGAGGTGGCTTCTATTGTTGTGGAGCATGGGCTCTAGGCGCGCGGGCTTCAGTAGTTCCAGCGCGTGGGCCCTAGAGCATATGGGCTTCAGTAGTTGTGGCGCATAGGCTCAGTAGTTGTGGCTCATGAGCTCTAGAGAGCAGGCTCAGTAGTTGTGGCACACGGGGTTAGTTGCTCCACGGCATGTGGGATCTTCCCGGACCAGGGCTCGAACCCGTGTCCCCTGCATTGGCAGGCAGATTCTTAACCACTGCACCACCAGGGGAATTCCGGATTTCATTATTATAGGAGAAGAGTTCCCAAGGGCACAGTTGAAGGGTTTGGGAAGAAATTTTGAGGACTGGGGAGTAGGGGACAGGTGAGAGGAAGAATAGAATAAGAGGGGATAGAAGTCCAGAAACAGCCAGTACCCATACACTGAAGGACCTTTTCAAATGGGTATGTGATGGGCCTTGTGAGATTCAGGTGAGAGGAGAGGATTTCCATCAGAATTTGAACCAGGATTATTTTGATATATTACAGAGTCTACTGATATACTATTGATTCACTTACTGAAATAATTTACCAAATATGTAATTAGTCTATACTATACACCAACACTGTACTAAGCTCTGGAGTTACTGCTCTCATGGATTACAGCCTAGTGACAAAGATGACCATTATGCAAATGATAAGAAAGCGTGGTGAGTCTTATGATAGAAATTACTGGAACTTTGAGAACATATAGCCTGGGGTGCAGTGGGGAGTGCTAATCTAGTCTAGTATTATTTATTTAACATTTGAAGAAGTTTGATATTAAAGGGACCTACATTAAACAGTGAAGGGGAGTGTTTATTAAAAGGAAGCATGATTGGAGGTTGAAAAACAGTACCTGTAGATCCATGTTCAGCACAGGGGGCAGTTTGCAAGTGGTATTTCTTTTCCTTTTTTTTTTTTTTTTTAAGTATTAGATCAATGTTTTATTAAGATCTTAAAAAAAATATGACCTGAAAGAATAACATATATTTGTAGGTTCTTCTGGCTGAACTTTCTATTTCTTTAAACTGCTGCTTAAAAATATTTACATAATTGTTATTACCTATAAGCAACATTGTGGTTCTGATTATTTTCTTTGACTCAGTTCATCCTTGTAAGATCTTCAATCCTGAAGAAATGGCACAAAATGAGTAATGAGAAATAACAAATGATATTTCTGAATTCCATTTTGGGGTAACTGTGCAAACCTTTGAGATTTTAGTGAAATTTATGGGCCACAACTTAGAAAAAGGTACAGCAGCATTTTGCATGGAGTTTCATGGGATTCAGGGACTTCGTGTCCTATGCATGAACCACAGCTTAAGAACACCCCATCTATTTAAAAAGCCTTGGCAAGTGGCATTCGACTTCTGTGGTTTTTGCTGCCTTTGGGTAAGGACAGATCACCTCCAGCACTTTTTTGGAACAAAATTCCTGCCCAAAAGTCTTAAAAGGAGGTTTTTTCCTGCTTAGAGGAGGCAGTCCAAGAGACCCCCTTTACATGGCAGTAATGACAGGCCCTATGGTGCAGCTCATAGTGTGGACAAAATAGAAATGTTTTCTGAAGACTTAAGAGTTCAGGATAAAGGTCTCATTGGCTGTCACTTATTTTTTGAGGCTTCTCAAACCAAATCATCCTGATAATAATTCCCAGCCTTTGTTTTTTTGGGTAAACTCTGGTAATGGCTTTTCATATATCATTACAATTAATTCACTCAACAGCACAATGAATTGGGTATCATTAAGCCTAATAACTAGAAATGGAATAAACTCACCATTAATAGACAGATGATCAGATTAGATATATATTTTTTTAAAAATTCAGACATAGGCTCTTAATAGATGAGAAAACCCACGTCTCTTTTCCATATCCAGTGCTCTTAACCTGTACATACTGCCTTTCATTAAGGCCCACATTTCATTTTCTGTCTCAGGCATCAGTAAAGCCTGTGTGCCAAATCTGGCCCATCACCTGTTTTTTGAAAATAAAGTTTTATTGTAATACAGCCACATCCATTTGTTCATATATTTTCTGTTGGCTGCTTTCTCGCTATAGCAGGAGAGCTGAGTAGTTGTAATAGAGACCGTATGGCTTGCCAAGCCTAAAATATTTGCTCTCTGACCTTTGAGAGAAAAAGTTTGCTGACCCTGTTCTGTTAGTTTCTCGGGAATTTGGAGGGAATTCCTAAGTAGGAATTCTATATTCACCAATGCAAAAATCAGAATAAGCATTTTCTTTAAGGTCAACAAGACAGAAAACAGTTTATGTCATTTCCTATCTGGTGTTCCTCTTTGGGGTTATATAAACAGGTCCAGCATCCAAAACCCAAAGGGGCTCACCTTGAAGGTACCTGTATCCCTTGACTAGAATCCTTTGAACGTTGATCATATCAAGACAATTTCCAGGCCATCAGGTTTTCTTTCTTCCACCTGTCAAACTTTTCCTCTGTGAACATTGGAAGGAAGTGATACCCAACTGAGCAGGAATGTGTGTCCTGTTTTAGGAAGGAGTGAACTTCCAAAGAGTGACTGTGGACTTCACTCAGGAGGAAGAAGGCACTTTGAACCCTGCCTGGAGGACCCTGGACAGAGATGTGATCCTGGAGAACCACAGGCACCTAGTCTCTTGGGGTAAGAGTACAGTCCCCTTTAATGAAGTCTATATATTGAAATGATTTCACAAGAGCTAGGGAATTCAGAGGCCAGAATGATTTTGACCACACATAGATTGCATTTGTGCCTTTTATTCCCCAGTGAAGATTTAGTTTTAATTTGTAGGGTAGCAAAGGTACAGATTCTTGGGTTTGAGCTCATGCAGTCTTCTTGACTCCTAAAGGCCAAGGACTGGGACCAAATTCTGAAGTGATTTTCTTTTGTCCCCAGCCCAAATACCCAAAGTCCTATATCTTTCCCTATCAGCTGTTCAAACCAGATGCAGTCTCCTAGTTGGAACAAGGGGATAAGTATAAAAAGAGTTTCTCAACACGCATATCCAGGTGAGAAACAGACATTTAGCAGTCATTACAGGTATAGAAGATTTGTTTGAAAAATTCCCATAGGGCATGCTGCATATTTCTCCATCTCCCACACCTGGTGGACTATATACATCACCACTTTTTCCAAGTGTACTTTCTATTGCCTGGCCTAATAGCCACCAAGGCTTCTGTTTATGAGCTAATCTTCATCCTCTCTCACTTGGAACTAAAGGAGTTCATGGGGCCATATTAGCCCCTAAGGCATTTAGGGAACCTGGGATTACAGTGCCCCCATTATTTTTTCCTGGTTCACAAAGTAGTTTGACCTTGTCTTACTAACACAGACTGTGCTAGCAAGTTTCATGCCTCCAGAAATTCCTAGAAATGTAGACACTAATTTCTATTCCAGTGAACATATATCTAGCACTAAAGAAGGTAGCAAGGACTCTCTATTTTTTTGCTAAGGATTGCAAAATTGTTTTGCAATTCTGTAGATTCTGCATAGGGGATCTTATTTTGGAATATGGAGATATTTGACATCTAAAGTCTTTTTATTCAGCAACACTAAGATTGAAATAGTTTTATATTAATGCCTTGTTACGCTATTGGACTATGGTAGTTCTCTGCTTACTGCTTCATCCCATCCTTTTGCTTTCTCAATTCATGTTATAGATCCATAGCTGAAAACAAATCCACATATAATTGCATACTTTCTTATCAGCTTTTATTCCCCTATTCCAGCTCTAACATTTTTTTGGCTAGGGTGTTTTATTTTGCTTCCTTCCAGACTCGGCAACTGCACTTGGAAGAAGAGAATCAACATCAAAGCAGAGCATTTTTGGTGATGAAGCATCCCACAGAGTGAAGATAGAAAGGTTGACAAGAGATGATCCTTGGTTATCTTCATGTGAAGAAGTTCAGGATTGTAAGGAGCTGTTGGAGAAGCA
Source organism: Eubalaena glacialis (assembly GCF_028564815.1). Classification (NCBI taxonomy): domain Eukaryota; kingdom Metazoa; phylum Chordata; class Mammalia; order Artiodactyla; family Balaenidae; genus Eubalaena; species Eubalaena glacialis. The sequence goes on along the minus strand of NC_083733.1, from coordinate 59,339,021 downwards.
ACAGGAAAAACAAGAGAGACTTTTGAAGGAAGTGACATTCACTCACAGAAGAGCTGTTAGTCATGAGAGAGCCTGCAAAAGTGATGACCTTGAGGAGAAGCGTGGTCTGAATTCCAGTCTTCTTTCACCACAGGTGATACCCATAAGAAACCATTTTCATAAACATGCTTCACATGTTAAAAAATTGCATTATAATTCTATGGTAAACACTCATCAGATGATTAATGATAGTGAGAAACTCTGTGAAAATAAAGAATGTGGAAACCTCCCCCAAAGCATTCATTTTATTCAGTTTACAAAAACTCAAACAGAAGATAAATCCTATGGATTTAGTGACAGTATTCAACATTTTAGCCGTGATAAACCCCTAAATCTACATGAGAAAATACACGCACAAGGAAGATCCTTTGATTTTAAGGAATGTGGGCAAGTTCTGAACCACAGTATATCCCATAATGAACAACAGAGAATCTCTGTTGAAGAGAGTCAGTATAAATGTAATAAAACCTCCCAGAGTTCATCCCTTGCTCAAAACATGAGAAATCACTCTGAAGAGAAACCCTTTGAATGTAATCAGTGTGGGAAATCCTTCAGCTGGAGCTCTCATCTTGTTGCACATCAGAGAACTCACACAGGGGAGAAACCTTATGAATGTAACGAATGTGGGAAATCATTCAGCCGCAGCTCTCACCTCGTTTCCCATCAGAGAACTCACACTGGAGAGAAACCTTATAGATGTAATCAGTGTGGGAAATCCTTTAGCCAGAGCTATGTCCTTGTCGTGCATCAGAGAACTCATACTGGAGAGAAGCCTTATGAATGCAGTCAGTGTGGAAAGTCATTCAGGCAGAGCTACAAACTTATTGCACATCAAAGAACTCATACTGGAGAGAAGCCCTACGAATGTAATCAATGTGGGAAATCATTTATCCAGAGCTATAAGCTTATTGCCCATCAAAGAATTCATACTGGAGAAAAGCCCTATGAATGCAATCAATGTGGGAAGTCCTTTAGTCAAAGTTACAAACTTGTCGCACATCAGAGGAGTCACACAGGAGAAAAACCCTTTGAATGTAATCAGTGTGGAAAATCTTTCAGCTGGAGTTCTCAACTTGTTGCACACCAAAGAACTCATACTGGAGAGAAACCCTACGAGTGTAATGAGTGTGGGAAATCTTTCAACCGCAGTTCTCACCTTGTTATGCATCAGAGAACTCATACTGGAGAAAAACCCTATGAATGTAATCAATGTGGGAAGTCCTTCAGCCAGAGTTATGTTCTTGTTGTACATCAGAGAACTCATACTGGAGAAAAGCCCTATGAGTGCAGTCAGTGTGGGAAATCTTTCAGGCAGAGTTCATGCCTTACTCAACATCAGAGAACTCATACTGGAGAGAAACCCTATGAATGTAATCAATGTGGAAAAACATTCAGCTTGAGTGCTCGACTTATTGTACATCAAAGAACTCATACTGGAGAGAAACCCTTTACATGTAATCAGTGTGGGAAAGCTTTCATTAATAGTTCTAAACTTATTAGGCATCAGGCAACTCATACTGAAGAGAAACCCTATGAATGTAACTAGTTTGGAAATCTTTCAGCCAGAGTATATCCCTCCCACCCTCCCTCCTTCTCTCCCTTCCTCCCTCCTTCCCTTCCTCCCTCCCTTCAGCCCCTCACTTCCTCCTTCCCTCCTTCCATTCCTCCAGGATTACATGTATTGGAAAGAACTACCATGAAAACAATGTGCGTGGAAAAAGCTTTCAGTTAGCTCTCTGTTATTGTGTATCTGGAAATTTGTTCTGGGGAAGAAATAGAGAAAAACTGTGAATCACATATTTTACTTAGCAATTCCATGTTAAAAAATCAAACTTGGCCCTAATAACACATTCCCACAAAAGTAATAACTATTGGCACTTTTCCTTGCAGAAAGCACTTCGACCTGAGTTTGAGAGAATTATCATTAAATGGGCAATATGCTGTGGAGTGATTGCCAGTGAGGTGGACCTCTTTTCCAATAAAGAATAAATGAGAATGCTAATACCGGTGGGCTTGTTGTTGAGAAGGTTGGGAAATTGCTGTAGTTATTAGAACTTAGACTGGAAAACGGCATTTCAGTGTATCATTTTCCAACATGATTTCCCTAGCAGCTACTTAGTAATCAGTTTCATACAGCACTTTCTCTTATATGTGAAGATTTTGTAAAAATTAGGGAAATGGCTATGAGATGAACTGAAAAATGCAGGGCAAGAGTATAGAACATTCATTTCTAGAACCATCATGATAAGATATTTGTGTTTGGATCAGGATCTAAAGGGGTTCTAGGCATATCTGTTTTAATTTTAGGTTTATGCCTGTTTTTTTTTTAATGTATGCTTTTTTATAATACTAATAAATGATATGAGTAATAGTCAAAAAAATACAAACATTTACATCTCTTTGACCATTTAGGAAAGACTGGACAGTCAGACAGCAAAGATCCCTCAGGGTTCTGAGAGTTCCACTTGGATTAGCATGAACAGGTTACTCCTTAGGACTTAGATTCCCAGGAATGTTCCTCATTGAGAATAAAATATTTCCCTGGGAATGTGGAACTGGAAATTTAAGCCAGAGGGACTGAGACTGCATGGGCAGTATGGAGGGCAAATGGGCTTTTTTTTTTTTAACCCATATATCAAAAGCAGTATAAAGGAGCTCTATTTTTAAGGTGTTTTTTTTTTTCTCCCGTCAGGTAGTAGTGTCTTTTTATTCTCTGGGATATGTTCCCTAATGTGAGAATCCTCTGAGTGGGAAGGTACTGCCCTGGCTAAGTGCTTGCCACCTAAATTAAGCTCACAAGAATGCTTTTAGTGAGGTAATATTTGTAGCTTCTCATTGGTTTTTTAGATTTGGTTCACAAGTCTTTCTGGCCTTTGCCCCTATATCATGAATTCTAATCCTATGGATTGTCATGGACCTGAAACCTCTGATCCTAGAGAGTTACTGAAAAATAGGCTGAGAGTTGAACTGAGAGACCAGAGAATAGAGGTAAATTCCCTGGAGAAAGAAAAAAAAAAAAACAGCTAAAGTGATATCTAATAGGGGTTACCCTTAGTAAATTCTGTCCCCAGGATATGACCCTAAGTGGATTCATCTTTATGAGGGTTAAGCCAGAGAGTGCAGCACACCTCGCAGTGACTGAAGTTCTGGGGGAACAGTTGTTGACGGCTGGAAAACTGGCTGCCCACCCCAGGAGAATCTTCAGTCAGTCCATGAATGCACAGAGGAAGAGAAGGGGTTCTCCATGCACTGCCTTTGGGGGAGGACATAAAATTGTGAAAATGCTAATTTGGTAGTGAGACATGGTTAGGCGGCTTTTCCCCAAAATTATAGATAAAACCAATATCAGTGCTAGGTACAAGTGGATGATTTTCACTGGGCATGTTGAATCTTACTTTGAAGACAGGAGACAGGATTGTACAAATGAGTTTAAAGCCAACTGGGCTAAGAAGGAGGCCTGTGAAGATTTCAGGTTTGGGAAGGGGTTTATCTCGAAGTAATCTTTTTAGTGTTAAAAGTATTTCATTGGAAATGAAATTGATAAAACTGCAAAGAATTTTGAAGTGAGTGTGTGATTGTGTGTTCTTGGCCAGGTTGAATATGAGTCATCTGTGTGCACTAAGTCATAAGTATTACATCAGTTCCTAGGTGGTGCATTATGGTTGCCAAGTGTTTTGAAGTAAGGTAGATCCAGTAAATAAACAAAAATGTTAATTTCATTATTTGCTTAGTAATTTCTCTCTGTAGGAAAAGTATTCTTTTAAAAAATGGTCAACCAATAATGAAGAGAAGTTAAAGTGACAGTGTGCTAAAAATACATATTTAAACCTCTGAACCTAAAATTTAGGTTTAAAAGGGGGAATCAGTAAGTTGATTTTAATGACATATGTATGACACATATATAATCACATATGTCCCCTGCATAAAAATTTTTGTGTAAAATTCACAAGTAAAATTGTACTTTGCCATAGCAAAATGTATAGAGATTTGACAGGCCAAATTTCTTTCACCATACTCCAGTAAAATTAGAAATAAGTGAAAGGTGACCAAAGCGTTTTAAAATACATGGATGTTAAGGAATACTCTCTCTCCTAGAACCAATTTTTTAAAACATTTTTATAGTTTTATCCAGATATAATTGACATAAGTTTAACATGTACAGCATAATGACTTGACTTACAAATATTGTGAAATGGGGACTTCCCTGGCCGTCCAGTGGTTAGGACTCCACGCTGTCACTGCCGGGGCCGTGGGTTCAAGCCCTGGTTGGGGATTAAGATCCCACAAGCACAGCCAAAAAATATATATATATTGTGAAATGATTACCACAATGAGTTAACATCCATCATCTCATATAGATACTAAAAGAAGAAAAAGAAAAAAGTGGGGTTTTTTTTCCCTTGTGGAGAGAACTCTTAGGATTTGCTCTCTTAGCAGCTTTCAAATGTACCATTCAGCAGCATTAACTGTAGTCATCATGTTTCCTCCCACACTCCTGCTTAGTCTTCAGTACTTTTGTACTTTGTCCACCTTATTTTGTGGTTTGATGTTTCAGCTTACTCCTAGGCCTGACAAAGATAAACGTGCTTTTAATGTTTTTGTTTGTTTCTGTTGTTTTTATAAATTTATTTATTTATTTATTTATTTTTGGCTGTGTTGGGTCTTCGTTGCTGCACGTGGGCTTTCTCTAGTTGCAGCGAGCCGGAGCTACTCTTCGTTGCAGTGCGCGGGCTTCTCATTGCGGTGGCTTCTCTTGTGGAGCATAGGCTCTAGGCACGTGGGCTTCAGTAGTTGTGGCATGTGGGCTCCAGTAGCTGTGGCTCACAGGCTCTAGAGCGCAGGCTCAGTAGTTTTGGCACACGGGCTTAGTTGCTCTGCGGCATGTGGGATCTTCCCAGACCAGGGCTTGAACCTGTGTCCCCTGCATTGGCAGGTGGATTCTCCACCACTGTGCCACCTGGGAAGCCCATGTTTTGGGGGTTTTTTTTGTCCAAAGAGATTTCAGCTTGGAGCAGGGAGGGAATCCAGACTTTTTGATGGTGTTTTCAGATATGCCTTTTATATTTCTAAATTTCTTTTGGATTTTGTACTTAATCAATACCCTTTATTTCATATGTCTCATTTAATGTACTTGATAAGACCAGGTAATCTTACCTACGCCTTTAGAACTTTATCTTGAAAAATCAGTATTCTTCCTGTTTGCTGAAAGAGGTTGCACATGGACTCAGTTTCCCTTTAGAAGACTTGATGAGTCATGTCAGTAAATTGCATATTGCTCTTTACAAATTATAGCAGCTTGGGTTCTTAATTGGAAAGCACATGAGCCAATTCTAACCAGTTGATTCAGAAGATATTAGGTGGCTTCAAGAACTGGCAAGAAAGACAATGTTCAGGGCTTCACAAAAACAATTGCTGAATCATGCTGCAGAGCCATGAGAGTTCCTCAGTGTTCCCAAAGTTCCTTGAGATATAGTAAAGAACTAACTATATCTTCTGATTCGAAGTCTGGGCAAGTGCCTGGTTCTGGTGGATTGTAGGCTGTGCCTGCACCTGAGTTGTGGGGAAGGTTAAGATGCCAGGGCCACCAGTGCCTAGTGTTTCCTGGAGCGTCCATAGTTGTAGATGGGCTCTGCCTTCCACTCATACTAATTCTTTGGGCAGTTTGTCATTCATAGAATTGTTACTCATTTGCTAAGCAACAGCAAAGGTAAAAACAAAAGATTTCCAGTATAGCCCGCCCTTGCCTAGCCCATATGTCAACATTTTCTTCACTCTCTACATTTTCACTTAACTTTAATATGTATATGCAGCTTCCTACTTAACCTATCACAGCTCTCTTACAACCAAAAACGTGTACTCTCTTCCTCACCCAGGGCTTCATATCTTTGCTTCCACTTCCAAGTCTGGGATCTCTGAGTGGTGTCCATTCCTTTTCTAGTGAAAAACTCCTCATGTAAAAAGATGGTTCAGACGCTGGGCATTTAAAAAGGATGGGGGGATTATAAACCAGGTCAGATTACCAAGCAAATATTCAGTAACTGGTTGTGAGTAGATATGCAAAAGCTTTCTAAACCTGCTTTTGTAAAACCACAAACAAGTTGGTGACATGGGCAGTTTTTACTGCTTAGGATAATTTAATCCTTATTTGGTTTTGTTTGGGGGTCTAACTAAATCAGTGTCTGTTTTGTTATGCTTTGCAGTAAAAATAGTATTGTTACATTTAAAAATATCACTTTTGGCATTTGCCAAGTGGATCTTCATGTTGGAACGGTAAAGTTGGACCTTCTATCTTATGGCCAATGTGGTACTGATTTGTAATCCACTGAGGATGACATTTCAGTGGAAATAGGTTGATAAATAGGATTGATAAACCTTTCTGTAGTAGTTATATCACCTTTCTGGACTCTTTAACATCTTTTGTGTTCTATTGAGGTCATGACAGTCTTCATGGTCACCTCCTCTCTTCTTCAGGGAGGACTCCTGGAATTTAACTGTTGGATCAAGTTCTTGAAACACAGATATTCCTTTTGAATATTGTTCCTCTTTCCTGACCAGGCTCTACTAGTTACTCTCTGACAGTGTTTGCTTAGATCTGGACTGTTGATACCTATGCCTGTGGTTCACTGCACAACAGATCCAGCAGGTTGGTGATTCTTCTGACCAGAAGCTCTTCTTCTTGTTCTATATTTGGTTTGTCCACATGTTTCTCCACCATTGCTCGCTTTCTGAAGGGACTAGGACCACACTACCCCTGCCAGATATTTTGTGGAATGCTGGAACTTTCTATGGGTGTAAGTTCCTGATTTTTCTGTACTCTTGAAAAAACTTCATGGACATGCCATTAACTTTAATTGATAATTTATTTTTAAGAAGTAATACGTAGCTGTGATCATAAGTGGAATGTGCTGAAATTTTAGTAGTGGGGATTAGGTTATAAAAGGACCAAACCTATGGAAAAGCCAGAAGAGGGTTTTCTGATGAAATCTCAAAACTGTTTATCTGTAGTTTCTGGTATTACTGTTCTCTACTAATTATATGGGGTTCCATCACTGAAACTCTCTGCTTTAGTATTTATGTTGCATTGGGTAGAGGGAGTTGGAGTCTCTTTTTGTAATCTGGTGCTTTAATTAGATATAGCTGATAGAATTGATCATCTAGACCTGTATACAATACAGCCAGTTCCAAGATGTGTCCCCAGAAAACTGGATGCCCAGTCACCACAGGCTACACCCATCCCCAGGTGGTGTAGCCTCTACCTTGTATGAGTATCCAATCATGGTTCCTATGTTCACATGGGAAGATGGGATGACTACTGTGTTTGGAGTATTGTTCTCTGTTACTGCTGGATAAAGTCCAGATGCATTTTTTTATACAAGGAAAACTGAAGTTTCTAGCTTTAAATGAAACTATAAAATTGTGGGGGGTTGTGTTTTTGAAACATTCAAATTGGTCAGAAAACACTGAATGAGAAAAAAAATGTTTAAGTAAAAGATGGAGACTAGGTTAAAACAAGAGTTAAGTTGGAAACAGCAGCATTAGTTCACACCCTTAAAAGCTGAGCAGCCTCTTGTGTTGCACATCATCCTGGGGATCCATTAGTGATGCAGCAGCAATTTGAAACCAGGGCTCTTTGGTGAGTAGCTTATGTTAAGGCAGAAAGATAGAAATGGGCTTGTACTAGCTTGTGGATAATAGGTTAAAAAACACTTTGAGAGACATTTGGGTGGTGTTACATATGCCACAGGGGCCACTAACCTGTGTGGAATTCCTGCCAGCCAAGCAGGAACACTTGGAGCATTGAGAAACCATTAGTCATGGACAGCTGGACCAAGGTAGGTCAATACAGAGCCATGGGTCCTTCGTGAGATGCAGTATCAAGTGTGCTGAAGAAAGGCATTCTTAGTCTGTTCAGACTGCTATAACAAAAATACTTTAGACTGGCTGTATCAGCGTCTGAGGACTCACTTCCTGCTCATTAGCTGCACATCTTCTTGTTCTGTCCTCACAAGGACTCTGAGGCCTCTTTTATAAGGGCACTAATCCCATTTGTGAGGTACCCTCATGACCTAATCACCTCCCAAAGTTCCTCACCCCGTAATATCACATTGGGGGTTAGGATTTCAACATATGAATTTGGTGAGGGGACACAAGCATTCAGTCCACAACAGGCACAAACTCAACTTCTAATAGCCTTCAAATAAAGGTGCATTATATTGGTCAGTCCCAATTGCCCTGCAGGCAAGTGTTGGTCATTATTAATTTTATAACATGAAAAATAGGCTTATATGGAGGTCCATACAGAAAAAGGCACCTTCACTAGGATGAAGATCTGGAAACTACACATTTTAATCTCACAATGAAAGGGGCATCTAAAATTCCAGCTTAGGCCCCTCACTGACTGACACTGGAGGTTCATCTCTTCATTACTTCCCTCTGGTGGATAGGCCACGGGCTCTATAAGGACACATATAGATGCCATTAATAACGGAGCCCAGCGATGACGTAGAGGGGTGGGATAGGGAGGATGGGAGGGAGGCTCAAGAGGGAGGGGATATGGGAACATGTGTATGCATATGGCTGATTCGCTTTGTTGTGCAACAGAAACTAACACAGTCTTGTGAAGCAACTATACTCCAATAAAGATCTGTTAAATAAATAAATAAATAAGGGAGCCCAGCCCCAGGTGTATTTGGTCATGTTTATCATTGAAGGGAGCAGATAAGGGGAAAAAAGTGATTGGGATTAATGATAACTCACCTTCCATGAGACCCTTGTTTGCTCTTTGTTAAAACTTAGGAAGAAAACAAGAAAAAATATGTAAATGAATATGGCCCATTTCATCAAATGGGAGTGGAGGTGGGGCAGGCAAAGTGTAGATTATTTATCCGGGAGACAAACCATAAAGGGGGGGAAATACAAATACCAACTCTAAAGCAACGCTAAATATATGGCTGAGGGAGGCTTAGGAACCAAATATCTAGGTAGAATTCTGGTCGATAGTTCTTTTTCTTGTGTGGTTTTCTTAATTCCCTTGCTTTTAACAGTTGCTTCTATTTTTCAAGGTTGGAGGGCCTCACATCACTCAGCCAGATGTGCTAGAACCTGATTGAAATATGGGCTTACTTCCTCTTGTGGAAAACAGTACTCCATCTACCAAACATCTGGGACAAATTAGACTATAATTGGTTTCCTACTGCCCCCCAATTTACACAAGTATAATTTAAATAATTAGATGATCTAATGATCTAGAACCATCGAATTCCTAACCTAATCACCCGAATGCAGTCAATCCACCACCTACCTATCTTCGATTTCCCCAGATAAGAACAAAATCTTAATTTATACAACATATATCTCAACTTAAAAAAAAAAAACACAACTTTTCCTTTACATAGGTGGTTCTTAAACTTTGCCATGCATCAGAATCAGAGGGAGTGCTTCTTATAACACAGATTTCTGGGTCCCGACCCGAGAGTTTCTGATTCAGTAGGTCTGGGGTGGAGTTTGGGGGTTTGCAATGATTCTGCTGGTCCAGGACCACAACCTGAGAACCACAGCGCTAGAACGGTTTTAAGTATTTAAATGGAATTAACTTATAATATATCTGGCTCACAAACGTTCTAAGTTCGTGCCTTAAATTGTGCCAAACTATTAACTTTAAATCAAATTAGGAGAGGAAGTTTGTGTTGGGCGGAGTCTGGCAGCCAGAGCTGAACGAGATGCGTGAGAAGGTGTGAAGCCCCGCCCCTTCCCCCGTCCCCGCCCTCCTCCCTGGTATTTGAGCCCACCCCGGCTTCTCTCCGCTCAGATCTTCCCAGGGGAGCGCAGCGTTCAGTCTGGGTTATCTGAGCCGCCTGCACTTGGTCCTTGCAGAGTCCTCCCTGTGTGGAACCCGATTCAGAAGACAGAGGACAGAACACTTGGTAAGTCTGTGTCTTTTGTTTGTTTATTACTGCATTTGTCTCGAGACCGTGGTCCACCCCCCCACCCAACCCACCCCCGTCCTGCCACACACACACACACAGCACACTACTCTCCATTTGTGGGGTCATAAAAAAAAAGGAGGAGGCTCTGGGAGCTGCAGGCTCCTCAATCATGTCTTCATCTAAAGAGAGTGAAGTCCTATCTGGCTTCTCCCCTGAAGGGTCCCCCAGCCCTGACTCGCCAAACTACATGCTACTCTCTAACCATCCCCAGATTTCTGCAGAAGTCAGCCCATCACCCACAGGAAACACCTACTAACTCACAGAACTCACCAGTTTCCTCCCCCATGTCCCTTATCTTTCCACCCACAGCCCTCAGAGAATCCCCTATGTCCCCCAGCTACTGTCACACACTTTGCCCGCAGAGGGACACTTCTAATGGCCGATTTTACCACATTGGCCATTGGCAGCCCTTGGCTGGGCAGTGTGACCCTCCTGCCTGATTCTACAGAGGGTCCCTTAATCCAGAGAGCAGATGGGAATGACAGAGTTAGGAGCACCTGATACCAAGTACCACCTCATCCGTCTCCCTGATCCCGTGGCCTTGAAGCCTAGAACCACAGTGATTGTTTGGGCCAAATAGTAGAGATACATAGTACATACAACTCCAAATGTCATTTGTTGGAGGATGCAGGTTACCATGTTAGGCTGACCAATGAAAAGTAAGGAGCAGAAGAAGCGGAGAATGAGAAATGAGCCGAAGGTAGCTGAGTACCCAGTTTTTGACCTTGACAGTGGAGGTTTCTTGATCTTTCACAAAGATCCCGAGAATCACTGCTGTGAGTACAGACAAGGAAAGAGCAGTGCAGGCCAGCACCATTCCTACAGTGTCTTCAAATGCCAGGAAGGTCACGATTTTGGGGAGACAGCGGTCTCAGCGTTTGTGTACTAATGACTTGAGCACTCCACACAGTGTTTCATATCTGAGAAAAGCAAACAGGATTTCACATTGAACAATTCATGCTTATTCCCATGACATAATCAGTATCACATTTTTTATCACTGAAAATACTGTCCACCTCTGACATGATTTTTGGATACAAAAATCATGTGTCAGGCTGGAGAACCCATGAGCATAATAAAGTAGTTGTTACAGAGACTATATCAAGGTTAATACTGTCCATTTCTCTATCGGAAGTAATGCTTTCACCCACAATCATCAGAAAGTTTTATTCCACATTTGGGGTGGCTTTTGCTGTTGTTTGGTTAGTGTGTTGGTTTAACAATATCATCAAGGTTCACTTTGATTTCCTCTCTCTGCTGTCCACAAGAAATGCTTCAATGTATGGTTTCTTCTCAGAGTTATGTGATGTGGTCTACAGCTTTTTTTTTTTTTTTTTTTTTTTTTTTTTTTTTTTTTTAATTTATTTATTTATGGCTGTGTTGGGTCTTCGTTTCTGTGCGAGGGCTTTCTCCAGTTGCGGCAAGCGGGGGCCACTCTTCATCGCGGTGCGCGGGCCTCTCACTGTCGCGGCCTCTCTTGTTGCGGAGCACAGGCTCCAGACGCGCAGGCTCAGTAATTGTGGCTCACGGGCCCAGTTGCTTCGCGGCATGTGGGATCTTCCCAGACCAGGGCTCGAACCCGTGTCCCCTGCATTGGCAGGCAGATTCTCAACCACTGCACCACCAAGGAAGCCCCGGTCTACAGCTTTATCATTACCATTTGAACTGAGAGAGAAAGGCATCCTGTAACTTTTCCAGAGGAGCAAGGAAGAAATTTTCTAAGAATCCTCTACCACCCATATCCTTCAATGTGAGTGGTGGATGTAGATATCATACAGTCAATGAACCAACCTTCAACCTCCGATTTTCCTGCACTCTGATGTTTCTGCGATGGGGCAGCAGGATTTAGGGAAGAGAACACAAGCTTTGAAGCCAAGAATTCCTGATTACAAATTCGTTTCAGCATTTCATTGGCATCTTACTGGCTATGTTACTTGGGTAAGTCATAGCAGATGGAATTAAGGTTGCTAATCTGCTGCTCTTAATGTAGGGAGATTACCCTGCATACTGGTGGCCCAACATAATCACAAGTATCCGTAAATGGGGAAGAGGTAGGCAGAAGTGTCAGGCCAGAGTGATCCATTGTTGGTTTTAAACATGGAGAGAGGGCTTCCCTGGTGGCACAGTGGTTAAGAATCCGCCTGCCAATGCAGGGGACATGGGTTCGAGCCCTGGTCCGGGAAGATCCCACATGCTGCGGAACAGCTGGGCCCGTGCGCCACAACTACTGAGCCTGTGCTCTGGAGCCCACGAGCCACAACTGCTGAGCCTGCAAGCCACAACTACTGAAGCCCGTGTGCCTGGAGCCCGTGCTCCACAACAAGAGAAGCCACCGCAGGGAGACACCTGCTCATTGCAGCAAAGAGTAGCCCCCGCCCGCCGCAACTAGAGAAAAGCCTGTGCGCAGCATCGAAGACCCAATGCAGCCAAAAATAAATAAATTAAATAAATAAATTTAAATAAATAAATAAATAAATAAATAAATAAAGATGGAGAGAGAGGGCCACATCCCCTAGGCATCAAAGTGAGGTTTCTGAGAATAGGGAGTTAGTATAGCTGATTGCTACGGTTGCCATGTGGACAGATCCTTATCTGTATTCAAATTCCAAGTGGGCTAAATGGGAAATGAAAGGGAAGAAAATATAACTTCGGGGGAAGCACCATATGGCAGATTATATTTTCCAACAAATCCTCTAAAATCCATACTTTTCTTACACTGTGACTTTAACATTCCTCCCACTGAGAGGTTGGGGGAGGGGGATTGATCTTCTTTGCCCTTGAATCTGAACAGGCTTTTGATGATGATGACAGCAACACTATATGTGACTTTAGATGCCAAATCATAAAAAGTGATACAGCTTTCCCCTCGTTCTCTTGGAGCACTCACACTTGGAACACAGCCTCCATGCTGTGAAGCAGCCTCGGAAACCACACGGAGAGGCCATGTGTAGGTATTGTAGTTGACAGCCCCAGCTGAGGTCCCAGCTGACCGTCTCCATCAACTACCAGTCATGTAATTTCATTCCCCAGCTGTCAAGTTACCACCCAGCCTGTGGGTCTTCCCAGCTGAGGCTCCAGACATCATGGAACAGAGAAAAGCCATCCTTGCTGTGCCCTTTCCAATTCATGACCCAGAGAACCCATGAGCATAATAAAGTAGTTGTTTTAAGACACTAAGTCTGTGGTCATTTGTTAGACTATAGTAGTAAAGGGGACCTGCCACATAATCACTATGATCGATCAGGTTCTTTTTCTAGGCACTCAAGTATATACAAGAAGGCAAGCACATGATCCAGCAATCCCACTCCTGGGCATATATCCAGATAAAACTCTAATTTGAAAAGATACATGCACCCCTATGTTCATAGCAGCACTATGTACAATAGCCAAGACATGGAAACAACCTAAATGTCCATCGACAGATGAATGGATAAAGAAGATGTGGTATATATATATATATATATATATATATATATATATATATATATATAATGGAATACTACTCAGCCATAAGAAAGAACGAAATAATGCCATTTGCAGCAACATGGATGGACCTAAAGATTATCATACTAAGTGAAGTAACCCAGAAAGAGAAAGACAAATAGCATATGATATCACTTATATGTGGAATAAAAAAGATGATACAAATGAACTTATTTACAAAACAGAAACAGAATCACAGACATAGAAAACAAACTTACGGTTACCAAAAGGGAAAGGGGGTGAGGAAGGGATAAATTAGGGGTTTGGGATTAGCAGATACAAACTACTATATATAAAATAGATAAACAACAAGGTCCTACTGTATAGCACAGGGAACTATATTCAATATTCTATAGTAAATCATAATGGAAAAGTATGAAAAAGAATATATATACACATATATATAATATATATATTAATATGTGTATATATATATATATATATATATATATATCTGAATCCTTTGCTGTACACCAGAAACTAACACAACTTTGTAAATACTTAAAAAAAAAAAGAAGGCAGCGAGAAGTTCTCTGTAAGGGATCTCAGCAAGGAGTTCGGATATTTGCTTTTAGCCACTCAGGACTTTTAAAAGGTGACCTTTTTTACTTAGAGCAAATGCAAAGACAGAGAAGAACAAATACTGTATGATCTCACTTACATGTGGAGTCTAAAAAGGTTGAACTCATAGAAACAGAGAGTAGATTGGTGGTTGTCAGGGGCTGGGAGGTGGGGGAAATGGGAAGATATTGGCCAAAGAGCACAAACATTCAGTTATAAGATGAATAAGTTCGGGGGATCTAATGGTCAGCATGGTGACTAAAGTTAACAATACTTTATTGTATACTTGAAATAAGCTAAGAGAGCAAATATTAATGTTCTCACCACAAAAAAGCAAGGTAACTATATGAGGTGATGGATGTGCTCACTAACCTTATATATCACAATGCAGACATATGCCAAATCATGACATTGTACACCTTAACTTTACACGATGTTGTCAATTATATCTCAGTAAAGCTGGTTAAATAAATAAACAAAAGGCAGCCCCAACCCAAAAAAAAAAAAATCAAGTCAAGAGCACTAAATAGGAAAAGATCAATGTTTACTGGAAAAAAGTACCAACCATAATGCTTATATAAATATAATCATGAATGGTTAGTGATAGAGAAGAATTGGGGGGTAACCACACCTCTTGCATTCAGTAGAAAAAGTAAAATACACATAGGAACTGACCCACATATTCAGTCATCTTCATACAGTAACATAATGGATAAAATGGTAGAGCTTCAGGAGATGATACCTTATATTGAAATACATATGGCTTGTTTACAGTTTGTAGACCAGAGCTTCCTAAAACAGCCAATTTCAAATTTTCCCTGACTGTCTAAAATTATGCTATTTCTTGTGCCCTAGCCTAGATTCGTGATTCAGTGGGTTAAGAGTAGGATGTTGGGCTGGGAATATATATTTATTATAATTTCTCTGGAAATTCAGCTAAGTAGATTGGATTGTGATCTACTGTCTATGACCAAAAAGCAACGAGGAAACAAAATATTAAATTGTAAAATACACATATATATGTATATATACATAGAACAACACAGAAATCATTCAGTTAAAATTTTTATGTCAAGACACTAAAACAAAAAATAATTAAAACCATCACTTGCAAGATTAAAATCTCTTACTATTTAATCTTGGTTTATAAGGGAATTTAAACTCACAATTAAAGGATGTTCATGTAGGGTAGAGGAAAGCAGCGATCTAAACAGGGAATATTAAATTTTATAGTTTGCCAAAATCTTTAGCAGTTTCCATAACCTTAAACGCTTGTTATCACAACAGCAAAATATAACCAATACATGAATCATAGAACTCAGATTGGGAAGTGGAATGAAAAATAATTGAGGATTAAGAAATCAGTAGGAATGGAGATAAGATGAAAGCAGGATAAACCTATAGGGGAAACAAAACAGAAAAAAAGAAAGAGCTTAAAACCCAAACAGCTGGAATAATCTCTAGAAGAAAACAGAGCATTCAGAACATACATTTGAGTATGAACCATAATTAGTATTTGACATGGTAACATTTCAAATCAGTTATGAAAACTGGGCAAAGGATATATAAATAGGCAATTCACCCACCACTGATATATTAACATCTATTCAACATCTCCATAATGAGACACTGTGTTTGGTTTATCAAATTGGGAAAATTTCAAGAAAATTATTATCCCTAGTTTTGATACACTAAGACTGGAAGCATAACTTCATTGGCGGACAAGGTTGTAACATCTAAAACTAAACAATCCTAAGCAACCACTTGAAATGATTCCATTATTTAGTAACATGGAAAGCTACCCATGATATATAAAGTGAGAGAAAAAATAGTTCCAAAATATTATGCCAATTTTGTGGGGAGAAAAAATAATTTTAATACATATTTACTCTCATAGAGGATCAAGAAGTAAATGGGCCAAGATATTAATGATGATTGTTTCTGGGTGCTAGGATTACAGACGACTTTAATTTCGTCCTTTTTTCTTACATTTTTCCTTTTTTTTTTCTTACTTTTCTCCCGTGTTTTCTTAACATTGACCATGCACTATTTTGGAATTTTATATATATATGTATATATATAAATATGTAATATAATACAATATGTATACATATATAATACATATGATTTTTATATGTAAGTTATATATTTAATATATATAAATATATAATAATTATATATATTATATATAGTTTACACCAAAGCATCAGTAATGCTTTGTATCCCCTGTAAGGGATTGTGGATTTGTTTGAGAATATTGTCAGACTTTCTACAATGTGAACGTGTTAGTAGTGAGTGGTAACTTTTTTTTAATAAATTTATTTATTTATTTATTTATGGCTGCGTTGGGTCTTCGTTGCTGCGGGCGGGCTTTCTCTAGTTGTGGTGAGCGGGGACTACTCTTCCTTGTGGTGCGTGGGCTTCTCATTGCTGTGGCTTCTCTTGTCGCAGAGCAGGGGCTCTAGGCGCGCGGGCTTCAGTAGTTGTGGCGCGCGGGCTCAGTAGTTGTGGCTCGCGGACTCTAGAGCGCAGGCTCAGTAGTTGTGGTGCACAGGCTTAGTTGCTCCACAGCCTGTGGGATCTTCTGAGATCTTCCCGGACCAGGGCTCGAACCCGTGTCCCCTGCATTGGCAGGCGGATCCTTAACCACTGTGCCACCAGGGAAGTCCCTTTTTTTTTTTTTTTTTTTTTTTTTTTTTTTTGAGGAAAGAGAAGTGTAGCGGCGCCCCAAAGCTGAGCGCTGCAACCTTGAGCGCCCCCCGCCCTCCGGCACGCGTCTGGCAAAGCTCCAGGTGCACGCTTCTTTCCATCACCATCTGGACTCAAACTAAGAAAGCGCGCCGCAGAGGGTTCTGGGAAGTGTAGTCCGGGCCCTCCGTAGTCGCCCACTTCCGCTTCCGGTCGGCGCACCACTGCTTTGGTTTCTTATGCCATGGTGAGTAAGAAAAGGGACGTGAGTGTTCTTGGAGGTCTTTGTTCCGGCCGCAGACACAGGGGCCAGATCGCAAGGATCTGAGGGGGAAAGAGCGGCGAATGGCGGAGGGTCGGAACCAGGGAATTTCAACGAGCTCGGCTTGGCGAAGAAAGGGTTTGAGGAGGCGGGTCGCCGAGCATCCCGGGGTGGGATGGGGGGCGGGGCCCGGGCTGGCAGCCCTTGGTACGCCTCAGGCTCGGAAGGAGCAGTTTGAGGCCGGCAGCTCCGACTCTGAGACGGGCATCTCGCGTTTGGGAGACTCCAATCCAGGCAGTCGCGGATTGATGGTATCTTGAATTCTTTCACGGTAGCCACCCACCCACTTCTGTACCAATTTCAGAGATTTCTGTCTGTGAAGGCATTTCTGTAAAGAGCTGCTGAAGTTGAATCTTCATGTTCTGTATGTGTTCCTTGGAGAATTTTAAAGCACTGTGCAAGTTGTGAAAGATTCTTTTGCTGATGTATTGTTGCTGCATCTGGTTTTTGTAGCGTCTGAGATACACACAGGTTGAATTCCACTCTAAATGTCACATAGCTGATATAGAGACCAAACTAGTGGTTACCAGTGGGGAGAGGGGCAAGATTGGGGTAGGGGATTAAGAGGTACAAACTGTTGTGTATAAAATAAGCTACAAGGATTTATTACACGACACAGGGAATATAGCCAACATTTTATAATAACTATAAATGGAGTATAACCTTCAAAAATTGTGAATCACTATATTGTACACCTTGTAACATATAATATTGTACATCAACTATACTTCAATAAAAAAATCCTTCCCCCTCCCCCCCAAAATTAAAATGTCACATAGCATGTGGGAGTCACAGCTCTGAATTCAATTCGAGACCGTGTCCTGATTCTCTTTGTCTCCTGGGAGCTACAGTGAGTGCAGGCTTGTAGACAAGGCGCAAAGCAGGGCTGGCATGGGCCCTTCTCTCTGAGTCCTGTAGGGAGGGTGGTCCCTTTCCAGGACACCTGAAGGAGGTAATAGGAGTTGATTACAGGAAGCGTAGGTTAAAGGGAGGAGTTGATTACAGGAAGCGTAGGTTAAAGAGAGGAGTAGATTACATCCAACTGGTGCTCAGAGATTTTTCCCTGTGGTGTGTTGGGAATTATGATAAAATCATGTTATCTCATGGCTCTTTTTTTTTTTTTTTTTGCTCTCTTCCAACTGTTCCTTTGCCAGAGAGAACTGCATAAAAGAGGAAGGAATAATCCCAGGTCTCTTGCCATTGGAGCTGCAGGTGAGTAGGACTTTGGTCTCTTGTTGTTGTTGTTTTATGTCAATGCTTGCTGTCTTCCCAAATGGAGGCCTGTTTTCCCGACCTCACTGTTCATCCCATGGTTTTGACAAATGTCCCGTTCAGGCCCCTCAGCCTTACCACCTTCACTCAGAAATGGGTTTCTTCTAAGGTTGGGGAATTTCCTGGTGTCTTATTAGTACGTTCTCTCCTTGGCTCCTAGTAGTGGTTCATTTGGTCAGTAGATGGCTCAGGCTTACACTGTTTCAAGGATGTACTACGTATAGGAAAGAGGTAATAACAGTAACTGTAATGGTATGCATTAATTAAGCGCTTATTATATGACAGTTATTATGTTGAGGGCTTTCACTGCTGTATCCCTGGTCCCTGGAACAGTGTGTGGCATATAGTAGCCTGTCAATAAATATTTGAATGAGTAAATTAATTTTTCTATTTATTATTTATTTATTTATTTGGCTGCACTGGGGTCTTAGTTGCGGCATGTGGGATCTAGTTCCCTGACCAGGGATCGAACCCAGGCCCCCGCTCCTGCATTGGGAGTGCGGAGTCTTAGCCACTGGACCACCAGGGAAGTCCCTGAGTAAATTAATATATATTTAATTTGCTCAGCAACTGCAGAAGTTAGATAATATTAGTCCCATGTTACAGATAAGAATACTGAGGCTTAGAAAGGTTAAGAAACTTAACAAGTGTCACTTGGCCAGGAGATGTTATCACCAGAAGTCAGAGCCTTTGTCCTTGCACTTCCCTCTGTACTCTTCTCATGCCAGATCTTTACACAACTGATTTACTTTCATGCGGGTCTTAGAGACCTTCCATGACCACCTGATTTAATGTTGCCCCTCCCAAACCTGCCTCCAATGTTCTGTCTGAGAGAACTTACATTCTGGGGGGTAAACAAGAATCTGTCACATGTGTTTCCTTTTCTTCACTGCCCTTTTTGTAATCGCTAATCACCTTTGTAGATTTGTTTACCCACCAGAAGGCAGGCACCATAAGAACAAGTACCTTGCCCGTCTTATTTAGTGCTGCATCCCCAGTGTTTGTTGTAGCATCCAAGATGTAGTTAGGCACTGACATTTGTTAAATGAAGGGATGCTTGTATTCCGAGGTTAGTGCCTGGGGATGAATGAATAACAGCAGTGATAATAGTTTATAGAGGATTTTCTGTGTGCCAAGAACTGGGCTATGAGCTTTATTCAAATAGGTAGGCATGTGTATATGTATGAGAAAGAATTAATTCTTTCCACTCTGCAAGTAAGGAATATTATTTCATTTGACAGAAGAAAGAACAGACTCAGAGGTTTGTCACTCTTCTAGTGTTAGTACAGCTACCAAGTGGCTGATCCTGAATTTGAACCCAAATCATCGCACAGCTCTCAATGTTGAGAGACAAGAGCTGTAACTTCCAAAACCTTGCTCCTTTTGCTGTCTAGGTTAAAACATCATAATTTCCCCATTTTCCTCAAGCTTCAACCCAGACTCACATTTGAGTTCTCCTCCTTTTCATCCCCGTACATAATCTTATTCATCATAATTTTATTCATCTGTTATTTCTACCTTTGCAGTATCTGTTATTCCCGTTACCTCTTCATCCCACTGCCTTTGTCACCAATTATTTCTGTCATCCTCTTTCTCCCTGCATTGTGAGCACACATGGTCAAGGACGGTATCTTTCTTTATATCCCACGCACCTGTCACATGGTAGAATTTCAGTCGATGTGTGCTGTCTTCCCAGCTGGAATGTCAGCTTGAGCGCAGAATCCTTTCCTGCCCTGATCACCATGGTGTCCCCACACACCCCGCCTGGTCCTTAGCATGTAATTTACCAAGTGAACGAGCTGGGGAACAAAATCCATTCTGCTCTATAACTGGTATCAGCAGACCCAGGATCCAGGTAACAGCAGGCTGAATTCAGGCAAGTCCCAGTCTCCATTTAAATATTTATTGAGGGGTGGGGGAGGGATGGACTGGGAGTTTGGGGTTAGTAGATGCAAACTATTATCTATAGAATGGATGGACAACAAGGTCCTACTGTATAGCACAGGGAACTATATTCAATGTCCTGGGATAAACCATAATAGAAAAGAGTATAAACAAGAATGTATATATGTGTATAACTGAGTCACTTTGCTATACAGCAGAAGTTAACACAAGATTGTAAATCAACTATACTTCAATAATAAAAAAAACTTTTGTTTAATAAATATTTATTGAGCACCTACATTGTGCCAGCAGCAGACTGAAATCCCAGCCCTCAGAGAGCTCACGTTCTAGTGGGTGCAGAAGGACAGTAAACAAGAAAAACAGATGGAAGTTTAGATGATAAGTTTCATGGAGAAAAACGAAGCAGGAAAAGGGCTGTGGGAGTGCTGGCAGAGGAACTGGCAGCTTTAAGTGGGGTAACCAGGGATGCTGCCACCGAGAAGGTGGTGCCTGAGTAGGGACCCAAAGGAGGTAGGGGGCCTGTGGACATCTGGGGAAAGGGAACGGCAGTGAAGGCCCTGAGGTGGGCCTATGACTGGTCTATTTGAAGACCAGTAAGAAGGCCAGAGAGGCTGACGAGAATGAGAAAGAGAAGGATAAGTAGGAAATGGGGTCTTGGGAGGCCTCATAGTGTAAGGTTGTTTGGCCATTGAAAGGACGAAGGTTTTGAGTCAAGTGAAGGTTTTGGCCACAGAAGTGACATGACTTTATATTTTTAAAACTTCATTGTTTTATTTTAAGAAATTACCACCTCCACCCCAACCTTCAGCAACCACCATCCTGATCTGTCAGCAGCAGCAGCATCAAGGCAGGACCCTCCACCAGCCAAGATATTATTACTCTCTGAAAGCTCAAACGATGGTTAGCATTTTTTAAAATTTATTTATTTATTTAATTTATTTTATTTTTGGCTGCGTTGGGTCTTTGTTGCTGCGCGCGGGCTTTTCTCTAGTTGCAGCGAGCGGGGGTTACTCTTCATTGCAGTGCGCGGGTTTCTCATTGCGGTGGCTTCTCTTGTTGCGGGGCATGGGCTCTAAGCGCGTGGGCTTCAGTAGTTGTGGCTCGCGGGCTCTAGAGCGCAGGCTCAGTAGTTGTGGCGCACGGGCTTAGTCGCTCCGCGGCATGTGGGATCTTCCCGGACCAGGGCTCGAACCTGTGTTCCCTGCATTGGCAGGTGGATTCTTAACCACTGCGCCACCATGGAAGCCCTGGTTAGCATTTTTTAACAATCAAGTATTTTTTAATTAAAAAAAAAAAAGAGAGAGACCACTCTGGCTGCTTTGTAGGAAATAGACTTGCAGGCAGGACTGGAATAGAATCAGAGAGACCAGTTAGGAGGCTACTGGAGTATTTCAGGCAGAGAAGATGGTGGTTTGGATGGTGACAGCAAGAAGAATTGGTCTGAGTCTGGCTATAACTTGAAGGTTCTTGCTGCTGATTGGATGTGGAGTATGAAAAAGAGAGAAATCAAGGATTGCTCCAGAATATATCGCCTGCTTATTTGAAAGGGGAGAGGGACCTCTAGAGGCAAATCTGGAATTTGGTTTGGGGGCATGTTTGAGACACCTTTTAGACACCCGAGTGGTGGAGCCGTCAAGTTGGCATTGAGTCATCAGCATATGGATGCACTTTGAAGTCATGAAGTCGAATGTGTTCACCAAGAGAGTGATGAGTCGAGATAGAGAAGAACTTCCTGGACTGAATCTTGAGGCAGCCCTAACTCTTGGAGGTCAGGGACATGAGGAGGAACCACAAGGAAATTCTGTACAAACTAGAAGCCCCTGGAAACCTTGGAAATCAGCAAAGAGTATCTTAGCACGTGCTGCTTAAAAGGTGGTCCCTGGGACAGCTGTATCAGCATCACCTGGAAACTTGTTAGAAATACAGATTCCTGGGCTCCACTGCAGAGCTCTTGCATCAGAATCTTCGGAGGTGGCATCCAGCAGTCTGTTTTAGCAATCTCTTGTGGTGATTTTTAAAAACTCTAAAGTTTGCAAAGCGCAGTCCTGGAGGATCCTGAAGAGTCGAGTTTGAAAGGCGTTGTTGTGGAGGACTTGTTACAGACCTGGCCTCTGCTTTCCCTTGCCCTTTATCCTCCATACAGGAGGTCAGCAGGTGAACCAGTCTTCCACACTTGCTTCGGAGAGAGCGATCCTAGTGCAGGGCAGGGCACACATGGTGTGAGACAGGTGCCTGGCAGAGCAGGCTGTGCAAAGGTCCAGGACAGGTGGTTAGAGGAAAGGTGGACACCTGAGCTCCTGAAGCGCCACAGTCCAGGGAGCATCTTAGAGTGGACATCCCAAGCAGGTGTATCTGTTTGTCTGAATTTGCCCTGTGGCTTGGATCTAAGGGAAAAACAGGTAAGGGAAGGCGGAAGCTCCCGGTCAGTGTCTTTGCATTACCTACTCACTAGCTCCAGGCTGATTTCAAGAGTCCTGTTCTTCTGTGTGCATCACAGCCTGTTGATGGGATTTGCTAAGTGCATCTGAGGGGCCACACCTGTCCAAGATAGCGAAGATAAATAAAGGAAGAAGACTGGAGTCCGTCAGTGATTTAGAGATGTTAACAAGGCAGGCTGTGTGAAAGGTGCTAAGCCGGCATTTTAAACAGAGTGTGGCTGGGTCCCAGAGTGGTTCATCCTATCTGGTGCTGGCAGGAGAAGGCTTCGTTAGAAAAGGAGTTCTTGAACTCGAGTCCATGGTGTAATGCAGCAGGTCCATGAACTTGAGTGGGAAAAAAATGTATACTGGTCAAACTGAAAATTAGCATTTCCTTCCATTATGAATGTAGGCAGCAAACCGCAATAGTATTAGCAGAACCTGTGACTCTGTTATCCATGTAAATCATAGATATTCTTTTTTTTATTATTAATTTATTTGTTTTTGGCTGCGTTGGGTCTTCGTTGCTGCACATGGGCTTTCTCTTTCTCTAGTTGCGGCAAGTGTGGGCTGCTCTTTGTTGCGGCGCACGGGCTTCTCATTGTGGTGGCTTCTCTTGTTGCGGAGCACAGGCTCTGGG
This sequence comes from Eubalaena glacialis, assembly GCF_028564815.1. Taxonomy (NCBI): domain Eukaryota; kingdom Metazoa; phylum Chordata; class Mammalia; order Artiodactyla; family Balaenidae; genus Eubalaena; species Eubalaena glacialis. The sequence goes on along the minus strand of NC_083733.1, from coordinate 59,315,708 downwards.
CACGTGGGCTTCAGTAGTTGTGGCACGTGGGCTCAGTAGTTGTGGCTCGCGGACTTTAGAGCGCAGGCTTAGTTGTGGTGCATGGGCTTAGTTGCTCCACGGCATGTGGGATCTTCCCAGACCAGGGATCGAACCCATGTCCCCTGCATTGGCAGGAAGATTCTTAACCACTGCACCACCAGGGAAGTCCCATAAATCTAGATATTCTTATAATACAGTTGGTGTATGTTTCAAAATATTGCTTCTGCTCATTACTATTTTGAAATTACAGTAGTTGATTCATTCTTGATGATTAATAAAGAAGCACACACTTGACGTTTTAATATTTTTGAAGGTTGTCTTTCAGTGTAATTAGCTTTTAAAATCATCCTGTGTTTTATTTTATGCATTTAAAACATTACTCTGAACAGAAGTCTATAAATATCACCCAACTGTCAAAGGAGGTCGTGGAACAGGAAAGGTTACAAACTCTGATTTAGAAGACACTTGCTCACCCATATCCTGATTTTTATTTTTTAAAATTTATTTTATTGAAGAATAGTTGATTTACAGTGTTGTGTTAATTCCTGCTATACAGCAAAACAATTCAGTTACACATTCATATACAATCTTTTTCATATTCTTTTTTTTTAAAATATTTATTTATTTATTTATTTGGTTGTGCCGGGTCTTAGTTGCGGCAGGCGGACTCCTTAGTTGCGGCACGTGGGCTCCTTAGTTGCGACACTCAGGCTCCTTAATTGTGGCATGTGAACTCTTAGTTGCAACATGCATGTGGGATCTAGTTCCCTGGCCAGCGATCGAACCCGGGCCCCCTACATTGGGAGCACGGAGTCTTAACCACTGTGCCACCAGGGAAGTCCCTCATATTCTTTTCCATTATGGTTTATCACAGGATATAGGTCCTGTGATATACAGTAGGACCTTGTTGTTTATCCATTCTATATATAATGGTTTGCATCTGCTAATCCCAAACTCCCATTCCATCCCTCGCCGCCCCCTCCACCGGCAACCACAAATCTGTTCTGTGTGTCTGTGAGTCTGTTTCTGTTTCGTAGATAAGTTCATTTGTGTTGTATTTTAGATTCCACATATAAGTGATATCATATGGTATTTGTCTTTCTCTGTCTGACTTATTTCACTTAGTATGATAATCTCTAGGTCCATCGATGTTGCTGCAACTGGCATTATTTCATTCTTTTTTTATGGCTGAGTAGCATTCCGCTGTCATATCCTGATTTTTAGAATCCTTGAGGACAGGGATGTGGATTTTGTAGTTTTGCAATCCCCAGACTGTTGCGTTAGTGAAGCTTTTACACTCCAGGTTTTCCTTCACAGGGCACAGGTCCTGTATGTTTGTGGGATCTGTACCCTTCTGTAAGGCCCTGTGTCTCACTGCGAGATTTCTGCTCCTGGGCCCTCCCTGCAGACACTCCTCTGACTGTACAGCCATCTGCGACATTCATGGCTCTCTGGGTTGTGAGTTACCCCAGAGCAGGGACTGTGCGTATAGCCGCTCAGTACATGTCCTCTGAATGAATGGCATCCAGAGGGTGTGAACTTTGGGGCCAGAAGAAAGAACTCAGATAAAGTCAAGTTCCTTCTTGAGCCCACAGGTCCCTGGAATGTGGAAACCAAGAAGCAGGCTCTGGAGAGTGGAGGTGGAGGTAGGTACTTGGGACCCCGGGTATCCATCTGAAGCTCCTCATCAGAGCTTGGACAGTCTCAAGAATGAAGAACCACTGGATCTTCTGCTTCTCCAGTTTAGGAAGATCAGAGGATAAATAAAACTGCTGATGCTCCAGAAACCTAGGCGGGGTGACCATGGAGACTTTTTCCTCCTCAAGGCGGGAGGAAAGAGGTGAGAGCTTACGAAGGGTGGGGGAGAATCTAAGCCGGGTGTGGAGAGAGGAAAAGTGAGGTGGATGAGGAATTGCATCCAGTGAAAAAAAACCAGCCTGTACGGGGGCAGACATTCCTGAGGCCCAGGTGGGTAGTCAGAGCGCCCAGGCAGGCCCCACCCTTCTTAAGGCTTCTCTCTTCTCCTACAGCCCTGCGTTCTCAAGCCTCAGCCCTTTCCCAAGATGCGGAAGACAAAACCAAGTTTCAGGTGGGTCGAGTTCTCTTTTCTCTCCAGAGATAACAACGTAAGGCATCAGAGAGTAAACATACTTCCCTCCCTTGGTGAAAGGAAAAAGAGGGGAAAAAAACATATTAGGTGAGCACGTTACATTACTCAGTGCATTTATGCCCAAAATAGCTGTGTGAGAGAGGTGGTATGATTCTGCTTTAGAGATGAAGAAATGAGTGGTGAATCCTGGATTTGAGCCCAGGTCTGTAGGACTCTGTAATGTGCCTGTTTGCTCTACATGCGGCCTGTCAATAATGGTTTCATCTAAGGGCCTGAGCCCGCATTATGTAGAGAGGTGACTCCAAATAATGAATCCTCCTTCTCTGCCCAGGTTTTTCTCCTCAGTGGGACATTTCTTCTTATTCATTTCCAGATGTTGTATTCTCCACGTAATACACGCTACCAAAACTTATACCATGAACAAAGTTAAAAGACAGCATATTGGGTGAAAAAAGCTTCATGGACAACAAAATTTTAATATCCTTATTTTAAAAACAGGAGCTGGCCTAGAGGGGTGGGATGGGGAGGGTGGGAGGGAGGGAGATGCAAGAGGGAAGAGATATGGGAACATATGTATATGTATAACTGATTCACTTTGTTATAAAGCAGAAACTAACACACCATTGTAAAGCAATTATACTTCAATAAAGATGTTTTTTTAAAAAAATAAAATAAAATAAAAAAAATAAAAACAGGAGCTGGGAATAAAGACCTGAGCCTTCGTGTTCAGGAAGGGCGAAAAGAGGAAAAACAAATGACCAATAATCATATGAAAAGATGATCAGCCTCTAGTAATCAAAGTGATGCAGATTGAAACAAGATGTGATTCTTTCCTAGCAGATGACCAAAGATTTGAAAGATCGGTGTTCACTGTTAGCTAACATATGGAGGAATGGGTACATCCACACAATTGCAGGGGCATTTCAGCCCTTGTAGAAGTTCTGCAAACCTCTGCTGCAGTATTTCCCACTCCAAGAATTCTAAGTCAGAGCAAGTGTTCAAAGAATGATCATCACAGCATTGTTTATAACAGCGAAAAAAAAAAAAGATGGTGGAGTGGACTCCATGTCCATCCATTGGATCGGTGTTGGATTGATGGATTATTGTGGTTTCATTCGTCCTCTTGTCTCGATCCTGTGCTGCTATCAAGTGAGATAAAGTGGGTGAAAATATTAGGACATGGAAATATGTGCACGCGCGCACGCTCTCTCTCTCTCTCTCTCTCTCTCTCTCATTATATATACATGTGTATATTGTAACTTATCTTTAAATTGGCGGAAAAGAAGTCAAAGTGAATGCAGAATTTTAAGTACTTTTTTCAATATATGATATTATTTTATAAAGCTTTCTCTAATGAAAAGAGATTATAGAAAAAAATTTGCAGGAATTCCCTGGCGGTCCAGTGGTTAGGACTTGGTGCTTTCACTGCAGGGGCCTGGGTTCAATCCCTGGTCGGGGAACTAAGATCCTGTAAGCCGGGTTGCATGGGCAAGAAAAAAAAATTTGCAAGTTTGAGTCGTTTGCTTTAATTTTAAATATTATTGATGAACTCCCTGTAATGAGAGCTGAAGAAGTTAGCACTTTTTTACTTCCCACCATCTCCTGATATATTATTATTATTATCATGGTTCCCTTCTCATCTGTCACCATCTATTCCCACCATTGGGTTGTCTCAGTTCTCTTTATATAAGTCATTGCTCACCACTTGTACTTTTACCACGGTTTCTTTGTGCCTGACTAGTTTGATTTATCTGTCAGTTGGCTTAATTTCCTCCACAGTTTGTTGTCTTTTCCAAAGAAGACTTGTGGATGCCATATCCTCTGAGTTTTCCATGCTTAAAAATGTCTGTTGCCTTTATGCTTAAATGGCAAATTGTCTGGGCTTAGAATTCTTAAATTCACTCTCAGAACTTTGTATAAGTTGCTTCATTTTCTACTGGCATTAAATCCAGTGCTGGCCTTTTTATCATTCCTTCTCCATTCATCTCCTGTTGAGCAAAGTTTATTCTGGTCATTTTCCCCAGAAAGGTCTGTCGTGTTTATACTTGACAATATTTTGGCTGGGTGTCATCTTCAAGGATCTTTGAAAGCCAGTGACCCTTGGTCTTTACTGCCCTTGCTCTGTGATCTTTTGGCATTGATTAGTTCTTTTTCTCCCTGGATGTCTACTGTTACTATGATTTTTTTCATTTGGCCCTACTGGAACTCATGCTATAAATGGTGTAACTTCTGGATCTATCTTCCCTATTCTTTAACTTTTCTTTTATTCTTTTCTTCAGAATTTTTCATTGTGTTCCAGGAGCCTGATCTGTTTTCCAGTTCACTGGCTTGTTCTTCAGTGATGTTCATTCAGCTGTTTAGCTCATCTCTTGAAATGTTTTGTTTGTTTTTTCCAATCATAACAGTGACTTTTTTACACTTTAAGAATTCTGGTTTTTTTTTTTTTCACACACGCACACTGTATTTTATTTTTACAAGAGATAAATAGACTGACACCAAGCATTGTAAATGGATGACCACAACAAAAGCAACAATGATTGCAATTACCAAACACGAAGCACACTCATACTATGTCATAATATTGACATTCAGTCCAGTAATCCTCCACTGTAACAACTTCTTTACTTTGCAGTGAAAATTGATTTCTGTATTCTTTGCCTCTGAGTCCTTGTGGGATTTCTTTTTTTTTAATTCAAACAGAAAGTCACAAAAATTATAATCATCCTCATCAGTTCACTCAGTCCCATGTAATTAATTTTCTTTTTCATCTTGATCTTTTTTTAGCACTTTTATGAGTTCATCAGTTTTTCATTAGAGTTCTGAAAATGCTTATTCATTCAGTTCAGCAGTACAGTTACCAGAAACTTGTACTTGTCAGAGTCTTTTCTATGAATTCCTTGAAGATGAAACCCTTTTATAGGAACATATTTGCAAAAGCATCAGAGTACACCCAGAACTGTCTGTAACTGACAAAAGACTTAAAAATGACCATGGTTAAAGATTTGATGAAAGTTCATAATAGTGCAATTGACAAGGAAATTTAGTTTTTTCTGAGATATACATTTTAAAGTAATAACTAGAATTATGACTTACAACATTTTTTTTTTTTCTAGCAATTTTTTCCCTCAAAAAAAAAAAAATCTAGTGAATGTACCTTTTGAGTCCTGGGTGTTAAGACTATTTTCTTAACTTCTTCAAAAGCCATTGTGGTTCACAGTTATGAGACTTTGCTCCTGCCTGACCCCACCTTTTATACCACATAGAAGGGTACTATCATGTAGATATTTTTGGATTGTCTGTCTTATTAACTCATAGTATTAAGCCTGTGCAGCTTAATACTAACAGTACTAGTTAATAGTACTAGTTTACATATATTTTATTATAATCTTCAAAATAAAAACTTAAGTCAGATAATACCAAGGTCTAGAAGAAAAAAATCAGGCTTTCTCTTCCAATTCTGTCCTCCCTGAGATGCCCAGCATTAACGAAAGGATGTGTACCCATCAGCCCTTTCGTCATGTGAGAAAACATCTGTAGGTCACCCCCTTTATAAACAAATGGAAATGTGTATGTTGTACATGTAGTCCATATTTTACTACTTATATTATTCCATTCAGATCATTACCAATTCTAGCACTAAAAACAGTACAGCGATAAATCTCCTTTCATAACACACAAACACATATGTGCTTATATCCTGTTGCTTTAATCTTTAAATTCACTAGTATAGATTTCTAAATATTGTTGGGCCAAAAGGAACACACTTCTTTTTAAAAATTTTAATATATTATTGCTGGAGTATTTGACAGGAAATCATAGCCATTCACACATTTCCCCACACCTTCAAGGATATATCAGTATGAAACATTGTTGCTTATCTGATGGAGGAGGGTGTGTGGCAAAGATCTCCCATTTTGTTTTGCAATTTCCTGCATAGTGGATGCATGATAAGCATCTTTCCCTGTGTTTATTGGCTGCATTTGTATTTTCTCATCTGAATTGCTTATGAAATACTTTTGCCCATTATTGCATTATTTCTAACTATGTTTTTAGGCACTCTTTCAGTAGTAGCGTTGTTCACTCACCTATCAAAAGTCTTACCCTTGTTTTATCTCAGTCTTTACTTTCTGAATGGTGACTTGACCATAAAGAAGGTTAAATTTTTTATATAGGTAAATGATTTGTTCTCTTTTGAAAATCTGGTTTCATATCTAGTTTCGAAAGACCTTACCCATCCAAAGCTTAATCCAAAAGGCACCTAAATGGTTTTTTAATATTTACATTAAAATTTTTAAAATCTGTAATGTGACTATAATTTACTTTTGTAAATGGCATAAGGTTGACATTTAACTTTATTTTCTTCAAGATGGATAGCTAATTATGACAATGCCATTTATTACATTAGTGATTTATTTGCAAGTCACCGGAAATCCCGTCTTTATCATTTATGTGTTCATTTATATGTGTGTGTATATATTATATATATAAATACATAAATGAATATATGTATATATATTATATGTATGAAGAGAGAGAGAAATATATCAATTGATTCATATTTCACATGTCCTGACTGTTCCTGCATTCTGTACTCTGGTCCACTGAGTTACCTGTACATCTCTGCATTATTTTATTATTCATACTGAACACATACTTCGGAAATTCAAAACTATGAAGAAAAAATGAATAATGTTAAAATGAAAGTTTGGGTGAAACTTAATTGTAATGTTCTCCAAACCAGGTGCCCTTTCTCATGGTTGATCTTGAATGACTTTTTTTCAGTTATTTGTGTGGTCATTGGTCTGTTCACGTTTCGTTCCATTTATTCCTTCAGCAAATATTTGTTGCACACCTGCTATGGGCCAAACGTTATTCTTAGCAGACTTTTAAAAAATGAATTAGATATGAGAAATTAGGAACAGGGAAGAATACAGGATAACTTTAAGGTAGATGGTACTGTTTACCCCCAGAGGGTAAGGAGAGAACAATTTGGGAGGAAAAACTTGATTCTAATTGGGCTTTTTTTGGCTCAAGATACCTTCTGGACATGCAAGTTGTAGTTGGATATGGCAGGGCTCAGTGTGGAAGGCAGAGCTGGGTATAAAGATTTGGAAGTTAGTGGCTGGTCCACATCTGTTTAATTGACAAACTGACAACGTCTAGCCCAAGCTTTCTCCCACCTCTAGTCTTAGATCGATCTAGGATTCTGCCTGGAAATGTACTCTGCTGGTGACGCTCCTTCTCCAAACTGGGAATATGGGTTCCTCTAGTCTGTGCTCCTCTGATCTCATTTGGGCGGCGGGATAGCGTGGTGGTTACAGCGTGGTTAGTCAGGCTGCCCAAGCTCAGTCCTGACTCGACACTTACTAGATGTATGTTCTTGGATAAATAATATTCAACTCTCTGAGTCCCCATTTTTCTCATCTGTGAAAAGGGAGAGCTATAGTAACTACCTTGTGAGTAGTTACTGACCTAACCAAGATAATAGAGTGTTTCCGACATTCCAGAAAGTTCTCACTTTTGGTGAGTTCTGAGACAATTAAATGAGATAAAGCATATAAAAATACTTAGTTTAGGGTCTTCCCTGGAGGTACAGTGGTTAAGACTCCGCGCTACTAATGCAGGGGGTGCAGGTTCGATCCCTGGTCAGGGAACTAAGATCCCACATGCTGCACAGCGTGGCCAAAAAAACCCCAAAACCAAAAAACAGCAACAAAAAAATACTTAGTCTAGTACCCACCTTATAGTAAGTGAGTTATAAATATAAGATATTGATATTATCTGCTTTGTATCTTTTTCCTTTTTAATAAGTTATGATTGATATACAATGTTATATTAGTTTCAGGTGTACAACTTAGTACTCGATATTTTTATACATTATGGAATGATCAATAAGACCACAATAAGACCGGTTACCATCCATCACCATAAAGAGTTGTTACAGTGTTACTGACTGTATTCCCTGTATGTACATTACATCCCCTTGACTTATTTCATAGCTGGAAGCTTCTTCTCATTTTCTTGTCCCCTGGTAACACTCATCTTGGCTTTTCTAAGGACAGCTGTTAAAGTATAGTCTCTCTGGAACAAGGCTCTGTGTGTTAAGGTTCTAGCTCTGTCTCTTACAAGCTGTGTGTCCTTGGCCAAGTTGCTTCACCTCCTGGATCGGGGTCTCCAAGACTACCCCATGTTCAGAGATTTCTCCAGGACTCAAGGGGCTCAGTGTATAGTTTTACTCATGGCTGAGATTACTGCAACACCACCCTTGGCTGTGCCTGGCTTCCTCCAGACTTCACCCCACATGCCTTTTCCCTTTGCTGATTGTTTTTTTAAACAGTGATAAGTCTTAGCCATGAGTGGGACTATATACTGAGTCCTTCTAGCAAATCATAGAACTTGGAGGTGGCCTTGGGGACTGCCAACACAAGCCTCATGAAGGCCGGGCTGTGTCTTTCTTCCTCATCTCTCTGATTCCTGAGGCCTAATACTGTTTTATAGGAACTGAATAATTCTTGAATGTGTTGACCTGCGTGCCCTAGACCTTACTACAGCTACCTTGCCTTAATATTTTCTTATTAAAAATATATCCTTGAATTTTTTTAAAAAGTGAGACACCTTAGGAATCACAACTCACTCTTACCTTGTAATACCTTGTCACGGGTATTCCAGGGACAGACTGAAGGGAAAGTATCATTCTCAAAGCCCTCCTGTACAATTGTCTCCCTCTTAAGAAAGCATGTCACAGTCTAACTGAAGTCTGTGACGATACTATAGTTGATTACTACATTTCAAAATTTATAACGGCCATTTTTTTTTCTCACTGGATGGACCAAAGCAATTCTCTTAAAAAACCTGGGCTTCTCTCTATATTATAATTCTTCCACAAGGAAGGTGAATATCTTGCCATTTGCAGCAACATGGATGGACCTCGAGCACATTATGTTAAGTGAGATAAGTGAGAAAGAGAAAGAAAAGTACCATATGATGTCACTTATATGTGGAATCTAAAAAAGTCAATCTCATAAAAAAACAGAATGGTAGTTACCAGGGGATGGGGGAGTGGGGTGATAATACTGATGTTGTTTAAGGGTACAAACTTGCAACTGGTGTAAATAAACCATAGAAATCTAATGTACAGTATAATTAATATAGACAACAATATTGTGCTACAATCATCAAACTTGTTAAAAGACTAAAACTGACTTAGCCCAATCAGTAAAAAGAAAGGATAAGTATGTAATGTGATAGAGGTGCTAAATATAGCTACCCTGGAAATCATATTACAATATATAAATGTATTGAATCAATGCTTTGTACACCTTAAATTTACACAACGTTATATGTCAAATATATTCAATTAAAAAAATAAAGTACTTAAATGATTAAAGAAAAAAACAAAATCCTGGGCTACAGTTCATAACTAAGGATGACACAGTATGATTTTATTTTTATTTATTTATTTAAATTTTATTTTATTTATTTTTGGCTGCATTGGGTCTTTGTTGCTGCGTGGGGGCTTTTCTCTAGTTGCGGCAAGCGGGGGCTGCTCTTCGTTGCGGTGCGCAGGCTTTTCATTGAGGTGGCTTCTCTTGTTGCGGAGCACGGGCCCTAGAGCGCGCGGTCTTCAGTAGTTGCGGCGCATGGGCTCAGTAGTTGTGGTGTGCGGGCTCTAGCACACGCGGGCTTCAACAGTTGTGGCATGTGGGCTTCAGTAGTTGTGGCATGCCGGCTTCAGTAGTTGTGGCTCATGGGCTCTAGAGCGCAGGCTCAGTAGTTGTGGCTCACGGGCTTAGTTGCTCCGCGGCATGTGGGATCTTCCTGGACCAGGGATCAAACCCGTGTCCCCTGCATTGGCAGGCGGATTCTTAACCACTGCACCACCAGGGAAGTCCCGCAGTATGATTTTAAATCCCATAGTTCGAACCGCTGCTCTAGAGGTCTCCTCTGCACGGGGCGATGGTTGTTTTAACACACATTGGTTGCTTCTGTCAAGTGCTGACAAGGAAGCCCCTAAAAGGTGTGTGTGTGGAGCGGGTGGAGGGCTATGGCAGCAAAGGGCAGGATTCGCCCAACAGCTGATGGAGGGGTGAGGGGCTGGTGGGGGAAAAACAGTCATTCTGGCAGAGAAGGTGATTTGGGGGCGTGTGCAGACACAGCCATGTTAAAATTAGGCACCGTTGGAGCTATAAGTTGTCACAGTCTTTTTGGAGGACAAGTCAATCATCTGCCAGTTAGAGTCAAATTGTAAAATGCGCAGACCCTGTGATGCAGCCATTCCATTTCTAGGAAGTGGCTCTCAGAAGTGTTCACGCTGAGCAAAGGATGTTTGCTTTAACTCTTTGGATAACCATGGAAGATCAGTTGCTTAGAATCGAAATTATTGGCACCAAACATTTAAAAAACTGGATTTGACTCATCACCCTGAACAATTTCCTGCTCTCCTGTCTACTTTTCTTTGTGATGCCAAGTTTACCTTTCATTCAGTGGGTGTGGGTGTTCATGGTGCTTCACATTCTAGGAGCCATTGACCTTCAAGGATGTGGCCGTGGTCTTCATGGAGGAGGAGCTGGAGCTGTGGACTCCACCCAGAGGAAGCTGTACCGAGACGTGATGCTGGAGAACTTCCGGAACCTGCTCTCTGTGGGCGAGAGGAACCTCTAAGCAATTGAAACTTAACTTCTTGGTGTGCTCTTGTTCCCTGGAGAGAGGCTATTTTTGGTCTTGGAATGCAGGTTACATACTTTTTATATAGAAATGTTATAGCAGTTTCATTTAACTAGTCCTGAATCTTTTCCTTGTCTGTCCTTCAAATGCCCAGAAATCATGGGATTAGGGCTGCATTTTCCAATTATTTTTTACACCTCAAAAACGAGCCTTAGCCTTGCATTTTCTTGCGATTTCAGGGCAACAACTTTTCAAGCCTGATAAGCTGTCCCATTTGGAACAAGGCAAAGAGACTTGGGTGACAGAGAGAGGAACTCCAAGAGAGGCACATCCAGGTGAGAACCATGGAGTCTAGAGTCCTGGCCAGGCAGTGAGGGGTGAGCTGGCCATGCAGCGGCTGTCCCCCACCCTTGGTCTTGCCTGTGGATACGGCAGGTACTGTAGTAGGTGATTGTTGTGTGACCTCATTTCTGTTACTCAGTCCCAACCCTCTCATGCTTCCTTCATGATTTCCAGAGAGTGATACATACCCAGAGGGAGTGAGGGGGTCTCTGGACTTCCTTCCCTCTGATAGAAAGAGACCGGCAGTGTAAGACAAGCAAGCCAGTAGCAGAGAGACTATTCCAGCAGGTTGACAATCCTCTGATGGATTTCTAACTTAACTCCAGTATCCTACAAGTTCGTGGCTGTAAACAGGTTCATGTTACCTCAGACTTAAAAGATAAAAACGATAGCCAATAAAGAATGTCAGAAAGTATGGACACATCTTTCAAATCACGTGGAGCTCTGTGGTAAATACGACAGTTGGCTGGCTCGCCAGCAGTGACGGGAATACACTGAGATTTTTATGTCTCCAGACCTTATCCATAGCCCCTGGGTTCCTGTTGAATATGCTCACAGAAGACACAGACACCGACGGAGCACTTCGGAGGATTTGGGGCTTTGTTCCCTTTCCAAGTTCAGCTCACACATCCCAGTATCACAGTTACCCTGGGAGGTAGTGTGGTGAGAGTGCCCACAAGCGTGGGCTCCAAAATCAGGCTTGTATGCTGGCATCCCAGCTCCGCACTTCCTCGTGCACGATGGACTAACATAACTAGCCTACTTACCCTCTCTGTGCCTGGGTTTCCTCCTCTGTAAAACGAAGACATTGATGGTTCCTACCTCCATGTTATTCTGAGGGTTAAATAAGTTAATATGTGTACCTCTTTGGCACATAGGAAGTGTTACAAGAGCATTCGATATTATTGTTGTTGTTGTTATCAACAACAGCATTATCAAGTAAAGAAGTAAATTTTTGCGTGTGTAAAATACCCTCCAGAATTTCTTTTTTGCTTGGCAGCTCTGTGATGAGACAGAGTCTGTAGCCAATAGGATCATATTCACATTTAGCCTTTGCTGTAGACCTGAAACTAACACAACAGTGTCAATCAACTATACTCCAATAAAAATTTAAAAAAAGAAAAACTTAAAAAAACTAAAAACAACAACAACAAAAAACCATTTAGCTTCAAAGCTTATTAATAGGAGCCTCTTCCTTTTTTCAGACACAGAATGAAGCACCACGATAGTTATGATACATAAAGCGGAATTTTTGTCTAGGCCGTTATCGGTCCAAGTCTGAAAGCCTGATATCCCTGAGCCAGTCTTGTACTTGTTCTCACAAGTTGCCTTTAACTCCATAGGAGACAAGGATGAAAAGGACATGGAGTATATTCAAGAAAAGGAATTAAGATTGCTTTTGCACAGAGAGCTCTCCTACTGGAAAATCTTGGAACAGGTGGCTGGTGAATTAACTCGGAATCAAAACCATAGAGTAAATCTTCAAAGGATGGATTTCCAGTTCTCAGAAGATGCTTCTCTCTCTCAAGCGGGGAAAGGAGCATCTACTCAGGGTTCTCAAATGGAAAATTTGGTAGACAGTCTTCAAGGGGATGGGTCCATCAATTTAGAAAATCAAGAGTTTCCAGCCTGCAAAGCTGTGACACCCGTCTCCATTCAAGAATCTTGGATAAAAGCCTTTGTGAATGAGCCATGGAATGTTCAGGAAAGGTGTAAAAAAGTCGACCTGGAAGATACAATATATAAATGTGACTGGGGTGATTATGGCTTCAGGATATCATGCAGTCATGATGACCACAGAAAACCTGAAAGAGGGAAACCACGTAACTGTGATAAATGTAGAGAAAACTGCATTAAAAAGTCAGTACTTCAACACCCTAACTCCAGAGAGAACGGCTTTAAAAGAAATGAACGTGGAAATGGCCTCAGGGATGAATCAAACCTTCCCACTCAGCCAAGGGTGCCCTTGAAAGAGAAACCCTATAAATATCAAGAGTTTGCTAAGAGCTTGAGGCCAGGTGCCTGTCTGGAGAGACCTCAAAGAATCCCCACAGGAGACAAATCCTTTAAAAATACCGAGCATGGTTGGGTCTTCAGGCAGAACACACACCTTCACAGCCTCCCCAGGGCCCACGCGGGAGACACGCCCTATGGATGCGATGTCTGCGGCAAGGGGTTCAGGTATAAATCAGTCCTTCTCATTCACCAGGGAGTGCACACGGGAGAGAAACCTTATAAATGCGAGGAGGGCGGCAAGGCCTTCGGGCGAAGCTCCAACCTGCTTGTCCATCAGCGGGTCCCCACCGGGGAGAAACCGTATAAATGCAGCAAGTGCAGGAAAGGCTTCAGCTACAGCTCGGTGCTTCAGGTCCATCAGAGGCTGCACACGGGGGAGAAGCCCTACACATGCGGCGAGCGTGGCAGAGGATTCTATGCTAAGTGCACCTTATGTAAGCATCAGCATGTCCACCTGGGGGAGAAGCCCCATAGCTGTGTCAAATGCCGGAAGGGATTCAGTTGTAGCTTGCATCTCAGCAGTCATCAGAAAACGCACCCAGGAGAGAAACCCTACCAGTGTGACCAGTGCGACAAGGGTTTCAGTCACAACTCGCACCTCCAGGCTCACCAGAGGGTTCACGCGGGTCAGCGCCTCTACAAGTGTGATGTGTGTGGGAAGAGCTTCAGCTACAGCTCTGGGCTTCTCACACATCAGAGGCTGCATACGAGAGAGAAGCCCTACAGATGCGAGTGTGGGAAAGGCTTCAGCCGAAGCTCAGACCTCCACGTCCATCAGAGGGTCCACACGGGAGAGAAGCCCTACAGATGCACCAAGTGTGGGAAAGGCTTCCGGCGGAATTCAGACCTTCACAGTCACCAGAGGGTCCACACGGGGGAGAGGCCCTACGTCTGTGACGTGTGTGGGAAGGGCTTCATTTACAGCTCTGATCTCCTCATCCTTCAGAGGGTCCACACGGGAGAGAAACCCTATAAATGCACCGAGTGCAGCAAAGGCTTCAGTTACAGCTCAGGGCTTCTCATCCACCACAGGGTCCACACGGGCGAGAGACCATACCGATGCAGAGTGCGAAAAGGGCTTCAGATGCACCTCGAGCCTCCACAAACATCAACGAGTCCACATGGGCAAGGAGCCCTACACGTGTTGAGTGGGGCAAGAGATTCAGCTATGGTTCCAACCTTCTTACCCACCAGACACTGCACATGGGAGAGAAGCCCTACACTTGTTACGAATGTGGAAAGGGCTTCCGGTACGGCTCAGGTCTCCTCAGTCATAAGAGAGTGCACACTGGAGAGAAACCCTATAGATGTGATGTGTGCGGGAAGGGCTACAGTCAGAGCTCACATCTCCAAGGCCATCAGAGGGTCCACACTAGCGAGAAGCCCTATAAATGCAAGGAGTGTGGGAAGGGCTTTGGTCAAAGCTCCTGTCTCCATGTCCATCAGAGGGTCCACACTGGAGAGAAGCCCTACAAGTGTGCAGAGTGTGGGAAAGGCTTCAGTTATAGCTCAGGTCTGTGAAATCACCAGAGGGCGCATTTAAGCGAGGAACCTTACAAGGAGACCTGAGTTGAGGTCTCCAGTCAGAACTCAGAACTTTACATTCATCTCAGCGCCAACACAGGAGACAAACATTACGGACGTGATGTGTAGGGAGGTCTTCAGGAGAGACTGACCTTTTCATAGCAGCTGGTCTGTCTAGGAAGGGAAAATCTGGAAGTTTGGTAAATAGGGAAAACACTTCAGTCACAAACTTCAGTCTTTTTTTTTTTTAATTTATTAATTTATTTTTGGCTGCGTTGGGTCTTCGTTGCTGTGCGCAGGCTTTCTCTAGTTGCGGCGAGTGGGGGCTACTCTTCATGGCAGTGCGCAGGCTTCTCATTGCGGTGGCTTCTCGTTGCAGAGCACGGGCTCTAGGCACGTGGGCTTCAATAGTTGTGGTACATGGGCTCAGTAGTTGTGGCTCGTGGGCCTAGAGCGCAGGCTCAGTAGTTGTGGTGCACGGGCTTAGTTGCTCCACGGCATGTAGGATCTTCCTGGACCAGGGCTTGAACCCGTGTCCCCTGCATTGGCAGGCGGATTCTTAACCACTGCGCCACCAGGGAAGTCCCTAGGAGGGAGGTTTTACAAGTGATGAGAGTAGTGAGAAAAGTATCAAAGGAGCAGATTATGGATACGGATTCCCTGGGGCGGGGGGGAAATACCTACAAGCGGGACAAATGTAGGACAAACATTGTCGTATTGTCTGTACCTTCTAGAAGATAGTTTTTATAAAAATTAAAAGATGGGGCTTCCCTGGTGGCGCAGTGGTTAAGAATCCGCCTGCCAATGCAGGGGACACGGGTTCGAGCCCTGGTCCGGGAAGATCCCACATGCCACGGAGCAACTAAGCCTATGCACCACAACTACTGAACCTGTGGTCTAGAGCCTGCGAGCCACAACTACTGAGCCCGCGTGCCATAACTACTGAAGCCTGCGTGCCTAAAGCCCATGCTCCGCAATAAGAGAAGCCACCTCAATGAGAAGCCTGTGCACCGCAACGAAGAGTAGCCCCTGCTCACCACAACTAGAGAAAGCCCACACGCATCAATGAAGACCCAACGCAGCCAAAAATAAATTAATTAATTAAATAAATAAAAATTTTAAGATGATGTTAATATTCATTGAGGCAAGTTACCTTTAGAAGGCCAGGGATAGTTTCAGGGAGAGACATTCTCTTGGAAGGTCTGGGTAATGTTATCTCCAGCACATTTTCATCATGTTTCTGTGATGGTGTTTTATCTCATAGAGCTCGACTCCTCTCATAGAGAGGTTACATAAACTGCAGGAATATTTTATCATTTTTAAACAAAATCTGATTGGGCTTTAATTGGCATGGTTTTGAATTTATAGGTTAATTTGGAAAGAACTTGCATCTTTGAAATGCTGAATTTTTTTTCCATTTTAAAATGCTGTTTATTTCCACTTGCTAAAGTATTTTAAATGATCTTTCAGTAATATTTTTTAGAGATTAAAAAAAATATATTCTTAAATATATTTCTAGGATTGTGTTTTCTTGCTATCATGATTATAAGATTTTTTTCATCTCATGCTGGGTTGGTTGGTTGGTTTTTTTTTTTAAATCTATAAGACAAATACTTGAACATTTTTTAAAATCAGAAATATCATTTTTAACTTGTCAGTGGTAAAACAGATTCAGCAGTGGTAAAACAGATTCACCAAAGCCATGTCCATGGGGGTCTGTAGAAACATGCACTCTTATGCACTTATTGGTGAGAGTGAAAATAGGTACTCTTTTTTGAAAGAATTTGTCAATGTATCAAATTCAATTTGTATAACCTTTGAAGTGGCAATAAGTGTGTAATAATTTATACTTGGGAGATAGTTGCACATGTGGGAAAAGATGTATGTATATGGTCAATGTCAGTAACATTTTTTTTACCACAGCAAAAAACCACAAATGTTAATACTCCATTTGTAATAGGTTAAGGCACATGTATATGAGGACAAACCACTAAAAATATTCAGGTACACCTGTAATGATACTGAAGGTTGCCCACCAACTATTTAGTGAACCAGGAAGGTTGTAGAATGACAATTACACTATGACCCCATTTTGTTAATATTTTGTGTGTGTGTGTGTGTGTGTGTGTGTGTGTGTATGTTTATAAAGAGAGAGAAAAAGATGTATGAAAAGTCAATGTCATAACTGCTTATTTCTAGCAGATGGAATATGGGGTCTGTAATGCATTTATGTACTTTTACATTTTTTTTAAAAACTTTTTTTCTTTCTTTTTTTTTAATAGATTTATTTAATTAATTAATTTATTCATTTTTTGGCTGTGTTGGGTCTTCCGTCGCTGTGCATGGGCTTTCTCTAGTTGTGGTGAGTGGGGGCTACTCTTCGTTGCGATGCGAGGGCTTCTCATTGCAGTGGCTTCTCTTGTTGCGGAGCACAGGCTCTAGGCGCGCAGGCTTCAGTAGTTATGGCACATGGGCTTCAGTAGTTGTGGCTCGCAGGCTCTAGAGCGCAAGCTCAGTAGTTGTGGCGCACAGGCTTAGTTGTTCTGTGGCATGTGGGATCTTCCTGGACCAGGGCTCGAACCCGTGTCCCCTGCATTGGCAGGTGGATTCTTAACCACTGCGCCACCAAGGAAGCC
Source organism: Eubalaena glacialis (assembly GCF_028564815.1). Classification (NCBI taxonomy): domain Eukaryota; kingdom Metazoa; phylum Chordata; class Mammalia; order Artiodactyla; family Balaenidae; genus Eubalaena; species Eubalaena glacialis. The sequence goes on along the minus strand of NC_083733.1, from coordinate 59,298,395 downwards.
CCACTTTTACATATTTTACTTTATAACAAAGAGTATATATCAATTTTATAGCAACAGTAAAGCTATTTTTAAAAAATTAGTCTGCTGGAACAATCCCTTATAGTCAAGGTTCCATGTTATAACCTCTATAATTTTTTTTTCTTTTTCTACTGTTCACTTAGCACCCAGTACCAAATACAAGTTATACAAATGAACTGTGAAATTTGTGATTTAGATACTTCAGAGGCTACATCATTTTTGCTGGCTAGTAGAAGATGAGGTGGCCTGGATAATTGGGAGGACCCGTTTGGCACTTCTGTTCTACATTCTGGCCCTCTGGGACTCGTGATCCCACAAGCCTGGCTTCATAGAGGACGGCGCACCATGACTCCAATCTGACTCCTGCATCTGGGTGACTCAGGAGACCTGAGACTTGGCCTGTGCTGAGTTCCTTTCTGCTATCTACGGCTGCAAGAAAAAGAATCTAAGTTATAGGCATACCTCAAAGATATTGCAGGTTTGATTCCAAACCACTGCTATACGCGAATATTGCAAGAAAAGCAAGTCACACGAATTTTTTGGTTTCCCAGTGTATGTTTACACTACACCGTAGTCTGTTAAGTATGCAATAGCATTATGTCTAAAAAACACCTTAATTTAAAAATACTTTAGGGCTTCCCTGGTGGCGCAGTGGTTGAGAATCTGCTTGCCAATGCAGGGGACATGGGTTCGAGCCCTGGTCTGGGAAGATCCCACATGCCGCGGAGCAACTAGGCCCGTGAGCCACAATTACTGAGCCTGCGCGTCTGGAGCCTGTGCTCCGCAACAAGAGAGGCCGCGATAGTGAGAGGCCCGCGCACCGCGATGAAGAGTGGCCCCCGCTTGCCGCAACTAGAGAAAGCCCTCGCACAGAAACGAAGACCCAACACAGCCATAAATTTAAAAAAAAAAAAATAATTAATTAAAAAAAATAAAAATAAAAATACTTTATTCCTGGGGAATTCCCTGGCAGTCCAGTGGCTAGGACTCAGCACTTTCACTGCCGTGGGCCTGATCCCTAGTTGGGGAACTAAGATCCTGCAAGCCACGTGGCATGGCCTAAGTAAATAAATAAATAAATAAATAACAGAAGTATTTTATTGCTAAAAAATGCTAACCATCATCTGAGCCTTCAGTGAGTTGTAATCTTTTTGCAACAGTTAATGCCAAAGATCACTGATCACAATAAAAGAATTTAAAAAAACAAAAGAAAAAAAAAGATCACTGATCACCCTGACAAATACAGCAATAATGACGAAGTTTGAAATACTGTGAGAATTACCAAAGTGTGACACAGAGACACGAAGTGAGCAAATGATGTTGAAAAAATGGCGCAATAGACTTGCTTGACACAGGGTTGCCACAGACTTTCAGTTTGTAAAAAAAACACATTATCTGTGGAATGCAGTAAAATGAGGTGTGCCTGCACTTTAGAAGGTGATAAGTACCAAGAAGGGAAAGGTAAAGTGGGGTAAGGCAGATGGTGAAGTGCCAGGGGCTGTTGCAGTTTTAAATAGGAATGTCATAGTAGACCTCGCTGAGAGTAACATTTGAGCAAAGAATAAAGAAGGTGAAGCAAACTTTGTGGCCACCAAGGAAAAGAACATACCAGCAGAGGGAACAGTGATCACGTTTGACAGCACAAAGCCCAGTGTGGTTGGACCAGAATGGGCAAGTGAGGAAGTAGTGGAAGATGAGGTCAAAGAGGAGAGGCTAAAAGAGAATAAATGAACTCAAATGTGGAGGATCTACATATTTATCACAAATATCACTGAGGCATATTAAAGAAAACATCCTCCTCCCCGTCTGATAAAAAAAGACTGTTAGGATCTGCCAAAATGAAGGCTGACTATCATCTCTGTGGCAGATTTTACTAGATTTTTTTTTTTTAATCAGAGAAACTGAAATGTCAAGACATCAAATGACAAGAGACAGGCCGAAAGCACTGTTCTCTTTATGTGCCCCAAGTTGCAATGTAAAGCTATAGTTGAATATTTTTCCTCCAACTCCTGCCAATCACCAACTGTCTAATCTAGGATTAGAGCTGACACAGATTGTTCTCATCCATTTTTGTTTGTTTTTTTTGTTTTTGTTTTGGCCCTACAGGCCAGAATTATAGGCTCTAATGTAATCCTTATTCAATTTTAGGGCCCAATTCAATTAATCCCAATTCAAATTTAGGGCATCAGAAAGGACGTCTTCTGTAATAGAAATCTTAAACTGAGAGAAAGCATTAAGCCCCAACAAGGGAGACTTCTCAAAGAGAATCTGAAAACTTTACAAGTTTTCGTAATTTGTTGAAATTGGTCTCTTTAAAGAGAACCCCAGACTCAGTACTATTCCCCTGATAAAGGACAGCAGCTATTTACTAGTTACTTCTTCCTGCTTCTCCAAAGGGGGAAATTACAGGGTTATGTCAGGTCTTAAGCGTGGAAGATTTTCCAGAGTCCCCTTCAATAGAAACAAACCGTGAAAAAAGGAAGTAAATTTTAATTGAAAAGTTACGTGTTTATAAAACTAAAGGATATGTCTTCAATATAAGAACCTATGAAGATTTTCACTAAAATACAAGTGCTCATTTCCAGGTGTTAAGATATTGACTCTTACCTCTCCTTTTTTTGTCATGGGTAGAGAGAGGTTTTTTAAAATTATTATTAACATTTCACTGTTATTTTATCGCTATTGTGATTGTTACTATTATTTTAGAAAAATAAAGTCCGGGTGGACCCAGCGGCACCATGAACCCCCGGACAACCGGGCGCGGACGCAGGTGCCGCGCAGGGGTTTCTGGGGGTTGTAGTCCGCAGGCTACCTTGCGCATGCGCCGTGGTCCTTGAAGTGCTGTGGGCGACTTATTTTGGGGCACTGAGGTGAGTGCGGCCCGGACCGCGCCCCCTTCCGAGATATCACTGGGCATGGGGGTGGGGAGGTGGGACGCTGTTACCCGGCCCTATCGACTGGAATAGGAGGAGTTGGAAGCGGGGACTGGTGACCTATAAAAGGGCCTTCTCGGCGGGGCGGGGTGGTGAGGGGCTCCGGCCCGGCCTCCCTGGGGTGCTGTCCGGAGAGCTTGGGCTCGTTTGCGAGGATTGATTCAGGTGGTTCCCCTGCGGGCTGCTGGGTCATGGTTTGGGATGTGCATCCCCGGGTCAGGCTTGGTGTCAGTCTTGGCACATGCATCTCGACGCAGACCGGGGACTGGGGGCGTTGGCTCAGGTTTTGAAGATGCTGGTTTTCGGCCATGAGCCCCTGACTGGGGAGAGGAATTGACTCAAGCAGTTCATCTCCGATATGGGGGACGGCTTGGGCTGTTCATTCCTCAGTTCGGCGGGGGGCGATTTTGGCTCAGCACCCCTAGATTCTTGGAGTCTTGGATTCTGAGCGCTAGGTTTGAGTTTGGCAGCTCTGACTCCAGCGGGGCATTCTTGACTTTAGGGCGGAAGTTCTGGCCTCTGGAAATAGGGGAGCAGCTGAGACTGTACATCCCTTCTCTACGGGAATAAATCTGGAGTATGTCTCTGAATACAGTTTGAAAAGAACTGCCCCAAATTATTAACCCCATCCTCACCTCAAATGCTATGAGCCAGGGAGTGCAATCTTTGGGGATTGTGACACATAGTAAATTGTTAAATTGCAGTCAACAAATTTGAACACTGCCTCTACATTTGATAAAATTAGAGAATTACTGTTAATTTTTGAAGTGTAATATTAGCATTTTAAAAATGATTTCATATCCTTCAGAGGTACTTAATGAAATATTTATGGACGAAATAATATGATGTCAGGGATTTGCTTCAAAATAACATGTGAGGGCTCCCCTGGTGGCGCAGGTTAAGAATCCGCCTGCCAATGCAGGGGACACGGGTTCAAGCCCTGGTCGGGGAAGATCCCACATGCCGCGGAGCAACTAAGCCCATGCGCCGCAACTACTGAGCTTGCGCTCTAGAGCCCGCGAGCCACAACTACTGAAGCCCGCGTGCCTAGAGCCCGTGCTCCACAACAAGAGAAGCCACCGCAATGAGAAGCTCTCTCACCGCAACGAAGAGTAGCCCCTGCTCGCCGCAACTAGAGAAAGCCCATGCGCAGCAACGAAGACCCAATGCAGCCAAAAATAAATAAATAAATGAATTTATTAAAAATAAATAAATAAAAAGGAAATGATCTAGTTAAAAATTAATAATAATTATATGTGAGTATGTGGGGAACCGGTAGAGGTGTAGTTGAAACAAAAGTGACCACGTGTTAATACTTGTTTAAGCCAAGTGATTGGTACCTGCGGGTTCATTATGTTATTCTGCCTGCCTTGTGTGTGTTAGAAATGTCCGTAATTAAATATTTTGGAAACAATTTTCCAGGTAACTAACTAGGAAGTGCCTGAAGCATAGGAAGGTTCCATTTTCCTCTTAGTTACACATAGTATATGGGGCCAGACCTTGGGAATTCCCCCTCAGATTAGACCCCTATGCCCTGAGAGTCACTGTGAGCTCCAAGGTGCAGTCAGAGCTTCAGGCCTTTCAATAAAATTCTGTAGTTTTCTTCCTTAATGAAATTGATTCATATGTCATTTCCAAAACTGAGCTCCTGATTTTCAAAACCTGCCCCTCCTATGGTCTTCCCCATCTCTGTAAACAGCAACTCCATCCTCCCAGTCACTGAGGCCAAGGCTTTCTCTCCTGTCTTTCTTTTCCAGCCCACATGCAAGCCATCAGCCGATCCTGTTGACCAGATCATCAGTATAAATGCAGGACCCAACCATTTCTCACTCCCTCCGCCTCTACAGCCCTGATCCAAGGCACCGTCATTCCTGGCTGGGATTTTGTGAAAACCTCCTAACTAGTCTTCCTGCTCCTCCTCTTGCCATTGGTAGTCCATTCTTAACAGCAGCCAGCGTGATCCTGTTAACACCCAAGTTAAATCATGTCACTCTGTTCAAAATCCTCCCAACTAATGAGACTAACAGCCCACATCCTTCAAATGGCCTTACACCATCTACCACCTGGCTCTCATTTACCTGTATTTCATCTCCTCTTGCTCATTCCCTCACTCACTCCACTTTAGGCATGTGCCATGAATGCTGCCACCTCAGGGTCTTTGCACTTGCTGTTTCCTCTGTCTAGAACATTCTCTACAGATACTTGCATTGCTCACTCCCTTACTTATTCCCTTATCTTTACTCACATATCACCTCAGTGAGCCCTTTCCTGACCACCCTGTTTCACTCCCCATCCCTCTCCCCCCCCCACCTTTTTTTCTTTTTGCTCCATAGCACTGGTCACTGCGGTATCTTCAGCGTCCAGATCACTGCCTGGCACCTACTTAGTACTTAATAAATATGCGTTGCACGAGGGAATGCAGTCCCTGTCCTCTCTGAGCTTAGAGCCAAAGGCAGAAGATAATTAAGCCACTACAATATAGTGGTATGGTAGGAGACGTGGTGCCTGCCGCGGTCTGAATGTTTGTGTCCCCCTCAAATTCATATGTTGAAATCCTAAGGGCCAGAGTGATGGTATTAAGAGGTACGGCTTTGGAAGGTGATTAGGTCCTGAGGTCAGAGCCCTCATGAATGAGATTCATGCCTTTCTAAAAGAGGCCTGAGAGAGCTCCCTTGCCCCTTCTGCCATGTGAAGATACAACAACAAGTCTGTGACCTGGAAGGGGGTCCTCACCCCGATCTTGGAATTCCAGCCTCCAGGACTGTGAGGAGTAAATTTCTGTTGTTTATAAGCCACGCAGTCTGTGTTGTAGTGGCCGGAACAGACTAAGACAGTACCTAACATAGTAGGGGTTATCGAGGAAGGCTTCCTGGAGGAAGTAACATTGAAACTGAGACCTGAAAGAAAATAATAATAATAATAACAACAACACAGTGTTCAAACTCTTTAACATGGCATCCAAGATTCTTCAGGATTTGGCCGCTGGTGATGTTTCCGGCACCATCCTAGCCACCCTGCCCTGTTGTGATTTTCTGTGTTCCTGTCTGTACCCAGTCCTTCCTGTCTCTGATTGGACCACAGTATTTCCCATATCTGTTCTCTTGCCCACACTGCCACTGTGGCCCTTTATCCTTTCCCTTCCTTGTCAGTTTGGCAGATGCCTACTATTTCTTCAGACATGAGCTACAGCTCAACTGTCATCTCTCTAAAGCCTTCCCTGACTGCCTGGACCCCTCTCAGGGAGTGTTGGGTTCCTATTTCCCTGTGTCTTTCTTCGATTTTGTGGAGTGTCTGTTGCAGCCCTTCTCACATTCCAGTGAATGAATTGGCTCACTTCTGTACCCCCTACTTTGCCTCCCCTTTAGATCAAGGACTCAATCTGACTTTTATAGCTGGAGCTCTTAGCTCACAGCCCAGTGCACAATAGCCAGCACTTACTGACTCCTCACTCTATGTGAGGCAATGTTCGGATCACTTTACATGTAATAACTTATCAAATTCCCAAAACCACACTATGAAATAGGTTCTCTTGATATCCTGTCTCGTGCAGATGAAGGAACTGAGGCACCACAGCCAATGAATGACAAGGCCAAGCCTCGAGGCCCACAACCAGTGAATGACAAAGCCAAGCCTGGAACCCAGGCAGTCTGGTTTCAGAGTCTACTATCTCAACAGCCAGGCTCTGCTGCCTTTTCTCATAGTCAAATATGAGCAGTTTTCCTTGCACTTTTGATCTCACGATCTGACCTCTTCAGTCTAAAAATTAAGTTTGGCCAAGGCCCAGACTTCCCCATCCATTCACTTATTTGGCATCTGTTGCATGCTAAACTTGCCACATGTACATGAATAATACAATCTCTATTCATAAGGAGCACATGTTACAGGAGAGGAAGCAAAAAGTAACCAGAAAAATTGCAGTACAGTGTGAAAAGTGTTAACAATGGATGTCTGTACAAGATCCTGTGGTCTGACTGTAGTAGAATGATCCCCATGGGTGGGGTATATGAGAAGGTCATTAGAAAAGACCTTCCCTAGTCCCATAGTTCACAGTCACTTGAACCTAGCCAGTAATAGGCTTTGTCCTGTGCACAAGCCGTGTCTCACTAGTCTTAGGTTTTTGAATGGGCTTTCTGAGGTTAGGACTGCAGTACACAGTTGTGCAGGTTGGGTACTGTGCAAAGAGACCACATCTAAAGTGTGCTATTCAGGTTATAGAATACACACACACACACAGTTTTTCAGCAGGTAGCAGTAAAAGTGTCTTGTTCTAACAAAATCAGTATATTATAGTAATTTTCCAACAGGTGGAAGGAAAGGATCTTGAGGAAGGGGTGTGTTTTTCTAATTTGTCCAAAGGCAAATAAGAGTGGAAAAGGGACTGCCCTGTCTGCAGTCCTGCCACAGTCCTAAGGGCTGAAACTGATTTCATAGAGTCCTTTGGCTCAGATAGTCACAGATCACAGATCTACAACTCTGACTTGATCACATGACATTGACCCTCCCACACACAGAGGAAATGGTCTTTATCCTGGTCCCCAGATGATTCCACGTGGTTGCCAGGTACATCTGGTAGAATTCAGTTTAGTCTCTCTCCTCAGTTCTGCAGCCTTTCTTTTTCTTTTTCTTTTTTTAAAAATATTTATTTATTTATTTGGCTGAGCCGGGTCTTCGTTGTGGTATGCGGAATCTTCATTGCAGCATGCGGACTCTTAGTTGCAGCATGCATGCGGGATCTAGTTCCCTGACCAGGGTTCGATCCTGGGCCCCCTGCATTGGGAATGCAGAGCCTTACCCACTGGACCACCAGGGAAGTCCCAGGGGCTTATATTTCTAATTGTATTTCTGGGCAGCTGCAGTTCCAAATTCAGCTGCAGCTTGCCCTCTAGGTCCTCTCTGCATCAAGAGGTTGCTTTGGGCACCTGGTCTCCTTCCTGCTGCAGTGACTCAGATCAGAGTGATGATCGGATTAAGTGAATGAGAGGCATTGGTGGGGGGAGAGTGTGTGGGCTCTGGCAGGTGAGGAAAAGCAAGGGTCTTGAGGCATCATGTGCCGTATTATCTTTGGTTTTCCAGCTCCAGATCCACTCCCCACCTTTCCACCCTGCTCTCTGCCCTGAGAGGCCGCCATTGCCCTCTGGCCTGGCTTGTCTTTGGCCAATGGGCAGTCACAACAGGAGAATTTGGAGAGAGGGAGACGAGTGAGTTGGCGTATGTAATCCCTCGATTCTCTCTCTGCCAGGTTGTCACAGGTTGGCTGCACTTCTCAACAAAAAGTTACAGCTCCTCATATACTAAGAAGGAAATACAATAATAGTGTACTAATGACTTGGTTGTGAAGAAAATGTCACAGTCACAATAATATGAAAACTGAATATAACCAGAAACAATGTAGATGCCCTTCAAAGGTGAACAGTTAAACAGAGTGTGGTACGTACATAGCACGGAATATGACTCAACAATTAAAAAAGAACAAACTGGGGATACACACAACAATCTGGATGACCCTCCAAAGAATTATGCCAAGTGACACACAGCAATCCCAAAAGCGCACATGCTGCATGTTTCCATTTATATAACATTCTTTTTTTTTAATTTTATTATTATTTATTTTATTTATTTATTTTTGGCTGCATTGGGTCTTTGCTGCTGCGTGCGGGCTTTCTCTAGTTGCAGTGAGCAGGGACTACTCTTCGTTGCGGTGCGCGGGCTTCTCATTGTGGTGGCTTCTCTTGTTGCAGAGCACGGGCTCTAGGTGCCAGGGCTTCAGGAGTTGTGGCTCACGGGCTTAGTTGCTCTGCGGCACGTGGGATCTTCGCGGACCAGGGCTCGAACCCGTGTCCCCTGCACTGGCAGGCAGATTCTTAACCACTGCGCCACCAGGGAAGCCCTATATAACATTCTTGAAATGAAAAAAATATAGAAATAGAGAACAGATTAATGGTTGCCAGTTGCCAGAGAGGGGAGGGCTGAAGGGAAGGGGGGGTGATTTTAAAAGGGCAACATGATAAATTCTTTTGGTGATGGAAATGTTCTGTACCTCGTTTGTATCATTGTCAATATCCTGGTACTATGGTTTTGCAAGATGCTACCACTGAAGGAAACTGGATAAAGGATACATGGGATCTCTCAGTATTATTGCTTATAATTGTATGTGAATCTACAATTATCTCAAAATAAAAAGTTTACTTTAAAAACTTTTAAAGTTTTTAAAAGGGACTTCCCTGGTGGTCCAGTGGTTAAGATTCCGCACTTCCGCTGCAGGGGGCGCAGGTTCTATCCCTGGTCGGGGAACTAAGATCCTGCATGCCAAACAAAAAAACAAACAAACAAAAAAGGGAGCAGAAGAAGCCACCTGTCACCTTGAGATCTCTCTCCAAGTGAGCAATTCCGGAGCCTCTTTTCCAGAGTCATTAGGATGTAGGTGATGTCAGTACATTCACACGTCTGAGAAAAGGAAAAAGAATGTGTCAGTTTTGACCCAAAAGCTTGAGGAGAGAGACAGAAGTTACACAAGGGTCTGGGATGTCGGGGGATGGCTTGAGGAGGTGGGAATTCGGTCTGGTGAGAGTGAGAAGAGAGGAAAAGATGTCTTGGGAGAGAAGAATGTGTGAGAAAATTTTCCAGATCAGAAGGAACTAATATTCATTCACAACTTGTTAAACCCTTGGTCTCATGGATTCTTTCTTCTTGGCAGTTCTGCCTTCTCTGGCGCCTGCCCGTTCTAAGAGGAAGACAGTATGATTAAGCTCCAGGTAAGTTTAAGTTTCCTTTCTTTCTCTTAAATGCCATGTCCATTGGATATCTCTATTTTCCAAAAGGAAGTCAGCAATTTTTGAGTGACTCCTATGGTAGGCACTTTACCTTGTTTATGACAGCTGGGAGAGGTAGTGGCATTATTCCCTTTGGAGAAATGAAGAAACAGGCTCAGAAAGGTCAAGATGTCTGGTTCAGAGCTGCTCCAAGTGCAGTTTGCACACCAGTGCCAGTCGATGAGCTGCTTGTCCCTGGTCCACAAGAGAGAAGTACAGAAATACAGAAATCAGGAGTAAGCGTTGAGAAGCTTTTATAGCGATTTGGTATTGCCACAGCATCTGAGCGCACAATCAGTATACATGACCACACCCTGAGTAGTAAGATTTGAATGGATATGTAACAATCTGGGTTCAACCAGCTAAGCAGAACCAGTAGGAGATAAATATTAAAAGATTTATTACGGGAGGGGTGGGGGAAGGAAGGATTGGGAGTTTGGGATTAGCAGATGCAAACTATTATACACAGAATGGATAAACAACAAGGTCCTACTGTATAGCACAGGGAACTATATATATTCACTATCCTGTGATAAACCATAATGGAAAAGAATATGAAAAAGACTGTATATATATGTATAGCTGAATCACTTTGCTGTACAGCAGAAATTTACACATTGTTAAGTCAACTATACTTCCGTAAAATAAAATTTTTTAAAGATTTTTTAAATAAATTTTTTGTAGTTAATTTGTTTTCCCTGCAGTTTAATTTTTTTATTATTATTATTTTTATTTATTATTTTTTGGCTGCGTTGGGTCTTCGTTGCTGCGCACAGCCTTTCTCTAGTTGCAGCAAGCGGGGGCTACTCTTCGTTGTGGTGCGCGGGCTTCTCATTGCAGTGGCTTCTCTTGTTGTGAAGCACGGGCTCTATGCGCACGGGCTCAGTAGTTGTGGCGCACGGGCTTAGTTGCTCCGTGGCATGTGGGATCTTCCCAGACCAGGGGTCGAACCTGTGTCCCCTGCATTGGCAGGCGGATTCATAACCGCTGCGCCATGAGGGAAGTCCCTAAAATAAATTTATTTATTTTTATTTATTATTTTTTCTCTGCGTTGGGTCTTCGTTGCTGTGCACGGGCTTTCTCTAGTTGCTGAGAGCAGGGGCTACTCTTCATTGCGGTGCATGTGCTTCTCATTGAGAATGGCTTCTCTTGTTGCAGAGCACGGGCTCAAGGCGCACGGGCTTCAGTAGTTGTGGCTCGCGGGCTCTAGAGCGCAGGCTCAGTAGTTGTGGCGCATGGGCTTAGTTACTCTGCAGCATGTGGAATCTTCCTGGACCAGGGCTCGAACCCGTGTCCCCTGCATTGGCAGGCGGATTCTTAACCACTGCGCCACCAGGGAAGTCCCTAAAGATTTATTATAAAGAATTAGCTTGTGCAATTGTGGGGGCTCGGAAAGTCAGAAATCTACAGGGCAGCCCGTTAGGAAGGTCAAGGCTGGAACTCTTGACCCAGTGAAGCTGCTGTCTGCGGATGAAAGTTCTCCTTCTCTCAGGGAAGCCTTATCTCTGCTCTTAAGACCTTTCAGCTGATTGAAGCAGCCCCCGGGCCCCCCAGATTATGTAGAGTAACCTCCCTTAGAGTCAACTGATTATGGACTTTAATCACATCTACAGATTATCTGCACAGCAGCACCTCAATTAGAGTTTGAGTCAATAACTGGGGACTGTAGTCTAGCCAAGCTGATACATCAAAAAGACCATCGTGGGGTGGAGGCAAGGATTTTTTTAAAACCATGAGCAATGTTTTAATTATGAAAATACACAAAAAGAGAAAATAGTACTATGAATCTCCATATATAACACCTGTCATGCAGTTTCAACAATTAACATTTTGCCACATTTGCTTAATCTTTTTTCTCACTTTTCTTTATTCTTTCCCAAAGCATTTTCAGAGAATTTTAAAGACTAGTGCAGGTAACATGTTATTTCATACTGTACTGCTTTTTCTTCTGAGTTTATCACTTTCTTAAAGTGACTTACTATATGCAGCTAAAATAAACAAGCTCACACTTTCACCCTTTGCCAGGAAAACATCCTGCCCAAGTTCACAAATTCATTAGGTTACACTTTCCGTCTTCTAAGTTACTGCCAGCAAGAGTTTTACAAAACGTTTTATGGCTACATCACCCAGGTTACCATTTTCCCAACCTCTTCTAATAGTTTCCTCAGCTATTGCAGCCTGGCCCCAAAGCCAATGCCATATGTATTTATTTGGTGCACTCTGCTTGTGGTAACAGTTTTTGTGTCTGTTAGCTCGGTTGTGTTGGACAGTGGCAGAGGGGCAAGGGAGTAAGCAGAAATATGCAAGACCCCTTAAGGCCTAAGCTTAGAATTGGAACAAGTCATGTGGCCAAATCCAAAGTCAAGGGGCAAGGAAATACACTCAGGTCTTTTAGTGGAATTGGAGAGCACGAGAGAGAATATTTCTAAATAGCAATCTAATTGACCACACACTCCTGTATATTCCAGTATGTATTTCTAAAAGCAGAAATGGACTAATGAGAGTATCAATAAATTTTTGCTATTGTCTAATACCCAGACAATAATCAAATTTCCCTGATTATCTCAAAAATGCTTCTTTTTGGTGTCCTTCAGTGCGTTTCTCTTTCCACAGTATCTCCTGTAGGTGGAAGCATTCAAGCTGTTACAAGGGTACTTCATAGTTGGTGCTGGGTGCTAAGGAAAAGATTTTAAAATTTTTGCATTCATGTTTATTGATTTATACATTTATTTTATTAATATTTTTGGACTGTCCTTGTACCGGAATCCTATAGCAATCTCTGCATAGGATCCCAGCAAGGGATCCACCCAGCTGCAAGGGTGGCCAGGAAATGGGTATTTTGTTTTCCCAGACTCTATAGTTGAGGCTATGGAGGGAGAAGGTGGGTAGGCTGGGCGAGCCCTCATTCTTAACCCCTTCTCCCTACAGTGTCTGTGCCACGTGGGCTGTAGGACATCAGTACGTATTTCCTGGCTCACTACCTCCAACTCCATTTCCTCCCCTAGCCTTGCAGAATCCCTCTAGCGCCCCCCAGCTCCAGAGCCTAACCGAAAGCCAGTTGTCAGATTAGAAATGTGATTTGCAGGGCTTCCCTGGTGGCGCAGTGGTTGAGAATCCGCCTGCCAATGCAGGGGACGCAGGTTCGAGCCCTGGTCCGGGAAGATCCCACATGCCGCGGAGCAACTAAGCCCGTGCGCCACAACTACTGAGCCTGTGCTCTGGAGCCCGCGAGCCACAACTACTGAAGCCTGCGCGCCTAGAGCCCATGCTCCGCAACAAGAGAAGCCACCACAATGAGAAGCCCGCACACCACAATGAAGAGTAGCCCCCATCTCTGCAACTAGAGAAAGCCTGCACACAGCAACAAAGACTCAACGCAGCCAAAAATAAATAAATTAATTTAAAAAAAAAGAAAGAAATGTTATTTGCAGAGTCCCAGCTCCAGCGTTACAAAGTGTGGTTTAAAAGTGAGGGTTTGGGGAATCCCCTGGCGGCCCAGTGGTTAGGACTCCATGCTTTCACTGCCGTGGCCCTGGGTTCAATCCCTGGTCAGGGAACTGAGAGGGTTTGGAGCAAGAAGACCACAACTTAATGACTGGCACAAAAGCTTCCAACGTGGCTCTTCTTCCAGGGGTCATTTGTGCAGATGATGAATGTGGCATGTGCTTGACGTTTTAGGAAACTGTGACCTTCAAGGACGTGGCTGTGGTCTTCACCCAGGAAAAGCTGGTGCTATTGGACTCCACCCAGATAAACCTTACCAAGACGTGATGCTGGAGAACTTCAGGAACCTGGTCTCTGTGGGTGAGTTCAGCGACCTCCCTGTAAGTAAGCATCAAACCACTGGTCCTGTTTTCTCAAGTGGTCAGCTTCAAACCAGATAGAATATTCCAGTTGGAGCACAAAGGGAAACTTTGGCCACCAGAGAGAAATCGCCTAAGAGATGCACGTGCAGGTGGGAACCTGCAGTTAATGAGTTTTAGCAGATAGCTGTGAGCAGGTGGTCCCCTGTAAGGTGTTGGTGGGGGAGCCCTTGTCAACGCTGCGCCCCCTGCCCTGTGGGCATCTGATGGAGTTGGCAAGCCTACCCTGACCTCCTCACACGTTTAGGCTCTCATTCTCTCCTCATATTTCTCAGAGTGAGATTGAGAAAATTCACACATTACCAAGGCCTTGGTCCCTTGGTTGCCTCTAGAACAAAACCAATGTTTTGGACAAACTAGTGTTAAAGGAACCAAATTAGGATCTGGTTGGTAGTCAGTGCAATATAAGTGTCTGCTGATTTGCTTCCTTGCTGATCAATATCTAACCTAATTTCAATTTCTCAGAGCCCCATATACAGATATGTATTACCTCAGTTTAGTTTATGAGATAGTTGCTATCATTGGCCCCCTTTTACCAAGGAAACAACTGAGGCACAGAGTGGGTAAGTAACTTGCCCAGAGTCACCCAGCTTGTCAGAGGAACTAGGATTTGAATCTTCCCAATCTGGCTGTAGACCCTGTGCTTGTAATAACCAGGTGACACTAAGTACCACTATGTCCATAGATTATAAACAGGGCTCCTTGGGCTAAATCTGCAGGATGCAACCCCACTGGTGAGTCCTGAAATCAAGTGACCATGTCATAACTAGCAGTTTTTGAAAAGCAAAATAGATTAATGGACTAGAACACAAAAGGATTTATCAGAGTACATTGCACCTGGTAAGGTCAGTCTCAGCTGATAAAACTATTTTAGTTTATGGTATGTGTCTACGTGTAGGTACTGGGTCACAGTGTAAATGCTTTTCTTACTATGGGTACAGTCAAAACAGGTGGAAAACTGCTGCTTTAAACCTGTTTCCCTTTTCTCTGACACCACCTTATGAACCAGTCCCTCTCAATAAAATGACTCAGAAAATTACCTTGAACCAGAAGCAGTGTCCAGACGGTTTTAACCGTGGTTTTTGTGACATTTTGAAGCCTATTTTTGGGTGCCAAGGGTGTGACCATCCTCTTCTGCCTCAAACCCCTGTTTCTTATGACCCTTTAGTACAATCTTGCTTCCCTGGGTGCCAGGCCATTGACAGTTGCATGCTGCCCATTCTCATAGCCATGGCTGTTTGAGATTCTGCAGTAACGTCAAAGGGGAGAAGTTAAGGAATTGGATGGCAGGATCTTGGTGGACTTTGTCTCTTCATGAAGCCAGGGAACCTCAGGAAAGATAAAAAGGATGTCTCGTATTTCACAATGTTATCCCCGTTTCAATCCCCACTGCAGCTGTAGGCCCACCCTGTACAGTTGTGAAGGTTGTACACAAACATACATGATAGTTCTATCCCATATAACAGTGATGTAAAGGAAGGGACATGGTTAGGAGATAGGACTTGTTACTTGTTTCTGCAACCTTTTACAGGATCCTGGAAGGTCCCTGTGATCGTTTGTGCCTCTCACCATGTCCAGAACTCCATTATTATGTATATTACATGAATCATATGGGAGCCTTCCCCATGCCTTCTGTAGCAAAATGATTAAAGGCTTTTTATCAACTACTCTTATAGCCGAGAGGTGAATTTCTTCCTTTATAAACTGTTTCCAAGATTTCTTTTGATTTCCCTTCAATACCTGGTTTTTAATTAGCAGCTCACAGATTAGAATTACTGGGTTTCTAATTGTTTCCTATATGACTAGGAGCCAGTGGCAACTTCTCATCCCATCCTACTTCATTTCCTCAAAGCCTTTGGATAAATGATCTACTTGTTCACTTAGCCAAATTCTCTTTCTCCTCATAGGAGACAGGATTAAAAACAACATTTCAAACCTTCAGGAAAAAGGGTTGAGTTACTCTCACGAGAAGTGCTCTACTTTTGGCAGATTTGGAAACGAAGGATCAGTGAATTGAGTGTGAGTCAGGATTATGTCATGAGTCTTCAAGGAGATTGTCCCCATTATTTCGAAGGAGATGTTTCCCTCTGTGAAGAGTGGGCAGGAGTGTCTGAAAATGAAAGGTATGTAATAAATGCCATTAATTTAGAAAATCAAGACATCACAGCTTGGAAAGGCCTGACACAGGTCCTTACCCCAGAATCTTGGAAGAAAGCCAACATAATTGATCGAGCCTGAGAATTCTCAGGGAAAGTATACAAGAGAATTCATATGGAAGAGAAATTGGATGGATGTGCTCAGTGTGATGGCAGCTTCTTTCAGACCTCATGTGATTGTAATGATTTCCAAGAATGTAAAGGAGAGGAACTTTACAGATACACCGGCTGTGGGAAACACTTGGTTATGAAGTCAACAGTCAAACACGGTCACGTGGTCTATGCAGTGCGGCAACCTTTCAGGTGTAATAACTATAGAATGGGTTTCATAGATGGTGCAAAAGCTCATGTTCATCACAGCGCTCACACAGGAGAAAAATCTTATAAATATGACCAGTGTGGAAAGGACTTTAGTCAGAGCTCTGGACTTACTGTTCACTATTAACACCCATTCAGGGGAGAAAACTTGTGAGGGTCAGGAGTGGGCTAAGGGCTGCAAACAGAGCTCAGACCTTCCCAGGAATCAGAAAGGCCCCTTGGGAGACAAACCCTATAAAGGCATCGAATGTGGCAAAGCGCAGTTCTTCTCTTCACAACCATCACCGAGTCCACACGGGGGAGATGCCTTACACGTGTGACATGTGTGGGAAGGGGTTCGGATTCAGGTCGCTTCTGTGTATCCACCAGGGAGTCCACACAGGGAAAAGGCCCTATATATGCACAGAGTGTGGGAAGGGCTTCGATCAGAGCTCCAACCTTCTTGTCCATCAGAGGGTCCACACTGGAGAGAAACTCTACAAATGCAGCAAGTGCAGCAAATGCTTCAGCTCCAGCTCCGTCCTCCAAGTCCACTGGAGGCTGCACGTGGGGGAGAAGCCTTACAGCTGTGGCAAGTGTGGAAAGGGCTTCAGCCAAAGCACACACCTGCACATTCACCAGAGGTCCACACGGGGGAGAAACCCTACAAATGCGAAGTATGCAGGAAGGCTTTCGCCTACAGCTCGTTTCTGCACACTTACCGGAGAGTTCACCCGGGAGAAAAGCCGTGCACGTGCCAAGTGTGCGGTAAGGGCTTCAGTTACAGCTCCTATTTTCACTTACATCAGAGAGATCACACCCGAGAGAAACCGCATAAATGTGACGAGTGTGGGAAGGGCTTCATTCGGAACTCCGATCTTCACGTTCATCTCAGAGTCCGCACAGGAGAGAGGCCCTGTAAGTGTAAAGAATGCGGGAAGGGCTTCCGTCGTAACTCTTATCCTCTTGCCCGTCAGACAGCACATAGGGATGAGATGGACTATGCATGTCATGAGCATGGCAAGGCTCAGGAAATACGTAGCTCAGACCTTACTCAGCCAAGACTGCACAAGAGAACAGAAACATTAGAAATGTAGTCAGTCTGTGTTCAATCAGGAAAACAGAAGCCACTTATGTGTTCCAGATGACAGAGGCTTACTCAGCCATTGGGAGGGCCGGGGGAGGAAAGGACAGGGACACGACCACCCATGATGTCAGCTGGCAGCACTGAAGCACGTGGTTCTTAAGGGCACTCCAGGAAACCACTGTGGATCTCAACACCTTCCTTGAAGCTCTCATCAACTGCCATCTGCTGTCACGGCAAAAAAAGTGATTTTTTTTTTTTTTTTTTTTTTTTTTAGGTTTTGAAGCTTTATTTATTTATTTTTTGAATTTAGAAAGTGATTTTTTTAAATAAATTTATTTAATTTATTTTTGGCTGCATTGGGTCTTCATTGCTGCTTGCAGGCTTTCTCTAGTTGCGGCGAGCAGGGGCTACTCTTCATTGTGGTGCACGGTCTTCTCATTGCAGTGGCTTCTCTTGTCGCAGAGCATGGGCTCTAGGCACGCGGGCTTCAGTAGTTGTGACACGAGGGCTCAGTAGTTGTGGCACATGGGCTTAGTTGCTCCATGGCATGTGGGATCTTCCCGGCCCAGGGCTCGAACCTGTGTTCCACCTGTTCCAGGTGGTGTGCATGTGATAAAACTTTACCAAAAGTGCAATCTATGGACATAAGAAATCCCATGCAGTAGAGAACCTCCGTAATGTGTAGTGAAAAAGTTTGTCAGCTCACATCTTAAATGCAATTTAAAAAAATGGTGTCCTGCAAATAGTCTTAATAAAATTAAGTAAAACTAACATTTACTGAAGTGAGTAACAACTATAGAAGGCCAAGCCAAAGTGTTCATTGTCAGAAGCAGACACCACTGTTTCTCAGCAGTCTTGTTTAATGATGGCTTTTTAGAAGGTGCTCATTTTGTCAAGTTCCTACCAAAATAGTGATTTAGTTTCGGATTATTGTTGGATTTGGGAGGAGGAGATACCTTTACAATATCTTTATTCATCTTCAATAACAATGTATTTTTTTGTATCTTAGTTTATTTATAGGTTTCTTCATTTGGATCCTATTTTATTCCTAGTTTTTCTTACATTACATTTTCATACTAGTTATTGTCTGTATCTGAAACAGCCATTCAAATGCAAATAAAACCATCCCTGAAGTATTACTTTCTTACCGATTCAGGTGGGCAATAGTGAAAGATTAACAAAGCTCATTGTCAGTAAGGGAGTAGAAAAAAGTTAGCATCCTCACATAAGTTAGTGGGCAAAAAACCCAGGTGTAACATTTCTGGAGAGGATTTTGTATCTATGTATCAAAGTGTATAAGGAGCGTTGTCTTTGATCCACTAACCCTACTGCTCAGAATTTATCTTTCAGACATAATTGCACACGTTGGAAAAGATGGTTTCAGAAGGGAACATCTTCTAAGAATTTTGCAATAATAAAAATTGCAAAGAACCTAAAGATCCATGAATAAGAGATTGAGCAAGGATTTCCCTGGCAGTCCAGTGGTTAAGACTCTGCGCTTCCACTGCAGGGGGCGCCGGTTCGATCCCTAGTCAGGAAACTAAGATTCCCACATGCTGCTCAGTGTGGCCAAAAAAAAGAAAAAGAAAAAAAAAAAAGATTCATGTTTTAAAAAAAAGGGAGAAAGATTGAGCAAATTAGGGTATCCCCATGTAATGGAATAATATACACCATTAAAAATGATCTAGACCTACAAATTTTTCACATATTGTTTGGAGGAAAAAAAATGAAGTTATAAAAGATCAATTACAATCTGTGACTAACAGAAAAGATTTTTAGAATGCAGAGCAGCACTGGGAACCATCCCCCTCCACCACTCTACACTTCACTTTTCAGTGTTGTAATGCTTTCCCCAAATTATTTTCCTCATGTGAAAAATCTTTGCTTTTATCTTACCCTGTTTAATATACGTGAAACTTTAAAACTGAGATTACCAAATATTCTTTTTCCTCTCACAAAGATAGAATCTGTTATATAGGGGATCATGTGATGTGATTTGTGATAGTGGTTTCCTTGTTTTAAGCCATGTGTGTTTTTTTACATATTTGCTGTTACTTCTTTTTTTCTCTTTGTTGGAGAGAAACTGGCCCAGGATTTGCATTGGCTTTGGTTGAACGGAATGTTTCTATTCAAATACTTTCAGTCCCTTCTATGAAGTATTCTTGCCAAAACAAAAACAAAAACAAAAACAAAAAAACCTGTATCTAATCTAGCCTTTAAATCAAAATTCTACTTCACAGGAAATTTAGAAGATTAGAGGAGAAAGTATGAGAAGCCATTAGACAAATCCAGAATTCAGACACCTAATTTGACATCTTGATTTCTCCAACAGTTCAAGGACATTAAAAAATGGCAGTGCTTGTGTATGTATGTAGGATATAGTTCTAGAATAAATGAGCCTCAGCTGAGATAACAATCAAATACAATGAATTGATCTACTTGGATAGTGACTGGAATAAACCAGCTGTAAAATATTATTATTTTTAAGCAATACGGTATTTGGAAGGAAATGACAATGTCAAAGACTGTTTTAAAATCCTTTAGTAACAAAATTTTAAAATGATAAGTGAAGCCAGTGTGGCATGTTGATAAGTGTTAAATTTAAAGTATATGTATTTAGTATTGATATTTCATATTACTATTCTCCATACTTTCATATTATTTTTAGAAGTTTCATTTTTAAAAATTATTTCCTGTCCAGAAGGAAAGCGGTAAGTACATACTTACTGTAGTTTCACTTGTTATAGTTATATGGACTCCATCTCCTACATCAACCTACCTACCCCACAGCCCCAAATAATCATGACCTCACTTTGTTTAAACAGATCTGTAGAAAAGAAATATTCTTAGCAAATATATGATGTCAAAGAGAACAACACAGGAGTAGTCAAAGGGAAGCCTGAGTTTGAACTCAAAAAATTTCGAGGAAAGAGACCTTTTCCCTAAAACAGTATTTTCTCCAGTTCCTTGCCAGTGCAGCTCCTCTCATTTGTCAGAAACAACACTGCAGTTTCTGTTTTACGGCCTGAACAGTGCGTGAAACTCCTTGTGGATTCTTGGCATTTGCAGTAAATAGTTTATGCCAGGCAGCAAAGTCAGAAGTAGATGAAGACAGGCACAAATAAAGAGACAATGGAGTCAAACCAAGTCTGAGATTCCATGTTCCTTAAGGTCGACATCCAGTGCAGCACAGACCAAGTCCCTTGTCTTTTGTCATAGGCATAGCTTTCCTGCTAAAATGTGTTAACTGTCTTTTAATGTGAAATGCTTCTCTTTTTTCCCCCTAAATATCCTTATTTCCTTTAAATTCCCACGTTCTAGTTTTTTCTTGGAAAAAAAAAAATACAAGGTTGAATTTTACCAAAAGAAATAGTGGAGGGAAGGCGGAAGCACTACCACGCAGAACGTTCTGGGAGTTGTAGTCTGAAGCAGTTCCACCCCAGACAGGCAGGGCTGTAGACCCATTAGGAATTCTGGGAAGTGTAGTCCAGAAGCTGCGTGCAATCGACAACACTTCCTCTTCAGGAGTGCGGGGTGTGGCCCCTCTCGGATGGTCTCCGGATCCAGGGGAGTGAGTTGCAGGAACTTCCGCTCCAGGGGAGGTTGCGGCCATCATTCACCATGTGGAGTGGAGACTTGAGTCCCAGCAACTACTCCGCACCTCCTCAGCCTAGACGAGGGACCAACAGTGGCCCGGCCCTCTGCCTTGAGGAAGAGAAGCGATGGCCGGCGGAGGACAAGGGGTAGAGGCATTTGCGCCTCCCTCTCGGCAGAGCCTCCTAGCATTTGCAGCTCTTAGTGCGTCCCAGGTTGGGGTAATGCATCGCTGGTTTGATGGTCTGTTGGGTTCTGTGCTCACCCAGCGTCTCCTTGACTCGCAATCAGCACAGCCACTTCCTAGTGTTATAACTTTGGGCGAGTTAATCTCTGTGAATCAGTTGCCAGGGTGTAATTATATAGTACTTAGTGGGATTGTGAGAGTTAAATGAAATTAATACTTTTAAAACGCGTGGAATAGTAATGGAGCACAGAAAAGGTTGCTTGTTATGGATGCACAGAGTTCTAAGCAAAGTAAATATAACAATGATTAAGTCTGTTTGGAAAAAAATTAATTTCCCTATGTTAAAAAGGCTACATACATAAAGGTAGAAGACATAGTAAACTGGGCTGAAAATATTGACCTATTGGACATATATTGACATATATGCTAGAAAATTGCTTAAAATCCTTAACAGGAATCTTAAGATAATGAAACCTCAATAGGAATATGGATATGAATACAGCAAACGATATGAATAGTCAAGTTTTTAAAAGAAGCAATCGCTATAGCAAGTAAATACATGGAAAAAATGTGATTAATTATCAAACAAGTGAACATGTTTAAACAAGTAGTTCTTCACTGATTCCTCTGGAATCGTGTGAAATATAATCTAGGCTCTAAGGGTAGTAGCCAACCTTCCGCCTTAGGAGGGCAATGACGTGGGGGTTCTGGGAAGTGTAGTCTAACAGCTCTGTAGGCGGTGAACTTCTGCTACAGGGGGGCGTGGCTGTGGCTAGCATCTTGTAGGGAATTCTGGGAGCGTAACCAAGAATTGTAGGTAGAGTCACTTCCTCCAGGGAAGTGAGGTCGTGGCAGTCTTTTTACTGGAGAAGCTGAGTCAGGCACGGGACGGCAATGCTTCTTTGCTTGGCTGGGGTCAACTGTGACATGTCCTTGGCCTTATGAGAGGGAATGGGCAGCCAGAGGCAGAGGGTGGGGTTGGGCCCTACTGGAGTGAGCCTTCTTGAGTGCCACGACTGGTGGTCGAGGGTTGAGTCACCTGTATTCTGTGCTGTCTGTTCCTAATCACCAACTGACCCGGCAGCTCTGCCACCTCCTAGGGGTGTGAGATTAAGCAGCTAACTTAATCTGTTTGTGCCTTGCATTCCTTTTCTGTAAGAAAAGGGAAATAATAGTACTTACCTAACGGAGTTGTTTAGAGAGTTAAGTGAGATAGTCACAAATAAAAGGTTTAAAGCCAAAGGTAATTGTATCTTTTGGTTAATGTATTTAATTTCCTGAGAAATGTTCAGTTACCTGACAACTCACATGAGCCCAGGAAGAGATGAGTCCCGCTTGCAGTGCTACCAGCCCTTTTCTCTGATCCCCGCAGGAATCCAGGCTATTCCTGAATTTCTTCTGGGTTCATTTTCTCTCTCTGTCTCTCTTTCAGAAGTGGGAGGGTGTGTGTGTGTGTCTGTGTCTCCAGGATAGTGTGTGAGTTTGTGTTCTGTGATTCGTGCAGAAGGGAGACACAGTTCTGATTACCCCAGCCTCCTTTCCTTTCCCAGACTTAACTTCTTTTTAAAAACTTAATTAATTAATTAATTAATTTTATTTTTGACCACGTTGCTGCGCGCGGGCTTTCTGTAGTTGCGGCGAGTGGGGGCTACTCTTCGTTGCGGTGCGCGGGCTTCTCATTGCGGTGGCTTCTCTTGTTGCGGAGCACGGGCTCTGGGCGCGCCGGCTTCAGTAGTTGTGGCACGCGGCTCTAGAGCGCAGGCTCAATAGTTGTGGCGCACGGGCTTAGTTGCTCTGCAGCATGTGAGATCTTCCCGGACAAGGGCTCGAATCCGTGTCCCCTGCATGGGCAGGGGATTCTTAACCACTGCGCCACCAGGGAAGTCCCTAGGTGTTTTTGTTGTTTTTTTTTTTAATGTTTATTTAGGCCGTGCGGGATCTTTTTTTTTTTTTAGTTTTGCGACATGCGGACTCTTAATTGTGGCATGCATGCGGGATCTAGTTCCCTGACCAGGGATCGAACCCGGGTCCCCTGCATTGGGAGTGCAGAGTCTTACCCACTGGACCACCAGGGAAGTCCCTCTTCAGGTAATTCTGATACACGTGACTTTAAAATCCTGATACCAAGTATGTGAATCACTGTCGCCCTCTATTGGCAGAGCCTAACATAGACCCAGATGGCAAAGTAAAGAGAATAGCTGCAGGTTTCCCTCTCATTCCAGCCCCATAAAGCAATGTAAAGAAGGTTGGGTTTGGAGCTGAGATAATTTATTAAATGCATACATGGAAATTTTTAAATTATCTTTTTGTTATTGATTTTTGGCTGAATTTCATTGTATTCAGAAAGCATTTAGTTTTATTTCAATATTTTGAAATTTGTTGTTATTCTTTTTGGCGCACCCTATGACCCCTTTCTGTAAATATTTTATGTGTGCTTGAAAAGATCTGTATTTTATAGGTATTGCCAGCACCTTTTGTTCCCCTAGCCCCAAATGGGTGTCAAGAGTGCTACAGAGCTTCTAGGCTTTTCGGCTCTTTGACTAGACCATCACCCCAGGAGAAAAGCAGCCCCTAATACATGAATCCCCAACTTTTTCTGAATTTTAGTCCACTAACTCTCCATTACCTTGTGTTTTGATGCCTTCCAATACTTAAAAAAAATGTATCCACCTTTCATGTGCCAGATGTTTGTCCCAAATTACCTATTTTATTATTACTGGAAGCGTAAGTATACAAAACATTTTCTTTATTTTGTCTAGTGTATTTTAAAATTTCCCTGTCATTTTATCCCCCAAACTTACCTTTTATCAGATTGATCTTCCTTAATACGTAAGCTATGTATTAGATAAGTATTTTAAAAAACATTTCCTTTTGGGAGGGGTTGTTAAAGAGTCACATGGTATAATTTCTTTAAATGATCCCCTTCTTTAAACCACTGAGCATTTTCACATAGTGGCTGTTATGTCATTTTTCTTTTACTCCTTAGTGAGAGTACTTGCCCAGCATTAGAACTGGTTTCAGTTGGACACTGTATGGGACCTTGTTCAGCTATTTTCAACACCATATTTTCCTTATTCTTGCCAAAAATCTAACCTTTAACCTCCAGTTCACAAAATATATCAAAGTTTCAGGGCAATAAATGCCAGGTCAAAAAAGCCATCGGACAAATGCAGAATGTAAGCAATCCTACATGACAACTGACCTAGTTAGTTCAGTAGGTGAAGGGCATACAAAAAAGGGGAAGGGGAGCTGTTCTAGATTACAAGAGGGTCAAGTGATATAACATCAAATACAGTTAATGTACCAGCATAAAGGAAAATAATATGCATTTCTTTTTTTAAAAATTAATTTATTTTTGGCTGTGTTGGGTCTTCGTTGCTGCGCGCGAGCTTTCTCTAGTTGCGGCGATCGGGGGCTACTCTTCGTTGCAGTGCGCAGGCTTCTCATTGTGGTGGCTTCGCTTATTGTGGAGCACAGGCTCTAGGCGCGTGGGCTCAGTAGTTGTGGCACGCGGGCTTAGTAGTTGTGGCGCGTGGGCTCTAGAGTGCAGGCTCAGTAGTTGTGGCACACAAGCATGTGGGATATTCCCGGACCAGGGCTCGAACCTGTGTCCCCTGCATTGGCAGGCAGATTCTTAACCACTGAGCCACCAGGGAAGTCCAAGGAAAATAATATGTATTTCTTCCCCAAGAGAAGAGTGGGCAATTAAACTTTCTCCTCTCTTTTTTTCTTTATTTCTGCTAGTTTTCTGACAACTTATAGTATTTATGATATCAAGAGCAGGGTGAAAATAGGTGATGTGATACTAGAAGCTCAAAAAAGAAAAAAATTCAAGATTTCATAAAGGATTTATCCCTTCCCATATTAGAATGTTTTATCTGTATCACTACAGCTCCTTCCATTTGCCTTATGACCCACATTTCATAGTTAGCAATTAAAGCCAAGGAAATGTGGAAAACATTTGCTGCTGCTGCTTTATGCCCTGGTCAGTGGTTGCATCTGCTTCTTATGGATTCTTGGCATTCATGTCCATTCTTGTGGATCTTGGAATGAACAGCTCATGGGAGGTAGCAGTGTCAAGAGTTCTAGATGCATTCACACCCATACAGAATAAAAGAAGCAATCGAGTCAAAGTAAGGTTGAGATCCTGTATTTCTTACATTCAGTGCCCAGTGCAGGCAGCACAATTTCCTTTTAGTATTGCATTTTTTGCCTACAAATCGCTTTCTTTATATAATCTATTCCCTTCCTCCCTCCTTCCCTTTCTCTCTTCTTTTTTCACATTTCAAGCTTCTCTAGTTTGTCTTTATGGGTAGTTTCTATGAATAGGTAGGTGGATAGGTAAATAGTTTGCTCTGGTTGAGATTGCTTTGTTTTGGTCACGTTTTAAAAAAAATTTTTTTTAAGAAAAAAGGGAGAGGAAGACCAAGCTCGACTAACAGTATAGAGTTGATTCATACTGACTATCCTAAAGAGAATACCGACTATCCAAATACTGTCTACCCAAAAGAGAAAAGGCAGTCTTGCGGAAAGGGCTGCCCCCCAGGAGATTCGGTAATGGTAGCTCAGAAAATCCATAGAATCAGAGACAGTTACGCTCCGAAAAGGCGCCTTTAAGCAAATACAGAATTGTGTAGCAGAGCGCTCTAGGTTTGGAAGCATTTGGGCTCCAGGAAGGCGGGGTTACGAAATTCATTCTGGGACGCTGTGAAGTACAATCCACACGCTCAGTATAGCAGCCAGCACTTCCGCCCTGGGAAGGCGACGAGGTGCCTGGGAATTCTGGGAAGTGTAGCCCGGGAACACCGTAGTTGGATAACTTCCGCTACAGGAGAATGAGGCTGTGTCCCTGCTCCCGTTGGGAATTCTGGGAAGCGTAGTCCAGGAGGTCTCTGTAGGCAGAGTCACTTCCGGCCCAGGTACGCGAGGCCGCGGCCTTCTTTCCTCTCGGAAAGGTGAGCCTTCCCTCCCCCGGGCCCCTCTCCCCGCGTCTACACTGACCTTTCTTCGCTTTGTTGTGGGCCAATAGCGAGCCGGCCCTCGACCTTGGGGAAGGAATCCATCTGCGGCGAAGGGCGCGGTTGGTGCTCCCTTTGAATGAGCCTCCTGGAGCGTGGGACTGTTGGTGAATCTCTGGTTTAGGGGCCCGGGCCAGGGCCGTACGTCTCTGGGGTTGGGGGTCTCCTGGATTCTGTACTTGCCTCCCCCGCCCCTTTTCGCGACCACCAGCCCGCGCTGCCGCTTCCTAACAGTATATTCGGCGAGTATCTTCATGTCTCTGTCTCCTCTTCTTTAAAGTTGGCCTTAGTGTCTACCTAATAGGGCTATTTTGAGAGTTAAATGAGAATGTACAGGAAAAGACTTAGAACAGAGGCTGGCTTGTGGTTTAAAATCACAAGGTCTCTTGTTACTAGTATTTTTTAATTTCCCGAAAAGCGCTCAGTTGCCTGAAAGCTTTTGTGAACCCGGGATTGGGTCAGAGCTCCTGCTACAGTGTCCCTGGCCCTTCTCTGATCCCTGAAGGAATCGGGGCTGAACCCAGACTCCTAATTTTTTTAATTAAAATTTTTGGAGAGGATCACTTCTGGCTGTTGTCTGGGATGTGCACTGTGATTTATGCGGGAGGACTGATGAAGTTCTGATTTCTTTCAGCCTCCTTTCCTCTCCCAGCCTCACTTGCAAAAGGCTGGTGAGGAGGGAATGACCCTTTGGCCGCAGGCAGCAGAGACTCACCTGACTAGGACTTAGCATCCTTCTTCCTCTTATGTCATCTCTTCGCAGGGGAGAAGACATTTCCATCACTCATGGGCAAATTCTGCTACAAAGATGCCCTGGTATTTGTTGAATAAATGCAGGAAGGGATGGGGGAATATGTGGGCATGAGTAATAATGATAATGTTTAAACATTTAGTGCTAAACATTAATCTAGGAGCTTTATATGAATGAACATACTTAATCCTCACAAGAGCCCTATGGAAACTGGGGATACTGTTATTCCCATGTTAAAGATGAGGAAACAGACACAGAGCCTGAGTTGTTTATCCTAGGTCACACAGCTAGTAAGAGGCTTAGCTGGGATTTGAATTTAGGTAGTTTCGGTCTGCTGCCTTAGTTCCTAATGTGTTTAGTGTCAGGTTGAGAAGGCATGTTTGGATTTTTGTAGAGGGCCATGAAAGCTTTGAGTTTTTGATGAGATTTTTTTCAGTTATCTGCAATTTAATTGAGTTTTATTTGAAATAATATTATAATTCATATTCTGATTATAAAAATAATGATTGCATATTATAGAGAATTAAGAAAATTTATGAAGGGTGTAGTACAGGATGTAGAGATAACAATATTAATATTTTAATGTTTTCCTGTTCTGTAGATTTATTTTTGGACTTTTACTTAAGTTTTTCAAAATAGGTATCATAGGTTTTATTTTCCCCTTAAGTTCTTACTGTGGAAATTTACAAACAGAGCCAAATGTAATAAGAATAAAATAATGAACCCTTGTGGAACCATCACCCAAATTCAACCCTTGTTAACATTTGTCAGTCTTGTATCAACACACCCCTGCTCCAATTTTTTTGTTTGTTTCAGTATTTTAAAGCAAGTCCCCAGCATTGAGTCAGTATGATAGTGATTGATTTATTGTTATAACTGCCAAAAATTGATTATCATCCATTGTTTATATCCAAGACCAAGAAAGGGAGAAGTTAGCAGCTACTGCAAGGTTTTTATTTTTGCAGCTTGGAGAATGGCACTCATTTGAGAAAGCTAGGGGACACAAGAGCATTGCAGTTTGGAGAGGGATGGTTCCAAAGTCCAATGCTTTTTGTTTTCCCGTATACAGTTTGACTTACCTATGTCTTGGGGCTCTTTGTTTCTCATCTCTCTCTTTTCATACACTGAAAGTTCTGTTGCTGGGACCATGTCATATTTTTCTCTGTGTGCCCAGCACACAGTACAAGATTGGCAAGGGTTTGGAGTTAGAGTAGCTACTCAACAGACTGCCGGCATCAAGAGTTTGCAGTGCAAAATTCCTGAAATTGGAATTAGGTAACAAAACAGAATAGAAATAACCCATGGAGATGTTCCTTAATCTTTAATATTGGTGAGCTATAGAATCCACCATCTATTTCAGATTATTGAAATGCTTATGAGCAATTATTTTCATGATCTAAAACAAATTTCCTGAGAAACACATTGATAGAAATAATAGCTAACATTTATAGATTGTGTTTTATGACCAGGCAGTGTTTCCAGTGACTTACAGATACTAACTTATTTTTCATAACAAACCTATCATTACCCTCATTTTACAGATGAGAAGCAGGTCTTTTAAAACAATCATCATACAGTAAAATTAACTATTTTTTTCCTGTTTAGGGTACAATTTTATTAATTTTACCACAGGTGTAGATTCGTATAATCACCACTTTGATCAGCCACAGAATAGATTGACCATAATTGGCCATATTTTGCCAACCCTGATTTTGTCTAGTATTTTCATGTTTTCAGTTACAGCGATTTATGTTTTATGTTTATTTTGGATTTATTGACTTCTATCTTATGTTTATTATTTCCTTTTTTTCTGTTTGTGTTAGGTTTAACTTATTTTCCCTTTTTCCCCTAGTTCTTAGCTTAGATAATGGATTTAAGACTCCTCTTTTCTAATATATACATCATTGAATACATTTTTTTTAATAATATCTGCTTTGGCAGCATCTCATACATTTTGATATGTTGTGTCTTCATTTTCATTCCATTCAAAATATGCTCTTTCTTTCTTTCTTTCTTTGGTTGTGCTGGGTCTTAGTAGTGGCAGGCAAGCTCCTTAGTTGCGGCAGGCGGGCTCCTTTAGTTGCGGCTCGAGGGCTCCTTAGTTGTGGCTGGCAGGCTCCTGAGTTGCGGCTCACCGGCTCCTTAATTGCGACATGCAGACTCCTTAGTTGTGGCATGTGAACTCTTAGTTGTGGCATGCATGTGGGATCTAGTTCCCTGACCAGGGATCAAACCCGGGCCCCCTGCATTGGGAGCGCAGAGGCTTAACCACTGCACCACCAGGGAAGTCCCTGCTCTACTTTCTTTTGTGACTTTGTCCATTGGTTGCTAGAAGTATGCTGTTTAATTTCTAAATGTTTGGAGATTGTCCAGATATCTTTTTGTTATTCATTTCTTGTTTAATGCTATAATAGTTAGAGAAAATATCACTTCTGGATACATCATAAACAAACTTCTGAAAATTAAAAATAAAAATTCTTGAGTACACTTAGAGAAAATGCCACATTGTATGTGGTAGAACAATGATTCATACATCTGCAGATTTCTCATTGGAAATCATGTAGGCCAGAAAACATTGGAACAGCATCCTTGAGGTGCTTAAACAAATCATCAACTCAGAATTATATATCCAGTGAAAATTTCCTTCAGGAAGAAGGGGGGGAAATGTCACACCTATGCTAAAAATGCTTCCTATGTTAAAGGAAGTTCTTTAGGTTGAACAGAAATGATACCAAATGGAAACTAGGAACTTCAGAAATTAAAAAAGAGCAACAAAAATAGTAAGTTTTTTTGTAAATATAAAATATTGTTTTTCTCCTCTTAAAAATGCAGCTGTTTAAAATAAAAATTATAGCTTTCTCGGCTAGAGCACTGTATATAGAGAATACATACAACAACTAATACAAGAACGGGAGAATTGGTAAAATAATAACACTAAGTACACTGTGAAAGATATGTATATTGCAACCCCGGAGGAGGAAAAAAAAAAACCCTAACAGGTGATAATAGCCAAAAACTAAAGATAAAAAGAGATGAATTTAGTTCTAAAAAAAATTCAACCCAAAAGAGGGCAGAAAAAGGGTCATAGAGGAAGAAAATCAAGAAGGAAAAACAGGGAAAAATAATAAAATAGTAGACTTAAATCTGACCATATTAAAAATTACATGACATGCTAATGACCTAAATACATTAATTTTAAAAGATTGTTAAGAGTGGATAAAGAACAAAAACTGAGTATATGCTGTCTAAAGGAGCCCCACTTTAGCTATAAGGATATAGATATGTTAAAAGGATTTTAAAAAATGTACCATGCAAACATCAATCAAAAGAAGGCTGGAGTGACTATATTAATATCAGACAAAATAGACTTCAGAACAAGGACTATTACCAGGGAGAAGTAGGGACATTACACCAAGCGTCAATTCACCACGTAGACATAACAATCCTAAATGTGTATCCAGAAAACAACAGAGCTTCAAACTACGTGAAGAAAATCTGACAGAACTGAAAGAAGAGATAGAGAAATCCACAATTAAATATGGAGATTTCAACACTCTTCTCAGTAATCAATACAAGCAGACTGAAACTCATTAAGAATACAAAACTGATTATTCCTACCTGAACAATACCATTAACCAACTTGACCTTACTGACATTTCTAGAACATGCTATCAATACAACAGAGTGCACATTACTTTCATAAGCTTCAGTTTTAGCAATTTCTGTTGACCTGTCTTTGAGTTCACTGGAGTTTCTGCTCCTTGTTTCTGATCTGTTTCTCCCACTCAGTTGCAGGTTTCTATGTAGCAGGGACTAGGTCAGGTTCTCATTGTGCTTATTGCCAAGTATAGGGATTAGCAGAAAAGAGTTATTCAGTATCTGTTTGGGGTTGGTGTAGTTTTCCAACAGGCAGCAGAAAATAGGAACCTTCAGCTATGTGAGATTGTATTGAAATTTTCTGAAAATGGATGTGGGAGAATAAACAGTATAACTATTCCCTGTCCTTTATCTCAATAAGTTTTGGTGGGATGCTGAAGCCACCAGCTTTTTCAGAATATTCCAAAGGTACTATACACCTAATGATAATTACTACCTAAAGTAAATATACTTAGAAACAAACCAAGGCTAATGTGTGGCTTCTGTATATTTCATGGTGATAATGAGGATGATACAAATAATAGCTAACATTTATTAGGTGCTTATTATGAACCTCACTGGCTTTCTAATGCTTTGGTGCATTAACTCATCTGTTCTTCATAATAACCCTATTTTTATTTCCATTTTACAGATGAAGAAACAGAGGCATCAAGAGGTTAATTAACTTGTAAAAGTTTACTTTGCCAGTAAGTGGCAGAATCAAGATTGAAGCTTGGTGGCCTGATTCTATAGCCTGGGCTCTTGGCCAAAGCCCTGCTTTTTTTAGACTGGCAAAGTGGGTTTTAGGAATTAATAAGGCTGCAGCCAAACCTGTTAAAAGGTATCCTGGAGCAGCTGAATGTTAAAAGCTAAGAGGGTCAAGGATGCAGGTGGGCAAACTACTGCCCATGGCTTATTTTTGTAAATCCCCTCTTCCTCCCCAGCTAAGAATGGTTTTTATTGGGTTGGCCAAAAGGTTCATTCGGTTTTTTTCCGTAAGATGGCTCTAGTAGCCCTTAGTTGTCTTTAACTTCATTCGAAACAATTCTGTTAGATTGTATGTGACAGCTGTCATATCAGCGTGCATTTAAAAAAAGACTTATGAATTTTTGTGTAGCCATTTTAATATTGAAGATGGAAGGAAAAGAAAGCAACATCTTTGGCATATTATGCTTTATTATTTCAAGAAGGGTAAAAACGTAACTGAAACGCGAAAAAAGATTTTTGCACTGTATGGAGAAGGTTCTGTGACTGATCGAATGTGTCAAAAGTGGTTTGTGAAGTTTCACGCTGGAGATTTCTTGCTGGACGAGGCTCCCCGGTTGGGTAGACCGGTTGAAGTTGATAGCGATCAAATCGAGACATTAATTGAGAACAATCAACGTTATACCACGCGGGAGATAGCCGACATACTCAAAATATCCAAATCAAGCATTGAAAATCATTTGTGCCAGCTTGGTTATGTTAATCGCTTTGATGTTTGGCTTCCATGTAAGTTAAGTGAAAAAAAACCTTCTTGACCATATTTCTACATGCGATTCTCTACTTAAAGGTAATGAAAACGTTCCGTTTTTAAAACAAATTGTGATGGGTGATGAAAAGTGGATACTGTACAATAATGTGGAACGGAAGAGATCGTGGGGCAAGCGAAATGAACCACCACCAACCACACCAAAGGCCAGTCTTCATCCAAAGAAGGTGATGTTGTGTATATGGTGGGATTGGAAGGGAGCCCTCAATTATAAGCTCCTTACGGAAAACCAAACAACTAGTTCCAACAAGTACTGCTCTCAATTAGACCATCTGAAAGCAGCACTCCATGAAAAGTGTCCAGAATTAGTCAACAGAAAATGCAAAATCTTCCATCAGGATAACGCAAGACCACATGTTTCTTTGATAACCAGGCAAAAACTGTCACAACTTGGCTGGGAAGTTCTGATTCATCTGCCATATTCACCAGACATTGCACCTTCAGATTTCCATTTATCTTGGTCATTACAAAATTCTCTTAATAGAAAAAATTCCAATTCCCTGGAAGACTGTAAAAGGCACCTGGGACAGTTTTTTGCTCAGAAAGGTAAAAAGTTTTGGGAAGATGGAATTATGATGTTGCCTGAAAAATGGCAGAAGGTTGTGGAACAAAAGGGTGAATATGTTGTTCAATAAAGTTCTTGGTGAAAATGAAAAATGTGTCTTTTATTTTTACTTAGAAACCAAAGGCACTTTTTGGCCAACCCAATACATATGAAAGGTTGTAAAAAGAACAGCATTCCACAGAGACAGTTTGTGGCCACAAAGCCCATGATTAGCCCCTTTTTGAGTTCTTTTTCTTCCACAGATGACTTTGAAGTTGCTTGGGAATAGTAAATAAGATAAAAAACAGTAAATAACTATTGAGAACAGTAAATAACCTTGAGGAAGAACCCAAGAAATTAAACTCCTGTTCTCCAAATCCTCCCAAGGGTCAAGCAGTGAGCCAATGCTTTACACAGATATAGTAGCATCACGGGCTTAATCTTTATTATATCCATGTGGGAAGAGGGAAGTATCAACACCAGTTGAGCCTCCTCCCGCTTCAGGAGGAATATTCACCAGCCACTAAACTTTTCAGAAGGGTGGGCTCAGTGTCTAAAGAAATGTTATTATCAGGGCAACAACTTACTAAGTGAAAAGCCATAATCTCTGCCACGCAGATTTCTTTCAACCCCATCTGCAAGGACAGTTTCATGATGTAGAATAGTATCTGCTTCTCTGCAGCTACAAGATAATAGAAAACATTGGTATAGTTACAACAGTTTTCCACTACTCACCCACATAATCCTAACAGCAATCTTATAATGTTGGTACTATTACGATCCCAATGCTACAGCTTGCAGAAATGAAACCTAGAGAGGTTAATTAATTTAACCATGGTTAAAAATATATAGCAAGTATATAGCAGTGCCAATATACAGCAATTTTATAGCAATGTGAGGTTTTGAAAACGAATTGTCCCCAGAGGCCACTTTTAACCAGTACCTCTCCTCTCCCACTTAACTGTCTCTCCTTTCCCACATTTCCCAGGATCAGAATGAGTACCTGGGGAGCCTCGAGGTGTGTGAGGACTGCCAGGTATAGCGGTGCAGGCTGTCCCATGCTCGCGGGCATCCTGCCGGGATAGCCTAGTGGCAGCTGGACCCCTGCCCACACCCTGCTTGTGAAGGTGTGTGTGCCTGGGAGGAGGGACACCTTTTTCTGATTTGCACAGAGATGCATTTCCCTCTCTCTCATGGCTTCTTTCTTTTTACCTTTTGTGCCTCTTCAGGTCTCTGCCTTTCCCCAGGAAACGGAGAAGATGATCAAGTTCCAGGTGAGTTGGATTTTTATTTCTGTCATTTAACAGGTATTTCATTTCTCAGTAAGTGGACACCTTTTTTCTCTTCCTTGCCAAGCGTAAAGAGTGACAGCAGACATTTAATACCATTTGTGTGCCGTGCTCTTTTGTTTCATTTTTAAAAATTTTCCCTTTTCAGTTTTTATTATCATTGTATTTCACAACTAATGGTGTAAAAGAGAATAGAAACTTTTTAAATGGGAAAGCCCACACATTATTACCCTGCTTACAAATCACCTGTGTTTTCCATGCTCATTTTTCATGTGCATTCATAACTATACTTGCAATAATAGATACAATTTTGAATTTTTTTTTCACTTAAAATTATAGCACTTAATTTTTGTCATCTAATATTATTTCAATGAACTGTTATACACTCTCCCCCATTTTGTTTAACTATTTGTCATTCACAAGTTTTTAAATTCATGAGGATTCTCACAGTTTTACACAACAGCATCAGTTTCTCTACATCTAATCTTTACTCAAAAAGCAATTCTGAGAGAATTCTGATACTGTTTGTCCTTATGTTCTAGGGACTCAAAACTTTAAAAAAAATTTTTTTTTTCTTAAGTGGTACCTTTGTAAAAAGACTACTTAAAGGATGGTTTTGTCTAACAGGGTCATACTGAGGCTGAACTCAGAAAAAAAATAGTGTTAGCTGTTTTCATTCAAAAAGAGCTAGATTCTTTCTTTCCAAGACCTGAAAGCTTTCTTTGTGTGTGTCTGTGTCTGTTTGTGTGCCTGTGTGTCACACCATTCATGAATTAATTTATTAGAGCATTACAGGTACTTACTTTTAAAATTTTAGTCATACTATAAGACACCCAGGCACTTTCCATCTGTCATGCGATTCACTGCTGTAAGAGGGACTTGGAATCATCTTCACTGTCAACATGAAGATAAGAGGTTCATGTAAGTTGAAGACCTGTTCAAGTTCCTACAGTAGGCAAGTATCTGGCCAACTCCAAAGCCTTTGCCTTCTGGATTAAGAGTATCAGGCATACCATTTGGGTGGAAAGAGAGGCAAAAAAAAACCCAAACACACAGACAAACAAAAAACAAACCAGAGTTCTCATTCAGAGACCAAGACTTGAAGTTGTGATGTTCAGAGCTCCAGCCAGAACAAATACACGCTGAGCATGTCTTCATATAGAAATTTTAAATTTCCCTATAGCAAAAAACTAAAATACAAATAGCAAGGTAGAAAGAAAAATCTTTATAACATACATGGAAGAAAAGGCCTTACTGTCCCCAAATGAATGAATGTTATTACAAAACAAGAAATAGAGACGACCAGCAAACCTATGAAAAGAGAATGATCTTCATTACTAATAACTTCGTGAAAAATTTTTTTTTTTTTTGCCGCACCGGGTGGGATCTTAGTTCCCTGACCGGGGATCGAACCTGTGCCCCTTGCAGTGGAAGCGCGGATTCTTAACCACCGGACCGCCAGGGAAGTTCCGTGAAAATTTTTTGAGATAACTAGTTTTTACTTCCCAAATTGACTTCTGAGATTATCAAAGATTTTTTTTTTTTTTAAATATTCATGTCCATTGTTGGCCAGGGTATAGAGGTTTAGGGATTTATACTTTCTTGGAAGCAGAATAAGTTAAGAAAAATCTTTTTGGAGGAAACATCTGCCATTATGGTTTCAAAACTTTAAAGTTTGTTATTCTTCAACATGACCATTTCTACGTTTTGTAATTTATTTTAAGGAGATAACCAGCAGAGTTCCAGGGACTAAGGTCTATATGGAAAGATTTTTTGCAACATTGTTTATAATAAGTAACTTAAAACTAAGCATGCATTATTTGGATCAGTTCACTATATTCTCAGTCATCAATTTCTTGAATTACTATGCAGCCCTGAAGTGGGATGCCAGAAATGATAATCATCCTCCTCATCATCATCACAATAATAGTTGTCATTTATTGGGTACTTGCTGTGTACCAGTCACTGTTCCTAAGTGCTTTACCTATAGTCACTCGTTTTATTACCAGTACCCTAAGGTACAGTTATCAGCCTGCAAATGAAGAGAGCATGAGGACCAAGTCCAAGGTCCCACAGCAGAGCATCCTAATGGGAACACAGGCATTCAGGCTCCAGAGCTGTGCCCATAAATGCTGCACATTTGGATGGGGCACAGAGGAGGAGCTACATACTCAAACAGTAAGGGTGACTCGTGCCCTGTAAGATGAGCACATTAAATAAGTGGTGTAAGTGTATAAAAGAGGGAAAACAGACTTCATCACACGCTGTTGGAACTAAAGCTTTTCTAGCAGCCCACGCGATGCACCAGAGCTCCAGGGACTTACCTATAGGAGTACTCACAAAAGGCAGCAATTTAAAGTGCGAGGATTTCTTTTCCTGCAGCCCTTCTGGTGGATGGAATTGGCAGTGTGAAAAGCAAACAGAAGGCAGCCACTGAAATTTGACTCGGTCCCTCGGAATCCGGAACAGCTTCCCATCCTTGACACTTTCTCAGTGCTGCCCCTCTTCCATAAACATCGTCTGTGTGTGTTTGGTATTGTAGGAGCCAGTGTCCTTCAAGGACGTGGCCGTGGTCTTCACCGAGGAGGAGCTGGGGCTGCTGGACTCCGCCCAGAGGAAGCTGTACCGAGATGTGATGCTGGAGAACTTCCGGAACTTGCTCTCAGTGGGTGAGGACGGGCGCCCTCTGTGACGCGGTGTCAGCCTCCTGGGGTGTCTTTGTGTGCGCGGTTGTTTGAAGCTCTGGGACTCCTAAAATCATTCTCTGAGCTTGGGTACCTACGAGTCCTAGTAATCCCTGTGCAGCAGAGACTAGATGTTTCTGATATTTCTGTCCAGGAAAAAAATCTGTCTTTTGAACTATAAATGGGCAGCTTGTGGTCCTGCCGCACTGGTTTGTCCTAAAATCAGTTTAGTGAGTTGCTCCAGCTTCTTTGTTTTTCAGGGTTCCAGTAACTGTAGTTGTTTTTGTTTGTTTTTTTTGGTGGGGGGGGGCACCACACCACACGACTTGCGGGATCTTAGTTCCCTAACCAGGGATTGAACCTAGGCCTTCCTCAGTGAAAGCACGGAGTCCTAACCACTGGGCCGCCAGGGAATTCCCACTGTAGTTGTTTATTAATGTGATTTTTCACAGGTACTTTGCTTTTTGCTTTAACAATGTATTTGTAAATAACTTCAAACTTACAGAAAATTTGCAAAAATATAGAACAAGAACACCCATATAGCTTTTACCTAGATTCACCTATAATAACATTTTACCCCATTTAAATTTTATCATTTATGCGCATGTTCTTTCTCTCTTCATAAATATTTATGTATATGTATGAAAACATATGTATATACCTCATTTCTTTTCTGAACCATTTGAGGGTAATTTACGTACACCATGGCCCTATTATCTCTAAATACTTCAGTGTATATGCAGAGTTCAGGAATCCCAAAACTACCCTTACTCTGACACCAGTTGCAAGCTCGGGGGGTCCCCGAGCCTCAGTAATTTGCTAGAACTCTCAGAAGTCACTAAAAGCTGTTATGCTCACAGCTACACTTTATTATATGGAAAGGATACAGAATAAAATCAGCCAAGAGAAGAGACGCCTGGGGCAGAGTTCAGGGGAGTTTCCAGCACAAACTCCCAGTTGTCCTCTCCCAGTGGAGTCGTGGACAGCACTCGCTCTCCCCATCAGTGACGGGTGACCGTACATGCGGAGTATTGCCAACCAGGGAGGCTCACACAAACCTTGGTGTCCAGAGCTTTGATTGCGGCTTGGTCACGTAGATGTGGTTGGACACCTATGTGGCTGACTTTGGTTTCCACCCGCCCCCTCACTCGCGGAAATCAAGCTGATACACATGGCCTAAAGGCCCCATCGTAAATCACATTGTTAAACTCTCTGGTGTGGCCCAGGGCCTCCAGGTAAAAAAAGACACTCTTATCAGGCAGTACATTGCCAGTGCTGAGAGATCATCTCCCAAGAGCTGAGGGCAAAAGCCAGACCTCTCTTTGGGCAAGGTTAATACTTCACTGAACAGTATATTTTGTAGAAATAGGAATATTCTCTTACATATCCCCAGTGCAGATATAGTACTTTTATCCCATCTTATCATTTATACCCTAATTTTCTCAGTAGAGCCAATTATATAACTTAAGGCATATTTTTCTCTCTCCAGGGCAAGATCCAGCCTAGGGTCTAGTCTAGCTGTCAGTGTTTCTTTAGCCTCCTTTAATTTGGAGCATTTTCACAGCATTGCTTTGCCTTTTCAGACTGTGACGTTTTTAAGGAATACTGCTACTCCCTCCCCCCATTTTTAATAGAGCATTCCTAGTGTTTCCTCATAATTAGACTCAGATGATCCATTCTGGCTGGAACTCTGCAGTTGGTAGTGGTGTGTCCTTTTGAGGGTGTCACATCTAGAGACACACCATCTGTCCCTCATTAGTGATGCTAATTTTCATCACCCTGTCAAGATGTCCAATTTCTCCACTATTAGATTACTGCTTTGTTTCCTCTTGCAGTCACAGGGCAACACTTTTTAAGACCACACAAACATTTCCCTATAGACTTAGCATCCAATGATGATTCTTGCCGTATCCAGTCTTTACCATGATAGTTACCAAGTGATGATTTTCTGACTTCGTACTTCCTTCACACGTAGCAGTGATGAGCACTTGGCATTCTACAGAAAGCAAGAGCCCCTCTCTCTTTACCATTTATTTATTTATTATTTGTAGGGACTTGTGAATTCTCTTATAAAAATGATTTGTAATTTATTACTGTAATAATTATCTTGCTAAAGTTGTTCCAAATTTGACCCCTTTAAGCTGACTCCTTGCCCTTATAATATGCCCCCAGGCTTTTTTTGAGCACTCCCTTATTTTGGGGCATAGCATGCCGTCCTAGGCTCATCCTTTACTTTGCCTCAGCTCTGGAATCATTTATTTCATTTATTGGGGAATGGTATTTAACACCAAGGTCTGGATGCTAGGGATTGTCCTTGCCACTGTGGTTTCTTTGTTTCCTGGTCTCAGGGTTTAGAGCTAGGAGGGAGGGGTGTGTCTGTGTGTGTATACTCATATGCATACACATATACATGCACACATATTGATATAAATATGTATATATATGAATAGTTATTCAGTTTCATTCAAAATAAGAGAGATGTTAATTCAGATTATACTGAAACACCGTTTTTCATCCATGAGATTAGCAAAAATTCAAAAACATAACACTGTACTTTTGGGGCAAAGCTGTGGGGAATAAAGCACTTTCATGCATTGAAAGTAGGAGTGCAACTCGATACCACCCCTAAGGAGAGGAATTTGACAATATCTAACAGAACTATGGAGTTACCCTTTCCCAGCAATTCACTTGTAGGAATTTTCCCTAAAGGTAACAAAGTGCAAAAGAGCATTAATAGTATACTAGTTTGTGTAAGGAGGAAAATAAGTAAATATATGAATATCTGCTGACCTTGATAAGAAGAAACACAGGAAGGATTAATCAGGAAATCATGAAGTTTCTTATAAGTGGGTGGAAGGTAATAGTGTGGAAGGGATGTTTGAGAGAGTTACACTTCTCTGAATACACTTTTTAGTCTAGTTTGGACTTTTGAAAATATGTTGGTTCAACACATTCTGAAAAGTAAATCAAATAAGAAGCAAAGGGATGATAATCTAAAAGAAAAATGAATTGTATTTGAAATTAATACCTTAACCACAATGAATAGAGAAAAGAAAGAAAGAATTCACGGAAGTAGCTAAGGAACACAGTGTATAACTCTATACCCTTAGTTTTAGGTACAGTGGGAGGGGGATGGGAGAATGACTTGCAATCCTGAACAGTTTTTAGTGGATTTGTTTATTGCTCTGATATGGAATAAGCAATTCTGAGACTATTTTAGATGTACTACAGGTGCCAAGGCCATTCAATGGAGAAAGTATCATCTTTTCAACAGACGGTGCCGAAGCATTTGGACTTCCGTATGCATGTATTTGCATGCCTCACACCTACCAAAAAATTAACTCAAAATGGATAAGAGACATAATGTAAAATGTAACCTCTAGAAGGAAACACAGGAGAAAATCTTCATGATCTTGGGTTAAAGAGGTCTTAGGCAAAGAGGTCTTAGGTATGATCCCAAAAACATGATTCAGAAAAGAAAAAAAACACACAAGTGGGACTTGGTCAAAATTTAAAACTTTTGCTGTCCTCGCCTTTTTACAGGGAATCAGCCCTTCAAACCAGAGCTTATATTCCAGCTGGAGAGAGAAGAAGAGCTTTTGATGATGGAGACAGAGACCCAGAGAGATGGGTGTTCAGGTGAGAACCATCCAGCAGTGACCCAGCAGCCAGAGAGCCCCTCCTGAAACATGAGTCAGAAAATGTCAGGCCCTGAGGTGTGTGTCCCTTCACCCCCTCTAGCTTTCCACATTCTAGCTCATTCATTCTGTCCCAGCTGTACTGGCCCATTGCTGCCCATCAGACCTGTCAGAATTATGCTTCTGCTTCAGGTTACTTGGCTTGCTTTGCTCTGTGCCTTGACTGAGTGAATTGGTTAATACATGTGTGGTCTTCACTGTCTTCAGTCCTCCTTGAGGCAGCTAATAGGTATAGAATAAATCAGTGTGATGGAGGGATACTCCAGAATATTGTTTGTCAACTGATGAATGCCTATCCTAATTCTAACTGTTTAGGTGTCCTTGAGTATTCATGGATAGGTAGCCATTATTCCTAAAAGATGAATAGCCAGTCAGCTAAAGGAAATATCAAAAATGATCAATGCCAACATTATAATTGAGCCTTCCCATGCAGCAATTTCAAGTGAGACACTCTTGCATTAACTTCCTCATTCAGATGCCCAGCTCTTTATCTTCCCATTCTGTCCTCTCTTCTCACTGTCGCATCCCCTAACACCTGAACAGTCTCTTGACCTAGCTACGGTTTTTTTTTAAAAATTTTATTCAATTTACTTAAATTAAAAAAAAAACAAACAGTTCACCTGTTTTTCCCATCCCCCAACCCCTGCCTCTTGCAACCAACGATCTGTTCTCTGTATCTGTGAGCTTGGTTGGTTTTGTGTGTTTGTTGCGGGGCAGGGGGTGGTGACTTTAGATTCCACATATGAGAGAGATCGAGTGGTATTTGTCTTCAAATACCTCAAGGTCTACCCGTATTGTTGCAAATGGCAAG
This sequence comes from Eubalaena glacialis, assembly GCF_028564815.1. Lineage (NCBI taxonomy): Eukaryota > Metazoa > Chordata > Mammalia > Artiodactyla > Balaenidae > Eubalaena > Eubalaena glacialis. Next base: position 59,257,489 of record NC_083733.1, on the reverse strand, counting down.
ATTTCATTTTTATTTATGGCTGAATTTTCTTTATCCATTCATCCATCAGGGGACACTTAGATTGTTTCCTTATCTTGACTATTGTAAATAATGCTGCAGTGTACATGGGGGTGCATATATTTTTTCTTTTTTTTAATGAATTTATTTATTTATTTTTGGCTGTGTTGGGTCTTTGTTGCCATGCACGGGCTTTCTCTAGTTGCGGTGAGCGGGGGTTACTCTTCATTGTGGTGTATGGGCTTCTCATTGCGGTGGCTTCTCTTTGTTGCGGAGCACGGACTATAGGTGCGTGGGCTTCAGTAGTTGTGGCACGTGAGCTCAGTAGTTGTGGCTCGTGGGCTCTAGAGCACAGGCTCAGTAGTTGTGGCGCACGGGCTTAGTTGCTCCATGGCATGTGGAATCTTCCCGGACCAGGGCTCGAACCCGTGTCCCCTGCATTGGCAGGCGGATTCTTAAGCACTGTGCCACCAGGGAAGCCCCATATATCTTTTTGAGTTACTGTTTTCGTTTTCTTCGGATAAATACCCAGAAGTAGAATTGCTGAATCATATGATAGTTCTATTTTGAATTTTTTGAGGACCCTCCATACTGATTTCCATAGTGGCTGCACCAACTTCCATTCCCACCAGTAGTGTACAAGGGCTCCCTCTCCTCCACATCCTTGCCACCATTTGTTTTCTCTTGTCTTTTTTGATAATAGACATCCTAACAGGTGGGAGGTGATAATCTCATTGTGGATTTGATTTGCATTTCCCTGATGATTAATGTTGTTGAGCATCTTTTTATGAACCTGTTGGCCATCTGTATGTCTTCGTTGGGAAAATGTCTGTTCTGGTCTTCTGCCCATTTTTTTATCAGATCATTTGGTTTTTGCTATTGAATTGTATGAGTTCTTTATATATTTTGGATATAACCCCTTACCAGATATATGATTTGCACATATTTTTCTCCCATTCAGTAGTTTGCCTTTTCGTTTTATTGTTGGTTTTCTTTGCTGTGCAGAAGCTTCTTAGTTTGATTGTAGCCCCACTTGTTTATTTTTCTTTTGTTTCTTTTGCTTTTGATGAAGGATAAAGTGATTTTTATCCTTCATTTTGGTAATGTGGTGTATCACACTTACTGATTTGCAGATGTTGAACCATCCTTGCATCCCTACAATAAATCCCATTTGATTTTGGTGTAGGATCCTTTTAATGTGTTGTTGAATTCAGTTTGCTAATATTTTGTTTAGGATTTTTACATTATGTTCATCAGAGATATTGGCCTGTAGTTTTCTTTTTGAAGTGGAACTTCCAAGTTGGACATATATGCAAGTCCAAACATTTTAGTAATGTTTTTGAGTCCTCAGACCCTGGTGTCAGAAGCCATGGTCACACCTGTGTAGCTAAGGATGCTCCTGGGTGAGAAGGCGAGTCAATTGAAAATTTCAAAACAAATTACTTCACTTCTATAATTTTTTGTTTCCATCTCAGTTAACATTCAGAGTCATAACAGGCAATACACTCTCTAGAACAGGGGTCAGCAAAGTTTTTCTCTAAAGGTCCAGATAGTGAATATTTTAGGCTTTGCTGGCCATATGTGGTCTCTGTCACATATTCTTCTTTGTTTTTTCTTACACCATTTTAAAAAATGTAAAATCTATTCTTGTTCTTAAGCTATACAAAAACAGGGCTAGGGCCATAGTGTGCCAGTCCCCCTGCCTGATAGCATCAGTAGGAATGTAATGTCATATTTTAAAATATCTTTTTATTTAATTTTTTACATATACTAACATGTATATATTAATGCAAATATATATTAATGCAAAATTTTGAAAATGTACATTCTTATTTTTAATATACTAATTTTTCTCCTTCATGGTACCTTGATCAAGAAATCCCTCCCAATCTGAGATTATCTCTTTTTTAAAATAATCATCACTACATAATCCAGTATGTGGCTATAACATGTATCATTTACCCATTTTTTAATTGATGGGCATTCATTTCTCCGCCGTCCCCCTTGTTTTTTTACTACTAATATAGAAAGTACAGCAATAAAAACCCCAATCCAAATGTCCTTGGGTACTAGTGATTTTATTTCTGTGGAATAAATTACCTGGTGACTCAGAGATTCAAAGAGAAAAACCATCCTACTGAGCTGTTTTTTATTGGCTGCGTCAGGTCTTAGTTGCAGTACATGGGATCTTTGTTGAAGCATGTGGGATCTTTTCATTATGGCACAGTCTCTTTGTTGCAGCGCTCAGGCTTCTCTCTGGTTGTAGTGTGTGGGTTTTCTCTCTAGTTGTGGCACGCGGGCTCCAGGGTGCATGGGCTCCAGGGCACGTGGGCTCTGTAGTTTGCTGCACGCGGGTTCTCTCATTGAGGCAGGTTCTCTCATGTGAGCTCAGTAGTTGTGGTGCACAGGCTTAGTTGCCCCGCGGCACGTGGGATCTTAGGTCCCTGACTGGGATCGAACCCACGTCCCCTGCATTGGAGGGTGGATTCTTTACCACTGGACCACCAGGGAAGCCCCCTTACTGAGCTTTAACTTTGGAGTTGTAACCAAGAGAGACATAATTATCCCCCATTGACTTTCTTGCAGCCTCTAGGAGCTGATTTAATTGACGTGGGCAAAGAAATATTTTTAAAATGATAGTCTTACAACCACTCTGTTAGCAGAAGAACCATCTCAATTTCCACTAGGAAAGAGAACGATGTCAATAAATAATGGCTTCTTTTTTTTAATTTATTTTTGGCTGTATTGGGTCTTCGTTGCTGCGCGTGAGCTTTCTTTAGTTGTGGTGAGTGCGGGCTACTCTTCGTTGCGATGAGCGGGCTCTAGGTACATGGGAGTAGTGGCATGTGGGCTCAGTAGTTGTGGCTCATGGGCTCTAGAGCGCAGGCTCAGTAGTTGTGACGCACGGGCTTCGTTGCTCTGCGACATGTGAGATCTTCCTGGACCAGGGCTTGAACCGTGTCCCCTGCATTGGCAGGCAGATCCCTAACCACTGCACCACCAGGGAAGTCCCAATAATGGCTTCTTAACTGTCCATCTCCTTGCAAGATGTTCCAAGTCGCAACCCATCCATCTCTTCCAAAGTCAGCATCTACATAAATTTCCTAGTTTTTTTTCAGGCCAGGCAAGGAAGATTCAAGGTGAGAAAAACAAGAGTTAGGAAGACCAGCCCCTGTCTTTCTTTTTATCCCCTATTCAAAAATAAATATATATTTCTTCATCTTTATTTCGTACATGTTAGCCATTAAATAAACAAATGTTAATGTAGATTTTAGACAGTTTTCAAGCCTTCATCCCCATAAAGATCTAGTGTATAATTTTCAACTGGTGACCATTATAACCTGAAAAAAGAAGAAGTTGTACTCTCAGGTTTCATACATCCTGAGGGAAAGAAAGAATATATCTCAAGTGGTAATTTGTTCCCAGTATTTCGAAACTTCAGTCCATGTAGGCATGAAACTAAGAGGTACAAACCTACCTATTGATATTTTTCCAAGTTTCTGCATTTGAACTTTGCATTTGAACCTTATAATTATTTCATTACAAACTTTATACCTTCCTCAACTATTTGCACCAGTGGTTTTCATACTTTTTTGGCCATGGCCTTCAGTATGTAATGTAACCCAGTACAGACCTATGTGTGTATACATATCTGCAAGTCTGAAACAGGCATTTATGCAGTGATACCCTGACATGCAGTGCAACTGTGATATTTTCTGTCCTTTTTAAAATTGCATGTCACAATCTATTAAATTGATCTTAAGCCTCACTAATGGTTTCCCACCATTAGTGTTCTTGTGCTGTTATAGGCTATTCATTCCAAATACATCCAATAATATTCCATAATCTGTTTTCAACCTTCTCTGCCAGTGATTAAATTTTGTCTTCTATTGGAAAATGATAAGAAAAATAATTTTACTTGGAGTGAAAAAGATGATTTGTAATCCATCTTTACATAAAATCAGCTTGTCAGTCCACATAAGCAAACAAAATCTGTTTCATGGAATTGCCTGATTAATTTGATCAGAGGTGCAGAGTCAGCAACCTGTTAGAGCCACCTGCACCTGTTGCTGACATGAGGCATCACGATCCCCAGGGGCTCTGAAAGGTGATCCTTTACCAACACTATACCTTAATACTGCTGACTGCTGCTGATGCGATCTGAAACTCCCAGCAGGGATGGAAAGGGAAGTTTCTGGTCCGTAGAGCCAGGCAAGCATCATTGCTGTATAAACCAAGGGCTTCTGGGCTTTTTTTTTTTCCCCATAGCAGATTATTCCTGTTTTTCATTTCCAGTGTCATTTCTAATTATAGCAAAACCATCCACTTCATTAACCAGGAGATACTTACTTTTAGTAATCTCCATCTTTCAAGTAATAAGGTGCTCCCTGCAAATTATCTTGCTTTTTCTTCTCCTTCCTTGGTAGTTTGCTGGTTCCAGCTAGATCTGAATACCATTCCTGTCAGTAGTTCTCACGTAGCTGTTCTCAGCTATTTCCTTCGATAATTTTAATTCCTTTATGGCTTAATTAGAATATCAAACATCACTGGGTTAAGAGTTGCTGAAGTCGTAACTTAACCTTATATGTTAACCTTAACTAAACCTTAAGTGTTTTTTTTTGTTTTTTTTTTAATATTAGGGGATATTATTATTTATTTATTTATTTTTAAAATTTTGGCTGTGTTGGGTCTTCGTTTCTGCGCGAGGGCTTTCTCTAGTTGCGGCAAGCGGGGGCCATTCTTCATCGCGGTGCGCGGGCCTCTCGCTATCGCGGCCTCTCTTGTTGTGGAGCACAGGCTCCAGACGCGCAGGCTCAGTAGTTGTGGCTCACGGGCCTAGTTGCTCCGCGGCATGTGGGATCTTCCCAGACCAGGGCTTGAACCCGTGTCCCCTGCATTGGCAGGCAGATTCTCAACCACTGCGCCACCAGGGAAGCCCAACCTTAAGTTTTAATGCAACCTTTCATAAATACCTTATGATGTCTTACACATGCCAATCATGTTGATCTAGCATTACAATTCCTTGCCAGCATTTCCTTTTTAATAGAAAACTTACTACATTTGCATTAACTAACTGCAGACATAAAGTACATATGGGTAAAATGGCATTTTGTTAATAAAATGTGATACATCTGTTTTTTAAATTATACATATGTTTAATTACTTTTTTCTTATAATTTTTAGATTACTTTTTTGATCATTTACAGTGGTGACATCTGATCTCAGGCTGTGATAGGCTGGCCATTTTATGCTAGAATAGTCTTTGTTTTCTGCATTTCACTTCTTCTGTCTCCACCCCACATAACCCTGTTCTTGTTTTCAAACAGGCAGATCTCGGAGATATTGCAGGTTCGGTTCCAGAGCACCGCAATAAAGCAAATATTGCATATAAAGCAAGTCACAAATTTTTTGGTTTACTAGTGCATATAAAAGTCATGTTTATACTATACTGTAGTCTATTAAGTGTGCAATAGCATTATGCTAAAAAAACAATTCACATACCTTAATTAAAAAATACTTTATTGCTAAAACATACTAACCATCATCTGAGCCTTCAGTGAGTCATAGTAGTAACATCAAAGATCACAGATAACCATGACAAATATAATAATGAAAAAGTTTGAAATATTGTGAGAATTACCAAAATGTAACACAGAGACATCAAATGAGCAAATTCTGTTGGAAAAATAGTGCCAGTAGGCTTGCTCAACATAGGGTTGCCTTCAATTTGTAGGAAACTCTACCTGCGAAGCACAGTAAAGCAAAGCACAATAAAACAAGGTATGGAGTATATTTTTCCCTGTAGACTGAGTTAAAATGGCTTCTAAAATGATAGCTTTGTGGCATAGAGTTGGATGTTGTAGCCACTGTTAATGTACATGATTAGAAAGAACTCTTCTCAAGCTCACATGGAACATTCACCAAGATAGACCGTATTCTGAATCATAAAACACACCTTAACAAATTTAAAAGAATAGAAATCATGCAGTGCCTGCTCTCAGACTGCAATGGAATTAAACTAGAAGTCAATAAATCAAATAACTGGAAGACCTCAAATGGAGATTAAACAATACACTTCCAAATAACACATGGGTCAAAGAAGAAATCTCAAGAGAAATTTTAAGATATTTTGAACTACATGAAAATGAAAACACAACCTACCAAAATTTGTGGGCTGCAGCAAAAGCACTGCTTAGAGGAAAATTTATAGCATTGAATACATGCATTAGAAAAGAAGAAAGGTCTAAAATCAATCATCTAAGCTTCCACCTTAGGAAACTAGAAAAAGAAAAGCAAATTGTAAGCAGAAGAAAAGTAAGTAGAACACAAGAATACAAATTGGAAATAAGAAATCAGTAGAGAAAATCAGTGAAACCAAAAGCTGGTTCTTTGAAAAGATGCCTAAAACGGATAAGCTTCTTAGCTAGGGTAACTAAGAAAAAGATACACAAATTACTAATATCACAGAAATGCAAATTACTAATATCAGAAATGAAAGAGAGAACATGACTACAGAACCTGTGGGCATTAAAAGAATAAAAAAGGAATACTATGAACAAACTATATGCCCACAAATTTGACAGCCTAGATGAAACAGGCCAATTCCTTGAAAGACACATTTGCCAAAAGTAAAGTAAAGCTATTTACTTTATTTGACATGCCTCGTTTACTATGTCCCTTCATTTCATTATTATATAAAATATTAATATAGTAATTGAAAGCTTTGCTTTTGAGAAACCAAAGACATCACTAGGCATTTTTTAAATTAATTTTTTATTGGAGTATAGGTGGTTGGCATTTTTTTTTTAAAGTACTGAGATGAGTACTCATAGACATGCCGTAAAGTGTTACCCTGCAGTCAGTGCACTGCCCCAGATCCTGCTGCCACGCAATCATCAGTGTGGCCTTTTATTTTTAATTTTTAAAAAAATTGGGCATAGGGTGGGCCTACAGGTAAGATTTTATACAAGAAAAACTACACATTTATTTTCAAAATTAAAAATACACAATCCACAAGATTCTTGTGACCTTTGCTTTTCTCATCAGCAGGTGATATCTGAGTGTAGCCCTACCTCTCATACAGCCTTTCAACATTGCAGTAAAACTGCCATCACCAGTTCCTTTACCATGAAAAATAACACATATATGCACTTTCAGTTCTGTGAGTGAGAGTAACTCAAGCTGTGATCTATTCATTATGTGCTTACTGAGCAACTACTATTTGCTAAGAATGTTACAGGCAGTGAGGGTAATGCTGTGTACACAGCGAAGTGCTTGTCCTTGTGGATAATACTCCCCACTGTGGAGAGACAGAAAAACACAAAGAATTATTATGTTTGAGGATAATATTCATGTTATTAAAAAAATCCTCTTTTACTGCTTTTTTTTTCCCCGGATGGTGAAAGAGAATTAATGTACTGCCAAGTGTTAGGAGAGTGAGTGCATGTTATTACTTCAACCCCGTCAGACCACCGGTCCTCAGGGAGTATACTTCTCACCAGGATATGAAGATCTGCTGCCTACTGATAATCTGAGCTTTCATAACTAAGGGACAAGCCATTTCCACCCAAACATACCCATCTTCAACTCTTCTGGAGCCTGAAATTCCCTAAACATTAAAGTAATTTTCCAGCAAAATGGTGCACGCCAAAGTCAATGTTCGTTGAGTTTTGTTTGTTTGATAACAAAGGACACCTACTGGTGCCATAAAACTTGCCTATGCTTCCCTCAGCCTCCATTTTTTTCTGATGTCTTTGGAGTTGAATTCTGTCACCGTGTTTTACATTCTGACCTGCACCATGGCCCTTGATAATTGCAAAATATCTTTTGAAAGGAGTTAAAGCTGATAATGGCTTACAGTGACTTAGAAGAGCTTATTAGTCTCATGAAGATAAAGAACGCATTAGAGATAGGCAGTTTGATGCCTCAAGCATAGATTAAATATCTACTTTTACCTTCATCTGCACCGCATTTAACATGCAGTCTTCTTAAAAACAAACAAAAACGTTACCATGCCCATTACTATCAGGGCAAAAAGCATTTATCCACTTGAAACTATACTCTTTCCAATTTGAGACTGTCCCCTTCTGTTTTCTTGAAATCTCCAGGCAGCCCATGATAATATGTGTATGGTTTAACTAGGCATTTTGAACAGGGCCACCATCTTCGATGTCCAGGTTGTGTTGCAAAGCCCTGATTTTGAGGCACGCAGATAGCCTGAATTCTGGGGATCCTACTTATATTCCTGGTGTAGCCAAAGATGAGCCATTTTCTAAGTATCGTCAGAGGTAGTAACATAAATTTTCCTCCAGTTTATTGAAGTTGCATGTCATCATCTACGTGCAAAATCTTGAAATCTCTGAATAAAAACATTCACTGTGTACACGTCTAAAATCTCTTTATTCTTATAGGAACCAAGAGTCAACATAATATGGAAAGTATTCAAGAAGTGGGATTAAGCTGCCTTTCCTCCAAAGAGCTTTCCACCTGGCAGACCTGGCAACAAGGTGCAGGCAGGTTAACCGGGTGTCAAGATTCCATGAAAATTTTTCAAGAGACTATTTCTCAGTTGCAAAAACAAGGTGATTCCCCCTGCCAAGTTTGGGCAGGAATACCGATTCAGATTTCTGAAGATGAGAACTACATATTGACTCATATAGGAGATGGTTCCCATGACATAAAAAGTCAAGAATTTCCCTCTTGGAGAGCCCAGCATTCTTGGAGGAAAATGTATCTTACAGAGTCACGTAATTATCAGTGTAGATGTCAGAAAATTTCCATGAAAAATGATTTCTGTACGTCTGAAAGTATCAGTTGGATCTCACATCACAATGATAATCTGGGTGTACACAGAACAGAAAAAAACTATAGCTGCCATGACTGTGGAGAAGATGTCATGAAGGTTTCATTGCTTCATCAAGACTTAATTCAAACAGGGCAAAAGCCCTACCCTGGTAATGAGTACAGAAAAGCCTTCGACAATGACTCCAGCTCTGAAGTTCTTTGGCAGTTACACTTAGAAGGAAAGCCCCGTACATACAGTCCATGTGGAAAGGACTGTAGTTACAGTTCAGTTCTTCATACTCATCAAAGTGTTTGTAGAGGAGATAACTGTGTTTCTGAGAGTTCACATCTGCAGTGCCATCAGAAAGTACACGCAGAGGAGGTGCCATTTAAATATGAATATGGTGAGAACTTCAATCAGTGTTCCTCTCATAACACATATGAACTTACTCACACAGGAGAGATGTCCGACAGATGCAACATTTATGAGAAGGGCTTCAGTCATAGCTTAGACCTTAGTAGTAGTTTTAGGGTCCATGCTGAGCAGGAGCCCTGTGAATTTGAGGAGAATGGGAATGTCTTTAACCAGAATTCTTGCCTTCGAGCCCATCAGAAAATCCAAACTGAAGAGAAACTATACACAGATGTGGTGTGTGAGAAGGGTTTCATTTGTAACTCAGATTGTAACGTTCAGCACAGAGTTCACATGGAAGAGATTCCCTATAATTCTGAGGTGTGTGGTAATGGCTTCAGTCTGGCCTCACATTTTCAAGACCTTCAGATAGTCCACACTAGGGAACAACCATATAAACATTATACATGTGGTAACAGCTTCAGCCAAAATTCATATCTTCAGGGCCATCAGAAAATTCACATTGGAGAGAAACCTTACAAGGAGTGTGGGAATGGCTTCAATTGGAATTCAAAACCTAAAGATCATCAGAGAGTCCACACTGGAGAGAAGCCGTACAAATGCAATGCATGTGGTAAAGTCTTCAGTCATAGATCAGTTCTTAATGTTCATCAGAGGGTCCACACAGGAGAGAAACCTTTTAAATGTGAGGAGTGTGATAAGGGATTCAGTCGGAGTTCATACCTTCAAGCCCATCAGAGAGTCCACACTGGAGAAAAACCATACAAATGTGAGGAGTGTGGGAAGGGATTCAGTCGCAATTCATACCTTCAAGGCCATCAGAGGGTCCACACTGGGGAGAAACCATACAAGTGTGAGGAGTGTGGGAAAGGATTCAGTCGGAGTTCACACCTTCAAGGCCATCAGAGAGTTCACACTGGAGAAAAACCATTCAAGTGTGAGGAGTGTGGGAAGGGATTCAGTTGGAGCTTTAATCTTCAAATTCATCAGAGGGTTCACACAGGAGAGAAACCCTATAAATGTGGAGAATGTGATAAGGGCTTCAGTAAGGCCTCAACTCTTCTGGCCCATCAGAGAGTCCACACGGGAGAGAAGCCATACCAATGTGATGAGTGTGGTAAGAGCTTCAGTCAGAGATCATACCTTCAAAGCCATCAGAGTGTCCACACTGGCGAGAGACCCTATATATGTGAGGTATGTGGGAAGGGCTTCAGTCAGAGAGCATATCTTCAAGGTCATCAGAGAGTCCACACCAGAGTGAAGCCATATAAATGTGAGATGTGTGGGAAGGGCTTTAGTCAGAGCTCACGCCTTGAAGCACATCAGAGGGCCCACACAGGAGGGAAACCATACAAATGTGAGGTGTGCACAAAGGGTTTCAGTGAAAGTTCACGCCTTCAAGCACATCAGAGGGTCCACGCAGAAGGGAGGCCCTATAAATGTGAACAATGTGGTAAGGGTTTCAGTGGGTTTTCAAGTCTTCAAGCCCATCACAGAGTCCACACTGGGGAAAAACCATACAAATGTGAGGTGTGTGGTAAGGGCTTCAGTCAGAGATCAAACCTCCAGGCTCATCAGAGAGTCCACACGGGAGAGAAACCCTATAAATGCGATGCATGTGGTAAGGGTTTCCGTTGGAGCTCAGGTCTTCTAATTCATCAAAGAGTCCATAGTGGTGATACATTCTATAAAAGTGAAGAGTATGGTAAGGATTATCTCTCTTCAGAGAATCCATACAAAAGTGAAATTCGGTAAAATGGTATTCTATTGCATTCTGAAGTCCTCAAACGAGAGCTGAAATTTTCCATTCACTCCAGTTCTTATAGTAGAAAAAGAATTTCTTTCATGAAAAGGTAATGTTTCTGCCCAGCATCAACATTCGCAATAGTCAGGAGACCACACAGCAGAGACATCTAACGAGAGAGGTTCCATACGGGATTTTGTGAGAACTTTAACATGTCATTGCACGTGACTTTAACCAGTTGTTGCACTAGGGCTTAAAAAAGATATGAGTATAGTCAGGATTTTAACAGAAGCACAGTGATGAGCATGCCTGAATCCACGTCCACTGGAATGTAGTTAATGAGAGAAGGGACTTCATGCATTGTGAAGTCTCCAAAGCCACGACACTGCATAACTCAATATTAGGTGCTCAGTACTTTTTGCTAAATGACTAAAAGTGTGTAAAGGTATCATGTTTGAATTTTTTATTAAGCTTATTTTCCCCAAAAAATCATTTAAAAATATATTTGGAGGAGGAATACTGCAAGTAATGTAAGCACTTCAAGTAAATAAATATTATTTGAAATGTATCAGCAATATCGCAATCTGAAATTACATGAATTTGGTTGTAACCCTGTTGGGACTGGTTCTCTCCCTTTGTCCCTCGTGTAAGCAGGGATGAACTGAATTTCTTACCATTTGGTCTCTTTCTCTACAGTATACTATCCATTTTAGTTTAGCTGTGAGTACGTACACCTGTGTGCACTTTAAAGGACAGTACAAACTGATAAAACAATGTTTCTGGTTAACTTTACAAAAATGGAACACTGCATTTCACATAATTGAATTTTTACTCCTGCCCTGTGTGTTAGGACAGAGTTTTACTGTAATATTTGGAAAGTGGCAGAAATGGTTACTAATGACAAATACTTTCTTAATAAATGTCAAAATTACAATACTTGGTTTTTTAGTCTCCATATTTCCATCAAAATCCTTTTGATCTGACTGATTTCTAAGAGTTATAGCCTTTGTCCAATTCAGACCTCCTTAGGCAGGATCTGTGACAAGTTTGGAGGACTTTAATTTTGCCAAGTTTTACATCCCCATACTTCTTCCACTCACACAAAGAAAGAAAAATATCAATTTTTTTTTGCTGAAGTATAGTTGATTTACAATGTTATGTTAATTACTGCTGTACAGCAAAATGATTCAGTTATACATACATATACATTCTATTTTTTATTCTTTTCCATTATAGTATATCATAGGATATTGAATATAGTTCTATGTGCTATACAGTAGGACCTTATTGTTTATCCATTCTATATATAAAAGCTTATATCTGCTAACCCTAACCTCCCACTCCATCCCTCCCTCAACCCCCTTCCTCTTGGCAACCACCAGTATGTTCTCTATGTGTGTGATTCTGTTTCTGTTTCATAGATAGGTTCTTCTGTGTTATATTTTAGATTCCACATAAAAGTGATATCATATGTTATTTGTCCTTCTCTTTCTGACTTACTTCGCTTAGTATGATAATCTCTGCTTACATCCATGTTGCTGCAAATGGCATTATTTTCTTCTTTCCTATGGCTGAGTAGTACTCCATTGTATATATATGCCACATCTTCTTTATCCATTCATCTGTTGATGGACATTTAGGTTGTTTCCATGTCTTGGCTATTGTGAATAGTGCTGCTATGAATATAGGGGGTGCATGTATCTTTTTGAACTATAATTTTGTCCAGATATATGCCCAGGAGTGGGATTGGCGGATCATATGGTAATTCTATTTTTAGTAAAGAAAGGAAAAATAGTGAATTTTTCTAAACATTTTTTCAAACGTATTGATTATTAGGATAAGATTTCCTTTTACTTGCTAGTCTCTATCTTCAAGAACAATGCATATTGTTGGAGGGAGTGAAAAATACAAGTTTGTTAGAGAAGAGTCATACAATATGTATCAAAATGTAAAGTGTACGTACCCATCTGGAAATCATAGAATAATTAAGATAAAGCAGTTTTAACAGAAAGGATGTGTACATAAGGGTAATTTTTTAAATTGGAAATTAATAAGAGTTTAGATAAATTTCTCTGTGTTCCTATAATATGGAGCTACAGAAAGTATGAAATCAATCTAAAATGACAGAGACGACTCATACATCTTGTTTAGTAAAAATGCGGATTGTACCTTCATAATATCCAGTTATCTTAGGTCTGTATACATATATGTTCAAATACATGCTTAATAGATTATCTGTGAAAGATTACTCACTGTCCTGTATACAGTGGTTTTCTGTGGCAAGCAGAATTTTGGCTTAGTCTTTCTTGTACTTTATTTTTAAAAATTCACAGTTAACATTTTACCAAAGCAATAAACTACTGAGATATTGTCCCTTATAGTTTAGAACTCATAATGTGATCACTCTATTTCATTAGATGGCATGATGGCCAAAATTAAAGAATAAAACTCATGAAGTTAATTTTCAAAAAGTCTCTAGAGAATACAGATAAATTAGGTGTCAGCAGCTTTACCTTTCTATAAAATTTCTTTAGGTCTCAAAGCCCATGCAGCCTTAAATGTCCTAGTACAATTCAGTAGTAGTATAAATTGGTGCACCATAGTTTTTCTGTCAGATTTCAGCCCGTTGGATGAATGGGGTGACCAAGGCACTGACTTAACCTGGCTTCCAAGGTGCTAGTTCAAGTTTCACAGTATCATCAGAAATTCAGGGTTTCTAATGCATTTCTTTACTACGACCACTTCCAAAGGAAGATCATGAGAGCTCATGGTGGTTTTATCAGTTAGGATGCTTTTAGTTGTAGGTAACAAAATGTAGCTCAGAGTTGCTTAAACCAAAAATGTTTCTCAGTTCGTATAAGCGAAGAGATGCAGGTAAGGTAAGACTTGGGTCTGGGTCAGTCAAGGAGACTATATTGCTTTTCTTTAAGTCTCTTACCTCTGTCCTTTTATGTGAACTCTTGTCTTCAGTTTGCTCACAAATGAAAGTATCACCTGCTTTATTGTTCACAGCCTAGAGAAGAGAGTTTGTCTCATTTTTAGTGTTACATAGTCCTAGCTCCCCAAAATGCACAAGGTCTCTGATCTCTCCAATCCCCACTCAAGACTAAGACTAAACCAAGACAATACAGAACATCCCTGGTCTCCATAAACATGCTAGCTTTCTCCTAGTGACAAGCAATAGCAGGCTACATTGGGGAAAAGGCAAGAACATGGACAGAGAATCCTTCTGTGGCACAGGTGCACAGGGATAGCCAAAAGCTGAAGGTGGAGAAGGAACATTGAGGAAAATCCTCCAGCACTCCAGCCCCCACCGTAAGCACAAGGTAACATTAGAAAATTTTGAAGCAGTGTACTGAAGATAACTATTGCAACAACAGAATCCAATTTCAACTTAATTCCTGACCAGACTGATTCAACACCCCACCCTAACATCCTAGCAGAACAGGTGTGCCCAGTTCCAGGCAAAAATACTATTTATTTCAGTCTCTACTGTTTGATACATGGTATCTTGCGTTCAGTTTAAAATTACAAGATTAAAAAAAATACAACCCTCTGCCAAGAGACAGCAGACCAATCAATAAAACCACACTTAGAGATGACTATATTTTGGAAATGCCAAAGAATTTTATATGACTGGTTGATGTGTTAAATGCTTTCATGAAAAGGGCAGACAATATACATGAACAGATGAGGGAATTTCAGTGGAAATTAATATAGAATCAAATGGGAAATGCTAGAAAAGAAAATTTATAACAAAGGATGATTTTGAAGGACTTGTAAGTAGGCTAAACACAGCTGAGAAAAGTGTCAAAGAAATTGAATAAAGGCTAATCAAAATCATCCAACCTGAAACACAAAAAGTGTGAAGAAAACAGAATAGAGTATCCAAGAACTGTGGGGAAACTTTTTGTGGTCAAACTTATGTATAATTGGAAACCCAGGGTGAAAGGAGAGAGAGAATGAGAAGAAAAATATTTCAAGAGATAGTGGCTGCGAATTTTTTAAAAATAATAAAAGACTTCACCGAATCCAAGAACTCAAGAACAAGCAGAACTTTAAAACACAAAAAAACGCAAAAACCAAAAAAGTAGGCACGTTATTGCCAAACAGCATCAAATGAACAATACAGGAAATATTGACAGAAAAAGACCACATTACATAAAAAGAACAGAGATGAAGAAGAGAGGAGACTTCCCATCAAAAACCATGTAAGCCAGAAGGGACTTCCCTGGTGGTCCAGTGGTAAAGAATCCACCTTCCATGCAGGGGACACGTGTTCAATAACTAGTCAGGAAACTAAGATCCCACATGCCACAGGGCAACTAAGCCTGTGCGCCACAACTACTGAGCTTGTGTGCCTCAACTAGAGAGCCTACGTGCCACAAACTACAGAGCCCATGCCCTCTGGAACCCGCTCACCACAACTACAGGCCCACGTGCCCTGGAGCCTGTGCACCACAACTAGAGAATAGAAAGCCTGCGCACCACAACTAGAGAGAAGCCTGTGTGCCACAACAAAGAGCCCGCATGCTGCAACCAAAGATCCCACATGCCTCAACAAAGATCCCGTGTGCCGCAACTAAGACCCAACACAGCCATAAATAAATAAAACTAGAGAGATTTCTTCTCTCCCCAACTTAAAGGAAAAAAACCAGGGGCTAAAAACCAGGGGCTTCCCTGATGGTGCAGTGGTTAAGAATCCACCTGCCAATGCAGGAGACCCGGGTTCGAGCCCTGGTCTGGGAAGGTCCCACATGCCGCGGAGCAACTCAGCCCATGCGCCACAACTACTGAGCCTGCGCTCTAGAGTCTGCAAGCCACAACTACTGAAGCCCGCGTGCCTAGAGCCCATGTTCCGCAACAAGAGAAGCCACCACAATGAGAAGCCAGTGCAGCACAACAAAGAGTAGCCCCTACTCACTGCAACTAGAGAAAGCCCACGTGCAGCAATGAAGACCCAACACAGTCAAAAATAAATAAATAAAAATTAAAAAAAAAGTAAGCCAGAAGACATTGGAGTAACATCTTTAATATTCTGAAACAAAATACTGTGAATCAAAAATTCCAAGCCCGATGAAAAAAATCTTCCAAAAAAGTATGCAAAATAAAGACATTTTCATATGAACAAAAGTTAATAGAATATACCACCAGCAGATCTGCACTACAAGAAGTATTAAAGGAATTTTCCATAGGCTGGAAGAATATCATACCAGAAACAGACTTGGATCTAATAAAGAAGTTTTAAAATGGTTAAAAAGGAAGTAAAATATAAAATAATTTTTCTTATTTCTAATCACTGGAAAATACAACTTCCTAAAGCAAAAATAGGTGCAAAGTTTTGTGAGTTTATAGCATATATAAAAATAAAATGTAACGATACCACAAAACAGGGCAGAGAAATTGGAAGTAGCTGTCATATACTATGTGAATGGGCATCATAATATTAGAAGGTAGACTGAAAAATAATAGATGCATATTATAAGTCCTTGAGCAACCATTTAAAAAACTTAAGTGGCATATAACTAATAAGCCAGTAGTGGAGATAAGTTGGAATTCTAAAAGATAATCCAAAAGCAGACAGGAAAATTGAACAAATAACACATGGCACAAATAGGAAACAATTAGCATGATGGTAGGTTCAAATCCAGTGATATCAAAAATTACATTAAATGTAAATGTTCTAAACACACCACTTAAAACAGATTGTCAGATTAGATTAAAAAGCAAGACCCAACTATATGCTTTATGTTTTCTAAAAGAAACCCTTTTTAAATATAAAGAGATAAGTAGATTTAAAGACTAGGATGGAAAAAGGCATGCCATGCTAAAATTAGTTAAAGCTGGAGGGGACTTCCCTGGTGGCACAGTGGTTAAGAATCCTCCTGCCAGTGCAGGGGACACGGGTTTGAGCCCTGGTCTGGGAAGATCCCACATGCCACGGAGCAACTAAACCCATGTGCCACAACTACTGAAGCCCACGTGCCTAGAGCCCATGCTCTGCAACAAGAGAAGCCGCCTCAATGAGAAGCCTGCGCACCGCAACAAAGAGTAGCCCCCGCTAGCTGCAAGTAGAGAAAGCCTGCGCGCAGCAACGAAGATCCAACACCGCAATAAAGGGAGGGAGGGAGGAAGGAAGGAAGGAAAGAAAAAGAAAGCTGGACTAGCTATATTAATATCAACAAAGAATTCACACAAGGAATATTACCAAGGATATACCAGAAAGATGTGCAATGCCAAATATGTATGCATCTAACAACAGAGCTTCAAGATTCATGAAGAAAAACCTGGTAGAAAACCACAAGTATAGTTGGAGACCTCAGTAGTTATCTTAGTAATTGATAAAAACAAGATGACAGAACATCAGTAAAGACAGAGAAGGCTTGAACAACACTACTACCCAACTTGACTTATTTGCCAGTTAGAGAACACTTCATCCAACAGTGATCAAGTACACATTCGTTTCAAGTGCATTTGGAATATTCACCAAGATAAATCATATTCTGGGCCATAAAACAAGCCATGCCAAGTTTAAAAGAAGTAAAACTATACAATGTTCTCTGACCCAAAAGTAATTAAACTATATTGAGCAAGTGATACCTGTTGCCTCCCACCTGGAGCAGCCGTCCCAGTGTGTCCACCCACTGCATGGTTTCTAGGTGTTGAGGTCCCCATGAATATTAGGAACACCTTTGTGCCTATAAATTTGACAATTTAAGCAAAATGTACAAGTTCCTTGAAAGACGCAAATTACCCATGCATACACATGAACTAGACAACCTGAATAGTCCTGTATCTCCTGAAGAAGTTGAATTTACAGATTAAAAACCAACAAACACAATTTAGGGACAGATGGTTTTACTGGCAAATTCTAGCCAAACATAAGGGAAAACATGATTCTAATTCTACCAAAAAAAGCTTCAAAAAAAAAAAAGTGAAACCTTTCTAAGTTATTTTACAAAGCTAGCATTACCCTGATAACAAAATCCAACAGTGACATTATAAGAACAGAAAACTATTGACTAATATCCTTCATGAACAAAGTCACAAAAATCCTCAATGAAATATTATCATATTCAGCAATTTATAAAAAGGATAATGCATCATGAAAGTGGTATAGATTCTGGAAATGCAGATTGTTTCAATATATGAAAATCAAACTGCCTAATTCACTGTATCCACAGAAAAAAAGAAGAAATAGATGAAGGAAAAGGATTTGTGAAAATTGAACATCCATTTATGACTTAAAACAAAAACAAAAACAAACACCTAGGAATCAAAGGGAGCCTTCCTTGAGCTGGTAAAGAATGTTGACAAAATACTGATAACATCATTTTTAATGGTGAAAGATTGAATACTTTCACCCAAAGTTTGGAAACAAGTCAAAGATTTCTATTCTCACCACCATGTCAACATCATACAGGAGCTAACAGCCAGTGCACTAAAGTGAGAAAAAGAAAAGATATACAGATAAGAAAGGAAGAAATAAAACTATTTGCAGAAGACAAGATTCTCTATGTAGAAAAGTCCAAAGAATCAACAGAAAAGCTAGTAGAAATGGTGAGTTTAGCAAAGTCATAGGAAACAAGGTCAATATACAAAATCACTATGTTAGTCTTAAACTACTGGAAACTGAGATTAAGAAAGAAAAAAGCAGTACCAATTCAGTAGCCCCAAATATATAATTTGTGTGTGTGTTGGTAAGTGGGGTGGGGGTGAGTGTGTGTGATCTCTATGCTGCATACTATGAAATACTGATGAAAGATTTAAAAGACTACTCAAAGAGATGTGACCTGTTCCATGGAATGGAAGACTCAATATTGTTAAGCCATTTATCCTAAGTTGATCTATAAGTGCAACATAGTCCCACTCAATATCCCAGCAGGAGTTACTGCAGAAATTGACAAGCTATTTCTAAAATCTACACAAAAAGCAATGAAACGAGTAGCTTTAAAAATATTAAAAAATGAAGAACAATGTTGGAAGACTCATAATATCGGATCTCAAGACTTACTACAGGGACTTCCCTGGTGGCGCAGTGATTAAGAATCCGCCTGCCAATGCAGGGGACACGGGTTTGAGCCCTGGTCCAGGAAGATACCACATGCTGCAGAACAACTAAGCCCGTGCGCCACAGCTACTGAGCCCATGTGCCACAACTACTGAAGCATGCGTGCCTAGTACCTGTGCTCCACAACAAGAGAAGCCACTGCAATGAGAAGCCCGCCCACCGCAACAAAGAGTAGCCCCAGCTCACCACAACTAGGGAAAGCCCACCCACCGCAACGAAGACCCAATGCAGCCATAAATAAATAAATAAACAAACATGAATCAAATATTGTACATGTAGATTAAAGAAAAGAGAACATATGATTTAAAAAAAAAGACTTACTACAAAGTTACCATAAATCAGGACAATGTGTTATTGTTAAAAGGATAAACACATACAACAGTAGAACATGATAGAGTCCAGAAATAGACACACATGTATGGTCAATTGTTTTTTGAAAAACGTGCCAAGGCAATTCAATGAGAGAAATAGTATTTCATTAAAGTGTGCAGGAATAATTAAACATCAATGTGCAAAAGAATGAATCTCAACCTATACATCACACCATATAAAAATTAACTCAAAATGGTTCTTAAACCTAAAAGTCAATCCTAAACAATAAAAGTTCTTGAAGAAAACATGGGACAGTTTTCTTTGTCACCTAAGTAAGCAAGGAGTTTTTAGTGTGATCCATAAAAGAAGATTTGATAAATTGGACTTCATCAAAATTTAAAACCTCTGCTTTTCTTTTCTTTGTTTTTTTTTTTGGCTGCGCTGTGCAGCATATGGGATCTTAGTTTCCCGACCAGGGATCAAACCCAGGTCCCCTGCATTGGAAGCATGGAGTCTTAACCACTGGACCACCAGGGAAGTCCCATCTGCTACATCCTTTTAAGGGCTGCATACATAGTATTCTACTATGTTTATGTATTATTACTTATGTCCTACTGATGAATGTTTGTCACTCTTCTAAAAAAAAGTTTAGACAACCTGAGTATCAGATTTTTGGTGGAGATTTTTGAAAGCCAAGATTTAAGATTTCAGCTAATTTAAAGCTTCTCCTCAGGCTACAGAACTAGCAGAACAATAGTAGAGTTCTAGAAAATGAAAGCAAGAAAAGACACCACTCTTTGTTAACAGGAATTTTCCCTGAGATGTCTCTAAGAAAACAATTCTGTAGCCTCCTGTTCAAGTTGTTTAGGACTAGCTGATGTCATGGCATTCGGGAAATTAAGAAAAGGGAAAGAACATGACCCGAAAGCCTCAGTAGCAAGTGAGAGTCATGTAAGAGTCCAGGATAGGGGCATGAGGTGGCTGGAAGGTGAGAAAAGCGGAAAGGGAAACTTCGGAAGAAGGATGTGTGAAGAAATTATACAGGTGAGAGAGATCAAATAGGCCCAGCTAGTTAAATGTTCTCATCCTACCTGTGTAGACCCTACCTAACTAACCTGGGTTGGGCAGGCAACAGTGATGTCATGGGTTTTTCCTTCTCCCTCAACTATGTTTTTCTTCAAAAATAGGATATGTTACCAAGTTCCAGGTAACTTGGGATTTGCTTTATTTTTCCTAAATACAGTATTCCTATTCTCATGAAGTGGACACATCCTGATTGCAGAAGTGAAAAAAACCAGGCTGAGGGAGATTAAGATGGCTGCTTTATTTCACAAAAATAGAAGAATTTGAACTAATTGGGCTCTGATTACTTTTTGAGTTTTTGCTGTAAAATTTTCCAACACTCAAAAAGAGTAGTAAAGTGGACTCTCCTGTTCCCATCAGATTCCACCACGATAAAGATTTTTGCCACATTTGCACATTTGCTTAATCTATCCCTTCTTTCCCTTAATTTTCTTTCTTTATATCTTTAGCTTTTTTTTTTCCTGAGGTACTTTAAGTCCCCTTTTCCAGCTCCATCCTCTCTGAAATCCTTCTCCCTTTCTAGTTGGGATGTGGTAGGTGCTGCCTCTTTGCTGACTTTTACTCAGTGCATGTGCATGATGTGGAGGATAGTCAACAGGGCTCCACCACACAGTCTCCAAAATTCCTGGTAGGAAGGGGACCGTAGCCCCTCATTAGTGCAGGGCAGGAATGGAAAACAAGGCTCTTCCCACAGTCTCCAGGACAGTAGGGCTGAGTGAAGAGGGGAAGTAGTGCAGCTTTTTGTGGTTACCTGAAGGAGAATGGACTTAGTCAAAAGGGTTCTGTCCTGCAAGGGATGTGCACACCGACAGACACCAGGGAACTCACTGTCAGATTATTCCTCAAGTCCTGATGTCCCTAGCCAGTCTGAATCTTCTTTCCACCATTCAGAATTTTATTAGTTTCCCTATGTTTTTTGTGTAGGGGTTTTACTTGTAAATAGAGGGGGAATAGGGTAGAATATGCTTAGTCTGGGACTTCCCTGGTGGCACAGTGGTTAAGAATCCACCTGTCAATGCAGGGGACATGGGTTCGAGCCCTGGTCCGGGAAGATCCCACACACTGCAGAGCAACTAATCCCGTGTGCCACAACTACTGAGCCTGCGCTCTAGAGCCTGCAAGCCACAACTACTGAGCTTGCGTGCCACAGCTACTGAAGCCTGCGGGCCTAGAGCCCGTGCTCCACAAGAGAAGCCACCACAATGAGAAGCCCATGCACCACAATGAAAAGTAGACCCCGCTCTCCACAACTAGAGAAAGCCTGTGGGCAGCAACGAAGACCCAACACAGCCAAAAAGAAAAAAGAATTCATGGTTAAGATTGATTTTCTTAATTTACAGACATGCTACAATTGTCTAGTAAGGATTTCATTACTGATTTCTAGCTTGATTGCACCATATCCAGAGAATATACTTTATATTTTTAAAGTGTTTTGAAATTTGCTATTTATGCTTTATGGTCCAGCATATGGTCAAATTTTGTAAACATTCTATATGTACCTGAGCAGATGTGTATTCTACATATAATTAGATCAAATTTCCTAATAGGGTTAATTTTTCCATATACTTACTGTTTTTTACTGTGTGTGTGTGTGTGTGTGTGTGCGCGTGTGTGTATTTTATTAGGTAATCAGAGAGTATTTCTTCTTTTAGTTTTGCCAGTTTAAAAAATATATTTGAGGATATTTATTACATGTATGTAGATATATATTTGTGTTATGTTCTTGGATAATTTAATCTTTTATCACTATGATGTATCCTATAGTAGTTCCAGCATAGTTTTTTGGTGTTAAAATTTACTTTGTCCATTATTTATGTTGTAGTTTTTTTGTATTTTTGTTTTTGTCTTTTTGTTTTGTTTTGTTTGCCATGCGGCATGCAGGATCTTAGTTTCCCCACCAGCTATCGAACCGGCGCCCCCTGCAGTGGAAACACAGAGTCTAACCACTGGACCACCAGCGAAGTCCCTATGTTGTAGTTTTTAACGTAGTGATAATTTGTAGCCAGGGATGATAATGTCTTTCTTCCATAGAAAAATGTCATTTTCTTCCGACAGTTAGCTGTGAGGCCGTCAGCAATCCAGGATTTCCTTAATACACTCTCAGGGGATAAAGATGACTCAGAGTTGGGCTGAAAGTCTACTTCCCTTTTCACTCTTACTCTCAATGTGCACTGCTTTGGAGTCCTCCACATAAAACAACAATTGAGGAAAAAGTTAAATGACAGATCCAGGAAGCTGTCAGACAGATCCACTATATGGGAATCCTACATGACAACTGATAAAATTTCTTCAGTAGGTCAAGAGGATGCAGGAGAGTCACGACACTTACGCAACAATCATGCAATGAATGAACGTGTTTTGATATTGATTCAAACAAACCAAGTGTGAAAGACTTTTGAAAGAATTTGGAACTTCAAATAAGGATAGAATAAGTTAATATTAAGGAGGTATTATTAATTTTGTTCAGTGTGATAATAGTATTGTGGTTATGCAAATAAATGTCCTTATGTTTTTGAGAAATATATGAAAATATTTTAGGGAGAAATGACAAGATGTCATGGATTTGTACTTAATTTCAGTAATAAAAAAGGAAGAAAAAAAGTGTTAGATGAAGCATGTGGGGCAACACATCAATAACGTTTAATCTGTAAGATGAGTTTATGCACGTTTAACTTTTTTCTCCACTGGTGTTTTTTAAAGTTTTCATAATAGAATATTTCATTCTTATCGAAGAGAAAAGTAGACAGGACAACCTTTCTGGGTTTGGGGTTTTGTGGGGTTTTTTGTTTGTTTTTGTTTGGTTTTGGTTTTGGTGGTGGTAGTTTTTGTTGTTCTACAGTTTTTCTGGACTTGAGCCCATATCTCACAGGATAAATCATGGCCTCTCTGATTTCAACTGGCTTGTGGAATACTAAAGCATGTTATTAATTTATTGGATTTGCTGTGCAAAGAGCAGGTTGGTAGTAGGTGATATAATATCTGAAGATAAACTCAAAAAAGAAATATTCTCAAGATTTTATATAGGATTTACCCCTTTCAATATTGCAGTGTTTATTCCAGTTCCCTGCCAGTGCAGCTTTCATTCACTTTTAAAGTGAGAAATTAAAACCAAGGAAATGCTGGAAGTTTTTAATGTTTCTGCATTATGACCTGATGAACATTTGCCTTTTTGTGATTTCTTGGTACTTCGGAATCAACAGCCCACCCCAGCTGACACCGTTAAGAGTTCCAGATGCATCCAGGTACACATGGAACAAAGAAGGCAATCCAGTCAAGGTAAGACTGAGATCTTTTGTTCCTTAAATTTGTTCAGTGCAGTTCAGGCCAATCCTCTTTCAAGATCTCCGTTTTTAACCCACATGTCGCTCCCACTCTATGATGATTTTTATTTTCTTTCCATATTTCAAGCTTCACTTTTCTCTCCTATACAACATATTTCCTTGACAACCGCTTATTAGTATAGTTATATGAGAAAGGGGCGGGGGAAGTGAGAAAAAGAAAAGGGAAAACTGGGCTCAACCAGCGGCACAGAATTCATCCAAACTGAACCCAATTATTGGTAACACCAAAGGGCTGCATGGCAGGAAGCACCACCATGCAGCCACTCTGGAAACTAATGTAGAAGATCCAGATCTAGAATAAGAAACTTCTGTCCAGGCAAGCAGGTCAGTGGCACTCAGTCCACTGAAGCTCTGGGTTCTTTTGGAGACATTTGGGCTCCAGAACAACATGTCTATAGAATATTTTCCCCTCCAGGACTCTGGGAAATTTAATCTATGTACTCAGTGTAGTAATCCACATTTCCGCCCAGGAAGCCGAGGCTGTAGTCATTGTTGCCCTAGGGAACTGTAGGAAGTGTGGTCCAGGCGCTCCCAATGACCGCAAGCACTTTTGCCCCAGGCAGGCAGGACCGTGGACAGCGCTCCCCCTCGGCATTCTGGGAAACACGGCTCAGGCGCTCCGAGTACTCGCAGGCACTTCCGCCCCAGTGGGCGGGGCTGTGGATGTTGTCCTCCTCGGGCATTCTGGGAAGTGTAGTCCAGGAACTCCGTGTAGTCCCAGGCACTTCCGTTCCCAAAGGGCCGTGATGGGGAATTCTGGGAAATGTTGATCTAGGGCTCCTGGTAGTTGCAGGCACTTCCGGCCCAGGTGGGCGAGGTTATGACCATCTTTTCTCTCGTAATGATTGTCAGTTTCGCGTCCCGCAACCCTTCGGAACTTCCTCGAGTTGCTCTCGAGCAACAGCAACCCGGTTGTGAGTTTAAGGGGGAAAGCAGATATTTGAGGTGTAAGGACGACAATTTTAGTTCACTTAGGCGAAGTCGTCTCGAGTTTGGGGAGATTCTGCTGTCCCGGAGTTGGGCGCGGGCCCGGGTTGCAGTCTTTCCCGCGCTCAGCTCCCCCAATTCGCCTCCCACACCTGTCAGCCACTTTCTGGCAGTATAACATTGGGCAAGTTATTTAATCTCTCTGTGCCTCTGTGTGCTCATCTGTTAAATGGGTTGATAGCAGTACCTTCCTAATAGCTTTGGAATGTCCTCTGTGGTTCATTTGGGCAATGGTGATATTTCACAGCCTCCTTTCCTTCCCCAGCCCTGACTTCACAAGAAGGACTTGCATCGAAGTGCAGGGAGTAAGTAACCCCTTGGCTCCTGGCCCAGGGCCCCACGTGAGTAGGACTTGGCATTCTTCTTCTGTAAAAGATATTCACATAAATGGGAGAAAAGGTAGGTTGTGTATTTATTTGGTTGTGAGCGATGCCAGTAATTAAGCCTTAGTTGTTAAGTTCCAGTCTAGGGGCTTTATACAAATTACATTTAGAGTGGCCCTATGAAAAATGTATTTACTGTTCAGGAATAGTAATACTTTTAAAAAATTACTTTAAAAATTTTTATTAATCTATTTTTTAAAATAAACGTATAGCAGAACTAGCTTTTATGAGAAAACTGTATTTCCATATACATATTTAATGAGAAGAGTAGCGATGTTTTACATTTTTGCAAATCTCTTTGATTCTTGACTTTTTATAAGAAAAATAACTGGATTTTCATATCCTTTTATGTGCTATCTGTTGTGAGATATTGTTTTGGTTGAAGTAATGAAGAAAATCCAGCCTCCCACAGTTATAGTTAGGAAAGAAAGGATTATTTTAATAGACTTTACAGATAATATTCTCCTTTGATACTGCACCCAAGATCCACAAGTGGTAGTTTCTTAAGGTTATTGCAATGTGGAATCTGAAACCATATCAGAGTACTTTTTTTTTTTAATTAATTAATTAATTTATTTATTTATTTATTTTTGGCTGTGTTGGGTCTTCGTTTCTGTGCGAGGGCTTTCTCTAGTTGCGGCGAGCGGGGGCCACTCTTCATCGCGGTGCGCGGGCCTCTCACTGTCGCGGCCTCTCTTGTTGCGGAGCACAGGCTCCAGATGCGCAGGCTAAACAGTTGTGGCTCACGGGCCTAGTTGCTCCGCGGCATGTGGGATCTTCCCAGACCAGGGCTCGAACCCATGTCCCCTGCATTGGCAGGCAGACTCTCAACCACTGCGCCACCAGGGAAGCCCCCAGAGTACTTTGTGTACTACATTACATTACAACCCTTTGGTCCGTTTTGTATTTTGTGTACTTTGAGTCTTTTATCCATTAATGGTTTTATGAAATTATGCATCGCTCATTTGGAAAATATTAATGGCCGAGTTTTACAGATATTTCAAATATTGACACATTTGATTTTACGAGATTTTAAAAAATCATATTTGTCAATACCATCACTGGTCTCATCAGAAAAGTCCTGTCTCTAAAGACCTTAAGTCTGCCAAGCTCTCAGTGATACAAGTTTTCCAAAATTCTGATACTTTGCTGCCAGTAATTTTCTTTGAAGTGACAGGCTTGTTTTGCTCATTTCCAAAAGTTCTGCCAGATACCTAGATCTGAGCAACCATAGTTTGTCAGTTGTTCTTTCAAGAAAAGGGATGTTCTCCAGAAAGAAATGCCTAGTATTCCTGGTAACTCCAAGAATGGCCACAGCTGCCTTTTCTTGGGACAACCATTGTTGTCAGTAAGCATATGCAGTAAGCATAAGCATATGCAGTAAGTAAGCATAAATTTTACTGCAGACTATCACAAGGACGTATACCCCAGGACTGAGATGCAGTAAAATTAATAACTTTTTTTTAATTAATAACTTTTACTGTTTCATCAAGAACTTTCTTAAGTGAAACTATCACTGTTTTTACTATGAGTGAAAAGCAATCAAGAATACAGTGACTGCTTACATTTTTTGGTGTCACTGCTTTGATTTATGCCAAGGTGCTAGCGATTTTAAACAACATTCTTTTGCACCATCATTGTGATTACAGACAGCGAAAAAGACAACCAGTGCCTTGGTAATATTAGGAAAATAGTTTTGACCCTATGAACTCTCTGAAGGGGTCTCTGGGACCCCCAGGAGTCCACAGGCTATCCCTTGAGAACTGCTGCTTTATTTCTTGGAGCATCTGCCAACTTTTTCAGAATATTCAAAAGCTGACATATAATTATTGATAATATTTTCATGATCTAAGACACATGTCTTTAGAAACAAACCAGCACTTATGTGTGGCTCCTATATGTATCATATGGTAACTTTAATCATAATAATGATAATTATTAGCATCTATTGGGCACTTATTAACAGGCAGAGAGTCTAATGCTTTGCACGTATCAATTTGCATATTCCTCATAAGACCCTATTGTTTTACAGATGAGGGAACAGAGGCACAGAGAGGTTCCTTGAACAATGGCTTATGCTGAGGGTCACACAGCCAGGAAATGGCAGAGCCAGAGTTAAGTCCCAGCAGCCTGGTTCCATTGCCTGGGCTCTTGGCCAGCACATTCTGCTTTCATTAGGATGTCAAGTAGGCTTAGAAGTTTTTGAGGATGAGGTCAAAACCAGGAGAAAACATATTGAAGCAGAAGATGTTTAAACTGAGAATAATTAAAGTCTAAAAGCTAGATGAGCAGGAAGGGGCCATGGTAAAAGAGGAACAGCCCAAGGAGAGGCCTGGAGGCTTTTGTGGGAAAGCAAGTGGAATACTAAGGCCAGAAATTTTGTGTGGTGAGAGGGAGAGAAAAGGTCTGACCTGGAAAGTTTCTGTGAATTGTGTGTTTATTTTAAAGGTGCAGGGGAGCCATGGAGGTATGTCATGCAAGAACATAACCACATTTCCATCTTAGGCAGAACCCTGACGAGGAGAAGGAGAGCTAATTGATTAGGGATAATATTCTGAGCACTTAAGGCTCAGACTCCGGATCCAGACCTGCTAGTTTTGAGCTCTAACACTTACTCAGTGACCTTGGGCAAGTTACTTAATCTCTCTGTGCCTCAGGGTCAAAGATGTAAAATACAGACAATATCATTACATATTTCATGAGGTTATTGTATGGGTTAAAAGAGACTGTATAGCATCGGTTGGATTATATATAAGTGCTAGAGTGTGGCAAAAACTAAATATACGTAAGACATTTTATTTTGTAATATCAAGCATGACAAAAGCAAGAAGTTTTCAGAAGGAATATGTAGAGCACATAGAGATACTTCAAGGTATCCTCTTCTCTCTCACCCCCTTCACTTTGAAACTTCGATGCTATCTTACCTTTGAACAAACATAAATATTCTATACGAAGGCTTCTTTTATTTTTTTAATTGAAGTATAGTTGATTTGCAATGTTGCGTTAATTTCTGCTGTACCGCAAAATGATTCAGTTATACATACATACATATATACATTCTTTTTCATATTCTTTTCTATTATGGTTTATCACAGGATATTGAATATAGTTCCCTGTGCTATACAGTAGGACCTTGTTGTTTATCCATTCTATATATAATAGTTTGCAACTGCTAATCCCAAACTCCCAATCCATCCCTCCCCGTTGGCAACCACAAGTCTGTTCTCTCTGTAAGTCTGTCTCTGTAGATCATGTGTGTCATATTTTAGATTTCACATATAAGTGATATCATATGGTATTTGTTTTTCTCTGTCCGACTTACTTCACTTAGTATGTTAATCTCTAAGTCCATCCGTGTTGATGCGAATGGCATTATTTCATTCTTTTTTTATGGCTGAGTAATATTCCATTGTATATATATGTACCACATCTTCTTTATCCGTTCATCTGTTGATGGACATTTAGGTTGTTTCCATGTCTTGCCTACTGAAGACTATTTTTTAAATATCTGCTTGGGAATTCCCTGGCGGTCCAGTGGTTAGGACTTCGCACTTTCACTGCCGAGGGCCCAGGTTTAATCCCTGGTTGGGGAACTAAGATCTCACAAGCTGCACAGCACGGCCGAAAAAAAAAAAAATCTGCTTAACATGATTTCTTTATCCTTTGAATTCAGAATGTTTCGGCACAGGGAGGGGCTTATAAGAATTGCCTCTATTTTTTTAAAAAAATAAGTTGATCTGGTAGATCTAAAATCAGGTCTGCCTTTCCACTCTGGGTATTTGCCTCCAGTGGCACTAAGAAACCATGATGCTTCTCTTTCTTCTTAGAGATTGCTCCACTGGTATCTATAATGGAGAGAAGAGGGAAGGTGGAAGTCAGGAGGCCTGGATGCTGGGCTCAGCTCCCTTCCTGGCTCGCTGGGAGCCCTTGGGCAGTTGGTTCCCTTACTCCTAGTGAGGCAGGTTGTGTAGGGGCTGGGAGCAAGGACTCAGGCCACAGATCATCTGGGTTCATGACCTAGTGCAATGGTTCTCAGCCCTGACTGCATCCTGAAATCATCTGGGGAGCTTTCCAAAATTACGGATGCCTTGACAGATTCTAATTTAGTTTTAGCAGGGCCTAAGCATTTTTTAAAGCTCTCCTGCAATGTTAACATGCTGCCAGGGTCGAGAGCTACTATCTGAGAAGTTAAGGCTCGGAGTGAAAATCCTGGTTTTTCTGTTGGCTACTGGATTATCAGGAAGAAGCTACTTAACTCTTTCTGTGTCTTAATTTCCTTATTGTCCCTATCTCTGTCTTACTGTTGTGAAGATTAAATCAGATATTACATGTAAAGCACTTAAATTAGTGCCTTAATATGCATAAGTCCTCAGTAGATGTCAGCTGCTGTAATTATTAATGGCAGAATTTTGTTAATGCCTACATTTCATTATGGGATGGAGACCACCAGGAGTCAGTTGGGTATGGGGAGGATTTCTTATTTTACATTGAATGGTGAATATGGCCATCCAATGTAAAGTAACCAATTTTATATTGATGGGCTGACATTTGAGTGGGGAACCTGAAGGAAGGGAAGGGTCATCCATATGAGGGTTCCAGACACAGTATAAGTCCATTCCCAGGGTTGGCTTTCAGAGTTTGCATTGTGCCCTGTTCTCTTCATTCTCCGAGGCTCTGTCTCTGTTGTAAAAGATTAGCTTCCAGGTTTTTACTCTTTTTTTCCCCGGAATTTATGGAGCTCTGAATTACTGCTAGGTTTTAAAACCATGTATGTTACCACATCAGCTTTCTTTCCCCTTAATTCTCATGGATGAAATATCCCAGCAAGAGCTGAAGGACCACTCTCTGCTTTCACACTGCATTCCAGGCAGTGGGTGATAAAGGTACTTTTCTCCCAAGCTTGCAAGTTATTCCAACCATTCCAAGGCCTCACAGCCCCTTAGACATAAGCATAACTTTCCAATGGGATGTTCTAAGGCAAAAATGACTTTAAACTCTGTCTGAAAAATCCCCTGCTAATCCCATCTGTGAACATTTTGTAAACTATTTCGAGTAGGGCCCTGATGTCCAGGTGTGTAGGTTGGGCGGTGTGTCCCTGATTCTGAAACATTCAGCTCTGCAGAGTTATGTAGAGCCTGTTCTTCAAGCCCCTGCCACGACAACAGAAGAGACAACTGTGTTTTTTGAAGTATAGTTGATTTACAATGTTGCGTTAATTACTGCTGTGCAGTAGTACATATATATACATTCTTTTTTAAAATATTCTTTTCCATTATGGTTTATCATAGGATATTGAATATAGTTCTCTGTGCTATACAGTAGGATCTCATTTATCCATTCTATGTATAAAAGCTTACATCTGCTAACCCCAGCCTCTCACTCCGTCCCTCCCTCAACCCCCTCCCCCTTGGCAACCACCAGTCTGTTCCAGAAGAGACAACTTATTTTTTTAAAGATTTAATTTTATTTATTTTTTGGCTGCATTGGGTCTTCGTTGCTGCACACGGGCTTTCTCTAGTCGTGGCGAGCGGGGGCTACTCTTCGTTGCGGTGCATGGGCTTCTCCTTGCAGTGGCTTCTCTTGTTGCAGAGCACGGGCTCTAGGCGCGCGGGCTTCAGTAGTTGTGGCACAAGGGCTCATTAGTTGTGGCACACGGGCTTAGTTGCTCCGCATCATGTGGGATCTTCCTGGACCAGGGCTCGAACCCATGTCCCCTGCATTGGCAGGCGGATTCTTATCCACTGCGCCACTGGGAAAGTCCCCAGGAGAGACAGCTTTTAATTGACTGTTCTTACAGGGAGGGAAGTGAAGTTCTCAAAACAATTCCTCTGAAGTCATGTAACAGTGAATTGAAAAACTGAAAAAAAAATCTCAAACGTTTAGATGTCTGTCTAAATTTAGAAACTTGGTGGAAAACATGTCTGACCGAAGCACAGGATAATCAGAGTAGATGTCAGCAAGTTCCCATGAAAAAAGAACCACGAAGCGTGATTGGTGTGTTGGCAGCTTGGTTGTATCTTAGACCACTATGACATTCAGAGAGTTTGCAAAAGAGAGAAATCTCATAACTCCAGTAATTATGGAAAAGCCAGAATGAAGCTATTAACCAGTGATCAGCGTAGAATAATTCATACAGCAAAGAAAAGCCGCCAGTGTCCTGCGTGTGCAAAAGCCTTCAGTAATGTCTCCGACTTTGATCTTCATCAGCGAGTCTACTTCAGAAAGACGCTTTACACATGTAACGAATGCGGGAGAGGCTTCTGTTACAGCTCAGCTCATTGTATTCGTTGGAGACTTCACATGGGAGGAAAATGCTTTAGGTGTGGTAAGGGCTTCTTTCAGAGCTCACAAATATGGGAAAGGCTTCAGCTGTAGATCAGCGCTTAGTGTTCATTGCAAAATCCAGACAGGAGAGAAGCGCTATTAACTGTCAGGAGTGCGGTAGGGCCTTTATTTACACCTTGCATCCTCGGGGCCATTAGAGAATCCACACTGAGGAGAAACCCATCAACCCTGATGTATGTGGGAGGAGCTTCCATCGTACACCTGCACAGAATGCTTACTGGAAAGTTCACGTGGGAGAGAAACTGTCCAAATGTGAGGAAAGCAGGAAGGGCTTCATCTGTAGCTCAAATCTTTACATTCATCAGGGGATTCCCCATGGGATAGAAACCCTGTAAATGTGAGGAATCTGGTAAGGGCTCAGCCAGCTCTAACACTCCTAGGCCTATCATAAAATCCACACTGGAGAGCAACCGTGTGTATGCTAAGTACGTGATGAGGGCTTCAGTCTTCAAGTCTTCAGGCCCATCAAGGAGTCCACACTGGAGAGAAACAAGGTAAATATGAGCATGTGGGAAGAACTTCAGGAGAAACTCCCGTTCTCAAATCCATCTGGTAGTCCATACAGGAGAGAATCCCTATTTTTTAAAAAAGAGCTGCTTCCATCAATTCATATTTTAAAGTTCATCAGAAGGCACCCAATTGAAGGAAACCTTATAAGCGTGAGGAGTATGGGCAGGGCTTGAAGTTGGAGTTTGTGATGTCAGGTTCTGTTTTCTACTGGTGAGAAACCATACAAATGTGAGGAGTGTGGCAAAGACTTCAGTCATAGCGAAGATCTTAAAATTCATTGTAGGATCCACACAGGACAGAAGCCCTGTAATTGCAAGGACTGTGGAAAGGGCTTTGGTCAGGCCATTCTGGTCCATCAGAGAGACAGCAGTGAAGAGAAAACATTCAGATGTGAGAAGTAAAGGGTAAAGACTATGTCAGAATCTATAGCCTCAAGCCTGCCAGAGAGCCCATACTCGGGGTTGGGGGCGTGGGGAGAAAACCATAAAATTGTGAGGCGTGTGGGAAAGTCTTCTCTGGATTAATTGGAGGATCCACGTGGAAGAGAAACACTATAAATAGGGGATGTGTACTAGGTGCTTCGGTTACACCTCAAGACTTCAGCTTCATCATAGTCTCCACTCTGGAGAGAAACCATACAAATATGAAAGTGTATACAGTATGGTTTTCAGATGGTTCTTGTGACTTCAGAATCATCAAACTGTTCACACAGGAGAGAAACCTTACCGTTATGAGCTATGCGGTCAGCGCTTCAGTTGGAGATCACATTTTGTAAATCATCACATTTATCCAAGATGAATTTTGAAGAAGTGATGAGAGTGGGAGGAACTTTATCAGAGGATCCACGTAGGGAAACAGTTCTATGAAATGGTGTCTGTCAAAGACTTCAGTGAGGTCTAAATTCATCTAATCCTTTGGTCAAATAGAAGAGAAAATATTTTCATTAAAGTCTGTGTTTCAGGGGCTTCCCTGGCGGTCCAGTGGTTAAGACTCTGCGCTTCCACTGCAGGGGACACGGGTTCAGTCCCTGGACGGGGAACTAAGATCTCACATGCTGCGTGGCCAAAAACAAATAAAGTCTGTGTTTCAGCCATAGCTCGACACATTCCAGTGGTTAAGAGCCCACACAGCAGAGAACCCTCGTAAGTGGTACACTAAGGACGTCAGTCAGAACGGTGGCATTTATCACACATTACTCAGGAGGGAGGCCTTAGAGAGGATGACTGTGATCAGGTCCTTAAAAGTGTGATCATAGACATGCCAAGATTGATTTCCACTAGGATGTAAGCTCCATGAGGGCAGAGCTTTTGTTCGCTGCTGAAGCCACACAGCCTTACTAAGCATTGCTTAGTGCTTTGTAGGTGTGCTCAGAACTTGTTTGTTATATGATTAAAGAGAGAAAATGTATATAAAAGGGAGAAAATTATATTAAGTTCATCTGAAAAATTTCGTATAAAATATATTCAGAAGAATCCAATGGTCTTAATAAAACTAATTCAAGTAGATAGTCAAAATGCAGAAGACCAATAGTACTACAATTCATCATCTAATTTGGTCTTACACTGGTGTGTAAGATTGGCTCCTGTTCTCTCCCCAGCCTTTGTTCTTATAGTGAATGGGAAGACTTCGGGGCTGATCAAGGAAAAAGAAATGACCAGGAAGTGGCAGTGGTACCCAATCAGGTTCATTGGGATAGTGCTTTGATAAGATCGCATGTGTGAAGGGAAGTCTTAGAGCATGAGACCTTCCAGAGACTACGGTGGGTGGCCACCACCACCACTGAGAAGAGAAAGAGGGCAAGGGAACTTCCGGGGAAGGTGGGGATTGGAGCGGGGTTTGGGGGGGGGGCTTACAGGTCTAAGTGATGTCGCTTGGCAGGACAAGGCGGAGCCTTGGGGTCAGAGAACTCCGAAAGGCAGCAGCTGCTTAGGGTCTGTTACAGCTCCAGGGTTTGTTTTAATCTCTGGCTAGCAGATGTTGGATGCAATTTGTCAGAGTGTACAAAATAAGCAGGCTCCAAATGACTTAAAATGTGCTCATTTGGGCTGTATTAAAATCATTGATTACATGAGGATTTCAGTTTGGCACCAGCAGGCTTTTTGAGCTCATGGTCCCAGGCGGCTGTAAAGAAGTAAATAACAGAGAACAACAAGGTCCTACTGTACAGCACAGGGAACTGTATTCAATATCCTGTGATAAACCATAATGGAAAAGAATATGAAAAAGAAGATATATATATAACTGAGTCACTTTGCTGTACAGCAGAAATTAACACAACATTGTAAATCAACTATACTTCAATTAAAAAAAAAGTAAGGGGCTTCCCTGGTGGCGCAGTGGTTGAGAATCTGCCTGCCAATACAGGGGACACGGGTTCGAGCCCTGGTCTGGGAGGATCCCGCATGCCGCGGAGCAGCTGGGCCCGTGAGCCACAATTGCTGAGCCTGCGTGTCTGGAGCCTGTGCTCCGCAACAAGAGAGGCCGCGATAGTGAGAGGCCCGCGCACCGCGATGAAGAGTGGCCCCCGCTTGCCGCAGCTGGGGAAGGCCCTCGCACAGAAACGAAGACCCAGCACAGCCATAAAAATAAATAAATAAATAAATAAATGAAAAAAAAAAAAAGAATAAACTCAAAATTAAAAAAAAAAAAGTAAACAACATAGGGCCAATAAACAGGGGCTGTCGTTGGCTAATTTACAAAACAGTTCTCAAATTGGGTTCTTAGTATTTGGGACTCTGTTTCATATTCCATCTCTTGTAAACAATCTGAATTCAGCTATCCTTTATGATTTTTGTGATGGTATAGCCTGGCTAAAAAATTACTTTTGTTAATCTTTCACTAACTGAATACTCCGTAACACTTAAATCTTTTGACCCCACTAGAGTGTTAAAGTAGAATTTTTCTGTAACACTTAGAAAGTGTCAAAAGTAGTTGCTAATGACAAAAGTTGTCACAGTAAACTTTAAACTGATTAGTTTTTTTATTCTTCATCTTTTCATTGACACTTTGATGTGATTATATTCAGAGTGCTATAGCATTTCTCCCATCAACATTTGTTAGGTAGGGCTGTGTTGGATTTGAAGAATATTAATTTTGTCAAGTTCCCTATCCAAAGTTCCCCCTCCTAGTCCTCAAGAAAAAAAAAATTTTTTTTTAATTGTTGCATGTGGTCATTTTATTTTCAGATGTTTTCATTATTGGTGTAAGCTTGACATTCTTACACAGTTTTCTCTATGGGTAGCTGTAAAAAAATGTATAAATTTCAGAGAGGAGTTAGTATATTTTCAAATGTTTAATGTGTATCTCTCTTCGATCTGCAAATCTTAGAACAGGAATTTAAATTTAAATTAGGAAATTTAAAGCATAGAAAAGATAAGTACCATGAATGATGTCACTAAGTTTTCAACAAATGGATATAACGAGTGTTCCTCAATAAGAATTTGAGTAAGATTTGATATGCTTTGATATGCTTTTAATAACATGGAGCTGTTAAAATGATGGCACAAACATGACGGGACATAATCGGATTTACGGAAAATAGGTTCTGTCTACAGATTAATATCAAAAACATATGAACATATGTACGTGTGTATATGTGCATCAGATAGCATGTGAAGGACACCTTGTATAAACAACGACTTGTTCTGATAAGGAGGATTTTATGGAATGTTTCTTCTACTTTTTAGATTTTGCAGTGAATGTCAGTTTACTCAAGCAATAAACCTATGTAAAATGGGATATCTGAATGATCAAGTAAACTCACCCACACTCTTTCAAGTGAGGTCATCCCCCTTAGAGCTACAGAGCTGTGTTCTTATGGCTGCCTCTCCTCCTGGGGAGAATCTCACCACTGCCTAGATTCGGGGGCTGGGACAGTGACCCGCTTCTCGTGGAGTGCGACCTCTGCTGGATGAGCAGGATACTGCACTGGTCTTATTTGCCAGCCTCTCCTGGTTGATAAAACGATGTTCTGGAGTTGCTGCTTCCTGATGATATGGAAATAACTGGAACCAGCACGGAACCAGAGGGCACCTTGGTTCCACCGAGGTCATGAGGCTGCTCATTCTCTTTAGGCGTATAGCTCTTAGGAGCGACAGCATTTGCTGCTTAGCAATTCTGTTGCATTTTGAGTATTTTCCTCCTGTGGGGCAATACTGTCTGAATTCATGCTCATCCTTCCTTTTGCCCTGACAAGTAAGTGATGTCTAGCTTCAGTACAGAACTGTTGGCTTGCTATTCGAAGTAGAAAGTGCTTCTACTTACTTCTGTGTTCCTGTTTTGTAGAGGAAAAGTTCAATATCAATGGATTCTTTTGCGTTTATGAGTAGCTTGTTCTTTCTGCTTGGAGGGTTCTAAGATTTTCACTTTAATCTTAGAATTCCAGAATTCTGCCAAGATGGGAATTTTTCCTTTTCTCATCAATCCAGGCATGACCTTTGGTAGCCTTATCAGTCTGCAGCGTTGTTTCTTCAGATCAAGAAAATGTTCGTTCATTATCTAGTTCATTATTTTCTTGCCTCTGTTGTTTCCTTCTCCAATTTTCAGAATTCCTTTTACTCACATGATAGATTTCCAGGATATACGTTTCACATCTCCTCTCTTCCCATCATTGATTTCCAACTGACTGTATTTCTGTGCTGTATTTTGAGAAATTTCTTTCACTTAGTCTTTGAGATTACTATCTTTGCCCTCATCATTGGTAATCCTCCCCTTAAATTCATCTACTGAGACTTTTAATTGGTAAATTGGAGATGGGACTTAGATGAGTGTATGGGCCCTTGCTTATGCACTTATGCACACATACATGCTGAACTTCAGTTTCCTTAAATAATCCTATTATCATTTTTTTAAAATTCAAGTTTCATCCCTCTCCTCTTGCAGCTCAGTTTCTGCAGGTGTGTGTGTTTTGTTCCAGCTAGTCTTCTCTCTTGGTTATTGGGACATCCTAGGTGACAGCGGACATCTAGGTACTAGAAAATAGAATTATATCAATCCCCATGAGTGTGGTGACCCTATCTCCCAGTTGTCTATAATAGTGGCAAATTATATCTGTTGCCTTAGTGTAATTAGGAACTGTACCCGTTTTCACTTTCAAAAATGTCCCAATTTAGGGAATTCCCATCCAGTGGTTAGGATTCGGCACTTTCACTGCCGGTCACTAAGATCCTGCAAGCCGCGTGGCCAAAAAAATAAAATAAGACCACTGTTTTTCACATATTTGCTGTTATTTTTTTTTTTCCTAGTCAAAGGTGTTTTGCCCGGGATTTGTATTGGCTTCATTTGGTCTTTGTTCAGATGTTTCCAGTTCTACCTATGATGTGGTCTCTTTGTCAAAAGAGATGAACTTAAATCTAATCAGTAAGCTGGGATGAAGTGAGAGAGTGGCATGGACATATATACACTATGAAATGTAAAATAGATAGCTAGTGGGAAGCAGCCACATAGCACAGGGAGATCAGCTCGGTGCTTTGTGTCCACCTAGAGGGGTGGGATAGGGAAAGTGGGAGGGAGATGCAAGAGGGAGGAGATATGGGGATATATGTATATGTATAGCTGATTCACTTTGTTATACAGCAGAAACGAACACACCATTGTAAAGCAATTATACTCCAGTAAAGATGTTAAAAAAAAATTAGGACATTTCATATCAGGCCATTTAATAAATATTTTTCAAAATGTGAACTGCAAAAAAAAAGTCTAATCAGGCCTTTAGATTTAAATTTTACTTGATAGGAAACACATAGGCTAGAAGAAGAAATTATTTAATGACACAAAAAATGAACAATGGAGTGAAACTGAGCAGGACCCTCTGGGGTCCTCCTGGGCACAAATGCCTTTCTGTCATCCCCATCCTCCCCTACTTTTGTCAATTTTTGAAAACTTTCATAATAAAAAGCTACAAAATATATTCCCTGCCTAGGAGAAAAACCATGGTTTCCTGGTTCACTTGGCTTATTCACTCACCAGACACTGTTTATATCAGGAGCAGAATAGAAATATGTACTGAAATGTCTGAAGCCAAATGAATTAGAAAACAATTCAGGATTTTATATATGCACACATCACAATATTTTCTTAAATTCCCTGCAATGGAGCTGCTTTTGTTTGCCATAACAACCACTATGTTTTTTTAAAATGAAGTTCAAGATATTTCGCTTTTACAGCCTAATCGATGTGGGTATAGACTTTTTGCAAATTCTTAGCATATTGGAATGAACCGCTCATTCCACAGAACCCTCTCAAGAGCCCTTAGGTGCCTTGCTGAATAAAGGAAGCAAAGGAGTCAAAACACTTTATTCCAACCTCTCCCCTCCCCCCAAGACAGACAGCTTGGAAACTGAAGACTGAGACTTCCTACCTACCTACCTTCCCTCCCACAATTTACTGTGTACATTAACATAACTAGTCAGTTTTACTAGCATGCCTTTACTATTCCAGAAGATTCCTGCCCAAATTGCTTGATTGTTCATTAAAGGAACTTCCACAAGCACCCATCAACTCTTCCATCTCTTTAAAGAACATCAGCAGTTGGCACCTGTAGGTTCCTCGCCTACAAAAATCCTTGCTCTTCCCACCAATCCTGGACTGCAGCATCATGACCGTCATGCAATCCCTTTCGTCTTTTGCACTGAAAGACCCCGCCTTAAACCAAACTTCCAATTCTCAGTGACTTCCAGCCTTGTCTTCCTGGCTCCGCGGACACTGTCAAGGTGCGGAAGCTCTGTGGAGATGGTGTCACCACGTAGCAATAAACTACGTTTTTGTCTCATTACAAGGTTTATTGCTGATATTTGGGGAGTCAGCATTGGAAACAAGTTTGAAATCCAGTGTTCCTTAAGTTCTGTGTTAGGCAGTTCAGCCTAGGTTACTTTTACGTTTTCCACTTTTTAGTCTACCCTTTGCCTCCGCTAAAAATGTTGGGTTTTAACTTACTTTCGTAATACAAGCCTCTCTTTTCTCTCTTATACGGCCGCATTTTTTAAAAATTCGCAATTATTGGTACGCGAAAAACTATCTGCTTACGTTATTTTCTCATGAGCTTTAAGAAATGAGTAAAACAAAAGGAATCTGACAGTTCCACCAACAGTGACTAAATCCGAGCCCGCTCCACAGTCAAAACCCGAGACAGCTGGTGGGAAGAGCGGTTCTGTGAACTTCATTCTGGGAAATGTAGTCCAGGAGGTTCGTGAAATCTGATGCGCTTCCCCCTGGGTATTCTGGGAAGTGTAGTCCGGGAACTGTGTGTAGCCCGAGGCACTTCCGCTCCGGGAAGGCGAGGTCGCGCCGAGATTACTCCCAGGGCGGTGAGTTAACCCAGCGTCCCTGTGATCCCTCCGAGCCTTCTCGGCCTCTGCGTGGGGCCACCCGGTCCTCGCTCCTGGGGCAGGGAAGCCGCGGCGAGCGGCGGAGGGCGGGAGGGGGCAGCGGCGGCGGTGTGCATCCCCTCGGCGAACCTCCCGCGTAGGGGGCGGGCTCGCGTCCTGCATTGAGTTTGACGGTCTCCCGCGCTCTCTGCTCCCCCAGCCCTCCTACCGCAACTACAGGCCCCTCTGTTTCTTGCGGTAAATTATTGAGCGGGTTGCTTAATCTCTCTCTGCCTCAGTTTCCTGCAGTTAGTTCCTTCCCAATGATGTTCTTTTGAGGATTAAGTGAGATTATATTTAAAAAGCTTAAAAACAGTGCCTAGTGCATGGTAAAATGTTG
Organism: Eubalaena glacialis; assembly: GCF_028564815.1. Lineage (NCBI taxonomy): Eukaryota > Metazoa > Chordata > Mammalia > Artiodactyla > Balaenidae > Eubalaena > Eubalaena glacialis. The sequence continues at coordinate 59,217,855 of NC_083733.1, read as the reverse complement.
GAGGTTACCATAAATTCAGTGATAATACTCAGGCGCCGTGTTGTTGGGAAGCTCCTGCGAGCCCGGGATGGGGTCGGAGCTCCAGCTGCAGACCCATTGTCCCTTCCCTGATCACTGACGTGGGTTTGTTCTTGGATTCCTGGATTCTTTCTGGACGCTTGTTTAGGAAGGAGAGTTATCTTCAGCTGGATCCTGGGAAAAGTCCTCTGGTTTATCCCAGACAGAGAAATGATCGTGGTCACGGCTTCGCACAGTGCCTGCGATGTAGCCAGGCTTAAGTTAAAAATGTTCAGTATTGTATAACAACCCCGTATTGTTAATTGAAATGCAACACGATTTTTTAGTCTTAGGTTTTTATTAATCATTGTTTACCTTCATGCATATGCGAGAAGAAACTTCATTATTTCAGCTTAATAACACGTGCAAGTAGTTACACCTATTAAGGGAAAAAAAATCCGTGGCAATTTAACGTTCATTAACAACAGCACAAATCATCTGTGAGCCCACCAGTTAGAATTAGGCTTTTTTTGGAGAGTAAGGGTAAGTAAAGGGACAGTCATCATCTCTGAATTCTGTGTTTCCTAAGATTCATCTTCTGTAAAGCAGATTCGCAAAGGCAGTTGTATGAATCTTAAGAGCACCTGCTTGTCTGAACCTGCAGGAGGGAATTCTGGCATTATTATACCCATTTACAGGTAGACTGGATTGAGGCACAGAGAGATTAATAACTTGCTCAAGGTTTATGCGACTAGTAGGTAGAAAGTGATAAGTAGAAACACCAGAATTTGAACCCAGGCATTTTGGCCCTGATGTCAAAAGCTCAGCTTCTCTGTACACGGGTGTGGAATTGAATCTTGGAGACAGAGTTTTGGGTGAAGTAGAAAAGGATAGCTTTATTACTTTGCCAGGCAAAGGGGGACATGGTGGGCTCCTGCCTCGAAAAACTGTGTCCCCACTTGGAGAGGATAGTGGGAAGTTTTATAGTAATTGTTCAAGAAGGGCGTGATCAGCTCGTGGACATTCTCCTGATGGGTTGGTGGTGAGGTAAGTAGGAGTCGGCATCATCAACCTTCAGGTTCCAACTGGTCTGGGGTCTACATGCTTGTGGGCACCATACCATCGTTAACTTCTCCCACCTGGAGGGGGTTTCAGTATCTGCAAAACAGCTCAAAGATATTGTTGTGTGTATCCATTGGTGGGGAACCAGGACCTTGCCCCAAGGCTGCATTATTGTTTCTCTCGACTGTTTGTTTCTCCCTTTTCTCGCATCCCCTCCCTTCCCTAATGAACAGCTGCTTGAATCTGCCTGTTGGAACTCAGGGTCATGGAGGCTGAATGAAGGCTGTTTCCTGTAGTCAAAGAAATGGGGGACACAGAAAGGCTTTGTGCACAGGAGCCCCACAGGGCCCTGCTCGGTATCAGCCCTATTAAGTTGTTGGTACTTCCTGTCTGCCTCTGATTTCCTCTAATAGCCAGCCTCAGGAATACTCTGGGAGCTACAAGAAACATGTGGGTAAGGGCTGTTTATGGATTGTTCATGAACTAAGGCAGCTGGCCGAGGAGGCCCAGGGGAAGCTGGAATCCAGCCCCTGTTCTCACTGGGTTATGTTGTCACTGCATTTGCCTAGAGAAGGGGGCCCCTCTTCCAGATCACATGAAGTACCACGTGGGCTAGCACTGTTCCCAGCATCTGTCTCATGATGGCTTTCTTTCCCTTCCCCAGTTTTGCCTTCCCAGAACTCGGCCTTTCCCCAGCAGGAAGAGGAAAAAAATGACCAAATTCCAGGTAAGTCAGGTTTGCTTTTCTGTTTCTTAAAATGACATCTCATTTCACAAAGACTGGATATATTTTTCTCCTGCTCGGGAAGGGTAAAGGGAGCCAAAGGCACTTGAGGAATTGTTGTGTGGCGGCCCCTTGCTTTTTGTTTACTTCCACATAATGATGTGAAAATTAATAGATAATTTTTAAAACTAAAAATGTTCCCATAATCAATTATACTCCAATATAAAACAAAAAGTTAAAAAAATAAAAATAAAAAGTAAATTCATTACCCAAAAAAAAAAGTTCCCACATTATAAACATGTTTACAAATCAGTTTTCATTTTCTCACATTCCTTTTCATTAGTGTTTACGTGTGTTGAATTGTAATCACAGTTTTCAATACCATTTTGGATTTTTATTTTTTTAATTTATTTAATTTTGCTTTTTGGCTGCGTTGGGTCTTCGTTGCTGTGCGTGGGCTTTCTCTTAGTTGTGGCGAGCGGGGGCTACTCTTCGTGGTGGTGTGTGGGCTTCTCATTGCGGTGGCTTCTCTTGTTGTGGAGCACGGGCTCTAGGCGTGCAGGCTCAGTAGTTGTGGTGCACGGGCTCAGTAGTTGTGGCTCACGGGCTCTAGAGTGCAGGCTCAGTAGTTGTGTACATGGGTTTAGTTGCTCCGCGGCTTGTGGGATCTTCCTGGACCAGGGCTCGAACCCATGTCCCCTGCCTTGGCAGGCGGATTCTTAACCACTGTGCCAGCAGGTAAGCCCCACATTTTCAATTTTTAAAATTGTATAGGTCCCACAACTTAAATGGTCACATCATTTTCCATAGTTTACCTAGTATTTTTTTCTATTGTCCATATTTATGTGGTTTATGAATTTTCCCATTTTAAGATGTTTGCAGTGACCGTTTTCCTACATATAACCTTTCTTCCCAAACAGGAATTCTGAGAGCTCTGCCATTTTCTTCCTAAAAGTTTGGGAACTCAATTGTTTTCTCATGGGGAGCCTCACGTTTTGTGGCTGGAATGTCTAAAGCATGGTTTCGGGCCACAATGTCCAGCTGATACTGAACTAAGAGAAAATAATTTTGTTTTCAAACAAGAACTAGATTCTTTAATTCTAAGTTACACCACGTATGTATTATAGTTAAGTATCTGTTTTGTTCACTGCCATGTTAGTATATTTTAAAGAGGTACACACTGATTTTGAAAAGTCTAGTAGCAGCAGGGACTTGCCAGGCATTTACTCCATGGAGCAGCTGTGTAAGGATATAGATGGTCTTATCTGCATTTTAACAGAAACAGATTTGTGAACTTTCAGATCCCTGTGAAAATCCACTCAGTCCCCAGCTGACACTAAAGTTTCCATTGCCCGAGCCAGGACTTTCAGGTGTCCAGTGAGGATGAGTGGAGAGACCCAGAAGAAGAGACTGCTCCACTTGGGGCCCTGCGGCCACGTTGTATATATGCCTGGCGTGGCTGGAGGACTCCAAAAATGACACTGCCCTCAGTTTGTTCCTTTTCTTAGTGCCTGTCTCTTCTTTGCCAGATGTGTCAACTGGTTGTTTAATACACATATGCTCAGGACTCCAGTCAGAACAAATGTACAGATGGGCTAAGTCTTTAGAGAAATAACTTTTTTTTTTGGCTGAGCAGCTTGTGGGATCTTTTTTTTTTTTAATTTTTATTTATTTATTTATGGCTGTGTTGGGTCTTCGTTTCTGTGCGAGAGCTTTCTCTAGTTGCGGCAAGCGGGGGCCACTCTTCATCGCGGTGCGCGGGCCTCTCACTATCGTGGCCTCTCTTGTTGCGGAGCACAGGCTCCAGACGCACAGGCTCAGTAGTTGTGGCTCACGGACCTAGTTGCTCCGCGGCATGTGGGATCCTCCCAGACCAGGGCTCGAACCCGTGTCCCCTGCATTGGCAGGCAGATTCTCAACCACTGCGCCACCAGGGAAGCCCAGCTTGTGAGATCTTAGTTCCCTGACCAGGGATTGAACCCGGGACCCTGGCAGTGGAAGCACTGAGTCCTAACCACTGGCCCGCCAGGGAATTCCCTAGAGAAATAATTGTAATTGTCATAAAGGAATGCCAAGGCATGAGACACAGGAAACAGGAGTGAGGGGTGAAGGTGGGAATTTGTACATGCTAGAAAAGGCTTAATATTCTTCATAGGAATCTTACTGATGCATCAGCTACCTCAATAGGATTACAAGCAAGGCAAATGAACAAGCGATATGTGGGGGGAAAATATTGAAAGATGTTTTGGTGAAGTTAAATAAATGGAAATTTTTAAAAAGAGCTGTTTTTATCACTTACCAAATTACCCAAGATTTAAGAAGTAAGATAATGTCCAGTTTGGGCCAGAGTATGGAGAATCACGAACACTTTTGATCTGCGACAGGAAGAGTTAATTGGGAAAATTGCCATTTTACTAGCAAAGGTGCATATTTTTTTTGACAGTGCAGTTGCAGCTTCTTGGAACTTAGCCTAAGGAAATAACCAGACAAGTTGGCTAAGATCTATGTGAAAATGCGTTTTTTGCAGCATTATTAGTAAGTTTAAAATCTTAAATTATTGTATTGTTGTTTAATTATTTGGAATGGTTAAATGTATGTTTTTTTCACTTTTATGAAATACCATGCAGCCGTGAATAATGATGATAATAGTAATAGTGATGGCTGACATTTTTTGAGTATCTAACGTGATACTCCCTGGAGGTCCAGTGGTTAAGACTCCACGCTTCCACTGAATGGGGCATGGGTTCGATCCCTGGTCAGGGAACTAAGATCCTGCATGCCGTGCAGCAAGGTGGGGAAAAACAAAAAAGTGTCAGATATATCCTAAACCCTTCGCATATTCTCATTTAATCCCATCAAGTACCCTATGATGTTGTGCCCTTGTACAGATGGGTAAATTGAGGTATTGAGAAGTTAGGTGACTTGTCCAAGGCCACAAAGGTAGTAATGGACAGAGCCTTAGAGTGTGAACTGAGGCAGTCAGTCTCCAAAGCCTGTGCTCTTAACCTTGACACTGAATGCTGCCACAGTTGACAGGTACAGCATGTACCTGAGACAGAATGAACTACCTACCTGCCCCCACGGAGGTACTGAAGGCTGGTTAGATTGGCAGTCGTTGACAAAATAGTGGTACTGCCCAGTGAGAGAAGGAGATAGGCACTATTATTGTAAATACCGTTGGGACTAAATTAACTCAACATTTCTTACAAAATTTGGCACTTTCAGTGAAATTGTAAAATGCGTGTATGCCTTGATGTAACCATGACAGTTCTAGAGATACAGCTATATAAAGGGCACCATGTTGCACGTATATAAGGTTTTTAAATTTTTTCTTGTCGTTCTTTCCTCCACCGACCCCACCACTCCAGCATCTTTGGTGTGATTGTGGAAGGGGAAGAGGAGACAGTGTCCTAAAAAGAGTGGTTCAGGTCGCTTAGAGCCTGGAACAGCCTCCCATGTGCCTCCTCCACCTTCCCAGTGCTGCCCTTCTCCCAGGGGAGGTTGGTTGTAAGATTGAGGCTACATGTGTTTGGTGTCGTAGGAGGCGGTGACCTTCAAGGACGTGGCCGTGACCTTCACGGAGGAGGAGCTGGGGCTGCTGGACTCCACCCAGAGGAAGCTGTACCGAGAGGTGATGCTGGAGAACTTCCGGAACCTGCTCTCAGTGGGTGAGGACGGGCGCCCTCCCTGTGACTTGGCATCATCCCCCATCGCAGGGTTTCCCAACCTCGGTGCTACTGCCTTTTGGGGCCAGATGGTTTCTTTGTCATGGGGACTCTCCTGTGCATTATAGGATGTTTAGTAGCATCCCTGGCCTCTGCCCGCGACTTGCAGGCTTTGGGACTCCTTAGAGACCAGAGATTTCCAATCCCTTTGGAGCATAGAGACAAGATGTTTCTAGTCTTTGTTCCAAGGCAAACGTTTGTCTTTTGTAACTGCGCTATCAGTGAACAGTTGAGCTTGGCTGCACCTGACTCCTTATTTCATATTATATCTTTTTTTTTCATCCCAATCTCCTAATTTATCCCTCTCTCCCCCACTTTCATATCTTTTTTTATTTTTTTAAATTAGTTTTTATTGGAGTATAGTTGCTTTACATATTGTGTCTTTTTTAAATTGGTGGGTCATGATCCATTGGTGGGGCATGAAGTTAATTTAGTAATAAGTCTTGTAATAATGTAGAATAAAGTAGCAGTGTCAGAGCTCCTTAGCAAGAACGGTGCACATCGTAGCAATAACTGCAGCGCTTGCAGTAAATATAGTGAGACTCTGCAGTGATGACACAGGTCATTTAGTCTTTTGTTTCAGTGATTCGTGGGGGTAGTCACGTGTTTCTAATGAGAATGTATTTCTCACAACAGGTCTGATCAAAAATGTTCAATAAACTTTGGGGGAGGGGGAGAGCCTTCCGTCATGGGATTGGAACCAAAATTGTTCAGTACTTTTTTTCCCTTTAATGTTTTCTCAGGGCACCAGTCCTCCAAGCCAGATATGATATCCCAGTTGGAGAGAGAGGAAAAGCTTTGGATGACGGAGGTCCAGACCCAGAGAGGTAGGCATTCAGGTGAGGACCTTGCCGCCAGAGTCCCATTATCCTGCCTCTGTTCTGGATAATCTGTCTCTTCTCTGTACAGCAGGCAAAGAGGCCCTTTGAAAACCTCAGTCATGTCACACTCTACTTCAGGCCCTCCCCTGGCTCCCCATTCCCCTCGAATAAAATCCAACGTATTTAAGGGGCCCCTGAGGGCCTGTAGTGGTGTCCGTTCACCCAGCCTTAACGGTCCGCATTTTTCTCCTGTCATTTCCCCCTGCCTTGCCCTCTGCCAGCCTCACTGGTTCCTCAAATATGAGGATTACACTTCTGCATGAGGACCTTTTCCTCTCTTTTCTCTGGCTGGGAGGCTGCTACCCCACAAACCTCCAGCCCCACTCTCTTATTCATTCATGTCTCTGCTCGGAAGTTCATCTCACCCACGGCCTTCCTTGACCACTCCTTTTAAAATACCATCTTCACTCCATCACCTTCATTTGTGTCTAAGTACTACACCTCCAGACTTCCTAGCATATATATATTTTTTAATTGTGAAAAACATGCATAACATAAAATTTATCATTTTAATCATTTTTAAGTGTACAGTTCAGTGGCGTTAAGTACATTCACATTGTTGTGCACCCATCGACACTATTCATCGCCAAAACTTTTTCATCTTCCCAAACAGAAACTGTCCCCATTAAACAAGTCCTTGTTCTCTCCTTACCCCCAGGCCCTAGTAACCACTCTTCTACCTTCTGTCTCTGTCATACAGTATTTGGCCTTTTGTGTCTGGCTTATTTCACTTAGCATGGTATCTTCGAGGTTCGTCCATGTTACAATGTGTGTCAGAATTTCCCTTTTTAAGGCTGAATAATACCGCATTGTATGTATATAGCACATTTTCTTCATCTGTCGATGGACATTTGGGTTGTTCACAACCTTTTGGTTATTGTGAATAATGCTGCTGTGAACATGGGTGTACAGATATCTGTTTAAGTCTCTGCTTTGCATTCTTTTGTGTATATACCCCAGGTAGAAATGCTGGATCATGTGGTAATTCTCTAATTTTTTGAGACACTGCCATACTTTTTTCCATAGTAGCTGCAGCATTTTACATTCCCACCAGGAATGCAGAAGGGTTCCAATTTGTAGCATCCTCACCAATACTTGTTATTTTTTGTTTGTTTTTTATAGTAGCCATCCTAATGGGTTTGAAGTGGTATCCCATTGTTTTTGATTTGCATTTTTCTAATGATTCGTGATGTTTAGCATCTTTTTATATTCTTATTGGCCACGTGCTTATCTTCTTTGGAGAAATGTCTATGCAAGTCTTTTTCTCATTTTTGAATCAGGGTGTTTGTTGTTTTTAGGAGTTCTTTGTGTATTTTGAATATCCCTCATCAGGTATATGATTTACAAGTATTTTCTCTCATTCTGTGTGTGGCCTTTTTACTTTATGGAGAAGGACTTTTTATGCACAAAAGTTTTTAATTTTCATGACGTGAAATTTGTCAATTATTTTTGTTGTCGCCTGTGCCTTTGGTGTCATATCTAAGAAACCATTGCCAACTCCAACGTCATGCAGCTTTTACTGTTTTCTTCTAGGGGTTTTATAGTTTTAGCTCTTATGTTTAGGTCTGATGCATTTTGAGTTGATTTTTGTATATGGTGTAAGGAGGGGTCCAACCTCATTCTTCTGCATGTGAATATCCAGCTTTCCCAGAACCATTTGTTGAAAAGATGGTCCTTTCCCCATTGAATGGTCTTGGCCCCCTTGTCCAAAATCATTTGACCATCTATTCAGTGGTTTATTTCTGGGCTCTCTGGTCTGCTCCCTTGGTCTGTTTGTATGTCTGTCTTGATGCCAATACCACACTGTTTTGATTAGCTTTATAAGTTTTAAAATCAGCGTGTGAGTCCACCAACTTTTTTCTAATTTTTCAAGATTGTTTTGGCTATTTGGGTTCCTTCAAGATTCCATATGAACTTTAGGATGAGTTTTCCTATTTCTGTGTTGGGATTTTGACAGGGATTGAGTTGAATCTGTAGATCCCTTTCGGTAGCATTGACAAAGTAATATTAGATCTCCCTGTCCATGAACATGAGATGTCACTCCATTTTTTTAATGTCTTTAATTTCTTTCACCAGTGTTTTGTAGCTTTCAGTGTACAATCCTTTCACCTCCTTGGTTCATTCCTAAGTATTTTATTCTTTTTGACACTATTGTAAATGGAATTGTTTTATTTCGTTTTCAAATTGTTCATTGTGTATAGAAATGCAATTAATTTTTTTTAGTTGAAGTATAGTTGTTTACAATGTTAATTTACTGCTGTAGAGCAAAGTGATTCAGTTATACATATTTATACATTCTTTAAAATATTCTTTTCCATTATGGTTTATTATTTACTGAATATATCAATAGTTCTCTGTGCTATATAGTAGGACCTTGCTGTTTATCCATTCTATATATAATAGTTTGCATCTGCTAATCCCAACCTCCCACTCTATCCCTTCCCCACCCCTCCACCTTGGCAACCACCAGTCTGTTCTCTGTGTCTGTCATTCTGTTTCATAGATAGGTTCATTTTTTTTATAGGTTCATTTGTGTCATTTTTTAGATTCCACATATAAGTGATATCATATGGTATTTGTCTTTCTCTTTCTGACTTACTTAGTATGATAATCTCTAGTTCCATCCACGTTGCTGCAAATGGCATTATTTCGTTCTTTCTTATGGCTGAGTACTATTCCATTGTATACATATACCACATCTTCTTTATCCAGTCATCTGTTGATGGACATTTAGGTTGTTTCCATGTCTTGGCTATTGTGAATAGTGCTGCTGTGAATATAGGGGTACATGCATCTTTTTGAATTGTAGTTTTGTCTGAATATATGTGCAGGAGTGGGATTGCTGGATCATATGGCAACTCTTTTTAGTTTTCCGAGGAACTTCCATACTGTTTTCCACAGTGGCTAGAAATGCAACTAATTTTTGTATGTTGACCTTGTATCTTGCTACTTTTAATTCATTTACTGGTTTTAACAGTTTTTTGTGTGTGGAATTCGTATTCCCAGCCAGGCAGTCATCTTCTCTGCCATTTATCTTATCCTCTTTGCCCCTCTCCCCTGATACTTAAACAATCACATGACCTAGGTGAAGTTTTCTGGTAGACATTTCAAATGTGATATTTATAGACGTCACAGATGCAGCTGTGTAGACAAGGAGAATCTGTGTAGGAAAAGAGAAGAAATTACTGAAATGAACCTTTTGCAATTCTGAGTAAGTTTAAGTATAATTTGTGTAATTTGATATTACTCTTAACTCATTTATCATAAGTATTAGAAGAAAACACCTTGGGAATTCCCTGGTGGTCCAGGGTTAGGACTCTGCACTTTCACTGCTGAGGGCCCGGGTTCAATCCCTGGTTGGGGACCTAAGATCCTGCGAGCTGCCCAGCACAGCCAAAAAAAAAAAAAAAGACGAAGCACCTTATACATTTAATCCTTGGAATAGTCCTGACCACCTGGGTGATTATCTGTTTTTTATGGGATGAAACTTAGGCCTTTGAAAATGTCATATAGCTTGTAAGTGGGTGAGTCAGGCCTTAAAGCCTGTTTGCTCTTAGTAGAGGCGCTGGTTTAAACCTGTTAACGTTTTTGTGGACCCCCAAACTGCCAATTTGCCATTTTCCTGCAAGTGCGGCATCTACTACAGAAGTGGAAGAATTTCAAAAATGTAGAAAACGTAGAAAGTTAGTTAATCCTAAAACTGTGTATGTGCTTCATTAAGATAATCATGTAATAAACCACCAACCTGGGGGCATACGTGATAAAAAAAAAAATGATCTAATGGGATCCCATGTGTAACCCCACAGTTGAGTTCAGTTTTAACATTCATCATCATGTCTTTTATTGAAAATTGACGATTTAAAAAGTTAATTCTCTGCTTCTCCGCCTTCCCCACATACACACACCATCCGGATGATCTGGTTTTTCTCCTTTCCATGGCTTTAAACGTTTTATTTTAGAAATATTAAAATGGAAAAGTAATGAAAATAGTATAGCATAGTCTGTATATTCATACCATCTCCACGGTCGTCAATTTCTGCTATTCCCGTTTTATGTATCCTCCCACTCCTGTTTTTGCTGGAGTATGTCACATCACCCACAGATACATCAATGTCTGTCCACAGCAAGAACTCACCTCATGCCTATCCTATGATCAGTATGGATGCGGGTATATTTATTTTTACTTTGGGTTATATCCAACATGGCATTGTTTATTTTGCTGTCAAATTGTTCCTGCTTTGACCATTGGGAGCTCTTTCAGGTTGGCTCCTATACCCCTGTGCCTCGCCCCATCCTTTTGTTTTTGGAGTGTTTCCTTTCCTTCTGGCTCTACAAAGTCCTCCCTGTCATCTTGTATTTTTCTTACCCAGCCTTGGAATCAGCCATCTGCCCAAGGACTCCTGGTTCCTTTCAGTGGAGAATGGTATAATATTTGTGCACTAATCAAAATGCTTTTTAGTCAAAATGCTTCTTAGTCAACCTTATTGAGAAACAACTTACATAAAGTAGAATTCACCCTTTTTGAAAATTTATAATTTGAGAGTTACAGAAATGGTACGTAGATAGTGTAGAAAGTTCCCGCAAATGCCTCACCCAGTTTGCCCATTGTTAACACCTTACCTGACCATGGTAAATTTGTCAAAACTACAAATTTCACGTTGGTATAGTACTTTTTAAAATCTAATTGGCCCTATCAAGCAATTCTTTTTTAATTTTTTAAATTTATCGAAGTAGAGTTGATTTACAATGTTGTGTTCATTTCTGCTGTACAGCAAAGTGATTCGGTTACATGTATACATTCTTTTTCATTATGGTCTATCACAGGATACTGAATATAGTTCCCTGTGCTATACAGTAGGACCTTGTTGTTTATCCATCCTATGTATAATAGTTTGCAGCAGTTCTTGAATAGAGCAGCATTCTACCTAGCAATTAGAAGGGCACCCCAAGGAGCTGTACAAAATGGAAGGTTTTTTATAGGCAGAAAGGGGGTGGGAGAAGGAAGTTGTTAGCAAAAGAAAAGAAATGTGTTAGGCCAGCTCATCTTTTTAGGGAGGCATGCGTCTTATGCAGGTTGCCTCACTGGTGCTGATGTGGAGATTTCAGAGTGTCTGTTTAAAGGTCACCTTCCTGAGAGGGGTTGAAACTGCAGTTATGTCTTGGTTTGCTGTCATGGGGGCAGATGACCCCATTTGGGGCTTGTTATTTCTTAACCTTTCCCCCTTTTAATCAAAGTCTCAACGTATCTGAGAGATGTCATCAAAATGTAAGGCATTAATGCCATTCTCTGCTACTGTCCTGTGATTCTTGCAACTTTGTTGATCCCTGACGTGGGGTCCATAGGTCGTGGTTTTATTTAATCCCTGTGACATTCACAGGTCATGGGTTCCAGGTACATAATCCTTAAGTCAGTCACTCTTCTTCCTTTTCCTTTTAAATTTTTTAAAAAATGTATTTATTTTATTTTTGGCTGCATTGGATCTTCGTTGCGGTGCACGGCCTTCTTATTGTGGTGGCTTCTCGTTGTGGAGCACAGGCTCTAGGCGTGTGGGCTTCAGTAGTTTTAGCATGCGGGCTCAGTAGTTGTGGCTCACGGGCTCTAGAGCGCAGGCTCAGTAGTTGTGGTGCACGGACTTAGTTGCTCCGCGGCATGTGGGATCTTCCCGGACCAGGGCTTGAACCCGTGTCCCCTGCATTGGCAGGCGGATTCTTAACCACTGCATCACCAGGGAAACCCCTCTTCTTCCTTTTCTGATGTTCTCATCTTAGGGAAATCATTTGCTTGGCAGTCAGCAGCTGTGAACACGCATTTAAAGCTTTTGAGAGAATCCCACGAGCCAGAGTGATTTTTTTTTTTTTATAACTATATGCAGGATAATTCCCTCTGTTTGGATATGCTTGGAACCATGGTCCCCAAGACTCAAACCAGTCAAAATCAAGTAAGTCAAAGAAATGCCATTGAAAGGGTCTTCTTTTTTTTTCTTTTTAAAAAAATTTTTAAAATTATTATTTTTTTTAACATCTTTATTGGAGTATAATTGCTTTACAATGGTGTGTTAGTTTCTGCTTTATAACAAAGTGAATCAGCTATACATATACATATATCCCCATATCTCCTCTCTCTTGCGTCTCCCTCCCACCCCCCCATCCCACCCCTCTAGGTGGTCACAAAGCACCGAGCTGATCTCCCTGTGCTATGCAGCTTCTTCCCACTAGCTATCTGTTTTACATTTGGTAGTATATATAAGTCCATGCCACTCTCTCACTTCGTCCCAGCTTACCCTTCCCCCTCCCCGTGTCCTCAAGTCCATTCTCTCCGTCTGCGTCTTTATTCCTGTCCTGCCCCTAGGTTCTTCAGAACCATTTTTTTTTTTTTTTTTTTTTAGATTCCATATATATGTGTCAGCATACGGTATTTATTTTTCTCTTTCTGACTTACTTCACTCTGTATGACAGTCTCTGGGTCCATCCACCTCACTACAAATAACTCAATTTCGTTTCTTTTTATGGCTGAGTAATATTCCATTGTATATATGTGCCACATCTTCTTTATCCATTCATCTGTCGATGGACACTTAGGTTGCTTCCATGTCCTGGCTATTGTAAATAGAGCTGCAATGAACATTGTGGTACATGACTCTTTTTGAATTATGGATTTCTCAGGGTATATGCCCAGTAGTGGGATTGCTGGGTCATATGGTAGTTCTGTTTTTAGTTTTTTAAGGAACCTCCATACTGTTCTCCATAGTGGGTGTATCAGTTTACATTCCCACCAACAGTGCAAGAGGGTTCCCTTTTCTCCACACCATCTCCAGCATTTATTGTTTGTAGACTTTTTGATGATGGCCATTCTGACTGGTGTGAGATGATACCACATTGTAGTTTTGATTTACATTTCTCTAATGATTAGTGATGTTGAGCATCCTTTCATGTATTTGTTGGCAATCTGTATATCTTCCTTGGAGAACTGTCTATTCAGGTCTTCGGCCCATTTTTGGATTAGGTTGTTTGCTTTTTTGATCTTGAGCTGCATGAGCTGTTTGTAAATTTTGGAGATTAATCCTTTGTCAGTTGCTTCATTTGCAAATATTTTCTCCCATTCTGAGGGCTGTCTTTTCGTCTTGTTTATGGTTTCCTTTGCTGTGCAAAAGCTTTTAAGTTTCATTAGGTCCCACTTGTTTATTTTTTTTATTTCCATTTCTCTAAGAGGTGGGTCAAAAAGGATCTTGCTGTGATTTATGTCATAGAGTGTTCTGCCTATGTTTTCCTCTAAGAGTTTTATAGTGTCTGGCCTTACATTTAGGTTTTTGATCCATTTTGAGTTTATTTTTGTGTATGGTGTTAGGGAGTGTTCTAATTTAATTCTTTTTTTTAAATTTTTTATTTATTTTATTTTTGGCTGCGTTGGGTCTTTATTACTGTGCGCGGGCTTTCTCTAGTTACGGTGAGCAGGGGGCTACCGTTCGTTGCGGTGCACAGGCTTCTCATTGCAGTGGCTTCTCTTTTTGCGGAGCACAGGCTGTAGGTGCACAGGCTTCAGTAGTTGTGGCTCGTGGCTTCTAGAGCACAGGCTCAGTAGTTATGGCGCACAGGCTTAGTTGCTCCGCGGCATGTGGTATCTTCCAAGACCAGGGCTCAAACCCATGTCCCCTGCATTGGCAGGCAGATTCTTAACTACTGTGCTACCAGGGAAGCCCCTAATTTCATTCTTTTACGTGTAGCTGTCCAGTTTTCCCAGCACCACTTATTGAAGAGGCTGTCTTTTCTCCATTTTATATTCTTCCCTCCTTTATCAAAAATAAGGTGACCATATGAGCGTGGGCTTATCTCTGGGCTTTCTATCCTGTTCCATTGATCTGTTTTTCTGTTTTTGTGCCAGTACCATACTGTCTTGATTACTGTAGCTGTGTAGTATAGTCTGAGGTCTGGGAGCCTGATTCCTACAGCTCCGTTTTTCTTTCTCAAGATTGCTTTGGCTATTCGGGGTCTTTTGTGTTTCCATACAAATTGTGAAACTTTTTGTTCTAGTTCTGTGAAAAATGCCATCAGTAGTTTGATAGGGATTGTATTGATCTGTAGATTGCTTTGGGTAGTATAGTCATTTTCATAATGTTGATTCTTCCAATCCAAGAACATGGTATATCTCTCCATCTGTGTGTATCATCTTTAATTTCTTTCACCAGTGTCTTATAGTTTTCTGCATACAGGTCTTTTGTCTCCTTAGGTAGATTTATTCCTAGGTATTTTATTCTTTTTGTTGCAATGGTAAATGGGAGTGTTTCCTTAATTACTCTTTCTGATCTTTCCTTGTTAGTGTATAGGAATGCAAGAGATTTCTGTGCATTAATTTTGTATCCTGCTACTTTACCAAATTCATTGATTAGCTCTAGTAGTTTTCTGGTAGCATCTTTAGGATTCTCTATGCATAGTATCATGTCATCTGCAAACAGTGACAGCTTTACTTCTTTTCTGATTTGGATTCCTTTTATTTCTTTTTCTTTTCTGATTGCTGTGGCTAAAACTTCCAAAACTATGTTGAATAATAGTGGTGAGAGGGGACAGCCTTGTCTTGTTCTTGATCTTGGAGGAAATGGTTTCAGTTTTTCACCATTGAGAACGATGTTGGCTGTGGGTTTGTCATATATGGCCTCTATTATGTTGAGGTAAGTTCCCTCTATGCCTACTTTCTGGAGGGTTTTTTTAATCATAAATGGGTGTTAAATTTTGTCAAAAGCTTTTTCTGCATCTATTGAGATGATCATATGGTCTTTCTTCAATTTGTTAATATGGTGTATCACATTGATTGATTTGTGTATATTGAAGAATCCTTGCATTCCTGGGATAAACCCCACTTGATCATGGTGTATGATCCTATTAATGTGCTTTTGGATTCTGTTTGCTAGTATTTTGTTGAGGATTTTTGCATCTATGTTCATCAGTGATATTGGCCTGTACTTTTCTTTCTTTGAGACATCTTCATCTGGTTTTGGTATCAGGGTGATGGTGGCCTCGTAGAATGAGTTTGGGAGTGTTCCTCTCTCTGCTATATTTTGGAAGAGTTTGAGAAGGATAGGTGTTAGCTCTTCTCTAAATGTTTGATAGAATTCGCCTGTGAAGACATCTGGTCCTGGGCTTTTGTTTGTTGGAAGATTTTTAATCACAGTCTCATCAATTTCAATGCTTGTGATTGGTATGTTTATATTTTCTGTTTCTTCCGGGTTCAGTCTCAGAAGGTTGTGCTTTTCTAAGAATTTATTCATTTTTTTCCAGGTTGTCCATTTTATTGACATATAGTTGCTTGTAGTAGTCTTTCATGATCCTTTGTATTTCTGCAGTGTCAGTTGTTACTTCTCCCTTTTCATTTCTAATTCTGCTGATTTGAGTCGTCTCCCTTTTTTTCTTGATGAGTCTGGCTAATGGTTTATCAATTTTGTTTATCTTCTCAAAGAACCAGCTTTTAGATTTATTGATCTTTGCTATTGTTTCCTTCATCTTATTTCTGATCTGATCTTTATGATTTCTTTCCTTCTGCTAACTTTGGCGTTTTTTTGTTCTTCTTTCTCTAATTGCTTCAGGGGTAAGTTTAGGTTGTTTGAGCTGTTTCTTGTTTCTTGAGATAGGACTGTATTGCTATAAACTTCCCTCTTAGAACTGCTTGTGCTGCATCCCATCGGTTTTGGGTCGTCATGTTTTCATTGTCATTTGTTTCTAGGTATTTTTTTATTTCCTCTTTGATTTCTTCAGTGATCTCTCAGCTATTAAGTAGTGTATTGTTTAGCTTCATGTGTTTGTATTTTTTACAGATTTTTTTCCTGTAATTGATATCTAGTCTCATAGCATTGTGGTTGGAAAAGATACTTGATATGATTTCAATTTTCTTAAATTTACCAAGACTTGATTTGTGACCCAAGATATGCTCTATCCTGGAGAATGTTCCATGAGCACTTGAGAAGAAAGTGTATTCTGTTGTTTTTGGATCGAATGTCCTATAAATATCAATTAAGTCTATCTTGTTTAATGTATCATTTAAAGCTTGTGTTTCCTTATTTATTTTCATTTTGGATGATCTGTCCATTGGTGAAAGTTGGGTGTTAAAGTCCCCTACTATGATTGTGATACTGTCGATTTCCCCTTTTGTGGCTGTTAGCATTTGCCTTATGTATTGAGGTGCTCCTATGTTGGGTGCATAAATATTTACAATTGTTATATCTTCTTGGATTGATCCCTTGATCATTTCATAGTGTCCTTCTTTGTCTCTTGTAACAGTCTTTAAAGTCTGTTTTGTCTGATATGAGAATTGGTACTCCGCCTTTCTTTTGATTTCCATTTGCATGGAATATCTTTTTCCATCTCCTCACTTTCAGTCTGTATGTGTCCCTAGGTCTGAAGTGGGTTTCTTGTAGACAGCATATATATGGTTCTTGTTTTTGTATCCATTCAGCCAGTCTATGTCTTTTGGTGGGAGCATTTAATCCATTTACATTTAAGGTAATTATTGATATGTATGTTCCTATTACCATTTTATTAATTGTTTTGGGTTTATTATTGTAGGTCTTTTCCTTCTCTTGTGTTTCCTGCCTAGAGAAGTTCCTTTAGCATTTGTTGTAAAGTTGGTTTGGTGGTGCTGAATTCTCTTAGCTTTTGCTTGTCTGTAAAGGTTTTAATTTCTCCTTCGAATCTGAATGAGATCCTTGCCGGGTAACGTAATCTTGGTTGTAGGTTTTTCCCTTTCATCGCTTTAAATACGTCTTGCCACTCCCTTCTGGCTTGCAGAGTTTCTGCTGAAAGATCAGCTTTTAACCTTATGGGGATTCCCTTGTAAGTTATTTGTTGTTTTTCCCTTGCTGCTTTTAATATTGTTTCTTTGTATTTAATTTTTGATAGTTTGATTAATATGTGTCTTGGTGCATTTCTCCTTGGATTTATCCTGTATGGGACTCTGCACTTCCTGGACTTGATTGACTATTTCCTTTCCCATATTAGGGAAGTTTTCAACTATAATCTCTTCAAATATTTTCTCAGTCCCTTTCTTTTTCTCTTCTTCTTCTGGGACCTCTATAATTCGAATGTTGGTGCGTTTAATGTTGCCCCAGAGGTCTCTAAGACTGTCCTCAATTCTTTTCATTCTTTTTTCTTTATTCTGCTCTGCAGTAGCTATTTCCACTATTTTATCTTCCAGGTCACTTATCCGTTCTTCTGCCTCAGTTATTCTGCTATTGATTCCTTCTAGAGAATTTTTAATTTCATTTATTGTGTTGTTCATCATTGTTTGCTCTTTAGTTCTTCTAGGTCCTTGTTAAACGTTTCTTGTATTTTCTCCATTCTATTTCCAAGATTTTGGATCATCTTTACTGTCATTACTCTGAATTCTTTTTCAGGTAGACTGCCTATTTCCTCTCCATTTGTTTGGTCTAGTGGGTTTTTACCTTGCTCCTTCATCTGCTGTGTGTTCCTCTGTCTTCTCATTTTGCTTAACTTACTGTGTTTGGGGTCTCCTTTTCATAGGCTGCAGATTCGTAGTTCCGGTTGTTTTTGGTGTCTGCCCCCAGTGGGTAAGGTTGGTTCAGTGGGTTGTGTAGGCTTCCTGGTGGAGAGGACTAGTTCCTGTGTTCTGGTGGATGAGGCTGGATCTTGTCTTTCTGGTGGGCAGGACCGCATCCAGTGGTGTGTTTTGGGGTGTCTGTGAACTTATTATGATTTTAGGCAGCCTCTCTGCTAATGGGTGGGGTTGTGTTCCTGTCTTGCTAGTTGTTTGGCATAGCGTGTCCAGCACTGTAGCTTGCTGGTTGTTGAGTGGAGCTGGATCTTAGTGTTGAGATGGAGATCTCTGGGAGAGCTTTCGCCATTTGATATTACGTGGAGCTGGGAGGTCTCTGGTGGACCAATGTCCTGAACTCAGCTCTCCCACCTCAGAGGCACAGGCCTGACACCTGGCCGGAGCACCAAGACCCTTTTGGGAAGTCTGAGGTCTCCTGGCAGCGTTCAGTAGGTCTTCTGTAGGAGTTGTTCCACATGTAGATGTATTTCTGATGTATTTGTGGGGAGGAAGGTGATCTCCACGTCTTACTCCTCCACCATCTTGAAGCTCCCCCCCCCTTTTTTAAAAATTTTATTGGAGTATTGTTGGTTTACAATGTTGTTAGCTTCAGGTGTACAGCAAAGGGATTCAGTTATACATATACATATATTCATTCTTTTTCAGATTCTTTACCCATATAGGTTATTACAGAATACTGAGTAGAGTTCCCTGTGCTATACAGTAGGTCCTTGTTGGTTATCTATTTTATATATAGTAGTATGTGTACGTTAATCCCAAGCTCCTACTTTATCCCTCTTACCCCCATTTCCCCTTTGGTAACCATAGGTTTGTTGGATTTTAATTTATTTTATTTATTTATTTTAGGCTGCATTGGGTCTTCGTTGCTGTGCTCAGGCTTTCTCTAGTTGTGACGAGCGGGGGCTACTCTTCGTTGCGGTGCGCGGGCTTCTCATTGCAGTGGCTTCTCTTGTTGTGGAGCACGGGCTCTAGGCGCACGGGCTTCAGTAGTTGTGGCACACGGGCTCAGTAGTTGTGGCTCACGGGCTCTAGAGCGCAGGCTCAGTAGTTGTGGTGCACAGGCTTAGCTGCTCTGCGGCATGTGGGATCTTCCTGGACCAGGGCTCGAACCCGTGTCCCCTGCATTGGCAGGCAGATTCTTAACCACTGTACACCAGGGAAGTCCTCCATTTTTCTTTGTCAGGATTGCTTTGGCTATTCAGGGTCTTTTGTGTTTCCATACAAATTAAAAAATTTTTTGTTCTAGTTCTGTGAAAAATGCCATTGGTAATTTGATAGGGATTGCATTGAATCTGTGGATTGCCTTGGGTAGTACAGTCATTTTGACAATATTGATTCTTCCAGTCCAAGAACATGGTATATCTTTCCACCTGTTTGTGTCATCTTTGACTTCTTTCATTAGTGCCTTAAATATAGTTTTCAGAGTACAGGTCTTTTGCCTCCTTAGGTAGGTTTATTCTTTGGTGTTTTATTCTTTTTGATGTGATGGTAAATTGGATTATTTCCTTAATTTCTCTTTCTGATCTTTCATTGTTAGTGTATAGGAATGCAAGAGATTTCTGTGTATTAATTTTGTATCCTGCAACTTTATCGAATTCATTGATGCGCTCTAGTAGTTCTCTGATAGCATCTTTAGGGTTTTCTATGTATAGTATCAAAAGAGTCATCTTCTTAAGCCAAGTGGCCTCCTCAATGAACTTCTGTACCTGAGTTTCAGCTTCCCCAGAAGTGTTAACCCAGGTACAACAGGTTGTGTTGGCCACAGCACAGGCACCTCCTCCTTCAGCTAAAAGATAATCAGGGGCTGTCCTGTTATCAGGAATGGCCTTGGCCAGAGGGTCCACATATTTCTGCTGGGCAGCTAATGTCTTAGCAATGGAATCTGCAATCTCTTCAAGAGTTAAGGAGCGGTTTCTGATGACAGTCTCATTTATATCTACTCCTAATCGGGGAAGTAGGGCCCTACCAAAGGAAGCGAACAGTGAATCAGGAAAAGCCTCCTGGTAGGTCCTTTCTAGAACAGGTAGGGGCACGGTTAGATAACCAAGAGGCATTGCCCAGCTGTGCACCAGCCATCTAGGCATCCATAGGCCCAAGGAGAAACATAACCACCACAGACAAAGATAAGTCTTGTCAGGGCACAAACTACTTCCATGAAGGTGGCACTGTTAATGGATTCATTTGTAAGAATTGTTGCCTGTGCCTATTCAAGCCAGGGGTCAGTTAACTTATATTTCAGGCTGGGAGAAAATCTATTCTAAATTCCAGAGGTTAACCCCCTTAGCAGTGGCCTGGGGGATGCAGATGAGGGCATAATCTCTCCAGGCCAATGCCAGAGTAAAGGAAAGAAAGGGTTTCACGTTTAGTTAAAGTCTGGATCTGGCTTCTTGGGCAGAAGCAGTCTACCTTGGTGTCAGCTACTTCTCGCCCCTGTCACCTTGATTTGGAGGTCCCCAGTGTCTGTATAGGACCAGGTGTCAGGTGGGGTGTCTTTTTAGCTGTGGGATGTACATCCAGGGTTCAGTACCTTCTAGTTTCCCTGCAGTGTCTGGGCAGGAGCACTTGGTGAGGTCCCTTCTGATGGAGCTCGAGGGCTGCCTGCCTTCTTCCTGATTCCAAATCAGAAGGGTAGGAGAAAATTGGAAGTGTTAGTTTGGTGAGTCAGAGCCAGATATTTAAGGAAACTAGAAAAAATTCAGGATCCAGTCCAGTTTACAGATAACAGAACCTCCAAGACAATTAGCAGGACTAGAATCTAATATCTACAAAGGTGGAAACATAATTTTTTTTCTCTACAATTACTCCACCTCCCTTTTTTTTTTTAAACAAAGGTTTGTATTAAATTTGGCCTGATTATTTAAACTCTTTTTTAAGATTGGTTTCCTGGAACCGCGTAAGCAAGGTACCAGTTCGATTTTTCCAAGCAGTTCCTTGAAGCTGTGTGGTCATATATGAGTCTATGCATATCTCAAATATGACATTTCAGTCAAAGCCTTGGTAATACAGCCAGTGTTTCTAATTGTGTCCTGTCACAAGGAGAGCAGATTCTTACTGAACTTATGTGAACAAATATACTGTCAGGAAAATAAGGGTACTCACTGAGACTTTCTGAATTCTGAAAGGATCAGGTAGGGAGAAAAAGTAGATGTTTCATCTTTGCTCGCAAAGGTATATTTTACCAGATTTCTGTAAGTCATATATAACTTAAGAGAAAAGATCTCCTTAAAACTGGAAAACAAAAATATCAGAGCATCCTCCCCAGTTCATGTTGTCCCACATAACACTCATTTTGCTTGAATCTGTTTTTTTCCATTAGTTCTCTCGACCTTGCCTGATGATTGAAGCCAATAGGGCAGTGATCATTCCAAGAAGTTTATAAGGTTTCCGTGTGATATACCCGGTGAAGCGGGTACCTCGATCACTGGAGATTGTGGAAGGTGTACCCCAAGCAGGAAACACCTTCTTTAATAGTTTCTTTGCCACCATGAGGGCATTGGTCTTGCAGCAGGGAAAGGCTTTACCATCTGGAAAACATCCAGACTGATGACCCATAGTGAGTGGCACTTGAATGAAGTCCAGCTGCAAAGTGTTCAAAGGGTCCAGAAAGAGGACACCTCCAGGGACAAAGATAGAAAAAAAAAAAGAAAAAGAAAAACTTTTAATTTTTAAAATTGAGATATAATTAACATATAACATTAATTTCAGATGTCCAACATAATGAATCAACATTTGTGTATGTCACAAAACGATCACCACGATGAGTCTAGTTAACATCCATTGCCACAGTTATAATTTCTTTTCTCGTAATGAGAACTTTTAAAATCTACTTTTAGCAGTTTTCAAATATGCAATACAGTATTATTAACTATAGTTCCCATGCTGTACAGAGAGTTTTGACTTTAAAAAAAAAAAGTTTTTCTTAAATGCACTGTGGTGGGTGAAGGAATGCAAACACCAAAAAATGGGGTTTGCCAGGGAGCTGGGAAAAACCAAGTGGCCATATATCTTGGTTTTCCCAGAGCCCCGACTGTTCGTTGCATTTACAGCCATTGTTTACCCGTCTCAGTTTATCTGATACAGGAGCAGACTGTTGACAGGTGACAAGGACATCGGTGTGGCAAAAGTTTGGCATTGAGGGGTCTTTCTTTGCAGAAGCAGAATGGACTTCATCCACATGCCCCACAATCTGTAGATTCTAGTGCCACTGCCTTTGCCTGAGAGCGAGGGCAGTTCCCTGATGCTAGGGTTCAGTCCTTTTGGTGTGAGCCTCAATTTTGGTGACAGACAACATTTTATGCCAGGAGATATCACACAATTTCTGAAACACTTATAACACGTACCAGCAGCCCTCAGAAAGACTGAACTCAGAATGGTTCTCCAGGGCGCCGTGCCTGTATTTCTTCTGAATGCGCTCAGAAGTTCCACTTGGGATCTTGTCACTGCCACCAATCTGATAAAAAAAACAAAATTCAACTGAGTAAGTTTGAAGATCTGGTTGGCCTTATTCATAGGTTCAGCATCCCGGGGCTCATCATGAATAAGAAGACACCCATTTCACCCTTAGGGCTCTGAAGCCATTTCAGGAACAGAGGATAAAAGACTAAATATTAGAACAAAAGATGCTCTGATTGCTCTTATCTCAGGAAATTCCAAGGGTTTTGGGAGCTGTGAGCCAGGAACCATGGAAGAAGACGAAACATTTATTATAAATCACAATGTCACCTTTTATAGCATGTAGCCTATAGGAATTGTATCTCTAATTTTTCAGAAGTGTTTTACTTTTTTGATGCTATATAAATGGAATTAATTCTGTTTTTCAGTTATTTGCTTCTATGTTGGAATACAGTTGATTTTTGTACATCAATCTTGTAGCATGCAATCTTCGTATATTCACTTGTTCTAGAAGCGTTTTTGTACATTCCTAAAGATTTTTCTATATATAGATTCATAACTTCTGCAAGTAGATTATTTTACTTTCCTTCCCAATCTGTATGCCTCTTGTTTCCTTCTGCCTGAATGCAGGTAGACAGCATTCAGTCTTTCCTCACTGAGCATGGTGTTAACTGGAGGTGATTTTTTAATGTCCTTAATGGACTGAGTTCCTTTCTCTTCCTAATTTAATGCACATTTTTATCATGAATGGGTATGGTAATTTGTCAAATGCTTATTCTCATTTTTTCAGACAACCGTAAGAGTTTCTCCTTTATGCTGTTTTTTTTCTGTGTAAATATTTTTATTGATTTGAGCCCTCTTCCTTTTTTTCTTGATGAGTCGGGCTAAAGGCTTATCAATTTTGTTTATCTTTTCAAAGAACCAGATTTTAGTTTCATTGATCTTTTGTTTTCTTCGTCTCTATTTCATTTATTTCTGCTCTGATCTTCATGATTTCTTTCCTTTTACAAACTTTGGGTTTTGTTTGTTCTTTCTCTAGTTGCTTTAGGTGCAAAGTTGGGTTGTTTGCGATTTTTTCTTGTTTCCTGAGGTAAGATTGTATTGCTATAAGCTTCCTCGTAGAACTGCTTTTGCTGTGTCCCATAGGTTTTGGATCATTGTGCTTTCACTTTCATTTGTCTCTAGGGTTTTTTTTAAAATTTCTTCTTTGATTTGTTCAGTGATCCATTGGTTGTTTAGTAACGTACTGTTTAGCCTCTATGTGTTTGTGTTTTTTATAGTTTTTTTTCTTGTAGTTGATTTCTAATCTCATAGCATTGTTGTCAGAAAAGATACTTGATACGATTTCAATTTTCTTAAATTTACTGAGACTTGCTTTGTGGCCCAGCATGTGATCTATCCCAGAGAATGTTTCATGTGCACTTGAGAAGAATATGTATTCTGTTGCTTTGGGATGGAATGCCCTATAAATATCAGTTAAGTCCATCTGGTCTAATATGTCATTTAAGGCCTGTGTTTCCTTATTGATTTTCTGGCTGAATGATCTGTCCATTGATGTAAGTGGGGTGTTAAAGTCCCTCACTATTATTGTGTTACTGTCAATTTCTCCTTTTATGGCCATTAGCATTTGCCTTATATATTGAGGTGCTTCTGTGTTGGGTGCATATATATATTTACAATCGTTATATCTTCTTCTTGGATTGATCCCTTGAATCATTATGTAGTGTCCTTCCTTACCTCTTGTAACAGTCTTTATTTTAAAGTCTATTTTGTCTGATGTGAGTATTGCTGCTCCAGCTTTCTTTTGATCTCCATTTGCATGGAGTATCTTTTTCCATCCCCTCACTTTCAGTCTTTATGTGTCCCTAGATGTGAATTGGGTCTCTTGGAGACAACATATATTGATATCCAGGTCTTGTTTTTGTATTCATTCAGCCAGTCTGTGTCTTTTGGTTGGAGTATTCAATCCATTTAGGTTTAAGGTAATTACTGATATGTATGTTCTTACTGCCATTTTGTTAATTCTTTTGGGACTGTTTTCGTAGGTCTTTTTGCTTCCCTTCCTCTTTTGTTCTCTTTTCTTGTGATTTGATGACTATCTTTAGTGTTGTTTTTGGATTTCTTTTTCTTTTTTTGTGTATCTATTGTAGATTTTTGGTTTGCGGTTACCATGAGACTTTGATAAAACAATCTTGTATATATACACAGACTGCTATAAGTCGCTGGTCTATTAATTTCAAATGCTTTTCCAATATTCTCCATTTGTACTCTCCACTTTTCACAATTGCTGGTTTTGATATCATATTTGTGTGTGGATGATATCCTACCTTTACTGTCTGTTTGCCTTTACCAGTGAGCTTTTCCATTTGTAGTTTTCTTGTTTCTAGTTGTGGGCTTTTCTTTTTCACCTAGACAAGTTCCTTTAACATTTGTTGTAAAGCTGGTTTGGTGGTGCTGAATTCTCTTAGCTTTTGCTTGTCTGTAAAGCTTTTGATTTCTCCATCGAATCTGAACAAGAGCCTTGCTGGGTAGAGTATTCTTGGTTGTAAGTTTTTTCCTTTCATCACTTTAAATATATCCTGGCACTCCCTTCTGGCCTGCAGAGTTTCTGCTGAAAAATCAACTGATAACCTTATGGGAATTCCCTTGTATGTTATTTGTTGCTTTTCCCTTGTTGCTTTTAATATTTTGTCTTTGTCTTTAATTTTTGTCAGTTTGATTAATATGTGTCTCAGCTTGTTCCTCCTTGTGTTTATCCAGTATGGGACTCTCTGCACTTCCTGGACTTGAGTGTTTCCTTTCCCATTTTAGGGAAGTTTTTGGCTATTCTCTCTTTTTTAAAATTTATTTAATTAATTTATTTTTGGCTGCATTGGGTCTTCATTGCTGAGCCTGGGCTTTCTCTAGTTGTGGCAAGTGGGGGCTACTCTTCGTCGCAGTGCGCGGGCTTCTCATCGCGGTGGCTTCTCTTGTTGCAGAGCATGGGCTCTAGGCACGTGGGCTTCAGTAGTTGTGGCATGTGGGCTCAGTAGTTGTGGCGCATGGGCTTAGTTGCTCCACAGCATGTGGGATCTTCCCGGACCAGGGCTCAAACCTGTGTCCCCTGCATTGGCAGGTGGATTCTTAACCACTGCACCACCAGGGAAGTCTCTTATCTCTTCAAATATTTTCTCAGGCCCTTTCTCTCTTTCTTCTACTTCTGGGACTCCTATAATGCGAATGTTGGTGCATTTAATGTTGTCCCAGAGGTCTCAGACTGTCCTCATTTCTTTTCATTCTTTTTTCTTTATTCTGTTCCACAGCAGTGATTTCCACCATTCTGTCTTCCAGCTCACTTGTTGGTTCTTCTGCCTCTATTATTCTGCTGTTGATTCCTGATAGTATATTTTTCATTTCAGTTATTGTTCATCTGTTTGTTCTTTAAAATTTCTTGTATCTTCTTGGTCTGTGCCTCCATTCTTTTTCCAAGATCTTGGATCATCTTTACTATCATTATTCTGAATTCTTTTTCAGGCAGATTGCCTATCTCCACTTCACTTAGTTGTTCTTCTGGAGTTTTATCTTGTTCCTTCACCTGCAACATATTTCTCTTCCATCTCATTTTGTCTAACTTTCTGTGTTTGTGGTCTCCATTCCACAGGCTGCAGATTGTAGTTCTTCTTGCATCTGGTTTCTGCCCCCTGGTGGGTGGGGTTGGTACAGGGGCTTGTGCAGGCTTTCTGGTGGGCAGGGACATGTCAAAAGGTGACTGTGGGCTCAGGATGACTTTAGGCAGCCTGTCTGTTGATGGGTGGGGCTGTGTTCCCACCCTGTTGGTTGTTTAGCCTGAGGCATCCCAGCACTGGAGCCTGAAGGCTGTTGGGTGGGGCCAGGTCTTGGTGCCAAAATGATGACCTCCAGGAGAGCTCACGCTGAGGAATAGTCCCTGGGGGCTCCCCCACCAGTGTCCTTGCCCCTGCAATGGATCACAGCTGACCCCTGCCTCCCCAGGAGACCCTCCAAGACCCACAGGTGGGTCTTGCCCAGGCTCCTGTGGAGTCACTGCTTTGCCCTGGGTCCCAGTGCACATGCGGCCTTGTGTGCGCACTCCAAGAGTGGAGTCTCTGTTTCCCCCAGTCCTGTGGAGCTCCTGAAATCAAGCCCCACTGGTCTTCAAAGCCAAATGCTCTGGGGGCTCTTCCTCTTGATGCCAGACCCCCAGGCTGAGGAGCCTGCCATGGGGATCAGAACTCACTCCTGTGAGAGAACCTCTGTGATATAATTAGTTTCCAGTTTGTGGATCACCCAACCGGCAGGTATGGATTTGGTTATATCACAAAATTGCCCCTCCTACCATCTCGTTGTGGCTTCTTCTTTGTCTCTGGATGTAGAATATCTTTTTTGATAGGTCCCAGTCTTTTTTGTTAATGGTTGTTGAGAAGTAATTGATTTTTGGTGTTTTCATGAGAGGAGGTGAGCTCAAGTCCTTCTACTCTGCCATCTTGTCCTCCTTCTCCTTTATGCTATTAAAGGAGCATGAAGCACTGATGATTTCACATGTTTAAAACCACCTCGCATTCCTGGGATTAACCCCACTTATTTATTACGTAGTACCCTTTTATTG
Source organism: Eubalaena glacialis (assembly GCF_028564815.1). Lineage (NCBI taxonomy): Eukaryota > Metazoa > Chordata > Mammalia > Artiodactyla > Balaenidae > Eubalaena > Eubalaena glacialis. The sequence continues at coordinate 59,190,914 of NC_083733.1, read as the reverse complement.
TGTACTATAAAAAACAAGATTTTCTCTTTGTTTAGGATTTTTGCACCTACATTAAGTAGGGATTTTGATCTGTAATTTTCTTTGTACTTAATGTCTTTGTCTATTTTGATATCAAGGTAATACTGGCCTTATTATACACAATACCTCAGAAAGTATACCCTCCTCTTCGGCCTTCTGCAAGGGTTTGTGTAGGACTGGTATTATTCCTTTCCTATGTGCTAAATGGAATTCACCAGTGAAGTTGTCTGGTCCTTTTGTGAGAATGTTTTTATTTATGATTTCAGTTCATGAACTACTTACATTTTTTGCTTTTCTTGTAACAGATTTGTATGTTTCAGGGAATTGGTATATTTTATCTAAGTTGTTGAACATATCCCCTTATTCTAATGCCTCTTAAAATCTTTAGTAATATCCCATCTTCTATGCCTGATGTTGGTAGTTTTTGTCTTTTTTTTTTAACATCTTTATTGGAGTATAATTGCTTTACAATGGTGTGTTTTGTCTTTTCTATTTTTTTCCTTGATTCAGTTTTTGTTTTCCTTGATTTTTCCCCCCTTGTTTAATTGCTTTTCACTATTTCCTTCCTTCTTAATTTCCTCTTCTTTTTATGGCTTCTTAAAATGGAACCTTAGGTTATTGACTTTAGGCCTTTCTTGCTTTCTAATATAAATATTGAAAGTTATAAATAATCTGAGTGCTGTTTAACTGCATGCCAGAAATTGATAGTTGTTTAACTGCATGCCAGAAATTGTGATAGTATTTTCTTTCATTATTATTTCAAAATATTTTCTAATTTCCCTTGTGATTTCTTATAGGAGTTTTCTGGGTGTTGAATTTAATTCTGGGGTTTTGAATTTAATTCTACTGTGGTCTTTAATTTTCCAATCTTTTGCAATCTTTCAAAATTTGTTTTATAGCCCTGGGTATGGTTTATCTTGATGGATGTTGCATATGTACTTGAAAAAAAAATGTATGTACTGCAGTTAGGTGCAGTGACCTATAAGTTTCATTTTGGTTATAGTGGTTCAGATCTTGTATGGCTTTGCTGATTTTTTTTAATGGTCTAATAAGTGTGTAAAAAATCTTCAAGTCTGTAGATTTGTCCATTTCTCATTTTAGTTCCCTCTTTTTGTTTCATGTATTTTGGAGCCTTTATTAGATACATACACATTTGTAATTGTTACATCTGCTAATCCTTTTGTCATAAAATGTCTTTGTATCTAATAGTGCTCTATTTTGTAAAGTCTTTTTGTCTGATATTCGTTTAGCCATTCCAGCTTTCTTAGGCTTTGCATGATATATTTGTATGATACGTCTTTTCCTACCCTTGTTCTTTTACTTGTATTTAAAATATATCCCTTGTTGACAGCATGTAGTTGAATCTTGCTTTTTATATTCTCTGCCAATCTCTGCCTTCTGATTTTAGGGGAGTCCACTTCCACATAATATATTTATTGAAACGGGTATATTTGCAATTACTTTTGTTGGGGGAGGTCTCATCTATTTTGTTCATCTCTTTGTCCTTTTCCGCGTTCTTTAGGGTAGATCAAATATGTTTTGGTATTACACTTCCATGCCTCTGCTGGCTTTTAGCTGCTGCTTTTCAGTCCAGGCCCTTGGTCTTTCCCGTGTCTGTATCCTTAAGAGATCTGCCAGGGATATGGGCAACCTCACTCTGGACTGATCCCAAATATCCTACCTTTCCAAATTTGGCTTTTTCTTGATTGGACATTCTCTTGGTTGCTGTAGACCTTTGTTTTTCAGAATTCCTATGAAGTCATTTTCACTACTCTCTAGTTGTTTATTTAATGTTTTCGTGGCAGAAACAAAGGCTTGGAGCTTCCTAGTCCAACATCTTGGTGCTGTCACTCTCTCTGTCCTTAATTCCTTACTGTTTTCCTTTCAGGAGCCAGGAATCACAATGAGATGGAGACTCTTCATGAAACAGGAGTAAGATTCCTTTCATTGGGAGAGCTTTCGTGCTGGCACATCAAGAGACACATTGTGAGCAAATTAACCAAAAGACAGGACTCCGTGATAAATATTCACGGAAAGAATTCTCAGTCCTCCAAACAACATAATTCCCCTGCAGGAGTGTCCATTCAGGCTTCTGTGGAAGACAGCTGTTTAACGACTTTTCTAGAGGATCATTCTAATGTTATTGAAAATCAAGAATTTCCAACTGGGAGAGCTCAGAATTCCTGGAATAAACTCTGTCTGAACGGGACTCAGAATTATCAGAGAAGTTGTAAGCTGACTCCAGTGAAAAACAAGTTCTGTATGTTTGTTCCATGTGCTGATATTTTCAGTTGTATCTCCCCCCACCTCGATGATGACACAGTGCACAAAAGAGAGAAAGCTCACGGCAACAGAGAGTGTGGTAAAGATCTCTTAAAGGCATCACCTCTGGCCCTGTGCAGTATCATTCAAACTGGACCGAAAACCTACCAGTGTAACGAACGTGAGAAAGGATTCAGTGACCACACCAGCCTTGAACTTCATCAGCAGGTACACTTGGGCAGGAAGTCCCCTACATACAGGACACATGAGAAGGACAGCAGTTATAGCTCCGCTAGTCCCATTCAACAGAGTGTCCTCCCAGGGAAGAAACGCTATTGGTGTCACGAGTGCGGGAAGGGCTTCAGTCAGAGCTCAAACCTGCAAACTCACCAGAGAGTCCACACAGGGGAGAAGCCCTATTCATGCCACGAGTGCGGGAAGAGCTTTAATCAGACCTCACACCTGTACGCCCACCTGCCCATTCACACAGGAGAGAAGCCCTACAGATGCGAGAGCTGCGGGAAGGGCTTCAGTCGTAGCACAGACCTCAACATCCACTGCAGAGTCCACACGGGAGAGAAACCGTATAAGTGTGAGGTGTGCGGGAAGGGCTTCACCCAGAGGTCCCACCTTCAGGCCCACGAAAGAATCCACACTGGAGAGAAACCATACAAGTGTGCAGATTGTGGGAAACGCTTCAGCTGTAGCTCAAATCTTCACACGCACCAGCGCGTCCACACTGAGGAGAAACCCTACAGATGTGAGGAGTGCGGCAAGTGCTTCAGCCTGAGCTTCAACCTTCACAGTCACCAGCGCGTCCACACGGGAGAGAAACCCTACAAATGTGAAGAGTGTGGGAAGGGTTTTAGTTCGGCCTCAAGCTTCCAGAGCCACCAGAGGGTTCACACAGGAGAGAAGCCGTTTCGATGCAGTGTGTGTGGGAAGGGCTTCAGCCAGAGTTCCTATTTCCAAGCCCATCAGAGAGTCCACACTGGAGAAAAACCCTACAAGTGTGAGGTGTGTGGGAAGCGCTTCAATTGGAGCCTGAATCTTCACAACCATCAGAGGGTCCACACGGGAGAGAAACCCTATAAATGTGAGGAGTGCGGGAAGGGCTTCAGTCAGGCCTCGAATCTTCAAGCTCATCAGAGCGTCCACACGGGGGAAAAGCCCTTCAAATGTGATGCGTGTCAAAAGCGATTCAGTCAGGCCTCCCATCTTCAAGCTCATCAGAGAGTCCACACGGGAGAGAAACCATATAAATGTGATACGTGTGGTAAGGCCTTCAGCCAGAGGTCGAATCTCCAAGTCCATCAGATAATTCACACTGGAGAGAAACCATTCAAATGCGAGGAGTGTGGGAAAGAATTCAGCTGGAGTGCCGGGCTCAGTGCTCATCAGAGGGTCCACACAGGAGAGAAACCCTATACGTGTCAGCAGTGCGGCAAGGGCTTCAGCCAGGCCTCACATTTCCACACCCATCAGAGGGTCCACACTGGAGAGAGGCCTTACATATGTGATATATGTTGCAAGGGCTTCAGCCAGAGGTCACATCTTGTTTACCATCAGAGGGTCCACACTGGAGGGAACCTGTAGAACTGGAAAGTGAGGAATGGCCTCCAGATAATCCACGTCTTCATCTCTATTGGAAAGTCTGTGCTGGTAGTTGTGGGAAGTTCCTGCAGAACTTGGAAACGTCAGGGAATCTTCATGGGAAAGAAGTTCTATAAAATGCTGTGTTTTTAAAGATCCAGTTGGGAGGTGAACTCTTTACTAACAGCAGGTTTCACAGAGGAGAGAAAATGTATTCTATAAATATGGTCAGTGGTTATACCAGAGCTCTGAATGCCCCGATTCTCAAGATGTGACACAAGAGAAGAATCATTGGCATCTACCCAGGAGAGAAGGCTTATACATGAAGGTTATGGGCAGGGCTTGAACAAAAGTGTAGTGATGGACAAACAATTGATGTCAACTGCAGTGTACCCTCCACGTAGGGAGAGCCGTTTTTCACCATTCTATCTCTACCATGTAGAACTGTGCTTGGCTCCTAATAGGTGCCTGGCAATTACTGAACCAAGGGGAGAAAAATCCCTCTAATTAGGACAAATATTTGAAAATTCTGGTAGGCTTCCTATCCTAAATTCTTAACATATTCAAGAGGAATCCTGCAAGTCGCCTTAATGAGATTGTACTTCAATTAATATTTCCTAAAATCAGAATCATGTAATATCGCCATCCACAATAGTACAGATTTGGACAAGGCTTATGAATGGCTGCCACCCTCTATCCAGCTCCAGTTATATGTACAGAATCACCCATTGTGTGCAGTGTAATATTTAGCATCATTAGTTTGTATTTTATAGACTGAAAGACTTTTTTATTAATCTAATAACATACTGCAACTTATATGATTGGAAATTTTGAACCCTAATTAATTCCTTAAGGTAGGGTTTTACTGCAACTCTGAAAGTGTTAAAAGTAGTTACTAGTAACAGAAAGTTTCTTAGTAAACTTGAATTGTTAATAATCGGTTTCTTTGCATTATTTCCATTCAGGCTCAGGTCACATTGCCTTTTCTATGCATGGTCCTTCATCCAGACCTCTTTAGGCAGGAGCTTTGGCAGAAACCAAGGATATTAATTTTGTCACATTCCACCCCCATTGTTCCCCCTCTAAAAATGGGTTGGGGTAGACAAAAAACCTGTTGGATTTTGATTGAGATTTCATTAAAGTTATCAGTTTAGATTAATTGTCATATACACAGCATTCTGTGTCCAACACCTATTAGTAGGAGTGAACATTTGCTGGTCAATATGTATCAAGATAGTCTGCCCTGGCAAATCCTAGCATTAGAGGTTTTGCTTAGGAGATTATAGCAACAGTAAGGAAGACTGTACACAAAGATGTTTATACTGAATTTTTAAAAAAGGAAATAAGTATCAGCAAAATATTTACATAAATGTATTCTAATATATAGCCATGAAAAAATATGATATAGATGTATAATGACAGGAAAAAAATTGTCATCCACGAGAAAACTAGAGCCTTCCTGGTATAATTCAAGTAATAAGGGGATGTGTACCTGAAGATGCGATTATGTGCATAGCACTAATAGGTGGAAAGATATATGTATTTATTTTTTTGTCTGTGTTGGGTCTTTGTTGCTGTGTGTGGGCTTTCTCTAGTTGTGGTGAGCGGAGGCTACTCTTCGTTGCGGTGCATGGGCTTCTCATCGCGGTGGCTTCTGTTGCAAAGCATGGGCTCTAGGCATGCGGGCTCAGTAGTTGCGGCACACGGGTTCAGTAGTTGTGGCTCTCAGGCTCTAGAGCACAGGCTCAGTCGCTGTGGCACACGGGCTTAGTTGCTCTGCGGCATGTGGGATCTTCCCGGACCAGGGATCGAACCATGTCCCATGCATTGGCAGGCAGATTCTCAATCACTGTGCCAGATGGGAAGTCCCAGGTGGAAAGATATTGATTAATATGCTACCTGGTTTACTCTGGCAGAGAGGATTGGGATGATTTTTCTTTACCTTTTTGAAAAATTATTTACAGTGGCCATTATCCATTTTACCAAAGCAGTAAAACTGGGACAATAAAATTACTGAATGAAAATCCCTTACAGCTAAATCTTAACTGCCTTATCTCATGGCCTGTAAACTTGTGTTACGGATGTACATAAAGCATGTTCACCATTGCATTATTGGTGATAGCACACCTTGCATTCATCAGTTGGATCTGACAAAAATAATTTGTGGCTTAGCCATTCATGGAATACTATGCAGAATCAAATGAGAAAAGATAAGTTCATAGTTACCGACATTAGTAGATATCCAGAATATGCTGAGGAAAGTGGGCAGAGACATAGAATTTTTTATGAAATGGTATATAAATTTACTGTGATGCCCTCCCTTTAAAAGTAACCAGATCATAGCCATACATATAATATCATACATGTATGTCATCATATATATATATATATATATATATATATATAGGTATATATATCAGATATATAGGTATCAGATACCTAAGGGCATTATAGTAATTTTTTTTTTTTTGGCTGCACCTCGTGGCTTGCAGGATCTTAGTTCACTGACCAGGGATGGAACCTGGGCCAGTGGCAGTAAAAGTGTGGAGTCCTAACCACTGGACCACCAGGGAATTCCCCATTACAGTAAATTTTAAATTTTTTGAAATGCTTTTATTAGAGTGTTTTAGTTCATTCTAAACACTCAGAAAAGATGTAAGAATAATAGAATTCCTTTATATCCTTTGGGTATCTAATGTGATTACAAGCAGACCTGTTTATCTAGTACCTGAACTGAGAACCCAGACAGCCTTGGCCTGTCTTTACAAATCTGTGTGGCCGCCAGCATGACAACTTCATACTAACTGGACACTACCTGGTGGCTCAAAAGTCTGCCAAGAAAAACCAACGGAAGTACTGTGGCCTTTGCTAATCTAACCTTGGAAGTAACAGTCAATCTGCCAGTCAGTCTATTGAGACAGTCACAAAAGCCTATCCAGGAGCAAGGGGAGGGGACGTGGACCCTACTTCATGAGAGGAGTGTGAAAGAATTTGCAAACATATTTTAAGACTGTCATATATTGCTATGATATTTTCTAACCTACAGTTTATTCAAATTCTACAGTTGTCCCAATATATATATTTGTAGCATTTTTTTTTTTCCTATATCAGGATCTACTCTTAAGGTGTGTCATAACCTGCATTTGATTGTCATGTTTCTTTAGTCTTTAATTCTGGATCAGTTCCACAGCCTTTCTTTGTCTTCCGTGAAACTGGTAATTCTGAAGAACACAAGCTAATTATTGTGTAGGGTGTCCCTAAATGGGGGGTTTGACTCATCATGATTAGATTCAAGTTAACTGTTTGTGGCATGAGTGTTCCATGAATGATGGATACTTCTCAGTGCATTAGAACAGGAAAGATGTATTTGTTTCATTGGTGATGGTGGCTTTGATCACTTGGATACACTGATAATTACTAGATTTCTCCACAGTAAAATTGCTGTTTGCCTTTGAAATTAATAACTAATTTGTGGGGAAATCTTGGAGACTATGTAATAACTGCCTCATTATAACCTTCACCTACTAGTCTTAGCATTCGTGAATATTCTTCTGTGAATCAATTATTACTGTCATGATTGCAAAAGGATGACTTTCTTGCTCCATCATCCCTTCTATATTTAGCAATTGGCTTTCTACTGTTAGAAGAGCTTTGCCTTCTCCCCCACGTCTCTTTCTCTATCATCAGTATGAACTCTTGTTTTCTGGTACAATAAGATATTGGGTTTATCTTGTATATTGTCTGCTGCAACCACAGATTCTATAGAGCCCTGAATCCTTTGGGGAAACCAAGATCTAGGGGCTGTATGTTCTCCTTGTTACTGGGATAGCAATCCTTCATGTATATGTGGGTGTGTAAAATACTGATAGCTTCCATTTCAAGTACCTATTGCTTTCTGGTCTTTCCCTATTCCATATTTAGGTCTTCAGTAGTTGGAAGTAGGCTCCCAGTCATCAATCTGCTTACTCATTTGTTCAGTCCTCCAATACGCAGCAAGTAGCTTTAGAGTTGCTAAATAATGTCACTGCAAAACACACACCTGGTTGTGTTCAGGAATTTTTTTTTTTTTTACAGGTCTTTTTAGATCATATGTAGAGATGAAGTACTCTGTTTAAAAGTTACATCACCTAGTTCTTTTTATCCCCATTCAACCCAATTATATGATTCATTTGAAATAAAGTGAGATTCTTTTTTTATGTTTATAGTCTCTTTCAGGTTCCCATCCCTCCCATCTTTTGATTTACAAAAATTGGGAAGTGGATTAAATTAAGGTGAAACTAGAATTCCCTAATATATTTCATTTGCATTGATTCCTTAGATATTTAAAGTATTCTACTTACCTCCTTGGAAATACACAGTAAGTGCCTTCTTTCACTGTTCCACATCCTTCATGAAATTAATCTTTAATGACTGCATTATATTCCTTTGAGTAGATAGACCACAGGAATGGAGAGATTATAATGCATGGTGGAAACTGGGTGGATTTACAAAAGCTGGATGGCTTATAAAAGGATTTTTGTTTTATTCTTATATATTTCTTTATAGTTGAAATATACCAGGAATTTTAAATATATAAAATAAAAAGAGAAAGAGCTAGTGAGTGTAGACATTTAGGGTCAGAAAATTTACAGCAGAGCTCTGTAGTTGATGTGCTTGCTTTGAGACTTGGACAATTTACTAATATACATATTTATAAATATATTTACTTATGTTAGTATATATTAATAGTTAGTATGTACTTATGTTATTCATACTATATATTATATATTCCTGCCTGTAAGTGAGGCATTCTTAATAAATACTCTGAAATTTCAATGAAGAAAGTTGCTTCTCCCCTCAAGGACTCTCTTTCAAATGGTCTCCTGTGTTCTCTCTCACACTCCTTGTACCACTAGGCTTGGACATGGGGTGGGTGTCTTGTTAATTTCCCCTTCCAAACTATTATCTCCCTCTTCTCCCTAAATTCCAGCCCCTACCCCCCCAGCATTAATTTTCATGTCATCAAACTACCCACCATTCCTTCTCCATACAGTCACCTACCAGTCTGTTCATTTCTGTATTTTAAATGTGTTGACCAAGTTCCTACTGTACCAGAACTCCAACACATAGCAAGTAGTAATTCTACACCAAATATTAAAAAAATTTTTTTTAATTTAAAAACTATCCAAAACCGGCGACTTCCCTGGTGATCCAGCGGTTAAGACTCCACGCTCCCAATGCAGGGGGCCCGGGTTTGATCCCTGATCAGGGAACTAGATCCCGCATGCCGCAACTAAGAGCCTGCATGCCGCAAGTAAAGATCCCACATGCAGCACCTAAAAAGATCCTGCATGCCACAACTAAGAAGAAGATCCCGTATACAGCAACGAAGATCCTGCAAGCCACAACTAAAGACCTAGTGCAGCCAAATAAATTTAAAAAAATAAAAACACACTATCCACAAGCATTGGTGAGTGAACAAAAGTGGGCAGATCCTGGAGATAGGTCAACGCTTAGAAGAAGGAAATGACAGGGTCAGTTTTCTGCTTTTTATGGCTTTTATCCTGAGAGCAAGTCCCAGTCAACTCTGTTTAGGGCAGCTAAAATTTTGGATTGTATCTTGGGCAGTACCATCTGGAAAACCACAAAAGAGTTCAAGGCCTATAAAACTGCTGCTGGAAGATGAGGTGTGTAGGATAGCCTTGGAAAGAAGCAAGCCAGAGAGGGAAAGCCCCAAATTCTGTGTATAAGCATTTCCCCAAAGTCTGGCTGATTCTTTTAACTCTATAAGGCAGAGGAGACTTAAAGCTACCAAGCCAATAGAACTGAATTGAAATTTGAGCTGTCACCCACAGGAAAGAAACAGTTTTCGGTCTGAATCCAGCTAAATTAAGTGACTAATAAAAATACTTTTTAAAACAAGAAAATCAGTACCCTTTGGAGGAACATAATGGAATCCAGTTTCCTCAGTATATTATAATGACAATGTCCAGGATATAATCCAAAGTTACTAGACAGATGAAAGAAACAGGAAAACATGACCCATTCTCAAGAGACGAGAGATCAATGGAAATCAGCCCTGAGATGATTCAGATGTTGCAATTAGATAATGATTTTTTTTTTTTTTTTAATTTTTGGCTGTGTTGGGTCTTCATTGCTGTGCGCAGGCTTTCTCTGGTTGCGGCGAGTGGGGGCTACTCTTCGTTGCGGTGCGTGGGTTTCTCATTGCAGTGGCTTCTTTTGTTGCGGAGCACGGGCTCTAGGCACACGGGCTTCAGTAGTTGTGGTGCGCAGACTCTAGAGTGCAGGCTCAGTAGTTGTGGCGCACAGGCTTAGTTGCTCTGCAGCATGTGGGATCTTCCCGGGCCAGGGCTCGAACCTGTGTCCCCTGCATTGGCAGGCAGATGCTTAACCACTGCGCCACCAGGGAAGCCCGATAATGATTTTTAAAAGCTATTATAAGGACTTACCTGGTGGCACAGTGTTTAAGAATCCTCCTGCCAATGCAGGGTACACAGGTTTGATCCCTGGTCTGGGAAGATCCCACATGCCATGGAGCAACTAAGCCCATGTGCCACAACTACTGAGCCTGTGCACCACAACTACTGAGCCCATGCGCCTAGAGCCTGTGCTCCACAAGAGAAGCCACCACAATGAGAAGCCCTCACACCACAACAGAGTAGCCCCCACTTGCTGCAACTAGAGAAAGCCCACATGCCACAATGAAGACCCAACACAGCCAAAAAATAAATAAAATTTTAAAAGAACCATTCTATTTTTTAAAAAAGCTATTATAACTATGCTTAAAATGTAAAGGAATGTATACTCACTGTGAAGGAAAAGATAAGAATTCTCCACTGAGAAATTGGAACTCAAAAAAGAACAAAATAAAAATTCTAGGGGCTTCCCTGGTGGTGCAGTGGTTAAGAATCCACCTGCCAGTGCAGGGTCACAGGTTCGAGCCCTGGTCCAGGAAGATTCCACATGCTGCAGAGCAACTAAGCCTGTGAGCCACAACTACTGAGTCCATGTGCCACAACTACTGAAACCGACGCGCCTGGAGCCTGTGCTCCACAACAAGAGAAGACACCCAATGAGAAGCCCGTGCACCGCAAAGAGTAACCCCACGCGCAGCAATGAAGACCCAATGCAGCCAAAAATAAGTTTAAAAAAAATTCTAGAACTAAAAAATATCCTAAGTTAACAAATTTACTAGATCACTGTAACAAAAGTGAAAATGACAGAGAAAAGTGTTTCAGTGAACTTTAAAATAACTTAGATGAAATGGACCTATTCTTTGAAAGACACAATCAAGAAAAAAATAGATAATCTGAATAGGCCTATATCTATTAAGGAAATTGAACCAGTGAGTAATTACAAAAAAGAATACACCAGGCCCAGAGAGTTTCATTGGTGAAATTCCCAAACGTTTAAGGAAGAAATTATAGAAAATTGGTATTATTTCTTCCAGAAAACAGAAGCAGAAGGAATATTCTATGAGGCCAGTATTACCCTAATAATCAAAAACAGATAAAGATATTAGAAGCAAGAAAACTACAGACAAATATCTCTCATGGACAAAGGTGTAAAAATCCTCAACAAAATATTAGCAAATCAAATCCAACAATGTATGAAAAGAATTTATACCACAATCAAGTGGGATTTATTTCAGGTATACAAGGCTGGTTTAATATTTGAATATTAAAGTAATCCATCACACCAATAGGCTAAATAAGAAAAATCGTGATCATATCAATAGATGCAGAAAAAGCATTTGACAAAACCTAACTCACATTTGTAACAAAAACTCAGTAAACTAGGAATAGAACTTTCCAACCTTGATAAAGAACATCTACCAAAAAATCTGCAGCAACATAATACTTAATGGTGGGAAACTGGATGCTTTTCCCCAAAGATCAAAGACAAGGCAAGAATGTTCACTCACACCATTCCTAGTCAACATTGTACTGGAAGTGCTAGCTAATGTAATAAAATAAGGAAAGCTTGGGAAGAAAGAAATGGAACTTTGTTCACAGATGATGTAATAGTCTATGTAGAAGATCCCAAAGCATTGACAAGAAAATAATAACTCCTACAAGTCAAAGTGATTATAGCTAGGTATAGAATACAATATACAAAATTCAACTGCTTCCCTATATACCAGCAATGAACAACTGGAATTTGAATAAAAAACAAAATACCATTGACATTAGCTCCAAAAATGAGAAATATTTAGGTACAAATCTAACAAAATATGCACATGATCCATATGAGGGAAACTAAAACCTTGATGAAAGAAATATCTAAATAAATGGAGAGATATTCCATGTTCATGGACAGGAAGACTCAATACTGTCAAGATGTTAGTTCTCCTAATTTGATCTAGAGACTTAATGCAGTCCCAGCCAAAATCCCAGCATGTTATTTTGTTAATATTGACAAATGGATTCTAAATTGTATATGAAGAGGCAAAAGATCCAGAATAGCCAACAAAAGAAGAAGGTCAAAAGACCTGACTATATAAAGGTATAGACTTACTATAAAGGTGTAATCAAGATGGTGTGGTACTGGCAAAAGAATATACAAGTAGATCAGTGAAACAGAATAGAGAGCCCAGAAATAGACCCCCCCCACACAAATACTAGTCAACTGATCTTTGACAAAGGAGCAAAGAGTCTTTTCAACAAATGACACAGAACTGGACATCCACATGAAAAAACAAATTAAAAAAAGAATCTAGAGACAGGCTTTACACACTTCACAGATCACAAACTTCAACGTAAAATGCAAAACTGTAAGACTTCTAGAAGATAACATAAGAGAAAATCTAGATGACCTTGGGGTTGGCGATAAGTTCTAGATAGATAGAGCACTTAACATATGTCCATGAAAGAAAAAAATTAATGTTAGACTTCTATAAAATTAAAAACTTACATTCTGCATAAGACACTATTGAAAAAAAGACAAACCGCAGACTAAGAAAATTCTTACAAAACATATCTAATAAAGGATGTGTCCAAAATATACAAAGAACTCTTAAAAGTCAACAAGAACAAACAAACCAACTTAAAAATGGGCAAAGGATCTCAATAGACACCTCACCAAAGAAGATATACAGATGGAAAATAAGCATATAAATATACGTTCTACATCATGTCATCAGGGAATTGCAAATTAAAATGAGATACTACCTATCAGAATGGCTATCAAAAAACTGACAACAGGGGACTTTCGTGGTGGCACAGTGGTTAAGAATCCACCTGCCAAGGCAGGGGACACAGGTTCAAGCCCTGGTCCGGGAAGATCCCACATGCCGCGGAACAACTAAGCCCGTGCACGACAACTACTGAGCCTGCACTCTAAAGCCCAGGAGTCACAACTACTGAATCCTGCATGCCTAGAGCCCATGCTCCACAGCAGGTGAAGCCACAGCAATAAGAAGCCTGTGCACCGCAGCGAAGAGTAGCCCCCACTCACCACGACTAGAGGAAGCCCGCACGCAGCAACGAAGACCCAACACAGCCAAAAATTAATTAATTAAATTTAAAAAACAAAAAAAAACCCTGACAACACCAAACGCTGTTAAGAACATGGTGGCAACAGGGACGATTTTTTCATTTCTGGTGGGAAAGCAAAATGGTACAGCCATGTGGAAAGACAGTTTGGCAGTTTCTTATGAAGCTAGACAGAGTCTTTCCATATGTCCTGCAATCATGCTTCTAGGATCCTACCCAACTGGGTGGAAAACTTATGTATACTCAAAACCTGCACAAATATTTATAGCAACTTTCATCGTAATTGCCAAAAACTGGAAGCAACTAAGATGTTCCTTCAACAAGCAAATGGATATACAATCTATGGTTGTATAAGTTAATTAATTAAAAACAATACAATAACTGAAGTAAGTTCACTAGATTACTAAAATAGCAGAATGGTAAAAAACAAAATTGTCAGTGGCCTTGAAGATACATTAATAGTAATTATCAAATCTGAAGAACACAGAGAAAAAAAATCACAAAATAATTGGAGAGAACCTCTGAAATCTGAAGGATAATAAAAAGGTATAATGTGTGTGTGTTTATAGGCCCAGAAGGAGGGGTGAGGGGAGTGAGGCAGAAAAGAATTTGAAAAAATAAAGACCAAAAATTTGCCCAATTTGGTGAAAGACGTAACTTTACAGATTCAAGAAGCTCAGTGTAAAATGAACTTATCTACAAAACAGAAACAGAGAGAGGACAGACTTGTGGTTACCAAAGGTTGGGGGAAGAGATGGATTGGGAGTTTGGGATTAGCAGATACAAACTCATATATAGAATGGATAAACAACAAGGTCTTAACTGTATAGCACAGGGAAGTATATTCAATATCCTATGATAAACCATAATGGAAAAGAATATGAAAAAGAATGTATATATATGTATAACTGAATCACTTTGCTGTAAAGCAGAAATTAACACAACATTGTAAATCAACTATACTTCAATAAAATAAATTTTTAAAAAAGAAGCTCAGGGGCTTCCCTGGTGGCGCAGTGGTTGAGAATCTGCCTGCCAATGCAGGGGACACGGGTTCGAGCCCTGGTCTGGGAAGATCCCACATGCCGCGGAGCGACTAGGCCCGTGAGCCACAACTACTGAGCCTGCGCGTCTGGAACCTGTTCTCCACAACAAGAGAGGCCTCGATAGTGAGAGGCCCGCGCACCGCGATGAAGAGTGGCCCCCACTTGCCGCAACTAGAGAAAGCCCTCGCACAGAAACGAAGACCCAACACAGCCATAAATAAATAAATAAGTAAGTAAGTAAGTAAGTAAGTAAGTAAGTAAGTAAGTAAGCAAGCTCAGTGTACTCCAAATAGGAAAAACAGACCTATATACAACTGTAGTCAAACTGATGAAAATCAAGGATAAAAGTCATATCATGAAAGCAGCTAAAGAAAAATGATATTTCAGAGGGAAACAATGATTCAAATGACAGCTGATATTTGAAAAAAAAAAATGCTGCACCAGAAAAAAATCTAGGGCAGAAAAAAGAGGAGCAATGTCTTTAAAGTGTTGCAAGAAAAAAAATCAAACCAATCCTATTTTCAAAGAAAATGTTCTTTCAAAATAAAGGCAAAGTAAAGATATCTTCAAATAAAGGCAGAGAATTCACTGCCAGCAGAACTGCACCATAATAAATGCTCGAGGAGTTTTTCAGTATGATCAGAAATGACACTGGAAACATGGATCTCCAGGAAGTAAGGGAGAAAGACAGAAATGGTAAATATGTAAACATAATATACTGTATTTCTTCTTCACTTACTAATATACATATGACTGATGATGCAAAATATATAATGTATGTTGATGCAATACATATACAAATACATTATTCGCTTTACATGAAATGACACTATTAACTGTGAAAAATTATGAAGAACATTGTAATCACTAAAACAACTGTTAGTTAAATGATGCAGCGGTACAGCCAAAAAGCCAATAGATAATTAAAATGGAACGCATAAAGATACTTAATTAGGACTTCCCTGGTGGCACAGTGGTTAAGAATCCGCCTGCCAATGCAGGGGACACGGGTTCGAGCCCTGGTCTGGGAAGATCCCACATGCCGTGGAGCAACTAAGCCCGTGTGCCACAACTACTGAGCCTGTGCTCTAGAGCCCGTGAGCCACAACTACTGAGACCGCGTGCCACAACTACTGAAGCCCACACGCCTAGAGCCTATGCTCTACAACAAGAGAAGCCACTGCAATGAGAAGCCCATGCACCACAACGAAGAGTAGCCCCGCTCTCCACAACTAGAGAAAGCCCGCACGCAGCAGCGAAGACCCAATACAGCCAAAAATAAATAAATAAATAAATTTATTTAAAAAAAAAAAAAAGATACTTAATTAGTCCCAAAGAGAGAAGGAAGGGGAAGACAGAGGAACAAAAAACAGGAGGGTAAAATGTAAATAGTAAAACAGTAGCCCTAAATATAACCACATAAATAATTACATTAAATCTTAACTATACAAAGGCAAGGATTGAATGGATTAAAAAGTAACTATGTGCTCTCTTCGAGAAATGTACCTTAAACATCAAGAGCCAGATGGGTTGAAAGTACACAGATGGAAGAGTCCATATGACTTTTCCCATAAGCATGAGAAGGCTGGAGCAGTTATATTAATATTAGATAAAGTAGATTTCTTTACAAAGACTCCTACAGAGCTAAAACAGGGAATTTTTTCAGTGATAAAAAGGTCAATACATCAGTAACATTAAAAAAATCTTTAAAAAAATTATGTGGACCATTTTTAAAGTCTTTATTGAATTTGTTACAATATTGCTTCTGTTTTATGTTTTGGTTTTTTTGGCCAGGAGGCATGTGGATTTTAGCTCCGGACCAGGGAATGAACCTGCACCCCCTGCATTGGAAGGTGAACTCTTTACCACTGGACCACCAGGGAAGTCCCAGTAACATAATTTTTAAATGTTTATGGGACAAATCACAAAGTTTTAAAACACATGAAGCAAAACTTATAAAACTAAAGGGAAAAAAATAGGAAAACCCACCAGAGGTAAAGATTTTTAGCCTCTCTCCCAGAAACTGTTAGTACAACTACACAAAATCAGTGAAGACAGATATTAACAATATCAACCACCTTGATCTAATTGATATTTACAGAACCCTTCACCCAAGAACAGCAGAATACTGTTGACTGTTAACTGAGAGTTTAATAATTTGGTGACAGAAAAGGAACCTATATTATTCTGGGCATGAATTAACTTAGTCACTTCATATAAGAAGACCCAAATCATAGTCCTTTGATAAATAAATAAATAAATAAACTTGCAGTTTAATAACATTTCTTTCTTTTAAATCATTTTGACAGTTTATCTTGACTGAAGTGTGTGAATAACAACTGAATGATTTTTGGGACGTCGCTGGTGGTCCAATGGTTAGGATTCTGTGCTCCCACTGCAGGGGACATGGGTTCGATTCCTGGTCGGGGAACTAAGATCCTGCATGCAGTGTGGCACAGCCCCCCCAAAAAAAACAACTTATTTTTTTTATAATAAATCTCAAAAGTTTCACGAGGGGTGGGGTGGATAAAAAGGAAGTGGAACAGGAAAAAAAAAAGGGATCCAACTTCAGACAATTATGCAATTATACTGTAAAAGGCTAATAATGTTCTCTCTTCAAGAAGAGGGAAGAAAGTTTAGATGTAGAAAAAGATTTGGACATAGAATTATGTCCTTTGAGTGGGTCTATGTACATAGAATTATGTCCTTTGAGTGGGTCTATGTTTGGGTATAATTAATAAATCTTACGTACCAATAGGAGAGAAAACAAGACCAAGGCTAAAGGTATTATTGGTTAAAAAAAAAAAAAAAAGCAGCAGTCACTCAGATCAGCCAGGAGAGGGGGAGGGTTGGTCATTTTTGTTTGGATAATCATGTATTGTCCCTGTTGAAACATGATTGCAGAATGGTCTTGTTTTTGCCTTGATGTATCATGGTAACAAAGTGGCCTTGTCCAATGTTGATTTTCTGTGATACTGTTTATGTCAAAAAGACTCAGCCTGTCCAGCCCCTCCTCCTCAGGCCAGATGCTCTATATCCTAAGAATGTCTCCAACAACTAGACACAAAGTGTGCCCACCCCCTGGGAAGTCCACCTAGGCAAATAGTGTTAGGGCAAGAATTTTGTTTTTTAAGTGCATACATAATATTTTAAATTTTGCCTCTTGGCCCACAAAGCCTAAAATGTTTACTATCTGATCCTTTTCAGAAAAAGTTTTCCAATATTGGTCTCAGGAAGAAAACACTTTATCTTTTTTTTTTTTTAAATAAATTTATTTATTTATTTATTTATTTTTGGATGCATTGGGTCTTCATTGCTGTGCACGGGCTTTCTCTAGTTGCAGTGAGCAGGAGCTACTCTTTTTTTTTTTTTTTTTTTTTTTAAACAGCTGCAAGTGAATTGTGACAATTCACAATTGTGAATTGTGAGCTACTCTTCGTTGCAGTGCACGGGCTTCTCATTGCGGTGGCTTCTCTTGTTTGTGGAGCACAGGCTCTAGGCGTGTGGGCTTCAGTAGTTGCGGCACATGGGCTCAATAGTTGTGGTGCACGGGCTTTGTTGTTCCACCGCATGTGGGATCTTCCCGGACCAGGGCTCAAACCCGTGTCCCCTGCATTGGCAGGCAGATTCTTAACCACTGCACCACCAGGGAAGTCCCTATCATATCATTTCAATTGACACAGAAAAGGCATTTGACAAAACATTCAGTAATGATAAAATATCTCAGCAAACTAGGGAAAGAAGAGAACTTCCTCAACTTGATAAAAGGCACCTAGCAAAAACCGGCAGGTGACATCATACTTAATAAAGACTGAATGCTTTCCCCATGTGACTGGGAACAAAGCTAGGATGTCCACTCTCACCACTTCTATTCAAAATTGTACTAGAAGTCTTAGCCAGTGCATCAAAGCAAGAAAAAAGAAAAAAAAAAGGTATACAGATTGGAAAGGAAGAAATAATTTTCTACCCAAGAAAATTCTAAGGAATCTACAAAAACCTAGAATTTTAAGTAGTTTATCAAGGTCATTCGATATGAAGGCAGTACACACACACACCCACAAATCAATCATTTTTCAATATCCTACCAATGTACAATTTTTAATACCCTAGTAATGTATAATATTTCTATGCCCTAGCAATGTACAAAATTTAAAAACAGTGCTATTTACAAGTGTGGAGCCCTATATCGAGGGCACAGGACAAAAATCTCCGGAATTCACCGAGCCCCCATAGCAACCGTTGCCATGGGCTCTCCCGACCTAAACTGGACAGCCCCCGACTCCGTGTTAGGTAAAATATTCACCATGTAGCATCCTGACCAATCACCTAATGCTATCCTGCCAGCAGGAGGTTTCTTTGTCTTGAGGCTGTAAAAGTTGGCTTCTAGCCCGCAAAGGGGGTCGGCTCTCCCTGGTCTATCAGGAAGTGGTAGACTCAGTAACTCTGCTCCTTGCTCCCAATAAACTCACTCTCATCTAAAACACTTTGTGTCTGGAAATTCTTCTTCCAACCCGCACACGGACCGCAGTATTTTGGTGGCCCGTATGGGGACGCTCGGGGGCCCCCCTCCACACTCTCGTTTCTTTTTTCGAACCCTCTGTGAACAGGCGAGAGGCATCCTCTGGTGTGTTCTGAAGGCCTCACGGCCCATTACGCCCCAGTAGCTGCCACCCAAGCGGGTGAGGCCTCTCCTTTCCTCTTTCTCTCTTGGGCTCAGGACCAGGCCAATTAATATCGTGCGGGCACGGGTCAGGCACTTAAAAGCCATCAGGGCGCCTGCCGCTTGAAGACTCCCGTGAAAGGATAAGGGGGCCACGGAACGGACCAGGCTGTTAGAGCGTCTGTCCCCAGCAAGACAACTTCCGTGCACCATGAGGCACACACTGGTTCAAGCGGAACACTGAGCCCCCTCCCCTTGGCCGCAGCCTTCCCGGCAGGACTGCAAGGCCGATTCCTCAGCCTGTCTTCTCTGTTACTTTCACCTTTTTCTCCGGCCGGACTGACTTACAGGAGCCTAGGTGTTGCCTCTGAGCCATCCCAGGAGTGCTTTGCACGTTTCAGGGAATCGCCAAATGGGGAGTCACCCGGTGGGTCCTGGGAATCTCTCTTTTCTTTCTCTGCCTGAGTCACACGATGCCTTAGTCTCATGGTTTGTGCCTCAGTCTCACGCTCAGGGGTCACCTCTCATGGTCAGACGCGATTGTTGGGACGGTCGGCCCATTTTGTGCCTTAGTCGCATGGAGAGATCACTGGGACAAAGGGGACACCTTCCTGTCAGCCGGTGACTCTCAGTACCCCCCTTTCTATGGCATATAGGCTAAGAATGGGTTCTGGTATGTCTCAGGAGCCTCCCTCAGACCTACCCCTTGGCTGTATCCTCAGGAACTGGAAAAAATTTGACCCTGAAAATCTCAAAAAGAAGAGGCTCATTTTCTTTTGTAACACAGCGTGGCCCCAGTATAAACTGGGGGACCGAGAACAATGGCCTGTTAATGGCACACTAAATTATAACACGATCCTCCAACTTGATCTCTTTTGCTGGAAACAAGGAAAGAACTCAGAGGTCCCTTATGTCCAGACCTTTATGGTCCTTAGTCAGAATCCAGATCTGAGGGACTCATGCCGCATGTGTCTTTCTGTTGCCACCTTATCCCCCTGCCCCCTCTGTCTCCCTCTCCATCAGATCTCCTAGGCGACCCTCTACCCGACCTTTCCTGTCCCCCACCCCATCAACCCCCTTTGCTTCAGCCCCCCGACCCCACCTCAACCCACAGCTCCCCAATAGCCACCCCCTTATCAGGGCAAAAGCCCCCTCCCCCCTCCCCACACAGGATAGAGGACTGCCCAACGCCAGGAAACAGATTCTAATATGCTTCCCTTAAGGGAAGTAGCAAATGGAGACATGGGCACTGTTAGAAGTCCACGTTCCCTCTCCCATGTCTGACATTTCCCCAATTCAAAACAAGTTAGGTTCCCTCAGTCAGGATCCCACCACCTTTATTAAGGAATATCAGGCCCTCGCTATAGCCTTTGACCTGACCCGGCAAGACATTCATGTAGTCCTGACCACTTGCTGTACTCATGAAGAGAAAAACAGGATATGGGCATCAGCCCAAGCTTGGGCAGACGAGGCACTGCTCGAAATCCCAATGAAAACCGAATGGGCGCAGATGCGGTCCTGAGAGCTGATCCCAGATGGAGATACCAGGCAAATGATAATGGGCCAGCAGGGGGATGAACCAGGAGAGACTACATGATCACCTGCCTGCTAGAGGGCATGAGGAAAGCAGTCATTAAACCTGTCAGTTACAATAAGCTTGGGGAAGTCACTCAAGACCCTTCTGAGAACCCAGCCCTTTTTCAGGCCCGGCTAGCAGAAGCCATGAGAAAATATACCAACTGAGATCTGGATACTAATGAAGGAAGGGCAATCCCTGCAGTCCACTTCATAAGCCAGTCAACCCCAGACATTCGGCAAAAGCTACGAAAACTAGACCAGGGCCCCCAGACCCCATTTCCTGTGCTACTTGATATGGCTTTTAAGGTTTTTTAACAACAGGGAGGAAGCCTCCAGGAACAGGAGGGAACAGAGAGAGAGAGAAATTAAGAAAACATGCGCAATACGTGGCTCTTGCTCTCCCCCAGTCCCGCTCGTGGCAGGGTACAACGGGAGCTCCTCCTACCGGTCAAAAGCCACCAATGGGGCTTCCCTGGTGGCGCAGTGGTTGAGAATCTGCCTGCTGATGCAGGGGACACGGGTTCGAGCCCTGGTCTGGGAGGATCCCACATGCCACAGAGCAGCTGGGCCCGTGAGCCACAATTACTGAGCCTGCGTGTCTGGAGCCTGTGCTCCGCAAAAAGAGAGGCCGCGACAGTGAGAGGCCCACGCACTGCGATGAAGAGTGGCCCCCGCTTGCTGCAACTAGAGAAAGCCCTCGCACAGAAACGAAGACCCAACACAGCCAAAAATAAATTAATTAATTAATTAAAAAAAAAAAAGCCACCAATGACCTGCTACCAATGCGGTCAGCCAGGGCACACCGTCAGAAACTGTCACACCCACAGCCTAATACCCCTTGTCCTATCTGCCAGCAGATGGGTCACTGGAGAAGGAGCTGTCCCTCCCGCCCTCAAGCAAATGGGCCAGCACCCAAGGCTCCCAGTAACAAGGGTATGATGGGCCTCAATGCCCCAGGCAAAGTTCAGACCCCACTGCCATTATTGGTGATCGCTGATTACCAAGAACAGGAGCCACAGTCTCCTGGGTCTCGACATCCTAGAGGCGGACGATTGACAGTGCCCGGGGCTTAATATACAGGCCCCTATGGTTCCCGTAAGACTGGAGGAGCCCCAGGTAACCCTGGATGTGGCAGGGGCTGCTATAACCTTTCTGATTGACACTGGGGCCACTTATTCAGCCCTAACTTCCTTCTCTGGTCCTACCCGCTGTTCCTCGATCCTTCTAACAGGAAGAGATGGACAACTTAGCCTTGGCCGATTTACACTTCCACTGCCATGTTCCCTTGAAAATACCCTACACTCTCACATTCTTTGTTGGTTCTTCCGGCC
Organism: Eubalaena glacialis; assembly: GCF_028564815.1. NCBI lineage: Eukaryota > Metazoa > Chordata > Mammalia > Artiodactyla > Balaenidae > Eubalaena > Eubalaena glacialis. The sequence goes on along the minus strand of NC_083733.1, from coordinate 59,168,932 downwards.
TGCCCCGTTCCTCTGCTAGGCAGAGACCTTCTGACAAGACTCAGAGCCACCCTCTCTCTCACCCCAACCACTATGGCTTTAAACATTGAATCCATTCTGGACAATATTCCACCCCGTATTTACCAACAGGTACCTCCAATAATATGGGACACTTCTACTGCTGGCAGATCTACTACCGCCCCCCACCCCGGTAGTTTTTAAAAGACCTGAACTCCTTTCCCAGGGTCCCACAATACCCTCTTAAAGAGGAAGCTTTAAAGGGACTACAGCCCCTAATTTCTAAGTGTCTCAAAAACGGCCTTTTAATTCCCTGCAACTCCCCACACAATACTCCGATTCTCACAGTAAAAAAAATCTGATGGCACATACCATTTGGTCCAAGATCTAAGGGCAATCAACCAGGCCGTGGTCCCCCATCCACCCTATAGTCCCAAACCTTTACATCCTCCTGAGTCACGTTCCACTGGGGACCCAATGGTATTCAGTCCTGGATCTAGAAGATGCCTTTTTCTGCATCCCAATCCATTCTGACTCCCAATTCTTATTTGCCTTCGAATGGAGTGACCCAGACACTAAACATACTCAACAACTCACACAGTGTTAACCCAGGGGTTCAGAGACAGCCGCCACCTATTTGGCCAAACATTAGCAAAGACCTCTTACCTCTACGATTGGAAGGCGAAGGCTGCCTGCTCCAATATGTAGATGATCTCTTGACCTGTAGCCCCAACAGACAAACCTCAGACAACAACACTGTTTTAGTCCTTAAACATTTAGCAGAAAGGGATACCAAGTATCCCCAGCCAAAGCTCAGATTACTTCCCAACAGGTTACCTTCCTAGGGTTAATATTAACCCTGGGGAGGAGAAGTATTTCTCCACGCCGAAGGACTCTAATCCTAGATATGGCCCTGCCAGCCACCAAACAACAGCTCAGAACCTTCCTGGATATGACTGGCTTTTGCCAGATCTGGATCCCCACCTACGGCCTGTTGGCAAAGCCACTCTATGAGGCCCTTACAGGACCAGAAAATCTCCCTCTTGAGTGGACCACTGAGATGGAGATGGCCTTTAGACAGATGAAGGAGGCTCTTGTTATGGCCCCAGCTTTAGGCCTACCAGACTTAACCAAGCCGTTTTCTCTTTTTACTCACGAGAGGAGAGGAATAGCCCTTGGAGCACTAACTCAATCTCTGGGGCCATCCCAGCACCCTGTGGCATATTTATCTAAAACATTAGACGTGACATCCCAGGGGTTGCCTCCCTGTCTTAGGGCACTGGCCGCCACAGCATTACTAACAGAACAAGCTTCCAAACTCACTATGGGACAACCCCTTACAGTTTATACTCCCCATCAGGTCCTAGGTGTTCTCAACTCCAAAGCTTACCACTGGGTTTCAGACAACAGAATTCAAAAATACCAAGCTTTATTTCTGGAAAGATCTGAGACATCAATTAAACCTTGTAATATATTAAATCCTGCTACCTTTCTGCCTAACCCAAATCCTGACACCCTCCTATTACACTCTTGTCAAGAAACATTAGACCAGAATTACAGCACTAGGGCAGATCTCTGGGATGCACCTTTGCCCAACCCAGATGCAGAATGGTTCACAGACAGCAGTAGTTTCATGAAGGAGGGGACACAGGGTCTCAGACTATGCCATTGTCAGTCAAGAAAATGTCATAGAGTCTGGCCCACTCTATGGGGCCACCACTTCTGCCCAAAGGGCAAAACTCATTGCCTTAATTAGAGCCTTAAAACTAGGAGAGGGGCTCCGAATAGATAGTTACACAGACTCAGCTTATGCCTTCCATGTAGTCCATGCTCATGCCTCCATCTGGAAAGAAAGGGGACTGTTAACAACACATAACACCCCAATTAAACATGGGCCAGACATTCTAGACTTGCTAGAGGCAAGAAAACTCCCTAAGGAAGTGACCATCATTCATTGCAAGGCACACCAAAGGGACTCCTCGGAGACAACCAAGGGTAACAAGAAAGCAGACAGGGAAGCAAAGAAAGCCGCTCAAAGAATCTTACAAGCTCCCTTGATCCCAAATTTAAATGCCTCCCCACCCCAGTATTGTGATCTAGAGCTAAAGGAAGGGAAGAGTTGGGGATTCACCTTAACTCCTGAAGGATGGTTACAAGGCCCAGACAATAAGCTCCTTCTACCAGAAGCATCTCAATGGAAGGTCTTAAACCATTCTCCACCAGGCCACCCACCTGGGGGCCAAATCTCTCTTTAAATTAGCTGAGACTGTCTTCTCTGGAAAAGGAATTCTCTCGGCACTTCAGTCCATATCACAGGCTCAGCCGGTATGTCACCAGGTTAACTCAGAGGGAGCCATAAGACCCCCCCACGCTGCTCCAGCCAGGCCAAAGGCGGGGGAACCAACCAGGGGAAGACTGGCAGGTAGAGTTCACTCACAGACACACCTGCAAGGGTTAAAAATATCTCTTGGTTATGGCAGACACTTTCACAGGGTGGAGAGAGGTATTCCCGACTAAGACAGAAAGAGCCTCAGAAGTCATCACGGCCTTAGTGGAACATATCATACCTAGATTCGGACTCCCAAGGTCTCTACAATCCGATAATGGGCCCGCTTTTATTTCCAGTTTAACTCAGGGCGAAAGCAAAGCATTACAGATTAAATACTTTCTCCATTCAGCCTGGCACCCCCAAGCGTCCAGAAAAGTAGAGAGAGCTAATCAAACCCTCAAAAGGTATTTAACTAAACTGGTGGGCTTCCCTGGTGGCGCAGTGGTTGAGAATCTGCCTGCCAATGCAGGGGACACGGGTTCGAGCCCTGGTCTGGGAGGATCCCACATGCCGCGGAGCAACTAGGCCCGTGAGCCACAACTACTGAGCCTGCGCGTCTGGAGCCTGTGCTCCGCAACAGGAGAGGCCACGATAGTGAGAGGCCCGCGCACCGCGATGAAGAGTGGTCCCCGCTTGCCGCAACTGGAGAAAGCCCTCGCACAGAAATGAAGACCCAACACAGCCAAAAATAAATAAATAAATAAATAAAGGAGTTCCTTTTAAAAAAAGCAAACAAAAAACAAAACATTGTCTAAACTGGCTATGGAGATCCATCAAACATGGGTTACACTTCTCCCCATTGCCCTCTTGAGAGCCCAAAATAACCCCAAAATCTAAGACCCCTCTGAGCCCATATGAAATCCTATATGGAAGGCCCTTTCTAAACACGGAACTCCTGGTCGATCCAGAAACTCACTACCTGGCTCAACACCTCCCAGTGTTAGGATTAACTCTCAAAAATATATGGGGAGGCGGAGTCAAGATGGCGGTGTGAGAAGACGCGGAGTTAGCATCTGCCCACAACTAGGGCGCCTCCCAGCCGCTGGTGGGAAACTCTGATGCCCAAGGAGACAGGAGGAACCCCAGAGTGAACCGGTACGACATAAGGGGACCGAGGGGGGGAGGAGAAGTGGAGGCCAGACAGGATCGGTGCCCCTGAGGCCGGGGAGATCAGGAGAGGCAGGTGGGAGGGACTCTCCGGGAAGAGCAGGAGAGGAGAGGAGGGCGATCGCCTGGCCCGCTTGGAGCTTGCTGAGCTCCCAGGCTGATCCCCTGCCTTCCAAAGCCCCCTCCAGGTCGCATGGGTCCTCGGAGGTATAGGAAGGAGGCCAAGGGGAGGACAGGAGAGGCAGGTGGGAGGGGCCCTCCAGGAGGAGCAGGAGAAGAGTGGAGGGTGATCGCCCAGCCCACTTGGGCATGGGGAGCCTGCTGAGCTCCCAGGCTGGTTCTCTGCCCTCCAAAGTGCCCACCCCACCCCCACCCCGGCCACACTGGTCCTGGGGGCATAGGAGGGAAGCCAGGGAGATCAGGAGAGGCAGGTGGGAAGGGCTCTCCCAGACCCCAGACCGGAGGAGCAGGAGAGGAGAAGAGGGCGTTTGCCCTGCCCACTCGAGCCCAGGAAGCTTGCTGGGCTCCCAGTTGAGGTCCCCCGCCCTCTGAGACCAAGGGTGGGGGGGCACGCCTGGGCCCCTTCTGTTCCTTAAGCCTAAGCCCCACCCCCCCACAGCCCCCAGGGCCTTTCCCAGCTCTGTGGGTCCTGAGCATTGGCCCCCCCCACCACCGAAACTTGCCCTTGCTTAGGCCCCGCCCTCCACAGCCAAGGCCTCCCCCCCCTTTGTTTTTTCTTTTTTTTCTTTTCCCTCCTCCTCTTCTTTACTATTGTGGTACTGATATACATGAATTAACAACAGGAAGGTACATTTCTATTTTTAGATTCTTTCTAACATATCTGTTAGTTTCCTAGTCTAATATTATCTTTTACTTTTTTTTTTTTTGCCACCCCACTTGGCTTGCAGGATCTTGGTTTGCGAGCCCGGGGTCAGGCGGAAGCTCCTGTGGTGGGAACTCTGAGTCCGAACCACTGGACTAAAACAGAACTTCAGACCCCAGGTAATATTCATTGGAGTGAGGTCTCACAGAGGTCCTCATTTCAGCACCAAGACCCAGCTCCTCTACCCAATAGCCTACAAACTCCAGTGTTGGAAGCCTCAGGCCAAACAACCAGTAAAACAGGAACACAATCCCACTCATTAAAAAAAAAAAAGAGAGACAGCAAAAAAATACGTCACAGATGAAGGAGCAAGGTAAAAACCTACAAGACCAAATAAATGAAGAGGAAATAGGCAATCTACCTGAAAAAGAATTCAGAGTAATGATAGTAAAGATGATCCAGAATCTCAGAAATAGAATGGAAGCATGGATTGAGAAAATACAAAAACTGTTTAACAAAGATCTAGAAGAACTAAAGAAGAAACAGAGATGAACAACACAATAAGTGAAATGAAAAATACACTAGAAGGAATAAATAACAGAATAACTGAGGCAGAACAAATAAGTGAGCTGGAAGACAAAATAGTGGAAATAACTGCCGAGGAGCAGAATAAAGAAAAAAGAAAAGAATTGAAGACAACCTCAGAGACCTCTGGGACAACACTAAACACACCAACATTCAAATTATAGGGGTCTCAGAAGAAGAGAAGAAAAAGAAAGGGTCTGAGAAAATATTTGAGGAGATTATAGTGGAAAACTTCCCTAACATGGGAGAGGAAATAGTCACCCAAGTCCAGGAAGCACAGAGAGTCCCATACAGGATAAACTCTAGGAAAAACACACCAAGACACATGTTAATCAAACTAACAAAAATTAAATGCAAAGAGAAAATATTCAAAGCAGCAAGGGAAAAACAAAAAATAACCTTATGGGGATTCCTTTGTATGTTATCAGCTGATTTTTCAGCAGAAACTCTGCAGGCCAGAAGGGAGTGGCAGGATATGCTTAAAGTGATGAAAGAGAAAAACCTACAACCAAGATTACTCTACCCAGCAAGGATCTCATTCAGATTCGATGGAGAAGTCAAAAGCTTTACAGACAAGCAAAAGCTAAGAGAATTCAGCACCACAAAACCAGCTTTACAACAAATGCTAAAGAAACCTCTCTAAGTGGGAAACACAAGAGAAGAAAGACCCACAAAAACAAACCCAAAACAATTAAGAAAATGGTAATAGGAACATACATATCGATAATAACCTTGAGTGTAAATGGATTAAATGCCCCAACCAAAAGACACAGACTGGCTGAATGGACACAAAAACAAGACCCATATATATGCTGTCTATAAGAGACCCACTTCTGACCTAGGGACACATACAGACTGAAAGTGAGGGGATGGGAAAAAATATTCCATGCAAACAGAAATCAAAAGAAAGCTGGAGTAGCAATACTTGTATCACATAAAATGACTTTAAAATAAAGACTGTTACAAGAAATAAGGAAGGACACTACATAATGATCAAAGGATCAATCCAAGAAGAATATATAACAATTAGAAATGTTTACACACCTAACATAGGAGCACCTCAATACATAAGGCAAATGGTAACAACCATGAAAGGAGAAATTGACAGTAACACAATAATAGTAGGGGATTTTAACACCCCCACTTACACCAATGGACAGATCATCCAAACAGAAAATAAATAAGGAAACAGAAGCTTTAAATGACACAATAGACTGGATAGATCTAATTGATATGATATTTATAAAACATTCTACCCAAAAGTGGCAGAATACACTTTCTTCTCAAGTGCACATGGAATATTCTCCAGGATAGATTACATCTTGGGTCACAAATCAAGTCTCAGAAAATTTAAGAAAACTGAAATTGTATCAAGCATCTTTTCTGACCACAATGCTATGAGATTGGAAATTAATTACAGAAAATAAACTGTAAAAAACACAAATACATGGAGGCTAAACAGTGCACTACTAAATAACCAAGAGTTCACTGAAGAAATCAAAGAAGAAAATTTAAAAATACATAGAAACAAATGACAACGAAAACACGATGACCCAAAACCCATGGGACGCAGCAAAAGCAGTTCTAAGAGGGAAGTTTATAGCAATTCAATCTCACCTCAAGAAACAAGAAAAATCTCAAATAAACACTCTAACCCTACACTTAAAACAACTAGAGAAAGAAGAACAAAGAAAACTCAAAGTCAGTAGAAGGAAAGAAATCATGAAGATCAGAGCAGAAATAAATGAAATAGAAAAGAAGAAAACAATAGCAAAGATCAATAAAACTAAAAGCTGGTTTTTTGAGAAGATAAACAAAATTGATAAACCCTTAGCCAGACTCATCAAGAAAAAAAGGGAGAGGACACAAATCAATAAAATTAGAAATGAAAAGGGAGAAATCACAACTGACACCGCAGAAATACAAAGGATTATAAGAGACTACTACTACAAACAACTATATGCCAATAAAATGGACAACCACGAAGAAATGGACAAATTCTTGGAAAGGTACAATTTTCCAAGGCTGAACCAGGAAGAATCAGAAAATATTAACAAACCTATCACAAGTAATGAAATTGAAACCATAATTTAAAATCTTCAAACAAACAAAAGTCCAGGACCAGATGGCTTCACAGGCGAATTCTATCAAACATTTAGAGAAGAGCTAACACCCATTCTTCTCAAACTCTTCCAAGAAATTGCAGAGGGAGGAACACTTCCAAATTCATTCTACAAAGCCACCATCACCCTGATACCAAAACCAGAAAAAGATATCGCAAAAAAAAAGAAAACTACAGACCAATATCACTGATGAACATAGATGCAAGAATCCTGAACAAAATACTAGCAAACAGAATCCAACAGCACATTAAAAGGATCATACACCATGATCAAGTGGGATTTATCCCAGGGATGCAAGGATTCTTCAATATACGCAAATCAATCGATGTGATACACCACATTAACAAATTAAGGAATAAAAACCATATGATCGGGCTTCCCTGGTGGCGCAGTGGTTGAGAATCTGCCTGCCAATGCAGGGGACACGGGTTCGAGCCCTGGTCTGGGAGGATCCCAGATGCCGCGGAGCGACTAGCCCCGTGAGCCACAATTGCTGAGCCTGCGCGTCTGGAGCCTGTGCTCCGCACCAAGAGAGGCCACGATAGTGAGAGGCCCGCGCACCGCGATGAAGAGTGGCCCCCACTTGCCGCAACTAGCGAAAGCCCTTGCACAGAAACGAAGACCCAACACAGCCATAAATAAAATAAATAAATAAAAAGAATTAAAAAAATAAACAGGAGCTGTTGTTAAAAAAAAAAAAAAACCATATGATCATCTCAATAGATGCAGAAAAAACTTTTGACAAAATTCAGCACCAATTTATGATAAAAAGTCTCCAGATAACAGGCATAGAGGGAACCTACCTCAACATAATAAAGGCCATATATGACAAACCCACAGCAAGCATCATGCTCAATGGTGAAAAACTGAAAGCATGTCCACTAAGATCAGGAACAAGACAAGGATGTCCACTCTCAGCACTCTTATTCAAAATAGTTTTGGAAGTCCTAGCCACAGCAATCAGAGAAGAAAAAGAAATAAAAGGAATACAAATTGGAAAAGAAGAAGTAAAACTGTCACTGTTTGCTGATGCCATACTATACATAGAAAATCCTAACAATGCCACCAGAAAACTATTAGAACTAATCAATGAATTTGGTAAGGTTACAGGATACAAAATTAATGCACAGAAATCTCTGGCATTCCTATACACCAACAATGAAAAATCAGAAAGCGAAATTAAGGAAACACTCCTATTTACCATTGCAACAAAAAGAATAAAATACCTAGGAAAAACCTGCCTAAGGAGGTGAAAGACTTGTACTCAGAAAACTATAAAGCACTGATGAAAGAAATCAAAGATGACATAAACAGATGGAGAAATATACCATGTTCTTGGACTGGAAGAATCAATATTGTGAAAATGACTATACTACCCAAAGCAATCTACAGATTCTGTGCTATTCCTATCAAACTACCAACGGCATTCTTCACAGAATTAGAACAAAAAAATCTTACAATTCGTATGGAAACACAAAAGACCCCAAACAGCCAAAGCAATCTTGAGAAAGAAAAACGTAGTTGGAGGAATCAGGCTCCCTGACTTCAAACTATACCACAAAGCTACAGTAATCAAGACAGTATGGTACTGGCACAAAAACAAAAATATAGATCAATGGTACAGGATAGAATGCCCAGAGATAAACCCACACACATATGGGCACCTAATTTACGACAAAGGAGGCAAGAACATACAATGGAGAAAAGACAGCCTCTTCAATAAGTGGTGCTGGGAAAACCAGACAGCTACATGTAAAAGAATGAAATTAGAACACTACCTAACACCATACACAAAAATAAACTCCAAATGGATTAAAGCCTTAAATGTAAGACCAGACACTATAAAACTTTCAGAGGAAAACATAGGAAAAACACTCTTTGACATAAACCATAGCAAGATCTTTTTTGACCCACCTCCTAGAGTAACAGCAATAAAAACAAAAATAAACAAATGGGACTTAATTAAACTTAAAAGCTTTTGCACACTAAAGGAAATCATGAACAAGACAAAAAGGCAACCCTCAGAATGGGAGAAAATATTTGCAAATGAAACAACAGACAAAAGATTAATCTCCAAAATACACAAACATCTCATGGAGCTCAAATATCAAAAAACCAAACAATCCAGTTAAAAAATGGGCAGAAGACCTAAATAGACATTTCACCAAGGAAGACATACAGATGGCCAAGAGGAACATGAAAAGATGGTCAACATCTCTAATTATTAGAGAAATGCAAATCAATACAATTAGGTATCACCTCACACCAGTCAGAATGGCCGTTATCAAAAAAGCTAGAAACAATAAATGCTGGAAAAGGTGTGGTGAAAAGGGAACCCTCCTACACTGTTGGTGGGAATGTAAATTGATACAACCACTATGGAAAACAGTATGGAGTTTCCTTAAAAAACTAAAAATAGAACTACCATATGACCCAGCAATCCCACTACTGGGCATATACCCCGAAAAAACCATAATTCAAAAAGAGACATGCACCACAATGTTCACTGCAGCACTATTTACAATAGCCAGGACATGGAACCAAGCTAAATGTCCATCGACAGATGAATGGTTAAAGAAGATGTGGCACATATATACAATGGAATATTACTCAGCCATAAAAAGAAATGAAACTGAGTTATTTGCAGTGAGGTGGAGGGACCTATAGAGTCTGTCATACAGAGTGAGGTAAGTCAGAAAGAGAAAAACAAATACCGTATGCTAAGGCATATATATGGAATCTAAAAAAAGAAAATGGTACTGATGAAACTAGTTGCGGGGCAGGAATAAAGAGGTAGACTTAGAGAATGGACTTGATGACATGGGGTGGGAGGGCAAAGCTGGGGTGAAGTGAGAGTAGCATCAACGTATATACACTACAGAATGTAAAATAGTTGGCTGGTGGGCAGCAGCAGCAGCATAGCAGAGGGAGATTGGCTCGGTGCTTTGCGATGACCTAGAGGGGTGGGATAGGGAGGATGGGAGGGAGGCTCAAGAGGGAGGGGATATGGGGACATATGTATGCATATGGTTGATTCGCTTTGTTGTGCAACAGAAACTAACACGGTATTGTGAAGCAATTATACTCCAATAATGATCCATTAAAATATATATATATGGAAATATTAGGACCCAAACAGTCCCAAACCTGACCCTGATCTCACAGAAACATCTAAAAACTCACTACCTGGTAATTGAGTGTATGTTAAGACTCTCCCAAAGGACCGGAAGCCATTAAGTGCGATCTGGACGGGGCTACACCAAGTCCTGCTGACCACCCCCATGGCGGCAAAAGTCCAAGGCTTCACCCCTTGGATTCACATATCCAGACTGAAAGCACCTCCTCCCCCTGAAGAACGAAACCCCCAGGAGGTAGAAAAATTGCTGGACTCAATGTATAGCTGCGAAACTCTGGAAGGTCTTCGCTTCCTTTTCAAAAAACAACCAGGTAATGTCTCCTCCTCGCTTTCTGGATCTTGAGAAACTGATTTACAACTTTTTCATTTTCCTTGTTATTTTCTGGGCCATTTCATTTCTGCTTGCACTTATCACCCTCCCTTGCAACGCGGTTCCCTAGTATTCCAGGGACTGCCTAGCTAGGATGGCACGGATCTAACGCCAATAACCTCACTTCCTTCTAATACTAATGTACACTTTAAGATAGCTACTAAATCTGCTCTTTCCATTGACCCCTATACACCAGCTTTCAATTTCCCCTTTTGGACTTGATTTCTACTGGGCGTTGCTGAAAGACATAAATTCCCAAGAGCCTCAGTTACACTTACGGCCCCCAAATTATCAGAGACAATACATGTTACAATTATCGTGGGACAGAATCCTCCAAGGGGACTTCCAAGATTATACACCACAACAGGTCCATTGCCTTTTAAACCTAGGCCCTCTGGGTACATGAACTCACCATTCCCACAGTTGGCAGAAGCAACAGGCCTACTGTACCTCCTGACTTTTCTCGTTGTGCTTGCCCTTCTCCTATTCTGTATATCGTCACAAAATGAATTCGCACACTGTCTCCTACTTCCCTAATGTGGCATTTCTTCTTACAGTTACTGGACTTTGCTCTTTTCCCTTCATTTCTCCATATCCCCGCCATCCGCTGACACCATAAATCAAGTTGCAAAATTAACTAATAAAACCGACTGTTGGACATGCCCCAGGGGAACTCAAAACTTAGAGGAACTCTACTTATTGGCCCTCCCTACCTCCATCGAACAGTTGTATAATCTATCAGGCTAATATTATGGGATGGATTACCTTTTGTACGGAGGCCAAAGGCAGGTAGAACCTGACGCTTTTGGCACAGGTCTAGTTGTCTGTGTAGGTACAGTTTCCAGGCTCTTAGGAAAGGCACAGCTCTGTTTCCAAAACCTAGATGGATGGAGACCCATTTTGGGCTGGCTAAATGACTCTTTGTAATTACACTCTCAGTTTTAATCAGACTAGCCTGGAATGGGATCCCTGGTCAGAGGAAGATGAATATGATGTACACGAAGGTAATTTCACTTTATGTTGGGGAAATTCAAGGAAAAATGTGACTAAGAAATATATTAATGAAGACCATATCCCCATAAACAGCTCGGCCCTGGGAACTAAATAGGTGGGGATCGGTGTGACCACCGGACACTTACTTAGTTTAACCTCCCGACAAGATTCTCCTCCAAAATATAACATAATTCAGCTAATATTCAGAAATTTGTTATGCCAATTCCCTGGTCACACTCATCATCAGTCAGAGCCTGGATTCTCCCCTTCAATTATAGATGATTACTTCCGCAGAGTTTGGCCTTCCCAATATAATCCCAGGCCATGGGACCCCAGTCTATTTCCAGAGGAAAACTCCCAAAAGGTCAGGGCCTGGCTCTGGGGACCCACAACGGGGGTATCCTTGAGGTGCACTGGATTTTCATTTCTATGTGGTAACGGGGTCTATCTAGATCTTCCCACACTTTGGAGGGGCTCCTGCACAATTATTGCTGTGGTCCCAGAGGTGACCATTACGACTACAAAGGATTTAGCTTCCTCAGGAGGCATTCCCAACCTTGGGTCCTTCCTCAAGGAGGCCTTAAGACCTGTCTGGGAGAGACAAAAATGAACCACTGATTGAGGGGGACATGCTTATGATAACCCAATTCTTGATCAGCCTGAAATAATACACAGTGTCTTTAGAGGGCTCTTATGTTTGCAGGCATACCCCTTAGAGAGGAGCGTTCTCCATCCCACCATCATGGTCCAGGAACCTTGGAAGGCTACGGTAGCAGCCACCGAGGAACAGCAGTCAGCCCTAGGCTCTCTGGCCGAAGTGGTTTTACAAAATAGGAGGGCCCTTAGTGTTATAACAGCTGAGATGGGGGGTGTCTGTGCCCTACTAAATGAGACAGGCTGCCTCTATATTAATACCTCTGGCCAGGTTGAAGACAACCTTCAGATTCTAAAGAAAGACATCAAATTAATAGAAGATTTAAAAGAGACAGCAGGACAGGGCCCCAGCTGGCTTTCCAGCCTCCTCTCCTCTATGGGGATCCAGATATGGACATGGCTATTGCTCTTGTTGGGACCATTAATCCTGATAGCCTTTGTTTTGTTGTTTGACCCCTGCATTATTAACACATTATCTAGGTTCATCTCCCAACAGGTTCAAAAGATTCAATTCCAGATGGTGCTACAACAAGGGTACCAGCCAGTTGGCACGTGGACTACGTTGGAACAAGCTGCCTTTTCATTGCGAGGGCTCTCATCTCCCTCCGTAAATACACCCTGACAGAGAGTGGGCACTGGGACCCAGGGCCCCACGATGCCCCCATCCAGCAGGAAGAAGCTAGGAATGGTCATCGCCCCTTTCCCCAGTGACCTGGGTTCCTATGGCCCGAGACGGGGATAGGTAGATAGTTAGTCATGAGCGGGGTGTTAAGGGGCCAAAGATTTGGCCCATAAATAAAAAGAGAGGGGAATGTGGAGCCCTAGATCGAGGGCACAGGACAAAAATCTCCGGAATTAACCGAGCCTCCATAGCAACTGTTGCCATGGGCTCTCCTGACCTAAACTGGACAGCCCCCGACTCCATATCAGGTAAAATATTCACCATGTAGCATCCTGACCAATCACCTAATGCCATCCTGGCAGCAGGAGTTTTGTCTTGAGGCTGTAAAAGTTGGCTACCAGCCCACAAAGGGGGTCGGCTCTCCCTGGTCTATCAGGAAGTCGGCCCGCTGTATTTGCAGCGCCCCTCACTAACTCTGCTTTGTTCCCAATAAACTCACTCTCATCTAAAAAATACTTTGTGTCTGGAAATTCTTCCAACCTGCGCACGGACCACAACAACAGTCTCTCTAAAGAATGAAATGCTTAGGTATAAATCTAACAACATGTATAGAATTTGTGTGCCAAACATTACAAAGTACTGATAGAATGAAACCAAAGAACACCTAAATAACTGAAGAGATATACAGTGTTCATGAATTAGAATATGCAACACAGTAAATGTGTCAATTATCCCCAAATTGATTTACAGATTTAATGCAATATTAGTCAAAGTTCTAGCAGCATTTTTGTAGATATAGGCCAGCTCATTCTAAAATTTATATAGAAAAGCAAAGGAACTTAAATAGACCGAAATTTTATTTTAAAAGAAGAATAAATTGGAAGAATCATAACCCTTGATGTTGAGAGATACTCTAAAGCTACAGTAATCAAGAATATGGTGATAGTGAAGGGACAGATACATAGATTAGTGGAAAATAGAAAGTCCAGAAATGTATGCATATAAATATGGCAAATTGACTTTGACAAAGATGCAAAAGGAAGGACATTCTTTCAACAAATGGTGTTTGAACAATTGACCCTCTATGTGCAAAATGAAATGAGCCTTAACCTAAACATACACCTTATGCAAAAATTAGCAGTTATTTATAGATCTGACTACAAAATGCAAAACTATAAAAATTTGAAAAGAAGACATAAGAGGATGTATAACTGATTCACTTTGCTGTACACCTGAAACCAACACAACATTGTAAATCAACTATACTCCAATAATTTTTTTTTTAATGAAGAAAAAAATATAAAAAGAAAACATAAGAGAAAATCTTTGGAACCTGAGGTTAAGCAAAGAGTTCTTAGACTTGACACCAAAAGTGCAATCCATACAAAAACAAATTAATAAATTCAACTTTATCCAATTTTAAAACTTACGTAAAAGACAATATTAAGAGAATGAAAAAAAATGAGCTATAGACAGGAATATTTGCAAATCACATATTCAAAAACATCTTCTCTCCATAATATATAAAGAACTTTCAAAACTCAACAATAAGAACTTTAAAACTCAACAGTAACAAACAACACAACTGAAAATTGGAGGGGGGGGAAGGGAGGGTGGGACAAATTGGGAGATTAGGATTGACATATATACACTACCATGTGTAAAATAGATAGCAAGTGGGAACATACTATAAAGCACAGGAAGCTCAGCTCGGTGCTCTGTGATGACCTAGATGTGTGGGATGGCAGCAGGAAGGGAGGTCCAAGAGGGAGGGGATATAGGTATACATATAGCTGATTCACTTCATTTTACAGGAGAAACTAACAACATTGTAAAGAAATTACACTCCAATTAAAAAAAAAAGACATCAACATACACTTCCCCAAGGCAGATATAATGAGGACAAATAAGCACAAGAAAATATATACAACATCATTAGCAATTAAGGAAATTACAAGTTAGACCACAATTAGACTCCACTACACACCTATTAGAATGCCTTAAATAAAAAATAGGAACAATATCAAGCTGTCATGAGGTCCCAGAGCAACTGGAACTCTCATATATTGCTGGAGGGTGGCAGGGGGAATGCAAAAGGGTACAGACACTTTGGTGGAAAACAATTTGAAATTTATAACAAAAGTAAAAATACTCTTGAGTACTCTTCTCAGCAGTCTTTCCTAGAGAAATGAGAACTTATGCTTATACTAAAACCTGTACATGAATGTTTATACCAGTGTTATTCATAATTTTCAATACCTGGAAATAACCCAAATGCCCTTCAATGGGAGGATGGATTAATAAACTGCAGTACATCCACACAATGGAATACCACTCAGCAATAAAAAGGAACCAACCATTGACATATACAACAACTCTGATGAATGTTAAAGACAGTATCTTAAATGAAAGAACCCAGTCACATGACGTTAAGTACTATATGATTTCACTTATATGGCATTCTCTAAAAAACAATACCAGGCTTCTCTGGTGGTGCAGTGGCTAAGAATCCACCTGCCGATGAACGGGACACAGCTTCGAGCCCTGGTCTGGGAAGATCCCACATGCCGCAGAGCAACAAAGCCCGTGTGCCACAACTACTGAGCCTGCTCTCTAGAGCCTGCAAGCCACAACTACTGAGCCCACGTGCCACAACTACTGAGCCCACGTGCCACAACTACTGAAGCCCGCACGCCTAGAGCCCGTGCTCCACAACAAGAGAAGCCACCGCAATGAGAAGCCCATGCACCGCAACGAAGAGTAGCCCCCACTTGCCTCAACAAGAGAAAGCCTGCGAGCAGCAACGAAGACCCAACACAGCCAAAAATAAATAAATAAAATTAAAAAACAATACCATGGTGATAGAGAGCATATCATTGGTTTTGAGGGGTTATCAATGTGGTGAGGAGTGGCTATAAAGAGATAGCATAAGGAAGTTTTTGGTGTGAAGGAACCGTTTTGTATCCTGCAGTACAATGATGGTTACACAAATCTATACATGTGTTAAAATTCACAGAATTAAACACCAAAGTTAAAAAGGTCATTTTTATTGTATGATAATTTTTAAGTAAACTTTGAAGAAATGAATTGACTATTTGAAGCACAAATAGTTTTTGAAATTTATTACATATGTAGGGTAAAATGTATAATGATGGCACAAAAGACAGAAGGCAGAAACTATAAGTGTACAGTTGTAATGATCTGACATTGTACTTTAAGCAGTATAGTATTGCTTTAAGGTAGATTATAATGTTGTAAACTGTGTATTGTAAAAAGAAGTATAAAAGCAAAACAAAAGGGTAAAACTAATAAGTCAATAATGGAGATAAAATGGAATCATAAAAATACTCAAGCCAACAGAAAACAGGAAAAAAGGAAAGAAGAACACATGAAATATAAAGCAGGTAGGAAGATGCTAGATTTAAATCCAAACATGTAAATAGTCATATTAAGTGTAAAAGGTCTAAACACCTAATTAAAAGGCAAAGATTCTAATATTGTATTTAAAAACAAAGCAAGCCCCAACTGTATGTTGTATACAAAAACCTATTTTAAATATAAAGATACAGGTAGGAAAAATAAAAGAATAGAAAGAGACATGTCATGCAAATGCTAGGCCAAAAAAGCTAGTGTGTCTATATTATTATAAGAGTAGACTTTAGAACAAGAAATATTAACAGGTATAAATAAAGGTATTCCACAATGATAAAGGAGTAACTTTATCAAGAAGACATGACAATTGCAAATTTGTATACATCTAATAAGGGTGTTTCAAAATACATGAAGAAATAAGGACTTAAACATAAGACATGACACCATAAAATTCCTAGAAGAGAACATAGGCAAAACATTCTCTGACATAAATCGTATCAATGTTTTCTTAGGTCAGTCTTCCAAGGCAATAGAAATAAAAACAAAAATAAACAAATGGGACCTAATCAAACTTACAAGCTTTTACATATCAAAGGAAACCATAAAAAAAAAAAGACAACCTATGGAATGGGAGAAAATATTTGCAAATGATGTGACTGACAAGGGCTTACTCTCCAAAAAATATAAACAACTCACACAAGTCAACAACAAAAAAAACAAACAACCCAATCGAAAAATGAGCAGAAGACCTTAATAGACATTTCTCCAAAGAAGACATACAGATGGACAGTAGGCACATGAAAATATGCTCAACATCAGTAATTATTAGAGAAATGCAAATCAAAACTACAATGAGGTACCACCTCACACGGGTCAGAACGGCCATCACTAAAAAGTCTACAGAGGGGATGGAGTCAAGACAGCAGACTAGGAGGACGTGGAGTTTGCATCTCTGCACAACTAGGGCACCTACCAGGCACTGGTGGGGGACCATGGACACCTAAGGGGATGGGAGGAACCCCCGAGCAACCAGGTAGGACATGACAGGGAGGAAGGAAGAGGAGTGGAGGCAGGACAGGAGTGGCGCCCATGAGGGACGGCTGGGGGAGTGGAGGGGTTCCCATGCCCAGAGGGGCCCACCCATGGTTAGGGGATCAACTGGGACAGGGGAGACCCTCGGGAGAGCAGAGGATGGGAAGGGAACATGGCCAGTGTTTACCCTGCCCACTTGGGCCCTGGGAGCCTGCTGAGGTCCCAGGCAAATCCCCTGCCCTCTGAGGCTCCCTCCGGCTGCGCTGAACCTAAGTCCCGCCCCCACACCCCACCCAGGGCCTTACCTCTAAACTCCACACTCCTGAGGCCCCCCATGGCCATGCTGCCTTACCTGGCCACAGGGGTCCTGAGCCTAAGCCCCGCCCCCTCCTGAGCCCTGTGTAAGCTCCACCCCACCCCACAGCCAAGGCCTTTTCCAGCCTTTTTTTCTTTTAGGTTGTGGTTGTTTTAGCTTGTTGTTGTTTCATTTATGTATTTTTTCTAATAAATTTTTTATTTTTCTAATTTTATTTTATTCTTTATACTTTGTTACTGTTCTGCTCCTTTTGGCTTTTTCCCCCCCACCCCGTTTTTTTCTTTCTTTTTTCTGTTATGGCTCTGTTTTACCTTGCTGTAGTTGTTTCACTTGTATTTTTATTTTTCCTAATACATTTTTTATTTTTCTAATTTTATTTCTTATTCTTTGTTATTGGACTGCTCCTTTTTCTTTCTTTTCTTTTGCTGTGCCACACGGTTTGCAGGATCTTGGTTCCCAGGCTGGGGGTCAGGCCTGAGCTCCTGTGGTGGGAGCACCAAGTCCAAACCGCTGGACCAACAGAGAACCTCAGACCCCAAGGAATGTTAATTGGAGTGAGGTCTCCCGGAGGTCCTCATCTTGGCACCAAGACTTGATTCTACTCAACTGCCTGCAAACTCCAGTGCTGGATGCCTCAGGCCATACAACCAGTAAGACAGGAATACAGCCCCACCCATCAAAAAATGAGACCACAAAAAAATATGTTACAGACGAAGGAGCAAGGTAAAAACCTACGAGACCAAATAAATGAAGAGGAAATAGGCAACCTACCTGAAAAAGAATTCAGAGTAATGATAGTAAAGATGATCCAAAATCTCAGAAATAGAATGGAGGCATGGATCGAGAAAATACAAGACATGTTTAACAAAGACCTAGAAGAACTAAAGAGCAAACAAACAGTGATAAACAACACAATAACTGAAATGAAAAATACACTAGAAGGAATCCATAGTAGAATACCTGAGGCAGAAGAACAAATAAATGAACTGGAAGATAGAATGGTGGAAATTACTGCCGAGGAGCAGAATAAAGACAAAAGAATGAAAAGAATTGAGGATAGTCTCAGAGACATCTGAGACAACAATAAATGCACCAACATTCGAATTATAGGGGTCCCAGAAGAAGAGAAAAAGAAAGGGGCTGAGAAAATATTTGAAGAAATTATATTCAAAAACTTCCCTAACATGGGAAAGGAAGTAACCACCCAAGTCCAGGAAGCACAGAGAGTCCCATACAGGATAAACCCTAGGAGAAACACACCAAGACACATATCAGTCAAACTAACAAAAATTAAATTCAAAGAAAAAAATATTCAAAGCAGCAAGGGAAAAATCAACAAATAACGTACAAGGGAATCCCCATAAGGTTATCAGCTGATTTTTCAGCAGAAACTCTGCAGGCCAGAAGGGAGTGGCAGGATATATTTAAAATGATGAAAGGGGAAAACCTACAACCAAGATTTCTCTACCCAGCAAGGATCTCATTCAGATTTGATAGAGAAATCAAAAGCTTTACAGACAAGCAAAAGCTAAGAGAATTCAGCACCACAAAAGCAGCTTTACAACAAATGCTAAAGGAACTTCTCTAGGTGGGAAACACAAGAGAAGAAAAAGACCCACAAAAACAAACCCAAATCAATTAAGGAAATGGTAACAGGAACATACATTATCAATAATCATCTTAAATGTAAATGGATTAAATGCTTCACCCAAAAGACACAGTATGGCTGAATGGATACAAAAACAAGACCTGTATATATACTGTCTACAAGAGACCCACTTCAGACCTAGGGACACATACAGACTGAAAGTGAGGGGAAGGAAAAATCTATTCCATGCAAATAGAAGTCGCAAGAAAACTGGAGTAGCAATACTTGTATCAGATAAAATAGACTTTAAAATAAAGACTGTTACAAGAGATAAGGAAGGACACTACATAATTATCAAGGTATCAATCCAAGAAGAAAACATAAAAATTATAAATATTTATGCACCCAACATAGGAGCACCTCAATACATAAGGCAAATGCTAACAGCTACAAAAGGGGAAATCGACAGTAACACAGTAATAGTGGGGGACTTTAACACCCCACTTACACCAATGGACAGATCATCCAGACATAAAATAAATAAGGAAACACAAGCTTTAAATGACACAATAGACCAGATAGACTTAATTGATATTTATAGGACATTCTACCTGAAAGTGGAAGAATACATTTTCTTTTCAAGTGCACGTGGAACATCCTCCAGGATAGATCACATCTTGGGTCACAAATCAAGCCTCGGAAAATTTAAGAAAATTGAAATCATATCCAACATCTCTTCCAACCACAACACTATGAGATTAGAAATCAATCACAGGCAAAAAACTGTAAAAAACACAAACACATGGAGGCTAAACAGTGCTCTGCTAAATAACCAAGAGATCACTGAGGAAATCAAAGAAGAAATTTTTTTTAAAAATACCTAGAAACAAATGACAATGAAAACATGATGATCCAAAACCTATGGGACACAGCAAAAGCAGTTCTAAGAGGGAAGTTTATAGCAATTCAATCTCACCCTAAGAAACAAGAAAAATCTCAATCTAACCTTACACCTAAAACAACTAGAAAAAGAACAAAGAAAACCCAAAGTTAGTAGAAGGAAAGAAATCATGAAGATCAGAGCAGAAATAGAAAAGAAGAAAACAATAGCAAAGATCAATAAAACTAAAAGCTGGTTCTTTGAGAAGATAAACAAAATTGATAAACCTTTAGCCAGACTCATAAGAAAAAAAAAGGAGAAGACTCAAATCAATAAAATTAGAAATGACAAAGGAGAAATTACAACTGACACCACAGAAATACAAAGGATCATAAGAGACTACTACAAGCAACTATATGCCAATACAATGGACAACCTGGAAGAAACGGACAAATTCTTGGAAAGGTACAACTTTCCAAGACTGAACCAGGAAGAATTAGAAAATATAAACAGACCAATGAAATTGAAACTGTAATTAAAAATCTTCCAACAAACAAAAGTCCAGGACCAGATGGCTTCACATGTGAATTCTATCAAACATTTAGAGAAGAGTTAATACCTATCTTTCTCAAAATCTTGCAAAAAAGTGCAGAGGGAGGAACACTCCCAAACTTGTTCTGTGAGGCCACCATCACCCTGATACAAAAACCAGACAAAAATATCACAAAAAAAGAAAATTACAGACCAATATCACTGATGAACATAGACACAAAGATCCTCAACAAAATACTAGCAAACTGAATCCAACAACACATTAAAAAGATCATACAGGGACTTCCCTGGTGGCACAGTGGTTAAGAATCTGTCTACCAGGGGCTTCCCTGGTGGCGCAGCGGTTGGGAATCCGCCTGCCAATGCAGAGGACACGGGTTCGTGCCCCGGTCTGGGAGGATCCCACATGCCGCGGAGCGGCTAGGCCCGTGAGCCACAACTACTGAGCCTGCGCGTCTGGAGCCTGTGCTCCGCAACAAGGGAGGCCGCGATGAGAGGCCCGCGCACCGCGATGAAGAGTGGCCCCCGCTTGCCACAATTAGAGAAAGCCCTCGCACAGAAACGAAGACCCAACACAGGCAAAAATAAATAAATAAATTTAAAAAAAAAAAAAAAAAAAAAAAAAAAGAATCTGTCTACCAATGCAGGGGACACAGGTTCAATCCCTGGTCCGGGAAGATCCCACATGCCGTGGAGCAACTAAGCCCGTGAGCCACAACTACTGAGCCCATGCTCTAGAGCTCGCGAGCCACAACTACTGAGCCCACGTGCTCCAACTACTGAAGGCTGCACACCTAGCTAGACCCTGTGCTCTGCAACAAGAGAAACCACCGCAATGAGAAGCCCATGCACCACAAGGAAGAGTAGTCTCAGCTCACTGCAACTAGAGAAGCCTGCGTGCAGCAACAAAGACCAACACAGCCAAAAATAAAATTATTTAATTAAAAAGAAATTTAGTAACCATTTCTCTCTTTAAAATAATTCACCATGTTAATAAGAGACTAAAAAAAATGACCATATGGCCATTTCAATTGCTATATGAAAAGTATTTGACAAAACTGAACACCCATTCATGATTAACACTCTCAATAAACTACGAATAGAAAGGCAACTTCCTCAAACTGATAAACGATACCTATAAGAACGCTGCAGCTAACATCATATTTAATATTGAAAGAATGAATGATTTTATGATGTCCAATCTCACTACTTCTATTCAATATTGGACTGAAGGTCCAAGTTAGTGCAAAAACTAATAGGTGTACAAATTGGAAAGAAAGAAAACTACTTACAGATGACATGATCATGTTTTAAAATACAGTGTGTTAATAGAAAAGTTGAAGTACAGTAAGGCCAACAGATCAGGAGAAAATTGCCATTGAAAAAATATAGACAATTAACATCTTGGTGTGTTTCTTGGGTCAAGGTGGTAGGTATGGCAGTTGTGCTCTTGGAGGATAGTTGGGTAAAGTATATGTAAAGATTCGTGATTTTTGTGTGTAACTGAGGAGAAGGTTTGTGTGCAACCTATTTCTGTTACAAATAGGTTTTAAACCATGTGGCCTGATTTGAGTGTATGTCGTTAACACATTATTGACCGGGGGATTTTTGCAGAAACTAATGCCTGTGGCCGTAATACGTCTCTGGTCAAAAATGTGTTAATAGGGTGTCAGGTCATTTGCCAATTGAAATATCCAGCATTAGCCTGTAGGCAGGTCCTCTAATTTGACCAATTACTGTGGTCCCTTGACCTTAAGGATTTGTTGGTGGTAGGCAAGCTGGCAAGGTCTTTGGATCATAGGGCCTGTATCAACAAAACTTGATGGCATGCAGGCCTCAGCATTTGTCATGTGTGGTTGAAACAATGGCTTCCTTGGAGGGTTTGAGTCTCTTGACTGCAAACCAATGAAAGCACCCAAACCCACAGTAACCAGACTAACAGTCA
Source organism: Eubalaena glacialis (assembly GCF_028564815.1). Classification (NCBI taxonomy): domain Eukaryota; kingdom Metazoa; phylum Chordata; class Mammalia; order Artiodactyla; family Balaenidae; genus Eubalaena; species Eubalaena glacialis. The sequence goes on along the minus strand of NC_083733.1, from coordinate 59,146,508 downwards.
ACAGTAGGGTGTGCAGCTGCACTTGAGAGGCTTTGTCGTATGATGCTGAGTTTCCTTGGCACATGTAACTGTCAAGGAAGGTTTGTCTGGCTTCATCATTATCTGATACGGTGTTGTTATGGGTGGAATTGTGTTCACCCCCTTCCCAACAAATTCATATGTTGAAGTCCTAACATCCAGTACCTCAGAATGTGACCCTCTTTGGAGAGAAGGTCTTTAAAGAGGTGATTATGTTAAAATGAGGTCTTTGGGGGGGGGGGTCTGAATACAATATGACTGGTATCCTTATAAGGGGAGGAAATTTAGACACACACAGAGACACCAGGTATGCATCACACAAAGAAAAGGCCATGTGAGGACAGAGCAAGAAGGGGCCATCTGCAAGGCAGAGGGAAACGTCCCAGAAGAAAACAGACCTGCTGATACCTTGATCTTGGACTTCCAGCGCCCGGAACTGGGATAAGATAAATCTGTTGTTTAAGCCACCCAGTTTATGGTATTTTGTTAATGACAGCCACAGTAAATTAATAGTGTTGAATAAATTATGTCCAAATGTGATTTTTTTTTTTTAATGTACTAAGTGAAGTTTTCTATCTCCCTTTTTTGGTAGTCCACCCTGTCTGTGGGGATGGCCCTGGAATACTAATTTAATTTCCTGAAGAGGATCAGAGGAAGAACACAAATTATCAACCCCTTATAACTGGAACATTTAGCAAAGTTTTGGGGTGGTGGAATTTTAGGCTCAAATGGGTCCCAGGAGAGTATGCACCCTCAATCTGGTTTCCAGCCATTATTGGGTGGGGGGGGCAAGATAAAACATTTATAAAGACGGGGGTGATATTATTAAAGGGCCTCATATATAATGAGTCTTTATATACATGGAGGTCAGACATAACCCACTTTTTTTTTTTTGCCACACCACACAGCGTGCAGGATCTTAGTTCCCGGACCACAGATTGAACCCATGCCCCCTGCAGTGGAAGCGTGGAGTCTTAACCACTGGACTTCCAGGGAAGTCCCCATAACCCACTTTAAATATGGGAAAGGGTGCTGAGAAAGGTTTTTAATGTTGGTGTGAATCAGCCAAGGAACTCTGAATTAAGATAAAGTACGGTCTGGGACAAGACAGAGACCCATTTATGAATCCATTTGCTGAACTGGAATTTGAAAAGGAGTTGTTTGAGGTGACCTTTCTGTCTTTTAATTAAATGGGCTATCTGGGACCCATCAGGGACATGAGTTCCATTGAATGCCTTTTCCAAGAGCTAGCAATGTGTATTTTGGAAAGTGAAATGTGTGTCTTGGTTACTATCAGTAAGTTCTATAATTCTGAAGATAAGGAGTGCCCTGGCAAGGCCCTGTATCGTGGCTTTAGTGTACGTAGAGACACGTGTGATTCGATTTGTGTCCTGGGCATCTGTAAGGCAAGAGATTCTCAGAGCCCTTTACCCTAGAGCAAACAATTTTTAGGCAGTGGTCCAGCAGTTTGATAAATGTGAAGATGGTTCCATTTGTTGGCCAGGGCATCCAGCACTGAGAAGACTGCCTGAAGTTTGACCAAGTGTGTTGATGCTTGGGTCCCATCCTTCATCAGGGACTTCCTGGTTAAGGGATGGAAAGCAACAGCATGGCCCTGAGCTCCATCACATGGGTGGTGGCAGCACCCTCACATAGTCCACCATCTCCCACTGCTGTCCACTCAGTTCATCCCAAGGCAGCCAAGGGATCTGGCAGGTGATGGAGGATAGGGTAGGTCACCCCCTCCTGTAGGTGCAATATGACAGAAGACTATGATTTGTATCCTATGTAATACACTAACAGAACTTAAAGGAGACTAGACCTATGTAAATGGAGAGATGTCATTTTTCTTGGATAAGACAGATTGTTAAAATGTCAATTCTCCCTAGATTGATCTATAGCTGTGACACAGTCACCTTCAAAATCTCCTCAGGCTTTCCTGTAGATATTGACAAATGGATTCTAGAATTCACATGGAAAAATTGGGACTTCCCCGGTGGTCCAGTGGTTAAGACTCTGCCCTTCTACTGCAGGGGGCACCAGCTCCATCCCTGTTCAGGGAACTAAGATCTCACATGCCGCGGGGTGTGGCCCAAAAAAAAAAAGGCCGTTGATTGTTGATTCATAAACACGCAAGCCCAAGCTATGTAGAGGGCAATTTTGGGTGGCCCATTTATAGAAAAGACCACATCATTTACTAAATAAATAAATAGGGCTTCCATGGTGGCACAGTGGATAAGAAACCACCTGCCAATGCAGGGGAAACGGGTTCGAGCCCTGGTCCAGGAAGATCCCACATGCCGCAGAGCAACTGAGCCCGTGCGCCACAACTACTGAGCCTGCGCTCTAGAGCCTGCAAGCCACAACTACCGAGCCCGCGTGCCACAACTACTGAAACCCGCACACCTAGAGCCTGTGCTCCTCAACGAGAAGCCACCGCAATGAGAAGCCCGTGCACCACAACAAAGAGTAGCCCCTGCTTGCCGCAACTAGAGAAAAGCCCCCGCGCAGCAACGAAGACCCAACGCAGCCAAAAATAAATAAAAATAAAAATAAAAATTTTTTTAAATAAATAAAAATTTATATGGAAAAATCATAGGATTTAGAACATCTCTAACAATTTTTAAAAAGAAAATTAGAAGACACACTGCTTAATTTCAGGGCTTACTTTAAAGCTATGGCAATCAAGACAGGTTGATATTAGGATGGAAATAGACATATAGCTCAATAAAACAGAGTAGAAAATCCGTAACTAGTATCACATATATACTGTCAGTTAATTTTTGACAAAAGTACCAAGGTAATTCAATGGAGAAAGTTGTTTTTCAATAAATGTTACTGGAATAATTGAACAACCTTATGTTAAAATATATGAGCCTTGATCCTTTGTACCATATTTACAAATTTACTCAGAATGTATCATAGACCTACATGTAAAATGGGCGCTATAAACCTTATAACATAGAAGAAAACCTTGATGAACATGGGTTAGTCAGATTTCTTATATTGGACACAGAAAGGATGAAATCAAAAGACACTCAATAAGCTTAATAAATTCTATTTCATTAAAGATACTATTTCAAAGTTTAAAAGTTAAGATGCATAATGACAGAAAATATTTATAAGACATAAATCTGATGAAGGACTTGTACCCAGAATATACAAGGAACTCTTGCAATTCAATGAAGACAAATAATCCAATTTTTTTTAATGGAAAAAATATTTGAACATTTTCAAAAGACACAGGAATGGCCAATAAGCACATGAATGTGCTCAACATCATTAGTCAATAAGAAAATGCAAATTAAAACCACAGTAGTATACTACTACACACCTATTAGAATGGACCAAATTGGAAGGGAGGGAGGGAGGCAGGGAGGCAGGAAGGAAGGACAGTTTATTATCGAGTTGACTAAAAAGTACCCTAAAACCCAAACAAGCTCACTCCTAGGTAGTTACCCAAAAGAAATGAAAACACACATCCAAAAATCTGTATGCAATGTTTATAGCAGCTTTATTCTTAAGTGCCAACTGAAAGCTCCATCAGCTGGTTAATAAACAAATTGAGATAAATCCATACCATAAATTTAATCCATACCATACTATGAAATAGAATTTTAAGAGGAATGAATATTAATGAAATATTGATGAATATCATTTATGTTAAATGTAGTAAGTCATACTTGAAAGGATAATTCAATTATGACATTTCAATTGTATGATTCAGTTCATGTGACATTATAAAGATATGAATCATTTGGAAACGTCAAATGTTTGTATTGTAAGTGGTACAACTTTGGGGGGAAAAGGTCTGGCCGTTTTTTAAAAACCTTAATATACTATCTCTCCCGTTGCCCAGTGATTACCCTCCTGGGTGTTGACCTAGGACAAATGAAAACACAAATCCACGAAAATACTTATACAGAAACATTCGGCAAACATGGTAGAGTTAAGGACCTCTGAAAGTTCACTCTACGTAAAAGTAATGAAAAAATTGGCAGATACAGAATTGACTTTTTTCCCAGAACTCTGGAAATTAACTAAAGGCTTGCAGCAGCCCAGGTGTATTTAGTCAAGAAAAAACAGCTGAATCTCAGTAAGAAGAGCAAGGTCTGTGGTTTTAACTTAGCTTAGGCCCATCTCCCATTCCCCAGCTCAGCAGTAGCCTTGGAAGCTGAGAGGCTGCATTTTCCATTACTGGAGGAAGCAGAGTAGACCTAGGGCTCTTTCAAAGCCTCCTTCCCAAAGAATTATCATTGGGTCAATTGGTTGATTCCCTGGAAGGCCCACCCCATGCAATGTTTTCACATCATGGTGGTCTGAGGCAGTTCAGCTGGGACAGATAATAAACCAATCACAAAGCTTAAAAGGAAAAGCTGAGGAGTGAGATATCCCTTAGGTGCTCCTGTCAACCAAAAAATAATGCAGGAATCTGCAAATAAGTAAAGAGTTTATTTGGTGTCTTTAAGAACTGCAATACGGGAGACACAGATTCAGGCAACCATGAAAGAGTGTTCCAAGGAAGAGAAAGAGTCATGGGCTTATAAAGACAAAAAGCTACGAAGCTTGTTAACAAGTTGCTGGGTGACTTGCAGCAATATGGATGCAAGTAGAGATGATCATACGAAGTGAAGTAAGTCAGAAAGAGAAAGACAAATACCATATGATATCACTTCTATGTGGAATCTAAAATATGACACAAATGAACTTATCTACAAAACAGAAACAGACTCATAGACATAGAGAACAGACTTGTGGTTGCCAAGGGGGACTTGGTTGAGGGAAGAAAAGATTGGGAGTTTGGGATTAGCACATGCAAACGATTATATATAGGATGGATAAACAACAAGGTCCTACTGTATAGCACAGAGAACTATTTTCAATATCCTATGATAAACCATAATGGAAATGAATATGAAAAAGAATATATATATATATGTATAGCTGATTCACTTTGCTGTAGAGCAGAAACTAATGCAACTTTGTAAATCAACTATACTTCAGTTTAAAAAAAAATGGAGGAAAACACGTTGCTGGGTGAGAACTGCAGTGGATTCTGACGTGAGTCAGAAAATATTTGTTCTTAGGAATCATGAGGGTTTTTTTTTTAGTGTAAACGTTGGAAAGTCGACAGGCATGAATTTCTGGCAGAGGTTCTAGATAGCTGCATCAGATCAAAAGGTCAGATTCCAACCAGGCTGAGATGTGCTTATGACTTATGTCACTTCCTCAATGGCCTCCTGGCTCTATTTTAGCGAGTGCTCATAGCAATACCAACTCCATTTTTTTTTTTTTTTTTTTCTGGCTGCGTTGGGTCTTCGTTGCTGTACACAAGCTTTCTCTAGTTGAGGCGAGTGGGGGCTACTCTTCGTTGCGGTGCGCGGGCTTCTCATTGCAGTGGCTTCTCTTGTTGTGGAGCACGGACTCTAGACTCACAGGCTTCAGTAGTTGTGGCACATGGGCTCAGTAGTTGTGGCTAACGGGCTCTAGAGCACAGGCTCAGTAGTTGTGGTGCACGGGCTTAGTTGCTCCGTGGCATGTGGGGTCTTCCCGGACCAGGGCTCAAACCCGTGTCCCCTGCATTGGCAGGCGGATTCTTAACCACTGTGCCACCAGGGAAGTCCCGAAGTCGCTGTTTTCTGATATTAGTAATGAACACTCCAGCTCTCAGTTATTGTTTGCACGATGTCTTTTCCCATCCTTTCACTTTCAGCCTATTTGTGTCTTTTGAAGTGTGAAAGGAAAATTAAAATGGAGTTGGGGGACTTCCCTGGTGGTGCAGTGGGTAAGAATCCGCCTGCCAATGCAGGGGACACGGGTTTGAGCCCTGGTCCGGGAAGATCCCACATGCCGCGGAGCAACTAAGCCCGTGCACCACAACTACTGAGCCTGTGCTCTAGAGCCCGTGAGCCACAACTACTGAGCCCATGTGCCACAACTACTGAAGCTCACGCACCTAGAACCGTGCTCCGCAATAAGAGAAGCCACAACAATGAGAAGCCTGCACACCTCAACGAAGAGTAGCCCCCGCTCACCGCAACTAGAGAAAGCCGGCGCACAGCAATGACCCAATGCAGCCAAATTAATTAATTTTTTTAAAAAAAGAAAACACCGGCTTTGACAAAAATTGTTACCAGACACAGAGAAGGATATTTTATAATGATAAAAGGGTCAATCCAACAGATTTTTCAACTTTACTGTTTGCAAACTGTAGTAAAATGAAAAAGGGAGACCCAAGAGACATAGAAAATAATAACGAAATCAAAGAGACATCACATCTAACTACAACAGCAAAAAATCAGAATAGGCAAATCTATTTTATGATGAATAATACATCAGAACAGTGTTTAGTCTGGTTATGCAGGAAAGGAGCATGAGGGAAGAGCCTGGGAAGGGGCATTACAAACTCCCCGGGATAATTCTTTATCCTGCTAGGGGCTCCAATTAATTGCACACATATTCAGATTTTGGAACTCAATGAATAGTTCACTTAAGATATGTGCATTTTGATGTATGTAAGTTTTACCTCAAAAGAAAAAATATCCATCCACAAATATTGAACTCTTGTTAATGATACAGATACTGAAATACTTGGGAGGAAATATCTTCAACTTACTTTGAAATGCATCAACATAAGATGTTTGAAGGTTAGAAGACTCACACTTTCTGATCAAAACTTCAAAGCAACAGCAGTCAAGATAATGTGGTACTGGCATAAGGATGGATATATAGATCAATGGGATGGAATTTAGAGTCCAGAGATAAAACCTTATGTCTGTGGTCAACTGGTTTTCAAACAAGGGCGCCACAATCATTCAATGGGGAAAGAAAAATCTTTTCAACAAATAGTGCTGGACAACTGGATAGCCACGTGTAAAAGAATGAAACTAGATACTTCTGATTTTATACAAAATTAGCTCAAAATTGACCTAAGACCTACATGTGAGAGTTAAAGCTAGAAATATTTCCAAAGAAAACAGGTGAATACGCATGACCTCGGATTTGGGAATGGATTCTTAGAACATGAGCAACAACGAAAAAGGATACCTTGGATTTCATCAGAATTAAACATTTTTGTGCAAAAGACATTATGAAGAAAATGGAAAGACAACATACAGAATGGGAGAAAATATTTGCAAATCATGTATCTGATAAGGGACTAGTATCTAGAACATATGAGGTACTCTTACAACTCAATAATACAAAGTCAAATAACTCAGTTTTAAAATGAGCAGATTAGTTGTTAGGAAAAGGCAGATCAAAACCACAAATACCACTTCACACCCACTAGGATAGCTAGAATGAAAAAAAAGGTCAAGTAATAACCAGTGTTGGCAAAGATGTGGAGAAATTGGAAACATGGCTTGCAGGATTGTAAAATGGTGCAGCCACTTTGGAAAAGAGTCTGGCAGCTTCTCAAACATTTAGACATAGTTACTACAATGTCAGGGACTATTTATGTCTAGTCACTGTTCTATTCTCAGCCCCTAGCAGTATTCTGGAAAATAGAGTAGGCAAATAATAAATATCTGTGGATGAGATAGCTAAAGGAATGAATCTCTCCATATTTCCATATTCTCATTTTCTAAAACTTTGGTTATCTTTGATCACCTTTTCATATGACAATGGTTTTATTATATTATTTTCTATATAGAGAATGAAAAAGTACTTTTTCTTTTCCGTAATCTAGTTATTCAATTTATTTTTCCTATTGCTAGTTTATAAAAAGTTTATTTGGGCTCCACAACTTGTTTTAGTAATGTCATATAAACTTTTAGGATAGTTGTCAAATTCAGGAAGTCCCCTACCAAGTTTCTTTCATGTATGACACGCAAGATTACAAGACATCTGAAGATCTCTTGTTCAGCGACAAACCTTAAAAACTGCATTGTCAACATTCATTAACAGTTTGCAGAGGGAGAGTTCCTGGAAACCATTCCTACACTGAGACAACAGGCAATAACTTAATTATATATAAAAGTGATTGCAAACCACATAAATACATTTCACTAAATCCAAAAATAAATAAATAAACATAGAGTTACTAGATGATGCAGCAACTCTACTTCTACCCAAGAGACATGTCCAAGACAAACAAAAACATATGCACGCAAAAACTTGTATACAGAGGTTTACAGTAGCATTATACATAGCAGCCAGAAGGTGGAAACAATCCAAACCAATGAATTAAGCAAAATGTGCTACATCCATAAACGGAATATTATTCAGTCATAAAAAGGGACGGAGTAGTGATACATGCCACACATGGATAAACCTTGAAAACATTACACCAAATCACAGAGGCCAGTCATAAAAAGACTACATATTATATGATTCCATTTTTATGAGGGATGGAGGGGTGTAGTAGCTAAAAGGTATAGTGTTAATTTGAGGTGATGAAAATGTTCTAAGATTAACTGTGGTGATAGCTGCACATACCTGTGCTTACATTAAAAACTTTTGAATTTTACACTTTAAGTGGGTTTATTATACAGTATGTGAATTGTATCTCAATCAAGCAGTTATAAAAAGTAAGTAAAGAAAGCACTATTCAAAATCATTTTCTATTATTGCAAATATAGTTAGGAATGCCTATTTTAAGAAGAGCATTGAAAACAACTGGTTTGGGAGAGGGATAAATTGGGAGTATGCGATTAACAGATGCACTCTACCATATATAAAATAGCTGAACAACAAGGATTTACTGTATAGCACAGGGAACTATATTCAATATCTTGCAATAAACTATAATGAAAAAGAATTGAAAAAAGAATATAGATATATACATATGTATAACTGAGTCATTTTGCTGTACACCTGAAACACAATATCGTATCTCAACTATACTTCAATAACAAATAAATAAATAAAAATTCAAGTCAGAAAACAACTGGTTTGTAAGGCAAGTAGTAAACATAGAAATTTTTAAATTCACGTCTACACTATTATCTGGGAAACAAAAATGAGAACAAACAAAACGAACAAATGAAATTGCATCATAAAAGGCAAATGCCTGGTACATCACAAATACTAAATATTTGGTATCGTCTTTCACTCTCCAAGAAATCAGAAAAGACGCGGCCACTCACTGCAAAACAAGATACGAAAACGCAACTCACCTGGAACTTGGTGGTTTTCTCCTTTCCCTGGGGAAGGGCAGAGTCAGGTGAAGACAGAGCTGGAGAAAGGAAATGAAGTCATAAGAAAAAAGGCAGGAATCCCCTAGCCTGCTTGGCATCTTTGTGAAAATTACAGGAAGTTTCCCCTTCCACCGAGCAGACACAGCCTCTGGTGAGCAGAGTGTGGGCTGGGGTCCTGCTGCCTCTAGCTCACCTTCGACAAGCACCATCAGTGCCAACAGCTGGTCCTCAGAGCGCCCAGGCCAGCCGTCCCACCCCAGGAAATGTGGGGCAGGGGAGGCAATAGAATATATTTTGCGGCTGGGGCCAAAATGCTCATGTTCAGAGGACTTCCCTGGTGGTCCAGTGGTTAAAACTTCACCTTCCAGTGCAGGGGGTATGGGTTCGATCCCTGGTCAGGGAGCTAAGATCCCACATGCCTCATGGGCAAAAAAATCAAAACATAAAACAGAAGCAATATTGTAACAAATTCAATAAAGACTTTAAAAATGGTCCACATCTTCAAAAAAAAAAAACAAAACAAGAAACAAAAACAAAACAAAAAACCAAAAAAACCCCAAAATGCCCGAGTTCAAATCATGGCCGTGCTCACTGGGCAAGTAACTGGTTTATGTTAATTCGTCATCTGCGAGTTGAGGATTCCAACAGAGCCTACCTCTCAGGATAGTTGTGAGGATTAACGTGGGGGCAGGTGCAAAGCTCTTCTAACTCTACTCGGGGGACCCCCTTTCCTGGTAGCTTCATAGAAGCAGATGCTATTCTGCATGGTAAAGCCGTCTTTGCCAATGTGCTTGTCAGACACCCTAACATCAGACTGTAATCTTTGAAAAGTGTGAAATTCTGGCTGGCAGCTTTACTTATTTGTTGCTTAGTAATTTTTTTGTTGTTCATATTTGTTTTATAAAAAGGAATCATTGTGGGAATTCCCTGGCGGTCCAGTGGTTAGGGCTCTGAGCTTTCACTGCCGAGGGCCTGGGTTTGACCCCTGCTCGGTGCAAAGAAAAAAAAAGAATCATTGCTGGTGAATTTTCTTCCTGAAGCCAGAAAAGACTCAATGACACGTCCCGCTCCTATGTTCATGGACTAATGGACCTCTGACATATCTTAATTTGTCGTGTTAAAACAAAAACACTGTGAGTCTCTGTTTCATTTAATGGTACTTGAGTAGTGATGACAAAACCCAACCCACATAGTTGTTTTGGAGATTTTGTGAGCTTATCTATGTGAGGCTCAGTGCCTGGCACATTAGATAAATTCTCAATAACTAATGAGGATCAGGATGACTTTTGCTCCCATTTAATAGATAGGAAGGCTGAGGTTCAATGGGAATAAGGCACCCGGGTCACAGAGTTGACAATAGGCAGTGGCTGGGCCTGAATCCAGCTCTGACTCAAAAGCCCGTGCTCTTTACCATGTCACCGTGCTGCTCTAAAGACAAACACAAGACAAGAAGCGGGGAATTCTCATGGAATCAGGAAAGGACAGTCGAGGAGTGGATTCATTTCCTATAGGCTGCTGTGGAAAATTAGCACAAACTTAGCTTCAAACAACACAAATGTATTCTCTTACAGTTCTGGAGGTCAGAGATCCAGAGCGAGTATAGCTAAAATCAAGGTGTGGGCAGGGCTGATTCTGGGGGCTCACAGGGAAGGATCCGTTCATTCCTTGCCTCTTCCAGCTTCTAGAGGCGGCTTGTGGCCCCTCCCACCATCCTCAAAGCCAGCTGCATGGAATGTTCTCTCTGACAGGCTGCCTTCCTCTTATAAGCCTCTTGTGATGACATTGGGTCCACCTGGATCATCCAAGATCATCTCCCCATCTCAAGACATTGATTACATCTGCAAAGTCCCTCTTGCCGTATAAGGGAACATATGCATAGGTTCTGGGGATCAGGACGTGGGTGTCTTTGCCGGGGGCACTACTCAGCCATCCCCAGGGAGTGAAGGACAGACCCACGGAAGAGGGAGAAAGCTCCTGCTGACATAAGATCTGCCTGCCGGATAGTATAATGCAGGGAGGAGCGTGGTTTCTGGAGACACATCGCTGAGGGTTTAACACGGACTCGTTACCTCTCTGTGCCTCATCTGTGTAAAAGGAAGATCGTAACCTCCTCGCAGGGTCATCAGGAGGCACAACGCAGTGAATACACATAAAACACAGCACCGGGCCACGCACAGTGTAAGCATTTGAGACACGTTCCCTATTCTCGTTAGCGTCTCCCCTTACTGGGAGAAGCGTCCCCTCACAACTCCTAACTTCTTCTCTGTGCCTCAACGATCATCAGAAGCCGTCCTCCCAGTAACGGGGAGTTGCACGGAGATCTGACAATTCTGGGGGTTTAGTGGGAAAACCTCACTGGACCAAATAAGGGTTTGGTTCACCTGGCTCGGTTTTGTCCGTGACATCCAGCAGGGTCTCTTTTCTAGACCCGACTTTCCAGACTTGGCCTTTCCTGAGTCCGCAAGTCCTCACACCCCTTTATGTGGGCCATTGTTTCCACCTGGAAGACCCTCTTTCCCTTTATTTTCCTGGAAAACTTTCATGTGCCCTTAAAAACCTACTCAGCTGTTGCCTTCAGGAAGCCCTCCATCACCCTCCAGGGATATCTTATTTTATTTATTTATTTTTAAATTTATTATCATTATTATTTTTTTGGCTGTGCCCCGAGGCATGCGGGATCTTAGTTCCCCGGCCAGGGATCCGACCCCCGTCCCCTGCAGTGGAAGCGCGGAGTCTTAACCACTGAACCGCCAGGGAAGTCCCATCCAGGGATAATTGATTAATTAACCTCCTGTGTTGCCTGAGAGGCGATCAGTTCTTACTCAGCTTCCTATCGCCAGTCCCCCAGATAAAAGGGTGGAATCCACAATGAATGGACGAGTGAATGAACCCACAAGTGGACAGGGGAGCTGTGGCCTGGGTGAGAGTTGAGGTTCCCCGGTCAGAGGATTTGGAGAACCGCAGTTTTATTTTCTGGGTTTCTTACCGTATCTACTGTTCTCAAGCATCTCGAGGACATCTGTGGGATGTCTTTGAAGACAATAAACATTTCTCGTTGAAGCCCTGATTTGGCCACCGGCTCCTCCCCAACAAAGTTCCTGCCAGCCTTTCTTACCCCGCCTTAGAAAAGCCCTTTTCTGTTTAAATTTGAGACACTTGCAGATTTCTGAAATCGGAGTGTTCTCCCTACGACAAGTCCTTCTTTTTTTTTTAAACATCTTTATTGGAGTATAATTGCTTTACGTTGTTGTGTTAGTTTCTGCTGTATAACAAAGTGAATCAGCTCTACGTATACATATATCCCCATATCTCTTCCCTCTTGCGTCTCCCTCCCAGCCTCCCTATCCCACCCCTCTAGGTGGTCACAAAGCACCGAGCTGATCTCCCTGTGCTATGCGGCTGCTTCCCACTAGCTACCTATTTTACGTTTGGTAGTCTATATATACAAGTCCTTTTGAATGAAGTCTGTCCTTATTGAGGTTCAGATGTGTTTTGATTTGACAGGCAGGGCTCAAAAGTGACGAATGCTTCAGAGTGTGGATAAGCAGCTTAGTTTCAGATGGTCTCATCTGGCAATAAGCCTTTCCTGTGGGTGTTTCCATGTGACCCAGTGGGTCCAGCAGCTTCCATGATATTTTTTTCACTTTCTTTTTAAAAAAAAATAAGATATATTTGACTTACAACACTGTGTAGATTTAAGGTGTATAACAGATTGATTGGATACACTTATATTGCAAAATGATTGCCCTTGTGGTGTTAGTTAATACCTATATCACGTCACATAATTATTTCTTCTAGTGGTGGGAACAGTTAATGTTTATAATACAGTTTTGTTGTCTATAATCACTATATCATGTATTAGGTCTCCAGGACTTATTTATTACTAGTTATATGTACCCTTAAACAATATCTCTCCCATATCCTCCACCCCCAGCCCCTGGTAACCACCATTTTACTCTGTTTTTATAATTTGGTTTTTTTTTTATTTTTAATTTTTTTTAAGGTGGGGGGGGTCAGGGTCTTATTTAAACTTATCTGAACTTTTTAATGACCTGTCTAATCAATTCTTTTTTCCATTTTCCTTTTTTTAATTTAATTTAAATAATTTTTATTGCAGTATAGTTGATTTACAATATTATATTAGTTTCAGGTGTACAACATAGTGATTCAAAATTTTTATACATTATACTTCATCTATAGTTATTATAAAATATTGGCTATATTCCCTATGCTGTACAATATATCCTTGTGGCATGTTTATTTTATACATAATCGTTTGAACCTCTTAATGCCCTACCCCTATTTGGCCTCTCCCCCTTCCCTCTCCCCACTGGTAACCACTAGTTTGTTCTCTATATCTGTGAGTCTGTTTCTTTTTTGTTATATTCACTACTTTGTTTTATTTGTTAGATTCCACATATACATGACAACATAACAGTATTTGTCTTTCTCTGTCTGACTTATCTCGCTTAGCATAATGCACCCCAAGTCCATCCATGTTGTCCCAAATGGAAGAATTTCCTTTTTTCTCATGACTGAATAATATTCCATTGTATACATAACACCACATCATCTTTATCCATTCATTCACTGACAGACACTTAGGTTGTTTCCATATCTTGGCTATTGTGAATAATGCTGCAATGAACATGGAAGTACACGTGTCTCTTCAGTAACCTGTTTTCATTTCTTTTGGATCTGTGCCCAGAAGTGGGAGCATCCATGCTGTTTTGTCACAGTTCAGGGTCCCCCTAGAGGGGTGTCCTAAGTCTGCCACAGTTGCATAGTCTGAGCCAGTTTTTTGAGTGAAGAAATTCCATCCCATTTCAATTAAGCACAGCACGTGCTGGGGCTGAAACACTCAGGTAGGCAGTCTCAGGTTTCAGCTCAGAGGCAGGTCCAGGCAGATAGCATCTGTGATTTCAGGATTCCCAAAAAAGCCAGCTGCTTTTCTTTGGCAGCAGCAAAGCCGAGACTCAGTAGGGCCAGACAGCTATGTTCTAAGTCCAAGTAAGGCTTTCCTGAACCCCTTCCTCTTCGTCGTTCTTAGAGTCCAAACTGACCCTCTAGAAAACATGCACACCAGTGTGGAGACGCATCAGCCTCTCAGGGGCAGACATCTGATTTCCCAAGAGCCCAGTAGCAACTGAAAATGGCTTTTGAAATCTCCGAAAGTGTATCTCCATCTGGAGATTGCCTCCCTTTTCATGTTATCTCCTTTTTTCCCCAGAGGTTCCTATAGGCAAGACACATCTCTGTTCTTCAGACTCCGAGATTAAGTTTCAACCTGCCCACTGGCAGCAGAAATCCAGGGCGCTGTGGCCCCTGACACTTTTTCTTTGCAGCTTTCCCTGACTGAGATGATCCCACATCGAGGTGTAAGAGCCACAAAATACAAACCCATGCTTTTAAAAGTTTCCCTCTTTCCCCCTCAAACCCCTGAGCAATAAATTCAGCACTTACAAGGTTAACATTACAGTTGGGGGTTGAAGGGAGGGGCGCTGTGCCAACTCTGTGAAGCTATCAAGGAAGCTAAGCATTTTCCTCCTAGGCCCTCTTTTTTTCTCTGGTTTATCTAAAGTTTTGTTCTTTGGGGTGAAGTCTGGAGAAAACCAGTCTGACACAGTTAATTCCCTAGCAACAACTGTGACAACACGTGTGAAGTGTGTCTACCAGGAAAGCCCATCAGACACACATTGCCCAAGCTTCCCACTGCAGGCTGGTCACGTAGTCACGCTCTGCCAAGCACGAACTCAAATTCCCGGCGCCCAGAAGGAAAGCAGGTGTTCAGCATAAGCCACATTGTTTGTACAAACAGTCAAGGCACAGTGAATCCCCATTAGCAGGAAATGGTGAGGGAACCCTACCAAAATCCAAGTTCCCAGATGTCGTTCATGACCTCGAAACAGGCTTTTCTACAGACAGTGGTCTCAGACCTGCTATTAACTCTTTTCGGGATAGGAGCTCTTTGCTGGGAAGGGAGAAAACAGAATGCACCTGTGGTTTGGGATTAACGTTGGAGGTACTGGTGTCAATTTATGCTTTTCAATATATACAGTTGACCCTTGAACAACTTGGGGGTTAGGAGCGCTGACCCTCTACTCAGTCAAAAATCTGAGTATAACTTATAGCTGGCCCTCCATATCCAAGGGCCCTCCATATCCACGGGCCCTCCATATCGGAAGTTCCCCATCTGTGGATTCAACCAACTGTGGATTGTGTATTACTGTACTATTTACTATTTTTTTCATTAATGACTAAATGGCCACATTTAATTCCAGGTAAGTGTTAGAACCTCTTGGATTACAACTATAAATACATTTTTTTATAAAAAGGAACACACAGAAATAACTATCAACGGTGTCTGAGAACAGAAACTAAGTCAATGTACGTTGCATGTATTGCAGGCAAGGCAGAGGCATTTTTTTTAAAGCTTTTGCACAGACTTCAAACAATCTTAAAAGAAATATGTAGGCCTTTACAAGATTTGACTTGCTGAAATCAAAACACCTTCCACTCATGAGAAGTCATAAGACTTCAGCTTTTAAAGAAAATAATAAAAAGAACAGTTCCAGCCTTAGACCAAAAAGACCTGGAGGAGTATGGTAATTAGATTAAACAAGCATGGTTAGGCTTGACACCTGAATGTACTTAAGAGCAAACGCTCAAAGGGGGTGGGGAGGAGAACGACCTATTTGGTAACAAAGGTGTATTATATATACTGTGATATAAAAAAAGTATGGTGAAAATATACCTTTTACTAAAGCTTATACAAGTTCCTTGGTCCATAAAAACTATGTTAGATTTTCATCTTCTAGTTTGATTACCTTTTACTCCAGCCACATCTCTATTTCTTGCCCATTTAAACAAAACCAAACACAAACCAACCAAACAAAAATAACAGCTGAAAAAAATCAATTTCCAAAAGTTTGTACATTTTGATGGTTTTTTT
This sequence comes from Eubalaena glacialis, assembly GCF_028564815.1. Lineage (NCBI taxonomy): Eukaryota > Metazoa > Chordata > Mammalia > Artiodactyla > Balaenidae > Eubalaena > Eubalaena glacialis. The sequence goes on along the minus strand of NC_083733.1, from coordinate 59,130,398 downwards.
TGTTTGCTTTACTGTGGCTTCTGCACTTCAAATCAGCACTTGCAAGTAATGGGCTTTTTGAATAGTATCACTGAGTATGAAAAGTTTTCCCAAGAAACCACAAAAGATTGTTCATTTTTTTCTTTCTTTCTTTTGTCAACATTTTGCTGCACTCAAGTCAGTGTACGTCCTAGCAAAAAGACGGTATTTAGGACACAACTGTTGCTGTAGATGATGTGACATTGGTTGAATTTGTGCTGACATTTGTGTAATTCCCCTCGCTGTTTGTGTTTGACTCATTAGGGGGCACTTGGCTGGAGTTGGCTCGAAGGATTGCTCCCGCTGCACTGCAATGTGGCCATGGCGCCAGTTCTGGGGTGTAGGGCCCCGGTTCTGGGGTGTTGGTGGAATAAATGATTTCATCATTACGGACCAAAGTCATTGGAACCTGGACTGGCTGCCGGACCCCTCTCCAGACTGCTCGGAATGCAGAAATGTCTGGGACAACACAGAGCATACTCTCTCCACATCTGTACATAGTTTCAGCTTCTACATCCCTAAACCACACTCGTAAATTTGGAGTGAAATTCTGTCCTGTAAGTTCAAGCATTGCTACGTCCCCACCGCCATTCAACTGAAGACTGTCTACAACAGGCATGGGTATGACTGGGGCAAGGACAGGGCCCATCGCCTCGTAAAATGTATACTCTGCCTTATTCGTACTAATGATTGTCCAGGAAGCGCCATCATTTATCATCTCTTTATTTGGTTCTTTTGGGCATGGAGTGGCCTGAAACTGAATTATTCTTTCTTGAGAAAGGCACAAGTACATTCTTTCTGTATCCTTAAGGTAAAATGCACATTTATGGAGCTGTGACACAGGATCATCTGCATCCAGTAATGCGGTCTGCTTATCAACTTTCCTAATTATCAGTCTTGGGAGTGCCATGCCAGTAACTGAACACACAAGTTTGACTGTTTGTCCATAACGGATGTATCCATCGCGGTCTGTGAATTCTTCTCCTTCTGATTCATCATCATCTAAGAGATGAATGTAAAATGCTCCCCACTGCTGAGAACTGGCATGGAAATTACCTCCTTCTACATGCAAGTATCTGGTACTAACTGTCTGGGATCGAAGTCAGTTAAACAGAGCCACCTTTGTTCCTGAGGCAATGTATAAGTCAGCATTTTCAATGACTGCTTCTTTTTGGAAGGTTTGGAGATGACTTTTATCCGCTTGCTGAGGAACACACCAAAGTCATCACTATTGCCATAGAACATCTTTACAGACAGCATGAAGTGCTTCCTCTTGTCTGAATCAGATATATACAATGTTTTGGCCATGCAATAGTTCTTTCCTTCCAAGTTCAGCTGCTGCATTTCTTGGTCACTATTTCCTATTCCAATAAATGCACATGGTTGAGACTCTTGTTCAGGACAACCATCGCGTTCCATTTGTTCTTTTTTTTTTCTTCCATCCACTGCCCATAAGATACACATAAGGAGGAGGGCAAAAAAACCTTTTTTCATTTCCATATAACTTCTGTGCAACTATTGCATGAAGAATAAGTAGTTTGATCCCCTCGCTCTTTTAAATAATTTCGCATAGCTTCCCTAGTAAGTCGTTTAGATGGAGGCCGCTCACCAAATTTTCTTTTAATCCACGCCATGGTACTTCAAGAACATGTTAAGGTAAGCCACAGGCTGGAACACTTCGATGCCCCTCAAAACACCTCAGCCAGTGTATCTGTATCATTCTTCTTTCCTTTTGGGATAATAATGGTTCCAAAGAACTATAATGCTTCCATGTGAATGATAGTTTCATAATTCCAATGACTCATTAACATAACAAAAGACACCTTTATCACTCAGGAAATTCCATGGGTTTTAGGAGCTGTGAGCCAGGAACCTGCCACAACAGGCGCCATCTTCCACAAACTCTCGCCACAACTCCAACCCTCCTGTGTTATTTACTATTGAAAAAAATCCACGTGTAAGTGGACCCATGCAGTCCAAACCCAAGTTCAAGGGTCAACTGTATGAAGAAATATAGGGAAAAAAATGTGTATTGGGACTTCCCTGGCGGCCCAGTGGTTAAGACTCCTTGCTTCCACTGCAGGGGGCACAGGTTTGACCCCTGGTTGGGGAACTAAGATCCTGCATGCGTGCAGCATGGCCAAAAACAAACAAACAAACAAAAATGTGTATAAACACAATCACACACTCATCCCCTGCCAGTTCTGGGTATGAGAGAGCCCGGGAGCTGTGACTCTACAGTAATGAGTACACCTAGTACCCATATTTTGGCCTCTAATCACCATACCCCACTACATGGAAGAAGCCCTCCTTGTTAAAAGGAGGGGCTAAGTTGGAGAAGGTCATTTCGAGGATGTGACCACTGGTTGACCCATGAGCTGGACTTGGGCAATTGGAGGCTCCTTGCCCCCTCCCCTGTCTTTGGAATATGCAGTCCACGTGCCCCCTCCCCACTAGAAGCTGCCTCCAGGACACAGCCTTGAGACAGTAAGATGTTGTTAAGACCATCTGGATCTAATACATGACTGAACCCAGTTACGGCCTCTATATAAACTTTTAAGATTCTGGCAGGCGGGTGCAGAGATCTATTTGTCTTGCAGTCACCAAAGATAAGTCTAGTATGTGAGTTCCCTTATTAAACCTGCCACCTCCCAACCTGAAGTGATCTGCCTCTTTCTTCGGTCTCTCCCTGCCCTCTGTGTCTGGGGCTCCTGTTTCAAATTTCACCTAGGAGACTCCCGAGGGTGCAAATCAACATGCTGGGAAAGTACAAGGTAAGCCTCACATGTCTTGTGCCAGAAAGTAAGGGGGTGATTAAAGAATGATGGGGACATATCAAAAGTACACAGAAGCCAGCCTAAAGGGATCTGATGGCCAAATCTGGGTTAATTTAAGGATCAAAATAAGTGACAGTAACTGATCATAACACATTGAATAGATTAGAAATCCAGAAGTCTAGATTATATTAATAAATCAGTTAATGAGAGTTTAATGAAAAGCAGATATTTTCATGAACTCAAAGTACCACTCCACACACTACTTCCTGATTATAATGGAAAAAACTAGTAACTTTACAGTGAAAGGTCTAGCAGACATCATATGGGTCCAGCAATCAAAATTAACATCACCACAAATGGGATAAATAAAATTGTATGCCAAAAGAGCACATTATCACTTCTGTGATATTCTGGCCAAAGATGCATAAGCTGAATCTAATCACGAGGAAATATCAGACAAGTCCAAATTAAGGGATGTTCTACACAAGAACAAAAATAACTAGCATGTAATCTTCTAAAGTGTCAAGCTCATGGAAGTCTGAGAAACTATTCCATACTGAAGGAGCCTAAGGTGCTATGATGACTAAACGCATTGTGTGATCCTAGATTGGATAATTTTGCTATAAAGGACATTGTTGAGGCAATTGATGAAATGTGAATGGAATATGTGGATTAGATGGTAGTAATGTACAAATATTAATCTCCTGATTTTGGTTGTTCTAAAATGATTGTGTAGAAAAATATCCATATTTGTAATAATATACACAGAAGTATCCAGGGGTGATGGGGCATCATGCTAGTCTCAGAGTTCAGGGAAGGAAAATCCTTTGTTGCTGTACTTGTAACTTTTATGTAAGTTTGAAAATAATTGTTTTAAAAATTTAAGGGGGGGATTGTAGAGTTACCTTCCTGTGTAATTATGAAATTAGCTGCTACTAAGACTTTTGTTCTGGTTAGGATAGACTTATCTTAATACTTCAGATAATCCCTGAAATCTCAGTGGCTTAGTGCAAAAAAGATTTCTCACTCAAGTGATATCTAACAGAGGTCAGGCAGTCCTTCATCTTGTAGCTACATAATGTGGAACAGGTGGCACCCATAATTCATGGCTAGAGATCACTGTGGAAGAGGAAGGAATCACTTGGAATATTTTTATGGGCAATGCCAGGAAGTGGTGCACATAATTTTTGTCCTCACTCCATTGGCCAGAATTCAATCATATGGCTCCAATCCATATTGGAGGATGTGAACGTAGTATTCTTGTGTGCCCATAAAGAGAAAACAGTGTGTTGACAATATAGCAGTGTTTCTGTGATACTCTTAAAACATCACTTCGATAAACTTTCTCTCATGTGGTGGAGGCTAATGAATTTAAGGGCCTACACATTGATTAAAGTTCTCACCACATTTTATTTATTTTATGAATACACTCTCTGATAACTTGTATGACCTGACATTAGAAAAAGAACATTAGGTTATTTTTCTAATACGGTCTTTTTAATAAATCTGAAGACTCACCCCAATTACAATTTTCTTCCTGTGTAGAAGGTATGATAGCAGTTTGAGCATTGACGATAGCCATGGCTACAACCATCACATTTATGGATTTTGTTCTGCATTGATGTTTAATGATTGGGGAGACCAGAGGTATCTCTGGAATCCTTGCCATGCATGATACCAATAGAGTCCATCAACAGTGTAGGAAAACTGATGTCTTCCAAGAGTGGAGTGCTAACTGTAGCCCTTCCTGTAGCACGACCTACATGGATTGGACATAAATAAGTGTGCATGCTGTTTACTAAGACTTGAGGTGCAAATGAGGCCCCTACAACACTGTGCTATATTGTCTGTTGGTCACATGGCATCATCACTTCTTTTTACGACTGAATCTGTTAAGGGCGCCTGTATTAAAAGAGAAGACAGGAACAGCATAGCTCAGAATCCCCTTCCCCAGATGTTTCTTGGTTATAGTTGGTCATTGAAAAGGCACTCACATGAGACTTAGGAAGCATAGGAAGAAAAGGCATTATTCTCCGGAGGCAATTGCAGGAGGAATCGTGGACAGGCATGAGCTTCCAAGCATCCAAGTGAGCTTCTTAAGAATCATCCAGGGAATTCCCTGGTGGTTCAGTGGTTAGGAGTCTGTGCTTTCACTGTTGAGGGCCCGGGTTCAATCCCTAGTCGGGGAGCTAAGATCCCACAAGCCTCGCGGTGTGGCCAAAAAAAAAAAAAAAAAAAAAAAAGGAATCATCCATATTGATGCTGCTGTGAGTGCAACTGCTGTGTATGCTGAGCCACAGCTGTCATGCCAGCCAGGTGCAAAGCCAGCTTAGCTACTGAGGCTATTCTAGACGACAGCTTAGTTCCTTTTTCAGGCGCATTTGCTTTTGCTTTTTGTTGAATGATTCCAATCATAAATAAAGCTTTTAATACTTAAAAAAATATATCACCCATATTGGTACTATAGACTGAGATAGCTTGTGGGGCTTTCCACATCTTCAGCAGCTTCAGAGAAAACCCCTGAGTATCACTCATGTTGCTGCTGTAGACTGAGATTATTGAGATTGGCAGCAGCTTCTAAGAAAGCTCTTGAGAACCCAGTTTGGCGCTGCAGACTGGTGTTGGCTTCCCTGATCAACGTTCCCTTAGCTCTTCCAAACGTGTGCGTGCCTCTTATTGCCTGTATTAAAAGCATTCATGCCTGCAGAAACTAACACAACGTTGTAAGTCCACTATACTCCAATAAGAATTATTACTCCATGGGAATTCCCTGGTGGTCCAGTGGTCAGGGTTCCGTGCTTCCACTGCAGGGGGCACGAGTTTGATCCCCGGCTGGGGAACTAAGATCTAGCATGCCATGCGGCAGGGCAAAAAAAAAAAAACTATTACTCCCCGCCCCTCTCCCCCCCCCCCAAAAAAAAGCATTCATGCCTAGAATATACAGAGTGGCATCTGGTTCTCTACTAAACCCTGACAGGTCAATTACTGACCATATGTATAGAATTTCTGTCCTCTTGTGCAGACTCTGATGAGTAAGAAGGTCTGAACTATTATTCAAAATAATAAACTCTTCACATGTATATGGTTTTCTTTTCCTCATGCACCTCTGATGAATAAGATGAGCTTCACATGAAGTCCTTAATATCTTTTTCCTGTGTATGGAAGCTTCTCTCCCATGTGGGTTCTGAGATGGACATGAAGATCTGAACTCCAAATAAGCCCTTACTCCACTCATCCCATTCATGGCTGTTTTCATTCTTATCACATTCATTATATTTACAGGATTCATCCCCTGAGAGAACTCAGATGAGTGTGAAAACTCAGCTATATGCAAAAATCCTTTCCACACACATAGCACTTGTAGGGCTTCTCCTCCTTATGGACTCCAGTGAATATGAAGGTATTTGCTCTCCCTGAAGCTCTTTCCACTGCTATTCACAGTAAGTCCGCCCTCCTGAGTGAAAACTAAGTGGACTTGAGGAATATCACTTGAACTGAACTTGAAGAAACACTTTGCAGTCTCACCTCATTTTAGGATTTCTCTCCAATGTTCACCCTCTAGTGGACACGATGGGAGTTCTGGGCAAATCCCTCTCCACATTCCTCACTTGTTTAGAATTTCTTTCCTATACCCCTAAAACACAAATAAGTGACCTAAAGCCAAACCTCTTACCATGCACACTATACCTGTAAAACTATTATTCCCGTGTGAATTCAATGATGGCTGTAAGAGATGACTCCCTCCTAAAGCCCTTACCACATTTATACTGTTTTCTCCCTGAGAGAACAAATTGATGTCTGGGAATATATGAGCTGATCAAAATCATACCAACTATGTTATCTGATCATAATGGAATCAAGCTAGAAATTAAACTAAGAAACAAAACAGAAAACTCTCCAAACATTTGGAAATGGAATGAAAATAAAAATACAACATATTCAAATCTAAGGGTGCTGAAAGGGAAATTCATGCCACTAAATGTTTACCTTAGTAAAGAGGAAAGGTCTCAAAACAATAGTCAAAATCCCACTCACATAACTCGGAAAAGAGCAAAATAAATCAAAAGTAAGCACAAGAAAGGAAATAATAAAGAGCAGAAATAAGTACAATTAAAAACAGAAAAATAACGGAAAATCAATGAAACAGAAAGCCAATTCTTTGAAAAGATCCATAAAATTGATAAGCTTCTAGCAAGACAAAGACATTACCAATATCAAGGATAAAATGGGGGATATAATTACAGATGTTGCAGCCAATAAAAACTTAATAAAGGACTTCTATGAACAACTCTATCCAGGTAAATTCAACAACTTAAGAGAAATAGACCAACTCTTTGAAAACCAAACTACCCAAATTCACCCAATATGAAATAATCTCAATAGTCCTATAACTATTGAAGAAATGTAATCCATAATTTTAAAACTTCCAAAAAAAGAAATCTCTAAGCCCAGATAGTTTCACTGGAGAATTCTACTAAACATTTGAAGAAGCATCAGCACCAATTATACACAATCTCTTCCAGAAAATAGAAGCCAATATTATCCTGATACCAAAATTAGAGACAGTACAAAAGAAAGGAAGAAAGAACGAAAGGAAGGAAGGAAGAAAGAAAGAAAGAAAAGAGTTTATTTAGTCTGTAGCTAAGTGAAAACTTGAAGCAATCATAGAAATGTGACTGTTAATTATGTTAGGTGTGATGATAGCTTTCTGATTTTGTAAAAAATAGTCTATATTTAAGAGATGCCTATAGGTGTAAGAGATGCCATCAGGGATTTGCTTTAAATTATTTCAGCATGTAAGATAAAAAGGAAAAAGGGATAGATTAAGCAAATGTGGCAAAATCTTGACCATTGTTAAATTTGGGTGATGAATATATGGGGTCCATTGTATTTTCTCTTTTTGATTATTTTGGACGTTTTTCATAATTAAGAATTAAAATCTTGAATTTTTAAAGCCTGAATTTTACCAATACTGCTACTTGTGTGAACTAGGGCAATGGTTTAACCCTTCCTCATGTTACAATGGGAATAATATCACTTACCTCACTGAGGCTTCAACCTAGTAGGAATGGTGATCTTGAAGTATCCCTCAATGGATGTTAAGCTCTCTTTGTAAGAGTCATATCCCTTCTGAGAATGGACAAGATGTTTAACCAAGAAAGGAAATACTACTTCCTGGAATTTACTGAACTATCCTCCTTCTGGAAAAGGAGAAGGCAAATATGACAGAAGAGCCCATAATACTAGGTCAGTGGGGCTGAATGGAGAGCTGAATTCCCACTCCCCACCTCCCCACCTCACTCCCACCACCCACAGAGGTGAGGCAGTCCTAGGCAGTGCTCTAGGCTGAACGGGGACAGCTGAACTTTCAGCAGCAAGGAGGTAGAGGCAGTTGGCCCTCTGCCACCCCCCACCAGCTCCCCCGCTCCCACACACACAGTGTCAAAAGGGCCCAGAGGGAAGGTGAACTTCCATTCCCATTTGGACCTGTGTACTACACCTAAACAGGTGACTTCCTGCCAAAAAAGATCAAATGGGATCCAAAGTCTTGCAACATTGTACCCCAAATATCCAGGATACAATAAAAAAAAAAAATTACCCATCATACCAAGAATCAGAACAATCAGAACTTGAATGAGAAAAAACAATCAACAGACATCAATACCAAGACAATTTAGATGTTGGGATTATCTGAAAAGGGTTTTGAAGTAATTACATAATCCTCCTTTTTGTCTCAGCTAGTTTGAGTTGGGTTTTCTATTTCTTACAACTGAGAACATCCTAACGGTTATAAACATCCATGAGCTCCGGTAGCCCACCCCAGTGCCTGGTGTTGGCCCTGGATTTCTGATGGTAACATGAAACTTGAGATACCATAGAACTTAAGTAACCAGTGTCCTGGAAGGTAAGGTCCAGAAGAAAAAAAAAAATGTGGGAACAACAAGGTCCTACAGTATATAGCACAGGGAACTCTACTCAATATTCTGTAATAACCTATAATGGAAAAGAATCTGAAAAAGAATATATATATATATATATATATATATATGAATTACTTTGCTGTGCAGTTGAAACTAACACATTGCAAATCAGCTATACTCCAAAAAAACAAAGCAAAACAGCTGTGGGAAACTGTCCACTACCTCCAGTAAATATACACCTGAGTAAACCGTTCAACCAAGCAAACTTGAAAAATACAGAAGCATCTGAGAAGCATGGGGTGCTGTCCAAAATGCTCTGTGCCTTAACAGCTTAGTTCAACATCCAAAATGCATATTATATGTTCCCCCTTCTTTGTAGACCCCTTGCCAGGAAGCTTTATGGAATGAAAACCAAGTTTCTCTTTTTCCATTCAGTCTGTTCCTGTCACCAAAGACCCAACAAAAGAAAAATAGTGAAACTTACACCATACACAACTGATGGTACACTGTCCAGAGAAACTCTTAAATGATGTGATAAAAAATCGAGCCCTGGGCTTCCCTGGTGGCACAGTGGTTGAGAATCTGCCTGCCAATGCAGGGGACACGGGTTCGAGCCCTGGTCTGGGAAGATCCCACGTGTCGCGGAGCAACTAGGCCCGTGAGCCACAACTACTGAGCCTGCGCGTCTGAAGCCTGTGCTCCGCAACGAGAGAGGCCGCGATAGTGAGAAGCCCACGCACCGCAATGAAGAGTGGCCCCCGCTTGCCGCAACTAGAGAAAGCCCTCGCACAGAAACGAAGACCAAACACAGCCAAAAATAAATAAATAAATAAATAAAAATTTAAAAAAAAAAACAAGGAAGACGAGTATTACTGAGTTTAAAAAAAAAAAAAAATCAAGCCCTTTACTGCTTGAAAAGTGAAGCTGAGGAGGACAGGAGCCAATGGCAAAAATCTAACACTCAAATTGTAGACTGCATGATTTAACATATTTTTATTAACTTATCATTTCCTTGAATTAATTTTTAAGGCTTCTTCCAAGAATCCTTTTCCTAGTACAATTTATCGTGACTACTTGGGATTGAGCTCACTAACATTTTCAAATGTTTGTCCTATTCCTCTCCTTCAAGTGAGACAAAGTCCAGGGCACCTGCTCTGTTTGGCACTGGTTCCAGGTCACGGTCATACAAGCAGTAAACAGACTTCCTGCCCCCATGGAGCTTACATTCTAGTGGACATGGATTTTGTCATGTCCATCATTACACTTTTCCTAAAGTCCTGACGGTACTTCTCATTTTTAAAGCTTCTCCCCCATGTAGATTCTATTGAATGTAAAGGTTCTGACTGAAACCTACTGCACCATCCTTACAAGGTTTCTCTGCTGTGCATTCTCTTGAGAATTGTGACATTTTTGGCTCTGCTGGACACATTGGCCATACTCATACAACAAACAGGTCTCCTCCAATGGAATTCGGATGACTGTAAAAAAAAAGCAGCTCCCTCTTGAATGCTTAAAATACAACATTTTATAAATAGCCCCTGTTGTGGGCGTTTTCTGATGAAAATGAGAAGTCTACATTCTGAAGAACACTTTTATCACACTCTCTGCATGTACTGGATTGATCACCACTATGGACTCTCTGATGAACCTGAAGACATGAACTCTTGCTAAAGCCCTTACCACAGACAAAACATTTGTAGGGTTTCTCTCCTGTATGGACCCTCCGATGGGCTTGAAGATGGGAGGTCTGACTGAAGCTCTTCCCACACGTGCCACACTTATAGGGTTTCTCTCCCGTGTGGATCCTCTGATGAACGTGAAGGTACGAGTTCCAGATGAAGCCTTTCCCACATTCTTCACACTTGTAGGGTTTCTCCCCTGTATGGACTCTCTGATGGGCTTGAAGATGGGAGCTCCAACTGAAACCCTTCCCACACACATTGCACGTGTAGGGTTTCTCTCCGGTGTGGACCCGCTGGTGGTCTTGAAGATGTGAGCTCTGACTGAAGCCTTTCCCACATGTGTCACATCTGTAGGGCTTCTCTCCTGTGTGGACTCTCTGATGGGCCTGAAGATGGGAAATCTGACTGAAGTCCTTCCCACATGTGTCACATCTGTAGGGTTTTTCTCCCGTGTGGACTCTCTGATGGGCCTGAAGATGGGAATTCCGGCTGAAGTTCTTACCACACACATCACATTTGTAGGGTTTCTCGCCGGTGTGGATTCTCTGATGGGCTTGAAGGTTGGAGGCCTTACTGAAGTCTTTCCCACATACCTCGCATTTATATGGTTTCTCTCCAGTGTGAACTCTCTGAAGAGGATCAGAGCTCTGACTGAATATCCTGTCACATGCCTTCCATTTGGACGTTTTGTCTTGAGGGTAGGCTGTCTGATGGGCTTGAATTTGTGATGTCTCATTGAAGCCTTTACCACACAGCTCACATTTCCAGGATTTCTCGCCAGTGTTGTCTACACAGTGACTGTTGAGGTCCAAGCTATGACTGGAGCCCTTCCCACACCTGCCACCCCTACACAGATTCTCCCCTGGGTGAATGGGCTCATGAGTGGGAAGGGAGGAGTTCTGATTGAAGCTCTCAGCAGCACACACCCCACATCTGTAGGGTTTCTCCCCTGGCTTGGCTCTCTGACGGGTCTGCGGATGTGAGCTCTGACCCAAGTCCACCCCACACTCATCATTCCCACTGCGTTTCCCTCCTCTGTGAACACTGTAATGAATGTGAAACACTGAGTTATACGTGGTGCCCTTCCCACACTCACTACACACATGGGGCTTCTCTCCTACACGCAACTGCTGATGAAGTTCCACATCATAGCCAAGGCTGACACCTTTTCCAGTCTCATCAGAGGTCTCCTCTCCTGAGTGGATGATGCTATGCTGGGATGTGTTCTTCACAAAGTCTTTTCCATGATTATTGTGGCCACAAGCCTTCTCGCTTTTGTGTACTTCCTGATTGCCATGGTGATGAGAGATCCTTCTCATGACACAGTGATCACACTGACACAGTTTATCTTTTATGTCAATTTGCTGACACCTACTCTGATAATTCTGTGACTCTCTCAGATACATTTTCCTGCAGAAATCCCAGGAGGTCTGAGTTGGAGACTCTTGATTTTTGATACTTGTGGAACTCTCCCCTTGAAGCTTTCCTACATAGTTCTCATCTTCAGGAACCTGAGTAGAATCTCCTGACCACGCCTCACAGGAGGAATCATCTTGTTTTGGCAACTTCTTGCCTTGCAGCTTTATCATTGAGTCCTGAGTTCTGGTTAATTTACTTGTAAACTGTTCCCATATCTGCCAGCACATAAGGCCTTCATGTAAAAGCTGTCTTAATCCTGCTTCTTGAAGAGTCTCTATCTCATTTTGGTTCCCGTGTCCTGGAAGGATAAAGAGAATTCAGAGATGAAAGTGAGGACAAGTTCAGGGACAAAAAAAAATTTCACAGGTCGACCGTGCTGGGAGACCCTATTCAACCAGTGGAGAGTTCAGCTGGACTCTTAGTTTTTTCATGCTTATGGAAACAAAGAGCTGATAAGTAGCCTCCTATTCACTACGTGTTAATGAAACTCATTTAGAACTAACATACTGAGACTTATGTACGAGGTCAAAATTAGAAATACAGTGTTACAGAGCAGGGGACGTGCTCAGCAAAAGTGAAAAGAAAAGATTTGCAAAGGGAAACATCTCCTCTGTCCTGATAATGAACCCATGAGATGATAACTTTATTTCCTTAATTTAGCCATTATATGCACATGTTAATACATAAGCTAGATATGAGAGAATTCCTCTTTATTTCAATGATGTCCTAATATAAAATATTCAACTTGTGAACATTATAACTGGGAATAAAAACTAGAAAACTTATTCCCTTAACTGACACATCCTATGGGAGTAAAAAATCCTATGATAATTATTGCCACTTAATTTGGCTGAATTTTCTGATAAGCCTGAATAGCTAATATTATCTTCCAGGTTTTGTAGATATGAATCTGCAAATACCAAAAGTTGCTGTGGTAGCCAGCATCCAAGACAGTCCCCAGAAGGTATCCACACCCTATTGAAGTCCCCTCCACAACCTTTCAGGATTGGCCTGCGAAGCCAACAGGATATGGCAGATGGGATGGTATGTCACTTCCAAGGTTATGTCATAAAAGACACTGTGATTTCTGCCTTCTACTCCCTTGGGTGTAATTATCTTGGGGAAACCAGCTGCCACGTTTTGAGGACATTCAGGCAGCCCTAGGGAGAGGCCTGTTTGGCAAAGAACTGAGGCCTCCTGCCAACAGCCAGGGAAGAACTGAGGCCTCCTGTCAACAACCCTGTGAATGAGCCCATCTTGGAAGCACATCCCTTGAGGCCCATCAAGCCTTCAGAGGATTGCAGCTCATGCAGACTCCTTGAGATCTTATGAGATCATGAGCCAGAACTACCCTGCTAAGCTGCCCCCAGATTCCTGACTCACAGAAACTATAATGCCTGTAGTTCTAAGCGGCAAAGTTTAAGAGCAATTTGTTATACAGCAATTGATGGCTAATACAAGTACCATAGAAATCAAAATTAGATTAGACATTCATCAGAAGATTAACAGTGTTCTGAAATAATCCTTTCATCATACTGATATATTCTCCACTCATGAGCTGTCTGCAGGAGGAGTGGACAGTGAGATCCACTTAGCACCATTCTCTGTGAGCTGCAAGGACTCAGACCTGCATGGTTCTCACCTGAACACCCAGCTCCTTGGGTTTCTGGCTCCATCACCCAAAGCTTCTCTTTTCTCCCCAGCTGTAGTATCATATCTAATTTGAAAGGTTGATATCCTGTGAAAAAGAAATGGCACATATGTAAGGTGAGTACACTAAAGGCAAAATTTTTAATTCCAATGCTACAATCTTTATGCACTGTAAGTAGTATTTTTCCAAATTCTGATCGTGACTTGGTGTAATAAATACCTCTTATGCTGTGATCTGGTAGACAAATACACAGATGTACATCACCAAATCGAGGGATCGATGACTCGATCCTAACCACTATCTACTTTTATCACATCTCCTTTCCTGCCTTAACTCACAATTTCTGTTGCACTATATGCAGTTCCTGACAAGAAGCTATGCTATTCTGTCCTATTTCATTAAATGAAATAATGACGCAATTTGCTAATTGACTTTAAAACCCCACCAAGATGTCGCAACTACAGTTTGAGAAAATAGACAAGGTAGAGACGAGATGTCCCACTGGGATGAGGAAATTCAGGCCCCCAGATTCAGGGAAGCATTTCAAGAGCCCCAAGTCTTAAATGTTTGAAACCAAGGCACTCCTGAGGGTTGACACTGAGTCACAGGGTGCCCGTCCTCACCCACTGAGACCAGGTTCCAGAAGTTCTCCAGCATCACGTCTCGGTACAGCTTCCTCTGGGTGGAGTCCAGCAGCCCCAGCTCCTCCTTGGTGAAGGTCACAGCCACGTCCTTGAAGGACACTGGCTCCTACGACATCAAGCACACACGTAGCCTCAATCTTATGATCAGTGGCCACTGGGAGAGGGACGGCACTTAGTGGGTGGAGAGGGTGGGTGGGAAGTTGTTCTAGATCCTGGGGACCTTGAGTCTACCTTATGTAGTTTCCTCCTCTTCTCCATCCCACATGTCAATGCCACATGCTAAATATTGAAATATATTTAAGATCATTGACTTTTTTTTTTTTTTTTGGCCGTGCCTCGCGGCATGCAGGATGTGGGATCTTAGTTCCCTGACCAGGGATGGAACCTGTGCCCCCTGCAGTAGAAGTAAGGAGTCCTAACCACTGGACCGCTGGGGAATTCCCTTATGATAGTTGCTTTAAAATCCTGATCAGATGGATGAAACTTGAAGACATTATGCTAAGTGAAGCCAGCCAGTCACAAAAGGATTATGTGCATGATTCCACTTATATGAGATACCCAGAGTAGTCAAATATATAGAGACAGGAAGTAAAGTGATGTTTGCAAGAGATTGGGGGGTGTGGGGGGATAGGGAATTACTGTTTAATGGGTATGAAATTTCACTTTGAGAAGATGAAAAAAGTTCTGGAGATGTGTGGTGGTGATGGTTGCACAACAGTGTGAATGTACTTAATACCACTGAACTGTACACTTAAAAATAGCTTGAATGGTAAATTTTATGTTATGTATATATATATTTTGAAATTATTTTATTTTTGGCTGCACTGGGTCTTAGTTGTGGCACACGGGATCTTTAGTTGCGGCATGCAGGCTCTTAGTTGCAGCATGCAGGCAGGATCTGGTTCCCCGACCAGGGATTGAACCCGGGCCCCCTGCATTGGGAGCGTGGAGTCTTACTCACTGGACCACCAGGGAAGTCCCTGTTATGTATATTTTACCACAATAAAAAATGTCCATCAAGAGGTGAATGAATAACCAAATTGTGGTATATCCATACAATGAAATACTATGCAGCAATAAAAAGGAACAAACTGTTGACCTGTATTCAAAAACATTCTGATGAACAAATGAAGCCAGACACAAAAAGAGCATATACTGTATAATTCCATTAAGGTGAAACTCAAGAAACGATGAATCTGATCTGTAGTGACATAAAGTAAATCAGTTATTGCCTACAGTCAGGGATGTGGGATTGGGATTAACTGGGGCACCAGGTAACCTTTTTGGTGATGGAAATGGTCTACATCTAGATTGTGGCAGTGGTCACGTGGGTATGTATATTTGTCAAAATTGATCAAATACATTTATTATATGTATATTACATGTAAATTTCACCTCAAAAATGATTTTAAAAGACACAATTAAGAAAACAAATTGACAAATCACAGAATGGGAAAAAATTACAGTACGTATATCTAACAAAGGACTTGAACTCACAAAACATAAAGAACCCCTCAATAATAAAAAGTAGAAGCCACATTTTTAAATGGGCAAATGACTTTAACAAACTTTTCATAAAGGATATGCCAATTGCAAAAACCCATGAAAAAGTATTCAACGTCATGTATCACGAGGGAAATACAAATTACAGTCATGGTGAGATGTCATTTCATTAGAATGGCTAAAATAAAAAAGATCTACAACACCAAATGATGGCAAAGAGGTAGAACAAACTGGAACTTTCATGCACCATTGATGAGTTGTTAAATGGTACAAGCACTGTGGAAAACAGTTTATATTCACCTACCACTTCTAGATGTTTACCCAAGAGATATGAAAACATATGTCCTCAAGACCTGCGCAGAATGCTCATGGGAGCTTTATGCATTAACAATTAAAAGCTGCAAACAACTCAAAGGTCCTTCAAAAGGATAAGCAAACTGATATATTCATAAAATGGAATATAATAAAAAGGAATGAATTATTGACACCTGCAACAGCACAGATGAATCTCAATAACTTTATGCAGGGTGAAAGAAGCCAGACACAAGAGTACACACACTATGATTTCACTGATTATATTTAATTTGAAAACAAGTAAATCTAGTGATATGATGACAGATCAGAACAGTAGATGCCTCCCAGGGGTAAGAAACTGTCTTGAAAGAGACATGAGAGAACTTTTTGGGGTAATGTAGGTAATGTAAATGTTCTATTTCTTGTTTTGTGTAGTGGGCTAATGCAATTATACAACTTGCAAAATGGGGTATACAACTGTCATTGACCTGTAATTTTTGTAAGTAAATTATATTCCATTTTTAAAAGCCCTATGCAAAAGTGTTATGAATCAAAGCAAAACTTATTCAGAGGTACAGCAGTCTGTATGCTTAACTGTAGCTTCTAAAATGTTAGACAAAAAATAGAACCCTTCTCAGACAATACATAGAAGAATGCTGAGTCATAAAAACTCAAGTGTTAACATTAAGTGAAAAAATAAAATTGAAAATTATAAATATACTGTGATTATAATTATATTAAGTATAACTGATTTACAAGCAGTGTAGTAGTTTGGTTTTTTAAAATTTCTTGATATCTATGGATTTCTGTACTCTTATTTGCGAAATGAAGATGATAAAATAAAACAAACCAAAACCAAAAATAAAAACTAGAACCAATAAAAAAGCGAGTACCTGGGAATTCCCTGGTGGTCCAGTGGTTAGAACTCAGCATTTTTACTGCAGTGGGCTCGGGTTCGATCCTTGGTCAGGGAACTAAAATCTCGCAAGCCACGCATGGCACGGCCAAAAAAAAAACCAAAAAGGCAAGTACCTGGCATGTAACGAACATATGTTTTCTTCCTTTATCCTTCCCATGGAAGAGAAAAAGGATGTGTCTAATCTTTGAGAAAAGAGATGTAATTTTAAGAGATAAAACTCAACTCACCTGGAACTTGGTCATTTTCTCCAGCCCCTTCTGGGGTAGGGCAGAGTCCTGGGAAGACACAACTGACAAAAGAGAAGGAAGCCATGAGACGTAGGTCCAAGCCCAAGTGGTGGCTCTGTGTGAATCACCAGCCCCCCAGCCAGGGGCTCCTGTGCAGTGAACAATCTGCTCAAGTCTAAGCAGCGAGGCTCACACAAGAGTCCCTTGTGGTGGCTCCCAGGGTTCAGGGTCATCATTCTTGCCCTGGGTATCAGGGGAAATGAAAGGCAGTGGAATGTACTGGTATGAGAGTGCACTCTGGGGCCAACAGGTCTGGGGTCAATCCTGGTACTGCTACTGTGACATAATATACTGGTTTCCGCCCCCAGCTCCTGACACGGGGCTCCTGAAATCCTTGTAATTTCCTGGATGCTAGGAGTGTCTTTTGTTCTAATGAGGTGACTCTTGGGGGGCTCCTGTATGGGGACTGGTCAGCAGAAAGACCAAAGCTTGATTAGATGGCTTGGAATGTTCAGCCGCACCCCCTACTGTCCAGGGAGGGGAGAGGGGCTGGAAATGGAGCTAAGAGTTCATCATGCCCAAGTGAGGAAGCCTCCATAAAATCCCAATAGTATGGGATTCGCCTTATGTCATATCCTTTATCATATCCTTTAACAAACTAGCAAATGTTAAGCGTTTCTCTGAGTTCTGTGAGCCGCACCAGCAAATAACTGACTCCAAAGTGGAAGAGTCTTGCAAACCTCTGATTTGCAGCCAAGTCAGACAGAAGTTGTGGGTAACCTGGGGGCCTTCTACTTGCAAACGGCATCTGAGGTGGGGGAGGGTGATCTCGTGGGACTGAGCCCTTAACCTGTGGGATCTGAAGCTATCTCCAGGAAAAGAGTGTACGAATTGAGCTTAAGTTGTAGGGCACCCAGCTAGTAAAGTAGAATTGCTCAGCGTGGGGAAAAACCCACCCACATCTGGTGTCAGAAATGTTGTGAAGGTGCTAGGAGTGTGAGAATAGAGAGGAACACAGGAGGAAGAGTGAATTGTTCTTACAGAGCTACTAACGCTGCTTAAATTAATTAACCTCCCTCTGCCTCAAATCTGTCACCTGCAAAATGAGAACAGTTCTTCCTTACAGGATTGCTCAAATGTGCGAGTCAAACGTGTGAATAGATGGAAACTTATAACTGATTCCACTTCAGAAAAGCAGGTAAATATTATACATCATAAAACTGCTCTTGCAAATGTCCTCTGCCATCAGTTCCAATAAAGGGGTCTTTTTTTTTTTTTTTTTTGGCTGCGTTGGGTCTTCATTGTGGTGCGCGGGCTTCTCATTGCAGTGGCTTCTCTTGTTGGGGAGCACGGGCTCTAGGAACGGGGGCTCAGTAGGTGTGGCTCGCAGGCTCTAGAGCGCAGGCTTAGTTGCTCCGCGGCATGTGGGATCTTCCCGGACCAGGGCTTGAACCCGTGTCCCCTGCATCGGCAGGCGGATTCTTAACCACTGAGCCACCAGGGAAGCCCCAAGGGGTCTTTTTTAACATCCAGATTTCAGAGGCTGTACAATGCTTTGTCTTAAGAAATTCACCTTTATCTCTGACAAGTCCATAGTTCTGATTGGCTATATTACTTAATAATTTCTGGCCCTGTAATGATGGTTCATTGATACCAGTATCTGGTTTTGTAAAAGGTATAAATACTAGCAAATTTTCTTCATGCAGCCAGAAGAGTCTCAATGGCACATCCCCCTCTGCCATGCTGACTGTAGTAAAGAAAAACTATTTTAAAATATGACTGCTAGTTTTTTTTTCATTTTAAACAAAAGTCCGACAGAATGTCTCAATGAACAATATTGTAGTGGCCATAACAGATCCTAATTTATAAGGGTGCTTTGGGGATTAAGTGAGCAAGTCCAATAGCCCCGAATAGGCAAGTCCATCCAGACAGAAAGTAAATTAGTGGCTGCCAGGGGCTGGGAGGGCAGCAAGTGAGAAGTGACAGCTCAGGGGCACGGGGTTTCTTTTGGGGATGAGGAAGATGTTCTGGAATTAGCTGGTGGTGATGGCTGTACAACCTTGTGAATATACTAAAAACCAGTGAGTTGTATACTTTAAGGGTGACTAAAGCAGACTTTAGTATACTAAAGGGTGACTCTTATGATATGTGAATTACATCTCAAGTTAAAAAATAGGGGGAAAAAAAAAGCCTTGGCTCAGTGCCTGGCACATAATACAAGCTCTCAGTAAGTGATGGTATGATGATTATTGCTCCCATTTAATGGATGAGGAAGCTGAGGATTCATGAGATTAAGTTACTGATAATCACAGAGCTGGTGAGACCTGACTAACCTGAAATCCAACTCTGACTCCGGAAACCGTGCTCTTAATCCAGTCACTGTGTCTCTAATCACAAACACACAGAAGAGATGGGAGGGGTGTCCTTGGGGAGGAGAGAAAGGGGAGTTGGAAGGTACACACTCTGCTGAAAGTGACCTGCTGAGCACTCTTCTGACAGCTCTTTGCATCTATTTCCACATCTGTACAACGGGGATAAGGAGACTATCGAGCTCATAGGGGTGACAAGAGGTTTCAGTGAATACATGCAAATAAGCGTTAAATGTATGATAGCGTCTCATGTTCGTGGGTCCTGCTGCTTTAGGCAAAAGCACTCCCGTAGGGATGAGAGCAATGTATCCGCTCCCCAAAGCTTGGAAGATAGATCATTCATAACCCCCAACTCCCTTGCACTGGCCCTATACTTGCTGCACCCTCCTGCTCTGCTCTGCTCAGCAACACGGTTTTGCAAGCAGACCTGACATTTCGCCGTATTTAGGAGGAGAGAGCAAGTGGGGTCTGGGGTGCCTGGCTCAGCTCTGCTCGCCTCTCACCCTTCAAATCCCAGTCCCCAGAAGTCGTCTATCGCCTGGGGGAGGTTGAGAGGATGGTGAGCCGTGAAGCATCTGTTTTGCTTCTGAGATGATTAACACACTTTTTTAATCCCAGCGCCTAGAATATAATGAGTGCTCAAAACACATGGAATCAAAGGATGACCGAAGACACACTTTGTCGGGCAAGGATCAGACTGGTCCATCTCAGAGGTTCCTCTGAGCCGTAAAATTCTGCGGCTGTTCCTGATTGGGAGGAGGAGAGGATGAATTGTATCTTCCAATTTTTTCCTCTGGGTTTCTTTTTTTGTTTTTTGGCCATGCCGCACGCCTTGCAGGATCTTAGTTCCCCACCAGGGATTGAACCCGTGCCCCGTGCAAGTGGAAGCGCGGAGACCTAATCACTGGTTTTGCTCAAGCAACACTAAGGTCATCCTTAAAAGTAAAATACTCAGGGACTTCCCTGGTGGTCCAGCGGTTAAGACTCTGCGCTCTCAATGCAGGGGGCCCAGGTTCGATCCCTGGTCAGGGAACTAGATCCCATGTGCCGCAACTAAGACCCGGTGCAGCCAAATAAATAAAAAGTAAAATATTGATAAAAGGAATAATTATGGGCTCTGGATAAGGCAACCCCTATTTATTTATTTTAAAACATTCATTCATTCAACATGATCAGGTATTTACTCAAATGTCATCGTCCTCAGAGTTCTTCCATGGACATGCTTTATATACTCTAAATCCCCTGCTCCACCGCTTCCCTTCTTCTCCAGTTCACTGCCCTTTTATATTTAGGGTCATCCCTCTCTATCTTATTAATGTACCTCTTATTTTTTTGTTTTTTTTTGGTCCATGCCTCGCAGCATGTGGGATCTTAGTTCCCTGACCAGGGATCGAAACTGGGCTCCCTGCAGCAGAAGCACAGAGTCTTAACCACTGGACCGACAGGAAAGTCCCTAATGTACATTTTAGTTATTCATCTTGCTTATATCAATCCACGTTTTTGCAGTGTAGGCCGCATTGTTTTAGTCTCCTTCTCCAGTGCCCAGAACAGTTCATGGCATGAAGCAGGCACTCAACACAGATTTGTTTAAAAAAAAAAAAAAAAAAAGGTGAATGACTGAGGGGACTTCCCTGGTGGTCCAGGGGTTAGGACTCCGTGCTTCCATTGCAGGAGGCGCGAGTTCGATCCCTGGTCAGGGAACTAAGATTCTGTCTGCCACGAGGGGTGGCCAAAAAAAAAAAAAAAAGGTGAATGACTGAATGAGTAGTTGATAAAGATACATCCTGTATTATATTAGCTGAGTACTTCATTACTATTCACCAGGATCTTTCACTCATTCATTCATTCAACGAATACTTACTGATTATCTAGCATGTACCAGGCACAATTCTATATATTAAAGATACAGCAGTGGATAAAATCCCTGCTGTCATGAAGCTGATATTATAGTAGAGGATAGGTAATAAGCCAACCAACAGATAAGTATATAATGTGCTAGCCAGTGGTAGACACTGCTAAGAAAAATATGGCAGGGAAAACGGGGATGGAGAGAGATGGGGAGGTGCTATTTTAGGAAGGACGGTTTCAATTCTAGTGCTATAGTTCCTGGGTGAGTGACGTTGTGCAGATCAATTATCCTCTTGTGCCTCATTTGTAATAACATGGGGATAATAACAGGGACGTTTTGAGGAATAAATGAGTTAATACATGAAAAGCACTGGAAACTCTGCCTGAGTCGTAATAAGCTCCCAATAAACTCCACCAGGATATTGTTATGACCTGGTGATGAATACAGAAATGGTGCATTACTCCTGGTTTGTTCTAAGTAAATTTGTTTTAGGACATGAAAAGCATTACCAATAACTGTATATCAACTTGTAAATACTCTGAAAAGCTGTGGCTTCTGAGTATAGCCAAGAGTGAGTGAGATAAAGGAGAAGTAATAACTACGTGGATCGTTTTTATTGTTTTGTCACTTAATCCATTTTCAGGAATTCAAAAAACCATCTCTCAGAGCTGCAGGCCCCTGTAGCCATCTACCAACTGAAAACCTGTACCAGCCACAAACACTTAACTGAATAACTTCTCTCTGTAAACCTTGTCACAGTGCTGGGCACACTGGAAAGAATACAACACAGTCCCCACAATGTAGGAATCAAGACCAATTGGAAACCATGAGCAAATTAAATTCCAAATGAGAAACAAAATCCATAACCTTCTTTAACTGCAACTCTTTCAGGGGGGCCCCTAGCTTTCTCACTAGCCACCATTCTCCTAGTTACTATGTGAAAACTTTGGAACTGTTAATGTCCTCTCTTTCTCTTGACCTCTATATATTTATGATAATCTAGTATAAATCCTCTTCACTCAAGGTCTGGATTTTGTATTAAAATACTCAAGCAAAAAAAAAAGGAGGGTGGATTATGTAAGATTGACAAACGGTATACAACCGTTGAAGGTTGACAAGGGTTGATGGCTATGTGAGAATTCATTATATTATTTCCTGTATGTTTGTGCTAGAAAATGTTCATAATTACAAGTTACCAAATATAAAAGTACTACAAGTATGATAAAATTTTTGAGAAGCATAGAAAAATATATATACAAAGAAATAACTAAAGAGAAATACATTAACATGTTATAGTTATCTCTACATTCTGGTTAATTATGGATAATTATTGGCTTTCTTCATCTATTTCTCGTATTTTCTATGAAGAGCACAAATTACTTCTATAATCAGAATATGAATGTGACATCATATAAAATTACAAGAAATTAATTAGGACTTCCCTGGTGGCGGAGTGGTTAAGAATCCGCCTGCCAATGCAGGAGACACAGGTTCGAGCCCTGGTCCGGGAAGATCCCACATGCCACGGAGCAACTAGGCCCATGAGCCACAACTACTGAGCCTGCGCTATAGAGCCTGCAAGCCACAACTACTGAGCCCAAGTGCCATAACTACTGAAGCCCGTGCGCCTAGAGCCCGTGCTCTGCAACAAGAGAAGCCACTGCAGTGAGAAGCCCGCGCACCACAAGAGTAGCCCCTGCTCGCTGCAACTAGGGAAAGTCTGCGCACAGCAACAAAGACCCAACACAGCCAAAAATAAATAAATTAATTAATTAAATAAATTTTAAAAAAAGAAATTAATTAAATGAGCACAGCCTTCAGGTCCTCTAAGGTCCTAAATTATTACCAAACGACCCTCCCTCCTTCATTCACAGGGGTTATTTACCATGTTAGGGCTGAAGGAGAGTGTTACCCAACCGACACGCAGCAAAGCCAGTCTACTGACACCAGGTAGTGGTGAAGGAAAGTACAGCATTTACTGCAGGACGCCAAGCAAGGAGAACAGGCAGCTCATGTTCAAAAGACCCAAACTCTCTGATAGATTTCAGTGAAGGGTTTTTAAAGACAGTGTGAGGGAGGGGGTCACAGGTGTGTGATCAGCTCATGCACAATTCTCTGACTGGCTGATGGTGAGGTAACAGGGTGTTGTTTTGGGAATCTCAATCATCAACCTGGTTCCAACACATCTGGGATCTACCTGCTGGTGGTCAGCATGCAGTTAACTTCCTCCACCTGGTGGGGGGTTTAGTATCCACAAAACAACTCAAGGATGTGGCTCAGGATATTATCTCTAGCCCTTGAGGAGGAACTAAAGGTCCTCCCTGACTTTGTTTTATGGCTAAACTATTATTTTTGTCTTGCTTGACTGTTTTCCTTTGTTTCTGCGTTTTCTTGCTTATCTGACTAAATTTGCTCTTTGGAACTCAGGGAAGGCCTAGGAGACTAAAGCTTTTTTATAAACAAGAGGTGAGGGATACACGGTGGGTAGGGGAGGTCTGTCCCCAGGAAGGCCCCAGAGTGTCCCGCTCAGTTTCAAGAGTATGGCTTAAAGGTCAAGAACGCAGGCTGCTTGGGTTCAAATTCCCAGTTCTGTCTCTTCTCTGTTGTTTGACTTTGAGAAAATTACTTAAATTCTTCACCTATCAATGTTCTCATCTGTAAAATACAGATAATGACCACATCTTTGTTATAAAGATTAAGCTAATTAATGCATATAAAGGCTGTAGAAGAGTACCTGGCATTCACTATGTTAACAAATTATTATTACTCATTCATCAACACGTCTCATCCAACCTCCCATTTATTCTATAAACATTCGACATTTGCCCAGGAGTAAAAATCTGCTAATGAATGAAGGAAATCTGTTGCCCAACTGAGAGTAGAAATGACACAGCACGATAAATTCTCTCACTTTGGGACAATGTTGCCAGGAGTCATGGGTCATTCCCTCCTCTCTGCAACCTCTTTGAGAAATCAGGGTCGGGAAAGGAAAGATATCATAATCGTGTCTCAGGTCCAGGATAAATCACAGCGGACATCCCCAGGCACCAGCTGGGGGTGAGACCCACTCCTTCCTTTAAAAAAGGTGGTGGGGTCATTAGGAATCCACGAAAAACCCCTCTTCCCGCAGGGGTCAGAGAAGAGCCAGTGGCTCTGCAGCTGGAGCTCAGAACCCACCACGGGCTCACAGAGGCTTTCAAGGACTGAGCGCTTCTCGAAAGAAATAAGACTGAGAACGACCGACCGCCTTTTCACAGGTGCCAGCGACCGGTTCTAAGCATTTTCACATCACGTAAATCTCACCACATGCTTACTAGGGAGGCACTACTATTAACTCCACTTTGCAGAAGAGAAATGGAAAAGTGAAATAACTCTACGAAGAGTACATCCCGAAGAGACCGCAGAGCGTGCAGAAAGTAGGGGAGGCGAGGGAAACCGAGCGTCCGGAGACTCTCAAACCCGGAGACCGCGACCCTTGCCCGCCTACAACTCGGGTACGCGCGAACCGCCCCAAACACCGAGGTGACGAAAACCGTCGCCCCTGCCCTCCACGGCTTCCATTCCCCAAGGGCGAGGGTGGCACCTGCGGATTCCACGCCCAGGCAGGCTCGGAAGAGACTTGGGTTCTAGGTACTGACTCACCTCACAGCAGGTACTGATGACCGCGGCCTCTCACTCCTGTAGCGGAAGGGCCCGGACTACACGCCGCTCCTGGACCACACTTCCCAGAATCCTTCAGCGGAACAAGGGCTACACCTCCTCCCTTCCAGAGCGGAAGTGGCTCTGACTACCCGGCGCTGCTGGACTACACTCCCCAGAATCCTCGGCAAAGTAATGCCACGTTTTTTTTTTGTTTGCTTTGTTTTGTTTTTAAATATAAGCCGGTTCAGTTCAGTCAGTTTGGAGGCGCTATTAGCGCTTGATCTTTTTCTTTTCCTTCCTTCCTTCTATTCTGGAGGGGTTTTTTTTGTTGTTGTTAATTACATTACTAATAAGTGCGACTGAAAAGTAAATGTGGCTGTATAGCAAAGAAAGGCGAAGAGAGGCTCTCAAACTCGGTTTATTGCCTTCTTTACTCTCCTTGTGCCTGGATGCATGTAGACCCCTGACAATGTTTACCTGGCATGAGCTATTCATTCCAAGATGCTAAAGACTCACGAGAAGGAAAAGTAACCTTTGATCAAGCCACAAAATAAATAACGACTTTCCCACTTTTGTTGGTTTTAATTGCTCATTTTGAAATCTGGAGTTTTCCGGCAAACGAAAGAAGATGCATTAGCAAGAAGTGAAGGAAATACTGTACTTTGAAAAAGAAAAGTCTAGAATACAGGCATACCTCGGAGATTTTTGGTGTTAGATTCCAGACCATTGCAATAAAGCAAATATCGAAATAAACTGAGTTATATGAATTTTTCAGTTTCCCACTGCATATAAGTTATGTTTACACTATAATATAATCTAAGTGTGCAATTACATTATGTTAAACAATAATGTACACAACTTAATATAAAAATAATGCTGTTGGAAAAATGGCACCAGTAGACTTGCTTGACACAGGTTTGCCACAAACCTCCAATTTGTTAAATTACCATAATAAATAAAATCACCATAAATACAATAGGAAAATAAGTAAATACAATAGAATGTTTTATTTTTCTTCAGGATGGTCAATCAATGAGCCACGATTATTCAAAAAGTAGGTGCGGAAGTGGGGTATCCTGCTCAGATAACGGTAACAAATTCAACTTTTTTCAGCTTTATGAGGTATAATTGACAAAATTGTAATATATTTAAAGTATATGTGATGAATTGATATACATATACATTGTGAAAGGACTCCCACAAGTGAATTAATTAACACATTCATCACTTCACATAGCTAACTCTTTTGGGGGGAGAGGAGTGAGAACCTGTAATATCTACTCTCTTAGCAAATTTAAACTATACAATACTGCATCATCAACTGTAGTCACCATAGATTAGATCCTCAGACCTTATTCATCTTAAAGCTGAAAGTTTGTACCCTTTTTATAACCAACCTCTCCCCATTCCCCAGGCAACCACCACCATCACACTAAATGTTTCTAAGTTTGACCTTTTTTTCCCCTTAGATTCCACATATAACTGATACCATGCATTATTTTTCTCTTATTTCATTTAGCATATGCCCTACAGTTTTATTCATGTTGTCACAAATATTTCTCCATATGTATTTCCTGTGTACCAGTGGTTAGAATTAGAGGTTCAAATTGATTCAGGTTTATTTTTTTTTGGAAAGCATACTTCATGGGTGGTTCTGTTTGTATCTCCTATTACCCTAACTGGAAGCTGCCAAGACACCTAAAAAGAGAGCAAGATGAGAAAATGTTTTCTATCAAATATCAAGACTTGTTGCAAAGCTATGGTAACTGAAGCAGTGTGGTATTGGTAAAATTATTGAAAAGTAGACCAATCAAAGGGAATTGAGAGTCAAGACATCCATCTAATATATAGATTACTGATTTTCTTCAAAAGTGGCACTGCAAAGTAGTGGGGAATAAGGGAAATGTTCAGTAACTGGTATAGGAACAACTGGATATTCATATGGTGAATAATCAAATTATGTGGAAGACAAATATAGACCTTTCTTTGAAGATTTGTTGATAAGCTGATTTTAATTCTGTCACCTACCAAAAAAATAAAGAAATAGGAAAGAGAGAGAGAGGGAGGGAGGAGGGGGAGAGGGAGAGAAAGAGAGAGAGACAACTGCTAAAATTTGAATAAGGTCTGGAGGTTAGACGTTATGTATCAATATTCAATTTTCCTGAATGCTATGCTTGTGCTGTAGATATGTAAGTAAATACCCTTGTTCTTACAGTATCACTTAAGTATTCAGATGCAAAGGCTAAGAGGTCTGGAACATACTCATGGTTAAAAAAAAAGCATATGTCAATATGTGTGTGCATATATACACGTTCACATACATTAAGAGAATAATGACTCAAACATGTTAACTGGTGAATCTGAGTACAGGGTACATGAGAGATTTTATATAATTTTTACAATATTTGGAAAGTTTTAAATTATTTCAAAACAAGAAGTTTAAAGAAATGTAAAAATTTATGTCAAGGAAAATCCCATCATTTAGAGATAAGTAAAAATAAATATTTTTTTTTTTCTTTTTTAATGAGATCACACAAAAATCCCATGCTTTGTGTTTTTCCAGGTTAATGTATTCTGGACATCTTCCAACATCCATAGCAACAATTTGCACTGGATAAGTAAATCATAAAATACTTTGGCAACCCAACTGATTATTTCTATGTTTGCTATTATAAACAATAATGCAATGAACATTCCTTTATATACATCTGCGGCAGATAGGTATTTACTTCTGAAGATCAAAGGTTCATCTCTGGGGATCTATTCCTTAATTTTAATCCAATATATCATATGAAATAAAGCAATCATATTACAAATTCTTGGCTACAGGAAATTTTTAGTAATTTTATTTATTTCACTTTTCATAGTTTTACAGCTTTAGTAAAAATAACAGTCACTGTAAACAAGTATAAAATGGAAGTTGATGGAAAAATAACCCCAAAGCCCTCCTTGACATCCCCCCTCAAAAAAAACTAGTTAGTATACGGCAAATATCCTTTTCACACACTGTCTTTAGGCATATATTCACTTTGAGAGATCATTTATATCAAGTGGATCTTACCAAGAGGGTTACAACCTATTTCTCCCGTTACTGTGTATGGTTCTATGTCACCATTTTAATGGATTTGCTGGGAAGATTCCATCTGAAGGAATCCCTTTCCACTCTCAATACTTCATAGAGTTTATCAGCAGCATTGACTCTCCAAAACCTTGAAGATGTGCATCCTGACTGAAGTCATTAACAGACTTCTCACTTTTAAAGACTCTTGCCAGTGTGGACTTTCTGATGGTATGTAAGCCGTGAACGGTGACTGAAGTCCTTACCACATATGTCACACTTGTATGGTTTTTCTCCTGTGTGGACCCTCTGGTGGGCTTGAAGCCGAGAACTCTGACTGAAGCCCTTCCCACACTCCTCACATTTAAACAGTTTCTCCCGAGTGTGAACACTCAGATGGACTCTAAGATTGGAGGGGAGACTGAAGGCCTTCCCACACTCCTCACACTTGTGGGGTTTCTCTCCTGTGTGGACCCTCTGGTGATGGCGAAGATTCAGGCTCCGCCCAAAGGCTTTCCCACACTCCTCACATTTGTAAGGCTTTTCACCAGTGTGGCCCCTCTGGTGGTATATAAACTGTGAACTGTAACGAAAGCCCTTTCCACACACGTCGCATCTGTAGGGCTTCTCCCCAGTGTGGACCCTCTGATGGGACTGAAGACCAGAGGACTGGCTGAAGCCCTTCCCACAGACACCACACTTGTAGGGTTTCTCGCCCGTGTGGACTCTCTGATGGACCCGGAAATCTATGGCCTGACTGAAGCTCTTATCACACGCCTCACATTTGTAGGGTTTCTCTCCTGAGTGGACTCTCTGATGAGCATGAAGGTTTGATCTCCAACTGAAGCCCTTCCCGCACTCCTCACATTTATACGGTTTTTCTCCAGTGTGAATGACTTGGTGCAGTTTAAGATTTGAACTGTAACTGAAGTCCTTACCGCACATGTCACATCTGTAGGGCTTTTCCCCTGTGTGGACTCTCTGGTGGGTCTGCAGCTTTGATGACTGACTGAAGCCCTTCCCACACGTCTCGCATTTGAATCGTTTCTCCCCGGTGTGGACGTTCTGGTGGACTTGCAGATTGGAAGCCTGACTGAAGCCCTTCCCGCACTCCTTGCATTTGTAGGGTTTCTCTCCCGTGTGGACACGGAAGTGGATGTGAAGATCTGTGTTACGGGTGAAGCCCTTCCCGCACGCCTCACATCTGTACGGTTTCTCGCCAGTGTGGACCCTCCGGTGGCATATCAAAGGGGAATTGTGACTGAACCCCTTGCCGCAGACATCGCATTTGTAGGGTTTCTCCCCGGTGTGGACCCTCTGATGTATGTGATAATGCGCGGCCTGCGTGAAGCCCTTCCCACACTCCTCACACTTATAGGGTTTCTCACCCCTGTGGACCCTCTGGTGAACACGAAGGTTAACGCTCCAGCCGAAGCCCTTCCCGCACTCGTTGCACTTGTACGGTTTCTCTTCGGTGTGGACTCTCTGATGGCACTGAAAATTTGAACTTTGGCTAAAGCATTTACCGCACTCCTCGCATTTGTAAGGCTTCTCCCCTGTGTGTGTCCTGTAGTGGATGATAAGGCCTGTGCTGCTACTGAATCCCTTGCCACAACTGTCGCACCTATAGGACTTCTCTCCCGTGTGATTAGATTGACGGGGACGAAAGGAGTTCCTATTGAAACCATCGCTGGATTCACGACATTTATCGACTTTCCCTCGCGGGTGAATTCTTTGATGACTTTGCAGATGGGAGCATTTCTCTCCCAGGCGAACCCTCGGATGAACTGGGAGCACTTCGCTATCACTGAAGCTTTTCCCACACTCTCTACAGGGATACGGTGTCTCTCCTTTGCAGGGTTTCTGTTCTGTGTCAGTTTTAACAGGATCACTCAGGGGTGATTTCTTCATGAAGGTTTCACATATACGTGGGTTGTTTTTCCCGTTCGTTTGCTTACCTCTACTCTGATTCCCTGACTCACTCACATACGTATTCCCACAGGAATCCTGGGTTCTCAAAATCAAAAACTCTTGATTTTCAAGGTAACTGGAACTATCGCCTTTGTGGTTCATCATATGGTTCTCATTTTCAGAAACCTGAAGAGAATCACCTTGTAGGAAATGGGAAGTCCTCCTCTGAAGACAGCACGTTGAATCACTTGCGACCTGTTTCCAGATTTGCCAGCAAGACGGCTCTTCACATGAAAGGTATTTTAATGCGACTTTTCCAAGAGTCTCCACCTCATCGGGATTCTTGCTGCCTAAAAGAAAAAGCGATATTCAGAGGTGAGGACAAGTAAATGCTTTGTTCAGAAACATCGGGATTTCACACTCAGGGATAAGGCCTTAAAAAACCAGGGAAAGGGTCATGTCTGTACCACACCACTTATCCTTTTGTTATGCTTTTTCGTGTAAGTGGAAGCGAAGAACAGGGTCAAGAGACTCTTCTGTAAATGTGACCCATTTAGAACCACAGGTCTAACAGTTTAATAGAAGAGCTGTAGGTTTGAAATCGGATGGCTGCAGGGCAACAAAGACAACCCACCTTCCAACCTACAGCAACGTCAATTAAAAGCCTAATCACCTGTTCCTTAGCAGGCTTATGACAAGTGGGCTTCTACTGAATTAGGTTAGGAAAGCACAGACTGTAGGCATTAAACAGTATTTTAGGTCCTGGTAGAAATGATCTTCTAAGAGTAAATTTGGGAAGCGGTTGGGATAATAACATTCATTGTTCTAAGCCTGGGAGTGATTCTGGTCTCTGTAAAAAGAAGGGGGAAAGGGAAAACTAACCTTGGACAGCTGAGAAAGAACTTGGGAGGAGAAGAAAGAGAGCAGATTCTCAAAGGCAACCCTGAACGGAGGAGAGGGAGAGTTACGTTCAGCTTGGAAATCTTTTGCCCAGGAAGCTGCGAACCTTGCTTTTTCTCTCATTCCCTTCGGGTCTCTCTGCTCAAATGTCACTCAACTGGGTGAGGCCTTCCTATCACCCAGTATAAAATAATTCCTCCCACCCCAACACACCTTCCACTCTTCCCATCTGCCTTACTCTGCTTTCTTTTCCCCCATGGCGCTTATTATTTGATTTACTACATATTTCCTAATTTTTTCCTGCCCATTTAGACGAACTAGGATGTAACAATCATGAGAAAAACAAGCACTTTGATTTCTTCATTGCTTCATCCCCACTGTAACAGAATTTCTCAAATTGCTGGCATATACTCGTGAACTGTGAAATCCATTCCATACATTGTGACATTTCAAAGAAAAAGAAGTGGGAATTCCCTGGCACTCCAGTGACAAGGACTCAGCGCTTTCACTGCCAGGGCCGGGTTCGATCCCTAGTTGGGGAACTAAGATCCCACAAGCTGCGTGGTGCAGCCAAGGGGGGGAAAAAAACCCTCAATATTCTGTAATAACCTATATGGGAAAAGAAATCTGAAAAAGAATGGATATGTGTATATGTATAACTGAACCACTTTGCTATACACATGAAACTAACACAACATTGTATATCAACTATATCCAATATAAAATAAAAATTAAATTTAAAACAATAAATAAAAATAAAAGAAATTATGTGGGAAAAAAAATAATAACATGAAAAGCATATCACAAGCAGTAAGGGTACCACTATATAAAATGTTTGTTTCAGCTGTAGACATACACATAAATATGCACATATGTTACATTTATACTTGGTCGAGATGTAAAATATTTCTTATTGAGGGTCATAGTTAAAAACGTATGGAAGCCACTGGCTTAAAATGTTTAAAGTGGGTACCAAGTCCTGAATGATTAATTTGCTTAAATAGAAAACTACATTCAAATAATATAAACTGAACAAGTCCCAACAGGTATGTGCACATTTCAGGGTATGGTAGGCTAATTGAACATCCTAAAGATGTCCATGCCCTAATCCCTGGAACCTGCGAACATGTTAATGTACACAGCAAAAGGGACTTCAGATTTGATTAAATTAAGGATCTTGAGATGAGCCCAAAGAAGTCACAAGGGTCCATATAAAAAGGAGACGGGGGACTTCCCTGGTGGCGCAGTGGTTAAGAATCCACCTGCCAATGCAGGGGACATGGATTCGAGCCCTGGTCTGGGAAGATACCACATGCCGTGGAGCAACTAAGCCTGTGCGCCGCAACTACTGAGCCCACGTGCCACAACTACTGAAGCCCGCGCGCCTATAGCCTGTGCTCTGCAACAGGAGAAGCTACGGCGATGAGAAGCATGCGCACTGCAACAAAGAGTAGCCCCCGCTCGCCGCAACTAGAGAAAGCCCATGCGCAGCAACGAAGACCCAATGCGGCCAAAAATAAATAAATACATTAAAAAAAAAAAAAAAAAGAATCCCTACAAAAACAAGCCCTTTATTTTGCACTCCAGTGACCTATAAACAACATTTTAGGTAGTATTTGTACATGGAGCATGGTTGCAAAATCCTGAAACATGCGGATGCTGAAGAGGTCAAAAAAACCTTTGAGAAAGGGTGGCAGAAAATGCTACCAGATTTGTTAAAAAAGAGACTTGGTCTATGACACAAAACTGAAGTGTAACAATACGTAGGATCATCATTCCTGAGGTTCAGTTTGCATATAAAAATGAACCCCAGTGAAACTAACACAACATTGTAAGTCATCTACACTTCAATTTAAAAAAAGAAAAAGAAAAAGAGAATGAGACCCTTTCCAGTAATATTCCTGAATGCATCAAACGTGAAGCAACATGTAGACATGAGAAGGGAGATGGACAAAAGCAGATGGTTATATCCATTAACCACTCTCAGAATTCAGGGCCTAATCTATCATGTTTGCAGATAAGCTTCTCTCCTTCGTTTTTCAGGCAGAGGGAGAGTATATACATTTACATTCCCTAGGAATATCTGATGTTTTTAAATGGGTAGGACTGAGGACTATGCAAATTAAAGAGAAGGGAAGGAAGGGGAGAGAAAGGAAAAGGAGTTCAAAAAGTGAAGTAAACAGTGAGGATCTGAGCGAAGGCAGGAGAACAGAGGGCCTTGAAAGGCTGGGGAGAAAAGTGAAACAATGGCTGGGGATCCAGAGGATGAGGTGGTCTTCACAGATGAAGAAGGCTGGGGTCATAGGTCAGGAGGAGCTGTGAGGAGAGCTTCCTCACTTTTACTCAAAAGAATAGTAATTTTTAAAGTAATATCTTCATTCAACAATTATGTACTGAGCATCTACTATGCAGAAGGCTCATCGGAGGCTTTGGGTAGAGACGGGAAATACAATTGCCCAAATTCCTACTTTCAAGGGGAGACGGATGATGAACAAGTAAATAAAGACAAGTTACGAGGTCAGGAGGTTATCAGTGCTTAGACACAAAATAACGCAGGGTGAGGGCACGGAGAATGGAGAGAGGATGGCACTGTAAATGGGGCAGACACACAAGGTCTGTCTGATGAGACGAAATTTGAGCAAAGACCTGAGTGAGTAAGGGAGTGGCTGGGGGCCTCTACACTGAGGCAGAGAGCTAGTCGAAGGTTGGGAAACAGAAGAGAACACTCCAAAGGGGCCAGGATGGCATGAATGATCTAAGAAAGGGTAAAAGGATGGGTGATCAAAGAGGAACTCGGTGAGGAGGCCAGATAAGGTAGGGCCCTGCAGTCCACTGCAAGTACTCAGAGTGAAAGGGGAAGCCTTGGGAGGGTTTTGGACAGAGAAATGGTATGATCTTACTTGCTTTCTAAAGAACCAGTCTGGCTTCCATGTGGAGAAGAGGTTACAGGAGTGCAAGGGCGGAAGCATGGAGACCAGTTTGGAGGAAGCTGTCACAGTCCAGGCAAGAGATGACAGCACGGGGACAAGAGCGGTCGTTACGGACGTGGAGAGAAGCAGATTAGCTGGTACCTGAAATAACAGCTTTGCGGTTCTCACTGGAATGCCCGTTTCTTTGGGTTTCTCTCTCCATCATCCAAAGCTTTTCTTCTGTCTCCAACTGGGACACCATATCTGGCTTGAAGGGAAGATGTCCTGTGAAAAGGCAGATATATATATTTAAGATGAACACACAGCTAAAATAGATCTTTGTCCAAGTTCTATAACCCTCAAGTGATCACAAACTGTAATAAGAAATAAATTCAGGGAACTATATTCAATATTCTGTAACAACCTATAAGGGAAAAGAATCTGAAAAAGAATATATATATAACTGAATCATTTTGCTGTACACCTGAAACTAACACAACATTGTAAATCAACTATACTTCAATCAAAAAAAGAAAAACAAATTGAGGTCACAACCTAGTTCATGTCTATATATAGATAAAATGAGATTTAGCCAATGTCTGTTTTTATCATATTTCTCACACTCTCATACCACTTACTGCAAACGGTCACAGTTTTTGCTACAATGTGAGGGGGTCTTGATAAGGAACTCTGACAGTTTCTATTCTTATTCCATTTTATTCTATTTCACTGGAAAAAGAAAAAAAATGCCAGTACAATGAACTAAGTTGACTCCATGATCCACCAAAGTATCTGAAAGACAAAGTATAGAAGCTAAGCTGCCCGTTTATAGTTCATCTAAAACAGGGTTTCTCAGCTGAGGCACTACTGATATTCTGGACTGGTTAATTCTGTGTGGTGGGGGGAGGTGGTCCTGTGCATCGTAGGACGTTTAACAGCACCGCTAGCCACTAGATGCCAGTAGCGCCCCTCCCTCAGCTGTGACAATCAAAACTGTCTCCAGACATTGCCAAATGTCCCCAAGGAGGCAAAATCACCCCGGACGGAATTTTGCCTGAGCAGAGAGGGACCAGAAAAACCTATGGATTGGAAAAACTTGTGTCTTCAAGGTCAGGGAACCATTTCACAAGGTCCAAAGCTTTGAACAACTGAGGACCAGACACTCTCAAGAGAGTTGAGGTTCAGGGTCAGAGAGTGCCCGTCCTCACCCACTGAGACCAGGTTCCGGAAGTTCTCCACCATCACATCCTGGTACAGCTTCCTCTGGGCAGAGTCCAGCAGCCCCAGCTCCTCCTCGGTGAAGGTCACGGCCACGTCCTTGAAGGTCACCGCCTCCTACGACATCAAACACATGTCACCTCAATCTCACAACCTCCACTGGAAGAAGGGCAGCATCGAGAAGGATGAAGAAGATTAACCCAAAAAAATGGTTACCGATTTGGAGGGACTCCAGGCAGTTTTCAGTCCCAACACTTGCCCCTCTCAGTGACAGTGATGTCACCTCCCCGCTGTCCCACTCTATCTCTGCTTTTAATATTCGCAAAGTTCACAGGCCTTCCGCAACCCTCCAGGACAGGTACACAGCTCCTCACCCGTGCTTTCAAGGCACAAGCCGCGTCCACCTGCTGCCGCACGCACAGCTGGTGGAGGCACAGGGTGAGTTCAAATTTCAAGGTTTTAATGACAGGACCCTGGGCAAATTCCTTTACCTCTCACTATCTCAATTTCCTCTTTTCTATAATGGTGTCTAAATCACAAGGTGTTTGAAAGGACTAGACGAGTGAATATGTGTAAAGCACTTACAAAGGCGCCTGGCACATAAGAAATGCTCAATAAATTTGAGCAAGCAGTATCATTAAAATCTCTTTCATTCCATTTTGTGACTGCATAGTATAGTATTCCTTAGAACTGATGATGTAGCTTTAATCAATCCAAATAAAGCACAATTAGTTACAGATTTTTACTTATCATCATCTGCTGTAAAGATCCTTTTACAGAGATCTCAACCAAGAAGTAGCAACTGCACTTTAAAATTTTTGAAAGCATAATGGCAGATTTCCCTCTCAAAAGGTTTTCCCAATTCACCTTTCATATGAGGGAGTACAAATGTTCCTGAATCTCTAGACTGGCCAAATAAGACATAATTCCTTTTTTTAAAAAAAGAGAAAATCTTCAACAATCTAAGTGAAATAAATAAATAGAAAGCTTTTATTAACGTTTGTACACATTTAGTTATTAAATTATTTTCTTCATAAATTTACTTTCCATTATTGTGACGCTCCTATTCTTTCTTTTACTCATATTCCAGTTGGGTCTTACTTTATTTTACTAATTTTAATAAGAATTAGAGATATTAAACCTTTATCTAATGTTTATAAGTATAGCCCATCAATTCAAATATTGCAAATATATAGCTGTGAATGCCTGAGGAAAAAGGAATATGAGAAAGCGAAAAGAGGTAGTTTGTAAACAGGGTAGTAGGGTAAATTATCTTTCTCTATTTCAAATTTCCACAATTTTTCAAAGATTGCTTTGTGAAATAATAAAGATGATAAAATAAACCAAACAAAATGCACAGTCTGGCACACAACATGCACTCAAGGTGTGTCGTGTTCATTAACCTTTCCAAGAAAGAGAAAAAAGGTGTGTCCAATCTTTGAGAAATAAAATCCCTTAGGAGACAGAAAGCAATGCCTTACTTACCTGAAACTCGGTCATTTTCTCCCACTCCTTCCGGGGAAGGTCAGAGTCCTGAGAAGCCAGAATTGGGGAAGGACAAAGAAGCCATGAGATGCAGGCCAGGGCTGTCAGGAGCCCATGTGGATCTTTGCAGAAATTACACATGAGCACTCATACTCCCAGGCAGAGGTGCTCACATACAGCTTGGTAAGCAGAGCTTGGAGTAGACTGCAGCTACTAGCAGGACTGTCAGCCAGCGGCCACTGGACAGTCAGCAACCGGCACAACCAAACACAGTCTCCCTACCATAAACAAAATGAAAAGACAATCTATGGACTGGGAGAAAATATTTGCAAATTATGCTACTGAAGGGATTAATTTCCAAAACATACAAACAGCTCATACAGCTTAATATCAAAAAAGCAAACAACCCAATCAAAAAATGGGCAGAAGACCTAAATAGGCATCTCGAAAGAAGACATACAGATGGCCAAAAGGCACATGAAGAGATGCTCAACACTGCTAATTATTAGAGAAATGCAAATCAAAACTACAATGAGGTATCACCTCACATCAGTCAGAATGGCCATCATTAAAGTCTACAAATAATAAATGGGGGAGAGAGTGTGGAGAAAAGGGAACCCTCCTCCACTGTTGGTGTCAATGTAAACTGGTACAGCCACTATGGACAACAGTATGGAAGTTCCTTAAAAAACTAAAAATAGAGCTACCATAGGATCCAGCAATCTTCCTCCTGGGCATATATCCAGAGAAAACTCTAATTCAAAAAGACACACGCACAATGCTCATAAGTTATTTTTGTAATAAGAAAAAACGGCCTAATAAAAATTACATAAAACATGGGACTTCACTGGTGGCACAGTGGATAAGACTCCGTGCTCCTAATGCAGGGGGCCCAGGTTTGATCCCTGGTCAGGGAACTAGATCCCACACGCATGCTGCAACTAAGAGTTATTAGCATGCCACAACTAAGGAACCCACGTGCTGCAACTAAGGTGCCGGCGAGCCACAACTAAGGAGTCTGTGTGCTGCAACTAAGGAGCCGGCGAGCCGCAACTAAGGAGCCTGCCTGCTGCAACTAAGACCCCATGCAAGCAAATAAATAAATAAATATTTTTTAAAAAAATGTACATCAACATAGGAATGGATAAAGAAGATGTGGTACGTGTATACAATGGAATATTACTCTGCCATAAAAAGGCATGAAATAGTGCCATTTGCAAAGATGTGGATAAATCTAGAGACTGTCATACAGAGTGAAGTAAGTCAGAAAGAGAAAAACAAATATTGTATAGTATCGCTTCTATGTGGAATCTAGAAAAATGGTACAGATGAACTTATTTGCAAAGCAGAAATAGAGACACATGTTGAGAACAAACTTATGGATACCAAGGGGGGAAGGGGGAGGTGGGATGAATTGGGAGATTCAGATTGACACATATACACTATTATGTATAAAAGAGATAACTAATGAGAACCTACTGTACAGCACAGGAAACTCTACTCAATGACCTGTGGTGACCTAAATGGGAAGGAAATCTAAAAAAGAGGGGATATATGTATACGTATGGCTGATTCACTTTGCTGTACAGCAGAAACTAACAACATTGTAAAGCAACTATACTCCACTAAAAATTTTTTAAAAAAATGATACATGCACCCCAATGTTCATAGCACTATTTACAACAGCTAAGACATGGAAGCAACTTAAATGTCCATCGACAGATGAATGAATAAAGAAGTTGTGGTATGGAATGGAATATTACTCAGCTATTAAAAAGAATGAAATAATGCCATTTTCAGCAACATGGATGGACTTAGAGATTATCATACTAAGTGAAGTAAGCCAGACAAAGACAAATATCACATAATATCATT
The DNA here is from genome assembly GCF_028564815.1 of Eubalaena glacialis. Lineage (NCBI taxonomy): Eukaryota > Metazoa > Chordata > Mammalia > Artiodactyla > Balaenidae > Eubalaena > Eubalaena glacialis. The sequence goes on along the minus strand of NC_083733.1, from coordinate 59,092,127 downwards.
TATATGTGGAATCTAAAAAAAAATGATACAAATGAACTTATTTACAAAACAGAAATAGACTCACAGACACAGAAAACAAACATGGTTATCAAAGGGGATAGCGGGTGGGGAAAAGGGAGGGGGGAGGAAGGCGGAATAAATTTGGAGTTTCAGATTAGCATACAGACACTACTATATATAAAATAGATAAACAACAAGGACCTACTGTATAGCACAGGGAACTATACACAGTACTTTATAACAACCTATGATGGAAAAGAATCTGAAAAAGAATATATATATATATAAAAAACTGAATCACTTTACTGTACACTTGAAACTAACACAACATTGTAAATTACCTATAATTCAATAACAAAAAAGAATAATAATGAAAATAAAACCTAAAGAAAAAAAAAAGATTTCTGATCCTGGGGGTGGCAGGAAATGAAAGGCAACGTAACAACAATGTGGGTTTAAAAAAAAGAGTTCTGGAGTCAAAGCCGTAGGTTTAAATCCTGGAAAAGATACTACGCATCCATGTAATGTAGGAGTATTACAAAAAACCTCTCTGTGCCTCTCTTCAGTCATCTGCACAATGAGGATATGAACCTGGCCACTCCTCGTAAATCATACCCACCTCATAGAGTTGTTCCAAGGATTCAAGGAGTAGATGGAAAGTTCTAAAAATACAGGAGTCCCTTTTTCTTGCAGCTGCAAAAAAGCAGATGATCCTTTGCATCATAAACTGTATTTGCAAATGTCTTTTCTAACAATAACAACAAAAGAGACACGAAAGGCATCTGGATTTTGTGTATGATTGCTCTCCTATGAAAGTCACCTGTATTTTCTGAAAGCCCTGATTCTGACTTAAAATTTCTCCTTACTTAATAATTTGTTGCCCAGTTAATAATGTTTTATTCACACTTTTATTAGTTTTCTAAAAAAGTATCATTTCGGGTCAAGTTATTTCACTGAAGCCAGAAAAGGCCTATTGGTAAAAGCCTTTCATCCTACGTGCATGGAGGTAAAAGAAAAACACACAGAAAAGAAAAAGAGACAAAATAAAAATCAAGAAACATGGAAGATAGATTGAGAGACTCCAACATTTGTCTAATAGGAGTGTAAGAAGGGAATGGAAGCAACTACAGAGAGATTTTATTTCAAGAGATTACTGCTGAGTTCACACAGAGAAATTCTGAACAGTATAAATAAAAATACATATACTCCTAAACAAATAATAGTGAAACTCAGGAAGGCAAAGGATAAATAAATAACTAAAAACAACAACAAAAATCCTTAAAACTCCCAGAAAGAAAATATAATTTACCTAATAAAAATGAAAATTAGATTGACAGAAACAGGGAAGCAGAATAGAGATCTAAAATATATGAATGATATTTCCAAAATGAAGAAAAAAAATCGTGAATCTTGATTTCTATGCCCAACTAAATGGTTATTTATATGAGAGAGGAAGAAAGACGTTATAGCTGATTAAAAAAAAGAAGAAAATTTACAACTAAATGAACCCTGAAAGAATCGACGGTAAGGAAACATGTAAATATGTTGGTAATATCTTTGTTAAAAGAAAAAAAAAACCTAGAACGATATGACAAATTTTGAGGGTGGTTTTAATAAAAAGTAAACCTATAACCTAGCCTGCAGTGGGGAAAAAAAAAAAAGGTGGTACGAGGGAGCCATCATCAAATTTCAAGTGTATTTTTATTTAGTCTCTATATTTTTCAGAATGAGAATACATGCTGATTAAATTTAGTATTTGTTGAGACAAATATCATTTTTAAAAGTTAAAATACAAGAGCACACAATTTTCAAATGAGTTGAGGGTAAATAAAAAGAATAAACTGAACTGAAGACAATAAAAGAGAATAAAAGGAAGAAATGTAAAGCATGGTGATTTAAAAATAAATATATATTTTAAAAATATTTTACATAAATCAATGAAGTTAGAACACACCCTCACACCATACACAGAAATAAACTCAAAATGGATTAAAAACTTAAATATAAGACAAGACACCATAAAACTCTTTTAAAAGAGAACATAGGCAAAACATTCTCTGACATAAATCATACCAATGTTTTCCTAGGTCAGTCTCTCAAGGCAAGAGAAATAAAAGAAAAAAATAAACAAATGGGACCTAATCAAGTTTATAAGCTTTTGCACAGCAAGGGAAACCATAAACAAAATGAAAAGAACCTACGGACTGGGAGAAAATATTTGCTAATGATGGGACTTGATAAGGGCTTAATTTCCAAAATATACGAACAGCTCGTACAACTCAAACAACCCAATCGAAAAAGAGGTGGAAGACCCAAATAAACATTTCTCCAAAGGAGACATACAGATGGCCAATAGGCATGTGAAAAGATGCTCATCATCGCTAATTATTAGAGAAATGCAAATCAAAACTACAATGAGGTACTACCTCACATTGGTCAGAATGGCCATCATTAAAAAGTCTACAAATAAATGCTGGACAGGGTGTGGAGAAGAGGGAACCCTCTTACATTGTTGGGGGGAATGTAATTTAGTGCAGCCACTATGGAAAACAGTATGGAGGTTCCTCGAAAAACTAAAAGTAGAGTTGCCATATGATCCAGTAATTCCACTCCTGGGCATATACACAGACAAAACTATAATTTGAAAAGATACATGCACCCTAGTGTTAGTGGCAGCACTATTTACAATAGCCAAGCTTATAGAAACAACCTAAATGTCCACTGACAGATGAATGGATAAAGAAGATGTGGTATATATATACAATGGAATATTACTCAGCCATTAAAAAGAATGAAATAATGCCATTTGCAGCAACATGGATGGACCTAGAGATTATCATACTAAGCAAAGTCAGAAAGACAAATACCATACGATATCACTTATATGTGGAATCTAAAACATGACACACATGAACTTATCTATGAAACAGAAACAGACTCACAGACATAGAGAACAACTTGTGGTTGCCAAGGGGAAAGGGGCTGAGGGAGGGAAGTATTGGGAGTTTGGGATTAACTGAGGCAAATTATTATATATAGGATGGATAAACAACAAGGTCCTCCTGTATAGCACAGGAAACTATATTCAATATCCTGTGATAAACATAATGGAAACGAATATGAAAAAGAATATAACTGAGTCACGTTGCTGTACAGCAGAAATTAACACAACATTGTAAGTCAACTATACTTCAATAAAAATTTTTTAAAATATTTTAAAATATATTTTAAAGTAAATAAAACATTTTATATTTTTAAAAATATTTATTTTAAAAACACATGTACGTGTGGTAGAAAAACACATGTACACATTAACAAGCAATTAAACATTCTCAGGTGTAGTCAACAGACAACTGATCTTTTTCCTAGTGGTAATTTACTAAGTGAAGGAAACCTGATTAACTGAAAACAGATGACGGACCAAGAAAGACCTTTCAGTAGTATGTACCTGGGGCTATGCTGTGAGGAGCCAAGAGGTCCTTCCTTCCTCCCGTTTCCGAATTCAGGACTGGCGAAGAAAAGGATGTGGTGGAAGAGCACGACTGTATCCGTCTGCCGGATACACTGCCGCGGGACGTCCCCAGGCACTAGCGCGGGGTGACTCGGTGCTTCCTAAAAAACGAGATCAGTAAAAGCTCGGGAAAAGCTCGGGAAGGGCTGTCTCCCGACGGATGACAGAAAGGCCGTGCCATCGCTCCTCGCTCTCTCCCTTCACTGGGGAGTCCAGTCAAAAGGGCGCTCGTGAGAAAATTAACTGCATCAATAGCAAGAGCCAACCCGTTATGTGCCACCAGCGTTCGAAGCTGTTGACACGTATGGCCTCACTCGATTCTAATCACAACCCTACCCAGTAGTGACCGTCTCTCCCGCTATCTTACAGAGGAGGAAAGTAGGACGCACGGATAATCAACAACTCGCCATATATTGTACCGATAGAAGTAGCAGCTCTGCTTGGTAAGCGGGGGAGGAGAACAGAAGGATGACGCACTTCCGCCCTCCACCTCTCAGCCTCCGCCGGCGGCCGCGACTTCTCCATCCTAAGACAGCCGGCTAGGTAGCGACTAGTCCCACGCTCAGGCCGAAAAGGCTCGCAGGGGTCTTGGGTGTGCAGGGCCGACTCACCTCCCGGATCGAAAAAAATGGTGGCTGCTTCTCTTTCCCGGAGCGGAAGTGCCTCTGACTACACAGCGCTCGGAACTACACTTCCCAGAAGCCCCGGAGACAGGCCGCTGCCCCTCGTTTCCGGATAGAGTCCGGGGGAATACACTTCCCAGAGCCCCAAGAGGAGGAAGGGCCGTGTCCTCCCCGTTGGAGCTTTAAAACAAAACAAAACAACCCCAAACTCTTGGGAGTTCCCGGCCAACGACTTCCAGGATCCCCTTCCTGTGAAGCAGTTCTATGACGCCGGCAGAGCTTAACTTTATCTCACTGACAAACAAAACATGATTAAACAAATATTTGAAGAGTCAGAATCTTAAAAGACTGTTAAGAAACAGATCAGTGTAATAGAACTGTACCCCCTCTACCAGAGGAAAAAAAAGGGGGGAGAGGGGAAATGATAGGCTTAAAATGCAGTTTTAGACGATTTTTAGATGAGTGAAAGACCCAAAAAATGCAACAGGGGCAGATTGTATTGTCTATTTCCACTACTGTTAACAGAACAGTCAGATAATTCAGAACTTGGCTGCTGAGGACAACAACACATGGAGTGAGAAGACAAGCTTCAGCATGGACTGTGTGATCAATTTCTCAATGCAATCAGGGCCATTGTAATCAATCCACAGGGAGTTTCTTAATTTGAAAGACAAACACGTTGTTAATTAGGTGTTTATACAATAGTCACTACAAAGACTGTTGTTTGTTCAAATATATTGATGGAAGAAATTTGCACATACTGAGGTATGGGGAAGTCATTCTGGCTTTTACGTAATTTAACTTTAAACTTTATGCTAACTAAAACAGCCTGTTTTGTGGCCTAGTAAACATACATCTGCTTTAACCATTAAAGAAAAGGGTGCAGGAGTTCCCTGGTGGTCCAGTGGTTAAGAATCCGCCTGCCAATGCAGGGGACATAGGTTCGAGACCTGGTCCAGGGAGATCCCACAGGCCGCGGAGCAACTAAGCCCGTGTGCCACAACTACTGAGCCTGTGCTCTAGAGCCCGCGAGCCACAACTACTGAGCCCGCACGCCACAACTACTGAAGCCTGAGTGCCTAGAGTCCGTGCTCTGCAACGAGAAGCCACCGCAGTGAGAAGCCCACGCACCGCAATGTAGAGTAGCCCCCGCTCGCCACAACTAGAGAAAGCCTGTGTGCAGCAACAAAGACCCAATGCAGCCAAAAATAAATAAATAAATAATAAAAATATATTTTTAAAAATTAAAAAAAAAATGTGTGCAGTGTCTAGAAGTAAAGAATGCCCATTTTGAAGAGAGAAAAATGCCTCCCTTCCTGGGATGTCAATGCTAGCGTTCCTTCAATGATAAGGCTCCCTGGAGCTGAGGCCACGCTGACTTGTAATGTGAGTGCTAATGTCTTTTTTGAAACCTTGAAGGAATATACCCCTGTCATGTTTGATGTTCTTTGTTCTGACAAGATATAAAACTGTGCTGAAAACTATGCTTCTTTGGAACAGTTCCTCACAGCTATCTGAGAGGCTGTCTCCCAAGCTACAGTCTTCAGTTTGGCTCAAATAAAACTCTCTTCTATTCTTATTATAGGTTGATTATTGATTATTTCCATTAACAGTATGACAGAATTGATGTTTCAAAGAAATGAAACTGGAGAGAAGAGAGGAATACCTAAAACTATCCATATATCCATGACAATATATTTTTGCATTTCTCATTTCTGAACATATATTCCTTTTTCTGTTATCCTTAGCAGCTATCTCTTATGCAGCACTTAGTGTGGGCCAGGGACTACTCCCACCTCTTTAGACTCTGGGATCTCACTTCATCTTCACAACTTTTTTTAGGTAAATACTATTATTTCCTCTATTTTACAGTTTACAATGGAGCCAGAGGCAGAGAGAGTTAAGTAATTTGCCCATGTTACTAAATTAGTAAGTACTAGAGCCAGGTTTCAAAATTTGGCATTTGACAACCAGAGCCTGAGAGGTAACCGTTACACTAACCACATCTTGTATAATCAACATGAACAGAATGTTTAACTTCAATCAATTTTTTTTCCTTCCTGATGCCAGAAAGCTGTAGCCTAACATGGAAATTCAATCCTTTTCACATGCATGTCTATCCAGTGCCCTTAAGGGAAGGTCCAAATACTTTGGCCAGCCTCACAAACAGGAATCTTCCATATGCTTGTTTCCCTCTTCAAATCTGCTTTCCACGCTACATGTCCAGCCATGGTGAATCGCTTGTACTCCTACAAAAAGCTTTTTTGTATCTGCTGTTCCTTCTTGTCATATACTGATGCTCTATTCACTTCTAGGTCATAGCTTAAATATTCCGTGCTCCAGTAAGACTTCTTGTGAGTTCTTGTCTTGCAGACTAATACAAACCGTGTATGATAACCACGATCACAGACTTGGACTCAGGCTGCCTAGGTTAAAATACTTGTTCTGCCACTTACTCTGTGAACTCTGTCCCTTCTTCTTCATTTGTAAAATGGAAATAATAATAGGATTGATATGAGGAAGATACATGTAATAAATACATGTAAAAGCACTGGAAACTCTGCCTGACTCACGACCACCTACAGCAAGTTAGCAAATATTCTCAGATGATAAACACAGGACACGTAAATTAGAGATAGTCGGTTTCTAAATAAGGTTTCTTTAGATCATGAAAATATTATCAATAATTAATGTATATCAACTTTTGAATGCTGTGAAAAAAATTAGGAGATTCTGCAACCCATTGAAAGTGAGATAAAGGATCACTGAAGTTTATATTGTTCTCCTTTACTGTTTCCTAAGTCCATTTCAGGAATTTTGAATAAAATCTAACTGAGCGGCAGGCCTATGTTTCAGGATATTGGGCAGCTACACCGGCCACAAATACTTAAGAATTTCTCCCTGCCAGTCTTTGGTGCTAAGTACACTTTAAAGAATATGACATTCTCCCTGCAACAAAGTAGCACACAGCCAAAGGGAGAAACATATCAGAAACCAAGATTTAGAAGACTGGACTGTTTCAAGTCAAACTTCAAAATAAAGACACCAAATTCATAATTATTCCTCTCCAACTTTCAATGTTTCTATGTCCCAAAACTTTTTTACCTACATAACTACCATCCTCCTGGCTGCCAGGAATGAAAACCGTGAAGTTATTAACAGTTGCTTTCCTTTGCTCTTCATATATAATCAATTTATGTTAATGGATTTTAAATTCTAGTGACTCCATGACTGGGGTTTGTTTTTAGTTTAAATTATTTCATCTTCTCTTCCTCCCAATTTCCGCAAAAGTATTTTGTGTGAGAAGGGGAATGGACACAATTAGATAGGCAAAACTTTGACAAGGGTTGCAGATGACTGATGGGGTGGTGGGCAGGTTTCATTACACTATTTTCTCTGTTTTGTGTATGTTTGGGCCTTTCCTTAATAAAAATTTAGGAAGAAATACCATGCGTAGTAAAGCTCCAATGCAAAATGCATTAAAAATGTTAACAGTGTTATCTCTAAACCTTGAGATTATGGGTAATTTCGTTTCTTTCCTCTTTACAGTTCTGTATTTCCTAATCTCTCTATAATGGGCATACATTCCTTTTATAATGAGGATATAAATTACAAAGCCCCAAACCACTTCCAAACCTGATAGAAAAAAAGACTTCTTTAAACCATTCACATGACTATTTCTAATGATTTAAAAAAAAAAAAAAGTACAGCATAGAGATTAAAAACCCAGATTTGAGGCTTCAACTCCTCGGGTTCAAATGGTAGTTCTGCCTCTTACTAGCTATTAAGTCTTGGGCAAATAAGATAAACTCACAAGAGTAAATTTAAAAAAAAAATTTTTTTTCCTTGTCCAAAGGGTCTGTTTTTCCTGTCCCTTTTCTTAGAGCAACTCCATAAAAAACCCAGTGCTTTTGGATCCTTTCTTTAACCTTGCCATATGCATGAAAATCTTGTTAGAGGCTAAGGAAGCCTCTTACCAAGTTTACAACCCAGAAGCGTTTTTCAAAGTCCTGGGGTTTTTCCCTTTAGAATATAAACATCTTAGAAAATAACCCAGCGTTCCAGTCACTGTGGGAGTTTAATGAAGGTGCCTTTCAGTGAGTTGTAAATCTGCTAGCAGGGGAGATCAGATATATTTTACTATTCCTTCAGAGAAAGTCAATTAACAAAACATTCCCAAGTAAATTTAAGATGAATTTATCAAAGAATTTGCAGTAAATGGGGGCAGTGGCTTCCTCTTATAGGAAAACAAGATACCGTTAATCTTGAGAATGTATGTACCAAGTCGTCAAAAATAGACTAGCACGTAATTGCTTGACTGTATAAATAGTGTTAAATTTCTTTCTCTGTAATCTCTTTCCACAAATTATCTACAACATTGTACTCTGGAAATGCTTATTCAGTAATAAGATTGGTTTCTTTTCGACACTGTGTAGAGAGGACTTTGTGTGTTAGGCGGGTGCTTTATTTCCCCCAAACAATACCTCCCTTTCCTTATCTGTTAAAAAAAAGAAAAAAGAAAAAAAGCCTAATAGCTTTACCTACCTCATAAGGCTGTTGCAGTCATTTAATGAAGTTAATTTGTACAAAATGATAAGGGACTTATCAATGATTAATGACACTACTTTAGTGATGAGGATAATGAGGCCAAGACAGATTAAGTAACTCGCATAAAGTTATACCGCCAGGAAGTGGCAGAGCTGGCTGGTAGGAGAAGGAAGCCGGTTGGAGCGCCGGGAGAACTTCAAACCAGGTGACAAGCGACTCGAGCTGCCCTCAACACAGGGCTGCACGAGCCTCTCCAAACGGCAGGCTCAGCGGAGGGGAGCACAAACTTCCCCCAACCCCATACTCTGCAGCCGGCAGCAGCTTCTCTTACTCTCCCCGAGGACGAGGGCCAGGGCCTCGCTGGCTCCCCGCCCAGGCTTGGAGAGCCCGGGCTTGGAGGGGCCCCGGGGATCGAAGACCCATTTACCTGAGGGGAAGGTGGGCAGTAGCCCGCCCCTCCCACAGCGAAAGCGCCGCCTTCCCACGAGAGGGAGCCCGTTGACCACTTCCCAGAATTCCCTAGCCCTGCCGTCCAGAAGCGGAAGTGCTCTGGGCTGCACGGACCTCAGACTACACTTCCCAGAATGCCCGAGAGAAACGACGGCCACGGTCCCGGCCCCTGAAGAGGAAGTACTTCCGAGTACCCTGAGCTTCTAGGCACTGAATTCTTGTAGGGGGTTCCTGAAACACTCAGGGTAGAGGAATTTTAAGAGCTATTTTTTTTTTTTTTTTTTTGGTTATAAAATTGCTTTAATTCAGTTCTCTCCGCATTGCAAGCCGGCAGTGGCCTGCTATGCTCCTTACAATACTGAGCCTGTAATTGCTGTTATCAAAATATACATCTGTGTCACCATTAAAAAACCCACAATTGCTGCCCCTCACGTCTTACAACAAGAAATGCCAGCGCGGAGTTTGGCAAAGTTGTCCAATTTGGCGCTGCTACTGTCTTTCTTGGTGGCTCCTACCCATTCTGTTATTGAAAGCTAAGCATCACTTTAGCCATGGTCAAGGGGCTTGAGAGGAGGTCAGGGTAGGGAGAAGAGGAGTCCGTAGTAAAACCTTAAAGAGCTGCCTATAGGAATAAGGATAAAATGGTAATGGATCGCCTTTGGGGGAGACTGAAACCAAACTCCAAATTACCTCAATTACTTGAAATTGGATTAGAGTAAAGCTTTTTTGTTAGTATCTTCAATCATCTAATGGAAACAAATGAAAATTCTCTCTAGGGAAGAGAGCATCATCATAGGCTTCAAATTATTTCTATAATTTAAAAACATATTAATATTGGACAAAGTAGTCCTTGAAGAAAAAAGCATTATAAGATATACAAAGAAACAATAAGTTTCAAATTATCATGAATAACAGCTTCACATAATGTAAAAGCAAACTTGAAAAAGCAAAATTGACAGAACCACAAGGAGAAATGCAAAATTCTCAGTTAGAATGGGAGTTTTCAATACATATTTAGGAAGAAATGTGGAACTTTAAAAGCATATACTAAAACAGAAGAGAGGCTGAATCTGAAAATTAAAACATCCCCCTCGGGAATTTAATAAACAAGTGACAAAAAATACACTAAGTATATGGAAGGAAATGAGATTCATGAAATAGAAAACAAAATAAGTGGATTTTTAAAAAAAGGGCCAAAAGAACATTGTGACTAAAACAATAAAATTGACAAAGTCCAGTAACAGTGATCAAGAAAAAAAGACAGAAATGGCATTATTACCAATTTCAGAAGTTAAAAAGGGAGCATCACTAAAGATTTTAAGAGAACATTTTGAGGAATATTATAGTGATAAATTTGAAAATATATGTGAAATGGTTATTCCTAGAACGATCACATTTAAAACTAAAATAAAATTACAGAAAAATTACACATAATACCTAGTGATAAAAATGTTGAAATTTTTACCTCCAAGAATGAAAATCAGGAGCATTCCCTGGCAGTCCAGTGGTTAGGACTCTGTGCTTCCACTGCAGCAGGCCCGGGTTTGATCCCTGGTTGGGGAACTAAGACCCTGCAAGCCACAGCCTACTGATGGTAATGCTCTTAGCTACAAATGCCTGAGGCACTCACCTGGGCTCCGAATTACTCACACAGAGCCCCACAGACATTTCCCCCACTGGGGCCAGTGTTGTGGCTGGGCCAGCCTTTATGGTTCTTATTACTATCACAAGACACACTTCAGCAAAAAACCATTAGGGAAACCATTGGGCTTCCCTGGTGGGGCAGTGGTTAAGAATCCGCCTGCCAATGCAGGGGACACGGGTTCGAACCCTGGTCCAGGAAGATCCCACATGCCACAGAGCAACTAAGCCCATGTGCCACAACTACTGAGCCTGCGAGCCACAACTACTGAAGCCCATGCGCCTAGAGCCTGTGCTCCACAACAAGAGAAGCCACCGCGATGAGAAGCCTGCGCACCGCAACAAAGAGTAGCCCCCACTCACCGCAGCTAGAGAAGGCCCGTGCACAGCAACGAAGACCCAATGCAGCCAAAAATAAAATAAATAAAATAAATAAATTTAAAAAAAACATTAGAGAACTTTGAAAAACAAGATCTATTACTCACAGATACTCTCTACTTTCTATCTTGCTGTGTGGCCTTTAGGCATGCAGAAGTCACTGATCTTATACCATGTTCCTGTTAAAAGTTCCACTTCGGTAGCTGAATATGCCTGGATTCTCAGAATTCCTACTTGGTAGAGAGAGCTCGGCCCTGGGGCCCTGCCTTTATTAGGCTTCAGGGGTGGGGTATGTGGGGTTTCACGTAGGTTCACTCATTATTGGCTAACCTGAAGCATAAGAGTGAGAATTAGGGTGTGGGAGAGTGGAGGCAGGCTCACTCAAGTGGTCAGGTATCTAGATTGCCAGGGGCTTCTGAAATGGGAACTTCATGGGTGTGGGTTGCCTAGTGGTTATCCACTAGTGGTTATCCTTATCTGGTTGCTTTGCTAGGAGCTGTGCCATACAGCTGGCAATATGTTTATATAAAATGGATGTCTTTTCATAAATCGTAGCCATGTTCTCTTAGGTCAGTCTACCAAGGCAATAGAAATAAAAGAAAAAAATAAATAAATGGGACCTAATCAACCTTATAAACTTTTGCACAGAAGAGGAAACCATAAACAAAATGAAAAGACAACCTACAGACAGGGAGAAAATATCTGCAAATAATGCAACTGAAAAGGGCTTAATTTAAAAAATATACAAACAGCTCATATAACTCAATAACAAAAAAAAAAAAAAGAAAAAAAAAAACCCAATCAAAGCATGGGCAGAAGACCTAAATAGACACTTCTCCAAAGAAGACATACAGATGGCCAATAGGCACATGAAAAGATGCTCAACATCACTAATTATTAGAGAAATGCAAATCAAAACTACAATGAGGTATCCCCTCACACCAGTCAGAATGGCCATCATCAAAAAGTCTACAAATAATAAATGTTGGAGAGGGTGTGGAGGAAAGGGCAACTCTCCTACACTGTTGGTGGGAACGTACATCAGTGCAGCCACTGTGTAAAACAGTATGGAGGTCCCTTAAAAAACCTAAAAATAGAGTTACCATACAATCCAGCAATCCCACTCCTGGGCATATATCAGAGAAAACTCTAATTCAAAAAGATACATGCACCACATTGTTCACAGCACTATTTACAGTAGCCAAGACATGGAAGCAATCTAAATGTCCATCGACAGATGAATGGATAAAAAAGATGTGATATATATATATATACATACACACACACACATACACATATACACAATGGAATACTACTCAGCCATAAAAAAGAACGAAATAATGCCATTTGCAGCAACATGGATGCACCTACAGATTATCATATTAAGTGGAGTAAGTCAAAAAGAGAAAGACATATCACAAGATATCACTTATATGTGGTCTCTAAAAAAATGATACAAATGAGCTTATTTACAAAACAGAAACAGACTCACAGACATAGAAAACAAACTTACAGTTACCAAAGGGGAAAGGGGGGGAGGGATAAATTAAGAGTTTGGGATTAACAGATACAAACTACCATATATAAAAGAAATAAACAACAAGGTCCTACTTTATAGCACAGGGAACTATATTTACCTTGTAATAAACTATAATGGAAAAGAATATGAAAAAGGATATATACATGTATAACTGAATAACCTTGCTGTACACCAGAAACTAACACAACATTGTATATCAACTATACTTCAATTAAAAAACAGAAAAGAAAAAAATAGATGTCTTTTTAAATGGATGCCTTGGCAATCAAAAGCTTAATGTCAGGCACTTACACTACAGGGTTCAATACCAGTCAGGGTTCAATTAGGAAAGCCACGTCACTATGATTTTAGAGATAAGGGAATTTTTAAATAGGAATTAGGCCTTACACAAATGTGGAAGGAGAAATCAGAGCTTGTCGGAATTCTGAGAATCCAGGCATATCTAAGCAGAAGCATGGTACGAGATCAGTGAATTCTGTGAACACAAGCCCAATTGCCACAATTCGTTTTTTGTAAAATGACTTCCCGGGTCACAAGCAATGATGGATGGAATACAATGACAGAGAATAAAGCATTGTGTGAGGTCCACAGATGGTACTTTTATCAGACGCACTGGAAGAGGAAAGGCAGTTCCATATCTACAGCAACTGGTTTTTCCAGTGAAAAGAAAGTGCTGTCCCTTCCATGATGGAAGTGGTCTCATGTAATCAAATTCCCGGCTGGAGGTTGGGGAATCTCCTTTGGAGAACAGCACCCAAATCTTCCTCCTCATTCAACTGATCACACAGAACTCCTCATGAGGTCACAGGCATGGGCTGTGAGATGGGAGTCGCTGTAGAAGGAACTGGAGCTCTGGGAATTTGAGCCACTTGCTGTGCAACTCACTTGTGACTTCGAGCCCAGTCTCATACGTATCACTTCCACTAGATGATGAAGTGCTGCTGGTATGCCCAAATTTATGACTTCATTGCATAACTTTCTGGCTCATGGCCATGTATTTAGTTTTAACTAGGGACCAATAAAGCCAGAAGCTGCTTTCACAGAAGGAGTCATGTCACATGCAGAGGATGACATAACTCTGCCCCCAAATCCTAAATATTTGTGTTGAGGATGACATAACTCTGCCCCCCAATCCTAAATATTTGTGTTGTCATCTCCATGCAGCATCCCTATCTGTCACAGACACTGCCTACATTACCAGGTACAGACAACACAGACATTATCAGGGATCATAAAATTATTTTGGTAAAGAGCCATGTAGTAAATGGTTTAGGCTTTGCAGACCACTCAATCTCGGTCACAACTACTCAACTCTGCCATTTTAGCACGAAAGCACCCGTAGGCAATATATAAGAGTGGTCATGGTTGTTTCAATAAAATCTTATTTACAGAAACAAGTGGCAGCCAGATTTGACCCATGGATTGTAGTTTGCCAATCCTTGAACTACACTGTGAAACAAGATTGTACAGTGATGTAGCCCGGAGCTGGGTCAATAAAAACGTATTGATAGCCCTACCAGATGAAACTGAACTTCAGTGGATGATATTTGCTAATAGGTATAGAGAAAAAAAAGCACATGTCAGTTCAGTAGCTGCATATGAGGTGCCAGCAGATGTGTTCTCTAGCAATAAAGCCACATCTGGAGCTGCAAATGGCATTAACTCCTAATTAAGTTTACAATAATCCCATGTCATTCTTCAAGATTCACCTGTCTTCTGCACAGGTCAAATGAGTGAACTGAATGGGAATATGATGGAAATCATGACCCCTGCAGCTTTCAGGATACTGCTAGTTGCACTAATCTCTTCAATCCTTCCAGTAATATAATACTGCTTTTGGTTCTCTGTTTTGGTACGTACAAGGCAGTTATCGTGTTCACTTGTCCTTTCTTATCAAAATTGCCCTTGTACCATGGGCTAGAGAACCAAGGTGAGGATTCTGCCAGTTGGTTATTCCAACTGCAACTCTGCATTCTGGAACTTGGTAAATAACCAGAGGATGAGTGCAGGGATCCATTTAGACCAGCTCATGTGGATGGACCCAAGCAAAAACATCCCTTAATTATTTGTCATTTATAAGTCCCCGTACTAACCAGTAGACCACAATGCCATTTTGGGGTCCAGGAGTTAATGTCAGCTCCAGCGTCTAGTGCTTCCTTCATCTTCTGGTGATTTCCACTAACCTAATGCACAACCTCCATAAAATGTGGCTGGAAGTCATGCTGAAGGAGTCTAGGGATGATTTACGGTATTGGTAGTATACCAGGGTATATCCTCCCTCAAGGGGACCCGGCCTGCCCTTCATTCAAGATGCTCTGGAAATGGGAACTGACTCATGTTATGGAATTAGCTGAGGGACCACAACTCTCATGTTGATTCAGGTCAGACATGTTCATCAGACCTAGAGCTTTTCTCCTGATTCAAATCAAGTAGGGTATTAGTAGACTTCCCATTTATTTCAGCCCTAGAGATACCACATGAGCAAATGTAGAAAATCTCTGTGTATCAAACCATTCTTATGATCCCTTTCAGTTTGCTGTTCATTGTGAAAAACACGCTCACTTTATCTCTGCCAATGAAGTGTTTCCACTTGACCAATGATGCCCCACGATCCCATTAGCCTCACTGAATTTAGGGAGCCCATTATGAGGACATAATTTCCCTCTCTCATTCCTGGCCTGCAGAGAAGAGTAGCTACAGAGCATTCCAAGACTGCTAACGCTCCCCTCACCAATACGTTTCTTAAACCTCTGGCAAAGGAAGTGTCCTCTGAGCCCTCCCAGGGCACACAGGGGGTTTGGGTAAGCGGATCTTATGTGATAAATCCACTCCAGTGGTCTGGCATTCCTATGCCTTTGTAAACCTTCTACAGCGGTGGTTCTCAGCTGGGGAAACTTTTGGTCCCCCCTCCCAGGAAACATATGGCAGTGTCTTGAGACTTTTTTCTTTAAGGAGCTGTGTTACGAATGAGCCCCACGTGGCTGGTGCACACGGAGGTATCAAGGCACTTTTTATTGTTACAACTAGGGTGGCAGGGAAGAGTATGTGGCACTGGGCCATCTTACATTGCACAGGACAGCTCCCAACAACAAAGAGCTACCCAGTTCAAAACGTCAGTCACGCCAAGGTCAAGAAATTTTGCTACAACGTACTTAGAAAGTTCTGGCATTTTGACTTTAGCATACGCTAGCTTTGGGTGCAGGTTTCAGTCATTTGAGCAAACTGTTGAAGGCATTCCCAGGTACCCAAGCTAACGTGCTGAGTCTGGAATGGGTGTTGAATGCACTCGTATCAACAAATCCAGCCTAATCCAATATTACATTACTTCCACCTGCTTCAATACCTACAAAATCCACAAACACACATTATTTCTCAGGTTCCTATTGATATAAATTATAAAATTTCTTATTTTAGCAGATAGAGTGTCTCCTCATGGTCATACTTTATACCCGGTGGGTACCCACCCCTTCCCTGCTCCCTTCCCCATGTCAAGGACTCTAGTCTGATTACTAGGTCTAGAAAAACGAGAGGTAGTGGAGGCAAGTCTTGAGGATCTACAGTCCCCTGCAAGGAAACTATCTCAGAGTAGAGGAAGACTTCCTTCTAATAGCACAGGAGGCTCAGCTAAGAGGTCACAGGTCAGAGGTCACAGGCCTCAGCTTTGTTGGAATCTGCCCATGTATTTCCACCTCAAGTTTCCAGGATTCTACTCCTTCCCACTGATGCCCTATGACATAAGAGAATCTACAAGGTTGTGAATCACTGTGTTGTCATTCAGCCACTGACTGAATTTGACTTTGGATCCCCTTAAAAAAAAAAAAAAGGAAGGAAAGAAAGAAAGAAATGCTGATTATAACAAGTCCCCCAAAGCGTTGCTATGTAGCCAAGCTCAAAGCTAAGACAGAAAATCCCCAGAGGTAAAAACAGATTTTGAGCTCATGGTATCAAGTGGGAGTGGAAACTGAAGGTCCTACAAAGGCCAATGGAACTGGATAAAAAGCTAAAGATTTAGTCTTTAGCATAGATGGGAGTCAAGGTTAGAGGAAGCTATGCACTGGGAGTGAGTAGTGAACTACTCAACACCAAGAATGGAAGAGCAGCTCTTTCACTGAATGTGAAGAAAGAAACAGGTAGTCCCTAGTTGCTACCACTGTCTTTGAACCAAACTAAAGAACAAGGTCAACCAGAAGGGCAGATATGAGAATCAAAAAGGAAACCTCTCTGGAATCCTCACTGAACCAAGTCTAAGTTCTGCTCTACTTGTGGTCTTTCACTTACAGAGACAAACCTTTTGGGCTTACCACAGGGATCAACAGACTTTTTCTCTGAAGGGTCAGAAAGTAAATATTTTAGGTTTTGTGGGCCACAGCGCTCGTCACAACCACTAAACACGGTCAGCACAATGGGAAACATTCAAAGATGGTAAATAAATGGATGGGCCAATAAAGAGCTTTTATGTTCCAATGAAGCTTTAAAGGCAATGAGCCAGATTGGGCTCACAGGAGGTAGTTTTCCAGCCCTTGACTTAACTCACTAAACTACAAATTACCTTGAGAGTTGGTGGGCTATCCTGATATCTACCAAACAAAACAAAACAGAACATGAGAGGCCTAGGATTTCTGACATCTAATGCAATGCAATTTGAGGTAGCATGGACTTTATATACACATGTGAAGGCGTGGTCTAGGAAACCAATTTTGGAAACCTGCCTCTCACATTAAATACATCTTTTGCTGAGTAAAGCCCTTTAACCAAGTAAGTGTTAAACATCAGTGAAATGACTAAGAAGTAGGAAATGGTATGCAAACCTCCTCCTTAACAACTTGTTCCCATCATTCTAGGTTTCTTCCCTATGCACATTTTTCCTTAGGGAATCGTTGATAAATTTTACCTCTAAAACTTACCTATTTCCACTCTCTATCTTCAGGATTTGCCCAATCACTGTTACTTTGTAAACAATTAAAAAAAATTTTTTTTTGGTAAATTCCTTTTGTCCCACAGCTAATGGTTCTCTGTGTCATAGTGTCTGGAATGACTCAGCTACTTCCGCAGTCAGACCAAGCACGTGAAAGGACAAGCCGGTACCCCGGGCTATCCATCCATTCACCCAGTAAGGAAGTCTGATGAGGAGAACTAGAAAGTGTAAATTTCTACTGTTGGAATTAAAACAGAATATTCTGGGCTACATGGATTTATCCTAAACTTCAAATGCATTAATTATAAATATATAGTTACAATGACTAATATTCTGTATCTTTGAATAACCATATAAATTTTTTCTTTTTATAACTGATTTCCAGAGGACTATTCCTTAATTTTGGCCATATATATATATATATACACCTCATGATGATAGGATTTCTTACTGTGAGGGATTAATATGTTCTTAGTAATTTTTAATATTACATTTTACATTATTTTACTACCTATGTTACTATAAAAATAACAGTATTTTACTGGAAAATTGATGCTCAATGAAAAATTTAAAATATGGAAGTTAAATGTGGAAAAAATCCCTGAAAATCTTGCCACTTATGTAAATAAGGGTGAATATCCCTTTACAGATGATAGAATGCATTCACACACACACATACATGTTTGATTAAGGTATGTGATGTACCTAAAATACATTAAACTGTTACATGCTTCTGTCATAAGTCTAAGCTATCATTTTAACAGATCTGTTATTACATAAGTATCTCAAAATATAAAGAAATTCCTACTGAATATTTCACTTTTACAAAATTTAGTAGCATTGACGTACTACTCACCTTTTCTATTTGAATTTCCTAATTATAAGGTCCTATTCTATGATTTCTACATCAAAGGGACGCACGTTCTATATTTTGATATGTACTCACCAACTTCACTTTGAAAAGCAATTTTTCAATCTACTGCTAGGAAAAAGTGTGCAAGTCAGTCATTGAATAAATATGTTTGATGAAATTACCAAATTTCAACAAATAATTTTTTTCCTTTTATCTCAAGCCAGAGAGAAGGAGTAAGGAGATAGAGAACTTGACAAAAGTAGTCTACTTCAAACAGCCTCTTTTCTCTACTTAAGAAGTCTTGATGAAAGTAATGCTAAAACCCTTGGAAGACAATCACATCAAAACCTAGATGGAAATGTGATGAATAAGAAACCAACGATCAGTTCATTTACTAAGAAATGTTTGTCCTCTGTCACTGTCATTAGTAACTCTTTCTGACACTTAAACCTCTGCCTTGACATTCTTGAAAAGAGGGTCAACAGTATGTTTTCTGTACTGCAAGATGAACAATCCGTTTTCAGTAAGTCTATACTGTCACAAAAGATAACTGAATTTGTACTGTATAAAATTGACAGAATATTAGACAAAGTCCAACTTGAAGCGAGGCTGGGGGGACAAGAGGAGCTAATCCTAACAGGACGATGCCACATTAATATTACAAATTGCAGTACTGAGTGGTTTTCTAACACTTCAACTCTTTGTCTCCCTGAATTACTTTTAAGGCCACACTTAGGTTAACTGCTCTGAATACAAATTTTTATGAAATTTTGGAGGGGATTGCAACATAATTTTCAAAAAGTTTCTCCTCATTCATTAATTTAACAAATATCGAGCACCTACGAAGTAGTTGGCAATGTTCAGACTGTAGATTCAGAACAAAGGTCTCTGCATTCGTGGAGCTTACGTTGTAATGGGCATAAATTTTGGCATGTCCATCATACTTTTGTACAAGGCCTGCTAAAACTCATACTAAGGCTTCTCCCCTGAGTAATATTTAATAGAGGTCAAAGTTCAAACCGAAGCCCTTACTACACTATTTACCAGGGTTCTCTGCTGTGTGGCCTCCTGACTACTGGGACATGCTGAGCTATGGCTGAAACACTGACTTTAATGAAACAAGTGATTTTTTATTTTTTTGAACTTGATGATTGGAAGAATTCACATGACACCTGAGTTTTGTTTTGTTTTGTTTTTTAATCATTTTATGGAACTTTTTTCCTGTGTGGGCTCTCTGATAGTCTTACCACTCCTATCACTTTTATAGGATTTATCAGTAGCATGGATTCTGTGATGAATTGTTAGATTGGAGCGCCAACTGAAGCTCTTACCACAGGTCTCACACTTGTAAGGCTTCTCCCCTGTGTGCACTCTCTGATGAGACTGTAACTGTGAAGACCGACTGAAGACCTTACTGCATCTGTCACATCTGTACGGCTTCTCTCCAGTGTGGACACTCTGATGAAGCTGAAGACTTGAGGCCTGACTGAAGTGCTTCCCACACTCCCCACACTTATATGGTTTCTCTCCTGTGTGGACCCTCTGATGCATGTCGAGGTTCAGGCTCCACTTGAAGCCCTTCCCACACTCCTCACATTTGTATGGCTTTTCTCCAGTGTGGACTTTTTGATGGGCTTGAAGGTGTGAACTCCGACCAAAGCTCTTCCCACACTCTTCACATTTGAATGGTTTTTCTCCACTGTGGACTCTCTGATGGGCCAGAAGATTTGAGGCCTGCCTGAAGACTTTCCCACACTCCTCACAATTATACGGTTTCTCTCCGGTGTGGATTCTGCAGTGAATTTTAAGATCTGCTCTTCGACTGAATCCCTTCCCACACTCTTCACATTTGTATGGTTTCTCACCGGTATGGATCAGCTGGTGAATCTGAAGTCGTGAACTCTGATTGAAGCCTTGCCCACACTCCTCACACTTGTAAGGTTTCTCTATGCTGTGGGCCTTCTGATGGATTTGAAGATATGAACTCTGACTGAAGCCCTTCCCACATACCTCACATTTATAGGGCTTCTCCCCTGTGTGGACAACCAGATGAACTTGATAATGGGAGTTCCTCCTGAAGCTCTTCCCACACTCATCACATTTGTATGGTTTCTCTCCTGTATGGACTCTTTGATGTGCCTGAAGGTTTGAACTCAGAGTAAAGCCTTTACCACACACATTACATATGTATGATTTCTCTCCAGTGTGGACTCCCTGATGGGCCTGAAGACTTGAAGGCCGACTAAAGCCTTTCCCACATTGCTCACATTTGTAGGGTTTTTCTCCTGTGTGGACCCTCTGATGAATGTATAGATTTGAGCTACAAATGAAGCCCTTCCCACACTCCTCACATTTGTATGGTTTCTCTCCCGTATGGACTCTCTGATGGGACTGAAGGTGTGAATTCCGACTGAAGCTCTTATCACACATGTCACATTTGAATGGTTTCTCCCCAGTGTGGACTCTCTGATGGTCCTGAAGGTGAGAGGCCTGACTGAAGGCCCTCCCGCACTCCTCACAATTATAAGGTTTCTCTCCCGTGTGGACTTTACAATGAACAGTAAGTGCTGACCTACGACTGAAGCCTTTCCCACATTCCCCACATTTGAACGGTTTCTCTACAGTGTGGACTTTCTGAGGAGTCTGCAGCTGTGAGCTCTGACTGAACTCCTTGCCACACTCATCACACTCACTGCATTTTCCTCCCACGTGAACGCTCTGATGAATATGAAGAACTGAGCTGTAACGGAAGCCTTTTCCACACTCACTGCACACGTGAGACTTCTCTTTTGAGTGTAATTGCTGGTGAAGATCAAAGGTGGAGAGATCGGTGAAGGTTTTTTTATATTCGTTACACTGGTAAGGTTTTTGTCCTGTGTGAATCATAGTTTTCTGATCCAGTGTTGAAACCCTCGTGCTATCTTTTCTATAATCACTGTAGCTGTAAGATTTTTGACCCTTGTGTACTCCATGAGCATCAAGGTGATGTGAAATCCAACTGATGGTGTCAACATCCTCTTTACCCTGACACAGTTTATTTTTCATGGAAATTTGCTGGTGTCTATTCTGATAATTCTGCAACTCAGTCAATGAAGTTTTCCTCCAGGAATCCTGGGCTCTCAAGGTTGCAAACCTTGGATTTCCAGTACTACTGGGATCACCCGCTTTATCATTTAATATATGGTTCTCATCTTCAGAAATTTGAATAGAGAGTCCTGCCCCACCCTGGCAGGGGGAATCACCTTGTTTGTGGAACTGACAACTATTTATCGTGGAGTCTTGGCATCTGGTTAAGTCATTTGCAATTTGTTGCCAGATTTGCCGGCAGGAAAGGTCTTCACGTGATCCTCTGTCTTGAACGGCCCTCAACTCACTTTGATTGTTTTCTTCTATAAGGACAGAGAATTCAGAGATGTGGACACGTGAAAGCTTTGTTCAAAGATTCAAGATTTTACACTTAAGACACAGTATGAGACTTTAATAAACCTCAGGATGGTTCAGCTTATCTTTCGCACCTCAAATGAAGTTCTCTGGTTTATATACTGACAGAAACCAAGAGATGGTCCATTAAACTCCCACGTACTTAGCATTAAAGAAACCCATTTAAAACAAAATGACTACCATCTGACATACTATTTAAATCATCTTTCAAAAATTACATGTCATTCCTACCACAATACAGTATCAATAAAGACAAGCATTTTGCTGTGCTCACAGCTTTAACAGTGCCTGGCAGTTAGTCAGGACTCAAGAAATGCATGTACAGGTGAACCCCAGTTTGATTTCCAGGATTCTCTACAATTCTGAATCCCAGGTTAAGTTTGAACCAAGTCAGAGAAGCAAAAGAGCTTTCACAAGTCAGGTATCAGATATAGGAAAAGGATTGGAAAGTACAGTTTTGCTGAAAAGTTGAAAGGCTGCACCAGAGGCAGCAGTACACCAAGGGGGTTAGTGCTGAGGAGAATATCAAAGGTGCTAAGAATCGGGACTTCCCTGGTGGTGCAGTGGTTAATAATCTGCCTACCAGTGCAGGGGACATGGGTTCGAGCCTTGGTCCGGAAAGATCCCACATGTCGCAGAGCAACTAAGCCCGTGAGCCACAACTACTGAGCCCGCGTGCCACAACTACTGAAGCCCGCGCGCCTAGAGCCCGTGCTCCGAAACAAGAGAAGCCACCGCAATGAGAAGCCTGCGCACTGCAATGAAGAGCTGCTCCCACTCGCCACAACTAGAGAAAAGGCCGTGTGCAACAACGAAGACCCAATGCAGCCAAAAATAAATTAATTAATTAAAAAAAAGGTTCTAAGAATCAGTGGGGGTAAAAAAAAGCATGAAGACCTATGCACTGGATCCTTCTGAGGCATCTGTGCTGCCTAATACGTCCCCCCGCTCCCCCTGCCAAGTAGGAGTCAAAATTTAGAGGCTAGGGAAGAATGCTGTCTCTTTAAAAACAGCCTGGAAAAATTTTGGACACAGATACATTGGTCTTTAACAAGAATGAGTTCCAAAGTGAAGAATGGGGTTTATGAGTGAGCTGGGAATAAATTCCATAGCTTGTGATAAGTATTGAGAAGAAACAGACTAGAAACTATTAAAGAATCATCAAAGCACTCAAGGTGACATTATCTAAAATGCCTTCTACAGGATACATACGAATCCCCCCCCCAAACACACAAAACGTTTGTAGAGCTAACAAAGATCGATTTCTTATTAGTGAGGTGGGCTTTGGAGGAAGCAAATGGGACGCAGCGGGGCAAATCTTTTAAGGGAAAGGCTAACTCACCAGCTGGCTGTTTTCTGAGACCTGTTCTCCCCTGGTATAAGGGATAAGGAAATAGAATTTTTTTTCCTTCTATAGGAGAGCTACCTAAGAAGTAGACATGAATATGCTCTGCTACTAAGCGCTCAAGGGAAGTCACAGGGAAAGCATTTTACTCAGTTTGGTTATAATTACAGGTTCTATACATGTTTTTTGTGCAAGTTGATGAGGGCCAACTTGTACAGAAAGGCAAACACACACATACACATCATGGGCACCTGAGAAGTTAGAATTAGGCTAGGAATTCATTTGAAGACAAAAAAACATTTGGCAATATCCCTTATTCACTTGGATTTGTTCACTGCCTACTAGCTATTTTCATGGAAGGCTAATTTCTCTATCCATTAACTTATTCGTTTATTCAAGAAATATTTAAGAGTCCCTGTCATGTACCAAGACTATGCTAAGCACTGAGGCTAGTGAGCAATAAACATAACAGACCAAATTCCTCCTCCACTCCTGGATTACCCTCCAGTGGAAGAAAGAGAGGTGAGAAACAGGTGAACAAAAATGTACAAGAGTGAAATGCTTAGAGACAAAACAAGGCAGGGCAGAGAGAGTAAGAAAGAGGACTGTATTTTCCATAGGGTGGTCAGAGGGCAGCCCTCTCATCATCTTAAAGGTGAATGACTGAAAGAAGTAAAGAGGCCTAAAAGATTACAGGTGAAAGAGTATTCCAAGCAGAGAGAAGAACAAGGAAAAGGCTCTGTGGCAGAAGCATCCTTTGCAGGTCTGGAAAAGATAGGGTAAGAGGGAGGAGAGGAGATGTATTCAGGGAGGTGGCGGGGAACGAACAGCAGCCCACAGAAGACTCTAGAAGCCACTTTAAGTGGTTTTTATTCTAAGTAAAAGAAGCCACAAGAGAATTTTGAAACAAGAACATAACCTGACTTAAAGTTACAAAAGATCACTTTGCCACTTAAAGAACAAACTGTGGGAGGAGAAAGATGGGAACAGGTGACCAGTACAAAGACTATGCAATAATCCGGGAAAGAGATTTCCAACTGGGACCAGGTGATGGACAGCACAGGGCTGGTGAGAAGCAAAACAGATGGAGAGCTAACCACAAGAACTCAGGATTGCTTGGTTCTTACCTAAATTTCTATCTGGGTTGCTGAATTCATCAACCAAAGCCTCTCTGCTCTTTCTATATGTTTTGTATCTCGTTTGAAGAGGAGAACATGCAAAGTCACAAGTTAACATGAACGGGCTAGAGCTAAAGTTTACTAGAAATTTGAGTTCCAACTGCATATTCAAGATATTGAAAGCCGTATTTTTCAAACTTTGTATCACGACCCAATGAAGAAACAGCATTTATTTCACAACCTAGATACACGTGTAGAAGTACACATTACTAAAACGAAGCTTGAATGACCTATTTCTAACCAATGTCTATTTTCATGAAATCTGTTCCCACTGGCTCTCACACCACTCATGCCGTCGGCCAGAGTTTTTGCTGCAATGTGTTGTACTCTTCCTAAGAAACTCTGATATTTTCTATACTATTTTATTTCATTAAAAAATCGCACGTAGGGCTCAATAAATTGGCTTTATAATCCACTAATGGCAGGGAGGAAAATCTGAAAAAGAATACACAAGGTACAGCAAGATACCATTGATTTACAGTTCTTTTACAAAACAAATGAAAAGGACCTGAAACACACTGTTTAGAAAGACCAGAGACATCCTCTCGTGTCCCACAGGAATTGCAAAAGTCTGGTCCCTAAACTCAGGGAACCATCTCAAGGGGCCCAAAGCCTTGAAACACCAAGGTCACAAAGACACTCGCAGAGAAAGGCTGTCCTCACCCACTGAGACCAGGTTCCGGAAGTTTTCTACCATCACATCCTGGTACAGCTTCCTCTGGGCTGAGTCCAGCAGCCCCAGCTCCTCCTCGGTGAAGGCCACGGCCACGTCCTTGAAGGTCACCGCCTCCTACGACAAACAACACCAACTCAATCTTATACCCAGTGGCCAGTGGAAGAGGGGCAGCCCTGAGGACAGGAGGAGGATGGGAAGTTGCTCCGGCTCCTGTGCGGTGTGCAGACTTCCCAGCGCCCCCTCCTTCCATCCTGCCAATGCCACACACTGACTTTCCTCAGCCTCACCGGACGTGCGGCTATGAAAGAGAAAGCTTTGTGTATTTACCTGGGGCTCTCAGACAACTCATAAGTAAACTCCTTAGAATTCTAACCGCTGGATCCTGAACTAAAAAGCTTTCACTTTTTAATTATTATTGCCAAGAGCCCCAGAAACAGTTACCAATTTAGTCCCGGCAGTATTTGATGGCACCTGCTTTCTCATTGAGGTGGGAACCAGCTGAGGAGGAGTGTTATATGTGGAAATTCACCAAAAGGCCATGCCAGGTCTCTGAATGAAAACTCTCTCTTTCCCCGTTTCTGTCTTTCGCTCGAATGCAATACTCTGACTCCAGACCCTTGGTTTTCTGGGTGAGTCTGAGTTGGTTCCTCATTTTTTCACAACCCCTATTCTTTACATTTAAAACAAAGATGAAACCAAGCACCTCTTTATACAATTGTTCTGAGATGTCTATGCAGTGACAAGTGCTTTAAGTACCACTAGACTTTTTAAACTAAGGTTATGTATTACTTGATTAGAAAAATATATAAGATGGAAAAAGAAACAAACCAGTAAATAAAATACACAAAGGGTCTGACTCAAGCATGGGGAAGACTGAATCTAACTCTGGTCGTGAGAAAACTTCTAACAATACATTATGTTTTCTGCGTGAAGCAGCAGTTTGATCCTGCTCTGCTGTGCCGTATTTGGATATTATACCAAAAAACATCCAAGGCACCACATATAAAACATACCTCTTCAACTCTGAATACCTAAACCTAGTATGTTAAGGGCAAAAAGGGGCAATATTCTTCAGAACAGATATTTTGAGAAAAAGGTTAAATCAGGAACACTGTCACTGTAGTGTTCCTAAAACAGTAAAAGTCTTTAAACTAAATGTCTATGAATAAAGAATAGTTTAAAAAATAGGTGCATAAGTTTGTGGGAACATGATAAAGCAATTAAAAGTGAACGTTAGCTAGTATTAAGTGAAAAAAAACAATTTAAAATTGTATCTATGTTACAAATACAACTACACAGCTATGAATACATATAATGAAAAGATTACAGAAGTATAAAAGCAGCTCATTTGTAAGCAGGTAAGCAGTAAAGTGAAAGATATTCTTCATTTCCCTTAATTTTTCTTTTACTTGTGAAATAAAAAAATGATGAAATAAAACAAAAATTAAAACCGAAACCAATTAAATGTAACAGGAATTTTAAAAAAAGCACACATGGCACACTCAGGTCCTCATATGCTTAGACTCTCCTTGAAAGAGAAAAACCCATATGGAACTATACTCAATATTTTGTAATAACCTATAAGGGAAAAGAATCTGAAAATATATGTATATATATGTAAAACTGAATCAGTTTGCTGTACACCTGAAATTAACACAATATTGTAAATCAACTATACTCCAATCAAAAAAAAAAAAAAAAAAAAGAGGAAAACCTGTGTCCAATCTGAGTACAAAAATGGTGTTTTTAACAGCAAGAAAGGCAAGCTCTACTCACCTGGAATGTGCTCATTTTCTCTCTCCTTCTGGGGAAGTGCAGAGTCCTAGGAAGACAGACAGGGAAAGAAGAAAGAAGTCAATGGAAACTGGTTAAAAAAAAAAAAAGTCACTAACCCACGCGGTGCTCATTGTGAATTACCAAGGCTCCCAGTCCTCGGGGTGGCTGCAGCCTAGCATGCTTGATGAGCAGAGCCCCACACGGATACCAGATGCCCCCGTGACCCCTCTCAGTGGCTGTGTGAGGAATGACCTGCCCATCCACACACAGTGGTCCCCTCACAGTGTGCCTGCAGCTTCCATAGTGGTCATTCTTATTCTGGGTATGATGTAAACACAGACCATGTAAGTAAGAGTAGGTTTTGGAGTCAATATGCATGGGCTGTGATCAGGCTACGCCATTCACTAGCAGTGTCATCCTGGGCAAATTATTAACATCTCTTCGCCTCAGTTCTGTCATTTGCAAGTGGGGGAGAACAATGGTATCCACCTCGTGAGATCATTGTAAGGTAGAAAGCTCTCAGAACACCATCATCAGGGTTTCTTATTTCTTAGCAACTGTGGTAAAGCAGATGATATTTTAGTTAGAAATTATCCTTAGAGATGTGATTTCTACCAACAGAACACTGTCAGACATGTGGAGGTCATAGGTTGTTGCCCTGTTATGTGAGAGTCTTTAGACTTCCGAAATCTCTGCTCGTCTTCCTAAGGATTTTGTTACTGCAACAATAATATTTAAATTGACATGAACAACTTTTTACAAAAGGTATAAAAATACATTAAGTTTCTTTTTAAACAGGAAGTACCGTTTTGACAATTATGCACAGAGGTAAAGAGAACTAATAAAAGCCAGGATTCTGCAACAACAATAAAAAATAGTTTGACAGTCCATACCTAATTTAAATTTAAAAAGACAGGAATCTGAATTGTAATTATATCGTTATAAATATAGGAAAATTTAAGAAATAAATGGGAGACTTCCCTGGTGGTGCAGTGGATAAGACTCCACACTCCCAGTGCAGCGGGCCCGGGTTCGATCTAGTACAAAAGATGGCAAGGATTCCACTCCCCAAAGCCTGGGAGAGATATATCTTCACAACTTCTAACGACCTCCATTTTGACTCTACACTTGCTAGCTGTCTTCTGCTCAAGTCAGGACTTTGAAGGGGCCCTGACAGTTGACAATAATTAGTGGGGGAATAAAATCATTGGACTGAGTAGGGCTTTGGTGAATCCAGCTCGACAAAAAGGCACTAAAACATTAACAACTGTTATATTTACATCCTAAAGTTACAGATAATTAAAATTTTTCTTTATGTATATATCTGCATTTTTCCATAATGATTATGCTACTTCTATGATATACACATTATCTGAAATAAAATAAATGACCCAGTTGAGAAAACCATCTTAAAAACTCATACAATATGGGCTTCCCTGGTGGCGCAGTGGTTGAGAATCTGCCTGCCAATGCAGGGGACACAGGTACGAGCCCTGGTCTGGGAAGATCCCACATGCTGCAGAGCAACTAGGCCCATGAGCCACAATTACTGAGCCTGCGCGTCTGGAGCCTGTGCTCCGCAACAAGAGAGGCCGCGATAGTGAGAGGCCCCCGCTTGCCGCAACTAGAGAAAGCCCTCGCACAGAAATGAAGACCCAACACAGCCAAAAATAAAAAATAAAAAAAAAAAAAAAACAAAACCTCATACAATAGCCTAAACCTTGCTCTCAAGGTCCCTACAATTAAGTCCCAACCTACTTTCATGATATGATTCTAGCCAGTACCCTATGCTCAAGGAGAATATACCAAAGGGATTAGCAAACTCAGGTGCTGGACTCAAACTGCCTGGGTCCCAACCCCAGCTCTGCCTCCTACCATCTGGGTGAGGATGGGCCAACAGGGTTGTGTTCCCTGCCCCCATCTCCTCATCATTAAAGTAGAGAAAACAGCAGTACCAATTCACGGAGCCACTGCCTGATGGAAATGTGTTCATTTGCATAAAGTTTTTAGAATGGAAATTAGTGACCAAGGCTCAGTTATAATCGTTACCCATGTCCCATACGTTCTACAATTTATATGAATATCTTAAGTAGAAGAATGCCAAGTCCTACTCACGTGGGGCTCTGTTGTCTCTTCCTCCGTGCAGTGCTTTCTGAGAAGTGAGGGCTGGGGAAGGAAAGGAGACTATGAAATACCAGGGCGTTTCCATCCCCAATAATTCATACCGCACCCCCTCCCGCCCCCGTACCAGCTAGAAGTCCTCTCCTTCCAAAACAGGCCAGGAGTCCAGGACAATTCAGCTTCCTGGGCTCACAGAATCCCGCTGCGAAATGGGTGCCTCCCGCATTAGAGTAGTATTAATAACAACAATGTATCAGACAATTGTAGACCTTTTACTTGTGCTATCTCGTTTTTTCTCACAACACTATATTAAGAAGGCATTCCTTTTTTACCCCTTTTACCGAACAGCAACGGAGGCACAGAGGAGTTAAGCAACTCACCCAGTGTGACGCCGTATATAGTGGTAGGGCTAGCTCATAGGTGGGGGGGCGGGGTCAGGTTAGGGGTGAAGAAAACCGGGTAGACCCTCAAACCCCAGGAGGCACGACCTGAGCCCACCCCATCCCGGGTACGTTACCAAACGCAAAGAAACTCCGCCCGGGGGACGTACATCACCACTCTAGGCCCTCAAACCTCCGCTTTTAGCCGCTCCTCCTCTTTCTCCCCAAATGAAAGGTCTGGAAATGTTGGCCCCAGGCGCATGTCGGGGAAGCTTGAATGGGTCGTGAAGAGCGGACCTCAAACACCATAATCAGGCAAAAGATGGCTGCTACGTTGTCCTCCTGGGGCGGAAGTGCCTGCGACTAACCCGGAGCTCCTGGACCACATTTCCCAGAATTCCGCGGGGAAACGTTTACAGAGCGGCATTACGGTAGCTGCAGTATATGGGACTACACGAGTTTACGAGCTCTGGACTACATGTCCCAGAATGCAAGGGGTGGGTGCGGGTGCGTCTACCGGCACGAGCTCTGGACTACATGTCCCACAAGGGCGGGCGTGTGTGTGTGTGTGTGTGTGTGTGTGTGTGCGCGCGCGCGCGCGCGCGCGCCGGCTACAGTATCGCCCTCCTACACTACACTTCCCCCGAAGGTTCGAGCGGAAAACGGAAAAAGCCTCGCCCCCCTGATGCGGAAGTGCCCAACTTCCCTGGTTTTCACTTTCCGGACTCCCTGAGGAGGTCTCAGGCAGTCTTGCCGTTCTACTGTGTCGGCCTCAGAAGAGTGTAGATTCTGTTCATTGAAAGGCGTACAAGCTCAGAACTTTGGACGTCTTCAAGAGGCTAAGCGACATAAAGGCATTACCAGCCACAGAGGCTTCCTGGTAAACCCCAAAGAGTTTCACCATTGGAATAAGAGGAGAAGGAAACTGGGCTTTCTTTGGCAGGGACTGAAGCCAAACGCCAAAACACCACGTTCCCTGAAATTGTGTAAAGGTGAACGTGTTTTGTTAGCATCTTACAACCCGTGCAGAAGCAAGTGAAAAATCCTTTCTAGAGACAGACATCAACATCCTAGGTCTGAAGTTATTTCTGTAATTATAAAATATCTGTGACATTGATATTTGACCAAGTGAACTGTAAGGGGGAAAAAAAGTATTACTTGACATACGGAGGGACACTTCACAGGCATAAAACTTTCAAGTTATCAGAAACTAATAACTTCAGCTCATACTTTATATAGCGAAAATTGACAGAACCATGAAGAGAAACATTCAAATTCATAATTGGATCTGGAGATTTTAACACATATATAGAGGGAAATGTTGAGCCTTAAATGCATATATTAAAGTAGAAAGGAAGTTGAAAATTGATTCGGAAAACATCTCAGGAAGTTAATAAATGAATAATAAAACTGAAGAAGGCAGATGGGAAAAAATAAGAGATTAATGAAATACAAAACAAAATAAAGATCTCACACACACACACAAAACAAAAACCAAAAAAAAAACCAAAAAAAAAAAAAAAAACCCAAAAAGATCATCCATGGTATAAACAAAGATTTTTCCAAAAATTTGTTCCAAATTCTTTCAGGAAAATATCCTCCAAGAACTATTCTTGACTTAACGCAACATAGCACACAGGATTTCTTTCCACTACAAGTAAACTGAAATCTTGGATATAGTATGATGAAATACGGTAACATAATTAAAAGTTTTATTTATTCACCTCCTGTTCCCTATGGCACCCTCCACTCCCTTCTCTACCCCGTCAGCTACCATTCTAATTTGTTTGATGTGTTTTCTTTTGGGTGTGTTCTTGTGCAAAATGTGCGCTTGTGTATATTTTCAATTTATATAAATAATATTGTGTCATAAAATTCATTCTGATGTTTATTTCCTTCATTCAGGAGTGTATTTTTAAGATTCACCCATCCATCTAATTTGTTTCACAGAATTCCATTTTCTGCACCCACATTTTACCTATACTCTTCCAACTGCCATGCCAATAACAATAAACATCTTCTTACATTTCTGTTTATAGATGTATCTGAGAATTTCTTTGGAATACATACCCAAGAGTGAAATTATTTCATAGCAAATGTGTATACTTCAATAATATAGCCAGATTGACCTCCTGAATGGCTACACCAGCCCGGATTACCAAGAGTTGCGCGTCAGGTTTTTGTGCAACCACTTACCTTCATTTGGATGACTCATCACCCTGTTTTGCTAGTGTATTAAATGTATAGTAGTATCTTGTTTTAGTTAAATTTCTCTGATTTCTAATAAGTTTGATCTTTTTTTCAAATGCTTGGTAGCTTCATCTATAAATGTCTACTTAAACCTGTTGCCCCATTTTCTAATGTGGATGCTATCTTTTTCTTCCTCATTTCTATTACATATTCTGATTATTAATACCTTTTCAGTTTTACCAATTACAAGTATCCTTTCCTAATTGGGCACGTGTTTCTAAAATTTTTCTATTGTGTTCTTCATGGAATAGAAATCTTTAATTATAAAAGATAATAAAACAATAATTTCTTAATATCTGTGCTTCTGAAACTCCTCAGGTGAAAAAACATATTTCTACCTTTTAAAAATTAACTTTCTAGACTTATCTTTCACATGTAGGTCCTTTAAATATTTTGGAGTCTATTTATGTACATTTTATTACATGGGATCCACTTTTATTTTTCTCCAAGATAAATTCTTAAAAATAATGATATTCATGGCTTGAAGATTCAATATTACAAAGATATCAGTAATCCCCAAAATGACCTATAGGCTCAATCAAACCCCAATAAAAATATCAGTATTTTTTCCCTTGGAAATTGATGAGATGTTTATAAATATTATGTGGAAAAGCAAAGAGCTAAAAGAAGAGCTGGGACAATCTGAAAGAAGAATGAAAAGAAAGATATTAGTCACATTAAATCTTACTATAAATCTACAATATAAGATAGTCTGGTGTTTAATCAAGGATAGACAAGATAATAGACATCAAAATCCATGTTGAAACAGACATTATAACAACACGTAAAAAGAAAACACTGCAAGGAGTTCCCTGGTGGTCTAGTGGTTAGGATTCGGCGCTTTCACTGTGGTGACCCTGGTTCAATCCCTGGTCGGGGAACTGAGATCCTGCAAGCCACACAGCACGGCCAAAAGAAAAAAGAAAGAAAAGAAAACACTGCAGCAGAGAGGGAAAAGAAGTCTTGTTAATACAGTTGATCCTTGAACTAGGGTTCAAGGGGGTTAGGGGTGCCAACCCTCTGCTAAGTTGAAAATCCAAGTATGACTTATAGTCAGTCCTCTGTACGTACATGGTTTCTCCATAATCGGCAATTCTGCATCTGAGGATTCAACCAACCTTGGATTGTGTAGTAGTGCAGTATTTACTATTGAAAAAAAATCCTCGTATAAGTGCACTTGTGTAGTTTAAACCCATGTTGTCCAAGGGTCAACTATTGGTTCTCAGTCGGCTGGATATCCATATGGAAAAAATGTTAATCATTACTGCATAGGATACAAAAATATAAATTCCAGAAGATCTGCAGACTTAAATTTGAAAAGTAAACAATGATGCTTTAGGAAAGAAACGTAAGAGAACAGCCTTTTTTGCCTTGGAGTAGGAAGAATTTCTTACACAAGACCAAAAAAATCACAAACTGTGAAAGAAAAAATTGAAAAATTGGACTATTTTAAAGTTAAGAAACACTGTAAATCCAAACGCACCACTAATGGGCCAAAAGTGAGAGATATTTTTAAAACATCTATGGAATCAAAGACTCAGATGCATCCCTAATGCCCATGCATTCTTCAAGGGTCAACTGTATCTACCAAAGTTGAACATATACCCTATAACCCTTTGGTTCCACCCATAGAAATATCCCTCAAACAAGTGCACAAGGCACGTTCTAGATTGCTCACATCACCACTAACTGTGATAGCCAAGAATGGGAAAGTACCCAATACCTACCAATAATGGGATTAATAAATAGATTTTGATATGTTTACACACTGCAATAATATCCACCAGTGAAAATGAATCAAAGTTATCCACTCCCAACAATATGGATAAATGTCATGGATATAATGCTGAGCAAATGAAGCCAACACAAAATAGTACCTATTACATGACTCCATTTATATAAAGTACAAAATAGGCTAAGTGAATCTACACCATTACACATTAGTGGCTACCATATGGAAAGGAAGGTTACTAGAAAGAGCCAAAAAGGGATGTTTCTAGGGTTTGGGGTTTGTCCTGGTCCTCCAAGAACTAGATGGCAAAGTGCTGAGAAAGACTTTAATGAACAAATATTTTATTAGGGAAAACATCTGAGAGAAAATGGCAGGGAGCTCTGGAAGGCTGGCAGAACTATCAGCTCATAGTGCAAGTCTGTCCCTGAGTGAAGATTTGGAAGAAAGATTTGGTAAATCATCCTGGACTGCCTTGTAATCTAAGTAAAATCCTTCAAGGCTGTCAGGGAGTCCTTGAAAAAAGGTCACTGGACAGAGGAATCCTGGTCTCCAAGAAATGGCCTGCCTTAGGATCCCTGCTGTGTTGACTAGGAGCAATCAGGGGAAAGACTGGCCTCCATGCAAACGTGGTGACAGATTTAAGAGCAGCAGCTGGGACCTTTGGTCAGTTATGCTCCCTGTGGTCATAACTGTGAAATAGGAGACTCTCAACTTGGATGCTTCCTTGTGATAAGAGTTGGTTTATTTCTGTCAGTAATAATACTGAAGCAACGTTGCATCCTTCTCAGTACATCATATCCCAGAGATCTAAAATGTTGGTTTGTTCTGTTATTGATAATGTTCATCTCTTGCCTAAGGTAGTGTTCACCAAATTTATACCTACTGTATTTCCTTTTGTGATTAATACTACTTTGTGGAGAGATATTTTGGGTTTTGTAGCATCCTGTTCCTCATAAACTTTCAACCAGTAGTTTTATAATTCATTGATTATTCTTGCCAGAACCTATAATTACTATGATGGTTGTAAATAATGATTTTTACATCATTCCTTCTATATATTTATGGCTTGGCATTCTATTATGAGAGCCCTTCCTTCCCTCCCTTCCTCTTTATTCATATTCTGTATGATAATTATTTATTTTATGGTCAAATTGCTCAGATTTACCCAGTGTGAGTCTCTTCAAGCTGGATTTTTTACATGTCCCACCACTCTTTCCTACTTTCTGGCACAGCAAATTTTCTCCAGGATCATTCTGTACTTTCCTTGCTCCCGCCCTGAAATAGAAACGTGGATGTACATGCTTATATACACCACATACACGTGTGTGTTTGTATATCCTCACACTTCCATATCTACTTCTGTAAATACCTAGCATGTGCACTCCCTCCCTCTCTCTCTATAGATGGATGGACGGATGGATCTATATAAATAACTTATGGTCAGACTTCCATATCCGTGGTTCCTCTGTATCTGCAATTCTGCAACCATGGGTTCAACCAACCACAGATCATGTAGTACTGTAGTAATGACTATTAAAAAAACCCCTGCATATAAGTGGACCTGCCCATTTCAAACCCATATTGTTCAAGAGTCAACTGTAACTTGCTAAATAAAGCCTTTAACCAACTATACTAAAAATACCACCATTGGTCTGAGTATGGAATGGCATCCAAACCTGCTTTGTCCTTACGGGTTCCACATCCAGAGGGTCCTCTGCTATTACGCTGAGTTCTCTCCTCATGCACATCTTTTCAACAAGAGAAACTTTATTTTTTTAAACCTCCACAATATAGGTATATCCACTTCTGTTTCTAGCTCCAGGATTTTCCCTCTCCCTATAACGGATCTGTAGTTAAAGCACAGCATAAATAATAAAGCTTCGATTGTTGAAACTCATCAATTTTTCTGTGTACGCAAAATAATCTGAGAATTGTTTTGTTTTTGAAATTGGCTTCCAGAGTTCATACCGTAATTTTGATCTTATATGCCTTATGACAATATAGAACAATCATATTATGAGGTCTTAACTGCAAGGGATAATTATTTAGTACTTTTTCAAATTCTATTATAATAATTTCCTGCTTTGGCAATATTCACTATTCAATGAAAAAAATATAACATGAAGTTATAAAATGGAAAAATACCACAAAATGCTCCTTGCCTAGGAAAACCACTCTGGAAGAGTACCCCTTTACACATGATCTTATGCATGTACACATACATGTGTGCACACGCACACATACACAAACACTAACAAAGATTTATGGTTGATTATACTATGAAGGCTACAATCTGTGACCTCTCAAAGCCCATATTGTGTATCTCCTGCCATTATGATATCTGTCATAATTTTCTTTTTTTTAATAAATTTATTTTATTTATTTATTTATTTTTGGCTGCGTTGGGTCTTCGTTGTTGCGTGTGGGCTTTCTCTAGTTGCAGTGAGTGTGGGCTACTCTTCGTTGCAGTGCGCGGGATTCTCATTGCAGTGGCTTCTCTTGTTGCAGAGCACAGGCTCTAAGCACGTAGGCTTCAGTAGTTGTGGCACACAGCCTCAGTAGTTGTGGCCCACGGGCTTAGTTGCTCCGCGGCATGTGGGATCTTCCTGGATCAGGGCTCGAACCTGTGTCCCCTGCATTGGCAGGCGAATTCTTAGCCACTGCACCACCAGGGAAGTCCCTGTCATCATTTTAATGGCTTCAGATTAATATAGGAATATATCAAAACTCAAATTCTTACAGCTGTACACTAATTTCCATTAAAAAATTCAGTGACATCATTGATGTGGTGCTCATCTTTCTGGTATTTTAATCTCATAATCAATAACTTCCAATTATATGATTTCTAGATCAAAGAGATGTACAATCTAATATATTCTGATATACACTCCTTTCCGGAAACCGTGCTTTACTGCTACCAATAGGGAAAAGCACATAAATGTCAGTCTTGTCTCAATAATACATTAGATAATTTTATCAAAGCCCTACAAGTTTTCTGGGTATTTGCCTCATGGATGTGGGGGAAGAATATGGCATAGCCCTTACCTGAGAAGTTTTGATAGAAGAAATGCTACAATAATTAGAAGGCAAACACTTCAAAGTCTGGATGAAAATGCAGAGAATTAGAAATCAGTAAGTTCAAGGTCAACTAAAATATTTTTTTCTAGGGACAAACGATTTTTGTGACACTTTTGAAGTGTTACAGTAAACCCTGCCTTAACATTGACAGACAAAAAAATCAATTGTATACTAGGCAGTTACTGTTGTTGCAAAGTTAATGTTTTTTCAGTCTGTACCATCAGAAAAGAAAAAAACATCACAAGATAGTTCAATTTCTACTGAACACAGTCCTTGGAAAACTAGACGGGGCCTCAAATAACCACCCAAC
The DNA here is from genome assembly GCF_028564815.1 of Eubalaena glacialis. Lineage (NCBI taxonomy): Eukaryota > Metazoa > Chordata > Mammalia > Artiodactyla > Balaenidae > Eubalaena > Eubalaena glacialis. Next base: position 59,055,381 of record NC_083733.1, on the reverse strand, counting down.
TTGAGAACAGAGGCTGCGGGAGGCAAGGAGCCAGTTGCAATAGGCTAATAGCATATTAATATTGAAGATTGGTGGGCTTCCCTGGTGGCGCAGTGGTTAAGAATCTGCCTGCCAATGCAGGGGACACGGGTTTGAGCCCTGGTCTGGAAAGATCCCACATGCCGCGGAGCAACTCAGCCGCGTGCCACAACTACTGAAGCCTGCACGCCTAGAGCCCGTGCTCCACAACAAGAGAAGCCACCGCAATGAGAAGCCCACGCACCGCAATGAAGAGTAACCCCCGCTCACCGCAACTAGAGAAAGCCTGTGTGCAGCAATGAAGACCCAACGCAACCAAAAATAAATTTTAAAAAAATATATTGCAGATTGGTTTTCTGCAGTGGTTTTCAGTATTTCAACAAATGTTCATGTCCTGAATTAATTTTATTTTGCAGGTTTCCTCCTCTGGATACAACTTTCATATATTATACATTTCCCCCTTTTGGTTTATTAAAAACACAAGTACTGAGCACACCTAAAAGCGCTACTCAATGTTAACGTTGTGTAGATTCAGCAGCCAAGTCCCTGCCCTCATGGAGCGCACATTCTCATGGACATCAATTTTGACTAGCTCATCCTTACACTTTTGTTAAAGGCCAGACCAAACTCTTTTCCTTTCTAAGTGCTATCTCCTAAGTGACATCTGATAAATGTCAAAGTTCTGAATGCAGCCCTTACTGCACCACTCAGAAGGGGTCCCTGCTGTGTGGTCTGGTGAACATTAGGATCTGTTTAGCTACTGCTTCAACACCAACTAACCTAAAATACTTTCTCTCCTATGAGACCTGATGCTTGCAAGAATTCACGTTGCACATGTTTTTGAAAACATCATTTTGTAGAACTTCTTTCCTCTGACAGTTCCTTGATGCTCTTACCACTCTCGCTGCTTTCATAAAATGTATCCCCAGTATGCATTTTGTGATGACTTACAAGATTGGAGCGCCAACTGAAGCTTTTACCACACATCTCACACTGGTAAGGTTTCTCCCCTGTGTGAACTCGCCTGTGATACTGAAGCTGTGAAGACCGACTAAAGACTTTACCACACACATCACATCTGTACGGCTTCTCTCCAGTGTGGACACTCTGATGAAGCTGAAGACTTGATGCCTGACTGAAGTGCTTCCCACACTCCCCACACTTATATGGTTTCTCTCCTGTGTGGACCCTCTGATGCATGTCGAGGTTCAGGCTCCACTTGAAGCCCTTCCCACACTCCTCACATTTGTATGGCTTTTCTCCAGTGTGGACTTTTTGATGGGCTTGAAGGTGTGAACTCCGACTGAAGCTCTTCCCACACTCTTCACATTTGAATGGTTTTTCTCCACTGTGGACTCTCTGATGGGTCAGAAGATGAGACGCCTGACTAAAAACCTTCCCACACTCCTCACAATTATACGGTTTCTCTCCGGTGTGGATTCTGCAGTGAATTTTAAGATCTGCTCTACGACTGAATCCCTTCCCACACTCTTCACATTTGTATGGTTTCTCACCGGTATGGATCAGCTGGTGGATCTGAAGTCGTGAACTCTGATTGAAGCCCTGCCCACACGCCTCACACTTGTAAGGTTTTTCTATGCTGTGCGCCTTCTGATGGATTTTAAGATATGAACTCTGACGGAAGCCTTTCCCACATACCTCACATTTATAAGGTTTCTCTCCCGTGTGGATGACCAGATGAACTTGATAATGGATTTTCATCCTGAAGTTCTTCCCACACTCACTGCATCTGTATGGTTTCTCTCCTGTGTGGACTCCCTGATGGGCTTGAAAACTTGAACTGTAAATGAAGCCCTTACCACACACTTTACAGACATACGGTTTCTCTCCCGTGTGGATTCTCCGATGGGCCTGAAATTGTGAAGGCTGAATGAAGCACTTACCGCACTCCTCACATTTATAAGGTTTCTCTCCCGTGTGGACCCTCTGATGGATATGAAGATTTGAGCTACAAGTGAAACACTTCCCACACTCCTCACATTTGTATGGCTTCTCTCCAGTGTGGACCATACAATGACTGTTAAGGGCTGATCTACGGCGGAAGTTCTTACCGCATATATCACATTTGAACGGTTTCTCCCCAGTGTGGATTCTCTGATGTTCCTGAAGATGTGAAGCATGAATGAAGGCCCTTCCACATTGGTCACAATTATAAGGTTTCTCTCCCATGTGTAACTTACAATGAACAGTAAGTGTTGACCTACGACTGAAGCCTTTCCCGCACTGCTCACATCTGAATGGCTTCTCTACGGTGTGGACTTTCTGATGTGCTTGCAGCTGTGAGCTCTGACTGAACTCCTTGCCACACTCATCACACTTATAGCGTTTCTCTCCCGAGTGAACTCTCTGATGAATGCGAAGTGCTGAGCTGTAACAGAAGCTTTTTCCACACTCACCACATGTATGAGACTTCTCTCCTGGGTGTATTTGTTGATGAAGATCAAAGTTGGAGACATCACTGAAAGATTTTGTACATTCATTACACTGATAAGGTTTCTGGCCTGTGTGAGTTTCAGAGAATCCTGCCCCAACCTGGCCGGATGAGTCACCTTGTTGGTGGAATTCAGAACTTTTTATCATGGAGCCTTGACACCTGGTTAAGTCACTTGCAATATGTTGCCAGATCTGCCAGGAGAAAAGCTCTTCATGTGGTCCTGCTTCTGAAACAGTCTCCATCTCACTTTGGATCTTTCCTTCTGCAAAGACAAAATTCAGAGATGTGGACAACTGAAGGCTCTGCTCAGTGCTGTCAAGATTTCACATTTAGGAGAGAGTATGAGACTTGAATGAATCCAGAGAATGTTCAGTTCGTCTCTTCCATTGTGTGTCGTGTGCTCTGGTTTGCGTGCCAAAGGAAACCAAGAGGTGGCCCAGCTGTCTCCTATCCACTAAGCATAACAAAACCCATTGGTGCAAATTTCCTATGTGAGGCGCAAGTTAGACATCAAAAACTTAACTTAAAAAATTGATAATTAGATTCAAATTGTTCACCTATGGCCATTTCTATTGAATTTCAAAGGCGGCATAGAATCTTGGATAGTAAATTATATAGTTAATAAATGATGTAGACAAAAAAGTTATACAGATAATAAAATCTGAATCAACTAGAACTTTAAGGAAAAGCAATAACTTTTCTGTAAACAATATTTGGAAGCAACCAAGATGTCCTTCGATAGGTGAATGGATAAATAAATTGTGGTACCTCCACACTGTGGAATATTATTCAGTGCTAAAATGAAATGTGCTATCAAGCCAGGAAAAGATGTGGAGGAAATGTAAATGCATATTATTAAATAAGAAGAAAGAAAGAAGCCAATCTGAAAAGCCTACATACTGTATGATTCCAACTATATGATGTTCTGGAAAAGGCAAAAGTATGGAGACAGTAAAAAGGTCAGTGGCTGCCAAGGGTTAGGGGGAAGGAGGGATGAATAAGCAAAGCAGAGAAGATTTTTAGGGCAGTGGAAATACTCTGTATGACACTAATAATGGTGGATACATGGCGTTAAACATTTGTCCAAATCCATAAAATGTACAACACCAAGAATGAACCCTAATGTAAAGTATAGACTCTGGATGATAACGATGTGTCAATGTAGGCTCATCAGTTGTATCTGGTAGGACATGTCAATGATGTTAAAGGCTGTGAGTGCGGGGAGGGCAAGGGATATATGAGATATCTCTGTACCTTCCTCTCAATTTTGCTGTGAGCCTAAAACTGCTCTAAAAACAAAACAGGCTTTTTTTTTTTTTGCTGTGAGATCTCAGTTCTCCAACCAGGGATCGAACCCAGGCCCTCAGCAGTGAAAGCACAGAGTCCTAACCCCTGGATCGCCAGGGAATCCCCATCCAAAAAAAAAAAAAAAGAAGAAGGAGGAGGAGGAGGAGGGAGAAGAGGAGGAAGAGGAAGAGGAAGAGGAAGAAGAAGAAGAAGAAGAGGAAGAAGAAGAAGAAGAAGAAGAAGACGATGAAGAAGAAGAAAGAAAATACTTGTGAAGAAATTTTGACAAGTTTCAAAGGAGAAATTCACTCCCCTCCCTTTAAGCTGCCTCCTCTTTGATTCAGTAGACATATGATAAACAGCCTCTCTATAACTCTGCCTTGGGTCATTTTACTGGAAAGTTACTTCAGCGTTGAGGTGACTGGAATGGTTAGAATGACTTGCAGGTTTGGGAGCAAATATCTAATCACACACCGACTAAAACACAGTGAAAGCAGAGGATGGAACTTCAGCTCCTACTGGCAGGTTTTCTCCATTAGGACAAAAGGGAAACCAAGTTGAACAGATAACATACACTGTCCTAAACCTGATATTAATTCAAACCTCTAGGAAAAAAAGTAAAAAAGTGGAAGGTAATCTTTTATTCAGAGACAGAGACTGAGAAAGGGAAAAGGTGAGGTCACGGTATAAACTCTGAAAGCCAATCCTAAAACGGGAGTTAAATTCTGCCAGGAAGTCTTCTCAGACAGACACCTGGGTGACTCCTCATGTCTTTTAGGCCTCTGCTCAATGTCAACCCACCACCGAGGCCTCTTTACCACCTAATGTAAAATAACCAATCCTGCCCTCACTCAGTCTACCTCTGGCAATGTCCATCCTCCTTGAATCTGTTTATGCTCTACACAGCACTTTTCACCACATGACTCACTAAACCACTTGCTGTTTAATATGTCTCTTTCCCACTGCAATGCAGCTTCAAAGCGGGAAGCATTTCACACTTTGTACATGGAACACATTTTTACACTTCCCTACTTTATAATCACTGTCGAGAATCATGCCTGGAGTACAGTGAGTACCCTACAAATGCATGTTGAATGAATAAATGAATCTCGGTTTGACTTTTTTATGAGAGCTTAAGCCAAGTCCTACAAAGAAAACATCTTTTCCAAGTAAGTTATTTGAAACATCAAAGGGACAGAGAACTCAGTTTTGCTGAAAAGCTGTCCCAGAGACCAGGGTACACTAAGCATGCTGCTAATAAAGAAAATCAAAGGTGGCAAGAATCCCTTGGGGTGAAAAGAAAGCAAGAGGGCCCATCACTAGTTCCTTCTGAATCTTTTGGACTGTCTCTTTGAAAACAGAATGTGGGGGACTTCCCTGGTGGCGCAGTGGTTAAGAATTCGCTTGCCAGTGCAGGGGACAGGGGTTCAAGTCCTGGTCCGGGAAGATCCCACATGCTGCAGAGCAACTAAGCCCGTGCACCACAACTACTGAGCCTGCGTGCCACAACTACTGAAGCTCATGAGCCTAGAGCCTGTGCTCCTCAACAAGAGAAGCCACCGCAAGGACAGCCCGCGCACTGCAACAAAGAGTAGCTCCCGCTCGCCGCAACTAGAGAAAGCCCGCGCGCAGCAACGAAGACCTAACTCAGCCAAAAACAAGTAAATGAAATAAATAAATTTATAAAAAAAGAAATTAGCACAACATTGTAAATCAACTATACTTCAATTAAAAAAAAAAGAAAGTAATTGAAACAAAGTAATTGGAAAAATAAAATAAATAAATAAAATTAAAAATGAAATTAAAAAACGAATAAGAAAAAAAATGAAAGTAATCGGATAGACATTCATCAAAAGACCAAAATGCTCTGCAACCTCCTTCCTTCACTCTGGTTTGCACATGAATAATAGTTATCTCCATGACCCTCGGAGACATGGGGGTCTCCTGTCCCATCCATCAACACGCTCACTAAGTCAACAAATATTTACAGACGCCTGCCACATACCAGGCTGCTCTGGGCACTGAGGACAGAGCACTAAACAGGACAGACAAAACTCACTCCTGGGGATCACACTTCAGTGCAGAGAGAGAAGTGATAAGCAAGTAAACCAAAGTCTGTGAGACCCAATAAAAGGCAGAACGAGGAGAGTACAGGGAGGATGGGATTTTAGAGAGGGTGGTCACAGGAGGCCTTTCGCGTGCTGTTAGAACGGAGCGGAGACCTGAAGGCAGTAAGGGAGGGAGCAGGAGGATCTGAGGTAAAAGGAAGAGAGAGAGCAAGTTGAGGGCTCAGAGGCAGAAGTACCGGCAGTGGGCAGAGTAACTGTCCCCCAAGGAACTCACATCCTGATTTTTGGAACCTAGGATATGTTAGGTTATGTGGCAAAGGGGAATTAAGGTTGCAGACGGGATTGAGGCTGCTGATCAGCTGACTTTAAAAGGGAAGCTGATCCTCTACTATGGGGTGGGGTCTCAATGCAGTCAAAAGGGCCCTTCAAAGCGGAAGTGGGACGCAGGAGGAGAGCGGGAGAGGGGCGTGCAAATACACAGCAAGGGGCAGAGAGAAGCGATGTCGCTGGCTGTGAAGATGCAGGAAGGCAGCCACAGGCTAAGAGATTTGGATGACCACTAGCAGCTGGAAAGGCAGGTTCTCCCCTAGAGCCCCCAAGGAGAAACGCAATGGTGCTGACACCTTGATTTCAGCCCCGTGAGAACCACGTTACAGCTCTGACCTCTGGAAGTGTAAGATGATCAACATGTGTTGTGTTAAGCCATGAAGTTTGTGGTGATTTATTAGGGCAGCCACAGGCGATACAGTGTCCCCGGCAGGTCTGAGAACACTGAGGAGGCCGGCAGGGGTGGGAGGGATGGAGCGAGAGAGGAGAGCAGAGGAGAGGAATTGGAGAGGCAGCAGGGGCCCATGAGCGGACCCTGGAGGACTCCAGAAGCCACTTGAAGAGGTTTTAACTTTAAGAAAAATAAGCCATAAAAGGTTTGGAATAGAGGAATGGCAATCTTTCCTAAGCATCACTTTTGGCTGTGACGTGGAGAATAGACTATAGGAGGGGAAGGGTAGGAGCAGGGCAACCAGTACAAAGGTGTGTGAAAGAAGGGGTCTGGCAGTTTGGACCAGATGACAGCAAAGGATTGGAGAAAAGTAAAAACACATAGAAGAGCATCTCCAAGGACTCTTATCTGCCTGGTTCTTAGCTGATGTCCCTTCTCTCTGGGTTGCTGTCTTCACCACCCAAAGCCTTTTTCCCTTTTCTAAGTGGAATATATCATGTTTGAAGGGGTGACACCCTGTGAACATGCAGAGTCACATACTTAAAAGAAACACACTAAAGGTACAATTTACTGGAAATTTAGATTCCTGAATTAAATGTTGATCAATGAATCAAAACCAGTGTATTTAAAAAAAAACAAAAAACAAAAAACATGACCTATTTGAAGAAATACCAGTATTTCAAGACCCAGACACATATGCGTAATAAGTATTACAGAAACCGATTTATTGCCAATGTCTATTTTCATTAAATCTCCTCCCATCGGTTCTTACATCACTCATGCAATTGGCAAGAGTTTTTGCTGCAATGTATTCCATTCTTCCCGACAAATCCTGGTATTTTTCTACCTTATTTTATTTCGTTAAAAAATTGTTGGTACAACAGTGAGGTCCCCAAATGCAGGTGACCATTTCAAGACCCCCAAAGCCTTCAACACCTGAGGACACAAAACCAAACCGGGGAGCTGCCATTAGGTTAGAGAGGGTGCCTGTCCTCACCTATTGAGACCAGGTTCCAGAAGTTCTCCAGCATCACCTCCTGGTACAGCTTCCTCTGGGTGGAGTCCAGCAGCCCCAGCTCTTCCTCCGTGAAGGTCACAGCCACATCCTTGAAGGTCACCACCTCCTACGACACCAAACACATGTAGCCTCGATCTTACAATCAATGGCCACTTGAAAAGGGACAGCTGGGGCTTCCCTGGTAGCACAGTGGTTAAGACTCCGCGCTCCCAATGCAGGGGACCCGGGTTCGATCCCTGGTCCGGGAACTAGATCCCACATGCATGCCATAACTAAGAGTTCGCATGCCACAACTAAGGAGCCGGTGAGCCACAACTAAGGAGCTCGCCTGCCACAACTAAGACCCAATGCAACCAAATAAATAAATAAATATTTAAAAAACAAAAAAGAAAGAAAGAAAAGGGACAGTGCTGAGAAGGTGGAGAGGATGGGAGGGAAGTGAGCCCAGATTCTGAGGGACTTCAGTCAAATCTGTAGACTTCCCAGACCTTCTCCTTTCATCCTGCCAATGTCACACACTGATTTTCCTCAGCCTCACCGAAAGTGTGGCAGTGACAACCGTCCTTGTATTTATTTTGTGCCCTCATTGGGTCTACTTACAAGTAAGCCTCCCAAAACCCTAAATATATATCCTGGACTACATGCATTTTACATTTTGTTGAATATTGCCAATTGTACCCAGAAGAATTTCACAATTTAGTCCAAACATATTTGACAGCAATGGCCTTCTTCCTCTCACACACACGAACCCTGTTGTGATAGAAAAGCTACCACTTTTCTTTATTGTCTGCCAAGCTAACAAGCTTTTAGTAACCTGTGTGGGACATCGATGTAGTTCACCCTATGTAACCTCAAGGTACACTTTTTTCTTTTTTTTTTTTTTTGAGAAAAAGCTTTATGGCGAGGTCAACCAACAAGGAGACAGGAGGCAAGGCTCTCAAGTCTGTTTCCTCGATCCAGGGTCTGGGGCAAAATTTAAGGTGTCAGGGGAATTTCAAACTTGGAAGCTGACTGGCAAGACTTGAATTAGAGTGCATATAAGCTACTCATGCTGCTGGAAGCCAGATTTTCCTATTGAAGGACTTCTTGCTTGGTAAAGGGCTCTGGTAGCAACATTTCTATTCTCTGAGTTCCACAGACTGAAGAGTGTTGGTTCCAGGATCTTCCTAGAGACATGGGGTCCCATCTTGCACACACTATGTCTCTTAATTGCAGCATTCAGTGTCACGCTCTGGATCCAGCATGCCTTGACATGATTCCCAAAGGTCTGCGTGGCCCTTACCCTTACTAGCTGCGTGACTTTGGACAAGCTTGCCTATGTGCCTGAGTTTCCTCTCTGTATAATGGTCCTTACATGACAGAGTTCTTTCAAGGATTAAACAGGGAATATCTATGGCATTTGGAAGAGTATGTGGCACAGAGTAAGTGTCTGATAAACATTTGCTATTACTCTTATTATTCCTTCATATTATCATTATCAACACCTATTTCATCCCATTTCGTGGCTGCGTATTATTCCAGAGAACTGATGATCTACATTTACCTGTTCTAAATAAAGCGTATTTAATTTTACATATTTTTCTCTTTATAATCCATCCTGCAAAGAACATCATTTTTGTAGATCTTATTTCCCTCATTATTTAAAAATAATTGCAGGACTTCCCTGGTGGTGCAGTGGTTAAGAATCTACCTGCCAATGCAGGGGACATGGGTTCGATCCCTGGTCTGGGAAGATCCCACATGCCGGAAAGCAACTAAGCCCGTGCGCCACAACTACTCAGCCTGTGCTCTAGAGCCCATGAGCCACAACTACTGAGCCCGTGTGCCACAACTACTGAAGCCCGTGCGCCTAGAACCCGTGCTCCGCAGCAAGAGAAGCCACTGCAATGAGAAGCCTGCGTACTGCAACAAAGAGTAGCCCCCACTCACCACAACTAGAGAAAGCTCGCACGCAGCAACGAAGACCCAACGTGGTCAAAAATAAATAAATAAATAAATAAATAAATAAATAATTTCAAATGAAAATTAAAATGTCAAAATAGGCATATTTAAAATTATATTTTTAATTATATATTAAAAATATAAATTATAAAATCATATAATGGCAGATTTTCTTCCCAATTTTTTTCCTACTTCCCTAATCTTTGAAGAGAGTACAAGTACCCTGAATCTCCATATATTGGCCAAGAGCAGGTTATAAATTTTCCCACAGTTTTTGTAATCTGATTTGGAAGAACAATTTGCTTTAGTATTCCCACTTATCTGATTATAAATTAATACTAATACCTTTCCAGATGTTTATTAACCATCTGTATCTGTCTTCTTTAACATACCTGTTCATGTCCTCATTCATATTCCACTGGATTTTTTCCTTTGTCCTATGTATAAGATTCTTTATTCTGGATTTTGCTTTTTTTTGGAATCCGTTTGGTAAATACTTTTGCCCCAGGTTGCTATTTTTTCTGGTAATACCATGTAAGGTATCTTTTTGCCACAGAGGAATTTAAATATTTTATACAACGACTGTGCTAACTGCTGTCTTTGTGTGCCTGGAGCGCTGAGCATCTCAGAGTACCTGCGGCGGTACTCAGGTAGAGGAGAGATTCAGGAAGAGAAGAGATGCAACCCAAGAAAGGGGTCGGGGAAGAGCAGCGCCACCTACTGACTGTGGAAATCATCACTCAAAAGGCCCTCCAGACAACAACACTACAAGACACAGGTCTCAAATGAACTTTCTTTCTTCTTGTTTATCTTTCACTTAAGCAGACTGCTTAGCATTCCCGACCCTTGGTTTCCTGTGTCAACGTGAGTAGGTGTCTCATATTTCAAGTGTTTAAGAAGAAAATGAGACAAAATCTCCTCATGCAGCTGCTCTAAAGAGTAAATGCAGAAACAGAACACAAGTTACTGGCAAATCTAGTATCACTGGACATTTTAAGCTAAGGTTACATACTACTTTAGTCAAACTGGTTAATACATAAAAGAACAAAAAAGGACCAATAAGTAAAATATACACAAGCCACGACTCAGGCCTGGGGAAGACAGAATCCAGCTCTTCCTGTGTGAAAACCTCCAAATATGTTTGTGCAAAGCAAGTTAGGGCTGTGCCATGCTTGTATTTGGATATTCTACCTAGAAAACAGCCAACATGACACATATCAAATGTACTCTTTCTATACTGAGCTCACAGTACAGTAAGGAGAAAAAACTGACAGACTGTTTTCAGAACTGATTTGGGGGGGCGAAGGTTTAATGTAGGAAAGCTGTCACTGCAGGGTTGCTTAGAACAGTCAAATTCCTAAACCATCTAAATGTCTACAGGTGGGAAGCAGTTATAAATAAAAGAGTACAAAAAAATAAAATAAAAACATACATCAATTCAATGACAAATATGTGCTATCCATTAAAAAAATGAACGTTATCTAATATTAAAGGAAGGAAGTTACAATTTAAAATTAAATGTACACCATAAATACAAAAGAGTTATGAATGCACACGAGAAAAAAAGAGAAAATAAGAACAGCTAGTTTGTCAGGAGGGAAGTAGTGAAGTGAGAGAGTTGTTCATTTGTAGTCATTTTTCTACTCTATAAAATAAATAATAATAACACAAAATAAACAATAAAAACAAACGCAATGAAAACTCAAAAGGGACAACCTAAGAGCTGGGAGGAGAACATGTCCTCCCATGTCTCTTGTTCTGCTTGAGTCATCCCAAGACAAACGTGCAACAGTCTGAGTAATGAGATGGAACTTTAAAAGTGAGAAAGGCGGGCCCTACTCACCTTGAACATGGTCATGTTTCCTCCTGTGTCTGGGGATGGGCACAGTCCTGAGTTACACAGATCCTGGGAGGTCAGAACTGCACCTGGCAGAGTGTCTGGGAAGGCAGAAAAAAGACATGAAAGAGTGACCTGGGTCGCCGCTCACCCATGCAGATGCTTCTTGTGAATGAGCATATGAATGTTCACAGCAGCATTATTCATAATAACCTAAATCTGGAAACAACCAAAATGTTGGCCTATGTGTGAAAGAACAGACAAATTGTGGCATATCCATACGATGGAATATTATGCACCAATGAAAAGGAATGAAGTCCTGATTATGCTACAATGTGGATGAACCCTTGTAAATGTGTGGGAAAGCAAAAGAAGACTGACACAAGAGTCTATATATTGTATGATTCCATTTATATGAAATGTCCAGAATAGGCAAATCTATGGAGACAGAAAGTAGGTTAGTGGTAGCCTGGGTATCTGGGGAGAGAATGGGGGTTAACTAAGGAATCCAACTGGGGAAATGAAAATGTTCCAAATTATTACGGCAATGGTTGCACCACTCAGCAAAGTTACTAAAAATCATTGATTGGTACATCTCAAGTGGGTGAATTCTATGATATGTACAATATACCTCAAGCTGGTAAAAATAAATGTTTATTAATCTACATGTGATTTAGAATACTAATTTATGGATCCTGAAGCCATACTAATATTTATATTTAAATGAATAAATAAATAAGTGGGAGAGAAGAAGTTTCTCTTTATAGTAGAATGCCCACTAATAAGTGTATCTCCCCATAAGAAAACTTTATTAATTCCGAAAAACAAGAGTAACTTTACAATGGAGAAATCTGACAGACATTACCTTAGCCTAGTAAACAAAGCTGAGTTTACCAATATAGGGACAAACTGATATCCTTTGGCTCCTGCTATGTTGCAGTGACGAGGACACTTCACCACTTCTGTGGAATCCCTGCCAACAATGTGTAATCTGAAGCTAAACATGGAATATATCAGATGAACCTCAAATGGTCCTCCAAAATAACTTGCCTCTACACTCCCTAAAAGCATCAAGAACAAAAAAGACAAAGGCTGTGGAATCATTCCATGTCAAAGAAGAACATTATGAAAAGTATGAGAAAAATTTTGTAAAATGTTTGTAAACAAATATACACCTTAAGGCAAGGCATAAAATTGGACTTTTTTTTTAATGATCAAGTGCATGAGCTTTATTATTGTTTTTTAAATTGAGGTATAATTGGCTTATAATATTAATTTCAGGTGTACGACATAATCATTCTAGTTTTGTATATGTTGTGAAATGATTACCACAATAAATCTAGTCAACATACATCACCATACATAATTACAAATTTATGTTTTGTGTGTGATGAGAAATTTTAGGATCTACTCTTCTAGAAACTTTCAAATGAGCAATACAGTATTATTAACTAGAGTCATAATGATGTACACTATATTTCCATGATTTATTTACTCTATAATTCCAAGTTTGAACCTTTTAACCACTTTCATCCATTTCACCCACCCCCGCCACACCCTGTCTCTGGCAACCACCAATCTGTTCTCTGTATCTGTGAGCTGGGTATAAAATTGGACTTTGAACTGAGGGAAAAACCAGTTATGAAGACTTCCAATGAAAAACAGAACAAAATACAGGACGTAGACTATATAACAGTATGTTACTTAATATGCTATCTGGCATTACCTACCGTTACCTATTAACTATGATCAGAAATAACTTAATAGATATCTAATATATAAACACTATTCTCTAGTATAATATCTAGTATAGGGGCTTCCCTGGTGGCGCAGTGGTTTAAGAATCCGCCTGCCAATGCAGGGGACACGGGTTTGAGCCCTGGTCCGGGAAGACCCCACATGCCGCGGAGCAACTTAGCCCATGCACCACAACTACTGAGCCTGCGTTCTAGAGCCTGCGAGCTACAACTACTGAGCCCACGTGCCGCAACTACTGAAGCCGCGTGCCTAGAGCCCGTGCCCTGCAATGAGAAGCCACCGCAGTGAGAAGCCCGCGCACCGCAACGAAGAGTAGCCCCCGCTTGACATAACTAAAAGCCCACGTGCAGCAACAAAGACCCAACGCAGCCAAAAATAAATAAATAAATTAATTAATTAAAAAAATATATATAGTATAATAGTCTAATATTACCAAGTATGTGATGCTAAAATCCTATAGTCAGCCTTTCCTAAATCCCTCTTACCAAGACACCTCCTGATTACTCATGGTATGTGGGCTTCCTTCATGCAGAAAGCTAAGATGAGCTGTCAGTGAATATAGGTACATTCCTGATGGAGGAACAGAGCAGATAAGCAAAATGTAAACAATTGGTGAATTTAGGTAACAAGTATAGGAGAGTCCCTTATACTATTTTGCAACTTTGCTATAGGTTTAAAATTATATAAAAATAAAACTTTCTTAAAAATCAGGAAACAGTCACAGGAATAACAATAATAATGAAAATAGTAAGACTAATCATTAAATTACTTGGAAGTTCATTAGTTTATTCTTTCTTGTCAGTGTTTGGCAATTTCTATAGTTAAAACACATAAGGGAAAAATCACTGAGAAAGGTAGGATAAAAAAATCTGTAAAATGTTTATAAACAAATACACAAAAAGAATCACTAAACAGAAATACATTAGAAGCTTAACTGTTGCTATCTTTACCCTGGATTAAGAAGTAATTAAAAAAAATTTTTCTCTCAAATTTCTTTAATTTCTGAATGTTCCACAATGATACAGTTCTATGAGAATAAGAAATATTATTTGTAACAAGTGAAACAAAATAGTTGATGATATTTTTTAAAACTCATAGAAAAGTCCAAGCCCATTTTATTTGATTTTAAGGTCCCTCACAATCAAGTCCTGACTAAACTGCTTGATTCCACCTAGTTCCTAAAGCTCAAGGAGAATTACATCCAAAAGATTATGAACTCAAGCTCTGGACTCAGACTGCCTGAATTCCAACCCCAGCTCAGCCTCTTACTTGGTGGGTGACTATGGGCAAATAACTTTCAGCTCCCTAGGTCTCAAGCTCATTTTTCAGAACAGGAAAAAAGCAGTATTTCTTCACGGAGCCACGGTGTGACATAATGTATTTATTTGTGTAAAGCCCTCATCACTTAAGTTAACAGTTAAGGATTAATTATTATCAATACTCATGTCCAATTACACATCCTACACATTCTCTGACTGATGTGAAGATCATTGTAAAACAAAACTGTCAAGTCCCACTCACGTGGAGTTTTGCTATCAGTAGCTCAGGAGTCACTCCCTCTACCTCCGTGTGGTCCTTTTTGAGAAATCACGCTGGAGAAAGAAAGAATGCTATGAAGTGCCACGATTGAGTCCCCGTCCCCGATAAAAGTTAAAGCTTCCCCTCCCTCTGAGCAATCTAGAAGCAATCCCGAGCAATCCGGAAGCTTCCCCTCCAAAAAAGTCAGAAGGGGTCCGGGATTATCCAGCATCACGCAGAGATAGAGAGAAGGGCAAGGGTCCTTGAAGCTGGATTTCTGACCCTAACCTGGGAACCTGACCTCTCCTCGAGAAATTAACACCAAGGAGAGATCACCATTCACTACGTGCCAGGAACTAAGACTTCTATTTGTACCACCTTTTTCAATTCCCAAAACAATTCTACTAGGAAGGGCCTAATATTTTAAAGAAAAGCAACGGGAGGCACGGGGAGATTAACTCCCCACGCGAGGAAGTGGAAGCGCACGTGGAAGGTGGAGGGAGGCGGACTGGGCGAGGTGAGAGCCGCGGAAACTCCCAATCCAGGGGATACGCGAGCGGAGCCATTCCCCTCTTGGGGTTTCGAGAACGCCCCAAACGCACAGAGGCTCCACCGAGGGGCACGCACACGGCCGCCCTCGCCCCTCCGCACCTGCGTTCTCCGCCGAGGATTCTTTTCCCTTAAATCGATTGCCAGGTGGTTGCGCGACCCAAGCAGAGACCCAGGAAGCTCGCAAGGGCCAGCGAGACGCGGAACAGACGCACGGGCCCACAGAAAACACACCTGCAACCCGCCCACTCCGGGAACGGAAGTGCCTACGAGTCCACCGGGCTTCTGGACTACACTTCCCAGAATTCGTCAGATCCGCCTTCCTGAGCGGAAGTGCAAGCGACTACACAGAGTGCCTGGACTACATTTCCCAGAATGCCGAGGAAAACAATCCAGAGTCTCACTTTCCAGGAAGACTACGGGAAGCTCCTTGACTACGGTTCCCAAAATGCCAGAGAGAAAAGAATCCCGGAAGTCCCGACTTCCGGGGTGGTAAGGCAGAGTCCTACACTGACAGTCAGCCTTACGTTTCCCCGAGTCCTCCAGCGAAAATGTTCCATAGACACGACTTTCTGAAGTCGAAATGCCTCCAATTATGACAGGAGTATTGTTGGAAAGGGAACAAGTGAGGAGATGCAATCTTCAAGAAATTAACAGGGTGGGGGACTTCCTTGGCCGTCCAGTGGCTAGGACTGGACGTTCCCACTCCAGGGCCTTGACAAGGGTTTGATCCCTGGTTGGGAATAAGATCCCGTATGCCGCAGGGCGCAGCCAAAAATTTTTTAAAAATAAAAAAGAAAAGTTAAGGGGGGATGACTGTTTAGGGAACACTAGATGATTGAAAGTAGTTTAATTTGAATATAATCTGACAATATGAGGCTAAAACTGAGAGGTCAAAGAATAGGCGAGGTAGAATGATTTGGGAGGGGCCAGGAGGAGCAAAGAAGGTACCAGACCCTGTGGTACCACTGGTTTGGCAGGAAAAACAACTTGAGAGGGCCAAAGTGGAAGCTTGTCCTCATGGAAAAGTGCTCTTCCCTCATTTAAACTTTTCATTGAAGTTATGATCGCTACTTTGGAGGTGAAAACACCAAATTTCAGAGAAGTTAAGAAACTGTCCGCTATCTCAAAG
The DNA here is from genome assembly GCF_028564815.1 of Eubalaena glacialis. Lineage (NCBI taxonomy): Eukaryota > Metazoa > Chordata > Mammalia > Artiodactyla > Balaenidae > Eubalaena > Eubalaena glacialis. The sequence goes on along the minus strand of NC_083733.1, from coordinate 59,039,081 downwards.
CAAGCATAATGAAGGCTGAAGAGCTTGGCATTGGAGTCATTCTGAGTCCTAAAGCCAAAATGCCAGAGCACTGAGGAGGATTCTATTGGTGAAGGAGGATGTTTTATATTGAGATTTTTCCTTTATATATTCTGGTTAAAATATCTTTATTATAGTTAACAATTTACAAACACATATGTTGGGACTTCCCTGGTGGCACAGTGGTTAAGAATCCGCCTGCCAATGCAGGGGACACAGGTCCGAGCCCTGGTCCCGGAAGATCCCACATGCTACGGAGCAACTAAGCCCGTGAGCCACAACTACTGAAGCCGGTGCACCTAGAGCCCGTGCTCCGCAACAAGAGAAGCCACCGCAATGAGGAGCCCGTGCACCGAAATGAAGAGTAGCCCCCGCTCGATGCAACTAGAGAAAGCCTGCGTACAGCAACGAAGACCCAACGCAGCCAAAGATAAATAAAATAAATTTAAATAAAAATAAAAACACGTTATTGGAAGCTAATTAAAAATAGTATAAAGCAAAATGGGGGAAAGGGGGATGCATTAGACTCCTTTCCCTTGAAGATAACCAGATTTTTTTTCTCTCCGTAAACACGTCAATACATACGCCTATCAACATACATCTTCGTTTTTTAAAATGAAATCTTGTGTTCTGTTATCTATTTTTCTAAACTCAATATAAGCTAGTCATTTTCTAATGTCAGTCACTGAAAATTTAACTCCTTCCAAAAGATGGCTGTATAATGGTGCGTTGAATGTAATGAGAACTAAAAACAAAATACTCCTGACATCTGGAAGCTGGCACGGCACTCACAGGCCAATAGTATTCTCCTTTGGGACATAAATCACAGACTACCATCCTCAAATGAGGTTTCTCTGAGACCACGGTAAAGTGAGACAAAAGAAAGCCACTTCGTAATTTTTAGACAGACAAAAACAAGGTCACTGTGCCACCCACACAATGCCAGACATCCTCCTCTTGGCTAAAAGAGTGATGCTATTTCTTTACCACTTAGAGCTTTATCTTTGTTCTAGTCTGCTCTCCCAAAATATAACATTTATTGAGATACTAAATCTTAAAATTGCTCCTGCTTTCTGGCAGCATCCAATCCGGAGTGAACCCTGCGTCCTTAGGCCCTCTCCCAAAACACTTAAATGAAGCCCAAATCCTGTAATAGATTTTTTTCTGACACCCTCTTACCCTCGTGGCACCTCATGGTTCCCCATGGTGGGCGTAATCTCTCACTGCAACGAATAAACCCGATTTATCAAACCACTGCTGTGTTCCTGGATGAATTAAATACGCATTTTGGCACAATCCCTGATGAGTACTAGATTTGTCATTGTATAGGAAGCTGCAATGAACACGGTTTTATGTTCTTCTGGGAAAGATACTCAGGTAGAGGAGAGATGCAGGAAGATGCCACAGGAAGGGAGTTATTTATCCTTATCTTTGAGATGGATAGTCTTTACCTCAATGTGCTGTGTGTGTTTGACAGGCCATGAGTCAGGCTGCTTTGGCTCACACAGAGTTCAGGCCGAACCACGTATAAGCTAAAATGACTGCCCCATACCTCGATATGTGAACATTTTCTCCATCAAGACTTTTATTCATACCATCCCGTTTAATTCTCAAATCACTGTATTAGGAAGGTAGTGTTAAAAAGGAAAGAACAGGCCCGGTACTTCCCTGGTGGTCCAGTGGTTAAGACTCCGTGCTTCCACTGCAGGGGGCAAGGGTTTGATGTCTGGTGGGGGGAATTAAGATCCCACATGCCCAGAGGCGGCTAAAAAAAAAAAGGCCCAAAATGGAGTCATTTGCTACACCCCGCCCCATGACAGCAAACCAAGACTTAACTGCAGTTTCCACCTTACATAGAAATATAATGTTAATCAACCAGGCTGGTATTTTATGGCCAGCACTAACGAGGTAATCTATTACAAAGCCCATTTCCATCCCCCAGAGAAGAGGCAATCTTCACGATAAAGCCCTTGCCATTCCCTTCCCCACAAAAAGAAATCCTGACCTAAAAATAATCCTTTCTTTTCTTTTACTAATAATTCCTTTGCCCTACTCTTCTGCCTGAAAAAAAAACAAAAACAACTTTCCATTTTGTACAACCCTTCTATTTACTAGATGGGATGCTGCTCAATTCACCAACTGTTACATAAAGCCAATTAGATCTTCAAATTTACACAGTTGAATTTTGTTTGATTTTGCCTTTTTTGTTTTGTTTTTGGCCCCGCCATGCGGCTTGTGGGATCTTACCTCGCCCACCAGGGATTGAACCCCGGCCCTCGACAGTGAAAGCACGGAGTCCTAACCACTGGACCTTCGGAGTATTCCCTGAATTTTGTTTTTTAAGAGTAGTAATGTCATCCCAATTTTACAAGAAACCATCAGACACAGAAATTTAAGTAATTCACCCAATGTTCTACTGCGGGAAATGACAGAGCAGGGTGTTAGGTGCACGGCCTAGGGGATGGGTCCTCAAGGCAAGAGCCCTGGAGACCCTCCAACCAGGCCAGGAACGATCCCATCCACCGCACCAAACGCAGAGGACTCCGCCCAAAGGAGCCACCGCCCACGCCCCAGCCCTCAAACCATTGCTCTCTGAAGCAGCTCTTTCCCCCAAATTGATGGCTGGGTTGGACAGGTTCCCAGGGAAATTCCCACGGGTCGCAAAACGCGGAAGCAACTCACCAGCGAGAGGGAAGAGAGGGAGACTACCTGACCGCCCAGAGCGGCAGGGCCTGAAACCCCGCCCCCAGGCTGCGCTGGGGATACACTTCCCACAATTCCCCTGTCCCAGCGACGCCTGTGCGGAAGCGTCCGAGTCTCTACAGAACTTGTAGACTACACTTCCCAGAAAGCCAGAGGAGAACACAGCCCGAGTTCCCACCCTCTTCCGCCGGAAGTACTTGAGCCACTTCGGAGCTGTTGGACTACAGTTCCCACAAGTCCCTTGGGGACAAAGTTCATATTGCCGAGTTCCTGGGCAGTAAGGTGGTTTCCTACTGGGGGCTAGTGTTACCCTCACCTGAATCCGTGAGCGAAAACTATTGTATGTTGTTTAAACTGCTGTTCGTTTTGTCTCTGTTAGAACAGCAAACCTAGATAATATATCATTGGAAAGTTTAGTTCAAACTCCAGTGGTGAACTTCAGATCCTCTGAAGAATGCACAAGATGAAGGCTCAAGAAGCTGCGCATTTGGAGATCTACATTGCAGAACTGTTGATAAAATATTTTAATTTAAAACTGTATTACAAGGAGTTCCCTGGTGGGCTAGTGGTTAGAATTCTGGCCTTTCACTGCTGTGGCTGGGGTTTAATCCCTGGTCGAGGAACAGAGATCCCGCAAGCCATGCGGCACGGCAAAAACAAAACAAAACAGAAAAACTGTATTACAACCTTCATGGGCCCAAGAGAGGTAGAGTAATTTGATTGATTCTTTATTGTGTCTCCTACATGAGTCTGAGTCACCCAAAATCAGTGAGCTCCATTCTGGCAGCGCACTATCAGGCCATGGCCTGCAACATTTGGTTGCAACAATTCATTTACAATAGTCTTTTTAAAATCTATTGACAAAAGTCACCAAAGAAATCATTTCAATTTGAATGGGGGCACCCCAACAGCAGGCCCACGTAAAAAAACCATCCAACAAGCGATGCCACATCTGCCTGGTGACCCCTTTATGGTGGAAGTCCTAGCAACTGTCTTGTGCCCCTTGGAGTCTTTGAACCACACATGATAGCCAACAACTCCCTATGTGTTTCAGATACAAACTACCCTCGGCGGCTGAGGTAGATTTCTCTTAGAAGACAAATCTTAGTGCTGATTGGGCCCTACTTGAGAAAAAAGCCATCATAGGCCCTGAGCCCATGACCCTTAAGTGCAACTGCCTATTCTACCATAGGTTATGGAAACAACACCCCACAGGCTTGGAACAGGCAGTGAAGCATCCTTATTAAATGGAAATGGTACCTACAGGATACAGCTTGAACCCTCAGGCATATCCAAACTACAGGCGAATGTGGCTTTTCCCACCCTCTGTCCTTTGCCCAAGTCCACAAGTCCAGGAGAGATTGCCCCCTCCTGGCCCCATTGGCCATCCATGGGGCCTCTTGGGATAAACCAAGTCCCAGTGGAAAGGGAGTCCAATTATTTCAGACAGCAGCACCACATCATTCGTGATGGAGCCCAATGGAGAGTTACCACTTTCCATCCCACGACTGAGACATCCCGAATGAAAGATGACAAAATTCACAAAGCTAATTGTAGTCACTTTGGCACTGGAGGACACCATCAAAAAATTTTGTCATTTTTTTCATATTTTTACAGACTCCTAGACTGTTTGATTCAGTTGATGGGCTCAAAATAGATTTCACATTCAGGCTTATCCCCTATGACAGGGCCTTCCACATTGTCAATATATTACCTCTCAGACCTCATGTATTACAATGAAAATTTCCCATCTCAGCTCCTACCATGACTCCCAGAGGTGGCTCATTAAAATGTCGTATCTGTCCAATTTGCTCCCATTTCTCAAATAAACTCAAGTATTACCCTCATCTTGGGCCCCAGATGCTTATATTTGGGGCCAAAATTCATGGCATCTCCATGTCACTGGCCCTAACCCAAACCCTACCCTCCCAACATGATTATTGGTGGCACAGCCCATGAAGGTCTATACCAAAGGGTGAATGACCCTTCTCTCACCATCAAATTGATTTTATTGGGCCATTGTGCCAATGTGCTGACACAAATCATTTTGTCCTCACAATGACTGATACGTATACAGGTCTACTCTTGGCTTATCCTTTCCAGGGTGCTAACCTCACCACTATAGCCCTCATTAGAACTTGGTTTCCTCTGGGCCCCCAGATATCATGAACTCTGATCAGGATACACATTTTAATGCTCATTCAGTTCAGGCACAGACCTTACAAGAAAGCAACACTTGCAACTTTCATTTGTCCTATCATCTACAGATAAACAATGATCTACTAAAGGATGCCCTATTAAAATTACAAAATGGATAATGGCTTCCAAATAGCTCTTTTGCACACTGCCTTATTTACTCTGAACTTTCAACCTGTAGGTCCCAAGACACCCTGTCAAAATGCAATTAAGGGACCCACCCCTCCTCTTTCTAGTCTCTCTAAAATACCCAGACAGAACTCCCTTTCCCAATTAATGACACCTCTCCGCTCGCCTAATCTAAAATAAAGAGGAGAACTGAAAAGATTCTGGCAAAGTGTGTGCCAGATTGGCACTCAGTTCTAAGGCAGGTAATAGAATGAGACCCATTGAGAATTGAAGACCCATGACCCCCCAAAAGGCTATTCTATAGGCTACAAGAAAGCCCTCTGCCAAACCTTCTGTCCTTCCCCAACAGAGTTTTTAAAAAATATTTATTTATTTGGTTGTGTCGGGTCTTAGTTGCGGCTCACAGTCTCCTTAGTGGCAGCTCGCCGGCTTCATAGTTGTGGCATGTGGGTTCCTTAGTTGCGGCAGGCGGGCTCCTTAGTTGTTGCTTGAGGGCTCCTTAGTTGTGGCTCGCCAGCTCCTTAGTTGTGGCATGCGAACTCTTAGAGCCCACGAGCCACAACTAGTGAGCCCGCACGCCACAACTACTGAAGCCCGCGCGACTAGAGCCTATGCTCCGCCACGAGACACCACTGCAATGAGAAGCCCGCGCACCGCAACGAAGACCCAATACAGCCAAAAACAAATAAATAAATAAAAATAAAGTTATGAAAAAAAAAAGAGTAGAAAGGCGGGGCTGGTGGAACTGTTAAATGTCTTGATTGTGGTGATGTAATATGATAGTAAGCATTTGCCAAAACACAGAATGAGCCACCAGTCTATTTTACTGTATATAAATTATTCCTTAATAATAAAAGAAGAACATGAACATATAGGATCCTCATAGATGCCTTTTATCTCACTGAAGAATTTTTATCATGGATACTGAGTTCTGTCAATTGCCTTCTGTGAACCTAGGATGATCATATATTTGATGAAAAGAATCCAGACATAAAGAATACATACCGAACACATAGGAAGCTCAAGGACAGACCTAATTAATACACAGTATAGAAATCATAATACTTGTTGCCCCTGGAGGTGGGAATGACAAGAATAGTACACAAGGAAACATTCTGGTTTAATAGAAATATGGTATATATTGATCTTCGTGATGATTACACAAGTAGATACATTTGTCAAAATTCATGAAACTGTAAACTTATTTATGCATGTGGCTGCATGCGAATCACATCTCCATAAAGAACTGTTAGCACAGAAAAGTGCTGGCCACAACCTGGTGAACTGACTTCTGGACCCACTAATGGGTTACAACCTTCAGCTTGATAAGCACTAGTTCACAGGACCTGCAGGGTCGGGGAAATGAGCCCAAGTGTCTTATTTAATCCTCCAAGCCTTGAAGAATTCCTCCTTCTACAATTTTATAGAAATTTTTAGAGAGGAACTGAAAGAAAATTTCAAAAGTGACTGTTCTCCTTTTTACTCATTTAACATTAGTGGACACCTGCAGTGTGTTAGGTGCTGAAGAGGCAGAGTGGACTTGGCCGTCAACAAAGTCCCAGCCCTCCGAGAGCTTCTATTCTGGTGGAAGAGACTTGGGCATTTCCATCTTAGTACTTTTGGTTACCTTCAGCTCAGACTCACCCTTCTTAAGCCTCTCTTCTCTGTCGTATCTGCTAAATGTCAAGGTTCTGAATGAAGTTCTTATGTCTCCACTCTTATGAGGCTTCTCTGCTGTGTGGTCGCCCAACCACACAGACATGTCGAGCTCTGGCAGAAATACTCTTTTATCAAACAGATGTTTTGTCTTCTACGACAGGACTATTTCAGCACCCGTTTGAGGTATTAAACCGTGTAATTTTATAGAGCTTCTTTGCTGTACGTATTCTCTGATGAGGGACAGTCCTTGTCACCCTCATCCCCAGCATGGACTCGCTGATGAATTATAAGACTTGAGCTCCAACTGAAGCCTTTCCCACACTCCTCACATTTGTATGGTTTTTCCCCAGTGTGGACTCTCTGATGGGCTTGAAGGTATGAGCTCCAACTGAAGACCTTACCACATTCCTCACACTTATATGGTTTCTCTCCAGTGTGGACCCTCTGGTGGGCTTGAAGGTATGATCTCTGTCTGAAGCGCTTACCGCACACATCGCATCGGTATGGCTTCTCTCCTGTGTGGACTCCACGGTGAGCCAGAAAATTTGAGGCCCGACAGAAGCCCTTCCCACACTCCTCACACTGGTAGGGTTTCTCTCCAGTGTGACACCTCTGATGGGCCTGAAGCTGTGAGCCCACACTGAAGCCTTTCCCACACTCTGCACACTGGTATGGTTTCTCGCCGGTATGGACTCTTTGATGCACTTGAAGGCTTGAGAACTGACTGAAGGCCTTCCCGCACTTCTCACATTTATAGGGTTTCTCTCCCGTGTGGATTCGACAATGAACGTTAAGATCTGAACTCCGGCTGAAGCCCTTCCCACATGTACCACATTTGTATGGTTTTTCTCCAGTGTGGCCTCTTTGATGGGCCAGAAGATTTGAGGCCTGACTGAAACCTTTCCCACACTCCTCGCACTTATAGGGTTTTTCTCCTGTATGGACTCTAAAATGAATGTTAAAATCTGAGCTACGACTAAAGCCCTTTCCACATGCATCGCACTGATATGGTTTCTCACCACTATGGCCTCTCTGATGGTCCAGAAGATTTGAGGCCCGACAGAAGCCCTTGCCACACTCCTCACATTTGTATGGTTTCTCTCCCGTGTGGCTTATCTGGTGGGCTTGAAGGTGGGAACCCACACTGAAGCCTTTCCCACACTCTTCACACTTAAAGGGTTTCTCGCCTGTGTGGATTCTACAATGGATGTTCAGGTGTGAGCTGTAACTAAAGCCCTTGCCACATGCCTCACATTTGTAGGGTTTCTCCCCAGTGTGGATTCGCTGATGAGCCTGTAGGCGTGAACGCCAACTGAAGCCCTTCCCACACTCTTCACATTTATAAGGTTTCTTTCCCGTGTGGGCTCTCTGATGGATGTGAAGATAGGAGCGCTGACTGAAGCCCAGTCCACACTCCTCACATTTATAGGGTTTCTCCAACGTGTGGGCTATGGGAGGAGCTTGACAATGTGAGCTTTTCCCGACGTTCCTCCCACACTCCTCAAATCTGTGTGGATCCTCTCCAGTGGGGACTCTCTGATGATGATGAAGATATGACCTCTGACTGAAACCCTTACACGACATATCATGTTTGTTCAATCTTGTTCTACTGTGGACTCTCTGATGGGCTTGAAGACTTGAAAGCCGACGGAAGGCATTTTCACATTTTTCACACTTGTAGGGCTTCTCTCCTACGTGGGCTGTCTGGTTCATTTGAAGGTGAGAGTCCCGTATGAAACCTTTCTCACACTCCACACCTCTGTAGGGTTTTTCTCCAGTGTGGTCTCTGTGGTGAACTTGAAGATGTGAAGTCTGGTGGAAGTCTTTACCAAACTCCTCATCTTTATTGAGTGTGCCACCTTGTTTTTCCATCTGAGAGCCAGTTCCTTGAATATTTCCCATGGAATCTTGACACCCGGTTAATTCCTTTGTAACCTGTTGCCAGATTTGTGAGCAGAAAAGTTCTTCATGTGGCAGATACCTTAATCCAACTTCTTGAAGAGTCTCCATGCCATTTAGATTCTTGTCTCCTAAATGGATAAAGAGAATTTAGAGATGGGGCATGTGAGTGCTTTGCTCAGAGATGTCAAGGTTATAAACTTAGGCCCACACCCTAAGGCTTTACTGAACCTCGAAAAGCTTCCATTTTTCTTTAACATCACGTATCATGTTCTCTGATTTACATGCCTCCAGACACCAAGACATGTGTAGTGTCATTCACTACACATTAGTGGAATCCATTTAGAATCATAGTAAGTTTCATAGGTGAGATATAAATTAGAAATCTGATGGCTACAGAGCAAGAAAAATACCTCCTAGGGAATGTTTACAAAGACAAAGCTGTACCTTACTCAAAGCCTCCAGACACCAGACATGTGTCTGATTTACATGCCTCCAGACACCAGACATGTGTAGTGTCAGCCTCCAGACACCAGACATGTGTCTGATTTACATGCCTCCAGACACCAGACATGTGTAGTGTCATTCACTACACATTAGTGGAATCCATTTAGAATCATATAAGTTTCATAGGTGAGATATAAATGAGAAATCTGATGGCTACAGAGCAAGAAAAATACCTCCTAGGGAATGTTTACAAAGACAAAGCTGTACCTTACTGAAAGCCTTATCTTCTTTGCTGTAGCAGGTGGCTAATAAACAGCTTCCACATAATTCTGCCTACTGCATGCACATCTGACCAAAATGCTCAAAATGTCTAGTAAGACCCTTAGACAGATTATCAGAGGATGTCCCCAGGCAACGTTGAAAAACCTCTGCTTTATTTTAATGGAAGTTTACTCCAATGGAAGGAGACTTTGAGGCAATGAATAAGTTGGAAAGATACATGTCTGGGAGAAATACCTTATCACCTAAGGCCCTAAAGTTCAGAGTATAAGCAGAGAGTGGTTCTTTGCCTCCTGCTGGGAAATATCCTTCAGGAAGACAAATGGGCTGTAAACTTTACTTTCCCTGGCCACAGAGCCAGGTCTTTCCCAACACTGAAAGGGTTAGCTGGGAAAAAAATCAAAGCCAAGTTTTGAAATTAGTATGTTACTGTAATAACATACATTATTCTAAAACCTCGTAACAGTAAAGTTCCTACAACCACCAGGGGTAAAAAAAAAGAGTGAAAAATTAGAAGGTTATCTTTTACAACAGAGCAAGAACTTGCGAGGAGGAAATAAATAGGGCATAATACAGAGTCTCGAAATCAACATTGGACCGGAAGAGTTACGTTCTCCTTGGAACTCTATTCCACCGATTAGCCATATAGCTTGCTACTAACTTCTTTTCAGGTGTCTCTTCAAATAACACCTTATCAGTGAGGCCTCTTTTACCATACAATATCATATAGTAAATTCTCCCTATCCATTCTACACGCCTGGCAATCTCCATTTGCCTTACCCTGTTTTGTTTTTACACAGCACATATTTCTATCCGACATACTATGTATGTCCTTAATCTTTTTCATTTTATGTCATCTCCCACTTGAATGCGATACCCATGAGGACAAGCATTTTGTATTATTCACTGGTTTATCACCACTCCCAGAACCCTGTCTGATACAGTGTTCAATAAGTACATGTTGAATGGATAAAGAAATCCCAGTTTGACATCTCTGTGAGAGTTAGAGCCATGTTACAAAAGTAAAAGAGCTTTTTCAAGTAAGTTACCCGTAACAGGAAAGAAAGTGGAAACAGTCATGTTGTTGGGAAGCTGAAAGGCTTCACTAGATGCAGGGCTAACCTACGTGGATGTTGCTGATGAGAAAATCATGATGATCACAAAATCAGGGAACTCCCTGGCGGTCCAGTGGTTAGGACACCACACTCTCACTGCCAAGGGCCCAGGCTTGATCCCTGATCGGGGAACTAAGATCTCACAAGCCACGCAGTGTGGCCAAAAAAAAAAAAAAAAAAAAAAAATCATGGCAAAAATCACTCAGAAGGCCAAAAAAACCAGCACAGGGTATAAAGATGGCCATGGGGCCTATGGATTGCCTGCTTCTGAAATGTTTATACTCTCTTTCTGTATGTGTAAAATTTTTCCTTTTTCAAGTAGGAGTCAATATTTAAACTGCTCCCCCCCACCCCACGGCCAAGGGAAAAAGTTGTTTTTGAAACCAGACTATAAAATTGATGGGCATATGGGATATCATAAGCCACTTTCAATAATGGGATTTTATTCTGAATCAGTAAGAAGCTATAAGATGTTCTGAGCAGAGAAATGACAAGATTTGAATTTAAAAGAGTCACTCTGAGTGGAGAATTAACTGTGAATGAGCAAAGCAGAAGAGAGAGCATTACAAAGACTGAGGCAGTAATCCACAGTCTAGGTGCTGACTTGGACCAGAGTCACAGCTGTGGAGGCAACAAGAAGCAGGACAGACTCAGGGTCACACGGCTCTCACCCGAGGAGCGACAGCTCTGGGTTGCTATCTTTATCATCCAAAGCTTTTCTTCTCTCTTTAACTGGGATATTACATCTGGTGTGAACGATTGATGCCCTGCAAAAAAAGCAAGGACAAACATTTAAAATCAGTATGTTAGAGGCCCAAACTAAGAAAAACTGTGGTTCCCACTGCACTGTCTTCAGGACATCAAAATCAGTGTTTTCCAAACTTTTAATTATGACCCATGGGAGGAAATACATTTTATGCAAAAACCCAGGATAGGCAGACATAAGTATAAATTACAGGAAAACATTATTTTCATCGCACCCTTTTCACCATTTCTCACACTATTCTTGGCAACGGGCCACAGTTTTTACTGCAACGTGCAGTTATTGCCAAGGGCTCTGATATCTTCTACCCTATTTTATTTCGATTCCCTAAAGAGTGTCATGACCTACTCATTGGAGATGACCACAATTTGAAAAGCCAGAAAACATACAGCAGTCATGCAGTCAATTAACAGTTCGTTTACAAACACACTTTGGCCTGGGGAGAAAGACTAGAAAACGCCATCTCTGTGTCTCATGCTGATTAGAAAACCGGAAACCAGTTCAAGAGCTCCAAAGCCCTGCCCATTCAAGGACACGTAAATAAATACCACAGGGGCTGATGCGATGTTCAGTCCCAGAGTGCCCTTCCTCACCCACTGAGACCAGGTTCCGGAAGTTCTCCAGCATCACTTCCTGGTACAGCTGCTTCTGGGCAGAGTCGAGCAGCCCCAGCTCCTCCTCCGTGAAGACCACGGCCACGTCCTTGAAGGTCACCGCCTCCTAAGACATCAAACACACTCCACCTGAACCTTGCAACGCAGGTCCCCTGGAGAAAGGGCAGCACTGAGAAAAGTGGGGAGGATGTGTACGAAGTGGTTCCAGATTCTGAGAGACCAGAGTCAATTTTACCGTAACATAGTTAAACATTCCCCATAACGCATTTACGTTTTAGATTTTCTTCTTTTCACAGTAAATGCGGAGAAGAACAACTTTTTACATAGATTTTTGCTTCCCATCCAATTATTTTCTTAGGGTAAGTTCCAAAGAGTGAAAACTGCAATGTCGAAGAATAGGCAACTTCAAAATAATTATGCACAACAGCAGATTTTCTTTTCAACTTTTCCCCTATTTTATCCTCCTCCAAGAGTATATAAGTATCCCTGATTCTCTAAACCATACACATTGAATATAACCATATTTTTAAATTCTAGGCAATCTTATCAGTCAAAAACAACTTATTTGGATTATCTGTACTTATTTGATAATTAATAAGCTCATCATATTTTCACATATTTACTAGCCATCTTCATTTTTTTCTTCAGAACCTTGCCTGTTAATGTTCTTTGCTCATACTCCAATTGGGGTTTTATCTTAGGATTCTGTAAAATTCCTATTCGAGATTTTAAGCTTTTTTTTTTTTAGGGTGTGTATTATAAATATTTTCACCCACATTCTGCTATTGTTCTTGTACAGCTTTGGGTACAGCATGCTTTCTCATCCTTGGCACTCCTGACATTTGAGGACAGATGACTCTTTGTTGGGGGTGGGGCAGGGGGCTGCTGAGTTCACTGTAGGATGTTTAGCAGCATCCCTGGCTTCTACACACTAGATATCAGTAGCACTCCCAAGCTGTGACACTAGAAATGTTTCCAGATGTTACCTGAGGGTAAGATCGCCCATAATTAAGAATCACTCATACACAGCATTGTTTTAATTTTTCGTACAAAGACTGTGTTCAGTGCCAGAGCCCTGCACATCCAGTGCCCTATATGAGCAACAGAGGTCATGGAGAAGAAGGGGCCACTGAGAGTGATCTATGGTAGGGACAGTATCATCTATGGAGTCTTCCACCCACCAGGACAACTAGGCACCCCACAGAATAGGCTAAGTCCCAGGTGGAGAATTCTTTTCCCTTGTCCCACTCTCTTTATCCAAGTAAAAATCCTAGGAGTCATTTTTGGATCAGTTGGATCTTTGGTTTCCTATGTGAACTTGAGCAGTTTTCTGAAATTCTACAATCCTGTTTCTTTGTCATTAAAATGCAGAGGAGACCAAGTTCGGCCTCATAAGGTTGGTCTGAGACTGACTAAATGCAGTTAAGAAATGCAAAGTCTCTGTACAGGTCCTTTTGTACTTTTAAAATTAAGTACATTAGTACTTTGAAAAAATTCATTAATATGTGAATAAAAAATATAAATCAATAAATAAAACATGCATATGATATGATTCAGACATGGGTAAGAAACAATCTAGCTTCCTTACATGAAAATATCTAATAATATTTTCTCTGTGTGAAGCGTTAGTTAGATCCTGGTGCACTCTGCCATTTTGGAATATTCTACATACAAAATACCCGAGGTACTGCATAGCAAATGTACTTTGTCAATTTAGAGTACCCAGAACATTAAGACCAAAGAATGGCAAATTCTTCCAAATTCCCTTTTGAGGAAATTGGTTGTATTAGGAAAACTGTTATTACAGTATTTTGTTTTGTTTTTAAAATTTATTTTTATTTATTTATTTTTGGCTGTGTTGGGTCTTCATTGCTGCATGCGGGCTTTCTCTAGTTGCAGCGAGCAGGGGCTACTCTTTGTTGCGGTGCACGGGCTTCTCACTGCGATGGCTTCTTATTGCGGAGCACAGGCTCTAGGTGTGCGGGCTTCAGTAGTTGTGGCACGCGGGCTCAGCAGTTGTGGCTCACGGGCTCTAGAGCACAGGCTCAGTAGTTGCGGCGCATGTGCTTAGTTGCTCCGCGGCATGTGGGATCTTCCCAGACCAGGGATCGAACCCGCGTCCTCTGCACTGGCAGGTGGATTCTTAACCACTATGCCACCAGGGAAGCCCCTACAGTGTTCTTTAAAACGGTAAAAATTCTAAACTACCTACATGTCCATGAATGGGGAAAAGTTATGAGACATACACACCCCGCCACACACACACAATGTACACAAATTCAAGGGAATATGATGTTGCCATTAAAGATGTGGGATATATAATATCAATTAGAAAAGGTATAATTTGAGAAGTTTATACTACAGGAATTACAAATATACAGTTATGAACGCATATGAGGAAAAGAACATGGGAAAATGAAGACAGTTGTTTTGTAAGGGAAACAGTAATAACGTGAGATTTTTTTCGTTGCTATTGACTTTTTCTGTTCTACTCTTATTTGTGAAATTAGAAAAGGTGATAAAACAACAAAAATAAATCAAACAAAAATAAAAAGTAGGGATCATTCGGCCCTCTTCTTGGGAAGAGTTTCCCAAATGCCTACTGTTCTCTTTAATCTTTCCCAAGAAAGAGAAATAGGATGTGTCTTATCACTGAGAAATGAGGTGACAAGTTAACACCTAGAAGGGCAAGCCCAACTCACCTTGAACTTGGTCATTTTGTCCTCCTCCTTCTGGGGAAGCGCTGAGTCTTGGGCAAGCACAACGGGGGAAGGAGAAAAAAGCCGTCAGAGTCTGCCCAAGGGTGTCACTGACCCATATGGCTGCCTACTGTGAAGCAGCAACAGTGCCGCTTCCTCAGGGTGGCCTGATGCACAAAGCCTGGGCTGGATTCCAGATGCTACTCACCCCTTCAGCCAAGAGCCCCTGAGCAGTGAACGAGCCACCCAACCACACACAGTGGCCCTCATACAAGTTTGTGTAGCTCTCAGGGTATGATTCTGATTCTGGGGAGGGGGGAAATTGAGAGTAAAGTACCCAGGTTAAAAGAGTAATTTCTGGGGCCAAATGTCTAGGTTCATGAAACTGTGACGTATTAGCTGTGACATCTTAGACAAATTATTAGTATCTCTGTGCTTCAATTCTTCCATCTGTAAAAACAGAGGGATTAACAACGGCTATCTCATAGGATTGTTGTAAGAATTAAATAAGTAGGCAGAAAGTTCAAAGAACACTTTCAGGGCACCTTATTTCTCAGTAGCAGCAGAAAGCAGGTAATATTCAGTAACATAAAACCTGTCCTCACCAATAGCTTCAATGGAGCCTTAAAAGGCTGTTGCTTTGTTGTATGAAAATCACCTTTAACCTCTGCAATATATGTTATTCTCTCTTGGTTTGTCATATTTAATTTGATGCCTTTGCAGTAATATTTAAGATTACATTGATTATTTTTTTTCCTGTGTAAAATATACATCACATAAAATTTTCCATTTTAACCATTTTTTAGGTGTAGAGTTCGTTAGGTGTGTTCATATTGTTGTGAATCATCACCACTAACCATCTCCACAACTTTTTCACCATCCGAAACTGAAACTCTGTACCTATTAAACACTAACTCTCCATTCCCTTTCCCCTCGGTCCCGGGTAACCACTATTCTACTTTCTCTATGAATCTGATATTGTGGATGACGGCTTTTTCAAAGATGTAAGACCTTGACAATTTGACTTTGTTAACAGTAGGGCCTTAAGAACACTCTTATCATGGAGATGAAGAAAAATTAATAGAATCCTGTGATTTAACAGTAAATTAGTCAACATGCCACTTAAATGAACAAGCTAATCATAGTAATGATGAAAACAACAAAAACGGCAATGTTTAACATTACATAAGCACTAAGTACGTGTTAGGGACCTTGAGAAGCACTTGGCACGCATTGTTCCACTAAGGTACCTCCCACACACCTGTGAAGAAGCTAGGGGTGTACTAGCCGTGTGACTCCAGTCTGATCACCTCCACCTCTATGCCTCTCCTCAACTATAACAAGGAGAGAAAAAACAAAAGAATGTCAGTCCTAGGGTTACTGTGGTGGATGAATGAGTTAAATGCCCTTGGCATTGTACCTGGCATTTTACCAAGTTCTCAATAAATGATGACAATGACGACTGTTGTTCCCATGTAACAGATGAGGAAGCCGAGGCTTGGTGAGGTCAAGGGGCAGGGGCGGAACCTGAATCCAGCTCTCACAAAGAAGCCAGTCTTCTAGATCTTGTCTCTCTGCTGCTTCTAAAGAAAAAAAGAAACAGATGGGAGTCTGAGGTCTCATGCAGAGAGAAACGAGAGCTTGAGAGCTAGGGATAAAAGACTGACATAGAAACAGGGAGAGGACTCTGAAGCCAGAGGATCTGCTTGAAGGAGATGAGAACAGGGTTGGGAAGGGTGTAGGCTCTGGAATCAGACCCCCAGTATTTGAATCCTGGCACCTCCAACTTGCTACTACTTAGTCCCAAGGTCTGATCTGTAAATTAGGGATGGTTATAATAATAATAATTATTATAATTATATAATTATAATACAATATATTATAATTATATAGATATATAGTATAATATATTTATATAATAATATAATTATATATAATATAGTAATATAATTATAATACCACCAACCTTATAGGAAGGTTAGTCAGTCTAAGTGACTCTACATAAAACATGTGGAACAGTATCTGGCAGCTTAAACATTCACTAGGGCTGCTTTACATGAAACAGTCAAGGAAGCTCTGCCTTGGGGTGGCTGCAACCGCACACGGCTTGATGAGCAGACGTGGGCAGGATTCCAGACGCCACTTACGCCTTCAACCGAGAGCCCCGGTGCAGTGAACAACCTGCCCAACCACACACAGTGGCCCTAATACAAGTTCTCGTAGCTGTCAGAGTATGATTCTGATTCTGGGGAGTGTGCAAATTGAGAGTAAAATATCCAGATTAAGAGATTAGTATTAGTTAATTATTGGTTCATTAATTACTTATTAGTTTATTATTATTAGCTAGTCCTACTCCAGATAGAAGAACCCTGTATGGAAAAGGGCAGTGTAAAACTTCCCAATCTTAGAAGAGATACCCTTTCAGGATTTGTAATTCACCTTGTTCTGACTCTATATTTGTCCAGTGACTTCTGCTCAGTAAGAAGTGTTTTACAGGGAGATCTTTCCACTACCTCTGTGGAAAGGGGATCATCAGTAAATCACTGTCTGTTTGGGGATTAATACTAACTCAGCTTTACATCCCAAGCACCTGAAGCAGTGCCTGTAACACAGTGATCACTTAGCAGTCAGTGTCAATGTCAGTGTCCTGACACATGAGCCCCCCCTTACAGGTTCATTCCAGCAGAGGCACATAAAAAGACTAGACTGGTTGGTCAAAGGTCTCTTTGAGAGGCAAAATTCTGAGGCTGGTCCCACTTTGGAGGATTTGGAGGGCGAGGGTTTTATTTCCAAGTTTTTCTTCTAGGTCTTCCACAATATTTGCAAGATCAAGGTCATCTTTGGAAGGAAAAGGGCCTCTGGATTTTTAATACTATCTTAGGAAGGTGCTTCCCACTCTTCAAAGTCAATGTCTAAAGAGACTCCTGTTACAAAATCCACAGTGTGTGTCCATCAAAACACTGAGAATGACAACTATTTAATTGCCTGCGTGATTAGCACTAGACAGGATAACTTGTTAACTCTTCATTAAAAAATAAGTGTATTAATTCAATGAACATTTATGGAAATCAAACTAAAAGATACAACTACTCAAGTTCACAGTCTAGTGATTAGGAAACCAGCAATCACCCTGCACATCGCTAAGTACCAGGGTAGTGAACTGGGTACTTTAGAAGCACAAGTTATGGGCCTTGGGGTCCACACTTGTTTGGAGCAGGTTCTACATCAATGTGGCTTGATCTGAGCCCTGGAGGATGACTGAGTTCTATTAGCCAGAGAGAAGCAGAATCTCTGAAAAACCTCAAGAGAACAGATGTTACAACTGTAAGTGAACACAAACAAGAGGCAGAAAAAGCTGGGCAGGAAGGCAGGATTCAAACCATAATGACGGGGTCCCAGTTTACCGGCAAGTTAGCAGGAAAGCAGCAAAGGAAGGGAGAGTCAGAAGATTCCTTTGGTGTTGGAAACAGATCACTCTCCCAGCAAATGGGAGATCTGAGGGGGAAGGGGCTGGAGCCAGAGAGACTGTTACCAGGGCCACACCAAGAATCACGTCCTTCTTTATTTGAATGTCACCTCCTCAGACAGTTCCTCCCTACAGAGAATTTCAATCTCCTAATGACATCCCAACACTTCTGACCCCCCATCCCTGCTTAATTCTTTTCTCTTTAGCACGTATCACTCTTTAACATCCTACTAGGTATTTTGCTCATTTACATTCATCACATCTGTCCCGCAGGGAGTTTTGTTTCTTGCTGTGTCCCCAACACCTAGGATGCTGCCGCAGGCACTTGCCAGGAACTCAACAAAGATTCACAGAATGACTGCTGGAATGAAGAACTGAAAGACGCACCATGTAGATCAGGGCCTCGTGATTTATCTCCCGAATCATTCATTCAAAATATACTTACTGAGAGCCTGCTCTGTGCCAGCCAAGGAGCCTAGATCTGAAAGATACAGCAGTGAACAAAGCAGGCAAAGACCTTGATCTCATGGAGCTGATAGTATAATGGGGTACAAGGGCAGTAACACACCGATATTATAGTGAGAGATGCTTTTGAGAAGAATAAGGCAGGGTAAAGGTATAGGACGAGATGGAAGGAGGGGCTGGTACAGAATAAGTTTTTGTCATGGAAGGCTTCTCTCACCTTTGAGCAGAGATCTGAACTAAGGCAGACAGAGCCATGCAGGTATATGATATCTGAAGGACGAGTAATTTAGCCAGAGGGAAACAGAAAATATTTTTTGTTAAAAAGTCCTGAGTCAGTTCTCACTACCAATGCATCTCAAATTTTAATGTTCCATGAATCAACCGGGGACCCTGCCAAGATAGAGGGTCCTCTGTCTCACCCCCAGAAATTCTAAATCAGGAGATCAAGGATGGGGACGAAGAATCTACATTTCTACTAAGATGCCAGGTGATGATACTGTTGGTCCCTGGATCACAATTTGAGTAGCATCAGTCAAAAACAGCCCTCTTGGGACTACCCTGGTGGCGCAGTGGTTAAGAATCCGCCTGCCAATGCAGGGGACACAGGTTCGAGCCCTGGTCCGGGAAGATCCCACATGCCGAGGAGCAACTAAGCCCGCGTGCCACAACTACTGAGCCTGCGTGCCACAACTACTGAGCCCACGCGCCTAGAGCCCGTGCTGCACAACACGAGAAGCCACCGCAATGAGAAGCCCGCGCACCGCAACGAAGAGTAGCCCCTGCTCGCCACAACTAGAGAAAGCCCGTGCGCAGCAACGAAGACCCAACACAGCCATAAATAAATAAATAAATTCATTAAAAAAAAAAAAAAAAAAAGCTCAGACCTTATCCAAAACTAATTAAATCAGAATCTGTGGAGGTGGGTTGCTGATATCTGCATTTTTGCCCCCCTCCCACCATCTCAGGCTATGATTTCATTGTCCAGTCAGGACACTGCACCAGGCAATGAACCCCAGGCAAAATGACACCGAGGCCCATGCCCTTGACCAATATGCAGTGGTTCTCAAACTCTGGTGTGCATCTCTATTGTAAGGCCTAAATTCCAAGTGCTACCATGACACCTCTGAGCCTCACAGGGCCCAGAAGGCCTAGCCGTGAATTCCTCTGCTCTCTCCAGATATGGCCCTTTCCCCTGGGAAGAGGTGCCCCATCCAGCTAGTTCCCCTATGGATTACCCATGTTTTTAGATTCTGTATTAGCTGTTTGACATCTGTGATTACCAACCTCTTCCTAAGTCTGTTGAATCACAAGGCCAGACTGTCGACCACAGTTATTTACACATTCCCTGCAAGCCAGTTTTCGAGGGCATAAGAGGGTCATAATATAATCTGCCCAATCACTGCCCTCTGACCTGCCTGTTCTCACTTAGTGCCCAACAGGGGATGTCTCCACCTAGTTCCTTCCCGCCACTATAGTCACAAAGGCACGGTCCTCTCTCCCTGCTCCCCGACCCCTGCATGTGACAGGATTCGTGTGGCCCTTGGTGGCATGCTGTGTCTCTTGTTCCTGGGGGACTTGTAAGTACTAAAAAACCTTCTTTCTCAATCACCTCTCCATGTTGTCATTCAGTCACCTTTATAAATGAAGACCTGACACAATTCACTCCATCAGCTGGACCAGCCTCACCCACTGAGTCCTCAGCCTAACAGGTTTCATCTCTGTGCCAGCTGCGAAATTGTTCAAAGAAGCCTATCACGTCCTCCTGCCGGAAGCAAGGTCAGCCTACCCTCTGTTCACTACCGAGCCTGCCTCCCGGAGCCCCCGCTGCTTCATTCTAGTCCCGGGTGCAGCCCTGGGTGGCCCGGCGTAGCAGGCAGCGTCCTCCTCCCGCAGGCTGTGAGTATGTGACAAATAAACTGCTGCCAATCTCAGCTGGCCGGTGTGGCCATCTCATACTGTTTAGGACAAGGATTTCTCCTTCCTAAACCAGGTGAAAAGGAAGTGATTGGAACAGCATCAGAATCATCCTGAGAGCTAGGAAAGAACACAGAAGCCTAGACTCATTGAAATAGTAAAAGGACTGGGTCTTTAGAGTGTTTACCAGGTTCCCCAGGTGATTCTAATATGACCAAAGTCTGGGAACCACTGCACTATTCTATTCTGCCTCTCAAGGAGTTATCCGAGCTGCCCAAGAACAGCCGGGAAGCCCAGGGTAGGGCTAGGCCTGGCACTCAGGCCTCCTGATGACCAGCTCCCTGCTCCCCTCCATTGTAAGATGCCCTTGGAGGTCTAAGAGGCAAGAGTAACTTGTAAATGCCCCCTGGACGCAAATCCTCCGAGGGAATAGGGAGGCTTCCATTTAAACCAGTGCTGTCCAACAGAAATATAATGGAAGCTACATGGGTAATTTAAATGTTTCTAGCAGCTACATTAAAAAATGTAAAAAGAAGTGAGCTTAATTTTAACAATATATTTTATTTAACCCAACATATCCAAAATATTACTACTTCAACCTGCAATCAATATAAAAATTATTGAGATCTTTTACATTCCTTTTCAGTGCTTGAAATCCCTTGTGTGTCTGACACTTACAGTACATCTCAGCACCAGCCACATCTCAAGAGCTCAATAGTCTCATGTGGCCAATGGCTACGATACTGGCTGGTGCAGACTTAGACCTTTTTAAAGCAATAGAGACAATATAATCATCCCCCAGGGACTCACTAGGTTCAAAAGACAGCCAATTATGTTAGTTGTAAGTTTCAACAATGGTTATTACTGAAACTATTCATTTTTGTTCAACTGTATGGTAGAATTGAAGTATTAAAAGAATAAGGTAGGGGAGAAAAGAATACCCTAAAATATGCTTTGCCCTTTTAATAACTCACTGCATTTTTCATATTGCATACTCCCCTGTAACAAATAAAGGACAACTCTAGTCTGTAATACATAGAGGAGGTACTATGTGCCAGGCACTATTTCAAGAACTTTCCGTATCATATCCCCTTTAATCTTCACAAAAACTTTAGGAGGTAGGCATTAATTTTGTGGTAGGTATTAATATTGTGACGTAAGAAAACTTAGGCACAGACAAGTTAAGTAAGTTGCCCAAGGTCATCCAGTCACAAAGTGCTGGAGCCATGTTTCAAACCCAGCGGCTGAGGTTTGATCCTGGCTCTGCCCCTTGCTGATTGTGCAACCAGGTCATTTATTCAATTGTCTGCAACCGTTTCTTCCCTTTATTTATTTATTTGGCCATGCCGCGCAGCTTGCAGGATCTTAGTTCCCCGACCAGGGATCGAATCCACACCCTCAGCAGTGAAAGTGTGGAGTCCTAACCCCTAGACTGCCAGGGACTTCCCTGCTTCTTCCTTTTAAAAATGAGAATAATGATAGCATTGTGATGAAAGAAAAATGAGTCAGTGCACATACAGCATTGGAAATTCACTGAGTCACAAAAGGTGCCCAACATATGTCAGCTATTCTCATCATCTCCATCATGTTCCCTACGTATTAAACAAAAAATTGAACATTAACATCGATTGGAAAACAAATTTATGGTTACCAAAAGGGAAGGGGGGGAAAAATTAGGAGTTTGGGATAAATATATTCATGCTACTATGTATAAAATATATCACCAACAAGGACATACTGTACAGCTCAGGGAACTATACTCAGTTTCTAATAATAACCTATAATGGAAAAGAATATGAAAAAGAATATATACATATATGTATAACTGAATAACCTTGCTGTACACCAGAAACTAACACTATATTGTATATCAACTCTACTTCAATTAAAAAAAGAAAAAAAAAAGGATGGATTCTTTTTAAATGTATATATATACACATGTATAACTGAATCACTGTGCTGTATACCTGAAACTAACATGACACTGTAAATCGACTATACTTCAATTTTTTAAAAGAATTCATTTGTTTCCAAGGAAATTTGTTTTAGAGCATGACGATACTAGGCATGATCATACATTAACTTTTTTTTTTTTAATGGAAATGTGATTTTAATTTATTTATTTTTATTTTTGGCTGTGTGGGGTCTTCGTTTCTTTGTGAGGGCTGTCTCTAGTTGCGGCAAGCGGGGGCCACTCTTCATCGCGGTGCGCCGGCCTCTCACTGTCGCGGCCTCTCCCGTTGCGGAGCACAGGCTCCAGACGCGCAGGCTCAGTAGTTGTGGCTCATGGGCTTAGTTGCTCCGCGGCATGTGGGATCTTCCCAGACCAGGGCTCGAACCCGTGTCCCCTGCATTGGCAGGCAGATTCTTAACCACTGCGCCACCAGGGAAGTCCCCATACATTAATTTTTGAATGCTCCGAAAATGTTGGTGGATTCTACATCTCCCCAAAAATAAGTGAGGTATCAGACAAGGCATATGGTTATAGACTGTCGTTCTATTTTTGTTCTCTAATCACAGGCTGTAGCCCTTTTGGGCAGCTGCATGAATCACACTTACTGAACAACTCCTCTCTGCCGACCCCGTGCTGGGCACTCCGAGAAGAATATGACCAGATCCATGAATCAGAGGACCCTGTAGCCTAACAGGAGAGAGAGATGAAACTGAGAGTTACATGCCCTGTGGCAAGTGCAACTCCAAAGGAGCAAAGGAAATTCATCATCTTCCTTCCATAACTGCAACTCTTTCTAACTTTCTCATATAAATAACATTCTCCTAGTTGCCATGTGTGAAAACCTTAGAGTTGCTGTTAATACCTGTTATGGGCTGAACTGTGACCACCCCCGCAGCCCCAAACTCATACATTAAACTCCTAATCTCCAGGACCTCAGAATGTGATTGTATTTGGAGATGGGCATTTAAAGAGGTGACTAAATTAAAATGAGGTCATTAGGGTGGGCCCTAAATCAATCTGACTGGTGTCCTTCTAAGAGGAAATTTGGACACAAACAGGGACAGCAGGGACATGCACACACACACAAAGGAAAGACTGGGAGGACACAGCAAGAAGGCGGCCATCTACAAGCCAAGGAGAGAGGCCTCAGAAGAAACGAAACCTGCTGATACCTTGATCTTGGACTCCCAGCTCCAGAACTGTAAGAAAATTAATTTCTGTTGTTTAAGCCACTCAGGCTGTAATAGTTTGTTCCAGCAGCCTTAGCAAACTAATACAATCTCCCTTCCCTTGGTCTTCATATATAAACAACTTATAATAATTAATTTTTAAGTCCTACTAACTCAACATCTGGGTTTGCTTTGAAATACTCGGTGGGAAAAATGTGTGCATGGGGAGAGGGAGATGCAACAAGATTAGTAAGGACTGAAGCAGGGTGACTGTTACACAGGAATTCATTACATTGATATTATACTTAGGGTTGTCTGGAAATTTCCAGAATTAAGAGTAAAAGATATGGGGCTTCCCTGGTGGCACAGTGGTTAAGAATCTGCCTGCCAATGTAGGGGACACGGGTTCGAGCCCTGGTCCACGAAGATCGCACATGCCGCGGAGAAACTAAGCCCATGAGCCACAACTACTGAGTCTGCGCTCTAGAGCCCACGAGCCACAACTACTGAGCCCGTGTGCCACAACTACTGAAGCCCGTGCGCCTAGAGCCCGTGCTCCACAACAAGAGAAGCCACCGCAATGGGAAGCCCGCGAACCACAACTAGAGAAAGCCTGCGCGCAGCAACGAAGACCCAACACAGCCAAAAATAAAAGTTAAGGATATGAATAATCTGATAACAATTTTGTATAACACAAATACACACTGAAAAAATGATAAACAGAAATGCACTGAAATGTTAATAATCATCTATATCCTATATATCTATGTCCTATATATGTCACACATATCCTATACGTTATAACATATACATCTATATTGGTAATTCTTAATGTTTTTCATTACATCATATCTCTACATTTTCTGAATTCTCTACAATGAATGTGCATTTATTCTATAATCGGAATATAAACTATAAATATTATTTAAAATAAGATTAAATGAGAATGCTTTCAATTTTTTTAAAACATATTTACTTTTATTATTTATTTTATTCTCAGCTGCGTTGGGTCTTCGTTGCTGCGCGTGGGCTTTCTCTAGTTGTGGCGAGCGGGGGCTACTCTTCATTGCGGTGTGCGGGCTTCTCATTGTGGTGGCTTCTCCTGTTGCACAGCACGGGCTCCAGGCACGCGGGCTCAGTAGTTGTGGCTCGCGGGCTCTAGAGAGCAGGTTCAGTAGTCGTGGCGCATGGGTTTAGTTGTTCCGCGGCATGTGGGATCCTCCCGGACCAGGGCTCAAACCCCTGTCCTCTGCATTGGTAGGCGGATTCGTAACCACTGCGCCACCAGGGAAACCCTCAAATTTTTATAAAAACACCCAAACTCACTAACCCTGCTTTCAAATCCTCTACAATAAAATTCCAACCTACCTCCACAACTTGATGCCAAATGCCTCCTCTGCAGCCAGTTTTCTATGGTTGAATATTTCGATAGACTGTTTTTCTATTTTGTTTCCTAATTCCAATTTTGGGATTTTAAACTAGGGGACCAAGGATATCCAAAAATATAAGGAACGCAAGCCCTAGACTCAAATCCCACTGCTCTTAAGTAACTTATGCTCTCTCTATCTCCATTTCCTCATCTGTAAAATAGAGATAATAAAAGTATTCACTTCATAGGGCCTTGTGAAGGTTAAATGTACTAATTTTTATAATGCCCTTAGGATGAGACTTAGGACTCAATGTTTAACTATTTTGATTACCACTCATGCCCTGTACACGATCTACATATTTTCACAATTATTTAACAGTAACTGAACGCTTCTGTAGCAGAAATATTTACTAATGAATAAAATACCTTCTACCACCGGAACAGAAAAGGAAGATGCTAAGTCCTGCCACGGTGGGGCTCTGCTACCAGAAGCCCTGGGCTCACTCCTCTCTTTTCTACAGCCCCCCTTTTCAGATGCCAGGGCAGGAGAAGGAAAGGAGGCTGGGAGATACGACTTTGTGGTCCTGGGAAAACTACAGCGGGTTATCTGTGGGTGACCCACTTTTTCTTTAAAAACGGGTCAGAAGTCCAGGCACAGCCTCCTTTCCGGCAGGGATCAGAAAGAAGAGCCAGTGGCACTTCGAGGAGCTCCCACCGAAAGCGATGCTTTTCTGATTATATCATTAACATTAACAGCTGACACCTTGCCACACGCCTGATCTGTCCCAAACATTTCTCTTGTATAAGGCAGGTACTCGTAATATCCCTTTTTACAGAAAAGGAAACCAAGGCACAGAAAGATTAAATTCTCATCCAACCTTATGTCGATACGAAGTACCAGAGCATGTGGAAGTAAGGTGCTGGGGGGAGGCGGGTTGGACGGCAAAGGGCCCGGGAGACAAACTGCCGATTTCGGTCCGCCTACAATCCGAGGACTTGCAAACCGCCGCAAACGCAGAGAATCGGGCCAGGGGAAAGCAAGCGGCCGCCCCCGCCCCTCCACCCCGCCCTCTGCCGCAGGTCGAGGCTTTTCTGCCCTGTGACCGAGTACCGAGGCCGGCTGATCCCAGGACCAGATCCGAAAAGTTAAAAGAAATCGCAGGCTCCCAAAGATCACTCACCTCCCTGAGAGAACCGAAGGCCGCAATCGCTATCTCCTGAGGCGGAAATACCTCCGACTACGCGGAGCTCCTGGACTACATTTCCCAGCATCCCCGAAAGGAACAAGAGCCGCTGCCCCGCCCCCCGGGGCGAAAGTGCCGACTCCAACATCGACGGCCTGAATCGAATTTCCCAGAATCCACGAAAGGAGCGGCTTCGTATTCTCGCCCTCCGGTATCCGAAATGCCTCCAAACACGCACAGCACTGGATTGTACTCTCCTATTTCCCCAGCGGCGCGATTAATACATCCGCGCTTTCCTGGAGCGGAAGTGCCCCAATCACAGGGAGCGTCGAGACTACACATCCCAGAATCCTCTGTAGGGCTGAGCTTCCCGCCTGTCTGCAATTTTATTTTTGAATCAGCAGGTGGAGTCTTGGGGCGCTCGTAGAATTTGGCTTGCGTTTTCTTTTTCTCATTGTTCCCTGACAGAAAATAAATGGAAAAGTAAATGGAAAATAATTATAAAGGCGTGCTATGCGTGAGGTAAAAATAGAGATCGTAAAAGGGACGGGCTGAGCTATAATGAACAATCTTCTTTACTACCTGAACCTGGAGTCACCTTTGACCAAGAACCCATACAAAGGAGGTGCAACCAATGGGACATGAAAGAGAAGCAGCAAAATTCTCCGCTTTTCCTTTGCTTTGGTTTTCTTGCATTGTTAGGGAATTGGAGAAAATATTACAGTATTTAATACCACCCTACATAATATTTCGAAAAAGTTATTCTTTGAGCTCCAATTAAGAAATCACACCATGTAATTCTTATTCCTTTTTAACGGAAATATAATTGATATATAACATTGTGTAAGTTTAAGGTATATAACATGTTGATTTGATACATTTATTTATTGCAATATGATTACCATCTTAGTGTTAGCTAACACGTCTATCACCTCACCTAATTTTCATGTCTTTTTTGTGGTCAGAACAATTAGGGTCTAGTCCCTTAGCAACTTTGAAGTTTATAATACAGTAGTATTGACTATAATCACTATGCTGTCCATTAGCTCTCCAGAACTTATTTATCTCCTAGTTCCAAATCTGTACCCTTAAACAACGTATCCCATTTCCCCAACCCCCAACGTGTAATATCCATCATTCTACTCTCTGTATTTATGAGCTCACCTTAAGATTCCACATATAAGTGATATCATACAGTATCCCTCTTTGTCTGAATTAATCTCACTTAGCATAATCCCCTCAAGGTCCACCTAAATTGTTGCAAATATCAGCGTTTCCTTCTTTCTCATGGCTGAATAAATTCCATTGTATATAAAAAAGAAATTCCATTGTATATATGCCACAACTTCCTTATCCAGTCATCTGTTGACAAACACTCAGGTTGTTTCCATACTGTGAATAATGCTGAAATAAACATGGGAGTGCATATACCTCTTCACATTCCTATTTTCATTTACTTTGAATATATACCCAGAAGTAGAACTGCTGTATCATATGGTAATTCTATTTTTAATTTTTCGAGGAAACTCTATACTGTTTTCCATAATGGATACACCAATTTACATTCCCACCAATGGTGTACAAGGGTTCCCTTATCTCCACATCTTCACCAACACTTATCTCTTGTCTTCTTGATGATAGTCATTCTAACAGGTGTGAGGTGATATATTATTGAGATTTTGATTTGTATTTCCATGCTGATTAGTGATGTTGAGCATCTTTTATGTACCTGTTAGCCATTTGTATTTCTTCTCTGGAAAAATGTCTATTTAATTCTTATGCCCTTTTTTAAAAAAATGGACTGTTTGGGATTTTTGGCTATTGAGTTGTATGAGTTCTTTACATATTTTGGATGTTAACCCCTTATCTGATATATGCTTTGAAAATATTTTCTCCCATTCCATAAGTTGCCTTTTCATTTTTTAAATTATTTCTTTTCCTGTACAGAAGCTTTTCAGTTTGATGTAGTCCCACTTGTTGATTTTTGCTTTTGTTGCTTGTGCTTTTTGTGTCATATCCAAAAAATAATTGCCTGGTCCAATGTCAAAGAATTTTCTCCCTGTGTTTTCTTTTAGAAGTTTTATGGCATCAGGTCTTACATTTAAGTCTTTAATCCATTTCAAGATAACTTTTGTGAGTGGTTTAAGATAGAGGTCAAATTTCATTTTTCTGCATGTGGTTATCCGTTTTTTGAAGAGGCTATACTTTTCCTATTGAGTGTTCTTGATTCCCTTGTCAAGTATTAGTTGACCATATATGCAGGGGCTTATTTCTGGGCTCTTGATTCTGTTCCACTGGTCTATGTGTCTAACTTTATGTCAGGACCACACTGTTTTAATTACTATATCTTTGTAGTATAGTTTGAAATTAGGACGTGTGATGCTTCTGGCTTTGTTCTTTCTTCTGATAGATTTGGCTATTAGGGGTCTTTTGTGGTTCCACACAAAGTTTTAGAATTTTTTTTTCTATTTCTGTGAAATATACCATTGGAATTTTGATAGGGATTGCACTGAATCTATAGATGGCTTTGGGTAGTAGGAACATTCTAATGATATTAATTCTTCTGGTCCAAGTACACAGGATATTTTTCTGTTTATTTGTGTCTTCAATTTCTTCCATCAAAGTCTTATCATTTTCAGTATACAAGTCTTTCATCTCATTTAAATTTATTCCTAAGTATTTTATTGTTTTGATGATATTGTGAATGGAATTATTTTATTTCTTTTTTAGACACTTTGTTGTTACTGTATAAAAAAGCAACTGATTTTTGCATGTTAATTTTGTATTGTTCAACTTTACAGAATTCGTTGATCGGTTCCAACAGTTTTGGGGTGTAGTCTTTAGGATTTTCGATATATATAAGAGCATATCATCTGCAAACAAAGGCAATTTTATTTTTTCCTCTCTGATTTGGATGCCTTTTAATTTCTTTATACTTTCTGATTGTTCTGCTGGGACTTCCGGTACTATGTTGAGTAGGAGTGGTGAGAGAGGGCACCCTTGTTTTGTTCCTGTTCATAGAGGAAAAGCTTTCAACCTTTCACCATTGAGTATGATGTTAGCTCTGGGTATGATGTATATGGCTTCTATTATGTTGAGATATGTTCCATCTATACCAATTTGTTGAGAGTTTTTATCATGAAAGGATGTTGTATTGTCAAATGCTTTTTCTGCATCTCTTTAGGTGGTCCTATGATTTTTATCTTTCATACTGTTAATGTGATGTAATGTGGTACACATTGCATATTTTTAAAAAATATTTATTTATTTTGGCTGTGCTGGGTCTTAGTTGTGGCACACGGGATCTTCGTTGTGGTATGCAGACTTCTTACTTGAGGCATGCATGCAGGATCTAGTTCCCTGACCAGAGATTGAACTCGGGCCCCCTGCATTGGGAGCGCAGAGTCTTACCCATTGGACCACCAGGGAAGTCCCCACATTGTGTATGTTCAACCATCCTTGTATCCCAGGGATAAATCCCACTTGGTCATAGTGTATGATCCTTTTAATATGCCATTGAATTCAGTTTGCTGATATTTTGTTGAGAATTTTTGCATCTATGTTCATCAAGGATATTGGTCTGTAGTTTTCTTTTCTTGTAGCGTCCTTATCTGGCTTTGGTATCAGGGTATTTCTAGGCTTGTAAAATGAGTTTGGGAGTGATCCTTCCTTTTTAATTTTTGGAAGAGTTTGAGAAATATTGGTGTTCATTCTTCATTAAATGTTTGGTAGAATTCACTAGTGAAACCATCTGGTCCTGAGCTTTTCTGTGTGGGGAGGTTTTTGATTACTGATTCAACCTCCTTACTTGTTAGGAGTCTAATTAGATTTTCTATTCCTTTCTGACTTGGTCTTTGTAGGTTGTATGTTTCTAGAAATCTATCCTTTTCTTCTGGGTTATCCAATTTGTTTGCGTGTAATTATTCATACTAGTCTTTTATGATTCTATGTATTTCTGTGGTACCAGTTGTAAGGTCTCCTCTTTCATTTCTGATTTTGAGTACTTCTTTTTTCTTCATCTAGCAAAAGTTTATCAATTTTGTTTATCTTTTAAAAACAGCTCTTAGCTTCATTGATCTTTTCTATTGTTTTTTCTAGTCTGTATTTCATTTATTTCTGCTCTATCTTTGTTTTTTCCTTCCTTTTGCTAACTTTGGGCTTAGTTTGTTCTTCTTTTTCTAGTTTCTCCTGCTGTAAAGTTCAGTTATTTATTTGAGATCTTTTTATTTTCTTGATATAGGTGTTTATTACTAATAACTTCCCTCAAAGAATTGCGTTTGCAGCATCCCTTTAGGTTTTGGCATATTGTGTTTCCATTTTCATTCATTTCAAGATATTTTTTTATTTCCTTTTTAATTTCTTCTTTGATCCAGCGGTTGTTCGAAAGTGTGCTGTTTAATTTCCACATATTTGTAGATTTTCCATCTTTCCTCCTGTTACTGATGTCTAGTTTCATACCATTGTGGTTGGAAGAGATACTTGATATAATTTCACTCGTATGATTCAAGTTCAACATTTCCTTGTTGAACTATTCATTCAAATAGAAAATCAACAAGGAAATGTTGAACTTGAATCATACATTAGACCAAATGAACCCAACATACATATATAGAACATTCCACCCAACAGTAACAGAATACACATTATTCTCAAGAGCACACAGAACAGTCTCCAAGATAGATCATATAATAGGCCACAAAATAAATCTTAGAAAATCTCAGAAGAGTGAAATCATTCATTAACAAATTATAAAAAAAACAAAACAAAACAAATTATAGTAGCTATAGTTTTTTTTTTTAATTGGGTCTTTATTTTTCCCTTCAGTCTATATGTCTGAGGAGGAGACCACACATGCAGGGGTCTTTCTTTCAGTATATATATATATTTTTAAAAACTTTTATTTTTAAAAATTTTTATTTATTTATTTATTTATTTATTGGCTGCGCCGGGTCTTTGTTGCTGTATGCAGGCTTTCTCTAGTTGCGGTGAGCAGGGGCTACTCTTCATTGCAGTGCGCGCGCTTCTCTTCTCATTGCGGTGGCTTCTCTTGTTGCAGAGCACAGGCTCTAGGCACACGGGCTTCAGTAGTTGTGACTCACGGGCTCTAGAATGCAGGCTCAGTATTTGTGGCGCACAGGCTTAGTTGCTCCACGGCATGTGGGATCTTCCCGGACCAGGGCTCGAACCTGTGTGCCCTGCATTGGCAGGCAGATTCTTAACCACTGTGCCACCAGGGAAGTCCCTATAGTTATTTTATTTATTTATTTATTTATTTATTTATTTATTTATTTATTTATTTATGGCTGTGTTGGGTCTTCGTTTCTGTGCGAGGGCTTTCTCTAGTTGCGGCGAGTGGGGGCCACTCTTCATTGAGATGCGCGGGCCTCTCATTATCGCGGCCTCTCTTGTTGCGGAGCACAGGCTCCAGACGCGCAGGCTCAGTAATTGTGGCCCACGGGCCTAGTTGCTCCGCGGCATGTGGGATCTTCCCAGACCAGGGCTCGAACCTGTGTCCCCTGCATTGGCAGGCAGATTCTCAACCACTGTGCCACCAGGGAAGCCCCCCTATAGTTATTTTTAATACTCCTGTCCTTTAACCTTTATACTATAGTTAAGTGGTTAACACACTACCATACTACAGTACTAGAGATTCTGAATTTGTACATTTATCTTTGCCAGTGTGTTGTATACTTTCATATTTTCATGTTACTAATTAGCATTATTTCATTTCAGCTTGAAGAACTCCTTTCAGCATTTTGTGAAGCAGGTCTAGTGGTGATGAATTACCTCCATTTTTGTTTGGGAAAGTATTTCTCCTTCATTTCTGAAAGTTAACATTGTCAGAGTATCCTTGGTTTGCAGCTTTTTTCTCTCAGCCTTTCACAGAGGTAAAGTGCCTCTCTATCACATCATATCAAGGATGTACAATCAACAGGATGTATCACTGTAGATGTTGACCTTGACCATCTAGATGAGGTAGGGTTTGTCAGGTTTCTCTATTATAAAATTTCCCTTTTTCCCCGTTTCCATATTGTGCTTTTTGGGAAAAAGTTACTATGCATAGCCCACACTGAGGAAATGGGGAGTTATGGTCCACCTCCTTGAGGGCAGAGTAGCTACATAAATTATTTAGGAATATTTCATAATTTTAATGCTAGTATAAACAGTGTTTTTTACTTTCAATTTCTGATTGTGTGTTTATTTCTCCTTTCAATTTTTGCTTCATGTATCTTGGAGCTCTGTTGCTAGGTGCATACACATTTAGGACTGATATGTCTTCTTAGTGAATAGGTCCTCTATAATTGTGTAATATCCCACTTTATCCCTAGTGATTTTCCTTGATCTAAAGTCTAAGATTGTCTGATATTAATGTAACCACATCAGTTATATTTTTCTTTTTTATTGTGATAAAATTTATGTAACATAAAATTTACTATTTTACCCATTTTTAAGTGTACCATTCAGTAGTGTTAAGTATATTCACACTGTTGTGTAACCACAACGACTACCCATCTCCAACTTTTTCATCATCCCATACTGAAACTGTACCCATTAAACAATAACTTTCCATTTTCCCTCCCCTAACCTCTGGTAACTGCTGTTCTACTTCTGTATCAATGTATTTGACTATTCTGAGTACGTCGTGTACTTCTACATTCATATTATTAACCAGAATTCAATATTTACTTATAATAATTTTCTTTTGAGGTAAAACTTACATACAATGAAATGCACAAATCTAAAGTAAACATTTGCTAAGTTCTGACTAATGCATTCAGTGGTATAAGCCAAATCTCTATCAGGATATAGAACATTACTACCAGCCCACAAAGTTCTCTCATGCCCTTCTAATCAATCCTCACTCCACCTCCACAGGAAGCAACTACTGCTCTCATTTTCCACCACAGATTACTTTTGCCTGTTTTAGAACATCATAGAAATTGAATCAAAGTGCATATACTCTTTTGATTAATGTATCTTTCACTCAATATATTTTAGATTCATCCATGTTGTTGTATATATATTCTAAGTTCATTTCTTTTTACTGATGAATAGCAGCCCATTGAATGAATAAACCAGTTTATCCATTCTCTTAAGGATGGACAGCTGTGCTGTTTCCAGGTTTGGGCTATTAGAAATAAAGCAGTGATTCAGCGATCTTGTACAGATCTTTGGGAGAACATGTTTACTTTTCACTTAAACAAATATTTGACTTGAATTGCTTGGTAAGGGTATGTCTGCATGGTAAATGTTAACAGGGTTAGTTTCATAAGAACATGCCAGACCCTTTTCCAAAATAATTGCAACATTTGACACTCCACCAAAAACATGTGAGATTTATAAGCGCTCCAGACAACATATGGTGTTGTCAGTCTTTATAACTTTAGCCATTCTGATGGGTGTGTAAGGGTATCTCATTGCAATTTTAATTTGGATTTTTCTGGTGGTTAATGAACACCTTTTATGTGTCTGTTAGCCATTTGCATATTATTTGGTGAACTCTCTATTGTAATAACTCCATTTTTAAAATATATTTATTTATTTTTGGCTGCGTCAGGTCTTTGTTGCTGTGCGCAGGCTTTCTCTAGTTGTGGTGAGCAGGGGCTACTCTTCGTGGCAGTGCGTGGGCTTCTCATTGCAGTGGCTTCTCTCATTGTGGAGCACAGGCTCTAGGCATGCGGGCTTCAGTAGTTGTGGCGCGCCGGCTCAGTAGTTGTGACTCGCGGGCTCTAGAGCACAGGCTCAGTAGTTGTGGCGCACAGGCTCCTCGGCATGTGGGATCTTCCCAGACCAGGGCTCGAACCTGTGTCCCCTGCACTGGCAGGCGGAGTCTTAACCACTGCACCACCAGGGGAGTCCCTATCATTCTTGATACTGGTAATTTGTGTCTTCTCCTATTTTTCCTTTTTAGTCTGATAAGTTTGTCAATTGTATTGATCTTATCAAAGAACCAGGTTTTGGTTTCATTGATTCTGTTTTTCTATTTAATAAATTTCATTTTAAAACAGTTTGATTGTAATATTATTAACATACCATACAATTCACCCATTTAAAGTGTACAACAGTTTTTAATATATTTACAGAACTGTGCATCCATCACAACAATCTAACTTTAGAACATCTTCATCCCCCTCAAAGTCCCAAACTCATTACCTATCTTCCCACCCCACCCCACAACCACAATTCCTGGCCCAAGCAACCAGTAATCTATGTACTATCTCTGTAGATTTACACATTCTAGAGGTTTCATATAAATGGAATCACATAATATGTGATTTTTCTGTGATTGGCTTCTTTCACTTAGCATAATGTTTTCAAGGTTTGTCCATGTTATAGCATGTATCAATACTTCATTTCTCTTTTAGTATTGAATAATATTCCACTGTGTGGATATACCACATCAGTTGATGCATATCTGGGTTGTCTCCACTTTGGCTATTATGAATATTGCTGAACATTTGTATCCAGAAGCCTGAATATCATACCTAATAGCAGGCAGTATAGGTACTTTATAATAGAGTATTCCCAATTCCTCCTTCTCATCCCTTATAACGATGCTGTCATTCATTTCACTTATTGGTATGCCATAATTACATTATTGTTATTATTACTTTGAATATAATTTTTATATATAAATTAGATCATAAGAAAAAATACAAGATTTTATTTTGTCTTCATTTATTCCTTTACTAGTGATCTTCTTTTCTTCATGTAGATCTGAATTTCTGATCTATATCATTCTATTTCTCTATGAACAACTTCTTTTAACATTTCTTGAAGGCAGATTTACTGGCAACAAAGTCCCTCAGTTTTTGCTTGTCTGAGGAAGTCTTTATTTCTCTTTAACTTTTGAAGGATAATTTCACTGGATATAGGACTCTAGGTTGGTAGTTTTTTTCCTTCAACACCTTATTTTATTTATTTATTTATTTTGGCCACACCATGTGGCATGTGGGACCTTAGTTCCCTCACCAGAGATTGAACCCAGGCCCCCTGCACTGGGAGTGCAGAGTCTTAACCACTGGACCACCAGGAAAGTCCCTCTTTCAACACTTTAAATACTTCATTTTCTTCTTGCATGTTTTCTGAAGTCTGATTTAATTTTTATACTTGTATCTCCATAGGTCAGTTGCTCTCCCCACCCTATAGCTTCTTTTCCAAGACTTTCTCCTTGTCTTTGGTTTTCTGAAGCTTGAACATGGTATGCTTAGGTGTCGTTTTTGGTATTTATCCTAAGCTTTCTGGATCTGTGGTTTTGTGTCTATCATTAATTGTGGAAAATTCCTAGCCACTATTAATTCAATATTTTTTCTCCTTTCTCTGTCTCTTCTCCCTGTGTTCTCATTTACATATGTTACACCTTTTATATTTATCCTCAAGTTTTTTTTTTTAATATTCTGTTCCACTTATCTTTTTTTCATTCTTTTTCTTTACATTCCAGTTTAGAAAGTTACTACTGACTTATCTTGAAGCTCATTGATTCTTTCCTTGGCCATGTCCAGTCTACTGGTGATCCCATCAAAAGCATTCTTCATTTCTGTCACAGTGTTTTTCATTTCAGGCATTTCTGTTTTTATTATTATTTTTCTAAGTTGTGGTAAAATACACATTACACAAAATTTACCATTTTTATTTTCTATTTATTTTTTAAAATAAATTTATTTATTTATTTTTGGCTGCATTGGTTCTTCATTGCTGCACGCAGGCTTTTCTCCAGTTGCAGTGCGCAGGGGCTACTCTTTGTTGCGGTGCATGGGCTTCTCACTGCGGTGGCTTCTCTTGTTGCGGAGCACGGGCTCTAGGCGCGCGGGCTTCAGTATTTGTGGCTCCCGGGCTCTAGAGCGCAGGCTCAGTAGTTGTGGCGCACGGGCTTAGTTGCTCCGCGGCATGGGGTATCTTCCCGGACCAGGGCTTGAACCCGTGTCCCCTGCATTGGCAGGCGGATTCTCAACCACTGTGCCACCAGGAAAGCCCTCATTTTACCATTTTTAAGTGTACAGTTCAGTAGTGTTATGTACATTCACACTGTTATGCAACCATCAACACCGTCCATCTCCAGAACCCTTTTTATGTTGCAAAACTGAGAATATGACCATTTAATAATAACTTCTCATTCCTCCTTCCCACAGACCTGGAAACCACCACTCTACTTTGTGTCTCTATATATGTGACTACTCTAGATACCTCATATAAGTGGAATCATACAGTATTCATCTTTTTGTGATGGGCTTGTTTCACTTAGTATAGTGTCCTCTAGATTCATCCATGTTATACCATGTGTCAGAATTTCCTCTTTTTAAGGCTAAATAATATAATCCATCATATGTATATGTCCCATTTTGTTTTCATGTTCATCCATCAATGAACGCTTGGGTTGCTTCCACTTTTTGGCTACTGTGAATAATGTGGCTATGAACATGGGTGTCTAGCATTTCCTCTGGAATCTTTCCTAGGGTTTCCGTTTCTCTGCTTATATTACTCAACTGTTCTTGCAAAGTTCTCTTGTGGAAGGATTCTAAAAAATGTATATAACCTCTGTCCTGGAATTCCATTAGGAATTTATTTAAAAGTACATATACCCTTATTTTTAGGAGATGCATACTGAAGTATTTAGTATTTTATTAAAAGTGGAAGGAAATATAATTTTAAAAAATCAATGAGGGGCTTCCCTGGTGGCACAGTGGTTAAGAATCAGCCTGCCAATGCAGGAGACATGGGTTCGAGCCCTGATCCGGGAAGATCCCACATGCCACGGAGCAACTAAGCCCATGCGCCACAACTACTGAGCCTGCACTCTAGAGCCTGCGAGCCACAACTACTGAGCCTGTGTGCCACAACTACTGAAGCCCGCGCACCTAGAGCCTGTGCTCCCAACAAGAGAAGCCACCACAATGAGAAGCCTGCGCACCACAATGAAGAGTAGCCCCCACTCGCCGCAACCAGAGAAAAGCCTGCGTGCAGCAACGAAGACCCAACACAGCCAAAAATAAAATAAAATAAAATAAATTTATTTTTAAAATAAATAAATAAATAATCAATGTGATGAATGGGAACACCAAAGATATAACTATTATCACTGAGAATGACCACTCTCCCATTCATAGTTGCCATATTTTAACAGCAATAAGGTCTTACATAGGAAATAATACTCTAATTTTGCATTTCATTCAAATATATATGTTTATAAAACAATGTATTAATTACCTATAATTTGAAGTTTGGCAAGTAGCTCTCTGGTGGACAAATTGAATGGTCTTAAGTGTGTCTTCTCTGAGTCACAGTTTTCTCTTCAGAGACCGAAGTAACAATGTTGCTTGATGTACAATTCAGGTCATGACTCCCTGGTCCTTCTTCTCTGACTCTCCAAGTGTAAATAATTAGGTTTTTAGTCTAGGGCTTTCCAAACTTATCCACTAAAAATTCCTTCACAGCACAGAAGAATGAAAGCTTACCTCTGGGAGTCTAACATGGACACAAAAGTGGCAACCCTTTGCATATACAGCATATGACTCTGAATTCTTTCTTATTTGAAAACATACGTTGATTTGGATTCTTCTTAAAAAAAAAATCTGTCTGACTGAACATAAAATATCCAAATGATTTGCCAAATAAATAGCAAATCCTTTTACCCAAATCTTAAAGTTATTGCTGCAAAAAGGTGCAACATTTCTTTCATTGTTGAGAAGAGTAAGGCGGCCTAGTCACTCACAAACATATACAGTCATAATATCACAGGGTTCTATACTCATATAATCATAAACCCCACAAATCCATCTCAGAGTCATGTAGTTTCTCACTCAATAAGGCTGTTCACAGTGATCCACATTCACAACAGCCACAGAATGCACACATAAGAAAAGCAAAAAAGTCAAATAAATTTTAAGTCATACTCACAGATAAAAACATACAATATCATAATTAAAGTCATAATCTCACAGGCCTCAAATAGTGCATCATATTATATAATTCCACACACAGTCACAAAAGCACTTAAACTTTTTAATGTTTATTCAAGAAGAGTCTGGGAAATAAAGTTTTATTAGGAGACTAAAACACGTTCAAACTTCCTTTCAAGCTGCCCAGAGAGCTGGGAAAGGAAATGTTCCACTCTCCACTGGGGCCATGGAGGGCTCACATGAGGGAAGGTCAGAGTTCACCGCAGTTTCACCTAAGGTCAGCAGGTACAGTGCTGTTTTCACAAGTCCCACTGGGGAGTTGGGAGAGGAATAAGGCTGGATTGAAATCTGATTTGATTTGGCTAAGGTGCAGGGCAGCATTATGACCTTTGTGGGCCCCTTCTTCCAAAAAACAGAAAATAAAAATAATAGTATTTTACGATTGTTTAGGTATAGTAATAATAATAAATTGAGTTTCTTTGAATTAAACTTTTTTTGAACAAAAATTAATGTTTATTTCTGATTTTAAAAGACATTTTTGTAGGCCCCTAAAAGTATTGTGGGCCCTAGGCATTTTGCCTTCTGTGTCTAATGGATGAGTCGGCCCTGCTAGTATGTGTCTTCGGCAAAAGGCAGCCAGACTCGGCTTTTTATGGAAAGAAAGGCAAGTTACTGGGCAGGAGGAATTTCGGGGTGGGGATGGAGGAGTGGGGAGGAAGTGTGCTTAACAAGCTTTATAATATCTCAAAATCTGAAACACAAACCACTTTCACATCCACACTTTACGAAACAAACAAACAGAAACAATCCCATACATGGTTACAGACACACAATGGGTCCCACAACATCATACAGCATGAAAACGCGAACACACCTACACACGCCCAGGCGTACTTTCTTTAAAACAAATGCATACTTAATGCCAGCTGTGCTCCTGGCGCTACTCCAGGTGATGATGCTACCTGGGCGGAGGGTGAAAGACCAAAGTCCTGTCCTCACAGCTCACACCTAGGTAACCACCGTACCCAAGAGCCCACCACCTACTCCTCCTCCTGCTGCACGCAGGTTTGAGGCTCTGAAGTCCCCAAGCGCCTGCTCGGCCTGCTACAGCCTGGACTCATATTCCACTCGCCTTTTCCACGTACGCAGGTCTACCTGAAGCCACAGTCCTCCCGAGGTCGGGTCAACCTCCGCCGCGCACCGACACACGCCTGCGCCTGCGCACTCGGAACACCGCGCGCTGCCGGCGCCAGGACAGTTCCGGATGGACTGCATTTCCCAGAAGCCACCGGGCTCGCATCAGCCTCGGTCCCTGGGTCCTCTTCCGGTGGCCGAGCAGCTGTGGTCCCTACGTGGTGAGTAGATCGTATCCGAAGATAAAACTCGGCGGAAGCTTCCATAGTCTCTCACTGCAGCTGGACTGGAACCCGCGGTGGGGGTGACAGGCGCTCAAGGCAAGGACGCTCCGGGCGCGGACGCGGCTTGTCGGGCCTCGAGTCTCAGGCTTGTGTCTGCGTGAGCAGCAGAGGAGATTTGTATGCCTATTGAGATATTTGTGTGTGTGTGTGTGTGTGTGTGTGTGTAGGTGTAGACGTGTCTCCGTGACAATGTGTGCGTTTGTGTGTCATTATTTTTGTGCTTATTTAACTGCGTGGCTTATGGATGAGTGAGAGTTGTGTGGCCATGTGGGTTGTCACTGGAACTCTTGGCTCTAGACTTCGCTGATTCCTCAGCCCTCTCCCCTCACAGCCACTTGGGGTCTGGCGCAGATAAAGGAGGGAAGCCAGATTCTGAGCTTTAGAATGGAAGATTGGAGGATCCCAGCAAGAAGACACAGACTCGATCATGAGATGAGATTTTCTGAAGCTGGATGCGGCCCCAAGATAGGCTTCTGGGAAGACCTGATAAGGTCCCAGGAGTAGGATTCCCTCCTGGGAGGGTCCCCTTAGAAAGTTCCGAGAGGCCATCTATATGTTTCACAACCACAGCATTTCCAAAACTCTGGCCCCAGGAACCTGCTGTGAATTAGACAGATTCCACCCTAGACATCAGTGACGGGGCCTCTCTCATACTGGGAAAGGTCAACGCTGTCCCAGTCTCCTTCCTACTCCCATGTGGTTGTTTGTGGTGGACTGGGTGAAGGGGCATGGTCATGGAGGGAGGGTATTTTGTAAGTGAATGTGCTCTCCAAGAAAATCCTGATGTCTCACGATTTCCTTCTCTTTTCCCAGTGCTGCCTGTCTCGGAAAAAAAAAGGATCCTGAGAGAGGAAAGAATTTTTGTTACACAACTAAAAGTTTAAGTTCAGGTGAGTTGGTATTTCCTCATTATTCATAAAACACACTTTAATTTTAAAGGCATGTAATCCTTCTTTTCCTTCAGCTGAAACGTCCTGCCTGGTACTGACATATCTGTAAATCATAGGGCCATGCAGAGGAATCACCCCGTCAGGGTCCCCAAGCCCTTCTCTCCATAATTTATTTAACCTGTGGTCTACTGTTAGCTATTATATTTCTATTTTTGACTAAAAATTAAACTAGTCTATAATGAACATCATTATGCATAGATCTTTATGTCCTATTATAGTCATAACCTAAGGATAAATTTCTGGTTTTGAAATTTGAGTCAAATACCAGATATTTATGCTTGTACTCATTGGAACACAATGACAAGAAGATATAGTTGCTATCCTCAAATGACTTGTTATCCAGTAAAGAAATGAAATCAGTGGACCTAGAGACTGTCATACAGAGTGAAGTAAGTCAGAAAGAAAAACAAGTATCATATATGAATGCATATATGTGGAATCAAGAAAAATGGTACAGATGAACCGGTTTGCAAGGCAGAAATAGAGACACAGATGTAGAGAACAAATGTATGGACACCAAGGGGGGAAAGGGGGGTGGGATGAATTGGGAGATTGGGATTGACATATATACACTAATATGTATAAAACAGATAATTAATAAGAACCTGCTATATAAAAAATAAATAAAATTCAAAAAAAAAAATGAAATCAGGATAGGAATAAGTAAGATAGAGGATCTGAAATGCCACTAGAGAAATTCAGGTGACCTGCCTCCGGAGTTGATAGGAAGAGACATCATTCTGTTTATAGCAGCACTGCCAGAATATGATCAAATTATGAGAACTCTGTGAAGAAAAATGGATTTTATACCTTAGAGTTTTTATTCTAGTGATGTTAAATGCATAGTGCCAGTAAATGCGACAAGATGTCTCAACAGCTGTTTGCAGGACATCTTAGCTAGGAGGACAGGTTCAAAAGCAAAATAAATCTGTCAATCAGGAATATATAATAGGAAGCAGCATTGAGACTACCATTAATGTATACAAGACATCATAGCCTCCAGTTTACACAGACACACATTTCTATAGACAAATTAGGGTTGGTTCAGGTCCTGGGAACTGATGGAAATGAAGTAAAACCTTTCAGTAAAAACACAGGAACTGTTTTTAGAACAGCATTGGTTCTCAAATGTAAGCTGCATCAGAATCACCTGCAGGGCTTGGTCAAATACAGTTTGCTGGGCCCCAGCCTCAGAATTTCTAATTCAGTGGGTCTGGGATGGAGCTGAGAATCTGCATTTCTGATAAGTTCCCAGAGATAAAATTTTGAGAACCTTTGTTATAGAGTGTACTAGGCTTTATTCTCAGGTTCAGGGATATTAAAGGGGGGGAGGAAAAGGTGAGATTTTTTTCCACTTGTTTGGAGAAGAGGTTGCTCCTTTAAAAAATAAAAAACATATCTGTGTGTGTGTGTGTGTGTATGTGTGTGAAATTAAGGAATGGCTATTTAAAATTTTCTGAAATATACATTTAGGAAAAGGAAGAAAACCAGGGCTATGACACACAAATAAGCAATGTTAATAAATAGGTACATACATTTATATATTTTTTTCTATCTATTGATGTCTGTCACTTTTTCTATATATATTGATAAGTACATATATTTTTATAAATATAATCATATTTTGTATTTGTATGATTTTGTGCATTCATAACCTAATTTTTTAACAGCGTTATTGAGATACAATTCACATACCACACCATTCAGCTACTTGAAGTGTACAATTTTATACATTTAATATATTCACAGGCTTGTGAAACCATCACCACAGTCAACTTTAGAACATTTTCATCACCCTAAAGAGAAACCCTATTCCCATCAGCAGTCACTCCCCATTTCCTGCAACCTCCCCAGCCATGGTCAACCACTTACCTACCTTCTGTCTCTATTAATTTGCCCCTCTGGACATTTTGTAGAACTAGAATCACACAATATGTGGTCTTCTGTGACCAGCTTCTTTGAATTACCATAGTGTTTTCACTGTGATTCACATAGATTCATCCATGTTGTAGCATGTGTCGGAACTTTCTTCTTTTTTAAGGCTAAATAATATTCCATTGTATGGATGTACCATGTTTTATTTATCCATTCATCAGTTGATGGACATTTGAGTTGTTTCTACTTCTCAGCTATTATGAATAATGCTGACAGGAGCATTTGTGTACAGGTTTTTGTGTAGACATATATTTTTGTTTCTCTTAGGTATACACTTAGGAGTGGACTTGCTGGGTCATATGGTAACTCTTTTGAGGAACTGTCAGATTGTTTTCCAAAACGTCTGTACCATTTTACATTCCCAACAGCCATGTGTGAGGGTTCCAATTTCTCCACATTTTCACCAACGCCTGTTATTATCTGTCCTTTTTATTATAGCCATCCTAGTGGGTATGACGTGGGTCTTGTGGTTTTGATTTGCATTTCCCTGTTGGCTTATGATATTGAGGGTCTTTTCACATACTTACTGGCCATTTGTATGTCTTCTTTGGAGAAACGTCAGTTCAGATTCTTTGCCCACTTTTTAATTGCGCTTTTGGTCTTTGTAACCTAATTTTTTTACTGACATGATATTTTGAATATTTTCATTCCCTTAACAGTTTCTCAAACTTAGCATTTAATGACTGTTTAATATTTCATTACATGGACACATCAGCTGTTGCTGAGTTTAGAATGCTGAACACGCCTGCTCTCCATGCTGTACCACTTCTGTATCTTGATCAACTTCACTTCTTCCAATTTCTCAGGCCATATGGGAACTTAGGTCTTTGTAATTTCAGGGGTAGTGACGTTTGGGAATGTGGCAACAGCCTCTACTGATAACTGTACTGTCTCAGAAGAACTTGTATAAGGATGTGATACTGAAAAATCATAGAAGCAGAGTCTTTATGATCAAATCTTTAAATTCAAAATGTGATCTCTGGGGCTTTTTTCTTCCCTTAATGTGACCCTCTAGGGAGGTTGAAGTGTTTGAATTTCCGAGGGATTTGAGATTTAAATGACTGTTCTACTCTGTTTTCCTTGAGGCATCATCATCCTGGTTCCTTGAATGGCTTTCCTTTGGCCTTTCTTATGCTGGACTTCCCTGCCCCTTCACCACAGGACTGTATCTGGATTTGTTGAGAGCTGCAGCATGCCTAAGTTCCATTTCTTTTATGTACAGGTTTTTCTGTTTCCAAGCCAGGTGTAATTCCTGAATTGGAACAAGGAGTCCAGGCCTAGTAGGTGGAGAGTGTAGTGACAAGAGGATTTGTCCAGGTGAGTCAGGGGAATCCAGAAAAGGGAAAACTGTGGAATATCAAAGTTCTTGACTGATGACACAGAACCTTGATATTCCAGTATGAGACAATCAAATCAAAGACTTTAAGCCCTTGGAGAAAAAAAAGGCCTCATCATCATACCCCAGATATCACCATATTCATCTTTTATTTCACCCTCCAATCTCAAAGAGAGTGATTAGCTCTATTATAATTTTTATTATAGAAGTAATACATTCTCATACAATAATTCAGAAAGTACAGAAAAGCTCAAAATGAAGAGACTACTGTAAATGTTTTACTCCAAATTTTTTTATCCATTCCTCAATGCACATGCATATATTCATACATGTTATTTTACTTGTCATAACAGGGTAACATTTTGAAATATAATGGTTTTACCCATTATCATCAAATAAAGGTCTCTATCATTTTTTCATGGAAATATATATAATAAAGTATACATATCTTAGCTGTGCATATAGCTTAATGAATCTTTACATTTGAAAACACCACCCAAATCAAGAAATAGAGTATTTCTATCCCCTCTTGGAAGATGTGCTTGTGTCCTGTCCCAGTTAGAACGAACCCTCCCCCACAAGACGTAAACATTATACTGACTTCTATCACTCAAGATGAGATTTGCCTGTTCTTGAACTTCATATAAATGGAATCTCTTGT
The DNA here is from genome assembly GCF_028564815.1 of Eubalaena glacialis. NCBI lineage: Eukaryota > Metazoa > Chordata > Mammalia > Artiodactyla > Balaenidae > Eubalaena > Eubalaena glacialis. Next base: position 58,994,842 of record NC_083733.1, on the reverse strand, counting down.
CTCTGCTGCTTTTTGTCCAAAACTAAACTTTTGAGATTCATACGTGTTGTTTTGTGAATCAGTAGGTTACCCCCAACCCAAGTGTTGTGTAGTATTCCATTGTATGACCTTACCACAATTTGTTTATTCATTCTTATAATGATGAGTTGTTTCCAGTATTTGACTATTTTGAATAAACCTTCTATGAAAATTCTTGTACAAGTCTTTTTGTGGACACGTTCTTGTTTTTCCTGGGAATATACCTGGGGGTGGAAGTGGTTAACTTAATTTACACTCCGACTGCAATGTATGCAAGGTCTAGTTACTTCTCAAACTGGCCAACACTTGATATCGTCAATCATTTTAAATTTAACCATTCTGATGCATGTGTAGGAGTATCTCATTGTGATTTTAATTTGTATTTTTCTGATAAGTAATGTTGTGAGCATCTTTTCATATGATACTGCCCATTTTGACATACTCTGGTGAACTGTCTATTCAAATCTTTTGTCCATTTTTTAGCCTGGCTTTTGTTCCTTTTCCTATTGATTTGTTGGAATTTTAGATATATTTTGAATACAAGTCCTTTGTGTGTGTATATAAACCTGTGTGTGTGTGTGTAGAAAGACAGAGACAGAGAGACAGAGAAAGGGAATATCTCCTATTAGCCTGTAACTTCTTATTCACTTTCTTAATGATGTCTTATAATGAACAGATATTCTTAATTTTAACTGAGCTCATTTAACAATCTTTTTCTTTTATGGCTATTACATTTTTGTTCTGTTTAAAACATCTTTTCCTGGGGAAGAAGGGACAGATTTCCTTATGGTAGAATTCCAGTTTTTAAATGTAGAAGGTAAGAGGGACATGGAAAATGGCCATTAGGCAAACACCACAGTAATAGTTGTTTCAGACGAGATCCACTGGTAGATGCTAAAACTAGAGGGTGAAAGTTTGAAGAGAAAAAGGGTTTGCATAGTGTCAAAGGATTCCCCATCACCCATGATATTTATTAACAACAGAGGGAAAGGTAGTACCTTTCTAGTGGGGAAACTCATCAGAAAGCAGTTTCACCAAGTGATCACGGTTAACATCATCAGTGATAAAGTATTGACATCATGAGCCCTTTCATATCATGCAATGAGAAGGACAGAGCATCACTGCCAAAAATGGTACTGCCAAAAATGCAGAGCCTCATTCCAATTGTGAAACATCAGACAAACCAAGTGGAGGGACGTTTGATAATTTAAATGATTGGTACTCCTCCGAAGTGAAGAGGTCATGAATTAGGTGTGATAGACAGACTTTAGGGTGACCGCCATGATTCCTGCCTGCTGGTGTCTATGCCATTGTATAATCCCCCTCCATTGGAGTGCAGGCAGGACCTGTGACTTGTTTCTAACCAACAGAAAATTGGTGAGGGGATGTCAGTCCTGTGATTAGGTTACTTTATATGGCAAAAGTAATGGGATGTCGCTACTATGGTTACATTATATCATGTAAGACTCCATCATAGGGACTTTCCTGGTGGTCCAGTGGTTAAGACTCTGCACTTACACTGCAGGGGACGTGGGTTTGATCCCTGGTCAGGGAACTAAGATCCCACGTGCTGCGAGGCACGGCCAAAAAAAACCAAAAACAAAACAAAAAAAGACTCCGTCATAGCAGACTGGAGCTAGAGACTCTACTTGTGGGCTTGATGAAGTAAGGTGGTGTTGGACAAGCCCTTGCAAGAAACTGCAGGCAGCCTCTAGGACCTGAGGTCATTCTCCAGCTGACAGCCAGCAAAAAGTTGAGGCCCTCAGTCATCCAGCCGCAAGGATATGAATTCTGCCAACAATCTGAATGAAATTGAAAGTGGATTCTTCCCCACTTGAGCCTCTGAATGAGAACACAGCCCAGCTGATACCCTGTTTGCAGCTTATAAGACCAGCATGAGGAGACCATCCATCGAAACTGTGTCCAGACTCCAAGTTCACAGAAACTGTGAGATAATAAATGTGTGTTGTTTTAAGCTAAATTTGTGGTAATTTGTTATGGGAGCAATTGAAAACTATTACCATAAGAAAGACTGTGGAGATTGGAAGAGACTGAGGAGAAATAACAGCTGAATGCAGTGTGGGATCATGTATAGGATCCTGGAAAAGAAAAATGACATTAGTGGGAAAAAATGGTGATATTTGAATAAGATATGTCATTTGTAGTACTGTACCAATGTTAATGTCCTGGTTTTGACCATTGTCCTATGTAAGATGTTCACATTAGTTTGAGCGGTATATAGGAAACTGTACTACTCTTGCAACTTTTCTCTAAGTCTAAAATAAGTGGAAATAAAAATTAAACCAAAAAAAGAGAGAAAATTTTGCCTACCCCAAGATCATGAAGATATTTTCCTGTTTCTTCTTACAGAAAATTTATTGCTTTAGCTTTCACATTTAGGCTTATGATCCGTCTTGAACTTACATCTGTATATGTGGTGCGATCAGGGTCAAAACCATTTTTTCCACACAGATTGCCAATTGCTCAGGCACAATTTGTTGAAAAGACTATCCTTTCTGCTCTAAGTCAGACTTTTATTGTTAAAAAAATGTGACTATATACGTACAGGTCTCTTTCTAGACTGTCTATTCTGTTGGTCTGTTTGTCAATCCTGTGTCAGTCCTACTGTTTTAATTACAGTAGCTTTATATTATGTCTTGATACCTGGTGATGTACATTCGACAACTTTGTTCTTCAAAATTGCCCTGACTGTTCTGGATTCTTAGCATTTCCATATAATTTTAGAGTGATTTTCTTAATGTTCTAAAAAAAAGCTTCTGATATTGTTTAGAGATACATTGAATCAGTAGATCAATTTAGAGAGAGTTGGTCATCTTAAAATAGATTCTTCCAATTCATGAACATGAAATAGGTTTCCATTTATTTAATTCTTCTTTAACTTCTTTCCTTAATGTTTTGTTGTTCTCAGTCTAAAAGTCTTGCACCTCTTTTGTTAGATTCATTCCAAAGTGTTTTATATTTTTCATGTTTTTTATGAACTTCTGGGATTTTTAAAATCTCATTTTTCAATAGCTTTGCTTTAATATAATTGTTTGTTTTATACTGTGACCTTTTATTCAACAAACTTTCTAATAAATTCATGTATTCTAATAGTCTGTAGGATTGAAAATTTTTTTCTATGTACAAAATCATGTTATCTGCAAATAAATATGGATTTACCTCTTTCCTTCCAATCTTCATACCTTTCATTTCACTTTTTTCTCTTATGGTATTGGATAGGTCTTCAAATACAAAGTTAAATGGAAGTGGTAAAAGTGGACACCCTTGCCTTATTCCTGAACTCAAGACAGTAGTCCATATTTTACCTCTCAGTTTTATTCTGTAGATCCCCTTTATCAAACTAAAGAAGTTCTGTTCCTAGTTTGCTGAGAATTTTTATCATGAACTGATGTTGAATATTATCAAATGGTTTTTCTGCATGTAATGAAATGATTGAATGGTTTTTCTCCTTTATTATTTAAAGTTTGAAGATTACATTGATTGCTTTTGAAAAATAAAGTGACTTTGCATTTTGAGAATAAATCTCTTGGTCATATATATCACTGGCCTCTCCTTGCTAATATTTTATTTAATATACTTGCATCTGTGTTCATGAGAGAGATATATTGTAGTTTTCCTTTCTTGTAATGTCATTGTCAGGTTTTGATATCACAATTATGAGGGCCTCATGACATAGTCCATTTTTATTTGTTTTCTAGAAGATATTGAGTTTGATTGGCATTTATAATTCCTTAAATGTTTGGAGAATTTGTCACTGAAGCCTCTGGGCCTGACATTTTATGGGAAGGTCCTTAATTAATATAATTTCTTTAATAAATATAACAATATTCAGATTTTCCACTTCTTATATCAGTTTCATTGAATTGTGTTTTCAAGAAATTTTAAAATTTCATCTACATTTTCAAGTTTATTGTCATAGTTGTTCAAAAAATTCTGTTATCAATTTAATAATGTCTATAATGTACGTAGTGATATCTCCTTTTATAGTCCTGATATTGGCAATTTTTTTCTTGAACAGTATAGCTAGAGGTTTATTAATCTTATCTCTTCAATGAAATAGCCTTTGGATTTATTGATTTTTCTCTGTTATAGATCTGGGTTTTTTATGCCATTGGTTTTAGTATGTTTTACTTTCTGTAGGCTTAATTTGCTTTTCCTTTTCTAGCTTCCAAAGGTAGATCATTGATTTTAAACCATACTACTTTTATAAAACATAAATTTATGTTTGGGTGAAGGGGATCAAAGAGTAATAAGGAAGGAAAATAATTAGTGGGCAATCATTATAAATGCTCATGCTATCTACTGGGAGAAAATAAATTATGGGTTTATTTGGCATTGTAGTAATTTGACAAAGGATTTTCATAATAATTTCACTACTAATTGATTTAGTATGTCAATATGTCTTTAGTACACCTAGTAATTACCAGTGGTGATTAGATAATGAATGGCATTTATCTGCAGAATTTGTAAAAACAAAACAAAACAAAAAAGTATATATTTAAAGCTAAAAATGTCATTGTAAGCATTGGTTTGACTGCATCTCACAAGCTTTGTTATGCCATACTTTTATTATCATTTAGCTCCAAATATTTTCTAGTTTCCATTATGATTTACTCTTTGACCTGTACTTATTTAAAGTGAGTTTTTATATTTGGAAACATTTGAGAAATACCTGTTTTTGAGTTCCAAAATATACATTCTTTGATATTAATCCTTTGAAGTTTATAGATACTTGTTTTATGGCCCAGAATATTCTGAAAAATATGCAAAGAATGTGTAGTCTGTAGTTTGGGAGTATAATGTTCAGTTGGGTCATTTTGGTTATTCCTGTTCAACCTTCTATGGCCTTGTTGATTTTTTTTCTCTTCCTGTTATCAGTTACCAATGGAGGGTATAAAAAATCTCTAAATTTAATTATAAACTTGTCCTTTAATTCTGTTGACTTTTGCTTTTGAAGCTATGTTATTAGGAGTATAAGGAATGTAGGATAACTGTTATATTCTTGTTGAATTGTAGGAAATATCTCTCTTTATTACTTATAATACTTCTTGCATTTAAGTCTACTTATCTGTTGTTAATATACCAGTGTGCTTCTAATCACTGTCTAATATACTTTTCCAGTCTTGCTTTTAACATATCTGTGTCTTTAAAGTATGTTTCTTATAAGCAGTGTAATTGATCCTGTTTTTAATTTAATCTGAAAATCTTAGTTTTTAATTGCAATGTTTAGTCCATTCACATTTTATTACAATTACTGATATAGTTTGGTTTAAATCTGCCATCTTGCTATATGTTTTCTGTTTATCCCATTTATTCTTCATTTCTTTATTCCTCCTTTCCTGCCTTCTTTTGAATTAATCAGGTATTTTTCATTATTCCATTTAATCTCCTCTATTAGCTTTTTTAGTTGTGCATCTTTGTATAATTCTTTTAGTAGTTACCTGAGCTATTATAGGATGCATCTTTTTTTTTAACATCTTTATTGGAATGTAATTGCTTTACAATGTTGTGTTAGTTTCTGCTGTATAACAAAGTGAATCAGCTATATGTATACATATTTCCCCATATAGGATGCATCTTTAATACAGTCTTCTTTAAAATAGGGTTTTTAGGGGACTTCCCTGGCGGTCCAGTGGTTAAGACTCTGCACTCGAAACGCAGGGGGCACGGGTTCGATCCCTGATTGGGGAACTAAGATCCTTCATGCCGCATGGCACGGCCGAGAAAAAAAAAAAAAAATATAGGGTTTTTAACCACATGCCAAATAACATAAGAACATTTCAATAGTTTAACTCCATTTATGCTGTTATTGTCATTCCTTCTTCCAGTAATACAATCCTCACAAAGCATTCTAGTTTTGGTTCCTTTAAACAGTCCATTTGTTTAGTCATATTAGTCATATATTTACTTGTCCACAGCTGTTCTTTGCTTTTTGGCACATTCATGCTTCCATCTAGGATTATTTTCCTTTAGCCTGACTGCTGTCCTTTAGTATTTCTTGTATTGTGGGTCTGTTGATCAGAAATTCTCTCAGCTTCTGTTCAAAAAAATCTTTATTTTACCTTCATTTCTGAAAGATATATTCTCCAGGCATAAGATTCAGAGTGGTCAGGGTTTTTTCTTTCAGCACTTTGAAGATACGATTCCATTTTTCAGGCCGCTGAAGTTTCTGTTGAGATAAGAACTATTTTTTTTGTTGTTTATTTATAACTGATGTCTTTTTTAAACTACATACTTTCAAGATATGTTTTTCAACTTTGTTTTTCAACAATTTGGCCATGATGTGCCTGGGTAAGAATTTCCTTATTTTATCTGGTTAGGTTTGCTGAGCTTTTTGATTTATATATCAAGGTATTTCATGAGATTTGGAATGTTTTTGTCCATTATTTCTTCAAATCAATTTTCCGTTCTATTTTCTTTTAGGTGTTCAATTCCACATTTTGTCTGTTTCTTGTATTTCTCTTACATTCAGCTCTGTTCTTTCTTTTTTCTCTCTGCATAAGATTGTTGTTAATTTGACTTTATGTTAATTAATACCATTTTTGCTGTTAAATCCATCCAGTACATTTAAAATTTTTGATATTATATTTTTATAACTATAAAATGTTCAGGTGGGTCTCTTTTTTATGATTCTACTAAATCTCTATTGATATACTTCATTTTGCATTCCATTTTGTCCATCTTTTCCTCTATTTTCTTTAGCATGTTAATTATAATATCTTCAAGTCCTTGTCTACTAGCTCCATTGTCTGGATCATCTTTGGGTTTATTTCTATTGAGATTTTTCTCTTGATTATCAGTAACTTTTTCCTGTTTCTTTGCATTTTCGTAAGTTTTATCATATACTGGCATTGTCGATAATATATTATAGAGACTCTGGATTACGTTATCTTCCTTTAATAAGTCTATGTCAGGGTTTCTCAACCTTAGCACTGTTGATATTTTTGACTAGATAATTCTTAGCTGTGGTGGGGGGCTTTCCTATGCCTTGTAGGATGGTCAGTGCCATCCCTGATCTCCACCCACTAGTTATAGTAGCACCCCTCCACACATTTTGACAACCAAATATGTCTCCAGACATTGCCAAATGTGCCCTGGGGGGCAGGATCACCCCCTATTGAGAACCAGTGATCTGCACAATCATTTTCAGTATCTATTTCATTTTCCATTATATGAATGAATACACTTTATTGAATTAACTACCCATCTAAGTACATTTAGATTTTTCTCCAGCTTTTTTTTTCATTTTAACTAGTGTCTATCATATTCCTTTATACATCTCTAGGCACATTTTACAGTTATTTCTTTTAGGTGAAGTCTCAGAAACGGCCTTTCATCGTTAAATTATTCTTATGCATAATTTTTCGTACATGTCTTAATTGCACTAGGTTTTCACAGGTCTATAGGACAGCATGAGAATGCTCTTTTCCTTACAGCCTTACTAATATGTGGTGTATCATCAACTTTTAAAATCTGACAGTTGAATACCTGTAAAATTGTACTATCTTTGTTGCTTTAAAACATCTCTTTAGTAAATCTTTTGACAGGTGCTGTCTTTATTTATGTTCAGGTTTCATATAATGAAACAAAAAATCTGGGTGTCAGAGACAACAGTTCAAAAAAAAAGTTGACTTTATAATTATAGAAATGTGATTCAAAACATCACTTCTACTTATAGTTTGTGATATGGGAAAATACCTTTACTTCTTTGAGCTTTTATTTCCTCATCTGTTGAATTGAGTTAATAAGTACATTTCAGGATTAAATGTTAATGTGTATAGCACAGCTATCACATAGAAGGTTACAAATATCTATGTATTACTGTATGGCTTTAGTGAGCATGAATTCACACCTCCCTTGTGGGTACTGGGTGGCAGTGATTCATGCCAGCAAGCAAAATGGATCCTGATAGGGAAATCCAGGTTGGTCAGCCCAGAGGACCTTGGAGTCAAGTTCAGACTTCACATGGGCAGACAGTTTTACGGTGGTCAAGTTTTCCAGGTTGGTCCCTACTCTTTTCTGCTTTTTTTTTTTTTTTTTTTTTGGCTGCGTTGGGTCTTCGTTGCTGCATGCAGGCTTTCTCTAGCTGCAACGAGCAGGGGCTACTCTTCGTTGCAATGCGCAGGCTTCTCCTTGTGGTGGCTTCTCTTTGTTGCAGAGCACAGGCTCTAGGCACATGGGCTTCAGTAGTTGTGGCACGTGGGCTCAGTAGTTGTGGCTCAACGGCTCTAGAACTCAGGCTCAGTAGTTGTGGCTCACGGGCTTAGTTACTCCATGGCATGTGGGATCTTCCCAAATCAGGGCTCAAATCCGTGTCTCCTGCACTGGCAGGTGGATTCTTAACCACTGCACCACCAGGGAAGTCCCTGTTTTCTGCCTTTTGTCTGGCAGAGTCCAGGTCCACCTTGAGGCCATGAAGGTTGTTGAAGTTTGTTGTATGGCCTGGTCTCAACCCTGGAAGGTAGGGCTGAATTGGGGAGGATCTACTTAGTGTGACTGGACAACCCAAGCTGGGTACATTTGGCATGATCAGAATGAGAAATAGGCCAGTGGGGCATGTCTGGATCTGGCTTTGGTTGAAGAGAGCCTCTGCTCTGTATCCACGCTTGTGAGGCTTGTTTCCCAGACACAGGAAAGGGTTTGAGTTTGTCTGGACTCTGTCTCATATTCCCTGTCATGTGTTTATGTGTTTGGGAGGGCAGAGAGTGGGCAAGGATGGCGAGAAACAGGAATAAAGAAGAAAAAAGAAAGGCTCTCTTACCTTAATGTTGGGAGTTCTGAGCTACATTGGGTCTCAAGGCTTCTTTTTCCTCCCTCAGCTCTGGCTTCTCTGGACTCAGCTACTGAGGATGATTGGCAGTTCTAAAACCATGGGCCGGGTAAGTGGATGTCTCTCCTTCCTGTAATATTACAATTTTAAATTCAGATAATATTTTCATTCTTTATCCCAAAACCTCCTTCCTAGGAAAGCTGTATCTCAGCCTGTTTCACAGTTGCTGCCTTTACAGAGAAGGATGGTGTCCTCCCTATTTGCTCCCTTTTTTCAAACTGATTTTTCAGTTTTTCATCAAATGATTTATTCCTCTTCTATATGTTCAGTCTTCTCTCGAGAGCAGTGTTAGAGCAGTAAAGGGGTGAAGTATCTTGAAGGAAGTATTTTAGCTTCCCTTGTTAGGTTCGTAGTTTCATTGTATAGAAATGGTGGTCCTATTTGACCAGAAGAGGGAGAACTTTCTCCATAGTTTTCCAGGTAGATAAGGGAGAATTTGGTTTTGAATGGTCTCAGTCTCAGTGTGAGATGAGACCTCAGCTTTGAAAAGCTTTTAGGTTTGGGTTGAAATGGGATTGGTGCCTGCCTAGAGAGAGGAGGGGCTCTGGCTAAGGAATCACTGAGAAGTGAATAGGGTTCTGAGGTCCATTTTGTAGGGGAAGAGAGATTGCTTGGCTTGAGTCATTCAGTGTTGTTCCGGATCATCCTACATTAGTGTGTTCTAACTCAAGAACCAGAAGTTCAGTAAGGGATTGTAGAAAGGGAAGATGAGAACCACATCTGGCGGATAATACTGAACTGTGGGGAAGAGGTTACAGAAAATTTTGAAAATTAAAATTAAAGAAATTTTTTGTGCTCCAACAGGATTCTTCAAGATTGGGTAGGGAATCTACTTCAGATATGCTAATTTATTTATTATTTATTCTCATCTACCCATGTCATGATCTTTAACTTCAGCCTACTTGTTTTTATATATCACCCCCTACTGCAACTCAATATTCCATCTTGAAATTTTTTTTCTACTTTTACAAATAATACATGAATTTGTCATTTCAGGTGCCACTGACATTCAGTGATGTTGCCATAGACTTCTCTCAGGAGGAGTGGGAATGCCTAAACTCAGATCAGAGGAATCTGTACAGAGATGTGATGTTGGAGAATTATACTAACTTGGTATCACTGGGTAAGGACATCTGCCTGAAGTAATGTAGAATCTGCTATCTGGAATATCCACTTTTTCTACTGTATATTTTACGCTCTGTGCCAAGAAACTAGCGAAATTTCTGCTTCATATTCTCAAAGGACCATTTTGGGCTTTGTTAGATTGAAATAAGCACCTTCATTCAGCACCTAAATCTTTTTTTTAAAAATTAATTAATTAATTTATTTATTTATGGCTGCATTGGGTCTTCGTTGCTGCACGCGGGCTTTCTCTAGTTGTGGCAAGCGGGGGCTACTCTTTGTTGCAGTGCGCAGGCTTCTCATTGCGGTGGCTTCTCTTGTTGTGGAGCACGGGCTCTAGGTGCACGGGCTTCAGTAGTTGTCGCACGTGGGCTCAGTAGTTGTGGCTCGCGGGCTCTAGAGCACAGGCTCAGTAGTTGTGGTGCGTGGGCTTAGTTGCTCTGCAGCATGACAGCACCTAAATCTTCTCTGTCCTTCATTTACCTTCCTACCTCCTTCTGATCCATCCTGCAGTTGCTTTTTCTAAATGACCAAAGGATTGAATTCTGGGCATTTTCTGCATAACTACTGGCAAAGAAAACAAATGTCAAATTATGTGTATTTTCATAATGTCAATAAATATTCTATTTTAATTGCCAGTCCACCTACATGGAGAACAGGTAACATAGAGTCCTGGTTTTCTCTTTATTACAGATGAGCCTTTGGAATTTTTACAGTGGTAGAATGAGTCAAGATCATTATCTTTTTGAGTATTTTCTGTTATAGCAGTGAAAATGTTGGCTTTCAGTGATTTGATAGATTCCACTCAGAAGTGTCTTTGTTCAGCTTTTGGACAATACTTGACCATTCTCTCCTCTCTTCTGGGATTCCAGTTATACCTACGTTAGATCTTTTGAGAACTTATCTCTCTAGAAATTCACTTTGATTGTCTTTTATAACTTCCAGTTACCTGTTGCAATTCTTCCTTTATTTACTGTCTTTTTATTACTAATTTTTATCTGTTTTAATTAATTTATTTATTCTTATTTATTTTGTTTTTGCCTGTGTTGGGTCTTAGTTTCGGCATGTGGGATCTTTCATCGCATGTGGGCTCTTTGTTGAGGCACGCAGGCTTCACTCTAGTTGTGGTGTGTGGGCTCCAGAGTGAGCAGGCTCAGTAGTTGCAGCATGCGGGCTTAGTTGCCCCTCGGCATGTGGGATCTTAGATCCCCGACCAGGGATCAAACCTGCGTCCCCTGCATTGGAAGGCAGATTCTTAACCACTGGACCACCAGAGAAGTCCCTGTTTTTTTAAAATTTAATTTAATTTATTTTCATTTTCTTTTTTTGACTGCGTCGGGTCTTAGTTGCGTGCAGGCTCTTTGTTGTGACATGTGGGCTTCTCTCTAGTTATGGTGTGCAGGTTTTCTCTTCTCTAGTTGTGTTGCATGGGCTCCAGAGCACATGGGCTCTGTAGTTTGCGGCATGTGGGCTCTCTCGTTGAGGCGTGCAAGCTCAGTAGTTGTGGCGTGCAGGCTTAGTTGCCCCGCGGCATGTGGGATCTTAGTTCCCCAACCAGGTATCGAACCCACATCCTCTGCATTGGAAGGCAGATTCTTTACCATTGGACCACCAGGGAAGTCCCTCATCTGTTTTTTAAACACTTCCATCAATAGTTATTTTGGAATTCTTGTATGCCTTCATTGTTTGGTATCATCTGTGGGTCTACTTCTATTGTTTCTGTTTTTTCCTCTTGTTATTTGTCATATGGTAATGCCTCTCCAAGTTACTAGTAATAATGACTGTGTGCTGGACATTGTGTACAAAAGAACAGAAGAGGTTCTAGATAATGGTATCTTCCACCAGAGAGAACTTAACATTTTCCTCTCTGGGTCTGATAGAATAGCAGATATTAAGCTGGGTCAGTGCTGGTTTTCAGTTTGGTAATACTCAGCCACCTCTTTTTTATCACTGTGCTCAGAATCAGTGAGTTTCTCTAGGGGAAAAGCGGTGGTAGATCTTCAGGGCCAATTCACCACTCCTTTAATGGCTCTTATCTGTTTGGATTTTAAATTTACTCTCCCAATGGATCTTTTATTTCTAGAAGAAATGCTGACAATTAATAAGCTAACCATCCATTTGGTAAGTTAGGAAGAGCACAGTAGACTTAAAGAAAGTGGAAGAAAGGAAATAACAAAGGCAAGAACAGAAATTAATGAAATAAAAACTGAACATATAAAAAAGCAAGTCAAAACTATAAATTTGGTTATTTCGAAGAATTAATAAAATTGGTGCAACTCTCTCAACATGAATCTATGTAAGGAAAAAAGGGGGCCTCATTACAAATAATGAAACCTTGAAAATATGATGCTAATTTTGATAAACATTATGCCAAAAACTGAAAAATCAAATGAAATAAATTATTAGAAAATTTTAATCTCCAAAACCAACACTCAAGGAAAAAAGAGAAAATATGAAAACTCTCACAAGCACTAAAGAAACTGCATCAGTCATCAAGAGCCTTCCCACAAATTGGAAGATTCAGGCCTGGATGGTTTGTCATTAAAGTGCAAAAGTTTGAACATGTAAGAATTTGGGGGAAATTTTTCCCATGACCTCTTATATGTGGATTCTGACAAAGGATAAGCTACAGAAAAGTAAGAGATGACTAGAAAATAGCTACTTGAAAATACAGAGTATATTTATAATAGCTCTCTAAATATCCTTGTCTACTAATTCTATTATCTGTGTCACTCCTTGCTCTGTTTCTTTTTATTGATTTTTCTCCTAGGAAGGGTTATATTTTTCTACTATTTTGCACGCCTGATAATTTTTGTATTAGGTGCCAGACATTGCGACGTTTACTGTGTTGGAATGCTGGACTGGGGGACTTTGTTCTGGGATTCAGTAAATGGGACCTGTTGATCCTTTCATGGTTTGCTTTTAAGCTCTGTTAAGCTGGGTCCAGAACAGCTTTAAGTCTAGGGTTAATTTGGCCCCGCTACTGAGGCAATAAGGTGTGAGAGATTAGAGTCAGAGAGAGATAGTTGGTAACTGTTGCATAATTTTCAGAAAATAGATCGTTATTTTACTCAGTTGCCTTCTCCACTGACCTTGATTTTGATCCTTACTTACCTTGATTTTCATCCAAGTTATCTTTTTTAATTCACTATTTTATTCTACAGTTAATTATTTAATACTTAACTTGTGGTAGAACTTGTTTTTCAGTGGTAGTTGAAAGAAATTTTGAATCCATACTTGAGTTTTAGAGTAAGAAAATAAGTAGTAAAACAAATGAGACAATAAATATGTACGAGAGAAAAGCATCCTGAAGACAAAGAATTAGGTGTTGGAATATAGAGTAAAGGATATGAATTTACTTACAGTTAGCAGAGCCAGCCTTTCTGAGAAAGTGATTTGTAACCTGCAACACCTGGAGATAGTCATTTAGAGAAGCCACCTAAGAGGATTCCTGCAAGGTAAAGCATCTGTGTGAAGCCACAGGCAATGGGGAAAGTTGCAGTATGTTCTAGTAGCTGAAAAGATGCAGTGTGGTCAGATATAGGGAAAAAGATGTCAAGGGCTTGAAATGAATTTGTAGAAGTAAGACAGAGTCTTCTTATTCATGGTTATGTGCTTGGGTTTCATTCTAAGATAAAGACAGACCATTGAAAAAATTACATAGAGAGCCATCTGGTAGAGAATATTAAAAATGTAGATGACCAGGACCTACTCACAGATTCTGATTCACTCAGTCTCAGTGGATATCTAAAGGGTAGTATATACATGAGCTGATCACGCCCTCTTTGAACCATTATTATAAAACTTCTCACTACCCCCCTCCAGGTTGGCACACACAGTTTTGAGGACATTAACCTGCTGTGGCCCCCTTTGGCTGGCAAAGCAATAAAGCTATTCTTTTCTGCTTCACCTCCCTCAAAAAAAAAAAGGGTTGTATATGTAAGAAATTCCTGTGGTAATACTGATCCACAACTAAATATGAGAACTACTGATTTTTCTCTTTGCCTATTCACAAACTTTACATTCTCATGTTAGCTTTAATAATTTTCTGAGCCCTTCTTGCCTTTAAAAAATTTCATCACAGTATTTTAGAATTTTATGACCCTTTTACTTCTAATGTAAATTAGAAGTAAAAGGGTCACAAATGTAAATAATGTAAATGTAAATGTAATATTTTACATTTACATAAATGTAAATGTTATTATTCTTACTATATTTCCCCTTGTACAAGAAAAATAGCATTTATTTTCTCATTTCCTTTCAGACATTGATTTCACAAGTGAGAGCAACAAATTATCTTCAGAAAAAAGCAGTTATGAAGTAAATTCATACCATCGGGAGACAATGAATAGAAGTAAAACCTTCAACTTTATGGCGTTTATTTTCAGAAATGACTCACAGAACAGAACTAAATTTGAAAGACAACAGGCACCTAAAGTGGGATATTTTAATCAAATGATATTCAGAAAACATATATCCTTTCCTCTACATCAAAGACTTCACACTAAAGAGAAGTCATATGAACGTAAGGAATGTAGAAAGGGCTTTAGGAAATATTCACACCTTACTGAACATCTGAGAGACCATAGTGGTGTAAGACCCTATGAATGTAAGGAATGTGGAAAGGTCTTTATAGTTCTCCAGCATTTTATTAGACATAAAAAAAGTCACACTGATTTGAAACCCTTTGAATGTAATGGATGTGAGAAGGCCTTTAGGTTTTATTCACAGCTTATTCAACATCAGATAATTCATACCGGTGTGAAACCCTATGAATGTAAGCAATGTGGGAAGGCCTTTAGACGTCATTCTCACCTTACTGAACATCAGAAAATTCATATTGGTTTGAAACCCTACAAATGTAAGGAATGTGGGGAAACTTTTAGGTTGTACCGACATATGTGTCTCCATCAGAAAATTCATCATGGTGTGAAACCCTATATTTGTAAGGAATGTGGAAGGGCCTTTGGTCATCGTTCAAGTCTCTATCAGCATAAGAAAATCCATTCTGGTGAGAAACCATATAAATGTAAACAATGTGGAAAGGCCTTTGTTCGCAGCTATCTACTTATTGAACATCAGAGAAGTCATACTGGTGAGAGGCCTCATGAATGTAAGGAATGTGGAAAAGCCTTTAGTAGGGGCTCAAGCCTTCTTAAACATAAGAGAATTCATAGTAGCGAGAAACTCTATGATTGTAAGGAATGTGGGAAGGCCTTCTGTAGAGGCTCTCAACTTACACAACATCAGAGAATTCATACTGGCGAGAAGCCCCATGAATGCAAAGAATGTGGGAAGACTTTTAAGCTCCATTCTTACCTTATTCAACATCAGATCATTCACAGTGATTTGAAACCATATGAATGTAAACAATGTGGGAAAGCCTTCAGTCGTGTCGGAGACCTTAAAACACATCAGTCAATTCATGCCGGGGAGAAACCTTATGAATGTAAGGAATGTGGAAAAACCTTTAGACTTAATTCTCAACTAATTTATCATCAGACAATCCATACTGGTTTGAAACCATATATATGTAAAGAATGTAAGAAGGCCTTCCGTTCTATCTCAGGTCTTTCTCAACATAAGAGAATTCATACTGGTGAAAAACCTTATGAATGTAAAGAATGTGGTAAGGCCTTTAATCGTAGCGATCGACTTGCTCAGCATCAGAGAATTCATACTGGTGTGAAGCCACATAAATGTAAGGAATGTGGGAAAGCCTTTACTCATTGCTATCAACTTACTCAACATCAAAGATTTCACATTGGCGAGAAAGTCTTAATGTAATGAGAGTCAGAAAGCCTTTAGCCATGACACATCCTTTAACATTATCACTCTTCTACCACCTAACGATATGGTAAAGATTAAATTATTTAACATAAAATATGATTGTTTGGAAGGGCATCTGGCACAGAGTATTTGCTTACTAAATATTGTATCATTCTTTAATGGTAATTACTAGTATTACTATAAATAAATTCATGTGGAAGGAAGACCCTGTGAGCATATTTTAAAAATCTATCATCACTCTTCCATATTTCATTTCAGATAATTCTGGACAAAATCCCACAGAATGTTTTAAACAAGAAACTTTTTTATTCAAAGCTCATCCCCCTAAAGATTAATAATGGTAAGAAACCCTATGCTTTTGCTGAATATTGAGAGTATAGCTGTTGAAAACTTGGAAAGTGGTTTGAAGAAATTTTTTTATAATAATTTCTATAATACAGATAACATACAATCCACATTCCCTACAATTCATGGAAATTAGAGATTAACAATGGGTAGCCAAAAGACAGATGTTGACTTGGAGAAGGTTTCCTCAAGTATTTGAAAAATGTCAAATTTACATAAAAGGTACAACAATGGTACAATGAAGGTTTATTTACCCTCCACGTATATTTAGTATCTCTCTCTCTCTCATGAAAATGTATATATACAGATTCACATATATCATACATTATATATATATATATATATATATATGGTATATATAATTTTGCTGTGCTTTCTGAGTGTATGTTTTAGGTATCACTTCACCTCTAAAAAAAATCAACATACAACTCAAAAATACAACTGCTAGATTTAAAGATTATCTTCTATATGACCACTAAGCCATTGTCACCTAAAAAACATTAACAGTAGACCTATAATGTTCTGTAATATTCATCCCATTTACAGACTTCTCCAATTTTTTAAAGAATGTCTTTTGAAAGTGCTGGCTTTTTTTAAAAAAGCCTAAAACCAAACTAAGTTCACATATTTTACATGATTATGGCTATTGAGTCTCTTTTGGTCAAACACTTATCCTCTTCCTGTTTTGTGACAAACTTTTTGAAGACTCAGGAGAAGTAACCCATATAATGTTGCACATTCCGTATTTGTACTAATTTTTCTCTGAGTGGGCTTAAGTTGTTTCTCTATCCCTCGCATTTATTCTGAACTGGATGTTATGTCTAGAGGCTTGACTAGGTTTCAGATTAAACATTTTTGACATGATAACTTCATAGATAATATTGTGTGCTCAATATTGTAAAATAACAGATGGCACATAGTGAAGCTATGTTTGATCTCTTGATTCATGTATTGACCACCAGCTCTCTCCATTGTATCAGTACTGGTTTTTTGGGGGGGTTTTTTTGTTTTTTGCAATTAAGATGTAGTCCACAGAAAGTCACATCACCATTCCACTTGGAAATTTAAACAGTCTTGTGTATTTTAAAAGAAATTAAGACCAAAAAAACACCATCATCTTTCATATTTACCCATATATTTACCTTTTCACATGATCTTCATTCCTTCCCAATGATCTAAATTTCTATCTGGTATCATTTCCGTTCAGCTTGAAGAGCTTAATTTAGCACTTCTTGGAGTATATGTCTGCTGGTGGTGAATTTTCATTGTTTCTTTTACTGAAATGCTTTGTTCCTCAAGGATTTTTTTTTCTTGCTATAGAATCCTGGGTTTTGTTTTATATATTTTTTAAAAAGATATTATATCACTGACTGCTGGCCTCTATAGGTTATGAGAAGTCATTTGAATTATTTTTCCTCTGTGTGTAATGTGTCATTTCCCTCTTTGTGCTTTCAAGATTTTCTTATTACCTTTAGTTTTCAGCTGTTTGAGTATGATGTGCCTTGGTATAGTTTCCTTTGTGTTAATTCTTTTTGGGATTCTCTGAGCCTCTGAAATCTGTACACTCATGCCTTTCACTAAATTTCAGAAAACTTTGGCCATTGTATCTTCAGATATTTTTTCTGCCCTTACTTCTCCTTCTGGGGTTCCAAGTAGTCATATGTTAAATCTTTTGATATTGTCCTTCAGGTCACTGGCTCTGTTATTTATCTTCAACCTTTTTTTTTCAGTTTTTCAGATTGGATAATTTCTATTGCTCACTGATTCTTTTTTCTGTCCTCTCAATTCTGCTGTTAAGCTTATCTATCAAATGTTTATTTTGAGATATTGCATTTTTCAATTCTTGAATTTTTCTTTAGTACTTTTTTATAGTTTTCTTTACTAAGATTTCCTACTTCTTCATTGCAAGCATATTTTTACAGTGCTTTTGATTACAGTGAATTTTTTCTATGTTGATTCATATAGAAAATATGTAAAATTATTTTTATTAACTTATTAAAAGTTTAAGTTTCAACAAATGTTCCTACCCTTTTAGCTAGGTCACAAGAAAAGCTTTTCCTTTCCTTGGAGTTTCAGGTTTTGTTTGTTCCTATGCAGCGTGATATGGTAAGAAAACATAAATCACATTGTCATTTGGGGGGGTTTTGATTATGAAATACTTGGCAAGTATTTTTTTTAAGTCTCAAAGTTCAAAGTATGGTAAATCTTTGTAAAACTCTGTCATCATTCAACCAATGAGCATTGGCAAAAAACGTAAGATAAATAAATTCATTGTTTCCTCTTTCAACAGTTCCATAAAGTAATAATGATTCATAATATTTATGTGTATATTCTAAACCATGATACTTTTCATACTGTGAAGCAAAGCAATTAGGAGGACATTAGTCTCTTGCCTTAAAATTCCAAGGAATCCACATTTTTAGTGTAACACTGTCGGAGCACTATCCATTGTGATAGAAATTATTTTTTTTCATACCTAGTGGAAACTGTTTTTTGACATATATAAAAAATTCAAAAATATCTGTGCTATGAATCTGATTTTGTAGGCTGCAAACTGACAAAATTTCCTTTTGATTTGGAAGCCTTTTGTGATACAATATACCCAGAGTATTAAATGGGCAGTATCTCATATTGTACAACTCATCTGAAACTAAAGAAGAGTATGTGTAGCTTTACAAATTTTAAGTTAATTGATTTTTTTTTTTTAAAGGGAACGCCATTTATTTATTTATTTATTTAGGCTGTGTTGGGTCTTCGTTTCTGTGTGAGGGCTTTCTCTAGTTGCGGCAAGCGGGGGCCACTCTTCATCGCAGTGTGCGGGCCTCTCACTGTCGCGGCCTCTCTTGTTGCAGAGCACAAGCTCCAGACGCGCAGGCTCAGTAGTTGTGGCTCACGGGCCTAGTTGCTCTGCGGCATGTGGGATCTTCCCAGACCAGGGCTCGAACCCGTGTCCCCTGCATTGGCAGGCAGATTCTCAACCACTGCGCCACCAGGGAAGCCCAAGTTAATTGATTTTTGATATTGTTAGAAAGACCTTGTATTCTAAGGGCAGTTGTTGGGTGGCTTAACTGAAGATTCTTTTCACTTTTTATAAAATATTTTGCTCATAAAATCATAATAAAATTTCCACAATTAAACTAATCATTTATCTTGCTATCTCTCCATCTAAAGTTTGATTCCTTTTTTGTGCAAGACCCAAAGCCATTTTATAGCTAGACAGAGTTATAAACTCAGATTATGTTTAAAATTTATTTAAAGTTTTAATTGCACATTTAATTCAGATTTTAGGCAACTAATTTCATCTGTTCCTATTTGCTTATCAGGAGGAAACTTCTCATCGAATTTACTAGTATTTGCTGAAAATGTCTCACAATATTTTCCACTTCATTAACTTAAATGTTTTTTCCATAATCAAACAGCTTTTTTGATTTGCTATGTCACAGCAAATTGCAATTGTCATTCATCATGAAATTCACAGTATATCTTCTTCCAGTCTCTTATCTTTAACTATTCTGGCCATAGTACTTATCTCCACTTGATTCTGCATCAGTAGTATGCTTTCATTTTAAATTTTTAAAATGTACATACTTATTTTTTAAACCTAGAATGCTAATTTAATGATAATTAAAGTAACTTAGTTACCAACTAGTTCCTTCATATCAGTGTAACTCATGTTGTCTTCATAAAGTATTCAAATAAACACATCAATTTCTTGACACCAACTAGATCAGTGATGTGTTTATGTGTGATGTTAGACACAACATATACATACAACATGCACAGTATAATACAAATATCTATGCAGTGCGGTGACTAAAGTGAAATGCAGTCTTACCAAAACAAAGTTGTCAGTGATGGGAAAATATTTGACACTGCTTCAGTTTTTAAATTTAGATTTAAATTAATTAAAATTAAAATTTAAAAGTCAGTTCTTCAGTCACACTAACCTTGTGTCTTACAAAGTTCAATCTGGTGGTAATACAGAATATATTAGACATAGTGTGGGAATGAGAGAAAAAAACTGAATGCAAGGTATCTGCAGTATTATTCGTTATTGCAATAATCCAGATTGGACATAAGGAAGATCCACTACAGCTGTGATGGTAGGAAAATGTCAAATATTTTTCATATGTTAAGTAGAATCAGCAGGACATAGTGATCAATAGGATGGGAGAGACCAAAAATTCCAGAAAGATCTTAAACACTGTAAGGTATACCTGTAAGCCCACGTTTCAATTATCTAATTCCAGCCTGCTAGATCTTTTGTACCAGTACTTTTGTACCACTTTTGTACCAGGTGTCCAGGAAGTTGGGTTCCATCATTGGTATTTTAATTAGGGGCCAAGTCTGCTAATTATTCCCAATATTCATCTCCCTTTCTTCCAATAATAAAAGAACCATCTCTTTTTTATTTGCTCAGTAGAGCCACTTAGGATCATGATTGTCTTTCTCCACTTTATTGGTTCATGGATTTTCAGTTATGGCCAATTGGAGATAACTGGAATTGTGTGGCAGTTTGGGGAACCTTCCTTAAATGTGCCTGGTTCATCCCCTTTGCTTTCTTCCTCCATGCCTCCATTCTGCTGCCTGGATTTGAATAAGATGCACTGGAGGGCTTTGGAGCAGAGCCATAAAGCCAGGGTTAAACTTCCAACCTCCAGAATTTTATGTGACATAGAACATTTTTCCTGGTTGAACCACTGTCCTTCCGGGTCTATCTGTCTTACTCACAGCCAAACATAATCTTTGCTTATGCACCCAGGTTGCTATACACTAAAATAGTCATCAAATCCCCCTATCTCATCTCAATCAAAAGCAGAGCAAAGATTTCCCGTGAGTGTTCCCTAAGTACTCATCCCCACCTCATCAAAAATTCAGAGTACCTGCAAGAGGGAGATACTTATATTTTCCTTCTAGGACATGTTTTTCTGGTAGGATGAGAAAAATGCTAAATGACATTTTGAAAGGTAGCATGAACTTTAGAAAAAAGGGTATTAGGGGATGCTATTTGAGATTATCCCTGGGGGAAGAGCAGCCAAATTAATTTACAGAACATTGTAAGATAGGAGCCTTAGTAAGATAAATGCTCCTAAGCTTGAGAAACATAAACAATAAGCATTAGCAGAAGTCGAATTATCAAACCACACTATCCTTGGCTTTTAAAACTGAAGTAACTGATTGTTTCCCCATGCCTGTCTTTGGGAAACTGAAATAGAGCAGTGCTTTAAGGCAGGTAGAGAAAGGGGAGTTACATCCATGAGTGAACAGTCTTGTTTTGTATCTCCTAACTGACCAATTTACAATAATTCCATTCTGAAATTTGGACTTATTAAGTTTGGACTCCTACTTCCAATCTTGGGAACTCTAGGTTCTTTCAAGAGTGAAGATAGAACTCTAGCCTATTAGATGCCATATTCTGATTCATTCAGTTCACAGAGGGGGCTTACAGCTTTTCTTACAAAAGGTAGAATTGAAACTAGACTGACAGAGAAGTTTGAGGATTGAGGTCTAGCCTAAGATGTCCATCCTTGACCTGTTGTGAGCTGAATTCCTGACATAAAAACCAGATATAAGACTTATATCCCTGGCACTGTAAGGATGAAGGCTTCTGCTCTAAGGCCTGGGATAAATACTCCTGTGAACTTCCAGACCCAAATTAACCCCTGTAGACATGTGATTGGCCCTTCTCCCACCCAGCCCAGAAATAAATATTTCAATTCCTTCCTCCACCAGCCTACCATCTACTAAATTTGCATAAGTTCCAATCACACCCTCTGACACTGTGATTTCACTTCCCATCAGCATGTGGGGACCAAGGACCTTCTTTTATCCTACAGATAGCCCTTCTCTGGGGCCACACAGACAAATCTGAAATGTATCTACTTTCAAAGATCTGCCTGTTGGTTTAGAAATGTAGACCAATAAAAAGATACTCATAACGTATTGCAACTAAGAGCTAATGAAAGGGGGCTGAGGCAGGTAGGCACCAAAGCAGAGTCTAGCAGGACTTCATGAAATCATATGGAGACTTCTATTTGGGGCAAACTAGGTAACCTGAAAAATCTTACAAAATACCTAGAAATGCTCACTCAGTAAAACAGAGAAATTATTATTTCAAATGCTGATAGATAGTCTATCAAATGCTTAGATAGCTGAGTATCTAAGAATATTAAAGAAATCTGCACTGGGGAAAACTGAAAAAGGAAACTGAAAAGTCAGCTCCAATGAGATGTTACAAAATGAATGGACCTGGAGAGGAAAGTGATGCCAGAAGCACAAGGAGAGACAAATTCATACACATAGTGGGCGATTTAACATATCTCTCAGTAAGTGATAGCCCAAGCAGACAAAAATTGCAAGCTAAACATATTGATCTAACGAGCATATTGTAAAAGCCATGCACTTAACATGCACTGAATACAAGCTGAAACTCACGTGGGTTATTTTTTTTTTAATGGACAAAGTTTTGAAACATCCTGATTTCAAAACTTACACTGCAAAGGTATCGTAATCAAAACTGTGTTACTGACATACAGGTCATGGAACAGAATTGAGAGTCCATAAATAAACTCAGACATTTATTGTCAATTGATTTTGACAAGGGGCTAAGACCATTCAATGGGGAAAGAAGAGTCTCTTCAACAAATAGTGCTGGGAAAACTGGATATCTATATGCAAAAGAATGAAGTTGGACCCTTACCTCAGATCATATTCAAAAATTAACTCAAAATGGATCAAAGACCTAAAAGTAAGAGTTAATACTATAACACTCTTAGAAGAAAACACAAGGGGAAAGCTTCATGACATTGGATTTGGCAATGATTTCTTGGACATGACACCAAAAGCACAGGAAACAAAAGACAAAAATAGATCAATTGGACTTCAAAATTAAATACCTTTGTACATCAAAGGTAACTATAAGCATAGTAAAACGGCAACCCTCAAAAAGGGAGAAAAATTTCAAATTATTTATCCGGCAAGAGATTAACATCCAAAATATAAAAACAATTTCTACACTTCAACAACAACAAAACAACCCAATTTTAAAATGATCAAATGAATAGACATTTCTTCCACGAAGATATACAAGCGGCCAATAAGAACATGAAAAGATGATCAACATCATTAATCACTGGGGAAATGCAAATCAAAACCACAATTAGGGGCTTCCCTGGTGGTGCAGTGGTTGAGAATCTGCCTGCTAATGCAGGGGACACGGGTTCAAGCCCTGGTCTGGGAGGATCCCACATGCTGCGGAGCAGCTAGGCCCGTGAGCCACGACTACTGAGCCTGCGCGTCTGGAGCCTGTGCTCCGCAACAGGAGAGGCCACGATAGTGAGAGGCCTGTGCACCACGATGAAGAGTGGCCCCCACTTGCCGCAACTGGAGAAAGCCCTTGCACAGAAACGAAGAAAATAAATAAATAAATAAATAAAAATTTTTTAAAAACCCACAATTAGGTACCACTTCACACCCATTATGATGACTATAATTAAAAAATAAATGAGAAGATAACAAGCATTGGTGAGGACGTGGAGAACTTAGAACCCTTGTGCATTGCTGATAGGAATGCAAAATGGTGCAGCTGCTGTGGAAAACAATATGGTGATTCCTCAAAACGTTAAACATAGAATTACCAGGTAATCCAACAATTACACTTCTAGGTATATACCCAAAACAACTGAAAGCAGGGACTTGAACAGATATTTGCACTCCAATGTTCATAGCAACATTATATCACAATAGCCAAAGGTGGAAAAAACCCAAATGTATACAAAAGATGAGTGCATAAACAAACTGTGGTTTATACATATTATAAAATATTATTTAGCCCTAAAAAAGAAATAACATTTTGATACACACTACAACATGGAAACCTTGAAAGCATTATGCTAAGTGAAATAAACCAGACACAAAATGTCAAATATTGTATGATTCCACTTACATGAGGTACCTTAACCAGTCAGATTCAGAGACAGAAAGTAGAATAGTGGTTACCAGAGGTTTGGGGGAACAGAGGCTGGAGTGATGGGGAGTTATAGTTTAATAGGTACAGAGTTTCCGTTTGGGATGATGCAAAAGTTCTGGGGGTGGATAGTGGTAGTGTGAATGTGCTTAGTGCTACTGAGTTGTACACTTAAAAATGGTTAAGGGGGCTTCCCTGGTGGTGCAGTGGTTGAGAATCTGCCTGCCAATGCAAGGGACACGGGTTCGAGCCCTGGTCTGGGAAGATCCCACATGCCGCGGAGCAACTAGGCCCATGAGCCACAACTACTGAGCCTGCGCGTCTGGAGCCTGTGCTCCACAACAAGAGAGGCTGCGATAGTGAGAGGCCCGCGCACCGCGATGAAGAGTGGCCCCCGCTTGCCGCAACTAGAGAAAGCCCTCGCACAGAAACGAAGACCCAACACAGCCAAAAAAAAATTAAAAAAATAATAAATAAATAATAAATAAATTTAAAAAAAATGGTTAAAATGGTAAACGTTATGATACATATTTTACCACAAGAAAATAATGAAACATAGACTACCAATATATTTATAAAATATAAATGAAAGCTTTCAGAATCCTGGGTGTGGGTGCATAACATCCAAGTAGAAAACATAAAGTAAATAATAAACAAACTTATCTACGAAAATAGTAAAGCTCCTGTTTTAATATCCCCTTGAGCAAAGTTAAAGCAGATTAAGTGGAAAATTTTTGTTCCAAATATGAGAAACAAACTATTGGACTGAATAAAGTTTTTATATAACAATATACAGATGAATACACCAATGTGAAAAAGAATGAGCGAAGGATAGAAATGGAGATTTAATAAAAGAGGAATTTTAAAATGTACATGAAAACATACATAACTTGTGACAAATAAATAGAAACGTTATAAGATATGCCATATTGGCCTTAAAACCAGCAAGTTTTTATAAAAATAATGTTCACTGTACCTTAATTTTGATGTACTATTAGTTCCTAATTAATTTTGGTGGTAAATAATTCATATACAACTTTTCTAGAGAGTACTTTATATCCTTATTTAAAATAAGCATGTTTTGGGTTTTTTTTTTGAATTTTATTTACTTATACAGCAGATTCTTATTCGTTATCTATTTTATACATATTAGTGTATATATGTCAATCCCAATCTCCCAATTCATTCCACCACCACCACCACCCCTGCCACTTTCCCCCCTTGGTGTCTGTACGTTTGTTCTCTACATCTGTGTCTCTATTTCTGCCCTGCAAACCGGTTCATCTGTACCATTTTTCTAGGCTCCACATATATACATTAATATACAATATTTGTTTTTCTTTCTGACTTACTGCACTCTGTATGACAGTCTCTAGATCCATCCATGTCTCTACAAATGACCCAATTTTGTTCCTTTTTATGGCTGAGTAATATTCCATTGTATATATGTACCACAACTTCTTTATCCATTTGTCTGTCGATGGGCATTTAGGTTGCTTCCATGTCCTGGCTATTGTAAATAGTGCTGCAATGAACATTGGGGTGCATGTGTCTTTTTGAATTATGGTTTTCTCTGGGTATATGCCCAGTAGTGGGATTGCTGGGTCATATGGTAATTCTATTTTTAGTTTTTTAAGGAAACTCCATACTGTTCTCCATAGTGGCTGTATCAATTTACATTCCCACCAACAGTGCAAGAGGGTTCCCTTTTCTCCACACCCTCTCCAGTATTTGCTGTTTGTAGGTTTTCTGATGATGCCCATTCTAACTGGTGTGAGGTGATACCTCACTGTAGTTTTGACTTGCATTTCTTTAATGTGTTGAGCATCTTTTCATGTGCTTCTTGGCCATCTGTATGTCTTCTTTGGAGAAATGTCTATTTAGGTCTTCTGCCCATTTTTTCATTGGGTTGTTTTTTTAATATTGAGCTGCATGAGCTCTTTATATATTTTGGAGATTAATCCTTTGTCCATTGATTCGTTTGCAGATATTTTCTCCCATTCTGAGGGTTGTTTTTTCGTCTTGATTGTAGTTTCCTTTGCTTTGCAAAAGCTTTTAAGTTTCATTAGATCCCATTTGTTTATTTTTGTTTTTATTTCCATTACTTTAGGAGGTGGATCAAAAAAGATCTTGCTGTGATTTATATAAAAGAGTGTTCTTCCTATGTTTTCCTATCAGAGTTTTATAGTGTCCGATCTTACATCTTACCTAATCTTACATTAGGTCTCTAATCCATTTTGAGTTTATTTTTGTGTATGGTGTTAGGGAGTGTTCTAATTTCATTCTTTTACATGTAGCTGTCCAGTTTTCCCAGCACCACTTACTGAAGAGACTGTCTTTTCTCCATTGTATATCCTTGCCTTTGTCATAGATTAGTTGACCATAGGTGCGTGGGTTTATCTCTGGGGTTTCTATCCTGTTCCATTGAGATATATATTTCTGTTTTTGTGCCAGTACCACATTGTCTTGAAACTGTAGCTTTGTAGTATAGTCTGAAGTCAGGGAGTCTGATTCCTCCAGCTCCATTCTTTTCCCTCAAGACTGCTTTGGCTATTTGGGGTCTTTTGTGTCTCCATACAAACTTTAAGATTTTTTGTTCCAGTTCTGTAAAAAATACCACTGGTAATTT
The DNA here is from genome assembly GCF_028564815.1 of Eubalaena glacialis. Taxonomy (NCBI): domain Eukaryota; kingdom Metazoa; phylum Chordata; class Mammalia; order Artiodactyla; family Balaenidae; genus Eubalaena; species Eubalaena glacialis. The sequence goes on along the minus strand of NC_083733.1, from coordinate 58,968,121 downwards.
GATAGGGATTGCAATGAATCTGTAGATTGCTTTGGGTAGTGTAGTCATTTTCACAATATTGATTCTTCCAATCCAAGAACATGGTATATCTCTCCATCTGTTTGTGTCATCTTTGATTTCTTTCATCAGTGTCTTATAGTTTTCTGAGTACAGGTCTTTTACCTCCTTAGGTAGGTTTATTCCTAGGTATTTTATTCTTTTTGTTAAAAATAAGCATGTTTTTAAATCCAGCAATCCATCTATAGGAATATATCTCATGTTAATCGTTAAACTTAAGAGAGAAAAAAGTGCATTTCTATAGGATTATTTATATTAACAAAGTTTGGAAATGATCAACAATAACAATTATGTATAGGTAGATAAAGTATTGTGTTTCAAAAAATGGAAAACTTGGTAGGCATTAATAATTATGTACAGATATAATGACTGATAGTCAACAAGATTTTTTTAATTGTTTTTTTATTGAATGGTTCTTTAAATTCTATAGTGCTTTACAATTTTCAAAAGTTTCACATACATATTTTCATGCAATCCCATAATAACCCTTTTTTTCCCCTACCCCTATATTGCCCCTCCCCCCTTCCCTCTCCTCACTGATAACCACTAGTTTGTTCTCCTTATCTGTGAGTCTGCTTCATTTTTGTTTTGCTCACTAATTTGCTGTATTTTTTAGATTCCCCATATAAGTGACATCATACAGTATATGCTTTCTCTGTATGACTATTTCACTTAGCATAATGCCCTCCAAGTCCATCCATGTTGCTGCAAATGGCAAAATTTCATTCTTTTCTATGGCTGAGTAGTATTCCATTATATACATATATATATATATATATATATATATGTATGTATGTATATATATACATATATATGTATGTATACATATATCACATCTTCTTTAACCATTCATCTGTTGATGGACACTTAGGTTGCTTCCATACCTTGGCAATTGTAAATAATGCTGCTATGCACTTTGAGGTGCATGTATCTTTCCAAATTAGTGTTTTCGTTGTTTTATGTTTTGGATATATACCCAGGAATGAAATTGCTGGGTCATATGGTAATCCTATTTTTAGTTTTTTGAGAAATTTCCATACTGTTTTCCACAGTGGCTGCACCAATTTATATTTCCATCAACAGTGTATGAGGGTTCCCTTTTCTCCACATCCTCACCATCATGTTGTGGTTTTTTTTGATGATAGCCATTCTGACCAGTGTGAGGTAATACATCATTGTGGTTTTCATTTGCATTTTCCTAATGATTAGTGATGATGAGCATCTTCTCATGTGCCAGTTTGCCATCTGCATTTTCTGTTTGGAAAAATGTCTATTCAGTTCTTCTGCCTATTTTTTAATCATTTTTTTTTAAATGATGATTTATATGAGCTGTTATGTATATGTTACATATTAACCCTTTATTGGTCATATCATTTGCAAATATGACCCATTCAGTAGGTTGTCTTTTCGTTTTGTCAATGGTTTCCTTTGCTGTGCAAAAGCTTTTAAGTAATTAGGTCCCATTTGTTTATTTTTGCTTTCATTTCCTTTGCTTTAGGAGACGGATCCAAAAAAAAATTATGCAGCAATTTATGTCAAAGAGTGTTCTGCCTCTGTTTTCCTCTAGGGGTTTTATAGTATCCAGTCTTGCATTTAGGTCTTTAATCCATTTTATTTTAATTTATTTATTTTTATTTTTATTTATATTTATTTTTGGCTGCATTGGATTTTTTGGCTGAGTGCAGGCTTTCTCTAGTTGCGGTGAGCGGGGGTTACTCTTCGTTGCGGTGCACGGGCTTCTCACTGCGGTGGCTTCTCTTGTTGTGGAGCACGGGCTCTAGGCGTGCAGGCTTCAGTAGTTGTGGCTCATGGGCTCTAGAGTGCAGGCTCAGTAGTTGTGGCACATGGGCTTAGTTGCTCCGCAGCATGTGGGATCTTCCCGGACAAGGGCTTGAACCTGTGTCCCCTGCATTGGCAGGTGGATTCTTAACCACTGCACCACCAGGGAAGCCCCTTTAATCCATTTTGAGTTAGTTTTTGTAGCTGGTGTTAGATAATGTTCTGATTTCATTCTTTTACATGTAGCTGTCCACTTTTCCCAGCACCAATATTGAAGAGACTGTCTTCTCTCCTGATATTCACACGATTTTGAGAAAATAAACAGATTACATACAAAAATGCAATGTCTCTGCAATTTTGTAAAAATTATAGATATGCCCTAAAATAACAATGTCTAATATAAACACAGTATTTGTAAAGGTACATTTGATATTAGACACTAATTCTGACTGGTTTATAAAACTTTTGAAATTCAGGCATCTTTGCTCTTAAGTAGATAATAATTTCTTCTTCAATATTTATATAATACAGTGTAATTAAGCCCTGAAGGCACTGAAACACAACCTTCTCAGATCAAATCCATGTCATCCCACTTAGAAGTTGGGGAATCCTGGACAAGTTGTTTAACTTGCATAAGCTTTATTTTTCTTTATTGGTATAATGGCAATATTACTTACTACTACACACATAGGGTTTTGTTTCTAGATTTAAATTAGATAATTATATGCATCTTTTAGTTCTATGCCTGACACATGAAAAGCATAAACATAATTTTTTCAGTCGCCCTCCTTGGGATAGGCATGTTTTTGCTGGAGTAAAACAGGCAGGGATTGTTGGGTGGGACACCAACAGAATGTTCTGCTGTAGCTCCTATTATATGAAAGCTGTGATGGGTAATTTTATGGGTCAACGTGACTGGGCCATGGGTGCCCAGATATTTGGTTAAACTCTATCTCGTGTGTCTCTGAGGGTGTTTTGGATGACATTAACATTTGAAATCAGTGGACTGAGTAAAGCAGATTGTCCTCCCTGATGTGGGTCTCGCCCAATCCGTTGAAGGCCTGAATAGAATAAAAAGACTAAGCAAAGAGAATTCTTCCTCTCTGTCTTTGAGCTGCAACATCAGTCTTCTGCTGCTTTCACACTCACACTCCAACTGGAACATACACCATCGGCTCTCCTGGTCTTCAGGCCTTCAAACTTAGACTGGGACTATGCTATCCTGGGTCTCCAGTTTGTCAGCTGCAGAACTTGGGACTTCTCGGCCTCCATAATTTATAACATTGGTTTGGCCAAAATGTTCATTCAGGTGTAAGGAAAAAATGAACAAACTTTTTGGACAACCCAATAACTATGTATATATCTATATGGATATATATGGTCTATATATAGGTAGATACATATATGTATGTATATATTATCTATATCTATATCACCTATTGGTTCCATTTCTCTGCAGAACCCAGACTAATAGAAGAGCAAAAGAAAGAAATCTCAGCTATGCTGGGGCTCAGACATCCACTGTATGTGACCTACAGAAGTTATCTGAGGGAACTCTTAAGGGAGGGGACCCAGGCAAATGACATTTAAATCAGAACTAAGCTTTAAGGGAAGGGGAGATGAAGTGCACACCCAGAAATGATGCTTCTGCACCTCTGACCCTCTTCCAGTTCCTCTCAAAGTCTCCAAGCACTTTCCCTTCTTGGTGTTGGTTTGAAAACTCAGAGGAGTCCCCAGGTTAAATTCAAAACTGGCCCCCGTACATGGAGGGCAAGGAGAGACCAACAGAAGAAGCAGACCAGTCCGGATTGGTAGGTGGCAGTGTTAATAAGCAAGGGAACTTACATAGGAGGCTTGTCTTGAGCAGCTGCAAGTGAGTAAATCTCTACACCCCCCTGCCAGAACCTTAAAAGTTTATATAGAGGCTGTATCTGGGTTCAGTCACATATACTGTCCAGATGGTCTCAACAACACATTAGCACCTCAAGGATGCATGCTTGGAATGACTCCTAGTGTGAGAACACTGGGCAGAATGTACATTCCAAGGAAGGGAGTAGGGAGGAGTCTCCAATTGCCAGGATCCAGTTTGCAGGTCAACCAGCGGTCACTTCCTCCTGATGACCTCTTCCAACAGCCTCCATCTTTTAAAAGGCTGTTGGGATTCTGTACAGCCTTTTGTTAGAGCACCTCCCAGTCCAGCATTGTGGTCCAGATAATAGTCATTCAAAGGAGTTCCCTGTTTCGAGACAACCCCACGAAGTAAGAATACCCATTTGTCTGCCCATACCTTTTATTTCTTTGTCAAATTGTGCTCACATGGTGGGGGTCACATCTTCAGGAAGTCTGTATGAAGAAGAAATCTCCTTAACTTTGGATATTGAAAAGCATCTTAATGTAGAGTTCTGTCACATTTTCTCCTTTTTTTCCTGTAATTTTCTCCACAATTATTCATAAACTGACATACTGTTGACTTTAATCATTCAGCCACGTCATAATAAGACTCACTTTAAACCATATTAATATAGAATAATTTGCTGAATTTTTCACTATTTTTAAAAGTAAGAAATAAATGTAAATTTATAAATTCATATAGCAACTATAAACATGGTTATAGGAAAGGTTTATATTTTTCTATTGACTGATGTCATGGACGTAAATTATCATCTTTGAAATTATTAACTACTGCTCAGTTACCCCGTAATGGGTTGTGCTGATGCACAGGGATGCCAGCTATGTTGTTAAGAGTCTGGTAGCTTATAGCGTTTTTCCACAATTCTTCCTTTACTAGGTGCCCTTGTCATGGCTCACCCCTGCTGTTAATATTGGACTCGTCCATTTGACTTGTCTAATCAACAGAATGTGGGCTGATCAGGATGGGTGTATAGACTTTAAAGATGCTTTGGCTCAGCCTTTTGTGCTTCTGCCGTGCACCATGAAAAGAACATGCCCAAGAACCTGCTGGCCAAAATGAGACATCAGAAACAGGAGGGGAGAATAACCTTTTTAACCGCATGAGTTATTTCAAAAATCACCCCTTCTAAGAAAGCAACTGGAAGTTTTCCACCAGGTGAAAGAGTAGAAAACTAGAAATTCAATATAGGAGAGAAGTGAAAAGAATCTCTATAGTGATGGTGGTGGAGGAGACTACAGTATCTCTTGTGTACCAGGCACAGACGGCAACCAGCCCAGAGTGGATCATATTTTAAAATTGTGGCCAAAGATGATGCAGACCCTTTCCTCCACAGGAAACACTCAGGTATACCGAAAGTAAATTGAATTAAAAATGACTGGTGAAATCCGTAATAATGGTATATGACTGACACTGAATTATGAGGTATTAAAGAAATATTTTCAAATCTTAATGTCTACTCTGAGGCAATACAGTCTATTTATATAGAATATCTCCCCAAGAATACAGAAGCTGAAAAATGAGGTTGTCTCTAAAGAGCATCATTGCGTAGCTTGGGGAAAGGGGAAAGAATAAGACTTTTGTTTCTTTTGAATTTAGCACTGTGTGTTATAAAAATGAACTGGGTGAATATGTCCCCCAAATTCCAGTTACACCTTTGTTTTATTTCCACATTATAAAATTTGGCCTTCTTTAGTCTTGAGGCTAACAGAATTCCAGGAGTTAAATTTAAAAGCCTCCTCTGACTCTGGGAGAAAAAATACCTTACAAAGATGGACCAATAATATTTCCCCTGTCCCCAACAGCTACAAAATATCAGATAATAAAAAGCTCCTAGTAAATGTTCTCACTAATAAAATAGACTTTAATACTTCAGACTTTTTGCTGTCTTTTTGAAATAAACATTAACTTCTCAAGAGTCTGTAATTATGTCTGGTGGTCTTAATCATACATACCTTTAATTTAAATTGTCATGTTTTATGAAATGTACACATATACGTAAAATTTTTGTTAAAATAAAGGATCTGGCTTATTGTGGTTTTTCTTTCATTATATATACGTGCATGAAAAGTTAATGAAATGTATGGGTCTGCTAGATTTCTTATTTAAATAAAACATTCAAGAGTCTGTGACCAATTTAAAGTAACATTAGTGATTATTCAAAAACTACCCATGACCCATTTTAGCAATTAAGAGCAGACGTACACTGTTGGCTAATGGGAAATGTTTCCTTGCTAAGAGAGAGAACAGAAAATGATCTCTCCTATTTTTACATCTGGATGTTGTCATGGCTGTGTAGAATGTCCAAAAACCTGTCAGCCATCATGGTAGCAGCCAACACTGGGGAATACAGAGTGGAAAACGAAAGAGAATCTGAGTCTCTGAATATTTCATTTTGCTAATGAATCAAAAATCTCTGGAGCTGGTTCTCCCTTTTAAAGCCTGTTATATGACTCAACATACTTCCTCATTGCTTCAGCCAGGTTGGTATTTTAATTTCTGATGAGTATATCCTAACTGTAACAAACAACTAAAGGACATGGTTCATACTGGGAGCTGGAGATGCAGAGACAAAGCTGATTCCATCACAGCCATCAACCAGCTCACTGTCTGGTGGGGGATGAACACACACACAGAATGGCCTAGGTGTTAAATGCTGTCCTACAAATTGTACAGATACTTTGTGAAACTAGACAAACCTAATGCATCCAATGATGTATGAGCAAGGAGCGAAGAGATATTGCAAAAATATTCAAATAGCCAATAAACAATCAGAAAATTGGAAATGTGAACCACAATCATCACAATCAGATGCCACTATATACCTACCAGAGTAGCAGAAAATATATATATATTTTAAACTGATGATGCCAAGTATTGTCAAGGATACAAACACACACTGCTGGTGGGAGTGCCAGTTGGTATATCTGTTTGGAAATCTATTTAGGAGAACTAAACTTACTAAAGCTGAACACAGGCATACTCATAACCAAACCCAAGCAATTTCACTTCCAGTATATAGAGAAAGAAATGTGTACATGTATGCTCTGAAAGATATGGACAAGTATGGTCATAGGGAGCTCTGACTTCCCAACACAGCATACCCAAGAACACATAATGAAGGATTTTCAATGAGAGGCAGTGTTGGAATGCTGCTTTTATGTGGATCTCGGCTATGAAGTTTCCTTAGAGGAACTGTGCTGGGCAGAGAAATTGTTGTGTCCTAAGTAGAAATTTGAAAACAAGCAAATCAACAGATGAAACTAGAAAAGTGATTAAGGGTCTCCAATTCAAAACAAAACAACCCAATACAGTCCTGCAATTTTAAAGAACAGGTAATCACAATACAAAACATACAAAAATACATTTTAAAAGACAATTATCAGTCTCACTCATGAGATGTAAAAATTCTAAATAAAATAGTAGCAAATGACATCAAGCAGTGCATACAAAACAGACACGCATGCACGCACACACACACCAGTGGCTAACCTGGGTATATCCAGGAATGGGAAGAAGTCAAAGGGTCTGTCAGTATAAATTATCACATTAACAAATTAAATACTATACCACTGCAGAAAGGGATAATGAAATGGCATTTGATAAAACTCAGGAGCCATGCCTTAGATACAAAAAGATTTTTACTCACAAATAAGAGAAAACGTTAGAAGGCAACTGTTTGAGAGCATGATGCTAACTGTCATCCTGTCAGCTAACAATCAGACTTGGTGACTGAAATTTCCAACTTTACAGACTCTCTTTTAGTTATGGCATCATTTCCCAATGCAGTTTCACATCCCTAAGATGTTAATAAGTCATGAGAATTGGTATTTCCATAGTACAGTTTGAGCTATACCAATTTAAACAAAGTCGAACAATTTTCTTCACTACTCTTTTGTCTTTTGATAAGCTGATAAGGTGCTTTTGGTCGTTCCCTAAGGGGGATTTAGAAGATGCTGCTTCATAAGCTTCTTTAACCAGAGAATTCCCCTTGTTTTTCAAGTATTTTTAAGTACTGGTGATCTTTGAGACAATTTCAGAAATGCTTGGTGGGACGAGGCACCATCTCCACATCTCCTAGTTGACACGCAAATATGGCACCCAGGAGGAGTAAAATACTGACTGGTAATGCTTTACTCTATTAAAACACTCAAAAGTATTCTTTGTGTTATATTGGATGATTAAAATTGCAATTATGTGGAATAATGCTGTCAACCACTAGCCGGTAAACGACTATACAGTGATATCACGGATGGCCTACCTGCACAAAATGGACATAGAGGTAGGGTGCAGATTAAAACAATGACCAAGATGAACCACAGACATTTGTCAATGCAGTTTTGATGTAACTGATATTTGGAAATCAGTAATTTTTAAAGGGTTGAATTCTGTTGAGTATATAAACACTTTTATTTCATCATAACTAATATGCTTTGATGCTAGCACTAAATCATGACAGCCACCCAGATGAAAATGAATGTGAGACACCATCAACTTTGAGATGCATTCTGATTTCCAGATATTAAAATTCATCTTAGAATTAAGTTGCTGTGTGTGATTTCCTACTCTAAAAGTCATACAGGTCTAAGATAAACTATCAGAATAAATTACACTTGTGCTGATTCAATTTTTGGTCAGTTAGCTTATATTTCCATTTAAACCAGAAAATTTTGGGCCTGGATATCCCATATATTTTCTATTGCACAGTCTTACATCATACATTTGGATTCTGCTTGCTGATATTTAATTAGAATTTTTACATTTACCTAAATTCAGTTAATCTAGCTTTTGCTTTTTAGAGGCTATCTCCATTTAGTTTTGTTACTAGATATATGTTATCCAGGTAAGATGAGTTAGTAAAATTTTTAGCTATTTTCATCTTGAAATTTTTACCTAAGGAGATGACAATTTCCAAGTGTTGTTTCTAAAAGGGAGATCCTGGACCAATTTTTTCAGCCTTTTCCTTTGTTTATTGGTCCAAATAGGTTTAAATACATTGTATTGCCTTAAATTAAAAAAAAACTCCATATCTATAATTATATCTCCTTTCTTATTCATGATTCTACAGTGTTGCCAATTTTCTTGATTTTTCCTTGTTCAGATTTATCAAAGTCTAGTTGAGGTTAGTGGACTTTTCACAGAGGAATAATGATCGAAGACTATTGCTTTAATTCCTAATCATTAATCTCAAATTTTAGCTATATTGATTGCTTCTGTATTTTGGTTTAGGATGTGTTATTTTTCTAGCTTCTTAGTTCAGTGTGACAGGAACCACATAGATACTGGGGGAAACAAGGTATAGTTCTGGCCCTCCATCTGGGCCAGATGCATCTTGGTTCCTCCAAGACATATTAACAATGGTATTACTTTCCCACTGAGTAGAGCTTCAGGGACATCCTACAAGCTCCAATATATAATCATTTCATTATCATTGTTTTCTGCAAAATCTCTAATTGTTTCAATTTTCTTGTTGATTCAGAACTTATACATACATATGATTATACATTCCCAAAAGTAGCTGACCAAGGTTCACTAATCCTACTAGTTGTATAATGGATCTTTATAATGGAGAACTCTAGCAGTCACCATCTTTTTTTTTTTAATTATTATTAATTTTTATTTTTAATTTATTTTTGGCTGCATTGGGTCTTCGTTGCTGCATGCAGGCTTTCTTTAGTTGCAGTGAACAAGGGCTACTCTTCGTTATGGTGTGCAGGCTTCTCATTGCAGTGGCTTCTCTTGTTGCGAAGCATGGGCTCTAGGCACATGGACTTCAGCACTTGCGGCGCATGGGCTCAGTAGTTGTGGCTTGCGGTCTCTAGAGTGCAGGCTCAGTAGTTGTGGCGCACGGGCTTAGTTGCTCTGCTGCATGTGGGATCTTCCTGGACCAGGGATCGAACCCATGTCCCCTGCATTGGCAGGCAGATTCTTAACCACTGCACCACCAGGGAAGTCCAGCAGTCACGATCTTAATCAAATGATCAAACGTAGCATTGGTGATAGTGGGGAAAATGGATATTAATTGCTTATGATGTCTTTCAATAAAAAGTACATGTCACCTCCTATGAATTGTTCTGGTGCAAAATGTTTAATCCTCTAGCTCTAACTTGATTTTATGAGAGATATGAAGGATAGAGGTACAAATTAAATTTCACTATGAGAGAACAAACAAAATCTAGAATGTATGGCATTCTATAAAATAGCTTTCCTGAAATCTTCAAAAAGTCTGTTCAAGACTAAAATCTAGAGACATGACAACCAAATGCCATGTGTGAATATATATTCAGAAAGCAAAAATGCCCAAATGTTTAGAATTTTTGATTCTATGTAGAGAGTAGATGGATGTTCATTATACTGTTCCTTAAATTTTTCTGAATGTCTAAAAAATGATCATAATAAAGTTTTGGTAAAGAATTCCAAAATGGACAGTTTTCTTTTTGTTCTCTTTAATTTCTAATTTACCTCAAAAAGTGAGTGGAGAATTTTAATTACTACTTGTCTGTTGGGATTCATTACAGCAAATTGCTTCACATCTCTCTCTGATTCTTCTCCAGGTATAATCCCAACATCTTAACACTTACTAAATCCAAAATGTTTCTTTTTAGTCTTATTTTTTGATGCAGCTTAAGGGATAAATTATGAATAAAAATCCTCTCAAATTCTTTACATTTTACTAGATCTTTTATCCAGAATGAACCACCTGAAATTCAAATGGATGAGTGGTTATGGGAAGCTTTTCCAAATTCATTATACGAAATGGGCATTCCTCTCCTAAGACTTCGCCAATAGTAATATTTATGATGATGATAATAAGAACAATAGTATGTATTGAGCACAGGCTACATACTAGATACTCTTCCAAGGATTTGACCCATACTACATCCATCCAATCTCCACAACAGCACTATTACAGAGCTACCATCACCAGCATTTTAAACATGATGCCCAGAGGGGATAAGCAGTTTGCCCAACATCCCACAAGTAATAAGGAGGTAGAATGGTGATAAAAATAAGTATGGTTTCTGCCATGGATAAGGTGTTTCCTACATTTGTGATATTAACAGGGTTATTCTCTAGGAAGAGTTTGCTGAAGTTTAACAAAGATTGAATAGTGTTGGAAAGCTTCTATACATTCACTAAATCAACATATCTGGTATAAATTCTCTATGCTCTTATGGGCAGAAGGAAATTGTGATTCCCACATTAGCCAAATCTTCCTATAGAATGAATATTCTGCTACTTTAATTAGGGAGGTAACAAGGGAGGGATTTCTTCTTCTAATTAAGTCACATTGTGACTTGTCTCATGTTTTAAAAAGTGTGAATGCTGTCTCTCAAATTATCTAGGAAAGGACAAACTTTTTGTTTTTAATTTCCAATCATTCATCGACTTATACTTTTGTATAATGATGTTATGGCAAAATCAAATTGCTATAAAATTTTCCAGACACTCTCACTTTCTGCATTTATCTCATGACTGACAGGTAACAATTCTGTGGACTGGCAAAGAGTTTCTGGCCAATAGTTTGAGTAGCACTTGTCTAAAAGCCTTCCTACAATTCTAATTCAAAGGATTTCTCATTTGGATGAATTCCCTGATGTATTCTAAGATGTTTACCATGTCTACAAGTCTTCCCACATTCCTTAAATTCACAGGATTTCACAGTAGTATGAATTCTCTGATATGCAGGGCAAGAACCAAATTAAATTTACATCCTTCCCTTAAAGAGTAATAAGCATAATTTTTCCAATGTTTATGAGACTTTGTACCATGAATTAAATAAAGATCTTTACACATTCCCTACATTTAAATGGCTTCACATCAGTACAGATGTTCAATAAGATCATACAGAAGTCTAAAGGCCTTTTCATATTCCTCATTTTCAAAATATTTCTCACTAGTATGAATTTTCTGGTATCAAGTGAATTGTCCATACACAGGTAAGGCTTTTGCACATTCCCTACATTCATAAGGTTTCTCAAGAGTAAGACTTCTCCTCATGTTGTCTGTACACACACAAAAATATGTTCTTTCACATCTCTTCGATCATAAAGTTTCACCAGCATCAACTGTCTTATTTGAGTAAGCTGTCCATATAAAGGCTTCCCCACATTCTTTATATTTGTAGGGTTTATCATTATTATTAGTTCTTTCATGTTGAACATGGCTTGAGCCACAAGTAAATGTCTTTCCAAATTCCTTACATTGATAAGGTTTCTTGCCAGTATGAAATCTCTGATGAACACGAAGTTGATAGCCACTACCAAAGGCCTTCCCACAGTCTTTACATTCATAGGATTTCTCACCAGTATGAACTCTCTCATGTTTAACAAGGCTTGAACCCCAACTAAAGGCCTTCCCACATTCCTTACATTTAAAAGGTTTCTCACCAGTATGGATTTTCTGATGTTGAGTAAGGTGATAGCCACGACTAAAGGCCTTTCCACATTCTTTACATTCATAGGGTTTCTCACCAGTATGGATTCTCTCATGTTGAACCAGACTTGAGCCACAATTAAAAGTCTTCCCACATTCCTTACATTCATAGGGTTTCTTGCCAGTATGAAATATCTGATGTCGAGTAAGTTGATAGCCACTACCAAAGGCTTTTCCACATTCTTTACATTCATAGGATTTCTCACCAGTATGGATTCTCTCATGTTTAACAAGGCTTGAACCCCAACTAAAGGCCTTCCCACATTCTTTACATTCAAAGGGTTTCTCACCAGTATGGATTTTCTGATGTTGAGTAAGGTGATAGCCTCGACTAAAGGCCTTTCCACATTCTTTACATTCATAGGGTTTCTCACCAGTATGGATTCTCTCATGTTGAACCAGACTTGAGCCACAATTAAAAGTCTTCCCACATTCCTTACATTCATAGGGTTTCTTGCCAGTATGAAATAACTGATGTCGGGTAAGTTGATAGCCCCAACAAAAAGCCTTTCCACATATTTTACATACATAAGGTTTCTTACCAGTGTGGATTTTATGATGCTGAGTAAGTTGATAGCCACGACTGAAGGCCTTCCCACATTCTTTACATTTATAAGGTTTCTCACCTGTATGAATTATTTCATGTTTAGCAAGGCTTGAGCCCCAAAAAAAGGCCTTTCCACATTCTTTACATTCATAAGATTTCACACCAATATGAATTTTCTGATGTTGAGTAAGGTGATAGCCACGACTGAAGGCCTTCCCACATTCTTTACATTCATAGGGCTTCTCGCCAGTATGAATTCTCTCATGTTTAACAAGGCTTGATCCCCAACTAAAGGTCTTCCCACATTCCTTACATTCATAAGGTTTCTCACCAGTATGAAATCTCTGATGCACAGTGAGTTGATAGGCACTTAAAAAGTCTTTCCCACATTCTTTACATTCAAAATGTTTTTCAGCCATATGAATTCTCTCATGTTGAACAAGTTTTGAGTCATGACTACAAGCCTTCCCACATTCCTTACAAACGTAGGGTTTCTCTTGATTATGAATTTTTTGATGTGCAGTAAGAGATTTACATTTTCTGTAAGTGGGCACTTTTTCATAGTTGATTATCATTTGACTGAAGTATCCCTCTTGATGTCCCTGAAGGCCCTCAAATCTTCTCTTACACTTCCAATTATTTTTGAAAAGGAATGCCTCAAAGCCAAGGGTTTTACTTCTTTCCTTTATCTCCTGTTGGGGAAAATTTATTTCAAAAATGTCCTTTTTTGCAAATGTATTTTTGGTCTCATATGTTGACTCCAAATCTGAAAGAAAACAAGAAAACCACACATTTTATTGCCTTTACCAGAAAAAAAGCTCTTTATAGTAGAAATAAAGACAAATTGAAAAGAATACCCATAAGTGAACTCAATCAGGAGACTTACTGAATTCCTAAGCACAAGCCTCTCCCCTGTCCAACAACAAACTCAGCTTTGATGTTTCAGTTCTTGTGATATTAATGTTCTGATATGACAGTTTTCTGAAGGATTCCACAAAGATCACTTTAACAAGTCCCTCATCTTCCTGTGTAAATGGTCTCTTAAACCAAATGTGCCCTTCCACTAGTCAAGTCACTGGGCAAAGGATATTAGGATCTGAGTTCAGGGCTGCTAAGGTGACTGGAATTTGTGGTTCAAGATTTATCAGAGAAAGAGGTCATGCAAAGAAGTTCCGGGAATCTATACAGGGATTCTCCCTTGGATCTGTAACCGAATGTCGTTATGCATCCACAAGGTGCCTCTCCACAATGTGACTGGGGTACTCTCAGAGATTCTAGAGGTTGTACACTGGAGTGCCAACCCAACCTGAATGGAAAGACCTCAGTGAACACCCCCAAGCATTTATTTGAGGCCTCTCAAAGGACATATATTGAAAGTAAGAACCACACACTGGAGCAGTACTTCTCAAAATTTCTGGTCTCAGCATCTCTTATACTCTTAAACATTGGTAAATCCCTTGCTTGCACATGCATAAGTATATTTGAAATACAAAATATACAAATCTAGTATTTTTGCCTATTGGTGATTGTATAATATTTTGGTTGAGCTATTAAATGGTGGATGAGTACTGTGGATGTGATTGTGGGAAGTAATTTTAATCATGAATAAAACTGCACAGGACTAAACTGCACTAACTATTGCTATTTTATTGAACAATGTCTTATTGCTTTGTATACATTTACATTTGGGTGTAAAGACTGTGTGTATATCCAAAAGGAAGTCACAGTATTTCAATTGACTAACCTAATATTACAACTACTTTGAGATGACCAAATGTCAACTAAAAGGAGTACAGTTTTGTACAACTTAGCATCAACAAATAGTTCAATAAATTTGAATTGGGCTTGTATTATAATTACTTGGACTTGAATGTTTCTGTGTAATGCTTAACAGTGCTAGTAAATGAATACAGGTTTAACTTCTTTTTAGATGTTTAAAAAAAAAAAGCACTGAGGACTCAAAAGAGGTTTTGTTTATGTGGGTTATATCTTTTGACATTTACCATATTAGAAATTAAAATAGAAATTTAAAGATTTATTAATTCATTTTAAAGTGACAATAAATCATTAAATGTTAACAAATAACATTAGGGCTTCCCTGGTGGCGCAGTGGTTGAGAATCTGCCTGCTGATGCAGGGGACACGGGTTCGAGCCCTGGTCTGGGAGGATCCCACATGCCGCAGAGCAGCTGGGCCCGTGAGCCACAATTACTGAGCCTGCGCGTCTGGAGCCTGTGCTCCGCAACGAGAGGTCGCGATAGTGAGAGGCCCACGCACCACGATGAAGAGTGGCCCCCGCTTGCTGCAACTAGAGAAAGCCCTCACACAGAAACGAAGACCCAACACAGCCACAAATAAATAAATAAATAAATAAAAATTTAAAGAATATGGTTCCTATTAAAAAAATAATAACATTAAATAATTAAATTTTCCCAAACAAAAAAATTAATGAATTATTGTTTTAATCTTCTGCAAATCTCTTTAATATCTGGTTTAACAGAAGACAACTGGATTCTCACATCTGCTTTTGCATTCAATCTGTAGCAATACTATTTTGGTTGAAGGATATGAAGAAAATCCAGCCTCCCACAGATGTGTAATTGTAAAATAGCAGAATAGCCTATGAACCTTCTCAGGTAATTGTGGGTGTTATTCTTTGATACTACAGTAAAAATTGAGACGTGGTAGTTTCTTAAAGATTAGTTCCAATGTGGAATATGCAACCATACTGGTGAACTTTTCATACTATGTTACATTATAATCCATTGCACTTTGGATGATTTTTTATCCATGCATAATTTTGTACTATGTACTGGTTATCTGAAAAACGGTAGTTCACTGAGTTATGCAGATCTTTGAAATGTTGACATATTTCATTACACGATATCAAAAAATCACATTAATAATATCACCTCACCAGAAATTTTTTTATTTATTGGGAAGCTGTAAAGCTCAAAATAATAGATATAAGCTTCACACAATTCTAATTTTTACTTAAAAGTTTGAATTTTATCACTGGCAACAAATACTTTTAGTTGTTCTTAAAGTGACAGGCTCATTTACAAGAAAATGTTTTCCAAATACCCAAGCCTAAAGAACCATAGTCTGTCTCATTCTTCCAAGGGAAAAAAAAACAAAACTGTGTTCCATGAAAAAAGCAGCTAGTTTAACTCACAATTCAAACATCGGCACAGGTGGTTTCCCTCAAGGCAACCACTGCACCTTAGTATATAACAAAAGAGCTTAATGGAGACTTCCCATTTCATCACACAGAATATTCTAAAAATGCATCCTCAAGGGTCAAGATTTAATAAAATGAAGCCCCAGAGCAGGGTACTAAAGGTCAACCAGCATGAGGAGGGTTTCAGTATAAAAGGGTTGTCCTATGTCAGGAGTCAGAATGCAAGCAGGGTAAGGACAAGTGTCTGTGTGTGAGTGACCTGGCATGGGTTGTCACAGCCCAAGTGGGATGAGACAGGCAATCACATGATCAAGGTGGTGGTGGTGGTGATAACAGAAGACTGGTTACACATACAGAGTTTGATCAAATAAGTACAGTTGTCCCTCGGGATCCTTGGGGGATTGGTTCCAGAACCCACCTAGGATACCTGAGGATGCTAAGTCCCGTAATCGGCCCTCCTTTTCCACAGATGCAGAACGCATGGAAATGAAGGGTCAACTGTATATTTATTGAAAAATAATCTGCATAGAAGTGGACCTGAATAGTTCAAACCCATGTTGTTCAAGGGTTGACAATAAATACATTAAGGATAATGGAACCCAGGTTTTTCACTGTCAGAAAAGGGAGTTAGAAATATGGAAAGTGAATAAGCTGAAATGAAACCTGTAGTGTTGAAATGGAATTGGAGATATCTGTATGAACTCATGGTTTCAATCTATAGATGTAAATGTGTGTGCATGTATACATATTTATGCATATAAACATATTCCCTACTCTGTCCACTGAGAGGGCCAAGGGACAGCCATCCCCCAGCAGCAGTGAGCAAATCTAGTACCCAGATTTTGGCTTCTAAATAGCATTCTCAACTAAAAGGAACCAGGGCACCGTGAAGAAATGGCTGACTTTAGGGCTGGAGCAGGGAAAGTGCAAGATGAGCCTGGAACATGGTGTTGGGCAGAAAATAAGGAGGTGCTCTAAGTGTGATGGAGACATGCCAAAGGACACAGAAACCACTGTTGAGAGAATTCCCACTGGTCAAATCCAGGACCAGCTTCAAAATAAATAATGGGAAGAACAGATTACAACCCATGGACTAGAAATCCAACATATGAATAAGTTGAAAGTTTGAAGAGGAATACAATACTTAATAGTCTCAAAGTTCCTCCTCACAAAAGGCTCATTAAAGGAAAAAAGATTAACTTTACAGGGAGGAGGCCGGTGGACACTACCATAATCACCTGCTCAAAGTAAGCATCATCAGTAATGACAAATCATTTGCTCCACCTGACAGAATGCAAGGAGAACACACCATCAGTTCTGTGATACTCCTGCCAAAGATGCATAATCCAAATCTAATCATGAGGAAAGAGCAGACAAACCCAAACTGAAGAACACTGTACAAAATAACAGGGCTGGAATCTTCAGAAGTTAACAAGAAATGGGTATTTTGATAGGGAATGCATTAAATCTGTAGATTGCTTTGGGTAGTATGGTCATGTTAACGATATTAATTCTTGTAATCCAAGAACATGGGATATCTTTCCATTTCTTTGAATCATTTTTAATTTCCTTTATCAATGTTTTATAGTTTTCAGCATATAGGTCTTTCACCTCCCTGGTTAAGTTTATTCCTAGGTACTTTTTTTTGGACATGATTTTAAATGGAATTTTTTTTTTTTTTTTTACTTTCTGGTATTTCACTGTTAGTATAAAGAAATGCAACAGATTTCTGTATACTAATCTTGCATCCTGCTACCTTGCTGAATTTATTTTTTAGTTCTGATAGTTTTTGTGTGAAGTCTTTACGGTTCTTTATATGGAGTATCATGTCATTTGCAAATAGTGACAATTTCACCTCTTCCTTTCCAATTTGGATACCTTTTATTTCTTTTTCTTGTCTGAATTCTGTGGCTAGGACTTCCAATCCTTCGTTGAATAGAAGTGGTGGGAGTGGGCATCCTTGTCTTGTTCCTGAAGTTAGTGAGAAGGCTTTCAGCTTTTCACCACTGAATACTATTGATATGTTGGCTGTGGGTTTGTTGTAAATGGCTTTTATTATGTTGAGATATGTTCCCTCTATACCCACTTTAGTGAGAGTTTTTATCACGAACGGATGTTGAATTTTATCAAATGCTTTTTCTGTGTCTATTCAGATTAATCATGTGGTTTTTCTCTTTTCTTTTGTTAATGTGGTGTACGTATCACAGTGATTGATTTGCATATGTTGAACCAGCCTTGTGACCCTGGAACGAATCCAACTGATCATGGAGTATGATCATTTTTATGTATTGTTAGATTCAGTTTGCTAATATTTTGTTGAGAATTTTTGCATCTATATTCATCAATGATATTGGCCTGTAATCTTGTTTGTAGTGTCTTTGTCTGGTTTTGGTATCAGGGTGATGATGGCTTTATAGAATGAATTTGGAAGCATTCCCTCTTCAATCTTTTGGAGTAGTTTGAGAAGGATAGGTAGAAGTTCTTCTTTGTATGTTTGGTATAATCCCCCAGAGAAGCCATCCAGTCCTGGACTTTTTGTTTGCATGGAGTTTTTTTTAATTACAGATCCTATTTCATTTCTAGTGATCGGTCTCTTCAAATTATGTTTCTTCTTGATTCAGTTTTGGCAGGCTGTATGTTTCTAGAAACCTGTCCATTTCTTCTAGGTTGTCCAATTTGTTGGCATATAACTGTTCATAGTATTCTCTTATGATTTTTTGTATTTTCATGGTATTGGTTGTTATTTCTCCTCTTTCATTTCTTATTTCATTTATTTGGGTTCTATCTCTTTTCTTCTTGGTAACCCTGGCTAGAGGTTTGTCGATTTTGTTTATCTTTTCAAAAAACCAGCTCCTGGTTTTACTGACCTTTTCTGTTGTTGTTTTGATCTCTTTTTTATTTATTTCTTCTCTGATCTTTATTATGTCCTTTCTTCTGCTGACTTTGGGTTTTGTTTGTTCTTCTTTTTCTAATTCTTTTAGGTGGTGGGTTAGGTTGTTTATTTGAAATTTTTCTTATATCTTGAGGAAGACCTGCATCACTGTGAACTTCTTAGAACTGCTTTGGTGCATCCCATAGATTTGTAACGTTGTGTTTTCATTGTTGTTTGTCTCATTTTTCACAGAACTAGAACAAATAATCCTAAAATTTATATAGAACCACAAAAGACCCAGAATTGAAAAAGTAATCCTGAGAGGAAAAAAAGCTGGAGGCATAACTCTTCCAGACTTCAGACAATATTACAAAGCTACAATAATCAAAACAGCACGGTATTAGCACAAAAACAGACATATTGATCAATGCAACAGAATAGAGAGCCCAGAAATAAACCCATACATCTATGGTCAATTAATCTATGACAAAGGAGGCAAGACATACAATGAAAAAAAGACAGTCTCTTCAACAAGTGGTGTTGGGAAAGCAGAACAGCTACATGTAAATCAATGAAATCAGAACACTCCCTCACACCATATACAAAATGGTTTAAAGACGTAAATATTAAGACATGACACCATAAAATTCCTAGAAGAGAAACAGGCAAAACATTCTTGGACATAAATCGTGGAAGTATTTTCTTAGACCAGTCTCCCAAGGCAAGAGAAATAAAAGCAAAAATAAACAAATGGGACCTAATCAAACTTAAAAGCTTTTGCATAACAAAAGAAATCATCAACAAAATGAAAAGACAACATACAGAGTGGGAGAAAATATTTGCAAATGATGCGACCAACAGGGGTTAATTTCCAAAATACACAAACAGCTCATACAAATCAGTATCAAAAAAACAAACAACCCAATCAAAAAATAGGCAGAAGACCTAAATAGACATTTTTCCAAAGAAGACATACAGATGGCCAACAGGCACATGAAAGGATGCTCAACATCGGTAAGTACTAGAGAAATGCAAATCAAAACTGCAATGAGGTATCACCTCACACCGGTCAGAATGGCCACCAACAAAAAGTCTACAAATAATAAATGCTGGAGAGGGTGTGGCGAAAAGGGAACCCTCATACAGTGTTGGTAGGAATATAAATTGGTGCACTCACTATGGAAAACAGTATGGAGGTTTCTTAAGAAACTAAAAATAGAGCTACCATATGATCCAGCAATCTCATTCCTGGGCATATATTCCAAAAAGATGAAAACTCCAATTCGGAAAGATACATGCACCCCAGTGTTTATAGTGGCACTATTTACAATAGCCAAGGCATGGAAACAACCCAAGTGCCCATCAATAGACAATTCATTTTAAAAGATGTGCTGTATATACACAATGGAATATTACTCAGCCATAAAAAAGAATGAAATATTGCCATTTGCAGCAACATGGATGGACCTAGAGAATATCATACTAAGTGAAGTAAGTCAGAGGAAGACAAATATTATATGATATCACTTATATGTGGAATCTAAGAAATAGTACAAATGCATCTATATACAAAACAGAAGCAGACTCACAGACATAGAAAACAAACTTATGGTTACCAAAGGGGAAAGTGGGGGGGGGAGGATAAATTAGGAGTATTGGATTAACAGATACAAACTACTATACACAGAATAAACAATAAGGATTTACTGTACAGCATAGGGAACTATATTCAGTATCTTGTAATAACCTATAATGGAATATAATCTAAAAATATATATATTCTTAAGACAAAAACCCCAAAACTGTATACTATCTAGCCCTTGCCTATCTCTGTGACCCAAATTCTTAGCACATGCTCCTTTACTAACTCTACCCTGGCCTTCTTAGAGTTCTTCCAGTAAAGTTCCTTACCAACCTTAGGGCCTTTGCCGTTCACTGTGATTGATATATTCCTCCCCCAGGTATTCATATAACTTGATCCCAGGTTTCATGTCTCTATTCAAGAAAGCCTTCCCTGACCATCTTATCTGAATTGGCCCTATCAATTCTCATCATTTTCTATTCTCTTATGCTGTTTGCCTCTCCTGAACAACATGTTTCATTACATGATACTATTTATCTACTTGTTTACTTATTTTATGTTTCTCCTCAACTACATAAAGTGCATGAGAATGAGCAAGTTATCAATCTTGTTCCTGATTGTATTAATAGTGCCCAGTACAATGCCTGGCTAGGAGTAGGCACTCCAAATGTTTGAAGAATTGATGAATGAATATGTATATTCATTCACATACACACACAAATGCAAAAGAGCTGGAAAGCAGCTGCATCCAACATGTAAGTAAAATGGTTCCATTGGGAACAAAAAAGAACACTTTCCTCACTGAAATGGGAGGGAATTATAAGAAGAAAAACAAGGAGCCTGGGAAATGAGATGAAGATGAAGTTCCTTTTGTAGCTCAAACTGAGATCTCTATCTCCTCCCAGGTGTTGGGCCTTCACTCCACAGGTCTTGGTCCTTCATAAGGAGTTTCCAAACACCATCCCAGCTGTTCCCCCTTCTCCTCCTCTGTGACCTGTGAGGTTGTTCCTGCACTGATGGTTCCCTTCTGCCTTTGCCTTCCTGGGATCCGACTTCTTGTACCCCACCCACCCCTCAACTACCCAGGGCTCTTCTCCTTGCTCCAATAATGTCATCATATCTGGCTTAGAAATGGAGTGTCTGCTTGCAAGAAAAGAAATGCCAAATGGTGTAAGGGTTTTGTTGTGTTTTTTTTTTAATTATAAGGGCAAAACATTTGGTTAAATTTGCAATAAAGTGAAGGTGAAAATAATATTGATGAAGACTTCAGAGAAGAGAAGGATGGTGGGAATGAAGAACATGAGATCATATAAGTAGGAAAATAATCTTGTTTTAGACTCATTCAGGTTCTATCTCTTTAGAGCAAACAGAACACAGTGGTTAAGAACACTGATTCTGGAGCCAGACTTCCTAGGTTCAGTTGTTGCCACTGCATCCCCACCAGCAGTGTGACCTTGGGAGGGCACTTAAACTGTATGTGCCTCAGTAATCTCATCTATAAAAAGGGTTAAAAATAGTACCTACCTCATGGGGATGTTGTAAAAGTTAAATAAGTTCATGTATTTGCTCTGCTTAGAACAGGGCCTGGTTTATAGTAAGCACAATGTTAACTATTACCATTATTATTGTTACTGTTGTTATTTTGCTTAAGAGGAAACAAGTTTTGTGAGACACTTCTAGGATTTAACTTAGTGTAGGATTTAACTTTGTAAAGTGAAAAGTTCACGGATTGTAACTTTCAACTTCAAATATGCTGGAAGTAAAGGAACGTATTCACTTAGTATGAATTTCTGTTCATTCAGTCCACTGCTACATAAAGTGGAGAGGCTCTTTTGAAAGCCAGAGTATGTCAGGATCCTGTTTCTAGCTGTACTCCCCATACATGGGTCAGAATATACAAAGGGCAGCGATTCTTTAGTATGCATAAAAATCACCTGGGGATCTTGTGTAAATGTAGATTCTGTTCTGCAGCTCTGGGGTAGGACTCGACGAGCTGCATTTCTAACAAGCCCCGGGGACTTCCCTGGTGGTGCAGTGGTTAAGAATCGACCTGCTGAATAAAGACGCAGACTTAGAGAACAGACTTGAGGACACGGGGCCGGGGAGGGGGTAGGGGGGTGGGGGCTGGGATGAAGTGAGAGAGTAGCACTGACATATACACACTACCAAATGTAAAATGGATGGCTAGTGGGAAGCTGCTGCACAGCACAGGGAGATCAGCTCCGTGCTTTGTGACCACCTAGAGGGGTGGGACAGGGAGGATGGGAGGGAGGCTCAAGAGGGAGGGGATATGTATACTTATAGCTGATTCACTTTGTTGTATAACAGAAACTAATGCAACATTGTAAAGCAATCATACTCCAATAAAGATATGAAAAAAAAAAAAAGAATCGGCCTGCCAGTGCAGGGGACACAGGTTCGATCTCTGGTTCAGGAAGATCCCACATGCTGCGGAGCAACTAAGCCCGTGCGCCACAACTACTGAGCCTGCGCTCTAGAGCCCGCAAGCCACAACTACCGAGCCCACATGCCACAACTACTGAAGCCCGCGCGCCTAGAGCCCGGGCTCTGCAACAAGAGAAGCCACTGCAAGGAGAAGCCCGCGCACCGCAACGAAGAGTAGCCTCCTCTTGATGCAACTAGAGAAAGCCCACACATAGCAACGAAGACCCAATGCAGTCAAAAATAAATTAATTAATTAATTAATTTAAAAAAAAAAAGTTCCTCTAACAAGCCCTGGAAGAAGCTGATGATAGGTATTTGTGCAATACTTAACAATAAAAAAATTAAAACCCCACATAAAGCAAATCATGGCTTCTAACCACTAAGAGAACATTCCACATTCTTCCCCAAAACCAACAATGCTGCCTGTCACCTGGGCCCTGCCTGTCTCCCTGACTCACTTCTTGGTATTCTCTCCTTCACTAACTCTGCTCTGGCCTTTCTATGGTTCCTAATACAAAAGAACCACACTTTGAGTAGCAAGGACACAGATCACCTATAGAAATGTTGAAGCTAAACACAGTATGAAATCTGGTTTCTTTGACAGTGGTTATGAAATGAACACTCCATAATGCAAATCCAGCTCCTTGGTCATTAAAGAAGAGAGGCCATTACAGGAAGGGCCAGAGGAAGGTTGAAGCTCACTGAGGGATGGGACGATCGAGGTGCTCAATGAACCCATTTCTAAGCCAACAAATACCAAAACATTCCTTTGAGAACACAGAGGAGAAATTCACCTGGTTTCTTCAAAGACAGCCCTGTAATTCCTAGTGCAGAAAGCTGATGTTCCAGAGAGGAGATTCTAAACTATTTCAGGCAGATGAACTTACCCAGTGAGACCAAGTTGCTATAGTTCTCCAACATCACATCCACGTACAAGTCCCTCTGAGCAGGATCCAGGAATTCCCACTCCTCCTGAGAGAAGTCGACGGCCACATCCCTGAATGTCACCAAGCCCTAAAACCAAAAACCCACACATTACTTGTGAAATTAAAGAAATTTAGAAACTATTTCCAAGAGGAAAAAAGAGGAGTATGAAGCATAAACTATAAGAAGAGGAAAATATAACAATCAAGTCGGCTGGAAGCCTATGAGACGTATGGGTAGGGAAAAGTAAAGAAATTAGTATGACTAAAGCAGTGTCTACATGTTCTAGAAGAAACCTATTACAGCAGAAAGAACTTCCTGGATACTGTGAGGTAACTCAGCTATCCAGACCTGTCTGATAATGCATAAAATAATGTTTCTCTTCTATTAAATAAAAATAGTGTTGGGGGAAGGGGATGGGGGCGTTTACGGGTGTGTATACATACATACAACCTGCTAAGTGCCTGCTTCATAAATTCTTATTTATTTATTTATTTATTTATTTATGGCTGCGTTGGGTCTTCGTTGCTGCGCGGGCTTTCTCTAGTTGTGGCAAGCGGGGGCTACTCTTCGTTGTGGTGCATGGGCTTCTCATTGCAGTGACTTCTCCTGTTGCGGAGCAAGGGCTCTAGGCGTGCGGGCTTCAGCAGTTGTGGCTCGTGGGCTCTAGAGTGCAGGCTCAGTAGTTGTGGCACACGGGCTTAGTTGCTCCACGGCATGTGGGATCTTCCTGGACCAGGGCCCGAACCCATGTCCCCTGCATTGGCAGGCGGATTCTTAACCAGTGCGTCACCAGGGAAGTCTCATAAATTCTTTATAAATGTGAACTGCTACACCATCTCTTCCCTTTAAGAAATACCAAAAAAACATGAAAACCTTTTTTCCAAATGTACTATAAAATCTCTTATTTTAGAAAAATGATTTCAATTAAATTAAGGATTATCATTAAGCCTCAAGTGAACCATGCTGTGAGATTATATCATCAGCATTTTTTCTTATAATGATGAGTCGAATATGTAAAATGTTTTTATTAGCTGCAATTCAGTTCATCATATGGATATATGGGATTAATAACTATTATACATTTAGGTTGAACAAAACTTCCAAGATTTTCTTAATTCTAGGAGTCTATTATCAGCCAGTACTTAAGAATCTGGATCATCTTTTTACATGGTAACATCAACCACCTGTTGCTTAACACATTCCTTGTTCCTGAGTTGGAGGATATTGATAGAGGATATCAGACACAACACAGATGTCACATCCTGGTCAATAACTCAACAGACTTTGACACTGGTGTTTACTGATAAGGGAGTCCCTGGAAAGAACCACTCACTCCCCGCTCTAATCCTAAAAGCTTGCAAAGCATGTGATCTCATACAAACTGAGGCTAAGACGAAGAAATCCCAAATTCCATCTTGTCTTTCTGGAAAACTCAGGTCTGTGAAGAAGTTCCACGTTTTCCTGTGTGGTCCAAAGGGACCCTCATCACTAACTCATCACACTGCAGACCTGTCTTGGGAATGAGAAATTCTGATAAGGGAAATGGGGCAGCCCTGGCCGAACAAACATGGAAGTGATAACAAAAGGCAAGACCCAAGACAGCCTGCCATGGATATGTCCCAGTTAAGCACCAAAGCTCTTCCAGAGAATACACAGACTACTGAAACTGTTCTCGTGGGTGGCCATCCAGTTGGCTAAGGGCAGAGTATCCTGACTGACTTCTTTGCTAGCTGTATCTTAGCCTGAAAAAGAAAGACTATTGGGGGAACTTCAGCCATCTTTTTCTAGACAGCACATGAGCTAATCAGCATCTTAGCTTGAATGAGGGAAACTGTTGCTTTCCAAATGTCTGCAGTCTTTCATTCTCTCTTTCCTTCTTCTATGAATCCTCTTTGTGCCTTTGAAAGATGAACTCAATCTGTTGGTTTTCCTTGTACACAAATAAAAGCGAGCTGATTGTTCTCTGTATTTCTTTACATTACTCTTTGACAGACACTCAAATATTTCCCTTAAAGGACTCCATTCTTTCACTGCTCTTGATGGAAGACTGAACCACAGGAGATGTTGAGTAATGTGCTCAATGAATATGATGGCACTGATTGGAAAAGGCACAGAGGGAGGACGCTGGGCTATTTGGCATCATCCTTTACTGGAACAGAAGGAACTGAGAAGCAGGTTCAGGGATGGGGTTCTGTTAAGTAGAAAGCTTTAGGGTAATTCAGGAAAAGATTCAAGTGACCTAAAAATCACAACACTTCAAGGAGAGAGAAATACCAACTTACATCAGTCATGGTTCTAGAATTGCAGGAACTAATTAATGTTCCATAGGGTTCCTCTACTGGTGAAGCACAGAGTCCAGAAAAGCCAGAGCTGCAGAAGGAAAAAGCAGCTTTAGATCAGGTGTGCTTAAGTGATCCTGTCCTGCCTTAAGCAACTGAATAAAAATACATGAAAATATTAGGGATGATTAACTCTACAGGATATAATTTTAACTTCCTTCTCTATACATTCCCTGGATTGCTGAATTTTTTGCAACAAACCTGCATTAACTCCATAATCAGAAAAATAAAGATATTTCCAAATGTAAAAAACTGAGTGACAGGGAATTCAGTCATTAGGAAAACTGAACAAACAGGCCCAACACTGAAAATCGGTGGGTCTGAAACAAATGACACCTACCAGGTCTTCAACATCTTGTAGCTGTAGCTCCTCACTACAGCGAGACACTTTCACTGTCAAGATCCTCCTGTGAATGAACACAAATTATGTAAGTCCCCTTCAAAGTCGCAGCAAGGAAATATATGCATATAAACAGAACAATATTTGGTACAGAGTAGATACTTAACAAGTGTGGCTACACCTCTCTAATTCTTCACTGAATGGTCAATTTAAAACATTTGGATACAATCCTTGAAAAATGTCTTTCAAAACTCTCTCTTATTGGATGGGATCCATATATAACTCATAATATTCTTAAGTACTTTTGTTCATAACTATAACTATTGCTTGATATTTTATCATTTACATTTTCCCTTCTTTTGATTCTTTATAAACATAATGTTTATTAGGTGCATATTATTCCATCAAATGGTATACTGCATTTACTTAACTGTTTCCATGTCCTTGGATGCTAAATTTGTAAACGCTCCTTCCAAGCTATTATAATTTTATTCCAGACAAATGGAGCTAGATCTTTTTGGGGTCACGCGTACTCGGTAATCTCATGAAATTAGAGACACTCTGCCCACTTAGAAAATTAATTTCCAAATATTTACAAAAATTCTGTCTCTATTTCAAGGGATCTGTGATCACCTGGATGCTTATAAATGGAATAAGAAGACCTCAGGTTAAGATTTCCTGTTCTAGACCATTCGAGCCCCTGGTAACTTTTTCAAACTTGCAAGCACCCACCACAATCATTTTATTTCTCTTCATATTTTGATCTATAAAAAGTTGATGTGGAATGATCCAGAATCACTACATAACAGCAAATCTTAATATTTACTAAGCCTGTATCATGGGGCAGGCACTGTTCTATGGAGCTTTACACATATCAACTCAACTTACATCATTATAACTCCATTAGGTAGGTATTACTTTGTTCCAATTGTGTAGACATGGCACAGAGACCCTGAGTCGTTTATCTACACTCACACAGCAAGTAACAGGTAGAGCTGGATCCAGATGCTCTAGGTCCAGAGCCTTACTCTTAACCACAGCACAGTACTACCTCTCACAACCCGCACAGAACTGGACCTGAAATAACTCATGTTTAGCAATGCTACAGATTTCTACCTAAATATTATCTGAAAGTCTCTGCCCTTGTGGGTACAAACTGCAAACCACTACTGTAATAGGGAAGAACCTTTATGTTCTATTACAAGTTAATCACTAAAGGGATGTTGCCTATAAGCTTAAATTATACATAATGGCCCATCTCTGGGAACCCTGCCTAAACCCCCCAGGTAATGAGCATTAAGCTAAAATACCTTTGTTTAGCTCACAGGAAACATCCTGACCAGATCCACCTATGAATGCCTACAGGGAGGAAAAAATTAACACATCCCCTCCAGAGGCTGACAGGAACCAGGAAATGTCTGGCTTCACTCCCTCCCCTTTCAGTATAAAAGACGCCTGAACTCTAATTCAGGCCAGATGCTTCTTTGGGACATGAGCCCACCGTCTTCTCCGTCTGCTGGCTTTCTGAATAAAGTTGCTATTCCTTGCCCCAACAACTCGTCTCTCGATTTATCGGCCTGTCCTGGGGCAAGCAGTTTGAGCTTGGACTCGGCAACACCATGCTCAAAGCTCAGTCACATTCCCACCCCTGAAAGCCTCACAACATTGTAACTTACTACCTGAGATAACCAATCCCCTCCTACCTTGCCTTGCTTTGAAAACCATGACTGTGGAGCAGATAAAAAATAATTTGTATTCGATACCACCTAAATGCTAATCTCCTCAAGTAATCATAGTCTAAAATAAAGGCCTAACATCCCACCTCCAGCCCACCTCCTGGAGGAGGTGTGCTTCTATACCATCAGAATGCTTAGGGACTTCCCTGGCGGTCCAGTGTTAAGGCTCCGCCCTTCCACTGCACGGGGGAGGGGCGGGTTCCATCCCTGGTCGGCGAACTAGGATCCTGCGTGCCACGCGGTAGGGCCAAAAAAAAAAAAAAAAAAAATTTCTTAGAAAGGTAAAATGTACTGGAGGATTTGAACAATCTGCCATATGAACAGATGGCTACTGACTGAGGAAAAGGACAATAGGGGGCCTCTGGGAAGAGGGAGACACCAGCATGATGGGTCATTCACCAGAAGGAAGACCCAAGATAGACACTACTAGTCAAGTATCTTGACAAATAGTCAAGATATTTCTGGTCAAGGAAAGCAAATAGTGTCATGATCTAAAAACAAAAGTAACTATGAATAAAAAAGAAACACAAATTCACCTGAACCTTGATTTCTAAATATGCAACAATTCTGTCCTTCTCAGGGTCCTTCTTAGAAACCCAGCAGCAACTAGGGTTGGGGGGGGGTGGGCGTTAGGGGCAGCAGGAGTGGGTGGGGAGAAATCACGAGACACCAGTATTTCTTGGAACACAGACAAACCTAACTAAAAACAAAACAAAACACGCTCCAGGGCCACATCTGCCTTCATCCACACATACACAAACGGAATTCAAAGGGAAACTGGACTTGAGTTGACAGCAATTCTTGGGGACAGAGGTCTGTTTGTAGTGGAGCTGAAACAGGTAGCTGGTCCCCCAAGGAGATGACTTTTCTAGGAATCCTACCTGTGGGACCTCCCCAATCGTGTCTTTCCAGGAGCCTGTAACGAGGACACGTCCAAATGTCAAATTTTCATCCCAAGACTAGATCTGTACCTTCTTACTGGAAACGTACATTCTAGGGCTTAGTCCTAGAATTCTTTTCTTGCGGTCACTTAACTCTGGCAGCCCCTAAGAGAGTCTAGAAGAAAACTAGAGCATCCCGCCCAAGCAAACCACACCTACAAACAAGGCCACGCACTTCATGACCCCGTCACACATTCCCAATCGCACACACCGTTAGGGAGACACACCCCGGCCCTGTCACGCCGTCTGTCACACACCATCCTTCTCAGCCTCTCGTTCACACACAGGCTTGAAGCTCCGGACACGACTCGCCCTATCCGCTGCCCGGGCCTTCTCACCTCGAGCGCCTCCCAGCGTCACCCCCACACGCACTGCCGGTTCCGACAAGGCTCTGGCGAAGTCCGCTGAGCCCTCCCACCCTCACCCGGCGCTGATCACTTCCTCGGACGCGACCAACTCACCGCGCAGAGTCCAAAAATCTCGAAGACACCGGAAAGGGACCCAGAAACGGAGATTAGTTTGGACCCAGAGGCTCATGGGAAATAAGAGCCGGAACATCCTCTGTTGCTCGGAGCCAGGCGCTTCCAGGCACTCTCCGCAGGCAATCTCGCCCTGCCCCGAGAGGTCCTGTGCCCTGAGACTTCTGGGAAATGTAGTCCGCGGCAAGCGAATCCCCAGAAGCTGGGACCGTGGACCTTCAGAATGCTCCCAGCATGCAACTCGGCTCCGCCTATCAGAGGCGCCTTTTCCAAAGCCCACCCGAATCTCTGGTCTTAGCTGGACGGAGTAGTTCAAGTCTTGGTCGAGCCTAGTGGCTCAGTAGTCTTTAGCATGGCTGTAGGCGAATTAAGAGGTTCACAGCGAAGGCTGAGGAACGCATTCTGGAGTCCAGAGCGGGGGGAGGGGGGGAGAGGGAGGGGCGCGTGACCAGGGACTTAGGCCTCAGTGAGTGGGGGCATCCTGGGTAAAGTCCGTGAGAATGACCCTGAGCGGGGTCACGAGCTTACCTGGGCACGAGAGACTGGAGCAGGGTCTGGCAGTTGAAAAGATGAATGTGTCTTGCTTTGGGTGCGCTTGTGGGTCCGATTCGGTGTCTGGAACCCTGTGTAGACTTGTTTATTTTCATGGGATAGTTTCTGCAAATGTGAACCTTTGTTTCCTTAGGTGTAAGGCGGTTTGTGTCAGAGGTTATATGCTACTGTTGGAAAGCAACAATAAGTGGTCGTGAATGGATATTGTGACCATGGAGACTTGTGAGAAGGTCTCTGTAAGACTGAGAGACTTGAGGAGGTCTGTGTCTTTGTGTATTTCTGTTAATGTCAGTAACCGAAGATGACAATATTTGTAAGATGTTTTTTCTGATAGGCATTTCTTTTGTGTGCATACCATGGTAATTGTGAAAGTGGAACACTGTCCAGCTGGGATTGAAAAACAGTACAGTGTTATCTAGCTTGGCATGTTAGTTTGATTATCTGACTACCAACCACTATATGTGCCTGGAAATTGTGACTGTGTGTTTTGATAGTGAGTGACAATAATCCAGTTTCATTACCTATAAAATAGAATAGTGTTATTACATCTTCTTGGAGAATCAAATTTAATATGCAGAAAAAGACTTGCAATTTATCTGCCAAAAGATTTGGACGTTTTATGATGAATCAAAGATGTTTTCTGGGAAAGACTGAAAATCAGCATAACTTTGAAAAAGAAAGAATAAATCAAAGTAACAGCCAGTCTTGGAGTGGCTGAGGTAGGCTTCCAATCTTCATGATGTTAAGAGAACTTGAGCAAATAACTTTGAAAACCCTGGATTAAAGAAATAACTTCCCACGGGTAGAGGCAGATAGATTAGAGCAGAGCCCAGAATTAGGTAATCAGCTGTCCTAGCTTATAGGTCAGACAAGGCAAGGAACCTGTTTGAGACTACATAATTATAGTCAATCAGAAAACTACTTGTTTTATTTTTAAGAGTGATCATTGTGTTTTAAAATATTCTAAATATACAAAACCAGGTTTCCATTTCCTAGGCAGGGCCTGTTACAGTTGGCAGTTTCGAACCCAAATATCTGTAGTTTCTTCTGACAGACTTTTTTTCTGATCTGAAATGGTAGGTAAAAATAGATGAACAGTTAATGGATATAGTATTAGGGAAGAAGATAAAATTCCTTTCCTATTACAAGTTCAGAATAAAGTCCCAAGTGTTCCTGAAAAAAAAGGATTTTTAAAATATCTTTATTGGAGTATAATTGCTTTACAATGTTGTGTTAGTTTCTGTTGTACAACAAAGTGAATCAGCTATAAGAATACATATATCCCCATAACCCCTCCCTCTCGAGCCTCCCTCCCATCCTCCCTATCCCACCCCTCTAGGTTGTCACAAAGCACTGAGCTGATCTCCCTGTGCTATGCAGCAGCTTCCCACTAGCCATCCATTTTACATTTGGTAGTGTATATATGTCAATGCTACTCTCTTACTTCATCCCAGCTTCCCCTTCCCCCCACTGTGTCCTCAAGTCCATTCTCTACGTCTGTGTCTTTATCCCTGCCCTGCCACTAGGTTCATCAGTACCGCTTTTTTAGATTCCATATATGTGCATTAGCATACGGTATTTGTTTTTCTCTTTCTGACTTACTTCACTCTGTATGACAGACTCTAGGTCCATCCATCTCACTACAAATAACTCAATCTTGTTTCTTTTTATGGCTGAGTAATATTCCATTGTATATATGTGTCAAAAAAGGATTTTCTTTTCTAACCTTTTTTCCAAAAGTCTCTCTTTTGCTTCACCCTAATTGGCTTCATCACAGCTAAAAATCCTTAAAACAATTTCTCTGTCGTCAAAATCAATAGCATTGGTAACAGGCTGAGAGGCTGTTTGCAGAGCTAGTTGAAGATGAATACCAGAGGACTTGGATCTCAGCTAAAGGACAGTATTCCAGTTGCTGAACTTTCAGCAAGTGGACCTTTTGAAAGTCATGATCTTCTTCAAAAAGTTTTTTCTTGTGTGAAAAATGAACTTTTGCCCAGTCATCCTCTTGAATTATCAGGAAAAAAATTCCAGCTCGACCAAGATAAAATGAACTTTTCCACACTGAGAAACATCCAGGGTCTATTTGCTCCACTAAAACTACAAATGGAATTCAAGGCAGTGCAGCAGGTTCAGCGTCTTCCATTTCTTCCAAGCTCAAACCTTTCATTGGATATTTTGAGGGGTAATGATGAAACTACTGGATTTGAAGGTATTCTTAATAACCCATCACAAAGTGAACTAATGGGAGAACCACATTTGATGGTTGAATATAAACTCGGTTTACTGTAATATAGTGTGATGTTCATGGAAATAGATGGGTTGCATCTTGTTTAGAGTTGTCTTTTTCCTATAGTTTGACGTGCACAACATTAGAAGTACTGACACATGAGAAAAAAAATCAGTAGCATTGCTTTCACTAATATCATTGCAGTAACAAATCTGGAAATGAAACATGCCCATCAGAAGTAGGATGTTTAATTAGGTGTGGAGTACCTATACAGTGGGATAGTGCACAGCAGTGAAAATGACTGAATTTAACAAATATGATAAAGAGTTATAGATATATACATACAGTATAATTCCATTCATAAAACTTTAAAAAGAGGCAAAACAAATGATATTTTGTGTGTAAGTGGTACATAATAAAAAACAAGGGACTTCCCTGGTGGCTCAGTGGTTAAGAATCTGCCTGCCAATGCAGGGGACACAGGTTCGAGCCCTGGTTCAGGAAGATCCTTCATGCTGCGGAGCAACTAAGCCTGTGCACCACAACTACTGAGCCTGCGCTATAGAGCCCACGAGCCACAACTACTGAAGCCTGTGTGCCTAGAGCCCATGCTCTGCAACAAGAGAAGCCACCACAATGAGAAGCCTGCGCACTGTAACGAAGAGTAGCCCCCGCTCGCCGCAACTAGAGAAAGCCCGTGTGCAGCAACGAAGACCCAATGCAGCCAAAAATAAATAAATTATTTAATTTAAAAAAAAAGGATATGATGAAATTCAGGAATGTGGTAGCTACAGGAAGGCAGGAAGATGAAGAGATAAGTTGGCAAAAAGATTCAAAGTTTTTTGTGTATTCTGTTTCTTAAGCTGGATTGTATTTACACAACTGTATACTTTAAAAATATATTTATTAGTTATAAAGAATTTATCTGTGATGAAATTTTAAAGTTTTTTATATAGAAATTGAAGGCAACTGTGTGTATTTGTGTATGTATGACCGTATGAACATGGAGAAAGTTATGGGATATGTATGCCAGATTTTAAACAATGCTCTACACAAGGGGAGTGTGGGAGCTTGTGAAGGTATGTGCAGAGGAGAAACTTACAGGTAAGTGATGTGAAAAAAAATGCCTGTTAAAAGTGTAAAATACATACATACATCTCTGTTATTTACATGTATATGTGTTAGAAGATACTAAGAAATACTAAGAATCATTATAACAAGGTAGTAAACTTTTTTTTAGGTGTTTTCACTTGGTATTTTTATGCCTTGCTTGAACTTTTGACAAAGTCTATTTTGTATAATATAAGTATGGCCACCCTTGTTTTCATTTACAATTTGCATGGTATGTCTTTTTCCACACTTTCACTTTCAGCCTCTGTGTGTCTTTAAATCTGAAGTGAGTCTCTTGTAGACAAAATGTAGTTGGATCTTGTTTTTTTTTATTCATTCAGCCATTCTGTCTTTTGATGGAGAAGTTTAATCCATTTACATCTAAAGTAATAATTAACAGGGAAGGACTTACTATTGTCATTTGTTAATTGTTTTCTGTTTGTCTTATAGCTTTTTTGTCACTCTTTTCCCTTCTTGCTGTCTTCCTTTCTGTTTCATTGATTTTTTTTCTGTGTGTGTGTGTGTGGTGATGTGCTTTAATTCCTTTCTCATTTTCTTTTGTGTACCTTCTATAGGCATTTTCTTTGTGGTTAACATGGGACTTAAACAAAACATCTTAAAAGAAGCTATATTAAGCTGATAACAACTTAACTTCAATCATATACAAATGCTCAACACTTTTATTTCTCCCCTCACACATATTTTATGTTATTGATGTCACAAATTATGTCTTCATATTGTGTATCTACTAACATATTTTTGTAGTTATAATTATTTTTACTTCTGTATTTTAATCTCTATTCCAGAATTAAATGTGATTTATGCACCACCATTATAATATCACAGAATTCTGTATTTGTCTATACATTTACCTTTTCTAGTGAGCTTTTTACTTTCATATTCTTTCATGTTGCTGTTTAGCATCATTTCCACTTGAAGAACTTCCTTTAGCATTTCTTGTAGGGCAGGTCTAGTGGTGATGAACTCCCTCAGCGTATTATCCCACTCCCTCTGGCCTGCAAGACGTCTGCTGAGAAATCTGCTGAGAGTCTTATAGGGGTCCCCTTGTACATGACGAATTGCTTTTCTCTTGTTGCTTTCAAAATTCTCTCTTTGTCTTTGACTTTTGACAATTGGATTACGATGTGTCTCACTGTGGATTACTTTGGATTCATCCTATTTTGACTCTATATGGCTTCATTTTTTAATATAAATTTATTTATTTATTTTTGGCTGTGTTGGGTCTTCATTGCGGTGTGCAGACTTCTGATTGCAGTGGTTTCTCTTGTTGTGGAGCACGGGCTCTAGGCATGCGGGCTTCAGTAGTTGTGGCACAGGGGCTTAGGTGCTCTGCAGCATGTGGGATCCTCCCGGACCAGGGCTCAACCCGTGTCCCCTGCATTGGCAGGCAGATTCTTAACCACTGCCCCACCATGAATCTGGATGTCATACATTTTCCCAGATTAGGGAAGTTTGGGGCCATTATTTCTTTTCTTTCTTTTTTTTTAAATCGAGGTAACATTGGTTTATAACATTATATGTTTCATGTGTACAACATTATATTTCTACTTCTGTATATACTAAGGCATGCCTGCCACCAAAAATTTAGCTTCCATCCATGACTCTACAGTTGACCCCCCTCTTGGGAAGCCAAGATATCGAGTAATATCCTCTGAACTGAGAAGGAACTTTGAGACTGAAATATGAAGCAGGCCACTCCACAAAGTGCAATTATGACGTTTATTATGGGTAACTTACATACAGGCGGGAAAGAGCTGGTGGATGGATGATCCAGAAGCATTCGCAGCTGCACTCCATGTCATCGAAAAGGGTACAGGGGAGTTTAAAGGGGCCGAAGCTAAAAATAGAATCTGACTACCAAGTGAGAAGCCTACCCACACTGACAAGAACTGGGGATTTTTCCTCTCTCTGGGGGTCTCATTACCATTGACCATCTGCACCAGCAAAGGCATTCTTCCAGTTTTCATATCAGATGAAGGCAAGGGTAAAAACTGATAGGGAACTTATCTGGCTTGGGTGCATTCCTTGTGAGTAGGCTAAAGTTCAGTCACTCAGAAAAGGGAGAGGGTAGGACTGTGGGCCTGAGATGGAGTTGACAAAATGGAGTCAGTGTGGTGAAGCCACACACTCCCTTTAACCATTTCACCTTCCCGCATCCACCCCCTACTCCTTCCCCTCTGGCAACCACCACTCTATTCTCTATATCTACACATTTGGTTTGATTTGGTTTGTTCATTCATTTTGTTTTTTGTTTCTTTTTCTATATCCCACATATGAGCGAAACCATATATTATTTGTTTTTCTCTGTCTGATTTATTTCATTTAGCATAATACCCTCAAGGTCCATCCATGTTGTTGCAAATGGCAGGATTTCACCTTTTATGGCTGAATAATATTCCTGTGTGTTTGTGTATCTCCCACATATTCTTTATCCATTCATCTGTTGATGGGCACTTAGGTTGTTTCCATATCTTGGCTATTAATAATAATACTAAGATGAACATAGGGGTGCATATATCATCTTCAATTAGTGTTTTTATGTTCTTTGGATAAATACCCAGAAGTGGAATAGCTGGATCATATGGTAGCTCTATTCTTAATTTTTTGAGGAATCTCCATCCTTTTTTCCCAAGTGGCTGCACCAATTTACATTCTCACCAGCAGTGTAGGAGGGTTCCCTTTTCTCCAACACTTGTTATTTCTTGTCTTTTTGATAATAGCCTTTCTAACAGGTGTGAGATGATGTCTCATTGTGGTTTTCATTTGCATTTCCCTAATAATTAGTGATGTTGAACATCTTTTCATGTGCCTGTTGGCCATCTGTATGTCTTCTTTGGAAAAATGTCTATTCAGCTCCTCTGCCCATTTTTAAATTGGATTGTTTAGGGGTTTTTTTGTTGTTGAGTTGTATTAGCTTTAATTATTGGCCATGTGATTGAATTTGATCTGTAGCCTCCCCACCCCCGCCAAGGTAGAATCGATATTGCATGGTTCAAATCCCCAACCCTGTAATCACACAGTTGGTCTTTCCAGCATGACCAGCCCCTATTCTGAAGCTATTGAGGGGTTCCCTGTGAATCACCTTATTAGCATAAACTCCAGTGTGATCTAAGGGGCTTATGAATAACAAAGACATTCTTATTACTCAGGAAATTCCAAGGATTTGGAGTCTCCCTCCCAGGAACCAGGCACAAAGGCCAGTCTACTTCTTTATCATTCAACACTGCTGCAAAGAAGACACAAATAGGTTGAAATTAAGAGGACAGAAAAAGATATACCATACAAAAGGTAAACAAAATAGAGCTGAAGAGGTTAACAAATTAATAGATCTATCAAAGGATCAAAATAAATCGTTAAGTGAAAGGCCCAAATATAATGGAAAACTAATATCTGGGAAGTACATTATTTAATATAGTAGGAGAAAGATGGTTTATTCAATAAACAGAGTTAGGTAAATGGACTAACAGTATGTGTGTGGGAGTAATTATATACCAATTTTATTTTATATATATATACACACACGTGTGCACACATTTACGATGCATGGAATAATTAAATGACTCAGTGAAAATCAGGTAAATATATACTTAAATTCTGATATAGGCATGGATTTTCTAAGCATAACACCAAAGATAAAAACACTAAAATACTGAGAGGTTTGACTTGATAATTATTTGTAAATATCCAAAAAAAAAAAAAAAAATGCCTGAATGGTAATAGTTATATTTTTAAAAATTGAATTGGGACAGAAAGTTTAATGTATATGATTGATAAACAGATGATAATTTTAACACAATGTGCCTGCTTCACTCAGTATTGTTAATAGTCCATACCCAAAGAGGAAAAGAAGTCAGTCACTTTGTGTTTTGGGATTTCATCCTGCCTTCTGTAATGTGCAACCTATGAACTTTTCGATCACTCATTACTTCCTTAAAATAATTTTTGGATTCATTGCTCCTCAATAATCCTAGCACTCTCTCTACTTTCACAATACTCTTGCCTCTTCCTCCTCAATGAAGACACTCCCCCCCCCGCCATATTTCTTTACACTTTGCATAGATATCTCCACTTTCTTCATAACAATGATTGATTACTCCCATGTATCTTAGGCTTATGTTGTTTTGTTTTGTTTTTTTAAAATAGTTATTTATTTGGCTGTGCTGGTCTTAGTTGCGGCATGTGGGATCTTTTTTAGTTACAGCATGTGAACTCTTAGTTGCGGCATGTGGGATCTAGTTCCTTGACCAGGGATCGAACCAGGGCCCCCTGAATTGGGAGCGTGAAGTCTTAGCCACTGGACCACCAGGGAAGTCCCTTAGGCTTATGTTTTGATATATTAATCAATGTAGGTTTTCCCTCCTGCTTTTTCTGTTATTCAGTGATCCTCCCCCATTCCAACATTAGGCCAAGAGGCATCTATCACCCTGTGATCAAGAAAGGAGAAAGAAGGAAACAAAACCAAAACTCTCTATTTTGGAGATTCAAAATCAGATTTTAGATGCAAGTTAGCAAACGTTTTTGAAGGATTTTGTGCTCCTCCAGAC
The DNA here is from genome assembly GCF_028564815.1 of Eubalaena glacialis. Taxonomy (NCBI): domain Eukaryota; kingdom Metazoa; phylum Chordata; class Mammalia; order Artiodactyla; family Balaenidae; genus Eubalaena; species Eubalaena glacialis. The sequence goes on along the minus strand of NC_083733.1, from coordinate 58,930,097 downwards.
TAGTTCAGATTGCCTAGTTTTGCAGAGGGAAGAGGGGATTTTATAATGTGAAACTTCCTCTCTACAAAGCAATGGGAATATACACGACAGATTGGACTTAAACTCCACCCTGCAAACAGAGGCACCAAAGTGCCTGATGAAACACTGAGTGAGATGAGCTTACCCTCAAAGTGTCAGGGAATAAGTTTATGCTATGTGAAAGAATGATGACTTAGATAGAAATTATAATGAGTCATAATAAACATGTTTGCATTTCCCTCATTATGTTGTGGCCTGATATTCCTTTACAACGTGTAATGTGGAACTGCTACATAAATATTAGGATTCACGCACAGGTTTTCCTTCATGTACCCATGCTCATTCTGAGGGGGGTCATTTTTTTATTCTGGAAAACATTGTATCAGAAGTTTGGTGGTATCACTCCATTTGCCTTACAGTGTTCCATAGTGCTTTTTAGAAATTTGAAAACATTTTGATTTTTCTCCCTTTGGATATTACCCCTTGTTTGCTTTCTGGAATCATCAGGAATCTGTTCTTTCTCCCCAGTATTCCAAAATTTAGACATGGGCTTATTTTAATTCATTTCCCATTAGACAAATGGGCCCTTTCAGTCTGTAAATAGATGTGTTTCAGCTCTGACCAATTATCTTGTATAATTTCTTTGCTATGTTGTCCTCTCCATGTTTATATTTCTTTCTTCTTGGGATATCTATTATTAAGATATTCACCTCCAGGAAAGTTTTGCTACTTTTCTAATGTTTCTAATGTTCTTATCCCTTCTTCCAAATTCCTATAGGTTCCTCCATATTATTTTCCAACTGCTCTACTGAATACTTTATCTCTTCTGTCATGTTTCTAATTCCCAATAGGTCTTTTTAGTCTTCTGTCATTCATTTTGATAGCATCCTACCCTTGCCTTATGCATGCAATAGAGTTTCATATCTCACCAACAATATTACTTACAAATTGTAAAATTTTATTCTACTTCTTTAATATGCTTTTCCCTCCATGTTACTTTTTTTTCCTATCTGTTTGTATTTTTGTTTCAGGGTAGAATGTTTCTTCAGCTGCCTGCTGGACCTTAGCTGATCCATTTTTAGGATGAGGCCTTAAAAAGCTAAATCAAATCATGCGTGGTAGGGCAGGAATAGTATCAAGTGGGTCTTCCACTAGGGTTATTAATAGCCCCCTGCCATTTCATTAGGGTAATGCCAAGTGTTGATATAAGTAGGCCCTTTATCTGCAGAGAGGAAAACTCATATTTGCTGCACTGAAAGACAATATTCAAAGAGAAAATAACAAATGCATATAGAAAATTAAATCACAAATCTCACATTGAAAAATAATACATTTTAGATGAGTCTACAGTTAAACTCATTTGTCAAATATTGAGTGCTGAAAAATTGTTGAATGAACGGTAGATATTTGTAAAAGGACTATGTGGAGATTTTTGTTTTACCACAAGTAACAAAAGTAGGTTCTGAGGATTTGAGTATCACGGCTGATGAGCACAAAGGGATTGAAAGCTGGAAAACAAGCAACCAGGAATGCACTGATGTTCACTAGCTGCAAGCTTGGGTTGACAAAGCACATCATATAAAGTGATAAGATGGAGGAGAAAGAATAAAAGGAAACAAATGAGCCCACCTGAAGTAGGACAGTATGAGTGGCAGAAGTCTCTGGGGAGGCTCTGGGAGAGAGGCTGGTGTGGTAAATATACCGGACTCTCTGCTTATGGCTTTGCAGGAAGAGCACTATGGAACCACTGGCCCAACCTATGGGTACCAAACACAAAATATCGAGGAAGGATAACAGGAATGCATAGAGTGAGGTCAAAAACGAATCAGGTCTTTTTGAAGAACACAATCCAAAATACTTTTCTGTCATGTTTATAGCATTCCCTGGGTGAGTCAATTTCATCGGCACAACAATATTTATCAGGAGATGAAGAATCCAACAGAGGGAACAGGCAGGTTGAACAAATGTAGGCGCTTTAAGTTTGAGTTTTGGAATTACTGGAATTACACCTGGAATTACACCTGGAATTACTAGGGCTGATTGTGATAGCCTGGAAGCCACTCAAGAGGCAGGTGGTGCAGAGGGAAACCCCCGGGCCACTCTGTGAGTATAAAAGCTAACCTTACTCTCAACTTCTCCCAGGAAATATTTCAAACCAAAAGCATCCAGTGTCTGAGGGATTCCCCTAGAGAAAAGGACCAGGAAGTTGGCTAAGTTCAATTTGTTCAGAATTAGATCTGTGGGCCTCTGAGTGTGTTTAGTGAACGAAGTCAGCATATAAAGATAAAGGAGTGAGGAATTCCTCAGGAGCCCAACTCCAGTCTGGAAGAGGAAGAGAATCCTCATTACCAACTCATCAGAAGCCATAATGTCAACACCCAGCAGTTTATTTTATTCAAAGCCAGATGATCTAGAGGGAAAAAGAAGATATGTATTATTTTCCTCAGTGTGGCAAATGTGGTATTAACAAATTTCACCTTGATTCATATTTGTAAAATCCTACTTCAGGTTATTGGGACACACATATTGATTCAAACTATCTTGAAAGAATAAACTAGTTCTTTTCCAAGTTGTATATGATTGCTAGCATTTTATGTAGGGTATGTGGATGTGATGTTTGTCTAAACATAAGCTACACAATGGCAGAAAATGGGCAGTTATGGCCCCAATATTTCTCTTCTTTTTCCCACTCTGTTGTATAAAAATTTTAAATGCCAACTTTTAAACAATCTAGATTTTTTGTTTCTCTTTAAAAATTAGAAAATGCAGACTTCCCTGGCTGCCCAGTGGTTAAGACTCTGCACTTCCAATGCAAGGGGCGTGGGTTCGATCCCCGGTCGGGGAACTAAGATCCACCACATGCCGTGCGGCACGGTCAAGAAATTTTTTTTTTAATAAATAAATAAATTTTAAAAAGTAAAAATAATTAAAATTAGAAAATGCTATGGTCATGGCCAGTGTTTTCCCATGAAAAATGGTTAATGGAGCTAGGTAATGTCAACTCTATTGACTGGGCAGGCATCCTCTAATTCATCGTAGTCTCCATGAAACCAGCTTTATTTATTCACGTTAATGGCTTAATTTAACCCTGTAGGATTTTGAATCGACAATTTCCTCTCTATAATAAAAAGCTTTAGAAAATAGAAGGGCACAAGATGGAATTTAACAGATACCTACCTGAAAATGTCACTCAGTTCCAAAAATAAATAAAATATAGAGAATTTGAATAACATAATCAGCCTGCCTGATTTGATAAGTTTGAGGGAATAATTTTAAACTGTGAAAAAAAACATTTTATAATTAACCTATGCATTTTGCTAGATTTTGCTTAGGACAATAGAAGGAACATAGCATTGAACTTCCCTGGTGGTGCAGTGGTTAAGAATCCGCCTGCCAATGCAGGGGACACGGGTTCGAGCCCTGGTCCGGGAAGATCCCACATGCCACGGAGCAACTAAGTGTGGGCGCCACAACTACTAAGCCTGTGCTCTAGAGCCCGTGAGCCACAACTACTGAGCCCACGTGCCACAACTACTGAAGCCCGTGCGCCTAGAGCCCGCACTCTGCAACAAGAGAAGCCTCCGCAATGAGAAGCCCGCCACTGCAAAGAAGAGTAAACCCGCTCGCCGCAACTAGAGAAAGCCCGCGCGCAGCAACGAAGACCCAACGCAGCCAAAAATTACTTAATTAATTAAAAAAAGAAAAGAAGGAACATAGCATTGAAGATAAAAGAATAAATTAATGAAATAGTAATAAAAGTAACTATACTTAATAAAAACAGAAAAGATGTAAATGAGACATATTGGTAAATATGGTCACGACAAAAGGGAAAAAATGAACAACTTTATAATGGCAAAAGAATACTACTATAGACATAAATTGACTTGAAACATTATAAGAGGACATTATGTTCACAAGCTTAAGAAACATGTGTTGTGACTTCCCTGGTGGCGCCGTGGTTAAGAATCCGCCTGCCAGTGCAGGGAACACGGGTTCAAGCCCTGGTCCAGGAAGATCCCACATGCCGCGGAGCAACTGAGCCCGTGCGCCACAACTACTGAGCCTGTGCTCTAGAGCCCGCAAGCCGCAACTACTGAAGCCCGCACGCCTAGAGCCCGTGCTCCGCAACAAGAAAAGCCGCGGCGATGAGAAGCCCGCGCACCGCAATGAAGAGTAGCCCCCACTCGCCACAACTAGAGAAAACCCGCACACAGCAACAAAGACCCAACGCAGCCAAAAATAAATATAAATAAATAAATAAATCTTTTTTAAAAAAAGAAATGTGTTGATGGGTGCAGAAGAAAGATGATAATTTTGGAGTGAGACCTTTGATATTCTACACTTGTTGCTCTCCCGTGCTGTATTTAGAGGATATTTATTGGCCCAATATCCACAGCATTAGATAATAATATCCCAGGTGACATGACTTTGGAGGGAGTGATCCAGGAAAATTAAAAGCCTTGCTGAGTTGAGAAAATGATGAAAACAGATGTAGGATTACCAACTCTCCCCAGATACTCACTCCTCTTTTTCTCCACCAAACCCCAGGGTGGCAGATGATAGAAGAAATCTCCCCACCAAGTTCTGCTTCTTTAGTATTTAAAGTGGAGTCCCTAAAAAATAAATAAATAAATAAATAAAATAAAAAATAAAAAAATAAAGTGGAGTCCCTGGCCAGGGAATTAGCAATAAATAGGATGATCCATAATGGTTCCGTGGAACTTGGGGCTTTCCAGTTTATAGCCCTTCCCCTCTCCTCTGCTTACACTCAACAAGGGCACAAACTAGAGCCTTGTTATGACCTTTCCACAAGAGAGCTTCCCAATCAGGAATGGAAAACAGATGCTCACAGGCTAAAAGAGTTAAAGGAGGGAGTGACACTTCTGTAATAATAAAATTTTATATACTTTTGATTTTTTTGAACCATGTTAATGTTCTACATTTTCCAAGAATAAAATAAAATCAACAAGGATGGGAAGGGTTAAAAAATAAAACTGAAACAGATGAACCCAATTGTACTTCAATGACTGCCATAACCGCAATGAAGAAAGAACAAAAAGAAAAGAAAACTAAGAAGACAATATTTGAATATATACCCTCAGTCTTGGGTGAGGTAGATGGTGGAATAGAACAGCGAACTAACTGCAAACAAATCCAGAACTCTTTCTAGTAGGTTTGTTTTCTGTGGTAGTGTGGGTGAAGCACTTCTGAAACTATGTTTTGCTGCACTGAGAAAAATGAATAAATGTGTGGATGTTGGGAGCCAGTGTTCTCACTGAGGAGGAAAAGACATATTCAGTAGAAACTCAATAGAAATATTGAATGAAGAAAGGCAAAAATGTACGCCATGGAGTTTGATTTAGAACACCTTTTCACTCTAAAGGTCCTGGTTTGGAAAATAAATTATTTGTTCATGCTAAGCATAAACTCTGGCAGTCAGGGGGTGGGGGAGGTATCACTGGCTCAACCATGTGTGTCAAATACATAAAATCAGGGAGGAAAGCAATGTTCTAAGTATAGTACTTTACATATTTTAACTTACTAATTTGTCTTTCAAAATAAGAGATGTTGGGACTTCCCTGGTGGTCCAGTGGTTAAGACTCCGTGCTTGCTTCCACTGCAGAGGGCCTGGTTTTTTTGTGTGTTTGTTTTGGTTTTTTAATTAATTAAATTAATTATTATTATTATTTTTGGCTGCATTGGGTCTTCATTGCTGCACGCGGGCTTTCTCTAGTTGCAGCGAGCAGGGGCTACTCTTCATTGCGGTGCACGGGCTTCTCACTGTGGTGGCTTCTCTTGTTGCAGAGCATGGGCTCTAGGTGCGTGAGCTCAGTAGTTCTGGCTCATGGGCTCTAGAACGCAAGCTCAGTAGTTGTGGCTCATGGACTTAGTTGCTCCGCGGCATGTGGGATCTTTCCAGACCAGGGCTCGAACCCGTGTCCCCTGAATTGGCAGGTGGATTCTTAACCACTGCACCACCAGGGAAGCCCAGGGGGCCTGGGTTTGATCCCTGGCCAGGGAACTAAGATCCCACAAGCTGTGCGTTGGGGCCAAAATAAATAAAAATAAAAATAAAAATACGTTATTATCATCACCCATTACAGATGAGAAAAATTTAATAAATTACCTAAAATTACATGACAGTAATGTAGGAACCTTTGAATCCAAGCATGGTGTCTCCATATCTCCTACTCTCAACCTCTACGTTACAGCTAAGCACAAAGCCTTCTCAGAAAAGGAAGAATTAAACAGCAACTTATCTACAAATTCTCACTCCAGAATCTCAGAAGTCAGCAGACACCTTACTTTTCTTTGTGGGTGTGTATATACATGCCCTTTGTAATTCTGAGGAAGGAGCTGTGATATTTGAAGGGAGAGGGGATCATAGATTAGCAATATCACCTTAAAGTCCATTTTTACTACGTTATGGTAAAAAAAAAAAAAGGAAGGAAGGGAGGCAGGGAGAGAGAGAAGAAGGAAGGAAGAGAGGAAGGAAGGGAGGAAGGAGGGGAGGGAGGGAGGTTGGGAGGGAGGGAGGCCTGGTGTCATTTTCAATGGGGATCACATTTATGAATTTCCAAATGTCCAGGAATAATGGCACATGGGAAGGCCTCCACCCCATTTCCTGTTTCCAGCTCCAAGCACATGATGCTGAAGGGACCCCACACTCTTATCTCAGAGACGTCTTTGATAACAGGAATATCAATTCTTAACCGCTCCGATTTGGGGTCTTATGGCCTTAAGCTGAGCCTCATGTTCATTATGAAATAGGACAATCGGCTTTTTGGTCAGGTTCCCTGGAGCAGAGCCTGTGATGGGGAAACTGTCAAGGTGCTTTATTGAGGGAGAACTCTCAGGAGAGAGGAGGGAGGGAGGGGGGCTAAGGAAGCCCGATCCCACAGGGGGCCCTGGTGCACAGACTGCAGCACAGAGTTAGTCCCTCGCTGAGACCATAGGCTGGGTATCAGTCATAGACCTCTAGCCATTCAGGTGATAGCCTTGTAGGTCAGGCTGCCCTTTAACGAAGGGCAGAGCTTCTGAGAGATGTACAGGTGGGAGGCTTTAGTAGCCAACACGCACAGCAGCTGGGGGATGGGTGCACCAGCCAGGTTTAAGGGATTCCCCCACTTCAGTCCGCCTTCGAGAAGTGCAGTCATGAACACCAGGGCAGACTCTGTGATAAACCCACAGAGTCCCATGTGTTATGGTGAATAAACACAAGTCATTAGAAACAAGTACAGTGTGGAGAGAGAAAACTAGGTATGAGAGAACGAGAACTAAAAATGTGGAATAAGAATACAGACATCCAGATATTTTGGAGCCAGCTTTCCTTTGTCAAACAACAGCACTACATATAAGGGCAAGAAAGGAGAAGCGAGTTCAAGCAGGAAATCAGATACTCAGACAGAAAAGGCAACCCTGAGGTAAGGCAGGTAATCAATTTAAGTTTTCCCTTCTTTAGGCATTGGCCTTCAGCCAGCTGGGGAGAAGCAAGGTGGTAATCTTCATGTGGTCCCTGCATGTACCAATAACTAATGTTAAACATAACCTCACGTTTGAATCTTAAAAAGAGTGGATATATGTGTATGTGTAACTGATTCACTTTGCTGTACACCTGAAACTACCACATTATAAATCAACTATACTCCAATAAAAAGTAAGTCAAATGCAGGAAAATAAATAAAGTGTTATAAAAACCTTAAAAAAAGAAGTCTGTTTGGTTTTTGTTTTTCTTTTTTATTTCACCTTGATATTGTGAGAGTTTGAGGTACTGCATGGAAACCAGGTGAAGAACAAGATCCATATATTGAGAATGACAGAACACAAAGATTCAAAAAATCTGGGTCCTGCCTGATAACATCATGGACCCACTGAATTAACGAGGCATGTAGCCTCCCTACCTTCTGGACTTGTTTTGTGTGATAATAGATCCACTTTGTTTAAGCCAAAAAAATAATAATAATAATAACCCCACATTCAATGGGCTCTTTGCTGTGCCCTGCCCTGGCGTGTTTCATTTCCTCTCCAGCACCAAGGGCAGGGCGGGGTCATTAGAGCCCCAAATTCGGGGTTTCCTGTCCTAATGCCGTGGGCCATTTTATGACTCAGGCTCAGTGCTGATGATGTGGTCCATGGGTGGCTTTATATCCATGATTGGTTCTGGGAAATAAATTCAGGAATCCATCTCTCCTTAAAAGACTCAGAGTCAACAACTACATCTCTTTCCTGTGGTCTAAGAAGAACCTGAAAAGAATAGGGTTTATGCCTTTCCTCACACCGCCCAAAGGGATAGCTCTTTATGGATATTTTTCTAAAGCCGATCTTGACCCCAGAGAAAACTAGAAAAAATGAACCCACATTTTCTATGTCAAAGCCAGACATCTATATAATTGTATTTATTCCTCATAATATTCCTACAATGGAGGTACTATGGTCCCCAGTTTTAAAGAAAATTTTTAAAAGGTTGGAAGGAAAGGAGAATTCTGGAAAGTCTAATAGCAAGGAAGGATGGATAAGAGGTCTCAGGAAGCCAAAAACAAAAAAGAAAGGAAGAGAAAGAGGATAACGCTAAATACAGTAAAAATGCAAGAGCCATTAGAGCCCTCATGAGGGTCATAGATTTCTCTGTAATCTTCAGATTTAATATGGCACACCACCTCTTCCCAAGTAAGAAAGCACGTTAGGATGCCAAGATCAAGTTCCAACACCGAAAGTCACTTTTGGGGACATCTTCAAAAAGGAGAAACAAGAAAAACATACTCACCGAGCAGACCTCTGATACCTGCATGGCGAGCCTGCCACCGCCAGGGGTCATGTCTGAGGGTGTGAGAAAGCACCTGACCCCGAGTTACAGGTTAGAGAAGCCATGATCTCATTTCCCACCAGTGCAACCTTGAGAATGTCACTCGTGGCAATGACATTGTCTGCCAGGGGAATGATAATATCTCTGAGAAACTGTTGGCCTCGGTTAAAAAACTAATAATAATGACATGATCAATCACTAACACTTGATGAGAAAAATCCAGAGAGACCAGCGTAACTTGCAGAGAAACTTTCCCATGATATGAGGAAACAGACATGTCCTGAGGGTGGAGCAGAGGGAACTTGCATGACTTGAGTGCAGAATCTGTGCAGGGACGGAATCAACGACAAACTCCCAGGTCCCCATGCTGATATTTTCTTTTTTTTTTTTTAAATTAATTAATTAATTTATTTTTTGGCTGCGTTGGGTGTTCGTTGCTGTGCACGGGCTTTCTCTAGCTGCGGTGAGCGGGGGCTACTCTTTGTTGTGGTGGGCGGGCTTCTCACTGCGGTGGCTTCTCTTTGTTGCAGAGCACAGGCTCTAGGCACGCGGGCTTCAGTAGTTGTGGCACGCAGGCTCAGTAGTTGTGGCTCGCAGGCTTTAGAGCGCAGGCTCAGTAGTTGTGGTGCACGGGCTTAGTTGCTCCACAGCATGTGGGATCTTCCCGGACCAGGGCTTGAACCCGTGTCCCCTGCATTGGCAGGCCGATTCCCAACCACTGCGCCACCAGGGAAGTCCCCATGCTGACATTTTCATCTACCATTGCTTGTCTCCGCATCTGACTCCACAATCTACTCCCCTCAGCCCTCCAACTGAGCTGGTCTAGGTTCACTGCCTGAGCAGTCAGTGAGGCTAACTTGACTTTTTAGCAGCCAGGAATCCCCTTTGCCTATTGGAGCCTCTTGTTTGCCCATTGTTGGGAGAAAGTGATTGCTTTTACAAGTCCAGTTGTGGGACTTCCCTGGTGGTGCAGTGGTTGGGATTCCATGCTCCCAATGCAGGGGGCCCGGGTTCAATCCCTGGTTGGGGAACTAGATCCGACATGCATGCCACAACTAAGAGTTTGCATGCCACAACTGAGGAGCCCGTGTGCCGCAACTAAGACCTGGTGCAACCAAATAAATTAATTAATTAATTAAATTTTAAAAAATTATAAAAGTCCAATTGTAAATCAACTATATGCCAATAAAATTTTTTTTTTACTAAAAATAAAAATCCAGCTGTTGAGGTTAATGCCTGATGTCCAAGCAATACACTGAATTTGGACCAACAGGTTCCACGATCTGCAAGGCATTTGTCTCTGTACTGACCATAGAGCAGAAGTTGGCACACTTTTCCTGTAAAAGGCCAGATAGTAAGTATTCTAGACAGGGTCTCTGTTGCAACTACTCATCTCTGCCCTTGCAGTGGGACAGCAGCCATGACAAGGTCTAAACAATCCAGAGGAGCTGTGTTTCCATCACACTTTATCTATGGACAGTGAGTTCGAATCTTATAATTTTCAGCTGTCCATAAACACTGTTTATCTCTCTTTTTTTCAAGCATTTAAAAATGGGATAACCACTTTTATTCTTAGCTCATTAGTTGTACAAAACAGGTGGTGGGCCAGATTTGGCCTGGCACCATAGTTGTTTGACCCCTGCTATCAACGAATAATCAAAGGATCAAAATGCTTGCCCTAATGGACATTTTATTTGACCAAAGAACACAGACATAGAATAATCAGAATATAAAAAACATAAAATTACACATTGTGATGATCTGTAAGAACAAAAAGGAAAGGATTTTTGAGAACCAGTGATGGGTGATCATGATTTATATATGAGTGTAGGGAAGGCCTGTTAAGAGAAATTAATAATTAAGCTGCCCTTTGAAAGATGAGAATGAGTGTTTCAGGCAACGACGGGGAGAAGAGAATTGCTGGCATTGCAAAGTCTTTGACAGGGGAAGGGTTTCGAGATTTTGAGAGGAACTGAAAGGTCGGAGGTGTGGGGGACACCACTGCTGGGTGGGCACCTCATCTCCCCTTCCATGAAAGCTTAGTTCTGATGTAAGTGTCATTTGGCTGGATCCCCTCCCTGAAGAGTTCCCTCAGACAGTTTAGGCGGTTGGCACGATTGCAGAGCTCCTGCATGTCTAAGATTATCTTTCTTTTTCCTTTACACGTGAAGGATATTTTGCCCAATGTGGCAGTCACTGGTGGTGTCCCCCCCAGCAGCCATCTCCTTCTTTGATGACAGAATTGCAGTTTTGATCCAACAGTCTGGGGGGTGAATCATGACTAGTCTAAGAAATTTTTTTTCATTCAGTTTTTTGTTTTGTTTTGTTTTGTTTTGGGTTTTTTTGGCCACGTCACGCGACTTGTGGGATCTTAGTTCCCTGACCAGGGATCAAACCTGGGTCCTCAGCAGTGAAAGCACAGAGTCCTAACCACTGGACCATCAGGGAACTCCCTTTTCATTGAGTTTTGAACTTTTTTTTTTGCTCTATTTTTATTTATTTAGATTTTTTAAAAATGAAGTACAGTTGATTTCTAATGTGTTAATTTCTGCTGTACAGCAAAGAGATTCAGTTATACATATACACATTCTTTTTTCAATATTCTTTTCCATTATGGTTTATCATAGAATATTGAATATAGTTCTCTGTGCTATACAGTAGGTAGTTAAGAAATTTAGATGAGTGCTTACCGTGTGTCAGATCTATTGACACATAATTAGTATGAATTATTTAATTCAAGCAAAAAAAAAACCTGCATGTGATAATATTATTCTACAGGATTATACCAATGAAAATAAAGGAAGCATACACAAATTTTTAAAAACTTGCCCATGGTCTCCCAGCTATTAAAATGGTGAGACAAGGATTTGACCTGAGATGATTGTGTTTCAGTGTCTCAGGGCTTGATCACTATTCTATTAAAAACTCTTGATTATAGTAGTTATTATTCTATTTAACAGTGAGGAAACTGAGTTGAAAGATGATTATTGATGTGCTAAAATTAGCCAGAGTTTAGTATTAGAATATAACTTTTAAAATACTTAAATCTTCAATGATTATCCTGTGTATCTTTTTTTTCAAAACTTATAGTCATACCTTGCATACTCTCATGTACCCTGTATTTTTCATTTCTTAATATCTTATGCATATCCTTCCATATTGGGCAGGGTAATTCTACATTATCAGTTTAATGGTTATTTATTTTATGGACTATCACACTTAATTTATCTGTAAATTTTTGCTTTATCTTTAGATTTTTTGCAATTTTAACTAATGTAAATATTCCTATAGAGAATATTTTATGCATTTTTCACTGTTTCAGTAATTTTCATGAAAAATATTTCTAGAAATAGATTACTGGATAAAAGAGATGCTTGTCTTAAATGTTGGTATAGGTACTTCCCTGGTGACACAGTGGCTAAGAATCCACCTGCCAATGCAGAGGACATGGGTTCAAGCCCTGGTCCGGGAAGATCCCACATGCTGCAGAGCAACTAAGCCTGTGCACCACAACTACTGAGCCTGCACTCTAGAGCCCACGTGCCACAACTACTAAAACCGCGTGCCTAGAGCCTGTGTTCCGCAACAGGAGAAACCACCGCAATGAGAAGCCCGCACACTGCAACGAAGAGTAGACCCCGCTCGCCACAGCTAGAGAAGGCCCGCGCAGCAACAAAGACCCAACGCAGCCAAAAATAAATAAGTTAATTAATTTAAAAAAAATGTGTATTTAGATAAGTACTCTAATCACCTATTTTTAAGTTATAAATATTGTGAACTATTTGTTTCATGTGAGGAATGGATGTTACCTTATTTATCCAGAAGGTTAACTGGTTAACACACACGATGATTTTTCTGTAACTATCGAGATATCATTCACATACAATTCACCCATCAAGTGTACAATTCAATAGTTTTTAGACTACCTGCAGCGTCGTGCAGTCATCACCACAATCAATTTGGTAACAGTTTCATCACCTCAAAAAGAAACCCTGGGACTTCCCTGGTGGTCCAGTGGTTAAGACTCCACGCTTCCAATGCAAGGGGCCCAGGTTCCATCCCTGGTCAGGGAACTAGATCCCACATGCCACAACTAAAGCAACTAAAGAGCCCGCACGCTGCAACGAAGATCCCGTCTGCCGCAACTAAGACCTGGCGCAGCCAAGTAAATAAATAAATATTAAAAAAAAAAAAAGAAACCCTGCACCCATTAGCGGTCACTCCCCATTTCCGGCCACACCCCACCCACCTTAAGTCCTAGGCAACCACTAATTTATGTTCTGTCTCTATAGATTTGCCTACTCTGAACATGTCATATAAATAAAATCATACAACATGTGGCTTTTTGCAACTGGCTTCTTTTACTTAGCATAATGTTTTCCAGGTTTGTTCATGTTACAATATGCATCAGTATTTTGTTCCTTTTTTTTTTTTTAAAGACATACTCTTTTTAGTGTTTCAAGTCATGTCTTTTTTTTCTTTTTTAATTTTATTTATTTATTTATTTATTCATTTATGGCTGTGTTGGGTCTTCGTTTCTGTGCGAGGGCTTTCTCTAGTTGCGGCGAGCGGGGGCCACTCTTCATCGCGGTGCGCGGGCCTCTCACTATCGCGGCCTCTCTTGTTGCAGAGCACAGGCTCCAGACGCGCAGGCTCAGTAGTTGTGGCTCACGGGCCCAGCCGCTCCGCGGCATGTGGGATCTTCCCAGACCAGGGCTCGAACCCGCATGCCCTGCATTGGCAGGCAGACTCTCAACCACTGCGCCACCAGGGAAGCCCATTTTGTTCCTTTTTACTGACAAATAATATTCCATTGTACAGATGTATCATATTTTTAATTCATTCTTTGGTTGGTGGACATTTTGATGTTTCCACTTTTTGGCTATTATTAATAATACTGCTATGAAATTCGTGTACAAGTTTTTATGTGGACATATGTTTTCATTTCTTTTGGGTATATACTTAGGAGTGGGATTGTTGGATCACATAGTAACTCTTTTGAGGAACTACCAGACTGTTTTCCACAGTGACTGCACCATTTTACATTCCTATAAGCAGTGTATGAAGGTTTCAAGTTCTCCACATTTTAACAGTTATTACTGTGTCTTTTTATTATTATTATTATAGCTATCCTAGTGGATGTGAAGTGGTATCTCATTGAGTAGAGATGAGTGATATCAGCTAAGGCACTTCTCTACACCAATCATTCTAACAACTGCTGGGGAGGTGAGAGAAGCCATCCTAGATCATCCAAACCCAGCCAAGCTGGTCCAGACCAGAAGAACCATCAGCCAACTTACAAAATCATGAGAAGTCATGAAGACTTGTTTTGTTGTTGTTATTGGCCATGCCCCATGGCTTGCAGGATCTTAGTTCCCCAACCAGGGATTGAACCCGCACCCTCAGCAGTGAAAGCACAGAGTCCTAACCACTGGACTGCCAGGGAATTCCCCAGACTTGTTGTTTTAAGTCATTAAGTTTTGGGGTGGTTTTCTATATATCAAAAACACTTTCTCTCAGGTATACGATTGTCCGTACATCCCCTCTGTATGCTAGCATTCCCGACCCAGAAAAAAAGACTGAGGAAGCTGCCATATTGGATAGAAGTTTGGACTGGGATCCTTGTGTTGCAGGAGGGCTGGATGGATTGATGTTCCCTGGAGCTACTGTACCCACCCATCACTCCTCGTGCACTGGTTCCTCTGGGTCTGCTTCTAATTTATTTTTATTTTATTTTATTTATTTATTTTTGGCTGCATTGGGTCTTCATTGCTGTGCACAGGCTTTCTCTAGTTGCAGCGAGCGGGGGCTACTCTTCGTTGCGGTGCGTCGTCTTCTCATTGCGGTGGCTTCTCTTGTTGCAAAGCACGGGCTCTAGGTGCGCGGGCTTCAGTAGTTGTGGTACCCGGGCACAGTAGTTGTGGCTCGTGGGCTCTAGAGCACAGGCTCAGTAGTTGTGGCGCACGCGCTTAGTTGCTCCACGGCATGTGGGATCTTCGCAGACCAGGGCTTGAACCCGTGTCCCCTGTATTGGCAGGCGGATTCTTAACCACTGAGCCACCAGGGAAGCCCTCTGGGACTGCTTCTAAAGATGGGCACCGCTGGGTGAATCCTGGAGCTATCTCTGGGGAAATCATTCCATAACATAGTCTTGTCAAAATAATTTATTTGACCTTATCCACTACTCTCTACTCTACTGGTGTGAACTGTGGTGATGCTCTTCTTTGCCCAGCCAAAACAGAACTTGGCTTCTGGTCAACTTCCCAGAGACATGTGGTAAACCTTCCAGCTACCAACCATCCAGCTGTGTGCCCAAAACCTATGAAATTTCGGGCTACCCTTCCACTACTTACTGTGTCTCCAGGCCCTGAAGAGCAACTGGTTGTTTCCCCATCAGTTCTCATCCCTCCAGTTCTGTCAACCGTCAATCTATAATAGACCTCAGAACTTTATGTCCAGTGGTTGCCTCCCCCAGAAACACCTGACTTACGGCTGCAAGCTGCAGAACGTCATCTCTTGTGGGTATCGACCACTGAACTTTGCGTCCATCACCTGCCACCCTTTGAAATATCTCTCCTATGACCGTCAACCTCTAGGTTATGAGTCCAGCAGCTTCAGACCCCTGGACTTTGTATCTAATAGTGTTCAACCTGTTCCCTACATACACGGCAGTTTCCAACCAGTTTTTTCTTCCTTTGGGACTTGGCAATCTCCATTTATTAGATGATGCTGAATTGCCATCCAAGCATCTTGTCAGACAGCTTTGTGTCATCTTTAGATTAATAAATTGTTCTTAGGTAAATGGATAATTGTGCTTTTAGTTCAGTTAAGGTTTTAACCAATACTCTTTTACTTGATCAAATTCTAAGTCATTTTAATTGTTGGTTTGTTCACTAGAGTATTTTTTGCTATCAGGCTTTTTGATTTCTATGCCATTAACATGTTCTCTTAAGCAGAAAGAAAAGTTTGCTTGGTTATCTCTAAATAAACTTGCTTTGAATGATTTTAAAAAATAATGGATTTGGTCCAGGTTTTTAAGAAGTGGTAATTCAGAGCACCATTTTTCAGGTCTTTTATTTCTTTATTTCAATGTAGTCTTCATCTCTGTCCTCTGGAAGTGGTTATGAGGCAAAGCAGGAACAACTTAAATGTCCGACATTAAGGAATTCGTTGGTACAATTTTAGCACCCGAACAATGATATGTTGCCTAATAAAGTACTGCAGTACGAAATGTTTGAATGATGGGGTCAAGCCTGTCCAGTGTGCATCACATATGATCTGGGAATCTGTACTGCAAAGTGATGACATTGTTGGTGCCTGGCTCAGTGGAATAACGGGTATTTTTTCTGTAATTTTACTTGTTTTATTATCTCTTTTTGTGTAATAAACAGACATTGTTTTTGTAACTACAAAATAAAAAGAAATACATTTTACAAAAATACTTATGTTGGAATTTTAAATTGATCCAACTGACTTCACATTTTCTGATGTCACAATTCCTCACTGGCTTTTTAGTCAATTCCTTTTTCTAATGCTTTTCAGTGAGGAGATAAAACAGTAAGGAGTGAAGTCTTTTAGTTAAAAGTGGTTGAGTATTTCAAGAAAGAGTAAGTTTATGAGAGAGTAGAAAGCAGCAGAAAATCTTTCAAAATAAGTAATAAAAATATTTATTTGGATTTAGCAATATTGAGTTAATTGTTGTAGTTTTTAAATATTCAAACAACAGAAAGTATATAAATCAGAAAAGAGACTTTCCCTACTCATTCCTTCTCTACTGAAGTGACCAAAGTTGCCATTTTTAGGTGTTCTTCCAGATTTTTCTGTACACTGAATGTATGTATAAAGATCATCTATTTTTTTGACTTCTTAAAATAAATTTATTTATTTAATTTATTTATTTTTGGCTGTGTTGAGTCTTCGTTGCTGCACTTGGGCTTTCTCCAGTTGTGGTGAGTGGGGGCTACTCTTCATTGCGGTGCGTGGGCTTCTCATTGCAGTGGTTTCTCTTGTTGCAGAGCAGGGCTCTAGGTGCATGGGCTTCAGTAGTTGCAGCGCACAGGCTCAGTAGTTGTGGCGCACGGGCTTAGTTGCTCCATGGCATGTGGGATCTTCCCGGACCAGGGATCGAACCCGTGTCTCCTGCATTGGCATGTGGATTCTCAACCACTGTGCCACCAGGGAAGCCCCAAGATCATCTATTTTGTATAGAAATGAGATCATGCTATACATATTGTTCTGCTATTTCCCCTTTTCACTTGAACACAATTCCTCTACTTCATTTTCTGTCAGCTATAGAGATTTAACTCCTTCTTTTTAATGTTGAATTATTATCTAACTGTCCACTAGTCACATTGGCTAACAAGCATTTGAAATGTGACTAGTTTGACTAAGGAACTACATATTAAAATTTTATTTAATTGTAATGATTTTAAATAGCCACAAATAGCTACCATGTTGTTCAGCATAGACTAACAATTCCTCAAAGGATAAACACTGAGGTTAATTTCAGTTCTTCAGTATTACAGACATGGCTTCAGTAAGCATTACTGTATCCGCATCTTTTTCTTTCAAGTCAGCATTTTTGTAAGCTAGAATCTTATATGTAAAAATGCTGGTCGATTAAGGGTTTCCTTTCAGACATTGTGATAGATACTACCCAACTCAATTGTAAAAAGACTGTAGTCATTACCAACAGCTACCTATGAGCGTTCTCATTCCCCCACGTTCTCAACAATATTGTATACTATCAACATTTGTTTTTGATATTTGTTAAGTGAAAACATGGTAAGTCATAAGTTTCCATTATCAATTAATTGCCTCAGCTCACAATGATAAGCTTAACCAAAAGACGGCGCTGGAGGGACATTGCAGGAGGAGGAGGTAGGACTTTGGGAAGCTTCCCCATCCCCAGATCAACAAAACAATAAATCAGGCCCTCATTTGTAGTAACTGCCAATTCCCATGGTGTAAACAGTCCTGTTTCTAGCTGCCAATGTGGTATCACTGAAGGTGGAGTTGGGAAGAGATGTGAAGTGATACACCACGATATAATTATTTCCGCCCTACAGACACAATTGACATAATCTCAATAGCACAGATAATAGGAAGTGATGTGTTGGGTATTTATTACCTTAGTTTTCTAAATGCATTTATCGTAAGTCTACATAACTTTTAAATACAATCAGCCCTCCATATCATGGGTTCAGCATCCGTGGATTCAACCGTTAATCAAAAATACTAAAAAAAAAAAAAACCCAAGAAGTTCCAAAAAGCAAAACTTGAATTTGCTGCATGACAGCAACTATTTACATAGTATTAGGTATTAGGTACGTAATACCTAATACAAGTAATCTACAGATGACTTAATATATAGAGAAGGAAATGCATAGGTCACATGCAAATACTATGGCATTTTATAAAAGGGACTCCGGCATCCTCAGCACTATCCACAGTGAGTCCTGGAAGCAAACAGCAGCAGATACTGGGGGACTACTGTAATGGTTGTGTTAACACGTCTCAATTTTTCTGAGAATCTGACCGTAGGGACCGGCTCCGGAACACTGCTACATCCATCTACAGCCATTCAGTCTGTCCCACGACTGTCACAGTAACACAGAGTCACACACACACTCACACACCCCCCCACCTGCTGTGTCCCCAGTGCGGCTCCAGGAGCTGACGCACCTCAGTGACCATCAGCTTACACTGGGCCTTCCGGAGCGCAAAGATGTTCAGGCACGTACTACCCCTGGGGACTCACTCTAGAATCCCACGCCCAAGACGTCACTCACACAAGGCTGGCGCGAGCCGGCGCCTGCGCACTGCGAGCACAGACTACAACTCCCAGAAACCTCCGGGGGCGGGGACGCCCCAGGGCCCTTGGGTTTCCGATGTCTCCTGCTTTTCTGGCTCTGGACTACATTTCCCACAGGCCACTGGGCCCCAATAACCGTGGGTCTCGGAAGTCCCCCTAGAGCTTCCTCGTGGTTCTTGGGCTGCGCGTGTGAGCAGGTTCGGTGGAAAGAGAAATCGTTGCGCAGCGTGGAGGGGAGGGTTTTGCGAACTCCGACCCCAGCCGGCGGTGGGGATGGACGGAGGGAAACGCTCCAGGTGAACGCGAGCGGTGACGGAGGTGATGGTGTGACAGACAAGAGGGGAGGGGTCGTTAAAACAGGTGAGGGTGTCTCCAGGCTGCGTGTGATGGACAGTCAAGTATGCGACAGGGCTGGAGTGTGCTTCAGTGACGGTGAGGGACAGACGTGGTGTAGGGGTGGCGTGTGAACATTGTGCGCGTGGTAGAGCCAAGGATACGTCACGCTGTGTGAAAGGTGATATTGCATTTGCATGACTGTGCACATGACGGGGCTGAGATATCCTGTGACAGATGGAATGGTGTGTGTGTGTGTGTGTAAGTGGGCATCTGTGCACTCGAAATGGCCAGTGTGTGTCTGTGACTGCATGTAAAATACGTTGTATGAGTTTATCTGGTGACCATGACGGAGCCGGAGCGTTTCTCCGCGGCCGTGTGACAGACCATACGTGTGTGGACACCAGAGAGAAGAGAGATTGCAGTTTGTGTATGACAGGATCAGGATGAATCTGTGACTGTGGTGGAAGTGTGTTTTTGCGTGTATCATGATAGGGCGAGGGTGTGAATGTGTTGTGTGGTTGTGACAGGTCTGGGGTGTATCAGTGATTGTGTGATACGTCTGTATGTATGACCATCTATGCGTGTGACACGTCAGCATATATTTCTGTCACTATGTGTGACAAGCATTGTGTATGTTTGTTGGGTGGGTTGTTTTTTGAGTGGGTTCTTTAGTATGATGTTTGCTCTTTCTTTTTAAAAAAACACACACTCTGGGACTTCCTTGGTGGCGCAGTGGTTAAGAATCCGCCTGCCAATGCAGGGGACACGGGTTCGAGCCCTGGTCCAGGAAGATCCCACATGCCGCGGAGCAACTAAGCCTGTGTGCCACAACTACTGAGCCTGCGCTCTAGAGCCCGCGAGCCACAACTACTGAGCCCACGTGCCACAACTAGTGAAGCCCGCACGCCTGGAGCCTGTGCTCTGCAACAAGAGAAGCCACCGCAATGAGAAGCCCGTGCACCACAACGAAGAGTAGCCCCCGCTCGCCGCAACTAGAGAAAGCCTGCGCGCAGCAACAAAGACCCAACGCAGCCAAAAACAAATAAATAAATGAATAAATTTATTAAAAAAGAAAGAAAGAAAGAAAACAAAAACACACACACTCTTAATCCAAAGAAATAAGTTCATTTCAATTATTAGTTTGCTGAGTTTTCATTATTATTATGAATTTCTGTTGATTTTTTATCAAATGTCTTTTCTGTATCTACGAATATGACCATAAAATTTTTCCTCTTTATTTTGATAACACGGTAGAATACATGTTTTTGGTACATGGTAGAATACATAGATTTTTTAAAATGTTAAACCAACCTTACATTTTTGGAAGAAACCAACTAGGGCGTGACGTAAGATCTTTTTTGTAAGTTGCTGTCTACCTCTTTTAATATTTTGTTAGTACCTTGATTTATACTGCCAGCATGTTCTGGGAAACTCAGGCTGAGAAATTAGTATAAAATTGATCCTGGGCTTGGAGTACCAGGGTGCTTGGAGAAATCAAGGAAATTCTCTGGAGGATTGTAACTTCCATTCATGCCTTGAAGAGTTTTTACAGATAAACCCAAAGTTAACATAAGGAAACAAGCCACCATGTATTACAGTAGCAAAAACAACGAACAACATAAATAGAACACCAAGAAATTAAGGTATGAAATTTATTGGGTACAGATAAAGGTATGAAATTTATTGGGTACTTACGACATAAGTTCAAAGGAAGAGGAAACTAAAAAGGATGAAAATTATAGGCTTTGTCTAACTTGGGAAGTTAGAAAACAATAACAGAATGAATAACAGAAAATGGGTCAAAGCAAATGATAAGCATAAATTAATGAAGTAGAAAACATTGATGGAACAGAGAGGCTAAACACCAATCACTGCTTATTTAAAGTGAGTATTTGAAGTGATGCACTTCTGAGATGATTAATTAATAAAACAGAGAAAAGGCACAAATAAATAATACTAAGAAGGGAAAAGACTACACAAAGTAGAAGACTTTTTAATTAGAATAAATTTGAAAACAGATGGTAATTCCCTGGTGGTCCATTGGTTAGGACTCAGCACTCTCACTGCTAGGGGCCAGGGTTCCATCCCTGATCAGGAACTAAGATCCCTCAAGCTGCACAGCATGGCCAACAACAACAACAAAATAGATGACATAACCAATTTCCTAGAAAGATACAACTTAGAATTGACAAGAAGAAATAGAGGGATTTCCCTGGTGGTCCAGTGGCTAAGACTCCGCGCTCCCAATGCAGGGGGCCAGGTTCGATCCCTGGTCAAGGAACTAGATCCCGCATGCATGCCGCAACTAAGACCTGGCGCAGCCAAATAAATAAATAAATATTTTTAAAAAGAAGAAGAAATAGAAACTTTTAATAGGCAATTAACCATTAATGATATAGTATCAGTAGTTTAGGCTCTAAACTCTAATCATAACTAGGCTCAGATAATTGTGTAGAAGAATTTAATTAGGGAAGGGTTCAGACACATCTTACCTGCTATCTCATTCATATCCTCTCAGCCTCACCTGTGCCTGGGGCCTTGGGAAACTTGTTTCTCTTGATTCACTGGTACGGCAACCATCCCTGCATGAACTCTGGCCAATTCCACATGGGCACAACCCCGTGCCTGACCTCATGCCTGACCTCATGCCGGCACTGGGCACTTCTTGCCTCAAGCCACCTAGGCCCGTCTGGTTGTGCTTTTATCTTGATCACACAAATAAAATAGATTCTCCAAAGGGTTTTAATAGATGCTGTGGCTCAAACCTGTAACTTCTTTGTGGGTAAAAGTTCATGTTTGTAAATATTTCTCTTAGTTGGCCCTGTGGGTCTTCCTATGTTCTTCGTTATTGTTGCAGTTATTTTGTGAATGGGAGATGAATGACCAAGTTTCAAATCATTTAGCCCTTTAAAAATAGCCTGCAGAACCTAAGTGTCCATCAACAGATGAAGACGGATAAAGATGTGGTATATATACAATGGAATATTACTCAGTCATAAAAAAGAATGAAATAATGCCATTTGTAGCAATATGGATGGACCTAGAGATTATCATACTAAATGAAATAAGTCAGACAGAGGAAGACAAATATCATATGACATCACTTACATGTGGAATCTAAAAAAATGATGCAAATTAACTTATTTACAAAACAGAAATAGACTCACATAGAAAACAAACTTATGGTTACCAAAGGGGAAAAGGCAGGGGGAGGGAGGGATAAATTAGGAGATTGGGATTAACAGATGTACACTACTATGCATAAAACAGATAGACAGCAAGGACTTACTGTATAGCATGGGGAACTATATTCAATATCTTGTAATAACCTATAATGGAAAAGAATCCATAAAAGATTATATATATTTGAATCACTTTAATGTATACCCGAAACTAACACAACATTGTAAATCAACTCTACTTCAATTTTTTAAAAATT
This sequence comes from Eubalaena glacialis, assembly GCF_028564815.1. Lineage (NCBI taxonomy): Eukaryota > Metazoa > Chordata > Mammalia > Artiodactyla > Balaenidae > Eubalaena > Eubalaena glacialis. Next base: position 58,907,687 of record NC_083733.1, on the reverse strand, counting down.
AGCCTGCCGAGAGGGAAGAGGAGAGTCACATTAGGGAAAGATCCTTTGCTTACTACATGATTTATATTTAGAAGTGAAGCAAAATGATATCTTCCACTTGCTTTTATTGGTTCAACAGTGATAGTTAAATAGAACAAAAGTAACCACAAATTATTCCCCTCCTATCCACACGGTTAATGCCCTTCCACACTGATTCTGGGCAAGCCTTGTGACTTGCTGGCCAGTGACATCAGCAAACATAACTTGAGCAGAGGCATGAAAAGCACTTCCTTATTGGAGGTTGCCCTTTCTCTCTGCCCTTTGGAAACATGTCATTTCCATGTGAAAAATGTCCAGTCTAGCCTGCTGGAAGATGAGAGGCCATATGGAGGAGAACTGAGGCCTGACTGATAACCAGCCAACTACCAGTCTTGTGAGTGAGACCATCCTAGATCATCCAACCCATCAGCTGACCATAGAAACATAAGAGAGCCCAAGAGAGATTGGTCAAGTCAGCCCATACCAGAAGAACAACCCAGGAGACACAGAGAATCAGGAGATAAATAAAGGGCTTGTTGTTAACCCTTTTTGTTTGTTGTTTGTTACGCAGCAGAAGCTAACTGATGCAGAAACATAGACAGAATAAGCAAATATGGCAAATGTTAATATAGTTGACCCTTGAACGATGCAGGGGTTGGGATGCCAACCCCACACACAGTCGAAAATCCACGTATAACTTTTGACTCCCCCCAAACTTAACTACTAATAACCTACTGTTGACCAGATGCCTTACCAATAACAAACATTCAATTAACAGGTATTTTGTACGTTATATGTATTATACTGTATTCTTACAATAAAGTACGCTGGAGAAAAGAAAATGTTATTAAGAAAATCATAAGGAAGAGAAAATACATTTACAGTATGGTACTATATTTATCGGTACCATAAGTTTACTTGTCAGTTTACAAGATGAGTAGTCTGTCTGTCAGTACCTACATCAATATTGTCTTATATGATACAAAGCACTGTAGATGTTATATGTATTACACTAGACATCAAAAATAAAAAGATAATGTGAAAAAGAAATTCATATTTATTTACAGGTATAACATTATCACGCATTGACCACAAAGAAGCAGCAATATTATTGCTTTATGGTAGCCTATAGTAATTGATACAATTGCTTTATGGTAGCCTAGCCTATGTGCTAATGAATGAATCATTATAAAATTTTTATGGCATATAGTGTTATAGTCATATTCATAATACAGTATTGAGAACATTGTTACTTTAAAAAAAAAACACTTACCTATGATGATAGGCTGATACACAATTTCCCCAGTTATAAGAGAGAGAGGCATACTGTACAATACTGTAATTCTTTGAAAGCAAAGTTATAAAACAGTGAGAAAACTAACACATTATTGATTTTATAATATCACTCACCTTATGCCTATGTAAGGATAGACTAGTATCTACATATACTTGTGCATCCATGACATACCTAACTTTAATTTTTTTTCAATATTTCTAGGCTACATAGTTCATCTGTGAGTTTTTTCAAACTGTTGCAAATCTCCAAAATTTTTTCCAATAAATTTTGAAAAAAATCCAAGTATAAGTGGACCTGCACAGTTCAAATCCATGTTGTTCAAGGGTCAACTGTACTTTTGATCTAGATGATAGGTATATGCATCATCTTTGAACTAATTTTCAACACTTTTGCACCTTAAATTTCTCACAATAAAATTTAGGAAAATACTCTTTATTTTCATGATATTATGATTCTCTACCATTTCATATCATCTTTTATTTCAAAGCTAATCAACTAAGCATTGCTTATATTAAGTTGATTCAAAATATTTACCTCTTGCCTCTAATTTAGAGCTTTGTTCCTCATAAAAGAGAATATTTAATAATTTGTTATGAACATATTTTAGAAACTACACAGGGACTTCCCTGGTGGTGCAGTGGTTTAAAATCCACCTGCCAATGCAGGGGACACAGGTTCTATCCCTGGTCCGGGAGGATCCCACATGCTGCAAAGCAACTAAGCCCGTGTGCCACAACTACTGAGCCCACGTGCCACAACTACTGAAGCTCGCATGCCTAGAGCCTGTGCTCCGCAACAAGAGAAGCCACCGCAGTGAGAAGCCCACGCACCGCAACGAAGAGTAGCCCCCGCTCGCCGCAACTAGAGAAAGCCCACATGCAGCAACGAAGACCCAATGCAGCCAAAAATAAATAAAATTTAAATAAATTAATTAATTAAAAAGAAAACAATGATTGCTGGATGGACAGAGTCCCAGACTGCACTGATTCTTACATGTGAGCACTTCGGGGAATTTTGTCCAGTAGATGATGTATACTAAGACAGGGGATGCACACATTTAGTAAACTGCTTAAACAAACCGAATCTGGGGGAAAAATTATTTAAGAGGCCAGGTATTTGTAAATGTGCATGGAAATGGAAAAGTGCATGGAAGCTTACAGAATACAACAAAAGAGCCTTGAAAGACGTCCAAGGCATTCTGTAATAGGGAAGAACAAATCTGACTCCATATTGGATGTGTTTCTTTTCCTTTAACCTTTGTATTCTATTGCTTTTGCTTCAAAGTAATCACTAAAGAGATGTTGCCTATAGCTTAAAGTGGACATAATGGCCCATCTCCGGGAACCCTGCCTCCCACGTCTGAGTGTTAAGCTAAAATACCTTTGTTTAAGCTCACAGGAAACATCCTGACCAGGCCCTGACCTGTGAATGGCTGCAGGAAAGAAGAACCAGGAACTATTTGCAACACCTTATCACCTTTTTTACTTTACCTCCTCACCTCCCCATCTTTGTTCTATAAAAGAAACTAGCATCCAAACCTGGGCAAGATGGTTCTTTAGGACGCTAGTCCACCACCTACTCAGTCTGCTGGCTTTCTGAAAAAAGGCGCTATTCCTGGCCCCAACAACTTGTCTCTCCATTTATTGGTCTGTCCTGCGGCAAGCAGTACAAGCTTGGACTTGGTAACAATTGGACTGACCCATGTAGATGCTCAAACACCAGGCAGTTGAGGACATCCACACGGATGCTCCTGTAGGTGGTTGGGGCTGGGCAGAGACTCTAGGTAACACCCCCGATCTGCCTCCTTTCTCTCTTCTTGGAGGAGCAAATCCTTGTGCTGCCCATCCTTTAAACTGGATAGTGAATAATGCGGCAAAAATTTCTATACCACTGAATTTTAAAATATCATTCAAGCACTCTACAACTACTCTTCAGCTTCTAATAAATGTTGGAATATATTGAAAATACATGTATCGCAAATAAATTTGAAACTATTCAATATGCAAAGAGAAAGTTGATTTGGTAACATCATAGGACTAAGAATTCAACTCGAGGTAGTGGGCAAACACCCTTTTAGAAATTGTACGTTACGTTCCTAAAGATTGCATCTTAGAACATAAGCCAAAGTTACACTTTGAAAATCACCAACTTTTAAATGGTGTTTTAAGGAAAATTAATATTTTGAGAAAATAATGAAGGCATCCAATTCAATGCCCTTAAGAGCACCAAAGGGGGTAAGAATAACATAGGATTAGTAGATATGTTAACAATTGTTGAGTCTGGGTGGTGGGTATGCTATTCTCTGTACGCTTGTGTGTGTTTGAAAATTTCTACAGTAAAAAGTTTTAAAAATAGCTCTTTAATGGCTACCACATAGCATCCTCCATTTTCTCCAGTCTCTCAAATAATTAATCATTTAATTACAAAGCTTAATTACTAAAAAGTGATTACAAAAAAAAAAGAATTTCTGGGTTCATAGGGAGCTTGGAGTTCATGCTCTGTGGATGCAAGAGCACTGCCAAAATCTCTAGACCTAGATCACTGGGTCTCCATTGGATTACCTGGATGAAATAAAATTTATATTTTATGGCAAGACAAGAAAAATTTAAACATAAAATTATTTTCTACCAGTTTGGGCCTCTGCCTTTCCCTTTAGTGTGTATTGTACATCTGCATTGACCAGACTTCCTTAGGAGATAATGTTCCTTCTTAATCTTGTAAGGGATCACAATAACCCACTACTTGCTTTGTACATACAGATCTGGATTGTGTAAACTGTCAATACATCATTTGTTGGATCACTCTTTGCCTCAAAAGCTTATATAACTGTGCTTTGACCTCTAATGGGCGGAACAGTCCTCAGAGCTTTCTGAAAGACTGTCTCCCAGGTTATAATCCTCAGGTTGGCTCGAATAAAACTTTCCATTTCTTTCTTAGATCGACCATTGATTTTTTTTTTCTTCGACAACCTCCTGCAGTGGGGAGCTTCCCACCTGATACCTCACAGCCTCCAAAGGTACCTGAAGTTTACCAGAGTTAAAATCACACAGGCACAGCTGCATGCTCACACAGTCACTTACACTCACACACACACACACACACACACACACACGCGCGCACACACACACACGCTCACACACTAAATGGGCTGGTCAGCCAACTCTTCAAGCCTCAGTCTCTGAAACTGTGAACCACTGTGAATACCTCCAATGCCCCCACCTTCCACAGGGGCCTCAGAAAACCCAGCCTCCTTTCCTGGCCAGTCTCTACTCTCCAGGGGTCCTTAGCTCCACCCTCTCCCTGAAGGGCCAGCCCCTGACAGAGAGGCAGGAACAGGAGAAACAGGAAGAATAATTTGGATACAAAACAGGTTCAGGGAAGTGAGGCCTGTTGGGAGGAGCAGGGGTTTGGCAAAACGAGGGTGAGTCCAGAACCCTAGTGAGTGTCCACAGTTCCTGGGTGTTTGCTGTCAAAGAAAACTTGCACCAAACAAAGTTAAACAGGAGACTTTATTCAAGACTATGGCAATAAGAGAGAGAGACTGAACTCAACTCCACTGAAACAAAAGGTGGGAGGGGTTTTCAGCTGGATAAGCTAGTGGGAAAATGCCAGAGACAGAGGGGAGGTTGGTGCATGGGATGGTCCAGCACTCTGACTTACTCCTGAGTTTACAAATGTTTTTCTCTGTAATTAGGCATCTGTGTTTGCTAACTGCCATTTATTCAAGTTCGGCTCCTACCCTCCCACAGAGCCTGAGGGTCAGGGGTGTTATCTTCCTTGATGATGACATTTTGGAGGGGTGGCTCCCAGGTCCCCTGAGAAAGACATTCCTGGGCTGTAAAACTAGCAAGAGGCTGGGAGAAAATATACCTACATTTCAAAGGGACAGAGAAAGAATCGGCAATGACAAGTTTTCTAAAGTAGATGCTCTAAGGAAAGGGAGATTGGGGGCCTGAAGTCAGGAAGAAGTCCGTGTCAAGTTTAGTCAAGCTCAGGAGACCATTAAGGCTGTCCTGGTCACCGCCATTGTGTCCCCTCTGCCCATTCATCTGTGGGTTCGTGACCCTAGGTCTCTGCACATGCCTGGTTCCCACTCTGCATGGCACGGTGAGTAGGTGTGATCCCAGCAGGCAGCGCCTCCAAGCGCAAGAAGCAAGGCAGATCAGGAGATGCCAACTTGGCCTCAGCTCCCACTACCCTCGGGAGCATCCATCTGGAAGTCCCCATCTGCCTGGTGTCTGAGTGTCCACATGGGTTTGTCTGAATCCTCAGGGGACAGTGTATCCCTCCAGTTGTCTGCCTGTGTCTCTATCTCCTCCGATATTTTAAAATTCATTCATTTAAAAGTCTAATAAAAAAATGTATTAAACACCTTCTGTGGGCATGTCCTGTTCATCAAGTCTGCGTTTGTCTGTGTGTCTACATTTGCGTCTGTCCACACCGGACGTGTCTGTCTTTTTGCATCCCATGTGTAACTGCCTCTCTGGGGGTCTCTATCTCCCTGTCAGTTTGTTTATAAGTGCCTCGATTCACTCATTCCTACAATATCACAAACATCCCCTGAGGCCTCTGAGGAGTTCACAGCCTGATGCCGTGACAGACACTGGCCCAACCCAGGGTGACCAAGGCTGGGAGACCGGGGTATCTGAGGCTGAAGGTGGGTGGATGATTGTAGGGGGGCGTGGCAGGTCAGAGAAGTCTTCAAGGAGGAGGTGACATTTGTGCCTCTGGGTCTGGAGACGTGGCCCCATGTAGGTGGCATGTGTTGGGATAGAGGAAGAGAAGAGAAATCAAGAGGCCGTGTGTGCCAACCTCAGACTAGAACACAGTGTTGGGGAACAGGGTAGAAAGAGAGCCTGCAAAACACAAATCCCCTCAAAGTTGAGGGTTACAGGCTCCTAGCTCCCTCCTCCCTCAGATCCAGGAGTCCAGGCCCCATCATGATTATCTAGGAGGAAACCAGCCCAAGCAAGGGAGGGTGGGGGTGGAGGAAAGCCGGCCGGCCGGGCTGGGTATAGCCAGGATGCCTGGGGCTTTGCTGGGAGAACCAGCCAGGCAGAAATCAGAGCAGGAGCTGTCCTCGGTGTCTCCACTCAGGTCCACAACCTGGCAATGGGAGGCCCCAGAGCCATCCTGCTGTGCCTCTTTGGGGCTGTCCTCTTCCTCACAGGTATTCAGACTTTTGAGTCCAGTGGTAAGAGGGCAGTTGGGTGGGGGATAGCTGGACTCTCCTGGGTCTGAGGGAGCAGAGAGTGGGGGCCGGATTCCAGGGACTCAGGGAGGAGCGAACTAGGGGCCCTGATTCCTGGTTCTGAGGGAGGAGGGGGCTGGGGGCCTGGATCCTGGGTCTGAGGGAGGAGGGGCCGGGGGCCTGGATCCTGGATCTGAGGGAGGAGGGGCTGGGGGCCTGGACTCCTGGGTCTTGGTTGTGAGAGGCCTGGAGACTGTGTCCTCTCCAGTTCTCTTCCCCTCCTCTGTTCTTTCCATATCACTCATTTCCTCCAGTGTCTCCGTTCCACTACTCCAGCCTTTCTCATCCTCTTTGCCCATGTCCCCATTCAAAGGTACCTCTGGGGAGCCATGGGGGCTCTTTCCAGAATGGCAGGAAACCTTGGCCTCATCCTCGGGCAACCCCTTCCCCTAGTTTGGGTAAGGACAGGGACATAGTCATATCAGGACTGAAGTGGCTACAAAGGCAGGGAATCTGAAAGGTGGGAAGGAGGTTATGCCTGCATATAACAACTTTGTGTGTGTGTGTGTGTGTGTGCGTGTTTGTGTGTGTGTGCGCGCACACACGTGCACATGCTCATCCACGGAAGAGAGTTCGATTTCCCTGTGTGTCCATGTGTCAGGGTGTCCTGTGGGTCTCTGTGCTTGTGTGTGTTTATCTGTACCAGGTTTTGATGTCTGGGTGTTTGAACAAATGCTTTTATGGGTCTGCTTATCTCTGAGCCTCACTTTCTTTTTAAAACAGATGTGTGTATAATTTTGCATCTCTGTTTCTCTTTGTGTTTGTGCATCTCTATGACTGGTGGGCCTGTATTTCTGTGTATGTGTGTTTGGGTATTTTGATGTGTATCTGTCTCTCTGTGTATCTGTTGTGTGTCTCTATGTATCTTGCATCTGAATATGATTTTAAGTTGTTTGTTTTTGTAGGCCTCTTTTTTGTGTATCTCTAACTTCGCCTAATTTCAGGGTCTCATTTTATTTGTATGTCTGTGATTCTTGGGTCTGTATTTGTTTCTCTCTGGGTATGACTTCTTGTGTTCCTGGGTCTGTGTGTTGTGATTATTTCCATATCTACACAGTTTTCTGTCTGTGTGTGTGATTTTGCATGTGTGAGATCCTGCGCCTTGGTTTGGGGGGTTTCTATTGGAGGGTCTGGGTGGTACTCGTTTTGCTTGTGAATGTAGAACTCAATGTGAACGCATTCAGGATACTCTGTGTATATTTGTGAGATTTGCATGAGCCTGTGTCAATTTTGTTATTTTGTGTTTACGTCAGTGTTTAAGTGTTCTGTGCGTGTGTGTATCTGTATTGCTGGGGGCTGGCTGTGTGTGCACTTGTAGCATGAGATTGCACATCCCAGTGCCTGTACTGGAGTGTTTGTTTTCCATCAGTGACCTTTTAGTGCTACTGGATATCATGAGTATAGTTGGGAAAGGGATAAGCAGAACAGGAGTGAATCACTTCCTCCTTTATCAAAATCTTGGAGGGCTTCCTGGAAGAGGGTGGAGATTTGGAAGAGCCTGGGGAAAAAAAAACTGGACTGGCAGGTGCAGATGCCATTGCTGTGCCAAGAGGTAGACACAGTCATGACCAGCCACAGCAGCAGCCCCTGCTTCTTTCAGGGCAACAAGGCCTGTCTCCCCTCAGAGCAGAAGAGCCTGGCCCATGTGGCTGTCATCTGCAGGGTGGAGCCTGATTCCTTGCATAGGCTCATCCTTGGCCTGCTCCTCTCACCCCACCCCTGCTCCTCTCCCCGGGGTCCCAAGCCCTGCAATGCTACAGCTTTCAACACATCTACTTCGGGCCCTTTGACCTCAGTGGCATGAAATTCCTCAATGTCTCCTGTCTCCTCGGATGCTCTGAGGCTGTCTTATCCCTGAACACTGGTGAGGGGCAGGAAACGCAAAAAAAAAAAAAAAAAAAGGGCGGGAGCGGGCGACAAGGACAAGGATGAAAGATTAGACGGGGTGGAGGGGGGATGGGGGTGGAGGGGGGATGGGGTGGAGGGGGGATGGGGTGGAGGGGGGATGGGGGTGGAGGGGGGATAGGGGTGGAGGAGGAGACAAGGGGTTGGGAAGGAACTGGGTAGAAGAGGAGAGGGAAGGTCAGGATAGAGATGCGGAGGTGGAGGGAGGAGGAGAAGGGAGAGAAAGAAGGAGGGGATGGGGGGGGCAGGAGGTGGGAGAGGGGCAGAAAAGAGGAAGAGGGGAAGGAGAGTAAAGGAGGAGGAGGAAAGAGTTGGTGATGAGAGGAGAGGGGGAGGCGGTGTAGAGGGAAGCAGAGTTTGACAGGGAGCGAGGGACGAAAGAGAAGGGCAGGGCTGGAGGGAGAAGCCAGGTTGAGTGAGAAGCGAGAAGACAGAGGAGCAAGAGACTTGAGACTAGAGAGAGAGGGGTGGAGAGGAGGGGGCGTGGGAGAGGAGGAGGAGGGCTGTGGGGGAGGCAGCGCGCCAGACCCCATCCCCTCGCTCCCAGGGTACGGCTCCTCAGTGACCATGGTACAGAAGGGCTGCTGGACAGGCCCGGCTACGGGCCAGATGCAGCGGAATGACAAGGCGCTGCCGCCTGACTACTCGGTGGTGCGGGGCTGCGAGACCGACTTTTGCAACGCGAACTTCCAGGCCCACGACTCCCTCCCCAATCTGAGCCGAGGTATGCGAGGGGGCGGGGCTGGGTGTGGGGCGGGACTGTACGGGGCTGGGAGGGGCCCCGGCCCGCGCGCGAGCCCGGGGAAGGGTGTGGTCTCCGCTGGGCTCCTCCTCCCGGTGCGCTGGGATTCCAGCGCCCAAGTCGGGCCAGACGGGAGCCCTGGCGCACTGCACATCCCGCACGACCGTACCGAGGACCATTACCTGAGTGTGCGTCCACGCTCTCTTGCCAGCGCCCAACCCGCCGACGCTCAGCGGCGCCAAGTGCTACTCCTGCGTGGGGATCCATCCGGAGGACTGCACCCCGGAGAAGTCCTGGCGGGTCCAGTGTCACCAGGACCAAAGCATCTGCTTCCAGGGCAATGGAAGCATGACCTTTGGTGAGAGGCTGGGAGGGTGAGAGGGCCTGGGCAAGGGGTGTGGAGGCAGGGCAGGGCTCACAGGGAGACACGGCCCTGGTCTAAAGAAGGAGGCATGGTCCTGGACTGAGGGAGGAGGCATGGCTCTGGTTTAAGGAGGGGACTGGAAGGAAGTCCGAGGACCCAGTCATGGCTGTGATCTCTGAGGTGGAGGTTCAGGTGCAGCTGCCTCCCTCGGTTCTGACCCTCCTCACTGCCCCCCTCCCAGGCAACTTCTCAGTCCCTGTGTACATCAGAACCTGCCACCGGCCCTCCTGCACCATCCAGGGCACCACTAGCCCGTGGACAAACATCGACCTAAAGGGCTCCTGCTGTGAGGGGCACCTCTGCAACAAGGACTCCATAAGCCTTCACCAGCGCCTCAGGCACCGTCCCTCCTGGGGCACCCCCGGTCATAGTCCTGCTCCGCATGGTTTCCCTGCTGGTTAGCACTCTGGGAGGACCCCTCGGGCATAGTCAGCCCCTCCAGCCCCTTCCTGAGCAGGATGCTGGGGGCAGGGCACACGCACGCCCTTCTCACTGCTTCAGTTCCTGGAATGTGGAAAATAAGAGTTGCACTCCTGTCTCTCTCTCTCTCTCTCCCTCCCGCTTCCCTACTGACGCCCAGCCCTTACCTGGTCAGCAGGCCTGGGAGAAATTGGGCAAGGTCCCCAGCATCCCAGGGTGGGGAGAAACATCCCAGCCCGCATGCAGAGCAAACCTGATCATAGATCCTGCTTGCTGAGCACCAACCAGGCCCAGGCTCCCCACAACCCCATTTCCTGGTTGTGGGTTTCCTGGTCCTAGGCTCTCCCTCCAGAGCCTGGAGCCAGGCTGCCTGGGTTCGAATTCCAGCTTCAGCATTTTGCCCGTGGGTAACCTTGGGCAAGTTACTTAATCTCACTGAGACTGTGTTTCCTCACTTGTCAGGCAGAGGTGAAAATAAAACCTACAGTAATGACAAGGTCCTACTTCACAGTGGTTGTGTTCGGGATTTAATGAATTCCCTCTCTCTGTCATCTTGATCTGTGATCATCTGTTTGAATATTTAGTCATTTAAAAATACTCATTCAGGGCTTCCCTGGTGGCGCAGTGGTTGAGAATCTGCCTGCCAGTGCAGGGGACACGGGTTCGAACCCTGGTCTGGGAAGATCCCACATGCCGCGGAGCAACTAGGCCCGTGAGCCACAACTACTGAGCCTGCGCGTCTGGAGCCTGTGCTCCGCAACAAGAGAGGCCACGATAGTGAGAGGCCCGCGCACTGCGATGAAGAGTGGCCCCCACTCGCCGCAACTAGAGAAAGCCCTCGCACAGAAACGAAGACCCAACACAGCCAAAAATAAATAAATAAATAAATAAATTTATTTTAAAAAAATAAAAAAATACTCATTCAACACCTACTTATTGCTGTCTACTAACTGCAGTGCACGAGAAATGTCTGGTATTTGGTAAGAGGGAAAAGGCAGTGAAAAAGTAGAATGGATGCTATTGATAAAATTTTAATTTATGAAGTAACCCTCCTACACTGTTGGTGGGAATGTAAAATGGTGCAGCCACTATGGAGAACAAAAACTAAAAACAGAACTACCATATGGCCCAGCAATCCCACCCCTGGGCATATACCCAGAGAAAACCATAATTCAAAAAGATACACGCACCCCAATGTTCACTGCAGCACTATTTGCAGTAGCCAAGACATGGAATAGACCTAAATGTCCATCAACAGATGAATGAATAAAGAAGATGTGGTATATACATACAATGGAATACTACTCAGCCATACAAAAGAATGAAATAATGCCATTTGCAGCAACATGGGGTGACCTAGAGATTATCATACTAAGTAAAATAAGCCAAACAGAGAAAGACAAATATCATATAATATGGCTTATATGTGGAATCTAAAAAAAAATGATACAAATGAACTTATATACAAAACAGAAATAGACCCACAGATGTAGAAAACAAACTTATGATTACCAAAGGGGAAAGGTGGGGGAAGGGATAAATTCTAATTTAACATACACACACTACTATATATAAAATAGATAACCAACAAGGTCCTACTGTATAGCACAGGGAAGTATATTCAGTATCTTGTAATAAACTATAATGGAGGGGCTTCCGTGGTGGCGCAGTGGTTGAGAATCTGCCTGCCAATGCAGGGGACACGGGTTCGAGCCCTAGTCCGGGAAGATCCCACATGCCGCGGAGCAGCTGGGCCCGTGAGCCACAGCTACTGAGCCTGCGCGTCTGGAGCCTGTGCTCCGCAACAAGAGAGGCCGCGATAGTGAGAGGCCCGCGCACCGCGATGAAGAGTGGCCCCCGCTTGCCGCAACTAGAGAAAGCCCTCGCACAGAAACGAAGACCCAACACAGCTAAAAATAAATAAATAAATAATAAAAAAAAACTATTTATAAACTATAATGGAAAAGAATGTGAAAAAGAATATATAAATATTCTATATATATATATATCCTATATATATATAATGATATGTGTGTGTATATATATATATATATGCACATCATTTTGCCATACACCTGAAGCTAACGCAACATTGTAAATCAACCATACTTCAATTTAAAAAATTCAATTTATGAACATCAGGACCACCACCCACAATCCTTATATAAAATAATAAAGGGAAAGAACAGGCAGGATTAAAATATATGGATAGACAAATATATGAAAAGATAAAAATAAAGGAAGGAAGGAAGCAAAGAAGCAAGGAAAGGAAGAAGGGGAAAAAAGCAAAGAAGAAAATATGCATATCTAATACAGTTTGCATTTCTGTAACTGGTCACTAGGCCATAGTTGATATGTTTAATTTCCTTCTTCCATTACTCATTCCAAGTTTCCTTTGCCCTCAGCTGGCTGGTGTTATTTATCAAGTTAGGCGACCCAAACCCTTATTCCTGAAAGGTCTAAATCCTTAGTGGTCCTGCATTTTTTTGAGGGGGTTACTTATACTATAGGACATGAAATCTCTAAGAAGTGCTCCAGAGAATGCCTTGGGTTCCAGACACGGCCTTCCTTGGATCCACTCTGCAGGAGGAGCCCAATTTCCCCTTAGTAATTGAGATCAGTCATCCCAGCAAATAAAGTAATCTTCTTCTTTGCCCATTGGTTCAGTGGAGTGAGGAGCTCCAAAAGGCCAGGTGACCGTCTCACCTTCCCACTCAGTGGAAGCATTGCTGTGTCCTCTAGTGGAAGCAGGAAGCATTCTTTCCTTGGGAACCAAAACCTCCAAACCAGCAGAGTTCAAAGTCATGGGGATGGGAGGCAAAAGTTCTGCAAGTGGGTATTACGTGTAATAGTGAGAGGGGCCCCTGCCACCCCTTGATACCCATGTATTCAGGCTTGAGGGTTGGGGGAGAGAGCACTCAAAGCACGTGCTGCATCCTGTAAGACAGAACCCCATCCTTTCAGGGTATTGATTCCCAGTTGGCAACAAGAAACGAGTCATTCCATTATTTTACCAGGTGAGCTTCTTCTAGGTGATGGGGTATGAGGTAAGACTGGTGGAATCTATGGGTGTGAGTTCGTAGTCACACTTCATTCACTGTGTAGTGAGTTCTCTGGTCAAAGGTGACACTGTGTGGAACACACGGTGGAGGAGGAGACGTTTGGCCGTCCTGGTGAGGGGCTTAATGTACGGTGGGAGGAGTAAGGAGAGCCCTCATCCTCCAAGTTTCCAGTGATACACAGAGGAGTGCTTCAGACACGGATCTTGGAAATGAAGCTGAAAGGTGGTAGAGAATCAGCATTACCAAACGTGGTTTTGTACACACCGGATCCATCATTCATGGAGATCCCCCTATGTTCCTGGCCATGCTCTGGGCACTGGGGCCATGGAGGAGAGTCCCAGGTCTGGAGGAGCTCCCAGTCGGATGGAAGAGGCAGATCTGTGCTCAGACAGCCACAAGCCCATGATGGAGGGATGTGCAGGGACAAGAGGAACGAGCGTTGGGGGAGGGATACACTGGGGCTGGTGCCGGAGGGAGAAGAACCTGGTGACAGGTCTCAAAGCATGCTGTATGTACAGAGACAGGAACAGCAGTCCAGGCAGAGGGACACGCCCATGCAAAGACAGAGACACAGAGGCAGAAGTAATCCCAGCAGAGATTCAAAAAACATTTGTAATGCATTCTTCTGGGCTGGGTGATCCTGGAGAACCCCACGCTTGAAGAGTTCTTGGTCTGACGGGGACACAGACTAGGGCCCAGATGGACATAGCACCCAGAGAGGTCAGGGCAGTAAAGAGGGGGAAGTGCTTGGGCTGGAAGGGCTGGCAGGTAGAGAAAAAAAACCTCTGACTGGGGGTTAGGGCATCAGGAGTGATTTCATAGAGAATGGAGCCTGTGCTGGGTCGTGAATGATGAGGGAGGTCACCAGGTGGACAGAATGAGGAAGAGCATTCCAGACAGAAGGGCCAGCCCACACAAGCTCATGAAAGGAAACACTTGGTTTGTTTGCTTTTTGTTATTATTGAAGTATAGTTGATTTACAAAGTTAATTACTGCTGTACAGCAAAGTGATTCAGTTATACATATATATACATTCTTTTTTTAATATTTTTTTCTATTATGGTTTATCATAGGATATTGAATATAGTTCTCTGTGCTGAACAGTAGGACTTGTTTATCCATCCTATATATAAAAGCTTACATCTGCTAACCCCAACCTCCCAATCCGTCCCTCCCCCAACCCCCTCCCCCTTGGCAACCACCAGTCTGTTCTCTATGTCCTTGATTCTAGGAAACACTTGTTAAATGGCAGAGGGACAGCAGGACAGAAGCAGGAACAAGTAAGAGACAGAGGGAGCTGCAGGGAGGGACAGTCAGCAAACATTTATAACCTATTCTTCTGAGCCGGTGACACCAGGGACCCAGCAGTGAGTCAGACCCAACCCTGTTCTCCTGGTCTGGAAAGAGTCAGTCACAAACCTGGAGGGTGATGGTTGGTAAATTATAAAGTATGGGGGTCTAGGGGAGTTCCAAAGAGGAAGACCAGAGAAGGCTTCTGATAGGAACGAATCTCTGAGAAGACACCTAAGTGACAAGTAGGAATTGGCAAAGGAGCAGGAGGAAGGGCGGAGTGCATAAAGGCTTGGTCTCTGCACAAAATGTGAGAAAAGAAGATGAGGATGAAGAGGATGGCAGTGCTCCTGAGGGGCTTAAAATGTCAGATGAAGCTGAAGTTTCCTGAACTTATTCTGCAGCCAATGGGGATCCATGGAAGGGCTTTGAGCAGGGGAGAGGTATGGTCGAAGCCAGGGGATGGGAAGCTCTCCCTGTGACCACGCAGGGGACAGACTGGGGGAGTGAGACTGAAGGCAGGGACACCAAGGAGAGGCTGGTGATGGGGTCTCTCATTCATGGTCTCCAAGGTCAGGGGCCACTTAGTGTTGAGGGGCTTGGAGGGAGAAAGAAGGAATGAGAAAACAGTGTGTAAGGGCTGAGGAGTAAAGTTCCTTATGCATGAGGATAGTGGCTTCCTCTGGAGATTGGGAAGAAGGCGGTGGTCACAAAGAAGCACACAGGAAGATTCTGGGGAGTGGCAGTATTCTCTCTGGGTGTGTGGTAATTTCATGGGGATACACAAATGTAATCATTTGTCCAATATAAATCTATATGGTATGCACTTTCTGCATGTATGGTATATTGCACACAAAAAAAAACTACTAATGCCAACAGCAAAGGCAAGGCAAGAGCCTAGGTTTTTGGACTCCCATATTGTGGCTTTCTAATCTTTGGTGACAGAGGTCAGGATGCTGGCTATCTCTGGTGTATCAGTTGGGAGACGGTTCAGGAGAACCTCTTGTGGCAATGGAGATGCTCTGTGACTTGCTTGAGGTGATGATCACACGTGTCTATACACAGGTAGAACTGCATCAATTTGTACACTTAAGATGTGTGGGGGACTTTCCTGGTGGTGCAGTGGTTAAGAATCTGCCTGCCAATGCAGAGGACACGGGTTCGAGCCCTGGTCAGGCAACTAGATCCCACATGCCGTGGAGCAGCTAAGCCCGTGCACCACAACTACTGAGCCTGGGCTCTAGGGCCCACGAGCCACAACTCCTGAGCCCACGTGCTACAACCACTGAAGCCCGCGTGTCTAGAGCCCGTGCTCCGCAACAAGAGAAGCCACGAAATGAGAAGCCCGTGCACTGCAGTGAAGAGTAGCCCCCACTCGCTGCAACTAGAGAAAGCCCGCATGCAGCAACGAAGACGCAGCACAGCCAAAAATAAATAAATTAATTAATTTAAAAAAAAGATTTGTGACCTTTTCAATGTGTAAGCCATACCTCCACAGAAAGAAACAAAATTAAAATATGACATACAATTAAATGATATCATGTCTGGGATTTGCACGAAAATAATATAGGAAGTGAGGAAGCGGGTGGAGGCACAGATGAAATGCAATTAACCATGAGTTGGTATTTGTTAGATGGGTACGTGAGGTTTATTATACTCTTCTGTTCACTTCTGCTTGTTTGAAGTTTTGCATAATAATAATATATATATGTATGTGTATACATGGATAGATAGATAGATAGGCGATAGATAAAACAAATACTTGTTGAACCCAGTGACCCAGGCACTTCCTCCCTTCAGAACTCAGATGCCTGCTCCTCTCAGTGATCCAGGTGGTCCAGTGCTTGGATCATGCTCACATCGCCCCTCTCCTAAGATTCTGTTGCCCTCCCCCGGTTAATGCATGTGGGAGCCTAGGTCAGCACCAAGGACAGATCCACAGCATTGGGTCTCAGAACCACAGACAGCAACTCAACTAATAGGTGAGACAAAGGACAGGGAAATGAGGAAATGATATCCTTCCCATTTCCAGAACAGTGTGGAACAGGGCAGGAGGGTAGAGTCGAAGAAGAGCCAATCAGTACTACTGAATAAGAGCATTCCTTCAACAAATAGCCATTGAGCATCTCCTATGTGCCAGGCACTAAACACTGGGGATGGCAAAATCCCTGTCCTGAACAAGTAGAAAAATAAGAAAACAGGATCATTTAGATAAATGCCATGTGCCATGATAAAGACATAGCAATGAAATATGATACAGAGTTATTTATGGGGTGGGAGAGGAGCATTTCTGAAGAGATGGTCAAGGAAGAGGCTATATTGAAAAGAGAACTGGATGAAGCAAGGAAATGATCCAAGAGGAGACTGGAGGTAAAAGCATTCAGGCAGAAGGAGAAGCAAGCACCGAGATGTTGAGGCAGGAAAGAGCATGGCATGTTTGAGGATCAGCAAGAAGGCCAATGTGATGGAGCAAAGTAAGTGGAAGGGAAAGTGGCAGGAGGGGTTTTGGTAAGATAGGAGTAGACACACAGAGAGAAAGAGATAGAGAAAGAGAGACAGGAAAATATGAAAGACAAGCAGAGACTGAAAGAGTCAAGAAAGACCCAGAGGCAAAAAGAGAGAAGCAAAATAACACTAGCTGTAATTTATAAAGTGCAATTTCCATTGTCTATTCTAATACCTATTTATATATATGTACTCATATATATTAATATATACATACTTTTTATTATGGAAAACTTCCAACATAAAAGTGAACAGAAAAGTGTAATATTTATTATTATTATATAACAAACCACTCCAAAATTTAGTGTCTTAAAACAAAAAGTGTATTATTTCTCATGATCCTGAGGGTTGACGGGGCACTTCTGCTGGTCTCATGCAGCTGCATTCAGATGGGGCTGGACTGGGGCTTTTGGCCAGGGTGCTTTGATTCTCCTCTGCATGGCCTCTCCATGTGACTAGCTTGGGCTTCCTCACAACATGGCAGTCTTAGAGTTCTAAGAGAACAAAAGCAAAAGCTTCTAGTTCTCTTAAGAACCGGACCTGGAACTGGCCCAGCATCATTTCTGCCACATTCTATTAGTCAAAGCAAGTCACAAGCCAGCCAGATTGAAGGAGAAGAGACACAGAGTCTACCTGTTGGTGGGAGAAGCCACATACCAGCACAGAGGAGGAGGAATTACTGGAGCCAGCTTGGGAAACAATGTGCCACGAGGGCTTAATGTATGCCAGGTCCCATGCCGAGGGCCCCAGATATTCCACCTCACCTAATAACTCAAGCAACCCTGTGACACAGGGTATAATCATCCCCCCACTTTACAGGTCTCATAGGACACACAGCTAGGGATAGCAGAGCTAGATATGAACTCAGGTCTGTCTCTAAACCAGGCTGTATGTGTGTTATGTTATTATGTTCCACACAAAAATAAAGTCAGTGACCATGGCCATGTCAAGGCTTAACCCAGGGCTTCCCTGGTGGCTCAGTGGTTAAGAATCCGCCTGCCAATGCAGGGGACACGGGTTCGAGCCCTGGTCCGGGAAGATCCCACATGCTGCGGAGCAACTAAGCCCGTGTGCCACAACTACTGAGCCTGCGCTCTAGAGCCCATGTGCCACAACTACTGAAGCCCGCACTCCTAGAGCCCGTGCTCCACAAGAGAAGCCACCGCAGTGAGAAGCCTGCGCACCGCAATGAAGAGTAGCCCCCGCTCGTCTCAACTAGAGAAAGCCTGCGCAAAGCAACAAAGACCCAACGCAGCCAAAAATAAATAAATTAAATAAATAAATAAATTTTAAATAAAAAAAAAAGGCTTAACCCAATTGACCCGAAGTCTCTAGATACCCAGATTGCGAGATATATATCTATATATATAGATAGATAGATAAATAGCTTAACATAATATAATACATAATTTTTAATTGGTTGGGAACACAGAGACACAAAGGATAAACTAAAAGCAGAGGGCTTCCCTGGTGGCACAGTGGTTGGGAGTCCGCCTGCCAGTGCAGGGGACGCGGGTTCGAGCCCTGGTCCAGGAAGATCCCACATGCCGCGGAGCAACTAAGCCCGTGTGCCACAACTACTGAGCCTGCCCTCTAGAGCCCGTGAGCCACAACTACTGAGCCCGCGTGCCACAACTACTGAAGCCTGCATGCCTAGAGCCCGTGCTCCACAACAAGAGAAGCCACTGCAATGAGAAGCCCACACACCACAACAAAGAGTAGCCCTTGCTCGCTGCAACTAGAGAAAGCCCGTGCACAGCAACGAAGACCCAGTGCAGCCAAAAATAAATAAATAAATTTATTTTAAAAATAAAATAAAATAAAAATAAAAAAAATAAAAGCGGAGAGGCATGCACTTGGGGACAAAGACCAGGAGACAGAAACTCAGAAGCAAGGCCAGTGAGATACAGAGAGAAGCAGACTCACAGAGACAAAGCAAAAGCAAGAGAGAGATTGACAGAACCACAGGGTCTCCCTCCTTTAGCCAGGAAGCTCCATGGGGGTAGGGATTTTGTCTGTTTTGTTATTACTGTATCCCCAACGTGTAGAGCAGTACCTGACTCTCAGTAGGTGCGCAATAGATGGATACTAGGCTGGAAAAGCAGAGAGCCTGCAGTTCCCCCAAACACCACCAGGTGGCAGTATCCCAATGCCCCGAAGCCTCCAAATGCCTAAATCCAAAGGACAGCAGTTGGAGGATTTGCCGCCACAGGCCTCAGACTTTCTGGACGTCTTCCCCTGGGCTGAGCCCCGCCTTTCCCTGCACAAGCCCTGGGTGATGAGTGACCTTTCCATCTGAGACTACCTCTTCACCCGCTCCGCCACCCTGCCGAGTTAAACAACTCTTTCTTTGTCCTTGGCCCCTTTCGGCTGGGCTCCAAGGCATCTGGGTCCTTTCCAGGCCCGGAGATGGGGCTGGGATGAAGGTGGGGCAGCTGGGACGAGGCCAAGGAAAAGTCCTAAGGACTTTGGAATCAGTTCTTCTAGTCTTCCTGGACTAGGAGTATGGGTCCAGCCCCCTCCTCCCTCAGACCCAGGATCCAGACCCCCCCGGCCCCTCCCCCCTCAGACCCAGGAACCAGGCCCCCTGCCCCTCCCCCCTCAGACCCAGGATCCAGACCCCCGGCCCCTCCCCCCTCAGACCCAGGATCCAGACCCCCGGCCCCTCCCCCCTCAGACCCAGGATCCAGACCCCCGGCCCTTCCCCCCTCAGACCCAGGATCCAGACCCCCGGCCCCTCCCCCCTCAGACCCAGGATCCAGGCCCCCGGCCCCTCCTCCCTCAGACCCAGGATCCAGGCCCCCGGCCCCTCCTCGCTCAGACCCAGGATCCAGACCCCCGGCCCTTCCCCCCTCAGACCCAGGATCCAGACCCCCGGCCCTTCCCCCCTCAGACCCAGGATCCAGGCCCCCGGCCCCTCCTCCCTCAGACCCAGGGTCCTGGTCCCCAGCCGTCCTCCCCTCCAAGTCCCTTGCAGCTTCCCTGCTCCCTCCTCTGGGCAGAGAGGTCCTCTGGCGCTCCCCCTCCCTGTCTTTTACAGAGACCCCTCTCTCCCTCCACGCCCCCCTTCCAGGGTTGAGACCAAAGCTGAGTCACAGGAAGCGCTGCGGCCCTGAGTCACCAGCCCCCTCTCTGGGCTGCAGGGAGCTGGCTCTGGAGCAGTGTGCTACCAACTGAGCCCCATAGCCCAGAACTTCCGTTTGGAGGCAGGTGCCCTTCCCACTGTGACCCATCGCCGCCCACCCTGGCATCTCCCACACCCTGCCTACTCTCCGCTTTTCTCTTTTAGTCATGGTCTCTTTGGAGGCAAAATTTCCCTCTGCTCCAACTTCCCTGTCTTGATTCTGACTCCTGCTTTCTCTTCACCACTAGGTCTCTTCCGTCTCCAGCTCTTTGAGTTTGTAAAAACTTCTCCCCCCCACCTCCTCCCTCCCCTCTCTCTCCCTCCTTCTCTGTCTGTCTGTCTCTCTCCCTCCCTCTCCTCTGGCTCCAACATTCAAGGTCTCTCTGGTTGTCTCTCTCCCCTCAGTTTTTCATAGTTGCCTGCACTGGAGCACAGAGGCTGTGGAAGGCCTGGGGCTAGAGGTCTCTGTTCCGTGGCCACTGACCCTCTCAGGCAGCCGCAGCCTCTGTGTCCCTGGCCTTTGGCCCCTGAGCGAGGCTGGAGTGGAACTGGGAGGGGCAAAGCTGTTCCCAGCTGTGCCCCTGAACAGGAGAGAGAAACTGAGGCAGAGATGAGCTTAGAGAGGCCCAGAGACACAGAGCACTAGAGACAGAGAGAGGATGAGACAGAAAAGAGAGCACAGGCAGAGACGGAGACAGAGTCAGAGAGCAACAGACAGAGACACAGAGAGCGACGAACACAGAGAGGGATAGGGGCAGGGAGCGAGAGTGAAAGAGAAAAGCAATGGGGGGCTTCCCTGGTGGCGCAGTGGTTGAGAATCTGCCTGCCAATGCAGGGGACACGGGTTCGAGCCCTAGTCCGGGAAGATCCCACATGCCGCGGAGCAACTAGGCCCGTGAGCCACAACTACTGAGCCTGCGCGTCTGGAGCCTGTGCTCCGCAACAAGAGAGGCCGCGATAGTGAGAGGCCCGCGCACCGCGATGAAGAGTGGCCCCCGCTTGCCACAACTAGAGAAAGCCCTCGCACAGAAACGAAGACCCAACACGGCCATAAATAAATAAATAAATAAATAAAAATTGAAAAGCAGTGGGATCATAGGATCTCACTTATACGTGGAATCTAAAAAAAAGGGTACAAATGAACTTATTTACAAAACAGAAATAGACTCAGAGGCACAGAAAACAAACTTATGGTTATCAAAGGGGAAAGGGTGGGAGGGATAAATTGGGAATTTGGGATTAACGGATACACACTACTGTATATAAAATAAACAACAAGGACCTACTGTATGGCACAGGGGACTACCTTTAATATCTTGTAATAACCATAATGGAAAAGAATCTGAAAGAGAATATATATATTATATATACATATATATAACTGAATTACTTTGCTGTACATCCGAATCATTGTAAATCAACTATACTTCAATAAAAAAATTTTAAAAGCAGTGGGATGCAGGGATAGACACAGAGACAGAGATGCTGAGAGACATAGGGACACAAAGAGAGGCAGAGCCAGAGACAGAAATGGAACCAGAGAAATGGACAGAGGGAGACAGAGCCAGAAGACACTTAGACAGAAAGGAGACAAAGGCATAAAGGAGAGGAAAAGAGAGACAGAGAAAGACAGACGGAGAAAGAGATAAAGACGAACTGAAAGGCTTCCAGAGTGGGAGAGACCGAGACAGCAGTCTGAGGCAAGGCCTGGAGGAGCCAAGAGGGAGGAGAGAGGCGCAGGGCGGTGGGGGCGGGGGGGGGGTGCTCAGGCTGCAGCCTGGCGATCCCCCGGCTGCAGCATCTCCTCCAAGCAGACAGGCGTGTGTCTCCATCACTGCCCACCCCCGCGTCTCATCCCGAGTGGGAATCACATGCGCACCATGGGGCCGGGCCCCAGCCTAGGTTGTTTTTGTCACCGGGTGTGTCTGTGTGTGCGGTTTGGTGTCTCTGGGTGTGTGCGTGTGGGTTGTGTTGGTGTGACGCCAAGCATGTCTGTGTGTGTCTCATTGCCCTGTGGCTGGAGGGACCACGTTCCTACATGGCATACAACTCAGGAGGGGAGAGGGGTTATGTCTGTGTGTCTCCCCCGAGAGTGGTGTCCATAGGGCCACCCACCACACGGTGAGAGGGGTTTTGTGTCACCTCGCCAGTGAGTCCCCGTGTGTTGCTGGTGGAGGGTTTTGATCTGTGTCTAGATGTACGGTGTACAGACCCGTGCGTAACGTCTGCGCTGCTGCATTTGGTCACATGCCGCATGGTTGTCACTCTGGGGGTCACCGTGCATCAGTCTGCATTGCATTTGCTGTTCTGTGCATCAGCGCGTGTTGTGTCTCTCCTTTATGGGTGTTGTGTGTGTAAGGTTGTGTATCACTCAGTGATGTGACCCTGTGTCTCCTTCCAGGTGTGTGTCCATGTTGGGGGCCTCTCTTTTCCCTGCCAAGAACACAGACTGGGGACCCACACTCAGAGTGTTGTGTTTGCATGGCTGTGTATTACATTGTACCAGAGGGCGTTCCCCGGTGCTGTGTGTGGTGTCATTGCAGGCCTAAGTGATGGCTGTGTCAGTGGGTCACATCTGCTGGTTCATGAGACACAGTGTTTGTGCTGGGAAATAGTGTAGCACGTGCTTTGTGTCATTGTGTCTTTGTGTATTCCACTGTATATGTTGTGTTTGTGTGGCCACCTGTGTTGGAGTGTATCATGTGCCAGGCTGTGTGTGGGTGTGGTTTATGGCGTCAGTCCGAGGCGATGGGGCATGTTTTACTCTGCGCACGTTGCTCTTGGGCATCAGGGTCCATGTAGCCAGTGCCCAGCCCCCCTCCCCCAGGGGCACCATTCGTGGTTGTGTCCTGTGTGATGCACCAAAATAGATCAAAATGTCTTACATGGGGCACGTGCCGCCTGGGTTTCTGTGTGTGTCACTGGGCCTATAGGTCCGTTCCTACACGCATCCATTCATATTGTTCTCTGACTGCATATATGAATGGCATTGTGCACCGGGGTATATTGTCTGTCAGGGTGAATCCATGTGTGTTGTGAATCAGTCTATGAGCGTATGTGCTTGAGTCACCACGTGCCGTGACGTACGTCAGTGTGCATTTCTCTACGTGCTGGGTGATTGGAGACTGCCATGGGTGTGTCCCTAAATGCTGTGTGTCTGCACATGTCGTGTTTTGTTCCACAGGTGTGTGATGGCTGAGTGCTTTGTTCACACAGATATGTTGTGTGTGGCATATGGGGATTGCGAGGTCAATACAGATTGTGTGTTTGTGGAATACCCGTATATGTTGTGTTTGTGTAGCTACGAATGGGCATCATCCTGTGTGTGGCGTCTGGGTGTGGCTGTTTGTGTCAGAGGATGTTGTGCCAACTTTGATTGCAGTGTTTGTGCCTGTGTGTGGACAATATTTAGGTGACCGTGTGTGCCACGGGGCGCTGCCTGCCTCACTAAGTGCCAGCGTGTGTCACATCATGTGTGTGGTGTCCGGGTGTGGCTGTGAGTTTCAGAGCTCGTCGGGAGTTGTGAGTCATTCGGTGTAGGTTGTGTTGTATGCCCATGGGTGTTAGGTTCTGTCTCTGGCCATGCCGTGTTTGAGGGTGTTATCACCCTGTGTTGCATGGTGTCCGGGTGTGGCTGAGTGTAGGTGTGCATTACACGCTGCAGACCGGTTGTATATGACAAAGCCCATTGTGTGTTGGTGTGTGTCTTAATCCATGTGGACACACGCCTCTTCCTTGCTCTGCCCCAAGACACACCCAGCCTCTCCTTAGTCTGAGAAGGGGGGTTGGGGAGCCTCCCCTCTGCCCAGGGGCCTCCCCAGCACCTCCCCGCCCTGCCCAGCAGTCACCACCCCACAGAGGGCACAGGATCTGCTGTGCCTCAAAGCAAGAGCCCAGAGCGAGGGAGCAGAGCAGGCCGGGGACCTGCAAGCCATAGTGGCTGCTCTTTGTGTGCTGCGAGGTGGGGGACTCTGGGCAGGAAGCTGGCTGAGCCCCAAGACCCCGGGGGCCATGGGCGGGGAGCTGGTGCCGGGCCTGGGGGCCCTGAGGAGGAGAAAGCATCTGCTGGAGCAGGAGAAGAGTCTGGCAGGCTGGGCACTGGCACTGGCAGGGATTGGCATCGGACTCATGGTCCTGCACGCGGAGATGCTATGGTTCGGGGGGTGCCCGGTGAGTGGAGGCTGGAGGCTGAGACTCCCGAGTCTTGAGGGAGGAGGGGCTGGGGGCTGAAACTGCTGGGTCTGAGGGAGGAGGGGGCTGGGGGCCAGGACTCTCGGGTCCTGAGTGAGTAGAGGCTGGAGACCCCTGGGTCTGAGAGTGGAGGGGGCTGAGGGCTGGACTCCTGGGACCTAGGGAGGTAAATGCAGGGGGCCCTCTCTGCAAAAGGAAGGGAAGAGGGGTCACAGAGTGTCAGTTTGAAGGTATTGCAATTAGACAGTTGGAGGTCCAGGACCCCTGGAGGCCAGGAGGTGGCTGGTCAGATACTTGAGTCTCCCAAGAGCAGATTAGGGGAGAGGTAACCCCAGGTTCGGTGAAGGGAGGGTGGGGAGAAAGGCTGACTTCTTCCAGTAGGCGGCAGCTCCTTGGTCCTTATCTAAACTCTAATGTTCGTGCAGTATCTCAGAGGCAAAGGGCAGAGACCAAAAGAACTGGCTGGGTGGACGGGTGGGAAAAGAAAACAAGCACCGCCCTCCTCCCCCCTCCATCTCCATCATTAAGAAGCTCAGCTTCCCCAGAATCTATGGGTTATTTAATCTGGGAAATAAGGGAGAGGTAGGTTTATGGTAGCCTGGACTCCTGGGTCCCAGGAGAGGAGAGGCTGGGGCCCGGGCTCCTTAGAGGTGACTTAGAGCATTTTTAGGGGAAGAGGGGCTGACTTTGAGGATAGTGTGAGTGGGGAAGGAAAGAACAAGTGGGGCTAGGACAGGTCTGAGCAGGCTCCCAGCACATTCCAGCCCTGGTCCGGGCAGCGATGGGGGCAGATGAAGGACACGGGTCAGAACTGGCGGCTTGAGGACGGGACAGAATTGCTCAACAGGAAAGGAGGGGTTGGAGATCTGTCTAGGGTAAGGGACGTGGAACTGGGCTGGTTGGAGGGCACTGATTTGAGGATTGAGTTGGGGGATTTCTGGGGGACAACACTCAGGCTTGGATTTGGGGGTGGGAGAGGCAGGCAGCTTTGAAGTGACCAGGAGCCACACGGACTGTCAGGGCAGGCTGGCTTCCTCTGCCCGGGTGGCCAGGCGAGGGCAGCGGGCACTGAGGGGGTGGGGCCGCCGAAGCCCATGCCAACAGGAAGCATGGCCGGGCCGACCCGCCGCTCCCACACTTCAGCACCCCGCCCAGCAGGCGAGGTGAGGACAAGGGAGCCCTGGCAGATGGGAAGGGACAGGGGGTCTTTCCTACGCCACCTCATCCCTCCGCCTTCTCACCTCCAATTGCTTCCCTCTACCACCTGCCAGGCTGCTGCCTCCAGCATGGGGACTCTGGAATGCTGCAGCTCTCTGAGCCTCAGCTTCCCCAACTGGAAACCGGGGGTGAGGGTTGAAATACATGACCTGAAGGGTCCTCCTCGGCCCCCTTTCTATGACTGCCTTGACAACACCCGTGTCCCCTCTCCACCTCCATCGTAATCTAATAAACTCATTTTGCAGGGATCCAGACACCTGCTCGCCATGGGAGAGGGGCTGGAGGAGAGGCAGGGGCCAGACCCCACCGATGCAGGGGAACGTGATAGAGATAGTGGGGCGGGAGAGGGAGGATGGTGAGAGGTACTGAGAGGCAGAGATACACAGAGAGACCAAGACAGAGAGAGACCAAGACAAAGATGCAGTAAGAGACGGAGTGGTACAGACAGAGAAGGGGTCGGGGATTCGGGGCAAGAGGAATTGGAAAGGAGAGAGGACCACCAGAGAAGTGGATTGCAGAGTGGGGAGGAGGTTGGGTCTAGTGGGGTGTTCTTTGGGACAAAAGAATGGGACAGGGAACTGGAGAGCCACAGAAGGATGAAGGGGTGGGGGAGGGCTAGGGACAACAGCACCATTGTTCGGGGAAGGGGGGCAGGCCCCATGGGGCAGGAAACTGGCCCTCTTCCCCTGCACAGAGGGGGGCCCTGGCCGGGTCAGGGGAGCTGGCAGTGTTTTAGGAGAAACAGGTGCTGAGCTCAGAGTGGGAGCCCAGGTGACCCCTTCCCCCTGACACCACCTCCCAGGCAGGGATCCCCACACACACCCCCTCCTAGGGAATCCAGCAGTCCCAGTCCCCTCTAAATCCCTTCCTCAAGAATTCTAGATTCCTCCAAGGTATTGCCACACAAAGACAGGGAAAAAAACTTCCCGTGGTTTCTGGAGGCCATGTGCTTTTGGCCAGATCTGCCCTGGGCTTAGAGCCAGGAGAGAGGGCAGGAGGTGGGGAGGGAGGCAGAGGAGACACACAGGGCAGCAGGACTGGAGGGCCTTTCTCAGAGCTGGGGCTGGGGTCTTAGGAACCCAGCCCCCTGGATGAGGGCAGGGGAGGGTGTCATTCATTCCTTGGGGCCTGAGTGATAGTTTCTAGGCTCCTCAGGAACTGCGGGCGGGGTGTGGGGAGGGACCTGAAGTTGCTTTCTAGGGCAGAGACCAGCTGGGTGGGAAGGGAAGGGGAGGGACCACTCTTTAGAGGCTAAATATCTGTTTCTAGACACCCCCCATACACACACACACACACACACACACACACATACACACACACACAACTGAGGAACTATTATTGATGGGAATCAGTACGGGGGAATTAGGAAGGAATGTGAGTTTCAAGGTCTTCCCTCAGGGGTGTGGTTCTAGGAGAAGAGCTGAGGAGGGTGAACACTGGCACCTGGGCCAGGGCTGTCCCGTTGGGAAGGAAGAGGGCACTCTCCCTGGGGACCAGCTGATGGTTTTGAGACTTCCCCAGACCTGAGGCATCAGGAGGAACTGGGCTGGGGGCTGGGGGTTAGGAGGCTAGGAAATTGGGAATGGAGAAGGGATGGCGGTTTGGGAAGAGTGCAGAGGGGACTGAGGGAGACCTAGGATCTCACCCCTTTCTCTCTCCCTCCCAACAGTGGGCGATCCACCTGTTCCTGGTTAAATGCATGATCAGCATCTCCACGTTCTTGCTCCTTTCCCTTATTGTGGCCTTTCACGCCAAAGAGGTCCAGGTAGGCCCCTTCCTAGCTCCCCTCAGCGCCCCCCCCACCCCCCGCACGCCCTGTCGGCTCACACTTCCCACCTCCTGGGCTGAGCAATGAGCTTCCTCCACCCTGAGATACATCCACACCCTCATCCACCCGGAGGGGATGAACCAAGGACAGACAGACAGCCCCCCGGAGCAGCCCTGACCTTCCCCCACCTGCTGCACTCTGTCTCACCTTGCACACCTGTAGATGCTGAGAGTTCCCGCCCCCAGGCCTCTGTCCACTCTGTCCCCAGGTTGCCTCACAAAAGTCACAGCCTCCCAGATCTCACTTCTCAATCCCCGAGTCCCTACCTGTTCCCGTCCCAACAACCCAAGATCCTAGCCATGTGCCTGCAGGTCCTTCCCCACTGCTGAGCTCCCCACCTCTGTGCCAACGACCCCACAGACCCAGGAGCCCTTCCCACCTGTATCCCCCCCTCCCATCTCATGTCTCAACCCACACTGGACTCTCCACCCCTTCCCCTCTCATCCCATCCCCCACATCCCCAGATCCTGTTCCCTTCCCCCCACACCTCTGCAGTATAAAATGAGGGTTATTGGTCGAGTGTGGTGATGCCCCTTGCAGTGCCTGGCACACAAGATGTGCTCAGTAAGAAGTACACATTATCATTAAAGCAGTCATTCGAGTAGTTAAGTGGCCTGAGGGCCCTGGGCCTCAGTTTCTGCATCTATAAAATGGGGGTAAGAATATTTTCAATCTCACTGTCTTGTGAGCATTCACTGAGTCACGACACGTAAAGAGGATAGCGCAATGCCTGGCACCTCCAAAGTGCCCTGTAAATGTTGGCTATTATCATTCCTAATGGGATGATGGCAATTACTACTGCGTCCCCAGAAACTGGAGTAGGACATAGCTCTATGGATGTGGAATGTAAGTTCTTGGGGAGGCAGGGGTCTTGTTTTGTTTGTTTTGTCCACCCATATCCTCAGTATATCTCAATATATAGAACAATGTCGGGCATACAATAGGCACTCAATAAGTGTTCCTGGGCTGGAAGTTCTGGAAGTGAGCTGAAACTAGGAGGGGGAGAAGGTGGAGAGATGTCTTCCTCGGGTCCTGCCCTGCCCCTTCCCACCCTCCCGGGCCCCATGCCCTGCGCTATCTGCCTCCCTCTCCGGCCCCGCGGGCGCGCCCCCCTTATCTCCCCGCGCAGGCTGGGGAGCGGGCGCCTGACCTTCGTGTGACCCCCCTCCTTCTCCATCCGTTCCCCTCCCTGCAGCTGTTCATGACGGACAACGGGCTCCGGGACTGGCGCGTGGCGCTGACCGGGCGGCAGGCGGCGCAGATCGTGCTGGAGCTGGCTGTGTGCGGGCTGCACCCGGCGCCGGTGTGGGGCCCGCCGTGCGCGCAGGGCTCGGGGTCCCCAAAGACGGCGGTCACGCAGTCCTGGCCGAGTTTCCTGGGCCAGGCGGAGGCGCTGCTGTCGCTGGCCATGCTGCTGCGCCTGTACCTGGTGCCCCGCGCCCTGCTCCTGCGCAGCGGCGTCCTGCTCAACGCCTCCTACCGCAGCATCGGCGCGCTCAACCAGGTCCGCTTCCGCCACTGGTTCGTGGCCAAGCTGTACATGAACACGCACCCCGGCCGCCTGCTGCTCTGCCTCACGCTTGGCCTCTGGCTCACCACCGCCTGGGTGCTGTCGGTGGCCGAGAGGTGAGGATGCGGGGGGAGGGGAGGGCGGGAAGTGACGGTACCTGGAGCCTCTGGAGGAGCCGCTTACAACCACCATCGCCCTGTACAGTGCTGCAGGTTGGGACTCCCTGGGACCAAGAAGTGAAGAAAGCCTTTCGCCCCAAAGCCATTCCTCCACCTGCAGTCTCCAGTCTCCCCAGACACACACACACACCATAGGAAGCCCTGCCCTTCCTGCTTCCAAATCTCTCCTGCCTCAGGTTTCCAGGCATCTGTTCAGTCTCCACACGCAGGCACTGGGCCCTGGCCAAAGGTTGCACCTGCTTTGGAGGAAGGGGACATCTTTTCCAAATTAGCACAGATGCACTGTAGGTGCTCCCGGTGACCCCCGGGCTGCGCCAGAAGGGAATTCCGTGCAGAGAATTGGTACGGGAATTCGAGGCCGCCTGCTGGACTTTGACCTGATGCTGGAACTGTACCCCTCAGGGCCTCCACTTACCTTACAGATAAACAAATTGGGGGTAATCTTAGCCAGTGGTTCTCAAAGTGTGGTTCTGGGACCAGCAGCATCTCCTGGGAACTGGTTGCAAATCCAAATTCACAGGCCCCACCAGGATCTATGGAATCCAAAACTCTGGTGGGTTGGGCCCAGCAATCTTTTTTAACAGTTCACGCTGATGCTGGCTCAAATTTGAGAACCTCTGGTTTAGTACATCTGGCAAAGGATTCTTGAGGGGAGATGGAGAATGGGAAGAACTGGCCTTAGATCTCTCCTCTCTGAGCCTCTGTTTCCGCATCTATAAAATGGGTATCAAAATCCACCATCTTTAAAGTCTCCCTGGCAATTCTAATCTTTCATGATTTTAAACTCATTCATCTCACAGTATCTGTTTTCTCAGTTGGGAAATTGGTCAGGATCAGTAAATGATCCTCCCACCAATTTTCTCACCTGAAAAATGGGAGGATCAGTAAATGATCCTCCCACCAATTTTCTCACCTGAAAAATGGGAGGATGGGGAGGGAGCCAAATTTCTAAATCTGTTTGAGGCAGAAGTCCTCAAACTTGAATGCATTTTGGGATGAAGGGGTTGGAGCTTAACAGGGCAGATTCAATCCCCACCTCCAGACACTAATTTAGTGGGTTTGAGGTGTCTGGGGCCCTGGTGAATGATGCTTTCCCTGCTTTGGCCTAACTGTGGGTCAAAGTTAGACAAATCCTGATTATCAATCCTTTCCATCGCTGGACCTAAAGGTCCCCTTCTATAAAGTGAGGGGAAAAGAGGCAGAGTCCGCCAAGCCTTTTAATTTTATTTATTTTTTTAAAGTGCATTTATTTATTTATTTTAAAGATTTATTTATTATTTATTTTATTTTATTTATTTTTGGCTGCGTCGGGTCTTGGTTGTGGCATGCGGGATCTTTTGTTGCGGCACGTGGACTTCTCTCTAGTTGTGGCGTGCAGGTTTTCTCTTCTCTAGTTGTGGCACACAGGCTCCAGGGCGCGTGGGCTCTGTGGTTTGCGGCACGCAGGCTCTGGTTGAGGTGCGCAAGCTCAGTAGTTGTGGTGCGCAGGCTTAGTTGCCCTGCAGCCTGTGGGATCTTAGCTCCCTGACCAGGGATCGAACCCGTGTCCCCTGCATTGTAAGGAGGGTTCTTTACCACTGGACCACCAGGGAAGTGCCCCGCCAAGCCTTTTTAGAGTCCCACCTTTTTAGTCCTGATAGGGCCACCTCTAGGCCATAGAGCATCTTTGTGGAAATTAGAAAAAGGTGCCCTTCCTTTGAGTGGATGCAGTCCCCTGCCGGGTCTGACAAGTGGACTTCAGGCTGGGTCTCTGCCCCCCTCTCAACCCCTCAGCTACACGCTCTGAATGTAGCACCCCTGGCAGCCTAGCTGAAACCAAAAAGGCTTTGGAATTGGTCGGATCCAGGTTCAAATCCCACAGCCCAGAGTGGTTGAGCATCTTGCCCAGGTCACACAGCAAAGAGGAGGCCAGGCAGGCTCTCCAAAGCCCAGAACTTACTGGCTTTTTCTGAGTGCTTCTTGGAACTGTGGGTGTATGTTAAGAAAGAGGGTATCAAACATCACAGGAACCCCAGAATTAACCCACTCTTCCCCACAGACAGACCGTTAATGCCACCGGGCACCTTTCAGACACACTGTGGCTGATCCCCATCACATTCCTCACCATCGGCTACGGGGACGTGGTGCCGGGTACCATATGGGGCAAGATTGTCTGCCTCTGCACTGGGGTCATGGTGAGTACACCCACTCAGGGACCCTGCCTTTATCCCACACTGCTCATCCCCCGGGCCCCAGGAAACCACGGAGCCAACTAAGACACTCAGGGACACCCCCAAGAAACTCGGGTGTCTGGACCCCCACAGCCCCATTCCCTGTCCAGGACACAAACACTAGCCTCATTTCCTTTGAAAATCCAGGAATCCATCCCCTGAGTCCTTGCTCTCTCCAGAACCTAGGACCCAGCCCTCATCCTGCTCAGGAACACGGGCCCCTGACCTCCCAGCCCCATTTCCTCCCAGATTCCAGGAATCCAGCCCCAAGCCCCACCAAGACTCAGGTATCTTTCCCTCTCCCCCCTTTACCCTCTCAATCATCCAGGACTCAGGTACCTGGTTTCCCAGCTCTAGGCTCTTCCAGGACCCAGGAATCCAGTCTCCCAGCCTCCAATAAAGCTATTTATTGCGTCTAGACATCAAGAGCATGCCTGTGGGCTCAGGCTGCCTGGGTTCAAATCCTGCTTCTGCCCACTTCCTAGCTGGGAGTCAGCCACACAATCTTTCTGGGCCTCAGTTTCCTCAGCTATAAAATGGGGATGCTGATACCAGTGTACTCCTCATGGGGTTCCTGAGAAGACGAAATGAATTAAACCATGTAAAGGGTCTCAAACACAGAAAATGCTCAGTAAATGGGTCAGGGGGTGGCGATACGGAACCTGTTATTGTAACTGGTTCCAGGCGTCCGGCTGCCCCTACCCCAGCTCCTGTGCCCTCAAGGATGAGGCAGAGGCTCCCCAAGCCCCAGACTCCAGCCTCCTCCCCAGAGTCGGCCTCCTCCTAAATCTAGACATCTGCCCCCTTCCCCTCATAGACCCAGCACCCAATGCCTTGGCCTTCACCTCCCTGTGAGATCTGGCTCCCTTCACCCGCAGGGATTCAAGCCTCCAGCCCCAGCCCTGATTTGTCCCAGGAAGGACATGGTGAATCCCCCAGTCCTGGGTCCACAGATGATGCATGGGGTGGCAGGGAAATGTGACAGCCCCCTCCCCTCCAGCAGTGGGTCTTTGTGACTAGGAAAGAGGGGCAGAGACTCAGCCAAGGACACACTCCCAAAGGGTCAGGGACCCTCAGGGCTGCCTGGGACCTCCTCCCTCATTTGACAAAAGGAGAAACTGAGAGATAAGGCGATTTGCACTCGAGCTCACAGCCCACTCCTAGCTGAGAGGTTCCAAGGTACAATGAAACTATAATGGCTAACTTTTATCGGGCACATACTCTGTGCCAGTCTCTGCTCTAAAGATGTTAACTTATGGAATCCTTGGAGTAATACTGTGAGGGTGTGCATTTTACAGATAAGAAACTGAGACACTGAGAGATTAGATAACTTGCTCTGAAGCTGGGCTTGAAACCCAAGCAGTCCCAGAGCCAATTTACAGCTAGTAAATTTACAGCTAGTAATTTACAGCTAGTAATTTACAGCTAGTAATTATTCTGAGGGTCAAGAGTTGAAACATATGGGGTGGGGGAAGACTTCAGGAGATTCATTCTAACTCCAGGGAGAGTGAGCAGGTGCTACAGAGCAGTTGGGATTTGCTGGGCCTTGAAGGATCAGAGGCCTCGAGAAGGAAGGGAGAAGAATGAGACCAAGGTGCTCAGGCAGGTGAGGGCTGAGCTGCCTGGGACGGAAGCTGGGCAGAGGAGGAAGAGCGGCCTGGACCTTGGAAGGCCTTGAGAGCTGGGCTAAGAAGTCTGGGGCAGTGGGAGCCTAGAAGGAGATTAGGGTGAGGGCGTCAGGGTCATAACTGGGTGTTAGATCTCCCTGGGGTCAGGGTGGAGTAAGGGAAAGGCTGGAGACTGTCCAGAAGGGAGAGGATGTGGCCAGAGCTGGGCAGAGGCTATAGTGGTGGGGAGGAGGGGGAGGGACACCCTCGGTGACCTGATGGCCCACTGGACCGTGGGGAGGAAAGGGTCCCGCAGGAGCCTGAGGTCTGCTCCTTGCCCAGAACCAGCCCTTCTCCCCAATCTCCAATCACACACTTAACAAAAGAGAACATGGGCTTCCCTGGTGGCGCAGTGGTTAAGAATCCGCCTGCCAATGCAGGGGACACGGGTTCGAGCCCTGGTCCGGGAAGATCCCACATGCCGCGGAGCAACTAAGCCCGTGAGCCACAACTACTGAGCCTGCGCTCTAGAGCCCACGCGCCACAACTACTGAAGCCCGCGCACCTAGAGCCCGTGTTCTGCAACAAGAGAAGCCACCGCGATGAGAAGCCCGTGCACCGCAACGAAGAGTAGTCCCCACTCTCTGCAACTAGAGAAAGTCCGCGTGCAGCGACGAAGACCCAATGCAGCCAAAAATAAATAAAATAAAATAAATAAATTTATTTTTTTTTAAAAAGAGAGAGAACATTGTGATGGTGTAAATACCACAACCAGGAGTTGGACTCGGACACGTGATTTTATGATCTCAGCTCCACCACTGGGAGCTGTGGGACCCTGGTTCTCTCTGGGCCGGTTTGCTTGTCTGTCAACTAGCGGTGGTGGTGCCTGACGTCTGTGGCTGTTGGGAGGGCTCAAGGAGAGACAAAGTTGGTGGCACGCGGCTGGTCCTCAGATCCCCACAGGCCTTGTGTCATAGTGCCTGCTGTGCCCACAGGGGGTCTGCTGCACAGCCCTGCTGGTGGCCGTGGTGGCCCGGAAGCTGGAGTTTAATAAGGCAGAGAAGCACGTGCACAACTTCATGATGGATATACAGTATGCCAAAGAGGTGAGGGGGGCCTCCAGCACCCAGAGCACACCCCTTCCTCAGCCCCAGGATCCAGGCCCCCGGCCCCTCCCCCCTCAGCCCCAGGATCCAGGCCCCCGGCCCCTCCTCCCTCAGACCCAGGCTCCAGGCCCCCGGCCCCTCCCCCCACAGCCCCAGGATCCAGGCCCCCGGCCCCTCCCCCCTCAGCCCCAGGATCCAGGCCCCCGGCCCCTCCCCCCTCAGCCCCAGGATCCAGACCCCCGGCCCCTCCTCCCTCAGCCCCAGGATCCAGGCCCCCGGCCCCTCCTCCCAGAACCCTAGGAGGACTATCTCCCTTGACACTGTGAAACCCACCCCCAGATGAAGGAGTCGGCCGCCCGAGTGCTGCAAGAGTCCTGGATGTTCTACAAACATAAACGCAGGAAGGACTCTGGAGCCGCCCGCAGGCACCAGCGCAGGCTGCTGACCGCCATCAACAGGTGAGGACCTCTGTGCGTGCGCACGCCATGTCCAAGTCTCCTCCTCTCTGCAGGGCGCATGCGCACGCGTGTGTGTGTGTGTGTGTGTGTGTGTGTGTGTGTGTGTGTGTGTCCGAGCATGAACGCGTGCCCAGGTCAAGATGCCCATGTGTTGTCTCACTGAACGGATGCCCACCTGGACCTCACAGTGACTCTGTGTGATGGTTTCGTTTGCATGTCTCAGAGTGTCTGTGGGCCTGGATGCCCGGGTCTCTATGTGGGAGATGGGCTCATGGGTGCAGCCACCCCCTCTCATCCCACCTCTGAGCTAGGGCCACTCTGACCCCCCATTTTTTTTACCCCCAGGTTCCGCCAGGTGCGGCTGAAACACAGAAAGCTCCGGGAAAAAGTGAACTCCATGGTGGACATCTCCAAGGTACTGGGATCCCATGAGAGGGGGTCTGGGAGAAGAGGGAGGGTGGGGGCAGCTGGTGAGGAGATCTGGCCCTGGAATAGGGAACGCTGGCACACACAGGCACTCGATAAAGGTCTGTGGCTGAACGAACGAATGAATGAATAAGTGAATGATGCAATAGCGTTTCTCATGTAAGGTGCAGTTTCCTTTGAAACTTAACTGTACAAAGAACTCCAGTGTTCGATGTGAAATTATCTCCATTGTCAAGTTACTTACATGTGGACGGATATAAAATTCCTTTCAACTATGACTGTTATACAACAATAAAACCAAAGCAAATTGACAAACCAAGTTCAAACACAAAGGGCAAAGCAATAAAATGCGAATTAACAGCACTGACACATGGACAGGTGACAACGTTTCGGGAAAACTCAATCTGTGTTGCTATTGTGAAGAGGGGGCCCAGGAGCGCTGGGCAGGCTTGCCTGGCCAAGGGGTGACTCAGCTTGCCCTCCTTCTGCTGGGTCCCCTTGATTCTGAAGTACTCGGGTAGGTGACATCAGGCCCCCTGGCTTGACTCACAGCACCTCTTGCTTATCCAGTAGCTTTTGCTTTTTTCTCATTAGTCCATGACAATTCAAACAGTGGCCCTTGGCCCCAATACCATGGTAAACACAGCCACAGATGCCGGCCCCTAAACTGCATGGTGGTGGCCTAAATCTGCCGGAATTGGCAGGTTGTGATTTCCAAGATTATC
This sequence comes from Eubalaena glacialis, assembly GCF_028564815.1. Classification (NCBI taxonomy): domain Eukaryota; kingdom Metazoa; phylum Chordata; class Mammalia; order Artiodactyla; family Balaenidae; genus Eubalaena; species Eubalaena glacialis. Next base: position 58,872,191 of record NC_083733.1, on the reverse strand, counting down.
CACCCGGCCCAAAACACGGAAGTCAAGAGTTCTCACAGAAAGCTCACACACTCTCAAGGACAAAGCTGTGAATCCTAGTTTGAGAAGGCAGAGAAAGGGCTCTGTGGATTGTGAAGTCAGGCAGTCATCAATTCTACAAAGATTTAAGTGAGCACCTACTACGTTCTAGGGCCTCCCTGATCCAGGTGCTGCCTTGGGTGTGTCATTTAACTGCTCCAGGCCTGTTTCCTCAGCTCTTAAAAATGGAAACAGGATTCCCACTGCCCACACTTTTAGGAGGATTTTAAACTATAAAGAGCACCGGGCCAAGTTGCTGGGCGGTGGCAGGTGGTTGATAAGGTAACTGTTATCATTGAGGATAATCCTCCAAGGCCTGTAAGTACTTAGTAAATGCTGGTTCTGCTGCCTTACTCCACAGGGCAGGGAGAGAGTCTCCCCCAGCCCCCAATCCCTCTGACCTCTCTCTGCCCAGATGCACATGATCCTCTGTGACCTGAAGCTGGGTCTGAGCACCTCACACCAGGCCCTGGAGAAGCAGATTGATGCGCTGGCAGGGAGGCTAGACACCCTGACCGAGCTGCTTAGCGCTGCCCTGGGTCCACGGCAGTTTCCAGAACCAAGCCAGGAGGCCACGTAGCTGGTAAGGGAGCTGGGACCTGGGCAGGAGAATATCCTGGAGGAAGGGTGCCTGTGGCCAGCACCCCATGTGGCTAAGGGGGTGGGGGATGGGTGGCCTGGAGGTGAGGCCACCCTTTCTCTTCCACTCCGGCTCTGTCTGAAGGGAGGGACTCCAAGCTCGGGGCTGGACCAGCAGCGAAGAAAACAGACATTCCGTCCCCCCTTCACAGACCCTCAGTACCCGCTCCCTCTTTCTTTGCTTGGTCTGTGTCTCTGTCTCTTCCTCTGGTGTCTGGCCTGCCTGTCTATCCATCTCTCTGTTTGTCTCCCCAGGACCCAGCCAGGAAGAACTAGGCTACTTTCCCCAGGATTGAGGTCAAGGACATTCTTTCTGCTACTCCTAACCCAGCCCCATGCATAAAGCCAGTTAAGCATAAGAACCGAGGGGGGCCACACCTTGGGGTGGGTTGACTCCCTGATGGCTGCTGGCGGGGACACTGGCTGAAGGAGGGAGGCCGTGGCCCATCCCCACCGAGGCCCCAAACGGGAAAATGGTCACCCCTGCCCCACATACCCTGTGCCTGCAGGCTGGGACTCCTGAGTCCCAGAGGAGGAGGAGGGGAGCGGGGGCCCAGAGTCCAAGATCCTGGGCCGCATCGGTTACCCGCTGACCAGCACAGATGAAGGAACGAGGCCCGAGGCAGGAGGCAGAGCCCCCTGGTGGGAGATCGAGGAGGACACCAGTTCTCCAGAGCTGCAGAGAATTATCTGGTGGGGAGAAGGTGGGGACTGGGGGGAAGGGTGAAGCTCTCCACTCTCTGCTCTTACACTTTGTAATAAATGTTAAACGAAGTCAGAAGAAGTTGCTGTTTCTTTCGAAACATATGCACACTCCAAACAGGCAGGTCAGCCAGTGGAAGGCCCTTGCCCTGTCTGAACCTGCTTCCCCATCTATGAAACAGAGGCCTCCAAGAAGTGTCCTCCCAGGTCTGTAGGCTGGGGAGTCCTCAACTCCCGCCTGGCCCCAGCCCAGATCTGTGGCGAAGAGCAAGGGCTTTAAATTCAGGCCCAGGAGCCCAGCCCCCCAGCCCCTCCTCCCTCAGACCCAGGAGTCCAGGCCCCAGCCCTCCTCCCTCAGATTTGAATCGGGGTCCAAATCCTGGCTCTGCCATCCACTGGCTATGTGACTTTGGGCACGTGGCTTCACCTCTGAACATTTCACTTCACCTGTAAGATGGGGCCACCTTCCCATGGGACAGCTGTGAAGATTAAAACTGGGAGGGCACAGAGGGTCAGGCATTTAGTAAGAACAAATACATGAGAGAAGTTAATCATTTTTATTAGTGCTACTGATTTTCAGACACAGTGAATACGTGGCTGCCCTTTTTCTTTTTTCTACTGCCCTTTAACCCTCTCTACTCATATCCCACCAGAACCTAGATGAAAACTCACCTATCAGGAGACTAACAGGAATTCCAAACCATCCTACGTACTTGTTTCGTACCTGCTAGGACTAAGACAGAAAAAGGAAAGGGGGCTGGCACTTACAGAGGTCCTCCTGTACGCCCAGCTCTGCGCTCCTGTTTTGTAAGTCACCACCACCACTGCCCGCCCCACTCCACCCCATTGTACAGATACAGAAACTGAGGTTTCAAGAGGAGCAGGGCCTAGAGGGCCTGGATTCACACCCAGCTCATCCCACTGCAGAGCCCTCCCTCTCTGCCCTGCTTGAGGTTAGTCAAAGACAGAGTAGCCTTGGACCCTGAACCTAGGTCTCACTTCCCACAGCCACTTCGTTCCACTTGGAGAGGCTGATTCATCCTCGCTTCCCTTGATTTGAGGGGAAGCCCAGGCTGCGAGTCATCCTTCTCTGCTGAGCTATCTTTGGATTTCCCTGCAAGTCCGCAGCCAGCCTCCCCCTCAGCCCCAAGAGCTAAACTGGGGCTTGCACCACCCACTGCCGCAGACAGCCCTTCCTCTGGACACCAGCCCATCTGGGGGGAAGAGGAAACAGGAACATTTCCAACACCCTACCCCTGCAGTAAGCCCTCCTCAGTGATGCCAGATACCCTGCCGAACTCATTCCTCCAGAACCACCCTTTCCTAGTTGTACTTGGCTTCAGCGGGCAAACTCCTTCCTACGCCTCCTTTGGGCCCCCGCTTAGATGTCCCCTCCTCCAGGAAGCCCTCTCTGAAGCTCCCATAGCCCCACGAACTTGTCTCTATTACAATAATAATATTTATTGGGCAAAGCCCCACGTTAAGTCCTTTATATAAATGATCTCACAAAATCTCTACAAAAGGAGACAAGGTGGTATTACTGGTCCCATTTTACAGATGAGGAAACTGAGGCACAGAGATTAAGAACCCTGCCCATAGCCACAGCAAAGAGATGGGGGAGCTGGGATTTGACCCAGGTGGCCGGGCTCTGAAGCCCCAGCACTTAGCCAACCAGCCCATTCATTCACTCAGAGATTCCTACACCCTATTTTCATTTTTGCTCTGTTGCGTCTTCAATGTCAAGGGCCTGGCATATACCAGGCCTCAGTGAATATCATTGAATGAACACACTTACTACCTGGGGTGGCTGGAAGCTTCTCACCTTCTACCACATGTTAGTTTCTTCTGGGACAAGGGACGAACTGGTTATAAGGGGCTTTTGACTAAGAAACTAAGAGCACACGTGAGAGCGCTCCTGTTCTGAGTTATCCTGCTCTGAGTTATCTCGGATCTGCCCCCGCTGCCCTGCCCCCACTCTCCACTGTGGAGCTCAGGTCCTGACGCTCCCCCTCCAGCAGTCTCTGCTCTCCCCCTCACACAATCAGCACTTCCTGAAGGCCCTGCACCAGGGGCAGGGCTGCAGGCATGAGTCAGAGGGCTCTGCCCCCAGGGGCTCGGTCTCATGGTGATTTTGGCGACTTCCCCCTCCTACTTCTGTTTTGCCTCCACGCCCACGAGAGGACTGGGTGGGGAAAAGTGGGTCCAGAGAGGGCTGGAGGGCTTACCAGGGTTAGAGAGCCAGTCAGAAGCTGGGGCCACCCCACCCCCCACCCCAACCATGCCCCAGACATTACCGGGCCCTTCCTCTGCTCAAAACCCTTCCATGGTTCCCAACTGCCCTTCTCTCAAAGTCTGGCTCCTAGTCCTAGCTCATTTTTTCTCTTCTTGCGGGATCTTAGCTCCCTGACCAGGGATTGAACCCGCACCCCCTGCAATGGAAGCGCAGAGTCTTAACCACTGGACCGCCAGGGAAGTCCCCACTCATTTTTTCTTTCATTGAGATTTATTTTACATGAAGAAAAATTTTAAATGTGGCCTCAATAGATTTTTTACAAAAGCATTCACCTGAGCAACTACCACTCAGCTCAAGCTTGAAGTTTCTGGGCCCCTAAAAACTCTCACGCCCCTCCCATCTTGATTCCTTTTGCCCAATTTTGAACTCTGAAAGGAACCCTGCTGCACACCCTGGTGTGTACCTGCTTCTCGGTACCAGCCAGGTGCACATTCGTTTTTACTACAGAATGGTGTTACTACGCGCACTGGCCTCACCTGGGGGGGCTCTTCAGGCTATGCACCCCCTGCCCCTGCCTCCAGCCTCCCCATCCCCTCCCTGTCATGGCTGCTACTGATTCTGCACCCAATTCCAGTGTGTGAGGGGTTTTTTCCCCCATACCAAGCTATTCTCAGACACCACAGTCGACTCAATCCTGACACTGTCTACCTGGAGACAGCGTCAGATTCCACAGGTTAAGGGTTTGGTCCTACAAGACTGCGCCCTACCCTCACCCCTTCAGATGCCAATTTCAAGTCCATGTTGTCACCCGTGCTTCTGACCAACTGGCTGTAGCCAACAACCCCCTTCCTTGGGTTCGATGAGTGGCGCACAGAACTCAGAGACACGCTTGATTTACTAGATTACTGGTTTCTTATAAAAGGATATAACTCAGGAACAGCCACATGGAAGAGATGCATAGGGCAAGGTATGGGGAAGGGGCAGGGAGCTTCCATGACCTCTCTGGGCACCACTCTCCCCAAATCTCCTTGTGTTCACCAACCTGGAAGCTCTCCAAACCCTGTCCTTTGAGGTTTTCTATGGAAGCTTCATTACACAGTCATGACTGATTAAATCATTGAACTTCCATGACTAATTTAACCTCCAACCCCTCTTCCCTCCCTAGAGACCTGGAAGTTCTGACCCTCTAATCATCCAGTTGGGTCCCTTGGCACCCAGCCCCTATCCTTAGGTTACCTAGGTGCTTTCCAAAGCCATCTCATTCACATAACAAAAGACACCCTTATTACTCCTTTCCAAAGGTTTTAGGAGCTCTGTTCCAGACTCAGGGGACAAAGACCAAATACATATTTATTATAAATCACAGTATCACAGCTGCTCCAGCCACAGGGCTCTTCTTCCCTCCCAAAGATTCTCTGTCGTAATTGCCCACCACTCTCCGGGCCCTTTTGCCCCATCCATGTAGAACAAACATCGCCAGTATTTGTCCAGTTCTTTACGATGGTTGGTAAAGGAAGCTGTATCATCTACATCAACACCAGACTGCAGTCCAAAGACCTGTTTTGAGCTTTTCTGCTGTGTGGGATTACTGCTAACATATAAAAACTAGGAGAGTGCTTTTCACAATTTGGAGGCAATGTCAAAGGGTAACACTTTCCTTTCTTCTACCAGGATGAGCTGGCCCTTCTTCAATTCAAGTCCAAGCCCTGTCTCCACTTGTAACCAGGCTGCACCCTCTCTCGCCTCCTTGAGGGCCTGGGTCCTAAGTCTCCTGTCTCATCCATTTTCCCTGCTATTGAAACAGGAGAGAAGGGGCAGGGCACAACCTTTAAAAGAATGACATAGCCACAGGACATGACAAAAACTGGTTAGAACCAACTAAGTCCAAGATGGCGGAAGATTCAACTTCCAGTGGACCTTGAGCCTCATTATACGCTCACTGTAATACATTAGTTAAATGACACACCCACCAGCGCCACGACAGTTCTGAGGTCAAGCATAAAAGGTCAAAAAGTGGGCTGTAGCGCAATTCCTGGAAATCCATGCCCATTCCCCTGAAACAGATGGAATAATCCTTCCATTAATTAGCCTATGAAATTACTCAGTCCATAAAAACTAACCACCCCATATTTCAGGGCCTCTCACCTTCTGAGATGGCCCACACTCTGTCTGTGGAGTGTGTTTCTCTCTAAATAAATCCACTTCTTACCTATCACTTTGTGTCTCACTGAATTCTTTCTGCAAGGAGACATCAAGAACCTGAGCTTCATTAAGTCTTGAGACCAGGTGTGTGACCTCAATTAAAAGGCCATGGGGAAGATGGTGGAGTAGAAGGACGTGAGCTCACTCCCTGTTGTGAGAGCACCGGAATCACAACTAACTGCTGAACAATCATCAACAGGAAGACACTGGAACTCACCAAAAAAGATACCCCACATCCAAAGACAAAGGAGAAGCCACAATGAGACGGTAGGAGGGGCGCAATCACAATAAAATCAAATCCCATAACCGCTGGGTGGGTGACTCATAAACTGGAAAACACTTATACCACAGAAGTCCACCCACTGGAGTGAAGGTTCTGAGCCCCACGTCAGGCTTCCCAACCTGGGGGTCCGGCAACGGGAGGAGGAATTCCTAGAGAATCAGACTTTGAAGGCTAGTGGGATTTGATTGCAGGACTTCGACAGGACTGGGGGAAACAGAGACTCCACTCTTGGAGGGCACACACAAAGTAGTGTGTGCATCGGGATCCAGGGGAAGGAGCAGTGACCCCATAGGAGACTGAACCAAACCTACTTGCTAGTGTTGGAGGGCCTCCTGCAGAGGCGGGGGGTGGCTGTGGCTCACCATGGGGACAAGGACACTGGCAGCAGAAGTTCTCGGAAGTACTCCTTGGCGTGAGCCCTCCCAGAGTCCGCCATTATCCCCACCAAAGACCTGGATAGGCTCCAGTGCTGGGTCACCTCAGGCCAAACAACCAACAGGGAGGGAACCCAGCCCCACACATCAGCAGACAAGTCAATTAAAGTTTTACTGAGCTCTGCCCACCAGAGCAACACCCAGCTCTACCCACCACCAGTCGCTCCCATCAAGAAGCTTGCACAAGCCTCTTTGATAGCCTCATCTACCAGAGGGCAGACAGCAGAAGCAAGAAGAACTACAATTCTGCAGCCTATGGAAGGAAAACCACATTCACAGAAAGACAGACAAGATGAAAAGGCACAGGACTTTGTACCAGATGAAGGAACAAGATAAAACCCCAGAAAAACAACTAAATGAAGTGGAGATAGGCAACCTTCCAGAAAAAGAATTCAGAATAATGATAGTGAAGATGATCCAGGACCTGGGAAAAAGAATGGAGGCAAAGATCGAGAAGATACAAGAAATGTTTAACAAAGACCTAGAAGAATTAAAGAACAAACATCTAGAAGAATTAAAGAACAAACAAACAGAGATGAACAATACAATAACTGAAATGAAAAAAACACTAGAAGGAATCAATAGCAGAATAACTGAGGCAGAAGAACGGATAAGTGACCTGGAAGACAGAATGGTGGAGTTCACTGTCACAGAACAGAATAAAGAAAAAAGAATGAAAAGAAATGAAGACAGCCTAAGAGACCTCTGGGACAACATTAAACATACCAACATTCGCATTATAGCGGTCCCAGAAGGAGAAGAGAGAGAGGAAGGACCTGAGAAAATATTTGAAGAGATTATAGTCGAAAACTTCCCTAACATGGGAAAGGAAATAGCTACCCAAGTCCAGGAAGCACAGAGAGTCCCAGGCAGAATAAACCCAAGACGAGACACATAGTAATCAAACTGACAAAAATTAAAGACAAAGAAAACTTATTGAAAGCAGCAAAGGAAAAACAACAAATAACATACAAGGGAACTCCCATAAGGTTAACAGCTGATTTCCCAGCAGAAACTCTACTAGCCAGAAGGGAGTGGCACAATATATTTAAAGTGATGAAAGGGAAGAACTTACAACCAAGATTACTCTACCCGGCAAGGATCTCATTCAGATTCGACGGAGAAATCAAAAGCTTTACAGACAAGCAAAAGCTAAGAGAATTCAGCACCACCAAACCAGCTCTACAACAAATGCTAAAGGAACTTTTCTAAATGGGAAACACAAGAGAAGAAAAGGACCTACAAAGACAAACCCATAACAATTAAGAAAACGGTAACAGGAACATACATATCGATAATTACCTTAAACGTGAATGGATTAAATGCTCCAACCAAAAGACACAGGCTCGCTGAATGTATACAAAAACAAGACCCATATATATGCTGTCTACAAGAGACCCACTCTGAAGACCCACCTACGGACACATACAGACTAAAAGTGAGGGGATGGAAAAAGATATTCCATACAAATGGAAATCAAAAGAAAGCTGGAGTAGCAATACTCATATCAGATAAAATAGACTTTAAAATAAAGAATGTTACAAGAGACAAGGAAGGACACTAAATAATGATCAAGGGGTCAATCCAAGAAGAAGATATGACAATTATAAATATATATGCACCCAACATAGGAGCACCTCAATACATAAGGCAACTGCTAACAGCTATAAAAGAGGAAATTGACAGTAACATAATAATAGTGGGGGACTTTAACACCTCACTTACACCAATGGACAGATCATCCAGACAGAAAATTAATAAGGAAACACAAGCTGTAAATGACACAATAGACCAGATAGATTTAATTGACATTTATAGGACATTCCATCCAAAAACAGCAGATTACACTTTCTTCTCAAGTGCATATGAAACATTCTCCAGGATAGATCACATCTTGGGTCACAAATCAAGCCTTGGTAAATTTAAGAAAACTGAAATCATATCAAGCATCTTTTCCGACCACAACGCTATGAGATTAGAAATCAATTACAGGGAAAAAAACATTAAAAACATAAACACATGGAAGCTAAACAATACATTACTAAATAACCAAGAGATCACTGAAGAAATCAAAGAGGAAATCAAAAAATACCTAGAGACAAATTACAATGAAAACATGATGATCCAAAACCTATGGGATGCAGCAAAAGCAGTTCTAAGAGGGAAGTTTATAGCAATACAAGCCTACCTCAAGAAAAAAGAAAAATCTCAAATGAACAATCTAACCTTACACCTAAAGGAACTAGAGAAAGAAGAACAAGCAAAACCCAAAGTTAGTAGAAGGAAAGATATCATAAAGATCAGAGCACAAATAAATGAAATAGAAACAAAGAAAACAATAGCAAAGATCAATAAAACTAAAAGCTGGTTCTTTGAGAAGATAAACAAAATTGATAAACCTTTAGCCAGATGCATCAAGAAAAAGAGGGAGAGGACTCAAATCAATAAAATTAGAAAGGAAAAAGGAGAAGTTACAACGGACTCCGCAGAAATACAAAGCATCATAAGAGACTACTACAAGGAACTCTACGCCAAAAAAATGGACAACCTGGAAGAAATGGACAAATTCTTAGAAAGGTATAACCTTCCAAGACTGAACCAGGAAGAAGCAGAAAATATGAACAGACCAATCACAAGTAATGAAATTGAAACTGTGATTAAAAATCTTCCAACAAACAAAAGTCCAGGACCAGATGGCTTCACAGGTGAATTCTATCAAACATTTAGAGAAGAGCTAACACCTATCCTTCTCAAACTCTTGCAAAAAATTGCAGAGGAAGGAACACTCCCAAACTCATTCTATGAGGCCACCATCACCCTGATACCAAAACCAGACAAAGACACTACAAAAAAAGAAAATTACAGACCAATATCACTGATGAATATAGATGCAAAAATCCTCAACAAAATACTAGCAAACAGAATCCAACAACACATTAAAAGGATCATACACCACGATCAAGTGGGATTTATCCCAGGGATGCAAGGATTCTTCAATATACGCAAATCAATCAATGTGATACACCATATTAACAAACTGAAGAATAAAAACCATATGATCATCTCAATAGATGCAGAAAAAGCTTTACACAAAATTCAACACCCATTTATGATAAAAACTCTCCAGAAAGTGGGCATAGAGGGAACCTACCTCAACATAATAAAGGCCATATATGACAAACCCACAGCAAACATCATTCTCAACGGTGAAAAACTGAAAGCATTTCCTCTAAGATCAGGAACGAGACAAGGATGTCCACTCTCACCACTATTATTCAACATAGTTCTGGAAGTCCTAGCCACGGCAATCAGAGAAGAAAAAGAAATAAAAGGAATACAAATTGGAAAAGAAGAAGGAAAACTGTCACTGTTTGCAGATGACATGATACTATACATAGAGAATCCTAAAACTGCCACCAGAAAACTGCTAGAGCTAATTAATGAATATGGTAAAGTTGCAGGATACAAAATTAATGCACAGAAATCTCTTGCATTCCTATACACTAATGATGAAAAATCTGAAAGAGAAATTATGGAAACACTCCCATTTACCATTGCAACAAAAAGAATAAAATACCTAGGAATAAACCTACCTAGGGAGACAAAAGACCTGTATGCAGAAAACTATAAGACACTGATGAAAGAAATTAAAGATGATACCAACAGATGGAGAGATATACCATGTTCTTGGATTGGAAGAATCAACATTGTGAAAATGACTATACTACCCAAAGCAATCTACAGATTCAATGCAATCCCTATCAAATTACCAATGGCATTTTTTACGGAGCTAGAACAAATCATCTTAAAATTTGTATGGAGACACAAAAGACCCCAAATAGCCAAAGCAGTCTTGAGGGAAAAAAACGGAGCTGGAGGAATCAGACTCCCTGACTTCAGACTATACTACAAAGCTACAGTAATCAAGACAATATGGTACTGGCACAAAAACAGAAACATAGCTCAATGGAACAAGATAGAAAGCCCAGAGATAAACCCACGCACCTATGGTCAACTAATCTAAGACAAAGGAGGCAAAGATATACAATGGAGAAAAGACAGTCTCTTCAATAAGTGGTGCTGGGAAAACTGGACAGCTACATGTAAAAGAATGAAATTAGAATACTCCCTAACACCATACACAAAAATAAACTCAAAATGGATTAGAGACCTAAATGTAAGACTGGACACTATAAAACTCTTAGAGGAAAACATAGGAAGAACACTCTTTTACATAAATCACAGCAAGATCTTTTTTGATCCACCTCCTAGAGTAATGGAAATAAAAACAAAAATAAACAAATGGGACCTAATGAAACTTCAAAGCTTTTGCACAGCAAAGGAAACCATAAACAAGACGAAAAGACAACCCTCAGAATGGGAGAAAATATTTGCAAACGAATCAACAGACAAAGGATTAATCTCCAAAATATATAAACAGCTCATTCAGCTCAATATTAAAGAAACAAACACCCCAATCCAAAAATGGGCAGAAGACCTAAATAGACATTTCTCCAAAGAAGACATACAGACGGCCACGAAGCACATGAAAAGATGCTCAACATCACTAATTATTAGAGAAATGCAAATCAAAACTACAATGAGGTATCACCTCACACCAGTTAGAATGGGCATCATCAGAAAATCTACAAACAACAAATGCTGGAGAGGGTGTGGAGAAAAGGGAACCCTCTTGCACTGTTGGTGGGAATGTAAATTGATACAGCCACTATGGAGAACAATATGGAGGTTCCTTAAAAAACTAAAAATAGAATTACCATATGACCCAGCAATCCCACTACTGGGCATATACCCAGAGAAAACCATAATTCAAAAAGACACATGCACCCGAATGTTCATTGCAGCACTATTTACAATAGCCAGGTCATGGAAGCAACCTAAATGCCCATCAACAGACGAATGGATAAAGAAGATGTGGTACATATATACAATGGAATATTACTCAGCCATAAAAAGGAACGAAATTGAGTCATTTGTTGAGACGTGGATGGATCTAGAGACTGTCATACAGAGTGAAGTAAGTCAGAAAGAGAAAAACAAATATCGTATATTAATGCATGTATGTGGAACCTAGAAAAATGGTACAGATGAGCTGGTTTGCAGGGCAGAAGTTGAGACACAGATGTAGAGAACAGACATATGGACACCAAGGGGGAAAAACAGCAGTGGGGTGGGGATGGTGGTGTGCTGAATTGGGCGATGGGAATTGACATGTATACACTGATGTGTATAAAATTGATGACTAATAAGAACCTGCAGTATAAACAAACAAACAAAACAACTAATACTAAACTTTCATTGGGTTATTTGTATGGAAATATGTTAATATAAATGTTTCAGATATTACATGAAATTTCTAAAAATCTTATATGTTCTGGTATAATGTTATAAGTCATAATCCTAGTTATTACTTTAAAATGTATATCTCAGAAATAACTAATTTTCTTGTCAACTGCATTATTATGAACTTTCATCAAATCTTTAACCGTGGTCATTGTTAAGTCTTTTGTCATTTACAGACAGTTCTGGGTGTACTCTGATGCTTTTGTAAATGTGTTCCTATAAAAGGGTTTCATCTTCAGGAAATTCATGGAAAAGACTCTGACAAGTACAGGTTTCTGGTACCTGACTGTACTGCTGAACTGAATGAATAAGCATTTTCAGAACTCTAATGAAAAACTGATGAACTCATAAAAGTGCTAACAAAAGATCAAGATGAAAAAAAAATTAATTACATGGGACTGAGTGAACTGATGAGGATGAGTATAATTTTTGTGACTTTCTGTTTGAATTTAAAAAAAAAGAAAAAATCCCACAAGGACTCAGAGGCAAAGAATATACAAATCAATTTTCACTGCAAAGTAAAGGAGCTGTTACAGTGGAGGATTACTGGACTGAATGTCAATATTATGACATAGTATGAGTGTGTTTCATGTTTGGTAATTGCAATCATTGTTGCTTTTGTTGTGGTCATCCATGTACAATGCTTGGTGTCAGTCTATTTATCTCTTGTAAAAATAAAATACAGTGTGTGTGAAAAAATAATAATAATAATAATAATCTTCCAACAAACAAAAAGTCCAAGACCAGATGGCTTCACAGGTGAATTCTATCAAACATTTAGAGAAGAGCTAACACCCATCCCTCTCAAACTCTTCCAAAAAATTTCAGAGGAAGGAACACTCCCAAACTCATACTATGAGGCCACCATCACCCTGTTACCAAAACCAGACAAAGATACTACAAAAAAAGAAAATTACAGACCAATATCACTGATGAATATAGATGCAAAAATCCTCAACAAAATACTAGCAAACAGAATCCAACAACACATTAAAAGGATCATACATCATGATCAAGTGGGATTTATCCCAGGGATGCAACGATTCTTAAATATACACAAATCAATCAATGTGATACAACATATTAACAAATTGAAGAAGAAAAACCATATGATCATCTCAATAGATGCAGAAAAAGCTTTACACAAAATTCAACACCCATTTATGATAAAAACTCTCCAGAAAGTGGGCACAGAGGGAACCTACCTCAACATAATAAAGGCCATATACAACAAACCCACAGCAAACATCATTCTCAATGGTGAAAAACTGAAAGCATTTCCTCTACGATCAGGAACAAGACAAGGATGTCCACTCTCGCCACTCTTATTCAACATAGTTTTGGAAGTCCTAGCCACGGCAATCAGAGAAGAAAAAGAAATAAAAGGAATACAAATTGGAAAAGCAGAAGTAAAACTGTCACTGTTTGCAGATGACATGATACTATACATAGAGAATCCTAAATATGCCACCAGAAAACTACTAGAGCTAATCAATGAATTTGTTAAAGTTGCAGGATACAAAATTAATGCACAGAAATCTCTTGCATTCCTATACACTAACAACGAATGATCAAAAAGAGAAATTAAGGAAACAATCCCATTCACCATTGCAACAAAAAGAATAAAATACCTAGGAATAAACCTACCTAGGGAGACAAAAGACCTGTATGCAGAAAACTATAAGACACTGATGAAAGAAATTAAAGATGATACCAACAGATGGAGAGATATACCATGTTCTTGGATTGGAAGAATCAACATTGTGAAAATGACTGTACTACCCAAAGCAATCTACAGATTCAATGCAATCCCTATCAAATTACCAGTGGCATTTTTTACAGAACTAGAATGAAAAATCTTAAAATTTGTATGGAGACACAAAAGACCCCAAATAGCCAAAGCAGTCTTGACGGAAGAAAACGGAGCTGGAGGAATCAGACTCCCCGACTTCAGACTATACTACAAAGCTACAGTAATCAAGATAATATGGTACTGGCAAAAAAACAGAAATATAGATCAATGGTACAGGATAGAAAGCCCAGAGATAAACCCACGCACCTATGGTCAACTAATCTATGACAAAGGAGGCAAGGATATACAATGGAGAAAAGACAGTCTCTTCAATAAGTGGTGCTGGGAAAACTGGACAGCTACATGTAAAAGAATGAAATTAGAATACTCCCTAACACCATACACAAAAATAAACTCAAAATGGATTAGAGACCTAAATGTAAGACTGGACACTATAAAACTCTTAGAGGAAAACATAGGAAGAACACTCTTTTACATAAATCACAGCAAGATCTTTTTTGATCCACTTCCTAGAGTAATGGAAATAAAAACAAAAGTAAACAAATGGGACCTAATGAAACTTAAAAGCTTTTGCAAAGCAAAGGAAACTACAATCGAGATGAAAAGACAACCCTCAGAATGGGAGAAAATATTTGCAAACAAATCAATGGACAAAGGATTAATCTCCAAAATATATAAAGAGCTCATGCAGCTCAATATTAAAAAAACAAACAACCCAATGAAAAAATGGGCAGAAGATCTAAATAGACATTTCTCCAAAGAAGACATACAGATGGCCAAGAAGCACATGAAAAGATGCTCAACATCGCTAATTATTAGAGAAATGCAAATCAAAACTACAATGAGGTGTCACACCAGTTAGAATGGGCATGATCAGAAAATCTACAAACAAATGCTGGAGAGGGTGTGGAGAAAAGGGAACCCTCTTGCACTGTTGGTGGGAATGTAAATTGATACAGCCACTATGGAGAACAGTATGAAGGTTCCTTAAAAAACTAAAAATAGAATTACCATATGACCCAGCAATCCCACTACTGGGCATATACCCAGAGAAAACCATAATTCGAAAAGACACATGCACCCCAATGTTCATTGCAACACTATTTACAATAGCCAGGACATGGAAGCAACCTAAATGCCCAATGACAGACGAATGGATAAAGAAGATGTGGTACATATATACAATGGAATATTACTCAGGCATAAAAAGGAACAAAATTGGGTCATTTGTAGAGATGTGCATGGACCTAGAGACTGTCATACAGAGTGAAGTAAGTCAGAAAGAGAAAAACAAATATCGTATATTAACGCATATATGTGGAACCTAGAAAAATGGTACAGATGAACCAGTTTGCAGGGCAGAAATAAAGACACAGATGTAGAGAACAAACGTATGGACACCAATGGGGTTGGTGGTGGTGGGATGAATTGGGAGATTGGGATTGACAGATATACACTAATATGTATAAAATAGATAGCTAATAAGAACCTGCTGTATAAAAAATAAAGAAAATAAAATTCAAAAAATTAAAAAATAAATAAAAGGCCGTGGGTTCAATTCCCAGTCTGGGTTTGGCCAGGTTCAAGTCCTGGAACGTGGGTTCAAGTTCCAATTTGAGTTGCACGGTTTCCCTATCACTCCCAGCAGCATACAAACATGCTGTCATTCCTCCCATCTCAAAAACAGCCCACAGGAACTTTAAGCACTTTACATCCTCCACTATGTATTCACCAAACTGCAAAACATCCGGAATTCAAATTCAGAGTCTTTATTTTACATATTGTAAAATAACCTGTATGTGGAAATCCTTTAAAAGTAAGTTCTTATAGAACAAACTCCTGATACATTCAACAGCAGCAAAGACTCTCACAGACCAAAGAGCTAAAGAAGGCAGACAACACAGCAGACCTGCTGTAAGATTTCATTTATATCAAGTTCAAGAGCAGACACAACTCACATGTAGTAACCAGAATTAGATCAGTGGCTGCTTCTGGAGTGGGGGAGCTGACGGGGAAAGGGTCCAAGAGAAATTTCTGGGGTGTTGGAAATGTTCTCTACCTTGACCTGGTTAGTGGTTACACGAGTATATATATTTGTAAAAATTCATTGACCAATACTCTTTAAGATCTGTGTCTTTTCTGCACTTCACCATGTTTAAGTTACACCTCAACAAAAAAAAAGATAAAGAAAAGTAAATACCGGTAAACTTTTCCTTATAGATTCTACATTACGATATTGAGAAGTTTCCATGACATAGTGAGACTGAGACAGGAGGGAAGGGGGCAGGACACAACCTTTAAAAGAATGACACAGGACTTCCCTGGTGGTCCAGTGGTTAAGACTCCGTGCTCCCAATGCAGGGGTCCTGGGTTTGATCCCTGGTCAGGGAACTAGATCCCGCATGCATGCCGCAACTAAAAACCCAGCGCAGCCAAATAAATAAATAAATAAATATTAAAAAATAAAGAATGACACAGCCCCTCGAGGACACGACTAAAACTGTTTAGAACCTACTAGGTCCAAGATGGCAGAAGATTGGACTTCCCTAGACCTTGAGCCTCATTATACGTTTGTTGCAATACATCAGCATATGCTAAGTGAAACACCCACAGGCACCATAACAGTTCTGAGGCTGACCATAAAAGGCCAAAGAGTGGGTGGTGGCCCAATTCCTGGAAATCCCCGCCCCTTCCCCAAAATATTTGGAATAATCTTCTCACTTGTTAGCCTATGAAATTATCCAGCCCATAAAAACTAACCACCCCCCGCACCCCAGTGCCACTGTTGCCTTCTGAGATGGTCTGCATTCTGCCTATGGAATGTGTATCTCTCTAAATAAACTTACTTTCACTTTACTATGGCTCGCTCTTGAATTTTCCTGAGTGAAACCAAGGACCCTCACTTGGTGGCCCGTCCCTGGGACTCACCTGGGACATGACCATCCTCTTGCACCCCATTCTCCTGCAACAAGACTGGGGGATAAGACAGCCATGTTTTCTTCATGGTGGACCCCACGTCCACCTCCAGCTACTGCTCTGTATCTCTGCTCCCTAGTCGATCACCATCTTTTTGGAACTCTTTGTTTCCTTGGCCCCGGTTTATCACCTCTCCTGATGTTCCTGCTCCTTCTCTAGGATGCTGGTCCTTTCCCTGATTCCTATACGTGGGAGGCCCAGGGCCCAGTCTCTGCTCAACCTACTCCCTCAGGCTGGATGGTTTCAGCAAATTCCGGGGCTTTAAATGTCATCTATATATTAACAGCTCCAAAATTTAGCACACTTGTATAGTTATTGATAAAATGACAGGACATCTGAGGTTTGCTTAAAAGCTTAAAAAATAATACAGAAACTCCAGGAAAAAGTGCGCTTATATGTGGGAGAAGAAAACAGAAGAAATAAGATAAGTAAAATGTGATGACTCTCCATACTGGGTGGTGGGTATGTGGGAGTTATTTATACCAGAAAACTTTTGTGCGTGTTTTTAAAATTTCATAATGAAAAGTCAGTAAAAATTCTGTATCTACAAACCCTGGCTTCGCCTTAGTGCGACCACTTACTTGGACCACTTAAGATGTCCAATGTGCTCCTCAAAGTTAAGCAGTTCAAAGCTTGTCAATTTCCCGTCAAGTCTACTCCTCCCCATCTTGGTAAAAAGCATCACTCTTCACCCAGTGGGTCAGGCCCAAACCTTCAGGATAACTTTTAAGTCATCCCTGATTCATGCTTCCTCTCACATAACCCTCTTCCTGAGTCATCATCGTCATCTCTTGCCCAGGGAAGAGACAGCAGCTTCCTCATTTCCTGGTTCCACTGCTGCCCAGCTGCAGCCCATTCTCCTCATGGCAGCCAGTACTGCTTTAACTTTTTTGTGCATAGATAAGAGCCACATAGTTCAAAAACATGAAAGTCTTAAGACGTTTTCCTCCACATCCACCTATAACCTTCACCCCCACAGGGAACCACTGTTACTACTTTTTGAGAATAACACTAGAGAAATCTTTATAAAACATACCTCACAACATGCTGGTCCTTGCTCACGGCCCTCCAAAGGCTTCCTGTTACACTTGGAAGTAAATTCAAAAGCTCTTACCATGGCTCACAAGACCCCATGTAACCTGGACCTCTCTACAGCTATATCCCTAAATAATTCTACCCCTTTTCCACTCTGCTCCGGTCACTCTGGTCATCTTGATAATCCTTGAACACCCAGGTCCATTCTCACTTCGGGGTCTTTCCACTTACTGTTTTTCAGCATCTTCCTATGGTTCATTCCCTTACCATCTTTCAGGCTTCTGCTCAAATGTCACCTCAGAGCAGCCTTCCCTGACCAACTGTCACTCTCTGTGACCTCTGTCACTCTCAATTCCCTTATCCTGATTTGTCCAAGCATCTTTTACCTGACATCATCTGCCCCTACTGGAAGATCCGTTCCTGGAGGGCAGGTGCTCTGTCCTGGCAGATGACTAGAGTTCCATAATTCATTCAATAGATACAAACGAATGAATGAAGTGAACAGAGAAGTGACTTGAGAAATGAATAGATCGTTTGGCAAAGGGCTCTTAAAATTCCCAGTGCATGTACCCTTTGACCCAGCAATTCTACTTCAGACAAGATATTCTATTGATAATACTATCATCTACATGCAGTCAGATGTACAGGATATTCACTGTGGCAAACGTTTGTAAGAGCAAAAGTTCAGAAACCACCTAAATGTTTATCAATAGGGTAATGGTTAAGTACGGTACATCCACACAACAGCACGCCATCCCACTTATATAAAAGGCAGCTCTCTGGGTGCTTGATTGCACCACTGACTCACCGCTAGGCAGGCTGCCCACTGCCAGGGAAAAAATGTGTGCTCGCCCTAGAGTGAGACAGGGTTGGGTTTGAATCCAGGCCCTGATGCCTCCTGGCCCTGGGTACTTCAGTAAGGCCCTTCTTCTCTCTCAGACTCATTTTCTGCATCTGTTAAACAAGGAGGGGAGAAGGTTACAGTGATGTATATAAAGCAGAACCCAGTATACAGTGGGCTCATGGTCCAATGCCAAGCCCCTTCTTTTCCCTTAAGTCAAATCTCCACCTCTGAGGGTTGCCCAGAGGTGAAACTGGCATTTGTGAGGCTACTCTGGGGTTGAGAAATTCAGGTAAGAAAAACAGATTCGACCTAACAGATGAAGATGCTAAAAGGGATAATGTCAGACATAACACAAAGATGGCCTGTCATGTGTATCTCTGCCAGACACCCACAATCTTCTGGAGAATCCATAAACAACAGGACTCTCAACTCAGTCTGTGTGATGGTTGTTTTCACCCAGCCTGTGACAGGCTGGAGAAATGGTTCCACCTGCCACCTGTGCTGAGAAAATGACAGCAGGGATGAGGTCTGGACGGGAGGGGGGCAGTTCAGACTCAGTCACTATCACTGTCATCGTAAACCACAAAATAATGACAACACACAGTGCTACTATGCACCAGGCACTATTCTAGGCACTGTCACCCATTTAACTCTGCCAGTATCATCATTCAGTGCCCTCATCTCCATTGTAGAAACAGGACACAGACGCAGAGAGGTTAAGGAACTTGGCCAGGCTCAAGCTCTCAACCCCAATGCTTTGCTGTAACAGTAGCTCCAGAAGGAAACTAACTGAGAAGCGGTGCTCTAGGAATGGAATGTGGGAACCAGAGAGGAGACGGACTTTTCTTGTCTACCCCATGGACTGCTCGACTTTTGTCTGAATGTACATGTATTCCCTGTCCAAATATAATTTTGTTGTTGTTTGGCCGCGCCACGCGGCATGTGGGATCTTAGTTCCCCGACCAGGGACCACCTGTGTCCCCAAGCAATGGAAGCCCGGAGTCTTAATCACTGGACCTCCGGGGAGGTACCCAAATATAATTTTAAATGAAAAATGGTAAATTCCCCACTCACCTACATATCTATGAATATATGTATATGTATATATACCCTTCTCTCTTCTCTTGAAGCATCTATCGTTCCCATTGGTAACCACCCGCTTCAGCTAAGTCGCGGAGCCCTTTGGGCTAACTGCGCATGCGGTCTCCGCGGGCCTCACTCTCCGCCCGGTATTCCTCTTAGGCGCGCACAGGGTTCCTACCGCAGGCGTTTGAATTGTCGACTCTTAGCACTGTATCCCTCCTCCACCGCAGCCCCCGAAGGGTTTATACGTGCTCTTCTTCCCACCAGTCCACGTCTCACATCTCTTCAGGATCTGACCTGCCCATGTCTGCTGCCTCACCTCCCACCCCAGTGGAACTCCATGAGTCCAAGCCAGCTGGACCTTTCTCCCGGGGTTCCCTCGCCTGGAGTGTCCTTGCCTGCCCTTCAAGGTCCAATCGTACCCGCACCCTTTCCTAAGTGATTTGATTCCCTAGCCGTCTCCCTCCACAGACCGGGATCCCTTCCAAGGCCTACGCCAGGTCTGATTCATTCCTGTGTTCTCAGCACTCACTCAGCCCGGGACACTTAAATTCTTTCCTGCCGTCCCACCCCACCGCGTCCTGCCAACACCACAGCTGAAGCGGTACTCGAACCCAAAGCCTCCAGCGTCCCCACCCCGCCCCGCCCCGCTTCCCCCGCTTCTCTGCAAGCCCACGTACGCCCCCCTGCGATGCGCACGCGCACTGAAGCGGAGTAGCCGCGCACTTCCAACTCCCCTCTGCAATCCGCCGGCTTGCTGAAGCCAACCACCTACATCAACGCATGCTCCGCCCGGCGCTCACGCTCGATTCTCGCGCGCCCAGCCTGCGGCGCATGCGCAGGGCCGGCAGCCCGCGAGACCTGATCTCGGTTCGGCCGCGCGAGATCTTCTAGACTTCTTCCTCCCTCGGACCGGCTTTCCTTCGGTGCCGCTTCCGGGATGCCCCCACCGGTTCTGGGTTGACCGGTACCCGTTCTCTCCCGCTACGCTCCCGGGTCCCCAGACTCCATTTACAGGCCGGTGGCTTGCGGTGGAACCTCCTCGTCCCCACCCCACCCCCATCTCGGAGAGCGCGCGCCCCCTTGCCCCCCAGGAACTAATCAGCAGCCGCCTTAGGTAAGGGGCCCGCGTGCCTGCGCGAGGCTAGCGCCTCGGCGGGGGGCGGGGCACGGGGCGTGTTTCGGGGCCCGGCTCCTCCTTGACCGCTAACCGGTCGCTCGGACGCCTGGCGGTTGTGCGTAACTGAGTTTGGAGTCAAAGCAACCCGTTAAAAAGCGCGTTGGCGGGAGTGGGGTGGGCAGGAGACAGATAATGTGTATATAGGAAAAATTTAAGTTCTGGGAGACCATTTATAGTGAGGGCCTGTAAACTGGCGGTAAATTACTGCGAAATCCCTCCAATAACGTGCAGAGCCCTGGGGACACTCGTAGAGGGCCTACAAACGGATTTTTAAACAGTGGGGAGGTCCTCCAAATTCCTCTAAATACAGTGTAAATAGAAACTTAAGTTCTGGGGTTCCCTATGGGAGGCCTGTAAACAGGTGCCTAATTATGCTGAAGTCCCCTGAATAAAACACAGACTCAAGTGCCAGGGGAGACCCCATATAAGAGGCTGTACATATACATGTAATTGCTGGAGAGTCTTGTAGAAAAATAGTGTGAATAGACTCAAGTTCTGGGGTGGGAGTGCTTCATTAGACCATAAATACGGAGTTAGGAATTGGGAGTCTCCCCAAATAACTTGCAAATAGATTCTGGGTGATCCCCCAAAAGGAGCGTGTTAAGAGATGCTTAAGTACTGAGGAAGCCCCCCAAAGAATTTGTAATAGGGGAATTTGTAATTTGTAGTTCTGGGAGGTCACCTTAAGAGTCCTGTAAATAAACACAAATAGACTGGCTTTATACTTTTGGGGGGGGGAATCCCCAGAGGAGCCTGGAAACAATATTGGGAGTCCCCAAAATGCTTGTAGGTGAACTCTTAAATTCTGGGGAGCTTGCCATAGGGGCTGTAGAGTAAACTCAGATACTGTGGAAGTTCCCAGAATAACATGCATGGGAAGAAGGTCCTCATGGGTTATGTAAACAGACACTGTAGTGCTGGAGCAGAATCCCTATTGAGGCAAGAAAACAGACAAGTGCTGGGGAGGCCTCCAGGATAAAGTGTAAACAGAACCTTAATTGCAAGGGGAGGAAGAGTCTCAATTTCTGAGGAGGCTCTCCTTTGGGAGACTGTAAACAGTCATTTAAGTGCTGAATCAGTTTGCATAAGCATCTGGCATAAGTAAACTGGCCTTGTCCTCCTCTGTCTCAGAAGGCAGTCTTCCACCTAGTTTGTGGCTAGGGGAGAGGTCACGTAGAGCAGTGGGAGAGGAGCTAGACAAGCCCCTACCTGGCTAGCAAAATTACTTCTGCATCCTGTAAACAGATACTTCCATTCTGGGGAAAGAGTCTTACACAAGGACCTCTTCATGTCACTGTACTGGGATGGGAGGTGGAGGGATTCATAGAATGATTTGAAGGCACTTCAGAGCTAAGCAAAGGTCAGCAGACGTTTTCTGTAAAGGTCCAGAGAATAATTACTTTAGACTCTGCAGCCCATAGTATCTCTGTCTCAGCTACTCAACTTTGCCATTGTATCAAGAAGGCAGCCATAGACTATTTGTAAATTGATGGATGTGGCTGTATTCCAATAAAACTTTATTTCCAAAAGCAGAAGGCCGACCAGATATGGACCCGTGAGCTACAGCAGTTGACCTCGGAGTCCTACGAACAGACATACTCAAGAGACTTCCCTGGAATAAAGTGTAAACAGCTGGGGAAACTCCCTAGGGGCCTATAAGCAGCTAGTTAAATGATAGAGAGTGAGTTATATAGGTAACCATACATTTTATAATGTCTTAGATGTGAGACATATAATGACATATAATGACCCCAGTGAGGGACATATAATGTCCCTGGTGAGACCTTGGAGTGTGAGGGATGGCAGACCATCAGTAATGGAAGGTGAACACACTGAAAGTAGAGGGACACCTGGTGAAAATAGGTCCTTGAATACGGGTGCCCCACCCCCACATGTGCCAGTATTGGGTAATCAAAAGGGTAGTTGTTGGACTGGGAGTCATGTTAACAGATTTGTATGGAAATGCTTTGCTGCACTTTGGGAAAGAGTATGTCCCATTTTTATGTGACCTTCCCCCATGTGTTAGTATTTATGTTGAGCAAAGTGATTACCAGTTGGGAATAGTTTTGGCTGCAAGAGGTAGAAGGGGATTTGTTTGTCACTGCATCCAGAGATAGGCAATTTAAGGTTAATAGGGAGTCCCCAAACCTTGTGTTTTGTCTCTATGTCTTCCTTCCATTAAGCTGCCTCACAGACCTCGATGGCTGCTTGAGCTCCAGCCTCCACACCCGCATTCCTTTCAGCTAGTAGGAGACAAAAGGCCGGTGCCAGTGTCTGTGAAGAAAAGTTTCTGAACAGTGCCAAAACACACTTCTGGTGTCATACCATTGGTCAGAAAGAGCTTAGTCACATGGCTGCAGCTAACTGCAGACTAGGCTGAGAAGTGTATTCTGGATAGCCATATATCCAGCTCAGAACTGAGGGTTTTATTTCTTTGGAAGAAGTGAAGAATGGCTATTGAGATCCTGCTGGCAGTCACTGCCACAGACACAGAGCTCTCTTGAAAGGAAGTGCCTTCTTATAGTCCAGGGTAAGCCACATGGAGTAGGGAGAGACTTTCTTCATCCTGGAATCAACCTCTTTCTACCCATAGGTGCCATAGGTGACCATGTCTGAGTCTGGGCACAGTCAGCCTGGGCTCTATGGGATAGACAGGCGGCGGCGGTGGAAGGAGCCAGGCCCTGGCGGCCCCCAGAATCTCTCCGGGCCTGGCGGTCGGGAGAGGGACTACATTGCACCTTGGGACAGAGAGAGACGGGTGAGTGTCTGGGCCCAAGGGCAGCATTCATGTGTCCACTCCTTCCACCAATGTTTATTGAGCACCTGCTAGGCACCGGGCCCTCTTCTAGATGCTGGGGATATATCTGTGGACAAAACGGACTGCCCTCAGAGTGATAAAGGGGCTGTCTTAGATGAAGCAGTCAGAGAAGGCTTCTCTGAAGAGCTGACTTTTGAGCAGAGACCTGAAGGAGGCAAGGGGACAAGTCCTGACAGAATCTGAGTGAAGAGCATTCAGAACAGAAAGAACAGCAAATGCGAAGGCCCTGAGGCCTTTATCTGGTGTGTTCAAGGAGTAGCCAGGAGGCCAGCGTGGCTGCAGTGGATGAAGAAGGGAAAGTGATAGAAGATGAGATCAGAGAGGAAACGGGGGCAAGATCATGTGGGACCTGATAGGCCTTGGAAAGAACTTTGGATTTCGCTGACTGGAATTGGCATTGGAGTTTGAGCTGAGAGGTGCCAGAAGCTCCTGTTTTCCAGGGTTGTGTAATAATAGCAGCCTTTTTTGTCTGTTGAGCAGTGTGCAGTGTGCTGGTGCTCTGCAGAGTGCTTTCCATCCTTTGGGTCTTCCTGGACTCCTGCAGCTGTCCCATGAAGTAGAGCCTATGATAGACCCAGTTTTCAGTAAAGAGGAAATGAGTCTTAGAGGGGAAGGGACTTACCCAAAGTTACAAGTCAATAAGCTTTGGGGCCAGGACTTGAACCCGGATCCAGGTGAGCCTGAGGCGCAGCACCACTGTGTCTGCTGTAGAGTGTCCTGGACCGGGAATCGGGAGCTTCGTTGTGGGCCCGGTCCTGCCTTGCTCCTCTCCTGTGTGTAGGTGACGCACTGCCAGAGCCTGCCCCCCGGGTTCTTTCTCCAGGGCCCTGCCCGCCTCTGAGGGCTGTTTATTGGGGGGTGGGGAGGGGAGTGGAAGAAGATAATGGTTGGGACAGTTTCTGAGCCATAAAACTGCAAAAAACATGAAGGAAATTTATTCACAGTGAGCTTGGCTCTTACTTGCTCCTTCCCTTGGGCCACAGCATAAGTGACAACACGCAGTCTCTCCCCCTTCCACACACATCTTTCTGGGGAATGTTACCATCTTCCTGCACCTTCAGCTTCAGTCCCTGAACGAGCAACTCCCAGATCTCTTGTCTTTGACTCTGACTTTGCTACTGAGCCCTGGCAGCCTCCTAACTGGCCAATGGACTCCTCACATCCTCCATGTCTCCTGCTGACCTCAGCGTCTTCCTGCCAATTCTCTTCCTCCCACTACTAGTGACAGCCCATCAGGTCTCATCCTGGTCACCCCCCATGCCAGTTGGGCACCAGTGCTGTACATGGTGCCTCCTGACTGTATCTCCTATCCATCATCTTCTCTCCACCCTCACCTGTTCTTTGCAAAGCACGTTCATATCCTTTGGTGTGTCCTTCATCATAGGCCAGTGAGTGAGCAGGATTTAAATAAGTATCCTCAATATGTGGGTGAAGAAACAGACCTAGTGAAGGGTCAAGACTGTCCCAGGGTTACTCAGGCTACCACAGAAGGAACAGGATTCCAACTCAGGTCTCTCCCCTTTCTTAGGCAGATGGGGGTGAGACAGAAGAGGCATGAAGAGGGTAAGGCATGGGAATCAGTCCGCCGACTTGGCTAGCCCGGGTGGGGCTGGGGAGCGGAGGTTGGGACAGCAGGGCTGTCAGGATAGCAGCTCTAGATATTGCTCACCTGCCACGTGCCCAATGCTGCGTGGACGGTTTGTGAGTCCTGTCTACTTTCAGCCTCTTAACAGTCCTGTGAGGAAGGAATTCCTAGCCCCATTCGCCAGATGAGCAAACAGGCCTAAGTAAGGGTGGTTCCTTATCCGTGTTCACACAACCAACAAAAGCCAAGGCCAAGTTCAAATGCAGATGTCTCTCGCTCCAGAGCCCCAGCGCCTTCTGCCTGGGCTTGTCTAGCAAAGGCAGCTGAGTGGAGCGGCTGGCAGCGTGCTTCTGGAACCCGGCTGTCTGGCTTCAAGGCCTGGCTCCACTGCTTAATTGGCTGTGTGGCCTTGGGCAAGCCAGTTAACCTCTCTGGATCTCAGTTTCTTCATCTGAAAAATGGGGATAAAGGTATCTCTCACAGGGCTGTTGGTAGGATTGGAAGAGTTTATGTCTGAAGGCGTTTAGAATGGTACTTGGCACTTAGAGGGGTGTCCAGGGAGCTAGGGGAGCCACTCCTGAGTAACTGCCCTCCCTCACCACAGGATGGCAGCGAAGAGACAAGCACGGCGGTCATGCAGAAAACCCCCATCATCCTCTCAAAACCTCCAGCAGAGCGGGTGAGCGGGGAAGACGCTTTGGAAGGGGAGGCTGGGAGCAGTTAGGGCAGGGATCTCTCCACTGACCGGAACCTTCTCACGCCCATAGTCAAAGCAGCCACCGACTCCAACGGCCCCTGCCACCCCGCCTGCCCCAGCCCCTCTTGAGAAGCCCATTGTCCTCATGAAGCCACGGGAGGAGGGGAAAGGGCCTGCGGCCACAGCGAGTGCCTCCACCCCCGAGGGCACTGCCCCACCACCCCCTGCAGCCCCTGCGCCACCCAAGGGGGAGAAGGAGGGGCAGAGACCCACACAGCCTGTGTACCAGATCCAGAACCGGGGCATGGGGACTGCCGCGCCAGCAGCCATGGACCGTGAGTTGGGGCCGGGCGGGATCTGGTTGGGAGCCGGAACCCCCTCGCACAGACCCTCAGCACGTCCTTGTCTGCAGCTGTCGTGGGCCAGGCCAAACTGCTGCCCCCAGAGCGCATGAAGCACAGCATCAAGTTGGTGGATGACCAGATGAATTGGTGCGACAGTGCCATTGAGGTACTGGGGGGTCAGGGGTCTCTCCCTGCTCGACCTTCTCCGGGTCCCACACCCTCACCTCCTCCCCGCCCCCCACCTTCTTGGCAGGCGACACCAGACTAGACAGCTTTCGGGCAGTGGCAGCAGTGAGAGAGAATGGATCAGAAAGTTCTCACCTAGCTGGGCCGAATTTCAGTGGCTGACACTAGCTCAGCTGTGCCGGTTGTTAAAATGCTGAAATACTTTGATACTGGTTGGCAAAGAGGGACCCACTACCACCGCAGAGGCCCTGGGATCTCCTGCCCCCTCTCGCACGCAGCAGGGCAGCCTCCTGGGCCTGCTCCAGTCCTCCTCCTGGTTGGTCGAGACCCATGCAGTACCAGTGTGAACTGGTTTGAATGTTAGCCCCGGAGGTTCCGCCTCCATCCCAACAGCCCTCCCTCTAGTCCACACCTCACACTCCTGGACCGGCACATCTACTTCCAGTGTCCCAGTCTTCATTTCCCCCTTCCTGTTTTTTCCTCCCAGGCTTGTCACATTCTTCAGATTCTCCCAGGTATGCTCCCTCTCCTCCTCCAACAGCTTGGATTTACTAACAACATACCAGGCCCATCTGTTACCACTCTCATGTTGATATCAACTGGGGAGCTTTAAAAAAAAAAAAAGCCGCTGTCCAGGCCCTGCTATAGAGCGCTTACCCACAAATCCCCAAATGCGGCTCGTATAACTGAGGAACTGAATTTGTAGTTTTGTTTAATTTTAATTAATTTAAATTTAAGTAGCCACGTGTGGTCAGTGTCTACCATATTGAACTGGGCTAGCCCTCGATATTCTGCTTTAGTGGGTCTAGGGTTCAGCCCAGGATTAGAGGGGTTTTTTTTAGAGCTCTCCAGATGATTCTGAGGTGCAGCAGCCACATTGAGGACATGACTTGTTTTCCTTGAGGAGTGTCTCTTATGCCCCCTGGTGGTGAAAATCAGCAGAGCTGGCAGCCCAGAGGTGAAGGTCTCAGGATTCTGTAGGACTCTTAAATCCCACAGACAGAGCCAGGACGGGCTGGGCTCCCCTTCCTGCTTACTGCTGCCTTTCTCATGCTTTCCCATGTTTTCGCAACCTGCCTGAAGCCCAAAGCCTCCCAGGAGTCTGCTCCAGTGGCCCTCAGTTACCCAGTCCTGGCTTCTTCCACCCATCCTTTTGTTCCTATGCCTCTCCCCTTCTCCTCCCCAAAGTCAAGCGCCCCTTTTCCTCTGTGTTCCAGCCACGCTGACTTCCTAGTACCTTCTTGACCAGCGAGGCTCTTTTCTGCTTTGGAGCTCTCACAAATGCTGTTCTTTGTGCCCAGAACATTCCATATACCCCCCTTTCCCCGTCCTTTGCCCAGTTGAGGGGATTTGGTGCACAAACGTTTTTCTTTATATCTGAGAAGGTAGGTGGGCGAGCCATGGAAGTCTCTAGGGCCCCTTCCTCACTCCCACTCCATCAACCGACAGATTTTTGAGGGTCTCATTCCTGCATCTTCCCACAGTACCTGTTGGATCAGACTGATGTCTTGGTGGTTGGTGTCCTGGGCCTCCAGGGGACAGGCAAGTCCATGGTTATGTCGTTGTTGTCAGCCAACACTCCTGAGGAGGACCAGAGGTGAGGGGGGCATTGGGTCTGGAAGGGAGGTGGCACCCACCTAGGTCAGGGGAGGGTGGGCCTGGATATTGCAAGTGGTGTTTGGGAAGTTGCTTCCCCTCCCTTAACCTCAATGTCTCTGTCAGACGAGGTTGATGACCAGTCTGGACCAAACTTTCGTGTAGCTCCAAAGAAACCAATCCTGTACCTCCCTCCCTCCCTTCCTTCCTTGTGCCAGCAAATGGTACAGGGCCGCCAGGAACTGGCATGGCGTATTCATTAAGTCTTTGGATTTAGGTTCACCTCAGTCTCAGCCCTGTCGCTCACCAGCTGGCTGATCTTGGGCAGGTCCCTTCACCTCCTGGTATTTCACTTTCTCATCTGTAAAGTGGGATTTTGGAGAATGAGACAAGATCGGGAAGGCAAAAGTTAACAAGAACTTGGCACAGAACGAGTGCTTACAGGATGTGGCTGATGTGGCCTGGGAAACACTGGGACAAGGGACCTGGGTGAAGGGCGTGGGTTCTAGACCAGCCTCAGTCCTGCCTTGCTGAGTAAGGATGGGGTATGATTGTGAAGGTAAAGGATGGAGTCCTTTGGGGGAGGAGGGAGCTTGAGAACTAGAGCCCCAAACTGAGGGCAGGGAAGGAAAGAGGGAAAGGCAGGGATTAGGGAGTAAGGTAGGGAACGTAGACAGTCTAATTAGGGAAGAATCAAGATGGGGGGTGAGCAGGGGTTGTGGCCACTTAGGGTTATCTAAAAGCGTAGGAGTTTGGTTTTTATAAAGTCGGTGATGTCACCCTGGATACCATGGATGGACCTCAGGGGTCCATGAACCCCCGAACGGTATATGCAGGATTCTACACACATTTACAGTCAGGCTTCTCTTCTAGGGAAAGTGTCCATAGTTCCCACCAGCTCTCAGAGGGGCCTGAGGGAAACCCGGAACAGGTTAAGAACCCCTGTGGTGAGAAGATACATCACCAGACCCAGAGCTGTGGGTGCCCCGCCTCCCAGGTCGGCTCCGTCCCCACTCTTCTCTGCTCACTCACGACTTCAGCTCAGCTGGGCTCCGCTCTGGCACAGCTGCAGCTCTCTTGGCTGGCATCCTTTCCATCTCAGCTTGCACCCCCAACTAGCAAAACTTTTCCTGTGGCTATCGGCTCGGATTCTTGAGCTAGAATCCTGTCGGCCTAATGTGTCCTTCTGAGGCAGGTCCGCCTGTGACATGGCAGACGTTGGTACCAACTCTCGTCATCAGGTCTCATAAGTTTTACCTCCTAATTATCTTGAGAATTCATCTGCTTCTCTCCTCCACGCCCATCTCCTGGTCCAGGCCACTGCCATCTCCCTGGAGGAGGCCAGGAGCCTCCTAACTGGTCTCCCTGCTTCAGTTCAACAAATATTTATTGGGTGTTTACCATGGGCCAGGCCCTGTCCTGGGTGCTGGGGCTACAACAGTAAACAAAAGTGGCAAAAATCTCTGTCCCCGTGGGGCTTGCATTTTAATGGAGAGCTAGTAAACAAGCACATTAGAAGATGTTAATCAAACGGGAAGGGGTTATAGGGAGGTGGCGTTGGGGCCAGGTTACTGTTTTAAATCAGGTGGTCAGGGGGCCATTTGAGAACAAGCAGACTCTGAGGAGGGGAAGCAGGGAAAGCGTTCCAGTCAGGGTAAGAACTGGGAACCAAGATGCCCCACATCCTCTCACTGTGGGGTGGAGAGTATTCAGTGCTGTGTGTCCCGTGCCTGGCACATGGCAGGTACACTTGATAATTAATAGCTAGCAATTTTATATCACCGTGTATCAGGCACTCTTTTAAGGGCTTTATGTATATTAACCTCACAGTCACTCTGAGAGATTGAGACTATTGTTGTCCCCGTTTTACAGATGAGGAGACCGAGGAGAAAGAGATTAAGGAACTTACTCAAAGCCACACAGCCAGGAAGAGGCAGAGCTGGGGTTTGAATCCCAGCAGTGCAGCAAAGTCCTTGCTCTTAAACACCTCGGTCTACTGATTTTGTTAAGACTTAACAGGTCTACCTGTGGGTAGGGATGAAGTCATGTGATATAAAACATAGCCCCCTAGGCAGCAGGGGCCATGGATGGAAGGCTTTGCGGGCAGGCGGGGAATCACATCTCATGGGCTCACTCACAGGGCCACACTCTGGAGGCGGCAAAGGCCAAGAACCTGACCTCTAATGCCCCCACCTGCTCCTTTCCACAGGGCCTATGTCTTCCGGGCCCAGAGCGCCGAAATGAAGGAACGAGGGGGCAACCAGACCAGTGGCATTGACTTCTTTATTACCCAGGAGCGGATCGTTTTCCTGGACACGCAGGTGCTGACCCCCACTCACCCCACCCTGCTGCGTGCAGCACTCAGCTTCATCCCCAAATGTGTTTAAGCCAGAACCTTGCTTGGATTCCATGGGGCTCCGGCCAAGCCATGGACATGCTAGTGCCTTTGGGCAAGTTGTGTCTCTTTTTGGCCCTTAGTCTCTTCTTGTCAGATTTCGCCCCCCTCCCCTCCCATCCATCGTGTACACAGGAGCCTAAAGAATCTTATAGCATAGCAGTTGGAAGTGTGGGCCCTAGAGTCAGTCTACAGCCAGAGCTGGCCTTTAAGTAAGTTTTAACCGCCCCACCTCCATTTTTTCATCTGTGAATGGCGGTGATAGTTTTCTCAGCTTCATAGGAGGGTTGCAGGGAGTCAGTGGAACAGCCCAGGCAGAGTGCTGGGCACGGGATGGCGCGTGGTGAGCCTTCACGCGCCTCACTGTCACAAGAGCTGGCCTGTCCTGCGTCACCTGGCAGCTTTCCTCAGCTTTTTCAGGATCCCTGTTCCTTAGCTGGGCAGCCGGGGCCCGTGCGGCTCGCCTCCGTCAGACTCCCTGGACTCCCCTCTGATGCAGACACCAGCCCCGCCACACACACCTCCAGGCCTCGCCATGGTCTCGCTCCTGAGCTCTGCGACCTTGGCCAAGTTGTTTAACCTTTCCACTCCTCGGTTTTCTTAAGTGGGAAAAACAACATTACCTCCCTCGTGGGGTTTCTGTGAGGTGTCAGTGAGTTAACACAGGTACAGTCCTGGCATGAAGTGGGTTCTCAGTACTCTTGGCTGTCAGCATCGTCACCATTAGAACATTCTCTCTCCCCTTGCTTTGTTGCCTGACTGTTGCCTTCTCCTCCCTGAAGACTCCGCAGGGGCGTTGCCTCCTCCCGGAAGCCTCCCACTCCTCTGAGCGCCCACCGGTGCCCATGTGCACCTCCCAGCGCAGCACATGACTTACCACAATCCGGTTCTCGCATTCTGTGCCCGCTCCTCTCCGGTCTGCAGCTCCTCAGGGAGAGGCCTGGCCCACAGCTGATGCTCAGTGAATGTTAGTGGAACAAAGGTCTGGCCACCGTACACATTGATGGGTGGAAAACCTTCCACAAATGTGGTGTGAGACCTGTGTGCCAGGCCCTGTGACAGGACCACCGGGACCTCGTGCCGAGCTGAACCAGCTGCGGGCTGGTCCGGGGCCCCTATGGGGCAGAGCAGAAGTTAGAACAAGACAGAATGGAAGGGACTTCCCTGGTGGTGCAGTGGTTAAGAATCCGCCTGCCAATGCAGGGGACACAGGTTCAAGCCCCAGTCCAGGAAGATCCCACATGCCGCGGAGCAACTAAGCCCATGCGCCACAACTACTGAGCCTGAGCTGTATAGCCGGCGAGCCACAACTGCTGAGCCCATGTGCCACAACTACTGAACCTGTGCTCTAGAGCCCGCGAGCCACAACTACTGAAGCCCGTGCACCTAGAGCCCGTGCTTCACAACAAGGAAGCCACCACAACGAGAAGCCCACGCACCGCAAGGAAGAGTAGCCCCTGCTCGCCGCAACTAGAGAAAGCCCGCGAGCAGCAATGAAGACCCAATGCAGCAAGCAAGCAAACAAACAAGCAATAAATAAATGAATGAATGAATGAATGAAAAAAGACAGAATGGAACACTGCAGTGTTTGGGG
Organism: Eubalaena glacialis; assembly: GCF_028564815.1. Lineage (NCBI taxonomy): Eukaryota > Metazoa > Chordata > Mammalia > Artiodactyla > Balaenidae > Eubalaena > Eubalaena glacialis. Next base: position 58,840,131 of record NC_083733.1, on the reverse strand, counting down.
TTTTAGAAAGTGAGCCCTTGGGAAAGCCTCTTTCTTAAAGTTAATTCCACCCAGGGCAGGAAGAAGTGGATAGATCATCCACTAATTTAGCCTCTTGTATTTTTAGTGGGATGTTCTTTTAAGAAAAGGTGATGAGCTCACCGCTGACTCTTTTACACCCACTGATGCAGTTCTTTGTTTGTTTGTTTTGGCTGTGTTGGGTTTTAGTGCTTCATGCTGGGTTTCTCTAGTTGCAGCGAGCTGGGGCTACTCTTCGTTGTGGTGCGTGGGCTTCTCATTGTGGTGGCTTCTCGTTGTGGAGCACGGGCTCTAGGCGTGCAGGCTTCAGTAATTGCAGCACTCGGGCTCAGTAGTTGTGGCACGCAGGCTCTAGAGCACAGGCTCAGTAGTTGTGGTGCACGGGCTTAGTTGCTCCACGGCATGTGGGATCTTCCTGGACCAGGGCTCAAACCCGTGTCCCCTGCACTGGCAGGCGGATTCTTAACCACTGCGCCACCAGGGAAGCCCTGATGCAGCCTTTTTAATCCTCACTAGTCTTCACATTAATCATTGTTATTTGACCTGAGTGATTATCCTAGTGAAGTTTTGAAAGCATTTGAAACAACAAAATAAGGGTGTTGCAGCGACATGACTCATTCAAGTAAATGTTAGATTTATCAGCACTAGGAGCGTTCTTCTGGGGCACGCAGCACTTGAGAGCAGTGGGGACTTGTAAGACAGCTGGGGAGAGTGTGTCGGCTTTGAAACTTTTTTTCTGTCACCTCCTCTCACTGACTAGTTCTTTTCTAATTAGAAACTGCCCATGTATCTGACATTATTTTGTCCTGAGAGGTGAGGTATCTGCCGTCATCGGGTGGAACTTGGGTGGCCATGTCCCCTGGGATCCTGACCCCCAGCCCTTCCCTGACACCTTGCTGTCTTCCTGCTGCAGCCCATCCTGAGCCCCTCCATCTTGGACCACCTCATCAACAACGACCGCAAGCTGCCTCCAGAGTACAGCCTGCCCCACACCTACGTAGAGATGCAGGTGAGGGGGCCGAGCCGGGCCTGGTGGTCCAGGATGGAGAGCTAGTGGATACGGGTTGGGCTAGTTTCTGCTTCATAAGAGCCCTGGGTACCCCAGAGCTGGAGGGAGAGGACAGCACCAAGAGTCAGACCTGGCTCAGCTCCTGGCTCTGCCTCTCGGCAAAATCATCCCCCCTTCAAGCCTCCGTATCCGTCTGTGTAAAAAGGGGCTGATCATTGCCACCTGGCCCATTTCAGGGATGGCCTGGAAGGGAAGTGCCAGTACAATCTGGGCGCATAGTCGGTGCTTATAGGCTCAGAGGCGCTTTTGCCCTGTGGCCCCCTCAGCTGAGTCCTGAGATCAGGGACCCCAGTCTGGGCGGAGGGGACCTTCAACTCTGTTGTGCGTTCCTGCCCCGCGCAGTCTCTCCAGATCGCGGCCTTCCTCTTCACGGTCTGCCACGTGGTGATTGTCGTCCAGGACTGGTTCACGGACCTCAGTCTGTACAGGTGAGGCGCTGTCGGGAGCGGAGCCAGGCCAGGGACGGGGGCCCCGAGACGCAGCCACTCGCCCAGCTCTCACCACTTCCACACGGCAGCCACAGGGACCCTTTGAAAACGTGAGTTGGAGAGGATCACTGCCACCTAATCCTCTCTCAGCACACATACACACTTACAACCCTCCACGGACTGTGCACATCACTCAGAGTAAAATCCAAAGTCCTCCGCACGCATGGCTAACCAGGTCCTACGTGATGTGGTCCTGGTCACCGCCCTGACCTCTCCCAGCACTTCCCTCACTCCTTCCAGCAAAGGTGTGGTGGCCCCACGGCTGTCCCTCGTGGCGCTTAGGACCTCTGCACGCCTCATCCCTCGGCTGGAAACACTCTCCCCGCGGCTGCCAGGCCCCCTCTCTCATGTCCTTCACGTCCCCCTGAGGCCTCCCCGACCTGCTAACACTGCCTCTCCTGTGACTCTCCCGCTCTCACCCTGCTATGTTCTCCTTCATGGCACGTATCACTCCCTGACAGGATGGTGTGGACCTTTTTGTGGTCTTGTCTCCCTCGTTAGAATGTAAGCCCCAGTGGCTCACACAGTGCCTGGCCCAAGGTGGATATTTAACACAAATTTGTTGAACGAATAGCATACTGAGGAACTGGTCCTTAGAGCCTCATGGCCCATCCCCTCCAGGCGTAGGTGCCGTTCCCGCGGGACCCTGGTGGGCAGGGAAGGGAGGGAGTCAGGATCTGGCAGGAGTCCTGCCTGAAGCAGCTGGAGGTTCCAGAAATGCCCCCAGATAGGACTGGCTCCCATCCTCTTGGCCTCAGGCCCCAGGAGGTAGCTGTGGGGAGGCCAGCAGCCCTGGGCACGGGGCCCAGACAGACAGATGGCAGGAACGGGAGCTCGTGGGGAGGGGAGAGCCGAGCTGAAGGAAGCAGATGTCTCCGGAGTCAGGCAGCCCTGGGTTTGAATCCAGTACTTGTTAGGCGCCTGGTTGCTTTTTCCACACTTCTTCCTAGGCAGACGGTGTCCTGCAGATGAAGTGCGTTAAAGAATGTAAAGCGTTCAGCACAGTACCGGTGCATAGTAAGCAGTAGGTTAAGTGGGAGCTTAAGGTTTGTGTTAGTAGCTCTGGGGATGGGCGGGAGCTAAGGGTCTGGCCCACAGTAAAAAGCAACCTGCTGGGGGAGCCGGCTGTTGTGACCGGATCTAAGTGACTTAATTCTGAAACACCCCCTCCTACCACCATCGTCCGTTGGAATTCATTCGAAGGACAAATATATTGGACATTTACATAGGCTGGTCACTGTCCTGGGCTCTGGGGATGCAGGTGTGAACAAACAGGTAACACAGGCTGCCCTGTGGAGTTCACATTCTGATGGGGTGTGGCCTCAGGCTGGCCCGTGCAGAGCCTCGGTTTTAAGCCAGAGTCTACATGTGGGCTCCCCAGAGCAGATGTATCCCTGGAAATTGTGGATACCATATTTGTGGCCTGATTTAGGGACGGCCTGGAAGGGAGGTGCCAGCGCAATCTGGGCACATAGTAGGTGCTTATAGGCTCAGAGGCCCTTTTGCCCTGAGGTCCCCTCAGCTGAGTCCTGAGATCAGGGACCCCAGTCTGGGCTGAGGGAACCTTCAACTCTGTTGTCCCTTCCTGCCCCCCTCAGTCACTCCAGATTGCTTTGTGTGCATGTCCGTACGAGGAGAAGGGCAATGGTTTATCAGATCCCATTAGCCCTTATCTCAGGTTTATTTTATTTACTTTTATATATACGCTTATATATTTGGAAGAATTACTTTAAAATAGCATAAACTGAAAACTTATATCCATACAAAAACCTGCACAGCTTTATTCATAATTGACAAAACCGGGGGCAGCCAAGATGTCCTTCGGTAGATAAATGGATAAATAAGTTGTGGTACATCCACACGATGGAATATTATTCAGTGTTAAAAAGAGATGCGCTGTCATGCCATGGAAGACAATGGAGGAGCCTCAAATGGATATTATTAAGTGAAAGAAGCCAATTTGAAAAGGCTTCATACTGTATGATTCCAACTCTGACGTTCTGGAAAAGGCAAAACTATGGAGACCAGTAAAAATATCGGTGGCTGCCAGGGTTGGGAGGGGGAGGGAGGGGTGAATAAGGTGGAGCAGAAAGGATTTTTAGGGCCCTGAAACGACTCGGTGTGATACAAATGGTGGATTTATGTGGTTTTTGTCAAAACCCATAGAACATACACCACCAGGAGAGAACCTTAATGTAAACCATGGACTTTGGGTGGTAACGATGTGTCGATGGAGGATCATCAGAATGTTGCGAAGTGGGAAGGCTGTGTGTTTGGGGGGGGGGGTGGTCCATGGGAAATCTCTTTGCTTTCCACTCAGTTTTGCTACGAACTTAAAACTCCTCTAAAAAATAAAGTATTTTTCTTGATGGCATAAACTAGTTAAAAAATACATACGTGTTGACATGGGTCCATGGATCAGTGTCTGAGAGGGTTGTCTCTGGGTTCCCTAAAACTGTGAGAAATATGGTGTGTATGCGGCATTTTTCTGAGTGTCGCTGTAGCTTTAATCAGATCCGTGAAGGGAGCCCCCTCCTTCCCCAGGCTGTGGGATATGGGGGGGCCGGCGGCAGAGCACCAACCTGTCACCCCAAACCCCAAGGTTCCTCCAGACAGCAGAGATGGTGAAGCCCTCCACCCCGTCCCCCAGCCATGAGTCCAGCAGCTCGTCAGGCTCCGATGAAGGCACTGAGTACTACCCTCACCTGGGTGAGAGGCGTTCTGGGGGCTGCAGTGGTGGGCAGGGGAGAGTGGGGGGCGGAAACCGGGCGTACTCTGGGGAGGGGGCGCTGGGAGGAGCACCTGTGAGGGTTGTGAGGAGGAGAGTCAAAAAGGATTAGCTGCCACTTCCTCTGAGGGTCCCCCTGGCCATCAGGGCCATGACCCTCGAGTCCAGCTCTGGCCCCTCGATCGGAATGGGAGCCCCTTGGGGGCAGGACCCTAGTCTGCCTGTTTCTGGGTCCATGGCACGGGGCTCAGGGAGTGAGTGTGGAGTCGGCCCCAGGGGCGCCATGCACCCTGGTCACCCTGCTTGGGCCCCTACACGCACATCCTTGGTCTGCTCTGTCCTTGCCCTGCTCTCTGACGCACTGCTCTTCTGCAAAGATCGGGCTCATTTATGGCACCCCAGGCAGGGTCTTCCCTGCGTCCTCCACCTGGCCCAGCCCCTGGTCTTTCTGCCAGGCTCTTGATCACGTGGCCGTCTTCCTCTTCTGCCTTTTCCATTAGACTGGGGACTTCCTGAGGGCAGAGACCAGATCTGACTCATTTCTCTGCGTCCCCAGCACCGCCCAGCACAGGGCCTGGTACTAAAGGGAGGTTACTTATCATGTAAATACAAGTGATCTGAACTCAGGGGCAGTGCCGTCTTTGGTGTGAGAAGGGGAGTCCGAGTGGCCAGCACGAGCACAGCACGGGCTGCCGCACATTCCTGTCTCCTCCCACCCGCAGTCTTCCTGCAGAACAAAGCTCGCCGGGAGGACTTCTGCCCTCGGAAGCTGCGGCAGATGCACCTGATGATTGACCAGCTCATGGCCCACTCCCACCTGCGGTACAAGGGTGAGGGTCCCCCAGCCACCCCCCAAGCTGTCCAGTGGCCTCCTGGCTCCCAATCCAGTCCCATAGCCCCGGCCCCCAGACCGGTCCTCTGACCCCAGCTTGACCACCCTGCGCGTACCTCCCCCGGCCCTGCAGCACTGTGCCTGCAGCCTCACGGGTTCTCTCCGCCAGGTACGCTGTCCATGTTACAGTGCAACGTCTTCCCTGGGCTCCCACCTGACTTCCTGGACTCCGAGGTCAATCTGTTCCTGATGCCCTTCATGGACAGCGAGGCAGAGAGTGAAACCCCCCCGAGAGCAGGTACGGTTCCGCCTCGAGAGGATCTGGTCCGTAGGGAGACACGGCCCACCTGGTGAGAGGGAGACACAGGCTGTCCTGGTCTGGGGGTGACAGGGACCCGCCCTGGTCTGAGGGGAGACTCAAGCCTGTCCCTTAGGTGCTCAGACCCCTCTGTAGGAGCATGTTTCCGAGTCACGGAAGGACAGGGGGACCTGGGCCGGGGCTGAACTCAGAGGCGCTCCTGGCAGGCCAGGATGCTGTTGACGGGGAGGAACGGCCTCTCTCGGCAGGCTGTCCCCCTTCCCCTCCCCTCCTAACTTCTGACTTTCCAGGACCCAGTTCCAGCCCACTCTTCTCCCTGCTGCCTGGGTACCGAGGCCACCCCAGCTTCCAGTCCTTGGTGAGCAAGCTCCGGAGCCAAGTGATGTCCATGGCCCGGCCGCAGCTGTCACACACGATCCTCACCGAGAAGAACTGGTAAGAGCGCTCGGCAGAGGAGGTCCAGTTTTACTAGTGGGGAGGTTTAGGCTCAGAGAAAGGAAGTGTCACGTAGTAAGGTCATGCACTGTGGTTGGGTGTCACTTGACTGCAAGGAGTAGGGCCAGTGAGCCCAGTCAAGTTTAAAGATTTATTCTAAGGCCCTGAGCGCAGAGAGCATGGCTGCACCGGAGAGGAAAGCAGAAAGCTGTCAGGGACCACAGGGGCCGCGTTCTCCAGGCCCCTCCCTCCCCCCACTAGCCCCCTCCACTGGGAGCCTCTGCCCCTGGCTTTCTCTACCTTCCTTCACAAAGCCCTGCGCTGCCTCCCCAGCCCCGACTCTACGTGGCTCTCTATGCCCAGAACCCACAGCAGTGCTGCCACAGACCCAGGGCTGCCTCATCTCATTTCCCAGAGAAACAGAAACTTGAGAAGTAGCTGCAGCTTGGCTCCCCTGGGTCTGTCTGCAGTCGGCTGTGGGCAGAAGGGGCGGGGAGTGCAGACACAGCAGGAAGCCACTCGCGAGTGCAGGTCAGAGCTCTGTTTCTCTCTTTGGTCTAAACCAGGGCCCAGCGGGGAGGGGAGAATTTGGGAGGTGGGAGGGTTATGCAGCTGCTAGACATTTCTGATCATCACAAGACTCTGGAGGGATGTAGAGATAGACCCGTACCCACAAAGGCCAGCACTGAGTGCAGCGGGAAGCAGTTTGGGCCCAGAGGTGGGTGCTCGAGGGCTTCGGCTTCGCTTCCCCTGGGGGAGGTGAGGGGATCGGGCCACCTAGCATCGGCGTTGGCATCTTCCCTGTATCCCAGGCGTTACCGTTACCGTCATGCGGGGGCCACAGCCAGGGCAGCTCTGACTGTTGACCTCCCCTCACAGGTTCCACTACGCCGCCCGGATCTGGGACGGGGTGAAAAAGTCCTCCGCCCTGGCAGAGTACAGCCGCCTGCTGGCCTGAGGCCAAGGGGAGGAATGTCTCGCAGAGAACCCCCTTCCGGGCCCCCAGTGGATGGCGAGGGGCACCCACCTCCTCTGCCCGCGGGGCGGAGAGTGGCAGCAGGCCTGATGGACAAGGGACCGTGACTTCCTCACCTGGGGACACGAGATGTCCAGGGCCAGGCCCCCATCCTCAAGGGAGTGTTGTTCAGGGGGTGACTTTGAGATCCCGCCCCCAGCCTGGACGAGGTAGCCCGTCATCAGCCCCCACACGGACAGGCGGCGGGAGAAGCCTGAGTGGTCACCAGGAAGCCCAGGCTCCGTGTCGGCCTCCCTCTGTAGGGACAGGAGCAGCAGGTCCCTCTGTCCTGACGCCAGGCCCCTGCCTGGAAGGTGAGGCAGGGTCTGGGAGCTCTTTATTGGGGCAGATCTGGTGGCTGGAATAAAAACAGTCATGCAAGCCTGTTCTGGCGCTCCTCTTCTTCCCCCTCACCAGCGTGCTGTCCTGGGAATCCCCCCAGTTCTGGGTCCCAGCCCTTGGGGGCAGGTTAGTCATGGCCTCCCATTGGACCCTGAATGAACTTCCCATGGGCACATCCACTGTAGGTCAGAGAGTTGTCAGGGGTGGTTAAAGACCAGTCTTTGCTACGGAGGAAGCCTCTAGAAAGGGGTATTCTATTTCCTGGGGTGATATCAAGCCTCCCATCTCTGTGTGTCATGGAGAGGAAGGTACAGGGCCCTTGTTTTCTGCTCACTTGAAGACGGTGCCTTCCCTTTGGTGAAATGCCTAGTTAAATGCAATGCCTAACTCAATTCGTTAAAAAATAGAACACGTCCCTAGTTAAATACAATTAGTCAATATAGTATACTGTCACTCGGTGCCCACAAGGGGTTGGTTCCAGGACCCCCCATAGATACCAAAATCCTTGGATGCTCAAGTCCGGTATATTAAACAGCATAGTATTTGCATGTAACGTATGCACATCCCTCCATCTACTGTAAGTCATCTTCTAGACTAGTTAAAAAACCTAATCCACCAGTCAGTGCTATGTAAATATTTGTAAGTACAATGTAAATGGTATGTAAATAGTTGCCAGCACTTGGAAAAGTCAAGTTTTACTTTTTGGAACTTTCTGGAATTTTTTTTTTCAACTATTTTCAATCCAAGGTTGGTTGAATCCACGGATGTGGAACCCTGGGATACAGAGGGCCAACTGTACTTCCCCTTAGTCAAAACAGGTTCTACCCTTGTTCAGATACTCATATGTTATCCTTGCACGTGATGTTACCTTTACACACGGTGGCTCCCTTCCTCTCTAAACCTCAACTGCTCTTGCTGAGAAATGGTCCCTCCCTTTCATCCAGAACCTACCCTCAATTAAATACACCATACAGTTCACTGTAGTACCTATCCTCACCTGCTCAGTTAAATATGGTACATCATCCTAGTTTAGGGTTTCCCAAAGTATGTCTCCAGATCGGTCTGTTCACCGCACCCTAATCCCAGACTAGTCCTGGCCCTCCAGTCGTGCCACTCCAGCCTGGCTCCAGTCCAACCAGCTGATCGGGTCTGCCCACCACCCCCCAGGCCACTTTGGTCTCCCTGGCTTCCCCCTGCCCTCTGGCATACCCTGTATACAGTCCTGGTGTCCAGGTCATGGGAATCCTGGGGTCTTTTGAGAAAAAAAGCACTGCTGAAGAGGGTAGAGTAGGGGTCAGTGAAGAAAGCAGGCCAGAGAAGGTCTGGCCAGAAGTGGGGAGTCTGCAGACCCCAGGTCTGGGAGGTACGAGGCCCAGGGCAGGCTCTGGCCCTGCCACCACTGGCTGAGACCTTAGGCAGGAACCTCCCTTCGTGACCCCCCAGGCCCTTGAGAGCTGTTCACTGCCCTCTTACGGAAATGCTTCTGCATCCTTTGCCACCGTGGCCCGATCTGCGCGGACACCTTTCTGGCCGCTCTCTCCAGCCTGACAGCTGGCTCTTCTCTGCCTTATCAGAACTTAGCACTCCTGTGTCCCGTTCCCTCCCCCTGCTTCCCAGGGGAGTGCTGGTTGGTGTGTGGGTTCACCAGAGTAGGGAAGGTGGGGGCAACGGCAGCGAGCGCGTGAGACCCAGGGCACAGAAGCACGAGAGCACAGGGGCGCAGTCCAGGAGAGTTGTCGCTGAGTTTCTTCCTTCCCGTCCCCCAGTGCCACCCAGCCTGGGCACAGGTGGAGCCTGCCTGCTCCCAGCCCCTCACTGCCACCTCCAGCTGGCCCAGGCTCAGGGCTGGGATCCTTGACTGGATTTATCTGGGAGCTTGTGTTCGGGGTTGTCGAGGGAGGCCTCAACCAGCACGCTCTAGGTGTCCACGTCCAGGGAGGTGCGGAGCATCTGGTGAACGGAGGCGAAGGAGAGGCTGCAGGCGGCCAGGGAGCCCGGGATGGGCACGTTGAGGGGCTCCTGGCTGAACGCCGAGGCATCCCCGGAGGCCTGGCCCAGCAGTTCCGCCACCAGCGCCTTGGTGATCTTGGTCTTCGGGCCCTGTAGCGCCTCCAGGATCTTGTGCAGGGGCCGGCCCATCTGCTCCGCCAGCCTGACGAGGGAGCCCTCGTCCAAACCGAAGCTGCGGCGGTAGCCCTCCAGGGAGCGGGTGAGCGTGTGTGTACAGGTCGCAGGCCACTTCCGGCACGCCCGGCACGGGACTTGGGTTGGCCCCGCAGGCCACCATGGCCACCAGCCAGATGTGCTGCCGTAGCGAGGCCGCCTTCCGCTCCAGCATGGGCTTGGAGATGTTGGGCAGGGCCACTAGGAACACCTGCCGGTTGTGGCTCTCTAGGCCCCTCACCATCGACTCCTCCAGCAGGCGGAAGGCGTACTTGTCCAACTCAAACATGGACAGCAGGAAGACCTTGGGGTCCTTGAGGCCCTCCGCTGCAGGAGACAAAAGCGCTTTTGGTGGGTTTCCGCGCCGAGCAGACCCAGCTGTCCTGAGAGCTGCCCGGGTGCAAGCTGGGTCTACACAGCATGTGGCTTAAGACCGGCAGCCCTGGAGCTAGGCTGCCTGAGTTCAGATCCCAGCCTCGCTCCCTACGCCCTGTGTGGCATCAGGCTAGTTACCAGACCTCTCTGGGCTTTCCTGTACTTATCTGTAAAACCAAGGGATGATTGTAACCTACCTCCTAGGGATGGCATGGTGGTGAACTGAGCTGTTGAAAGTGGTGCGTGGCCTCTGGTGAGCCCTCAAGAAACGTTAGCTGCCGGCTGCGACGCGTTGCCAGCATCCGCATGGGCATGGGCGGATAGCGTTTGCACTGCTCTAACTTGGCCAATACATAAGCCAGTACCTACCCATTTTTTTCCTTAATGCAAGTGACTGGTCTCCATCACAGGTGACTGAAACGGCAGCCGTAAGCAGCATTTCACCATGGGGGCCGTGTGACCCTGGGCGACCCCTCACCCCACTGTGGGCCTCGGTGGGAAGATGCAGGGGAAGGGGGAGGCAAGCCCTCAAGAATCCAGCCACCCCAAAAATAAATAAAAACTAAAAATTAAAAAAATAATTAAGGAAATAAATAGGAATTTCCTGGCAGTCCTGCAGTTAGGACTCTGCTTTCACTGCCGAGAGCCCGGGTTCAATCCCTGGTTGGGGAATTAAGATCCCGCAAGACGCTGGGCCAAAAAAAAAGAGAATCCAGCCCTCCAGAGCCCGCCCCTCACCCTCCAGCCTCTGCACACAGTCGTCCCGGATCGGGATGAGCACCCTCTCCTCCGAGAAGTGGCTGGGGCGGCGGCTGCACGAGGCGGCGATGTCCACACCCACCTTGGAGTGGATGCAGTAGAAGCGCTTGCCCCGCCGCCCCGGATCTCAAGGGCCAGCTGGGCATGGTCGGCGGCGAAGCTCTCCAACGTAATGATGAAGAAGAAGAAGTACCAGCCCAGCAGCACCCGCTGGAGGTATTTGTCAGCCCGGAAGGCGTGTGCGCCTATGCCCGGCAGGTCCCAGATGACGATGTTGGGGTACTTGGGGTGCGGGTGCGGCGTGGGGTCCACGGTCATTTCCACCATGCCCGTGCAGGCTGAGGTGGGGTCCTCGCCCCCCAGCCCCCAGATGGTGTTGACAAAGGTTGACTTGCCTGAGCCCGTTCCCCCGGTAACACCAATGTCCAGCCCGACGTTCTCCAGAGGATGAAGCGTAGATTGTAACTTGGCGGCTACTGCTGGCAGGTCCCCCGCCTCAAAGGCCTCCTTCAGAGCCCTGGTGTCCTTCGAGAGCTCCAGTATCTTGGACTGGCTGAGGCATGATTGGAAGACTTCGCTTGCCATGGGCTGCCTGACCCCCAGCTCTCCATCTTCAGGACTTGATGACCTTGGACAGGACAGGTAAGGGAGTATTTTCACTGAGTTGCCCTCTCTTCTCTACATCCCTCAGCTTGCCTGAAGTATTTGCGGCATCACCAGTAATAGCACTGAGAGTGTTACAAGATGCCAGGCCTGGTGCTAAGTGCTTTATTTAAGTTCACATTTATTCATCACCACCAGCTTCTCCTCCTGGAGTATCTCATCAAATCCTCAAAACAGCCAGAAAAGGAGATTCCCTCCCTTCCTATCCACATTTGGCATTGAGACGATAGATCACTTGCCCAAGGCCTCCAGCTAATTCCTGGGGATATTGGGAACGGGGCTGAGGTCTTTTGGTCCTGGAATTCAAAGTCTTACATTTGGGGGGGCATTTACCATGCACCAGGCACTGGAATCATCCATAAAGGGCAGTGATTAAGAGCTGGAATCTTCATCATTGCTGGTAATCATAGATCAGGTTTATTTGATGTTTACTCTGGGCCAGCCACTGTTCTAACCATATACATGATTTCATCAAGTGCCCATTCTACAGAGCAGAAAACTGAGGCTCAGGGAGATAAAGGTCACTTGCCAAATGTCTTACAGCCTGCATCAGAACCAGGATATGGGCCAGTTCCCTCTGATCCTTTTGCCATACAAACCCCCCCAAATCTTTGCACAGCTAAGCCCCCACTATGTGCCAAGACCTCTTTGGGTGCTGCATTTCCAGCACTAGCAAAAGAGACAGGTCTAGTGCATTTGTGGAAACATTCCTCATCCTCGCTGCCTGGCTCCCGAGTACGTGCATGTGCTCGGGAACCACAGGGCACACCTAGGCAAGCCCCGTCCTGCCTCTAGGCCTCCGAGGCCTCACCGGTGTGATGAACGGGGCAGCCACATTTACATCCTGGGATTGCGTGACTGCGTCTAATCCCAGCCATGCCAGGGACTTGTGGGGTGACACGGGGCAAGCCATATCCCCTCTGGAGCCTTTATTTTCCCCTCTGTGGGGGGGGGGTGGTGGTGTCAGTTTCCTCACCTGTGGAGTGGAGAGATGACTCCTCAGAGCCCTCCCAGCTCTGCTGTTTTAGGAAGTCTCGGGGTCTTACTGCTGGCGAGGTTCAGGAAGAGGCCAGCTTGGGAAGGGCTTGGAACATCGGGCTGAGCTTGATCTTTATCTGTGGGTAGCCATGGAAGGGTTCTGAGCAGGGAAGGGAGGTGTCCGAGGTGGACATTAGAAAGAGCCCTCCTGGGAATGCCCTGACGGTCCAGTGGTTAGGACTCCGCGCTTTCACTGCCGAGGGCCTGGGTTCGATCCCTGGTTGGGGAACTGAGATCCTGCAAGCCATGTGGCGTGGCCAATAAATAAATAAATAATAAAAATAATTTTAAACCGAGCCCTCCGTGGCCTTACGGTGCATGAGGCTGGGGCCTGGGAGACAAGGTGAGGGGCTAGGGCAGGACCTAGGTGGGAAGGGGGAGGCCTCAGCTGGAACAGGGGTTGACATGGGAGGTGGGAAAGGGAAAGATGGAGGCAGAAGGGACAGGACGAGGCCACCAGTTGGAAGCAGGAGACAAAAGTCACCCGGGCTGTCTCTTAACCTTAGGCCCAGTGTGGTGAGAGCACGCCTGACCTTTCCATCCCAGCCACTTGGGGTTGGTGAGTCCTGTGCTTAGGATGATGTCTGAGGGTCCACAGGTATAGGGATGTGGGCTGTGTTTTTGAGAATGGATTTGGAAGGGACCTTCTTTCTTGTGCATCTAGGGGGCCTGGGATATCCCTACCATGGTCCCTCGCACCTCCTTTGGTGCCGAAAGGTCCACATGAACCCCAAGTAGTCCTTGCAGAGCCAATGGGAGGCCTTCTGGCCTGCATTGCAAAGCACAGAGCTCTTCAGCAAAGAAAACTGGCACCGCCTTTAATCCTCCAGGTAAAAGTGGACCCTCTTAGTCTGTTTCCCAGAGTCAGGGGTAACTTGAGGCCCCCAGATGAGGCTAGAACCATCACCAGGTCCTGGAACACCCTCAGGGAGTATTAGTGAGGCCACCTTCACAGCACCAGAGCTGCCTTCTGAATTCCTGGAAACTTGCCCTTCTCTGCACCTAAATCCCACCTTTCCCTGACCCTCATCCAAGCCCACAGATGCTCTTGGGGCAACCCCTGTCCTGTCCAAGCCCCCCAGTCTGGTGGTTCGTTTTTAAACATGCATGACCCTTGACTCGGCATGTGAGTTTTGGCTTGAGCAGATAAGCGTGTCAGATTCACTTCTGCATCCAGCCAAAGAGCCAAGCACAGAGCCAGAGGATGTGCCAACCAGTTGGGTTCCCAGGGTCTCCTGGGCTAGGCTAATACCGTCACTCAGTGTGTTACACACCCTCTGTCATTCAAAGCCTCGCGCAGAAATCCCAACAGGCGCCCTCACTGTCAGACCCGTGGCCTTTCAGAACCATCCCCAACATCTGCGCCCAGCCACTCAGCCACGCACACACAGACCCGGAACCCCAGTCTCAGCCAACTATTCACGATCTTAGACCACAGCATCCAAATCACAGAGACTTACCAAGATTCCTCCCAATCACAGATACACCAGCAAGCTCACCGCCACACACATCCACACGCGGACCCCCTCACCATCTTTCTGAAACAAGACTCGTTCTAGGTGGCCGGTTGCGCCCCTGCCTCTTCTCTCCTTGCATGCTCACAGAATTGCCCACCTGCCCTCTCACCACCTCTGCTCTCATTCTGTTTCCCCAGGTTCCCCACGGTTCCCCGTGGCCACCTGGCCTCCCCTCTCCCTGCCATCCACCCCCACCATCACTCACAGGCAGCAGGGCTGGCCCAGGATGGCCCGTCTCCCCCTCCTCTGTTTAACCCAGTTGCTAGGCACCATTGTGCCGATCCCAGGCACTCATTGGCCACCCCTCTCCCACCAGAGCAGGCCTTTGGGACTCTGGGGTTCTCAGAAAGGGACATGAGATTGCAGGCCCCAGTGCCCACTCAGCCACCCACCCAAGTTGACAGTGGGCTCCTGTCTTGGATCCAGGCCGGGCTGTCCTGTCACCCCCAAATCCCTCATGGTCACTTGGGGACCAGGGAGAGAGAGACTATTAAAGAGCCCTGACCCCCCGTCCATACCTTGAACCTCTCCCTCCCAAGATCAATTCCTATCCCAGGTTCGGGACTTGGACTTGGGCCCACCTGCTACCCTCAGCCCTCCACACCCCACCCCTCAGCAGCTGCAGCTCTCATTTTCACCACATCAGCCTTTTTTGTTTGGTTGGTCGGTTTTGATAAGGCTTGGTTTGTGGGTGAGGCAGGGGGTTGGGGGCTGCACTTTCATTTGTCTTCCGACAAATCTCACTTCTTCCAGCTGTCGAGAATGTACTTGAGGAGGAGGCCGAGCTTCTGGCAGGTCGAGAGCGGGCCTTCCTCGCCGCTCCCCTCCCCGGATCCCCGCTTTTCCATGCCGTTGTCACCAGCCGCCTGCAGGCTGACCTCAGGCTGGGACCCCTCCTCCTCCAAGGCCTTGATGCGGACCTGCTGGGCATCCTCGGCCATCTCGTTGAGGCAGCCCCGGAGCATGGTGTAGACGGTGCCGAAGCTGATGCCCTCCGGCCACCAGCGTTCCGAACAGGCGGATGCCCTTCTCAGAGGCCCGGGCTACCCGCATGGCACCGTCGGACGACTGGGAGTAGAGCCGCAAGACAGTCTCGGGCGAGACCTCGTTGGCCAGCGGGGAGAGGATGACGCAGGTCGCCTGCCTGTTTGCCCACCTGCTCGGCCAGCTTGGCGAGCGAGTCGTCATCCAGGCCGAAGCCGCGGTGGTAGCCGCGCAGCGAGCGGATGAGTAGTGCATCGTCGTAGGCGGCCGCCAGCCGGGGCCGGGCACAGCCTGGATGACGCCCAACACCAGGGCCGTCTTGAGCACCTGCTCCTGCAGCGTGTCCTTCTTCCGCAGGGCCTCCAGCGAGATGTCGGGCAGCGACAGCAGGCCGGCGTGGCGATGGGGCGCGGGCAGATCGTGCTCCCAGGTGGACACGAGCAGCGGGAAGTCGTAGCGCGCGGGCGAGAGGTTGGACACGAGGAAGACGCGCGGGTCGTTCACGCCGGCCGCACGCAGCCGCTCGGCGCCGTGCTCGCGCATCTCCTGCAGGACCGCCGCCTCGCTGAAGCCCGAGGGTCGCTGGGTGCGCGTGGCCGCCAGGTCCTCGTCCACCTCGGTGCGCACGAAGTAGAACTGTTTGCCCCGGCGCAGGATCTCGGAGGCCAGGCGGGTCTCCACGGCGCTGCAGCGGCGGGGGAAGACCAGCAGGAAGAAATCATAGCGGCCGAAGTCCACCTGCTTCAGGTACTTGTCGGCCGGGCAGCCTGGAGAGCCGGCCCCCGGCAGGTCCCACAGGGTCACGTCTGGAAACTGCGGGTGCGGGTAGGGCGAGGGCTTTGTGACTTGCCGGCCCCGGACTCGCCTGTGACGCCCACCTCCAGCCGGGCGCTCTCGGAAGAGGCCAGCAGCTTCTGGAGGCAGGAGGCGGCCTGGGGGATGTCGCCCGGCTCGAAGGCGGTGCGCAGGGCCTCCAGCTCTTCCCTGGCCATGAGGATGGTGTTCTCCTCCTCCCCGGGCACCGCTGGCAACTTCGCAGTAGCCATGGTGACCGGCGATTCAGAGGGCGCGGGGGCTGGGGGAGAGTCTCGGACGGACGCGTGATCCTCAGCGTCTGCGGGGGAGCGGGGAGAAGGGAGTCGTTCACGGGGAGAAGGGAGCCGTTCACGCCTCCCGGGCCTTGGCGTAGGGCAGGGAGAGAGACACACCAAGGATATAAAGGGAGTCCCTCTGGAGCCCCACAGCCCTCTCCTTCTCAAAAACCCGGGGTACGTTTTGGACACGAGGTAGGGGGCTTTGGAGTTTGGTAGGCCCAGGTTCCCATCCCATCTCTGCCACTAACTTGCTGTGTGACCTGGGGCAAAACGAGGCACCTCTCTGAGCCTGTTTGCTTCTCCACTTAATGGGTGTAATGACTGACCTGCCTACTGAGGCCCTGAAGAGTCTTTGGGATAACCTAGGAACTCGGACCGTTTTATGGGCAGCTTGAGACCCATGCAGTCACACGGGGCCCCACGCTTAAAAGGCCCAGCTCTTTGCTTAATACTCTGCTGACACTGATGAAAATTGTAACTATTTGAAGCAGGGGCCCTGCATTTTCATTTTGCACTGGGCCCCGAAATTTACTTAGCCAGACCTGCAACAGAAGGGGCTTCAGCCCAGCTCCTGCCGACCAGGCAAAGAGAGCAGCTGCTCTCCTGCTGCTTCTACTGTGATTGGAAGCAGCGTGAAGGGATGGCCAAGGGGACCCAGACCCTGGAGCCACACTGCCTGGGGTCAATCCGGGCCCTACCACATACTGGCTGAGAGATTTGGGGCAAGTTCCTTAGCTCTGCCTCACGTTCCTCATCTTACACGTGAGGATCATAATGATCATAATAGCAAACCACCTCCTAGGCCTGTTGAAAATGAAATGAGTTCATACATATAAAGCACTTAAAATAGTGCCCGGGGAATTCCCTAGTGGTCCAGTGGTTAGGACTACGAGTGTCCACTGCAAGGGGCCAGGGTTCGATCTCTGGTCGGGGAACTGAGATTCCAAAAGCCTCGAGGTGTGGCCAAAAATAATAATAAAATAAAATAGTGCCCGACCCAGAGCAGGTGGTCTGCGTTATCAGCATCGTCGTCATTGTTCTGATCATTATTAATATTCTGAGCTGTGTGACGTCCCTGCCCTCTCTGAGCCTCACCTGCAGCATCTGCACCATGGAAGATAACCTTGCCCACCTCACAGGGCTGCTGTGACCATCGTGAGCCCCATCATCTGTCTTTCTCTAGGCCATCTTTGAAGACATTCTTGGGTGCAGCCGGGCATGGGGGGTGGCGCCCCCCACACTGGGCGTCTCGTTAAACACCCAGTCCTGTTTGGCAGGCCTTGCTAGGCCAAGTCCCCTCCCACCTCCCAGAGCCCGTCGTGATGGTCTCTCCTGTGATCCCATCCTCCTCACCTTGGAGCTTCCCTGGCCTCCCTCTTCCCAGTCACACGCTCTTCTTGTCCTCACTTCCTCACTGGCTAAGACTCTTCAGAGAACCCTGGGAGAGACGCTCAGGTCAGGGGTCACCGTCCCCATCGGACGGAGACGGACTGAGGCTCAGACTAGACAAGGGCTGTCCCCGCTCAGAGGCACAGCCGGCACTCAAACCCAGGTCCCTCTGAAGAGCTGCTCTCCCTTCGACCACACGTCTTTGCCTCCCCCTTCTCTCCTCGGCTGCCCTGTCCCCAGCCGCACCCAACCTCCTACAGAAGACCGTCCACTGTTCCCTCCAGGTCTGATCCCCCAGCCCAGGTGGGGGCATTTCCCCCAGGCTATACCCAGTCCATCCTGTGTCCTGTCCCCTTAACCCATCCCAGGGCATGGCCTGGGTAGAGGAGAGGGGGGATCCTGGGACAGGTCCCAATGCAAGGGGCGGACAGGCCAGTGGCCACTGGGGTGGGCTTAGGGTTGAGGGAGCTGGGACTGGGATTGGACGGGGCCCAGCTGGAGAGCCCTGCCCTTGGGGGACTCACCTGCCCTGCAGGCTCTCTCTCCCCTCTCACTCTCCCCGCTGGTGGGGCCTCCCCCCCTGTTAGCACAAGGTCAGGGCCCGTTGCTAGGACCCATTATAATAGCAAACCGCAGCTTATTGGTCAGCCAGCCCTGGTACAATAATGTGAGGGTGATGTCAGAGGGTGGGGTTCCATGGTGGGCCCGGGACCCCACCTCCCCCCCAGCTGCTCATGGGGCCACCACTCCACCACACAAACACAGAGACCAAGAGATGAAAAAATATTCTCGGAAATTCCCAGACAGCAAACACACAGACTAAGATTCCTCCCCAGAATCCACAGCCACGCAACCCTGGCCCGAAAGGGAAAGGAAAGGCACAGACCCTCAAATACAGAGTCATTACAGAAAAGCCAAACGCAGGCAAACGTACAGATATAACAGCCACGCAAGCAACACACATTCAGGCACACACAGACTTGCAGACCAGAAGAGACACAATTACATGCACAGACAATATATACAGATGGCATCTCCTGAAACCCACCACATCCATTCATTCTGCTCCAGCTCCTAATCCGTGTGACCAGCCATGATCTGGGGCCCCAGAAGTACATCAGGCTAGGCTTGGCCCTTGGAGGCTCCAGGTTGGAGGAAAGGGGGATGGTAGCAGCCCAGGGTGACTGTGGGCCAAGACAGCTGCCGGGCACCTGCACGAATGCATCTAATGCAGGCTGGCACGCTGCCAGGGGTGCTTCTCCCAGCTCCTGAGATCGCCAGCCAGAGAGAGGCTGAACCCATGCCTGTCTGCCAAGTCTCCTCTTCTCTCTTCATTCATCAAACATTCAGCCCCTCTCCAGGCCCCGTCCTGGGCTAGGTGCTGGGAACGCAGCAGTGACCAAGACAGCCCCGGGCTCTGTCCCCACAGGACTCATAGTTCAGTGGCAGAGTCAGATCCATCCCCAGACAGTGATGGCCCAGACGGGGCCAGACTGGGATGGGGGACCCCAGAGGACTGTGGGAGTACCAAGGGGCCACCTGACCCAGCTCAGGATTCAAGGAGGGCTTCTTGGAGGAAGAGGCATCTGAGCTGAGAGCTGAAGGATGAGTAGGAGTGAGCCAGATCGCCTGCTAGGGAGTTGCATCCAGGCTAAGGAACCAACCTATGCAAAGACCCTAAGCTGAGAGGGAGCTCTCATTTGCCCAGTAATTCACTCAGTTATTTGGCCATTCCACAAACATTTGTTTAGACCTGACCAGTCCCTGTGCTGGTCCAGAGATGTGACTCACACTCATCCCTGCTCCTACACACCTCCCGGGCTGGTGGGTGCGCTGACTTGCTCACACGCTAAGGCTGAGTGTTCACTTACTGGCATTTATGATGCGCCAGGTGTGTGTGAAACCCGTCAGATGGAGTAACTCATTTAACCTGGTCTAGAATTCTGTTCTCCCACCTGAAAAAAAAAGAATATATATATATATATATATGTATAACTGAGCCACTTTGCTGTACAGCAGAAATTAATGCAACATTGTAAATCAACTATACTTCAATTAAAATTTTTTTAAAAACAAACAAAAATGAACAAAACAACTTTATTGCTAAAAACTGCTAACCATCAAAAAAAAAAAAAAAAAAAAGAAAGAAAGAAAAGGCAGCTCCATGATCACACCCAGGCAGTGCCAGCTACATCACAATGGCTGCCTGGCTGTAAAGCGCCATCAGCTGTGACTCTTCCTGATTTCAGAATTGCTAAAATGCAGGGGGGGATGAAAGGGGTGCATCTTAGAATCGCTGAAGGTGTTTCCTGAGTGTTCATGCTGCTTCTGCCAGTCTGGGAACACAGCAGTAACGCAGACGGTATTCCCCGCGGGGAGGAAGTTTGCACAATATATGTTTACTATGGGCCAAGGCCCATTGGTTGATGTTCGGGACCCAGCAGTGGCCAAGACAGCCCCAGTCCTGTCCCCACCGGACTCAGAGGCCCGTGGGGGACACAGACCCGCCCCCTGACCGTGACAACCCACAGTGGGTGAGGTGGGGATGGAGTGGCCCAGAGGGCTGCGAGAGCCAGGGGATGCCTGACCCAGCAGTGCGTTGAGATGCCAAGTCAGCGAAGGGTTTTTGGAGAAAGTTACTCACTCAGCACACGTTTTCTGAACACCTGCTGTGTGCCAGGCCCCGTGCTGGTCAAGGCTGGAGATACAGCCAGGACTTAGATGGTCCCTGGTCCTTCCTTCCTGAAGCTCCCGGTCCTCTGCCTCCTCTTCCTCCTCCCATTTCTCCTTCCCACTTCTCATCCTCCTTTCCTCTTTGTCCTTTCTCCGTGTGTCTCTGAAAAATCCTAAAACACCGCCTTAGAAATATCTACACGTTATGACCTTCACCTTCCTGCCATTTGCCATCATCCTGGGGAAACCTGAAGCTTGTCCCCAGGGATTCATTCATTCATTCATTCAAATACGTATTGGCCGCCTTCTGGATCTGGACACAGTTCTGGGCACTGACACACTGGTGAACAAGACACAGATGGCCTTTGCCCTCATGAACCTTATATTTTTGGAAAGATATAGGTAATAGACAAAAATACGGTAGTGTCCGATAGTGATAAGAAAAAAGAAGAACAAGATAGCAAGGGTACGGGATGGGGTGGAGGGTTGGTAGATCACCTGTAACTATGGCTGCCAACAATTTCTCCCATCTCCTTAGACACATGCCACTCTTCCCATCAAGAGGGGGAGTCTCTGTCCTTTCCAGGATCTGAGCTGGCCTTATGACTTGCTTTGATCAACAGAATGAAGCAGAAATGACATTCTGGGATTTCTAGGCCCAGGCTTTAAGAGGGAAGCTTCTGCTTTCTCCTTCTCAGAGCCCTGAGCTACCATATAGAGGTCCTGCTACCCTGCTCTAGAGACCCCATGGAGAAACAGAGACCACATGGAGATGAGCCTGAAGCCATCTAGGACATTCCAGCCCCAGCTGAGCTCCAGCTGAATGCACAGGAGTGACCCACAGGAGTGACCCTAGCCGATACCTTGTGGAAGTAAAAGAACCATCCAGCTGAGCCCAGCCAATCCTCAGACTTGTGAGAAATATTAAATCATTGTTTTACGCCACTAAATACCCAAATGATTTGGGAGAGGGAGTGTGCTATTTTTGATAGAGTGGTCTGGGAAGTCCCATCTAAAAAGGTAACATTCTTCTATCTTAATAAAGTAAGGAAACAAGCCATGTGGACATTAGGAGGAAGAGCATTCCAGGCAGAGGGCATGGACGTGCAAAGGTCCTGAGGCAGAAGTGAGCCTGGTGTGTCTGGGGAGAATCATGGTGGCTGGTGTGGCTGGAGCAGAGTGACAAGGGAGGGAGTTCTAGGAGATGAGGTCTGAGAGGTGATCAGGGTCCAGATCTCATGCTAGGTGGTGAGGATTTATATACCTTTTACCTGTGGGGGAATCCAAGGCTTTTGGGAGGATGTCAAGAGGGGGCCAGAAATGAGGTGGGGGATCCTTCTGCACTCAGTGACACAGTTTGGTCAGAACTAGTCAGGACTAGGGTCAATAAGCTGGCATTGGGTGCAAAATTTAAGGGGGTGCCAAAAAACTCAGTTATCAAGATAAATGATATTTTGCTGCAATACTTTTTTTAAAAAATTTATTAATTTTTCATAAATTTATTTATTTATTTTTGGCTGCGTTGGGTCTTCATTGCTGCGTACAGGCTTTCTCTCATCGCAGCAAGCGGGGGCTACTCTTTGTTGCGGTGCATGGGCTTCTCATTGCGGTGGTTTCTCTTGCTGCGGAGCATGGGCTCTAGGCGCATGGGCTTCAGTAGTTGTGGCACGTGGGCTCAGTAGTTGTGGCTTGCGAGCTCTAGAGTGCAGGCTCAGTAGTTGTGGTGCACGGGCTTAGTTGCTCCGCGGCATGTGGGATCTTCCCAGACCAGGGCTCGAACCCATGTCCCCTGCATTGGCAGGCAGATTCTTAACCGCTGTGCCACCAGGGAATCCCTCTTCACAGCTTCTTGACTCCAATTTTGAGTTAGGTTTCCTTAACACATTTTCACATTTCCTCCTTTTGATCAAGATCTTTCTCTGAAAGCACAACTGATCAAAAGTTCGGTCATCTGTTCCTTATTAGAATAATTTTTGTCCTTCGGTACCAGGAAGGACCTTTCCTGGGTGTCATGTCCAACATCAGAGGGAAAGTGCATATTGATCAGAAACCATTTGAGGCCACATTTGAGTAACAAGGAAGGTAGAAGGGGTGACTCTCAGGCATTCTCACTCTAAAAGATCATACCTAAGCTTATAAGCATTAAAATTCACTGCAAAGCATTGAGCCAACATTGTTCTATTTGGTGCATTGTTTCTGCAGAGGTTTGACAGGCAACAGATATAAAGTTTAAAAATAATTATGCAAAGCAGAATTTAAAGTAGTATGACAAATCCAGTTTGTATAATCATCCTGAACCATGAACCCAGACCTGAGGGTAGTCAACTGAACAAGTTAAAGGACCATGGACAGTCAGGTGAAATTTGTTGTAACCAATGCACTTGTTCCCTGATCTTGTGTAATTGAGTTTCTACTTCTCCAGAGACATTTATCCATGTGAAAAAGGTACTTGCTATTGCATAGATGCCTCTTTCTTCAGCAGGTAGGTAATCAAGGGCTATGTGATTGTCCAAAACTATTTTAGTTAACAAGTCAAGTAATGGTTGTTGGGCTGCTATTGCTTTGGCTGTGGAATTGGCCAGTTTTCCTAATGTTAGGGAGAGATTTCTGATCATACGTTTATTGGCACTAAGTCCAACTCAAGGGAGAAAGGCTCTCCCTATGGAGGCAACCCCAGAGGCGTGTATGTCTCCAAGTTGTTCACGCCTGAATCTGTGGCTCAGGACTGGAAAGGTGACAGCCACGGAGGCCAGTAAAATTTTAATGGTCTCTAGACCAAACAGGGAGTTTTATTCTTGTTATTCTTTCCTTATGTCCATTTCTTTACACAGAGCCTGGACAAAAAGTTCCCCATGTTTGGGTTTAACAAGAGAAAGGGAAATGGACCAGGGGGTCTCTAGAATCACGGACAGATCAGAGTTTTTGATGACAAATCCATCACTCTGAAAAGTTATCCCCCTTAACAATGGCCTGAGAGAAATGGATGATGGCATTATCTTTCCAGACCAATGCCAGAGTAAAGGAAAGAGAGGGAAGAAGAATGGAAGTGTTTTATATTTAGCTAAAGTAAGAAGTCTTTATCCGGCATCTTGGGAGGAAGCAGTCTACCTCAATGTCAGCTACATCTCTTCCTAGTCAATTTGATTTGGAGGTCTCTGGCACTTGTACAAGACTGGATGCCAGGCAGAGCCTTTTTCAGCTGTGAGATGTATATCCAAGTTTCAAGTCCCTGAAGTTTGGCTGCCATCCAGGTAATGAGGAAGATATGGTTAGTCTCTTCCAAGGAGACCCAAGGGCAGTCTTTGTTCTTACTGACTGAAACATTAGTTTGGAGATTCATAGCCAGATATTTGAGGATACTAGAAGAATTCAGGATCCAGTCCGGTTTACAGGTATATAACAAAATCTCAGAGACTATTAACAGGATTGAAATATAGACAAATTTCTCTCTCTACAATTGCCCCCATTTTAATCAAAGATACACAGTAAAACTAAATTTATTTGCATTAAATTTGGCCTGATTATAAATGCAGCAAGAACAGTGATTGACCATATAATCTCTTTTTAAGACTGCTTTGTTGGAACTTTTTATAAGGAATCTCAGATTAAATGCTAAAAACCCCTCGAGTCCAGGAAGTCAAGCCAAAGTTAAGGCAGTTCCTTAAAGCTGTTTGGTCATATTTGAGTCTATGCATATCTCTCTTGAATATAATATTCCAGTCAACACCTTGGTAATACAGCCAGTGTTTCTAATTGTCCTGTTACAAGGAGAACAGATTTTTATTGAACTTATGTAAATAAGTAACTATATTGCCACAAAAATAATATGCAAGAATTTCCAAATTTTGGAAGGATCAGGTAGGAAGAGAAAGTAAATGTTTCATTTTTGTTTACAAAGGTGTACTTTGCCAAATTGCTATAAGTCATAGATAACTTAAGACAAAAGGTTTCGGACTTCCCTGGTGGTTCAGTGGCTAAGACTCTGCTCCCAATGCAGGGGGCCCGGGTTCGATCCCCGGTTAGGGAATAAGGTCCCACATGCTGCAAATAAGAGTTCGCATGGCAACTAAAAGATTCCACGTGCCGCAACTAAGACCCGGCGCACTCCCCTGGTGGCGCAGTTGTTAAGAATCAGCCTGCTAATGCAGGGGTTATGGGTTCGATCCCTGGTCCAGGAGGATCCCACATGCCACGGAGCAACTGAGCCTGTGCACCACAACTACTGAGCCTGTGTGCCACAACTATTGAAGCCCACGTGCTTAGAGCCCATGCTCTGCAACAAGAGAAGCCACCGCAATGAGAAGCCTGCGCACCACAACGAAGAGTAGCCCCTGCTCTCCACAACTAGAGAAAAGCCCATGCGCAGCAATGAAGACCCAACACAGCCAAAAAAATACAATTAAAAAAAAAAAAAAAAGACCCAGCGCAGAAAATAAATAAATAAAAATAAATATTTTAAAAAAGACAAAAAGTTTCCTTAAATATGAAAAAACAGGGACTTCCCTGGTGATCCAGTGATTAAGACTGTGCTCCCAGTGCAAGGGCCGGGGTTTTATCCCTGGTCAGGGAACTAGATCCCACGTGCCACAACTAAGACCTGACGCAGCCAAATAAATAAATTAATTAATTAACAAAAGCACACAAAATCTTTCCTTTCTAGGCATATTGCTTAAAAAGTAAGGAAAAACCTTTTACAAGCTCCTCTCAGAAGCAGACCAATAGTAGAAGCAAACTTTGTCATTTTAGCAGATGAAAGAAAGTTAAGTTCCAGTTTTACACATAAGTACACTATTGATATTAAAGCTTATTTTTTAAAAAAAACCTTTATAGCAAAATTTTTCAATCTTATCCAGCTTGATCACACCATAAAATTCCTTTCCCAAGATTCCTTTTCCATGAATCTTCTACAAATATCTATGTTCATTTTAGTTTCTTTCCCTTTCCAAAATAACCAGGTTTACTTTAGGACAAAATCACTTTCATCTTCCTCAACAAAAATGCATCTCCATACCTCACACCCTTTCTAAAACAATAACAACAATTTAAAAAAACCCATATCCTAGTTTTCTTGCATACTGAGTTATTTCTCTTATTATTTCCAGTAGCTTCAATTGCATATATTAATTAGAATTCTTAACCCTTAGAAACCTTAATTTTTAGTGAAAATAAAAGAGTAAACAATTATGAACTGTTCTAATTAGCATTCTGTGGCTTGGCAAATTTACAAATACTTTTTATAATTTCTAGAAATGAACTTTCTCATAGAAAATTTTCTCAGTGTGGCATAAAACATGTTTACTAATAAACCCAAATGTCTAAAGGAAGCTCAAAATGGATAAACCTATGTTCAATATTTAATGTTTCACGGACTTCCCTGGTGGTGCAGTGGTAAGGAATCGCCTTACAATGCAGGGGACACGGGTTCGATCCCTGGTCAGGGAACTAGGATCCCACATGCTGCGGGGCAACTAAGCCCGTGCACCACAACTACTGAGCTCAACGCGCCTCAACTAGAGAGCCTGTGTGCCGCAAACTACAGAGCCCACGCGTTCTAGAGCCTGCGTGCCACAACTAGAGAGAAGCCATTGTGGTGGCTTCTCTTGTTGTGGAGCACGGGCTCTAGGAGCGCGGGCTTCAGTAGTTGTGGCACATGGGCTCAGTAGTTGTAGCTCATGGGCTCTAGAGCGCAGGCTCAAGAGCTGTGGCGCACAGGCTTAGTTGCTCTGCAGCATGTGGGATCTTCCCGGACCAGGGATCGAACCTGTGTCCCCTGCATTGGCAGGTGGATTCTTAACCACTGTGCCACCATGGAAGTCCCTACACATTAATTTTTGTGATACCATCCAAAGGTAGATAATCCCACACATCTACAACACATTTATTGACACACATAAGCACAGAGACAGATGCAAACAGAGACCTTATAGTTTCATTTGAAAATTTCTGCCATGAATCAGGTACAATAATACAAAGCATACTAGTTATAAAAGGACAGTTAGAACAAGTTAAGTTTATCTTCTCAAATGGTTAAAGCTCTCCTCCACCACCCAGGTATATTTTAGCTTAAAGGAAAGGGTCTAAAAGAAAATTCGTATCAGGATCTGAATATTAGCTTCCAGATTGGCCAAATTTCTGATCATAAAGTTACTAAATCCTTTCAAATATCTTGTCAGGTTTCAGCTGGGACAAACAGTAAATATTTCTGGCAGTATTAAATAACTCCATGGACCCAAGAGGTGTCCTCAAAGAAGGTGCAAAGGTTATTACCTTCCCGAGATCCAGAGTCACTCCTAAAGATAGCCAAAAGGAGGAACAAACAGCTGCTTGTCCCAGGCAGGTAGAAAGCCAAGCCAAGGTCTTCGGATGCAAAACAAGACAAGAAAGAAGGCAATAGCTATCTCTGGGAGACAAAGGATCGATAACGAATGGGTCTGGACCTGGAAAGAAGAGACAACGTGACATTTTATTTTCCTATCTCAACCGGCCACTACAGATGGAGATTTGGGAGAGCTGATTTTGGTAAGAATTTTCACCTTTTGTTGGCTTCTGCCAGATTTTTTTAAGGATTGCATCTACAGGTTCTAAGTGGGGTTTAAAGTGGATAGTGTAGCTCCAATATTTACCAGAATTTGGCAAGGTTTTCTTATTAATTTTTAATTTTAGTTTCCCCTTAGCAGTTTAAGGGAATAGTGTAGCAGTTTACCAGGAAATCCCTCGGAGTCTCGTCAACTTTAGGAGAACCTATAGGTCAAGAGAGGAAGTGATAGCTGGAGGTTCAGAGAAAAGGGAAAGTTCAGGGAGAAGATTAGAATGGGGAAGTGGAGGGTACAAAGGAGATGGGGCAGGTACAGTAGCCAAAGAGGAAGTTAGTGCAGTGGGGTGAAGGGGGTGAAGAGGCCTCTGATGCCTTTTTATTTTCTTTCAATTGTTTATTTGCCTCAGTCAATTTAGAATAGTATTTTGTAAAGAGATAGGCATCCCATTCCGTTTGTTTTCTTTTAGAGCCACAGTCTTCAAATTTAGTTTTGAGAAAAACAAGTTTGGGGAGATCAAAAAATGCCCCATAATGGTCATTGAAGTTCTAAATTATCTTTGGTTAGGTTAATCCATATAGTTAAAAATGCGCATGACGAGGGACCATAGTTCTTAAATATAAAGCTGGCCAGGATCCCAGAAGGAGGACCCTCCTGAGATAATTTAGAGGATTGGGATCCCATACTTCAAAATCAGAGGTTCAGAAAACAAATAAATACTCACCAAAAAGACGATGTCTTCGAGAAAAAAGATCCCGAATAAAGTTAGAGAGCTCAATCAAAAGGAGGGAGCGCGAATCCAAGAGAAGACTTACCAAACCAAAAGGAAGAAGATGGTTCACGGAAGCAGAGAGCACAAGGGGCTCAAATGGGTACCACACATGGTTCTGGGGGTCGTTAGCGCCTCAGGAGTTTGTTTCCTTCGGATCCCACTTATGACACTGATACCGAGCAGGGCCCTGTGGGGTTCCTGGGCACAAAGCCTTTCTGTGTCCCCCATTTCTTTGATTACAGGAAATAGCCTTCATTCAGCCTCCATGACCTTCCCTGAGTTCCAAGGGGCAGATTCAAGCAGCTGTTAATTAGGGAAAGGAGGGGATGCGAGACAAGGGAGAAACAGTGAAGAGAAACAATAGTGCAGCCTTGGGGCAAGGTCCTGGTTCCCCATCAACAGATACACACAACATCTTAGAGCTGTTTTGCAGATACTGAAACCCCCTCCAGGTGGGAGAAGTTAACAGTTAATGATGGTATGCTGCCCACAAGCACATAGACACCAGACCAGTTGGAACCTGAAGGTTGATGATGCTGACTCCTACTTACTTACCTCACCACGAACCCATCAGGAGAATGTCCACGAGCTGATCACGCTCTCTTTGAACAATTACTATAAAACTTTTCACTGTCCTCTCCAAGTGGGGACCCATAGTTTTCAAGGCAGGAGCCTGCTGTGTCCCCCTTTGCCTGGCAAAGTAATAAAGCTATTCTTTTCTACTTCTCCCAAAACTCCGTCTCGGAGATTCGATTTGGCGCCGATGTACAGAGAAGCTGAGCTTTCGGCATCAACACCATGAAATGTCAACCTTAATCAGAACAAAGAGCAATTTTATTTAAGCAAAAATTGAGGTTATTCAGGAATAGCAGAGGAAGTGCAATTCAGAACAAGCAAACCATGTAGAACCATATGCAAATCCAGAAAACAAAGGAGGAAAGTATTCTTTTATGGAGGAAAGGAGGAAGTTGGGGAGGGGTTGTTTTGAGCAAAAGTTCATTGAAGGAAAATGAGAGTTTGAAGTGGTGGTGGCTTCTCATTGACTGCAGACAAGGACAGCTTGCTGTTGTCAGGCACCTGCAGCTTGCTGTTGCCAACCAAGAGAGGAAATCTTCTTTCTTCCTGCTGGACTATGCAAGCTGCAACACGTGACGTGCATGAGAGCCCTCCCTTTGTGGCTTCCCAGCTCCAGTTTTGAGTTAGGTTTCCCTAACACATTTTCACAAAGGTATTTTCTCCACTTTTGTCTATGTTGACATTTCCTTAATGTTTAAGGTAGAAAAAACTTTATCTTCTGGAGTCAGACAGATGTGGGTTCAAATCCCATTGCTGACACTCATTAGCAGTCCTTTATCCTGCCTGAGTCTCAGTTTTGTCTTCTTCACAATGCAGATAAATAATAGTACAGTTATCATTGATGATTAGCAACCACAGGAGATGACTACTTCCATCTGTTGAAAGCTTAGACTGTGCCAGTCCTTATGCTTTACATACCTTACAATAATGGGAGGTCAAACTCTAAATATCTCCCAATTACAAATGGGAACACAGAGCCTAGAGAGGTTATGAGACTTGTCCAAAGCCACACAACAGATAATCTGTGAATCTGCACTACAAACCCAGGTCGGGACCCCAGGTCTCCCAGGTCCAGAGATCTTAACCACTACCCTACCCAAGGCAACAATGTGAGATATTTGGTTCTACCCCCCAACTCTGCCTTTAATTACCTTGTGACCTTTGTACTAGTCAGGATAGGCCAGGTGAAGCTACAGTAACAAACAGCCCCACAATGCTTTGGTGGCTTACAACAACAAGAGTTTATTTCTCACTCACATCACATGTCCATGGTGGTCAGCCTGATGGACTCTGCCTTGTGGTCATCCAGGTAGAGAGAGCAGGGATACAGCAAACCACTCTTAAGGCTCTTAAAACTTCTGTCCAGAATTGACTCCTGTTGCTTCTGCCCACGTTTCAGAGGCCCTGCAAGGACATCCCCATTCTTTCAAACTAGGCCTGATGACACTTCAACCCACATGAATCAGTAATCATAGATGAGTCCAGCTACTTGATGGCTGACCTTGAGATGGAGACTCAAGGACTCATCTCTCATTTGCAAAATGAGGGTCTATAATGCCTACCTCATAGGGCATTAAATAAGATTAATTATGTTTAACACCCACACAGTGCTAATCAGAAATATTACCTCCTTCCCTCTTTCCTTTAAGTAATGTTAGGGACTAAATGTTTGTGTCCCCTCAGAATTAATATATTGAAGCTATAACCCTCCAATATGATGATATTTGGAAGCAAGTCCTCTGGGAGATAATTAGGTTTAGTGAGGCCATGAGGGTGGGACTCCCATGATGGGATTAGTGTCCTTATAAGAAGTGGAAGAGAGACCAGAGCTTGCTCTCTCTGCCATGCGAGGACACAATGAGAAAACAGCTGCCTTTAAGCCAGGAAGAGGGTCCTCACCAGAACCCAATCATGTTGGCACTCTGATCTCAGACTCCCAACTTCCAGAACTGTGAGAAAATAAATTTCTGTTGGTTAAGCCAGCCAGTCTATGGTTTTTTGTTTTTGGGGTTTTTTTCTTTTTTCTTTTTTTGGCTGTGATTTGTGGCTTATGGGATCTTAGTTCCCTGACCAGGGATTGAACGCAGGCCCTCAGCAGTGAGAGTGCAGAGTCCTAACCACTGGATCACCAAGGAATTCTCCAGTCTATGGTATTTTGCTATGGCCACCTGAGCCAACTAAGACAAGTAGCCTTCTAACAACTGCCATCTAATGAATGTTTATTAACTACTAAGCACTCTATATTCATTCGCCTTTTCAGGAACAGTTACTACTCCCATTTTACAGATGAAGAAACTGAGCAGGAAGGGACCTGTTTAATGTCATTGTTATTTACCTATGGTCCCTCAGTTCCATATCTACCCTTCTCTGCCCTGTAATGCTGGGGCTGGGGGATTTTGAAAACTACATTTCCCAGGATCCCTTGCCACCTGACTCCTGCAAAGAGGAAGCACTCCAGGTCAGAGGGTAAAAAGAGCCTCCCCCGCCCCTGCTTGTAGCATTATCTATGGAACTGTGCCTGTGTGTGGTGCCTCCTCTGTGGCCCCAGCCCTTGCCACACAGCCCCCCACCCATGGTTCCAGCACAAGTTGCCCTGCAGTACAGCAGCAAGGAACTCTTAGGTGTGCTAACACCACCTCCTCCCTTTGGTTTGCCTGGCGTTAGGGGTGGGACCTGCTACCTGCAGTTGCTAATCAGTGGAATACTCCCTATGGCAGATTGTATTTTTCCAAAAGTATTTCTTTCTTTTTTTTTTTTTTTAAATTAATTAATTAATTTATTTATTTTTGGCTGTGTTGGGTCTTCGTTTCTGTGCAAGGTCTTTCTCCAGTTGCGGCGAGCGGGGGCCACTCTTCATCGCGGTGCACCGGCCTCTCACTGTCGCGGCCTCTCCCGTTGCGGAGCACAGGCTCCAGACACGCAGGCTCAGTAGTTGTGGCTCACGGGCCTAGCCGCTCTGTGGCATGTGGGATCTTCCCAGACCGGGGCACGAACCCGTGTCCCCTGCATTGGCAGGCGGATTCCTAACCACTGCGCCAGCAGGGAAGCCCCCAAAAGTATTTCTGATCCTACATGCTCTTTTAGAGCCTTGTCAATCTTCACTCCCCATCAAGAGTGGAGTCCAGCTCCCCTTTCCTTGAGCCTGGATGAAGAGTATATGGCAGAAGTGATCCTGCCTGTCTTCAGAGGCTAGGTCATAACAGGCAGTATGGTTTCTCTCTCTCTCTCTCTCTCTCTCTCTCTCTCTCTCTCACCCTGCTCACCCCAGGGACTGACTCTTGATTAGGCAGTATCATTCAGAATAATCTATCACCATGCCACGGGTTGGCCAATGGGACGTACGAGATGTCTGCTAGGTGATGGGGTTTCTGACACGACAAAGATGTGAAGCTGCCTCATCCAGCTTTGGATATGGTTGTAAGAGGGCTTGATGCTGGAGCTCTGGCCATCATCGTGCAAACCAACATGCTGAGGACGGCAGGACAGCAAAGTACGTTCTCAATGACTCCTTGGAACGGCTGAATTAATGACCCATGGGTATCTCCATCTCCATTCTTTCTGTTATGCTGTATAATATTAGGTACTCCTTACTGCTCCTACCCCAAAGCCTTTGTGTTTGCCATTCCCTCCACCTGGAATGCCCCCCACTCACTCCTCAGACATCTGCACTGCCCTCTCCCTCAGCCCCTTCAGGTCTTTACTCAGATGTCACTCTTAACCCACCCTGCATAAAAGTGCACCCCTTTGGAAGTATCCCCACTTCTCTTCCCTGCACTGTTTTCTCCAGAGTACTCATTGCTATCTGGAATGTCATATGAGAGGTTTATGATCTCCCCCACGAAAACATAACCTTCCTGAAAGCAGGGGATTTTGTTTCCTCTGTATCCCTGGTGTCTAGAATTATGCTTGATGCATAGTATTGTGATCAATACATGCTTGTTAAATGAATGCTGAGTGAATTGTTTCAGTTCTCCTGCTTGGACTTTCTATTACTTTCAGCTGCAAGCAAATGTTCCTGGCATTCTGCCTCCTGTGAGTTCCTCGATTTTACCTCTCTGCTCAGTCCTTTGGGTCCAGTGCTTGCTCTAAAATGACGCTCACTCCAGACGGAGCATTTGATCTCATGCCCACTCTGGCTCCCAGACATTGTCCTCTGCAGGTCCCCTCAGGTCCCAGAATCCCCAGAGGAGAGAGTAGATCACATCCGGGCCCCACTTGAGGCTGCAATGTCAGAAAAAGGAAACTCAAACGTCTCGGCATTGTGCAAGGCGATTCATTCAGATTTGGTTGCAGCTGGGAGACTGAGCCCAGACGGAAGAGGGCCCATGGCGGGGGTGGAATGGGCTGCTCTAAAAGACTGCTGGGGGGGGGGGGCGGGGGGAGGCGGTATTTGGTCCTCAAGCCCCAGGTTGACGGCCCAGGACTTTGCTAGACCCTGAAGAGGGAGAGAGCAAGAGGAGTTGTTTCCCAATGTTCCCGAGAAGGGATACAGCCCTAGTCTGAGGGAGTAGCCTGGTGATGGGGACCCCCTAGTTTGAGGAAGGATGCTTGGTCTTTGGGGCCCCCAATCTGAAGGAGAATGTATAACCATGGTGGCTTCTCTTATCTGAGGAAGAAAAACAGCCTAGTCTGAGGGAGGAGGTACAGCCTTTGGGGTCCTGGCGTGAAGAAAGAGGACTAGCCTTGGGGAAGCGCTTAGCCTGAGGGGGGAGGCTCACCCCTGGTTTTCGACTTTCTCACCAGAAGCTTCCAGGCCCCTAGAAATGCCCTAGCAGAGGGGAGCCAGGGCGCCATCAAGCGGGACAAGCAGGCGGGCTCCGGGGAGGGGGTCGGGGGTCCGGGTGGGATGGCTCAGGAGCGGGCAGCGATGCCCAGGGCGACCATCAGCACGGGCAGGGCGTGGCGGAGGCCAGGCGCTGCGCCCGAGTGGCACTCGGAGTCCAGGACGGCGCGTTGGGTAGTGCTGCAGACTGGCCAGCGGGCCAGGCACTCGGAGTCCAGGACGGCGCGTTGGGTAGTGCTGCAGACTGGCCAGCGGGCCAGCCGGTGGCCGGGGAGCGTCGGGAGCCCCTCGGTCTGGCACAGGTCGCGGGTGCCGCAGCCGCGCACGCTCAGGTTCCGGCCGCCTGCGGAGACGCGGGTGAGGACGGGGACGTGAGGATGCGCGCTGGCCGGTGTCCCCCTGCACGCGCGCGCCTGGCACACGCGCGCCACCACTGGCACCAGCCCTGCGTCGCTGTCCCCAGATTCCGGGGGTTCCTCCAATCGAGCAGATTGCCCTGAAACTCCCTCCAGCCCCGCGGGGTCGCCTTCCTAAAAGACTTCGACACATGGAAAAGGGAACATGGGAGCCAGCCAACCTCGGAGGGGATGGCCGGCCCTCAAATCCATGTCCTTGGGGAAAACTCTCCAGGAATGTTCTGATCCTTGATCTGGGGCTGGTCACGGCTGTCCCTTTCGTCATTCTTTATACCTTACACGTATGTTACAGGTGTTCTTTTACTTGTGTTCAATATTAATAAAAACTATGACACCTGGAGGCCACTCGGCTTCACACATCCCTCCAACCGGTTTCCCAACTATTTCCTATGCGTCCTCGGAGCCATCCATATACGATATAATATGATAGGATGTGATATATTTATATATAAATGTAAATATACCAATGTAACCAGTTTACTAAGGACTTGATGGGAAATGCTAAAGTGAAATAGTGTTATTTTACCAACAGAAAAACACCTCACCACAACTGTTGGTTATTTTCAGGTCCTTATCTTTTAGCCATATGTGGAAATACTTATGGTCAAGTGATAAGATATCTGTGTGTATTCAAAATAATACGGGGCCAAGGTGGAGATGAAACACGATTGGCCATGAGTGGATAATTCTGGGAATTGGGTGAAGGGTACATGGGGCTTATTAAACTGTTCACTCTTTTATTTATCTTTGAATTTTTCCATAATACAAAAGTTAAAAAGAAATGTAAGCCTCCCAGCACTGTCTGTATTTGTCTCATCTTGACCTGGAGCATGCTGGAGTACGCTTCCTCAAAGAGCCATGTTTGTGAGTCATGGTGCCACACCCACTGTCATGCACACCTACCCACACATGTACACACACACATGCACTCACACACACACCTCAATCACAAACAGCTCCCATGATGCCCCAGAGACCAGAACGCAATCACACCAACATGCCCAGCCTCCCGGCCCACTGTCATATCACCCCTCCCCCAGAAACACACACACACACACACACACACACACCCATTGTGCACACAAACACAAGTTCCCCAGCACATCCGTTCCCTGAAGAGTGATTGATTGAAGGTCTGTCCAGTCCACATAAGCCTTATACACACATAGCAATGATGACCACTAACACTGAAAGTCATCAGTTCCCAGACTCACATTCACATCCCCCAACACACACACACACACACACACACATTTTAACATTCCTGAATAGAGCTGTCTTCCTGTCTTCCCATCGGTAACATCTTAGATTTGCTGAAATGCCATACATAGTCCTAACTATGTTCAAGAATTAAGCTGTTCAGTACAGTAGCCACTAGCTGTATGTGGCTCTTGAGCACTTGCCATGTGGCTGGTTTGAACTGGGATGGGCTGTGAGTGTAAAAGCCACACCAGATTTCAAAGACTTAGTAGGAAAAAATGAATGTAAGATATCTCATTTATAAGGTCTTATATCATTTGCATGTTGAAATGATAACTGTTGGGTATATTGGGTTAAATAAAATATATTATTAAATTAATTTCACCTGTTACCTTTTACATAAGGCTAGTGGAAATTTTTAATTTACACATGTGAACATTGTGTTTCTTTTGGACAGCACTCACCTAGAAGCTTCATGGATTATCTTATTTAATTTTCACAGCAGTCTTGTGGATAAGAGACTATAATTATCCCCTTTCTCAGATTGGGAGATTGAGGTACAGAGAAAGAAAGTCCCCTGCTCAAGGTCACCCAGCTCATAAGAGCTAGGATTTGAACCCAGGCAGCCTGGCCCCAGAGTCCTGCTTTATGCCCTCCACTCCATCACCTCTCTCATGAACTAATTTCATCCTCACAAAACCCTGTGAGGTGTTCTTCCAGCATCCCCATTTATCATAAGGGAAAACTGAGGCTCAAAGAGATGAAGTGGCTTGGGTCACACAGAGTCAACGATGGAGATGGACCCCCAAACCCAGGCATGCCTGTATCCAAAACTAGTGCACCCAGGCTCACTTGTGCACACGTGCACACACACATACACACACCTTACCTTCTTCAGACACCAGGTTCATCTGGACACACTCTGTCTCCCCACTGGGACACTGCAAGTAGAAGAAGTGGTTGCAGGGCCCTGAGTGGCCCCCAGGACATGTAGGACACAGGAACTTGCTCAAGGTGCCTGAGGCCGGCAGGGTGGCTATGTAGGGGAGAGTGACAGTCAGCCGGGAGGACTCTCAGGACCTCCCAGGGCCCTCTGTGCGCTCATAGGCTCTACTACAAGGGAATGACATTAATGGGCTTTCCCACTGAACTGGGGTCAGGGTGCCTTAGGGTAGCCTGGCTGGAGAATGGGTGTTGAGTGCACGCCCTCTTCAACGCAGGACGAACTCTCCTCCAAAGTTACCCCACCACCTCCTTGGCCACCCATCTGACTGCTTTCTGGTGGCAGCGTACCGAGAGGAGTGGGCTCTTGGCAGTTGCCTTGGCAACAGGTGGTGTTGACCCAGAAGCCAAAACCAATGCTGTAGCTCAAGGCAAAGATGGAGTTGTCAAATGTGCAGTCCTTGGAGGCCACACAGGAACCATTTCTCCAGGAAACAGAGTTACTTGCACCTAAGACTGGAAAGATATGGAGGGCAGGCTCACGAGGAGAAGCAATTACCAGCCACCACCCAACTGAGCCCCCCAAATCCCTCTGGGTGCCATTGTTGGCATGCACTCTGTCTGAGATTCCCCCTCATGGACTTGATGTCATTGAGCATCAAGACATATAATCCTCTTGAGGACACGGTGGGGGGGAAGACTGAGATGAAGTGAGAGAGTAGCATTGACATATATACACTTCCAAATGTAATATAGTTAGCTAGTGGGAAGCAGCTGCATAGCACAGGGAGATCAGCTCGGTGCTTCGTGACCAACTAGAGGGGTGGGATAGGGAAGGTGGGAGGGAGGCTCAAGAGGAAGGGGATATGGGGATATATGTATACATATAGCTGATTCACTTTGTTATACAGCAGCAACTAACACAACATTGTAAAGCAATTACACTCCAATAAAGATGTTAAAAAAAGAAAAAAGACGCATAGTCCCCTGCCTTCTCCCCTTAGGGTTTCAATGAACAAGGCGACTCTGTACCTGCGATGTCTCCCCAACCTGTCCCTGAGTCTCACGTGGGCTTAGCCAGAAACTTCTCTAGGACCCCAGAAACGCCCAGCACTTGGTCTGGTACATTATCCTTACTATTCCTAATTATATTGCTGGAATTCCTATTTCAGCTATTCATGTGCATCTTGGAATTCATCCCAGAGAAGAGCTGGTTTCTAATTCCTCTTCCCATTTACAGAAGAGTCCAGTTTTTCCCTTTATGATGCAGATCGACAGGGAACTTTGGGGGCTCCCCGCCCAGAATGTTGCAGTAGATGCCTTGCAACTGTATCTCCCATCCCACATGCTTTTTTGCAACATGACTTTACCACTCCCCCATCAAGAGGTGGAATCAGTTTCTTCACCCCTTAAATCTGAACTGGCCTTGTGACTTGCTCTGATCAATAGACTGTGGCAGAAGTGACAGTGTGCCAGTTCTGGACTTATCTCTTAAGAAGCCAGTGGTTTCCACTTTTCCCTGCTCAGAAGCCAGCCACCATACTGTAAGGAAGCTCAACTAGGCTACAGACTATGAGAGACCACATGGAGAGAAGCCTCGGAAGGTGAGAGGCTGTATTGAACATTGCAGCCTCAGTTGAGTTCCCAGCTGAGTGCAGCCACACCCCTTGGACCTCAGCCTTCACCCCTGGAGCAGAAGAACAGCCCAGCTGAGCCTGGTCAACCCACTGAGTGGTGAGAAATAATAAATCATTGTTTTTGGTTTGGGTTTTGGTTTTTTTGGCCTTGCTGTGTGGCTTGTGGGCTCTTAGTTCCCCAACCAGGGATTGAACCCAGGTCATGGCAGTGAAAGCACCGAGTCCTAACCACTGGACTGCCAGGGAATTCCCAGAATCGTTGTTTTAAGTCACAAAGTTTTTTTTTTTTATCATTGTAGTAAAAAATACATAATATAACATTTACTTTCTCAACCACTTTTAAGTGTACAGCTCAGTACTGTTAACAATATTCACATTGTGGTATGATAGATCTCTAGAAATTTTTCATTTTGCAAAACTGAAACTACCACCATTCTGCTTTCTTTTTCCATGATTTTGGCTACTGTAGCTACCTCCTGTAAATGGAATTATACAGTATTTGTCCTTTGTGCCTGGTTAAGCCTCTACATTTTGAGCTGCTTGGTTACTCAGGACTAACTATGACAAATGTGACATCGTATTTTAAGCTCACATCCTCCACTGCAACCAGCTTCTGTCCTCCATGGCCAGGAAAGGGCTACCATGACTGGAGTCAAGGCAGCAAACACAGGAGGGCAAGGAGAGGTCTTGGGTGTCTCAGGTCCCATTTCTTCCTCTCCTGCCCAATCCTGTCCGCAGGGGCACTCACCTGTGATGCCCGCTATCTGAAGGCAGTGGTTCCTATCTTCCGTGCAGGGGAGAGGGTTGCAATGGTGGAGGTCTGAGCAGGTGAAACAGATGGTGACCTTAGCCTCGGTATGGGTCGCAGGTACATGGGGACCTGGGGAGAGAGGAAGATGAACTGCCTGGAGGACAACGTGTGTGTATGTGTGTGTGTGTGTGTGTGTGTGTGTGTGTGTACATTTCTGGGCACACAGCTATATGCCTGTGACTGTGCTGTGTGGATGCACTACTGCGATGATGCCCTTTTGTGTGTAGGAGCATGCAGGTCTGTTTCTCTGTGTGCACATGTGGTCACGTGGTTGTGCGTGCGTACGTTGCACTCTGTGTGTTCTGGAATTGTCTGAGGAGGGCTGGGGATGTTTGTGTGTCCGCTTCCGTGGGCCCCTGTGTGTATAGGT
The DNA here is from genome assembly GCF_028564815.1 of Eubalaena glacialis. Taxonomy (NCBI): domain Eukaryota; kingdom Metazoa; phylum Chordata; class Mammalia; order Artiodactyla; family Balaenidae; genus Eubalaena; species Eubalaena glacialis. The sequence goes on along the minus strand of NC_083733.1, from coordinate 58,802,190 downwards.
ATCTATGTGCATGTCTGTGTTTACGTGTATATGTAGGAGGCTTGTTTGGGGGGGGTCCGTGTTTCCAGCAAGCTTTGGAGTGCTTGGATATATATGTTGGCGCACAGATATGGATGTTAGTAAAGTGTTTCGGTATGTCTGTGTATATTTTGTACTTTTGTATGTTTGTGTGTTTGTACCTGTCTCTTTCCCTGTCCACGTGTCTGGATCTGACAACCGATGTGTCCCTGCACATATACGTTATATGCCCGCAGGGACTGTATACACAAAAATTCCAAGTCCCATCTTCCAGTGGTTAGTAATCCTATTTTGCCCTTTTTCCCTTTCCACGTTGTAAATTTTAGCTCCCAAGTCTTCCTTTTTTTTTCTTCATTGTGATCATTCATTTAATCCTCTGCTTAGTTTTGAAAAGTAAACCGCCTAGCAGCTGGTAATCTGAGAAAGTGAAGGTGAGAAAGTTCCTGCTTTGCCTGCAGATTCAGCAAACAGATCCCCTTCATCACAGAACTGTCCTTGCTGTGCGGGTTTCTAACAAGAGCATCTTCTACATCCCCAGAGCTGAGGGGATACTGCTCTATCCAGGTTTGAACATTTTCTTTGCTGGTCTGAAATGTCTGTAATTCTGGTCAGTTGTCTCACTTAAAAAGCTGTTGCCCTGGTAAATACTATCTCAATTAACATCTCTCTTTTCTGGAAGACGAAAATTATTGTCAGTGTTCTTTGTTAAGCTGAAAGAAGACTATTGGCAAATCTGGCTTCTTTCACAAGCAAGGAAGTGAAGAAAAGGGAAAGACCGCCAGATTTCTTATCTAAATCGAGTTTAGATGTCTAATCTCGCTTACACAACAGGATGTTCGTGTTTTGAAATACATGCTCTTCTGTAGGTGTGTTTTTTGGGTGCTCGGATGTAAATGTAGATGTCTGTGGAGGTGTGGATATATGCCAATGGGATTTTCTGCTTCCACGTGTCAGGTGGTGCGAGTCTGTATGTGTGTGTGTGGGCACGTGCACGCACATATGGGTAATTGCACTCCCTGGGAGCATGATGGTAGGGGGAGGGGATACCCTGGGAACACATAGGATCGGGAAGGGCATTTGGGATCCAGAGAGGGCAGAAAGGGTAGGGTCTCAGGAAGTCAGGGTTCAAAGCACCTGGGTGGGTGGTAGGAGCCACATAGTTGCATTCAGGCTCGGTGGTGAGATGAAATCCAGACGCTTCAGAGCCCAGGGTGGTGTTCGCTTGCAGGTGGCAGACCTCTGGTGTAGCACAGCCCTTCAGGATTTGGGGGCCCCCTGCAGAAACGGGGAAGCTTGAGGGGGAGACTCAGAGTTTGAGACTTCCCACCTTGATGTCTGTCTTTCTCTGTCTGAAAGTTCCCAGCTCACCTGATTGTTCTGTATGATTCATTTTCAAATCTATCTGGTCATTTCTTACAACCGCTTGTTGCCTGCTCATTTGGAGGGTTCTAAATTTATTCCTTCATATATGTCACATATAGCTGTGCTATGTTCTGTAGCTGCTAATTATAATAGCTGAGTTCCTTGTGGACCTCTATCTGTTGTTTGTTGCTTCTGCTATCACTCATGGTGGCTTGTTTCCTTGTGCATTTCATGGGCTCTGGATTGTGAGCTCACATTTGGTTGATGTCAATCTGTGGGAGTCCTGGGGGCTTTTCCCTGGAGACGATTTACCTTTGCTTATACTGAGAGCCAGGAGGTGCTACCAACTTGGGATCATTTCAGCCTCCTTCCAAGGTCCCTGGCTTATGTGGGGATTAAAGAGTCAGCTCCCCAACCATGCTGTGGACCCAAGACCTGGTCACTTAAAACAGGCTGTTATCAGCATTCGCTCTCAGGGCCACTGCGCCTTTCATTTTCACTCACTGATCTCCTTCTGATTTCTGCTCACATTTTAGTTTTATTTGGGGAGCCTTGGAAATTTCCCTAACTTCCCATAAGCCCCCAAAATCATGGAAGAACTTTTCTGACAGCATCTAGTTCATCTGTAAACGGTACCAAGGGGGATGGGTGGTGGGAGCAATCCATCCTGGAAGCAGGTTATAAGAGGGTGTATTGTCTGCAGAGCAGTTAAAACCAGTAATGAAACGAACTGAAAGTCAATCTGCTTTTTATTATCACCATATACCCGCATTTCTAAACACTGGTGGTGATAAAATACCTCTCTCCACTGGAGTGGACCACTCCCCCCATTCTTGTTCCTCCCACCTCCACCTTTCCAGCATGCCACTGTTTGTAGAAGAAAGACCCTTCAGAGAATCTAGTCTGCCAGGCTAGACTGCCAGGAGCAGAAGCCCAGGCCACTTCTCTCTTTCACTTTGCTGCCTACATAGTTAGTCTATTCTCTGATCAGTTTGGTTCTATTTTAAGCCTTTTGTTCAAAACGCCTCTGCTCCAACCATTTGCAAGCAATAGTGATGATTTAAAAATACATCTGCAAATTCTTTAAGACCAAAAGGTGAGGGTCTATACCTCCTCTCCATGAAATCAGATGGACTTTTGTGACCATTTCAACCAATAAAGCACGGCAGAAGGGACAAGGTGTGATTTCCAAGGCTAGGTCATAAAAGACCATGTAGCTGCCACCTTGTTTGTTGGAATACTTGCTCTTGAATTCTTCAGCTGCCATGTAAAGATGGTGGCAGCCATGATGTGAGGAAGCCCAATTTGACCAACGAGGAGAAATCACACAGAGAAGCTTGGAGATTACATGGAGAGAGAAGGGAGCCAACTAGCCCAAGCTGCTGCCTTGTTTCTGCATTATTCAGTGTATTGGAGTCTCCGCCACCATACAAAAAGCCCCAAGGCAGCCATGCTGTGAGGAACCCCAATCTAACCAATGTGGAGAGAACACATGGAAAAGCCTGGATTCTACATGTACGAGATGCTCATCAAGCCCCTAGTTGCCCTCAGCCCTGCAGTTCTAGCTCCAGCAACCCTCTGACTGTAACTATAGGAGAGACCCAGAACTGTCCAGCTGAACTTTTCCTGAATTCCCAACCTAGAGAAACTGTAAGAGTTAGTAAAATGATTGTTGTTGTTTTAAGCCGCTACGGGTGAGAGTGATTTGTTAAGTAGCAATAGATAACCAGAACACACATGCAAATAAACCTCAACACTGATCTGTGCAGGTGGGAGGGAGGCCAGCCATGCAACTGACCTCCTGAAGGGAACCCTTACCTCCACGCCATGTCCCACTGAGAGTGAAACACACAGTCTGGTTCCCGGTGCAGTTCATGACCGAAAGGGAGTCACATGGGGCCGACTTATTCCCAGGACAGTAGGAACACTTCACCCCGTTGGGCTGAGCTTCGGGTCTTGCTTCTGGTGGGAGCGGTTGTGGTGAGGATAGGATGGGGCTGAGGGAGACCCCCTCTCAGCCCTCCTTTCCCCCTCCAGCCCTCTGTTCTTGCTGTTTCCACTCACAACAACCCAGAGCAGGACTTCCCTGGTGGCGCAGTGGTTCAGAATCTGCCTGCCAATGCAGGGCACATGGGTTTGATCCCTGGTCCAGGAAGATCCCACATGCCGCGGAGCAACTAAGCCCATGCGCCACAACTACTGAGCCTACAAGCCGCAACTGCAGAAGCCTGCGCACCTAGAGCCCGTGCTCCGCAACAAGGGAAGCCACCGCAATGAGAAGCCCGCGCACCGCAACAAAGAGTAGCCCCCGCTCACCACAACTAGAGAAAGCCCGCGCACAGCAATGAAGACCCAACGCAGCCAAAAATTAAAAAAAAACAAAAACAAAAAAACCCAAAGCATTTTCCTCCAAAGTGGCACCAGCCTGGTCTCAGACACCCTTCTGGCCCTTGAAGATTTATTCCGAGGAGCAGCGAACAGAACCAAAGGTGGAGCTGGCCCCACTCTGTTCATTTGTCCTACACAAACCTTCAGGCTGGATCCCAAGGCTTCTTTCATTCATTCCACAAACATGTCTTGAGCACCTACTGTGTGCCAGGCCCTGTTTTCAAGACACAGCACTGACCACACAGACAGAAGCCCTCCCTCAAAGACCCCAAATTCCAAATGTGACGAAAAGGTGATCCTGTTATTTTAGGTTTTAAGATATTGTGGTGTTCTACAAAAGAGCGGTACTCCACCCTCCGATTAGTTTTCAGAGTTTTCTTAGAGATCTGAAACATTTAAGAGGAAGCCATTTAAGCACGTTTTTCCTGAGTCAAAACTAAGCCACGTATCGTTTTAACATGGGTTTATACTGAAACATTGACAGATATAGAAAAGTAGAGAACTGTGCTGATTAATACGTGGCCGCTGTCTACACATGGCTATTAAGTAGTTAAACTGTGGCTGGTTCCCTTTGGGAGGCGTCGTGAGTATAAACACACTCTAGATTTCAGAGGCTTAGTTTGGGAAAAGAAAGTAAAATGTCTCATTAATAATTTTATATTGATTATCTCCATGTTGAAGTAATAGTTTAGATATGGTACCTTAAATAAGGTCGATTCTTAAATTAATTTCACCTGTTTCTTTGTGCTTTTGAACGTGGCTACTAGAAAGGCTTTCATTCCCTAATATGGCTCACATTGTATTTCTACAGACAGCACTGCTATCAGCATCTACCAAGAGGCAATTACTCTAGTACACCTGAAACTAACGCAATATTGTAAATCAACTATAGTCCAATACAAAATAAAGATTTTTAGGGAATTCTCTGGCAGTCCAGTGGTTAGGACTCCACACTCTCACTGCCGAGGGCCTGGGTTCAATCCCTGGTCAGGGAACTAAGATCCCACAAGCCGTGTGGTGTGGCAAAAATAAATAAATAAAATAAAATAAAATAAAAATTTTTTAAAGAACCAAAAAAAAAAAAAGATCAGTAGAAGAATCTGAAAAAGAATGCATATATGTATATGTTTATTTTAAAATAAAAAAAAAATTTTTAATAATAAAAAAAGAGACAATTACTCTAAGTATTCCGAGGTAGTCCCTTCAACCTTTCTTTACACATAGGAGTTTTGTCTGATGCAGTTATACTCATAATTGGCATTTTATATGCTGAATAGCATGCCCACCTCTCAGCTTGGACTTGGCTATTTTATTTGGTTGACGTGCACAGTTTAGGAGGAGGGAAATCCCGGGTGTCTGGAAGGATGGCTAGTAGCCCTGAATGTGGAGCTGTCTCAAGTCTCCCCACTGCTATACCTGCCAAATACAAAATTCCTTCTCTGGAAAAAATAACCAGGCAACCAAAAGTGATCTTTATCACCACTCAGAGACAGGTCTGGAGTGAGCCAGCGAGGAGATGCTCATTGTCAAGGTCGAGCAAGTGCAAAGTCAGCACCTGAAAATAAGCACCTCCCCTTACCCTAGACCAGAGCCCATCACCACCCATGACATTTCTTGTTCTGCTTGACTATCCTTCTGGGCAGCCCCTCTCCTAAGGAGAAATAAGAGTCTGGGGCTTCTCTCCAGCCCCACCGCCAATAACTGGATAAGCACAGCTACAATTTATAGAGTGCCTACTATATGCCAGCCCTGTGCTGGATGCACCCCCTGCCAAAGTTATTTCACACCCATTTTCCAGATGAGAAAACTGAGGTTCTTCCTGTCTCAGGCAGCCAGGCAGAGCCGGAAACCAAGGCCAAGTTCCCATGACACCCCACCCGGTGTGTGACCCCCAGGTCCCGCTGACCCACCTTGTCGGATAAACCTGCTACAGCTGTTTTCACAACAGGCTGTGCTGATCCAGAGACTCAAGTGGGGGCCGTAGGTCAGGGAGTAGACATCTCTTCGGCATTCCCCAGGGGCCATGCAGGACCCATTCTTGACGAGAGTCCCATTTGCTGGCGACAGAAGTTGAGGAGGGGAAGTTAGAGACCACCCCCAAGCCCTCCCAGACCTCTGCCCCTCTGCAGCAATGCCCAGAGGTCAATCTGGGGCCTCAGCTGGTGTTGAGAGCACCCCATCCCCCAACCCCCCGCGGCAGTGAGCTGAGCTACCAGGCAAAGTTTGGAACCTTCAGTCCCAGGGCGGCAGGTCCAGGCCTCTCCCCTCTGACCCCTGCCCACCCACTTTGGGTACTTTGTCCATCCTCCCTGCCCACCCTCTGGCCGATCCCCCACCCAGCTGCAACTGGCTAAACAAGCAGGAGTCCCGGGCTGGAGGACAGATTATCTCTGTGCAGTTTCCTAGCAGAGGGCAGACTGGACACATCTTGGAGGTCCCTGTGGAGAGAGAGGGGTGATCAGAACTTGTGATTTGAGAAGGAGAAAAGGAGAACAAACAAACACACTCTCACGCACAATTCAAGAATAGAACTAAGGGGGAATTCCCCGGCGGTCCAGTGGTTAGGATTCGGCGCATTCACTGCCAAGGGCCTGGGTTCAATCCCTGGCTGGGGAACTAAGATCCCGCAAGCTGCTTGGCGTGGCCAAAAAAGGATAATAATAAAAGTAAAAATAAAGAATAGAACTAAGGGCTGGGGGTGGGAGGACTGTTGGGAGAAGATCAAGGAACATTTTCCTGGTGGTGAGTAAATGGCATTCCAGGTGGGCGAAACAGTGTGGGCAAAGTTTGGGAGCTGGAATCAGCACCTCCAAGCTGGGGCTGAGGATAGCCTCCGTGTAGTCTATGAGTTCTCAACGTGGAACTCAACGTTTCCCCCCTCCAAGTCCAGAACTGAACAGATAAGAGTGTCATTTCCCTTCATCATTTCTCTTTATCAGCTGGGCTGAGGACAATGTCTAGTGAGTCTTCATCTTAACCCCCAAGAGGCCCCTGAGGCTCTTCCAAGAAACCTCAAGGCTCTAAGACACACAGTCTGAAAAGTTCTGACCTTGACTCATACCTTCCTCTTACAGATGAGGAAAGTGAAGCCGGGGTGGGGGGACTTAGAGTCCCACCCACAATCACGCAGTGAGGTCCTGGCTAGGTTCTGACCACTTAATTCCCAGCCAAAGCGGGTAGAATTAGAACCAGGGGGGAGATAGGCAGATGAGGTAAAGGAATAATAATAAGTTATGAATAATAACTCACCTTCAGGCAGGGCCACTTATGACCTGATACTGTTCTAAGCTCGTAAAAAGCTCCTCAAACAAACCAAAAAAAATTTTAAATTGAGGATTATGTTTTATTTCGGGCATGCCTGAGGACTTAAGCCTGGGATACACCCTCTCAGATAGTTCTGAGGGACTGTTCCAAAAAGGTAGGGGAGGAGCCAGCGTATATAGGAGTTTCTGCAAAGACAAACAAAAAACCCCATAGGTAGTCGAACATCAAAAGACTATTGCTAATTAAAGAAAACCCAGGGACTTTCCTGGTGGCGCAGTGCTTAAGAATCCGCCTGCCAATGCAGGAGACACGGGTTCGAGCCCTGGTCCGGGAAGATCCCACATGCCGCAGAGCAACTAAGCCCGTGCACCACAACTACTGAACCGCCCTCTAGAGCCCGCAAGCCACAATTACTGAGCCCGCGTGCCACAACTACTGAAGCCCACGTGCCTAGAGCCCGTGCTCCGCAACGAAGAGTAGCCCCAGCTTGCCGCAACTAGAGAAAGCCCGCGCGCAGCAACGAAGACCCAACGCAGCCAAAAATAAATAAATTTATTTAAAAACCCCCCAAACCCAGACATCTCAAGTTAATGAATTTAACGCTTTTCTATCTCTTCAAACATATTAATTCAGTGAATGCCCCCAAGAGCCCCCTGAGGCAGAGTCATTATCACCCTCATTTCACAGATGGGGAAACTGAGGCACAGAGAGGTTAAGTGGCTTGCTCAAGATCACACAGCTAAGAAGTGGCAGAGCCAGGATTTGAACCCAGGCAGCCTGGCTCCAGAACTATGCTCTCAAACACTCCCTCCAGCTGCTTCCGTTGGACAAAAAGCCAAGATACAAGAAGCTGGCACTCAGACTCCCACCACCCATGTGGCCTTGAGGCCCGCCCTCTCCCTCTCTGAGGGACCACACACAATGCGCCTACCTTCTGAGGCTGCCAGCGCTCCCAGGAGCGCCAGAGGAGAGAGGAGCCAGAGCATGATCCAGGCCGGAGAGGAGGAAGCAGAACCCAGGTGCCCTGCCCTTTTATTCCAGGGCATTGGCTAGGGTGGCAGCCCTGGAAGAGGGAGAGCAAAATAGGCTGGGGATATAGCGGCCCCACCTGCCATCCTGGCCACTGGGAGTGGGGGAAAGGACTTAGGGAATGCGGAGATGGGGAAACTGAGTCCTGAGGGGCATGTAGGACAAGCTGGAGGCTACTCAGCAAAGCCAAAGAAGAACGATGGGCATGTTGTTGTTATTATTATTATTATTATTACTAATAGGTTTGCTGGTCATTCCATAGAGATGTTAACTCACTAGATCCTTACAATAATCCTACAGGCTATCGCCATTGACCCCAGGAGGCATATTCAAAATATTTGACCATCAGTCAGTATAGGCCAGGCTATGCAGCAGTAACAATTCGGCCCCATTACTAGAGCAATGTCCTGGTGCCCTCCACTGACCTGGTGTTTCCCCTTTAGTTAGTGGAACCTGGGGATGTCTGGGAGGACCCAGACATGCCATAGGTTGGGGGGCAACCAGGGTCTTGGGGGAGCGGATTTTTACCAACCAAATCTGGAGGTATCTCAATATTTTTACAACTGGTACAGTTGAAATCAGCCCTGAGTTTCCCCATCTAACAGAGAAGGAAACTAAGGCTCAGAGCAGTCCAGGGCCTTGTCCAAGGCCACAAAGTGAGGACATTGGCACAACCAGGGTTTGAACGCAGGCCCCACTGAATTGACCACTGTGTTTCACCAAGAGGGGAGAGGGAAGACAGCTCCCTTCCTCTGGATGAGGCCTGCATTGCTCTCTTGCCCCGCCTCTGCTGGGCAGCCTTGATTTGCACATCTGTTCGAAGGGAATAAGGTCCATCTCAACCACCCACGAAGGGCCTTCCAGCCCCGATGCTTGGAATGTCTCTTCACGAGCTTTGAGTCCCCACTGGCCTCTCCTTTGCGGAGTAACCCTGGGGCTAGCCCTTCCCTTGTTTGGGGCCTTGTGTTGAACACTGAGATCCTTTTCTTTCAATTCTGGATTTTTTAAAAAAATTTTTGGCTGCGTTGGGTCTTCGTTGCTGCACGCGGGCTTTCTCTAGTTGCGGCGAGTAGGGGCTACTCTTCGTTGTGGTGCGCGGACTTCTCATTGCAGTGGCTTCTCTTGTTGCAGAGCAGGGGCTCTAGGTGCACAGGCTTCAGTAGTTGCAGCACGTGGGCTCAGTAGTTGTGGCGCATGGGCCTAGTTGCTCCACGGCATGTGGGATCTTCCCGGACCAGGGCTTGAACCCGTGTCTCCTGCATTGGCAGGCGGATTCTTAACCACTGCACCACCAGGGAAGTCCCAAGCCCTGTGATTTTAAATCAGAATTGTTAATCCTCAATGGACAGTTCCATTCTTCTGCAAACTCAGGCTCTGACCTCGGAGGTTAGGTCAGGGATCCCTGACCCACCCGCAGGATCCATATTAGATCTTAGGAGACCACAGCTTGGCTGGCACTTCCCAGGAAGGAAACAAGTTAGGTCATCAGGCCTCCACCAGTCCCTAAGCAGATAAGATGAGTGATATGTCACTGCCCTGGTGACATTAAACTGGCATCAAGCCAGGGCCTTCAGTAAGCACTCCATAAATGTTGGCTACTTTACTGTTGAGGTGATTTATACTAATGATACTCAGGCTTCAAGGAAACCACACACCCGTGCAGAGGGGGATGAGCACTGCGGAATCAGAAGGCCTGGATTCAAGTTCCAGTTCTGTTGCTTCAAGCTGGGTGGTCTTGGACATTTCACCCCCCTGAGTCTCAGTTTCCTCATTTGTCAAAGAGGGCAAATAGGAAGACCTACATCACAGGGCTGCTGTGAGGATAAAATGAACTGATGTATCAGAGAAGAGCACTGAGAACAATAGATGCTCTATATCATCATCATCATCTTATCATCATCTCATCATCATCATCTCATCGTCGTCACCTCATCATTATCATCATCACCATCATCATTGTCTGATCATCATCATCATCATCATCATCATCATTTAGCTGCGGGCATGGCAAGGCTGGGGTTGGCCTACTCCCTTGGCTGAGACAAGAGAGCCCAACTGAGAGAAACGACCAATCCAAGTCACTCCGCAGGACTGTCAGACTTCCCAGACTCTGGGGAAGGGCCCTCAATCAGGGCATACAGTCAAGGAGCTCTCTCTGGAAGGTGCCAGTCCTAAGGGAGAAAGACAGGAGCCTGGAGGTGGCTCTTCCTGACAGGGTGCTGTAGCAGGGACAAGTTTGGGGAGGAGGCTCACCTCCTTCCCAGGTGGATCTTGAGCCCCTTGGTTCAGGAGCAGTGAGAAGAAGGGAGAACAGTCCCCAGGGAGCCTGGAGTCCAGGAGGAGGGAGCGGCTCCTGGTGCTTCATGACTAGCAGCCAGTCTCCTCAAAGGTTAGCTGATAACTCAGGCTGGGTAAACAGGCCGTGAGCTGCACACACACGAGACTTTCAGGGTAAAGAGTGTGAAGGGCAGGGAGGCAGGGGTGGACATTTCCCTGTCCTTAATTTGAAACCTGGAGCTGAGGGGACATCAGAGCAGTTCGCTAATGCATGTCCAAGCAAATATGGGCATATGCACAACCCCCTTTTATGTACAAACAACAGGATACGATACACACTGTTCTGCCCCTAGATTTTTCCACCTGACAATCATGTAACCTGAATTACATAGTTTCCTCTTTCTTTTTTCCATTGGTTAAGTGTACCTCTTGTACAGTTTGGTATGTTCCCATCACTCGGTATTACAAACGATGCTGCCGTGAAAGAAGAACATAGTTACTGAGTTCCCAGAAGCAGTTAAGTGGTTTTGCAACATCAAAAAAGGTTTCTACATTTGTAATTTTGAGAGCAATTGCAAAATGACCGTCCATGGGGTTGTACCAATTTACACTCCCACCAGCAGTGGGGGAGTGTCCATTTCCCCACAGACTGGCCAACTCTGGGTATCATCCAACTGTTTTATTTTTGCCAATTCGTAGGTGAAGGGGTGTGGTAGGATGCTGGTGGCCATCAATTCTGTGCGGCTCCTTCCATCAAGAGGCGGTCCTTGCTCCCCTGGCGGTCCAGTGGTTACGACTCCATGCTTCCACTGCAGAGGGCGCGAGTTCGATCCCTGGTTGGGGAACTAAGATCCCGCATACCACGCAGGGCAGTGTGGCCAAAAAAAAACAAAGAGAGAGAGAGAGAGAGATGGAGTCTATTTCCCTCTCCTCAACTCTGAGCCAGTCCTGGATCTTGCTTTGACCATAGAATGTGGCAGAATTAATATTGCATGAGTTCTGAGCCTCTGCCTAAGGGGAACTTGCTGCTTCTGTCATCACCTTGTTGCTGCTGAGAACCCTTTTGCCACTGTGCGCACCAGCTTGCCTCCTGTAGGATGGCAGAGGCTCTGGGCATCCCAGCCATTCCAGTTGACAACCTACAAGTGAAGCCATCCAAGATCAACCAGGCCCGGCTGAGCCAGCCTAGACCAAGATGGGCCCAGCCAAGCCACAGAATCTCAAGGCATAATGTTTGTTGTTTCAAGCCACTCAGATTTGGGGTGGTGTAATCTAGCAAAAGCCGGCTGATGCAAATGGTATTTCAGTGTCATTTTTACAAGGGTCATTGTGTTTCTTCTTCCATCCTTTCCTAATTTTTCTATTGATTCATAGGAGCTGTATCAGTGTCCTGTGGCTGCCACAGCAAAGTACCACAAACTGGGTGGCCTGAAACAACAGAAATGTATTGCTTCGCAATCTGGAGGCTGGAAGTCCAAAATTCAGGTGTTGGCAGGACTGTGCTGTCTCTGAAACCCGTCAGGGGATCCTTTCTTGCCTCTTGGCGCCTTCTTGTGATTTGCTGGCAGTCTTTGGCTGGCAACTCATAACTCCAATCTCTGCTTTTAGCGTCACATGGCCTTCTCCCTGTGTCTCTGTCTTCACATGGCCATCTTCTTATAAAGACACCAATCACATTGGATTAGGGGAACACCCTACTCCACTGTGACCTCACCTTAACTAATTACATCAGCAACAACCCTGTTTCCAAATATGGTCACATTCTGAGTACGGTGAGTTAGGACTTCAACATATCTTTTTCTCTTTCTTTCCTTTTTTTTTTGGAGGTGGGGCACACCCTTCAATCCCTGATAGGAGCTTTTTATCTATTAGCAACATTAGCCCTCGGATTGCAATGGTTATTTCTGCTATTGCAGCTAAGTGGGGAAACTTGAGCTGCTAAGTGCTAGAAGCAGGAAAACCTTTCTTTGCACAAACTCAGCACACTTTTTTCCTCTGGCTCCCCTATTCTCCCCAGGTCACCCCAGCATCATGAAACCAGAGGGAGGCATGGCAAAGAGGACTGACTGGTGGAGGACGGGATGGAAAAAGGCTGGGGGCTTCCAGCTCCCGGTTCTTGTCCCCCGAAGGCAGAGACACTCAGCATGGTAGTTATGAGAGCAGGCGGTAGAGACAGACGGCTTGGGTCCAAACCTGACTCTGTACTTACAAGTCATCACAGGCAAGTGATTTAACCTCTTGTATTCATTTGCTATTGTTGCTGTAATAAATTACCACCGACTTAGTGCCTTAAAGCAACAGAAATATATTCTCTTACAGCACTGAAGGTTGGAAATCTGAAATGAGTCTTTTTTTTAAATATAAATTTATATATTTTTTATTTTTTTTTATTTTTGGCTGCCTTGGGTCCTTGCTGCGCTCAGGCTTTCTCTAGTTGCGGAGAGCGGGAGCTTCTCTTCATTGCGGTGTGCGGGCTTCTCATTGTGGCTGCTTGTCTTGTTGCGAAGCACGGGCTCTAGGCACGCGGGCTTCGGTAGTTGTGGCTCACAGGCTCCAGAGCGCAGGCTCAGTAGTTGTGGCGCACGGGCTTAGTTGCTCCGTGGCATGTGGGATCTTCCTGGACCGGGGCTTGAACCTGTGTCCCCTGCATGGCAGGCGGATTCTTAACCACTGCGCCACCAGGGAAGTCCGAGTCTTTTTTTTTTTTTAAGTCTTTTATTGAATTTGTTACACTATTGCTTCTGTTTTATGTTTTGGGTTTTTGGCCACGAGGCATGTGGAATGTAGAATTGTAGCTCCCTCACCAGGGAGGGAACCTGCACCCTCCACACTGGAAGGCGAAGTCTTAACCACTGGACTGCCAGGGAAGTCCCCGAAATGAGTCTTAAGGGGTCCAAACCAAGGGGTTAGCAGGGCAGCGCTCCCTCCAGAGACCGGAGACCGTGCAGTGATCGCCCTGCCTTTTTTCAGTAGCTCGAGCTGCACATCCTGCATTCCTTGGTTCGTGGCCCCTCCCTCCATCTCCAAAGCCAGCAGCAAAACATCTTCTTTCTCTGACCCTGCTTTCCTCCACTCTGTCTATAGTCACAGGTCCACCTACCTCCCTCTGTAAGGACACTTGTGGTTACAGGTAGAGCTCACTCACATCATCAGGATGATGAATGTCCCCATCTTAAGCTCCTTGACTTAATCACATCTGCAAAGACCCTTTTTTTCACATGAGGTAACATTCACAGGTTGCAGGGCTTAGGTCCTGGATATCTTGGGAGGCCACGGCTCAGCCTACCACACCACTGTGAACCCCAGTTTCCTCAACTGTAAAACAGGCAACTGTGAGGAGTCACCGAGTTATATAGAGAAAGCACTCAGACCAGTGTCTTGCGTAACACTGGCATCCAGTCAAACTGAGACAGGGAGAGCCTCACTTACCGTCTCCCCTTTGGGCCTCAGTTTCTCTGTCTGGAAAATGATGGGTGCGGACCTCAGGGGTCTCCCAGCTCTCTCGCTCCTGAAGGTGAGTCCTCTTCTGTCCCTCGTTTTTGCAGAGGGAAAGCCAAGGCCCCGAGAGGAGATGTCCCCCAGGTAGGAGGCGGCCAGGCCAGGCTGGGAAAGCCCATGGGTGTCACCTGGCAGGCCTCCTGGAGTTGGGGAGGTAACAGCTGAAGCCCCAGCCCCACTCTCAGCCCAGACCAGAGGGGGTCACTTCCTCAGGCAGGTGGCAAGAGGCTGAGGGGGTCTTGGATGTGCGCGCGCGTGCGCACACACACACACACACACACACACACAGTATCTGTCAATCTGTCTCTACTTTCCTCTCATTGAAGGTAATTGGAGGTCGTTCTCACTAACTCCGTCTGTCAGTCTCTCTCTGTCCCTCTGTTTCTTGCTTGGCTCTCAGCTGCTGTTTTCTTTTTTCCTTATTTTTTTTAATGAAAAAAAATTAATTTTGATAAAACGCATGTAACATAAAATTTACTATTTTAATCATTTTACGTGTACAGTTCAGTAGTGTTAAGTACATTCACATTGTTGTGCAACCAATCTTCAAACCTTTTCATCTTTTTTCAAAAATTTTTATTTTATAGTTGATTTACAATGTTGTATTCGTTTCAGGTGTACAGCAAAGTGATTCAGTTATACATATACATATGTCTATTCTTTTTCAAATTCTTTACCCATTTAGGTTATTACAGAATATTGAGCAGAGTTCCCTGTGCTATACAGTAGGTCCTTGTTGGTTATCTGCTTTTTTTTTTGGCCGCACAGCCTGCAGGATCTTAGTTCCCCGACCAGGGATCGAACCTGTGCCCACTGCAGTGGAAGCGCAGAGTCTTAGCCACTGGACCACCAGGGAAGTCCCTGGTTGTCTATTTTAAATAGAGTAGTGTATATATGTCAAGTCTCTGTCTCTCTCCCTCTCTGATTTCCCCTGAGTCTGTCTTTGGCCTCTGGCTCTATCTCTCTCACTCTCTCTCCTTCCCTGTCTGTCTCTTTCTCTGTCTCTGTCTCTCTCGATCTCTCTCCCTCTCTCTCCTTCCCTGTCTCTTTCTCTGTCTCTGTCTCTCTCGATCTCTCTCCCTCTCTGTCTCTGCACGAGATTCTCCTTTCCTCAGCCCCGGGAAGCCCCCGAAACCCATGGGCCTCGCCCAGGACCCAGCAGGCAGGTAGGAGCTGGGTGAGGCCCAGGTGAGTCACGGGGAGGAAGGAGCTGACATTCCTGCCGCTTTTCTGGGATTGTGCACAGCCCTGCCCCCTCCTGTAACACGTCACTGGACCTCACAGTATGTGTCACTTGAGAGAGAGAGAGAGAGAACAAGTCAGAGACAGAGACAGAGAGACAGAAAGAGACAGAGAGAAAGAAACAAAGACAGGCATTGAGAGAGACAAACAACAGAGACAGAGAGACAGAAAAAAAGATACAGAGACACAGAGATAGAGGACAGAGAGTCAGAGAGATAGGATGGAGAGAGACAGAGAGAGGCAAAGAAAAGGAGCAAGACAGAGAGATAGAAAAACACAGAGAAACAGAAAGGGAGAGACAGATGGACAGATTTCGGGAGACCAGAGCAGTCTGAGGTTGGGATGGGAGGGCTCCGAGTTATTTCCCTCATTCTTCAAATAAAAGAGAAAATCGTGGGGCTTCCCTGGTGGCACAGTGGTTAAGAATCCGCTTGGCAATGCAGGAGACACGGGTTCGAGCCCTGGTCCGGGAAGATCCCACATGCCACAGAGCAACTAAGCCCCTGCACCACAGCTGCTGAGCCTGTGCTCTAGAGCCCACGAGCCACAACTACTGAGCCCGTGTGCCAAAACTACTGAAGCCCGCGCGCCTAGAGCCTGTGCTCCACAAGAGAAGCCACCACAATGAGAAGCCTGCGCACCGCAACGAAGAGTAGCCCCCGCTCGCCGCAACTAGAGAAAGCCCATGCGCAGCAACAAAGACCCAATGCAGCCAAAAATAAATAAATAAATAAATTTATTTAAAAAAGAGAAAATCGTGGTCCGGAGCAGTGAGGTCATCTGGCCAGGAAGTGGTAGTGCCGGACCACACAGCTCCATATGTTCCCAAACTTGAATCTACCTTTCACTGAGAGATGCCTCCACCCACCCCAGATCCATTTCACAGCTGGGAAAAGCAAAGATTTCTGGTGTGAAGCCATCTGCCCAGGGTCCCCCAGGAGCAAGTAGGTGAGCTGGGTCTCAAGCCTCCTTGGACCAACACCCCGACTTTCTATCTCCCCACGTCATATGCATTAATATCTCATTCAGTCTTCACGCCAGCCCCAAGGGGGACCCCATTTTCCACATGAGGAAACTGAAACTTGGCAAGGAGGGTATCAGTTGACCCAGGGTGACCTAGCTAGGGAGCTGTCCTGTCCTGCTGTCATCAGCAGGACAACAGCTATCCTAAGACTCATGACAGCTCTACCTGCATCCCTATCCCACAGAGAGGAAATACAGGGCCAGAGTCTAGAGTCGGGCCCAACAGCAATAACAATGGCAGTGATGTTTTTTATTGAGCACTTGCTATGTGCCAGGCACTGTGCAAGTGCCTTGGGTGTACACTTTTCTGTCCCTAGCCCACAAGCCCTGGGAGGGAGGCGCTTAGCTTTACTTTCCAGATAGAGGACTTGAGGCACAGAGAGGTTAAGTAACCTGCCCAAGGCAGCACAGCTATTGAATAGCTGAAATTTGAACCCTCACAGTCTGCTGTCAGCCCCCACACTCTTAACCCTTTAGAAAAGAGAATTTCTTTGGGATTTTTCTTACCTTATCTTAAAATGATTACCTTAAGGTTTTGATGCATGAGTAAGAATAACAATAGTATAATGATTATTGCAGTGGTAGAGGTAGCTACTGCTTACTCATAGCCTACTACTGTTCCAGTCACACTGGCCCCTCTGCTGCTCCTAGATCTCATCAGATCTGCTCCCACCTCAGGGTCTTTGTACTCACAGTTTCCTCTCCCTGGAATTCTTCCTGGACCATCTGCCTGGACTTCTTCCCTCACTGCCTTCAGCCTCTCTTCAAATATCACCTCCTCAGGAAAGCCCTCCTGGATTACCTGGCCTAAAACCAACCTTGCCTCACTTGTACCCTTGCACCTGTTCAACCTGGTTTGTTTTTCTGCACTTTACTTATCACAGCCTGACAGCAATAGATTAGATAACATATATTTACTCCCTATTGTCACAAGGGCAGGGACTTTCCTGCTGTGTCCCCAGCTTCTGGACCAGTGCCTGGCACAAAGTAGTTCCTCAGTAAATGTTGACAGAGATTGTTGAGCCCTCCATGTGGGCCAGTGACTGTTTCAGGCATTTAATTCAACTGCATTAAATTGCTCTGACTGGGAGGGAGAGACTATTTTACCTTTGGCACTTTATTTTCCTTTTAAAAAACTTATTATGAACCTTTACAAACACAGAGGAGACAGAATGGCATATAAGTTACCTTGATATAATTGATACAGCTATTTTGCCTTTCTTTTTTCCTAAAATATTTCAAGGTAAATGCAGACATCGATGACATTCAACCTCTAAATATTTCATTGAGCATCTGTAAAATATAAGAAAAAGTTTTCCACATAACCACAAAACCATGGTCATAACAGCAAAATCTACTTTTTGGCTGAAGTGTTTTAAGGTAAATGGAGACATTGTATTATTTCATCCCCAAATATTTCAGCGTGCAGCTCTAAATGATAAAGACATTTTCCCATATAACCACACTACCGTTATCCTTCCTAACAAAACTAAGGAAAGACCTATATTATCTAATAATCAGCCACAAATTTCCCGTCGTGACAAGTTTTAATCCGAGAGGTGAGGGCCCTTGCCCATGGTCCCATGGCAGGAAGAGAGAGAAGTGGAATTTGCACCCAGGCAGCCTGGGGACAGCTGTGACTACGGCCAGCGTTGAGTCAGAGCAGAGCCAGCCCCCCTACCCCTCGCTGGCCGCGTCCTGGTAAAGGAAGTTTGCGAGGAAGGTGGGTGGGGGTGGATGACCCACGCATCTGGAGCTGACTCGCTCTTTCGCAAACGTCTGGGAGGAGCCCCCAGGGCCACAAAACTGTCTCCTCCCGGGCGCCAGACTGAGAGGTGCAGGGAGACCGCGGAGAGGAGCCGCCGCTGGACATGGGCCGCCCGCTGCTGCTGCTGCTACTGTTGGCTCAGACCTGCATTCCAGGTAGGGGCTGGGTGCCCGAATCTCTGCGCTGGGGACCGGGTCAGACGGGGGAGGGGGTGGAAGGGAGGGGGGAGGGGAGGGGAAGAGAGCTCAGAGTCTGATGACTTGGAGGAGGGCTCAGTCCCCAGCCCCTCCACCCACACTCAGATAATAATTCTCCTGCTGTCTGCAGCCTCACACGGCACGGTACCGGGCACACAGTAGACGCTCAGGAAATATTCGTTGAGCGAAGGCGCTTAACAGCAGCCGCCATGTAGCGAGTACGCTCTTTAGTCCAGGCACTCTTCTAAGCTCCTTCCTTGCAATTTCCAACTGGGCGGGCGGAACTATTTTAACCTCGTTTTACAGAGAAACTGAGGCACAGAGAGGTTAACTAACTGGTCCGAGGTCACACAGCAAGTCCTTATAAGTGGGATTCTGACCCGCGAGGGCTCCTACAGCCCTCTGCACTCTGTCAGATCCCCCCCTCCCCCCCTGCACACACACGCACACACAGACACATTTGCAAGACAGGGAGGACAGCGTCTCATTTAACAAAAGGTCTAAAGAAAGTCAGGCTCAGCGTCGCAGGGCCAGGGGCAGGGGACCCAAGGCTTGTCCTTCGAGGCGCCTTCCCTTTCACTATCCTCTAGCCGACGAGACTTCTCACCTCCTTTCTCTGGAAAATCTAAAAAGGGTTGGAAAATGAAAGGAAGTTGAGAAGGAACTGCTGTCAGGGTGCGGCAGGGCCGGGGTGGGGGGGTAGGGGCTGGGAGGTGGTTCGGTAATGAATAACTGGGAAAGCTTTCCGGACCGCGGGAGGCCTAGAATGAGTAACGACTCGGGAGGACACTCCGAATTTGGAGCGGGGAAGGGATCGCAAGGGAGACGTGATGGGCAGGGATAGGCCTTGGGGCGGAGCTAGTGGGCGGGGCCAGAACTTCGGGGAGGGGCAGTGGGAGGGGCTAACGGTTCGGGAGCAGCTAGTGGGAGGGGGGAGAACTTCTGGGGAGGCCACAGTAGTAGTGGGGTTAGAATCTCTGCACGGCTGATGCGCGGAGTTAGAAGTTCGGTGTGGACTGTTGGGTGGGGAGAGAGAACGCTGGGGAGAGGCTACGGGGAGGAGGAGAACCAGTGGGCATTAGTGGAGGGCACGGGGAACGGGGGTAGAATGTAAAGACTGGCTGGAGTTGGTGAGGCTAGAACACCCCTAGGAGAGCTCGCGAGGCGGAGTAGGCCAAGGCGGGCGGGGTGGAGGAAAGGACCTAATTGGGAGCCAGGCTAGAACGTCCACACCCGCGGAGAGGAGGGGGGTCGGAGTTTCAGGATGGGCCCGGCGCTCAGACAGAATTAAAGGGAAAGCGAGCGAGAGCTGGACTTAGGAAGGACCTGTGGACGGAGAAATAACTTTAGGGTAGAGGGTGGACATAGAACGTTGGCCTAAAGATGGTATAGCGGGCTGGAAACCAGCCTTGGAACCCAGGGGCGGGCAAAAGTGGAGCCCGAACCTGAGTGCACATGGCCTGGAGACTTGGTCCAGGTATTGGGGCTTAAGCGGGCGAGAGCGGGATCCTGGCGCCGAGCGATAACACCTCTCCTCTCCCCCTCTGCCCCCAGCCTCCTGGGGCCTGCGGTGCATGCTGTGTAAGACTACCGGGAATTGCAGGGTGGAAGAGTGTGCCCCCGGCCAGGGCCTCTGCAGGACCACGGTCCTGCGCATATGGGAAGGTGAGCTGGAGCAGGGAACGCGAGTGACAAAGAAACCTTATTTCACGAGCAATCGGGGAAATACGCATGAAAAAGACACGGAGACCGGTTACACGCCCCCAGATGGACAAGCGTTTAAAAATCTGACAGGGACTTCCCTGGAAGTCCGGTAGTTAAGACTCTGTGCGCCCAATGCAGGGGGCACGGGTTCGATCCCTGGTTGGGGAACTAAGATCCGGCATACCACTTGGCGCGGCAAAAAAGAAAAGAAAAAAAAGAAAAATCTGACAATACTGAGGTCGATGAGGATGTGAAGCTGCGGGCTTTGCTGTTAGGGGGGTAAATTGGTGCATCCACGAAACAGAGCGACGTGGCAATAGGCAATATCTGGTTAAAGATGAACATACCCTACAACAAGCAGTTGGACTTCTAGGAATGTAGAGACCCCAGAGAACCGTGGCCACACTTGCCACATGTCAAAGAATGTTCTTAGCCCTAATGTTTGTGATATGGAAAACTGGAAAGACTGAAGTCAGTTGTCAGCAGAGGAAAAACGTTACAGTATAATCACGCATTATACCCCACAGCAGCTTAAATGAAGGAACTAAGGCTGCAGGTATTAACCTGGATACATCTCAAAAATGTAAGGTTGAAAGAAAAAAAAAAAAGCATGTTGCAGAGTTTGACACCTTTTAATAGAAATAGTATCTAACAATCAAAATAAATAAACAATATACAAATAAACAATAATATATATTCTGCATACAGAGGTGTTAGAATTACCTACACCTGTGGTTGCCTCTGGACAGAGCATAAGGGAGATGGGATTTGAGGGAGGGAGGTAACCAGGAGGCTTTAACTATCTTTTAAACTTGGTTTCTTTTTTTAAAAATATCTGAAACAAATATGGCAAAATGCTAATATTTTATAAAGTTCGGTGATGAAGGCACAGTATTTATTATATCATTGTCTTATACTTTTTGGTAAGCTCGAAGCATTTTCCTTTAAAGATTCCTATCAGAGGCATCTCCCTGCTAAGATCACCAAGCTGGGAGGGAAGGGGTAGATGGATCCAGAAGGTCCCAGGGATAGTGTTATCACTAAAAGAAAGTAGGCTTCCAGTGTAGGGGGTTGGGGGGAGAGTGGATAACTCTAGAAAAGAGAGAGTTGGACTCAAGCAAGAGGAGAGGCCTGGCAGGGATCAGCCCTGGGAGCGGGTGACCTTATAACCAGGAGTGTCAGAGGCTGGTTGGGCCCAGGGGAGCCTCTGGGGTGACAATGAGACATTCCTCATAGAAGGTGATGAGCTGGAGGTGGTGGAGAGAGGCTGTACCCACCCAGAGAAGACCAACAGGACCATGAGCTATCGGACTGGCATGCAGATCATCAGCCTGACAGAGGCCGTGTGTGGGTCAGACTTGTGCAACCAGCCCAGTCCTGGTGAGTAGGGCAGCCCTCACCATCCCCAACCCCAAACCATGCCCAGCTCAGCCTCCATCATCATCCTGGTCCTATCCCTAATCCTAGGCCACCCCAACCCCAGCTCCATGCCTTACCCCGGCTCAAACCTTTCCTTATCCTAAGCACATCTCCAGCCTGGCTCCAACCCCAACTAAACCTCACCTCCAGTCCCGTCCCCAACTTCATTTTATCCTCAACACTCTCCAACTCAAACCCATCCTCCTTCCAAACACATCTCTAATCCTATCCCCTAATCAACCCCATCTCATCTCAAACTGTCCCCAATCCCACTCCCAACTACAAACGCATCCCATCGCTAATCCCATCCCATCTCATATGTGTTCGTGGGTGTGTGTGTATGTGTGTGTGTGTGGTTGTTACTTATGAGATGCAACACCTGCCTTTAAGAAGCTGCACACACACACACACCCCCACTTGACAGGTAGGTGAGGTATCTCACTGATGTTTTGCCATGTAATTTTTTTCATGGGACAGGAGATGATTCAAGCAATAGATGCTCAGCAAGGGATACAAAGACCAGAGATACCAAAGACTCAGAGTTCTTAAAGGAAGTCAAAATAGGAGGGAATCAGACAGGCTGCCGGGGGCTTGGAAAGTTCCCCAGAATCGATGATTCGTAAGTTGGGCAACAAATAAGAATGTGAAGAAACTTCCATAAGGCTTTTTGTTGAGTTTCATGCCTTTAGGCTCTGGTCAGCGTAAGAAAAAGACTTAGAAAGGCTCAAATTCCCCAAGTTCTCACAGCAGAGGAAGGGTGGGGAGCGAATGGACCCATGGTGCACGGTCAGGCAGAGATTCCTCTTTCTGGCCCTGGTGAGGAAGGAAATGGGTTAAGGCCAGTCTAGTCACAATGACGTCAGGAAGCAGAGCACCTGCCTCTGCACTGGGTTTTTTTCCTTGTCCTTCATCCATCCTGATTCCACTAGATTTTCATTTATCCTGACCTCGAACTTTCATCTGTTGGTGGGGACTGAATCAGATGTTTATTTTCAAGGAAATGACAAGAGAGGATGCCAGCTTCCTCTCTCTGTTAGATGTGCTGAAGGAAAGCACTTGTAATTGAGTCTAAATAATACTTGTAATCAGAGATAATAGTCAAAATATTTAACAATATTGGTCAGTGCCGCAGAATGATACTGACCAGTCAGAACTGGAGGCCTCTTGCTGGGCCTGGTGTTACCCCTTTAGTGGATCTTGAGGACATGAGAGTTCTAAAGACAGGTTTGCGGGGAGTTCCCTGGTGGCCTAGTGGTTAGGATTCTGGGCTTTTACTGCCGTGGCCCAGGTTCAATCCCTGGTCGGGGAACTGAGATCCCACAAGCTGTGCAGCGTGGCCAGAAAAAGTAAAATACAGAGAGGGTTGGGAGTGGTCAGGGGCCCACTTGGGCAGCAGCTGTCAATTCAGTAACTTAATAACTAATATATCTATATCGGCTTCCCCCCTTTTGTCTTTTTGGCGGTGCCACGCAGCATGTAGGATCTTAGCTCCCTGACCAGGGATCGAACCCGTGCCACCTGCATTGGAAGTGCGCAGTCTTAACCACTGGACCGCCAGGGTCCCTATCAGCCCCATGTCTAACGCCATTTTACCCTGCTTGTGATGACTAGAATAGTTGGTTAAACCACATCCTGTTCTTCTGTGATACTGGGGACACAGGAGTGACCAAGATAGCCTTGGGCCCTGCTCCTATGGGGCTCATAGTCTAGTGTGTATGTGTATGTGGGCGGGGCGGGGGGGGGGCAGACAGACCCATCACGTGACGGTGACTGCCCTGATTAGTCACAGCTGGGATGCGGAAGCACATGCAAAGTCATGGACTTTGATAGGGGAAACAGAGACCAGAGAGGTCAGAGCTGTAATAGGGAAGCACAGTCCAGAACTGTCAGGGCTGAGATAGGGGAAACAGAGGCCAGAGTGATCAGGGCTGGGGTAACTAAGAGTAGGGGCTGTAGGACCCTAGAAGAGACACTTGACTCAGGTCAGGGAAGGTTTCCTATACAGGAAGCAACAGCTAAGCTGGATCTTGAGGGATGAATAGGAGTCAGACTGTTAAAAAGACAATAGAAAGGGTTTTCCAGACAGAGGGAGCAACAGATACAAAGGCCCAGAGGAGGGTGAAAGTAGCATGGCTGGAAGAAGGAGGAGATGGGGCAAGAGGAACTGCTGAAATTGGCAAGGTCACATTATACAGGGCCTTCTAGGCTATGGTGGGGCATATAGACTTCATCTGGGGAACACTGGGAGGTCATGAAAGGGTTTCAAGTACAGAGCGTCACTATCAGATTTGTATTTTTTGACATGTTATTCTGACCTCAGAGTGGAAGAGAGGTTGGAGGGAAGGAAGGATGGAGGGAAGGTAGATGAGGGGAGACCAACTTGGAGGTGCGTGAGGTTGTCCAGATAAAGAAGAGAGTGTAGGGATTTCCCTGGCGGTCCAGTGGTTAGTCTCCATGCTTCCACTGCAGGGGACGCGGGTTCATTCCCTGGTGGGGGAACTAAGATCCCGCATGCCGCATGGTGCAGCCAAAAAAAAAAAAAAAAAAGAAGAAGAAGACAGTGTCTGTCTGCTGTGCAAATGGAGAGAAGTGGATGGATTTAAGAGCTATTTAGCAGGTAGATGAGCAGAATGTAATGATGGATTAGATGTAGGGGTGATTATGCAGTTCTGGTCATGTGGAGTCACCTGTATCAGACCAACCCCCCTGCCAATGACAGTTATAAAAGCTGGACAAATTATAAACAATTATTAAAGTCACTCAAGAGCAAGCAAATGAAGAGAGGAAGTTGAGATGCTCCGATCTTCGAAATAAGGGAAGTGCAGAAGTCGAATTCCACAGACAAGCTGGCTTTTTCCTTGAGTGCACTTGCCAATTCACTGCTCTGGAAGGGAACTAGAACGCAAATAGAAAGAGATCGTCGCTAGACTGACAAGGCAGAGGTTGGAGTCTGGGGTTGCCAGAGTGTCTGGAAAATGAGAAGTAAAATCCTGGAATGCATGGAACCACAGAAAAGGGAGTCCCCAAATCTGCAAATTTCCTTCAAGTCATTGGCAAGCCGTACATGCATAGGGTGAGACTCCAAGGAACTCTACAGAAAATAGTATCTGGGAAGCTACAGAACTGAGCAGGAATTCCAGCAGGCATATAATGCTGGGGGACCGAAGTTGCCACGTTGGAAAGAGAGGTCTCAGGCTTTCCCCTGAGACCACATCCTAGGAGTAAGGGCAAAACTGAAATAGACCAGCCCTAAAAATGCCTACGTCGGATCTTCGACAGAAAGAAAACCTAATCCTCTCTGGCAGAAGATAACATCATTTAGAGCCTTTACAAATAGTCGTGTGTGTCTGGCATCTAGTCAAAACGTACAAGGTATCCTGAAGAAAACAGAAAGGACCAATTGACCGGAAACCAAGAGAAAAATCCCACAGTAGAAACAGACTTGTCATGAATCAGATATTGGAGTTATTAGACAGGGGAACTTTAAAAGAGCTATGATCAGTATATTCAAGAAAATAGTGGAAAGGTTACTTTTTAGCAGAAATCTGGAAACCATTTTTAAAATGATTCCAACGGGAAATAAAGAACAGGAACTAAAAAAAAAAAAAAAGAACAGGAACTAAAATTAAGAACTCAATAGATGTACTGACTGGAGATCAGAAACAGTAGAGCAAAAGGATTACAGAACCAGAAGACAGGGCAGTAGAAGTATCCAGATGGGTGCCTAGATATGGAGGATCAAGAAGTCTGCCAGGATTCTACCCTGGGGGACCAGATGGGGCTATCTCAGAGACGTGGAATTCAGGAGAAGTTTGGAGAAGATGGAGAGTCTTGTTGGGGGCAGGTAGAGATTCAGGTGTCTGATGGATAGCGAGGGGACCTCCAGGAGGCCCTTGGGTATGCAGGTATGGAGCTCAGAGAGAAGTCTTACCTGGAGAGAGATTTCTGAGTTCCCAGCAGATAGGTGGAGATAAAGCTGTGTCAATGGATAAGATCCCATGGGAGAGAGTGTGTACCATGAGAAATGAGAAAAGGGCCTAAGACAGAGCCTGAGGATCACCCACATTTAGAAGAGTGACATAAGTAAGAAGAAGAGCTCACAAAGGAGACCCATGGGTGGTATGAGACAGCTATTTTGGCAGTGATGGCAATTCATGTTTTCATTTTCATGGTGGTTCATATTAGAAGTTGTGGGTTGTCAGTCTTTTAGTTATTTTTCTTTGGGGAGAGGGTGGGGAAGATCTGGCTTTGGAGGTAAGTGATTCACCTAATTACAGCTGCTGGCCTGCCAGTTGAGAGCCTTGGCTGAGACAGCCCTCTCTCTAACTTCTCTAAGACTTGGCCCAAACTCAAACTCGGATATCTGGGGTCACGAAGGGAAGGGCATGCCAGGCTTGGGAATGGTGTGAGCCAAGGCCTGGGCAGAGGGATGACTCTGGTGTTTCCAGGGAAAAGTAACTCATCCACTTGGCCTGGAACAGGAAGGTCCATGTGAGAGGCAAGGTTATCACAGATCAATCAAGTGAGGCTTTGACCTCTGACATGATTGGGTAGTGTATTAATTATCTATTGCTGCATTACAGATTGCCCCAAAGCTTAAAACAAAAGTACGCATGTATTATTTCACAAAGTTTTTGAAGGTCAAGACTCTGGGAGTGGCTTAGCTAGGTGGTTCTGGATCTTTCATTAGGTTGTAGTCAAGATGACAGTGGGCTGCAGTCATCTGAATGTGCCCAAGGTAGCTTTATTCACATGGATGATCAGCTCCCATGGCTTTGGCAAAAGTCTCAGTTCCTCACCATGTAGACCTCACGGTGGGGCTGCTTGAGTGTCCTTACAACATAGCAGCTGGCTTCCCCCAGAGCAAGTGATCCAAGAGAGAGCCAGGAAGAAATCTCAGTGTCTTGTGTGATCTAACACAGAAGTCACACACTCTCATTTCCACAGTATCCTATTGGTTCCACAGGTCAGCTCTATTCCTTATGGGAAGGGGCTACACAGGGACAAATACCAGGAAGCAGGGATCACTGGGGGCCATCTTGGAAGCTGGCTACCACAGGGAACAATAGAAGGGTTTTAAGTAATTGTTCATTCATTCATTCATTTAACAAATATTTATTGAATATCTTCTCTGGCCCCAGCCTTGTGCTGAGTTGTGTTGGGACATAGTAATGACCAAGACAGCCCTGGCCCTACCCTCCTGGGACTGAATCCATAGAAGGAAACAAACAAGCAAACAAACAAAAAGAGTGAAAAAAACAAAACAAAACCAGGGAATTCCCTGGCAGTCCAGTGGTTAAGACTCCGTGCTTCCCTGCAGGGGGCAGGGGTTCCATCCCTGGTGGGGGAACTAAGATCTCAGAAGCCACGTGGCATGGCCAAAAACAAACAAACAAACAAGCAGTGAGGGAAACAGACTTGTCACCAGACGGGGATGACCCAGAGTGGGCAGGGCTGGGATTGGGGAGCCCCGAGAGGCACCTAATCCAGCCTGGGAGGTCAAGGAGGGCTTCTTGGAGGAGGCAAAATTGGAGAAGATGACCTCTGAAGAATGAGTAGGAGATAGGGAAAATAGGGAGCGGGGAAAGGGTTCTAGGCAAAGACCACAGCAGATGCAAAGGCTGGGCAGGAGTCAGCACGTATACTCGGGGACTGAGGAAAACCGGTGTAGAGTCTGAGGGGCTGGTGGAGGGAGATGAGGCAGGAAAGGTGACCAGGACCCAGTCTTTGATGGAACTTGAAAGCCACGCTGAGTTTCTTGGATTTTATTCTGTAGGCACTGGGGACCCATGGAAGAGTGTTGAGCAGAGGAGAGGCAGGGTCAGATTTGAGTATTAGAAACATTCTTCTAGGGCTATGTGGGATGCACTGGGGTGGGAAGGGCAAGAATGGAAACCAGGAGGCCAGGGAGGAAGCTGGTATTGAAGGAGGTCTGACCTGGTCATGGAGCTGGAAACGAGGGGATGGATTCTAGAAAGATTCAGGCGGTGGGATGGGCAGCACTTGATGATTGGCTGAAGGGTGGGATAAGGAAGAATTGATGCTGAAGTGAGTCCTCAAGGAAGCTGGGTCTCTAGGACTCTCCCCATGGAGTCTCACCCTCCTAATCCTCCCCAAACAGGCCAGGTTTCTACCTTTCCCCGAAGCCGTTACCTCGAATGTTCTTCCTGTGCCTCGTCAGATCTGAGCTGTGAGAGGGGCTGGGACAAGACCCTGCAGTGCCGCAACCCTGGAGAACAGTGCCTGGAGGTGGTAACCCACCAGAGCCTGGAAGGTGAGCCCCAACCTGCCAGCAACTCCCCCTCCCTGCTTTGCTTCTCCCCAAGGCTGCACTTAACAACAACCCCCAAATAACAGGGATTTAAGCAAGGTAGAAAGTTAGTACTCACACAGAAAGTCCAGTGATGGGAAGTCAGGGCCACTAGGACAGTTCCACAGTCACCAGGAACCCAAACGTCTTCTCGTTTCTTACATATTGCTTCCATTCCCAAGATCACCTCATAGTCCAAGATGGCTGCCTGAGCTCCAGCTCTCATGTCCAAATTCCAGGAAGAAGGAGGGGGGAAAAGAAGGGGCAAAAGGGGGGCACCCCTCCTTCTGTAAAGGTTCTCCTTTCTAGAAGTCCCATAAAATCTTTCTACTTAGATCACGTTGACCAGAACTTAGCCACATGACTATACCTATGGAGACTGGAAATTGTGTCTTTTGGCTAGATATATGGCTGCTCCCAATAAAATGAGGGTCCTATAATAAAGAATGAAGCAGAGGATGGACAGAGGACTGCTACCATGGGCAAATCCAATCTCAGCCCCTCATCAACAATCTGACCTCCTCCTCTGCCCCCACAGAGAGTCCAGGGGATGAGCGCCACTCCCGAGGCTGTGGCAACCTTCCTGGCTGCCCAGGCCCCACTGGCTTCCACAACAACCACACCTTCCACTTCCTGCGGTGCTGCAACACCACGAAATGCAATGGGGGCCCAGGTAAGGGGCAGGGGACCTGGCGTGAGGCCTGGGATTGGGGTGGGGAGGTGCACTCAGGCTGACTGCTGCTTGCTTGAAGGGAAACCCCTCCTCTCTGTTTCCTCCTCTGAAAAATGGACCTATCAAGCCCTTTCTCAAAGAAGGATTTTGTGGGAATGCAATGAAACTATCAAAGCTTCACCAAGACCTGTGCTTTATGCTTCTATGTCCTCTTGAATCCTTCCACTGCTGACCAGCCTGGTGCAAGCCACCATGGCCTCTCACCTAGATTGTTGCAATGACCTTGCTGGTCCTCCTGCTACCCTACAGCCAATGTTCAACACAGCAGCAAGAGTGATTTTTTTTTTAAATAGATCTTCATTGGAGTATAATTGCTTCACAACACCTTGTTAGTTTCTGTTGCACAACAAGGCGAATCAGCCATATGCATACACGTGTCCCCATATCCCCTCCCTCTTGAGCCTCCCTCCCATCCTCCCTATGACCCCTCTAGGTCATCGCAAAGCACCGAGCCAATCTCCCTCTGCTATGCTGCTGCTTCCCACCAGCCAACTATTTTACATTCGGTAGTGTGTATATGTCGATGCTACTCTCACTTCACCCCAGCTTCGCCCTCCCACCCCATGTCCTCAAGTCCATTCTCTATGTCTACCTCTTTATTCCTGCCCTGCAACTAGGTTCATCAGTACCATTTTTTTTTTAATTCCATATATATGCGTTAGCATACGGTATTTGTTTTTCTCTTTCTGACTTACTTCACTCTGTATGACAGACTCTAGGTCCATCTACCTCACTACGAATAACTCAATTTCGTTTCTTTTTATGGCTGAGTAATATTCCATTGTATATATGTGCCACATCTTCTTTATCCATTCATCTGTCGATGGACATTTAGGTTGGTTCCATGTCCTGGCTATTGTAAATAGTGCTGCAGTGAACACTGGGGTGCATGTCTCTTTTTGAATTATGGTTTTCTCAGGGTATATGCCCAGTAGTGGGATTGCTGGGTCATATGGTAGTTCTATTTTTAGTTTAAGGAACCTGCATACTGTTTTCCATAGTGGCTGTATCAGTTTACATTCCCACCAACAGCTTAATGTAAATCAAATCATGTCACTCTTCCTCAGTCACTTCAGTGCCTTCCCCTTGCTTTTAGAATGAAATCCAAAGACTCTACTATGCCCTCTCTAATCCAGCATGTGTCTGTCTCATGGCCTTTGCACATGCAGTACCCTCCACCAGGAACACCTCTCCCCCAGGAGTTCACCTGGCTGGCTACTTCTGATTCGTTAGGTCAAAGCACTGTCCTCAGGGAAAATTTCCCTAACTCTGCCCTTCAATATAATCTAGATCCTTTGTGTTATTCTGTCTCTGTAAATCACTACTGTCCAACAGGACTTTCCATGGTGATGGAAATGTTCTGTATCTGTACTGTCGGATATGGTAGCCTCTACTATACATGGCTTTTGAGCACTTGATATTTGGAAAATGTCTCCTTTTTATAAAAATTTGTCCACATGTCGTGAGTTTTCAATTGTTCTTTTAAAATGAACAAATACATTTTTAAAAGTCTCTTGGTTTTCATTTCTAATGCAGTAAATATCTATAGATATGACTGACATAAGCAATAATTCTTTATTATTTAATATTAATTTCAATGTCAATGTAAACAACCACATGTGGCTAGTGGCTACCATATGGGACAGTGTAGCTCTAAATCGTAAGTTCTCTGAGGGCAAGGACTGTTTCGTCTTACCCTGTGTCTAGGCAGGTGGGGGCTCGTGGGGAGCTGGGAGTTGGAATTTCTCTCGCAGGCCCTAGAAAACCCCCCAAAAGAGGGTGCTGTTCCAACGCCTGACCACAAGAGGGCTCCACGACATCTAGGGCTGAGAGTTGGGAGTCCTGGGGAAGTAATGCTGTAAACCGCGCATGCTAATTTCTTTGGTTTCTGTGCCACTTGGTCTTCTTCCAAGTCCTGGAGCTTCAAAACCTGCCACTGAACGGCTTCCAGTGTTACAGCTGTGAGGGGAACAGCACCCATGGATGTTCCTCCGAAGAGACTTCCCTCACTGACTGTCGAGGCCCCATGAATCAATGTCTGGAAGCCACTGGCACTAATGGTGAGCCATTAGGAGGCTGGGAGAGGATACTTATGGAGGGGATGGGGGGTTCTGCAAGAGGTAACTTCCCATGAAGCTGGACTTAATTGAGGTGGATCATCCTTTTGGAGAAGGTGGGACTTCCTTCAGGAGGGTGCAAATTGTAGTAAGAAGTTAGGACTTGTTCATTAGGAAATGTATACTTGGGCCACAGAAATGTGGATTTCTTTGGGGGTGGGACTTCCGTGGGTGGTTGGGACTTCCGGTGGACCTCCCAGGATCCTATCCTGTGAAGTTCTGGGCAGGTTCCTTTATTCCAGAGGTTCTCAAACTTTGGGGTCTCAAAATTCCTTCACGCTCTTAAAAATTATTGCTTATGTCAGTCATATCTATAGATATTTACTGCATTAGAAATGAAAACCAAGAGTCTTTAAAAAATGTATTTGTTCATTTTAAAAGAACAATTGAAAACTCACGACATGTGGACATATTTTTATGAAAGAAAAAAAGGAGACATTTTCCAAAATGAAAAAATTGAACGAGAAGACTGGCATTGTTCTACCATTTTGCAATCTTTTTAATATCTGGCTTAATAGAAGACAGCTGGACCCTCATATCTGCTTCTGTGTTCAGTCTGTTGCAAGATCACATGTCCTAGGGTTTCTAGGAAACCCCTTGTGAGAGCAAAAAACATTTGTGAGAGCAAGAAAAGGCAAATGAGGTTTTAGCATTGTTACAAGAATAAGTTTGACTTCACAGATCCCCTGGAAGGGTCTGAGGGAACCCCAGGGGTCCCGGGACCACACTTAGAACTGCTGCTTTCTCCGGGGGTACCCACCACGAGGTAGTATGTCACCCAGTGAGAATTCCAGTCCCAGGCCCGAGAGCTGGGAGTCTCACATGGTCTTCTCTCTCCTCAGGACTGGGGAACCCAAGCTACACCATAAGAGGCTGTGCAACCCCCTCCTGGTGCCAAGGCCTCCATGTGGCTGAAGCTTTCCGCCTCACCCATCTCAACGTCTCTTGCTGTACTGGAAACGGCTGTAACCATCCAGCTCTGGTTACCCAGCCCCCCACGGGGGGTGCCCCCCTGCCTGGCCCTGCCCACCTCAGCCTCTTCGTCACCCTGCTTATGACTGCCAGACTGTGGGGAGGTACTTTACTCTGCATCTGAACCCCACACTCCCACTGCCCTGGCTGGATCCAGGGGATCCCTTTGCCCTTCCCTTAGCTCCCAGCCCTACTGACTTGCTGTGTGACCTCAGACCAGTGTGCTCCCCTCTCTGGGCCTTAGTTTTCCCAGCTGCCAAAACACCTATCTCAGAGAACTGTGAGAATCAGAGGAGAAAAACTAGAGGAAGGCTACAGGCCAGCAGGCGAGAGCTCTTGTGATATTAATATTGTTGCCGCTATTATTATTAATTAATATTTGTTTTATTTAATATTTTGTACTTAAATAAAGATTTTTTTATCAGTGAACAAAACCAGATCTGCCCTTCTCCAGAGAGGATGATTGGGGGACACCTGTCCTCAGGCTCCTGGAATTAGGGGTCATATTGTAGGACGCAAGCACTCGAGGTCCCAGCCTTGGGAGCTGTCCCATGCAGCCTTCCACCCTAAGCCACCTCCACATCTATTTCTGGGCTCCAAATGCAACCTTCCAACTCACTCACCCAAGCACTAACCTTCCAGTCTCTTCTCCCACATCCAAAGGTCCAGACTACTTTGTTGTTCTAAGGAGACATGTCTGCATTTCCTAGGGGGCTCTGAGATAGGAGATGACTAGGAGATGACCCCTGGATGCCCTGCAGTGAGGGGAGTAAAGACTGGACCTCATTCCCCTGCTGCTCTGGGGGCAGGAGATAAAGGCTGGGCTATATTTCCTAGGATACCCTCAGACAAACTGAGAAAAAGACAGAACTACCATTTCAGTGGGACTCTTTGAGTACCATGGCAGAATTCATGTTTTCCATGGTTCGCTGAGGCAAGCCCACAGACACAAAATTACGTTCCCCTGGGGCCCTACGGCTGATGAAGAAAAAGGACATTTTCCGTGGTATTTGGGGGTAGGTGAAGGACAGGGTTTCTTTTCTTTTTTTTTTTTTAATTTTTATTTTATATTGGAGTATAGCTGATTAACAACGTTGTGTTAGTTTCAGGTGTACAGCAAAGGGATTGAGTTATACATATCCATGTATCTATTCTTTTTCAAGTTCTTTTTCCATTTAGGTTACTACAGAATATTGCACAGAGTTCCCTGTGCTATACAGTGGGTCCTTGTTGGTTATCTTTTTTAAATATAGTAGTGTGTGTATGTCAATCCCAAACTCCCAATTTTCCCTCCCCCCCGAGGGACAGGATTTCTTTTTTAGGATCTCCTCAAATCACATATCACCAACTGTCTCTGTGGTCGCCTAAAGGGATGGGGTCAATATCACCACCCCTTGAGCATGACTGGCTCTGTGACCGCTTTGGCCAAGAGAATGTGGTAGAAGTGACGCCATGCCGTGCTCTGGGCCGGGGGTTTCAGAAACCGTCCAACCGTGGGGAAGCTGGTTTCTGGGTCAGAGTCCTCCTGCACTGAGCCTGCCATGCTCTGGGGACACCCACGCTACTCGTGCGTGGATGCCACGTGAAGAGAGAGCCCCAGATGTTCCAGCCATCTCAGCCCACACACCAGCCAAGTGGGTGAAGGAGCTACCCTGGACACGGCAACCCCAGCAGATGGAATGTGCAGGAGACCTGAGAAACCCAGCTGTTTTCATTTCCTAGGGCTGCGGTGATACATTACTACAAAGTTACAAATGCAGTGGCTTCAAACAACAGAAATTTATTATTCTCTCCACTTCTGGATACTAGAAACAAAAAATCAAGGTGTTGGCAGAGCCATGCTTCTTCTAAAGTCTCTGGGGAAGAATCCTTCCGGGCCTCTTCCTAGCTTCTGAGGGTTGCCGACGATGCTCGGCAGTCCTTGGCTTGTGGCTGCATCACTCCAGTGCTTGCCTCTGTTGTCACGTGAACGTCTTTCCTGTGAATATGGCTGTGTGTCTCCAAATCTCTCTGTCCTTATAAGGATACCGGTCATTGGATTTCGGGGCCCACCCTAACGCAGTTTGACCTCATCTTAACTTATCACATCTACAAAGACCCTATTTCCTTATAAGGTCACATTCATGGAACCTGGGGGTTAGGATTTCAGCATATTTTGGGGGGACACAATTCAACCCACACCACCAGCCAACAGCCAGCACCAAGGTTTCAGATATGAATCAGCTCATCCATCTCCAGCTGTTCAAGCCAGCCCATTTTGGCCCCAGTCCATTGTGGAGCAGATACTCACTGATCTCACTAGGCCTTGCTCAAATTCCCAACCCACAGAAACATAAAGAGGTGGTGGTTTTACATAGCTGAGTTTTGGAGTATTTTGTTATGCTGCAATTGTTGGCTGAAACAGTCACTTGTTCGTTTGTCTGTTTTTTTGCTAACTTTCCCCACTAGAATCTCCATAAAAGGCAAGCCCTTCTATTTGCTCACTACTGTATTCTCAGTACCTAGATTAGCGCCCAGGACATGGCAGGTGATGAAGAAAGGAGGGAGGGAAGGAAGGAAAGACTACATCTTCTGTGGTATCTTACAACAAAACCTGGGCTAGAGCTATATCTCCCATGATGCCCTAAGGCAGAGATGAGGCTAAGGTGACATTTTCTGAGATGCTTCATAATTAAAATTGAGGCCAGTTTCACCTTTCCCGTGATGCCCTACAGCAGAAACTGTGTTACTGAATTAGATGGGAGGCCCCCCCATCTTGGGGACCTAACGGAACCAAAGTCCCGCCTCCCACCCAGCCTCAACCCTGTCCTTCAGGAAGTTCTTTCCCGCTCAGGTTCTGCCAATAACGAAATTGAGTTTGGTGCAAGCAAGACAGGTTTTTATTCAATGGCCCAAGAATGGAGAAGGGAAGCTCTGATTACAACCGGGGCAAGCTTTTTATAGAAAAAGGTTATTGGGGATGGGGGTCTTTTGTCATCCTGATTCATGGAAATGGGTGGTGATTTCCCAGAATGCAGTTCGTGCCTTTTTCTGCCCTTGTACGGCCCTTGAGTGTCTGGGTGGGAATTGGGTTGAACCAATATGGCCCGGTGGGCAGAGATCTTATTATTACAATGAGATGGTAATGAGCTGTAGAGCAACCTTTGTCCCAGTTTTGAAGTTCAGTCAGCTTATACCAATGTCTCATGGTTAACGCTCTCTTGTTCCTGTCTTGTAAACACAGCTAGAAAATACAGATACAGTCAGGTTTTTTGCAAGTTTGCCCAGAGTGAGGTTTTTATTAGAAATGGGAGGGGGTGGGGGGTGGCTTCCTTACCTCCTTGCCTAAGATAGGTGTACATGTTCTATAGAGAGAGTTTAAGTGTGGGTTAGGGACCCTCAGATTGCTCCCCTGGGTGACAAGTGGAGGCTACGATTGCATCCATCATGATACCCCACAGCAGAGATTGGAGGCTAAGGAATACATTTCCCGTGATGCCTTACAGCAGAAATTGAAGCTAGGGCTGCATTTCCCAGGAGACCCTATGGCAGAGATTGGAGGCTAGGATTGCATCTCCCATGATGCCCTACTGTGGGGATCAAAGGATGGAAATACATGTCCCATGGTGCAGATATTGAGGCTAGATAAATTTCTCAGAATGTTCTACACCAGACCTTGTGATCAGGACCTCATAGTTAATGGTTCCCAAGTTTTTGTTCAGGGATCTCTGTTGCAAGAAATAAAATCTGTTTAAGCTGACTCAAGCAAAAACGACAGCTTTATTGGAAGTTTAGATCCAAGCAAGAGCTGGGTCTCTGGGCTGCACCAGGGACAAGAAACAGAATTGAAAAGCTGTGTGAAATCAATGTTGTCTCTGTTTTGCAAAATCTCTCTGTCCCTCTGTGTCACTCTCTCTCTCCTACACTGAGTGTGTGGTTTCCCTCATGGGCTGGGCTTTCACTTTATTTTTGTCTCTTCACAGACTACCTTCTGCTTCAAGCATAGTAGCCAAATATGCCCTTGAAATGTCAAGAACTACTTTTGTCTGGTTCTAAAATTTTAATGGACAGACTCTTCTCTGGTGGGGTCCAGTTTGGGTGAGGGCTCTGCCTACGACCTCCTCTGCTATGGCCAGGGAAGTTTACATCAAAGCCACCACATACAGTTGTTCAGGTTGTAAACAGGCATCCACTGGTCAGGCAATTCTCATGGTAAGCAACCCACTTGGCCAGAGCTGAGAAAACAACCTCTGTGAGAGAGATCCTATCACAAGGATGGGGGAGCAATTGAAAAAGAAAACTACAACTTACAGTGTTTTAATCTGCAAGCAGGGCTGCCTCCATGTATTCTATGTGAATCGCAGGCAATATGGTAGCCAGGGCTGTATTTAAGAGGACACCCAACTCAAAATGGTTGAAACAAAGAGGAAATTGATTATCTCACAGAACAAGAGCTCAGGAGTTAGGGCAGTTCCTGGGTTGACTTATTCAATGTTTCCATTATGTCCTGAAGGATCCATTCAAGCTTATCTACCTCGTGGCCTTAAGATGGCCACTGCAGTTCCAGACATCACACCCACATTCAGAAGCAATAACAAAGGGCCGTCTCTTCTTGGGTGTCTTTTTTAAAGCAAAGAAAGCTTATCCCAAAACTTCCAGGCTGACTTGCCCTCCCCACATTTTATTCGCCTGATTTGTTTCATACCCCCATGCCTATAGCATTCACAGAAAGGGGCATGGAACCACAATATTTGGCAAAGTATATTCAGACCCTACTCCTAGGGCTTCCTGCACATCATCTGGCTATTAAAGAAAGGTTGATGCCTGAACAAAATCAGGATTCTCTTAGGAAGGAACAAAGGAGGAGGGAATGTGTATTAGGAAAAAACACCCACCCAGTCTTCCTCCTGTAGAGGGAACAACTCAGTTCTTCCCTACTGTGTCTTTCTCCTGTGTGTCTCCTTTATTCTCACACTACTACCACACTCACAACACTTCTGGTCACCAAATGTGGGGGGGGGGATTCCCCCCAACCAAGCAATCCTCTGTGACACCTTCTGGTCAATTCTGACAATACCTACCTGGAAATAGCGTCAGATCCCACAGATTAAGGGCTCAGTCCCACAGTCCCCACTTCAGATGACAACTGAAAGTCCAGACTATGCTCCTGACCAATCGGCTACAAATCAGAAGTTCCCATGACCCCCTCTTCAGGTTTGATTAACCTGCTAGAGGGGCTCACAGGACTCAGGAAAACAATTACTTACCTTTACCAGTTTATTATAAAAGGATACGATAAAGGATACAGAAGAACATCCAGACGGAAGAGATGAATAGGACAAGGGGGCACACAGCTTCCATGCCCTCTCTGGGCATGTCACTCTCCCAGCACCTGCCTGTGTTCACCAAACTAGAAGCTCCCTGAACCCCAAACTATTGGGATTTTTATGGAGGCTTTATCACGTAGGCATCATGGATCATTAACTCCATTTTCAAGAGAATGGGGATCAGGGCTGAAAATTCCATGCTTGTAATCATAGTTTGGTCTTTTCGGTGACCAGCCCTCATCCAGGAGTCCACCAAATGTCACCTATTAGAAAAAGAGACACTCTTATCACCCAAGAAATTACAAGGATTTCAGGATCCCTGTGTGGGGAACTGGGGTCAAAGACTAAATATTAGAACAAAAGATTCTCCTGGTGTTCTTATCACTTAGGTAACTACAAGGGTTTCAGGAGCTCCGTGCCAGGAACCAGGGGCAGAGACCAATATATATTTCTATTATCTCGCAGAATAATGCTGAGAAAACAACTAACAAACTCTGAACCATCCCTAGACTTCAAAAACTCAAGAATAGTCAACCCACGGCGTGCAGCCCATCCCCCCAGAATAGCAGGCACGGCAGTTGTCTCCCCAGTGTCTATTTCTGTTTGAGAAATCTAATTTCACCTCTGACCTGGTGGTAGGGGGAGCCTGTGGCTCATATCTGATTTAACCAGCTTAATCTCATCCCCTGGCCATTGACATTGGTTCAGTGATAGGCAGGTGGCATCATCTGGACCAATGAGACACAATGGAAGGTTTTTGGGGGGCTTCTAAGGAAAAATATTTCCTCACTCGGCTGAGGGAGCTTCTTCAAGTTTCTCCTCTGCTCAGTCTCCCACAGTCTGACTCTCTCAGTCTGTCTGTCTTTTTCTCTCTCTACCCCTCTCCAAATTTGAGGGAAAAGTGTGGCCCCAGAGGTATTTGCCAGCCATCCTGCAACATGAAGGGACTATTTACCTTAGGACAGACAATTTTGAAGCCAGTCATGCCCAAGACTTTTTTTTAAAAATAAATTTATTTACTTTATTATTTTTATTTTATTCATTTAATTTTTTTGGCTGCGTTCAGTCTTTGTTGCTGTGCGCGGGCTTTTCTCTGGTTGCGGCGAGTGGGGGCTACTCTTCGTTGTGGTGCGCGGGCTTCTCATTGCGGTGGCTTCTCTTGTTGCGGAGCACGGGCTCTAGGCACGTGGGCTTCAGTAGTTGTGGCACGTGGACTCAGTAGTTATGGCTCATGGGCTCTAGAGCGCAGGCTCAGTAGTTGTGGTGCACGGGCTTAGTTGTTCCGTGGCATGTGGGATCTTCCCCGACCAGGGCTCGAACCCGTGTCCCCTGCATTGGCAGGCAGATTCCCAACCACTGAGCCACCAGGGAAGCCCCCCCAAGACTTCTTTATATGTGAAACAATCCTCTTTTCCTTAACCCAGTTGGGTTGGATTTTCTGTCACTGGCATGAAAACCCTAATGGATAAAGTACCCTGGAGTAGGATAAGGACAGGACCACCTCAGGTGGAAGAAAAGGTGGGACCCAAAAAAGACAGATGAGAACCAAACCAACATCCCACAGGGTGCCCTGCAGCTGGAGCAGGAGACATTGGTTAGAGCCACGAGCAGGGGACCTATAGGTTCTTGGGAGGAAAGATAACCCTTAGCTACCCCCTAACCCAGTATCCCAAATCCAGGTTGGACACCTCTTTCCCACTTATCTTAACACAGAGAACGTGAGCCCTGGGAAGATTAGAGATTATCCAGCACGACACCTCTTTCCCCAGTTTACAGAAAGGTAAACTGAGAATTGAAAAGGAAAGGAATCACTTGGAGCTGTGGTCCTGGGGACATAGAGGTTGATGGGAGCTTGGGTCCCAAGGACAGAAAGGATGCTGGGAACCATGGTCCTGGGGATACAGAGGTTGACGGGAGCTTGGGTCCTGAGAACTCGGCACTGAGGACAGAAGAGGTGCCGGGAGCTGAAGTCTATTGGAGGACCTGGATGTAGGATTTTTTGGTAGTGATGGAGATAAAGAGCAAGGATTTTCATAGTTGGCATATCCCAGTTTCCCTGATTGTCAAATGGTGGTGGGAGAGGTTGAGGTCTCCTACCTTCCATGGTTTCTCACTCTTCCTGGGTCCTAAGGGTGATAATCCTGCACCAGGTCTACAAGGTCCCACAGAAGTGGGCTCAGGGAGACTCACCTCCCAGGAGGGAGAAGGGACTCAAGTCTGGAGAGGTGAGTCAGCACCAACAATGGAAGAGAAGCGGGGAGAGCACACAGAGAGACAGGGACACAAAGAGAGACTGGGGGTGGAAGAGCAGGGAAGCAGGGTGGGGAAGCTAGATGCTAGGGCCTGGGAGGGGTCCACCGGAGCCTCTCCCTCCGGGGAATGATGCAGAAACACGGAGTTTCCGGGTGAGGACAGGAGGGAGGGTGAGACCTGACCCCAGCCCAGCCCAGCCCTGCCCTGGGAGATCCTGGACCTGCCCAGACAACAAGCTGCTGCCTTCCTCTCAAAGTGGCTCAGCTCACAGCCTGGCACATGACACTTTCACCCTCACACTCACCTGTCCACAGAATACCTCTCACAGTCACCTCTCCCATAGCCCACTCCCGTTCCCTCCACGCTCACACCTTCACCTACGCTCCGCCTCTGGAATATGTGCACGCCCCCGCCTTCACCTCCACCCATCTGTCCACGGAGCACCTCCACCTGCCCACTGAACACCTCTCACACTCACCTTTTCCACCAAACTCCCCCTCCCTGGACACTCAGCCTCACACACATCCTCACTCAACACTCTCCCCTCCACACACACCTGCACCGTGGCGCACCCTTCCAACAGCACCCTCACCTTTCACGTGACACACTCCCCCTCACACACCCCCTGCACGCGCTCCCCTCTTCTCCATCACCCACCCCCTCTGCCGTCACCCAGCCCCCGCACTCTCCGGCCGCGAGTCGCGCTCGCACACACCGCCTGCACGCCTCCGCCCGCGGACCCCCAGCTCTCGGGCGCCCCCCCTCAGTCCGGCTCCCCCAACCCTCTCGCGGCGTCCTCTCCCCCATTGTCTGGGGCCTCCCCGCGTCTCCCTGCCCCCTCCCCGCGCCGGCCCCGCCCCGGCCTCGGCGCCCCGCCCCCCGGGCGGGCAGGGGGCGGGGCGAGGGGCGCGGGGGGCGGGGCGGGCGGCGCGGGAGGTGCAGGTGCCGGCCGGGAGCGAGCGGCGGCGGCGGCGGCAGCGGCGGCACCATGGGCCGGGCCCGGCGCTTCCAGTGGCCGCTGCTGCTGCTGTGGGCGGCCGCGGCGGGGCCAGGTAGGGTCGGGGGCCGGGGCGGGGGGCGCGCCGCAGTGACAGCCAGGCGGCCGCGGGGCCTCAGAGGCGGAACAATGCGCGCGGGGCCGGGCCGGGCCCCCTCCCCGGGACAAAGCGCAGCGCGGGCCGGGAGCCGCGAGCCGGGAGCCGCGAGCGGGGGAGGGGGCGCGGGCCCCGGCCGCCGTGCCGCAGCCCCCCCCCGACCCCGCACAGGCCCCGATCCCGGCGGGACAAAGGGCCCGAGACCCCCAGTCCAACCCCAAGCCAGCCTTCTCGGGGCCGGCCCCGCTGTCCTTCTGTCCGGTCTCTGGGTCCCTCTGTCCGCCTGTCTCTGAGTCCCTCAGCCTCTCTCCTTGTCCCCCTACCCTTGTCCTCTGTCCCTCAGTCTCCAAGACTGTCCCTCTCTGTCCCCCTTTCTCCTTGCCTCCCTGTCCCCCAGCTCTCTATCCTGTCTTTGTCCCCTACATCTGTCCCTTGGTCTCTGTCCCTTTTTACTGGGTCACTCTGCCGGCCCCCCATCATCTTCTCGACTCCCTTCTCTGCCCCCTGTATTTTTGCCCTCCCTCTCTGCCCCCATTTTCCTTCTCTGTCCCTGTCTCACTGTCACCTCTGGTTCTCTGTCCCCCATCTGTCCCATTCCCTTGTCTCTCTGTCCCCTATCTTTCTGTCATTCCTGTTTCTCTAGCCCCCTCTATCACCTATCTCCCTCATTCTCCGCTCTCTCCCCTCTCTCTGTCCCACTGTCTCCCTGTTCCCTGTCTCTCCGCCTCTCCTTTCTACCCTTACATCCTCCATCCTGGGCTCCCCCATTGCCATCCTTCGTTTCTCCATATCTCTATCCCTCTGTGCCCCTGAAGAGGAATTGAGTCAGGGAGGGCATCCTGAAGGGCCCTGGAGGGAAAATGTGTATGGGGAACCTTGGCATGTGGACACACACGTGGATTCAGCAAATGCCTAGCAAACGCTGCCCCTCTCCACCCGTTCACACACCCAGGCCACGACCTACAGAGAAGGCCCCTCCAGGACCTCCAGGGAGCCCTCCACATACCCTTATCACGCACAGTGAAAAGCTGGAGACCTCCAAGATAGGGTGACCCTGAGATCCGGGACAAGGTCAGGAAATGTCAGCCCCACACTCACACTCTCACACTGTGTGTGCCTGGTACCTGCCACAGGTCACCCCGTCCCCGGTGGGGGAAGCCACTCCTGGGGGGAATGGATGACTGGGAGGTGGCTGAGCAGAAGTGGGAGGGCCGTATGTCCTGTAGAAATTTGGGAGCTGTGACCAGATGGCACAGGGCTGGGGGCCTGCCTGGGTTTAAACCCTGGCTCTTGCCATTTGCCAGGGTAGCCAATGGCAAGCACCCTCCTCTCTCGGGGCCTCAGTTTCCCTTTCTGTAAAGTGGGGATGTTGAACTCGGTGACCTGAAAGGAAAGGAACTGCAGCTTGGACCCCTGAAGGGGTTTCTGGCAAGTTGGGTGCAGTGACACCTTCCCCACTCGAGTCTGAGGCAGAGCCTCCCTCTCCTCTCCTCGGGGCAAGGTGAGGGGCAGAGTGGACCTGTCACCCTCCACCTTGCTTTCTTTTATAGTCTTCTGCCATCGCTTCAAAACTTTCACCATTACCTCCTTTCTTTGTGGCGGACATGCCACAATTTCCCAGATGAGCACTTTGGTACCTTAGCTACATCTCCATCCAATTTTGTCTTTCTTTCTTTCTTTGTTAGTCACTAAAAACCAGGCTCATAGACTCCTAGAACCAACGAATCCAGTAAACAAAGAACCTGAGGGTATTTTAGAACCGTTGACATCTTTAGGCTTCCAGAATCCCAAAGTCTTTAGAATCTTGACACCTTTAAAGTTCTAGATCCTTGCTGGCATTAGCATTCTAGCCTCCTGATATCTTCACAATTCTGAAACCTTGACCTCTTGGAGATCCTGAATCTTGACACCTCTGACATCTAGAATCTTGACGGCTTAGAATCGTGGGAATTTGGATTCTCAGAATCAGAATGTAGCCTAAGATGACCACCTTCCCAGTTCGAGAATCCTTTCTCCAGCACTTCTGGGAGGTAGCTCTACAGGCTTGTCCCTTGTTTGGTTTTAAAGTCACTGCTTCCTGGTACACTAATCCCTTCTATAAACTTTCTCTAAATAAAATGGTGTGGGACTTTACAAGTTGGGAGAGAGCTAGGTGTCATGGGAAGCACTCTGGAACCAGGCCTCTCTGGTGTAATTCTGGGTCAGCCCCTGCCCTTTCCCGCTCTGAGCCTCACTTCCCCTTTTGTAAAGCATGGAGTAGGCAGCTGGAGTACCCTGATCTGAGGACCTTTCATGCTTTCCTTTTCTCTGGATATCTCTGAATGGCTTTGGCCACCAGATTTTAGGAGTTGTCCATGGTCCCCATGTTTCCCTCTTAGTCACTCCCCTTCCCCTCTCACCTTGCCCAGCCAGCAGGAGTGGGGATGGAAGATGGGGTTCATTTACACCCTTTCAAAACTGTATTCTCTTTTTCCTGGCTCCCTCATCTACCAAGAATACCAGCAGAGGCTGATGAGATTTATGCCAAGAGAAAGAAGGGGTCCAGAGTGGGTGGGTGAGAGGAAGTGAGAGAGAGATGGGTTGCCTGCCCAGAGATGCCCACAGGCAGAAACAGAGACCCACAGGCCAGGAATTGGATGGAACAGAAAGGAGCAGAGGAAACAGATCTCCAGATCGAAAGAAAAGATAAAGAAGCTATGAAGAGTTGGGGGGCTTTGTGGAGGGAGAGTTTGTTGATCCCGAATAATGTTTCCCTCCCAAGTGACTCACTCCTCCCTCTCTCCTAAAGTTCTGCCCAGCCACTCTGAAAGCAGGGTTCTGTCACTGGTCCTCACCCACCCATGAGCCGAATGCCTGAGTCCCCAGAGCAGGGGTCAGGTTCCGCGATGGATTCCAAGACCTTAGACGCAGCAGGGCTGGGGCCTGGGGTGGGTTAATGTCGTGTGAGCCTGGCCTGTCCCCGTCTTGGGGAACACAAAGGCAGCTTTCTCTCTCTGGGTGGGGTGAGGGGCGGGGGGGGGGCCAGGAGACCGTTGGACTCGCCAGCACCCATTGGCCTGTGGCACCAGGACACAAGCACCCACTGGTTCCTGCCTGTGCAGACCCCGGGCCCATAGGTCCTCTGGGAACTGGGCACCAAGGCTCCTCAGCCGGCACCCAGTGGGGCAAGAGGGCGGCTGCAGAGCCCGGGCTCTTCTGTAAGGGGGCAAATAGAGGGCGCTGGGGGTGGAGGAGAGGACAGTGGGTGCTCAGTGCAGGCTCACCCCCTTCCTGGAGCAGGAATTCTTCCCCTGACCCCAAACCCAGGGGGAACCTCTGGAGGACTCCCCTACCCCCTGGCTGGGCTTGAGGCCCGGAATCCAGGGAGCTCTAAGTATCCCAGGAACGTGGGGACCACAGGGGGAACTTTGTGTGTGAGCTGCTGACTCACCCCTACGCCCCCACCTGATGCTTGCTTCGCAGACAGGAGGAGGAGAGGGCTGCGGAGCTGGGCTGGCGTTCTGGGGGTTGAGGACTGTGGAGCTGGAGTCAGAAGTTCCCAGGAGGGGGCTGGGGGCCTGGACTCTGGGTCTGAGGGAGGAGGGGCCGGGGGCCTGGATCCTGGGGCTGAGGGGGGAGGGGCCGGGGGACTGGATCCTGGGGCTGAGGGAGGAGGGGCCGGGGGTCTGGATCCTGGGTCTGAGGGGGGAGGGGCCGGGGGCCTCGACTCTGGGTCTGAGGGGGGAGGGGCCGGGGGTCTGGACTCTGGGTCTGAGGGGGGAGGGGCTGGGGGCCTGGATCCTGGGTCTGAGGGGGGAGGGGCCGGGGGTCTGGACTCTGGGTCTGAGGGGGGAGGGGCTGGGGGCCTGGATCCTG
The DNA here is from genome assembly GCF_028564815.1 of Eubalaena glacialis. NCBI lineage: Eukaryota > Metazoa > Chordata > Mammalia > Artiodactyla > Balaenidae > Eubalaena > Eubalaena glacialis. The sequence continues at coordinate 58,758,361 of NC_083733.1, read as the reverse complement.
GGTCTGAGGGGGAGGGGCCGGGGCCCTGGATCCTCGGTCTGAGAGAGGAGGGGCTGGGGTCTTAGACTCCTGGATCTGGGGGAGGAAGGGAGCTTGAACTCCTGGGTCCAGAGGGAGAAGGGGGCTGGGGTCCCAGACTCCTAGGTCTTGATGGAGGGTGGGGTGGGTACAGACTCTTGAGTCCTGAGAGAGGAAGGGGCTGGGGGTCCCAGTCCAGGTTTCTGAGGGAGGAGGGGCTGGGACCCTGATGCCTAGGTCCTGCGAATACAGGCGCCTTCACAAGGCTGAGTTGGGGAAGAATTGATGCTTTGTGCGAGGATGTTCGGACTCCGCCATTGATGGGGGCTGAGGGGGGGGTCGGTCAGGACGCAGGGATGTACCACCTCCCTAGGGGAGGATGTGGGGGAAGGAGGCATGATGCCACGAGCCCCCTGGGGAGAGGATATGGAGGCGGTGGCTGTGACCTTCCCGGAACTGTGACCTTGAGACTCCCTTGGGTATTCGCTGACTCAGGACCCAGGAAGTACTCCCCCCACTCGGCTTAGTCTCCGTGGAAACATCCACCAGCTGTGTAGTCTGGACCCCTGACTCCTGGGTCCTGAAGGAGGAGGGGGTTGGAGGCCCAGAATCCTGGATTTGAGGAGGGAGAAGGCTGAGGGCTTGGGACTTCTGGATCTGAGGGAAGAAGATGCTGAGGACCCCCGATTCCTGATCCTGATGGAGGAGGGCGCTAGGAACCAGGACTCCTGGATCCTGGGAGAGGAGGCAGCTGGGGGGGCTGGATTTCCAGGTCTAAAGGAGAAGAGTGCTGGATTCTGGGTCTCTACATATCACCTGTTCAGCCACTCTTCCCCAAACCCTCCCCAGTCCCTTTTTCCAGGCACCATCCCCATGACGACTCCAGGCTGTCAACACAGTTTAAAGGGCCAGTGCCCCAGTCCCCAAGCTCAGCCCCTCTCTGACCAGAAAGTTCTGCCTCACCACCCCCCAACCCCGAAACAAAAGCTCCTAGGACATTAATATTCCAGGCACAGACACTGTTGGTTACTGACTCCTCAGGAGGGGGAGGGAATAAGACAAAAGCCCCCCACCCTCACCCCATGTGCACCCTCAAGCAGAGAGCAGGGGACACATTTGGTGGGGCAGACCCAGAGGTCCTGAGGGCTCCCAAGAGATGTTGAGTTTATGCCACTGACTTGCCTGGGACCCCTGAGCCTCGTTTTCCACATCTATAAAATGGGGGGCTAGCATTGGGCTAGTCCTGAGGTCCAGGATCCATGGATAGGCTTCAAGATGTTTTTTTTTAAAGTGCCAGAATGTGCAAGCAGGCCACTTTTCAGGTGGATGGGCATGTTTCCGGAGGTTATAATAACAGCAGCTTTGCACAGAGGGCTCCCTGAGCCTCAGGTCCTGGGCTAATCCTTGTGAATCAGGCATTGGCATCATCCCCACTTTACAGACAGGGCATCTGAGGCTCAGAAAGGTTAAGCCAGTTGTCCCAGGTCACACAGATGGCAAGTGGTCCAGCTGGGATCCACCCAGGTGTTTAAGATGAGAATAATGTGATGTCACAAAGTTGTTGTGAGGATGAAATGAGATCCTGCCTGACACGTGCGATTCATGCATCAGTCTCCCCAGAGACATCCCCATGCATGTGCCTCCCCAGGCACACTTCCAGGCACTAGGGTGCAGCAGTAAACCCAAGGGATTACATCCCTGCCTTCATGGGGTGTATATTTGAGTGACGAGGGACAAACAGACAACAAACAAGTATGCAAATTAATAAAATAATTTCAGTGAAATTTCCATAGAGGAAATAAAACAGTGGTGACGAAATAGGAAGTGTTCTGGAGGGGAAGGCACAGGGAGTGAGCAAAGGCCTCTCTGATCTGAGGCACAGAGACCTGAATGAGAACAGGAGGCAATCCTGGGATGATCAAGGGGGAAGAACATTCCTGGCAGATGGAAGAGCCAGTGCAAAGGCCCTGAGGTGGGAACAAGCTCAGCATGTTTGAGGGACATCAAGGCCAGTGAGCCCAGAGTGAAGTGAGTAGCAGGAGGGTGGTTGGAACTGTGGTCAGAGAAGGGCCACCACCAAGCACCTTGAAGACGCAGGGAAGGGGTCTAGATTTTATTCTAAGTGTAATGGACAGCCTTCAGAGTGTTGTAAACACTCTGGCTGTGTTGAGACTGGCCTGGGGGGAGGCAGGTGGGGAAGAGGGGAGACTCATGAATAGTTCTTGAAGGACCAGGTAAGAGATGGTGTCCTTGGACTAGGTGATGGTAGGTGAGGTAGCCAAAGGTGAACAGGTTTGGGATATATTTTGGAAATAGAATGGATAGATCTTGCTGATGTTAGAGGTGAGGGAAAGGGTGAAAACTTGGATGATTTCTGGGTATTTTGGTCTGAGCAACCAGGTTGTGACATTTACCGAGACTGAGAAAACATGGGAAGGAAAATATTTGGGGCAAGGATTGGACATGTTAAAATTGATATTCTGGGAAGGACTAGATAAACCCCTAATAGTGGCTTAAATTCACAAAGCATTATATTCAAAGATAAAAGAAGCCAGAAGTAGGCATCCAGGCCTTTTATGGCAGCTCCACATCATCACCAGAGACCCAGGCACCTTCCAGCTCTTGGTTCCAGAATTCCATCACATCCTAATTCCATAAAGGTGACCTGGTGGAAAAAGGACTTATCCCCTTTCTTTAGAAAGTCCTCTCAAAATTATCACGTGACACTTTTCCTGATATCCAGTCGGACAAAATTTTATCACATGGCCTCACTTAGCTGCAAAGGAGTCTGGGAAATTTCTCTTTCTGCTGGATATAGGGCAACCGTAAAATACAACCAGGGTTCTTTTTCTAAAGAGAAAGGGAAGAATGGATGCTGGGTAGGAAGCTAGCTGTCTCTGCCTCCTGTCCCCAGAATTAATCTTTTCCGCCCCTCCGCCCCCAAAATCAGGTTACCTATCCCTCTTACAGGGACCATAACACTTCTGATGGGATTTTACAGTGATCTGTGTCTACCTCCCCATAAATATTGAAGGCCTTCCAGGACAGGGACCTCATGTGACTCATCTCTGGGCACCCAGCCCCTGAAAGCCTCCCCCCTGCTCAAATGAATGAATGAGACAGTATGTAAGAGACATGAAGCGATAGTTGTCCAACATTTAAAGGTAAATAACCAGATCTGATCATGGCTCTTTCCTGCTTCAGTTTCTCCACTGGCCTTCAGGATAAAAGCTAATCTCCTAGCCTGGCATTTGAGGCCCTTCATAAGCACATCCCACAAGCCCTCACCAATGCTGGACACTTTTCACCCAGAGAACCAGGAATGGATGTGGATGCAGGTTACGGAATCAGAAAGATCTGGAGGCAGACCCTGCCTCTGCCACCCTCAGGCTGTGACCTTGGCCAAGTCATTTTCTCTCTCTGGACCAATTTTCTCATCTATAAAATGGGAACTGGGAAAAAAAAACTGGGGATTGATAATAATGCCTCCCTTGTTCAGGTATTGTGATGATTAAATGGAAATTATATAGGTAATGCCCCTAGCACAAAGCCTGGAACAGGAGGTGCCTAATAAACAGAAGCTATTATGGTTATTGTTGTTTTGAAGATGACAGTGACAATGATGATGCTGATGATAATTAATCTCAGCTTTGAGCTTTACGCTGTTTCCTTGGCTGGAAACACCCCCTTACTAACCCCTTACCTTGTCCCTCTGTTGGATTAATCAGGGTAAGTTAACTGCTATAACAACAGCCCTGAAATCTCAATGGCTTAACAAAAAAGTGTATTTCTCACTCATGCTACAGTCCTGCGCAGGCAGCTCACAGGGGGCAGGAAGTCAGGGCCCTGGGCTCCTTCCAGCTTGTGATCCTGTCCTCCTCTGGGTTTTTGGGAGTCCTCTCCATTCAGCCAGTATGAAGGATTGCAAGTGAGATGAGCCAGGCTGGAAGAGGGGTTTCTCTCTTCTGCCTACAGCCCATTGGCCAGAAATCAGTCACATGGCCCCACCTAAGCACAAGGGATCCTAGGAAATGTAGCCTAATAATGTGTGGTACCAGTTCACTTTAGCGGTGTTAAGAGACCCTCCAAAACATAGTGTCTTTAAACAACAATTATGTTTTTTGCTCATGACTCTGGGGGTCAGCAATTTGGACTGTATCAGTTGGGTATTTCTTCTCTTGGTCTCACCTGGAGTCACTCATGTGGCTACAGTCACCTGGTGGTGCCACTGGGGCTGGGTGGTCTGGGATGGCCTCACTCACATAGCTGGCAGTTGGTGCTGGCTTCTGGCTGGGCTTCTCTCTCCATGTGGTCTCTCATCCTCAAGGAAGCTGGTTCCGGCATGTTCACCTGACAGTGTCAGGGCAGCAAGAGGGCATGCACGGAAGCTGCAAGGTCTCTTGAGACCTAGGCTCCAGAACTCATACAATATCACTTCTAGCAAAGTGATATTGACTTCAAAGCAAGTCACAGAGCCTCCCCAGATTCGCAGGGTCAGAGTGCTTCGTTAATGGGAAGAGCGGCAAAGTCAGCTCACAAAGGGCACATACAGGGATGGGAAGAATATCGTGGCCATCTCTACAGACAAGTTACAACATGTGCTCAGGTGTGAAAGACGGGGTTTGGTGAACACATAGCAGTTTCCCGTACCTGGTGAACTCCTGTGCACTCTTTAAAATGTGGATCCAATGGAGCTTTCTTGTAGAGCCTTCCCTGATCACCCCTCTCCCTGGGTGGTCTTAGTCTCCACTTCCTCTGGGCTCCCAGCATGCCCTGTGCTACCCGCATTAGAGCATATTCCACTGGATCTTGACTGCACTTCCTCTAGAGCAGGGGGCAGGTTTTCTCTATCTCCCGAACTCCAGCCTGCAGGAAGTGTTGGGTGTAATGAACTGAAAGAAAGGGAAAGGAGAGGGATTGGAGGTTTGGATGGGCGAGGAACAGAGGGAGAGAGGAAAGACTGAATTGCACCCCTCAGTGAGTCTCCTATCCTGTCTCTCTGTCTGCTGGTCCAGGGGCAGGACAGGAAGTACAGACAGAGAATGTGACAGTGGCTGAGGGTGGGGTGGCTGAGATAACCTGCCGTCTGCACCAGTATGATGGATCTATAGTTGTCATTCAGAACCCCGCCCGGCAGACCCTCTTCTTCAATGGTACCCGTGGTGAGTGCTGGGGTCTGGAATCCTGAGTCTTGAAGGAGGAGAGGGCTGGGGCCTGACAGAGGACAGAGCTGAGACTCTGGACTCCAGGGTCTGAGGGAGGAGGGGGCTGGGGGCCTGGACTCCTGGTCCTGTGGATGGGAGGGCATGAAACGTTCTGGGTACCCAAGGGAGTAACTAGGTGGGCACCTTAGACGCATGCGTATGGTTGGAGAAAAGAGGCAGAGGGCTGAACTCTAAGCTCCTGGAGAAAGGGTGGGACTTCTGAGGTCAGTATTCCCCAAGTTCACTCTTGTCGTTCACTCTCTAGCCCTGAAGGATGAGCGTTTCCAGCTTGAGGAGTTCTCCCCACGCCGGGTACGGATCCGGCTCTCAGATGCGCGCCTGGAGGACGAGGGGGGCTACTTCTGCCAGCTCTACACGGAGGATACCCACCACCAGATTGCCACGCTCACTGTACTGGGTAACGGCCTCCCCCTCCTCAGACCCATCCCTTCTCCTTTCTCCTCTGCTTATCCCTTATCCTGAGACCTGACCCTGGCTGTTTTTAACCTCCTGGACATCTGGTCCCAGTAAATAAGGCTGGCCTTCCTGACCTCTGGCCTCTGTGTTTGACCCCTGCCACCTGGGACCCTTGTTCCCTTTGGTCCCTGGAATCCCGCAGCCTGGTTACTTTGAGCCCACCTTGGTGCCTCCCTTGACCTCCTCCTTGCCCCCTTCTCCCTGTGGCAGTGGCCCCGGAGAATCCTGTAGTGGAGGTCCGGGAACAGGCGGTGGAGGGCGGCGAGGTGGAGCTCAGCTGCCTCGTTCCACGGTCCCGCCCGGCCGCCGTCCTGCGCTGGTACCGGGACCGAAAGGAGCTGAAAGGTACTACCTGGGGTCAGGGATGGGGGTGGGCGGGGGAGGTGCCAGCGAAGGGCGGGACTTAAGAGGAGGCGGGGTTCCAGGAGGCATGGCTTGGGAAGGGTTGGTTTTTATGTGGGCGGGGCCTGAAGAAGAGTGCACAGGTTTGGCAGACACTAGTCACTCAATATATAGCTATTGAATGAACTGATAGGTGAGAGGGCGTGGGGTGAAAGAGGGGTGAGCTTTGGGAAGAGCCACGTGGGGTGGTGGGCCTCTTTCGAGGAAGGGCGTGGTTTGGAGAAGTAGAGGCGAGGGCTGTGGATAAGGGGCGGAGCTTGGCAAATAGCCTACTTCGGGATTGGCTTGGGGGGTGGGGTGCTCCTTCGGTGGGCGGAGCCATAACCCCGACCTGACAGTGTCTGGGCGGGTCTTGGCAGGAGTGAGCAGCAGCCAGGAAAATGGCAAGGTCTGGAGCGTGGCGAGCACAGTGCGGTTTCGTGTGGACCGCAAGGACGACGGAGGTATCGTCATCTGCGAGGCGCAGAACCAGGCGCTGCCCTCTGGACACAGCAAACAGACGCAGTACGTGCTGGATGTGCAGTGTAAGTGCCTGGCGGGCCAGCACCCGGGGGAGGGAGTGTACCAACCCCCGCCGCCTGTCCCCGGGGGAGTTCCTAGTCTGCATGATGACCCGGACAACCACTCTCCCATCTCACTTCTGCCCACAGACTCCCCCACGGCCCGGATCCATGCCTCCCAAGCTGTGGTGAGGGAGGGAGACACGCTGGTGCTGACATGTGCTGTGACGGGGAACCCCAGGTGAGCTCTGCGGCCCGAGACTCCAGGGTCCTGAGGAGAATAGGGCTGGGGACCTGGACACCTGTGTCTCAGGAAAGAGGGGACTGGGCTAACAGAGGGGGCTGCGGCCCAGACTTCTGAGTCCTGAGAAAGGAGGGGTCTGGAGCTAGATCGTGAGGAAGGAGGCCGTGGGGTCCCGGACTCCTGGATTCTCAGGGTGGAAGGGGCTGGGGGAAAGGCTGGGATTCCTGAGACCCTGGTGATGGGTGGAAGCTGGGTCCAGGACTGTTGGTTTTCTAGGAAGGAAAGGGCTAATAAGGACCCTCTTATTTGGAGATGCGGCATGTCTAGATTCCTGAGACGTCAGAATCGGGTGCTGGCACCTGCGTCCCTGACTCTCATTATATACCCCCGCCCAGGCCAAACCAGATCCGCTGGAACCGCGGTAATGAGTCTTTGCCAGAGCGGGCCGAGGCAGTCGGGGAGACGCTTACGCTGCCCGGCCTGGTATCCGCGGATAATGGCACCTACACCTGCGAGGCGTCGAACAAGCACGGCCACGCGAGGGCGCTCTATGTGCTCGTGGTCTACGGTGAGGACGCCCGGCGGCAGGCCTGGGGGCAGGGCTCAGGGTAGGGGCGGGGCCTCCCGGGATCTCCGCACTGTCCTGTGTGGGACTGGGCCTTGGGAACGGGCGGGCTGGATTGGATGGTGTTTGAGGCCCCGGCCTGTACAAAGAATGATTCCAGGGGGTCAAAAGCCCACAGAGTTCTTATAGTTCTGGGGCCAGACCGATCGTCTGGGTTCAGATTCAGTTCTGTAGCGTCCTGTTGCGGGTAACTTCGTGCCTTAGTTTCCTCATCGGTAAAGTGGAAATAAACAACAGCACCTACCTCATAGGGTTGTTGTGAAGACTATATGAGCTAAATATATAAAGCGGTTGGAGGCCCCTAGCACAAACTCAGTGTTATGTGTTTAGCTCCTATGACGGTGGGGCAGGAATTTTGGAGTGGTTGGGCCCTAGCTCAGCATTTTAAATACCTGGAGCGTTTCAGACAAGATGGGGAGGGACTTGGACCTGAAGTCAAAAGAAAAGGGATGTGTTCTTTCTGTTCTCTGGGGGGTGGGGTGGGGCGGGGGGGAGGAGGCAGGTAGACATTAGAGAAATGACTCGGGGGCCGGGTCGGGCATTGTACAAACCTACACGCATTCCTTGAGGAAGCGGAGCATTAAGGATGGCACCAGGGGAAGGGGCCACCATGTGGCAGTGATTTGAGGGGCGTGGCACATAAGGGGGCGCGGTTGGACGTGGCGTGCAGAATGGTTTAAGAGATTGGCAGCGATTGGCCCGGGCTGGGACCGTCCTCTGCTGACCTGGGCCTGCCCCCTGTCCCTTTGGCAGACCCTGGTGCGGTGGTAGAGGCTCAGACGTCGGTGCCGTACGCCATTGTGGGCGGCATCCTGGCGCTACTGGTGTTTCTAATCATCTGTGTGCTGGTGGGCATGGTCTGGTGCTCAGTACGGCAGAAGGGTGAGTGGGGGCGGGGTCTCAAATTCAGCGAGGGGTGTGGTTGGTTGTGGCGTTCGGAAAGGGGTGGGGCCTAAAACCGATTCGAAAGAGGGCGGGCGTAGAGCCGGGAGGGGGAGGAGCCTAGATCCAGGATTTGAAACCTGAGGCCCAGATCCCAAAAAGGGGCGGGTCTTTTGGTCCAGGACCCTAAAAGAGGTGAAGGGTTGAAGCTGAATTAAGACCATGCGTTTGAATTCCTAATTGCTGAGTTCGTTGGGAGCAGAGCAAGGGGATACTATCAAGAGAACGGATAAGGGTTGATCTTTCCGTGAACTTTTGGAGTCTTTCTAATTCTGCTTTTACCTCTTCCTCTGCCCCTGTTTTGCTATTCCCTGGACTTGATTCCCTCTCCCTGTATGTTCCGTCTCTCTCGCTTCCTTCGTCTGGTATGTCTTGTCGGCCTCCCTGTCTGACTCTTGGGTCCACACATATCTGTTGCCTCTGCCCGGGGGTCTGTCACCCCTCAGGCTCCTATCTGACCCATGAGGCCAGTGGCCTGGATGAGCAGGGAGAAGCAAGAGAAGCCTTTCTCAATGGCAGCGATGGACACAAGAGGAAAGAAGAATTCTTTATCTGACCCCACCTCCACCTCAGGCACGGGCCTGGGCTGGGGTCCACCCCACTGCCAGCTGCAAAGACATTTACCAGAGTCTGGGATGGTGGGCTTCTCCCCCCACCACTAACACCTCAGACGCTTGGGCAGGGATGGGGGTGTCGGATGCCTGGGTCTCTGCAAGGGCCAGAAGCAAGGGCCCAGAGGTCTGGGTCCCCCAGGGGGGCAAGGGCCAAAGGTCCAGACCCCCAAGTCCAGGGAGGGCGGTAGGGATTGGGTTGGGGGAAGATAACTGGGGGAAGGCCAAGGCCCCTAGGCTGCAGAACCAGGTCTTGTGGGGAGGGGTCAGATTCTGGGAAGGGTGGGGTGGGCAGGGAAGGGGAACAGAGATATCTTTGGGGGTCCCAGACCCCATGCCAGCCATTGGAGGAGTTCCACAGAGCTCTGGGCACCTCTTTGCAAAGCCATGTTTGCACGGTGGGGGTAAGGGTGGGGGGAGGGCGTGGAAACAGGGATTCTGTGTCTTTGTGTCATAACTTTGATGGGGGCGATGAGGGAGACAGCCCCAACTTTTCTCCAATCCCCCCTTCCCCAGGCTCCTGGCTCTCCTTCCCTCCACCTCCCTTCCCCCACATCTGTCCCTTCCATATTTGTCTCTCTGTCCACCCACTCCTTGGGGGGCCTTCCCCATCTCTCCTCCAGGCCCCCCGGGGAGGGGGAAAGGAGTTTGGGGGGAGGGTGCGTTGCTCTCTATGGTTTTATATATAATATATTAAAAAAAATCAAAAATCTATGAAAATATCAGATTGCACCCCCCTCCCCCCATTCCTGGCTTTTGCCCCCTTTTTCTTGTTTAAAAAAAAACACACACACACATTTTGTACGGGGCAGGGAGGGGAACGGGGAGGGGGTTTGGCAATCCCACTAACCACCATTAAACTGAGGAGAGAACAAGTGTTTGGGGTGGCTGTGTGTCTGTTCCTCTGCCCAGAGCTGTACCACGTTGGGAGGGGTGCTGAATTGAGGGAGGGGGGAGGGAGGGTGATGGTTGCTGGTGGACGGTATAGGCCAGGAGAGGGTCCTTACTTCTCCAAGGGCACCTCCACCCTTCCAAGAAACCTGTTTTTTTTCTGGTCAGTCTTTCAGCCAAAAGTCACCAAGTCTTGTCTCTTCAGTAGCCACTGAGCTACCCCATCCCCACCCAATAGCCTGGACCCTTCCCCTGGCTTACCCCCACCCCTAACATCAATCTCCAGAGGAGCTTTCAATTACTCACATCTTGACCTGTCAAAACCTGTCCCTGCCCTGCTCAAAAATCTTTCCCTAGCTCCCCTTCATCTCTAGATCAAGTCAAAGCCCCTTAGCCTGGCTTTCCAGGCCCCTCATCTAAATTTTAGACAAGTGATTCTAATTTTTGAGTCAAAAACATATTGACCTTACTTTGTGCCAGTCGCTGCTCAAAGGGCTGGAGATGCCATGGTGAATAAAACAGGCAAACGTTAGGTGTTCCAGACAGCTTAGCACTAAGCGCAAACTTGATCCTGTTCTAGGCACTGAGGACCCAAAGTGAAAAAGGTTGACTCCAGTCTTAGCTTCACAAAGCTTTCATGAGGAAACCAGACTACAGCAAGGACAGAAAAAAACAAAACAAAAACTTAACTTCAGATTGCCATAAGTACTATTAATATAAAATACAGAGTAAGGGGATGTGGGTACTGTTTTCTTTTAACTTGTTATTATGGAAAACATCAAACATACAGAAGTAGACAGAACAGGACAATGAAGCCCCATGTATCTGTCACCCCAGCTTCAACAACCATCACCTCATAGCCAATCCTGCTTTATCCATAACCCGCTCACTTCTCTAAAGCCAATCTGGAGGTGCTATCTTAAAAAGATCAGAGGAAGCCTGTCACATTGACATCTGTGCCAAGATATGAATGATGAGCACAAGAGCAGCTACTCGAAGATCAGAGGGAAAAGCATTTTCAGGCAAAGGCAACAGCAAGGGCAAAGACCTGAGACGGTAAAGAGATTGGGGTGTTAGAGGGGAAGTGGAAGTAGACAGGATTGGATGGGGATGGGGGTTGAAGTCAGAGATGAGCAGGGTTAGACCATGTGTATAGCTCCTGGGCCATGATAAAGGGTTTGGAATTTTTTCTAAATGTAACGGGATCTCATTGGAGAGTTTTAAACTGGAATGTGAGTCACGTCCAGGAAGCCTGGAATTCTGCAATAGCTTCCTATACCTTCATCGTAAAGTCTGAGCTCCTGACGTCGCCTGTAGGAGACTTTCCCCTCTCTGACTCTGTTCCAGGTACACCAAACTGCTTTCACTTCCTCCAACCAAGCAATTTTTTTTTTTGCCTCTAGGCCTTTGCCCTTGCTGTTCCCTCTGCCAGAAAGACTCCCTGGGGCAGGCGCCTCCTGTGGCTCCCACAGCTTCCTCTGCTTTACTCATCCCAAGTCTGACCACTCCGGGTTGTGGTTCTGATTATGTGTGAATCTCCCTCCTTTGACTGGGGGGCCAGCAGGATAGAGGCTGGGTATGTTCATGCGGAAACCATAGTGCCCTCTAGCACAGGGCCTGACACACAAGAGAGCAATAAATATTTATCCTGGTTATGGGGGGAGGGTTGTGAGGGTTGGTAAGGGTCTTGTCCCTTGTGCCCCCTCTCCGGATGCAAACTGATTCCGACTGAACGAAGGCTGCCCGCTTCGCTCTAGTCCGCAGTCCCTGTGCGCATGCGCTAGTGCCCGGCGTTTTCCATCCCCCCCACCACCAAGCCCCTCATATGCTAATCAATGCACTCCGGAGTATGGCCCCTCCGGGGAATATGCAAATCAGCTCTTCCATCGCCCGAGGCCTCCCATTGTCCCGCGCTAAGATTATGCAAATGAGCAGGCCTCAGGTCCAGGATCCAGGCAGAACTGGTACCCCCACCCCACCCCACCCCCAGCGCGTCCCATTCTTTGTAAGGCGCCTTCATGATCGCTCACGCACGCGCAAGCCTTGCAGTTTCTTGTTCCGTCCGGCTGCGGACTGTACCAAGTAAACCCGGACAGCGAGGGGCAAGGCCCGGAACCCCCTGCGCGAGCCTTGTCGATGACCCGACTAGACCCCTCTTCCCACTATGCTACAGGAATGGTCTATCTCGCCGCGCAAGCGCCCTAGGCTCTTCACGCCCCTCGCACTCCCTCCTACCCCACTTGCAGCGCAGGCGCAAAGCCTGGGCGTGCAGCCGCTGCCGCCGAGCCGGAGCTGGGGCCGCCAGCGCCGGTGAGTGTCCGGGATGGAGGTGCGCGGGGCATGCTGGGAAGCGGGCACTACGGCACCGCTGCATGATGGGAGTGACGGCTCCCGTCACGGAGGAGCCGGCAGCAGTCTTGGGCCGTGATGGCTTGAGGGCGAGATCTAGGCTCCCTTTTCTCCCCCACCGCATCTCCGTGCCGTCCTGGGGCATCCTGGGAAAATGGGACGCCGTGCTCTAAAGCATTGTGGGAGTCTGTCCCCTAATCGTTATGGGCCTGGTGCATTCTGGGATTATCCTAGCTTCTTGTGGGGAACCGTCCCTTTTGTCATACACCTTCCGCTGAGCATCCTGGAAGCTTGGAGTGCTTCGACGAAGAGCGCCTTGGAAGGTGGTCATTATAGGCCCGAGGCATCCTGGGGGAAATTGCGGCAGCAGGGGGGACCGGTCCTTATGGTCCTGTCTAAGGTTTTGTTCTTGCCTCCTCTCCCTAGCGTTGTGGGAATGGGTGCCTATTATGTTCGCGCATGGCATCTTGGGAGTTGGTTGCTGTAGGTTCATGACACTGTGGGGTCTCCGGCACTGTTTGCGTTATGGTAGTGAGAGAACCTCATTTATGCCCCTCTAAGATCGTAGAAGCCAGTCTGGCCGCCATGTTCACTGTAGGAATGGGACTTTGGCACCAAGGACTGCCTCCACCTGACATCTGGAATACTCTGGAAGGAGCTTTGTGTGATGTGGGCTTGGGGAAGGGTAGGCTGCACTGGTGAGCAATGTCTCCTGCTAATCCCATAGGAAGTTCTGATTGTCCCTGGTGTATGGTTGCCGGTTAAAGTATAGAACCTCCAGTTAAATTTGAATTTCAGATTAACAGCAAAGAACTATTTAATATACCCATGTTCCATGCAGTATTTGAGGTGTACATTTCTAAAAGACTCTTTATCTGGAATTCAAATTTAACTGGGTATTGTATATTTTTATTTACAAAATCTGGCAACCTATCCTGGCATAAAGTAGAGTTCCCAAATTAAATGGAGCCCTATAGGCAATAGGGTATTATGAGAACTCTTCTCTGCCAGTTATGAATCCTCTCTGTCCTTAAAGCCCAATCCAAGTGTCTTTAGAAAGCTCACCTGCCATTGATGCCAGCTTTCCCGTGCCCCAGCCTCCTCCAGGCTTCAATCCTAATCTTTTTCTCTTTAGTCCCCAGCATTAAACTCGACCCCTAGAGTTTGAAGGGAATCATGCGTGTTCCACCATATTAGCCAGTGCCCAGCACAGGCCTTGGTATATAAGAGGTGCAGCTGAGGCTGCCAGCCCCTTCATAACTTGCTCTGCCTGGCTCTCTACTCTCAGGGAGCACAGTGGGAGAAAAAGAAGTGCTGTGTGTGTGTGTGTGTGTGTGTGTGTGTGTGTCGGGAGTATTGATGAAGAGGGAGAAAAAGGAGAGGAGTCTTGGAAGTCTTCTTGGAAGAGGCAGAGGTGGTGTTTGGCTGAGGAGAAGTATAGAGGTTCTTGTGTTTGAGGTGGGCTTTGGAGAGAGAGTAAGAATTCTCCAGGCAGACATGGGGGAAAGAGCATATTCTAGACAGCAGTTGTAGGATTTACTAATACCCACAGATGTGAAAAGTCCTGTTGTGCACAGGGAGAGGTGAGAAATCTGGAATGGCGGGGGTTTATAGAGGGTTGGGGTTGCGGGTAGTAATAGCCACTGCTAATGGAGTACCTGCCACATTCCACCAATTTATATCAACGAGCCTACCGAATCTTCAAAAAATCTTTTCCGCTGAAGGATCATTTTATGAGAGGTAGGATGACATGGCTTCAAATCCTAGTTCACCCACCTACCAGTTGGTATGATAATTCTCTTTGTGCCTCCATTTCCTCATCTGTGCAAAGGAGATAATAATGTCTCAACGTGGTTACAAGTACGTAAATTAAGCCCTAGAAGCTCTTTTTGTACCTAGAAGGAAACAGGCTAGAGAAGATACGTCCTTTGTTTGAAGCTACGCAGCGAGAATGTGGCACATTTAGGATTCAAACCTAGGCATCATCTTGCCGAGGTGTAAATTGATAAAGAATTAGGGCAGGGACTTCCCTGGTGGCGCAGTGGTTAAGAATTCGCCTGCCAATGCAGGGGACACGGGTTCGAGCCCTGGTCCAGGAAGATCCCACATGCTGTGGAGCGACTAAGCCCGTGAGCCACAACTACTGAGCCTGCGCTCTAGAGCCTGCGAGCCACAACTACGGAGCCCGCGCGCCTAGAGCCCATGCTCCACAACAGGAGAAGCCACCGCAATGAGAAGCCCGCGCACCACAATGAAGAGTAGCCCCTGCTCGCCACAGCTAGAGAAAGCCCGTGTGCAGCAACGAAGACCGAATGCAGCCAAAAATAAATAAAAACTAAATTAAAAAGAAAAAAAGAGTTAGGGCTGACATTCACGAATCAGTGCAGCCATACTAGTTTTTTAAATATAGAACTACTTCTAGACTGGTTGGTATATCACCACTATTCCAAGTAATCCCTACCCCCGGCTGCCACTTTGGATTCTTCCCCCCGCCCCAGACTTTCCCACAGCCTAGCAAGTAAAGGATTAATGCCTGGCGTAGGCCCATGTTCCCCTCTCTGTTCTAATTGGTGCCCATGTTGGTACTCGCTGTTAAATATTTGGAATATTACCCTTTCACACCCCATTGAATGAGAACCAGATGGGGAAATTAAGGCCTACAGAGGGGCAGAGCCTGCAGTGAAGGCTCTGTAGGCAGTCAAGGCCCTTTAGGCAGTCAAGGACAGGGTTGGGATCATCTTTGCCTTGCCCACAACACTGAGCACACCGAGTCCTGGGGAGGCAGATGCTATGTAAAAGTTTATTGAGTCATCACAGGCCTTTCCTTCCCCTGTCCAGCATCCCTCTCTACCTGCTGACATCCTGCATCAGAGGACTTGTGGCCAACGTGTGGCTGTGGAAAGCTGGCCAGGGAGGGACACTGCCCAGCTGCTGCTCTGCTCCTGTCTCCTGTCCCCTCCCCTGGCCATGACAGAAACCCGTGAGCCAGCTGAGACTGGGGGCTACGCCAGCCTGGAGGAAGACGATGAGGACCTCTCTCCAGGTGAGATGGCCTTCGAGGTGGTGGTGTTGGCTTGACTATCTTCCTGGTTTGGGATTGGGGCTCCGCTGAGAAATCTTGACGGGGAGTGGCTCCTTATCTCGCTAGGTTTTCTGTTCTGATTAGGACTCTGTGCCCTGCTAGGGGATCCCTTCCTGCTGAGACTTCTGGGGGTTATAGATTGGCTGGGATTGCTCTCCTTGTTGTGATCGCTTTCTTTGCTGGAAGCTCTGGATCGGCTGTGGTCTCTCTTCTTTCTGGGAGTTCTAGATCGGCTGTAATCGCTCTCCTTGCTAGAAGTTCTAGTTTGGCTGAGATCTCTCCCCTTGCTGGAGGTTCGAGATCGTCTGAGAGCACTCTCTTTTCTGGGGGTTCTGGATCGACTGTAATATCTTTCCCTGCTGGAGGTTCTAGTTTGTCTGTGATCTCTCTCCTCACTGGAGGTTCTAGATTGTCTCTGATCTTTCTCTTTTCTGGGGTTTCTGGATTGGCTGTGATCTTTCTCTTTTCTAAGGGTTCTAGATTGGCTGTGATTTCTTTCCTTGCTGGAGGTTCTAAATCGGCTGTGATCTCTTTCCTTGCTGGAGATTCTAGTTTGGCTGTAATCTCTCTCTGTGCTGGGGGTTCTGGAGCGGCTGCAACCGCTCTCCTTACTGGGGGTTCTAGACAGGGTGCAACCTCTCTCCTTACTGGGTGTTCTAGATCGGCTGTGGTCTCTCTCCTTGCTGGGGCTTCTAGACCATCTGCGACCTCTCTCCTTGCTGTGGGTTCTAGATCGTCTGTGACCTCTCTCCGTGCTGGGGCTTCTAGACTGGCTGTAACATCTTTCCCTTTTGGGGGTTCTAAATTGGTTATAACTTTTCCCCTTGCTGCAGATTCTAGAGTGGCTATGTCTTCCCATCTGACTGGGAGTTCCCTTCCGGGTACGACTTCTTGCCCTGCTATGATTTCTCTTCCAACTGTGACTTCTCACCCTGCTGTGAGCCCTCTCCCTACTGCGACTTCTTGCCCTTCTGGGCATTCTAGACCGGCTGCGACTTCAGGGCTGGCTGGGGGTGCTAGACTGGCTGTGACTTTGGGGCCTGCTGGGTGCATTACCTTGGTTGTAACTCTCGACCCTGCTGAACACTTCAGTAGGGCTGTAACTCCATCCCCTGCTGGGGGTGATCATCTGACTATAACTCTTCGCCCTCCTCGATGATGATGGAGACGGGCAGTAACCTTTCTCCTCGAAGGGAGTTCTAGTGGGGCTATAGCTCTTTGCCCTACTGGGGGTTCCAGCCAGGCGGGAACTCTTCCCCACATCCAAGGCTCCTGGGGGGCGGTAGCTCCCCTTCTGCTCGCATTTCTAGGCTGGCTGGCACTCCTTTCCCGGTTGTTGGTTCTCGGCTGGCTGCAACTCTTCCCCCCACTCTGTTTTTGCAGGGAAGTAGGAGTTCTCACCCTGCTGGGCATACCTGGTCTGGCACCATTATTTCTTATCCTGCTGGGAGTGCTGGCCCTGTTGGCTGACCTCTTGGAGCTGCGGCTTCCCCTTCTGCCGGGAGTTCTGCCCCGGCTGTGGGTGCCTCTGCGCCGGGGGCGTCTTACCCTGCTGGCCTTGCTGGCCTTGCTGGCTTTGCTGGTCCTGGTGTCAGTGCTAGCTTTGCTAGGCGTTCGGGCCGTGCCGTGGACTCGGGACTTGTTGCCGGGCTGGTTAGAAGGGGCTGCCTTTGTACTTGCCCATTTGGGAGATTTGGAACTGCTTGGGCTCATGACCAGGTTAGGGGCGGTCAGAGGTTAGGTGGACACCGAGGAGCTGTTGGGCATTGCCGATTTGGTGCTCTTCAAGGAGGCAGGAGGACTGGGAGACGCTGCGGGCATCGAGGGTCCCGTGGACGCCGGAGACATACTGGGCTTCCGGGCTCTCGCAGGTGGAGAAGGCATGGTGGCCGCGCAAGGGCTTGTGGTCCAGGAAGTCCCGGTGGACCCAAAAGGCCTGGTAGCCGTGGATGACCACCTGATTGCCTTTCCCAGGCCAACTTCGTGAAGTCACAGTGGGCAGTGAAGACTCTGGAGGGGAGGTGGTGTGAAATCAGAGGTGGGAGGAGAAAGAGGGGTGGGGCCCCAGCTCAAAGCTGGAGGTGTTTCGTCTGTGGTTTGCAGCCGTTCAGCAAATGCCTCCCCAGGCTGCCTTATGCTCAGCATTGCTAGGGACACAGAGATGGGTCAGACCCAGGTCCTGCCTTCCAGGAGTCTCCAGTCTCCAGACCCAGACCATCACTGTCCAGGCTGTCAGGGTGTGTTAGGGGGCAGGGGGAGCCCAGATGAGAGAGGCACTGACTGCCTGGGCAGTCAGGGAGGACGTCACAGAGGAGGTGACGTGGAGCTGGCGCCTTAAAGAGAAGCAGGAGTTTGCTAGTCGAGAAGGAGAGGGTCGCCCCAGGTGGGAGAAGAGCAGAGGCGAAGACCTGGAGGAGGGAGAACAGGGCCACCCTTGTTCATTCAACCCACACCTCCCGTTGGGGACCCCAGATGAGTCAGAGCTGCCCTTGAGGGGTTCCTAGCCTGAAGGAGGAGACATTCTGGGGCCCAGATGGCTACAGCCTTTAGGACAGTGACAGGGGAGATGGAGCCAGGGTGGAGGGAACAGGGGAGAGACCCTCTGCCTGAAGTCATCAGGGGTGGTGACTTCATGGAGGACAGAGCCTGTGCTGGGTCCTGAAGGATGAGTAGGAGATCGCCAGGCAGATAGAGTGGGGAACAGCGTTCCAGGTAGAGGGACCAGCCCATGCCAAGGCCTCAGGAAACATTTGTTAAATGGCAGACAGACAGCAGGACAGAGGCAGGAACAAGAAAGAGACAGAGAGAGCTGCAGGGAAGGATGGACGCTCAGCAAACATAACTTGTTCTTCTGAGCTGGGTAATGCTGGGGACCAAGCGATGAGTCAGACCAGGCCTGCCCGCTGGTCTAGTGGGGAAAGGACTTTGGACGGGCACAGAGCTGAGGGTTCGGGGCTAGGACAGACAGGGGGCAAAAGCAAGTGCCCAGCTGCCTGGGATTAGGAGATCTGGGATGCCCTCACCAGGGAGGAAGGCCTCCTTCTGGGTCCTTAAAGGATAACAGGAGACATTTCCAGCAGAGGGAATGGCATGTGTGAAAGCCACAGAAAAGCTCTGTCAAATTGAATGCCAGGCACAAAGAAAGTGTTCTAGATGCTAGGGACACAGTCATGAGCCAGACGAAGTCCCTGGTTTCAGGGACAGGCAGTAAATGTATAAGCAGGTGTTACATACAATACCTTGAGGAGAAAAATAAAGCAGAGTTGGGGCGTAGAGAGTGCTAGGGAGGGACTGCTGGTTAGACAGACTGACCAGGGTTCCACCGAAGTGACACTTGAGCAGAGATGTGACAGAGGGGAGGGATCAAGCCTTAGTCCGTCTGCAGAAAGGGTGGCAAAGGCCCTGAGGTGGGTGCCGGCCTGGGGAGTTGAGGGACGTGAGGAGGCTGTGGGGCTGGCCCAGTTGTAACGGGGTCCTCGTACGCTGCCAGAGGAAACTGAGGAAGGGGGGCCAGTGGATGCAGGGCTAGGCTGTCACAGTCCTAGGAGATGCTTTGGGCAGGCTCCTGCCACCACGTCTGTAGAAGCCGGTATTTTGCTGCCGCCGTAATGGGGGCTCCCCTCTCCACACCCCCCATAACAGTTGTTGGTGTCACCCTTCCTGTACATTGACTTTCCATTTTTTTCTTTTTTTTTTAAACCTAAACTTGTCCTAGGCATGTCCTTCATACCCATGAAATCACAGTAATATATCTATACTTATAAATAAATATTTTAACTGACTTAACTAGATATTTATATATATATATATATATATATATATATATATATAAAACCACATGTATCAGAGTGTGTATGTGTTCTAATTTTCTGAAGTACCTGTTCAAGTGTTTGTCTCCCTAAAATGATCCAGTGTAGGCCATCACCCACCTTGAGCTTTTTCCCTGTTTAGCTGTGTGACTGGAGGCCAGTGAGTCGCCTAACCTCTCTGTGCCTCAGTTTCCCCACTTGTCACTTAGGGATAATAGTACCTCCCTCAGGGTTGTTGTAAGGATTAGTTGAGTTAATATATAAAAAACAAGGTTCTTAAAATAGCAGTGGACGCTGTCATTGTTGTTTTTATTACTCCTATGTCTCCTACTTTGTTCTTTTTAAACCCCTAAGATGCAGTTCTTGCAAGACGTTCATTTGCTTGACACACAGATACGGCCTGTTCTGCACGATGGGGATCCATCTGTGGGGAGAGCAGGGCCGGGCCCGGGCTGCCCTCTCCATACTGTGGCGAGTCTACGGGGCTCAGGGAGGGGACAGCCGGGCACAGCCCTCTGTCCCCTGATGCCGCCGTCTTTCCTCTTCCACCCCCTCTAGGCCCCGAGCATTCCTCTGACTCCGAATATACTCTCTCAGAGCCGGACTCCGAAGAGGAAGAAGATGAGGAGGAGGAGGAAGAGGAGACCACTGATGATCCCGAATATGACCCCGGCTACAAGGTGAAGCAGCGCCTGGGGGGGGGCCGGGGGGGCCCATCCCGCCGGGCCCCCCGTGCAGCCCAGCTCCCGGGCCCCCCAGCCCAGCCCTGCCAGCTCTGTGGCCGCTCAGCCCTTGGGGAGGCCCCACCGGGCACCCCGCCTTGCCGGCTCTGCTGCCCCGCTACAGCCCCCCAGGAAGCGCCAGCTCCTGAAAGCAGGGCCCTCGGGGAGGAAGAGGAGGAGCCGCCTCGGGCTGGGGAGGGCCGACCAGCTGGGAGGGAGGAGGAGGAGGAGGAGGAGGAGGAGGAGGAGGGCACCTACCACTGTACCGAGTGCGAGGATTCCTTTGACAACCTCGGGGAGCTGCATGGACACTTCATGCTGCATGCGCGGGGTGAGGTGTAGGCAGCGCCCCGACCCAGGGAGCTTGGCAGAGGGGCGGGGCGGGTGGGGTGGGAGGAGGGGGCTGAGGACATCGGGGTGGTCGCGGTGGTCATGGGGATGGGGTCCCACCTATCTGTGTCGTCTTAGCAGTAGTTGTGTGAAAGCCAGAATAAAAGCCAAATTCTGTGTGTCGGCCGAATGTGCATTTGAGGTCTGTGTGTGTGTGTGTGTGTGTGTGTGTGTATGTGTGTGTAAGCTCGAGTGTGTAAGGCATGCGCCTGGGCATTTACCTCACCATCCCTGGGCTCCTTGGGGGAAGCTAAGGATCGTTGTTGCCTAGATAATTAACGTTTACCAAGTGCATATGTTCAATGTGGTTCCCATGTATTTCATCGTAGACCCCGTGATGTACAGGCTCAAACACAACAGAATTTTCTTGCTTACGTCATAGTCCAGGATGGGTGTTTCAGGTTGGCAGGTAACCTCCATGTGGTGATTTGGGGACCCAGGCCATCCTGTAAGCCTTTTGTCATTCACGTGGTCATGGCTGGGTGTCCATGGCCTGGGTTCTGCCAGAGGAAGAGGAAAGAGAGCCTGGAGAGGTACACATGTTCTCTTAGAAGCCCCAGCCTGGAGGTGGCACATAGCGCTTCCACTTACGTTCCTTTGCTGAGAGGTCAGTCACATGGCCACAGGCTGCTGCAAGGGAGTCTGGGAAAGGCGGTCTAGCCAAGTGCCCAGAAAACGGTTTGTGGAAGACAGCTAGTGCTCTCTGCCACTTCATCCAAGAACCTTCACAAAGAGGACTTTAATTATAATCATAGCTCTGCTTCCTGAGCGCTTCCTGGGTGCCAAGTGCCAGTCCAAGAGCTTTATGTATATTGACTTAGAGAAGTTGTGCATCTAGGAACTTACAAAAATAGAACTTTAATTATAATTACAGCTGCCATTTTCCCAGCACTTACAGAGTGCGGCATTTTATTTACATGAGACCATCGGGTCCTTAGAATAACTCTGCGAGGCAGGGACTGTGACGCATTAATTCATTTAACAAGTATCTTTTGAATACGTGCTGTGCGCTAAGCGTTGGGAACACACCAGTGAATAAAATAAAATCCTTGTCCTCGTGGAGCTTACATGGAGGTGGGAAGGGGCCACCGGTGGGGACAGATAGTAAACAAGAAATAAACAAGAAAGATGTAACATATGCTGGATGGCGGTAAGTGCTGTGGAGAAAAATAGAGAAGAGAAGGGAGAACAGTTCTGGAAGAGGGTGCAGTTTTAAATAGTGTAGTCCTCCCTGAGGAGGTGACAGAGACCTGAGACCTAAGCGGAGACCTGAGAAAGGGAGGGAGGGATCCTGGCACACGGGTGGGAAGAGCGATCTAGGCGAGGGGGGCGGTGGGGCAGGAGCCTGCCCCACGTGTCAATTAGGCAAGAGTGGCTCGAGGGATGAGGTCAGAGGGGAACAGAGGGTCAGCTTATTACAGCCTTGTGGAAACACAGGCTCTTGCTCTGAGATGGGAAGTACTAATTCACAGAAGCTTGGCACTGAAGCTCCTTTGAAAATAGAAGCCTAATTATAATAATAGCTAGCATTTACTGAGCATTTACTGTGTGCCAAGCTCTGTTCTAAGGCGCTTTACATGTGTTAACTCATAGAAGCTTGGCAACTAAGAACCTTCAAGAATAGAACCTGAATTACCATAATGGCTCACAGCGGACCAGGCCCTGGGCTAAGCGCTTTATATGGACGATCACATCGGATCCTTATGAGGTAGGGACTGTTACTTATTACTCATTCATTCAACAATGATTTATTGAGCACGTAGGAGATGCAGGCACTATTTGGGGAGCTGGGAGTAGAGTGGTGAACACAATGAACAAAAATCCCTGCCTTTGTGGAGGTTATATTATAAAGGGGAAAACAGATACTTGAATATTTAAGTAAAACGTTTAAAATGTTAGAAGGTTATAAGTGCTGTGGAGGAAAAGAGAAGGGGGATGGGGAGGCCTGTGTGTGTGTGTGAAGCAGTTTCAAATGGGGTAGTCAGGAAAGGCCTCACTAAGAAGGTGACATCAGAGCAGAGACCTAGAGAAGGAGGAACAGGCCATGTGGCTGTGGGAACAGCAAGTGCAAAGGCCCTGAGGTGGAACCTGCTTGGGATGTTTGTGGAAGCGCCCTTGGGGCCACAAGGCTGTTGCTGAGGAAGGCAGGGGGAAGACTGGTGGGAACACAAGAGCAGAGAGGGGCAGAGAAAAGCAGAGGGGAAGAGGACCGGGTCACACAGGCCATTAATACCGACTCTGA
This sequence comes from Eubalaena glacialis, assembly GCF_028564815.1. Lineage (NCBI taxonomy): Eukaryota > Metazoa > Chordata > Mammalia > Artiodactyla > Balaenidae > Eubalaena > Eubalaena glacialis. Next base: position 58,735,853 of record NC_083733.1, on the reverse strand, counting down.
CTTTCTCTCCGAGTCTGTCGTCATCATCATAATTCTTAGAGGCGTAGGGGCTACTATCATGACCATTTTACAACTGCTACAACCAGGGCACAGAGAGGTTGAGTAATCTTCTAGAGGTCACACAGCTGGGAAGAAGCAGAGGCCAGGTTTGAATCCAGACAACTGGAGGTAAGGCACCCATTCTTAGCCACTAAGCCACACACCAGAAATGGCTGTCCACAGCCACCATCTGACTTGCAGGAGTGTATTTGGTCTCCAGAGTTATTGAGGTTTTTTTAATCACGTTAGTTACCAACATTTAAAAATGGGCAGGTTTGACACAAAAATGGAAGTTTCTGGCTTCCTTGTGAGATTGATTGCTGAACCCACAATCCCATGGGGCAGTAGTTTGCTGGAGCTGAGTAGGGGTCACCTCCTATTAATGGGGCATTCCCTCCCGCATGCCCAGTCCCCACTGTCTGGCATCTGGACCCCTTACACCCTGCTTGCCTCACTGATTTATGGTACCTGCTTGGCCCCAAAGAGCATTTACATTCTGACGCCTGTTACAGGACCTTGACCAAAGCATCTTTCAAAACCCATACTTTTCATCCTAGAAGCTCAGAATCTTATATTTATGCACTCTTTGAGGCTTTCATAACCACTATAGCTTAGCATCATTGAATCTCAGAATCATCAAAGCAGAAATTCACAGCTCATTAAAACAACATGGATGGATCTTATTTCCTGGAGCAGCATGCCTAAGCCCTCTTCCGCCCTAAGACGGGGTTTCTAAGCATACAAGTAGCGAATTATCCATTCATCGTCAAGAGTTCCTAAGGATCACGAGAGACTGGGAATCAAGAGACCTAGTCTACTGCCAATGGGGTCATTCAGTTCTTCAGGGCCCAGGCAGGATATGGAGACCAAGCTAGGAATTCCAGAGGATTCAGTACCGGGAATTGGTTACGCGGGTACTAAAACGCTGAGAGCACAAACATGGAAAAGTGAGGTAACTGAGAAATGAGTGTCTGCAAGAAGCTCCCACCTCTAGGACTGGGATGCAGAAAGAGAAGCGCAATGACCAGAACCCAGTGGGAGCTTGGTGGGCAGGCCTCGCCACGTGTGTGGCTGGTGCAGGGACTGGCCACCACACAGCTGCTGCTTAAACCCCAAGAGGGGCACAGTGCCTTGTGCTGAGAGTGTAGAAAGGTATTGGAGCCCGAACTGCTGCTGGAGGGGTTCCAGCAGGAGCCCAAGGCAAGGTGAGTCCCTTCTCCCCTCTTCCGACCTTCCTTCTGCCCATACCTCCTGTGGGATGAACTTAAGGAAGCCAGCTCTCCAGGGAGTCTGGGAAGCATAGCTGCAGAAAGCCCAGCCTCACAGAGCAGTGTGGAAGGGTGGGCTGAGGCCGAGAAATAGGTAAACAACTGGGCACAGTTAAGGAGTTCTTTCTTGAGCCTCCATGGTAAGCGCTGTCCTAGGTGCTGGGGATGAAGCAATGACGAAGACAACCCACTTGCCCTCAGAAGCTTGGATTCTAGAGGAAGGACACAGATGATGACAGAAACACAGGTGCGATAATTCCAAGTGTTGAAGAGTGCTGGGAAGAAACTAAATCAGGCTAAGGGTTGGAGGTGCTATTTTAGCCAAGGAGGACCTCTCTGAAGTGGCAGGTATTGAGACCTGAATAATGAGGAGGCAGCCTTGCAAAGTTCTGGGTAAGAGGGAACAGCAAGTGCAAAGGCTCTGAGGCAGATGCCAGCCTGGCATGTGTGGCTAGAGTGTAGTGAAAAAGACAGAACCGGGAGGGAGTTGAGATTGCTTAATGGGCTGGGACCTAATCATTGTTGGGTTTTGTGGGCCTGGGTAAGGCCTTTGGATGTTACTTATGGGATGCCGTTGGAGGGTTTTGAATGAGGAGTGATGTAAGCTGACTTACATATACACAGCGGGTGGTCTGTAGTAGAGAGGCTGGAAGGGTGGGGGGAGCAGTAGTGATAGCAGACCCAGCCTCCTGCTGTCTTCTTGCTCTGCCATCCTGTTGTCGCTCTCATGGTCCAAGATGGCTGGATACCATGTCCACATTCCAGGCGAGGAGGTGGAGGAAAGGCAGGTTCCTTTCTGAAGCTTGAGGACTCTACCCAGGAATTTAGTCAGAACTCAGTCACATGGCCACATCTAGCTGCAAGGAAATCTGGGAAAGGCAGTCTTTGTAGCCACCGTGTGCCTAGCTAAAAAGTGGGAGATAGCTCAGTCTCTACCATATCCATCTCACCTGTGGGCTTTCAAAATATCCCTCAATTCAAATGGAGTCTGTGATTATTGTATGCAGGGCTGTGATTATTGTATGCAGGGCATCGACCATTGTCTCTAGGGGCAGGGCAGGTAATGCAAGGGAGTAAAACTGGTCCAGTGGAACTCAGCCCAGGGTTGGGCCTTTCAAGAGCTGAAAATAGGATCTTAATGGAATATCTCCCTGTGTTGGCCAGATACAACAGGAAACAGAAGGTATCTCTGTTTGACTCCAAACCAGTTTGCCCACAGGGCCAGGCCAGGTCTGCCCTGAGCTCCCCACTCCCCATGCCCTTATGTTCTCTGGGAATTCCTGCTCAAAAGCCAGAGTTCCTTGTTTAGACATTTTATTATGGACCTTTTGTTTTTAGATACTACTTCTGTTAGTTTATTCATGCCATCTCACCTACACATACAAAAAATATTCCGTGACCAGAATGGTACATAAAATTATTTAAATGAACAATAAATTATCTGGGGAGGAGGAGGGCAGAGCCATCCAATGCCATGGCCCCTCCTTGAGTGGGAAAGGCTGGCAGGGAGTGGGAAGAGACAAGGGCCCAGATTGCAACCCTCACATGACTCAGTACAGCCTCCGACTTTGCTGTCCCATCCCCAAAGGCTCAAGTTGCTCCACGTGTGGGACCCATTCGGTGGCATTACAGGCAGGCGACACCTCACTTTCCCTCCCCCATTCAGGCCCAAATCCAGGCACTTGGCTCTTGCAGCCCCATCGCATCCATCTGGGAAGAATTAATGGTGATAACACAATCTGCAGCTAGTTGTGATTTCAAACTATTTAATTGGGAACGAGGAAGATACAAATAACAAATTTCCCTCTTTCTTGTTAATTTCATTTTTTTTTAAACAAAAGATCTCACTATTGTTTGATTTTACTGTTTCCCTGAAGGCTTTTGTGTCTTCCAAAGACGGAAGCTCTCAATGAGCATCTTCTGGGTCCTACTGATCAGGAGTCCTTTGCCTTTCTAGGGAGGAGAGTAAATCCCTCCAAGGCTCCTACCCCATATCAGACGGGGGTCGCACCAGCCGCAGAGCTTCCATTGCCCTAGGGAGGGCTGGAGCCACACTCAGAGCTCCCCCCGGGCATGCCGGATGTAGTGCTGATGCAGCCCTGCCTCCTGGGCGAAGTCCTGCCCGCACTCCGTGCAGGCGAAGGGGCCGGGAAGGGGGTGGGCCTCGTGCGCCTGGCGATGCCGCCTCAGAGAAGCGGCCTGCCCAAAGGTCTTGCCACAGTCGGGACAGGGGAAGGTGGGTGGGGTGGTGGTGGGCACAGCCGGCTGGGAGGGCCTGGCCGCTGGCCCGTGGCTGCGCTGGTGGGTGATCAGGGCCTTGGAGGAGGGGAAGGAGCGGGCGCACGTGAAGCAGATGAAGAGGACCCCCTGCAGCTTCTGGGCCACGAAGTCCGCTGGGTGCTCCCGCTTCATGTGACGCTCCTGGAACTTGGAGTCTGCGAAGGTGATGAGGCAGCGGGTGCACTGCAGGGCCCCCAAGTGGCCTGAGGGACACGAGGAGAGGTTGGGGGAGGCCAGCAGGAGTCTCGAGGGCCTCTCCCAGCCTCAGAATCGCACCAACAGTGAGCATGCAGGGCTTACTATGTGCCAGGTGCTATGCCAGGCCTGGACAGCAGACTTACTGGACCTGTGTTATGGATGAGCAGACCGAGGCTCAGAAAGGTTAGGTAACTTGCCGACAGTCATGAAGCTAGGAAATGAAACGGCGGAGTCAGGACCGGAACCCAGGGGGTCTGCCCTTCCTACAGAGCCGTGTGACAAGAGCACAGCCTCTGGAGCCAGACTGCCTGGAACTGACTCCTGGTTCTACCACTTCCGAGGCAAGTGGAAACGGCGTTTTCATCTGGAAAATGGGGTAATGACCACATCAGTATCTACTTTATAGGGCTGTTGTAAGGAATAAACGAATTAACGTATAAAAAGTGATTAGAACAGTGCTACACAATGGTTTGCAATAATTATTGTTGAGAAAGAAAAGAAGTCCCACAGCTAGGAGCTGGCCTGGCACTCACAGCTAGGCCTTGGTGTTCTCCTGTTCAGCATAAACAATTTCACAGAACATCGTCAGACAAGGCCATGCTGTGACTGAGACGAATCAAGACAAGACCATGCCATGATGCCTTCTAAACACAGACAAAACGTGAACACTGTCCAAGCCACAAAAATGGCCAGACACCCCCCAGTCGTGGCTAATATGAGTGCCTGCTGCTGCTTTACCAATTACACCTGGAGCCTTGCTTTGTTCCTCCCTCCTTCTAGGTAAGATGTATTAAGATAGCCAGCCATGTAATTGCCCCTGCTTCCTGGCAGCATCCATCCACAGCAAAACCCCTTTCTTGAACCCTTCCCCAAATCACCTACCACAAGCCTAAATCCTGTAATAAGTCCTTAATTATTACTGAGATGCTCCATGGTATGTGTGCTTCCTCAGCGCAGTGAGCAATAAGCCCAACTTGGTCAACTCCAGGTGTGTTCCTGGTGGTCTCCGGCTGGAGAGCATTGACACTGTGGCTTTCACTGTTACAAATACTTAACCTCTCTTTGCCTCGGTTCCCTCATGTGAAAGTGATAATTACCAATTTCACAGAGTCTGTTAGGAGGACGGAATGAGATAACAAATGTTAAACTCTTAGAATGCACCTAGCACATAATAAGCATTCAGTAGAAGCTGCTGCTATTATCCTAGGTCAAATTGGCTACTTTCATTAACATTAAGCTTTCCCCTTTTCTGCCACTAATCCCCATACCAGCCAGCCCCGTGAGGTGAATAGGGGCAAGCCCTTTTGACAGATAGGGAAACTGAGGCCCAAGTCACACAGAGTCTGGGGCAGAGTTGGGACTGGGGCTCTCTGCCCTTTCCCAGCCACCTCTCCCACCCCAAGCCTCTCTGGATGCCACTCTGTGCCTCTGAACTGCATCCCATTCATGCTTATGTGGATAGAGCAGGATGGGTACGTCTGAGGGTAATGAGGGTAGGGGTGGGGAGTAGCAGGTCCTGGGAGGGCAGCTCCGGGACCATTAACAGCTCCTTCCCAACAGGCAAATCCCTGCAATGCCCTGGACACTGAAATGCTATAGAAATCCTTTTCGCATCACAGCTCCTGCACCCCACCCATCTCTGATCAGCAGTACTCACAGATGTCACCTCCCGGACTTTGGGGACTTCTCTCCTTGGACGAATCCTGCTGCTCCATGGCCTCTTTGGGGTGCCGGTCCTCCATGGTGACTGAGACCCCTCTGGTCAAGAGAGGAGCACGCATGACAGAACAGTAAATCAAGTGAAGTCGCTTATCTACAGCGAGTCTTAGAGGGCCCGCCAATCCTATGACCTTTGACAGGCTTGGCTTTGCCAGCCTTTGGCCGACCCCCCACGAGATAACATCTCCTTGAATTCTAACCTGATAGAGCAGCTCGCTAGAGAAGATTCAATCCTCCCAGAAGAGTCAACTCCCCGGGTTTGTGACTCCCTTTAGAGCCTTCTCACTTGCGTGAGACCTCTGACCTATGCCTCCTACATCAAACTAACTCCCTGAACTCAGAGCGCGGGACCCTTGATCTTTGACACCAGCCTCATCCCCTTCTCTCCCACCTGTCTTGAGGCAGGTAGTGGTACCCACGCTTTAGCCTGCCTCCTTCCGGGAGACATCTTTCTGTGACATCCCGAAACTCTTATTGCACCTAGAGCCCCCGCTTCCCACGCGCGCTTTCAGCCGCTGTGACCCGCTGCCCCAAGCACTGCCCTCGGCTCCCTCCCGAGGCCGGTAGCCCAGGCCTCTGCTTTTCTCCAGACAGCAGAGGGCTGCCTTTCGTTGCGCCTGGCAGTTGCTCGTCACAGCGCCGTCACCCGAAGGGAGGCGGGGTAGGGCCCACCGAGTCGCAAAGTCCCGGTGGTTTCCACCGCCTTTCGCCTGATAAGCCTTTCGAAGCCCAGATCTCGGGTTGCCAAACGACTGCAGTGATTCAGTCGCGCCAACCCGGTCCTCAAAATAATGGGAGGGGTCCTTCTCTGCACTGGGGTGCGTAATGATGACGTTGCAAGCCTCCCTTGCCGTACAGACCTAAGCTTTTTGCGCAAGTGTGTTAGGCGATCCTGGCGCGCACGCGCTTTGGCTTCCTCATTGTTCAAGGTTCGGCGACCGTGGAGGAGCGAGCGCCCTTCGGCCGCTCTGCGCAGGCGCTGCAAAGGGCCCTGTCCCCGAGGTTACGCTTTCAAGACACACCCCCTCCTAAAAGCAATGACGTCAGGTTAGAGCCCCGGGAAAGGGTCTGGACATCCCCAAATCCCGGCGCTTTAGCCTCATGGGCCTCCGTCCTCGGACCCCAGAGGCGGGGCTTCTCAGCGGCTGACCGACTGCTACCGACTGCGCTGTCCCGTGTGCCGGCTGTTTGCTCGGTCGGTGATTTGGAAGGGAGGAGTGAGGGGTAAAAACGTGTGTCCCTGAGGGAGGAGGGGGCTAGAGGGCGATTTCTGAGTTTTTGAAGCGTAAAGGGAAACGCATCCAGAAAGAGGGCGGACAGGACTCCCAGGTCCCTGGGGAATAGGGCCTGGGCGCCAGATTTCTAGGTGCCTGGGAGTGATACCCGAGAACGAAAGAAGTGGACAGGGTAAAAGGCTGAATTCTGAGACCAGAGTGGGGAAGCTAGGAAAGAAAAAGGTTGGGTGCTCCGTGACCCGGGTCTTCCTCTCTCCCCGCTTTCCAGCCATGCCTCCGCCGCGGGGTGACGTGACCGTCTTATTCCTGGGGCCTCCGGGCTCGGGAAAGTCTGCTCTGATCGCAGCGCTGTGCGACAAGGATGTGGAGACGGTAGAGATCCCCGACGGCCGGCCGGATTCCGGGCTCCCCAGCCTGAGAGCTGCAGGCCCAGGCCTCTTCCTGGGCGAGCTGAGCTGCCCACCCGCAGCGCCGGGGCCGTGGGCGGCGGAAGCCAACGTGCTGGTATTGGTGCTGCCCGGCCCCGAGGGGAATGAGGAACCCTTGGCCCCAGCGCTGGGGGAGGCAGCGCGGGCCGCCCTGGCCCGAGGGACCCCGCTGCTGGCTGTGCGGAACCTCCGTCCCGAGGAGTCACAGCATGTAGCCCAGGCCCGGGATCACACCGCAGCCCGGCTGGACAGCGCCGGGTTGGGCGCCGCGGCTCTCTTTGTGCTACAGACCGACTGCGGCAGCAGCGACGGCTGCGAGGAGCTGGAGCGCCTGCGGGCGGCGCTGCGGAGCCAGGCGGAGGCGCTGCAGAGGTGAGCGCGGCGTTTCAGGGTGGTTGAAGAGGACTGGTGCTTTATTTAGTCTGTACCTCCCACCCCTAAGGTGCTCTTTGAGGTCTGCGAGACCCCGCCCTCAGCGAGTTTGGGGCCTACCTTAACGGGATATCTGCTGGAAGCCCTGCTCCCTCGTCCAAATCCCGACCCTCAGTGCAGGTTTTGAGGTCCACGAGGTTCCACCTCAAACTAGCGCTCTGTGCTTGACCCTTTTCTATCATCTAGGTCAAGGGTCAGCTAGAAGTCTGGACCTGTCATCCAGGTTCCGCCTCCTGCGAGCGCTCTGAGGTCTTGAGCACCCGCTCCCTCGCGAGAATTCTAGGAGGGGCCAGGACCTAGCGCCCAAACACTGCCCCCAGGCCAAAGTGTGAACGAGGGCTCACTCTCTCCAGGCAAGCTGGTGATCCCCGCGAAGCTTTTACCCGAAGACTCCACTCTCCAGTCTTCATCCTCCTGCCCACCATCTGCTTGGTTCTCAAGCGACCCCAGTCTCCGGAGAGCCACACCCTAAGCGAGCTTTGTCGTTTCGGGGGGCCCTCGCCCACTTCCTTTCTCTAATCCCCTCTCGTTTCGGTGTCCACTTGCTGGCTACCTCCTTAATTTTCTCCCCCAACCCCAAGCGGCCTCCTTTTATAGACGTCAGAATGAGGCTCAGGGAGGGGCAGCCTCTCCCCCAGGCCCACCACTCGTCTTTCTTCCTTAGCCACACGCCCTTGGTAAGAACTAGTAGATGAGGGTTCTCCCCTCACCTGTCTTTACAGCCCTCCTAACTCCTAGTCTCAGGAAAGAGCGCCCTTGGTGACCTTGCCCTTGTCGAATAGGGCTCGATTTTCGTTTAGTCCTCAATACAGTCGCCATTCTTTCTTTGCTCTAAACTCCACTCTCTATGAGTTTTGCCCCGCCCAGCAGGGCTTTTTCTTAATCCTGCAGGTCCCTCGGAAAGACCCGCTCCCGCAGAGTGTAACCCCGGGGAAGACTTAGCCGGGTCCCCATTTTCGGCTCTGTTGGCAACCTGATTTCTGATTTCAATCCAGCCGTCCCACCCCTTCTTTAAGCCCCTCCCTTTTCTTCATAGCCTCTGATTCTGTTTCTGTGCCATTAGTCTGGCCCCTCCCTTTCCTGATTATTCGGAAAGCTCCGCCTTGTCATCATAGCCCAGTCCTGTCCCCCTAGCCCAGCTCGCCAGCATTTAGCCCCTCTTCTGCCCTTGACCCCATCCCTCCCTTTCCCCGCAGGCTCCTGCCACCGGCTCAGGATGGCTTCGAGGTGCTGGGCGCTGCAGAGTTGGAGGCTGTGCGCGAGGCCTTCGAGACGGGTGGCCTGGAGGCGGCGCTGTCATGGGTTCGGGCCGGCCTGGAGCGACTGGGCAGCGCGCGCCTGGACCTGGCCGTGGCCGGTAGGGCTGACGTGAGCCTTGTGCTGAACATGCTACTCGGGTTAGATCCTGACGACCCAGGTGCGGTGCCTGCTTCGGCGCCCGCGGAGCCCATGCCCTACCCGGCCCCAGAGCTCCCCAACGTGGTGCTCTGGACCGTGCCTCTGGGCTCCGCGGGCACTGCTGCCGCCCCCCACCCAACCCACTACGACGCTCTCATCCTCGTCACTCCTGGGGCCCCCACTGAGAAGGACTGGGCCCAAGTCCGGCCCTTGGTGCTACCAGATACGCCGCTGGTCTGCGTGCGAACAGACGGCGAGGGCGAGGATCCGGAGTCCCTGGACGAAGAGGAAAAGAGCGGCGAGAGCTTAGAGAACGCAGGCGGAGGGGGGTTTGAGAATGCACGCAGTGAGGGAAGGGAGAAACGTGGCCCAGGATCGCAGAAAGCAGTCAGTAGGGAAGGTTCAGAGGACGCAGGCAGCGAGAGTTTGAAGCCGGTTGGCGTCGGCGTGAAGAAACCGGGCAGCGGGGACTCAGAGCGCGCGGCCGCACTGAGCCCAGAGGACGAGACGTGGGAGGTGCTGGAGGAGGCGCCGCCGCCAGTGTTCCCGCTGCGGCCGGGCGGCCTCCCGGGGCTGTGCGAGTGGCTGCGGCGTGCGCTACCCCCGGCCCAGGCGGGAGCGCTGCTGCTGGCTCTGCCACCCGCGTCTCCCCGCGCGGCCCAGACCAAGGCTGCGGCGCTGCGGGCCGGGGCGTGGCGGCCAGCCCTGTTGGCTAGCCTGGCGGCGGCGGCGGCCCCGGTACCGGGGCTGGGCTGGGCCTGCGACGTGGCGCTCCTGCGAGGTCAGCTGGCCGAGTGGCGGCGGGCGCTGGGGCTCGAACCCGCGGCGCTGGCACGACGCGAGCGCGCGCTGGGCCTGGCGCCGGGGGAGCTGGCCGAGCGGACGCGCTTCCCGGGTCCGGTTACGCGCGCCGAAGTGGAGGCGAGGCTGGGCTCGTGGGCGGGCGAGGGCACCGCCGGGGGCGCGGCGCTGAGCGCGCTCTCCTTCCTGTGGCCGGCGGGCGGCGCGGCGGCCACCGGGGGCCTGGGCTACCGCGCGGCGCACGGCGTCCTGCTCCAGGCGCTCGACGAGATGCGGGCCGACGCCGAAGCAGTGCTGGCACCGCAGGTGCCCGCGCAGTGAGGGGGGTGTTGAGGACCGGGGCTTCCGGGGTGCCCCGTGTCCCGGCTGCTCGGCTTGGTCAGGGGTTGAGGACTCCAAGTCGCCGTAAGAGGGAGAGGGCGTGGGAATCCAGACTCTGGCATGCTAGTATGGGATGTCTGGGCTTGTGAGATAACAGCGGTGGGGGGGTGGGGAGGGCGCGGGGGCCGCCACTCAGAATCCCGGGTGCTTGAAGGCGATGAGGGTTCTGACTACCGGTTGGAATGTGACTTCTCGTCACCAGGATTCCTGGGTCCTGAAGGGGAATAGAGTTCGGGGGACATGACTTCTGATTTCTCTGGGGGACCAGAGGGTGTGACCCTCAGACTCCTAGACTCCTGAACTCCTGAAGGGAGTTGAGGGTTTGGGACTCCTCCAAGGGGGTATATCTTGGTCTCCAAAGAGTAGAAACTGGATTTATTAGGTGTCTAGTCCTCCAGGGGGAGAGGAGGTGGAAGCCCTGCTTCCTGATGAAGGGGGTCTCCATCACACCGGGGACTCTAGCATGGAGGAGGGGGTCTGGGTTCCCCAGGGAGCTGGAATCCTTGGGCTCCAGAGCCACAAAGGGATATAAGGTCTGGGTTTCTGGGCGGTGGGGGGATAGGCCTGCATACAAAGGGGGCTTTGAATTTTCATTGGGGGGAGGAAGGATCTCTGGAGTCTCAGAACTCCTGGCTCCCAAGAGGGCTGTGGACCTTGATTCCTAATTCATGGGTGGTGGAAGGTCTCCATCTAGAGGAGGGAATAGGGGGCTGTGTGAGAGAGCTGGAGACCTTTGGCTCCTCTTGGGGAGTAGAGGGGTCTCTAATAGTTGCTCCACCAGGGGCCTGGTGACCCAGATTTCTTTCCCAGTTGTTGTGGGGAGAATGGTACCACAAAAATGAGAGGAAGTAAGAGTTCTGGGCATGGTGGGCTCTGGGGGGTAGCCGGAGACCAGGAATGAGGCCTTCTGGGTGTGGAAGGACAGAAACCCCTACCTCAGAGGTATCTCCCAAAAGTCCCTAATGGATTTGGATCCTGGTAACTAACTGCCTTTCTCTGAGTTTGACTGGAAAGGGATATGACTGCCCCCATTTTAGAGGTGCTGAGCGATTATGGGGCTCTCTGGGGACCCTGTTCCTCTGTCCCTCTCTCCTTTAGGGGTTTCTCTCTTTTTTTGGTCTTGGTTACTTCTGTCATTAAACCTTAACCCTTTCTGACCTTGGTATTATATACACTTGCCTTTTGGGAAAAGCAACCGTACTGCTGCACTGATCCAAATGCTTCTGTGTTGGCTACCTCAGGTATCCCTGAGAGACACAGAGAATGCCACAGTGAGCAAGGGACCCACGGAGCAGCTGGGCAGGTGTTCCAGACCGTGGGAATGTGCCACAGTGAGGCAAAGGCAGAAACCACAGTGCCTGGAATGTTCTAGGCTGCCAGCTACAAGTAGAGGAGAAGCCACAGGTCACAGAACTCTTCAATGCCAAAAACAGAAAGGGAGGACCTGAGAGGCCATCGAGCAGAATCTCTGTTATGTTAGATGGGGAAAGCAAAGCCCAGAGAGGGCAGGCTCTAGGCTCAACAGCACACAGCAAGGCCCCTGCCTGTTCTTATTTCCTGCCCCCTGCCATCCCCCAGTCAACCTGATCTTCCTTCTGATGCTTGAGTGGGCCACCTGGGATCCTGCCTCAGGACCTTTGCACTTTCTGTTATTTCTGCCTAGAACGCTCTGCTCCCAGATCTTCCCATGACTGGCTCCTTCTTGTCAATCAGGTCTCAGCTCAAGTGTCCCCTCAGAGAAGCCTTCCCTGACCTCTGTAACTGAAGTAGCTCACACCCCCACCCCTATTATTCATCTTGGCGGGTTATTTTTCCTTGTAGCAATTATTACTGTAGAAAATCACCTTATTTATTTATTTACCTATTTATTGGTTATTATCCCCATACCTGTCCTGTTCTCTGCTGTACCCCCAGCACCGAGAATAGTGCTTGACACACACAAGGTGCTTAGTGAATATTTAATTCATTAATCAGTGGCAGAACTAGGGCTGGAATTTAGGTCATCAGCCTCTTGCCACAAGACAGGGAAAAGGTGTGAGATGGGGGGAGAAACAAGTACCTCATGGGAGAGGAAGCTCCTGTCTGAGGTCAGGGGACCTGGGAAGCAAACACAGCTTTGCCACTGTCACTCCGGGTGACGTGGGCCAGTGCCTTATTTTCCCACCTGTGAAATGAAAGGGCTGGACAAGAACTGTAAACGCTTCCGAGATCCTGTTTCCTCTGACAGCTGAACACAGGGGTAACCAATCTGAGGGGCGCTTCTACCACGTCTACCTTGAGCTCCCACCACCGGCACAATCTGTCCCATCAAAGTGGAGATGGCCAAGATGGGGAAGAGCATTTGGCTCTATACTGAATAGCTCCAAGCATTGTCCTCAAAGCTCTTCTGGCCTTAGGAGAATGTTCCTCATCCATATCTGCAGTACCCAGTATGACGCTGGCTCCTCCTCAAGTCCAGCGTTCAAGCATCTCCATCAAGCCTGCCTGCCACGTGCAGGGGCAGGAGGCGCGCAGAGCGGTGCTGTCCAGTAGAAACAGGATGTGAGCCACACGGGTAGTTTCAAATGTTCTAGTAGCCACATTAAAAAAGGAGAAGGAAACAGGTGAACCTAATTCTAATATGTTTTACCTCAGTATATCCAAAATATTATCATTTCAGCATGTAATCAGTATAGGAAACTACTAATGAGATATTTCACATTCTTTTTACGCTAAGTCTTTGAAATCTGCTGTGTATTTCTCACAGCACATCTCAATTCAGATGATAAATTTTCATCAGAAATATCTGACCTCAGTTTAGACTTCAGAAAACTCATATTTGGAGAAGTCGATTCATATACCCAAGTTGTCCCGATTATATTGGATAGTTTTCCAATAACTGAGATGAGTAGCAATTTTTTAATTAATCAGAAGTAACTGAAATGTAAACTTCAGTTTCCCCGTTGCTCCAGGCACACGTGGTGAGTAGCCACTGTATTAGACAGCACAGCCCTAGAACACTTCCCATTATCACAGGGAACTCTGTGCACATTGCTCTAGGGTCAGACAGCCCTTTGACTGACCATGGGGGTGACCTTGGGCAAGTCACTCAGCAAATGGCATCTACCTCACAGGGTTATGGTGAGAATTCAGTGTATGCACGTAGGTACATGCATTCTCTCTCGTGCACAGCAACGAACTTGCAGCCCCTCCTGGAAGCTGGCACACTGGGAGCCCGAACGGTAGTCTCACCCCCATGCCTTTGCTCGGAGTGCCCTCCTCTCTTCCTGCCGCTTTGCCACCATCTCTGACTTGGTCCCGTCTGACATCTCTGCTCTCTACGTGTCTCTGTTCCAAATTCCCTCTGCCCTCATGCCAATGGGAATCATGCCTGAGATCAAATCTGAGAAAGCAAGACCCAGTTTTGTTTTCACGTGTCGCTGTCCATTGTGGGGTGTGCTGATTGTGTTTGTGTAGTTGTATATTGACACTCTTGGGTGTCACGACTATCTTTTAGAGTGGTTGCCTTTTAAATCATGACTTTTAAAGGGATTGAATTTTAGGCTCTGTAGAGGCAGCAAGTTGCTAGTGAGACATCTGTCTCTGGGAGCATCCAAGCAGAAAAGACTAAGGCTCCCTTTTGGATGGATTGCTGCCTGCCATCAGGGTGTGTCTACAAGGCACCTGCAGGCTGGAAGGCCCTTGAAGGCAGAAATTCAAGGAAAAGTATGGTGAATCTTGGCGTTGCCATCGCCAGAAGCAGAAGAGGCACAAAAGCCTCATGACCTTAGCTGAGTTTCATACTTGTCTGGATAATGATGGAGAGACGTGTGTCCACTGAGGTAGGAAACCATGAAGGCGGGTGAATCAAGGGTGGGTTGGCCTGTGGTGCTTTTTGGAGGAGTGAATAAAAAAGTAGAAATTCCATTGTGTGTCTGTTCTTTCGGGGCTTAAAGGGGAAAAAAGATGCTTGGGATTTTGACTGGAGCTGAAAGCCTAGACTCCTGGGTCCCTGGAGAGGAGAGACAGTGGGGGTCTGTGCAGGATAGAATCCCTTGGGCTGGAATTGAGAGACTTTGAGTTTTGCCACCCTGGAGGGGCTGGAGCAGACTATTAATTGTTTACACCTTGGGGGCTGTGATGGTAAACGTCTTAGTTCCGGAACCAGCTTGGCCCATTAACGCCCCCAGTCTGTTCAGCTTCTCTGCAGCCCTGCCCTTGGATTGTCCCTTCTCATCCTGACTCTAGACCTGGTCATGGGATCTGCTTGGCTACTGAGACAACAGCAAAGATGATGGGCAGAGGCTTGAAAAGTGCTCATGCATTGGGACTTCCTCTCTTGCTACCCGGGGGACCCCTGTCACTGCCACCACATCAAGAAGTCCAGGCTAGGGAATTCCCTGGTAGTGCAGTGGTTAGGACTCGGCGCTTTCACTTCCGGGGCATGGGTTCCATTCCCGGCTGGGGAACTAAGATCCCGCAAACCCCACAGTGTGGCCAAAAAGAAGTCCAGGCTAACCTGCTGGTGATAAGAGACATGTGGCCCAGTCAGCCCTGACACCCCAACCAGTGTCAACCCTCTGAAAGAGAGCTGCCTAGCTGACCGGCAGCTGAACCCAGCAGACACCAGAAGAACCATCACCCAGCTGATCCCAGACCACATTGCCAACCGATTATTCTAAGCAAATGAGGTTTGGAGGGGCTTGTTACGTAGCAAAGGATAACTGATACAGGCTTGTCCGCTCTCTCTGTGATGTGGTCTCTTTCTCCCCTCAGTGTGACCCAATGACTAAAATCTTAAGCTCTGCCACTTTTTAGCTGCTACGACCACCAATGTGACATTCCTTCTCTGAGCCTCAGATTCTTCTGAAAACAGGGATGAGAATAATAGCGCCTATCACATGGAGTAGTTGTGAAGACAAAATGAAAAACAGCCCCAAGAGGTCGTGGTGGCCATTCGTGCTGGTTATGAAATGTGTCTGGCGAGGCGGGGGCTGGGGTGGGGCATTCGGGGCCCGGACTGTGCTTCCTCCTCCTCTCCCGGTGGGGTTTGGTAGGGTCATGTGACTAGCTCCAACCAGTGAATTGTGTCAAGTCCCTTCTGGGTGGCAGCATTTAGTCATCCATGTGAAACCTTGCTGGGCTCTCTCCTGTGCACAGAAATCGGCATTAAGTTGGTGACTGCTCCACAATTATGATGAGCAGAACGCCCTGTGGACGGTGCTAGACGTGGAAGGTCAAGGATAAATCAACCTTTTTTTTTTTTTTTTAAAGATTTTTTGGATGTGGACCGTTTTTAAAAAGTCTTTATTGAACTTGTTACAATATTGCTTCTGTTTTCTGTTTTGGTTTTTTGGCTGCGAGGCATGTGGGATCTTAGTTCCCCAACCAGGGATCGAACCTGCACCCCCTGCATTGGAAGGCAAAGTCTTAACCACGGGACCACCAGGGAAGTCCCTTAAATCAACCTTTTGTGAATGGGTACTTCTTCAGCAAATACCACTCCTCTCCCTCCCACTGGAGGGGGAGAGTACTTCCCTGCTCCACTGATGTTGGCTTTGACCATATGATTTACTTCACTCCATGGAACATTAGCACCCCCGACCTCAGCAGAGGCCTTTGGTGCACTTGGTTTTTGTGCCCCTGTGATCTGCCACGAGAAAGACATTAGCCAGGGAGCCGCTGATCCCAGAAGACTGTGAAATGCCATGGAGGAGAACTTGAATCCCCCTCCCAAACTGGACCCAAACCCATCAAAGCACAGCCAGAAGCAGAGCTGCCCCAGCCACCTACAAACCCTTAGAAAGAAGAAGGATTGTTGTTACAATCTCAGTTTGGGGATGGTTTGTTACACAAGCATTACTACAGCATGAATTGACTAATATAACTTTGTTGCTTTAAACCACTGAGATTAGGGACTTGTTTGTTACTGTAGCATAATCGATTCTGTCCTGACTGATGCCAGGGTCTAGCACCTGCCAACTAATGGCCACTCAGTAAGTGGCAGCTATTAGGATGATAACTATTTGGCCAGACACATTGTCTCCAGAACCAACATCGTCTTAAAGGTGCTAGGCACTGCACTAAGTGCTTTTTTAGTTTTCTTTCATTTGACTCTTAAGACAGCCCTTTGAGGTTATGACTATTAATACCCACATTTTACAAATGTGAAAACTGAGGCAAAAGAGGGAGAGGTTAACCAGGAGAGGTGATCATGGACTCTGGAGTCTGATCTTCCCTAGCTGTTTGACCCAAGCCAAGTGACACCGCAACCTGTGCCTCAGTTTGTTCCTCTGTAAAATGGGGACAATACTTTCAACTTCACAGAGTTGTTGTGATTATGAAATGAGGTACCGCAAGAAAACACTTAGCATGGGGACCCGGCAGGGAGTAATCCCTTAACAAAAGGTAGGGTCTTCCCTCTCTTCCTTCCAAAGAGGGGGTTCCCAAAGGTTGAGACCCCTGCTTTTTGCATCCCACCTCCCTGAAATGCATCACATCACAAGGACTCAGACTTGTTCTGTTAAGTTGTTTAATATATTGGCACATGGGAAGCTGTAGCTGAGAACAAATTGAGACCAAACGTGGCATACGCCTCAGTTCTTCACTTAGCCTTGCCAGAAGGCTGGGGGCCTGGAAGACAGTTGGCCTGGGTGATGGTGTAGATACGAGAGGCTGAGGGCACCAGGGTCCCAGGCTTGGTGTGGCAGGCATTCTCTGTAGCGCAGCCCCGAGTAGCAAATATGACGCCTGTTGGGGGGGAGGGATTTCAGACGGGAGTCAGGACTTCCAACCCCTCCCTCCTCATGACCCTGGGGTCATGCCCCTGCCACCTCCTCACCCAGTTCTCTGGACCCACTCTCTCCCCTAGAATCTGGAAGTATGAGCCTCCAGTTCTGGGAGCCTCCCTGTACCCTCCTCCAGAAGTCTAGGTGCCCCTCACCAGTCTGCACTTTGCCAGCGCAGGTGATACAGTGGCTTTCCTGGCCAACACAGAGTACTTTCTTAGTTGAAGAGCATGATTCCTTGAAGGGGGTGATGCAGGTAGGGCACTGGAGGCCATTCTCCGTACGATTGTTCTCGGGAGCTGGGGAGGAGGGTGGAGTGTAAGGTGTAAGGTACGTTAAACCCTTTCCCAACCTCACAACAACACTGGGGACACTGGTTGCTAATGGACACTGCATTTCACAGGCGAGGAACTGAGGCTCAGAGCAAGGAAGATGCTTGCCAAAGGTTACAGCGCGGGTCAGTGGCGGGTGCTCACAGCAGGCTCTCGGGGGGGCAGGAAGGGACTCCAGATGTGGGGCTGAGCTGGCACTTACTGGGCAGGGGATCGTGGTTGCAGACATCGCTCTGGCAGCAGCGTGTGTTGGACACCATGTAGTTCTCAGGGTCCATGGTGATGGAGACGAATCCTGAGCTGCAGGCGCTGGATTTCATGCAACCCTTATAGGTGTTCACCGACTGGTGGCCCTCTGCAGGATGGCGAGGGAGAGGAGGGCTCAGGGGCCCTGGCCTGGACCCCGGCTTCCAGGTCTCTCCCAACCTTACAGCTGCCCCAGCCCGCTGCTGTCTAGGGAGGCCTCTTCCAGCCCCCCAGAGTCATACCCCCTTATCTGCCTGGGGCATGGTCTGGACTGTTTATTAGGTCCGCTCCACCCCACCCCCTCCAGGCTTTGGTGGTCTCTTGCAGTTCCCATCGGCAAGCCCTGGTGCCTGCCTGAGTGGTCCCTTCCGCCCCATGCCACCCCACTGCCATCCTCTAAGGGTCACACCTGTAGTGGTCTTTTTCAGGCCGCCTATGGCTATCCCCATGGCGGTGTGAAATGGTCTCTTCCAGCCTTTCGCCCTCCCCTGACCCTTGGAATCCCTTCCACCAAATGCTGGAATGCCACCCTTGCCCCCCCACCCTGTAACACCCATATCCTTCTCTGTCTAACGTGGTCTCTTCCAGATTTCCCCAGGGTCACTCCCCAGACCTCCCACCGATGGTCTCTTGCTGCCCTCCTTGGCTACTCTCAGGTCTTGCCTGAAGCGGTCTCCGTCCAGTCTCCACGGCCTTCCCCCTCCCCCTCCCCACAGTACGGTGGTCTCTTCCAACCCTAGGGTTTCCCCTCTTTACCCCACAGAAAGGTGTTTTTTTCCCCAACTTCCTCCTGCGGTCCCAGGGTCCCATCTCCCTCCCATATACTCCTGGGTGGTCTCTTCAAGACTTTCAGGTCCTTCCCCTACCTGCCCACTCTTGCTAGGTGAGTAGGGCAGCGTGCAATCTTCTATCCCACTTTACACACCCCCTCCAGTCAGAATGGTTCCTTCCTACACTCAACGTGGGCCTTGCCTCCCGTCACATCCTTCCTTCTCCAGTCTCACGCCCTGCTCCACCATCTTCCTTTAACTAAGGGTTTCTGGGTCTCTTTCAGCTTTGAATGAACACCCCACCCCCCGTGGTTTCTTCCTTTGCTGCCCTTCTCCCCCATCCTCCCTCAGGTCTGGGACAGTCCCTTCCATTTAAGTCTTGCCCTCCTCTCCCATTTTACTCATATGTCTCCCCATTGCCGCAGCTCCACTTCTTCTTTGTGATAAGTTGCTCCATACTTCAGGATTATCTTCCCTCTCCTGTCTGTTCTTTTATATCTCTCCCTCTACCCCAATATCATCTCTCCTCTTCTTGTCAGGAATGGTCTCTTCCAACCCGCATCCCTAGGGGATCCCTCCCGCTCCAAATGGTCAACCTGGTCACATTCCTTCCAACCCACCCCAGCCCCTTCCTTCTCCTCTACACGCCCCCCTCCACCTCTTGCATATTAGATTTTTCCCCTCTCGCGATTTCTCTCTTCCCCCTTACCCTTTCCTTTCCTAATCCCTTCCTGCCTAAGAACGTCTCTATATCTGCCCCACCCCCACCCCATCAACTCTTTGGAGTCTAATTTTCAGAAATCCCTGACAACAGTGGTTTCTGTCGTTCCATCGGATTCTCTTCCCTCCATCCACCTCGAGATTGCCTTTCCCTCTTTCCTGCCCGCTCACCACTGGAAGGTTCCTCCCTGCGCGTGCTGGTATCTGCTACCCCGAAAGCACAGCCCCCTCCCCAGGATCTGACGCCACGCCCTGCCCTCTTACTTCTGTTGGTGTGAGCCACGATGACCACGCAGGAGTCCTGGTCGGGGTCACAAGTTTGCACATTTCCACTGCACGTGGGTCCGGAGCCTGTACACACCTCACAGCTTAGTGGATACCCTGCAGTGTAGAGAGCAGGGCTCTAGTCAAGGGTGGTGTGGTCTGCGGACCAAGACTTCGGACGGAGTCCAGAGGGGGATGGGGGGGGCGGTCTGAGGGAGGAGGGAAGGGTATCTCCCTGATTGTTCTTGGGCGGGGCATTGGCGGCTGTCCAGGGAACTGTCCGAAGCTCCGGCAGAGATGCGGTGGTGCTCCAGCAAAGCTGCTTTCAGGGGTGGGAAGCGACTCCACCGGGGAGCAAGTTTACCTAATTACAAGGCTGGGGACTTTGGACGCTAGGGTCCTCTGAGAAAGTTTGGGGACAGGGAGGGGTCCTGGTGAAGGTTTCCATGGACTTTTGTGAAGCTTCAGGTCGAGCTGGTTCTTGGAAGTGAGATCCTCTTCCTTGTAGGTACCACGCATAGGTCTTGTAGACAGTAGGAGCCCAGGCAGGGGTACCTGAGGCTGGGATCTGCATCCCAGGTCAAGAAGGGAGAGCGAGGACCAGGAGGGCAAGCGCATGGACTCCTTGGTCCTGAGAGAGGAGGCAACTGGGGGCCCAGACACTGGGCAACTGCGTCCTGGGGAAGGTGGGGCTTGCCTGAAGTCCTGCATCTAGGGGAGGACACCAGGGGTCTGAATTCCCTAGAGTTCTGGGAGAAAGAAAATCTCTCCCCCGCCCCATCATTTTTAAAAAAAAAGATTTCCCTTTCTAATCATACTCTCATCTGATTTTCTAAAATTCAGACGTCTTTTTTTTTTTTTTTTGGCCGAGCTGCATGGCATGCGGGATCTTAGTTCCTCAACCAGGGGTCGAACCCACACCCCCTGCAGTGGAAGCGCAGAGTCTTAACAACTGGACCCCCAGGGAAGTCGCCAGATGGCTTATTTTGAGACCCTGCCTGGGGGACAGGGGATTCAGAGCCCATCAAACCCCCTCCTTTCTCAGGGATTCACACACACAAGTTTCTGAGCTATTCTTCCCTTGGGGCCCCAGTCTTTCTCTCCTTTACCCTCTGCCTTTGCCATGAATCTGAATTCCCAGGACACCTCCTCTTTCCCCCTCGCCCCTGGAGGACCTTGCTGAATGCCCTCTCATAGTCCTCTTTCCGAAGGTCCCAGGATTCCAGGCCCCTAGTCACTTACCCAGGCCCAGGAGGGTGCAGAGCAGCACGGAGGCCAGCAGGAAGGTCTGGGGTTTCGTGGAAAGCCTCATGATGGATGAGTGAGTGAACCTGCAGTCCCAGGTCCCCAGCTCTTCTTATAGGAAGCTGAGGAGGGGTGGGTCTGGACCCACCCTACCCCTAGGGTGAGAAAGAAGTGATGTAAGATCTGGGGGCAGGTCTCTGTAGCTCTGGGGTGGGGAGGCAGAACCAGAAGCCGAATGTGACATGGGCATCTTGTGCCCAGCCCCCTCCTCCACGGGGACCTCAGGAGTCTGGACTTCCAGCCCTCTCTTCCATCAGGACCCAGAAGGTCACTTCCCTATTTTCTCACATTCCCACCCCCCCCCTCTTTTTTTTTTTCTGACCTGAGGCCCAAGATCAGAATCTCAGAATCGGGTCATTTGATTCCCTGCAGGGTAGAGCGGCTGCTAGGACTGAGATACCCTTCTTTCTCTTCCCAAGGAGGTGCCCAGCTTGGGTGGGGCCCTACCTGGGAGCGTCCAGCATGTCCAGGCTTGTTCTGTAGGGGCACGCTTGGCTCATACTCACTTTTCTGTGTTTGGGCTGTCTCCAGCTCCGACCCCACCCCAAGATGCCCTTCTGGGTCTCTCGGGGACTGAACAGAGGGGTGCTTGTCACCGGGCACGGGTGGGCGTGGTATGAGACAGATGCCCATAGGTCACATTGGAAAACTGAGGCATGGTTGGAAGCACTCAAGGCTGGATGTGTGTTTGGGCACATGCATTGTGTTTTATTTAGGTTCTTCTTTTTTTTTTTTTTAATTATTTATTTATTTATTTATGGCTGTGTTGGGTCTTCGTTTCTGTGTGAGGGCTTTCTCTAGTTGCGGCAAGCGGGGGCCACTCTTCATCGCGGTGCGCGGGCCTCTCACTATCGCGGCCTCTCTTGTTGCGGAGCACAGGCTCCAGACGCGCAGGCTCAGTAATTGTGGCTCACGGGCCTAGTTGCTCCGCGGCATGTGGGATCTTCCCAGACCAGGGCTCGAACCCGTGTCCCCTGCATTGGCAGGAGGATTCTCACCCACTGCGCCACCAGGGAAGCCCTTATTTAGGTTCTTTACCCACTCTCTCTGCCTCAGGCATAAGCTTGAGAGATCAGAGATTGTGTGTGTGTGTGTGTGTGTGTGTGTGTGTGTGTGTGTGTGTGTGTGTGTTGGTGGCGGGCATGGGGAGGGTAGCCAGCAACCGGTGGAGAGGATCCTGTTGCGGTAGGCTTCAAGCTCCCTGCAAAAATCCACTCCGATTTGCTGGCCTCTTGCTTTCCAGGCTTCAGTTGGGGTGGTGAGGATGGCGAATTTCTTCTGGGGACCAGTCCTGGAGGCCACGCCAGTTGCTAGGCGCCCAGAAAACCTAGTGTGAAAGTCACCGGGAGGAGGGGCTAGAGAGCGGTTTGGCCAGAGGGAGGCGGGAAAAGCTCGTTGCTAGGCAACTCAGCCCCTCTCGCTTCTCTCGGGAGAGGCGCACTGGGCTTGCGCAGTGTTGACGCGACCTCCGGCGCGCCGCTGTTTGAAAGGCCCGAGCGTCGTGCGCTTGCGCAGTTAAGCCCGCGCAGGGCGCCCCAGCTGTCTGCACCCTAAACTCAGACCCTCCAGCATCTTCTTGGTCAGGCGAAGCCCACGACGTTGACATGCCGGAGATCCGCCTCCGCCATGTGGTGTCCTGCAGTAGCCAGGACTCGGTGAGGGACTGGCGTGGAGGAGGTTGGAAGAAGTAAAGGAATTCTTGAGGGGGCTCTGGGAGAACTTTTGGAGTCTAAAAGGGGTTGAACAATAATCAGTATCCGGGCTGGGAAGAAAAAAGAACTTTATTTGGGGTCTTAGGAACTGATATTAGAGAGACACAGATTTCCGTAAAACTGAAAGAGTGTTGGGAGAGAGAGTCAGGGGCTTATGAGGACAAAGGTCACCAGGTGGTTAAAGTTGTCTAGAGAGAATTGTAATTGCCTCTGATACAAGAAATATTTGGCTTTAAAAAATAGGCTGTCCTGAGTTACTTTAGGGTAAATGTCCCATAAATAGATAGGCCGTCATGAGTTACTTTATGGTAAGTGTCCGATAAGTATCCTGAGTTTCTGGTAGATGTTCTGGATGCCTGTGTTTACTGCAATAAGTGGTCAAAAGGTCACATTCCATCCAGGCTGAGACCTGCCTGGTCACAATTCCTCAGTGGCCTCCCAGCTCCATTTTAGAGGAGTCCTTTTAGCACTACCGACTTCATTTTGATTTTCCTTTCACAAAAGGGACTTGGTGGAATTCTAAGGAGGGTCATGGGAGAATTTCTCAGAGGCCATAAGGGAATTCTAGAGAGATGTGGAATAGAGGAACTTCCAGAGAGAAAAGGAGGGATAGGGGAGCTTCCTTGGAAGGCCCAGGGGTGAATTTCCAGGGGAAAATGCTGTAGGGGACTCAAGGCAGAGTGTGTGGGGATTAATAGGGAAGCTTAAATCCGGGGGATCTCAATGGAATAATCTGAGAGCTGGGGACCTAGCTCTCATCTCTGTACCCTAACTTTCCCTTTCCCACTCTTCTCTCCAGACCTACTGTGCAGAAAACCTTCTCAAGGCAGACACTTACCGAAAATGGCGGGCAGCCAAGGCGGGCGAGAAGACCATCTCTGTGGTGCTCCAGGTGATTCTACCCCACCCCCCCATCTCCTTAATAGGAGTCTGGAGACCCAGGGTCCCGACTCTGCTCTGGAGTTAACTGGCAGTGAGTTGAGGCACTTTCCCTTTGGGCCTCAGCTTCCTCACCCGGAAAATGAGCAGTGTGATCCCTGTGCCCCTGAGCAGGGGAGAAAGGTGATCCAAGCACTAGGCCAGGGATGAATCGGTGTGTGGCCCAGGTAGGTTGCTGCTACTTTCGGGGCCTCAGTTTCCTCAGCTGGAACAGAGCGAATCATTGCCATGTATCCTGCCTTCTAAAGTCTCTGGGCTCAGGGCTGGAAAGTGTCTCATATCATCTAAGCCAATCGACCTCATTTTATTTTTTTATTTTAAAAAATATTTATTTATTTATTTGGCTGCGCTGGTCTTAGTTGTGGCAGGCGGGATCTAGTTCCCTGGCCAGGGATCCAACCCGGGCTCTCTGCATTGGGGGTGTGGAGTCTTAACCACTGGACCACCAGGGAAGTCCACAATCAACCTCATTTTAAAGATGAGGAAACTGGGGCATAGGGCAGGGCGAAGTGAAGTGGCCAGTCTAAGCTACCATGTCTGGAATGCTGAGCGCTTTGGTACATTCTCTGTGAAGTTGGAGGGAGGCAAAGAGGAAAGGGTAGCTTGACCCAGGATGGTTACAGAATTCCAAACAGGCTGTTCCTCTCCGGCATAAGAAACTTGTGGGAGAAGCAAGCTAGGTGTGTTGCCAAGCATCTGCTCTTTGCCAGGTGCCGCCGGCCTCGGTGTTTTACCTGTGTGACCTGACTCTTCATGGAGTTGGATAATGTAGGGGCTGTTATCACCACCAATAAATGGCGGTGCTAAGACCTGAACCTATTGTGGGTGTTCTTAGCCACTCTGTCACGCTGCTTTGTGTTCATACCTTGGCTTTCTTGATTTTGGCCACATTCCTCCCTTCTGAATGTAGGGGGTGTTTGGGGACGGATGTTGGGGGCAAGGCTTACCTGATTGAGTTATAACATATTATTGTCTCTCTCTTGCCCAGTGGTTCTGAAAAAGTTTTGGTTCACAGAACCTTTTGAGAATTAGGGAGAATCTGAGAATTCTCTTCCCAGGAAAAATACACAGACCCACAAGATTTTCTGAATGATTTTAGGAATTTAAATATTTCCTAGGTCCCTAACATAGTAAGAATAATGAGAGCTAACATTTATTCAACATTACAGCTGCCTGGGAATTCCCTGGTGGTCCAGTGGTTAGGACTCCATGCTCCGAGGGCCCGGGTTCAATCCCTGGTCAGGGAACTAAAAGAACAAAAATTACAACTGCCAGTCACCATTCTAAACACCTCACGTGGGTTAATTCATTGAATCCTCATAAAAACCCCATGACCTCGAGTCTTTTATTATCCCCTTTTACAAGGAAGAAACTAGGCCCAGAGAGGTTATACAACTTGCCTAGAGCCAATGTTTTTTTATTAGTCTTGGGACATGGATTCAAGACCCCACATGTTCTTCTTACTCACCCTGTGACCTCAGGCAAATGGTTTCTTTTCTCTGAACCTGTTTTCTCATCTGCCCATTGGGAATAATGTGATCTGAGCCCAGGGTTGTTGTGAAAATCCCGTGATGTAATGTTTGCAAAAGTGCCCTGTCAGCAGGCAGGTGTTTGTGTAAAGGGAGGGATTCATGTGTTAATTACTGGGCGATGATTCTGCTGGGCTCTCTTACGATCAGGAACATTCCATTTGGGTCTGCACCCCAGTTGCAGTGGGAGCAAGAAGAGACAGGATGTGGGGAGCGAGGGAGCCAGAGGAGCCAGACAAGGCACAGGGTTCTCTGGCCTGGGAGACCAAAGGGGATATTGCAACTGTCACCAAAGTGGGAAACCTCGAGAAGGGGCAGCTTGAGAAGGTGATACATTGGTTGGGATGTCCGAGTTTGCTATGACTTTGGGACATCCAGGGGACAGCTAGCGATTGGACGTGGAGCTGGAGATAGGGCTGTAGGAGTTGTCAGCACAGGGACAGACCCTGGAGACTTGGGAGTGGATGGATTCATTTGTTCATTCATTCATAGAAGCGCCTTCTGTAGGCCCAGCACTGTTTTAGGTACTGGGGCATAGTGCGGTGGACAGCACAAGACAAACGTACGTCAGTCCTGTGGAGATTTTACGTTGGCAAGGAAAGACTGACAGATTAATAAGTAAAATGTATGTATGTCAGGTGATGAGTGCTAGGGAGGAAATTACATGGTTAAGAGAAGTAAGGAGGGACTTCCCTGGTGGCGCAGTGGTTAAGACTCTGTGCTCCCAATGCAGGGGGCTGGGGTTCGATCCCTGGTCAGGGAACTAGATCTCACATGCGTGCCGCGACTAAGAGTTCGCATGCCACAACTAAGGAGCGCGCGGGCCACAGCTAAGGAGCTGGCGAGCTGCAAGTAAGAAACCCGCCTACCGCAACTAAGACCCAGTGCAACCAAATAAATAAATAAATATTAAAAAAAGAAAAAAGAGGAATGAGAAATGCCTCCAGTGGGAGATGAGGCAGTGGCAAGAGGTTTTTTCTAAATAGGGGGTTAGGGAAGGCCTTCCTGAGAAGCTAACCTTCAAGCAGAGTGAGTTATGCAGGTACCTGGGAAAGAAACAGAGTCCAAGGCAGGCTGGCGCCTGGTAGGCCGGTGCCTGGCTGGTGCCTGGCTGGTGTCTGGCGGGCTGGAGGGACAACAGCAAGCCCTGTGTGTGGGTGGAGCGGAGTTGACAGGGGAGAGGGGTAGGAGCTGATGGGGTAGGGGTAGAGGACCCCTAACCTACGTAAGGCCTAAAAGCCATTGTAAGGATTTAAGCATTTACTCTGCATGAGATGGGAGCCGTGGAAGACCTCTGAGCAGAGGAGGAACAAAATGTGACTTAGGTTCTCACAATCTTTTATTGATTGATTGATTGGCTGTGCTGGGTCTTCGTTGCCGTGTGCGGGCTTTCTCTAATTGCGGGGAGCGGGGGCTACTCTTCGTTGCAGCGCGAGGGCTTCTTATTGCGGTGGCTTCTCTTGTTGCAGAGCACGGGCTCTAGGCATGCGGGCTTCAGTAGTTGTGGCTTGCAGGCTATAGAGCGCAGGCTCAGTAGTTGTGGCGCACGGGCTTAGTGGCTCCACGGCATGTGGGATCTTCCCGGACCAGGGCTTGAACCCGTGTCCCCTGCACTGGCAGGTGGATTCTTAACCACTGAGCCACCAGGGAAGCCCCCTCTCACAGAATCTTCTGTGAGGTTTCCAGGTTGAGAATAAACTGCAGGGGAAAAGTGCTGGAGCAGGCAGCACTGTCACAGCAGTTGTCGATTTATTTCGCGTTGGAGACCCTTCGGAAAATCTGATGGCATTTGGCAGTTGCCAGCATGCAGGGTGACTCCAAACTCACCGAATGCTAATTTTGGTTCTTTTCAACCAAGTGATAAGCGGAAACTTCAGGACACCAAGACACGTAGATTGATCTGTGGATTTTCCTACTACTGTGTATTTTTTTTCCCCTCAAATAGTATCTCACGGTATCTCTGTATTACCATCTGGGGTTCAGCCCTCTGCTCGTGACAGCCCCACACGCCTTTTTCGTTTGCAGTGGCCGAAAGAGGCTCTGTCGCCAACCCATCACCTGCTCCCAGGAGGGCAGTTCCAGCCTCTTTGCTAACCGCTCCTGGTCCGGTGGGAGTGGCGGAGACGCAGCCCAGGTGTAACTCCCGTCCCCTGGATGCCGACGTGTGTTCTTTAGAAAAAATGTTCAGTAGCAAGGTGGACACGTTCTGTTTCTGTTTTTCAGTGGTTTTCTCATCACCCAGTTTGCCACTGTGGTGGTTTAAAATTTTTTACCTTCTTTTGACATGACACGTGTGTACAGCAAAGCATACAGTCCAGTGAATCATCACAAACTGCAGCCCGTGTACTGCCAACCAGGTCAAGGAACAGAACACGCCCCCCTCCCACGTTCCTTCCTGTCACTGCCTCCCGCAAGGGTAACCATGACCCTGATTTTTAACAGCATGGATTAGCTTTGGCTGGTTTTGATTGTACATAAATGTAATCACACGGTATATAGTACTTTCACCTCTGGCTGCTCTTTTCTTTCCCAGCATTGTTTGTTAGTTTCATTTTGTTAGTTTCATCCTCCTTGCTGGGTGTGGCTGCATAGTATTCCATTGTTGGAGATAACCACTGTGGTTTTATTAACTTTACTTATCAAATGGGTGTTATATACATATGGTGCATAACTCAAAAGGCACAGAAGGGAGGGTATACAGTGAAAAGGAAAAATTCCTCCTCACCACCTGCTTCCATTCCCTACCCCCGCCCTCCCGATTTCTGCTGCCCAGGTCTTCCCTCCTGTGGCAACCACTGTGAGCAGTTTCTCATGTGGCCCCCGGGTCACTCTGTCCACCTACAAGCATATATATCCACCCCTCCCCGCCTTTTAAAAAGTACACTGTATGTAAACAGTCCTCTCCCTTGTTTTCTTCCAAGAAACTGTATCTTGGAGATCCATTGTCATGGCATCAAGTTCTACCTTATTCTCTTTAATGGTGCATCAAGTTCTATCTTATTCTTTTTAATGGTGCATCAGGTTCTACCTTATTCTTTTTAATGGTGCATCAAGTTCTACCTTATTCTTTCATGGATGTGGAACAGATTTTTTGGTTGTTACATTGGAGTAGAGTTTATTAACAATGTTGTGTTAGTTTCAAGTGTACAGCAAAGTGATTCAGTTATACAAATACATGTATGTATTCTTTTTCAAATTGTTTTCCCATCTTTTTCCATTCTTTTTTTAGGTTATTACAGAGTATTGAGCAGAGTTTCCTGTGCTGTACAGTAGGTCCTTGTTGGTTATCTATCTTAAATATAGCAGTGTGTACATGTCAATCCCAAACTCCCAATCTGTGCCTCGCCCCAACCTAGCCCCTGGTAACCATAAGTTCGTTCTCTAAGTCTGTGAGTCTGTTTCTGTTTTGTAGATAAGTTCGTTTGTATCTTTTTTTTTTTTTATAGACTCAGCATATAAGCAATATCGTATGATATTTGTCTTGGAACAGTTTTTTTAATAAGATGTCTCTGGGACTTTGCAAACC
Source organism: Eubalaena glacialis (assembly GCF_028564815.1). Classification (NCBI taxonomy): domain Eukaryota; kingdom Metazoa; phylum Chordata; class Mammalia; order Artiodactyla; family Balaenidae; genus Eubalaena; species Eubalaena glacialis. Next base: position 58,707,564 of record NC_083733.1, on the reverse strand, counting down.
TTCCATGTCTCATTTCTTCCACTGTCGTGAATTCTGTCTTCCTGGGAAAGGTGCACACAAACCTGGGCCACAGATGACTCATCTTGTGCTTAAGTCTTTCTCCTTACTGAACACTCACTTCTTTTTTCTTGAGATAAAATTCACGTAATGTAAAGGTCATTATTTTAACCATTTAAAGTGTACAATTCAGGGTTTTTTAGCATATTGACAATGTTCTGCATTCATTACTGCTGTCTAATCCAGAACATTTTCATCAACCCAAAAAGAAACCGAAAACCATTAAGCGATCACTCCCTACTCCCCTCTCCCCAGGTTGCCGCTGGCAACCACCGATGTACTTTTTTTTAAATAGGGAATTCAATTGTTTATTTTATTTTTTTTCACTCAAGTGAATTTACTGAATTAATCTGCATTTAACGCTGCTGGTGTACATTTAAATCAACACTTGATATTAACCTTCTTTTTAATTTTTAAATCTTCAAGAAAAAAATATATTACTATTTTAGTTTAAACATAAAAAAAATATATTCATTTATTTATTTATTTTTATTTGGTTGTGCTGGGTCTTAGTTTTGGCAGGCGGGCTCCTCGGTTGCAGCTCGCCGGCTCCCCATTTGCAGCACATGGACTCCTTAGTTGAGGCCACTGAGCTCCTTAGTTGTGGCTCGAGAGCTCCTTAGTTGCGGAGGCGGGCTCCTTAGTTGTGGCATGAGAACTCTTAGTTGCGGCATGCACATGTGATCTAGTTCCCTGACCAGGGATCAAACCTGGGCCCCCCGCATTGGGAGCATGGAGTATGAACCACTGCGCCACCAGGGAAGTCCCTCCAATTTTTTTTTTTTTTTTTTTTTAAATTACACTATACTAGGTGTGCTTTATTTATTTATTTATTTATGGCTGTGTTGGATCTTCGTTTCTGTGTGAGGGCTTTCTCTAGTTGTGGCAAGCGGGGGCCACTCTTCATCGCGGTGCGCGGGCCTCTCACTACCGCAGCCTCTCACTATCGCGGCCTCTCTTGTTGCGGAGCACAGGCTCCAGACGCGCAGGCTCAGTAATTGTGGCTCACGGGCCCATTTGCTCCGCGGCATGTGGGATCTTCCCAGACCAGGGCTCGAACCCGTGTCTCCTGCATTGTCAGGCAGATTCTCACCCACTGCGCCACCAGGGAAGCCCCCTCCAATTTTTTTAAATTGAAGTATAGTTGATTTATAATGTTGTGTTAGTTTTAGATTTTTTTTCAGATTCTCTTCCGTTATAGGTTATTACAAAATATGAAGTATAGTTCCCTGTGCAATACAGTAGATCCTTGTTGGTTTTCTACTTTATATATACTAGTGTGTATATGTATCACTGATGTACTTTTTGTCTCTATGGATTTGTCTATACTGGACATTTATATAAATAAGACCATACAATATGTGGCCTTTTGTGTCTGGCTTCTTTCACTTAGCATCAGGTTTTCTGGGTTCCTACATGTTGTAGCTTAGATCAGTGCTTCATTCCTTTTTACAGCTGAATACTGTTCCATTGTAGGGAATATCATACAGTGTGTATCCATTCATAAACTGATGGGCATTTAGGTTGTTTCCATGTTTTTATAAGAGATTTTTTTATTTATCAAAAGAAAGACAGGGGAGTATATGTGTGTGTTTAAAGTAGAAGTAGTCGTATATGAAATAAGAACCATTCATTAAAATACAAATATGTACATCCTACTAAATGGAGGGCCCCATGCTTTAAATGTGGGAGAGGCAGAGATTTTTTTTTTTTTTCAGCCACGCCGCACGGCATGCGGGATCTTAGTTCCCCGACCAGGGATCGAACCCTTGCTCCCTGCAGTGGAAGCTCGGAGTCTGAACCACTGGGCCGCCAGGGAATTCCCAAGCTGTTGAGTTTTTATGTCAAGGATTGAAACTGGGGAATTGGGAAGCAGTGTTAGCTTGTCGTCAGGCAGTTGGGTCTGAATTTCTCTGCCAGTCACTAGCTATGTGTGACATGTGAGCCATTTATTTACCTGTCTGAGCCTCAGTTTCCCCATCTGTAAAGCTGGGAGAGTTACAGACCCTTCCTTCCAAGGTGGTTGTGAGGATTCAGTGATGCCTGGCCCAGGAAGAGCTTAGCTAAGTGTGGTAGACAGAATAATGCCCCCCAGTAGATATCCACATCCTAATCCCAGAACCTGTGAATATGTCCTTTACGTGGCAAAAGGGACTTTGTGGATGTGATGAACTGAGGATCTTGAGATGGTGAGATTGGCCTGGATGATTGGGGTGGGGGTGTGTGTGTGTGCAGCGTAATCACAAGGGTCCTTGTAAGGGAAGGAGGGAGGCAGGAGAACCAGAGTCAGAGGAGATGTGAAGACGGAAGCAGAGGTTGGAGCAATGCCATTGCTGGCTCCAAAGATGGAGGAAGGGGCCACAGCCGAGGAGTGCAGGGGCCTCTAGAAACTGGAAACAAGACAAGGAAACGGGCTTCCCTGGTGGCACAGTGGTTAAGAATCCCCCTGCCAATGCAGGGGACACGGGTTTGAGCCCTGGTCCTGGAAGATCCCACATGCCACGGAGCAACTAAGCCCGTGCGCCACAACTACTGAGTCCGCGAGCTTAGAGCCCGTGCTCCGCAGCAAGAGAAGCCACTGCAATGAGAAGCCGGCACACCTCAATGAAGACCCAACGCAGCCAAAAATAAATAAAATAAAATAAATTAAATTTTAAAAAAAGCTTTAATAATTTTTTAAAAAGACAAGGGAATGATTCTCCCCCAGAAGTTCTAGAAGGAATGCAGCCCTGCTGACACCTTTATTTTAGCCCAGCCAGGCTGCCTGGGCGCCAGCTGTGTGACCTCAGGGAAGTGATACAACCGCTTCCTGCCTCCATTTGGTTACGTGTGAAATAGAGATAATAACAGCTCCTGTCTCACAGAGCTGTGGGGCGGAGAGAAGATACAGGTATTACGGGTCTGCCACGTCTGAGCACTTAGATGTCCGCTGCAATGGCTGTGGGTTGTGGTTAGTACGTGTCATCTAGACTCCCTTCGGAAGGAGGACTATTATGATGACCCTCCCCTTTCACTTGTGAGGAAACTGCAGCTCAGAGAGGTTATACGCCACCCAGGGCTGCACCGCTTGGAAGTGGCAGGGCTGGATTTGAAGTCAGGCTGGCCTCCCCAGAAGCCCAGGCTCCTTCCTTCCCTGGAGGGATGTTCCTGCCTGCAGCAGCGTGCAGGCAGTGTCCGGGCCACCTCCCGACTGGGAGGTGACAGGGCAGATCGGACTGTCAGATGATCCTGGTGTAGGGTGGCAGACTAGGTACCTTTGGGGGTCGTAGTAACTTGTCATTCTAGGAGCCAAATAAAAGATCCCCAGAGTGGAAAGCAGGAGGCTTGCTTCAGCCGTTCCTAACTGCCTTCCACCCCCACGTGGCCTTTACTGTCAGACAGAAATGGCAGAAACTTTGGGGGAAGCCATCCTACAGTCAGCTCTTTCCTTCTTTTGACAAATAATCATCAAGCAGCGACTAATATTGCCTCCTGACTGGCAGTGGCAGGGTGCCTGCTACATGCCAGGCCCTGAGGCCGTAGTATTTATGTGCGTAATCCTAGGTAGGGTGATCATCCCCACTTTACAGATGAGGAAACTGAGGCTCCAAGAGGTGAGCTGACAAGGCCATAATAGCTAGCATGTGGGAGAGCTGGGTCTCAAACCCAGGAATCAGTGGTGAGCAAAACCAGACTAGGCCCCTACCCTCAGGGAGCTTCCCCGGAGCCCTGTGTGATTGGGGTTGGGGGGTGACAGATGTGCCATTTGTCTGCATAGTGCCACCAAGGAGAGCTCCGTGGTGGCGGGTTAGAGGCCCATCCGGCAGAGTCTGGCGGAGTCAGGGAAGTGGGTGTGGGAGCTTATGCAGTCGGTCGGTGAATATTTTCGAGCTCTGACTACACCCGGTGCTGCGTGCAGGGGACACAGTGGCCCCACTCAGCCCTGTCTTCACTGTCACCGAGTTGACTTTGCAAGGAGACAAGGGGGCCCGGATGGGGGTCATCCATCTTCCGAGGTCCCGCAGGGAGCTGGGGAGGCAGAGCAGCACTGACAGTGCGCTTTCCCGCCCCTGCAGTTAGAGAAGGAGGAGCAGATACACAGCGTGGACATCGGGAACGACGGCTCGGCCTTCGTGGAGGTGCTCGTGGGCAGCTCAGCCGGAGGGGCCGGGGAGCAGGACTACGAGGTAAGCAGGGCCTTGAGGTGGGCCCCCTGCTGATCCCTGCCCCAGGTGCCCCCAGCGAGGCCCCAGGTCTCCAGGCGCCAGGCCAGGGTGGAGGCGAGTCACACTGACCGTGGCCCTCTGGAGGAGCCCAGGGTTCCAGGAGACAAAGAGCAGACCCAGGTGATGAGCTGTGTGCGGCAGGGACGGGGGCGCAAGGACGGGGCTGAAATTGCAACATGGTTGCAGAAACAACCAGAGGCACCTGTTGGTTCTACCATTCAGTCGCTGCTTGAGAGCAAAACTCCTTTTCTTCTGGTCCCAGAACTTCTCAGAGATGTCGCAGCCAATTGAGATTCCGAATTGCTTGGGGTGCCTCTCTTAGTTACTTTATTTGTGACAAATGTTTACAAGCCTTTTGCTCTATTACAAATACAGTAAGTCCCTTACATATGAATGAGTTCCGTTCCGAGAGCCCGTTCGTAAGTCCAGTTTGTTCGTAAGTCCAACAAAGTTAGCCTAGGTACCCAACTAACACAATAGTATAGTACTGTACTGTAATAGGTTTATAATACTTTTCACACAAATAATACATAAAAAACAAACACAAAAAATAAAACATTTTTAATCTTACAGTAGAGTACCTTGAAAAGTACAGTAGTACAGTACAACAGCTGGCATACAGGGACACATTCGCATCTTTGAAAGTTCACAACTTGAAAGTTTGTATGTAGGGGACTTACTGAATTTTAAAAATTGGCCCAATCCTTTTTTTAACCGGTTGAATGAATTCGAGCCGGAGTGGTGAGATCATAATGAGCCAGCTGGTCAATCAGCGAAATGATTTTGGGTAAAAATAAACCTACTGTGAAAAAGAGAGGTTACAATTTTAAGTGAACAAATCAGTTTTCTACAAGATATGGTTTTTTTTCTCGCAGTGAGAAATTGTTTTCAATTGAGGTATATTTCGCATATAATAAAACGCACAGGTCAGCGTTTTGACAGATGTACACACCTGCATAACCGTCCCCCAGATCAAGGCGTAGAGCATCGCCGGCCTTCCTGAAAGTTCCCTCGTGTCCCTTTGCAGTCACTCCTCCCACCCTCAGCTCAGGCCACCACTGATCTCTTTCCTTGCCTGTCCTAGAATTTCACATAAGTGGAATTTTATAGCATGTGTTCTTTTTTTGTGGCTGGCTTTACTCAACATACTGTTTTTTTGATGTTCTAACATATCATATATATGTCAGTGGTCTGTTCCACCTTATTGTTGAGCAGTCTCACTGTAAGTGTAGATCTCAATTTGTTCATCCATCCTTTTGTTGATGGGCATCTGGGCTGTTGCCACTTTTTTTTTGGCCATGCTGTGCAGCCTACAGGATCTTAGTTCCCCAACCAGGGATTGAACCCAGGCCCCAGCAGTGAACGTGCTGAGTCCTAATCACTGGACCGCCAGGGAACTCCCCACCACTTTTTTTTTTTTTAATAAATTTATTTTATTTATTTATTTTTGGCTGCACTGGGTCTTTGTTGCTGCGCGCGAGCTTTCTCTAGTTGCGGCGAGCGGGGGCTACTCTGTTGCGGTCCGCGGGCTTCTCATTGTGGTGGCTTCTCTTGTTGCAGAGCATGGGCTCTAGGCGCGCGGGCTTTAGTAGTTGTGGCATGCGGGCTCCGTAGTTGTGGCTCGTGGGCTCTAGAGCGCAGGCTCAGTAGTTGTGGCGCACAGGCTTAGTTGCTCCATGGCATGTGGGATCTTCCCAGACCAGGGCTTGAACCCGTGTCCCCTGCATTGGCAGGTGGATTCTTAACCACTGCATCACCAGGGAAGTCCACCACTTTTTGACTATTATGAAAAAAGCTGCTGTGAACATTCTTGTACAAGCCTCTGTATAGAGATCTCTTTTAGGTAAATGCCTAAGAGTCGAATTGCAGGGTCTTCAGGTAGATATATGTTTTAACCTTATTAGAAATGGACAGTTTTCCAAAATGGTTGTACCAGTTTATATTCCCTTCAGCAGTATATGAGTTCTCTTTGCTTCCCATCCTTACTTATACTTGATATTGTCAGTCTTTTAAATGCATGCATGTTGAATTTTATCAAGTGCTTTTTCCACCTTACGAGGTACATTTTAACCAGTGAGGTTTTCCTTGAACACACATTCTTATTCTAAAGGTTCTAGGGAATTCCCTGGCGATCCAGTGGTTAGGATGCCACGCTCTCACTGCCGAGGGTCCAGATTCCATCCCTGGTCGGGGAACTAAAATCCCACAAGCCGCGTGGTGTGGCCAAAAAAATAATAATAATAAAATAAAAGTTCTATAAGTTGTAAAAAGCCAAACTAAGGCACATTATGTTTTGAAGAGTTTATTTGAGCTAACAATTCAAATCAGGCAGCCAAAACTGAAAAATGATTAGGGGTGCTGTGTGGATGGGCTAGGACAGAGATGTTTAGAGAGAAAACAGGGAAGCAAAGCAAAGCAATTATTTAATTGGCTAGAGCTTAAATGGTTCCCTTACTTGGGAAAATCTAGTGACTTGGCTATTCACGATTAGTTGATTTCATTTTCTTAGATTTGAGTTCACCAACTCTGGCTTAGATTTTGGTTGGTTTACTTAGGCTACCTAAGGCACTAGAGTCACTGAGTCTAATGGCCTCCTTGTTTAAAATTTTAAATAAAATCAGCAGTCTTTGGAACTATAAAAAAAAAATTTTCTGTTCTTCTTGGCAAACAGATTTAGATCAAAATTCTACTTTATAATTATGGAAACAGAGTAAGTGCATTTTTAGCTAAAACTTTATCTAATCGGGCGTGTGAATCTTTATTATTCTTATCTTATCTACCTAGAAAGGTGGAATGGTTAGCTTAGGGCTTGATCTTTTCAGAGTCTGAAAACCCCTATGTCAATAGTCTCCCATTCTCTCAAGATTTTTAATTAAACTTCTGCTGGAAGTTTTGTTATAACTCCTAGCCAAGACTGAATTAAAGACTCTGGGCCTTATAAGGTCTGGCTTCTGCCCAGAGACTACATACGGTTGGAAGAGCCAAGAAAGAAAAGGAAAAAGGGCCGAGCAGGGCTGGTCCGTGTTGATGTCACCCATACAAACCAAGCCAAAGGCACATATTTTAATAACTAGTGACATTTTCTACAAAATCATCAACATTAAAAAAATATATTTATATACTTATTTATTTGTTTATTTAGCTGCACTGGGTCTTGGTTGCGGCATGCGGACTTCTTAGTTGCGACATGTGGGATCTAGTTCCCTGACCAGGGATCAAACCTGGGCCCCCTGCCTTGGGAGCATGGAGTCTTAACCACTGGATCACCAGGGAAGTCCCAACATTTTTTTTTTTAACCCCTCCAAGTTCTGCAAAGGGGATATCTAAGCTTGCAAGGTTAACACAGTCTAGAGAATAAAGGTTTAATCTTAGAACCTTAAAGACAGTATTGGATAATAAAACAACTGGAGTTGTTTTCTCTTCGCAATGGATGGGAGGAGAGTATATTCAGAGGGAGGCTCCCCCTTAGTGTGGGTGGCAGCTGCCAGCCACAGCTTGTGTTGCCCCTTCATTTAGTCACTAGATGGTAATTCAGCTCTCCCATCGGCTCAAAATCAGCCCTTTTATAAACAAGTGTAGTCAAGGCCAGGGAGCTGGCTTCCCTTCTGTATAATTTTTGTCATCTTTGCTGTTTCCTTTTCATGATCAAGAGCTGAGCACAAAGAGATATCTAGTTACAGTCTATGTTTTTCTCAGAAAAAAACTTTTGTTTTCTAATTTCACAGCATGTCAGTTAGAAAAGAGACTAGGTAACAGATTATACCCAACTAAAGATGGCTTACTGCCTAAGAATATTTACTGTTTCCTTAGGAGGGAAGTCCAGCATTAGGCAGACCCAGAGTTGATTGGGCAACTGAACAAAGTCAGGGTGCTTGGTTGGGCACCTCTTGATTCTTTTGGTCTTGCCCACATGGTTACAAGATGGTTGCCATTGCTCCATCCATCACTTAGTAGCATCCAAAGCAGAAAGTGGAGGAGTGGAATGGCAGAAAAGCCGTGGTTTTCTTCCATCCTCTGTTTCTCTTTAATGAAGAAGGAAAATCTTTCCCAAAAGCCTCCAGCAGCCTTCCTCTTAACATCGAATTGCCCATCCTTGGACCAGCCACTGGCAGAGGAAATCAGACCACTTGGACCAATCATGGTTCATCCCTTAGTGTTGGGCACGCAGCTCTTCCACTGCTTTTCAAAACTGCCTGGTCAGTTTTTGTTCCTTCATCATACTGTTTATAGCTCCGTTTATTTCTTTAGACTATTAAACAATTACTTTTATATTGCGTGTTTGATAATGTCAATATGTGCAGTCTTTGTGGGTCTGAGTCTGCAGTTTGTGGTTTCTGCTGACCCTAAATCATGGCAGCCTGTTTCCTCATGCCTCATGGGTGTGTGTGTGTGTGTGTGGGATTGTTAATTCTGCTTTTGGGGAAAGTATCTATGGGAATTCTTTGAGGGCCTGGTTTGAAGTACATTCCTCCAAAAAGGATTTGCCCCGGCACCAGGTAATACTACATACATGGGACCACTTGAAATTTTCACCTTGGGTTTTTCCACGCAGATAACTAGTGTGGATTTTTACTCCAAATCCTTGAGAGTACAGACCTGCGATTAGGAGTCTCCAGAGAGAATTTTTCAGCTTTTCTCTGCTGTCCCCCCAGAGCTAAAGCCTTCCACTGACTCTCCCCACAAGGCACATTTCTCCCTAATTTACCCACAGAAGGTGTTGCCCTTTGGAGAGGCCCAGCTCTCTGCTCTGTGGCATGGTCCCTAAGATGCCTTTCTTCTTGACTTGGAGCACAGGCTTTCTTCCCTGGTCTCTCCTGCTACCACCACCTGGAGCCCTTTAAAATCAAGCTCTCTGCCACCTGGAGTCAGCAACGGGGCAAACACCAACATCATTGCCACCCACTGTATCAGTCAGGGTCCCACCAGGAGACTGAAACCACACCAGTTAGTTTAACAGAGAGAATTAACGTAAAGAATTAGTAACGAGGTATTGAACTGAAGAGGCCAGAAGACTAAGGTAGGACGCGGAAGCAACTGCAGGGAGCAGTCACCACCCTTAGGGTTGGAGGAACAAAAGGAAGAGGTTGGCATGACTGAAGGGTAGATGTTTTGAAGCTTGGAGGTGGGGCCCTTGGAGCTGAAACTCAGACCCTGAGGAAGGGGAGCTCCCTGGCTGGTTCAGGTATGTCCCTGAGAGGGTGCAGTGAGGCCAGTTCTGCAGGTGTTGGGAAGCTGCAAACTGGATTCATCTGCCGCCCCGGGGGAAGAACAGCTGCAGACGAAGGAGCGAAGCACACCTGGGCGCTGCTCGGGGGATCTGCAAGAAGGCTCAGATCCCGCCTCCCTCCTCCAGCCTTGCAGCCTGTCTCTCTAGCTCCCCCTGCTGGCAGAGCCTGACAAGGTGCAGCTGGAGATTAGAAATGTCCCCAGCATCCCAGAGCTGAGCCACCAAGGGTGGGGTGTTTTGTTTTGTTTTGTTTTTCTTTTTAAAATATTTTTTGGTTTTTCATATTTTTTATTTTTTCTATTTTATTTTATTATTTATTTATTTTGCTTGTTTTTTGAGGGCGGGTTTGAACTGAGAGACAGTCACTTAGTAATGGGTGCAGCTCCCCTACCTCTTTGGATTCTGCACTGTAATTTCTGGCCTCGAATACTTCCCTTCTGCTGACTCAGGTGTGCATTTCAAAAAGGTGTTTGAGGGAATTCCCTGGTGGTCCAGTGGTTAGGACTCCACGCTTTCACTGCCAAGGGCACAGGTTCAGTCCCTGGTCAGGAAACTAAGATCCCACAAGCTGTGTGGTGCAGCCAAAAAAAAAAAAATACAATAAGGTGTTTGAATATTGTGCCAGTCATTGTGAATATCCTCTGCTGGGAGGGCTCCTGAAGCTCCCTATCCTGAGGGTTCCCGCCATGTGGCCAGATGTGGAAGACTCTGGAAGAATTTAGAGAAGCGTGGTTCAGATCTGGGAATAGAAGGATCCCTCTGGGGCCTGTGTCAGGGAAGGACTGACTGGAGACCCAGAAATGAGAAGGGTCTAGAGGCCTTGAGGCAGTTGAGGTACAGCTGGATCTGGCGACTCCCTGGTCCCTGCTCAGGCCCCTGCCCTCTTCCAGCCCCTAGGAGGTGTCACTGAAACCAGCCAGGCCTGGTTCTCATCCTCTGTGCCTTTTCCCAGGTCCTTCTGGTCACCTCGTCTTTCATGTCCCCTTCCGAGAGTCGCAGTGGCTCAAATTCCAACCGCGTTCGCATTTTTGGGCCCGACAAGTTGGTCCGGGCAACAGCAGAGAAGCGCTGGGACCGCGTCAAAATTGTCTGCAGCCAGCCCTACAGCAAGGTATCCAGGGTGGGAGTGGGGTCCTTGGTCCTGAGCCACGAGAGAGGCGAGAGGCCGATGTTGAGTCCCAGAGGGCTGGGAGGACCGGACAGTTGGTCTCCCCGTGGGATTTCAAGGAGGCTGGGTCCCTGCATTCTCTGAAATTGGTTTGAGGTCCTCCCCATATAGGAATCTTCGCTTCCTGGAGGAAGATTAGGAAGGATGACCTGCAAGACCTCAGGGGAATTGGGAGGGGGAGCTGCTGACTCGTTGGAGATCGGGCCTCGTAGAATTGGGCCTCAGAGTTAATATCACGAGATCTGGAGTCAGAACGCTGGTTTAAAACCTGGCTTCTCCACTCCTTAGCTGTGTGACCTCTGGCTTCAGTTTCCTGATCCTTATGGGGTTGCTGTAAGTTAGGGATGCTAAGCTGTGGTGACGAGACCCGAGTATGTAATGACAGCACACGGTAAAGGTATACTTCTTATACCTCTGGATCTGTCCCGGGAGGTGTTTGGCCAGTCATCCCGGACCCAGTCTCCTTCCATCTCATGGCTCTGCATCCACCCAGCAGAGGGGGAAAGAGTCTGGAGCATTTCTGAGTTCCAGAAGTGATACCCAGCCCTCCCTCCCATTCCGCAGGCAGGAATTTGGCACGCAGAGTGGATTCGCTTAGGCACCCAGCAGCCTTTGCCGGATGCTCTGAGGCTCAAGGAGCTGGTGCATGTAAAGGGCTTTGCACCGAGCCTGACCCCAAGTTAGGGCTCAGTGACAGCTTGCTGTTATTATCCTTGTCATTATCATGGGGGCACTTCCCCAGATGTGTGTGTCCATAGGAGGGAAAGAGCCAGAAAGGGGTTTCTGTAAATAAAAGGGATTGGGGCCAAGCCTTAGTCCTTGGCCAGACTCCCTGATTCCCACCCCTCCTCTCCCAGGATGCCCCCTATGGCCTGAGTTTTGTAAGGTTTCACAGCCCCCCAGACAAAGAGGAGGCCGAGGTCTCATCTCAGGTAAGCTCTACCTGCCACCGCCCAGAGCCTTCTCCCCACCTCTTCACCCCCACCTGCTGACAGCCCTCCCACTGCGCTGACCTTGTGGGACCTTAGAAAGTGACCAAGCTCGGCCAGTTCCGCGTGAAGGAGGAGGATGAGAGCACCAGCTCCCTGAGACCCGGGGCTCTCTTCTTCAGCTGGATCAACAAGACCCCCCCGGGTGAGTGCGGGAAACCTGGGTCCTGAATGAGTAAAGGCCGGGGGCCTGGACTCCTGGGTCTGAGGGAGGAGGGGCCGGGGGCCTGGACTCCTGGTCACTTCCGGGTCTTGGGAACAACACTCTGTGTTCCATGGATAGGAGCCGAAGGGTCTGAGGGTCCAGCCCTCTCAACCTGGCTCCACTTTCTCCCTCTGCAGTCGCAGCCAGTGACCCAGCAGGACCCAGCTATGCAGCTGCTACACTGCAGGCCTCCAGTGCCGCCTCCTCGGCCTCTCCGGCCTCCAAGACGGTAGGCAGCACCTCCAAGGTGAGATCATCGGACACTGGTGGGGTGGAGAGGGAGGAAGTGAGCTGGAGGCCTCAGCCCATCCCACCCCCTCATCCTCAGGAGTCCCCCAGAGGCAAGAGGAAGCTGGATTTGAGCCACGAAGAAAAGAAGACCCCCAGCAAACCGTCCGCCCAGCCCTCACCACCCGCCCTCAAGAGACCCAAATGTGAGCAAACTGGATTCCTTGTTCCCACAGGGGCCTGGATCCTGGGTCTGGGGGAGGAGGGGCCGGGGGCCTGGATCCTGGGTCTGGGGGAGGAGGGGCCGGGGGCCTGGATCCTGGGTCTGAGCGGGGAGGGGCCGGGGGCCTGGATCCTGGGTCTGGGGGAGGAGGGGCCGGGGGCCTGGATCCTGGGTCTGAGGGGGGAAGGGCTGGGGGTGTAGCCCTACACCTACTAACTGAATCCACTCCTTGGCCTCCCCAGTGCCAGCTCCCACCCATACCCCAGCCACCGCCCCTGTCCCTGCCGCAGCACGGGGGGCGGCGCCAGGGAAGCCCCGAGGAGAAGGCGCTGAGCCCAGGGCCCCCCGCGCCGGCCCGCAGGAGCTGGGGAAGATCCTCCAGGGTGTGGTGGTGGTGCTGAGCGGCTTCCAGAACCCCTTCCGCTCGGAGCTCCGGGACAAGGCCCTGGAGCTGGGGGCCAAGTATCGGCCAGACTGGACTCCAGACAGCACCCACCTCATGTAGGCCTGCGCCCCCTCCCCACACTCCCCGCTGCCTCTCCTCTGCCTCCCTTCGTCTCCTCCGTGTTGCCTTCTCTCTGTTACTTCACCTCTCTGTATCCTCTGCCTCTTGTTCTCTTTCTTTTCTTCCCTCTGATTCTTAAGTCTTGCCCTCGGCCTCCCTGTGTCTTTTCTGCTTCTCCCACATCTGCCCCGTGTCTCTCCCTGTCTCTCTCTGTCTCTCTCTCTCTCTGTGCCCCTTGTCTCTCTTTGCTCTTCACCTCTCAGATCACACCAGGCTGACACCCTCCATTCCGCTCCCTGCCAGCTGCGCCTTTGCCAACACCCCCAAGTACAGCCAGGTCCTAGGCCTCGGAGGCCGAATCGTGCGGAAAGAGTGGGTGCTGGACTGTCACCGCATGCGGCGGCGGCTGCCCTCTCGGAGGTGAGGCCTCACCGTGCGCATGTGGTTTACACACGCACACCCCGACCCTGCCCCTTGTCCCCATGCTGGGCAGTGTCAGGGACCTGGAGAGAAATCAGGCCGGGCCCTGCTGGCCCAGAGTCACCAGACTTCCCACAGGAGGAGGGGCCGGGCCGGGAGACACGGCGGGGGCAGGGGGGGCGGTCCGTGCAGGGCTCTGGGAAGTCTGCTTAGTGAAGGAAAAGGACACTGCAGGCTGGAGACACAGCATTCCCAAAGCCTCAGGGCAGAGAGCAGAGTGTTGGGACCCGTTCACGTTCCTTCACCCGAAGCCCCTGCTCGACGCCAGGCTGGGCTGTGCAATGCTGGCCCCGGACGTCGGGTCCTGCCCTCGAAGGCCTCTGACTTCGATGAGGGGCCGGACTTAGCTCTCAAACAGTTTGGAGGCAGGCCCAAGGGGAGGACTGCAGTGAGCTAGGGGTCTTCACGGGAGAGAACAGGTTTGCCAGGCTGAACAGAGGCGGAGAGCATGCCTGGGCGGAGGAGCCAGGGTTGGGTCAGCCTGGTGTGTGCCCGGAGGAGCTGCAGGGGCACTCAGCGCCTAATGAGAAACTGACTTTGATTCTCAAAGGGGAGAATTATTTCTGGTTTTTTTTGTTGTTCTCTTTCTGAAATGAGTCATTTCTTCCCGAAGAGGGAAGGGAAGCCAGGAAGTGCTCTGGTCTCCGGTGTGGGTGGCTGGGGGTCTCTGGGGCCCTCCCTGGAGCTGGGAGGAGGGGCCACGATGGCCACCCTGAGTATTTAGTAAATACTGAATAAATAGCCAGTGCCTGTTGCTTCCTAAGCCCCCTCCCCACCTCCCCCGGAGGACACATCTGCTGTTTGTCTGAGGCCTGATTCCTCCCCCAGGTACCTCATGGCTGGGCCAGACTCGAGCAGCGAGGACGAGGGGGGTTCTCACGGCGGCAGCAGTGGGGATGAAGCCCCCAAGCCTCCCCGAAAGGTCTGATGCCCCCGGCCCGGGCAGGGGAGGGTGGAGTGGGGGGGTGACATGGGTGTGTCATGGTACCCAAACTCTCCACTCCCGCCTCCTGCAGGCGCTCCCCACTCTCACACCCACGCTGCCCCTTCCGTCCTTGCTGACCCACCCTCCCTCCTCAGCGCCCCCAGACCAAAGCCAAGCCCTCTCAGGCAGCAGGACCTAGCTCACCCCAGAGACCCCCAACCCCAGAAGAGACCAAACCACCCTCACCAGGGCCCCAGGAAGATACCGACACCAAGGGGGAGCAGTCAGGTCAGAGCCTGAGGGGGGAGGGGCCGGGGGCCTGGATCCTGGGGCTGAAGGAGGAGGGGCCGGGGGCCTGGATCCTGGGTCTGAGCGGGGAGGGGCCGGGGGCCTGGATCCTGGGTCTGAGGGAGGAGGGGCTGGATTCCAGGCAATGGATCTGGGGTAGAGGGTGGCTGTCCCACCCCCCACAACCCCGAACTGGATTTGGAGGGCCACTGAGGCTGGGGGTTGGGATGCCTGCATCTGTGCTCAGGCGTGAGACTGGGAGGGAAGGTTACCGGTCTTCCCAGAAGAGAAGGCAGGGGCCTCGCATTGACTAAGCTTCCATTCGCAGAAGGACAGGACAATGGGGCAGAAGATTCTGGGGACACCGAGGATGAGCTGAGAAGGTAGGGCTTGGGCTGGGGGTCAGGGTGGCCCTGGCCGTGGGGGGAGGGGCATCTGGTCTGCATGCTCCTACCCCACCCCCTTGGCCTCTCCAGGGTGGCTGAGCAGAAGGGACAAAGGCCGCCCTCTGGCGAGGAGAATGGCAAGGACCCGTACGCAGGATCCACGGATGAGAACACGGACGATGAAGGTCCCCCGGAGTCTCCCAATCTGCCGATTCCCGAGCTCCCAGGTGGGAAATCCTCCCTCCTGATGTGGGATTTGGCCCTGTTACTTCTCTGCCATGACTTGCCCCAGCCCGTCCTGGGATGGCTGCTGCCCCCTGTGACTTGTCTTCCAGGCTCCTCACCCCCAGTCCCTGGCCTTTGCCACCTCCTTGTCCTCTTAGGCCTGTTCCCTTCCCTTCAGCATCCTCTCCTGACTTCCCTCTCTGTCCCTGTCCTGACTTCTGCTGTGTCCACTTCCATCACAGCCCAGCCCCAGGCGAGACCCCCTTTGGCTTTCCACTCCCTCACGCCGGGGGCCTCCCACTCCCTAGGCTTCAGGATCACCCAGGGGCTTTTAAAATCTGCAGGTGCCCAGGCTCCACGCCCCGGGTTCAGCTTTGTCAGTGTGTGGCGGGGCCTGGGGAACACAGGTGCTGTGGGTGCTGATCTCTGTTGGGACCTACGTGATGCCAGCATAGTTATTCGTCACCCCAGACATGATCGCGGGGGGCGTGGGGCAGGGCCAGGTCAAGAATGAAAGGAGAGGGGAACTGCCCTGGCGGCCCAGTGGTTAAGACTCTGGAGTCTGTGCTCCCATTGCAGGGGGCGCGGGTTCGATCCCTGGTCAGGGAACTAAGATCCCACATGCTGCGTGGTGAGGCCAAAATAAAAAAGAGAGAATGAAGGGAGAGCCCGGCAGTCAGAGGGTCTGAGCAGAGGTGAGGGTCAGTGGCCACTGGAAGAAGCTGTTTCTGCCCTGTTCCTCATGGGTGATGAGCAGGAAAGTACTTTGATCCTCCAAAGCCCCAAACATGGCATTGGCAACTTGATGGAAAATCGTGTCAAACTGGAACGAAGAACCACCCTGAGGGTCAGAGCCAGAGAAGGCGCTGATTAAAAAGGAGTGGGACAGCCATGGGAGGAAGTGGCAGGATGTGAAATTTCCAAGCCAGGCCAAGCTAATGAAGTGATTGACCTGGTGTAAGAAACATGTTGCAATAATAGTAATTGCGTCTTTTATCATTCTTGCAACAAAACGGAGCAAAACTCCCCAGAGGCTCAGATGGGCCTGGCCGGGAACCACTGCTTGTCATGGATTATTCCCGTGCCAGGGGTGTACACGGACACCCCTCCGGCCGCTGCGCCGGCCTTGCTGTCCTGCCTCTGCGTGTTCTGTGGCTCCTGGCTGGTGCCCTGGGACTCCAGGGGCCTCACGCTTGGCTCTCCCGCCATCTCCCCTGCAGACTTTTTCCAGGGCAAACACTTCTTCCTGTACGGGGAGTTCCCGGGGGACGAGCGGCGGACGCTCAGCCGTTATGTCACAGCCTTCAACGGGTCAGTCTCCGGGGACAGGGGAGGCAGGGGAGGAGGTGTGGTAGGTCGTGGGGAGAAGGGCCAGCGGGAGGATGGAGAAGGGCGTACCCCCGGGCTGGGCACAGGCTGTGGAGTCCCGTGCCAGTCCTGCTCACTCTGTTGGGCAGCCCTGGATGCATAGCTTCCCGTTGGGTTCCTCTTCTCTAAAGCGAGGCTCCACAGTGCCCTTCTGAAAGGATTGGCGCCTGCGGGAGCTGTCGGTTTCGGGGCTGTGGCGAGCCTGGCACGTGGGAGAGTGGGCGACCCACAGGCGGCCTATAGGGGACGTAGGTGGGGATGGAGAATGGCCTCTGAGGATGGTTGGGGAGTAGGGTGTCAAGAGAGGGGACACCGATTCTCTGCCTCTTTTCTTCTCCTGCCAGGGAGCTTGAGGACTATATGAGCGACCGGGTACAGTTTGTGATCACGGCACAGGAGTGGGACCCCAGCTTTGAGGAGGTGAGTCCTGAAGGGGCAGGGAGAGGGAGACCAAACCTGCCCTAGCATCCCCCCGACCCCCTCCTGGTTCACATGTTCCTGCATGCACCCCACCCCACCCTGCAGGCCTTGATGGACAACCCCTCCTTGGTGTTCGTCCGTCCCCGGTGGATCTACAGTTGCAACGAGAAGCAGAAGTTACTTCCCCACCAGCTCTACGGGGTGGTGCCCCAGGCGTGAAGTATGTGCTCATACACACACGGGTTTAATAAAGGTGACTTGGTGTGGAGCGGCTGCCCCTCTCACCCGTGTCTCCCAGAACCCACAACAGGTTCCCAGCTTTCTGTCTTATGTCTGGTTTTGCTTCCCCTCTAAAGGCCGGGTCTTTGGGCTGCCGAATGACTCCTGTGCTGGGGTCCCGGAAAGAACGAAGGGCTCTCTATCTGGGGTCTGGTAGGGAAGGAGCTCTTTGTCACTTCTTTGGGGCCCCTCCCCCCTTTGGTGGCAGGTGGCAGGGAATTAGGAATCTGACACTCAGCACCACCCTCAGCTGGTCTGACCCCCCTGGAGCCCATTCCTGTGTCTCGGTTGTCCCTCTGGGGGTCCTGGACTGGAGGCTGGCATATTCATGGGATGGGCCTCTCTCTCTCTAAGTCTCAGCTCTCTGGGCCAGGGACATCTCCCTTTCTCCAGGGCTCTCAGAAGTAGCTGTGAAACCGTCACCAGCCTGGTTTGATATCACCTCATTTGGGAGGTAGAATTGGGGGAAGGGGCATTTTAATCACCCCCCCCCCAAATCCTGAACCCCCTTCAAGGCTCGACCACATTTAAGGTGGGAACTGAACTGGGCGTTAGAGAATCAGGGTAGAAGGTGGGATGGGGCCATGGTGTGGGCGAAGGCCGGGCAGTGGGAGCCAGCCTGGTGCCCGGGGGGCAGGTGAAGGAGCACGCCCCTCTGGTGACGAGGCTTTAGGGGCAGACCGAGCTGGAAAGGTGGGCACCGTCCTGGCAGCTCTGCCGTCCAGTGCAGTAGCCACTGGACACAGGTGGCTACTTAACCTTAACGACAGGGAATTCCCTGGTGGTCCAGTGGTTAGGACTCTGTGCTTCCACTGCAGGGGGCCCGGGTTTGATCCCTGGTTGGGGAACTGAGATCCCGCATGCCTCGTGGCGCGGCCATAAATAAATAAATAAATAAATAAATGAATGAATGAATGAATGAATAAAACTTAAGGACAGTGAAACGAAAGGAAAAATTCACTTCCTCAGTCACACTGGCCGCAGTTCAAGTGCTCACTGGCTCCTGGGCTGGACAGCACGGACGGAGAGCCTTTCCCTCGCTGTAGAAAGCAGGACAGGGCGGTCCAGAAGCACTGTGAACGGCAGGCTGAGAAGCTCGGACTTCATCCTGGGGAGGTCAGGAAGGGGTCGAAGGGCAAAGGGCAGGGTCAGAGCTGGGTAGCAAATGACCACAAACTTAGTGCCTTAAAACAAAAGAAAGGTATAACCTTCTAGGTCTGGAGGTCTGAAGTCCAAAATGGGTCTCACTGGGCTAAACATCGTGTAGGCAGGGGGACTTCCCTGGTGGCGCAGTGGTTAAGAATCTGCCTGCCAATGCAGGGGACACGGGTTCGATCCCTGGTCCAGGAAGATCCCACGTGCCGCGGAGCAGCTAAGCCCGTGCGCCACAACTACTGAACCTGCGCTCTAGAGCCCACGAGCCACAACTACTGAGCCTGCACTCTAGAGCCAGCGAGTCACAACTACTGAAGCCCGTGTGCCTAGAGCCCGTGCTCCGCAACAAGAGAAGCCACTGCAGTGAGAAGCCCGCACACCACGACGAAGAGTAGCCTTCGCTCTCCACAACTAGAGAAAGCCCGCACGCGGCAACGAAGACCCAGTGCAGCTAAAAATAAATAAATTAAATAAATAATTTTTTTAAAAAAAGGTGTAGGCAGGGCTGCGCTCCTTTTGGAGGCTCCGGGAGAGAACCCGCGTTCTTGTCTTTTCCAGCTTCTAGCAGCTGCCCACGACCCACGCCCCTTTTATCTTCAAAGCCAGCAACGGCCAGTCGAGTCTTACTCACGCTGTGTCACTGACACTGACTCTTCCTGTGATTACACTGAGCCCAGCCAGATAACCTGGGATAATCTCCCTGTTTTAAAGCCAGCCACTTAGCAACCTTCATTCCTTATGCTGCCTTAATTCAACCTTTGCCACATAATACATCCGTAGGTTCCAGGGATTAGGATGTGGACATCTTTGGGAGGCCATTATTCTGCCCACCACACCCACCACGTGTGAGACAGTGGGGCTGCAGAGTGAAAAAACAGACACGAGTCCCCTGCTCTTACGGGGCTGACACTCTGCCGGCGGAGAGAGACGGCAAGTGTCCCGCAGTGTGGGGCGGCGATAAATGCTGTGTGAGCAGAAAAGGCCAGGCAGTGTTGTTACACAGTGATGAGAGTGATCGGGTCATCAGGGAAGGTGTCTCAGAGGACTCACCTGTCTGCAGGGACTTGGGAGAAGTAAGGGAGGTTCTGGGGGAACCATTCCAGGCAGAGGAAAAGCAAGTGCAGAGTCTTCAGGCAGGACAAGTGCAAGGAGTAGCAGGGTGTCGGGCGCGGTATCAGGAAAACCCAGGATCCACCCTGACTCAGCACTGTCTGTCCCTTGCTTGGTTGCGGGCAAATCCCATCCCTCCTGCGCCCAGCTTTCCCATCTGGACAAAGTAAGGTTGGACCAGATGGACACCCCCCAGATGAGTTTGTGTCCTTGAAACGTTGATGGCGGTGGGGTGGGGTCGCTTTGGAGGAAATCTTCCAGGGCAGCTCCACGGTAAATATGGACACAAACCATACTGCTGGCTTTGGGGGAGGGAACCTGCCCCTCTGCTGCCCCTCCCCCCTCCCCCAAGGGCCTTGCTGAGCAGCCTGCAGTCCTGAGGCCCCCTGATTTCCATTTGTCTGCTTGGTTCCAGCCTCATGCTGGAGATTCCACAAACCACCTCTCATTCCATCCTCCACACCTTTCAGATCTGAGCTCTGAACAATAGCTCCTCAAGAAGGCCTTTCCTCACACTCTATATCTAACCATATTTGCCAGGTCTACCCTCATAATACTGTCTCTCTATCATCGTTGTAACTTGGTTTGCTTATGATCAAATTTACCAGTCTTTTCCTCTACGATCTGTACTTTTTGTGTCTTAAAGATACTTTCTCTGCCTCTGAGGTTACTAAGGGATTCTCCTTTATTTTCATCTAAATGCTCTAGAGTTTTTGTTTCAGACTTAGATCTTAAATCACTAGAAACTAATTTTTGTGTATGCTGTGAGGTAGAGAGCCTCATTAGTTTCTATGTTGCTGTAACACATTACCAATATAATAGGCTTTAAACAACACAAATTTATTTTATAGTCCTGGAGGTAGGTGGTCCAAAATCAGTCTGAGTGGGCTAAAATGGTGCTGGCCAGGCTGTGTTCCTTCTGTCTTTTTAAATTATTTTAATGTTATTTTTTATTTTATTTATCTACTTATTTAAATTTTTATTTTGCTGTGTTCCTTCTGGAAGCTCTAGGGGAGAACCCATTTCCTTGCCTTTTTTAGCCTCTAGAAGCTGCCTGCATTCCTTGACCCGTGGTCCCACATCACTGCAGTCTCTGCTTCCATTGGCAACATCTCCTCTGACTCCTCTGCTTCCCTCTTTCCCATGTAAGGACCCTTGTGATTACACTGGGCCCACTGGAATAATCAGGATAATCTCCCATCTTAAGAGCTGATCCTTCATCACATAAGCAAAGTCCCTTCTGCTGTGTGGAAGCCAACACACTCACAGGTTGTGGGGATTAGGATGTGGACATCTTTGGGGGACCATTATTCTGTCTACCACAGGGTCTCATTTAATTTTCTTCCCTATCTCTCAGCTCATACACAGATTAGCTATCCTTTCCCCACTCATCTACAGCAGGGGCCGGCAAACTACACTCCATAGGCAGAATCCAGCCCACCTACTGTTTTTGTAAATAAAGTTTTATCAGAACACGGCCACGCTCGTCCACGTATCACAATGCATGTGTCTGCCTTTGCGCTACAACAGCAGCGCCGGGTAGTGGTGGCAGATGCAATATGGCCTGCAAAACCTAAACAGATCTACTGTCTGGCCCTTTACAGGAAAAACTTGCCAACCTCTGATCTACAGGTGGGGACCGCCTCCTATTAGCACCTCGTAAGCGCGCAGGTCTGTTCCTGAGCTCTCAGTGCCCTCCCACTAGCCTACTCCCAAGCCAGCACCACCGGCCTATTACTACAGCTTTGTAATAATTCTTGGTATGAAGGGAGGCGAGGCTCCCCTACGTGTTCAAAGTGGACTTGGCCTCTTTACTTTGTGTTTGCCACTACTTGGTTGGTGTGCACCTCCCTCACTAGACCAGGTCTGTCTGGTTCACTGCTGTGTTCCTAACACCCTGTGCAGGGCCCGGCACACGGTACCTGCTTAATTCATATCTGTAGAACGAAGAGCAGTCCAATGTTAGCTCAGTCATCCTTGTTTTATAGCCGGAGGAACAGGCTCCAAGAGGGGAACCATCTTTGCCTGAGAAGATGCTTGTAAAGGCCTTATAATACTCCCATTTGGGAATTCTTTGGCAGTCCAGTGGTTAGGACTTGGTGCTTTCACTCCCGAGGCGTGGTTCGATCCCTGGTCAGGGAACTAAGATCCCGCAAGCCACAGCCAAATTTAAAAACCCGCAGCATGGCCAAATTAAAACACAAACAAAAAACCCTCCCATTTTATAGATAAGGCATCTGAGTTCAGAGAAGTGACAAGTTTGTCCAAGGCCCTGCGGCTCTTTAGTGGGTCAGGGCTGGCTCCAAAGCTTGGCCTTAAAATTTTTTTACGCTACTGGTATACACCCCTTGTTCTTGCTTTTATGATTTAGCTTATCTTGGGAATACTTCCATGTCAGTACATGTAGAGCTGACTTTTTTCCCCTACAGCTACATCTTCCATTCTCTGGCTGTACTGTAAATTCCTTAGCTGGTCCCCTATTGATGGGCACTCGGGTTGTTTCCCATCTTTGGCCGCTGCCATCGCACTGCAGTGAACAGCTTACTCTTATACCTTTTTTTCACGTGCTTATCTATAGGATAAATTCCTAGAAGTGGAATAGTTGACATGAGCATGTGTGCATTTAAAATTTTTTATACATACACTCAATGGCCAAAGTGGAGGCACTAATTTAAACTCACGACAATAAGGAGAGCCTGTCTCGCCACACTCCTCAGCAGCACTGGATGATAGCAGACGTTTAACCTTCGCCATATGAAGAGGTGCGAAAAACCAGAGCCAGGGCTTTCAAACCACACCTCCAGGTCCATGGTTTGGGGCCCAGTGCTAACTCTGTGGGTGATGATTTCCCCTCCTAGAAACGAGTTCCTCCTGCGAAGTCTGAGCCCAGTGCGGGGGCCAACCTCCCTTCCGGCTACTTGGAAGAGGCAAGTCCATACAGCCTGGCTTAGAGATGCCACCTCTTTATTGACTGGGGCTGGCAGCATAGGGAGCCAGTGAGCCAAGGGGAGGGTTCACTCCCGCTCCCCCGGGCTCTCGGCCTGGTGGTGGCTGCGTTGGTGAAGGAGTAGGAGGCGTCTCTGGCCAAACGCCTGGCCGCAGCTGGAGCAGCGATGCCGGGCGGTGACCTGACTGCCCGGCGCCGTCGGGGGGTCGTGACATAGGCGATGGGCGGCCAGTTTGGAGGGGAATGAAAAAGCCTTGGGGCAGTGCGGGCAAGGATAGGGGCGGGCGTCGGTGGCATGGTGCGTATGGCGGTGGGCCGCTAGCTTGGAGGGGTAGCAGAAGGACTTGGGGCAGTCGGGGCACGGGTAGGGGCGGGCGGGCGCGTGGGTCCAGAGGTGGGCTGCCAGCTTGGAGCGGTGGCCGAAGGCCTTTGGGCAGTGCGGGCACGGGTGCGGACGGGCGCCGCTGTGCGTGAGGCGGTGGGCTGCCAGCTTGGAGGGGTAGGAGAAGGCCTTGGGGCAGTCGGGGCACGGGTGGGGGCGGGCGCCGCCGTGTGCCAACCGGTGCGTGGCCAGCTTGGACGGGTACGAGAAGGCCTTGTCACAGTCGGGGCAGCGGTGCGGGCGCTGGGGCGCGGGCCGCCGGCGGGGTCGGGAAGGCGCCCCCGCGGACGTGGCGGGCCCTGGAACCGACTGGCTGGGCTTCTGCGGCGAGCCCTGGTAGGGAGCTGGGGGACAGGAGGGTTGGTGGGCTCCAGGAAGCAGCCCTGAGTCTACACCAGGCTCCCCCTCGACCTTGATATTCTAGTGTATCTGGACACCTCAAGAGTCATACTGAGATTCCCCAAATGGCATGTTCCTCCTTCTCACCCCCTGCCATGCATCATCCTAAAGGGGCTCCAAAGGGTTACCTCGCTGGAACCCCAGAGCTAAGGCTTCCCCAAAGCTACTAAAGTGTCCGTTTCTAGTATCTTCCCAAGTGATCACCCTGAAATCCCGCATGTCATCTCCCGTAGAAATGAGGGGTCCCCCCAAGACAACCTGGAGGATTCACCAGAACTTGGCGTTCTTGGGGATCCGAAATGGTTATCATCCTGGGCCTTCAAAACTTCACCCTGAGATTCCCTCAACATATGATTCTCTTGGCCCCAGTTCCTGGAGAATGCCCCCTACTCACAGGTGGAGCCGCCCTCACCTTCTCCTTTGCTCACAGGCTCCTTGCCAGTGGGACTAGGATCGGTGCCCCGGGCCGCAGACTCAGCATCTCGCTCCAGCATCTTGCTGGCCCAGAAACCTAGAGGGAGGGCCTAGGGTGGGAGAGGGGGCGACGCCGGTGTTTATCAGGCTGTTGGGGAAAGGGCTGAGAGCCTAATAATCAGGGGTCAGTATGTTTAGGAGCAGGGTCTATTTAAGTCTGGGGTCCTATAAGGCGAGGGTGGGCGGAGCCTAAGGGCACAATGGGCGGGGTTATGCAAACCCGACCCAGAAGCAGTCTATTTGGAACTTAGTCTCAGCGTTTGAGCCTTCGAGCGGAGGGGCGGGGCCTCTATAACTAACTCCCAGCCGCCCCAGAGCGCGGAGCAGGCGGGGCCTATGTCCAGAGTGGGCGGAACCGGCCGAGGAACCTAAGACGGGGATGGGTGGAGCTATACTAATAAGACCCAAAGTCGGTTGCTCAGCAACTCTGTCCCAGGGGAGGGGCCTACGAGCTCAGTGGGCGGGATTCACATCGAAGAGGTAGCTTTACCCGGCTCTTGGCTTAGTCTCAGTCCATTGACGCCGCGTGAACTGCCTTCTTCTTGTCACTAAATTTCAACCCCTGCGTGGAGTTGGAGCCGTGGAGGGTAGAGGGGAGACCTGGAGGAAGACACAGAAAGAGCGTGGCTCGTGTGTTGCGATTCAGAGACCCCTAATGGACTTCTCCCTCGAGGTCCCAAGCGTCTGAGCCTCCACGCACCCCTTGGGATCATGGCATTCGGGCACCAATGCACCCTCCCAAGGCTCAGGCGCCCATGCAGCCCCTCCGGAACCTATGCATCAGGACCCTCCCTCGTTCCGGGAGTTCTGGCGATCAGACCCCCCAATCTACTTCCCGAAGACCCAGGCGTCTGTGCCCGGACCGCTGCCCCCTCACCTGCGGGCGGCCCCTCCCTGGGGGCGGGGCTCCGGGCCCCTCCCTCGGGGGCCGCGGCCACTGCGGCGCTGCCTTCGGACTCTGCACCGCCCGGCGCGCGCCCTGCGAAGGGAGGGCAGGGGAGGGAGCGCGCGCTAGCTGCTGGGCCCAGCCTTATTTCCATTCCCTCCTCCTCCGCCGGGCCGGTGGGGGCGTTAGTTCGCATGCGCAGTCGCGGCCCGCGGAGGCTGCAGCGGGGGAGACGGGATGGAAGGAGGAGGTGGGTGCGCAAGGCAAGCCAATTTGTGAGCAAGCGCAGAGCTACGGGCCGAGGGACCGGAGGAAAGTGTGCCGAGGCTTGCAGGGCCTACGGTGGCTGACTGGAGTCAAGCACCTGCAGGAATTAACACGGGGAAACCTAACTCAAGAGATCTCTGAGACAACTTCCCTTTTGTATGTCCCAGTTCTTTTCGAGAATTCCGCTCGGAGCTTGAGTTCCGTCTCCTGAATCAGTTTCAAGAGCCCGCTGCCTATTCTACCCCTCAAGGCACTGGCAAGTAAAGGCTAGCTATTTCCTCGAGAGAGGGAGGGAGCGGGACGGGTTCAGAGCGAGCTGATGCCCAGTAAAAGTCATGTTATTTGTACAGCGCCCGGCACTCTTCGCCGCTGGGTGATTCAGGATTCTCCGCCCCTCCCACCCCAAGGCTACGGCCCTGGGGCCGGGAGGGCGGCGGTCTCCAGGTGCCCGGGCCCCCTTGTTCCCCGCTGGAGCTCCTGGTGCCAGGCCCGGGGTGGCTTGCTTGGCACCCTTCCCCCGGGAAGTGACGGTGCACCTTCCCGCCCCGTACAGGAATGACCGTGAAGTGCCCATAAACCACCCCCGCATGGGTGGATCTTCAGTCTGATAATCCACAAGGTCTGGCGAACCCTGGGAGCCGTGGGAGTTATACGGAAGGATTATTTGGGCTCATTTCCCCACTCACTCCTCCCAGATGATTTTGAAGCTATATGCCAGACCTCATATTCCATAAAAATCTTTTTATTACACTTGGTTTGTTTCAGTCAGTACTTAAACAAGATCCACAAGTTGAATTTGTTTGCTTTGACTCTTCAGTGTCTTCATCGACATTTTAAAAGGTTCACTGGTTGCTGCGTGGAAAACGGATTACAGGGAGGTAGAGTGGAAGACAGAAGCCAGTGAGGTGGCTGTTATATGTTAATTATATTAGTAATTATTAAAAATTACTATTATAATTATATGATAATTATATTATTATATGATATCGATAATTATATGATAATTATATTATTAATTACAGCATCTGATATAGGTCAGAATCTGTCTTGAATGTTTTATATATGTTCATTCATTTAATGCTGACAGCAGTTTTTCAAGAAGAGGCGCTACTATTATCTCCATTGTACAGAGATAAAAATGAGGCACTAAGACTTATCCAAGGTCACTCAGCCAGGAAATAGCAGGGCCAGGATTTGAACACTTGCAGCCTGACCCTGGAATCCATGTAATTTGCATCTATGCTTTGCTGCCTCTTTGACTGGGGCAGAGGGTGTGATGAGGGGAAAGTGGTCTGGTTGGAGAGGTTAATTCATCAGGGCTTAGTAATGAATTGGGAGGAAGTAGCAAGAGGAGGAAGGAGTCACGGATGACGATGAAATAATGATAGCCACCTCCCTGAGAGCACAACACCTGAGAAATTGTTCTGTGCCAGGTGCTCTCCCAAACTCTTTGCATGTGTGAACTCATTGGATCTTTATTTTTTTAATCGAAGTATAGTTGCTGACAATACTATATAAATCACATGTGTACAATCTAGTGACTCACAATTTATAAAGGTTATACTCCTTTATAGTTATTATAAAATGTTGGCTATGTTCCCCTGTTGTATAATATATCCTTGTAGCTTATTTTATACCTAATAGTTTGTACCTCTTAATCTCTTACCCCTATCTTGCCCTCCCTCCCCGCACTGGACCCACTAGTTTGTTCTCTATATCTGTGAATCTGCTTCTTTTTTGTTATATTCACTCGTTTGTTGTATTTTTCAGATTCCACATATAAGTGATATCATACAGTATTTGTCTTTCTTCGTCTGACTTATTTCGCTTAGCATAATGCCCTCCAAGTCCATCCATGTTGCTGCAAGTGGCAAAATTTCATTCTTTTTTTATGGCTGAGTAGTATTCCACTGTATATATATACCACCTCTTCTTTACCCATTCATGTGATGGACGCTTAGGTTGCTTCCGTATTTTGGCAATTGTAAATAATGCTGCTATGAACATTGGGGTGTGTGTATCTTTTTTTTTTTTTTTTTTTCTTTTTTGGCTGTGCAGCATGTAGGACCTTAGTTCCCCGACCAGGGATTGAACCCGTGTCCCCTTCAGTGGAAGCTCAGAATCTTAACCACTGGACCGCCAGGGAAGTCCCCACATGTATCTTTTCTTAGATCTTCACAGTGAGGGAGGAACTATTTTCAACCACAATTTACAGATGAGAAAAGAGAAGCCCAGAAGGGTTTAGTTTTGAGCCTGAGGTCACACATTTGGGAAGGGTGATGCCAGTTTCTAACTCTTAGGATATATCACAGCTGACTCTACAAAATCCCCAGAGTGTGTGCACGCCTTCAAGGGACAGGTAAGCGTCTACCAATCCTGCAGAAACAATTAGGAATGGGCCCCAGGGTGGAGAGGTCTTGTTTGGGGGACCCTCACAGTAAAGTGTGCCTCAGAGTCCCTGTTTTCCTGGCTTCTCTCTCCCCTGAGCTCCTGGCAATCCCTGTACCTCTTCTTGTTTTAGCCCTGATGTCTGCACCTCTTTCCCCCACCAACCAGACTGAGGACTCACCTCTGGGTCTCCAGTTTCGCTCAGCTTGAGCCAGACATTCAGGAGACCTCAATGTGAGGAATAACTGAACAAAGTTCTCTCCTTGAGTCTGAGCTCTTCTTTCTGCCTGTTTCTCCCCTCTCGGTGTTTCCCTGTTCTGAGAGATTCTCTCCTTCTCCCTGTACATTTCTCCCCTCTCTAATGCTCCCTGCTCCCCACATCTCTTCCCACCTCCACGATCTTCTAGAATCTTCGAGTGTATCTAAGTGACCATATTTCTTTGACAGACACCCCATTTCAATTCTGTATCTCCCAATGTATCTCTGAAAGTCTCTCCAGATCTCTCTCTCTCTCTCTCTGTTATCACTGAGTCTCAGCATCTTCCTTGTTTCTGAGTGGCTCCCTGAGTCTCTCCCCTGATAAAGCCCACCAGGAATATACTAGAAGTCTGGCAAAGTTGGGTTTTATTGATTTGCTGTAGGTAAGGGTAGAGGACTGCAGAGGGAGTACTGGCTGTCTCCCCAAACACAGGGAGAGTTACAGTCTTCCCTTGGTATCCACAGGGGGTTAGTTCCGGGACCCCCATGGACACCAAAATTGACAAATGCTCAAGTCCCTTATATCAAATGTTGTGGTACAGTTGGCCTTCTGTATCTGTGACAAAGTGACTTAGATCCTCCAGACAAGAGTGGGATGCCCTATTCTCACTACTGGTATGATTCCAAAGAGCAAGCTTTCAGACAGCCCATGACTAGACATTGTCTCAACTCTAGGTCCTTGGGGTAAATGAACAAAAGCCGTTTTTAGAGGTTCACATTCCAAGAGAAGTCAAATGATCCCCAACCTGATTTTACAAGACATCGTGGAAAATTATTATTTTTTTAATGATTTCTTCCTGGGAAGACATAAACATTCCTGATAAAATACTTAAGTGATTTTTTAAAAAATTTATTTATTTATTTTTGGCTGTGTTGGGTCTTCGTTTCTGTGCGAGGGCTTTCTCTAGTTGCGGTGAGCGGGGGCCACTCACTATCGCGGCCTCTCTTGTTGCGGAGCACAGGCTCCAGACGCACAGGCTCAGTAGTTGTGGCTCACGGGCCTAATTGCTCCGCGGCATGTGGGATCTTCCCAGACCAGGGCTCGAACCCGTGTCCCCCGCATTGATTGGCAGGCAGATTCTCAACCACTGCGCCACCAGGGAAGACCCTTAAGTGATTTTAAAATAAAGTTTAATGGGATAATCTGTTGTTCTGGGACCAGGCACTCAACCAACAGCCCCTCAAAACACTAATGACATTGAACCAAACTTTTTTTCTTTCTAACAATGAAGGTCCAACCACCTGCTTTTCCTATAAAATGGCCCTGGGGCTAGGAGTGTATTGGGGTCTCTTGTTGGGTTTCTACTTCTCCAGGGAGAGAAGTCTGTGCTTCTCCCAGTGTGTCTCCCTTGCCCTTTGAGTGTCCCCCTGTTCTTTGTTTCTCTGGTTTTTAAAAATATTAATTTTTATTTTATATTGGAGTATAGTTGATTTACAATGTATTATTAGTTTCAGGTGCACAGCAAAGGGATTCAGTTATACATATGCACACATCCATTCTTTTTCAGATTCTTCTCCCGTATAGGTTTTTACAAAATATTGAGTAGAATTCCCTGTGCTATACAGTAGGACCTTGTTGTTTATCTATTTTATATACAGTAGTGTGTGTATGTTAATCCCAAACTCCTAATTTATCCCACCCCACCCCCACCCCCACCTTTCCCGTTTGGAAACCATAAATTTGTTTTTGAAGTCTGTAAGTCTGTTTCTGTTTTGTAAATAAGTTCATTTGTATCATTTTTTAAGAGTCCACATATAAGTGATGTCATATGATATTTGTCTTTCTCTGTCTGACTTCCTTAGTTTAGTATGATAATCTCTAGGTCCATCCATGTTGCTGCAAATGGCATTATTTCATTCTCTTTTATGGCTGAGTAATATTCCAGTGTGTATATATATCACATCTTCTTTATCGGTTCCTCCATCAATGAACATTTAGGTTGCTTCCATGTCCTGGCTACTGTAAATAGTGTTGCTATGAACATTGGGGTGCATGTATCTTTTCAAATTATAGTTTTGTCCGGATATATGCCCAGGAGTGGGATTGCTGGATCATATGGTAGCTCTATTTTTAGTTTTTTAAGGAACCTCCATGCTGTTCTCCATAGTGACTGTACCAGTTTACATTCCCACCAGCCTTTAGGAGGGTTCCCTTATCTCCACACTCTCTCCAGCATTGTTTGTAGACTTTTGGATGATGGCCATTCTGACTGGTGTGAAGTGATTGTTCTTTGTTCCTCTGGGTCTTCCTGTCTTCTCCGTCTCTAAAGTCTCCCCATCGGTCCCCAGCCTGGTTCCGCTCCGTCCCGCCCTCTGCCCCAGGCACTTGTGGCCCCTTTAAGGCGGGCCCCGCCCCTGCCCCCGCCCCGCCCCCCCGGGGTTCAGCCTTGGGTGCGTTCGGCTTCCGCTGGCACCGCTCAGTCTCCAGCCTCGGGCGCAATGGCGGGGTCTGCACTGAGGGTCGCTGGGCGGCAGCTCAGTCAATACAGCGAGTCTGGAGCCCCCATCCTCCTACGGCAGGTTCGCGGTGGCTGGACCGGGGAGCGAGATTACTGGATCCTGGGTGGCGGCAGGGGCGGAACTCCTGGGTCCTTTAAATCCGGAGAGATACCCGGGCCGTGACGCCTGGATCTTTGCGGAAAGGGGTGTAGGGCTAGACTCTTGCGTCCTTTAAAGGGGAGTGATCTGGGTCCCAGATGTGGGACCCCGATCTGGGCTTCGGGCTGGACTCTTGCTTCCATTACAGAAGAGGATGATGGGGACCCAGGTTTGGGGATGGATGAAAGTTGGGACTCATTGGTTCCGACGGAGTAAGGTGCTGGGGTCCCAGACTCCTGACTCCGGGCAGGGGGATTCCTGTAATGGCTGCTAACTTGAAGGTGCTGTCACGTGGAACCTCTTAGCCTCAGCATCCTGAACTGATAGAATTAAACAAATACTGCTTTCTTTGAAACCTTCAGCCTTTAAGGACCAGTCACCTCAAGATCTCAACATCATGATCTTAGTTTCAACACAATTGTTCCTAGTCCTCTTTTCATTGCTTTTGGTGCTGCCTGTTGTTGAAGCAGTAGAAGCGGAGATGCATTCGCTCTCGTTCTGAGTATTACAGGCATTTGTGCTTGTTTGGGGGTATATGCACGAAGGAGAAATAGCCAGATGTGACTCCTGAATCAAACCTTGTCCTGAAAACCTTTGTGCTGTTGAGGTTCAGAACTGAGTTTTTGTGTCTGAAAGTTCCCAAGAAACAGTAAATAGGGTAGTTTCATAGTCTTGGTTTCCCTATAAACAGGAACAAATTGATATACTATATTAAATGGAAAACAAAACGTTTTCTTCGCAACGAATAATGCACTGAAAAATGCCGTCTGTAATTTGCATTTGCTAGTTAGAAAGAAGGTCAAAGAAGTGAGAAGGCTGAACTTTGCAAAAGTAATATTTCATAGTTTAAGAATTCTCAATAGGAAGAAGAAAACTCTTGCCCAGAATCCTAGGAAATTGCCACTGTATCACCGCCTTCTGCATCACTGAGGAGTCTTTTCTCCATATTTTTAATGGATTTTTGTTTTGTTATCTCCCAAGTTAATATTGTACCTCGATATTAAATACAGTTGGTCAAAAATTAAAATTTATCTCTTTGTGGGGGAAAAAGTTTAGAAAATGTATTCGATGTATCTAACGTTGAAATGGAGAAAAGATTTAATGTAAAAAAATACTTTATATTGACATTGAAATGGAGAAGAGATTTAATGTTTAACAAAAACAAAAAAAATTTTATATTAACGGGTAACATCTCCATGGTGAGAAATACTATATTAAATATAAACCCATTAAGTAAAAAAAAAGGGGTGGGCAGGGGCTTCTGCTTCTGGATCTTAGGAAGAGACTTGAGTTGAGGCCTGGACTCCTGGGTCCACAGTAAGGGGGGGTCTGAATCTGTGCTCTCACCTGTCCCCACCCCCTTTCCAGATGTTTGAGCCCAAGAGCTGCACCTACACTTACCTCCTGGGTGACAGAGAGTCCCGAGAGGCCATTCTGATCGACCCGGTTCTGGAGACAGTGCATCGGGATGCCCAGTTGGTCAAGGAGCTGGGGCTACGGCTGCTGTATGCTGGTCCGTTTGGGGGCCGGGCTCCTGGGCCTGAGGGGGCGGGACCGTGGAGTGGGAAGCTAGGACCGGGACTCCTGGGTCTGAGGGAGGAGGGGGCTGGGGGCTGGGAATCCTGTGTCCTCTCAGTGCCCTCCTGGACCTGGCTCTCCTCTCTCTCCCAGTGAATACCCACTGCCATGCGGACCACATTACCGGCTCCGGGCTGCTCCGGTCCCTCCTCCCTGGCTGCCAGTCTGTCATCTCCCGCCTTAGTGGGGCCCAGGCTGACATTCACATTGAGGATGGAGACCCCATCCACTTCGGGCGCTTCGTGAGTTGGATGCTGGGTCCCCGAGAGGGTGGTGGCCTGGAGTTTTTGGACTAAAGGGAAGAGGGGGCTGGGGGCCTGGACTCCTGAGTCCTGGGGTAGGAGGGGCCCCAGGCCTGGGTTCCTGATCCCTGAGTTTCTGTCTCAGGGAGAAGGGCGCCATAAACCCAGGTGAAAAACTGAGCCAAGAGGCTCTGGGCAGGTGTGTCTCTGGCCCATCCCCTAAGTCAACAACATTTATGGCGTTTCCTATAACCTTGGGGCAACTCCTTTGTCCTGGAGTCTCATAAAATTTGACTGGGAGCTGGAATTACAAGGTCACGGCTGAGGGAGAGACCCAGCTCTGTCTTCCCAGAGCCACTGTTGGAGGAAGGCGCATGCAGTTGCCCAGAGCCGGCACTAGGGTGAGGCAGAGAGGAATCCAGGGCGCAACATTTAAGGAGGCGCTCATTCTCAGGGTGGTGCAAAGGCAGGGCTGGTACCTTCGAGTGGGCGCCTCCTTAAATGTTGCTCCCTATAGGAGCCTGCTTGCCTCACCCTAACCCCAGCCCTGCTATTGCCTCACACAGGAATGGTCTGAAGGTTCCTACCTCCTCTCCTTTCTTTGCCACGAGCAGAATCAGCAGCTTTCTGGCCAGAATTTCAACCCAGGGCAATACGATGGGTGAGGAGGGTGCTAGGTTGCCCTCAGAGGGAGGGGAAACAGCTGGCAGGACTTCCTTCTGACCAAAGTTGCGAAAGACTTAGAGAGTTTGGCTGGCTTTGGGGCCAGAATGTGACTTGGACTTGGCCTCCAAGTTAGAGGGTTTTGCTAAACGAGGCCAGTTAAACTGAGTCAGATTGTTTTGTGGAAATAAAGGCTGTGTGTGGGATCAGAGGGTTTGGCTCCACTGGTTACAGCCTCTTTATTTCAAGCCTTTTTCTGGAAGCAGGTAAAAAAGAAAATGCGTTGTACATTTAGGTACACTGTACATAATAAGCAGGTGCTAACAAGCATTTCTTGGGTTGAGAAGCCTTAGAGGTGTTAGAAATGGTTGGAATTTTGGGTCAAGAAGAACCCTTTGTTAAACTGGATGAGTGATGTTTTCAATGAATCAACATGGAAGGGCTTAGCTGTGGAAGATTTAGCTTTAGTGCTTGGGTTTTTAATTCATTCATTCATTCATTTATTTATTTATTTTAAAATTTATTTATTTATTTTTGGCTGCATTGGGTCGTTGGGTCTTCGTTGCTGCGCGTGGGCTTTCTCTTGTTGCGTCGAGCGGGAGCTTCTCGTTGCGGAGCACTGGCTCTAGGTGCGTGGGCTTCAGTAGTTGCAGCACGTGAGCTCAGTAGTTGTGGCTCGCAGGCTCTAGAGCACAGGCTCAGTAGTTGTGGCGCACGGGATTAGTTGCTCTGCAGCATGTGGGATCTTCCTGGACCAGGGCTTGAACCCGTGTCCCCTGCATTGGCAGGCTGATTCTTAACCACTGCGCCACCAGAGAAGTCCCTGCTTGGTTTTTTTAAACAGCTTTATTGGTATAATTCACAAACCATCCAGCTCACCCATTTAAAGTGTACTTACTATTCAGTGACTTAGTATATTCAAGCGTTGTACATCCATCATCACAATTCATTTTAGAATATTTTCATCACTCCAGAAAGAAACCCCACACCCCTTAGCTCTCACCGCAGTGTGCCCCTCTTTCACTCAACTAACCACTAACCTATTTTCTGTCTCTATAGATTTGCCTATTCTGTACATTGCATAGAAATATGGCATCATACTATATGTGGTCTTTGTGACTGGCTTTTGTCACTGACCATAATGTTTTCAAAGTTCATCCATGTTGTAACATGTATCAGTGTTTCATTTCTTTTTTTTTAATTTATTTGGGGGGGGTGCTGTGTTGGGTCTTTGTTTCTGTGCGAGGGCTTCCTCTAGCTGCGGCAAGTGGGGGCCACTCTTCATCACGGTGTGCGGGCCTCTCACTATCGTGGCCTCTCATGTTGCGGAGCACAGGCTCCAGACGCGCAGGCTCAGCAGTTGTGGCTCACGGGCCTGGTTGCTCCGCGGCATGTGGGATCTTCCCAGACCAGGGCTCGAACCCGTGTCCCCTGCATTGGCAGGCAGATTCTCAACCACTGCGCCACCAGGGAAGCCCCATTTCTTTTTATATCAGTGTTTCATTTCTTTTTATTGCTGAATAATATTCCGTTGTATGGCTATATCACATTTTATTTTTTCATTCATCAGTCGATGGACGTTTGAATTGCTTCCACTTTTGGCTATTATGAATTATGCCACTATGAATATTCATGTGCAAGTTTTTGTGTGGATGTATGTTTTCATCTCTCTTGGGTATATACTTAGGATGGAATTACTGGATCATATGATAACTCTGTTTAACAATTTGAGGAACTGCCAAACTGCTATCAAAAACTGTTATCCGAAGTGTCTATATCATTTTATGTTCCCATAACCAGTTGTGTGAGGATTCCAGTTCCTCTACATCCTTGTTACCTCTTGTTATTATCTGTCTTTATGATTGTTCAGCATTTTGTTTGGTTTTCATCTGAGTTCTTTATAAACCTTTGGAGATGGGCACTTTTTTTCCCTCTCATTTTCCTCCTCCCACTTAAAAAATTAGAATTGTAACATGCATATTATACAGTAAAAGGGGCACATATTGCACGTGTACAGCTTGGTAACTTTTAACATATGTCTGTACTTGAGTATCCACCGCCCAGATCCAGATCCAGAACATGCCCATCGCCCCAGAAGTCTTCCTTGTCCCTCTTCCTGGCTATTGACAGCCCCACCAAGGGACCGTTCTGCTGACTTATTTAATCTTAGATTAGTTCTGTCTGTTCTGGACCTTATAAACAGGAACCAGTGTGTACTCTTATGTCTGCTTCTTTCACTCTACCTACTATTGTATATCATTGTAGTTCTTTCCTTTTTTGCTGTATAGCAGTGGTTGGCCAACTTTTTCTGTAAAGGACCAGATGGTAAATATTTTCAGTTTTGCAGGCCATATGGTCCCTGTTGTAACTACTTAATTTTCCTATTGGTGTGAAAGCAGCTACAGACAGTGCATGCATGAATAAGCATGGCTGGGCTCCAGTAAAACTTTATTTATGGCCACTGAAAATTTAATTTCAATAATTTTCATGTGGCATGAAATGTCATTCTTATAAAAGCAGATGGCAGGCCAAATTTGGTGTACCGACCATAGTTTGCCAACCCCTGACGTAGAGCATTTCACTGTGTGAATTGATGACAATTTATATCCATTCTCCTTTTGATGGTTGATTCTAGTTTGGAGCTATTATGAATAATGCTACTCTGAAGATTCTTGTACAAATCTCTTGGTGGACATTACCCTCAATTCCAGGGAGTGGGCTTGCTGAGTCTTAGAACTGATACATATTTAACTTTAGCAGAAACTGCCAAACAGCTTTTTTTTTTTTTTAATAAATTTATTTATTTTATTTATTTATTTTTGGCTGTGTTGGGTCTTCGTTGCTGGGCGCGGGCTTTCTCTAGTTGCGGCGAGCGGGGGCTACTCTCCATTGCGATGCACGGGCTTCTCATTGCAGTGGCTTCTCTTGTGGAGCACGGGCTCTAGGCACACGGGCTTCAGTAGTTGTGGCATGTGGGCTCAGTAGTTGTGGCTCGTGGGCTCTAGAGCGCAGGCTCAGTAGTTGTGGCGCACGGGCTTAGTTGCTCCGTGGCATGTGGGATCTTCCGGGACCAGGGCTCGAACCCGTGTCCCCTGCATTGGCAGGCGGATTCTTAACCACTGAGCCACCAAGGAAACCCCAAACAGCTTTTTGAATTGGTTGTACATTTTATATTCACAGTGGGCCAAATTTGTATGGTTTCACTGTAGAATGGATTTTCTGTTTTAATAAGCAATGATTGAGATTTGAACATTCTAGCTCCCATGAGGGTTGGCGGATTCCGAAAGTTAGTGTTGCCTGTTAAATATAGCGATATAGAGGGGGTGCTGCTCATGATACTAATCCCAGGTCCCCAGGATTCCTTAACCCTCTTAAAAATTATGGAGAGCCCTAAAAAGCTTTTGTTTACCTGGGTTCTATCAAGCAATATTTACTGTATTAGTTATATGTCAATTATATCTCAATTTTAAAAAGAAATGGGAAGTTCCCTGGTGATCCAGTGGTTAGGACTCTGTGCATTCACTGTGGAGGGCCTGGGTTCAATCCCTGGTCAGGGAGCTAAGATCCCACAAGCTGCGCGGTGAGGCTAAAAAAAAAAAAAAAAGAAATAAAAAATAAGTATTTAGATATGCAAAATGTATTTACTGTATCAGAAGTTGAAACTGAGACTTTTTAAAACACGAGAATCCACAAGCACACATTCCATCAGCTGTCAGAGTGATGACATCATCACAAGTCATGGAGCTTCTGGGAAAACTGCACTGAACTCTCAGGGGAGAATGAGAGTGAGAAAGGGCAAAAGACTTCTTCACACTATTATGAAAATAGTTTTGATCTTGCAGACCCTCAGGGTTCCCTCGACTACACCACTTGAAGAACCATTCTTTTTACAAAATCTTTGTCACATCTAACAACATAGACAATAATTCTTAAATAGTTCTGAAATCCAGTCCATGTTCAAATTTCTTCAAGTGCTTAGGAATCATTTTTACAGCTGTTTTTATGAACCAGGACCCGATCGAGGTTCACACATGGCATTTGGCTGTTAGGTCTATTGAGTCTCTTTTAATCTAGAACAGTTTCATACCCTTTCTGCCCCATGACATTGACTTTTGAAGCTCCCAGCCTGTTGTCTTGCAGAATATCCCACTTTCTGGATGCGTCTGGTTGTTTCCTTCTGGTGTTATTTAACTTGTTCTTTGAAAACTTCTCTTTGCTGTTAACTGAAGTAGATTGCAGATATTTCTGTATTGGATGATAATAATAATAAATAATATAATAATAGTTAACAAACACTGAGTGTTTTGTTTCTCACTTAGCATTGTGAGAAAGTGCATTTTCTCAGCATGTATCTCACAAAATTTTCAGAATCAAATATCACTTCCTGGCAGCAGGGAGAGGTGGGACCCATGGCTAGTGTTGGGGTGTGTGCCCCATTTATGGAGGACACCCACTACATAATTCAAGTTGATTATTCATGCTTGGGAATGTAGTCTGTCTACTGTAAAGCCATTTTTTTTTTTTTTTAATTAGAAGCTGCAAATATACATTTTTGAAAAATCTTCCAAATGTTAAGGGTAAACAACAAATTCAGACTTTTAAAAACTACCGAGCAGTCCAAACAAAACATTGCTATGGCTGAACCTGGTTCTTGAGCCTCCACTGTGTCTTTTCTGACAAATAGATCTCATTAAACCTTCCTAACCACATAGTGAGATCAGAAACATTTTCCCCATTTTACAGAGAAGGGAGTGCAGGGAGGGAAAGTGACTTGCCCAAAAGTTATACTGAGAAAGTGGCTGAGCGAGGAATTGAACCCAGGAGGCCTGGTGGTTCCACTAGATCAGTGTTTTTAGAATTTTAAAACATTATTATTTTTATAATATAGCAATTATTATGTTGGGCATTTTTTTTTTTTTTGCCGCATCACGCAGCTCATGGGATCTTAGTTCCCTGACCAGGGATCGAACCTGGGCCTATGGCAGTGAGAGCTTGGAGTCCTAACCACTGGACCACCAGGGAATTCCCTGGGCATTTTTAAAATGCTTTACATACATGAAATAATTTAATCTTTTTTTTTTTTTAATAACCTCCCAGTGATTACTCTATTATTTATTTATGTATGTATGTATGTATGTATGTATGTATGTATGTATGGCTGTGTTGGGTCTTCGTTTCTGTGCGAGGGCTTTTCCCAGTTGCGGCAAGCGGGGGCCACTCTTCATCACGGTGCGCGGGCCTCTCACTCTTGCGGCCTCTCTTGTTGCGGAGCACAGGCTCCAGACGCGCAGGCTCAGTAGTTGTGGCGCACGGGCTTAGTTGCTCCGCGGCACGTGGGATCTTCCCAGACCAGGGCTCGAACCCGTGTCCCCTGCATTGGCAGGCAGACTCTCAACCACTGCGCCACCAGGGAAGCCCTAATTTAATCTTTATAATAGCCCTATGAAGTGGGGACAATTATTATGCCCATTTTACAAATGAGCAGAGAAGCCCAGAGAGGTCAAGTAACTTGCCCAAAGTCACACAACTAGTAATAGCAGAGCCAAAATTAGAACCCGTGTCACCTGGCTCCAGAGACTACTCCTAACCACTAATCCACGTGCCCTCACCAAGAGAGAAATATTTTACATCTGGATTCAGCACTGAAACCTCAGCTTCATGAAATACCACTTACCCTTCCTCTGTACCAGGCACACTGAGATTTCCCACTTTATCCCATTCCTCCCCACTCCACTCTTTATGTCTAGCCCACTTTTTTTTTTTTGCTCATGGTTATGTCTGTGAGAGTCATCCATATTGTCGCGTATCGTTATAGTTTGTTCATTCTCATCCTGTGCCTCAGTTTCCTCATCTGTAGAATGGGAACAGGAGTGGTACTTACCTCATAAGGATGTGTGTGGCCTGAATGAGTTCAGTCATGTAAAGTGCTTAGAAGAGAGCCTGGTACAGGAAAAAGGGTAATCAATGCCAGGCTTCTAAAGAGTAGGTAAATCAGACTGATGGGAGAAGAGGAAATTGCAGGGGGCAAAGAGGTGTGGAGAAGCGTGCTATTTTCTGGAAATGACTCGGGTTCAGAGTAGCTGGGGAAAGGAGGATGTTATAGGACATGGGGCTGGAAAAGTGAGCAGGCACCAGAGTAGGGGCTGAGGAGCTGGAACTCTGCCCTGGGGGCAGTGGGTGCTGGGGAAGGGTTTTGAGCAGAGAGGGACAAAATTGGATCTGGGTGATAGAAAACCCCCCTCAGGGTCATGTAGGAGGTGGATTGGAGGCTGGTAGGCCAGGGAGGAGGCTGTCAGTTGGCCCAAGCAGGAGAGGCCTGAGATGGGCAGGATTATGGGGGTTGATAGAGGATAAATTCTAGATATTCCAGAGAAGAGAAAGATAAACAGGGAGGCTGATCATCAGCAAAGCCACTTGAGACACAGACTCAGTCACTAAGGGCCTAAGGGATCTTGATCTATGTGGCAAGCTGGATTGTGTTCAATTGATATTAAAATTTTGTTCTGTGTATACACATAAGACAATTATATATACCATATACCATTGACCCTTGAACAGCCTAGGAAGTTAGGGGCACTGACCCTCCCCACAATGAAAAATTGGGGTATATCTTCCAGTTGGTCCTTCTATCTGCGGTCCTTCTATCTGCGGTTCCTCTGCATCCACAGATTCACCAAACCAGATCGTGTAGTACTGTAGTATTTACTACTGAAAAAAATCCATCTATATGTGGACTTGCACAGTTCAAACCCGTGTTACTCAAAGGTCAACTGTATATACTCTAACTACTGGTTGTTTACAACTGACGTCCTTCTGATTGGCCAATACCCATGCCATAACTATGGTTAAATATTTTGAACATTACTCCTGAATATCCATCCCCCTTTTTAGTTCAAAAGACTCCCATGCTTTTTGTTTAAAAAAAAAAAAAATTCAGAGAGTATGGAAACATACAAAATAAAAAGTGAAAGATCATCCCTCTACTACCAAAAGGTAATGTTAATTTTGGGGGCCAGGGGATGTGATTTTTCCCACAAGATTTTGCAAGATTTGTGATTTTGCTTTGCACTTGTTTTGCATTGCCCATATATTTCTATTGTAGATGAGCTAGGAAGGTGTTTGGCAGAAAGTAACGGAAAAACCCATACAGTGGCTTAAATAAATAGTTTAATTTTTTTCTATAACAGGAAATTTGGAAGAAGGTAGTTATTCTCTTCGATTTGGCAGCACCATCATTTGTGGGATTCTCTTGGCTTTTTTTCTTCATGGTTGCAAGATGGCTGCTGCAGCTCCAGCCATCACACCTTGTGTTCAGAGCCAGATGAAGTGGAAAGGGCAGGTGCCAGTCCCTTTTATCAGGAAGGGAAAAGCTTTCCCAGAAATCCTCAGGAGACTTAACGAGATCTCATTGTCCAGAGAACTGTGCCAGAGGCCACCCAAGCTGTCAGGGAGGCTGGGAAAGTGCTTGGCGGGGCACACTGATGCCCCAGACCAAATTGGAGATCTGTGAGTGGGGAAGGTTAGAATGGATATTGGGTGTGGAAACAGAGTCTGCACATGGTGTCCTTCAACAATTAGCAGATGACTGACCTGGATGAGGATGCTAATTGGTGGGAGGGGCCTCTATTAAGAGAAGAGGAGTGATATGTGAGTGAGAACTAACCTTTTAAGTGATTGTTAGATCATTGGGATAAAAATTTTTTCTGACAGTTGCTTCCCTGAACTGAGCGTGGGAATTTAGATAATCAGGGCTCCCTGGATGGTGTTTTTGTGCTCATGTGTCAGGGGTTCTTAACCGCAGAGTCTTTTTTTTTTTTTTTTAATAATTATTTATTTATTTATGGCTGCATTGGGTCTTTGTTGATGCCGCACGGGGCTTTCTCTAGTTGCAGCCAGCGGGGACTGCTCTTCGTTGTGGAGCACGGGCTTCTCACTGCGGTGGCTTCTCTTATTGTGGAGCACAGGCTCTAGGCATGGGCTTCAGTAGTTGTGGCACGCGGGCTCAGTAGTTGTGGCTCGCGGGCTCCAGAGTGCAGGCTCAGTAGTTGTGGCGCACAGGCGTAGTTGCTCCGTGGCATGTGAGATCTTCCCGGACCAGGGCTCGAACCCGTGTCCCCTGCATTGACAGGCGGATTCTTAACCTCTGCGCCACCAGGGAAACCCAACCACAGAGTCTTAGAAGTGGCTTTGAGGGGTCAGAAAGTATGTGCATTTGCGATGTTGCTAGACGCTGCTAAGCTGCCCTCTAAAATGGCTATACTGAGTTGTACTCACGTCCCAGGAGATGAAAGGGTTTGCCTCAAGCACCCTAAGCAACTCTGACAACTGCCAATCTGTTAGGTGAAAAATAGGGGTTTTAGATCTCTCCTTCCCTTCCTTTCTTTTAAGGAAGATCAAACATCTTATCAGATGTTTTTTGACTATTTGTTCCCTCTACCATGAATTGCCTGGTTTTTTCTTTTGCCCATTTTTCTTTGGGGGTTCTTATTGATGCTTAGGGGCTGTTTATATATTATGACTATTCACACTTTTTAATACTTTCTTATACATGCTGCTAATGTTGTCTCTGAGTTTTTTTGTCTTGTCACTCCTATTTTTGTCTTTTTCTGTAATGAAGTTAAACTATGTGGTCACATCTGTTCCTGTTTTTCCTTATGGCCTCTGAATTTCCTATCATGCTTAGAAAAACCTTTTCTACCTCAAGATTTTATATATATAAATATATATGTATTTATAAATATATATATTCTTCTATATTTCCTTCTAGAATTTTTTGGGTTTTCTATGTTTAGATCTTTCATTTATCGTGAATTTTGTGTTTTATTTTTGATTATAAAATGACGTGTTTTAAAAATACATAAATAAATAAAACGACATGTTTACTGTAAAAAAAAGATAATATAGGAAAAGGCTAAAGAAAAAAAATATTTTGAGTTAATGAGTAAATTTTTTTTTAAGAGATGACATTGTACAAGTTGCTTTGTAACCTGTTTTTTGCACTTACTGGATAGTAAATATCTTTTCATGCCATTAAATGTTTGTGTATAGCATCATTGAATTTTATTTCAATGACAATTTTAAATGACTGTTTAGTATTCCATATTTATATTAGTGTGCTTATCTTTTTCTTACTGATTTATAAGATCTGTTTGTACATAAAGTACGCTGACTACTATGTGGTGTATTTGTGTTACAAATATATTTTGCCACCATGTTGATTCCCTTTAAATTTTGTTTATGATGTTGTTGCCATTCAGAAACACCAAATTTATTTATATTCAAACCACTGATCTTTCCCTTAATGATTTATGACTTTTGGGATGGATGTTCTTTTCTAACCAGAGATCATATATTTATTTGTATTTTTGTTGTTGTCACTGTTTTATGATTTTATTTTCTTGCTTGAAGTTTTTAATTCTTTGGGAGTTTACTCTGGAGTGAGGTTTGAGTCCGGGATCTAACTTCAGATTTTTTTAATCGAAAAGAGGTTATCTAGATGTGACCCTGGGATGGGATGGGGTGGGGGGCTTCTGAGGCCAGTTTCACCATGAGAGTAAAGCCACAGCCTTATTGGTGACTCTTTGTACTCTCCTTCTCTGCCAGGCCTTGGAGACCCGGGCCAGCCCGGGCCACACCCCAGGCTGTGTCACCTTCGTCTTGGATGACCACAGCATGGCCTTCACTGGAGATGCCCTGCTTATCCGAGGGTGTGGGCGGACAGACTTCCAGCAAGGTCACAGGCCCCTTTCCCCAGCCCGAGATCTTAGTATGGTTATATGGGTTCCAGGGTTTTAAGTGTCAGTTGCAATAATGAATGAATGAATGTTAGACTTTTAGGGGGTCAGGATTAGATTCAAGGAGTTTAGTGCTGGAGTGGAGGAGAGTTGGGTTCAGAGGTTAGTGGTTGGGGGACAGTTAGAGTCAAGAGTGTGTGTTAGTTATTTATTGCTGTAAAGCAAATCACCCCAGAACTTAGTGTCTTAAAACAATGATTAACATCATCTCACACAGGTTTTGAGAGTTAGGACTCTGGGAGAAGCTTAACTGGATGGTTCTTGCTCAGGGTCTTGCGTGAGGTTGCAACCAAGCTGCTGGCCAGGGCTGACTGAAGGCTTGACTGGGGCTGGAGGATCCACTTCCAAGGTGGCTCACTGACGTGGCCAGTGAGCTCTTGCTGGTTGTTGGCAGGAGGCCTCAGTTCCTCACAATGCAGACTTCTCCATAGGGCTGCTTGAGTGTCTTCATGACATGGCAGCTAGATTCTCCCAGAGGGAACAATCAGAGAGACAGACAGACAGAAGACCTAATTTTTTTTTTTTTTTAATAAGCTTGTTTAACAGAAGTTAAACTCTTATTTCTGCCATATCCTATTTATTAGATGCAAGTCGCTTAGTCCAGACCACTAAGTCAAGGCAAGGGGAATTATGTGTCACATTTTCAAGAGAAGAGTTTCAAAGTGTTCATGGGCATATTTTTAACCCCCCATAAGGGGTTTAGCTGGTGCGGGGAGGGGTGTGGAGTTTGATTCAGGGGTTTAGCTGCTGGGAGAAGTTAGATTTGGCAGTTTAGCTGCTAGAAGGTTGCTAGATTCAGTGGTTTAATTGCTAGGAGGTGGTGTTACATTTGGGGTTTAGCTGCTGGGGGCAATTAGATTAAGGGTTTTCGCTGTGGGAAGGGTGTTTACTTTCACAATATCAGGGTATGAGATTTGAGTGTGTGTGTGAATGTGAGGTGGACACTAGATTGGGAGGATTTAGCTGCCTGGCAGGAGGTGGGCGAGGCTGGACGAGAGAGAAGAGTCAGAGCCACAGCGAGCTGAGCTGGCCGTGGGTAACCAGATCCCCAGGCTGCCTCTCTCTTCCTCTTTCTTTATCTCTCCATCTTGGTCTCTTATCTTTTTCTCTTTGAGGCTCCTAATCTCCCATTTATCCATCCCCAACACAGTCATGAGATCGAAAGATTTAGGCTGAAAGGAAAGGTGGCAGAACGTTCCAGAGAGGTTTGTCCCTGTCCCAACTTAGGACTCAGAGCTTCTTGTCAGAACCATGGCTCTATCCTCCTCTTTGGCCTCATGTCTTCAGTTTCTTACCTTCCCGTCCACTTTCCCTGCCCAGAATCCTTTCTTGGCATCCCCAGAGTGAGGGCATTTGGTGCTTCAGGGTCATATCCCAACCTTGTTTACAGTCATGCTGAATTCTCACCATTTCCCAATTCTTTGCATATGCTGTTCCACCTGCCTAGAATGCCCTTCCCTCTCCTTCTCTACCCAGTCAAAGGGCTACTGGCAGAAAATGAGGGAGACGGTTTAGCTACAGTGATTTTTATCCTCTCATCCTTTTCCTGAAGGGAAGGGATTTGGGAGCTTCTCTCATCCTGTTGCTCCACTGACCTCTGAGTTTTCCCTCCCCAGGCTGTGCTAAGACCTTGTACCACTCAGTTCATGAAAAGATCTTCACACTTCCAGGAGACTGTCTGATCTACCCTGCTCATGATTACCACGGTGAGGGCTTCCTGGAGGAGGTGTGGAATTTACATAACTTACCATTTGAGAGGGAGCACCAAACCGCTGTGGCTTGCAGACTACAATTCCCAGGAACTCCTCTGGCCAAAAAGATCAAGTGCTTAGGTGTACTGAGTGTGGATGT
Source organism: Eubalaena glacialis (assembly GCF_028564815.1). NCBI lineage: Eukaryota > Metazoa > Chordata > Mammalia > Artiodactyla > Balaenidae > Eubalaena > Eubalaena glacialis. Next base: position 58,663,394 of record NC_083733.1, on the reverse strand, counting down.
AGAAACTATGATGCCTAGAATCCGGAAGGCATAGGCTCTCCTGGGACTTCCTTATAGAACTTAGGGAACTGTGGGAAACTACATTTCCCATAGTGCCCATTGAGGAGGGAAAGCAATCTGTTAGGCCTGGGCCAGAAAGGCACCCTGAGGCCTCCTGGGAAATGTAGTTCTGGGAGGCCCAAGGCACTGGATGGCTCAACATTCCTCCCCCTCTCTTGGCCACTAGGACTCACAGTATCCACTGTGGAGGAGGAGCGGACTCTAAACCCTCGGCTCACCCTCAGCTGTGAGGAGTTTGTCAAGGTCATGAGCAAACTGAACTTGCCCAAACCTCAGCAGATAGGTGAGCAGTTGGGGGGGAGGAGGGTGCTGGGGTCTGGATTCCTGGGTCTGAGGGATGGAGGGGCCTCAGGGCCAGAACTCTAGTTTCCCAAAGAAGGACTATTAGGATTTCTGGGTCCCCAGTGGGGCATAGAGAGAGCGGGAGGGTCTGCCTGGGCCCCTTGGTTTCACCCTTAGCTTCTTCCTTTCAGACTTTGCTGTTCCAGCTAACATGCGCTGTGGGATTCAGACCCCCCCTTCCTGACCCTCAGGTGCTCAAATCCAGTTAATAATGCACTAGGGTGGGTGAGGGGAGTGGTGCCATCACCAGAGCCTCTCTTCTCTTCCCCTCCCTTACCAGCCTCTCAAGCTTCGTAAATAAAAAAATATATTTTTTTTCCCTCTGAATCTGACTTCTGTTTTCTGGGGGACCCAATGGGTTTCTGGGCTGAGATGCCTGTAGTTAGTTCTGGTCCCTGGGTAGGCCAGGGAGCAAGGCAGCATAAAGGTCCTGGAAGCCTGGAAGGAGATTTTCTAACTCATAAGATAGAAGCAAACAGATATCTGGGGCAGGATTCCTCAGCTCCTTGGATTAGAACAGTCTTGAGTTTAAACCACTTGCCCCATGAGACCCAGAATAAGGTACTTCACTTCTCCAAGCCTCAGTTTCCTCATCTGTAAAATGGGAATAATAGTAATAATAATAGGGTGTCGTGATGATCCAATGAGTCCATATGTATGAAGTGCTTGGTACACTGCCTGCACAGCAGACTTCCTATCAGTGTTCACTATTACTGTTACTATCATTTGAAATGATCTCTGAGGCACTTCCTGGCTTGAGTGACAGTATGCCTAATGGTAAAGACCATGGACTTTCCAGAGAACAAATATGGTGTTAACATTAACATGTGTAGACTTTGTGGACACTTGTCCCCCTCAGCCTCAGTTTCCTAACTATAAAATGGAGATAGTAATCCCTTTCTCTGTAGGCCGCTGTAAGGATGAAATAAATTAATGCGTGTAAAATGTTTATACTTTATACACATAGCTCCTGACATCCAGTGATCCTTTCTCACATACCAGTTATTTTCCTGTTTTTGCCCAGAGCGGAAAGGGTTTGGCTGAGACCTTTAACCTCTGCCCTCCACCCATAGCAAAGTGGTGGTGGGGGGAACATACTTCCCCCTGTCTCTGGGCGGGTCTCTGACTCAGCTCAGGGCACCCCCCTCCCCTTGCCCAGCTCCCCAAACCGGTCGGGGCCCTTCTAAAGGGCTCATTAGAGGGGAGAGGCCCCTATCTCCATTCCCCTCTTCCTTTCAGGATTCCCAGGGTCTGGACATTATACATAGGTGACCAAGGCGCCTGGCCCTCCAGGGGGGAGGAATGGGGGCGCTGGAGGCAGAGTTGGGGGGTCGTCATGCTGGGCTTTCCGAGGGTGGGGCCGGGATGGCCGGATGCCGCGGCTGCGGGCGGGGCAAGCTGGTCGCTCCCTCCTCCCTCGAGAGCTGTTGGACCTGTTGTCCCCCCTCCACTTCCGGGCTGCTGGGAAGGGGGACAGAGCAGCCGCTCTCTCCTCACTCTTCCCCAGCCACCTGTCTAGTGGGCAGAAACTGCAGCGCCGGAGCGCAGAAGGGAGCGCGCCGAAGCCTGAGCCGGTGAGGGGGCCGGGGCTTCGGTGGTGGAGGGGGCTGGAGTTCTGGAATCTAGCTCCGGGAGGAGCCGAGGGCTCAAGGCTCCTGGTTCGTCCAGAGAGAGGGAGACCAGGAGCCCCGACTCCTGGATCCCTCGGTGAGGCGGCTGGGGGCCCGCTCCCTTGCACAGTGGGGTCGGAGCTGAGATTACTGGGCTCCAGAGAAGACGCGGCGGAACCCGACCCCTGAGTCCGCGAAGGAGAAGGTGTTGGGGTTCCTCTCAAGCGGTCCAAGGGATTGTGCGGGGCTGCTGGGAGAGTACAAGGCTCGACACCTGGATAGCAGGGAGAGGCCGGTAGGGGGCGGACTAGGACCCCGGACTCAAATTCTGGTCAAGCCTCCGGGGGAGTGACGCCCTAGGAGCCATCGAACCCCGCCCCTAGAAACTCCAGGCCGCGCCTCCGGAATGCTCAGTCGCATCCTTTGAACTCTTAGGCCCAGCCTCTGGAGCGCTCTCCAGAGCTTTCGGACGGGGCCCTGAGCCCTCCTGGGCCCCGCCCCCACGCTACCGGGCCACGCCTCCCGAATTCTAGGCTCCGCCCACCCGACCGGAGTCCGCAGAGGCCATGGGGACACGGAGCAGCCCGGACGAGGGGACCCTGCCGCCCGCGGTCCCCGAGTGCGACGCGGAGGTCCGATCTCAAGGGGCCGCCCAGCCCCGGGAGCTCCCCGAGGACTCCCGCGAGCAGGAGGTGCCCGAGGCCGCAGCAGAGCTTCCGAGCGGCCACGGAGCTGAGCAGCAGACGGAGGAAGAGGAAGAAGTGGGAGAAGGCAGCAGCACGGAGAGCAGCCGCGATGCGGTGAGGGACCCGGAGGGCGAGAGCCAAGGGGGGACCCAGAGAGGCAGACCCAAACGGGTGACAGAGGCACAGAGAGACAGGTATAGAAAGACCACATAGAGACCCAGAGACAGGGAGACTTGAGAGACAAAGACCCAAAAGAGTTAGAGACACTGAAAGACCAGAGACAGAGACTCAGAGAGATGGGGATAGAGACACAGACAGAAACTCAGAAACAAAGATGCTCAGAGAAACAGAAATAGAGACACAGAAACCTTGAGAGAGGGAGGTACTCCGAGGGAGAAAGAGAAATAGTGATTCAGAGGCGGAAGACAGATACTGGATCAGGAAGATGAAGCCCAGAGAAAAGGGGGAAAGACTCAAGGAGACCCGGGGGAGAGAAAGAGATGCAGGACCTTCGAAGAAGTGACGCCAAGAGAATGGGAACTGGATAAAGGAAAAGAAACACCATCCTTGTGTCGGCTCTGTGCCCCCCTCCCCGGACTGCGAGCCCCTGGGCCACCCCCCGGGGCCGAGCGGTCCCCGGACCTGCACCTTCCCCTCCTTGAATAAAAGAACTTGGTGGTAGAGTTAAACGCCGACTCAGACCTCCTGAGGGGATGTTTGGGATGGGGAACAGACCTATTTAGTGACTGCAGGGGGCGAGTCCTCCCCAATTGACCACGCCCTTTTCAACCGCAGGAGGAGGCTTCGCCTTCCGTTCAGATCCCGGCCACGCCACCCGCAGCCTCTCAGGCTGGGGAAGGGGTGCGAGGGGCGACGCGGCGGCTTCAAGCCCAGCAGCTGGAGGCACTGACTCGCGTGGCTTTGATGGAGCAGCGAGTGAAGGAGCTACAGCGTCAGAGGAAGAAACTGAGGATCCAGGTGAGGCTGCAGACCTCTTGGGAATTCTGGCCCCAACTCTTGGGGAACCCCCGCAAGGCCAGACTCCCAGTCCTTTCCAACTGCGGGAGCCCAGCTCCATCCTCTCTCCGAATCCAGGAGTTCAGATTCACAGGTCCCTCGTTCAGACCCAGGCGCCCGAGCCCCCAGCCCCCTCCTACTCAGACCCAGGCCTCTGGGTCCCAGTCCTTGTATTCTCTCCGCAGATGGAGGTGGAGGTGACCCTGCTTCGGGGTGAGCTGGCTGGGGAGCGAGTGGCCGTCTGGCAGGAGGAGGAGCAGCTCTGGGAGCTGCTGGGGCAGCAGGTGGACTCAGAAAAGGGCGGCCAAGAGCAGCACGAACAGGTCTGTTTGCCCTGCTGGGTCCTCCTCCTCAATCTTCTTCCTTGTTGGACAGACATTCCTTGAGGTGCTTCTGGGCCCTGGGCCCTGAGGTTATCCCCATTCCCCAAACGGGGATCCTTGGGCTGGGGACAGGGCGGGGGGAGTGGGCCTATGCCTCTTCCTGTTTCCCTCCTCCCTCCTTGGCCATGACTTTGGGGCCTGACTCACTGGTTCATCTTCCTTTGCCCCATCTCTCTTTGCTCTTTAAATGTCATATTGTGAAAGACATCAAACCAACAAAAATAGAGTAGTCAGACGGGCTGCCAGGTGGCGCGCTCCCCAGCTTCAGCAGGGATTAATCCTCCATTCCTGTTTCCTATCCCCCAATTGGCTTCCCTGTCCCTAGTTTTGAAAGCCAATCCCAGACATCATATTGCCTGTAAATGCTTTAGTTCTTATAGATAAGAGCTCCTTTTAAAAAACATTATCCCTATATCATTATCACACCTGAATAATTAGTAAGTTCTTAATACCGTCTCATTTCCAGTCAGTTTTCATAGGTCCGAGATTGTCTCAAAAACAGTTAACAGTTGGCTGTTTGAATCCGGTCCCCCAAAGGCCAGTATATTGTAGTTGGTGAAATGCCTTGTGTGTGTCGTTTCACCTCTAATGGTCCCTGCCTACTGTACTGTTTGTTGGAGAAACCAAGTCTTCTGTTCCATGGTCAGTGTGTGACCGGTTGCATGCCTGGGGTGTCCTTTATCTCATTTCTCTTCCTGGAAGCAGGTGGTTGGTTAGATGTAGAGGCTGGGTCAGATTCAGATGTGCTGTAGTGCTTCCTGTGTGCTGGGTCAGGGGGACATTGTCTCTGGTCCTCCAGACCTCAGTGAGGTCACTCTGATCCCTTCGTAATAGTTATTTACCTAAAGGCTTTTACATCCATTGGTGGTCATTGCTTGGACCAGTTGGCACTATAGGTTGGAAAATGGTAACTTTGTAATTCTATCAAGCTTTGTCTTTGCCCTTATATATTGGAATTTCCTGGGGCTGGGTCCTGAGTCTTCATTTACTTCAAAGAGCCTATATTTCTCCCAGCCCTGATTTCTCTCTCAAAATGTAGACCCACGTGTCCCGCTTCCTAGGATACTGGTTCCTAGATGCTCCTTCCTCCCCCCAGGACCTGGGATTCCAGACCCCAGCCCCTCCTCCCTCTAACCCAGGAGTCCAGGCGCCCAGCCCCTCCTCCCTCAGACTCAGGAGTCTGGCCCCTTCTCATTCACCTTATCCAAAGCTGACCTCAGCAACTCCCTTTTCCACACTGTCCCTGTCTCACTGTCCCTTTGGCCACCAGGTCAGATTCCTGAGCCTCGCTCTGTGTGCCTCCTTATCTCTCACCCCAAGCCTGTCAGTCACCATGTCCTGTTTCTTGTGCTCCCTGAACCTCTCTTTCTAGTCTGTCTCCTTTACATTTGCACTGCTGAGACCTCACCTCACTCTTATTGCTTGGAGGACTCATGAAGGAGCTGGTCTCAACCCCTCAAGCCTATCTCCCAGAGGGATGATTCCACACCTAGATCCTTTCAATCCTTCCATGGCTCCCCATTGCCCCAGGATAAGGGCTCCTCAGCCTGGTGGGCCAAACCGAATGTGAGCTGCACCTTGCCTGCCTTTCCACTGTCACCTCTCACCTGTGCTCCCCATCTCTTCCCTCTACCCCACCTTCTCCCTTCTTGATCAGAGTTTGTCCCTACACTTCCTGTACTTTTCAACTTCCATTCATTTGCTCCATGCTGTTCCCCTCCATCCAAAATGCCCTTCCAGCCCCCTCTATCTCCACCGGTCTAAATACTCCCTGTTTTGTTTTTTTTTTCCGGCCACGCCACACAGCACGTGGGATTTTAGTTCCCTGACCGGGGGTCGAACCCCATGGGTTCGACCCCCTGCAACGAAGCATGGGGCCCTAACCACTGAACCACCAGGGAATTCCCAAATACTCCCTGTTTTTTTGAGGCTCACCTTAAAATCCTCACATCCAGGAAGCCTAGGATTACCCCAGTAGAAATTGCTCCTCACGTTCTGGGTTCCCACAGTCTCTGTGTTTCACTGCCCTGATTGTCCCAGACTGTAACTGGCTGTGTCCCCTGATGGAGCCCAGGGCCCAGGTTGAACCCCCTTCTGGGTCCCCAGTATCAATCACCCAGGCTGGATATGTTTTGCATTCATTCCCTCATTCATTTTTTTTTAACTTATTTAATTGAAATATAGTTGATTTACAATGTTGTGTTAATTTCTGCTGTACAGCAAGGTGATTCAGTTATACGTATATATATATATATATATATATTCTTTATCATATTCTTTTCCATTATGGTTTATCACAGTATACTGAATATAGTTCTTATTGCTATATAGTAGGACCTTGTCGTTTATCGATTCTGTATATAATAGTTTGCATCTGCTAACTCCAGCTCCCAGTCTACCCCTCCCCCATCTCCAACCCTGGCAACCACAAGTCTGTTCTCTATGTCTGTGAGTCTGTTTTTGTTTCGTAGATTAGTTCATTTGTGTCATATTTTAGATTCCACATATAAGTGATATCATATGGTATTTGTCTTTCTCTTTCTGACTTACTTCACTTAGTATGATAATCTCTAGTTCCATCCGTGTTGCTGCAAATGGTGTTATTTCATTTTTTTAATGGCTGAGTAATATTCCATTGTGTATATATACACCACATCTTCTTTATCCATTCATCTGTCCCCTCATTCATTTCTTAAACAGTTGTTTACTTGACACCTGCCCTGGGTGGGCCTGTGTAAGTGTGAACCAGACAGACAGGGTCCCTGCCCTCATGGAGCCAGCACCCCAGACAGGGAGGGATTTGAGATCTGGCTGGCCTGGCCCCGGCTGGCCTCTGTTTCCCTCCCTGTGCTCAGGCTGAGGCCAAGAACCTGGTTGTTCGTTCAGGCACAGAGGCACCTGAGCCAGGAGCGGGATCGTGTGGAGGGTCTTCGCCAGAGACTCCGGGAGGCCCAGGGGCAGCTCGACTTGCAGCCAGAAGACCAGCGTGAGCGGCTTCTGCAGGGAGTGCAGGAGGTGAGGGTCCGCTGGACCCACTCAGGGACCCAGTGTCCAGGCCACTCAGGACCCAGACATCCAGGCCCTCAGTCCTCTGCTTCCCCACCCACCTAGTAGCTCGGGCCCCAGCCCCCTAACCCCCAAGACTCGGGAATCTAGATCCTCAGCCCCCTCCTCCCTCATTGCCCAGGATTCCTGGCCCCAGCCCACTACCCTCCTGGTTCCTAGGGGTCCAGGCCTCCAACCTTTTTGTGTTTCCCCCACAGATGAGGGAACAGCTGGATGTGGCCCAGCATGCCTACGAGGACCTGGAATTCCAGCAGCTGGAGCGAGAGAGCCAGCGAGAGGAGGAGGATTGGGACAGTCCCAGGGCCCGGGCACTGGACCCCAAGATCCAAGAACTCCAGGCCAGCGTGGTGCAGCACAGGGTGAGTCGGGCTGGGCTAGCCCTGCCTCCCTCACCGTTGCCCTCTGTCTCCTCTGCTCCCTTCTATGCCCTCGTGTCTCCCCTATGTCATGTACTTCAAAATAGTAATGACAGTTGCTGACATTTATTGAGCATCTACCATGTGCTGGGCACGGTCCTAAATGTTTCACGAGTATTGAGTCATTGAATCCTTACAACGATCCTGGGAGACACGTCTTAATATTTTTTCCCATTTTATAAGTGAAGAAATTCAAAGTCAAGGTGCTCAAGTAATCTTTTCCAAGGTTGCTTAGTTCATAAAGGACAGAGCTGGGATCTGAACCCACTAGGTCTTCGCCACTGGGCTCCCTGCCTCTCAAGCCCTCATCCCAAATGATGCTTCCACTAGTCCTTTCTGGGGGCTTCACATTCAAGGGTCTGACAAGTCCCACTGGAAAAAGCGACATTTTGACTGTATTTAGTACAAAGGTTCCCAGGGTTTTGGATTAGAAAGTTCTAATGTGGGTCTCCTTTCCCCGCCTCTATTTCTGGATCTTTTTCCTGTCACTGTCTCTTTTCCCATTTCTGTCTCACGGCTTCTGTCTGCTTCTGTTCTGTTTCTGTCTTGTCTCTGCATCTCTTGTCTTTTGGGGTCTGTCTTGGTTCTTCTTTTCTGTATCTCTTCTGGTTTGTCTCTGTCTTTCTCTTTCTTTCTCTCTCTGTTCTTGGCAACGGTGACTTTCTCTGGGTCTCCGTCTTCCTCGGTCTCTGGATTTTGGATCCTCCATCCCTCCAACTCACTTCAAGTCTCTTCTGGACCCCCCAAAGGGGAGGAGGGCACCACGGAGGTTAACTCTAAGTCCCCCACCCCCTCCCAGGCACCCAAATGCCAGGGTCTCTGTTATGGGGTGGAGCAAACCCCAAGCTCTCAAGGAGGACCTGATTCTGTGGGAACCAGCCCGGGGACCCTGGGGCAGCTGAGTAACCAGGGCCCTGGGGGGGTGCCCTGCAGCGCCGGATCCAGGTCTTGGAGGAGCAGCTCAAGTCACTGGGGGAGCAGATGGCAGCTGAGAGCCGGGGGCTGAACCAGAAGAAGGAGGAGGCCCTTCAGGCCCTGACCCAGGTAAGTTCACCCCAGGCACCTGTCCTACTTTCCTCACTTCCCCCTAGGGCATCCCATTGCCTCCCTGCACCCCAGAGGTCTCCTGGCATCAGGGAGAGCTGCTGGGATGGCCCTTTCCGGCCCTGAGGTGTGGCAGCCGTTGATGTCTTGCTCTCCCCTAGGAACGGAGCGGACTGCTCAAGCTCAATTACCTTCAAGGAACCCCTGGCGGGGACTTCTCTGAGCCCAACCAGGCCCTCACCAAGGTATGGGGATTTCATGCGCCTGTCAGCCCCCTCCTCCCTCAGACCCGGGAGTCCAGGCCCCCTGCCCCCTTCTCCCTTGGGATCCACGATTCTCAACCCCTCATCCCTTTTCCCCCTGGGACCCAGGAGGCCCAGCCTCCAGGTCCTCCTCCTCAGGGAACCAGCCATCTCTGCACATAGTCCTCCCTCACTGAGACCACATTTCAGCTCTCTTGGGACCTTGAGCCTTTGTTTTTCCATCCAAGAAATGGGCTGGCTCTGGAGGCATGGGCCAGAGCATCCTTCCAGCAGCCAGCCACCCCACCTGTTCTCCTGCAGCTCCTGTTCACCCAGAAGACAGACGGCCAGTTGCTGGTTCTCCAGGACCCCACTGCCCACGCTGTCACCACCACCTCTTCCTGCCTCTTCTCCGTTCACAGCTCCCTCCAGGTGCCCCCCCAATGCCTCGTCACCCCGGGTCTCGCTGGTAACTGTGGCTTTCTCTGCGGTGGGCCCGGGGAAAGGGAAGGCTGATTAAGTGGTATTAATGTTTATCAGCCTCCAGCTTTATTATTCGTTTTCTTTCTTCTGCCTAACACCCCACCCCTCCCCTGGAGAAATGGGACTGTGCCTACCCAGGTGTAAATTTTAAAAGCCACCCAACAGGGCATATTGATAAGAAGGCCTCCTCTCCCCACCCCACTGGCCCCTGGCTCCCTCCCCAAAAGCAGGGCAGCTACTTGTTTCTTGAATATCCTTTCTTCCAGATCTTCTTAAAGCCGGGGATCCCAGCTTATTAATGGGTTAAAACATTTATTGAGTATGTTGCTACCAACTTTTTTTTTTTAATATTTATTTTATTTATTTATTTATTTTGGCTGCACCGGGTTTAGTTGCGGCCCGCGGGATCTTTGTTGCAGAATGTGGGATCTTTTTTAGTTGCGGCGTGCGGACTCTTAGTTGCGGCATGTGGGATCTAGTTCCCCGACCAGGGATGGAACCCAGGGATGGAACCTGGGCCCCCAGCATTGGGAGTGTGGAGTGTCACCCACTGGACCACCAAGGAAGTCCGGCTACCAACTTTTAAAACGAAATAGAGTAGACAGTGGCAGAGTGCTGTGTGTGAGGTAGGGGTGAATAGTCAATGAAAAGAGTTTTGTTTCAGTCATGTGGATAGGGAGCCAGCGCTTAGAAATTGGGTGCTCTTGTTCTATCATGTAAATGTTTTTTTCAGAAACATGTCTATTAGCTACTAGTTGGCTTTTATTTTCTAGCTTAAGACTCTGTTGTGGAGATTGTTTTCCACTGATACATTTAGAGTTGCCGCTTCCTTTTCAATGGCTCTGTAATAATGATATAAACAATAACAACCATAATGACAGTTAACATTTGTGGAGTCTTCATCGCGTGCCAGGCACTGTTTTAAATGCCTCACGTGGATTCACTCATTTAGTCTTTGCAACAACTCTACAAGTTGGGTTCTTCTTTCCATTTTATAGATGAAGAAACTGAGGCAGAAAGGGGAAGTTTCTTAACCAGCTAGTATGTGGCAGAGCTGGGATTTGAACCCAGGCACTCTGTTTTCAGAGCCTCTGCTCTGAACCACTCTGAGCTTCTGTGTGGCACACAGTTCTACGTGGAGGCACTGAGCCAGCCCTCCCTCTGAGGATAGTGATTGGAGTTTTTTTGCAGTTTAAGCAATGCTGTTATGAAGATCCATGTATGTGTGCCTTTGTACCCACAATAATAATAACAAATTAATATCAATTATTATCTAATTAATTATATTGTCTGTTATAATATTTAATTGTTTATATTGTCTAATATAATATGCAACATTATCTTATTAATTAATATGAACAATATTCATATTAATATTAATTTTAAGAGCTTAATGTAGGCCAGGGCCTGCTCAAAGCCATCCTATGCCTTCGAGCCACATGAAATTGCTATTATTTGGAGGTGAGAAACAGTCAAATACTGACAGTTTGAAGTGCTTCAACCTAATATATATTATATTATAGTATACTAATATTATAATATATATTATTGTTTCATGGATATACAATTCAATAATATGTATTACATATTCATGAAATTTTATGTATATATAATTTTATTTTTTGCTCAGAAGAACCTGCAGAAGTAGGCCCTATTATTATCTGGGTACAGGGCTAGCAGAGCTTTTGTAACTTTCTAGCTGGAAGCTTGATAAAGGTGGATTGTCGCTGTGTTGCCAGGCAACGTGACTTAGGGTAAATATGACCCTTATAAGTAAATTGCATATCTATAAATACTTGGTGGGAAGCTGGGTCCATTCCTATACAGGTGTTACCTGAGTCATTGGCTCCTGTGTACACGGAACTTCTAAGGCCAGGTGGACCCTGTACCCACCGGCATCGATCCCATACCCACCTTGCACCTGGGTGTCACCTGGGGGCTAGACACTGACCCCTGGACACTGGTGGCCGTGCTGGGCACTCTTTTGTGTGCTTTGCATGAGGTCACTCGTTGAATCCTTGCATCAGCCATGGCAGGGCAGCGGGACGTTGCTCACTTTACAAAGGGGGAATCTCCCTGAGAAGAGCCGTGATTTACCAAAGTCACACACCCAGCTAAGCAGCAGAGCTAGGTTTGAAGCCAGGCTGCCTGTTTCCACAGCCTGTGCCTTTCGGGAGATGAGGATTTCTCAGGGATCCTTCAGAACCTAAGTGGGCGACTGGTTAGCACCAGCTCAGAGGGAGCAACCAGGGACCTCGGGATACACGAGGAGCCCAGGGAGTGTTTATTTACTCAGCCAGATAAACAGTAAACAAGTGGGTAAATGAATGCAGGGATTAACAAATGACTCCTCCTTGCCCCTTCCTCTCTCTCCCTCCAAGTCCTTAAATCCTTCTCAAATTCTACACCTTCTTGCCAGGATCATGTGATGACTAAGAGTACCGACTCTGCTTGGGTACCAGTACCTGTTCTGCCACTTCCTAGCTGGCTGACCTTAGATACAGCTCTGTGCCTCAATTTACTTAGCTGCAAAATGGGAATAATAACAGCATTCATTGGTTAATGTATTAAAACTCTTAGTGTGATGCCTGGCACATAACAGGTGCTCAGTAAATGTGGGCACCTGTTACTCTGATTAGAGTTATATTGATTGGTATTATTATAATTATTATCATTCTTATTCCACCCACTCCCACCCTCATCTCTGGTTTTAGTGACCCTATACCAATCTCCTCACTGATTTTCTCTATTTTAGTTTTTGTCTCCCAATAATTTATTCTGCAAACAACAGCCAGAGTGATCTTCATCCCTCCTACTTTAGCTCTTCCCACCAAAAGCCTTCCATGATTCCCCCAGTCTCCTCACCATGGCCCACAAATCCCTGTGTGGTCTGACCCCTGCCCACCTCTCACCGTCCCCCTCCCTGTACTGACTGCTCAGCTGCAGGAGCACTGACCCACCAGCACTCCATACTTGTTCCTCCCTCAGGGCCTTTGCACTTGCTGATCCTGCCACCTGGAACACCCTTCCCCTCAGTCTCCCCTGGCCAACTCTTTTTTTTTTTTGGCCCTGCCACAGGGCTTGTGGGATCTTAGTTCCCTGACCAGGGATCGAACCCAGGCCCTTGGCAATGAAAGCCTGGAGTCCTAACCACTGGACTGCCAGGGAATTTCCCCTGGCCAGCTCTTATCTTTTGGGACTTAGGTTCAGCGTTCAGAAGGCTGTTCCTGGTCTTCCAGTTGGCAGGTGATCCTTTTTTTTTTTTTTTTAACATCTTTATTGGAGTATAATTGCTTTACAATGGTGTGTTAGTTTCTGCTTTATGTGATCCTTTTTTACATCACCCTTTTATAACACACTCTTTACTCACAGCAATTTCTGATGATACACTTATTTGTACGATGGCTCATTCAGTTCCTACAATGTCAGCGCCATGGAGACAAGGCTTGGGTCTCTCTTACCCACCTTTTCCCTCAGTGCCAACAATCTAAGGTCTCTCAGCTGGGGAGTGCTGGGAATATCAGTTGAAGGAAGGAAAGAGTGAAGAACCACAGGAACTTGGGACTCGGTTTCCTCTTTGTGCAGCAGAGCAAAACTTTCCCAACTCCCAGGGCTTTTATAAGCTTAAATGGGTCTGCCGAGTGCCAAGTACACTGTTAGGCACTGCATAAATATTGGTCACTATTCTAAAAAACGTTTTAAAATAATACGAATCTAGAAAATCACACCCAGGGGGTCCCTGGAGGTCCAGTGGTTAGGACTCCGAGCTTCTACTGGAGGGGAACTGAGATCCCACATGCCGGGTGGTGCAGCCAAAAAAAAAAAAAGAGGGACTTGCCTTCATTAATTATTTGGTTATCCAGGGATATGGTTTTTGTAAGAAATGCAGGGAAAACGCTTGATGGTTTCACTTCATTCTCCTGTCTTCAGAATAAAGAGTTGGTTCTCCTGCATCCTCCAAGGTGACCAATTCAATTTTTCTTTTAGTATTATTAATGACTTGTGGATTACATATATTTGAGCAGTGAGTACCCCTACTGGTGTTCAAATTATGCAACTTATTTATTTTTATTATCCAGGCAGAGCTTTTGCTGTTTTTTTCTTTAAGAAGTGATTTCAGTTTTCTGTCTTTATTACTCTCAAGTAATTTTGTTTTCATTTTTTGGTAGTTTTTTATTTTGAAATGATTTAAGACTTACAGAAATTGCAGGAATAGTAGAAAGAATTCCTGCATACCTGTCACCCAGATTCTGTGATTAACATTTTACCACATTTGACATTTGCTTTATTATTCTCTCTCTGTACACACCCATCCACATCCACACACACAGTTTATTCTTCTTTTCTGAAGCATGATTCCCCTTTACCCCTAAATACTTCTACTTTTATTACCTAAGGTCAAGGCCATTCTCATACATAACAACAGTACAGCAATCACATTCAGGAAGCTACCATTGAAACAATATTATTCAAGTTCACAGATGTGATTCGTATTTTTGCCAGTTGTCCCACAAATGTGTTTTTTTTTTTAAGCAAAAAACAAAAAAAGAAAAAAAAAACTTTTTTCTGATCTAGGAACACAGGTTGCATTTGGTTATCATGTTTATTATTATTATTTTTTAAACAAATTTTCCTTTTGTTCCAAGTTCAAAGGTCATGGGAGGATATTCAGAGAAAAGACCTTTCCCACCATTGTTTTCATCCACACAGTTCACCTCCCAGGGGTGGCCAGGGTTACTAGTGTCTCCCGTCTTCCCAGAGATCCTCTGTATTTAAACAGTCATGTATATACTTTCCCCCTCTTTTTATGCGTAGGTGGTATTCTCTTTGCACTGTTCCGTACTTGCTTTTATCTTGGATGTTATTTTCTGTCTGATATAAACAGCATCCTCCTTCTTTTTATATGCTTTGGAGTTTTCCTCCAAGCGGATGATCCCTGGTTTATCCCTGCCTCCTTTTGATGGGCACTTAGGTGGTCCCCAGGCATCTGTGGGGATTAACCTTGAAATCGGGTCATTTTGCACATGTCTGAGTGTCTCCACAGATATAGTCCTAGAAGTGGAATTGGGGCTCAAAGGTACCTATGCATTTGTCGTTTTGATTTTCTTTTCTGTTTTTGTTTGTTTGTTTTTTCTTTTTCTTTTTTTTTCATTGACTTTAAAAAAAGAGCCAAACTGGCCTCCATAAAGGTTGTTCCAATAAAACGGCCCCCAGCATTGTGGGAGCGCACCTGGGTTTCACACACTCCCACCAACACAGCGGGCTTTTGGGGTTTTTTTTAACAGTTTTATCAAGATATATAGTTCACCTACGCTACAATTCACCCGTTTAAAGCGTACAATTCAGGCGGTTTTAGTATAGTTACCGAGTTGTGCAACCATCACCACAATCAATTTTAGAACATATTCATTATCCCTAAAGAAACCTCATACCCTTTAGCCATCACCCCTCAATTCCCCTCTCCTCCCAGTCCCTGGAAACCGCTAACCCACTTCCTGTCTCCCTGGATCTGCCCATTCTGGATGTTACACTGTGTGGTCCCTTGTGACTGGCTGCTTTCACTCAGCATCACGTTTACAGTGGCTTTTTGATCTGTGCCAGTGACATGGTGGTTTTACTTGGCGGTTCTCCAGCTTCATGCTGGAGACTGAGCATCTTTTCCTGTGTGCGTGGGCTTTGTGTGTTTTCAGGGCTCCATTGGCCTCCAGAGGACTGGAAGCCTTCCCCGGAAGAGGGGAGAGAGAGTGAGCCAGAGAGGATCCCCCCGGCCTCTGTCCTTCTATTGTACTGGTGAGTACGTACCACTTCCCCGCGTATGCTCTTCCCCCATTAACCACCCTCCTGCAGCACAGGATGGAGGAACCTGGATGCCTCTGTTGGGGGAGAGGTGGAGGGGCTTAGACAAGGGAGCATCACAGCCGCCCAGCCCTTCTCCCCGCAGGAGCCCTGGAGGCCTCGGCCCTCCCGCCAGCAGCCGGAGACTCCGGGAGACACCCCCTCTATCAGCTGCTGAACTGTGGCCCCAGAAATATGTGAGACATCAGGGAGAAGGTGGGGAGATGGGGGGAAGAGGCCGGGCTGCTATAACCTGCCCCGTCTCTGTTCTCTGCTCCCAGCTGTGGGGCCCTCCACCCGGACATCGCCCGCATGGAACAGCTCCTGCAGCAGGCTGTGGCAGAGAGGGAGCGGCTGCTCCAGGCCAGGGTGAGACGGCAGCCCCTCCCTCCCGCCTCAGCCCCAGGATCCAGGCCCCCGGCCCCTCCCCCCTCAGACCCAGAGTCCAGGCCCCCAGCCCCTCCTCCCTCAGACCCAGGAGTCCAGACCCCCGGCCCCTCCCCCCTCAGACCCAGGATCCAGACCCCCGGCCCCTCCCCCTCAGCCCCAGGATCCAGGCCCCCGGCCCCTCCCCACTCAGCCCCAGGATCCAGGCCCCCGGCCCCTCCCCACTCAGCCCCAGGATCCAGGCCCCCGGCCCCTCCCCCTCAGCCCCAGGATCCAGACCCCCGGCCCCTCCCCCTTCAGACCCAGGATCCAGACCCCCGGCCCCTCCTCCCTCAGCCCCAGGATCCAGGTCCCCGGCCCCTCCTCCCTCAGCCCCAGGAATCAGACCCCGGCCCCTCCTCCCTCAGCCCCAGGATCCAGACCCCCGGCCCCTCCCCCCTCAGACCCAGAGTCCAGGCCCCCGACCCCTCCTCCCTCAGACCCAGGATCCAGACCCCCGGCCCCTCCCCCCTCAGACCCAGGATCCAGGCCCCCGGCCCCTCCTCCCTCAGGACCCAGGAACCCAGTACGTGTCCCCCACTTATTATTGGTTAGCATTCTCGTTGATGCTTTCTTTCTGCACTCACAGGAAGGGACAAGAAGGAGCACGGAAGGTGCCTCAGACACCCCTGTACCTGCCATCATGGTCAGTCCCGCCCCTAACCCTCCCCCACCACTACTCCCCTGGTCTGTCTTGCCACCCTGGCCTCTGCCCTGTCTTATCTCACCCTATCGTCTCCTCCAACGGCACAGGAAAGTATCCTGGGCTTGGCAAGTGGAAGGGGAACTCGAAAGGTCTAGTTCCTGTTCCCATCAGGGTCGTCTGTGTCCATGGCGTGTCCTCGGGTGACATGCTCCATTCTCTGTGCCTGGGTTCCCTCTTCTGTGAGCGGGTGCCGGTGTCAGAGAGTCAGCAGTTGCTGCAGAATGCGGGTAACCACGTGCTGGGGCTTTTAAATATTATTTGGATTTTTGTTTTATTTATTTGATTCTTTTAAAAAACTTCTGATTATAGAAATAGTCAAGCATATTCAAAGGTAGATTAGATTAATAAACCTCCATGTACCCACCCACCATGCAGCTCTAGTGATCATCAATATTGAATCTTGTTTTACTTACCAACTTTGTTGTACTGAATCCTCACCTACTTCCCACTCTGCAGTGGAATATTTTAAAGCAAATTCCAGATATTGTACTATTTCATCCATATCTCACTATGCACCTCCAATAGATGTTTTTTTTTAACATAACAAAAATTCCACTGTCATAGTTTATGAGATTATTAATAATTCTGCAACTTTCTGATACATGATCCGTATTCACATTTCCCTAATTGTCTCCAAAATGTCTTTTTATAGTTGGTTATTTGAATCTGGATCCAAACAAAGCACACACACTGCATTTAGTTAAAACGTCTTTTAAATCCCTGAGATAGAGTCCTCCCTCCCTGCTTTAAAAAAATGCCATTAATTTGTGGGAAAAGTCACTTATCCTGTAGAATTTCTCACACTCTGGATTTAGCTGACAGCTCCTTATTAAAATTTTATTTCTACTTACACTAAGAACATGAATACTTTTTGTTATAACAAACACTTCAGAATTTGGGAAAGTGAAGTTCCCCTCACCTTACCTCCGGAAGTGCAGGTGTTTTCTATCGAGGAGAAGCGTTCAAATCTTTTTTTTTAATACTTTCCTACATACACCGATCAAACCCTATTTGGTGAATTTATTTTCCTTGTAATCGAGCACATCATTCCCAACCTGCTTTTGGTTCTCTCAACCATTTGGCCTTTTCTTATTCATTTCAACCCAGTATTTACGGAGGGCCTACTGCGTGGTAGGCCCTGGGTTATATAGCAGTGACCAAAGTGACAATCCCTGCCCTTGGAGAAGCTGGCGTTTAGCAGGGGAGAGAGACAAAAAGCAGCATCAATAAGTAAAATAAGTAGCACGTCAGGTGCTGATAAGAGTTCGGGAATAAAATAAATTGGGAAGGGCAGTGGAGCCTTCTGGGTTGTCACGCATAAGCTCTACCTCATTAAAAATGAAGCACTCCTGCTGTGTAGCATCATCATTTATTAAACGGTTCCCTGTTGACTGCATTGGCCCCCCCCACCCCCGCCCCCTTACAGCTCAAGCTGCCTTCTTGTGCCCGTGAGCAAGTGTGTCTCCGGGATTTGCACCTGGAAGTGGAATCACCAGGTCGGGGAGCCTGACAGCAGCGAGCTCATCCAGGAAACAGCCCCATGTGGAGGGTGCTGTGATAACCGCCGAGTTTCAGTGTAGGGAAACTGAGGCTCCGAGAGGGGCAGGCGTTCCACGGAGGTGACACGGGTGGGCAGTGGGGGAGCTGACAGTCCCAAGCCCATTCCTGCTGTCCTGCATTGGGGCCCAGCTCCACCACATCCTACCTGGGTGACCTTGGTGAGTCACTTCCTCTCTAGAAGCCTCAGTTTCCTCGTCTGTCAAATGGGGGCAATAATGGGTTGTTTTGGAGAGGCAACAAGGTGATCACTTGGCACAGTGCCGGCCACAGAGTGGGACCTTCCATACGTGGTGATCAGTAGTGTTACTGTGTGGATTTGGTGAGATGACCCAGTGGGTGCCCTTTTAACCACCCCTTCCCCTCCTGTGCATTCCCCGGCTCGTCCCCATTTCCCCTCCTCCTCATTCTCCCCTGTCTCCGTCCAATGAGTCTCACCTCTGTTTCTCATCCCTTCTTGCTTTGGCCTTGCTTCAGTGTTTTCAGCCCTTGATACTCAAGAGTGTGGTCCATGGCCCAGCAGCTTCGGCGTCCCTGTTCCCCGGGAGCTTGTTAGACGTGCAGAACCTCACCCTCACCCCAGACCCCCCACCCCGGAATGACTGAATCCCAGTCTGCATTTTAACAAAATCCCTAGGGGGTCCCCTTGCATGCTGAAGTCTGAGGCCTCAGTTTGACCACAGGGATCATAGCATTCTTTGCAGGGATCATTTGGGAAGAATAGGTATGATCAGGCTGGGCCTTGTAACAGTCGACACTTTGATCACCTTCATTCTTCTCCCCTTTATGGCCTCCTGAGATGACACTCTGCCTGGGGAGTCCTGGCTCGTCAGCTCTGGCTGTGTGACTTGGGCCTAGTGACTTCACCTCTCGGAGTCTTGGTTTCCACATCTGTAAAATGGGGACAATGATGACTTACCCCTTGAAGAGAGTTTGGGAGGACACAGAGATTATACCTACAAAGTGTTTTTTTTAGCACTGGTAATAATCACTCATTTCATCACAACAAGAATAATATTTTTAAAAAAAAAAGAATAATATCAACAACAATAATAATAATAATGGAAACAATGCTCTCATTTATTGATCACTCACTATCTGGTCCCTGTTTTACAGAGACAGTAGATGAGGGTCCCACCGGGGTCCATCACTTCTCTAACACGTCTCTGGTGTTTCAGGGTAAGCGCTAGGGTCAGGAAGACCTGAGTTTGCCACCCAGCTCTGCCACTTAGAAGCTCTGTGTGACCTCGGGTGGATTATTTTCTCTCTGTACTTCAGTGTGTTAATCTGAAAAATGGGGCTCATAGTAGCCCTGACCCAAGGGTGGCCGTGGGGAGTCAAGGAATGGATGCTGGTAAAGCCCTGGGCAGAGTGTCAGTTAATCAGTTTAGTTGTTGGAAATATCGTCTTGATCGTCATTGTTAATGAAAGGCTGTGCTGGGCCTTACACTTGAGCTACTCTGACCGGTTCCCCTCGGGGGCGGGCGTCCAGGCTGCAGGATCCGCCCACCCTCCCCCCCATGAAGTCACTGCCCCCTTCTCTTGCTTTCCCAGGCCCCGCCCACAGCCCCATCCCGCCCTCCTGGTCCTCGGGTCTTGGATCTCCGGCAACACCTGGAATGCTGGGGCCACAACCCAGAAAGCTGCCCGCACATACGGGTGTCCGGGGGCTACTGCCGCGGACCCCTGGTGAAGATGGGAGGCCGCATCAAGACCTGGAGGAAGCGGTGGTTCTGCTTTGACCGCCAGGCCCGCCGCCTGGCCTACTACACGGGTAAGCCCAGCCTGGCTGCCTTGGGCCCTGGGCCCCCAGGACCCTGGAAGAAACCACAACAGACTTTCACCCCAGAAACCTAGGGGTCCCACCCTCAGCCCCCTTCTCTCTCAGGCCCACGAGTCTGGATCCCCAGCCCCTTTACCCTTTAGTGACCCAGGCCTCCTCAGTAACATGGGTAACAGTTTTGTACCACTCTGGCTCCCCAGACACCATTTTCCTAAGATACCCTAGAGGAGCATTGTCAGTGCCCAGCCCCCAAATCTAGGATTCCAGGCCCCTCCTCCTTCCTCTCTAGGAGAACCAATGATGCTGAATCTCTCCTTGAGTCCCTGCCCTTCTCAGGGGCCAAGGCACTAGGGGACCTAGGATTCCAACTCCCCAGACCTCATTCTCCGGTCTTGTCCAGTCACCACAACAGTCTCCCACTTAGTCTCCCGTCAACATGCACTCACCTCCCAACCACAGTACTTTAGGGACCTACAGACTCTGTCACCATGTTCCTCACCCCAACCCCAGTCTCAGGACTTGGACCCAGTGACTCCCCTGCTCCCCCCACCATACACACCTCTCACTGGCTCTGTTTCTCCCTCACCTCCCTCCATCAGACAAAGAAGAGACCAAGCTCAAAGGCGTCATCTACTTCCAGGCCATTGAGGAAGTCTACTACGACCACTTACGCTGTGCCTTCAAGGTGAAGCCCCTGCTTGGCGCTGCTCTGCCCTCCTGGTTGGAGCCCCTGCTGTCAAGCCTGATCTTATCCCTGGGAAAGGCCACCCACAGCTCCTACTCCATCCAGCACAGGAAACCAACAGATCATTTCACTGCAGGGACCAAAAATTAAGAGCTCAGTCTCTGGCTCTCACCCCACTGATATTTTTCTTGGAACAAAAGTTTTAGAGCAGAAATTTGGCAAACGCAGATGCCGAGTTGAGAATAAATGTCTGAATTGGGCAGGGTGAGGACTGAGGCAGCCTGGGAGCATCTAAAGGAGACGATCATTTGTTAGCATCTGCCCATCATTGCCAAATGGTGATGGGCCACATGGTGTCATATCATATTTATTTTTCCCCAGAGAATGCAGGAATTGGAACTTTTGTAAAAATAAAAGTGCAGTGCCAGAAACTGATACAATGTTTAGAAAGCTCTGGAGAGCAACTGTGGCTTTTTAGAGCTTAGGCTGGAATCCGAGCTGTGGGACATCAGGAAAGTGACTTCCGTTCTCCAGCCTTAGTTTTCTCACCTGCAGAATGGGCAATCTTCAGCCCATTTCTTCAGAGTTGAGAAGGTTAGAAACAGATAATGGACGTAAAGGATTTACCTAATTCAGGGTTGGCAAGTAGGTTCTCAATAAATAGGTTGTAGACACTAGGTTTTTCCTAGTTACAAACCAGGGGGACCTAGATTTTGGGGGGAGGGGAAATTTGAATGTCTATTTCTAATATAGGAGAAGGTAGGCTGGGGGATTGGGACATGGGTCCGTCCTCTTTTTAAATTCCTCTTGCTCCCATAATTCTAAGCGCCTTCCTGTGTTAATTCATTTAATCCTCATAACCCAACGAAGTAGGTAGCATCATTTAGGAAGTCAGAGGGGGAAACATTCAGGGAGTCTAAATAACTTGCCCAACTCCACAAAGCCTATAAGTAGCAAGGCTGGGATTCCAACTAGGGTGGACTCATAACCATCTCCACTCCGCTTCTTATTCCAGAGCCCGAACCCTCGCCTAACGTTCTGTGTCAAAACCTACGAACGCCTTTTCTACATGGCGGCGCCAAGCCCAGAGGCCATGCGCATCTGGATGGACGTCATCGTGACAGCGGCGGACGAGAACCACGCCCCCTGAGTGAACATACCCTCTCAGGGGGACGTCCCAGCGAGGCTCTGCCCCGCACGCGCTGCCTCGAAGCCACGCCCACTGCTGGAAATCCTGGGCCAGCCCCGTTGGAACTCTCCCGGGAATTTTGTGGGCTCGGCGGCTCGGCAGGTCTGAGCTGCGCAGTTCTGGGCTGCAGGTGTCTTCCCCGGACGGGAAGCCAGCCCCTGAGGCTCTGCCCCGGGTGGGAGGAAGGTTGCGGGGGCGGGAAGGAACTATTTATTGGTGCTCCTGTGATACCGAATTAAACTTGGAGGAAAAACAGTGGTTACTGCTGAGGTTCCCAGCACAGGCGTACGGGGCCCCTCGACCCCTAGGCAAGACATCTGAGTTACGGGTACCTCGGAGACCATGCATCCTTTAGCTGTTCTACCCTTTAGGAATGGAGACCTCCAACCCCAAGGTCATGGCTGGGAGGGGCGGGGGTGTGGGGAGGCATGCGTCCTTAGTCTTGTGGTAATTTTGTGTTTTCAGTTTGTGGGCCCGCCTGCTTCCACCCTTTTGGACCTGACTGGGCTATTGGCAATTTCTAGGAACTCCTAGGCTCCTGCCCTCCAGGCTGTGACACATGTTATTCCCTCTGCCCTTCCCTTAACCACCTAGCTCCTTATTCTTCGCGTCTTAATTGGGATGTCCCCTCCTTCAGGAAGCCCTTCCTGACTCCCTCAGCTGGATCAAGTACCCCCCTTTGAGCCCTCCTGTCCCATTCCTGAACATCGTGGGTCATCACTGGTGATGGATCTATGTCCTGATGGACTGGGAGCTCCATGAGGGCAGAGCCAGGGCTGTCCTGGTCATAGCTGTGTCCCCAGCACCAGAGGGCACATTTCACCCCATGAAAGTGAAAAAAAAAAAAAAAAGCTATCCTTTCACCTGTCGGTCTTTATGTAATGTTCCCTTTGCTAAGTCACCTTTCCCCACTCCACCCTACTCATCATTTAGGTCATAGCTCAGATGTTTCCTTCTCCAGGAAGCCTTCCCTGATTCTCCTGGCTGAGTCAGATGCTCCCTCTGGGCTTCCCATCCCAGCCCTGATCACTCTGCCTGCTCCTTCCCCATCACGGCTTTGACTACTCTGTGTCATCCGTGTGTTTGATGGGTGTGTTTCCCGTGCTGGGCGGGAGCCCCAGGAGGCAGGGGTTGGGCTATTTCTATCACTACTGAGTCCTTGGCACACAGCAAATGGCCTGTAGGGAAACTAGGTGTTGAGGGAATAAATTGATAAGAAAGACGCTGAGGATGGGGTGATGGTGAGCGACAGGCATAGAACTTTTCATCATTTACATCTCACCTAAGGTGTCCCCTCCTTCAGGAAGCTCTCCCTGATCCCTGGTGGGCTCCCGCAGTCCCCTGAGCTCCCCAACTACAGGACCACTCCCTGACCACTCTAGGCTGTCACTGTGTGGTACAGGTCATTTCCTCCCTTAAACCTCTCTGGAACTAAGCATTCAGTCCCTCTGGTTCCCATCTCTTCAGGACCTGGGTGTCCCATCCCAGGATTCCTTAAGGATCCAGATGTGCTCCTGAAACCCCGGAATGCAAACACTCCAACCCCCAGGCCCTTGGGGACTCGAGGTGTTCCTTGGCCTCTACCCCCAGGTGTGAGACATCTGGATTCTTGGATCATTTCATCCCTCAGCCCCTCTGCAAACTGTGTCCCCTTACTGGGGCCAGCTTCACGGGCATGTGACTAATGCAGTTGACAAGTCCCATGTTCAGAAGAGCCCTCTTGGCTTTAATCATCTGTGATTGCCATCTGGAAATTCTTAATTTTGTATTTGAATTTGTATTTTGTAAGTGAAGTCTGAAGGGCGTGGAGCTTGAGCTGGGGGATTGGAGCCTCAGCTCAAATGAGGTCCCACACCTGCCATCTCCCACCTCCCCAGAATAGGTTCTGTCTGCCTTCCCCTCCCTGCCTCTGCCCTGTGACTTCTGCCATCCTCCAGTCCCGACAGGGGCCTGAGTGCTCACGGGAAATCCAGGCACTTGTGCCTCCTGGCATCTCAGGTGGGGCACGGTGGCGGGCGGCTGGTGGAAGGGGAACCCAGCAACCAGTTTGCTTTAGTTGTGGGGCAGGGTCTCTAGACACCTGTAAGGGTCTGTGCTCACCCCACCAGTATCCCTGTGCCCGAGGGAACGTGACCCCGTATGGGGTCGAGAGAGATGCAGGAAGAAAGGAAAAGAGCATTTCTACTTTAGTACCTTTCATGACACTCCTTCCTGCCTTTTGAACCAGGTCTCCATATTTTCATTTTGCACTGAGCCCCGCAAATTATGTAGCCAACCCTGGCCCTGACCCCACCCCTTCTCTGACACATCCCAGAAGGAGTGGGTCTGAGGCAGGCTGGGAACATCACTGGGCTCAGAGCCTGCCCTTCCCCAGGGGACACGAAACCCATAGTGGAGATGGCCCCAGGCTTGTCTGAGGCCCTGGCATGAACCCCAGGGCTGGGGACCTGGTGCCTCCACACTGACCCCTCTGTTCATCTCTCTGGGGAACCAATTCTAAACCTCTTTGCAGTGACCCCTGTGGAGGGGAGCTGGGGAGAGTCACAGAGTAGGTGTAAGTAGAGGTCCGGTATTTAAACCTCCCTCTGCTCTCTGGTCCTGGGCCAGGTTGGGGGGGGGGGGGGTTGGTGTCAGCACCCGAGATTCGGGCAGGCCTGAGCAAGAGGAGACTCTCCACCCTGGGTCCCACTCCCAAGACACCAGATCTTCTGGTCTGGCCAGTTGGGGTTCCTCCCTGAAACTCTCCCACACGGCTGGGACCTGCAGGGCCTCCTGCTCCTGAGTGCACAATAATAATAGAATTGTTACCCTGCCTCACTCCATTCCTCTGGAGACAGGGGGTTTCAGACCTGTTTGGCAAAGGAGGCAGCTGAAGTTCAGAGAGGGAGATGGAGTTGCTTGAGGTCACACAGCAAGAGGATGGCAGAGGCAGGAGTAAAATTTCAGTCTGTCTGACTCCAGACTTAATACTTTGTCCACTGCCTCACTCCACCATGAAAGACTCTCCTTCCTTTATTATAAAACAGACACCTCAGAGGCTCAGAGAGGTGAAGACACTTAAGTGGGGTCACACAGCAAACCATAAGTGAGGCTGGGATTCCAAGGCTGGGAGGCAGGGAAGTAGGGGGAAGTGTTGAATGACTTCACAGTCACTCACTTTCTCTCTCTGAGCTTCAGCATGATGACAAGCAACCCAACCTAGGTGACTGAGGTGCTAGTCATTGTTGGCAATGGGGGTGCCCCATGGGGTCCGGAGAACAGATAAAACCTTTATGAACACAGCCACTATTTTTCCTGCCATAGGTAAATCTTATCTATGAGTCAGGAGAAACAAAGCAAGGTTAAAGCTGTAGTTTAAATAATAATATAAATAATACATAATATTGGGTTGGCCAAAAAGTTCATTCGGGTTTTTGCACCCTCTTACAGAAAACCCCGAACGAACTTTTTGGTCAACCCAATACAAGCAATCACTTATATTAGCTTATATATGTGGATGCTTAGTCATTCTGTGGTTTGCACAGTGTTCTTGTTTGTTCCTGTGTTCAGACATAGGAGGCAGTGGTCCTGATTGTGTCTCACTCCATCGCGGTCACAGTGTGGCCCCATATGTGCTGGTGCAGGGGTGTAACAGAGCACCCAGACATCGCTGTGAGCCACCAGCCAACTCCCAGCCATCAGAGGCTGTTGTTCTCTTACCTGGGAGACTGCCCTGCTCCCTCCCTGGTCTCCTGGCCTTCTCTTGCCCCTTCTACTCTTTTCCTTTTTTACTGAGGCCACAATGGCACTCCTCCCCAACCCTTTTCTTTTGGTAAGAATAGTGTACATTCAGTGAAATGCATAAATGTAAAATGTACAGCATACAGCTCGTTGATTCTTAGCATGTTTGTAGTTACATGTGTAACTACCACCCAGATGAAGATAGTAGAGGCTCCTTACTATTACTCCTTTGGGGCAATGCCCTCCCCAAAGTAACCCCTAGTTTGATTTCTATCACCACTGATTAGCTTTGCCTGTTCTAGGACTTCATAGAAATGGAGTCACATGGTATCTTTTATTTGTTTAAGGCTTTTTGAGCTCAACATAAAGTTGGGATTTTTTTTAAGATTTTTTTTTTGATGTGGACCATTTTAAAAGTCTTTATTGAATTTGTTACAATATTGCTTCCGTTTTATGTTTCGGTTTTTTGTTTGTTTGTTTGTTTGTTTTTTAGCCACGAGGCATGTGGGATCTTAGCTCCCCAACCAGGGATTGAACCCGAACGCCCTGCATTGGAAGGCGAAGTCCTAACCACTGGACTGTCAGGGAACTCCCAACATAAAGTTTTTGAGACTCACGTTGCCATCCAGGCCAGTAGTTGGCCCGTTTTCATTGCTGCATAATTCCCTGGGATTAGTGAATTCATTTCTTGATAAGTTTTTGCATCGTTTGCCAGATCGATAGTTTAAAAAGCAAATCTGATTGTGCCTCGGAGCTGATTTAGACCCCGTGAAACATTCTCCATCTTTCTCAGAATTAATTCAAACCTCTCCTCAGGGCCTGGAATGGCCGCTTTTGCCTCAGTTTCCCCCTCACTCCCCTCACTTTCTGAGCTCCAGGTACACCAGCTCCAGGTACACTGCTCTCCTCTCTGTGTTCGAAGGGTCCATGCTGCTTCCAGCCAAGGTCTTTGCACGTCCTGACCCCTCTGCTTTGCAATATGCTCTGCCCCCATCCCGACCTGCCGCACTGGCTAAACCTCCAAGTCTTTAAGATCGTAAGGCACCTGGATGATTTACATCCTCAGGGACGCTTCATTGACCAGCCCCCACTTTTAGATACCACACCTCCTTGTGGCTCCCTACACTTTTTCCTTCGTTGTCCTCGCTGTAAATAACAATTTGTATGATTATTTGATTAATATCTGTCTCCCCCATCGGACTGTGAGCTCTGTGAGGACCAGCACTGGTTCTGTTTAGTCTCCAGCATCACCCGGCCCAAAGCCTGCACTCATTCAACATTTACTGAGTGCTGAGTGTTGAGTAGACCCTCTCTGTGAGCCTTATATCCTCTCCCCACCGCCACAAACACACAGACTTTCTCCTGGGAACTGCCAGGGAACCTTGACTCCCGCCCTTTCCCTCCTTAGCAGCGGTGGGTGACGCACCCAGGGGCGGGTGTCGCGCCCCACAGCGGAGGCTGATTTGGCCCGGTTGGGCAAGGCCAGGGTTGCCTGGGGGGAGGTTACTCATCCTGGGCTCACGTAAGAGGGCCCGGGTTGGGAGGCGGCACAACTAGGGGGGAAGCCGACAGAGCAGGACGGAACCATGGACCCTGCCAGGAAAGCAGGCTCCCGGGTAGCGATCTGGACAACGGGCTGGCTGCTGCTGCTGCCTCCGCTGCTGCTTCTAGAAGGTGAGTCTGCTGCCAGAAGGGGGCGGAGGGGATAGAGTGGGAGCTCTAGGGAGGAGGGTTCCCCTACCCCATACAGACAGGGCTTGTGGGAAGGATCTCCCATCCTGGGCAGAGGGGTTGTGGGAAAGATCATCAGTCTCGGTCGGGGGAGGGGGTGGGCTGCGGGAAGTTTCCCTACCCTGGGCAGAGGGGACTGGGGGAAAATTTCTTCCATCCTAAGCAGACGGGGGCCTGTGGGAAGGGATCCCTCACCGAGCTGACTTGACTGTGGGTAAAATTCTCCCATCCTGAGTGGAGAACTGTAGGAAGGAGTCCCCCCCCCGTCTATGGCAGGGATCCCCCACCTTGGGCAAAAAGGGCTGTGGGAAAGATGCTCCCACTGCAGGCATAGGGCGTTTGAAGGAAAGGGACACAAATGTATCTCCTGGCCTCAGATTTGTGGCGAGGTTTTCCTTATCCCGCCCTGGAAAAGGGTGTGCAATAGGATTGCACTGGGACAGAGGGAGTGGGAAGGACTATTTCTCCTTTGGGGGAGGAGGGTTCAGTAGGGATCGCTCAGTTCTACCTGCCTCTGTACCCCCAGGAGCGCAGGCCCTGGAGTGTTACAGCTGCGTGCAGAAAGCAGATGACGGATGCTCTCCGCAGAAGACTAAGACGGTGAAGTGCGCGCCAGGCGTGGACGTCTGCACAGAGGTCGTGGGGGCGGTGGAGACTAGTGAGTGGGGCCTCCCAGTCCTTGAGTATTCCTTTACGCTCCTCCATCTGGGCCCCGCCTCCTTATAGTCCCGCCCCTCCCTCTGAATTTGGCCACACCCCCTTGAACGCAGCCCCATCCTTCCCTTTCAGCCTGGCGTGGGCCCTTCAACACAACCACGCCATTAGTGCTTAGAGGGATGAGGACGGAGAGTTGCGCATGGGTGGGGTGAACTGGGAGAACCCAGATCTGGGACCTCGTCTCCTTCAAGGGCACACCCTATCCATTTCCCCTGGACCACTGAGATCTCCCTACCCACTTTCTGTCCCTGCCAGAATCCTCTCCACCCCAGCCTCCCCCATCCAGTGGGGCCCTTGGTGATGGAGATCCCTCGAGAGGTCTTCTCCTAAAATCCCTAGGCTGAGGCTCCGCCCCTCTGACCCGCCCCTGTCTGCGGCCACAGCTCCTAGGAGGCCCCGTCCGTCTCTGATCCTGTGCCTTTTTTGTCGGTCTCAGTTCCTTCTGATGCTGCTTTCTGCGGTTCCGACTCCCTATGGTCGTGCTCCGTCTTAGCTCCACTCTTGGCCCTCCCCCGTCGATTGTGTCCAGTGTCTGTCAGCCTGTCTGTCCCCTCAGACTCCGCTCTTTCAGGTTCCGCCCCTCGGTCTGTTGTTCTTTCCCCTCGGATCTGCTCTTTCTGAGGCCCTCGCCCTCCCACCCTGGCCTGTCCTCTGGTGCCGGTCTATTCCAGGCCCCGCCCCTCTGACCCTGCCCCCTCCCCTCTCCGCAGTCCACGGGCAATTCTCGGTGGCAGTGCGGGGCTGCGGTTCGGGACTCCCCGGCAAGAATGACCGCGGACTGGACCTTTACGGGATTCTGGCCTTCGTCCAGCTGCAGCAGTGCTCCCAGGACCGCTGCAACGCGAAGTTCAACCTCACCTCGCGAGCGCTCATCCCCGCAGGTCGGTGGGGGCGGGGCCGCAGGCCCAGGGGCGGAGCCATGTCTGGGCTGAGCGGCTAGGGGCGGTCACAAGGGAAAGGCGGGAGAACTCCGCAGGGGCTGGGGGCGGGGCCACGCCCTGGGGCGGGGTTAGAGGCTGAGCTGAGTGTCCGTCGAGGGGCGGAGACGTGGGCTGGAGGGACGCGGAGCAGGGCCGTGCTTCCTGAACCCTCTCGACCCCTTCCTTCCTCCCCGCCCCCCTCGCAGGCAATGAGAGTGACTACGAGCCTAACGGGGCCGAGTGCTACAGCTGCGTGGGGCTGAGCCGCAAGGAGTGCCAGGGTACGGCGCCGCCCGTCGTGAGGTGCTACAATGCCAGCGACCACATCTACAGGGGCTGTTTCGACGGCAACGTCACCTTGACGGCAGGTGAGCGAGCTCGAAGCACCGGGCCTTCACGGGTTGTGGTAGCCTTTCTGAGGCCTCATGGGTGGTAGGTAGCCCTTTACCCAAAGGGTTCCCCCACCTCAGCGCATTCTGGGAACTGAAGGCCTAAGTTCGTGGCTTGTCCTAGAGCATCATGAAAAATGCAGTCCTATTCCCAGTATAGCACGGGAATAGGAATGCTTTTGTCCTAGAGTTTTTGGGGAAATACAATTTTCATAGAGGCCTGCCAGGTGCAGAATGGGAGGATGTGCAATGGGAAATGTATTTAAGCCTCCAAGCTTCTGCCCAGGCATCGTGGGTAGTGTAGTTCTGACTCCTTAAAATTCAAGGGTTAGTGTCCGCACTTGTCCCAAAGTATTAGGAGAAATGTAGTTCAGCCTCCTGGCCTCTGCTTCAGGGAACCATGGGAGATGTTCTTCAAATTACATTCTCTGCCAGGTGTATTATGGCAGATGTAGTTCTGACTCTAAGACTGAATTTTGGTGGGGGTGGTGTGAGGGGTGGGGGGAGAGAGAGGGAGGCAATGGTCTTCTGCTCTTTCCTCGTGTGAGAGGTGTTGTATCCCAGTTCAAACCTTTCTTCCAAGGCATTGTGGGACTTGTAGTTCATTCTACACATTTTTTTCCTCTCAAAGTACTATGGGAAATGTGGTCCACCGTGTGCCAAAGACAGTGGGACAGTGTTTCTCAAAGTGGGGCCCGAATTGAGACTTCGGGATTAATGGATGCAGAGTCCTTCTGTCCCCTGTTTTGGGTCTTCTTGCTCTTGTCTTGCCCCTAAGTTTCATTCTGGCTGTGCCTACCCCCTCCCTCCAACCACGGACCTACCTGTGTCTCCCTCCTGCAGCTAATGTGACTGTATCCTTGCCTGTCCGGGGCTGCGTCCAGGATGAGTCCTGCACCCGGGATTCGGCGACAGGCCCAGGGTTCACGCTCAGCGGCTCCTGCTGCCAGGGGTCCCGCTGTAACTCGGACCTCCGCAACAAGACCTATTTCTCCCCTCGATTCCCGCCCCTTGTCCTGCTGCCCCGTCCTCCGTCCACCACTCTGGCTGCAAACAACTCTGTCAGTACTTCTGCCCCAGCCCTGTCCTCCACTTCCACCACCAAACCCACCCCAGCCCCAACCAGCCAGACTTCTCCAAAAGAGGTCGAACCTGAGACCTCCCAGGAGGAGGAATCTACCTCGGCTGGAGGTGCTACTGGCCACCAAGACCGTAGAAATATTGGGCAGTACCCCACAAAAGATGGAGCCTATAATAAAGGCTCTGCAGCTCCTTCAGTGGGGTGGGTGGCTCTTCTGTTGGCTGTGGCTGCTGGCACCTTACTATGAACTTCTCTACCTCTTGCCCTACTTCCTTGGCCATGGGTACCCTCACTTCCCGTTACTCCCTCTTCCACCACTGGACTGGGCTGGCCCAGCCCCTGTTCTCCCTAGCTTTTGCTGCACTGGTTTGCAGCTTTGGGACAGAAAGTTACCGTTGTATATATCCTGCCAGGGTGTTCCAGCCTTTTGAGGGCAGCAACTGTATCCCCCTCATCTTTGTCTCTCCCTGGTCTCCTACTGGTGCCTAGGTCAGAGGGAAGTCAGAGCTGTCCCAGGGAAGGTGGGAGAGACAGTGATAAGCTTCCTATTCGCTTTCTCACAGTCAACCTGGAATAGGAGAGATGGGGTCTGAGGGCTCTGCCTCCTGCCCCTGAATCTTTGTGGGAATCATTTTTTGGCATCTTTGTCTTCTTTTCTAGACTGTGAGCTCCTCAAGGGCAGGGACCGTGCCTTACACCTCAGTGTGGTCAACCTCTGGCACATAAGGCTTCAATAAAAGTTTAATTACTTTGTATAGTGTTTTAAAGGAGTTATTTCTACCTCATTGCTGACCTACCTCAGTGTAACCTACCTGAGATATTTCTACCTCCTGAAGCTGAGCTAGGGTGGGAATGCCAAGACTGAAATGGAGAAACTGAGATCTGGAGTCGCAGCCCTGGGGGACGTTGGTTTTGAACACTTTTCACCTCCTGAGGTTTAGCCGTGCTTATGGGTGATCCCACTGGTGAGGGGGAGACCGGGTGAGACCACTGAGCAGTGTGGAGGGGTGAATGGTACTCTTAGCAATGTTTGGGAGCAGAGGGGAGCTTTGTTTCACAGGTTTGTACACGGTCCTCAGGCCCCACCAACTTTGCCGTCTGGTTTTTTTTCTTTTAAATAAATGTATTTATTTTTTTTAAATATTTTTGGCTGTGTTGGGTCTTCGTTGCTGCGTGCGGGCTTTCTCTTGTGGCGAGCGGGGGCTACTCTTCGCTGCGGTGCACGGGCTTCTCACTGCGGTGGCTCCTCTTGTTGCGGAGCATGGGCTCTAGGCGCGCGGGCTTAAGTAGTCGTGGCACGTGGGCTCAGTAGTTGTGGCTCACAGGCTCGAGAGCGCAGGCTCAGTAGTTGTGGCGCACGGGCTTAGTTGCTCCGCGGCATGTGGTATCTTCCCCGACCAGGGCTTGAACCCGTGTCCCCCGCATTGGCAGGCGGATTCTTAACCACTGCGCCACCAGGGCCCCTCATCTATCTGGTTTCTTAAGAATCATTGTACAGCACGGGGAATATAGCCAATATTTTTTTAGTAACTGTAAATGGAAAGTAACCTTAAAAAATTGTATATAAAAAAATAGCCTGGCTTAATGATGAAAAAAAAAAAGGAATCATTCAGTGGCTTGGCCCCGGCGTCCCACCTGTCCAAAGGGCTTGCGGGTGCCGCTGTCCGTTTTTGCTTCCTCTTGGGGACTTCGGGCCTGAGTCCCACCACCATCTCCTCCAATGAGATGAAAGCTTGGGCGCCCAGGGAGGAAAAGCCTGGCTTGGGAAGACCCTGGCAGGCTTCGGGACTGCTTGATGGAGAGGAACCAGGTGTGCAGAATGGTGAGATAATCATAGTAATACTGGGAATTCGCTGGTGGTCCAGTGGTTAGGACTCAATAATAGTAATACTGGGAATTCGCTGGTGGTCCAGTGGTTAGGACTCCCCGCTTTCACTGCTGTGGCCTGGGTTCGATCCCTGGTCCGGGAAATACAATCCTGGAAGCCACATGGCATGGCCAAAAAATAATAATAATAATACTGCTGATATTTCCATTCATAATAGGGAGTAGTGTGAGTTAATAATAAAATAACAGTAAATAGTGATTATAGTAACAAAATAGGGAATAAGAGCCTGAGCAACAAACAATATAAGTATCAGTATACCGTAACTATAGTTACGGGAATGTTAGTCATTTAAGAGTCTTACCAGATGACAGGCTTGGGCTAAGGATGTTTGCATCCATCATCTCACTTGATTTTCCATATAAATTCTCAGATGGGATGACTGGGAAAACGCAGGCTCAGAACGGTAAAGTAATTTAACCCACAGCACGTATATATTTATTATGTGCCAGATACTGGTTTAAATGCTGTACTTGGATTAACATATTTAATCTACACAACCATCCTATGAGTTAAGTATTAATCATCTGCTTTTTATAAAGATGAGGAAACCAGGCCCAGAGAGGTTGAGTAACTTGCCTCGGGTCACCCAGCTAATAAGCAACGGAGTCCAAATTGGAACCCAGGCAGACCGGCCTTATAGAGCATGAACAAGAGGGCTGTAACTTTTCCCTCAGCTTAACTAAACTTTAGATAGACTTGTTCCTGCCTCTAAAGCACTGTCCTCCCTCTCACCCTGGTCCCTTACAGAATCCAGATGGCCTAACCACAGATGCCCCAGACCTCCTGTTTCTTAGAGCATTTACTTTAGAAAACTTGTCATTGTAAATTCTTTCTCTGCTCTTTTGAGATGTATATAAATCTGTTTAAAAGACTCTTGCCAGTTTTACAACCCAGGAAATGTATTTCACAAGGACCTGGGAGCTATCTCTTTGAAATATAAACATCAAAGGAGATAGCACCTCTATCTCCCAGTTTCCCTAGAAACCTGACTTCAGTGGGGACCTTTCTCCAAGTTGTGAAACTACCCCTTGTCCAGAAGATGCAGGAAAGTTTCCTTTTCCTTTGGGTGAAGCCAGTTCGCAAACAGATGACCTACTACCCTCAACCCCCACCCCAGTTCTTTTTTTTTTTTTTTTAATTTATTTAATTTATTTATTTTTGGCTGCGTTGGGTCTTCGTTGCTGTGCATGGGCTTTCTCGTTGTGGCGAGCGGGGGCTACTCTTCATTGCGGTGCACCGGCTTCTCATTATGGTGGCTTCTCTTGCTGCGGAGCACGGGCTCTAGGTGCACGGGCGTCAGTAGCTGTGGCGCGCAGGCTCAGCAGCTGTGGCTCACAGGCTCTAGAGCGCAGGCTCAGTAGCTGTGGCGCATGGGCTTAGCTGCTCCGCGGCATATGGGATCCTCCCAGACCAGGGCTCGAACCCGTGTGCCCTGTATTGGCAGGCGGATTCTTAACCACTGCGCCACCAGGGAAGCCCCCCGCCCCAGTTCTTAAAAACCTAACTGCCTTGTGTTTCAGCTGAGTTGAGTTCAGACTGAGTTCTGGCCTCTGTCTCTTTCTGGAATACTTTAAATGAAGACTTCTTGCCTGTCCGACTTGTCCCGTGCAGTTTTTGCTTTGACAAGCAGGACCTGCTAACCAGCGTGTTAACACTCGTTAGAGGTAACTCTGAGTCTGTTTTTTTGCCATCTTGGTGGTGTAAGTCAGAGGACTCCTGGGTTTCTGAGGGTGTTGAGGCTGGAAATCCTCCTTTTATCACCTGTCACTCCATGCGGGTGTTTTCTCATCTTTGGAGGAAGTGCCAAAGTGGGGAAGCAGGTGATGAAGGATGATATTTTTTGGAAAGTAAAATCAGCTCTTACACAGATACAAGATGAACACGTGTCAAAGATTTCATTTCACTCATTTATGAATGAGGGGACCCATACAATGTTACAACCAGTTCAAAGGAGAATTCCAAGAACACACGCAGGTAGGAGATCAGGAGTGCTGAAATAAATTTATGAGCGGATGTTGAACCGGTCAATAACCAGAGGGAAATAATCAACTGTATTCCGCTAGGCAGGAATCTTTTGCATTGCTCTCAGTTTACCATCGGTTTAGTATTACTATCATAGTTTAAGACAGTGAAAGGTGGAGCTAACCCAGAAGGATGTGCTAGACAGGACACCCAGTAATCCCTTCTGCCCATTAGAAAGGCTTTTACCTCTGGAAGCCCCCGGTGTGTTGTGAAGGCCCCAACACAGTCTGTCCTGACACGGCACCTTGTGAGTTGGGGTAGGGCATTTTGCAAGCACAGATGAGGGACAGAGGAAAGATGCCTTCCAGGTGTGGGTCCCATATTGCTGGTGGTACCCCTCTCACCTCCACATCCATGTAACCGCCTAGTGTTGTCCATTTCAGAGACTGTGTTAGTTTCCTCGGGCTGCGGTAGCAAAGTGTCACAAACTGGGTGGCTTAACACATCAGAAATTTATTGACTCATCGTTCGGGAGGCCGGAAGTCCAAAATCAAGGTGTTGGTGGGGCCATACTCCCTTCAAAGCCTCTAGGGGAGAACCCTGTCTTGCCGCTTCCAGCTTCTGGTAGCCCCAGGCGTTCCTTGTCTGCTTCTTCAATCTCCAGTCTCCGCCTCCTTCTTCACATGGGAGCTCTCCCTGTCTGTGTCCAAATTTCCCTCTTTTTCTGAGGTCATATTAGATATTAGTCATCTTAGCTTGATGAAATCTGCAAAGACCTTATTGCCAAATAAGGTCACATTCATAGGCCCTGGGGGGTTGGGACTTCAACATACCTTTTTTGATGGGGGCACAGTTTCCCTCATAACAAAGACACAGTGTAGAATAGAGATTCAGAGGCCAGGCTTGTGTCAGACATGTTTAAATCTCAGCTATGTAACTACTCTATACCTTGTTTTATTCTGAGTGAAACTGAGCTGGGAAATTCTCTCGAAGTCCCAGTTTCCTTATCTCTTAATTGGGGATAATAGTTCCTGCCTTTAGGACTCTTGTGAGACTTGAACTTGATAATGTAAGTCAAGTACAGTGCCTGGCATATGGTAAGTGCTCAGAATATAGGGAACCAGCAAGATAGTACAGTTAATTCAAAAGCTTATAGATGAGATGAAGTATATTTAGTCATCGAAAGAAAGAATGCTGAAATAAGATTGAAAACTGAGATTCAAAATGAATTCTTGTCTCAGGGTGATAAAACCTTAATTTCTGGGGCTTTTGTTTACTGGGCAGAAATCATTCCATCAGAAGGCATTTGCCTCTTTACCAGACAAAAACCATTTGCAATTTACCAATCTTCTTATCATTTGCAAAGTTAATATCTAAAATTTATAGAGTTTGGGCCCTAATCAATAATAAATAGTAAGACATATGCCTGTTACCCCCAGAGAATCAGATAATCCCTGAGTGGGCCTGTTATATGTGGTTCCCCTTTTATCTTATTTCTAAGTTTTAGATCATCATGGCCGAAGAGAAGTATATTGCAAAACATTTAAATTACATATGTAATTAAAATTTTTCTAGTGTTCACATTAAACAGGTAAAAAGAGAAGAAGCAATGAATTTTAATAATATATTTTAATGCAAGTATTATCATTTAAATATATAGTCAGGGCCACCCACTCCGGACACAGTCTCTTTTGGAAAAGTTCTTGATCCCCAATGCTTCACAAGCAGAGAGCAAAGTCTTCTATTTGAAAATGAAAGGAGACTACTACCGCTATTTGGCTGAGGTTGCTGCAGGTGATGACAAGAAAGGGATTGTGGATCAATCACAGCAAGCATACCAAGAAGCTTTTGAAATCAGCAAAAAGGAAATGCAGCCAACACATCCTATCAGATTGGGTCTGGCCCTTAACTTCTCTGTGTTCTATTATGAGATTCTGAACTCCCCTGAGAAAGCCTGCTCTCTTGCAAAAACAGCATTTGATGAAGCCATTGCTGAACTTGATACATTAAGTGAAGAGTCATACAAAGACAGCACACTAATAATGCAGTTACTGAGAGACAACTTGACATTGTGGACATCGGATACCCAAGGAGACGAAGCTGAAGCAGGAGAAGGAGGGGAAAATTAAAAGGCCTTCCAACTTTTGTCTGCCTCATTCTAAAATTTACACAGTAGACCATTTGTCATCCATGCTGTCCCACAAATAGTTTTTTGTTTACGATTTATGACAGGTTTATGTTACTTCTGTTTGAATTTCTATATTTCCCATGTGGTTTTTATGTTTAATATTAGGGGAGTAGAGCCAGTTAACATTTAGGGAGTTATCTGTTTTCATCTTGAGGTGGCCAATATGGGGATGTGGAATTTTTATACAAGTTATAAATGTTTGGCATAGTACTTTTGGTACATTGTGGCTTCACAAGGGCCAGTGTTAAAACTGCTTCCATGTCTAAGCAAAGAAAACTGCCTCGTATTGGTTTGTCCTGGTGGGGAATAAAAGGGATAATTGGTTCCAGTCACAGGTGTAGCTGTGGGTACTTTAAGGTTTGGAGCACTTATAAGGCTATAGTAGAAATAGATATCCCATGGATATTACATGTTAAACCATGTGTTATCTGTGGAATACTCAGTCTCAGTGTGCACACCATTGACTACAGCTACAGAAGTGTTCCTTTAGTTGTGACCCAATTTACTCTGGATAAGGGCAGAAACGGTTCACATTCCATTATTTGTAAAGTTACCGGCTGTTTGCTTTCATTATTTTTGCTACACTCATTTTATTTGTATTTAAATGTTTTAGGCAACCTAAGAACAAATGTACAAGTAAAGATGCAGTAAAAATGAATTGCTTGATATTCATTACTTCTTGTGTATCAAGCGCAGCAGTAAAACAAAAAACCCATGTATTTAACATTTTTTAGGTTTTTTTTTTTGCTTTTGTGGGGTTTTTTTGTTTTGTTTTGTTTTTGTTTTGTTTTTTGGGGTTTTTTTGGTTTTTTTTTTTGATACTTGCCTAACATGCATGTGCTGTAAAAATAGTTAACAGGGAAATAACTTGAGATGATGGCTAGCTTTGTTTAATGTCTTATGAGATTTTCATGAACAATCCAAGCATAATTGTTAAGAACACGTGTATTAAGTTCATGTAAGTGGAATAAAAGTTTTATGAATGGACTTTTCAAAAAAAAAAAAATAATAAATAAATAAATAAATATATAGTCAGTATGAAAGCATTATTCATGAGATATTTTGGGGGGAGTTGTACTAAGCCTTTGGAGTCCCATGTGTATTTTATGCTTATATTACATTTCAATTCACAATAGTCACGTCTCAAGTGCTCAGTATCTAAAGCTTTAGAACTTTGTATAAATGGAAATATACTGTATACTCTTTTGTGTAAGGCTTCTTTCACTCAACGGAATGCGGTGGGGTTTTTTGATAAACTTATTTATTTATTTATTATTTAGTTTTGGCTGCGTTGGGTCTTCGTTGGTGCGCACGGGCTTTCTCTAGTTGCTGTGTGCGGAGGCTACTCTTTGTTGTGGTGCGCGGGGTTCTCATTGCAGTGGCTTCTCTTGTTGTGGAGCATGGACTCTAGGCGCGGGCTTCAGTAGTTGTGGCTCGTGGGCTTCAGTAGTTGTGGCTCACGGGCTCTAGAGCGCAGGCTCAGTAGTTGTGGTGCACAAACTTAGTTGCTCCACGGCATGTGAGATCTTCCTGGACCAGGGCTCAAACCCGTGTCCCCTGCACTGGCAGGCGGATTCTTAACCACTGCACCGCCAGGGAAGTCCTGGAATGTGGTATTATCCCAGTTTGTTTATTCATTCTTCTATTGATGGACACCTGTTTCCAGTTTGGGGCTATCATGAATAAAGCTGGTATGACTATTCTTGTATATTTGTTTTTATGAACATAGGCTTTCATTGCATAAATACGAGGAATGGAATTGCTATGTCAAAGAATGGGGGAATATTTAGTTTAGTAAGAAACTAGCAGACCCTTTTCAAAATTGTTTATCCTATTTCACTGTCCTACACTATTTTACTAAAATTAGAATTTCTGTTACTCTGTGTTGTCATCAACATATTGTGTTGTCAGTAGGTCTTTTTTTTTTTAAGTTGTATTTATTTATTAGAATTTTTAAAATTAATTAATTTATTTTTGGCTGCATTGGGTCTTCGTTGCTGGCGTGGGCTTTCTCTAGTTGCGGCGAGCGGGGGCTACTCTTCGTTGCGGTGCACGGGCTTCTCATTGCAGTGGCTTCTCTTGTTGTGGAGCACGGGCTCTAGGCACGTGGGCTTCAGTAGTTGTGGCATGCGGTCTCAGTAGTTGTGGCTCGTGGGCTCTAGAGCGCAGGCTCAGTAGTTGTGGCACACGGGCTTAGTTGCTCCTCGGCATGTGGGATCTTCCCGGACCAGGGCTTGAACCCGTGTCCCCTGCATTGGCAGGCAAATTCTTAACCACTGCGCCAGCAGGGAAGTCCCAGTAGGTCTTTTAAATTCTGGTAGGTGTGTTGTGGTACCTAATTGTGGTTTTAATATGCATTTCCCTGAAGTCTAATCTTTTTTGTTTTGTCTTTTTTTTTTGGCCGTGCTCCACGGCCTGTGGGACCTTAGTTCCCTGACCAGGGATGGAACTCATGCCCCCTGCAGTGGAAGCACGGAGTCTTAACCGCTGGACCACCAGGGAAGTCCCTAATCATTCAGAGTAATTTTTCACTAGTGTGGTATCCAGTGGGATAATGGGAGGAGCTTTGTGGAGCATTGAGAAGGGATGAAATAGGAAAGCAGGCAAGTATATGGACCCAAAAAGTCTAGGCTGATTTCTAGGCAGAATTAAGGGCTCACTGGAGGTTATATACCACTAATTTAAAGTCAGACTTTTCAGCAGCGTTGTGTGATTTTCCTCCAGTGTCAGAGGGAAATCAAATTGGAGTTGGTATTGCTAAGAGAGCTCTCTGGAGCCAGGAGGACGTTAAGGAAGTGTGACTTACGCACATCTCAGCCTGGGTGAAATCTGATCTTTTGATCAGATCACCTGCCAGAAACTCAAGATACTTATCAGACCCTACCCTAAAATGACTCGTGACAGTCTATCTACTTATTGGAGCCCTACCCTAAAACACCTTGTGATTCCTTAAGGACAAATATTTTCTGACTCTCATTAGAGTCCATCACAATTCTCACCAGGCAACTTTTTTTTTAAATTAATTAATTTCCTTTTGGCTGCATTGGGTCTTCATTGCTGCGCACGGGCTTTCTCTAGTTGCGGCGAGCGGGCGCTGCTCTTCTTGCTGTGCGTGGGCTTCTCATTGCGGTGGCTTCTCTTGTTGCAGAACACGGGCTCTAGGTGTGCGGGCTCAGTAGTTGTGGCTCGCGGGCTCAGTAGTTGTGGCTCACGGGCTCCAGAGCTCAGTCTCAGTAGTGGCGTAGGGGCTTAGTTGCTCCGCGGCATGTAGGGTCTTCCCGGACCAGGGCTCGAACCCGTGTCCCTTGCATTGGCAGGCGGATTCTTAACCACTGCACCACCAGGGAAGTCCCTCACCAGGCAACTTTTAACAGCCTCGTGGCTTTTTGTCTTTATGAGACCCTGACTTTTTCTCTTCCTTGGAACGCTCTTTTGGGGTTACCTGAATCTGTGTCTCCCAAATTGCCATTCATAAGACCCCAAATAAACCTTTTCTTATTTGCAGCCTCCTGCATTCTTTTTTTTTTTGGTTGACACCAGCTCTGGTCACTTACATCACTCTGGTACAAGCATTGAGTGGGTAGAAAGTTGGATACTGGCAGATTGCCTTTCTAATAGGACAAAGCCAGGAACTTGAGAGCATATTGCAAAAAGTGTGATTACAATGATGAACAGTGGAATTTAAGGTTGGAAGTTGGAAGGACCTGAGTGATATGACAGACAATTCATTCATTTGTTCAACACATTTTCATTTAATACTTACTATGGGTCAGGCATCATGCTGAGTGATGGGGATATGGCTTTGAACAAGAAGTCATGGTTTATCTGAAAAAGAATATATATATGTGTGTATCTGAATCACTTTGCTGCACACCTGAAACTATCACAACACTGTAAATCAACTATGCTTCAATTTAAGAAAAAGAATGCCAGAATAAATCCAAACATGTGTGTGTATATATATTATATATATAAATAAATAAAATATATATTATACATAAAATATATATATATATATATGGGTATTCCCTGGTGGTCCAGTGGTTAGGGCTCTGCGCTCTCACTGCTGAGTGCCCAGGTTCGATTGCTGATCGGGGAACTAGGATCCCACAAGCCACGTGGCATGGCCAAAAAAAAAAAAAAAGTCATGTTTCTTGCCCCCATAAGGAGGCAATATGGTTGAGTGGTTAAGAGCTTGAACCACACTGCTTGCATTCAAATCTTGGTCCTGCCAGCTGTCATCAGGATAACTTGGGCAAGTTATTCAACTTCTCTGTGCCTCAGTTTCTCCATCTTTAAAACAGAAGTGAGCTAGAAATAAGGACATACTCAAAGAATGATGCAGGTGTGTCAGAAGGACACAGGAAGACATCTTAATAAGGCTTCCTATGACCAAATCTGGAACAAATTGAACCTCAGATTAAATAATAATAGTAAAGGATTATAACCCATTGAATAAAACAAGAATCCGTGACTACAAACTGATAGAAAATCAATGAAAATAAATAAAAAGGAGAGAAAGCGCATTCTTAGAGTAAAAAAATTAATGAATGATGTAGAAGGAATGATGGAATCAAAACATCACCATTTGGCAACCTTTATAATGATAATTAGTTCAGGCAAGATTCAGTCGTAGATGCTGTGATATTGTGATTTATAACAAGAAACATATTTGGTCTTCATCCTGGTTTCTGGCACAGAGCTCCTAAAGCCCTTGGAAATTTCCTAAGTGATGAGAGTGATAAAGGTGTCTTGATACTGATAACAAACCCCTTTCAACCACACCTGAGTTTATGCTTATGAGGTGACTTTTGGAAAACACCTAAGGATGGGGGATGGTTGCCTGGGGGATCAACCATGTAATTAGAGGGTTGGAATTTTCAGCCACCCCCCAAGCCCCACCTCCCAGGAGGGGAGAGGGCCTGGAGGTTGAAATCAATCACCAGTGGCCAATGATTTAATCAATGGTGTCTATGTAATGAAGCCTCCACCAAAATCCCCAAAAGCCTCCACCAAAACCCCCAAAAAGATGGGGTTCAGAGAGCTTCCGGGTTGGTGAACACATGGAGGTACTGGGAGGGTGGCACATTTGGAAGCTCCCCACCCCCTCCCGGTACCTTGCCCTGTGCATCTCCTCCATCTAGCTGTTTCTGAGTTACATCTTTTTGTAATAAACCAGTAATCCAGTAAGTAAAATGTCTCTCTGAGTTCTTTGGATTGCTCAAGCAAATTAATCAACAGAGCGGGTTGTGGGAACCTCTGAGCTATAGCCGGTCAGTCAGAAGCACAGGTGACAAACTGGACTTGTGATTGGCATCTGCAGGTGGGGGGCGGGGATAGGACTGAGCCTATAACCTGTGGAATCTGACGCTATCTCCCAGTAGATAGTGTCAGAATTAAGTTAATTGCTTGGTGGTGTTGGAGAGAACATACATCCATACAAGTTAAAACTAGTGGGTTCAAGTTTGAGGAGTAACAGGATATTTCCCTGGTCACAAATTATCTCCCCACAAGATACTTATTAATTACACAGGGGGAAATAGTGACAAAAATAGGAAAAACCTGGCAGCCACC
The DNA here is from genome assembly GCF_028564815.1 of Eubalaena glacialis. NCBI lineage: Eukaryota > Metazoa > Chordata > Mammalia > Artiodactyla > Balaenidae > Eubalaena > Eubalaena glacialis. Next base: position 58,621,694 of record NC_083733.1, on the reverse strand, counting down.
ACTTTCACTAAGTGATCAAAGTTAACATCAGTAGAAAGGGGGCAAACAGACATCACGGGCCTCTTGATATGATGCACTGAGAAAGGACACAGCATCGCTTCTGTGGTCTTGGGCAAAATGTGGACAATCTGAATCTAATCATGTGGAAACATCAGCTAAGCCCAAATGGAGGGACATTCTACAAAGTAACCGGCCTCTGCTCTGCAAAAATATCGCTGTCATGGAACACAAAGAATGATGGAGGCTCTGTTACAGAAGAAAGGAGATTTAAAGAGACTTGGAAACCGAATGCACTGCATGAACAAGTATTTTCTTTTGCTACAAGAGACATTACTTAAGCAGTTGACAAAAATCTCAAGAAGGTCCAGAAACTAGACAATTTATGTTTGATGTTAATTTCCTGATTTACATAAATGTACAGTGATTATGGAAGAGAATGTCTTTGTTCTTAGGAAATACACACTGATGTATAATTTAGAGGGAGAGTGGTCACCTGCCTGCCTCTTACTCTCAAACTGTTCAGGAGAGAAAAAATATTTCTAGAGAGATAGAAAAAAATGTGGTAAAATGTTAACTTTGGGGAACCTGGTTGAAGGGTATATAGGAATTCTTTGTGTCATTTTTGCAACTTCTCGATAAGACTGAAATTATGTCAAACACTTCAAAAAGAAAAATAACAGAAACTAGTAATATTACACTAGGCTAAAAGTAAATGAATAATAACATACCTGCCTCATAGAGTAGTTGTGAGGATTAAAAGGAGCATATATATCTATATCTATATCTCTCTCTCAGGACAGTACCTAATTTTTTTATTTTTAATTTTGTGCTTTTGTGGTGTTTATAATCTCAAAACAAAACTAGACAAGAGTGGGGGGAGAATTGCACCATCAGACAACACATGTCGGTCTGGGAATGCCAAGTGCAACAGAGCACTGACCTTGGCCATTGGTCTTGCGCTCATCTTTCCAGTAACTATTGCATCCTAGCCAAAAACATTCTTTATTATATTAAGATAATGCCATTTTGGAGAGTCTCAAAGATGATATACTGAGGGAAAGATGACAAAAGAGTGCACTCTGTATGATTCCATTTATATGAATTTCAGGAAGAAGCAAAACTAGCCTCAAAGTAGCGCTTACATCTGTGCATGGGTGTGGGTGGTGCACAGTCTTGACCGTGAAAAGATATGAGGGAGTCATCTGGGGTGTAATAAATACTTTATAGCTTGACTCATGAAGTCATTACTCAGGTGAATATAAATATAAATAATGTGTAGGAAATTTATATAACTTTACACTTGATTCATGTACTTTGTTGTATGTCTGTTGCTCTTCAGTAAACATTTTTTAAAATAAAAAAATTGAGCTAATATCTATAAAACAGGTAAGACAGTACCTGGCATCTAGGAAGCACTCACTGAACATTATTATTTCTTGTATGATTATGTCTCTGATACCTTACAAAGAGTAGATATTTGCCAGATAAATGCTTGCTCAGTTTTTAAAAGCAACCATTGTTTCTATGTGCCAAGCACCATGGGAAGCACTTTCCAGGCACAGCTGAATATTCAGAGCAGTCTTTATTGTAAAATAGTATTAGCATTTTGTTTTCCAACTTTTATTATGAAAAATTTCACACCTACAGACAGGTTGGAAAGATCATGCAAAGCACATCCATTTGCCCACCACTTATTTTTTATTTTATTTTATTTTTTTATTGAAGAATAGTTGATTTACCATGTCGTGTTAGTTTCAGGTATACAGCAGAGTGATTCAGTTTTTTCTTTTTATATATATATATTTTTTTCAGATTCTCTTACCTTATAGATTATTACAAAATATTGAGTATAGTTCCCTGTGTTATACGGTGGGTCCTTGTTGGTTATCTATTTTATATATAATAGTGTGTATACGTTAATCCCAAACTCCTAATTTATCCCTCTTTCCCCCCACTTTCCCCTTTGGTAACCATAAGTTTGTTGTCTATGTCTGTGAGTCTATTTCTGTTTAGTAAATAAGTTCATTTGTATCATTTTTTCAGATTCCACATATAAGCCATATCATATGATATTTGTGTTTCTCTGTGTGACTTGCTTCACTCGGTATGATAATCTCTAGGTCCATCCATGTTGCTGCAAATGGCATTATTTCATTCTTTTTTATGGCTGAGTAATATTCCAGTGTGTGTGTGTGTGTGTGTATCACATCTTTTTTTTTTAATTGTTCACTTTATTTATTTATTTATTTTTTAAATTTAATTTTATTTATTTATTTTTGGCTGTGTTGGGTCTTTGTTGCTGCGTGCAGGCTTTCTCTAGTTGCGGCGAGCGGGGGCTACTCTTCGTTGCAGTGCGTGGGCTTCTCACTGCGGTGGCTTCTCTTGTTGCGGAGCACAGGCTCTAGGCGTGCGGGCTTCAGTAGTTGTGGCACGTGGGCTCAGTAGTTGTGGCTCACGGGCTCTAGAGCGCAGGCTCAGTAGTTGTGGCGCACGGGCTTAGTTGCTCTGCGGCATGTGGGATCTTCCTGGACCAGGGATCGAACCCATGTCCCCTGCATTGGCAGGCAGCTTCTTAACCACTGCGCCACCAGGGAAGTCCCTATCATATCTTCTTTATCCATTTGTCTGTCAATGGACATTTTCCCCCCACTTAGATTCAAAAAGTTTTAACTTTTATTTATTTATTTATTTTAAACATCTTTATTAGAGTATAATTGCTTTACAATGGTGTGTCAGTTTCTGCTTTATAACAAAGTGAATCAGTTATACATATACATATTAGTTTTTACTTTTTGTGAGGCCCACTTACGGTACTCCATTTAACAGAGGCAAACACTGAGGTACAAACAAGATTAAGTTGCTTCCTCAGGGTTTCCCAGAATTAGGATTTGGACCCAGGGAGTCTGACCCTAGAGGGTGCCCCCCAAAACAACTAGTTCTCATGTTAGGTTTTGGGGGACACAGATGGGAAAGCCGTGCCCTAACATCTACATTTCACCATTTAGTGCTGCGCTGTTCAATAGGTGACCGCCAGCCACATGTGGCTGCATACATTTAAATTTAAATCATTAAAATTAAATAAAATTTAAAACTCAATTCCTCAGTGCTGCTCGAGTGCTCAAATAACCACATGTGGCCATTGTATGAACAGTTTCAGACATAAAGTTTTCCACTATTACAGCTGTCCATGGAAATAATCAATAAACAATCTATAATAGGAATAGAAAATAGTTTTTATTTGAGCCAAACTGAGGACTATAGCCCAGGAGACACAGATTCAAGAAGCACTTGAATTCTGTTTCGCTGGACTACAAAATGCGGGAGGCTCATAAAAGCAAAAACCACAAAATTACATAAATTGTTTGTCAAGAGTCAAGACTGGAGCTGGCAAGAAGTAATGGTGCTTGTTAAGCAAGGCTTGGTTGGGGTCAAAAATGGTTGCTTAGTTACAAGGGGACATCTTGAGACCATAAAGGTACAGCTGGCAGCTAGCAGATACTGTTTTGAGAATGGCTGGTGGTGTCTTTGAGTCTGATACAGTTCAGAAAATTGAAGTCCTCTGTGATGCAGGAACATGTCTGAAATCACATCCACGATGGCCAACTGGCTCCATTTTGAATGCCTGAACCAGTTACTCCATTTTGATTTTTAAATGCATTCTTTTCTTTCATGGTTAAAGCAGATGTACAATGGATCTTTGATAGGCCACAAAGCAGGCTGTTCTAATTAGCATAAAGTTTAAGTTAGGTTAGGAATTCCCTGGTGGTCCAGTGGTTAGGACTCTGTGCTTTCACTCTCGAGGTCCCAGGTTTGATCCCTGGTCGGGGGACTAAGGTCCCACAAGCCACACAGTGTGGCCAAAAAAAAAAAAAAAAAGTTTAAGTTAGGTCATGTATAAGCCAGAATGACTTCCCCATACTTCAATATGTGAAAATTTCTCCCATCACAGCACTGGACTCTAATGCGTAAAATGGAAAAGACCTATAATTTCAATCCACATGGCGGTGGTGATGTTGGTGAGGATTGGGGTCAGGTTAGAGGGTGTGTCAGCAACAGATTGGGAAAAAATTTAACCAGCTGGGTGTTTCCTCCCCTCACTTTTATCTTTAATCTTTTTTTAAAGGCTTTTCATCTGCCCCCATATGCCTGTTATTCTTTCCTGCTCTCCACCCTCCCTCTGACCTATCATCAGTGTAAATTCAGTTGTTAGTCTACTGTAATCCTAAGTGCTTTGATCCATATCATGATGAACTTTCCAGTGGGCTGAGTCAGAATTCTTTTTATGCTGGAATCAGTGTCTCTTCCTTGTCTTGCTTGAGATTAGGTAAATCCACTCACAGGAAAAAGCTGAATGTGGAGTTCGGGGTGGAAAGATCTAAGTTCATATTCTATATTTATTACCTATGTGGATTTGGGCAGGTGAGTTCACCTCTGGGAGCCACCGTGTCTCATTTGTAAAATGAGCATCGTCACATGTGCTTCCCAGTGGTAGCGTGAGAATGATGAAGATTAGGTCTGTAAGAGCCCTAGCCAGGTAGAGCGTTTAGTAATTGGTAGCTGCTGTTATTTGCAGACACTTTGTTTTCTGCTTTCTCCACCTGTAATTCTTCAGGGCAATACATACCTTGTGTGGCACAGAATGCCACATACAGAAGCAATATCTGGGGTTTCAAGCCAATGGATTAGAAATCTACAAGGTAGGAGTTTACAAGCACTATCAGGTATCACGGCCGCCGTGGATTGAAACACAAATTGGGATTTGTGGGCTTTCTTTTCTGCCTTGTTAGTTTATATGAAAAATCTGACAGTGCCACTTCAATGAAAACACAGTTAAATGTGTTTAAGAAAAAATCTGATAGAACGTGCTCTTGCATATAATTAAAGAATATCTAGAATACCCCAGTCCCCCCTTTTGAAAAAATAATTGTTGAGCCCTTGCAAAGCAACCTCTACATTCTACCCTGTCCAATAAAACCTCCTGTGACCATGGAAATGGCCTGTAGTCTATGCTGTGCAGTGTGGTAACCGAGCTCATGAGTGCATGTTTAAAGGTGGTTAGTGTGAGAAACTGAAGTTTCAATTTTGTTTCATTTGAATTAAATTTAACCAGCCACGTGTGGCTTGTGGCATCCATGTTGGACAGCAAAGCTCTTGATCAACAGACTGAGTGTTGGTGAAAGTGGAATGCTGCTTCTCATAATTGAGTTTGATGAACAAACAGTGGTTCCTGGTTTGGGATCTAAGCATTGACATAATTTCTCCAAGTCTGTTCTTGGGGACTAGTCTCTGCTTTTCAGAATCAGCTTGGCCATGGAGTGGCCATTTAGTTTCTCTGAGCCTTGGTCAAATGTGTCAAATGCGGGATAATCATATTCCTTTTGCAAGGTGTTGTGAAGTCAGGCTGAAATTCTAAACCAGCTCCACCTTTTCCTGGCTATGTGACCTGGGGCAAATTACTTAACCTTTCTCGGCTTCAGTTTCATTAACTTTAAGATGGGAATGAAAGTTACCTTCCTCATAAGATAGTTGTGAGGATTAAGCAGTGTCTATAAAGTACTTAGAACCGTGCCTGGGGCATGATACAACCTATATATGTGTTTGCTCTTGTACTATGCTTGTGAAAAGACTGGACAAAAATTGTAGGTCAGGAAATCAATTTAGTAAGTCTCCACCAGTGCTTTTGGGGTCTGTTTCTTTACTGTGTCTCTTGGAATTTATTTTCCTGTGTTATGTTAACAATTTATAAAACCATATTTGATATTACCTTTTTAAAAAATTGAAGTTGATTTACAAAACGTTTCAGGTATACATTCTTTTTTTTAAAAATTTTTTATTGAAGTATAGTTGATTTACAATGTTGTGCCAGTCTCTACTGTACAGCAAAATGACTCAGTTATACACATACATACATTCTTTTTTTAAAAAATTTGTTTATTTTATTTATTTTTGGCTGTGTTGGGTCTTCGTTGCTGCGTGCAGGCTTTCTCTAGTTGCGGCGAGCGGGGGCTACTCTTCGTTGCAGTGAGTGGACTTCTCATTGTCGTGGCTTCTCTTGTTGTGGAGCACGGGCTCTAGGCGCGCGGGCTTCAGTAGTTGTGGCTCACGGGCTCTAGGGCACAGGCTCAGTAGTTGTGGCGCACACGCTTAGTTACTCCGCGGCATGTGGGATCTTCCCAGACCAGGGCTTGAACCCGTGTCCCCTGCATTGGCAGGCAGATTCTTAACCACTGCGCCACCAGGGAAGTCCATGTGAGTCTATTTCTGTTTTGTAAAGAAGTTCATTTGTATTATTTTTTAGATACCACATATAAGTGATATCATATATTTGTCTTTCTCTGTCTGACTTACTTCACTTAGTATGATAATCTGTAGGTCCATCCGCTATTATCTTTTAAAAAAATTTATTTTATTGAAGTACAGTAGATTTACCTGCTATTATCTTTTTAAGCAAGGATATGTTTTGTTTCATGACGCTTCTTTCTCTGGAAAGATCTCAGAGTTACAGAAAAGTTGCAAGTACTGTACAAAGAAATTATTTTTCCTAAGCCATGTAATAATGAGTTGCCAATATTATGCCCCGTCACCTACGGATATTTAGTGTGTTTCCTACAAACAGGGCTGTCTCCTACATAACCAAAGTACAACCTCAAAAATAAAAAGTACTAGCATTAAAAAATTACTACCATCTAACCCTCATGCTCCATTCAAGTGTCACCAGTTGTCCCAATAACGGCTTTCACAGCAAAGGTTCCAATCTAGACTCTTGCATTGCATTTTGTTGTCATGTCTCTTTTGCTTCCTTTAGTCTGGAAAAATTCTTCATTCTTTCCTTGACCTTCATGACTCTTGTGAACATCACAGCCCAGTTCTGGGGTAGGATGTCCATGGATTTGATATCTTCTCATGATCAGATTCTGGTCGTGCATCTTTGGCAGGAGGGTCACGAAAGTGGTGTTAGGATCTTACATCCCATCGGGATGTTCTCATTAAGGTGGTGTCTTTCAGGCTCCTCCGCTGTAAAGTTACTCTTTTCCCCTTTGTGATTAATGTGTTTTCTGGGGAGGTCTTTTGGGGTCATGTAAATACCCTGTTCCTTGTCAGGCTTTCGATTATTCATTTATTTAGTCATATCAGGATAGACTCATAGCGTCAAGGGATTGTAATCTATTACAGTCATTGTTTATTTTGATGTTCCAGTTGTTTCCAGTTTGACCTGTGGGAGCCCTTTCCAGCTGGCTCCGGTGTCATTTTTGCCTGTCCCCATCATTCTTTTTTTGTTTGTTTGTTTTAGGAGAAGTTAAGTGATTTTTTAAAAAAATTTTTATTGGAGTATAGTTGATTTACAACGTTGTGTTAGTTTCAGGTGTACAGCAAAGTGAATCAGTTATACATATACATACATCCACTCTTTTTTAGATTCTTTTCCCATATAGGCAATTATAGAGTATTGTGTAGAGTTCCCTGTGCTGTACAGTAGGTCCTTATTAGTTATGTTTTTTTATATATCCCATCATTCTTTAAACGTTCTTTTGCTTCCTGGCACAATAAGATGTGCCAGGCTCGCCTAGTACTTTCCCCATCCCAGTCCTGGAATTAGCCTTTACTCTGGGAAGCCCTGGTCTATTTCTCTGGAGAATGACATTTAGAAACCAAGAGTTGGGAGTTACATGTGGCCATTGCTATTGGCTCTTACTGTACCCAGGCTCTCTCAGAGTGGGCAGAGGTAGGGAATGTATGTGTGTATTTGTGTAGATATAGATTTACATCTATATTCCTTTTTTAAAAAATTTTAACTTAAAACATACAGATATGGGTTTATTTGTCAGTCTTTTGATGAGAAGCCTAGGCTTTTCTTTTCTTTTCTTTTTTAAAAAAATCTTTTGGCTATGCTGTGTGGCATGTGGGATCTTAGTTCCCCGACCAGGGATCGAACCTGTGGCCCCTGCATTGGAAGCGCAGAGTCTTAACCACTGGACCACCAGGGAAGTCCCCTAGGCTTTTTTTTTTTTTTAATTTTTATTGAAATACAGTTGATTTACAATGTCGTATTAGTTTAATGTGTACAGCAAAGTGATTCATGTACATATATATACATTCTTTTATAAATTCTTTTCCATTATAGGTTATTACAAGATATTGAATATAGTTCCCTGTGCTATACAGTAGGTCCTTGTTGGTTATCTACTCCATATATAGTAGTGTGTATATTTTAATCCCAATCTTCTAATTTATCCCTCTTCCCCCCCCCTCCCCTTTGGTAACCACAGGTTTGTTGTCTCTGTCTGTGAGTCTATCTCTGTTTGGTAAATAACTTCATTTGTATCATTTTTTTACATTCCACATGTAAGTGATATCATATGATATTTGTCTTTCTCTGTCTGACTTGCTTCACTCGGTATGATAATCTCTAGGTCCATCCATGTTGCTGCAAATGGCATTACTTCATTCTTTTTTATGGCTGAGTAATATTCCATCTGTATTTCTCCATCTGTCTCTCTATAGTGAAAGTCATGAGTTTACACTGATATCTCCAGTTCCAACCCAGCACTACAGGGCTTATTCTTGTTTTCTCCCTTTACATAATTGTAGCTCATTTCTCCAGCAGTGAGAAATCTGGCTCCCAGTGCCCTTAATATATTTACTTATTTATTCGATCCCCCTGAAAGTAACCAATCTCTTATGGCTGCCACTGCCTGCACCCCTGGCCCCTGGGGTGGAGGCCCTGCTCACCACATTTGGGTCCTGACACTCTATTCTGGGCCCTGTGTCCCCCCTACTCCAACCCCTCTTCCAGACACCTACTTGCTTATGCTCAGGAAGAGAAAGGAAAGGAAGAGATTGATGTGTTTAAAATAGAATAGATTCCTGTTTTGCTCTTCCAATTTCTACTTTGAAGCTCCTAGCTATTCTTTCCTTTTCTTTTCTGTTCCTTGTTAGAAACGCCAGATTCTGCATAAGTTAAGTGTTCTTTTTTTTTTTTTTTAAAGGAATTCCTTTATTTTTATTTTTTATTTATTTATTTATTTATTTTTGGGCTGTGTTGGGTCTTCGTTTCTGTGCGAGGGCTTTCTCTAGTTGCGGCGAGCGGGGGCCACTCTTCATCGTGGTGCGGGGGCCTCTCACTATCGCGGCCTCTCTTGTTGCGGAGCACAAGCTCCAGACGCGCAGGCTCAGTAGTTGTGGCTCACGGGCCTAGTTGCTCCGCGGCATGTGGGATCTTCCCAGACCAGGGCTCGAACCCGTGTCCCCTGCATTGGCAGGAGGATTCTCAACCACTGCGCCACCAGGGAAGCCCTAAGTGTTCTTTTATTGAACTGGACATAGCTTAAACATGTTTTCAGTGAAATGCTCACCATAACAGAAGTCACAGAACGAAGGAAAAGGAGGAGAAAGAGGAAGAAGATGAGGAGCAGGAGAATATAGTTGCATAAAAAGCAACAGAGAGGGAAATGACATAATCTCATTCCTGTATTTTTTCCAAGGTTTGATCTTTGAGGTCCCTGGTTTGTGCTTGAGAAATGGACTTCAACATGAGGCAGGGCTCGTTGGGGACAAGGCAGGTGTGACAGGGGACCTGTCACAGGGGAGGCTCTGCCCAAACTGGCCTTGCTGGTTTCTCTTCTTCCCAGGTTTGTGGGAAGGGCTTATTTAATTTTAATTACATAAGTAATGCACGAATACCTTCTCGATGTAAAACATTCGAACAATATAGAGGGAGAGCAAAAAGCCCTTTTGAGAAAGGGGCAGTCAACCACTGACAAAGGGAGGAATTTGGAGGGCAGTGTGGAAATAGTTTTCAAAATGACAAATGTACATCACTTTTGACTTGGCAGTTTTCCTCTTAGGAATTTATCTTACAGGCATGGATCATATGTCCAACATGAGGTCTGCCCAAGTGATATTAATTACAGTAGTGTTTGTAATGGCAATAAAACTAGGAATCACCTGAGTGTTTATTAAAAGGGGTCTGGTTAAGTTAATTATAGTACATTCAGACAGTGTGATGCTCTAAGGGCATTTAAAAAAATGAGGTACAGCTCTATGTATTAATCTGGAGAGAGCCTGAAGAGAATCTTAAGTGAAAAATTAAAGTAAGATGCAGAATTGTGTGCCACCATGGTGTAAAAAAAATGATCCATGTGTGAATGCTTGTATATGCCTAAAATATCTCAGGAAATCACTATATTCTTGCTTCTGGAAAGGGAATCGGGTGGCCATGGGATGGGGGTGGGAGGAGATTTTCCCATCCCTCCTGATGCATCCTTTATATCCTTCCTGTGTGATCTTGGACAAGCCATGTGTCTGCTCTGAGCCTCAGTTTCCCCGTTTGTAAAGGGAGGGTCATGACAAGGGAGACTGGAGTTCTTATTCTGGAGCTGGCACAGCAGATGGGCCGTTAATGAGAGGCCCCACATCCCGCCAGTCTGGGGCTTCACAGAGAACTCACTCCAACTTTCTGCTTTATCTGACGATAAAGAGACACATGCACCCCAATGTTCACAGCATCATTATTTCCAGTAATGCCAAGATATGGAAGCAACTTAAGTGTCCATTAACAGATGAATGGATAAAGAAGATGTGGTCTACATATACAGTGAACTATTACTCAGCCGTAAAAAGGAATGAAATATGCCATTTGCAGGAACATGGATGGACCTAGAAATTATTATACGAAGTGAAGTAAGTCAGACAGAGAGAGACAAATATTATATGATTTCACTTATATGTGGAATCTAAACTATGACACAAATGAACTGATTTATGAGACAGAAACAGACTCACAGACATGGAAAACAAACATGGTTACCAAAGGGGAAGCGGGGGGGGGGAGGCATACATTGGGAGTATGGGATTAACAGATGCACACTACTATACATAAAATAGATAAACAACAAGGATTTACTGTATAGCACAGGGAACTATATTCAATATCTTGTAATAAACCATAATGGAAAAGAATTGAAAAAATATAGATATATACATATATATATGTATAACTGAATCACTTTGCTGTACACCTGAAACTAACACAATATTGTAAATCAATTACACTTAAAAAAAAAAGAAAAAGAGTCAGTAGCATTTGCAGCCACCAGTCTGCAGTGAGATGCACAAGGGGATTTTCCTAACTCCTTGGCAATCTCTGGTGGGTAAAAGGCAAGATAACCCAGTCCTTTCCCAGGCCTCTGCATTCCCAACCACACCCCCGTGCTTGGGTCCCCCTGTGGGTTTCCCCTTCAGGAGTCTCAAGAACCATCATCGTTCTCTCCCTACGGAGACCTCTGGTGAGTGGGGAGTGGGCTCCTGTGGGCTGTCACTCACCCAGCCTAATAAGTGACCTGTGTAGGAGCCCATCTTGATTCTACATGGCAGGAGCTCCATCGCCTGGTCCAAAATACTGCTCCTCCACCAGTCTGTGACTTTGGGCAGTCCCTTCATCTCTTTGTGCCTCAGTTTCCTCATCCATAAAATGGAAGCAATTCCTACTTCATAGGGCTGTTGTGAAGACATCCTAATTAGCTAATGTGACTAGATCTGCTCTGTCCACTAGGGTAGCCACTAGCCCCACGTGGCAATTGAGCCCTTGAAATGTGGCTGGTCTCAACAGAGGTGTGCTATCAATGTAAAATACGCACTGCATTTTGAAGACTTAGTATGAAAAATAAAAGAATGTAAACTAAATCATTCATAATTTTTATGTTGATCACATTCTAAAATGATGATATTTTGGATGTGTTGGATTAAAGCATGATTAATCTCCCCTGTTTCTTTTTGCTTTTTTTTTTTTAATTTTATTTATTTATTTATTTTTGGCTGTGTTGGGTCTTCATTGCTGCATGTGGGCTTTCTCCAGTTGCTGCGAGCCGGGGCTACTCTTCGTGGTGGTGTGTGGGCTTCTCATTGAGGTGGCTTCTCTTGTTGCGGAGCGCAGGCTCTAGGTGCACGGGCTTCAGTAGTTGTGGCACACGGGCTCAGTAGTTGTGGCTCATGGGCTCTAGAGCGCAGGCTCAGTAGTGGCTCACGGGCTTAGTTGCTCCGTGGCATATGGGATCTTCCCGGACCAGGGCTCGAACCCGTGTCCCCTGCATTGGCAGGCGGACTCTTAACCACTGCGCCACCAGGGAAGTCCCTCTTTTTGCTTTTTTTAATGTGGTTACTAGAAAATGTAGAATTACATGTGAGGCTCACATTATATTTCTGTTGGATGGCACTGGTTTAGAAAAACTTTGGGCAGCCTCACATTAGCTGCTACTACAAGCAGCCCTCAGAGCCCATTTTTTGTTCCCACAGCTACTGATTGGTTTTCTCCACAGATTTATTGAGGTATAATTGACAAATAACGATTTTATACATTTAAGGTGCACAAAATGATGATTTGACATACATATACATTGTGAAATGATTGCCACAGTCAAGCTAATTAACACATCCATCACCTCGTGTAGTTACCTTGTGGGTGTGGATGTGTGGGTGGTGAGAACATTTAAGACCTACTCTCTTAGCGATTTTCAAGTAAATAATACATAGTATTAACTATAGTCACCACACCGTATGTTGTTAAATCCCCAGAACTTGTTCATCTTATAAAAAGTTTGTCCCCTGTGACCAATATCTCCTCATTTTGCTTGATTGTTATTTTGATTGTGTTTTGTTGGTTGGTTGGTTGTTGTTTTCATTTTGTTTTGTTTGTTTTGGCCACACAGCATGTGGGATCCTAGTTCCCTGACCAGGGATTGAACCCGCAACCCCTGCATTGGAAGCGTGGCCTCTTAACCACTGGACCGCCGGGGAAGTCCTGGTTGGTTGGTTTTTTTTATTTTTTACTTTTATGTTTCTTTAAACTTTTTAGTTTATATTGGAGTACAGTTGATTAACAGTATTGTGTTAATTTCAGGAGTACAACAAAGTGATTCATTTATACAAATACATACATCTATTCTTTTTCAAAGTCTATTCCCAATTAGATTATTACAGAATACTGAGCAGAGTTCCCTGTGCTAGTTTGGTTGGTTTTTTTTTTTTTTTTAAACTAAATCTACTTTACCACGGAGTACTGCTTTTATGCTTGGAAAACACATTTCTTGTTTTTTTTTTTTTTTTTTTAAATTAATTAATTAATTTATTTTATTTATGGCTGTGTTGGGTCTTCGTTTCTGTGCGAGGGCTTTCTCTAGTTGTGGCAAGCGGGGGCCACTCTTCATCGCGGTCCGCGGGCCTCTCACTATCGCGGCCTCTCTTGTTGCGGAGCACAGGCTCCAGACGCGCAGGCTCAGCAATTGTGGCTCACGGGCCCAGCTGCTCTGCGGCATGTGGGATCTTCCCAGACCAGGGCTTGAACCCGTGTCCCCTGCATTAGCAGGCAGATTCTCAACCACTGCACCACCAGGGAAGCCCAGTTTGGTTGGTTTTTTAGAATAAGAAATTTGGAGAGATCGCCAGCAGATACAGAATTCTGTGTGACTCTTGAATATCTCTCAAATCTGTTCATGCCTTCTGTTTCTACTGCTTGAGTCCAGGCTTCCTCTTCTCTTGCCTGCTCCCTGCTGTTCTTTTTTTTTTTTTATTTATTTAATTAATTTATTTTATTTTTGGCTGTGTTGGGTCTTCGTTGCTGCACGCGGGCTTTCTCTAGTTGTGGTGAGCGGGGGCTACTCTTCGTTGCGGTGCGCGGGATTCTCATTGTGGTGGCTTCTCTTGTTGCGGAGCACGGGCTCTGGGTGCACAGGCTTCAGTAGTTGTGGGTCGCGGGCTCTAGAGCGCAGGCTCAGTAGTTGTGGTTCACGGGCTTTGTTGCTCCTTGGCATGTGGGATCTTCCTGGACCAGGGCTCGAACCCGTGTCCCCTGCATTGGCAGGTGGATTCTCAACCACTGTGCCACCAGGGAAGGCCCTCCCTGCTGTTCTTGAAGCTTCCGTGTTCACGTCCTGTGGTTGTCACTGCTCTTGGTCACCAATAGTCAGTCCTCCCCTACTTCAGGGCATTCGGAGGATCGTCCTTTCCCACGCCTTAAAGAAATGCGTGGCCACATGACTTGCTGTGGCCAATGAAATAAGAGTGGAAGTGACTCGTGGTGCTTCCAGGTGGGAGCATTTGAGCTGGTGTGCCTGTTTCTCCACATTCTCTGTCCTTGTTGATATGACCACCACCCTTCCAAATGGCAGAGCTTTTATCAGCCAGCGTCGCAGAGTGAGGGCGATGTGGAACAGAGTGACAAATGACACGCGAACAAGGAGTAAACCTTGTCTGAGCCACTGGATTCTGGAGCTGTCACAGTAGCATAACTTAGCTTATCCTGACAGATGTGTTCCTCACCCCCTTCACTTGCCCTGCAGTTGGAATCATTTGCAAATCTGACCAAGTCCACTGTCCCTTTCACGACTCCCCAGCGCTGCCAGGAGATGGTCCAAGTGCTTTATTGTGGCCATACCTGGCCTTCGGCGTGATGCTGATTCCTTCATGCTTCTTCAGCCTCTCCCCACCCTTTCTTTACACTCATATTCCAGTTGTGCTGAGCTTCAGTTTCCTGTAACCATCCTACTCCTCTGCTCCCTTCCTGGCCTTCCCCTGTGCTGTTGCTTCTGCCAAGAATGCTTTTCCCTTGTCCTGCCCTCTCTCTCCACCTGGCTGACACCTACTCCTTCTTTAAGACTCAGCTCAGATATCCTCTCCAGCAGGAAGCCCTCTCTGGCCTCCAGTCTGGATCAGATGCCTCCTTTGGGGCTCCCACAGCCCCTGGGGTTCCCTCATAACTGTTCTGATCACTCTACATCATCTCTGTCTGAGGAACGAGTCTGTCTCCACCACTGGAGTCCCATGAGGGCAGGGCTGGGGGCAGAGGAGGGTTTCAAGAAATGTTTGTTCAATGAATAATAAATAAGTTCAGATGTTAAACAGAGCTCTTCATCAGAGGATTTTTTTGTTTGTTCGTTTGCGTTGGGTTCTCGTTGCTGCGCCTGGGCTTTCTCTAGTTGCGGTGAGCGGGGGATACTCTTAGTGAGTGTGCGGGCTTCTCATTGCTGTGGCTTCTCTTATTGCGGATCATGGGCTCTAGGCGTGCAGGCTTCAGCAGTTGTGGCACGTGGGCTCAGTAGTTGTGGCATGCAGGCTCTAGAGCACAGGCTCAGTAGTTGTGGCTCACGGGCTTAGTTGCTCCGTGGCATGTGGGATCTTCCCGGACCAGGGCTCGAACCCGTGTCCCCTGCATTGGCAGGCAGATTCTTAACCACTGCACCACCAGGGAAGTCCCCATCAGAGGATTTTTGAGAAGTGGGACGCTGTCTCTTCTGCCCTCTTCCCTTCATTTTTCTATGGGGGAGGGGGGTAACTTCCTTCTGATCCAAGACTTGACAGTTGTCATAATAATTCATTCCTGAATGCTGCAGGGAAGTGGCTGTGGTTTCTGTGGAAAGTCCCAGAGAAATTCTTATTTTCTTGGCTCCTATAACCAATTCAATCCAAATTTCTTTGCTGAGGCCACCCTCATCAACTTTTATTTTTACACTTTCCCAAACCTCTGTCTATCCATCACTCCCTCTGATTTTTCTGATGCATTTCAAAGTCGATGTCACCAGTACACTTCCCTCTCAACGCTATCGCATGTGTAGCTCTGTGCCAGCCAGATTCCTATCATGAATCAGAAACTTACCATCATTTAGAGGGTTTCCTTGCACCCCTTCTGGGTCCATTTCTGGGTTTCGGAAAGGAGTAGGGGAGATAGGAGTAATGCAGTGGAAAGATGGGGGCTAGACCTTGAAGGCCCTCGCAGACCATGATGAGGAGTTTAATAGTAAGATCACTACTACTGATGATGATGATGATGATGATGATATACTGGATATTTTTTGTTTGCTCTTTCAGGTCCGCTCTCCACCTTTCCCTGTCATACTCTTGGGAATGGGATCCAACCTTGGGAGGCTGGTCACTATGGACTACCATGGGCTATCTTGACCTCTAGTTTCCTGTCTGGGTTGGCCAATGGGGACGCTGACAAGAGATTGGAAGGAGGGGCGTTTATTTCCCCAACTCCCTCCCTGATGCGGCGGTTGCCTCCAGCTGACTGTGTCTTTCCACCCAAGGCCACAGCTCCTGTCTGGAGGTCCACTCCACACACATCTGGGTTCTTTCACGCCTGGGGGTAATCAAAGCTCCCATCTTTCTAGACCTGAAGTGCTGCACCACCCTTGTGGTTTCCCTGCTCACTGCTCCATCTTTGTAAATAGCCTTTTATTTTTTTAATTGAAGTATAGTTGATTTAGAATATTGTGTAGTTTCAGGTATACAGCAAAGTGATTCAGTTTTGTGTGTTTGTGTGTGTGTGTGTATGTGTATTTTAGATTCTTTTCCATTATAGGTTATTACAATATATTGAATCTAGTTCCCTGTGCTATACACTAAATCCCTATTGCTTATCTGTTTTGTACATAGTAGTCTGTATCTGTTAATCCCATATTCCTAATTTATCCCTCTTCCCCCTTTGGTAACCATAAGTTTGTTTTCTATGTCTGTGACTCTGTTTCTGTTTTGTATATAGATTCATTTGTATTATTTTTTTAGATTCCACATATAAGTGATATCATATAATATTTTCTTTCTCCGTCTTCACTTAGTATGATATTCTCTAGGCCCATTCATTTTGCTGCAAATGGCACTATTTCATTTTTTTTTGTGGCTAATAGTAAATAATCTTTTTATTAAACTCTCCCCAGTCTCTCAGTTTGGATTTGCTGTTTCCTGCTTAGACTCTGAGTGATGCAGCAGCTAACTGTACTGAGAACATCCTAAGAGACATTCTTCCAAGAGCTTTATAGGAAACAATGTATTTAATCCACCTGATGACCCTATGGAGAAACAGAGGTCTGGAGAGGTGGTCTCTAGCTCAGCGTTTCAGAATGAGGAAGTGGCTGACCCAGGATTTGAACCGGCAGGAATCTGAACTGCTAAGAGTAACTAACTGGGAGCCACTGTGGGAGTTTTAAGCCAAGAAGTCAGGTTGGTGTTTTGAAAGCGCCCTCTGGTGGCTGGGAGGAGCACTGTCAGCTGAGTTAGCATCTACCCTGTCACTGCAGAGAACTTCTATTTGGCTAATGGGTCGACAACATTCAACTAAATCCTGCACCGGAGACCCAGACAAATGGACTCTGCCTGGGTTCCAGGATGTCTTCTTGGAGGAGGTGACGTTGGAGCAGGGCTTTAAAGGACAAGTAGCAAAGGCCTGAGAGAATCCACCTTGTTCTGGGAAGAGGGTGCAGCATTGTGTCAGGGGCAGCCCAGTGATGAGACTGGGGAAATAGGTCAGGACCCATTTGGGAAAGTACCTTGGCTTTGGGACTTTGTCCTATAACTCACTTTGGAGCTTGCAAACCAGCAAATTTCAAAGACAAAATTGGAGGTCAGACATAGGGTGGTCAACTTTTTATTCTGGCAGTTTGGACTTCAAAAAAAAAAGAGAGGGAGAGAGAGAGAGAGACCACTTTATTCATTCTAAAAGCATTTATTGAGCACCTACTGTATATTAAGGAATGTTCTGGGGCAGGGTCTGCGTTTGTTTTTCCCACTGTTGTACCCTCAGAGTCGAGAGTCATGGAAAGCCCCTAATAGAAGGAATGAGTAAAATTAAAGACATTTGCTAGGGCAAGGTCAGTGTGGGAATAAGCTGCTGGGAATGAGGTCAAGGTGTGTGGGGTTGTAGATGAGCTTGGAGATAGAAGGGAATAAATTTGGAAGTCTTCAGTCTTTAGATTATTATCAGTTTTAAAAATAATTCATTTTATTTTTATGGTTATTTCCTATATTCTGGGGATTTGGGTAGGGCTCATACTATATACTGAATTCTTGAAAAAGTATGATGCAAATGTTTCTGTACATACTAGGGCACAAACCATTTGTGTCTTCTCAGATCCCCTTGGCCACCTCCTTCCTAGTGAGCCAAACAAGAAAGAGGTGAAATAACTCGCCCAAGGCCCCAAAGTTGTTGAGTTGCAAAGCCGGGATTTGAATCCTGGGCAGATTGGCCCAAGCTCTTGTGAAAATTAATAAACAGAAACCTCATTTAAAATGGATTCCGGAGGCCAGAAGGGGGAGCTCTCAACCTCTATCACTCCATGTTAATTGCAGACCTACAAGAAAAAAGGGACCTTTGCATTTCCAACAGAAACAAGGTTACTACTTTACTACTCAGCAGGAAGAAGGAAGAATTTCTTCTTGCCCAGCAACTGCCTGGCCAATGAGTCTGTCACAGCTCGGCCAATGAGTCTGTCACAGCTCAGCCAATGAAAAGCCGCTGCACTTGAACTCCCAGTTTCCTTCAGTGAACTCTGTTTACAGCAGCCCCTCCCAACTCCCCCTTCTCCCTTATAAAAGAAGGTTTCTCCTTTGTTCTCCAGACTTGCATATGATTTCCCATAGATTGCATGTCCTGAATTGCAATTCAGGGACTTTGCTCTTCCTGAATAAATCCATTTTGCTGGTAAAATAACTGGCCATTTTTAGCATATTTGTATCAAAATCTCATCTTCTTTAATCTCACAGATACAAAAATTCAGAGCAAAGTAAACTCAACGCAGCAGGGAGGGCATTTCTCCCTCCAACAGAGGGAGACTCTCTCCAACAGAGTCAACTAACTGCACACACCACGATGGTGGAGAAAAGGCTGTGTGTGTGTGTGTTTGTGTGTGTGTGTTTGTGTGTTTATCCCATAAATAATACATGAACTCAATCTTGCTGTTGAAATTCAGGGCTTCCCTGGTGGTGCAGTGGTTAAGAATCCACCTGCCAATGCAGGGGACACGGGTTCAAGCCCTGGTCCAGGAAGATCCCACGTGCTACGGAGCAACTAAGCCCGTGCGCCACAACTACTGAGCCTGCGAGCCACAACTACTGAAGCCTGTGCACCTAGAGCCTGTGCTGCACAACAAGAGAAGCCACCACAAGGAGAAGCCCATGCGCCGCAACTAGAGTAAGGCTGTGCGCAGCGAAGACCCAGCACAGCCAAAGATAAAAACAAATAAATAAATTTATTAAAAAAAAAAAAAAAGAAATTCAAAGGATACCCACTCAGGTAGAGTCAAAAGTGAAAATTCCCCCTTGTCAAGATTTCCCATTAACAAGAACCTACAGGTATAGCACAGGGAACTCTACTCAAGACTCTGTAATAATTTATATGGGAAAAGAATCTGAAAAAGAATGGATACACGTATGTGTATAACTGAATTACTTTGCTGTACACCTGAAACTAACGCAACATTGCAAATCAACTATACTCCAATGGAAAATAAAAATTAAAAAGATTTCCCTGGTGAGTCTCTTTCTTCTTAGTTGCAGCAGGGGCCACCATGCCATGGGGATTTTCCTCTTAGGGACTCCGGAACAGGGAGACACTGCATTTTGTGGGTGAAAATGCCAGCGGTAAAGTGAAAGCTGACACTTGGCTGAACACTCATCGTGACCCAGGCGCTGTCCGGAGCTCTGTCCACATATTAACTCATTTAATTGTCATGACAGTAAAATGCAAACTCCTTACTCTCATGACCCCGTCACTGCCCCGCTCTCAGACTTCACCTCCTGCCACTCTGCTCCCTGCCTTTTTCACTCCAGCCTGCTTCCCATTCTTCCTACACACCAAGCTCATGTCCACCCCCAGCCCTTTGCACCGGCCATCCCCTCTGCTGGGAAAGTCTCTCTCTCCATCTTTGGACGGCTTCCTCTCCTTCATTCTCAGGTCGGCTGGAGCGTCACCGCCTCTGAGTGGGCTTCCCTGACCACCTTATGAGAAACAGTATTTCTTCTTCCGCACCCCCAGCCCTCCAGCCCTCTACTCTGCTTTACTCCTCTTCGTAGCAGTTCTCTCTTCTGACGGCCTATTGTACATCTCTCTGTTTTCTATTCATCTGCCCCACATGAATGTCAGCTCCATGAGGGCGGGAACTTTGTCGCACTGTCCTTTCCTCCTCACCCAGAACAGTAGGAGCTCAATAAACATCAGGACCCTGAGTGATGGAAACAATCTGTCGAGGGAAAACTGCTATCATCCCATTTTACAGATGAGGAATCTAAGGCACCGGGAGGTTAAGTCACTCAGCTGACAAACGGCAGAGATGGGATTCAGATCCAAACAGCCCAGCTTAAAGATTGGACCAGGGACCTGCAGGTTTCCCGTATCATTTAGCTTTTGCTATAGTAATGCTGTGTAACAAACCACCCCGACTCTCAGTAGCATTTATGTAGCTCACGAAGTTTGTGGTGGGCAGTTTTAGGCTGGGCTTGGCTGGATGGTTTTCCTGGGCTCAGCTGTGCTTACCCACATGTCCGGGGATCTGCTGTTGGCTGATCTAGCCTGGTCTTGGCTGGGAGACTTGGTTTTGCTCCACATGTCTGTGCTTTCCAACAGGCTAGCCCAGGCTTGTTCTCATGGAAGCAAAAGTACAGGTAAAAATGTGCCAGGCCCCTCAATTAAGATGTAGGCTGGAGATGGGCACTCTGTCACTTCCAATTCATTCTGCTGGTGAAAGCCAAGTCACTCAGCCAACCCAGAGTCATATAACTACAAAGTTACATGGTAAAGAGCATGGATACAGGAAGAGGTGAGGAACTGGGGCCAAAAGTACAATCTACCATAGTTCCCATCAGCTGAAAGATCTTGGGCTCTGCTCCCCAGCAGGAGAGGTCAGAGGCCATTTGGGAGAGGACCCCAGGGAGCTCCTGTTTCATGCTTCTTTGAAGGAAACGCTCAGGGTCAGGGTGGGCAGGGTTTGTGTGTGTGTGGGGGGAAGGGAACACAGTAGTAGAGAGTGGCTGGGGGAAGAAGCTGTTGTGTCTGCATTTCTTGTTTGGGTGTGGCTGTAGAGGAAGCTGGCCGGAAGCTTGGAAGGCATCCACCTTACCTGGTTGAGGAGTGAGTGCTTTATTTGATCTTACTCATGGCATTATCTGATTTGAGGTTTTTCATCTAAATGGATTAATTTAGATCTATCTATTTATCAATCAATTATACATTGGCTATGTTTTTCTGAATTTTTGTCTTTGGCTCAGTGAAGCCTTGGTTTGTAAATAAAGGTGCAGATGAGGGTTTCATGCATCCTAAGATCTTTAGAGTCATTTCAAAATCTTCCCTCCTAGTTCTTGTGTAAGCTTTGGGCTTTGCAAACCCGCCTTCCATCCTGCATGCCCTGCAGAAGCCACTTAATCGTCACAACAGCTCTATATAGCCAGACTATGATTATCTCCATTTGACAAGCGAGGAAAATTTAGTGGTTTCCACAAGCCAGTTTCCCAGAACTTTTGCTGCTTGTAAAAATGATTGGACCCAGAGGATTCTAGAACTTCCCTGGATACAAAAAGCGAGGCCGGCTACGCTGTCACCAGCAGAATAGAGACAGCTGTCCTGGCACAGGGGCATGAGGCAGGGATTCAGACACACTCCTGTTGCAGGAGGGGGGACCCCTTCCAGGGCTCTTGTCTAACACTCGGAAGTGAACTGTCCAAGGAGACACATGTGCTGACAAAGCAAGAGACTTTATCGGGAAGGGGCGCCCGGGTGGAGAGCAGCAGGGTAAGGGAACCCAGGAGGACTGCTCCGCCACGTGGCTCATAGTCTCGTGTTTTATGGTGATGGGATTAGTTTCCGGGTTCTCTCTGGCCAATCACTCTGACTCAGAGTTCTTCCTGGTGGAGCTTGCATCACTCAACCAAGACGGATTCAAGCGAGGACTCTGGGAGGCTGGTAGGACATATGGACTGGAGTCTCCTCTCTCCTTCTGACCTTTCCCGAATTCTTCCGGTTGGCGGTAGCGTGTTAGTTCCGCATTCCTTACCAGGACCTCCTGTTTAAGATAACTCATGCAAATGGTCACTGTGGTGCCTGGCCAGGGTGGGCAGTTTCAGTCAGTGGTTCCCCTAACACTCCCATCTCTCCAGCACCACAGGATGTAGAATGGCGGGGCTGGTCTCTCTGCAGCTGTCATTCTTACAGTAACTGTGGGTGTGTGTTTTTCCTGGTTCCTGGTCTGGAGTAACCTCCATATCCTCAGGGCTCATAGGCTTTGAGAAGCTCAAGTCCGTAATAACAGTGATCCTTTTACAGTTCATCTGGCAAACCCAAGCTCATTCTTCCACATTTGGTCCCTCATGGTGCATTTGGAGTGTTAATTAATTTCCCTGTGTTTTACCAATCAGAACTCAATTCTTTTTTCTTTTTTTAAATTTATTTATTTATTTTTGGCTGCGATGGGTCTATGTTGCTGCCTGCAGGCTTTCTCTAGTTGTGGCGAGTGGGGTCTACTCTTCATTGCGGTGTGTGGGCTTCTCATTGCGGTGGCTTCTCTTGTTGCGGAGCACGGGCTCTAGGCGCACGGGCTTCAGTAGTTGTGGCACATGGGCTCAGTAGTTGTGGCTCGCGGGCTCCAGAGCACAGGCTCAGTAGTTGTGGCGCATGGGCTTAGTTGCTCTGCGGCATGTGGGATCTTCCTGGACCAGGGCTCGAACCTGTGTCTCCTGCATTGGCAGGCGGATTCTTAACCACTGTGCCACCAGGGAAGCCCAGAACTCAAATTTTTTGGTTCTTGATCTCAGAGCACTGGGAGACACAGGTATGTCCCAGCCACTCAGAGATACTATTCTGGCCCAGAGCAAAGAACCTGGGCTAAGTGTTGGGCTTTTGCAACACTGAAGATGCTCCCAGCTCTCCCCACTCTTATCACTGCATCCCTAAGGGCTTCTTCAGCACTGACCATCGCACCAGGAACAAATGTCCTATCACCCAGCTTGGAGCTGGAAGGACGTTATCAGCCCCACACCCTGGCACCCTTAGCCTGTGCCCATCAACCTCCTGGGAAGGCTGCCCATTTGTTGGGACAGCCCAATGATTAGAAAGTGCTTCCAGACAGGGCCTTGAGGCAGCTGGCCTCTTGCAGCTTGAGTCCTGAGGGTCCCACATCTCCCAGCTGCCTAGGGGCAAGCTTGGCACCCCCAGGCTATATCCTACTCCTGGATTTCTGTGTCTCTCACAGTGGAGCCAGACTGCTGGGGTTCAAATTCTCGCTCTGCACTAGTAAGCATGCTTTAGCATCTTACTTAGACTTTCTATGCCTCGGTTTCCTCATCTGTAAAATGGGGATAGTAAAAGCACTGACCTCACAGTGTTGTTGTGAGGAAGAGGTGAGTGGACCCATGTAAAGTGCTTCAAACCCTGCTGTGGTCGGAAGCCCTCCATAAATACTGACTGTTGATATTTTAACTATTCATAATGCATCATACTCTTCCAGGCACATCGATACTCACTCCTTCACACTGTGAAGGGGAAGGATTCAGGGCCCAAGGTGGCTGGGTATGAAATGATGAATCTTTATTTATTCATTCTACCGTTTACAGGCATTTGGGTTGCTTCCAATTTTTGGCAACTACAAATATTGCTGCTAGGAACATTCTTGTAGAGGTCCTTTGGTGGACATACCTACGCACTCCTGTTGAGTACCTAGGCTGGGCTGGAAGTGCAGGGTTAAAGGGTATGCATATGTTTAGCTAAATACTTAGAAACAATTTTCCACAGTACTCGGATATACTTACTGAATTTTGAGAATTCAGTATTTGAACCATGAGATTGTATTTCCTGTTTGAATAAAGAAAATTAAGACGTACAACTGCAAACACCACCAAGTTGCCCAGACATTGCTTGAATTGAGTGTATTAGTTTCCAATTGCTGCAGTAACAAATGACCACAAACTTAGTGGCATAAAATTACACAGGCTTACTTACAGTTCTGGAGGTCAGAAATCTTAAACAGGTCTTACTGAGCTAAAATCAAAGGCCGTCTTCCTTAAAGAGGTTCTAGAACAGAATCCACTCCTTGCCTTTTCCAGTTTCCAGAGGCTGCCTGTATTCCTTGGCTCCTGGCCACATCACTCTGATTTCTGCTTCTGTTGTCACATCTCCTTCTCTGACTCTGATCCTCCTGCCTCCCTCTTATAAGGACCTAGGTAGTTACACTGGACCTTTCCTGATAATTCAGGATAATCTTTCCATCTCAAGATCCTTAACTTAATCACACCTGCAAAATCCCTTTTGCCATGTAAGGTCACATAGTCACAGGTCCCAGGGATTAGGACGTGGACATTTTAGGGGGGGCATTCTATCTCCCACACCGAGGCACAGAGGTTTGGTACCTACAGAAAGATTCGTGAAACCCTCTGGGCCACAGATTTGGACCAGCACTGGCTGTGGTGGCTATGAGTGGGCCATCAGGTTCTGGAAAAGAACATAGAAACCAGAATGGCTTGGCTAAATCTCCAGTTTAGCCAAGCTCCCCATACCCAGTTGGTCTCTGAAGAAGTGAGATGCCAGGTCTTCCCTTATTGGTTACTGAGATTTCATCTCTTAATATTATTCAGTTAATGACTTTGAGCTCTTCTTTTTTGCCAGGTAATGTTCTAAGAGCTTCATGAAGACTAACTCATTTCACACGAACAAACACCACAAGGTATGTAGTACTATTATTTCCACTGTATAAATGAGGATACTGGGGCACAGAGAAGTTAAGGAACATTCCCAAGGTCACACAGCTACGAAATGACAGAGCTGGGATTCAAAACCTAGCTTTGAAAGGGCTACAGTCCTCTGTAGTGAGGCCGGTATCATTATACAGCATTCTCACCCTAGGCCTATGCTCTCCTTTTCTGGAGCACACAACCCTCCACCACCAGTGATATTTCTAAGTGGGCAATGTCACCTTCAGCTGGTTTTCCCTCCCAGAGACTTGGTCAGAGAGGCCTGAGGGAGGAGAGAGAGCCACCTTGTGGTGAGAGTGGGAATCTAAGAACCTGGGCCCAGTTGTCCACGTGTGTACTCCACCCGACCAGTCCTGCATTCTGGCATTTCGTGTCTTGAAAGTAACAACATACTAGTCATTTATTCTACTCTATTTATTTAAAATTTTAAAAATTTAAACTTTTTATTGCAGTATAACTTAGAGTACAAAACTGAAGTGTACAGCTTGATGCATTTATATTTATATATACATATGTGTTCATTCATGTCACTGCCACCTAGGTCCAGATATAGAACATTCTAATCATTCCAGAAGGTTTCCTTGTGCCCTCTTCCAGTCAATACCACCCAGGGGTGACCACTTTCTGATTTCTCTCACCATGAGTTGATACTTACATAAAAGGAATCATTCAATTATGTACTCTTTTGTCTTTGGTTTCTTTCACTCAACATTGTGTTGTGAGATTCAGCCATGTTGTTGCATGTAGCAGTATTGTTATTTTTTTAATTGCTGTGAAGGGAATTCCCTGGTGGTGGTTAGGACTCGGCACTTTCACTGCTGTGACCCGGGTTCGATCCCTGGTCGGGGGAACTAACTAAGATCCCGTGAGCGGCACGGTACAGCCAAAAAGAAAAAAAAATTGCTGTGAAGCATTTCATCTTATGAACGTACCACACTTATTTACCCAAGTCTATTGTTGATGGACATTTGGGTTGTTTCCAGTTTTTAGCTATTATGAATAGAGCTGCCATCAGCATCCTTGTCTAAGGATATAGGCACTCATTTTTCTTGGGTATATACCCAGATGTGGAATTAATGAGGTCATAGGGCAAACATATGTTAGTCTCAGTAGGTACTGCCAAACATTTTTTTTCAAAGTGGATACTGGTATTTTTCAACTCCACCATATAATTTTTTTTTTTTTTTTTTTTCTGCTGCGCCATGCGGCATGCAGGATCTTAGTTCCCTGGACCAGGGATAGAACCAGTGCCCCCTGCAGTGGAAGTGCTGAGTCTCAACCCCTGGACCGCCAGGGAAGTCTCCTATTATTTCTGTCTTTTTTTTTTTTTTTTAATTTTGCCGCTTTACGGAAGATTCATCACAGTGTTTTTTGTTTTTTTTTTTTAAGAGCTCCTGACTTATTTATTTACTTTATTTTTTTGGCTGTGTTGGGTCTTCGTTTCTATGCGAGGGCTTTCTCTAGTTGCGGCGAGCGGGGGCCACTCTTCATCGCGGTGCGCGGGCCTCTCACTATCGCTGCCTCTCTTGTTGCAGAGCACAGGCTCCAGACGCGCAGGCTCAGTAGTTGTGGCTCACGGGCCTAGTTGCTCCGCGGCATGTGGGATCTTCCCAGACCAGGGCTCAAACCCGTGTCCCCTGCATTGGCAGGCAGATTCTCAACCACTGCACCACCAGGGAAGCCCTATTTCTGTCTTTTAAAACGAGTCAGGAATCTGAGTCATTTGAGACATGCTGCGAAAATCAAAACACTGTATTAAAAGTTTGTCTTGAACAAAGTTTGCTCATTTCTGACTAGTTCCTTCCCTTGTTTGGAAAGCTGCCAAGGTAATTTATTGTTGTTTTAGTTTGCATTTCCTGGGTTCCCAGGGAGGGAAATTGAGCATCTTTTCCAATCTGCTAGCATACTAGATCATTTATGGGTAATGCCATCGTCTAAAGACCTGGGTCCACCACTGGGGGGCACCACCCCAGAGGCACCCTTCACAGTGTTCTGCTCCACGGTGCATCATTTACATGCACCGCTGTAGACTGCAGTGCTAAGGCCCTGCCTCTCTTCTGCTAGGATAATTTTTTAAAAATTCAAACTTGCTTTCCCAAGTATCCCATCTGGATTTAGCACCTAAATTTGAACCCTGGAGGAATAGTGAAGTGGCCAAGGACACCGTATGGAAGACAATAGTGACCAAAGTCATTGGATAAATATTTACTGAGCACCTATTCTGTTCCAGGCACTGTTCCAGTCACTGGGTCTACTGCAGGGACAGAATAGACAGAAATCCCTGCTCATGTGGGACTTGTTTTCTAAGGAGAGAGACACTAAATACTGTAAAGTTTGACATATGATGGTGATGAGTGCAAAGGAGAGGAAACAGGTGGGGGAGAGGGAGTGCCTGGGTCCGGGAAGATGGTTGCAGTTTTATATAGGGTGGTCAGCGAAGGTCTCCTTGAGAAGGGGACATTTGTGTGAAGACCTGAAGGAAGCACCAGAAGGAACAGCAAGTGCAAAGGTCCTGAGGTAGGAGTGTGCCTGATGCCTTAGCAGAACAGGAAGGAGGTCAGTGTGGCTGGAGTAGAGGGGGTAGAGGGGCCCAAGGCATGTGTCTTAGGGGAAGGGGTCAGAGAGAAAGGGGTTGGTATAGAGAGTGTAGGACCTTGTAGGCCGTTGTAAGAACTTTGACCTTGACTCTTAGCCTTTTTTTTTTTGGCCTCGCTGCACAGCTTGGGGGATCGTAGTTCCTCGGCCAGCGATAGAACCCGGGCTCCAGCAGTGAAAGTGCCAAGTCCTCACCCCTGGACCGCCAGGGAATTCCCTAGACTTATTTTTAAAAAGGATCTCTCTGGCTGCTGTGTTGAGAATAAAAGGGGATTGGGGAAGGACAAAGGTTGAAACATAGAGACCATTGCAATAACCAAGGCGGGAAAATGTGGCGGCTCAGACCAGGGAAGTAGCAGTGGAGGTCATGAGAAATGGTTAGATTCTAGAGGAAATTTGAAGGTTAGATATGCTAATAGGATAGGAGAGGAAGAGAGGAAGATCAAGCATAGCTCCAATGATGTGGTTTGAGTAGCACACTTAAAAAAAACTCTTGGGAACTTCCCTGGTGGTGCAGGGGACAATCCACCTGGTTGAGAATCTGCTTGCCGATGCGGGGGACACGGGTTCGAGCCCTGGCCCAGGAAGATCCCACATGCCGCGGAGCAACTAAGCCCGTGCACCACAACTACTGAGCCCGCGCCCTAGAGCCCGTGCTCCGCAGCAAGAGAAGCCACTGCCGTGAGAAGCCCGCACACCGCAACGAAGAGTAGCCCCCACTCGCCACAACTAGAGAAAGTGCGAGCAGCAACGAAGACCCAGTGCAGCCAAAAATAAATAAATAAAATAAATAAATTTATTTAAAAAAAAATGTAACTCGCAACTTAAAAAAAAAAACTTTTATTTTGGACGATTTCAAACATATACGTAAGTAGACAAAAATAGTATAGGAAACCCTATGTAGCTACCAATGAGCTTCAACAATTTTCAACTTATGGTCGATGTTATTTCTTCTATGCCCCCACCTCTCTCCATCCTATATTACATTGAAGCAAATCTCAGATTTTGTTTCATTGAATTTGTAAATCCTTCAGTATATTTCTTCAAAAATATAAGTCCCCCCCTTTTTTTTTTGTTTTTTAAATTAAAGTATAGTAGATTTACAATGTGTTAATTTCTGCTGTACAGCAAAGTGATTCAGTTATACATATATATCCGTATATATGTGTATATATATATGCACGTTATTTTTTATATTCTTTTACATTGTGGTTTATCACAGGATATTGAATATAGTTCCCTGTGCTATACAGTAGGACCTTGTTGTTTATCAAATTTCAAATTTTCATCCTGTATATAATAGTTTTCATCCTGTATATAATAGTTTCATCCTGTATATTTTCATCCTGTATATAATAGTTTGCATCTGCTAATCCCAAACTCCTAATCTATCCCTTCCCAAACCCCCTCCCCCTTAGCAGCTACAAGTCTGTTCTCTGTGTCTGTGAGTCTGTTTCTGTTTCATAGACAGGTTCATTTGTGTCATATTTTAGATTCCACATATAAGTGACATCACATGATATTTGTATTTCTCTTTCTGACTTACTTCACTTAGTATGATGATCTCTAGGTCCATCTGTGTTGCTGTAAATGACATTATTTCATTCTTTTTTATGGCTAATATTCCATTGTGTATATATACACATCTTCTTTATCCATTCATCTGTCAATGGACAATTAGGTTTCTTCCATGTCTTGGCTATTGTAAATAGTGCTGCTATGAATTTTGGGGTGCATGTATCTTTTTGAATTACAGTTTTGTCCAGATATGTTAAGCCCCCCCTTTTAAATAAACATGCCAGAAAAATAGTATTATACCTGTTAACAGTTGGCTCTCACAAAGACCACAGAATGTCAGTAGTTCCACAAAGGGGAAAATTAAGTAAGGCTACTTGAGATTGAGTAAGGCTACTTCAAAGCAAGGAACTGGATAAGATTAAGCAACGATTATGGCACAATAATGTAGGGTTGGTGAACCCAGCGAAACAACAGTCTTGAAACAATGCTTGATAAGCAAACTGTTGTGTAATAAGTGAGCTCTTTGCCTACGTGAGCAATCTGTAATCCTGAAAGGGGAGCTGTTTGCCCAGGTGAATAAACTGTTTGCTTAGATAAATTGGTTTGCATGAATTTCCGGGGGTAAATAGTGAATTATTTATTGTTTTACAGACTTATCCTTCTAGGCAAGACTTTCTTGGAACAAACCATTAAGTCATGTTGAAATGCATACTTTCAGTTCTCATGTCTAATAGAATTTAAAATACCTCGTATGGTTAAATAGCCAATCAATGAATAGATTTCCCTACCTGTCTCATAAAAATATCTTTTCTTGTTTTTTCAAGTCAGGATCCAAGTGAGGTTTACACATTGCACTTGATTTTGTGTGTTTAAGTCTCTTTTAAGCTGTAGCTTCCTTCCTGTCTCTTTTTATTCCACTAAAATTAACTTTTGACAAAGCTAGGTCACTGTCTTTCAGAGTTCCTGCAGTCTGGATTTCACTGATCGTATCCCTGTGGTGTCATTTAACATGCTCCTTTGCCCCACAAATTCCCTTTTACTTTGTAGTTAGAACTACTGATCTGAGCTGTTCAGCCTAAATAACTATGGCAAACAGTGGGAAGATGGCAGAGTAAGAAGCATTAGGACTCTGTCTCCCCACCTAGACGACAGTTGCACTGGCAGTGTCTGTCTGATATAACTGTTTTGGAACTCTGGAGTCTGTTGAAGGCTTAACAACTTCCAGAGGAAGGCTTGATGGTAAATTGCGGTTCACTTCAGTCAGTCTCATCTCTCAGCACAGTAGCAGCTACCCATCCAACACCCCCAGCCGTGTGACAGGCTGCTGTGCTTGTGTTCCAGGAGCAATTTGCATGCAGCCTGTGGGAGCCAGAGGGCAGCAAGGACCCTGTCCTCCAAATATCAGGGACCTGTGCTCTGATCACTGATTGCCGCTTTTGATCGCAGACAAAGAGGTGGGCAGCTGAGGTTGTTGCACCTTCCCCCATGGTTGTGAGCCCCTCTCTCCAGCTAAACTGACTTCCAGGTGACTTACCTGGCTGGTACCTTTTCTCCCACCTTCATTTTTCCTTTTTCCTCTTTTGAGAGCCAGACATTAAAAACAAGGACATTGAAAAACAGCTACGCATATGGGGAAAATTAGGAAGCGACAGTGCATATCCAAGAAGAGGCTCAGAAAAGACCTGAGAAGAACTTAAGTTTACACGTCAGGCTGATCCTCTGCACAGAGACAGCCTACAACAATTAAAAAAAAAAAAAAAAAAACCTGAAACTTCCATGAAAACAATAAAAACAACAAACCCTGGGGGAGGGGAAGAATCTGAAGTCCAGAATTACCACTTTCTTAGATTCAAATGTCCAGTGTTCAACAAAAAAAAAATCACAAGGCATACAAAGAAACAGGAAAGTATGGCCATTCGAAGGAAAAAAAAAATTAACAGAAACTGTCCTTGAAAAAGACCTAATGGCAGATATATTAGACAAAGACTTTAGAACAACTGTCTTAAATTTCTCAAAGAACTAAAGGAAGATGTGGAGAAAGTCAAGAAAACAATGGATGAACAAAATGAAAATATCAATAAAGGGATAGAAAACCTAAAAAGAACCAAAAAGAAATTCTGGAGATGAAAGGTACAATAACTGAAATGAAAAATTCAGTTGAGGGATTCAAAGGCAGACTTGAGCAGGCAAAAGAAAGAATTAGTGGGCATGAATATAAATAATGGAAATTATCATGTATGAGACACAGAAAAAAAAAATATTGAAGAAAAGTGAACACAACCTAAGGGTCCTGTGGGATACCATCAAGGAAACCAACACACGAATCATGGGTGTCCTAGAAAAAGGAGAGAGAGAGAGAGCACAGTGAGAGAATATTTGAAGAAATAATGGTTGAAAAGTCCCCAAATTTCATGAAAGACATGAATATAAATATCCAGAAAGCTCAACAAACTCCAGGTAACATGAACTCAGAAAGAGCTGCCCTGAGACACATTATAATCAAATTTTCAAAAGACAAAGACAGAGAGAGAATCTTGAAAGCAGCAAGAGAGAAGCAAATCATCACATAAAAAGGATGCTCAATAAGATATCCAGAAAATTACTCATCAGAAACTTTGGAGGCCAGAAGACAGAGGGTCAAAGGGCTGAAAGGAAAAAAACCTGTCAACTAAGAATTCTATACCCAGCAAAATTGTCCTTCAAAAGTGAGGGAGAAGTTAAGACATTCCCATGTAAATGAAAGCTGAGGGAGTTCCTGACCACTAGACCTGCCTTGCAAGAAATGCTCAAGTGAGTCCTGCAGAGTAAAATTAAGACACTAGATCGTAACTTGAAGCTGTATGGAGAAATAAAGATCTCAATAAAGGTAAATACATGGGAAATTATAAAGTCTAGTATTGTAACAATGGTTTGTAACTGTGCTTTTTGTTTTCTACATGATTTAAGGGACTAATACATTTAAAGAGAAAAACCCAAATTATTAGTAAAGCTAGTATAACTGTAACTTTGGTTTGTAACTTTAAATCTTGTTTTCTACCTTATTGAAGAGACTAATCCATTACAAATAATTATTCGTTTATTTGGGGGGCACACAATATTTAAAGATGTAATATTGTGATGTTAATAACCTAAAGGGGGTGGGGATGGAGCTGTAAATGAACAGAGTTTTGTGTGTTATTGAAGATAAGGTGGTATAAATGCAAATTAGAGTGTTATAACGTTAGGGAGTTAAATGTAATCCCATGGTAACCACAAAGAAAACAGCTATGGAATATACACAAAAGGAAATGTGAAAGGAATTTAAACATTTTACTACAAAAAATCAACTAAACACAAAAGAGGACAGTAATGCAGGAAATGAGGGACAAAAAAGCTAAAGAGCATACAGAAAACAAATAGCACAATGACGGAAGTATGTCCCTCCTTATCAGTAATTACTTTAATTGTAAATGATTAAACTCTCCAATCAAAAGATAGAGATTGGTAGAGTGGGTAAAAACATATGATCCAACTGTATGCTGTCTACAGGACACTCACTTGAGATCCAAAGACACAAGCAGGTTGAAAGTGAAAGGATGGAAAAAGATATTTCATGCAAACAGTAAACAAAAGGGAATGGGGGTGGCTATATGGTATCAGACAAAATAGACCTTAAATCAAAAGTTTACAAGAGACAAAGAAGGACATTATATACTAATAAAAGGTTTACTACAGCAAGAAGATATAAAATTATAACATATGCACACCTAATGACCAACTATCAAAATATATAAAGCAAAAACTGACATTGAAAGGAGAGATAGTAATAGTTGGAGATTTCAATACTCCATTCATGCTAATGGATAGAACAACTAGACAGTGGATAAGTAAGGAAATAGAGGACTTAACACAAAAAACCAACTAACTCTAACAGACGTATACAGAACGCTCTACCCAAAAACAATAGAATACACATTATTCTCAAGTGTACATGGGACATTTTCCAGGATAGACCATAAGTTAGGTGGCAAATGAAGTCTCAACAGATTTAAAAGAAAGATACGTACAAAGTATTTATCTTATCTGACCATAATGGGATGAAGTTAGAAATTAATCACAAAAGGAAAACTGGAAAATTCACCAAGTTGTGGAAATTAAACAACACTTTTAAACAAGCAGTAGATCAAAGAAGAAATCATGGGGGAAATTAGAAGTAGTGGAAGCAATGCTAAGGGGGAAATTTATAGCTATAAATGCTTACATTAAAAAATAAGAAAGATACTAAATCAACAATCGAACTTTACAACTTAAGGAACTAGAAAAAGAAGAGCAGACAAGCCCAAAGCTAACAGAAGGAAGGAAATAATAAATATTAGAGCAGAGATAAACAAAATAGAGAATAGAAAACAATAGAGGAGACCAATGAAACCAAAAGTTGGTTCTTCTAAAAGGTCAACAAAATTAACAAACCTTTACCTAGATGGACTAAGAAAAAAGAGACTTAATTTATTAAAATCAGAAATGAAACTGGGGGTATTACTACCGATTCTACAGAAAGGATTATAAGAGAGTATTGTGAACAATTGTACTCTAACAAATTGGGTAACCTAGATGAAATGGACAAATTCCTATAAACACAAAACCTACCGAGACTAAATCATAAAGAAATAGAAAATTTGAAAAGACCTGTAACTAGTAAGGAGATTGAATCAGCAATAAGAAAAATCTCTCAACAAAGGAAAGCCTTGACCTGATGGCTTCACTGGTCAATTCTACCAAACATTTAAAAAAGAACTAATAACAATTCTTCTCAAACTTTTCCCAAAAAATTGAAGAGGAGGGAACACTTTCTAACACATTCTGTGAGACCAGCATTAATCAGATACCAAAGCCAGACAAAGATACTATAAGAAAAGAAGACTACAGGCCAATATCCTTATGAATATTGATTCAAAAATCCTCAACAAAATGCTAACAACAGAATTTATCAGCATATTAAAAGGACTATAAACCAAGGCCAAGTAGGAGATTTATTCCTAGAATGTAAGGATGGTTCACCAAATGAAAATCGATCAATGTAATATACCACATCAACAGAATGAAAGAAAAAAAAAAAACACATGATCATCTTAATTAATACAGGAAAAGCATTTGACAAAATTCAACATCCTTTCATGATAAAACACTCAACAAACTAGGAGTAGAGGAAACTACCTGAACATAATTAAAGTCATATATGAAAAATCCACAGTGCCATAGTCAATGGTGAAAGACTGAAAGCATTTCCTCTAAGATCAGGAACAAGGCAAGAATGTCTGTTTTCACTGCTTCTATTCAACATGGTACTAGGGAAGTTCTAGCAGACCAATTAGGCAAGAAAAAGAAATAAAAGACATCCAAATTGGAAAGGAAGAAGTAAAATTATCTCTATTTGCATATATGATCTTGTATGTGGAACACCCTAAAGATTACACACAAAAAAACCTTTGAGAGCTAACAAATGAATTCAGCAAAGTAGCAGGATACAAATTCAACACACAAAAATCAGTTGCATTTCTATATGTGAACAGTGAACAATCTGAAAAGGAAATTACAAAAACAATTCTATTTATAATAGCATCAAAAAGAATAAAATACTTAGGAATTAACCAAGAAAGTGAAGGATTTGTACAATGAAAATTACAGAACATTGCTGAAAGAAGTTAAAGAATGCTCGTGGCATTCCTTGGCTTATAGCTGCACCACTCCAGTCTCTGCCTCCATCTTCACATGGCTTTCTTCTGTGTGTGTGTGTGTCTCTGTGTGTGTGTGTGTGTGTGTCCTCTCCTCTCCTTATAAAGATACCAGTCATTGGATTTAGGGCCCACTGTAATATTCAGTATGACCTCATCTTAACCGATTATGTCTGCAAAGACCTTATTTCCAAATAAGGTCACATTTTGAGGTTCTGAGTAGACAAGAATTTTGGGGGGACACTATTCAACCCCACACAGCTACCTTGAGCAACTACTAATATCAAACTCATTTATGAATCCCTCCAGAATCACCACTTGGACTATTTGAAAAAGAGAGAGAGAGAATGCTTTTCACTGCTGGGAAATATTTCATTATGCAATAACTTTTGGTGTTCTTTCATCTGAGAGGAAAATTCCTCTTTTCTCTTACCTAAGTGCTTCTGTCACTCAACTCCTTCCCATCCTCCAAAGCTTGACAGAGTGTTTATCTCTGGCTTTGATAATGGTGCAACGCACAGGACTTTATGATATTTGTTTCAAGAACACAGGGCAAGGGCTGTGGAGAAGTATTTTTCTGAGGCCTGACTGGTGTTAGACACAAGAGCTGATGTTTAGGGTTTTGGATTGTACTGAACCATTGCCGAGTGCCAGATCAGTGTGTGTGTGTGTGTGTGTGTGTGTGTGATGTGTGTGATGTGTGGGGCACTCTAAAGTGTGCCCTCTTGCCTAAGTCTTGCCCAAGAAAATTGTGAATGCTATT
Source organism: Eubalaena glacialis (assembly GCF_028564815.1). Lineage (NCBI taxonomy): Eukaryota > Metazoa > Chordata > Mammalia > Artiodactyla > Balaenidae > Eubalaena > Eubalaena glacialis. Next base: position 58,586,609 of record NC_083733.1, on the reverse strand, counting down.
CTAAATTTAAAAAGCTAAAGAGGCATAACAACCAAATGCAGTGCATGGACCTAGATTGCCTTTTAGTTAAAACACAAATAAGCTTCAGAAGACATTCTTGGAACATTTGGGAATGTTCAAACAAAGATATATATTCAATGATATTATGAAACTATTGTTAACTTTTTGTTATTTTAATTTGATGATTATGATAATTTTGTCCTCTCTTGCCATTTTATTTTTATAATGCTTATTGAAAATGGTTTCTGCTACCAGGGATGGAAAATTTTTTGCAAGTAACAGACGTATTGTTTTTAAAGTAATGAAAGTGAGATGTACATTTTAATGAAACGTGTAGAGATTTGGGTTTCCAGAGACTTAATTTTCTTATATGTGATAATGGTATTGTGTCTCTATAGAAGATTGTCCTCATTCTTGGAAGATGCACGTTGAAATGTGTAGGGGTGAAAAGTCATGATGTCTAAATTTACTTTCAAGGATTCAACAACAGTACAAGTGGCAGGGCGGGGAGGAAGAGAGAGCAAGCAAATATGGCAAAAAGTTAATAATTGTTTGACCTGGGTGGAGAGTATATGGGTATGTGTTGTTCTATTCATTAAACTTTTCTATGTGTATGGAATTCTTTTTTTTGGCACGCAGCTTGTGGGATCTTAGTTCCCCGATCAGGGATTGAACTCGGGCTGTGAACCTAAAACTGCTCTGAAAAAAATAAAGTCTATTAAAATTTTTAAGGGGAAAAGTAGCAAAAGATTTAGAGTTTTTGAGGACTTGATGAGTTCTCAGAGAGTGAACAGAGTTTTGATTGGAATGACCAATCACCGTTTATGAGATGAGCACATGTGGGCACCATACACCTCCTGATTTTGTGTAGTGGGCACTGATGCCTGCCCTCCCAGGCCTGAGGATGGGGGTTGAGGTGGGAAACATCCCTCACACATTAATAATAGAAAAGAAACACCTTGAGAATGTAAAGGTTTGTGCTTTTAGAATTTGTTAAAATGTGTTGTACATTGTTACTGAACTTGGATTTGGGTCTGCTCACCTGATGCACAGCAAAGCCAATGTACTGACACCAGGTTGTGGTGAAGGAAAGTACAGTGTTTATTTGCAGGGCACCGAGCAAGGAGAATGGGCAGCTAGTGCTCAAAAGACCTGAACTCCCTGATGGCTTTCAGGCAAGGTTTGTTTTGTTTTGTTTTTTAAAATTTTTAAATTTTTAAATTTTTTATTTTATTGAAGTATAGTTGATTTACAATGTTATGTTAATTTCTTCTGTACAGCAAAGTGACTCAGTTATGCATACATACATACATATAATATTATATTTACTTTTCCATTATGGTTTGTCACAGAATACTGAATATAGTTCCCTGTGCTATACAGTAGGACCCTGTTGTTTATCCATCCTATATATAACAGTTTGCATCTGCTAATCCCAACTCCTAATCCATCCCTTCCCAAACCCCCTCCCCCTTAGCAACCAGAAGTCTGTTCTTTATATCTGTGAGTCTGTTCCTGTTTCCTAGATATGTTGATTTGTATCTTATTTTAGATTCCACATATAAGTGATATCATATGGTATTTGTCTTTCTCTTTCAGACTTACTTCACTTAGTACGATAATCTGTAGGTCCACCCACGTTGCTTCAAATGGCATTATTTCATTCTTTTTAATGGCTGAGTAGTATTCCATTGTATATATATATATATACCACATCTTCTTTATCCATTCAACTTTGATGGACATTTAGGTTGTTTCCGTGTCTTGGCTATTGTAAATAGTGCTGCTATAAACATATGGGTGCATGTATCTTTTCAAATTATAGTTTCTTCTGGGTATATGCCCAGGAGTGGGATTGCTGGATCATATGGCAACTCTATTTTTAGTTTTTTAAGGAACCTCCATACTGTTTTCCATAGTGGCTGCAACAATTTACGTTCCCACTAACAGTGTAAGAGGGTTCCCTTCTCTCCACACCCTCTCCAGCATTTGTTATTTGTAGACTTTCTAATGCTGGCCATTCTGACTGGTGTGAGGTGGTACCTCATTGTAGTTTTGATTAGGCAAGGGTTTTTAAAGGCAGCTTTAGGGGTGTGGGTTGCAGGGTGCCTGATCAGCTGGTGGACATTCTTCTGATTGGTTGGTAGTGAGGTAACAGGATATTTGGGGCATCAACATCATCAACCTTCTGGTCTCAATTAGTCTGGGGTCCATGTGCTTGTAGTTAGCAGTTTCCATCTGGTGAAAGTCTGGTTTCTGTAAAAACCGGTAATGTGCATCAGACATTGTTATCTATGTCCGTTAGGGGGGAACTAAAACTCCTGTGACTCTGCTATATGGCTGGTCTATTGTTTAAATTGTTACCAGTTTCCTGGCCCAACAGTTTTTCTTTGTTACTACATGTTCACATTTTCCTAATCATTAACTCTTGAGCCAGCCTTTTGAGACTCAGGGGAGGCCTGAAGCAAGGTCTTTTACTTCAAGAGACAGGGGACATGGGGAGAGTCCCAAAGGGTTGCGCTTGGTTTCAGTACCTATGAAAATGGTGTTTATTGCCTCCACAGCACCCCCAAATGTAGCACTCATTCATTTGTTTATTAGGTGTAAATTTCCCTGCTATACACCCTGAATACCCAGGTACCAATCCAGCAGTCTTTCCTCTCCAGGAGCTTATAGCCAGCTAACAAAAACAAAGCAGGTGAGTATATTAAAGGTATACTTAGGATAGATTGAAGATAGAAGTTACAAGGAAAAAGAAATATAGTGATGATGAAATCACACCCCTCTGAACATAATGTTAAAAGCTAAAAACTCCACCAACAAAAAGTAGTATTAATATTTTATCTTCTTTTTGAATGTTTATGTATTATGCTTCTTTATTCTGTCCTAGTGAATTATGTCAGATTTCCTAAAGGTGGTGCCCTTGTTTTAGGAGCTTTATCTTTTGTTGCTTTTTGCTTTACTTGTGTTTCTCTTGTGTTTCACCATGACTTATGATGTTGGAGGTTGATTTGGAAAAGATATTTCTTAGCAAGTTAAAGGAATATTTTGTTTCTATTTTAAGATGCTTTATTTAATAATGGGGAGTTATTTAAAGCTTATCAAATATATTTTAATAACTATTGAGATTATGTGTGTGTGTGTGTGTGTGTATATATATATATATATATATATATATATATATATTTTTTTTTTTTTTTTTTTCCCCCCACTCAGGAATACTTATTGAATGCCTCATATGTGCCAGGTGTTGTTCTGAGCACTGGGGCACAGGAGTAATCAAAGCAGCCTAACTGGTAGAGGTACTTTTAGCAGAAGAATTCAAGGTATGTTTCTTAATGATAACTATCAGTGTTTTTGCACTGCCTTAAGGCCCTTCACCCACAGTTCTGCTTTATTTTATACAGAGGGTTTTGACATAAGATTCTATTTTTTAAAAAACAATTCTACTTCTAAAAAACAAGAACAACAACAACAACAAAAAACTAACTCAGCTACTTTACTGTGTGACCTTGGGCAAGTTATATCAACTCTCTGAGGCTTCATTTCCTTTTGTATAAAAAAGTTATAAATAATATCTTGCTCAGAGGATTGCAGTGGGAATTAAAGGCTAAGTATTAAATGGATAATGCCTATAAAACTCTTGGCATATTCTTGGCTCATTGTAAGTGTCCTGTAAATGTTAGCTGTTATTGCTGCCACTTTTAGTTCTGTGAGTCAGTGACACCAAATTAAAAGTTCCCCCAGCTGGTGGAGGAAAAACTGAATCATGTTCTCTCCTGCTCCTGATTTTGTGTGATATTTGTGTTTACTCTGTTGATGTAATTGCTAGGTTTTCTAATTCTGAGCCCACATTTCTTTCCCTAGAAAAATTCAACTTGGATATGGTATAGTCATCTTTTAATATACTGTGGCATTCTCCTTTTCCTGATGATGTAATTAGTTATGCAGAAAATCCAATAGACTGTTTTTGTTTTTAAAGGGAGGTGGAATGAGAGAATTTGTGAAGGTGGCTTTTCTCCCTTTTGGAAACAAAAGAAAGTGAACTTCCTCCAGCTCTTTTGTCTGAATCTGGGTATTTCTCTGCATTTTGTTTCTTGGTTTATTGTCTTTCTCTACATCAAAGGCTTCTCACTAATTTAACAGAATTAGACATCCTGAAATGCTTATTGCTTCCTTCTCTGCATATTCTCTTTTGTGTCGCTTTGTTTCATTCTTTTATTAGCTGATATTTCTTGATTTCGAGAGCGTGTCTTTACCTTTAATCTGGTTAGAATTCTCTGCACCAGAAGAAATCATCTTTGAAGTGTCTGTTTTCTTTCCCTCACTTAGGGTCGCTGTCCTGTGACTTGAAGATCCAAATTCGCTCTCCCCCACCCATCCCAAGCCTGTTTGACCACAGGTCAAATAAATACCACTGGAGAAGAAAGGATTTATTTATTGAGCACCTTATGAGCTTGTAGAATCCCCACCAAAATCTTGCAAGGGGAGTTGGCTGCTCCCATTTACAGAAGAGAAAACCTGAGACTCATAAAGGATAATTTTTTGGGGGCAGGATTGAGTTTGGAAGAGATATTCTTACAATTACTTCACATTATCTCTTTAGTGGTTGGCATCTACATGGCTTGAATCCATCCTGAAGGGTAGCATAGTATAGATTTAGGATTTGGAGTCTGATCTTCATTTTCACCTTCAGTAGCTGTTACATCCTAGGAAATTTATTTAACTTTTTCTGAACTTTTGCTCTCTTATGTATAAAACGGTGCTATTTTTAGTCCTTCCACTAAAACTTGGTGAGACTCCATTAGGTGATTCAATGTAAAGTTCTCACCACAGTCTTGGGTACATAGTTAATATTACAGCTCTTCTCTTTCTCCCATTTCCTTCCTCTTCCCCCTCTCTCTCCCCTTCCTCTTTCACCTTTTCTCCATCTCCCCACTTTCCTTGCTCTCACCCTCCTCTTTCCTTTCCATCTCCTCTCCCTTCTCTCCTTCCATCACCCATCACCTCCTCTTCTCCTTTTATTCCTCATCACTAACCCCCTTTTCACTTTTTTAAAAAATTAATTAATTAATTTATTTATTTATTTTTGGCTGCGTTGGGTCTTTGTTGCTGTGCGCGGGCTTTCTCTAGTTGCGGAGACCGGGGGCTACTCTTCGTTGCGGAGACCCGGGGCTACTCTTCGTTGCAGAGACCCGGGGCTACTCTTCGTTGCGGTGCGTGGGCTTCTCACTGTGGTGGCTTCTCTTGCTGCAGAGCACGGGCTCTAGGCATGCGGGCTTCAGTACTTGAGGCTCACGAGTTCTAGAGCGCAGGCTCAGTAGTTGTGGTGCACAGGCTTAGTTGGTCCGCGCATGTGGCATCTTCCCAGACCATGGCTCGAACCCATGTCCGCTGCATTGGCAGGCAGATTCTTAACCGCTGTGCCAGCGGAGAAGCCCCTTTTCACTTCTTTTATTTTGTGAGGCTGCTAGTTTCCTTGAATGGGAGAAATAGTTAAGAGGTGCATTCCTGGGAGGATTAGGTGTGGTTGATGTTGAGTAGAAAGGAGTAACGTGGTACAAGGGAGAGAATATGATCAGCTGAAACAGACCCTACATCCAGTGAAAGTATCAGTGACAGAAATGACTCAAGTTAAGGCAAGCAACAAGGATATCTATTTCTTGTGTTAGGATAGGGGTAATAATTAACATACAAACATGGCTTTTCCTTGAAGATAGGAATGTGTCAGGGTCCCATGCATTTGCCAAGGGAAAATGGCAAAAAGGAAACAGAGATAATGCTATAGAATTAGCTTTCCAGTTTTGCATATTTTATATTTATAACTTTTTTATAGGAGTAACTTTTTACTCCTATAATGAGAGAACTAATGTGGAAATCCCACAATAAACACAGTGAACTTTGATCATTCAATTTTTTTTTTTAATTAATTAATTTAAAATTTTTTGGCTGCGTTGGTCTTCGTTGCGGTGCGCGGGCTTCTCATTGCTTGGCTTCTCTTGTTGCGGGGCATGGGCTCTAAGCACCCGGGCTTCAGTAGTTGTGGCGCACGGGCTTAGTTGCTCTGCGGCATGTGGGATCTTCCCGGACCAGGGATGGAGCCCGTGTCCCCTGCATTGGCAGGCGGATTCTTAACCACTGCACCACCAGGGAAGTCCCGATCATTCAGTTTTTAAACTCACATACAACCCATAATATTTACGTTGTCACACTAAGACATTTCTACTGTATTCCTCTCCTAAAAAAAAAATCAAACATTGAAATTCCATTAACCTGAGATCCCCAATGAATCTTTTCCTAGAATCTTTGAGTGTTAAAAATAGCCTCTTGTGGAATTCCCTGGTGGTCCAGTGGTTAAGACACCGTGCTTTCACTGTGGAGGGCCCAGGTTCAATTCCTGGTCAAGGAACTAAGATCCCACAAGCTGTGAGGTGTGGCCAAAAAAAAAGAAAACAAAAACAAAAACAAAACAAAAAAACACCACCTCTTGTTTTCTGTGAAAGCCTGGGCTCACTGAGAAATTTATGCCAGGTCTGAGAGATAGAAATAGATGTAGAGAGAGATAGAGATGAAGGTGGGGTGTGGGGGGCGGAGAAAGAAAAAGGAGAGATAAGGTGGTTTTCTTCTTTCTTATTTTAGTGTGTGGTGTGGGAACAGAAACAGTGAGAGTCATAGCAGATTCCCAACGTTAGGAGGAGGATGGAGGTCTGCAGGTTGCCAGAGAAGTGGACCATTGATTCTATCCCTTACAGTTCAGTAGTACTGGTAGGATCATCAGGGAAATAGCCATACTGTTCTGATCATCTTCTATTCAGCCCACCTTAAACGGTATGAGAGGACCAAATAAACAACACCCAACACTGCACAGATGAGATTGATAGCAGTATATAAGCCACATATATTCACAGACTGGGGGAGGAGGACATTGCACACCGTACAGGGCCACCCAGGGGTTGCACTTAGGTGCAGAGTGAATAAGCAGGGGCTGTAGGAAGCAGGCTTTGTAGTAATGATGATGAGGAGGAGGCGTGACCTGGTTCTCTTCGTTTGATGGAAAAATCCAATCATGAAAATTCATGAGGTTGATGCAGGGGGGGTAATATGTGTATAGATTAATCCCTGGGAGATGTCTAGGACTTTCTGATTAGTATCAAGAACATTCAATCTCTAGAAGAGAAGAACTCATTGTCCACTTCTCCTGCTGACTGAGTGATAGTCCAGGCCGTGGGACACAGTGTAAGCACCCAAGAAACTTCCTTTTATTCTTGTTTTTTAAAAGAGCTTTACTGAAGTATCATTTGCGTACTGCTCAAAAATCCACCTGTTTGGTGTATACAGAACATTGCAGAAAGAAATTAAGAAGACCTAAATCAATGGAAAGGCATTCCATGTTCATGGATGAGGAGACTTAACATTGTTAAGATGACAATACTCCCCAAGTTGATCTTGTTATTATTTCTGCTGCTTTCTCTCTTCTCCTTCTGGTAGTCCCATGTTTGTACGTTGCTAAACCTGATAGTGTCCCACAGGTCGCTGATGCCCCGTTGAATTTTCTTCATTCTTTTTCTTTCTTTTCTTCAGATTGGTTAAACTCTATTGATCTATCACCGAGTTCATTGATTCTTTTGCTAGCTCAAATCTGCTGTTGGGCCCCTCTAGTGAGTTTTTAAAATTTTTGTTATTATACTTTCAAACTCCAGAATTTCCATTTGGTCCTTGTGAAAAAAACAATTTCTAACTCTCTATTGGTCTTCTCTATTTGATGGATCAGTATCATAAAACTTTCTTTTAAATCTATGACATGGCTTGTTTTTAGTTCTTTGAACATATTCATAATATACTCTTTGGAGTCTTTGATAAGTCTACCATCTAAACCTCTGAAAGACAGTTTCTACTGATTGCTTTTTTTCCTGTGTAAAGTACCCTTTTCTGTTTCTTGGCATATCTCATAACTTTTTGTTGAAATTGGACATTTTATTTTTAACTTTTAAAAATATTGAGGTATAGTTGATGTACAATATTATATGAGTTTCATGTATACAACATAGTGATTTACAATTTTTAAAAATTATACTTCATTCATAGTTATTATAAACTAGTGGCTATATTCCCTGTGTATACATAGTAGTTTGTGCCTCTTAATCCCCTGCCCCCGTTTTGTCCGTCCCTCTCCCCACTGGTAACACTAATTTGTTCTCTGTATCTGTGAATCTGCTTCTTCTTTGTGATATTCAGTAGTGTGCTTTATTTTTTTTTTTAATTAATTAATTAATTAATTAATTATTTATTTATTTTGGCTGTGGTAAATAAATAAATTTATTTATTTATTTTGGCATCATGTGGGATCTTAGTTCCCTGACCAGGGATCAAACCCCTGCCCCCTGCAGTGGAAGTGCCAAGTCCCAACCACTGGACTGCCAGAGAATTCCCTCTTAGCTCACTTTTTTTTTTTAAAGGTAATGGGAACTCCTGGGATGGTGGAGTTGTTAATATATTTTAATATGTTTTGTTTATTTATTTATTTATTTGGTTGCGCCGGCTCTTAGTTGCGGCTGGCAGGCTCCTTAGTTGCGGCATGCATGTGCGATGTAGTTCCCTGAGCAGGGATCAAACCGGGGCCCCCTGCATTGGTAGCGTGGAATCTTTTTTTTTTTTTTAACTTATTTATTTATTTATTTTATTTTTGGCTGTGTTGGGTCTTTGTTTCTGTGTGAGGGCTTTCTCTAGTTGCGGCGAGCGGGGGCCACTCTTCATTGCGGTGTGCAGGGCTCTTACTATCGCGGCCTCTCTTGTTGCGGAGCACAGGCTCCAGACGCGCAGGCTCAGTAGTTGTGGCTCACGGGCCCAGTTGCTCCGCGGCATGTGGGATCTTCCCAGACCAGGGCTCGAACCCGTATCCCCTGCATTGGCAGGCAGATTCTCAACCACTGCGCCACCAGGGAAGCCCGGTAGCGTGGAATCTTAACCACTGTGCCACCAGGGAAGTCCCTTAGCTCTCTTTTAAATTGGGTTATTTGTCATTTTATTATTGAGGTGTACAAGTTCTTTATATGTTCTAGATACAAGTTCCTTATCTGACACCTGACCTGCAAATACTTTTCTCCCATTCTGGCAGTTTTCATTTTCTGAAAATTAAAGCATAAATTTTGATAAGGTCCAATCTGTAAACTTTTTCTTTTGTCATTTGTCCTTTTAGTGTTATAAATAAGAACTAATTTCTTAACCCAAGGTCTTAAAGATTGACTCATATTTTCTTCTAAGAATTTTATAATATCAGCTCTTAAAATTAAGCCTATGACCCATTTTGACTTAACTTTTGCATATGGTGTGAAAGGAGGTATCCAACTTCTTTATTTTGCATGCAGATATGCTTGTTTCAGCACCACTTGTTGCAAAGATTATTCTTGCCCCATTGAACTATCTTGACATGTTGTTGAAGATCGACTGCAAATGTGAAGGATTAGTTCTGGACTTTCAATTAGAGTCCATTGATCTAAAAAATAAAGAATAATGATAAGGTTCATTTTTTTCTTTTTCTTTTAATTGGAGTATTGTTTCTTTACAATGTTATGTTAGTTTCTGCTGTACAGCAAAGTGAATCAGCCATACGTATACATGTATCCCCTCTTTTTTAGATTTCCTTCCCATTTAGGTCACCACAGATCACTGAGTAGAGTTCCCTGTGCTATACAGTAGGTTCTCATTAGTTATTTATTTTATACATAGTAGTGTATATATGTCAATCCCAATCCCCCAATTCATCTAAGGTTCATTTTTTTCTATAAATTATTTTCTATTTTTTCTTTGTCATAGCAGGTGATATCGAATATGTCAGTTATTTAGCATGTATTGTCTGAAATGTGCTAATTCTTTTGTTTGTTTTTTGGTAGAAGCATCTCTAGAAATTGGTTTTAAATCTTCTTCTGCCAATGCTTTAGTAAAAGGCTAAAGATTTATACGGTCTGAGAACCTGCCATTTCTCCCACTTCCTCCTCCATTTCTCTGCCAATGCTTTAGACTTTTCAGCATTCTTCAACTAGGAATGCATGTGTGTGTGCAGTGTGCATGGGCATGTGTGTGTGTGTGTGTGTAATCTTGCCCTTTTTCAGTTGTGTAAATTCAGTGCCATGAACAAGTATGTGGGGACTTCCCTGGTGACTCAGTGGTTAAGAATCTGCCTGCCAACGCAGGGGACACGGGTTCGAGCCCTGGTCCGGGAAGATCCCACATGCTGTGGAGCAACTAAGCCCGTGTGCCACAGCTACTGAGCCTGCGCTCTAGAGCCCGCGAGCCACAACTACTGAAGCCCACGTGCCTAGAGCCTGTGCTCCGCAACAAAAGAAAACACCGCAATGAGAAGCCCGCGCACAGCAACGAAGAGTAGCCCCCGCTCATCGCAACTAGAGAAAGCCCGCGCACAGCAACGAAGAGCCAACACAGCCAAAATTAAACAAATAAATAAATTAAAAAAAAAAAAAAGTATGTGAAGGCTTTGGGATTAGATTTTCCCCCAGGGTAATACTTCCTTATAATCTGTTCAGAGAGTCAAAAATGGAAACTTCTTTGGGACCACGAGAGACGATTTTCTGGTCCCCATTAACTGCATAGCCCTTACAGTGTCCTGGTTTCCTTTTATTTATTTATTTTTATTAAATTTTTTTAATTTAAATATTTATTTATTTTTATGTCCTGGTTTCAAGTGAGGCTCTGCGTTACTGGCTTTAAATCACAGAGGACAAATATTGTACCTCCTTCCTGTACGGTGATTAAAAGTCTGTGTATCTCTTCCCCAGATGGTGACTGAAAGTCCACCACCAGGTCCCATGGATTTATTAGATAGGCACTGGGTGTTTTTTTTTTGTTGTTGTTGTTTTTGCGAGGGCTTTCTCCAGTTGTGTCAAGTGGGGGCCACTCTTCATCACGGTGCGCGGGCCTCCCATCACCGCGGCCTCCCCTGTTGCAGAGCACAGGCTCCAGACGCGCAGGCTCAGCAGCCGTGGCTCACGGGCCCAGCCGCTCCGCGGCATGCGGGATCCTCCCAGACCAGGGCTCGAACCCGTGTCCCCTGCACCGGCAGGCAGACTCTCAACCACTGCGCCACCAGGGAAGCCCTCAGTGGGTGTTTTTGACGAGGATAAGATTTAGTGATCAGTCTTTGAGGCACTTCATTATTTCTGACACCTGTGAATTTAACCGTCTTTCAATCAGGCCCAGTTAGTGAGGGAAATGATATTCGTCTAAAATTCCTGTTTGTTTTAAAAAGGAGACTAGTCCGGGGCTTCCCTGGTGGCGCAGTGGTTGAGAGTCTGCCTGCCAATGCAGGGGACACGGGTTCGAGCCCTGGTCTGGGAAGATCCCACATGCCGCGGAGCAACTAGGCCCGTGAGCCGCGACTACTGAGCCTGCGCGTCTGGAGCCTGTGCTCCGCAACAAGAGAGGCCACGATAGTGAGAGGCCCGCGCACCGCGATGAAGAGTGGCCCCCGCTTGCCGCAACTAGAGAAAGCCCTCGCACAGAAACGAAGACCCAACACAGCGAAAAATAAATAATAAATAAATAATAAATAAAAATTTTAAAAAAAGGAGACTAGTCCTTTTGAAAAATGCCAAGGATGTGTCGGATTCCGTACTTAGGACTGAGGCCAGGGCAGACGCAGTCCGTCCTGTCCTCCCCAATTACAGTCCCCCAGGGAAAATGGACAGTTTAATTGTAAGTAAAGAAAGGATGAACTGGAAAGACACGGGACTCCTTATACTGGGGAGTCAGAGAATAGCTCCAGGAAGAAATAAAATCTCAGCTAAGTCGGGACAAGACAAATCTTTTATGACAAGGACCAGCCCTCTATACCCTCTGGGACCCTCCTCCTACCCTCACCTCAAGTCCCAGCACTGAGCCTTCAGCTGTCAATCAAGCCCCCAGGAAGGACAATTGTGATGTGTATTTTTTTTTTTTTAATTTTTTAACATCTTTATTAGTGTGATGTGTATTGATGTTCCATCAGGACCCCGAGGAAGGGAAGGGAAGACAAGAACATCCTGACTGATTAACCTGAGCACGCTGAGACCCTCCCATTTGATACATAGGTTTCTTTGTAGGGGAAAAAAAAAAAAAGACCACACCTGCAGAGAAAGTGGTTTATTGACTGGATCCCCACACAGGGGGAACATGGTGGAGATGCAGGGAAAGGATTTCACCTCTGTCACTCAGAGCATCACCTTCACACTTGAGATTTCTTGATTTTCTTCACTGAGGTTTCAAAGGCTTGACTGCACCCAAGGCCACGGGTGGATGCACTGGACAGTAATTGAACACAGTCTTGGGGTCAGTGTTAACGAGTCTATTTGTTTTTCCAGTCAGTCCCATGGAGGGCAGAGGTCTCTTTCTCCTTTGCTTTCTGCTCTTCCCATGTCGACTCCTGCCCTCTCATGCCTGCTCCAAAGACTGTGCTGTCCTCTCTCTGCCCCTCTCTCACCTTCTCTTGCCACTAATCCTTCCCAGATCCTCTTCCTTCCATTTCTCGTCCTGCAAACTCTCTTGCTTCTTCCCCCTCGGACTCTCCTCTCTCCATCTTTTGCCTTTTGCCTTCGTCGCTTCCTCTCTTTACATCTTTTCTCCCCTCCCTCCTCTTCTTCCTCTCTGGGCCTCTGCCCCTCACTCTTCCTCCTGTACATTTCTACCTCATCCCATCTCTCCACCTGCCTCATCCTTCCTTCTCACTGTGGCACCTGACCCCACCTCTTTATCCAGCTCTGTCTCTTCCCATCCTCCCCGGACGCTCTTACCTTTTTTTTTAAATATAATGGAGTATTTTGCATTTTTTTAAAAAAAGGAATTCCTTTATTTTTATTTTATTTATTTATTTATTTATTTTTGGCTGTGTTGGGTCTTCGTTTCTGTGCGAGGGCTTTCTCTAGTTGTGGCAAGCGGGAGCCACTCTTCATCGCGGTGCGCGGGCCTCTCACTATCGCGGCCTCCCTTGTTGCGGAGCACAGGCTCCAGACGCGCAGGCTCAGTAATTGTGGCTCACGGGCCTAGTTGCTCCGCGGCATGTGGGATCTTCCCAGACCAGGGCTCGAACCCATGTCCCCTGCATTGGCAGGCAGATTCTCAACCACTGTGCCACCAGGGAAGCGCCGCTCTTACCTTTTTTATTGCTAGCAATACCTCCAAGCTCTATCCTGGTCCAAGTTTGGAGAGAGTGAGCACCAACGCCTCCAAAAAATACTCCTAGTTTTTGTGCAACTTTCGTATATTTTGCCTCAATAGATAAAGGGAAAGGTACGTTTGGCATGGTCTGAAAGATAGAAGAAATGGATGAAAACATTAATTGTGGGAGGGTTATTTTTAGTCTTATCAAGAGAAATGGACATGAATGGAACACACGGAGCTGGGTGAGGAGATGCCTGAGGCTTCCGTCTAGGAGACAGTTATGGACATTCCCCCTTCATCTGGGAAGCCACGTGCGCCTCACATGAGGATAAACTGCACACCTGCCTTTCCTAGTACAGTATTTCCATCTTCCTATATAATCCACATTTAGAGCACACCAACGGAATATGGAACCACGGATAGCGCAATCAAAATACGTTTTCCCTCCATAGATGAATGGGAAAACACATCCATTACCTGAACGAAGAAAGGCATTGTTCGCTTCTTCAGCTCTCAGGGTTTCATGATCTCTGCAGTAACTCTGACAAAGTCTCTGTTCAAGCTAGCCCATCATCCCCAAGGGCCTGCCCTGTACAGACCCCCTGCTAAGCATCAGGGATGTCAAGGTAAATATGGTGTGGTCCCTCCCTCAGGGACTAGGAAGGGTTCTTTAACTTTGGGCAGTTTCTACCTTAGCGTGTGGCACCAGCTCTGAAGTCCTGACCCTGGGTTCAGATTCCAGCCCCCCCATCTACAGAATGCTCACCCTTGATGCTCTGTAGGGGTGCCACCTTGGGGAATGTGCACACATGCCTCCTCCTGAGAGGGTGAAGTTACCTCATGCGTGTAAAGTACCTTTGGAGAATCCCGGTCACAGTTACCACGCCGCACATATTAGTTTGTTGCATTTGATTGCTGCTTTGTTGTCATCCTCTTCCAATGTTGATTACCTGGAGTAACTGCGAAAGAAACAGTGGTGTTCTCAGACAGCTGCTGATCTGGAAGAAAAGCAGAGGAGATGGATGCAGGGGGAGTGAGAACAAAGCAGGGGCACAACCAGAATACAATCTGCAGTAGGACCTGCCCTGCATCTCTAACTTTTATTTTCTTTTATATTTTGAAGTCATTGTTAACCCTGAACAGATAGACTCAATGACTAGAGGGCTAAACAGAAGAGATGAGTGGAGAATCTGACACATCCTCATTGCTCTCCTACTGACACACGTGAATTCAACAGTAAAGCTGAGACTCGGCTATAGCACACTGTTCACAGGACCTGCCCTGAGACCACACTGTCCCTGTCATTTCAAACAGTAAACTCTACATACATCAAAAACTCTTAATTTGAACAACGTAACCAACCCTGGGTGTAGGCTGCCCAGGTCTGGGAGATTGGAATGGATATTTAGCAATGAGGCAGGGGTCATGAGGGTTGTTAGTCAATAAGGCCTTTGGCTTTGGTGCCAAACTCACCTGGGTTTAAATTTCATAGAAGTTGCATGAAAATTAAATAAAATGTGAAGCCCTTGGGATATACTCAAGGAATGGCAAACGTATTTGTCACCGCTATTATTATTATCATTAGTTTTACACATCAATCCATGTCTGGGGCAGGCTGTTTCACACCAGTTCTAGCCCATCTCCCCTCTCTCACCTCCATTCACAGGGTCCAGTTGTAGAAATACAGACGCGCCAGCCCAAATCAGAAAGATCCCCAAACGCGGTGCCATGGCAGCTTGCTTTCCTGTGACTGACAAACGTCAGTCTGTTTCTTATATAACCCGTTACCCTGACACCCCTTCAAGCTGATAAGAATCAACCTCGCCGGGACGGTGCTTGTGCATTCCTCAGCCTGAGAGCATGCAGTGCAAGTTTATCTCTCACATGGAATGTACAGGACATTGGCTGGCAGTTTAATGTCTCCGAGCCTCAATAGTTTGAAATGCATTTAAAATGAGACCAAGGTCCCCTGGTTAGGGCTCCGCACTTCCACTGCAGGGGGCATGGGTTCGATCCCTGGTTGAGGAACTCAGATCCTGCAAACTGGGTGGCAGTGGCCAAATACATAAATAATAAAGTAAAATGAGGCCAAATCGTTTGCAAGATCCTTGTCAGTTCCAGCCTCCTATGACAAGGCAAAGAGGAGAGGGAAAGATGAAAAGGACCATCTTCTCTCACGGGGTTTTCCCCAGCATCCGTCTCACCTGGTTTCCTGACTGCAGACTCAGCACCAGGCTCAAGGCCCAACCAGCTGGCCTGTTGGAGCCTCAGAGCAACCCCATAAGGCAGCTGTGCGGGTCTCCATGTGAAGGAGGAAGAAACCGAAGCTCAGAGAGCTCCTCAAGGCACAGGGTGAGTTAGGGCACAGCCGGCTGTTGAAGCCACTCAGCCTAGTGGACCTTTTCAGAGAGGAAGATCCCCTGCCATGTTTCACACTCAACCATATTTATCTGCCCCACGTGGCTTCCCCACCCAATGCTTCCCTTGCTCTGAGCCTCCATTTCCTCACTTGCAAAATGCACATCACAATCCGTTCCTTACAGGGCAATGTGAGTTGTGTCTCTGAGGAGCTTTAAGCTGGTGTGGGGACTCTTTACACAGTAGGTGCTCTGAGAACACCAGCTCACCACCGGTGCAAATCCATGGGTCCATTTATAAGTCTCCTCCCTTCTAGTTCTCTGATGAACACATCCTGGGTCTTGGAAAGCTATGTAGTAATGTTTTCCCCGAGGAGATAACCAGCCATCATGCGTTCACTGAATGGGGTCTTTGAGGAATCTTTGGGCCTGTTGAGGGAATAGGCATTTCAAGGTTCTCACCTATCTATCCCAGAGCACTCCTTAAAATGAAGCCTTGCTGGCTGCCTTTTAGGCCTGTATGAGTTTATTTTATTTTTTATTAATTTTTAAAATTTGTATTTTATATTGGAGTATAGTTGATTTACAATGTTGTGTTAGTTTCAGGTGTACAGCAAAGTGATTCAGTTATACATATACATATAACCATTCTTTTTCAGATTCTTTTCCCTTATAGGTTATTACAGAATATTGAGTAAAGTTTCCTGGGCTATACAGTAGGTCTGTGTTGATTATCTATTTTATGTATAGAAGTGTGTATACGTTCATCCCAAACTCCTAATTTATCCCTTACCCCACCTTTCTAGGCCTGTGTGATTTTAAATTTTATGTGTTAACTTGACTGGGGTAAGGGACGCCAAGAGAGCTGGTAAAACATTATTTCGGGGTTTGTCTCTGAGGATGTCTCCAGAAGATATTAGCATATGAGTCAGTAGATTGAGGAAGGAAGATGGCCCTCACCAGTATGGATGGGCATCATTCAATCCCTTGAGGGTCTGCATAGAATCAAAAGGCAGAAGAAGGGCGAGTTCACTCTCTGCTTGAGCTGAGACATCCCTCTTCTCCTGCGCTTGGTCATCATTGGTCTTGGTGCTCCAGATTTCAAATTCAGAACAAGACTTACACCACTGGCTTTCCTGGTTCTCCGATTCGCGGATAGCAGATTGTGGGACTTCTCCACCTCCAATTCCTATAAAAATCTTTTCTTATATCTCTCTCTATATCCTATTGTTTCTGGAGAACCCTGGCTAATACAGATTTTTGTGCTGAGAATGGTTCTAAATGAACAACATGTTAAGGATGAGTTTTCTGAATTGGTTCTGAGGTTCTTGGAATTGGCTCTCTGATCGGATTAGATTTAAAGACACGAATGGGGAATTCCTTGGCGGTCCAGTTGGGATTCTGCGCTTCCACTGCAGGGGGCACGGGTTCAATGCCTGGTCGGGGAACTAAGATCCCACAAGCCCTGCGGTGCGGGGAGGGGTGGGGGTGGGGGTAAAAAAAAGACACTAATGACTTCCCAGTCGTAAAAGATGAGTTCAGGAGTTCAAACTTTTAGCCCAACTGCTGCCTAAATGACCTGAGTTTCTTGACCCTGATCTCCTATAGCTGCAGGGCTGAAATTGCTAAAAGTCAAACATAGAACCCCATCCTGCCATTGGCTGATTTGGCAACTTGATCGCAATGCAAGTTGAACCCTCAGATTCTCAGGGTGTCTACTGTTTTTTGTTTTGTTTTTGGCCTCGCCCCGCGGCATGCGGGATCTTAGTTCGCCGACCAGGGATCAAACCCAGGCCCCCTTCAGTGGGAGCGCAGAGTCTTAACCCCTGGACTGCCAGGAAAGTCCCTGTCTACTGTTAAATGAGGGCACTGATTGAGGGAGTTGGGATCCTGTAAGTTGGAATGGGGACCTGTGGGAAGACTCTGATGAAGGTGGAAACATTGAGCCCCTAAGTTGTGATATGTCTTCTTTGCCATTGGATGAGGTTTTCCCACCCCCGGTGGAAGCTTCCCCCGCTCCAGTCCAGCAGAAGTGGCCTTCCAACCCCCAGTGGTGGTGGCCTCCCAACACAGAGTGGTACTTCCACCCACAGTGATGTAGGCCTTTCCACCTGGTCTGAAGGGATTAACCCTGCATCACCTGAGCACATGGTAACCCTGCAAGACGATGCTGATTCTCCTCGGGGTCCACTCCCACCACCCCTCTTTGCTTCTAGACCTATTGTTACTAGACTCAAGTCCCAGCAGGCCCCTAAAGGTGTGGGAAATGAGGAGATGCACGGTCCTCCAAAGGAACTCCTTGACTTTTATCATTTATTCAGATAGGAATCTGGGAAACGTGTGGGAATGGATACTAAGTGTGGCGGATAGTGGTGGAAGGAACCTAAAGTTGGATCAGGTAAAATTTACTGGTACAGGCTCTCTACGCAGAGATTCTGCTTTTAATATTGCAGCTCAGGGAGTTAGAAAGGGCTCGAACAGTTTAGTTGGTTGATTGGCTGAAACATGGACCAAAAAATGGCCCATTGTGAACAAATTGGAAATGCCCTACTTCCCTTGGTTTAATGCAGAGGAAGGAATTCAGAGGCTTAGGGAGACTGGACTGTTAGAGTGGATTTGTTATTTAAGACTGTCAATGAAAATAATCAATAAACAATCTGCAATAGGAATAGAAAAGAGTTTTATTCGAGCCAAACTGAGGACTATAGCCCAGGAGACAGCCTCTCTCAGATAACTCTGAGGAACCGCTCTGGAGAAGCACGGTTTTCAGCACAGTTTTATATAGTGTCAGAACAAAGAATATGAAACAAGTTAGGGGTACATTTCTTCAAGGTTTCAAGAAAAACCAGTCAGCACATACACAGCAAGTCAGTATGGCCTGGGCCCCTGGGAAGGGAGTCTTGTAGAAGGAGTATCAGCATTGGCATCCCAGGAATGGAGGCATTTAATCTTTATTTTTAACATGGACAGTCTTTACTTCTGGTCAATGCACCCTTATCTTTAATAATTAAAGCAGATGTACAATGTATGTTTGATAGGCCACAAACAGGCTGTTGTAGTTAGCAAAAAATTCAAGTTAACTCATGTGTGAGCCAGAAGGACTTCCCCAGCCCTCAATATGTGAACATTTCTTTGATCAAGACCCACTCACACCCACTTTGGGAAACAGAAACAGAGTCACAAACATAGAAAACAAACTTCTGGTTACCAAAGGGGAAAGGGGGTGGGGGAGGGATAAATTAGGAGTTTGGGATTAGCAGATACAAATTACTATATATAAAATAGATGAACAACAAGGTCCCACTGCATAGCACAGGGAACGATATTCAATGTCCTGTAATAAACCACGATGGAAAAGAATATGAAAAAGAATATATATATATAATTGAATCACTTTGCTGTGCATCAGAAACTAACACAACATTGTAAATCAATTATACTTCAATAAAATTAAAATATTAAAAAAATAAATTATTTGTCTTTCCTGATTATTTCTTTCTGGAGATATATTCTGACTCCTCAATATGAGGCTCTCTGGTCATGTCCTGCCAGTTTTTTCGCTCCCTACTTGCACTTAAATTGTCCATCTTCCCCAGGGGAATGTAATCTTTGGAAGGACAAGTTGGACCGGGCTCTTTGCCCTGGCATCAGTCCTGAGGGCAGAACCTGGCACATACTTGGCCCTCTGATGTTTTTCAAAAGGCATGTTGCCCTTTAAAAAAACCCAGATATTCTAGAAAAGTAATATATAAGTTACTAGCTGGGCTTGAATGAGGCAAAATTAAATTCACAGGTGCCAACACAGGAATAGAAGTAATTTAAAATGTTCAAGTCATATTAAATGCATGACTATGACTCCAAATTGCATTTAATATGGTTTGTATTAAAGGATGTAAAAAGTACACCCAAGACAGTTAAATCTCCTGTATTCCATATCCCACTATTTTCTGGTTGTACCAAAACCAAACAAACAAGCAAACAAAAAACAACTAGCAAATGATTGTACGCTTTTAAAAAAACTACACTTAACAAATGGGATGAGGTAGGATTCCTCTTTCTTTTTTTGGCTGCGTTGGGTCTTTGTTGCTGCATGCGGACTTTTCTCTGGTTGCAGCGGGTGGGAGCTACCGGTGCGCGGGCTTCTCATTGCCGTGGCTTCTCTTGTTGCAGAGCTCGGGCTCTAGGTGCGCGGGCTTCAGTAGTTGTGGCTTACGGGTTTATTTGCTCCGCGGCATGTGGGATCTTCCCGGACCCGGGCTCGAACCCGTGTCCCCCGCATTGGCAGGCGGATTCTTAACCACTGCGCCACCAGGGAATCCCGGGATTCCTCTTTCTTAAAAATGTTTCTAGAGCTACTAAAAACTTGCATTTACAAAGGAGTTGAAAAAAGTATTCCTCTGGACTGTACAAGAAGGGAAACAGGGACCACTGATAAGGCATGGTATATGATATTAATCAGACTTCTTTTTCTCCTTCTTCATCAGAGCCTGGATTCTCCTTGTTTTTAGTTTCTCCACTTTCTGCAGGTAAATCTTTAGTTTCTTGGTTAGGTACTTCAGCCTGTTTTCTCTCTGTTCCCCTTTTCCCTTTTGTTTGCACTTTTTTTTTTTTTTCCTGCCACCTTTTTGACTTCCTTTCCACTTTTGCAGCAGCAGGTTTAGCAGACCAGCCCTCCCATCTCCTCCTGGGCTCCTCCTTCATAGTCTTGGGCATCATGGCTGTGGGGAGGGTGGGTGCCCCGTGCCTACCTGAAGGGCACGCTGAGATCCTTCCCAAGATGGGCTGCCTGGCCCCTGTGCTCCTCCCACCACCCAAGCTGCTGGGACCCTTGGCCAAGTAGGGTGGTGGGAGGGTGGTGGGAGAACCAGATGGAACTGGATTGGACCTGTTATTGATTTTTTCTTCTTTTCTATTGTATTTTATTTTTTTGCTTTGCTGAGCAGCTTCTGGGATCTTAGTTCCCTGACCAGGGATCGAACTCATGCCCCCTGCAGCGGAAGTGCAGAGTCCTAACCACTCACCGCCAGGGAAGTCCCTGTTATTGGTTTTTAATATAATTCCATCGTGGTATGAGAATAATTTCTATGACCTGAATCCTGCCAAATTTACTGTGACTAAATTTTTGGTCCAGAATATGGCCTATCTTGATAAATGTTCCATGTATACTTGAAAAGAATTTGTATTCTGCTCTTGTAGAGTGCAATGTTCTACATGTATCAATTATGTCACATTGGTTGATAGTGTTATCCAGTTCTATTATATACTTGCTGATCTTCTCTCTGCTTGTTCTATCAGTTACCGAGAGCAGAGAATTGAAATCCTGAACTATAATTGAGGATTTATGTTTCACTCTGCAATTCCTTCAGTTTTTGTTTCACAGATTTGAAATTCTATTATTGAGGGCATCCATGTTTAATAGTTGTATCCTCTTGATGAACTGACTTGTTGTTCATATGAGATGATCTTTATCCTTGATAGTGTTCTTTGATGTGAATTACGCTTTGTCTTATATTAAAATAGCCATTCTAACTTTCTTCGAACTAATAGCATGGACATGGTGAGTTTTACCTTGTTTGGTGCTGGATATTTTTTGTCTACCTATACATATTATTGAGTTTTGTTATCAAATTCAGTTTAGCTTTTTGGAAACAGTTGGATCCTTTTGGTCTTGCTTTTATGTTTTGTTAGGCAGGTCTGGAGCAGTGCTCATCTGGGGCTAATTATTGCCACTACCGAGGCAAGACCTTCCTGTGTCCAGCGCCCCGTAAGTTATGAATATTTCCATTCTGGCTGATGGGAACAGTCGTTATTCCCTGCCTGATGTGAGGGCCAGGCCTGACCTCTAATCCTTTCAGATTGTTTTTACCCCAGTCCTGGTAGTTTCCTCACCCATATGTGATGGTCAACACTCCTCTGCAGATCTCCAGAGTTCTCTCTCTGTGCTGCCCTCCTCTCGCTGGTGTTCTGGCCTGTGAACTCAAGCTGCCTTGATTTCCTCAGACTCTGAGATCTGGATTATCCTTGGCTCAGACAGGGTGCCAGGCTCCACCTGAGTTCTCTTTCCCTGTGCTAGGGACTGGAAATTCTCTCAAGATAAAAAGCTGGTGTCATCACAGGGTTTGCCTTGATTCCTTTCCCATCTCTCAGGAATTACTGCCCTTTGTTGCTTGATGTCAGGTGTCTTGAAAACAATGTATTTTGTCTAGTTTTTGTTTGTTTCATGTAGGAGGATAAATTTAGTCCCTGTTACTCCATTTGGAGCAGAAGTAGAAGTGTATCATTTTATTTATTTTTTATTTTTTATTTTTGTATCATTTTATTTTTAACCTACCTGTATCATTGTATTTGCAATGATTATCTTGTAGACACCATATAGTTGGTTCATGTTTTTATTTTTTTATTTTTATTTTTTAAAAATATTATTTATTTATTTATTTATGTATTTTGGCTGCTCCGGGTCTTAGTTGTGGCACTCAGGATCTTTAGTTATGGCATGCAGCTTTCTCAGTTGTGGCATGCGACCTCCTTAGTTGCCCGACCAGGGATTGACCCCGGGCCCCCTGCATTGGGAACGCAGAGTCTTACCCACAGAACCACCAGAGAAGTCCCTATTTTTAATCTCTTCTGATGATTAGTCTTTAACAATTTAATAATTGGTCTTCCATGGTGTTTTTAGCGGTTGTTCTAGAGAGTATAATACTCATATAATATAGTATAATATAATACTCATACTTAACTATTGCCACTTCAAGTGAAATGTAGAAACTTTATGATTGTATAGATTCCTTTACTCTCTTCCTTTATGTTATAGTTGTTAATGGGAGAGGCATTTAATTGAGATTTCACGGTTGGTACAGTATTTCAGTGGCATTGTGACAACAAGGAGGGAGACAGAAAGAAAAAGTCATTAGAGGCAAGAAGGTTAAGGGTGGAGACCCAGCTACTGGGTAGTAAGAGAAAGGATGGAGAGGAGGCAGTGACAAGGGTGAAGTTATCAACTGAGGATGGGACTTTTTACAGGGACTGGTTGATGCTGACAACAAGGAAGGGTACCATGTGATAGAGTCTGATTCTGAAGGCATAAAATCAGAGCAGTTGGGAGTAATATTGGACTAGGACCAGAGACTCAGCTTCCTCGTGCTAAAAACACATATTGAGGGCTTCCCTGGTGACGCAGTGGTTAAGAATCCTCCTGCCAATGCAGGGGACACGGGTTCGAACCCTGGTCCGGGAAGATCCTACATGCAGCGGAGCAACTAAGCCCGTGTGCCACAACTACTGAGCCTGCACTCTAGAGCCTGTGAGCCACAACTACTGAGCCCACGAGCCACAACTACTGAAGCCTGCGTGCCTAGAGCCCGTGCTCCGCAACAAGAGAAGCCACCGCAATGAGAAGCCCGCGCACCGCAATGAAGAGTAGCCCCCGCTCGCCGCAACTAGAGAAAGCCTGCACACAATGAAGACCCAATGCTGCCAAAAATAAATAAAAATAAAAATAAATAAATTTATTTTTAAAAACCACACATATTGAGATTTTGATTTTGGCTTAGGATGTGGGAGAACATGGAAGACCTTAACTTCTGCAATAACACCAAGAAATATCTGGACATTATAAAATGTCACATATTGGAAAATTAAAGAGAAATGGAAAGGGAATTCCCTTGCGGTCCAGTGGTTAGGACTCTGCACTTCCACTATAGGGGGCACGAGTTCAATCCCTGGTCAGGGAACAAAGATCCTACAAGCCTCAGGGTGTGGCAAAACGAACAAACAAACCCCCCAAAAACAGAGAAATGGAAATGGATACAAGAGAGCCCCTCTGGTTACCATAGAAGAGAGCCCTTCATAGGTGACTGGCAAGCCATGGCAGCTTCCTGAGGCAAATCCTGGGTCAGGGAGTTGGGAGGTGGAGGAGAATATCTGTCAAAGACAGAGAGATCTTACTGTGTCCACAAGAAGCCAGTTGATTTACTGGTGACAGCAGGAACAGATGGGATGGATTGGAGTCTGGCAGACCACCAAGCACAAAATTAGTTTTCTCAGTATAATAATTCTCTCCTCCATCTCTACTCCAATTTTATCAAGAAAAGGTAATTTAAGGTAATACTGAAAAACAGGAAAAGTGTTATCAGTTTGTGCTTTTTTTTTTACAGCTTCATTGAGGTATAATTGACATATAGTACACTGCACATATTTAAAGGGTACAATTTGATGATTTTTGACATATGTGACCACCCCAGAAACCTCACCATTACCACAGCCAAGATAATGAATGTATCCATCACTCCAAAAGTTTCTTTGTTCTCCTTTGTAATCTATTCCCCCCTCCTTCTCCATTCTAGATAACCACAGATCTGCTTTCTGTCACTGTAGATTTAACTTTCGTTCTCTGAAGTTTAATATAAGTGCAGTCATACAGTATGGACTCCTTTTTGTCTAGCTTCTTTCATTCAGGATAATTATTTTAAGATTCATCCACGTGGCTGTATGCATCAATAGTTCATTCCTTTTTTTACTGAGTAGTTTTCCATCATGAAGACATGTCATAATTTATTTATTTTTACACTGTTGATGGGCATTTGAGTTGTTTCCAGTTTTTGGCTATTATAAATAAAGCTGTTATGAATATTTGTATAAAAATCTTTGTGTGGACATATGCTTTTGTTTCTTTTGGGTAGTACCTGGGAAAGGAATGGCAGAATCCTATGGCAAGTGTATGTTTAATTTTTTAAGAAATTTCCTAACACTGGGAACAAAGCAAAGTGTCCACTCTCACTACTTTTATTCATTGTACTAGAAGTCCTAACCACTACAATAAGAAAAGAAAAGAAATAAAAGGTCGACATGCTGGAAAGAAAAAAAAACTGTCCCTGTTTGCACATGACATGATTGTCTACTTAGAAAATCTCATGGAGCCCACAAAAAAGCTCCTAGAACTAATAAATGAGTTTAGCCAGATTCAACACACAAAAATCAATTGCACTTACTTTCTATACCAGCAATGAAAAATTGAAAACTGAAATTTAAAAGTACCATTTACAATAGCCCCGTAAAGGTGAAATAACTATGACTCTAACAACATATGTTCAGGACCTGTATCCTGAAAACTGCAAAACTAGAATTCTCATCCATTGCTAGTGGGAATAAAAAAATGATACAAGCACTCTGGAAAACAGTTTCTCAGTTTCTTGTAAAGTTAAACACACTCTCGCCATATGACCCAGCAATCCTACTCCTAAGTATTTACCCTAGAGAAATACAATTTTATGTTTACATAAAAACTTGTACCCAAATGTTTACAGCAAACACTTGTACACAAATGTTTACTTTATAACTGCCCCAAACTAGAAACAACCCAGACGTCTTCAATGAGTTAATGGATAAACAAACAGTGGTATGTCCATACAATGTAATAATATTTCTCAATTAAAAGGAACAAGCTGTTGATATACACAACATGGATGAATCTCAGAGCCATCATGCTGAGTGAAAGTAGTTGGTTTCAAAAAGTTCCATTCTGTATGAATCCATTTCTATGACTTTTTTTGGAAAGACAAATCTATAGTGATCAGAGAACAGATCAGTGGTTGTCAAGGACTTGGATGAGGGAGGATGTGATTACAAAGGTGCAGAACAAGAGAGTTTTTGAGATGAAGAAACTGTTCTGTATTCTGACTGTAGCGTTGTTCAATTAATTAATTAATTAATTTTTTTGGCCATGCCAAAATTGTTTTTGGCCACACGTGGCTTGCAGGATCTCAGTTCCTCGACCAGGGATTGAACCCGGGCCACAGCAGCGAAGGCCCCGAATCCTAACCACTAGGCCACCAGGGAACTCCGTGCCTTGTTTAATTTATACAAGTGATATTTCGCTGCAATGGAAATTTCTTACTTTTTAAAAAAACATAATGCAGGGCTTCCCTGATGGCGCAGTGGTTAAGAATCCGCCTGCCAATGCAGGGGACGCGGGTTCAAGCCCTGGTCCGGGAAGATCCCACAAGCCGCGGAGCAACTAAGCCCGTGCGCCACAACTACTGAGCCCACGTGCCACAACTACTGAAGCCTACGCGCCTAGAGCCCGTGCTCCACAACAAGAGAAGCCACTGCAATGAGAAGCCCACATACCGCAACGAAGAATAGTCCCTGCTCGCCACAACTAGACAAAGCCCGCGTGCAGCAATGAAGACCCAATGCAGCCAAAATAAATAAATAAACAAAAAAACTAAAAAAAAACTCATCTCCCACTCTGACATCCCTGCCCCAAACGAGGATGTGCCCACCTGGCCACTATAACAGCATTGACAAAAGAGAGGAATTTTCAAATTCTTACTTTCTGCAGTGCCCATCCTTCTTAGACTTCTACCTCTTTTCTTGTCTACTCTCTAGAACTTACTTTTTTTTTTCACATCAGCATCAAGTTTCAGGTAATCGGCTGCAGTTGATGGTGGTTAGTTTTGTTGTTGGAGAGGGGTGTGTGTGCATGTGTAGTGGAGTTTGGTTCACTTCAATAAGCAGAAGACCCATAACCTCAAGTTGCCAGTCACATCTTATGGGTGCTGTTAAGTTGTAAAGCTGTTGGAAATAATGCCTGTCCCTGAAGTGCTGCTACCTTGACAGGGGAGATTATACGTCGTGTGGGAAACTGTAAAATATTGAAGGAAGGCTGGCAGATGTGCTGGGGCTATGCTGAAGGAGATCAGTGGGTGCCAGAGAAGTCCGGAAAGGTCTGCTGGAGTTGGCGGTGAGATGTCTAGTGGGGTCCTCTGGGGTGGGTAGATGGGAAGAGGAAATGGAATTTCAGGGAGGAAAGGACGTGAACACAGCCCTGGAGGGAGCAATGAATATCATGTGTGATGATGGGAGGCTAAATCCGGGTGGGTGAAGCACATGTACGGCAGGGTGATATTATGCTATTACTGTTATCTCCCCACGCCCCCATTCTTTGTACTAATTCTCTTGCCCCTTCTCCTCCAGTCAGTCAGTAGGCCTATTACCCTAGATATGCAAAAAGCCAGAAATACCTTCATGTTCAGCCCTGAAATTTCAGAGTAGGCTATGTAAATTGAAGTTGATGTAATTCCAAAGGCCCAACTTTTGACTTGTTAGACTTGGAATTTTTAAGTTTCAGTCTAAGAATGAAGGCTTTATGGCATGATTGTTTTGTTTGTTGTGGGATCTCAGTTCCCCGACCAGGGATTGAACCCCAGCCCTGGGCCCTCGGCATTGAGAGTGCAGAGTCCCAATCACTGGACCGCCAGGGAATTCCTATGGCATGATTGTTGGAAAAAGAAAAAGTAGATTTGAGAAGAATGTGTGATAGTGGTCTGTGTATGCTGGGTGATAAATTGCAGGGTCTAGGCCGCATCTCGTTCTCAAGTACCTTGGGAGAAAGCAAGTCTCTATGAAAGGATCTTTTCTCCAGATCTTCAGGAATTTCATCACCTATATGGGATTCCTAGGCTGCTTTAGATTATTTGAGAGCAGTTGGAAGAGGCCCCGAAGTCGCTAAGAGGGATGGCAGAGCTTACAGGGCCTGCGTGGAGCCCATGAATCCCCAGACAGGGTTGAAGATTTCCCAGTGGAAGCCAGCAGGAATGGAAGCTGAGAACCAGGCATCAGTAAGAACCTGGACATAAGCAGGATGAGAGGTGAGAACTAGACAGTCACCTCCTGCCCACCAGCACTACAGCAAAGCCCTGGGTGAGGAGAGTGGAAAGGAAAACAAGCCCTGAATTGACTGAACTTAGATCTGAAATGACTGAGAAAACCCTGACGTGACCGAGTTTACTCAGATTGGTTAAGTTTCTACCTACCACTAGGTAGAATGGGAGATTGTTATAAACAAAATTATCATAAAAAGAAATTTTTAAAAACAAAATTATCATAAAAAGAAATAATATATTTAAATAGTTTATATTATATATTTAAAAATTAAGAAAGTTGGCACACTTGAGTTTGTGGACTAAGAAATTTGTACATGCTGCATGAAGCTCTTTGGCATATGATAGATATAATTTTAAAAATACCATAACAATTCACAGGCCAAATTTTTGAAAATTGTGGCTCTCCTCCATTTAGTCAGGAGTGTCTCCTGCAACTGTCTTCAGTGCAAGAAGCCAGTGTCCTATGGGAAACAGCTACTTGGCTTTTTCGGTTCGTTTTTTGTTTTTGATTTTGTGTTTTACCCCAAATAGTACTTACCAGTCAAGGCTCTGAATGCTTGTAATTTCCCAAATTTATATGTCCCCTCATTAAGTTAAAGTTTTATTTGTTGGTGTTTCCTCTCCCTCTTTAGAGAGATTCACCAAACTGACACAATGGAGAACTGGATGCCTGGGAACAAAGATGCCTGGAGTGGGCCTTTAACTCAAAGAGTTAGTAAGAACTAGAGAACTTTCTAGAAAGAACTTGGCTGGACTATACTGTGATCAGACTCCCCTGTCCTTTGTGGGAGGGGTCAACAGTTTGTATTAAAAGTCTCTCCTCCCACTCCCAGTGCAGTTTATTGTATGTCAATTAAGCCTCAATAAGGCTGTTTTTTAAAAAAATGAAAAAAAGTCTGTTCCCCTTTACTCTACCTTTTACTTTGCTCTATACAGCTCCTATATCACTGGAGTCTTTTACAGTAACATAGACTTTATGTATTCTTGAGTAATAAGTTAAATAAATAAGCATAAGAATGTGAAAAAAGAATCTCCCCACCCAATAGTTTTACACCAACATTCATCAGACCCTACTGAGCCCCAGGTCCCTCCTAAGTTCTTTCTGTCCACTGAGGAGGCATTAAGCAGTCAGCAGAGATGGGAAGGAATGATGTAAAGTGGGCAAGGGACAAACAGGATAGAGGGAGATGGGGCCACTATAATTGAAGAATTTAGAGTCTGATTTTTCTCATTCTGCCACACCTCCCAGGGAGATATTAGAACCCCAAAGCAGGTGACGTTGTCCTTACAATTGGGTAGGGAGCGTTCTGGAGGAGGACAACATTAGCCTCTTGTCCAGCTAGCAAGAGAAGGACACCTATTAGAGTGAAAGGAAAACCAGACTTTAGGTCAAAACATCAGAGTTCTGGTCCTAGCTCTGCCCATAGCTATGTAAGCGTGAGAAATTCATTAAAGTTTTCGAGATCTTTGATTCCCTTTCTGCAAAATGTGTAGGTTGGAGAAGATGAATTTTAAGGGCCCTTTTAGCTCAGTAATGCCACTTCTAGTTTTGAGGCATACACAAGTCACAGCAGAAACTTTATTGGAAATGTCAAATACATCCACTGGAACTGTTCTTCAAACTTCCACCTGCTCAACTTGCTGATGACCACTCAAAAGAGATGTCCAGTGACCCGGGACCAGAAGCACCTACTCAACGGACAAGCGGTTGCAGCAACAGCGGCAGCAGTAGCTCTAACCTCCAAACTGAAGTGTGAAGCCATGTGGCCCCACTTTCAACCTTTCGGGGAGAGACAGACCTGAGTGGACACGTTTCCTTCACCCACAGGGGCCCTATTATAAAGATCCCAGACATCAGCCTGCAACCATCTGCGGATGTACAGCCTTTGATCTCCAAAGGTGCACTGAGGTCTCCTGTGGAACAAGAAAGGATGGGGAGACACATAGATGTTTTAGGAAATCAGAGAGGAGTCCAGTCCTCCCTCATTCCTGGAACCCTGAGTGTCAGAACCTCTTGGGCTACACTCAGATGTCTGGTTTTCCAGCCTCTGAAACCATCAGATGTTCAGTTTACCTCCAGTGACCTGAAGTTTTCCTTGATAGCATCGATTTGTATCGTTGGGGCAGGGAAGAGAAGGAGCATTCAAACAGGACCCCAAAGCCAGACAAGTTGGGCAGCGGAGGGCTGTTGACCCTCTGGGAGCTGAAGGGGGAGAGAGAGGGACAAGTAAGGGCGTGTCCCGCCTCTCGAGTTGCCCCCCCTTGATGCCTTCTCTTCCTCAAGTCTTTCCTGCTGATGCCTCTCTACTCAAGGACTATTACTACCACCTCCCCACCCCTCTCCAACTGATTTCTGTGCTGTCAGAACCCCATCCAACATGACTTCCAAACTCTGTGCTCAGGTGTGGAGATACAGATATGAAAAGGACACAGTTCCTGCCATCTAGGATCACTGCCTTGAAGGAGACAGACATGTAAGTAATTAACTACCATACAATTCAGTAGGCATTGTGTCCAAGGTCTAGTGGCAAAGAAATGGAGGAGGACCTAAGTACCTAAAATAATTTGGTTAGGTATTTTCCCAGAGGAGACGCCTGAGTCGAGATGGAGGAAGAACAGAGGTTAGCTATGTGAAAATGGGGGAGGGGGAGTGGGGGAGGGGAGCAAGGGAAACAGCAAGGACGAAGGCCTGGAGGTGTGAGGCGGCTTGGTGGATGGAGAATTGTGAGAAACTGTGGTGTTGATAGGCAGCTGGTAGGCACAGGTGGGACTGGACTGTTTTTTATAGCCAGCGTCCATTCTGATTGGTCAGTACCATCTCCACTGTTAAATATTTTGAATCCTAGCCCCAACCAGAATACAATAAATGACAGAAGGAAGAGAAGGAAATGAGCTGAAAAGATAGGCGGAGCCAGATGTCTATAGGCCTTGAGGACCAACGGGGGAACTGGGCTGTGGCCATGCGGCAAGGGGGAAGCAATGCTTGTTAGATTGATGATGCCATCACCCTGCTCAGAAACCTCCGCTGACACTGTATTGCTTAATGAACCCCATTTACACTCCAGCCTTCACTGATGTCCCTCTGCTCGGAGCAGCGTTTCCAGACCTCAAGGTAACAATTTAGAGAAAGAAAGACAAGGGGGCTTCCCTGGTGGTGCAGTGGTTGAGAGTCTGCCTGCCAATGCAGGGGACACGGGTTCCAGCCCTGGTCTGGGAAGATCCCACATGCCGCGGAGCAACTGGGCCCGTGAGCCACAACTACTGAGCCTGCGCTCCGCAACAAGAGAGGCCGCGACAGTGAGAGGCCCGCGCACCGCGATGAAGAGTGGCCCCCGCTTGCCGCAGCTGGGGGAAGCCCTCGCACAGAAACGAGGACCCAACACAGCCAAAAATAAATAAATAAATAAAATAGGTTGCAGTTTCTTTAAAAAATAAAAATAAAAAAAAAAATTTTTCTAATTAAAAAAAAAAAAAAGAAAAAGAAAGACAAGCCAAAGGTCTGAGGTCCTTTTGTGTATGGCCCACTTGGACCTAAGCTGAGTAAGAACACAAACAAGGAAGACCTCCCGGTTTTTCAGGGGTGTATAGAGCTTCTCTCAGCACCCATCTCTCCCCTCCCAGGGTACCGTCAATCTCTTCTGTCCTCCATAACTCATATAAGTCCTCTTTGTTGTTGCAGAAGGAATCTTCACAGTAGTTACTGTAGGAGATTGCGACTAGGCCAGGGGCTGGCGTGTGCTGGATAAACGTTATTGCCGGTGCCCCGTCTGAGCTGCAGCCCTTAGTGGCCAAAATTGCTGTCTTGGTCCCTGCTGTGAGACAAGAGGGGAGGAAAGTGGATGGGGGGTGGGGGCTAATGTTTGGCCTGGGGAGGGGTAACCGCATTAACATGGACATAATCCCCTTCCTCCCTGCCCCGTCCCGCCAGCCCAAGTGCCTCTTTCTCATTTTACCAGCTTTAATCAACAGCACGGTTTCCTGGCACAATGCCCCATTGTCACAAGTCTCAACTTTGTCTGTGGTCCAGTTAAATGTCTCTACTGGATCTGCTTCTAAACCCACGAATGTACTCTTTTGACAACGCAATTTTTGTGCTACTGGGGAGAAAATGAGATAAAGATAAGCGCTTGCCCTTCTCCGTGGGGCCCCAAACCACTCCTTTTTCACCAGAAATCCATCCTCCGTGACCCAGCCGCTCTCCCCCCATATCCCCAATACATACAGATCAAGGTCGGGGCTCCTAGGAGAAAGAGGAATAGTAAAACCTGGAAATGACAGGCTCCCATGGCTTCTTTTAGAGACGTTTGGAAGAACAGATCAGGATCTGTGATTTGATGGAGAAGAAGCTTTTCAACCACATGGAACGAGATTAAATCTAAGTTCTGGCAACAAGTGCTGACTTCAGGGCAGAGTTTACGGGTATATAAAACGATGATCTCTAAAGTCAGTCTGTCCCGATCTAGCTTGTGAGTTTGGGCAAGTTAACTAGTTAACAAGCCTCAGTTTCCCTAGCTGTACTTCTCAGACTCAGCCACCTATACCAAGCTCAACAGCCCCCTACCCTCCAATCTCTGGATCCGTAATCTGGCCCAGAGGCCCCTTCTCCCTCAGACTCCGGAGTCCAGGTTCAAACCTACGCTCTTTCGAGGCCCAAGAACCTCAGTCCCCAGCCCCCAACTTCATCCGAACCCAGGATTCTGAGATCTCAGCCCTGTCCTACCTAGGGATCCAGGAGTTTGGGTTCAGTCACCTTTTTTGTCAGGACACATGATTCTAGGCACCCAGCCTCTCCCCCTCTCCCACCCAAGACCGCAGGGCCCCGGCCCTCGCCCCCCTCAGCTCCAGGAGTCCTGCACGCCCCGCACCCCCCGCCCCCCGTCCCCCGCCTTCTCTTTCCTCGGGACCCAGGAATCTGGGCCCCCAGACGCCCTTTTACTCTTTAAGGGACCAGAATTCCTCCTGCCTTCTATATGATCTCACAAGAATCTCCTTGCGCTGAAGGAACGCCCTGGAACGCTCCACTCGCCCAGCCGGGCCTTCCCCTTCTGGTCTATCCGAGGCACGGGAGGCGGGGCCTGCTTCACCGGACAGATCACTCGAAGCCCCATTGGTCGATACGAAAGCATCTGATGAGCTCATTGGCTGAGCCTGGAGGAACGCCACACCCCATTGGCCTATCCCTGGCTGCCTTGCCAGGTACGCATGCGCAGGACGCCGAGTGGCCGGCAAGCCGGGGGACCTAGAACTCGCTGGTCTTTGCCGCGCTAGGCCTGCAGTGCGGGGCGGGCGGTGCATCCCCAAATGGCCTTGCTTACACTTTTCTCTCTTTGGGTTATAGAGTTCCTACTTCTCCAGCCACACTAGGAAGTTAAACCCTTGGCTTTCACCCACTGAACTTTTCTCCCTGTCCAAATTGCCTCGCATGTGTCCAGCCTGGCCTCTGCCCCAGCACCCATCCAGTGGCCATAGCCGCTGGAAGTCAACTTGGCCTCCTCACCCGTCGCTTGCAGTGGTTCCTGCTCAGCCCAGGCCTCATCCTCTGAACACGTCATGGCACCAGCCTCCTCCGTGACCTTCTGGAAGGCTGAATAGGGTAATGCAGGCTTCAGTGTTACTTCCGGCACCCCTGAATGACAGATTGCCATCGTATCTAACCCACGTGTCAGTGTCAGTACCATGAACACGTTGTGTCATTCAGATTTCTTGTTCATGGCTGGAAAATCCTATTTCATATATATATATATATATATACACACATATATACATATATACACATACACACACACACATACATATATATACACATATATGTGTGTGTATATATATATGTCTATATATATATAAGCTTTCTGATGTAACATGAAGTAGAGATGCCCTTTGTGTTCTTTCAGACTTGGTACTGTTTCTGTGAGTTCTATGGTATAAATGAATATTTATTTATTATTATTATTTTTTCACACACACACACTGTATTTTATTTTTATAAGAGATAAATAGACTGACACCAAGCATTGTACATGGATGACCACAACAAAAGCAACAATGATTGCAATTACCAAACATGAAACACACTCATACTATGTCATAATATTGACATTCAGTCCAGTAATCCTCCACTGTAACAGCTCCTTTACTTTGCAGTGAAAATTGATTTGTATATTCTTTGCCTCTGAGTCCTTGTGGGATTTTTTCTTTTTTTTTAAATTCAAACAGAAAGTCACAAAAATTATACTCATCCTCATCAGTTCACTCAGTCCCATGTAATTAATTTTTTTTTTCATCTTGATCTTTTGATCAAGATGAGTTCATCAGTTTTTCATTAGAGTTCATCAGTTTTTCATTAGAGTTCTGAAAATGCTTATTCATTCAGTTCAGCAGTACAGTCAGTTACCAGAAACCTGTACTTGTCAGAGTCTTTTCCATGAATTTCTTGAAGATGAAACCCTTTTATAGGAACATATTTGCAAAAGCATCAGAGTACACCCAGAACTGTCTGTAAATGACAAAAGACTTAAAAATGACCACGGTTAAAGATTTGATGAAAGTTCATAATAATGCAGTTGACAAGAAAATTAGTTATTTCTGAGATATACATTTTAAAGTAATAACTAGGATTATGACTTATAACATTATACCAGAACATATAAGATTTTTAGAAATTTCATGTAATGTCTGAAACATTTATATTAACATGTTTCCATACAAATAACCCAATGAAAGTTTAGTATTAGTTGTTTTGTTTGTTTTTTTTATACTGCAGGTTCTTATTAGTCATCAATTTTATACACATCAGTGTATACATGTCAATCCCAATCGCCCAATTCAGCACACCACCATCCCCACCCCACCGCAGTTTTCCCCCCTTGGTGTCCATATGTCTGTTCTCTACATCTGTGTCTCAACTTCTGCCCTGCAAACCGGCTCATCTGTACCATTTTTCTAGGTTCCACATACATGCGTTAATATACGATATTTGTTTTTCTCTTTCTGACTTACTTCACTCTGTATGACAGTCTCTAGATCCATCCACATCTCAACAAATGACTCAGTTTCATTCCTTTTTATGGCTGAGTAATATTCCATTGTATATATGTACCACAACTTCTTTATCCATTCGTCTGTTGATGGGCATTTAGGTTGCTTCCATGACCTGGCTATTGTAAGTAGTGCTGCAATGAACATTCGGGTGCATTGTCTTTTTGAATTATGGTTTTCTCTGGGTATATGCTCAGTAGTGGGATTGCTGGGTCATATGGTAATTCTATTTTTAGTTTTTAAAGGAACCTCCATACTGTTCTCCATAGTGGCTGTATCAATTTACATTCCCACCAACAGTGCAAGAGGGTTCCCTTTTCTCCACACCCTCTCCAGCATTTGTTGTTTGTAGATTTTCTGATGATGCCCATTCTAACTGGTGTGAGGTGATACCTCATTGTAGTTTTGATTTGCATTTCTCTAATAATTAGTGATGTTGAGCATCTTTTCATGTGCTTCGTGGCCATCTGTATGTCTTCTTTGGAGAAATGTCTATTTATGTCTTCTGCCCATTTTTGGATTGGGGTGTTTGTTTCTTTAATATTGAGCTGAATGAGCTGTTTATGTATTTTGGAGATTAATCCTTTGTCCGTTGATTCGTTTGCAAATATTTTCTCCCATTCTGAGGGTTGTCTTTTCGTCTTGTTTATGGTTTCCTTTGCTGTGCAAAAGCTTTGAAGTTTCATTAGGTCCTATTTGTTAATTTTTGTTTTTATTTCCATTACTCTAGGAGGTGGATCAAAAAAGATCTTGCTGTGATTTATGTCAAAGAGTGTTCTTCCTATGTTTTCCTCTAAGAGTTTTATAGTGTCCAGTCTTACATTTAGGTCTCTAATCCATTTTGAGTTTATTTTTGTGTATGGTGTTAGGGAGTATTCTAATTTCATTCTTTTACATGTAGCTGTCCAGTTTTCCCAGCACCACTTATTGAAGAGACTGTCTTTTCTCCATTGTATATCTTTGCCTCCTTTGTCATAGATTAGTTGGCCATAGGTGCGTGGGTTTATCTCTGGGCTTTCTATCTTGTTCCATTGATCTGTGTTTCTGTTTTTGTGCCAGTACCATATTGTCTTGATTACTGTAGCTTTGTAGTATAGTCTGAAGTCAGGGAGTCTGATTCCTTCAACTCCGTTTTTTCCCCTCAAGACTGCTTTGGCTATTCGGGGTCTTTTGTGTCTCCATACAAATTTTAAGATGATTTGTTCTAGTTCTGTAAAAAATGCCATTGGTAATTTGATAGGGATTGCATTGAATCTGTAGATTGCTTTGGGTAGTATAGTCATTTTCACAATGTTGATTCTTCCAATCCAAGAACATGGTATATCTCTCCATCTGTTGGTATCATCTTTAATTTCTTTCATCAGTGCCTTATAGTTTTCTGCATACAGGTCTTTTGTCTCCCTAGGTAGGTTTATTCCTAGGTATTTCATTCTTTTTGTTGCAGTGGTAACTGGGAGTGTTTCCATAATTTCTCTTTCAGATTTTTCATCATTAGCATGTAGGAATGCAAGAGATTTCTGTGTATTAATTTTGTATCCTGCAACTTTACCAAATTCATTAATTAGCTCTAGCAGTTTTCTGGTGGCAGTTTTAGGATTCTCTATGTATAGTGTCATGTCATCTGCAAACAGTGACAGTTTTACTTCTTCTTTTCCAATTTGTATTCCTTTTATTTCTTTTTCTTCTCTGATTGCCGTGGCTAGGACTTCCAGAACTATGTTGAATAATAGTGGCGAGAATGGACATCCTTGTCTCATTCCTGATCTTAGAGGAAATGCTTTCAGTTTTTCACCGTTGAGAATGATGTTTGCTGTGGGTTTGTCATATATGGCCTTTATTATGTTGAGGTAGGTTCCCTCTATGCCCACTTTCTGGAGAGGTTTTATCATAAATGGGTGTTGAATTTTGTCAAAAGCTTTTTCTGCATCTATTGAGATGATCATATGGTTTTTATTCTTCAGTTTGTTAATATGCTGTATCACATTGATTGATTTGTGTATATTGAAGAATCCTTGCACCCCTGGGATAAATCCCACTTGATCGTGGTATATGATCCTTTTAATGTGTTGTTGGATTCTGTTTGCTAGTATTTTGTTGAGGATTTTTGCATCTATATTCATCAGTGATATTGGTCTGTAATTTTCTTTTTTTGTAGTATCTATGTCTGGTTTTGGTATCAGGGTGATGGTGGCCTCATAGAATGAGTTTGGGAGTGTTCCTTCCTCTGCAATTTTTTGGAAGAGTTTGAGAAGGATAGGTGTTAGCTCTTCTCTAAATGTTTGATAGAATTCACCTGTGAAGCCATCTGGTCCTGGACTTTTGTTTGTTGGAAGATTTTTAATCACAGTTTCAATTTCATTACTTGTGATTGGTCTGTTCATATTTTGTTTCTTCCTGGTTCAGTCTTGGAAGGTTATACCTTTCTAAGAATTTGTCCATTTTTTCCAGGTTGTCCATTTTATTGGCATGGAGTTGCTTGTAGTAGTCTCTTAGGATGCTTTGTATTTCTGCGGTGTCTGTTGTAACTTCTCCTTTTTCATTTCTGATTTTATTGATTTGAGTCCTCTCCCTCTTTTTCTTGATGAGTCTGGCTAATGGCTTATCAATTTTGTTTATCTTCTCAAAGAACCAGCTTTTAGTTTTATTCATCTTTGCTATTGTTTTCTTTGTTTCTATTTCATTTATTTCCACTCTGATCTTTATGATTTCTTTCCTTCTGCTAACTTTGGGTTTTGTTTGTTCTTCTTTCTCTAGTTTCTTTAGGTGTAAGGTTAGATTGTTTACTTGAGATTTTTCTTGTTTCTTTATGGAGGCTTGTATAGCTATAAACTTCCCTCTTAGAACTGCTTTTGCTGCATCCCATAGGTTTTGGGTCGTCGTGTTTTCATTGTCATTTGTCTCTAGGTATTTTTTGATTTCCTCTTTGATTTCTTCAGTGATCTCTTGGTTATTTAGTAACGTATTGTTTAGCCTCCATGTGTTTGTGTTTTTTACGTTTTTTTCCCTGTAATTCATTTCTAATCTCATAGCGTTGTGGTCAGAAAAGATACTTGATATGATTTCAGTTTTCTTAAATTTACTGAGGCTTGATTTGTGACCCAAGATGTGATCTATCCTGGAGAATGTTCCGTGCGCACTTGAGAAGAACGTGTAATCTGCTGTTTTTGGATGGAATGTCCTATAAATATCAATTAAATCTATCTGGTCTATTGTGTCATTTAAAGCTTCTGCTTCCTTATTTATTTTCATTTTGGATGATCTGTCCATTGGTGTAAGTGAGGTGTTAAAGTCCCCCACTATTATTGTGTTACTGTCAATTTCCTCTTTTATAGCTGTTAGCAGTTGCCTTATGTATTGAGGTGCTCCTATGTTGGGTGCATATATATTTATAATTGTTATATCTTCTTCTTGGATTGACCCTTTGATCATTATGTAGTGTCCTTCCTTGTCTCTTGTAACATTCTTTATTTTAAAGTCTATTTTATCTGATATGAGTATAGCTACTCCAGCTTTCTTTTGATTTCCATTTGCATGGAATATCTTTTTCCATCCCCTCACTTTCAGTCTGTATGTGTCCCTAGGTCTAAAGTGGGTCTCTTGTAGACAGCATATATATGGGTCTTGTTTTTGTATCCATTCAGCAAGCCTGTGTCTTTTGGTTGGAGCATTTAATCCATTCACGTTTAAGGTAATTATCGATATGTATGTTCCTATGACCATTTTCTTAATTGTTTTGGGTTTGTTTTTGTAGGTCCTTTTCTCCTCTTGTGTTTCCCACTTAGAGAAGTTCCTTTAGCATTTGTTGTACAGCTGGTTTGGTGGTGCTGAATTCTCTTAGCTTTTGCTTGTCTGTAAAGCTTTTGATTTCTCCATCAAATCTAAATGAGATCCTTGCCGGGTAGAGTAATCTTGGTTGTAGGTTCTTCCCTTTCATCACTTTAAGTATATCATGCCACTCCCTTCTGGCTTGTAGAGTTTCTGCTGAGAAATCAGCTGTTAACCTTATGGGAGTTGCCTTGTATGTTATTTGTCATTTTTCCCTTGCTGCTTTCAATAATTTTTCTTTGTCTTTAATTTTTGCCACTTTGATTACTATGTGTCTCAGCATGTTTCTCCTTGGGTTTATCCTGTATGGGACTCTCTGCACTTCCTGGACCTGGGTGGCTATTTCCTTTCCCATGTTAGGGAAGTTTTCAACTATAATCTCTTCAAATATTTTCTCTGGTCCTTTCTCTCTCTCTTCTCCTTCTGGGACCCCTATAATGCGAATGTTGTTGTGTTTAATGTTGTCCCAGAGGTCTCTTAGGCTGTCTTCATTTCTTTTCATTCTTTTTTCTTTAGTCTGTTCCGCAGCAGTGAATTCCACCATTCTGTCTTCCAGGTCACTTATCCGTTCTTCTGCCTCAGTTATTCTGCTATTGATTCCTTCTAGTGTAGTTTTCATTTCAATTATTGTATTGTTCATCTCTGTTTGTTTGTCCTTTAATTCTTCTAGGTCTTTGTTAATCATTTCTTGCATCTTCTCAATCTTTGCCTTCATTCTTATTCCGAGGTCCTGGATCATCTTCACTATCATTATTCTGAATTCTTTTTCTGGAAGGTTGCCTATCTCCACTTCATTTAGTTGTTTTTCTGGGTTTTTTCTTGTTCCTTCATCTGGTATATAGCCCTCTGCCTTTTCATCTTGTCTATCTTTCTGTAAATGTGGTTTTTGTTCCACAGGCTACAGGATTGTAGTTTTTCTTGCTTCTGCTGTCTGCCCTCTGGTGGTTGAGGCTACCTAAGAGGCTTGATGGGAGGCTCTGGTGGTGGGTAGAGCTGACTGTTGCTGTGGCGGTCAGAGCTCTGTAAAACTTTAATCCACTTGACAGTTGATGGGTGGGGCTGGGTTCCCTCCCTTTTGGTTGTTTTGCCTGAGGCAACCCAACACTGGAGTCCACCTGGGCTCCTCGGTGGGGCCAATGGCAGACTCTGGGAGGGCTCACGCCAAGGAGCACCTCCCAGAACCTCCGCTGCCAGTGTCCTTGTCCCCACGGTGAAACAGAGCCAGCCCCCGCCTCTGCAGGAGACCCTCCAACACTAGCAGGTAGGTCTGGTTCAGTCTCCCCCAGGGTCACTGCTCCTTCCCCTGCATCCCGATGCACACACTACTTTGTGTGTGCCCTCCAAGAGTGGAGTCTCTGTTTCCCCCAGTCCTGTCGAAGTCCTGCAATCAATTCCCACTAGGCTTCAAAGTCTGATTCTCTATGAATTCCTCCTCCCGTTGCCAGACCCCCAGGTTGGGAAGCCTGACGTGGGGCTCAGAACCTTCACTCCAGTGGGTGGACTTCTGTGGTATAAGTGTTTGCCAGTCTGTGAGTCACCCACCCAGCAGTTATGGGATTTGATTTTACTCTGATTGCGCCCCTCCTACCGTCTCACTGTGGCTTCTCCTCTGTCCTTGGACGTGGGGTATCCTCCTTGGTGAAGTCCAGTGTCTTCCTGTCGATGATTGTCCAGCAGCCAGTTGTGATTCTGGTGCTCTCGCAAGAGGGAGTGAGAGCACGTCCTTCTACTCCGCCATCTTCGTTAATCCCTCCTCACAATATGAATATTTATTTTTAATAGAGAAAAATGCTGCAATAAGAACAGTGTTGGTAAAACTCTAAATTTTATGTAAAAATATATTAAGAGTTTTCAGTTGGGGACTGTTAATATTAAGAATATTATTATTAATATATTTATTAACATAAATATTAGGAACAGTTCATATATACAGTAAGAGAGAGTTCTGGTCCCAAAGACCCTGTCTCTCAGGACCCAGGACTCTGAGCCGCCCTCCCTTCTTCTTGGGACTCAGGCCTCCAGCACTCACCTCTTTGAGCTGTAGCAGTATGTGGTTTTCCTGGGTCATTGTGTACCTATAGGTGTGGTGCAAGGTCTCAGATCTTGGCCACAATTGCCAATGCAGGACCAATGGGTTAGGGGAAACTGGAGGGCAGAGGGGGTGGTTGGGAGCTGCACAGACACCTGCTTCAAGCTCCAGAATCTTGTCTCAGGGCCCTCATCCCTTCCCATGCCTCTGACTGGCACTCACCCGTCCTCTTCTGTCCTAGCCCCAAAGCTGGCTTCTAGCACCTGTAGTGAAGGTCATCTTAAATAATCTCTTGGCCTGTTAATTAGTTTGCTGAGGCTGCCGTAACTAAGTACCACAGATTGAGAGGCTGAAAGTCCAAAATAAAGGTATCAGCAGGGTTGGTTCCTCCTGAGGGCTGTGAGGGAAAGATCTCTTCCAGGCCTTTCTCCTTGGCCTGTAGATGGCTGTCTTCCTCTTGTGTGTTCACATCATCTTCCCTCTATGCATGTCTTTTTTAAAAATATTTATTTATTTATTTTATTATTGGCTGCGTCAGGTCTTAGTTGTGGCGCCCGGGCTCTTCGTTGCAGCCTGTGGGCTTCTCTTCTAGTTGTGGTGCGTGGGCTTAGTAGTTGCGGCTCTCTACTTGTGGCACGTGGGCTCCAGAGCGCGTGGGCTCTGTAGTTGCGGTACACAGGCCCTCTAGTTGTGGCTCACATGCTCAGTAGTTGCGGTGCATGGGCATAGTTGCCTCGTGGCATGTGGGATCTTAGTTCCCCTACCAGAGGTCGAACCCACGTCCGCTGCATTGGAAGATGGATTCTTAACCACTGGACCCCCAGGGAAGTCCCCTTCTATGCATGTCTGTGTCCAGATTTTCCCTTAGTATGAGGATACCAGTTGGATTAGGTCCCACCCTAATGTCCTTGTTTTAACTTCATTATGCCTGTGAGGATCCTATTTCTAAATAAGGTCACTTTCTGAGGTAATGGAGGTTAGGACTTCAACATGTGAGTTTGGGGGCAATACCACCCGTAACAGCCTGTTAGAGAGACTTGCGTTACAGATGAAGCAGTGAGTGCTGAATAGCGCTCCAGGGGCATCCTGCTACCATTTTGTAATTTCTTCTGTGTTAACGTCATTCCTGATGCAGCCTTTGCTTCCCACAGAGGCTACCCTGATGGCTGGTGAGGGAGGGTGTGAAGATGCAAGACTGAGGGGGTATCCCCGGAGCGAGTCAGGGGCTCAGAGGCTCACTCAGGGATTCCAAATAGGCCAGAACAGTGAGCTGAATTCTGGGTTCCCTGTTAACACAAGGTATATATAGTGCATCCCAGTGGGTGAGTTTGTAGGGGAAACACCCCTTTCTACCCAAGCCTACCCATCTGATTCTATTATGAGGAGAGTAAGGATCAGATATAGGTTCAATTCTTAGGGGGGCTGTAGGATTTCTCCTGCCTTCAGGCTTGCCCTGTATCTTTGACATCTTTGAGTGATTCCACATCAAAGGATCTGGGAAGAAAGTGCCCCCATTCTCAGCCTATGTCTGTCCCTCCAAGTCACAGGCTTGGGAAGATGATCACATTCTTAATTCACACTCCAGGTGACCTGGCCATAGGGTCCCTCCATCTCAAGTTTAGAAGGAAC
The DNA here is from genome assembly GCF_028564815.1 of Eubalaena glacialis. Taxonomy (NCBI): domain Eukaryota; kingdom Metazoa; phylum Chordata; class Mammalia; order Artiodactyla; family Balaenidae; genus Eubalaena; species Eubalaena glacialis. The sequence continues at coordinate 58,544,922 of NC_083733.1, read as the reverse complement.
CTTGGAAGTGTAAGACCCCCTCCTCTATTCTTCACCCCATCTCTGTTTATACACCTGTAGGGACCTTTCACCACCACCCCTGTGGGAGAAGTGACTCTGCCTTTTTGGTGTGAGAGAAATCCCTGGATCTTTCTTAGCCTGAGCTGATCTCTTTTCCTTTCTGAGCCTCAGTTTCCTCATCTGGAAAATGAGAAGGTTAGTCTAGAGCAATGGTTGGCAAATTATTTGGAAAATAAAATGAAAACAAAATGAATCGAATGGCTAACATATAGTGAGGACATCTTTTTTAAACACTAACGGGACCATCATTGTTCACCTGGATTATTGCAATACGTGCTGCCCTTGCCCCACTTCAGTCTATTCCCTTCTTGGTATCAGAGTGATCTGTTAAATATAAGTCAGATTGTGTCACATCTGTGTAAAGCCTTCCAGTGAATTCCCATTTTACCCCAAGAGAGAGTCTAAGTCCTTAAAATGGTCTATAATGCCCTACTCTGTCCCCATGTCCTGTTCTGCTCTCTCTCGCTCCTTCTCCACCCACACTGGCCTCCAGGCTGTTCCAGGAACACATGGCAGGCACACGCTGACCTCAGGGGCCTTTGCATATGCTCCTCCAGCTCTCTGAAACCATCCTCCTTACTCCACTTCCTGCCTTCACTCATGTCTCTGTTATAACAGCGCTCTTTGCTGACTCTTGTTCAGAAGAACAGCAGCTGTGTCAATCTCTGACCCCTTGCTCTGCTTGAGTTTCTTCTGAGCACTTATCATTGCCTGACATATTATTTGTCTCTATTTATTTCTATGTTCAATGACTACTTTCCCCAACAAGAAGGTAAGCTCCACAAAGGCAGGTGGTTTGGTTTTGATTTGTTTATTCCCTGGTGTATCCCCAGCATCTACGACAGAGCCTGGAAATAGAAGGGGCTTGTTAAATAAATACACATCACATTGGGGAATGAGGCTCAAGGAGATGGTGACGCTCAAAAGCTGGGACTAGCACCCATGTCTCCGACTCAGACACTAGGCTGTTAACTGCTGGGCTCTTCCTGACTGTGCCGACCCACCGTTCTCACGGGGACCACCACCCCTGATGGGGACAGTCAAGGCCACTCATGTTTCAGCCCTTCAGTTCTACTTCAATATGGGCTCTTGCTGTGGCCTATTTTGAGCAATCTATATGTGCTTGTACCCAGCCCTCTCTGACCCCCAGGCCTTCACAGGAGCTGTTCTATCACCCTGGGATGCCCTTCTGTCCTCTACTTATTCCCTGACATCGTGCGCACCTCCCCCTCTGTCGCCTGGTCTTCCTGATGCTCAGTAAATATTTGCTAAACTGTTGATGTCCAAAGTCTTTTGTCTATGCCTTTGTATTAGGAATTTTCACTTTATGGTACAATGGCTGTGTGTGTGCGTGTGTGTCTGTGTGTTCATGTGAGTTTGTGTGTGCGCTTCTGTACATGTACGTGTCTGTGTCTCTGTGTGCATGTGTGTGTGTGTGTCTGTGCATGTTTCTCTGTGTGTACATGCCTGTGTCTATGTGTATGTTATGTGTACATGTATGGCTGTATGTGTAGACCATGTCTGGGTGTATTTATATGTGTGTCTGGTTCCTTCCAACTGTGTCCGATCCATCCCTGTGTACCCAGCACGTGATTACAGTGTAGGCATCCAGTAAATGCTTGCTACTATATAAAGCTCCTGTAAACATTCATATAAAAAGACCTTGTTTGGACATATATTCTCATTTTCTAGGGTAAATGTGGAACTGCTGGGGCATAGGGTAGGTGCATAGTAGGTTTTATAAGGAATTCCCAGACCTTCTTCCAAAGTGGTCCCACAGTTTTACATTCTCACCAACAATGCAGGAGAATTTCGGTTGCTCCACATTCTTGCTAACCCATGGTTTTGTCAGACTTTTAAATTTAACCATTCTAGAGGGTGTGTAGTAGTATCTCATTATGCTTTTAATTGGCATTTCTCTGATAATGAAAAATGTTGAGCAACTTTTCATGTGCTAATTAACTATTTGTATACCTTTATTAGCAAAGTGTCAGTTCAAATCACTGGCCCATTTAAAACTGGGTTATTTGACATGAAAGGATGCTCAACATCACTAATCATTAGAGAAATGCAAATCAAAACTACAATGAGGTATCACCTCACACCGGTCAGAATGGCCATCATCAAAAAATCTACAAACTATAAATGCTGGAGAGGGTGTGGAGAAAAGGGAACCCTCTTGCACTGTTGGTGGGAATGTAAATTGATACAGCCACTATGGAGAACAGTATGGAGATTCCTTAAAAAACTAAAAATAGAACTACCATATGATCCAGCGATCCCACTACTGGGCATATACCCTGAGAAAACCATAATTCAAAAAGAGTCATGTACCACAATGTTCATCGCAGCACTATTAACAATAGCCAGGACATGGAAGCAACCTAAGTGTCCATCGATAGATGAATGGATAAAGAAGATGTGGCACATATTACAATGGAATATTACTCAGCCATAAAAAGAAATGAAATTGAGTTATTTGTAGTGAGGTGGATGGACCTAGAATCTGTCATACAGAGTGAAGTAAGTCAGAAAGAGAAAAACAAATACCTTATGCTAACACATATATATGGAATCTAAAAAAAAAAAAAAAGGTTCTGATGAACCTAGGGGCAGGACAGGAATAAAGGTACAGACATAGAGAATGGACTTGAGGACATGGGGAGGGGGAAGGGTAAGCTGGGACGAAGTGAGAGAGTAGCATTGACATATATAGACTACCAAATGTAAAATAGATAGCTAGTGGGAAGCAACTGCATCTCACAGGGAGATCAGCTTGGTGCTTTGTGACCACCTAGAGGGGTGGGATAGGGAGGGTGGGAGGGAGACGCAGGAGGGAGGGGATAGGAGGATATATGTATACATATAGCTGATTCATTTTGTTTACAGCAGAAACTAACACAACACTGTAAAGCAATTATACTCCAATAAAGGTGCTAAAAAAAAAAACTGGGTTATTTGCCATCTTATTATTGCATTATAAGAGTGCTTCATGTTTTCAATATATGTGTTGCAAGTATTTTCTTTCAGTCTGGGACTTGTCTTTTTACTGTTAAGAAAATGGTATCTTTTGAAGAGAAGAAGTTTTTCATTTTGAGAAAGCCCAATTTATCAGTTTTTTTCATGATTCATGTTTTTTGGTGTTCAATAAAAAAATTTCATTTACCCTAAGGTCACAAAAATTTTTTTTGCTATGTTTTTTTCTAGAAGATTTATCATTTTGCCTTTGCATTTAGGTTTATGATCCATTTTGAGTTCATTTTTGTGAATGGTGTGAGGTAAGGATTGAGGTCCATTTTCTCCCTAAATCCACCAGTTCTAGAATCCTTTGTAGAAAAGATTGTCCTTTCTCATTAAATTACTTTCATACCCTTAGTTGAAAATCAATTGATCATATGTATATACATTTCTGGACTCTACTCTGTTCTATTTAACATATACATCTAGATAATACCACACTCTGTTGATCACTGTATTTTTTAAAATTAATTAATTAATTAATTTCTTTATTTTTGGCTGTGTTCGGTCTTCGTTGCTGCGCCCGGGCTTTCTCTAGTTGCAGTGAGCAGGGGCTACACTTTGTTGCAGTGCGCATGCTTCTCATTGTGGTGGCTTCTCTTGTTGCGGAGCGTGGGCTCTAGGTGCACGGGCTTCAGGAGTTGTGGCACGTGGGCTCAGTAGTTGTGGCGCATGGGCTTAGTTGCTCCGCAGTATGTGGGATCTTCCCGGACCAGGGCTCGAACCCGTGTCCCCTGCACTGGCAGGCAGATTCTTAACCACTGTGCCACCAGGGAAGCCCTAGAACACTGTATTTTTGTAGTAGCCTTAAAATCAGATAGTGTAAATCCTCCAACTTTCTTCTACTTTTGTAAAACTGTCTTAGCTATTATAGGGCCTTTCCACTTCATTATAAATTTTAGAATCAGCTTGTCAGCCACTACAAAAGGCTTGCTAAACTTTTGATTGGAATTGGAATTTTATTTTAATTGATTTGAATTGCATTGAATATGTACGTCAATGTGGCAGAATTGATATCTTCACAATATTGAGTCCTCCAATCCATGAACATGATATCTCTCTCCACTTATCTGAGACTTCTTCCACTTCTGTTAGCTATACTCACTAGATTTTAGTGTACAAGTCTTCCACATATTTTGTTAAATTTATTATTTGGTATTTTATGTGTGTAGATGCCTTTGCAAGTGGTATTTTTAAATACTTCACTTTCCAGTTGTTCATTGCTAATATATAGGAATATTTAAGAGTATAGAATAGAGAATAATATAGAATAGTTAAGCTTTGTTAACATGGGTATAGAATAGACTTTGCTCTAGGGCTGGTTTAGCTCTACTCATAAATTATAACTTTTCTGGGGTCTCCACTGAATGTCCTATGTGTTCAACAAGGTCTCTCTGCCTGGCTTATTGAAATTGGAATGTTTTCTCTTTCTGTGTGAGCTTTGGACATTGTTCCATATATAGCCCCCTGGAAGGTTATTTTAAGTTTGTTTGCACGCAAACTCACAAGCTTAAATAAAGGGCTTTTTTCTCAATTCTAAATTGCCTGTATCTGCTCACTTAGCCCTGGTCGGGGAGACATGGCATTTTTATTTGTGTGTTTTAAATTAATTTTTGGCATTATGAAGATGGCCCTAACCCACCTCTAAATAAAGTAACCCGAAGCGGGCATTTTAACGAGAGTTAGTGTGGGTTTAAAATGTTAATTATTGATGTAAATAAAGTAAATCTTTCTTTGGGTTCAGTTTTTAAAGCCATCAGTAACTCAGTAGAGATTCTTAATAGTGACAATGACAAAGAGGTGAAAGGGGAGTCAATGAATTCATTCACCTTTGGCCTCAAGTAATTAAGATCCCAAAGTGGTCAGAGGTTCTTTGACTGAATGAAGTGTTCTCAGGTCCCTGAAACTCAGGGAGCCGAAGAGAATTCTACAAAATGCCAGGCCTCTGTGTCAAGAGACAGCTACAGAAAACAGAACCACCGCTTCATCTGAAAATCTGTTATAGTTAGTGTATGGGGTAGGTTGTTTAATGGCTACAAATTCCTCCCATCCCTTTGTAACGTGTCTTTGCTGCTCTTCCCATCCAAAGGCAGAGTCTTGTTTCTCCATCCCTTAAAGCTAAGCGTGGCCGTGTGACTTGTTTTGGCCAATGGGACATTAGCAAACACGAAGCGCTTGCACACTGGGGTTTCCCCTATTTTGCTGCCTGGGGGACCATCACTTAGAGAAACCTGGAATAACATTGATCATGACAAACCACGTAGAGAGGCCCAGCTCACAACCAGCAGCAACTGTCAGACGTGTGAGTGATGCCATCTTAGACCCTCCAGCCTCAATCAAATTGTCAGACAAATGCAGACACGTGAACATCTCCAAGTGAGACCAGCAGAAGAACCACAAGCTGAGCCCAGTTCTAGTCGATGACCCATAGAATTGTGAACAGATCAAATGGCTGTTGTTTTAAGTGACCATTTGGGATGGTTTGGAAGGCATCAGTAGATAACTAACATAATATGTTGTCGCAAACCCACGTATCCATTTGTGGCTAGACCTGCGGAAAGTAGTGTTAAAGAAAAATCTCAGGCGTGAGGTGTGACCACGGAATGTTATTCTTGCTAGCGAGGCCGAGCTATTGGACAGGTTGGGTAGAAGTCAAATAGAATGGTTTAAAAGGAAGTACAAGTAGGCGCTTCTATTCAATTTAAGCCTAAATTTGGCATTAAAAATTACCAATTGGTTCTTGGCTGGGGTCATAACGTAAATTTGAGTTTCCTAATTAATCTTTCTCATTGGAAAGTTTTTAAGAGGTACAGGGATTCCCTGGTGGTCCAGTGGTTAGGGCTAGGTGCTTTCACTGCTGAGGACCTGGGTTTGATCCCTGGAGGGGGAACTAAGATCCCGCAAGCCTTGCCCGTTTGGCCAAAAAAAAAAAAAAGGTACAAAAAGACCAAATATATGCCTCTGGTCACCTGAATTTTACAGTTGTCTCATCTGATTGGTCACTGGCTGGTGCACATCATAGGAAAATTTCGTCTTTTGTATACCTGGCTCCAGTTTCTTATTTTGTATTAGCTTTCAGTGGCCTGCACCCATTGCTTTTTCTTTTACCACTGTTCTTCCACCAGGAGAATCCAGCCTTCTTGTATCTTGGGAATTGTAAGTGTTGGTCATCTTGGGTGACTTCTCAAGCCATAATAGGGAGACCCACAGTGCCGATGGCGTCAATGCTCACACACCACACACCTTGGATACTGAGGTGCACATGCTTTTGGCAGTGACCAAACTTGGTCCCCTACTCACACACCCAGAGGTGAGGGCACCCTGACAGGTTCAGAGCTGGAAGGGAGGATAAGAATCTATTCTTTAAGAATCGAGAGCTCAGGGGACCCTTGAGGGCTCTCAGGGCAGGGTATGGCCAAGCCCACGTGTGCATCCTCCCTGGCTCTCTCTGGGGTGTGCGCAGTGCTGTGCTGGGACTAACTCCACCCGGTTCATGAGAGCCAATGTTGACATTTTCAGGAATTTTGCAAGCCAGTTGCTAAACACAGCCACTATTAAAAATTAAATTATGTCAACTTACAACTAAATTATATTAAAACAAAGGTAACAAATACTCAAAAATCATCACTTCCTAAATTATCTTTCTACATTTCACTGTTACCTATGTTCTTGAGGCTATTTATAGATATTGTATTTGTATAGTAGAGATAATGGTTGTTCATGGGCATTTCTTCCCAACTCCATGGGGCAGGGACATCGTGGTAGCTTGAAATCAGCCACAGTGGGAGTATTTATACTATGGGCATTGGCAAATGCTACAGATCAGAGCTTTTATTTCTCCCTTCAGGGGAGCAGTTGTTCAACATTTACCAGCACACCACGAGTGTGCATGGCCTTGTGTTCAAGTGTAGATTTATGTAGAAGGGAGCTGTCTCCCCCTGTTTCAGTATTGAGCCTTTTCATGCCAGTTATACATCTATGAAGTGCATGGCACCCCCTAGATGTAGAGCATTTGTGCAATGCACAACATGACCTGTGCAATGATCACGGTGGTCCTGACTCTTTGTTATATGTTGTCACAGTGATATGTTTAAAGTACATGAGGGAGTTCCCTGGTGGCCTAGTGGTTAGGATTCTGGGCTTTCACTGCTGGCCCCAGGTTCAATATCTGGTCAGGGAATTAAGATCTCGCTTCACACCACCACTCACTGCTGCCTCTCCGAGATCATGGATGCCAGTTTCTTTTATAGAATCAAAGAGGGAAGTAAAGTAAAAAGGCAGAATAGAGAGGGAGAGGCGGGGAGAAAGTAAAGTAAAAAGGGCCATCAGTCTTGCAAAACGTCTCCTGGAATGGCCATCCTTGGGGAGGGGATGTGTTAATTTCTTCTTTCTGGCAGCCATTTACAGGTGGGTAGGGTTCCCTGAGGCAGGCCATTATGTATGATTATAATAACAAAAGCAAGGAAAAGCAAAGGCTAAAGTCAAAGAAACAGATCTAACTTGGAGTCAAAATTGGCTCTTCCCTGTTACAAGATTATCACTGGTGGTAACAGTGAAAGAAGTGCAGGTGGAAAGCAAGGTATTGGGAGTCACGTGGGTGTGGCACTTTGTTACTATGGCAGCAGTGGTGCCTCGGTTGATTGTGGCGTCAGCTGGTTTCTACGGATGACCCTAGAGAGCAAACATGGGGAAAAGGAGCAACTGAAAGGTGAGACTGTCCAAACTGAAATGTGATGGACAATCAGAAAGCTCCCTTAGCAGAGCGTCCCTTGTTTCCTGTAGTCACAGGGCACATATGGCTGAGGATGAAGCCCAAAGTCTGAGTGAAAGTGTTACAGAGTTGCACTGCCAGGTAAATGTTCAACCCTGCCACTTTGTGCTAAGGAAAAGGCGCTGGGGGAGAAGAGAGTGTGACCCTCGTACATGGGACAGAGTCCCCTTATTGGGGACTGCTTCTCCTCCAGACCCACAAGAGTGAATTTCCAACGTAGTCCAGAGAAGCACGGGGCTTGGTCCGGCATGGGCATGCCACACACTGAGAGCGTTACAGGACCTCGCCAGTCTGCAGTGGCAGGAGTCCTGGCATGTGTATGAACAGACTCTGTGCCAGTTATCCATTTATTGTCTCTCAGCTCCAGATCCACTCTTCATTGCCCTGCTGGCTCTTGCAAGCATTTCTCATCGTCTCCCTGGCACAATGTTAGGCTTTGCCAGTAGACGGTGCTAAACGGACACTGCAGGAGGAAGAGCTTGTCTTCCAGCCCCAGGTATAGAGGTTGCTCCCTAGATCTGCTTGCTATTCTCTTATCTTCTAAAGTTCTCTTTACCCTTCTTTACCCCTTAGTAACCCATCCCCTCTTAATCCTCATCCCCTGTTACTTAGTTAATGATTTTCTTTCTTTTTTTTTTTTTTTTTGGTCGCACCGCGGGATCTTAGTTCCCCCACTGGGGACTGAACCCAGTGCCCCCTGCAGTGGAAGCACGGAGTCCTGACCCCCTGACCACTGGGCCGCCAGGGAATTCACTAATGATTCTTTATATTAACTGGGTTCGATCCCTGGTCGGGGAACTAAGATCCCGCATGCCACGCGGCCAAAACAAAACGCCCAAAAACCAAAAACCAAAACCAAAATACTTTCCCCTTTAAAACTGGTGTGTGGTTCCTGATGGCTGCCTGGACCCTGGCTGATACAGATTCTAAGGGTGTGAGACCAAATAGGACCAAGAGAAAGGCTTCGTGGGGCCAAATTCTTTCACATGGGATATAGGATTGAAGGTGTTGGTTCAAGCATCTGGGAATATCATTATGAGCCTGCTATGTTAGTGAGTTACTATCTGGACTCAATGCTAGAACTTCTCCAGCGTATTGGAGAGAAATAGAGTCCCAAGTTTGGGGACCAGGGGAAGCTGGAAAAAGTCCATCTTGTGCAGCCTCCTTAGTCACCTCCTTATCCTATCCCGTGGGAAGGCATTAAGAAATACACAGAGGAGGGGACATCGAGAGCGCTGTGGTGGCAGAAGAACCTCTGAGGCAGAAGATGCTTATGGGAATGCTGGAAAAAGAGGATTTGGGAGCAGCCAAGTGGTGACACTGGGTATGCAGGACAATGTGGCCCCAATCACTGGAACAAGCCACAGAGCAAAAATGTCATCAGAGCGTTCTGACAGGTGGGGATCCGTGGCAAAGCTAAATGACCGGGGGTCCCTAAAGGTGCAGGGAATTTTCTAGCTCTGACGGGAAGAAATCTTAGATCACCATGACAGGGACTTATGACTTCTTATCCAATTCCCAGACTAAGCCAGTATAGCCCTGGAACCCCGTGAACGAGCAAGGAGGCCGGGCCCGTTTGAGAAGGACCCTGCCGTGCAACCATGGGTGTAGGCAGTGAATCTTCCCCCTACACCAGAAAGACTGGTTGGTGGGGGGGGGGGGGGCGCGTGCATTTATCTGGAGGAGTTGGGCACTGGTCAAAGGGAAATAAATGCTCAGACCTTGTGAGGATTACTCGGATGATGGGTCTGGATGGATGCTTATCACCACCGTGAGCCAGGTGAGGGTGTAGACAGACTTTTGGCTCAAGTCCCTTTCCCAGTGGGCTTCAGTCCCAGTGGGACACACCCCACCCTCGAGGGGACTGAGCTTCCTCCCCACAGGGATAAATACACACTGTGGGTTCTGATTTGCCTTCCTCGTACTCAATGCTTCTGTCAGCCCTGCCATTTGGGAACTTAGAAGATGTCTGTTCTATTGCTACAGTATCGCATGAAGTATTGCTTCCAGCTAGAGGACATATTTTAAGGCAAAGGAAGTGAGGCAATTAACTCCCTTTCCCAGTGGGCTTCAGAGGACCACAGACTCATCCTGTTATTTATGTCATCCTAGAATGTATAATAGGAATAGGTAACTGGAAAAGCCCTCACGTAGGTTCCCTGACCCATGGAGTGAGGGCTGTTATGGTAAGAAAGACCGAATGGTGCTTCTGAAACTATTACCACGCCCACCAAGATGGTAAATCAGAAGCTATAATGCACCCCTGGGGGAATTTCTGAGATTAATGCCAACACCACAGCATGAGAGACACAAGGACCTAGGTGGCTATCGCACCTCGGTCTAGAGAATGACGACAGTTTCTGGCAAATGTAAGTGGCAATGATAATTGCAGCTACGGTTCTGGATGTGGTTTCTTACAGATCTAACAATTCACTGTTCTGTATTCGTTGGCAGAGATAATCAGAAGCACTTCTATTTCAGGGACAAGAGTACACCTTCACTTTCTGGCCTCATGTCTTGGTCAACTCTCCTGCCCTCTTGTCCCAGAGGGACCTTGATCATCTGATTTTCTACAGAGCATAACACTGGTCCACTTCATTGATGGATTTATGTTATTTAATCAGACACAGTGAACAAGAAGTAGCAGGCACCCCTGATGATAACACACGTGTGCCACAGAGTGGAGGATAAACTGTGCGTCATCTACTCCCCACCCCGTCACGCTGGTGTAAGTCCTAGGGGACTATAGGTCTGGGGCAGGTCTCAATATTCCTTCTAAACCGAGAGACAATTTGCTACACCTTGTGTGGCTCCCTTTACAAAAGAGATCAGTCCTTTAGGAGTTGGCTGGGGGGATGTAGCACATTTTGACATACTACTCCTACTCATTTGTGAGGGAACCCATAAGACTGCCAGTTTTGAGTGGATCCTAGAGCAGGAAAGGGCTCTGATGCAGGTTCAGACTGGAAACCTAGCTGCTCTGAACCTCGGGTCATCTGACCCAAGAGACCCAAGGTCCCTGAAAGTTTATGTGACATAAAGAGATAATAGGATAATCATAGTGCAGAACCTTGGGGTTTTGGAGGAAAGGTATGTCTTCTTCTGCAAATAACTATCCTCCATCTGGGAAACAGCTCCTGGCTTATTACTGGGGCCCAGTAAAGTTTGAATACCTGACCATGGGACACCAAGAGCATTGTGACCTGAACTGCACATCACATACTGGGTGCAGTCAAGTTACCAAACCATGACGTTGGGCACGCACAGCAGCATCTGCCATCCATGGAGAAGGTGTGTATGAGATCAGGGCACAGGTGGACACCCCAGCAAGTGGCTCAGGCACCCATGGCACCCACTCCTTCTGCCTCTTCCTCCACCCACACCTATGAGCTCATGGGGATTCCCTGTGATCTATTTACAGAGGACAGAAAGCACAGACTAGGTGTATGGATGGAACTGTAGTGTGGGCTGGCGACAGGCAGAAGTGGGTAGCTGCTGTGTTAGCACTCGCACGTGTGGTCCTGAAAGAGTGATGTAAGGAAATCCTTCAGGCGGCAAAACTTCAGGGGTCCACTTTGTGGGAGGGAGAGGGGTCCTCAGGTCCACTTCTGCATGGACCCATGGTGAGCCACTTGTTCAAGGACTTGGTAAGAAGAAAGGTATCAAATGAAGACGGGGGGATATGAGTAAGGTCCTCTGGGGATGGGCACAGAGTGTGAAGATGTTCACGTCCCACACGAATGCCCACCAGAACCCATGCCCTGAGCATGGGTACCCTTGGTATCCTGTGGACAGTGTCAGGCGGCTTCTCTCGCATCAGTGCTTGCACACGGGGCCCACGTGCAAAGTGGCCATGTGGGCGGTGGAGGCTCCACATGGTAACAACAAATGGGCTAACTCTCCCCAAGGTGACCTGGCTGTTGACTGTACTCAGTGCCCAAACCAACAGAGGCAGAGGCCAACTCTAAGCCTGTTGTGGCGTCTTTCTACAGCAGGACTACCCAGGACACACCCCACCCTCGAGGGGACTGAGCTTCCTCCCCACAGGGATAAATACACACTGTGGGTTCTGATTTGCCTTCCTCGTACTCAATGCTTCTGTCAGCCCTGCCATTTGGGAACTTAGAAGATGTCTGTTCTATTGCTACAGTATCGCATGAAGTATTGCTTCCAGCTAGAGGACATATTTTAAGGCAAAGGAAGTGAGGCAATTAACTCCCATCCATGGAGCTCACTGATCTTCCAGGTGCCCCACTACACAGAGACAGTTGACTTATCGGAAGGGTGGAATGGCCGTGATGGTTGATGAGGGCACCAGGTGAGAGAAGGTACCCTGCCACCCAACAGGAGATGCTGTATGTCTTGAACCAGTGGCCAGTCTATCGTGTCACCTCTCCCAGAGCCAGAATGCAGGGGTCCATGAATCAGGGGAGGATAAGGGAGTGTCCCCTCCCACTAGTACACCTAACAACCCGCTTAAAGAATTTTTGCTCCTGGTCTCTGTGACCTTGGGCTTGGTGTGGGTGAGGAACCCCATCAGAGCTCTAATCAACTGGAAGCCAGGACTGCCCCCTTGCCGTTTTGTGCACCTTGTGCTGTTGAAACAACAGGCAGAGACGAGGGCCACTCTGCTGATGGCCAGAGGGAACCTGACCACCAGAGGGAGGCTGGGTTGCTGGATCAAGGAAGACTATGTTTGGAAGCCAGGGGATGCGTTGGGGGTAATATCTCCTTGGCCGGTGGCCCTGTTCAGCAGAAAGTGGCCAAGAGCCAATAAAGACAAGACCATTGAACACTTACTTCCCTTAAGAATGAAGATTTGTGTCACACCAGTTGTCCAGAGGAGGTGTTGGCAGGTGGTAAGAGAACATAGAATGGGTGGTAGGAGAGGGCAGCTCTGATCACCGCCAGCTACATAGTCAGGACCTTTTCATCTTCGTTATAGGCTGTTTTTCCCCATCTTCCTCTCACTTGGTACATGAAGAACTGGGTGTCTAATGCTGTGGGTGTGTGACCCACTGTCATTAGCACAATATGTTTCTATGATTAAGTAACGGATGGGAATTGTGTCTTCTGTATTGAGCATCTGATTTTCATCTGGACAAAGGAAAAGGGTGACTGTGCTGGACACTTTCTGTTTCCTTCTTCAAATTCACTCTCTCACCTTCTCTCCTTGCCCTGTGCTGTGGGGACTGGCAGTGGTATCTCCTGCCTTCCAGCTGGGTTCAGTCAATGGGGAGACCCAACAGGAGACCAGAGGGAGGACACTGAGTGAGGTTGGGGTATTAATTCCCCGGCTCCCTCCCTGTAGTGTCGCTGTGGGCTGGATGGGTTTTCAGCCTGGGATCAGAGATCCTGTCAGGCAGCGTTCTCTAAACACCACCCCCTCCAGATTCTAGTAATGGTAATGACTTCTCAGTGTTTCAGGCCTAGGATGATAACAGCCCCAATGATATCAGCCTCAGGAAACTGTGCAAACCCTCTTGTTTCTCTGCTTCACACAAACCCTTAAGTTATTCAAGTGGGGTGAGCCCGCTGTTGGTGCTGAGGCCCTGGCTACTGGGATAGAAGCCTCATTGGTCCCGGTGCATCTTCACCTCCCAAGTCATGGCGATGCCCAAATACTTTTGCTTGCAGCAACCTGAAGACTCTGCTGCCACCCAGTGGGGTCCAATGGGGATGCGGACCAGATCAGTAAAGGACAGTCTGAGATGGTGAATCCGGATTCCTCTCCTCCCTCATGCCAGATCTCTGGGAGTCCTACCCTCCCCTCACGTAGAGAAACCCCAGCATTTGGGGGAAAGGACAATGTCTTTATTATCACACACACGGGGCCACTGCTTGAATGTCCACCCTCCCGCAGGGCAAGTTCAGCTGCCCCGAGGCCCTGTCATCAGGTCACAGAGTATGTGGGGTGGGTGTAGGTGATAACTCGTGTAGAGGACCGGGAAATAATTCAGTGTCCAAGGCTGTTTAGTTATGAGGTCAGAGGGAGGGTTGGGGCTAGGCGGTCAGCAGGGGCTAAGAATCACGGGGAAATGGGATCAGCAGGGAGGGCGCCCCACACCAAAGGGCTAGGCATAGTCCCAGCCCTCCCACCCAAGCCAGGTCGGGGGCAGGGGCAGCTCCATCGGGCACTATAGCTTCATCATGGTCCTCAATCACGGAAAAGACCCCAATATTCTGGGTACCGTTCAACAAGGAGCTGGAAGGTTGGGCCATGCAGCCCTGGATGTTCACTGGGGAGGTCAGCCCACCTGGAGAGTGAAGATCGAGTCAGAGAGGGCTCAGATTTCCTCAGCTTAAATTCCTAAACCCTAGGAATCCTAGACCCTCCCCTCCGCCCTCAGACCAAGAGACCAGGCTCTCAGTCCCCTCCTCCCTCCGACCTAGGAAATCTGGGTCCCCAGCCCCCTCCACCCTCAAACGCATAAGCCAGGGTCTCAAGCAGCCTCCCACCTCAGGACCAGTGAATTCAGGCCCCCAGCCCCTTCATCCTTGGGACCTGACCTTCAGCACTCACCTCCCCTGATAGCAATGTGACCCTTGTAACAATGACTGGTGCCCTTAGGACACCTCACAATATCAGAGTTTTGTGTGCAGGATCCAAAGATGGACAGACAGGTGGGACATTGCAGGTCTCCCGGGGCAGGGGCAGCTGGGGAGCAGAGAGAAGGTTGGGGGCGCACGGCTCTGCTCTTAGCTGTAGCCACCCTCCTTGAGCCCCAGGGTGTATCTCTGGGGCCCCATCTCTCCCTACCCCTGGTCCCACCCAGCCCACTGGGGTCCCACACCTGGATGAGGGAGGGAGTTCAACAGGACGCTGCTGCTGGCAGCCGAGTTGCACTTGTCGGAAGAGCAGAACCGGGCAAAGGAGGCGACGAACACTCCGGGGGGCCCCGAGTGTACGGAGACAGCCTGGGAATCCTGTGTCCCGGCCTTGCTGCAGCCTTTGCTCCCCACCAGGAGTGATCTGAGTCCTGAGGGGTGACAGAGTGAAAGCTGGGTGGAGGGAGGGGAGACTCCGAGGGCGGCAGAGCCAGGGGTTCCTCGGTACACAGCAGGCAGAGGGGGGATGTGGGTCCTCTGATGACAGGGGCACAGGTCCTGGTGAGGGCGCGGGGAAGGCTGGGGCCAGAGCCTGGGTCCGCCTCCAGCTCTGCCACCTCTCAGTTCTTGCTCAAATGTCACCTTCTCACTAGAGCATCCCCAGAGAGCAAATTACAACCTTTACATCACTCTCCCGATCTCCTTTCCCTGCTGGATTTCTTTCCATAGCTCTTATCTTCATACGCATCTCTTACTCTTTTTTTTTTTTTTTTTTTTCTGCTTCCCCACTGGCACGTAAAGTTGCAAGAAGGCAGATGCGATGGGATCTACAGCACCTAAAATAGTGCCTGGCACACAACGGGCAGCTCATTAGACCTTGAATGAAGTCACTGAGGTTACTCTGTGCCAGCTCTCTCAGCCCTTTGCCTGGAGTACCGGATACAGCCTAGCAACTACCCAGCAGGGTAGGTACTATTATTGCCATCACCTCGCCCCCAGTTTTCAGAAGGGGAAACCAAGGCGCAGGAAGAGGGAGAATTGGGTTTAGAACTGCAAGCATGAGGGGAACCTGGCAGGAAGTTCAGGGCACAGAATCCAGGGCAGGGAGACGCAGGACCCCGTGCGGGGGTCTTGCCCTCTTGCGCAGCCCACACACCTACATCTATGAGTAGAAGCGTCTCCTGACACACCTCCCCAAGATTACACAGCTGCTCCCTATTCGCGGACCATATGACAGGTTTCTGAGTCAGGTCTTGAGAAGTCCAAAACATGCTCCCCCGATGACAGGTCAGAATAGCTGCGGAGAAAGAATTACCAGGGTCTGTGTGATTCAGGGACCTGCCTGGTCCTGCGCTTGGGAAGATGATCACATTCTTGACTCACCCTCCAAGCCATCTAGCCACTGGGTCCCTCGACCTCAGATTAGAAGGGACACAGGAAGTCCGAGCCCCACCCCCATTTTTTACCCTGTTTTGCTGGAACATCGCAGGGACTTTTCCCAACCCCCCTTGGGGACAGCTGTTCCTCCCTTGGGGTGTGAGAGAGATGGATGGCTCTTCTTTAGCCTGAGCCAATCTCTACTTCCCTCTCTGGGCCTCGGGGTCCTTATCTGGAAAATGAGGAGGGTAGCCTGACACCACATATTTCTTTTAACTGAGAAACCCTATGTTCCAAACAAAAATACTCAAATGCTTCGTGTGCACTGAACACTTACTGAGGTGCCCGGCTGCCATGACTAGTTTCCACGGATTAACCCGTTTAAGCCTCCCAAGGAGCTTGCCTCACCTGGATTGCCTCATTTCCTCCTGGCACCCCGGCCCCCGCCCCGCACCTCCACTTACTCCCTGACATCTTGCTGTACCCCATCTTCTCATGCCTGGCCTTGCCGATGCTCAATAGATATTTGCTAAACTACCGAACTGAACTTAACCAGGGAAGGCAAATGCACCGTCCAATATCTGGCTCTGATGCTGAAAGCCAACAGAATATGGACGTATATTAGGGATATCCATTTGTGGCCTAATGGCTGTGTTTTATGTGACGTGTGTGGTTTGGGAGCGTACATATGTGGGATGTGTGTGGATGTGTAGTGGGTATGTGGGGTGTGTGGGGTAGTATGCGAATGTGTGAAATGTGTATGGTGTGTGATGTGTGGCGTGTGTGTACAGTGATACAGTGTGTTGGTGAGGTACGTGGTGTGTTTGTTGCATGGGTGTGGCGTGGTGTGTCCTGTGTACCTGTGTTTTGTTTGTGTGTGTCCGCGGCATGTGATATGCGGTCTGTGTGCCGGGTGTGGCATGTGCTATGTGTAGTGTGTGAAGTCTGTGGTGTGTGCGGGACGTGTGAGGTTTAAGGAGGCCTGTGTGCGGTATGTGACGTGTGGTGTGTACTTGGCACAGTGTGTGTGTTTGTGTCTCCCGCGTGGATTGTGTGTTGTGTGCGTTATGGTGTGTGGTGTGTGTGGCACGCATCTGATCTGTTTCGGAAACGCCTTCTGGATTATGAATGTTACCTAGTCCCAGAGATGAAGGCCGGATGAGTAAACCAGCATTAATGAAAAGGAAAGATTCAGACTCTGTGCTTCTCTGCTCAACACCCTTCCACAGCTCCCCTGCCCTCAGCAGAAAGGCCAGCCCCTCAGTCTGGCTGGGCAGACACCTGACCCACCACCAGGACCCCCCGCCTACCTCTCGGCTCCCCCAACAATATCCGTTCCCAAGACACAGCAGGGCATTTCCTGCCTCCTTGGCCTGGCACCCGCTGTTCCTTCTGCTTGGGATGGCTCTCCCTTCATGGCCCACACTCACCTTGTCCACCTGGAAAACTTGTGATCGCCCACCACCCCCAGCTGCACCCCATCCTCTCGATGAGCCCCTCCTCGGGCAGAGCCGAGGGACCCCTCTTGAAACCAGCGGGCTGCCCCCACCTCCAAGCCTTTGTCCATGCTGTTTCCTCTGCCTGTTCGTGTCCTTTTCCTCTTCTGTGAATAAACTGCAACTCATCTTTAAGACCCGGCTCATAGGTCACTTCCTCTGTGAAGCCCTCCCTGATTCGCCCCTCCCAGGACATTAGTATCATCCTCCTCTGAGGCCCCCCAGACCCACTTCCATGACAGCCCTGTGACCATCTGTGTCTGCGATGTCTCCCTTCCCGGTCCTGGAAGCCCTTTAGGGCAGGGCCAGAGTCTGAGTCCTCTGGGGTCTCCACAGGAGACCTTGGAATCCTGTACAAACTCACGTCAGCAAACGCATCCTGGGTGCCCATCCTCAGCCAGCCCTTGTGCTGCCCGAGGCTGGAAGCCTGGTGTCAGTGACATCTAGGCTCTGTCCTCAAGGCTCCCCGTCCAGCCAGAGAGATCCAAACAAGAGGAACGTTTGCTGAACTCACCCAACTCTCTCCCTGAAGCTCGGACAGGGAAGACCCTTCTCCCACTTTCCTAAGACCCCACTCCCCTCTTCGCCCCTCTCCCCTCCTCACCCCACTCCCCACCTCGCCATGGCAGGTGCTTCACATCAAGACACTCTAGGCCACTCTCATCCACCGGTGTTCCAGTTTGGCTGGGTTTCCATGGGGAAGTGGGGACCCTCCCCGTGTCCCCGTTTGGCTCTTACTTTCCTTGTCACACCTGAAGCACCCTTGATATCCCCTCTGATCTTTTTTCTCTGCAGCATGGCTGCTGGGGTGCTCCAGTACCATGGGTGGGGGATGGGTGAGGGTGGTCAAGGGGAAGTGGAAGACCCAGGGTTACCCAAGGTCAGGGGTGTGGAGAAGTAGAATTGGAAGCAGCAAGTCACTCCCAGCAAGGAAACCAGCAGGCACACCTGCACTCACTTCTGCAGCCAATGGATAGAGTGGCACGCGAGGCAGCCCACCCTCCCTGCCCCTCTGACCTTCCTCCCTGCTGCCCTGCTCCTCTCCCACCTGCAGGCTGACCTAACTTGGCCAGGCCCAGCATCGTTTAAAACACCCACCAGTGGATTCCTGTCCTATAGATATGTCCCCTGGACCACGCACCCTCTGTCTCCCCTTGAGCTGGACACCTCTTACTGGCACCCTCACCTGAAGCGCCTACTGGGAGAATCCCTTACATCACACCTGCCTGAGTGAGTAATAAATATCTGAATGACGTGATGCTGGCTTTGGTGGGATGTGTTTGGATGTCCGCCTTTCACAGGGTCATCATGCCCCGAGGCCGCGGCACAGGGCATTTGGTCTTGTGGGTATGACACTCACCTTTAGGATCACAGGTCTCCTGCAGATTGATGGGCCCGATTTTCTGAGTCCCATTAAGCAGGTTGCAGCCTGCTTGGGACATGCACCCTTGGACTTTTAGATGGGTGGTGAGGCTCCCTGTGGAAAGTGAGAGAAGGGGAGAGAGGGAGACACTGCTGCTGGGACCATCCAACCCTCAAGGGGGAGGCGCAGCTCTGGGAAGCCAGGCCCACCCTCCTCCGGGTCCCAGACCTCAGCTCCCTTTCCTCCCCAGAGACTCAGATCTTGGTCCGGCTCACCAGCACTGAGCAGGAGAACCCCACTGTAGCAGTGTGCGCTCTCGGCGGGGCAGGTCAGCTCTGCTGCAGACCGACAGCTTTTGGCAGACAAGCAGACTGGACACCGCACAGACCCCAGGGCTGGGGAGATGACAGAGAAAGGGAGGGAGGACTGAGAGGGCTCTGAATTCAGACCACGTGCCTTCCCTCCACCCCCTCCCCCATTTTGCTGGTCCCCAAGAATCAATTCCCTAGTCTCCCCCAAATGTGCCCTCCTCGAGCTCTTCTCATGAAGGCCTGGGGTGCAGGGCATTTGGAACATGAGCTAGAGAGAGAGCAAGGTGGGGAGGGAACGTGAGATCTGGGAAGGGGCGCCCGGGACTGAGCACAGGAGGTGGTACAAGTCAGGGAGGGGTGCCCGGGGAGGACCCAGTGGCTTCATCCACAAGTTTCACTAAACAGTCCAAGAAGACAAGACGCCCGTGTCCACAAAAGATGCCAAAGAGTAGAGAAACGCAAAACACAGCCCCAAACCCGATTTATGGTCTCAGACAGAAAAAGACAGTGGGAAGTCACAGGCCAGTTTCACTTAGGAGGAGGAAATGCCAGAACCCTCACTAGAACATGCGTGAACCAAATCCAATGGGATGGAAAGAAGGAGCTGGCGCCAGGTCAGGGCCAGAGCCAGAGCCGGAGGTGGGTGGTTGAACGTGGGAAAATCGGTCCAGTTTTCTGCTCCAGGACTGTTGGAAGAAGCTGTGCTCGGGGAGGGGGTGCTGGGGAGGGTGGGCAGGGAGGAATTCTAAAGGAGCATCCCCTGTGTGCTCACCCCAACCCCTCAGCCCCGTGGCTTCCCTCCTCCCAACCATCCTCCTCCTCTCCCTCCGGCACCTGTGGGTGGGGGCGGGGCCCAGAGAGGGAGGCTGGTGGAGAGATGGTTGCACAAGTTCTCCCGGCACACCCGGGTGTAGGAGGCGATGGACAGGCCGGGGCCTGCCCTGTGCTGGGTGATGAGGGGCTCGTGATCGGCTGCCTGGGTGCAGCCCTTGATGAGCACCACGTACACGTGGGGTCCTGGACCAAGAGAGAGAGAGACAGGCCGGGGTGAGGTCATGACTAGAGGACGGATGTGCCTCGTGCTCTGGGGTGAGAGGCTGCAGAGGAGGCCCCTGGGCAGCTGAGGAGGGGACAGCTCCTGGTCCTGGGGGGAGCAGGCTTTCGAGTTTGTACACAGAATGCCGGTAGGACTGGGGGCGCTAGGAGCGTCTCTGCACTGGGGAGGGTGGGAGCCAGGCGGGGGTCCACGGGCCCTCCTTACCGTTCTCCATCAGCATCAGAACCTCCTGGCAGCTCCAGCCATCCTCACAGTGTTCCTGGCTAGCCGTCCACTGGAGGGGCAGTTCCGATGAATTCCTCACGGACACCAGTGTCCCCCAGTAGCAGGTCAGGGCCTGCACTCCTGAGATGGGAAGAGCCAATCAGTCTTAGCGCATCCTCCAGGGGACTCCCCTCCCGTCTGGGGTCCTCACTCACGGGGCACGGTGATGCCCAGGAGGGCCAGCAGCAGGGCAGGGCTCATGATCAGGGTAGCTGGAACCCTCCCTCCTGCTCTTTCCTCCTTTTTATATCTCGCCTCACTCAAGGCAGTCCAGGAAAGGGGTGGGGAGGGCAGGGACTTGCTAAATGGGGCCTGGGCCTCCCTCTGAGTCTCAACACCTTAAAGGCAGCAGGGGTGGGGAAGGGTGGGGGCTGGAGGGTTGGTGAGTGAGGTCGAGGGGGAGTCTGGGTCCTCCCTCTTTCCCCAGACCCAGGAGTCTGGGCCCCCAGCCCCTCCACAGTTAGAGATTGAGGCATCCTGGCTCCTAGACCTCACTGGTCCAGATCCCCAGCCCTCTTTCCTCCAGAGCCCAGCTGTGTGGGTCCCCACGCACATCCTGTTTCAGGGCAGTTTGTGAAGGCGGTTTCCTCATCTCATAGCAACTTGGCCACCTTCTGGCCCCAAGTGAGGAAATGGCCCAAGTGCCTGTGAAGACACTGTGAGGTGAGTCTTGGCTGGTCCTTACGCTCTCCCTATCCTAACCTCTGCCCCCCTCCTACTTCCCTTTTCTTTCTCTTTCCTTTCTATACTGCCGTCCTTTTTTCACTTACTTCCCTCATGCTTTCTCTTCTTCTACTGTTCTCTCCCCTCCCAGCACAACACAGGCCCTAGAATCTCCATCTCCCCGCCACCCAGGAGGGAGCTGAGGAATGGTGGGGTGGGGGAGGGGTAGAGACTGAATCTCTATCAAAGAATTCGGATATTCCTCGGCAAAGCAAAGTGTCTTTGCCAGAAATAGATGGAACCGCGGTGTGCTAAGACCAGCTTTTCAGAAAAACAGCATCAGCAAACCCTGCCTCATAACATCGGCCTATTTCTATGGTGTAAATACTCCTACCATGTCTGATTTTAAGCTACCAATCATTTTAACAACCAGCTCGCAAAATTCCTAAATATTTAACAATCGGCTTTTGCAAACCTGCACAAACCAGCTCTAGCATGCTGGGTAGGAGGGAGACAGGGAAGAATCAGGGGTGTCTGTCGGTGACTGCAGAGGCCAGATGTGGGTGTGTGAGAAAGAGAGGGGAAGGGGAGAAAAGAGTGAGAACAATAGTAGAGGACAAAGAGAAATGAACATGAAACTTGCAATTATATGTTTATTTCAACATCTTTATACATTGTATTTTTCTTTGCCTTTGCAAGTTTAAAATTTGCTCTATGGACAGAGGCACATTCCTCTCATCTCCCACTGTGTCTCCACTACTAACATGGAATAGCCTAGGTGCTCAATAAATATTTATTGAAGGACGGAAGGAAAGGAGGGAGAGGAGGGAGGGAGGGAGGGAGGGAGGAAGGAAGGAAGGAAGGAAGGAAGGAAGGAAGGAAGGAAGGAAGGAAGGAAGGAAGGAAGGAAGGAAGGAAGGAAGGATGCAACAGTGCCATCACCACATTTGTATAGGTTGTGCACTAAAGAAACATCACCCCCTCCCCAGTGATCCACATTGTTGCTGCGTGAATGGCGCCCTCTGGAGTTGTGTGTGGCTTGAAGCAATGTCCCTGGAAGAAGAGAAGGAAGGGTGGGCAAAGAGGCACATAAGGTCATAGGCCGTCAATTAAATGTCTGATTTTAGTCAACAAATATTTACCAGGCTGGAGTCTGTGTCTGGTACTGTCCTAATTTCTGGGGAATCAGGAAGACCAATAAGAATGAAACCACTGCTTTTGTTGAACTCACAGTCTAGTGAGAGAGACAGACACTAAACAAACACATGAGCACCAAAAAAAACCACAAGTGGTGCTGGGTGCTGGGCAGAGAGTGAAAACCAGGTGATGTGAAAGTGAGTGACTGAGCTGGGATCAGGGAGGGCCTCCCTGAGGAGGTGACATTTGAGCTGAAAGCAGAATGAAAAGAAAAAGCTTGCCGTGGAAAGACAGGCAGGAAGAGCATTCCAGGCAGAGGTAAAAGCAGGTACAAAGGCCCTGAGGTGGCATCAAGCTTGGCTTATGCGAAGGTTAGAAAGAAAGCAAATGGCTAGACTATGGTGGGTAAGAGGGAGCGTGATAGAAGATGAGGGAGGAAGGGCTGGCAGGGGCCCAGCAATGTAGGGCTAAGTCGGGTTATTAAGGCAATCTTTCTGGGAGTCCGGTATATTTCAAGTGACTAATGCAAAGTCTGGATGTGGGGCTGTTTAGCAAAAGGTCTGACAGTCCTTGGTGTGTAAAACTGTTTGCTACCAGACCGGATTCTGTTGCTCCCTGATTGTGTAGCCTTGGGTCATTTACTTCCCCTTTATGAACTTTCCTCTTCTGTAAAGTAGTTGTAATGATTACCTGCACCTCATGGGTTGTGGTGAGGATTAATATCTGTATATAACCCAAAGTAGGTTCTCAACAAATGATAAAAATAGTTAATATTATGAGCCTTTACTCTGTTCCAACCCTAGTCCAAGCACTTTTTGTTTCAACTCATAGAATCATGACTCATACCCTGAGGGAGATTCTATTAATAGCTTGATTTTATAGTTAAAGAAACTGAGCCCCAAAGGAGTTAAATAACTTGCCCAAGGTCATACAATGTGGCAGAGATAACTGCCCACCAAAGATCCATGCTCCCTTCAGGGTGTAAAGATATTACTAAGTGGCAACTGCCTAGCCAGGAATTACATTTCCCAGCCTCCCTTGCCTCTAAGTGAACCATGTGACTAGTTCCCACCAATGGAACGTGGGCAGAAATGACTGGTGTCACTTTTGAACCTGAGTGGTTACAAAGCAGGAGTGCCACCTCCTTCCTCAAATACTCCATCAAGTAAATGTGATACAAGTGAGAAATAAACATCTATTATGTTAAACCACAGAAATTTAGTTTGATAATATATCTGTTTCAACTACTAGAATTTTTAATACACACAGCCAGGAAGTGCTTTCCTTGGGATGGATGTCCTAGAAGAAGAACCTCACTTGTAGCATTACCAGTACTGGTTCTTTTCTTCTCCCTACCGTTCCTTTTCCTTCCCTTCCCTTCCCATTCCTTTCCTCTCCCTATTAGGAGCGACAATTGCAACTATTCCTTGTGCCTCTTGTAGAAAAGGATCCAGAAACTAAAAGAGGGAAAGGAGCTTGCCAAGACCTCTGTTTCAGGCTCTGGCTGAGCTAAAATCAATTCTGGGCCCCTCAGTCCACACTTTGGCCGACTCATTCTGTTTTCTCCTTCAGAACTGGCCAATGGGTTCAGCAGGTATGAGAAGCCTGGGTCATGCCAGAATGTGCTGCGATATTTACCTATAGAAGACAAAGCAGACCCTCTAGCGCTTGGGTGGGGCTTCTTCCATGTTTATTTCCAACAAAGACACTTTCTTTGCCCCAAGACTCCCTGAATGCTGGGAGGAACAAGTACATCGCCTCTGGGTCTCTACAACCTGGGTTTGTCTGTTTCTGCAGGATTAGAGTCATTTTAGTTGTTGATGACAATATTCTACGTGGGTGATGTTGCGTCTTTTCTAGTGCGTCACATCCAGAGGTTCGTAATGTCAGTTTGTTGCGTTATTGGCTAATTAATAAGTGACCATGTGAACATCCTAGTCTCCACCAATAAGACTATTTTATTTCCTTGTACACACCATTTCCAGAGAATCCTCCCTTATCGACACAGATTACACTTGGGTCGAGCTTCTCCACCTGCCCTGCGCTGCCCATTATGCAAAGCCCTTCCACTCAGGTGGCTCATCCCTCAGCGCTGATGCTATTAACCCACCTCATGAAGTGGGAAACAGCCCTGACAAGGGAGAATGAGCCCTTGAGTCACAGAGTCAGGAAATGGTGGCAGCATCCGGGAGCCCAGGCCTTCCCAGCAACCTGCACTCTGTCCCACTGCACCAAAGCTCCCCAAAGATGGTCGAGTCATCTGAATGATACATTTCCTGTCTCATCTGCCAAGCACCCAGTTTTCTCCAGCAAAGAAGAATTATTCGTATGGCAAAACAGTTCACATTCAGATTACAGTATAGGACCTTATGTTATAAAGAGGAGGGGATCCGGAGCATGTGATGAAAAGTTACACTTAAATATCTTTATCGGCCTTTCTGTACTCACCAGAGGAACAAAAACAAGTAAAAATCGAATACAACTACTGGCATTGACTCCTGTCAATATCCTCCAGCGCTGGAGGCACGGTGGATAGATTAACCCTTTGGAAGCCAATCTCACACTAAACCTTCCAAGTCCTTTGACTTGGAGTTCCGTTTTGGAAAAAAAATATTCCTAGTGTGTAAGGAGAAGGGGAGCTGTGATACCTGGAAATTGTGAGCTTTTAGTAAAGAGGCTGAGATTCTAGACCAGACATTGTTTCACTCTGATCTGAACAACTTACTTCCTCTTTCTTGCCTTCAATCTCCTCCTAAGTAAAATGAGGCATGGTTTTCAATCTTTTCACCACACAGGAAGAAGAAACAGGGAAGGATAAAGTCCAACACTGCAGCGGCAGGACTAACATCTTAGTGTTTACAGCACTGTGGAGAAAGCCATCTTTCCTAGAAGCCACCAAGCAACGTACAACCACGGTGGTTTGAGCTGAGAATGCACTCACCTTCATCAATAACATCAGTTGTCAGGCAAAAATCTTTCAAGATAATTCCACTTGACTTCACTTTAATTGAAGTAATATAGAAATGGAATGGAATTGTTGAGTCACATGGTAGGCATATGCTTAAGTTTTTAAGAAACTGCCAGACTGTTTTCCAAAGGGGTTGTGCCATTTTACATTCCCCACCAGCAGTGTGTGAGAGGTTCCAATTTCTCCACAACCTTGCCAATACTTGGTATAGTCATTCTTTTCCCTTTTAGCCATTCTAAGAGTTCCGTGGTGGTATCTCATTGTAGCTTTTTTTTTTCATTGTAGCTTTATTTTGTATTTTCCTAGTGACTAATGCTATCGAGCATCTTTCCATGTGCTTATTCACCATCCATGTATCTTCATCAGTGAAGTGCCTGTTCAAATATTTTGTCCATTTTTTTATTGTCTTCTTATTGAGTTGTAAGCACTTTGTATATTCTAGTTGCAAGTCCTTTGTTAAATAGATGTTTTGCAATAGCTTTCCCAGAAATAAAGGCATATGAGGCATATGTCCAAATAAAGACACATGAAGACATATGAATGTTAATAGTAGCTTTATTTGTAATAGCCCCAAACTGGGAAACAATGCAACCAAACTGTGATATAACCACACCATGAAATATTACTCAGCTATAAATAGGAATGAGCTATTGATACATGCAAAAATTTGAATATGAACTTCAAAATGATTCTGCCTAGCATATTTATGAGGTTCATCCGTGTTGTAGCATGTATCAGTACATCATTCTTTTTTGTGATTGAATAATATTCCAATGTATGTTTATACCAGAATTTGTTTATCCATTGACCCATTGATAGACATTTGGGCCATTTCCACCTTTTGGCTATTGTGAATAGTGCTGCTATAACATGTGTACATGTACTTGTTTGAGTAACAGCTTTCAATTTTTTTGAGTATATACCTAGGAGTGGAAGAAGCCAGACACAAAAAGTCACATATTGTATGATTCATTTATATGAAATATTCAGAATAAGTAAATCCATAGAGACATAGTTGGTGGTTTCCAGGGGTTGGGGGATCGGGGAATGGAGAGCAACCTCTTAATGGGTACAGAGTTTTATTTGGAAGTGATGAAAATGTTTTAGAACTAGATAGAGGTGGTGGTCATACAACATTGTGACTGCACTAAATGCCACAGAATTGCTCACTTTATTTTTTTATTGGAGTATAATTGCTTTACAATGCTGTGTTAGTTGCTGCTGTACAATGAAGTGAATCAGTTATATGTATACATATATCTCCTCCCTCTTGGACCTCCCTCCCCCCCATCCCACCCATCTAGGTCATCACAGAACACCGAGCTGAGCTCCCTGTGCTATACAGCAGGTTCCCACTAGCTATCTACTTTTCATATGGTAGTGTATTTATCTCAAACCTAATCTCCCAATTCATCCCACCCTCCCCTTCCTCCCCTGTGTCCACACATTCGTTCTCTACATCTGCATCTCTTCTATTCCTGCCCTGCAAATAGGTTCATCTGTACCATTTTTCTAGATTCCACATACATGCATTAATATATGATATTTTTCTCTTTCTGACTTACTTCACTCTGTATGACAGACTCTAGGTCCAACCACATTTCTACAAATGACCCAATTTCATTCCTTTTTATGGCTGGGTAATATTCCATTATATATATGTACCACATCTTCTTTATCCATTCATCTGTTGGTGGACTTTGTGGTTGTTTCCATATCCTGGCTATTGTAAATAGTGCTGCAATGAACATTGGGGTACATGTGACTTTTCGAATTATGGTTTTCTCAGGGTATATGCCCAGTAGTGGGATTGCTGGATCATATGGTAGTTCTATTTTTAGCTTTTTAAGGAATCTCCATACTGTTCTCCATAGTGGCTGTATCAATTTACATTCCCACCAACAGTGCAAGAGGGTTCCCTTTTCTCCACACCTTCTCCAGCATTTATTGTTTGTAGATTTTTTGAGGATGGTATTCTGACCAGTGTGAGGTGATACCTCATTGTACTTTAGATTTGCATTTCTCTAATAATTAGTGATGTTGAGCATCTTTTCATGTGCCTCTTGGCCATCTGTATGTCTTCTTTGGGGAAATGTCTATTAAGGTCTTCCACCCATTTTTGATTGGGTTGTTTGTTTTTTTGATATTGAGCTGCATGAGCTGTCTGTATATTTTGGAGATTAATCCTTTGTCCATTGCTTCATTTGCAAATATCTTCTCCCATTCTGAGGGTTGTCTTTTTGTCTTGTTTATGGTTTCCTTTGCTGTGCAAAAGCTTTTAAGTCTAATTAGGTCCCATTTGCTTATTTTTGCTTTTATTTTCATTACTCTAGGACATCGGTCAAAAAAGATCTTGCTGAGATCAAAGAGTGTTTTTCCTATGTTTTCTTCTAAGAATTTTATAGTGTTTGGCCTTACATTTAGGTCTTTAATCCATTTGGAGTTTACTTTTGTGTATGGTGTTAGGTAGTGTTCTAATTTCATTCTTTTACATGTAGCTGTCCAATTTTACCAGCACCACTTATTGAAGAGGCTGTCTTTTCTCCATTGTATTCTTGCCTCCTTTGTCACAGATTAGTTGACCATAGGTGCATGGGTTTATCTCTGGGCTTTCTATCCTATACCATTGATCTATATTTCTGTTTTTGTGCCAGTACCATACTGTCTTGGTTACTGTAGCTTTGTAGTATAGTCTAAATTCAGGGCACCTGATCCCTCCAGCTCCGTTTTTCTTTCTCAAGGTTGCTTTGGCTATTCGGGGTCTTTGTGTTTCCATACAAATTGTAAAATTTTTTGTTCTAATTCTGTGAATAATGCCATTGGTAATTTGATAGGGATTGCATTGAATCTGTAGATTGCTTTGGGTTCATCCATGTTGTAGCATGTATCAGTACATCATCCTTTTTTGTGATTGAATAATATTTCAATGTATGTTTATACCAGAATTTGTTTATCCATTGACCCATTGATTGACATTTGGGCCATTTCCACCTTTTGGCTATTGTGAATAGTGCTGCTATAACATGTGTACCTGTATTTGTTTGAGTATCAGTTTTCAATTTTTTTGAGTGTATACCTAGGAGTGGAAGAAACCAGACACAAAAAGTCACATACTGTATGATTCATTTATATGAAATATTCAGAATAAGTAAATCCATAGAGACATAATTGGTGGTTTCCAGGGGTTGGGGGATGGGGGAATGGAGAGCAACCTCTTAATGGGTACAGAGTTTTATTTGGAAGTGATGAAAATGTTTTAGAACTAGATAGAGGTGGTGGTCATACAACATTGTGACTGCATTAAATGCCATGGAATTGTTCACTTTAAAATGGTTTATTTTATGTTATGTGAATTTCATCTCAATAAAAAAATTATACTGAATGAAAGAAGCCAGATGAAAAAAGAGAACATACTATAACATTCCATTTATATAAATTCTAGAAAGTGCAAACTAATCTATTGTAAGTGAAAGAAGGTAAATGATTGCCTGGGTACTGGGGGGGGGTGGGGCCGAGTGCAGAGGGAGGGACTACAAAGGCTCATGTGGAAACTTTTGGGTGGAATAGATACGTTCACTGTCTCAACTGTGGTGATGACTTTATGGAGTGTGTATGCACATCAAAACTCATTAAACTGTGTACTTTAAATATGTGTGGTTTCTTGCCTGTCCATTATACCTCAGTAGAGCTGTAATCAAAGCTTGATGTTATGGATTGCCTGTGTAGTCAGGAGGAGAGAATATTGTTCCTCTATTACTGCTACTTCCAAATAGGTAGACCCTGGATGTGTGCCCACTGGTGTGCAATAATAATAACTGTTGGCTTTTATGTGGCACTCACTGCATACTGGGCACTTCAGGCGTCTTAGCTCATTTAATCACCCAAATGAGTCAGTTGAACTCATTTACTTCACTCAACTTTCCTACCCCCTGGCCTTTGCACACGCTGTGTCCTCTGTCTGGAATGCATTTCTGCCCCTTTGTGAGCTCTAGGTTAACTCTGTCTGGGTCATTCTCCATTAGATGTCTGTCTTCAGGAAAGTCTTCCCTGGTCCTTCCATCTAGGTCAGCATCCCAGTTATGAGGTCACAACTAACTATATGAGAGGACTGAGGAGCAGCTAAACTCACCCTGTAGGAGAAACTTTTCGGGAGTGGTCATATGTGTCTGATGATAAAGACACCATCTTTTCCCACAGTGACAGGATTTCTCTATGTAAGGTATAGGGCAGGACACCCAGAGGTTTGGCACAGGGGAAGGTAAAGAAACCAGAGAGAGATTCACCATCTGAAGGCTGTCCTTCACTGGTTGGGTGCACATCTCCATTCCAGCTCCAATGGTAGCAGAGCCTTCAGGGTGCTGAAGTCAAAGGTATTTGCCCATCACCATGACCTGGGAGGTGAAGGTACACTACACCAATATGGATTCTACCTAGCAGTCAGGGCCCCAGCACAAAAGGGGACTCATTCCACCTGCATAACTTGAGAAGAGATTAAAAATGAGATAATTGGCAAGGGTGTGTGACTGTTGTGGAGACACAAGGGTGAGAGCAGTTTCCTGGTGCTGATACCACTGGGTTTCTGTACTGGAACACTGAGGAGTTGCAAGACAGAGACATAGAGAGAATCCTCTCTGGAGAGGGCTACTTGACAGGAACTCCAACTTCAGGCTGAAAAATCCATCCAGCCCACAGCAACACTACAGGGAGGGAGCCGGGGAATTAATGCCCCAACCTCACTCAATGTCCTCCCTCTGGTCTCCTGTTGGGTCTCCCCATTGACTGAACCCAGCTGGAAGGCAGGAGATACCACTGACAGTCCCCACAGCACAGGGCAAGGAGAGAAGGTGAGAGAGTGAATTTGAAGAAGGAAACAGAAAGTGTCCAGCACAGTGACCCTTTTCCTTTGTCCGGATGAAAATCAGAGTGCTCAATACAGAAGACACAATTCCCATCCATTACTTAATCATAGAACCATATTGTGCTAATGACAATGGGTCACACACCCACAGCGTTAGACAACCAGTTCTTCATGTACCACAGTGAGAGGAAGATGGGGAAAAACAGCCTATAACGAAGATGAAAAGTCCTGACTGTGTAGCTGGTGGTGATCAGAGCTGCCCTCTCCTACCACCCATTCTATGTTCTCTTACCACCTGCCAACACCTCCTCTGGACAATTGGTGTGACACAAATCTTCATTCTTAAGGGAAGTAAGTGTTCAATGGTCTTGTCTTTATTGGCTCTTGGCCACTTTCTGCTGAACAGGGCCACCGGCCAAGGAGATATTACCCCCAACGCATCCCCTGGCTTCCAAACATAGTCTTCCTTGATCCAGCAACCCAGCCTCCCTCTGGTGGTCAGGTTCCCTCTGGCCATCAGCAGAGTGGCCCTCGTCTCTGCCTGTTGTTTCAACAGCACAAGGTGCACAAAACGGCAAGGGGGCAGTCCTGGCTTCCAGTTGATTAGAGCTCTGATGGGGTTCCTCACCCACACCAAGCCCAAGGTCACAGAGACCAGGAGCAAAAATTCTTTAAGTGGGTTGTTAGGTGTACTAGTGGGAGGGGACACTCCCTTATCCTCCCCTGATTCATGGACCCCTGCATTCTGGCTCTGGGAGAGGTGACACGATAGACTGGCCACTGGTTCAAGACATACAGCATCTCCTGTTGGGTGGCAGGGTACCTTCTCTCACCCGGTGCCCTCATCAACCATCACGGCCATTCCACCCTTCCGATAAGTCAACTGTCTCTGTGTAGTGGGGCACCTGGAAGATCAGTGAGCTCCATGGATGGGAGTTAATTGCCTCACTTCCTTTGCCTTAAAATATGTCCTCTAGCCGGAAGCAATACTTCATGGGATACTGTAGCAATAGAACAGACATCTTCTAAGTTCCCAAATGGCAGGGCTGTCAGAAGCATTGAGTCCAAGAAGGCAAATCAGAACCCACAGTGTGTATTTATCCCTGTGGGGAGAAAGCTCAGTCCCCTGGAGGGTGGGATGTGTCCTGGGTAGTCCTGCTGTAGAAAGACACCATAACAGGCTTAGAGTTGGCCTCTGCCTCTGTTGGTTTGGGCACTGAGTACAGTCAACAGCCAGGTCACCTTGGGGAGAGTTAGCCCATTTGTTGTCTCTGTGGGGAGCTGAGGTAGGAGATAGATGGGCCCTGGACAGAGCAGCTAGAGTTTGTCGAGAGGAATAAATTTGAGCTTTGTTTTCCCTAGACACTCCAACGACAAAGTTAGTGGCGGGAGCTGAGCTCTGCTGGAGTAAAGAGATAAGATGACCACATCTATCACTCCTGAGGTCAGGAAAACCTTCCCTGTCTGCACATGCGCAGGAAGCCTCCTCAGGGTCAAAAAGGGAGGGGGCGCCACCCCATAATAAGTGTTGTCAAACCTCTCATTAGCCTCTGTGCTGGAATCCATCTCGGCAAAAAGATGTGCACGCCTATTGGGAAGGGTCCTAGGGCAGGTCAGATGTGGGAAAAGAAGCGAGATAATTGGCTAGAGGAGAAAAAAGATGCAGAAGAACTGCCCTCTATAAATGATTTAACAGCCTTTTTACTGTGGTCCGCCCACACCCTTTCTCTCCTGGTGTGTATTTCTGCCTAGCTTCTGTCTTATATAAATAAACTGTTTCTCTGTGTGCTCTCCCACATGTTGGGCTGTGTTGCTAATAACAAACTTTGTACCTGTTTTTGAAGTTTTTGCCTCCTTGAAACATTCTTGTTACCACAGGGCAAGAGCCAGGGCAACTTCACTTCTAGTCTCTAGCCCCCCGGTGGACTAGGGGCTAGGATTCCTGGTTTTCATCCAGGCTACTCAAGTTCAATTTCTGGGCAGGGAAATAAGATCCTGTGTCAAGATCACTCACTGCTTTCTATCCAAAATCAGAGCCTCCACCACCCACATAGCCACTTTGCACATGGGCCCAGTGTTGCAAGCACTGATGGGAGAGAAGCCGCCTGACACTGTCCACTGGGTACCAAGAGCCTCCTGCTCAGGGCATGGGTTCTGGTGGGCATTCGTGTGGGACGTGAACATCTTCACACTCTGTGCCCATCCCCAGAGGACCATCCACATATCCTCCGTGTCTTCATTTGATGCTTTTATTCTTACCAAGTCCTTGACCAAATGGCTCACCAGGGGTCCATGCAGAAGTTGACCTGAGGACTTCTCTCCCTCCCACAAAGTGGACCCCTGAAGTTTTGCCGCCTGAAGGATTTCCTTACATCACTCTTTCAGGACCACATGTGCGAGTGCTAACACAGCAGCTACCCACTTCTGCCTGGCGCCGGCCCACACTGCATTTTCATCCATACACCTAGTCTGTGCTTTCTTTCCTCTGTAAATAGATCACAGGGAATCCCCATGAGCTCATAGGTGTGGGTGGAGGAAGAGGCAGGAGGAGTGGGTGCCATGGGTGCCTGAGCCACTTGCTGGGGTGTCCACCTGTGCCCTCCATTCCTGCTTGAGCCTGATCTCAAACACACCTTTTCCACGGATGGTGGATGCTGCTGTGCGTGCCCAACATCATGGTTTGGTAGCTTGACTGCACCCAGTATGTGATGTGCAGTTCAGGTAACAATGCCCTTGGTGTTGGTGGCCAGGTGTCACTGTCAATTTGAGCTTCTATAACAAAATATCATGGCTTATCAAGAACAGAACTATTGGGGCTTCCCTGGTGGCGCAGTGGTTGAGAATCTGCCTGCCAATGCAGGGGACACGGGTTCGAGCCCTGGTCTGGGAAGATCCCACATGCCGCGGAGCAACTAGGCCCGTGCGCCACAACTGCTGAGCCTGCGCGTCTGGAGCCTGTGCTCCGCAACAGGAGGGGCCACGATAGTGAGAGGCCCGCGCACCGCAATGAAGAGTGGCCCCAGCTTGCCACAACTAGAGAAAGCCCTCGCACAGAAACAAAGACCCAACACAGCCATAAAAATAAATAAATAAATAAATAACTTCATGGATTTAAAAAAAAAAAAAAAAAAAACAGAACTATTTCTCACAGTTTTGGAGGCTGGAAGTCCCAGATCAGGGTGCTTGCGTGATCAGGTTCTGGTGAGGGCCCTCTACTGGGCTGCAGATGGTAGATTTCTCATTGTATCCTCACATGGCTGAAAGAGAGCCAACTAGCTCTTCCTTCTTCATGAAAGGGCACTGCGGTGGTTAATGTTCAACTTGACAGGTCTAAGGGATGCCCAGATAGCTGGTAAAACATTATTTCTGGGTGTTTCTGTGAGGGTGTTTCCAGAAGAGAATAGCATTTGAATTGGTATACTGAGTGAAGATGGCCTTCGCCAAAGTGAGTGGGCTTCTTCCAATCCATTGAGGGCCTGAATAGAACAAAAAGGTAGAAGAAGGAAGAATTTGCTCTCTGCTTGAGCTGAGACATACATCTTCTCCTGCCCTGGGACATCAGCCCTCCTTGTTTCAGGCCTTCGAACCCGGACTAGGACTTATACCATTGGCTCCCCTGGTTCTCAGGCCCGAGGTTGAACTGGTACTGCCAGCTATCCTGGGCCTCCATGTACAGACAGCAGATCCTGGGACTTCTTAGCCTCCATAATTGCATGAAAAAATTCTTCATAATAAATCTGTTTCTATATATTCATATATACCCTACTGCTTCTGTTTCTCTGGAGAACCTTGACTAATACAGGCACTAATCCCATCATTAGAGTTCCACCCTCATGACCTAATGACCTCCCAAAGACCCCAGCTCCAAATACCTTCATACTAGGATTAGTGTTTCCAGTGCACCAGGTACCCAGACTCCACTGGGGCCCAGTAATAAGCCTAGAGCCCCTTTCCAAATGTCTGATTGCAATCTTCAGAAGAAGGCATAGATTTTCTCCAAAACATGGAGTTCTGCACCGTGATTATCCTATTGGACCTTGTAAGATGTTCCATATTGTAATATACTGGGTTTGAAACATAGACACTGTTACTGCCATTGTTTTCTAAATACAATCACCCAGGAGTTATTTAGAAGAACTTTTTTATATTTCCAACTGGGAGATTTTGGTGGAAGGAAGCTAGGGTTGATTTCTAGTATAATTCTTTTGTGGTTTAAATGATTTGTTCTTTTTTATAATTTATGGCTACTCCTTATATGGCCTATTGCTTACTATCCCTACTGTTTGATATTAAAATGTATCTGCATTTATCAACACATGATTTTACTTCTTCAGAACCAGTTGAGGATTAGCCAAGTCTGATGTCCTCTTACAGGAAGTTAAGGGTTTTGCCCAACTGTACTTGTGAAACAAGGTTACAAGCTTTTAAAAATCAATTTCCGATAAATTAATTTGCAAACTGGGTTCCGGCTTCTCCGTTCTTTGGCAGTTGAATAAAGTTTGTTCTGTTCCAGTCCTCCCACCGCCCCAAAAAAAATCAATTGCAAGTCACTGATTCATTGCAAAAAAAATCAACTGTGGGCTAATAAAATGTATCGGAATTTAGATTTTGCTTATTTATTTGTAGAGCCTTGAACTAGCTAATGCTCCTTTGGTTTCTAAATTATTCATGTTGGGTCTAAAGTCAATTTCAGTCAAAGAACCAACTTTTAAAGCTGTTTACATTCTTCTAGTTTGAATTGCAAAGATAGAGGGGAGAGAAAGGGGGGGTTAAGAAAAAGAGAGAGGAGAAAGAGGAAGAGGGAGAGAGAGAAATGAAGAATAGAAGGAAAGAAAATTAGCTACAAAATGGAGAAGGAGAAAAAAAAAGTAGAGACAGAATGAAGTTCAGGTTTGTAAGATCAGCCTGTCTCTTCTGGATATTGACCCCTAATCTGATCCCAAAACCAGACTGATTCTTAACTCTGACCCTATACCAATCCCACATTCTCAACCTAAACATCTCATATCAGTTCCTGACCCTGAGCAAGCTAAGTCCTAACCCTGACCCTAAACCCTGATTCTGTTATTTGCACTGCAGACTTGAACTTTAAAGAATCTAAAATAGTCATTCCCCAAGTGGACATTCACATCCAGAGATGGTGTTTCATGGGCTTACAGTGGGTTAGGCAGCCTGTGCCCTTTCAGCCTTCAAATTCTCCCTCTGCATCGGTTTTGTCACCCATCCCTCAGAGCCTCTAAAGACACTTACTGAAAAAAAAAATCACTTCCTTGGTCTTCCATTCCTTTCACTGCCTCTTCCCTTCTCAGTCAAGCATCTTCAACTATCTGGACATATTTTCTTTGCTTCTATTTTTTCACCTCCCACTCACTCCTCCATGCTCTCTTTCCATCTCCTCTTTCTCTAAAATTGCTTTTACTGGGCTTCCCTGGTGGCGTAGTGGTTAAGAATCCATCTACCAATGCAGGGGACATGGGTTCGAGCCCTGGTCTGGGAAGATCTCACATGCCGCGGAGCAACTAAGCCCGTGCGCCACAACTACTGAGCCTGCGCTCTAGAGCCCGTGAGTCACAACTACTGAAGCCTGCGCACCTAGAGCCCGTGCTCCGCAACAAGAGCAGCCACCACAATGAGAAGCCCGCGCACCGCAACAAAGAGTAGCCCCCGCTCGCCGCAACTAGAGAAAGGCCTGCTCGCAGCAACGAAGACCCAACGCAGCCAAAAATAAATAAAATAAATTTATTAAAAATAAATTAACTTTTAAAAATAAAATAAATAAAATAAAATTGCTTTTACCAAGGTTGAGGTAGGAAATAGATGGGCCTCTGGGCCGTACAGCTGTTGTCTGTCAAGTGGCGTAAAATTGAAGCTTTGTTCTCACCCAGACACTCCAAAGACAAAGCTAGTGGCAGGAGCTGAGCTCTGCTGAAGTAAAGAGATAAGATGACCACTCCTGAGGTCAGGGAAAACTTCCCTGTCTGCACATGTGCAGGGAGTCAAAAAGGGAGGGGGCGCCACCCCATAATAAGTGTGGACATACCCCCACAGGCCTCTGCGGTGGGATCCATCTTAGCAAAAAGTTGCGCACTCATCTTGGGGAGGGTCCTAGAACAGGTCAGATGTGGAAAAAGAAGTTAGATAATTGGCCAAAGGTAAACAAAGACCTGGAAGGACTGTCCTATATAAATGATTCAAATCACCTCTTCACTGCACTCCTCATTCAGGACACCCACACTCCTCTCTGGGTGTGTATTTCTGCCTAGCTGCTGCTGCTTCTTTCTTTTTTTTTTTTTTTTTTTTTTAATATTTATTTATTTGGCTGTGCCGGGTCTTAGTTGAGGCACATGGAATCTTCGTGGCGGCATGCGGGATCTTTAGTTGCGGCATGCGGGATCTAGTTCCCTGACCAGGGATCGAACCTGGGCCCCCTACATTGGGAGCACGAGGTCTTAACCAGCGGACCACCAGGGAAGTCCCTCTGCCTAGCTTCTGACTTACTGCACTCCTCCTCATTAGAGAGGATGCCCATACCCTTTCTCTCTGGGTGTGTATTTCTGCCCAGCTTCTGTCTTAAATAAACAAACTGCTTCTCTGTGTGCTCTCCCACTTGTTATGCTGTGTCTCTAATAAACAACTTTGTACCTGTTTTTACAGTTTTTGCCTCCTTGAAACATTCTTGCCTTCAATGGGAGTAGAGCCAGGGGAACTTTGCCTCTAGCCTCTAGCCCCTGGTGGTCTAGCTGCTGGGATTCCTGGTTTTCATTCAGGCTACCCAGGTTCAATTCCTGGGCAGGGAACTAAGATCTCTCTTCAGGACCGCTCACTGCTGTCTCTCTGAGATCAAGGTCACCAATATCCTCTTTTATCGCTAAACCTGCAAGGTGCTCCTCAGGCTAGCTTTGCAGCCTTTGACATGATACACTACTTCTTTCCTGGAATAGCCCCTGAGGGTAAATACAAGTTGAAAAAGAAAGAGAAATTAATTTTTCCTAGTGCAAAAAGGAAAAGAGATTCCCCTTTCTTTCACAGCATTTTCTTTAGAAAATGTGTCATTGTAGATTCTTTCTCCGTCCCTTTGAGATGTATGTAAATCTTTTAAAAATCTAAATAAGATTCTTGCCAGCTTTCCAACCCAGGGAGTATCTTTCCCAAGGACCTGGGAGTTATAGCTTTGAAAATGTGATCAACAGGGAAGATGGCACCCCTGTCTCCCAGATTCTGGGGGAGGGTAAGAGCCCAGTTGAGGTGGACACCACACTCCAGGTTGCAAAACTACCTCCAGTCGTGAAGATGTGAGAAGTTTATTTTTCCTTTGGATAAAGTTAATTAACTAATACAGACGATCACCCCCAATTACCAGATGAATGTAGGATATGTGACAAATGGTGCTGTCAAGTCCTCTTATTTGAGGACTGGTTACTGTTTATCTTAAGAACATGTATGTAGGGGGTTGTATCTGTCTGGCTATATAAGGGAGTGAGCTTTCTTTCGGTCTTTGCAATTTCTTAGCAAACTGCCTGTAGTGTACATCACATTCTGGTTTAATGCTATAATAAAACTTTTTCCTTTTTCTCTTCTACCTGTGTGGAGAGGTTTTCTGGGTTGAGAAGAGCCTTTTTTTTTTTTTTTTCTCTTTTAAACTGAATATATTTGATATATAACACTGTTTAAATTTAAGGTGTACAATATTTTAATTTGATACATTTATATATTGCTATATGATTGCCATTGTAGCAATATTTCACACCTATATCCCATTACATAATTATCTTTTCTTTTTAGTGGTTGGAATAATTAAGTTCTAGTCTTTTTTTTTTTTAACTGTTCTTTTTATTTATTTATTTTTAATTAATTAATTTATTTTTATTTTTGGCTGTGTTGGGTCTTCGTTTCTGTGCGAGGGCTTTCTCTAGTTGCGGCGAGTGGGGGCCGCTCTTCATTGAGATGCGCGGGCCTCTCACTGTCGTGGCCTCTCTTGTTGCGGAGCACAGGCTCCAGACATGCAGGCTCAGTAGTTGTGGCTCACGGGCCCAGTTGCTCCGCGGCATGTGGGATCTTCCCAGACCAGGGCTCGAACCCGTGTCCCCTGCATTGGCAGGCAGATTCTCAACCACTGCGCCACCAGGGAAGCCCTAAGTTCTAGTCTTTTAGCAAGTTCGATGATTATAATACAATGTTGTTGTCTATATTCATGTTAGAGTTCTATGGCTTAATTACTACTTGTTGCAAGTTTGCACCCTTAAACAACATCTCTCCTATCCCCCGCAAGCCCATCTCCTTGTTACCGACCAAGGTTCCTGGCCTCCTTAATCAATAGAAATTGATCAGAGGCCAGCCAAGAAATTCAGGCAAGGCCTTATTGGGGTCCCTGCTGCAGCAGGGGGGAATGAGAACAAATAACAGGTTTCCTTGCTGGCTCGCTCGCTGAGGGGGCTTCAAGCTGGTCCCTCACATGGGGGGAGGGTAAGGGTGTGTCCAGCGGTGGGGCTGGAGGAGGGGCTTAGGTGGTTTGCCCACCCCTCAGGTGGTGGTGTGTGCAGGGGACATGCGCAGTACCCCGATTTTGCTCCCCACCCCCTGCTTTTACTCCCGGCTCTTCAGAAGTGGCAGTAGGGCTTTTTGGTCTCTTTGTATCTTGTTGTCCAGATTTTGCCCCAACTGTGCATGCATGCAGTTATTTTTTTTAGTCCCTTATAGTTTCTTTGTATTTTGTTGCTCAAGAGACGTTTGTCCAGGTGCAAGCATTGCAGCACTGCAGCATAGGGTCCCACGTCCCAGCCTGTCTCATCCTGGTAACCACCATTTTTACTCTCTGTTTTTATGACTTTGGCTTTTTAAGATTCCACATATAAGTGATATCATACAGTACTTGTCTTTCTTGGTCTGACTTATCTCCCTTAGCATCAGGCGCTCAAGGTCCATCCATGTTGTCATAAATACCTGTAGCAGGATGTCCTTTCTCGTGATGGAATAATATTCCATTGTATATATATATAGAGAGAGAGAGAGAGACTCACCGTCTTTATCCTTTCATCTGTTGATGGGCTTTTAGTTTGTTTCCATATTTTGGCTATTGTGAATAATGCTGCAATAAACATGGGAATGCATATATCTCTTTGAAATCCTGTTTTCATTTCCCTTAGGTCTATACCCCAGAAGTGGAATTGCTGGATTTCATTTTAGTTACATTCTCGAAACACCCCCAACCTTCTGAATTTCTAAGACATCACCTTGCTGGCCAATCCTCGGAGAGGAGGTGCAGCCCTCTCCTTACAGATCATCAATGAAGAGAGCCCCATGACCTTGATCACAGTGTCAGGGCCATCCTCTGGGTCACCTTTACAGAGCTCACTGGCCCCAGGGGTGGCTGAGACCTCTGAGGAAGGAGCGCGGCCCCAGGTCCCTGACCTATTCTCAGTCAGTCACCCCTCTGTCTCTCCACAGACCCAGTGGCACAGCCCTCCATCGAAGCCAGCAACACCACAGTCACAGAACATGAGAATACCGTGGTCCTGACCTGCCGCACAAATGACACTGGGATCTCCATATGCTGGTTCTTCAATGGCCAGAGTCTACTGCTCACAGAGAGAATGACGCTGTCCCCAGACAACAGCACCCTCACCATCAACCCCGTCAGGAGGGAGGATGCTGGGGATTATCAGTGTGAGGTCTCCAACCTGGGCAGTTCCAGCAGAAGTGACCCCCTCAGGCTGGGTGTGAAATGTAAGTGACCATTCGCCCCATGCTACATCTTCCCGGGAGAATTACTCTACAAACGGTGTGCAAAATGGATAGAGGTCACAGGGGGCAGAATAGCAGTTAAGAGACCATTATAGTAAACAGATGGCAAAATCTTAATAGCGCCATCTCTGGAAAAAATACAATTAGTTTCTAATCCTGGGTCTGGCATTTACTCTGTGACCTTGTACAATATTTTTTTTTTCTGGTGCACTTTCTTTATATGGTAAAAATAAAAAGTATGTAAGATTTACCATTTAAATAATTTTTAAGTTTATAGCTCAGTGGCATTAAGTACATTCATATTGGTTTGCAATCATTACCCGTATACATCCACTACATTTTGGTTAGTATTGTCATCTGAAAATATTATCTTCCAGTCCGTGAACACAGAATGTCTTTCCATTTATTTATGTCTTCTTTAATTTCTCTTACTATGTTTTCTCCTTTTTGAAAAATTGTTTTTCAGTTTTTCTGTGTACAAGTCTGTCACTTACCTGGTTAAATTAATTCCTAAATGTTTTATTCTGATTGATGCTGTTATAAATGGAATTTTTAAAATTTCCTTTTCATACTGTTCACTTTTCATGTATAGAAAATACAACTGTATTTATGTGTTGGTTTAGTATCCTGCAGCTTTGCCAGATTTGCTTATTAGTCCTAACAGTTTTTTGTGACATTTTTAGGGTTTTCTATATAAGGTCACATCATCTGCAAACAATTAATTTTGCTTCTTCATTTACAATTTCGATGTCTTTTATTTCTTCTTCTTTTTTTTTTTTTTTTTTGGCCTACTTGGTCTATTACTTTCAATACTATTTTGAAGAGAAGTGGCAAAAGCAGGCATCCTTATCTTATTCTTGATCTTAGCGGAAAAACTTTCAGGCTTTCACATTTAGAATGATGTTAGATACGGGTTTTAATATATGGCCTCTATTATGTGGAGGTAGTTTCCTCCTATTCTGAGTTAGAGTGTGATGAAAGGATTTTGAATTTTGTCTAATGCTTAAACTGATTTAATCTCCTTCTTAGTTACAGGTCGATCATATTTTCTATGTCTTTGTGATTCCACCTTGGTAGCTTTTGAGTTTCTAGGAATTTGTCTATTTCATCGAAGTTATGCAACTTGTTGGCATATAATGATTCATAATACTATTGTAATTCTTATTATTTCTTGAGAATTGGTAGTTACGTTCCCACTTTCATTTCTGATTTTAGTAATCTGAATCTTCCCTTTTTTTCTTGATCATTCTAGTTAAAGGTTTGTCAATTTTGTTAATCCTTTTTGAAGAACCAATTTTTGTTTTTATTGATTTTCTCTATTATCTTTCCATTCTCTGTTTATCTACACTCTAATTGTTATTATTTCCTTCCTTCTGCTGGCCCACGGTTTGGTTTGTTCTTCTTTTGCTAGTTCCTTAAGTTGTAAAGTTCGGTTGCTGATTTGAGATCTTTTTTTTCAATGTAAACATTAACAATTATAAACTTCTTGCACAAGATTATTAACTCCTCTGAGCCTCAGATTCCTCAACTGAAAATTGCAGTAAAAGCACCTGCTTCATGGCATTATTTCAAAGATTTAATGTACTATTAAATTAAACTCTTGGTAAAACGCCACACACAGAGGAAAATGTTCCATAACTGTTAGATGCTATTACTACTACTATTACCATTAGGCTCTATAAAATCAGGTACTCCTACAGTCAAGGACTACCTGACTCTAGATCCACCTGTTAGCTATATGACAATGGGCACGTTTTTTCACCACTGGAAGCCTCAAGTTTTTCACCTATGAAATGGAAATAATGTCGATCTGGCAGGGTTACATGAATCAAATGAGATATATGTAAAGTATATAGCCCACGCGCCTAGAGCCCATGCTCTGCAACAAGAGAAGCCACCGCAATGAGAAGCCCGTGCACCGCAACGAAGAGTAGCCCCCGCTCACTGCAGCTAGAGAAAGCCCATGCGCAGCAACGAAGACCCAACACAGCCAAAAATAAAATAAATAAATTTATTTAAAAAAATGGATAACCAACAAGGACCTACTGTATAGCACAGGGAACTCTGCTCAGTGTCATGTGGCAGGCTGGTTGGGAGGGGAGTTTGGGGGAGAATGAATACAGGTATATGTATGGCTGAGCCCCTTTTCTGTTCACCTGAAACTATCACAAATTTTTAATTGGCTATACTACTCCAATATAAAATAAAAAGTTAAAAAAAAAAAGAAAATGTATTCCTTGAAGGAACAAGTAGAGACTACTTCATGTTGACAGTTGTTTCGCAGAGCACCTCCCACTGTAAAATAATGTCACCTTCATTCATTCTTCTCTGTTCTTTCCATGACAGATGATTCAACACAAGGAAGTT
Organism: Eubalaena glacialis; assembly: GCF_028564815.1. Taxonomy (NCBI): domain Eukaryota; kingdom Metazoa; phylum Chordata; class Mammalia; order Artiodactyla; family Balaenidae; genus Eubalaena; species Eubalaena glacialis. Next base: position 58,502,922 of record NC_083733.1, on the reverse strand, counting down.
CTTCTGGCCTCTCAGGTGGCGCTATTGCCGGCATCGTGATTGCAGTCCTGGCTGGGGTAGCTCTGACAGCACCCCCGGTGTATTTCCTGTATATGAGATAAACTGAAGGGTATGATGCCTTTCCTCTTGTTCTGCTTTCCCTGAGGCTAATCGTCATGCTTGGGAGAGAGAAGGAGACTTCATCTCTGTCTCTGGCCTGGATCTGCTCCTCATGCTTCCTAAAGCCCTGCTTCTTGGCACTAATTCTTAGGGGTCTCTTCTTCCCTGGTCTTCATGCTTCATGCTTCATGTCTCTTGGACATGGTTATTCCCAACCCCATCTGGTTTAGAGGGAGCAGAGCCCATTATGTTCCTCTGTCCACAGTCAGGGAAGCCAAGGTCCAAGAAGGAAAACTAATGAGGAAATGAAAGGAGAAGCAGGAAGAAGGGAGTCCTGTGCTCTGTCGACAACAGTAGCAGGAGGAGGGAGGGACAGGACAGGAAGAGAACCTAAGAAAAGCAGAAACAACCAAAGGCCTCCTGGGCAATAAATAAAGTGAGAAAAAACAGCATCTACCTACAAAAGGGGAAAGGTGTCAGGGTAGAAATAAGCTCAGAAGCAGTTGGCATGAATGGCCCTAAATGTGAACAGCCAGTAAGCAGGAGAGAAGTAAACACTAGAAGGGATGATAGGTAGATTGAAGAAGGAGGTCCTCAGAGGAAAGAGGACCAACCAAGGTATAAATGAACATTGAGGAGCCCCAAGGAATCATGCTGACAGTGTCCTTCCTAATTTAAGAAGCAAAGACCCTGTGCCTGGGAATAGCAGTCACAGTGTCTGATATTTATTTCTGGCAAGTGACCAGCGAGACCTCACAGAGCACAGATCCTCAGACCACAACCACGGTAAGTAAACCTGCTCACTCAGTGAGAGCTGGTTTGTTCCCCTTGTGCCCTGCCCTAGCAGGGATCCTGGATTCCAAAACATCTCCCTGCCTTTTGAATTATTACAGGGGATCTCAGTTTCCCAAGCTTAAACTGGCATAGGTCCTCACACCCTTCCTAGCCATGTAAGATTCCCCTGAGACACAGCCTGGGGAGAGACACTCACCCCTCCTAGGCCAGGCAAGCCAGGCAGGCCATGAGATGGACATGTTTCCAGGAGCCTTTTCCTCATCCTACCTCCTTCCCCCTCCTGCCTCTATTACGGATGCGGGCATCTCCTTTGGTGAGACTTTCCCTGCCTTTGGTGCTCTGGGTACTGTGGGCCTCAATGCCCCTCCTTGCCGCTGGAGCCTGCTGCTGAGATACACACCTGGGCAAAACTCAGGCCTTGTGAACTGGAAGAAATCTTCAGAAGTGCACTGAGGCCTCTCCCCACCCCTCCTTGGTCTAATGCCCTGGGGTCTGGACCACAGACTGAGGGAAGCGAATTCCTTAAGTCTTAATCATGGGCCACCTCCCCACCCCACCCTCTCACCACCTGCCACCTCCTTCAGCTAGAAGCACAACAGCTTAGGAACACGACGTTCTGAGGCCATAAGTCAGCTCTGCATTTTCATGGGTTGGTAACTCTTCTTTTGCTTCCCCAGGTCAGGGCTACTCTGACAATTCACCCAACAAGCCAGTTTCATTGGCTCTTTTTCTCATGAAAATATCTCTGTGTAGAATGGGTTATTCTTGAAGACACAAATGGGAGATCAAGTTTGGATCAAAGTTCCTCACTGCAACAACAAACAAAGAAGTATTGGTTAATCACTCCCATGGGTCTAATTCATGCAAGAATGTTGGCTTTAGAATTTTTCCCATCCTGTATTTCAATCCTGTCTGTGACCTTGAGCAAGTAACTTAACCTCGTTGATCCTCAGCTTTGTCCTCTGTAAAATGGGCATGCTGCTTACTTCAAAGAGAAGGTCAAGGAATTAAATGACAGAAATGTAAAGCCCTCATCACAATGCCCAGCTCAAGGAAGGCACTAGATCATTCTCCTTCCTCTGCCTCCAATCTGATCCTGCCCTTACTGTCAAAGGATCATTTCCGTTCTAATGGGTCTGAGGCCTTAGTTCCTTTACTGTCTATTAATAAATTTTACTGAATATTCTCATCTTAACCTTCAATAGAATATACATACATACTGAAAAGTGCTTAAATCATATTTTAACAATCTGAACAACCCATGTAAGCAGCACCCAAATCGATAAATAAAACATGTCATTCTCCCCCCTAAAAAAAGACCTCCAGTTACTTCCCTTCAAAGAGTAACCACTCTCCTCACTTCCAATGCGATTATGCTCTTACATAAAGGAAAAACACAGTAAGACCTTACATGTGTCTGGCTTCTTTCATTCAAAATTGTTTTGTAAGATTCATCCATCTCATTGTATGCCCTTGTGCTCAATTTATTCTCATTGCTGTATCATCGTATTTCATTGTAGCATTCCATAATCTATCTCTCCTAATGATCATTCAACAGGATGTTAGTAAGCAGAGAAAATGGGTAATAAAAGCCCTTCTCTGAAGCTAAAAGTTTCAAAGTGGTGAAAGCATGTGGTGTTGAATCACACTGGACAAGGTGAGGGCCTGGCCTACGACACTGATTTAATTGACTGCTGTTCATTCCTTTCAGATCGACGAAAGTGCATATTCTGCCCTGAACTTCAATGCCCAGGAATCAAAGAAACCAACTTCAGCCTCCCATCCCCAACAGCCACAGAAGTGGTTTATTAAGAAGCTAAAAAAAAAAAAAAAAGAAGAAGAAGAAGTAGTAATGCAAAAAAAGAAGAAGTAGTGTTCCCTGCATTACTGACTTATTCCAAGTTTCTCATCCCCATTGCTAGGAGATTCTTTCACCGTTAGGGAAAATGGGAAGTGTGTCTTCCCCCCGCACCTGCCTAATGAGGCACATCCTGGCTGCCGGGTCACAGCCCCTTCCTTCAGTGTCAGTAGATGAAAAGGTACATCCAGGAGGAGGTCTGGAGGAAACCCAACCTTCCTTGTCATTGAACTTCGGCAAAGCAGACCTTGGGAGAGAGTTCCCAGAATGTCCACCCCTCCCATTTGCTGACCTAGACCAGTTTTATTTATTTATTTTTTTTATATAAATTTATTTATTTGTTTTTTATTTTTGGCTGCGTTGGGTCTTCGTTGCTGCGCGCGGGCTTCCTCTAGTTGCGGCGAGCGGGGGCTACTCTTCTCGTTGTGGTGCGTGGGCTTCTCATTGCGGTGGCTTCTCTTGTTGTCGAGTACGGGCTCTAGGCGCGCGGGCTTCAGTAGTTGTGGCTCACGGGCTCTGGAGCACAGGCTCAGTAGTTGTGGCGCACGGGCTTAGTTGCTCCGCGTCATGTGGGATCGTCCCAGACCAGGGCTCGAACCCGTGTCCCCTGCATTGGCAGGCTGATTCTTAACCATTACGCCACCAGGGAAGCCCTAGAACAGTTTTAAACTTGCGTATTCACAGCAAACTCATTCCTTCCCACCTCAGTCCTGTCCTATTGGAGTCTAACTTGAATTTGCCATAACCTTGAGAGTTATGTCCTTATGCACTGAAATGCATGTGCCAGAAAAGAAGAGAGAGAAACTGGAAAAGGAAAAGCTTCTCCTAGCTCTTCAAAGTCCAGTATAAATCCACAGGAAAATACATATATAACCAATTTAAGACTGCAAATTCTACACCTTTGTCTACTGTCAGGATTGTCTACCTGCAGGATCAGGGCCTAAACACCTTGCTGCTTACCTAGAATACCACCTAGGCCCTTTGGAAAACTCTTCTTCAGAGAACCTACTAGAAGAAACTAAAAAACTACTTGTCTAGGTCCATAAGTAATTCCTAATACAAAATGCAAAAAATGCAGGTACGTTTAAATAACTTTATGGGCTTTACTCCAGGAAGTGCCCACAGAGGAAGGGGTTATTGCTTTAGGGGGCAGTTGGCTCTTAACACATACAATCTGCTGGGACTTGGGAAAGGAATCAGAAAGCTACCCTTCAGAGATGATCTAAATAATTGCTAAAGAATGCACAGTTTGTGGTACTGAGTTTTTCCCCTTCCTTCTGAGACATTCTGCAATTTTAATTTTTGTAACTCCTTTCTATGTGAAAGGGGTTGTTTACTTAATTTGCTGTGTAAGCCAATCTGACTGCCTTAGGTGAAAGAAGCCACCAAAACCCCTCAAGTCCCTCTGGCCAGGAGCTCCTCAAGCCTTTTATGTCAGGGGCTCCAAAAAGAAGGTAAGAAGAAGCAGTTTTCTACATTCATGGCCAGAAATGGATCTCGCTCAGTTTCTAGGCATCTCAGGCCAACCATCAGCACCATTCTATTCCGTGCTTCTGCCTGTGCACGTTCCATCTGCCCCACTCACCTTCTCAGGAAACCTTGGCCTCTGCTAAGGTGTGTTCGGTTCTTGAGAAGCAGGAGCACCTGAAGGGGACACGACCACCCACGCAGTTGGCATTGTTTACAACCTAGAAAGCTGCACTGGTGCGGATGCTCCTTAGGACACAAGGGGAGGATTATAACTCAGCTCTCGGCTCCGTGAAAGCCTCTGAAACTTGTTTTCTCCCATGGGGTCTATGAGACCCAATGTGTCAGCATGAAAAGGAAGGGCAGGAGAAGGAGAGGCACGTCTACTTCCCACCCAGCCTCCTTCTGCATGGATGGAACCTCCTTGAGGCTGTTGAGAAAAAGGTTTCATTCCATATTCATTACTTGATCTAATGCTGTGTGGAACTGGCCCCCTCAAAGAGGGCTGGTTGGGAGTTCTCTGTACTCAGGAACCTCTTTCAGGGTTTTTTAACCCTGATACAGACTGTATATACCTCCCCTCATCCACGCTATTCTGTGTAATTTAATTTTGCCTGGCTAAGGCCGCTTCTGAATTATTTGTAAAATTTGCTCTATATTGATAATAAAAATTATATATCAGGCACTGTCCTCACACTGTTCACTTTTACAGCATCTGAGACCACACACAACTTGTTCCTTCTGGACACTCTCCTCCTATCAGCCCCCCCATGCATTGCACCCCGACAGCAGATTTCCTACTCAGACCTGCTTGTCTCACTCCACACCACCCTCTTTCCACAGCTTCCATGACCTCTCTGCAGGTGGCTTCTTCATCTATATCTCTAGCCCGTTCTACTTCCCAGAACTCATGACACTCACATCCAAATACCTTCTGAAATTGCTCCCCATCTGAACTGGCTTTGCCCCACAGGTCACTCATTTCTCTCAGTGACGCCACTGCTTCCTCAGCCCTTGCTCTTTCGTTTTCTAGATTCAATACATAGTCGAAGCCTGTTGATTCCTTGTTTAACATCTCTCAGTTATGTCATTCTCTCCATTCCCATACACCTAAATAACCCAGGCCCTCAACACCTCTGCTGGAAGTACTGCTTCCAGTACTGAACTCTCATCTTTGGTCTCTACTGAAATCTCCCTTGCACACTACTGCCTCATTGCCTTCCTAAAAACTGGTTCACTCTCCTACGCAAGAACCTACAGTGACCTCCCCTGGCCCACCAGATAAGTTCAAATTTCTTCCTCTTTACTAATATTTCTTTTTTTTTTTAAAGTTTAATTTTACTTATTTATTTATTTATTTATGGCTGTGTTGGGTCTTCGTTTCTGTGCGAGGGCTTTCTCTAGTTGTGGCAAGTGGGGGCCACTCTTCATCGCGGTGCGCGGGTCTCTCACTGTCGTGGCCTCTCTGGTTGCGGAGCACAGGCTCCAGACGCGCAGGCTCAGTAGCTGTGGCTCACGGGCCTAGTTGCTCCGCGGCATGTGGGATCTTCCCAGACCAGGGCTCGAACCCGTGTGCCCTGCACTGGCAGGCAGATTCTCAACCACTGCGCCCCCAGGGAAGCCCTACTAATATTCCTTACTTTCTGTCCCACTACTCTCTAGTATAATCCCTCCGTTCTAATTAGATCTGTCTCCTTATCCATCCCTGCTCCTCTTCCCCATACACACACAGAATTCTTAGTCCCAATAACATGCCTGAAATCAACTACCAAACAGGGCAATGTCCTTTCTCTTACCTCATGGAGCAGTTACCCACACCAGTCATCACAAGCAACAACTCCAGCCACGGGGAGGATGAGGACCCTGTCGCATTAACGTGTAAACCTCAGATTCAGGACATGACCAACCTGTGATTGAGAATCTTGTCCTGATGACCAATTTATGTGTTCATGAAATCCTTATGGAGCACCTACGGTGCTACAGGTCTCAGTGTTAGACCCCATGAAAGATACAGAAATGAGAAATACAGGGTCCCTACCCCAGGGAATATAAAGCAGAAGACAAGAGATAAGACATAAAAAATTATAATACAAAAGCAGAAATGGAAAATGCCACAAGAGAAGAGAGGGAGAAATCCAATGGGAAATATGACTACACATTAAACGACTGGGAAAATTTTAAAAACAACTGGTATTCAGACGCCACCCACAGATTCCATTTAATTGGTGTGGGGTGGAACCCAGGCATTGGTAATCTTTAAAGTTTCCAAGATACTTTTAATGTGTAGCCAGGATGGAGAACCTCTGCTATAAGAAGTAAGACTTAAGTCTAAAAGCAGTGGGTTTTAGTTAAGGAGTATAATTCAGAATTACCTAGGGAACACTTTCAACATTCATAATAAGCCTATAAACCATCGCTAAAGAAGCTGATACAGTATGTCTGGAGTGAGACTTGGGCTTTATATTTTGAAAAACTCTCAGGTGATTCTCACATGTATTTTATGTTAGCAAACACCTAAAACATAGCTATGATTGATATACAAAAATAAACTCAAAATGGATTAAAGACGTAAACGTAAGACTGGATACTATAAAACTCCTAGAGGAAAACATAGGCAGAACACTCTGACATAAATCGCAGCAATATTTTTTTGGATGTCTCCTAAAGCAAAGGAAACAAAAGCAAAAATAAACAAATGGGACCTAATTAAACTTAAAAGCTTTTGCATAGCAAAGGAAACCATCGTCAGAACAAAAAGACATCCTACTGAATGGAAGAAAATATTTGCAAATGATATGACTGATAAAGTGTTAACATAAAACACATATAAACGGCTTATACAACTCAACATCAAAAAAGCAAACAACGCAATTAAAAAACGGGCAAAAGAACTGAGTACACATTTTTCCAAAGAGGAAACACAGATGGCCAAAAGGCACATGAAAAGATGCTCAACATGGCTAATCATCAGAGAAATGCAAATCGAAACCACAATGAGGTATATCACCTCAGCTTGTCAGAATGGCTATCATCAAATAGAACATAGGGACTTCCCTGGTGGTCCAATGGCTAAGACTCCACGCTCCTAATGCAGGGTGCCTGGGTTTGATCCCTGGTCAGGGAACTAGATCCCACATGCCACAACTAAGAGTTCACATGCCACAACTAAAGATCCCTCATGCCTCAACTAAGACCCGGCACAGCCAAATAAATAAATAAATAAATATTAAAGGAAAAAGAAAAGAACACAAAAAACAAACGTTGGGGAAGATGTGGAGAAAAGGGAACCCTCCTACACTGTTGGTGGGAATGTGAATTGGTGTAGCCACTGTGGAAAACAGTATGGAGGTTCCTCAAAAAATTAAAAATAGAATTACCATATGAGCCAACAACTTCACTGCTGGGTATATACCCAAAAAACCCACAAAAACATTAATTCGAAAAGATACATGCACCCCAATGTTCATAGCAGCATTATTTACAATTCCCAAGGTATGGAAGTAACCTAAGTGCCCATCAACAGATGAATGGATAAAGAAGAAGTGACATATATATGTACACACACACACACACACACACACACACACACACACACACACTGGAATATTATTCAACCATAAAAAAGAATGAAATTTTGCCATTTGCAGCAACATGGACGGACTTGGAAGGCTTTATGCTAAGTGAAATAAGTCAGACAGAGAAAGACAAATACTTTATATCACTTATATGTGGAATCTAAAAAATATGACAAACTAGTGAATAAAACAAAAAAGAAGCAGATTTACAGATATAGAGAACAAACTCATGGTTACCAGTGGGGAGAGGAATGGGGGAGGGGCAATAAAGAGGTAGAGGGTAAAAATTAAAATGTTATTATGGAATTAAATGAAATCATGTGTGTCAAACTTTTGAAAATTGTAAAGCACTATAGAATATAAAGACTCTTACGTTCAATAAAAAAAAATAGTTTTAATTTAAACAGTTAAGCAAGAGGAAAAAAAAATCATAGGTAGGGTTGAAAAACTCTGGCGTTGGAAAAACATTCCACGAGATGGACATGAGGATGAATAATTATTCTGCAGGCTCAGAGGAGTACTCAAAAGAAATTTTTGGCAAAGAGCTAAATTTTTTTTTTAATTGAAGTATAGTCGATTTACAATGTTGTGTTAATTTCTGCTGTATAGCAAAGTGATTCAGTTATACATATATATATTCTTTTTTATATTCTTTTTCATTACGGTTTATCTCAGGATATTGACTATAGTTCCCTGTGTTATACAATAGGACCTTGTTGTTTATCCATTCTATATGTAAGAGTTTGCATCTACTAACCCCAAACTCCCAGTCCATCCCTCCCCCACCCCCTTCCCCCTTGGCGACCACAAATCTGTTCTCTATGTCTGTGAGTCCAAACAGCTAAACCTTAAAAGACTGATGATACCAAGTGTTGTGAGGATGGGAAACAACAGGCATTCTTACAGACTGCTGGTAGAAACATAAAATGGCACAACCACTCTGGAAAAGAGTTTGGCATTGTCTTATACATTTAAATGTACTTATACAGTCCAGCAATGCAACACCCAGGTATTTACCCAAGAGAAATGAAAATAGATATCCACATGGAGTTATACATGAATGTTCATAGCAGCATTATTCATAATAGCCCCAAAAAGGAAATAACCCAAATATCCATCAACATGTGCATGAAGGACTTCCCTGGTGGTCCAGTGGTAAAGAATCCACCTTCCAATGCAGGGGACATGGGTTCGATCCCTGGTCAGGGAACTAAGATCCCACAGGCTGCGGGGCAACTAAGCCTGTGCGCCACTAATACTGAGCTCGCACGCCTCAGCCTGCATGCCTCAAACTACAGAGCCCACACGCTCTGGAACCCGTGCGCCACAACTAAAGAAGAGAAAAACCCGCATGCCACAACTAGAGAGAAGTCCACCCACCACAACGAAAGATCCCACATGCCTCAATGAAGATCCTGCCTGCCACAACTAAGACCCGATGCAGCCAAATATAAATAAATAAATAATAAATCTTAAAAAAACACACAAAACTTGTGCATGAATAACTAGACTGTGGTATATCCATACAATGGAATACTAAATAACAATAAAAAAGGGCACAAACCCTGAGTATCTAAAACATTATACTGTGCAAAGAAGCCAGACACAAAGGAACACATACTGTATGATGCCATCTTAATGAAGTTCAAGAATATGCAATAGTAATTAGTGGTGTTAGAGCTCACCATAGGGGGTGGAATTAACTATAAAAGGGCACATGGGAGCTTTTTGGGCTGATGGAAATATTCTACATCTCAATTCAGGTGGTGAGCATATGGATGTGTACAGTTACCAAAAATCAAATTGTACACTTAAGATCTGTATGCTTTTCAATGGATTTTAATTTTATCTCAATTTTTAAAAATAAAATAAGCAAAGGAGCAGCTAGTTCAACATATTAGGTACAGAGCACCTGTATTAATTTTCTATTTTTGCAAAACAAATTACACAAATTTGGTGGCTTAAAACAACACCCATTTATCATCTCACAGAATTCAGTTCCTTGAAATTATAAGACCGAGGTCCTCAGTGTCCTGGTACGAACACTCTCAGCTAATACAGGACCTTCTCAGGTCCTAGACATGAAGCCCCCTCTTATCTCAGCAATGGAGAACATCCCTTAAATCCAATCCCTCTTACACGTCTAATCTCTCTGATTTCCCCTTTTGAGGCCAGCTGAAAAAACCTGTCTGCTTTTAAAGGGCTCCTCTGATTACATTAAGCCCACTTAGATCATATTTCTTTCTGTTAAACTCAAAGTCAGCTGATTAGTAACCCTACTTACATCTGCAAAATCCCTTTTTCCACATAAGGTAACACAATCACATGCATGATTACTCATCATATATTCACAGTCTAGGGATTAGGAGTAACTCTTGGGGTACCATCCTAGAATGCTGCCTACCACAGCACCATATGAAAGCTGATCATGCTCTCAGGGAGCTCCTTCAGGGTTGCCATTCTGAAGAAATAGCAAAAAAGCCAAACGTGGTCAGTCCAAACTCAACTTGTTATTACGAGACTCAGGACAAAAAACAGAGACAAGAAAGCAAGGGTGCATTTCCTGCTAGCCTATAAATCTGAGTCATAGGTGCATTCATTGCCCTCAAACATTTAGTAACGTTCACAGGCACTGATAGTAGCTAGCACCGAAGTTAACCCCTAACTAAAGTTACCAGAAACCAAAAGCCATCCCAATAAACCAACCAAAAGTGACAGTAAGGCTGCACTAATTCAACCAGGACATTTTATAGACTTCTGTTGATTCATTCATTCAACATCATTTATTGAGGATTTACTATATGTCAAGCACTAAGCCACTTGCTGAGAACAAAGCGATGATTATCAAATAAAGCCCTTGTTAGGATCTTTATTCCAAAAATTCTACTATAAAAGAGGGAGGGGAGACATAGGAAGAAATGAAAGAGTAAAGAAAAATGAGAAGGCAAGTAAAGAGAAAAATTGTGAGATAATTGCTAAAATTCGAACATTTACTATTTTATGATACTAAGGAAGTATTACTTCGTAGTGTGCAATGGCACTGTGATTATGTTTTTTTAAAGAGCTCTTATATTTTAGTAACACAACTGAAATATTTACAGATGAAATGATTTGATACCTGGGCTTTGCTTCAAAACAGTCGAGGGTTGGGGACGGGAGTACAGATGTGACAAGATTGGCCATGAAATGATAATTGCTGAAGCTTCATGATGAGTACACATAGATTCATTGTACTATTAGTTTTACTTTTGCAACTATTTGAAAATTTCCAGAATGAAAAAGTCCTTGCTCTCCAGAAGCTTATAACACAAGAGTCAGATATTCAAACAAACAAACTACTAAGTAGTTTAACAAAATTTAAACAAGGTGCTAGTCTAGCCCTGAGGACAGTGACCGCCCTGGGATAGGCAGAAGGAGTCAGACAAGATGTCAAAGGAGCATCTCCCTTGACCAGAGTCTATAAGGAAGACTCTTCCAGGCAGAAGGGTGGGCAAGCGGGTACAAAGGCATGCGGATGTGAAGCCACAGAGCTTCCGCACACTCTGGATGACTTACTAGAGGCCATGTTACTGAAGAGCACATGTTCTAGAGCCAGACCAGCTGTGCTGGAGTGCCTGCTCCTGAGTCCCTACTGTGAGACCTCAGGCAAGCTGTCTGTCATGTCTCTGTGCCTCAGATTGTTCACCTATAAAATGGGGATTATAACAATACCTACTTCACAGGGCTGTTGTCGGGAGTCAATGAGTTAATCCATGTGCAAAGAGTTAAGAAAAAAATGGGTGAAAAAAAAAAAAAGGGTGAATAATAAACGTTAGCTGTTAGTGATGGAAGCAGTATCCCAGCCCACAATAACACACATCTTGAAAATCTCAGCTAGTTTCTATTAGTTATTATCTTCTTTTGGTTAGACTATATACTTGTAAAGTAGGGACTATGTCTATCGATCTCTTTAGCCCAGAACCTGCCCTAAGGCCATGCCCATAATAAGCACCAATCAGGCAACTCTTCTTTCAGGCAGCAGGGATGGGACCACCCAAAGGCTCTGTCTAGGCCCTTCTTTATTCCCCTATGGATTACACCCTCAATTCCTACAATTCTTTGGCTTCCTTTCTCTTCCTTCCTTGTTTGCACCTTGTCCCTTACTCTGCTCCAGAGATGTTCGTTCACTAATGGTGCTCTATGGTCCACTCCCTGGCAGGTGATCCAATGCTTCCTTTATCTCTCTCCCCACCGTTATATTATCTAAACAAACACTACAACACTTGTTCTGCAACTAATAAAGGGTGAAAGGAGGATGAATCTATACTCCATTGGCCTCACACTTATTTGTGAGAAGTAGATTCCTCTGGAAGAGAGAAAGGCAGGTAAGATGGTAGCCAGAACATAAAACCTTCAAACGTAGCCCCACCACTGAGGAGAACCCATAGACATATTGGTACAGTCAGCTAACATCTCACTGGGGTTTGGGGGTGTTCAGAAACTTCTGGGGAGAAGAGTGAGTCACAACGGGCAGGGAGCTCAGCTTTATCTTAACTTTTGCTGTGCAAGCTAATTTCTTTTCCCCCCACACTAGTAGACATTCTCATTTAGCCCCATGAACAGAGAGGAAGAGAGGAAGAGAATATGAAGATCTAGAGCCTGAGAACTGAGTAGATACAAGACCACAAATGGATATAGACTCTAAAGATGAAGTATGAAGCTCAGATGCAGGTCTCTTTCAAATCACAACTGTCTGTACAAAGTGCCGTCTGCCCTGAGCAGCGAAGTGGGGCTGGAACATGATCCTGGTCTCCCCAAGAGTGGGAAGTGCTGGTAGAACATTAATTAACTACCCAGGAGCAGAAGGTAACAGAGCCCTCTGAAGGGCCTCTCCCTACATATTCTCCCCAAGTTGCCTCTGAGAGTTGGGCAATTCAAGGCTATGTCCCAGCCCTAGGATGTGATGGTTCTTTTCTGTTATAAAGGTGTGGGAGGGATCACAAAGCAGAAGTGGGACACTGGAAAGGACAGACTAAAAAGAGCTGCTTAAGCATGCTTTGTTTAAAGGTCAAGGTTTTGTGAATCATGCCAACCTCCCTTCCCTGCCTGGGCTCTCTATGAGGATGAGCCTTGCCCCATACTTGGAGCCCCCTTGAACCCAGAACTCTTCTTGCTTGGGGACCAGAGCAACAAAGGAAGAAGGGAACTGGGAACAGGATGACAAATAAATACAAGCAGAGTGGCAGGACCCCTGAAATACTCAGTGAGATTATAAGGAAGTGAAACTAGTTTTCTTATAGGGCTCAGACAGGTTTTGAGAGCAACTCTACTGTTAAGTGACCAAAATATTTTCAGTAATGACAGAACTTTTGGAATAAATGCACAGCCACTAAGGACAACTACTTTTTTTTTTTTTTTTTTTTTGCAGAAAGGAAAGCACAGAGTATTCAGTAGCTTGCTACATCAACTTTCCTTTAGTTCGGAGACTATTTTACGTGTTTCCTTCTTTCTTACATGTTCCCTTTTCTTTCTTTTTTTTTCAAATTTTTATTTATTTATTTATTTATTTATGGCTGTGTTGGGTCTTCGTTTCTGTGCGAGGGCTTTCTCTAGTTGTGGCAAGCGGGGGCCACTCTTCATCGCGGTGCGCGGGCCTCTCACTATCGCGGCCTCTCTTGTTACAGAGCACAGGCTACAGACGCGCAAGCTTAGTAATTGTGGCTCACGGGCCCAGCTGCTCTGCGGCATGTGGGATCTTCCCAGACCAGGGCTCGAACCCGTGTCTCCTGCATTGGCAGGCAGATTCTCAACCACTGCGCCACCAGGGAAGCCCCAGGACAACTACTTTTAAGGTGTCCATATTTATCTGGATATGATATATTTATAAAAGGAATCCTATAACTCCTTTGAGTCTCATAACTTTATTGTTTTAACTTACATAGAACTGTGGAACAGTTTGATATGACCAGAAGTTTGAAGAAAGAGGGAAAAGGAGGAATAAAATACGAGTATATACAGTGGCAGAGATGTGTGAAGAAGAAAAAAGAAGATCAAAGAAAAGAGTAATACAAATGGAACAATAAATTCCTATCATAATACAGAGAAGAAAGTAGAGTGTTAATTATGGTTAAGATCAGCTAACAGGCCCACTCCCCCAACTGAAGCTCTCTCACTTCCATTTAAACCCAAGAAGGGCTTTGTTACCCTACATTGGAGTGTTAGACTTTGTGCATTTGTTGGCTAGTTCACATTAGACAGAGAAATTTGATTAATATCAATTCTTCAAAGAACCAACTAAAAACTTGCCTATCACTAAATTAACAAAGAGCAAGAGTTACTTAAAGTGCTTCATGGGTTTGTGAGCTTATTCTCTAAGGCAACTTCTCTTCTTAAGAATCCTAAGGCCTCCATATGACCCAGCAATTCCACTCCCAGGTTTATATGCAAGAGAAATGAAAACACATGTCCACATAAGAACTTATACACAAGCTTGGAGGGAGATCAAGACAGGAGAGCAGAAGGAAACAGGGCTCCCCTCCCTGTATGACACATCAGAAATATATCTACCTAGTAAGACTGGCGGAAAGACACAACGAAGGTTGTGAGAAAGATGCACACAGAATCTGGTAGGCAGAGAAGAGAAGTGATCAGGTCAGGACCTGAGCCCCTGGGAGGGGACACAGAAAAGGAGGAGGATTGCAAGGGCTGAGATATCCTCCCTGGGGAGTGAGAGGTTCAAACGACATACCGGGCGCCACAGGCCTAGGGTCCAAAACTGGGAGGAAGAGTTTCAAAACCAGTGGGACTAACAGTGGGGCTGTTTGAAACCTATACTTCGTTGGTGAAGAACGCACACACGCTCACTTACTCCCGAAACAAGAAGGAGGAAGCGGATTGAAACTGCCCAGGACTCTGGCTGGTTTCCTGGGACTGCCCTGGCACGTGACCCAGCCCCAGCCGGTACCCGACCCAGCTCCTCCTGTGCCAGCACGGCTCCCCTCTGGAGCCAAGGTGCCAACGCTGGGAAGGGGAAGGAGACTACACACTTAGGCAATGAAGCCAACTTGGACCAACCCTCAGGGCTTCTGCTCCAGCAACTTGTGACTCACCCCTGGCCCCAGTAGGGGGTGCTGTCCACTGAGCAGAGGAGAAGCCCCAGCTCACACCTGGCTCTGGCTCTAGCCTCTCCATCTCCTACCAAGCTGATAGCTGTCAGCACTCCCTGGGGGAAGATGAGACACATGCTCACATCAGATTCAGCTCTCCCACCAGCTACTGGGCACACACATAATGTATAGGGATGCTCCACACAAAGACACACCTTCAAGACCAGAATAACGGTTTCACCTAATTTCATACAGACAGAGAAAGTTAAGCAAAATGAGAAGACAGAAGAATTTATCTCATTTGAAAGAACAAGAGAAAACCCCTGAATACACAACTAATGAAACAGAAATAAATAATTTACCAGATGAAGAGTTCGAAGCATTGGTAACAGGAATGATAAACGAATTACAGAAAAGAATAGATGAACACAGTGAGAATTTTAACAAGGAATTAGAACATATATATTTAAAAAAACCAGTCAGAACTGAAGGATACAATAACCGAAATGAAAAACACACTATGTGGAACTTACATCAGACTAGGTGATACCAAAGAATGCATAAGTGATGTAGAAGATAGAATAATGGAAATTGCCCAATCAGAATAGCAAAAAGAAAAAAAATTTTTTTAATGAGAGCAGCTTAAGGTATCTCTAGAACAACTTCAAGCATACCAACATTCACATTATAGAGGTCCCAGAAGGAGAAGTGAGAGAAAGTTGTCCAAAAAGCATTTGGTGAAATTATGGCTGAAAACTTCCCAAACCTGAAAAAGGAAACAGATATCCAGGTACAAAAAGCACAGAAGGTCCCAAACAAGATGAACCCAAAGAGACCCACACCAAGATGTATCATAATGAAAATGAAAAAAGTTAAAGAGAGAATTCTAAAGACAGAAAGAGAAAAACAAAGAATCTCATATAAGAGAACCATCATAAGGCTATCAGCTGATTTTTCTGCAGAAACCGTGCAGGCCAGAAGGGAGTGGCAAGATTTATTGATATTTAGACTGCTGAAAGGGGAAAACCTACAACTTAGGATACTTTATCCAGCAAGATTATCATTTTGAATTGAAGGAGAGATAAAAAAAACTTCTCAGAGAAGCAAAAATTAAGAGTTCATCAATACTGAACTTACCCTAAAAGAAATGTTAAACGCTCTTCTGTAAGTGGAAAAGAAAAATCTACAACAAGAAGTAAGACTCTATAGGAAAGAAAAAGATCTCACTGATAAATGCTGTCTGTCAACCACTTAAGCTAGTATGAAGAAAAAAGGACAAAATATTGTAAAATCAACTATAACTACAACAGTGAAGGGATAAATATGAAGACTTTCTCATGGTAACAAAGGAAATTGGTCACTTAGCTGACTCAGAACCAGCTGTCCTCACTCCCAGCCCAGGGCCCTGCCCCATCTCTGGATGTCCCCAAGGACCCAGTGT
This sequence comes from Eubalaena glacialis, assembly GCF_028564815.1. Classification (NCBI taxonomy): domain Eukaryota; kingdom Metazoa; phylum Chordata; class Mammalia; order Artiodactyla; family Balaenidae; genus Eubalaena; species Eubalaena glacialis. Next base: position 58,486,602 of record NC_083733.1, on the reverse strand, counting down.
GTGAACATCCCCAAAACTGAACTCTATAAACTCTCAGTTGTCCTCACTCAGGGCAGGCAGTGTAACTGGATCAGCCCTCCAAACGCGTAGTGGATGGTTCATATTTCCTCCTGTTTATCTGCATTGCCCGGCTCAGGGCCCTGAGGGAGACTAACCCTCCATTTCAGAAAAGATGGGGAGCACGCAGACCTCTGTGTGGGTGACAGGATTTCCACTTCACATGCCAGGCTTCAACTCCACCATCCCCAACCCTCAGCATGTCCCCGCTCCTCATGGGGTGAAGCAGCTGAACCTCATGGAAAGCACCACCTCCACATCGAGGGTGGCCGGGCCTGAGAGGAACCACCGTGCAACTGCTCCTGTCCCAGCGCTCATCCCCCCAGCACCAAACCACACAGATGGCGCCCCGCCCTCCCCCAGTCCGGTCCCACACAGGTGGGAAGCCACCCGGGACAGGAAGAGAAGTGAAACCCACCCCTGAGGGGGAGTGGGTGGGGAGGGGCTACAAGCGAGGAGAGAAGCAAATGAAGGGTGAAAGGAAAATGGGAATAAAAGCCACTGTCTCCAAACGCCTCCTCTAGCATAAGCATCAGCACGATTTCACGCATTCTCAGGACGGAATGTACCCCTCCAACGGCCCAGAGAAAGAAAGAAAGCAGAGACTACAGTGTCGACCTCACAGAGGGACGAGACCCAAACTGCAGGTGGCTGGAGAAGGCAGGATTCCATTGCCTTCCAGAACCAGACATCCAGCCCCAACTCAGTTAGTCTCAAATATCAGTGTTTGAGGTTCTGCTTTTCGTTGCTGCAAGGTGAGGCCTATACATCTGAATTTATAAAAAACATCCCAGGTAACTCTGATGCAGATGGTCTGAGGACCACCCCATGAGAAGTCCCGCCTCATCACTGCCCCACAGGACTGCTCAGTGGTTAGAGCACAAGTAGAAAGTCCCCAGGCCTCTGACTTCCTCCTCAGCCCCAATTCCTGGCCCTGACTTCTTAGACCCGTAGTAGGGGCCTGGGACCTGGGGCCGAACCACAGCACCCAACACTGAGCTGTGTGGGTGGAGGGAGCAGAAAAGGTGAAAGTATTCACCTCACAGGGGACCTGACACCTGTGTATGCATCACTTGGGCAAGGAATGGATTAGTGAAGGGTTGCTATGCAGGACTCATGGCTCAGGGAGTCTTACTAAGGAGTCTACTTCCTCAATGCTGTCCTGCTGAGAGCAAAGGTGGGTGTGGGAGGCATCAGAGCTTTCTCCCAATGTTTCTAACCCATTCTCTACCTGCCCCCACCCCGTTGGGTTACATTCCTCTATCCATAGGTCACTTATTTCTGAGTTGGCTTCCAGGGGAAAAACTCTCAGTTGAATTGCTTGAAGACTCACGCACTCAATTCAGTTCAAGTGTGTCTGTCATCTTAGTGCTGACCAGACACAAATATCTTTTACAGGCTCTGGAGGAAATTTTGACAAGAGCCTTTCACCACACACCATCTCTGTGAGGACAACTGAGCTACGAACAAGAGGAGGATGGCGCCTCCTGTGTGCTGGGACCTTTATGTTTATACCTCTCTAATGCTCACAATGACCCTTTAAAGTAGGTACTAATATTATCCCCATTTGGCAATGAGAAACCAGAACTCCAAGAAGATCAGTTAACTTGTCCCCAGACTTCCCTGGTGGTCCAGTGGCTAAGAGTCCATGCTCCCAATGCAGGGGGCCCGCATTCGATCCCTGGTCAGGGAACTAGATCCCACATGCCCCACTAAATATCCCGTGTGGTGCAACAAAGATCCCGTGTGCCTCAACTAAGACCTGGAGCAGCCAATTAAATAAATATTTAAAAACAAAACACAAAAACTTGTCCTTTATCCAAGAACTGGTAAAAGGTAGAACTAGGATTCAGACTCACATATTTCTAAATCTAAAGCCCCTATTTTCACTCCACACAATCCTACCTACCAGAATTCAAGGAGAGGAAAGATGACTGCTTCTAACAGAAATGCTCATAAAAGACTTCAATGAAGGGACAGGATCTGAAATGGGCCTTAGGATGAAAACTAATTCAGGAGGCTGAGCAGGAATGGAAGGGTATTATAGGAAGAAGGAAAAGAATTAGAATAAATGCAGACATGGGAATGTAAAACGTGGGTTCGGGTCTTACTGCATAGACCAAGGAAGCAGATGGGGAACATGCTATGGGGGCTTTCAGTGGCAACCTAGGAATTTGAACTTCATCCTACAGAAGACAGGAGTCACTGGAAAACTTTGAAAGGTCAGAAAAATGACAAAATAGCATTTTCAGGAACATTGCTCTGAAAGTGGTTCTCAACTCTGGCATCTCAGTAATTAGCTGGAAGCTTTCTTTCCTTGCTTTTCTTTTCTTTTCTTATATTTCATTTTAACTTAAGACACCACCGAAAAACTACCAGAGCTCATCAATCAACTCGGTAAAGTTTCAGGATACAAAATTAATATACAGAAATCTGTTGCATTTTATATACTAACAATGAGCTATCAGAAAGAGAAATTAGGGAAACCATCCAATTTACAGTCTCATCAAAAGGAATAAAATACCTAGGAATAAATCTACCTAAGGAGGTAAAAGACGTACTCAGAAAACTGTAAGACACTGATGAAAGAAACTGAAGAGGACACAAACAGATGGAAAGACATGCCGTGTTCATAGACTGGAAGAATTAATATTGTCAAAACGACCATACCACCCAAGGCAATCTTCAGATTCAATGCAATCCCTATCAAAATACCAAGAACATTTTTCACAGAACTGGAACAAATCATTTAAAAATGTGTATAGAAACACAAAAGACCCCAAGTAGCCAAAACAATCTTCAGAAAGAACAGACCTGGAGCTATCACAGTCCCTAACTTTGGACTATACTACAAAGTATACTACAAAGTAATCAGAACAGTGTGGTATGGCACAAAAACAGACACATAGATCAATGGAACAGAATAGAGAGTGCAGAAATAAACCAACGAACACACTTATGGTCAATTAATCTATGACAAAGGAAGCAAGAGTATACAATGGAGAAAAGACAGCCTCTTCAATAAGTGGTGCGAGGAAAACTGGACAGCTACATGTGAAACAATGAAATTGGAACATTCTCTCACACCATATACAAAAATAAACTCAAAATGAGTTACAGACCTAAATGTAAGACTGGAAACCAAAACACTCCTAGAAGAAAACGGAGGCAGAACACTCTTTGACTTAAATCATAGCAATATTTTTTTTGGATTTGTCTTCTAAGGCAAAGGAAACAAAAGAAAAAAGAAAAAAACAAATGGAACCTAACTAAACTTAAAAGCTTTTGCACAGCAAAGGAAACCGTCAACAAAAAGGAAAAGACAACATACTGAATGGGAGAAAATATTAGCAAATTATATGACTGATAATGGATTAATATCCAACATATATAAACAGCTCATACAGCTCAACATGAAAAAAACAAACAACCCAATCAAAAAATCAGCAGAAGGGCTTCCCTGGTGGCGCAGTGGTTGAGAATCTGCCTGCCAATGCAGGGGACACGGGTTCAAGCCCTGGTCTGGGAAGATCCCACATGCCGCAGAGCAACTGGGCCCGTGAGCCACAACTACTGAGCCTGCGCGTCTGGAGCTTGTGCTCCGCAACAAGAGAGGCCGTGATAGTGAGAGGCCCGCGCACTGCGATGAAGAGTGGCCCCCGCTTGCCACAACTAGAGAAAGCCCTCGCACAGAAACGAAGACCCAACACAGCCACAAATAAATAAATAAATAAACAAATACTTTAAAAAAAAAAAAGAACAAACTAGTGGTTACCAGTGGGAAGAAGGAAAGAGGAGGAGAAAGATAGGATTAGGAGATTTAGAGTTACAAACTACTATGTATGAAATATATAAGCTATAGAATTATATGGTACAGCACACGGAATATAGCCAATATTTCATAATAACTATAAATAGACTATAATCTAGAAAAATATCGAATCACTAAGTTGTACACCTGAATCTAATTTAATATTATAAATAAACTACACCTCAGTAAGAGAGAGAAAGAAAGAAAGAAAAAGAAAGAAAGGAAGGAAGAAAGGAAGAGAAGGAAAGAAAGAGAGAAGAAAAGAAAGAGAGAGACGGAAAGAGAGAGAGAGGGAAACTTCCCTGGCAATCCAGTTAAGACTCCACGCTTCCACTGCAAGGCGCTTGAGTTTGATCCCTGGTCAATCTCTGGTCGGGGAGCTAAGATCCCACATTCCACATGGCATGGGCAAAAATAAATAAATAAAATAGAAATTTTAAAAAGAGAGAGAAGAAAAAAGGGGGCAGGAAGGAAGAAGACAGTGCACTTAAAAAAAAGATTAAATGGCTGCCTTCCTGGGATGCCAGTGCCAGTACTCCTTTGATAATAAGACTCCCTTTGCAGGCGCCAAAGCCATACTGACTCACTGTGTAACTGTTCATCTGTTTTTATTTGAAACCTTGAAGGAATGAACCCCTGACATGTTTGATGGTCTTTCTTCTGACAAGATATAAAACTGTGCTGAAGGGAACTCTGCTCAATAATATTACGTAACAACCTAAATGGGAAAAGAATTTGAAAAAGAATGGATACATCTGGATGTATAACTGAATCACTTTGCTGTACACCTGAAACTAACACAACATTGTTAATCAACTATACCCCAATATGAAATAAAATTTTTAAAAAGAAAGAAAAAAATAAAGTAATTATTGATAGGGGAAAAAAAAAAAGCTGTGCTGAAAAACATGATTCTCCACAGCAGCTCCTCAGAGCTATCCAGACACTGTCTCCCAGGCTACAATCCTCACTTTGGCTCAAATAAAACTCTTTTCTATTCTTATTATAGATTGGTTATTGACTATTTCCATAAACAGGAGTAACCAAAGTGACACCTCGAGCAAAGACCAAAGGGGATGGTGGTGAAAATGGGAGTTCTGGTTCCCAAGCTACAGAGATGCCACCACAACAGGAAAGGGGGGCACACGATATAGTGGGGCAGGAAGTGGACTGAGTGAGAAGCTTGGGCTGAGATGTAGAAAGCTAAGTGCTGAAGTCATGGCTACGTCAGGCAAGGCACCTTCTCCCTCTGGACTTCTGCCTCTCTTCATCCATAAATCGGGGGAAGGAAGAATTAATCTAAATGACCTCTAAGGCTTTGCTATTCAAAGTGGGGACCAATAACCAGCAGGAACGGCATCATCCAAAAGCTTATTAGAAATGCAGAATCTCAGGCTCCACCAGAAAAATCAGATTTGTATTGAACAAGATACTCAGGTGATCTGTAAGCACATTAAAGTTTGGGTCACTTCCCTAAAGTGTCTGCCACTTCTACAATGCAATGGTTTCAGACTCACCTCAACTCTGTCACTTAGCAGGGGAAAAAAAAAAATTTACCTAGTCACTTCACTTGCGCCCTTTTCCTAATCCTAACCGGAGCTCTCAGACGTGCCCATATCCCAGTAGAGTTTTCAGAAACACGGATGGGGCAGCGCTGCCACCTTGTGGTCATGATGAGTAAATGCACTTGATCTCACCGTTCTCACCTGGAAAGGAGGTGGGAGGGTTGGCAGAGGGGGTGACGTCTGAGTCACAGATTAGATAAAAGAATCACAACCACCCACAATGACTGGAAGTAACTGTCAAACAGACCTGGGCCCACATCATAGAGTAATGTCACATTTCAAATGGCAGATTTTATATACCTAATAAAATGTGGTATTAGTGGGAATCCTGGGTTCCAGGCCAAGCTCTACCCTTGGAAACTTCAAGGAAAAAAAATCACTGTGACAGTTATTTTCAGACATCCAGCCCCCACCTGAACTCCATCAGTAAACTTGTAATTTTCCAAGGAAACTTACTTTGCTCTGACAGTTCTCGCTCATCCTGAGCAAAAATGTGTCTGATGCAGACTCGCCAAGCCTGCGGCTACTCTGTATAGGCACAGAAATAAGCCTCATACGTTTTCACACAACAGACCTTCACATTCTTGTGAACAACCACCATACGCCCTTCCATCTTCCCTCAGCCATTTCCAAAAGGACATATTCGGAAGTTCCCTGTACTCTCCTGTCACCTTCTGAAGGGCAAGTGAAGTGGGTCAACCAGAGCAGAAACCCCGAATCCTGGGCGTGTCCCAAGCACAGCAGCAGAGCCACAGGACGACCCACATCCCCATTCTGAGCACTTCACCTGTATTTAGAAAGCCAAATTCCACATCAGCTCATGTGAGGAGATGGGTTCTTGACTTGTGCTGCTACCTAGACATCCTATAGCTGTGCAGGTGTACACTTTTTGTTGTTTTATTTTTAAGAAATATCTATTAGAGCCTGCGATGCACTATGCGCTGGAGACACAAGGATGAATCAGACCTGGTCCCTGCCCTCACTGAGGGCCAGGTACGGAGGGAACCCAGTCCAAAGCCAGAGCATTGCGGTTACGTGAGAAACACTTTGATAGAGGCGAACACAGACTTGGGGGCCCATCTCGTCAACCCCCTGTGAAGATTGTCCACTCTGGGTTTTCTGGGCTCCCGTTTTCCTCATTTCAAGCTCAAAGTGAAAAAGAAAGAGAACGCAAGTGTCCTCGATTTTTGCAGTCAGGGTTCAACCAGACATTTCCCTCTGGATAATCCAAGATGTTGGTGGGCTCCCACTTCATCCTGACGTCCTCTCTCTCCTGTTAGAGCTCACCACACTGGCACCTGCGGCAGCCAGGCTAACAGACATTCCAGCAAGTCACGAAACTTGAGTTTTTCTTCCCTGGCTTTGAGGCTAACTGGCTGTGATCTTGAACAAATCACGTAACTTCCCTGAGCTTTCATTTCCGCTTCCATAAAATGGAGCACTGGACTGACTCTCCACGGGTCTATGTGTGTAGTGAGAGCTCCTCAGAGACAGCGTCACACCTTCTTCTTCTCGGGAGCCACCACCTGCAAATACCGGGCAGACATTACGGACTCAAATGCTCACTGAATGTGTGTATGAATAAATGACTCTTTTTAGAGCAACAGGAAGCGTGGAATCAATCAACAAGCATTTGTGAATGTCTACTACGCATACTGTGGAGTGGGGAAACCAAATAACAGTGGGAAAATGGTTATTTCTCCCACTTTCCCTTTACCTCCTTCCTGGAGGGGGAACTTTGTAAGTCACAAAGACTGTGCTGACACAACAAAAGTTCTCAAGACGAGCTCTAATTAGTTGTCAATATTAACAAGAGAAGAGTCTGACTCTTTTCCAGGGAGAAGCCACATCAGTGGTTTACATCAGACCAAGCACAGACCGAGCCTCCAACTCGAGGACAATCTCCACTGCCTAGCACAGTGCCTGCCGCCTGCAGACGCTTTATAAACTTTGTAACTTTGTAAAGCAAAGTCTACAATCAACTCTCCAACATGTCCATAGGCAGAAATAATCTGAAATTGAGAGGGTAAGAATGAGCAAACAAAATCCACGCCTGGCCTCTTCCCTCCTCTTGGCTGGAACAAAAGTCACACCACCTTTACTCACTCCTGCCTGGAGGACCCAGGGAGGACTTCCTTGTTAACCTTCCCCTCAGCCCCACAAATATCACCCAGCACTTAAGTCCAGCCTCCCGCCGTCTTTGAACCCATTTCCTGAAGCCTCTGGAATGAGTCACACTCAGTAAGTGCTGATGTTGTGTACTCTCCATGTTTGCTCCAAGTAGTATCACCTCCTTTCGCTTTGGGCTGTTTCCAAACAAGGTCTGAAACAAGAGCCCCAGCAGCCTGGGCAAACACCTTCCCCGCTGTGGCTCCTGTTTCTCAAACCCTCTTGGACCTGAAGCCTTGAGGGTCTTCCACCAACCCAGTTCCCTCTCCTTTAGGCGGGAGCCACGAGGCCACAGCCACCTGCCTGACCAACAACAAGGAGGCCTGCTTTGACCCAGTGCCCCAGGCCAGGGTTCGGGGCAAGAGAGAAGAGCCTCTCCTCCTCGATCCTCTCTGCTTCCCTCCTTATGTGGACACAGAATTGGAGGAAATTGTAAACAGTGGGGACACGGCAACTTCCCAAACAACAGCACCGCTATTGCTGATCCAAGGACGGGAGTGGGGAGGACAGAGGGGAAACACGCCGCGTGATTCTCTCTTTGCCGCCCCTTAGCACTCTCTTTCCTGCCAGATACTAAGCTAGAAAATGTCACTCACATGTATAAGGAAATTCAAACAAGGAAAAAGACTTGGGGAAGAAATCATAGCACACTGGCGCGTAGGGAGGCGGGAGGGAGGAGGGGAGGGGCTGAGAACTGCTGCCAAGTTATCAGTCACCCTCTCATGTTCCTAAGAATATGCTTCACTCCTTCTCTTTGGCCAGTTTTACCTTCCAGATTCCCATAAATCACACGGTCCAGTTACCTAATGAGACCAGCGTCACTTGGCCGTTCTCGCCCTCTAACGGGAACACTGGCCTGGGAGTAAAGTGCAGACCCCCAAGCCACATACCACGCACGGCCTGAGCCACTTCAAGAACTCGGGACCCTCTCACTGGGAACCTTCCACAGACTCTTCAAGCAACGCACAGCAGCACCAACAGTTGAAATGAAAGTTCTAATCTCTTCCCTCCTTCTGTTGCTGTCACTAATGCTGGTGTCCACGGTCCACAGCAGCTCAAATCCAGGTAAAAAAAATTTTTTTATCTTTGAAAGATAAAGAGGGGGGAGAAACATGGCAAAACAGAAAAGAACATGACCACACATGCAGTAAAATGTAGCCCCTTTAGGTTACAGGGATTAGGGGCAAGTTAGCCTGTCTCAGTGCCCGTTTCTTCATTTACAAAAAGGAAAGAACTGTACATAAATCCAAAGAGTGTTGTGAAAGTTAAAGAGGCCCGTGTGCATGGAAGTGTCTGCAACTGTAGCTGGCGGGGGAGAAAAAAATAATGGCCCAACAGAGATTTGCTGCCTCACCTGCCCCCCGGTCCCTGTTCTAGAGAGTAATGAATGTCCCCAGGGCCAGGCTTGGAGGCAGTGGTGGGAGGGTGTTGAAGGCAACTGTACAACCACAGACAATAAGTCATCCTCGATTGTATTCTTTACAGTGCACCAGAGGTGCCCCAACTATTTTTAATGCTATTTCATGGTGTGGTGATAAACTAGAAAAATCACACCACCAGGTAGCACCCATGTTTGAAACTGTAGCCACACCAAGCCCTGTTTGAACAACTCACCTTTGGGAAGCAGACCCTGGGTTAGGGGCTCTGAATCAGCTCCACTTTTCACTACAGCTGAAGTGGCCTAGCCCTTAGCAGAACAGCTGTGCAGAAGAGACCTCACCCCGACCTATGTCACCACTCGAGGGGAACATCTCCCCAAGGGCTACTTTGAGGTGAAATAGCTTTGTTATATACTGAGCATCAACTCTGTCCTAAAATCAGGAGTTCTCCCGACTCCACCCCAATTTCCAACATTCCGTCCCTTATAGAGAGAGCTCTCTGGAAGCTGCTGGGCCCCCCAACCCTGGGGCCTAGACCACCATTCTGGAAGGGAAGGCTTTTCCACCACTATGACAGACACCAAGGCTAGAGTCCTGAGCCTGGATTCCAAGCTCCAGCCACAGCTTCCTTTCCAGTCCAGCCCTCCTCGCATTAAGTGCTCTGTGCTCCGCTCAACTAGACCTCGGGCTGCTCCCGAGCTGGTCTTGTGCTTTCCCACCAGCTCAACTTTGCTCACAAAACCCACCCCAAGCCACCTCCTCCCACAGCCTCCCTTGATTCGTCCCAGGACCATATGTGAGCCCTCCCTCCTGTGAACAAGCTTAAGCCTAACTCGACTCTCTGCCCTTTTCATGTTCTACCTTAAGTTGGTGTTGGTGTGCCTCTCCCACCTCCACCCCTGCCCTTCTACACTGTAACCTCCCCTCTGGCACAATCTGGTGTATTGTTTCCACGTCCCTCACGCTATCCCGCACGGTGCTCAGTAAATATTTGCCAAGTGAAAGAATCAATCCTCAGGTTTCTGAGTTCAAAATGTTGCCCTTAGGAGACTCTACACCCGCGTTTCATAGCAGCCCCACTGACGTTAGGGCTGGATAACTCCTTGTTGTAAGGAGGGGGAGCTGCTCTGTGCTTTGTAACCTGTTTAAAAACATGCGTGTGGCCTCCACCTGCTAGAAGCCAAGAGCAGCCTCTCCCCTACCACCCTCCCCCGCCCAGTTAGTACAGCCAAAAATATCTCCAGACATTGCCAAATGTCCCCTGGAGGCGGAACCACTGCCCAGTGGAGCCAGTGCTCTCTACCAATAATTCTCAAACATGGCGACACGTTTAGACTCACCTGGACCTTGACACTCAGACTTGAATTGAGGGGAATGGTGATCTAAATGCTGGCTCCATCACTTACTTTGAAACCCTGGGCAAGATGCTTAACATTTTTCAGCCTCAGTTTTATCTTCTTAAAATGAATAAAATACCACTTAGCGCGTACAACTGTTGTGAAGAGTAAACTATGGATAATGTGAACCTAATAAGGGTTCAGTAAATGGACTGGTTATCACTTTATTAAAAAATTATATGCAGGAAACACACCAAAATTCCAACAGCTGATAAGGGTAAAGATTTCTTCATTTTTACTTTACAAATTTTCTCTAATATAGTTATATTGCATTAAAAACGAAAAAGAAAAACTTCTGAATGAAGGGGTTCCACTAATAATCTCCAAGTTTCCTTCTGGCTCTAATATTCTGTGGCTTTTCTCTGGAACCAGAAGTAGAGGTCAGGTGACAGTGATATAGTAGAAAAGTTTAGACAGCTGGGGTTATGCCCGTTGAAATTACTTTAACAACACCACTCAAAATAGCACATGAAAACACTTGGAAACCAGCACTTGGAGAAATGATGCAACACCCTTCATCTGTGTGGCAGAAAGGGCAGAAAGAGTCTGGGAAATAGGAGAGCAGGATTGAACCAGATGCTGCTCTAAGGGCCCTCTCTGGACAACTTGTCCATCCGCTTATCAAAAAAACATTTACCACGTGTCTACCATGTGTCAGGAGCCATGTAGCTGAATGACTACTGAGCCATTGGTTCAGAAAAATTTTTAGTTTGCTAGGACCGCCATAACAAAATACCACCGACTGGGAGGCTTAAACAACAGCAACTTATTTTCTCACAATTCTGGTGGCTGGAAGTCAAAGATCAATGTGTCAGCAACTTTGGTTTCTTCTGAGGGCTCTCTCCTTGGCTTACAGATGGCCATCGCCTTGCTGTTTCCTCACCTGGTCATTCCTCTGCACATGTACATGCCTGGTGTCTCTTTGTGTGCCCAAATCTCTTCTCCTTATAAGGACTCCAGTCAGATTGGATTAGAGCCCAACCATCAGGGCCTCATTTTAACTTAATCATCTCTATAAAGGCCCTATCCTCAAATACAGTCATTCTGAGTTATTAAGGGTTAGGGCTTCAATGAATTTTAGGGGGACACAATTCAGTCCACAACACATTTCAAACAACAAACTATAACTGTGCAAGGATAGAGCTGTATTCAAATGTGACGGGGAACCATGGGAAACCATAATTAATTCTGGCAGGAAATATGAGCAACTCCTGTACAGAGGAAGCATCATCTGGACCCAGTTCTAGCTCAAGAATCTCTATAAAACATCATACTTGATTGTCATAAAAATATTTTAGGTATCACAAAATGGGAATAAGATAGCATCAGGTGGTAAGACAGTCTTGAATAGAGGAATGGATTTGTTCCAGAGGAACAAAGGTAAATACCATCCTCTTATAGTTGAACTGGGATTATGGATTCAAATACAACCAAACGTGGAGGTCAGGTGAAGGTCCTGACTGGTTTATGGAATAATCTACTCCTTGCTCTCATTCCTTAGGTCACGAGGATTGTAATGTGTGTAGGGAGGGATCTTAATGGGGGGAGGTTGTAAGGTGTTGATTAACCCCTACCTATGGTCCTCTCTTCCATCCAGAAGCCATTCTTTCTCCACCTACCTCCAGCTAAGCTTTTCTCTAGGCCAGATTTTAAACCTCAGTTCCTTATCCATTTAAAATACTCCTCTCTTGAAGCACCCTAGATCCCTGAGTAAAAAGGAAGATCAATGGAGCTGCGCTGACCTCGGTAGCACAATGATGGGGGGGGACGAATTCTCTTGGCCCCTTCCCTTTCCAGTGACTGGAAGTGACCAGTTTCCTTCCTACAGGGATTGCCAGAGGCCATAGGGACCAACACCAGGCTTCTAGGAGGTGGCTCCAGGACGGAGGCCAAGAATGTGAGTGCAAAGGTCAGTAATCCAGTATCGACAACAGGGGTGCACCATCAGATCCCAACTTGCTCCCTCAGATGTTATCTGAGCTGACCTCACCCTCTCCCCTCTCCACAAGCCCACCACATGCAGCACCAACACTTATTTTCTTCCTGAGTTTCATGTAAGAGCCAGACTCCTCCAAGGTCCAGGGGGGAGCTGGCTGAATCTCTGGCTGCCCCCTCTCCCTTACCCTTTTTTCCCCAACAACCCAGGGCCGCCTTCCAAGTCTTTCCTGGACCCCATTCTCAACCTTATTTTACTCACAAGTAGACTGAAATCAGAGAGGCAAAACGGCTTGCTTGAAGTAAAGCAACCACTAAAAAGCAGACACCTAGGTCTTATTCCTCATTTTTCAGTCTCCCGAATGATACCCTGATGCCTCCTCCAAACTTGCCACCAAATCCTTGCCCATACAGGTCAGGCAAACAACTTAGAGACCCTAGTGCTCATATAACTGGATATCTCCACTGTTCTGTGTTGACCCTTTCCCACACCCACTGCAGTATGAAAACGAATCAAGAGGCAAGGAAGATGGCAAGTAAAGCCCTGCCTCAAACATATTAACCCTTCTAAGCAGCAACTCCCTTATTTCAGATTGGTTCCTGAGAGCCCCTAAAAGAAAACTCATGACAGTGCCTGGGCTGCCAAAGAAGCCGTGTCCCTGTGATCATTTCAAGGGCAGAGTGAAGAAAACCAGTAAGTTGCAAAAGAATGACATTCCTTAAACGAGAGTCACTCTGTGGAATCAACTAGGGCTGAAGCAGGGGTTGAGAAGAGACAAGATAAATGAAATGAAGACCAGGATAAGCACACTTCTCAGCCCTTTCTGCTCAGTGTCAACTTGTGGGGAAATAGGAAGAGAAAGAAAAGCAAAACGCAATTCTCCTAATACTAAAGAGGCTTAACCAAATTCCTTAATGATAGAATGCCATTGCTTATCAAAGTGAAGGCAGATGGGGCTGTTGGGGACCTGGTCATTGATCTCTGACGATGACACCGGTGTTGGTGTCAAACAAAATGTGATTCCTCCCTAGTCTAGGTATAATTAAATGTCATATAAAAAGAATATTGGCAAGAGTTAAACTGATTGATGTTATGATATTATCAAGAATGGGATGAATCTAGATCCTTATCACTGTTGACGGAGGTAAAATACAATTTGGTAGTACCTATCAAAAACTTAAATGTGTGTATGTTTTAACCAGTAATCTCACTTCAAGAAATCTCTAGTATAGAATACTAGCATGGATATTCAAAGATATATGTACAAGAATATTAATTATAGCAGTACTGTAGTGACAAATGAACATATTAAATGCTCATCATTAACAGATTTATAGTGTGATCATTTTACAATGTATACAAATATCAAATCATGGTGTTGTACACTTGAAACTAGTATAATGTTAGATGTCAATTATACCTCAATAAAAAATTCATCAAGAGCAAATTCTGCACTTGTCAAAAATAATTAGGTAGGTCATTATATGTTGATTGGAAAGATGTCCACAATATATTAAGTGAATAAAAGGTGCAGAGACTCCCTATTTGAAGCCCATCACAAAAATAAATTTCAGTGAATTAAAGGTCTAAATTTTAAAGACAAACTTACAAGGGAATATTGGAGACTATATTCATGACCTTGGGGTAGGAAAGGATTTCTTAAACAAGTAACAAAAATTATAAGTCATAAAGGAAAAGATTAATAAATTTGACTTTATTGAAATTAAGAAATTTTGGTCATCAAAAGAAGAAAATGACAAGAAGAAGAGTAGGGGTATGTCTGCAAATATTAATATCGATAAAGGATTAATATTCAGACTGATAAGGAATTCCTATAGATCTATGAGAGGAAGGCAGGAAACAACAAATTGGCAAAAGAGTTGAGTAGGCATTTCAGAGACAAGAAATCCAAATAGCTAATAAACATGTGAAGTGGCACTCAACCTTGCTAGTAACTGGGAAAATATGAATTAAAACCAACTAGAGGGACTTCCCTGGTGGTGCAGCGATTAAGAATCTGCCTGCCAACGCAGGGGACATGGGTTCGAGCCCTGGTTCGGGAAGATCCCACATGCCGCGGAGCAACTAAACCCGTGCGCCACAACTACTGAGCCTGCGCTCTAGAGCCCACGAGCCATGGCCACTGAGCCCGCGTGCCACAACTACTGAAGCCCACGCCTCTAGGGCCCATGCTCTACAACAAGAGAAGCCACCACAATGAGAAGCCCGCGCACTGCAACGAAGACCCAACGCAGCCAAAAATAAATAAATAAATTTATTTTTTAAAAAAAAGATCATGGGCTTCCCTGGTGGCGCAGTGGTTGAGAATCTGCCTGCCAATGCAGGGGACACGGGTTCGAGCCCTGGTCTGAGAAGATCCCACATGCCGAGGAGCAACTAGGCCCGTGAGCCACAACTACTGAGCCTGCGCGTCTGGAGCCTGTGCTCCGCAACAAGAGAGGCCGCGATCGTGAGAGGCCCGCGCACCGCGACGAAGAGTGGCCCCCACTTGCCGCAACTAGAGAAAGCCCTCGCACAGAAACGAAGACCCAACACAGCCATAAATAAATAAATAAATAAATAAATAAAATTTAAAAACAAAAAAACAAAAAAACCCTAAAACTAAAAAAAAAAAAAAAATCACTCCACATCATAAGATTGGCAACAACTTTTTTTTGAATTCTTGAATTTTATTTTATTTATTTTTTTATACAGCAGGTTCTTATTAGTTATCCACTTTATACATATTAGTGTATATATGTCAATCCCAAGGATTGGCAACAATTTTAATGTCTGATAATTCCATGTATCGTCAGAGAGTAGAACAGAGAAACTATCATCTCCTGCTAAAGGGAATGTAAATTGGTAAATCACTTTGAGAAAGTGCTGGTAGTTATCTACTAAAGTTTAAGCTGTGTGACCAAGCAACTCCACTCTTAGCAATTCCATTCTCAAAAGGAATGCTTGCTTATGTACAGTGGAAGAAATGAACAAGGGTTTCATAGCAGTGTTGTTTATAACTACCCCAAACTGAAAATTGGTCAGTGAATAAATCAGTAGTAGTATATTTGAATATTATATATCTGTGAGAATGAACAATAATAAAGCAACATAATGTTGAGTAAAAGAGAAAAAAATAAGAGAGAATAGTTATAGCATGATTTGATATACCTAAAGTTTAAAATAACGCAAAGTTAAACTAAATTATACGGGAATGTATAGGTAGGTGGTAAAGCCATAAAGAAAAAAATATAATGCTTACTGCAAAAGTGGGGATTACCACTGTGAGGGGGAGAGGGAGGATAGTGAACAGATGAGGAGGAGGGTTGCTGGTAGTATTCTAGTTCCAGGCCTGGGTAGTAGTTTCATGAATATTTCTTTGTAACTACTTATTGAACTGCACATTTAAGTCCTAAGGACTTCCATAGATGTGCCATAATAAAAGATTTGTTAAAGGAACATAGCAAAAACAATATGTACAGGATAAGCTCATTTTGTTTTTTAAAGTGAACTATTATGTTTATATACAAAAATGTATGGAAAACTATGTAGCGAACTAGTAACAACAGTTAGCTGTACAGAATGAGGAGTAGCGGCTGGGGTCGGGACATCCTTTAACTTTTTACTGGATATACTTTTTCATTTTAATTATTTCCATGGGATGAGTCTTACTTTTAACATTTTAAAAGCTCTCATAAAAAATAAATTCTAAATATGTTTTTAACAGTAGTCTTTCCCTTTTCTTTTCACCCTAGGACACCAAAGACACCACAAGAAGCCAACCAAGCCCTCCAGAGCCTGCCAGCAATTTCTCAGACGATGTCAGCTGGCAAGCTTTGCTCTGCCCTTATAGGAGCTCTGAGAGCCCACTGTCCCGATAAAGCATTCTGTCAACAAGGCAGTGAGCACACCTAGAAGATGCTCTTCTCCCACCTCAAGCTCCCCATCCCTGTTCCCACTCCCTAAATCATCCCAAAAAGCATGTTCCCCAAGATTATTGCCCCCTCTAGTGGCTTCTTTTCTTGTCAGTCTTTTCCTGGGGCCTCCCCTTACCCAGGCTTAAATTTACTTACCGGGAATCTCTGGTTGCCTAGCTGGTCCCACTGGATCTTAAATATAACCAAGCAAGTAGTAAACAAAAGTCAATAAATATATTTAAATGTAATAGGTCAAAATCATTTTCAAATGGGGTCTAGAAACTCACATTCAATCCAGACAACCCACTTTACCCTGTTCATTCCAAACTCAATCCAGATTATACACACACCTCTATCCAACACGACCTTCAATCTCGCTCCGGTTTCCAACTTTTTATTCCTTTACTCATTCAACAAACTTTTCTGAGGTAAGAGCTAGGTGGGGCAAAGAAAGAAGTTAGATTAATGAATCAGACATTGTCTTACTAAAGATAATATAGGTTAAAAAAAAAAAAAAAACCCTGGCACCATTTCCTAGCACATAAAATGCCTCCAGTATTTATGATTATCATCATCACCATCATTAATGGTCATCTGACTCTGTAAGTTTCCAATCTACTACAGAAGACATACGTGCAGAGGCATAGTTGAAGGCTAGAGAGATGGTGTGGAAGATTTCAAATGCCACTCAAAACAGCTTCAAGCTGTAAAAATGAGAAGATGTCTTTCTTTTTTTTTAACATGGGAGTAAAATGATCAGAACGATAATAGAAGGAAATTAAAGTGGAAACCATTTGAGAGAATGAATACGGAGGAAACGATTACAACAGGGTAGATTCTGCTTCCCTCTCTGACCCTTTCCTCAAACATCAGAAGGAGAGAACAGAAAAGGAACATTCCTTGCACGCCTGCCTGGCGCCCTGCACACGAGCCGGGCAGAGGCCTCCCGTGCGGAGCGCAGGTGCTTTCTGAAAACTGTACTCGTCAGGCCCTCCAGGTTACAGTTTAAGCCGTTTTATCTAGACTTGTATTTAGAACGTGTCACTTTCTCTGAATTGTTACTGCCTGTACGGAGTCACAGACGACATCGGATAACTTCCTCTAAGAGAATACAAGCCTTAATAAACAGTACCTATTTAGCAAAAAAAAAAAAAAAATTAAAAAAAAAAAAAAAAAAAGGAACACTCCTCCAGAATCTGGCTTCTATCATCCAGATGAAACAGAGGACTAAGTTGGGGTGCTGGCCTTATGAGAAGAAACATTTTAGCTGAGTGGTGAGTGGGGCCTCCTCTGGTAGGAGAGTGCTGGGCTCTCAGCTTCCCTCGGCTCCCAATCCCTCCTCCCACAGCAGGAGGCACACAAGCGCTGCATTTGGCACAGGAGTGGGGAGGCAGCTGTGCTCAGCCCACGTGCCAACTGCCTTAGGAAGAGCAGGGATGCCAGGATGAAGGAGTGGAACCCAAATGAAGGTGTCATCATGAGTAACCACTGAGGGATCTGTGACAAAGGAGGTCTGTGGGGGCCCAGAGGAATGAAGCCTGGGAGATCAATATCTCCCTTGAGGAAAAAGCAACAGTGGAGCCAGGTTCTAAGTCAGTATTTAGGCCCGTCTGAGAATCAAAGCCACACCAGACACCTATCCCAGAGCCAGAGCCTGGACCAGAAAAACACCCACAGCCCAGGCAGCATCTAAGGCTCAGCAGGGACCCGATGCCCAGCAGGAGCCCACTTCACAGCAGAGGCCCTCACGCAGCAGGAGCCCCCTGAAGCTGAATCCCAGCAGGAACCTCGAGCACAGCAAAAATCTGCTTTGCAGCAGGAATTTCTTGCCCCACAGGAGCCTGCACCACAGCAGTCACCTCCCATCCAAAGGGTGCCCTTCAGGAAACGGGAAGCTGCCTCACAGCACAGACCTGGGCCGGGAAAAGATTCTAGAACTCAACAGGAGCCGGAATTGAGAGAGGGAGCTGGAGCCCAGGTAGGACCTGGACCCCAAAATGGACCACCTGCCCAGACGGAACTGATGTCCCAAGAGAGAAGGCGACAGTCAGACCCTACAGCCCAGCACGCAGCTCCAGCCCAGGGAGCCAAATCCCAAGAGGGATCTTTGGCTGAGTGGCAATTTCTGTCAAAACCAAACGAACCATCCATACAGCAACCGGCCTCAGAACATAAGACATTTCTTGAATGGGTCACAGATTCAGGCCCAGAATCAGATGTGGGGTTCATGTTAGAGACCAATTTGCCAGCCAAGAGGGGTGGAACAGTGGCCCAGGGAATGAAGCTGGTCTTCAAGGGGAAACCTGGTTATGAAGTGATGTCAGGATTTGGTGGGACGTCATTACCCAGTAAGAAAATCAGCAGCCAGAACCCCAGACACTACCGGAACCCAGGTAAGTTGAGCTTGGAGGAAGGGGGCCTCCCAGGGATGGTCATTCATTTGGTCAGGAAGAACTTAGACCTGCCAGAATGTCAGGTGAGCTCAGGTGACCCCGCAACAGTGCCGGCAGACACAGATCAACAGCCCCATTTGACGGAGGAGGAAGCTGAGCCCTAGAGAAGAGAGGGATCCTGCAGGAGGCTGGGCAGTTAGGGGCCAAGCCAGGACCCCCAGCTAGCCTCTGACTCCTTCCCCTGCTCCAGGCTGCCTCCCCGCGGGGATCTGGGGGAAATCAAACAGAAACTAAAAAAGGCCCTGGGCGAGGGCCCCGTACTCATCCCTTGGGCCCCCAACTCTGAGCACCGCTCTGGGGCGGGCACCAAGTGGGCCACCGCGGCACCCTGCTGAACGTGGACCCTTACCCTCGGCGAGTGTCCACGCAGGCCAGGCCGAAAACCGGGCAGGAGCGACCCTTGAGCTCTCTGGGTTGTCCAGTGGGCAGGAAGACACTTGTCCCCAGGGAGTCCCAGGCCCGCCGGGCCCATGGCCTCGTGGGTTGTGATCTCAGGAAGGGGGCGCCTGGGAGAGGAGCTGGGGCTCCGCCCAAGTCCCAGGCAAGGTCGGCGCTGACGGGAGGGAGAGCTGGGGGAGCGGTGAGGGCGGGTCGTGGGCACAAGACTCCGCCGGCGGCAGCATCCCCGCCCCTCCTCCGAAGCCGGCCATGGTGCCCCCGGGGAGCAGGCTCGGGCCCTGAGCTCCTTCTCTGCGCTCAGAAGCCCTGCCCTGCACAAGGGGGGCCCGCAAGTTCTCTCCGGGGAACGTGGGGAGACTCGGTGAAACAGCCAGAGGGGGGGAAACAAGGCGGCCCCAATCCGGAAGCTGAGGGCGCTGTGAGGACGGTTAGTCCGAAGGCTGGTAATGGGGGTCTCAGCCCAGAGGCCTGTGTCCCCCGGAAGGGCTGGGCCGCCTCTCTCAGAACTGAGGAGAAGAAGGTCATCGGTGTCTCTCAGTGCCACAGCTGCTCGTGTGCTTTGGGAGGGCGGGGAGGAGGGGCGGGATGGTGCTTCTGGTGCTAAAGATAAACAGCGGTTTCCCTGGGCCTCCCGAACCCAGTCTCAAGGGACACCTTCACCACAGCGCCGCCCCAAAGCCGCCTCTCCGAGACCGTCGGAACGAGTTGATTTGTGCGCATGCGCGAGCCTAGAGCCTCCTCCGTTTCCCGCCTTTTCTCAGGCTGGAGCCACGCCCTCTAATGCTCTCTCTCCTGCGAGGCGATGCGCAGCTCGGGGCCAGTGCGCAGGCGTTGATCACTCTTAGGTCCACCATCCACTCCCTTCCATTCTCGCCAGAAAGGAGATGGCAGAGAAAAGAACCCTGAGAAAGAGAATAGGAGAACTAGAGGACAGAAGGCGGAGGAAAGGGCGGGGCTTCCTCCTCCAATGGGTCACAGACAGAGCTTTGCCTCAGGCACTGTCGCCCCGCCCCGATTTCCAATTGCCTGAGGACCTGGCGGGCCCCTCGCCCCTAGAAGGAGGCTCAGCAGCAGCCTTGTCTCCTGCTCCAGCGGTGGGCGGGATGCGTTCTAGATGATTCCTACGCCGGAAGTGAAGTGGGGAAACGACGCTGACAGCCAACACGTGAAAAGACCCAGGCTTCCCCTCTGGAGAGACCCCCGCGGGACTCCCCGCTAGTTCGGTCAGAAAGACGCTTTTGCCCTCCAGGGCTGCATTTGTTGTTGGTCCGTGGTCTCTTCAATGCGCATGAGGGGGCGGGGCCAGGCCTCAGTCCTTAGCCATGGGGGGCGGGGCCCCGCAATGGAGTGAAGCCCGAATTGCTCTTGGGGCGCGAACCAGAGAGGAGCAAGTCCGCGACTGGGTGGTGTTGGGGGCCCGATAGCAAGGATTGGCCCTAGGGGCCGCGACTGGCGGCTGGATTCGGCCCTGGCCTCTGGAGTTAGCCCCGGGATCGGGGACCACATAGGATTGATGGAGTAAGCTAGGGGGATGGGACCGCCTTGGCCCGTGGGGCCCCGACCGCGAAAAGGGCCCAAGAGGGGGTGATGTGAGAGGGAAATACCACACCCAGCAGAGAGACTATCGGACATCCCAGTACCATCTTGGGAGGAGAGTCCAGAATGTGAGTGTCCCGGACCAGGATTCCTCCTCCGGCTCTGGACTCACTGTGTGACCGTGGGCAACTCCTGCCCTCGGTGTTTCTAACGTGGGAAATGGTTCAAGCGCGATTTTCAGGTGTGAGACACCTTTTTTTTTTGGCCGCACTGGGGCATGTGGGAATCTTAGTTCCCCGACCAGGGATCGAACTTGTTCCCCCTGCAGTGGAAGCGCAGAGTCTTTAACCACTGGGATGCGTTAAGAAGTCCCAGGTCTCTGACACTGTTGCGACGGTAATGAGGAAGAGGTTTAGAAGCTGTTGTCCAAAAAGGAAGTTTAGGGGTGAGTCAGGGAAAGGAAGGAGGAAGGGGTGCTCCATAGTGGGGAATGCCTGGAGGAGGGGTGCAGTACAGCTTCAGACAGTCCTGTCCCACCATCCTTCATTCAATCCGCTCATCCATTCGTTGTCAGTCCGCCTGCCTCAGCCTGGCTGCCCTAGGACCTAACTTCCTGACTCCTACTCCTAGGACTAAGGGGCCCTGGGTTGGCTTTGGACAGCCTAACCTTCACTTGGGAGAAGGAAGTGCTATCACCTGGGTTCCCTAGGGGGTCACATTATTTACAGGTCTGAGCGGGCTGGAGAAACACTGACAGACCAACAGAGATGCTGCAAGCCTCAGGCAGAGGCACACATGAAGTCCTTGCTGGATTAGGAGTATGTGTCAGTCCAAGTGAGGACCTACGGGAATTTCCTGTGCAGGAAAGAAACTGACATAGCCCCCGGGCCCAGAGACCCCCAAACTCATCATCCTCCCTGCCATAGACATCATCCTTAGCCAAGGATAGAACTGGAGTTGGCTCCAAACACACACAGGAAAGCTCAGACAGGCTCAGAGCTCAGACTGGGGCCCAAGGCCATTCCCTGTCACACAGCAAGACACAGCCTCACAAACAGGACAGCGTGCCCAGAGGCAATACAGACCATGGTCAACAATGGGCCTTGGAGACCTGGTTCCTCAGGCTATGAGGAGTGGTACACCGGACAACAGGCTCCCTCCTTCCCTGCCTCAACGTTTTGAGCTATAAAATGGGCATAATGATAGGAGTGCCTATCACTGGGCTCTTGTGATGTTTGGGTGAGTGTAGTAATGTATTTGGTGCTGTCACACAACAAGCCCTCAGGAGGGGTGGAGGTTATCCTTACTGTTACCCCCAGCTAGACAGCGAGTTCCTTGAAAGCAGGGCTGTGTCTGCCTTGTTTACCCCACAATTGCAGAGCCTGGTATGCCAGGCACATAGGCACTCAAATCTTCATTTAATTAATAAGTGAAGGTATGCATGAACTGTAACACGGGGATAATAATAATCGTGCTGCCCTTAGGGTTGTTGTGAGGAGTTAGAATCCTCTTGGGTAAGGCCCCCTGCCCAGGGCTGAACCAGTCCTACTCACAAACCCATGAGCCTACCTACTCACAAAGCTCATTCCCCCAAGCTCCTAGATTCCCTGGTCATTTCCTGAGGCCCTGCCCTGGTGCAGGCCTCTGTTGCGTGAATCAGACCCCAGCCCTGCCCCAGGGGCATCCAGGCTGGCTGGAGCACTCCTACTCAACGGTTGGATCTTGCCAGTAACAGATGACACTAGTGTCATTATGATCACCCCGTTTCCCAGATGATGACACTGAGGCTCTGAGGGAGTGAGGGCACCTGGGTTTCCTTACCTGGCCAGTGAGGGCAGGGCGATGGCCACCCCCAGGGCTCTTGAGGGCAGGGAGCGTGTGAACTCAAAACTGCTGTGTGCCCCAACCTTGATTCTGGACCCAAAAGGCTCCAGTTGCACATTTTTGTTCAGCAGACATTCAACAAACCCTTACCTGTGCCAGGCCTGGGCCCTCTGTGGTGAGGACAGACTCACGTCTGAGCTGGGGACACAGACATTAATAAATGATCCCACAAATCAGATATATCTGATTATCTGAGTTTTCTCATCTGCCAAACTGTGATGAATACAAGAGGGAAAATCCTGAGAGACATAAGAGGGAGGCTTCCCAAGCAGGTGACATTGGACTCAAAGATGAGCAAGTGTTGACTGCTGGGCAAGAGGGGCACAGAGGGTGGAAAGGACAGCACGGGCAGAACCTCGAGGCCCAAAGAAGTGGCAATTCACAGCACGGAGGGAGCTCAGCAAGGGAGGGGAGGAGGAGAGGGGCTAAGCGCCCAGAAGACCCAGACGGTACGTGGGTTGGGGGGCCGTGCCCAAAATTTGGGGCTTTATCCTGAGAGCAAGGGTGGAGGTGTTGAAGGGTTGGGAGTGTGTGACCAGATTTAAGTTTTAGAAAAATCCTCTGGCTGCTATGTGGAAAAGACATGGAGGGGGCAAAAACAGAGACACAGAAAGAGTTGTTACAGTCATCTAGAGAAGGGGGCAGTGGAGGTGGGAGAAGGGCCAGGTTCCAGTGCTTTCTAGGGGAGGCAGGGGGAACAGGACTTCATGATGGATTGGATGGGACTGGGAGGTGGCCATGCTGATGCCCGGGGTTCCAGTTGGAGCAAATGGGAAGAGATGGGTACCATACACACACACACACACACACGCACACACACACACACACAAGATCTGCATCTTAGACAGACACACAGAGAGAGAAGATATGCACCTACAGCCACCCAAACTCCCAGCACCACCGTTCTCTCTTCCCAGGACACACAGAAAACCTTTCCTTTCACACCTGGGAACTGCAGCTCCTTCTGACACCCGGTCCTGGGTCTCTGTCCCTAGAAACAGACATCAGGCTGGTGACACTCATAGGTGGAGGTCAGGTCCCCTCACCAGTCGTCACTCAGCTTACCCCTTTCTCACCTCCAGAGTCATCTGTGACCTTCCTGCTGGGAGTAAATCCAACCTTCCCAGATATTGAGAACACTGGGAAGGCCCAGGGCACCCAGCTGGGTTTCTGTGTCACAGAGTGAAATTATCGCCTGGGTTTAGAGACCCCTGGGTCTCTGTGTGGTGCTGACAGACCCCAGACCAGAACACAGCAGAGGCCAACACTGGGGTGGATGGGGAGCGGCGGCCTCATCGGCATTGCAGGGTCTCAGCCAGGCTGGGCAAGCATGTGACCTGGGCAGCTGCTGAAGCAGCATTTCTGAGGTGTCACCTGGGCATTCACAGTCTTCATGAAGTTCCACAGGTGATTCCGATGCACCGCGTGGATGACACCCCTGTGACAAGGGCTCCTGCTGCACCCCCCCACCCCAGGCTCCTGCTCTGAAGGAAAAAGCCAGAAGGAGATGAGAGGGCTGGGGGAGGCTGAGTGTGCATCCTGACCCAGAGCAGCGGGGAGCCCCGGACCCAGACACCCCAAGGTTGTGCTTGTCCAAACAAGGGTGTGTGTGTGTGTGTGTGTGTGTGTGTGTGTGTGTGTGTAGGTGGAGAATCACTGCTAAAGAGGGCAGAGGACTCAGCAGTGTTCAGGGAATAGAAATACAGACAGAAGGGGAAGGGGGAGGAGGGCACTAGGAAGGCAGGAATGAGAGGGGAGGGAGAGGGAGGGTTCTGGGCAGAGACCCCGCCCCCGGCCCATGTGACCCAGCGAAGTGCTCCTGCCCCAGGAGGAGGCCCAGCACAGAGGGAGGAAGGACAGCAGAGCTCACACATCAGACAGCAGTGCTTGTGAGCGTTTCGGGAGCTGAAGCTCTTCTCACAGAGGGAGGGACACAGCAGACAGCAGACACACCATGGAGCCCGCCTCAGCCCATGCCCGCAGAGGGTGCATCCCCTGGAACGGGCTCCTGCTGGCAGGTGAGAGGGGACAATTTTCAGGGTGTGGGCAGAGGTGGGAGAACAGAGACTGGCTGAGGTCTCTGGGGGAGACAGGGCTCTGAGAGGGGACAGAGGGCTTCTGTTTGGACCTGAGGGGAGAGGACATGGGAGCAGGGGAGGGTGGGGGGAGGGACTGAGCAACAGGAAAATCTCAATGAACTGGAATTGGTGAGGGGCAGGAAAGCCTCAATTACTGTACATTTTCCAAATTATTCATCACTGAGCAGTAATTTTTCAAAACTGGTGACAATAACAATTTATGTCAGGGTGTCAATCCAGAAAAGAACGCAACCAGGAAGCTAAACACTGTCCTTACCCACCACCCTTAGAAACTGACAAACACCAGGCGGTGGAGGCCCTGGGAACACTCATTCCTTCCTCACCAGGTATTTGGAGCCTGGTCCAGGCCCTGGGTTACAACCAGGATCAGACAAGTCCCTGCCATCCCACAGCTCACACTCTATGGGGAGGAAGACAGACGAGCAAAGAGATCTAGAATGTGCTGTCAGGTGCTGACAAGTGTCATGAAGGAAACGGAGCAGGGAAAGGTCAGAAAGTGAAGACGGAGGGTCTTTGGAGCAGGTGTCAGGGAGGGCAGCTCCCAACAGGCCCCTGAGTGTGAGCAAGCATGTGAGGGCAGCGAGGGAGTGAGCCAGGCAGACACCTGGGGAAACAGAGGAAATAACAAGCTCAGAGGGGCTGAAGTAATGGGGGTCATGCTGCTGACCCTGAACCAGTAGCAAACACACATGCACACACAGACACAGACACACACACACACACACATGCACTACAAAAACACACACCAAGGCTGAGGGATGAAGAGACCTGCTCAGGACCCAGGGCCCCATTTTTCCATCCCAACACATAGGTCAGAATATTAATTTCTCTCTCTTCCCTCCTAGTCTCACTCGTAACCTTCTGGAACCTACCCACCACTGCCCACCTCACTTTTGTTCTTGTTTTTGGTTTTGGTTTTGGCTGCGTTGGGTCTTTGTTGCTGCGCGCGGGCTTTCTCTAGTTGTGGTGACCCGGGGGCTACTCTTCATTGTGGTGCACGGGCTTCTCATTGCGGTGGCTTCTCGTTGCGTAGCACGGGCTCTAGGCGCGCGGGCTTCAGTAGTTGTGGCTCGCGGGCTCTAGAGCACAGGCTCAGTAGTTGTGGCGCATGGGCTTAGTTGCTCCGCGGCACGTGGGATCTTCCCGGACCTGGGCTCGAACCCATGTCCCCTGCATTGGCAGGCGGATTCTTAACCACTGCGCCACCAGGGAAGTCCCCACCTCACTTTTTGAATCAGTGCCCTTCAATGCTGCAGAAGGGACGGATGTTCTTTTACTTGTCCACAATGTGACAGGGGATCTTCTAGGCTATGCCTGGTACAGAGGAGAAAGGGTAGAGAATAACCAACTAATTGCATCATGTAGAGTGTACACTCAAGTAAATACACCAGGGCCTGCACACAGCGGTCGAGGGACAATATACCCCAATGGATCCTTGCTGATCCAGAACGTCACCCAGAACGACACAGGATACTACACCCTGCTGGCCACAAGGAATGATTTACAGACTGAACGACTAGCTGGACAACTCCACGTATACCGTGAGTGATTCCTCTCTGACCTCTGGGTGTTGGGTGGGGTGATTCTATTCACACGCAGAGGATTGACAGGCCTGGACTGTGTCTCCATCCCCCTCTGTATTACATCCCAGGTTGGGGTTTGAACATTTAGTGCAAGACACACACACAGTGGAGATAAATTTTAAAGGATCAGAATTCCTTTCCCAGAATCCGGATGCTGCAGACATTCTGTGCAGAAAGAAGGACCAGTCTGATGGGAGTAACTCAGCAGAGGGAGATCAGTCTCAGTCCAACCCCCTGGGCCCCTTCTGGGCCCATGACGGTGAGGAAGACCCTGTAGGACTCAGTAGGAGCCTAGCCTGGGTTCCCTCAGGAATCCTCACAGAGAAGCTCAGCCCCGGCGAGCCCCTGCCCAGACCCTGTCCAGGGCTCCTGCCTCCAGTGATCCTGGGGAGCCTTGCCAGGTCTCCAGGCTCCTGAGCTGGTCACTCAGCCCCAAGAGTCACATCTGGGCAGGGGCAGAGCCTGGTCCTGCACCTGAGACTCAGCGTGGAGAACACAAACGTACAAGGTCCCCAGGCCATCAGCCAACTGCCCTGGGGGACTCAGCGTACCCACGTGAGGAACAGAGGAGAGAAGACGCTCCTGGCAGCTCCTTGACCACCGGGGCACAGCCCAGGGAGCCCTCTCCTCTGAATGCAAATAATAGTAGATGCAGTTTATTTAGTCATCTCCTCTATGACCAGCTTTATGTCAGTTAATTATGAATGATTTAAGGTTAAATCATAGAGAACCTGGCAAGTAGAGACCATTTACTATTTATTTTATTTTATTGAGGGGAAACTCAGGCACAGTGAGATACAGTCACTGAATCAGGGTCACACAGACCCGAGTGGCAGATGAGTCACAAGAGATGTGTCTGCAGCCCCATCCTCTCCTCCACCCTGGGGGCCTTATTAGGTATCTGGGGACCCTGACACCAGACATTCTTCAGATCCTTTCTTCTCCGGCATCTCCAGCTCAGAGGGAGAGATTCTGGTCTGGGGAGTGAGGTCAAATGGAGAAGTAATCTGTGTTTGCTATAGCACTCAATTACCTGAGGCAGCAATCCGAATCAGTGCCGGCAATGTCCAGGCATCCCCCTCACCCCACTCTACACCTGCAGCCAGCACAGCGCCCATGTGCAACGCACTCAGCTGCTTTTGTGAAAGAGGGAAGGAGTGAATGGTGTGGGTGTCTCTCCCCTGGAGGGAGAGGGAAAGCATGTGGCCAGACCCCCTCGGATCCTGCACCCAGGATGCAGTCTCTGAAGAGATTATGGGTCATTCGTTCATTCACTCACCATTCCCTCCTTCCTGCCTGTCTGCTCAATCTTTTCTCTCTTTATTCGTTGGACTCTGCTCTACCATTTATGGGGTCACTGTCTCATGTCAGTCTTTATCAAACACCTGGACAGAACTGCCCCACCTCCGGGCCCTGCAGTTCATCAGCGATGAACTGATCTTTGGGCTTTCTCCTGGTCTCCCCGTGTGTCTTTCTGCTCAAACCCCCAGTTCCCAGGCCAGGCTAGTCAATGAAGAACCAAGACAGCCACAAGGTAGTCTCTGAATCCCGCCCTGTTCTTTCACAACTAAATGACCCCAGAGGAAGTCTGGGCTTCTCCCGGACATAGAGCAGGTAGCCTCACATTCTCTGAGCTCCGATCCCCATGCATTTGTCTTGTGATACACAGACCTACCTTATTCTTTAAAGACTCTCAGGTTGGCTGAGAGGTGAGAAATGCCAACTCTGATTGACGATGCTGTTGGAAGAATCAAGGTATAAAAGGGGCAATGTTCTCTCTGTTGTCTTCACAGCGGTGTTACCCACACCCGTCATCACCAGCAGCAACTTCAACCCCAAGGAGCAGGAGGACACTGTAGTGTTAACATGTGGCCCTGAGACTCCGAACACCTCCCACATGTGGCGGATCAACAATCAGAGCCTCCCCAACAGCACCAGGCTGGAACTGTCTGAGGACAACAGGACTCTCACTTTACTCCATGTCACAAGGAATGACACAGGACCCTATGTGTGTGAAACTCGGAACCCAGTGAGTGTCAGCCACAGTGACCCATTCACCCTGAATGTTTTCTGTGGGTAACTTCGATTCCTATGTGGCCTGAGCTGCCCTCCCAAATCCATGCTGTCAGAGACCAGGCTACATCCATCCCTCTCAGGACCAAGTACTCGGACCCTGACCCCTGGACACCCAGGCTGGCCATGACTTCCTGTCCCGGGCAAATCCAGGCAGGCCCAGCCTTGAGCCAGGACGAAGAGGGGATGGGCTGCCCTGTTTTGAGGGGCTCAGGGTCACTACAGCGTGACAGGAGAAGCAGATTAATATCTCAGACTCAGGATGAGTAAACATGAGGGGTTATGTTTGGAACTTTTAAAGACAAGGTTATGACCCAGCTCAGAGGGAACTGTGGCCCTAATACAGACCAAGAGTTTCCCTTCCCTCTGACTGCACCACGTGTGGCTTTCTGCTCTTTGCTCCAGATGGCCTGGACACCCTCACTATTTCCCCCTATTACCATCCAGAGGCAAACCTCAGCCTCTCCTGCCACACGACCTCTAACCCAGCCACTCAGTGTTCTTGGCTTGTCAACGGGAGGCCCCAACAATCACACAGGAGCTTTATCCCCAACATCACTGCAAATGATAGTGGATCCCATAACTGCCTTGTCCATAACTTGGTCACTGGCCTCAGTAAAACCACAGTCAAGACTGTCACAGGGACTTCCCTGGTGGCGCAGTGGTTAAGAATCCACCTACCAATGCAGGGGACGCGGGTTCGATCCCTGGTCCAGGAAGATCCCACGTGCCGTGGAGCAACTAAGCCCGTGCACCACAACTACTGAGTCCGCACTCTAGAACCCGCGAGCCACAACTACTGAGCCCACGGGCCACAACTACTGAAGCCCGCACACCTAGAGCCCGTGCTCCGCAACAAGAGAAGCCACCGCAATAAGAAGCCCACGCACCGCAACGAAGAGTAGCCCCCGCTCTCCGCAACCGGAGAAAGCCCGCACGCAGCAACGAAGACCCAATGCAGCCAAATAAATGAATAAATAAAGACTATCACAGTCTCTGGTAAGTGACCCCTGGACCATCAGTACCAAGCTTTGCGGCAGAGCCAGTAGGTTTTCAGAGAAGAGTCTGAAAGAAGTTATTTCCCAACTTCCCAGAAGTTACAAGCAAATCCCAAATCTGCCCCCGAACCCTCCCACTACATCTCAGCAGACCTTTCTTCCCCTTGCTGTCTGATTTCTCCTGGCAGATCTGGAATGTTGAGAGGGGGTTCTCTCAGTCCCAGAAAGCCTCATGTATTGTGAGGG
Source organism: Eubalaena glacialis (assembly GCF_028564815.1). Lineage (NCBI taxonomy): Eukaryota > Metazoa > Chordata > Mammalia > Artiodactyla > Balaenidae > Eubalaena > Eubalaena glacialis. The sequence goes on along the minus strand of NC_083733.1, from coordinate 58,457,100 downwards.
GCTTTGCAGACAGGAAAGGAAGGAGGGTCCTCAGGGTCACGTTCCTTTTGTTGTTGTTGAATTGAAGAAGTGGATAGTAATCTCTTATCAAATATAATTTACAAATGTTTTCTCCCAATCTGTAGACTGCCATCACTGTCTTGACTGTGTCCTTTGATACACAGAAATTTTCTTTTGATGTAATCCAATTTACCTATTTTTTTTCTTCTGTTGTCTGTGCTTTGGGTATCATATCTTGGAAATCATTGGCAAACCCAATTTCAAGAAGTTTTCCTCTATGTTTTCTTCTAAGATTTTATAGTTTTGACTCTCACGTCAAAACTAGGTTAGATTTTTTAATCTATTTTAATTGGTGCAAGGTAAGGGTCCAACTTCATTTATTTGTTCGTGGACATCCAGTTTTCCCATGACCATTTTTTGAATAGATTTTTTCCCCATTGAATGGTCTTGGCATTCTTGGTGAAATCATTTAACCATATATCCCAGGGTTTATTTCTGGGGTTTCTATTCTATTCCATTGGTCTATATGTCTGTCTTTATGCCAGACCCACATATTATTTTGAGTTACTGTAGCTTTGCAGTCACTTTTACTTTTTTTTTTTTTTGGCCACGCTGTGTGGTTTGTGGGATCTTATTTCCCTGACCAGGGATCGAACACAGGCCTTTGACAGTGAAAGAGCGGAGTCTTAACCACTGGACCACCAGGGAACTGGTGTCACTTTTAAAATTGGGAAGTATGAGTCCTCCAACTTTGTTCTTTTTAAAGATTATTTTGGCTATTTGGGGTCCCTTGAGATTATATGTGAAATTTTGGAAATTTCGATATCCGCACAATATTTCATTGGGGCTTTGATAGGGATTGCATTGAAACTGTGGATCTCTTTCGGTAGTGTTGTCACCTTAGCAATATTATGTCTTCCCATCTATGAACACAGATGTCTTTCCATTTATCTGTGCTTCTTTAATTTTTTTCAGCAACTTTTGTAGATTTCCATATATTTCTTTTGCCTCATTAGTTAAATTTATTCCTAAGTATTTTATTCTTTTAATGGCATTGTGTATGAAATTGTTTTCTTAATTTTCTTTTCATATAAGGTATTGTAAGTGTAGAGAAACAGAACTGATTTTTGTCTGTTGGTTTTGTATCCTGCAACTTTGCTGATTCGTTTATTAGTTCTAACAGTTTTTTTGTAGAATCTTTAGGGTTTTCTACATATCTGCAAATGGACATAATTGTACCTCTTTATTTCCAATTTGGATGCACTCTATTTCTTTTTCTTGCCTAATTTTTCTAGCTTGGACTTCTGTACTCGGTTGAATAGGGGTGGTGAAAGTGGCATCCTTTTCTTCCTGATCTTAGAGGAAAAGCTTTCAGTGTTTCACCATTGCCTGTGATGCTAGCTGTGGGCTTTTCATATAATAAGGCCTTTATTTAGTTTCAGGAATTTCCTCCTATTCCTAAGGGTGCCAGTATTTTGTTAAATCGGTAACCCACATCTCTAGAGATTTCCTTCGCCGTGATATTCACTCTACAGATTAGGAAGTAAAAGTTCTCTTTAGAGTGAGAAATCCTTGAGATTGGAAACTCTTTGATTCCTCAGGTTACAAAGACTGGGCAGGGCCATCCATATTCCCTAATAATTTAACAAAAAGTAAATACCTTCTCTACTTTATGTAAAACTGCCCTTATACCAGAGACGGACAGAGCTGGCAAGCCTGCTTTCCCACACACACCCAGAAGTGTATATGAGGAGTGGGGCCTGACCTTTTAACGTCACAAAAGTTCTAGGAAAGAGTCACACAAGAATCTATCGGAAAAATTCCACCTGACAATGAGGTTGCTGGACACGTGGGTTGAGAAGATACTACAGAGATATCTAGGGGACTGGCCAGGGGTCATCCAGGGATACCTGTGGGTCAGCGAGGAGATGCAGCCCTCTCCTTACAGATCATCAGTGAAGCGAGACCGAGGACCTTGATCACAGGGTCAGGGCCATCCTCTGGGTCACCTTTACAGACCTCACTGGGCCCCGGGAGTGGCTAAGATCTCTGAGAAAGGAGCGTGGCCCCAGTCCCCTGACCCTTTCTCAGTCACCTCCTCAGTCTCTCCACAGGCCCAGTGGCACAGCCCTCCATCCGAGCCAGCAACACCACAGTCACAGAACATAAGGACCCTGCCGTCCTGACCTACATCACAAATGACACTGGGATCTCCGTCTCCTGGTTCTTCAGTGACCAGAGTCTACTGCTCACAGAGAAGATGACACTGTCCCCGGACAACAGCACCCTCTCCATAGACCCCGTCAGGAGGGAGGATGCCGGGGATTATTGGTGTGAGGTCTCCAACCCCAGCAGTTCCAGCATAGGTGACCCCGTCACCGTGGTGGTGCTCTGTGAGTGACCCAACCTCTCCCACTTCCTCCCTTGTATCCTTCACTGGCAGGGGTGAGGGGGTGTGAATTGGATGCAAGCCTTGAGGAGGTGGGCACCCCCTTCTAGAGCAACATAGATGAGAACTCTGGAATTAGACTGATCTTTTCATGGTTCTGGTTGTGGTGTGCACCAGATGTTTGACCTTGAGCAAGACAATCAACCACCTGAGCCTCAGTTTCTTCATCTGCAAAACTGGAACAGAACAGCTGGATCTTAGGATGTGAGGATGTTTATTAGGAGATAATGAGATTAAAGCTCTTAGGGTCATAGGCAGAGTCAGGGCTTAATAAATGCTATCAAGTAGCACTACTATTATTATTAACATTGTTGTTATTAGCTGTAAATTCAAGCGGAACTTAGTTACAATGGTATCACTTACCAGTTCTATGACCTTTGCTGATTTATTTAAGCACTATATGTCTCAGATCTATATATGCAAAAGGGAATGATCCCCCTCCCTCATGGGGATGGAAGGATCAGAGCAGATGAATGTAAAGGATTCCCACTGTGCCAGCCACACAGAAGGATCTGGAAACAGTCAGCTAATATTATTATTACTGATCAGCATTGAGTGGGCTGGTAAGGACCTGCCCTCTAAGACCAACAATAGTGATGGAAAGAAGAAACAAAGGGAAGGGACATAACGTGAGAGGAAAAGTGACCTTAAAAGGAAAATGAACAGGACATGGACCTGTCTACAGTGAGAAACATAGAGACAGTGCAAGTCCAAGGTTTCAAATGTGAGAAAGAGAAAAGGATGCAACCACCTGTAATGGGAGAGTTGGGAGGACATTGTGATGACCAAACATATACACCACACACAGACCTCAGAGCATTTCCTTCCTCCCTAACCAGGCCCTCTCCCTGTAAGACTTCTCATGGTTTTCCCTCCAGTGAACTCGGGCCTTCATCTCCCCCTTTCTCTTCTCCTTTCAGGGCGAGAAAACGGCCCAGCCCTCAGTATGGAGGTCCTTACTGTCATCGCGATTGGGGTCCTGGTTAGGGTGGCACTGGTGGCCGCTCTGGGGTTTTTGTTTTCCTCACGAGGTCTAGAAGGTACAGTGGCAATTCCCAGATGCTAATCCCGTCCCCCAGGCTGACCCCAGGCCAGGAGGAAGGACACCCCATCCTCGGATTCCGGCCTGGCTCTCCCCGGCATCCCCATTTCCCCATGGATATTCCCTCTCACCCTTAAGCTCCTTCCTCGCCGGATGCTGACCTGGGTGTCTTCTCAGCACCTTCCTCATCTGTAAATGAGGCACAGTTAATGCCCCCTCCAGGGTTGGGCTAGTTCCCTGAGCAGACCTGCAGCTGTGCTGGCTCGGTAAGCAGCTTGTCCTGCTGTTTATTTAAATCCAACCACCCTGATGAGGGGGATTCACAGCCTCAGAATCTGAGGGTCATCCTGGCCAAGGAGACTGGAACCACCTGGACAGGCCAGGTAGGGTCAAATTCCCCCACGTGGCAGATGCGTTAACCACAGCCCATGATGTGTGAGATGGGAGAACGTGGACCTGGCCACGACAGCAGGTGGTAGGATGACCTTTACGCCTCTTTCCAGGCAGATGGAGATGGAGGTTGAGGCCACTGTCCTATTTCAGCATCTCCCGGCCTGAAGGGTGGGTCTGGCCACAGCAGAGCCACCACAGGCACGAGCTCCAAGGTGCACAGGCTCCCCAGGTGTCCTGAACATGCGCTGGCACTGCTCTCCTCTGAGGAGCGGGCCCTTCCACTCAAAGCCTTTGGTCTGATTCCTTTACTGGGTCCATTGTCCCTTCTCAAGCCACGTTCTCCTGGACTGCCATCGACCTGCAGGTCCTTCCCCTCTGGTCCCAGGACAGATGTGGCTTCTTAAGGACTTTCCTCAGCCCCCCTCTCCTGGGGCCTCCCTTCCTAAACAGCATTGGTGGAGAAAGGAGGTCTCCGCTCCCTGCTTGGAAAAGGGGCCCTCCTTGTTCCCTATTTTGACACCAAAGCTGTGACCTCCTCTGGCAACCCTCAAAATAATCCTGACCTTTCTGAGGGCCAGTGGCCAGAATGACCTCAGAGAACACCAGCTCCCAGCAACCACACTGGGTAAGTGTCTGCTCAGCCTAGGAGCAGCTGAGAGACCCTGGTCCTGCCCCCCAGTGTCTGCTCCTGCCAGCCACCCCAAGGGTCTCTGACCCTTTCCCTGGGGCTTCAGCATGGGGATCCCCACTGGCTGGTCTGCCGGATGTATGGGTTCTGAGTCATGGGTCACCCCCCCCCCTCGCCCTCACTGGACCCTAAAATGCCCAGAGGGTCTCTCTCTGGGTGATACTCTTTAAACCCTGGTTCTCTGGGAGCTGGAGACCCAACCTCTCCCGGCTGGATGGGCCTAAGCTTCCTCACACCCCTGGTGCTAACTCCTGTCTCTGCTCCCAGGACATGGTCCCTCTGGCAGCTGTGTCTCCCCGGTAAGCACATCCCTTCCCTGTCCCTTCACCCCCGGGGTCCCAGCTGTGCAGACTCAGTGCAGGGGGACTGTCCAACCCTGCAGCACAGCACAGACTTCCCTCCCCCCAGAGTAGCCAGGAAATATGAACCCCACCCTGGCCAGGAGTGGGACCCACTTCAGGGGCAGGACACCCTCACACCCTGTCCTGAGCCTGCCTGGTCCCTTCAGAGAAGAACGCTGGAACCCAGCCAGGAGCAGAGTGGGCACTGGGGGCATCAGGCAGGAGTCCTGGGCTACCAAGGGTGGGGGACGCAGCATGGATGGGGACAGAGGTCGGGGCTTCAGGCTTGGACACAGCTGCTTGGGAGGCAGAGCTGGTCACTCCTGAGGAGAAATAACTCTCCTTCCCTGTCCCCTGATGCCCACTTTCTCCCCTGCCCAGGCCTTCCTACCCAGCCCCAGGCCAGCTGTTCCCATCTGTGAGGTGAATGTTGGGGATGAATGTTCTGATCCCACACTCCTAAGGGTACTTCCTTGGGGTCCAGGAAACAGCAGCGAAAATGGGAAAAGGGATGAAGAGGAGGGATGGGTCTGGAGCCAGAAAACCTGCGGCACAGCCAGGAGCCCCTGTAGAGCAGCCCTGGGAGTCCAGGGCCGGGAAGATCCTGGGACAAGTTCTGAGAAGTTTACAGAGGCTCAAAGGCCTCGTCTCTCTTTTACAGGAATTACTACACCCCGACACAGATATTTACTGCCAGATCAACCACAAAGCAGATGTGGTTTCTTAGTTTCCTCCAGGAACTTCCCTTTAAGGCTGTGGGGAAGAGCCCACCTGAGACCCCAGAGTCTTTGTGGGGTCAGGAGCCTGAACCAGAGAAACAGCTCTGACCCTTGAATATATTTGGGGACCTGGGCCCAGGATTGGAGTCCCTCCTGGCCTTCTGGAAACCCTGACAGGCTGCTCTGAGCCCTGGATGGATGAGGACAAAGGCTTCCATCCCGCAAGGAACTGAGGGCTTCCAAGGAAAGTGACTGGGCCTGTGACCCACCGTGAACCACCTGAAAGGTCTGAATAAAGAGGATTTTCCCCTCGTTTGCTCTTTTTGTGCTCATGGCTCCTCCCACCTAAAACTCACCCAGGTTCCATGGCAAAGGGCCAAACTGTCTCCACCTAATGTGGCCCATGGACCTCCTCCCACCCGTACCTCACCTGCAGCCCTCTCCACACACCTGGCCAGCAGCTCTCAGTCCTTCCTTGAAGAACTTTACTGAAAAATATTAAGGAAGACCTAAATAAATGGAGAGATGTCACATGTTCATGGATAGGAAGGCTCAACTTCATAAATATATAAACTCTCCCCTAAATCAGCTATTATTCAATGAAATTCCAATCAAAATCCCAACAAGGATTTCTTGGAACTTGACATGCTGATCCCAAATTTACATGGAAGTGCAAAAGCCCAATAGCCAAGGTTCTCCTGAAGATGAAGAACAAGTGGGGAGGGGGAATGACTTGCCTTATCAGGTATAAAGATTTATTATAAAGCTATAAAAATTAAGACAGTGTACTGTTGGCACACGAGTGGATAAATTGATCAATGGAAAAATAGGGATTTCAGAAACAGACCCACACAAATATGGAACTTTGAAATACAACCAAGATGCCATTGCAGATAAATGGGGAAAGAAGGAATTATTCAATAAAGGGGGCTGGACAATTAATTATCCATATGAAAAAATGAAAATAGACTCCTATCTCAGACACACAAAAATCAATTCTAAATAAATTAAGAACTTAAATGTGAAAAGCCAAACTTACTTTTTTGGAGGAAACAAAAGAGAGCATTTTTTGGATTCTGGGATAGAGAAGGATCTCTCTTTTTTTTAAAAAATAATATTTCATAACAAGATAGCTAGTAAGCCATCAGTGTGTCAAAGGAGTTACTGTGGAAGACTCAGTCTGGAAACATGGGTAGAATCAGACAGTCGAGGACCTTACTGTCATGTTAACGATGCAGCGTGTTTTCTTGTTTTGTTCTGTGGCTGCACTGCACATCTTGCAGGATCTTAGTTCCCTGACCAGGGACCGAACCCGGGCCCCGGCAGTGAAAGCACCAAGTAGTAACCACTGGACTGCTGGGGAATTCCCGAGAAGGATCTCTTAAGCAAAGCACAAGAAGAATCAATCATAAAACTGGAAGATTGATAAGTTCAACACTAAAATCCTGTTCTTCAAAAGAGAACATAAGAAATGAAGACAAATCATCTAACTGACAAAGAATTAGTACATAAGGAAATCCTACATATCAATAAGAAAAAGATAAACAATCCTATAGAAAAAGAAACCAAAAAAATAAAATAAGACAAATAGACATTTTACAAAAGAAGCACAGCCAATACACCTATGGATAGACACTCAACCTACTTAGTAATCAGGGGATACTTACACAGACCACAGGGAGACGCCATTTTACATCCACCAGATTGGCAAAAATTTTTAAGTTTGAAAAATTGGAGGGGGACTTCCCTGGTGGCTCAGTGGTTAAGAATCCGCCTGCCAATGCAGGGGACACGGGTTCAATCCCTGGTCCGGGAAGATCCCACGTGCCATGGAGTAACTAAGCCGGTGCACCACAACTACTGAGCCTGCGCTCTAGGGCCCATGTGTCGCAACTACTCAGTCCGCGTGCTGCAACTACTGAAGCCTGCATGCCTAGAGCTCATGCTCCGCAACAAGAGAAGCCACCACAATGCTAAGCCCAAGCACGGCGATGAAGAGCAGCCCCTGCTCGCCGCAACTAGAGAAAGTCAGCACACAGCAACAAAGACCCAATGCAGCCAAAAATAAATAAAATTAAAAAAAAAAAAAGTTGGAGGTCATGTGGATGAACAAGAATTCTTTACTCTCTCACCAGTAATGTATAACTGCTACAACCACTTTGGAAAACAATTTGGCATTGTTTCCCAAAGCTGAACAAACCTACAGCCCAGCAATTCCATTCCTGGGTGTATACCCTGGAGAAACTCTTACACTTAAGCACAAGGGGACACGTACAAGAATATTCATAGCAGCAATAAGTGTCCAAAAACTGGGAGGGTGGGGAGACGGGAAATCCAAGCATAACTGACAAGGATTGTATTGTGATACAATAACACAACAGGAGACAATACATCAGTGAAAATGCAAGAACAAAACCACACACTGGAACATGGATGAATATTAGAAATATGATGATGAGTTTTTAAAAAGCAAGTTCCAGAAAACTACATATATAATAAACCATTTTACAAAAGGAAGCAAATATAAACAACATTTACTGTTTAAACATATTATACATATGTGATCAAAGTATGTAAAAATCCAAGCTAAGTAAAATGTAGGGTGGTGGTTACTTCATGAAAGGAGGCAAGGAGATGTGATAGAAAGAAACATATAGGTAAGATGCAAGTTTCTCCTGATAGCCTATTTCTTAGGTTGAGTGATATGTTTGTGGGGTTCATTAAATCACACGCCATATCCAATATTTTTGTTACATATAATCTTCTGTACATAGTAAATATGTTCTGTCTCTAGTATCATGATGGAACATCTGGGCCTTCCATCTGGGACACCTTAGGACACCATCCCTTTGACTCTCCAGTTCCCTTTGAAGGTTATTGATGTTCTCAATCCCCTTGGCTAGTGGGATTAAGAGAATCTATGGACATATGCATTGGCCCACCCAGGCCCCAGCTCAGCCCTCTAAAATGATCTACTAGGGACTTCTCTGGTGGTGCAGTGGTTAAGAATCTGCCTGCCAATGCAGGGGACACGGGTTCAAGCCCTGGTCCAGGAAGATCCCACGTGCCACGGAGCAACTAAGCCCGTGCACCACAACTAATGAACCTGTGCTCTAGAGTCTGTGAGCCACAACTACTGAAGCCCACGTGCCTAGAGCCCATGCTCCGCAACAAGAGAAGCAACCGCAGTGAGAAGCCTGCTCACTGCAACGACGAGTAGCCCCCGCTCGCAACTAGAGAAAGCCCGCGCACAGCAACGAAGACCCGGTGCAGCCATAAATAAATAAATAAATAAATTTATTAAAAATTAAAAATAAAATGATCTACTAGCTCAACTGGTCAGAAGTACAGAGTAGGTGAAACCCAGGGATAAAACTTACCCACAAAACTTTCCTTCTGGGACCTGACAGCCTCTTGCTACAGGCTCTCTGGTCTCCACTGAGACCTAATCCACTTACCATGCCCTCCTTTGGCTTCCCAACCACCCTTCCAAAACCTGTCCATAGTCATTGAGGTCTTCATGCCGGTTCCACTTCTGGGACAATTGCAGGCATTTCAGATCCCACTTGTCCAAGCTATTAACAAAGGTGGGCTCTGGGGCCTCAGGTAGTTAAACCTGTTTCTTCACCTATAAAATGGAAATACAGAAGTAACAATATCTATTTCATAAGGTTGTACTAAGAATGAATGAGGTAATGCACAGAAAATGCTTAAGCAACAATAAAAGTTCCCTAGGTGTCTGCTTCCCCACCTCATAACACAGTGGAGAGAGTTAAATTGAGATCACACAGGTAAATAGCCTAGCGCAGAGTCTCTCCCTTCACTCTTCCCCACCTACACAACCCTAACTTGAAGGCCTGAAGTTGCAGCGTAGGGTGTATCTGACTCCTCCTTATGGCCAGAAAGGGGAATTACACTCTCCTCTCCTAGGAGCCTGCAACCTGAACCTTCCGTAAAAACTAACCACCCCCAGCATTGCACCTTCCTCTTTCCTCCTATTTGCCAACTTGCACAAAGAAACAACTAGTTGGCAGAGGAAATCATCTCAGGTCTCCAAATGTCTCAATAAAATTCCCACAGTAGAGACAGAGATCTGCACAAGAGGCAAGAGGGAATCTACTGGGGGCAGGTCATTTAACCTTCTAGATCCAGTTTCTTCTTTGCAAAATAGGGATAAAACCTATCTCACTGGGATCTTTTGAGGGTTGAATGAGATCCTGTACTTAAAACCCTAGCCTCGGACAAAACTATAATTCAAAAAGATACATGCACCCCTGTGTTTATAGCAGCACTATTCACAATAGCCAAGACATGGAAACAACCTAAATGTCCATCAACAGATAAATGGATAAAGAAGATGTGGTACATATATAGAATAGAATACTACTCAGCCATAAAAAAAGAATGAAATAATGCCATTTGCAGTGGATGCAACTAGAGATTAGCATACTAAAAGAAGTAAGTCAGAAAGAGAAACACAAATACCATATGATATCACTTATATGTGGAATCTAAAATATGACACAGCCAGTCTCTCGGCTTCTTGGCGGTAGCTGTCTCTTCGGCCTTTTACTTAATTTCCAGGACTTGAATTTACCGCCATGTCCTCTGAAGAAGGGAAGCTCTTCGTGGGAGGGCTCAACTTCAACCCTGATGAGCAGGCTCTGGAAGACCACTCCAGCAGCTTCGGACCTATTTCTGAGGTGGTTGTTGTCAAGGACCGGGAGACTCAGCGATCCCGGGGTTTTGGCTTCATCACCTTCACCAATCCAGAGCATGCCTCAGATGCCATGAGAGCCATGAATGGAGAGTCTCTGGACGGTCATCAGATCCGTGTAGACCACGCGGGCAAGTCAGCCCGGGGAACAAGAGGGGGTGCCTTTGGGGCCTATGGGCGTGGTCGCAGCTACTCTAGAGTAGGTGGTGGGGACCAGGACTATGGAAGTGGCAGGTATGACAGCCGACCTGGAGGATATGGATATGGATATGGAAGGTCCAGAGACTATGGCGGCAGGTGGGTAGCCAAGGGGTTGGGGTACTCTGGTGGTGCTCTTCCCTCTCCCCAAGATCTCAGCTCGGCTGCCTGAGTATTCATACATTTCTTACTGTGGTGCTACTAGTGTTTGTTTTTACAAATTATAATGAAACTACAAAATAAGTGTGAAACAATAATTTGGGTTAAATATAACAATAAGTTATTAGGTCATATAATTGCAATGTGCAGTAGACGGTGACATATACATGTTTATTGTACTGTTTTGATTAATTGTGTGTACTAATGTTTAATATGGTTTAAAATGCTATACTTAAGTTATACATGATGTGATTATTTGATGTTTACTTCGTATTCATGTTTAATATATCTCATTTTACACGTTAAAGTTTATATTATAGTACATAAAAAATGTGACAGGAAAAAAAAAATATGACGCAAATGAACCTATCTATGAAACAGAAACAGAATCACGGACATAGAGAACAGACTGGTGGTTGCCAAGGGGGAGGGGCTTGGGGGAGCCACGGAGTGGGAGGGTGGGGTTAGCAGATGTAAACTTTTATATATAGAATGGATAAACAACAAGGTCCTACTGTATAGAATAGAGAACTATATTCAATACCCTATGATATGCCATAATGGAAAAGAATATTTTAAAAAAGAATGTATATAAAACGGAATCACTTTGCTGTACAGCAATTAACACAACATTGTAAATCAACTACACTTCAGTAAAAATAAGGGGAAAAAAGGCAAAAAAATACTGCATGATATCACTTGTGAAATCCTAAAAAAAAAAAAAAAAGTTGAACTCATAGAAACAGAGATTCAAAAAATGGTTGCCAGGGGCTAGGGTTGGGGGAAATAGGGAAAAGTTGGTAAAAGAGTACAAACTTTCAGTTATAAGGTGAATAGGGTCTGAGGATCTAATGTATAACATGTTGACTATAGTCGATAATACTGTATTGTATAACTGCAATTTGCTAAGAGAATAGGACTTGTGTTCTCACCAGAAGAAAGAAAAGGGTACATATGTGAGGTGATGAACGTGTTAGTTAACTCAGTGGTAGGAATCCTTTTACGATGTATACATATAGCAAATCATCATGTTGTACACTTTTACTGCAATTTTGTCAATTATACCTCAGTAAAGCTGGAAAAAAAGTGACCTTCCAACCTTGAGTCTGGCTGGCTCAAAACATGTCTCACTCACGTACCACACGCCCTTTGTATCCACGTCCATTTTCATTTAATAAATTTTTTGCACCAAAAACAAAACACAACAAAACAAACAAAAAAACCCTAGCCAGATTCTACCACAGTATCTGACACATACCAATGAGCCACACTTCTAATTCATAAGGCTTTCATTTTATTTTTTTTAATGGAAACAAGTCTTCATTAAGTAACTTTTAATATCAGAAAAATAAAACTCTTATAATTCTCTTTACAGCAAATATATCATATCGTGTCCGTGCTTTGGCCATCTTAAGTTAAAGGCCCTTTATCATAAAATATATGGTTTTAAACTTTACTCAAGTTGAATTTATAATCCCTATGACTTCCCTACAAGGCCTCCATTTTAAAGAGAAGGAAATGGAAGCCCAAAAAAGGGAGAAGATTTGGCCAGGATCTCCAAGTCAATGGCTGAACCCAGGCTAGTACTCAGGTCCCCAGGAGGAGGAGGAGAAGGGGAGTGTTTAGGTTTCTCCTGCTTGCTGGGCAAGATTCTGTCACTTTGCAAGCACTGCCCATTACCTGCCCCTCCCCTCCGCCTCCCTGGACACGTCTGGCCCTCCTCAGACCTTTCACGCCTCCACAACCCTCATGGACCACAGGACAAAGAAGAAAGGCAACTCTGTAACTTTATTTTGCTATGTGAAGGGGTAGGGGTGTTTGGTCCAGCTAGATCGTCAGTCCCTGAAGGCAAACAGGAGGCCTAAGAGGATGCCCCAAGCAGGTCTCCGACTAGAGGGCTCTGCACCAGCAAACTGGGCCTTCTCTAAGATGTTGATGACCTCAGTCACTCTGATGCTGCCAATATGGTGAAAGTGGGCTAAAATATCGGTGTATTCACGAGCACAGCCCATGAGGAGGAAGGTGGTATTGAGAGACCCTGTAAGGAAGAGAGCCAGGGGAGTCAGAGACACTTACAAGACTCAAACATCCTACCCCTCCTTCCAGACACCCCTCACAAACCAGGACACCTGCTCTCCCACCAAACACTCAGGTACCAGGCACCTCCTCCCCTCCTCCTTGGAATTATGTGCCACAAGCCCCATCCCCTCTCCGAGTCCCACCCACCTCCCTCAGAGACGGGAAGGCAGCAGGCCTAGAGCAGGCATCTGAGAAAGAAAGTTTCTCTTCTCTCACCTGCCTGAAATTTTAAGGTGGAACTGTAACACTCAGTGGCATTCTCGGGGCAAGCCTCGGTGGTGACAAAATTTGGGAGGCAGTCCTTAGAGTGCTCGCCCACACAGGTTGGGCAACTATGGGAAGAAGATGCTACAGTCTTAGGAGCCTTGGCCTTGAGTTTCCCAAAATGATCCATGTTGGTGAGGTTATTGCAGAGGTATGTCCGGCAGACGCGGCTATAGGAGGCAATGGACAATCCGGGCGGTGAAACGAGGTAGGAGACTTGGGGGGGGTAAGATGAAGCTGGGCTGCAGCCTTTAAAACCCACAATTCCCCTTTTGGTCCCTGCGGAGCAGAAGATTGGAGAGCGCTGATCAGTGTCGTTGGCCACACCCAGTTCCACCTCCCACCCCACCCCCGCTCTTCCTGCTCACTCCGCCCCATCACCAACTTTGCCCCTCCTCCACTGTCCACTCGCCGCTCAGATTTCCCAGGTCTCATCTGCCTCTCCTCACTCCTCTCCCCACAGGAGCCCGTCTGCGCCTCTCTCCCTTGTATCCCAAACTTGTCTTCTCTCCCAGAGTCCCCCTCCCCTCCTGGGATCTGTCCACCTCCATTCTACCCTCTTATCCGGCCCACACCACAACCAGCTGGGTCCTGCCCCTCTCCTGCCGATGTCTTGATGCTGTTCCCAAACATATAATGGGGTAAATATCTGGAACTTCAGTCCAGAGTCCCTGGGTGCTAGGAATGGAGGTGGGGTCAGAAGAGCAAGCAAAAGAAATGTAGCAAAGTCACCCCCGTTCACCTGTCTCGATGAACACCAGCGTCTCCTCACAGCCCTCATTCAGTTTACACACCATGCTCCTCATCAGAAGCCATTGCCAGTTATGGAGACCAACAGCTCTGAAGAGTGAAGATGTTGCTTCATAACACAAAAGAGCTCCAGTCCCTAAAGAGAGAATGTTCTTCCAGTCATCTGCCCCTCACACTACCTTCTCAGCCCCGAGCCGCCAATCAAGAGCTCAGCCTCCACAGACCCTGTCTCCCGAGGGACCCAGATACGCAGCTTTCTTTCCCCCAGTGACATGAAGCCAGCCCTCCCATCCCAGCCAAGAGGGTCCCTAAGCGTCCAGCCCCACAGGACATACGAGGCAGAGTGGAAATGGCCCCTAGGAGACAGAGCAGCTGCACAGGGCTCAAATGCTGAGGTCCCATGGTCCTGTGTCTGGGTCCTGGATGCTGGACCTCAGTCTGGAACCAATTTCAATCTAGGTCTCAAGCTCAGTTCTTGTCAGCCTCTGGGTCACTGTTTCTGGAGCAGAAAGTTGATTATCATTTTCATTGACATAGGCTCCCTGAGACCTTCAGGGACACAGGTCTTCCCATCTCCATAGTCTCTCTTCCAACCTAACCCAAACACACATTAACTTCTCAAATCCTGACTCTTCACTCTACTGCTTAGGTTCTGCCGTTGGACATGGTGCTGAGCAGAGGACGCTGGCTTATTCAAAGGATCACTATTATACAGGCTACTCTCCATCCAGAGACAATGAGATCAGAACAACAAATGTATGTGTAGAAGCTAACCAACATATTACTAAATAACCCTTGACTCGAAAAAGAAATTAAAAAGTATTTAGAACTGAATAATTGCAAACATACTACATGTCACACACACACACACACATGTGCATGTAAAATCTGGTGAAAACTGAATAAGGCCTGTAAGTTAGTTAAGAGTAATGTACCAATGTCAATTTCCTGCTCGTATACTACAGTTATACAGAATGTCCCTATGGGGAACCGGAGGAAGGGTTTAAGGGACTCTATATAAAATTTTTGCAACTTCTTGTAAGCCAATAATCATTTCAACATCAAAAGTATTTTTAAATACACATCAAAATTTGGGACTCTGATTTCTATATCAATATTTAGAAGTAAATTTATAATTTAAATACATTTATCAGGAAACAAGAAGAATTACAAAATGTTTATGAATTAACTCAAGAAGTTATATAAGGGGCAACAAAGCATCCCCCAAAAAGGGATAGAAATAAAGATGATGACAGAAATCAATGAAATAGAAAACAACAAAAAAGTATTACAAAAGACTAATATTCATTCTTTGACAATATTACTAAGATAATTCTCCAGCAACTCTAATCAAGAAAAAAAGATGCAAATAAAATACAGAATGAAAAATAAAAATTAACAGACATCACATGTTCTAAGAATAATAAAATTGTCCTTAACAACTCTACATTTATAAATTTGAAAACCCAGATGAAGTGGATACGTTTCTAAAATAATACGAAGTGCCAAAATTGGCATAAGAAGAGCGTATGCAAAGTCTTAAACCGATGAGAATGGTCAAGGATCTCAGGCAAATTGACAAGAAAAAGAGAGCAACCCCAGTAGGGGAATGGACCAAGCATATGAAGAAGCAATCTCAAAAAAAAAAACAAACCAGAAAGGCTAACAAGCATATGAAGAAACACCCCAGCTCAACCATAATCAGAGAAATACAATGTATCCAAATGTGCATCTATCAGACTGGCGAGGGATCAGAAAGCTAGGAAAATATGAGCATTGGTAGGACTGTGGGTCTACAGAGACCCTTGTACACTGCTGCTCATGGGGTAGTTGGGGCCAGGGATAGGGTCCTCTTCTGCACCCTGAGGAAGGGAGGAGTTCTGATCAGTGTCTCAGACCCAAAGTATCATTCATTGTAGGGAGGAGTCTGGCAATACTTAGTCAAATTAGGTTTACAAAGAGCCATCTCTGGTATATCCTAGGTACACATAACAGAGATTTCCACCTTCAACTACAAAGGAACACATATGAGGATGTAGCATTATTGTGGTGACAGGGAGCTGAAGGCAATGTGGGCGTCCCTCCCTGAGACCTAGTGAACATGCGACATGCAGGGGGTGCACACCATGGAATATCATGCAGCAGTTAGAAGCAACTGGTTAGATGTATGCATCACATGCACATGGATGGATCATAAAAACAGTGCTGATTATTTTAAATAGTAAATAATGTCATTCACATAAATTAAAGCATCATGCACATAAGACACTGCACATCTTGCAAGAACACACACAAACTAAAAGATAGGCATTAGCCACCTGAAATGAGTGCCTATGCAACAGTTAGAGAATAAAAGTGGGGAACTGGGGATTACTGGAAATAACTAAAGCACTGTAGGTTGTACAAAGTTGATAGACTTTGGACTCAAAGACAGACCAACGTTGGAATCTTTACCTCTCCACTGTCTAGCTGTGTAATCTTGTGCATCTTATTGAACTCATTTATAGAATATGTCAGTAATATATCTCATAGAGTCATTGTTGAAAATTAATAAGATTATTAGTATAAAGTGCCAGGCAAGAGCTAAGCTCTCCAAAAATGTTGGTCCCCCTATCTCTCTCTCCACTACCTAAAGGTTCAATGTCAATTGCTTTAGCTGGCATTAAAGCATCCCACACACCCTCACCCTTCCTCCCCCAGACTGGCCCCAAACAACCTTTCCAACTTTGTCTAGTACTGCCCCCCTGCACAGCAGTCCAGCTAGACGTCACTTCTGCCACACTTTTCTGTCCAGAATACCTGACACAGGATCCGTAACCCAGAAATCTGCGGCAAACTAAGAGGCCAAGACCAGCAGAAAAGATGGGACACAGGAAGGGGAAATGAAGGCTGACAAAGATTCAAACAAAGGAGCTGGACCAAGCAGAGAAGATGGCACACACCTGCCTGGGAACGCAAAACAACGGGACCCAGCAATCTGAGAACAAGCACGGACACAACCAGAAAAGAGTGGAATGAAACCCTCAAGGAAAAAGGGATGGAGTAGTGGTCAGAGGCGATGCTATCCCTACAAAAGAGAAACCACACAGAGACGGAGGAACAAACTGTTGGAATGGAAACTTGCAGGGAACAGGGAGAGCACACAATCCGGAGCGGCAGAAAAATGAGGAGTGGGGCACAAGGACCGGGTTCTCAGGGGAGAGAGGAGACGATCTCAGAGGCTCAAAGAGAGGAAAGGAGACAGGACGGAATGCATAGAGAAAAGGAGACACCACAGAGAATGGGGAGGGAAACCGTGAGATGGGTCTAGTAGAGATGCACAGAGAAGGCTACAATTAGAGAGTGGAGCCCCGAGAATGGGGTGAAATCCGGGAGGAAGATGAACACAGAGGGTGGAAAGGGCTAAAAAGACAGAAAAACCACAGAAGCGTCTCGGGAATCGAAGAGGGGGATGGGAGGGGCAGGGGTCCAGGCTATGAGGGAATGAGGCACGTGGCGAAAGGGGTTCCAAAAATCAGCAGGATGAACAGGCAGAAAGAGAGGCTCTCAGAGACGGAAAAAGTCAGAATTAGGAAAATCAGCACCAGCGCGGACGATAAGAGACACAAGGAATGGGGCTCAGCGTGAGAAGGTGGGGCTCAGCGTGAGACGGTGGAACCCAGGAAGGAAACAGGGATATCGCAGCGTGGGGAACATAAAAGGAGAAAGGTAGATCGGGAGTTGGGGCAGCGGGAGAGAAGTGAGAAAACACGGGCGTCCACACAGCGAAGAGTAGCCGCCCGCGCAGAGTCGAGGACAAACGCTCAAGAGGCGCCGACGGGGGAGGGCAGTCCGGAGGGCGAGACTGCGCGTGCGCGGGAGGGCGGGCCGGACAGCCGTTCCTGGGGGGCAGGGCCAGCCTAGTCCTGGAAGCGGTACTCGACGCCCCATTGGCCACCTCCCCAAAAAGGGAAAGAACAGTCTGGGAAGGCAAATCACACGAGGAGAGAAAAGTGGCGCGAGACTCAACTCGACGCGCTATTGGCTGGCCTGATAGTCTGGCGCGAGGAGAAGCGGGCCGGAGGTAAAGGGGCAGGCTGTCAGTGAAGGATCTTGAAACGCACTGGTCGCTCGCCTCGGCGGCAGAAGGCGCCGCTTGAAGCTCATTGGTCCTTGTAAGAAGGGGCGGGAAAAGTGGCGCGAGCGAGGCTATTACTCACGCCACTGCGTCACCACCTCCTTTCGCCTCATCCTGAGTCTGACAACGCTCGAGGCTGTGGTAACCGCGGGCTGACGAAGCGAACGCGACCCCGCCCCTCCCGTCTCTTCCCCTCCCTGTCTTGCGCTGGGCTCCCCGCCCCAGGCATCCCCTCGCCTCCCCTCTAACGCTCCTCGCGACCCCTTCGCCCTTCCCCCACTGCGGCCCCTGGGCGCGCTCCCCGAGCCCCGCCCCCTCCCTGGGACCCTGGAGCGGGGCGAGGCCGCGGGCCCAGCTTTTGGGGGGACAGCGGCAGAACGGGGTGCACGCGAGGAACAGATGCACGGGGAGGTGTGGCGGGCGCGGCTCGAGGCTGCTTGTTGGGAATGGGCGAAGGCGCGTAAAGGCCGGGCGCAGCGCCGGCGCGGGTTTGCCTTAGTTTGGAAGGCGTGTGGGTGCAAGGGAGGAATTTGGGCCGTGGGGAGGGGGCTTTGGGCCTAGATCGGGGCCTGGCACATGGAAGGGGCTCAGTAAACCTTTGCTGAAGGAATGAAAATAATTCTTGAAAGTGAGGCAAGGCATCCATGAGAATGATGTAGTTACTGAGGTGCAAGAGAGTGGTCTGATTAAAAGGGCTGCGGGGGGGAATTGAATTGCAGGGCATACGTGAGGCTAAGAATTGATAGGGGAGCATAAACGTTATGTGTGGGAATTGGATACATGCAGGAGGGAAGGATGATAATTGTTGAAGAGGCTGCCAGGGAAACTGGGGGAATGGGGTGTTGGTGGAAGGCGGGTGTAAGAACTGCTGCAGGGGGCGTGAGAGTGCGCGAGTATGCCCAAAACTGGGATTTCTGCCTGGAAAGGAACAGGTGAGCGGAGAATAACGTTTGGATGGAAAGATACGTAAGAAAGGAAAGAGGAGAGAGGTTCTTGGGAAGGATGATGCCTGAAGAAAGTGAAGAAGGAGAAAGCCAGGGGAGACTCAAGAGTGACAGCTGAGTCCAGGAGTGGGCGAAATGGAAAGATCCTTCAGGCGTGGCCTCCCAGAGGCGAGAGGGCTGGTCAGGAGAGGGCCCACATGGCCACCCTGACCCTCCACTTCTGCCCCTAGATACATGGAACCCAGTGAAATGCCTGCTGTCCACCACTGCCCCTCAGACTCTGCCACGGGGGGTGAGACTAGAGCCCCCCAGGGCGTGGAGCTCATCCCCAGGAGAGCTGTCAGTCGCTCTCCAACCTGCGCCCGCTGCCGCGGTCACGGTATCACTGCCCACCTCAAGGGCCACAAGCGCCTCTGCCTCTTTCAGGCTTGCGAGTGTCACAAATGTGTCCTCATCTTGTGAGTATGGGATCCAGGGAAGGGAGAGGATGGGCCTCATCTAAAAGGCGGCTGACTTGACTTCCGGCTCGCCACCCCCCTCTTTAGGGAGCGCCGAAGAGTCATGGCTGCCCAGGTGGCCTTGCGTAGGCAGGAGGAGGCGCAGCTAAAGCGGCACCTGGCTCAGGGACTGATGAGGAGAGGGGCGGCTCCTCCCAAAGCTCCCAGCCGTGTCAAGAAGGGAGTCACTCGACCAGGGGTCCACCGTGAGTGTCTCTGGCCAGGGCCAGGGCAGGAGTGTGGGCAGGGAAAGCCTAAGTAGGAAAAAGAGTCCCAGTCCTGGGGCAAGGTTTCTATCCTCTGGGCCTCACCCTCCCCAACTGTAAAATGTGATTAAGTGTTGGGAGGATGCAGTGAGGTCTGTGGGTAGAAATGGGACAGAGGGAGATAATTCAGTTTGGGGTTGGAATGGGATGGCCCTCAGGAGAAAGAGCTCACCAAAGCTCTCCCTGGTCCCTCACAGCTGGAAAGGAGAACATAGCACCCCAGCCTCAGACTCCCCACAGGGCAGTCCCACTGGCACTGACACCCCCTGAGAAGGTAAGGAAAAACTGGGCCCTGAGGGGACTCCTGTCTTAGCCCCTGCCCAGGTCCCTTCCTCTATGCCCTCCGCACCTGGGTTCTAGGTCCAGCCCTGAATTGCTGTGTCATCTTGGGCAAATCACTTCTATTCCATGGACAAAGTGAGGGGGTGGGATTTTATGGCCCTTCAAGCTCTAAAGTTTTGGGGTCCTACCTACATCCTGGAACATACCCATTCCTCCTCCAGCCTTGTACCTGACTCCAACCTATGCCCCCTGCAGGAGAACTCCCGGGGGCCCCTGCTGCTCAGCTGTCTCCCAGAAGCCTTGCCTTTGCCCTGGACTCCAGTGCCTCCAGGCCCTTGGGCCGCTGGATGCTGGCTGCCTCCAGGCCTTTCCGTGCCAACCCCAGTGGTGTGCCGCTTGCTATGCCGAGAACCTGCTGTCCCTCTGCATCCTTTCCCTGGTAAGATGAATTCAACATTAATTCAAGAGATATGTGAATGACTAGGTACCACTGTATCAGAAAGAGAAGAGGAAAAAGATACAGGGTAGGAAGAGGGAAGACAAGCCATGACCTCTGCATACGCTCTGCATTCTCTTACCCTCATTAGGCTTTGACCCTGGCACTGCCCTCTGGCTGCCCACTCATCGGCCCCTCCCAGCCTGCACAGGATCCCGCCCAATACTGATGGCTCCTCTTTCTGGAGAATCCCAAGGGCCCTCTACCCTGCCCCACACGTGAGTAGGGAGAAAAAGATATGTGTTTATGATGTGCCTAACCCTGTGCTGGATACCATAGTAGATGATAAAGAAGAAGAAAAGGTCTCAGACTAATGGGTGAGGCAGAGCTCTCCGAGCTCTGTCATTGCCTAGCTGTGAACCTTTGTACAAGTATCTTTACCTCTCTGAGCCTGTTTTTCTGTCAGTAAATCGGAGACACTACTACTTCTTGGTAATAATGAGAATTAGCAATAATATATGGAATACACCTAGCACAAGCCCTGGCCTTAAACAAATAGTGGCTATTAAATCCACTTAAACAGATAAGATAGGGTTGAACTGCCTGCTGAAGTGAGGTGGGGCAGGGGAACGACATGATGCTAAGAGCCTCAGAGGCCTAGGAGAGAGGCCAGAGGCCATTAGAGAAAGCTTCCTAAAGGTGGGCCAAGCTGCTCCTCAAGTTCCACGGCGATTGGGGAACTAGGAGGGAAGGAAACCAGACTCTGGTAGGGCAGGAACAGTCACCTCAATCCCTCTAGATGTTTTGTCAGTTTTTTTTTTTTTAACTGACACCAGTTATTTCCCATAATCCTCACAGTAGCCCTGGTAGGAAGAAGCTGACAGATATTTTCATTTTATAGAAAACAAAGCAGGCCATGACAGAGGAAGGGACTTGCCCAAGGCCACAAAGCCTAATGACCCAGCAGGCACTCAGATTCCCAGATCAGAACATAGCAAAATCCTGCCCCTGTTTCCACGTGTACCTGTCTGTCCATGTTTAATTCCCCTGGCATCTTTTCTCCTTATTTCCAGATGCTCGACTCTGATACTTCAGCCCTGTGACACCCCAGACCCCCTTCTGCTGCAGCCACAGGTCCTGGGGAAGAAGTGGGATCCAGGACCCTGGGAGGAAGTTGAGCTTGGGGAAGGGAAGAGTAGGGGATAATGAAGTAACCAGGGGCAGAGGGAGCACCTGGAGGGTGGGCAGAAGTGGGGATTCCCAGTCTGCTTCTCTCCCTTTCCTTTGCAGGCCCCCGGAGCCTCTCACCTGGCCTGGACCTCTGACCCCTCAGAGTGGCAGCTGCAGTGGGAGGCAGCCGAGGCTCTTGTGGGACTGAAAGATTCGTTTCAGGCTCCCCGCCTGACCCCTTCTGGTCCTTCCAGCCGTGCCTGGATTTCCGTGCTCCACACCTGTGGCCCACCAGGTAACCTGTTCCTTAAAAGGAGAGGATGGGATAGGCGTGACTGAGAAATGGAGGTACTGGAGTAAGCAGGGACTAACCAAGTAGATCAGGAAGTCACAAGTTCAAGATCCCAGGCCCAGGCCCCAAGCTTTTCAACCTAGCCCGTGAGATTACAGTTGAGAGTTATTCAGTGAATCTGTTTTATCCTTTTTGTACTCAAAAGCAAATGTCCAGTGCCCTGATGTCAAGGAAAGTGAGGCCCTGAGAGAGGTAGGGACTTGCCTGAGGGCATATAGCAAGACAGTGGCAAAGCCTGTTCTCCTGACTCCAGCCCAAGGCTTTTTCTCTGGACCCAAGCTGCCTGCTGAAGTCTGGAGAGGGGCTGAAGAGGTAACAAGGGTCTGGCCTGGAAGGAGATTTGATAACTGCCTTCAAGGAGCTTCCATTCTATTTGGGAAACCTGGATGTCTTCAGAAAACTCAGTGACAAACCTGGAGAGAACTAGAGGAATTTTGAGGCATGAGAAACACCTACGGGGACAGAGAGGGGAGGCTGAGATTTCTCCTGTCCAAAATGGTGGATTGGACATGCTGTGTGGGACTGGGGGGACTGCCGGAACAGAAGCAGGTGAGTATGAAGGGGCTTCTGATCATGCAGGCCTGGCATGCCAGGCTTGGGCATCTAGACAAGCACCTGTACATTAAGGGGAGCGAGGGAATGTTTCTGAGTAAGAGACATATTCTGAGACCCTGAGCTTTAGCAAGACAAGTATGGTGGCTGTGATGGAGGGATTGGATGAGGCAAGACTAGAAGTGGGAAAATCAGTGAGGAGGAAGTGTTTGCTATAATCCAGGTGAACAAAGATGGGCCTGGATTAGATGGGGTAAAAAGAGAGGGTTTGCTGGGGGGGAAATAGATGTAACCTGGTCCTGCCCCCTTCCTTCCTGTCTGTAGCTCCTGCTGAAGAAAGAGGATTCCAGCCTGTTGTCCCCTCTCTCTGACCCAGTCCAGCCCCCTCCGTGGCGCTGCATTTGGGCATCTGGGGTCCATCTCCCTCCTGAGCTAGAAGCCCAGAGGTGGAGGCCTCACTGGGGTAGGGGGGCAACAGCCTGCAGGCATTGCATATTTGTTATTTTACTTACAGATTTATGCATGGAATTTAATGTAGTACAAGCTTCAGGCTTTTTTAAAGCTTTCGGGTGCTTTGTTAGCTTTTGGCTCCTTTTGTAGCATGGCCATTTATTTGGCTGAAGGTGGATATTCTTTTACCTTCCTTGGATCCTGGGACCTTTTAAAATCCCCAACAAAGAGAAAGTTGTGCAGTTTAAGTTAACCAGTATCTAAATAGATTTTTGCATGAGTTCATGTTCCAGGGTATTTATGTGACGTGTGATTCTGTATATACCTGTGCACTCATGTCTGTCTCCATGCATGTGAAAACAGGAGAGAATTTTCATTTTGTGTCTAGGTTTGTGTGAGTAAGCAAAAAATAAACCTGTATTGTTTTAAGCCACTGAGATGTGGGGATTGTTTGCTACTGCAGCCTAACCTAGTCTATCCTGACTGACAGAAAGGACTTGTTCAATTCACTTCTCAAAGTGAAAATCAGTTATTCAGTAACTACCACAAATAACTACAAACTTGGATTTCTTTTTATGGCCAGATAAGAAAGAGTAGTAGGCAGACACAGTAGGTGATTCACTGACTCAGTAATTAAGTGACTGCTCTGTGCCAAGCATGGACAGTTTCCAGCTGCCCAGAGGGGCACAAGTGGAAATACCTACAGGGCCAAGCAGATCATATAAATGAGTAAAGAAGGCCAGAGGAGCCCTAGAAAACTGAGAATGCATGCCCTACCTAAGGAGGCAGCTTCCTTTTGGCCCTAGTGGATTGTTGCCAGGCAGGAATGTGGGTTCGGGATTGCCATATCTTCTGATTTTTCAAGAGAAGCTGGAAAACTAGATTTCTTTTTAAAACATCTTAATTTTCAAATGTTGGCTCAGTTTTCTTCTTTAAATCCTATGTAGGTCAAACAAGACATATCTTCAGGCCAGCTTTGGTCAATGGAATGTCAACTTAATGCTAATCTAACGTAACATTTTTCAAACGGGGAGACTGAGACCAATCAGGACAGGAAGAATCAAGTTAGTCTTTATCAAGGGTTTTTCATGAACTAGAGAGGTTCATGTATCTAAGTTTTGAAGGACCTATAAAAGGTTAGTGACAGTTATTATCATTTATTGAGTACACACTATATGCAATTCACATATATCCTCACAGCAACTCTGTAAGCTATGCATGATTACTCCAATTTTACAAATAAAGGAACACCTTAGATAAAGTGACTTGCCCAAGTATTTTAGGGAAAATTTGTAGGCAAATATTGGAGAAAGGTTCCTTCCTTGCCAGGCCCCAAATCAATTAATAGGTAATTTTTATAATACAGTGAAAACTTCAGGACTCCAGGAGACAGACACAAGTCGCAAGGGTTTTTCAAAAAGACTTTATTTTTCTACTTAAGATAGCAGTAAGTAATAATGTCTTACTCACGTTTGTTTCTTAGTCCTCTGCTGTTAAGTCCTTCTCCTTGAACTGTTCCAAGCACGTGAAGACCTGGTGAGCTATTCCAAAGATATGAAGACTCGGAGACCCCCATCCCCATTCCTACTCTTAGAAGGGCAAAACAGAAAGTTCAAGGGATGTGCCTGATCACTGATTCTTTTTCCTAATGTTACCTACACCTCTTTTTATTCAAGATAATTGATGGTGATGGCATCCAATTACAACTTGCTCTATTCTAGTTTGGGGCCTTGAGAAGGTGAGCTGCTTCTAATTCTAACAGATTACAGAGCAACAAATCTCCAACACTTCCCAGGACTCAGTGCAAGATAACCAAAGACCAAAGTCTGCTTCACACCTTCCTTCCCTGGCCTTGTTTTAACTTAGATGTGTGATTGCCCCTTAATAGACCTGCCTAAACCTTGCTGTGCCATGCTAAGCCCACATAGTCAAGGGGGGAGGGAAGCGTTGAAACATGCAACATGGCTAAGACCCTGCTACTCGGGGCTGACCAAAGGTCCCCAGTACACCAAGCTCACACAGCTGGGAAGAGTAAAAGAGAAAGTATAATTTGAGGTCAAAGGATGACATGAGAAAAGGGAGGGGAAAAAAAGTGATGGAGGAAGGAGCTGGGGGCAGGCCACTCTTTACAGACCATTTCTCTGCAGCGCATCTCCCTTTCTTGTCAGACCTGGCAGGGCTTTTTACACTACTGGCTAGGGCTACTTTGTCTATCAAATTGTCAGGGCTTCCCCATTGGTGCCTGAGGGAGAAGGGTGGAGGCTCTGCGAGGTCAGCTGTGGGGAAAGGGGCACATTTACAAATTGCTCACGCTCCTCTGTGGCTGCAGCAGCCTTTACCTGTGGTTGTGGGGAGCCAACGGGCCCTTGGCCTCTGACCAGCCTCTGGAGATTAAAGCCAATAGACTGTGAGCACTGTTTCATATGTCACTCCCTTTCCCATTACCCACTGCCAGATGAGGAAAGGTGTTGCCCAGGTCCAATAGGGTATTGAGTAAATCATCCCTCTTCTAAGCTTCCTTCATGTACCATCCTGATGTTCTGCAGAAATAACCAATGAGGTTCCAAATGTAAAGCACCATCCTGCTTCTCTCTCCAAACAAGTCTCCTCCCCCACAGATGCCCATGTTTCACTTCAGGAGCTCATTTTACATTCTGCCCTTTGGGAATCCATGCTTCCTTTCATGTCAGCCCTATGTGAACATGTTCCACTCCAGACCACACTCCTTGAGCAATGTAGAATCAACATCATACCACCCATCCCCATCCAGTTTCTCTACTCAGACTCTCATTGCCTGGGCCATGTAGACCTCATTCTGTATCCCTGTCCCATTGTGTAGCTGGCTCTGCAGCCGCCAATATAGACACATAGACAGTCCTATAACCCATGCCCTGCATAGACCCTCATCCTTTTCATCTGACTTAATGTCTCTGATAAGCCCCTTAGGTAGATTTCCTTACATTCCTTGGGGGCCCTTGGCCCGCAGTTTGCAGGCCTGATCACCCTGAGCTGTGCCTATCTCTGACCAACTATGTCTTCCCCTCCAAGAATAAGTACTCTCAGAGGGCAGGGCCTGCGTGCAACTCCTCTCTGGGTTCTCAGAACACTGATGACTAAGTAAACTACGCTGTCTTGATTCCTTAGGAATTTTTTTTTCCTACAGAGTTAATGTACTCTAACGTGGCCTCTCCCCTCATCACAACATAAACAACTTCCTACCCTCGAACCACTTTTTAAGAGGTGGGTTTTTTTTTCTTTTGAGTAGTTTTTAAGTTCACAGCAAAATTGAGCAGAAAGTAAGAGTTCCCATAGTCCCCCCGCCCTCCCACAGTCTCCCCCACTACCAGCATCCCACACCAGAGTGGTTCATTTGTTACACTGGCTGAATCTACACTGACACAGTATCGTTTACATTAGGATTCACATTTAAATGTTTTCTCCTTGCAGCAAGTTAGCAACTTTATCAAACCACAGGTGTGTTCTTTGTGTTCTTGGGTGTTGGACCTTAGAAGGATTAAACTAGATAATGCATGTAATACTACATAATGTTTACCTGTGCCTTGCACAGAGTAGGCACACAAAAAGTATTTGTTGATAGAATTAGTATGTGTGCACTACCTGCGAAGAGACTCAGGCGCTAGGAGGCAGAGCTGAGCTTCTCGGAAGGTCCCGCCTCTGCGCCTTTGCCCCTGCCCTTATCTGCTCCCAGCCTCCAGTGCCTCATTCCCACTCCGCTTTCCTGGGCCGTGGTGAAGCAATTTCCGCCCTAAGAAGGGTGCGGTTTCTGGCCCCTTCCGCTCTCGCGAGTACTGCTGGTCGAGGAAGGGCAGGTGGTGGCCACATTTCTTCGCTGCCTTTCCCCTGCGCTCCCGGTCACAGTTCCGCCCTTACTAGCCCCACTTCCGGCCAGAAAAGACACTTCCGCCCGGAAAAGGGGTCGTCCCGCTGGTGGCGCCAGAAGTAGCCAGGTCTCTTTATTTCCTGCCCACCAATAACTTCCGCCAGGAGATACAGTCTCCGCCGCTGTTTGTTCCATCCACGATCAACGCAAACGAAGCTAGATTCCCTCCAACTCAAGACGAGAGCTCCTCTCTCACGCTGCAGGAGAAGGAAGGGCGGGGAGGAAACAAGCCTCCGCTCTCACGCCACACCCTCCCACGTTCGCGGAGGGGAAGCCACATTTGCCCCGAGAGAGGCGCGGCCGCTTTTTTCTAACCCCGCTCTCGCGAGTTCTCGGAACTCTCGCGATAACCAACGCCCGACTTGTGCGCCCGGGAAACCCCGTTGCTCCCTTTTCCCTGGCTGGCAGCTTGGAGGCCGCACGGTAAGGCGAGTGCTCCGGTCCGACCCGGGTGCGGGGTGTCGGGGCCCGATTCCCGAGCCCGGAGCGTGTGCCTGGGAGCTCCGGGGTACCCGCGCGGGGCCGCCCCGCCCCCTGGAGTCGCGGCCACGTGCGAGCTGCAGGCCCGGGCATGTCTGGTGCGCGCGCTCCAGGAACCGAGGCTGGGCCTGGTGGGCAGCGGGGAGTGCGAGGGACCCCAGAATCAGGGGTTGGGGTCATACAGCGTCTTCACAAACGGGGGCAGGCAGTGTTCGTCCGACCCGCAGGGACCGTGGGCGTCGGTGAGTTCTCTAGGACCCACAGGCGCAGGGGCCTTTAAAGCCGGGAATTGAAGTAGGGCCTTCGGAAGTAGGGAGAGTGCGGCGGTTTAGATCGCGTTGCGGCTGGCCCCCGACCCTTGTCAGTCGTCTTCATCAATCCTGTGTTCACATGCTTGACCTTTCCCGCAGATGCCTGGAGTTACTGTAAAGGACGTGAACCAGCAGGAGTTCGTCAGAGCTCTGGCAGCCTTCCTCAAAAAGTGAGTGTGGGGACTGGGGTCCGAGTGGGTGGAGGCTGTCGCCTTTGCCTGATCCCTCAGCGCCCGCAGGCTTTCAGTCTGGGGAGGCTTGTTGGAGGTCTCTGTGGGGTCCATCCTTTCTACATGAGGCCTGAATTGTGTTTGAGTTTCAGTCTCTTTGTATTTTGGGACACATTGGGCTCTTCTTGATCTGCAGTTGTGTTGAGGGGAGGGAACTGGGATGGAGATTGTGGAGACTCCTGAATTGTGTCTTTCTCACTGTCTTGGTCCCAGGTCCGGGAAGCTGAAAGTCCCTGAATGGGTGGACACTGTCAAGCTGGCCAAGCATAAAGAGCTCGCTCCCTACGATGAGAATTGGTTCTACACACGAGCTGGTGAGGAACTGGGGCCTTTGGCTGGGGCGTGGGGGACTGGGTGTCCCTTTTGTGAGCTCTTACTTGCTCTCAGAAATAACAAGAGAGAAATCTTTAACTCTATCACTGCATGTTTTGTGTGACATTCAATACTTTTGTGTTCTGAATTTGTTTCTTCATTTGTAAGAGATTCATGTGAGGACCTGTGCTTTGGGCCTTGTGGGAGACCCAGGGACAAATGAGTAGCATGTTCACGTTTTGCCTGGAGGCGGTTTGTTTTAGAGAGAGGCATTGTCCTTCGAATGTCTGTGGGTTTGTTTTGTTGTTCAGATCATCACAGTAGATTGTCTTGTTAAATGAGTTGTTCGTAACTAAGGGGTTGGGGATCTGACCAGGTCACTCATTGCTCTAAATCTTCTTGGCAAGCCTCAAGTGCCCTGGAGAAAACCTTATGGTCACCCTGTACCGGTCCCTTTTCTTACCTTCTTATTAATCCTTTAGTAATGACTTTGAAGGACTGAGTTTAAGTGTAGCCCCTGACTGCATAGTGCTAGTGCTAGTGTTGCCTCATTTGTCTTTAATGTTTCAAGTTTCTCCAGTCACCCCCATGGAGGCTTACCTTGGGAGTAGGGGATGGGGTTCAAGGCTGGATTGTGCCAAGGTGGCAGCCTCTGCACAGGGCCTTCACTAAAGGCTCTCGGCCTCTCCCGTCTTCATCCGTCCTCTGTGAAGTGGGGGCTCTGTCCTGGCCAGAGCGTGTCTGTAGGTGGGAAGCAGAGTTTGGACAAAACTCCAGAATGACCTTGAGAAGAGTTGGCCTTGGTATAAGGTGCCCAGCACCTCAGAGCATGAAGTATTTTGTAGATTTGTGGGCCAATCTTTCAGGCCCTAGACTGGGCATAGGGGCCAGCATGCTCAGGCACAGCCTCTGACCCCTGAGGACTAAAAGGTCAAATCTGTGAGATAAGTCGGGTGGGTAGCATATCTGTCTACTCACTTGTATGTGTTTATAAAGAAAAATGGGTCTGGTGAAGGGGAGCTGACTTGACCTCCCTGGGCACACAGTCAGTGGTGACGGGGCCTGGACGAGACCACCACTACCTCTGCCATCCACCCATCTTGGAAAGCAAGGCATGTCTGGTCCTGACTGCTCTTTGGTGATGCCCCAAGAGCTGATAGGTCAAGCAAGGCAACTTTGGATCTAAGATGAAGAGAAAGAATCTAATAGCTTTTCCCATTTGATCAGGTGAATATGCATATTTTGTATAACCTGTACCTAACAAAAACTTCCCAAGTAGGATTGGTGGTTGCCGATTTGCAGTTGATGTCAGGGAGGTTAGCATGCTTGGGGTCTGCCAGCTCCTGATGCCACAGTCTACCCGACTCTTGTCATCGATTGGAGGTGGGGGCAGCTCTGTCCCCTTGGCAGCATTTTCTACTTTATTTTTCTAGGTGGGGAGAGATTAAGGGGAAATGGGGAAAGGACTCTGGGTAACGCACACTGAGTTGAGCCTGCTGGTCATCTTGACAGTTGCCGTGGCCCCTTTCTGCCCACTGCAGCTTCCCCAACACATCATGCTGGGTGTGCGTCCTCTGCCTGCCCTGCTGCTCTCCCTTTGGATTTCCAACGCTCACTTTTGACTTCAGTTCCCCAGCTGCCCTAGTGGCACAGGGTAAGGGTCCTAGACCAGGGTGTGTTGTGTGCGCGTTGTTGGGGCACAGCCCTGCCTGTTTGTTTAAAATCATGACAGGCAGGAGTTGCAGTTGCCACCGGCTACATGGTCTACTGTCTGACCCTTTACAGGAAAAGTCTGCCGACCTCTAGTGGAGTCTAGAGTGCTCCCACTTAGTTTGGTCAGTCCATACTCTGGACAAGTGGAGTCATAGGAGATAGTCATTTACCCAGGAGGAAAGTGAGATACAGACCGGTGAAGACCCTGGGAGGGTGTGGCAGGCTGGTTCCAAAACCACAGTCTGCCATATTTGCTTTTCCTCCTCTGGATCGTGGGAGCTTGGCCTGTTTTGCCCCCTCAGGGGTTTGGGTCTAAAGCACAGTGGGATAGCGACCTGTCCTGGGAGGCTGAGCTCTGGCAGTGAAGGCAACAGGGCAGTGGGGGTCAAATTCTGGGGACATGTAAGAGCACGGTGTGGACAACTATTGACCTCAGGTATGGGGGATACAGAGGACAGGGGTAGATGGCAGGGCCTTCCTGAGGGTGGTCCGCAAGAGGTGCAGATCTGTAGGGGTGGGCACTCACCAGGCGGTGGTGTAGGGGGCAGTGTGTGTGAGGGGTGAGGTGTAGAGCTAGAAAGAGCCTGTTTCAGGAGAGTGGAGGGAGTGCTCTAAGGGGAGGGGCAGTGTCAAGGGGAGACCACTGAAGGGCTTTGAAAGGGAGTGGTGCAATGTGGCCCTGGACAGGCTTCTTGACCTCAATTCTCAGAAGGGCCTGCTTGGGGGGGAGGTGAGAATAAGAATACAGTGTGTGTCTCGGTAGGTGCTCGGCGGTGAGTGAGCAGCTGTTGGATTGGGGCGCCTGAGTGCTTGTGTGTGTGTGTGTGTGCGCGTGTGTGTGTGTGTGCGCGTGTGTGTGTGTGTGCGCGCGCGCCATGCTGCTCAGCTTGCAAGATCTTAGCTCCCCAACCAGGGATTGAACCCGGGCCCCTGCAGTGAAAGGGTAGAGTCCTAATCACTGGACCACCGGGGAATTCTCCTGCATCAGATAATTTTATGCGTCATTAAGAAAGATGTGAAACTCCCCCTGGGAGAAACTAAGGTTGAGCTTTATTGGAGTTTGTTCTCTGCCAGTCACTGCTCAGGGTTGAAGTATGTTGTCCCCTTAGTACCGTGGCGCAGACCACTTGAAGAGGGTGGACTCTGTCACAGCTGACAGGGAGCAATGTTGGGGTTCAAACCCCATCTACCAGACAGCTCGCTCCTTTCCGTGCTGAGATTGGGCTGAGCGCCAGTCCTGGTTCAGCAAGATTCATTTCTAGTGTGCAGCCTCTTCTGGGTGTTCGTGAAATTAGGGGTGTTCATCTTTCCCCCTTCGTGAGGCTCTTACGCCTTCCACAGACAGGTGCAGGAGGGATAGTGGTAGCCATTGGGCATTTGCACTGGTCTTAAAGGCGAGTTTTCCATGAGGTCACTCCTGGCAGAAAGATTGGGGGGGGCGGTGGCTTGTAACAGGTGACTCTCTTGATCCTGGCAGTGGGTGGGCTGCTTGGTGCCTGGAAGAGGGTCAGAGCCCCGATCTAGGGGGTGGGGTGAGGACAAAAAGAACCAAGGAGCGTGGTTTTAAAGTGAGCAGAGGCCAAAGGCAGTGGTATCAGGGAGGGGCTGCTCAGTGGTCCTGGAGAAATGGCGATGGTTTGTGCTGCGCTGTTGGCCCCTGAAGCCTGTGGCTGTATCCGGAGACGGTCTTAGAGGGCAGGAGAGAGGCTGAGAACCAGTTGTGTGCAGGAACTGCTCTGGGAGGGGCAGCTGGAGGGAAGGAGGAGCCTACCTCACCTGGTCCGTTCCACCTGCCCCTCCCCCCAGCTCATGACACTGGAGGGTCATGGAGATGGCCCAGTGCCCTGTGACTCTTGGCAGCAAGTCATTATTGAAGGAATGAATCCTTGACTCCCCTGTTCATCTTCAGGACTAAGGGGAATCTAACGTGCTGGTCTCGGGGGTGACCTGGAATCCCTACCTTTGAGCTTTCAGCCAGGCAGGGCTGTGTGATGGCCAGCACGTGGGCCCCAGTTCTTCAAACCTGGGTGGCCCCCTGAGGTAGAAAAGCAGAACCGTCTGGAGGGGCTGTCCCTATAGAGCTATGTGGCGTGAGGGTACTCCAGGAGTTTAACCTTTTCCATAAAGGAAAATAGCACCTGACGCGTTCATGGAATCTTCACAGTAGCGCTCAGTGAGGTACTGTTTGTCCTGGTTCTCAGGTGAGGGTAGGTGACTTGCCAAGGCCACAGTATCGGGCGGGCTCCTAAGGCCATGTTACTGCCTCGTAGGAGAGAGTGTGAAAAGCAGATGGCATAGGGCCTGGCAGGCAAGTGTTCCAGTTGAACAGAAGAGGATTTCCAAGGAGGCTGGCCGGGGTGGGTGAGGGACCTGCCCAAGCCAGTCGAGGGACCAGAATCCCAGTCCGCAGAGCGGGGTGACGCACCTTCCAGGTTGGGAACGTCCACTGCATAGGATGTCAGCCCTGCTACCACTATTACCCACGCGCTCCAGGGCTGGGTGTGGGAGGATCAGTAGGTCTCTTCTCCAGCTCTGCTGCCCTTCAGAGCGCCCAGGCAGATGGAGGGGGACAGTCACGGCTTAAACATTTGCTAGGCTCTCCCCCAGAACCTCCGGTCCACCTCGCAGCACAGCTGGGCACTAACCACTAAGCAAGTCCCGGGGCGCGGGTAGCCTGCCTGGTCACATGGCCACGGCGGTCCCTCCACTGCCTGTGCACGCCAGTCTCCCGCACTGGGCAGCGGGCGGGGGGGTCAGGTACTGGGCTTGGTGTGCATTCTCACGTTCTCAGTTTCCCTGACTGTAAAACGGTGAGGTGAGAATCTGCTGCCGCACACAACTAGACTCGTGACCTTGAGCAAGGCCCTTTCCTAAGGCTGCCTCAGCTGTGGAGAAGCGTCTTCTCTGCCTGAGAAGGGTTCTCAAGTCTCCCTTGCCTCCCACCCAGCTTCCACAGCACGGCACCTGTACCTCCGGGGCGGCGCTGGGGTTGGTTCCATGACCAAGATCTATGGGGGGCGTCAGAGAAATGGTGTCATGCCCAGCCACTTCAGCAGAGGCTCCAAGAGCGTGGCCCGTCGGGTCCTCCAAGCCCTGGAGGGGCTGAAAATGGTGGAAAAGGACCAAGACGGGTAAGCAGGGGAGGGGAAGCTGGGGGTGTGGAGGAGCCTTGGGGCCAGATCCCCTATAATGAAGTTATCAAGGACTGTCCCCCTCCGCCCACGCAGTGAGGTGCCAGGTCTGTCCTGCACAGTCTGCACCTGCCCCCCAGGCAGGCAGGGGGTTCTTCAGAAAAGCGAACAGCGCGGGGCCTCGCCCCGACCTCTCTGGCTAACTACTCCAGGCTCCGGGAAGGTAATTTAGCGACTGTCCGCTTTCATTAGCCTGCTCGTTAGCTTTTCCCAATTGATTTTTCGGGGCTTTTGATCTAATGCTTGCACCAACAACATCCCGTCAGCTCCCGGGGGAGCTCCCACCCCAGCTTCCAGCTTGTTGGAATGCAGCCGACTGGGGACCTCAGTGGGACTTGGTTGGTGCCATGTGGCCCTGTGGCCAGGTGCCTTCTTGGAAAGCCTGGCTCGTGTCCAGGGGAGGCCTGGCAGGGATCGGGGACGCTGGTGGGAGCCTGCACTCACCTGGGGCTACATGACCCTTCTCTCCCACAGGGGCCGCAAACTAACACCTCAGGGACAGAGAGATCTGGACAGAATCGCTGGACAGGTGAGGGCTGGGTACCTCAGTCACCGCCTGGGTGTTTCTGGAGCCTGGGTTTTGTCAGCTCGGAGTTTCCTCCCCTGGAGGGCACAGCCCAGGGGAGGAGGGTGCAGGAGAAAGAGCGTTTCTGACAGACTTCCTGTGGGGGCTGGTTGAAAATGCAGGTGCCTGGGTGAAGGGAGGCCCAGGGTGCAGCTCGCTGGGCTTGCTTCTCCTGCAGGGCACGCGACTCCCTCTTCCCGGGTCAGCCTTCTGGTTCTGACTGTGGTGTTTCTTCTTAGCCTTCATGCTTACTGAGTATTAGGGTGCCTCAGAACACAGGTCTCCGTCCAGATGCTGACTGACTATAGACACCCTGGGCCAGAGTCCCTGTCTGTAGAGTGATCTGCTTTTGCCTACCTCGGAGGGTGGTGGTGAGGATTCAGTGAGCTACAGCAACAGAAGCCCCCAGGGCCTGGCATGAACCCATTGTTGTTTTTCCTATTGACTCAGGCCTCCTAGGAGTCTTAGACTGTTGAGTCACTTAAGTGTCAGAAGAGAATGGAGGTGTCAGCCCTCTGGGGATTGTGGGTGGCCTGGAATGAGTAGGTGGTTCTTCCAGGGCAGAGCAGGGCCTTTCACAAACAGTGGGAGTAATGGGCAGATGTTGGAAACACACGACAACGCTCTCTGTCCTTGAGAGTCCCAGTTTTATCCTTCTGTAGAATGGGGAGGTACCCAAGATTGTGAGGATCGGATGAGATGAATACACGTAAACCACAAATCAGGGTGCCTGGCGTCCGTCCCATGGCTACTGGGGAGCTACTGTGAAGTGCTTGAACACAGACCCCACAACTGATCTTAACTATTTGTCTGTCTTTTCCCACAGGTGGCAGCTGCCAACAAGAAGCATTAGAACAAATGATGCTGGGTTAATAAATTGCCTCATTCGTAATCCTGGTCTGGGTCTCTTGATTGGAGGGTGGGCGGGCAAGAGGAAGGAGCACTGCACTGCACTTCCCTTCCATTGCGAAGGAGAGGGGCCGGGGCCTTTCTGCATGGCTGTGGTACTCAACAGCCTCGGAAACCTGAGGCCTGGCCTTGCAGGCTCACACGGTTCTGCCCCAAGTGGGCGAGATGCTGGTGCAAGGCCCAGGGGCCCTCGCTCCTCTCCCACACCTTGCCTTTGCGGTTCTCAGAAAAAGAAACTGAAAGTTCAAGCAGTGGCCCCACGTGGAGCCTTGGACCCTGCTGGAACAAAACAGGAGGGCCCTGGGGCTCAGGTGCTGCTTCTCTGGAAGAAAGTGGACAAGGACAGCCGTCACTCGGGGTGGTCCTTTGTGTGCCTCTAGCCCAAGGTGACCTGCCTAGTATGCACGTCCTTTTCCTGACCTACACGGGAGCCTTCACTTTGGGGATCTCTGGCCTGGGCCCTGCTGTAAGATGGAGCTAGCTGTACCTGCCCCAAGAATTGGGATGCAGTGCTGAAGCTGCAGCAGGGACCCGGCTGGCAGGGGGCTGCTACTTCCCTCCCAGAGGGAGGGGCATGGCCCCTGCATAGAGGCCAAGTTCCCAGGGCCCTCGTGGTGTCGCCCCCCCAGCACGGTTCTGCATGGTGATTGGCTCTTTGCACTAATGGGACGGGAGCTCCACCTGTGATGGTCTTCTGGTCCAGGTGGGAGATACAAAGGGCTTCCAGTAGGCAGGTGCTAAGCCTTGGAAGGGTCCCCTTACCACCCTATGAGACCTGGCCCACCTCCCAGTTGGGGAAAACTAAGATGCTGAGCCTGAGCTGGCCTAGGCCAAGACCCCTGAGGTTCCCCCATCCCAAGTTACTCCTCAGATCAAACCCATTTCCTTCCAGTGCCAAGCCTGGCTTTGAACTCCAAATGACGGGTTCAAATTCCAACGCTGCCCAAAATTCTGTGCGACCTTGAGCAACTTACCCTCAGCCTTCGGAGCCTGCCTGTAAAGCTGCTTACTCCTACCTGAGGGATTCGGGGAGATGCCGTGTCTTGGCTCAAAGCAGCACACCTGATGGACCAAGATGTTCAAAATGGAAAGAACTATCAAACCAGAGTCCCCTACACCCAGTGGGGAATGAAGGTGTCATTTCCCGCCAGCCTGGAAGTTGTCAGGGCTGGAAGATCTGATCTGAATAAACACTGGAGTAGAGCCTACCACGTGCAAGGTGCTTTATAAATATATCACTTAATACTCTGTGAAGTAGGTGCCAAAAAACGCAGTTTGGAGATGGGGAAGATAAGTCACAGGTTGGGTAATTTGCCTGATGTCCCACAGCCAGGAGGTGGCAAAGCCAGCATTTGGACCTGGGCTCTAGCCACTACAGGGCACTGTCCCTTAGAAGTGGGGAAGATGAGGCCCAAAGGGTTACACTCTTGGGCATGACCTTGAGCCAGTCACTCCTTGTTTGGGGCCTAAGTTTCCTCTTTTGCTGATTGAGGAGGAGGATATTTCCCAGAATCGTCCTGGGAATGCAATGCCAAGCGTCTGGTTTGCTCACACAGTGCCAGATACCAGGGTGCTGGGTAAGCGGGAGGTGGAGGTGCCCAGACAGGCCAGCGAGCCTGAGAGGGCCTGCAATGCGGCGGCTGCGCCCCTCCAGCCACTGGGGGTCAGTCGAGGGCCTGGAAACTGGCTCAGCCAGGAAGGATGCTGAAGGAGGTGAATTCCTAAGGGCTGCAGCGTCTGGATCCAGACTTCTTCCTACATGGGGGTTATAGGAAGAACTTTAGTACAGAGGGGCTAATGACCTGCTGTACAGAGAGGGACCCAACAGAACACCTGGGTCCCTGGAGGGAAGGAGGGAAGGCCCGAGGGCCAGAGGAACTGTGTCCTAGGAACTGTGCTAAGCACACTGTGATATTCTTACAGCCTCACAGGTAGGGAGGTTATGCCCAGATTACAGGAGGAGAAACTGAGGCTCAGATGACCAGAGCTGAGATTCAAACCCAGGAGGTGTGAACTCTTGAGGCCCACGTTCTTCTGTGCGGGTGACAGTTGCACCTTTTTTTTAAATTACAAAATACTTCAAGCATGCAAAACAGTATATATACATAATAGTGTAACAAAGACCCATGGGACTTCCCTGGTGGCGCAGTGGTTAAGAATCCACCTGCCAATGCAGGGGACACGGGTTCGAGCCCTGGTCCGGGAAGATCCCACGTGCCGCGGAGCAACTAAGCCCATGCACCACAACTACTGAGCCTCCGCTCTAGAGCCCGCAAGCCACAACTACTGAAGCCCGCGTGCCTAGAGCCCGTGCTCCGCAACAAGAGAAGCCACCGCAATGAGAAGCCCGTGCGCCGCAACGAAGAGTAGCCCCCGCTCACCGCAACTAGAGAAAGCCCGCGCGCAGCAACGAAGACCCCGTGCAGCCAAAAATAAATAAATAAATAAGACCCATGAACCCACCACCCAGCTTAAAAAGTAAAACGACATAAAACTAAGACAGACAAAGCCCTCTGCGTATCCTTCCCAGTCGCAACCTCCTTGCTTCCCCCAGAGGTAACCCCTCTCAGGAGTGGGGTATCACTCCCCTGCGTGCGTTTACACCTTTACTGTAGACACATGTGTCCCTAACAGCACATGCTGTTGTTTTGCTTTTTGAAAACAAGTCAGCCGGATCCTGTCATAGTACATTTCTTCTCATTTTCTTGTTGTTTCTGAGATGCAGCCATGTTGACAAGCAAAGCTCGGCCTCTTCTCCTGCTGTGTGCTACTCCATTGACTGACTATACCTCAATTTATGCATCCCTTCTCCTGTAAATGGGCTTTTCGTCTGTTTCCCAGTTTTTGCTACCAAAAATCTCCCTGCCATGAATTTTTTCATGGTGTCTCCTTGTGTGTGTGTGTGTGTGTGTGTGTGTGTGTGTGCACGCGCGTGCATGTATGAGATGGTCCCCTAACTGCTCACAAACATCTAAACAACCTCATGTCATTCCCCTCCCCCACCCCTCAGGCCTCATTTTCCTCCCACTTGACCTACAATAATGCTCAAAGGAAGCCGGTCACACACAAATGACTTGGAATCCCTGCTCCACCACCAGACTGTATAAACTGGGCAAGTAACAGTGATGGTGTTCCCTCTCTGTGATGGCCTCAGTTTCCTCCCCTGTAAAATGGGGGGTGGCCTACCTTGCCCACTTGTGGAGAGGCTGAAATGAAAGAACACCAAGAAAGAGCCCTTCGTGGCCCTTTGGGGGTCGGGAACATCAACTTATGTCACAACATCAGGGAGATATTTTTATCCTCATCTCTTGAATTAAAAATGCCAAATCTTGGAAAGGGAAGCCACCACCTAGTCACGGAGCTGGTGGGCGTGCCTCATTTATTCCTCATGAGCATTAATAGTAACTAACATTTACTGAGCACCTACTACGTGCCAGGCCCTGTGTTCAGTGCTGTGCATGCACAACCTCTTTAAATCCTCTTTTCCAACCCCAAGAAGGGAGGACACGGAGGCTCAGAGAGGGGACAAGTTTTGCCCAAGGCCAGTGAGAGGCAAAGACCTGGCTCGGAACCACTCCCGTCCCCTGACCACCTGTGCGCAGCAGGCACCCCAAACTCCGGCTCCCTCGGGCTTCCTTTCCAGTGACGAGCCAGGCCTTAAACCAACCTCTTGCCCCTACCCAAGCAGCCTCCTCTCGGGGGAGTTGTGGCGGCCACAGGTGCAGGGAGCAGTTCCTCTCCACTCATGGCCTGAAGCCTCCCGGCAGGGGCTGCCCCCAGCCTGACAACCAAAGGACCCAGCAGTGGGGCCAGTGGAGCCCATCTCCGCAGGGCTGGGCAGGAAGTGGGGCGGGGTTTGGGGCTCGGCCGAGGTGGGATCTGGTATCCCAGGGCTGCTGCAGCCCATACAAAACAACCCACTGGGAGAAGATGCCTGGGGGTCCCCGAGCCCTCCGAACCCCGCGTGCCACCATCTTTCTCCTCTTGATCTTCGCTGCTGGCCTGGGTACGTGGTCAACAGGCAGGTGCTGGGGGGAGGTGGGGGTGGAACTGGGAGACTGTTGAGAGGGCCCAGGCAGTGGGGACGGGAGAGGAGCTGGCAGGAGGGGGGCTAGAAAAGACCCCGTAGAAACTGCATCTGCTTGACTGTCCCAAGCAGGCCAATGGGAGGCTGGAGGGGGGCTCAGCGAAGTTGAAGGAGCATCCCCCGGTGGGGGGAGGCAGGGCAAGAGACACCTTCCGCACCCCCTCGTCCCCCCAGATCAAAATAAGGAACTAAGGTTGCCCTTGACTGAGCTCCAGAGCTGGGGGCAGGGAGGGGATTGTGGGTAGTAATCAGCTTCAGGGGAGAAGAAGCTTTCTCCTTCTCTGCCTGGAATCCCGGTCACCATCCCCTGCATAGGGAAGCCCTTCTCAGTGCTGGGGGGGCCGGTGACCTTCCCCCTTGCCCTCCCACGCAATGCCAGCTGGCAGGGCTGTGAACCACCCCGTGTGAGCGAGGAGTTGAGAGAGGTGGCCAGTCACCCCAAATTTCCACTGGGAGCTGAGTCTGGAGTCCGTGACCCTCAGGTTGCTGCCTCTTCCGCTACCTCTCTCCTCCTCCCGCCACAGACAGCCATGTGGACTGGCCCAGGGGCAGCGTGGGGGGGGGCGCGGGGGGGATAGTGGCACAAGAACTGGGGCTTCCCCAGCCTGGGCCACCCAGCCCCCTCCCGCCAACCACCTAGCTGAGGCCCTCCCCTAACACCCAGCCCAGCCCAAACGCTGAACTCACCCCGGCCCCCAGCTTGACACACACAAAGTTACGCAAACGGAGAACGAGGGGCGGGCCCAGGGTCACAGGGCAGGACAGGCTCACAAACTGGCAGGAAGGGGCCCAGGGCCAGGAGGCCAGGGTTTGAACCCCTGAGCCACTCCTGCTGCCCTGGGCCTCAGCTGTCACACTTGTAAAATGGGATAATGAGAGAACCGACTTCTAAGGGTTCTGGGACAGTTATACACAATATATAAAGCGCCAGGTATGGGGCCAGGCTGGGGCTGGGGTGAGAAAATAATCTAGGAAGGCCTGCAGGAGGAGGTGATGCCCAAACTGATTCTAGAAGGAGCCTGGCCAGGGGCCCTGCTAGCACGAGGGACCCAACTATCCAAGTGCCAGTGAGCTCAGTGGGGCTGAAGCTCGGAGCAGGTATGGAGAGGGTAGCAGGAGGTGGCTCTGGAGAGGCGAGTGGGGACCCCCCAGCAGTGTGTCACTCACACTCTTCTGCACACACCCCCGCCACACACACATGCACACACACAGCCAGGAGTGCTGGAGCGGCAGGGGCCGGGCTGGGCCTGTGTCTCCATTCACGGTCCCTCACGCATTCGCCTCTCCGCAGGCCCAAGGTGCCAGGCCCTGTGGGTGGACTGGGGCCCACCATCGGTGACGGTGAGCATTGGGGACGAGGTCCGCCTCCTGTGCACGCACAATGGCAGCAACCCCAACGTCACGTGGTGGCGCATCCTCCAAGGCAACTCCACGTGGCCCCCTATGATGGAGCTCTCAAGCCCGGGCCCCAAGGGCGAGCTGATCATCCAGCAGGTGAACAAGAGCCACAGGGGCATGTACCGGTGCGAAGTCAAGGAAGGCCAGAAGGTCCAGCGCTCCTGTGGGACCTACCTCCGCGTGCGTGGTGAGTGCACATCACTCCACAGGTGGGGCCACTGGCTTCCTCACCTGTGACGGGGGTGGGGGGGGGATGGAGCCAGTGCCTGCAGCTCCTGCATCTCGGGCATCCTCACTCCCCGGCTCACACACAGCGGCTGATTGATTTTCTCACCTGCAAGGTGGGGACTTCAGTGGTCTTGGGCCTCGATGGGGGCGTGGCCAGGAGGCGAGGGGAGGACTTGAGGCGCTGGGCTCTGAGCAGCGCTCCCTCCTTGCAGAGCCACTCCCCAGGCCCTTCCTGGACATGGGGGAGGGCACCAAGAACAACATCATCACAGCCGAGGGCATCATCCTGCTGATCTGCGCCGTGGTGCCTGGGACGCTGCTGCTCTTCAGGGTGAGCCACGCCGGGGACCAGCGGCCCCCTGAGTCCGAGGGTCCCGCCTAAAACTTGACAGAATCGCAGCACCCACCTCACAGGGGCGGTGAGGGGGTCAGGAATTTAATATAATGAAAGCATTTTACATGGCACTGGGCCCGGAGGGGCGTCCTGGCTCAGTCTCCCCTCAGGGCTGTCCTCACGTTCCCCGACCCCCACAGAGATGTCCAACTCTCCCCCTCTACCCAGGAGTGCCGCAGCCTCCAGATGTAGCCAAGGCCAGGGAAGATGGG
The DNA here is from genome assembly GCF_028564815.1 of Eubalaena glacialis. Classification (NCBI taxonomy): domain Eukaryota; kingdom Metazoa; phylum Chordata; class Mammalia; order Artiodactyla; family Balaenidae; genus Eubalaena; species Eubalaena glacialis. The sequence goes on along the minus strand of NC_083733.1, from coordinate 58,416,304 downwards.
GGCTGGTGTCCTCCCAGAGTCTCTGGCCAGCACCAGTCTCTCTTTAGGCCGCGGGGCAACTACAGCCATTTACTATTATTGCTGTTGTTATTCGTGGAGAAGAACAGGCAGTGGCGACAGCCAAAAGGACACTGGCTTGGACCCAGAGAGACCTGCCACTTACAGGACATGTGGCTCTGGGCATGTCCCTTATCCTTTCTGGTAAAGCACCTCCTGGCCTCCATGAGGGTCTGAAAACACATTCTCTCCCCCCATTCACGGAGGCTCCCAATCCCCCAACAGAAACGGTGGCAGAACATGAAATTCGGGGCAGATGTCCAGGATGACTACGAAGATGAAAATCTTTATGAGGTGAGTGGAAGGCGGGGGCAGGTGCGGGGCAGGTGCGTGTCTGTGGGGTGGGCGGGGCTCTTACGGGGCTCCTCCCTGAGGTTGGCCGGGAGCAGGGACCCAGGCGTCAGGGCCCTGCGGCTCACCACCCCGTTTCCACCCCAGGGCCTGAACCTCGATGACTGCTCCATGTACGAGGACATCTCCCGGGGCCTCCAGGGCACCTACCAGGATGTGGGCAGCCTCCACATCGGAGACGTTCAGCTGGAGAAGCCGTGACCCAGCCGGGCTGCCCCACCAGCTGTGCACCCAAACCGTGTCTCACCCCACTTCCTTGGAACCCGCTCTCTTTTCACAATCTTTTCTGGGAGTATCCTGACTCAACTTCCCCCTTGGGAGTGTCCACTCTTCTTCCCTCTAGACCGTCCTCATCCCCTCCCCACACCCTAACTCAATCCTCCCCTTACTGCCTTTCCCAGGTTCCCCTCCCATCCAGCGGGTAATGAGCCCTTAGTCGCTGCTTCTAGGGGAGCTGATTGTAGCAGCCTCATTAATGTCACCTCCCCCCCCCCCGCTCCCTGCTCTGTCATGGCCACTTAGTGATAATAAATCCTTCCCAACTGCAGACCCTCGCAGGAGTCACGGATCTCATGGGGACCACTCCCCCTCCTCCTCTGGGACCCAGAAGTCCAGGACCTCAGCCCCCTCCTCCCCCAGCTCCTGACCACTCCCCACACCTGGGACCAGGTAGCCAGTCTTGGCTGTCCCCTGAAAGAACCAGGAAGTGTCTTGGGAAGGGCCCCAACCCAGGCCATGTGCCTGAGCAGAGGGGGACACAAAGGGGACCCAGGTAACCATATTCATTTATGCATATTTAAGTCCCAAAGACACAGTGGACTGTCTGGTGAGACTGGTACCAAATTCTAACCATGGCCACACCTGTTCTCTGGGAGTGGCCTTGTAGAAGTGGGATTTGGAGAGTCTGTGGCCCTAAACTGGGGATGGTGGGGAAATCCAGAGGCGGTTGACAGAGAGGGACAGAGATACAGAGTTTCTGAGCTAGAGAGGGGAGGGAAATCGAGACAAAGATAATGATGGAGAGACAAAGCAAGTGAATTGAAAGACACTGAAGAGAAAGGGTATCAGAGAGAGACAGAGAGACAGCAGGAAGAGATAGGAAGGAAAGAAGGGTCCATAGATAAATGGACATCGAGAGGCTGACCCCTGAGACTCTAGGGAAAGCAACAGTTGGGGAAATGACTGATGGCGATGCAGAAAGATCCAGACCCAGAGATGGGGAGAGAAGGCTCTGGGGGAGAAAGTGACAAAGAGTTGAAAAGACAACGGGGAGAAGCAGGGGCCCGTTAGCGGGAGGGAAAGACCTCAACGGAAAAAGAGAGACAGACACAAAGAGAGGAACACGGACAGAAACACACAGAGGCAAAAAAAAAAAAAGAGAGAGGAAGACCAAGAGACATACAGAGACGGAAAGCAGGGGCGGCTGCTGCGCAGACTGAGGCGGACGCAGGGCCCCCAGCCTCGCCAGGGAGGTGATGGCCGACGCCAGACATATATGAGAAAGGTGGAACCCGCGCCCTGCGGACGGGCAGACGGACTAAGCCGGCAGCGGTCGGGCGGGTCCCGGGCGGAGCGGGGAAAGGAGGGGCGGGGCTGGCGGCGAGAAGGGGAAGGAGGCGGAGGTGCCGGGCGGGCCCGGGGCGCGGGCAGGAAGCGGAGAGGGGCGGCGGGGCGGGGGCCTCCGGAAAAACGCCCCAACTTCCTGCCCCGCCAGAGCCAGGAAGCGGGAGCCGGGACACCGGGCCCGGGATCGCCGAGCCCGACCTCGGGCGCCCCGCCGGTCACCTCCCCGCGCGGACACCAGGTACACCGTCCCTGGCGCCGCCCGGCCTCTCTCCCCTCGGCTGCTAGGGGAAGTGGGGAGGAGGAGGGAGGGGGCTGGGCGCTGCCGGCAGTGGAGCGGCCTCCTCCCGGCCCCACTGAGCCAGCAGGCGCCCCTCCCTGGGCCTCAGTTTTTCCATCTGTCAAAGGGGACAAAGAGAGGAGAACTAATTCTTGCTCAGTGCCCAGTAGGTGAGATGAGGGCTGCGAGCCGGGGGTCAAGGCTTCCCAACTGTCTGGCGGAGGACGGATGATCACTCCCATTGCACAGGTGGGGAAACTGAGGCCCAGGGAGTAAAACCGACTCGTCCCAGGTCACATACATCGTGAGACCGAGTGGAGTTGGGATTTGAACTCGCAGGTGCTTTCAGCTAAGCGCCATCCTCCAACCCCGCATGCTTTAGAGCCACCCAAAAGGAAAAACGACAATAACAGGGTCATAGGCCGCTGTGAAGCTGAAAGTTGCAGAACGCGTTTGAAAGCATTTTTTGGAAAGGTCTTTTTCTGGGTCATGAGTTATACCCTGGGAGATGGGTGGCAGGGGAACAGAACTGGAGATCTTTTCCCATTGTACAGATGGGAAGACTGAGGCCCAGGGAGCGTTAATTACTTTTTCCAGGTTCCACTGCATGTCAGATGGGAAGGTATGCTCAAACCAAGGATTTTTGCTTTGCGGCCCCAGCGGAAAGTGTGAGGCGGGGTGGGAGGCAGTGCAGGGAGAATTAATATACGAGCGTTGGGAATTCAAACGGTCCCAAGTTAGGGCGGAAAGATAGGGTGAGGATCCCAGTCTGGGGGCTAAGGGCCGGGGCGACTCGGTGTTCTCGGATTGAGCACTGGTCTGGGGGCTGGAACCATCCCCAACTCTGGCCTGGGGGCGGGGGGCAGGGGGCAGGGGGCGGGGCCCAGGAGAGTGACGGGGGCAGTCGAGATACGGAAACGCCAGCCCTCCAAGGCAGGCCAGAGCGGCCCTATCTGGCCAGCGTGGCTCAGTGGAGAGCTAGAGCGGCCGGCAGGAGGAGTAGAGTCTCCCGGGCTGGAGCCTGGCAGGAGCGGGCTAGAGCGGCTGGCGGGAGGAGTGGAGCTGGAAGCAAAGGTGGACTCTGGGGTGGCTAGAGCGACTCGGAGGCGGGGGTGGGGGAGCCCGGAGCCGGCGCGCGGAGGCTTCGGTTCTGGCAGCTGCGGTGCTTCTCCTCCGACCGGGAGCAGGTGAAGGACGCGGCCCCCGGCGGGCGTCACACCCTGACTCCGCACGTCCTCCCCAGCATCCCTGACCATGCACACTGCCACGTTCCCTGTAGGATTTGGGGCCGTGTACACCCGCCACGTCCTACATATGATTTGGGGCTCGTGTAGACCCGCCACGCTCCATGTAAATTACAAGGTCCTACAGACCCTCCAGGTTCCTGCTGCCCCCCCCCCCATGGAGGTCCGGCTCCTTACAGATGTGGGGTTTCCATAGATCAATAGCATCCGCTAGAATCCGGGGCCCTGTAGATCCTGGGTCTCGGGGACCACCACACTCCCCTATAGAATTCTGGTCCCCTTTTAAGTCTCCAGAGATCCCGTAAACTAGCTTCTTTCCATTAAGGACTTATGATCCTGTGTGATCCAAGGATCCTTGTAGACCCATCATATGTCAGATAGAATCTGGGTCCTTATGCATTCCAAGGGCTCACCTTGAATACTCTGTATTTTAGGTTCTTTAAGGCTCCTAGAGGTTCTTGGAGACCAGGCTCATCCACTCAGTATCTTATAGACCCTGAGCCCTGCATAGAACCCAGGCACCCATGTAGTCCTCACACATGCCCGCTTTGCTCTAGGACCCCCACCCTTAAGGACCTTCTGAACCTGCCCTCATCTCCACAGCCCCATGCACATAGCACCCCCTCTGCTGGACCCCAGGGCTTGTCAGCTGCCTTTAGATCCATCTGACCGCTTCAACCCATCATCCTCTAGCCTTTGTGGGACGACGCCCCATCTTCTAAGCAACCACCCCCCTCCCCAATCCTCTCTGAGCCCCAGGCCTCTGTGGGGCAGCTGAGTCCAATCTGCACTCCTGCCCAGGCCACAGTGCCCACATACCCCTGACTCCCAGACACCACAGGGAAACCTGATGTGTCTCAGCTTTGGTTCAGATTTCAGTTTCCTAAGGTCGGGGTGGGGATTCCCCATGCTCCAAAGCCGTACATTCTGGGAGTTAAATGCATAAATTCTGGAGCCAGACTGCCTGGGTCAGAATCCTGGCTCTGCCTCTTATGAGCTGTGCTGCACTTTCCTCCTCTGTAAAATGGGGATAATAAGAAGACGACTGATTTCACAGGGTCACTGAGAGGACTGAGTTAATATCTATCAAGCAGTAATACTGTTCCTGGCACGTATTTAATGGCACTTAGTGTACATTAAGTGTTAACTATTATTTCCTATCATTGTGATGAGGAATAAAAGAGATAATACACATCAAGTGCATGTTCCAGGGCCTGCCTGGCATGTAAACATTTGCTCAGATAATGTGTGTGTCCTCGCCTTTGCCCTTTTGGAATCTTCCCTGCCTCTGTCAAACTTTTCCACCCCTGAGTGGGATGAGCAGGGACCCTCCATGTCCATGGTCATGCTTTCCAGCCCAGAAGTTGCAGCTGATGGCCCGGTGAAGGTTTTCTTTTTCTTTATTTATTTATTATTATTTTTTTTTATATTTATTTATTTGGCTGTGCCAGGTCTTAGTTGCGGCATGCGGGATCTAGTTCCCTGACCAGGGATCGAACCCAGGCCCCCTGCATTGGGAGCACGGAGTCTTAACCGCTGGACCACCAGGGAAGTCCCCGGTGAAGGTTTTCTATCTTGGATGGGAGTAATAATAGATGGGGTGCTTGTGGTTTTGAGGGTTCAGTGATTTACTCTGTGAGAAGCACTTAGAGCAGTGCCTAGCACACTGTAAGTGTGGTGTAAGTTCAGCTCTCATAATAAATTACTATTATTTTTCTGTCTTGTTTTGCAAATTTATTTATGTGAACATTTAACAATGCTCAGATCTTAAGTCACCCAAGCTTGGATGTTGAACAGATACACTTTATGGAAAAGAATAAAAATGAGGCCTGCTTGGGTGAACCCATAGGATGGCATTTGGACACTCCAGAAAGCATCATTGTTTAATGATCATAATCAAAATCCCGGCTGCCATTTATTGAGTGCTAGGGAGGAGGCCTGTGGAAGAGGGAGAAGGGTGGGTCTCCAGCGACTAGGGTTATAAATAGCTTTGGGCTGTGGGGAGGACCCCCCCGCACAGGTCCACCCCACCCCTCTTTCCACAGCGCCTTCCCACCTGACACGGGCTCGAGTGGCATTAGTCAGACTAATTAAGGACACAGAAGATGTCAGTGGGAAGACGCGGGGAGAAGTGGAGATTCTAAGGGAGACAAGATGGGAGAGACAGCGAGAGATGGGAGAGAGAGAGACGAGAGACAGCCCATGAGACAGTGACGCAGACAGGTGCGGGGACAGTGGCTGCAGGAACCAGATGTGGGGAGACAGGCAGAGACTGAGGGGGAAGACAGGGAGCAAGAGAAGCAGGGGTGGGACCTAGCGGAGGGGAGGCAGGGACAGTGGGAAAATGAGACAGGTCTGAAGGAAAGGCGAGAGAAAATGAAGAAACGGGGAGAGGAAGGTCAAAGGCATGAGGCAGATTCAATGGAGAGGCGGCTGGGGAGAGGCTAGCCGGCAGACACACAGACCGGACAGGTGGACATAGGGTGAGAGAGATAGACACCCCTTGGGATAGGCTCTCTGAGGACCGTCCCTTGTTTTCTGGGATGGAAGCCGGAAAGATGCCAGGTCCCTGAGGGGAAGAAGTGGGGTCCAGGACTCTTGGTCCTGAGGGAGGAGGGTTCAGAGTTTGGTTTTCTCGTGTGGAGACAGTTGGGGGTTGGGGGATTTGCCATTGTGATTTCCTGTCACAGGAAGCAGGGCTGGTGGGTTCAGAGGCAGCATCCTGCCCCAAGCCTGTCACAGGTCAGAGCAGAGCCCCCATGCCCCAGTTATCTCCCTCCCAGCTCCCCTTTAGCCTTTCCACCTCTGCTCGCCTGCAGGCCCTGCCTCCTCAGGACCCAGCCCCCAGCCCCTCCTCCATTGGGGACCCGAAATCGCAGGCTCTCCCGGCCACAGCTCTCTCACGGACCCAGGCTCCTGGCCTCCAGCTTCCCCCCCACCCCACCCCACAAGGCTCCCTGTCCTTGGGCTCCCTGCCCTGGCTGGCCTCTGAAGGGCTCTTTGTCGCCACACAGAGGCCCCATTGAGCTGTGGAGGCCGGGATGGGGGCGGAGGCTGTTTACTCACCTTGGCACCTGGGCCAGGAATCTGTGAGTAACCGCCCTGGGCCGCCCCCTCCCACCCCTCTAACCGCGGCCCCTCCTCTTCCCCCAGCCCTGCAGAGCCCATGGAGGCCGAAGACGTCGCCCGAGGGGCGGTGAGTGGAGAGAGCCGAGAGAGCCGAGGGGTGAGGGGACTGGGGGGCTGTGAGGTGGGGAGCACTGTGGGCTGAAGCCATCCCTCCCCTTCCACAGGCCCCAGGGCCACCCCGGCCCGGCCTGGTGCCCGTCAGCATCATTGGGGCTGAGGACGAGGATTTTGAGAATGAGCTGAAGACGGTGAGAGGGAGGTGGGGTGGGAGAGCTTATGTCCCAGGCCCCCCGGGGCCCCAGCCCTCAAGTCCCGTCTTCAGTGTCCCCTCTCCCACCTTAGGTCCTGTTCTCTGTCTTCAGATGCTGTCACTCAGCCTCCTCTCACTGCCCATCTCTCTTTCTTTAATCTTCCTGGTACCTCCTTCCTCATGCCCTCACCCCATCCTCAGTGCCCCCCCCATTACAGCACAGACTCTCACCCTGTTTAACCCCAGTTTTTATCGCTGCCCCCGCCCCCTAATTACAGCACAGATCCTCATTCCATCTCTCCTGATTTCCGTCCTCTTCACCCACCATTGTAACGTTAAATCTCATCCATTCTCCCCAACCCCTGACTTGCCACCATCACAGCAGAGACACCATCAGCACCCCACCTGCCAGCTTGGATCCACCGGGAAGTGCCGGGGAAGAGGGAGGGTCAAGCCCCAAGCCCCTCCTCTGCTCCCCACTGTCTCACTCCCATCCCCGCCCCCAGAACCCCGAGGAGCAAAACAACCAGTTCCAGAGCCTGGATCAGGTGAAGCGGCGCCCGGCCCACCTCATGGCCCTCCTGCAGCACGTGGCCATGCAGTTCGAGCCAGGACCCCTGGTGAGGGCGGGGCTGGGTAGGCGAGGGGCGGGGCGGGGCGGGGCTGGGACCAGCCACAGTGCTCAGTGCGTTAGACCAGCGAGGATGAGCCAGGCGGGATCCAGAGCGCACAGCTTGAGAGCCAGGAAGCCCACTACGGGATGCAGACAAGGTTGCAGGTGCCCCGTGTAAATTTCTGAGCAGTGGGCGCAGCCCGGGAGAGTAGGCGCGGCAGAGCCTCGCAGAGCAGCGGAGAATCCAGCAGCCTGGTGGAAACCATGCCCCCGGCCCCCTTCCGTGCCCACGGCAGCATCACCCATCAGTGACAGCGACTTTTCCCAGACTCTGGAAATCAAATTCTCTGCATGTGCTACCAATCAGTCCTTCAGAGCTGGTGGTTGGGAGAAAACCGTTAGCCTCCTCGGGTCTAGGCGGCACAGTAGGCTCTGGTCCAGAAACAAGGAAACTGCTAAAAGCAGCCCACGAGGCAGAGGGAATGTAACGGATGACCCGGAAAACTTGTTATCGGGCAGAAAATACCGGGGAGGTGTGCATGTGGAGCCATGCCATCTGGGAGACACCTGCAGAGTCTAGAGAACCCAGCAGGTGACTTAGGGAGGAAGAAGCCACAACACTGGCTGGAGGGGGCTCTGTGGACCCGGGTCCCGTCCCAAGACCCCGTGCAGCCCAGCGCAGGCTGGGAGCTGGGCTTAGCCTAGGGCACTGCTCTGTACTGGAAATGCGAGGTAGATCCCTCCAGAAAACAAGGAGACTGATGGAAGTGGCAGGGAGGGAGGCCTGGGGGGTGCAGAGAGAAGAGTGTATCGACTGACACCAAAGCTTCAAAAACTGGCAGGCAATCAGGAAATTGCCAGAAAAGTGGCTACCCCCTCCCCTGGTGCATGGAGGCTCTGGCCCTCTGGGCAACGGAGTCCCCCTGCTGAGCCTGAGGGTTTCTAGAACTTGAACTCCTGGAATTTAGCCCAGGGATTGTGCTGACTGCCGTGTCCCTTTACAGATGTGGAAACTGAGGCCTGGCCAGGGGTTCGGCTGAGGTGACCCAGATGGCCTTCGGCATTTTGAGATTTGTCCTCATGCTGTTTCCTCACCTCCTTGGCTGGGGGAGCGGCCAGGAGATAGTCGTGGTCCCTTGGGCTGCTTCCTGTTGGCCTCTGATGGAGTTTTGCTTTATGGGGGCGTGGGGAGGGGGCAGGCATAGATTACTGGGGCGAGTCCTTAGCACACTGAGACCATGTCCCTTACCTGATGAGAGTCCCCCAGGAGCCAGGACAGGTTGGAGGCCCCACAGCATTGCCAGTGTCAGCCAGCATAGGGCTGCCACGTAGGCGACCTCAAGGAGTGCTTGATGAGTGAGTGAGTGAGTGCCACTTGTCCTCCTGTTTATGTGCCCAGTGCCGCCGTGTACTAGGCCCTGTCTGGGACACAGATGAATCAGAACGTCCCCCCTGCCACACACACACACACACACACACACACACACACGCACACACACGCCCTCAAGTAACTCACGGTATTGCTAGGCAATGGGGAGCAGTAGAGACAGGCTGCCTGAGATCCAGTCCCAACTTTGTCACTTACCAGCTGTTTTCTCATCTGTAAAATGGGATAACGATCATCCTCCCCATGACTGAACAGGGTAATGCGGCTAAAGAGTTTGCACAGCGTCAGGAACACACCGAGCCCGCTTACTGTAGCTGGGGGTGGCGGTAGTAGCAGCAGCAGCAGAGAGAAGACAGACCAAAGAACCACTTCACAGGAGAGAAAATTAACGAAAGCCGTGGTGGCCTGGGGAGGCAGGCGGGGGCCTGGTATGGGGATGGGGGACATCAGGGAGCACTTCACAGAGGGTTTGCGCCCTGAGCCGTTCCAAGGGGCAGTGCGGTTTGGGTGGGGTGGGAGGAGGATGGGTCACACTTTGTCTCCCCCAGCTCTGCTGCCTGCACGCGGACATGCTGGGCTCACTGGGCCCCAAGGAGGCCAAGAAGGCCTTCGGCGACTTCTGCCACAGCTTCCTGGATAAGTGTGCGGTGAGAGACACCTTCGAGGGGGCCCATCCCCCGTCCCCTTCACCCTGGACAGCCAGCCTGCTCCTCCCAACCTCCAACCTGCTGAGGGCAACGTGAAGGGCGGCCTGGTCTGGGGAGACCCTGTGCCAGCCTGGCCCTCCCTCCACTGCTCCCTCCCCTCAGAGCATCGTACCCACTGGTACTTGGGCTGCCATCCCATTGATCCCAACACTGCCCCCTTCACTGCCGAGTCCTCCCCTCCCTCCCGTCGCTTCTTCACTGCTGAGTCCTCCCCTCCGTCCCTCCCGTCGCTGCCCCTTCACTGCTGAGTCCTCCCCTTCACTCCATTCTCTCCCCTGAGCAGATTCTGCGGGTGTCGGTCCCTCCCACCGTGGCCTTTGAACTTGGTAAGGAGAGGAGAGGGGATTTTGGGATGAGTAAGAGTTCTCTAGCAGGGACCAGGAGCCCCCCGGGAGGGAGGCCGCACTCTCATGCTCCCAGGACGGGATTGTTCTTCCTTCTTCATGGCCACCACAGCCCAAGGAAGCATAGCTGTCAGAGTCGAAGGGTGGGAGGGGAGTCACAGCCCAGGGAACTGGTCCCTGTCCCTGCAGACCGCACGCGGCCCGATCTCCTCTCCGAGGATGTCCAGCGGCAGTTCGTGCAGGAGGTGGTGCAGACCCAGCAGGCAGCCGTCAGCCGGCAGCTGGAGGACTTCCGCTCCAAGAAGCTCATGGGCATGACGCCCTGGGAGCAGGAGCTGATCCAGCTGGGGGCCTGGGTTGGGCGGGACCGCGCCAGCTATGAGGCCCGGGAGCGGCACCTGGCCGAGCGGCAGCTGACCCACCTGGAGGAGATGCAGTGAGTGGGACCAGCCCCTCCGCAGCCCAGAGGGCGCCCTCTGCTGCCCCGTTCCTTCCGTTTCCAGGCTCCCTCTGCAGCTTCAGCGTTTATTTCCCAGCGTTTGGGTTCCTCCCCTGACTTCAGGGGCCCAGCCCTGGCATTTTATCCATCTGGTTTTGCATCTTCCCTTCCCAGCTTTGGGGTCCCTCCTAGTTTCCGGGTCTTGTCCACGGTCTTGCATTCAGGCCTGGGCTTTGGGTCCTGTCCTTGCAACTCTCACGACCCCGGGTGAGAGTCTGTCCTTCAGTGATTGTCCTTCCCAGATGCGTCAGCAGCAACACCCCCCCCCCCCGTCTGCCTCTCTCTCCCTGTCCCAGCTTTGAAGGGGACAGCAACCTGGACAATTGTGCTGGGTGGTCAGGGACCCCAGGCTTAGCAAATTTGTCACAAACTTCTTTCTTCTTCTTACAGACACACCATCTCTAACGATGAGGAAAAGAGGTGATGGAAGCAGAGAGGCCGGCGGGGAGTTCGGTTTCCTGGGCCCGAGGGAGGAGGGCCTGCCTGCCTAGGGGCCTGGGCGTTGAGCAACATCTCTGGCTCCATCCCCTAAAACCCTCTCTCTCCCCGCTTTGCTCAGATACTCAGCAGGAAGTGGTCATGGGGCTGGTGTGGGAAGCGAGCGGAGGGGAAGCTGTGAGGGTAGCAGGGCACCTGCGTCCGTGGGAGTGCGCGTGGCAGTGCGTGTGTCTGTGCGCCCTCACCGTCCCCTCCCCACAGTGCTGCCGTGGTCAGCGCCATCACCCTGTACATGCGCCACCTCGGGGTGCGGACCAAGAGTGGGGACAAGAAGTCGGGGAGGAATTTCTTCCGGAAAAAGGTGCTTCCCTGAGCGCCCAAACCCAGCCCTTACCTCCCCAGAGACCCCCCGGGGGGCCTCGAGACTCTGCACCGCTGGGGTCTGATCCCTCTTTGTTGGCATCGGCACAGAAATGCCCAGCCCCCTCCTCCCCCCACCTTCCATAGGTGATGGGGAACCGGCGGTCAGAAGAACCGACCAAGACCAAGAAAGGACTGAGCAGCTTCCTGGATGCCGCCCGCTGGAACCGGGGAGAGCCCCAGGGTGAGGTGCCCAGCCTCGGCCCTGCCCCGACTTCCCCATGCTGCCCCCACCTCATGGTCCCATCTCTCGTTTCAGCCCCAGACTTTCGACACCTCAAAGTTGAGGCTGATGGTAATAGTCCTGAAGCTAGAGCATCCATCCTGGGGACCTGAGAGAGGAGGGCAGGGGACCTACTAGGTCTGAGGGAGGATGGGCGAGGGGCTGGGACTCCTGGCTCTGAGGGTGGAGGAGGGGTCTCCTGGGTGATGGGGAGGATGGGGCAGAGCCAGCATCTTGGATCCCCAGGCCTTTGTGGATTAGAGTCGCTGGACTCTCATATTCCCCTTTGTCCTTCAATGCCTCCCCAGGTGAGAAGCCAGGCCTTACAGAACGTAAGGGAGGTCTGGGGGTGCCCTCCCGGGACCGGAATGTCGGAGCCCCTGGGCAGGACACCCCCGGAGTTCCTCTGCACCCTCTGTCTGGGGACAGCCCTGACCGGGAACCAGGTGAGAGTTTCCTGGGCCCCGCAGCAAAACAGCCCCTTGCTTCTCTGCCCTCCCTGCTCCTGGTCACCAGGGTTATTGATAACCAACCCCTTCCCTCGGTTTACCCTTTCCACGGCTTTCTTCGCAAGCTCGCACCTCTATTCTGGTGACAGGTTTCCCCACCTCCCTGGACTACGTTTCCCATCGGCCCCCACGGCTTCATTTCCCAGAACCCTCTCTGAGTGCATTACCAATCAGCGCCCCCTTAGATGGTGAGCCCAGCTGCTCCATGAACTTAAGGTCTCACACTCCTTGGGTGGCCCTCAGCCCTCTGGATCTCAGACTAATACTTGGCCAGGCCTGGGTTCAGATCCTGGCTGTGCGCTTGACTTGTGTTAGATCTTGGAAGTCACTCCCCACTCTTCGAACCTCAGTCCCCTCACCTCTAAACGGGTACATTCTCTTCCCACAAGTCCCAGTTGAGTGTCGGGAGAATGCATGGATGTGGACGCATCCAGTCTCCTCCCCGAGTGCGAGGCTGGCACCCTAGTTTTGCAGCATCTTCACCCACTGAGCCCCACCTGCCCATGGCCCTGTTCTCAGAGGTCTTTCCATCTGTCCGTCTCCCGCTGAAGTATAGAGCAGCCACTTGGTGTCGGCCAGGCACTGGATGGCTTTAGAGGAACGGAGGCCCCCAGGGTGTGGGTCTCACCGTGGCAGGGACCTTCCAGCCAGCCTTGCTTTCCCCACCCCCATTATCCCCACAGGTGTTGATGCCCTCCCCGAGCTGGGGGACCCGCCCCCGCAGGGCCCGGCCAGCCTGGAGCCTGCAGCGCCCCTGGAGAGCACAGAGGAGGGTGCTGACACGGAGAGGTGCCCAGGGCCGGGTGCAGGGGAGGTGCCGGGCGCAGGACCGGGCTTATCCAGTGCAGGGAGGGTGTGTGTTGGGGGTCGCACTGCCACTTGCACCTGCCTGTCCCTGAGCCAAGCTGTCTCCACTCTGCCCTGCTCCTCCCTCTTTCCGTCTTCTCCCTTTTTCTTCCGCTCTCTTTCCTCATCTCCCCTTTCCTTCCTTCTTCCTCCCTTTTTCCTTCTCTTCTTCCTCTCCTTCCTTTTTCACTGATTTTCTCTCTCCCCCTCCTCCCTCTCTTTCTCTCCTTTCCTCCCCCTTCCTCTTCCTCTGCTTTCCCTCCCCTCAGCTCCTCCTGGCCCCTCTCCCTCTGCCCCCACCCTCCGCCCTGCACTTTTCCATCTCTTCCCCCTTCTCTTTTAAGCCTCCAGCCCAGCCGCCTTGCTCCTGCCTCCCAGTGCCCCTTCCCTCCATCCCCCAGCCCTCTGTGCTCTGTGCCTGGGGGCCCTGTCCCCCTCACAGTTGGGGGGCAGGCTCTGCCCCCTGCCTGTCCTTGTGCCGCTGCTTTGGGGACCCTTTGGCGGGTGGGGGAGGTGAGTTGGGTTCCATCTGGGTCCACCTCTGACCCTGTGCCCCTCTCTCCCCAGAAGGTGGAAGAGGTGGGTGCCTGGGCCCTGGGTGGGGGGAGGGCTAGCCCCTCCCCCATTTCTCCCAGCCCCTCCCCTCTCCCCATGGGCCACCCCCTCCCCTTCACCCCTGTGAGGGGTGGGTGGGCACGCCACCCTCAAGCCGAAGAGCTAAGTATTGAAATCCCCCTTCCCTCCCTCAACTCCTGCCTCTGTCCCCATCCCCCTGCCTCAGGGAAGGGAGGGGTCAGTTTTGTGCTCCATACTGGGTTCCCCTCCCCTCCTCCACCAATTTCAGTATCCCTTCTGGCCACCCCCCTCACTGCCCCAGCACCCCAAAGTCACACTGGTCCTTCTGACTCTCTCCTCTCTTCTGTTGCATGTTTGATCTCTGTCCTGGTCTCTCCCCATCTGTCCCTGTCCTGGTCTCTCCCCGTCTCTGTCCCTGTCTTGGTCTCTCCCCGTCTCTGTGTCCTGGTCTCTCCCCATCTGTCCCTGTCTATCTCTGTCCTGGTCTCTCCCCGTCTCTGTCCTGGTCTCTCCCCATCTGTCCCTGTCTATCTCTGTCCTGGCCTCTCCCCGTCTCTGTCCCTGTCTTGGTCTCTCCTTATCTCTGTCCTGGCCTCTGCCTGACTCTGTCCTTGGCCTCGGGGTCCAGGCTGTCGGGGCGTCTGGGGCGCTCGGAGAGCCTGCGGGTGAGTGACCGCCGCCGGCCTTCCCGGGGCAGCCTCGGGGCTAAGGGCCGGGGTGGGGGCCGCTCCCGGAGCGACGTGGACATGGACCCCAGCTCCGCCACGGCCGTGCTTGGCCCTGCCCGACGAGCCACGTACGTCACTCCTCCCCCCCATCCACTGAGGCAGCCTGGAGAGTCAGGGAGGCCGGGGTGGGGGGTCTTTGCCAGAATCACCAAGAACTGGGTATCAGATGCTGAGGTCACTGAGGGCCTCCAGTGGTCACAGGAGAGGGGTAAGAGGCTTCTTTCCAGATCTGGGGGCTGGTCTGCAGCCCTAGGGGATGGGGTTGGACACTATAAAGGGTTGAAGGCTGCTCTCTGGGATGCCCTGCGCTGGGGCCCTAATGAGGCCTCTGTCCCACAGCCCCGAGCCTGGAGATGAGGGGGAGCCGGGCCGATCGGGACTAGAGCTGGAGCCAGAAGAGCCCCCCGGCTGGCGGGAGCTCGTCCCCCCGGGCACCCTGCACAGCCTTCCCAAGAGCCAGGTGAAGCGGCAGGAGGTCATCAACGGTAAGTGCCGCCCCCTCCAACCCACTGCGGCCGAGGACACAACCCAGCTCCAGCAGAGTCAGACAGGCGCAGGGAGATGTCCATCTCGGTGTTACTTACACCGGGCAGAGCTTCAAGGCAGCCCGCTTCTGACAGAGCACCGCTTGTTAAGTAAATTGTGGAATATTCCGTGGAACGGGAATGCGGCCATTGTTGAAGTGACATTTCCAAAGAATTTTTTGTAGTGCAGGACAGTGTTGATGTTAGGAGCCAGAAACGGTCTATAAAATTGTATTTGTAGCGTAAGCCTTTGTTTCCTTATTTGGGAAACATGGGCAGTGATAGTTCCTACCTCAAAAGACTGTCACGAAGATGAAGATGAGATGATTAGTGTGAAATGTTCAGCAGTGGTGGGCCCAGGGTAAGAACATTCGGATGCAACTGCTGTTATGACTGTGATCTTCAGCGCTCAGGGGAGAAAAAGATTCCCACCCAGAAAAGTTTGGGAAGATAATCAATACATTAGCAGTGCTTACTTCTGAGCAGATGATGGGAGTATCGTTTTTGTCTCGATTCTGTGCTGTGATTTCAACTCATTTGTGTGTTGAGGGGAGTTTGGCAAACGTACAGTACTTTTGGAAGCTCATTTGGAAGTTAATTTACAGATTACTTAATATTAAGAAGGGTTCTCATTCAGAATTTTTAGGGCAGTAGATAAATGCTTTTTGGGTCACAGATCCTTCTGAGGATCTGATCAAAACATCAGCAGTGCTATCCGATAGAACTTTCTGGAATGATGGTAACATGCAATATCTGTGCTTTCCAACATGGTAACCACCAGCCATATAATGGCTGTTGAGTGCCTAAAGTGTGGTGAGTACAACTAAGAACTGAATTTTGCATTGCATTTCATTTTAATCAAGCAATATTTGAAGAGCTGTGTGTGGCTCATGGCTACCACGTCGGACAGCATAGCGGTTTCTCTCACCAGAAAAATATACATATGTAACACACAAAATGGTACATTTAGTCTCCGGGGACTTTTGGGGCCCCTGGAACTCGGGCCATCAACCTGTGCAGAGAGGGGGTCATTGTGCCAGAAACTGAGCCTGAGAAAACTTGCTGGACGGTTAGACATAAAACACAGCTGCAGGCTGTGTTAGACATAAAACACAGCTTCAGGCAGTGAGGAGACCAACTTGTCTCCGTTTGCCTGGGACTGTCCCAGTTTTAGCACTGAAAATCCCATGTGCCGGGAAAACCATGGTGCGGGGCAAACTGGGACCATTGGTCACCTTGGCTGGCTGCCCTAGCCAAAACAGAAAGGCAGTGGGGCTGAGGAATTCTCAGTGGCTATTTCAGGGGCAAGTGACTCCACGCAGAGAGAATCATCCCTGTCCCGTCCCCTCCTACTCATTCCCCAGCCTGCCTCTGAGAGTGCCCCCCCCATAGTTTGCACGCTCCCCAACCATGCCTCCTGCCCGGTGGCCCTGCAGAGCTGCTGGTGACAGAGGCGGCCCACGTGCGCATGCTCCGGGTGCTATATGACCTCTTCTACCAGCCCATGGCGGATGGGGGATTCTTCTCCCTGGAGGAGCTACAGAACATCTTCCCCAGCCTGGACGAGCTCATCGAGGTGCATTGTGAGTGCAGGGCTGTGGCCCTACGTCCCACTGCCAGCTCTCTCCTTCATTGCCTCGACGACAAACCCTGGAGCCTGGTCTCACGGGCAGCCTCTGTTCCAGCTCTGGGCACGACCCCACCCCAGAACCCCAGAGCTCACATTCTAGGGACACATCATCAACAAGCATGTGGTGGGGAGTGAGGGGGGGGGACAGGCCCACCGGCCCCATGGATCAGACACACCCACCTGCAGCCCGACACCCCGCACCAGCTCCCGACCAGCTCTGCATCCAGTCTCACGGGCCCTGACAGCACCCCCTTTCCTCTCTGCTCCCCACAGCCCTGTTCCTTGATCGCCTGATGAAGCGGAGGCAGGACAGTGGCTACCTCATTGAGGAGATCGGAGATGTGCTGCTGGCCCAGGTGAGGGCGCCCAGCCTAGGGCCACCCCCTTCCCCTCACCCCGCCCCCTCCTTCTGGCTGGGGACCTGAAGTCCAGGCCCCAGGAGACCAGGTCTCAAGCTTTCAACCCCTTCAAGATCTAGGGGTCTGGGCCCCTAACCTGTCCTCCTGTCTAGGCTGCCATCCCCAAGTGAGGCCCCGCTCCCCCCAATCCCACCTGAGACACCCTCCCTGGCCTGAATCTTGCTGTAGTTTGATGGTACCGAGGGCTCCTGGTTCCAGAAAATCTCCTCCCGCTTCTGCAGCCGCCAGTCGTTCGCCTTAGAGCAGCTCAAAGCCAAACAGCGCAAGGAGCCTCGGTTCTGTGCCTTTGTGCAGGTGAGGCAGGGGTCTGGGCCCCAGGGTCCCAGGGGAGGGGGGCCGGTGTCCCGGTCCCCAAGGCCAGCCGCAGCAGAGCCGCCTCAGCACTGCCGTCCCCGCAGGAGGCCGAGAGCCGCCCCCGGTGCCGCCGTCTGCAGCTGAAGGACATGATCCCCACGGAGATGCAGCGTCTGACCAAGTACCCGCTGCTCCTGCAGAGCATCGGGCAGAACACAGGTAGCCGCAGGCCCTGCCCCATGCTGCTGGGCCTCAGCTCTCTTGTCTCTAACCTTGGCCTAGGGACTGGGAGCTTCCAGGGTTGGGGTTCACCGGGGCTGGTCTCCCCCTTGCCTGCAGAAGAGCCTGCGGAACGGGAGAAAGTGGAGCTGGCGGCTGAGTGCTGCAGGGAAATTCTGCACCACGTCAACCAAGCCGTGCGCGATATGGAGGACCTGCTGGTGAGCCTGGGCGGGGCCCCGGGCCAGGGCAGTGGGGCGCGCGTGTGCAGGACCCCCGGCTTGTCCCTCTCGGGGTCGCTGTGGGTCGGCCCCAACTCTTGGCTTGTCACAGTGACACTTCCTTCCCTTCCCTGCCCCAGCGGCTCAAGGATTATCAGCGGCGCCTGGATTTGTCCCACCTGCGGCAGAGCAGCGACCCCATGCTGAGCGAGTTCAAGGTGGCCCCGCCCCCGGCCCACCTGCCCTCCCCTCTCCTCCCCTCCGCCCCGCCCTGGGGATTCTCTGATAACACACCCAGGAAGCCAGAGGGGCCCCTCAACTCTGACCCCCTTCTCATTCCCAGCGGGGCAGCCCCTCCGGACCCCATGGTCATCCGCACCTTCCCCTGCCCCGCCCTCACCTTCACTGACCATCACTCCTTCCTGCCTCCAGAACCTGGACATCACCAAGAAGAAGCTGGTCCATGAGGGCCCGCTGACGTGGCGGGTGACTAAGGACAAGGCTGTGGGTGAGCGCCAGGGCTGCGGGCGGGGGGCCGCGGGACGGGGCTGTCAAGCGAGGGTGCTGAGCACGGGCCTTGCCCCCCTGCAGAGGTCCACGTCCTGCTGCTGGACGACCTCCTGCTGCTGCTTCAGCGCCAGGATGAGCGGCTGCTGCTCAAGTCGCACAGCCGGACGCTGACGCCCACACCCGACGGCAAGACCATGCTGCGGCCGGTGCTGCGGCTCACCTCCGCCATGACCCGAGAGGTGGCCACTGGTGAGGCCCCGGGCACGGCTGTCCCCGAGGCAGGGGAGGAGCCCTCCAAGGAGCCCGGCACGCGCGTTCTGGCCAAGGCCAAGGCCAAGGCCAAGGCTGTGAGGGGGGGCCCTGGGCTGGGCACGGCCGGGGCCACAGGCCGGTTGTGGATTTTACTGAGCGAGATGGGGAACTGCCCCAGGTTTTTGCACAGATGAGCAGCCAGTTCTAACTGGTATTTTGAAAAGACCCTGGCTGCCTCTTGGGGGTTGTAGGCAGCAGGGGTGGGAGCTGGGAGCCCAGTGAGGGGGCATGGTGGGGGGAGTGGTTCCAGGGGTCTCATAGGTAGAGCCAGACTGGGGGCTTGTTTCCTGATTAGGTGAGAGAGGGCTCCGGAGGGAGGCACCGGGGGCGGGGCAGAGGGGTGAGTTGAGTCGTGGGAGCCACAAGGTGCCACCATGATGGGGGCCTTCCCCAGGTGCATGTTGGGATGGCCCTGGCTTTGAGCCTCACCTCTCCCTCCCCCTGCAGATCACAAAGCCTTCTATGTCATTTTTACCTGGGACCAGGAGGCCCAGATATACGAGCTGGTGGCCCAGACCGTGTCGGAGCGGAAGAAGTGAGCAGCTCTGGGTTCCAAGAGCGGGTGGAGGAGGAGGAGGCCCAGGGCCCAGGTTCTCTGGGGACAGGGGGTGAGTGGGAGGTCCTGGCACAGGGTCTGGGGGCTCTGACTGCCCAGGGGCTGCCCTGTCTCCCCAGCTGGTGTGCCCTCATCACTGAGACCGCCGGATCCCTGAAGGTCCCTGCCCGCACCTCCCGACCCAAACACCGGCCCAGCCCCAGCAGGTGAGGGAGCCAGGGAGGCAAGTGGAGGGCAGGGGCCAGCTTCCCTGTGTGTCCCCAGAACCTGAGCTCCAGCCCAGTCTCCACGTGCATGTGTGTGTCTGTGTGTGTGTGTGTGTGTGCACGCGCGTGCCTGTGAAGGCATGTACACGCGTGCGCCGACCCCACCACGGTCCATCTGTCTCCTATCCAGGCCTCTCTGTCTTCCACCAGCCGGGCCTCTCTGTCTCCCTGTCTCCCAGCCTTGACCTCTGTCTCTGTCTCCGGACCTCCCTGCCTCCCCACCTCTAGTTCTCTGTCCCCCTGCCCCTGCTGCCCACCAGGGCCAGGGCGGCGGGGTCACCCAGCACTTGCTCCCCCAGCACCCGTGAACCCCTGCTCAGCAGCTCTGAGAACGGCAACGGTGGCCGAGAGATGCCCCCGGCTGACGGTGAGCCTAGATAGAGGGGTGCCAAGTGGGGGTGGGGTGTCCACAGGAAGCCCAGCAGGATCTGAGTCCCCTGCCTGCTCCCCGACTCAGGCCGGATGGAGAGAATCTTCAGCGCCCTCCTGCCCTTCTGCAGACCAGGCCCTGAGGGCCAGCTCGCCGCCAAGGCCCTTCAGAAAGGTAGCTCAGCCCCACCCCCGCAGGGCTGCCGCCAGCCGGAACAGTGCTTTCCAACCTGCCGTATGGCCAGCCACCAGAAACAAATGCACCAAATCCACCTCCTGCGTGGCCCCGACCCTGCACCACTGTCCTTGGTGGCCCCAAGTCCCTCTTCCTTTTGCAGCCCCGCCCCTTCCTTAACCTTCAGTTTAGCCTCTCCCTGGACCCATCTCCATCCTCGGTGCCCTCCCGCCCCGCCCCCACCCTAGCCCCAGCCTCACCTCTGCACCCCTTTTTGCAGCCCCCAGCCCCTTCTGCAGGTCTGGCCAACCGGAAGCTCACTCCCACCCGCAGGCCCCTGGCCTCTGTCCCACCGCTCCCCTCCCACCCATCCCAGCCCGAGCCCTGCCTCTGACTTTGTCCCCTTGCCCCTGTCCAGTGCTGTCCCTGAAGCAGCTCCTGCTCCCCTCGGAGGAAGACAGTGGGGTGGGGCCGCTGCTCGAAGGCGATGGAGTCCCAGGGGGTGGCCCCCCAAGCCCAGCACAGCCCCAGGAAATTCGGGAGGAACTGCTCAGCCTGGAGGAGACCATTAAACAGCTGGAGGTGGTGGCCTTGCGGTGGGTGGGGAGGAGGGGGCTGACTCAGTGGAGGGACCCTCCTCATTGACGATCCCCCAACCAGGAGGTGGAGGAGGAGTTTTGCCGCCTGAGACTCCTCCTGTCTCCGCTCGGGGAGAACACTGTCCCCCAGTCTGGCTGTACCTGAGGCCCCCTGCCCCAGGCAGGTGAGTGGGGGACTGGGGGAGCCAAGCACTGCCTGGGGAGGAGGGACCAGAGTGGCTCCCTCAGGCACTCGCCACTCCACAGCCCCATCCATCTCTCTCCCTCTGTCTTTGACTTTTGCATCTCCCCACTCTGCCTCCTGCCTCCATCTGTCCGTCTCTGTCAGTTTCTGTTTCTCTGGCTCTTTTGTGCTCCTTCCCCACCCTCCCTTTCTCCCTGTCTGTTTCTCTCTCCATCTCTCTCCTCTTTCTCTCCATCTCTCTTCCCATCTCCATCTCCTTTTTTCTCCTACATCTCCCCCTCCCCCCAGGCCTTTTCACAAGAAGGAGAGGGCCACCCGCCACTGCACAGCTGCCGCAGCATCTCCAACCCCAAGGGCCTGAGGAGAGGGAGCCAGGCTGCCAGGGCCACGCCTAGGGGGGCCCAGCTGGGATCACTGCCCCCCGAACCTCCCACTGGCCTCGGCCTTCTCTCCCTCCTGCTTGGGGGACTCAGGGCTTCATTCCATGGGGGCACCATCTGGCCCCCATTCCTGGGCCATCTCAGTATTGCCCGGGGGGGGGGCCAGCCCCCACCCCCAAGTGCCTTTGCTCTGTTTTTATACCCTGAATTGGAGGTTTATTTTTTAATATATATTATCTAAGGAGAGGTCTGTGTTTGTGACGGCGGGCAAGGGCCTCGGCGCGGTGTCTGGAACCCTCCACAACTGTCTGGCATCACTTCCTGCGTCTGTCCTACCCCGTCGCCTCTATGCCTTTTGCCTTTCTCCAGTTGTTCATTCATTCGTCCCTGTGTCTTGACAGTGACTCCCGAGCCCCCCCCCCAACACCCCTCCCAGCTCCCACCCCCGAGCCCCCTGGTCACCCACGACGACGCTGGGCGCCCTGCATCTCACACTTCTTTCTGTTCTTTTATTTTTGTAGTAAACTCTCTGGAGGTCGCTGGTGGGGGTCATGGGGCAGGGGGCCCTCCTGGGTGGGGGCTGGGGGCGGGGTTATTGCTCTGAGCTCCCTGTCCCCAGGGGGCCTGTGATGGAGGCGGGGGCATCAGGACTGGGGCCGGCACAGGGGGAGACGCGGCTGCACGAACACTCAGGTCACAGCACAGGGGCAGGTGGGCAGGGAAGGCTGGGCGCCGTATTGCACTTTGGGAGTGGGCCAGGCGGGGACCCCCTCAAACTGGAGCCTGGGGAGGAGGCTGGAGGCCATCGTGTCCCCTCCCCTCTCCGGAGGGGGAGGTGAGACCCACAGTCTGGGGCTGGGGAAGAAGACTGGGGCCGCCGTGGGCCTGGGCCTGGGAGGGGCCGAAGGCTGGTCCTCGGCCTCAGGCAGGACATCGAGAGCAGACCAGACAACGGAAGAGGCTGTGCGAGCGGCCACCCTGGTCCCCGCCCTGGCAGAATCCATCACCCCGCGCCGGCTCAGCTGCCGACCCCCCCTTTGCCCGCCTTGGCCTTGGGGGGCGCGGGGAGGCCCTCGTCGCCCTCGCTGTCAGAGCTGCAGCCGCTGACGTCGGTAATCTCCAGCTCCGAGTCGCTGTCTTCCTTCCCCCCCAGCGCAGCCTCTGGGCCCCCAGCCCTTGGCAGTGCCAGGCGAGGGGCTGCTGCCAGGCCCGAGGG
This sequence comes from Eubalaena glacialis, assembly GCF_028564815.1. Lineage (NCBI taxonomy): Eukaryota > Metazoa > Chordata > Mammalia > Artiodactyla > Balaenidae > Eubalaena > Eubalaena glacialis. The sequence goes on along the minus strand of NC_083733.1, from coordinate 58,394,266 downwards.
GCGCTCGGGGCCCAGGCCCTCCGCGGTGGCAGCCAGCAGGGGCGTGGCGGTGGGGCTTCCCCCTGCCCCTGCTGAGGGCAGGTGGCCCAGGGAACTGGCCAGAGGGTTGGGGTAGAAGTGAGGGGGGTAGAGAGGTGGGGGCAGCTTGGGGAAGGGGCCGGTGAGGTACGGGCTAAAGTTCCAGGGGTGCTCTGGGAAGGCGCGGCCGAAGGGACCCAGCAGGCCGGGGGGCTTGGAATAGCCAGTGGCACCTGGTGGGGGGGGAACCGGGGTGGCGTTCAGGCTGGGCCACTCTGCCCCACTATCAGGGCTGGCTGCCGGGGCCTTAGTAAAGGGTGCCACCTCCCTGCCGTATTCCACCCGAGTCTCCCATTGTCCTCACACGCGGGATCTCCCCACCCTCACGTGGCTTCCCCCCATCTCTACCTCCCCACCTGTCTCCCATTCATTTAGCGCCCCCAGAAAACCCTTCTCTCGGCCTGTCCCCCTCTCCGGCTTCCCTCCTCCCTGCCTCACCTCGCATCCTCCGACTTTTAAACACACGCACGTGCACACACACACACACACACACACACACACACACACACACACACACACACAGCCTCGCCCGGAGCCTCCTTCCTGCATCCTGTCTCCTCCCCCATCTTTGCCCTCACACAGCCCTCCCCGGCACACCTGGACCCCAGGCCCTTACCAGAGCCCAGCAACGGGAAAGGGCTGTCCAGACGCAGTTTGTCTGTCTCGGGGGTGAACAGGGGCGCCCGGGCCCCCGGCTCTCCCAGGCGTGGGGCAGAGAACAGGGTCTGCAGGGTCTGGAGAGGGAGGGGAGGGAGTGGGTGCCACTCAGACTGGTTGCCCCCTCCCCAGGGAGTTCATGGCACTAAGCACCTCGCTCTGGGATCCCAGGATCCTAACTCACCTCGGGGGTGAGGGGAGGAGCATCTGGCCCAGGGGCTCCCCCAAAGGGACCAGGGGTCAGCAAGAGTGGAGAGCCCGTGGTGGCTGCTGCCACGTCCAACAGTGGGTAATTGACAAGCACGACTTTGCTGAAGTTGAACTTGTAGGTGAACCTCTTCCCTTTGGTCTTGTGGAGAATCCGCTTGTTGTAGTAGTAGCTGTGGACAGAAGGAGGATGCTGATGCTGGGGGTGGGACCCAGGGAGGTGAAGGCAGAGCCCCTAACACATGCTCTGGGCTGGGCAGAGAGCACAACAACTTGGGAAAACCGAGGCTCGCAGAAATCCTTTGGCCAAGGTCACAGGGCAAGGAAGGGGTGAGGCAGGGGCTGGGATCCTGGCCTGTGTGGCTCCAAAGCCCAGGGCTCTGGTCCTTCCTTCGTGCCTTCCTTTCACTCACAAGTAGGTACTTACAGTAGCTACACGTGCAGAGCCCTGTGTGCTGGGATCTGACAGGATTCTGCCCCAGGAAGTTGAGGGAAAGCCCCCAGGGGGCAGGGGCCCAGAGGGACAGTGAGAGGAGAGGGGCGAGGTGGGAGTGGGAGTCCCGGCCCCCAGCCCCTCCTCACCGCAGGGCCCGGCTCAGCTTGTCATAATTCATGTGGGGCTTGCACTTTCGGATGCCCCAGAGCCGAGCCACCTCGTCGGGGTCCTTGATGACGAATTCCCCGTAGTCCCCCTGCCAGGCGATGACACCCTGGTACTCCTCCTTCTGCAGCAGCTCCAGGATAAAGTGCCACAGCTGGATCTGCCTCGAGCCGGGGGACGACTCCGGCTTGTAGGCCCAATCCGGGAAGGCAAACCCTGGGGACAGGAGGCAGGGGTGCGGCCCCGGGTCAGGGCGCCAAGTCCGGGGCTCTGGGTCCTCCTTGGATTCAGGAGCCAGGAGGCATCCAGCTCTCCCCTGACTCCTGGTCTCTGATGAGCAGTCACCCAGCCTCAGGCATGTTTAGGGACCCGATTCCCGCTCTTCACGCCCCAATTGGTGTCTAGTCCCCAAACTGTCCAAATAGAGGGACAGAGCTCGGCGTCCAGGGACACTGGGTTGGCAGTTCCAGCCTGATCCCCTACCTTCGCACAACTTGGGCAGAGAGTGGGAGGGAGGGACCAGTTTCCTGCATTCTTGACTGTGGGGGTAAACTGGGAGGGGCTTGCAGGGAAGGGCACGCCCTCCACAGCATTCTCCCCGCAGCCCCCCAGGCTGGCCCTGCCCCCGAGGGCTCTGGTCTGAGAGACCCTGATTCCTGCTGTCCCCCCTCCCTGTCTCCTGTCCATCTCTCCCTGAACTTCCCTCCCCCCACCACCCCAGCTGACCTCACCCTGGCACGTCCAGGCTGGGCCTGTGTACATGTGTGTCTCTGCACCTGTCCATGAATTTATACTTTTCACGTCCCTGTGTCCCCTCCCTGCATCCATGCTACATTGGTCTGAGAGCAGTGAGTGTCTGCGGATGCCCACAGCACACAGCCTATAGGTCTCACAGACGTCCACTCACCCTCGAGGGACCCCCAGCTGTACCACGGGACACAGATGCACCAGAGTGCCACACTCCTGCTGGGGCATGACACACCACACACCATGTGCCGCCAAGGCGGACACTCCGGATACGGAGCATCGCACACCCATCCCAGCACACGCAACAGCACGTCTCGGGCCCCTCAGCACTGGGATCCACTAACAGCACGACCGTGATGAGAGACACGCAGGACCCCAAAGGGCCAAATGAAACACTGTGGTGGAAACAGTGAGTGCAGCATCAAGACGCATGTGTCAACCTGACAGGCACACCCTGGGTGACACCACGACAGTAGAACAGCCTCCCAACCCCCAGCCCCACAGGCACCCAAGTCTTAACACCCACAGCTCAGCGCTGTATGTCTCACGCTCAGGTGGGCGTCCTGCGCCCCATGTCCAGACACCCAGATGCTAGGTGGAGACAGGAGGGGCTTGCCCACCCCTAAATCTCACCTCCCATCCACAAGGCCTCAGGCCCTGCGTCCTGCTTCTCCTATGCCACATCCTCTGTCCCCTTCCCCCTCCTCAGAGACCCCAGAACCAGGCATGAAAACAGGAGGCAGAATTAGCCTATAAGAAGCTGAGAACCATGCAAGAAAGGGAAGGAGGTTGGTGAGGGAGGGCACTCTGAGCTGGCAGACCATTTGTATCCACTTGCTGTGTGGCCCTGGGCAGTTCCTTGCCCTCTCTGGCTTATTAGAATTTCAGGGATGGGAGGCAAGGAGGAGCAGGGTCGCATCAAGGCTGCCTGGTATCTAAAAATGGGAAATACGGCCTCCCTGCCTGAGGCTGAAGGCCAGGCAGTTTCCTCTCTGAAGGGAGGACTTTTCTCTCAACTCCATCTGGGGTCTTTCTCACCTAAGAAGACAGAGCTCAATCAACACGCGACCTCTGGCCCATTCCACACCCAGAACACGTCCCGGGGGGAAGCGGCTGTATCACAGACACACCCACACGACCCCAAAGATGACAACGCACAACTGGCCACACACTTGTAGACACACAGTGCAGCCCGGAAACGCCACCTGTCCAACGCACGTCCTCGGATGTGCTGTACATGCTGACACACACACAACGAGAGGGAGGACCGGCAACCTCGGCACACAGACACATACACGTCAAGACACACACACGTCAAGACACACAGCCCCCAATATCCAGCTACACTCAGGGACACACAGATGCAAGAACCACCTCCACACACCCCAAACACAGACACAGCCCCCGACACAGAGGCCTGGGGAGCACCCACCCCCGCAGCCCGAAACGCACCAAGCTTAGCCGTCCATTCGGTTCGAAATGCCACACACCACGAAAGGAGCAGCCAGAGGCTCTTCAGCCACCGAGGCAGGAACACACATGGCGGCCAGCGGGCAGACACCCCCAGCCCTGAAATGCAGCCATTCAAAGTCCCAAAGACACACAAACGCCCAGCCCAGAGACACTTGGGTAGCCTCGGACGTACACAGACAAGCAGGCACACCAGCTCAACGAAGAGGCGAACGCACACTTTCCCAGTGTGACCCCTTCTTCCGGAAAGCCTGAAGGGTGACACAGAGACACACTCCAAGACCCCAAATAACCAGGCACCAAGTCTCGTCTCTTCCCCTCTCTCTCTCTCTCTCTCTCTCTCTCATTGTGGGGCGCGCCCACATCCCCGCTCTGGTCGTCCACTTCCAAGCAAGCCGTCCTCTTTCCCAGGCTCCGGCTGGTTTGGCCACGTTTCCGTGTCCCCCTGCCTGGGTCATCCAGTCTGTCCACTTGCCCACCAGCGCCTAGCCTAGTGCCCCCTCTCGCCCCCGTCCCTGCCCCATCAGTGCCCGTCTCTCTCCAGTCTCCCTGCTTCTCTTTGACCGCAGGTCCTGGGTGGGAGCAGACTGCAGCTGGCCGAGACCCCAGGTCCTCAGGCCCCAGGTTCCTTGTCCCTCTCCAACCTCCACACCTCACCTGCCCTCCAAAACACGCTCGCGTCCCAGCAGGCAGGTGGCAGGGACATCTAGCTGTGAAGTTTTTAGCCAAGTTTTTCATGAAGGGGTTGGATTCAGGTGACTCTGACTGAGACCCGGGGAGGTGGAAGGAAGACAGTGAGAGATGCAGAAAGGCGGGGCCGGCTTGCTGGGAAGGCCCGAGGGCTAGGGAAGGGGTGGGGGAGGTCCAGGCCAGTTACCAGGGGTCCAGAGAGCCGGCAGGGCAGGCGGGGCGAAGAGAAGGTCGGAGACGCAGCTGCAGTCCATGGTGGAGCTGGCCCTGCAGAGGCCAGACAGACAGACGCGTGAGCACGGGATGGAGCAGGCGGGAGAGACAGACACTGCCCCTCCACCCAGGTCCCAGCCAGCCTGGTGCCCGCTGCCCTCGCCCCCTACATCCCGCCCCGCCTGCCTGCCTCCTCCAGCGGGCACCCCTCTGCCTGCTGGTCCCCCGGGTTCCCGGTCCCTCTCCCGGCCCTGTGCCCTGTCCTTCCCTCCCAGCTGGTCCTCCCAACCAGTCCTCCCGGCAGCCTCCCCTTCCTCTGCGCCCCATCACTAACCAGGGGCTCCCAGCCTCCCTCCTCGCTCCTCACCACTCACTCACTCACTCACTCACTCACACTCGCTGGCTCTCGCCGCCCGCCCGCCCTGCACCGTCTCTGCCGCGGTCTCTCCATCCCTCGCCTCTCGCCTGACCTCTCAGGGTCCGTCTCTGCGTCTCTGGGTCTCCCTCTGTCTCTCTCTGTGGCTGCCCCGAGTCTATCCCACTGCCAACCTCCTCGCCCCACCCCGCCCCTCCCGGCTGACCCCCCCCGGCTGCCTCATCCACTCCCGCGCTGCCCGGAGCTCTCATCTGTCGGCCCAGAGCCGGCCAGCACCGGCGGCCGTCCCGGCCCTGCCCTCCGCCCCACCCACCCCGCACAGTGGGCCCCCAGCGCCCGCATAAGTGCTCCCGCAGATTCCTTAAACCTGCAGCTCCCCTCAGACCCCGACCACTTGGGCCTGCTTCCCCGGCAGGCAGCCCCCCTCAGACACCTCTTCCCCTTAGACCTGCCTTCCCCCCAGACACCCCTTCCCCTTAGACCTGCCTCCCCCCCAGACACCTCTTCCCCTTAGACCTGCCTCCCCCGCAAGACACCCCTTCCCCTTAGACCTGCCTCCCCCCCCAGACACCCTTCCCCTTAGACCTGCCTCCCCAGACACCCCTTCCCCTTAGACCTGCCTCCCCCCGAGACACCTCTTCCCCTTAGACCTGCCTCCCCCGCAAGACACCCCTTCCCCTTAGACCTGCCTCCCCCCCAGACACCCCTTCCCCTTAGACCTGCCTCCCCCCTCAGATACCTCTTCCCCCTTAGATCTGCCTCCCCCTCCAGACAGCCCCCCTCAGACACCCCTTGGATCTGGCTCCCCCCCACCACAACAGGTCCCCCCTTTCAGATCCCCACTCCCTCGGATACCCCTCTCCTCAGGTACCTAATTCTCCTGAGATACCCCATCCCCTGCCCATCCCTGTCTCTCAGACCCTTTCCCCTTTCTGTCAGCCCTCTGCCTCAGATACCCCACCACCCAGACCCCACCCTCAGTCACCCACACCCTCAGACATCTGCTCCTGTCAGAGGCCCATCCCAGACACCCCAACCCCCAGGTCCTTCTGCCTCTCACCACTCCACCCCGCCAGACCCCACCTCTCAGAGGGCACGCTTTCCTCAGCCTCCCTCCTTTAGACACAAGCCCCTCAGATACCCACCCACCCCTCCCCGTCACACACTCATAAACACACCATCCCTCTCCCACGCCCGGCTGCTCAGAAGATCCCACACACCTCAGAAACCCACACCGTAAACCCCACCCGACCCCTTGGACACCAGAGGAGACTTGTCAGCCCACTTGCCCTCAGACTTGTCCAGTCTCCCACGGCCGCCCTCACCCCAGCCCCGTGTCTACTGAGGCTTCTCCCCTTCACTCCCTCCAGCACTCAGACCCCTCCCGGGGGCAGCCCCTCCCCCGTCTGCTCCCACACCCCCATCTCACCCCAGCTCCCCAACTTTCTCTGTTTATCTCCCTCCCTGTCTCTCTCTCCCTCTTTGTCTCTCTTTTCCCTTCTCTGTCTCCTCCCACTATCTCTTTTCCATTTTTCTGTCTCTCTCCTCCCTCTTTCCTTGTCTCCCCTCAACCTGGGGTGTCTCTCCCCATCTTTCCCCACTCAGCTCTCTCCCCCGTCTGTCTCTCTCTGTCTCTCTCCCTCCACCATTCAGTCTTTTCCTACTTCTCTGTCTTCCACGTCTGCTCCCCCATCTCTTTCCAGGTCTGTCCCTCCCTGTCCCCCATCCCTTCTCTTGTCTCTTTCCCCCCCTGTCTCCCCAGGTCCTGCATCTCTCATTCTCTCTGCACCATCTGTCTCTTTTCCTCCCTTCTCTCCCCTCTCTAACTCTCTCCGTCTCTCTGCCCCCACCTCTCTCCCCATCTCCCTCTATCCCCCAACTCCCCGCACCTCGCCCCGTCCACCTCTCTCCCACCTCCCTAGCTCTCCCTGCCTCTCCGGGCTCCCCTCCCTCCTGCCTCCGCACCCCCCCCCCGCCCCCACCCCCTATTGGCCCCTCTCATTTCCGTGTTGGTTTTGATTTCTCTTCCCGACGCTTTCAACTCCCCGCCGCCTCCTCCGGACACGTTATAACGAGGAGCCGTGGGATCGGCGCTCCGGGCCCTGCTCCCACGCTCCCCCTTCGTCTCTCTCTCTCGCTCGCATCTCTGCCATCTCGAGGTCTCTGCCTGCCTCTTCTCCCGTCTCTGTCCCCCGCCCGTGTCCTGTCAGGCCCACGGGGACCGGCCCCCACCCCCTCTGGTTCTGTCCCCTTCCCTGCATGTCTGCCCTGATTGTCCGGGGTGCAGCACCGCATCTCTGGGTCCCCATGTCTCTCCGTCCCTGGGTCCTCACGTCTCTGCGTCTCCACACCACCCTGTTTTTATGTCTCTGGGTCTCCACATCTCTCCTCCCAACATCCCTGTCTCCATGTCTCTCTGTCTCTGTCTCCCCGTCTCCGCATCTCTGTTTCTGTCCCAGCAACCGTCTCTTGGGGCCCCTTTGATCTCGCCCTGCCCCTGGCGCCCCCCTGGCCCCATTGATCGCAGATCGACTGATGGGGGGAGCAGGGCCTGTGGGGCCGGGGCTGCGGCCCTGGCAGGGGCCTGGCAGGACGGCCGGACAGACAGACACACAGCCCCAGTGGCTGCAGAGGGGGAGCTGCCACAACCCCGCCCCTCCCAGCCAGTCCGCGCGGGCGGATGGGGACTCCGGGCAAGCTTTAATTTTTAATTTTATTTTGCTTCCTCCATACCCCCCGCCCCCCATCTCCACCGCCCGCAGCCATGGCGCCGAATATGTGTGTGTGCGCGTGTGCGTGTGCGTGCAGCAGTGTGGAGAGGGGCTGGGCGGGCGAGAGCTGCCTTCCTCCTCTCCCTGCCAAGCAGCTACACAGATCCACACGCCAACCCAGGCACACGCACCACACTGCCACAGCTCAACAAAGTGACACACACCACACTGGCACACACAACACACAGCACGAAGATGTGTGATGCACATGTCCACAAACTCATACACATCAAGACTGTCACAACTGACGCACATCACATAGACCCACACAGCAACCCAGGCACACATACCACCGTGTTACACACAACAGACATGCATGTCAAAATAGTCACACACACATCATCATGGTCATAGACATCAACCCAGAGACAGACACACAATTATACACAGATATGCACAAGACACACAGCAATTCAGTCCCATACAGAAACAAAGACATACAATCATAAATCATAGACAGACACACACTAACATAGACACACTATCATACACCAAGGCTCACAATCAAATACAGACACAGAGACCTACAATCACACACTGACACAGTGCCACACAGAAACAGAGACACACCCAGGCACACACGGCAGCACAGCCAAGCCAGTCACACACAAGTGACACGAGAGCACACAGAGTCACACAGACAAGCACCCTGCGTGCACACATGCTCCATCATGCAAGGAGACAGAGGCACACACACCACACCAACACAGCCAGCCACCGCAAGGCCACAAACACATGCGGCCTCACACACACACACACACACACACACACAGACCCACAGCCCAACTGGGTGGGGTGGGCACTCAGAGATAACCCCACCCTGGGGTCCCGCTGCTCCTGCCATCATCTGTCCAGCTGTCTGTCCATCCACCCATCTGTGGATGTCCCAAGCCAGCCCCTGCCCCTGCGTGTGCACGTGTGTGAGGCGCGCACTGGCCCAGGCCTGCCTCTGCTGCTGTCTCACTAGAGACAGATCCCAGCCTCTCTCAGGCCTGCTGGGTGTCAGTGTCTCGTCTCTCTGTCTCTCTCTCTCTCAGGGTCTTTGTGGCCCCATCTCTCTGTCTGCCTCTATCTCCAAATATCTCCATCTCTGAGTGTCTCTGTTTCTTGTCTCTGTCTCTGGGTGTCTCTGTCTCTCCCTGTCTCTGTCCCTCTCTGTCTCTCCCCATCTCTCTTTGCCTCTGTCTCCTCACCCCCCCATCACCCCGGCCCCCTGGGCTGGGGTTTAACCAGTTGTTTTGATTTCTCTAAGCTGCTCCGGCTGCCTCGGGAGCCGCCTCGGGCCTCACACCCTCACCCCAGCCCCTTCATCCCTCACCCAGCGCCCCCCCCCGCCTCCCCTTAACACAATCTGCACAAGTGGAATGAAAATTGATTTTTTTTTTAAATTTCATATCTTCTCTGGGGCTCTGTCTAAAGAGGAGAGAGACGCGGCCCAAGACCCTTCTCCCTCGGCCCCCTGCATGCACACACATCACACCCGGACACAGACACACACACACACACCAACACTCCATCTTCACCCACCCTGGGGACACACACCTCCCTACACCACACACCCGTGTAGGACACACCTGTGCACACAGTAGAGACACACAGCAGACCCCGGTGCATGCACACACTCTCTCTGGACACACACCACACACACCGTGTCCCATCTGGGTGCACACAGCCGGATGCCTGCCGTCACACACTATATTAGCACGTGCTCACCGCACACCTGTCCGTACAGATTATGCCACGTCCATGCGTACACAAACCTAGGCTCAAGGACCTCCCATCACTGGCACCAATGAGACCCCCGTGGCTGTCCTGGGGAGGACGGGGTCACGAGGGTGACAGGGGCTCTCCTGCCCGGACTTGCCCCACACTCCCCAGGTCACCCGCTCCTACCCCGGCCCACACCCAACAAATGCTCCGGCCTGACCCTGGGCAGGGGTGTCTCTGTGCGTACACACACACACACACACACACACACACCTCTCACTTCTTCTCTCAAGGCCACACAGTGTCATCCCCACAACAGGGTGGCTCATCCCCACACAAAACACAGGGAGGGAAACACACAGGCACGCATGACACACACACAGTGGTACCATACACAGGCCGATGCTCACACGACATCAGAGTCTCAGCCCCACACAGCGCCGGGCATCGGTTCACACAGTAGTACACACATATACCATCCAACAGTCACACGTGACTACACAACCACACACACACAGCCTTCAACACCCTTCATGGCTGGTCACACATAGTATGTCACTTAATTGTCATGCACTGGTACTCCTTATCCAGCTCGTTACATCCAGCCTCCCAAAATGAATGCGAGCACACACACACACACACACACACACACACACCCCCGTACATGTCTGATCCCAGACTCAGACACAAGCCCACAGGCTCAGACACACAACAGCACCCCCTTAACAAAAAGGCATTGCCGCACACACTCACACAGCCAATCTTTGACGCAGAGATTTGCGGGGATTTTTGTGACCACGTCCACAGCTATTCCTTTGCCATGTTCCTCACACGCACACTCACCAGCCTGGCTCCTGGGGTCCCACCTGGGTGGCACTCTCGGTCCTTCCACCCCGTCTCCCTTGGGCTATTAAGCCTTCTCATCTCCTGGCCCTCAGAGATGTGGGCTGTCCTGTCCTGGTCACTCAGACACACCGCGTGGCCACCTGACTCGGAAACTCCAGACACGGCAACAGCCCCAAAGTTCTGGGGCAGTCACACACCAGACAGCTGAGCATCACACCCAAGTCACACACATGCTCACAAACACGACACGCGTGGCTTAATTCAATCCCAAGTTCTCACGCACGCACAGTCACTGTGCCCAGAAACACACACATGTCCACACGTCACACTTACACGTGCTGCAACACAATCACACAGTCCCACAAAAAGACAGCCAAGCCCCCCCCACCACACTGTCACACACCACAGACACACACAGTCCAGACGGCTTGCACACGTGCACAATGTGCACACGCACACATGCGCGTGCACACACACACACACACACAAGGGAACCTCTGCCCAGGCTGACTGTGCAAGACAGACAGAGGGGTAGTTTGTCAGACAGATGGGGCACCGGCTTCCAGCCTGGAGAAGGTGTGTCTGTGGCACAGGGTTCGGGTACGGGGTGCTTGGGAGGCACGAAGCCAGGGAGGGATGGAGACCTCACACCCACCCTCACCCTGTCTCTCCCTCTAGCTGGCGTCTCTGTCTGGGGTGGTGTGTGTCTCTGTGGGTCTCTGTCTCTCTCCCTGAGCCCCAGCCTCTGCACGGATGTCCCTGGGGCTGTGGCCAGCGCGCGGAACGGTGTCACTGGGGGGGGCTGGCGAGGGAGCGTCCCCGGGGAGGTGGGAGCCGCAGTGCCACGCACCCCGCCTACCAAACAGCACTGGGGGAAGGGAGAGGGAGGGAGGCACAGCAACCACAGATGGACCCGGAGCCCAGGCTGCTCCCCCACCCTTGCCCCTCCCCTCGGAGACCCAGAGAGATGGAGGAAGCGCAGGGGTGGGGAGAGACAGAGAGACGGAGAGACACCCACAGAGGGAGAGAGACAGAGACAGAGAGACAGAGTGATGGGGAGAGGGAGACAGAGAAGAGGGAAGCAGCACAGAGCAGGAAATAGATGGGAACAGAGATGGGAGAGACCCAGAGAAAAGATGGGAGGCCAGAGAGAGTCCCACAAAGACAGAGAGGGAGCGAGAAGCAAAGAGAGAGACAGAGAGACAGGGACAGGGCGGGAGATCGAGTTAGGGAAACCCAGGAAAGGGGAGTGAGTCAGAGAGGCTTCACAAAGTGAATTAGAGCTGGAGGTCACGAGGAGAGAGCTGCTGGGAGGAGAGACCCCGGGTCAGGGAGGAAGGAGAGGAGGGGGCAGAGATGCGGAAAATTGAGGGATTAGGGCAGAGGCAAAGGAGAGGATGAGGGAGAGCTGCGGGGAGCTGCAGGGCAGAGGCCGGAGCCACAGGAAAGTGAATCCGTCAGCTGGCCCAGGCAGATCCCAAGTGCGGGTTCACGGCCACCTTGACACCCACCCTGGCCCTTCTGCGGTCCTGGGGGGGGGTGTCAGTGTCCCCGCGGGGCCTGACCTAGCCCCTGGCTGCCACCCCAACTCCAAAACCCACCCCTCCCCCTCCTCCTCCTCACCTCCACCTGCCCCAGCCCCAACCCCAGCTCCAGCCCCAGCTCCAACCCCTGCCTCATCCTGAACCTCACCCTCTTCCCAACACCAAGTTGATTCTCAACTGCAGCTGTCTCCCTGTCCCATCCTCACACCCCAGGCCCTGCCCCACTGCCTGGGCTGGACCTTTTGGCCCCTTGCCCTCTACCAGCGACAGTGACAGACGTTTAGGGGCAATGACCTCGATGTGGTGGTGCTGGGGAGGGAGGTGGAGGGACAGGAGACCGAAGGCAAGTGTGATCAGCCAGTCCCAGGAGCCAAGAGACCGCGAGAGGCCCTCTGGACTGTACTGGCCAAGGGGCAGGGATGCTGTGTGTCCTGGTCATGGGGCTGGGCACCAAGTATGTGCTCAGGAAATACTGTTAAAATGGAACTCAGGCTAAAGGGAGCAAGGCAGGGAAACAGAGACAGAGAGATGGTGAGTCAAGGGACAGAAAGGCAGAGACCCAGGGACTGAGATGGAGGTGGGGAGGCAAGACCTGGGGCGAGGGGGCAGAGAGGTGGGGGATGGAGGGCAAGACCCCGTGCCTGGAGCCAGGTGTGGGGCCTGGGCTGGCTGGAACTGGGTGCCTGGGCTTCAGGGATCCCACAAGGGCCAGAGAAGGGCCAGAGAAGGGCCAGGGTCCGGCTGGGCTGGGGGAGGCTCGGGGCTCCAGTGGCATCGCGCGGTGCTAATTCAGCGCCATCGATCAGACGGGATGAGAGCAATAAATTATTGTGACAAGATGCAATCCTGGCCCGCGCACTGCCGCCGAGGCGGATCGATCTCTGTCCCCAGCCCCACACCGGGTCGCATGCCCAGGCCTCAGCCGGGCCAGGACGCCTCTGCCCACGTCTCTCTCCATTCCCCCCACCACACACACTTCCACTGACAGCCAGGTGGGGCTGCAGCCCTGGGAAAGAGACAAGAACAGAGAGGAACCCACAGAGGGAAGGTTGGCCCCTATCTGCCCCCAGTCCTCTTGCTTCCCTCCGCATCCCATCCTTACTACAACCTGGGAGGTAGCAACTGCCATGATGCCCATTTCACAGATGTGGAAACTGAGGCTCCGACAGGGAAAGTAACTTGGCCAAAGTCCCACAGGGGTGAGTGGTGATGCCTGGACTCAAATGCAGGTCAGTATAACTTCAAGCCCCCCAAGATTTCCACTGTCAGAGGGGAGGGCAAGAGACAGAAGAGGAGGGAGGTGACAGAGAGAGAATGAGACAGAGACAGAGAGTGCAGGACACAGAGAAACAGAGAGTCAGGGTGCTATAAAGAGATAGGGAGAGATACAGAGACACTGAGAGAGACAGAAATGGAGAAATACAGAGAACAAAGACAGGGAGGGAGAAAAAGAGACAGGACAGAGAGAGACAGAGAGATTCAGATTCAGGGATAGGCAGATGGGGGGAGATGGGCAGACGGAGCAGGGATGGAGTAGAGAGAGGGGATAAAAGACAAGTGAGCAGATAGGAAACAGGAGCTGGGAAAGAGGTGCGAGATGAGTAGTTCCGGAGACCAAGGTGTATCTGGGGAGACAGGTGTGTGTTAGCAGGAGGCTGCTGGCTCCATGCAGCTTGGGGGGTAGGTGGGAGCCAGGATGAGGATGACAAGCTCGGCCCGGGGAAGTCAGTGTCAGAGAGAGACAGGTGTGCCAGCAGGGAGGTGGGGCATGTCCGAGGGCAGGAGTGGAGGGAGGATGTGAGGCTGGGGTGTAGGAAAGCTGGCAGGTGATTGGGAAGCAAATGATGCCAAAGTGACAAGGTGGACAGTGTCTATGGAAGAAGGCGGTCGCCTGATAGGCAGGCGTGGGGGGCAAGGACACCTGGATGCCTGAAGTCAGATGGCCTCAGATGGATGCAAATCTCCAACATCTACCAGCTTCTGAGCCCAGAAATGACTCCATTTCTCTGGGTTCAGTTTCCTTCTCTGCAAAATGGGAATAAGGGTTAAGTGCCTGCCTCATAAGGGTCTTGTGAGGATGAAATGAGACAATGGATATGAAGAACTGAGGACACCGCCTGTCACAGAGATGGGTTTAATTAGCAGTAGCCGGGGACATGTTAGGAGCAGGTGCTACTCGTGAGTGGTCCGTGACCCAGCAGCAGCATCACCTGGAACTTGTTAGAAATGCAGAGTTTCAGGATCCTCATCAGACCTGCTGCACCAGGATCTCTGTGGTGAGACCCAGGCCTCTGTGGTCCACAAGCACTCCAGATCTTTCCGATGCCTGCTGCAGTCGGAGAACCTCTGACTTAAGGGCTTCTGCACGCTGCAGCGGGCAGGTGTGTGGTCGGCTGGGAACAGGTGTTTTATGTGTTTAACAAATGCTACAGGTGTTACTTATGCTCACTGAGAAAGGTGTTCCCTGAGGAGGTAGATGGCTGGTGACAGGTTCTATGAAAAGGGACAGGTCTTACTAGAGGGGAGCGGGCTGGAGACAGGTGTAGGGGATCTGAAGGTTAGGCTCTAAAGGGGTGGAGGTGACAGGTTGTGTGGGCAGTGGTTGAGAGGGGTGGGGTGGGTGCACAGCATCTGAAAAAGCTACGAAGGAATGAGGGCTACGTGGATGTGGGGGGAGGAGAAGGCTAGAGGGGGACCCAGTGTTGGGTGTCAGGTGCATGTCTGTGGGGCAGGAGTAGGAGTTCCTTTGGGGACAGGCTGGGGAGGCCAGGGGTATGGCAGAGACCCAGGTGAAGACAGAAAGCAGAGAGAGATTAAGGAGGTGGCATGTGGAGGGCTCAGTACTTGTTTGCTGAAGAAATGACTGAACGTGGTACCGGAGCAGTGATGCCTGAGGTAGACAGGTGAGCAACGGGCAGATGTGTGGAGATGTTGGTGTGACCTTGTGAGGCAAGGAAAAAGGAAGTGAGAAACATGGGAAATTAGGTATGTGGGAAGAGAAGAGAGTGGGTAGGTAGTACCTGAAGGACAGATATACAGGTGAAGCAGGTACCTGTGGCCAAGGACAGATTCCCTGCCCAAACATGTATAAGTGTGAAGTTGTGCATTGGGAGACACAGAGAGGCAGAGACAGAAAGACAAGGAGAAGGAGTCGGACGCAAGGCCAGCAGCAAGTGTGCAGGTGGGGTTGGTGGGGCTTTCAGAGCACAAGGGCATGTAGGAGACATCATGGCAGGGGAGGGACCCGAGGAAGAAGGATACATATGATACCTGGGGGCTATTGCATGTGTGAGCCATCAGGTGCGGAGCAGGGTCGGGGGGGTGGGTTAGGAGACACCTGGGGTTGGCGCATGTATTGTTGTCTGGGATGAGTTACCTGAAATGACAGGTATGGGGGAAGCCTTTGGAAGTAGGTGTACTTATGTTAAATGGTGGGAGATGGAGTGTGAGGGAGTTAGGTGCAGGCAGAGAGAGTGCCATGAAGCAGGTGTGTTCTCAAGTGACACATGCGTGGGATGCTCTTCTGGAAGGACGGTGTGATGGCAGACAAGGCCAGCATCGTAAGGGAGAGGTATGGGTGAGAGCCAGGAGGGTGGGAGGGAGCAGGCGTTACCTGAGGACAGAGAAGGAGGATGCGCGTGTGAGTGCCTACGTGCAAAGGAAAGGGTGTGCATGTGTGTGAGAGAGAGAGTGAACAGGTACTGCCTGAGGGGAGACAGAGATGAAGAAATATAGATGTGTGAGAAACAAGTGTGTTTAGAGCTTTAGGGGGGCAGGTGGGGTGGTGCACGTGCAGGAAGGAAGGGGATAATGGGGTATGAAATGAGGCAGATGCAGGCATTCAGGTGGAAAGGGTAAATTTTGGAGAACAGGTGTTACCTGGAGGTGCAGGTAAGCTATATCATGGGCATCTTTGAGGCAGGTTTCAAGGAACAATATTACCTGGGGGGGGGGGGCAGGTGAAAGGAAACAGGTGATACCTATAGGGGCAGATGAAGGGAACAGGTGTGGAGGAGAGGGGTTACCTACAGGGCACAGGTATAAGGAGACGAATGTTACCTGGAGGTCCAAATGTGGGGAACTAAAGGGGGAACATCGATGTGACAGGTGCGTTGATAGACAGGTGTGGGTGAAAGGTGTTACCTGAGGCCACAGGTGTGTGCAGCATGACTCTTCGGGGTGGTGTGCTACCTCCGTTTCACTCCTTACCCCCTCCACCCCTCCCCAGGGGCCAGCTGTGCTCTCCCACCCCTCCCAGGGCTCTGGCCCGCGGCAGGGCATGCAGTTAGCTCTGGGCTTGGCCTGCCGGGCAGCCGAGGCTCCTGAGGCTGCTTGGCGATGCGGAGCGCGTCTGGGCCTCGGCGGGCTGGCAGGGCGGGGGGAGCAGAAGGGGGGGCCGTTTAGCCGTGATAGATCCGCGCGCCGCTTGTCTCTTAATCTCCGGAGCGACCGATCGATTCGCTATTTCCCTTTGTTGCCAGAAAATTCGATCCTGGGCCTGGAATTAGGTCCCCGGCTTAATCTGAGCGGAAACCAGCGAGGGGGAGACAGAGATAGAGACACTGGGAGAGACAGAGACAGAGAGATATTGAGAGACAGAGAGAGGCAGAGACAGAGAGACAGAGAGATGCTGAGAAAGATAGGGGAAGGCAGAGATAGGCACAGAGATTCTGAGAGACAGTCTAAGGAGTTGCACCCAAAGAGGTAGAGACAGATGCTGCGAGAGACAGAGTCACAGAGACAGAGGGATAGATTCTGGAAGAGCTGGAGGTGGACACAGAGATCCTGGAAGAGACAGGGACAGAGAGTCAGTGAGGAGAGACCCAGCCAGGAAAGAGATGTCAGAGGTGGCCCAGCGTGGTCCTGGGACAGTTGTGAAATGACTGGGACAGAAAAGGTGTGTGGCACTAGGCCACCTGTCCCCATAAGGACACGCCCCCCCCAAAGGTCACGGCCAGGCCTGCACTCCCAGCCCGGAAGTGTGCAGACCCCAGAATTGGCCCAAATGTCCTTCCCACAGCCCCTGGAACCCCTCACACCAAACATCCCGACCCCAAATATCCAGAGCCAAATTTGCAGATCCTCAGCTCTGAACTCCAGCTCCAAATCCAGACCTCCCAGCGCCCCGAATCCAACCTCCCATGCTGACCCCAGCCCCAAATATCCACACCCCTAGTCCTGACCCCCAGCCCCAAACAGTCAGCCCTCAATCCCAAATATCCAGTCTCTTGGCTCTGAGCCCCCAGGTCCCAAATTTCAAGCCCTCAGCCCTGCTCTCTAAACCCAAGACTCTCGCCCGAAAAGTCCAGAACCACCCTCAGGTCGGCCCGCCAGCCCGCGCTCTCACCGCCGCATCTCCCGCGCTCTCAACACACTCTCCAGCGCCCTGGTCCTGGACCCCTGCCCCGAGGGCGCACCTCCAGCCCTCTCTCCCTCCCTCCTCCCGGGAGTCGGACGCATCCCCACCCGCCTCCCCGCCTCCGGCTCGGGGAGCCCAGCTCCGGAGGTCTCTCGGGAGCGCCTCCCGCGGCCCGGCCCCCGCCCCGGGAAGGAATCCCCGCCCCCCATCCCCGCCCCTGCGCCGGCCGCGGCGCTCACTCACTTTCCGGGGCTTGCGCATCCGCACCGGTCCGGGGAGAAGTGTTTAAAGTTCGGATCCCGCAGCCATGGCCCCCGCGGCGTCCTGGGGAGTGGGCACCGGGGCGGGGGACGGGGTGGGGGGAGATGCCCGGAGCCCCGGGGGGGGACGGAGCCAGAGGGGGCGCGAGCAGGGAGCGAGAGTCACTGAGAGACCGGGACACCGAGAGACGGCCAGAGACACAGAGACGGGGGCGGAGCAGAGACAGGGAGATGGAGAGACCCCGAAACAGAGACGCGCAAAGAGAGATACAGACGCGGGAAGCTGGGGACGGAGCTCCGGGCGGGCGGCGGCGCCACGAGCGAGGCGCGGGGCAGCAGGGCCGGGGCGTGGGGCGCGGGGGCGACCGGCCTCCTGCGCCTCCTCCCGCTCTTCCGCCTCCTCCTCCCGCTGCTCTTCGGCGCGCGCCGCGCGCCTCCCGCCCTCGCGGCCGCCCGGCCCGGCTCCGCGCGCAGATATATGGAGGCGGCGGCGGCGGCGGCGGCGGCGGGCGGTGCGGGGGAGGGGGCGGGAGCGCGATCGATGGAATATAATTTTCCTCAAACTCGGAAAATAAAGTTCAGAGCTGATCAAATTTGAAAACAGATGTCGAATCGCGACTCTAAATAAGGTTCGATCCCGGGACTGAGGGAGTGGGGGCTGCGGGCGGGGGTGGGTGGAGAGGTGGAGACCCCCCTCTTCTCCCTTTCCCTCCCCTCCGCGTCCCGCCCCTCCCGAGGAGGACGCGCGGACAAACCGACGGGCATGAGGTGGAGGTGGCAACTACGTGAGCAGGACCCCTGCTGGACACGCAGAACTGGACCTGGACACGACTCGCGCGCACACACAGTCTGGGTAGCAGACACACAGACACGGACATAGGGACACACGAATACACTAACACAGACAGTTCAAACACACACACAGAACACAGCCTATGGGCACATGGATACACAGCCGTAGCAGACACACACACACACATATACACCAACAGATGGACACACAGCCTGCACACACAGACCTACCCTGACTCACAGCCACTCCCTGATCCACGGACCCACAGACTGGACACATGGACACACACAGATCCATGGTGACATACAGCTACACTCCACCCCTGACACACAAACCCTCTGACACACGAGCCCAGGGCATGGGGACAGACACACAGACAATCACAGACAGAACCGAGGGCAGGCACACTGACACTCCCCTTCACATGCCCACGCGGTCACAGGAGCACATACCCACAACTGCAGTGACAGGGAAGGGCCCCATCCCAGCATCCGCTCCCATTGAAATAACAAGGAAATAGCCACTGGCCTCAGGGCCCTGAGAGCAGCCCCCAGCCCATAATTCAGCTCCCACTCAGGTGCCCTAGCCCAGCCTGACCCTGGTCCTCACTAGCCACTCTTCTTTTCCCTCTCTCGCACCTACCTCACCCCTTCTCCTTCTCCCCCTTGCTGCTTCCCTCCCCCACTTTTCTCTCCCATCCCAAGGTCAGGCTCCACCCCCAAGCCTCAGTGCCACCTCCTCAGGGGATCGCCCCTGGAGTCACCTGCCTCCAGAGGGGAAAGTGTCTGGGGCAAGACAATAGTGGCCAGGACAGCTCTGTGAGATCTCCCCAGCCCCACTGACCCTGAGGTGCCAATACCAAGGTGCTGAAGGGATGAAGAAGGCTTCAGACAGGCCCCAGCTCCAGCCCCATTCACCACTCCTCACCTGGGCAAGTCACTAAACATCCCCCAGTCTCAGTTTTCTCATCTGCAAAATGGGGCAATAATGTCAATTACATGCTAGGGTTAAACAGGGACATGGGAGAGCACTTGGCACCATGCCAAGCTCCAAATAAACACCCCTGCTCTGAGCGTTACTACTTCAAAATAATCATATTGAAAATACTAAACATTCGGCTGGAAAATGAGAACTCCTTCACTTCTCTCTACTTGTCTCTTCACTTGTCTCTACACTTGTCTCTCTTTCAAGTAGGCAGCAGGAAGCCCCTGCCCTGGGTGTCTCTATCCCGTCATTAAGCAGAACTTGAGACACCCTCAGGAAAGCCAGCATCCTCTGGGTATCTAGAACAACCTGGACTGTACACAGCATCCTTGAAGATAGCTCACCAGCTGGACCTGTACCCCTGGGGTGTCTGTGACACCCACCAGACTGTGGAGAACATCCTCCTGGCACCTTCACAGTGGGTGGCTCTGAATGTTCTGGAACACCCTCTGTAAGGTAGGACGCTTCAGCTGCACGTGGTGCCCTTTGGGAGAGAGACAACACCCTTCAGAAAAGCTAGAACACTGTCAGGGCATCAAAAACACCAACTGGGATGTATTTTATGACCATTAAATGTGCAAAAGGGCACCTGAGAAAAGAGAAAAAACACCTTCTAGGCAGAAAGAACTCAACTGACTGTATGTTATCCCCTTCAGTAAAACAGCACACCCTCTGAGAAGATACCATTTATTACGGTGTACCCAGCACCCATCCTCGGAATGTTAGTGGCACCCATAAGACAGCAGAAAGCATCAGCCAAGATAGCTTTCACACCGTATCTTTAAGCCCCACCTCCAGGAGAGATGAAGGCATCTCAGGGTGTCAGAAACACCCCTAGAGTGTAGGTAATACCCATGAGTGGCTTACAATGCCCAATCAGAGGGTATGGAGGACCCCAAGGAGAACTCTGATGCCCTCAGTGGCCAGGACCAGATAGGCTGTACAACACCCATCTGACTGCTCAGAACCCCCTTCCAGAGAAGATGGCTTCCTGATTTCTGGGCTGTGCATCTTTGGATGATCTATGTTCCCTCTCTGAGCCCCAGGTGGTTGGGAGGATTCCTGAGATGGACATCAGTGTGCCCTGCCCTGTGAGCAAACAGTAGCTGCTCAATAAAAGCCAGAGTTCTTGTTGTAAGACATTTCCGAGGAGGGGTGTAACACCCACCAGGGCTGTGTATTCACTCGTTAGCAGTATCACCAACACCTACTTGACTTGAAGGAAGCATCTCACAGGAGGGGGACCATTAAGCTGTAGTTAACATCCCCAGGGAGGCTGCAAGAGCAGACGACTGTAGTTAACACCCCGCTGAGAGAGAACGCCCTCAGGGTGTTTAATGCCCCCTGGAAATGAGAGAGAGAGAGAGAGAGAGAGGACACCCTCACCAGCCTGAAGCACCCAGTGGACTGAATTTATTACCCATGAAGGAGAGAGAACACCTCTGGGGTCTGTAACATCCATTAGACTCTTTTCAAACCCCTAGGGAGTACAAGGATTTTCCCCCCCCCCCCGCCACCTCTGTGAGGGCTAATGCATCCCTTTAGATTGAGGGTAACACCCCTGAAAGGGTCTCCAGGTGCCTGAACACTATTAAAGGTGACTGAGGGTGAAACCAGGAAGGGTATACGCTGACCCACCCCCCTCCTGCCACAGGAATCCATCCCCCTAACCCACTTCCAGGCGGGCAAGGTCCTCCCTGAACCACAGGAGCACAAGAGGCAAGGATGGCAGTTGTGGGGGGGTGGGGCGCGGAGGGTGGAGTTGGGCTGAATAGGGTCTGTACACAGTTACAATAGCCATGACAATTGTCACTTCAATGGTATTTGCTCTGAGCAGGCACTGGCCCAAACTCTATACATAGATTAACTAATTCTCTCAACAACAACCTATGAGATAGGTGCTGTTATTAGCGTCATTCCCATTTTACAGATGAGGAAACTGAGGCACAGAAGTCACTTGCCCCCTGTTACACAGCTAGTTAGTGTTGGAAGTAGGACCTGAGCCAAGGCAGCTGGCCGGGTGGGGGTGGGTTGAGTGGGGGTGGGTTGGGGGGTGGCAGTCTATGCTCCCAAGCAGCAGGCTATACTACCCTGCTGTATACACTCCCACGTTAGACGCTGATCTTCAGCTCTGACACCCCGCAAGCAGAGTCCACCGCACCCCCCAGGCTCTCTGCACTTCCTCTGGCAGTCTGACACCCCCCCACT
Source organism: Eubalaena glacialis (assembly GCF_028564815.1). Classification (NCBI taxonomy): domain Eukaryota; kingdom Metazoa; phylum Chordata; class Mammalia; order Artiodactyla; family Balaenidae; genus Eubalaena; species Eubalaena glacialis. The sequence goes on along the minus strand of NC_083733.1, from coordinate 58,372,755 downwards.
CCGGCCTCCCCCCCTACCCAGCCTGGCTCAAGGCTCCCCGAGGGCAGGGCCTGTGTCGGATTCATCTCTGGGTCCCCACTGAAGGCAGAGTCTGGCACAGGGAGGGTCAGGAAGGGAGTGAGAGGAGGGAGGGGGAGGATGTTAAAGAGAGCAGGGAGGGGAGGAGGGGGGAGGCGGTAAAGAGGGGTTCAGGGAGGAGGGTAGGCAGCCCTGGGTTCCTAGGGAGGTGGCTGAAGGAGGGCCGGGGGAGCGGGGCTGCAACGAGGCCAGGCCTGGCCGAGGGTGTGGGGAGCGCTGAGGAAATCCAGAGCCGGGGGAGTCAAGTCTGCTGGGGGAGGGGGAGCAGACAGCATCCCCCCTCCCCCACCCTCCCCTACCCCCACCGCCTGGAACGTGGAGAAGGATGCAGGCAGGGGATGACACAGAGGGCAGACAGACAGCCACACGGACCGTCGGGAAGCCGGGGAGAGGCAGCCAGCCAGGGCAAATGCGTGTGTGGGGGTGGGGTGGGAGTCAGACAGACGGACAAAGGCGGGTGTTGAGAAGACTGGTGGACAGATGGGGGGAGGGGTCCCAGGAAAGGGACAGACAGGCTTAGGGCTTGGGGTTGGGGCGGAGAGGACAGACAGACAGCAGGGGAGAGTGGCCCCGTGCGAGGGGAGGACAGACAGAGGACATGCAGGGAATCGGCGGACAGATGGACGCCGGAGGGATGGCGGTGCAGGCGCGGCCCGCGAGGCCGGGGCCAGGCCGAGGGCGCGCGCGGTGGCGGCCAGAGCGGGGAGGCGGAGGCCGGGTGAGCGGCGGTGTTTGTGGAGCTGTCGGCTGCGCTGGAATTATGAAAAATAGCAGGCATCGGAGCCGGCCTTCAGCTTCGATTAGGGGAGATGGGACATGACAGGTGCGATCAATACGCAGCCGTTCTATAAAGTGTCAAGTAATGAATCAATTTCGACTAAATTTTCCATTTTTCAGAGGCCGTTCTCCGAGAGAAGAATATCCTCTTTTGTAAAGATATTATTATCGATTTCGGCGGCAATTTGACATCAGGGGTAGTTAATTCCACTCAGAATAAAATTGAAAACACTTGAGAGAGAAAAGAGAGGCGAAGAGTGAGACAGAGAGGGAGAGAGGGGGAGGTAGGGAGGGGCTGGGAGAAGAGAGAGATGGATGGACAGAGAGACAGAGAAGGAGAGACAGAGAAGGAGACAGACAGTGAGAGAGAAGCTCAGAGAGATGGGCAGGGGGAGACAGAGATATGCAGAGACACAGAGACACAGAGAGAGAAACATAGAGATGGCAAAGCCTGAAGTCATAGAGAGGGAGACAGAAACCGAGAGAGACTCAGAGATAGAGAGACTGGGGGGGGCACTAAGAAATCGAGAGAGTTTGAGAGACAAACTGAGAGAGTCTCAGAGAGAAACCCACGTGTTAGAGACTTGCCACAGAGGTGCAAAGAAATGGACAAAGACAAATTCAGAGAAAAAGATGGAGAAAGAGGCAGGAGAAACTGACAGACAGACAGAGATGGAAGAGACACTAAAAGTGAGAGATGAGGAGAAACTTAAGGATCTGGGGAGAGAGACTGAGGGAGTGTTGAGCACAGAGAGGAGAGAAAATGGAAAGGAGAGAGAAGGGATGGGGGGCAGAGGGGAGGAGAGGGGAGAGAGGCTGCTGAGAGGGAGGGGGAGGGGCGGGCAAGGTCACCCAGGAGGGGGCAGAGGCTGAGGGGTCCCGGGGGCTGAGGGTGCACACAGAGATGGGAGTCTGGGGAGAGCCTCCTGCCCTGCCTGTGTTGTCCCCCAAAATCACTCTGAATGGAGGGGAGGGTGTGTGTGCGCGCGCGCGCGCGTGTGTGTGTGTGTGTGTGTGTGTGTGTGTGTGTGTGTTCGGATGGCACAGTCTGAACTGCAGGGCTGGTTGAGGCAGAGTGTGAGTGTGTGTGTTGTGTGTCTGTGAGCTTCTCTGGGGGGCGAGGGGTCTGATCCAGGGCTCCCGGGTGTGACTGGGGTAGGGGGTCTGTGTGTGCCCTTGCATGTTATGACGGAATCCTATTACTTGTGTGTTTCCTGGAATCCATCTGTGTGTGTCCCTGTTCCCGTGCCTGCACATGCTGTGGGGCCCTGGCCTTGCAGCCCCATGGGTCTCAGCAGCAGGCAGTGGTGACAACATTTCTGGTTAGTGCCTGTCAGTCCCCCAGCTGAAATCTCCATTTAGCCCTGAGCAGGTCACAGCCTGCCTGGAAGGGAGGAAAGAGGGGGTGGGAGGAAGGACCCCTGGGTTCTGAGACAGAAGGTGACAGGGGATTCTAATGCTTGGGTCTGAGGGAGGAGGAGGCTGGGGGGCTGGGGTCCTAGGTCTGAGGGAGGAGGGCGTGGAGACCCAGACTTCTGGGTCTGAAGGAGGAGGGGGCTGGTTGGCCTGGACTCTCCTGAGTTGGGATGGCAGACAGGCAGTGGGACAGCTGGGAACCTCCTCAGCCATCGGGTCAGCCTCCCCACCAGAAAAGCCTGTACCTGCTGCCCCCTAGTGGACATGGAGATTGGGCTAGCCAAGGGATAGGGAGCTGACAGGTCAAGGAACCCCAGGAAGGGAAGGCAGAGGGACAGACCCAAATGGGAGCAGAGACAGAGAGACAGAAACTGAGAGATGGGGACAAAGAAACAGATGGACATGGGAACAGAGATGAAGAGAGGACAGAGAAGTAGGCAGATAAAGGGGCAAGGGTCAGGCAGATAGGCTTGAGATCCTGGTCAAAAGCGAGAGAGAAGGAAAGGACATGGCACAGGGGCCAAATTAGGGAGGGATGGGGGAAGATGGGGGACAGAGGGGGGTCTGCCCATAGACAGTGGGCACAGAGTAAGGGAGACAGAAAGACTGCTGTTGGACAGAGAGAGGCTGGGCTAGTGGGGAGACTCCCGTACAGATAGCACGAGAGACAGAGACAGAAGCCATGTGGACAGAAGGACAGTGTGACAGAGGGATGGCGGGTAGATCTAAAGAAGGGAGAAGAAGGGAGATGTAAAGAAGAAGAGAAAACCCAGTAAGGAGGCAGAGAGAAATCAGATGGACAGAGAGAGATGAAGGAAGTACAGGCTGACATAGAGAAAAGGAAAGAGAAAGAGATGGGCAGACACTCATAGACAGACAAATTGACAGAAACTGGCAGGCAAACCCAGAAAGACAAGAAAGAGGTGGACAGAGAAAGACAGGTGGACAGAGGGGTATGGAGAAGCCAGGGCCCCCAAAGCCAAGTGGACACCCCAGGATGGAGCAGAAAGTGGTACGTAGGGGTGAGGCTGGATCCAGGACTGGGGGAGACTTTGGCCTCGCAGGGGATCCAGGCTGAGGGGCTTCCCGAGGCACAGATTTGGAGTGGAGCTGGGGACCGGGCTCCCCTGGTCGGGGTCTCTGCCCGCCACCCCCTCCTAAACCCCAACCCCCCCCCGACCCGGCGGGCTGCCCGGCGGAGGCGACAGATTGAGCGATGAGACGCATTACGCTCTTAATCCGCCTGATTGAATGTTTTGCTTTCGCCCAAATTGAAACATTAAACAACACGGGACGAGAAGAGGCGGCCGCAAATCACTCATGAAAGATTCATCTTCTCCCCGGCAGCCGCCACCGCCCGCCTCCACCACCGCCCGCCCCAGCCGGGAAACCAGGGGCTGGGGGTGGGGGGGACCGGGGCGGTGCCCCTGCCCACTCTGTGGGGCCCCCCCAGCCGTCATGGCCCAGGGAAGTTCTTCTCACTGTCTGGCCTCCATCCCACAGGTGGTCTCAGAGACCGAGACCCTGGATCCCTGGATCAGCCAGGGCAACATGACCTTGGCCCTGCCCCTGTAGGAGGAGAAGCCCTTTTGCCCCCCTCTGGAGTCTACTTCTCTAGCTCCCTTCCTGGACCAGCCCAGGACCCTGGGGCATGGAAGGTGCTGCTCAGTTGGCCTGGAGCAGGGGGATGAGGTCTGAGAGCCTCCTCTCTGTGAAGGGGACTTTCTGGCTTCTGGATGCAGCAGTGGGGGGTGGCACCTGGGGGTGAGTCGGGGGGGCGGGTTGTGTCAGAATGAGTGGAGATGGGAGGACAGGGAATGTGTGTGTGTTTCCTGTCATTCTGGAGTTCAGTCTGTCTGTCCGTCTGCCTTGCAGGGATGACCATACTTTCTGTCTCCCTCTGCCTATGTTGTTGTAACTTGCTGTGTGACTGTGCCTGTCTTTGTGTGTCACTACCCCCATGCCTGTGTGATCCTGTGTGTGTAGTTGTAACTCTGTGGGCCTGTGCATGTCTGTCTGTCGGCCTGTGGGCGTCTGAGTGTAACTTTCTCCATCTGCATCTTGTGTGTAGTATCTTTGTGTGTCTGTGTCTATGTGACTTTCAGGGTGTGACTATATGTGACTTCCTGTGTGTTCCTCTGTGGGTGCCTGTGTGTCTGTCTGTCTGTCTTCCTGGGTTTGTGTCTATGTGCTGCTTGCTCTGGGTCTGAGGGTCTGCATTTAACTATTTCGTGTCCGGGTCTGTTTTGTGCATCCCCGTGTCTCTGTGACCGTGTGTCTCTCAATGTCTCTGTCTCTGGGTGTTCCTTTGTCTCTGGCTGAGAGAGCACCTGCTGGGGCCGGAGACAAGTCACCAGAACAAGTGGGGCCAGGGTAGGGAGAAGCAGGGGAGAGAGGAGGCAAGAAAGAGAAAGACAGGACAGCGGTGACGGTGACGTCTGAAAGCAGGGGAGCAGAGAGCAAGCGCGAGGGAGCTGGGGGGGCCGCAGTGGGCGCCACGGCTGGAGCGGGTGATCAATATTCGATTTAGGTTTTAATTCCGGGGCTTTCGGAGCCTGTCAGCCCTGATGTATGAGCTCACACCGGGGCCGCCCAGCCAGCCACCCCACGGATGCCCATGGCCTGGTGGCCTGTCCTGGCCCCAGCTCCCCTGCCCGGCTGGCTGCCTGCTGTGGACGAGGGGGAAGGGGAGAGTGGGGCTGCGGAGGAGGAGGCCCTGTGCAGGGGCAGAGGGAGGGGCTGCACACCCATGTGTGCACAAGTTCACCTGAGTTCACAGTTGAGTTCACGACTGGTCACTCACTTACCCAGAGGACCTGCAGACCTGCTCCAGCCTGCCTGTGCCTGTGCCGGAGGGAGACAGGAAGGGGACCCTGGCTCTGTCCCTAGGGACTCCCAGAGGTCTCAGGGACACCGTGCCAGAGTCCCACAGCCCTCCTGTCAGCACTGGTCACACACATCTAGACACACACATGCACACACACATGCTGCTGCGCTCACGCATACCTGTGTGCATACAAGCCCTGACACACGTGTCCACACACAAACCCCGACAGTCAGGTGTCCACACACTTGCCCCTGGACTCAAACACACATTCGCACACACTAACTCTGACACACATGTATCCTCTGACATACACACATGTCCACATACACATTCTGACACACGTATGTGTCTGCACACATAACCCCAAGACTCACACAGACACATGGATAAAGGCTCCCCATTAATGGGAAGTGGGAGCAATGTGGGGAGACAGCCTTCCAGCAAGAGATCATAAAGAGACAGAGAGACGCAGAAACTCAGACACAGAGACTGACATGGTGACAGAGATGGAAGAGACACAGGCAGGTAAAAGAAGCGACAGAGAAAACCAGGGGAGGCCGTGAGAAGAGCTAGGGGAGCAGGGATGTGGGGGTCAGTGTGGGAGGGGGATGGGGAACTCTCCCTTCCTCTCTGGATGCGGCCCCCCCCAACCCTGTCTCTCTCTCAGGAAGATGGATCCACCGCCCTCCCTGATGACAATGCTGTCTGCGCAAACTTTAATTAACACTTTGAGTTAATTAGTTCGAGATCATTTAGGAGTAAAATGTTTTTATTAGGGAGGCTGCGAGCCTGTTGATGGATGGGGCGCGATTCGCTCTTCCGCCCGCCGGGGACAGCCGGTAAACAGAAATCAATCAGGGGCCTCCCAACCCAGCCCCCCCCCCCACTGCCAAGCTCCCAGCCCAGGGCCCAGGAGTTCGGGCTCCTGGCGCCCTCGGCCTCCCAGGTTCCCCGAGTTCGGGTCCCGAGTCCACCACTCTCCCAGATCCAGGTTTCTGGAACCCCGGCTTTACCTTCCCCCTCGGGCCCCTGAAGGCCTTGACTCCTCCAGCCTCGGTGGGACCCTCCCCATCCCCACGCCCACTCCCTTCCCGGGCTCTTGGGCAGAGAATTAAGGACCGATTCGCTGTTGCGGGGCTTCCTGGGCTACCGATCAGACCCTTCCCTCAACTCCGTCCCACGGTCCCTGACTCCCGCGTCCCCGGAACTTTCTCTTCGTCGTCTGGGCGTCTCTGTCTGGCTGCCTCGTTTGGTCTCTGCGAGGGCCGTCTCGGTCGGGCTCCCGCAGCCCCTCCCGCCCCGCGGACGGCTTCATCAGGTGTCCGGGCGGCGGGGGCGGGGGACGCCGGGCCGGGCGAAGGGGGAGGCCCGGGGCGGAGGGGGGGGGGTTCCGGGGCCGATAAATCTTCATCAGGCGGCGGCGGGGGGGCCATTAGGCGCTAATGGGAAGATGGAGGGGCCTGTCGGCCGCGCGGGCCGGGCCTCATTTGTCCTGCTTCCCGCTCCATTGGCCGCCGCCCCCGCCCCGCCCCGCCCCTCCCCCGCCGCCGCCGCCGCAGCCGCCGCCGCCGCCGCGCGCCCCATTTCCGCTTCGAACCTTTGGAAGAGATGGGGGCGCAGAGAATCTGGGGGGTGGGATTGAAGAAGGAGGGAGTTGGATTGCGGGAACAGACTTAGAAAAGAAGGAGGGGGCGTCGGAGGCGGAGGGGAAGGCAGTTAGGCCGCAGAGGCAGAGTTTAGAACGTGGGCGACTCAGATAGAAAGCAGGCGGGGGGGAGGGGAAGATAACTGCGCGGGGGGGTGAGAACGTGGACATAGTAAATAGAACTCCCTGGAGGAAGGAAGAGCTCGGGAGGGGCACGTAGAACGCGAGAGGGGACCTGGACCGCGGGAGGGGTGGGACGGGAACTCGGCGGGGAGCGGGAGGGGCGCGGGGTTGGAATTAGGGGAGGGGTAGGATCACCGGCCCCGGCCTCTAGGGCGGTGTCCCTCGAGGCAGAGGCGCGGCCCCCGCCCGCCGCCGCCGCCGCCGCCGCCCGCTCCCGGACTCGCGCCCCCCGCGCGTCCACTCTGATTTCTCGGCCCATTTTTCTTCCTCTCCTGTCACTCCGGCTCTCGCCCTCCCGCCGCCGGCTGCCCCGCCGCGCTCTGCTTCCCGCGAGAACCCCCGCCGCAGCCAGCCCCGGGGACCGCAGCCCGGCTCTGCGCCTCAGGGCCCCCACTCCCGCCCCGCCCGGGCCCCCTCAGTCCCCTCCAGAACTACGTAGGCCAGGCGTGTGACCCCCAAATCGGTCACCCTCGAAATGGATCACCCCTCCCAAAAGATCCACAGGAGGGGCCCGACCTTGGGGGCAGCAATGGAGCTGGGGTCCCCAGACCTGGGGATGGGGTCTATAGCACTTCTGGGCCCCAGTCTCAGATTCCCCCAAAGGAGGGGGCTAGAAATCCAAGAACCAAGCAAGTGAGTCCCCACCGGCTCTCAGAAACCCCCAGGCAGACTGGAGACCCCTAGGATCAGATCCATACCTTGAGCTGAGTCACCCCAGGCCATATAAAGTTACCCAGACTCAGAAACGTATTCTACCCACAGCCCAGCCCCAGACACCCCCAAATGAGGGTTCTGGGCCCCAGCCCCATTCACCCCAAACCTCCAGCCCAAGACACTGATAGGATAAGGGAGACGGGCCTTAGATCAGTCACCCCAAAATAAGTAACTCCACAAGTCACCCCTAAAGTAGACATTTATTCCCTCAGACTCAGTCACCCCAGAGTTAAGCATCAGAGGCCCTAAAGTTGAAACACCTAAACTAGACTTTCCTCATTGAACCCTAAACAAACATCAGGACTTTGAGATAAGTCACCCATGAGCTAGACAAATGGGCCCCCAGCTGCTGTCACCCCACTCAGGGCATGAATGCTGTTCTCAACACAAACTAGGAAATGGGACTGAAATTCAGTCGCCCGTAAACTGAGTAACTCCAATCTTGACAACTGGAGCCCTAGACTAAATCAATCCAAACTTGGGATCTGGGCCCCACCCAGCTTAAGACTCTCCCAAACTAGACAGTTGGCTCCAGACTCAGTTTCCACTAAGACAAGGTCAGGAACCCCCCCAGCAAGTCACCTTGACACTAGTCATCTAGGTCTCTACCATCACCCCCAAACCTTGCATCTGGACCCAATCATTGGTAACCCTAACCCAGGCATTTGAACAAGCAGCTTTACTAGCTCTCCAACTTGCCATCTGGAACCCCGTCATCAGTTGCCCTTAAAATGCACATCTGAGCTCCCCCCGCATCACCTCCCCTAAGAGTTAAGAACTTAGTAAGTTAACCCACAAACTAGGCAGCTAGCCTCCCAACCTCAGACATCCCCAAAGACAGGACTCTGACACTGAAGCTTAGTGATCCCCAGCCTATACCTCTGGCCCCAACCTTCAGTTACCCCTACACTAACCATTAGTATCTCATAGGCTGTTACCCTAAAAGTAGGCAAATCAAGCCAAACACCCCCTAGTCAGGCATCTGGAGCTGACCCTCAAGGTCAGTCATCCTAAAATAAACTCTGGGAACCCCATAATCAGAAAGATTCAAACTCAGAATTTAGGGTGCCTGCCTCAAACACCCCTGTAGTGGGTTGTGATGGCCCCCCAAAAGATGTCCATGTCCTAAACTGCTAATGTGACATTATTTGGTAAAGAGTCTTTGAAGATGTCATTAAGTGACAGATCTCCAGATGAGACCACCCTGCATTACCTGGGGTGGCCCTAAATCCAATGACGATGGTGATGTCCTTATAAGAGACCGAGACTGAAGAGAAGCCTCAGAGGAGAAGGCCATGTGAAGATGGAGCCAGGAAGAGGCAAGGAAGGATCCTCCCCTAGAGCCTTTGCAGGGATGGCGGCCCTGCTGACACCTTCATTTTGGACTTCTGGCCTCCAGAACTGCGAGGGAATAAGTTTCTCCTGTTTTAAGCCACTTGGTTTGTTACCAGCCACAGGAGACTAATTCAAGACCCCCAAAGCCAAGCCTCTGTATCCCTCAACTCAGTGACCCCCCAAACTAGGGATGTGAACCCCACAGTCAGGTGCCCCAAACTAGCCTCTATTCCCCAGATCAAACTTCTGGATCTCAGCCCAATTACCCACCATCGCGACACCAGGGACCCACAGTCACCCCCAAATTTGTTAATTAGGCCCCGAGGCTCATTCAGCCCCAAAACGTGTACATGGATTCACAGCCACTGTCACCATTAAAATAAGTAGCAGGAACCCCCATGGGCAGTAACCTCCAACCTCTTCATCGCCACGGTCTCACAGACACCTGACTTTGAGACACCTCAAAAATAGGCAGCTGGGCCCCTGGTCTCAGTACCTCCCAAATGAAATACGCATTAGAGCCCCTCTAGGTGGCAAACCCTAAACTCAGCATCTGGGCCCCGAGGTTAGTTCACCCCGAACTAGGTATTGAGACCCGCCCCCATTAAGCCACCCCTAAACCAGGCATCTAGGCCCTCCAAGGTCTAAGCCGCCATGTCAGTCAACCCTTAACTAGGTACCTGGGTGATTAGCCTCAGACACCCCCATACTAGGCAACTCCAAACTGCATCACCCCTAAACCAAGTACAAGGAAGCCCAGTGACAGTCACGGCAAACCTTGGCAACTAGGCCTCGAGGCTCAGTGAACCCCAAATTGTATGTAAGTATTAGGAACTCTTAATAATCCCCAACTAGGCAGCTAGTCCCCCCTCTTAAATGCCCCCCAAAACTAGCCTTCCTTTTTTTTTTGGACCGCGCCGAGTGGCATGCAGGATCCTAGTTCCCACCAGGAATCAAACCCACGCCCCCTGCGGTGGAAGTGCAGAGTCTTAACCACTGGACCGCCAGGGAAGTCCAAGGCTTCTGATACACAAGAAGGACAGGGCCCCTCACCCCCAGGGAGGCATCTGAAGACACAGTCAACTGCAGGTGACTGAGGGGGTCACTGCCAAACCTGACACCTGGGCCCCAGCCGTCATCCCAAACTGGCATTAGGACTCCCCGTTGGTCATCTCAACCTCAGCATCTGGGCAGCCCATATGAGGCCCCCTTAAACTAGACATCTGAGTAGCTTGCCTCAGCTATCCCCAGACTATGGCTCTGGGTCCCCCAGCCACAGAACCTCCCATCTGGACACCAGGGTAAGTCACCTCTAATTTAGCATTTAGGGCCCCAGCCTTAATCCTCAAATTAGAATGCAGACCACAGTCTCACCCCTAAGTTTACCTTCAGGGCCCCGCAGTCGGTGAAGCCACAGCGAGTCTCTCTCAGAATAGCATCTGAACCCCACGGCTAGTCACCCACAAGCTCGGCATCTGGCCTCCCAGTGTCAGATACCCCCAAACCAGGGTGTGGGACGCCCAGGCTCAGCGAGCCCCAAACTGCAGTCAGCTCTAAAGTAATCAACAGGACCCCAAAATGAGCATATGGGCTGCCAAGTGTGGTCACCACTAAACCCCAGACCAGTCACTCTCAACTGGACAGCTGAGTCTCCAGACTCAGCCAGGCTTGACAGGGGAAGCAGCCCAGGAGGCCCCTCCTGTGTCACCAGCTAGGCCCCCGCTGTCAGCACTAATGCAGGCCTCCATGGCCCCCTCCAGCCCCCATGTAAGTCTGCACTGTCGCAGATCTAGAGCCTGGCTTTAGGCACCCAAATCAGGAACGTGGGCTCACGAGCACCAGAACTCGGCAGGAGGGACTCCGGTCACCCCAAATTCAGTATCCCCCCCAAGTAGGGATCTGGGTCCCCAGTTTTCATCACCTGCAGCAATGCATCTTGACCACCATAACCATGTGCCCCAATCTAGACTTTGACCCTCAGGACCCTGTTGTGTTTGACTAAGGCAGCTGAACCCCCCGAGCCAGAAAGCCCCATAGCCCACTGTGCCCCAGCCTCAGGGACCCCACCCCCCCGCCTCAGCCCTGCATTCGGGCCCTGTCCTCAATCCTCCCCACGCTGGGTGTCTCTGCCACAGTGTCCATCACCTCCACGCCCACGTGTTGAGATATCCCAGCCTTGAAAGCCCTTGGCCCTTTGTGTCACAGACGTCCCCAAACCCAATCAAGCACCCCTCAAGTGGATCCTGGGCCCTGGGGTCCTGACCTCTCAGGTTCCAAATGCCCGGCTTCTGTAACCCCCAAATGGGGCTCCACACCCAGGCCACGCTTACTCAGAAATCCACACTTGTCCAGGGACCCCACACCTGGGCGCAGGAGACCCCTGACTCAGTCACCCCAGGAACACTCAGGTGCCAGCACGCTCAGACGCAGCATTTGGAAGGCACCACGTCCCCAGGCTCTGCACCCCAAACTAGAGGACTGGAATGACAGTTCCTGCCTCCTCAGACTAAAACCGGTGACCTTCCGTCTTACCAAAGGGCACAACCACAACCCCAGTCTCTCTGCCCAAGCTACACAGCTGGCCCCCATGTTGCCACCCTCTACACAGTCGGATTCCTGGACTAATGTCCCAGACTAGGCCCTGGACCCTAATCTCTGACATGGGAAACTAGGTCCCCACACCCCTGGTCACACCACCGCAAACAGAGCACCAGACCCTTGGTATGAAAATATAACCGATCTCCACGATGCCGTGTGTCATCTCAAATTGGGCCATTGGATCCCCAGTTTGTGTCTCCCCAGACTAGACAACTAGGTCCCCATCTGTCATCCCAAAGTAGACTAGCAGAACTCTAGTCTCCTACACCCCAACAAGGTACCCTTGGTCTCTGTCATCCAAAGAAGGCAAGCTAGTCCCCCATCTCAATTCTTTCCAATAGGGGGACTTCCCTGGTGGTCCAGTGGTTAAGACTTCACCTTCCAATGCAGGGGGTGCGGGTTCGATCCCTGGTCGGGGAGCTAAGATCCCACATGCCTCAGGGCCAAAAAACTAAAACAGAAGCAATATTGTAACAAACTCAGTAAAGACAAAAAAAAATTCTTTCCAACTATTCACCAACACCCCCAATCTCGGTTACCCCATCCCATCACCCCCAAATAGATTGTGAAACTCCAACTCTATCATCCCAAAGTAGATGATTGGCCTCACACAGTTTCTGTCACCCTAAACTGAACCATTGTTCACATGAATTGGCTCCAGACCCAGGGACAGGTAGTCTCTGTCACCTGGCACTGAGAGATGGTACCCCCCCACTGATGTCACCTTGGACACCTGGTCTTATCACCTCAAACTAGACGATTGGTCCCAGGACCTGTCTCCCCCAAATGGACAATTGAACCCCAATTAATGTCAACCCAAACTGGACAAAAGACTCCAGTCCTTATCACCCCCAATTATAAAACAAGACCAAAAGTTTCTGTCACCCCATGTGGGCAACTAGACCTATAGTCTCTGTCACCCCAAACATGACAATGGATGAATAAAGTCTGCAACATCAGGGACTTCCCTGGTGGTCCAGTGGTTAAGACTCCGCGCTCCCAGTGCAGGGGGCACGGGTTCGATCCCCGGTCAGGGGGCTAAGATCCCACATGCCACAGCTAAGCCCGAGCACTGCAACTACTGAGCCCACGCGCTCTAGAGCCCGCGCACCGCAACGAAGAGCCCTCGCGCTGCAACAAAGACCCAGCGCAGCCAAAATAATTACATAAATAAATAAATATTTTTTTAAAAGTCTGCAACATCAAACTGGACAACCAGCACTCAAACTCTCTCCACCAGTTAACAAGCTGAGCACCCAATCCCCCACCCAGACCATACCACCAACCTCTGGTCTTAACCAGTCTGTCACCCCCAAAACATCCTGGGATGCCAGTCTCTCAGTCCTACAAAATAGACGACCACGTAGCAGGCTTTGTCATCCCAAATGCTCCCTGGGACCTCAGTCTCTGTCACACGAAATTAGAACCAGACCCTAAGCTCTGTCACCCCAGGTATGCTCTGGGACCTGAGTCCTTGTTCCACAAAACTAGACAGACTTCAATCTCTGCCACCCCAAATACTCTCTGAGATCCTAGTCAATATCTGAGCAAACTAGACAACCAGACCCCGGTCTCTGTCACCCCAAATATACCCTGGGACCCCAGTCTCTGATCTCCAAAACTAGACCACCAGACCCCCATTCTGTCATCCCCAATACACCCTGGGACCATGGCATCTGTCCTCTGAAAACCAGACAACCATGTCCCTGGTCTGTCACCCCAAATACACCCTGGGGCCCCAGTTTGTGATCCACAAAACTAGATAACAGGCCCACAGCCAAACCCCCAAATACTCCTTAGTACCCCCAAGTTGCCACTCAACAGCCAGATCCCAGTCTGTCACTCCAAATACACCCAGAACCCCAAACTCTGTCCCACAAAACTAGGCAACCAGACCTCCAGAGTGTGTCAACTGAATGTCCCTGGGACCCAGTTTTTTCCCCACAAAAGGATACAACCAAACCCTCAGTCTCTGACACCCCAAGTATGCCCTGGGACCCAGTCTTTGCCCCTCCCCCCCAAAACAAGACAACGGTACCTCTAGGCTCTGTCACTCCACTTTGGGCACCTGGGTACATAAATGTCACCTCAAACTAGAGACCTGACCCCACAGCCCGTGTAGCCTTCACCTTGTCAATCAAACTCCGGTCTGTCATCCTAAACTGGACCACCAGACCCCTGGTCCCACTCATGCCAGACTAGACGAGCAAACTCCCATTCTACGTCACCCTAAATGAGACCCCAGAGCTCTAGTCATTTCATCCCAAACTGGGCAACTGATCCCTAATCTCTGTCATCACAAACTAACCTCCTAGTCTCTGTCACCCCAAGCCGGGTCCTGAATCCCAGAACCTCTGGTCTCTGCCACTTCAATCTAGACACATGAACCCTCACTTCTGATGTCCCAAACTAGACATCTGGACCCCCAGGCTCTGGCACTTCGCACTAGACAAAGATACCCCACAGTCCTCTGAAATCTCATGACAGCGGCATCCCTGGTCTCTGCTTCCCAAGCCAAACAGAAAGAGCCCAGTCAGTCTGTCACCCAAACTAGGCAACCAGACCTGTACTGTCTGCTTCTTCAAACTAGCCAAATGGTCACCCCAAGGTCTCTCACCCCAGATCAGCACCCCAACCACAGTGTCATCACCCTAAACTAGATAACCAGTCCCTTGGTCTCTATAACCCCAAGCTAGACAATCGGCCTTGTGTTTCTGGCACCCCAAAAGGAATAACCAGACCACAAGCCTCAGACACCCCAATGGAGTTCACCAGACCCCCGATTTCTGTTGCTCCAAACTAGAAACTGAAACTTCAATCTGATATCCCAAACCTCAGAATTTTGATATCTCAACCTAACAACTAGACTATCATTCTGTCACCCCAAAAAAGATTAGACGCTAACTCTGATACCCCTAAGGAAACTCCAGGGCCCAGTCTTGGTCACCGAAAACTAGACAATAAGACCCCCAGTCTGTCAGCCCAGACTAGACTAGTCCCCATCACCCCAACGTTGACAAGAACCCCAGTATCTGACACCTCCAACTCCGGTCTCTGTCACTCCCAACCAGACAAAAGAGTCCTAAGTCTGTCACTTAAAATTTGAGAACTAGACCCAGTGTTTCCAGCCTCAAACAGGTCAAGCAGACATTCTCCAAACTAAAAAAAATGATCTCCTAGGGAGTTCCCTGGTGGTCTAGTGGTTAGGATTCGGCGCTTTCACTGCCGTGGCCCAGGGGTTCAATCCCTGGTTGGGGAACTGAGATCCCACGAGCCGCGTGGCACAGCCAAAAAAGAAAAGCAAATGTTGTCCAAAAAAAAAAAAAAATCTCCTAGTTGCTGTCACTTCACACTGGGCAGAGAACCCCCCAATCTCTGGTGTCCCAAATTACACAACAGGATCCCCAGGCTCTGTCACCACCAACCAGACAGTGTTGCCTGTCTCTGCCGCCTCAAGAAACAATCAGACCCCGATCAGGTTGCTTCCAGCCCAGGGGACACCTTACCTTGTCATCCCAAACTAGGGCCCTGGACTCCCAGTGTCCTCAGGAATCCCAGTCTGTCACCCCAAGCTAGATAAATGACCTCAAAGTTGATAAAAGATCCCCAATTTCTATTACCCCAAACCAGAGACTGGACTCCAAGCTGTCACCCCAAACAAGACAATCAGATGGCCAGTCTGACACCCCGAATGAAGTGCAGGTACTCCCTGACTCTGTCACTCTACACTGGACAAGTAGATCCCTTGTCCCTGTCACCCCAAACCTGGGCCCATGGGCTCTTTAATCATGAAGTTGATGGCCAGAGCCCCAATCTGTCACTCCAACCAGCTAACTGGACCCCCAGACTCTATCACCAAAATAGACAACCAGACTTTTGGTCCCTTGACGAGACACCAAGCCCCCAGTTTCTCTTTCCCAAAACCAAAACTCTCAACCCCAAGGTCATTCAGGAAGGGATAGAGGGGGAAGTGGCCCCCCAGTTCTGCCCACCCCCATGGAAGCTTCTGGTCTCAACATCAGTTAGGGACCTGGAGTTAGTCACCTCCAGATTAGGCCTCTGGCCTGAGTCTCAGCCTCCCACCACCAACCCCCAGACCCAGGCTGCTGATCCCTTGCCCCAGGGATCTCAGTCCCAGGTCCTTGGGTCCCCGGCTTCTGTCATCTCCAAACAAGTCAGCCTGACCACATTGACTCCAGGCCCTGCAATGGAAACTGGACAGAGTGACCACCCACCCCGAAGGGCAGTCTCCCCTGGGAATACTGGCAGCTGGATTAACAAACTAAACGTCCTCTGCTACCCCCAAGTTGGGGTTGGGACCCTGGCCTCTGAGTAGACTCTCCTCGTCAGGCACCCCAGGTCTCCTCGGCCAGGACAAGTCCATCCCTGGCTCCCTCCCTGCAGAAGGTCTGGAGGAAGCCCTTTTCTGCCCTCTGGTGGCAGCCACTGGAAGTGCAGCCCTGGTGACTGGGAACAGAGTGGGCCTGGACACCCAAGCCCCCTAATCTTCCCATTTTGCCAGAAGTGCGGGGTCACCCTTGCCTGCTCTCTCCCACTCAGCTCCGATGCAGGTCAGTCGCCAAGCGCCCACCCTTGTCTTCCTGAATCTGCCTTCCCGTCCGTCCTTTCTGTTCCACGTCCCTGCCTCATCTTCCCCAGCTTGGCTCATCCTCCCTGGTCTCACTCCTTCCAGCCCATCCCCCACACGACACCGAAGGGATATTTCTTTTTCTTCTTTTTTTTTTTTGCCCGTGCTGCACGGCTTGCAGGATCTTAGTTCCCCGATGAGGGACTGAAGCCGTGCCCCCTGCCGTGGAAGCGTGGAGTCCCAATCACTGGACCGCCGGGGAAGTCCCTCGGAGAGATATTTCTAACGTTCACACCTGACCCTGTCCCTCCCCTGCTCAAAAGCCTTCCACAGTTCCACATTACCTTAAGCTAAAATCCAAAGACCTCCCGTGGCTTGCAGGTCCGGCCTCATCTGGTCCCCGACATCCTCCCCACCATCATCTCCTACGTCACTCCCTTCACCCCAGCCACAGCGTTGCCTTGTCACTGGGCAGGTCCTACCTCAGGGCCTTTGCACTTGCAGTTCCTTCTGGCTGGAATACTCTCCCCCCAGACCTCTGAGAGGCAATCTCCTCCTCATTGCCCAGCAAGGCCCTGCCCCTCCCCTCTAAGCGAGTCCCTCCTTCCCCAGCTACCCTCCAGCCTCACCTGTTTCATTGGCTTCGCTGAGAGCTTCCTGCTTGTTGTTGCTTGGCTCATGAATGTGGGCCTCGTCTCTTTGTGGCGCTGCTGGTTCCCCAGCATCTAAGCCAGTGTGTCCAGTAGAAACAGGATATGAGCTACAGATGTAATGTTGTATTTTCTTTTTTTTTCTGGCCGTGCCGCGCGGCATGCGGGATCTTAGTTCCCTGACCAGGGATCAAACCTGTGCCCCCTGCCGTGGAAGCGCGGAGTCCTAACCACTGGACTGCCAGGGAAGTCCCCTGTGTTTTCTACCTAATTACATTTTAAAAAGTAAAAGAAAAAGGTGAACATAATAATTTACCCTGGCATATCCAACAGATTATCCTTCCAACACATAACCAATATACAAAATTATTAACGAGATATTTTACACCCTTTTCCTACTAAGTCTTTGAAATCTGGTGGGTATTTTACACTCACAGCACATCTCAATCTGGACCAGCCATGTTTCAAGTGCTCAGTAGCCACATGTGGCTGGTGGCCACCATATGTGACAGGATTCCAGAACAATGGTGAGCACTCAGCGGGCCCTGAATGAACGATGAACCGGTGAGTTTTGGTGATGAGACACGAAGGTGGGGAGGCCGGGGGATGGCACTGCCAGGCCTGGGCACTGGCTGTACCTCTGCTTAGGCCGCTCGGCCCGCAGCTCTTCCTGTGGCTGGCTCCGCTTCCCTCAGAGCTCACTGAAATGCCACCTCCTTGGAGAGCGCTCCCAGACCAGCCCCATCTGAAGTAGCGTTTCAGACCCTATCTGTTACCACACTTTGCTGTCACACCTGCCAAGTGCTTTCCCTACCACGTGCATTTCTCTTTTGTCAGCGGTCCCACAGAGCAGCCTATGCGTTACAATGAAAAGCAAATTGTGTCACTCTCACCTCACTCAGGAAAACCAAAGCTCCCCCCCACCATCTGCTCCAGCCATACCGGCCTCCTCGCTGTTCCTCAAACCTCCAGGCACACTGCTGTCTCTGGGCCTTTGCACCTAATGCTTCCTCTGTCCAGAACATTCTTCCTCCAAAAGATCTGCAGCGGCTCCCTCACTCAATTTAAGTCTTCATTCAACATCGTCTCAGGGAGGTCTTCTTTAAACTATAACTCATCTCCAGAACTTTCTCTATGAGGAAGAGTTAACACAGTAGGCCCAAGACTGCTGCCCTTAGAGAGGCCTGCTTGCGTAGTGGCCCTTGGCTGGCATCTGGGAACCTGGGTTTCAGCAAGGTTCTCACCACTCCCTGAAAGAGTGGCTCTCATGTCTAAACTGTTTGTGCAAACGATGTTGTTTATGCTGAACAACTGCTTTCCTTCTGGGTACTAAGTCTCTGATGAGCTTCTCCGAAGACAACATTTCACTGCTGGGGGTATTACACTCAACCCAGGTGGCTCCACTGGGAGAGGACTCTGGGCAGCTTGTGCCTGGTTTCCTCTGGATTTCGCCCATGTGCCTTTTTCCTTTGCTGATTTTGCTTCATAGTCTTTCATGATAGTAAATCACACCTGGGGACTTCCCTGGTGGTGCAGTGGTTAAGAATCTGCCTGCCAACGCAGGGGACAGGGGTTCGACACCTGGTCCGAGAAGATCCCACATGCTGCCGAGCGACTAAGCCCATGCGCCACAACTACTGAGCCCGCGTGCCACAACTACTGAAGCCCGTGCGCCTAGAGCCCGTGCTCCGCAACAAGAGAGAAAACACTGCAATGAGAAGCCCGCGCACCGCAACAAAGAGTAGCCCCCGCTTGCCGCAACTAGAGAAAGCCCGCGCACAGCAACGAAGACTCAACGTGGCCAAAAATAAATAAATTAAAAATAAAATAAAATAAAATAAAGCCCCAGTAAGTGGCAATTCATTAGCTTAAAAAAAAAAATCACATCTGTGAGTACAACTAGATACTGAGTCCTGAGTCCTCCTAGCAAATCACCGAATATGGGGGCGGTCTCGGGGGCCCCTGGGATACTCTTTTCTCCTCCTTAGAACCTGTCATCGCTGGCCGTCCTATCATATTTGTTATTCATCTTGCTTATTCTCCACCACCCTCCTCCCACCACGCCCGCGGCCCACTCGCTCCCCACCTTCTTGGCCTCTGCAGGATCCCAGCATCACCCGGCACAGACCCACAGAAGACCCTGGGAGAATATCTGCTGAACAACTGTTAACAGTTTTATTTCCAAAGTTGGAGTCCCTCCCTGGGCTTGTAATGGGAAGGGGGCCTTTGGCCAGACCTGCAGAGCCGAGCAGGACGGGGGTGAACGGGGACAGGGCAGCTGGCTCGGGAGGCTGGCAGGTCCGTGAAGCCACCTCACACAGGTTCCATTTGCAGCTCCTCCCCGTCCATGGCCTCCACCTGATGGAAGGCGGCGTGGGAGCCGATGACCACGAGGGTGGCTCCTGCAGGAAAACGGGCAGTTCAGGGCCTGACTACCTCACCTGGCCCCCACTGCCCACAGCGCTACCCAGATCCTGTACTCACCCAGGACCCAGAAGACGGCGGAGCCCGCGCCAGCCAGCCAGAAGAAGGGAAAGGAGACGGTCCCAGCCAGAGCATACTGATGGGCTGGGGTCACCTCTCGGCCTGGGGGCAGACGGCATTGGGGCAGCTGTTCCGATACTCGTGCCCTCTCCCAGAGTAACCCCTGAGACCCCCACCCCACCAATCTGGTGTCACAAGCTCCGGGAGCCTCAGGATCTAAACTCCTCGTGCCGAGGCCCTCCAAGTCCATGGGCCCCACCCATGTCTCCAATGTCCCCACCCACTGTCCGTGGGAATACAAGGGGCCTTCCTCAGCCCCCTCACCACCCTCTAAACTACAGCTCTCCTGCTCCAACCTGCACTCCCGTAGACCTAGAGTCTCCAACTGGTGGCCCAAGAGCCAAGTCTGACCCGTGGATGTGTCTTTTGAGTCTGCATATTATTCCACAAGAATTTGATTTGATTTGTGGCTGACCGAGAAACTGGATGATTTTTCTTTCTTTCATTTTTTTTTTGGGGGGCCGTGTTGTGCGGCACGCGGGATCTTAGTTCCCTGACGAGGGATGGAACCTGGGCCCCCTGCAGTGGAAGCACGGAGTCTTAACTACTGGACCGCCAGGGAATTCCTTGGATGATTTCACAAAACAATACAGTCAGTCCTCTGTATCCTCGGATGGAAACCCGTGGATCATTGTTCTTTGTCATTTTTTACAAAGGACTTGAGCATCTGTGGATTCTGGCATCCACGGGGGCTCCTGGAACAATCCCCTGTGGACACTGAGGGAGGGCTGTACAGATGTCTGCCTTCTCAAGGCAGACTGGAAGGTCGGGTCTGCAGGTCCTGGTGGCAGCAGTGGCTGAAGCCACGTCATGTCTATGCTCCAGGCGCTCCCTCCATGCCCTGGGCTTGCCCGACATGCCCCTCCACCCAGACCACCTTTGTCATGTACAAAACTGGCAGGCTTCTGAAGGATTCCGTCTTAGGTCTACCTGTTTGTCTGATCGCAATTCCCCCTTATCCCCACTCCAAACCTTGAGCCTCCCCTACTTGGGAACTCAGGCCCCTCTTTCTTCTCAGTGGTGCTTGGTGCCAGTCTGGGACCACATGAGCCACAGGCCTCAGCTTCCCTCTCTGAGAAGTCCCAAGATTTTTCCACTTCCACCCCAGGAAGCAGGAAAGGGGAGCACAGATATAGGCCAGTGCAAGGTCGCCACCTGGTGTCCAATGTGGGTACCTGCAGCTGATGCCTTTGGCAGGAGGTTAGGGAGGAGGGAGAGGGAAGGAGGAAGTTTAAGGGACAGGAGCAGGCGGAGGTGGGTTCTGGGATATCTTCTGGGCTTGGGGAATAGCAATTTGGGGGGCTGAGAGTGGGTG
Organism: Eubalaena glacialis; assembly: GCF_028564815.1. Lineage (NCBI taxonomy): Eukaryota > Metazoa > Chordata > Mammalia > Artiodactyla > Balaenidae > Eubalaena > Eubalaena glacialis. Next base: position 58,352,085 of record NC_083733.1, on the reverse strand, counting down.
GAAGCATCCGGTGTGTCTGAGACTTTAAGGGATTGAGTTTGGGGGATCTAGTGTAGATCTAGGCTTGGGCAGACTTGGGTTCACAAGGACTGAGATTTGGAGTCAAAGGTTTGCATTCCAAGAGACCAGGATTTGAGGAGGGCAGGGGATTTCTCACCCATCAGCACAAACTTGGACTGCAACGTGCGCAGATAGAGGATGTAACAGGCGCCAAAGAAGACAGCCAGAGCCACCAGCAGCATGGGGGATGTCGCCCTGGAAGAGGGCAGGGAGGCATGCGTCAGGCAGCTGGGACTGGGCCAGACACGGAGGCCCTGACCTTCTACACTGGCGGATGACAGGCTACGTCCTTGGGGCCGGGGAAGTCTAGGTCACATTTGGTCACACTGAATCCTGGCCAGGCTGATGCGGGAGTAGGGACCTGGCCCTTGGGTCAAAAGGTCCGGCAGAGCTACCCCATGGGGACGGGGCCTGGCCAGTGAGAGGAGGGGCCGGATGCTGAGGGCGGGGCAGGCCAGTGCGGGCCTGGCAGCCTGGTGGGCGCGGGGCCGGGCCGGAGAGGCACTCACACACAGTACAGGATGAGGCCCAGGAACACGAACACATAGTTGCTCTGGTAGTACTCCACGTTGCGTACGAGGCGCTGGCACAGCTCGCCCAGGTTGCGGGGCCGCGAGAAGCGCCGCTGGTCCACGAAGGAGCCCCAGGGCCGGATGGTCGCACGGCGCCGCTCCAGCCACTCACGGCCCGCGCCGGACGGAATCAATTTCGGCAGCAGGGTCCTGGTGGGTGCGGGGCCAGGTCAGCGATAGACCGGGATGGAACCCGGACCCTCGAGCAAGAAGAGGACCGAGGGGGGCCGGACTCCGGGGTTCTGGGGAAGATATGGTCCCAGACTCCTGGATCCCCGGGGAGAAAGGGGCTGAGGGCCCAGACTCCAGAGTCCTCGAAGAGGACACCAGGGGCCCAGACTCATGTGTCTGGAGGCCGGGATTCCTAGGACCCCAGGGAGGAAGGGGCGGGGGACCAGGACTCCCGGGTCTCGGTCAGGGGGGCTAGATCCAGCTTGCTCACGTGGCGCTCAGCCCTTCCACCTCGGCATCCTTCTGCTGGTCCTTCTCGGCCGCCATGTCTGTGCTATGAGGGGAAGAACGGCTGTAACGAGCCCGGGGCCCTGCACACCCCGCGGGACCCGCCCGAGCCTGGCCTCACCCAGCGGAGCGGGAGCTGACGTGTAGCGGGTCTGGAGCCTCTGGGGGCGGTAGTTTTGCCGCCGAGCATTGTGGGAGTTGTAGTCCCGATGATGTCGGAGAGAGTGGGCGCCATGATGGTGGTATGGCTCGCGAAACACCTTGGGAGATGTAGTCGCGTAAAGTGACGCCTCTGGGCATTGTGGGAGTTGCAGTTTCAGAAGCAGGACGCGTGGAGTCGGGGAAGGTGGGTTGTCAGGAGTCAGGGCGTTATGCGAGCTCTAAAGTCAGAAGCCGGAGCTCTAAAGGCAGAAAACGTTGTGTACTCCCCCGTGCAGGGTACGATGGAGACCGTGTAGAGCTGTCATTCTGACTCTAGAAGGTATAAAAGAAAACACTTGCTAAAACACGCAGATGTTGATTCAGCAGATCTAGGGTGAGACCATTCATTTGCATTTCTAACAGGTTTCTAGGTGGTGTTGATGCTTCTGGTCCATGGCCCACATTTTGAATAGAGAGACTGTAGAGGATTTGTGGGAACCTATTTCTTCCTTCTTCAAGAGGCTAGTGATGGGGCCATGGTTGCTGGAGGCGGGGCATCTAAGGTAGGGGGCAAAGCTCCCCCCACAACCCTTGGGCTCCCAAGGATGAAAGGGTTAGGGTTAGGGACCTAGGGATGCCCCTGCTTTGGATAGGACGGAGGGAAGTGGGGGAAAGGAAAGGGTTGAGATTTTTTTTCATTTTATCACTTTGTTTTCTTCTAGTTTTATTGAAGGGGTGAAAAAAAATTTTTTTTAAACATTTATTTATTTTTTATTTATTTTTGGCTGCGTTGGGTCTCTGTTGCTGCCCGCGGGCTTTCTCTAGTTGCGGCGAGCGGGGGCTACTCTTCGTTGCGGTGCGCGGGCTTCTCATTGTGGTGGCTTCTCTTGTTGCGGGGCACGGGCTCTAGGCGCGCAGGCTTCAGTAGTTGTGGCACACGGGCTTAGTTGCTCTGCGGCATGTGGGATCTTCCCGGACCAGGGCTCGAACCCGTGTCCCCTGCATTGGCAGGCAGATTCTCAACCACTGCGCCACCAAGGAAGCCCCGGCAGGCGGATTCTTAACCACTGTGCCACCAGGGAAGCCCGGGGTGAGAATTTTTAAAAGACGGAGTTGTTATAACGAAAAGAGCTGGGATTCTGGGGTCAGAGGTCAAAATTCAGGCTGTGCTTGACCTCATCACCTCCCTGAACCTCGGTGTCCTCAACTGGACAGTGAAGATCCTGGTGGTACTGTTACCAAGTCCAAGCTTGCTCTGCTCGCCGCACGACAGGCCAATAAATCAGGAGATGAGGTGTTGAGGGAAGGAATAGCGACTTTATTCGGAAAGCCGGCAGACTGAGAAGATGGCGGACTAGTATCTCAAAAAGACCATCTGATTGGGGTCTGGATGCCAGTTTCTTTTATAGAACAGAGAAGGGGAGGAGGTGAGGAAGTAAAGTAAAAAGGCCATAAGTCTTGCAAATATCTCCTGGAATGGCCAGCCTCAGGGAGGGGATGTGTTAATTTCTTCTTTCTTGCAGCCATTCACAGGTGGACAGGGTCAGGATGTTTCCCTGAACAAAGGCACTTTGGTTTAACATTCAAGTAGAGGGGCAGGGTTCCCCAGGCAGGCCATTATGTATAGACAGTATCCTTTTAGTGAACAAATGAGAAGCAAAGGTTAAAGTAAAAGAAACAGATCCAACCTGTAGTCCGATTTTGTTCATCCTGTAATTGTACCACACTCACGGGGTTGAGATGGGGTTGAATGGTCCATGTAAAGTGCTTGAAAGAGTCTTGATATTTTATAACTGCTCAATAAATGGTAGTCCATATTATTGCCACTACATTATCATGACTGTTATGATTATTTCTAGAGTTCAGTCTTCTCAAACTTAGCAGTAACTTACTAGGGGCTGCTGGCCCCTTGGATGTCCCAAAGAGTGGCTGGCATCTGAGACATGGACCTTTCTTTCCCCTAGCTCTCACAGCCATAGTTCTCTCAGTCTTTGCCCCTGCCCCTGAGTGAGTTGTGGGAAAGAAGGGTGCACCAGCATGCCTCAAGAAATGCGTGTGGAAGTATTGGGAAGCCTGGGCTCCCTTACACAGATTGAGGACCTCATTTTCCAAGGTTGGGTGGGCCTGAAGGAGAATACTCACCTGGGATATCCAGGTGACTCTTAACTCCAACTCTGTCTTCCAAGGATCACATTCCTTTTGGTTTTGGGCTTTGAGGCCTGCTGGAGGGCATCCCCACAAGGTGGGGAAGATGACCCTGTCGAAGGGGCTGGTGGAGCAATAGGCAGGGAGGCCACAGGTGTGCGCGTGGGAGGGGGGGAGGTCCCAAGCTGAAACTGAATGAGCCATACTTTGAAGATCAGGTTGGCTAGTTACCGTTTACTTCCTCTTTGTCAGCCCCAGGCTTTTAGTAGAAGCTTGTTCAGATTTCCCACTTGGGTCGAGCTGGGCTTCAGGAAGTCAAGGGGGGGCCTGTGAGTCCACAGTTAGCCCAGAGCATTAATGGGGGAGCAGCACCTGAGTTCAAAGTGATGGGAGCAGCAGGGGTAACCAGAAGAGCCCCCAAGAGGAAGATGAATCTTGGGGAGCAGAGAGTTGGAAGCAGAGGTCCAGCTGCCTTCTTCCAGGGCCGACCTGGGGAAATTGGGGTTTGACTTTTGTTATGAGGGCTTTGGGGTTTCCTCATAGGAACACGAATAAAAGTGATTTCACTCATAACCCGCCAGTACGTGCTCTGAGCAGAAGACGTAACAGGCAAAGTCCTGGAGGTGTCAAAAGGCATGGGCCGGGCTTCCCTGGTGGCGCAGTGGTTGAGAATCTGCCTGCCAATGCAGGGGACACGGGTTCGAGCCCTGGTCTGGGAAGATCCCACATGCCGCGGAGCAACTAAGCCCGTGTGCCACAACTACTGAGCCTGCGCATCTGGAGCTTGTGCTCCGCAACGAGAGGCCGCGATAGTGAGAGGCCCGCGCACCGCGATGAAGAGTGGCCCCCGCTTGCCGCAACTAGAGAAAGCCCTCGCACAGAAACGAAGACCCAACACAGCCAAAAATAAATAAATAAATAATTTAAAATAAATAATTTTTTTAAAAAAGGCATGGGCCATGGATGGTGGAGTCCAGAGGCAAGGACATTGTTGGAGAGGAACCCTCTGAGTGGGGCAGGACAGGAACTTTGAATCAGGGGATTCTGAGGGGCCTTGGCATAGGAGCAATGTGGGGGAGGAGCCCCTTGAAACAGAGATTGTGGGAGAAGGGGCCCTAAGACAGAGATACTGCGAGAGATGGGAAGATCCGTGAGACAGGGGGATGAGGGGAGATGGGGGGAGAAGGGACCTATGGCAAGTGGGCCCTGAATTAGAAGGATGGTGGGAGATAAGGGGGTGCCTGAAAAGATTATGAGAGATGGGCCCTGGCCCTGTGGTCCTTCCACCTGAGGCCTCCTTCCTGCCTCTTGGATCCCTGGAGGAAGTGGAGCTGGGAGGGTAGGAGGACATTAGCATAGACAATCAGAAACCTGGGTTATTTTTCTGCTGTGTGACCTCAAGGAAGTCCCTGCCCTCTCTGGGCCTCAGATTGCCCACCTGTCTATGGGAGTATTTCTTACCCTGTACCTGATGAATAAAGTAGTTTCTCTGGCCTCCCCAGAAGAGGTCCAGGCTCATGTAACCCTTACCGGACTGGGCTCTGCCCTGGGCATCACAGGCGGTTTCTGGCACACATGGCCGCTGCCTTCTGACTGCCTTTCCCCTCAGATTCAGGCACTCCTCCTCAGCACGGTCTTGTGCAGTGGGCATGTGCACACACTCACACTCATGTGGACTCTCAGCATCCCGACCACCCAGACACCTGTGCTGGGAGGCAGGCAGGCCCGGACCAGCCCCAGGGCTTCCTCTCACTCCAATCTCTGGGCTGTGTTAGAAAGGCTGCCTTGAGGGAAGTGGTAGAGCTGCCCAACCAGAAGGGCTAAAATTCAAAAGACTGACAATAGCAAGTGTTGACATGGATGTGGAGCAACTGGAACTTTGATACACTGTTGGAATGCAGATGACACAAGAGCTTTGGAAAGGGTGTGACTATTTCTATTAAAGATAAACACTGTCTATCCCCCAATCAGCAATTCCATTCCTAAGCATGTACCCAACAGAGATGCACACATGTGTCATCAGAGGATATTACTAGAATGTTCCTCTTCCTAGAGGCTTCCAAAGTGGAAACAGCAAATGTCCATCAACAAGAAAATGGATCAACAAATCGTGTAATAGTCACACAGTGGAAAACTCCACAGAAATGAAAAAGAGCAGGCTACTGATACATGGAACACTGTGGATGACTCTCATAGACGTGGTGTGGAGGACAGGAAGCCAGACACATGAGACAGCATGCTGTAAGACTGCATTTCTACAAAGTCCAAGAACTGGTACAACTAAACGATGGTGACAGAAAGCAGATCAGCAGTTACCTCTGGAGGGGGGCTGACTGGAAAGGGGCATGAGAGAACTTTATGGCTAGTGGCTACGTGGAAGTAATTTTTTAAATCGCTGAGCTGTGCCCTTGAGACTTGTGCACATCACTGTATGAAAGTTTATCTCAACAAAAAGAGAGAGAAGAGCATAGTGACTTAGAGCTTGGACAGCCTAGGTTCAAATCCCAGATTTGTCACCTCTCAGCTGTGTGATCTTGGGCAGGTCACTTTCCCTCTCTGTGCCTTGTGACGATTGAGTGAGCTAATACACGTAGAGTGCTTAGAAGAGGGCAGAGCACAGGGTGGGAGTTCAATGAACCATTAGCATCATCGCCTCCCCGGGGACCTCTCCAATATGAGAGGATCCAGAGTGTGATTCCCTTCCTCTCCCCTGTTCTTATCCCATGATCCCATCTCCTGGCGAATTCAAGGTGCTCTCACTCTAACCCTTGTGGGGCTACAACTCCATGATTTGATGACTTTGAGATTCCATGACTCCCAAGCTCATGCCAGGCTAAATTCCTGGGGTTCTGTGAATCACCCAGCCACGGGTGCCAGCACAGGGAACACCGTCCTGCCCACACCCTGGGTCCACAAAGCAAGCACGACACACACGTGGCTTCTCTGTCCCCGCTGATATATTTGATAATTGTCCAGAACCAGAGACGGCGTCAGCCAGGGGGTCAGGGGGAGTAAAAAAGAGCCCAGGGAGGGGGCTGGGTGGCAGGGATGAGGAGAGGGAGAGGAACAGACACACACAAAAGAGAGAGAGGGGAGAGGCAGGGGGCGGGGCGGGGCGGGGGCGGGGAGAGAAGCCAGCCAGAGGGGGAAGAGGGGGAGGGAGGCGGGAGATAACTTGAGGGGGCGGGGCCAAGGGGAGAGTGGGCCCCTCCCCCCAGAATACAAAATGAGGGGGACCGGAGTGGGCTGTCCTGGGCTTGGGGGGCAGGGAAGAGACGGGCGATGTGGTGGGGTTGAGGTCAGTAGTAGGTTTCCTTCTCCACCCAACCTGGAGAGACAAAGGAGGAAAGAAACAGAGAGGAAGACGGGCACGGAGAGAAGCACAAGCAGAGACAGACAGCGGCACAGAAAGAAACCAAAAGGGGCAGAGACACAGGGAAAGACACAGAAAGGAGGAGGCCCAGAGAGCCAGGAAGAGAGAAGAGTTGCAAAGAGGGTGGAGAGACGACGCAGGAGGGAGGGGGTTGGGGGGAAACAGAGAGTGAGGTTAGTATCAGTCACACAGCGCTCTCTCGCCTCCCCTTCCAGCTGCCCCGTCCCCCCAGCCTCTCCCCTGTACCCAGTTAGCCCCTCACCCCCAGGGTTCCTGCGCAGGATAAGTTTGCGGATTTCATCATAGACGAAGATGAGAAAACTGTAGGGGAAGGCACAGAACCACCAGCTGGGCCTGCGGAGACAGAAGAGCAGGAGGGCGTCAGTGTGGGGCGGGGTTGGGGGGGGGGACACACAGAGGCAGGGTCCCAGAGGACAGGCGGGGCCGCACTGCGAGGATGCTCCCCTGGTCCTTCGTGCCCAAGGTGAGGGGTGCCCGGGCCACGGCTGTGGGCTGGGGTCTGCACAGCAACCCCCCCCCCCCGCCGTGAGGGCGTCCCGCGGGGAAGTCTCCCCGGAGGATCCTGGAGCAGGTGGTACATGGCAGGGGAGGGGGCACTCACTTGAGAGGGTACATGCGAAGGGCCACGTCCATGCCGGGGCAGTAGGACAGGAAGGCAGCCAGGGCCGTCTCCTCAAACAACCCGAAGATCAGGATCTTGTTCCTGGAGGCACAGGCAGGGCTGGACCCAGAGAACTCGAGCAGGCACCCCCATCCCACTGAGACAGAGGCTCTGCCAAGGCCAGATGCACAGAGACAGACACGGAGACACACAGAGATGGAGACCGAAAGAGGGAGAGAGGCACAGACGGGTCCAGGGAGATGGTGACACTGAAGTATAAAGACAGAGACAGTGACACACAGGCAGGGGTATGAAAAGATACAGCAGGGAATTCCCTGGCGGTCCAGTGGTTAGGACTCTGCGCTTCCACTGCAGGGTTCCATCTCTGGTGGGGGAACTAAGATCCCACATGCCGTGCGGCCAAATAAAAAGATAAAGCAGATCTGGAGAGGGACCAGGGACACCCCAGCAGTGTGCACACACACATATGGAGAGAGAGAGACAGACAGACAGACAGAGAATCCAAGATAGATGTGACCACTGGAGAGAAAATCAACTCAGAGGCAAAACTGAAACAGACAGACAGACAGACACGGGGCGGGACAGAGAGCAGGCCCGGCGCCCGCGGCCCTCACTTCATGCCCTGCTGGAAGACGGAGTTCCTCCTGGTCTTGCAGATGATCAGGTCAGCCCACTGCACGACCACTATGCTCACGAAGAAAGCCGTGTGGCACGTGAACTCCACCACTTTCCTCTGCTCGTAGGTCTGCAAGGGCGATGACGCGCGTGCCGGTCGACGGTCAGTGTGGCCGCAGCCCCAGGCCCCACCCCGGGCCCATGTGCTCCTTGTCTGCGCCCCTGCGTGGGGCCCCAGGGCAAAGCGGGGACTCTGTCCAGATGGGATCCCCTAAGGGGCGTGTCTTCCCTCTGTAGCTCAGAGCCCCGCGGGAAGAGTCAGGAAATGTACAAGGAATGAGAGAGGGTAATGGTGACCTCGGTTGTGGACCAGAGATCCTGGGGGCCTCCTGAGGGGACGCCAGCTGGGCTTTGAAGGCACAGACAGAGATGGGGAAGAGGGCAGCAAAGGCGTCTCGCCTGGTGGGGCAGAGAGCATGGCCGGTGGCCAGGACCGTGATGGGCTGGGGCAAGAGTGCCAGGAGGCCCCTTGTGTCTGGTGAGGATCTTGATGCCGCCCCTGGGGTAGAGGGACCATCACAGGAAGCTGCCCCTGCATGGTTGGGACGGCTCGCCCCAGCCCAGGACGCTGTGGGCAGGGACCCCGCCTGGGAGGTCCCAGGCCATGCTGTGGGACCCAGCCCTACGCACCCACTGCTGCCCGTAACTGTCCTCCAGGTCGTTGACGGTGCGGTCATCCCAGTTCAGCCGGATGCCCACCAGGTTGCCAGGCAAGAAGCCATTTTCTGCCAGGATCACAAAGTAGGAGAAGAAGCCACCAAGAGCCTGGATCATTCCTGGGGGAGGAGAGAAGGGAGATGAGGAGAGGCTCAGGTGGGGCAGGCAGCCAGCCCAGGGCACCTCTGAGGCCCCTTGAGACCCACACCGCGAGGATGGTGAGCTAACCTGTCCTCTTGCCTGACATCATCCGGGGCTGAGCTCCCAGAGGGCCATCTGAGGGTGCCCCCTGCTCGTAAGCCCCTGAGATTGGCCCCCTGGAGCAGGAACCTTGGAGACGGGGCTCTCCTGAGGGGAGAACCTGGAGGCTCCCTCCCACCTGAGCCAGGCCACCTGGACATCAGGAAACCCCTGAGGACCCCCTAGGCAGCAGTTACCTCCCTAGGCCTCTGACCACCGCCACCAAGCCTCTGCTTCCTGGGACACTCCCAGCTACAGGGCGCTCAGCACCTGTAAGACTGCATACCTCACCTCCAGCAAAGATGGAGGAGAAGGCAGGGTGGCGTGGGGCTCACTCCTGCCCTCAGAGAGCTCACAGGCTGACTGGTCCTTCCCAACACGGTAGCCGGTGGAGCAGTGGAGTGGCCATCCTGGGGCCAGCCCTGATCTGCCACTCAGTATCCCATGTGCTCCCCGGGTGCAGCCCCAAGCCTTTCCTCCACCTGTGCCAGCCCCACCTTGGTGACCACCACCCATCTGTAAGTCACTCCTTCCAAACCTCCAGCACCAGGTCCTACTTTTCACTCCACTCATTCAGCGCAAGTTTCTGAGCACCCACGGTGGGCCAGGCACCGGGCATCCAGCCGTAAGTGAGATGGGGTCCCCAGGTCCTCACCGATCTGTCCGTAGGCCATGCTGATGAGTCTCTCATTGACCAGCTTGTCAGTGCGTGGGTTCCTGGGCTGTCTCTTCATGATGTCACTCTCGGCAGCCTCGTACGCCAGCGAGATGGCAGGGACCTGGGCAGGAGAGGCCGGTAAGTCGGGGACGGGGGGGAACCTACCCTCCCGGAGCCTGGGGGTGGCCGGGGCCTCACCATGTCAGTGCCCAGGTCGATGCAGAGGATGGTGATGGTGCCCAGAGGCAGTGGGATGTTGGCCATGATGAACAGCAGGAAGGGTGTGATCTCGGGGATGTTGCTGGTCAGGGTGTAGGCGATGGACTTCTTCAGGTTGTCGAAGATCAGGCGGCCTGTTGGCAGGGGCAGGCTCAGACCTCAGCACCCACGCCAGGGCACCCTAGTCCCTCCGCCCCTTCCCTGCCCGGTCCATGCATCCTTTCTAATCCATCCCCCCACCGCCTGCCTTTCCATACAGATGCCCAACCATGTTGCCCCTGTTCAAACATTCTCAAAATACAACCACTTCGGAAGACTGCTTGGTAGTTTCTTTTCTTTTTTTTCCTTTTTTGGCCGCACAGTGTGGCTAGCGGGATCTTAGTTCCCCAACCGGGGATCAAACCAGCACCCTTGGCAGCAAAAGCATGGAGTCCTAACCACTGGACCACCAGGGAATTCCCAGCAGTTTCTGTTAAAAGTTAAACATCCCTGCCTTATTGACCCAGCAATCCTCACCTTAGGTTTATACGCAAGAGAAATGAGTGTTTATGTCCACCAAAAAGCAAGTACAAGAATGTTCACCATGGCATTAGTTATAATAGCCCAAAACCAGAACTGACCCGCTGGCCATCAGTAGGTGAGTGGATAAGTAAACTGTGGTCCGTCCATACAAAGGAATACCACCCGGCAAGAAAAAGGAACGAGCTACTGACACCACCAACTCCATGGATGAATCTCACTGATGTTATGTTGAGTGAAAAAAGGCCGGACACAGAAGCATTCATATCACATGATTCCATTTGGAAGAGGTTGGAAACGAACCCATGGTGTTGAAAGTCAGGATAGTGGTTATTTCTGGGAGGGGGGATATAGACTGGAGGGGACCTGATAGAACCCTAACGGGAGGCTGGAAATGTTCTCTATCTTGATGGGGGTCCGGTGGTTGTGTGGGTGTGTGCGTGCATAAAAAGTCACGGAGCTGCCTGACTTTGTGTGAATGCCATATCCCAATAAAGATTCAATCAGTACAGTGTGTATAAAGTAAAAAGAAACTAAAGATGAACCCAGCCAGCCCCTCCCGCCACCTTCCCCCGTGTGCTGAGATGAGCAACAAGGTGTGTCATTAAGAAGGCACAGAGGACTTCCCTGGCGGTCCAGTGGTTGACTCCACATTTCCACTGCAGGGGGCACGGGTTCCATCCCTGGTCAGGGAACTCAGATCCCGCAAACTGCGCGGCGCGGCCAAAAAATAAATAAATAAATAGGTAGGACCCCATCTATCATAGCACCCTGTTGGTTTTCTTCTTAGCACTTGTCACAATATGTAATTATGTTTGTTATGTTACAATTTGTTTGTTAACTTGCAGAAGGCTGTCTCTCCCAGCTCCTTGAGGGCAAGGACCCATGTCTGCTCTGCTCACAGCTGTATCTCCAGCCCCTGGCACCATACACAAGGTAAGGGGCCCAATAAATGTCTGGGCGGCGTGAACGCCTCCGTGAGTGTGTGCTCTGCAGGTGCACGGAGGATGTCCTGGGGATGAGAAAGGGTTAACCATGTGTCCTCTGGGCCATAGGAGACAAGGGATAAGGGCATTGAACCTGACACTGTAGGCTCAGCTTTTACCGTTTGAATGCTCTCTTATCATGAGTTATTTTTTACGCTGGGGACATTTCAAATAGGAGAGAGAGACAGGAAGAAAATGCAGCACAGCATGAACAGTGATTATTTCTGGATGGTAAGATTATGGGTGATTCCAATTTGCTTCTTAATGCTTTTCTACATTTTCTATAATTATCATGAATTACTTTGATAATCAGAATAAAACTGAATGTGAACAAGCCCCATCTGTGGCCGCATCCAGGCCCGTCAGGAGGTGATGCCCGGCGGCCCCGCCTGAGACCTTGAGGCCTTGCCTCTGTCTGCAACTCCCTTCGCTGGCACTTCTCTACGTGAAAATTGCCACATGGCCCTAGGGACTTGACACAGGCCATCCCTGTCCGCTTGGGGAGGCTTCCTTGGCCCCTGACTCCAGGCTGGGTGAGGGGCCCCTTCAGGGCTCCCTCAGGACCCTCTGCTTCCCTGAGGTTGTACTTATGAGTATTTTTTTTAAAGACTTTTTTGATATGGACCATTTTTAAAGTCTTTATTGAATTTGTTACAGTATTGCTTCTGTTTTCTGTTTTGGTTTTTTGGCCCTGAGGCATGTGGGATCCCAGCCCCCCAACCAGGGATCGAACCCGCACCCCCTGCATTGGAAGGCGAAGTCTTAACCACTGGACTGCCAGGGAAATCCCTATGAGTACTGTTTTTTAATACTTCCGAATGTGCCTTGCCCACCAGACTGGGCCTGTGCTGGGCGACACTGGGACCCAGAAATGAGTTGGCTGAGTCCTGCCCCCAGGGAGCCCCCAACTCCGCAGGGGAAGAAAACTGAAAAAGACAAGCTCAGGCTCTGCCCGGGGCCTGGTGGGATTCTGTGGTCTCCCGCCGTGCATCTGCTGCAGCCCTGGCCTGTTGCCCTCCCCCTTCTCGGGCTTCATGCAGGGACCCCAGTCTCCAGGGCCACCTAGGCCAACTCACTCACCCTCCTCCACACCCGTGACAATGGAGGCAAAGTTGTCATCCAGCAGAATCATGTCTGCTGCCTGTTTGGAGACGTCAGAGCCTGCAATGCCCATGGCCACCCCGATGTCAGCCTTCTTCAGGGCGGGGGAGTCGTTCACGCCATCCCCAGTCACAGCCACGATGGCTCCCTGGAGGGAGAGAGGGTGAGGATGACGCCCAGAGTCCTGGCCCCAAACCCTCTTCTCATCAAGGACCCTGGAGTCCAGACCCCCGGCCCCCTCCTCTCCGAGGGACCCCAGCCCGAGCCCACCTGTCTCTGACAGCCCTCCACGATGATGAGCTTCTGCTGGGGGGACGTGCGGGCGAAGACGATTTCAGTGTGGTTCTGCAGGATCTCGTCGATTTGCTCAGAGGTGAAGTCCTTGAGGTCGGTGCCATGGATCACACAGGCCTTGGCATCCCTGGGAAGAGCAGAGAGTGTTCAGGACATGTGGGGCAGTGACACCTGTTGGACAGACTCACAGACAGGAGAGACAGAGGACCAGGCTCTGAGAGAGGGACAAGGGCTCTGGGGCTCAGCGATGAAGGGAAACAGGGGAGGAGGGGGCTGCAGTAGGAGGGATGGAGGGCAGACCTCAGGAAGAACCTTGGAACACTGGACTTAGAGGAACAGAGATATGCAGGCAACTACAAAATAGAGGCAGACACAGAGAGACATGAGGGTGGGAAAGCTAAGGAAGTCAGAACAGAGATGAGAGACAGAGAGAGACAAAGACAAAGACATAAAAGAGAGATGGGAAGAGAGAATGACGGACACAGAAATAAGGGGTCTCATAGAATCCTCTCAGATGTGAATTACTAGCAGCCCATTTTAGAGAGGAGGAAACTGAGGCACAGAGAGGCTACGTGACTTGCCCAAGGTCACACAGCTCATGTGTGGCAAAGCTGGGATGCGAACCTACCCCTTGCTAACCCCACGCAGCTGCAACACCAGGCTGCCCATCCTCACGATGGAAGAGGAACAGGACCCAGATGCTGAGTCAACAGAAGAGGCCCAGGAGGAGGGGGACCCACAGTCCCAGAGGGACCTGAGCTGGGCAGGGCGGGGCTCACCGGGGGTTGACCTGGCTGACGGGAATGTTGAGCCGGGCGGCGATGTCCTCCACGGTCTCGTTGCCCTCGGAGATGATGCCCACACCCTTGGCAATGGCCTTTGCCGTGATGGGGTGATCGCCCGTGACCATGATGACCTGCGGGCATCATGTGCAAACGGTCCAGCCTCACCGCTGGCCGCTGGGGCCCTGGTCCTGCCTCCCCTGCTGCCCCGGGCCACACCTTGATGCCCGCACTGCGGCACTTGCCCACCGCGTCAGGGACGGCTGCCCGGGGAGGGTCGATCATGGACATGAGGCCCACGAAGCAGAGGTTGTCGGTGGTGAAGTTCACATCGTCACAGTCGAAGGCAAAGCCCTTAGGGAACTGCTCCTCGGGCAGGTAATAATGGCAGAAACCTGGTGCAGGGAGAGGGGCACAGGGGCTCCAGCCTCGGTCCTCCCTGCCTCCTGCCCACAGCTCCCGGTCCCAGCAGTCAGGCTCCCTAGTTGGCCAGACAGTCAGTCAACACGCATGTCTGAAAGATGCCTTCCTGTCTCATTCATTCATTCATTCATTCATTCATTCATGGTGCATTCTGGGAGGCCCTATTCTGAGCCAGGCTCTGGGCAGCCTCACATCCCTCCTTACCCTCAAGGGGCCCCCAGAGCTGGCCCAGCCCCTGCCCCAACTTGGCCCCACCCTTGGTGCGCACCAAGCACGCGTTCGCCCAGGCCCCCAAGCTCGAGGTAGGCGTTCTGGAAAGCCTCCTTCATCTCCTCGTCCAGCGGCTGCTCCTTGCCCTGCAGCAGGATGGTGGAGCACCGGTCCAGGATGCGCTCGGGGGCGCCCTTCATCACCAGCAGGTACCGGTTGTCATTGGGGTCCTCGGTCTCGTGGATGGAGAGCTGTGGACAGAGCAGAGGGCGGCCGCGCCTGAGCCTCACAGGGAGGGACCCGGAGGCTGCCCTGCACCCAGCTGGGGAAGAGGACCCCCCCGCCGCCCCGTCCAGAGCCACGGGTGCCAGGACAGACCACCGCCAGGCTCCCCCAGAGGGCACTGCCCAAATCTCTCTACCCGAGAGATCTTCATCTGTTTCTCGGGCTCTCTCACAGAGACCTCTGCTCATCCCTGCCCGTTTCTGTCTCTCCGTCTCGCAGGTATTTCTTCCCCTCTGTGTCTCTCTCACAGAAATCTCAGGGGTCCTTAGGATACGTGCTTCTCTCTCTGCCTTGCCCGACAACCTCTCATCCTGCATCTGACCCATCACCGAATCTGGTCAGCTTACCTCTGAAGTACCCAGATTCTGACCTCTTCTCACCTCCTCTGCCCTCCCATCCGGCCACCACCGTGTCTCATGAAATATCACAGCAGCCTCCACACTGAGTCCCTGTTTCTGCCCTCCCCTCCCTATAATATTTCCTCCCCATGGCAGCCAGAAGGAGCCTTTAAAATATGAGAGTCACGGGACTTCACTGGTGGCCCGGCGGCTAAGACTCCGCGCTCCCAATGCAGGGGGCCTGGGTTTGATCCCTGATCAGGGAACTAGATCCCACATGCTGCAACTAAGAGTTCGCATGCCGCAACTAAAGATCCCTCACGAGGCAACGAAGATCCTGTGTGCCACAGCTAAGACCCGGCACAGCCAAATAAATAAATATTTTTTTAAAAAATGAGAGTCAGTGAAAAATGGTGCAGCCACTTTGGAAAACAGTCTCTGGCAGTCCCCCAAAAGGTTAAACAGAGTTACCGCATAAGCCAGCAATTCCCAGATATATACCCAAGAGACATGCAAACGATGTCCACACAAAAACTTGGAGGCGAATGTTCATAGCAGCATCATTCATAGCAGCGAAAGGGTGCAAATAACCCAAATTCCATTGACAGATGAATGGATAAACAAAATGTGGTCTATCCATACAATGCAAAATTATTCAGCCATAAAAAGGAATGAAGCACTGATATATGCTACAACATGGAGGAACCTTGAAAACATTATGCTAAGTGAAAGAAGCCAGACATCAAAAAACACATATTGTATGATTCTGTTTATATGAAGTGTCCAGAATAGGCAAGTGCATAGAGACAGAACGTAGATTAGTGGTTGCTTAGGGCTCGGGGAGACGGGGGGAGGTAGGGGGATAAAGCCGAGGAGTGTGAGGTTGCTTTTTGAGGTGACGGAAATGCTCTAAAACTGACTGGGTAGGGACTTCCCTGGTGGTCCAGTGGGTAAGACTCTGAGCTCCCAATGCAGGGGACCCGGGTTCGATCCCTGGTCAGGGAACTAGATCCCACGTGCATGCAGCAACTAAAGATCCCGCATGCCGCAACTAAGACCCGGAGCAGCCAAAATAAATGAATAAATAAATAAATATTTTTTAAAAACCTGACTGGGCAGATGATAACACATATCGGTGAATATACTAAAACTATTGAATTATGCACATTAAGTGGGTGAGCTATGGTGTGTGAACTGTATCTCTCAATAAAGCAGTTTTTAAAAATGTGAGTCAGGTCCCACCTTGCCTCTGCTCGGTGGCTCATGTCCCCCTGAGGGGCACACCCAAGTCGTGTCCACAAGGCCCTATGGGACCTGACCCAGCACCCACTGCCCTCCCCTCCCACCACGTTTCCTGGCTCGACATTCCCTGGCTATTCAGTACATCAACACACTCCTTCGTCAAGACCTTTGCACACGCTGTGCCCGCTGCCCCCAGACGCCTGCAGGGCTCCCTCCCTCAGCATGGTGACTGGCTGACATATTCCAAATTTCCTAATGTCCTCATGCCTTTGTCATTGTCTGTCTCCTGGCACTAGAGCATAAGTTCCGTGAGAGGAGGGACTTCCCTGCCGTCTGTATCCCCAGCACCTAACACAAGTGCCTCTGACACGTAGTTGCTGCTCAAAAAAATATTTGTTGAATGGATGAATGAGATCTCCGGCTGGTTCCCACTCTGCTGCAGGAAGACCTTTACTCCCCTGCCGCTCACTCCAACAGAGATATTGCTCTCACTCCCGGGTCTGTGTTCCTCTCCCCACTGGGTGGATACTCTTGGGCTTATTTTACAGATGGGGAAACCAAGGCTCTGCGAAAGTTAATAACTTGTCCAAAGCAGGAGGGCAGCGGGGCAGAGCTGACTGCTTTTCGGGCGTCGTAGAGAAAGTGAGATCCATGGGGCTTCCCTGGTGGCACAGTGGTTGAGAGTCTGCCTGCCAATGCAGGGGACACGGGTTCGAGCCCTGGTCTGGGAAGATCCCACATGCCGCGGAGCAACTAGGCCCGTGAGCCACAACTACTGAGCCTGCGCGTCTGCAGCCTGTGCTCTGCAACAGGGGAGGCCGCGACAGTGAGAGGCCCGCGCACCGCGATGAAGAGTGGCCCCTGCTCGCCGCAACTAGAGAAAGCCCTCGCACAGAAACGAAGACCCAACACAGACAAAAATAAAAAATAAATAAATTAATTAAATAAATAAAAAAAAAGAAAGTGAGATCCAGGCCGACTCTCCTGGAGAGCCCAGGGTACCTGGTATTTGTTGGTGGAGTTGAAGGGGATCTCAGCCACTTTCTTATTGCGTTCGCGCATCAGCTTCACGGAGCCGGAGGACAACTCGATGCACTTGAGCAGGGCAGACTCGGAGGCATCCCCGGCCACATCCCTCTGTGGGGAGAGGGGGCTGTCAGAGCAGAGCAGCGCGGGGTGGGCAGGGGCCAAGCTGAGGCGAGCGGGAGGCCAGAGCCACCTTGAGCACAGGGATGTTGTCCTGACCCCCCTTGAAGACGGCACGGTTGCAGAGTCCAGCAATGTGAGACAGGGCCACCCAGGTGTGCGAGCTCTTGTCAAATGAAGTCCCTGAAAAAGGTACGAGTCAGGGCTGGGGGGTGTCCGGGAGCCAGGCCCACTCGGTCCTGCCTGGGCCCCACCCTCACCTGACTGGTCCTCAGTGGTGTCGGCCTCGTGGATCTGGTTGTCGAACCACATGTGGGCGACCGTCATGCGGTTCTGGGTGAGGGTCCCTGTCTTGTCCGAGCAGATGGTGGATGTGGAGCCCAGGGTCTCTACAGCCTCTAGGTTTTTCACAAGGCAGTTCTTCCGAGCCATGCGCTTGGCGGTCAGGGTCAGACACACCTGGGGTGTATGCAAGGGCAGGGGAGTTACAGGTAGAGTCAGGTGGTGGAGTTGGGCCAGCAACACAACTGCCAACAACCCAACTGCCCAGCCCAGAGAGAATCCTGGGCAAAGAATGGGGTGTCGCCCAGCCACTCCACCCAAGGTATAGACCCACAAAAATGGGCTCAGATGCACCCCAAAGAAATATACTAGAATGTTCATAGCAGCAACGTAATAGTCCCAAACTGCAAACAACCCAAATGTCCACTAACAGCAGTAGGGACAAATAAATTGGGGAATAAAAGATGGGAATACTATACAGCGGTGAAAAAGAACAAGCAACCGCTGCCTACAACTGCATGGGTGAAATTCAAAAACACAGTGTTCAGCGAAAAACGAGCCAGAAACAAGAGTTCCTGCTGAATGATTCCACTGATGTGAAGTACAAAAGCTACACTGTTTGAAGCCAGTCTATCCTAGGGGTAACCCTGGGGTTGGAGGGGAGGGGCTGAACAGGTCTTGAGGGGGCTTCTGGGGAACTAGATCTGGGTGCAGCTGACCTGGGGTGTGTTCAGTTGCCTCCAGCTCATCAGGCAGTACCTTCATATGTGCAACTCTTGTTTGTATAGTGTAGGTCAATAAAAGGCCTTTGACTTAGAGTAGCTTTGAATATGCTAATATGGAAAACTTTGCAGGATCTATTAAGTAAAAGCATCAAGGAGCAGAATAGTATTCCTAGGATGGTCCCTTCTGTGTACCCTGAAAACAATTACTACACACGTGGCACTATGCCCACCGTTGCCGGGAACAGGACAGAGAGCCTGCTTCTGGAGGGGGGCTGACGGCTGGGCAGTGGGTCGGGACTGTTATTTTATTTTTTAACTATTTTAATGTATTCTTTAGACTTTTTACCATGAGGTTGTGCTTCTTAATTTTGTAAGTTAACTTCAAAAATGATAGGGTTGTTAGCCCTTTCTGACTGGCAGTGTTTCTCAAGATTCTTTGTTGATTTTTTTTTTTTTTTTTTTTGGGCCATGCCTCTCAGCTTGTGGGATCTTAGTTCTCCAGCAGGTATTGAACTCGGGGGCCCTCAGCAGTGAAAGCGCGGAGTCCTAACCACTGGACCGCCAGGGGATTCCCTGTTGGTTGGTTTTGTCAGTGAGGCCCTCTGAGCCCCAGGACCCTCCTCATTCAACATCTGGCAGGCTTGGCCCTTGATGTCCAAGTTGCAATCAAGACTGTTGCCATCGGGCCCCAGCCCCCTCCTCCCTCAGACCCGAGGGTCCAGGCCTTACAGTGACAGTGGCCAGCAGGCCCTCTGGGACATTGGCCACGATGATGCCGATGAGGAAGATGACAGCCTCGAGCCAGGTGTATCCGAGAATGAGGGAGAGGATGAAGAAGGAGACGCCCAGGAAGACAGCCACGCCAGTGATGAGTTGGATAAAGTGCTCGATCTCAATGGCGATGGGCGTCTTGCCCACCTCCAGCCCGGAAGCCAGAGTGGCGATGCGGCCCATGACGGTGCGGTCACCCGTGGCCACCACCACGCCCCGAGCTGTGCCTGTGGGGTCAGAGGGGACTGGGCTGAGACTCGGCGAGCTTCAGAGGGACCCCGAGCCCCTGAGGCACGTCCATCTATCTGGACGAGCCCGGCCCCACCTGGGTGCCCGAACCGCCCCTCCCCCCTGCCTCACCTTCCACGCAGTTGGTGGAAAAGAAGGTGATGTTCCGAGTCTCCAAGGGGTTGTCGTGAGTGCAGTCGGGGGAGCGGGTCTGGGGCTCTGATTCGCCGGTCAGGGAAGAGTTGTCCACCTGGGGACATAGGAGACAGGTGTCAGCCCCGGGCCTGGGGTCAAGGGGCATTTGTCCAGAAGAGATTTCAAGATTTTTGTTTGTTCGTTTGTTTTGTTAATGAGGCTGAAGGCTGTGTCCCTGGAAGTCACAGCTAGAAGTCTGGGTGCCTGTGTCTGGGAGGACAGAGGTTGGGCTCTTGAAGCTGGGGAGGGTACACGGCTTCTTGCCAAGGCCTAAGGTACCTGTAGGTCTGAGGGAGGAGGAGGCCTGGACTGCAGGGTCCTGGGGGAGGAAGGGGCTGGGGCCTGGACTCCTGGGCCACTCCAGGAAGGGCAGAGCTGGGCCCCAGGCCCCTGGCCCACCTTGCAGCCGTGGGCTGAGATGATGCGCAGGTCGGCTGGGACTCGGTCTCCGCCCTTGATCTCCACCAGGTCCCCGACCACCACCTCCTCAGCATTTACCTGCATCTTCTCACCTTCCCGGATCACCAGGGCTTGCTGGGGGTGGAATGGA
Organism: Eubalaena glacialis; assembly: GCF_028564815.1. Classification (NCBI taxonomy): domain Eukaryota; kingdom Metazoa; phylum Chordata; class Mammalia; order Artiodactyla; family Balaenidae; genus Eubalaena; species Eubalaena glacialis. The sequence continues at coordinate 58,332,166 of NC_083733.1, read as the reverse complement.
GAAGAGTCACCTCCCTGACTCCCTCTACCTGGGGTCACTCGGCATAGCCTTGCCCACCTGTTCACCCCCATCTGGCCCCTTCCTGGGTACCCCTCACCTGGGGAACCATGTTCTTGAAGGATTCCATGATCTTGGAGCTCTTGGCTTCCTGGTAGTAGGAGAAGCAGCCGGTGATGATGACCACGGCCGCCAGCACGATGCCCAGGTACAGCTGTGGGGAGATGCAGGGTCACAGCCCGCCCTGGAGCAACTCCCCACCACCCGCATCCCGAGGTTTGTGGAACCTGGGAAGAGAGCTTTGAGTCATTGGGGGTCTGTATTTGCATGTCTGACCTCAGGTTGTATCCATTTGAGGGTCTGTGTCTCTGTCTGCCTGTCCATGTTTGAGTCCCTCTTTCTTTTTTTCTCTTTTTTTAAAATGTTTGTTGTTTATGTATTTATTTATTTATCTCTCTATCTATTTATTTATTTATTGGCTGTTCCCTGACCAGGGATCGAAGCCAGGCCCTCGGCAGTGAAAGCACGGAGTCCTAACCACTGGACCGCCAGGGAATTCCCCTGAGTCCCTCTTTCTGAACATAGGTGTGTTTGAGCCTCTGAGTCTGTCCATCTCTCTATTTTGTGGGTTTGTCTGTCTTTCTGCCTGTGTCAGAGAATCTGAGTGTACGCTATTCTCTGTCCATGTGTCTGTCTGTGTTAAAGTCAATGTGTCTGTCTGCCTGCACGCCTGGCTTTAAATGTACGGGACTGTTTGTGTTTGTCTCTGTATGTGCATCTCTGTCTCTGTCTCTCTCTGCTGGTCTGTGTAGGTCTGAGACTCTGAGTCTGTCTGTTTGCCTGTTTAGGTTTTAATTTCTGAGAATACTGTCTGTACTCGATTCTCACATCTCTCTGTCTGTCACCAGGTTATGCCTGAAACTCTGTGTGTGTTTGATTTCCTATGTCTGTCTATCAGTAAATGTCTGTGTCTGTCTGTGCCTATGTGTCTGAATTAGGTGGCCGTGTTTGAATCTGTGTACAGGTGTGACTGTCTGCACTGACTCTCTGCACTGTTGTATATATGTGCATGTGTGCACATGTGTGTGTGCGAGGATCTCCATGTGGTCAGAATGTGGGTCTGTGCTTATGGGCATCGTGTCTGTTGAGACTGTGTGGTCCCATGTGTTGAGAGGATGGGTCCTGACAAATCAGCAGGTGCTTGTGCCTGGGTCTCTATGTGAGCCCACTCACCGTTTGAGCATCTTTCAGGCCATGACCACCTGCTGGTGTCTATCCTCAAGGCCGCTGAGGTCACACAGCTTTGGGATGAACCCCCAACTCACACTTCTTACTGTGTGACCTTGGGCAAGTTACTTGGCCTTTTTTTTTTTTTTGGTCAAGCCATGAAGCTTGTGGAATCTTAGTTCCCTGGCCAGGGATCGAACCCGTGCCCACTGCAGTGGAAGCATGGAGTTCTAACCACTGGACCACCAGGGAAGTCCCATACTTCGCCTTTCTGAGTCCCAGTTTTCCTCATAGCTTCTCTGGTTCTCTCACTGGGTGACTGTGAAAGTTAGATGAGAAAAAGTTGGAGGCTGGGCTTTGAAAAGTCTAAAGGGAGAAGTGGGGTGTGCATATGTGACCCTACATGTATGAGCCCTTGGGCACGGCAGGGTGGAGGGCACTCACGTTGTCGCCAGAAGGATCGTCCTCGGTGCCTGCCTGGATGCCGTAGGCCAGGAAGCAGAGGATGGCCCCGATCCACAGCAGGATTGAGAAGCCCCCAAAGAGCTGGCGGCAGAACTTGACCCACTCTGGGGTGGTGGGCGGCGGCGTGAGCGCGTTAGGCCCATCGCGGGCCAGGATCTCCTGGGCTTTGCTGTGGGTCAGACCCTAGGGGACACAGGACTCACACAGAACCCTCCCGGAGCAACCCTGGCACCCCCAACACTTCCCGAGTGCCCCCAGGCACCCAAGCGTCAGGGCTTCCCATCCCCTCCCACCTCGGACCCTTCTCCCTCCGGCCCGGCCCCACCTGCACACAGTCGGTGTTGTATTTCCGGCAGACCTCTTCCACTGACATCTTGTGCTCTGTCTGAGGAACAGGAGTTTGGGGGGATCGGGTGAGCGAGGAGGCCTGGCAGGGGCGGGTGGGGCCTGCTCTGGGTGGGTGCAGAGGGTGGGACTTACCATAGCCACCTCCTTTTTGAGGTCATCCAGGTCCCGGCGGTCTTTGGTGCCCTTGCTCTTCTTGGGCGAGCCTTTGTCATCTTTCTTGTCCTGCGAGGTGGCGACACGATAGCTGTCAGAGCCACCAGACTGCGGGCGAGAAGGGGTTACAAGGGGACACCAGCCCTGCGTCTGTGCAGCTGCGTCTCTGGGCAGGGGCTGGCTCTGGGGGCTCAGTCTGTCTCTGCCCTGCAGCTCTGGGTATCTCTGAGAACCCCTGGGTCTCATCTCTTCCTATTGGCCTCTCCGCCTCTGGCTCCATGTATCTCTGGGTCTCTGTCCCTGAGAGTCTCCATCTGGGTCTGTCTGTGCCTCTCTCTCTCTCTCTCTGTAGGTCTCTCCTATTCAGTCTCCATGTGTCTTTTTATCTCTTTGTGTCTTTTTCTCCCTCTCCCTGGGCACTTAGTCTGTCTTTTGCTAGGTCTGTCTGTCTCTCGCTACCTCTGTCTCTCTCTCTCGATCTGTCTCTCCAGGTCTCTGTGCCTCTCTGTCTTATTCTGTTTTGTCTCTGTCTCCTTGTACCTCTTTATCTCTCCTTCTCTTCATGTGTGTGTATCTCTGTTTCTCTGTGGCTGTTTCTCTGACCTCTCTCTCCCTCATCACTTCATATTGTCCGTCTCTCTCTCTCTCTCTCTCTCTCTCTCTCTCTGTCTCTGCGTCTGTGCGTGTGTCTCTCTTTGATTTTGGTCTCTCTCTGATCTCTGGCTCTTTATGTTTTCCATGTCATACAATATCTGTTTCTATCTCTTGAACTCTCTCTCCCTGAGTCTGGCTGAGTCTGTCTCTCTGGGTTCTCTCTGGGTTCCTATCTCTTTCCAAGTTGGTGTGCGGGGATCTCCGAGTGTCCGTATTTTCCGTCTGTATCTTTCTCCATCCTTATCTCTGCTTCTCTCTGATTTCATCTCTCGAGGTACCTCCCTTTCTGTAATGCTTGGTGTGTCTCTCCCTAACTATCTCTACTGTTTCAACCATCTTGTCTGTCTAGCTCTCACGATCTCGCTCTGCCATCTTCCTCTCTATCCCTGCATCTCTCCCTCTCCGAGTCCATCTCGGCATCTCTGTCCTTCCAGCTGAAGGTCTCCCCATATATCACTCTCCCTGTCTTTTCTGCCTGGCTCTTTTTCTGGGCCTCTCTCCCCAACCCCATGGATGTCTCTGTCTCTCAAAGGACCCAGCAAATCTTGGGAGACCCCACAGGCCTGGCAGGAAGGGGGAGGAAAGGGCGCTCCAGGTGTTAGTCACAGCTGGGACCAACGCCTGGGAGGCAGCCTACTGTGCACGGGGATGGTGGCCTGGCTGGACATGCAGCCAGTCCTGAGGGCCTTGACTCTCTCCTGGGGGCTGGTGGGAGCCATGGATAGGTTTGGACAAGGGGTTAGCATGGTTAGGCCTCTGGAGGACAGACTAGGAGCTGGCTGGGATTTGGGGTGCAGAACAGCAAGAGGCAAAAGCCCCCGGGCTTGGCTTGAACTGGATGTAGCGTGAGGGGGAGTGACTGAGGTTCCGGTTTGGGGACCTGAGCTGATGGGGAAGGCAGTGTCCTTGGAGGCTGGCAGGAGGGGTGGGGGTGAGGCCGGGTGCTGGTAGAGGAGCGCTGACAGATCCTACGGGTCCATCCAGGGCCAAGCTGGGATCCCAGGCTCAGTGCAGCTCAGCGCTAATCCCCTCGTGACCTTGTAGAGGGTTGAGCTGCCTGCTGTCTGCCCCCAGATTGGGAGGCTGAGCCTGGGAGGCTACTGCAGCCTGGAGGCCTGGGAGCCTGGGTTTCAGGGGGTGGGAGGGAGGCTTGGCCCTGGGCCAGCCCTGCAGCAGCACTGCGTCTGACATGGAACATGGAGGCTTGGGGGACAGGGAGGACACTCTTCCACCCACAGCTTCAGGAGGGGTCTCAGCCTCCACAGAGGGGCTGACCCAAGGACGGAGAGAGTGGAGATATAAGGTCATGGGCACAAGTTAGAGAAATAAGAGGAAGGCAGGAGAGGAAAGAGATGGAGGCCTGGAAGGCAGGAGAGGAGAAGTTGGGAAGAAAACCAGCTGCCCACTCCTGAAACCTCAGGGAAGGCTGGGGAGCTGATGCTTGGGTCCCTGTGAGGCCTAGGGGTGGGTTCCTGGACTCCTGGGTCTGAGGGAGGAGGGTCTGGGGACCCTGGACTCCTGGGTCTGAGGGAGGAGGGTCTGGGGGCCCTGGACTCCTGGGTCTGAGGGAGGAGGGGCTGGGGGCCCTGGACTCCTGGCTATGAGGGAGGAGGGGCTGGGGGCCTGGACTCCTGGCTATGAGGGAGGAGGGGCTGGGATACCCCAGTCCCTGGCAGACAAGCCTTGGCTCCTCCTTGCCCTTGCCATGACCAGACTCCCTTGGGGGCGGGCTTCCATCTGTTCGAGGGGGAGCCGAGGCTTTCCCAGTCAAGGCAGGAGGCCCAGATGGGCGCACTGCAGGGCGGGAGCACCTCTGAGGGTGGGGGACACGCCTGCCTCTCTGCAGCCTGCCTCTGCGGCTCCTCGCCATTTTCCATGCTGTCCGCCTCCCCTGACACCTGCCCAGCTCACGCAGCCTCTGCCCCTCAGCCTGCCTCTCCCTCCCCCTTTCAAGGTGTCTGAGGCCTCATCTCAGCGTCTCTCCCTCGACCTCCCCTTTTGCCCTCTGTCCTCTCTTCCTATCATTCAGGCTGCCTCTGCTTGTCTCTGGATAGGAAATGTCTGTCCTTGGGTCTCCTCATCTCAGCCTCAGTTTCTCTCTTTGTCTCTCCTTGTCTATGTCCCACTCATGTCTCTCTTCATCTTCCCATGTCTCTCTGCCTGTGTCTGTCTCTTTGTCTCTATGTCTCTTTTTCTCTGTCTCTTTCAGAGCATCTCTCTCAGTCTCTGCCCATTTCTCTCTGCTTTCCATGTCTCTGCCTCCCATGTCTAAAGAGCCTCACTTCTCCTCCTGTTCTCACGTCTTTTCCTAAGACCCTCCCGCTCCTTTTTTCTCTAAGGCACTTAGCCCCAGTCCTCTCCTCCAATCTGCCCTCGGCTTCCCCTCCATTTCCACTTACCTGGAAGCCATCACTGACTCCCACATCCCCCTTCTGTCTCCCAGTCCCCTCCCCACCCAGTTCTTCTCTCCTTCTCCCCTCGCCCACCCCAAGCCACAGATCTGCAGCCCCATTCTCCAGCTCCATCCCTGGGCCCATCAGCCCTCATCTGCCATCTTTCTCCTCATCCTTCATACTCCCTCTCCATTAGCCTCTCCCATCCCGACCCTCTCTCTCTCTTCATCCCACCCATCCCAGCCCACCCGCCTCCAACCCCCCCACGGCCCCGCCCGACAACGCAGGGAGGAATCCAGGGCTGCAGTGGGGGTCAGGTGGTCAGCCAGGGGAGGAGGCAGCATCTGTTGGAGAGACTCACAGACAGACAAGGACACACGGACACGGAGGAAAGGGCATAGCCAGGCATGCACAACCCCTCCCCCCATACACACACGTACTCATTTGCATACATACGCCCTCAGCCAGGCTCTCAGCCTCCCCGCCATGGCTCTCTTGCTCCCCCCAGCCCCTGTGTCTGCTCCCCCAGATTAGGAGCTAGACACACACTGCAGCCCCAGGCCACTCCGCATTGCGGAGCACCCCCATCCAGGCCTGGAAGGAGAAAGAGAGGTCATCTGGTGTTCATCCCATAGTCTGGACCTGTCCCCGCCTGGCCAGGGAAGCAGACGGGCTTCAACACCCCCAGACACAAACACCAGCTTTCAGACACATCCAGACACGGTTGCAGACATTCAGACACAAACCCGGGCCACACAATCGCAGGCGGACGGTGCTGCAGGGCCTGACAGAGCCAGAAGCACACACACGCACACATGCACACGCACACATACGGCTGGGCAGGCAACCGCACCAGGTCAAGCAGAGATGCTGAGGGCGGGTCCGTGCCCCGCGGGCCCCGCACACAAAGGACACACCAACATGCGCCACAGACCCCCGCCAAGCCAGGTGGCCCCGCGCACACACTCAACCAGAGACACAACCACACGGACGGGCTGGGTCAGCCGGCTCACAGGTTCCTGAACCCGGGTCCCGGAGAGCAGGGGTCCCAGAGTCCCCGGCCCCCGCAGACACCCAATCTCACAGGACCCACAATGTCACACACACACACACACACACACACACACACACACACACACATCGCCCGGCCGGCCCCAGCACCTACCCCCATCTTGGCGGCTCCGGGGGACAGGGGCAGGCGGGCGGGGCAGGGGCCGGGGCAGCGGCCTCAGGGTGGGCTCAGGCGCGGGCTCGCGCTGGGGGCCTCTGCAGCGCCCGCGCCTCGGTCCGCGCGTCCGTTCAGCGGTCAGCCCCACTGCACAGTCTGCGGCGGCCGCCGCCTCCGCCTCCTCATATGCCCGCGCCCGCCGGGGGGCCGACGCTGGCCAATCAGGGGCGCCGCCGCTCTGATGGACGGCCCGCGGCCCCGCCCCCGGTACTGCAGCTGTCCTCCCCGCCCCCCACCCTCCGCAAAGCGGCGGCGAGGCGGCGAAGGGGGAACGCTGCGGGAGGCGGAGAACCCGGAGACCCCCGAAATGAGGGACCTGGAAACCCCCGCAGTGTGGGGTGTCGGCTCCGAGGAAGGGGCGCCGAGGGGGGAGAGCCCCGGAATCCCCCTCATTGTGTGCCACCAGAGGGAGGAGTGCGCTGTGGAAGGTGGACACCACCGGGTGGGGGGAAAGCCCCGCAAATCACAGCAATAAGGCAGGAGGGCCAGAGCACCTTCTTCTGCAGTGAGGCAGGGGGGAACCCTGGAGACCGTGGGGTGCTGTTCAAGAGGGGGAGATGGAGGGGCACAAGGGGCAAGGAAGACCCCACAGTGAGCGGGGAAGTTGCAGAGTGGGTAGGAGCCCTGAGGCTCCCCTCACTGTGTGACCTCCCCCAAACACACGCACTATGGTATGGCAGTTATCCAACGAGACACAACTGCACAGGTACACAAGAGACACATCACAGCCAGAGGATTCCACCAAGCATCATACTCACACATGACCATCACCCAGACAGCACAGATGCTGTGGACACACACGGACACCACCCCACCACTCACCACCAGTTTCACAATCACATTCCATCACACACCAGCTAATACCCTCCCACACACCCTACACTACCCCATCAAACAACCCCAGGGACTCAAAAACATGTAGAAATGAAACACACATAGCACACACACCTTGCACACCCCATCACACCATAGAATCAGAGTCATAAAATGCCGTGTAGATTAACACACACCCTCAAAACACAACCTCACAGATATGCACATCACACACTCCATCAGAGCTGGCCTTAAACCACCTCACATAGAGAGCCATAACCATAAAATCCATGGACCCACAAGCCAGTACACATCTACACTCAGCACCATAGCACACCCACAGGCCTCACACTGCCCCAGACGCCACTTGAGGTTTTGTGAACACTGTTTCACAGTCACGCAACATCACACACACTCGTCCCCAATGTATCCGGGCATAAGCAAAGGCCCACAGTGCAAAATTGCCAAAGCGTTGCTAATTGTGAATGACAGACAAAAGGTGCACACAGACTCACACACAGCACAATAATTCACCGACACAGATCACACAACACCATCCCACACACCTCACACACTACACACATCATATATTGCAGTGCTATCTCATACCCCTCTGTTGTAGCTCCAAACACACCCCCAATGCCCACACCCACACACCATGCACATCCCATCCCGGTATGTATATACACACACAGATGCACAGCCAGCACCCACACCCCAGGCCTGTCACATACACACAACACCCCGTCAGCCACCCACTGGAGCCTGAGGAGTTACAGCCTCCTACCCCCACCTCTCTGCTCTATGAGGAACACTCCCAGGCTCTCCCTGGGAATGGCAGAAGGGGCAGAGAGCAGGCAAGAGCCTGTCCCTGTAGCTTTCTCAGAATGTGGCTATCCTCCCCACCTATGGGAGTGGAGATGTGGGGGACAGGCAAGGGGCAAGAATAAGCCTGGTGTATAGCAGGTGAAAGGGGGAGGTTAAGGACCTGGCCACCGAAATGTGTGAAAGGGTGAAGGCCAGAGTGAGACACACAAACTGAGAAAGACAAGAGTCAGAGATTCAAAGCCACAGAAAGATGGGCATAGACAGGGAAACTGGGCCAGAGAGTAAAAGGGGGCAGGGAGGTGGGTTCCTTGGCTTCCCCCAGCACCCAGAGCCTCAGCCCAATCCTGTACTCTGACCCATCCCCATCCCTCCCCGCTGTCCCTTGTTGCCATGGTAACAGGGAGGCCGCATATGCAGCAAAGGAGGCTGGGCTTGCAGACCTGGCCTGTCTCCATGGAGACTGGGGAAGGGGGGGAGGCACATCTTCTAGCCCTGGTAGTTGCCCCCCTACAACTCTACCCCCTTCCAGGGGGAGGGAGGGAAGGAGGGAGAACCTGTCAACATATTATCTTTTCCCCCTCCACCTTGTCCTACAGGAATGGGCTTGGACCATGGGAGGGAGATTGGGGTGACAGAGAAGCCTGGGGATGTCAGGATCCCAGGAGATTCTCGGCTTTCTCTCCTCCTGCTTTCCAGCTGGACTGGGGGAGACCCCGGTCCCCCACACCACATCCCAGACACAGGCTCATGAACCCCCCTCATGCACTCCTCAACCTGGTGAGACCGATGACTGTGCACCGTGTTCCCAGCGCGAGGCTTTGCGGAAGTTGGGTGGGGGGGGAGGGAAGATTTACGAAGGTCACAGGGATGGATGGGGACAAGAGAACTCGGCAAGAGAGATGGAGGGAGAGACTAAGAGAAGAAATGGACACACAGAGTTCAGAACCAGAGAGAGGCAAATAGGAACAGAAAAACAGAAAGACCAACAAAGACAGAGAGATGGGCAAAGACAGAAATGAGAAAACAGACGTAAGAGGCAGATCAACAGAATTACTTAGTGAAGATGACAGAGAGACACAGGGACATAGAAAGCCAGGCAGACACGTTTGGCACACTGGGGAGACTTAGAGATAAAGACTGGGGAGACAGAGCAGAAATGGGGGTGGGGGAGACTCAGAAATGGGGAAAGAGCCCAGAGGAGATCTGCTTGGTATTGGAACAGAGAGGGAGACAGACCAGAAATGTCTGCAATCATATTCTAGTCACCTTGACAGACTGACAGTCCCGCCCAAGGGCAGAGACATCAATTAGTCTGTGAGAGATGTGGAAACAAGAGACCCTGAGACACAAGCTCGTCCCCACACCTGTCTCTGAGGGGCACACACACGGCAAGGGTCTGAGACACAGAAGAGGCCAGATGGAGACTGGGGGCACTGTGTGCCAGGCGGGGTCCCCCGGGGTGTGGCCTGCCCAAACACTGAGAAGGCATGCAGGTCCTGCAAGGGAGGCAGGGCAGTGCTGCGCGCCAGGACCGCCAGGCCCAGCAGGCCGGTGCTGAACGGACAGCTCCCGAGCTCTGGGCCCCCTGCCCGAGGGGCGGGGCCCAGCCTCGCTCCTTTCCCTCGCTTGGTGGTCCCTCTCTCTGTCTAGCGTTCCTCACTGCTCGGGCCCCCTACCGTCTTCATCTAGTTTTCTACAGCTTCTTGTCTCACCTGTCTCTGTTCCACCTCAGTCTCTGCTTCTCTCAGCCCAAACTCCCCGGGTCTCTTATTAATTTCCTTGTTTTCTCTGTCTCCACCTCGTCCCCTTCTCCATTCTGTCTCACCCTCCTCCCACCTCATCATGGTATGTCTCCCTGTGTCTCCCCCTTTGCCCTATTTCCCCATCTCTCTCTGCCCCCCCATAGTCTCTCCCCATCTCTACCCCATCTCTGTCTCTTCCTTTTCTGTCTCTCCGCCATCCTCGCCCCATCTCTTTCTTTCTCTCCACCTCCCCATCTCTCCCCCTTCCACTCGGCCTCGGTTTGGCTCTGGCTGTGTGACCTTCACTTGTCCTTTCTCAGCTGCAGTTTCCACAGAAACCTCCAGCGGGGCGGGGGAGGGCGTGGACAGAAAGCAGACCCACTCTTCTCCCTGCTCAACCAGCCCTCAGCCTACCCCGCCCCACCTCCTCCCTCCCCCCACTGGGATTTCTCACTTCCTCTCTTGGGGGCTGGGGAGGTACGTTTTCTGCAGAAACACAGGGTCACAGTCACACAGCTGAAGATGGGTTCACGGATGTACACACATACACACATGCACATGACTACAAAGTCATGACAAATTACCCTGGCCCAGGCACACACTTGCCACCATACGGGCCACCCAGGCACCACCACACTGAACTGTTCACTCACCCTCCCCTCCCCCAGCCCCATCTGGTTTCTGTCTTTCTATGTCTCCTTTTCCTGGTGTCTCCGCCTCTCCAGATCCCTGTATCTCTCTCCATCTGTCTCAGGGTCTCTGTCGCAGCCTCCTTCTGTCCTGAGAGAAGGTCAGTGGAGAAGGGCCAGCTGCCCGGACCTGGGCTGACCTGCTGTCTGTGGGCAGGGCGGAGAATCAAGAGAGTGCAGGAGTGACCATCCAGTCTGCGGTTCTCAGCAGACTCCCTGGAGGGGGGAGCCCAAGCCTTCAGTGCCCTCGCACCCCTAGGAAATGAGACCCGGGTATCCCCAGTTTTGGGGTTTTGTTCTTTTTTTATTCCAACGGGGACTGGGGTGTGGCAGGGGGAGGGATGGGGGCCCAACTGACCCCCTCCCTGTGGGGGTCTCATAGAAATTCCGAGGTTTCTCCCCAAAAAAAAGAGAGAAAGAGAAGAGTCGAGGGGCACCAGGGGACACCCATCTGCCCAGAGGCCTCCCACTTCTCCAGAAGTGGGGAGGGCTGCGTTAAGTCTTGGGGATCCCGAGCAGTCCCAGGATGGGGTTCTCCCCGCGAACTGCGTTCCGCTTCCGGGAACAGCCACTGCAGTCCTCGGCCCCTGGAGTCCTCGGTTCCTGCGCTCCTCTTGTTCGCAGTGGGGGACGGAGTGCGGGCGTCCGCGGCACCCTCTGGCGAGTCCACTAGGGGGCGCAGGCAGGTTCCGGAGCCGAGCCTCAGCCTTCACCGGGAACCGAAGGCAAAATCGCGGCGTCCGGCGCGCGGGGGCACAAGTCCCGTCCCTCGCCCACTAGGGAAGCGAGGGCGGCCGGGGCCTGGGGCAAGCCCAGTCCCTGCGGTCAGTCCGGGCGCCCGCCCGGCCCCGCCCGTGATCACTCGTGCTCGGCCAGCTCGCGGGGGCCGGCGGGGCCGGGCCGGGCCCGGGGCGGGCTGGTGGCTTCAGCGGGGGCGCCCAGGCCACGCGGGGGCGCGCCGGCTCCGGAGGCCCGCAGCGCCTGGATGCGTCGGCACTCCTGACAGACACGCACGTGGGTGCAAGGGGTGGGGGCGGGGGGCCGGGCCCCGCCGGGCGGCCCCGGATCGTCCAGGAGGCGCTGGGGGCCCCCGTGCGCGCTGCCCGCATCCCCGCCCGCGCCGGCGGAGTAGAGCTTGCCGTTGCTGAGGCGCATCTCGCGGACGGCGCGTAGCGACAGCAGGGCCCGGCTTGGGCCTCCCGGGCGCCGGCGCCGGCGAGAACGCGACGTCTTGCGGCAGGACACCGCGTGCCGCAGCTCCTGCAGCATCTCCTGGCACACCGACACCTGGGGGCGGCGCGGGGCGCGGTGGTCACTGTCTGCGACCTCCTTGCCGCCGCCCCTCCCCGGTCCTTTCCCTTCTGGTCCTCTCGGCAACTTTCTCCACACCCTCCTGCTCTCCCTGCCCCACCTCCCACCTCTGTGTTCACCTCTCTTTCTCTTTCCTGCATGCCCTTTCACCTCCTCTCTTCCTTCCACCCTTTCCTCATTTCCCATTCTCTTCCCTCACAGTTCCCGTATTTCCCCGTGCTCTTCCTGTCTCGTCTCTCCACCTCTCAACTCCTGTCTCTCCTCCACTTCTCGCTCCCGCCTCCCTTCTTCTTTGGATTTGTTCTTAAATCTGCCCTTCACCTCCGATCCACGCTCCTCTCTTCCTACTCTTTCCTCTTGCCTTTTCACTCGAAAGTTTCTAACTGCTTCTAGTCCTTCCCTCGTACCCGCTCTCCACCCTCGGCCACTGATTCATGCACGCACTATTGCCAGACGTATTTGCTGACCGCCTACTGTGTTCCAGGCACTGTTTCGGGCACTGGGGATACAGCAGAGAACAAAACAGACAGAAGTCCCTGCCCTCATGGACGTTATATTCCAGTGTGCAGAGACAAAACATAAATATGTAAATATAAGTAGTATGTTAGATGGTGATGAGTGCTTTGGAGAAAAATTAAACTGGGAAAATAGGTGGGGGTGTGGGTGGGGAGTGATGCTGAATTTTGAGATGGGTCCTTAGGGGAGACTCATTGAGAAGAGGACCTGCAAGTAGACAAAGGCAGGGCGGGATGAGCTGCGTGGGGCCTGGCAGGAGGGAAGGCAGACAATTCAGCTGGATACAGGTGTGAGGTGCTGGAGGAATGTGGAGCAGGTCAGGGTGGCCAAGGTGCGGTGGGCAAAGGGGAGAGGGAGGAGATGAGGTCAGAGGAGCAATGGGGGCCGGCTTGCGTAAGGCCCAGAGGCCACTGTAAGGGTTTGGCTTTTACTCTGAGCCAGATGGGAGCCACTGGAGAGTTTTAAGCATAGGACTGCTGTGCTTTCACAGGATCACTCTGGAGCTGTGTTGAGAACAGACTGTAGGGAGGTCAAGGGCAAGAGCAGGGGGCCCACTAGGAAGCTGCTACGATCACCAGACAGGATATGGCGGTGGCTGGACCACAGTGGTGGTGGCCAAGGAGGTGAGAAGGGGTTGATTTCTGGGTATATTTCAAAGGTGGAGCCAACAGTTTTTGCTAAGAGATCAGATAGAGGGTGTGAGAAAGAGGGAGGAGTGAAGGGTGACTCCACATATTTTGCCCTGAGCAACTGGAATGATGGCATTGCCTGATGGGTGGGCAGGAGCTCTGTGTTGGCCACATGACGTCACGCACTACCTGGTGGACATCCACGTGGAGATGTCAAGTATGGAGCTGAATTTACAAACCGTGGGTTCAGGGAGAGGTCCCTGTAAGGGATACACATTTGAGGGTTATGGTAGGCAGCCTCCAAGATCCTGCCCCTGGGGTGTTCACACCCTTGTGTACTCCCCTTTGCCTTTGTACGAGGTTCACTGTGTGACCAACAGAATAAGGCTAGGTCAGCTGACATTTTGGCTTCCTCCTGGCTCTCTCTTGCATCACTCGCTCTGGGGAAACTCAGCTGCCACGGTGTGAGGACACTCAAGCGGCCCTATGGAGAAGTCCCTGTGTGAGGAACTGAGGCCTCCTGCCAACTGCTATGTGAATGAGTGTATTTTTATTCTCTCTATCTTAGGATGTTTTGACATCTGAAACATCTTGCTAGCCAGGGAGAGACTGCCCTCCCAGAGCTAGCCAATTGTTAGGGATAGCAAAGGGCTGGGAACCTGCCTTTCACATGAAAACCAACCAATCCTGAGTCTATACACCCCCTTTTTCTGACTCTCACACACCAAGCCAATATTTCCCCTGCCCTAAATCAACCCAGGGCCGGGTACCAGACAATTAGAGACCACCCCTCTAGTCAAGAGCCTGCTGACAGTATTCACACTGCCCAGTCCTAAGCCGTTTCCTTAGCTGCCTTGCCTTTCTCATGGAAACCCCAATAAAGGCCCTGCCCTAGGTTTCTCTCTCCCTTCTTCTGCCTCCTGACCAAATCTGGTGCTTTCCTTGTGGCCCTATGTGGCGTGGTAGGCCCCCTCCTGTCAGGTAATGTAAGTAATAAATTCTTCTTTCACTGGCATTGGCCTCTTCTGCTCAGTCACGTCCATAAATTAAAACCCCACAGGTACATTTTGAGACAGTGAGCCATCCTGGAAGTGGATCCTCCAGCCCCAGTCGAGCCTCCAGACAACAGCAGCCCCAGCCAACATCATGACCATGACCTTACCAGAGACACTGAGCAGCCAGAACCACCCAGCTAAGCTGCTCCCAGATTCCTGACCTATGGACACTGTGAACTGATAGAAGTTTGCTGTTTTAAGTTGCTAAATTGGGGGATAATTTGTTACATGGCAAAAGATAAATAATACAGGAGTCATCAGCATACAGATGGTCTTACAAACCATTTGGCTGGATGGGGTCACCAAGGGAATGGAGAAAGAGAAGAGAAGAAGTCCAAGGATCGAGCCCTAGGGCGCCCCAACAAAACAGTGCCAGAGGGGTAGGAGGAAAATGAGGCAGGAGCAGGGAAGAGAGGGTCATGAGGAGAGAGTGATCGGCTGTGCTGAAGCCCATGGCTGCCTCATGATGATGAGGCCGGAGACTCAGGCGCTGGATTTCAGATGCGGAGGTCACTGGTGGCAAGATTGGCTTCAGAAGAGAGATGGGGACAGAAGCTGGATGGGAGTGTGTCCAAGACTGAATGGGAAGACAGAAACTGGAAACAGCAGAGGGACACACCCTGTCAAGGCTACAACAGAAGGGGAGAAATGGGGCGGTGACTAGGAGGGGAAAGGGGGTCCAGAGAGGGTTCCTTGAAGATGGGAGAAATGACAGCACGTCTGTATGCTGCCCGGCTTGATCCAGTAGAGGGAGAAAAGCAGATGATGCGGGAGGGAAGGAGAGAACAGCTGAGGAATGTCCTTGGGAAGGCGAGAGAGGAGGAGACGGGGCGCGTGTGGAGAAACCTTAGCGAGGAGCGTGTATGTTCATCTGGAGTCACTAACGGGGCGAGTGGAGAAAGCATGAGGGTAGCTAGATGTAGAGGTGGGGCTCGACATGCTTTCCGACTCCTCTGCTTTTCTCAGGCCGGTAGAAGCAAGGTCATGGGCTCAAAGCAAGGAGGGGAAGGAGGGGCTGGAGGCTGGCAGAGAGAGGGAAAGGTTGGAATCGTGGAGGAGCACGGGGGCCCGCGGGGTTAGCACTGGAGCAGTATGGCTGGGTACCACCATGCCTGTGTATGGGCTGAGACCAGCCAGCAAGTCTGTCTTCCTGCTGTCGCATTCAGCTGCATTCTGCTTGCCCCTGTCTCTCCTCCTATTTCTTCTTGCTTTACCACCTCATTCTTTCCCCATATCCTTCTCTCTCTGCCCCTCCACACTCCTTCCCCTGCATCCTCATCTCTGCCTGCGCCCTCTTCCCCCTCTGTCCTTCCTCATGTCCGTGGACCCTCTCTCCCGTCTTCCGTCTGCTCTCACCTCTTTTTTTTTTTTT
This sequence comes from Eubalaena glacialis, assembly GCF_028564815.1. NCBI lineage: Eukaryota > Metazoa > Chordata > Mammalia > Artiodactyla > Balaenidae > Eubalaena > Eubalaena glacialis. The sequence goes on along the minus strand of NC_083733.1, from coordinate 58,316,746 downwards.
TTTCTGGCCGCACCGCGGCTTGGGGGATCTTAGTTCCCCCCACCAGCGATCGAACCTGGGCCCTCTGCAGTGACAGCGCAGAGTCCTAACCACTGGATCGTCAGGGAGTTCCCTGCTCTCACCTCTTCATGGACCTCCTGGACCCCTGGAGTCGCTCCGATCCTCTCACGTCCCCAGCTCCCAGCCCCCCAACCCTCGCATTCCTCCAGTAACAGCTCCCAATGCCATAGTCTTCACACCCCCTGCCCCTGGGGTCCCACTTCTCCCCGCACACCCTTCGCCAGCCTCCTCACCTCTTCTGACTCTGCCGACCTCCGCGTGGACCATATGAATTCCATGACTGCCACGAAGACAGCAATGATGAGGCCACAGATGAGCACGACAAAAATGCCGCCGATGTTCTCCATGCCCAAGCCTGGGGGTGGAGGGGGAGAGCCAGGGGTCGGGCTGTGTGGGCCAGGAGCGGCCAGGGGCCTTTGGGAAGGGCACGGCGTGCAGGGGTGGCTGACCTTTAGCTCGATGGTCCTCCTCCTTGGGGCACCGGCTCCCCTCCCACCACTTGCGCTTTAGGATCTCCAGCCGGTTGTTCTCCTGAAGCTGCAGAATGGCCAGTGTGATCTCATCCCGGAACGGGGAGCCTGGACCGGGCACACGGTGGGGTGGACGGTCATCAGGACCCTGGAGCCCTGCCTGCCCAAACCCCAGATGTTCCCTCCCCTCCGCAGCTCCTCTCCTCCCAGCTCTGCCGCGTCCCCAGCATCTTCCCGGCCCACCTTCAAATCTGACTACTGCTCGCCACCTCCCCTGTAACCACCCCTGGGCCAAGCCCCCACTTGCCACATTTGTCACCATTCCCCTCTCCCTGTGGCCCCCCCTCACTCTCCCCCCGCCAGGCTCTTCTCAACACAGCAGCCAGAGGGACAATTTCAGAAATATAGCCATAGATCATGCCTCTCTGGTGCTTAAAACTCTCCAATGGCTCTGTCTGCAGCTAGAAAAAAAAATGTTCAGATGTTCAACAAGATTCTGCGTTCACTGGTCCCACCACCTGGGGCTCCCTTAGGACCTTTGCCTCTGCCTGGAATGTTCCTTCCCTCACTTCACTCAGGACTCTGCTCACAGGGTGCCTCAGGGGCTCTTCTCTAACTCTGTTTAAAATGACAGCAAGCACCCCCCCTCCCTGTCCATCTCTTCCCCTTATTTACTTCAGAGCAGTTGACACTACTTGACATCACATTATAAAGCTATGTGTTTATTGTCTGTCTGCACCCCTAGTAGACGGCTGGAGGTGGGGGCTGGGCAGCTAGCTCCCCGCTGTGGCATCCCAGCACCCAGAGCAGTCCTGGCACACAGTAGGGCATCAGATCTGCCAAGTGAACGAATCCCCAGCCACACCTCTCCTCTGCGTGGCCCCAACCCTGGACCACCTCTCTCCTCTCTACCCTCAGATCCTCCCCTTAAACCATCCTTGGGCCCCAAACATCCCACCCATATCCTACCCTCTACTCATTTCTTCATTCACTACTATAATTCTTGAGCATCTACCAGGTGCCAGGAACTAGGGATACAGGCAAGTGGGGTGATTGGTATTTATCAGGCACTTACTATGTGCCAGACCCTTTGTCTACAGAAGTGTATTTAAGTCTCACGATAATCCTGTGAGGCACGTGTTACCTACCACCCTCATTATCTGCATGAAGCAGGTGACGCTCTTGCCTGAGTCAGGGAGGAAGCTGGGATTTGATTCCAGGTTGTTGTGACTCCAGAGCCTGTCCCTCAAAGCACCAGGCTGCACTGCTTCCCTGATACAGCACTGACCCTATCACAAAGCTGCTAAGATTTGGGGTAATTTGTTATGTAGTCATAGCTAAGAAATGCAGTGGTCATCAGAATATAGGTGGGTTTAAAAGCCAAAATGCCAAAATTTGGTGGCAAAATCGTTGGTGAGTTTCCAGCACCAAGCCCTGAAAAAGCATGTCCAAGTCCCCCTAGCAGATCCATCCATCATTCTTCCTCCCTCCTTCCCTCTCTCCCTCCCTTCCACCCATCCAGCAACATCCATTATGTTGCTGGAGCACCTGCTCTGAGCCAGGCTGTGGGTTTGGTGCAGAGAATATGAAGTAAATAAAACCGGGCAGCAAGCCTCACGGCTCACATGCACTGACTTGTGCACTATCTCACCGGGTTCTCGCAACAGCCCTCCAGGGCTGGAGCTGATTGCTCCTAGGCCTGTTTATATGCAGGTGGAAGGTGCGGAGGCTCAGGGAGGTGGCATCACCTTCCCAAGGCCACACAGCTAGGAGGCCACACACAGCACGCCCTGCCTGCTCGGGAAGGGCCTGGCCTACTCCCTGGCCTGCGCACACAGCTTGGTATCAGCTGCCTGGGGACCCACGGCCTCCCACCCCGCCCCACTGCCGCCATACCCAGCGGCATGCCGATGCCGTAGCCCTTGGTGTCCAGGAGGCCCCCGATCTGGGTGAGGTTGCAGTTGAGGCGCCGGTGGTACTCATTCATGGTGGACTCGAGCAGGAAGGCATAGCGGGAGTTGAGGACGCGGGCGATGCCCTCCTCTGTGCTCTTGACAAACACGCTGGGCTGCTTCGATTGCATGTAGTTCCACATACGCTGGTACGTCTGGTACCGTGAATTCTGGGCAGAGGGCGCATGAGGGGAAGACGGGTGAGGGTCTTTCCACTCCTGCCTTTCCCCTGAGTCCTGTCCCCTGCCCTCTAGAAAGTCTCCCTCAACCCGAGAGAGCGGGGGGACCAGAGGAAGACAGGAAGAGCCAAAGACAGAGGAGAGACACAAGACAGACAGACTGCTCAAGGCCAGATCCAAGCCAACCCCACACCCACCAGCCCAGCGAGGATCCTGAGGACCGAAGGCTTGGGAAGAAGGGGCCACAGCCTGTTTTTCAACCCGTTTTCTCTCTTCCACCCCTGGGCCTCGGCTCGGCTTGACACCCAGCCCTGTCTTCCCAGCGTCCCCAGGCCGTATTCAGAGAAGCCGGGAGCAGATGCTCCACCGCACCTACCCAGGGCCCAGCCTGCTGCAGGGAGACCTGTGTCCGAGCCAAACAGGGCAGCTTACTTCCTACAGGCCCCGCGGGAAGCGTCTGAGGAACGCACTGCCCCACCCTGAGCTGCTGTGCACGGCGGGGACCCCGAAACCAAGCCTGGGTGGCTCCGGGGGCCCTACCTGAAAGAAGGTCATGGTGGAGCCAGCGTGGATGGTGCCATACTCAATGTTGGTCTGGTCCGCCAGGTCGTCGGCCGACTCCACGGGCACCTCCATGCGCTGCACGGTGAGGAAGGCAGCCAGGTTGGCCGTGTAGGAGGAGATGATGATCAAGGTGAAGGCCCACCTGAGGGGTGGGAGGGGTGAGCTACAGGTTGGAGCCACCCCTGCCACCTTGCCCCTGTGGCCATGCACCCCGTTGGTGGTGCCCCCCTCAGTGACCCCAGCATCTAGAAGGCTGACTGCTGACTAGTGGAGGGGCTGGGAGCATGGAATCTGGAGCCAGACTCCCTGGGTTTAAAAATTGCTTCCAGAGGGCTTCCCTGGTGGCGCAGTGGTTAAGAATCCGCCTGCCAATGCAGGGGACACGGGTTCGAGCCCTGGTCTGGAAAGATTCCACATGCCGCGGAGCAACTAAGCCCGTGCGCCGCAGCTACTGAGCCTGGGCTCTAGAGCTCATGAGCCACAACTACTGAGCCCGTGTGCCGCAACTACTGAAGCCCGCGCGCCTAGAGCCCGTGCTCCACAACAAGAGAAGCCACCGCGATGAGAAGCCCGCGCACCGCAACGAAGAGTAGCCCCCGCTCGCCGCAACTAGGGAAAGCCCGCGTGCAGCAACGAAGACCCAACGCAGCCAAAAATTAATTAATTAATTAAAAGAAAAAAAAAAAGAAACGTTGATTTCCAAGGCAGAGCTGTCCTGAACCATGACGAGCCCTTGGGTGTGGCGGCAGGGGGCTATGGCCCGTGTGGACATGAGATGAGGGGCCCAGGAGGGGAGTTCTGGCCAAGCTGCTGCTATTCAGGTGGCGGCCAAGTCCCTAGGGCACTGGCACCCACCCCCGCCGCCCTACCACCGGCCCTGGCTTGCTGAATCACCAGGCCAAGGTCACATCTGGAGATTAAGAAACATCTGTTGAATGACTGAATGTGGGGGAAGACTCGGGGTGGAGACAAGAGTGAGCCTGGGGTCAAAGGCACCAGTGAGAGAGGGGGCATGACTGGGGGCTTCCTGGGTGACAGCGATGGGAAGGGGCAGAGAACGCCCAGCTGGGGAAGAGGGTCCCTGACTAAGCAGCAGAAGGGATGGGCTGTAGAGAGTTGGTCACTGGTCCCCCACCTGACTGGGGGACTCGGCCAGATTTGTCACAGCGGGTCCCTTCATGTCCTCTCAGCCGCCTCCTCACACGTGCCTCCCTCTCGTGCCTGGCTGGAATGCGCCTCCCTCTCTTTGGCAGGCATGCCTCTGTTTGCACCTTCAGATGAAACAGCCTAGATGTCACGTCCTCAGAGGGGCCCTTCCTGAGCATCCTCATTCTCTACTGTTCTCTTTCACTGCACCCTGTTTGGTTCTTCAATAGCACAGTTTACATACATCTGATACATCATTATATTAAAAATGTTGGGCTTCCCTGGTGGCACAGTGGTTGAGAGTCCGCCTGCCAATGCAGGGGACACGGGTTCGATCCCTGGTCTGGGAAGATCCCACATGCCGCGGAGCAACTAAGCCCGTGCGCCACAACTACTGAGCCTGCGCTCTGGAGCCTGCGAGCCACAGCTACTGAGCCCACATGCCTAGAGCCCGTGCTCCGCAACAAGAGAAGCCACCGCGATGAGAAGCCCGCGCACTGCAACGAAGAGTAGCCCCCGCTCTCTGCGGCTAGAGAAAGCCCTCGCACAGCAATGAAGACCCAACACAGCCAAAAATAAAAACAAATAAATAAATAAATTTATTTTTTAAAAAATGTTAATAAAGTTCAGTCGGGGTGTGTGGTAGGCAGAAGAAAGGCTTGCCCCCCAAAGATGTCTACATGCTCACCCCTGGAACTTGTGAGTATGTTCCCTCACAGGGTAAAAGGGTCTTTGCAGATATGATTAAGTTAAGAGTCTTGAGATGGGGAGATTAGCCTGGATTATCCTGTTGGGCCCATGGAATCACAAGGGTCCTTATGCGGAAGAAGGAGGTCAGAGTCAGAGAGAGAGATTTGAAGACGTTATGCTCTTGGCTTTGAAGATGGAGGAAGGGGCCACAAGCCCAGGAACGCAGGCAGCTTCTAAAAGCTGGAAAAGGCAAGGAAATGGATTCTCCCCCAAAGCCTCCAGAAGAACTGGCCCTGCCAACACCTTGATTTTAGCACGGTCATATCTATTTTGCACTTCTGACCTCCAGAACTATAAGAGAATAAATTTATGTTGTTTTTAAGCCACGAAGTTTGTGGTAATTTGTTGCAGCAGCAACAGGAAATGAATACAGGGTATAACTCCTGGCATGATGCCAATTCCAAAATGTTAAAAAAAGAAAAAAAATCATCAAGATTCAAAAGTTTAGGGATTTCCCTGGCGGTCCAGTGGTTAGGACTCCGAGCTTCCACTGCAGGGGGCACGGTTTCGATCCCTGGTCGGGGAACTAAGATCCCACATGCCACGTGGCGCATCCAGAAAATTTTAAAAATTAAAGAAAAAAAAAGTTTCAAAGCCCTGCTGCAACTAAGGAGCCCACGTGCTGCAACTAAGGAGCCCACGTGCTGCAACTAAGGAGCTCTGGAGCCGCAACTAAGGAGCCCTGGAGCCACAACTAAGGAGCCCCGCCTGGTACAACTAAGATCTGGTGCAACCAAAAAAAAAAAAAAAAAAAGTTTCAAAGCCAATGGACCAAGCAAATTGCAAACAACTGCCAGATGGTAGTTAGCCTCGCTTAGCTGGGAAAGAGAAAAACCTGCCACCATTATGGTTAGTCTTGAACAAACAAGTTTTGAATCAAACAATATCTTCGGGACATATTCTTGGCATAAAATATGATGTCCTTGTGTTTATTTATCTGTTTATTCTCAGTTCCTTTGCCTCTTGAGGACTGATTTTCTACCTGAGTGCCTGGCACATGGAAGGGCCTGAGAAGCACCTCTTGCTGAATGACTACTGAGCATGGATTCTGACTGATGGGGAGGAGGCCCAATGCCTCGGTTTGCCCTGGAGAGGTACCCAGGGCCTATGGGGTGGGTGGCACTGGGCGGGAGGCTGGCTCCGCCCAGCCCTGCCTCTAGCCAAATGCACGCTCTTTAGCAAACCACTTCCTCTCTCTGGGTCTCGGTCTTCTAATCCATAAAACCAGAGAATATTCCTTGTCCTAAGCATGCTCCTCGGCTTTCCGTGGTTCTAATGAGGAAAAGGAGCTGAGAAGAGTTATATGAACTGCAGCCAAGCCCAGCTGCTATTTCAAAGATAGGGTGGCAAATGTGAGTGCTTATGGAAGCCAGGCCAGAAAGTGACTGAAGGGGGACTTCCCTGGTGGCGCAGTGGTTAAGAATCCTCCTGCCAATGCAGGGGACACGGGTTCGAGCCCTGGTCGGGGAAGATCCCACAGGCCGCGGAGCAACTAAGCCCGTGCGCCACAACTACTGAGCCTGCGCTCTAGAGCCCTCGAGCCACAACTACTGAGCCCGTGCGCCACAACTACTGAAGCCCGTGCGCCTAGAGCCTGTGCTCCGCAAAAAGAGAAGCCACCGCAATGAGAAGCCCATGCACCGCAGTGAAGAGTAGCCCCCGCTCGCCTCAACTAGAGAAAGCTCGTGCACAGCAACAAAGAGCTAATGCAGACAAAAAAAAAAAAATTTTTTTTTTTTAAGTGACTGAAGGAGGGAGAGGACTGAGGCCAGTGCAACAGGCATCGACGGCAGGTGGGCATGCCAGCCGAGCACTATCAGATCTCCCAAATCTTCGAGAAAAGTGAGAAATCTGAATTTGGGGAGTTCCCTGGTGGCCTAGTGATTAGGATTCCGGGCTTTCACTGCTGTGCCCCGGAACAAAGATCCCGCAAGCCGCGCAGCGTGGCCAAAACAAAACAAAACAAAAAGAGACATCTGAATTTGTCAGTGAATTTACCCAATTTTTAAATGCCAACTAATTCAAAAAATTTTAAACTATGGGCCAGACACCACCAGTTTTCAGTGTCTGCTCTCTGACACATAGGTTCTTGGAGCTTGTCTTGGGGGCAAAATAAGTTCCGTTCAAAATAAGTTACTGGGTCTGGGTAATTCCCTGGCGGTCCAGTGGTTGGGACTTGGTGTGTTCACTGCTGAGGGTCCGAGTTCAATCCCTGGTCAAGGAACTAAGATCCCACAAGCCATGCGAGGTGTGGCCAAAAAAAAAAAGAAAAAATGTTACGGGATCCGCGTGGGACTTTGAGGGAGCAGATGTCCCTGTCTGGGCCTCAGCCTCAGCCTCTGGACAGTGAAGGCTGTCCTGGCTCAAGGATTCTAGTGTCTCTGTGACTGCCCGGGCAATGTCCGAGACAGCAGTAACAATGCCAATACTGTCCTGATTATAACCCCTCAGGTCAACAGAAGCACTTTCCCATCCCTTAGCCACACCGAATCCTTACAACCTGAGACATGGGCATTTTTATCCCCATTTTTCAGATGAGGAGACTGAGGCATGGAGACCCAAGGTCACACAGCCAGCGAGTGGCAGAGCTGGGGCTCAGCTGCCCCCACCCACTTCCTGTCACACAGCTGGGGTGGGGAATGGGAATGGGCCCAGGCCTCAGAAGCCCCCCCGCCCCCCCCACCCCCCGCCAACCCTGGTTGGGGCAGACAGGCAACCTCTCACCAGACTCCGCTGACGCAGCGTGTGGACAGTGCCCGGGGCATGATCTCCGAGCCCTGCTGCATGAAGCCGCCCACGGGGAACCAGAGGCTGTTGCCCAGCGTGTACTGATTCTCCAGGATGTGGGGACGTGCCCGCAGGCACGGGTGCGGGTTATACCACTCGTAGGGGCTCAGCCTGTGGAGAGACACGGGGAATGGGGAGAAAAAGGAGAGGAACAGAGGAAAGAGAGCCACCGTGATCAGAAGAGATGGGGGGACAAAAACGGAGGGGAAGAGAGACAGAGATGAACAGAGAGAGACACACACACACACGCAGAGAAACAGAGACAGTGGGGGCAAAAGGGGAGGGGGACAGAAAGAACGGGAAGGGGAGAGGCCCAGAGAGAACCACGGAGCAAAAGTCAGAACCACCAGAAGGAAATACAGAGACAGGGCCAGAAAGGGAGAAGGGAGGGTGCAGGGAATCCAAGGCCCCAAGTGGAGGCCGAGGATGGTCCAGACAGACGACAGAAAGGTCAGGCATGGAGACCCCAGCTCGTGCTTCCTCCCCGCCCTCTCCTTCCCAGGCAGCAGGTAGTGGACTCACCTGGCGGCCAGGAACAGGACGCAGCTGACAGCCAGGTAGGCAAGAAGCATGAAGAGCCACACAGCAGGGGAGAAGGGGTCCAGGAAGGAGAAGTAGCCAGGCTTGCGGCCCTGGTGGGAGAGGGAGTGAGAGCCGGAGCCACACAGACCTGAGCCCCTCCCCCAGCCCCGGGGCCCATGAGCCCCACCGGCCCATCCAAGGTCCAGCCCACAGCCTCTGCCTCCCTTGGGTGTCCGGCCCCAGGGCCAGCCCCCACCCCCGCCTCCATGTCTCCAGGGGAACCGTACCATGTGCACGCGGTAGAGGATGCTGATTCCCAGGGTCATGAAGGGTTTGGAAAAGTCGATGACCTTCTCCCGCTCAGCTGTGATGGTGAACGCAGCCACAGCCAGGTCTGCCTTCTGCTGGAGGGGAAGCGGGGCGGGGGCAGATGGGCGGGCCAGGGAGACAGATGGGCAGTTAGAGAGAACGCACTGAGGGAGCGACTTAGAATATCAGAAGCTGAGAGAGAGGCAAAGAGAGAGGACAGCAGAAGGAGCCAGGGGACCGGCTCCAAGAGTGCACCTCGGGCCTCCAGTCGGACCCTTGTCATCTCACGTCTGCTGTAAGCGGCTCCTGTGGCCTCCTTCCTGCCCGGCTGCCCTGCCTCATCCAATCTCTCCCGCTCCCCAGTCAAGTTCATCATTAAGACCCTGCTTTATAAAACCTACCACTGACCCCCCCCACTCCCACCATGCCGGGGTCCTGAAGAGAGAGCCTGAGATTGGAGTTGAGATGCCTGGACGCTGACCCACTCAGGACCCTCTTGGAGCCTTGGTTTTCTCTTCTGTATGAACAATTAACGGGTAACATTTATCAAGAGCTTACTATGTGCCAGGCTCCATGCTAGATGCCACTTTATATAGATTATCTTGTATAATCCTCTTAACAGCTCCCTGAGGGCCACTACTAGGCCCATTTTATAGAAGGGGAAACTGAGGCTCAGAGAGACAAAGGCACTAGGGAGTAAAGGCAGGGGCTGGGGACCATAAAGCAGAGACATGACCTCCACTCTCCTGCCCCTGGCAGACACCAGGGACCTAGATGTGTGCATGAAGCCACCCCTGACACACAGGACCACGCCCGGCTCAGCTGAGATAATGACCTCAGGAGAAGCTGCATGTGGTCTTGAGTCGGGGAGGGGTGGCTGGGGTCCAGGTCTGAAGTGGTGAAGGGTGGGCAGTGGGTGGGGTATGGCGGACAAAAGGGTGTGTGTTGGGGTCTGGCTGACACACTGGAATGCCTGATGCAAAGGGGCCATCTCGCTCTTGCCCAAGTGGACATCAGCCAGTCGTTAGCTGTGGGCAGGACACAGGCTGGGAAAAAACCTGGCACTTCACACACACGTACACATACACACACACACACACTGCACACGTGAGCACTGTACACGGTCAGGTCTACACCACCAACATGTGCACACCATGCCATATCCACACATGCGTGCCCAGACACAGGCTGACCCAGTGACATACTGTCCACGTGGACTCAGGCAGACAAACACGGCCCTGTACACGAGTGTAGGGAGGAGCGATGACATCGTGGGGGGCATTCCCTAGAGGCACAGTGCACACACCCGAACATGTGGCCTCACGTGTGCACATACATGACAGAGGGGGCAGGGCGATGGGAAGGGCCGGGGGTGGGAGTAGAGAGCCTGGCTCTGCCCCAAGCTCACTGGGTGACCAGGGGCAGGGGCTTCCATGTCTCTGGGCCTCAGTTTGGTCCTCTGTAAAATTGGGCGGGGGGAGGTGGTGAGCGAGATGTCTCCTGGGTTTGGGACCCGGCTCCGAGGATACTCCTTCCAGGCATACTGATTCCATCGCCCAGGGCTCAACTGGGCCCCAGTACTGACTCCAAATTCAAGTAGAGTCCTCCCCCCCCTGGGGCTGAAATAAGAGTCAAGGTCCCGGATCACTGGCCTGGGAGGAGGGACACACGCACCCCCCAAGGGGCTGAGACTGAGAGCACATGAGGTAATACAGACTGGGACAGAACTGGGGTGGGGAGAGAGGGCACAGGATCCAAAGATACTGCAAAGAGCGGTGGCACAGGCTGAAAACAAAACCAAGGTCAGGGAGAGATCACGTAGACCCAAAATGAAATCCAGGCTCTAGGAGAGAAGAGATCTGAAAGACAATTCGATGTCAGGGAAAGAGGACATACCCAGAAGATTAACCAAGAGTAGAGAGAGACGGCACAGGCGAAACAACTACAGCAGGGTGAGAGAGAGACGGCACGTCCCCAAGGCAGAATCCAGAGGCGGCCATGTGTGGCAAGGGTCCAGAACACACTGGATTCAGAGCATACCCCTGGGAATTCCTGGGTGTTGAGAGTAAGGAGTGGGTTTTCCCCCCTGTTTTTTTGGCCACACCCCACGGCTTGTGGGATCTTAGTTCCCCAACCAGGGATCGAACCCGCGCCCTCGGCAGTGAAAGAGCAGAGTCCCAACCACTGGACCACCAGGGAATTCCCGGTTTTCTCCTTTCTTGTGCACTTGCCACTCTCATGACTAATATGTGAATCGCTGGGAACAATGTTAGCTAATACAGGAATCTTTATTTTTATGCACCCACAGGAGGTCTGTCCTGGCAAAGGCCCCCCACGATAACCCATCAGCCTCCTCACTGGCCCCCTGCCTCTGCTCATAACACCCCCCCCCATCCAAAATGATAGTCACCTGTTTAAAAACCCTTGGGTGGCTTTCCCACTGCACCTAAGACAGTGTCCAGGGTGGCTGGAGCAGAAAGGGTGGTGGGGTGGTGGGAAATGCAGCAGAGTGGGAACCAGAGCCCTGCAGGGCCTTGCAGGCCAGGGGAAGGGGGCCGGATTCTACCCCAAGGGCAACAGAGGACATCACATCAGAGGGTGTGAGCAGCGGGGGGTAACGTGATCTGGCCGCCCTGAGAACAGACCACAGGGGCAAGAGTGGAAGCCGACTAAAGATGTCCACAGAGATGCTGGGGGCGGGGCTAAGTGGAGGTGGAGAGGAGGTGGTCCGACTTGAGATGAATTCCGAATGGAGGACAGACAGATCCTTAAATGCTGCAAGTTCTTCTAGACTCCTCTCAGAGTCTTTGGAACCCCTGCCCCCTTTCCACCTCCTCCTCCTCCCCCTTCATTTCCCAAAAGGGACACCTGTTCCTTAGAGAAGACTTCCCTCCCCAAGGGAACCCTGACAGTTTAATCTCTGGGATGAAATCAGGAAGAATCCAAATGATAAGCCACCTGTAGAAATGACAGGGGGATTGTCTAAATGCTTAAAAACCAACTAAAGCACTGGTGACTGTCCCTCTGCCCCAGCCCGCTCTGTACACCAGCTCTGTGCAAACCATCTGTGCTGTGCTATCAGCTCCCTGACAGGCTCTGCCAATAGGGGGCACTAGAGGAAGGCTGCAAGGCTGGAGGAAGGAGAGTTACCTGCTCCTTCTGGTCTACTCTCGGGTCTCCAGCCTTTCTGCACCAAAGGCAGCAGCATTTCTTCCACAGGGCAGCAGACAAATTCAGTCTGCAGCTTCCCAGCACTTGCAGAACCAGCCTCGCCGAGCCTTTCTTGGGGCACCAGCACCAGCTGGCGAGTGCCCCCTCCTCGGGGTCTGAGTTTCCGCCCCACAGAGCCCTTCCTCTAAGTTTCCGAGTTTCAGCTCTTCTCTGCTCCTTCAGAACTTGAGACAGAGCCACTTCCTGCCTTGCTACCTCCATGATGCCTGAGAGAGAGCAAGGGTGTGTAAACTATGGCCCTCAGGCCAAGTCTAGACCATCTGCCCGATTTTGTAAATAAAGTTTTATTGGAACACAGCCAGGCACACTTGTTTAGGTATTGTCTACAACTGCTTTCCATACAATGGAAGAGTTGAGTAGTGACACGATGACCTGGAAGCCGGAAATATTTACATCTGGTCCCTTGCAGAAAAACTGCTGATTCCTGCCTTGGACTTCAACTTTTACCCTCTCAGTTAACTAGTTAGCAACTTTATTCCTAGTAAATAATTCTCTTCATTCAAATATCTGGGGACTTCCCTGGTGGTCCTGTGGTTAAGAATCTGCCTTCCAATGCAGGGGATGCGGGTTTGATCCCTGGTCAGGGAACTAAGATCCCACGTGCCACGGGGCAACTAAGCCCACGTGCCACAACTACTGAGGCTGTGTGCCACAACTAGAGAGAAGCCCACGGGCCGCAACAAGAGCCTACACGCTGCAGCGGAGAATCCTGCATGCCGCAACAAAGATCCCGCATGCTGCAACTAAGACCCGTTGCAGCCAAAAATTAAATAAATTAATAAATATTTTTTAAAACCCCACAAATATCTGGAGTGATTAGTTTCCTGGTAGACCCCTGACTGATGCAAAAATGACAATACCCAGGTCACATGAGCGCTCAGGTCACAGGGTCACTCAATGTCCATGGGCGGGTGTTCAGTGTCTAGCAGGGCCCGGTAATGAGCGGTTTCTCAAAAGGAGAATAGTATCTGCAGAAAACAGCATGATTTGCTTCAAAACCCTAGAGGTCTGCATGCGAGTCACCTCTTGGTGCCTGCTTCCCTATTTGCCAGCAGCACGCTACACTTCCCGGGATCTGCCGGGTCATCAGGCCCAGGTGGCAGATCAGCTTGCATGAAGCCAGGACCTGCTGCAGAGCTTTTGCATGCTCTGGGCCTCCCTCAAAATGAAAAGCCTTACAGGTTGTTTGGTAAAGGGATTAAAGCAGCACACACAAGTTATACCCAGGTATAAGTTGTTGCTCAAAGCCAAAAAACCCACCAAATGTCCGCAATACCAGACAAACAGCAAAGGTCTGAGTTTCAGCTCTATTGGGACCCTCGTCTGAGTTTCTAAGGTTTAATCTTTCCAACTTCTTCCCCTTTCCCCTGAGCCCTCAGGGTGGTGGCTGCTTCCTCCAGCTGCTACCTTCAGGATCCATTAGCTTTCTTTTTACTCTTTCAGTTAGTGGGTTAACAACTTTACATCTAGTTAACAATTTTTTTTTTTTTTTTGGCTGCACTGAGTGGCTTGCAGAATCTTAGTTCCCTGATCAGGGGCTGAACCCGGGACCTCAGCAGTGAAAGCATGCAGTCCTAACCACTGGACCGCCAGGGAATCCCTAGTTAACAATTCTTTGTATTAAATTCTCTCTGTTCAAATAGCTGATAAGAGGGGAAATCCCTGGCGGTCCAGTGGTTAAGACTCCGCACTTCCACTGCAGGGGGCATGGGTTCGATCCCTGGTCAGGGAACTAAGATCCCACATGCCTCGAGGTGCAGCCAAAAAAACCAAAAAAACAAAACAAAACAAACAAACAAACAAAAATAGCTGATATGATTCTGTTCAAGTAACTGGTGTTGTTTTGTCTCCAGATTGGACACTGACTGACTGATATCAGCCGTGGGTTTATTGCCAACCTCCTCACTAAATGCTATTTCAGGCTCATAAGATCTGATCAGCAAAATGTTGCCAGTGTGATGGACCAGCGTCAAGAGACCAAGTTCTCGGTGTTCTATATCGGGGTCCCTAACCCCCGGGCCGTGGACCAATACAGGTCCACAGCCTGTTAGGAACCAGGCCGCACAGCAGGAGGTGAGTGGCGGGCGAGCGAGTGAAGCTTCATTTGCCGCTGCCCATGGCTCCCCATCACCCGCATTATCGCCTGAACCATCCCCCCGACCTGCCCCCCGCCAGTCTGTGGAAAAATTGTCTTCCACGAAACCAGTCCCTGGTGCCAAAAAGGTTGGGGACTGCTGGTCTATATGATGGCAGAAAGCAAGAGAGTTGATGTCAGCCTGAGGCAAGACTGAAGGTTTATACTCCTGGCTTCTGGTGGTCCTTGGAAAGTGGTATGGAGAAAAAAGCATTTGCTAGGTCAGTAGCTCACACCAGCTGCCGACGGCTGTGTTGACTTGCTCCAGTAAAGATAACTTCATTTGGGCCAGCATCTGCGATTGGAGTCACCACCTGATTGCATTTACAAGAATCCACAGTCATTCTCCAAGATCCACCTGCCTTCTGCACAGGCCAAACAGGCCAGTTGAACAGGGATGAGATCACTACTCCTGCTTCTTTCAAGCCATTAATGGCGGCACTAATCTCTGCAATTCCTCCAAAGGATGTAGAATTGCTTTTGGATTACTATCCTGGGAAACAGGGGGAGTTCTAGGGGCTTACACTGGCTCTTTCTACTGTAATGACCCTGACTCCACGGGTCAGAAAGCTTATTCCAATTATACAACCAGGACCTGGAAAAACACAGAGTGAGTCCAAGGGCCTATCAGGCCCACTCTGAGTGGAACTTGGGCTCAGACTCCATTTATCACTTGGCCACATAAGCCCTACTGTGGTCCACCAGACAAAGCAGGAAAAATCAAAATGACTTGCCATCTATGAAAATGACAGGAGGTTACTGAGCCTGCGCGTCTGGAGCCTGTGCTCCGCAACAAGAGGGGCCGCGATAGTGAGAGGCCCGCGCACCGCGATGAAGAGTGGCCCCCGCTCGCCGCAACTAGAGAAAGCCCTCGCACAGAAACGAAGACCCAACACAGCCAAAAATAAATAAATAAATAGATAAAGGAGTTCCTTTAAAAAAATTTTAAAAACTGCTTCTTTAAAAAAAAAAAAAAAAGGAAGGAGTCTGTATAGAAACTGGTGTTAAAAAAGAAAAAAAAAAAGAAACTGATGTAGTCTTTCTGGAAAGCAGTTCAACAGTATATAACAAAAGCCATACGAAGGGTTTTCCTCTTTCACCTGGTAATTCTATTGAGATTCAATCCTAATCAGCTACAATGCAAGCCAAGCTTTCATGCATAAAGATGTTTGCTTATGGTTGTTTGTAACAGCACAAACAAACATCTAAAAATACCTGGAAACAACTAAATATAAAAAATGCTTCAATAAATTACAGTACATCCACATGGGAGTTAATATGCAGCCATGTGACATTCTGCTTAGGTTAAAACAATGAGATATTTTTAGCCTTTCAGATTGGCAAAGGTTTTTTTAAAAGATTGAGGAAGAGATATGGCAACATATGTATATGTGTAACTGATTCACTTTGTTGTAAAGCAGAAGCTAGCACACCATTGTAAAGCAATTATACTTCAATAAAGATGTTAAAAAAAAAAAAATAAATAAATAAATTAAAAAATTAAAAAAAAAAAAAAAAAAGATTGATAACACCCATTGTTGGCAAGAGTGTGGAAAATTTGACATTCTCATGCACTTTTGGTGGGAATATAAATTGGTGGAACCTTTTTGAAGGGCCATTTGGCAGTATATACTTAAAAAACATTCATACCCTTTGAACCTCCACCACTTGGAACTTATCCCTCAGGAATACCCCCACCAATCCAATTGATGGTAGCATTGTCTATGCCTGCAAAAACTGGAAACCACCCAAATATCCATCAATAGTGGACAAGTTAAGTAAATAATTCATGCTCAGTCACACAAGGAAATCCTTTTGTCTCCCCCTTGAATTTCCAATAGGCATCTCAAACGACCCACGCCCAGAGATAACTCTTATCCCCTCGACCCCCGACCCCACCAAGCTGCTCCTCCTATGTCCTCCCCATGGTGGAAACTGGCCTTGCCATTTGCGCAGCTGCTTAGCCAAACCCTGAGTCACTCTTGATTCCTCTCACCCTCTGGCACACATCCCACCTGGTGGTACACCTGACACAGCTACCACTCGAGCACAAGCCAGCATCTTCTCTCTTCCACACTTTCCAATGGTCTCTGAGATGGACCACTTTGTCTCTACTCTTGGTCCACTGCAGTTATTTCTCAGCAGCCAGAATAATCATTTTTTAATGATTTTGAAATTAAATCAAGGTCCTATATCCATACAATGGAATATTAGTCAGCCCTAAAAAGGCAGTACTCATCATTTTACAACGTGGATGAACCTCAAGCACATCATGCTGTATGAGAAGCCAGACACAAAAGGCCACATATTGGCTGATTCCATTTATATGAAATGCCTAGAATAAGTAAATCCATGGAGACAGAGAGCAGAGTGGTGGTTGCCTGGAGCTGGGGAAGGGGGGAATTGGGAGTGACTGCTTAATGGGTTCGGGTTTTCTTTGGGGGTCATGAAAATGTCTTGGAACTATATAGAGGTGATGGTTGCACTATACTGTGAATATACTAAATGCCACTGAATTTGGTTAATTTTATGTTATATGAATTTCACCTCAATAAAAAAAAAGAATAAACAAATTAGATCATGGCACGTTCCCTGCTTAAAACCTTCCAGTGACTTCATAACACAGTAAAAATAACATCCAAAAAGGAGAAAAGGGACTTCCCTGGTGGCACAGTGGTTAAGAATCTGCCTGCCAATGCAGGGGACACGGGTTCAAGCCCTGGTCCGGGAAGATCCCACATGCTGTGGAGCAACTAAGCCCATGCGCCACAACTACTGAGCCTGCACTCTAGAGCCCGAGAGTCACAACTACTGAGCCAGCATGCCACAACTACTGAAGCCCGCGCGCCTAGAGCCCGTGCTCCGCAACAAGAGAAGCCACCACAGTAAGAAGCCCAGGCACCGCAACGAAGAGTAGCCCCCGCTCTCTGCAACTAGAGAAAGCCCACGCGCAGCAACGAGGGCCTAACGCAGCCAAAAATAAATAAATAAATAAATAAATAAAAGAGAAAAAAAGGGGGTGTGGATTCCCTGGCCATCCAGTGGTTGGGACTCGGTGCTTTCAATTCTGGGGCCCGGCTTCAATCCCAGGTCGGGGAACTAGGATCCTGCAAGCCACTTGGCTCGGTCAAAAAGAAAACAACAACAAGAACATCCAAACTCCTTACCTGCAAGACCCGGGTGACTCGGACTCTGTTCTGGGACCTCCAGCTTCCCCCTCACCCACTCCCCACAAAACTCTGTGAGGGAGGGAACATCGTTCCCACTTCAAGAGGGGAAGCTAGTTCAGAGAGATGAAGTGGCTTGCCAGGGACCACACGGGAAAGCAGGCAACCTGAAGCTGGCTGTGTCTGGCGTCTAACCAGCTCACAGTTGTAGTGGACACCATGGTGGCCGCCCAGACCCTCCTTCCGGATCAGGCACTCATGGCCCCAGGTGTTGGTGGCTGATTGCTCTGTAGGTGGAAGAACGCCTTTGCCCCAGGTCCTGACCCTCCCCGAGGACAGCCCTCATCCAATGACGTGTCGGTGGGGGGCATAAAAGCCTTCCCCCTTACCTCAGGGGGATGTCTTTGATGGCCATCCCAGCTCCAGAGCTGCCCGTAGGACGGCTGAGGCCCAGTCATGACTGCAGCACGACTCAACTCCTCCCTCTGCCCAAGCCTGCTCCTCTACTCCCTGCTTTCCGAGGGCACCCCACACACCTCCTGCCTGCTAATCTCCACCTCGGAATCTGCTTCCTGGAAACCCGACCTAAGATATCTGCCCTGTCCTTAAGGGCCAGACTGGAGGGCCCCGGGGGGTGACAGCTAAAGCCTGTGAGCGATAGGTCGGACTTGCATCGTACAAAGATCCTACTGGAGGACAAACTGGAATGGAGAGAGATGGGAGGCCAGGAGGCCCATGAGGAGGCTGGTGAGAGGGGCGGGGCCTGAATTCACAGCGCAGCAGTGACGGCAGGGAGAAAGGTAATTCCAGCAGTGGCCACTGGGTGGAACAAATGGACCATAATTCGAGACTGGCCTACAAGCCCTGAGCCTGGCCCGGGGGTGGGGGTGGGGGGGTAGCTGGGGGGATGCTGGTGCCCTGGGCTATCTTCCACCTGGAAGTCACTTGTCAGCTCTGGGCCAGCCTGCTGGGGTGCCAGCCCTGGCTCTGCCTGTCACTAGCCATGTGGCCTGGACGGTATCTTGGTGCCTTACTCTGTCCATTAGAGAAAACTGGGCAAACACCAGGCCTTCCTCAGGGGGTGCCCGTGAGGAGTCAAGGAGTTAACACAAGTTCATACAGTTCGGACAAGAGCCTGGCATGGCGTGGGCATCACCTTGACCACTCTAGGCTTCCCAAGTACCTGCTGGGTGTCTGGAAAGGACACAGGCCTTGGGTCAGTCACACCTGGCTGCAGCCCTGCGTGTTGGGGGCAAGTCCCTTCACTACTGAGCCCCTGATCTCACATCGGTAGGAGGGCAGTGATCCTCTGGGCCAGGAAGGATTGTTAGAAGAATTAAGGAACACCTGAAAAGTTCTTGGCACGTGGCGTGAAGTCCACAAACGTCAGCTGCTGCCGCCGTGAGGACGGTGCTGAGTATCTGTGCGAAGCTCAGTGTACTTGGCCATCCCACAGCAGGCAGCTGAGCCTTGGAGAGGCCAAACTCCGCCCATCCTTTGCACTCTGAGTCTGCTCCTCCTCCAGTGTTCTCTCCCTAAATGTCATCGCCATCGCCCAGCTGCCCAAGCCAGAAACAGAAGGAACGCTCACGTCCTCTCTCCTCCGCCCCCGCCACAGGCGGTCACCAAGTCCTGGCCCTCTCCAGCCTCCCCTGACCTCCCCGCAGGCCATCCAGCAGCCCCGATGATTCTGTTTCCTCATTTGAGCCAGCTCAGCCCTTTGTGTGCAGGGGGTGCATCCCATGGACCTCTGGCTGCGGGCCAAAGTCTTTAACCCTAAGAGCAAGGCCAGGCCAGGCCACTGAATCCCCAGGGTGTATCACAGGGCCTGGTATACAGTAGGCACTCAATAAATACTAGCTGGCTGGAGGACGGACGAACGCATGAATGTATGTACGTGCTGGCAGGAATAACACTAACAATGATCGAAAGAGAGCACAGGCACACAGCACCCACTACCTGCCAGGCCCTGTTCCAAGCCCCTACATGGATTAACTCCTTTCATGCTCACAACAGCCCTATGTGCTAGCATTTGTTATTTCCCCAGTTTTACAGGGAGATTACGTAACTCACCCAAGGTCACACAGCAAATGCTCAGCAGAGATTCAAACGGGACTCAGGACCACAAGAGCAGTAACCAATGAGAAAAGCTCCCAGCCCTGCTATGCTCACCCCAGGCACCTTCACACCAAGTCCTAAGGGAAGGCTCGAGGCACAGGGAGTTAAGACTCTTGCCCAAGGTCATACAGCTGTAAATAGGACTTCTTTGTTGATGAATAAACAGATGTCCAGTTGAATAAACAGATGTCCAGTTGATGGTGACTTTGGTTGGGGAGGGCTGCTTTCCTGGAGTCTAATTTCTGGGGGCCCTGATGAACAGAAGTTCTGAGCTTACGAGACTGGGGACCAGGCTATGGCAATGAGGTCACAGGGAAGCCTGCCAGCGAGGTGGGCGTCCGGCCACCAGCTCCTGCCTCCTATCTCCTCAGGCCCTGGCTTCAGACTCTTGAACCCACCCAGGGCAGAAGCTTTCAACCAGCTGGCTGCCTGTAGGGCAGTGCCTCGGGCCTGCCAGCTGGGTGGGGTGAGGGAGACCGAGCCACCAGAACCCGGGGGACACCCCGACCTCTGTCTCCCCCAGAGCAGCTCTGTTTTGTCCAGGGCTCTGAGGGCGCTTTCAAATGGAAAAAAGGCTCTGCAGTCAAAACACCTTTTGAAAATCAGTGCCTTACGGGATAAACATCCTTGTCAAGCAAAGTGGCCTTTTTGAGTCTCTCCTGGTGACATTCAGGGGCTCAGGAGGGTGAGAGTCTCTGACGCTGTCAGCCAAGTCCAATGTCAAGGCCACCTTGACCATTTGTGGCCACAGGTCCCTGCTCCACACACCTGGCCTGGACATGCCCCTAAGCTGGGGGCCTGTTTGTCTTTTTTGGGCATTCGCCCACATGGCTTCTCATGACTGGAATAAAAAGAAGAACCACCTATGACAAGCAATGTGTGCAGCGTGTCTGTAACCTTACTACAGACCTGTCAGGTATCATTATTCCCATCCTAGGGAGGGGAAACTGAGCTTCCGAGGAAAGAAATGACTCACCCCAGCACTCAAACCCAGGTTGGTCTGACTCCAAAATATTTTTTCCGCTGCACCCCTGCCTACCACCCCCCACCCCACTGCCTCTTGCCCTCCTCACCTACATTCAAATCCTGCCCACACTCAGGGCCCGGCTGCTCTTCTAAAATGCCCCACACCCAACTCGTTCTTACTCATGTTCCCACCCCAGCCCCCGCTGTTTGTAAATGCCATCAAACACGTTGCCCTTCTCCCATACCCCCCCTTCACCCTGCTGACTCCTTCACACTCTTTGGGAATCTGCTTGGGCGTCACCTCTTCTGGGAAGCCCTCCCTGGATGCCTGGCGGGTCAGGAGCCTCTGGGTCCCTCCTCTGAGTTTTCCCCATCAGCCAATGGCTCTGTCTTGTGGTCATTTGCTTTTCTGCATCTCAATGGGACCCTAAGTTGCTGGGAGCAGGGTCCAGGTCCCCTGTGCTCACCACTATATCCTGCGCCAGCGTGGTGCAAGGCACACACTAGGTGCTCAATAAACACCTACTGAATGCGTGGCCTTGTGAGTGCAATAGGTAGCCTCCATGTCCACCTCCTGGCAGGTGCTGGGCAGAGCGCACGTGAGGCGCCGTCCCGGCCGCCTAGCCCCATCCCTGCCTCTCACAGGAAGCCTTCTCCACCTCCTCCACGTCTGTCCAAGTCCCACTCCACGTCTCTTTCATTCACTCAACACATCTTCGAGCACCGACTAAGCCAAGGTGGCGTGAGGGAAGCACTTGAAAGCGGAACACGGGAAGGGATGCATCGCCCTTCTTACCCACTGTGCCCGCCCCGTGGTGCTCACCAGCCACACGGACACAGCGCACCATCGGCTCCTGCCCCTTGTATGCACCAGGCTGGTTCTGAGGCACCACTGGCTGCCCGCCTGTCCGCCCTTGCTCACCCGACCCACGGCCCCTTCCTCAGCCCCAGCCCCGCCGTACCCGGTTGATGAGCTCGCCGACCATGCCCGTCCAGGAGCCGTTGGGCTCGGGCGCCCCATACAGCCCGTCCTCCACCAACCGCAGGCGGTAGCGGAAGCGCAGCAGCTCGGCCAGCTCCCGCAGCATGTCCACGCAGAAGCCCTCAAAGCGTTCGTTCCCCGACAGGGCCTGGAAGTTGGGCCGGCGCATGACATACGGGTTCTCCTGGGGAAGCAGGAGAGAAAGGGGGGTGGTGGTCAGAGGCTGGGGCATCTGGGGTCTGGGTCGTGGGTCCCAGGGCCTAGGCTGCAGCCAGATCAGGAACCTGCTCGCAGAGTGGAGATGACGGAGTCCTTGCCTTCATCCCCTGCTTACAAATGCTCAGAGTCAGTGGCGGGCGGGGGTCGGGGGGGCATGTAAATTAGGAGGCTGGGATTAACATATACACACTGCTGTATATAAAATAGATAACCAACAAGGGCCTACTGTATGGCGCAGGGAACTCTACTCATATTTTGTAATAACCTATAAGGGAAAAGAATCTGAAAAAGAATATACGTATATATACATACATATATATGTATAACCTGAAACTAACAACACTGTAAATCAACTATACTTCAATTTAAAAACTAAAACTAAAAATAACTACCAAAACAAAAACAAATACTCAGAGCCAGGGAAAAAGCACAGGGACCCTGCCAGGCCCCAGCAGATCGCAGGAAACTGGTTTGATCGCCACCAGACAACCTCATCTCAAGCTCAAATGGCTACAAGGGAGGCAGGTAACTTGAGTGAATCAGACTGGATGGAGATCGTGCCAAACTTTCAAACTTTTGGCTAAAACCCGCAGTAAGATATATATTTTACTTGTAATCCAAGTCATACACATATGTCTATGTGCTCACAGTTGCACACATGTAACTAGACTTAGTTCCACAAAGCAGTCCTTTCCCTTACGACTATGGCAGAATACCCTGCTATTTTCCCTCCTGCTCTACTTCATTTTTCCACACAACCAATAACGACCCATTAAACTGACTTCATGAGCCACCAAGGGATCAAAGAGGATCTGCTCCACCAGGATTTAGCTCCAGCCCAACGCTGCCACAAGGGAAGCAGGCCTGAGATGCCAGATGGTCCAATGTCAAGAGAATTTGGAAACCCAGGTTGTTTTGTAAAATCTCCTGATTTTAAAGGTTAGCAACAGTTCAAATTCTAATACCAATTTTTTTTTTTAATGCTTTGCAGGCTAAACAAACACCGGACAGTTTGTAATCTCTGGCCTACAGCTGTTTTGCTATGTTGATGCTTATTTCTGAGGGGTTTGAGCAAACTTTACCGACCCTTTTTGTGCCAAATAAGGACAAAAGCAGAGAGAATATTCCAAGTGCTAGTAAGACGAGGCATATGAAGATGATGGTAACAAAAGGGATACTTATCTTACATAGTTATCGTCTAAATGGTTGTTTGTACAGTGTCACTTTGGACTTAGGAATAAAAGGAGTTAGGACTTAGGAATCAGCCAGAAGAGCTTTGGCAATAATATCCATATGGTTACCATGTGGATTGAACACCTGCGAAGTACCAGCCCCTGTGCTGTGTGTGTTCTCTGGATTTTATCAATTTAATTCCTCACAGTGGGAATTCCCTGGCGGTCCAGGGGTTAGGACTCCATGTTTTCACTGCCGAGGGCGCAGGTTCAATCCCTGGTGGGGGAACTAAGATCCCGCAAGCTGTGCGGTGCAGCCATTAAAAAAAAAAAAAAAAATTCCTCACAGTGACCTTACACGGGAGGTATCCTTAGACTCACTTTACACATGTGGAAACTGAGGCTCACAGAGGTCAAGTGACCTCTGCCACCTCTCGTTCATTCAGCATATAATTACTGAGCTCTGAGGTAGATGCCCAGTATTTTGCAGCTCCTTCCGTCAAGAGATAGAGCGGATTTCTCCACTCCTTGGGTCTGAGCGGCCCTCGAGACTTGCTTTGGACCACAGAATGCGTTGGAAGTAGTGCTGTGTGACTTTCAGAGCCTGGGCCCTCAGAGAGATCTCTTGGGACCCCAGTGTAAGGAAGCCCGGGCCAGGGACTTCCCCGGTAGTCCAGTGGTTAAGAATCCGCCTTCCAATGCAGGGGACGTGGGTTTGATCCCTGGTCAGGGAACTAAGATCCCACGTGCCGTGGGGCAACTAAGCCCACGCACTGCAACGATTGAGCCTGCGCACTCTGGAGCCCACGTGCCACAACGAAAGATCCCGCGTGCTGCAACTAAGACCCGATGCAGCCAAATAAATAAATAATTAAAAAAAAAAAAAAGGAAGCCCAGGCCAGCCTGCTGAAGGATGAGGGAGAATGAGTGAACTGAGACGTGCCGGCCAACAGCCCAGCCTAGACACCAGCTGAACGCAACCACAGTGAGCTCAGCAGAACTGCTTAGTTGGCCCGCAGAATTGTGAGAAATAATAATCGTTATTGTTGGAAGCCTCCAGGTTTTGGGGCGGTTTGTTATACAGCGATAGGTACGATAAGGTACCTATAGACTAGATACCAGGACCCCAACAAAGTCCCAGAGCTGAGGGGAGATGGGATGGAGGGAAGTCAGTGCTTTTCTCTCTCTCCCAAGCCACATTTTCAAATCCAAAACTGTGGAACCGGGAGTAGGAATGAGATAATACTAATAATAGCAGCAGCAGCTAGCATTTCTTGTGGGCTTGCTGTGTGACAGCTATTCTGTCAGCGTAGGAGGTCAGTATTATTACCTCTATTTGAGAGATGAGGACACAGGTCCCGAGAAGTGAAGTAGTGAGTGGCTGAGATGGACAAGTCAGGCTGAGTCCAAAGCTCTGCTCTTAAGCCCTATGCCAGACTAAACAAGAGCGGACCTGGGAGAAGCTAGACACAGAGACGGGGGTCCTGGCCGGATATCAAAGCTAGAGAATCAGAAATCAGGAATTCTCTAGACAAACACCCAGTGTTAGAGCTGGCAGGCGCTCATACAGTCCTCTTGATGTACACAGGAGGAAACCGAAGTTCAGAGAGGTCAGGTGTCTTGCCCAAGGTCACACAGCTGAAGCAGGGCAGTAGGAAGGGGAGATTGGGCAGAGCTGGGATTCAAAACTCAGTTGCTGTGCTCTCCAAAGCCCTTGTTCCTTCCACCAGGCCAAGCTGATCTTCAAATTCAAGACTGAGGCACCTGGGTTGTGGATTTGGGTTCGAGGCCTCAGGATCGGGTGGGAGCTGATAGAGCCAAAAACAGGGACTGAGGCCTGTGAACAGAACTCAAGGTCAGAAAACAATGATCTAGCACTCAACCTGCAGCCCCAGACCATCAGATCCAAGGGTTTTAAGAAGCCTCTAATCCAAGGTTTTCAGATTTCTTCAAAAAGAATCTTCTGCAGAAGCCCAGCATTACAGACGGACAGTGGGATGTTGCTAAGTCTGATTCTAAGAACTCATCCTACGAATGGCTATGCACCTGTACACAAAAATGTAGGTCCAGGAGAGTCATGGCAGCATTTCTTGTATCAGGAACAAAGACTGAAACAGCCTAATTTGGAACAGGTTAAAAGATTATTGATGTCATCAAAGAATCCCAGGCAACTGCTAAAATAACAAGTTCTATAAGATATATTCAGAGGAAAAAAACAAGCTACAGAACAACGTGTACAATATGCTATCCTTTGTGAAGGAAAAAGTGGGTATGGGCTTGTACATGCTCAGACATATCTGGGAGGATGGGGAAAAAAATGGGGGACGGGAGAGGGAAGGGGACGGATTTTTTCACTCCTCCCCTCCCCACACGCTTTGAATTCTATTTAATGTAGAATTAAACTGAATGCTACTTACTTCTATTTAATTAACTTCTGTCCCACCCCCAGTTTAAAATTTTAATATTAAAATATTTTAAAAATTTTAGAGATGATATTTAAATGCATATGGAAATGTAAAAGATCAAAAGAACCAAAGCAATCCTAAAGAAGAACATGAAAACTGGAGGATTTACCCTACTGGGTATTAAGACAATTTAAAACTGTGGTGTTTAAGACAATGTGGTATTAGAGCAAAGACAGACAAACAGACAATAGAATGGAGAGTTTGGAAACCCACACATAAATGGATACTTGATTTATGACAAGGGTAAGACTGTGCTGAAGAGGGAAAGAATGAACATTTTAATAAATGGTGCCATTCAATAAGACATCCATATGGAAAAAATGTATTCTGATCCCCCCTACCTCACATAATACATAAAAATCAATTCTAGGTGGATTGTAGATCTAAATGTAAAAGGCAAAATTATTATGTTTTCAAGAAACATATAGGAGACTAGCTTTATGAACTTGGGGTAGGCAGAGAATTCTTTTTTTTGGCCGTGCTGCATGGCATGTTGGATCTTAGTTCCCCGACCAGGGATCGAACCCATGCCCTCTGCCGTGGAAACGCGGGGTCTTAACCACAGGACCGCCAGGGAAATCCCAAGAATTCTTAAATTCTAAAAGCATTAACTGGACTTCTCTGGTGGTGCAGTGGTTAAGAATCCACCTGCCAATGCAGGGGACACGGGTTCGAGCCCTGGTCTGGGAAGATCCCACATGTCGTGGAGCAACTAAGCCCGTGCACCACAACTACTGAGCCCACTCGCCACAACTACTGAGCCCTCTCACCACAACTACTGAAGCCCACACGCTCTAGGACTCGTGCTCTGCAACAAGAGAAGCCACCACAATGAGAAGCCCACACACCGCAATGAAGAGTAGCCCCCGCTCGCCACAACTAGAGAAAGCCCGTGCGCAGCAACGAAGACCCAACGCAGCCAAAAATAAATAAGTAAGTAAGTAAGTAAATAAATAAATAAAAGCATTAACCGTAAAGCCAGGAGAAAAGGATAAAATGGACTTTAGGAAAATTAAAAATCTTTTCATCAAAAGATACCACTGGGGGCACTTCCCTGGTGGTCCAGTGACTAAGACTCTGCGCTCCCAATGCAGGGGGCCCGGGTTCAATCCCTGGTCAGGGAACTAGATTCCGCATGCTGCAAATAAAGAGTTCACAAGCTGCAACTAAAGATCCTGCACGCCGCAACGAAGATCCTGCACTCAGCAACAAAGATCCCGCATGCCGCAACTAAGACCTGGCGCGGCCAAATAAATAAATAAATATTTAAAAAAAAAAAAAAAAAAGATACGATTGAGGGGAATTCTCTGGCCATCCAGTGGTTAAGACTCCTCACTTTCACTGCCGAGGGCCCAGGTTCCATCCCTGGTCGGGGAACTAAGATCCCACAAGCTGCACGGCACAGCCAAAAAAAATACCACCAAGAGTGAAAAGGCAAGCCACAAAGTGGGAGAAGTTCTCTGCAATGCATATTCCAACAAAGAACTTATATCCAGAACATATAAATAGATTACAAATCAATAAAAAGGTCAGATATTCCAATTTTCTAAAAATAGAGAAAGATTTGAACAGGGACTTCCCAAAAGAAGGTTCCAAATAGGCACTAAATGAAAAAGTGGTCACCTTCCATGGTCGTTAAGGAAATGTAAGTTAAAACTACAATAGGGTTGGCACCTTCCTATACTCAGCACCGGCAAAACTGAGGAGCAACTGGAATTCTCCTTCACACACTGCCGGTGGGAATGGGGAGTGGTACCGCCACTTTGGAAAATGCTTTGGCAGTTATCTACCGAGGCTGGAAAACTCCAGCAATTCCACTCCTGCAAATACACTCGACAGAAATGCCTATACATGTTCACCGAAAGGCGTGTGGTAAGGTGTTCACAGCAGGACTATTCACAATAGCAAAAGAACTAGAAACAACTCCAATGCACATCAATTTGGTGGGTAAGTTAATCGCGGTTCCTTCATATAACAGGACATATATAACGAGACTAAACTATTTGTAGCAACGTGGGTGAATCTCACAAACACGTGTCATGCACAAGAAGGCAGACGAGAGAGAGAACATAGAATATGATGCCATTTATGTGAAGTTCAAAGCAGGCAAAGCTAACCTGGGGGGCGGTTAGAGACCAGAAGGGGCATATGGAGAGCTGGGGGTGGGAGAGCTGGTCCCACAGGTGTGTTCAGTTATTGAAAATTCAGTGAGTGGTACACTTAATGATTTGTGCAAGTTTCTGTATGCATGTTACACTTCTATAAAAATCCCTTGAAACTAAGAAATGTTAAAGCAGGGTGGGTTCTAGAACATTCCTCACAAGCTGCTTGCCTGGACCCTTTTATGAAGCCAGGACCCAATTCCATATCCAAGACTTCCTGGAGGGCAGTTTAAAGGACCCCGATCTAGTTTACAAGCTTCAGTTTATTATGAATATTTTAGTTCCCTCGTTTTACAGGAGGAAGCTGAGGACAGACAGAAGAGACACATCCAGGTCACAAAGTGTATGGACGGCAGGGCCAGGCCTAGAACGCAGAAGCGAGGGCTTGGAAAGAAGCAGAAATTGACGTGGTGTGGCGCAAGGTAGAAGCACGTGGGCTCTGCCATCCTCTAGTTGCGCGATTCACGTCACCTAACCCTCCTGCGCCTTAGTTTTGTCTGAAAATCGGAGTTCACAACGGTACCTGCCTCAGGGCTGCCATGAACGCCGAGTAACACCAGCAAAGAGCTCAGCATACAGCTCAAAGACTCTGGCCACGATGATTGCTATTCTTTACTTTTTTTGGCCCAACTACGTGGCTTGTGGGATCTTAGTTCCCCGACCGGGGATTGAACCCCGTCCCTCGGCCGTGAAAGCGCAGAGTCCTAACCACTGGACAGCCAGGGAATTCCCGACTGTTATTCTTACTGATGATGCCAGATGGGGAGAGAAAAGGGATTCACACGTGCTCAGCACATCTTCCTAGCAGGACACTGCCAGGGGGGCCTGCTGATCTCATGCCATCCTCCCACAGCCCTTCAAGGTGGGACTATTAGACCCATTTTACAGATGAAGGCATGGAGCCTAGAGAGTTGGATGACCTGAGGTCCAGGCAAAGCCAGGAATGCAAGTGAGGTCTGTCTGACCCCAGAGGCACCGAAGAGCAGGATGAGATGTCACAGCTTGATGAAGGGAGAACCTCCCTGGGAGGGGGCGGGGCCTGAGGCTGCGGAAGGGCCCTGCAAAGCCCCATCCCCTGGGGCCTCTCCTGCACCCCCAGCTTCCCTGAGGGACCTCTCTCGGTCTTGGCACCAGCCCGCCCTCTCTCAGCTCCAGATGTGTGGGCACCACCCCAGGGACAGCCCCAGCCTCCACCCCACCAAGGACCTTCTCCTGCTCCCTCCCCCAGCCCAGCCCATCAACATCCCACATCAGATCCCCTCCCTGCCCACAGCCCCAGACAGCTCAGGCCTCATCCTCCCCAACCTGGGGCGTCTCTCTCTCCTGCAGCCTCCCTCAGGGCCCAGCTTTTCTGACACCCAGATCTGGCCCTGCCCCTTCCTGCTTAACAGTCTCTAACGACCAGGATAAGCATAACTAAGTTCTCCAGAGACCCTTCCCCACCTCTGTCACAGCACTCACCACCCCTCCATGTTTGTCAGGTGCCAGGCACCACCCCAGGCCCGAGAGACAGAACAGGGAATAAGACAAGCCCTGAGAGCTTCTTGTCCCCGGCGCCCAGGTTGACTCACGTCTGAATCCCCAAGTGCCTGGAGCAGGCCCAGCCCTGAAACACAAGTCTGAAAATGTTAGTGAACGAACGGGCAGGTCCGGCTGTGCACACTGAGGCCGCTGCCTCCGCATCCGATCTGGCAAACGCTTCCTGAGGCCCCTGCTCCTGTGGTTCCTGCTGCCTGGAAGGCCAGGCCCCTCCTTCTCTGTGCACCCAACTCCTACACAGCTTCTAAAGCCCCGTCTAACACCACCTTCTCTGTGAAGCCTACTTCAGGCCTTTGAAGGCTGAGGCAGCCCCTCCTTTCTGTGGGGGTCTCTTATTACCCTGTGTGGAAATGATTGTGTCCAGGTCTGTCTCCATCAGACTGGGATCCCCCCTCCGAGGCCACTCAAGGATAGGGAGACCACGGGACCACCTGGGACTCATTCCTCCGCCTCCAGAATTTGTGTGAGGTCTGGCGCAGGGCAGCTTCAGTAAATATTTGTGGAATGAATGAGCAAATGAATGACTCCATCAAGAGAAGAATGAAGGTCAGGAAGAGGGCAACACTGGCTCAGGGGCCCTGGGGAGAACGGGAGACAAGTGTGGGAAAAGAATGGAAGCACCCCCCCCCCCCGGCCCCCGTCCTGGCGTCACAGCTCTGCTCTCCTGATATCCGCTCCCTGACCTCTGCCCCTGCTCCCCACCGAGAACCCCAGGAAGCCTCTGGGGTTGACTCCACTCCCACAGGTGCAGAGGTGCTCCCTCTCCCAGCCAGTCTGGCCTGGTCCTCAGGGCCCCTGAGTGAGGCTGTTACGAAGTGTTTGGTTTCCCGTCTGTAAGCCATCTGGCCCTCCCCAGGGGGAGGTCCACATTAGGTCAGGAGCTCCCTAGGGACAGAGGAAATAGCTCTGTGACGCGCTGCTTTAGGGGGCCTCCGACGTCCTGTGGAACCTGTGTAATCCTGTCAACCTCAGCATCCACAGCTATCAGCCGGCCCACCTCACAGTTACCGAGGGGCTTCCCCCAGACACCGGATGCCAGCGGGCCAGGGACCCAGCTGCTACGAAGCCCAGCTGCTAGAGGAAGCCTCCTGCTCCTCAGGTCCCGTGCGTCTCCCCTCCCTGACCTCCTGGCAGGAAGCAGCAGGGTGCAGGGGAGAGGGCAGGGGCTCCGAGCATGTCACTCAGCTCCAGCAGGGACTCGCCCTGTGACCTGTTTCCTTACCTTCAAAAGGAGGAAGATAGGACAAACCTCACCGACTAGCTGAGAGGTTTAATGAGTGACACCTGCAAGGGCCTAGCACAGTGCCTGGTGCAGAACAGGTGCTCTATATATCCTCGCTGACACACGAAGGCGCCTCGGTCTCTGGTCTGGTAAAATGCAGGAGTGACACCCCAGGGGCTGCAGGACCATCTCCACGGCTGGTGCTCAGGAAGGAGAGGACTGGACATTCAGAGCACAGTGGTTAAGACTCGGGCTCTGGAGACTCAGAGACGCGGCATCCATCCTGGCTATGCCTTATAAGAGACATGGCATTTGTCCTGGCTATGTCTTATACTTGCTGTGTGACCTGGGCAAGTCGCTTCACCTCTCTGAGCCTCTTCAAGATGGATATTAAATAAGTTGGCATGTGTCAACACACTCGGTGGGCAAATGTGACAAAACGACTGCTCTAGCAATGGTGATTTACAGGGGCCTACCCTGGGCCAGGCGCCGCGAGAGGCGCCCCGCCTGTACCGCCTCGTGGAATCATGATGCCAGTCGTTCCCATCTCTGCCGTGCATCGGCAGGTTGGCAGCACCCAGGGCTGGACCTGGCTCTGATGGCAGAGTCTGTGCCCACCGCTGCTCCAGCAGCAATTAGGTTGGTGACGTCGCGGCCACAATCAGGAGTTGTTGGGTGCCTGGGTCACGTCCCCACTGGTCTGTGTGCCGTGCCAGCCCAGGCATCCCTCCTCCTCACTAGGACTGGCCTGGGGCACCGCTCAGGAAAGGCACCTTCATCTATCGCCTGTCCCCACAAGGGCCACTCACCAGGATGGTCGTAACCACCAGCGTCTTATTGGCCAGTGTCTGTGACAGGTTGATGTCCAGGGTGGTGGCGTTCATCGCCAGGGTCCGGTTGGAGTACCACACCCCGATCTGAGGCAGAGAGGGCACGGTCAGCACAGGCCCTGTCTGAGGAGGCCTCAGCCCTCTGGGCTCCGCCCCGCCCTGCCCCGCCCCCAGCCCCATCCAGGCTCTGGCATCGTCCTGGGGATGCTTACCTCACGGTGGCCCTGCCGAGACTTCTCCAGGATGCGCAGGGTGTAGTTGGTCCTCTGCCCTTTGCTGTTGAACTCGACCCGCCCAGTCAGCCCGTCATACTCTACCTAGCAGGGCGGGAGGAGGGCAGAGGGAAGGGTGGCAGGGGCCCAGAGGGGAAGAGACAGAGATGGAGGAGACGAGAGAGAGGGAGAGGGACCAGGAAGGACCACAGTTAAACGAGTAAGACAACATGCCAGCAAACGAGAGGAGATGGAACAAAGAAGCGGGGCAAGAGAAGCGCAGACAGGCAGAGGAAGGCCGGGAGAGGAGAGACAGACGGGAGAGTGAGGCCCAGGGAGAGCAGGAGGCGGGGGCCAGGGTTGGAGGTGGGGGGACAGGGCAGGGGGGCCTCAGGGTGGACACAGTGAGCACCCCCCCGGGAGGCAGGCTGCCACGCCCCCTCGGCGCCCCCCGCTCCCGGCTCACCATGCGCAGGTAGTTCATGAGGCTGGTCCCGTGGGGCCAAATGTTGGCCGACGTACAGGCCAGCGGCTTCACACCGATCTCCTGGCTGCGGTTCAGCTCCCGGACGGCGCTCACCACCACGTGCACGGCGTCGAACATCAGGGCAGCTGACAGCTGGGGTGTGGGGTGTGTGGGGGGCAGAGATGGGGAGGGATGGGAAAGATGCAGTTCAGCCAGGGGAGCCCCAAAGCCCCGTGGTGCTACCCCCAAGCCCTGAGACAACTCTCCTCTCTCCAGGAACATAAAACCACGCAGGTCAGGAGCGAGGAGGGTCTTCTAGGGGATCGGAGATGACAGTGGGAAAGACGTGCATGCTGCCCACGCCGCCAGGGGGGCAGCTCTTCCTGACTGCGTGCGGCCCGTGTCTGTTTGGGGAAGGGCACGTCTGAGAGGGTTTGCCTGGATGGCCAGTTGTCACCCTCAGGGGGAATGTTTGGTGGGCGCAGGGATCCGTGTGTCTTTGTGGCTGATGTAGGGTCATGGAGGGTGGGCGGAGACAGCCACAGCCCCTGTCTGAGTGTGTCTGGGGACACATTTATGTGGGTGGGGCTGGACAAACGTGCCTATTTGTCTATATACAGGGTGGGCCTGATGTGCAGGAAGCAGGAGAGCGTAACGGTTATGAGTCCAGGGCTTGGGAGGCTCTGAGCTGGAGGCCCGGCTCTACTATTTCCTGTAGAGAGCCAAGTCCACACCTCTCTCAGAATCTCAGTTTCCTCCCTTGTAAAGGAAGGGTGATAGTTATCTCTGCCTCCGAGTGCTTATGTGGGGCTCAAGCGAGACAATGCATGCAAAGTGCTCAAAATAGCGCCTGGCACACAGTGAGGGCTCGACACAAACTGGCCACCGAGCGGTGACTGCCAACATGGGACGTGTGTCTGGGAGAGCGTGTCTTGGCTGGGTGGGGTGAAGGTCTGAATATCCGTGTTGGGTAGGTAGGTGCGGGGTGCGGATGGATGCTCCTCTGTCCGTGTATGTGTGCAATGGCCCTGCACGCACATGTCTGACTGCAAGGCTCAGTGTCTGTGTGAGTTTCTGTGCACGTAGGAGTGTCTCGGTATCTTGGTGTATGGCTAGATGTTTGTGAACAAATACACATAAATATGCATCTTTTGTATGTTTGCATTTATTCAACATATATTATCGGATACCTACTCTGAGCAGGTGGTTTTAGATGCTGGGGATACAATGGTGAACAAAACAGAAACGCCCGCCCTAGTGGAACTTACAAGCTAAATATCTGTACATACCTCTAAGCAAAACACAGAGCAAGCCACATGGTGATTAGGTAAGCAAAGATAGATGCTATGGAGAAAAATCTGGCAGGGAAGGTGGCTAAATAGTGGGTAGTGGGCTTCCCTGGTGGCGCAGTGGTTGAGAATCTGCCTGCCAATGCAGGGAACACGGGTTCGAGCCCTGGTCTGGGAAGATCCCACATGCCGAGGAGCAACTAGGCCCGTGAGCCACAACTACTGAGCATGCGCTCCGCAACAAGAGAGGCCGCGACAGTGAGAGGCCCGCGCACCGCGATGAAGAGCGGCCCCCGCTCGCCGCAACTAGAGAAAGCCCTCGCACAGAAACGAAGAACCAACACAGCCAAAAATAAAAATATATAAATAAATAAATATTAAAAAAAAAAATAGTGGGTAGTTTGCCATTTTGTAAATAGGGGGACATTTGAGCAGTAACTTGGAGAGGAGGGAGCAAATTGCTAGTTCCCTGGGGAAGTGCACGCAAAGCAGCAGGAAGAGCAAGTGCAAAGGCCCTGAGGTGTGCATGTGCTGGGGCCGCAAAGGCACCTGGAGGAGACCCATGTGGCTGGAGCGGCTTGGGAGGTGGAGAGGAAGAAAGGGGTCAGACTTAGCTCAGGGCCATGCTGTGAGGCCTCGTGGATGTTCTCAGACAGCGAGTGGGGCACCGGAAGGTTCTGAGCACAACTGGCCAAGGCCTGAAGGGGCCCCGGAAGTGTCTGTGTGCAGGGTGCCCGTGTGCCAGGGGCGAGGGTGTGAGCTCACCGCGGGGCCGGGGTAGGTGCTGGCTTCGCAGTTCTCCCTCCAGGACATGTTGAGGCTGCGCACAAACTCAGGATAGAAGGGGTGAGAGGTGTTGAACATGGAGAAGCCCAGGATGTTGGAGGAGTCCTCCACGATCCCGTCCAGGTGCAGGATGGGGAAGTCCTGGGACCGAGAAGAGGGGGTGAGGGAGGGGCTGGGCCCACGTCAGGGCAGATGCTGCAGAGGGAGATGGGGGCTTCAGGGGCTGCAGGGGGTACGCACCATGGTGGTGAGGATGTACTTGTAAAACGCTGAGGTCATTCCCAGCTCCGAGGCCTGGAGAACACAGGAGGCAGACACGGGGAGAAGACGAGAGAGCAAGAGAGATTTAGAGACAGGCCTTGCAAGGAGACACCCCATAAGGAACAGTAAGAGACACCCAGAGACAGAGAGAGACAGGGAAAAGGAGACAAGTGGGGACAGAGGGAGACCTTGGTCGCTCATGTCCCGCAGGGTGACTAGTGCCCCAGGTGGGATGAAGATTTTGTTGGAGGAGAGAATGACACCCTCAAGTGCCCGCCTCCCTCTTTAGGTCACTTAGAAGATTACCTTCTGGAGACAGGCAAAGGGACACCTCAGAAACAGGGTGGGGGAGGGTAATCTTAACCTTAACCTCAACCCCCAGATTTCCCCAAAGCCAAGTTTGGGCTGCTAATGTGTAGGGCTCAGCCTGATCACAGGTCAGAAAAACTACCCCCTGCAATCTTTAAAAGCACTTTGCAATGAAAGGCAGCCAATTTAAATCTCAAGATTCGGGAATTCTCTGGCGGTCCAGTGGTTGGGACTCCACGCTTCCACTGCATGGGGCACGGGTTCAATCTCTGGTCGGGGAACTAAGATCTCGCAAGCCATGCAGCGCGGCCAAAAAATAAATAAATAAAAAATAAATAAAAATAAATAAATCTCAAGATTCATGTTGTGGGCCCCCTTTCTCACAGTCCTCAAGGAAAACAAAGCTAGAAGACATCTCCATGCTAGGAGTACCCAGTTCTGTCCTGCTACCATCATTAGAACATGAAATGGCACCAGACTGCACTGCCTGTGTGGCAGGAGCTGTTATCACATGGGTTACAGCCCATTCCAGGACAGAAAAATGCAGGCTCGAGAGGAAAGTGACCACCGGTCACTTGGCTCACACAGGAGGGGCTGGGACACCGGCCCAGGCCTGCATTGTCTGCCTCCAGAGCCCGAAATCTTTTCTCTAAGCCTCAAGAGCCCTGTGGATTCTGTCCACACTTCTTCCTGTTAGCTACGATCGGCAATGATATATGGTTTTAATTTTTTAAAAACTGGAGAAAAATAAATAATACAGATTAGATTATGAGGAAAAATTAAGAGCAGGGAACAATGAATGATTAATGAATGTGGGTCACCATTGGATGGCATGCGGAGGGCCCATGGGGAAAGGTCCTGCGCTGGCCCTTCCTGGGTGGTGCCCTTGAGCCAGTCCATTCCCCACCGGCCCAGAACCCCTGCTTCTTCATCCAAAAAATGGTATCATACCTGCCCTGGCCTGCAGGTTGGGGTGAGAGCCAAATTACCTTTTTTTTTGTGGCCACACTGCACGGCTTGTGGGCTCCTAGATCCCCGACCAGGGATAGAACCAGGGACCCCCTGCAGTGGAAGCGCGGAGTCCTAACCACTGGACCGCCAGGGAAGTCCCGAGAGCCAAGTTAAAGAAGGCGCGCAAACACCCCGACACAGAGTAGGAGAGGCACTCAGTAAAGATGACAGGGCGCTCCCACTACGCCCGCGTTTATTCTGGGCCAGGGGCTGTACCAGCGCTTCCCCACCTTTCACTCATTAACCCTCACAGCACCCCACTGAGGTAGCAAGTATGCACAGAGAGGGAAGGCGACGGTCCAGGGTCCAACCAAGGGTGCAGCCGGCAAGCAGCTGAGCTGAGAGACAAAATTTCCTATTTAGCATTTGCACGTAGGAAGCGGGGCTCCGGACCGCCATGTGACAACTGAGGCCCGTGGGCCTTGGTTGACTTGTTCTGTCACCCCATGTTTCTGCTCCTGACCCTGTAGGGAAATCAGAGAGGGGGGGTGGGGACCCACCTTACGGAGAATGAGGTGGGAAATGGATGCGTTGGCGTCGATGATGATGGTGGACACTTTGTCATCTCGGATCTCCTTAAGCAGCGGCGTGGGGTCCCGGCTGTCGTCCAGCATCCTCACCGACAGCGTGTCCTTGGAGATGAGGAAGCCGCGCACCAGTTCCTCCAATCGCAGCAGGCCTGGGGTGGGGTGGGGGGCCCTGAGTTAGAGCCCCTCCGTGTGCCTGGAGATGGGGTGGCTGCTCCCTCCTCTCTGGCACGGGGTAGCTGGGGAGAGGACCGGGGCTCACTCAGGATGTGGGGTGGCAGTTCGGAGTGCAGCTGGCTCTCTTGGGGTGCTGGGCCCAGGGGCCTGATGCTCGGGTCCTCTCAAATTGAAGTCCCAACCGAGACCTCCCCCAACCTCCAGACCGCTGTCTCCTGTCACCTTTCTGCCCCCACCGGGCCGCGTGACAAGCGTCGCACGCTTCACGTGTGCATAGTCGCAATCTGCTCTCCTCACCAAACCACCACACCTCTCCGGGTCAGTGAACAGGCTCCAGCTGGCCAGGCGCTCAGGCCAGAGCCCTTGACGGCAGCCCGGCCCCTGTCTGTCTCTCACGCCCACGGCCAATCCACCCAGGCTCTACTTTCAAAACACACCCCGTGGCACCGCGTCCCGGTCACGGCCCTGGCCCGAGCCGCTGTGACATCAGCCACGCCTGCCCCCAGAGGGTCTGTTCCCTACACAGCAGCCAGAACTGCTGCTGGAAAGCAGATGTGTCCTCCTCTGTTCCAAACCCTCCAACGGCTTCTCGTTGGTTCAGAGTGAAGGCCAAAGTCCTCACGGCCTCCCAGGCCCTACTCCAACTGACCACTCGCCTCATTATGTCCCTGACCTCATCTCCTCCTCTCTCACTCGCTTGGCTCCGGCCACGCCGGCCTCCTTGTTGTCACACACACACACACACACACACACACACGTGCCCCATGGCCTCTGCGCTGACTATTCCCTCTGCCTAGAACGCTCCTCTCCAGATCCCCACATTCCAGACCTTTACTCAGATATCACCTCCTCAGTGAGGCCCACGCCAACCATTCTATTTCAAATTGCACCCCCTTACTCCAGCTCTCCCAGTTCCCGTCATCCTCCTCTATTTGTCCACAGGACTCACTACTCCTGACCAGACCACGTCTTCTCTATGTCCACTGCCTGGCTCTTCTCATTAGGTTTGACAAGGGCCTGGCTCATGCACTGCCACATCCCTAATACCAAGAACAATGTCTGGGGACTTCCCTGGTGGCTCAGTGGTTAAGAATCCACCTGCCAATGCACGGGTTCGAGCCCTGGTCCGGGAAGATCTCACATGCCTCGGAGCAACTAAGCCCGTGCACCACAACTACTGAGCCTGTGCTCTAGAGCCCACGAGCCACAACTACTGAGCCCGTGTGCCACAACTACTGAAGCCCGTGCGCCAGAGCCCGTGCTCCGCAACAAGAGAAGCCACTGCAATGAGAAGCCTGCGCACCGCACGAGTGGCCCCCGTTGGCCACAACTAGAGAAAGCCTGCACACAGCAACGAAGACCCAACACAGCCAAAAATAAATAAATAAAACAAATAAGTAAAAAAAAAAAAAAAAAAAAATGTCTGGATCACGGCAGGTGTGCAGTGAATACCTTTTGAAAGAGAAATCCCTCCTGGAGGTGACTGAGCATGGTCCTCTCTCTCTCCAGCGGCACCCACAAGTCCGTCAGCCTCCCAGACGTCTCCACTTGAATGTCTCAAAGACACCTCAAACCCAACGTGTGCCCCTGAACTGACTGTCCCTTCCTCCTCGGGCAGGACCTGGTCACCATCCATGACCCCACCCTCTCCCTTCCCTCACAACTCTCCTCAAATCCATTCTGGCCCCTCGGTCCCCGTGCCACCACCTGAGCCTTAACCAGGACCATCCCTCCCCGCCTCTAGCCGCTCTCCATGCCACATCTCGTGTCATGGAGTCTCCAAGTCTGCTCTCTATGGTGCAGCCAAAGAGCTCTTCCTGCAACACACTCATACCTGCCCGGTGTGGGTACTTTCCATGGCCCCCATCGTCTTCAGGAAAAAACATAAGGCCCTCAGTGATCATGCCCCATTCCCGGGTCCTGCTTCATTGCTCCCACACTGGGAGCATCTCTGAGCCTCCCGGGGCCTCGCCTCTGCCCTGCCCTGCCCTCTGCTTGGTACATGCTCCCTCTCTCCTCTCCCACCTCAACTCCTCCCTACCCTTCAGGTCCAGCTTAGAGGTCCCTTTCTCTGGGAGGCAGGCTCTGAACCTCCCAGACTAGGGTTGGATCACCCCCGCTTAACTCCTGAGAGCTCGCAACACTCCGCATCACAACTGCTCACCACGGTGTCCCCCAGTGGCCCCGGAGCTCCGGGAAGCTGGGGACCACGCCTAGCGTTGTCCACTGCTAAACCACCGGGACCTAGCAGGGGCCCTGCTCCGAGCACGTGCTCAGTCACTATCTGCGGACTAAAGAGTCTCTTTGGGGGTGGGAGCGGGTGGGGAGGGGGGTGGTCTGTGGAACCAGAGGTCTGGGTTCCTAAAGGGGAAGGGATGGTGGGAACTAGGAGAGCCTGTGTCTGGATCCCCCAGGCCTTAAAATCAGGGGGCCATTCATGACTGTGGGAGGCTAGATGTCTTAGGAAGGGGAGTTTGGGGAAATAGAAAACAAGGCATCCAGCTCTCCTCCCTCATGGGACTTCCCTGGCGGTCCAGTGGTTAGGACTCTGCACTCTCACTGCCAAGGGCCTGGGTTCAATCCCTGGTTGGGGAAACTAGGATCCCACAGGCCGGGCGGCGCGTCCAAAAAAGATAAAATAAAATAAAAAACAGTTCTCCTCCCTCACACTCGGCCTTGGCGCAGATGAGGCTGGCCGAGGGGTAGTTGAAGGACTTGAGGATCCGGGAGACCGCCAGGCTGACGTCCTCGTTACTCGGGTACAGGCTGACAGACGCGAAGCGAAGGTACTGAAGGCGGGGCATCTCCTCGGGACCCACCTTGACGTGGGGGATCTGAACAGAGAAGGACCTTTGCTTGCATCCTGCTCCCACCTCCCCAGCCCTCGCCTCCAGGGACCGCCCCCCACCCCAACCCCGCGCTCCCGCCTCACCTCCTTCTCCCCACAGATATGGCTCACGGTGGAGGCCGACGCAGGGCTGGAGGAGGGCCCCAGGACAGACACGACCCCCTTGGGTAGGATCTGACACACTGTGAGGGGTGGGAAGAGACCGCAGATTCAGGGACCCTCTTCCTCCTCTCTGTCCCCGCCCTCAGGGAACTGCCTTGGCCCAGGAGAGAACCCGACACTCCACATGGAGCTGCCTGATCTTGCCCCACCACCTGGGGACCCAGAAGCCCCGTCCCTGACCCAGCCCACCGCAGGAGACAAAAGGAGGGGGCACAAGACAGAAGGAGACAGGAAGACATGGCAACAGAGGGCCGGCTCAGACCAAGAGAGAAACAAAGGAAGAAATGAAGAGGATACACCAAAGACCTCCTTCTGGCTGCAAATCCAGTGTCTGGTTTCTCAGCTTTTGTCTCTCTTAAGCTTTTTAACCACGCACAGCCTAAGGTGCATCCAACACCCCCTCTACCCTGAACCCACAGCCAAGGTCCCCTCTACACTCTACACCCCAAACGCCATTCCTCTGTTGCATTTACTTGCTCCTCTTTCTTCCATTTTCTTTCTCCTTAAACATGCGTGCATCTCAAGACTGGGAGGTGGGCGGAAGCCTTGGTTTTTACCTGTCCAGTGCCCATCCCTGTGGCAGAACCCTAACTTTTCCTGAGGGAATCACATGGTTCCCAGAATTGATTGATACCTGACCCAGGATCAAAGGACCACATTGTGCTGGCCACAGGGATCGGTTCAGAGATGGGGACAGGCTCAAACTAGGCCACTGAGAGCTTTCCCCAGGTCCTCTGCTAAAATTATCACTGGGTTTGCTAAACTGGTGAGATGCAAAGTTTTGAGCAGTTGAGGCCATCTTGCCACCAGCTGGGGAGGGTATTCCTGAAAATGAAGCCAATTTAGAGGAAAGTAGGACCCAGAGATGAAGACACAGAGGTTCCTGGAACATCATTTGAGTGCCTGTATTAAGCCATGCCTGAAACAATCCTGGGATATCATTTGGGTACCTGGATTCAACCAAGCCTGAAATTAATCTTTAGGCCTTTTAGTGACATGAGCTGATAAGTTCTCTTTTTTCCTTAAGGCAGCCTGAGTTGGGTTTCTGCCACCCAACTAAGAGCATCGTAACTAAACGTCTCATCTTCCTCCAAACTTATTCCTCCTGTGCCTTCCATGTTGGTGACGGTCCCACCATTTACACACACCAAATACCTGGAAATGGTCCTTGCCTTCAATCTTCCTCCTAATGGCCAATTAGTCACCAAATCCTGTCTCTTTTTTGTCCCCAAATTTTCTCATATCTGTCCCCTTCTCTTCGACCCCTCCTCCCCTGTCCTACTTTAGGGTTGTCAACTCAGGCACGCACCAGTCTCCTCGCCAGCTACCCACATCTAGCTTCCAGATTCCACTTTCACCATCTCCCTGTTCCAAACCCATCAACGACTCCCCACTGCCTGCAGGTGAAGGTAGCGTCTTTCAGCCTGACCTGTAGACCTCCTCGAGCTGGCCTGTCAATCTGCCCAGCCTCACCTCCCACTGCCGAGCCACACTCCAGTCCAAAAGTCTCTCACGATCCCCCCAAACACGTCCTGAGTCCGGGTGTTCAGGATGGGTGCCACCCCACATCAAGTTCCTTGGCTCCAAATACTCAGCCCTCCCCTCCGCCCCAGCTCCCGGCTACAGGCACATGCCTGGAATACCATCTCCCTCCATACTCTCCAACCCGGTCTCTCATTGTGTTCTGTGCTATACCAGTCAAAAAAGTCCAGGAAACACTGGACCCCATTCTCCCTCTCAGTGATCTGAAACACACATGAACATAACAAAGACTCTGATAAAGGCCTGCAGGAAAGAAATCTGTCTAAAACACCTTTGAAGGCAGCATCTCCCGAAGGTCTATGTCCCCAGCACGTCTGTTCAAGGGACATTTGCTCAGTCCGTGAGTATTCAGCAGACTCATGCACCGCTACCATAGGGCTGGTTGTGTTCCACGGGGCATACCTTGAGCAACACCTCTCCCTCTATATCCTGCTCATCTTTCAGAGCTCAGCTTCAGTGTAGTCTTCTCCAGAACACCTTCGCTGTCCCTGCCCCTGAGGCACCCTGGCCTCGCTGCCTGGGCCCCTCATTACTTAGCTCTGGGGGTTAAGTGTCCCCAGCCAGCCGTGAAGCTTATCTTTCAAACGAGGCCCTCAGCTCCTCCAGGGCAGCACGGGGGCTGATGCTCTCCCCACCGCCCCAGGCCCAGCAGCACCATCTCTGGGAAGGAGAAGGCAGTGCAGACGGGAAGGAAGGGGCGGATGGCGCTAGAAGAGAACACGGCAAGCTGAGGCGGCCAAGGCCGAGGAACAGATGGAGGGCCGCCAGCCTGCCCTGCCTCACCCCACGGCCCCTGTGGCCCTGCTCACTGGTGTCCGTGGTCTCGTACTGGCTGTCCCGCTGCAGCTCAAAGATGTCTACTTCCACGCGGGCCTTGGCTGGGACCTCGATGATCCCGTTGATCTGCTCCCGGGCCAGGGCCAGGGCCAGACGTTCACCACGGCCACACACTGTCTGGTCGTCCAGGATGGCAGCTGAGGGGACACAGGAGTTGGGGACCATACTCCTGGGTCCTGAGGGAGGAAGGGCTGGGCTCCTGGATTCCTTGGCTCTGAGGGAGGGCTGGAGATGGGGTCCGGGCTCCAGACTCCCGGATCTGAGGTTGGAGAGAGCCGGGATCCGGACTCCTAGGTCCGGGGGAGGAAGGAGCCGGGGGCTGCTGGGCAGAGGCCCAGATCCCTGGGTCCTGAGGGGCTGGCAGGCCCAGGAAAGAGCCCCAGGGAGGGCTCTGGGAGGGCGTGTGAGGAGGCAGGGCCAGCGGGGGCGCTGTAGGGCCTCACCCATGCGCAGTGAGGAGAGCACCTGGCAGCTGGGGCTGGCGAAGGCAACAATCAGCAGCAGCAGCAGCTCAGCCGGCATCTTCCTCCCCTCCTCATGGGGACGCAGCTGCCGCGGCCCCCACTCGCCACCTGCAGGGAGACCCCCAGCCCACGGGGAGATCGCTGATACTGGGGCCTCTGAGCCCCTTTGGGGACTGCTGGATGGGGTGGTGACCACAGAGCCTGGGATGCTGTTGCCGAGCTCTGAAGGGCCCTGCCCTCATTAGAGCTGGAGATACTGAAGGCATCGCTGTAGGGGGAGCTGAGACTCAGAGGAGCACTAGCCGGGAGAAGCCCACAGCACACAGGCACTGAGTGGGAGAGACACTGCTAGAGCCACCAAAATGGGAGGCAGGCATGAAAAGGATCGCAGGTAAGAGCGAATTCCAGGAACCATCTCCACCCCAGGAGGAGACCAGGATGTGCCACCCCCCCACCCAGTTCCGCCCCTGTCTCTGGGCAGGCAGCTGTTACTAGGCAACAGAAACCGGCTGGAGAGGATGCAGTGGTTGCTAGGCAACCCCATCCCAGGCCTCACTTGCCACCTGCCTGACGTCCCTGGTTCCCACAATCCCACAGGGAGAGAGGCCTGGACATCCGGGGTCTGGAGGGGAGAGTATCCAGGAGTTAGGAAACTTGGGAAGAGAAAGACACATGGAGACACACAGATGGAGTCAGATGGTCAGACCCGAGGCACCTAAGGGACTAAAAAAGAAAAAAGGAAAAAAAGAAGGGTAAAGAGAGGGAAGGGGGGAAGCAGAAAGACAGAAAGAGGAAGAGAGGCCGGAGGTGGGAGGGATACCAAGAGACTCAGGAAAGGAGAAAGGGAAAATAGGCCAAAATATAAGGGAACAGAAAGATGATATGAAGACAAGAGAATGGGGATAGCAATGGAGAGAAACAGAGGAGAGTTACAGGAAGATGAGGACAGGACTAGGAAAGAGAAAGAGGGAATAGACAGGAAGACAGTGAGACACGGAGATGGAGAGAGAAAGGGCAGGGCAGGGAGAGGAAGAGAGCAGGCAGGCAGACGAGAGGGAAATCAAGACACAGGAGGGACACAGAATAGAACAGGAAGACAGAATGGAGAGAGGACACAAACCCACTCGAGATGCCACCAGAGACCTGGATGGGAAGACTGAGTAAAGCAAGGGGTACACTGTCTGCAGAAGCGGATGCCAAACTGTGCCCCTGCACCCTGTACCAGGAAGCTGAAGACTAGGGACAGACAGTGAGTCTCTGCTCCCCACAACTGCTCCAGGCGCCCTGGGCTTCCGCAGGGTGACCACTGGGCAGGGATGAGTCTGGCCAGATGCATGGTGCCCCCTGGCCAAGGGCCATGCCCCCAAGGGAAGGGACACTTGGGTTTCCGTGGGAGGGGGTTACTGAGAGGCCTAGAGTGCTGTGAGGTGAGCCTGGGGGGCTCCCCGCATCCCACTCATGCCCATGGAAGGAGGGCTCAAGCTGGTGAGATGGTAGAATGGAACTTGCTAATGGAGACAGAGGCACAGTGCAAAATTCAGATCGTCCCTTGAAGCCAGAAAACCTAGGCCAGGGCCACAAGAGACCCCCCTCAGTCCCTGCTCTGCCACCGACTCCCAGGTGACCTCGAGCAGATCCCTCTCTCTCGGGACCTCTGGGAAAGACAGGCTGGGGATGGGAGGGCCTGCTGGACAGCCTGGGGCCTGTGGACTGTAATCGACATCTAAGGTGAAGGCCTGTCAAGGATGGAGGAGCAAGGGAAGCAGGGAGAAACTGGAAGGAGAATTCACAGGGGGAGGGATGTGGAGGGCGGGGCTAGGAGAGAGGCGGGAGTGAGGGGGTCATCCTGAGACACCAGGGGCTTCTGGGGGCAAATCAGGGAGCAGAGACTAGAGGATAGATAGAAAGACCGAGAATGAGACAGGGGCCAGAAGGGCAGGGACCCACAGGTGGCAGACACAGGTGGGAGCCCAAAGAGACAGTCCAGGGACAGGGCTGGGGGCGGCAGATGGACACAGAGGCACAGGAAGGCACA
Source organism: Eubalaena glacialis (assembly GCF_028564815.1). NCBI lineage: Eukaryota > Metazoa > Chordata > Mammalia > Artiodactyla > Balaenidae > Eubalaena > Eubalaena glacialis. Next base: position 58,272,874 of record NC_083733.1, on the reverse strand, counting down.
GATAGAAAAACAGACAGACCAAAAGTAAGTAACTGGGGCTAAATGAGAGAGAAGGACACACAGACATCACCTACAAGTGGGACACCAAAGGGGACAGAGACAACACAGAGAGCGTGAGAGAGGAGGGGCAGGGAATCAGGCCCGAGCCTCACAGGCCCAGGTACTTAGGCAAAGCCAGATAAGGATGGGAACACAGCAGCTGAGTGAGCGGAAAGGGCCCTGCCAGGGCAGGAAGACAGACAAGTGGGCAAGTGAGAGATATCGCAAAGGGGAGAGGGCAAATGAGGTGAGGCAAAACAACTAACAGGTACAGGAACCGTGGGGAGAAGAGAAATTGCAAAACTCTGAAAAGAAGGAGGGCTAGTCGGAAAGAGACAGAGAGAAAAGGTATGTGAGCCACACAGTTTCTCTAGAGAAGAGGAAGGGGCAAGTGGGACAGACACAAGATAGAGAGACAGACTCCCAAACAAGGAGAGAGGAGAAGTGAGAGTCAGGGAGGGAAACTGAGGGAGGAAGAGTGAGTGACCTGGAGGGGCACAGGCAGGAGACAGGACAAGCACCCACATAAGGGGGGCAAGTCCACACAGAGGTGCATCACTCAGAGCACCTTGGAAGGGGCGGTCATTCCCAGAGCCTGCAAGCCCCAAAGGGAGGGAAGGAATGGGAACCAAAGGCCTGGCAGGGGAATGGAGAAGTGGGAAGAGAGAATGGGGGTGGGGGGGAGATCACCATAGAAAAGATAAAGTGGACCATGGAGGGGGGCAGTGGCTAAGGAGTGAGGGATGGAGGAGACAGGACGAGGAGTGGATCCGGGGGAAGAAAGCAGAAAAGTAAGAGAAGGAAGACGGCCTCCGAGCCCAGAGTTAGAGAGGCAGACAGGGGAGCAGAGGCACAGGCAAAGCAAACAGGGGACAGAGGGCAGTGGAGAGAGGGCTAGACCGGGCATGGGATCCTCCCAAAAGAGAGAGGAGAGACAGGGGAGTTTTGAGAGACAGAGGGAGGAGAGGGAGATGGAGACAGAGATCAGCAGAGACACACCAAGAAAGGGCTGGGCTAACAGCAAGGAGAAACAAGTTGGACAGAGCCAGAGAGAGGCCCAAGAGACACATGAAATGGAGATTCCAAAACGGAGAGACATTTCCAGGAGATAGAGACCGGCTGGGATGGGACGCATGGCAGGCAGAGAGGATGAGGCTCAGAGGAAAGAAGAGAGACTGAAACAGAGTGAGAGAGCAGAGCCGGTCACCGCGGGCTGAGGCTGGAGCAAGCAGGGGCGGAGACCAGCCAGGAGTCCCGGAGAGGGAGTGAGACCGCAAGTAAGAGCCAGCCAGCCCCTCAGGAGCCCAGCAGCTGGGGGCTGGGAGGCAAGATGAGCTGGGTACCCAGAGGAAGGGGTGAGGAAAGGCCAAGGGGAAAGGAGGTTGGGAGATGGAGGGCGCAGGGCAGGCCCCTGGTGGGGGAGGGTATTTGCCGTTCCGGGGAGCAGGGGAATGCGGGGGGGCCCCCCACCAGGCCGCAGTGAGCCCAGCCTTCCAGGACCCAGGCCCGGCCTCAGCCCAACCCCCATCCTGCAGACACTCACGGATCCTGGTGGGACGGAGGGCTGGGCTCCCTCGAGGCCCGAGGAACGACAAGGGGGAGATGCTCTGACGCTGGGCGGTGTGGCTGGGGCGGGGGGAGAGGGCAGTCCACAGGGCCCCCTCCCCCACCTCCGGCAGTGGCCCCCTACTAACCCAAAATGGGGGTGCTCCCAGGGCGCAGGGAGGAAGGACAGGTGGAAGAGGAGAGGGCGGGCCGGGGAGGGGAGGAAGGGGAAAGGAGAAAATGGAGGAGGGAAGGGGAGAGAGGAGAGGGGGAAGGAGCAAATGGAGGGGAAGGAGGGAGGAAAGGAGGGAGGAAGGTGAAAACGCAAGGGAGGGGGCACAGGCAGAGCCGGGGGAGGGGGAAGCCGGCCCAGTCAAGGGCCCCCGCCCCCTCCCCTAGCCGGGCCGGCCTGGGGGGGCCACGGGGGGCGAGGACTGGGTGGAGACAAGGAAGCCGGCCATCGGGAGAAGTGGGGGAGGGGAGGGCTTGGTGGGGGGGAGGGGGCCACCCCTTCCCCCCTCCCCCCTGGAGCCCCGGCCCTGCCCTGGAAGAGGCTAGGGCCTGGGGACCTCAAGCCCTCAGCCCCCGCGGGAAAGCATGCTGGGGGAGGGGAGAGGCGGAGGAGTGGAGGGGCTGGGGAGGACGGAGTGCCGGGAGACCCAGAGAGCGATGAGAGGGCCGGAGAGGTGGAGAGATAGGGAGGAGGGAGAGGAGGAGGGAGGGGAGGATGGAGAGAAGCAGGTGGAAGAGGGAGGCGGAGGAGGGTGGGGTGTCCCGGGGGCACCCAGCGCAGGGCCTCAGCAGGAGGGCCTGGCCATGGACCCCTGGTTCCCTATGAGGAGCAGCCGCCGGCTCCGGGTCCCCAGCTGGGCCTGCCTTCCTGCTGCTGGCTGCCACCACCGCCGCCGCCACCACCACCACTTCTCCTTCTCCCCTCCGAGGCCGCCGCCTGCCTGCCCGCCTGCCACCCGCGCTGGGTCCTGGAGCGCAGGGGGGCGGGGGGGAGAGAGATGAGGGAGGGAGGGAAGGAGGGAGGGAGGGAGGGAGACGGGGAGGAGGGCGGGCAGGAGGAAGGGAGGCAGGCAGGCAGAGAGAGAGAGAGAGAGAGAGATCGAGGGAGGGGAGTCGGGGGAGGGGGAGCCCGTATTGGTCCGAGGTGGGGGACCCCCGCGAGGAGAATGCTGATGAGGGGAAGGCGCTGCATTGGGGAGGGCCCACCGGGAGGGCCCACCCCCGGCCACCTTCTCCACCACACCATGCCACCGCCCTGCCCAGGCAGCCCTTGGGCACAGGAGTCCACGGAGACACAGCCGAGAGGCAGGGAGTCCTGGGGAGAAGGCCATGGAGCTGGGGGAGAGGGCTACAGAGATGAAGAAAAATGCAGAGAAACAGCAAGACAGCCATCAAGAGCCACAGAGGTGGACCAAGGTCCGCAAACCCCACAAGGACAAGGACAGGGAAAAGCCCAGAGCAAAGAAAGGGCCATCTAGACCAGGGAGCAGACCACAGAGACAAGCTAAGGACCTCGGAGACAAGGGCAGCTCGTGGACTCAGAGAGCCCCCCATGAAGATGGGGGCAGGGGGCAGCTCATAGACTCAGAGAGCCCCCAGGAAGATGGAGAGAGGCCCACAGGAGCAGAAAGCACTCCTCAGGCATGGGGAGTGGTCCATGGTGACAGGAGAAGACCACGGACAGGAGGAGAGGACCGCAGAAACTGGAACAAGGACGCATATTACAGAGACAAGGAGGAGGGCCAAGAAAAGTGGGAGAGGGTCACGGAAATGGAGGGAGGCCCACAGACACCAGAAAACCCACCAAGGCAGAATGTGGACACAAAAGGCCCACTGAGGCAGGAGCAGCCGGCCCATGGAGAAAAGGGAGAAGCCCCCAGAAATAGAAATAGCCCCCACGGAGGTGAAGGGATGGGTGGTGAGTATGGGAATTCTCCATCATGCAGAAAGAAATCCTGGGGACCTGAGTGGGTGGGGAGAAGATTCACCCAAGCATAGAGGCAGTGGGAAAGGGCAGGGAGCTGGAGGGCAGAGCCAGCAGAAGTGGAAGACTCCCTCCCTCTTGGAGAGAGCTGAGCGGGGCAGGGGGATGGAAGAGAGAAGCAGAGACACAGATCTTGGAGTGGGGGTGGGTGGTGCACGGCTGGGTGGGGGGTGAAATTTTGGGGGAAGGAACATGACAGTTGGCGCTGAAGGCTGAGTCCATGACTCACCACCACCCCCAATGCTCGTGATGGGGAGGAGACACTGAGACACTCACGTGCAGCCCCCAGCACACGTGACCGCATGCCTCGCGCGCACACACTCTGCACGTGGCAACTCTCACATCGGCCTGGCATGGGAGGCCCCCTGCATCCCCCACATGCTTCTGACACATACGTCTGACCCTGAAGGACCACCGACTTTACAAACACCTCCTCGCCCTACTTAAGGGGGCCCCAACACCCACCCTCAGCTCCAGCTTGCTCTGAAAGCCCAGACTCGCCCTGGCCTCTAGGCCTTTGCTTATGCAGGGACCCCAGCGTAGAATGCCTATCCTGGATTGAAGCTGTCCCAGAAGTCCTAGTCCTGTGCCACCACCTCCAGAAAAACTGATGCAGGCCTCAGCTTACTCCTGTATCATCTGAAGTGAAGGGACCTAGTCAATCCAGATAAATTGGGAAATACAAGCAGAAGGTCACAGCAGAAAGGGGCCTGATAAATCAAGCCTGACCCTTCCATTTTCAAGTGGGCAGGAGTGAGACTCTGCCCCAGGGCATGGAGCCTGTCAAAGGCTGAGTCTAGCTTCCAGGTTATCTGGTTCCTGCCCCTGGTGATTTCATCCTGAGGGCAAATCCAGATTACTAGCTTTAGAGCTCACTGGTTACCACCAATGTCTTTCCTTTACTTCTTGCATTCATCCATTTAGCATGCCACTCTGGACGTCCCACCTGCCAGGCAGTAGAGCCTGGGAGCCAAGAGTATAGACCTCGGAGTCAACTCCTGGGTTACAATCCTGGCTCTGTCTCTTCCTAATGATGGACAAGTTATTTAATTTCTCTGAGCCTCAGTTTCTTTGCAAAGTGAGAGCAATAGTTCCTCCCTCCCAGGGTTATTGAGAGGATTAAACTGGATGATGCATGGAAAGCACTGAGCATAATACTTAGCAAGTCATAACATACTCAAGACACATTAGCTATTATTACTAGGCTCCTTGAGATCCTAATAAAAATAACTTACATAGATTAAAAAAAATTTTTTTAATTAAAAAAATCTTACTGAAGTATAGTTGATTTACAATGTGTTCATTTCTGCTGTACAGCAAAGTGATTCAGTTATACCTATATATTCTTTTTCATTAGGGTTTATCACAGGATATTGAATATAGTTCCCTGTGCTATATAGTAGCACTTTGTTGTTTAATCCATCATACATATAATAGTTTTCATCTGCTAATCCCAAACTCTCAATCCTTCCCTCCCCCACCTCACCTCCTTGGCAACCACAAGTCTGTTGTCTATATCAGTGAGTCTGTTTGTTTCGTAGGTATCTTCATTTGTGTCATATTTTAGATTCCACATATAAGTGATATCATATGGTATTTGGCTTTCTCTTTCTGACTTACTTCACTTAGTATGATAATCTCAAGGTCCACCCGTGTTGCTGCAAATGGCATTATTTCATTCTTCTTTATGGCTGAGTACTATTCCATTGTATATATGTACCACATCTTCTTTACCCATTCATCTGTTGATGGACATTTAGGTTGCTCCCATGTCTTAGCTATTGTACATAGTGTTGCTATGAACATAGGGGTGCGTGTATATTTCCAAATTATAGTTTTGTCTGGATATATGCCCAGGAGTGGGATTGCTGGATCATAAAGCAACTCTATTTTTAGTTTTTTGAGGAACCTCCATACTGTTTTCCATAGTGGCTACACCAATTTACATTCCCACCAACAGTGTAGGAGGGTTCCCTTTTCTCCACACCCCCTCCAGCATTTAACTCTTACATAGCTTTTACTCTGTGCCTCACAACCACACAAGACAGGGGCTATTACCCTGCAAGTGAGGAAACTGAGGCACAGAGGAGTTGACTTGCCCAAGACAACAGCTAAGAAGTGGCAGGGCCAGGATTCCAATCCAGGCAGCCTGGTTTAATTACATGGGTCTGGAGTTAGAGTTTAATCTAGTAGAAAGTTAGGACACCCAGTTAGAATCCAATCGAAGGACATAGCAAGAAGAGTGGCTAAAGAGTCAGACCTAGGTCTGACTCAGTGTTTGGGGTCCCCTAGTAGCTTTTTGGCCTTAGGAAAGTAAATGACCAATTCCTCTAGACTCAATTTACTCATCTGAGAAATGGGGGGTGGGGTTAGAACAAGTGAATCTCCTGCAGCTCCTGTCCTTGGGAAGTAGCACTGGAAACGTAACAGAGCTGGGGCAACTTGCTCCCAAGGCTCTGAGGGCCAGAAGGGGACGTTGAGTAGGAATGGCCAGAGCTCCTTGAACATATAGGTACTCCAGCTTCCCTGAGCTGTGGGGGCATCAGCCTGGAAGGAGGGCACCCTAGAAGAAAGGAGAATATAGTCCAGACATTACAGGGTCACTTTCTTCAGGTTCTCACCCTGGTTGTCCTTCAGGTCATCTACCCCCTACATTTCCTGTTTCTTCAAATGAAACTGCCTGAGCTGTCTGAGGACTGGGCACTGTCACACCCACTGGCTCAGCCCTGGGGTCGGGACTGGCCTGAGACCTTAGTGACACCTGAGTAAGGGAGGTGGGACAGGGGCCAGGTTTCCCAAAAGGCAGGGATTCAGACCTCTGCCCTTGGCTAGAGGAAGCCTGTGGGTACCATGGCAGGGAGAGAAGGGGCCCTCGAGATCCCCATTGCAACTTCCTCTGTCCTGTCTGTCCTGGCTCTGAAAGCCTTGATAACAAAGGCGGGAGAGACACTGTCCTGGACTTGGTTTCCTTTGCGATTCTCTTGGACCAGGGCCTGGGCTGAGGGGAGCTTGGGGGAAAATGATGATCCATCCGGATAGTAGTTTACTGGCTAGCTTCTTCCTGTCATTTTTCAGTGACCTCAGAGAGAGGCCCTCCCTGCCACCCAAGTTCATTCCACGCCCTCTGCCCACCTGCTGTATTTTCTTTACAACAGTCACTGGCTGTCTACATTTATTTTTGTACCTGGTATTTTCTACCCTCACTCCTCACTAAAATGTAAACTCCATGAGGGCACAGACTTTTCTTGTTCCTTCTCTATCCCTACAAAGAAGATTAACCTTGACCTGGCATATCGTAGCCAGTTATTAAATAATCACGAATAGAAAACAAAACAAATGGAACTGCCCGTCCCTGATTTTATGTTTTCCCCTCCATTTCCCATTTCCTCCCTTATCCTTCAGGTTTTCCTTGTTCCCTCAGATTCCTTCTCTCCTTGCTTTTCCTCCGACATTTCTTCTCCCCCTCCCTCAAGAGTCCCTCGGTTTTTCTTCCCTTCCTTCTTGCTGCCTTTATTCCTCTTTTTTTTTTTAATTAATTAATTTATTTATTTTTGTCTGTGTTGGTTTTGTTGTTGTTGTTGCCAATCCGGGGCTTTCTCTAGTTGCAGAGAGCGGGGGCTACTCTTCGTGGCGGTGCGCGGGCTTCTCATTGCAGTGGCTTCCCTTGTTGTAGAGCACAGGCTCTAGGCGCCCGGGCTTCAGTAGTTGTGGCTCACGGGCTCCAGCAGTTGTGGCTCACGGGCTCCAGCAGTTGTGGCTCACGGGCTCTAGAGCGCAGGCTCGGTAGTTGTGGCGCATGGGTTTAGTTGCTCGGCGGCAATGTGGGACCTTCCCCGTCCAGGGCTCGAACCTGTGTCCCCTGCCTTGGCCGGCAGATTCTTAACCACTGCGCCATCAGGGAAGTCCCTACTCCTTTCTTTCTAATGAAGTGAGTCTGGAGCCTTGATTTCCCCTTTTTCTCTCTCCCTGCAATTAGTGCTATAGTTTCCCGTCTCCCCTTCGCGCTGACCGTGCTTCACTCTCTCCTTTCTTTCCTCTGGGATTCCTGCGCCTCGAGTCCCCCGCCTCCGCCCTCCGAGTGTCGGATGCCTCAATTTCCCCCACTTTCCCCCTCGACCCCGAGGCGCCTCCCGACCGGCACCCCCAACATGGCGCCCGAAGCAGCGCTCCACCGTCTGACGTCACCGCGCTATCCTCCCCTCTAGAGCCTTCAAACGGAATCGCTGAGGAGGTGGAGGAGGAACATCCTTCAGGGGGCGTAAGGGGGCGGGCACTATCAACCCGGGGGCCGGCCGGTGAGAGAACGTCGCTGGAGGATTGGTTGGGCGCTGTGGGGGATCCCAACGTCACATACTATTGGCCCAGGGCTCGGAGACGTGAGCGTCGATTGGCAGAACGGCAGGGGCCAGACGGGCGATGATTGGGCTCATTCGCCATCGGCGCGGCGGCCGACGAGGAAGGTGGGAGGGGCGTTCCTGAGGGCGATTGGGGGCGAGAGCGAGGTTGCGGAGCTGGCGAGAGGAGACGGCGGGAGCTAGAGAGGGCGCAGCACTAGGGTGGCCGCACGAGGGGAGGTGCGGCCCGGGCCCGGGCCCGGGGCGTGCGAGACGGCTGAGGCGGGTAAGTGCGGGCGGGCGTGTGAAGGGCCGGCCGGCTGGGCTCCCCACCCTCCCCCCGCGGCCTCCTCTCGTCACCTCGCCTGCGCACTGAGGGCCGGAGGGGGGCGCGCGCCGGGAGGTGAGGGCGGAGCGGTACCAACGGCCCGCGGGACGCGCGGGAGGCTGGGCGGGGGCCGGGCCGGGGTGGCGGGTGGGAAAGGGGCCAGAGTCCTGGGAAGGGCTAGTGAGGTGGGACGGGGCTCGGGCTGGGGGCTGGCAGGGACCTGGGTGGGAAGGGAGGCGTTAGAGCTGCCCCCGGGAGGGTCTCCAAGGCTCCTGGGAGTACGCGGCAAAGGGCTGGGCGCTGGGACAGTCCAGGACCGAAGGAGGGTGGACGGTTAGACGGCAGTAGGGTGCCCAGGGAGGGGTTTAGGCCGTGAGAACAGAGATTAAGTTAACATAAAGAGAAAGTCTAGTTATTCCTGGAGAGTTAGGCCAATGAGAGGGGTCTATGGTGTGAAAAGATATCAGGAAATGGATGTGCCTAGAGGGGAGATTTAGAGCTGAGGGAGAGGGAGAGGTCCCGGTGTGAAGAATGGGGTTACATTAATGTGAAGAGTTAAACCACAGTGTTGGGGGGGGGCGCGTTGGGTACCCTTGGAATGGGTTGAGAGGGGTCTCCGTGCAAAGAAGGGTTATGTTTTATGTTATGTTATGTGAAACTGGCGTCTGGGTGTTCCTAGAATAACTTGAGGAGAAATGGTCTTTCTGAAAAGTACTAGGAATTAGGTCAAGGTGAAGAGTAGGAATTGGGGGTCCCTGGAGGGGGTTAGGGTGGTGAGAGAGATCTGTGTGTTAAGGCGGGGAGGTCTGGGTAGCCGCAGGGTAGTAGGCTGGTCAGAGGGGCCTGGGTGTGAGGAAGAGGGGTCTGGCTATCTGTCAGGGTTAGGGTGGTGGTAGGAGGGGTTCTGCCGAAGAGGGGGTTTCAGGGTATTCTTAATGAGATTTGGACAGTGGGAGGGATATGTGGGAAAGGAGTTTAAGCCATTATGAAGTGTAGTGTGTATATCCTTGGATTGGAATAGAGTATGTGTGGGATCTTTTTGTGGAAAAGAGGAATTTTGATATGAAGAGGGGGGTCTGAGCATCCCTGGAATGGGTTAGGGTGGGGTTGGGTCTTTTTGCAAATAAGAGGGGCTTAGGTCGATACGAAGAATGGTGTCTGGGCATCCCTAGAATGGGTTGGGGTGGGGAGAAAGGGAGTCTTTTTGCAAAGAAGAAAAGTTAGGCTAATAATGTGAGGGGGGGGGGCGTCTGTCCCTGGAATGGGTTAGGGTGAGGGTGGGTCTTTTTGTAAAGAAGAGGGGTCTGGGTATCCCAAGAATGGGTTAGAGTGGGAGGGGTCTTTTTTGCAAAGAAGAATATGTGAAGAGAGGTTCCGGGAATCCCTGAATGGTCTAGGGTGGTTGTCTATAAAGAAGGAGGATTTAAATCAGTATGAAGAGGGGGTCTGGGTACCCCAGAGAGAATTAGAATTGTAGATGAGGTCTCAGTGCACAGAAGAGGTAAGTGATTAATGTGAAGGGTGTCTGGGTGCCCTGGAAACATGAGTTAGGGTGGTGGGAAGGGTCTGAATGTGAAGAAAGGATTAGGCTTTTGTGAAGATGGGTCTGGGTGTTCTGGATAGGCCCTTAGGGTTGTGGGAGAGGGCCTTGATTTGTAGAGGGAGTTAAATAATTTGAAGAGGGGGATCTGGGAATCACGGGGAAGTGGTTAAAGTTTGGAAAAGGTCTGCGTGTGGAGACGGGTTAGGCCAACGTGAGAAAAGTTTATTGATGTGAGGAACCTGGGCACCAAAGTGAGAAAGCAGGTGACGGCTTGTGTACAAAGGAGGAGGGTTGCACCATGAGAGCGTGCCGAAAGTGGCAGGGCCCTGGGGCAGTTTGAGTGGTCGGGGTGTAAAAAGAGATCAAGAACCTGGGGGTGGAAGCAGAGGAGGAGTGAAGCTGTGAATAGTGGGTGGTTTGGGCCTGTGTGAGGACTCTCCCCGGCAGCTGGGGGTAGGGATGGGGTAGTGAGTTGGTAAGAAGAGTCAGTGGAAGGAAATCTGACTGGAGAGGGTCCTGTGTGATAGGTTGGGGCTTTGGGCCAGCTGTGAGGCATGAGAATGAGAGATTGGACAGGTTGCAAGGATCTGGTAGGTGGAGTTTAATGCTAGCTGATTCAGAGGTGAGATTTGGGCAGATTCACTGGGAACGGACTGCGGGGAAGGTTTTGTGCTTGGTGCTCTTGTGTGTTCAGGAGAGGAAGGATTGTTAAGGAGTGGAAATATGGCAGCAAGAAGTTAGATGGGGAAATTGATCTAGGATTTTGGTAGGGGAATGATAAAGGGAAAGAATTTTCCCTAGGAAGGACTGAGGAAGCAGTAGCTTAGATACAATTTGTCCCCACCTCTCCCAGCCCAGGGTCTTGCTGCCGTCATGACTGAGGAGTCAGAGGAAACAGTCCTATACATTGAGCACCGCTATGTCTGCTCTGAGTGCAACCAGCTGTATGGATCCCTGGAGGAGGTGCTCATGCATCAGAACTCCCACGTGCCCCAGCAGCACTTTGAGCTGGTGGGTGTGGCCGACCCTGGAGTCACTGTGGCCACAGAGGCAGCTTCTGGCACGGGCCTCTATCAGACCCTAGTGCAGGAGAGCCAGTACCAGTGCCTGGAGTGTGGGCAGCTGCTGATGTCACCCAGCCAGCTCCTGGAACACCAGGAGCTGCACCTGAAGATGATGGCGCCCCAGGAGGCAGCGCCAGCTGAGCCAACACCCAAGGCGCCCCCCCTGAGCGCCAGTACCATCCACTATGAGTGTGTGGATTGCAAGGCTCTCTTCGCCAGCCAGGAGCTCTGGCTGAACCACCGGCAGACGCACCTCAGGGCCACTCCCACCAAGCCTCCGGCTCCAGTTGTCCTGGGATCCCCAGTTGTCTTGGGGTCCCCCGTGGGCCAGGCCCGCGTGGCTGTGGAGCACTCATACCGCAAGGCGGAAGAGGGTGGGGAAGGGGCAGCTGTCCCCTCTGCCGCTGCCACCACCGAGGTGGTGACTGAGGTGGAGCTGCTCCTCTACAAGTGTTCTGAGTGCTCGCAGCTCTTCCAGCTGCCAGGCGACTTCCTGGAGCATCAGGCCACCCACTTCCCGGCTCCCGCCCCAGAGTCTGAGGAGCCTGCCTTGCAGCAGGAGACTCTGACCCCATCACCTGCAGAGGTGCCTGTGTCTCAGCCTGACTCCCTGCCATCCTCTGACCACAGTTATGAGCTGCGCAACGGAGAAGCCATTGGACGCGATCGCCGGGGGCGCAGGGCACGGAGGAACAACAGTGGAGAGCCAGGCGGGGCAGCCACCCAGGAGCTCTTCTGCTCAGCCTGTGACCAGCTCTTCCTCTCACCTCACCAGCTACAGCAGCACCTGCGGAGTCACCGGGAGGGTGTCTTTAAGTGCCCCCTGTGCAGTCGTGTCTTCCCCAGCCCTTCCAGTCTGGACCAGCACCTCGGAGACCACAGCAGCGAGTCTCATTTCCTGTGCGTGGACTGTGGCCTGGCCTTTGGCACAGAGGCCCTCCTCCTGGCCCACCGGCGAGCCCACACCCCAAATCCTCTGCATTCGTGTCCATGTGGAAAGACCTTTGTCAACCTCACCAAGTTCCTTTATCACCGGCGTACCCATGGGGTTGGGGGTGTCCCTCTGCCCACAACACCAGTGCCACCGGAGGAGCCTGTCATTGGCTTCCCTGAGCCGGCCCCAGCAGAGACTGGAGAGCCAGAGGCCCCGGAGCCCCCCGCTGCTGAGGAGAGCCCAGCAGGGCCCGCTGCCCCAGGCACCTACCGCTGCCTCCTGTGCAGCCGCGAATTTGGCAAGGCGTTGCAACTGACACGGCACCAGCGTTTTGTGCACCGGCTGGAACGGCGCCATAAGTGTAGCATCTGCGGCAAGATGTTCAAGAAGAAGTCTCATGTGCGTAACCACCTGCGCACACACACAGGTGAACGGCCCTTCCCCTGCCCGGACTGCTCCAAGCCCTTCAACTCGCCCGCCAACCTGGCCCGCCACCGGCTCACGCACACAGGGGAGCGGCCCTACCGGTGTGGGGACTGCGGCAAGGCCTTCACACAGAGCTCCACCCTGAGGCAGCACCGCCTGGTGCATGCCCAGCACTTCCCCTACCGCTGCCAGGAGTGCGGAGTGCGTTTTCACCGCCCCTACCGCCTGCTCATGCACCGCTACCACCACACGGGCGAGTACCCCTACAAGTGTCGCGAGTGCCCCCGCTCCTTCTTGCTGCGCCGGCTGCTGGAGGTTCACCAGCTCGTGGCCCATGCCGGGCGCCAGCCCCACCGCTGCTCGTCCTGTGGTGCTGCCTTTCCTTCCTCGCTGCGGCTGCATGAGCACCGCTGTGCAGCTGCCGCTGCCCAGGCCCCGCGGCGCTTCGAGTGTGGCACCTGCGGCAAGAAAGTGGGCTCAGCTGCTCGGCTGCAGGCCCACGAGGCAGCCCACGCAGCCGCTGGGCCTGGGGAGGTCCTGGCTAAGGAGCCTCCGGCCCCTCGGGCCCCACGGGCTGCTCGCACACCAGTGGCCTCCCCAACGACCCTTGGAGGCATGGCCCCTGCGGCCCCTGCGGCCCCTGCCCGACGCCGTGGCCTGGAGTGCAGCGAGTGCAAGAAGCTGTTCAGCACGGAAACGTCACTGCAGGTACACCGGCGCATCCACACAGGCGAGCGGCCATACCCGTGTCCAGACTGTGGCAAGGCCTTCCGTCAGAGTACCCACCTGAAGGACCACCGCCGCCTGCACACTGGTGAGCGGCCGTTCGCCTGTGAAGTGTGTGGTAAAGCCTTTGCCATCTCGATGCGCCTGGCAGAACATCGCCGCATTCACACGGGCGAGCGGCCCTACTCCTGCCCCGATTGTGGCAAGAGCTACCGCTCCTTCTCCAACCTGTGGAAGCACCGTAAGACCCACCAGCAGCAGCATCAGGCAGCTGTGCGGCAGCAGCTGGCAGAGGCAGAGGCTGCCGTCGGCCTGGCTGTGATGGAGACTGCAGTGGAGGCTCTGCCCCTGGTGGAGGCCATTGAGATCTACCCTCTGGCTGAGGCTGAGGGGGTCCAGATCAGTGGCTGACCCTGCCTCATGTCCCTCTTCAGCACCACCATGCCCTCTTGCTGAAGAACTTTCTCTACCATCCCCTTAAGTCTCTGTACATACTGTGCCCCTTTTCTACCCCTCTCAACTGCCATGTAAGTTCTGTAACTGGATTTATTCTCTCTTCTGAGGGGGGTGCCCTGGGGTCCTTGATGTGCATAAAGGTGCCCCCCACACACACACACCTGTTAGCTCTGGTGGCCCCAAGGTGAAATGGTCAATAAAGACTGAGTTGGACATTTATGTGCTTTTGTCTGGCCCGGCCGTGTGGGGTGGTGGAATTTGGGAGCTGTGAGCCCCAGGTTCTTGGGTCTGACTTTTCATGGCTGCATTCCCAGTGCCTAGAACAGGGCCTGGCAAGTAGTGGAGCTCAGTAAACGGAAACTAAAGAGGAGGACTTAGAGTCCCTGGGCATGGCTTTCAGGGAGCAGGGACTTCACTCTGGTAGTAGATGGGGGCATCATGGTTCTCGTGCCACTAGAGGTCCCCACAGCCCCATAGAAGAGCCTGAAGCTGTTTCTGCTGGTGGCAGGAACATTTAGGAAAATTTTCAGGTTGTTCTCACCACCCCTGTCCCCTTCTCTCTGGCCTGATGTGAGCCGTTTCCTCCAAGGCCATCTGATTTTCTCACCTTGCATCCCTGAAGGCAAACGCAGGTCTCGGAAAGGCACGATCTCCAGGGCAGTAGAGGAGGTGGCTTCTGGGACAAGATCCAGCTGTGGGATTGGAGAAGATTCTGAGTAACAGCCTCTGGGGGTAGGAAGCCTCACAAGGGGAGGTGCTCTGACACCCACCTGGAGTTGGACTCCGGCTCAGCCCACAGATGTTTGTTGTGGGGAGAGGGGTGGTTGGGGTGGCTGACTGATGTTTGAATGCCTAATTTGTCTCAAGCATTTTCCTACATTTAGGGGAATGATCTTCACGCTGATCCCGTGAAGAGAACGTTTTGTAGGAAAGGAATCTGAAGTCAAAAGCGGTGAAGTGACTTGCCCAAGGTCATTCAAACCAGATAGGGCAGAGCTTGAATTTCAGTGTAGTTTGATTTGGTTTAATCACCTATACGCATTCCTCTACACTCTTTTGCCTTCTCCATACCTGGGGGAGGGCGGTGGAGAGAGGAGATGGTGAGTGTGTGACTGGTGGAAATGCTCGGCTCCTATGCTAGTCTTGTCTCTAAGAGCCACACTCCAAGAAAAATAACGCCCCCCACCCCCACCCCGCCGAAGGTTACTGTAGTCTTTTTGTTAGAATTCTTATTGGAACCCTAGTAAATGAGAGGTAAAGGGAAGCTGTTTGCATTGAAACGAGGGGAAAGGGAGGCCTGAGAACTGCCCACTCAGCCTCTCCATTACTCTCGACTCCCTTCAGCAATCCTGTAGCCCTCTACAGAAGCTTATGCTTCTCTTCATTTTTAAAAAGGTAAAGCACTCAGCCTTTTGATATCTCGACAGCTCCTAATGAAGTAGAGCACTTAATCTGTTAAGCAGTTGTTTTCGACCAGAGTGTGTTGATCGTGGGCACCATCTTTCAGTAACCTCATACCCTGCAGAAAGGACTCGAGCCATCTTAGCCCAGCATGCCAGAGCCCCTAAATCCACAGGTAAAGATTCATTCTCAAACTGCCTCCTTTCAGGAAGAGCTGTAACATCCAGAAAATCATATCAAATAAATGCTTAGAACAATTGGAGGATTTATCTTTGCAAAACCAGATAAAAATCAGGCTGAATCAAGGGACAGGAATGGAGGAAAAAACCCTGAGGGTTCTGGTTGACCCCAAGATAAAGATGCTTTCAGCAGAGAAGCAGCTGGGTGACAGTGGAGGGGATCACCCTTCCTCTATTGTGGTTCCTTTTTAGAGCCTCTAGTGAAAACTTTAGACTCCCACCCTGAGAAAAGTTTATGTGTGCAAGCATGTTTATGAACAAGAGTCATTGTTCACCGTCACCCTACTGAAACTTCTGTGGTCCTCAGTTGGACCACTCTCCTAAAAAAGATCGCACTAATCAAACCCTTCTTGGATGCTGGGCTTTGAGTTGGACAGGCAAAGGTTCTTGAACTTTAATGTGTGTTAGGCAATTTCCCCAGAGATTTGGATCCAGCAAGCATGTCTTGGTGAGACCTAGGAATCTGTGTTTTGAACACACCAATTCTGATGGAGGTGACTTGCAGACCCCACTAAAAAGAACCTTGCATTGCTTGGTTTTAGTTGGATATGGAAGCTGCTTAAGCAGAACTGTCAAGGGGACAGAACAGCGGTCCTCTAGTGACAATATGTTCTTGACGATATGAGGCCCAAGTATGACTGTACAGGGGAGACCATGTGGAGCAGTTGAGCACATTTATGAGGCTACAGGTGGATGCCTACTTCAGCTCCAGAGTGCTCTCAGGTGTGGCATCTGTGGTTGTCACAGGCTGGCCTGGGTGACAAAGACCTTTTGGGTCTATATGGTTCTGACTGCACCCCCTACAGTCAGGGGGCTGGAACAAATGACTTTCCTCGGGGTACTATTCTGAACCTCCAGCCCCAACATCCCACTGCCCCATCCCTACTGACTTGGCTTGAGAGTTGGAGAAGTACTTTTTTTTTCTCTCTTGCCAAAACGGTGCAGTACTAATACATTTTCTCTTTCGAAATGATCAAACCCTCTCCTACTCGTTTCCTTTCTCCTGTTCCCCTATCCCTCACTATTGAATTTGCAGAATCCCAGCACCTGTGTGCCAGGCATACGTTAGAGGATGGAACAATGAAAAGAAGACCTGACGGCAGTGAGAAAACACAGTTATTGACACCATTTCAGATTTTCAGCAGTGGGGTCCTGGGGATCAGCCCGTGGTCTGGCCTGTGAAACGGTTGTTCCTGCCAAATGACTTAGTCAAGATGAGCACAAAAATTTGAGTGAATGAGAGACCTAATGTTCTGAAAAAGAAGTCAGGTGCGTATCTTGTACCACCAGACAACTTCAAAGTCAACTCTGTTTTTAAAGGGTCTTGTTAGTCCTCTGTGGATGGAAGTAGGGAACTACTCACTCATTTCCTGCCTTTCTCATAGTTCTTATTTATTGAAGTCAGCGTGCTGGAGATCTGTCCTAAGCACCTACATCATCTCATTTAATTCTTACAACCCCACAGGCTACATATTGTCTCTGTGTTACAGATGTGGACACAAGCTCACATATTGAAGGTCACATATCTATAAAAGGGCAGAGCTGAGATTTAAATTCAGGAATTCGAATTCATTCTAAGTTCCAAGGCTTGTTTTTTTCTTTCTTTTTTTTTTTTTTTTGGCTGCATTGGGTCTTCGTTGCTGTGTGCAGGCTTTCTCTAGTTGCGGAGAGCAGGGGCTACTCTTCGTTGTGGTGCGCGGGCTTCTCATTGTGGTGGCTTCTCTTGTTGCAGAGCACAGGCTCTAGAGCACAGGCTCAGTAGTTGTGGCACACAGGCTCAGTAGTTGTGGCTCATGGGCTCTAGAGCAGAGGCTCAGTAGTTGTGGCGCACGGGCTTAGTTGCTCCGCGGCATGTGGGATCTTCCCGGACCAGGGCTCGAACCTGTGTCCCCTGCATTGGCAGGCGGATTCTTAACCACTGCACCACCAGGGAAGCCCCGAGGCTTGTTTTTTTAATTGGTAAAAAAAAAATTGCTCAGGCCTTACTTCTGAACATTCCCTGAACAGAAGTAAAGCCCTCCCCTCCACAACACACACACACCCACCCCATACCCTGATTTCCCTGCCACCTTTCCCAAGACAGAGAGGAGACCAAGGGAGAAGAGGCTGCATTTCTCTCTGTACAGTTTTTAATTTTTTATTTTTTGATGTTGTTCAGATGAATGACACACTCAAGTTACAAAAATGGGGCCTTAAAAGAAGCACATTGTACAATGAACAAGCAGATTGGAGTTAAGAACACTGAAACACTAACCCGCTACCACGAGAAGAGACAGGGAGGGGGTACAGGATGGGAAGGGAGGGGCTACCAACACAGGGGTCAAACAGAACTGAAAGGGGGGCTAACTTGTTGAGAATGGAGGAGAGGCAGGTCTCCTCCAGGGCCTACTCAATTTCCAGATGCCACTTCTTGGTCTCCCTTGCTCACTACTTGCCACCTCTTCCCATCCCCATTCCAACCTGGTCTTTCAAATGAGTAGGTGAGAGACACCCACCCCAGAAAGGGCCAAGCCAATCGGATCTTTACAAGGTGGGATGGTCACCTTGCCCTAGTGCACCCTTGGATTTGGGAGGAGATGGTGGCAGCAGTGGGATAAGAAGCCAGAAAGGAGCTAGCAGAGAGGAACTGACCAAAGATCAGGCCCCTGCTTTTCCCCAAAGACTCCTTGCCCCTTCCCCACCCTACCATAATTCAAAGGACCTCTCTACAAGTTGTCGAGAGAGGACCGCAGTCACCCTGCAATTATATAAATAAATAAATACTGAGCCCCTGGGCTTGGGGGACAGGCTGGGGGAGGGGCAGCAGGGATAGAGGAAAGGGAAAAGGAGAAGAGGGTGAGGCAGAGGGGAGGGGTCACAGACATAGTAAATAGTTGTCTCCGTCCCAGCAACAATTCTCTCTGGATTTTTCTCTCCTTTTTGTGTTTGTTTAACAAGGAGTTAACATCTCAAGGACAAATACTTAAAAATATACATTATTTTTTCTTTTTTTTGTTCACCTTTCTCATCGTCATCTTGCTTTGGAGACTGCTGAGGTCAAAGTTCAAACCGCATGAAGGAACTACGGCTTGGAGTTTTTGTGTATTTTTTTTAATTTTTATTTTTTAATTTTTTTCACTTTTTTTTCCAACGTATAAAAAGGTAGCGGAGTTGTCTGTGGGTTTTTTTTTTTTTTAATGGTTAAATCTTTGGTTTGTTTCTTTTTTCTCTTGGAGGCCTTTATCTCTCGCACTTGCCTTTCCCACTCAGAGGCCAGTGGGGGCCCGCGTGTCTCAATCTTGCTCAGTCTGTCTCACTCTCTCACTCAGTTCCCCCTACCCTGGGCTAAAGGGAGAGAGAGGCACCCTGCGATTTGGGTAGGGGGGGAAAATCTAGCCAGTTCAAGAGGTCCCCCACTATGTGGCTAGTCCCTTACCCCATCTTCCCAGGGTGCAGGGCTTGGAGACCCTCTCTTGGCCTTCCCCAGGGAGGAGATGTGCGGGAAACTCACAGCCTCACCCCTTCTGATCTTAGCCCCAATCCATACAGAGGCTTGGGTTCCTCATCTCCACTGACCCCCACTTAACCTCCCCCAGCCCTCCCTCCCACTTCCACCCCCACCCTCCCAGAAGAGAACAGAGAGAGGTGTTTTAGTTACTGGCATTTTTTTTTTTTTTTTTTTGGCACAATTAAAAGGCCCACCATTAGGTAGACCCAGTCTCTGTCCCTCCTTCCAGTAGGAGGTCAGGGTTGGGGAGGAGAAATTCAGAGGGCTCCCACTTTCTCCAACCCATTCATCATCCTTTCTAGCCCAGGCCCCTGGCCCCCCACCTCAGACATCTCACCTAACCCAGAACCCGGCCTGGGGTCTCCTTCCCCAACCCCACATAAAGTTCCCCAGCCCCCCAACTCTCTCGCTCGCACACAGACACACGGACACAGGCTCTGTACAGACCACAAAATAAAAACGATGAGATAGTTTTGTTTCCCGGAGTCGAGACGGGGTGGGGGACTGGAGTGAAAGGGGCAGAGGGGGTTGGGGGGCATGAATTCCCCCATCACCTTCCCAACCCTGGCTCCCTCAGCCCCCCAGCCCCTTGCCCTGGCTGGCCCCCAGCCAACGATATTTGGTTTCCATTTTTTAACATTAAAGTTCTATGAGGTATTTGGTGCCTTATCTCGAGTCCTCGGGGGAGGGGGGCCCAGGGGGGAGACCTGGGGCACACTTGCCCCTCCCTCCCTCCCACCCCCTTCCCAATATTTGGTTTCACAGCTGTAGTTAAAGCTTGGGATTTGGTTATTTTTCCCCCTCCTAGGAATTTTCTTTTTTTTCTTTTCCCAGTTATGGGGGTTGGACGGGGAGGGTCCCCACCACCTCGGCTGCACAGGGGTCCCTCCACCAATGTCAGGGCATCAGCCCCATCCCTGCCCCCTGCTTCCTCCTCTCCCCTCTGCCCCGCTCCTCCCACACTGGGGTGGAGGAAGGTCCCAGGTGGCAGGACTTGATGGGGAGGAAGCAGGATGAAGTGGGTGGTGGTGAGTCCTGGATTTTCTTTCCTTTTTTTTTTTTTCCTTTTTTCTTTTTTTTTTCTTTTTTTCTTTCTTTTTTTTTTTTTTTTTTTTTTCTTTTTTTCCTTTTTTTTGGTCTAGAATCATAGTTTTTGTTTGAGTCATCTCCACCATGCCTTCCATGCTGCCTGTCTTCTCGGAGGGGTTTTTGGTTGTAATTCCTTTCCTTGGCTCTACTCAAATGTCCTTCCTATCTGTTCAGGAGCCCTTGGCCCCCTCTCCACCCTTGGGCTGGGGCCCAGGCCCTCTAGCCAGTCCCTTCTCTTCAGGAAATAAAAATGGACAAACTCAGAGGTAGGGTAAGGGCAGGGAGTCGGTTCAGCGGAGATGCTTACATTCTGGCGGGGATGGGTCGACGGCAGGCCAGGCCCCATCGGTGCCAGGGTGGGAGGGGCAGCCACTCCACCACTGCCCAGACAAGGCACCCCGAGACCCCTGAAACAGCTGAGCCTCTGCTGCCTCCATGTCCCAGCCCAACAGTTTCATTTCCCGAGTGGGAGAAGGGAGACAAGAAAGAGAACGCTGAGGCCTCGGGGCCCGGGGTGGTGTCCGAGGCTCTGCCTGCCTCTCCTCGGAAGTGTCCAGCGGCACTGCCCATCTCCCGGGGCTCTCCCCTCCCTCTGCCCCTGCCCGGCGAGGGGCGGGGGCCACTCTGATTTCAATGGCTCGCGTCCTTCACAGCAACACTTTGGTTTGAGGAGAGACACAGAAAGAAGGAGATTAAGAGAGGTGAGAGCGGAGGGAAGGAAGAGGGAGAGACAGACCAAGAGAAAGGAGGAGACAGAGGGGAGAGGACAGACTGCAGAGAACAGAAGAACTCAAAGGAGGAATCAAACCACCCGAAAGTTTGTTAGTTTTCCTTCGTCCATTCTTTTTTGCTTTCTTATTCCTTTTTTCCTGTTTTGTTTTTTTTTTTTTAAAGCTTTTTCAGTTGATTGGGGGGGCGGGGAGCTCGGGGCTCTTCACCCCTGTCCCTGACACCCTCTCTCAGCCCTGCCCACCCGCTTCCATCCGCCCTGGCTGAGGGACAGGCCCTGCCCCAGCCGCCCCCGTCCGGCTTTCCCGAAGACGACGTCCATGAGGTATTTGTGAAGAGAAAGAAGCATCCATCCTTCCATCCGCCTCGGGGACCAAGGGCCTGGACCACTGGTGCAGGGGCTTGGCTCCACCTCGCGGCTCCTTCGTAGCCTTTGAAGAGTCCTCGTCTTCTTTCCCTTAAATATATATATATCTATAAATTCTTTTTTTTTCTAGTTTTAATTTATTGTTTGTTTGGTTTTTTGTTTTTGTTTTTGTTTTTTTGGTTCAAAACTTTGTTGGCCTCCACAACAGCAGGAGGGCAACGTGGCTCCCAGCAGCATCTCTCCTCTGTCCGTCGAGATGTGTCCAGGGCTGGGCAAACACAGGGTCCAGCCAAGACTTGAGGGAGGTCTCGTGGGAGTGGTGGCTACCACAGCGCCCTCTTGGATGCGGACCACAGGTCATGGCACTGTCCCCGCCACACGGACCCTGATGGGGACGCCATCTCGAGGAACCCCACCACTGGGGTGCGTGCGTGTGTGCATGTGTGTGAGGGGAGAGGAAGAGGCATCTGCCAGTATCGGAAGGGCACAGGGTGGGAAGGGCGAGGTGAGTTATCTTTTTGGTTTCTGGTCAATGTCAAAGAACGTGAAGGATCCCACGGATAGGCACTGGAATATGAATTTTTTTTTTTCAGGGAAACTGACAGACGAGGATGGAAAAAAAAGACAACTTGAATGCCCTCACCTCATCCTCTCTTGCCTGAAGCTTCCACCTTCCCTCAGACTAGGGATGGGGGGAGATTCCAGAGCAGAGGAGGGTGACAGGGTTGAGGGGGGACATGTGAGAGCTAGAACTTGGCAAAACGGCCTAGCCCACCCTTCAAAGGGAAAAAGGGGGAGGTACAAGGGGTGAAAAGTCATCCCAGGCCTTCCCCTGAACTCTCCCCTGGCTGGGGGAGGAAGGAGGTTAAAGCGAGACCCCCCTGCCCGGGCAGGGAGAGCTGGGGGCCGGGGGGGGGGGACACATGACAGGGACACATTCTGTTGAGCACAACGCTAAAAATTCTGTACATCCTTTGGATGAAGCTACTGAATATTTGGTGTAAAGTTGTTCAGGCCCTTTCTCGTTCACCTTCTGGAAAAGAATATTTGGCGGGTGGTTCTGAGCCCACCCCATTAGCCCCAGGCTGTGCCCTCCCTGTCTCGGCTGGCCCAGGACTGAGGGCTGGGGCTGGGAGGCTGGCACATTCTCTTGTTCCTTCTCTGCCCACGCCGCACGCAGCGGGAGGCTTCGCCCCGCAGCCAGGGGCCCGCGTGTCCGCCCTGCCGAGGCTTCTCCGCCCCGGGCTGGGGCTCTTATTTGGTGTCGTAGCAGTGAGAGTGAGCACACTGAGGTCTGGCTCGAGACTGGTTTTTGGTTTGTTCGGTTTGGTGAGGGATTTTTTGTTTGTTTTTGGTTTTCTTTTTTTTTTTTTAATGTTTGTTTGTTTTTCACCTCTTGTTCCTTTGGGGCAGCTGGTTTCTTTGTGATTATTTTTGGTTTTCTTTTTTCTGTTGGTTGGTTTCTTTTCTTTCTTTCTTTCTTTCTTTTTGGTTGGTTGTTTTTTTGTTTTTTGTTTTTTGGTCTTTCCTCCCTTGTCACTCCTGCTCCGAGGACCCTCTGCATCCCCACCAATGGCCTCCGCGCCCTCTTCCCAGGTGGGGGACGGAGGCGGGGGTCAGAGGAGGAGGAGGGGAGGCGTGGCGGGCCCTCACTCAGGCTTGGACCCTACCTCGGGCCCCCCTGGGCCTCCAGGGGTCTGTGCTGCCGCCTCACTGCAAGTGGAGGAGGAGGAGGAGGACGAGGACGAGGACGAGGAGAGGCCAGGAGACTTGCTGGAGATGGAGGCCGCCACGGCCGCAGCGGCTGCCGAGACCAGGCCCACACCAGGCGGGGCGCTGAGCAGGGGCAGCCCGGCGTGGTTCAAGAAGAGTGACGAGGTCACCAGGCCCGGACTCCCTGGGGCCGCGCCAGCCGCCCCCAGCACCAGGTTCCCGCTGCTGTCAAGGCTGGTAAGGGGCAGGGTTCCACCAGAGGCCAGGGCTGGCGGGGAGAGAGAGAGGCTGGGCTGGGGGTGCCTTCCAGCGTCCCACCCACAGTGCCCCCTGTCTTCCCATCTGACCCACGGACCCCCATCAGCACCCCTCACACCTTCCCCAAAGGTGAGATGGGTATGAAGAGGCGAGCGATGCAGTGAGCAGGGGCAGGATGGCATGGCTGGAGCAGGAATGGGATGAGGGCTCCAGGCCCTGGGGGACAGGGCTGGTGGCGATGGGAGTGACATGCGGCAGCACGCACCTTGGATAGTGGCCAAAGGGTTGTTGCTCATGAGGGCTGGACTCAGCCCGGAGCTCAACCCCACCATTGTGCTTCTGCAAGAGGCAAAGCAGAGGCATTAGCGGGGGCAGAGACCCTCCCACAGAACTGGGGGCGCAGCTCCCCACCCTGGAAGCAGCAGCGACCCTGCTTCTCCCCATAGCCTCCTACCTGCAGCTGCCCACTTACCCCGTGCTGGGGTTCAGGCCCGACAAGCCGATAGCCGAGTGGCTGCCTTGAGGGCTGGGATTTGTGCTGTTGGTGGTGGCCGGGGGTGGGGGAGTGACAGAGGGGATGGAATTGAGGGGGGGCACGGCCCCGCCCCCGGCCCCACCCCCTCCAGCTGTCCGGCTGGGGTGGAGGGTCCCCACAGCTGAGGATAAGGTAGTAACTGCCAGAGAGAGACAGAGAGAGGGAGACTTCAGCTTCCACTCATCCTCCACTGAGGTCGACTCCTGCTCGTCTTCCCTGCCCCGTCCCGCAGCATCTCCTCAGTCAGAACACACTTAGGCCTCCTGCCCTTTCTTCTCACAGCCATTTCTCTGTGCCTCTGCCACGGTGACGGTAATCACAGTAAGAGCAGCTGCCACCCACCGAGCCTGTGCCCTATGCCAGGAGCGTGCTCACACCCTGCTTATCCAGCCCTGAATCTCACCTCTGGGCCCCTCTGTACAAAGAACCAAGGGTTTCCAGAAGACAGAGCCCTATGGCTCCCTCTAGAGGCCAGGCACGGGCGTGTGGCTGTGCACACTGAGGCTGAGAGGGCTCTGAGCCCAGCCTGAGACCAGACACCCAGGACAGCAATTCCCGGCTCTGTGACGTCCCAGCTGTGCCTTCAGGTGAGTACCTTCATCTCTCTGGCCTTCAGTTCCCTCATCTGGAAAATGGGGAAGATAATAGAACCTACCTTATAAAATGGGTGTGAAGATTAAATGGGTCAATATTCTTTATAAAGAGTTTAGGCCAGTGCCTGGCACACCCTTACTACTTTATAAACTTCCACTTATTATTTCTTAACCTGGGGAGGGGAAATATGGTGTTTGTTTTTATATTATTCTTACATATGGTGTTAATACATGCCCTACCCCAGGAAGGGGCAAAGGAGGGCTTTGGGTACAAAAGTGTGTGTGAGTGTGTGTGTGTGTGTACACACACACACACACATACACACTCTTCTGTGTATATATTCATGGATATAGCTTCTGTATGTATGTTACATTCACAATAATTTTATAACCGAGGCTCAGAGAAGTAAGGTCACTTCTGGAGTTCACACAGTTTATAAATGCCAGAAGGAGAACCCAAGTACATCACCTTTATCAACCCCGTGCTTTTCTCACATGAGATCATGGAGCAGGTGAAGCCTCAGCTGCTCTGGCAGGGAGGGGTGAGGAGGGGTGAGGCCGCCCGCTCCCCTGCCCTGCCCCGCCCCCTGACCTCCAGGCTCAGCCTTGAGGCCTAGGGACGCCCTGAACCGCTTGAGAACCTCGCGTTCGGGCCTGCACTGTGTTCTCCCGGTACCCCCTCGCCATCCTCTGCCCTCTCTGACCTGTTGTGCTCAGACTGCTGGAAGCTTGGGACAACGGCAGGGTCCCGGCGCCCCCTTGGGGCGTGACCTGGGGAGAGAGGAAAGAAGGCATGGTTAGGCCACTGTCTTCCAGCAGCTCCCATGGTGTTCCCCGTGGTTACAACCCCCGCACCTCTGCCTCCGAGACGGAGAAAGGGGGCTCTGGCTGCAAGGCTATGTTTGTATCATGCCAAGCGCTTTCCATCAGCTTTCGTCACGTTTACCCTAGGTGATCCTGGGGCACAGACAGGAGGCAGTCATTCCCTGCCTCTCCTCTGACACCGTCCAGTTGCAGGTCTGAAGTATGTGTGTGTGTATATGTGAGAGCGCGCAAGCGCACGTGCTTGTGAGGCTCGGGGGTGGGGTGGGTTATGAGGATAAGGCGTGTCTCTGCATCACAGTGTTGCGATGTTATACTGCTTGATTTTCTGGGACCATCCACCAGCCTCCTTCTTAGCCTCCCTGCCTCCAGTCTCATCCTCCATCAACCCCAGAAGCCTCCCTCTAAATGTGACCCAGTCCCTCCCGGGCTCAAAACTCATCCTTAGCGCCTCACTGCCTACGGTTCAAGTTCAAGCGCCTTCAGCATTTGACTTGGTGTCTGGCCCCTGCCCATCCCCCACCCTACCCCCACACTCATTCATAAATAAGCATTCCAGCTCCAATCACACTAAA
Source organism: Eubalaena glacialis (assembly GCF_028564815.1). Classification (NCBI taxonomy): domain Eukaryota; kingdom Metazoa; phylum Chordata; class Mammalia; order Artiodactyla; family Balaenidae; genus Eubalaena; species Eubalaena glacialis. Next base: position 58,247,675 of record NC_083733.1, on the reverse strand, counting down.
TCGCACTGGAGTTCCTCAAATTGGGCTCAGCACTCTGGCTTCTAGGCTTCATGCACATAGATCCCTTTGCCTGTCCTTCACGAGGCTGACTAACTCTTTATGACTCAGCTCAGATGATCCCCTCCTTCCTTTATATCATTGGGGAGGGGGGCTCCTCTGGGCCCCTTGCTCCTCTCTGTAGTGTCACAACCCTTTCCACACTAGATGGAATAAAGGGATGTCCCAGTGTGTCTGATGTCGAGCAGGCTGTGGACCTGAGTGCACACCCAGGGGTATAATGACGTCCCTGCCAGCGTCTGTGTAGTTGTGAACCTGTGTGAGGGGGGATGCCTGTATCCTTTACCTAATATCCATCCCCGTGCGGCTACATCCTGTGATAACTCTGTGTTTGGCTACATCAGTGTGTGTCGGTGCGTGCTTGTATCCCCCACGTAAGACCACAGTTCCCTGGAAACGGTGTTTCTCTGTGTGACTGTGCCCCACCCCTGTGACAGCCTGTTCCCAAGGGTGACTCTCCCTGCCTCTGTTCTAGGAACTGTGGCCAACAGGGTAGGTTGTGCTTCACACGAGGTGCCTGCCAGGGGGCGAGGGTGTGCCAGAGCTTTGTGGCCCCACCCCTCGAGGGGCTCTTGGTACCAGATGGGGGCTGTAGCTGGCTGGCTTGCCCGGGCTGGGCAGCATGGGGGCCGCGCTGCAGGGGTTGATGCGTTTTTCCTTCTGGCGCCGGTTGCAGAACCAGACGCGGATCACTTCCTTCTCCATGTGCAGCTGCTCTGCGATCAGCAGGATCTCCTCTGAGGTAGGCTTCTGGTTCTGCGGGCAGAGGGCTCGTTAGCCCCGGGCCCATCCTCCCGCCAGCCCTCAGGGCCGCCCGGGAGGGTGGGGCCTCACCGCTAGAAAACTCTTCTCTAAGGCGAAGCGGACGTTTGTCTCGATGCTGGTCCTCTTCTTGCGTCTCCGGCCGGGGAGCCCGTCGAAACCCAGGCTGGGACTGCTCAGCTGGTTGGGACTGGGCAGGCTTGAGTCCACAGACATAGTCTCTGTGTCCGGGAGGAGACGGGGTCATGAGAGGGCGCTTCCCCCGGCCCGCCGCCCGCAGCCCGCCCGGGAGCCCCCAGCCCAAGTCCCACCTGCGTCGTTGAGCCACTTCTCCAGGAGAGGCTTGAGTTTGCACATGTTCTTGAAGCTCAGGTTGAGGGCCTCGAAGCGGGAGATGGTCGTCTGGCTGAAGTCGTTGCCGTAGAGCTTGCCCATGGCCAGACCCACGTCACCCTGGGCCAGTGGGGCGGGGGTGGGGCTGCGTTCAGAGCCGGGCAAAGGGCTCAGCCCCGCCCACCATCTGGCCACACCCCACCCCGCCCACCAGGTGACTGTGCCCCCCTTCACCCCGCCCACTAGGCAGCTACGCTCCCTCCCCCTGCCCACCAGCCGGTCACGCCCCTCACCCCGCCTACCATATGGCTACGCCCTCTACTCCGCCCACTAGATAACTAGGGCCCAACACCCCGGCCACCAGCTGGTCACACCGCCCTGTCACCCCACGCCCACCGCCTGTCCTGCCGGGTGGCCCCAGACCTGCGTGAAGCCCAGCTTGATGCGGCGTTGCTTGAAGGTGCGAGCGAACTGCTCCAGCTCCTCCAGGTCACTGGGCTCCTCGGGATGGGATGGTGGCTCCAAGCATTTGGGGGGCTGCGGGTGCGAGAGGTGCGGGTCGGGCAGCGTGGGGCGGGTCACGGCCTGGTGGGGTGGGCAGGTGGGTGGGATGCAGGACCGAGGACCAGGACGGGGCTCAGCATTGGCTGCGCAGTCCCCCCTCCCTCCCTCCCTGCCGTCCAGCCTCTTCCTGCAGACTCCCCTCCACCCACCCCCAGGTGGCCCCTCCACACTCATTGCCAATCAAGGTGACACTCTGCTGCCCCACAAGGGCCCTCTCACTGCCTGAAACTCTCTGCACATTCCTCTCAGTCTGCAGACTTCATAGGGAGCAGCCATCTCCTTTCACCAAAGGCTCTGTCCCTGAAGCTGGGGGAGGGGTTGGTGGTTTTAGCCTCCTCTCAGGCAGGGAATCAAGGATCAGCTCTGCTACCAAATTGCTGGGTAACTCAAGCAAGTTTCTTAATCTCCCTGGGCCTCAGTTTCCCCCTCTGCAGAATGGGAACAATCATGGCTACTCTACCTACCCCATGGGGTTGTTGGGAGAATCGGGTTAAAAGTGAGTAGGCTGCAAATAAAGTAAAAGTATTTTTAAAAATAGACAAGGAGGGTGACTGGGGGAATTTACAAGGAAGCAACAGTTCTCTCTGGAATGCTTCATTTCCCTAAAAATAAAACATCTAAGTAGGTGGTGGGTACAGGGATGTTGGACGCACAAGTCGTTGATCCGTTATCTAAAACCCTGGGACCAGATGTGTTTTGGAATTCAGAATTTTTTCAGAGTTTAGAAAGCCTACATGGGGCATATATCATAGATAATGTGAACCTCCACCATTAGGGTCAAGGCATCACCCCATATTCGGACATATCAACAGCTGTCAGCAAAGCACAAGTACCACACAAGAGGGATAAAGAAAAGTCACACGCTGCCTCGCATCAGGCCAAGACAGGTTTTGCGGACTTCCCTGGTGGCACAGTGGTTAAGAATCCGCCTGCCAATGCAGGGGACACGGGTTCGAGCCCTGGTCCGAGAAGATCCCACATGCCGCGGAGCAACTAAGCCCGTGAGTCACAACTACTGAGCCTGCGCTCTAGAGCCCGCGAGCCACAACTACTGAGCCCGCGTGCCACAACTACTGAAGCCCGCGTGCCTAGAGCCCATGCTCCGCAACAAGAGAAGCCACCGCAATGAGAAGCCTGCGCACCGCAACTAAGAGTAGCCTTGCGCACAGCAGTGAAGACCCAATGCAGCCAAAAATTAATTAATTAATTAATTAATTAACTTTTTGGGTTTTTTTGAAACAGTTCATATATTTTTTAAAAGGGCTGTTTTAAAAAATAGGTAGGAGGGAACTTTAAAATCCATAATCATGAAAAATTATTATTAAAGTTTAGGACCCAGTGGGAATTCCCTGGTGGTCCGGGGTTAGGACTTCACACTTCTACTGCAGGGGGCGTGAGTTTGATCCCTGGTTGGGGAACTAAGATCCCTCAAGCCCCAAGGCACAGCCAGGAAAAAAGAAAAAAAAAGTTTAGAACCCAGGCAGCAAACTTCAAGAAAGGCCATGGGGACCAGGCAGGAGGACACCAAGGCAGCCTGAAGAACTCACGCCTTCCAGGAGGGGGCCTGAGCTCATGCCGTGTGTACGCAGATCCAGCCTTCCCAGAGCTTATGGTTTGTCAAAAGAAGCTGGGAATCTGGTGTTTTCTGGGAATTTTGTTGACAACTCACTCAATTTTTAAATGAGTGTGGGCCCTTGTTTGCAGTCTCTGGTCTGGGAAGGGGACACGCACTAGTACCCAACAGACCCTCAGGGAACGCCCCCCATTTGGAGTGCTGGAAGAGATCTGAGGCATTCATGCCCTAAAGGCCTGTGAACCCCCTGAAATTTTGTGTTTGTGCACATGTGCATTTTGGGGCAGTGGGGGTCGGATTCAAATAATCCATCAGATTCTCAAAGGAGTCCATGTGCCTGCAAGGGTTAAGAGCCACTGGTCTGGCTGACTCCCCTCATTCTGTAGAGGAGGAAGCTGACTCAGACAGGGAAAGTGGCTTGCCTGGGGTCCCACAGCAAATTAGTAGCAGAGCAGCGCTGGGCCCCAGGGCTCCTGACTCCTATCTTGGCCCCTGTGGCTGTGGGGGGGGGGTGGCCAAATGGAGAGGAGACCCTCACTCACCACCACTCCACGCCATTTGGCCACAGCCTGACGCATTCAGTGGACCACTCACCTGTGTGGGCAGCCCCGCCCGGGGCTGGGAGGTCAGAAGAGCTCCCTGGGTTTGCTGAGGTAGCTGGAATAGATTTGGCGTCGGTAGCAGGCCTGGGGGGACAAGAGGGATCGCACGGGGTGAGGGGGGCAGAGAGAGTTCTGTGGAGGCGCTGGGGAGGCCATCCAGGGTGAGGGCCTTACCTGGCTGACTCTGCTGGGCCTGCGGCAGCAGGAACTGAGCAGGTGGCTGGAGGTGGTGACCCGGCACGAGCACCAGCTGCTGAAGTTGGAGGAGCTGCTGGATGTCCTGGCAGGGAGGGGGGTGGACAGAACGACAGCCTGAGTCCTGGCCCGGCTCTTCCCTCTGCATCGCCTGAGCCCCGGGGGGGTGCGCCACAGGGCAGGCTGGCATAAGGCATAGAGGGATGGAGCATGGGTCACTGGGTGTAGCCCTGAGCTAAGGGCATCCAGGAGGCCGGAGCATCCTACATGGGTCATCACAGGAGGGCTCGCTCTTTATTTACCTTTTCTTTCTTGATGAAATATTTGCCTTGTCCTGTATTCCCACAGAACAAATAGAATCATTTAAAAATGTAAATCAGACCAAGTCTTCCTTCCTTTTAAAACCCTCCCAAGGCAAATTACATCATGTCTGGGATTAGCTTTAAAATACTCCAGCCCCTAGCAGCTGATTAAATTGGTACAGAGACTTTGGAAAACTCTCTGGCACTCTTATGAGTTGAATTGTGTTCCGCCCCACCCACCACCAAAAAAAAAGATATGTTGGAATCATAACCACCCCCTAGAACCCCACAGTGTGACATCATTTGGAGATAGGGTCTTTGCAGATGATCACATTAAAATGAGGTCATTAGGGTGGGACCTAATCCAGTACGACTAGTGTCCATATAATACGGGGAAATTTGGAGACAGACGCACTACAGCTGCACTGAGATACTATTTTTACCTAATGACAGTGCATGACACACTATGTTGGGGCGTGAGGGGAAACAAAAATTCTTGCACATCACTGGTGAGAGGGTAATCCAGCAACGTCTATCAAAATTACCAGTACACATATCCTTTGACTCAGCCACTCCACTTCTAGGAATTCATCTTAGGGATATACTTGCACTTGTGCAGAATGACTTCTCTAGAAGGATACTCCCCGTAGCAAGCAGTGATTTAGCAAACGAGTGGAAACAAGCTGAGTGTGTAGCAGCAGGGGATGGGTGAATGAATTAGGGTAGATCTTATGACAGAATATTATGCGTTCATCAAAAAGATCGAGGACACTCTTTGTCCTGATATGGAACAATCTTCAAGATGTCCTGTTGAATGGAAAGCTCAAGAGGCAAAACAGTGGGTATGATGTGCTACTGTTTGTGTTAAAAAAAAAAAAAAATTATACCCTGGTACCTGCTTGGGTATACATAGATTATACTTAAAAAACGATACCAGAAACTGGCAACGCTATAAACCCTTCTGTACCTCTTGAATTTTGAACATTTACCTTGTCCAAATAAAGGAATAAATACCCAGGTGTCCCACCCCCACTCGCCCAGTAGAGCAGTCACTTATGCCCAGCATCCCTGCTTTTCCAACCACTCATCTTGCGAGAGTTCTAGGCTGTTCCCTGTCTACCTGCAAAGGCCTCTGCTTTCTCCGTGTGCTTTAGAAAGTGGACAGAGTCCCCAGATGCTCCCTGACCTCTCAGCTTTCTCACTCTAGCTGCTAATCATCTAAGAATACAGTTTAAGGAGTTTGACATCCTACGCTATATCCTTTGAAACTGCATCCAGTCTGCCTTCCCTTTTGAGACCCTCCCCACCCACCCAATAAGGCCTGCCTGGCTATTTCTCTTCCGCACTTGGATTGACCCTGGGCAGTGAGTGAAGCCTGGGCTTCAAGGCCTGCCATTTACGGTGGACCCTTCCAAGACCCCCATACCTAATCTTGTTTTTATAATTCTGTCTTCTTTTTCTGGCTGTGAGGTGGCTGGCAGGATCTCAGTTCCCCGACTAGGGATTGAACCTGGGCCCTGGCAGTGAAAGCGTGGAGTCCTAACCACTGGACCGCCAGGGAAGTCCCTTTTCATCAAATTTGTAATATCGATTGTACATCCAGCTCCTTGCCATGGCCCTGCATGACCTGGCCTTCCTCACCTCCCACGACTTTCTTACTCCCTAACTCATCCAGCCACACTGGTCTCCCTCCTGCCACTGAACCCAGAAAGAAATCCCCACCTCAGGGCCTTTGCACGTGCTATTCACCCCCCCCCTTCTTGATCTGCACAGGACTGGCCCCTCCTCATCATTTAAGCCTTTATCAAATGCCCCTTCCTCAGAGAGGCTTCCTCTGGCCACCTGCTCTGACACGGAGATTTTTTTCCCCTCGTCACTCTCTTACATTATACTCTTTTCCTTCCCTCATAGCAATATCAGCTTCCTGTCTGTCTCCTCAAAAGGGGTTGGTGCCAGCTCCACGAGGGCACAGATTTGTTTGCCTTATTCCTCACTGTAGCCCTCATGCAGAAAGGTGCCTGGGTGTGGTGGATGGTCCCCAAACGCTGGTTGACCAAAGGAATTCAAGAAGGGGAGAAAGAGAGAAGATTCTGGGTGAACAGTGAGCTGCCTCAAGACTGGGGTTAGGGAATTCCCTGGTGGCGCAGTGGATAAGACTCCACCTGCCAATGAAGGAGAACGGGTTCGAACCCTGGTCGGGGAAGATCCCACATGCCGCGGAACAACTAAGCCCATGAGTCAGAACTACTGAGCCCGCATGCCGCAACTACTGAAGCCCGCATGCCGCAACTACTGAAGCCCGCGCGCCTAGAGCCCGAGCTCCGCAACAAAAGAAGCCACCGCAATGAGAAGCCTGCGCACCGCAACAGAGAGTAGTCCCCTCTCGCCACAACTAGAGAAAGCCCGCGCGCAGCAACGAAGTCCCAAAGCAGCCAAAAAAAAAAAAAAAAAGACTGGGGTTAGCCAGTAGAAGGCGCCATTTCTCCATAACCTAGAGCCATCTGAATCGGCACGCCAGCTGAAGCCACTTGGGGGCGTGTTAGGACGGAGACAGATGGTGGAGAAATTGGAGTAGGCGGAGGGATGCCAGCGCTCCGCAGGGCCCCCCCGTAGTGGATCATCTGCTCTGTCCCTAACCCGTGAGAAAAACCAGCACAGAGAACTAGCACAGCCCATGAAAACCGAGAAGGGGGGAGACAAATTCTTGCTCATCGCTGTATTCTCTTCACTCCCCTGCCCCAGTGCAGGCATGGAACGGGCAATCCATGAATTTTCAGTGAATGAATAAGGTAGCCCTTAGGACTGGTGGTGTTTGGGGGCAGACTGGCTGTGCTTTGCCACAGGTGGGATCTTGGCCACAGACTGGGGGCAGAAAGACTGAGACACACGGTTCATATGACACATATGGGTTCATATGGGTGAACTTGGTTCCACCTGGTGGGGAGGAGGCAGCCTTGAGCAGGAACTAGAGGCCGCCGGGCCCCAGAGCCGCGCAGGTGTGCTGCCTCACTCCAGCGCGCAGGGCCGACTCCCTTCTCCCCCGTGACTGGCCTCACACGCTACATCCCGCAACCCCAGCGGGGACAGTGTCGACACGCACATCGACACTCACTTGCCATCCCCGATACGGCAAATTATGACCAGTTCTGGACACTGCGTGCTGCGAAGACGAGGACAGCCTAGAGTGAAGTCCAGTGTGGGGGAGGGATGGGGTCTGGGGACCATGTAAGTTACTTGCAATCGATTGTGGAAGGGGCCGCCTAGGGAGGCAGTGAGCACCATCCTGGGGGCCATCTGGGTGAAACTGCACCCTCAGAATGGTGCAGAGGGAGTTCCCACACTGGGTGGGAAGGTCACCTCGGGGTGCAAGGATCCCTTCCAGCTGAGAACCATGAGGGTTCGAGTCTTGGCCATCGTGCCTGCTTTTTTTTTTTTTTTTCTTTTTTGTTTGTTTGTTTTTGTTTTGTGGGATCTTAGTCCCCCAACCAGGGATTGAACCCGGGCCCTTGGCAGTGAAAGTGCGTAGTCTTAACCACTGGACCGCCAGGGAATTCCCGTGCCTGCTTCTTGCTGTGTGACTTGGAGGAAGCCAGCTGTCTCTCTGGGCCTTACTGTATAGGATGACAATGCACGGTGTCCTGGAACGACCTGGGCTCTGGAGATGGCCAGACACCTGACTCTGTCCCTTACACACCGTGAGACCACGGGCAGTTCCTTACCCTCTTTAAGCCTCAATTTCCTCAGGTGACACCTCAATAATTCTTACCTCATGGAGCTGTTAAAGAATTAAATGAGACAACAGGTGTAGAACGTTTAGTCTGATCCCTGGTTCACTGAAGTGGTCCTCCGTAAATGGCAGTCCTTTTTAACTGAGTCATTTCTCTCAGGGCTCAGTTTTGTCATCTATAAAACGGGAGTAATAATGTCTAACTCTTCACTGGGTTGTTTTGAGGCCTGAGTAATATTATTATTCTCAAAGCATTTTGGAAATCACAACCTACTCCTCCAACACCAGCATTTGCTAGCACTGCACCCTCACATCAGCCGCCTCATGTCACCCCGTGAGCTCTCGAGGGCGGGAGCCCCACCAGTCCATCCTCTTCCTGAAAACTTAACAACTTCCAGCTCACGCCCAGACCCTCCACTGAGCTTCAGCCCCAAATATCCATCTGCCTATTTGATGTCTCCCACTTGGGTGATTAATAGACTCTTTGAACACTACCACGTCCAAAGTGAAACTCCTGGTTCCCCAGCCCCACCCTCCAAAACACCCTGTTCCTCCCCTGCCTTCCCCAGCTCAGGAAACCACCTCACCACCACCAATCTCTGAAGCCAAAATCCCAGGAGTCACCCTTGACCTATCGGATCCACACAAAATAGCATCCCGGAGCCCACCTTCACCCTCATCGCCACCCCCACCCCACCCTCGATGCCTGCAAGGACTTCCCACTCCTTACTCCTAGTCCATTCTCCCCACAGCAGCTGGAGGGAGCTTTGTAAAGGGTCAGTTGGGACCCTCGCCAGCTTAGAACCCCCAACAACCTCCCATCATACCCAGCACACATTCCAAACTCCTTGATCTTGTGTACGAGGCCCTGCAAAAGCCAGTCCTGCCTGCCTCCCCACCTCACCAGTGATCTGTCTCCCGCTCACTCTGTTCCAGCCATTTCACTTTCCCCTGTACCCTGAACAAGTCAAGCTGGTTTCCACCTCAGGACCTTTGCACTTGCTGTTGCCCTTTCCTAATCTCTCCCACTGCCTTCTTCATGCCTGACTCATTCAGGTCTCGGTTCTCAAAGGCCACCTTCTCAGTGAAACTTCTCCTGACCACCCCATTAAAAGTGGCTTCCTCCCTTGGGACTTCCCTGGCGGTCCAGTGGTTAAGACACTGCGCTTCCACTGCAGGGGACACAGGTTCCATCCCCTATCCTGCATGCCGTGCAGCGCAGCAAGAAAAAAAAAAAAAAAAAAAGTGGCTTCCTCCGTCTAGGACAGCGCCCTGTGTCATTTTCTTCATTACACTTATGCAAAAACCGTCTTGTTTTGCTGATATGTTTACTTGTTTACTGTCTCGCCACTAGAACATAATGTCCTCAAGGGCAGCCACCTCTGCCTTGTTCACAGCTGTCCCCTCAGGGCCATGAATGAGCACCTGGCATACACAAGGTGCTCGATAAGTATTAGTTGAATGAATAAACGACTATGATTATTCCAGTCCCTCCACTAGGGGAAGCTCTAAAGGTTGGAGGTGGGGGGTGGACAGAGGTAGCCTGTCTGTAGCGTCGGATCTGCTACGTACCCCCGTCCCCCAGAGGTTGGCCCTGCCACATGGAGCCCACGAGGTCTTGGCGACTGGGGCAGAACACGGTGGAGCACAGAACCATTCAACAGGGAGAAAAAAACACCTACCTGCCAATTGCACATTACATTCCATGCTACCTCATGCTAAAATTCCAGGACAGACAAGCAACAGCAGATCCCAACCCAGGAGTCCTGGAGTGACTGGCATGCCTCTGGACTGGCCCAGCTCCTGGACTCTGGGGCCTGTGGTGCCAGGTGGGTGGCTGAGCTGACCTGGCATCCCCCGCCCCTTCTCCAGCAACAGGACCCACCTCCTCCTCTTGGGGACCTGCCTTCCTCCACTCTCAGGTCACGCAGTCCAGGTGGGGCTGACCCCACCTTCCCGGGAGTTGGGGGCAACGACTCAAACCTGGCCACTGGGTGTGTTTTATCTCTCTGGGCGGGGTGGCTGCAAGTCTTGAAGTGCTGGTACCCATTATGCCCGACCCAGAATGAAAAGGGAGACAGATCCCTGGGGCCAGGCCTGATGTCAGGCTGGGCCTTTTCTGTGATCTGAGCCAAACAGTCCCTTTTCCTCTTCAGCTGCCTAGAGTGTGGCTGTGGCCCCACTGACACCCACTCCTGGCTCATCCTTTGCTGCCTCTCACCCCTCACCTCCCCAAGCCTGCCCTGCTCTCTCTCTTTGCCTTTACCAGTCCCACGCCTGGAACCCTTTCCCCAGCTCATCCACCTGGTAAACTCCTACTTGTTCCCCCCTCGGTTCAGATACCACCTCCTCCAGGAAGCCTTCCCTGACTCCCTCAGACACAGCCCCCTTTCTTTTCCCGCATCCCCACCACATCCAGCAGGTTTCTCTGGGAAACCCTTCTTCACTAGGTCTTACCCCCCTGAAAGATCTTCTCAAGCTTTATTTGCCGTGGTCATATTACAAAAATAGGGACGTTCCTCCCCGCCCCCACCGCCGCTGCTCTCCAAATACAAAATGATGTTTTAACAGTTAATGTAAATTTTCAGTCAATGCCTACCCTACCCCAGGCATTCTGAATTACTCCCCTGGAGAGATGTCTTCCCTACCCTTGATTGAAAAGCTGCAGCAAAACATCCCTCATTGATTCAGTAAACGTCTGTGTGGCCCCCTCGGTAGAAAGCATCATGCTGAGTTGAGTGCCGGACACACAAATTGTAAACCTGTATTATAGGGACTTCCCTGGCGGTCCAGTGGTTAGGACTCTGTGCTTTCACTGCCGAGGGCCCGGGTTCAATCCCTGGTCAGGGAACTAAGATCCCACAAGCCAAGGGGCGCAGCCAAAAAAATTTAAAAAGTCAGTGGTAAAACTGTATTATAACTGTCCCTTCTGTACAGGCTAGGGAAATGCAGGGAAGGTTCCTGCCAAACTGACCGACATTCCTTTGGAAGTTGGCATTAGAGGCACAGAAGGGGGACTTTCCCTTCGTACTTTATATAATTTTAAAGTGATAGGGTTATGGATGCTTTTTGACTTTCTTATTATTTTTCAAGTAAAGCATTTCTTAGTGGCTCATTGGTGTGTCTGTTTCCCTACAAGACAGGGAGCCCCTCTGGGGACAAGGCTGGGTCTGAGTCATGCCTGCTTCCCACCAGGGCCTGACCCAGGAGGCGGGAAGTGTCTGCGAAACGAGGGCAGGACAGAGCTGAGCAGGCACAGGCAGTTGCACGGGCAGGCAGACGACACAGGCTGGGGAGAGGGTCAAGCCCAGGGCCGAGGCCGGCTGTGTCTGCAGCGGGCAGCGAGGGCAGAAGGACGGTGGTCCCCACCACGGCCTGGGTGCAGTATGGTGACCGGCTCATGGGCTGTACGGGATAAACATTGGTCTGTTGGGGAAGCGAGGTCACAGGGTGACAGAACTCCCAGAAAACAACTTCAGCCCAGCTTTGCACTTGCAGGACACAGATGGAGATCAGAGCTGAGGGAAGCTGGGGCAGGAGGAGCGAGAGGAAAGGGCTGGGAGGGAGGCATTCGAGGGGACCTTGAGAATCAGGGCCTGGGCAGGTTACAGGTGGCAGAGGGTCGGCCTGCGGCTGCTGGTGTCCGTAGGGAGTCCGGAAGAGGTGGTTCTGGGGGGGGTTTGAATAGAAGGAGTGCCTGCCGCTCACAGGGGCTGAGGGCCTGGCTGGGTCTGCGCTAGGCTGCCCCGTCCCTCCTCCCTCCCTGCAGCCTGTGCTCCTTCAACAGACATTTCCGAGGGCATATGTGGACACAGCCCTGGGTGATCAGGGGTGTGGCAGAAGGAGAGGCAATGGGCTGGGGACCCCCAGAGGAGGCAGGAGGCAGGAAATCAAACCAGCTGGAGGGAGGGAAGTCATGGAAGACTTCCTGGAGGTGCAGGCTCCCAAGCTGGGGCTTAAAGGATGGAGAGGAGCTCTCCAGGTAAAGGGAGGGGGCTGACTTCCAGGTAGAAAGGAGAACAGGAGCAGGAACACCAAGACTGGAGGAGCCCTGAGCCTCGACCTTGCTCAGCGAAGAGCCGTGTGTGCCACGAGGCAAACAGATCACCAGCTGCTGGGGTCTCTGGTGGCCGGGGTGGGAGGGGTGCCAGTTAGAGGCAGCAGCCCCAGATCACGTGGTTAGAGCCCTGGCTTCCAGGCTGGCTCTGCCACTTGAGCTCACGGTGTGACCTGGGGCAGGCAAGTCACTTTGTCTCCCCGGCACCCCCGCCCCTCCCCCCCACCGGCGCCTTGGCCAGGATGAGGATTTGTGGATTCAAGGAGGTCACGTTAGCATAGTGCCTGGTACAAAGGCAGCACCCGACAGACTACCTATGGCAATGGTGGCGAGCCAGGCATTGGGAGGATCTGTTTGGAAGAGTCGCTACAAAGCAGCGAGGCCAGCTTGCTCTGCGTTTCTGCAGAGCCAGGCCCAGCGGCAGGAAGCTCTAAGGAGATAGAGACGCACTCAGTGTTAAGGACAGCCCCAAATGGGAGTGCTGTTCAGCAGTGGAACGGGCCCACCGAAGGCCGACCGCTGTCAAGGGGACAGCCTCGCGGGTGCTGGACAGCTCCCTGGTGTAGACAGCGTAGGCCAATCCCTCGCTGTAGGACTTCCCAGGCCCTTCACTGCCCTGGAACACGGGCCACAGACTCAAACGCTCTATGGAAACCAGGTTAACAGCACAAATGGGTGACATGGGCAGGGGTGGAAGGAAGGGGTGGGCTGGAAAGAGCAGCCTGTCGGAAGAGGAGGCCTGCCCAGCTTCTACTCTGCTCCCGCCAACCATCCTTATGGGAAGTCTGTTGGCCAATATCATGGTTGAATTGTGTCCTCTAAAAAGATATGGTAGGGGACTTCCCTGGTGGTCCAGTGGCTAAGACTCCATGCTTCCACTGCAGGGGGCACGGGTTCGATCCCTTGTCGGGGAGCTAAGATCCCACATGCCGCGTGGTGCGGCCATTAAAAAAAAAAAAAAAAAAGGAAAGGTAGGAGTTCTAACCCCTGGTGCCTATAAATATGACCTTGTTTGGAAACGAGGTCTTTGCAGATGTAATCAAGTTAAAAGGAGGTCATCAGGGTGGACCCTAATCCAATGACTGGTGTCCTTATAAGAAGGGGAAATTTGGACACAGAGACAGACACACTCAGAGAAAAGATGGCCACATGATGACAGAGGCAGAGACTGGAGTCATCCATCTACGAGAAAGCCAATGATTTCCTGCACCACCAGAAGCGAGAAGAGGCAAAGAGGGATTCTCCCCTAGAGCCTCAAGAGACACCCCAGCTCTGCTGACACCTTGATTTTGGACTTCTGGTCTGAGATGACACATTTCTGTTGTTTTAAGCCACCCAGTTTGTGATACTTTGTTATGGCAGCCCTGGAAGCTAATACAGCCACTCATGCATGATTCCACGTAGACCAGAAGTCTCCAGAATGCGGAGAGAGAATGCAGCGTTTCCTAACTCACAGACCACAGGCCCCTTTCTGAAAGAGCATCTCACTGGATGAGCCAGGGCGCTCGATGTGGGGCACTGATTCTGATTCTCAGCCTTTCTTTTGTATCCACACAGGTGCTGTGCATGGAGGTGACCCCTGGTTTCCTCTGCTGTAAACTGAGGATAATGTGTCAGCCTCCCAGGTGGCTGTGAACCCTCAGCGAGATGCACAGAAAGCAGAGAGTCGGGCACGCCCCTCGCGTGGAGGGTGTCCTCCCTCTGAGCCTCGCTTTACCCCTCTGAGAGATGGGTGGCAGCATCTCCCGAGGCTTCCTGGGGTTGCCGGGGGCTGCCTGGCCCAGCGCTGGTGGTCAGAAAGGTCCGCGTGGACCAGCCAGCCCCCTGCACCGCCTCGGCTTCCTCGGGGCCTCCTCTGGAGGGCGTGTGCTCCCCGGGGCTGCCCTTACCTGTGCTGTGAGCTGGATGGGTTGGGACAGGGTGAGCTGTGGGGTCCCGGGGGGCTGGCTGGCAGGCTGTGGTGGCGGCAGGTCGCCTCCCCCGGAGGAGGCTGGGGGCTGCGAGGTCGAGGAGGAGGAGGAGGAGGAGGAAGAGGAGGCAGCGGCGGCCGCGGCGGCCAGGAGCTGGGCCTGCGCTTGCTGCAGGAGGAGCTGTTGCTGAGCTGGCATCAGCGCCGTGAGCTGTGGGCCGGGCGGGGGCAGCGGGGGCCGGAGGAGGGGCATGGGGGGAGCAGAGAAAGCAGACAGGGGTTAGCGCCTGAGCCAAGCGGGTTAGGGGGCGGGTCTTTCAGGAGGACAGAGGAGGGCAAGAGGCAGGCGTTGAGAGAGTGGCCGCGGCCGTGGCCCGGGCGGGACACCCCAGGCCACCAGTCCTGTAACAGACGGGAGGGGGCTGGCCTGTCCCTGCCCCCGTGCACCCCAAGTACTTACCCCGGCTAGCTGGCCGCCCGTCAACATGAGTTGGGCCTGGGGCAGGTGCGGCTGAGCCGGCTGGGGGGGCAGGGGTGCCGCTGGGGCTGAGTCACTGCTGGGGTCTTCAGCCTTGATCTGGGGGGGAGAGAGGCAGGGTCCGGGACCCCAGAATGTTAAGTGGAGGCCAGAGAGAATGCCCACCTGTGAACCAAAGAGAGGGCACGTGTGTGGCAACGGCAGCCCCGCGCCGCCAAGGGAGAAGACTGGGGTGCGGAGGCCAGGCCCTTGGGGACCTCGGGCCACCTTTCTGGCCTCAGTTTCCGCACCAGTCAGAAAAGGCTAACACACCCTCTGCACCCAAACTCCCGACAGGAGAGGGTCACCTTTGGAGAGCGCTTTTACGCTCCTGGGGGTCAGTTCCCCATCTTTAAAATTGGAAAGGATGCCAGTGGGGGCCCCGGGACATCAAAGAAGGGGGTCCTGTGTGCCACACCCCTCATCTGCTTCAGCCAGAGGTGCACCTCTTATCTGTCCAGTGGAGTAAGACTTTATTGGATGAAAGAGGATTAGGGTATGAAATAAAAATCACCACCTTAGAATATGGGTCATGAATTCAAAGCCTAAGGAAGCAGGCAGACAGCACAAATGGGTGATTTGGGCAAGTGTGGACGGAGTGGGCTGAAAAGAGCATGCCCGCCTGCCGGAAGGGGAGGCCTGCCCAGCCCCACCCTGCTTCTGCCGGCAAAAAACCAAAGCAAAAATGCTGCAGGACCAGCAAAGGATGTCTGCAGGCCACATGTGGCCCAGGTGCTGCCAGCTCTCAGCCTCCACCCCGGAGTCCGCTGAGCCCCTCCTCCTCTCTCTGTGGAGGATAAAGATGCATCTCGCATCCACCACATAGGACAGACCAGCTTAGAGGGGTCCCAGCCTTCTTCCTCTCCTACCTGAAAATACCAGACAATGGTGGCCTTGCCTGAGAGGTCTGCTGGTGAAAGACACATGGGGTGGGAGGTGTGGCTTGATGAGTCGCCCACTCTCAGGCCCAGAGGGGACATTAGGGATCATCCTTCAGCCCAGTGTCCCAACAGTGTTTTGCAAAAGGAGATCCAGAGAGGGAAAGCATCTTGTGCAAGGCAACACAGTGACTTGGCAGGAGCGAGCGTGGCATTTGCAATACAGACTGAGACAGACAGACAGACAGAGGCCTGGGAAAGGGCCAAATAACAGAGGGTGAGTGGCATGCCCCAAGGGACGGGATACAAGTGTCAGAAAGTCTAAGGGGTACAGGGATGCAGCGTGAAACAACAGTAAATACTAGAAGTCAGGGCAGTGGCTGCCCTGGAGGGGAAATGAAGGGCCTTCTGGAAGTCTGGTCATGTTCTGTTTCTTGATCTGGTGCTGGTGACACAGGTGTCCAGTTTGTGAAAATCCACAGAGCTGTACACTGAGGATCTAAGTGTGTGTCATATTTTAATTAAAAGTTTTTAAAAAACCGACACTACGTGCCATGGTGAGAACACTATCCCTCTCAGGGCTCTTTCCTTCTCTCTCTTTTAAGTCTCCAATAGGTGCTAGGACGTCTCTAACACCTTCCAACCCTGGCTAATCGCCCCTTTTAACAAACAGAGAACCGGTCTCAGGCTTATACCCGACAGTAGGCAAGAGTCTCTGGGTACATTTTAATAATCATTGTATTTATTTCCATGGCAAGTGATTCTGGTTTTCCATTCATGAAATTTCCATTTAAAAAAACGTTTTATTTCAGCTGTTGAAAAAGCAAGACAGCTCATGAGTTGATAATTGTTGAGGCCGATTGACAGGTACCTGGAGGTTTGTTTTCGCTATGGTCTTCCTTCTACTTTTGTATCTGCTTCACACTTTCCGTAATAAAATGTTTTTTTTTTTAATTGAGTCAATTCAACAAAATTGTGATGTAAATAATTGAACACGGTGGTGTGTGCATTTGTCTGAAATCATGATGGAAGCACATGAATCACTGCAATTAGGGAAAGACTGACACAGAAGAGATGCAGTGAGGTGGGGCAGCAAAGGCCAGGAGCGGAGACCAGGTGTGGATGGAGACCCAGAGCCAGAGGCCGCTGCTGCGCTCTCTGCCTCAGGCTTTCCCCGGGAAGCAGGCCCAGGCTGGGGAAGGGGAGTGAGAACCCTTTCTTCCTTGGGCCCCACTAGTCTCCTAGGGGAGAAGCAGGGCTGCCGTGGAGCAAGGAGAGGCTGCAAAGATTCAGCTGAGGGAGGGCTGGTGCTGGGGGTGGGGGTGATGGACGCTCTCAGCTCCCAGGGCTATGGCCAGAGCCCAGCCTGAGATCAGAGGGAAGACGGTCAGAGTCCGAGCCCTTCTCCCTGGGTCCCGTCCAGCGCCCTCAGAACAAGACACCTGCCCACCAAGCAGATCAAGGCACACCAGCCATGGAAGGGACCTCAGAGATCCCCCTCTCCACCCCCCACCCCCATTTCCCATGTTAGAGAAGAGGAAACCGAAAGGCCAGAGTGGGGGAGTGATTCTCCCATGGTCACAGAGCAGTTCCTGGTGCCCACGCCCCATCCTTCTGCCACCTTTGGTCAGGGTCAGGAGTCCTGCCCGTGCCTCCTCCTCTGTCCCTGCCCTCTGCGCCATCTTCGGGCCTCTGGACCTGCCGGCTGCCCCTGCCAGACTGGAGGGTGGAGACCTGGGCCCCAGACACCCCAGGAAGCCCAGCAGTGCCCAGGAGCAGGGCCCCATCTGGATCTGGCATTTGCTCTACGTGGTCACTTCCGGCCTCCCCACCGTCCTCTCCTCCAGCATCCTCACTGGGCCTGCCCTCCCCTCCCCGCTCCCCAGTCCTCCGCTGGCCCCTGAGTGTGTGCTTGGGGGGATGGGGGGGCGGGGCCGGCCCCTGTTCGGTCAGGGACGTTGGGATGGGGGCGGGGCCCTCAGCTTCCTGTTGTTCATCGCCCTGGGGCTCTGGGGGGGATTTCCCTGGCCACCCCCACTCCCCCAGGGAAGGGGAAGGAGCCCTGGTGAGTCACAGGCCTGGGGCGGGAGCCCGAGGGTGAGAAGGGGCGGCGGGAGGAGTCCCGTCACCGAGGTACCAGGCCCTGGGCCCTCTCCCAAATGCCAAACCCGGCCCATCTCAGGACACCTCTCCCCCTGCCCTGGCTGCCCTGACAGGTGCTTACCTTGGTGCTGGGGCCAGTCGGGGACACAGAGAACGGGGAGGTCTTATTCTGGGGGTTCTGCAAAGAGCGAGTTGGGGTGGGAGATGGGAACAGTGAGATGAAGCAGCTTCTGACACCCTGCCCCTCCCCCACACAGCTCCCCTCTGCTCCCTTCTCCCCCTCCCCCTCCCCACCCCTCCTGCTCATCCACTCCCTCCTGACCTGATGGTTAGTGTCTGGTCCATTTCTTTCCGTGTCTGCAAGGAGAGGGGCAGGGTGAGTGGTCACGAGCCACCCCCAAAACTCCCCCAGCGCACCTGCCCTCTGCCCGTGGTGACCTCTGCCCTCCCTGCTCCCTACCCCACTCACCTGTGTGCTCTGATGGGGAGTCCAGACCTTGCTTCTCGGCCTCCAGGGGCTTAGACATTCTTATTTCTGGGGACAGAGGAGGGATGCAAGTGGGGTGAGGGTGCAGAAGGCTGAAGAGCTCTGGGGCCCCTCCTCCGGCACCACCCCAGCCTCTCCCCAAATACTCCCACACTCCCTGCCGCCTTGCAAGCGTCTCTTTCCGGGAGACATGCCCTCTGCTCTGAGCCTCTGCTCTCCTCTGGCAGGACAGGAGAGGGGCCTTCAGGCCCTGGGGATCCCCTTCACCCCTCCAGGAGGCGGCACAGGGATGGTCAGCCCCCGACCCCGCCCGTGAGACCCTGGGGCAGGGTGGGAGGGTCGAGGTTGGCCGTCGGTCCTGACAAGGCTCTGGCCGCCCAGGGGGAGACTGGTGATGCTCCAGAGCAGCGAGTCAGCCTTAGGCTTCCTCTCAGGCTGCCGCCCAGGCGCCCGTCCTGCCTCACCAGGTTTCGGTGAGGCATGTTTTCCACTCTGAGTAGGGCCTGGGAGGTGTGAGGGGACTGCAGCATCCCCAAAGGAACGAGTCGTCAGATCTACCGGCGGTGATTCAGCCGCCCTCCGGCCCCCTCCCCAGCCCACCACTTTCCTGTCCGTACCCCACTCCCACCGGCCTCCCTTTCAGGGACTCAGCACACAGATGGCCCCACTCTGATCTCTGTGACCCCGACCCCATCCGCTTCTGCCCCGACCTTGTCCTCAAACCTAATCTTAGACCTTACCTGGGACTTCAGCCTTGATTTGCAGCTGCACACCCCAATCCAACCTACAGTCCCTGCCCCTACAGACGCAATCCCACCCTATAGTTCCGCAGGCCAAGGAAATGAAAGGAGGTGGCCGAGGGGAGTGGCGAGCAGGGGACACAAAGCAATGGAGACAAACCCCCGTCCTCACAGCTCTCTGATGCTGGTCACGGGAAGGTGAGTGTTACCAGGGCCAAGCACAGCGCGAAGTATGATTCAGAGCTCACGCCGGCAGTTGGTGCTAATATTACCCCCATTTTACAGAGGAGGAAACTGAGGCTCCAGGGGGGGATGGCACCTCCCCAAGAACACAGTGAGGCAGCAGAGGCACCCTGATCGGACCTGGGTCTTCGTGACTCCAGGGTTCCCACTTCTGATCAGTATTGCTACGGTCTCTGATGGGCCCGTCGTGACTTTCACCACCTCATCTCTCACCGTCACCCCAACCCAAGCTCACCCTGACTCCGACTTGAACCCAGCCCTTCCTGGTCCTAGACCCCCGCACAAATCTGGGTTTCTGCCCGACCCGTTCTGAATCCCCTTTGCCCATCCTGATTCCCAACTCCTGTCCAGACGGCCCGAGTCCGTCATCTGACCTCGACTCCCAACTTGGCCTCAGACCTTACTCCTGACCCTGACTCTGACCCTAAAGTCTCACCTACAGCTCACTCTAAATCCCCACCAAGACCCCACCCTATCAAAGGAGCTATCCAACTCTAGTGTGCTCTGCATCCAAGATATTTAAAGAAGGCCAGCTAGAGAGAGAGCTGGGACAGCGTCACCAACTGAAAAAAAAAAAAAAAAGTCCAGAAATTTTGCAATTACTCGACACGGCACGCCACTCGGATTTAAAATTCCTGATTAAAAAGCCAGGTCACACACTGCTGGTGGGGGTGTAAATCAATACAAGCACAATTCAGGAAAGCCGAGCGGTGCCCCTTCCCTGTGGCCCAGCACATCCACTCCCGGGCATCCATCCAAGAGAAAGGAGCGTCCTGCCCACCATCATCACCCCCGGCACACGTGTTCCCAGCAGCGCTTTCATAACCACTCCCCGCCACTGGAAATAGCTCAAGGGCCCATTAACGGGAATGGGTCAACAACACTGGTACATCCATACAACGAAATACTCCACAGCCGGGGAAAAGAACCAACTCCTGCATCACACACACTGAATCTCGCAAACATGATGCCGGGGTAAAGACGTGAGACACAAAAGTGGACAGACAGCAGGACTCCAATTATGTGAAACTCAGAAACAGGCAGGATGACATCAGATGATTAAGGTCCAATTAGTGGGCACCTTTTGGGGGGTGCTAACCGGGAGAGGGTGTGAGGAAGACTGCAAGGGGTTGGAAGTGTTCTGCTTGGTGGTTATGTGGGTCTACACATATGTAAAAATTCATCAAGCTGTACGCTTAAAATTTGAGCACTTTATGTATGGTATGTTTTCACAAAAAAAGAAAAAAATTTTGAGTTGGGACTTCCCTGGTGGCGCAGTGGTTAAGACTCCACGTTCCCAATGCAGGGGGCCCAGGTTCAATCCCTGCCAGGGTACTAGATCCCACACGCATGCCACAACTAAGGAGCCTGCGAACCGCAACTAAGGAGCCCGTGAGCCACAACTAAGGAGCCCTTGAGCTGCAACTAAAGGAACCCACGTGCTGCAACTAAGGAGCCGGCCAGCCTCAACTAAGGAGCCTGCCTGCCACAACTAAGACCCGGCACAACCAAATAAATACATAAAATTTTAAGCTAATAACAACCAAAATAATAAGCCAGCATATAGTCCTATTAAGGCATAAGCTTATGAGGGTTGGGGTGCAGGTGCCCAGATGCTACAGGAGCTCAGGCCCTGTTTCTGGGCACTGGGAAGGGGGCAGCAAGTGGTTAAGGATGCTGAGAGACACAGGAGGTCACAAACGGAGCCAGGGGATGAGGCCCCCTCCTGACTCTGGTGCATCAGACGCGGGAGTCCTGCCTGATCCTGGCTCTAAATCTCCCAGACCTTGGCCCTGCTCCAGGCAACCACAAATCCTAACGTGGCCCTAAATCCCACCCCTCCCAGCATCCCTGAAAGCCGTGCCCCAGCCCCCTCCCCGGCCCCTCCCTCCAGCCAGTGTCCACATTGCCACGGGAGCTCCTCGCCTGGCCCTGAACCCTTCCATGGCTCCTCGTCTCCTAAGAAAAGCCCAGGCTCCTCATCCTGGCCTGTAGGGTGTGACCCTTGTCACCCTCTGCTGCCCATCTCTTGCCACTTATGCAACTTTCTCTTCAGCCATGCCAGGTATCTCCCTCTGCTTGACGGGGAGTCCAGACCTTCAGGTTCTTTACTCCCCACCTAGCTAGCGAACGCCCCTCCTGCTCACAGACCAGGGTGGCCTCTGACCTCACCTCCACCCCAGAAAGTCCATGCTCATTCTCGGCCTCTCTTATGTGCTGAGCTGTGTCCCCCAACATTCCTATGTTGAAGTCCTAACACCCAGTACCTCAGAATGTGACTGTCTTTGGAGATAGGATCTTTAAAGAGGTAATGAAGTTAAAATGAGACCCTTAGGGTCCTTAGGGTGGGCTCTGATCCAATATGACTGGGGTCCTTATAAGAAGAGGAGATTGAAACAGAGACATGCCCAGAGGGAAGACCATGTGGAGACACAGGGAGCAGACGGCCATCTCAAGCCAAGGAGAGAGGCCTCAGAAGAAACCAACCCTGCTGACACCTTGACGTTGGACTTCTAGCTTCCAGAATTTTGAGAAAATAAATTTCTGTTGTTTAAGCCATCCAGTCTGGGGTACTTTGTTATGGCAGCCCTAGCAAACTAATGCAGCCTCCCTTGGTCGTGCCTTCTCGCCGTCCTAGCCCCGAGCCCGCAGGGCTGTGGTCACCTGTGTCCCAGTCCTTTCCCACTAGACCAGCGGGCAGCCCTGGTCTGACTCATCGCTCGGTCCCCAGTATTACCCAGCTCAGAAGAACAAGTTATGTTTGCTGAGCGTCCGTCCTTCCCTGCAGCTCTCTCTGTCTCTTTCTTGTTCCTGCCTCTGTCCTGCTGTCTGTCTGCCATTTAACAAATGTTTCCTGAGGCCTTGGCATGGGCTGGTCCCTCTGCCTGGAACGCTGTTCCCCACTCTATCTGCCTGGCGATCTCCTACTCATCCTTCAGGACCCAGCACAGGCTCTGTCCTCCCTGAAGTCACCACCCCCGATGACTTCAGGCAGAGGGTCTCTCCCCTGTTCCCTCCACCCTGGCTCCATCTCCCCTGTCACTGTCCTAAAGGCTGTAGCCATCTGGGCCCCAGAATGTCTCCTCCTTCAGGCTAGGAACCCCTCAGGGGCAGCTCTGACTCATCTGGGGTCCCCAACGGGATGTGTGGGTTGAATGAACAAGGGTGGCCCTGTTCTCCCTCCTCCAGGCCTTCGCCTCTGCTCTTCTCCCACCTGGGGCGACCCTCTCCTTCTCGACTAGCAAACTCCTGCTCCTCTTTAAGGCGCCAGCTCCACGTCATCTCCCTGTGAGGTCCTCCCTGACTGCCCAGGTGGTCAGTGCCTCTCTCATTTGGGGTCCCCCTGTCCCCTAACACACACTGACAGCCTGGAGAGTGACCCCTGCCCCAGACTGTGGGCTCCTTAGGGCCCAGGCTGCACAGTCTGGGACTGTGTCTTTGGAATGAACGAAAGCATGAAAGAGTCTCCTCTCCCTGCTGTCACCTGACACTTCGACCCTCAGCCCCGGTCCCCAAGCAGCTCCAACCTAAACATTTAAGGTAACATCCCCTCTGCAGGGATACTGGCTGCAGAGGAAAAAGTGGTTTGAGGGGAAATTTCCACCACTCTATTTCCCTTATTCTCACTAATCCTGCCCCCCACTACCCCCAGCTCCCACACAGCCCGCGCACCCCTGCAGCGCTCAGCTGGGCCAACAGCAAAATGGCCAGAGCTGTCCTTCGCCCAGGCCTCTTTTGCTGCCCTCTCCTTCTCCTCCATCAGAGCCCAACCCAAGAAAAGGGTCTCATCAAATCATCCCCACCAGCAATGAATAGGGAACTCCATTTCCACCATGACCCACAGCTAAGTGATGTCTTAATGGGGACTCTCGAGGGCATGGCGAGCCTGGCAAGGGGCCTGCGGAGGCTGATCATCCTGGAGGCTGTCTCAGTCTTGGCCCAGGCAGGGTTCTCTCTCTCTCTCTCAATCTCTCTCTCTCTTTTGACTCTAGAGATATGCTGATGCCTAATCCCTCCCCTGACACTCTGATTTCATTGGGACAGAGACCTAGGCATCAGAAACTTTTAAGTCCCCCTCCAGGTGATGCTAATTTGCTCCAGCCCCCCTGGCACCTTCAGAAGGCCCCCCTCAAAGCGTCGTTCATTCGCAAGGAAAGTTTGGTTGGTTGCTTAGGGTCACCCCTCCCTTCTCCCATCGCAGGCAGCGTACCACTTTTTAGAGGAACAGGCAGGCAAAAGCAACGCAGAGCCTGACCGGGCCCCTCAAACCCCACCATCCTTGGATCAGACCCACCAGGGGCGGCCACGCCCCTAGGCTCACACTCACTTGCCCGACTGCCCCAGGCCTGGGACACTGGGTCCCCTCCACCCTTCCTCGCCCCTCCCTCCCCGGACTTTCACTTCTCCTCTGCATTTCCCCCAGCCGGTTTTAGCAGACTTGGGCCAGCTTCTCGTTAGCACTTACCGAAAATGGGGCTAAATATAGAGGGCCCAAGGGCTGCCCCTCACCCCTCCTGGCCCCGCTTGGCCTGTCCCCTGGGTCCCCTGTCTACAAAGCCTGCTTCAATCAAGGCTGTGGCCTGGGAGCCTCTGCTGTGGGCAGGGTCTGCCCTGCCGGGAACCTCTGCTCGCCCACTGGCCCAGCCCAGCCTCCCCAGGAGTCGCATTTCACACCCCCATACCCCGCAGCTGTCCCTGGGTGGCCTCCAGGGATTGAACACTTCTGAGTGTCAGGAGGGACGGATGGAGATACAGGCAGCAGACACAACAAGAGAGGTGGCCCTACAGCTGCGCTGACAAAAGCTGCCACAGACACTGCAGCCACAGGCAGGCAGGGCCCCGGACACGGATGGAGACCACTCAAACGCACACAGGGACAAGTGTGCACAGATCCCAGACAGGAGTGTTTGCAGATGAAGACACAAGCCCAGACACAATGACACGGGCAGATATGCAAAACACACACCCAGACGTGTGTGGGCACACCTGCGCTTACACACACTCACACACCGAGTCACCCCCAGACACGTACACACTCACGCCCCAGAGTCACTCACAGACACACAGATAGACACAGATGTGCATACACACACAGACACCCAGGTCACTCAGATAGACACACACAAGATGTACACGCACACTCACACACACACACACCCAGAGTCACTCAGACATACAGACAGATAGACACAGATGTGTACGCACGCGCACATACACACACACACACACAGTCACTCAGACATAGAGACAGATAGAGATGTGCATACACACACACACACACACACACACAGGTAACTCAGATAGACACACACACAGACATGCATGTACTCACACTCCCAGAGTCACCTCCTCCTGGGAGATGGCCAAGGTGGACCCCTGAACTCAGGTCACAGATGTAGAGCCCAAGACCAAGCAGTGATCTGCCCAAGGTCACACATGTATTAATTCATGTCCACGCCAGGGAACCCAGGGCAGGCCTCACAGGCAGGGCAATTCTGTGAGAAATCCCAAGTAAAGGGTTTAACCCAGCGCCCAACACATACAAAGCCCCCATTCAACCCCAGACAGGGAAGAGACAGCATGCATGTACAGATGCCCTGGATCCCTGTGTCTACACTGTACATGCACACGCGCACACACACACACACATCCACAGCTGTGTATATGGTCACCTCAGTAAATAATCACACAGCATCTGGCAAGTGGCCTTCCTTCTATCTCACCCCCCTCCTTGCCTCCCTTGCCTTACTCATACCCACTCATCCTTCACATCTCAGACCAGACATGCCCTCTTCCAAGAAGCCCTCCCTGACACCCCATCAGCTGAACTGGGCAAGTCTCCTGGGCTCCCCCAGTCCCGTGTGCCTCCCCTGTCCCAGCCGTGACCCCTCAGCCTGTGCCTCCTTCCCTGTCTGGTGACAGGTCTGTCTCCCTCCCTGGACTGGGGAACTCCAGGAAGACACACCTGAAGCTGTCTTTTTCAGCTCTATTTCCAACGTCCAGCACAGAACTGCTCAATAAATACATGTCGATGACAGATCACAGGGATGCCCGCATACACGGATGCACACAGACACGCACCAAACCAATCATCCCCACAGACACCCACAAATGGGACACATCCCCACACATCTCCATAGTCAGACCTAGAGGGCCGAAAACAAAACAACCTTGAAGTATGGACGCTTGCCGAGTTCCAGGCCCCCTGTTAAGCATTTACCGTATTACCTCACTTAACTCTCCCATCAGCACTGCGGAGAGATAACTATCATTACACAGAGATGGACACATTATGTCAAATGAGCCAACAAATACAAATCGCTTTGTACGGTGCTTGGCGCATGATGTTCACTCAGTCGACTGACATTTGGTGGATGAGGCAGTTCATGAGCACACAAACATGTAATAAATTTTCAGGCAGTGATAAGTGCCATGAAGAAAAGATAAAGCAGGGCGAAGGGACTCAGAATGGCGGGATTGGTTGCCAGTTTAGATGGGGCAGGCAGGGAAGGCCACCCCGAGGAGGGGACATCTCAGGCGAACAAAGTGAGGAAGTGAACCAAGAGAGCATTGCCAAGGCTACCCACACAATGTCACACACAAGAGCCCCTCACACACGGGACACCTGACAGTCGCACACAGAAGACTCGGAACTACCACGCACACGCACAGACACAGACGCACACACTCAAAGGTCCAGCAATTCAGCCTTCCAGACCCTGTGCAGTCCCCTCCCCAGGATCACTCATGTCGCCCACCCACCGGCCCTCTGTATAGGAGCTTGCTACCAACACCTGGCTCCATCCCCCTCCCCCAGACGCCTCAGAACAGGGCAGCAGAGAAGGGGAGAAGAGGTCGGAAGCCCCCGGGGGCCCCCCCCACCCCGTGCTGATGTGAAAGGGGAGGGGAAAGAGGAGCTGGAGGTGGGAACCCAGGATGGGAAGAGGGGGCAGCTGCTGCGGTACAGAGTCAAAGGGCAAAGGAGACAGCTGAAGAGGAAGGGCAGGGCGGGCCGGCAAGCGGCCGGCAGGACGAGCCCCACGGTGCTGCCAGTGTGCTCCGGCCCCTTACCTGGAGCCCCCATGCTGGAGTGAACCATGCTGCCTGCCCCGCAGGGCTGGGGGGACGACTGTGTCATCTCCCCGCCCTCTCTGGGGGCCAAGCCCTCTCCGCCGGAAGTCGCCCAGGGAGGAAACCACAGGGCCCGCCCCCTTCGGAAGGGAAAATACCCATGCCCGAAGGCCCACCCCAGCAGGCAGCGGACCCCAAATCATGTGTGTGTGTTGGGGAAGTGCGGGTGGTGGCGTAGAGTGCAAGCAGGCTGGAAGAGCTGACTCCTACAGCTGTGCCCCTAGAAGGTGCCCCTAGCCCTTGTGCCGCCTCCACCTTGCCAACACATCTGGAACAGGGCATGTGGGTCTGGGAGAGAAGGTGGATCCATAACAACACCACTAAAACACTGGCTAGGAGTTTTGGGTGGGGGGAGGGGGTCTTTCCCAATGCTAGGCCCCCGGCACCTCGCATTTAACAGGCATCATCTCTGGAGGCGCTCACTATTTGCCCCATTTTACAGACAAAAAGACTGAGGACCAGAGAAGTGAGGTGGCCTCCCCAAGGGCCCAGAGCCAAGAAACGCTGAAGCCAAGAAGCAGGGCAGCAGGAGGTGTTCGCGATTGGTTTCCGCAGGCTGTGGGGAGTCGGGAACCCAGCCGTGCATCTGCCCGCAGGTGAGACGTCCGGGGCCACCACTGGGAGAATCGGTACCCGTGGACAGTGGTAGGACCGGCGGCAGGTCCGGGCCTTGCCCTGGAGCAGCAAGAGGTTTGCCAGGGGGAAAATGCGGGCGCCGTAGGTGGCTGGGGCGGAGGGAAGTACGCGGTCCCGGGGCTGCTGGCTGGCGCTTCGCGCGGCGGCGCTCCCGGACCAGCTGTTCCCTCTGCGCCCGCCAGAGGGCGGCAGCGCCCAGCCAATGGGCCAGAGGGCGGGGCCGGCTGCGGAGGAGGGAGCCCCTCCCGCCGCTCCCAGTCCCCTTCCCCGCCCCCGCACGCACACCTGCGAGGGTCACACAAAGGCGCCGGACTCCCGGCCCACGGAGGCGCAGACAAAGGCGCGGCCGAGCCCGCTGCCCTCTTCCTCCTCCCCGCGCCCGGTCCGAGGCTGCAGGGCCGCCTGGAGCCTCCAAACAACCCACCTGCCCGCTGCGGGTCCTGCAGGACTCGCTGCGCCCCACGCTGAGGGACCCCCAAACCACGCGCGCGCACACGGACGCCTGGACTCTCATACACACGCTCAAGTATTTATACACATGGACCCCAGCACTTGACACACACGTGTGCACATTCCAGACACACGGGAACGCTCCTCTGCGCACAGGCCCTGACACCAAGGCTCCTTACCAACACTCCCGTGTACAGATCCCCCTCCTGTGCTCTGTCACGCGGACACACGGGCACAAGGACACATCTACCCAAGTGTACCCAGGCATACCTCCTGGCCATGTGTGCCCACATTCACACCCATGCACACTCACGCACGATATAACACACAGGCAGACCTTCGTGAGTGCCTTTCTGCCTGTACACGGGCCCTGTGCACCCAGACACGCCCAGGCAGGCAGACCCACTCCACGGGAATGACCGCGGTCCTCACATCTGCACACAGAGGGGGCAGTTCCCCCTCTAGCTACACTCCACAAGATTCCATATTGTAAAGGCCATTTCACTGAGGAGATCCAGAGACCATACAGCATCAGCTGGGCTCCAACTCAGACCTCCTGCCTCCTGGTCCACCTCTTTCCCACTCTCTCTCTCTCTCTCTCTCTCTCTCTCTCTCTCTCAGATACACGGTTTTTATACAGGAGGGTCTCCTTGGAAGCAGTCTGGTGGTAGTGGTACTGGGGCCTTGTCTTGAAGTTGCATTGTAAGCTCTGTTTTGATTTAGGATTTATGTTTTGGGGGACTTGGAAATGAGGGTAATAAGGACATTATAGCGGGGTGTGGGGAGAGTAAAACCCCACCAGAACACCCCCATGGTCCACCCTAGACATAGCCAACATCATCCATGTCAGGAGCGAGCTCTGGGACAAAACCCAAAGCAGGGAGAGAAGCACCACCCATTTCCGGTGCTGTCCTCCCAGGTCTGCAGCTGAGTGGCAGAGCTGGCGAAAGTCTTACACGCTTCCCCGTGGGGTGAAATCACCCCACCCCTCTTGCCTCCCATTCTGGCTCCACTATTATCGCCTCTGGCAGACCAGAACTGAGTCCCTGAGCTGGAGTCAGGGCATCTAGAAGAACAATGGGCCTGAGACTTCTACCTGCCCAAGAGAGGACAGAGGGGCAGAGTTTGGGGCACACTGGGTGGGTAGGGCCTGGCAGCCAGGAACGGGGAGGCCTGGGCAGGAGAGATGGTGGCCTCTCACCTGGAGAAGAAACCTCAGGCCATGCTGAGCAAGGCAGGTAGGGCCTGGGAGCTGGGGAGCAGCGGGGGCCACTGGGGGTGCAGGGAGCCTGGGAGGGAGGCGGCACAGGGGAGGCCAGGCTGGGCTCAGGGCTGAGCGGTAATTAAAGGAGACGTAGGGGGCTCCCCAGGGCCAGTGGGGCTGGTAACTGACACACGGGCCCCATTGCTCCGCTCATATTTCTCACCAGATCGATACGTTTGACTCCCGACAAGACAATAATCGCTTGTACGCGGCCAGCGAGTCGATCAAATACATTATTAGAGCGAGGTCCCCTGGGGGCCCGGCGGGGAGTTGGTGGGGGGAGCAGCCAGCCCACCGGGGACAGCAGAGTGGGATTCTTCACCCCTCAGGGCCCCCAGCCATGGCCTCTTCCTCTCAGCCGCCCCTGGGGACCCTCTCTGTGGCTTGGTTCCCCAGCCTCTTTCTGCATCCGGCGGTGTCTGGCGACCTCTCCACTCAGCCCGCGGCTGCATCCCCACTCTGCGTGGGGACACAAGCAGTGTTTCCCCAAAGTGCTGCCTCATCTGTAGGGCTGCAGCATGCGGGAGCTCAGACAGGCCCCTCAGACCCCCAGCTTGGCAGGAGATAAGGGGACTGGGTTGCCTGTGAGTCGGGGACTGGGTTGCCTGTGAGTCGACAACTGGGCCAGAAGATGAACTTGAGCCTAAAATTCATGGACATCAACCTCCCTTTGCATCTCAGCATTCGGCCTTCAGCAGAGCTCAGGCGAGGGCAGCCTCTGGGGAGCAGGGGGGCTGGGGAAAGCTGGCTTAGGGACCCAAACACATAGGAAAGCAGGATGAGGGGTGGCAGACAGACACACAGACGAAAATATATCCGGTGGGTCCTACAGCAGGGCCATGCAATCTTCCAACAGGCCTCCGATACTATGGAATCAAGCCCAGCCTGGCCTGCCCTGGCGCTGCTTGTCTACCTCTTCCTGACTTCTGGGCTCAAGCCTTCATTTCCTGTTTACACCCCTGCTTCGTCCTCAGCCCTGCCCTCAGAACTGCTTCTCCAGTGGCCCTAAGTCAAGACCAAGCTATAACCACCCCATGTTCTGCTTAGGAGCACCCAGCATCCAGGGACTTAAAATGTTTCTTCTTCTCCATCGTCACCATCATCATCAAAAGCAGCAGCATCGCTATCTATTCTGTGCTAGTTGGGCCAATACGTTATATCTAATCCTCATGACAATCTGAGGAAGTACGGTCTGTTATTATTCCCCTTCTACTGACAAATTAGAGCTCAAAGAGGTGAAGTCACTTGCCCCACGTGAGTGGTGCAGTCAGGATTCAAACCCCGCCCTGTCCTCCCCACAGCTTGCTCTTTCTGCACTCTGCCACGGGTCTCCTTAGAGCTTTGAACGCTCCGCATCCTCCAGTGGACAGCCGGCAGCCACTCCCTGCTCACCCGGGAGCACCGGAATCTCCTCACAGCCCACAGCCCAACTCCCACAGCCCTTAGAGCCTGTTCTTGGTATTCAGCCACGTGTTGGACCCCCGATCCATCAGTTCCTGGCTGAAGGTGGGCCAACCCTTCCCTATTTCTTTCAATTCAAACATTTCCTACGTGTCCCTTATTGCCAAGCCGTGGGCTGGGGGCTGAGGACCTAGAGATGAGCTGGATCTGACACACACCTGCCCTCAAGGAGCTCACGGTCCAAGGGGAAGACTGGAGTTGATGAAAGTTTTCTGAGGTTCCATCACTGGCTCAGTAAACATCCGAAAAACTCTAGTCAAGGGTGAAGCCCAAGACATAGAAGGGCCTTTCCTGCCATAGAAAGATTGGGAGGGCTCAAGCTTGGATGAGAAAGATCCAGGCAGGGTGCCATACATCCGACTTGAGGCTGGATTTGATGTTGTAAGTGGAAGGATTTTGAGCAGAAAAAGTCTGTGTAAGGGAGATCCACCGGGGACTGGTGTGAGACCAGGCTGGTGGGAAGAAGCTGGAGGCAGGATGACCAGAGGGGAGGCTGGGACAGTGGTCCAGAAAACAAGAGAGAATGGGGCCATGAGGATGCAGATGAGAGTACAAATTCAAGTGAGAGTCTAGAGAACTTTAGTGAATCTGCAAGTGGGCAGCTGAGCGGGGTGGTTTGGTGGGCACTCAGGCCACCACTGTCGGACAGCAGGAACGGGAGCAGAGTAAGGGAAGATACTTAGGTCAGTGCCGGGGGGTGGGGGAAGATCAGCAAGGTCTGTGGACCAGGAAGCCAGCAGATCTGAATAAACTGACATTGACAGAAACACTCCTCATGCATCTCCTGCCCACCACCAGTTTCCCAGACCCACCAGAAATCCCAGGAATTCACCTCAAGCAAGAAGAAATCAAGAAGCATCACGGTACGGCTCAAAGAAGGTAAAAAAGACCAACCAGGTCCCCACACTGAAACTGGCCATTTGGTGACCTAGTGCCAGCCCTCTGCACTGTCTGGGCCTCAGTTTCCGTATCTAAAAGTGGGAGGTGGGCTTGGAGGAGCACTCGAAGACTTCCTCCAGCGCTAACATTCTGGGGCTTGAAAGAAACAAGAACGCAAGATGGACTGCTGGATCCACTAAAGGCCACGGCCACACAGCTAGACTGGGGCAGACCCAGAGTCTCTCTGACCCCAAAGCCTGTGCCTAAACTGCCGTGCTGGGCTTGCTGCTCCTCACCTTGGCTTGCACGCGTCTTAGACTGCAGGTTGTCGGAGAACAGGGTCCTTGGCCTCATCACCACAAACCCTCCAGGGCATCCGAAGAAGCCAAAGAAGAAGGTGGCTGGCCCTGGGCCTTCCCTGATGAGGCTCTGCCCCTCAGCGCACGAGCCGCCACCCACCCCCAGACTCCAGCCCAGATCTCCCACTCGCCCAGCACCGCCTCTGCAGGCTCACAGCCACTTCTGTCCTCCCAGCGCAAGGAGCTGTCCAAAGGCTGAAATTCAAGAGCCCTCACCGTGGTCCAGAAGCCCTCCAGTAACTTCCCTGCAGCCTCCAGGAAAGCCCAGCCCCCTCACCATGGCCTCCAGGCCCCTGCAGGACATCACCTCTCCCTACGAGAGCACAATGCGCCAGCCACACTGGAGAAGGCCAAGTCTGCCCCCATCTTGGGGCCCTTGACCTTGCTAACTCCTCCCCTAGAACACTGTTCCCTATCTCGTCCCTTTCCTCTGATCCTTCAGGACTTAGTTCAAAGGCTGCGTCCTCTGAGAGGCCCTCCCTTAGCCACTCTCCACGCCAACAGCCAGTTTTACTTTCTTCGTAGCTCTCTCTGGAACTCAGCTACTGTCGACTTGCTTTACTGTCTGTCTCCCCCTCTGAACTGTAAGCCCTCTGAAAGCAGTCCTTTTTTGTCTTGTTTCCTGTGCTATTCCCTTCTGAAATAATGCCTGGCACAGACTAGGTGCTTGAATCCTATTTGTGTGGTTTTTTTTTTAATTTGTATTTATTTATTTATTTTTGGCTGCGCAGCATGCAGGATCTCAGTTCCCTGACCAGGGATTGAACCCAGGCCCCCTGCAGTGGAAGCGCAAAGCCCTAACCACTGGACAGCCAGGGAATTTCCAAATCCTATTTGTTGAATGAATAGATCCTTCCAGGCTCCCACAGCCCACAGAATGAAATCCAAGGCTGGCTTTCCAAGCTCAAGTGGATGTGGGCCTCTGCCGACCTCCACAGGCATATTGCCCCCAGAGCTCACCTTCTTCCTCTGTTCAAGAACTCGGGTTCCCCTACGTGCCCATCCTCCATGCTTCCTGTGTTTGCCACCTCTACTGTACTCACCGCTACTGCCTCTGCTCAAATCTCCCCTCTCTGGAAGCCTTTTCTGGCTCCACCGGAGGCCCAATTAACAGTAATGGCCTCAGTCTTCCCACAGCTCAGGCAGCATCCTGGGCTTAGCACTAATCATACTGCATTGAAATTCCTTCCCAGTGAGGCTGCCCCCACAGGGCAGGGCTGGAGGGCAAGGTGGTGTTTGATTCATTTTTGTGGAGTGGAGCCCAGCAATGGTCTGCATATAGGCCCAGTTGAATGAGGACATCTGCCCCGCAGACAGTGATATCTGTATAGGTGTATATAGGCACTGATCTGGGAGTCAAACATCTGAGAGTTTGGAAACTGGTTCCTCCATTCACTTGCTGTGTGACCCTGGGCAAGTGACTTCACCTCTCTGAGCCTCATGCTCCTCATCTGTGAAATGGGGGCAGTAACATGGGCTGATAGGAACTTCATTAATCTTTTTTAAAAAATAGTTCCCTGTGCTATACTGTAGGACCTTACTGTCATTAATCTTAAATATAATACTGACCACCATGCACAAGGAGTTCAAAAAGTTCACAAAGTGTTTATCACATCAAGGTTTGAGATAGAGAAAATCAGATGCCACCAATAGGACAGTGGCTAAATAAATTGTAGCATAGTCATACTCAGGAATAGGATGTGATCATGAAAGATAATGGAACTGATCTATGGATAAAAGACATGGAAAGTTCTCCGAGACACTGCTGAATGAAAAGGCAAGTTGTAGAATGATTTATACAACTTAATATCATTTATGTAAAACACATACCAAAACCACTATGTATTTTCTATGGGTGGGCAGGTATTGACAAATGCAGAGGAAAAGGTCCGGAAGGTAACTAATTAATGACAGTGACCTTTGGTGAGGGGACCAGGACTGGGAAAGCAGAAGGGACTCCAATGGGATTTTAACATTTTCTGTTATGCTTTTGGTTTTCAGAATGAGATTGTATTCAGTTTTGTTTGTTTGTTTGTTTGTTTTGTCTGCGTTGGGTCTTTGTTGCTGCACACGGGCTTTCTCTAGTTGTGGAGAGCGGGAGCTACTCTTCGTTGCGGTGCGCGGGCTTCTCATTGCAGTGGCTTCTCTTGTCGCGGAGCATGGGCTCTAGGCACGCAGGCTTCAGTAGTTGCAGCATGCAGGTCCTAGAGCGCGTGAGCTTCAGTAGTTGTGGCTGGCGGGCTCTAGAACACAGGCTCAGTAGTTGTGATGCATGGGCTTAGTTGCTCCGCGGCATGTGGGATCTTCCCAGACCAGGGATCGAACCCGTGTCCCCCGCATTGGCAGGCAGATTCTTCACCACTGCGCCACCAGGGAAGTTCCCTGTATTCAGTTTTTAATTAAAATTAGAATATATTAAGTGAGTTACAGGTAGCTAACTACAAAGAAAAGGAATGATTATCCCCCAAAGCGAGGACAGATGTTACCTCCAGCAGGGAGGGAGGGATGGGGCAGGTTTGAAAAGGGTCACAGGGGT
The DNA here is from genome assembly GCF_028564815.1 of Eubalaena glacialis. NCBI lineage: Eukaryota > Metazoa > Chordata > Mammalia > Artiodactyla > Balaenidae > Eubalaena > Eubalaena glacialis. The sequence continues at coordinate 58,213,910 of NC_083733.1, read as the reverse complement.
GGGGGGGTTCCTGGGCTCTGGCTGCCTTCTTCATACAGACGTAGGTTGTGATCGCACAGATGTTCACCTCATAAAGACTGATTAAAATGTACATTTATGACTTTTTCCTTTACAACTGTGCTTCCTGCAGGCAGAGGCCAATTCGCACGTGTTGCAGTATCATCTGCTCCCCACCCCCAATTCACGCCCAGAAGCCGATGTTAGGAAAAGGCCTTGTTCGGTAGGGTGCGCCGCGGTTGCAAGAGCTCTGAGGGGCCGAGGCCGCTGTCCAGGGTACTAACGGCCAAAGCCTGGGAAGCCTCAGGGAGACCAGCCAAATAAGACAGCTTCAAATGCCGTGGAGCAACTAAGCCCATGCACCATAACTACTGAGCCCGTGAGCCACAACTAATGAGCCCATATGCCACAACTACTGAAGCCCGCGCGCCTAGAGCCCGCGCTCTGCAACAAGAGAAGCCACCACAATGAGAAGCCCGCGCACCGCAACGAAGAGTAGCCCCCGCTTGCCGCAACTAGAGAAAGTCCACGCGCAGCAACGAAGACCCAACACAACCAAAAATAAATAAATAAATAAATAATAAATAAATAAATATTTTTAAAAAAAGACAGCTTCAAGACACCTTATCCTAATCGGCCACTGCCCGCCTCTAATATGTCACCTCCCAACACTCCTCACCACTCCCTCACTTCCTCCAGGCTGGCTTTCTGCTCCTGCAGCCCAAGCCCAAGCTCTGATGTGACTCAGGACCTTCGCTCTTGCTCTCCCCGCTGGCCTGGTACCATCTTTCCCCAGATATGCCCGTGGTTATTCACTTATTCCAGGAGCCCATTGACATGTCCTCTCCACACAGAAGTCTTTTGTGATCATCCACCTCACATAGTGTTTCCCCTCCTCATCACTCTTCATAAGCGTGCCCTCACTTATTCCAGGAGCCCATTGACATGTCCTCTCCACACAGAAGTCTTTTGTGATCATCCACCTCACATAGTGTTTCCCCTCCTCATCACTCTTCATCCTTTACCAGGTAGAAGTTTCTTCCAGCACTTGTCACTAACATTCGAGTTTCCATGTGTTAATGTGCTTGTTTATCATCCATCTTCCCCCACTTGAATGTTCATGCTGGGAGGACAGGGAGCATGTCTGTCCTGTTTGGTTTTATCCTCCTTTTTAAAAGGGCCACAGGTGCACAAAATTGCATTCATCATAATCCCTGGTTCCCGGCATACTCCCATCACTGGCCTGGGCAGAGCCCTCTTCCATTATTTATTTGCTTATTTATTTTATTTATTTTTAATAATGTGTTCATGTGAAGCCACCACTCGACATTCAGATTAGAACTGTGACAATAGTCACACTGATTCGTGTCTGACGTGTGCACCGCTGTGTCCCCCGTACCCGACACCTAGGAGGATCCGTTTGCTGAAGGAGAAGTTAAGGGGCACCATGCAAAAGGAAGATCACGGGAGCGCCCGCCTGGCCTCACAAGCAGGTGGAGAAGAAGTCAAAGGCCAGGCCCTCCGCTAAGCTCCCCTGTCCTCCCCGGTGCTCCCACCCCCTGCTCAGCCTGGCCAAAGCCTCTTCAAGGCGATTCAATCCTACACCTGCACAGATGGCCCGCTGTGCCAGACCCTGTGCCAAGACATGGGGACACCAGGCAAATCAGCCTTGGCCACGCCCTTGAGGATTCTCAAACCTCTATGCACTCCTCCTCCCCCGCTCCCCGGCTCCTTGATGGTCCCACGATTATCATAAGTTATCAGAGCAGCTAGCAGGCACCTGCTCTGTGTAGCCATGTGTTCCGTGCATCATGTCTTGGCATCTTCCCAACGATCCAATTAAGCAGGTGCTGTTATTATCCCCCCGCTTTTCAGAGGAGCGCCCTGAGGTGGGTCAGAGCCAGCAGGTCAATTCCAGAGCCCAGCTCTCCTTACCACCAGGCACACTGCCTGTGTTACACTGATCGTATGCATCCCCTCGAAAATTCGAGCGGTCCTGGGCTGCCTGCATCTCTGCAAAAGCAACTGAGGATGATGGAAAATGTGTCAACTTTGAAGTCACGTAAGAGGTGGTTAGGTCCCAGCCGCAGGGCTCAGTGAGGCATGGGTGGGGGGTGGTGGCAGGGGTGACATGTGGCCCAGGTATTATATTCGTGAAGGGCCTCATTAAATGAGATGTGCATTTTTGATTTTACAGTTGGGTGCCACTGCCAGACCATATCACCTGTAGGACGCTTTGAATTTTGTTTTAATAAATCCTGCAATGACCTTGTAAATATCAGTCAATGTGGCATTTTGTTGTCGTCGTTGCTTAGAGCACAGCCTGTAACTCCATTTTGGCCTTCTTTCATTCTTAGCATACTGGGAGGCTCACAAATGAGAAGTGGCCTGGCCTCTCTCAGCCTCTGTGGAGCCTGCTGAGTCCTTGCTATGTGACTTCAAGCAAGCCACTCAACCTCTCTGTGCCTCTTCCGGAATTGTGCGGTCTCTGGGCAACATCCGCAAAGGGCCCTGTTCCATAAACATTTATTCAGAGGAGTTTAACTTGATGGAATCAGGTTGACTCAGACCATATGAGACATAGTCCCTGCCATCATGGAAGCAAACTCTGAGCTCTGGACACTTGAAAAGAAGTGAGGGCTCTCGGGAGAAGGGTAGGTTTTTGGTGTGATAACCATTTACTGAGATGGCGACAAGCTCCTGGAAGAGCTCAGGGACAGGGAATCTAGAGTTCTGCTTTAGACAGTTAAAGGAGAAACCCTGAACTACGGTTAGAAACACTTTGCATGCATCTTTTCACTGAATGTCCTCCACACTCGACAAGAGAACGATTGTCACCATGCCCATTTTACAGATGAAAGAACTGATGCTCTGCAAGGTTGAATCATTTGCCTGGGACCCCACAGACGGAACCAGGATTAGCATCCAGGCAAGTGGACTCCACTTCAACCCCAGACCCCTGTGGGCCTCTTCCCTTTGGCTCAGCAGGAAACACTGGACTTGGACCTGGGCTTGCCGCCTGAGACATTCACGTGCCTCCCATCCCTGACCCATGATGGCCTCCTGCCAATATGAGCCGTTCCCTAAAAGCTTTCACATTGCTGGCCCACCTTGAGTCACAGCAAGTCTGGGCTGCACACTGAACGGTGTCCCCGGGGCCCTGGTCCCTTCTCCAAGCTCACATACCTTCAGACCCGATCACTCCCTGCTTACCTCCTTCGTGGATCCTCTCCAGGAAAGGCCTCTCCCTTACCTTCACGCATGACCTCTTTCTGACAATGGACTTCTCCTCAGCGCCAAAAGCACCAGGCACTTTGAGGTTTGTGTGGAGAACACCAAATAGATAGAACCCAGGGCTCTGCCTCCCAGAGATTTCCCCAGAGGCAAAGCAGCACCTGTCCGGCGAGGGGAAATCCCAGGTGTGCGCAGGGTCAGACCCTCGCTCTGCCTGACCAGCTGCGTGACGTTGGATTGGCAACCCCACTTCTCTGAGCCTTGATAGTGGCACAATTCCAAAGGTTCTCCCCGATTCCTCCACTCCCCAGGCCACCACCATCTCTGGCCCCAGGGACATCAGCGGCCTTCTCCCTGCAGGCCTCTGTGCTTCCACGCCTGACCCTGATAGTCTCATCTGCTCCCCACACCCAGAGAGGGTCTTTCTGAAACTTAATCAGGCTGTGTCGCTCCCTTGCTTCAGACTTTTCAGGGGCCTCCCTGCTTCGGGGAATAAAACCCAAACCCCTTAGTCCGGGAACTCCCTGGCGGTCCAGTGGTTAGGACTCCGCGCTTTCACTGCCGAGGGCTCGGGTTCAATCCCTGGTCAGGGAACTAGGATCCTGCAAGCTGCACGGCAGCCAAAAATCAAAAAACAAAAAACAAAAACAAACCCCTTAATCCAGCCTACAGAGTCCTGTGTGATCTGGCCTCTGCTGACAGCTCTCCTCTCTTCCCCCCACCACTCTCCCCTTCACCTAACCTGCTCTAAGCCTTGCCGCCTCCTCAAACCAAGTTCTTTCCTACCCCAGGCCCTTTGTATGTGCCGGTCCCTCTGCCTCGAATGCTCCCTGCCTGGTTAAATCCTACTCATCTTTCAAGGCTCAGCTTAAATGTCTTTCCCTCTCTGTGTTGGCTCCCTTTTCTTGTCTCTCCTTTAGGGGACTTGATCGCAATTTCTGATTTTGCATTTAATCGATATTTACACTTAAAGATCTGCATCCCCTCTTAGTTTGTCGGCTCCGTGGACATCAGCTGTGCCAGTTTTGTTCACTTCTTTATCTCCAGTGCCCAATACAGGGCCTGGCACACAGCAAGTGCTCAGACAAATGGATGGGGACAAGGACCCAAGGCAGAGGGCTTGAGTCTTCTGAGCCTCAGTTTCCACTTCTGTCAAATCAAGATAATAATGCCTCAGGACTTCCCTGGTGGCGCAGTAGATAAGACTCTGCGCTCCCAGTGCAGGGAGCCTGGGTTCGATCCCTGGTCAGGGACCTAGATCCCACATGCATGCTGCAACTAAGAGTTCACATGCCACAACTAAGGAGCCCATGTGCCACAACTAAGGAGCCTGCCTGCTGCAACTAACACCCAGTGCAACCAAATAAGTAAATAAATAAATATTAAAGAAAAAAAGATAATAATGCCTTCCTTACAGGTAGTGGTGAGGATCCCAAGAGACGATGAATATTGACTGTGCTTTGGGGAAAATGCTCTTCAAATATAAAAGCTCGCAAGAGCTGGAACCTCAAGGATGGGCCAGAATCAGAGAAGAACAAGAGAGGAGGGCATGGCCATTTGTCAAGTAACTTTATCTGCCAGACATTTTACATCTCCTTGTTCACTGTCTCCTATGAGATGGTGGCACTGACCCAGAGGAGGAAATCAAAGTTCAGGGAGGAGAAACCACCTTCCCACAGTGTCACAGCAAGTCCATGGCAGAGCTGGGATTTGAACCCCTCACAGCGAGGCAGTCACGTTTCCCATGCACCTCCAACAAAACTTGACCCCTTGCAGTGGTTTTTTTTTTTTCCATGCCGAGTTGCGTGCGGGATCTTAGTTCCCCAACCAGGGATCGAACCCGTGCCCCCGTAGTGGAAGCGCGGAGTCCTAACCACTGGACCACCAGGGAAGTTCTCTCAGTGGGTTCTTGACAAACATTTGTGGGTTGGACCAATGAAGAGGGCCTGAATGGCAGTCCTGGCTCTGCCAGTCACTGGCTGGTGATCTTGGGTGAGCCACTCCCCTTCCCCGAGCCTCAGTGTCCCCATCTGCAAAATGGGAATAATGATCATGCCTACCACCTAGGGTGGCCAGGGGATTTGGCAAGAGAACAAAGGTCGAGCGCTTAGCATGCAGTGAGCGGTCCATGAGCAGCTGTTACCTTGTTAATCTTCCATGTGAGGGAACAGCATGAGCAAAGGTTTGGGGCAGATCAGGGAGAAGATGAGAAGCCGGTGGAGAGAGAGTCATCAGAAAGGACCTCTCAAAGGAGGGGCATCTGGAACCAGACAGAAAGGGACTCCCAAGTCTGCACCTGGCTGTTGAGGAGGGAAGAGGGAAGCTGTGGAGGGGTCTCCTGATTTCCTTCCCCTCTCTACTCTACCAGACCCCTTACTTCCTTCCAGGTTTCCTAGGCCTTGGCCAGAATCCCTTACACCTCAGTCACCCGCTAACCTTGTCTCCATCCCAGGGCCCTGGCTGGCTCCAGCTCAGCGGGGCCCAGCCTTCCCTACACAGCCCACAGGGACCCTTCTCTCTTCTGTTAGCTGGAAAACTATAATCTGAAGATAATACCAAATAATTCATAAAGGTGAAAAGTGAGAACTGTTTTATGCGTAAGCAAGCACGTGACATGTGAGTAGGTACATGTGTACATATATCACCTTTTAAACCAAACTGCCTCTTCCTATGTGCCAGAGGGATCCAACACAGAGCTCTTTACCCCCCTTGGCAAAGGGGTCGCTGCGAGGCCCGAGGGGTGGGGGGATACGGGTGCAGCGTGAATGCAGGGATTCGTTGACAGGTGGGTCACTGAGTCCTCGGTGAAGGGTGGCGGCTTGGCAAGGAGACCTGGGGTCATCTCAGAATCCTCCTCCTCCGCAGTGTCCCCCAACTTCCCATGGATTCAACCCACAGGTGTCTGAAACCCTCTGCTCTTTCCCCCGCCACCGCTCTGCCCCATCTCTGCACCCCTGTCCCCAGCTCTGCCCCATCTCCCGGCCTTCTCCCTCCCTCTCTCTCTCTCTCTCTGTCTCCTCTCCAGCCTGTATATTGCCCGGGTCCTTCCTCACTTCCTCACTGGTTCCACACGTATCTCCTGAACCCCATCCATGTGGCAGACACTGAGCTGGGGACAAGTGAAGCAGCCCCTGCCTTCCAGAGCTGACACTGAAGGTGGCCCTGGGGTCTTGAGTCCATGCCCTGCGCTGCTTCCTAAAGCACCACTCTGGTGGGGCCACTCCCCTACCCAGACAGAGAGGGAAAAGCTCGGCATCCTAGGCTCTCTCCAGCTTCACCTTCCCCAGCAGCCAGGAGAAGGGGAGAGGGCAGGCTTGCAGCCTTGAGATGCCTTCGTAAGGGCACCCGGGTGGAGGGGTGACCATGCTCCCGGGCGGAAGGATCCTGTCTCCCACTCCCTCCCCAGAGAACTCTGGGCCTTCAAGGCACAGGTTTTCCACAGGAGGGGCCAAAAATGCCCTCTGAGCAGCGCACTTTTCAGGGGCAAACCGAGGTTCAGAGCAGGCACGTGACTGGAGCAGAGCCACACAGCAAGTCTGTGGCAGACAGACAGGACCCAGCCCCAGTTCTCCAGCTGCATCTCTGCAGGTGTAGACCCGGCCGCGCTCCTCCTGACACTGGCGCCCCCAAGAGGAAGAGAGAAGAGTCGCTGAGCTCTGTTCTCTATGTCTTCTGCTGTCTCTCCCAGGCCCTGGGCCTCTGTTTATTTCCCCAGCTGTGGGAGGGGAGGTAACCCAAGAGAGACTGAAATGAGAGGGGCACGTGGGGGAACAGTCAGGACAAGAAAGTTCGAGGGAAAAGCATGCAGCCGGGCAGAGAAAGAGGGGTGCAGGGGAGGAATGACCAGGACTGTGCAGGTAGAACAGAGACGGATGTGGAGATGCTTAAATCCCTGGAGGGAGAGGCAGCAATACAGGAGAGTCACACAGGGAGAGACAGAGACAGAAAGATGCAAAGAAAGAGAAACAGAGACGGGTAAAGTGGAAAGAGAGACAAAGAGAAAAAGAGAGAACAGAAAGTGGGAGGAGGAAAGGCAGGCGGGGTGGGGCCGCCAGGACCTTCTGTAAATTGCTTCCCGACACCCTCTCATCTGGCCCTCACACCTGCACTCCTGCGGGGTGTGTGGCGCGGTCCCCAGACCTGAAGGGGCTGAGGCGGGTATGTGGGAGGGGTGTCCAGCCCCAGCCTATCTCTTTCCCCGGCCCCCAGCTGCCTCACCGAGGCAGGGGCCCAAGTTCCGTGTGCAAGGGGTGGGGCAGACCCTGGAGGACCACGACGGGGCGCCCCGGGTCCTCCCCCACCTGTTCTCGCCCCCTGCCTTCGGCTCCCCTGACTTCTGCCCACGCCTCCCTCAACCTGTGGCCGTCCTCTCCCTGCCTGCCCACCCTGATACCCTCCTGTCCATCCCTGCGCCCCCCAGACCACTCATCCAGAGACCACCTCTCTGCTCCCCTGCGGGTTTGGGGTTAGGGAAGGGTGCCCAGCGGCCTAGCTAGGGAGGGGGTTTGGTGGATTATCGAGGATGTACAGGACTGCGGCTGACGTGGGCCAGGAGGAAGAGGAGGGGGTCGTGGTGATGGACGATGCTGATTCTGTGGTGGGTGGGGGGGCCCGGCAGGAGAGGGGGTGGAGGAGGGCTGGGGGAGGGGTGGTGAAGACGCGGGTTGAGGGGGGGAGCAGGACCAGGCTCACATTTGGCATTCAGGGCAGCTGACAATAAAAATGCTTTATTGCCAAGAAACTGGATCGATCGGGGCTGGAGGGGGCCGGCAGGGGGGACGCGGAGGGCTCAGCGCAGAGGCCGGCGGCCGGGCCTCCGCAGCGACCAGGGCCCGAGCCGCCCTCCCCCCTGCGCCCCCCTCCTTGCCTCCTGCCCTTTCTCTCTCCTGCAGCCACCGCTTAGTTCTTATTATATTTTTTCTTATATATTTTTTCCCCCAGCTTCTCCTGCTCCTGTTATTTTTTTTTTTTTCTTTTAATTTTTTAAAAAACTCGCTGCACTCCCAACGCCGCAGGCCGGGTGGGGGTAGGGTGGAGGCCTCTGCCGAGGCCGGGCCCCTACCCGTAGGGCGTCCAGAGCTGCTGGCTCCGGGCTGAGCCCCACTTTGCTTCCACATCCCCCCCACCGCCCCCGTCCAATCAGGCTCCCCCCAAGATATGGGTGCCTATCTTCCCCTGCCCCTCATCCTAGGGGCCTTCGCCCACCCATGAAATGACACCCCCCTCTGGTGGGCTCAGGGCCCTGGCTAGGCCTTCCTCCCCTCCCCCCTACCTGGCCCCCCACGCACTCCCAGAGCCATTTGGCTGATGGTCAGAACTGTCCGTCAAGGGGGCTCTGAGCCCCTGGGGACCCAGATGGGAGGAGGGAAGGGGAGAGGTCGAGGGTCAGGCCACGTCCCCTCAGCTCAGCTCTTTCCCCTCCCCCTTCCTAACAAAGGGAGCAGCAGCCTGACACTGGGGGGTGGGGGGCGGCCTGGTACTGGGGGAAGCAGGGAGGAAAGAGGTTGTGGGGCTGGCCGTGGGCAGGAGGCGGGGCTGGGGCCTGCCTGCCCCTCCTCTGCCCTCCCCCTCGGGTCAAGGCTAAGGTGATTCCTCAACCTCTCTCGGAGGCTGGGCTGGGAGGGGAGGAGGATCTGGACAGACAAAGAGCCCGAGCCCTGGGGAGTTGGATGCTGGGGGGGACGCACCTGGGACCCAGGCAGTCCTGGCTGAGGGAGGGGCAGCAGACACCCCTCTGGCCTTGGTCTCACCCTCCGGATGGCCCTGCCTCCCCTCCGTACCAATCCCTGTGGATCCCAGAGCCATACGGAACCTCAGAGCTTGGGGAGGGTTGGAGCTTGGGGGTGGGGGGGAAACTGAGGCCCAGAGAGGAGACAGAGGCAGGGTTGGATCCAGGATGGAGGCACAGCCCCAGGGTTCTCAGCACTGTCCCGGAGCCTCGCCTTCGTTTCCCTTTCCTGCCTAGGGAGACACCCCTCCCTTCCTGCCCAGTCAGGGGAGCCCTAGATGGCTGCGGTGCGGTGGGGGGTAGGCAGGCGGTAGAATGTTCTTCAGAGAGGGCAGAGGAGGCTGAGGAGAGGGAGAGGCTGTCTTCTCCTTTCTCAGGCTGCTGGGGTGGGTGGACCAGGAGAAAGAAATTCTAAATGTGGTCTGTCTCTAGCACTGGCCTGGTGCAGTTTCGAGGTGGAACTTCAAGTCAAAAAGGGCAGAAAAACCGACATGGACAGAGCCTTCCAGCGCTAGCGATGGCTTTGGAAGAGGGCGTTCAGAGAGGTTCTCTGGCTTGCCCAAGGTCACACAGCAAAGAAGGAAGATGTGCACTCCTGTCCGTCCTTGACCTAACCGGACACTGCCTCTGGGCCTCCCACCTGCCCAGCCCGACTGAGGGCCAAGGGGAGCTGAGGCAGTGAACAGCTGTGAGCCCCCCACTCCCCGTGCCCACGGGAGAGATGAAGAGCCTCTAGAGAGAGAAAGAAACGTGCACGTCTTCTGTACTTAAATTCTTCTGCCAAGGTGGCTCTCAGGGAGAGGGCCACAGCCAAGAGGAAGAGGAGGAGGATACAACGGGCCTCTTCTGGGGGGGGCCGGCTGGAACAGGCCCCCGTAGCTTGCCAAGGGGGCCCCAGATGGGCCAAGGACTATAGGGGGTCCCACTGCCCTCCCCCAAACCTCCCCTCCCTTCTCTCCCTCTCTTTCTGGGCTGGCTATCGACCGGGTCTGTGACATGGTAGATCAATACGGCAGGGATATAAAGCCGGCTGGCTGCCTGCCTGCCTCTGCCTCTCTCTCTCTCCCCCGCTTGCCTTGCTTCCCTTTCCCGGAGCCGCACCCAGGCCCCACCCCCCCACCCCCATGTACCCCTTACCCACGCCTCTGAGGGGCCAGGGCCCCCCAGCACCACCCCCTACAGCAGGAGAGCTTAGGGAGGCTGAGAGGTTGAACAGCCAGGAGAGGGGGTGAGTATGAGAGTGGGGAGGGAAGCAGATGGGGACGGGGGTCACGCTGGCAGGTAAAAGGGCTGGGAGAAACTGAGGGACAGATGCCCTGGGAGAAAGCAGGCATCCCCTCAGTTGGAAGCAGCTCAGGGAGATGGGGCCCTTTGAAGGTATGAGAGGGATGGACCTCTGGCAGGTGGGCAGGGGGTACCTGGGGGCTGGGGAGACATTGTCCTGAGCCCATGGGGGTGGGGGAAGGCCTGGGGAGGTGCTGGATTAAGCTTGGGTGAGTGGATGCCAAGAACAGTGGGGCAACCCCCAGGCAGCCTGTTGCCCACCCACAGAGCCCTGGCTTCCCCCTCCTTCGGTCTCTGTGGGCAGCTCCACGTTGGCCTCGCCCCAGGGCCTGGACTGCACTGTGTGTGTGTGTGTGTGTGTGTGTGTGTGTGTGTGGGCGGGGAGGGCTTGTGAGGCATCGGACAGGAGATTCCAGGGGAGGGCTGTGGTGTCTGAGTTGCCATACGTGTAGGGTGTGTGTGTGTCCCCGGTGTGCCTGGGTGGCCGTGTCTTTGAGTCCTTCAGCTCTGTGTGGGACTCCGGGACTGTGTGTCCCCGAGTGTCTCAGCTACTGAGTCACCTCTGTGTGACCAGGAGTCTGTGGGTGTGTCCCAGGGGACTCGGGGGCTCTGTGTGTGTGTGTCCTTCCATGAGTGTCTCCTGTACCTGGGTGTCCCCAAATGTCTAAATGTGTGTATGCAGATCTGCCTGTCCCTCGAGGAAGTGTGGGTGTGTCCCCGGGAGCATCTCAGTGACCCCCAGTGCCCAGGTAGCGTGGCGGCTGCGTGTTCCTGTGTTCCAGGAAATCTGTTGTGTGTGTGCGCGAGCCCCCATCCACGTGTATCTGAGCATGGATGGTTCTGTGAGTGTCTGGGAACCATGACACAAGTCCCCATGTGTCCATGTGTATGGATTCTGTGCCTGTGTCGGTGGGTGGCTGTAGGTGTGTTTGTCTCTGGTGTATTGGAGGCTCTTTCTTTTCGAGAGTGTCAGAGATCCCGTGTGCACTCCATGCATCTGTGTGACTTCAGGCGTCCCTGTGTGCCGATGCCCGAGTGTGTTTCCATGAGTGGGTCGGAGGCTCTGGCTGTGTCCCCGTGTGTGTCATGGTGACTTGGTGCATATGATGGTGTTTCGGGGTTGGGGGGTGTATCTGAATGGGGGAGGGTTCAAGGCCGAGACTGCCACTGCGATGCTGGCTAGCCCGTTTTATCACTACATCGTCTCCAAATCCGAACGTGAGGGCCTGTCTGCCTTCCTTCCTTCCCTGCCAGAGGCCCCAGACCCCTGCCAGGCTGGGCCCAGGGTCCCCTTCCCCAACCACCTTGGGCGGCCGGACCTCTGCTCCTCAGCACCCCCTGCTCTGGAGGAGGCCACCTCAACTCCACCAAGCGACCTCCGTCCCTCCCAACCCCCCCAACACCACCGGCTCCCCCCACCCTCCCCCCACCACAAGTCCAGTCCAACCCAGACAAAAGCAATTACTCCTGAGGTAGGATGTGAGTGTGGGTGTTAGAAACAGAAAGAAAAGGGGGGGAAGGGAGGGGGGAGCGAGAGACACACACACACACAGGCAGGGATGGACAGCCAGAGACCCGCAGAGACAAGGGACAAGAGAGACACACAGAGAGTGTGAGAGAACAGACAGGGAGAGACAGAAGATGAAAGAGACCAGAAGAGACATAGACACAGACACAGGAGGCAAAGGCAGAGAAAAAGAGCAGAGGAAGGGCAAACGGGAGGACCCGATGGAGAGACACACAGCAACAGAGACCGGAGAGAGAGAAACAGAGAGCGCCAGAACACAGCAGAACCGAAAACCCAGGGCTGGAGCTGCACGGAGAAGAGGTGCAGATAAAGAGAGGACGGGGCCAGAGACAGGAAGAGCTAGAAAACAGAGGGGGAGAGAGAGAGAGAGAGAGAATGGGAGCGATACACAGAGGAACAGAAAGACAGTGAGAGAACGAGATGAGGTTGAGAGACAGAGAGATAAAAGACAGAGAGGGACAGGCAGAGGAGACAGAGAAAGTGAGAGACAGCTGGTGAGAGGGGCCCAGAGAGACGGGCAGCTAGAGGTGGAGGGAAGTTGATAATGCAGGAGAGACAGACAGCAAAGCTGGAGCGGGGCTGAAGGGAGACCAAGTCCAGAGTGACCTCGAGCGCGCTTTCTCTCTCTCTCTCTCTCTTTCTCTCTCTCTCTCTCTTTCTCTCACACACACACACACACATGCACACGCACACACACACGGCTTCCCCTCTCCCCCAGGCCAGAAGTCAGGGGTGCCCAAGAGCTCCCCACGGCCCTCTGGGCTCCTGTGAGCCAGAGCAAAACAGAACCGAAAACCCAGGGATGGAACCGCGCAGGAGGGGACAGAGCAGACTGGGCTCAGGATCGCAAGGGCGGGCAGGAGCAGTACATCCCTCTTGCCCACTCCCTGTCACCGTTTCCCCCCGCCACACACAGGGACACACACACCAAGGGCCTCAGCCATTCCTTACACTCTGCCAGGCACAGCAGGCTGGTCGGGGGGTGGGGCCCCCAGAGAGCAGGCATGGAGCGAGTCCCTCCTGGCCCACAGCATTGCGCACCTTCCCTGGCTGCCCTCAGCCCCATCTTTCTTATTGCCCCATCCCCCAAGCCTGGTGGCCTCAACAGCACGCTGGCCCTCGCTGGCCCTCACACTCTCACGCTCACACGCTCTCTGCTTTCTTTCTGTCTCTGACTCTGCTTCCCGGCTGACTTTTTTGCTGTCTCCGTTGCTCCTTCCCTCCAGGCATTTCGATGTCGTGGGATGCACTCTGGGTCTCCCCGAGTCTCTCTCTCCCACTCTACTCCTCTCTGACGTATTCCTGGACCCCCCCTTTCTCAGATGACCCCTCTGGCCCTCCTGTCCCCTCGCACCCCAAGAGGAGGAGGGCCGATGGCCGTGCAGGGGCATCAGAAGCTGTCCTGGTGTTGGGGCGTGGGGCACCTCCTTTCTTGCTTTTCCTTCAAGTGCCTTTTTTCCTTCTCTCTTACTCGCCCCCTCTCCCCACCCGCAGCAGGTCCACATCTCCCCATGGCTCTCTCTGGAGACAGAAAGCTAGACATGGACCCATATACACCCTGCACGCAAGACTGCAAACAGATCCAGGCTCAGAGGAAAAGGAGGCAATCAGGGTGGGAGGAAGAGGCCAGACATGGATGAAGACCAAGGCAAGGAAAAAAGAAGAGGGCGATGGAGGTGGAGCGCCAGGGCAAGGAAGAGGAGAAGAGGGAAACCAGAGACCTGCAGAGACCGGCGGGCAATGCGAGCTGGACAATGCCAGGGGTGGGGGTCGGGCGCTCACTGCTGAATATCTAGGGTCAGACTCTGTGACCTGTCCGCTGCCACCAAGCCCTCACCAGTGCCCTCTGTGTGGAATCAGGGTCAAGTGCCTGCCCTCAGCCCCTGGGGCTCCATGCTTGCCGGGACTCGGCCTTCGTTTGCTCTAGGACTGTCTGGGATGCCAGGGACTCATCGGTCCCAGAAGGTGTAAGAGATGCCAGCCACTTTCACCCCCTCCGCATCTGTAACGCCCCACCCCGTGGCTGACAGCCACTCCCAGTCCTGGGTGGGTGGCAGCTGTCTCCACCCACCCAGGGACAGCAAAGGCAACCAAAGGGATCTCTAGCGGCTTCCCGGCACCCCACAACGACAAACAGCCCCTCCCATCCCAACTCCACACCCAGCGAGGAGCGCCACTGCCTGCCTGCGGCCCGGCCAACCTGCTACAGCAGCACAGCCCGGCCCTCAGCCTCACCCAGCCGTGGCCCATGGACCAACCCCTGGGGCCTGCCCAGCAGCAGCATCCAAGGAGCCGCCCCGCACCGAAGCTCCAGCCTGCCCCCCACCCCAACGCCACATCTGTAACAGCACACACCCTGTTCCTGGAGCCAAAGCCCTCACCCCGGGCACAACAGAGAGGTGGCTAAATGGGCCTGGGGGATCAGAGCAAATCCCAGGACCCTAGGGGGACCTACTGGCTTCTTGGTTCTTGTCTACAGAACACCTGTGCTGCCACGCAGGCCTGCACTTCCCGGAGCATCCCAGGGCCACACCTGCACCCTCCAGAGAGGACGTGCCCACCTTGCAGCTCAACGTCTTCTTCCTTATACAGCCCTGGGTGCTGTACAAGTCACCTCACCAGACCCGGCAATGGAAGCCGGGTCTCACCCACCACTAAGCTCCTGCTTCCGAGGTATTCCAGGCCCCCTCGGGGTGTGCGGGCACTCTAGGCAGGCCCCGGCACTCGTGCCGGAGTCACCTCTGGGACCCCGGGGCCTGGTCCACACCGAAGGCCACTGTGTCTTTTTGTGGAAGGATGAAAGGACAGAAGGGAGGGAGACAAGGTGGAGACACAGCCCTGCTCCTGCCTCAGATGGCCATGGGGACTCAGACCAGGCCAGCATACATGGCCCCCAGGAGTGACCACCCCAACCCAAGCCATAACTTCCTCCTTGGTTTCTCCTAACCCTCGGGAGACGCCGTCCCACTCCTCCTCCCAAAGACTCCCTGAGGCCCCCCAGGCAGGTGAATTACATCCTTCTCTTGGGATCTAGCGGCACAAGGCTCGGCACAAAAGAACCCCCAGGAAATGGTGGCTGAAGGAATAAATGGATAGATGTGGGTTTATTTGCCTATGTGTTCACTTATTTATTTATTCAACAAATACTTTTTTTTTTTGGCCATGCCATGTGGCATGCGGGATCTTAGTTCCCCAACTGGGATCGAACCCGTGACCCCTGCAGTGGAAGCTCGGAGTCCTAACCACTGGACCGCCAGGGAAGTCCCCATTCAACAAATACTTAATTGAGCATTTACACTGTGCCAGGGACTGGGTGTCAACGTGTTGGACAAATAGAGACGTCTCTCCCTGCCTCAGCCATGAAGCTTAGGGCAGGGAAACACTACCCGGAGAATATACGATCAGATACCGTGACAATGGGCGAGAGGGAAGAACAGGGTAGGGGGGCCAGTCCAGGCCAGGGGGGTCGGGGAGCCCTAGATGGAGATCTGAGAGAGGTGGAAGGGTGAGCCCAACCAAGAGTGGAGAGAAGGCCCTGGCAGGGGTGGGAAGAAAGCCAGAGGAAGGGCCAGAGGGAGTGAAGGAGGGGGAGCCGCGTGGGTGCCAGAGGCAGACCAGCACCTCCAGGGCTGGAGGGGGTTTCGCTCACCCTGGGCTCCGCGCTCCAGCTCCCTCCAGGGCATTGAGGAGGCCTCTGGACACGTTTGGGGAACCACTCACCTTCCAAGTATGGTTATAAAGCAAAGACAATGGGGGGTGGGGGCAATGTTAGTTGTAATTGTTTTGCAACAAAATTAAATACCTAAAAGGGTGTGGCTCCCTTCAAACATGTGTTCCTGGGAGGCTGAACTTTTCCTGGAACCATCAGATGTTTTGGCAACAGCTTTCAAGGCCAGTTTAGTTCATGGACTCCATCAACAAAACATCTCTATTGTATAATTGTCTCTAGTTTCTATCAAAACACCAACAAGTAGCCCCAGTATGATCCCTGATTAATATTAGCACTGCTAAATTTATCAGAGTTGGTTCCAAATAAGACTTCAGGTGTTCCCTTCTCCACCCCACCCCACAAATCAAAATCATTCCCAAAGCACAAAGATTGGCCACACGGAGGAGATTCCAAACCTGGAGTGGATTTTGGTGAAATGGAAGAATGAGAGCTTGAAGTTCAGACAGACCTGAGTCCAAATTCTGACTCTATCATTAAGGTTACCATGGTAACCTTAGGTAACCTTAGGCCAGCTGCGCCTTCCTTCTCTGTGGCTCAGTTTCCTTCTCTTGCAACAGTGACTCACAGCTACTTCACAGGGTGGGAGGGAGTGCCCAGAACAGACCCTGGCATAGAGGTGGCCCCTAATAAACATCAGTTTCCTTATTAGGATATAACAGCTCTCTGGCACGTGTTACCCAATCTGTCGTGCGTATGTCCGTGAAACTTTGGATACTTAACAAACATCTATCTGAACACAAAGAACTAAAATCACAGCCCTGACTGCAACCTCCATCAACTCTGACACATAATTCTTTTTAAACATCTCTGTTACTTTAGCCCAACTTTCAGGCATTTCTCAAAGGCCAGCCTCTAGCCCCCAAATGAATTCTGCAGCCTGGAAGCTCCTTGACCTTCTTTTCAACGTCAAGAGCATCGGCGGACATGATGGTTCCTGGGAAAGCTACACTTCTGGTTCCCTGGAGAAAGCACACATCGTGTAGTTCAGACTCCTACGTTCCTTACCGGCTAGAATAGGGCCCATGGATGAGCTTCGGGGGGGTCTGTGAACATCCTGAGGTTGGAGCACAATTGGGTAGACATAGGGATGCGTTTTCTTGGGAGAAAGTCTACACTAAATATTGTAAAACTGGAAATCCATGGGCCAAAGTTTGCCTGAAACATGTGGTTTGGACCACAAGGGGATTTTTGAAATTTGGGGTTAGTTGCCAATATTGAAAAATGGAGCGATTTCACATGAAAGTCTGGACTTCCGGCTTCTCTTGAAAAATCGGAAAATCTGGCAAGTGGCGGGTACGTCCGTCTCTGCTTGGGGACGGTCAGTGGAGCTGAAGAGCAGCTCCCCCAGCCCTGCCAATGCATTTTCCAGTCCACCACCGTCCCTACCACACCAGATCGCAAACCCTAGGCTACAGCTTTCATCTGCTTCTTAAAGTAAGGCTGCGACACCCCCAGCAGAGCAACGAGGCTATGAGGGCAAGCAGAGGCCTCCCTGGGGTCCTGAGGCCTGTGGGTTGAACTGTTCTGGTTGGGGCAGCACGAGGCAGGGTCCCTCCCCAGAGGCCCTGTCTGTACCCCTCCCCAGATGCTCACTGCCAGGGCCTCACCAAGCTGAGTGGAGCAAACCCCAGAGCAGATGCCCAGGGCCTCTGCTTCCTGCAGAGCTGAGTGGCTAGAGGACTCCTGCTTCTGTCTGGGAGTCTCAGTGGGCTCCAAGGAGGGGCCTCACAAATCCTCACTTGTTCAGGGGAGCTTCCAGCTGCATTTCAGGCTCCTGATTCCTGAGGCTACATGCTTTCATGGAGTAACTTCTTTCATCCTCACATCCTGTGTGTGTGTGTGTGTGTGTGTGTGTGTGTGCAGGGGTGCTGTTATTACCCTCCTTTGACAGATGGGGAAACTGAGGAGCTCACAGCTGGCAGCGGGCAGAGCTGGTGCTGTCTGGCTCCCGAGCTGGAACCTGAAGAGCCTCACTAGGCTTCCATCCTCAGGACAGCGAGTAAAATGGGTTCTGTTATTATGCCCTTTTATAGACGAGGAAATGGAGGCTCTGACTGTCCCAAGTCACTCGCAGTTAGGAAGGGACAGAAAAGAGATTCTGACGCGGGAGGGCCTGACCCCAAGCTGTGATCTGAGCCACCAAGTTACCCCCATCTCTCTCCTACTGAGCCTACCTACCACTCATTGGCAGAAATCCCCACGGTCACCAACGTCCAGAACCACGGGTTTGGCCAGAAAGCCGCAGGACACACAGAGGATGAAAACACAGATCAGTCAGAGTAACCTCGCAGAGGACAGAGGCAGAACGGGGAAGGGCAGCATCCCCGGGGTAGGGCCGGGGATGAGGATGGGAAAGCAGGGGCTTCCGAGAGGAGACAGGAGCCGGAGCACAGCAAATAAGCAAAGCTCTGGGACCGTGGCCCTTACCTCTTGGGCAGAAGCAGCGAAGCTAATACATTCAAGCCACCAACCCGGTCCAGTAGAGAACCTGGAGAGAGAGGAGAAGGGAGTGAGCATCCTGGGGAAATCGTGAAACGTCTCCACCTCGGGCAGAATGAGGCCCTCCTGGGGCCAAGGGACCCTGCTCCTGTCACACCATCAGGATCCACAAGTTGGTGAATGGAAACTCAGGTCCCGACAGCCACTGGTTACCTTCATTTCTGGGCTCTAAGCCTCAGTTGTCCCCATCTTATGAATGGGGATAACTGATGCCTTCTCTTGTTGAACATCTGTTTTTCCCAGCAGACTGGAAGCTCCTTAAAGGGCAGGGACTGTGTCTTACACCTTTAGCCTTTGACAGAGGGCCTGGCAAACGTGGGATGCTCATTAAGTACATGATGGATGATTGAGTGAATGGATGGATGGATGGAGGGATTAATTAATTGACAAACTATGTATCTCAAAGGACTGCAGGGAGGGTCAAATAAGAAAGAAATGTGAAAGGGTTATTCATTATTAGGTGCCTGTGTGCTGTGGGGAGACGAACATAAAAGTCACGATGATGTTTCTAACTGGTATATTTGTTCACTCATTTATTCATTTGGTTAATCAGCAAATACTGAAGCTTATCTGAGCTGGGCTCCGGACCGAGTGTGGGAGGTATGGAGATGGATTAGACAAGGTCTCTGCCCTGTCTACTGGGAGCTCGAAGGCAAGCTGGGGAGACTGAATAAAGAACTGATGTCCACACACTGGGGTAAGCAGAGGATGCAGTGGGAATCCCAGGGGAGGTCAGGGAAGACCCAGGGAGGATGCAACCCCCGAGCCAAGCCTGGCAGACGAATCCACTTTAGTCAGGTGGAGGGGCCGCGTGGGAGGAAAGAGAATGTCAGGCCTTTGGTGACACAGGGCTCAGCGAGAGACGTGGGAAAGATGAGGCTGCAGAGATGGCAGGGGCTGCACCCAGCAGGGCCTGGTCCAAGCAGCTGGCGGGGAGGGAGATGATGCAGTTTGTCTTCAGAAAGGTCCCACTGCATGCTATGTAGAAGATGGAGAGGACGGAGAGGTCTACAGGAAATGGGGAGACCCTCTCCAAAGAGTGTTTGCTGAGCCTCTCTGCAGCCCTGCAGGAAGGCAGAGTGACGGCTGGTGTCATCCCCACTTTACAGATGCAGCAGGCGAGGCTATGAGGAGACTGACTTCCCCAGAATCCTGTACAGCTCAGTGAGGGGCGGAGCTGGTTAGACAGCTCAGGCCTGCGTGCCTCCTACTGAAACCCTGTTTCCTGCCTTCTGGGAACGTGGTCTTCTTGGAAAAGCTGTTTGAACCCACGCAAAGACCACCCTTGTTGTGGGCATTCAGAGAAGGAGCAGGGACTGGAGGATAGGGGGAGACTTCCCAGAGGAGACAGGGTTTCAAGGGGACCTTCCCACCAGGCGGGTCCTGATGAGTGAGTGGTCAGTGGGCAACGTCCGAAGCAGTGGCTCAGAGAGGGAGAGCCCTGTGGGTGGGGTCACACAGCCAGGAAGCTCACACCTGCCTGACATCTGTGTGTCCCTGTGGGTGCACTCTCCAGAGGGGAGACCTCAGGGGGATCCGCAGGATGGCCACGGACCTTAACGTTTGGCAGGCTACTTTTCTATCTCACGGCAAATCTGCTGGTACAGATGGGGAAACTGAGGCCCAGGACCAGCCAAGGACACAAGGAATTGGTGGAGGCGGGACTGGAGTTCAGGAGGAGAAAAGAGAAAGAGAAGATGGACGGAGACAGTGGGGAGAGTGATGATAGCTAGATAGATAGATAGATAGATAGATAGGAAGAAAAGAAAGAGAAGAGAGATGGGGAGACACAGACAGACAGAGAGGAGGAGTGGAGGGAGCCCAAGCAGAGAGACCAGAGAGAAGCCCAAATGGGAAAGTAAAGAAGGGGTGTAAAAGTAACAAGGGGTCCGCCCAACTCCTCCCCCCTCCCCCCTCTCCCTCTCTCTACCTGGGCCTCCATCTTCAGGGGTCAAGGGGACCCAGACCCCTGGTCCCTGTGGGGAGGGAGGAGCTGGGGTTTCTTCCCCACTCAAAGGCTGCCCACCACCCGCACCCCCGCCCCCGGAGCTAATCAGCGGCTGTCATCTCCACGGTGAGGTCTTGGTTAAGGAGATTTAGGGCTGGGATCAATAGGAAATTTAAAAATCGATGCAGCGCGCAGGGCAAAATCGATGGCGTTTAATCGCCTTGCCGATTCCCAGTCAAAACAATTAGCCGCGCTGAGTGTTGAACACGGTGGCGACACGGCATTAACCATCAATATTGGTGTAAGTGATGGCGGGGTGGGCAGGGGAATCCCCAGGCCTCTTAGGGGCCCGGAGTCAGGCAGTGCCTTCAGGCTGGGGTCCTCCCTGGAGGCGGCGCCCCCACTCCTGCCCTGGTCTCTGCCCTCTGCCCTCTGCCACCCTCATCTGCGATGCCCATAGGCAGGACCACCCCTGGCCCGTCTGCCTCCAATTCTCCTCCTCGTGCCATCTCCCAGGTCCCCGAACCCCCATATTCCCCTGACAAATCCCTCTCCCAAGTAGCTAACATCTCCCCACGGGAGAGGCAAGCCCTGTGGGAGCTGGGAGCCGTATTCCCAGCAGGACCTTGAGACTGGAAGATGGGAATGGGAGCTATTTAGAAGGTGCCTTCTCCCCATTTCACAGATGGGAACTCTGGGGAACGGAGGGAAAAAGCAGGTGGCCCATGGTGACGTGGCACGGGAAGCAGGACCGGAACCTTGACTTCTCTGACTCCGGAGTCTCTGTTCCTCGCAGCCGCGCCACAGAGGAGGGGAAGATTCCAATGTTTCCTGGGGAAGGAGAGAAGGTCCTGGCCCCTCAGCTCTCCTTGAAGCCACTAGAACTGCTTCTGGAGGGTAGGCTGGAGTCTGGCTCCACTGGGGGTCCCTACACCACCCAGTACAGGGTATGGCCCTGAGCTGGAGCTTGGGACAGGCCTGAGGATGACGGTGCCCATCGGCCCCCCACACACACTGCCCACATACACTTTCACTGAGGAGCAGACAGACAGAGCAACCGTCTCCCACAAACACATCAGCTCAGCTAAACTCAGCAGAGTAGCCCGTAGTGAGAGCAGCCGGGGTTTCCTGGGTGCTAGCTGCGTGCCAGGTGTGGTTCGTTGCTCTGCGGGTGTGATCTTCAAGAATCCTCACAACCCTTTGGTAAGTATCATTCTCACGATACAGATGAGGAAATGGAGGCTCAGAGAGGTGAAGTCACTTGCCCAAGGTCACACAGCCAAGAGGGGGCAGCTCAGTCTGACCGGACTCTGAGGGGAACAGGACACAGAGCGAACAAGATCTAATGACCACAAGCAAGAGAGTGGATGCAAGGAGGGGGTGCAGGAACCCAGCGCCTAGGCAGAGGTCCAGGAGGGGCCCACAGAGGCCCCTGAGGCAGAGGTGGGGCAAGCAAGGGGCGAGGCAAAACTGGAGACAGCCCTCGAAGCTCCTGACCTGGCAGGATGAGGACGGGAGATGGTGAGGCCGAGGCTGGCTCTCACCTTCTCTGAACTTGCCGGAGGGCTCCGAAGAGCCCCGAAGGGTTCTGGGGTGCTGCGTGGGGAGGGTGGAGGCTTCCCCAGCCACCTGCTCCCTGGCGCGGAGGCAGGGCGCGTGTGCGGGCAGGGGAGGAGGTCCGTGAGATGAGCCAGGGATTGATCTGACAAGGTCCTAATCAAATGGTCAATATCGCTGACCTGACCACTTAACCTATTGATAAGCTGGCAAGGATGGAGCAGGCGGAGAGGGCTCAGGAAGGACGGCAGCGAGAGGGCTGGGGGGCAGCCCGATGGGCAGTGCTCAGGCCCACAGTGTGCCTGGGTCTGGGGGCCTGGAAGAGGGTGGGCGGTTTCCTCCTCAAGTGCCCCCACCCACCTCCCCTCTGATAGGTCATGTGTCTTCTTCTTCTTTTTTTTTTTTTTTTTGGCCGTGCGCACAGCATGTGGGATCTTAGTTCCCTGACCAGGGATCGAACCCGCGTCCCCTGCATTGAGACTGGACCACCAGGGAAACCCCACGGTCATGTGTCTTCTGCGTGTGGCTTCTACCCAAGCCTATCCCTCCGGTCAGGGCCCCTCAGCCCCACCCTGAGTGAGGCTGGGAACCGTCCCCAGCACCCAAGCCATTCCCAGGTCCCCTTGGATCGTGCCTTAGCTTCTCACACATATGAGGGACTTCTCTGTGCCTCAATGTCCTTTTCTGTAAACTGGGGATAATTGCAATAGGAAATGCCAGGAAACAACCTAGATGTCCTGTGACTGGGGACTGGTACAATTCATGATGGTGCGGCAGCCACATAATGGAGGGCTGCGGAGTTGTAGAAAATATGCTTGAAATAAATTCATTGACAAGGAAGCGACGTTCCTAATCCATTGTTAGGAAGGAAGAAAAGGCAGGTTATAAACTGGTATGTAGTTTATGGTTCCATTTTTATGAAACGCGCGCACATACACACACACTTTTTTTTATTTTCCTAAAGGAAAAGGTTTAGAGCAGAAATCAGAATTCTTTTTTATTTTTTAATAAATTTTTTTTTTTTTGGCTGCACCGTGCAGCTTGGGAGATCTTAGTTCCCCGACCAGGGATTGAACCTGTGCCCAATCCCTGGGCCCCAGCAGTGAAAGCAGAGTTCTAAGCACTGGACCGCCAGGGAAGTCCCAGAAGTCAGAATTCAGAGTTTGGTCCCAGGCATCTAACTTTTAATACATTCTTTGGGTAAACTCGTAGGCATACTCCCATTGGAGGAAAAGCTATCTAGAAAGATAGGCATCAAGAAGTTAATTTTGTTTTTCATTTAACTAGATGATCATGGCGGGATTTTTTATCCCTTTGCATATCTGCATTTTCTACTTTTCCTACAATGAACATGCGTCACATGAGTTGACACCTGTTTGTAATTGCAAAAGGCGGGGCTAATGAGTCCTGCATCAGCAGGACTGTGGCGAGGCGCTCGGCAGACACACGATGACCGGTGTTTCTCTGACCCCTTTCCCTTTCCCGGACAGGCTTGTCTTACGTTCCCCCTGAGTCCAAGCCCAGCCGAGCCCAGCGCCCCCAAGAATGTGAATGAATCTGAAATCTGCTGAGTGGAGAAGCTCCTCTGGCTTCTCCTCTATTAGAGAGAACAGGGTAGGACCGAGCTGAATTCTGTGCCCTGTCCCCGCTTCAGGAAACTGGCTGAGGGCTTATGGGCAGGAGGGACAGCTGGAGGGGAAGCAGAGGCCCAGAGGGAAGGAAAGGATTTTCCCAGCATCACACAGCTGGTTGTAACAGAGCTGGGACCAAAGCCGCCTCCTGGGTTGTGCCATCCCACTGCCGAGAGGAGAAAAACCTGCAAGATCAAGTGTGCACGCGGGCCAGAGGACTAGTGAGAGGGCATGCGATTCTATGGAGCCGAAGAGCGTGGTGGTCAAAAAGCTGTGTGACCCTGGGCAAGTCACTTCATCTCTCTGAGCCTCAGTTTGCTCAAACATAAAACGGGGATAACACCTGCCTCACAGTGGTGGTGTGAGAAGTCAACAAGACCATGCTTACAACCAACTTAGGAGAGGGACTGACACAGAAAGGGGCAAGTGAGTGGTGGAAATGATATTAGGATTATCAGCCCACAAATGATGTATGTGAGTAGGATGTGCAGGGTGCGGAAGGGAATGCAGTGCGGGGGGCAGGAGGGAGGCGTGTCCTGGTACTCTGTCTTGGGGTGAACAAATGCAATGAAGACACCTGGCTCAATATGTTCCTTTAGGGACTTCCCTGGCGGCCCAGTGGTTAAGACTCCGAGCTTCCACTGCAGGGGGCACAGGTTCGATCCCTGGTCAGGAAACTAAAGATCCCACATGCCGCGTGGCACAGCCAAAAATATATATTTATATGTTCCTTTGTTCACTTGTTCATTCATTCATCCATTCATTCATCCAATAAGCACTTCCTGAGGCCAATTCTAGGTCAGACCCTGTGTCAAGCCCTGCAATCCGCATATGAACAATGGGAGTTCCTGCTGAGTTAGTAAAGAGGAATTGGGGATGGCTGGGCTGCTCTCTCATCTGTGAGAGTTGCTTGCCTCAGTGGCCTCCAAACCACCCTTTGAGGCTTCTGCTGAAAGGGGCCGAGCAGGAGCGCGAGCCCCCACCGCCTGCCCGGTGCGGTACTTCAGGTGGGTGTGCGAGCACACGTAGGAATAGTAAGGTCTGTGCAGACGGGCTGTGTTCACCTTTGTGATTCACAGCCCCGCACACCAGGCCTGACACTCTGGGGACACGCCGTGCTCGATTTTTTTTTTCCCTTTGTTTTTTTTTTTTGTTTTTTTTTTTTAATGAAAAAAAAAAAATGTTCAAAGCGCCTAGCACAATGCCTAACACCTGGCAGGTCCTCAATAAATAGCAGCTATTATTAGCATCATCATCACACACCAGATCACTCTTGATCCCTACAAAAACCTTATTTTGCCGACGAGAAAAATTGAGGTTTAAAAGGAGAGATGTGATTTGCCCACAGCCGTGGCTGGGACTCAAAGCAGGGTGTGTGCAACCCTACAGTCTGGGGTCTGCCTTTTCCTGTCATGGGGTGGGTTGTCAGGGTCAGGGAGTGGGGGAAGGGCAACAGTTGGGGGGTAAGCAGACGTGATGATGGGGGGGCAAGGATGCTTTGGCTGGGGTGAGGGGAGCATTGTCAGGAAGATGGAGTGGAGTGTACAGGCCCAGGATGATGGGTGTAGAGTCTGGCTGCTTCAGCCAGCTGGCTTCCTTCCTCAGGCAGGAGGTGGCCTGACTTGCCGATGCCCCTACCACACTAGTAGGTGCAGGCCCCCTTCTCCCCCAGAAGGTGAGCTCCCTCCACTCCTGTTCAGCACCGCCGACGTCCAGCTCTACTATTATACTGGACAAGTTGGATGACAAGGGACCCAGCTCCTGTTCATCTGACAAACATCCACTGTGCACTTACTGTGTGCTGAGCATCGTTCTAGGCAGTGGGGATACAGCCGTGAACAAGACAAAGTCCCTGCCCTCACAGTGTTGACTTTCTAGTGGAGGAGGAGATACAATAGATAAGAATATATACGTCAGAGCTAAGAAGGAAAATAAAGCAGGTGAAGGGGTAGGTTACAAGATGATGTTACTTTAGACTGAGAGGTCAGGAAAGGCCTGTTGGGGAAGGTGGGCTTTGAGTAGTGTTGGGGGTAAGAGCTTTCCTGGCAAAAGGAACAGCAGGTGCAAAGGCCCTGAAGCAGGAACAAAGTTGGTGTGTTTGAAGAAGAGCAAGAAGGCCAGAGTGGCCTGAGCTTCTGGAGGCACGAGGAAAGGTGTGGAAGTTGAACAGGCAAGCGGGTACCAGTTCATGCAGGGCTTCCAGGCTAAAG
The DNA here is from genome assembly GCF_028564815.1 of Eubalaena glacialis. Lineage (NCBI taxonomy): Eukaryota > Metazoa > Chordata > Mammalia > Artiodactyla > Balaenidae > Eubalaena > Eubalaena glacialis. The sequence goes on along the minus strand of NC_083733.1, from coordinate 58,188,564 downwards.
AAGATGTTCTAAGTGTGTTGGGGGACTCAATATGGCAGATGAAAGTTGGTCTCACCTTCAAAAACCAAGCTCCATCCTCACTGCTTCCCCATATACCACGTGGGGCCTTCTGACCTATTCATTCTCTAAGAACAAGCTCCAGATGCCTTCAATAAACCCTTGGAGCCCCAGACAAGGCTCCTTCAGGGTCGACCCTCCCATCCTGGGGACTCCTCTGGGGCAGGGAAGGGACTGGCTCATCCGTACACCTTGGCACCCAGCTAAGGCCTGGCCACAGGAGGCCTCAGAAAACAGCGGAGTGTCAATGGTCACTAAAAAGGACTGTCACCCTTGACCTCCACCTCCCAGCAAATCTCCCTGTGGGAGCAAGTTGTAGCTTGTTCAACTCTGCCCAGCGGCAGAGAGAAGGGGCTGGAGCAGGGGGAAGGCAGCTGTGGCACCGCCCTGGCCAGGCCTTGTCCAGGGCTCCCAGGGTGGATGGGCAGGACCCCTCCCTCTGGGGGTCTCCCTGTCCTCCTCCCGTCCCTCCTCCTCACCAGACTCTGAGATCCCTGACTTAGTACGTGGCTCACATCCTGTCAAGCCCCTCCTCAAAACCCTTCTGTCTACGCGGTGCGCCTGAAATAAATCCGAGCCTCACAGCCCTTCCCAGTGATGTCAAGCTTCATTTCTCGCCCCTACCTGAACACACCTGCAAGTCCAGTGACGTGCACATTTGCTCACACCTCCGTGCCTGTGCACAGGGAGCGCCTCTATTTCTTTATTTTTTATTATTTTTTATTTTTGGCTGCACGGCGAGGCTTGCGGGATCGTAGTTCCCGACCAGGGATCGAACCCACAACCCCTGCAGTGGAATTGCGATGTCCTAACCACTGGACCGCCAGGGAATTCCCGGGAGTGCCTCTATTTGGACAGCCCTCTGCCTCCCCTTTTCCTCTGGACCCTGCCCACAATTCTCCATGTCACCTCCTCCGTGAAGCCCCCTGGACCCTCCCAGGCAGCACAGCCCTGGCACACTCTGTGCACCTCTGTCAGAGCCCAGACATCTGGACCCCAGCCAGGGGGACCCCATTTTCCACCAGAGGAGTTTTCTAAAGGGTCACTGAGGTACAGAGGACTGGGGGTGGGGGCATCTGTGTCCTGCATTATTTATGCCTGTGCAGCCTCAGTAAGTTTTGGGAGGGATGTGTGTGCACATTTAGAATCAGTATGTTGTGGCTAACGCTCAGCTTAAATGTCATGTCCACAGAGGTGTTACACCTGACCCGCCCATCTCAACCAAGTTCTCCCACGATCCCTTCCCCCGGCCCCTTGTTCCTTTCCTTCCCAGATGTTATCACCGTTCATAACTAACTACACACTGAAGTCCAATCAGTACCCATCCTGTTGGCTCCAAGCTCTTGGAGAGCAAGGCCCAGGTCTGTCTTGTGAATCACTGTTTCCCAGCTTCTAAGATAGGGCCTGGCTCACGTAGGGCCCAGTTCCTGTGTGATGAATGAATTCATTCCGTGAATGTGTGATGAATGAATTCATTCCGTGAACGTTTTTAGACCTGAGCATCTACCCATTTCCATTTTGCTCTAAGGGAACAAGTCTAAAGTGGGGGATGTCTGTGTGCTATAACTCAGAACACGTCCCTTCAGGTCACTGTGAGTGGCTTCCCTGTGGGACCTCTGAACGTGGCCTGTGTGCACCCATGGGCATGTGGGCTGAGATGTCGCCATATTTAGTATCTGTGCTTGTACCTTTCCTGCTGAAAAGACTCTCCACGTGAGGAGCACCCTGGGGTTTTAGTATTTGTCTTGCCGTGTGATGTCTCGGTACCTACGAGCACGCATGGATGTCTGGGCTTTCATACCTGTGTGTGAGTGCGTGCTTATCCTTGTTTTTATATCTGGTATGTCCATTTCAACATCTCTGGAGACGTGTGCACAAGCATCTGTGTGGATTTGTAGGCTTTTATATCTACGTGCTTTCTAAAGAGAATCTCTGACCAAGGGTACGGGTACCTGAGTCTCAGGACCCACGGGTGCACAGATCTGTCATGTATTTGAGAATGTGTGTGTGTGTGTGTCTATTTTAGAACCACTGCATGTGTCTGCAAGTATATCTATTTCAAAATTTCAAAGTCTCTGACTATACTTTGTAGTTTGGAGGGTGTGTGTGTGTGTGTCTCTGTGTGTGTGTATGTGTGTGTGTCAAGAATGACATGGACATGGGTACATCTGTGTGTCCCTCTTCCCCTTTCCAGCCTGGATGAGTACCCCTTCTCTGCCTCTCTCTCACGCACACCCACCCATGCTCATATGTGCCGCGCGGATGGGGAGGGGGCCAGGGTGTCAGCGAGCTCCTGTGTCACAAGGTTAATGTCTCCGCAGCCAGGCAGGCTGGGCCCTGAGGGGAGTGGTGGGGAGGGGCTGGTCCCCACAGCCCCTCTGATAAATATGTATTTGGGGCTGCTGTGCTCAAAGGTCACGCGGGGAGAAGGAGGAGGAGGGGTGGTCTGTACTGTGCGGTGTTGCTGGGTCCCAGCCAGGCCCAGCCTGGGTTGTGTGACCCCCTCCAGAGGGATGATGCATAGATTCAGGGAGATGTCCCCCTCATCTGGTCTGGCCCACCCCACCCACAGCTATGCTCAGAGGGAGATGCTGTGTGGACACACAGATATTCAGACTCTGGAGCAGGCAAGCACACAAGCCCACACCCGCTGATGCCCAGACAGAGGCTCTGACGGATGCACAAAGGCGGCCTTGTGGGCCACCAGGTGCATGGACAGCTGGAGTCCAGGCCATTCCTTCTCCCTCACCCCAACCTTCACCCAACACCGAAAAAAAATACAAGCACACAAGAGTGCACAGCATCTCATGAAAAGAAAGGTCCTTGCACACTCAATACACACATGCACGTATGAGCACAAAGGTACACGAGGTGCATCAAGAAGGGTCCCTGAGCACTTTGTGGGTGGGTATGTACACACACACACACACACACACAAATGCACATACAAAGATGCACACAGATGCACCACAAGAGTGCCCAGGACACAAAGTTCTACGGAGGCAGGTGCACGCTGATGTATGTACACGCACATACGCACACATGCACACTCACCCATACAAAGACCCCAAGACACGCACACCAGGCAGGATGCCGGCAGGACCAGGCTGGGAAACCCACCCTGTCGCAACACAGCCGGCTCTGGCCCTCTCCCCACTGAGGCGAGAAGGGCCACCCAGCCTCTGCTCTGTGGCCCCCCAGCCGGCTCCAGCCAAACGCGCCATCATTTGTCCAGCCCCGAGTCACATCAATTGTCGAGCCTCCCTCCTCGCTGACCGGCCATCTCGGCCATCAGCGGCCTCGGCCATTAGTCGGCTCCCGCCTCTGGCCTGTGTTTGTTGAGTCTCCCTTACCTGGCAGAACCGTCCAGACCAACGGAGCCCTTTCAGGGTCTGCCTGACCCCTTCCCCAAGGGATTCTGAGGTCCCCTGTCGTGTGACCCTCAGCCCAGGCCTCAGGGCGACCCCCTCCCCTCGGCGCACCGCTCAGGCGGTCATTCTTCAATGACCGCTGCCCACGGTGGTTCTGGTGGATCTCGAGGCTGTGTGTTTGAGTGTGTGTGTGTGTGTGTGAGTCCTCTTGTAGGCATGTGTGTATGGCTGGTGGGGTGGCTACAGCTGTGCTTTAAGTCAAAAGGAGTGTGTGCATGTGCGTGCGTGAGTGTGTCTGTGTGTGTGTGTGAATAGGGCTTAGGATACCAGCAGCTGTGCTTAAAGTCAAGGAGTATCTGAGCGTGTGTTTGTGCGTATGGGGAGTTGGGATGTCAGGGGCGTGCTTCACACGTGTGTGCGTGCATGTGCACATGTGTGCGTGCTGGAATGCAGGGAGTGACTGGGTGTACGGGTCTGGCCTTGGTGCAGGGGCTGTGAGGGACTGTTTCTGTCTCGGGCATGGGGATCAGCGCGGTACAGGCTTCTGCTTTGCAAGCGGTTGTGAGCGAGCGGAGTGTGTCTCTCCTGGAGTCTGCTGCCTGTGTTTGTGAAAGTGACAGATGCTGCCTCCCTGGCCTCACTGCGGGGGATTAAGTCTGTGAATGCCACATGAGTCCGCACCCCGGTGGGGGAGGGTCCCCAGCCTGCTCTTACACTCACGTGTGCGGGCCACAGCCCTGAACGGTATAGGGTCTTGGGGATGACGGCTAAAGTACCCCCTTGCCAGTTTCTCTGAAGGAGAGCGCGTCCGAATGGACGCCGGGGTGAAGGGCTGTGTGCGTGTGCGCTCAGGCGCTCACTCACGCTCACACTCTAGTCCGTGTTGTCCAAGGCACACTGTCTAAGATGCACATGTGCGCTCAAGATCACACACGTGATAGCTCCCCAGGGCCAGAGAGATCAAGTCCAAACTTCTCAGAACCTCCAGAGATAGGCCCTGCGACACCGTGCCAACCTCAGCTCTTAGGGCCATGCCCCCAACCTGGGCCGCTTCCTCCCTGCTCCCTGCTTCCCTCGGTCATCTTTCCGCCCTCTCCCCTTGCCCCCTTCCTCAGTGCCTGAGCATCCTCAAAGACCCACTTCCCTGTTTAAACACACACCTCCCTCCTCCGGATTCCCGATGACCCAGAAGCTCCCTTTGTGCTCCAGGCACCCAGAATCTTGTCTAAGGCTGGGTCCACTTCAGAGCCCATGGTTGGTCCCTAACAATCGTTTTCAGGTAAGGAGTGATCATGCTGCCATGGCCTGACTACCTCAGGGAACTAACTGTACTTCATTAGCTGGGTGACTCACACCACTCAGTAAATACCTATTGAATTCGGGGACCTAGGAGGTGGGGTCACCCCCTCCAGCCTCCTTCCGAGTGTGTCAGAGCTGGGAAAGCTGCCTGCCCCGAGGATCTAAAGAAGGTGGGGCTGTGGATGAGTGAGGGAAGGGGCACCTGCCTCCCAAGGCCACCACCTGCATCTGGGAAGGTGGCTGTGCAGCACGGGGCTCACCAGCAGGGGCTGGGGGGGAACATAAGCTCATTGGTAACCCTATCATTGAAGAGGGCCAGCCCCAAACTGTCACCCACAGAGTGGGCTCTCAACCTCACTCCTTTGCTGGCTTTCCCTTCAAGATACAAAACGAAACCCAGGTCCTCAAAGCCCTTGCTGAGCCACGTAAGGCATCCATCCACCTGACAGGTCCTGGGAGAGGGCCTGTGGATGGACGTCTCAGGGGGCAGGGAGGAAGTGGGGGAAGGCGCCGAGCCAGGGAAAGGAAATGGTGCTGGGACAGATAAGAGGAGAGGGGCAGGCCTCCAAAGACAGGCCAGGCTTGATACCAGGAGTCCAAGACCTCAGTCCTAGCACCGCTTGGGTGCTCATAAGCTGAGAGAATCAAGCCCTCATCTGTGAAAGGGGCACCATCAGGGCTGCCGTAAGAGGTAGGCGGTTGTAAGGGGCGTCGTCATCGTTATTATTATTATTATTATTATTAGATTAGGAGTTGTTAGGCCCAAGGGAAAAACAATGAGTGATATATATTTAGAAGAAAGAACAGACCCCGGTCTGAGGAGACCCCCACATCCACTCTCTCCTCCAACAATTCCCCACGGGTTTCTCAACCATTTCAATCCTGAAAAAAATACTGGAAATTAACCAGCACATGCCAGACAGGGAAACTGCTTCCTTGCCCCCATCTAAGTCCAAGTACCCACTGGCATAGCCATCTGTCCCCCGATCCAGGGTCATGCCCCAACACACTACGAATATGCACCAGAGCTCTGACAAGCTCTACCCAGGGGGGTACTGAGGTTGAGGTCCCTAGCTTGGCTGTCACATCGGTGGGGGAAAGGCTTCTGGCCTATGGCCCTTGCATGCAAGGAGCGAATGTGTATGAACCAGAATGCAGGGGGCCTGGGGTGACCACTGATGGGTCTGCTGGAAAAAAATCTGGCTAGCATGCTGTTTAGGATGTATGGGCTAACCTCCATCACACACACAGCATGGGTGTGGGCGCACACAAACACACACACACACACAAACACACACTGTGGCTGAGTTCTTTCCATACCATGGTCCGTGAAACAGACACCCTCCATTTTCCCTGCAAAGACTGACAGAGGGAAGTGAGGGCAACCAAGGTCCCCAAGGATGGCATTGCAACCTGCCGGAAGGTTGGCCAGCAGCCTAAGGGAAATGGGGATCTGGACCTTTCCAATGGACGTGGATGGGCCTCTGTCCAGCCTTATCCAGAAATCAGGAAGTAGATGCAGAATCCCATTACCAGCAACTGGAGATGCTGCCGGTGGCCTTGATGCGATTCCCTCCTGGCCCGCCTGCCACCCCCTGCCACGGGACGCTTTGTTACTACGGAAGAGCCAGGGAAGGTTTCTGTGGGCTGGCAGACTTCGGGGAGGCGGGATCTTTTCTTGTTTTGTTTTCTTGAACCCAGCTTCAAGGTTGCTGTGCAAGCATGCTGTCAAGCCCACCCCTACGCCCACGACCTCTGTGCACATTTCTCATCACTAAACCGGGACCCTACTTCACAAACCCACCCTCCTTCTGACCTAGGACACACAGAGACCCAGAGACACCTAACAAGAATAACAACAACAACAACAGTAATAATAGCTCTATGTCAAAACGGTATTATACTTTCACACAGGTGACTTTATTCCATGTGTACTCTTGGGGCACACACCACAGTCAGACCTAGTACTTGCACGCAGAGCCTGTAGGCCAACCACACTGCACGTACAGACTGACGCACCCACCGCCGATGCCAGACTTGGCACACAGATCTGCACACGCGCCAACGGCTGCCACGCACAGAGCCAGAGTGCCTCCCGAGTGCACACGCAGCGAGGGCTCCATGGACATCGAGACAAGGGAAGGACCTTCCAGGATAAATACTCGCGCCAACTCCCTCCTGCACACGCATCACCCACAATGGGAACCCCCAGTACCCAGTCTCCCCCCGCTGGACACACATGTCATGATTCTACACCTTTGGCTCTTCACTCTGCCAAGGCTTCCAAGCCCTGCACACAGTCAGTCCGTCCTGCACGCCTCTCTCAATGCCCGTAGGCCGTGTACACATGCACATGGCCGCCATGGTCTGACTGTACACTCCAGCCCCTCACTGCGCACTGACACCACACTCTCCCTTCCTGCCCTGGGGGAGGGGGCAAATTCGCCTTGCAGGATGGTAAGAGGCTAAAAGCTACTGAGTTAAGCGTCTCATTGGGTCTTTCCCTAAATCCAGGACCAGCTCCCTAACTCTGCAGGCCTCAGGATGGAGGGAAAGAGCGGGGAGTGGTCAGCAGGCCAGAGGCTTTCTCTTTGGATCTCTTACCTGGGGCGCAAAAGCTCTGAGGACCCTCTCAGCTGGACCCCCGCACAAACTGCCTCCCCTTTTCACTTCCCACTAGCCATCCGTGTCATTTTCTTCTCCGTCCACACCCTTCTCTCTCAGCGGGGCTGAGTCCAGAACCATGAGCCCTCACTTAAAGTCTTCCCCTCCCCCTGCCATGGCCCCAGTGAGCATCCAGCAGGACTTCTCCAGGAGGCCAGAGGAAATAGGGGGATGGCGCTAGAGCCCCCCCACCCGGGGCAGACCCAAGGCCCCAGCAGGGATAAAAGAGGGTAGAAATACATGGGTCTGCGGAATAAGGCTTAGGCTCTGGTGGGAACTTGGGGGAGTCCTGTCTTTGCACAGAGCCCCTCTCCCTGGCACGCTCGCTGTTCAAGCCGAATGCTACAAAAGTGATGAATAAATGAAACTGAGGGAGGGGGTAGAAAGGACGGGGCAACAGGGGAAATGAGTGGCAGGGAGGGAGACAGGGGGAAGGGGGAAAAGAGAGAAAAAGAAAGGGAGGGTGGAGAAAAGGAAGATGGCAAAAAAAGAAAACCTGAGGGGGTGGGGGGTAGTTTTTGTGGAGAGGAGGAAGAGACAGAGAAACTGGAAAACAGGGAGAAAGAGACACCAGCAAAGGAGATGGAGAAAAAGGAGCCCGAGGTAGGACATGAGAGGAAGAAAAGAGAAGGGAGCAAAGAGGCAGGAGGAGGCGGCCGAGGGGGTTCCCCAAGTTACAGACTTTGCCCAGAGAACTGAGGGGCGCACCCTGGCTCCCCAACATCGCTCCGGGGCCCTGGAGCTCCGCTGCCCACCTCTCCGGCCAGAGATGTCGATGCCTCTTGGAGCCCCGATCCCGGCTTCCACCCTTCTGGCAGTCCGAGGCACCCCGTTTCTTTCTCTTGCCCCTCATTCCCACCCCCAGCCCTTTCTCGTTCCCCGTGCCCTCTTACCTCTCCCCCCCATGCACCCTGCTTGCTTCCGAGCTTCAGACAGCATCACCAACCAATATCCTCACCATCATCACACTACACGGGCCCCCACACCCCCAGGAAAGGGAGGAAAAAAAAAACAAAACAGGCGGCACCGCCACCAGCCCTGACCCCCTCTCGCCTCATTTTCTCCACAGTCGCCCGTTCCCCAAATGCAGGGTCCAAAATGGGGATCCCGCCCAGCCCGGGGAGCCTCTCCAAAGCGCCGAACGAAGCCAGTCGGGCGCAGATGCCACCTTGTCTCTCCTCTCGCTCCTTTTTGTATATGATGGCCCCAGCCGCGATGTGGTTTATTTTCGTCTTTTTATTGGTGTTATTTTTTTCCTCTTTTTCTTTATATTTTTGGCCTGGGGGCGGCAGCGATGAAAGCGCCCACCGCCCCTCTCCTCCGCCAGCTCCCGGCCGGCCGCTCTTTCTCTAGTCTGCGCTCCTGGGCCTCCCTCCTTTCTCTTCTCTGTCTCCGCTCTGCTCCTCCGTCCTTTCAGCTCTGTCCCCAGTCGACTGCTCTCTCCTCTCTCTACTGCCTCCCCCTCCACGCCTCTCCTTTCCCCTTCCTTCTTGCCCCTTCTCCCCTTTTTCTCTCCCTCTTCACCTCCTCTGCGTCCCCATTTCTTCCCATCCCTCCCCCCCCAACCACGCACATCTCTCCTTTGGTTCCCTCGCTGCCACCAACAGTAAGCCGACCCCACACACACACCTCGCCCCCAAATAATAAAAATACCCAGCCAGGGGGCAAAGCCCCGACGCCGAGCGCCGGGAGGGAGGCGAGAGGGCCGGGGCCGCAGCGGCGGCGGGCAGCCCGAGCGCGGTGCGGAGCGAGCGGCGCCCGCCCGGCTCCCGCCCGGAGAGCTCTCTGCAATAGGCCGAGCCGGCTGCATTAAGCTTCTTGCAATCAATAAAGCGCGGGTCAGATTATGCAAAGCGCAGATATTAATATGCAAAGTTTTAAAGATTTTTAAATGGAAGGGCGAGCGCGGCGCGGGCGGGCAGGCAGGGGCTGCGAGGGGAGAGGGAGGAAGGGAGGGCGGGCGGGCGGCGCGCAGGCGAGCTGGGGAGAGGAGGAGGCTGCCCGCCGCCCGCCCGCCCGCCCGGCTGCGCCGCGCCGCCTTGCCTTACCGCTGCTCCCATCGGTAGGCGCCGCTGTCTTCGCCATGCGCGTCAGCTGCACGGCTCCGAGGGGATGGCCGAGGAGGAGCCGCCGCCGCCAACGCTACCCCCGCTCCCGCTCCCGCTCCCGCGCCCGCTCGCTGCCTGCTGCTGGCGCTGCTCTGGCCGCTGCTCCTCGCCTGAGCTGCCGGCGCGAGCCCAGGCGCGCGCCATCCCCGGCTCCCACCTTGTCCCCATGGCAACCCCGGGCCCAAGGATGCTCAGAGAGAGAGCGCGAGCGAGAGAGCGAGGGGGGAGAGAGGGAGAGGGAGAGGGCGGGGAGCGCAGGGGACACGGAGGCAGGGAGAGGCCCCAGACTCACAGAGACACAGAGATTCACAGAGACAGAGACACGCAGAGACACGCAGAGATAGGCTGAAACAGATAGAGATGCAGTAACAGAAAGAGGGGAGAGGCGTAGGGAATAGAGGGGGACACAGAGACAAGGAAAAGCACAGAGACCTACAGAGACACACAGAGATACACAGAGACATACAGAAAGAGACAGAGGGGAAAGGGAGGGGCAGGGAGCAGAGGGGGACTCAAAAGCAGGGAGGTGCCCTGAGGCCTGGAGACTCACAGAAACACCCAGAGACACAGAGACATCCAGAGACAGAGACAAGGGGGAAAAGGGAGAGGGAATAGGCAGGGAGCACAGAGGACTCAGAGGCAGGGAAAGACTCATAGAGACAAAGAGATGCCCAGAGACAGAGACATAGAGTCAGAGAGACACAGAGACACACAGAAACATATAAACACAGAGACAGAGCGAGAGGGGTGGGGAACAGAGGGGGACTCAAAGGCAGGGAGATGTCCTAAGACCCAGAGACTCAAAGAGACACCAGAGACACAGAATACAGGAAGGAAAGGGAGAGGGGAGAGGGTGGGAGTACAGGGGATACGGAGGCAGGGTGAGACTAACAGAAGCAGAGAGATGCCAGAGACACACAGAAACATGTAGACACAGGCATGGGCGGGTGGTAAGGAGAGAGGTGGGGAGAGCAGATGGGGACATGAAAGCAAAGAGAGGCACTTAGAACCAGAGACACTCAGAGACAAAGAGATAAGGAGAAGAGATCCATGCAGAGAGAGAGATGAAGAGTCAGAAAAACAGCCACAAAGAAGCAGACAGACAGCAGATGTGAATAGTCATAGAGAGAGACAGAGACAGAGACACGGATAAGAGAGAGAGACACGCAAGAATCAGAGATAGGAGAAAGAGCCACACTCAGAGAAAGAGGGAGGAAGAGGCAAGACAGAGCTGGAGAGATAGAGAGATAGGAAGACACAGAGACAGAGACAGGCACAGAGAGATAGACACAGAGATAAGAGAGACATGCAGAGTCAGAGAGATATGAAGAAAGAGCCAGAGAGAGGCAAAGCCAGAAAGACACTGACAGAGACCAAAAGATACAGAGACTGAGATAGAGAAAGAGAAAGAGGCGCAGAGAGAGAGGGGCAGAGGCAGACAAGGAGATAGATGACTAGTGAGATGTAGACAGAAACATAGAGAAACATAGGGATTCTGAGAGGGAACCTAAGAGACAGAGAGAAAGAAATGTGCAAAGAGAGACACAGAGGCCAAGATGGAAAAAGAGACAAGAAGAAATACAGACAGTGAGAGACAGAAAGCAAAGACAGAGATTTACAGAGGCAAAGTGATGATGCAGAGAAACACAGAGATAGAGACCTGGACAGAGACTGCAAGAGACAGAGGAGACATCTAAAGAGACAGAGAGAGATATGGTCGATGGAGACAGACAGACACTGGAAGAGGTGCCCTGGTGGACAGAAATCCATAGGGAGGTACAAGACAGAGACACCAAGAGATAAATGGAGAGTCCGAAATACAGAATGAGACTGGAAAAGGTGTGTGTGGTAGGGTGGGGGACAAAGAGGCAGAGCCTAGGGAAAGCAGAAAGGTGCAGGCTGGGGTGAGAGCAGAGACCAGGAGAGGGACAAGGGGGTCTAGGGGAGCGGAGGGGGAGAGAACAGGAGAGCAGGTTGGGGGAGACAAAAATAGCAGGGAGGGGAGGGAAGCAAGGAGGGCAGGACACGGTCACTGAACACCTCCCCTGTGCCCGACACAGTAAGGCTGGGGAGGGAGAGGAAGGAAAGGGAAGCTGAAGGGGAAGGGACCCTGGGCCCCGGGCAAAGTCCGCTCCGAGTCTGAGGAGGACACGTGGCCGCCAGCCCCGGCCGGCGGGGGCGCTGCGGTGCGGGGAGGAGGATGGGGCTGCGAGCGGTACCCAGACCGGGAAGGGGTTTGGGGAAGGAGGGCGCGGGCGCGCCGCGCGGTCTGGGCTCGGCAACAGCCTGTCGCTTTGTTACCCGTCATCCGGCTGCCCCGTGCCGACTGAATGGGCACACAGGATCGTCGCGTTGGGTGCGTGAGAGAAACATGAGAATCGCCAACTGCCCACGTGTACCGAGAGGGCTCCCGGGACCTACAATGCAAGTGCGTAACAGAAATAAATACAGGAAACACCTACCCCGCGGGCGTACAAAGTAAGTACACGGGACCGTGCAGCGTGCTTAACAGACACGGAAGTACCTACTACCCCGTGTGCGCAGCAGCCTCTTGGGACCCACACTGTGTGCACAAAACAAATAAATGCAAGAAATACTCACCGCGTGTGCATACAAAGTAGGTACAGGGACTTTCGCAGCCCGTGCATAAGAGACATGGAACCACTTAATACATCCTACACATCGCAGGCCCTCAGGCCCTCAGGCCCCACCCACACTGACTGTGCAGGACACAAATAAATACAGGAAATGCCTGCCCCACCTGCACACAGACTAGGCACACAAGACCTACAGGGAGGGCATGGCCATAGGAACCACATACCAAGCAGCTTGCCAGAATCCACACTGTGTATGCACAGCGCAAATGAACGCAGGGAGTACTGTTTGGCCTGTGCCTATAACGCAGGCGCATGACCTAATGGGCCTCCCTAGTGTCAACGTGAGAGAGGCCCATGAGCAGGTTCTGGAGACCCACAACATGAGTAGAACACAAGTTACTATAAGAAACTCCCACTCCGTTTGCAGACAAAGGCACATGGGTCCCGCTAGTAAGAAGGAAACCCAAAAAAGGTGTGTGTGTAATGACAACACAGGAATGGCCCACCCTGGAAAGAGCAAGAAGGAACACGGACCCTGCAATGAACGTACCCAACAGACCCCGGTGTGTGTGTGCACAACAGACAGAGGATGACTGCCAGAAGGGAGGTTCCAGGCCAGGGCTGGGGCCAAGGACAAGGATGGGCTGTGCTCTGCCTCACCCCCCAGCACCTAAAAGGACGGCATGTGGTGAGGGCTCATCCCTTCTAAGAATGACCAAGTATGCGATAATTACGTGTATGATGAATACACACTAAGGACACGAGTACCAGTGTTAAGGATCCAAAAACATTGATTTGCTACGTGGGAAGTCCATTTCAGATGCTCACTAGACAGGATGTTGAGTGGCCCACGTAGGATAGGTATCCCCTAATTATCCAGAATATCCATATCAAGCAGAAGCTGACATTCCTCATGTACGTACCAGAAGCAGATGCGGGAGGACAGCCCTGGGGGCAGGTTGTCCTAAATGCTCTCGAGGGCTCCACCCAGCCCTGAGTCATAACCCTGGGAGGGTTGAGGCAGCCACCAGGCACGTTCGAAGATGTATGGGGGACATGGCACACAACGCTGGGAAAATGTGCGTGCTCTCCCTGCTTCTGAAAGAGCCCTGATTCCAGAAGTGTGGATTCCTCTGAAGAGTGTGTGTGTGGGGGGGGGTCTGAGTGAGGGCCGTGTCTGGGTACAGATATGCATGCACGCAGTTCTTCCCCTGTGAGTGAACTTGTGTGCTTAGCTCTCACCCTTCCTCGTTCGGCCCATTCACATTTCAGAAACTTGTGTAAAAATAACGGTACCTGGTGTTATAAATGCAATATGTTGTAAGCTATGGATACTTACAATTGTGTCTGCATATCTGAACGCACCTCTGGATAGAGGCACATGCTCGCTAATGCAACGTGTCTGTTCACGCATCTGTGGCCACGTGTGTGTGTGTGTGTGTCTATCTTTGTGTCTGGCTCCCAAGTCTTGGGTCTCCCTTACACCCCTGAGGGTAAAGGGGGTAAGATATGGGAAATGGAGGCACATGGGGTGGAGGAAGGAAACTGGGAGAAGGAGGAGAGAAGTGGTACAAGAAGAAGGGGGGGAAAAAGAGAAGTAGAAGTGGAATGGGACCTCGGGAGAAAGGAAGGAGGAAGGAAGGAAGGAGGCCGTGGGGACAGAGGCAGACGGGAGACAGTGGATGAGAAAGGGGGGAGCACAGGGACAGCAGGTAAATGGATGGAGAGAATGGAGGGGAGACTGGAGGAGAAAGGAGGTAAGTGGGGCGGACAGGAGACCAGCGAGAAGAGAGTGGGCTAAGGGTGTCAAGAAGAGGGACCTAGACTGGGGAGAGGAGAAACGAGATGAGAGATGGAGGGAAGGAGGAGAGGGAAAGAAATCAGAGAGACAGAGGTTTTTCTGGCCAGTACAAAATTCAGAGATTCCCCCAAGGTCCTCCCATGGGAAGGTGTTTGAGTGGGGCATGAAGGGGGTGGCAGGAAGTAGAAGAGAGGAGGGAAGAGAAATCGTAACTCAGCATCCCGGGATGGGGCAGAGAGCTGCCTCCAGCATCCCAAAAGGAGCTCAGAGAGAAGGGCTCCTGGGGCACAGAGAATGGTACCCAAAGCCAGCCCGAGGTGTGGAGGCAGCTGCAGGGGGAGGGTCCAGGAGGCAGTGGGAGGAGGAGCTGGCAGACTCAAGGAGGTGAGGGCTCCGTGGTACAGAGGTTTCCAAAGGCCAGAAGGGCGGGCAAGAGTGGAGAACCAAGGACCAGGTAGAGGGAAGAAGCTTAGAAAGGAGCAGAGGAGCGAGAGCCTGCTGGCTAGAAATAGCCAGGGCAAATGGAGGAGCGGCTGGAGGGCGACGTGAAGGCCACTGGGCATCTTGCAGATGGGCCTAGTGTTATGCACTTCCAAGGATCAAGAAGCTCTTCTAGGTTGTCTCTCCCAGAGCATATGATTCAGTCCCATTTAAGAAACATTCAATGAGTGCTAGTATGCGCTAGGACCGTGCTATGAGCTGAAAACACAAAGGTGACCCTCACAGAGACCCTGTTGTGGGGTGGAAAAAGACAATAAATACGCAGTTACTGATACACTCAGCAACGCAGATGAACCCGAAAAGCAAAGTGAACAAGGCTTGTCACAGGAGACTACATACGGTAGGATTCCATTTACACGAAATTCTAGACAGAGCGAAACTCTAGTGACAGAAAAGTAGCTCAGTGGTGGAAAGGAGATGGGATTGGGAGGAGGGACTGTAGCAAAGGGACAGGAGGGAACTTTGGGGGGTAACGGAAATGTTTTGCATCATGACTGTGGTGGTAGTTACATGACCCTGTGTGTGTGAAGAACCATCACACTGTACACTTACAGTTGGTGAATGATTGTATTTAAATTATACTGCAATAAAGCTGACCAAAAATACATAAATAAACAAAAAATTATGCGCCAGAACGTTAAGGCTCAAGATAGGGGAAACTGTGCTCTGTAGGAACCAAGAGGAGGTGGAGGGGGCAGTGAGGGAGGGCTTCCAGGAGGAGGTGATGCCTGAGATAAGACCTTAAGGATGGGGGTGGGGGTAAGGCGTTTCCATGGAAGAAGGACTTTCACATGGTAGCAGATGAGGACTGAAAAAAGTTCAGTATGCCTCAAACACAGAACGCAAAGTAGGGCTATCAAGTAATGAGAGTAGAGAAAATCAAGGTCCAAAATACAAACCTCATGACCATTGGGAGTACTGGGTTGAATAAACCCCACCTGCACCCCCAAAGGCCCCAAAGAGGGAAACTGCAAGCAAGACAGGACAGGGAATTGCTCATCTGCCCTCGGCCGCCCCACAGATAGGGGTTCCTTCCCCTGTCCTTCCAGAACTTCTTCCCTGCTCCCTTCACGTGGGAACGTCCCTCCCCACCAGGCAACAGCCTCTGAAGTGGGCCATCCCCCCGCCCCCCCAGTCCCTGCCCACAGCCCACATCTACCTGCAAGCTTGCTGGCCCCAGTGGATCCCTCCGGCCTGGATTCCATGTGGCCACTGCCCCCTGGTGGCTGGAGCCATGCATTACTGAGGATAAAGGGACAGTGTCAAGGCCAGGGCCTAGTCTCTGCCCCACCAGAGCCCACTCCGGGCCACTCCCATCAAGGTTCCCCCTCGCAGATGGCCTCTTCCTTGCTAAATCCAACAGGCGCTTTTCAGTCCTACGGGACTTGCCTTCTCTGCGGCACACGGTCACAACCATCTTTTAAAAATCCTCTTTACATCTAAGAAAGTTCACTCCTTTGGTTCTCCTGCTGTCTCGCCTGCTCTCCCAGAGTGAATCATCCCTACCCCAAACTGTCTTCTCTCTGCTGGTAACCCCAAATTTGTCTCCAGCTTATCCCTCTCTCCTAAGCTTCAGACCGGATATCCAGCCACCTCCTGGAGGTCCCAAAGGCACCTCAGAATCAACAAGTCTAACCTGAAATGCCTCTTCCCCATCATGCCCCCGCAACACACACACACACTTGAGGTCCCTCCCCCCATAGTAGCACCTCCATCCTATCTGGCAATCAAGTCAAGAAAAATGGCCCCCAGCCTGACAGCCTCTTCCTCACATTCATATCCAAATCAGGCTTGAAATCCAATTCAGTTCATTTACCTCCTTAATATTAAGATGAAACGGTGGGGAGGGATAGATTGGGAGTTTGAGACTGACATGTACACACTGCTATATTTAATAGATAACCAACAAGGACCTACTGTGTAGCACAGGGAACTCTGCTCAGTATTCTGTAATAACCTGAATGGGAAAAGAATTTGAAAAAGAATAGATACATGTATATGTATAGCTGAATCACTGTGCTGTACACCTGAAACTAACACAACATTGTTAATCAACTATACTCCAATATAAAATAAAAATTTAAAAATAAATAAAATGTAGAAACCAACTGAAAAAAACAATAAAATTATTTTTTTAAAAAGATGAACCGTATGAAAATTACCAATCGTCAATCAGCTTTTTTTTTTTACAAAAGAGCAGTTTCAAAGAATTCAACCTAATATTTCTCAAATTCATCTCCTCTTCTTTTCCCTGCCCCCAGTGTCCTGGTTCATGCCTCCACACTTCCTGCTTGGCCCGATGCACCTGCTTCCTACCTGGCCTCCCAGTTTCCATTCTGGCCACTGGGGTGATCGTTCCACAACATGCCTCTGATGAAGTCACTCCCTGCTTCAAACTCTCTCAGGGCTCCCTGTTGCCAACAGGACAAAAGCCAAACCCTTTAGCCAGCTTTTCAGGCCCTTTGCAATATCTGGCTCCCCTCCCCCTCCAGTCCCTGCCCACCACACATCCTATCCTCCGACCACACTGGACCACCACTACTTCCTTGAATGCCTCCTCTTACCTCCTGGCCTTGGTACATGCAGTTCCCTATAACTGGAATGTCCTTTCCACTCTTCTCCCCCTGGCTAACCTATTAGACTTCAAGAACCAGCTCCCAGAGGCAGGGGCGGGCATGCTTCGTGACCCCCGCCTCCCGGATCCCCTCCTCTTCGGCCCAAATCCAGAGGAGGGGAGAAGGGGCGTAGATGGGTGAGGGAGAGAGCCGGGGTCGGGAGAAGGACGGTCCCTTTGGGGGAGGGGCACGTGTACCCGAGTGTTTATGCGTGTGTGTGTGTGTGTGTGTGTGTGTGTGTGTGTGTCTGGGCCTGGTGCATTTATCGGGTGTCCAGTGTGAGCAGTGATGAGATCTGGCTCTGAGCTGAGGCTAAGACAGAGGGTGCCTTCTTGGCCCCTGGGCACCCTCCTGGTCCTCCTCCAAGGCATCCTCTGCCTGGCCACATTGCCAACGGGAAGAGGCCATGCCACTGCCACTTTTGCTTGTCCTCTGGGTCACTGGTATCCTTGGCAAGGCTGCCAGCTGGACCTAAGCCCTTGTTCCAACTCTGGTTGAGGGCCTGCGTGATTGCCTGTGCCCAGGCGGATGGGGCTCTCTGTCCAGGTGTGCCTGGAGGTCATCCAGCATCTAAGCGTGGCGTGGCCTGTCAGCTTGGGGCAGCTCTGTGCCCCACACCGGTGCTCCTCAGCACCATGTACAGCAGGCATGGGGCATGCCTGGTTGGGAGGGCCCTGCAGGTCCTGGATCTCCTCCCATGCTATGCAGCTTTGTTCCCTCAGGGAAAATTTAGGACCCTGCTAGCTGCAGAGAACCAACCTGCCCTTTGCACAGGAACTCACCCCTGGCCCAGCAGCGCTGGCCAAGCACAAACCAGTACCCTTTGCTGCACACCTCTCTGCCCCAGCCCCCTCTGGGGCATCATAGGTTATACATTGGACCTTCTCCACTTCTTCACTTGGCACTAGACTTCCCCACTGGCCTGGGCCCTGGTGGTGCCAGCACCTGGTGTTAGCACAAGAAAGGGGAAGAATGGGAGGTGAGAAGTCTGGTGCGTCCAGGCCTGCATGTAGCTATGCCTTGTTTTCTTACAGTGTGAGCACTTTAAACACGTCTTCCGGGGAGGGGGTGAGCAAGGGCCCCAGGGTCCTGTCTGGGGCTTCCCCAAGTCTGGCCTTTTCATGATTCACTGTGAGTGCCCTGAGCCCTCGGGGTTGACGGGTTCCCGCTCAAAGTATCTACCCCGCTGTGGGACCCCAGCCCTGACTACCCCATCAGCAGGACCCTGACTGCCCCATCAGCAGGAAGCTGTTCTTCCTGTCCCATCCTCTGTTCTTTAGGGGATGGCCATAGTGGCACATAACTTGACAGTGCTGGAAACCTTAGGGGGACATGGAAAAAGGAGGGAGATCACATATCCCAAAACAAGCCAAGAACACTTTTGAAAAGCAACGTGGAAAAGATTGCAAATTAACAGAGTGCAAAGTGTATTTCTCCCTTCTTGATATCTTGTTTTGTAATTTTTCTCACGTTACTGCCGAGGACAGTGCTGAGCACGTGGTAGATTCTCAATAAACTTGACTGAGTGAAAAAAAAAAAAAAAAAGAACCAGCTCCCATACCCTATGTTACTGTAAATCTCCAGTTTATACATTCACCCATTCCATACACAAGCTGAGGTACCTATATAAGTGTGACTTCCATGGAAGGTGCTAGGGATGCAAAGCAGGAGAGGATATAATTCCTGCTGTCAAGAGCTCAAATTCTCTTGAGTTTTCAAGGGGAAATCATTCTCTCGAAATTGCAGGGGGCATTAAACTCAGAGAGGACAGTATGAACAGAAAAAAACGGGCACATGAGGAAGAGCAGGGTGTGTGCAGACAGGCGGGGGGGTTGCTAGAGCACAAGCTGTGAGAGAAAGATGCTGCTGGAGAGGCTGGATGGGGCCCAGTCATTAAGCATCTTTTGATCTCAGAGGCCATGGGAGTTTCATCAAGGGCAGTTTTGAGTGGGGGCCAGAAAAATCAGGAAGCTGTTGCAATAGCCTAGGCAAGAGGTACTGAAAGCTAGGATTACGACGTTGGTATCAGGGACACAGAGGAGGGCACAGGCTGGAAAAACCTTGAGGTAAATCCAGTCAGCAAGGCTTTACACTTGGATATGAGGGTAAGGGAGAGAGTGGTGCCAAGGGCACGCTCCTCAGCTGGATGCCAGGGTAGGTGGAGGTCCCATTTGCTGAGCTGGGAGAGAATAGGAGGTGGCACAGAACTTATTCAATGCAGTTCTTTTTTTGTTGTTGTGTTTGTTTGTTTTTGGCTGCGCTGTGAGGCTTGCGGGATCCTAGCTCCCCAACCAGGGACTGAACCTGGGCCCTCAGCAGTGAAAGCAAAGAGTCCTAATCACTGGACTGCCAGGAAATTCCCCAGTGAAGTTTTTACGGAACTTTTCTTTTTAATATAAATTTATTTATTTATTTATTTTTGGTTGCGTTGGGTCTTTGTTGCTGCACATGGGCTTCCTCTAGCTGCAGCGAGCGGGGGCTACACTTCGTTACGGTGTGCAGGCTTCTCATTGCAGTGGCTTCTCGTTGCGGAGCACGGGCTCTAGGTGCGCGGGCTTCAGTAGTTGTGGCACGCGGGCTCAGTAGTTGTGGCTCACGGGCTCTAGAGTGCAGGATCAGTAGTTGTGGCACATGGGCTTAGTTGCTCCACGGCATGTGGGATCTTTCCAGACCAGGGCTCAAACCCGTGTCCCCTGCTTTGGCAGGCAGATTCTTAACCACTGCGCCACCAGGCAAGTCCCTTTATGGAACTTCTTATGTCTGCGGTGCTCATGGGACGTGCCCTGGGTCCAAGAGTTTATTATATTGGCTCTGCAGTCAATATTTGGACATATTTACGTGCAGTATCATGGTGACAGGTCTGCACTGAAGATTTGGGCATCATCAGCGTACAGGTGATAGCTCAAATCATGAGGGTGGATGACATCTCTCAGGAAGAATATGAAGGATGAGAGAGCTATGGGCCAAGGAAGGAGCACAGGGGAAGAGCCATATTTCAAAGGCAGGGTAGAGTAAGAGGAGCCCCTACAAGGACCAGAGAAGCTGTCAGGGAGGAAGGAGAACCATGAATGTGCTATGTTATGGAAGCTGAGGTAGGCAGCCCCTAAGAGGCCCCCGGTGACCCCTGCCTCCTGATACTCATGTGCTTGTGTGATCCCTTCCCCATGAATGTGGGCTGGACCTAGTGACTCACTTCTAATAAACAGAATATGGCAGAAGTGATGGGATGTCACTTCCAAGATTAGGTTATAAAAAGGACCACACTGGGAATTCCCTGGCAATCCAGTGGTTAGGACTTCATGCTCTCACTGCCGAGGGCCCAGGGTTCAGTCCCTGGTTGGGGAACTAAGATCCTGCAAGCCAAAAAAACCCAAACCAAAATAAAACAAAAAACACCACAGCTTCCTTGCCTGTGTAGTGCATGTCTTTCTTTTCCCCCATCTCTCCTGTCTCTCTCCTTCCTCTCTCTCTCTCTCTCTCTCTCTCTCTCTCCCTCCCTCTACTGGATCACTCACACTGGGGGAAACTAGGTCATGCTATCCATCCACACACACACAACCCAAGCCTTCAGAAGAGACCACAACCCCTCAGCTAGGCCGCTCATGGATTTCTGACCTGCAGAAACTATGAGATAATAAATGTTTGTTATTTTAAGATGTTAAGTCTTGGGTTGATTTGTTATGCAGAAGCCAAGGGAGGAAAGATTTTCAAAAGAGAGGCACTGGTCAATGGAGTTAAAAACTGCAGATAAAGACTGAAAAATGTCCTTGGATGTGGCAAGAGGAGGTCATTAACAAGCTCGGTGCAAATGGTTTCAGTGAGTTGAGGACTCAGATGGGAGATGAAGGCTGGGGCTGACTGACGAGCAGGCGTGCACGGACATCTGTTGTTTCTGCCTGCCCAGCATCCATTTCCCCACCGTCTATGACAGCTCCCTGATTTTTCTCTGAGTAACCACCCATGGCCTACCGGATACGTACGATTCCATGAGACTGTGTCCGCCAGGGTGCCCAGCTGGCCACAGGCCAAAGGGAGGTCACATGATTCAAACTGCACCAATCAGAAGCTCTCCCTGGAATTTGAATTGTGAGCTTACGTGACAGGACGCCAGAACCTGGTTGGAGCTGATTCATGCAGCAGCCAGGGCCCTGAGGAAACCGCCATTCCTTCCTGCTCTCTCGATTCCCGCCCCTGCCCTGGCTCCAGTCTTTTCTGAAGCCGGGTTCTTCGGTCGTTCCTTCCACTGTGTGTGCCACCTTTACTTCCTTCTAACAAATTCCTTGCTTGCTTAAGCTAGCAAGTCAGTCTCTGTTGCTTGCAGCCGAAGAACCCTAACTCATACTTACTTTCAAGAATTTTGGGTGGGATGAGGAGAAAGACAAAGGGCAGGCGCTAGAGGGAGCGCAGAGTAAAGGGAGGTGGAGGTTTTTTGTTAGTTTTTTGTTTTTGTTTTTGTTTTTTTATTTAGGCTGTGCCGGGTCTTAGTTGCAGCACGCGGGATCTTTAGTTGCAGCATGTGGGATCTAGTTCCCCAACCAGGGATGGAACCCAGGGCTCCTGTATTGGGAGCCCAGAGCCTTACCCACTGGACCACCAGCAAAGTCCTTGTTAGTTGTTAAAGTGGTAGAAATTTGCATATATGTATAGGCTAAGAAGAAGGAGCGAGAAGGAAGGACTGTTGAAACAGAGAAGGGGGGCTTCCCTGGTGGTGCAGTGGTTGAGAATCTGCCTGCTAATGCAGGGGACATGGGTTCGAGCCCTGGTCTGGGAAGATCTCACGTGCCGTGGAGCAACTAGGCCCGTGAGCCACAGCTACTGAGCTTGCGCGTCTGGAGCCTGTGCTCCGCAACAGGAGAGGCCGCGATAGTGAGTGGCCCACGCACCGCGATGAAGAGTGGCCCCCGCTTGCCGCAACTGGAGAAAGCCCTCGCACAGAGACGAAGACCCAACACAGCCATAAATAAATAAATAAATAAAAATTAATTAATTAAAAAAAAAAAGAAAGAAAGAAACAGAGAAGGGAAGAATGATGGAGTAATATTCTGGGAGTCATAATGATAGGCGATGCATGGGTGCAGAGGCTGGACTATGGAGAAGGGAAGTAAAGGTGGGTGTGAATTCCTATAGGTGTGTATAGGAAGCTGAAAGAAATGAATGACTGATTAGCCTTAGTTTTATTTGTTGAGACTGAAAGGGTAGGGTTGGGGGATGTTCATGGGAGCGTGGTGACTGAGAGAGGGGGTTGACCAAGAAGTCGGAGTGGCACCTATATGTACCACTTTGCCACCATTCTTCTCTGAGCCGATCTCAACCACCTGAACCAGGGTTACGGATGTGCTGATAGATGAGGCAGAGGCCAGGGTGCACAGGAATCCAGGGCATGCTCCTCATTTTCCATTTGCCCCTCGAGGTCCACCTCCACCCTTCTCTGCCTGTATGAACAGCATCATCCAGGCTCCCTTGCCCTCTGACATCTAACTGGGTCATTCTGGATATTTCATCTCCTACTCCCAGCTCTGGATCAGTACCGTGGTTTGTTTGTTTGTTTGTTTGTTTCTTGGCCATGCCACGTGGCTTGCAGGATCTTAGTTCCCCAACTAGGGATCGAACCTGGGCCCCTGGCAGTGGAAGCACGGAATCCTAACCACTGGACCGCCAAGGAATTCCCACTACCATGGTTTTTTGTCCCTTTTCTTTTTTGGGGGGAAGCCACGTGGCACGTGGATCTTAGTTCCCTGACCAGGGACAAAACCTGCGCTCCCTGCATTGGACGCGCGGAGTCTTAACCACTGGACCGCCAGGGAAGTCAGAGTACCGTAGTTCTGAGAGTGGCTGCACCCTCCACAACGCTGATACTGCTCAGGTATGTTCCACGGTCTCACCAGGCTCCAGTAATATCATTTCCTCTCCTGACCCCTGCAGACCTCAGAGTGGTCCCAACTTCCCACTGCCTTCACCTCCCTTGCTGGTTCTCTCAACCTGACCCACACTCTCTGCAAAAAGTCCCTTCATTAAATGATCTTTGAAATGCCAGCTGTGGTGCCCTCTGTTTCCCACTGGGACCCTGACTATTAGAGAGCTAGCCAGAGAGATCAGATGGTCCAATGTGAGGCTCTGGCTGGGCAGGGAAGGGAGAGGAGCCAGGAGGGGTCTGGCCAACTGGCAGAAAACAGAGGGGTCAAGGGAGTGGAGCTCTCTCTATGAGTTGATGCTACAGGTGTGATGGCAGCGGAGGCCTGCCGGGCCTGGAAGGAAGGTGCTGGGATCAGAGCAGAGGATACTGGATTTTGAACATGGAAGATAGTATGGGGTTGTGGTTAAAACCAGGGATTTTTAATTTGGGACCCAGAGAGTGCTCTGTTACAATCTTGGCTCTGTCCCTTTACTAAATGTGTCACCCAGGGAAGTGACTTCACCTTCCAGAGTGTGTATCCTCATCTTTAAAATACCAACCCTACAGGTTTTTGGGACGGGTAAACATGTAAACCGTTTGGCACAGTGCCTGGCATGTGGTATAAGTGCTCAGTAAATGTTCACTAGGTGCACTGCCCTTCCGGGTCACGACTAAGTCCAAGGTGTGGTCATGGGAGTGGATGGCTGACGTGGGAGGAAGGTCACCAAGGATGAGGTGGAAAGAGACCAAGAGGCTAGATAACTAGAAGGATGGGTCACCACACGGAGGTTACGTATCCCAGCAGAACGGCAGGGGCTGGGGTGGAGAGGAAGTCTGTGAGGATGTGCTAGAGTCTTCAGGAATGAGGGGGAGTAAGCAAGGAGTCAACAGATGTCAATGAGGAAGTGGAACAGAGGGTGATAGAACCCGAGGACCTAAGGCTCAAGGAAGCCTGGGTTCTGTGAAGCCAGATTAGAGTTGGTGTCTGCCTCATCTGAGTTCCCACAGCCCCTCGTACATTCCTTTGAGATGCCCTCAGTGATCACATCCCCCACAAAGCCAGAGCATGTCAAGAGAGGGATTGGATCTGACCCATCCTATAGTAGCTAGAAGTATACATTGGTAAATGATTGTTGAATGATTTGGGAGTGAGGGAAGGAGAAAAGTCATGGGTAACATTCAGTAAAGGGGCAGAGCCAGGATTATAACACAGGACTCTCTGGGTCCCAAATTTAAAATCCCTGGTTTTACAGAAACAGACTCATAGACATAGAGAACAGACTTGTGGTTGCCAAGGGGGGCTTGGTGGGAGAGGGGAGGATTGGGAGTTTTGGGTTAGCAGATGCAAATTATTATGTATAGAATGGATAAACAACAAGGCCCTACTGTATAGAATATGGAACTATATTCAGTATCCTGTGATAAACTATAATGGAAAAGAATATAAAAAAGAATGTATATATATATATATATAACTGAATCACTTTGCTGTACAGCAGAAATTAACACAACATTGTAAATCAACTGTACTTCAATTTAAAAAATAAATTAAAAAAATTTAAAATCCATGGTTTAAACCACAACCCAGTACTGTCTTCCATGTTCAAAATCCAGTATCCTGCGCTCTGACCCCGGAACCTGCCTTCCAGGGCTGGCAGGCCTCTGCTGCCATCACACCTGTAGCATCAACTCATAGAGAGAGCTCCACTCCCTTGATCCTTCTGTTTTCTGCCAGTTGGCCAGACCCCTTCCTGGCTCCTCTCCCTTCCTGCCCAACCAGAGCCTCATATTGGACCATCTTATTTACCCTTGACTTTGTTCTATTTATCTCTCTGCATACTCTTTACTTTTAATAACTTAATGCTTAAAAAAAAAAAAAAGCAACCTCTTACTCAGTTTAAACAAATGTTTCCTGAGACCTTTCATACATGGTATTCCACCTGTCTGGAATACCCTTGCCCATTCTATCCACCCAAAGATCTCCTACTCCTCATTCAAGAATGAGCAGAAATTAATCATGAGGGAGAAGAAAGATAAACCACAATGATATCCTACCACAAAATTAAAAGTGTCTGACAATACCAGGTATTGGCAAGGATGTGAGGCAAAGAGAACTCTCACTCAGTGCTGGTGGGACAGTAAATCGGTATAAACAATTTAGAAAAGAAGTTTGTCAGTGTAGTAGGCTGAAAAACGTCCCCCAAGGAAATTCCCTGGCAGGGTTAGGACTTTGTCCTTTCACTGCAGGGGGCACGGGTTCGATCCCTGGTCAGGGAACTAAGATCCTGCAAGCCATGCAGCACAGCCAAAAAAAACGTCCATGGCTTAATGTCTGGAATCTGTGAATGTTATTTTACGTGGCAAAAAGAACTTTGCAGATGTGATTAAAGATTTTGAGATGAGGAGACTATTCTGGATTATTCGAGTGAGCCCTAAGTGCAATCACAAGTATCCTTATAAGAAAGAGGCAAAGGGAGATTTGACACTGACAGAGAGGAGGCAATGTAACTACAGAGGCAGAAATTGGAGTAATGCAGCCACAGACCAAGGAATACTGGCAGCCACCAGAAGCCGGAGTAGGCAAGGAACAAATTCTCACGTAGAGCCTCCAAGGGGAGTACGGGCCTGCCAACACCTTAACTTCGGCCCAGTGAAACTAATTTTAGACTTCTGGCCTCCAGAACTGTGAGAGAATACATTTATGTTGTGTTAATCCACTAGGTTTGTGGTAATTTGTTACAGCACTCATAGGAAACTAATTAGGCAGTATTGACCAAACCTGAACATACTCTTGCCCATGTCCAGGAATTCTCCAATTCTCCTTCCAGGTATATCCCAACAGAAATGTAAGCATTGGGCTTCCCTGGTGGCACAGTGGACAAGAATCTGCCTGCCAATGCAGGGGACACAGGTTTGATCCCTGGTCCGGGAAGATCCCACATGCCACGGAGCAATTAAGCCCATGCACCACAACTACTGAGCCTACGCTCCAGAGCCCACGAGCCACAACTACTGAAGCCCGCGTGCCTAGAGCCCGTGCTCCGCAACAAGAGAAGCCACCGCAATGAGAAGCCCGCACACCGCAATGAAGAGAAGCCCCCACTCGCCGCAACTAGAGAAAGCCCACACGCAGCAACGAAGACCCAATGCAACCAAAAATAAATTTAAAAAAAGAAAAAAGTAAGCATTTGTTCACACACACACACACCACACACACACACACACACACGTAAGAATGTTCACAGCAACATTATACAGTACAGCTCCAAACTGCTAACAACCCAATGTCCATCAACAGTGCAATGCATGAACTACCTGTGGGATGGTCATACAATGAATACCACGCAGCAATAAAAATGAGTCAACTACAAATAAACAGAACGTGGAAGAATCTCACAGACACAAGGCTGAACAAAAGAAACTAGACACAACAGAAAACATATTGTATGACTCCATTTATATCAAATTCAAAAAGAGATAAAATTAACTATTTCACTGAGTGACATAAAACTAGAAAGTTAAAGAAAAGCAAGGAATTATTACTGTAAAAGAAAGAGTAGTGTTCCTAGCTAGGGGAAGAGGAGAGTTGTGATCAGGAGGGCGCACATGACAGAAAGGGGGTGGGGGGAATTCTGGGGTGCTGCTAATGTATGTCTTATCATGGGAGGCACGGGTGTTTTACAACAGCTTACTAACTGTACATTTATGTTTTATGCACTTTTCTGAATGTTGTATTTCACAATTATATGTTATATTGTGATATTTGTTATATTTCACAAAAGTATCTTGTTGGGACTTCCCCGGCGGTCCAGTGGTTATGACTAGGCGCTTCCACTGCAGGGGCCGCGGATTCGATCCCTGGTCGGGGAACTAAGATCCCTCATGCCGCATGGCCAAAAAAAAAAAAAAAAGTACCTTGGTGGCGGCGGTGGTGGTGATAATTTTTAATAAAATGAACAGGGAGCTTCCCAATCCATGAAGCTTTCCTGGGTCCCTCCATCCAGGGTCATCTGAGCACCCCCAGCCTCTGCTGCTTGTTCAGTCACTGACCACTCTGGGCTGTGACCCACGGTGTCCCAGTCTGGCTCACCCACCAGAACAGGAGCTGTCCAGAGCCAGCGCCCAGGCTAGAGTCCTCTCAGGATCCCCAGCAGGGGCCAGCCAGCCCAGGGCCGGGCAACCGGGAGGCCTCTCGGAACATGTGCTGCTGTGCAGGCACACTGGGCCTGCCTCACTTACCACCTCACGTTGCCATTGTCAGGGCCCCTGTGTGTCTGCTAGCAGTGTGGTAGGAGATGACTGCTGACCGAAAGAGGGCGTGGCTGACTCTGCATTGCCTCTTACCTTTGACTCAGTCCATCCGTCTCTCTACATCCCATTCAGGAATGTTCCCTAAGGCCTCCTCGAGGAATGTTCTCTGCCTGGAATGGCCCCTCTCTGTCATTCTGCTGAACTCCTACTCATCCTTCAAGAGCCAGCTCCAGGCTCCTCTCCTCTGTGAAACCATGGCCCGCCTTCCTCTGAGCTCCCACAGGCCCCTATTTCCCTTGGCTGCAGCCCGTCCATGTCCTGCCCCATAGAATCTTTCTCGACTTCTGAAGCTCTCTGATCTCCCTGGGTTGTCCTCTTAGCCTGGGTCTGACCCACTTAATAGGCCTCCTCAGGACACTGTCAAACACCCAACACGGGCTCTGGCGAGGCCAGGCGAGCTCCCTAGCTCATGCGCTCAGGGAGGGTCTGGAAGCGCAAGACACTGCCTCGAGGTTCCCGCCACCGCCGACTCTTGGCACACACTGCGCCCGCACAGGCTCCCGCGGCCTCCGGCTCCGCGGCCTCAAAGTTAGGCTCCCTTACTTCCGGCATGCACTTGCCACGAAAGACGCACCCCACTCCCCACCCCCGGCTGAAAAGGGTGGAGCGGGCGCGGCCTAAGGCATGGGGCGGAGCTTGTAGGAGGGAGGGCCTAAGGAATAGGGCGGGGCTGAGGCAGGGGGCCGGGGCGGGGGGGGGGGCTTCAGCAAGGAACTGAAGCAGGGATGGGAGTGGAGGTGGGGGGAGGGCCAGGGCCTGAATCTTGTCCGCTAAAGAGGCTGGGCCCACCATTCGCAACCTGGAGGTTGGTGGGGAGACGCCCCAGGGCCTGAGGGAGAGGCGGACGCTGAAGTTTAGCTCAGGGTAGGTGAGGACAAGCAGCAACCCCCACCCCACAAGCACAGGAAGCCCCAGGTAGAGGAAGGCCCCAGATGTTGACAGGTCGTGAAAAGCAAGCCTATGTCCCATACCAGCCAAGGAGACTCCCCTAGTTGAGGGAAGGAGAAAGCACGTGGAAGCACCCACCTGCCTTCCCAACCTGACGGCATCCACCAGCAGAGAGCAGTTTGCCACCTCAGTGCTTCTCTACTCCTGAGGCAAGTCACTTCCAAAATCCCTACTTCACACAGCTGGCTAAGTATTAAATAGATCTTATCTAGGTGCCCAGCAGACATTACCTCCCTCCCAGAAAAGGTAAATGGAGACAGTCTGGGATCACACAGCAACTAGATGGGTCAGGTCTGGACTCCTGGACAGGATTCAACTCCTAGACTTGCCACTGTATCCCTGTATATCAACACAGGTCAGGGGTCCAGGACAGGTTCCCAGGCGTGGATAGCTGCATCCTTTCCCCCAAGAAAAGCCAGCAGTTGGGAATCCCTGCCCTCCCCCTCCCCAACTCCCAACCCAGGTCCCCTTCTCGCCCAGGAAGGAAAGCCCCCAGTATTGTGTAAGAAACTTGAGTTCCTACACTCTTAAAACAAGGAGTAGGGAAAGAGCAAGAGGCCACAACCTCAGCTGTAGCCACGGGGCAGCAGGAAGTAGCATTTGGCCTCAGGAGGAGAAACAACAGAGATCCCGATTTAAGATAAGTAACTGTCCAGAAGATGTGAGGGGTGAAGAGCACCTGGAGAGGCTTCTAGGCAGAGAGCACTGGCTGCTGGTCCATTTGGTTTCCAAACCCTTGGGCTCTGTCGGTCTTGGAGATAGACAGCTGGCCCACCTCACCGAACTAGTTAAAAAATACCAGCACTCCCAAGGACATACAGGAGCGAAGCACTTGTGAATGAGGTTGGGAGAGTCTATGACTCCAAGGCAGTATTTCCTCCTTCAACAGATGAGGAAACTGAAGCCAAAAGGAGGGCAAGCCCATGGCAGCAGCCGGCACATGATGGTACAGCATCCTGCCCACCCTCCAGCCAGATACCAGGCGAGGAACTCCGGGATTGGTACTGGGCCCAGGCTCTAATCAGCTCCTTCCTCCAGCCCATAAAGAAAGAGTACAGCCTTGATGCCCACCTATGCCCTATCCAGGGCAGTTTTATTGGTGTCACTCATAAAAGGCCTTTCCCATCAGCCCCAAGCCTTTGCCTTCCCTTTCTGAGAAAGAAGTTGGTTCCTGGTCCTGGCCTCCTGGGAAACAGCACACTTGGTCTGATGCCGCTGCAACACGTGTGTGACACTCGGTGCAGATCCATGTGCAAATCTGTGTCCAGCTTGAGGGAGCAGGAGAAGGGGGAGAGCCAGGTCTGTGTGTGGAAGCTGGGCAGAGCCCGGCTGGCTGTAGAGATGTGCGGGCAAGGTGAGCAGGCCCCAGATGCACCCCAGCTCCAGTGCCCACTGGCGTGGCTGAAGCTCAGGGTTCGGGGGCGGTATAATCAGAGATCCTGAGAGAGAAGCCCTTAGGCCAAAGCAGTAAGTGGAACAGGCCAGGGCAGGAGCCCAGGAGAGATTTCAGAGGGGGCAGCGTGCGTGCATGCACACAGCCCAGGGTCAGGAATACGATGTGAAAGGGGCCTTTGGTGTGTGGCTATGCCTCCCTTCCTTTCGGATCTGCAGGCCTGAGACCCTGGCCTCCTGAAGGGAACGCACCTAATGGGCGGGGGGGGGGGGGCGGGGGGGGTGTTGGAAAGGAACCTCAGCTGGAAGTGGTTTAGGCCTCAAAGCCCACATCCTGTGGGAGGGTCTATCAAGGGGCCTGGCTGTCACAGTCCTCAGAGCTAGTGGAGTGACAGTCCTCTAGGAGTAGAGATGGTCGACATCCTCCAGGCGAGAAGGTGGCCCAGAGGCTAGGAGGTGGGGTCAGTCCTGCCAGATCCAGGATCAGGAGGCCTCAGGCGAGCGCCTTCCCCCCTCCTCCTCCATCAGCAGCAGGCGGCGCCGGCCAGCCTCGTAATCGGCCTCGTCCACACTGACCAGCAGGCGGACAGCCTCCCGGCCCACGGCTTCACGCAGAGCCTCAGTCAGGAACACGCCCCGCAGGGCCTGCAGCAGGGCACCACTCAGGTAGTCACCCCAGAAGGCGTCCAGATAGGAGAGCTCTGAGAACTTGATGTCACAGACCACAGAGCCCAGGTCCCGTGAGCGCAGCACCGCCGTGGCCTGCCCAAACACGTCCAGCTGCCGTGCCAGGGCCTGGGGCCGCCGGGATGCCACGCCCTGCTCCAAGGCCGGCCCATGCTCGCAGTACTCTGCTCGCACCCTGAGCCGGATGTCTGCGGAGAAGGAGGGACTGGTCAGGGAGGGGCCGACACCCGACACATGGCGCAGGGGGGCCAGGGGGAAGAGGGGGACCGCCACCCTCCCTCGCTCCCTCCAGCCTCCTCCTGCTGCCCTCACTGTGGGTTGCACTGCACCAGCCCCACATCCTTCCCCCTTCTGGTAACCACACCCAAGTACGGGTGACACCCTCACTCGGCTTCTCTCTTGTGGTCTGACCTGTTACCTCCTGACCTGGTGGCCTTGCTCTTCCCCTCACGTGCCCCACTCCAGCCTCACCACCTCCTCGCTGCTCCCCCAACCAGCAGGCAGGTTCTGCCCGGCCCTGCCTCTCCTTCAGCCCGGGGTGTTCTCTCCCCAGCATCCACAGGACTTACTCCCTCACTTCCTACAGGCCTTTGCTCAGAGGCCACCTCCCCAGTGAACCTACCTCGACCACCCTGTTTACCACCACCACCCGGCCCCAGGATTCCCAGCTCCCCTTTCCTTGCTGCATTTCTTCCCAAGGCACTTATCACCTTCTAACCTACTCTAAGCTCTCCCTTACCGTCAGGCTTATCACCTGTCTCCCCCCAACGTGAGCTCCCTGAAGGAAGGGATTTTTGTCTGTCTTGTTCACTAGTGTAGCCCCGTGACATACAGTAGGTACCCAATACACATTTGTGAAAGAACCAATGCACGAATGAATGGACTTGCTTTTAAGTAAGCAGCTTTACCCCTCTTGCATCCTCGAACAGGGAGATTCATGTGGGGCCAGTCATATCCTCAGCCCCCCAACCACCAAGCAAGCACCAGGCCCAGGAGGCTCAAGGCTGGAACTGGGCTGGCTCTACTGCAAGCAGCAGCTCTCTTTCCACAGAGGCTGCCAAGAAGGTGGGCTGTTAAGCCCATAGCTGCTGGGGGCCGTTTTGCCACCAGGAGGGGAGAGAATGAAACCTACAGAAGGCCAAGGATAGAGAGGAAAAGACTCCTGAGGTTCATCACGTGTGCCTGGAGCACCTGGATCTTCAGCTATAATCAAGTTCCTTTTTGCTTAAGCCAGTCTGAGTTGTGTTTGTCACTTATAACCCTGCCTACATCCACCCAAATGTGGTGGCAGTTCTGTGCAGGGGATAGGACATGGAACTTCCAAGGCTATCCCTGTAAATGTGACCTCAGGCATATCACCCCCCTGTGGGATTACTGAACTCCCACCTGTGAATCGGGCTACTAACAGAACTTCCTCTCCACTCACAACAAAGGCTATCCTGAGGATCTGCTACAAGCTGGAAATGACAAGCAGCAGAATCACACGAACTCATTTAATTCACAAACGACCCTGTGAGGCAGGCCCTACTGTCATCCCAACTTACAGATGGGGAAATGGAGGCAAGGAGAAATGATTTGCCCAAGGTCGCACGGCCAGGGAGTAGCAAGGCATGACAGAGGGCACTGACACTCCCACGCCCCACAGAGCAGCTTCAGGTCAGTGGAGCTGATTCTAATCCAGGAGCCTTCAGGCGCTAGCTATGTGACCTGGGACAAGTCACCACCTCTCTGAGCCCAGGTTCCAGCCTAAACCAGGGGACAATCCCTACTGGAAAGCCTGTTCAGATGATGGTCCACCAATGGGTGCTAAAAAATGGCAGCCACCAGCAGCTCTGATGTGCCAAACGCTTTGCCCTTGGAGAGTCAGCCTGATCAGCCCTGTGGGGCAGCGGCCACAATGAACCCATCT
The DNA here is from genome assembly GCF_028564815.1 of Eubalaena glacialis. Classification (NCBI taxonomy): domain Eukaryota; kingdom Metazoa; phylum Chordata; class Mammalia; order Artiodactyla; family Balaenidae; genus Eubalaena; species Eubalaena glacialis. Next base: position 58,156,411 of record NC_083733.1, on the reverse strand, counting down.
GACAGATGAGGTAACTGAAGCTCTGGGAGGGGAAGTGTCGTACCCCTGACTCCTTTCACCTTTCAAAGATGTGTCACCACAGAGCAGAAAGTAGAAGGCAGGTCCCTGCTTCCCCAGGCGACTTCTCAGCACCACCCACTTCCTCCTCCCACCCCAAACCCCAAATGCTTCCTTTTTCTGCCTTGAGGGGAAGCTCACCCTCTCTGCTTGAGGCCCAGGAAAACCCACCTGGCCTTAGCCCCCAGGACTTCCCACAACACTCAGACCTGGCTCCCCCCACCCTAAGGATCAGATAAGACCTCTGGGCCCCCACCCTGGGCTCCTCTGAGTGTCTAGCCGTGCCCTCCATGAGCATGAGCCGGGAGGCAGGGGGCTGGGAGGGGCAGCACCTGTCCAAGGCCGCACGGGGCTGCTCAGTGGCAGAGGCACAGAGCCTGGTGGCGGAGAACGACAGACCTTGAGGCGAGTCCCGGCTCCGCCACTCTCTAGCTGTGGGGCCTTGGGCATGTGACCTCACCTCTCTGAGCCTCCGTTTCCCCATCTGAAAAACAAACAGACAAACAAGAGGTCCCTGCTGCACGATGGGGTCATGAGGATTAAATTAGGCAACTCATGAAGCATTTGACCCAGGGCCTAGACGCCGAAGGCACCCCAAAACAGGAACTGTGATTTCAACACTCACCTCTCTACCGCCATAGCCCCTGCCTAGGCCTCACCCTCGCTCACCTGGGCCCCTGAGCCAACCTCCTCCCCTCCCCTCCTTCAATCCCAGCTACATCCTCCCATACCCTGCCCTCCAGTCACAAGGGAAGTGGTCCCAGTACAAGCCTTACTCACAAAATGACCTGTCCACCTCTTCTGCCCAGAATGCCCATCACCCACCAAGGCCCGGCTCACGGGACCTGTGGCCCGCCAGGTGAATCACCTCCCAGATGGCCTTTCTCCTCAGCACGGACTGCTACTAGACCTGCGGTGGAAACTGTCTATTCACCCAGAGCCCACCAGGCGTGGTGGGGGTGGAAGGAGGACAGGATCAGGGGGGATCCTCATGTGTCCCATTCATCCTTCCATTCAACAGACATTTACTAAGTGCCAGGGACGGTGGGGAGACACGAGCACCCCGCCACAAGTGGGACTGGAAGACATGTGAGCCCCAGTCGAGGAGCACTTTGCATAGGCCAGGCCCTACCCCGGTGCTTTCCCTGTCTTAACCCTGGAGTCCTCACAGCACTTCCATTATCCCAAATACAGCTGAAGACATGGCCCAACCTCTGGTCTGGAACACAAGAGGACAGTACACAGAAGGGGAGGACAGGGAAGCCCCACTGGAGAAAAGGAGAGATGTGCGTTACCTGAGCCACCACTCCACCCCGGCCCTGAATCACGGGCATCACGCACAATCTCTCTTCATTCCTCGTCAAAATAACTTAACCGTAGGTAACACTTATATAGTACTTACTGTACTACCTTTACACATTTCACATCTATTGACCTTTTTGATCATGCCTGCAACCTTATGAGGCAGTGCTATTGTCCCCATTTTGTAGATGAGGAAACTAAGGCACAGAGGATGAGTCACCTGCCCAAGGCCACACAGGCAGGAAGTGGCAGAGCTGGAATTCCAACCGAGATGCCTGGCTCCAGAGCCCAAGCTCTTTTAACTATCGCTATCCTGTTTGCTGCCTCTCATACAACCATACACAGAAGTCCATAATTAAAAGACATTCCAAAGGTCAGGAGAGGAAATTATAGAGAACGATTCAGATCAAAACAATCAGAGAGGACCTCTCCGGGAAATGACATAGGAAGTAAAATGTGCAAGAGGACAAGTAAGTCGAGACAGGAAAGCAGTGAAAAGAGAAGAACGACTTTCCCAGAAGAGATCCGTGTGTGTGAAAGTCCAGAGGCAAAAAATGAACTTGGGGCATTCACAGGCTGGGGGCCAGCATGGTGGAAAAGGGTACAAGGGGACAACTGGAGGCGCGGGGCTGACCGCGCCCTGGCAGGCTGGGGCGGGGAGTCTGGGGCCTCCTGAGCTGACCACACTTCTCTGCACCTCGGTGGCCTCCTCCATAGAACCACCTCACCCCAGTACCTGTTCTCATGGGGCCACTGTGAGGATTACATGGCTGGATTCAGGTAAAGGGCTGAGGCCAGTGTCTGGCACTCCTCTGAGTGCAGCAGGAAGGAAGTGGCCTCAGGACACCAAGCCAACTCCAGCTGCTCTGCAGAAGCAGCAGGGCGGTCAGAAAAAGAGCCAGGGCAGCACTCAGGGAAGGCTAAAGGTAGCTGAATAGTTTCCTCCGGCCAGGAACACACCACGCATTTGTCAACAGTCCCTCTCCAATGGTAGGGAGATGCTCCCTGCCCCCAGGGCGGAGGGTGGGGCCCCGTCTTCCAAGAGGAGAGCTGCTCCCGCTTCCTGCACTCAGGCGGGCCCCAACACTTTTTTTTAAATAAATTTATTTATTTATTTATTTTTGGCTGCATTAGGTCCTCGTTGCTGCACACGGGCTTTCTCTAGTTGCGGAGAGCGGGGGCTACTCTTCGTTGCGGTGCGCGGGTTTCTCATTGCGGTGGCTTCTCTTGTTGCAGAGCACGGGCTCTAGGCACGTGCGGGCTTCAGTAGTTGTGGCACACAGGCTCAGCAGTTGTGGCTCGTGGGCTCCAGAGCACAGGCTCAGTAGTTGTGGTGCCCAGGCTTAGTTACTCGCAGCATGTGGAATCTTCCTGGACCAGGGCTCGAACCCGTGTCCCCTGAATTGGCAGGCGGATTCTTAACCACTGCGCCACCAGGGAAGCCCCCCAACACTCTCTTGTCCCTCTACCCGACACCTCATCAGTCTCTCCTCTGGGACAGAATGGGCAGCAGAGGGAAACGGGAGGGGCTTTCCAGTGGGGGATCAGGAAAGGCATGAGGGACAGGCCCAGGTGAGCAGGTGAGCAGCCTTCCATGCCAGACCCTGTGCTGGGTGTGGTTGGAGGCCAGGGATAACTCTCACTCAAGTCTCCCCTCCGGGAGTTACTAATAGGAAAGGCTGGGGACACAGAGGACCTGTGCCCAGCAGAGAGAATCAGCCAGTAAGCTCTAAGGAAAAGACTCCGCCCTCCAATGCCACACCAATACCAGCACCTCCTCTGGACTAAAGCCGGCCCCCTCTCCTGCTCCAGTCTTTTCCCCAAGGCACAGCCAGAGTCACGGTGTCACTGTAAAGTTCTTCAACCTTTCCTGAACTAATGGATGGAGGCAGTGAGCAGCTGCTGCCACCAAGGGCAGTAAGAGACAAGCAGCCTCTGCCTGCTTCCTAAAGGAAGAGCACAATACCACCTAGGAGGTGAGCTTGAAAAAAAACAGAAGGGGGGGCTTCCCTGGTGGCGCAGTGGTTAAGAATCCGCCTGTCAATGCAGCGGACACAGGTTTGATCCCTGGTCCGGGAAGATCCCACATGCCGCGGAGCACCTAAGCCCGTGCGCCACAACTACTGAGCCTGTGCTCTAGAGCCCTCGAGCCACAACTACTGAAGCCCATGCAACAAGAGAAGCCACCGCAATGAGAAGCCCATGCGCAGCAACGAAGACCCAATGCAGCCCCCAAAATTAATTAATTAATTAATTAAAATAATTTAAAAAAAAAAAAAAGAAGGGCATTTCCTGGCGGTCCAGAGGTTAGGATGCTGCACTTTCGTTGCCAAGGGCGGGGGTTCGATCCCTGGTCAGGAAACTAAGATCCTGCAAGCCACACAGCGTGGCCAAAATAAGAAAACAAAAAAACAAAACCATCAAACCAGAATCTGATCAAGCCTCTTCAGGCCCAACTACCAATTTTCAGGAAATACAGACGACAGGGGAACACGTTCTGTCAATCCTACCGCAGAATGCAATCTGTAACATCCAGTCTTTGGGAAACACTACGGGACAACTACTTTCAACAAATACAATGCAAGGGTGGTGGGGGAGAAATCAGAGGTGGTGGGGGAATCCTATAAATTAGGAGAGACTTAAAAGAACCAATATTTATAAGAATTAGAAATTTAAGCACTGAGCAGACACATGAGAGTAAGAAGTTATTGTTATTTTTTTGGTGTGATTTTTTTTTTTTAAGAATTCTTATCCTTTTTTTTTTGGCTGCGCAGGTTGCAGGATCTAAGTTTCCCAACCAGGGACTGAACCCGGGCCACGGCAGTGAAAGCGCCAAGTCCAAGTCCTAACCACTGGACCGTCAGGGAACTCCCCAATTCTTATCTTCTAGAAATACACAGTGAAAAATCTACCAGTGAAATAAAAGGACACCTGGAACTGACTCCAAAACAACGTGGCTAATGAAACAAGATCAGCCACGACCTGACAACTGCTGAGGTTGGGTGCCAGGGAGCCAGGATTCGTTATGCTAATCTGTATGCTTCTATTTCTTCTCCACAGGAAACACTGAAGGGAAAAAACGCAAAGCTCAGCCTGTCATTCAAGTCCTCCAACTGCTTTCCATCATTTAAAAAAATGCAAAGCCTGGCCCGTGGCTCCCAGGCTCTGCAGGATGGGCCCCTGGTCACCTCTGCTGCCCTCACCTCCTGGCAGCCTCCCGCACCCCCTCTGCTCCAGCCCTGCCAGCTTCCTCTCGATCCCAGCACCACCACTGCCATGTCCCCACACAGGCCTCTGCTCCTGCTGTCCCCTCAATCTGAAACACCCTGCCTCACCCATCCACACACTCCTACCTCTCTTCCTGTCTTCTGAGAGGCCTTCCTAGACCACCCTACCTTGAAAATCCACCTAGAACTGCATTTTCCATCATTCTCTACCCCCTCCCCCTGCTTGTTTCTCCTCACAGCTGACATCTGAAGTTTCTCTTCCTTCCCTGAGCCTTCTCCTCCCACCAGAACACAAGCTCCATGAGGGCAGGGGCCTCCAGTCCCTTCTGCGGGATGTAAGCAGGTAGTCAATGCTCTATAAACACACGTGGAACAACCAGATGAGCAAACCCGAGCTCCAGCCCAGCCCTGCCACTCCGCACAGTGGGGGACGGCACCCGTACCCCAAGGGCCGTCTTGAGAACTCAAGGTGAGGTGAGGAGCACGCTCAGCACAGAGCGCAGTGGACGGCCCTGAGAGGGGTGTGCAAACTCAGAGGTCCTGTGTCTGAGCCCAGGATCTCCCATGGCCCCTGCCTCACACTCTTGGGGCCTCAGGAGTTCAGTCTGGTTCTATCCCTCAGTGGAAGGCAGCTGCCTGGGGGTCGACCCCCATAGCTATCACAGGGGAGGAGGCGGCAAGAATGGCAGACCCGTTCCTCACTCAGGTCTGGAGGGACCTCCTTCCACCCCTGGGACTAGGCCATCGCCATCTTCAGGGCAGAAAACCAGGGGCCTACCGGGGAAAGCCTCCCTCCGGCCCCACCCTGCCTGGTGAGTCAGCAGTCAGACCTGCACAGCCATGCCCCACAGCAAGAGACCGCCACACCAGAGTTCACAACCTCCCCACCCTCAGAGAAGAGACGGAGGCCTCCAGCAGCAAGACCCTGCCGGCCTCAGCCTGGTCTGCTCCCTAGGGAGGCAGTGACTCTCTAGGCCACCCAGCCAGGGGGTGGCTCTGGTAATGAACTCCTGACTCTGGGGAGAGGCACGACCAAACAGCCACCCCCTCAAGTGCGGGCTGTCTGAGGACTCTGGCTGGCTCCACTGGCCTGTTTCCCCTGAAAGCAGCCAGCACAGGCGTCTACAGCCTCATCTAGGGAGCGGCTAGGACCACCAGGGCCCGGGGGGCCGCAATGGGCACCGGGAGGAGGCAGGCTCATGCGCTCTGGGGGCTGGAGGCTCTGCAGATGGCAGGAGGAAGCGCCCCGAGGCCAAGGTCTCCTGGGGGATGCAGAGCTGCCGCCACCTGCCCCTCAACCTTCCCTCCTGTAATTCCACCCCCACCCATCCAGCCTGAGCCACTCACCAGCTGATACCCTCTGTGACCAGAGCCTTGCCCAACTCAGAGGAGGGGGTACCAGAGGGGCGTGCGGGAGTGTGTGAGAGAGCGTGTGGCCTCCCCGTGCCTGTGTCCTCCCCTCAGGACCAGTGAGAATTTCTCAAGGGCAAGGTCTGCATGAGTCTGCATAGCAGAGTCCCCTAACCCACCCAACCCACCTGTCTGCAGGTACAGTCAACCCTATATCCAAAATGTTTCTTTATTTCCTTAAGTCCACCTCCTTCTCACCCTCTCCAACGCCACTACCCCAGGCCAGACCTCTGCCTCATCCTTGTTGGACTGTGAAGCCCCTCCACTCATTTCCCTGCTTCCACTTTGTTGGATTTATTTCATGTGCACCTACAGAGCATGTGCTACATGTCCAGCCCTGTTCTAAGCACTCTGCAAATTGTAACTCATTTATTAACTGATTTTCCAGATGAAATCGGAGTTCCTTTAAAAACTGGTATCAGATCACTTCACTCCCCTGCTAAAAACCCTTGGAAAGCACTTGACTCATAGAATAAAATCTAACTCCCATCTGCTCTGAGGCCTGCCAGGCCCAGCTGCTCAGCCCCTGCCTGGCTCCTCCAACAAAAAATGACATTGAGGGCAGGGGACTGTCAGGAAAGGCTTCCTGGAGGAGGCGGCACACAACATAATCCTTCAACTCTGGGCAGAATGTAGACAAGCGAGTAGGCAACAGAAAGGACAGGGATTCCACTGTGCTGTACAGATGCATGGAGCTGCTGCCCACCCACTGGGTGTCACACCCCAGATGAGGGCCCACTTCTCCCACCCTTCAGCTCCACTGGCTGCCACAGGCACTGCACATGCACTCCCAAGGCACACACAGACACCTACCACAGGTCACTTTGCCTTCTGAGGTGGGCCCGGCTGGCTCCTGCTGCTGCTGGGGGGTGGCTGGACCCCCTCTCTGCCGCCGTCTGGCGCCACCACTGGGACGGCCCCGACTCCGCCGCTGCCGTTTAGTTGGGGGAGAACCTGAGGAGAGAAAGATGGTGTAGGTTGAAGACCAGATGATGGGTTGAGCGCCAAGGTGGGTGCCCAAGGAAGCGCTCAAGGCTGGACTCCATGCTGTCAGACCCTGGGTGAGCCTCTCTGCTTCCTGGGCCATAAGATGGCGAATAAGTACAAGTTAGCATCATCTAGAAGGACAGATGAGCACACCCCACCACCTGGCAGTCCCACTCTCAGGTGTGACCCCAGAGAAAGGACAGATGAGCACACCCCACCACCTGGCAGTCCCACGCTCAGGTGTGACCCCAGAGAAACCTTGACTACTCACACCAGGAAACAGGCAGGACAACAGTAGCTGGAGCTTTGTTTATAGTTCCTAACCACATAAACCTGAGAACAATGTAAATGTCTGGCAAAAAGTACACAGAGTAATTTCCACAATAGATTGCTTAGTGAAATAAAGCAAGTGAAAAACAAATATCTACAATTTGCTATGTTTTGTATAAAAAAGGAGGGGAAACAAGAATATATACATTATTTGCTATTTTTGCAAGATGAAACACTGTAAGGCTATGTCAGAAATGAATAAAATTGATTATCTATTGGGAGGGAGAAAGACACCAATGGGAATGATACTTCTAAAAACATCTTTTTTACATACTTCAGTTTTGACTTTCGAATCATGTAACTGTTTTACAACATACTCAAAAAATTAACAAGAAACAAAAAAAAACATAAAATTAAACAGAAACAGAAACAAATGGATCTAGCTACATATAAAATCAGTAACAAGCAGCAGGAAAAAGAAGGATCTTAAGTAACTAGCAAGAACATTCTGACGTAAACTCTCAGTAGGATATACTCTGAAAACAATCAGAACCACAAAAATATCTTATGTTTCATTCAGTAGACACAGCAGTGGTACTGACATTATAAATTTGAAGCTATTTCATTATTGTTGTAAAATAAACCAAAATAAGTCCACGTCTTAATGTTACCAAGAACCAAGATTTTCAGTGTAAGACAAAAAAGTCCTCGTAGGACTACTGAGCCCGTGTGCCGCAACTACTGAAGCCCGCGCACCCTAGAGACGGGCTCCGCAACAAAGAGAAGCCACCGCAATGAGAAGCCCGCGTACCACAACGAAGAACAGCCCCCGCTCGCCGCAACTAGAGAAAGCCCACACACAGCAACGAAGACCCAACGCAGCCAAAAATAAATTAATTAAAAAAAAAGTCCTTGTAGGGAATTCCCTGGTGGTCCAGTGGTTACGACCCCACAATTTCACTGCTGAGGGCGCAGGTTCAATCCCTGGTCAGGGAACTAACATCCCCGCAAGCAGCGCAGCCAAAAAAAAAAAATCCTTATAATGTTATGTTTGAATTGAAAATGCTAATATGAACTTTTATGAAAAGCAGTTTCTAGTTCTGTTCCCTGTAAGCGCCTAAAAACAATGCACATACTCAGCACCCAGATCTTGGTCTCCACATACCGCTGCCTCTAAGAGAAACCAGGCTTCTGGAAACAGCTGATTCCAGGGCTGGGGAAGGGAAAATACAAGTGAATCCAGGACATCTTGCAGTCCATCTTGCAGTCCTACAAAGCAGGAAGCACCCAAAGAATGATGGAGACACATCAAAAGGACACAGGACCTAGCCAATTTGAACATCAGGAAGAATAACTAATTGATTATAACAGTAAATAAATAAAAATACCTGAGTCTATGGTGACACCCCTCACTAAGTAAAAAGAGGGAGGGAGGGATGGAGGGAAGGAGAAAAGTAAAACTCCTCTTGAGAAAATGCCAGCTAATAGACATAGGAAAGAATTAGAAAAACACCACTTCAGGAACACCAATATAATAACTGGTTCAGGCAGAGATCACCAATGGCTGCTAAACCCACTGGGGATGCTGCTGGGGAACACGACATGCCAAAGTGTCATCCCATAGATTATTTACTAACCAGAAGGGGAAAAAATATCTCTATACGAAGGACAAATACAGCAGACACCACCTTAACCAAGTGATCAAACTTGCTCACTCACAACAGGAAAACCAGGCCTCCTGACGTGCTCTAATGTGAAGACCACGGCATCAACCACGGAGCATTCCAGCCAAAAACACGTAACCTGAATCTAACCAACTCTCCAAACCCGATTCCCAAACTACAGGGGACAGGTGGATAAGTTAAATGATACCATCAAGAAATTATCAGGCATATCCGGAAACAATCAGGACATTGTACAAAACAAGTGGCCTGGTCAATGTCATGGGGGAAAAAAGAAAAAGGTACGGGGTGGGGGTGGGGGGGGTTCCATAATAAGAGATTAAGGAGACTAATAACTGAATGTACAGCAACACAACTGTGAGTGGGTCCTGAAAGTGCAGACAATATTGAGAAGATGTGAAAATGAACCATTAGGATATCAGAGAATTAGTACTTATGTCCTTCCTTAGGTATGACAGTAGTCTTAAAGTGGTATCAGACAATCTTCTGATTCTCAGGAGATGCCTGCCAATTTAGGGGTAAAATGTCTTGATGCCTATAATTTACTTTCAAAGAGTTCAACAAAGAAAAACAGAATTAGGGACTTCCCTGGTGGTCCAGTGGTTGAGAATCCACCTTCCAATGCAGGGGACGCAGGTCCGATCCCTGGTCGGGGAACTAAAATCTCACATGCCACGAGGCAATTGAGCCCGCGAGTGCCACAACTAGAGAGAAGCCTGCACACTGCAACGAAAAATCCCAAGTGCCGAAACTAAGACCCGATGAAGCCAAAAACAAACAAACGAATAAATATTTTTTTAAAAAACCCAGAATTACATATACACGCACATAAAGCAAAACTGGCAAAACGTTAAAATTACTGAGTCTAGGTGGAAGATACAAACACATTCACTGTACTAATCTTTCAACTTCTCAGTATATTTGAAATACGTTTGAATGATTAAAAACTTGGGGGAGGGGAGGAGAGTGGATAAATTGCCATGGCAATTAAACAAAACCAATTAGAAACCTAACATGAATAAATCTCAGAAACACGTCCAACAAAGACAGCCATGTGAAGAATGACACCCATGATGTGGTGCCACTTAAATGACATATAAAACCACAAGAAACAATTCCATAAGTTGTTTCTGGACACGTGCTTTTGCAACAACAAACAAACACACACACATACACACACACACAAACACAAAGCAAAAATGAGACAGAATCACCCCACGGGCTCCTTCCTTGATGCATCAGGATGGGGTAGGTTCATCAGGGTTCAGAAGGAAGAGAGAGAGACTGCTGGCACGCCCACAGGGCTGGGCTCACCTGTCTCCCACTGACCCTGCTCAGCATTTGAAGAACTCCTTGACTGCTGACTGCGACGGCAGCCGCCCTCCGTCCTCTTTGAAGAAGAGCTGGACGTGCCATAGCTGGAGCGTTCTGGAGATACTGTGGGAAGAGAAGAATGGAAAGAAGTATTCAAAGCCTGCGACTTCTCCCAGGCCCAGCCTCCAATTCCCACCCCCTTACCCCCACCCCAGAAGAAAGCCTGCCCCACAGGGTGCCTGAGTTCCCCAGAACTCAAAGCCTAGATACCCACTCCCTCTCAAACACCTGCAGCCCAGTAATTGTTCGGGGCCTCCCGGGGTAAAAGACTCATCACCTTCTGGGGCCACCCAATCCATGTCTACAGCAGCTCCAACTGTCAGTTATCCTGTACGCTGAGTTATGGTCAGGATTCCTGCAATGCTGCCTGCCCCCATCCGTCAACTGCCCCCGGCTCTCCCTGAGGCCCCAAAGAGTAAGCAGGCCTCTGCAGGGTCCCCAAATCTTCTCTTCCAGAGCCTGACCTCCAGACATATTTTTCCAAAAATGCTGTCAGTTCTGCACAAGGGATGCCTTTCTCCTGGTTACCCAAATCCCATGGGCTTACCCTGGGCAGGGAAGTTCACAAAACCCCTCCCTAAACTAGCCACAGCACCTCTAGTAATCCCGCCAAGGGCTCAAAAGCTCAAAGCCTATGCACACAAGGGGCTCTTCACCTTCTCAGGACTGCTGTCCTATAGGAGCACTTCCCTTACAAGGATTAAGGGCACCAACTCTGGAGACAAACCAGCAAGGTTTAAATCCTAGCTCCCACTTTCTAGCTGTGTTATCTGCAAGCTCCTATGTGACATGGCTTCTCACCTACCTCTCTGCCCTTACTTTGACCTCTGCTCCTGCCACACTGGCCTCTGACAATGCCAAACTCAGTCCTACCTCAGGACTTAAAAGCTTGTCTTTCCCTCTGCCTGGAATTTCCTACTCTGAGATCTATGCACCAGAGTGGCAGTGCAGCCTCAGTTCAAATGCCACCTTCTCAGAAAGGTCTTGACTGGTTATGGAATCTTACAGGGGCCTCCTTTCACTCTGAAGCATTCCACTCCCCACCTTCTCTCTCTGCTCCATGACTCTGTTTCAGTCCTTCCATAACTACATCTAAAAGTAAATCGTTCAAATAAAATCATCTTCATATACAGAATTTAAAAAAGTAAATTGTTCATCTGTCTTATAGTCTTGATACTCTCCCCAAATGTTTGTTCCTCATGGAACACTTTGTCAGTCCCGTCAAGCTGTAACTCCTGTTCCCTATTCCCCGGACACACAGGATTCAGCTGTTATATGTGGGCAATCTGCCTAACTTCTCCAACCTACTGCTTTCCCTGTACAGTGGGGACGGTGACAGGACTTCCTCTTAGGATTACCGGGAGGATATAGGGTAACAGTACATATGAAGAAGGGCTTACTGCTGTGCCTGGCAAGAAGTAAGCCCTCTGTAAACAGACGCCACAAACATGACTATTGATGTAGCCAAATTCCACAAGCTCACCCCTCCCAATGCCATGCCTCCTCCCTCTTGTGTTTCTCAGTGATACCCTGGGAGGAGGAAAGAGTGCGATGGGACACATAACTGAGATGGCACTCTCCATATCAGACACCGTGGAGGCCCAGCGAAAGCAAGGCCCTCTCCCCACCGGAAGTCTGTCACCCTCCCATTCCACCATACCTGGCCAGCGCCTCTTGCGCGCCAGGTGTGGCAGCAAATCGTGACGGGACAGCACGCGCAGGAGTTGCCCCAGCAGCCGCAGGTTGCTCTCGTCGCACTGCCCGCGGCGCTCCAGCTCCAGCAGCAGCTCCAGGCCGCTGCGGGCGCGGGCCAGGCCGCCGGCGGCGCCGGGGACCTCGTCCAGCAGGAAGGCTAGCAGCTCCAACTCGCACTCGGTCAGTTGCCCGCCCACCACCTCGAACATACGGTGAAGCGACAGCATCCCGTAGTAGTCCAGGCACTCATCCTCCTCCCAGCTCGGGGCCGGGGTCGACCCGGACAGCGCCATACCCGGGGGAGGGGGGCGGAATAAGCTCAGAACGAGGACCTAGAACACACACAACAGGGAGGGGGAAGTGGTCAGCGACGCGGGGACCCGGACCTCACCCCCGCCAGTGCGTGTCCCCCTCCGCGTGCCGCCGGGCAGGGCCACCCTCACGTCCCAGCCGTTTTAGCCTTCCCCTTCTCCCTCAAGAGAATGGTATCGCCCGAGGTCCCCTAGTAACAGGTCCAGACGCCAGACCCCGCTCGTCCTCCGACCAGTCGGGCAGGCCCAGCCCGAATGCCCCTCCCCAGGTGGTATGTTCCGAACAAACCTCCCACCCGACTAAGTGACTCAGTCCGAACAAGCCTGGGGGCCCAACGCGGGGCACCCCGCCAAGTGCCCTTTGACTATGGGTACTACTGTCCAGACATGTTCCCTGGCTGCGTCCAGAGGTACTGTCCGATCAGCCCCACAGCTCCACCTAAGTGGTACAGTCCTAAAGTGACCCTCTGCCCCCTGCAATGGGACCGACCAAAGCAGCCCTTCGCTCCACACAGGTGGCGCTGTGCGAATCCGACCCCCTCGCCCTGTAAGGGTGGTACCGCCCTCCCCCCAGCACCCAGGTGGTCCGGTCTACCCGCCACCAGTAGCTTGTAGGCCTCTCCACATCCTCACCGAATTCCGGCGCCTCACGACTCCTGGGCTACGGCCGCAGCCACTTGTTTTGGATCTTTCTGGCACCTTCTCTATTATTACGCCTGCGTCACCTCGCTCCTCCTCCTTCCCCCAACTCGCGCAGGTGCGACCGCCACGCCCCTTAGGCGCAAGCGCAGAGAGGCTTCCAAGCCCCTCCCTCCGGGCCCGCCCCCAACCGTAACGTCCTGCCGCCCTGTACTGCGCCTGCGCAGAGCGAGAGCGGTTCTGCGTCTGGGCTGAATATGGTACCATTTTGCCGGATCGCTTCTGCCGGTGACATAAGCTACAGGGTCCTTGTTGCCCTCACGACCTGTTGAAACTACTCATGTCACAGACTACAGCCCCCTCCTAATCACGACCTAAACGCCCACATTACCACTGCTCCCAGCTGCCCATGGCAAAGGACCACAATCACCACCGCACTGGCTCCGAGTAGCACCCAGGTCCCTTATGATCCGGACTTGGACTCCCCTCTATTAGACTGCCCCTTACTTCTTTTGGCGACCTACATTTCATCTGTGCCATCTCATGATCTCGACTGCAATCCCTCCTCATCCAGCAGAAATCCCCCATCTATAAGTTCCTTCCCCGATCAAGACCAAGACTCCCTCATCTCATCTTAGGAATCAATACCTCCTTCCTGATTACAATAGGTCCCTCCATCTCCACTGTGCACCTCCTGATGGCGTCCATCATGACTCCCCCATTACAGTCAGACTCCCCCGTCAAGGAACTCTAATGCCCCCCATAACCCCTTCCAATCTCTGCCCTCCAAGGTCACGGGGACTCCCAATAGCCCTTCTTTAACCTGCACCTGCCAGTTTCACTCTGGCAAGAGCAGGTCTCTATCAGGAGATTTGGCATCGAGGCTGCATGTCTGAGCACCGCCACCCTGCCCCCCACCTAGGTGACTCAAGGTCAGGGCCCGCTCGTGCCTTGAGACAAGGCCCCTTCCCGGACCTGTTCCCACCCCCGGAATTATCACCCCTTGGGAGGCGGAAGGCCTGGGTCCTGCCTGGCACTGGTTCAGCACTAGCTCTGCTTGGGCTGAGGCAGTGACCTCCGAAGAGTCCCTTCCCCTCTCCCTGATGGCAGTTGTCACCTATTGAAACCCAATCCTGGGCCGGACACACAGTAGGCGCCCAATAAGTGAATATCATTAAATCAACCAAAGAGGGTGAGGGAAGGGAAAGCAATTTTACAAACAGGGAAGGACTATCTATGTCCATGTTAGATGGGTTAAAGTGAGCATCCACGGTGTTTCAGGCCCTGTGCTGACTGCTTTTACCTGTTTGATTTCATCCAATCCCCTCAACAGCCTTTGAGGTGGATGTGATTCAAGCCCATTTTACATAGGAGTAAAAGTGAGGCCGAGAGAGGGGAAGTACCCCAAGTGTGTTTGACTCCAAAGCTGTGCTCTCAGAGATGCTCTGTGTCTTTAGCTATGAAATGACAGTTCTGTCAAGGTCTCCCGCCACCCAGTCCACTCCATGACCCTTGCTTTCCAGTGATGTTCACTTCTCTCCACTTAACTCAGACTTGGCAGAGGAGCGGCCCGGGAGAACTGCGCAGGCGCTTCTCCGAGCCCGGAGCCCCGCCCACAGGGCGCAGTTGTGTGCGTGGAGAAACTCGCCGAGCCCCGCCTAAGCGTCCATACGCAGGCGCAGGAGAGCGTGCCCGCCGCTTTCGGCTCTGATTGGCCGTCGCGGGTAAGGGCGGTGCCCAATGGGAGGCGTGGATAGTGAGGGGTCCCACACGCCTGGGCAGAGGGTCTGTGTCAAGAGCGGCGGGGGCTGCAGGAGGCAAGAGAGACGGGTGAGGGCGCCGCGGGGCGGGCCGGGGAAGAGAACGCCGGGCTTACGGAGAGGGCGGAGGGAGAACGAGGGGGACCCCGGGGGTCGAGGAGCTTTGGGGCCTGCGCTAGGGCGGGAGCGACGCGGAGTGGAAAGAGAGTGCTGCTTCCTCTGTGCCCTGGAGCGTTGATAGAGCGCCTGAGGTGTGCAGGACCCTACGCTTGACTGAGCTCGCCCGGCCCCCACCGTTTGCAGGGAACTCTCAGGTTGCGTAGTTGATAAGTCTGGTCAGAGAAAAGGGATGTGTCTCAGGAAAGTTGAACTTCCAGGCCCCTGGTGGGCTCTTTCCTGGAAGGACTTTTATTGGTCTACTGTATAAAAAAACCCCATCCTTCCCCCCAATAATTCACAGTCCAGGATTGGGAAATGGGGAATGCAGACTAGGAAAGTCCAAATATCAGGTCCTTCGGGCCATTTTCTAGACATTTACGGGGTGCCTACTTTGTGTAAGCCTTGCACCAGGCACTGGGCCTCGCTGGAGGGGAGTTCTCTGTTGGGAGTGGGGCTGTAAACGATGCAAAGTTGAACTGTCAGGCCCCTGGTTGACTGTTTCTAGGAAGGTCCGTTATTGAATGGCTTTTGTGTGCCAGGGCCCGGGCAACTCAAAAATTAGTGAGGGAGTTGGAAAGTTTAGCTCTTGGGCTTTTAGTGAATCATTTACTTAAGGAGCATTTATTGGAAAGCAGCTGATAGCAAGTCCCTGTGCTGGGCCTTGTTATTGTGGGAATTCACAGTCTAATAGGAGGGCTGGTCTGGTGGGAAAAGTGGAATGTGCACAAGGACAGTTAAACTCTCGGGGCCACACTTCCTGGAGGGAGCTTAATTCGTTCACCAAATCTACTCAGTGCTTATTATGGTGAGACCTCTGGGAGCTTAACATGAGCAACTTTGTGTGCAGAGCTGTAAGCTGAACTCCACCTGCCCTCTGGCACTAACAGATGAGTTGAAGAAGAAATGGAGATGGTGGGGATTATATTTGGAAAATTACTGCTTAGGCGTGCATGGGCGGCAGTCATTTGCTGTAGGGACTCTGAGCCCCTGTTGTGTGAAGGGGCCTGGGTTGGGTTGAGCCCACACCTGTAGAGGGAGAGATGGGGCATGTAGAGGGAAGTTCAAAAGTTAAAATCCCTGTCCTTGGTCAGTGGCTTTGTTGGTGACAGCAGCCCTTACAATAAATCAGACCTGCCCTGCCGGCAAGCTCAGTCTGGTGAGGAGCACAGACTCTATCCCAAGTTCATGATATTTGCTATGATGGAGGTGGCACAGGATACCATAAGAAACCCAAGGAGGAGGGAGTGGCCACCACCCTGTGGATGTAGAGTTTGCTAGAAAAGAAGAGAGAACTTTGTTGGCAGAAGGAATAGCAGCATCAAAGACTTAGGGTCCAAAAACAACATTTCTGGAGAATTACAAGTAATGGTTCTATCTAAGCTTTACAAAGTACCAGGGACTTTGTGGTCAGTACTACTTTTAGTCCATTTCACAGATGAGAAAACAATCTCTGAGAGATGAAGTAAGTGGTGGAGCTCAGATTCGAGCCAAGGGCAGTCTGGTCCAGAGCCTATGCTCTTAAACACCTTGCTACATCTCTCTGTGTGTAAGTAGATAGAGGAAAGATGCTGCACAGAGAGGAACCTGCACAGGCCAAGGCCAAGAGACCCCAAAAGACACATTCTGTTCTTGCAAAGGGTGTGACCAGTCCTCTGGGTAAGGAGGGTAGCATCAGAGGCCAGACTGAGAAGGGCTGTCTCTTTTCTGCAGATACCTGGCCGCCATGGGGTGCAGTTCAGCTACAGGGTCACAGACTCACTGAAGACTGAGATATAAATATTGGATCCAGACTTGCTGATTGTTAGAGGCTGGTCAGTGATGGGATGGGCAAGGGAACTCCTGAGACATCCCCCCTCCCCTTGAGTTCCTGGTCTCACTAGGCACCCCCTTCTTTCTCCAGGTACTGCCTTCCGCACAATGGCAGAGGTGGCGGCTGAGGCAGCTGAAGTGGCTGAGATGCCAACACAGATGTCACCAGGGGCAGTGGAGATGTCAACACCGATGTTAGGGGAGAAAATGGAGATGTTAACGGAGGTGACTGAGATGACACCTGGGGAGGCCCTTGCCTCATCCCTCTTCTTCCAGTTCATGTGCTCTGAATGTGGCAGCCTCTACAACACACTGGAAGAAGTCCTCTCACACCAGGAGCAGCATGTGCCCACTGTCACAGAGGAGGAGGCGCTGACCACCCAGGACACTGGCCTGGAGCCGGAGCTGGTGCCAGGCACTGAGGATGGGCCTTTCCAGTGCGGTGAGTGCAGCCAGCTCATCCTCTCCCCCAGCGAGCTCCTGGCCCACCAGGATGCCCACCTGCGGGAGTCTGCAAGCCAGATCCAGTACCAGTGTGGAGACTGCCAGGAGCTGTTTCCCTCACCTGAGCTGTGGGTGGCTCATCGGAAGGCCCAGCACCTTTCTGCTGCTGCAGCAGCTAAACCTCCGGTGCCGCCTCCTCTGCCTCCCCTCCCCTCCCCACCTCCACCCCCTGCTCCACCCGAAGTCAGGATGGAGCCCTATGAGTGTCCTGAGTGCTCTGCCCTGTGTACCACCCCTGAGGAGTTCTTGGAGCACCAGGGCACCCACTTTGACTCCCTAGAGAAAGAAGAGCGCAACGGGCTAGAGGAGGAGGAGGAGGAGGAGGATGAAGAAGATGACGACGAAGAGACAGAGGACGAGGAAGAGGCAGCAGCAGAGGCTGGTGATGATGCTAAGGGAGCTGACAAGTCCACAGCCGGCCAGGCCCAGGGCTGTGGGGATTGTCCTCAACACTGCACCTCAGCAGGGGCACGCCGGCGACACCGGCGGGCGTCCCGTGGCCCAGCGTCAGCGGCTCACCCCTTCCACTGCAGCCAGTGCCAGCGCAGCTTCAGCTCGGCAAACCGGCTTCTGGCTCACGGGCGGGCCCATGTTGGTGGCACACACGAATGTACGACCTGCTCCAAGGTCTTCAAGAAAGCAGCCTCACTGGAGCAGCACCTGCGGCTGCACCGTGGCGAAGCCCGCTACCTCTGCGTGGACTGCGGCCGTGGCTTCAGCACAGAGCTCACGTTGGTGGCCCACCGGCGGGCCCACACCGCCAACCCACTGCACCGCTGCCGCTGCGGCAAAACGTTCAGCAACATGACCAAGTTCCTCTACCACCGGCGCACTCACGCCGGCAAGAGCGGGGCACCTCCCACGGCGGCGGCGGCGGCGGCGGCTGCCTCCCCGGCTCCTGCCGAGTCCACGCCCCCGCCGCTGCCCCCTGCACCACCCGCCCAGCTGCCCTGCCCGCAGTGCTCTAAGTCCTTTGCCTCCGCCTCCCGGCTCTCCCGGCACCGGCGTGCGGTCCACGGGCCCCCTGAGCGGCGACACCGCTGCGGTGTCTGTGGCAAGGGCTTCAAGAAGCTGGTCCACGTGCGCAACCATCTGCGGACGCACACGGGCGAGAGGCCCTTCCAGTGCCATTCCTGTGGCAAGACTTTTGCTTCTCTGGCCAACCTCAGCCGCCACCAGCTGACCCACACGGGTGTGCGTCCCTACCAGTGCCTGGACTGTGGCAAGCGCTTCACGCAGAGCTCCAACCTGCAGCAGCACCGGAGGCTGCACCTGCGGCCAGTCGCCTTTGCCCGTGCGCCCCGCCTCCCCATCACCGGTCTCTACAACAAGAGCCCCTACTACTGCGGGACCTGCGGCCGCTGGTTCCGTGCCATGGCGGGCCTGCGACTGCATCAGCGGGTCCACGCCCAAGCTCGGACGATGACACTGCAGCCTCCCAGATCACCCCCTCCTGCCCCGCCCCCACCCCCCGAGCCTCAGCAGACTATCATGTGCACTGAGCTCGGGGAGACCATTGCCATCATCGAGACGTCCCAGCCACTGGCACTTGTGGACACGCTGCAGCTGTGCCAGGCGGCACTGGGGGCCACTGAAGCGAGCGGGCTGTTGCAATTGGACACGGCCTTTGTGTGACACAGCTGAAGAGCAACAATAAAAGAGTTTGGTTGCAGAATCAAGTGTGGGCACCTCTGGGGAGAAAGGGGGCCACGCCCTGGCAAGCCACTCTGGCACCCACCGGGTGCCAGCATTCACCCTGGCCTCTTACCCACTGACTCCTCAGAATGGCCCCACCAGGCGTCACCTTTCTCTGCCTGAGGGGACGCTGAAGCTCTGAGACACGATATGATCTGTCCCGGTCACCCCACTGCGTTGCAAAGCGGGGTTCTCCAAGGCTCTTTGCTCTGCATCACCCTGGTGCCCAGCAACATCAGGTAACCTTTCGTGAGCCCCAACCGTGTGCCAGCTCTGTGCTGGGCCCTGTCACATACCTCTTCACGTCCTCTGCTTTTCCCCCCGGCCCTAGCCTTCCCTGGACTCTGGGCTCCCAGGATTTGGCTCTGCCTGGTGGAAGAAGGCACCTGACTTCTCTGGGCTTCCTTGATCTCACTTTTGACAACGTGGAGGGCAATCTATAGGTACCCCGGTATTCAGCTGCAGGTGGGTGATGTTGGAAACCCAGGAATGAGTCAGACATGGGCTCTGCCCCAGGAGCCACGCAGTGTGGTAGGAGGAACACCCACAAATACAGATGGCCTTGCTCTCTGAATGTCTTGTTGATTTATTCAGCCTGAGTGTCCTAAGGCCTCCCTCCTGTGTGCTGGGGGCCAGAGACGAATCAGGCCTCTGCCCTGCCCAGGTGGGATCCCAGGGCTCAGCCCTGGGATCTCAGCCCCAGGACCCTCAGTGTTGCAGCGGGGATGTGCAGGGACAGTAGGATCCCAGAGCAGGGAACAAACCTCCATGGTAGATCAGGAGTCAGAGGCTTCCTAGAGGAGTTAATCTTTGAAGAAAAAGTAGAAATCTGCTAGTGGAAGACGAAGAAAATATTCCAGGCAGGCAGCACCGCAAGGAGGGTGAGTTCTTGGTATACTTGGAGGTCGTCCAGTTATTGACGGACAACCAATAACAGCAAACATTTGACTGCCCGGCCATGGCAGGCACTGCGGTTAGCACTATACACGTATAATGATCTCAGCAGGCCTGTGAGGTGATCTCAGTATTATCCCAAGTGAGAAAACAGGGACAGAGACTCGCCCAAGATCTCATAGCTGGGCAGAGGCGTTGGCCAAGACCTTTTAGCCCATATCTGTAACTGATACAGCTGTGGACTGATTGGGACCTGAAACAACTGCAGGGGCGGGGGTTCAGAGGAGGAGTCATGGTAACTGGAGGAAAAGTGAGCCATTGTCACAGAGCAATTGGAGTTTAAGGGGCCTCAAAAGATAAAAAGTCTTGGGAACAGGAAGGAATCCCCAACCTTTTCAAAGGTTACCTGGGCTGACAATCCTTCCCTCTCCAAATGAAAGTAGATGATTTATGGCAGGTCCATTGGGAAGGCTTGTCTCAGGCCTCTGCAGACCAGGGTGCTCAGACAGGTGCAGCAGGACATGGCTGCGGCTGAGCTGTCTGGGAGGGAGGCTGGGCAGAGGAGGGGCGACAAGGCAGGGAAGGAGGGAAGCCTAGACCTGGGAAGGCCTTGAAAGCCAGGCTAAGAAGTTGGGGCACTGTGGGGGATGGGATGGGGTGAGGGTCATAGGTGGGGTTAGGGCTCCCTGGCATCAGGGTGGGGCAGGGGAAACTGGAGATGGTCCAGGAAGTAGAGGATGGGGCCAGACCTGGGCAGAGGCCATGGGGGTGGGAGGAGGGTGTAGGACACCCTCAGTGACCTCATAGCCCACTGGGTGTGAGCAGCCGGAAGGGGTCCCCAGGAGCCCGAGGTTAGCCCCTTGTCCGGACCAGCCCTCCTTCCCTTACCCAGTCCACTTGCTCTATGTGTTCATCCTACAAACAAGGTGACATCTGGATGGTGTTGAGCAGGGAGGGCCAGGGTTTGCTCTGGGCAGTATACAGATGCCCCTGGGGCTCGCCTAAGCAGACAGCGGAGCCCAGATGCTACAGGAACAGTCCCTGAACACCCTCTGGGATATGTTCAAAACTCTTCTCCCTTTTTCTTCACAAATGGAGTCCAGTGGAGGACATGTCAGTTGCTCCTGTCCAGGCTCCCTTTTACTTCTAGGGCCTCCTGCCCTCGCCTACCATTGGGACCATGTGGAGCAGATGCCATTTTCCTCTGCCCATGGCCCCACCACCTGGCCCCAGCATGTTTTCAAAGCAAGGGAAAAAGCCACACTCTCTGCGACAGCCTTCCCAGGGTTGTCACTTCCCAGCATCCCTAAAGAGGTGGGCCAGGTGGGGCCCTGTTTAAGGTGGAAATGAAGGCTTGGGGAACTGCTAGGGTTTGGGCAGCTCCTCTGCCCCCATCTATGCCCACTAAGAGTCTATACCAAGGTTGTCTTGGCCTGAGTGACCCACCCCCCCCATCATCCTGTGTCCCCCTGAAGTGGCAGGTAGCTCAGGCTATGAGATAGGGAGCCCTTTGTTCAAACCTTGACTTTGCCACCTGTACTCTGTGGCCTTGACCTATCTGATGGCCAGTTCTCTCACCAGTCACCTGGGAATGACAGTGCTTCCCTCCCTCAGTGGAAGCAGATGATTTGTGCTGCAGCGGATAAGCCAGAGCTAGCTCATCACATGTGCAGAGGAGGGCTGGAGCACAGGAAGCTTGGGCGCCTGAGCCAGGGCCAGCCTGGGTTCATCCCACCGTTCCCCTGCCTGAGATGCAGCCCACTCCTGTCCCAGGACAGCCCCCCAGGCACCTCCCTCACCTCTGTGAAAACAGGTGTCCAGACAGCAAGCAGGTTTTCATGCCAATAATTTATTGAACGGAGGTCTGTACACAGGCAAACCTTACTGTGAAAACTAAGACATCAGGAGCTCCCCCACTGCCCCTGCCCTCCAGGATGGGGCGAGGAGGGAGGAGGCCTTAGGGGCAGAGGACAGGATGGGGGGACACAGCTGTTGGAGGGGAAAGGGCCAGGTTGGACGGTGCGAATCGACATTTTCTTTAAGAAAAAAATTATAACAATCTATTTACACCCGGGGGCCAGGGAAGGGAAGAGGAGGAGAAGGGCTGGTCTGGTTCTATTTACAAGGGATACAGGAGGGGAGGGGGGTTGGAGGAGGTGGAGACCTGGGGGGAGGGGAAGGAGCTGAGGGGGTAGGAGGTCCTCATGCCGCCCGCCCCCCCCCCCAATCCCCGGTCCTTCCTTCTCTTCCCTCCCCACAACCAGTTAAAATCCTCTTAAAAAGCCCACCACAGGGGTGAGGCTGGTGAGGGAGGGACTGGAGGTGGGGATAGGGACTCATTTACCTCTGCCCTCTAGTCTAGGGGCCCGGTCAGGGCAGGAGCTTGACAGGCTATGGCCCCCCTTCCCAGCCCCAGCAGGGGCTCCCAGATGGAAGGGCAGTTGGTGGCGCCCTCAGGAAGAGTTAGTGAGGGGAGCTGTGGCATCGGTCGACTGCCAGTCCGGGCCGGTCTGAGCCTCACTTAAAGCTGAGGGGGAAGGAAGGAGCGGACAGTTAGCCTTTGCCTTTTAGCCCCCCACCCCCACCCCCAAGAGCAGGAAGCTGGTGTGAGATGCTACATTAGAAATGGAAAGCTGTCACTTTAGGTCTAGGGTTGCAAACTCAAATGCCAAAGGGCCAGGTTGGTCATTGAGTGACTCACCAGAAAGCCAGGCCCCACAGAACGGGGGCAGCTGGAACTCAGCTCCAGCTGCTAATACTGCCCTGAGCAGAGGCAGGCCCACTGCTGCCCAGTCTTATTTTCTTCCCCAAGAGAAACAGGAAATCTGGATTTGTACATAAAATGGCCCCCGTTTTTTAACGTGAGCAACAAATTTAACTTTTTGTTTGTTTGTGCAGGCTAAACTTATGTCTTTGGTTTTCCAGTTTGCATTTAAACACAAATACAGGCAATAATGCCTCACAAAGGTGGCCATTCACATGTAAAATATGCTTTCTGTCAGAATGTCAACAATTTTGCAGGAAACGCAGGGGTTGTGAGAACAGAGAACAGACCCGTCCCCACCCCGGGCTGAGAAATGCAGCTTTAATGCTCAGAAGATGGCCCCCAACTTACCTTGTGAGGATGGGGTGAGGGAGGCAGTGCCCGCCGGGGACCTCAAGTGAGGAGGGATGAGAATGGCGTTGAGAGATGGTTGGATGGTGAGTTCTAGAGACAGGAATGGACATGCCTAGTCAGGGGACAGGGCACCTGGAGACCCAGTCGGGGTTAGAAAGGGGCACCAAAAAGGGACCCAGCTCTGGGCAAGGCCAGTTGCCTGGGGACACACGTAGCCACTGAAC
This sequence comes from Eubalaena glacialis, assembly GCF_028564815.1. Taxonomy (NCBI): domain Eukaryota; kingdom Metazoa; phylum Chordata; class Mammalia; order Artiodactyla; family Balaenidae; genus Eubalaena; species Eubalaena glacialis. Next base: position 58,133,294 of record NC_083733.1, on the reverse strand, counting down.
ACTTTAAATGAAAAACTGGCAAGAGCCTAACACAGGAGATCGCAGAGTGCAGATGAAGTCGGTTTGGGTCTCCCGGAATCAGGGGCATTTCCTGAGCCCTAGGACTGCCTTGCAGCCCACCCTCAGCTCCCCACTCCTGTCTTCAACACCAGGCTCTTCACAATCTTTGGCTGCCCCTCCAACAACCCAGATCCCAGGCTGTGCCCTCACCGCCAGGACTGAAATTGAAGAGGGGGGGAAGCGGGCGGTTGTTGGGGAGCTGGGTTCCAGGACATCGCAGTTCATCAAAGAAGCTGTGGGCACAGGCCTCCAGCGGGGAGAGCCTCGAGGACGGTGTGTACTCCAGCAGGCTAGAGCAGAGCGCGATGGCCTCAGGTGGCGTTCGGGATTTGAACACCTTGGGGGGTGGAGGGGGCAGAGGTGACAAGGGTGAGACGCCCTGGGCCCTGGTATACTCCTGCCCACCTCCCACAAGCCCACTTTCCACATGAGGCAACTAAGGCCCAGCCTCTGAGGGGAGGTCAGTTTGTATCAGATGAGCAACCCGCTCAGGTCCCATGACTGTATGGGCCCTGCTGTGAGCGTGTTTCCCCACCAGAAAAACAGGACTCTTGCATTTACTGTGTGTCCTCAACTTTTAGAGTATGGGAGATTCCATAAACTTTGAAATGTGATGAAAGTTACTGACCCACTACTGAGCCATGACTCTAGCCAGGTCCCCAGACCGGTTGGCCTCCAATGGGGACCTCAGCCATGCTGCCTGAGCCCCTAGCCCTGCCCCACCTTTGTCCAGGGGTGAGCTTTAATCTGGGGGAACTTGAACTCCGTGTAGTTGGGGTTCATCTCTCGAATCTGTTCCCGGGTTGGTGTTCCCAGCACCTGTAGGGAAAGGGAGGGGTCTGAGCCAAGGCCCTTAGCGCTTAGCCCAATCCCTGCCCACCCTGGCCCTGCCCTCACCTTGATGATCTCCACCAGCTGGTCTACCCCACTGTCCCCAGGGAAGATGGGCTGGCCCAGGAGGAGCTCAGCCAGTACGCAGCCAGCTGACCACACATCTGAAGAGGAATGGGGCAGGGTCAGAGCTACCATGCCCATCCCCTGGCATACATTCCTATCCTTCATGGTCATCCTGAGAGATGCCAGGGAGCCCCATTTTCTCGGCTCAGAGAGGAAGTGCCTTGCTCAAGGTCACACACAGCTTAGGAACATAGGAGCCTGACTTTGAACCTCCAAGTCTACCTGACTGCACTGTACTCTCCAACCTAGATGTTTCCATTGCCTCTCTCCACTTTGTGACCCCAATAAGCCTTTTCTCTGCCTCTAGCTTCAGAGGACAGATCAACAGGCCAAGAACAGGTACCTGTGTTCTTTGGGCCTCAGGAAGGTAAAGCATTAAGTGGGCTGCCTTACTCACTTCTGGCCTCTATCCTGCCCTTGGGAATAGCTAGAGGCCGGGAGTCACCCCTCCCTGGTCTGAACCTTGACCGCCACAGCACAAGTTCACATCTAGGGACCATGAAGTTTCCTCACACTGCTGATGACTGTTCTCTTCCAAACACTTTCACACCCTCTCCTAATCCCTGGAAGTTGGCCCTGTCATCCCCAGCAACAGGGAAGGACATGGAGGCCCTGTGAGCAGGTCACACCCTCATGATGGCAAAGCCTTACCTCCCGATTCCCCCAAGGTCGCCGTCAGCCCCTCCCCCTGCCTGAGAAGAGAGGACTGACTGGGAGGTTCCAGAGCTGGTATGGACTCTGGAGTCAGGTCAGCTTTCAAAGCCCAGCCCTGCCCAGTCCCAGCAGTGTGACTGCGGGCAGGTGGCCTCTCCACTCTAAGCTTCAGACTGCTCAACTGTAAAATGCACGTATGACAGCGTCACCTTCCTGAATCTGAGGACTGGCTAAAAGAACAGATGTTAAGCTTTCATCACCGAGCCTGGCAGACACACAGGAAGAACTCAAAAACTGCCATGACTGCTATTCCCACCCCCACCCTCCCTCAAATCTGACCGATGGATGAGGTGTAATCAGTGGCTCCGAAGATCAGCTCTGGGGCCCGGTAGTAGCGAGAACAGATGTAGGAGACATTGGGCTCTCCTCGGACCAGCTGCTTTGCACTGTGGGAAGATATGGGTAGGCAGGAGTCAACACAAGCCAAGGCTCGGGATCCCTCCTCGCCCCTTCAGCCACCCAGCACACCCCGGGTCTGGCCCACCTGCCAAAATCGCAGAGCTTGAGGACAGCGGTGTCGGGGTCCACCAGCAGGTTCTGGGGCTTGATGTCGCGGTGACACACACCCTGGGAGTGGATGTAGGCCAAGCTCCGGAAGAGCTGGTACATGTACACCTGGGGCAGGCAGGGGACAGCAGAACTCCAGCCCAGCTCTCCCCGCAGAGCACACCCCTGCTCCACCATCTTGGCCTGAAGAGCCCTTCCACCCACTCTCCCTGACTTGAAAACAGTTCGCTGCCCCTTGGTTCTCGAACTTTAGTGAGCACCAGAATCACTTGGCGGCCTTGTTAAAACAGGGACTGCGGACTGCTGGGCCCCACGCTCAGAGTTTCTGATTCAGTAGTTCAGGATGAGGCATTTGCAACAAGCCCCCTAGTGCTGGTGCTGGTCCATACTTTGGAAACCATTGCTTCAAGCACACACTTCAGCAGAAGCCTGATGAATAAGACAGATACATCAGGAAGGCCTTCTTTTAAAGCAGGCTGGGGAGCCTCACCAAAACCACTGGCTATAGGAAAGGCTCAGCCTCCTTTGCCCACCAGTCAAAACCACCCACGAGCCAGCCCCTCTCCAGCTGGATTTTCCTGCCACCCTCTTCCCTACTGACTAGGATGTAAGTGCCAAAAGAGCAGGGATCTTTGTGGTTCCATCACTGCTGCATCCCCCAGGGCCTAGACCAGTGCCTGGCACATAGTATCTGCTCAGGGATGCTTCCTGGGCCCCCTCCTCCTCTGTTACCAGTGCCCTCGGCCAGAGATGCCACTTCCTTGCCCTGTGCCTGGTCTCCTCCCAAAAGACTTCCTTGATCCTTCTCACTCCCAAAGCAGGCAGGGCCTCCTGTTTCCAGAATCCCCTGTGCTCCTTCCAGTACGGCAGTTGCTAGTGGTTTTACAGTTCTCTGTGATGACACCTGTCTACCCTGTTAAACTGAGAGCTCTTCAGGAGCAAGGCCTGGGTCTCAGTCAACTGGGCCTCTAGAACTGCTCAGTGCTGGCCCCGGAACACAGGCAGCCACAGGACACATTCAACAAACCACACCACTGCCTCCCAGGAAGCGAGGTCCCACAGCTCCCACCACTGGTAGAGCCCCAGGGCTCACCTAGGCCTGGGGTACTTAAAGCCAGCGGGAGGAAAAACGGGGCCCCATGCAACCTCCAACAAACTCGCACCCAACCTCCGCCTCCCAATGCAGCTGGCTGCTCCAGCCTTGTTCTCCACAGCATCCCTAGGCCCATTCACTTATCCATTCGTTCAAACACCTCCTTACGGATAGTAACATACAGGGCACAGCACCAAGCACTGGGGAATAAGCCTGCACAGGTGATGAATGAAGACTCATGCGTTCTTGGCTCTGTGAACACTAACCTTCCCGCAACCCTGCCTCCTTCCCATCAACCCTCTGCCAAGGCTCCAAAGGCCAGGACTCTGACCTCATCGTCTCCCCTCTGCATTCTAGGTCCCCACCTCGATTCTGAGCTAACTCCACCAACACTAACCGGTACCAGTGGGCTCCCAGTATGGACCCAAGCGGCCTCACCAGCCTGGTCAGCCTGCCTCCCTGATTGAGTCAGGCCTTGGGTTGGGCTGCCCTGCCTTTGGCGCGCTCCATCTCGGGGGGTATAGGGACAAGGGCAGGGAACGTGAGGCCTCCAGAGACCAACGAAAAACTTGGAGATGAGGGAAACCACAGAGGCAGGAGTGTCTGTCCGGAGCTCCTGGCTTTGTGGGCCTGGGCCCCAGCAGCCTGCCTGCCTGCCTACCTTGACATAGATGATAGGGATAGTCAACTTGGCCTTGGTAAAATGGCGGGCCACCCGGTACACCGTCTCGGGCACATATTCCAGCACCAGATTTAGATAAAGCTCGTCTTTCTGCAGAGAGCAAAGGAGAGGTGTGGGGCATTGTGAGAAAAGAGCAAGGAATGGGGGGAGGAAAGGTCTGTGAGGAATAACGGGGGAAGAGACCAGCAGTCATGAGGAAGGAAGGCAGGCAGGCAAACGGGTGGAGTCAAAGTGGAGGACTCCTCCACACACTGAGGTCTCACCTTCTCCCCACTGGAGTAGAAAAAGTATCTCAGCCTCACGATATTGCAGTGGTCCAGCTTACGCATAATCTGCAGCTCTCGGTTCTTGGGGGCAAAAGAAGGCAGCCTCAGAAAACCACCAGCTCTCCCTGCCTCCCCTCCCTAGCACCCCTCACCACAGCTCTACTCCCCCACTCCTGCCAACAGAGCCAAGCAGCTACTCCCTGTGTCCCAGCTCCAAGGCCCCATGGCGCAGCCCCTAATTCCTCACCCCCAGCCCACTCCCCTCTCACACAAGCTGTGGGCTAAACTCAGACCACTTCTATGTGCTTTCTGCAGTCTACTTTTTAAAGATGTTTGATTTTTTTGCTGAGATTTACAAATCAAATGACTTCACATATAATCTAAGTTTTCCAGCTTCTCTTGAAAAATCAGATGACGTGGCCACATGAGGCCCACCTCCCTGCCTGGCGCAAGCAATGACAGACAGGAAGTGGCCATCCAGTTCACCCTGGTCCCCACTCCTCCCCACTGCTTTCACTAGAGGCATCTGAGCCCTTGGACCCCGGCTTGGTTCCAGAGTCCCAGACTCCAGGCTTCCAATCCTCATCTTCCCAGGGGGATCCAGCCTCAACCTCTTCCCAGGAGACCCAGTCTCAGCATTCTTCTCTATTCTCTGTTCCCCTCAGGGCCTCAGAGCTCCCTATCCTCAGATCCCTCTCACTCCTGGGACTCAACTATCATCAAATTCTGAGCAGCACCCTGGAGCTCCCCTGAGAGTCCTCACTGCCCGGGACCTAGGCTCTGACCTGGTTCCCTTCAGCCTAGGCTCAGTTCTCCTACATCCAGAGTAGCCTAGGATCCAAAGGGCCTCTACTAGCTCACAGGGCACCTCTGTATGAATGAGGAAAGGGTCTCAGACCCTGTCCCTTCCTCAGACGGGACAGAGCCCCAAACCAAGGCATGTGCAGCACAGGCAGGATGTCTCCCTGCACCTGTCAAACCCTTGGGGCAGAGCTTGACCTTCGCAAATATACTCATTAGCCCCACCAGCTTCCTTTCTCCTCTGGGCAGGGGTGTAACTTAGTGGTTAAGGTGAAGGGCTTGGGAATCAGATTCTAGTCTTGACCTTGGGCAATTCTCTCATCTGAGTCTCAGTTTCCAGTTTCTGCTTACTTAGAATGGGAATAACAACAGTACCTACTCTCAGAGAATCTTTCCACAAGTTAAACTCACCTATAAAGCACTTACAGCAAAAGCCCAATAAAAGTCAGCTCTGGGCTCTCCTGGAATCCACATTCCCATCTTCCACACAACTTGCTCCCTTCTCCTCTGGCCCATGCTCATGTCCCCTGTGGAAGCCCAAGCCCAGCACTCTTGCTGGAGTTCTCTCACCAGTCATGTGCAGTCAAACCTCCTTGTCCCCGTTCCCCCCAAGCTACCTTGAACCTCTTGTCCTGGAGAACCTTCTTGATGGCCACCAATTCCCTCGTGTCTGCCAGCCGTGCCTGGTACACGACCCCAAATGAGCCACTGCCAATCACTTTGATGTCTGTGTAAGCCACCTCCTGGGAGCGCTCTGGGCCTTGGCCTAGAGTGGCTACCACTGTGGTCACCTTCCCACTGTCACCTGGGGAGCAAAGGGAACACAAGATCTACTGACCTTTCCCCTCTGGCCACCACCCCATCCTGGGGCCGTGAGAGGGAGGGGAGTCACTATAGGAAGCTCACTGGGGGGGTTCTTTGTCCCTTCCCCAATCTTCAAAGATGGCTACTGGATGCCTCCCAGTGCCCTTTCCCCTCTACCCTTCATGGAACCCCAAATCCTGACTCCTCCCATAGGGGAGGATACTGACACATAAAACCTCTTGCTATTCAAGGGTTGGTGACCCCTAATTTCCACTTCTAGTAAGCAGCAAATCACTGGTCCCTCCTGATTTGAGGAGGCACCAACACTGCCAGATGTTGAATCCATCCACTATGAGCTAACTGCCTTCTGGTCCCTCCTCACTGGGGAAAGCCTGACCTAACCTCTTCTGCTTGAGAGCGGTAACCCTGAGGTAATTCTACTTTAGGAAAGCACTAACCTTTCTCACAACTCAGGGTATAGTGATCTCTTAAGTCCTCCCTAAGTGGAACTGGTAACTTCACCACTGGTTTCTGGTGACAGAAATGAATGACTCCTCCAGTAATGAGTGCTAGTGCCCTAACTCTCACGTTGGGGGGACAATTAGCTCTTACCCAAATACTTTGGAGCTAGAAAAAAGCACTGACCTGACCTCATCTGTGAGGTCCAGAGCCCCAGACCCCATCCTGTGTGTAACTGGTCCCTAATGAACAAGCACTTAATAGTGAGAATGGTGAACCTGATCTCTATCATCAGGGAGCTATCCCAGCCTCAGTGCTTTAAAGGAAAGCTATAATTCCCAACTCCATTCTGTAAATGGCAACAAAATTTGGCGGCATTCTTGGGGGATAGTGATCCCTCTTCTTTGGGTAACTGATGAAAGGTTCCCCAAAGAAAAGGGGTCAATGATGAATCAGATCCATTCTGAGGGGCCAGTGACACCATCTTTTGGAGGGAGATGATCCTACATTGCTATTTTTCCAGAGCCAGTGACATCATTTCTCAGAATAATGAAATAGGTATAACTTCACATCCCTATTCTATGGGGTGGAACTGGGACCCTCCCCTGCCCTCATTCCATTTCTGTGAAAGGAGACCCACTGACCCATCTTTTTTGAATAATACTGACTATGGACTTGGTCTGAAAAGTATGCTGACTTCCAATCTATCCTCAAGAAGCAGCAATCATTAATTTCTACCATTGGGGGTACAATTCTACATATTATGGACAGGTAATGATAGTAGGCCTATTCTTTTAAAACGGAAGGTGACTATGTACCAGGTTTGGAAAGCCCTGGCCCTGTTCTTTGGGGATACAGCAAACGCAAATCCCTGCTTCTAAGTGATATTCACTCCAAATCCCCATGCTCTGAAGGGAAGCACATTCAGATCCCTCCTTCTGGATGGTGATGATCTTATTCTTCTTCTCTTGGGAAACAATAACCCTTGAGCCCCATTTGCAAGCGACAATGACCCCTGATCCTTTTCTCGAATGGATGGCAACATCGGATCCCTGTTTTGAAGGCTCTCGGACCCAAGACTTCGGTACTGGAAGAACAGAAACCTGTGACCCTTGTCTCTTAGAGAATTACTAAATCTAATTCTAAACTCCAAGTGATGGTAACCCCCCCAAATCCCTTTCTCTGGGATGGGGGAGAGCTCAGATCCCAGTTTGGGGAGGCACAGTGACCTCGAGCTCCTCTCTAAGCATAAAAAAAAACCTGATCGACGTCTAAGTGACTTCAGGAATCCGATCTCCACCCGCCACGGGCGACGCTAGTACTCACGGCCCAGCTTCACTCCGGGCGGCGGGAAGCTGGTGCCCGCGCCGGGGCCGCCGCTGCCTCCTCCGCCGCTGCCGCTGGGGCCACCCCCGGAGCTCGAGGCCCCCACGCCCCCGCCCATGGCTCCGACTGACGTCTTCCCGCCGCCACTGCCGCCTGGGCCAGAAGCCGAACCCCCGGGGCCGCCACCGCCGCCGCCGCCGCCGCCGCCTGGCTCCGCGAATGAGCTGGTCCGCGCCCGGCCCGAGCCCCCAGGGCCGCTCCCCGAAGGCGCGCCACCGCTCATGGCGCCGAGCGCAGGCCCAGGTCGCGGGGCTCGGGCTGCCCGGGTTGCCCCCGCCGCTGCCGCTGCCGCCGCCTCCCCCGGGCTCCGGCCTCTTCCAGGCCGCGCCGCTCGGGCTCCGGCTCCGGCTCCGGCCCAGCGCCCGCCGCGGGGCACGCCGGGAGATGCAGTCCGCCGATCCTGCGCGCCGCCGTCGCCGCTGTCGGCCCTCACAGAGAGCCGCGCGGCACGCCGGGAAATGGAGTCCGCAAAGACCTCAGAGTGGACCGCGGGGATGATAGGTCTCTCTGCACCTCGGGAAACACAGTCCTGGGCAATAAGTTGGCCGACTGTGCCCACAGCGGACCCTGAAGCACTTTCGGAAGTAGGATCAGAGTCGCACACTCACTCCATTGCGGCAACCGCGCGTCCCTAGGTGTGGCTCAGAAATGTAGTACTCCATCAATGAGCTGTGTAGACCTGATGCAATCCGGGAAACGGAGTCCAGTCGCGCACTTAGTATATTGGCTGTATGCCGACCAGCGCCAGGTGCACTCTGGGAAATTGAGTCAGAACCCGCGGACCCGCCGCAATCGGGCCGTGAGGCAAGCCGGGAAATGGAGTCATCGCCACGCCCTCACCGCATTGCAGGTGTGAAGCTACTCCCAAAGCACGCCGGGAAATGGAGTCCCATGTGATCCCTAAGCCCCAAGTGGATACTGCAGTTCCGGAGATAGGCTAGGAAATGGAATAGCATTCCTCCTCCCTCGTTCGCTAGGCCGCAGTCCCCGCTAGAAAATGTAGTCAACACCGAGGCTTCAGAGCAGTTGCTACAGCGAGCCCTTGTGTCTTCTGGGAAATGGAGTTCAAGGCAGCCTTCCCACTGACTGAAGGGGAGGGATCTACCATGGTCCTGAAGCATGCTGGGGAATAGTCCAGACCGGATCCCGACCCTTTGTGAGACGAGACTGCAGAGGCTTGCCGGGAAGTGTAGTCTAATAGGTACCTTCGGGAGAGCGTGAGCGACAGGTGAAAGACAGTAGTCTCCTAGGGAAGACTGAAGAAAGTTTCAACGCCTCCTGCCCCGCCGCCAGGTCCCAAGAAAGAGCCGAAGTCTATCAGGGGCTGCTGGAAAATGGAGTGCAAACACTCCAAGTTCCAAGTTTCCACAAATCCGGAAGGAAAACCCTCCCCGCAAACGATTTAGGAAACAAAGTTTCCGGTGGTTTCTCAGGACAATACAGTCTTCGGATACTGTCTAGCTTTTTCTAGCAATGTAGGTTGCACCAGCAGGCTGAGCCGAAGTTTGAAAGAAATGAAAATAGAATTTTTCTTGAACCCCCATTAAGCTTTTTGCATCCTCACGCTTCCTAAATCACAGGATCCTGAAAGGCCCAAAAGAAGGAAGCCGGCTGCTAGGAGTATCGCCCCACTTATCGATTCATACCCGGAAGGACAGTAGGCCCAAAGCGCGCTGGGAAACAGAGTTCGTGTGTGTGTGTGTGTGTGTGTGTGTGTGTGTGTGTGTGTGTGTCCCGGAAACAGAGTGTGTGTGTGTGTGTGTGTGTGTGTGTGTGTGTGTGTGTGTGTGTGTGTGTGTGTGTGTGTGTGTGTGTGTGTGTGTGTGTGTGTGTGTGTGTGTGTGTGTCCCGGAAGTACTTGGAACTAGAATGAAATCACCCTCCGCCCCTCCTGCCTTGTGGAATGATGGGAAATGGAGTCAGCGCTAAAGCCTTTTCAAACTGCATTAACCAGAAGGCAAAGCGCAGTCACACTTCCGCTCTCTTCTCAATGAAGGAGGCTGCATCACGCACAGCCCAGAGCGGGTACTTCTGGGAATTGTAGTAGTTTCTCAGTCAAACAGTGTCTGCTGCCCTCTGGCGGCGGCTCGGAGTCCACAAGCAAAAATCCGAGTCAAGCCCCAAAGCCTAGGGAATCCTAAACTGGACCAAGAAGGTCTGCAAGGGCAGAAGAGCAGGGCGGAAGAGCGGCGGTTACTTAACGGCCAGAACCCGTGGGACATGCGCAGTGGGCCGCGCGTGGGCAACCGCCAGAGGGGATTGGGGTCCGTCGGAGTCTGAGGGTGTCAGTCTGAGGAAATCTTACCCGAATGTCTGTACGAGCTGAGAACGTTTGGTTGAGGGGTGCTAGAGCGGGTTGTAAGTGGCTATGAGGGGCCTATGGGTGTCTGGAGGTGCTCAGGGGAGTCTTTGGAGAGGTGAACTGGTCTTCCTGGAGACCAGTGAAGTCAGAGAGGACTTGGGGTGTCTGTAAAAGGTCTGTGGGAAACTGTGAGAAACTACTGGTGACTGAGGGGATCTCTGAGGGATGGTTGAGAAGCATAAGGAAGGACCTTTGGGGGACTGTGGGAGTACTGGAGATTATCTGTAAGAAGAGGGTCTCTCATGGGATGAATTAATTGATGAAGTGTCTTGAGATCTATAAAGGGCTTTATACTTGGTTATCAGAGATCCCGGAGGATGTGGACGGGAGCAAGGGTATGGTCTTGCAGAAACTGTGAATAGATTTAGGTGGGTCATTAAAGATTAGAGGAGCCTCTGGAATTTTCAAGACCAGATGCCACCTGTGACATCCCACTCAGCCAGAATTTGGGGCAGGACGTCTGCTTGGGCTGTGGAATAACCTGGAGAGCAGTTCTGGAGCTGAGTGCTTTTGAGTCCACGATAGACCCGGTTTAGAGGTGCTTTGAAGGCACTAGAATCAGGTGCTGAGACTACTAGTCAGGGTCCTCCCTCCTGCCTCCAATGATGACAGCCCTCTTTCTCCATCACACCACCACCACCACCAACTCAGCTGCATCTATGTTGCCAGGAGACAGGCCTCATCCCAACTTCCAGAAATAGCCCAGTGGCCCCCACCCTAAGGGAGTGACTTACATCACCCAGGAGAGGGAGCAGTTGCCCATAGGCCGCCACGGGAGCCTCAGTTTCCTGCCAGTACCCCAGCCCTGGATCCTCTCTTCGCTGCCAGCGGGCATCATTTGGGACCACCCACCCTGGGCTGGCATGAAATGAGGATGAAATGAGAGTGGGTAGGAGTTTCCAGCTCCTTCCCCCTTAGAGTTACACAGGGTGATGTTTCACGGTGAAGCCAGTCCAACAGGCCCTGAGCCCTCAATTCTCACTCTCTCTCTTAGCAGCTGTGTGGCCTTGGGGAACTCCTTCCCCTCTCTGGGCCTCCAGCACCTCACCTGCACTGAACGAGTTGCGCTGTCTCTAAGGGCACCTCCAGCTTGGATTCCTCCTCCTGATTCTTTCATCTCTGATTCAAGCTCTCCAACTTGGGCTTCTAGCCTTATGAGCTCACCTCTCAGATCCTATGATCTTGAGATCCTGGTCTAGATCCAACGTCCTGGCTTTAGGAGGAGAACTCAGTTGTTGAAAGAACATGGGCTTCAGAGACAGACTTCATTTAAAGTCCTAGCTGGGCTTAAGGTCTTGGGCAAGTGATTTAAGTGAGCCGCTTGCCCCTACCTTGCTGGATGTTGGAGATAAAGCGCTGCAGCTCCCAACTAGGTACCTGGCATACAGTAGGTCAATCAATAGCAACTATGATGAAGCCAGTCCCTTCTTAACTTGCTGGCGGAGAGTGTTTCCATGGTTTGATGAGAAGATCACTAAGGTACCTTGCAAGGTCTACATTTCAACAGCCAGCAAGCCTGTTGCCAAAGGACTCCCAGATTAGCTCATAAGCGCGTCTAAGGAGAGTGACGTGTGGGAGAACACCAGAGGTGCGCAAAAGGAGCTCCATGGAGGCATGGCTAGGAATTCAGAGAGGAAAGACATTGTAGGCAGGAGAGCAAGGGCCATGGCGTGGTGTTGAAGAGCCTAAGGGGCTCCCAAGGAGGAGCAGATCCCCCATGGAAGAGGGGAGCAGTCAGAGGGCCAGAGCATGCCTGAGACCTTCATCATCAGGCCCAGGGGTTAAGTGCCGCCCAAGGTCAGGAGTTCATTTCCCAGGCCTGGATTTGCCCCGTTCAGATGGGGTTAGGCCCTCTGGCCATAGGTCCATTTGGGGGTCCAGTCTAGGTCCCTGTCCTTAAGAACCAAGCAAAGGCTGTTGCCCTGCAGTGGCTGCACCCAGCACGCAGGACAGATCACTGCATCCAAAGGTCCAAAGTTTTATTGTTTTGAATACATTCTCCAGCAGCCCCCAACTTCCCTCCCCCCAACCCTCCGTCCCCAATACAGAATAAGGCTTGACCACAGACCCCCAGCCCAGGGGCCCCAGCTGGGAGGCAGAGGGGGCTTCCAGTTTGGTTTCAGGGCACCCCCTTCCCACCTGCCTGCCTACGGGCTAGTCCTAGGAGCAGCTGGGGGTGAAGGGGTTGGACTGGCGCTGGGGTGGGAAGTAGGAGAGGGATAGCAGGCACTTGTAGAGATTTGTGGCCTATGGGCGGCACCCCTCACCCTCTTCCACCCCCAACCCCCCCCCCACAGAATTTTTGGTTCATCATAAAACGTTCCTCCCTCCTCTGCTGCAACCCTGTGGGGGGGTATGAGAAACCCAGGCACTCATGGCCCCTGGAGGGGCAGGGAAGGCAGGACCGGGGCTGAGGATGGCCGGGGGTGGAAAGGGAGAGAGGTACAGGAGGCAGAGAACAGGGAGGGAGACAAGGCTTTACTTCCTAAGCGATTGTAATAAAAAAGTTCCTGGGCTTTGAGGCCAGAGCCTCAGTTCAAATATAAATTCCCCAGAATGGAGGTGGCCCCCTTAACTCCCCCCTCCCCCCTACCACTCTGCCCGGAGCTTAGAAACCCATAGAGACAGGGGACAGCCCCCAGCCCTGGGCACCCACCCACCCTCACCATTAAAAAAAAAAAAAAGAAATTAAAAGTTTCATACAAAACATGGGGGAGGGGAAAGGGAGGAGGCAGGGAAGAGATGAGAAAGCTGCCCTCACCTCCAGGGAATGGGGGGGGGTTAAGGCAGCAAAAGAGGCGGGGGGGGGAGTGGAGGGAACGGGGGTCCCCTGCCCACAGCCCTCAGGAATCTCGATGCTCCAGAGAGAGCTGGGCGGTAGCGTGCTGGAGGTCAGAACTCACCCGCCTTGGGGTGAGGGGCCCCCCGGCCTCCCCAGGCCCCTCCCCACGCACCTTCTTGTCCTCTCCCTCATCCTCGAGGCCCCCAGTGGGGCCCCCACCCCCCTCCAGGCGACAGTCTTCACTCCAGCGCCGTTTAAAGCGCAACTTGAGGGGCATGCATTGGGCTGCCCCGGGTGCCTCGCCGGGGTCGGGCTTCGGGGGTGCAGGGGGGGCACGAGGCGTCTTGAACACTTCCCCGTCTTCCTCATCCTCGTCGCTGATGTCAGTCACCTCCACCTCCTCTGACTCGCCTTCCGAGATAGGCTCCACCTTGATCTGGGGAGGGGGCGGTGGGGGGGCGGGGGGGGCCAGCGCCCCAGCCCCCTCGGCCAGCCCGCCTGTGCTGCCACCGCCACCGAGGGCACCGCCACTGCCCTTGTCAGCGCCCACCAGAGCCTTCTCCCCAGCCGCCCGCTGCCGGCGTCCCAGTGGGGGCGGCTGGAGCTTAAACTTGAATGGAGAGGAGGAGGAAGAAGAGGAGGACGAGGCTGAGGAGGGGACTGGCGGGGTCTCGGGTGCCATGGGTGGCAGCGGGCACTTGTCAGCGCGCTGGGGCTGCGGCACCACCAGCCCAGGGTAGTGCAGGAAGGCGCGGGGGCTGAGGTGGTAGTTGTAGACGCTTTGGGTGTGGGCCTGCAGGTACCGTTTCATGTCCTCAGGGCTGAAGGAGAAGTGGGAGCCTCCCCCCGAGCCGCTGGGGCCCCCGCCACCACTGGGGTACATAGGGCTCAGCGTGGGTGAGGGAGTGTAGGCCAGGTGGGTGGGTGTCATGGGCAGAGCCGGTGAGAGCTGAGGGGGCAGCAGGGAGCCAGGCCCGGCTAGAGGCGACACAGGGAAAGGGCTGAGGGGCTCAGGCCCACCCCGGGGCCGGGGGTAGACACGGAAGACACCAGGGTCATGGGGCAGGCGGGCCAGCGGGGGCCCGCGGAAGGCACCCAGCTCCGGGGGGCCAGGCGGTCGGGCCCGGGGGTCCTCTCCCAGTGGCTCTTCCAGCTCTGACGTGCCATCGCTACAGTCACTGACAGAGCCTCGGCCCAGGCGTCGGGCCACCACAGCCGAGAAGAGGGAGGATGAGGACGAAGAGCAGGCCGGTGGTGAGCGGGGGTCCTCGGTGGGAGACAGCACCTCGGAGGGCGTCGAGGGAGGGAAGCGGAAGTGGCTGCCGCCTGTCGGCACTGGCGGAGCGCTCTGGGGCACCGCACCCCCTGGCGGGAGAGGGGAGACACGATGTCAAGGCCCCCAGCCTCGCCTGGACATTCAGACAGACCCTGTCCTCCCTCTGAGGCCATGCTTACCAGCCCTTGTACTCACCAGCCAACCCCACATCGATGAAAGGGTAATTAACCAGCACCAGTTTGTTGAAGTTGAACTTGTAGGTGAACCGTTTCCCCTTAGTCTTATGCAGAATACGTTTGTTGTAATAATAGCTGTGGATGTAGAAACACCATCGGACGGTCAGTCACACGGGACCCAAGTCCAGACCCCGTACCTTGACACGTGTGAGAGCTGCTCGCAAAGGGTGACCGAGAAACATGGGCCACCCGAGAGAAATCAAGGTCCAGAGGGTGGAGACCAGCTCTCCCCTCAGTTCTGGGGCCAGACTAGAGGCCACGTCCCTGGCTGTATTCTCTCCTCAGGACACCTCGGTGTGACAAATGGTCTCAGAGAGGGGCTGGGACTTGCCCAAGGTCACACAGCTGCGATTTGGACCCGGAAGGCAAACCCAAAGCCTATTCCCATGGGCCAGGGGCTCCCAACCAGTGGGGGGCTGTCCACATCTGCCCAGGGGCCTCTGCCCTCCTCACCGCAGGGCCCGGCTCAGCTTGTCATAATTCATCTGGGGCTTGCACTTGCGGACACCCCAGAGCCGAGCCACCTCGTCGGGGTCCTTGATGACGAATTCCCCGTAGTCCCCCTGCCAGGCGATGACACCCTGGTACTCCTCCTTCCGCAGCAGCTCCAGGATAAAGTGCCACAGCTGGATCTGCCTCGAGCCGGGGGATGACTCCGGCTTGTAGGCCCAATCCGGGAAGGCAAACCCTGGGGACAGGAGGCAGGGGTGCGGCCCCGGGTCAGGGCGCCAAGTCTGGGGCCCTGGGGCCCATCCCAGGGTCCACCCCCTACCCCGCCCTTAACGTGGGGAAATCCGTCTCCCCCTGCCAAGCCAGGACCTGGTTAGAGGGAGACAGTGTGTGTCTGTGTGTGAGGGGGGCTAGACAGGAGCTGGGGGGAGGGGAAGCTGGAGCCTGCTCCAGCGACACCGGGAGAAACAGGAAACCGTCGGCGGCGGGTCCCGGGGCCAGTGCCAGGGGGCCAGGCACCAAGCCAGGCCGGCGGGCAAGGCTGCCAGTGGGGGAGGGGCAGGAAGGGGCACACGTGGCCAGACGGGTTGGGGCTAGCCCCCCCCAGCCCACCCGCACTCCCGTTCAGGGTCAGTCACTACCACGCCGCCCCCCGCCCTTCCCCCCCCCCCCCCCGACCTTCTCTGTTCCCCTCCTAGGAACGTACACTGTCTCCCTCCCAAGACCTACCGGAGCCCTTACTCCCACCCTAGGCCCCGAGAGGAGGATTTTTTTTTTTCTTAAAAGGACCAGGAGGGGTGGGGTGGCTGGTTGACGATGAGGTCAGCGCTTGCACACACAGAGGCTTCTGTCTTCCCTGGAGAGTGAAACCCAGACTGTCTGAGAGAGCGCCCCCCCGCCCCCCCATCAAGCCCTGGACCCTCTGTGCTGCACTGCCCTACCCAGACCCGGGCGCACAGACCCATCCTGGCTGGAGGGCCTCAAGACTGAACAGGCACCGCTCGCTGTAGCCTGCTCCCCCTCCTGCCTTCTCATCCTCAGCTTCTTCCCTGCCCACCTACCTACCTGCCCCCAGCATTAACCTTGGGTAGAGGTTGGTGGTGGGCTGGCTGGTCCCTAGAGGTGGTGGGCAGCCTGGGGGGAAGAGTTGGGGGGGGGCTGCGGTTGTTGTCATTTCCCAAACCCCCGGGTAATCAGGGGTCATCAATAATTCAGCACTAGGCAGCCGGTAATGGAGGGGCGGGAGGAGGGAAAGGGAGGAAGAGAAGGGGGGAGGCAAAACAGAAGTCCTGGTGCCACTAGAGGGAGAAGGCCAAGGTGGACAGCTAAGGATGGGCGGGGTCCCAAGTCTCAGTCAGGCTGCAAGGGTCAGCCTCCCTCCCCTGGCCCTGGCTCACACCCCAGCTCAAGCAGGTACCAACCAGGCCTGGGGCAACATGGTACCTCCCCCAAAGACTCCACCCAAGTCTGGAATCCAACAGGGGATCCTTCCCCATGGGGACACAGGGGATCAGCAGTTCCTATTCCCACAGGGGCCACTCCCTCTAAATCAGAGCCGACTCTAACCTCTACTGGGACCCAGCTCCCTGACCCCTGGCCTTGGGGAGACTGGGATGGCCAGCATTCCCCACCTGGTCCCTGCCTCATTCAGAAATTCCAGCCTCAAACTAGCCCCTCAGGGCTCCAGGGGTATGACCATATGACCTCCAGCTGGTCACAGACCCAGGGTACTGTACCAGCAGCCCCTGCTCCATTCAGAAGTGACAGCCCCTGACAACACCTTCCATGGACCCCAGCATCCACAGCCCCATCCCTCTCTTGGGAATCCAGGCATTCACCCCTTTACGCTCACCCTGCCAGAGAACCCAGGTCCCAGGGTCTTGTTGAGGGCCCAGAGGTCCTTGGGAACCCAAGAGTCCGCCCGCTCCGTGTACCCTCCAACCTCCTCCAAACTCCTGTCTCCCTTCAGGGCACCAAGCTTCGCGCTCCCCCCTATCTAAACCCCAATCTGGCTCTCTGACTCGGGGTGGGGGCCGAAGCCCCTGAGACATCAGTCTAGAGCTGGGGTGTGTACTGATTTCCACCCTCCCCCCAAAATTAAAGCCACCCTTCCCAGCCCACCCGCCCCAGCCTCCTTGTCCCGGTAACCAGGCAACGTGTGTGCAGCGACAGTCCTGGGAGCGGGGGAGCAGGAGGCTAAAAATAAACTTTGCAGAAGAGAAGGAGTGAGAGAGACTACATGCAACACAAAGGGAAGGGAGGTGGGGGGCTCTGGAAAGGCCTCAAGCTGCATTCCGGGGGCTGACCCAGGCCCCCTAGTTAAGCCCCCTCCCTGAACAAACCCCCTCCCGGGCCAGAACCCTGGCTCCCACTCGTGGCAAGGGCCCTCCCTATTCCCAGGCCCACCCCAAAGCCAGCTTTCCTCATCGGACATGGCATACATGAGGGCCTGTTCCCAGCTTTGGGGGGAGAAGGAAGATGAGGGGTGACGTCAGGGTGTCTCAATGGGGCTCTGTTCCCCAGGCTTTGGAGCCAGGAGCCAGGCACGGGCAAGGGGAGCATGTGTGAGTGTGTGTTGTGTATGGGTCCACGTGCTTAAAACAGGGAACCACCCGGCCCGCACCAAGAAAGCTTGGGGGTGCAGGACCTCTGGAGCATGGGGGGACAGCGAGGCAGAGACAGAGCAGCTGACACTGAGAGAAGAGCTGAGAACATTGCCAGACAGGGTGGAGAAGAGGCAGCAGACAGGAAGGGCTGGGATGGCGGGGTCCCAGAAGGCACACCTGGGTCCCACGGAGGCGGGGTAGGGAATCTCCCAGACAGACTGTGGAAACCTGGGAGGGGGGGTTTGCAGAATTCTTGGGCGCCCCTCAAATTCACGTAACTGCCCAAACTTTTTTTAAAAGGACTCTGGGGGTCGGAAGGGAGGGGTAGTGATAGAGGAAGAACACGCCGGCCTCCTGGGGGGCCCCGCCACCTCCCCCAGTCCAGGCAGCCTTCGGTGGCGCCAGAGCCGGGAAGAAAACAGGAAGTGGGAAACAGCCGCGGCAGAGGAGAGAGGGGCCGGGATGGAGGATCGGATGGAGGGGCGCGCAGCGGCCAGCCAGGAGGCAGATGGACCCATGGACCGACTGGGAGACCAGTACAGGCTCCCGCACCTTCCCCCAGCCAGAGAACCCACACGGCGCGGCCCCAAGACTGGGTTGGGGGAGCGGCCCAGCCGGTCCCACCAGGCGAAGGCCCGTAGCAGGGAGGGAAGACGAGGCGGGGTTGTCTGGGTGCCTCGGCCCCCTCCTCCGGCGAGGGGAGGCTCCTGCTGCCCCCAAGGCCCAGCGGCCCTGGAGCCTTTGGGAGCCAGAGAGTATGTGGGAGGCACGTGACTGACCCTACTGCACTCCGAACCCCTGCCCCACGCCCAGCCCCCTCCTCGGCCCCAATCCCCAGGCGCCGGAGCCCGGCTCGGAGCCCTTTAAGAGCCGCCCCAACCCGCCGAGCGACGGGGGGGCGGGGTGGGTGGGCCGGTCGGGGCACACACCCTCACACAGGAGCCCTAGCCGCGGCTGCCGCCGGGGGAAGGAAACAAGTTTGAACAGCGGCGCCCGGCCCCCTTCCCCCTCCCCCGTCCCCGCCCCGGGCCGGATTCCGACGGGGTAGACGGGCAGGGGGCGGCTGGGACCCCTCCCCCAGCGCGCTCGGGCGCAAAGTCCAGCCAGCGAGAGCCCGGGGGCGGCGGGGGAGGGGAAGGGGGAAAGTCCGAGGGGGGGGGGTTAATCCTGCTGCCCCCCGCCCGCCGACCGGGGCGGGGGAGGGGAACCTTGGCCCCTTAAGGAGGAGCAAGTTGGCGGGGAAGAGGGGGGCGGAGGGAAGAGACGGCCGGTTGAAAGAGAAGAGCTGGATGAGGGAGGGGGGCGGGGGGGAGCCTCCGCGTCCACCCCCACCTTCCCCACCCTCCCCAACCCCGGGTCCCCGGAGGCGAGGGAGGAGGGTTCCCAGGTCTCTCCCGAGCGACCTTAAAGCCGCGCGTTCTAAGGTCGGAAACAAAAAGTTCCTTTTTCGAACGTTCGGGCTGCGCTTTGGAACTTTGCGACTCGGCGCGGGCGGGGGAGCGAGGAGCCGGCGGAGACGGGCGGGGGAGGGGCGGTGCAGCCCGGTCCCCGAGTCCCGGGCTCCCCACTCACGCCCTCCTCCTAGAGGCCATCCTGTATCCCCCTCTAAGCCGGTGCGGGGCACGCATCGCGGTGAAGGTCACGGGCCGGACCGCGCAGCGCGGAACCTGGGATAGCGGGCCCTGTGGACAGCCCCCCCGCACACACACACCCCGCACACGTCCCGGCCCCCAGAGTGCAACGTGACAGAGCGGCGGGGAGGAACCCAGCCACCCCCGTGATCCCGGGAGTAAGGGAGAGCCCAGCTTTCGGGGTCCAGGCAAGGAGAGAACCAGGACTCGCAGCACCCATACCACTGCGCCCAGAGCCAGGAATTGGGGGTCCGGTGCACACCCCCGCTCGCGCCGCAAGAAGCAACAGGTCTGGAGTGCTTGGGGGTCCCCCGGAACTGGGGATCACTCGGGCTCCCCCAGAACCCTTCAGCCCCCCCAAAGTTTCTCCGCCTGGTTTCCCGGGGCAACAAGTCTCCCCCACACGTGCTGCCCCCGCCCCCACCTGTGTCCGCCGGGGTCTTCATGCTGGGGGGCCCGGGGCGAGGCGCCCCGACTCCGGGCCGCAGCTCCCGGCGCCCGCGCTGCCCCGTCCCGTCCCGAGCCCGTCGGGCCGCCCTCGCCGATTCACCCGGCCTCGCCTCTCAGAGCCTCTCCCCTCCCCGCCGCCGCCTCCCGGGTTAATATCGCACTCCGGGGCCGGGACGCCCACGCCCCCCGGCCGGCGACGTCACCGCCGCGTCGCCATGGAGACACTGCGCCCGCCCCCTCCCCGCGCACTCACACACACACACACGCACGCACACACACACACACACACACTCGTCGGCGCGCAGCCACTGAGGACCGGCCGGCTCTAGGCTTAAAGGGGCCGCGCGACGGGGGAGGAGGGAAGGAGGGGGTTGGGGTGGGATGGGGTCCGGGGGGTCATGACCCTTCTCTGAGGCTCCAAGTCTGAAGATAACTTAAGTCCTCAGGACTCGCGACCTGCCGCCCCTCCTCCTCTCCTGCCCACTGCGGGGTCCAGATTTTCTTTGGAAGCATGTAAGAGGGGTTGGGGGGTACCTTCTGATGAGTGTCAGAAACTTTTGTGAGGAGGAGTATGGACCTTTTGGGAGGAGGCAGAATTTTCTCTGCAGGGGGGCCGGGTCAGGACCTTGGAGGATGATCCAGACCACAGCATTTCCTAGGCTGGGCTCACCATGTCCCCTCACCAACAACCCTGAGCCTGAATGGGGGCAGCTGTCCAGGGGTGGGGTGGAATGGGTGGGAGGCATTTCCCAGCATCGGAAATAGGGAGGCGGCTGTGCCCTCCGTTCCTCCAGGGATGGGGTCTTGGCCTTCCAGATAGCCCCAGTCCCAACTGGGGAGGAAGTGACCAGAGAGAATGCACACGGGAGCCCGCCCCCCCATCCCCAGACTGCAGCTGTCCTGGGGACACGGCTGGCGCCGGAGATACCCCCACCTCCACCTCCAGGGCAGGGGGTTCCGGGGATGGGGTCAGGATGCGAGGGGGTGAGCAAAGTCGGAACAAATGTGCTCCCAAGGGGCACTGGGGGGTCGCCAGGAGAGAGGAAGGCAGGGCTTAAGGATGAAGGCCAGCGCGTAGGGCAGTGTTAAGTCTGTTCTCTGCAGCTGGGAGGAATGGATGGAGCCTGAGGCTTTGGGAAACAGGAAATCAGCAGTGATCAGATGGCCAACAGTCGAGGGCAAATAGAAGCTATATTCACAGGCTGATCCTGGAAACAGAGTCTCAGAAAACACTCTGAGGTACCAAAGGAAACGAAGGGGGGAGGGCGGGGGGAGATGCTCAGAGAGAGTGAAATCAAGAAGACAGGGAGAGACGAACAGGCCACAGAGAGGGAAGGCCTGAAGGGTCTGGCTCTGGGTGCTTAGGGCTTCAAGCCCAGCCTCTGTTGCTGGGTTCCTAGCAGCATTAGAGCAGAACCTCACCAGTGCCTCAGAAGTCTCAGGCCTCTTCCTCAGGGAGACCAAGGCCTCCTGGGAAGCATCACCCTCCTGGGGAATTATGTAACCTTGCCTACGGACAGTGCAGCTCCCCCACGGATATTGTAACCCTCTGGGAGCAGTGTGGTCCAGCAATGATAATCATCATCATTGTTATTATAACAGCTCCCTCCCCAATTGCTAACGCTCATGATGTGCCAGGCACTGGGCCAAGCATTGTCGGGACATCTTCTCATTCAATCCTCACAAAACCCCAGAGAAGGGGATTACTATTGTTAGCCCCATTTACAGATTAAGAAAATGAGGCTCAGGAAGTTTTGGAGCCAGGATTCAAACCCAACCTATCCAATTCAAAATCACCACCCTTAACCACTATATTTTACTACCTCTTTTACTGCCCCCCCCTCAGAAAAAGATGATGCGAAGTTTAAAAGATAATAACGTCTATAACAGCCTCAGTGACCTCCATACTCCCACCAGCAAGACAGAGACTGGGGTGGCAACCCAAACTCTGCTATTTCCTGTACGCGACATAGAGCAAGTGAATTTATCTCTTTGAGCCTCAGCTTCCTCATCTGTAAAATGGAGATAATAATAGGCCCTACATGATTAGGTTGTTGTGAGAAATCAGAGATTTGAGGTAAGTACGCAATAAATACTGGTAATAATTATTAGCAGAGTGAACGATATACCCTGTGGATGAGGTAAGCACCCCTCACCCTATAGACTCCAACTGTTGGCAATAAACACACAGCATTGACAGTGAAATTTCCTGTTAATGGCATAATCCTACCCTGACCCAGCTGGATAACTCAATCCCACAGTTTCTGTGAAACACAATCATAGATGGTGGCTATGCCTCACGGGAGACTCTCAGCCATCCACAGAGAATGGGAGTGCCTGGTGAAAATGGCGTGTCCACAGATATTATAACCCCTCAGGGGTCTGTGTGACTCCACCATAGAAGTGTGGACTGTCTTGGATACTTCAGTTGTCTTGTGAACACTGAAAACCACCCCCATGGATGGGGAACCCCATGATTCCTATGTGAAACACCTAGATGTTGTGAACTTGTGATGGAAACTATCCATCACCACTGGTCATTCCTTGAAGATATACCATCCAACCAAGGCCATGTGAACTCCAATAAGCAAGGACCACCCCCCGTTTCCTCAGTTCACTATGGAAAGCCTCCACAAATGCCCCTGGGGCTGGTAAAAAGCACAGCCTCTCACAGACCTAGGATGTGCCTGGGATGAATAGTGTAACACTCCATGGAGAAAACAACTCTGTCTGGACAGTGAGGACACCCCGACACCCATGGACCTAGTAGTTCTTGTTCCAGTTTACTGTCCTGACACAGATAACATTTATCCTATTGTTGTCAGGCAAAGGCATGGACAGAACCTATCCCCACAGAAGTCACAACTCTTCGCAGACTTCACACCTAGAAAGGAAACTGTGTGGACGATAAAAATCATAACTGCAACCCACCCATTACCCATATAAGCAATAATGAACCACTACTACTCTATTGTCATTCCCTTAGAAATAGTAGGACCCACCCACACTGTTTAGAGAGCAGAGCCACCTAAACAGTGTAACCATTGCCAAACAGAAAATGTAACCCCTTTATAGTATCACCCTTCCTCATCTCCCTGACTTGAAATGCTGAAGGGCCCCAGAGCTCAGTCCCAGGTCCTCTTCTTTTCTCCATCTACACCCATTCCTTTGACAATCTCCACCAGGACCACGGTTTCATATACCACCTCTATGCTGATTACACCCAAATTTCTATCTCCATCTCAGGACTCTACCCTGAACGCCAATCTCACGTGTTGAACTGCCTCATCAGTGTTTCCATTTGGATTTCTCGAGTTTGCCAAGTCATAATGGTCTTCTGGAGCTCCCGCAAACTGTCCCCCCACCTCCAGTCTTCCCCATCTCAGGAAATTGCAACTCCATTTTGCTGGTTGCTCAAGCTGAATACCTTGGAATCATCCTTAATTCCTTTCTCTCATCCTACATCCAATCTGAAGGGAACTCCCATCAGCTAGCTCTTCCTTCAGCTGTTTCAGAATCGGCCACCCTCCCCTGCCACCACCATCCTGGTCTAGGGTCTCCTCACTGGTCTCCCTGCTGCCACTGGTCCCTATAGTTTGTGCTCTACCAGCAGCCAGAACGGTTTTAGTCAACCACATGACATCCCTTTGCTGCCCCAAAACCTCCAATAGCCCCTCTGCTCACTGGGAGTAAAAGCCAACTCCTTGCTTTTACAGCTCCTTGCCTGCAAGGCCCTTCCTTCCTGACCTCACTTCCCACCTTTCCCCTTCATTTCTTTTCCAACTACGCTCCAGCCTCTTTGCTGTTTCTTGAATATGCCAGGCATATTCCTCCCTCAGGGATTTTGCCCATGCTATTCCATCTGCCTTGAAGACTTTTCCCCCAGAGGTCTGCATAGCTCTGTCCCTCATCCCTTTCAGGTTTTTACTTAAAAATCACCTTCCCAGGAATTCCCTGGTGGTCCAGTGGTTAGGACTCCGTGCTTTCACTGCTGAGGGCACGTTGGGGAACTGATCCTGCAAGCCACGCAGTGTGTGGTCAAAAATTAAAAAATAAAATAAACAAACCACCTTCCCAATACGACTATGTCTGACCACTATATATACATATACATATATATATATATATTTTTTTTTTTTTTTTTTTTTTTTGCCACACCACGTGGCATGTGGGAATCTCAGTTCCCTGACAAGGGATCAAACCCCTGCCCCCTGCAGTGGAAACGTGGAGTCTCAACCACTGGACCACCATGGAAGTCCCTGACCACTATATTTTAAATTGGAACCCCCTTCCTAGATCCCTGTGTCCCTTCTACGCACTATTTTTCTCCATAGCACTTAGCATCATCTGACATATATTTCCATAATGTATTTGCTTGTCATTTGAATCCCTCCTCCATAATATCAGCTCTAAGAGGGCACGGATTTTTATCTGTTTTGTTGCCTATAGTATCCCCAAGAGCATGGCAATCAATAATGAATGGATAAGCTCATCTTTGGACAGTGAACTCCCTTATGCCCAATGTAATACCAATAAAATGTAGCTCCATACACACAGAGAAACCCTCCTGGACAGTCAATGCCAGTGCAACCCCCTAAAGAGTATGAATCCCGATGTGAATCTCATAAACAGGGAAACCTCCATAAAAGGTGAACTTGTCCTACTCAATGTCAGTTCCACAAAGACAGGGACTTGATCCCTATTCTTCACATTCTTCATTGCTTTATCACCAGTGCCTAGACCAGGGTCTGTCATAAGAGTAGGCTGGTAATATGTATTTGCTGAAGTGAACTGAGTCTGCATACAGCTGGTATAACCCCACAACCAGATCCCATACAGGCAGTGTCCGTAACTGATGTAAACCCCATATACAGTGTGACTCTCACATGGACAGTGTAAACCCCCAATAGACAGTGTAATGCTCAAAAACAGTGTGAACCCCAATATAGGCAGCATGACCCTCATAAACCTTGTCCAGATAGGCTAGCTCTCATAAATGATCTGAGCCTCATCCAAAAGTACTTCATAAACCGTGTGGACCCATATAACAGGGCAACCCACATAAATGGTGTAAACCCCACATAGGCAGTGTAACCCTCATAAACAGTGTGAGCCTCATATAGATGGTGAGAAAGCAAATGAACAACATGCACCCCCCCCGTACAAATGGCTTGTCCCCTCCTTTTTTTTAAATAAATTTTTTTATTTTTGGCTGCATTGGGTCTTCGTTGCTGCACGCGGTCTTTCTCTAGTTGTGGCGCGCAGGGGCTACTCTTCGTTGCCGTGCATGGGTTTCTCATTGCGGGGGCTTCTCTTGTTGCAGAGCACAGGCTCTAGGCGCGCAGGCTTCAGTAGTTGTGGCTCGCGGGCTCAGTAGTTGTGGCTCACGGGCTCTAAAGCACAGGCTCAGTAGTTGTGGTACACGGGCTTAGTTGCTCCGCGGCATGTGGGATCTTCCCAGACCAGGGCTCGAACCCGTGTCCCCTGCATTGGCAGGTGGATTCTTAACCACTGCGCCACCGGGGAAGCCCTTGTCCTCTCCTTAGTGTGCACTACCACAGAGGCGGCATAACTTGTTTAACGTTGTGTGAATTCCTCTAGCAGTAGGGTCAATTCCCACAACTGGGTAAACCTCACATGCATAGTGTGGATAAGCATATAAACAGGATTACCTCAATAAGCAGTGTGAGCCTTCATGGGAATAATGTAGCCCCATAGTCGGCATGGCCTCATGCAGGACATTGTGTCCCCGCGTGGACAGTGCCACCTGCCTGGGTGGACCACTCTGTGAATAGTGTAGACTCAACCAATGGGTGTAATAAACCCCAATGTCACTGTCAGTTTTATTAAGTCATGGATAATGTAGCCCTTTCCCGTAGACAGGAAGAAACTCCCTGTCCCAGTTAAACCCTCTGGGCTCAAACAGAGGTGGCCAAATAACACACCTGGCAAATAAGATGTAAGAAGTACAGATTGAGTGGGGCTTCCACAAAAGCTTCTAAAAGGTAAAAGATTCAAAGTGTCAAACCCTTACATCCCATATCCCTGCTTGGAACTTGGAGCGGATGGCAAGAGCTCCAGTAGCCACTCAGGCAGAGGAGCTAAGTATGACTGAAAAGACCAGAAGGTGATTCAATCTCTTCAGAGGTAAGAGAAAAATACATCTCTATTTTATTTAAGCCACTGTTGTTTGGATTTCTATTACTTGTGTCTGAAGTGAAATCTAACTGATAATAGTTATAAAAAAATTCACTAAAGTTGAAAGACTGTTAACATTAAAAAAAAAACCACCCTCTGGGCTTTTGTAATTTTCATACAATTATACTAACCCCCCCAACCCGGAAAGTCTTCACTCTCCAATAAAAAGTTACCCAACTCCCCTTCAACACACACACGTATTAGGATAGTATGACTCCCTGAAGGGTGGTGTAACCCATCATCAACAATAGGCCCCAAATAAAGGCCAAGAAATGGTGACTTCTTGAATGGCAGGGATTTCCCAGAGTCCAATGCAGGATAAGGCATACAAAAATCACGGCTCCCATTTATTGAGCACTTACTATGTGCAAGGCCCTAGATTCAGCATCTCATTTCATCCTCACCTCAACTTTATGAGATAGATATTCTAATGATCCCCATTTTTCAGATGAGGAGAGTGAGACTGAGAGAGGGTACAGGCCCAAGGCTACACAGCTAAAAACTGTTACAGCTGGGACATCAAGCAGTAGACCATAATGCCTCCTGATGGATTGATAAATGCCCCACAGATATGCTGAACCCTGGAATCCTTTCAAAAAGCACCACCACCAGCACGACTACAACACATACAAACTATGGACAGGTTACCAGTAAGGTTGTGACAGCATAGACTCTTCGGGTAGTGATAAGCTCCTTCTGAATAATAATCATCACAGCAATAGTTAACATTTTTGAGGATTTACCCTGCTAGAGACACAGACCTAAATGCTTTGCACATCTTAACTCATTACATCTTCATAACAACCCTATGCCATAGGATTAAAAAAAAAAATTATCCCATTACAGATGTAGAAATGGAGGCATAGAGGGATTAAGTGATTTGCCCAAGGTCACACAACTGGGAAGAAGCCCAGCTCAGTTTGACCCTGAGCAACCTGGCTAAGCCTGTGTTATTCTTCTTCCTGCAACATCACCCCCGCTCCACATGAAAGTGTAATTTCAATGAACTGTGTAAGTTAACTACGTTTTATGTAATTCTTCCAGGGACAGGTGAAATAGGCCTTGGACAGTGTGGACTCCCACAGATGGGTCTCCTTTATGCATGGTGTAACTCGAATAAGCAGTGGGGGCTCCTCTGTGGACATTAAAAACACACCACGGCCAGAGACAATCCTGAACAGACAGTAGAGACCCCCTTTTACCCCCTGTGCTTCCTAGGCAGGGTGAATTCCTTCATGGAGAGTAAAGATCTCCCCATTGAGTCTAATTCTCCCTCACACCTGATGTGAACTGACTGTGGAACATGAAACACCATCCCAATCAATGGAAATCCTGCCCCCCCCCCACCAACACAATGTAAGCTGGCACGGGCAATGTGAACTTTCACGCAGTATGAGGCTCCCCATGGCCAGTGTAATTAATCTCTTTCATATCTGTGACAAAGTTATCATGGACAGTGAATATCTCCACGCATGGGGAAATTTCTGTGGCTGCTGTGAACCCCGTGTGGGACAGCACGAACCATTCTCCAAGGGTCTACCTAAGTGGGCTGTGGGAACTCTCTGACGAACATAAACTTTGCTCACACCCAACCGTTACCTAATGGGCACAGTATAAACAGCCCTGTAAAATTTCCCTCAACTCAGGGCCCACTCAACATGGACGTGCAAACTCTTTTAGAAGGATATTAAAATAGTAGTTATGACAGTATAAGATAGTATGTCATAACATAATAGCATAAGTAACAGTGTAAGATTCCTCTCCAGTGTGAACTTGTACAAGACAGTGAAATTTCCCCCCCTCTCAAGGCACACCTTCTGTGGACAGTGCATAATGTGAATCTCATGGATAACGTGAATCTCCTTCATACTCAGTGAATCCCACTGGACAAGTGATATTTCCCTCTAGCCCAGAGTGAACTGGCCATGTCACAGTATACTCTGTCACCGGTAGTGCGAATGTTACAGGCATTAAGAACCTGCAATAGGCTGGCGGCATTTTCCTCACACCTGGTGTGAATCCCTTGTGGATACTGCGAACCCATTAGACGCTAAAGGTGACGACGGCCCATTACCGGCTAGCCAGGGCAAATGTCATGTGCAGAGTACGGATGCACTGCCAACAGGTTCACAGCTGGTGTGAATCCCGTATCTGGGCAGGAGGAATCTACTACTGACAGGGCATATTCCTCTCCTCCCAACCCCCAGTGTGATCACCCCACCTTAAAAAAAAAAAAAAAAATCTTGCTCCCGCCAGGTGTGAACACCTGCAAAGCGTAGCTCTTCACGGAATGCAGTGTGACGCCCCATGAAGCGCTGTACTTCCCCATCTCGTGCCTCCCCCCGCCCCATGTCTAGGGGGGCTGTCAGAAAACTGCGCCGCCCTAAATGTCAAAGTCTTGGAGGAGGTGGCCTGTCCTCAAGGCCACCAAGCCCCAGGCCACGCGCGGAGACTACTCTGCAGCGCGCGCCACACCGCAAGTGCTCGTTCTTTCCCCTCCCGGTGGCAACAGGGCTTTCCGCGGGGCCGCGCCAGACTTTCCGAGACTGTTGATTGGTTGTAGTCCCGGCCACCCAGCAGCCAATCAAGCGGGGGAAAGGTGACATCACTTATTCTCCTCCCCTGCCCCCCAACTTCCCTACTCCCGGCTACCGGC
Organism: Eubalaena glacialis; assembly: GCF_028564815.1. Lineage (NCBI taxonomy): Eukaryota > Metazoa > Chordata > Mammalia > Artiodactyla > Balaenidae > Eubalaena > Eubalaena glacialis. Next base: position 58,104,918 of record NC_083733.1, on the reverse strand, counting down.
AGCAACAACCACGTGGGGGAGGGGTAAGAGAGTAGAACTCGGTGAGGTCATTGCACCGCCCCGACCGCTGCTGATTGGCTGCGGGCCTCGCGGGTGGCGGTTGGCTGCTCCTCGCACCTCCCCCTTGTGCCGCTACCGCCGCCACCGAGAGGAGCCAGCAGCGACGCCAGAGCCGGGAATCCGGGTGAGTCGGGGCCCTGGGTCTAAGATGCTCCTGGCGCCCAGTGAGACTCACGAGGAACTGCCCTTTCGACTTTTTCTCCTAGCACGGGTTCTTCGGAGCTCCAGGCACTCTGTCACATGGGAGTTGTAGTCTGCCATGTACTGTCGACTATGGGCCGGAGACGTAAGAAGACTACCATTCCCAGCAGGAATTGCGACTAGCCGGTCAACAAACGCTGAGGCCACGCCTTCTGAGCTTGCTCATTGGAGAGCCTGTCCCTTAGCCCCTCCTTCTTGCATTTCATTGGCTACTGTCCCTCGCAGAGGCTGGGTTCCGGCCTAGAGCGCAAGACGACTGGGTACTGTATTCGTCATTCTGCACTAAAGCGGACTGCGATTGGTCAATGCTGGTGTCCATTACTTATTGCGGGGCAGGACCCTAGGCTGATCAGGCGGTCGTAGGCTCAGGTTGGTGTCGGTGCCAGAGGGAGGCCGATCTTGGACTTTGGCCCCGCCCCCTAGCGCTGCCGGGTGGGCGCGATTGGTTGTGGCAAGCGTCGCTCGTCGTTGAGAGGCGGAGCCGACCAGGCTCCGAATATCTATTGGTCTAGGACGGCGCCGGTCAGCGGGGTTGTGGCCGCTGATTGGCTGGCTGCTCCAGCTGTTGCAGGTCCATTCACCATTTTGTGTGTTGGAGTAAAAAAAAAGGGAGAAACGAGAGGGAGAGCCGGAGGGGGGCGGGGAGGGACCGGACCGGACCGAGCCGGGGCCACGGCCCCCCGCCCCGTAACCCCGCTGAGTCCGAGGTGAGGGGCGGGGCCAGGGTTGACACGGGAAGGGGGGATTTGGGGTGCTGGGGGCCGAGAGGGGACAGGTGGCAGGGACGGGGAGGGGGTACAGGGGAAAAGGGGTGAGTGGGGTGGTGGGAAGCGGGGACAGAGTGGAGGAAGTGGTGGGGAGGAGGAGTGACAGAAAAAGGGTGACAAAGGAGGGGGTGGTGGGCAGAGAATGGGTAACAGGAATGGAGGGGTGACAGGACTAGATCAGGGTGACAGAGGGAGGGGACAGAGTTGGAGGGGGTGACAAGGAGAGGTGATGGGGAGAGAAGGTGACAGGTCCAGAGATGGCTGACATGAGAGTGACTGGGAGGAGGAGGTGACAGAGATAGATGAGGGTGACAAGGAGGGGGTGACTGAGGAGGGGGCCTAGGGCCTGTGAAAAGAGAGCTAGAGATAGAGATGGTGACAGGATGGGAGAGAGAGTGGCAGAGAAGCTGGTGCCAGGAGGCCTGTTGGGAACAGAGGACATGAGACCCTGAAAAGCCTGGGCCAGCCTGGGCTTCAGGAGTTACTGCTCAGATTCTGAGGGAGGTGAGGGCCCACAGGGCCTTGGGTGGTAGTTATCCAAAGAGGTGTGGACAGGAAGAGAGTAGGCCCCAGGGGAAAGAAAGAGGCTTGGCTTCTGGTGTGAAAAGGCTGGGCCAGGCAGCAGGGTCCAGGGGTGCCAGGCAGTGTGGTTGTAGGCCCTGGGTGGGGTATGCCCAGGATGGTGGCCCAGCAGGTCAGTGGGGAGAAGATGGTGGCGGCTGCCCAACTCCCGGGTACTTGGGTGCCTGCCCCAGTGTGAGAAGCCCCGGGCCCTCCAGCCTCTGCCTATGAGGACCCCAGGATTGGCTCAGAGAAGGGGCATCCTGGGACTGCAGGATCCTAAGGAGCAGCAGGCCCCAAGTGGGAGAGGTCACTCTCCCATGAGGTCAGGGGTACCATGGGAGCCTGAAGACTGAGTCGGGGTGCCTCTGATTGTGTTTGGCTTATGGTCCTGGATCCCCCAACCCTCCCAGAGGCCCCTTTTTTGTCCTCTCAGGTTCTCTTAGTCACTTCAGAGTAAAGTTTTTTCCCTTCTCTTTTCTCAGGGCAGCTTGAAAGGGGGCGGGCAGTAATGACTGTTCAGGAAGTGGGTGAGGTTGGCCCGCTGGGCTTGTCCTGCTTTCTTTGACCTTCTCCCACTTACCCCCACCTGGAGTCCGAGGGCATATTTGGGGGCCAGGGGGGCCCAGTCGGCTCAGCCACCCTGTCAGAGCCAGCCCAGTCAGGGCGGGGATGCAAGCAGACCAGAAGGGGGGTGGCTGGGCTTTTGGGTATCATGCTGGGTGCTGTGGGGGGAGGGGAGGCTCCCATCCAGTGGGACAGTGAAACCCTGCGGTGTAGCTCTGTGTCCCACTGTGTGATGACGTGTGCCGTGTGTGTGTGTGTGTGTGCGCGCGCGTGTGTGTGCTTATGCACGGCCTTGTGGTAGCACTGGGTATGAGCTATTGCCCCAGACGTGCCCCTGCCTGTTCCCTGCCAGGATCTGGGGAGATGGCTATACCTGGTAGGCCTGGGGTGCAGAGCAGAGTGGGCAGCTGTCCCTTGGGACTCTTAGCTGCCCACTCCTTCCCACAATGCCTGGCCATGCCAGGCTGCCCGGGCAGGGGTGGGGGGTGGTAGAGAGAGGCTCACATCACAGCCCAGTCGCCTCCCTTTCTGTGACTGTGTGCCTGTGTGTGTGTGTGTGTGAGTGTGTGTGCTCTCTGGACAGTGACAGTGCGAGGATCATGTGACAGGCGGCACGCTGAAACGGTTAGGAGCACAGACTCTGGAGCCAGATTGCCTGGGTTCAGATCTTAGCTCTGCCATTTCCTAGCTGGATGAATTTGGACAAGTTGCTTGATCTCTCCGTGCCCCAGTTTCCTTGAGTGTAAATGGGACTGATAGTAGCATCTGCCTCTTAGGGCTGTTGCGAGTATGACATGGGTTAATAAAGGCAAGTTTAGCCCAGGGCTCGGCTCAAAGTGAGTGCTCCATAGACGTGAACCGTTAGTGCGTCTCGTGTCCCCTTGGGGCAGTCAGAGTGTGTGCATGCACCTACTGTCCTCTGCAGAGGAAGCAGATTATGTGAGGGTCCCCAAGGAACCAGAGTGTATAGCTCAGGGGACATGAGTGCCAGTCTGTGTCTGGGTGCTGGCCAGGGGCCCACATGAGTTGAAGACAGCCAGGAAGGAGACCTTGGGGACCATGGAGTTGGGGCAGTGACCTCAGCAAGTAGGAAGTCTTGGGGGACAGTGGGTGTGGAGGTGTTCCTGAGTTGCTCCCAGTGAGCCTCGTCTGTCCTCTCACCCTGCAGGTGGACGAAAGATGAAACCAATGAAGAAGGCGTGCGCCGGCCTCCCAGGTTCTGGCAGCGGTGGCAAGTCCCCACCAGCCACCAGGGCCAAGGCCCTGAGGCGGCGAGGGGCTGGGGAGGGTGACAAGCCAGAGGAGGAAGATGATGAGGCGCAGCAGCAGCAGCCGGGGCCAGAAGAGGCTGAGGAGGGTGAGGAGGAGGAGGCCGAGCGGGGCACTGGGGCTGAAGGGCTGCCCTCAGAGCTGCACCCCGACGACCCGGCCCCAGGCCCAGCCGAGGAACCCAAGGTGGAGGGCGAGGCAGGCCGCTGGGAGCCCTCACTCAGCCGAAAGACGGCCACGTTCAAGTCACGAGCGCCCAAGAAGAAGTATGTGGAGGAGCATGGGGCTGGCAGTGGCAGCAGTGGGGCGGCTGGTGCCCCTGAAGAGCGGGCACGGACCCCCGAGGAGGCGGGCACCCCGGGGGTGCCTCCGCAGCCACCCACCTCTGCCCGCTCCTCCTCCACCGACACAGCTAGCGAGCACTCGGCCGACCTGGAAGATGAGCCGGCCGAAGCTGGTGGTTTAGGCCCCTGGCCCCCTGGCAGCACCAGCGGTGGCTATGACCTGCGGCAGCTGCGCTCCCAGCGGGTGCTGGCTCGGCGTGGGGACGGTCTCTTCCTGCCGGCTGTGGTGCGCCAGGTGCGCCGAAGCCAGGACCTGGGTGTGCAGTTCCCTGGGGACCGGGCCCTGACTTTCTACGAGGGGGCACCTGGCAGTGGTGTGGATGTGGTTTTGGATGCCACGCCACCGCCGGCTGCGCTGGTGGTGGGCACAGCGGTCTGTACCTGTGTGGAGCCTGGTGTGGCTGCCTACCGTGCGGGGGTGGTGGTGGAGGTGGCCGCCAAGCCGGCTGCCTACAAGGTCCGCTTCAGCCCTGGCCCCAGCTCCCAGCCGGGCCCGGCGGCCACCCCGCCGCAGCCGCCGCAGCGTGAGCCCGAGGACGCGGTGTGGGTGGCCCGCTCCAGCCTGCGCCTGCTGCGGCCCCCGTGGGAGCCCGAAGCCCTGCCGAGGAAGCCCCCGGCGGGTCCTGAGGAGGAGCAGGCCGAGCCGGGGGCCGCCCTTCCCCCCTGCCCTGCTGCCCTGGACCTCAAGCAGCCCGAGGATGCCGAGGTCTCCAAGATCAGCTTTGGTGGCCACCTGGGGGCTTGCGAGGAGGGTGAGGAGAAGCACCCGCCAGCCCTGGGCACCCCGGCCTTGCTCCCACTGCCCCCGCCCCAGCTCCTGTCACCGCCACCCAAGTCCCCAGCCTTCGCCGGCCCAGGCCGCCCTGGTGAGCAGCCCTCGCCCTGCCAGGAGGGGAGCCAGGGCGGCAGCCGCAGCAGCAGCGTGGCCTCCCTGGAGAAGGGGGCTGCACCGGCTGCCCGGGCCCGCACGCCACTGACAGCAGCCCAGCAGAAATACAAGAAGGGCGACGTGGTCTGCACACCCAATGGAATTCGAAAGAAATTCAACGGCAAGCAGTGGCGACGGCTGTGCTCGAGAGATGGCTGCATGAAGGAGTCCCAGCGGCGGGGCTACTGCTCCCGCCACCTGTCCATGCGAACCAAGGAGATGGAGGGCCTGGCGGACAGTGGCCCAGGTGGGGCTGGGCGGCCAGCTGGTGTGGCGGCCCGTGAGGGCAGCACCGAGTTCGACTGGGGTGACGAGACGTCTCGGGACAGTGAGGCCAGCAGCGTGGCAGCCCGGGGAGACTCACGCCCACGCCTGGTGGCCCCCGCGGACCTGTCACGCTTTGAGTTCGATGAGTGTGAAGCGGCTGTGATGCTGGTGTCACTGGGCAGCTCTCGCTCGGGCACACCCTCCTTCTCCCCCGTCTCTACGCAGTCACCTTTCTCGCCAGCCCCGTCACCCTCACCCTCACCACTCTTCGGCTTCCGCCCTGCCAACTTCAGCCCCATCAACGCCTCGCCAGTCATCCAACGCACTGCTGTTCGCAGTCGCCACCTCAGCGCCAGCACCCCTAAGGCAGGCGTGCTGACGCCACCAGACCTGGGCCCTCACCCACCCCCGCCTGCCCCCCGAGAGCGCCATTCCTCTGGCATCCTACCCACCTTCCAGACCAACCTGACCTTTACTGTGCCCATCAGCCCCGGGCGACGGAAGACAGAGCTGCTGCCCCACCCAGGGGCGTTGGGGGCCCCTGGTGCAGCGGGCGGAGGAGCCGCCCCAGACTTCCCCAAGAGCGACAGCTTAGACTCTGGTGTGGATTCGGTGTCCCACACACCTACCCCTTCCACACCGGCTGGCTTCCGTGCTGTGTCGCCCGCCGTGCCCTTCTCCCGCTCCCGCCAGCCCTCGCCGTTGCTGCTGTTGCCTCCACCTGCCGGCCTCACCTCGGATCCTGGGCCTTCCGTGCGCAGGGTGCCTGCCGTGCAGCGGGACTCACCTGTCATCGTCCGCAACCCTGACGTGCCACTGCCCTCCAAATTCCCTGGGGAGGTGGGCGCTGGCAGTGAGGCACGGGCCGGGGGACCTGGGCGGGGCTGCCGAGAGACTCCGGTGCCGCCCGGGATGGCCAGTGGGAAGCCTGGCCTGCCCCCACCTCTGCCGGCCCCCGTGCCCATCACTGTGCCTCCAGCTGCGCCGACGGCCGTGGCCCAGCCAATGCCCACCTTTGGCCTGGCTTCCTCGCCCTTCCAGCCGGTGGCCTTCCACCCCTCACCTGCTGCCCTGTTGCCCGTCCTGGTGCCCAGCAGCTACACCAGCCATCCTGCCCCCAAAAAGGAAGTCATCATGGGCCGGCCTGGGACAGGTAAGAGGTTCGGGTGGATGGGCTGGGCGAGGGCTCATTTTGCACAGGGCCCCTTGCTAACTGGCTCTCAAGAGAGGTGAGCTCCCCACCTTGGGTGGGATTCAAGGGGAGGCTGGCCTCCTTTCTGCACAGATGTTCCGGTGGGAGTTCACCTGTCAGGCAAGGGCGTGGAGTTTTTCTTTTTTTTTTTTTTCTGGCCGCACCGTGCGGCAAGCAGGATCTTAGTTCCCCGACCAGGGATCGAACCCGTGTCCTCTGCAGTGGAAGCGTGGATTGTTAACCACTGGACCGCCAGGGAAGTCCCCAGGCGTGGCCTTTGAAGGGTCAGTGCAGTGTTTCCAGAAGTCTCCTGTTGGGAATGTACTCTGAAGGGGTCCATCAGTCAGCAAACCTCTCCTGAGTGCAGGCTCAAAGCCAGGCCCCCACAGAGTTGATGGGGTAACAGAGATGATAATCATGATGACAGCTCGCACGTCTGGAGGACTGGCAGGGGTATCACCGTGATAAGCACTGCAAGTGGGTTATCGCACCTAACCCTCACACCCACCCCTTAACGCAGCACTCACAACATTCTGAACCCTGCTATGATTATGCTCATTTAGAGGAAACTGGGAATTTCCTGGTGGTCCAGTGGTTGGGACTCCGTACTTCCACTGCAGGGATCCGGGTTCGATCCCCGGTCGGGGAACTAAGATCCCACAAGCCGCGCAGTGCGGCCAAAAAAAAAAAAAAAAAAAAATTAGAGGAAACTGAGGCCAGGTTAGTAACTTGCCCAGGGTCACGTGGCTAGTAAATCCTGGAGGCAGCCTTCAAACCCAGGCAGGTTGGCTCGTGACCAACCTGCCTGGGTTACTGATGGAAGACTGAGGCTCCAACAGGTCTTTCTGCCAGGTGGTGGCAGGACCAGGACTGGAGCCCTCATCTTCACCGCTGCACCTGGGAAATAGCACAGGTGTGGTCAGTGCCATGGCGGGGAGCTGGGCGTGTGCTGGGCATGCTTCCAGATGTGAACCTAGTCTGGCTGCCCTCAGGAAAGGGCGTGTAAGCCGAGAGTTGAAGGATGAGTTGGAACCAGCAACCGTGGGACAGGAGAACCTCCTAGGAGGCCATTGGGAAGGCTCCGAGGCCAGAAGGAGCACAGCTGAGGACAGCCAGAGTGGCTAGAGGGCTAAGGCCAGCGGTGGGGGGAGAGGCATTTCTGAGATGGTGCTGGAGAGCCAGCTGGCCTGGGCCTTGTCAGAGCAACTTTCATGGAGGGTGACAGACCCGTCACCAGCCCCTTCCCTAGCATTTTTTTCTTATTTACTTATTAATTCACTGTAGACTGAGGCCCCCTCTCTGTGCCTGGCCCTATGCTGGCTGATGCTAAGGACACAGCCCTGTCCTCACAGGGCTCATGGTCCCTGGAGCAGACAGACCTGTTCCCAGATAGTAGCTGTCCAGAGTGGTCAGGGCTGGGATGGAGGAAGCCCAGGAGGCCATGTGAAGTCAGGGAGGACTTCTTGGAGAAGGGGCCAGTGAAACCTGCAGAGTCTAAAGTGAGACCTGAAGGGTGTGCAGAAGGGAGCCTGGCACGGCCGGCAGGAGGACCTTCAGGCAGAGGGAAGAGTGTGCAAAGGCCTTGAGGCAAAAGCAAGAATTTGAAGGAAGTTGAATCTGCAAAGTCAGGGGCTGTAGACAGTGGGTGAGTGTTGGGATGTGTGGCTGTGTTGGTGAGCAATACATCAAGGGTCAGATCATAGAGGGTCCTTCTAAGACTTGGGCACTTTATCCTGAGGGCGCTAGGGAGCCATGCAAGGTTTTGAGCCGACCCAACCACGGCTGTACCATGAAGGGTGAGTTCCAGCCCCTGAGACCAGAGGCAGGGAGACCAGGGAGGAAGGAGTCTGGGCTGTGGATCTGGGTAGGAGCCGCTGTGTCTTGGGCTGGTGCAAAGACCAATATAGGAAGGGGCCCAGACCCTGCCCTCACTGAGCTCCAGCCCAGACCCGGGCAGAGGGACACAAAGGCTACGCTTGCCCCTTATGCTCATATACTGAGGTTGTGAGCTGTGTTTTTTGCCCCACCCCCAACATTTTTTACATTTGTTATCGTAGTTGATATGAGCAAAATTCCACAAAGTGGGCACAGCGGGGATTCCTATCCTTAGGCAGATGAAGAAACTGAAGCAGAAGGACTCCTACCATCCCCCTCAGCCCCCACCCCCGCATGCCTACAGCCCCCGACATTGCCCTCATACATAGCATCGGTCAGTCATGACCCTCACTGCTGCCGTGTGGGGAGGGATGGCACGATGCAGGTGACCTGAGACCTACCAGGGTGGTCCGGGGGCGGGGGGGGTTCCTGCCACCATTTTCCAGATGAGGAAAATGAGGCCCTGACAGAAAAAGAGTCCTGATTAAGGGCACCCAGCCAGGGAGGGGCAGGACTGGGCCTTGAACCAGGTCTCTTGATCTCTAGATCACAGGAGTCTTCCTACTAGAAGTAACAGTAGCAATAATTTATTGAGTGCCACCCATGCATGTGCTTGGCACACTGCTCAGTCAGCGCTGACTGAGCCTTTACTCACTGAATCCTCACAACAACCCGGGAGATCAGCACGATTATTAGTTCCAGTAGACAGAGGAGGAAACTGTAGCCCGAGAGGCAGCGTGACTTGCCCAAGGTCACCCAGCTAGGAAGAGGGAGAGCCAGAGTGTGAATCCAGGCTGTCTGGCTCCAGAGCCCAGGCTCTTAAGCACTCTCAATTAGAATAATGAAAACAATAATAGTAGCCCACTTTATTGAGCATTTACCATGTGCCCAGCCTCAAGCGTGGGGCCATCTCATCGAAACCTCCTGATACTATGAAACAGGGATTACCAGCCCTGTTGTCAGGGGGAGGGGGGGAACTGAGGTTCAGGGAGGGGAGGCCCCTTGCTGGAAGCCACCTGGTCGTCAGAACTTGTCCAGTGCCTGTCCTGGCGGTTCTGAGCAGCGCCTCCCTGACTACACCCATGCTGAGGTATCCAGGCTGCCCTCAGGTTCCCAGCCAGCAGGCCCTTTTGTTCTTCTCTCAGAGGCCTCCCTAAACCCTTGGGAGGTAGGCACCTTGGGGCCTTCTCCCTCTGAGGCCCAGATAGGGCAGACTGTGCCCAGTGGAAGAGTGAGGCTATAGTCCTGGCCCCTTCTGCCTGCCCATGCCAGGGCCTGACCCTCAGTCAGGACAGCAGGTGTGAGGGGGTGGCCCGGGGCAGCCTGCCTGCTTCTGCCCCCCGCCAGGCATTTGCTTCCGCTGGGGGACTTGCCGGAGCAGGCGGGCCTGCATTCTCTACATTCTGTGCATGGCCAGGCCAGCCAGCTGCCATTGCCACCTCCCTCTGACTCTTCCCGCCTGCTCCCCAGGAGAGGAAGCCGCCCCAGGGCCTGCAGCCCTGACCCAGGAGGCCAGATGTCTCAGCCCTGTTTCTGGCATGGCCTCCCTTCCAGCTCCCAGCTCCCGCCTGGTTTCCCCATATTCACAGGCAGTGCCCCTTCTCCTGGGCCTGTCTGCCCATCTGCCTGTTTGAGCCACTGTATGTCTGTCTCTCTCGGGTTCCTATGTCTGTCTCTTGTCTAGGCCTCTGTTTCTGGCCCCGAGTCTCTCTCTCTCTGGACTTCTGTCTGACTTTCTCTGAGTCTGGCTCTCTATGCCTTTCCAGGTTTGTACCTCCTTAGACATCAGTTCTGGTCTGAGGCTTCATTCCACCTTCTTTCTGTTTTGATTCCCCCATCTTGGAATCCTGTCTCTGGTCCAGCCTTGGCCTCTCCTCTGGCCTTTCTTCTCCCATTCTTTAGACAGACATGTTTCCCCCATCCTAGCCCCCACCCACACTCTGTGCACATCAGGTACTCTGTTCCTTTAAGTCAGTGGGTAGTTGCTAAGCACCAGATCTCCTGCTCCTTGGGGAACAGGTGGGAGAATGGGGAGTGTTGGGAGAATGTCTAGGCCTGGGAGCCCCCGCTTGTCCCTTGACAAATTAAATGCCCACTAATGTCCCTGAAACCTGCTGAGAGGTGTTGGGAGCCATCCTGCAGACCCATCACACCCAAGCACCTGTTCCCAAGACAGGCAGGAAGGCGGGGGCTTTTTGGGCCAAGCTAGGAGATCCGGCTGTGGGGGAGAAGCAGGAAAGCAGCTCCTGTGCCCACCCACCTGCTCGAGGGCATGACCCAGATCACCCTTACCACCACCACCCCCATCGCCTTTCAGGAGACGCTTTGGTGCCAGCTCCATTTAATTGAGTCCCACGTGTAGTCCACCCCAACCAGTAGGACCTCAGAGACCAGGCAGCATCCACCAACTATGCTTGGGTGCGTCGGGAAAATGAGGCCCAAAGAGGAGCCAAGGGTGTCCTGACTCCCCATATCCAGATCCAGATTCTGCCCACCAGAATTTGTTTTGTCTCAAACAGTGAACCCCTTCTCTCTCACCAGAAGTCACTCCTCATCCCTCTACCAGGTCCAGGCTGAGCAGCCCTGGGATAAGTGGGTGGGGGAGGCAGATGTGGATGCAGGCACCGGCAAGGATGAGCAGAGGGAGATACAGAGCCTGGGGAGGCCAGAGGAGAGAGAAAACTCTGGCTTAATGCGAGGCGATGAGGAAGGTTCAGGTAGGCTTCTCGCTGGAGGTGACATTTGAGCTGAAGCAGGAATGAGGATTTCAGGGTAGTGAAAGAAAGGGAAGGGCCATCAGGCTTAGGCAGCCACAGGAGCAAAGGCCAGGAGGGGTGAAAGTGCATGACCTCTGAGTGGCCAGTTGAGGCTGGAGTTGACACGAGCCTAGTCTTGGCAGAAGGGTGCCAAGGAGGACAGGTCCAGCCAGGCCATGCTTGAATGTCAGCCTGTGAAGAGCCGAGAAAGGGTTTAGAGCAGAGGGAAAGGGTTGGATCAGGGTGTCAAAGATCCCTGGAAAGGAAGGAGACCTAGACTGGGAAGAAGAGGATGATTTGCGGGAGAGAGAAGAGGCTTTTTTGAGGTAGCAGGAGTGAGTCTTGGAAGAGCCCCCGGCGCCAGGCACTGCAAGGGGTCAGGCTGCCTCCTGCTGGCGGCGGGTGGCGGGGCTGCTGGCGCGCGCATGCGCAGCGGCGGGGTGGTGTGTGTGGCCCGCAGTCCCCGGCGCCCGGGCATTAATGGCTCCATTAGTGGCCGAGAGGGAGGCGCATTAGCGGCGGCGACGGCGTCTGGTTCCCATTACCACCGGCGGCAGCGGCTGCACCGCAGGCGGCTGGACCCTAGCCTGCCGCGCCGCCGCCTCCGCCCGCACCCCGTCCCCTGCCTGTTCCCGCTCCGCTTGGGGGCCTGGGACTGGGAACCCCCGTCTCCCCATTTCGGTGGAAAAGCTGATTTGTGAAGCCAGGCAGACCTGGGCTCGAATCTTGACCGTGCCACCTCCTGACTGCGAGATCCTACGCCCTTCTGAGCCTGTATTTTGCGAAGCAGCCTGGGAAACGGTGCACCGGGGGCTTTGTGGATCCAGACGGGCACCCAGTCAGGGCCGCGCCCATTCCCGCGCCCCAGGGGGTAGGCCCGGGGCGTCGGGCCTCCGGCCTTCCCATTGGCCGCTGTCGCGCCCGCCGACGCCGATTGGCCGAGACTTGCTACCCTGGCCCCTGCGTCATTAACCCTTGCGCGGCCGCGTCCTCGGGCTGGGTGGGGGGACCCCACCCCCCCCGCAGCAGACAGTTCTGGTGCCAGCTGACCCGCGCAACGCCGCTGCCCGCGTGGGTGTCAGGCCGGCCGGGTGCCCGCCCGCCCATCCCAGCACAAAGCGGCTTTGTGGGGCCCGCCGGGGGCTGGCTGGGGGCCAGGCGGCGAGTGGAAAATCTCGTGAGCTCGGGGCTGGGGAGGAGAACGCAGGGCGGCGCCCCCTCCTCCGCCCAGGCAGTGGCCCCTCCCTCAGCCCGCGCGGACCAGCCCTCGCAGCCCCGGCGCCTGTACACTCCCCTTCAACCCCCTCTTCTACCCCCAAATCCACATCCCGCCCTCCATCCTATCCCGCCCATCTTCCAATCCCTGGGGAGCCTCCCCCGCACCTCTCGCTTGCCTCTCTTTCCCTTCTGGTCCCCCTGCCTACCCCAGCCCCACTCACTGACTCACCCCGGCGCTATTTTTAGGCCCCCATCCCTCCCGAGCAGCACCAGTCCAATCCTGGGCTCGTTCCCCAGGCAACCCTGGCCGTCTCCGACGCCGCCCGGGGTGGGTGGGTGGGTGTGTATGTGGAGAGCGGGTGAGGGGAGCTGGGGACACTGGGGTGGTGAGCCGAGGCGGGGACCCGGGCCTGGAGAGCAGGGTGGGGAGCCGCAGGCGGCAGGGCGCGGTGCCTCTCGGGCTCAGTAAACGGGGGCCCGTGAGTTCAGAGCATGTCTGCCTGTCCCTCAGCCTGTCAGCATCCCTGGCTGTGCGCCCCAGGCCTTTGGGCAGGCCTCAGCCTGTGCCACCCTGGGTGGCACTTGCTGTCTCCATCTGGGCTCCCTGTCCCCAGGCTGGGGTGGGGTGGGGCTGTGCGGGCTGTTTGGGGCCAAACCGTTTGTGGAGTTGGCTATGGGGTAGTGCAGGGGGTGGTTGCACCGTAGTTCTGCCTAGTACCTGCTTTGAGTGAAAGATGGCGATGCACCCCCCTCTCTGAGGGGGCTGGGGCCCTGGTTTGGGGAACTCCCTCAGACTTTTCCAACTAGGGAGGCCCCAGTTAGGGTTGGGGATGGCTAGAGAGATGGAGCTGTCTGGGGACAGGACCTGCTCCCTCTTCTCCACTCCTAATCACCCCCACTCAGGGTTCCTCCATTCCAAACAATGGAAGCTAAGTATAGGGCTGGCCCAGTGCCCAGGGCAGGGGGGCCCTTCCCGCCCGGATTCCGGCCCCTCCCTGGTAGGCTGGGCCCCCACTTGGCTGTACCCTACCCTGTAAGGGGCCTCTTCCCATCCCTCCTATGTGGGCACTGTCTTCTACCAGATGTGCAACCCTCCCAGATGTATGGGGCCTTCTTTCCCTACTGTGCCAGGCTTAGCTCTTTTTCTCACCCAACAGAAGTGGGGGAGCTGGCAGCAGGGTTCCTCTGAGCTCAGTCCCTGGGCTTCATTGCAGTGGGGAAGGGGTTAACTTGCCAGTAGGTGACTCACCGGTGGGGAGAGGAGGGGGCAGCGGTAGGGAGATAGAGCAGGCCACATTGATTTCAGCCTTGATTTCTGCTTCACATTGCAGTCCCTGGGGCAGTGAGGTAATGGAGGGTCTGAGTCTGGGGCTGCATAGGGAGGAGGGGGCAGTCACCTAATAGTCCCTCTGTTGGTCTCGCCAGGCTCACAGCCAAGTGTCTGGCCCTGTAGTCTCTGGAGGTCAGAGGGCTACAGACCTCCCCTTTCCCTCTGTGCCCAGGTTACCCGGTTTTTGCCCCCTCTCCATGCCTTCATCTCTGTCTGTAGCTGCAGAAAGCTGGGAAAAGGGTTTGTCTGTGCCCATCACTGATCCCACCTGTGTGGGAGCCCAGTCTTGGTGCATCTGAGCCTGTGCAATCTTTACCTGCCCAGGTATGACCCCAGGCCTCTGCCTTTACTGGATGTGGCCTCAGGGCCCTTCTTGGGTGATCCAGGGCCTCTGCCTCTCTGCCTGGTGGGCCCCAGACCTTGCCTGTGTCTCCGTGTGTACCCTCTGACCTTTCTATAGTTCACCAGTCTCTCCGATACCATTGTCTGAACATATTCCCAGGCCTCTGTTGGGAGTCTCTGCCTGTGTCCACCCTGAGGTGAAATTTTCAGTAGTGGAAAGAGCACTTGAGTTGGAGTGCTGGGCTGTTATGTCCTGGCTGCATGATCTTGCACAATTTATTCAATTTCTCTGAGCCTCATTTTCTCATCTGAACAACAGGCATAATAAAGTGTACTTCCCTAGTGGCTGTGAGGATTCAATGCACAGGGTTATACGTACAAGCTCCCAGCATGTAGCAGCCCCAGTGTTAGTTTCCTTTCTTCCTCTTGGCCGTCTTTTGGAAAGGGTGGCTCCCAGCCCAGAGTGGTGGCCCCCTGCCTTCCACTGTGAGGTAGAGGATCCCAGGTGGCTGCTAAGTGTCAGGCAGGGTAGCTGAATCAATGGGAATGGCCATGGCACTTTGTATACCTGATGAGCCAGGGTACTGAAGTAGTTAGTGCTCACCAGGGTAAGTTTACATAGTGTTTGGGGTCAGTATGATGGCATTTGTGAGAGTTACCTGTGTTGGGGTTGGGGGGTGCCAGGAAGGCCATATGAGTGTGTGGTTGTGTTGGAGGGATGTAGGGTGTGTGCTGTGGACAAGCAGTGGCTGTGATGAGGTGTATGAGATAATTCTGCCTGTTTGATGTGTTGTGTTTGTATGAGTCACATGGGCTGGTGGATGTGTATGAGGATATGCTTTGATGAAGCACATATGACAGGACATGTATGAAATAGGTGATGTGAAGAAGATTGGTGAGAACAAGTGTGTGTGATAGTGGGTGGGGAGTGATGGACGTTTAGTGTGGGAGGTAGTACATTTATGTGAGGTGTTCCGGGTGTGTGACTTCGTGTGTAAGACCGAGGGTACATGTGACCCTGGACTGTGTATGAGATAATGGGTGTGGTAGGAAAGTCTATGAGGAGTGTGTGTGTGTGTGTGTGTGTGTGTGTGTGTGTTTGTGACTGCTGTTGTGAGAGTTGGTGAGGGCTCAGGGGTGGCTCGCCCAATCCTACACGCAGTTTGTCTGCCCTGCGTGGCCGCGCGTGCCCAGGTGGGCGTGAGGGAGGTGGGCCGAGCCGCGCGTGAGCGTGTTCCTCGCGCGGACTGGACACACAAGCACCACCCACAGCCCCGGGCCTCTGCAGCGCGGCGCCCCGAACCGCCCCCCTGGCTCAGTGCCTTTACTGCAGTGCGCCCTCCCTGCCGCCCTCCTCCCACGGTCCCGCCCCGGGCCGGCTTGGGTCCAACCGGAGCTCGCCCCGCCCTGCCCTTATTTGCATATGACTGACGTTCCCCCGGGGCGGCCAATGGGGGCAGGCGCGGCGGGGCCTGACCCGCGCGCGGCGGCGGCAGCCAATGGGCTCGCGCGCGGTAGGCCGGGCTTGCGCGGAAGGCCGCGGGGGAAGCGGGGAAGGGGCGGAGGGAGGTGCGGCGGGGGGAGGGGAGCGCGTAGTAGTGGCGGGGCGGGGAGGCGGCGGCGGTTCGGCGCGGGGCTCGCTCGGAGCGCACGGACGCACGCACGCTCGTCCGTCTGCCCGCCCGGGGCCGGAGGCCGACCCGGCGCTGAGCCGCGGGCCCCAGGCCCGGAAAGGCGGGGCGCGGCGCCGGCAACCGGCGCGCTCGGGGCCAGAGCCGTTACCCGCCAGAGCTGCGAGGGAGGGAGGGAGCGAGCCAGCGAACGGGGAAGGGAGGGGGCCGCCCCCGCGCACGCGCGCCGCGCCCCGCCCTACCTGCCCCGCCCGCCCGGCTCCGCACGGGAGGAGGGAGAAGGAGGGGGCGGCGCCGATGGCCTGGGTGCCGCGCGCCCCGTGACGGCCCCCGCGCGCGCCGGGGGGCGGGGCGGGGCCGGCGCGCTCTGACCTCCCCCCGCCCCCCGGGCGGCGGGAGGCAGGCGGCGTTGTGCGCAGGCGCGCCCGGCTGAGACCCCCCCCCTCCCCCGCGTGGGGCGGCCAGAGGGGGGGCGGTAGGGGGGGCGGTGGGGGGGGCATGCGGCGACGGCCTCCAGCTCCCCCCGGGCCCGAGCGGTGGCGGCCGAGGAGCCGGCGGCGGGCGGAACGGCGGCGGCCGCTGAGGAGGCGCGAGCCCCGGCCGGGCCACCCCGTGCCGGACCATGTACTCAGCCCACAGGCCCCTGGTGCCCGCGTCCGGCGCGGCCTCCCGTGGCCTCGGCATGTTCGGTCAGTAGCGCCTGGGCCCTGGGACTCCAGGGGTCAAGGTGTCGGGGTGCTGAGTGCGGAGTAATGGTGATGGGGTAATAGTAAGAGAACGGTGGAGGCAGAGTAGAGGGGAAAGTTACAGAGCTCGGCTGGGCTGAGTGGTTAGTGACGGCAGGTGGGAGCGTAGTGGAGGGATGGGAGTGCAGAGTGGGGAGTAGCTGAGGACAGCTGTGGTGTTTAGGTGTGGGGTGGAAGAGGTATGTTGTCATGGGAGGTGAGGGGTGCAGAGTACCTGGCTTCGGAGCATGGATTAGAATAGGAGCAGCGTGAGACCTGCTGGTGCCAGGTGTGGAATAGAGGGAGAAGGGACTAGGGGCTGTGATTGAGTAGTGGGGCTAAGGACAGGTCTTGGGAAGGGAGTGAGGCACTGTTTGCTGAGAACAGAGTGACGTGTTGGTGGTTTGCTTTTCAGAGAGAGGAAGAGACCCAGGAACCTGGAGGGTAGTGCACTAGGGAGGAGTTCAGGAGGGACAGGACCAAAGGACTGTTCTCTCATTGTATACTGGGCCCTTTCTTTTCCACCCAGCAAAAGATGAGGGGGCCTGATGGGAAAGATCCTTGTGAAGAGAGGGACAGGTCCGGGTCTCTGAAGGCTGTCATGGGTTTGGAGGGCCCAGCAGGCTTTTGGGGCTCCAGTGCCCCCGTGCTAGTGGATGGAATCTTCACAGTGTTTTGAGTCCTTTTCCAGTGTGGGCTTCTTTGTTCGTCTCCTGTTGCCTTGATGTCTACTTTTTTGTTTTGTCAGCACCTCACAGAATCAGGTCTTGAGGTCAGTGCCTCACATAGGGGCTCCCCTAGGCCAGCCTTCTGAAGGCATTGGCGGGGGGGGGGGGATCAGCGTAGGTCAGATTGATCTAGATCAGGGGGAGCCTGGAATGATGGGGACCAGGGCTAGGGCGTTTCCCTCTTCTCTTCTTGGTCTTCCCCTAGCAGGGGCCTCCTCTGCTGCTTCCACTTCCCCCAGGGAGCTGGCAGTGAGTAGGAAGCCCACTCCCAGCCTGGGCCAGCCCCAGGAGTCCAGCCAGGGGTGGGACTCAGCTGTAAGGGGTGGGCTGGCTCCCTTACCACCCAGCTCCTGGAGCAGAAGGTTGGACCTCTAGGAGCAGCGCCCTGGTGAGGGAAGTACCTTCCTGTGCGTAGCCTTAAGGAAACACCTGGCCCCTTTGCCTTGCCTGGGCAGAGTCTTGTAATAATTCTCTCGTCTGTCCCATTGTCTGTGCCTTTTTGTCTGAAGAGTTTACCACACCCTCCCATCTTTTTGGGTAAGGGGGCTGGACACTACACTAGAGATAAGCTCAGGGATATAGAGTGAGGGAGGCTGGGAGGTCTCTTCATGGGCAGTAGATTCTCTTTGCGGAGGAAAGAGATGCTGGAGCCACCTGTGCCCAGCCTGGGAAAGGCAGGTCAGGCTCACTGGGGTCTGTGGTAGGGGGGGAGGGAGGCAAGGAGAAAGGCCTGAGACCCCATGTCCTGTGAGTAGTGGGGAGGGGAGGGGAAGGTGGGGAGGAGAGGGGACGGTGGGGAGACTGGGCCATCTGCCTCAGGAAAAGAAAAAGGGAGTATGAGGCCAAGGTGAGGGGCTGTGTTAGACGGCAACACGGTGATAGGAATTGACTGAGGGAGGGTCTGCAGCCTTGCTAAGGTCTAGGGGCCTTGAGAGAGTGAGTTGGCAAGCGAACATGGCCTGGTTGGCGACAGGAGCCAGTCGTTTCTCTGGCCTGGTCCCTGGTGGCAAGGCTGGTGGAGGTGGGGGTGGAGGTGGGGGAGGGAGTGGGGTGTGAGGACCGTTTCCCTGCTTCTGTTTTCTTTCTTAAAAATCTAGAAATCTTTCAGGGAGGAGTTTTTCCTGAGTGATGTCGCATGCAAGAGCCCAGGGGGCTCTGGGATTGAGGAAGGGGGTGTAAAGAAGGGGTGGAGCCACCTTGTCCAGGGTGGAGGAGAGTTTGAGTTGGGGGTCAGGGCCAAGCTCTCCTGCCGCACAGCTCAGCTGACTCCTTCCCACAGTGTGGACGAACGTGGAACCTCGCTCTGTGGCCGTGTTCCCCTGGCATTCCTTAGTCCCCTTCCTGGCCCCCAGCCAGCCTGACCCCTCCGTGCAGCCAAGTGAGGCCCAGCAACCTGCTAGCCACCTAGTGGCCTCCAACCAGAGCAAAGGTGAGGGCTGGGAGGCTGTGGGAAGGCATGGGGATGGGGTCGAGATGGCCCAGGAGCCCTCCGATCTGCCTGCCGCTCTGTCCCCAGAACCTGCTGAGTCGGCGGCTGTTGCTCACGAGCAGCCACCAGGCGGGACGGGGAATGCTGACCCCGGGCGGCCCCCTGGAGCTACGTGCCCTGAGAGCCCGGGGCCCGGACCTCCCCACACTTTGGGGGTGGTGGAACCTGGAAAGGGCCCCCTTCCCACCACGGAGGAGGAGGCCCCTGGTCCTCCAGGAGAGCCCCGGCTGGACAGTGAGACAGAGAGTGACCATGACGATGCGTGAGTGCCCTGAGGCTTGGGACTGGGGAGGAGGGTGGAGTGGCCAGAGACATGGCTCTCACTGCCCTGCCGCTCCCGCCACAGCTTCCTCTCCATCATGTCTCCTGAGATCCAGTTGCCTCTGCCGCCTGGGAAACGCCGGACGCAGTCTCTCAGCGCCCTGCCCAAGGAACGAGACTCATCTTCAGAGAAGGATGGACGCAGCCCCAACAAGGTGCCTCATCTCCACCTGTCCCCAGCTCACTTTGTGGCCGCCCAAGCCCGTCTCCCCAGTCCTAACCTTCCTGCTCGGGCCTGTGTCTGCTGCAGAGGGAGAAGGACCATATCCGGCGGCCCATGAATGCCTTCATGATCTTCAGCAAGCGGCACCGGGCCCTGGTCCACCAGCGTCACCCCAACCAGGACAACCGGACCGTCAGTAAGATCCTGGGCGAGTGGTGGTACGCTCTGGGGCCCAAGGAGAAGCAGAAGTACCACGACCTGGCCTTCCAGGTAACTCCGCCTCCTTTTGGCTCCTCCGCTTCCTCTGGCAGGGTGGGTGAGTGAAGGGTCTCCCTGCCCTCTCCTGCCAGGTGAAAGAGGCCCACTTTAAGGCCCACCCAGACTGGAAGTGGTGCAACAAGGACCGGAAGAAGTCCAGCTCAGAGGCCAAGCCTACAAGCCTGGGGCTGGCAGGAGGGCACAAGGAGCCAAGGGAGCGGAGCATGTCGGAGACAGGCACCGCCGCTGCCCCTGGAGGTTAGTGAGCCCTTTGGCTTTTCTGCCCTGACGCCGACCTCCCCTTTGCTTGCTCACCCCCTTCCCCAGAAGCTCCTCTCAGCTTTATCTCTTTTATCTGAGGACCCTTACTCACAAAGGAACTGGTATTTATCTCTTGTGAAGGGATCAGGGAGATCCAAATAGATAAGATTTCTGAACAGAAGTCTTATTGTCAAGTGCCATTTTCTGAGCATTTACTATGTGACAGGCATCAAGAAGGGCATAATCTCGAGTATTCAAAAGCATACCTAATTTTCCAGATGAGGAAACGGCTTAGAGAGACAAAAGCACTTGCTTGAAGTCACTAAAAAACTAGGAAGTAGCAAAGCTTGAATTTAAACCCCAGCTCATCTGGCTCTCAAGACCACAGTTGGAAGCCCCTCGTTGTCTGCTTCTACTGACTGAGGGTGTTTAGTGTGCCCGGCACCATTCTGAGGCGCTTCTCTGGAGTGATCCTGTGGGTTTGGGCCCACGACTCTGTGAGGGAGGAGACGTTCCTTTTTCTCCGAGATGAGGGAGTAGAGGCTCAGACAGTCCAGTGGTTATTAGCTAGGCAACGCCACACGTACCTGTCTCCAGGCTTTCATGCTCTCAGAAAAGCTGCCTCCCAGGGAGCAGTGGGCTTGCTCCTCGCAGCCCAAGAGGGCAGGAACCAGGGGAAATGCTGGCCTGGTGGGTGGTATCTCTTTTCTGCCAGGTGGCCCAGGATGTCCAACCTGCTTCTGCCTGGTATCTAGAAATATCTGTGGATGGCTTGGCCAGCCTGGGTACTGGGAGGAGGCTTCATGACTGCGACACTTTTTTCTTTCCACCCTACAGTGTCCTCGGAGCTCCTGTCCGTCACAGCCCAGACGCTCTTGAGCTCGGACACCAAGGCTCCGGGGAGCAGCTCCTGTGGGGCAGAACGTCTGCACGCAGTCGGTGGACCTGGCTCAGCCCGGCCCCGAGCCTTCTCCCACAGCGGGGTCCACAGCCTGGATGGTGGGGAAGTAGACAGCCAGGCACTACAGGAACTGACTCAGGTCTGGAGTGTAGGCCATGGGGGTAGGGGCGATGTGCAGGGAGGGCTGCCCACGGTGACAGCACTGGCTGAACTCTCCCTGCACTTCCCCTGCAGATGGTGTCTGGCCCTGCATCCTACTCTGGCCCAAAGCCTTCCACCCAATATGGGGCTCCAGGCCCCTTTGTGGCCCCCGGTGAGGGAGGCACTCTGGCAGCCAGTGGGCGGCCCCCACTGCTGCCCACCCGGGCCTCCCGTTCCCAGCGTGCAGCCAGTGAGGACATGACCAGTGACGAGGAACGCATGGTCATCTGTGAGGAGGAAGGGGATGACGATGTCATTGGTAAGCAGTTGCAAGGCCCAGAATCCTATCTAGGGAGCAGCTGGCTAAGGTTCGGAGGGTGGGTGAAGATTTGGTCCAGGCCCTTAGGCCCCTTCTTTTTCTTCCCTTCCACGTTCGTTTGTGATTGCGGGCATGTTCAGTTCAGGCCCTACTGAGTAAGCCCAGCCCTGCCCTCAAGAAGCCCCAAGCCTGACAGGAAGCCGGGAGGACACGGGCATGGCCGGGCCAATGGACACAGTATTAGGTGCTGTTACCAGTGTGCTCTTAGGGTCTGCTGGCGGGCAGGTGGGCAGAGCATTCTTGGACAACACTTGGAACAACACTTGTTCCTGGTGAGGAACAGCATTCCTGGACAGCACTTAACTGCTAACTCGGGGCAGAGCCGAGGCCAGAGCCAGGCTCCACACTGTCCCTCCTGGCAGCCCTGCTCCCAGCCCTTTACCAGCACTGTTCCCTCTGTCCTCTCAGCTGACGATGGCTTCAGCACCACTGACATTGACCTCAAGTGCAAGGAGCGGGTGACCGACAGCGAGAGCGGAGATAGCTCTGGGGAGGACCCGGAGGGCAGCAAGGTGAGGGCTTGGGACTTGCTGCTGTCTGGTCTCATGCATCCTGGGAACGGGGGGGAATGTTACTTCTCTGTACCTTGACAGAGGGGGAGATTAAGGCGCAGAGAAGGTGAGCTACTTGCTTCATGGGGAACTGGATGTCAGCCTGGATGAGTGGAGGCCTTCGGCTGGCCTGGTTGCCAGGCGGGACGGGGAGGTTGGGATGGGCGGGATGGGCAGGGTGTGGGTATCCAGGCTCCCCTGACATGCTCATGTCTCCCTTCTCCTGCCACTCAGGGCTTTGGTCGGAAGGTGTTCTCGCCTGTGATCCGTTCCTCCTTTACTCACTGCCGTCCGTCACTGGACCCTGAGCCCCCAGGGCCCCCAGATCCACCTGCAGGCTTCGGCAAAGGCTACGGACCCACCCCATCCTCCTCATCCTCGCCTGCCTCCTCCTCAGCCTCAGCAGCCACCTCCTTCCCGCTGGGCTCAGGGACCTTCAAGGCCCAGGAGTCAGGTCAGGGCAGCACAACAGGTCCCCTGCGGCCCCCACCCCCTGGAACTGGGGGCCCAGCAACACCTAAGGCCACCCGGTTTCTCCCCACGGATCCTGCCACCTTCCGGCGCAAGAGACCTGAAAGCGTGGGGGGCCTGGAGCCACCAGGCCCCTCAGTCATTGCGGCACCTCCCAGCGGGGGAGGAAGTGTTCTGCAGACACTGGTCCTGCCCTCAAACAAGGAGGAACGGGAGGGCAGTGGAGCTCGCATGCCCTCGGCCCCAGCCCCATCGCTGGCCTATGGGGCCCCAGCAGCCCCCCTGTCCCGCCCGGCCGCCACCATGGTCACCAATGTGGTGCGGCCTGTCAGCAGCACTCCTGTGCCCATCGCCTCTAAGCCTTTCCCCACTTCTGGCCGGGCAGAAGCGCCTCCAAATGACACAGCCGGTGCCAGGACTGAGACAGTCGCTGGGTCCCGGGCACCTGGGGGCTCCCCACTGGGCGTCAGCTTAGTGTATTCGGACAAGAAGTCGGGAGCAGCCACCTCAACAGCCCCACATCTGGTGGCTGGACCCCTACTGGGCACTGTGGGGAAGGCGCCTGCCACTGTCACCAACCTGCTGGTGGGCGCCCCGGGCTATGGGGCCCAAGCGCCCCCCGCTGTCCAGTTCATTGCCCAGGGGGGCCCTGGCAGCGGGACGGCTGCGGGCTCAGGAGCAGGTGCTGGGAGTGGGCCCAATGGGCCAATGCCCCTGGGCATCCTGCAGCCGGGTCCCCTGGGCAAGGCTGGGGGAATCACCCAAGTGCAGTACATTCTGCCCACGCTGCCCCAGCAACTTCAAGTGGCGCCTGCCCCAGCACCAGCCCCTGGGACCAAGGCAGCGGCTCCCAGCGGCCCTGCACCCACCACCAGCATCCGTTTCACCCTCCCGCCGGGCACCTCCACCAACGGCAAAGTCCTGGCTGCCACCGCACCCACTCCTGGCATCCCCATCCTGCAGTCCGTACCCTCCGCCCTGCCCCCCAAAGGTGAGGCCTGGGCTGGGCAGCACACGGAGAGGGACCACAGGCTTATTCAACTCCTTTGTAACCACCTGCTCCCTTGTCTCTCAACTTGCAGCCCAGTCAGTTTCTCCTGTGCAGGCCCCACCCCCGGGTGGCTCAGCCCAGCTGCTACCTGGGAAGGTACTAGTGCCCTTGGCCACCCCTAGCATGTCAGTGCGGGGAGGAGGGGCCGGCCAGCCGCTGCCCCTGGTGAGCCCACCCTTCTCAGTACCTGTGCAGAACGGTGCTCAGCCACCCAGCAAGGTAAGGGCACCTCGGTGGTGGCCCCACCTGTTTCTTATTCTCTTCCTGGGTGTTAGCCTCTGTGTCCCACGGTTTCTGTGTTTGCCTTTCGTTCAGTCTTTTCCTTTTCTCCCTTTTTGTCTCTTGGCCCCTGTCTTGCTCGACATCTGTGCGCTATCTTGATTCTGCCCTCCGTGTTTGTACCTTGTCCCTTCTCTGTGTCTCCTATCTCTCGCTGTCTTCTTTGCCTTTGTTTCTCCCTTCCCGTCCCCATCCCGATTTCTCTGTCCTGTGTCTCTGCTGAGATCCAGCCTCCGAGGTCTTGGTCCCCCCCTGCCCCATTCTGGGTCCCCAGCTCACCTCAGCCTGTGGTGTCCTTGCCCACAGATCATCCAGCTGACTCCAGTGCCTGTGAGCACACCCGGCGGCCTGGTGCCGCCCCTCAGCCCGGCCACGCTCCCCGGACCCGCCTCGCAGCCTCAGAAGGTTCTGCTGCCCTCCTCCACCAGGTAATGGCAGTTGAGCCCTCATCTGGAGGTGAGTGCAGGGAAGGGGTTAGGTGGGGCCAGCTCGCCTACACCTTCCTCTTTCCTCTCCCTGCGGCAGAATCACCTACGTGCAGTCAGCAGGCGGGCATGCGCTGCCCCTGGGCACCGGTCCTGCGTCCAGTCAGGCTGGAACAGTCACCTCGTACGGACCCACGAACTCAGTAGCCCTAGGCTTCACCTCGCTGGGGCCCAGCGGCCCCGCCTTCGTGCAGCCCCTGCTTTCAGGTGAGGGGTGGCCTGGCAGGCAGCTGGGGACCAAGGGTGGGGCTGAGGCAGCTCCAGCCCTAACTCGGCCCCCTGCCTCTCCTCTGTCTCTCTCTCTGCAGGCCAAGCCCCATTGCTGGCTCCTGGCCAGGTGGGCGTGTCACCCGTGCCCAGCCCCCAGCTGCCTCCCACCTGCGCAGCCCCCAGTGGTCCCGTCATCACAGCGTTTTACCCTGGCAGCCCCGTACCCACCTCCTCAGCACCCCTGGCCCAGCCATCCCAGGCCCCCCCCGGCCTGGTCTACACCGTGGCCACCAACACCACCCCACCTGCTGCCACCATCCTGCCCAAGGGCCCACCGGCCCCCGCCACTGCCACCCCGGCCCCTACCAGCCCTTTCCCTAGTGCCACAGGTGGGTGTCGGGCCAACCGAGGGTGGGGTGAGTGGGGAGACCCAGGGGATGGGCTCCAGTCAAGCCTGGCTCAGCGAATACTCTCTTTACCAGCAGGCTCCATGACCTACAGTTTAGTGGCCCCCAAGGCCCAGCGGCCCACCCCCAAGGCCCCCCAGAAAGTGAAGGCGGCCATCGCCAGCATTCCCGTGGGCTCCTTTGAGGCAGGTGCCCCTGGGCGGCCAGGCCCTGCGCCCCGGCAGCCGTTGGAGCCTGGCCCAGCTCGTGAGCCCCCTGCATCCGAGTCAGAGCTTGAGGGGCGGCCAACAACACCAGCCCCTCCACTGCCCCCAGAGACCTGGGCTCCCCCGGCCCGGAGCAGTCCCCCGCCGCCCCCACCTGCTGAGGAGCGGACCAGTGCCAAGGGCCCTGAGACCATGGTGAGTGCCCAGCAGGCCTGGGGGTTCCCTGCTGCTGGGCTCGGCCCCCTCAGTCCCCTGCCTGCCCTGCTGTTCCACCCCTCTTCCGTCTCTGTCTGAACCGTGCCCTTGTGGGTCCTCCTCTGTCCTCCTGCCTGTCTGTCTGCATGAATGGGTCATCCCCATGGCTCTGTGTCTTGGCCGTCAGCGTTCATCTTTTGTATTTCTGGGTCTTGCCCAGGTGAGTCTGAACCCAGTGTCCTCCATCTCCCTGCCATCCTCACCCCAGGCCAGCAAATTCCCCAGCTCATCTTCAGACTGGCGTGTCCCCGGGCTGGGCCTGGAGAGCCGAGGGGAGCCTCCCACCCCTCCCAGCCCGGCCCCGGCTCCAGCCCCAGCCCCTGGTAGCAGCGGCAGCAGCAGTGAGGGCAGCAGTGGGAGGGCAGCTGGGGACACCCCCGAGCGCAAGGAGGCGGCTAGTGCTGGCAAGAAGGTCAAGGTGCGGCCCCCGCCCCTGAAGAAGACCTTTGACTCTGTGGACAAGTGAGCATGGGCTGGGGGACTTGGAGTGTGTGGGTTGGTGGCAGAGGGGGCAGCTGCAGGCTGGGGCAGAGGAGGTGACCCTGCCCGCTCTCCAGCAGGGTCCTGTCGGAGGTGGACTTCGAAGAGCGCTTTGCTGAGCTGCCCGAGTTTCGGCCTGAGGAGGTCTTGCCCTCGCCCACCCTGCAGTCTCTGGCCACCTCACCCCGGGCCATCCTGGGCTCCTACCGCAAGAAGAGGAAGAACTCCACTGGTAGGCGAGCGCAAAGCACCCAGGGTAGGTGGGGGACAGACCGGGGCCATCTCTGCTGAGCCTGCTTCCGTTTGACCAGACCTGGACTCAGCCCCCGAGGACCCCACCTCGCCCAAGCGTAAGATGAGGAGACGCTCCAGTTGCAGCTCGGAGCCCAACACCCCCAAGAGTGCCAAGTGCGAGGGGGACATCTTCACTTTTGACCGTACAGGTGCTGGTGTGGTGGCAGGCAGAGCTACGGGGGTCCTTGGGCCTCCAAGAGGGGTGGGGGTCTCAGGAACGGGGTTAAAGATGGGAGAGGTGGGGTGGGTGTTGCTGAGAGGAAGGACAGCAGGTCAAGGGTGGGTTCTGATATTCAACAGGCCCCTAAGTCGGTACGTGACCTTGGGTGGGTTCCGTCTCTAAACCCCGCTGTGAAATAGAATTCAGTGAGGGCGGAGTGGCCCCCCGGACAGTGGTGGAGGGCCAGGCTGCTGCGGAGCCTCGACTGTGCTCCCTGCGCTGCTCCCAGGTACAGAAGCTGAGGATGTGCTCGGGGAGCTGGAATACGAGAAGGTGCCATACTCGTCGCTGCGGCGCACCCTGGACCAGCGCCGGGCCCTTGTCATGCAGCTCTTCCAGGACCATGGCTTCTTCCCATCAGGTGAGCAGGTGTCGGAGTCTTGGGGGTCACTTGGAGGGGGCCTACCCACTCATCTCACCCTGCCCTCCCCACCACCCTTCTGTCCACAGCCCAGGCCACGGCAGCCTTCCAGGCCCGCTACGCAGACATCTTCCCCTCTAAGGTCTGTCTGCAGCTGAAGATCCGTGAGGTGCGCCAGAAGATCATGCAGGCGGCCACTCCCACGGAGCAGCCCCCGGGAGCCGAGGCCCCCCTCCCTGGACCGCCCCCCACTGTCACTGCTGCTGCCCCTGTCCCCACTCCCAGCCCTGCTGGGGGCCCTGACCCCACCTCACCTGGCTCGGACTCTGGCACGGCCCCGGCTGCCCCGCCATTGCCTCCGCCCCCAGAGCCGGGGCCCGGACAGCCTGGCTGGGAGGGGCCCCCCCAACCCTCACCACCCCCCTCTGGTCCCTCCACAGCTGCCACAGGCAGGTGAGGGGCTCCTGAGAAGACCCCAGACCCACAGTACTCCCCTCAGGACACGGACAGTATGTAGGTGGCAGGAATGCGGGGGCAGGATGGTTACCTCCTCCCCAGCGAAGCCATTGCGTCCTTTCCAGTTTGGGACGGAATGAGGCCTGCTCCTCTTGTCTATCCCCCTCCCCCCACAGCTCCCTCCCTGTGATGGGGGGCAGCTGAGGGGAAGCAGGGGGCACAGTCTCCCTCCACCGAGCCCCTGTACATAACCTGGAGTGTGTTACCTTCAGACCTTTTCACTTGTACTTTATGCAAAATGGCTCGTGTGAGGGCTGCAAGCTGGAGGGTAGTGTGGGCCTCGGACCACAGGGAGGCGCCTGTGGAGTAGGGGGAGTTCATGTACCCCTTTTTTCCCCAGAGGGGCTGGACTCAGGTTAGTTTGGGGGTGGGGGCTCCTGCACTTTGCCACAGGCACGGGGAGGGTTCTCTCCCCACCCCCTCTGCCCTCCCAGCTTGGGTTGTACTTTCTAAGAAGGTGATTCCCTGACCCTGTCCCCATCCCCAGAACAAAACATGTTGATCATGTGCAATATTTCTTACTGTGCTGAGAAGCCGCAATGACCGAGATTAAAGCTGTTTAACACACCTGTGTGGCTGCCTGCTCGGAAGGGAGAAGGGATGTTGGTCGTACCAGTCCGACCCCCAGCTGGCCGTGGAGCTGGACTTCTCCCCCTAACCACCGTGAGGTGGGGGGTGCGATTCCAGGACCGTCCCTTCCCTACATCAGGGGGACGTGGTGCGCAGAGTCAAGAAGCCTGTTCAGCCGTCCAACACGCACGAGTTGGGGGAGGCCTGTGATGTGGTACTGCAAGAAGGGCAGTTCACCTCTTGACGTTCCAGTTGAACGAGAGAGGTCTGAGCCAGGGGTGGCACTGGGTGGGGAGGCCAGTCAGCCCAGAGTACCATGCTGTCCCCAGTGACCCCTGCTGCCCTTGTGTGGCCTGAGCCAGCACTGCAGCCAGGCCAGAAGGAACCTCTCCTGGTTTACGCTTCTGTCACAGCCTGTGGACAGTGCTTCTCTGGAGAGAAAAATACCCATACGCTGTGTGGAGGGATGACTGCTAGGGGTGGGAAGGTCAGGAAGCTTCCACAGGAAGTCACACTTAAGCTAGGACCAGAGCACCAGAAGTTCCAGTCAGGGGGAAGAGCATGTGCAGATTGGAGGGCAGCTTTGGGTGGGCTTTGACTGTTGGGTCACCCAGAATTCTTGCTTGACCATGATCCTATAGGGCCATGTTAGCAAACCAGTTTCACTTCCTGTCTTACTGATTGGTCGTGCCTGCCTGGAGCACCACTGTGATGACAGAAATCTGCCTGACTCTACAAGAGCCAGAGTATCTTGATGCATTGGTGCGGCCTGCCTTGGGCAGAGCTGCAGGGTCACAGACATTGGAGTTGAGATTCAGGTACCCAGAAGGGCTTGGCCATAAAGCAGAGAATGGGAGACTGAAGAATGAAAATTTAATGTTGCAGGAAGGCAGATGCTTAGGGTGTGGGTTCTGGCGGGGGAGCACCACCCTGTCCCTGGTCTTGGGCCAGCAGACGCAGAAGCAGGGAGTGCAGGGTCCGGCAAACAGGTGTGTACCCCAGCCGGCTGAGATGCAGGTAATCATACATGTCATGGTGGCTTATGGTACCATCTGAGTGCACAAAGCCAGGGTCTGCATCCAGGAAGTGCGCCCGTGGGTGGCCAGCCAGTGCTGCCCGTACCAGCTCATTCACCTGTCGGTTTTTCTCGCGAAGTGGGTTGGGGTGCTGGCCCCGAGGAAGCAGGCCCTGAGGAAGGCAAGAAGAGTTGTGAGGAGGCATCCTACCAGCCTCTGGGTATCCTGTTCCCTGTGCCAAACTGTCCTCCACCCCCCACCAGTATGTCCCCAGCTGCAGAATACACTAGGGATGGGAAGATGATGGTCTGAGACCTTATTCTAGAAGTGAGACCTTCTAGAAGTGATGGAGGCAAGATTAACCCTGGGAATGCCTGACAACTTTTGGCTCTTTAAGTGTCTTGAATTTCTCAACACCCCGGGAATCTCTAGCAGTCCCTTGGGCAAAAGGGGCTAATTGGTCCCTGAACATGTCCTTAACCACAGCCCCTCTGATGGGTGTAGCAAGCTTCAACATGAGATTTTGCCTTCAACCACTGCTCTGTGCTGAGCTGCCCAGGGGTCCCAGAACACTGCCGTTCTTCCTTTCCCACCCTCCCACTCTCTCACCAGCACCACGACCCGGGCCTGGGGCTGCCGCTGGTTCACCAGTTGCACGATGGCCTTGATGCCTCCAGCCACCTGCTCTGCGGTGTGCCCGTGGTTATTGGTACCCACCCAGACCACCACAATCTGTGGAAAGAGAGGCATGAAGCAGTGGTGAGGGGGCAGGCTAAGGGTGCTCTAGCTGCCCACCCAAGCCCTGCTCACCTTGGGCCGGATGTGTTCCAGCTCCCCGTTCTCCAGACGCCACAGCACGTGCTGCGTGTTGTCACCGCCAATGCCAAAGTTAAGTGCATGAAGAGGGGAAAAGAGCTCCCGCCAGATCTGTGGGCAAGAAGTGGTGTGGGCACAGGGGCACTGTCAGCATGGACCACCGCTCTCTATCCAAAGGTTAACCAAATGTCATCATGGAAGAGCCTTGCTTTACGGAAGCAGTCTGGTTAAATCTCACCTTGAGCAAACCCCAGTATGGTCAAACCTCATTTTATGCAAACCCATTATAGTCTCACTTTCACAAAACCCCATGGAAGCAGGACTCCCTTCACGGAAACCCATTCTACTTGAGCCAGGCATCGAACCAACAGCATTCCAGTTGAACCTCACTTTGAGGAAAGCCATGGTTTAACGTCGCTTAATGGAAAGATATCATAATTGAGCCCCCTTAGTAGAGACCTATTACCGTTGACCTTCACTTTGTGGAAATAACTATAGCTTTGTGGAAATCCATTAGGGCTGGGCACTAGTTTAAGCAAACAAAGAGCCTCATCCTAGGCGATCTTGCACGAAGCCTCATTTTAAGTCTCACTATACACAAACCCAGTATGACAAAGCCAGGACACACACTTCCTTCTCAGTAGAATGTGGCACATTATACTGAGATTCTGGGTGCCCGGCGCTACCTGAGGCTATTTCGGGTACCCCATACACCGCCTGGCCTGGGCTCTGGTCCAGGTCTGTCAGTGAGGGCACAGGCGGGGGTGGGGCAGGAGGAGAGGGACGGGCCTCACCTCGCACTGGTGCATTAGCTGGACTAAGGAGTCCCCGATGAAGACGACTTCGGGTTCTTTATCTTTGCTGTCGGCTACGAACCGATGGTGCTTTGGGGACGTAAAGCGGGAGTCAATGGCACGCGCGCTGCTGGGCCCGCCCCGCCCCGCTTCCTTAGGCGGCACCACGCCAACTGCCCTCAGTTTCCCAATCTCGTAAGGAGAACGGCGCAAACCAGCTACTCTCTCAGAGCCTTCCCCCCTCCCCCGCCCCCAGCCCCCAGCCCCCAGCCCCCAGCCCCGGACACCAGATTATCCCGGGCGGGGTCGCTCACCAGGGACATCCAGCGCCCGTCGCCCTGCACGTCCTGCACCGGCGTGGGCTTGCTGGCTGGGTTCTCTTCTCCACTCATCTTGGCGCCGCGTCTCCAGCAGGATGAGCGAGCGCGGTCAGCCGGGGAGTGTTCCCGGAGGAGGCGGCGCCGCCACGCCCACCCCTACCCCTCAGGCAACAATGGACTGTCCCGAAGCCCGCACTCCAGCGGAGGGCGCGGCCGATCCCGGGCGCAACCTCCTCTCCGGGGCGGAAACCTTCACTTAGAGGAATTGCTTCCCCCACGGCGGCCGCGCAGTGGGCTCGTCCGGCGCTTCCTGCCCGGGCCGCTCACTCTCCGGCAGCGGCGGCGGCACGGGGCGTGGGGGGAGGCGAGACCATCCAGCACCCGTGGAGGGGAGGAGAGAGAAACCACCCTACCGGGAAAGCAGAGTGGGGAAAATCTAGCGCCTTTCCTCGGGGGAAGAAACCATTTGCTGTAGGGCGAGAAATGTGGGGAAGGAACCACCTACTGTGTGTGGGGGTGTGTGTCTGTGTGTCTCATTCACGTGGTGGTAGGGGAGTGAGTGGACGAGTCCATGCTTGGATCCTTGAGGGGGTGGCTCAAACGCACCTGGCAAGGAAGAGACGCTCCCATTTTCTTCTGACGTGGGGGAGAGAAAAGGAGGATGGAAATGTGAAAATTAGAGGCTCAGCTGTAAGGAGACACTCACGCTAAGGCAGTGCCAGGACTTTAGTGAGCCTATCTGCTCATGGGCCTCCCCTGCTCAAATTATGCCAGTTTTTGTGGCATAATTTCTAAACTATATGTCTTTGCATTACAGACATTACCCTGCAAAGAGGATAGTAGAAGACGCAGAAAGATAAAGGAAATTAGAGATGCTGCAAGGCCCAAGTCCAGCCTGGAGCGCCTCCCGCGCAGCTCGTCTTACAGATCTGTGGCCTCTGCTCCCCTCCCTAAACCTATGGCTGACCAACAACTTCAGTTGGGTGTGTCTGAGCTCCAAAACCTACATCCACAGCCAAGGCCACTTAAGGTCGCTGCCCCCCACCTCCTGCCCCAAATTAATCTCAGACCTCAAGTCTTCCCAGATCTCCCTGTTCTGGGGGACCAGGTGGGGGTCCCACACCACCCTCAAAGTCCTGGTCATATTCCTGTAGCTCCACTCCCAGATGGGATCTTCCTATCTATTCATTCCTTCTAGGTAGGTTGATACTGAGATATAGAGATGAATCTTATTTATTGTGTTTGTGTTTTGCCTCAATCCACTTGCCTGGAACAGGGCCTGACTCCCAGTATTAATACCAAGTACTATCTATGGCTGTTCACAAGTACTTGCTGAATGAGTATTAAAGGAATGGGTCAGATCCTGGCCTTGTCCCAGCGTGTTGGGGGAGGCAGATCCAGACACAAAGCTGAGGGAGGGATCAAGGTTGTGATTAAGGAATGCACAGGGGACCTCTGTGGGAGGAGAAAGAGAAGGACTCAGGGTGAGGGATTTCCTAGAAGGAGTAGTATCTAAGGAGTTAGGCTTTGAAAGATAATGAAGGTTGGGCAAGCAATATTACCAGGTAATATAGAATATAGCTTATTAGGGTATGGGGAATACCCTGGCATAGCTTGATTTGAAACTCTGAGGGGGGAGTTCACTGGTGGCCTAGTGGTTAGGATTCCGGGCTTTCACTGCTGTGGCTGGGGTCCAATCCCTGGTCAGGAAACTGAGATCCCTCAAGCCACGCGGCCAAAAAAAAAAAAAAAGTCTGAGGGGACAAGTGTAGTGAGAAACAAAATTTACAGGCATCCATTCACCAAGCGCTGTTTTCAAATTGTATGTTGGTTCATTTCATACTTACAGCAGTTATAAGAAGGAGAAGATACCAACTCCATTTTACAGATTAGGAAACTGAACCTCTGAGCAGTTACATGCTTTTCCGAGGTCACAGAGCTCAAATGTGCCTGGGCATTTGAACCTAGGTAGTGTAGCTCTGGAGCCTAGCTCTAAATGACGACACTATACTGACCCTCTAGGGATAAAGCCTGTGACTGCTTGGAGACTGGCTGTGTGTAGAGGCTACCATAGCCCTTCTCCCCCTTGGCTTCGCCTACATCTCCGCGCTCCAGAGAGAAAGTCCGCGGTAGATGTCTAAACCAATCAGCATTGAGGAAGGGGGCGGGCCTAGTTGACCTCACAGCCAATTGGTGGATAGGAGGTGCCTAAGGACAAATGAAAGAGGTTTCCGAATGTGAGGTCGGGAGGGGTGGGGCTATAACCTGCACTCTGGGCAGCTGGCACGTGCCCCTGGGCCTGTGCCTCTTGGTGTGGGGGTGGGGAGCCAAAGGGCGTGGGAGGGGCACGCGCATGCGTGCTTGCACGAGGCCCGGAAGAGCATCAGGCGCTTCCAGAGGTAGGGTCGCCGCGGAAAAGAAGCCATTGTACCCCACAGCCACGTGGAGTGGGCGGGGAGGGGGGGGTTCGTTGGGGTCAGGAGAAGGTGAGGTGCCCTTCCCCTGCCCTGCCCTGCCCCGCCCCCACCAACTGTACCCCTTTCCCTACCTCATCTGCCTCATGCAGCCTTGTTTCCTACCCCCTTCCATGACCAGGCCCCAGTCCCTGATAGCTCCTCTGTTGCCCTTTCTGTCCTCCCGAGTTATTCTCTGTTTCTCCAACTTCCATTCTCTTTCCTGCCTTTTTCTCTCTACCATCTCTCTCCACTTTCTGCAATCTCCAGTACCTCCTATACCCCTGGATTTCTCCTCTGTCCAAAGTGCCTTTCTGGTTCACCAGATCCCTCCAATATAATGATCCCTTTCCCATCCCCCATTTTTTAGCTATTTCTTCATATCCCTGTTCTCTCTAACCCTTTCTCTATCCCCTGATAAATCTTCCCATTCAGCATGACTCCCTTGACCTCATCCTACTCCTATGACCGTGCCTTTTTTTCTGACCTTACCCTGACCAAGCCTTTTCCAGTTGCTCTCTACCAATCCCTTTGTCTCATCTTGTGTCTCTAAATAGTACTCCCAGCTCATCCCAAACCATCTCTTCTCACTACTCACTTCTAGGTCTTTGACTTTTCTGCATGCTGATGACCACCCTGTCTTTATCTTCCAGGGCACCATGGACCCCAGGGGGCCAGCCCCCAAGCCTTTCCAGCGGCCTGAGAAACCTGGTCGTGTCCGCCGTCGGAAGACCAGGCGGGAGCTTAACGAGGCCCTGGTGGGCAGTCGCCGGCCATTGGCCCATCAGGATCCTCCCGTGGCCAGTCGGGATCCACATGTGGTCCTCCGGAATTCTGTGGCGCCTGCTGCTCCCAAGCTCGTGGTCATAACCCAGGGGCGCCTGAGCCGGGAGCACCGGGGTCTCTTCAACCACGAGGTGAAATCTCTGGACGTGGCACGGCTGCTTAGCAGTGGGTCCCTGGAGTCAGGCACCCCTGCACTCCCCACCAAGTCCTCCCCAAGCCCAGGCAGGGCCCAAGAACCAGCCCCACCGTCAAGGGGCAAGGAAAACCATGTGCCTGGAGCCTCGGGCCCAGGCCCACCTAGTCCCCCCCAGCTCCCTGGCTTGGGGCAGCTGCTGGGGGAGCTGCAATGCCAGCTGATTCTGCCACAGGCCTTCCCCAGGAGGAACCTAGTACGAGAGGCCAGGGATGCCATCGTGGGCACCTTACAGGCCTGCCATGGCTGCGTGCCTGACCTTACTCTGGTGCTCCGGGGCTGCCAGCCACACTTGCCAGGTGAGCTCACCTCCTGCCCCCTGAGCTTCCTTTTCTTTTGTCTGCTCTAGCTCAGCTGTGCCCCATGCTTCTTTCCTCTGTGCCAGGGACCAAGCCTAGGGGCCCTGAGAGACAAAGGATGACACCCTCCTGGATCAACAGCCCTGAGGAGGCCCCAGGGGAGGGGAGGCAGAGGAGGCGAGAGGGGACAAAGGAGCTCACCTTCGCCATGTCTCACACCGCCAGCACTTCTACTGTGTACCGGGTGAACCTGGCACCACCTAAAGGTCCCTGGCCACCCCCATTGTCCTCGTTGCCTTCGCCATCTGGGGCAGCCTGCGGCCCCCCAACAGCCTTTGATCTGCTGAAAAGCATCTGGCTGGTAGACACACCTCCCCCTCCCCGGCCCTGGGGGATTGGCCCACCACAACCCCTGCCTCAGCCACCATCACCGTTTTTGTCCCGAACCTCTGCCCTGGACTGGAGCCCCAGCCCCCCTGCCCCACTGCCCAGCCTCTCCTGGGTGGTGGCCCAGAGCAGCCCAGAGGCCTGGTGCTTTCCACCCATGAGACTGTACTGAGCAGGCTGAGGCTGGGTTGGGGGAAGGAATCCCATACTCTGATCACTTCAATAAAGTACCTTCCTCATGATCCTCTTGGTCTTTAGTGAGTGGCTGGCCCAGGAGAGCAGCTTTTCCTAGCTCTGAGTTCTGGGTCCAGGGTGGAGGGGAAGGTACTGTCACTTGTCGCCTTCCTAGGGCCCAGGGGCCTTCAGTCAGTCTAACACATCCACCCACTGCAACTATGTGCTCGACTCTGAGCTCTGATAATGCTGGGGCTCCAGAGTGAGTGAGACTGAGGCTGTGTCACCAGGGGACTCCCACTACAGTGGTGAACACAGACAGTTTCAGCCCTAGTGGTTGCATCTGGGAGAGAGAGAGGTGCAGGGGCTGAGGGAGTCCAAGGAGGGAGTCATGACTCTGCCCTGCTGATGAGGGAGTTGACATAAGACCCTTGTATTTTTTAAGTTTGGTAGAAACTTGCCAGTAGAGAAGGAAAAGAATATTTCAGGCAATCTAGAAATGCTCTTTGGTGGAACAGCATGTGTAAGGCCTGGAGGAGGGCAAATAGGGGATGTGGGACCATTTTCATTCAGCCTATATCCCTAGGCCATGCTGGGATCTAGAGTGAGTCACGTCTGGGTTCTGCCTATGAGAGGTTTCTGGTCTGGTGGGCACAGGAACAGTGTGTGTGCAGGATCCGGGCAGGAATGGCACATGAGGCCTGGATATGGCGATAGACTTTTTTCTTTGGGCTACAGTATATTTAACATTTTAGAATCAGTTATCTACTGTTACAAACCAGTGTGCTTGATTTGAAAAAAAAAAAATATTCTGGCTTCTCTCTCAAAAGAAAAAAAAGAAAGAAAAGAGAAAGAAAGAAAGGAAGGAGAGAAGGAAGGAAGGAAGGAGAGAAGGAAGGAAGGAGGGAGGAAGGAAGGAGGGAGGAAGGAAGGAGGGAGGAAGGAAGGAGGGAGGAAGGAAGGAGGGAGGAAGGAAGGAGGGAGGGAGGGAGGGGAAGGAGGGAGGGAGGGAGGGGAAGGAGGGAGGGAGGGAGGGGAAGGAGGGAGGGAGGGAGGGAGGGGAAGGAGGGAGGGAGGGAGGGGAAGGAGGGAGGGAGGGAGGGGAGGGGAGGGAGGGAGGGGAGGGGAGGGAGGGAGGGAGGGGGGGAGGGGAGGGAGGGGAGGGGAGGGAGGGGAGGGGAGGGGAGGGAGGGTGGGGAGGGGAGGGGAGGGAGGGTGGGGAGGGGAGGGAGGGGAGGGAGGGTGGGGAGGGGAGGGAGGGGAGGGAGGGATAGGGGAGGGGAGGTAGGGAGGGAGGAAGGAAAGAAACCTGGCAGCAGACCTACTATCCCTCCTGTCAACAACTGGCTGAAGCCAAGTAGCAGAGGCTCCTTTTTTGTGGGGTCACACTCTCCTTTGAAAGCACTTCACACACTTACGTTTCCTGCTTGGCCTCCTGACTTAGAAAGTTTTTTAAAATGATATTTTGAGGAGCAGCAGATTTTCTGCAGTGGAGGGGGAGGGATGAAGCTGGAAATGTGTTGGAATCTGATCAGGAAAATGAAGCTGAGGGGCTTGGACTGTACTCTGTAAAGCTTTTCCAGGGCTCCCCATTGCCCACAGGGAAACCATAAAGTAAGTACCAGGGTGTAGGAGACTGGGACTGGGAGGTCACACAGCTGTGACTTGGCTGAGGTTTTTATGGGAAGGAAGTGGCAATGCTGGGATCTGAGCCCAAGCAATTGATTTCAGAGTCTGCTTGTGGGTTTCTCACAATACCACCTCTTCTGCCTCACAGCAGCTGGGTTTCAGACCCTGGTAAGCAGTGACAGGGCAGGGTCAGGCAGCAGGGTGTAGTGGTTGTGGCTGAGGGCTCTCTGCCACCTCGGAGCTGTGTGACCCAGAACAAGTGGTTTGCCTACTCTGTGCCTCTGTGTCTCTGTAGGAACTTCACAGAGTGCATGGGATTTGTGGTGTTCACAGCTGGTGATGGCTGTTATGGGGGCGGGGATGGGCAGTCAAAGAGCAGTTTGGGGACTAAACTGGGGGGAGGTCAGGACAGAGCTGGGGTCTGGGGGTTGTGGGCCATCCTGAGATGGCAATCTGGAGGAGGCTACTCGGCTTGGGGGAATGTGAGTTCACTTTAGGACACGGGGAGCTGGAGGTACCAAGGAGATTCCCAGAGGGGAGGACTAAGGCTGCGGAGGCGTGGAGAGGATGGGAAAGGGGCGTCCCCTCCCACGGGGATTGGGAAGGGTCCAGGCCGGGTCATCCTGTGGAGGAGGGGGCAGGGAACGCGGTGCCCGGCGGCCCCTTTAATCGGGGGCGCGCGCCAGCCGGCCCGCGCGCTCTCGCCGCCGTCGCCGGGCCGGAGTGGGAGCCGGAGCGGAGCCCGAGCTGGGGCCGGAGCGGGTGGAATGGAGCCCCCGAGCGCGCCCGCTCTGCGCCGCCTGCTGCTGCCGCCGCTGCTACTCCTGCTGCTGCCACTTCCCCCCCGCGCCCGGGCCAAGTATGTGAGGGGCAACCTCAGTTCCAAGGAGGTGAGCGCGCCGGGCCCTCCCCTGCCACCCGCCAGGCCCCCAAGGGACGATAGGGAGGGGAGGGGGCAGGTGCCGCCCCGCCCCCTGCCGCCTCCCCCGGGCGGTCCCTGAGTGCTGCGCGGGGGGTGGGGTGGGGTGGGGGGTGGGCAGGCACAGTGCGGGACTGGGTCTGGGTTGAGGCTGAGGGGGGCCATTGGGTCGAGAGGAGACTCGGGGATTGTAGGAGGGACATTGAGGTCAGAGTTGGGCGGGGGGGGGGAGGGACGGAGTTAAGGAGGGGGGCCGGGTTGGGAGAGTCGGAGTTTGGGTTGGGGGTGGGGGACGCCGAGGTGGTGCTGAAGGGACAGCACTTTTCACTGCGCATTGAGCCTGAGTTCACACTCCTGTTCAGGACCAGGAGAGGGCCGTTTGGAATACTCCCCAGCACCTAATGGTCTCTGGGACCACCGTGAGGGCGTGTGTGGATAATTAGGGCAAAGCCGGTGGGATGGTATCCCTGATAAAAGGTGTCCAGGGTGGGGATCTGGCCCTCCAGGGTCCTTCTCAGGCGCCTGGCAAATGGGAGAAGTGTTTGAAAGGAGGGGAAGAAACTTGGGGCGGGGGGGGCATCTGAAGGAGGAATCCTGGAACCAAGGTGAAAGGATCGCAGAAGAATTTTGGAGGTGACTTGGTCCCCTTACGCTTCTTGGGAAAGCAGGTATTCCAGGGTAGGGAAGAAAAGTTGGGGGGGTGTCTGTGGAGTCGAGGAGAGTTCTCAAGGGACTCAGAAGAGGGTCTGAGTGGGCCCCTTTTCCAGGACTGGGTGTTCCTGACGAGATTTTGCTTCCTCTCGGATTACGGCCGACTGGACTTCCGTTTCCGATACCCTGAGGTGAGCCTTCCCCAAGCACTCACCATGCTAAGGCTGGATGCTCCCTTGGCTTCCCAAGGCAAGGGTTACCCCAGCTCCCTATGCTCCCCCAACCCCCCAAATCTTTGGGTCTGCAGGCCAAGTGCTGTCAGAACATCCTCCTCTATTTCGACGACCCATCCCAGTGGCCAGCCGTGTACAAGGCAGGGGACAAGGTGAAGTCTGTGAGGAGGGTGTAGGGGAGGGGCGATAAGGTTGAGGCTAGCCAAGGAGTGACCATGGCCCTGCCTCCCCTAGGACTGCCTGGCCAAGGAGTCGGTGATCAGGCCAGAGAACAACCAGGTCATCAACCTCACCACCCAGTATGCCTGGTCAGGCTGTCAGGTATGGGCCCAGCTTGGGGGGAATGGGCAGGTGCTGGAGGTCAAGGGCCAGGGGGAGGCACAGGCAGACTTCAGCCTTCTTGCTCCTCCCCAGGTGGTGTCAGAGGAGGGAATGCGCTACCTGAGCTGCTCTAGCGGCCGCAGCTTCCGCTCAGTGCGTGAAAGGTGGTGGTACATTGCACTCAGCAAGTGTGGGGTAAGGGGCTGGGCCGGCCACCGGGGCCTGCCTTCTCCTCCTTGCCTTCCTGCCGACCCCCTCCCTGCCCAGGGCCCCCCTTAGGCCTCCACACTCCCCACAGGGAGATGGGCTGCAGCTGGAGTATGAGATGGTCCTCACCAATGGCAAGTCCTTCTGGACACGGCATTTCTCTGCTGATGAGTTTGGTGAGCATACGGGGACCCCAGATCTTTTGTGGGAGCCTGGAGCTGGGAGCCTGTTGAGGGACACCCATCCTGACTGCACGGTTTCCTCCTTCCACCAAATTGGCAGGGATCCTGGAGACGGATGTGACTTTCCTTCTCGTCTTCATCCTCATCTTCTTCCTCTCCTGTTACTTTGGATGTGAGTCCAGCACATGGGGTGGGGGGGAGAGATGGGGGAGGGGAAACAAGGTTGGAGGAGATGAGCTGCTCTCCCCTCCTGTCTGTGTACAGCCTTCCCCACCCTCCTTCCAGATTTGCTGAAGGGTCGTCAGTTGCTCCACACGACTTATAAAATGTTCATGGCTGCAGCAGGAGTGGAGGGTGAGGTGTAGAGTATTCCAACTTTTGAGTTCTGTGAGAGGAGGGCCTTAGGGCTCACGTACCTGGGCCTAAGCAAGGAGGGGCTGGGGGCCTGGACTCCTGGGTCCTGGGAGAGGAGGGGCTGGGGGCCTGGACTCCTGGGTCAGAGGGAGGAGGGGTCTGGGGCCTGGACTCCAGAGTTTCCTAGGAGGTCAGTGGGAATAAAGGGTCTAGAATCCTGACGGGGCTGAAGAAAGGGTTTTGGGCATCTGGATCATAGTGTTAGGGAACAGTGATGCCCTAAAGCTGCTTTCTGTCCTTTCCTCTCTCTGCCCATCCTCCCCTCAGTCCTGAGCCTCCTGTTCTTCTGCATCTACTGGGGCCAATATGCCACTGATGGCATTGGCAATGAGAGTCTGAAGATCTTGGGTGAGAATGAAGTGGGTCCGGGAGGGTGCTGGGGCTCCTCTCCAATTTGAGCCCTGTGCCTGAGCTGCCCTCTCCTCCCTCCTACCAGCCAAGCTGCTCTTCTCCTCCAGCTTCCTCATCTTCCTGCTGATGCTCATCCTTCTGGGGAAGGGATTCACGGTGACACGGTGCCCGGGCTGGGGCGGGAGGGACCACTGTGGGGGGGTGGTGGCTGGGCTAGGGAGCAGGGCAGAGATTGGGCTGGGGGGGTGGCTGCCCCCTCCTCTCTTGACGGCCCCCACCCCTGCTGTCCCCCCTCACGGCATGCCGCCAGGGGCCGCATCAGCCACTCGGGCTCGGTGAAGCTGTCTGTCTACATGACCCTGTACACCCTCACCCACGTGGCGCTGCTCATCTATGAGGCCGAGGTGAGTCCTGCCTGCCACTGCTCAGGCTCTGCCCCGTCCTCCTCGCCCTTCAAAGCTTTTGGTGGCCTCTTCCACCTGTCTGCTAGCCCTTCCCCACATCGCGCTCTTCCTGGCTCCCTCTCTCCCACTCTGTGGTTTTCCGCCTTCCCATCTGTCTAAGTGCATTCCTCCCCTCTTCACCATCTCTGAGTAGCTAGCTCTCTTCCTCCTCCCTCTGTCTCTCACTGTCTGTCACATTTAATGCTCAGTGTCATGATTAAGTTCAGGAGTCACACAGACCTGGATTCCGCTCTGGTTCTCCCACTTCCCAGCTGGCTAACCTTGGCTGATGGCCCCCCTCTCTGGGCCTGTTTCCTCTTCTGTAAAATTAGGAGGATCTTACCTACCCCAGGGGACTTCTCTAAGGCTTTATATCACCTTGACTTTGGCCGAAAGTCTTCCTGCTTAGCCTCAGTTTCCCCTTCTGTGAAGTGGGGTGAAAATAAGACCTACTTCATCAAGTTGATGCCAATGGAAAAGCTTACACATGGTGCTGTTTAGCCCCCACTG
The DNA here is from genome assembly GCF_028564815.1 of Eubalaena glacialis. Lineage (NCBI taxonomy): Eukaryota > Metazoa > Chordata > Mammalia > Artiodactyla > Balaenidae > Eubalaena > Eubalaena glacialis. Next base: position 58,064,790 of record NC_083733.1, on the reverse strand, counting down.
TTGGGCCCACGGTAGCAGATATATTCTCTTATCTTTTCGCCCTCTCTGTCTACTTCTATATGCTTTCATCTCTATCTCCCATTCTCCTGCTGCTTCTGTCCTGACCAAGTACCTCTGCCCCCTGGGTACCTGAGGGTGGGGTCTGGGGTCCCTGTGTGGAGGGCTGGAGGCCAGGGCTATGACCAGCCTTCTCCCTTGGGTCCAGTTCTTTGACCCGGGCCAGGTACTGTACACGTATGAGTCGCCAGCGGGCTACGGGCTCATCGGGCTACAGGTGGCAGCTTACGTGTGGTTCTGCTATGCCGTGCTCATCTCCTTGCGCCACTTCCCAGAGAAGCAGCCCTTTTATGTGCCTTTCTTTGCTGCCTACACCCTCTGGTGAGACGTGCTGGGCCCCCAACCTGTCCCTGCCTTCCCCAGCTTCTCAGAAATGGCTGTTCCCAACTCAAACCCTCCTCTTGGAGGCAGATGGGCTTTCAAGTTAGGCAGCTGTCACCAGAGTCTGCCACTTACTCACTTTGTAACCTGGAAAGAATTACTTTCCCTAAGTGAAAAAAAGAGTGCCTCAGGTTACTTACCCATAAAGAAAGGCTGTCAGGGGTATCTCCTGCAAAGGGTTATCTTGAGCATGCATAGGGCAACAGATGAGGGCTTCGAGTCTGGCACATAGTAAATGTCCAATAAAAGCTAGTTGTGATATTTTTCATTCAAAATAACACAGCAGTAAAGTAGATGGATTCTAAGCCAGATTGCCTGGGTTTAGACCCAGTTCTAAAGCTTGTAAACTGTGTGACCTTATACAAGTCAATTAAATTCTCTCTGCCTCGGTTTCCTCACCTGTTTAATGGGGACGGAAGTTGTACCTGCCTCATAGAGTCACTGTGAGAGTTAGATGAGCGTATATATGTGAAATGCTTAGAAACAGGTCTGGCATGCAGTAAGTCCTTAATTGTTTTTATCATATGTTAATTCATGCATCAAACATCTATTGATTTCCTATCAGGTGCCAGGATTGGGGTGGGATAGAACTGAGTTAAATTCAACCTACTCCTTGCCCCCCCCCAAATTTCCCATGCCAGTGGGATTCCTGTCTCCTTTTAACCTCTGGCTTTTGAAGGTCACACTGGCTTCCCTCCAGTTTGGGATACACTTGGGACCTATGTGTGTGCATAGCAGGGTATTTGGGGCCATGGGGTGGGGTGGAAGGCAGGGACAGTGTCTCTACAGACCCAATACCTCCCCTTCAGGTTCTTTGCAGTTCCGGTCATGGCCCTGATCGCCAACTTTGGGATCCCCAAGTGGGCCCGGGAGAAGATTGTCAATGGCATCCAGCTGGGGATCCATTTGTATGCCCACGGCGTGTTCCTGGTGAGGCTGGGCATCCAGTTGGGGATGGGAAACCAATGGGTGGAGGATACATGAGGCTCTCCACGCCTGAGCTGCCTGAACCTTCTGTTCTGAGCTCTTGATCCATTTCCTTCACTTCATCCCTTTAGTCATTCAATAGACACTTATTGAGAGCCTGCTGGGTTCTGGCAGGCTATTCCACTGTATCCCCCAGAGTCCACCCTCTTCTATTCCTCTCTCCCACTTTTGTGTCCTGGCCTCTTCCCCCAACCCCACCCTCTTTCTTTGCCCCCCTCCCCATTTCCATCCTGACCCTGTGTCCCTAGACTCTCACTCTTCCCTTCTGTATCCCCACTGCCTTCCCTAAGCCCCTTGGTCTCTCCTCCCCCCCCCACACACTCTTCCATCTCTGCTGCTCTATCACAGGAAGAAGCAACTGGGGTGGGTCAGGCTGGGGCTTCAGGGGGCCTAAATCTGAATGGCAGCAGAGGGTTCGAGCACCAAACCTCTTCTTTGCCTTGGTTTACATCCTATCTGGCCTTCTGGCTGACAGTTCTTCTATCCATCCATCCATCCATCCATCCATCCATCCATCCACCATTCAACGGGCACCTGTCTCGAACCAGCCTCTGTTTCATGCTGGGAACACTCACGTGCATTTATTTCGTCCTCTTGTTTAATTGGCAGAGCAACCCCAGACAGGATGGATAACCATCACTGAACCCACTATACAGAGAGGGGAAGCTAAAGCCCAGAGAAGGGAGGTGACCTGCCAGGCTCCATGGCCTTTGGTGGTGGGGGGCAGGGGGACTTTGAACCCAATCCTTCTCCAGCAGACCACAAGATCTGGCATAGGAAGGAATCACACAGGGAAATAGGCATTGCTGAAGACCCCGGCTCCTGACTCAAGGGGTCCGCCATGTATTCTTTGCAGGGAATATACTGAGCCACTGAGGGAGGGGGCCAGGTCCCGCATGTTCTACCCTAGAACCTTAGGTACAGACTCACTTTCCCGGGACAGTCCCTCTTGAGGCTCTGTTCCAGGAAGTCACAAAGGGACAGAGAGAGCAGAAATGCTGAGAACCCACCACGTGCCAGGCTCTGCACCAGTGGTTTTCATTTCCACCCTCTCTTCATCTTTCCAAGTAGGCACTGTAACCCCTTTTCTGCAGTGAGGCTCTGGGAGTTTAATCAATGTGCCCCAGATCGCACACTCAGTGAGCTATGGGGCCGGGAGGTGGGGTGCCCTTTCTGTTATACTTCACCTTCAACCAGTTTCCTTCCTAAAAATGCTCATGTTAGCTCAGCACAGCTCCACCTCTGGCACTCTACTGTTCTTCGGTTTCAGCTCCTTGTTCACTTATTCAGCAACTACTTTAGAGGGACTGTGCTGGGTTCCCGTGTTGCAGTGCTAGGGTCACACCCGGTCCCTGCCCTCATGGCCTGCCAGCTAATTCAGGAGACATCTCTGCATTCAACCAATATTTATTGAGAGCTTGTATGTGTCAGGCACTGTTCTAAAGGTACTGAGGATTCAGCAGGGAAGAGAACAGTCAAGTACCTGCCCTCATGGAGCTAACATTCTAGAGTCTGTCAGTTGCTGTTCAATTGAACTTTCTGTGTTTATGAAAATATTCTACAATCTGTGCTGTCCCATACAATAGCTACTAACCACATGTGGCTATTGAGCACTTAAATGTGGCTAGTGTGACTGAGAAATGAAAGTTTTAGTTTAATTTTGATTAATTTAAATTTAAATAGCCACATATAGCTAGTAGCTATCATACTAGACAGAGTAGGACGCTGAAGCTTAACCATTCAGTGATAACTGGCCGATCAGGGCTCTGATGGAGGAAGCATCGGCAGAGTAGTAAGAGTTGTGATGGACGGGAAAGGTTAGAGGCCAGGGCACTGCGAGAGCTCAGGGGAGGCGCCTAATCCAGTTGAAGGGTTTCAGGGAAGCGAGGGATGTCAAGTGAAGGGGAATCCTCAGGGCCTCATGTTTATGGAGGCAGCCTGAGGCCTGGACAGTCCTTCTCCAACCTGCGCCTGCCCTTCGCCCCAGATCATGACACGCCCTTCGGCGGCCAACAAGAACTTCCCGTACCACGTGCGCACATCGCAGATCGCCTCGGCCGGAGCCCCAGGCCCCGGAGGAAGCCAATCCGCAGACAAGGCCTTCCCGCAACACGTCTACGGGAACGTGACGTTCATCAGCGACTCGGTGCCCAACTTCACGGAGCTCTTCTCCATCCCCCCGCCCACCTCCTGCGTAAGCCCCGCGGCCCCGGCGCCGGAGGAGCTGCTGGCGCCGCCCCTGGAGTACTTGACCCCGCTCCCGGCCCCTCCACCGCCCTCCACGTCCAGGCGCCTGAGCCCACCCCCTGCCTTTCGCACCCCCAGCGCCCCAACGCCGCGCCGCGACCGTCCCCCGGCGCCCGCGCCCACCTTGCCGGACTGGGTCCTGGCGCTGTTGCGTACGCCCCCTCAGACACCCCGCGCGGTGCCCCCGCCGCCGCCGCCGCCGCCGGCCTTCCGCGGTTCTCCCCCGCCTCCCCGGCCGCCGCCGGAGTTCGCCCGGCGCACCCCGACGCCGCCCCTTGAGTACCTGGCCCCACTGTCCAGGCGCCCCTGACTGACACCTGCGCCCACACCTCGGGAGGGGGGATCATCGGGGGAAGAGGGACGGGCCTTCGGGGCCGCATCTGCCCCCCGTGGGTCCTGGACGGCCTCTGACCCTGACCCCCCTCCCAGGCCGGGAAGCAGGTGGAGGAGACAGCGGTGGCGGCGGCGGTGGCCCCGAGGGGCCGCGTGGTGACCATGGCCGAGCCGGGCACGGCCTCCCCGCCCCCTTCCTCTCGGTTCCCCAAGGCGGCCGACCCGAGCTGGGATGGCCCGACGCCGCCCTACCAGCCGCTCGTGCCCCAGACAGCGGCGCCGCACACCGGCTTCACCGAATACTTCAGCATGCACACGGCCGGGGGCACCGCACCCCCGGTCTGAGCACCCCTGCCCGCCCCTGCCCCATGGGCCGCGCGCCGGGCCCCGGCCGGACTCCGGCCGGGCTCCGGATCCCCGCTCTATCCCGGCCCCAGGGCTCTGCCAACCCCGGCCTTCCCAAACCTCCCCACCCCGCGCGCCCAGGTAGGGGTGCGTAGTGTCCCGCTCCCGCCCCTTCCCCCGACTCTTGTGCCAAACGGTCCCGCGGGAGCCGCTCTCCCCGTCCCCTCCCTCAGCCCCTGCCCCGAGCGGCACCGGATTCTGGGCTCCCGCTGTTCCGTGACCTCCGGCCCCCGGGCCCCCTCCGAGACCTCTGACCCCGCCGGACCCCGGAACACCAGTGACGATCGCCGGGACCCTGCCTGTGACTCTCCAGGACTCCGCGACCCCGAGCTACCGCTCCCGGGACGGATGTTGTGAAGCTAGTCTCGACTCATACCTTCCCTTGGGATCTTTGTGACCTAGGACCCGTACTCTGTCCACCCTATCTCCATCCCGGAGGCCCTCCCTCAGGTCCTTGGCAGAAAGACTTTTTTCCCCTTCTTGCCAAAATAAAGAGGATTCGTTGAGTTTTTATGTTTAAGATGGGCTCTTTTACATCTTGACAGTGCTCAGAGACGGGGCTGAGCAAGAACCGTTCCAGGCTCGGGACCTCAGTGCGCCCAACTGTGAAATGGTATCTTGGGAGGGGCCTGCATAACCTGACCTTTTGTTGACCCAGAATCTGGGAGCCCTGAAAATATGAATCATCATCTAGCAGAGTCCTCTTATTGTACGGCTTCTTTATTTTTACCTTCTCTTCCCCAGTTAGAGGCAGAGGCGCCCTCCAGTGGCCGACGCTTCGCTCAGCCACCTGCGCCGGGAGTTCGGGTTACGATTTTAGCACTGCGCATGTGTGATTCTCACTTCGCCAGCCAAGGAGGTCACTGCTGCGCATGCGTTTAGGAACAAATGGGCGGGGAAGTTTCCGGAAGTCTCTCTTTGTGGAGGGGTGGGATTGGGTGCTCCGCAGTCCTCCCAGGGCCGCTCTGACCTGCGTCTCCGCGACTCTCGCCTCCTCTCCGTCCTCCCTCCCATCGCGGCCACTCGGCCCCCGCCCTCTCGCCCTCCAAGCGGGTCCTCCCGGGGCCGCTCTGGCCCGAGCGTCCCTTCATCTTTCTGATCTGGCTCATCCGGCTCGGAAGGGAGGCGCGGGTGGGTGAGCAAGGGAGTTCGTCTGTGGTGTCCAGGCCTGAGCCCCTGAAGACTGACTCTGCCCTGGGCACCCGCTCGCGCCCCGCCCCTGGCTGGAGGGGGGTGTCTCCCGGAGGACCATCCGGGCCAGGCCTGGCCCGCACTCTATGTAGGCCCCCGCCGAGCTGTAGAGCCCTTCGCCCACTGGGGACCCAGTGGTCTATAAGGTCCATTTCGGCCTGCAGCGGCCCGTTTATGGGGTCAGCCAGCGTATGGGGGGCCCATGTCTATAAGGGACTCCCATGGCCCCTAGGGGTCTGCCCCGTATGTAACGACCCCATTTACGGGGTTTTCCATGGGTCTATAGGGCCCACCCCTCGGTTTCCAGAGCCCATCAACAGCGGAGGTTTCCTTCGCGGGGACAGCGACTCCTGGACCTCCCTGGTCTACAAGGCCATGTCCCATCTCTAGAGGTCGCATTTGCAGGTCTTCAAACCGGGTGGAGGGGCTTCTCCGGGTCTTTAGGACCCGTCCCTCTGTAAGGGTCAGTGCTGGAGACAGCGATGGCCCTGGGCCGGGCTCTGGCTGCGGCGCTGGCTCTATCTTTGGCCGTGCTGGGGCCACTGTCCCCTGGGGCCCGGGCAGGGGACTGCAAGGGACAGCGGCAAGTGCTGCGGGAGGCGCCAGGCTTCGTGACAGATGGTGCGGGCAACTACAGCGTCAATGGCAATTGCGAGTGGCTCATCGAGGGTGAGTGGGGCCGTGTGGGTCACACACCGGCTGGTGTGCTAATTCATCCATTTGTGCAGTCTTGCATCCACTCACCATGTTCCCAGAACCGGTTCTGGTGCAGGCCCTTTGCTCTAAAATGCAGCCAGCCTAGGCCTTGCCTTGGAAGGCCTTGAAGTCTGATGGGGGAGTTGCACCCAGACCCAGATGGACAATTACAAGCCAGAAGCATCAGTGAGGGGTATTCTGAGTAACTGTTAGAAACTCAGGCTCTGAGCCCAACCACCTGGCTTCAAATTTGGGTTCCACTTCTTACTAGCTTTGTGAATTTGGGCAGGTGGCTTCCTTCCTTTGAGGTTCAGCTTTCCCTTCCTGCAAGTGTGGATAGTAATAGTACTCCCCTCATAGGGCTGTTGGACTTAAATGAGAACAGGTATTTACTGTGCCTGGCACATAATAAATGCCCAGTAAATGGTCTTAGGATTATTAGTGTTGTTCTTTTTAAAGTACTTCAATAAAAGCATTTCTTTCAGTCATTCATGTGCCAGACATTGTCTTTGCCTCTGGGACATAGCAGAGACCTCCACAGCCCTAGCAATCCCCAATGACTTGGGGCTTGGAATCCAGTGGGGGAGGCAAACATGTTAACAGACAGTCCAGTCCAGAGTGGTAGGGGCTGTGATGGAGGAACCCCACGGGCCTGGGGAGCCCAGAGGAGGTGCCTGACCTGTTGGGTGGGAGAGAGCAGAGAAGGCTTCCTGGAGGAGATGTCTGAGCTGAGACCTGAAGAACCAACAGGAATTAGCCAGGAGGAGGAGAAAGTCATTCCAGGAAGTGGGAACAGCCTGTGCAAAGGCGCCATCTCTACCCTCCTGGGCTCCCAGTCTAGTGGGGGAAACAAACCCACCCCCAGGGAGTGGGAATCCCAGAGATGACATCTGACTTAGCCTGGGCTATACCTGAGACCAGAGGCATGTGCAGGAGAGAGCAAAAGGGTATTCCAGGTAAGAGGAATAGCCTGTGCAAAGGCCTGGAAACAGGAGGATATGATGCTTTTGAGGAACTAGAAATCTGTGTGCTGGGACACAGAATCCAAGAAGACAAACAATGAGCCAGAGGTTGGAGGGTTGGGAGGAAGCAGGCGGTGTAGGACGTTGTGATTTTTGAGCTGTGTCCTAAGGGCAGTAGGGAGGTGGAAGAGAAATCCAAGACAGTGGCTGGAGAGGTCCAGGAAGGCTCCCTTGGCAGTGGATGAGGAGCTGGCCTCCAGGGAGAGGTGGGAGTCCCCCAGAGGAGGTCCTGGGCAAAGGTCAGAGGTGTGACAGGGTCTGGATCGTGCAGTGTCTCCTTTTGCAGCCTTTGGAGCTTGGTCTTTGTCTGGGGACACTGGGCATCTATGGAAGGTTTTGAGCAGGGGAAAGACATTTAATTTACGTTTTAGAAGATCTCTATGGCTGTTGTGTGGGGTATGGATGAAGCATGTTTTTTGGGGAGAAGTGTGTTGTCCCCAGCTTGGGGGCCATTCCTGTCTAGGGGATGAGAAGAGAATGGGAAGTGTGTGTATGTGTTAGGGGTATAAATCATTCTCCGGCTTTGAAGAGCTCCAGCCTGGTTGGGGATGGACACAGACATTTAGCCCCCGGTGTGCTCAGGGCTGAGGCCGAAGGAGGTGCAGGGTTGGGTAGACGGGCCTAGGGGAGTGAGAAGACTCTGCTGGGGGTCACAGAGGAGGAGCCACCAGAGCAGGGTTCTGAAACATACAAAGGAGTTTACCGGGTGAGAAAAGGGAACAGCCTCTAGGAAGACAAAAGAGGGCCTGGTGGGTCTCAGGAGCCATGTCTAGGCTTGTCTGGTCTGGCTAAACTGTTGGCTGGGAGGAGCGGAGGGCACCAGAAGGAGGGGAAGAGGGGCCTTGAATGCCATGCTGAGCAGCTTGACTTTTCTCTTGGGATTGATGGAGAGCCAAAGGGGGATTTTGAGCAGGAGTGGGGCATCGCTCTCAGGCTGGGTCGGGGGTGGACTGGAGACTTGGTGTGCTTGTCTTGTGGGAGAGGATGAGTTCTGAACTGGGGCAGGAACTAAGGGGGTGGAGAGGCACGGAGAACACTGAGAGATTTGTGAAGTTTCACCAGTGAGACTTGGGGGACCGATTGGCTGGATGTTGGGGTAAGAAGGAGTCCAGGAGACTTCTGGACCCCCCTTGAGCTCCCATCCTTCCCAATATCCGTCACCTCTAAGAACCAACATGCTCCCCCATCTATTAAAAAATAAGCAACTGACCCACTTACTTTTGTACCGTGTTCACACTTCATTGTGGCCAGTCCTCATAACATCCTCGTGAATAAGAGGCATATGCCTTTGAGAAGCAGGGGCATTTAGGGTCAGATCTCTGTCCAGGATGGTCTGGGGGTTAGGCCTATGTTGGGCAGGAACAGAAGAACTTGAACTTAAGGTGGAACTTGGGGAAGGCAGGTGGTGAGCCGGCCCCTGGTGGGCACTTGGCAAAGATGTGCTTGTTGTGATTCTAGGAACAGAGCTTTATAGTTTGGTTGCGGCTGGTAAGATTCTGGGAGGTCTGGTTGCCTGGCCTGACTGAATTGTTCTTCTGCGTTCTCCAGACCACAGCTCGGGGTCTATGTGTGATGTTCTTGGGGGCTCTGGCCAGAGCCTGAGGGAGAGCTGCCAACTTCAGTATTCCGTCTTGTGCATCTCTTCCTTCCTTCATCCAGTATTTCCTGAGCCCTTTCTCAATACCAGGCCCTGTGCTGGGCAATGTCGGGGAGGGATCCCCAAGATGAGTAGGCCCAGGCCCTGTCCTGTGGGCCTCCTAGGCTGCAGGGGGGACACACCTGGACACAGATGGTCCTGGCCCAGAGGAATGAAGGTCGTATTGGAAAGTGAGAACCTAGAGGGGCACCTAACCCAGCCAGGGGGCATCAGGGAAGGCTTCTTGGAGAAGCTGGGGAAGTTTGCTGGCAGGAAGGGAGAATGTGCTCTAGACAGAGAGAGGAACTTCTGTACAGGCCCAGCTCCTGATAGAGCTGTAAGCCGTGGGGTGATGTGAGACAAGTTGAGACTCCAAACACCAGGTTAGGGAGCTGGACTTTCTCCTGGAGATGGTGGGGAGCCATGGAGGGCTTTTGAGCAGGGGAGGGTAAGGGCCAGATGTCGAGCTGGGGAGATCCCTCAGGGACCCATGTCAGCGCAGGCCAGGAGGCCAGGAAGGAGGCTGGGTCAGTGGTCCTGGTGAGGGTGGACAAGGCCTGGGCTGGCATGTTAGAGTCACCAATTTGGGATCTTCATACCAGCCTTGGTGGCTGAGGAGAATTATCCCCATTTTACATCAAGGAAACTGAGGCCCAGAGAGCCCATGGCCCTGGCCCAAGATCACACAGCTCGTGAATAGTGGACGAGCATCTCCAGTGTGCAGATGGGTGTACTGAGGAGCATGGGTAAAGGGGCTGGCCTAGGGTCAGGAGCGGAGCTGGAACCCAGGTCTCCTAGTCTCCTTAGCCCACAAGCCTTCCCTGAGCCCCTAGTGGGAGATGTGGGATGAGAGAACCTTCTGCAACCAGGACCTGGCAGAGAGCAAGAAGCGCGACAGTGCTAGAAGTAGTAGCATTATGAAGTGCTAGGCCCTACCATGAGCACTTTAGGTGCATTATCCATTCTGGCCTCCCATGTGGTCGCAGTCAGACCAGTGGGGACTGCAGTCATCTGAATGCTCACCTGGGCCGGGCATCCAAGAAGGCTCCCTCACAGGACTGGCAGTTGATGCCGGCTGTCAGCTGGAAGCTCAGCTGGGGATGACAGCTGGGACGCCTACACACGGCCCCTCCATGTGACTTTGGCTTTTCATAGCATGACAGCTGGGTTCTGAGAAGGAGTATTCTACGAGGCCCAGGTAAAAATTGCAGGCTTCCTCTGATCTAGCCTCGGAAGTCCCAGAGCATCACTTCTTCTGGTTTGTATTGGCCAGGCTAGTCTCTGAGGCTCTTCCCAGATACAAGGGGCCGGGAGTCAGCCATCATCTCTTGCTGGGATTAGTGGCCAAGAAGTTTGAATCGACCAGAGTGATTATATCCCCGTTTTACGGATGAAGAAACAGATCCAGAGAGGTTAGCTGACTTGCCCAAGGTCACCCAGCTAGTGGCTAGTAAGTGGCAGAGCCAAGATTGGAGCCCAGGCAGTCTGGCTCCAGAGTCTGTGCCCGTAGCTACTATTCAATACAATAAACAGAGAGAAGAGACCCTGGGTGGGGGCAGAGAGGAGCTGTGGTGCTCCAAGCTTCAGTCTTTGGCCGGGGGAAGCAAGGGACCTCTTCCCTGAGAGCTCTGTTGAGCCTGGAACAGAGGACCCTCGCAGAGGCCCTTTTCCAGCTGGGAGTATGCCTCTCTGCTCACGCCTGGACTGACCCTCAGGCTTGGGCATGTCTGAGGCTCAAGAATAAATGGGAAGTTCTGTGTGACCACTAGGATGGGGTTCCTCTCTCTGCACTTCAGTTTCCCCATCTGAATAGGAGGCGGTGTTCAGCCTGATCTCAGGGGTCCTTTCCAGGGATGATACTGTAATTTCTTCTTTGAGCTTCTGTCCCTCTTGCTGTCGCAGCTCTGACCTCCCTGGGCTGTGAGCCTGGGAGCCCCTTGAAGGCAAGGCCCAGGTCTGACTCATCGTTGGGCCCCCATCCCAGCGTTACGAGGAGCAGGGCTTGGTGTTTGTGGGGGGGCTGCATGGAGGCATGGGGAGAGGGTCCACATCTGAGCCTGGCCCACCTGTTCTCACTGCTCAGCCCCGAGCTCCCAGTACCGGATCCTGCTGGACTTCCTCTTCCTGGACACAGAATGCACGTATGACTACCTGTTCGTGTATGATGGTGACTCCCCCCGCGGGCCCCTACTTGCCAGTCTGAGTGGGAGCACCCGGCCTCCGCCCATTGAGGCTTCCTCAGGCAAGGTTGGTGGGGCCAGGCTGCGGGGCTGTGGCTGGAGGATCTGAGTGGAGTGTGCAGGGCAGGCGGGTAGATACACAGAGGGAAACAAAAGGCGGGGGGCTTGACATCAGTCAGAAGGATACAGGGACAAAGAAAGGTGGAGAGAGACAAAGAAAGGAGATGGGGACCCCAGCGTGGGGTGGGGGCAGGAGTGGACCCCCTCCCAGTCCAGCCCCAGAGCCCTACCCACCTTGTGCCTGCAGATGCTGCTGCACCTCTTCAGCGATGCCAACTACAACCTGCTGGGCTTCAACGCCTCGTTCCGCTTCTCCCTGTGCCCGGGGGGCTGCTACAGCCATGGGCAGTGCCAGCCCCCAGGGGTGTGTGTCTGTGAGCCGGGCTGGGGGGGCCCTGACTGCGGCCTGCAGGAGTGCCCAGCCTACTGTGGCAGCCATGGCACCTGCGCCTCGGTGAGCCTGCCCCCAGCTGTGTCCCCCTGGGGCCCTGCCCTGTGATCACAGCTACCACTCCCATGTCCTAGACCTGACTCTGCCCCTGCCTGAAACAACCCCTGCTGTCCCATCCTCTCCCATGACGCTGACCCCGCCAGGGGCCCTGCTCCCTCCTACATTCTCCTCCCTCCTTCCAGATCCCACTCCCCCCACCTGCTACTCCACTTCCACTCCACCTTCACTGGGGGCCCCTCCTCTGCCTGAGCTCACTCCCAGCCTCACCTGTAGCCCGCTTCTCACCTGTGAACCTGCCTGCCTTCCTCGTGCCAGGCCTGACTCCACCCTCCCACCCAGCCACTCTGTCTGGCCTTGGGCCCCCAGCCATGACTTCTGACTTTTGACCACTGACCTTGGGCCTAAGCCATGCATATCCAGCTTCGGGACTGGATCACGCCTTGAGCCCTCCCTGCCTTGACCTCCCCGGATCTGAGCTCTTCCAGCCCAGGCCAACATTGACTTCATCAGTTTTTTTTTCTCCAACCTGTCTTTCTATCTGTCTTCATTTTCCTTTCTGGGTCTTTTTCTTTGTTCTTTCCCTTTTTCTGTTGGTCTGTCTTCTTTTCTCCTCTCCTCTGCCTCCCTCTGATTGTGTCTCTGTGTCCATCTCTTCCTGTCTGTTGGCCTGTCTCCTTCCTGTCTCTTTCTTTGCCTCTCTATCTTTATTTTTCCATCCTCTCCTTTCCTGTTCATCTCTCTCCTTCTCCGTTTTGCTCCATCTGTCTCACTCTGGCTCTCTCTCTGCTCCCTGTCTGTTTCTTTCTCTCTCTCTCTGTCCCTGCCTTTGTGCCCCCTTCCCCCCAGCCCCTGGGACCGTGCCGCTGTGAGCCTGGTTTCCTGGGACGCGCCTGTGACCTGCACCTATGGGAGAACCAGGGGGCTGGCTGGTGGCACAACGTGAGTGCCGGGGACCCCGCCTTCTCCGCCCGTATCGGGGCGGCTGGTGCCTTCCTGTCTCCACCGGGGCTGCTGGCTGTTTTCGGAGGTGAGCAGATGGGATATGAGTCTGGGGTCTAGAGGCCTGGCAGCCTGTGGCCAGGGCCTGAGACTGTCCACCTCTCCACAGGCCAGGACCTCAACAGCGCCCTGGGTGACCTCGTCCTGTACAACTTCTCTGCCAACACCTGGGAGCGCTGGGACCTGAGTCCTGCCCCGGTATGGACCCCACCTCTTCCCTGCCTGGAGGTGCCTGTCCACTCTGTCAGACCCAGCCAGGGCGCCCCAGAGCGACCCCATCACCCTGCACACCCCCAGCTCCCGCAGCGTGATACATGACCACCTACACCTCCCGCTTCTGCTTTTGTGTCTTTGATTTTCTTTCTTCTTCGTTTATCTTCCTTTCTGCATCTTACCTTTCTGTGTGTCTCCTGTCTCTCTTGGTCCATCTTTCGGTTTTTGTTTCTGACTCTTGGTCGTCTGCTCTCTCTCGGTCTCTGTGTCTCCTTCTCTGTGGGTTATACCTCTTACTCTCTCTACTGGTCTCTGTCATTTCTCCCTGACTCCGCCTTCTCTTATTGTGTTTCTCTGTCACACCTCTGTTTTTATTCGCATGTGTCTGTCTTTCTGGGTCCGTCTCTCTTCTTTTCTCTCTTTGCATGTCTCTGTCTGTCTTTATCTCTGCCCCTCTCTCACCTTCTCTTTCTCTGTATCTCTGTCTCTCCATCTTGCCCTGTCTCTGCATCTCTCTCTGTCTTTCTCTTCCTCTGTGTCACCATCTGTTTCCCTCTCCATCTCTGTCTCCTGGTCTCTTCCTCACAGGCTGCCCGTCACTCCCACGTGGCTGTGGCTTGGGCCGGCTCCCTGGTGCTGATGGGTGGTGAGTTGGCTGACGGCTCCCTCACCAGTGACGTTTGGGCCTTTAGTCCGCTGGGCGTTGGCCACTGGGAGCTTCTGGCACCAGCTGCTTCCAGTTCCTCAGGGCCGCCAGGCCTGGCAGGTCATGCAGCAGCCCTAGTGGACAGCATCTGGCTCTATGTGTCTGGTGGCCGCACCCAGCACGACCTCTTCTCCTCTGGCCTCTTCCGTTTCCGCCTCGACAGCACCAGTGGGGGCTATTGGGAGCAGGTGATTCCGGCAGGTGGGCGGCCCCCTGCCGCCACTGGCCATTCCATGGTGTTCCATGCCCCGTCGCGTGCCCTGCTGGTTCACGGTGGACACCGGCCCTCCACTGCCCGGTGAGTGACCTGCCCCACAACCCATGCCTTGCAGGGCCAGGCCTGGCCTAACACCCTGGGCCTTTATGCTTTAACGGTCTTTGCCCACTGATAGACCCCTGCAGTCATTCAGTCACCCCGTCTGTCATTCATTCACTCATTTGTTTATTCACTCATTTACTCCCCGACTCACACATTCTCTAGTCTGTCATTCAATCTCTTGGTCACTTGCTTCCCCACGCACTCCCACTCATCCAGTCATTTAACCAACCCCTGCTTGGTGTCTAGCCCTGGCTAGATTATGCAGGGAACCCAGAGATCAATCAAACCTGGGTCCTGCCCATGAGGAGCTTCTAGTTCTGAGGGGATATAAATCCAGTAAAGCCAGTCTCAACTATGGGTGATCACACAACTCGTAAGAGCCCAGAGGAGGGAGAGAGGCCCTTCCTGCCTCAAGCTCCTCCTCTACCCCTCCCCTGCAGGTTCTCTGTGCGGGTGAACTCCACCGAGCTCTTCCACGTGGATCGGCGCGTGTGGACCACCCTGAAGGGCCGGGATGGGCTTCAGGGCCCACGGGAGCGGGCCTTTCACACAGCCAGTGTCCTGGGCAACTACATGGTGGTCTATGGTGAGGAGGCTCCCCGATCCCACCTACCTGCCTGCCTGCCAGGGGCCCAAGGCTGAGCTGAGGCTCCCTGCAGGGGTGTCCTCACCTCCCCCAGGCTTGCCAGCTGTGCTCCTTTCCTCCTTTCCCAGGGGGCAACGTGCACACCCATTACCAGGAGGAAAAGTGCTATGAAGATGGCATCTTCTTCTACCACCTTGGCTGCCATCAGTGGGTGTCGGGGGCCGAGCTTGCCCCTCCAGGAACTCCTGAGGGTGAGTGGCCCCTCTGTTTCCATGAGGGGCTCCTGAGGGTCACGCTTGCTCCCACAACAATACTGGGCTTTGGGCAGGAGCCACCCCGGTCCTTGTTGGGGTGAGCCCAGTATCCTATCGGAGCTGGCCTCAGGAGGCACACCTGCACTAGCGCTACGACCAGGGCATTGTTGCTATGGAGATGGAAGACATTTTCAGAAGCATCAGATCTAGGTTCCAATCCAGGTTTTGCCAGTTATCAGCTGTCCCAGGGGACTGCCTACAAAGAAGCAACTTCTTCAAGGTCACACAGTGGGCAAGTGGCAGAACCAGGATGGCCATTCCTAAACAACCTTTTGTACAAAAACCATCATTTAATCTCTCTGCACCTCAACTTCCCCCTCTGTAAAATGTAATAACACTTAAACCACTGGGCTGTTGTGAGAATAAATTGAGTAAAATGAAGTGAAGAAAGAAGACAGTCCAGTGAAGGGCCCAACACATTGTCCTAATAGCGCAAGGCCAGAGGGCTCACCTGGAGGGGGTGTGGAGAAGCCTTTCAAGCTCATTAGATCAGAGACTGCTTTGTGAATGGGAAGAAAGTCACAGGCCCTCTCCTTAGAAAGACACTTGTGTGCACAAACTGGGCATATTCTTTCAGGGGACTGTGGACTTCCCAGAGGCCCATCTGTTCTCCCCAGCCTTCTGAACAGAAGAGTGAGGACAAAGGGCAAACATAAAAGAAGGGACAGTAACATTTAAGGGGTGGGCAAGAGGAAGGGTCCCCAAGGAATCCTGTTTGACCATCAGGAATGGGACTTCCCTGGTGGTGTAGTGGTTAAGACTCCACGCTCCAAACGCTGGGGGCCCGGGTTTGATCCCTGGTCAGAGAACTAGATCCCACGTGCATGCTGCAACTAGGAGTTTGCATGCCACAACTAAGGAGCCGGGGAGCCACAGCTAAGGAGCCCGCCTGCTGCAACTGAGACCCAGTGCAACCAAATAAATAAATAAATAAATATTTAAAAAAAAAAAAAGGAATAAAGCCTTAGCCTAGCATTGGAGACCTCCAATCCAGGGCTCCACTGCTTCTCCTGTCCCTCCTTCAGGCCCCTTCACTGGGTAGGCCAGAGCGTGAGGTTTCTGGAGGCCTCCTCCTCCTTTGTAGATTTGGATCCCCTGGGCCAAGTCCCATACACTTACAGAGCATACAGGTCAGTAAGAGTGTGAGGGAGTCACTAATCACTGACTGCTTACCCGTCAGTCAGGACTCTTGGTTGTAAGTGACAGAAACCCCACCCAGCCAGCTTAAGCAAAAAGAAGAATTTCTTGACTCACTTGAGTGAAAACTGGCTGCAGGCTGGCCTGGATCCAGGTGTTCACATAATGGCATGAGCCATTTCTCTCCCCAGTTCTCAGCTGGACTTCCTTCAGTCTGTAGCAGGTTTGCCTTTTGTAGATGGTCACCAGCAGCTCTGGGATTATATCCTACCCCTTGAAAATACCCAGAGGGAAGACAGTGCCTTTTTCCCAAGAATTGTAGCAATTGGGTCCCCTCCCTGAACTAGTCACTGACTCTGATAGGCCTGGGCTCAAGCCCGGCTGCTGCTAGAGGCAGGGACAGCTCGACTGGAGCCTTGTGGACTGTGGGTGGGAGGGGTGGTTTTCCAGAGGAAAGTCAGCGGCTGTCACCAGAAGGGAGGCTGGTGTCAGACAGACAGCAACGGGTGAGAGCCAGGCAGCCTGCCTCACCGCTCCCCCAGGGCAAGGTTCCATGCACGGAGGAGGAGACCAAGACTCAGAGAAATCGGGTCTCCTGCCCAAGGCCACACAGCTAGTCAGTAGTTGATCCATGATTTGAAACCAAGGAAATGGTAGATCCAGGATTTGACCCCAAAGATCATGCTCTGTCTGGAAGGTGACTTGGCAGCAGTGTGGGAGCTCCAGGAGGTGAGAGAACTAGGACTAGAGCAGGGCCAGGCAGGCTGGGAGGGTTTCCTTGGGCAAGTGGGGTTGAGGCACAGGAGAGTCAGGGGTGGTCCTCAAGGTGGGAGCCATGAAGGGGGGATGGGGGGGGTCACATGTCCTCGGGGGGTCTGTATTCTCCTAGGCCGAGCAGCACCTCCCAGTGGTCGGTACTCACATGTGGCGGCTGTGCTTGGTGGCAGTGTCCTGTTGGTGGCAGGGGGGTACAGTGGCCGGCCCCGTGGGGACTTGATGGCCTACAAGGTGCCTCCCTTTGTGTTCCAGGCGCCTGCTCCAGACGTGAGCACTGGGGTGATAGGGAGAGGGTGGCTGGGGAGGAGGTAGCATGTTTCCCATGGTTAAGGGAGGAAGTTGGGGGGGGGTGTCCCTGGGAGAAGGAGAGGAGGTCCCTAGGGCCATGAGAGGAGGGAGGTCAGTCCCCAGGTCCAAGGGAGGAGGAATGGTGGTCCCTGGAGCTGAGGGCAGAGGGGCAGTGGTCCCTGGGGCTGGGGGAGAAGTGGATAGGGGTCCTCGAGGTTCTGAGCAGTTGGGGTTCCCTGGGCTCATCAAAGTGAGCGAGGACGTGGGAGCAGGCCCCAGGTCTGAGGCGCCCCCTGCTCCCTGCCCATCTCTCTACAGTACCACCTGGACTATTGCTCCATGTACACGGACCACAGCGTCTGCTCCCGAGACCCTGAATGCAGTTGGTGTCAGGGAGCCTGCCAGGCTGCACCGCCTCCTGGGACTCCCTCGGGGGCTGTGAGTGACTGTCCTAGTACTCTGCCCCTTAGCACGGAGACCTGGTCCGCAGTGTCTTCTTCTGCCCAGACCTGCGCTTGGGAGACTCGTTTTCACACCTAAGATCGGCATTCCTGACTACTGACCCTTGAACCTTTGACCCTCTTCCCGATCCTTTTGAACTTACGTCTCTGTCCCTGGATCCCCCACCCCTGTCCTCTTGATCTTTCTCGTTCCAACCCAGCTTTCAATTCCCTTCTCCAATCCCCTGACCTTTCCGCCCCAAGCCTCCTGAATCCACAGCTTTTCCCAGGTCTCTTAAGCCCCAGTGGATAGTGACCCCTGTCTTTCCCTTCTCTGCAGTGTCTGGCTGCCAGCTGCCTGGGCCTGGGCCGCCTCCTGGGTGACTGCCAGGCCTGCCTGGCGTTCAGCAGCACCGCCGCTCCTCCCCGGGGGCCCGGCGCCCTGGGCTGGTGCGTACACAACGAGAGCTGCCTCCCTCGGCCTGGTGAGTGTCCAGTGGCAGTGTGGGAGGGGGCAGCATAGCACCCCACACCAACCCCCATCTCCCGACCCTCCTGTCCTCACAGAGCAGGCCCGCTGCCGAGGGGAGCAGATCTCGGGCACCGTGGGCTGGTGGGGGCCCGTACCTGTCTTCGTTACCTCCCTGGAGGCCTGTGTCACCCAGAGCTTCCTGCCTGGCCTGCACTTGCTCACCTTCCAGCAGCCGCCCAACACCTCCCAGCCTGACAAGGTGGGGAGCCAGGGGATGGGGCCCAGTGTGGAGTGTTGAAGGGCTTGGTCTTAGAGTTTTCATTTTTCAAATGGATCTTTATCACTCTTGGGTTTACCCCTTAAGTGTTTACATGCAAGGGTCTGATTTTCCTTATTGGCCTAAGAAAAGTTTTAACTGTGGTGAAATGCACGTAACATAAAACTTACCATTAGTGACATTTATCACCTTCACAATACTGTGCAACTATCACCACTCTCTAGTTCAAGAACATTTTTTTCTTTTTTTGGCCGCACCGCGCGGCCTCCAGGATCCTAGTTCCCCAACCAGGGATCGAACCCGCCCCCCTGTGGTGGAAGCGCAGAGCCCTAACCACTGGACCACCAGGGAAGTCCCCAGAACATTTTTTTTTTTTTTTCTTAAGCTGTGCCGGGTCTTAATTGTGACCCACGGGATCTTCGTTGCGGCATCTTTTTTTTTGTTGTTTTGTTTTAAATTTATTTATTTTATTTTTATTTTTAAAAATTTTTTTGGCTGCGTTGGGTCTTTGTTGCTGCGTGTGGGCTTTCTCTAGTTGCGGCGAGCGGGGGCTACTCTTTGTTGCAGTGCTCTGGCTTCTCACTGCGACGGCTTCTGTTGTTGCGGAGCACAGGCTCTAGGTGCGCAGCCTTCAGTAGTTGTGGCACGCGGGCTCAGTAGTTGCGGCTCGTGGGCTCTAGAGCACAGGCTCAGTAGTTGTGGCGCACAGGCTTATTTGCTCCACGGCATGTGGGACCTTCCCGGGCCAGGGCTTGAACCCGTGTCCCTTGCATTGGCAGGCGGATTCTTAATCACTGCACCACCAGGGAAGCCCTGTTTTTTGTTTCTTTGTTTTTTTGTTTTTAGTTGAGGGATGTGAACTCTTAGTTGCGGCATGCATGTGGGATCTAGTTCCCCGACCAGGGATTGAACCTGGGCCCCCTGCACTGGGACCATGGAGTCTTACTCACCAGACCACTGGGGATGTGCCCCCCCAGAACATTTTTATAACCCCAAAAGGAGACCCCAGATCCATTAAGTAATCACTCTGCATTCCCCTCTCCCCTTGGCCCCTGGCAACCACTAACCTTTTTCTTTTTCTGTATCTGGATTTGTTAACTCTGGATAGGTCATATAAATGGAATCATATAATACGTGGTCTTTTGTGTGTGACTCCATTCACTCAGCATAATGTTTTCAAGGCTCATCCGTGTTGTGGCATGTGTCAGAACTTTGTTCATTTTTTTCTTTATTTTTTTCTTTTATTTATTTATTTATTTAGCTGTGTCAGGTCTTAGTTGTGGCACATGGGATCTTTAGTTGCAGCATGAGGGATCTTTAGTTGCAGCATGCAAACTCTTAGTTGCGACCTGTGAGATCTAGTTCCCTGACCAGGAGTCGAACCTGGGCTCCCTCCATTGGGAGCACAGAGTCTTAGCTACTGGATCACCAGGGAAGTCCCAGAACTTTGTTCGTTTTTATGGCTGAATAACATTCCATTGTATGGCCATGCCATGTCCATTCATCAGCTGATAACATTTGGGTTGTTTACACCTGTTGGCAAGTTTTTCCTTTTTTAAAAAATATTTTATTTATTTATTTATTGGCTCTGTCGGGTCTTAGTTGTGGCCTGTGGAATCTTTCGTAGTGGCGCGGGGGCTCTTTGTTGCGGTGTGCGGGCTTCTCTCTAGTTGTGGCATACAGGCTCCATAGCACGTGGGTCTATAGTTGTGGCATGAGGGCTCTCTAGTTGTGGTGCACGGGATTAGTTGCCCTGCGGCATGTGGGATCTTAGTTCCCCAGCCAGGGATTGAACCGGTGTCCCCTGCATTGCAAGATGGATTCTTAACCATTGGACCACCAGGGAAGTCCCTCTTTTTTTTTTTTTTTTTTTTTAATTGAGGTATAATTGACAAACAACCTTATATTAATTTTAAGTGTACAACATAATGAATTGATATTTGCAAATATTGCGATGAAAACCTATTTTCAGTATGAGCGGAATTGCTGGGGTAATCCTATGTTTAACTTATTGAGGAATCATCAAAGTGTTTTCCACAGTGGTACCTTATTAATTTAAAAAATAGGTATTATAGTCACATGGTTCAAAAACCATAACAATGGGGACTTCCCTGGCATCCAGTGGTTAAGACTCTGAGCTTCCAATGCAGGGGACAAGGGTTCAACCCCTGGTCGGGGAGCTAAGATCCCACATGCCGTGCAGTGTGGCTAAAAAAAATAAAATAGAATAAATGAATCCTAGATAGTTAAAAACAAAAACAACAACACAAAAAACCCCACAACAGTGTAAAAAGTTGTTGAGTGAAAAGTCTCTTCCATCTACCCCGTCCTCACCCCTTAGTGTGGGAAGCTGGCCTCAGCATCCCCCTAACTCAAGACCACCCTAACTCTCCCCAGAAGATCTATTTGGATTTCTTCTATATCCTTCCGCTGTTTACAACTATTCAAATACAAGTAAATGTGACATTTAATTATTTTTCTTTCTTGCATCAAAAGTAATATATTATCTACACTGTACTACCACTTCCCTTTTTTTCTTTTTTCTTTTTTTTTGGTCTTTTTGTTGTTGTTGTTGTTTTCTCATTCTCCTTTTTTTTCTTAATGTATCCCGGCAAGCTTCCCATAACAGAACTTAGGAAACACCCTCTTTTTTTTTTTTTAACAGCTTCATAATGTTGCATTTACATTCTGATGCCGTAGGGTTACAGTTTATTTAAACAGTCTCCCATGATGAACACTTGGGTTGTTCCACTCTTTTACAATTACAAGAACACATACTAGCAGTAAATCACGTAGTATGTGCGTCGCTTCAAACGTTGGAATTGGATCTGGACTCTTTTCTTTTTTAAACATATATACTGGTTCATTATATAACAAAGAACGTGATGCGTAGGATGAGGTCCAGAAGGGGCCTGAGCTTCTGTCCCTGTGGGGTTGGGGTGTGGCACCCTCCTGGCACATGAATGTGTTTACTAACCTGAAAGTTCTCCAAACCCCCTAGTTAAGGGATCTGGACTCTTAAGGGCTTAGGTGGAAAGATGGGGTGTTGAGGAAGAAGATGCTGAAAGGTCCAGGGTCTTGGAGTTTAATGAGAGGTGGAGATGAGCAGGGGCTGGGACCCTGTTGTCTGCTGTCTGAGTTGGGGTCCCAACTCTTCTCCCAGAGTAACCGTGGGCGAGCTATCCCCCCTGCTTCTGGCCTCAGTCTCCCATTTAGTAAACTAGGGAAGGAGATTGGGTTGCCCGGTCTTTTCTAGCTCTGATGTGGCTGGAGAGGTGTGAGGACTGTGGGGCGACGCAGAGAGGTCCTCATGCATGCCTCCCTCCTTGGCTGGCACAGGTCTTGATTGTCCGCAGTACGACCATCACCCTGACACCTAGCTCAGAGACCGACGTGTCCTTGGTCTACCGTGGCTTCATCCACCCACTGCTGCCAGGAGGGCCTGGAGGGCCAGGGGCTGAGGACGTGGCCGTGTGGGCCCGGGCCCAGCGCCTGCACGTATTGGCCCGGATGGCCCGTGGGCCTGACGCCGAAAACATGGTGAGGGTGCCTGCGACATGCAGGGGGCTGTTTATGGTAAATATGGGGGCTTGGATGTGTGGTGGGTAGGAGGAATGGGGAGAAATCAGAGGCATGGGATCTATCCTTAGTGGCGGGAGGACCCTGGGGTTTTCAGCTGTGAACAGAACGGGGTGGGGGGTGGATTGTGAAGAAAGGGAAGGGTCTGAGTTACTAAGTCAGACTCCCCTGAGGAGGAGGTGGGTTGCTGGGAGGTTTAGTGGCGCTTGGAGGTTTTGGGGGTCTAAGAAACTCTGAGGCCCTCCTGGGAAGAGGAGGGGGTGGGTGCTAGGTAGGTTTGGGGCTCTTGGGGGTTTCAGGGGGTCAGTGTGGGTGGAAAGTTCTGAGGCCCCTGTCTGCCCCTCACCCCTACTTCAGGAGGAGGTAGGGCGCTGGGTGGCTCAGCAGGAGAAGGAGACGAGGCGCCTGCAGCGTCCAGGGTCTGCTCGCCTCTTCCCACTGCCTGGCCGGGGCCACAAGTACGCGGTAGAGATCCGGGGCCAGCTCAACGGCTCAGCGGGCCCTGGACACAGCGAGCTCACCCTGCTGTGGGACCGGACTGGCGTGCCAGGTGGCAGCGTGAGTACCCAGGTCCCCGCCTCTGACCCTACCCCAGCCCCTGGCCTCAGATGCCGTGGGCCACAAACTAACTCCCTTGACCCTGACCTCTTACTCCTTGACTCTTGAGCTCTGGGTCTCACCTTGAACCCTCCCTAGACCCCAACATCTGACCCCCAGAGTCTGACCTGATCTCATATTCTGACCCCTGCCCACGTCTCTGACTCCTCCTGCCCTGATCTTGCTGACCCTGACTTCTGCCCTCCGTACTTTGACCTCTAATCTCTGGATTTTCTCAAACCCTGATCCCCTTTTGTCTGCTGATGTCCTAAATCCTGACTTTCTACAGGCCCGAGTTCTCAACCTTGTCTCCAAACACTTAAGTCTTTAGCTCCAAACTCTAATCCCTATCCCAAACCTTGACTTGGAGCGTGGACCCCTGACCCTCATATGACCCCCTCCCCCAGGAGATCTCCTTCTTCTTCCTGGAGCCCTATCGCTCGTCGGCCTGCACCTCCTACTCCTCCTGCCTGGGCTGCTTGGCAGACCAGGGCTGCGGCTGGTGCCTGGCCAGCGCGACCTGCCACCTGCGCCAGAGCGGGGCCCACTGCGGGGACCGCGGGGCCGGCGGGTCCCTGCTGGTGCTGGTGCCTGCCCTTTGCCCACTCTGTGAGGAGCATCGAGACTGCCACGCCTGCACCCAGGTGCCCACCGGGCCACAGTGGGGAGGTCTCGGCACGGAGTCAGCCAAAGCAGGCGACTGAGCAAGGGGGTGGGCCCCCCAGAGCTGGCATGGGCAGCCGAGGGGCCCTGTGGGCGGTGGTGGGGTAGACAGTTGGGGCCCTTGTCGTTTGTGAGCTGCGGAGAGGGGCTGGAGAGTCGGCTCCTGGCAGTCATGACTCTGCATGTTGCACGGGTCAGAATACCCAACTCAGCACCTCTGCACCAGAGGGGCATTTATCCCCTTAGACACCAGGGTCCAAGAGTAGGTCTTTAGGCCTGCTAGCTCCAGAGGTTCAAACCGTGTAGTCAGCTGTTCACCTCCCTCCATTGCACGTTCTCGTTTTCCCTGGAGGTTCATTCCTTGGGAGTGGCGAGGGAGCCTCAGCCACTGGAGCCCCAAGGGGAAGGAGAGCACCTTTCTGTCCCCACCTGACTCTCACCCCTCAGTTCAACAGAAGTCTCAGAAGTGCCTTTCATTTGCTCTAGCTGGGGCTTGTGCCAGCTCCTGGACCAATCAGTGAGGCTGGGAGGAAGGAGAGTGTCCCCCTGCCCACCTCTGGACCCCAGGGATTGAATCAGCCCCACCTGGACCACATAAAGTGGTGCTACTGCCCAAAAAGAGAGTGGGTGCTGGTCAGGCAGAACCCATGGATGTCGGTGGCTGTAGCAAGGAGCTGGGCTTGGAACAGGGGTCTGTGGGCCCTGGCAGGCAAGGGAGGCAGCTGCCTGTTGAACTGGCACTGGGAGACTGGCGCTGGGAGCCCCAGGGAGAGGGCCAAGCCGGGCTCTTCTTCCTCCGACCTCCCAGGACCCCTTCTGCGAGTGGCATCAGAGCACCAGCCGCAAGGGGGACGCAGCGTGCAGCCGGCGGGGCCGGGGTCGGGGTGCCCTGAAGAGCCTGCAAGAGTGTCCCCCGCTCTGCAGCCAGTGAGCGCAGCTGGGCGCCGGGAGGGGGTGCGTGAGGGTGTGTGGGGGCCAGGCCGTGGGGTGACCGTGCGCCGCTCCCCGCGCCAGGCGCCTGACCTGCGACGACTGCCTGGCCAACTCCAGCCAGTGTGCCTGGTGCCAGTCCACCCACGCCTGCTTCATGTTCGCCGCCTACCTGGCCCGGTACCCGCACGGGGGCTGCCGCGGCTGGGACGACAGGTGCGGTCCGGGTGGCAGGGTTCCAGGAGGGGAGGCCGGGGACCAGGGTAGCGGGGTGGCTCTGACAGCCCCACGCCCATCACCCTGCAGCGTGCACTCAGAGCCGCGGTGCCGGAGCTGTGACCGCTTCCTGACCTGCCACGAGTGTCTGCAGAGCCACGAGTGTGGCTGGTGTGGCAATGAGGACAACCCCACGCTGGGACGGTGAGGCAGGGCAGGGGCCTGGGGGGGGCGGGGCCGGGTGGGGGCTCTCCGCCCACCCTAATTCTAACGGCCTCTTTGTTTCTCTGCTCCTTTGCCTTTTTCTTACCATCATCTCTGTTTTTCTCTCCCCTCTTCTCCTTCTCTCTGTTTTTCTCTCTCTTTTCTCCCTGCCATCTCTTTCCCCGTCTCTGTGACTTGTTTTCTCTCATCTTTCCTTCTGTTTTCTTTCTTCTTGTCTGTTTCTGTTTCTCTTCTGGCTCCCTTTCGCTGTATCCCTCTCTCTCTCCTGTCTTTTAAAATCTTTTTTTGTCTGGCTTCTCTGGGTTTTTCTCTGCCTCTCTTCCATTTCTCTTTCTGTCTTTCTCCGTATTCATATTTCTTTCTCTTTCTCTGATTGATCTCCCCTCTCCCTGTTACTGTTTTGCTGTCTCTGTCTCTTGTTTCTTTATCATCCCCCCCCCCCGCCCCACCCCACCCGACCCAACCACCTTCTTCAACCTCCCCCCTTCCCCAGTTGCCTCCAGGGGGACTTCTCCGGGCCTCTGGGTGGGGGTAACTGCTCCCTGTGGGTCGGGGAGGGCCTGGGGCTGTCTGTGGCCCTCCCTGCCCGCTGGGCATATGCCCGCTGTCCAGACGTGGATGAGTGTCGCTTGGGCCTGGCGCGGTGCCACCTGCGGGCGACCTGCCTGAACACACCCCTCAGCTACGAGTGTCACTGCCAGAGGGGCTACCAGGGTGATGGCATCACATACTGCAACCGCACGTGAGTGGGGCATGGGTTTCCATGGAGATGTCGCCCCAGGGCTGGTGCATGCGGAGATGTTGGGAGGAAATGATCACGGTGCTGGGCTGCCTCCCATGGAGCCAGCCTCCCCAGTGAGCCTTGGGTTTTTACCTTGCAGAGCAGGCCCTTATTAGAGTGATAGGGTCCTCAGTGTAACACTAGTTACTGTGGAGACAGGTCACCCATGGACTGCAGGCCACAGGCTTCAGCGTTGCCATAGAGATGGAGGAGGACCAAGTTGAAAGGGGTTTTCACAGGGAACAGATCACCAGTGGTGATATTTGGTTACTATAGAGACAGGAGTTACTACATGTGATGGGGTTGCCTTGGAGACACGGCCACCCATGGAGTCCAGGATCTGTGGAACAGGCAGTAGCTTATGATGGTGTTGCCATGGAGATAATGGGGTGGAGTGGGGTGAGGGGTGGATGCCTTGGGGTCTCCAAGCCTGCCCAGTCCTTCCCCCACCCCTGCCACACCTCCTCAGGTGCCTGGAGGACTGTGGCCACGGCATGTGCAGTGGCCCCCCAGACTTCACCTGCGTGTGTGACCTGGGCTGGACATCGGACCTGCCCCCTCCCACGCCTGCCCCGGGACCCCCCTCTCCCCGCTGTTCCCGGGACTGTGGCTGCAACTTCCACAGCCACTGCCACAAGCGGGGGCCTGGCTTCTGCGATGAGTGCCAGGGTGAGCAGCCCTCATCCTGAGCTCCTCGGGACTGGCCTCAAGGGAGCCTCCTTGGGGCTTCTGTTTTCTTTTGTCTGTGTGGGGTTCTGCGTCCCCTCACCCAGCCCTGAGTCCCTCTGTCCCATTGCCTGCTCCTTACCCCAGACAGGTTTCGGTGCCACCCACCTCTCTGGCGGGCCTCCGCACTCCCTCTTGGGATTTGCAGTTGCTCCCCAGTCGGGGTTCCAGTTACCCTCCTTTGAGCCAGGTGGGGTTGGGGAGGGTCGGGCTCCTTCTCACCCTTGCCCTGACTCTGCATCCTGGCTGCTGGGCCCTCCACAGACTGGACGTGGGGGGAACACTGCGAACGGTGCCGGCCGGGCAGCTTTGGTAACGCCACAGGCTCAGGAGGCTGCCGGCCCTGCCAGTGCAACGGGCATGGGGACCCACGCCGAGGCCACTGCGACAACCTCAGCGGGCTCTGCTTCTGCCAGGACCACACTGAGGGCGCCCACTGCCAGCTCTGCTCCCCTGGCTACTATGGGGACCCCCGGTGAGCCAGGGGCCAGCCAGGCGGGGCAGGGTGGGGTTAGGGACGTGGTGGGATAGGGCAGGACTGGTCTGACGCTGGCTCTCCTCCATCTCCCCAGGGCTGGTGGCTCCTGCTTCCGGGAGTGTGGGGGTCGTGCCCTCCTCACCAACGTGTCCTCCGTGGCACTGGGCTCACGCCGGGTTGGGGGGCTACTGCCTCCCGGTGGTGGGGCAGCAAGAGCTGGGCCAGGCCTGTCCTATTGTGTGTGGGTTGTCTCAGCCACCGAGGTGCTACAGCCCTGTGCCCCTGGGACCCTCTGTCCCCCACTTACCCTCACCTTCTCCCCCGACAGCAGCACCCCCTGCACGGTGAGCACCAAGGGCACTGATTACAGGCCCACGTCTCCCCCACTCAGTCTGAATCTTCACAGGGACCCTGGCCCCCATGTCCCTGTTTTTTCATCCATCAAACTGCCAACTCTATTCCTCCGACCCCTACCCATTTGTTCCTAAGCCCACAGACCCTCCCATTTCCCAGATTGCCTCCTGTTTCCTGGACTCCAGTCTCCCATTCCCCAGTCCAGGTATGGTAAATATTGGTACCTTGTGTGCCAACTCTGATCGATTGGTAGTGGCTGCCAGGATCTGTGCATTGAGAAAGAGGCTCCATGCAAGAATGCATGATTGATCAACCATGTCTGTCATGAACACAGGAGTGGGAATGGTGGCCTCCATGCCACAGTTTGACAGTCTGCCCAGGTGGTTCAAGCAGCCTTTTCCCCAGTCTCAGATTGCCCTCTCTTCTTGAGCTGCACCTCCTCCCAGACCCCAAGCATTCCTCTTTCTCATCCTCATCATCCCCTGATCCCACTCTACACCTCTCCAGCTGAGCTATGTCCTGGCCTTTGATGGATTCCCACGCTTCCTGGACACTGGTGTCGTCCAGTCGGACCGTAGCCTCATTGCTGCCTTCTGCGGCCAGCGGCGGGACAGGCCCCTCACTGTGCAGGCCCTCTCTGGTATGGGGACTGGGGGAAGTGGGACCTCTGTCCTGGGCTGTCCTTTGTCCCTGTACCTTGCTACCTGAGGTGGGCTCAAAACCCAGCCTGACTCTGCCAGCTGACTTGCTGGGAGACTTGCTGGCAGTCCCTTGCCACCACTGGGTCTCAGTTTCTTCAGCTGAGAGGCAAATAGAGAGGATTGTACTGGCTTGGTTGTGTCTCTGGAAAGAAGGTCCACGTGGGACATGTTTTAGGGACACACAGAATGTAGCTGGTGCGAGGGCCCCTGAGCATCTATCTCCTCAGCCCGCTGGTTCTCAACCAGGAGTGACTTTGCCCCTTGGGTCATTTGGCTATGTCTGGAGACATTCTGATTGTCGTGATTGGGGCTGCTACTGGCATCTCGTGGGTGGAGGCCAGAGATGCTACTCTGCATCCTGCAGTGCACAGGCTGTAGCCCCCACAACCAAGAATTACCAGGCCCCATTACCTCAGCTGTGCTTAGCTGATGGAGATGCACTAGAAATAATTTGTTACCCATGGCAGTTAAAGGGCCTAGGTTTGGAAATGCTTCTCTTCATATTGTAAATCAGAGTGGCTCCAAGGCTGTGAGAGAGAGGGCAGAGTTGCAGTTGGCCTGACGGCGATTGCACACAAGCCCAGACCCTTCACAGTAAGCAGCTAGAGCTGAGGGGCCCTCGATTTCATTTCACTCAGCAAATGTTTCCCTGCAGTAAGCTGGGCCTGAGCTAAATTCTGGGCATGTAGCAGTGAACAAGGGACACAGGCGCTGCCTTCGCGGACTCACAGCAGAGGTGGAGAGTGACAAAGACCAGGGAACAAATTGTAGTCAGAATAGTGACACTTTTGGTAAGGGACAGGAGGAAATGGAAAGGAGTGGGGAGCCTGGCTTGTCTGGGGAGTTGGGGAGGGAGTCTTTGCAGAAGGGAGATTTCACGGTGTGGGCAAAGGGCAACTAGTTCAGGTGGAGGAATAGCAGACGCCCAGGCTCTGAGAACAGGAAGCGGGTCGGTGGTGCTGGAGCGAAGAGGGCCGGGAGAGTGGGAGGTGATGAGGTCAGAGGGCCTGCAGGCCACCCCTCTCTCTTTTTTTTAATAAATTTATTTATTTTTATTTTTATTTATTTTTGGCTGCGTTGGGTCTTTGTTGCTGCACGCGGGCTTTCCCTAGTTGCGGCGAGCGGGGGCTACTCTTTGTTGCGGTGCGTGGGCTTGCCATTGCGGTGGCTTCTCTTGTTGCGGAGCCCGGGCTCTAGGTGCGTGGGCTTCAGTAGTTGTGGCACGCGGGCTCCGTAGTTGTGGCTCATGGCTCTAGAGCACAGGCTCAGTAGTTGTGGCACACGGGCTTATTTGCTCCGTGGCATGTGGGATCTTCCCGGACCAGGGCTCGAACCCGTGTCCCCTGCATTGGCAGGCGGATCCTTAACCACTGTGCCACCGGGGAAACCCCCACCCCTCTCTTTAAATATCACTTTACTGAGGCCTTGTGACAAGCCTCTGGACTCTCTCCAACAGGGCTGCTGGTGCTGCACTGGGAGGCCAACGGCTCCTCGTCCTGGGGCTTCAACGCCTCCGTGGGCTCTGCCCGCTGTGGGTCAGGGGGCCCCGGGAGTTGCCCTGTCCCCCAGGAGTGTGTGCCCCAGGACGGGGCCGCAGATGCTGGACTCTGCCGATGTCCCCAGGGCTGGGCTGGCCCACACTGCCGCATGGCTCTGTGTCCTGAGAACTGTAATGCCCACAACGGGGCAGGGACCTGTAACCAGGTACAGGTGAAAGAGGGCAAGCTGGGCGGGACAGGGAGCTGGGTGGGGGTAGTCAGGGCTCCTCCCCAGCTTCCTTCTGCTGTTCCCCAGAGCCTGGGCGTGTGCATCTGTGCTGAGGGCTTCGGGGGCCCTGACTGTGCCACAAAGCTGGACGGTGGGCAGCTGGTCTGGGAGACCCTCATGGACAGCCGCCTCTCAGCCGTGAGTTGTGGACGCCACTCTCCGGGGAGGTGCCGTGCAGCCCGTCTCCTGGATCGTCCCCCCATTCCACTCCTGAGACTACCCCATAGACCCTAGACCCAGCCTGACACTCTGTAATGACCTTACCTGAGCCCTCATATCCGCACTCCACCCACAGGACACCGCTAGCCGCTTCCTGCACCGCCTGGGGCACACTATGGTGGAGGGACCTGAGGCCACCTTGTGGATGTTTGGGGGCCTGGGTCTGCCCCAGGGGCTGCTGGGAAACCTGTACAGGTGAGGACTGCCCTGGGGAGGCGGGATACCTGAATGAGAAAAGGTTACCTCAGGGGACACTGAGATGTCTCTCACATAAGAGTCCCCTCGGTGGGGGGGGGGGGTGCAGAAAAACCTCTACAGGTGAAGGATACCCCAAAGGATGCTGGGACACTTGTCGCAGGAGGCTGACCTCAGGGACTGGGATACTTATTTGGGTGGTGCTACCCCAGGGGATGGTAAGGTGATTGTCACAGGAGGGTCACCTTAGGGGTTTTGGGATACCTGCCAAGTGTGGGGGTGATCCCAGGGGATGCTGGGATACCAGTGTGTAGGGGGGCCACCCAAGGGGATGCTGGTATGACTGTATAGTGAGGCTGCTTTATTGCATCTTGGCCCCAGGTACTCAGTGAGCGAACGGCGGTGGACACAGATGTTGGCAGGAGCTGAGGATGGGGGCCCAGGCCCCTCACCCCGCTCCTTCCATGCAGCTGCCTATGTGCCTGCTGGCCGTGGTGCTATGTACCTGTTGGGGGGGCTCACGGCTGGGGGTGTCGCCCGGGATTTCTGGGTCCTCAACCTCACCACCCTGCAGTGGCGGCAGGAGAAGGTGAGCATCTCTCCCCTCCCCTAGTCCCCACAACCAGGCTCTAGCAAAGATGACCAAAGCAGCTCCTGCCAGCTTTGCCCCCAGAGGAAGAGGCTTCCTCCCAGGGCTCCAGCACAAGTCCCAGAATTGAATTTCATTGGCCACTCTGGGTCACATTTAATTCCTGAGTCAATCCCTAGCCAAGGGGACGTGAGGCTCTGGTCTCCAGGCTGGGGCACAGCCCGCTGTGGAGCCGGTACAGTCAGCCCCATGCAGCCAGAGTGAGAGCAGAGGAGCAAGGGCTTCCCAAAGGATCTCCAGGCTACTCCTACCTGAAGAAGTGACACTGAGCAGGCAGAAACAGCAAGAGGTCTGCTGCTCACCTGCCGGGACCATGGCTGGCGGGAAGGCCTGGGGTCTGACCAGCCCCAGGCAGCTCACTACCTCCTTAGTGGTTCAAGGGGAGTTCGGGAAACTCTGAGCCTTGCTTCTACCCACAAAATGACCCCTGACCTCTGCCCCCCCACCCCCGTGACCTCCACCCTTCATCCCCGAGGCCCCGCAGACCGTGGAGCTGCCAGCAGTTGCTGGTCACACCCTTACTGCCCGCCGAGGCCTGTCTTTGCTCCTGGTGGGTGGTTACTCCCCTGAAAATGGCTTCAACCAGCAGCTGCTTGAGTACCAGCTGGCGACCGGCACCTGGGTGTCCGGAGCCCAGAGCGGGACACCTCCCACAGGTGGGCCTGGGGACGGGGCGTGGCGGGGAGGGGGCGCTGCGCTTTTGACTCCCAGCCATCCTCTCTGTCCACTCCTGTAGTCTGTGGTCACTGCCCCCCCTACCTGTTGTCTCCCTGTCTGCCCCCATCACCCACTCACATTCTCAGGATACCGCCTTTTGAGAAGTTCAGTTTCTCTATATACCCCTCCCAGACTTCATGAGAAGCTGCCCGCCTCCTGCCCAGTAGCAGTGGGTCACTTTTTCCCTCTTCCAGGTCCTAGATCAGTGCCCCTCAGGTATTTTCGTTTCTCTCTCTCTCCTTCTACATTCTTTGATCACCGTCCGCAAGGTCATTCTGGTCACCCTGTCTCCCTCTCTTCCCTTTCCCAGAGTCTCTTTAATGGTTGTCCTTTAGAACCGAAGGGAGAGGGAGGGGTTGAGAAAGGCTTCCAGGTCTCTGGCCTCAGGGCCTGGTAGGGTGGTGGTGTGGTCATGAGAGGGGGAGCCCAGGAAGATGGGGAGCGTTCCTGATCACCAGCCCTTCCCCCAGCCTCTGTGCTCACTCACCCTCCACCCCCAGGTCTCTATGGTCATTCCGCTGTGTATCACGAGGCCACTGACTCCCTCTACGTGTTTGGCGGCTTCCGCTTCCACGTGGAGCTGGCGGCCCCTTCCCCTGAGCTCTACTCCCTGCACTGTCCTGACCGCACCTGGAGCCTGCTGGCCCCTTCTCAGGGGGCAAAGGTCAGGAAAGAAGGTCCAGACAGATGAGTGTAGGGGGCAGGAGGGAGGGGAGGCCCCCCCCCCTTTCCCAGTGCCCCGGGGACTGGCTCAACCTTGGATTCCTACTCTGCCTCCTTTCCAGTACCCCAAGTCTCCCCTTCTTCCCTCTGTGACTTGGAGGTAAGAATCCTAGACCAGGAGGTCAGAGGCCTGGGTTCTGCCCCAGCTCTGCCACACTCTGGGCGTGGCCGTGACAGGTCCCTCCCCTTCCTGGCCTCTCCAGCTGTGAAACGGGACACTGAGGCTCCTTGTGCCTTCAAGGCCAAAGGAGACAGTGTGTGGGAGAGCATGAAACCCCGCGTATGCTGATTAGAGACAATTGCATTTGCCATCCACAAACATATTCCCAAACCCTCCTTGGGGCTGGACCGCAAGGGAGATGGAAGTAAGAGCCCCAGCAGGATACGCCCCGGCCCAGCTGGCGAGGTCACACAAGAAATGTGGGGCTCATCTCAAGCATCTGAGGCTGGGTTCCTGAGGAACTGCATGGGGTTTGGGGGTTCTGGGAGTTCAGGGAAAGGAGATGGCTGTGGAGACAGCTCTGAGGAATGAGGGAGGCTTCCCGGAGGAAGGAGGTGAGATTTGAGGAAGGTTAGGATTGGGTGGTCTGGTAGGGGCTGGGGCGTGGGGAGGTTCGGAGTGGCGGGTGGGCTGAGAGGGAGCACGAAGAGCGGACGACTGTGGGCTCTGACAGGCCGTCCTGCCGTGTGTCTCCCCATCAGCCCCGCCCCCGACTTTTCCACGCCTCAGCCTTGCTAGGGGACACCATGGTGGTCCTCGGGGGGCGCTCGGACCCTGACGAGTTCAGCAGCGATGTTCTGCTCTACCAGGTCAACTGCAACACCTGGCTCCTGCCCGACCTCATCCGTAAGTCCACCACTCTCCCTGGGAGGCCCCGGGACAACCAGGGGGAGCCCTGGCCCTGTCCTGCGACTCTCACTCATTAAGGGTCATTTGGGCCCCTTCAGGCCCACAAGCGAAACTCCTGTCCTCTCCACGTTATCTAAGCACCCACGGAGACACCCTCCTTCTTTTTTTTTCTTAGAAAAGTTTTTAATTCTGTTTATGAAGTAATGATAGTCATGGTAGATAATTTGTAAAATAGGAAGGAAAAAATCCCCCATAATCCCATTCTCTAGAGACAACGACTGTCATATGTGAGGGTGCTTCCTTCCAGTTCATAGGCTGGAAAGGGATTGTATCTTGCCGTTTTATTTCATTTGACAGTCATTGTAAGTGACTGTGTGTGTGTGTGTGTGTGTGTGTCTCTGGGCCTGTCTCCTTTGCTTTTTGTTTCTCTCTCTGACCCTCTGTCTCTAACTCTCTTTTTTTTTTTTTTTTCCCCAAATATTGATTGATTGATTGATTGATTGATTGCTATGTTGGGTCTTTGTTTCTTTTTTTTTTTTTTTTAAAGTTGAATTTTTTTTTTTTTTTAAATTTTATTTATTTATTTATTTATTTATGGCTGTGTTGGGTCTTCGTTTCTGTGCAAGGGCTTTCTCTAGTTGCGTCAAGTGGGGGCCACTCTTCATCGCGGTGTGCGGGCCTCTCACTATTGCGGCCTCTCTTGTTGCGGAGCACAGGCTCCAGACGCGCAGGCTCAGCAATTGTGGCTCACGGGCCTAGTCACTCCGCGGCATGTGGGATCTTCCCAGACCAGGGCTCGAACCCGTGTTCCCTGCATTGGCAGGCAGATTCTCAACCACTGCGCCACCAGGGAAGCCCTCTAACTTTCTTTTGCTCTTACTCTATTTTTTCCACTATTCTGTGACTCTTTTTTTTTTTTTGAGGATTTAAAAAAAATTAGGTGAAATTCACATAACAAAATTAGTCATCGTAAAACGAACAATTCAGCGACATTTAGTACCTTCACAGTGTGGTTCAACCACCACCTTGGTCTTGTTCCACAACATTTTTTTTTTTGGCCGTGCCACGCAGCATGTAGGATCTTAGTTCCCCGACCAGGGATGGAACCCGCGCCCCCAGCAGTGGAAGCGCGGAGTCTTAACCACTGGACCGCCAGGGAAGTCCCCGGGTTCCACAACATTTGTCTCTGTTCTTATTCCACTCTTTTCTGTTCCTTTTTTCTGTTTATGTGTCTCTCTCCCTCTCTTTTGTCTTGCTGTCTGTGTCTGATGCTCTTGTCCTATTTGGCCTTATCTATCTTCTCTCTGTCTTTCGTTGTCTCTGCTCTCCTTAGACTGTCTCTCCTCTCAGCATCCCTGTCTGACTGGTACCTTTGTGTGACTCTCTTCCTTGAGTCTCCTGCTCTCTCTCTCTGAACTTTCTGTCTCTCCCCAGGCCCAGCCTCTGTGGGACCGCCAATGGAGGAGTCTGTGGCCCATGCTGTGGCGGCGGTAGGGGGTCGCCTGTATATCTCAGGAGGCTTTGGGGGAGTGGCCCTGGGCCGCCTGCTGGCCCTGACCCTGCCCCCTGACCCCTGCCACCTGCTGCCCTCGCCCGAAGCTTGTAACCAGTCTGGGGCCTGTACCTGGTGCCATGGGGCCTGCCTGTCCGGGGACCAGGCCCATAGGTAACCATGGAGACTGACAGCACGTGGATGGGGGGGTGGTACTGGTGCCCTCCAAAGTGGGTTCTGTGCCAGGCCCCACCGAGTGGGGAGTCCTGTTTGTGGGCTGGGGTTAGCTGAGTCTGAACTGGGCCCTAAATGACCCAGTCAAGTTTAGACCATGAGGGTTCAGAGGTGGGGCTGTATCTGGTGTATTTTAGAAACCATCTGAGTTGGGGAAGAATGAGATTGGAAAGGTGGGTGGGTCAGCTCAGAAAGGCCTTCCAGTGCCTGGCTGAACTGGGCTCCGTCCAGCTCCAGAGACTCCTTGCCTGGAGTTTGGGAATCCAAACATATCAGGAGACTGAAGGCGCTGTCCTAGGTTTAGCACAAACTAACTGGACTGCGCAGTTATCCTGCACTGGTATGAAGCTACTGACGGGCTTTGTTTTGTCCCATTGTATGTGTCACCATGTTTACTACAGAATATTAAAGGGTGTGATTTTTAAGGTGCTCCCCCAGACTCTGCTAGGGGTATTATGTAACAGCGGGTGCACCCACTGCTTTTCTGAAACCTGGAAAGTTCTGAAACAGGTGTGCCTTCAAGGATTTTGAGTAAGGGATTATGGCCCTCCACTGTGGGTGATGGGGAGCCCCAGAAGGTTTAAGCAGGAGAGGGCAGGGGTAGGCTTGTGTAGGAGGGGGTGGTGAGGGGAGGCTGCAGGTGGAGGCCTGGAAGGGGGAGACTTGAACTGGGCGGGGGGCTGCAGGGGTGGAGGAGGAGGGGATGGTCAGAGAAGAATTCAGGAGGCAGAGGCCTCGATGGCTGGAGGGCCAGGAGGACATGGGCTATCTTCCCGTGTCTCTGGCCTGGGTGATAGGTGGACGTGGGACCATCACCAAGTGAGGTGGGGAGGAGCAGCTTTGGGAGGCCTGTGCTGAGAGCAGTTTGGGATGCATATGTGGGGCCTGCAGGACGGTGTCCACGAGGCACCGGGAAGAGGCGAGGGTGAGGAGGAAGGGTGGGGCCTGGCTGAATGTGATGAGCCAGACCTCATGTCCCCCCAGGCTGGGCTGTGGTGGTCCCCCCTGCTCTCCAATGCCCCACTCCCCCGAGGAATGTCGACGTCTGCGGACCTGCAGTGAGTGCCTGGCCCGCCATCCCCGGACCCTGCAGCCTGGAGATGGAGAGGTGAATGATGGGGGTAGGGGTGGGGAAAGGGGCGTGGCTCAAGCACCACTGAGCTCTTCAGCTGGGATTGGGTGGCAAGAGCTGAGGCTGGGGGGATGCTGGGGGCCCTGACAACCCCGCTGAGCCCGTATCCCCCCGCCAGGCATCTGCCCCCCGCTGTAAGTGGTGTACCAACTGCCCTGAGGGTGCCTGCATCGGGCGCAATGGGTCCTGCACCTCGGAGAATGACTGTCGCATCAACCAGCGCGAGGTCTTCTGGGCTGGGAACTGCTCGGAGGCCGTGTGTGGGGCGGCCGACTGCGAGCAGTGCACGAGGGAGGGCAAGTGCATGTGGACGCGGCAGTTCAAGAGGACTGGTGAGCGCTGAGGCCTGCTCCCCGAGAGGAGAGTCTGGGGGCCTGGATTCCTGCTCCAAGGACGCAAGGGGCTCAGGGGCCTGGTTTGAGGGAGGAGGAGGGGAGGGGGCTGGGGGCCTGGACCTGCTTCTGATCCGTGTGCCCCCAACCCCAGGGGAGACCCGCCGCATCCTCTCGGTGCAGCCCACCTATGACTGGACGTGCTTCAGCCACTCTCTGCTGAACGTGTCCCCGATGCCGGTAGAATCATCGCCCCCGCTGCCCTGCCCCACGCCCTGTCACCTCCTGCCCAACTGCACCTCCTGCCTGGACTCCAAGGGTGCAGACGGGGGCTGGCAGCACTGTGTCTGGAGCAGCAGCCTCCAACAGGTACTGACTGCCCCCAGCGGGGTGTGCGGTGGCCCTCCTCCCTGCTGCGCACTGACCTTTCTCCAGCCCCGCCGCCGCTGTCCTACCTCCGCCTCCATTTCCTTAGGGCTGGTCCCACCATCACACTTTCTCTTTCTTCCCACTTTCTCTTCTCTCTCCCCTTCCAACATCTCTTTCTTCCCTCTTTGCCTTGTTCTTGTTGTTGTTTTTTTTTTTTTTTTTCTTTTGGCCACGTCTCACGGCTTGGGGGATCTTAGTTCCCTGACCAGAGATCGAACCCACGCCCCCAGTGGAAGCGTGGAGTCTTAACCACTGGATCACCAGGGAAGTCCCTCTCCTTGCCTTGTGAGTCTCC
Source organism: Eubalaena glacialis (assembly GCF_028564815.1). Classification (NCBI taxonomy): domain Eukaryota; kingdom Metazoa; phylum Chordata; class Mammalia; order Artiodactyla; family Balaenidae; genus Eubalaena; species Eubalaena glacialis. The sequence continues at coordinate 58,028,332 of NC_083733.1, read as the reverse complement.
CCGTCATGTCCCAGCGCCCCCTTCCTGACTCCTCAACCCTGGTGTCTCTCCAACTCTCAATTAAGCTCTCCTCGCCCATGGGAAGCTCATCCTTCCCATGACTCAATACCATCTCCCTTCTCCCTCCCACACCTTTCCACTTTCCTCCTCCATCTCTTTCTCTCTCTACTTTTAGAATTTTTGGTTGTAAGAAACAGAAACCCACTCGAGCTGGTGTTATTATAAGGAACCGGGGGTATTTGATGTTGTCTGAAGGTAGGAAGTACCGTTGCTTCATCCTTCTCGGGCTGCCTGGTCTCTGATCTCAGCTGTTTTCTGCGCGTCTCCATCCTCTGGTTTCTCTTGGCTTGATCATCAACACACATCGCCTCAACTGGCAGACCTTGATCCTCAGTCTATGTGACTTTCTTTTTTTTAAAATATTTATTTATTTATTTATTTACTTGGCTGCGTTGGGTCTTAGTTGAGGCCTGTGGGCTCTTTGTTGCGGCGCGCAGGCTTCTCTGTAGTTGTGGCACACGGGCTCAGTAATTGCGGCACGCAGGCTTAGTTGCCCCACGGCATGTGGGATCTTAGTTCCCCGACCAGGGGTCAAACCCGCGTCCCCTGCATTGGAAGGCGGATTCTTAACCACTGGACCACCAGGGGAGTCTCTATGTGACTTTCTGATTCCAGAGACCACAGTCATCTCTGTGTTCTTCTGTTAGTTCACATTCTCGGGGAAGACTTCAGCTCAGCTCACGAGTTAGATGTCCAGCCGTGGTCCAGTGAGATGTGACCGGGGAAGGGAAGGAGCACTGCTTCTGACACGGCCATTCAGATCCACCCCTCATCCATGGCTATGGTCTAGAGAGATGATTCTTGAACATGGGCATGGTCTGGGGAGGTACAGTCCACCCCTTGGCTGCCCAGTGCGTGCTGTCTCATAAAGTCCATTCCAAAGACGCCTCTGGGGGGAATTCCCTGCTGGTCCAGTGGTTAGGACTCCGCACTTTCACTGCCGAGGGCCCGGGTTCAATCCCTGGTCGGGGAACTAAGATCCCACAAGCTGTGCGGCACGGCCGAAAAACAAAACAAAACAAAAAAACCAAAGATGCCTCTGCCTGGCATGATTTAGCTGTCCCAGTGGCAGACACAGGCAGTCAACACCAGCCCCACCTCAGCAGGAGATAAGAAAGCTTCAGCTACTGCTGTCATATCCAGAAACAGTGTCACTGGGCCAGAGTTGTGAGTCTGTCTACTTCTCGTTCATCTTTATTGTGCAAGATTGTGCAAGACCCAACTGAGGTGTGATTACTCACCATCTCACAACCCAAGAGCCTACATGAGTCTTTGGTAAAATAGGAGCGCTATCAACAGACCCTGTCTGGGGTGTTTTCCAACACCAACAACCAATTCTCCAGTTCTCTGGACGCCAACTGTGTGTTCAACAATTCAGTTAATTTCTGACACTATCTACCTGAGATCAGAGTCAGATCCCACAGGTTAAAGTGTTCAGTTCCACGAGACTGCTCCCACTTCAGATGCCAGTCACAAATCCAGGCTAACTGGCTGTAAATTGGGGGTTCCTACCACCCCCCTGCAGGTTTGATAATTTGCTAGAATGGCTCACAGAACTCAGAGAAACATTTACTTACTAATACTGGTTTATTATAAAGGATACAACTCAGGAAGAGCCAAATAGAAGAGATGAATAGGGCAAGGCATGCAGAGTTTCCATGCCTTCTCTGGACATGCCACCCTCCCAGAAGATGCATTCATCAACCTGGAAGCTCTCTGAATCTCACTGTTGTTCTTTTTTTTTTTGGCCGTGCCGCGCGGCTTACGGGATCTTAGTTCCCCGACCAGGGGTTGAGCCCCGGTCCACAGCAGTGAAAGCATAGAGTCCTAACCACCAGACCGCCAGGGAAGTCCCCTGAATCTCATTGTTCAAGTGTTTTTATAGAGCTCAATCTCTCCCCTGACCCCGGGTGAGTGGGTGGGGCTCTAATCACTTGCTTTTTCTGCTGACTCCCCTAAGTCACCCCATTAGCATAAACTCAGGTGTGAAAGGGTTTCCTTATGAAACAGCAAGACATCCCCACCGCTCAGGAACCCCTATGTGTTTTAGTAGCTCAGGATCAGGAACCGGGGACAAAGACCAGATATATTTTTGTATCATACCACACCGTCCCATAGGAAGGTCATCCAAATTAGATGGGAGAATGTATGTAGAGCGTGGAGCCCGGCCTGCTATTCAGTAAAAACTCAGTAACGTCCCCACGTTCGGCCCACTGGGAGGATTCCCAGTCTCCGCTGTCTGGGACACACCAAGAGGGTCAGTGCAGCGGCTGGGAGTGGGGGGTGCTCCCCGTGGGGCTCTCAGGGTGGCTGCAAGGACAGAGGCCCCCTGCGGTGGCACCTCTAACAAGCAGAGGCCTCTCGTCCTCAGGCCTGGGGTCCTTCCGGTGATACACGTCCTCCCTAAATATTATTGAGATTTCCATTGTTTGTCTTTATTGGGATCCCAGGGACTGGGAGGCAACACCAGAGAGCCTGCAGGCAGCTCAGGAGGTGTGAGGCGGGAGGGAGTGGTGGGGCGGCTGAATGGAGAGCGCGGAGCTGATGCTGCATGGGAGTGTCAGAGGGCTGCTGCCAGATCTGATTTCTGGGAAAATCAGTTAAAACTGTTGGCTCAGGTGTTTTAAAAACACAGATCAATCGTAACAGGTGCGCAGAGCAGACCTGTTGTGATTTGGCTCAAGGGCAGCCTTATTTTAACAGTCAGGCATTGTTCTTCTGAATGCCTTTGGCCTCAGAGCCTGGGGCAGACAACAAGGTGCTCTCTTCCCCGGCTGGCTGGCTGGCTGGCTGGCTGGCGGCTTCCCTCCTTCCCTTTGTCCTTTTCCCAAATTTTTCATTGAGCACCTTCCTTGTGCCGGGCACTTTGCTAGGCTGTGGCCATATGTCAGCAGGCGAGCTAGGATCCTGCATCTCTTCCAGGAATACAGGAAATGCAGTTTATGGTATTGGGCAGCATCACATTTGGCCACTAGGGGGGGGTCCCAGCAGAAAGTGCTGAGCAGACTGGAGCCTTGGGCTTCTTTTGGGCCCCTTCCAGATTGCCCCCGCTGTGTGCCAAGGGGTGCACTAAATTCAGATCTGGAAGCCTAACCTGGAGGAGAATTTGGCTCTGGCAGTTCAGCCAGGCTCGGCTCATCACCGGCGTAACCCGTAGGGACTCAGAGCTCCGGCCACAGCTGTTGGGGTTTTCTATTTCAGGACTGCATGGTAGCTTTGTTTCTTCCTAAGTGCTTCCAGACAGCCAGCCTAGACTAATCTCTTTCCTCTTATACTTTACTTAAGGCCCAAGCCGTAAATAAAACGCTCTCATACACTGAGGTAAGTTCCCAGGAGTGTGAACCTCGTTGAGCACCGTGTCTGGGTCCCAGGACACGATAAGTGATGGTGTGTGTGAGCTGCTGTGCAGCCCCTGACCACGGACTCCTCAGCTTCCCAGCCAAGGGCGGGAGGATCCTGTTGCCCCAGCAGCTGGGTCCATGTTCTTTCTAAGAGGCTGTGGCTGGCACCCCCGCTCCTGATGGCTTGTTTCTTTTTCCACCTGGGATCATTGCCTTTCTTTGATTGTAAGAAACAGCTGCATCCCAAGCCAGGTGGGTAAAGGGGCTCATTATACCGACACAGTGGTGCCTCTTGTAACCCAGGTGGAGAGTGCAGCCAGGCCCTACCAGGGGCTGGAGATGGAGCCTGGAAAGCTGCCTGTCCGCCTGTCTTTGGGGTGTGTGATTCTCATCTCTGCCTCCTTCTGTCTCTGCTCTTTTCTTGCCTCTCTCTGCTCTCTTCATTTGCTGTCATTCGTTCATCCAAACGGCCCAGCCAGCCCTAGTCTACACAGTCTAGTTTCAAGGATGTCCCTAGCCTGACTTCTGGTCTGAACTTGTAGTTACAAATGCCGAGGAGGGAGAATGTGATGACCCCAGCTGATGTCCATTTTGGTCCACCCGGTTGTGGCCAGCAGGGGTGAGATCTCTGAGAAGAGGGTGCAATCCAGGAAGATACCCAGGAGGTGTTTGTTTGATCTTCTTTCTCCGCCATTTCCCCTCCCCTGTAGTGTCTGAGCCCCTCCTACTTGCCCCTGCGATGTATGGCTGGAGGCTGCGGGCGGCTGCTCCGAGGACCCGAGAGCTGCTCCCTGGGCTGTGCTCAGGCAACCCAGTGCGCCCTGTGCCTGCGGCGGCCCCACTGTGGCTGGTGTGCCTGGGGGGGCCAGGATGGGGGCGGCCACTGCCTGGAGGGTGGACTCAGCGGCCCCCGCGATGGTGAGACAGGTTTGCGGATGGGGTGAGTGGGGCTGGCCCCTGTCTGCGTTCTGACTTGGGGCTTGGTGCAGGGAATGTGGAGGGGCGCTGGGGGCCCTCACAGGTGGCGCTCAGGGGAAGGGGGAGCAAGGGCCCGGGTGGCTAGGCGGGTGGTTCAGAGGCCTCCACACTGAAGCCCTGTATCCTCATGCCAGGGCTGACATGCGGGCGACCTGGGGCCTCCTGGGCCTTCCTGTCCTGCCCCCCTGAGGACGAGTGTGCAAACGGGCACCACGACTGCAACGAAACACAGAACTGCCATGACCGGCCCCACGGTTACGAGTGTAGCTGCAAGACGGGCTACACCATGGACAAGTGAGGCTACAGGCCAGACGGGGGGGCTTGGGTGGGGTTGAGGGGAGCGGGGCCAGGCAGACCGTGGGGTGGGAGAGTCTGTGGGGAGCGGTAAAGGACGGGGCATGGATCAAAGTGGGACGCAAGAAAACATAGTCCAAGGTGTGGAGGAGGGTGTGAGGGTGGGGGCTAGGTCGTGGAGGGCAAGGTTGGTCAGTTAGTTTAACAGGGTACCCTGGGGAGGGGGTCGTCGCCCCTGGAGGAGGCGCTGGGCTGGACCCGGGGCAGGGGAGTGATGCAGCAGACCGGGCGGTGGACTAGTTGTGAAGAGGGTGGGCTGGCCTCAGAGGCGCGGTGAGGACCGTACGGACGGCTGGGTGTGCCTTTGGGAGGGAGCAGCCCGCTGCCCTGCGCTGACTCCTGCCCCACCCCTGCAGCGTGACGGGGCTGTGCCGCCCCGTGTGCGCCCAGGGCTGCGTGAACGGCTCGTGCGTGGAGCCCGATCACTGCCGCTGCCACTTCGGCTTTGTCGGCCACAACTGCTCCACGGAGTGTCGCTGCAACCGCCACAGCGAGTGCGCCGGCGTGGGGGCCCGCGACCACTGCCTGCTCTGCCACAATCACACCAAGGTGTCCGTCCGGGACCTCAGGCCCTCGCCCCGGGCCTCTGTGCCTTCAGCCGACGCTCAGGCATCTTGAGCCTCCTTCCAAGCCCCAGTGAGCTAGGCACAGGGAGGAGGGGGCCTAGCCCTATCCCAGGGGAGTACGAGAGGACCCTGGGCACACCGTCTGGGTCTGTATCACAGAGGAGCCACCCTGGATAGCGGGACAGAATTAGTACTGGACCAGGGAGGGGGGTCACGTGGAGGAGCCTCTGGGATCCTGTGGGGAAGGGCTTTCTGAGCTCAACACTTGGGGCTGAAGGGAGTGAAGCCCCATCACTGGAGGTGTGCAAGTGAAGGCGGAAGGCTAAATGGCAGATGGGCTGGGACTGCCCAAGCCAAATGCCTGTGCCGTTGCTGCCCTCCCCTGGTGCTCTCAGAACCTTCCCCCACTCTCACACCCACTGTGGCTCTTCACCCCCTCTGACCGCCCTGTCCCTGGTTTCCAGGGCAGCCACTGTGAGCAGTGCCTCCCCCTGTTCGTGGGTTCAGCCGTGGGGGGCGGGACCTGCCGGCCCTGCCACGCCTTTTGTCGGGGCAACAGCCAGGTCTGCGTCTCCAGGAAGGAGCTTGAAATGGCCAGGAGGGAGCCGGAGAAGTACTCGCTGGATCCAGATGAGGTGAAAGAGGCTGGGGTCCTGAACTCCTGGGTCTGAAGGAGGAGGGGGCCAGGGGCTTGGACTCCTAGTCTGAGGGAGGAGGAGGCTGCTGGGGTCTGGACTCCTGGCTCTGAGGGAGGAGGGGCTGGTCCATGCCTTTTTGTGCTTACCCTGTCCTTCCTTGGCCAGATTGAAAACTGGGTGACAGAGGGTCCTAGTGAAGACGAGGCCGTGTGTGTGAACTGCCAGAATAATAGCTATGGGGACAAATGTGAGAGCTGCCTCCATGGCTACTTCCTCCTCGATGAGAAGTGCACCAAGTAAGTGGAAGGGGGGCCAGGAACCCTTGCCCCGCTCAGTAGGAATAGCTCTGGGAGCCAGGCTCCTCTCCCCAGTCCTCTGCCCTCAGTCAGGAAAGGATGAGATCCCCTGAGGCAGGGGTTGGGGGCGATGAACTAGACTCAGGTGGGAGACCCTCTCCCTCAGGCCAGTGCTGAAACGCAGGCTACCGAGCAGCCCTGGTGGAGACTCTTGGGCAAAGAGAGAGGGCCCTGAGGGAGAGGCCTCAAGACAGCCTCCCCATTCCACCCCCTTCCTTCTGAATGGTCAGTAAGCCCTGGAGTCCGTCCATCCTGGGTTCTAATCCTGACTCTGCCACTGAACAACACTGTGGCCTTGGGGTCAACGGCTTGACCTCTGTGAGCCTCAGTTTCCTCTTCTGGCCTCATGGATTGGAGCTCATGTTTGCAGCATCCAGCCTGGGCCCCTGTAGGTCATGGGAGCTCTATAACCCCTGTCTTCTTCCCTCTCTTCAGATGTCAGTGTAATGGCCATGCGGACACATGTAACGAGCAGGACGGGACAGGCTGCCCGTGTCAGAACAACACAGAGACGGGCACGTGCCAGGGCAGCTCCCCCAGTGACCGCCGAGACTGCTACAAGTACCAGGTGCGGCTGGAGAAGCAAGTTATGGGCCAAGGGCCCCATGCCCAGAGGAGGTCAGAGCTGGGATGAGGTAGCCTGGCCCGGGCAGGACTGACAGCGTGGTTCCGATATCTGTGGTCATGGGGATCAAGGTCAACTTGATAGACTGTTCCTGAGCCCTAGTCAGTTTCAGGACCCGGGCGGTGACGCTGGGAACCCAGAAATGAGCCTCTTGTAGGCGGTGGGGGTGAGGAGACGGACTCCATTACGGATAGTCACAACTTAAAGATTGCAGATGCCAGAAAACTCATCTCATAGTGGCTTAAGCAAAAAAGAAAATGTGTTGGCTCTCAAAACTGAGGTCTGGAGTCCACTTCAGGAATGGCCAGATCTGGGTGCTCACACAGTGCAGTCAGGAGTCCTTCTTTCCCTGGATCTTGACTCTGCTTTCCTCTGGGTTGGCTTCATTCTCAGGCAAGTTTTCGCTCAAGTGGCAGCCCTCACCTGGTCACTTGGGGCCAGTAGGGGATCTCATATTATTACTAATACCCATATGCGAATTCCCCTTGAGTCCATATCCCTTTTCTTCAGCTGGGGGGCTCCTGGAGCCCCCATACTGACTGCCTGGTTGGTTACTGTGTTGCAGGCTCACCTCCCACAGAGGGGATATTCCATGTTCCTTCCTTAGAGTACAGCTCCTACCACCCCACCCACCTACCTTCTCTCTAGTTCCAGAAGGAAGAGAGAATCCCTTGCTTGCCTCAGTCTCCCTACCCATCTATTGGCAAAGATGCGACTACACCCAAAATGGCGACAGAGCTTCACAAGCCTTACTGACTCCTAACATTTCCATCCAAGACCAGAATTTTTGCTTTCTTTCTTTTTTTTTTCTTTTCAGCCTTGCCGTGCGGCATGCGTGATCTTAGTTCCCCAACCAGGGATCGAACCCGTGCCCCCTGCATTGGGAGCTCGGAGTCTTAACCACTGGACCGCCAGGGAAGTCCCCAGAATTTTTGCTTGCTTGATGCATAATCAAAAGGCCCATTGGTCTTTGTCAAAACAGACAGCTTCAGAGCTTCATTCAGACCTCCTCCTCCAGCAGCTCTGTTGGTAGCTCTGAAACAGCAGTTTCTTTAGCTTCTAATGATAGCAGTAGTGGTTAGTATGTAAGGAGTGCCTGCCATAGATACAGTGGAGACAGCACAGACATGGAAGGCTCATGAAGGCCGTGCTAGGGCCTCGGTGAGCTGTGGGCATAAGAGCAAAAGGAGGCTCAGAGACTTGTCCCAGGTCAGACAGCTGGCTGGGTTTGGAGCTTGGACCTGACCTTGGTCAATCCCAGAGATTGAGTGGTTTCCACTGGACTACAGGAATCAAAATAGCTATTATCCAGCCAACTCATTAACTCAACACCTATTTACTGAGCTCCTAATATATGCCAGGCACCGTGCAAGGCACTGGGACACAGTAGGGAACAAAACAGGCGAAATGTTGTGTCCTCAGGGAATTCATGGAGGAGTCCAGCAACCAACGAATGAATATGTCAGCACGCAGCGCGTTAGTGATGAGCAGTAAGGAGGAACATTAAGCAGAAAGGGGGGCCAGGAAATGTTGGGAGCGGAAATGGTAGATACAGTGGCCAAGGAAGGCCTCAGTGAGAATATGACACTTGAGTAAAGACATTCAAACATGGGGGGCAGGGGGCGGGGCAGGCAGGAGAGCGATCCACGCAGAGACTCAACCAGTGCAAAGGCCCTGAGGCAGGACCTACCCAATATAGTCCAGAAACAGCAAGGCTAGCAGGCAAGGCTGGCTCACCTGTGCTGGGCCTGTGATTTCTGTAGTGTTTACTATCTGTGTACAGAGGAAGAATCTCCAGTTCAGCAAGGTTAAGTCACTCTTCCAAGGCCACACAGCTAGTGAGGAGGTAGAGCCAGGATTCAACAGAGCTCTTCATTGCTGTGCCTCAGAGTTCCAGAGGCCTTGCCATTAGGGTGCTGTGGTCACTGGGGTGACACCAGGAACAGCAGTGCTGGAGTGTAGGATGCTGTTAGTGTCCACACCGTGTCAGGGAAATCCAGGGGCGTCACAAGGAAGCTGCTGGGACACTGTGGAAACCCAGGGCACGGGCTACTTACCAATAGGTACAAAATATCAGTCCTCCTTGGAGGAGGGCTGGACACTGAGTTCAGCTCTGATGGCCGCTTCCACTCCCTACCCTGCCCGCAGTGTGCCAAGTGCCGGGAGTCATTCCACGGGAGCCCACTGGGTGGCCAGCAGTGCTACCGCCTCATCTCCGTGGAGCAGGAGTACTGCCTGGACCCCACGTCCCAGACCAACTGCTTCCACGAGCCAAAGCGCCGCGCTCTGGGCCCCGGCCGCACGGTCCTCTTCGGCGTGCAGCCCAAGTTCACCAATGTGGACATCCGCCTGACGCTGGACGTGACCTTTGGCGCCGTGGACCTCTACGTCTCCACCTCCTATGACACCTTCGTGGTCCGTGTGGCCCCCGACACTGGCGTCCACACCGTACACATCCAGCCGCCACCGCCTCCCCCAGCACCCCCACCCCCTGCTGACGGTGGGCCCCGGGGGGCTGGGGATCTGGGGGGACCCGGGGCCGGAGGTGGGCCGGCCACCCCAGCGGAGCCACGAGTGCGGGAGGTGTGGCCACGGGGCCTGATCACGTACGTGACGGTGACGGAGCCATCCGTGGTGCTGGTGGTCCATGGCGTGCGGGACCGGCTGGTCATCACCTACCCGCACGAGCACCACACCCTCAAGTCCAGCCGTTTCTACCTGCTCTTGCTGGGCGTGGGAGACCCAAGTGGACCCAGTGCCAATGGCTCGGCCGACTCGCAGGGCCTGCTCTTCTTCCGGCAGGACCAGGCCCACATCGACCTGTTTGTCTTCTTCTCCGTCTTCTTCTCCTGCTTCTTCCTCTTCCTCTCACTCTGCGTGCTGCTCTGGAAGGCCAAGCAGGCCCTGGATCAGCGGCAGGAACAGCGCCGGCACCTGCAAGAAATGACCAAGATGGCCAGCCGCCCCTTCGCCAAGGTCACCGTCTGCTTCCCGCCCGACCCTGCTGCCCCGGCCCCCGCCTGGAAGCCGGCCGGGCTCCCACCACCCGCCTTCCGCCGCTCTGAGCCCTTCTTGGCACCCTTGCTGCTGACGGGGGCCGGTGGGCCCTGGGGACCCGTGGGGGGGAGCTGCTGCCCACCAGCCATCCCTGCCACCACTGCCGGCCTGCGAGCCGGGCCTATCACCCTCGAGCCCACTGAAGATGGCATGGCCGGCGTGGCCACCCTGTTGCTCCAGCTGCCTGGCGGGCCCCACGCACCCAACGGCGCCTGCCTGGGGTCAGCCCTTGTCACTCTGCGGCACAGGCTACATGAGTACTGTGGGGGGAGCGGGGGTGCTGGGGGCGGTGGGCACGGGGCTGGTGCAGGCCGGAAGGGACTGCTGAGCCAGGACAACCTCACCAGCATGTCCCTCTGACCCGTGGTGGGACCCTCAGCCACAGCAGTGGAGTCCCCTGAGGGGGCCGCCATGGACTTGGGGCCCCTCCACCTGGGACACTGTGTCCTCAGAGACCTCTGGTTTCCTTCCCCTGGGCGGGGGTGGGGGGGTGGGGGGGGTCCCCAGACAGGGCCTTCTTTGTTCTGCATTCAACAATTATTTATTGAATACCTACTATGTGCCAGGCACTGTTGAAGGCACTGGGCAGAGCGGGAACCAAGACAGCCAAGGTTTCCTGATCTCGTGAGATTTAGGTTCTAGCGAAGGGAGACCGTCGGCATGCGCGCACACGCGCGCGCACACAGATGAGTCAGGCCATTGCGAATGGGACGAGTGCCGTGAGGTAGCAACGGGACGTGGCTGTGAGGAACCTTGGGGTAGTCAGTTGGTCATTGTGCGAAGCTAGACTTTAAGAAGGAAACTGGCTGTGGGAAGAGCTGTGGGAAGTGGGATCCAGGCAGAGGGAACTGCAAGGACAAAGGCCCTGAGGCGGGAACCAGCTTCTGTTATTGGAAGGATCGGAAAGCTGGCCAGTGTGACCCAGACCAAGTGTGAAGAGGAGATGAGGTCAGGGTCAGGCAGGGGGCGGATCACCCAGGGCCTGTGGGCCACACATAGGGTTTGGGGTTTTATTCTCAGGGCATTGGGCGGCCATCAGTTTTAGGAGGGAGAATGACAGGATCCGAGGTATTTAAGGGGTCACGCAGCTGTGTGGAGAGTAGACTGGAGACAGTGAGAGAGAGGCAGCAGGGGGACAAGAGATGGGCCGGATCAGGGAAGTGGCCGTGAGAAGAGGAGTCGCGAACAGATGCAGGCTGTGGGTGGAAGGATGTGACGATGGTGTGGACGTCGGAGTGAGGGAGGGAAGGAATCCAGGCTGACCCCAACTTTGTGGCCCAAACTGGGGGTGGAAGGTGGGTTTATAAAGACGGGGCAGACTGGAGCTGTGGGGGGGAGACCAGGAGTCCAGCTTTAGACCTAGATCCCCTTTAGAGACATCTCTTCGGGTAGGTCCAACCAGGGAAACAGAGTCACCCGGAGTATTTCAGCAAAGGGAGCTGAGTGTGGGGATTGGCTGTACTGGTGAGGGACGCTGCCGAGAAGAGATGGGACAGTGAGGCAGCCCAGGGGCGAGCCAGAGCAGGATGCTGCTGCCACCGCTAGGCTGGGGGGACGAGGCTCAGGTGGTGTTACCTGACCCCAGGACCAGGGTCACTGTGCTCAGAGGGGGCATAAGGAGACAAAGCCCCTGCCTGAGATGCCGCCCCAGGAAGGGCAGGGTTGGGTGGGGGACACCAGGGTTGGGAATAGAAATGGCAGAGTTTTCAACATACAGCTCTCTTCCCAGACAATGCTGCCTTGAAGCAGCATCTGGCCTTTCCCCAGGGCCTACCCTCACCCCAGCCACCACCTTGGACTTCTGAGCCCTTCTGCCCCTTGAGGACCGCCTCTGCCCCCCACCCCATCCTAACCATCTTGAACTTGGGACTCCTCCTTTCCCAAGACTCCATCCCTCAGCTGTTTTTTTGGACCCTGGGGAGCTGGGCCCTGTGTCTTCCTCTCCGTCTGAGGCCATGTGTGCCATCAGAGGCTGTCTGAAAGAGGGGGAGCAATTAAAGCAACAAATAGTGTGGGGAAGATCCAGTGTCCAAGTGCTGTCTGTATGCAGCAGATGGGCCGTCTTGGCTCTCTGACCCAGCACCTGAGAGCTGGTTAAATCAGATAAATATCCTTATCTTGGTGCCCCCTCCAACCCACGTGGCCTGAGCCTGGCTCTTCACTGTCTCTCCTGGCGGGGGTGGTGCCACTACAGAAGCTCTTGTTCCCCAGGAGGGATGAACTGAGGGGACATGAGGGCAGTGAGACCTTTGACCCTTGCCCAGATTCCTGTCACAAGGAGACCCCTGCTCGTCTCAGGAAGGAAAACAAACTGCCTTGGTCCCAGGTTTGGGTTTTATTCTGGCCCCTGACGTAAGAGAATTCAGGCAGCGCAAAGACTGAGGTGAGGCCCTAGCACGGCGATTCTTCTCTAATTCAAGTAGATTCTCACAGCCCAAACCAAAAGCATCATGGGAGCCTTTATCCGCCAGTCCCCCGGCCAAGCAAGAGGCCTGTTGCGAGGGAAGGTGGGAGTGGGAGATCTCCATCCCGTCAGTGGGCCTCGCTCAGCGTGGGAGTCTTGGCTGGGAGCGTTCCACAGTGTACTTACAACCCAGCCCCTAGGCACAGACCGGCTGCTTCATCTGATATTGAGCCAAGGACATGATGATGTGTTGGATTTAGGGGGCCTGTGGGTCTCCAGTGTGGCCTGTGAATATCATGGTATTTTCAGACTTTATGAGCAATTTAAGGAATTTTCAGGGATTACTCTGCCCACACACGTTTTGCCTTTATGAGCTGATAGTCGTACCTAACCTCCAAGACGTGACTGTGAGCTTACATTTTACTGAATACCAATGCTAGATGGCTCGCTTGATCTTTTCATGATCTTTGCAACAATCAACTGTATGAGGTAGGTACCATGTAATCCCCATCTTTCAGATGAGAAGACAGAAGTTGATAGACATTATTTAGCTGTTGAGTGACAGCTGCCATTTGAACCCAGACCTGACTCTCACATCCATGTTCCTGACCACCAGGCTCTTCCACCTCCCAAGGAAGGACTGCTTTATTTAGCATAAGTTGACCTAGCTGTCTCAGCACAGAGTGGACACTAGGAGTAGGTGTTCCAAATGGCCAATTTCTGCTCAGGATAAGGCAGAATTTCCCAACTGGGGAGCTAACTAGCAGTGGGACATGCTGCCTCAGGGAGTCCTGAGGCCAGTGGGGTCATCCCACATAACCAGAAAAGAGTTAAGGTGGTTCTTCAAGACTCCTCCATGGGGGCTTCTCTGGTGGCGCAGTGGTTAAGAACCCACCTGCCAATGCAGGGGACATGGGTTCGAGCCACGGTCCGGGAGGATCCCACATGCTACGGAGCAACTAAGCCCGGGCGCCACAACTACTGAGCCTGTGCTCTAGAGCCCGTGAGCCACAACTACTGAAGCCCGCGCGCCTAGAGCCTGTGTTCCACAACAAGAGAAGCCACCGCAATGAGAAGCCCGCGCACCGCAACGAGGAGTAGCCCCCGCTCGCCGCAACTAGAGAAAGCCCGCGCGCAGCAACGAAGACCCAACACAGCCAAAAATAAATAAAATAAATAAAAGTGCTGGCCCTCTGCCAGGTCCCGCTAAACGCTTAGGAAAAAAAAAAGACTCCTCTATGTTGTGTTTGGACCCTTTGGTAAGGTCTCTTATTAGCAGTCACCCTGTGGCTTTGCCTTCCTGAGCAGAGCGTTTGCATTCTGACTGGACTTTTGCTCTGGGGCACAGAGCCACCTTCCCTCCAGCTCCTGTCACTGCTATGCAGATGCTCCTGTACCAGTGCCCCACAGCACGTGTTCCTCCTTTTCCATGTCAGCCCCTCAGCAGTTGCCTCTCCCTGGTACCCACACATCCGAATGCAAGGGGCTTGTGGTGAAGTGAGAGAAAGCCTGGACACGGGATGCTAGGGACCTGGATTCTAGCCCATGTGTGGCCACTGATGCCCTAGGGACCTCAGGAAAAGGGGAGAAATTTTACCAAGGGCCTACAGCACTCCAGCACTGTGCTGGGTGCTTGGCATGAGTCTTTTAATCTTCCCAACATCACAGCTGGGAGGTATGGGCATGTTCCCCCATTCTGCAGATTGGGAAGTTAAGTCCCTTGCCTAAAACTCAGGGCAAATTAGTAGACGAGTCCAGATTCCGACACAAGCCTGACTTTCCATTGCCCCCATGTATTACCTCTAAAATCTCTTCCCTTTTTTTTTTTTTTTTTTTTTAAACATCTTTATTGAAGTATAATTGCTTTACAATGATCTCTTCCCTTTTCTAAGCCAACGTATCCCACCTGTGATCACACATTGTCTCCACCTCTACTGGGCTCCACACTGTTCTGGACATATAGCCGTCAACAAGGTCCCTGCTCTCATGGAGCTGACAAGCCAGTGGGGAGCCAAATAATAAAAGATTCGGTATGTTGGAAAATGATTGGAAAAACAAGGCAGTGAAGGAGGGGGATGGGGAGGTAGGTACTTGCTATTTAATGTAAGGTGGAAGCGGGGGCCTCACTCTTTTTTTCAAAATTTATTTTTGGCTGCGTTGGGTCTTTGTCAGTGCGTGCAGGCTTTCTCTAGTTGCAGCGAGCTGGGGGTACTCTTCGTTGCGGTGCAGGGGCTTCTCATTGCAGTGGCTTCTCTTGTTGCGGAGCCCTGGCTCTAGGAGCATGGTTTTCAGTAGTTGCAGCACATGGGCTCAGTAGTTGTGGCTCGCGGGCTCTAGAGTGCAGGCTCAGTAGTCGTGGAGCACAGGCTTAGTTGCTCCGCGGCATGTGGGATCTTCCCGGACCAGGGATCGAACCCATGTCCCCTGCATTGGCAGGCGGATTCTTAACCACTGCGCCACCAGGGAAGTCCCGGGCGGGCCTCACTCTTAAGATGACGTGTGAGCAGAAGTGAAAGAGTGAGCCATAGGGACATCTGAGGAAAGAGAATTCCGAGCTGAGGGAACAGCCAGTGCAAGGATCCTGACGTGGGAGCGTGCCTAACATCTTAAGAGAAACAACAAAGAGACTCGTGGAGTAGAGAGAATAAAGAGGAGGTAAGGTCACAGAGGGAATAAGAGGCAGATTTTGCAGGTCCTTGAGCCACCGTGAGGACTCTGGCTTTTACTACGTGCAGGAGGAGCCATCAGAGGGTTCTGAGCACAGGAGGCATGTGATCTATTTCAGATGGCCACAGGGCTTCTCTGTGGGGAAGAGACGAAAAGGGTGGAGTTAGGGCAGGAAGCCCAGTGAGGAGCCACTGCATTTGTTTAGGCCAAAGAGGAGGGTGGTTGGAACAAGGAGGCGCAGTAGAATGGGGAGAAGGGAGATTCTGGATCTGTTCTGAAAGTAGAACCAACAGAATTTGTTGACAGTTTGGACACTGGGTGAGAAAGTGGGCAACAGAAGACATGGGGTTTGCTATTTCCTGAGATGAGGAAGACTGTGGGAAGAGCAGACTTGGGGGCGGTGGGGAATCAGGGGTCAGGTCTTAGACACGTTAAACTTAAGATGCTCATTACACATTCCAAGTGAAGAATGTCACTCGATGGTTGAATACACAGAGAAGAATAGCAAATAATACAAATAATATATTCATATTAGAATAGTTATAAATTATTACATAATATATAATAATATTAACAACAGTTTGTTAAATTGACTCTGGCCTTTCCATCTCTTGCTCTCACGGTAGCCATATGACATATTAGGGATTATCCTCAGAGGGAGAAACAGACTCAGAAAGGTTTATTAATTTACTAAGAGAACACAGCTGGTAAGTGGCAAGAGTCAAGATTGAATCCCAGGTCTGTCCAACTTTGAGACCCAAACATCTTCTAATCTGCTAGTTGCTTTTCAGTAAAGGGGGTGGATTGAATTGTATGATCCTTGAGTCTGCCTTTCAGCTCTAGAGAGTTTTAAACCTGACAGTTGTGTGCTTTGAAGACAGAGAGCCTCCACATCTGTTAGGATTGTGTGCAGGCCAAGAGTCCATAGGTATTGAATGATCAGGGGGACTCCCCTAATTTTTTCTTTGAATGGTTATTACCTGGACAGTCCCCAGACAGCCTTTCTGGTTTTGCTTATTTTCAGGCTCTGGGCGGAGCTTCAGGTAGGCAGCTAGGGAGTTGGTGGTTTTACTTTGTTAGTGAGGACTCCCTGGCTTAGTGAGGGAAGAGACTTGCCAATGTCGTACGCAGCAGATCCGGGTCAAGCGTCTGACTCGACTCTGGAACTCCTTCCACACCTAGGCATGTTCCCTGTGTCCCCGCCTCTCTCACCAAACCTCCTCCTCCACCCAGATTCCTTCCCTAGGACAAAAAGGATGTAGGCGGAGTTGGTTTTTAGGTTTTTTTTTTATTGTGGGTGCATTTCTGGTGGCGGGATAGGGCGGAGGGTTAGGACCTCCCAAGAGAAGGCGGAGGAGGGCAGGCGTGACGGGTGGAAAAGGAGAAGGGTGAGGGGAAAGTCTTTACTCTCGGATCTTCAGTTCCCGCGCCATCTGACAGAGGGCGCAGGGCAAACAAAAGGTGAGGGCCGCCCAGTCTTTCCCGATAGAGCCCTGGAGGGTGGGAGAAAGAGGTTAGCAGCCCTAACTTGCATCCCAGGAGGCCCGTCCCCAGCCCTCGGCTCCTGCGGGTCCCGGGCCCGGCGCGCACCTGGATGTGGTAGCGCTCGCGCATGCCGGTGCGCAGGGAGTTCAGGCTTCCGGGCAGGCAGGGAGTGCCGCAGCACTCGCCGAAGTCGTCGGAGATGCGGCAGGCGAGGCACAGAGGGACGAAAGTGCCGCACAGACCTGGAGGGGACGCGGGGCTCTAAAGGCGGGGCCCACCGGGTGCCATCGGCCGGCTCCGCCTCGGGGAGGGGCGAGGCGGGGTCCGCGGCGCGCGGTTGAGGGGCCCAGAGGCAGCTGAGTGTTGGTGGAAGTGAGGGGCCCAGAGGGAATTAGGGGTCCGAAGAGTGGGGTTTCAAGATTGGCAAATAGGGTTTGAAGGGGGAGTTGGGGCCCCAAGGAAGACAAGTGAGGGTGCAAGGGGGACGTTGAGGGTCCCAGTGGAAGTTGGAAGGTGTGAGGCCAGGATCCTAGGGAGTGTCGGGCGTCCCAGGAAGGCATGAGGGTTAGAGACTGGGAATTCAGGGCCCAAGGAAGGAAACTGGGAGTGGGGTTAGTAGGGAGAGGAAGGGGCTGGGGGTGACCTTCGCTCCCCTCCTGCTCTTTCCCCGGGTCTGGGGAGGGAGCGGCGGGCACTCACAGATGGGCATGTCATTGCAGCAGTCCATGAGAGTGGTGTTCCAGTCACAGGGCTGGGTCTGGTAGCAGCTGCTGGCACACTGGGGCTGGCTGGTCACTGGGTAGGACATGGCTGCGGAGGGGGGAGGCGGGGGTCAGCGGGCAGCTTCGCAGCACCTCCTGGGCCCTTGCACCTATGCAGCCCCTCCCTCTGCCGGGCAGTCCGGGCGAGGCCACCAGGCCGCCCGCTGAGGGGACACCACTGTGCCTCCCCCGTTCTTTATGCCACATCTGGGCATCGACACCCCAGTCTGTCCCTGTTGTTGGTGCCTCCTGCACAACTGGTTCAGCTGGGGGTGGGGTGGGTGGGGAGCCTGCAAGTCTAGGGAAGGTTGGTGCCACATGTGGGCGGGGCGGAGACGTGCCGCCGCTTCCTCCACGCCTGGGCCTGGGGAGCTGGGTCCCTGCATGTCGGGGCTTCTGGGGTGCAAGTAGACGCCGTCTGTCTTCGAAGCCAGGGTGCCCAGGGGAAGGAAGTGGCCACGTTCCGGGGACTGGAAGGTTTGTGGTTCCATCCAGCGATCCCACCTTTGCCTTTCACATTGTCGTGCATCTCAAATTACATCTTGCTGGCCCTGAGGAGGTGGCCGTTGGGGACAGTAGAGGTGACAGTGGTGACAGCGTCAGAATCTGTCCAAGGGATGCTGGATACTGGGGGAGGTCAGGGCAAGGGGCAGAGGCACTGGGGGCTGGGTTCTCAGGGGTAAGGATGCTGGGGAGAAAGAGGCCAAATCAGCTTGCCGGCTAGGAAAGACGTGGGATAGGGTTGTATGGGGTTGGGGGCGAGAAACTCGCCCATCTCTGTACAGCTGCCCACAGACCCCAGAGAAACCTCCTCATACCAGAGGCAGAGCTGGAGAGAAAGACCAAGAGACAGAGACAGGCAGAGTCAGAGACAAGGGGAGAAAGAGATCAGAGGTAGGTGCCTATAGAGATGCCACCAGTAACACTCACACCTGCCCAGTACTCTTTTTCTGCAAGCCCATTTCACAGACAGCACACTGAGGCTCAGTGAGCTGAAGAGAAATGCCTCACATCTGATGGCCCAGCCAAGAGGGTTAGTAGAGGGGGTACTGGCCCCCAGAACTTCCAACTTCAACTCAGTGCCATCAGGTTGAGAAAGGGGGGTGGGTCACAGGGGGTATTGAGAAAGACAGGGATGTCCAGAGAGGTAAACAGAGACTTGTAAGGGGACAGAGAGATGTGAGTGGAGTTGGGTGGGGGGAGAACAGAGCAGAGGCACCAACCTTTGAGCAGAAGTCTGTGGGCAGATGCTCCTACCTGCAGGACTGCTACAGCGATGATGGAGACAGAGGTGTGGGTGACAACTGGGAACTGAGTTGCTTATATCTGGGCAGGCCACGTGGCCCTGGGTGGGGCTCTGACAGAGATGCCCAGGGAGCCAAGCCGGTCTGTCCGACCCTCTTCCCCACACTGGGACTTCCCCTTCCTCCTTCTCCATCCCTCATCCCCCTCTCCTGCCTCCTGCCTGGCCTCAGAGGACCAAGGAAATCGTGGGGGAGGGGGTCCAAGGATGAGGAGCTGGGAGTAGAGGTCTAAAGGGAAGTGGGCAGAGAGACCGAAACATGGAGAGCGAAGGCTGAGGGGAGGTGCAAGGGGCACAGCTGTACAGACACCAAAAGAGAGGGAGAGACAAGAGAGATAGGGAGGGAATGGGAGACAGAGACAGAAGGAGAGGCCCAGAGGGGAGAGAGAGACAAGGAGATTCAGAGAGATGGAGAGAGAGAAGATGAGAAGACATGGAGAGAGAGAGAAATAGATGCCGAGACAGAGAGGCACAAAGATCTGGGGAGAAATAACAAGGGGGAGAAGAGATTCAGAAAAAAGACACAAAGATAGAAAGGTGGAGGGTCAGGTGACTGGAGGTGCCAGCCACTGGCCACACCAAGGCTTAGAGGGAAGGGAAACAGGGAGAGGAGAAAGGCCGGTGGTGCAGGAGAGTGCAGAGTGGGCTCCCAATGAGCCCCCTCCCACCATCCTTAGTGAAGCCCCGACTTCTTCCCGGGGAGAAGGGGCTTTGTGCCCCCATTCAGGGCCACCGGGCACATGGGGGGAAGTGTGTTTTGGGGGTGACCCATGCTGGAACCAAAGTAAATAAACCCACCTCACCCAACTCCAAATTAGGAAGGGAGGAGGCTGGGGACTGAGAAACTTCTGGTTCCTGAGGGAGGTGGATGTGGTCTAGGACACTTCAGTCCTAACAGAGCAGAGGACTGGGGCCCCGGACTCCTGGGTCTGAGGGAGGAGGGGGCTGGGCGTCCAGACTCTTGGGGTTAAGCTAGGCTGCATCCGTGCGTGGGGTAGGGGTCTTGGGATACCCAGACTGCTGGCTTCCTGGGAGATGAAAGAGCTGGGGGCCTGGAGGCCTGAGTCACCAAAGTCTCCCCTCAACAGGTCTGGCGGGGTTGGAGGTGACTCAGTGAAGGAAGCAGAATTAGAGCTGGGTGGGGTTCCCACCACGGGTGTCACTCCAAAAATGTAGGAGGCACCAGAAAATTGGGTTGTCAGCTGCAGAGAAGGTGGTGCTGTCAACTCACTGGGTATGAGTATGGGATGATGAGGTGGATCACCCTGCTGGTCTGGGATCCCAGCTTTCCCCCCGCAATCCTTGATTTCCTGACACCACCCAGATGGCTTGCTGTCCTTGTCCCCAGACGTAAGGGCAGCACTCAGCGTCTTGTCTGTCAGTGTCCATTACTTGGTCCGGGAGCCTGCATGTCTGGGAAACATCTTCTCCCCCCTTCTGTTCTAGGGTCCCTGTCCCCCACCCCACCCCCACCCCCGTCTCTGCATCTTTGTCTCTCTGGCTTTGAATCTCTCCTTTCCTTCTTTCCTCATCTCTGCAGATCTGTTTCCAAATTTCTCCTGGTTCTCTGTCTCCTCATCTCTGAGTCTCTCTTCCCAAGCTCTGTGTCTCAGCGTCCTTATCCTGGAGTCTCTGCGTCCTATCTCAGCATCTCTCCCTATCCTGAGGCTTGCTCCATGGAGGCAGCCACAGAGCCCCACCCCCAGCTGTCCAGACCATGGGCTGCAGGTGACTCAGGATCAGATCCTAGGGCTCCCAAGATGACAACCTGAGTTGTCCTCAAGTTTCCTCTCCCAGCTCTGACACAGCCTGGGGGCCCCAATTAGATAGATACAGAAACTCATGTACGTGAGGAAATCAGGACTGGGAAAGCTGTGAGGTGGCTTGCTTGGGGGTGAGGAGGAGGGCAGTGGCAGGAAGAGGAGAGCTGGGGGCTGAGGAGTGAGCATGGCAGCGTCTCCAGGCTTCTGGCCTGCATCCTCCTCAAATAGGGTTGCCAGATAAAATGCAGGATGTCCAGTTCAATTAGAATTTCAGATAAACAACAAATACTTTTTTAGTATAAGTATGTCCCAAGTATTGGATGGAACATATTTATACTTAAAAAGTATTTGCTGGGGCTTCCCTGGTGGCACAGTGGTTGAGAGTCTGCCTGCCAATGCAGGGGACACGGGTTCGAGCCCTGGTCTGGGAGGATCCCACATGCCGCGGAGCAACTGGGCCCGTGAGCCACAACTACTGAGCCTGCGCGTCTGGAGCCTGTTCTCCGCAACAACAGAGGCCGCGATGGTGAGAGGCCCGCGCACCGCGATGAAGAGTGGCCCCCGCTCGCCACAACTAGAGAAAGCCCTCACACAGAAACGAAGACCCAACACAGCGAAAAATAAATAATAAATAAATTTATAAAGTTCCTACCAAAATTCTAAAAAAAAAAAAAAAAAAAAAAAAAGTATTTGCTGTTTATCTGAAATTCCAATTTAACTTGGTGTCCAGTATTTTTATTTGCTAAATCTGGAAACTTACCTTCAAAGAGGGGAATCCAAGTCCCTGGGTCTTTTCCCAGAACCCAGGAATCCCTCCTCAGACTCCAGGTCCCACTCCCACTCCTCTCCTCCCCTAGAATCCATGAATGAGGTACCCAGCCCCTACTCCCTCAGAACCCAGGAGTCCAGGCTCCCAGCCTCTTTCTCCCCAGAATTCAGGTGTCCAGGCCAGTTCAGGGTACAGTTGCCCAACGTGGGTTTCACAAGGCGGGTGGTGCCATCTATGGCACTGGCGGAACCGGTCTGGCTGAGCAGGCAAGTGAGGTGGCCCCCTTCCCATTGTAAGCCTGCTGCATCCTCCAGGGCCAGCCCAGCGGGGCTGGGAGCGGAACAGGAGGGACTCGGAGCCCTGGATGCGTCACCGTGTCTGGGTTTGGGTGTGTTGTATCTCTTTTGTGTGGTGTGTGCTTCTCTGGGTGCTGTGCATCTGTGTGGGGTTTGTCACGATGTGTCTCTCTTTGCGTGTTCCCGCATTCTGGGGTGTGACACGTGAGGAGGTCTTTTCTATTTGCGTGTCTGTATTGCCCTCCTGTGATCCTCCTTACTGTGCATCTGTGTTTGGGTGTGGTCTCAGTTGTGAAAGTTCCCTAATTCTGACTAGATTAAGGCAGGAATTATTTTTTGAGTGGTAGCTTTGTGTGCTGGACTCCAGAGCCAGAAAACCTTAGTTCAAATCTTGATGGCCTCTGAATGGCTGTGAAACCCTGGGCAAACCACTAAACTTCTGTGGACCTCAATTTTTCCATCTACAAGATGGGTTGCTGGGAATAGAGATGCTGAGAGGATTAAACGAGTTAATCCATGTAAAGAATTGCACCTGGCCCATAGGAAACATTTTTGTGTTTATGGGGATGACGACGGTGCTCTAGTTGCTGGAGATACAATAGTGAATAAAACCAGGTCTTTGCTCATGGACCTAGTAGGGATTAGATGAATGGCCTGTCTATGGCTGGGCATATAACTGCATAACTGGGGTGTCTGTTTTGCATGAGGAATGGGATATTTCTGTGTGTTGTCAGTGCGAGCGATTCCACGATTGTGTGCCTATGTGTGTGTTTGTAGGTAATTGCACGTGCCGTGTGCGGAGTCTCTGCTTGTGTGGGTGTAAATGCAAGATCACACCAAGCGGTGTTGTGAGGACACATGTTTGCTGTGATCTTACACTTCCGACTCTGAGGTGCCAGGGATGTGCCTGTATTTGGGGTCTTGAGAACTCATCTCTCAGCCACTCCTTTACATGCCCTGTAGGACAAGCTCATTTCAAAATGAGCTGCAGTTTCTCCCTAATGGGGATGGTGGGCCCAGTGGCTTCAGGAGAGACACCAGGGTGAAAGGGAAGGTGGGAGGAGACAGGTCAGGCCTGGGCGAGGATGAGAAAGAACATGATGGGAAAACAGAGAGAGATGGCGGATGGGGACAGAGGAAGAGCCGCACAGAGAGATGTGGATGTTCGTCCGTCCATTCCATAAGCATTTGCTGAGCCCCTGCAATGTGCCAGGACCTCTGGCAGGCATTGGTTCAAGGTAGAGAGACCTAGAGGGATGAAGACCCACCAAGAAAGCTTTTGCTGCCCCAGGGTGGCCCACCTGCGTCCACAGTGGGCCTCAGTGACAGTTCTGAGTGATGGGGATGCAGCAATGGGGAGGGACAGAGAGGGACCTGCCCCGTCTCCGATCCTCCCTGAGGCTGATCTGTCCAGATCAAAGAACATAGGCCGTGGGGGAAAGGATCCTCCCAGGCCAGGGGCACCCCTGTGAATCCTTTTCTTATCATCTCCTAATAGGATAATGACCCACCTGTACCCTCCTAATCACTATTTTCGACCTCAGTCAGGCCCAGCACCCACAGTGAGAAGGGTTGAACAAGCCTGGTATCTTGCAGTCGAGGAGGACATACCTGGGAGTCCCCATCCCTGGTCCTTCCTCCCCCAGACCCCAGGAGTCCCAGACCTCAAACCCCCACCCCCATCCCCTGGGAGTCCCAGCTCTCAGTCCTTCTGTTTTTGCTGTGTACCTTCTTTTCTCTCTCTGGGCCTGTCTGTCTTTATCTGTTTATCTCCATCTGTGTGTTGTGTCTCTCCTGTCTCTTTACATCTGTATCTTGATTCTCTCTCACTGGGCCTCAATTTTCTCACTTGTAAAATGGGATTAATAATAATAATAATCCAATCTCTTAGAGCTGTTAGGAGGAAGACATGAGATAATTATGTAAAATGCTTAGCACAGAACCTGGGCCACAGTAAATCCCATACAAATGAGTGTTATTATTTTTTATATATATATTTTTTAATTAATTTATTTTATTTATTTACTTTTGGCTGCGTTGGGTCTTCGTTGCTGCATGTGGGCTTTCTCTAGTTGTGGTGAGCAGGGGCTACTCTTTGTTGCGGTGCCCGGGCTTCTCATTGCGATGGCTTCTCTTGTTGCAGAGCACGGGCTCTAGGCACGCGGGCTCAGTAGTTGTGGCGCACGGGCTTAGTTGCTCCGAGGCATGTGGGATCTTCCCAGACCAGGGCTCGAACCCATGTCCCCTGCATTGGCAGGCGGATTCTTAACCACTGTGCCACTGGGGAAGCCCCTATTATTTTTATTGTTTTCAGTATTTTAATCTCTCAGTTGTATGCATGTTTTTCTCTTTGTTTCCACATGAGTCTCAAGTCTCCTCCTGCTCTGGGTTCCTTTTGCACACAGCACCCGCCCCTGGGTTCCCTTTCAGGGATGAGGAAAGGGCATTATCGAGGCCAGAGCTTCCCCTAAGCCTTTTCCTCTTCATCTCTACTCCAAGCCCCACCTCAGGACCCAGAACTCTGGCCTGGGGACAAGGCCTGGCTCCAGTACAATACAGAGCCACATAAAGTCCCGAACCCCAAATCTGTCTTCCTTGGTCAGGCCAGTGACTCTTGGGATCCAGGAATCCCTGTCCCTAGAGCGTGACCCTTCCGGTTCCCAGCTCCTCCCTCCCTCAAGATCCAGGAATTCGGACGCTCAGCCTCTTCCTCAATCAGACTCAGAAGTCTAGGCTCCTCAGTCCCTCCTCCCTCAGGACCAAGGAATCCGGACTCTCATCCTCCCTCAGGACAGGATCAGTCCGTCGAACAGCCCAGCTTCGTGCAGCCGAAAACCTCGTTCCAGGTCCTTCTGCAGTCGACCACGCCCTCAGCTATCTCCCATTTCTGTCTTTCTAGAGGCGTGTCTGACACGCGAGCACTCCGCGGCAGTCAGTCGAGCTGTGAAAAGCTACCCACGACGTCAGTCACTATCTTCCAGCCAATAGACACTCCGCCTCCTAACTCCCTGGGCCACTCAGGGCAGGGCGAGTTCCCTAGTAGGCGGGGCCCACAGCTCGAGTCTGACAGCGATAGACCCAGTCTCCCCGCCTGTCCTGCCGGGGTGTCAGGAGGCCGGGCCTTTGCCGGTTGGTGTTGGGGTCTGCTTCTTAGACGCTGGAGCGGCTCTTGAGTGGACAGGTTCTGCGAGGCTGTCCTGGTAAGCCCTTCACAGCACACCCAGTATTGGGGTTCTGGACATAGCTCGGATGGGAAACGGTGAGCCTTGGTGAGGCTTGAGGCGGAGCGGGGAGCTGGGTGCACAATCTAAGAAATTCATCCATCCATTCCCTTCCTCCCACCCTAAACTTGATTCTCGTCTGCCCCTACCCATCCTGCTCACCCATGCGTTCAGTCCTTCCTGCCCTCATTAAGTACCTCACTCATTGATTTCCTCATATAGCCACTCACTGGCACCCGTTCATTCACACACTCAGCCACCCATTACTTAAACATTTCCTGAGGCTTCCAATGTGCTAAGCCTCGTGCTGGGCGATGGTGGTAACCACGATGAATCAGGCCTGGGCTGTGTCCTCAAGGAGGCCAGGTCAGATGGGAGGACAGACCCACATATTGATATGCAGGGGTGGGCAGAGGCAGGGGAGTCCAAGAGAGTCTTTTTTGGGTTTAGTGGGTCAGGAAAGGTTTCAGAGGAGGGAACCTCCCTCTCCTGACTCCTCCTGCCTCCTTGATGTACCCCTGGATTGTCTCATGAAGACTTTTTTTTTAAATTGAAGTACAGTTGATTTACAATGTGTTAATTTCTGCTGTACAGCAAAGTGATTCAGTATATATATATATATATATATATATATATGTTCTTTTTAGTATTCTTTTCCATTACGGTTTATCATAGGATACTGAATATAGTTCTCTGTGCTATATAGTAGGACCTTGTTTATCCATTCCATATATAATAGCTTACATCTGCTAACCCCAACCTCCCACTCCATCCCACCCCAATCTCTTCCCCCTTGGCAACCGTAAGTCTGTTCTCTATGTCCCTGAGCCTGTTTGTGTTCATGAAGACCTTTTGATCTGTGTGCAAAACAACCCTCAGTACCTCACCCACCTCTCACACGCCTGAGTCTCCTCCCAGTAAAGAGTCTCACCGTCCACCTGCTCCCCCGTCCAGACCTGAGTGTCCCCTTCATCCCCCTGCCTTCCTGTAACCTCTGCTCCACCCTCAGTAAGTCCCATTTATCCAACCTCAGTTATGGCTCTGGGATCTGCTGCGCCCCTACTTCTACTCCTTACCTTCATGGCCTCTGCCCCAGCTCAGGGCTTGTCTTCCCTGTCCCCAGCCTCCTCTTTTGCTTCCAGGGCTCTAGTCTTGCCCTTTTCAGTCCGTTCCCCAGTTTCCCACTAGGCTCTTTCAGTGCCTGAACTGATCCTGTCCCTCCCCTGCTCAAAGCCCTTCTGTGGCTCCCACTGCCCTTCATTTATAGTCCAAACTGCACTCCAGGCCCATCACGATCTGCTGCTGACCACTCCCCACTTTGCACCTGAACTTCTGGCCAGGCAGAAGCCTTGACCACTGCCTGCTGGCTCCCACAACGTTGCGTGCTTCTTCTTCTTAGCAAACTTTTGCTCATCCTTGGATCACCTCCTCTGTGAAGGACTCCCTGACTACCACAGATGGAGTGCGGGGACTGTGACAGCCTGTGTCTGGGTCTCTCCCCACACCCTCCCTGAGTCCAGGGTCGGAAATTTCTTGAAGGCTGGCCCTGGATGGAAATCTCTGCTCCAAACTTAGGGCCTACAAAGGGTGAGGGACTGAGTGACTGTCACAGCTGGGCAGAGCTTGGGTTCCAGTATTTTGGGTGACCAGTTTGTTTCTGGTTTCCTGTTAGCTTTGCCCCAGTTCTCTACGGAGTTCGGGTTTTCTTTTCCTGGTGTATGCTGGGGCTGGGTTTGTAGAGAGGAGTAGCTGAGAAGCCAGAGTCCTGTGGCACTGTACCTGAATTAGGTCTGAGGGGGAGGTGGGTCTGTGTTAGTAGGGGGCGGTCCTGCCCTTCCTCACTAGAGAATCCAGGCCCGGAGACCCCTCCTTCCTCAGGATCCAGACCTTGAGCCTTCTGCTCTCCGGTGCCAAGTTTCTCGGTTTCCAATGCTGCCCCCTAGTGGGCGACCCCCACCCACTCTATTTGCGAGAGAGCAAACTAATTAAACACTTTTATTTACAAAAACAAACAAAGCAAACCGTTCTGCAAAGTAGGGTCAGGCCCCGCCCCTGCGGCGGTCGCGGCAGCAGAAGGCAGTGGTGGAGTGCAGGTCTAGCTGTCTCGGAGACTGGTTTGTGGGCGCCCCCCGCCCGCAGGCCAGGGTCTTAGCTTTCGGGGGCCCTTGCCCCGCCCCCCCCCTTGCCGCACCCTCGATTTAAGGCACAGCCCGCCCCCTTCCGCCCGGCCCGAGGGAGTGGCCGGATGGGCCGGGAGCCGCGGGCATGGGTCCCCGCCGCCCTTTCCGAGGCGCATGCATTACGGAGCCCTGCGCAGATGGGTACAAGAGGCCTTTAGTGTCGCCCCCCGCAGCCCCCCTCTCCCCGCGTGGCCTGGCTCCGTCCCACGGCTCAGACCGGCGGGCCCGGCGGATTGAGGACGAGGCGGATGCGCTCCACACACAGCGCCGCGGCCTGCCGCGTCTCATGGCACAGCGCCGCCAGGCTCAGGAAGCCGTGCGGCAGGTCCTCCACCACGCGCAGCGTCACGGGCTGGCCCAGGCTGCGTAGCCGCCGCGCGAACATGACTGAGTCGTCCAGCATGGGGTCCAGCGCGCACGCCTGCGGGACGGCGGGGGTGGGGCACAGGGGCAGGGTAGATGAACGCGGGCAAATACGTGGCCATGGGGGTGGATAGAGGCAGGAGACATGGGGAGGGGGGCGGAGAGTCGGAGAATGAGTTTAACTGGCCTCTGCTTAGCTTCTCCCTTCCCCCAAAGACCCACCCTCTCTTTTCCCCTTCCCCGACTCTCCAAGCCCAGCGCCTGCCCCAGGTACTCAACAAGACTCCCTTAGTCCACCCGTTGCCAGGCCTTCCCTCCTCTTCAGCTAGGCTTAGGCAGGCTTCCTCCATTCCCCCCACTCTGCCCCCGCTGGGGGCTCCCTTCTCCAGGTGCACCATTGCCCCGCCCTCCCCGCTCCTTGCCAGCTCCACCTTCCCTGTCTGGCACTCACCACGATGTGCACAGGTGGCAGGGTCTGCAGCATGCTGTCAGGTGCCAGCAGCGGTGACATGAAGGGATTCTTGACGATGGGCGACGAGTAGAGGGTCATCCGTTTGGTACCGTGGCTGGAGCGCCTGGGGTGGAAACCCTCAGGGAAGGCAGCACACACACCTTGAACTCTGTCCTTGGTGCTCAGCTCAGCCTCGGCCTCAGATTCTTCAGATGCAACCTCGGGCCGAAGTAAGAAGTTGATGGCTGAGGGTGTGGAGTGGCCACGTGCCTCCGCTGACAGTGACAGCTCTGGGGTGTCCGGTGTCTCAGAGCTGCCCCTTAGGCTCAGGTCATGCAGTGTCAGGCCCTTGAGGGAGTCCGTTCCCAGTGGGCCCTCAGGCTGGGCCAGTGCTGTTTCAGACACACTGCACCGCATCGGCTCTGCGAGAGGAGCAGGGTTAGGGGGCCAGCCAGGGACACAGATAAGCCTGGCTCTGTTGGCTGTGTGTATGGTTGGCTGGCCGGGAAGATCATGGGAAGAGCAGTGGCCGGTGGAGGAGTTGCACCCTAGGGCTGTGGAGGCCTAGAGTGTTCCCCCAGACTCCTTCCCTGGGAGTGGGCGGGGAACTCCAGGGTGCCCCAGGCTGCAACTCCAAGGGGGAGGTGGAAGGAGTCGCAGGTCTTGGAGGTGGAGCTGTGTGCTAATAGAGGGGTGTTTGTTTACTTCTGGGAGCCTGTTTCCTTCTCTGTACAAAGGGGATAAAAATAGCCCTTACCTCATAGGAGGTGGTGAGAACTCAGTGGGATAATAAGATTTGGGATTAGGTAGTGCTACCCCTGGGAGGTCATAATATATCAATATTTATGTTTTATTACCAGGTGCCCAGTTCCAGCTGCCTCCCTGGACCCAGCACAAGGCCCAGTCAACTTTTTATTGTCACTTGACACAGAGGGTATGAATGGATCAAAGTGGAGTAGTCAGCAGGCCCACATGGCTTGAAAGGAGGCTCTGTTCACAGGGAGCTAAAAAGAATCTTGAGGACATATCAGGTTCCTAGAGATCCCACATCTTTAGCCACGTAGATATGCTCCCAAAAGTTCCTTCGTGTTCTTCACTTCATCTCTTCCCTTTGTTTCGTTTTTTTGGGCCACGCTGGGCGGCATGCGGGATCTTAGTTCCCTGACCAGGGATCAAACCCATGCCCCCTGCATTGGGAGCATGGAGTCTTAACCACTGGATAACCAGGGAATTCCCCATCCATTCCTTTTGAATGACCAGACAAGCAAGTGCCCAAATGATGCTAAAGGTATGCTTCAGGCCTGCCTGGTATACCCACCTTGGCCTCAGCTCCATTGATTTTATCAGACTCATGCTGCTTACCACTAGGGCCAGGACCTTACATTTTTCAGTTTTTTTTCCACTTGCCTTTATAAATCCATAAAGGCAAAACGCAAGACGATATGAGAATAACTGCATAGGTGCCCTGTGCCCCAGAGGGTCACTGGAACAGAACTGTTGGCTAGAGTCACAGGGCACCAGTCAGGGGACCAGCATCTTCAAGGAGCACCTACTGTGTGCCAGGTATTGTGCTGGGTGCTTGGCACAAATAGGTGTGTGCAGTCCTTACAACAACCTTATGAGGCAGGTATTCTTATTGTACCCATTTCACAGAGGAGCAAAGCAAGGCTCACAGATACCGTGACCTGCCCACGTCAGCCAGCAACCAGCCAGTACCTGGTACAGTAGGGAGCTAGACTGGCGTGTGCGCCTCTAGGGTTTGCTCTTGTCACCTTTCTCCTACAAGGAAACCGCCTATGCCCAATGGTCCATGTGCCTAAAATTCAAAATCTCTTTTGTTTTTGGGTATATTTATTTGCAACCATTGGAATATCCTAATATTAAAAACTGAATTAAAAATAAAGCACATTCAATTGGAATGTTTTTCTGAATAACAGGAACTGTATCTACTTCTTTTTTTGGCCGCGGCTTGGGGGATCCTACTTCCCCGACCAGGGACTGAACCTGCACCCTCGGCTGTGAAAGCGCAGAGTCCTAACCACTGGACCACCAGGGAATTCTGTGGGAACTGTATCTGGTTTTTTTTTTTTTAATGTCTCTACTTTTGAACATGCAATTTCTATTACCCAGAAAATACTACTGAAAGTGATTTGAATTGGTTGTGCTTTAAAATCCTTAAAATGTTAGGAAATGGTGGGAAAAAATGGATCCCTGGATGGAAGTGATTTTTGGCTGCCTGAGGGTCCTCCTACCCACCCAGGGCTGGGAATCTCCTCCACTTCCTGAGGTCTGTCCAATCTTCTGATCTCCCCACGCCAGGGCCAGCCCCTGGAGGGGGTATATCCCCATGCACTTCTGTTAAAAGTCTGGAAAGAATCTAGGAGGGTTGGACTCCCACCGAGGGCCCAAGGGATTTGGGTGGGGTTCTTGGGACTGAAAATCAGGACCCTCGGCAAGCCTTCTGAGTCATTCCCCAGGGTGCCTTTCTGAGAGAGGCTGTTTAGAAAGCTAAATCTTACAGTTCCTGGGATTCTGAGTTGACCCGGGGGACCAGAGTCCTGGAATTTCTAGGATGTGGGCTGTCGTGGACAATCAAGGCTTTGTGGTAGGGACTTGGCACAGATATGGGGCAGAGCCAGGAAGGTGATCTCTGCTTCCCTGAGGGCCCAGGGCACAGCCTCTTGCCTCCCCCAGGACTTTTGGTGTGCCAGGCTGTCCCTCCTGGCCACGCTGGACGGGTGTGTGAGGAAAGGGCGTCACTCACCTGCTATGGGCACCGAGTTCGGGTGGGACTTATGCCCGCTCAGCTCCAGAAAGGAGTTGAGCCACGAGGAGGCGCCCAGGCGGAGGTCTCGGAAGAGCAGGGCTGTGTCCCGCTGCACCAGCCCCATCATGCCCAGCGCCTTCTGGCCCGAGTCAGAGTGGTCCTCGGTCTCCCCACCTGGGAGTGTATGTGGGGGGCTGAGTTGGTCTCTTCTCTTTCTGGGCCCAGTCTCAACACCCAGAACCTCAGGCATCTGTGCCCCCAGGGACCCAGAATATCTGATGGCTTCAGCAGGAACAAGGAGTCTCAGATTCCCTCTCCTTCATACCCAACGAGACAGGGCTCTAGTCTCTGACCCCAAAGGACCCAGGTATCCAAGCACCCGCAGGGCCCCAGTCGAGTGGGTGTGGGACTAACCAGCATAGGCACTGACACACTTGGAGAGTATGCTGAGGGGCAGCAGGGGGTCCATGAGGCTCAGAAGGCGGGAAGGAGAGGCGGTAGCCTGCAGCATTGTGGCCGGGTAGGCTGCCATGATGCCATCTGGCAGCCGCACCCCATAGGCCGCTGCCCGAAGGGACACGGTGAAGCAGAGATTCCCTCCTGCGCTGTCTCCTGCGAGGCATATCCGCTCACCCGTTGAGCCTGGTTTGGAGGGGGCTTGGTCAAGCCTGGCAGGGAGGAACTGGAGCTCTGGGCCAGGAGCACTGGGCTCTCAGAGGTCAGGTGTCGGGGGCCCAACCCCAGGGTCTAGCCAACTGCAATTTTAGACACTGGTGAAACTAAGGCAGGGATTTGGACCCATTTGGGGGATAGCGGTCAGAGGATAAGGCAGCCTTGGGACATGGAGAGGCCTGGAGATCAGGAAGCTCTGGGACGCTTGGGAGGCTGGAGGTCAGAAGCAAGGAGGGAGGGTGGTGGAAAGGGGAGACCAAGGGCACATTTCAGGAGGGAGGGGCATCGAGGCCAGCAGATGGAAGCCAGGGTTCAGGCTGACTGCACGCAAGGGCTACGGGCCCTGTGCCCTGAGGCACGGCCTCATCCTGTGCTTCCCAAGCTGTGGGAAGTGGGAGGTCGGAGGAGCTGGGAGAATGGGCTGGAGGGAGGCCAGGTGGCTGCCAGCACAGGACAGCAGTGGGTAGAGAAACAGGAGGAGGGAAGGAAATGTCGGAGGCCACGGGGAGGTGGGGGACTAGAGTGGGCGGAAGCAGGAGGCAGGAGGAGGAGGTGGTTGAGATGGAAGGTGGGAGCACCGCGGCGGAGCTGGAGGAGTGGGCGGGGGCGACAAGCGGGGTGAACAGGCGGCAGAGCGCCGGGTGGCAGGAGATGGAAGGGGAGGCGGGGCATGCAAGACTGAGGCCTGAGCAACTAATGGCTCGTTCCCCCTGCAGCAGGCCGGGGCGGGCCCGGGGAGCCGGTGGCAGTGAGGGGCTCAGGCTCACCGAGGAGGGCACAGTGCTTGACGGCCCAGCAGTAGGCGTAGAAGCACTCCTCCAGCGCCCGGGGGAAGGGGGCCTCGGGGGCCAGGGAGTAGTCGATGGAGAGGATGGGGGCGCCCAGCTCCTGGGCCCAGCTCTTGAGGTAAGGCTCATGGGATTTGGAGGTCTGGGCCACGAAGCCGCCGCCATGGATGTGCACTACCAGGCACCTGGAACGGGGTGCCTGCTGGGGGCGTGACCGCAGCTCCAGGCTCCTGGGGCCCTCGGACCTCACCAGGCTGCTGAGCTCCTCGCTGTCCTGGGGGTGAGGAACGAGGAAGTGGGTCAGGCCGGTGTGGTCTTCCTGGGCCTCACCCCACCAAGGGTATGTGCTCAGAGACAGGAGTCGGGGCAGGTGTGGGCAGTGAGAGGCGGGAGGACATCTGGGGAAGGTGCGCCCGTGCTCCTCAGCTCTGTACCTGTTCTGGCTGAGGCAGGGACCCTACCTGTCCTTCACGCAGGTCATAGGAGATGAGCCTGACGAGGACAGGCCCGGGGCCTGTGTGGGCCAGTGGGGGTGAGATGGTGACCATGACCTTGGGGTCAGCAGTCAGCGGCATTTCAAAGGCGGTGGGTGGCAGGCTGAGCAGGCGGCTTACCCTCACGGTGGCTGATGCCATGTTTGCTAGAGACTGGTGGGAGGGAAGAGAAGGCGCGCTGGAAGGGGCTGCTGGCAGGGGTTCCCCTCACACCTCCCCCCCGACCCCCAGTCTTTTTCCTCCTGTGCTATCCCTGGACCTGGAACACTGCAGAGGCCCGGGACGTGTCTCTGGGCCTCAGTTTCCCTATCATGCACCAGGTTGGGGCCCTCACCGTGCCCCACGCTCACCGATAGCACCTGGATCTCTGTGATATTCCAGAAGGCTTTCCAGAAGTGCACGTCCAGGTTCTGTACGATCCGCTCAAACTCGGCCCCACGCAGCTCTGGGTCGATGGCAAAGCGGCCGCCGGTGAAGAGGGAGCTGGCTGTCACACCTGGGGGTCAGGAGGGGTGTCAGGGAGCCCCTGGCAGCCTCGCTGGGGCAGTGGTGCGGAGGAGGGACAGGAGGGGAGGGGAGGCTGCAGGCAGGTCCCTGCAGGGACTCACTCAGGCCCGTCTCGTTGCGTTTGTAGTGCTCCCCGAAGGACACCAGCCCGATGGAGATGGTCTGCAGGAATGGCCGGATGGCGGGCGTGAACTGTGGAGACATGCCTCCA
This sequence comes from Eubalaena glacialis, assembly GCF_028564815.1. Taxonomy (NCBI): domain Eukaryota; kingdom Metazoa; phylum Chordata; class Mammalia; order Artiodactyla; family Balaenidae; genus Eubalaena; species Eubalaena glacialis. The sequence continues at coordinate 57,995,255 of NC_083733.1, read as the reverse complement.
AGTCAGGGACCAGGGGTGGGCAGGAGTGGGGTGGGGCAGAGACGTGGGGGGTAGATGTGGTCATTCAGCAAATATTTAGTGAGCTCTGGCTGCGTGCCAGGCACTGCTCTAGGCGCCTTCACGGAGCTGATGTTGTCGAAAAGACAGACAATACTCAAATAAAGGCGTGCCATATAATGTGAAGTAACGATCGATGTTTGAAAAGACGGTAGGTGGAGGGGACAGACTGATGATTAGGGGTCTGACTCCTCATACGGGTCTCCAGGAGGGGACTTGAGGAGGGATGGGAATGAAGCGAGGGAAGGCTGTTCCCTGCAGGGGGCGGGACACATGCAAAGGCTTTGAGGTGGCTCTGTGCTTGGTGTGATGATGTGTGTGGCGGGAGCAGTGAGCCAGGGGAGGGGGCAGGGGCTGAGATCAGAGAAGCAAAGGCGGCTCACGTGGGGCCTGAGGATTTGGATTTGTTCTAGATGTGGATGGAGCCATAGAGGGTGGTGAGCTGGGAGAAGGATGACGCAGGGATCCCTGAAACTCAGCGAGGACAGAGATGAGGTGACGCAGGCAGTGGGGGCCAGTTAAGGGGCAGCAGGGAGACAGAAATGGGAAAGGTCAGAGACAGGGCCCGAGATCCTGAGGCAGAAAGAGTCAGATGGGGAGACCCAGCATCTGAGAGGAGCCAGACAGCTAAGAAAAGACAATAGAGAGACCAGATCAGAGGAAAAAGAAAGCCACAGAAGGCTGGGCAAGGGGCCCGCAGGGTTCTTCTGTTCATTCAGCAAATACTGGCCTGGGTCCTATTGCGTGCTAGGCACTGGGCTGGAGCAGGGGCCGAACGAGACCTAGACAGAGAGGGCCTCTGCCCCCTGGGGCTGGCATTTTACAGGGGCAGGCTGTCCTGCAACATGGCACAGCTGGGCCCTCAGAGAGGAGCCGTCAGGCATGGACCTGCCCCTGGCCGGGGGCCCAGTGGGCCAGAGAGCACAGCCGGGCTCAGGTGGCCCTGGGTTCTCACTCCCGAGCTTCGAGGGGACGGCCGGGACACAGGGAGGAGCAGGCTGGCCCAGCTGGGCCGATCAGTATTTGTAGATTCAGCTTGGGCGAGGGGAAGTTCCCAGGAAAGCCCAGGCTGGATTGGTGAGGATGGGCTGCCCCGCATGGAAGCAGAGAAAGGTGGGGTGTGGTGGGAAGAGGCTGAGAGACTGCCAAGCTCAGCTACACTGAGGCTGGGGGAGGCCCAGAGAGGGTCTGAAGGGGTACAGGGTTACACAGCTCCATATACTCCTGTTGGGGTTCCCAGATGTGGCTGGGGACTGTGGACCTAGCACTGACCCCAGATGGGGGCAAGTTGGGCCTTGGCTCTGAGCCTGGTGCCCCAAGTGCCTCCCAATTCTGAGTCCCCGAAATACTCCTCCTGTGAGTCCAAAGGCCTCAGGGCTGCTTCCCTGTCAGTTCTGAGATAAGCTGTGTCTCCCTGAGGGTGGTTTGGGTTGGGCAGAGGACAGGAGAAGGCCTGCAGCTGGGGGTCAGGGCCCCGGTTCAGGGAGGAGAGGGGCCACAACCAGGTCTTCCTCACTGCCACCAACTTGGATATGCTCCCTGGCTCTCCCTGAAACCTGAACATCTGGATTCTACTGTGCCTTAGGTGAGTCGATATGCCCAGGCTGACGTGGGTCCAGTTGAGAAGCTTGGGGCCCCTCCCCTTGAACCTCTGTAAAATGGGGCTGGCACCTTTCCTCCCTGCCTGCCAGGCCTCCGGTGGGGATGACTAAGTGGGACGTGCTCTTACAAACTGGCCTTGAGAACAGTACTGGCTACTCTCCTAGAGGGTCTCCAATGAATTCAGGTGTCAGACAGGTCACATAAAAGAGTGAATGGGGCTTCCCTGGTGGTGCAGTGGTTGGGAGTCTGCCTGCCAATGCAGGGGATATGGGTTCGAGCCCTGGTCTGGGAAGATCCCACGTGCCGCGGAGCGGCTGGGCCCGTGAGCCACAGTTGCTGAGCCTGCGCGTCTGGAGCCTGTGCTCCGCAGCAAGAGAGGCCGCGATGGTGACAGGCCCGCGCACCGCGATGAAGAGTGGCCCCAGCTTGCCGCAATTAGAGAAAGCCCTCGCACAGAAGCGAAGACCCAACACAGCCATAAATAAATAAATAAAATTAAAAAAAAAAAAAAAGAGTGAATGAATCTCCTGAGTGTAGGACGATAGGGAGCAGTGGAGATCCTGGTGCAAGAAGCGATGCAAGTTAAAGATTTCTTCTTCCACGGTAGATTCGGCCAAAGGGCCACAAGTTTGAGACCCTTCGTGCAGTGCTGTCTGAGCCCCAGACGGCTTCCCCTTCCTGCATCTGCTGTTTGCTGAATCCAGTAACACAGACCATTGTGGTTCCTCTACTATGCTACTGGGCCTGGTTGGGGCCCACCGTGTGCCTTCACCATGGGCCCGGAGGGGCAGGGCAGGGGGCTCACCTGGAAGCCCAGGCAGCGGCCGTAGAAGCAGCCCTTGTGCAGAGTGACGTACTCGTGCAGGAAGTCGGCAACGAGCCTCTCATCACCCTCGAAGAAGAGCCTCCCGGGCTGGTTGGTGGCCAGCAGGTGCTGAGCGTAGTAGGCCAGAGCACGGAGCTGGGTGAGAGCGGCCAGGTAGGCCTCGAGTTCGGCCAGGTTGTGGCTGGTACGGAAGAAGATGCTGCGGCGGTTAGAGGCCACGTAGCGGGACTTGTGCAGCAGGTGCCCCAGGCAGCAGCGGGCTGTGTGCACCAGGCTGCGGTACCCGTTGGCCGGCGTCTCTGCGTCCAGGTCAAAGAGGTGTGCCACGCTCAGCAGGCGGCCCAGGGTTGGCTCCAGCCCCAGTGCCTGTTCCCGAACACCTGCAAAGACGCCTGACAGCCGCCGTGCTGTCTCCCCAGGGCCCTGGCTGGAGAAGAAGGCCATGTTGTCCTCTGCCAGGGTCACCAGCGACTGTGTCATTGTGCGCAGGTCCATGCTGTGCGAGAGCCGTGAGGCTGCGGGCAGGTCGGGAGGCACATTAAGGCAGGGCTGGATCAGCTGGGCCCTGGCGTCCAGGAGTCCAGGCTCTACCCCCTCCTCCCGCAGACTCACGTCAGGCCACAGCCCCTCCTTCAGACCAAAGGATGGAGTCTAGGGCTCCAGTTCCTTCCTTCCTTGGGACCCATGAGTCCAGGTACCCACTTTCTCCCTCCTCAAGAGCCAAGTTTGATCCCTCAGTCCCCACCTTCATAAGACCCAGGAGTCCAGGCCCCAGAACCCTCTTCTTCAGGCCCCAGGAGTCCCTGTTCTCTCTTATTTGGGACACTGATTGATTCCTTAGCTCCAGCATCTGTCCTACAGCCCAGGAGTCTATGTAACCCTTTCTCCCTTCTAGGGACCCAAGTTCAGGCATCTGTCTCCATTTACTCTCCCGGGGCCCAGGACTCCCTCTAGGTTCTGAGCAGTCTGGACCCCCCGTTGGTCCCCTCTCTCAGGACCAGGAGTTCAAGCCCCCATCCTACCTCCTTCTCAGGTCCCAGGGGTCGCCCACAGGCCCTTGCCTTCTGCAATATTTGGGAGAGTTCAGCCCTCAACCCACCGATTCCCATCCACCTGGTGGTGTCCCAGGACCCTGGTCCCAAGCCCAATTCTCTTCCTGAACCCAGGAGTTCATATTTCTAGCCTTACGTACAACTGAGGGGTCACTCCTGCCCCCTCCTGGTCCCTCCAGTCTGGCTGTGGAATCCCCTCCAATCTTCTCTGGGGGTCCCCAAACCTTGGTTCCACTCCTCCCCCAGCTGGGTCCCTGGCCTTCAGGCCTGGCTTAGCTTGCACGGGCCAGCCCTGCTCCCTGCCTAGGATGGCATTCATCCCTGCCATTAACCTTGAACTCACTCTGCATCAGACTCTGTGCTAAGAGCTTTCTCTGTTTGCTCCTTTAGGTTCTCACTAACCCTCTGAGGCCCAGGCTGCCTCGGTTCATGTTTCAGCTGTTACTAGGAGCATTCCCATCTTACAAGAGAGGAAACTTGAGGCTCAGAGGTGTTAAGTAAGGAGATGAAAGTTGCATTGAAAGCGGCAGAGCAGAAGTCAGACCCAGATCTCTGGGGCCAGAGCCGTTACTTTTGCTGGTCCCCGTCCCAGGGCTCTGGAGACTGGGCCTCTAGCTCTGGCCCTCAAAAACTTGCCCTGGACTAGGCCTGACTCCCCACACTTCAGGGTCCCCGGTTAATCTTCCCTTCAGGATCCCTGTCCTGTCACCCAGGTCCTGGACAAGCTGTTCTTGCGCCCCTTGGCGGGGATGCTGCCCTCTGCTTCAGATACTCTTCCCTCCTGAAGCCCATCCAGCACCTTGCCTGACTCCCAAGTCGAGGGTCCCCTGATCCCCCAGAAAAAGGTGTCTCTTTTCCCTTCTAGGCCCTGGGGTTTGGCAGCGGCCACTCCTGTCTGTCAGCTGGCAGTGAACTCACCCCTCCCAGGCCTCTTCAGAGCTCCCCAGGGCTGGGACTGCTGACTGTGGCTACTGCCAGTTGCAGCCTGGGGTGATAATCCCAGGGAGGGGCCCAGCCTGCCCGGGGTGTGGCCGCCAGCTCCACCTCCCACCCAGAAAGGACAGTGAGAGCCCAGTGCTGTAAACAGAGCCTGGGGCCCGACTCCCAGGCTCCTCCTCTGCCTTTGAACCCTGGAGTTTGGGCCACCAAGGCCCTCCTCCCCCAGTCCCAGGAGTGCAGACCCCCAGTCCCCTCAACAGTTAGAAACTGAGGCATGCAGGTCCCCTGTCCCCTCCTCCCTTCGACCCAGAAGTCTCACCCTAGTCCTGAACAAAGTGTGCCCTCTCACCCAGCCTGGCTGCCCTCCTTCTCCCCAGGGTGGATTCAGGGAGCAAAAGCACCATGACTGACCGCAGCTCCTGCCCCCAGACTGGCCGTGGCACAGCCGGCCCCAGCTGGTGGGGAGAGAGAGGGCAGCCAGCCTTGCCTGTCCCTCCCAGGAGGACAACAGCCGATTAAGGGCAGTGCCAAGCTCAGCTAGGGGCCCAAGCCACAGGTCCTGCCGTGTGGTGTTCCCACCCTGGGCACCCTGCACCTGCCACTTACCCTTCCAGCCCATCCTGCTGTGACTGTCATTCCCACCTCACACATGGGAAACTGAAGCTCAGACACACTTCACCTTCGTTATGCCACGTGCTCCTTGCCTGGCCAGCTCTTTCTCACCCTCAGGACTCAGCTTCTCACCTCCTCCAGGAGGGCGTTCCCTAATTGCTCCTCCCCATCTAAGATGCACCCCCTACCACTGCTTTCTGCCATCATCTTTAAGTTGTTCTTCTTCCTAGAATTTTACATATTTGCAGTTTTCCATTTATTTGTTTCCATGTTTGTTGTTTGTGTCCCCCCAGGGGCAGAACCAGGCTTCATGGAGCTGTGACACTTTTACAAGTGGAGGTGGGGCTCTTTAGGAAAAAGAATAGAAAACCACAAGTATGATATTAGGTACAGGGCCTTGGAAGAGGCCTGTGCAAATGAGAGGCCTCAGTGTCATGTGCTTGGCTGTAGGTGAATCCTCCCCTGTCACTCTGCCTGGGATATCATCCCCATGGGGGCATGGGATGGCCCCAGGGTCCATCATGGGGCCTAGCACATAGCAGGTGCTCAGCAAATATTTGAAGAAGGAAGGAAAGGGAAGAGTCAGAGTGGGGGCAGGAGGGACTGGATGGGAGTTTGGGACAGGCCCACCCCTCCCCAGGACAAACAAACGGATGGACAGACAGAGGCCTCTGGAGTCAGCTCTGAGCTTGGTGGCTGTGACAACAGAACACCGGCCGAAGCCACCGGCCAGGTGATCCTAGATGAGCTTGGTCTCCTCATCTGGAAACTGCGCTTGGCCATCCTGCCCACTGAGGGCCGGAAATGATCTTCGTAAGCAGGACCCCACGGCGGCATTTCTGCTCGTGGTTTGCTTTGTGGTTCTCACTCAGCCTCACTGAGATGTATCGGGTCATTTTTCCATCTAACATACTGTACAATTTACTGCTTGTGCTGTTTGCTTTCTGTGTCTGACACTAGATTATAGGCTCCCTATGGGCAGGGATTTTGTTTTGTTCACTGCTGTACCCCCAGCCCTTGCTCATGCCCGGCACAGGGCTAGCGTGGTATTTATTGCATGGCTGCGGTTTCCCATTTTATAAAGCAGCTGTCATTTACTTCCTGTCTCTGGGGTAGGGCTCCTTATCGAACATGAGGGCACAGGAGACCTGGACAGAAGAAGTAACCTGCACAAAGCAGTGAGGAAGAGGCTGGATCCCAGGCGCTGCCCTTTGCCCTGTTCCAGGCGGCTCCCTGGGGGCTGGGCCGGATGGAGCAGGGAGGGTGGGATGCTGAGGTTGCCAGAGGCTTGCCAAGAATCTGAGGCAGAGGGCACTGGGGCAGGGGCAGGCCATCAGGGCCTTGGGTGAGGACTGGGGCAGAGGGAAGGGTGAGGGTCCTGCTGCCTGGGCACTAGCCCTTTGCCCTAAACGGTCACAGGACAACTGGACCCGGCCTGGATTTTGATCCCTGGGAACTGAGCAGGAGAGAGAAGGGTGGTAGGGAAGTAAGTGGGGGGAAGATGGAGGAAGGGCCAGGTATGGGGCCTGGGAGGGGCAAGGCCTTCTGAAGGGCAGAGGCCTGGGGGCAGATGCAGGCGAGGGGGCAGTGACCGTGGCTCTATCCCTGACTGTGTCTGCACGAAAGAGCAGACACTGCTCTAAGACAGCTGTGTGCCAGGCACTGCTCTCTTTCTGTGCTTTAGGCCAGGTAACTCGTTTCATCCTTTCCACAACCCGTGAGGTAGGAACCATCATGACCCATTTTGGCAGATGAGAAAACTGAGATGCAGAGAGGTGACATACCGCCCAGGGTCCCCGAGCCAGCAAGGATGGCACAGCTTCTCTGCTGTGTTTCCGTGTGTATCCGTGTTGCTCCTTCTGTCATGTCTCAGCTCTGTGCTTTCTGGGTGGGCAGGTGTGAGTATGTCTTTGAGGTTCACATGGAGGTACATACATATGTAGGTTCCTGTCATGCCTAGCATTGGTCCCGGCCTGTGTTTGTGGGTGAGTGTGTCTACATGTTTTCTCAGTCTGTGTGTTCTCGTTGCTCAGTACGTCTGCAAGCATATTTGTATGCATGTGTCACGGCCTATCTGTGTTGCTCAGCCTGTGAGGGTTTCTGTGTCTCTATTTCTCTTGGCCTGTGAGATTGTGTGGCCATGTGTTTGTATGTGTATGGACGTATATCTTTTGTGTGTGTGTGTGTGTGTGTGTGTGTGTATGGTACCCATCTCTTCCCATTTGCTCCAGTTCGAACCCAGGGCATCAGCATGGCCACCTCCCAGTCCCATCCAATCCATCATGAAGTCCTGTTCCCCCTGCCTCCCCTAGAAAGCACTGGAACCTGGCCCTTCTCCCACCTCCACTGCCCCTTTCTCTAGATGACTGTAACAACTCTTTCTGTGTCTGTTTTTGCCCCCTCCATGTCTTTTCCACATAGCAGCCAGAAGATTTTTCTAAAACTTAAATCTGGTCACACACTCCCAACCCTTCAACACCTCCACCTTTGCTCTCAGGATAAAGAGAGTCTGAGCTCTGAGCCTGTCTGAGCTTTCCTGTGTGTGTCTGGAGCCAACTCCAGTTCTATCCTTGGCTAATGATGATGTCTATGGCAGGGAGGATGATGAGTCTGGGGGTCTCTGGGCCCGGGGGCTATGTCAGTTTCTTTCCTGCACAGGAAATTCCCGTAGGTCCTCACTTGGACTGACATATACTCCTAATCCAGCAAGGACTTCATGTGTGCCTCTGCCTGAGGCTTGCAGCATCTCTGTTGGTCTGTCAGTGTTTCTCCAGCCCACTGAGATCTGTAAATAATGTGACCCCCTAGGGAACCCAGGTGACAGCACTTCCTTCTCCCAAGTGAAGGTTAGGCTGTCCAAAGCCAACCCAGGGCCCCTTAGTCCTAGGAGTAGGAGTCAGGAATTTAGGTCCTAGGGCAGCCAGGCTGAGGCAGGCAGACTGACAACGAATGGATGAGTGGATTGAATGAAGGATGGTGGGACAGGACAGTCTGAAGCTGTACTGCACCCCTCCTCCAGGCATTCCCCACTATAGGGCACCCCTTCCTCCTACCTGACTCACCCCTAAACTTCTTCTTTGGGCCACAGCTTCTAAATCTCTTCTCCATTACCGTCTCAAGAGTGTCAGAGACCTGAAAATCGGCGTTTGAACCATCTCCCACGTTGAAATCACAAGGCAAGAGCTGCCACGGTCACACAGCGAATACGGAGCTAGAGCGGGAACCCTGGTTCGGGACACTAACATTCTGGACTCTACTCCCAAGACGGTACTGGGGCGTCCGAGAGTTTCTATGCTGGAGGTGATATTTCCCTCTCACATCACCCGCTTCTCACAGTGAATTATCCCCGCAACCCCGCCCCGCAGGGCAGCAATGAGCCAGTCCACGGGCCCCCCCACTTCTTGTGGCAGGAGGTCAGTCCACTCGGTCCCCAGTTTCCCACAGGATGTCTAAGGTTCCTTCCGGCCTCCTCCCACTCACCTTTGGCTTTGCCTTGTCGCCACCGCCCGCGCCTTTGACTTTTGGACCCCTCTTGAACCTTCTTCGAGCCCGGAGCCCCAGCGACCACCGGGAACCTCATTTCCCTGGCCAACTCCATCAATTTTCCGCGGTCCGGGCCCCGGGGCCAATTCCACCCACCTGGGCCAATTCCAGCCGCCAGTCACCGCCCCGAGGATCAATCCTCGCTACGTACCACCGTCGGGCCCCCACACCACCCAATCTTGGACTTGCTTCTCTCTGGGTCCCGCCCTCTGAGCAAGGAGAGCCGCCCTCCACAGTCGGGTCCCGCCCCCCACCGCTAGTGCCTACAACCTGGTCCCGCCCCCTCGCACGCATTAAAGGGCCCGCGACCAACAAAAAAAGCATCCCTGGAGGCGGCTAAAAGCGTATTCGGTTAGAGCTAGTGGGGAGTCCCACGGGGGTCACCCCAGCAAGGAAGCCCCGATGTTGTCACGTGTTGGCTGTCATCCTTGTCTTCCCACTCACCTTCCCACGTAGGGATTGTCTAGAACGCACCGAGTCTGCCCGCCGAGAGGTGAGCCGGATGCCACTTATCCTCCGCCTAGGGGCGGGGAGCGGGCCAGGTCCTCGGGCAATTCAAAGCCGAGGCGGGGCTGCAGTGCAGGAGGCGTGGCTCTGCCAGGGAGCCTTTGGAGGAGGAAGCCCCGCCTTTCCCCCCTGCCCTCTGTCTTTTAGTTCTCCTATTGCTCCGTTTCTTGGGGTTCTCCTCTCTGCCCTGTCCCTCCCCGCGAGAATGGAAGGGAGGGAGCTGTAGGGTGCTCGGCGCCTGCGCACTAGCTCCAAGCCGTGCACTGGCCAGCAGGGAGGAGAGGCGGCCGCGGGAACTGCGCGAACCTGGAAAAGGCGGGAAACAGAGGAGGCTCGAGGCTCGCGCGTGCGCACACACTCAGTTGTCTTTCTGAGGGTCCCGGAGAGGCGGCTTTGTCTGTGGCGGCGCTGTGGTGAAGGCGTACCTTGAGACTGGGTTCGGGAGGCCCAGGGAAACCGCTGTTTAGCACCAGAAGCACCATCCCGTCCCTCCTCCCCGCCCTTCCAAATCACAAGAGCAGCTGTGGCACTCAGAGACACCGATGACCCTCTTCTCCTCAGTCCTGAGAGAGGAGGCCCAGCCCTTACGGGGGACACAGGCCTCTGGGCTGAGACCCCCATTACCAGCCTTCGGACTAACCGTCCTCACAGCGCCCTCAGCTTCCGGATTGGGGCCACCTTGTTTCCCCCCCTCTGGCTGTTTCACCAAGTCTCCCCACGTTCCCCGGAGAGAACTTGCGGCCCCCGCCTTGTGCAGGGCAGGGCTTCTGAGCGCAGAGAAGGAGCTCAGGGCCCGAGCCTGCTCCCCGGGGGCACCATGGCCGGCTTCGGAGGAGGGGCGGGGATGCTGCCGCCGGCGGAGTCTTGTGCCCACGACCCGCCCACACCGCTCCCCCAGCTCTCCCTCCCGTCAGCGCCGACCTTGCCTGGGACTTGGGCGGAGCCCCAGCGCCTCTCCCAGGCGCCCCCTTCCTGAGATCACAACCCACGAGGCCATGGGCCCGGCGGGCCTGGGACTCCCTGGGGACAAGTGTCTTCCTGCCCACTGGACAACCCAGAGAGCTCAAGGGTCGCTCCTGCCCGGTTTTCGGCCTGGCCTGCGTGGACACTCGCCGAGGGTAAGGGTCCACGTTCAGCAGGGTGCCGCGGTGGCCCACTTGGTGCCCGCCCCAGAGCGGTGCTCAGAGTTGGGGGCCCAAGGGATGAGTACGGGGCCCTCGCCCAGGGCCTTTTTTAGTTTCTGTTTGATTTCCCCCAGATCCCCGCGGGGAGGCAGCCTGGAGCAGGGGAAGGAGTCAGAGGCTAGCTGGGGATCCTGGCTTGGCCCCTAACTGCCCAGCCTCCTGCAGGATCCCTCTCTTCTCTAGGGCTCAGCTTCCTCCTCCGTCAAATGGGGCTGTTGATCTGTGTCTGCCGGCACTGTTGCGGGGTCACCTGAGCTCACCTGACATTCTGGCAGGTCTAAGTTCTTCCTGACCAAATGAATGACCATCCCTGGGAGGCCCCCTTCCTCCAAGCTCAACTTACCTGGGTTCCGGTAGTGTCTGGGGTTCTGGCTGCTGGTTTTCTTACTGGGTAATGACGTCCCACCAAATCCTGACATCACTTCATAACCAGGTTTCCCCTTGAAGACCAGCTTCATTCCCTGGGCCACTGTTCCACCCCTCTTGGCTGGCAAATTGGTCTCTAACATGAACCCCAAATCTGATTCTGGGCCTGAATCTGTGACCCATTCAAGAAATGTCTTATGTTCTGAGGCCGGTTGCTGTATGGATGGTTCGTTTGGTTTTGACAGAAATTGCCACTCAGCCAAAGATCCCTCTTGGGATTTGGCTCCCTGGGCTGGAGCTGCATGCTGGGCTGTAGGGTCTGACTGTCGCCTTCTCTCTTGGGACATCAGTTCCGTCTGGGCAGGTGGTCCATTTTGGGGTCCAGGTCCTACCTGGGCTCCAGCTCGCTCTCTCAATTCCGGCTCCTGTTGAGTTCTAGAATCTTTTCCCGGCCCAGGTCTGTGCTGTGAGGCAGCTTCCCGTTTCCTGAAGGGCACCCTTTGGATGGGAGGTGACTGCTGTGGTGCAGGCTCCTGTGGGGCAAGAAATTCCTGCTGCAAAGCAGATTTTTGCTGTGCTCGAGGTTCCTGCTGGGATTCAGCTTCATGTTGGGCAAGGGGTCTTTGCTGTGCAGTGTGCTTCTGTTGGGTATCGGGTCCCTGCTGAGCCTTAGATGCTGGCTGAGCTGTGGGTGTCTTTTCTGGCCCAGACTCTGACTGGGTGATGGGTGTCTGGTGTGGCTCAGGTTCCCAGTCAGGCCTAGAAACTAACTTAGAACCTGGCTCCATTGTTGTTATTTCCCTGAAGGGAGATGTTGATCTCCCAGGCTTCATCCTTCTCGGCCCCCACAGGCCTCCTTTGTCACAGATCCCTCACTGATTGCTCACGATGGCTCCCCCCTTTGGGTTCCACTCCTTCATCCTGGCATCCCTGCTCTTTCTTTTTTAAGGCAGTTGGCAAGTGGCCCCCTACTCCTGTGCCAGGTGATGTGCTGTTCCTCCTGCTTTGAGAGGAGGATTGGGAACAGGAGGAGGCTGTGTGCCCAGCACACTCTCCTATCGGAGGGGAGGGGCTTGCCCTGTTGTGTCATAAATAGGATCCCACCCAACTCACCACTCAGTTAAAATGCTGCTCCTCATAAGGCCAGCATCCCAACTTAGTCCTCTGTTCAACCTGGATGACAGAAGCCAGATTCTGGCTTGGTGTTTCTTTTCTTTTCTCCCCTTCTGATGTTTGAGGAAATGGTCAGAGGGGGAGGCAGGATCTACACATTTTTTTTTTTTTGGCTGCTGCGGTTTGCGGGATCTTAGTTCCCCAACCAGGGATTGAATCTGGGGCCACAGCAGGGAGAGTGCTGAGTCCTAACTACTGGACTGCCGGGGAATTCCCAGGATCTACACTGTTTTAATGTTTTCCTCTTTATTCATTCTTTCAAATGGTTGCCATTTTATTTCTTTATATTATCGTTCTGATCATTTTACTCCCATGTTAAAAAAAAGACACCCTCTCATTTTTTCACTTGAAGCCCTTTTCAGGACCACACCATGTCTCTAGCTTTCAACTCTGCTTCTGCAAATATGTATTCTGTAGTAGATTGGAAAGTTACAGAGTCAGATGACCATTGATGATGATGATGATGATGATGATGATGATGATGATGATAATCATAAATACTGGAAGCATTTTACCTGCTAGGAAATTGTGCCAGGTTTTTTTTTAATCTATATTATCTTTACTAAGACAATGTCTGATTCATTGCTTTAACTCCTTTCTTTGCCCCACCTAGCTCTTAGCTCAGAAGGGTTTGTTGAATGAGTAAAGGAATAACAGGTTGGGCAGTGGAGAAAGATTGAGGGTGGTGTTGGGGAGAGGTGTGTGTAGAATCTGGATTAAGTTTAGAATTTACAGGGTAAAATGGGTCGACTGGATTGAACGTGAATTTCCGGACCCCTTTGAAACAAAATGATTTTGCTCTATTAGATTTAAATATATTAATTGACTTACGTTTGCTACTTGCCTGGTTGTATTTAAGGTCAGGTGGTGCCAGCTAGGAAACCTGGATTTCCTGGTTTCTTTCAGGTAAGTAAGCTTAAGCCTGGGTAGGTAGAGGGCACAGGAAAAGACCGTCAGGAGAAGGCATTAGAGGGAGCAATAATTTTGGTGATAATGCTTTTTTTTTGAGAACACTAGAACGGTTTAGGGAGTAGAGACAGGGATAGGGAGCTTGAGGTGGGAGAAGAGCATCTTAAGGTGCGCTCACTGCTTTGTTGACTGAGAATGTTTCATCGGGAGGGTGGGCTCTCATAGCTTCTGTAAGGGCAGAGCAAAGCTTGCCAGCTGAGAAATTGCTGGCAGGCTCTGGAGGGCTTGGTTGGCTTCTTGTGGTGTCTTTAGTGTCCTAGGTTGAAAAGAAAAGGGGGAGACTACTGTTAATGCATTTTTTAAATTTAATTTTTATGAGAGCTTTTAAAATGTTAAAAGTAAGACTCATCTAGTGGAAAAATTAAAATGAAACTTATTTATTTTATACATAATAGTTTGTTCTCCATATCTTTTTGTAGGTAAACATAATAGTTTACTTTTAAAAAAACGAGCTTATACTGTACATATTGTTTTGCTCTGTACCTTTAACAAATCTTTTACTATTGCACAATATTTTATTTATTTATTTATTTTTGGACTGCATTGGGTCTGCATTGCTGCGCGCAGGCTTTCTCTAGTTGCGGCAAGTGGGGGCTACTCTTTTTTTAAAAAAACAATTAATTAATTAATTAATTAAATTTATCTTTTGGCTGCTTTGGGTCTTGTTGCTGTGCGGGCTTGCTCTAGTTGCGGCGAGCGGGGGCTACTCTTCCTTGCGGTGCGTGGGCTTCTCATTGCGGTGGCTTCTCTTGTTGCAGAGCATGGGCTCTAGGCTGTGAACTTCAGTAGTTGTGGCACGCATGCTCAGTAGTTGTGGCTCGTGGGCTCTAGAGCACAGGCTCAGTAGCTGTGGCGCACGGGCTTAGTTGCTCCGAGGCATGTGGGATCCTCCCGGACCAGGGCTTGAACCCGTGTCCCCTGCATTGGTAGGCGGATTCTTAACCACTGTGCCACCAGGGAAGCCCCTATTGCACAATATATATATATTTTAAATTTATTTATTTATTTGGCTGTGCCGAGTCTTAGTTGTGGCATGCAGGATCTTCGTTGCCACGTGCGAGATCTCAGTTTCAGTGTGTGGTATCTAGTTCCCTGACCAGGGATTGAACCCAGGCCCCCTGCATTGGGAGCATGGAGTCTTAGCCACTGGACCACCAGGGAAGTCCCTATCGCACAATATTATACATCTATAGAAGTCCATAAAACTTATGTGTGCAGTTCAATAAATAGTTACAAGGAAGATATTCATGAAACTACTACCCAGGCCTAGAAATAGAATATTGCCAACAACCCTCCTCCTTTTCTGATTACTAACCTCTCTCTCCCCCTCACATTGGTAATCCCAACTTTTATAGTAAACATTTACTTTTTTTCTTTATAGTTTTACCACCTACATATAAATTCCTAAATAGTTTAATTTTGCCTTTTTTTGAACTTTATGTATATGAAATCAAGCAATAACTATTTTCTTTTGTTTTTTTTTCTTTTATTCAACATTATGTTTGTAATATTCATTTATGTTGTTTTTTATTGTTCATTCTCATAGATGTATAATATTTGAATATAGTACTATTTATTTATTCATGGATCAGTTTTCAGTTTGGGGTAGTTATGAACAACGCTGCTATGAAATCCTTGTTCATGTCTCATAAGCAAGCATTCTTTTTGAGAATACATCTAAGAGTGGAATTGCTTGGTCACAAAGCTTAAACTTTAGTAAATAACCACCAGCACTTTTTCAAAGTGATTTAGCAATTTACACTCCCATTAGCAGGAGATGAGAGTTTCTCTGTTCTACTCTCTGCCAATACTTGGTATTGTCAGACATTAAAATTGTTGCCAGTCTGATGATAGATAATGATCTCTGTTTGGGTTTAATTCATATTTTTCCAGTTACTAGAAGGGTTGAGTGCCATTTCACATGTTTATTAGCTACCTGGATTTCTTGTCTCTGAAGTGCCTATTCAAATCTTTTTCCTATTTGTTGTGTTACCTGCCATTGATCTACAGGAATTCTTTATATAGTCTGAATAGTAATCCTTTGTTGATCATATATGTTGCAGACATTACTCCTACTCTGTAGACTGTCGTTTTATTCTTCCTTTTGGTTTTGTTTTGTTTTGTTTGTGCCACGCAGCTTGTGGGATTTTAGTTCCCTGACCAGGGAGCAAACCCGGGCCCTTGGCAGTGAGAGCGCTGAGTCCTAACCACTGGACCACCAGGGAATTCCCCATTTTATTCTTTTGATGATCAAAATTCTTAATTTCAATGAAGTCAGATTTATTAATCTTTTCCTTTATGACATATTTTTTGTATCTTGTTTCCTACCCCAAGGTCATGAATATATTCTCCTACATTCCTTTGTCTTTCATATTTAGATCTTTAATTCACTGAATTTTATTTTTGTGATGGGTTTAAAATAGGGGGGTCTCTGCACCTTTATTTCACTTAATGTATTGTGGATATCTTTCCAATGAATACATAATGATCTACCTAATTATTTTTGTCAACTGCAGAAGTGCCCAATTTGCTTTTGATGAGTTTTTAAACTGAGGTATAATTGACATGTAACATTATATTAGTTTCACGTGTACAACATAATGATTCGATATTTGTATACATGGTGAAATGATCACAGAATAAGTCTGTTAATGATGAACATTTAAAATTTCATTTATTTGTCAATACAAATACTGGTATAATTGATATGCTTGTACATATATCTTTGAGTATGCATGCTAATATTCCATACTAGAGATTGTGAAGTGAGATCACTGGTTAAAAGGTACACACATTTAAGTTTTTTTTTTTTTTGGCCACGCCTCTCGGCTTGCAGGATCTTATTTCCCTGACCAGGCATTGAACCAGGGCCCTGGCAGTGAAAGCGCCGAGTCCTAACCACTGGACCGCCAGGGAACTCCCTGTTTTTGATAGGTATACTACCAAATTGTATTTTACCTCCATCAACAGTGATAAAGATCTTGATTTATCTTATTCTTTTTAAAAAATTTATATTTTATATTGGACTATAGTTGATTAACAATGTTGTGTTAGTTTCAAGTGTACAGCAGAGTGATTCAGTTATACATATACATGTATCTATTCTTTTCAAATTCTTTTTCCATTTGGGTTATTACAGTGTATTGAGCAGAGTTCCCTGTGCTATACAGTAGGTCCTTGTTGGTTATCTATTTTAAATATAGCAGTGTGTACATGTCAATCCCAAACTCCCAGTCTATCCCTCCCCCACCCCCCTTCCCCCCCATAACCATAAGTTCATTCACTAAGTCTGTGAGTCTGTTTCTGTTTCTGTAAATAAGTTCATTTGTATCATTTTTTTTAAAGATTCCACATATAAGTGATATCATGATATTTGTCTTTCTCTGTCTGATTTACTTCACTTAGTGTGATAATCTCCAGGTCCATCCATGTTGCTGCATGGCATTATTTCATTCTTTTTAATGGTTGAGTAATATTCCATTGTATATTTGTACCATATCTTCTTTTGTAAAAAAATTTATTTATTTAATTTATTTATTTCTGGCTGCATTAGGTCTTCGTTGCTGAGCACGGGCTTTCTCTAGTTGCGGCAAGCGGGGGCTACTCTTCATTGCGGTGCGTGGGCTTCTCATTGCGGTGGCTTCTCTTGTTGTGGAACATGGGCTTTCGGCGCATGGGTTTCAGTAGTTTGGCACGTGGGCTCAGTAGTTGTGGCTCGCAAGCTCTAGAGCGCAGGCTCAGTAGTTGTGGCACAGGGGCTTAGTTGCTCCGTGACATGTGGGATCTTCCCAGACCAGGGATCAAACCCATGTCCCCTGCACTGGCAGGCAGATTCTTAACCACTGTGCCACCAGGGAAGTCCCCAGCGTATCTTCTTTATCCTCATCTGTTGATGGACATTTAGGCTGCTTCCATGTCTTGGCTATTGTAAACAGTGCTGCAATGAACACTGAGGTGCATATATCCTTTCAAACCATGTTTTTCTCCGTATATATGCCCAGGAGTGGGATTGCTGGATTGTATGGTAGCTCTATTTTTAGGATTTTAAGGAACCTCCATACTGTTCTCCATAGTGGCTGTACCAATTTACATTCCCGCCAACAGTGTAGGAGGGTTCCCATTTCTCCACACCCTCTCCAGCATTTATTGTTTGTAGACTTTTGGATGATGGCCATTCTGACTGGTGTGAGGTGATACCTCATTGTAGTTTTGATTCGTACTTCTCTAATAATTAGAGATGTTGAGAATCTTTTCATGTGGTTTTTGACTATCTGTATGTCTTCTTTGGAGAAATGTCTATTAAGATCTTCCACCCATTTTTTTGAGTGGGTTGTTTGGTTTTCTGATATTGAGCCATATGAGCTGTTTGTATATTTTGGAGATCAATCCCTTGTCAGTCACTTCGATCGCAAATATTTTCTCCCATTCTGTGGGTTGTCTTTTCATTTTGTTTCTGGTTTCCTTTGCTGTGCAAAAGCTTTTGAGTTTAATTAGGTCCCATTTGTTTATTTCTGTTTTTATTTCCATTACTCTAGGAAACAGATTGAAAAAGATGTTGCTGCAATTTAGGTCAAAGTGTGCTCTGCCTATATTTTCCTCTAAGAGTTTTATAGTATCTGGTCTTAATTTTAGGTCTTTAATTCATTTTGAGTTTATTTTTGTGTATGGTGTTAAAGAATGTTCTAATTTCATTTTTTTATGTGTAGCTGTCCAGTTTTCTCAGCACCATTTATTGAAGAGACTGTCTTTTGTATACCCTTGCCTCCTTTGTCGTAGATTAATTGACCAAAGGTGCATGGATTTATTTCTGGGCTTTCTATCCTGTTCCATTGTTTCATATTTTTGTTTTTGTTCCAGTACCATACTGTTTTGATGACGGTAGCTTTGTAGTATAGTGTGAAGGCAGGGAGCCTGATTCCTCCAACTCTGCTTTTCTTTCTCAAGATTGTTTTGGCTATTTGGGGTCTTCTTTGTCTCCATACAAATTTTAAGATTTTTTTTTGTTCTAGTTCTGTGAAAAATGCCATTGGTAATCATTGAATCTGTAGACTGCCTTGGGTAGTATAGTCATTTTGACAATATTGATTCTTCCAATCCAAGAACATGGTATATCTTTCCATCTGTTTGTGTTATCTTCGATTTCTTTCATCAGCATCCTGTGTTTTTGGAGTACAGGTCTTTTGCCTCCTTAGGTAGGTTTATTCCTAGGTATTTTATGCATTGTGATGCGATGGTAAATGGGATTGTTTCTTTAATTTCTCTTCTGATCTCTTGTTGTTAGCACATAGAAATGTGACAGATTTCTGTGTGTTTATTTTGCATCCTGCAACTTTACCAAATTCATGGATGAGCTCTAGTAGTTTTCTGGTAGCATCTTTAGGATTTTCTACGTGTAGTATCACGTCATCTGCAAACAATGACAGTTTTACTTCCTCTTTTCCGATTCGTATTCCCTTTATTTCTTTTTCTTCTCTGATGGCCACGGCTAGGACATCCAAAACTATGTTGAATAAAAGTGGCGAGAGTGTCTGGTTCCTGGTCTTAGAGGAAATGCTTTCAGCTTTTCACCATTGAGTATGATGTTAGCTGTAGGCTTGTAATATATGGCCTTTATTATGTTGAGGTATGTTCCCTCTATGCCCACTTTCTGGAGAGTTTTTATTGTAAATTGGTGTTGAATTTTGTCAAAAGCTTTTTCTGAATCTATTGAGATAAACATATGGTTTTTATTCTTCAATTTGTTGGTGTGGTGTATCACACTGATTGATTTGCAGATATTGAAAAATCCTTGCATCCCTGGGTTAAATCCTACTTGATCATGGTGTATGGTCCTTTTAATGTATTGTTGGATTTGGATTGCTAGTATTTTGTTGAGGATTTTTGCATGTTTGTTTATCAGTGATATTGGCCTGTAATTTTCTTTTTTTGCAGTATCTTTGTCTGGTTTTGCTGTCAGGGTGATAGTGGCCTCATGGAATGAGTTTGGGACTGTTCCTTCCTCTGTGATTTTTTGGAATAGTTTCAGAAGGATAGGTGTTAACTCTTCTCTAAATGTTTGATAGATTTTGTTTGTTGGGAGTTTTTAAATCACAGATTCAATTTCAGTACTTGTGGTTTGTCTTGTTCATATTTTCTATTTCTTCCTGGTTCAGTCTTGGGAGATTGTACCTTTCAAAGAATTTATCCATTTCTTCTAGGTTGTCCATTTTATTTGCATACAGCTGCTTGTAGTAGTCTCTTATGATCCTTTGTATTTCTTTTTTTTTTTTGAATTCCTTTATTTTTATTATTTATTTATTTATTTATTTTTGGCTGTGTTGGGTCTTCATTTCTGTGCAATGGCTTTCCCTAGTTGCGGCAAGTGGGGGCCATTCTTCATCGCGGTGCGCGGGCCTCTCACTATCGCGGCCTCTCGTTGCGGAGCACAAGCTCCAGACGTGCAGGCTCAGTAGTTGTGGCTCACGGGCCTAGTTGCTCCGTGGCATGTGGGATCTTCCCAGACCAGGGCTCGAACCTGTGTCCCCTGCATTGGCAGGCAGATTCTCAACCACTGCGCCACCAGGGAAGCCCTGATCCTTTGTATTTCTGTGGTGTCTGTTGTAACTTCTCCCTTTTCATTTCTATTTTATTGATTTGAGCCCTCTCCCTCCTTTTTAATAAATTTATTTATTTATTTATTTATTTTTGGCTGCACTGGGTCTCCGTTGCTGCGTGCTGGCTCTCTCTAGTTGCATTGAGTGGGGGCTACTCTTCGTTGCGGTGCGTGGGCTTCTCATTGCGGTGGCTTCTCTTGTTGCAGAGCACAGGCTCTAGGCATGCAGGCTTCAGTAGTTGTGGCACGTGGGCTCAGCAGTTGTGGCTCATGAGCTCTAGAGAGCAGGCTCAGTAGTTGTGGCGCACGGGCTTAGTTGCTCCACGGCATGTGGGACCTTCCCAGACCAGGGCTCGAACCCATGTCCCCTGCACTGGCAGGCAGATTCCCAACCACTGCGCCACCAGGGAAGCACCCCCCTCCTTTTTCTTGATGAGTCTGGCTAAAGGTTTATCAATTTTGTTTATCTTTTCAAATAACCAGCTTTTAGTTTCATTGATCTTTTCTATCGTTTTCTTCCTCTCTATTTCACTCTTTCTGCTTTGATCTTTATGATTTCCTTTCTTCTACTAACTTTGGATTTCGTTTGTTCTTCTTTCTGTAGTTGCTTTAGGTGTAAGGTTAGGTTGTTTATTTGAGATTCTTCTTGTTAGGTTGTTTATTTGAGATTCTGCTTGAGGTAAGATTTTATTGCTATAAACTTCCCTCTCTCTTAGAACTGCTTTTGCTTTGTCCCATACGTTTTGGATGGTCGTGCTTTCATTTTCATTTGTCTCTAGGTATTTTTTGATTTCCTCTTTGATTTCTTCAGTGATCCATTGGTTGTTTAGTAACATATTGTTTAGCCTCCACGTGTTTGTGTTTTTTACAGTTTTTTTCTTGTAGTTGATTTCTAATCTCATAGTGTGGTTGGAAAAGATGCTTGATATGATTTCAGTTTTCTTAAATTTACTGAGGCTCTCTTTGTGGCCCAGCATGTGATCAATCGTGGGGAATGTTCCATGTGCACTTGAAAAGAATGTGTATTCTGCTGCTTTTGGATGGAATGCTCTATAAATATCAATTAAGTTGGTCTGGTCTAATGTGTCATTTAAGGCCTGTGTTTCCTTATTGAGTTTCTGTCTGGATGATCTGTCCACTGATGAAAGTGGAGTGTTGAGGTCCCCCCAATATTATTGTGTTAGTGTTGATTTCTCCTTTTGTGGCTGTTAGCATTTGCCTTATATACTGAGGTGCTCCTATGTGTGGTGCATATACATTTTCTTTTTTTAACGGTGCATATACATTTACAATTGTTATATCTCCTTCTTGGATTGATCCCTTGTTCATTATGTAATGCCCTTCTTTGTCTCTTGTAACAGTGTTTATTTTAATTAATTAATTAATTTTTGGCTGTGTTGGGTCTTCGTTTCTGTGAGAGGGCTTTCTCTAGTTACAGCGAGCGGGGGCCACTCTTCATCGCGGTGCGCAGGCCTCTCACTGTCACGGCCTCTCTTGTTGCGGGGCACAGGCTCCAGACGCGCAGGCTCAGTAGTTGTGGCTCACGGGCCCAGCTGCTCTGCGGCATGTGGGATCCCCCCAGACCAGGGCCTGAACCCGTGTCCCCTGCATTGGCAGGCAGATTCTCAACCACTGCACCACCAGGGAAGCCCCAACAGTGTTTATTTTAAATTCTATTTCTTCTGATATGAGTGTTGCTACTCCAGCTTTCTCTTTTTTTTTTTTTTTTTTTTTAAATTTTTATTTATTTATTTTTTTGGCTGTGTTGGGTCTTCGTTTCTGTGCGAGGGCTTTCTCTAGTTGTGGCGAGCGGGGGCCACTCTTCATCGCGGTGCGCGGGCCTCTCACTATCGCGGCCTCTCTTGTTGCGGAGCACAGGCTCCAGACACGCAGGCTCAGTAGGTGTGACTCACGGGCCCAGTTGCTCCGCGGCATGTGGGATCTTCCCAGGCCAGGGCTTGAACCCGTGTCCCCTGCATTGGCAGGCAGATTCTCAACCACTGCGCCACCAGGGAAGCCCCTCCAGCTTTCTCTTGATTTCCATTTGCATGGAATACATTTTTCCATCCCCTCACTTTCAGTCTGTGTGTGTCCCTAGATCTGAAGTCAGTCTCTTGTAGACAGCATATATATGGGTCTTGGGTTTTGTTTTTTTTTTTTTGGCTGTGCTGTGTGGCATGTGGGATCTTAGTTCCCTGACCAGGGATCAAACCTGTGCCCCCTGCTGTGGAAGCGCACAGCCTTAACCACTGGACTGCCAGGGAAGTCCCAATACAGGTCTTGTTTTTGTATCCATTCAGTCCGTCTGTGTCTTTTGGTTGGAACATTTAATCCATTTATGTTTAAGGTAATTATCAATATGTTTGTTCTTATTTCCATTTTGTTAATTGTTTTGGATTTGTTTTTTGGGATGTTTTTTCTTCCCTTCCTCTCTTGTTCTCTTCTCTTGTGATTGATGAGTAACTTTAGTGTTGTGTTTGGATTCCTTTTTCTTTTTTGTGTGTGTATCTGTTGTAGATTTTTGGTTTGCAGTTACCATGAGGTTTTGATGTATTGATAGCAGTCTATATATAAACAAGATTGTTTTAAGATGGTGGTCTTTTAATTTCAAATCCATTTCAAATATCCTGCATTTGTACCCTCCTCCTCTCATGATTACTGGTTTTGATATCATATTTATGTGAGGATGATTTCCTACCTTTATAGTATGTTTGCCTTTACTAGTGAGCTTTTCCATTTGTAATTTTCTTGTTTCTAGTTGTGGCCTTTTCTTTTCTGCCTAGAGAAGTACTCACAGCATCTGTTGCAAAGCTGGTCTGGTGGTGTTGAATTCTCTTAGATTTTGCTTGTCTCTAAAGCTTTTGATTTCTTCAATTTTGTTGAATCTGAATGAGAGCCTTGCTGGGTAGAGTATTCTTGGTTGTAGGTTCTTCTCTTTCATCACTTTAAATATATCATGCCACTCCCTTCTGGCCTACAGAGTTTCTGCTGAGAAAATGGCTGATAACTTTATGGGAGTGCTCTTGCATGTTATTTGTTGCTTTTCCCTTGTTGCTTTTACTATTTTTTCTTTATCTTTAATTTTTGTCAGTTTGATTACTATGTGTCTTGGCGTGTTCCTCCTTAGGTTTATCCTGCCTGGGACTCTGTGCTTCCTGGACTTGGGTAACTGTTTCCTTTCCCATTTTGGGGAATTTTTCAGCTATTATCTCTTCAAGTATTTTCTCAGGTCCTTTCTCTTTCTCCTCTCCTTCTGGGACCCCTATAATGCGAACGTTGGTGCATTTAATGTTGTCCCAGAGGTCTCTTAGACTGTCCTCATTTCTTTTTCTTTTTCATTCTGTTCTGTGGCAGTGATTTCCACCATTCTGTCTTCCAGCTCACTTATCCGTTCTTCTGCCTCAGTTCTTCTGCTATTGATTCCTTCTAGTGTATTTTTCAGTTATTGTATTTTTCATCTCTGTTTGTTTGTTCTTTAATTCTTCTAGCTGTTTGTTAAGCATTTCTTGTATATACTCTATCTGTGCCTGCATTCTTTTTCTGAGATCTTGGATCATCTTTACTATTATCACTCTGAATTCCTTTTCAGGTGGGTTGCCTCTCTCCACTTCACATAGTTGTTCTTCTGGGGTTTTATCTTGTTCCTTCATCTGGGATATATTCCTCTGCTGTCTCATTTTGTCTAACTTCCTGTGATTGCAGTTTCTGTCCCACAGGCTTCAGGGTTGTAGTTCTTCTTGCTTCTGCTGTCTGCCCCCTGGCGGATGAGGCTGTCTAAGAGGTTTGTGCAGGCTTCCTGGTGAGGGGGACTGGTGCCTGCCTACTGGTGGGTGGAGCTGCGTCTTGTCCCTCTTGGGCAGGGCCGTGTCAGGGGGTGTGTTTATTGGGTAGCTCTTTATTCAGGAAGACTTTAAGCAGCCTGTCTGCTGATGGGTGGGGCTGTGTTCCTACCCTGTTGGTTGTTTGGCCTGAGGCGTCCCAGCACTGGAGCGTACAGGCTATTGGCTGGGGGCAGGTCTTGGTGGGAAAATGGTGGCCTTCAAGAGGGCTCATGCCAATGAGTACTCACCAGAACTGCCTCCGCCAGTGTTCTTGTCCCCACAGTGAGCCACAGCCACCTTCTGCCTCTGCAGAAGATCCTCTAATACTAGCAGTTAAGTCTGGCCCAGTGTCTTATGAGGTCACCGCTTTTCCCCCTGTGTCCTGGTGTGCACGAGACCCTGTGTTTACCCTCCAAGAGTTGAGTTTCTGTTTCCCCCAGTCCTTTGGAATTCCTGCAGTCAATCCCCACTGGCCCTCAAAGCCAGATTCTCTGGGGGCTCCTCTTCATGTTGCCAGATCCTTAGGCTGAGGAGCCTGACATGGGGCTCAGAACTTTCATTCCTGTGGTAGAACTTCTGTGGTATAATTTTCCAGTTTGTGAGTTGCCCACCCGAAGTGTATGGGATTTGATTTTGTTGCGATTGTACCCCTCCTACCATGTTATTGTGGCTTCTTCTTTGTCTTTGGATGTAGGATATCTTTTTTGGTAGCTTCCAGCATTTTTTTATTGGTGGTTGTTCAGCAGTTAGTTGTGATTTTGGTGTTTCTGTAAGAAGGGGTGAGCTCACGTCCTTCTACTCTGCCACGTTGTCTCCTCCTCCTGATTTATCTTATTCTTGATAATATCATAATATAAATCAGTTTAAGATTTGCCAATATACTTTTTATATGACATTTAATAACAGACTAGGGAGCAATCAAATTCTGTTTGACACCAACACTGGTGTCATCTCCAAAGATCAATGGCCAGGTCCCCAACAGCCCCATCTCCCTCCACTTTGATAAGCAATGGCATTCTATCATTAAAGAATTTGGTTATACCTCTCTAGTTGTAAGAGAACTGTATTCTGCTTTTCTTGTCTTCCTCTTTCCCCACAAGTTGACACTGAGTAGAAAGGGCTGAGGAGTGTGCTTATCCTGATCTTCATTTCATCTCTCTTATCTCTTCGCAACCCCTGCTTCAACCCTAGTTGATTCCACAGAGTGACTCTCGTTTAAGGAATGTCATTCTTTTGCAACTTACTGGTTTTCTTCACTCTGCCCTTGAAATGATCACAGGGACATGACTTCTTTGGCAGCCCGGGCACTGTCATGAGTTTTCTTTCAGGGGCTCTCAGGAATCAATCTGAAGTAAGGGGGTTGCTGCTTAGGAGGGTCAATAAGTTTGAGGGCTAGGACTTTACTTGCCATCTTCCTTGCCTCTTGATTCGTTTTCATACTGCAGTGGGTGTGGGAAAGGGTCAACCAAGAACAGTGGAGATATCCAGTTATATGAGCACCAGGGTCTCTAAGTTGTTTGCCTGACCTGTATGGGCAAAGAATTTGGTGGCAGGTTTGGAGGAGGCATCAGGGTATCATTAGGGAGACTGAAAAATAAGGAATAAGACCTAGGTGTCTGCCTTTTAGTGGCTGCTTTACCTCAAGCAAGCCTTGCCTCTCTGATTTCAGTCTTGCCTGTGAGTAAAATAAGGTTGAGAATGGCATCCAGGAAGGTCTTGGAAGGCAGCCCTGGGTTGTTGGGGAAAAAAAAGGGTAAGGGAGAGGGGGCAGCCAGAGATTCAGCCAGCTCCCCCTTGGACCTTGGAGGAGTCCAGCTCTTGCCTAAGACTCAGAAAGAAAATAAGTGTTGGTGCTGCATGTGATGGTCTTGTGGAGAGGGGAGAGGATGAGGTCAGCTCAGATAACATCTGCTCTGGTCTCAGAGGGATTCAGGGGAAAAAGCTGGGATGTTGATGGTGCATCGCTGTTGTCAATATTGAATTACTGACCTTTGCACTCACATTCTTGGGCGCCTTCTCAGAGCCACCTCCCAGAAGCCTGGCGTTGGTCCCTATGGCCTCTGGTGACCCATGTCGGAAGGAAACAGATCATTTCCAGTCACTGGAAAGCAAAGGCGCCAAGAGAATTGGTCCCCTGTCATTGTGCTACCGAGGTCAGTGCAGCTCCATTGCTCTTCCTTTTTTACTCAGGGATCTAGGGAACTTCAAGAGAGGAGTATTTTATATGTATTTTATTTATTTATTTATTTAGGCCACGCTGCGCGGCTTGTAGGATCTTTGTTCCTTGACCAGGGATTGAACCCAGGCCCTTAGCAGTGAAAGTGCAGAGTCCTAACCACTGGACTGCCAGGGAATTCCCTGTTATATTTTTTAAATTGTATAGTTCATTTATAATGTTGTGTTAATTTCTGGTGTACAGCAAAGTTATTCAGTTTTACACACACACACACACACACACACACACACACACACATATTCTTTTTCATATTCTTTTCCATTATGATGTATTACAGTATATTGAATATAGGTCCCTGTGCTATACTGTAGGACCTTTTTGTTTGTCTATTTTATTTTATTTTTTTTTAAGTTTATTTGGCTGCATCGGGTGTTAGTTGTGGCACGCGGGATCTTAGTTGCGGCATGTGGGATCTTTCGTTGTGGCACACAGGCTTCTCTAGTTGCGGCGTGCGGGCTCAGTAGTTGTGGTGTGTGGGCTTAGTTGCCCAGCGGCATGTGGGATCTTAGTTCCCAACCCACGTCACTGCATTGGAAGGTGGATTCTTAACCACTGGACCACCAGGGAAGTCCCCTATCTATTTTATATATAATGGTTTGTATCTGCTAATCCCAAACTCCTAGTTTATCCTTCCCCCACCCCCTTTCCCCTTTGGTAGCCATAAGTTTGTTTTCAATGTCTGTGAGCCTGTTTCTGTTTCATAAATAAGTTCACTTGCGTCATATTTTAGGTTCCACATATAAGTGATATCATATGGTATTTGTCTTTCTCTTTCTGACTTACTTCACTTAATATGATAATCTCTGGGTCCATCCGTGTTGCTGCAAATGGCATTTCATTCTTTTTTATGGCTGAGTAATATTCCATTGTGTATATGTACCACCTCTTCTTTATCTATTCATCTGTCAATGGACATTTAGGTTGCTTCCATGTCTTGGCTATTGGAAATAGTGCTGCTATGAACATTGGGGTGCATGTATCTTTTCAAATTATAGTTTTGTCTGGATATATGCCCAGGAGTGGGATTGCTAGATCATATGGCAATTCTATTTTTAGTTTTTTGAGGAACCTCCATACTGTTTTCCATAGTGGCTGCACCAATTTACATTCCCACCACCAGGGTGGGAGGGTTCCCTTTTCTCCACACCCAAGAGAGGAGTATTTTAAATGGATAAGGAATTGAAGTTTAAAGTCTGGCTTAGAGAAAAGCTTACCTGGAAGTAGGTTGAGAAAGAATGGCTTCTGGATGGAAAAGAGCACAAAAGGTAGGGGTTAATCAAGACCTTACATCCTCCCCCCATTAAAATCCTCAAGACTTAAGGAATGAGAGCAAGGAGTAGATTATTCCATTAACCAGTCAGGAACTTCACCTGACCTCCATGTTTGGTTGTATTTGAATCCATAATCCCAGTTCAACTATAAGAGGATGGTGTTTACCTTTGTTCCTCTGGAACAAATCCATTCTGTTTTGGCCTCCATTCAGGTCTGTCTTATCACCTGATGCTATCTTATTTGCATTTTGTGATACCTAAAATATTTTTATGACAATCAAGGATGATGTTTTATAGAGATTCTGGGACTAGAAATGGGCCCAGATGATGCTTCCTCTGTATAGGAGTTGCTCATATTTCCTGTCAGACTTAATTATGCCTTCACATGTTTCCCCATCACATTTGAACGCAGCTGTATCATTGCACAATTACACTCATAGTTTGTTGTTTGAAATGTGTTGTGGACTGAACTGTGTCCCCCTAAAACTCATTGAAGCCCTAACCCTTAATAACTCAGAATGACTGTATTTGAGGATAGGGACTTTAAAGAGATGATTAAGTTAAAATGAGGCCCTGATGGTTGGGCTCTAATCCAATCTGACTGGAGTCCTTATAAGGAGAAGAGATTTGGGCACACAAAGAGACACCAGGCATGTACATGCACAGAGGAATGACCAGGTGAGGAAACAGTAAGGAGATAGCCATCTGTAAGCCAAGGAGAGAGGCCTCAGAAGAAACCAAAGTTGCTGACACTTTATCTTGAACTTTCTAGCCTTCAGAATTGTGATAAAATAAGTTGTTGTTGTTTAAGCCTCCTAGCCTGTGGTATTTTGTTATGGCAGTCCTAGCAAACTGAAAATCTTTCTCCCTCATTAGAGTCTGAACGAATGGCTCAGTAGTCATTCAGCTACAGGGTTCCTGACACATGGTAGACACGTGGTAAATGTTTGTTTGATAAGCGGATGGACAGGTTGTCCAGAGAGGGCCCTTAGAGCAGCATCTGGTTCAATCCAGCCCTATTTCCCAGACTCTTTCTGCCCTTTCTGTCACACAGATGGAGGGTGTTGCATCATTTCCCTAAGTGCTGGTTTCCAAATGTTCTCATGTGCTGTTTTGAGTGGTGTTAATTTCAACAAGCATGGCCCCTGCTGTCTAAACTTTTCTAATATTTTACTCTTGCCTGACCTCTACTTCTGGTTCCGGAGAAAAGCCACAGAATATTGGAGCCAGAAGGTATCTTGGAGATGAGGTATCTTGGAACGCCTTCACTGATGAGTTTTTCTTCTTCATTTTAAAAAAAAATTGATCTTCATTGGAGTATAATTGCTTCACAATACTGTGTTAGTTTCTGTTGTGCGCAACAAAATGAATCAGCCATATGCATACATATATCCCCATGTCCCCTCCTTCTTGAGCCTCCCTCCTACTCTCCCTATCTCACCCCTCTAGGTTGTCACAAATCACTGAGCTGATCTCCCTGTGCTATGCTGCTGCTTCCCACCAGCAATTTTACATTCGGTAGTGTGTATATGTCGATGCTACTCTCACTTCACCCCAGCTTCCCCCTCCCCACCCCATGTCCTAAGTCCATTCTCTATGTCTACATCTTTATTCCTGCCCTGCCACTAGGTTCATGAGTACCATTTTTTTTTTCAGATTCCATATATATTCATTTTTAATGGGACATAACTATATTAGAGAAAATTTGTTAAGTCCAAAATAAACTTTACTCTTACCAACTGTTGGAATTTTAGTGTGAATACAATTTTTAAAATATAGTGATAACCACAGTATGTGAACGAATTTCTTTTTGTTCACTTTATAAGCTTGTTCCCATGTTGTCTTACAACATTTATAACAGACATTTTGAATGACTACATAACACTCCCAAGTATGCATACTTCAGATTACTTTAAAAAAAATTTTATTTATTTATTTATTTGGCTGCGCCAGGTTTTAGTTGCGGTACGTGGGATCTTCATTGCGGTGTGCGGGCTCTTAGTTGCAACATGCAAGATCTAGTTCCCTGACCAGGGATCAAACCCAGGCCCCCTGCATTGGGAGCTTAGAGTCTTAACTGCTGGACCACCAGGGGAGTTCCCAGATTACTTAATTGTTCTCTCATTGTTGAATATTTAGATTGTTTTATTTTTGGATATTGATAAATTTCTTTGTAACTGTTTTCTAAATGTTGGATTTCTGTCTCGGGGAAGATTTCCCAAGTGGAATTACTGGGTCAAAAGTTAAGAACAGTTTTATGTTTCTTGATATCTTTACCAAGTTGCTTTTAAAAGAGTTGTACTAATTAACTAAATCACTGTCCCTTTTATTTTCAGGTGAGGAAACTGAGACCCAGAGAGAGCAAATGAAATGTCCAAGTTCACAAAGGTAATGGTGACTCATCTGGAGCTAAAATCCAGGTCCAAGACTCCTACTCTGCTGTTCTTTCTACAGCCCTACATGACCTAATGTCATGGTGTAACTGAAAACGAAGCCGTTACTAAAGTATTATGTCCCCCAAACGTCAGGCATTTTTGGACCACCTTAATGATTTTTGCTATAGCTTATACCACCTCTACTATTATTTATTTCATACTTTTTTCTTTAAATAAATTTAATTTACATAACATCGTCATTCTATGCAATATTTTTTGTGAGATTATCCGTTTGATATATGCTTAGATTTTTTTCTAACATGCGTTAAAATAAGCATGTAACTATTAAAGTAAAAACTAATTTATGTTCTACCTAAAATCAGTTTTGGAATATATTGATACAATGTAATAAGCATGGACTTTATATCCAGGCAGACCTGGGGTCAACTGCTTCCTCTGTCAGTTAACTCTGCAGTCTGGGAGAAGTCACTTAGCTTCTATGATCTTTGGTTCTCTGGTTTGTAAAGAGTGGATATTAGTATCCACCTTGCAGTGTTGTTAGGAATAAAGGAGCTACTGGGGGCCTGGTGCCCAAGTAGGTATTCAGTACATGATGGTTATTATTGTGGTTATTATTGCAGACTTCTAGTTATTTCCCAAAGGGTGTGTCTATTGCTGGAATGTTTGTCTTTATTGCTTTCTGCTGATTTGCATGTGTAAAGAAGTAACTTCCACTTGTTAGTTTTTGCAGTAGATCTATTATTTTTTTGACTTTCCAGTTCTACTACATATTAGCTTTGTGACTTTGGACAAGTTGCTTAACTTTTCTGTGCCTCATTTACCTAATTTATAAAATGGGGCTAAAAAAAGTACATTGGTGTGTGTATGCATACATCTGTCCACCACAGGGCTTAGATGCAATAGCCCTTGTAGCAATGGGCAATACCTTGTGCCCAAGGTTTGTGTATATCATTCTCCCCTGGAAGGAGCCGTGGCTCTGAGGAGAAATGGCTGACTCCAAGGACAGGGAAGGAAAGTAGAAGATGAGCTTGGAACATCTAGTGGTGTCAGAAAGTCAGAAACTGCTAAAAAAAAAACCCTATATGTCAAAATGATGCAGAAGCCAACTTGAAGAAGTTCTTAGTGGCCGGTTTTGGGACAATATGAATGACATTATAAATAAGGATACTAATGGATTATAATCCACAAATATCCCTGAGAATTTACTTATATAAATAAATAATTGAATACCTGAATAAATGAGAGAGAAGGAAGAGCTCTTTTTTTTTTTCCCCTTGGCTGTACCACACAGCTTATGGGATCCTAGTTCCCCAACCAGGGATTGAACCCTCACCCTTGGCAGTGAAAGCACGGAGTTCTAACCACTGGACCACCAGGGAATTCCCCAGAAGAGCTCTTTCTTATAGTAGAATCCTAATTAATACATTTAGAAGGAATGTTGGAAATAGAAAATCACCATTTGGCTAAGACTATAGTAATACCTGTTGTAGGCGAGAATCATCAATGGATTTTAAAAATTAATGGGCAAAAGTATGACGAGAAGAAACAGGCTATTTGCATAGTTTCGAAGTATCTCTCCACAAGATACTTATTAACTACAGTGAGAATATAGTACCTTTATGGACACCGCCTTAACTAGTGTTCAAACTTAACATCACCCATAAATGAGTATTGTTACCGTGGGCCTCTGATGTGCTGAGAAGGCAAACGTCACTTCTGTGGTGTTCTTGCCAAAAATGCATAATCTGAAATTAGTCATGAGGAAACATCAGATAAGCCCAAGTTGAGGGGTATTCTATAAAATAACTGACAATACTCTTCAAAAGTGTCAAGATCATGAAAGACAAGGAAGGCTGACAAAGTACCCTAGATTGGAGGAGACCAGGAGAGATGATATATTTCTTCAGTGTAGGATCCTGGATTGGATTCTGGATCAGAAAAAGAATACTAGTGGGATGAATTGGGAGATTGGGATTGACATATATACACTAATATGTATAAAATAGATAACTAATAACCTGCTGTATAAAAGAATAAAATAAAATAAAATTCAAAAAAAAAGAACACTAATGGGATGATTAGCAAAATCTGAAAATTTGTACATTAGTTAATAGTACTGTATCATTGCTAATTTTCTGGTTTTGATAATGATATTATGGTTATGTATGATGTTATTTGAAAAAAACTGCATGAAGGATATATTGGAACTCTGATTATTTTTACCATATTTTTGAAGTCTGAAGAATGAAAAGTTAAAAAAAAAGACATTAGGGACTTCCCTGGTGGCACAGTGGTTAAGAATCCACCTGCCAATGCAGGGGACATGGGTTCAATCCCTGGTCCGGGAAGATCCCACATGCCGCGGAGCAACTAAGCCCGTGTGCCACAACTACTGAGCCTGCGTGCCACAACTACTGAAGCCCACGCGCCCTAGAGCCTGTGATCCGCCACAAGAGAAGCCACCGCAATGAGAAGCCTGTGCACCGCAACGAAGAGTAGCCCCCACTCTCCGCAACTAGAGAAAGCCCGTGCACAGCAAGAAAGACCCAACACAGCCAAAAATAAATAAATAAATTTATTTGTTAAAAAATCGTATCAAAAACAAGCAAACAAGACAAAAACCCTAGGGATAAACTTAACCAAGGAGGTGAGGTGAAAGATCTACATGCTGAAAACTATAAAACATTGATAAAGGACACTGAAGATGATTCAAAGAAATGGAAAAATATCCCATGCTCTTCAACTGGAAGAACTAATATTGTTAAAATGGCCATACTACCCAAAGACATCTATAGATTTAATGTGATCCCTATCAAAATACCCATGACATTTTTCACAGAACTAGAACAAATAATCCTAAAATTTATATGGAACCACAGAAGACCCTGAATTGCCAAAGCTGTCCTGAGGAAGAAGAACAAAGCTGGAGGCATAACCCTCCCAGACTTCAGAAAATACTACAAAGCTACGGTAATCAAAACAGTGTGGTATTGGCACAGAAACAGACACATAGATCAATGGAACAGAATACAGAGCCCAGAAATAAACCCACACACCTACGGTCAATTAATCTACAACAAAGGAAGCAAGAATATACAATTGAGAACAGACAGTCTCTTCAACAAGTGGTGTTGGGAAGACTGGACAGTTACATGTAAATCAGTGAAATTAGACCACTCCCTCACACCATATACAAAAATAAACTCAAAGTGGTTTAAAGACCTAGTATAAGACATGATGCCATAGAACTCCTAGAAGAGAACATAGGCAAAACATTCTCTTACATAAATTGTAGCAATATTTTCTTAGGTCAGTCTCCTAAGGCAAAAGAAATAAAAGCAAAAATAAACAAATGGGACCTAATCAAACTTAAAAGTTTTTGCAGAGCAAAGGAAACCATAAACAAACAAAAAGGCAATCTGTGGAATGGGAGAAAATATTTGCAAACAATGCGACTGCCAAGGGGTTAATATCCAAAATATACAGACAGTTCATACAACTCAATATCCAAAAAACAAACATTCCAATCAAAAAATGAGCAGAAGACCTAAATAGACATTGCTCCAAAGAAGACATACAGATGGCCAACAGGGACATGAAAACATGCACAACATCTCTAATTATTAGAGAAATGCAAACCAAAACCACAATGAGGTATCACCTCACACCAGTTAGATTGGCCACCGTCAAAAAGTCTACAAGTAATAAATTCTGGAGAGGGTGTGGAGAAAAGGGAACCCTCCTACACTGTTGGTTGGAATGTAAATTGGTGCAGCCACTATGAAAACAGTATGGAGGTTCCTTAAAAAACTAAAAATAGAGTGACCACGTGATCCAGCAATCCCACTCCTGGGCATATATCCGGAAAAGATGAAAACTCTAATGAAAAATTACATGCACCCTAATGTTCATAGCATCACTATTTACAATAGCCAAGACATGGAAGCAACCCAAGTGCCCATCAAAAGACAGTTGGCTTAAGAAGATGTGAAATATATAGATATAGATATAGATATAGATATAGCTATATACACACACAATGGAATATTACTCGGCCATAAAAAGAATGAACTACTGCCATTTACAGCAGCAACATGGTTGGATCTAGAGAATATCATACTATGTGAAATAAGTCAGAAAAAGAAAAATATTATATGATATCATTTATATGTGGGAACTAAAAAATAATACAAATGAATCGATATACAAAATAGAAACAGACTCACAAACATAGAAAACTTGTGGTTACCAAAGGGTAAGGGTGGGGAAAAGATATATTAGAAGTATGGGATTAACAGATCCACACTGCTATGCATAAAACAGATAAGCAACAGGATTTACTGGGAACTATATTCAATATCTTGTAATAACCTATGATGAAAAATAACCTGAAAAAAAACCCCAAAACTGAATCACTTTGCTATACACCTGAAACTAACACAATATTGTAAATCACTATACTTCAATTTGAAAAAAAAAAAAAAAGAATTGAGCCCGGCCACCACCGATCCCCTCTGCTTTGTAATTGCGCCACCTGGAAGCTCAGTGAGCTTTCCCCAACTCATTGCCTTTTTGCCTTAGTAGCTACTTTACTCACCTGATTGACTGAACCCTTACTAAGTTCACATTATCAATCGTTGACTCGTTACAACAGTTGTACATGCTAAGTGGTATTTTATTCATTTTAAGATGATAAACCTGAGGCTGAAGAATGTTAAGTATCTTGTCCAGGGTTGCAAAGTAAGCGACGGAGCCAGGATTTGAATCGCTTGAATTCAAGTCTGAGTGTCAAGGTCCAGGTGAGTCTAAACGTGTCGCCATGTTTGAGAATTATTGGTAGAGAGCACTGGCTCCACTGGGCAGTGGTTCCGCCTCCAGGGGACATTTGGCAATGTCTGGAGATATTTTTGGCTGTACTAACTGGGCGGGGGAGGGTGGTAGGGGAGAGGCTGCTCTTGGCTTCTAGCAGGTGGAGGCCACGCGGATGTTGTTAAACAGGTTACAAAGCACAGAGCAGCTCCCCCTCCTTACAACAAGGAGTTATCCAGCCCTAACGTCAGTGGGGCTGCTATGAAACGCGGGTGTCGAGTCTCCTAAGGGCAACATTTTGAACTCAGAAACCTGAGGATTGATTCTTTCACTTGGCAAATATTTACTGAGCACCGTGCGGGATAGCATGAGGGACGTGGAAACAATACACCAGATTGTGCCAGAGGGGAGGTTACAGTGTAGAAGGGCAGGGGTGGAGGTGGGAGAGGCACACCAACACTTCAACTTAAGGTGGAACATGAAAAGGGCAGAGAGTCGAGTTAGGCTTAAGCTTGTTCACAGGAGGGAGGGCTCACATATGGTCCTGGGATGAATCAAGGGAGGCTGTGGGAGGAGGTGGCTTGGGGTGGGTTTTGTGAGCAAAGTTGAGCTGGTGGGAAAGCACAAGACCAGCTCGGGAGCAGCCCGAGGTCTAGTTGAGCGGAGCACAGAGCACTTAATGCGAGGAGGGCTGGACTGGAAAGAAAGCTGTGGCTGGAGCTTGGAATCCAGGCTCAGGACTCTAGCCTTGGTGTCTGTCATAGTGGTGGAAAAGCCTTCCCTTCCAGAATGGTGGTCTAGGCCCCAGGGCTGGGGGGCCCAGCAGCTTCCAGAGAGCTCTCTCTATAAGGGACGGAATGTTGGAAATTGGGGTGGAGTCGGGAGAACTCCTGATTTTAGGACAGAGTTGATGCTCAGTATATAACAAAGCTATTTCACCTCAAAGTAGCCCTTGGGGAGATGTTCCCCTCGAGTGGTGACATAGGTCGGGGTGAGGTCTCTTCTGCACAGCTGTTCTGCTAAGGGCTAGGCCACTTCAGCTGTAGTGAAAAGTGGAGCCGATTCGGAGCCCCTAACCCAGGGTCTGCTTCCCAAAGGTGAGTTGTTCAAACAGGGCTTGGTGTGGCTACAGTTTCAAACGTGGGTGCTACCTGGTGGTGTGATTTTTCTAGTTTATCACCATACCGTGAAATAGCATTAAAAATAGTTGGGGCACGTCTGGTGCACTGTAAAGAATACAATCGAGGATGACTTATTGTCTGTGGTTGTACAGTTGCCTTCAACACCCTCCCACCACTGCCTCCAAGCCTGGCCCTGGGGACATTCATTACTCTCTAGAACAGGGATTGGGGGGAGGTGAGGCAGCAAATCTTTGTTGGGCCATTATTTTTTTCTCCCCCGCCAGCTACAGTTGCAGACACTTCCATACACACGGGCTTCTTTAACTTTCACAACACTCTTTGGATTTATGTACAGTTCTTTCCTTTTTGTAAGTGAAGAAACAGGCACTGAGACAGGCTAACTTGCCCCTAATCCCTGTAACCTAAAGGGGCTACATTTTACTGCATGTGTGGTCATGTTCTTTTCTGTTTTGCCATGTTTCTCCCCCGTCTTTATCTTTCATAGAAAAAAAATTTTTTTTTACCTGGATTTGAGCTGCTGTGGACCGTGGACACCAGCATTAGTGACAGCAACAGAAGGAGGGAAGAGATTAGAACTTTCATTTCAAAAGTTGGTGCTGCTGTGTGTTGCTTGAAGAGTGTGTGGAAGGTTCCCAGTGAGAGGGTCCCGAGTTCTTGGAGTGGCTCAGGCCATGCGTGGTACGTGGCTTGGGGGTCTGCGCTTTACTCCCAGGCCAGTGTTCCCATTAGAGGGCGAGAACGGCCAAGTGACGCTGGTCTCATTAGGTAACTGGACCATGTGATTTATGGGAATCTGGAAGGTAAAACTGGCCAAAGAGAAGGAGTGAAGCATATTCTTAGGAACATGAGAGGGTGACTGATAACTTGGCAGCAGTTCTCAGCCCCTCCCCTCCTCCCTCCCGCCTCCCTACGCGCCAGTGTGCTATGATTTCTTCCCCAAGTCTTTTTCCTTTTTTGAATTTCCTTATACATGTGAGTGACATTTTCTAGCTTAGTATCTGGCAGGAAAGAGAGTGCTAAGGGGCGGCAAAGAGAGAATCACGCGGCGTGTTTCCCCTCTGTCCTCCCCACTCCCGTCCTTGGATCAGCAATAGCAGTGCTGTTGTTTGAGAAGTTGCCGTGTCCCCACTGTTTACAGTTTCCTCCAAATCTGTGGCCACATAAGGAGGGAAGCAGAGAGGATCAAGGAGGAGAGGCTCTTCTCTCTTGCCCCGAACCCTGGCCTGGAGCACTGGGTCAAAGCAGGCCTCCTTGTTGTTGGTCAGGCAGGTGGCTGTGACCTTGTGGCTCCCGCCTAAAGGAGAGGGAACTGGGTTAGTGGAAGACCCTCAAGGCTTCAGGTCCAAGAGGGTTTGAGAAACAGGAGCCACAGTGGGGAAGGTGTTTGCCCAGGCTGCTGGGGCTCTTGTTTCAGACCTTGTTTGGAAACAGCCCAAAGTGAAAGAAGGAGGTGATACTGAGGCTGGGACCTGGGACCCTTTGCTGCAGTGCTGCAATGTTTGCGCCTGGACACACCTCTCCTGGAGCAACAAAATACAAAGAAACTGTATGGGACTAAAAATAACTGCATGCACTGGCAGTTGGGGCAAATTCTTGACAAAAGATAGAGACCAAGAAACCCAAATGCCACTTTTGAAGAGCCCAGAGCAAAAGCAGGGGGTCGGGAGCAAAAGCAGGGTACTGTGAATGCCCCCTGCACACAGTACCACCTAAGGAATGGGGAAACCACCTAAGCTACCCCTGCAGCCCGACCCCTGGACACACCCCTACCCTCACCCCATATAAGGAACAAGCTCACCCCCACTCAGGGAACAAATGAGCAAGGGAACCTGTTGTTTGTTCTCGCTCCCCCCTGCTGCAGCAGGGGCCCCAATAACCCCTTGCCTGAATTTCTTGTCTGGCCTCTGATCAATTTCCATTGATTAAGGAGGCCAAGAACCCTGGTGGGTAACAACATTACTTGGAGCAAACATCAAGGGTACAGAACATCAGCACTTACTAAACCTTACTAGTGCACGACTCGATGGGAAAGTAAAGCACCCCCTCAGGCTCCATGTGTGTGAAAAAAATTTTTTTTTTTTTTTCTGGTAAGGGACTGCACTTTCACATGCTTTCTAACATAGCAGGCCTAGTTAAAGGGTTACAAAAATATCACTCAACTCAACAAACATTTACAGAGTACCCACAAAGTGCCAGGCCCTACATAAGTTCAGGAACGTAAAAATGAACAATTAACAGCCCCTGTCTCAAAAATCCCCACCCAATTAGCTGCATGCTCCTCCTCGGCCCTGCCCTCCTCTCTGCCGTCCACCAACACAAATCCTACCCCACCCTCCAGACCCAGCCCGAGTTCCACCGAACCCAGAGTCCGTTGAGCTACTCACCGTCCATGGTGAACTGCTGCCACTTCTGAAACTTGGTAACACTGTATCTCTAGATTTTATGAAGTGTGTGTCATCTCCCTGGCTAAACTTGAGCTTCCTGAGGACAGAGACCATTGTTAGAATTTTCCAGGGAGGAGTCACATCAGTGGTTTACATCAGACCAAGCACAGACCGAGCCTCCAACTCAAGGACAATCTCCACTGCCTAGCACAGTGCCTGCCGCCTGCAGACGCTTTATAAAGTCTGTAGTAGCAAAGTCTACAGTCAACTCTCCAACATGTCCATAGGCAGAAATAATCTGAAATTGAGAGGGTAAGAATGAGCAAACAATAACCACGCCTGGCCTCTTCCCTCCTCTTGGCTGGAACAAAAGTCACACCACCTTTACTCACTCCTGCGTGGAGGAGCCAGGGAGGACTTCCTTGTTAACCTTCCCCTCAGCCCCATAAATATCACCCAGCACTTAAGCCCAGCCTCCCGCCGTCTTTGAACCCATTTCCTAAAGTCTCTGGAATGAGTCATGTTTAATAAGTGCTGATGTTTGGGGCAAGAAGAGCCAACCCTCCCAGCTCCTTAACTGGTGAGAAAGGTAAGATGAAGTGCATTTACAGATTTTGGCCACAGGGTGGCAGCACTGCCTAAGTGCTGGTATTTCCCAAGACTCCCCAGACGTGGGCGAGTCGGAGATGAAGTTAGGATCAGGAAAAGGGCACAAGGGAAGTGACTAGGTAAACTTTTTTTTTTTTTTCTGCGAAGTGAGAGAGTTGAGGTGAGTCTCAAACCATTGCATTTTAGAACTGGAAGACACTTTAGAGAAGTGTCTCAAACTTTAATGTGCTTATAGACAGATCACCAGAGAATCTTGTTCAAATACAGATTTGATTCTTCTGGTGGAGCCTGAGATTCTGCATTTCTCATAAGCTTTCGGATGATGCCGTTGCTGCTGGTTATTGGACCACACTCTGAATAGCAAAGCCTTAGAGGTCATGTAGATTAATTCTCCTTTCCCCCAATTTATGGATGAAGAGAGGCAGAAGTCCAGAGAGAGAAGGTGCCTTGCCTGACGTAGCCATGACTTCAGCACTTAGCTTTCTACATCTCAGCCCAAGCTTCTCACTCTTAGTCCACTTCCTGCCCCACTATATCGTGTGGCCCCCTTTCCTGTTGTGGTGGCATCTCTGTAGCTTGGGAACCAGAACTCTCACTTTTACCACCATTTGGTTTAATCTTTGCTCGAGGCATCACTTTGGTTACTCCCTTATTCGAAACCTTCAGTGGCTCTTCTTTTACCACAAAATCAAGTTCAAATGTCTCAGTCTCATTTTCATGGCTGTACAACATGTGGTCCCACTCTTGCAAGCTTACTTAAATCCATTGTTCCTTAACCCTGTGTTTCCTCTGTAGCTTTCCCTGCTCCTTCCTGTTCCCTAAACATACTGTGTTCAGTCCTCTCTCAGTGGTAGTGGTACTGGCGTGGGCTTGGAGTTAGATATACCTACTTCCTAATTCCA
Source organism: Eubalaena glacialis (assembly GCF_028564815.1). Taxonomy (NCBI): domain Eukaryota; kingdom Metazoa; phylum Chordata; class Mammalia; order Artiodactyla; family Balaenidae; genus Eubalaena; species Eubalaena glacialis. Next base: position 57,956,263 of record NC_083733.1, on the reverse strand, counting down.
GATCCATCGATGACCTTGGCAAGTTACTTCACCTTTCTGAGGACCAGCATCCTCCTCTGAAATAACCCCTAAGTGGAGTAAATAAAATAACATATGCAAACCCACTCTCATTTCTGAAATCCTTTTCAAAACTTGCATCTACAGTGGTGCCTGACACTTGGTTCTCTGTGTTTGTGTTTCTCTTTGTCTGTTTCCATGAGACTTAACCAGTCAAAGATCTAACCTGAATCCTGCCCCTTTCGTGAAACCTTCCCCAGCCATTCCTCACCTAGTTGAGCCCACGCTTCTATAAGTTATTTCATCTGTCTATTAGCATTTTATTATTTGCCAGCCCTTTCAGTGAGACCCCATAGCGAGGCTTCAGGGATAACTGGCTGTGTAAGAATTGAGGGATAATGAATGAACTCTTGTTTTAGTATTCGCTGAGTTTTAGAGTACTCCCTGCCTTTCCTTTTGTCACTTATTGCCTAGCAGCACCAGATCCTGGTAGTCTGTGAATTCTTTAGGGCTAGTTCTTGTCAGGCTCCTTCCAGCCTCTGCATTTTGGGTAAGTTGGTGTTTCCCTTTGTATGTTATTGAATGCCCCCTCCAAGGAAGGGGTTGATGAAATCTCTTTCCAGAAACCCCCAGAAAATAACGGTAAGGAAGTAGAGCACAGTATCATTGCTTCAACAGCCTGGTGACAGGAGATGTGTACACTTTCCTATTTCATGAAATTTTTAACGAAGTCCTTTCTCTCTTTTATTTCAGAAGAGATTAAGGACAAAAGACCAGGTGGGGAGGGCAAGGTCGTTTAAGGGAGGTCACGTACCTCTGACCTAGATTCTGTGAATTATTCATTCAACTGTACCCGAAAGTGTTCACCTTTGCATGTGTGGTCATATATTTATATCACGTGATCCATGATTCCCTCCCTCAGTGGCACTTAGGAGCTCACATCAGGCTCATGACAGTACAATTATATGGTGTGTGCTTTCACTGCAGCAAAGGTTTCTCTGAGGTCTGGAAAGAAAATAGACCAGGAGGGCTGGACACTTTACCTAAGCATCCTGCCTTCTCTTTTACGGGACAGTAGTCTACTCACCCATCACTTTCTCAATCAGGCGATTTTTGGCCTTTACTTCCCCCTACCATGGGTTCATGCCAAAATCCAGTTATGATTATCTGTGCCTGGAACCAGCTGTTGTTTTAAAAAGAGAGGCCCAAGGAGTGGCTTCCTTGCTGATTTCCAGAATTCTAATCTTCTTGTCTCAGCTGGTGGTTTCCAACCCTGGATGCTAATTAGAATCACCTGCAGGACACCTAAACCTAGCAACGCCTGTGCCTTATCCTCAGAGAGGCTTTTTTGATTGGTCTGTGGTGTGGCCCAGGCCCTGGTAGTTTTAAAAAGCTTCCAAGCAAAATAATAGTCATTTCAGAGTGGAGGGAGCAGGAAGGGAAGGGTATTATAGGAAGAAGGAAAAGAATTTGAATAAATGCAGACATGGGAATGTAAAATGTGGGTTCAGATCTTACTGCATAGACCAAGGGAGCAGACAGGGTCATACTCTGGGGATTTTTGAATGGCAGCTTCAAAATTGGAACTTCATCTTAACAGATGATAGGAGTCACTAAAAAGTTTTGAGCCACATTAGCCAAGTGTTCAAAGTTAACATCACCAGTAATAAGATAATATCATGGGCCTGATATGGGCTGAGAAGGCATAGCACTGCTTCTGTGGTATTCTTGCCAAAATTGCATAACCTAAGTCTAATCATGAAGAAATATTAGATGATCTCAAACTGAGGGTCATTCTACAAAATAACTGGCTAATACTCTTAAATATGTGAAGGTTAGGAAGGTATAAGGAATTCTGAGGAACTTGCCCAGATTAAAGGGGATTTAGGAGACAAAACAACTAAATGCAATGTGGTATCCTAGATTGGATCCTAGTTCAGAGAAAGGGCATTTAGTGGGAAAGATGATGAAATTTGAATAAAATCTGTAGATTTGTTAATTGATTATATCAATAATAATTTATTGATTTTGATAATCTCTGTGGTTTTACCTACAGCATTAATATTTGGGGAAGTTGAGTGAAGGGTATATGGGAACTCGGACTATTTTTGAAACATTTTTGAATGTCTAAAATTATGTTAAAATGAAAAGTTAAGAAAAGAAAAGCAAAATAAGAAGCTTCCAGGTAATTAATGAGTTTCCAGAGTTGAGAACCACTTTCCTAAGTCATCTTGCCTAATACTGTCAGAGTAATCTTGCTGAAAATGCTTTTTGTCATGTTTATGACTTTCTCAAAACTTTTTAGTGACTCCTGTCATCTGTTAAGACGAAGTTCAAATTTTGAAGCTGCCATTCAAAAATCCCCAAAGCATGACCCTGTCTGCTCCCTTGGTCTATGCAGTAAGATCTGAACCCACATTTTACATTCCCATGTCTGCATTTATTCAAATTCTTTTCCTTCTTCCTATAATACCCTTCTCTTCCTGCTCAGCCTCCTGAATTATTTTTCATCCTAAGGCCTATTTCAGATCCTGTCCCTTCACTGAAGTCTTTTATGAGTATTTCTGTTAGAAGCAGTCATCTTTCCTCTCCTTGAATTCTGGTAGGTAGGATGGTGTGGAGTGAAAACATGAGCTTTAGATTCAGAAATATGTGAGTCTGAATCCTGGTTCCACTTCTACCAGTTCTTGGATAAGGGACAAGTTAACTGATCTTCTTGGAGTTTTGGTTTCTCATTGCCAAATGGGGATAATATTAGTACCTACTTTAAAGGGTCATTGTGAGCATTAGAGAGGTATAAACATAAAGGTCCCAGCACACAGGAGGCGCCATCCTCCTCTTGTTCGTAGCTCAGTTGTCCTCACAGAGATGGTGTGTGGTGAAAGGCTCTTGTCAAAATTTCCTCCAGAGCCTGTAAAAGATATTTGTGTCTGGTCAGCACTAAGATGACAGACACACTTGAACTGAATTGAGTGCCTGAGTCTTCAAGCAATTCAACTGAGAGTTTTTCCCCTGGAAGCCAACTCAGAAATAAGTGACCTATGGATAGAGGAATGTAACCCAACGGGGTGGGGGCAGGTAGAGAATGGGTTAGAAACATTGGGAGAAAGCTCTGATGCCTCCCACACCCACCTTTGCTCTCAGCAGGACAGCACTGAGGAAGTAGACTCCTTAGTAAGACTCCCTGAGCCATGAGTCCTGCATAGCAACCCTTCACTAATCCATTCCTTGCCCAGGTGATGTGTACACAGGTGTCAGGTCCCCTGTGAGTTGAATACTTTCACCTTTTCTGCTCCCTCTACCCACACAGCTCAGTGTTGGGTGCTGTGGTTCGGTCCCAGGTCCCAGGCCCCTACTACGGGTCTAAGAAGTCAGGGCCAGGAAATGGGGCTGAGGAGGAAGTCAGAGGCCAGCAGGCACTGAAAGAGGCAGGTGGGGCTGCCATTGTTCAAAGGCCACAAACTGGGTGTGTTTTATGACTGTTTTTGCATTTGGAGTCTCCTCTCCTTTGTGATCATTCCAGGGACTCTCCGTCCTCTTTTTCCTTCTCATTACACATTGTTTTCTTAGTGCACCCCCTATATGGCCAGAGAATGGCTGTGCAAATGTTGCAGGAAGGGGGACCCCTTCCACGGCCTGAGAGTGGGCTCTTGTCTAACACTCAGAAATGAATTGTCTGAGGAGACACACGTGCTGTTAAAGCAAGAGACTTTACTGGGAAGGGGCACCTGGGCGGAGAGCGGCAGGGTAAGGGAACCCAGGAGAACTGCTCTGCCATGTGGCTCGCAGTCTCGGGTTTTAGGGTAATGGGGTTAGTTTCCAGGTTGTCTGTGGCCAATCATCTTGCTTGGCCCATAGTCTGACTCAGGGTCCTTCCTGGTGGCTCACGCATCTATCTCTCAGCCAAGATGGATTCCAGTGAGAAGGACTCTGGGAGGTTGGTCATCTCCTCCCTCTTTTGGCCCCTCCCGAATTCTCACCGTTAGTTTTCAGAGGCAGCACCATGTTCCTTATCAGGATCTCCTGTTGTGAGACAACTCAGGCAAGCAGGCCTGGGGCGGGGGTCTCGGTCAATGGTTTCGGTCAACAAATAGTTGACAATTCAGTAAAAATGACTTTTCATGGGGATGAGGAACCTGAGCCTGTTTCTTTCCCAAGGAGATTGAAATTCATAAAAGCTAGCTCTTATGAAGGGATGTGTAATTGTGAGTGTAATGTTAGGGAACAGATGTGTAAGTCAAGGGCAAGACAGAAAACAAAATGCTGTGTTTGTTGAATCCTGAAAACAGAGGGGGCAAAATCATTCTGAAAGGTGGATTTCATTCAGGAGACCTCAGAAATCTTAGAGTGTCCTTTGCCCAGATTAGATAATTAATATTTAATTGAGTGAGAGATGAAGTTAAATTATGGAGTTGTACGACGCTGGGTAAATATTAACTTCTCTGTCTCAGTTTTTTTAATCTGTAAAAGCAGAGATTTTTAGTGAAGACTGTACCTACATATAAAGTCCTTAGGATAGTACCTGGCACGTGGTGAGTGTGAGTGAGTGTGAGCTATAATAATTATGGGAACAGGCAAAGATGCCACCCTGGTTACCTGGGCGGGGAGGCATCTTCTAGCCAGGGTCCTGGCAGGCCAGCTGGAAAAGAAATGACAGAGGGAGGTTTACCTTCCAGGAATGGAAGGATTAGGTAGCGGTAACTCATAAACAACGTTCTGGAAAATGTCTTAGAGCAAAATGTCAGGAATACCCGGAGGGTGTATGGCTTGGGTCACCGTTATTGTCCCTGGGAGTCTGGGAATGTGTCCTAGAGTTAAATGGTTTCACTGAAAGCCAAGCCTAGAAACAGGCTTCAGGGGATGTCTTGCAAAATGCACTCATTTGCTTAAGGAATTCCCTGTTGTGGCCAGGCATTACTTTTGTCTGTGTACTATCCTTATTCATAAGGTGTAAGGGAAAGACTGAAAAAGGATAAAATAAAGAAATGTATGTATAAATTAACAGGGCAGAATTAGGACTGGCAGGTGTAAGTTACGAGGACGTATATAAAAGCTTCATGTGAACGTAAAAGGACTTTTTAAAAAACAGATCTCTCCGTATAAATATAGTGAGCTATCTTGAGTGATATCAGATTCCATCCAAAGAAGCACTGAAGCAGAACCACAGGAAACGGATGTGTGACCATTTTAGCTAAATGGTTAGACTGCGTCACTGAAGTGAAAGGAGATGAAGGAGAAAATGGACAAGGGTGAGAGAAAATGGGACGGAAAAAGGCACGGGTTGAAAGGAATATTTACTGAGGGCTCATCACGTACCAGGCTCAGTGTTTAATGCCTTAGATATCTCACCTACTCTTTTACTGTCATTTCCTAATGCAGTAAGAGTTACCCTTATGTTACAGGTGAGGAAGAAGAGGCTAAGGGAGGTGAAGTGACTGGTCCAGGGTCATCCAGCCAGTTAGTGACAGAGCTAGTGTGTTTCACCTCGAAGCTTGTGCTCCTGCCTCAGCATCGGAAGAAAAGTTATTTCATCAGCGTCTTATAGTTTTTGGAGTACAGGTCTTTTGTCTCTTTAGGTATGTTTATTCCTAGGTATTTTATTCTTTTTGATGCAATGGTAAATGGGATTGTTTCTTGAATTTTTTTCTGATCTTTCATTGTTAGTGTATAGAGATGCAAAAGATTTCCTTGTATTAATTTTGTAAACTGCAACTTTACCAAATTCAGTGATGAGCTCTAGTAGTTTTCTGGTAGCATTTTTAGGATTTGCTATGTATAGTATCATGTCATCTGCAAACAGTGACAGTTTAACTTCTTCTTTTCCAATTTGGATTCCTTTTATTTCTTTTTTTTCTCTGATTGCCATAGCTAGGACTTCCAACACTTTGTGGAATTAAAGTGGCGAGAGTGGGCATCCTTGTCTTGTTCCTGATCTTAGCGGAAATGTTTTTAGCTTTTCACCGTTGAGTATGATGTTAGCTGTAGATTTGTCGTATACGGCCTTTATTATGTTTAGGTATGTTCCATCTATGCCCACTTTCTGGAGAGTTTTTATCATAAATGGGTGTTCAATTTTGTCAAAAGCTTTTTTTGCATCTATTGAGATGATCATATGGTTTTTATTCTTCAATTTGTTGATGTGGTATATCACATTGATCGATTTGCGGATATTGAAAAATCCTTGTATCCCTGGGATAAATCCCACTTGATCATGGTGTATGATCCTTTTCATGTATTGTTGGATTTGGATTACTAGTATTTTGTTGAGGATTTTTACATTTATGTTTATCAGTGATATTGGCCTGTAATTTTCTTTTTTTCTGGTATCTTTGTCTGGTTTTGGTATCAGTGTGATGGTGGCCTTGTAGAATGAGTTTGGGAGTTTTCCTTCCTCTGCCATGTTTTAGAACAGTTTCAGAAGGATAGGTGTTAGATCTTCTCTAAATGTTTGACAGAATTCACCTGTGAAGCCATCTGGTCCTGGACTTTTGTTTGTTGGGAGATTTTTAATCACAGTTTCAATTTCAGTACTTATTATCGGTCTATTTGTATTTTCTATTTCTTCCTGGTTCAGTCTTGGGAATTTGTACCTTTCTAAGAATTTGTTCATTTCTTCCGGATTGTCCATTTTATTGGCATACAGTTGCTTGTAGTAGTCTCTTACGATCCTTTGCATTTCTGTGCTGTCAGTTGTAACTTCTCCTTTTTCAAATTGAAGATGATACAAACAGATGGAAATATATACCATGTTCTTGGATTGGAAGACTCAATATTGTCAAAATGACTATACTACCCAAGGCAATCTACAGATTCAATGCAACCCCTATCAAATTACCAATGGCATTTTTCACAGAACTAGAACAAAAAATCTTAAAATTTGTATGGAGACACAAAAGACCCTGAAGAGCCAAAGCAATCTTGAGGAAGAAAAATGGAGCTGGAGGAATCAGGTTCCCTGACTTCAGACTATACTACAAACCTATAGTCATCAAAACAGTATGGTACTGGGACTTCCCTGGCGGTCCAGTGGTTAGGACTTCACCTTCCAATGCAGGGGGTGCGGGTTCGATCCCTGGTCCTGGAAGTAGGATCTCACATGACCTTGTGGCCAAAAAACCAAGTCATAGAACAGAAGCAATATTGTAGCAAATTCAATAAAAGACTTTAAAAATGGTTCACATCAAAAAAAAAAAATCTTAAAAAATAAAAACAGTATGGTACTGCACAAAAATAGAAATATAGATCAATGGAACAGTATAGAAAGCCCAGAAATAAACCACACACCTATGATGAATTAATCTGTGACAAAGAAGACAACATTATATAATGGAGGAAAAACAGTCTCTTCAATAAATGGTGCTGGGAAAACTGGACAGCTACATGTAAAAAAATGAAATTAGGACATTCTTTAACACCATACACAAAAATAAACTCAAAATGGATTAACGACCTAAAAGTGAGACTGGTCACTATAAAACTCCTAGATGAAAACATAGGCAGAACACTCTCTGACATAAATAGCAGCAACATCTTTTTTGATCTGTCTCCCAGAATAATGGAAATAAAAACAAAAATAAACAAATAGGACCTAATTAAACTCAAAAGCTTTTTGCACAACAAAGGAAACCATAAACAAAATGAAAAGACAACCCACAGAATGGGAGAAAATATTTGCAAATGATGTCTCTGACAAGGGATTAATCTCCAAAATTTACAAACAGCTCATGCAGCTTAATATCATCAAAACAAACAACCCAATCAAGAAATGGGCAGAAGACCTAAACAGACATTTCTCCAAAGAAGATATACAGATGGCCAAGAGGCACATGAAAAGATGTTCAACATCGCTAATTATTAGAGAAATGCAAATCAAAACTACAACGAGATAACACCTCGCACCAATCAGAATAGCTATCATCAAAAAATTCACAAACAATGCTGGAGAGGGTGTGGAGAGAAGGGAACCCTCCTATACTGTTGGTGGGAATGTAAATTGGTGCAGCCACTATGGAGAACAGTATGGAGGCTCTATAAGGAACTAAAAATAGAGCTACCATATGATCCTGCAATCCCACTCCTGGGCATATACCCGGAGAAGAACATGGTCCAAAAGGATACATGCACTCCAATGTCCATTGCAGTGCCATTTACAATAGCCAAGACATGGAAGCAACCTAAATGTCCATCGACAGAAGAAGGGATAAAGAAGATGTTGTACATTTATACAATGGAATATTACTCAGCCATTAAAAAGAATGAAATAATGCCATTTGCAGCAACATGGATGGACCTAGAGATTGTCATATTGAGTGAAGTAAGTCAGACAGAGAAAGAAATATCATATGATATCACTTATATGAGGAATCTAAAAAAAATGATATAAATGAACTTATTTACAAAACAGACACAGACTCATGGGCTTAGAGAACGATCTTATGGTTACCAGGGGGGAAGGGTGGGGGGGGGTATAGTTAGGGAGTTTGGATTGTCATATATACACTGCTATATTTAAAATGGATAACCAGGGATTTCCCTGGTGGTGCAGTGATTAAGACTCCGAGCTCCCAATGCAGGGGGACCGGGTTTGATCCCCGGTCAGGGAACTAGATCTCGCATGCTGCAACTAAGAGTTCGCATGCTACAACTAAGGAGCCTGTGAGCCGCAACTAAGGAGCCTGCTTGCAGCAGCTAAGACACAGTGCAACCAAATAAATAAATTAAAAGAAGAAAAAATAATAAAATGGATAACCAACAAGTACCAACTGTATAGCACAGGGAACTCTGCTCAGTATTATGTAACAACCTAATTGGGAAAAGAATTTGAAAAAGAATAGGTACATGTATATGTATAACTGAAAAAAAATTTTTTTTAAATTAAATTTTAAAAAAAGAAGAAACGTGAAAGAGGAGGAAGGCAAAGCAAGTTTTGGATGTGGGTAAAGTTTAGGCAGATAATGGTCCTCCCCAAATGTCCGCATCCTAATCCCTGGAACCTGTGAATGTTACTTTATTTGGGAGAAGGGACTTTGCAGATGTGATGAAGTTCAGGATCTTGAGATGGGGAGAGTATCCTGGATTATCCAGGTGGGCCCGATGTCATCACAGGAATCCTCATATGTGACAGAGGGAGGCAGGAGAGTCAGGGTCAGAATGATGCAGCGTGAGAAAAACTCCACCAGCCATCACTGGCTTTGCAGATGAAGGGGGCTGAGCACCAAGGAATGTGGGTGGCTTCTAGAAACTGAATCAGGTAAGGGAGTGGATTCATTCCTTGGCTCTCCAGAAGGAATGCCATCCTGCCAACACCTTGATTTTAGTCCAGTGACACCCATTTTGGACTTCTAACCTCCAGAACTGTAGGAACAGGGGAAAGAGTATATCGTCATTGCATTCCAGGAGGTTACAGTTTGCCACCCAGAAAAGGAGACTGGAAAAAATATGCCAAATTGTTAAACAATGATTAAGTCTAGATTATGGGTAGAAAATGGAATATAGGTGGTGCTTTATCTTTTCGTAGTGTATCTTAATTTTCAAAAATAAAAAATTAAACATCATTACTTTGTGATGTTATAAATAGGGGTACGTTCAACGAACTGTGGGAGCATGGAGAGGGAACCACTACTCATCTGCCTGTGGAGCCCCTTCCCGCTCTCTGAGAGAGCATGACATTTGAGTTTGCTGAGGCCAAAGGCAGAAGGTTACATGTAGAGGAACAGCTTGCGCCAGGAAAGGAAGGGAGGAATGATAGACTTTGTCTGGGGCTGAGCACGAGACCTTGTTCTTCAGTCTAAATGTTCAGTCACTTCAAAGGATCAGACCCAAGGAATGAATCTCTAGGCATCAAGGAATATGGTCAGAGATGGCTTAGGGGGCGAAACAAGACATTCTGGCAATTTGAAATCATATCAAGTAGCTTCAGACTTGGTGGCTGCGGAGGATGTGCTCATGAAATAGTTGTTGTTTAAGGCTCAGGCTTTTCTGCGTTTCCCTCTTCCTGTTTCTTGCACTACTGAGGTGGGCAGGTGGGCAGTTTCCAAATGAGTCCCCTGTATTTTGCAGGAGGGTACGTTTCCTTTGTTGAGGGATAGAGTTGGTTTTTTGTTTTTTGTTTTCTTTTACTTGTAATTAGGGAGATGATGGAGTAGCTTTCTTCTCTGTTAACAGTGTCATAATGGAGCCATCAAATCTCATCCTGAGCCCTCTGCCTTGCAGGGAACCACTCCTTTTCCTGACCCTCCTAGACCCTAGGAGACTCAGAGGCCTATGTGAGAAAAGAAAAACAAAACACTAAAAAACAAGAACCAGGGGTGAGAAAGAACTGTTGTAGTGCCCTTATTTTCTTAAAGTATGTGTTTCTTTCTCGTTTCCCGCTTCTCCACTCTGATATTTTCAGGCCAAGTCCTGATCTCTGGGCATAGAACTGGCTTCCTTGATCCTGCTGTGGTTTGGTTCTGCCCATCAAAACAATAGGCCTATTTTGTCCCTATAGTCAAAGGCCCTTGTGTTTGTCCCCAGGAGTTCCACCCTGAACTGGTGTCACAGTTTGAGCTTTCCTGTTCTGTTTCTTCCAGGTCATCTTAGAATCTGCAGGCTTGTGTGGTGTGGTAGGGGGTCCTGATTTGCATCCAGGGAATGGGGAGGGTTGTGGGGATCCCAGACAGTTGTGCTTGGGAAAGATTTCTAGGCCTGTTGGCAGAAGAAGCAGAACTGTGGGCCAGGGAACCTGCGCCCTGGGGCTGGTGACTAAGCTCTGACCTTGAATTGGTAGATTTACTCTTCTAGGCCTTACCTTTGCCTGCTGCAAAATGAGGAGATTTGACTAGATGAACTCAAGCCCTACAGCTTGAACGCCCTCCCATGCATTTTCTTTCCTCTTCCTCATTGAAATCTGTATCATCCCTTCGGGGCCCAAGGATCTACCATCAGATAAAATAAATTTGACTAATGCCTGTATGAGAGGGGACCCACTCCCAGATATCATGTAACCGGTTGCTGGTTTTTTAGGATGGAGTGAACGGGGTGGGTGTTTTTGGCCTGGTCTTATTTGGGGCTCTTTTTGGTGGCAGGAGGGATAGGGTTGTATGAAACAGTGAAAGTCTTGATGAGGAACAGCCAAGGAGTTTGGACTCTCATGAGTGAGGAGCTACCAGAGGTTTTTTGGTTGTTGTTTTTTAAAAAATTTAATTAATTTATTTTTGGCTGCATTGGGTCTTCGTTGCTGCGCACGGTCTCTCTCCAGTTGTGGTGAGCAGGGACTACTCTCTGCTGCGGTGCGCGGGCCTCTCATTGTGGTGGCCTCTCCTGTCGCGGAGCACGGGCTCTAGGCGCGAGGGCTTCAGTAGTTGTGGCACACGGGCTCAGTAGTTTTGGCTCATGGGCTCCAGAGTGCAGGCTCAGTAGTTGTGGCGCATGGGCTTAGTAGCTCTGTGGCATGTGGGATCTTCCCGGACCAGGGATCGAACCCGTGTCCCCTGCATTGGCAGGCGGATTCTTAACCACTGCGCCACCAGGGAAGCCAGCTACAAGAGTTTTTAAGTGGAAGTGACCTGGTCAGATCTGCGTTTCGGGGCCTGCTCTCTGGCAGCTGTTATGTTGGGAGAACTGTGGCTGTGGAGAAGTCCCCATGAGAGTCTGAGATCTGTAGTGGGAGAGCAGAGGGCACGGAGATCAGGGGACAGGAGAGCTTTGTGACGAATTGGCAGGCCTTGGTGAGTGACCAGAGAGGAGAGGGTGGTGAGGAGGAGGCCGGAAGATGAGCGGCAGCTGCGTCCAGTTTGGGCTCTTGGGTGATCAGATGTCATGAGCCCTGAGAGAAGTATGAGCGGTGGTTGCCTAGGGACCGAGATGCTAACTCAGATTTGGATATGTTTAGATAAGATGCCTGTGGACTGTGCGGGTGGAAATACTGTATGGGCAGTGGGGAGAGGTCTACAGGGAGGCTGGGGCTGCAGCGAGTGAGCGGTGGAGGCCGAGGTGGAGAAGAGGGAGCGAGCCCAGAGTCTATGCCTGTGCCGTACTGCTCGGCCTGGTCTCCTTGTCAAGGGTCCAGGGCTGAGTTCTACTCTTCATCAACCTTTTCTCTGTGATAGGGGTGACTTTTGAGGGTTTTGGTCAGATAGATATTCTTAACCTGGGGTCACATCCTAACCGCCTGTAAGTCTTGTGGAAAATGGGAGCTGTTAGTCGACGAGGGGGGAGGTGGAGAGGGGAGGAGGAAAGGAAGGACTTGTGGAGAAGATGGGAGAGAAGGGCAGGCACTCCGAACACACTATAAAGCACTGTAACATTCATTATGAAACAGAGCACAACGTGAATGTAAGGTTTTGTTGAGAGCACCATGTCCACGGGCAGAAGAGGGAGGGGTGAGACTGGGAGGGCAGAGGGGAAGAAGTATCTTAGAAGGATGAAGCTAGTATCTAGGCTACTAAGTCTAGAAACCTCCTTGGAAGGCTACTTTTTGCTGAAAAATTACTTGACCTGTCAATTTCTTGGGAGTAATGAGTTTTATATGTACATATTGCAATATGAACTCCTAACAGCCAACAAATTCAGCCTGCTTGCTAATAATTACAGAACAATTGACAACTAGTACCACTAGTCATGTACTAACAGAACAACTAATAGTCAGCAAACATTGTGTGCTTACTGCAGGCCAGGCAGTATGCTACAAACACTTTAACCGCAGTTGCACGGTGGTTCCTCTCAGGCCCGGCCACACTCGATGTGGAGGTGGAGCTTTGCGTGAGGTTCAGTGAGACGACCTCACTTGATCTTCACGAGGGCACGTGCAGTGTGTACTTTTATTAGCCCTTTTTTACAGATGAGGGGACTAAGGTGTAGTCTGTTGCCCAGGGCCTTGCAGCTGCAGTGCTTGAGCCAGAACTTGAAGCCAGGTTGCCTGGGGAACTTTCTACTTGTGCTCTAACCACTTAGCAGTCCTGTGGGGCAGTGATGAGGCGGGACTTCTCATGGGGTTGTCCTCAGATCATCTGCATCAGAGTTACCTGGGATGTTTGTCAAAAATTCAGATGTATAGGCCTCACCTTGGAGCAACCAAAAGCAGGACCTCAAACACTGATATTTGAGACTAACTGAGTTGGGGCTGGATGTCTGGTTCTGGAAGGCAATGGAATCCTGCCTTCTCCAGCCACCTGCAGTTTGGGTCTCGTCCCTCTGTGAGGTCGACACTGTAGTCTCTGCTTTCTTTCTTTCTCTGGGCCGTTGGAGGGGTACATTCCGTCCTGAGAATGCGTGAAATCGTGCTGATGCTTATGCTAGAGGAGGCGTTTGGAGACAGTGGCTTTTATTCCCATTTTCCTTTCACCCTTCATTTGCTTCTCTCCTCGCTTGTAGCCCCTCCCCACCCACTCCCCCTCAGGGGTGGGTTTCACTTCTCTTCCTGTCCCGGGTGGCTTCCCACCTGTGTGGGACCGGACTGGGGGAGGGCGGGGCGCCATCTGTGTGGTTTGGCGCTGGGGGGATGAGCGCTGGGACAGGAGCAGTTGCACGGTGGTTCCTCTCAGGCCCGGCCACCCTCGATGTGGAGGTGGTGCTTTCCATGAGGTTCAGCTGCTTCACCCCATGAGGAGCGGGGACATGCTGAGGGTTGGGGATGGTGGAGTTGAAGCCTGGCATGTGAAGTGGAAATCCTGTCACCCACACAGAGGTCTGCGTGCTCCCCATCTTTTCTGAAATGGAGGGTTAGTCTCCCTCAGGGCCCTGAGCCGGGCAATGCAGATAAACAGGAGGAAATATGAACCATCCCCTACGCGTTTGGAGGGCTGATCCAGTTACACTGCCTGCCCTGAGTGAGGACAACTGAGAGTTTATAGAGTTCAGTTTTGGGGATGTTCACACACTGGGTCCTTGGGGACATCCAGAGATGGGGCAGGGCCCTGGGCTGGGAGTGAGGAGAGCTGGTTCTGAGTCAGCTAAGCGACCAATTTCCTTTGTTACCATGAGAAAGTCACTTGCTCACTCTGGACTTGAGTTTCTTATCTGGAAATTGTTGGATTTGGGTGAGATCGTCTTTGCTCTCAAGTTCTGTTTCTGTGATTAGTAGCAGGGAGGCCAGGGTAAGTGTGGCAGAGCCCTGAATGCTTCTTTTCTTTTGGTCTCACGTGCCTGTGCCCCACCAAACGAGCAGGTTGTGAGTTCTGTTTGTGCCTCTTCTTGCACAGCCCTGTGTCTCAGTGGCCTGAAGATGTCCACTGTGGGTGTGGTGAGGAGAGTCTGTGGAGCCAGGAGCCACCCTGGCCCTGGGGAAGCAGGGCCTAGTCGGTAGGTTTCCTGCCATTTCTGAGAGTTCTCCTGTTTTGGGGTGATATGACTTCCCTTCCTGTTCTCGCATCGCCTCCTCAACCTACCCCTGAGCATGACATTCAGTTTCTGGAGTGGGCTATGACTGCTAACTTTCCTGGCTGTTTCTTTCCTGCCTGTGGTTTCCTGAAACATATAGCAGGAAATTCATTTCACAGCCACCAGCTTCTCTACTTCATGTTTTTCTCTTTCCCCATAGAACCTGACAGAACACACATGGGTCAGAGGGACACACGTGCGTGCTCCAGCTCCCAGCATTCGTGTATGGTGAATCAATATTCTTAATGTTGTCTGGGGGCCTGCATATCACATACGTGAACCCGTGTGGAGTCCTAATGTCTTCTCTGTTGCTGCCACTTAAGAGCTGAGGGTGGGTGCTACGAATGAGCAGGAGAGTATTACATGTACCTGGGTGTGTGCATGTGGGGCAGAGTGTGGAGTCAGTGGCAGTGATGGTGAGAAGAAGTGATTCAGGAACTGGGTTTGCTCTTTATGTTTCTGCTTTTTACTCAACATACCGGTCACTTGTGTTGTCAGAGGACTGATTAAAAAGGTGTCAGAAATTTCCTTAATGTGGTCTGAAATTCACTTTGTTTTATTCTTGGTTGCGTAATGTGTGAGGGTGTGGGGAGTGGAGGATGAAACACCAGGCCTTCTTGAACAGTCTGAGGTCGGCTCTCAGAAATTAGATGTTGAGTATTTAGCCATTACCACCCATGGATTTGTAAGTAGGACCCAGAGGATTTGAGAGCTTCTGTGACAGAGGAGTCATCCTGTTCTGGGAAGGTTAGAGGCACACTGACAAGCAGGAAACAGGCCACATTTGTGGCGTGTTTCTAACCTATATTTAGGCATTCTGACCTTTAAAACAACTTAATTTCACTGATACTGTCACCTACCTACCAACTGCCAGGTGCTGAATATTCAAAGCTAAATGTAATTCAGTCCCCGTCCTCAGGAGCTAGTAGTTGGTCTTTTCTTGAACCAAGGCTTTCTGGGCCTAGTTGCCACGGTTCCCAAATGTGTCTCACTAGGAAGCCTTTGGGGACTCTCAGGACCAGACTGATGAGGTCAAATGCTGGAGCGGCTGATGGAGAAGACCATTCTCCTGGAGCAGGAGCCCAGCTCCTTGTCCTTTCTAACCCTCCTTTTCAGCAGCACGGTGACCACAGGAAGTAGGAAACTGGACTCCTTACGAGATGCTGTGATAGGTAATGCGGTGGGGATGGCAACTCGATTGTCCCTCAGCTTGTCTCTCGGCTCCTCGAGACACGAGAGCCTGCCACAAGCATTGCCAGAGATGGAGAATGAGTGTATGTTCCTTGGGGACCTGGAAACAGGGTTTGTTAGCCACTGTTAAGAACAATAGCAGTGGGACTTCCCCGGTGGCACAGTGGTTAAGACTCCGCACTCCCAATTGCAGGGGCCTGGGTTCAATCCCTGGTCAGGGAACTGATCCCACATGCATGCTGCAACTAAGAGTTTGCATGCTGCAACTAAGAGTTTGCATGCCACAGCTGAGTTCGCATGCCACAACTAAGGAGCTGGCAAGCCACAACTAAGGAGCTGGCAAGCCACAACTAAGGAGCCTGCCTGCCGCAACTAAGACCCGGCGCAACCAGATAAATAAATAAATAAAATGTAAACAAATAAATCAATAAATAAAATAAATATTAAAAACATTTAAAAGGAGCAATAGCAGTGAGAAGTCAGGGCAGTGTGAGGCCTTGTGGAATTGTCTCTAGGGAACCACACTTTCCTTACCTGTTCAGAACAGGAGGATGGGCTGTAGCTAAGGGTGGGGTAGAGAGAAAGATGCACAAAATGCTCAGAGGGACTGGTGCCAATTTTTTTTCCTGAGGCTCCCATACTAAGCTCATATCCCCTCGACCATACCGAGGCACCAAGTCAACTTGGGTAGGACCTCCCCTCTCCACTGAAAATCCATTCTGCTAAGACTTCATGGTGCCCTCATGTGACTTCTTTTCCCCTTCAATACTGTCTTGGATATTCACTTTAGCCTGATGTACTTGTGTAAAATCACTGGGGTAGGGTGAGTGAAAGTTTTCCAGACCCCACATTCCTAGGATTGGCTCTGGGCCTTGCACATTTCTACTTCTCCAGGATGACTCTAGGAACTTAATTAAAACCTGGGTCCTACTGTGTCTCTTTCACCACCCAGCTGCTCCCTAAGGACAGTTTACCAAGAGACAGAGACAGGGATAGAGACACAGACAGGGAGAGAGACAGAGAGAGATTTCACACACTGGGCTGTGTCAGGTGTCCATGTGCCTCTGGAAACAGGTAGACCAGGCCTGGATTTAAATCCATGCTTTGTCCTTCATTAACTGTGTGACCTTGGCAAGTGACTTAAGCTCTAAGAATCAGTTGCTACATCCGTAAAATGCAGAGGATGCCCACATAATAGTTATTATAGTAGCCAATATGTATTGAGCACTTTACACTTAATTGAGTTAATCCTCATACGTTTCTAGGAATTAGTAGGGTAGCTGTCATTTGTCAGGTAAGAAATTGAGGCACAGAAAAGTTAACAGGTCCAAGTTAATGTAACTTGTAAGTGGTGGATCTGGGATTCTGAGTTTGGACAGTCCGACCCCAGGGCCTGTGTTTAACTACTGCAGTAGACTGTGTAGCTCACAGAACATTAACAAGAATTAATTGAGAAGAACATTTAAAGCCCTGGGTATAGTGCTTGCCACACAGTAGGCACTCAGTAAATGATAGCTGTTACCACCACAGGGGAGAAACCTGCTTCCACATCGGCATGTGGAAGATGTGGTCCTGGGTCAGGGCGAGGCAGGAGAGACACAGGGCTTCCTGCCAATCTGGGGTTCCCACAGTGTCAGAGCTTCTTCCAACCCACTCTGTTAGACAGGGCTTTTGGCAAAGTCTTGTCCCTGCAATCCCAAAGTTGTCTGACAGGCCCCGAAAGGAAAACACAGGAGCTGAGACTAGGTGGCCATAGGGAGGGGCTCCCTCCCAGGGAACCAGCTGCTCAAGAATCACTTTTCTGACTCTGCTTTCCGAGGAATTTGGCTTTTAATTTCCTGTCATCTTACGCATTTGGTCAGGGCTCCCAGATGAACTACCTGTGAAACAGAGTGGGGCTACTGCCTGGATGGGCACAGGGTGAAGGGTTAATACCATGAAGCTCAGGGGACCCTGCAAGGACCCTGGCAAACGCAGTGTGCGCTCAGAGGAGGGGTGTATCAAGCTTGCTATGTTTCTTGTCCTGTGTACCTTGGCTCCCCACCTGGCCTGGGACCAGCTCGGTCAGCAGTGAGCAGTTCCAGCCCACCCATCCTCGCAAAGTGCCAGCCGGGTTAGGGGCAATGTGGCTTATGACTAAGGGCTTTTCGAGGCTGGGGGACCTGGATTCCCTTCATGGCTCTGCCACTTCTTAGTTGTGTGACCTTGGCTGTTTATTCATGTTCTCTGAGCCTCAGTTTTCACATTTTTAGAAAAATTGTGAGGATCAAATGAAATACCATTAAACAAAGTACCTAGAATAGCAGCTTCCATACAGTAGGCGCTCAGTAAATGTTCTCAGTCACAGGTAGGTATAGTGACTGGGAAGGTGGAGAAACATAAAACACAACCCTTGCCTTTAAGAAGGTTTTAGTCTGGGTGGAGGGAGGGGTAATAAGACAGGTGAACATAGAAACCAGAGTGTCAGGACTGCATGTAATTAAACCCAGGCCAACAGGTGTAATGGACGGTGAAGCGCTTTGGGAGTTCAAAGGTAGGAGAGCTGCCCCATGGGCTAAGCTGGTCAGGGAAGTCTTCCTGAGCAAGTGAACCTTACATGTGTGGAAAGGTTGGAGAGGGAGGTGGAGGGACATTCCAGGAAAATATCTGAGATGAGGCCAGGTAGCGTAAGTGCAAGGGATGGAGAAGAAACCAGTTGGATTCAAGGGTCTGTGGGGGAGATTAGAGGGGGAGGAGGTTCAATAGGTAGGTTAGAGTGGGGTGTGAAGGCTTTGAATGTTATGCTAAGGAGTTTGGAATTTATCTGAAGGCTTTTTTTTAAATTAATTAATAAATTTTAAAAACATCTTTATTGGGGTATAATTGCTTTACAATGGTGTGTTAGTTTCTGCTTTATAACAAAGTGAATCAGTTATACATATACATATGTTCCCATATCTCTTCCCTCTTGCATCTCCCTCCCTCCCACCCTCCCTATCCTACCCCTGTAGGTGGTCACAAAGCACTGAGCTGATCTCCCTGTGCTATGCGGCTGCTTCCCACTAGCTATCTATTTTACGTTTGGTAGTGTGTATATGTCCATGCCACTCTCTCACGTTGTCACAGCTTACCCTTCCCCCTCCCCATATCCTCAAGTCCATTCTCTAGTAGGTCTGTGTCTTCATTCCTGTCTTGCCCCTAGGTTCTTCATGACCTTTTTTTTTTCTTAGATTCCATATATATGTGTTAGCATATGGTATTTCTTTTTCTCTTTCTGACTTACTTCACTCTGTATGACAGACTCTAGGTCCATCCACCTCACTACAAATAACTCAGTTTCGTTTCTTTTTATGGCTGAGTAATATTCCATTGTATATATGTGCCGCATCTTCTTTACCCATTCATCTGTTGATGGACACTTAGGTTGCTTCCATGTCCTGGCTATTGTAAAGAGAGCTGCAATGAACATTTTGGTACATGACTCTTTTTGAATTCTGGTTTTCTCAGGGTATATGCCCAGCAGTGGGATTGCTGGGTCGTATGGTAGTTCTATTTTTAGTTTTTTAAGGAACCTCCATTGTTTCCGTAGTGTATCTGAAGGCTTCTGAGGACGGCAGTGACATTGATATTAGGACCTTGATTCAGTGACTTATTCTTTTAACCTCTCTGGGCCTTAGACCCCTTATCTTTAAAGGAAGGAGTTTGGACCATGTGATCGTAAAGGAGTCCATGATTCAATGATACAGGAAGATTATTTTGGTGATAAAGTGCAGAATTGGTTGGAAGGGAAAACTGGAGGTAGAGGTATTATTTAGGAAGCCAGTGCAGTACCAGGCATGAAGCTTGTTGTTGCCTCTTGAAAGAGACTCCAGGTGTAGGTAGGGAAGGTCTTTACTGTATGTTTTAGGTACCTTGACATTCTAACTCTATACCAATTTGAGTCCTGCAAGATGCCTCCCCCGGAGACACCCACTCTTGGGGCACCTGGGGAAGTGGGGAAACTGGTAAACTGTTCTGGGAAAGGAGTGATTATTCAGTGGGTTTCAGGTTTATATCATTCCCCTTCTGCAGTAAACCGAGAAGGGCAAAATAACAGTAGTCCCTTATTGTTTGTCTTTAGATGTTGTGTAGAGTTTACAAAATAATGTCACAGGCATTATCTCCTTTCCTTTGCACCAGAGTCTCCTGAGGGGAGTTAGGCAGTGCTCCCTCCATTTTCTGGGTGAGGAGAGGCCATAATTTCTCAGTGTCTCGAAACTAGGCATCCTCATTCTACGTGCAGTTACCTTTCCCTGCTCCATGTTCCTCAGGCAGCAAATAGGAGCTCACTTCTTCCATTAATTAATTAATTCACCTCATATGTGTTAAGTGCCCAATAGGCATCGGGTACTGTACTAATTTGAGTCCACAAGAGAGCATATATTTAAGAAAAAATACTTTTTTTTGCTGATTGTAAAAGCAATACATGTTTATTATAGAAACTTTGTAAAGGTAAAGATTTTCCTCATCACACCACCTGGAGACATGGATGTGTTTAGACTTTTCTTTGCCCATTTTTCTATTTACTGAGATGACACTAGGTATATAACTTTACTGATTTTTTTTCACTTGTTATGATTTTTTTAATGTTATTTAAATTTTAACAAACATTTAAAAATGAGTGTATAACATTATATTAATGAATGATTCACAACATAATAATCTCCCTATTGTTGGACATCTGGGTTATTTCCAATTTTTTTCTCTTTTAAATATTGCTATGGTAAACTTCTTTGCATTAAGTTTGTTTTGCATTCTAGTTATTTCCCTAGGCTTTATTTCTGAACATGAACAGATAATTTGGTCAAAGGAGTTACTTGGGCTCTTGACAGATATTGCCACATTGTTTCCCAAAACTTGTTAGAATTATCTGTAATTGCATTGGCATTATATGAGTGAAGGTGAGTTTTGAAGTAGGAAAAGAAGCTGTTTTCTATTGTTTTGGCAAGGGTGGACATGAGGAAGACCTCTGGAAGATGAACCTGTCATTGGAGCCTGGCCCCAATACTGCCCTTGGTGAAAAGTATTAAGACACCCTAAAGCAGGGGTCCCCAACCCCCGGGCCACGGACCGCTACTGGTCCGTGGCCTGTTAGGAACCCCGCCACACGGCAGGAGGTGAGCGGCGGGCAAGCGAGCGAAGCTCCATCTGTATTGACAGCCTCTCCCCGTCGCTCGCATTACCGCCTGAGCTCCACCTCCTGTCAGATCCGCGGAGGCATTAGATTCTCATAGGAGCGCGAACCCTACTGTGAACTGCGCGTGCGAGGGATCTAGGTTGCGCGCTCCTTGTGAGAATCTAATGCCTGATGATCTGAGGTGGAGTTGAGCCGGTGATGCTAGCACTGGGGAGCAGCTGCAAATACAGATAATCATTAGCAGAGAGGTTTGACTGCCCAGAGACCATAATAAATCAATTGCTTACAGAGTCATATCGAAACTCTGTCAGTGAGTGGCAAGTGAAAACAAGCTCAGGACTCCCACTGATTCTGCCTTATGGTGAGTTGTATAATTATTTCATTATATATTACAATGTAATAATAATAGAAATAAAGTGCACAATAAATGTAATGCACTTGAATCATCCTGAAACCATTCCCCTCCGTTCCGGTCCGTGGAAAAATTGTCTTCCATCAAACCGGTCCCTGGTGCCAAAAAGGTTGGGAACCGCTGCCCTAAAGGATAGAACCATCCTTGACAAAGATCAGGCTAAGGCATATATTCCACAGAGGTTTTTTTCACAAAAAAGAGGAGAAAAGGTGTGTTTCAGGCAGCAGAAGAAATTCCAAGACCTCAAAATTAGAGTGATTTTGGGGTAGGGCAAAGGAAGCTGCTGCCAGGTAGCCTCAGGTGAGGCTACAGTACAGGAGAGGAGCCTAGAGTACAGAGAGGAGGGCTCTTCTCCCCCAGTGATCAGGACCAGCAGAGTTTACGTACAGCATCACCCAGGGGTTAATGAAAGGGAGGGGAAAGTAAGTCAGGCCAATCCCTTGGGGAGCTGGTCAGGGGCCTGAGCAGCTAGATCTGTTTTCCAAGGAAGTTCAGACAAGGCACGAGGTATCCAGTGAAAATTCTCTAGCTAGCCTTCAGTTATACTTGGCTGACAATTTCTATCTTTAAAAAAAATTCTTTTGTACTTTTCCTTTTCTTGTTCCTGTTGTTAGTGCCTACTGAAAAGTTAGTCAGACTTGGCTGAACTGAGTAGAAAAGATTCATTCTTACCTAGACACCATAACTAGGGTGGTTGAAAGAGCAACTCTAGAAAACAGATGGTGGTCCCATGGCCATCCCATAGCCCTTTTTTTTAACTTTAATGGCACCTTTTGCATTGTCATTATGCCTTGTTCTTTATCTGAGTACATATTTACTTACCCTCTTCTGAAAGCAGCTTAAGGATAGAAACTACGTCTTTGTTTCTGATTTTTTAAGTATTTGGCAAGATACTATTTACACTTTAGGTAACCAATGAATATTTATTACATTGAAGATTTTTCCATGTGCCTCACACTTGGATTCTAGCCAATGCTTGGTACTTTTCATTCATTCAGTCATTCATTCAATCCCTTAATAAGTATTTAGTTTCCTGAATGTCTACTAGATACTAAGCATATATAAAGTACTGGGTATACTAATTGGAATAAAAACTAAGGCTTCTAGTGGCCCTTAAGGAGCTCATAGTCTTGTGAGAGAAAGAGTCACTAAACAATTACAGAACAGAGTGTTGTGATTGAGGGACAGATGAGATGTTATAGGAAAACAGAGGAGGGTCTCCGAAATCATCCTGGGATGAGGGTGGAGGTGTTGAGTCTAGTAAGAGAAGGCTTTTTTTTTTTCTTTCTTCTTTTTTCAAGAGCTAAGCTCTAAAGGAGAAGTGAAAAATGAGGGAAGAGCTTTTCAGGCAGAGGGAATATCATGTGTAAAGTCAGTGACGTGGGAGAGTACCTCTATTCAGGGAATGCAGGTGGTTGAGTATGTTGTAACAGAGTACAGAGGGTGGTGGTTGGAAATAAGCAAGGAGCAGACTATGAAAAGCCTGGCATGCTGGGTGTAGATTTTGGATTTTATCCTCAAGGTGATGGAGAGCTGCATCTAGATTTGAGGCAGGACATTGATGTGATCAGATTTGTGATTTAGGGAGATCACTCTGAATACCAAAGTGGCTAACAGATTGAGTCAATGAGCTGGGGGAAGATGAGCTAAAGCTGGGACAATTTAGCAAGGGAAACCCCAGGAACAGGGTAGGTTGAGTTAGCTGTGGTTGCTGCTTCCTTCTTCTCTAGGCTACTCTTTTCCATCTGTAGGGACTAGGTCTTCAGTACCTGCTATAGCACCCGGTAAACAGGAGGCATTTAATAAATGCTTCTTAGATAGCTCACTCCTCTTTGTATCTCTCAAGCATAACATGATGGCTGACACAGGGAGGTGCTTGGTTCGTGTTAGGTAGCTCCACTGCTGTAGCTTGTGCTAGCAGCTACTGAGCCCTGATTTGAGTGTAGGTGGGCACCCTTTTTTTTTTTTTTTTGGGCACCCTTTTTCCTGTGGTCACAAACCAGGCAAATTTGCCTTGCAGGTTAGAACTGACCTGGAAGATATATTTTGCATGACCCTTCTCAAGATGTCTCCAAAGACATTCTCCATCTTGTGATGAGTTTTCGTTCCAAAGTAGACATGAGAGAGGCTGGGACCTAAGACTTGGAACCCTTTGCTGCAGAGCTTGCACCTGGACAAATGTCTCCTCAAGCAACAGAATACAAAGAAACTATAAGGGACCAACAATAATTGCATGCATGCACAGCTGGAGCAGATAAGCAACAACAAGATCCAAAAAGACCAAAACCTAACTGCCACTTCTGAGGTGCCAGGAGCAAAAGCAGGGTACAGTGCAAGATCCCTGCACACAGCACCACCAAGGGGGTGGGCAGACCACCTAAGCCACCCTTCAGGCCTGACCCATGGTTCTGCCCCTACTCTCACCCCATTTAAGGGACGAGCTTGCCCCTGTCCCCCACCCCAGGGAGCGAGCAAGGGAACTGGTTACTTGTTCTCGCTCCCTTGTGCAATTCCCAATAAAGCCTTGCCTGAATTTCTTGTCTGGCCTCTTATCAATTTCCATTGATTAAAGAGTCCAAGAGAGTAGAGTTATTTGGTGGGGCTAATGGCAGACTCTGAGAGGGCTCACGCCAAGGAGTACTTCCCAGAATTTCTGCTGCCAGTGTCCTTGTCCCCACGGTGAGCGACAGCCACCCCCCGCCTCTGGAGGAGACCCTCCAAGCTAGCAGCATACAGTTGTACCCTGCTTCTAAATTCATTCTAACAATTGATCACTTTTGATTTGGAGGGCAGACAGCAAAAGCAAGAAGAACTACAATTCTGCAGCCTGTGGAAGGAAAACCACATTCACAGAAAGATAAACAAAATGAAAAGGCAGAGGACTTTGTACCAGATGAAGGAACAAGATAAAACCCCAGGTAAACAACTAAATGAAGTGGAGATAGGCAGCCTTCCAGAAAAAGAATTCAGAATAATGAGAGTGAAGATGATCCAGGACCTCGGAAAAAGAATGGAGGCAAAGATCGAGAAGACACAAGAAATGCTTAACAAAGACCTAGAAGAATTAAAGAACAAACACCTGGAAGAATTAAAGAACAAACAAACAGAGATGAACAATACAAGAACTGAAATGAAAAATACACTAGAAGGAATCAATAGCAGAATAACTGAGGCAGAAAAACAGATAAGTGACCTGGAAGACAGAATGGTAGAATCCACTGCCATGGAACAGAATAAAGAAAAAAGAATGAAAAGAAATGAAGACAGCCTAAGACAACATTAAATGCAACAACATTCACATTATAGGGGTCCTAGAAGGAGAAGAGAGAGAGAAAGGACCCGAGAAAATATTTGAAGAGATTATAGTTGAAAAATTCCCTAACATGGGAAAGGAAATAGCCATCCAAGTCCATGAAGCACAGAGGGTCCCAGGCAGGATAAAGCCAAGGAGAAACACGCCAAGACACATAGTAATCAAATTGACAAAAATTAAAGACAAAGAAAAATTATTGAAAGCAACAAGGGAAAAACGACAAATAACATACAAGGGAACTCCCATAAGGTTAACAGCTGATTTCTCAGCAGAAACTCTATAGGCCAGAAGGGAGTGGTATGATATATTTAAAGTGATGAAAGGGAAGAACCTACAACCAAGATTACTCTACCCGGCAAGGATCTCATTCAGATTCGTTGGAGAAATCAAAAGCTTTACAGACAAACAAAAGCTAAGAGAATTCAGCACCACCAAACCAGCTCTACAACAAATGCTAAAGGAACTTCTCTAAGCAGGAACCACAAGAGAAGAAAAGGACCAACAAATACAAAACCATAACAATTAAGAAAATGATAATAGGAACATACATATCAATAATTACCTTAAACGTGAATGGATTAAATGCTCCAACCAAAAGACACAGGCTGGCTGAATGTATACAAAAACAAGACCCATATATATGCTGTCTACAAGAGACCCACTTCAGACCTAGAGACACATACAGACTGAAAGTGAGGGGATGGAAAAAGATATTCCATGCAAATGGAAATAAAAAAAAAAGCTGGAGTAGCAGTACTCATATCAGATAAAATAGACTTTAAAATCAAGAATGTTACAAGAGACAAGGAAGGACACTACATAATGATCAAGGGATCAATCCAAGAAGAAGATATAACTATTATAAATACATATGCACCCAACATAGGAGCACCACAATACAAAGGCAACTGCTGAAAGCTATAAAAGAGGGAGTCAACAGTAACACAATAATAGTGAGGAACTTTAACACCTCACTTACACCAATGGACAGATCATCCAAAGAGAAAATTAATAAGGAAATGCAAGGTTTAAATGACACAATAGACCAGGTAGATTTAATTGATATTTATAGGACATTCCATCCAAAAACAGCAGATCACACTGTCTTCTCAAGTGCATATGGAACATTCTCCAAGATAGATCACATCTTGGGTCACAAATCAAGGCTCAGTAAATTTAAGATAATTGAAATCATATCAAGCATCTTTTCTGACCATAATGCTGTGAGATTAGACATCAATTATGGGGAAAAAAACATAAAAAACAAAAACACATGGAGGCTAAACAATACGTTACTAAATAACCAAGAGATCACTGAAGAAATCAAAGAGGAAATCAAAAAATACCTAGAGAAAAATTACAAGAAAAACACGACAATCCAAAACCTATGGGATGCAACAAAAGCAGTTCTAAGAGGCAAGTTTATAGCAATACAAGCCTACCTCAAGAAACAAGAAAAATCTCAAATAAACAATCTAACCTTACACCTAAAGGAACTAGAGAAAGAAGAACAAACAATACCCAAAGTTAGTAGAAGGAAATAAATCATAAAGATCAGAGCAGAAATAAATGAAATAGAAACAAAGAAAACAATAGCAAAGATCAATAAAACTAAAAGCTGGTTCTTTGAGAAGATAAACAAAATTGATAAACCATTAGCCAGACTCAAGAAAAAGAGGGAGAGGACTCAAATCAATAATATTAGAAATGAAAAAGGAGAAGTTACAACAGACATGGCAGAAATACAAAGCATCTTAAGAGACTACTACAGGCAACTCTATGCCAATAAAATGGACAACCTGGAAGAAATGGACAAATTCTTAGAAAGGTATAACCTTCCAAGTCTGAACCAGGAAGAAATAGAAAATATGAACAGACCAATCACAAGTAATGAAATTGAAACTGTGACTAAAAATCTTCCAACAAACAAAGTCCAGGACCAGATGGCTTCACAGGTGAATTCTATCAAACATTTAGAGAAGAGCTAACACCCATCCTTCTCAAACTCTTCCAAAAACTTGCAGAGGAAGGAACACTCCCAAACTCATTCTATGAGCCACCATCACCCTGATACCAAAACCAGACAAAGATACTACAAAAAAAGAAAATTACAGACCAATATCACTGATGAATATAGACGCAAAAATCCTCAAGGAAATACTAGCAAACAGAATCCAACAACACATTAAAAGGATCACACACCATGATCAAGTGGGATTTATCCCAGGGATGCAAGGATTCTTCAATACATGCAAATCAATCAATGTGATACACCATATTAACAAATTGAAGAATAAAAGCCACATGATCATCTCAATAGATGCAGAAAAAGCTTTTGACGACATTCAACACCCATTTATGATAAAACCTCTCCAGAAAGTGGGCATAGAGGGAACCTACCTCAACATAATAAAGGCCATGTATGACAAATCCACAGCAGACATCATTCTCAATGGCGAAAAACTGAAAGCATTTCCTCTAAGATCAGGAACAAGACAAGGATGTCCACTCTCGCCACTATTATTAAAGGAATCCAAATTGGAAAAGAAGAAGTAAAACTGTCACTGTTTGCAAATGACATGATACTATACATAGAGAATCCTAAAGATGCCACCAGAAAGCTACTAGAGTTAATCAATGAATTTTGTAAAGTTGCAGGATACAAAATTAATGCACAGAAATCTCTTGCATTCCTATATACTAATGATGAAAAATCTGAAAGAGAAATTAAGGAAACACTCCCATTTACCATTGCAACAAAAAGAATAAAATACCTAGGAATAAACCTACCTAGGGAGACAAAAGACCTGTATGCAGAAAACTGTAAGACACTGATGAAAGAAATTAAAGATGATACAAACAGATGGAGATGTATACCATGTTCTTGGATTGGAAGAATCAATATTGTGAAAATGACTATACTACCCAAAGCAATCTACAGATTCAATGCAATCCCTATCAAATTACCAATGGCATTTTTTACAGAACTAGAACAAAAAATCTTAAAATTTGTATCGAGACATGAAAGACCCCGAATAGCCAAAGCAGTCTTGAGGGAAAAAAGCGGAGCTGGAGGAATCAGACTCCCTGACTTCAGACTATACTACAAAGCTACAGTAATCAAGACAATATGGTACTGGCACAAAAACAGAAATATAGATCAATGGAACAAGATAGAAAGCCCAGAGATAAACCCATCCACCGAAGGTCAGCTAATCTATGACAAAGGAGGCACGGATATACAATGGAGAAAAGACAGTCTCTTCAATAAGTGGTGCTGGGAAAACTGAACAGCTACATATAAAAGAATGAAATTAGAACACTCCCTAACACCATACACAAAAATAAACTCAAAATGGATTAGAGACCTAAATGTAAGACTGGACACTATAAAACTCTTAGAGGAAAACATAGGAAGAACACTCTTTGACATAAATCACAGCAGGATATTTTTTGATCCACCTCCTAGAGTAATGGAAATAAAAACAAAAATAAACAAATGGGACCTAATGAAACTTAAAAGCTTTTGCACAGCAAAGGAAACCATAAACAAGACAAAAAGACAACCCTCAGAATGGGAGAAAATATTTGCAAACGAATCAACAGACAAAGGATTAATCTCCAAAATGTATAAACAGCTCATGTAGCTCAATATTAAAAAAACAAACAACCCAATCCAAAAATGGGCAGAAGACCTAAACAGACATTTCTCCAAAGAAGACATACAGATGGCCAAGAAGCACATGAAAAGCTGCTCAACATCACTAATTATTAGAGAAATGCAAATCAAAACTACAATGAGGTATCACCTCACACCAGTTAGAATGGGCATCATCAGAAAATCTACAAACAACAAATGCTGGAGAGGGTGTGGAGAAAAGGAAACCCTCTTGCACTGTTGGTGGGAATGTAAGTTGATACAGCCACTATGGAGAACAGTACAGAGGTTCCTTAAAAAACTAAAAATAGAATTACCATATGATCCAGCAATCCCACTTTGGGCATATACCCAGAGAAAACCATAATTCAAAAAGACACATGCACCCCAATGTTCATTGCAGCACTATTTACAATAGCCAGGTCATGGAAGCAACCTAAATGCCCATCAACAGACAAATGGATAAAGAAGATGTGGTATGTACATACAATGGAATATTACTCAGCCATAAAAATGAACAAAATTGGGTCATTTGTAGAGTCGTGGATGGATCTAGAGACTGTCATACAGAGTGAAGTAAGTCAGAAAGAGAAAAACAAATATCATATATTAATGCATATATGTTGAACCTAGAAATATGGTACAGATGAACCGGTTTGCAGGGCAGAAATAGAGACACAGATGTAGAGAACAAACGTATGTACACCAAGGGAGGAAAGTGGTGGGGCAGGAGGTGGTGGTGGTGTTGTGATGAATTGGGAGGTTGGGATTGACATGTATACAGTAATATGTATAAAATGGTTAACTAATAAGAACCTGCTGTAGAAAAAAATAAATAAAATAAAATAAAAAAAAGAGTCCAAGAATCTGGGTTGATAACAGAGAGCGGGTCCTTTAAGATAGGAAATGTGTGTTTTTTTAATTGATTTTTTCTTCCCCTGACTTAATCACAGTGTATGATACATAGTAGGTTGTGATAGAAATTTGTTGCATGAATTTGAAATTAATTGTTTTGAACTTGAAATATGTTTCATGAAATATGTTGTAAATGTTGATTAGGTGGTGATTCCCCCTCAGAAGGCTTTTACATCTATAGCCTAACAGGGGTAATTGTGCATATTGAAGGCCTGAGAAAGAGAGCAACTCTAGGAGGTGGGAGAATTTAGCAGAATGGAAAGTAAGTTACTTCTCAGAAATATTTAGCAGTTGAACTGAAACAGTTTCAGAAAGGTGCTGGACCAGAGGTAGGTTCTTACAAAGTCCTAATGGGGAGATAGGGAAGCTCTGTGTTCCCTTTACCAGCTACCCTTATACAAATGGCTTTCGATTTTCCTCATACTCTTTAAGATTTTTTTAAATTGAAGTATAGTTGAGTTACAATATTATATTAGTTTTGGGTGTACAGCATAATGTTAAGTATTTTTACAAATTATACTCCATTAAAAGTTATTGTAAGATAATTGCTGTAATTCCCTGTGCTATACAATATATCCTTGTTGCTTTTCTGTTTCATACAGAGTAGTTTGTATTTCTTAATCCCATACTCCTAATGTGTTCCTCCTCATTTCCCTAT
This sequence comes from Eubalaena glacialis, assembly GCF_028564815.1. Taxonomy (NCBI): domain Eukaryota; kingdom Metazoa; phylum Chordata; class Mammalia; order Artiodactyla; family Balaenidae; genus Eubalaena; species Eubalaena glacialis. The sequence continues at coordinate 57,926,606 of NC_083733.1, read as the reverse complement.
CCCCTCTAGTGACCACTAGTTTGTTTTCTGTATCAGTGAATCTCTTTCTGTTTTGCTATATACCTTCATTTGTATTAATTTTAGATTCTGCAAGTAAGTGATATCATGTAGTATTTTTCTCTCTGTCTGACATATTTCACTAAGCATAATATTCTCTGGGATCATCCACGTTGCTGCATATGGCAGAATTTCATTCTTTTTATAGTTCACTAATACTCCATTGTGTGTGTATGCATATATATATGTGTGTGTGTGTGCATATACACACACACACACACACACAGACCGCATATTCTGTGTCCGTTCTTCTATTGCTGGACAGTTGGATTGTGTCCATATCTTGGCTATTATAAATAGTGCCAGTATGAACATTGGGGTGCATGTATCTTTTTAAAAAAATATATTTATTTATTTATTTATTTTTGCCTGCGTTGGGTCTTCGTTGCTGCATGCGGGCTTTCTCTAGTTGTGGCGAGTGGGGGCTACTCTTCATTATGGTGTGCGGGCTTCTCATTGCGGTGGCTTCTCTTGTTGCAGAGCATGGGCTCTAGGTGCTCAGGCTTCAGTAGTTGTGGCACGTGGGCTCCGTAGTTGTGGCTCACGGGCTCTAGAGCACAGGCTCAGCACACGGGCTTAGTTGCTCTGTGGCATGTGGGATTTTCCCGGACCAGGGCTTGAACCCGTGTCCCTTGCATTGGCAGGCGGATTCTTAACCACTGCACCACCAGGGAAATCCCTGCATGTATCTTTTTGAATTAGTGTTTTTGTTTTTTTGGATATATACCCAGGAGTGGAATTGTTGTCTCATATAATAGTTCTATTTTTAGTTGTTTGAGGAACCTCTATACTGTTTTCCACAGTGGTTACACCAATTCACATTCCCACCAGTGTACAAGTGTTCCCTTTTCTCCACATCCTCACCAATATTTGTTTCTGTAGCCTTTTTAATGATAGCCATTCTTTTTTTTTTTTTTTTGTACTGCTTGCTTTTATTTTATTTTTATTTTTGGCCATGTCACATGACATGCAGGATCTTAGTTCCCCAACCAGGGATCGAACCCATGCCCCCTGTAGTGGAAGCACAGAGTCTTAACTACTAGACTGCCAGGGAAGTCCCAATGATAGCCATTTTGACCTGTGTGAGGTGATACCTCATCCAGGTTTTTATTTGCATTTCTCTAATAATTAGCAACATTGAGCATCTTTTCATATGCCTGTTAGCCATCTATTTGTCTTCTTTGGAAAAATGTATATTCAGGTCTTCTGCCCTTTTTTAGATTGGGTTGTTTGTTTTTTTGATATTGAGTTGTATGACTTGTTTGTATATTTTTGGATACTAACCCCTTGTCAGTTATGTAATTTGCAAATATTTTCTCCCACTCTGTAGGTTGTCTTTTCGTTTTGTGATTGTTTCCTTTGATGTGCAAAACTTTTAAGTTTAACAAGGTTCCATTTGTTTCTTTTTCTTCTATTTCTTTTGCCTTATGTGACAGACCCAAAAAACTATAACTACGATTTATGTCAAAGAGTGTTCTGCCTATGTTCTCTTCTAGGGATCTTATGGTTTCAGATATCACATTTAGGTCTTTAGTCCATTTTCAGTTTATTTTGGTGGAAGGTGTGAGGAAATGTTCTAATATCATTGTTTTACATATAGATGTCCAGTTTTCCCAGCACCACCTATTGAAGAGACTGTCTTTTGTCCATTGTATATTCTTGCCTCCTTTGTGGTAGATTAATTGATCATACAGGTGCATGGGTTTATTTCTGGTCTCTCTGTTCTGTTCCATTGATCTATGTGTCTGTTTTTGTTCTGGTACCATTCTGTTTTGATTATTGTAGCTTTGTAGTATAATCTGAAGTCTGAGAGGGTGATTCCTTCAGCTTTGTTCCTTTTTTCTCAAAATTGCTTTGCAATTCAGGATCTTTTGTGGTTCCATACGAATTTTGGGATTGTTTAAAGTTCTGTGGAAAATGTCATGGGTATTTTGATAGAGGTTACATTAAATCTGTAGATTACTTTGGGCAGTGTGGCCATTTTAACAATATTAATTCTCCCAATCCAATAGCACAAGATATCTTTCCATTTTTTTGTATCGTTTTAATTTCCTTCATTATTGTTTCATGGTTTTCAGATTATAGGTGTTTCACCTCCTTGTTAAGTTTATTCCTTGGTTTTTTTTTTTTTTTGATGTGATTTTAAATGGGATTTTTTTCCTTTCCCTTTCTGATTGCTCTTTATTAGTGTATAGAAAAGCAACAGATTTCTGTATCTTAATCTTGTATCCTGCAACTTTGCTGAATTCATTTATTAGTTCTAATAGTTTTTTGGTGGAGACTTTAGGGTTATCTACATAATGTATAATTTCATCTGCAAATAGTGATAGCTTTAACTCTTCCCTTCCAATTTGAATGCCTTTATTTCTTTTTCTTGTCTGATTGCTATGACTAGGACTTCCAACACTATGTTAAATAGAAGTTGCAAGAGTGAGCATTCTTGTTTTGTTCCTGAATTTAGAGAAAAGACTTTCAGCTTTTCACCATTGCGTGTAATGTTAGCTGTGGGTTTGTCATAAATGGCCTTTATTATGTTGAGGTATGTTTCTTCCCTGATGACTGTTTTATCATGAATGGTTTTGAATTTTGTGAAATGCTTCTTCTGCATCTATTGAGATGATCATGTGATTTTTATCCTTCCTTTAGTTAACATGGTGTATCACATTGATTGACTTCTGAATATTGAACCATCCTTGCATCCCTGGAATAAACCCAACTTGATCATGGTGTATGATCCTTTTAATATACTGTTGGATTCAGTTTGCTAATATTTTGTTGAGAATGTTTGTATCTATAATCATCAACGATATTGGCCTTTAATTTTCTTTCTTTCTTTCTTTTTTTTTTTTGTAGCGTCTTTGCTGGTTTTGGTATCGGGGTAATGGTAGCCTTATAGAATGATTTTGGGAGTGTTCTGTTTTCTTTAATTTTTTAGTATAGTTTGAGAAAGATAGGTATTAGCTCTTCTTTGTATGTTTGGTAGAATTTACCTCTGAAGCCATCTGCTTCTAGACTTTTGTTTGCTGGGGGTTTTTAAAATTACCAATTCAATTTCACTACTAGTGATTGGTCAGTTCAAAGTGTTTATTTCTTCTTGATTCCATCTGGGCAGGCTGTATGTTTCTAGAAATGTGTCCATTTCTTCTAGGTTGTCTAATTTGTTGGCATATAACTGTTTATAGTATTGTCTTATGATTTTTGTATCTCTGTGGTATCAATTGTTATTTCTCCTCTTTCATTTCTTATTTTGTTAATTTTGCTTCTCTCTCTTTTCTTCTTGGTGAGCATGGCTAAATTTTTATCAATTTTATTTATTTTAAAAAAAGCCCCAGCTCTTGGCTTACTTTATCTTTTCTATTATGGGGGGGTCTCTATTTTATTTATTTCCTGTCTGATCTTTACTATTTCCTTCCTTCTGCTGACTTTGGGCTTTGTTTGTTCTTCTTTTTCTAATTCCTTTTGGTGGTAGGTTAGGTTGCTTATTTGAGATTTTTCTCGTTTCTTCAGGAAGACCTGTATCACTATAAACTCTCTCTTTGAACTTCTTTTTCTGCATTCCATAGATTTTGGATAGTTGTGATTCAATTTTCATTTGTCTCAAGGTATTTTCTCATTTCCTCTTTTATTTCTCATTGTCCCATTGTTTTTTTTAAACTTTTAATTTTATTTTGGAGTATAGTTGATTAACAATGTTATGTTAGTTTCAGTTGTACAACAAAGTGATTTCCTTATACATATACATGTATCTATTATTTTTCAAATTCTTTTGATCCATTGGTTTCGTAGTAGCTTGTTTATACGTGTTTGTTCTTTTCACATGTTTTTCCTGTAATTGATTTCTAGTTTCATACCATTGTGGTGGAAAAAATGCTTGATATCAATTCTATCCTCTTAAATTTGTTGAAACTTGTTTTGTGATCTAGCATGTGATCTATCCTGGAGAACATTCCATGTGCACTTGAAAATAATTATATTCTGCTGGTTTTGGATAGAATGTCCTGTAGATATCTATTAAGTCCGACTGGACTATTGTGTCACTTAAGACCACTATTGGGACTTCCCTGGTGGTCAAATGGTTAAGACTCCACATTCCCAGTGCAGGGGGCATGGGTTCAATCCCTGGTCAGGGAACTAAGATTCCACATGTTTCAGGGCATGGCCAAAAAAAGGAAAAAAAGACCACTATTGCCTTATTGAGTTTCTGTCTGGATGATCTGTCCATTGATGTAACGGGTGTTAAAGTCTCCTATTATTATTGTTTTATTGTCAATTCCTCTTTTTATGTATGTTAGTTTTTGCTTTATATGTCTAGGTGCTCCTGTATTGCATACATATATGTTAATGAGTGTAATATCCTCCTCTTGTATTGATCCCTTTATCATTATATAGTGCCCTTGTTTGTCTTTTGTTATAGCCTTTCTTTTAAAATCTGTTTTGTCTGATATGAGTATTGCTACCCCCACTTTCTAATCATTTACATTAGTATCCCCTCACTTTCAGTCTGTGTGTGCCTTTAGCTCTGAAGTCTATCTCTAGTAGGCAACATATAGACAGGTCTTTTTTTTTTTTAATCCAATCAGCCACTCGATATCTTTTGATTGGAGCATTTAGTCCATTTGACATTTAAAGTAATTATTGATAGGTATGTACTTATTACCATTTTACTACTCATTTTCTGGTTGTTTTTGTAGTTCTCTGTTCATTTCTTCTTTTTGTTTCTTCACTTGTAGTGTGATGATTTTCTTTAGTAGTATGCTTGTGTTCCTTTCATTTTAGTTTTTGTGTATTATTGTAGGCTTTTTTTTTTTTTTTTTTTTTAATTTAGACTGCCTGGAATCAGACTGCCTGACTGATTTATTTATTTATTTATTTATTTTTGGCTGTGTTGGGTCCTCGTTTCTGTGCGTGGGCTTTCTCCAGTTGCGGCGAGCAGGGACCACTCTTCATTGTGGTGTGCGGGCCTCTCACTGTCGCGGCCTCTCTTGTTGCGGAGCACAAGCTCCAGACGCGCAGGCTCAGTAGTTGTGGCTCACGGGCCTAGCTGCTCTGTGGCATGTGGGATCTTCCCAGACCAGGGCTCGAACCCGTGTCCCCTGCATTGGCAGGCAGATTCTCAACCACTGGGCCACCAGGGAAGCCCTATTGTAGGTTTTTGATTTGTGGTTACCATGGGGTTCACAAATGTCAACCTATAACTATATCTATTTGTTTCAATCTGGTAGTCATTTAAGTTCAAACACATTCTTAAACATCTACAGTGTTTTACTCCCCTCCCCAACAATTTGTGTTTTTTGATGTCATATTTTACATCTTCATGCTTATCCCTTAACTATTTATTCTAGTTATAGTTGCTTTTTACAATTTTTTTGTCTTTTAATCTCTGTACTGACTTATTTAAGTGATTGATCCTCAGTCCTTATGATATAGTTGCCTTTCCTAGTGGGATTTTTCCTTTCCTATAGATTCTTACTTCTTTTCCACTTAGAGAAGACCCTTAAAATTTCTTTTAGAGTAAGTTTAGTATTGATGAACTCTTTTAGTTTTTGCTTATCTGAGAAATACTTTATCTTTCCGTCTATTCTAAATGATAATCTTTCTGGGTAGAGTATCCTAGGTTGTAGGTTTTTCCCTTTCAGCACTTTGAAAATATTGTGCCATTCCTTCAGGCCTGTAAAGTGTCTGCAGATAAATTAGCTAATAGCCTTATGGGAATTCCTTTGTATATGACTCTGTTTTTCTCTTGCTACCTTTAGAGTTCTCTCTTTATCTTTAACTTTTGCCATTTTAATTATGATATGTATTGATGTGGATCTATTTGGGTTCATCTTGTTTGCCACCCTCTGTGCTTCTTGTACCTGGATATCTGTACTGTTCTTCAGGTTTGGGAATTTTCAGCCATAATTTTCTCAAATACATTTTTGATCCCCTTCCCCCTCTCTCTTCCTTTTTGGGATCCCTATAATGTGAATGTTGGTATCCTTAATGTAATACCAGAAATCTCTTAAATTGTTTTCATTTCTCAAAATTTGTTTTTCTTTTTGCTGTTCTGATTGGGTGATTTCCTTTATTTTATTTCCCAAATGACTTATGTGTTCTTTGGTATCACTTAGTCTGCTATTCATTCCTTTATTTATTTATTTATTTATTTGGCTGTGCCAGGTCTTAGTTGTGGTACACAGGATCTTTGTTGCAGCATGTGGGATCTTTAGTGTGGCATGTGGAATCTTTAGTTGTGGCATACGGAATCTTTAGTTGTGGCATGCAAACTCTTAGTTGTGGCATATGAGATCTAGTTCCCTGACCAGGGATCGAACCTGGGCCTCCTGCATTGGGAGCATGGAGTGTTAGCCAGTGTACCACCAGGGAAGTCCCTGCTATTCATTCCTACTAATGTGTTTTTAATTTCATCTATTGAATTCTTCATTTCTGATTAGGTCTTTTTTATATTTTCTACTTCCTTGTTAAAGTATTCACTGTGTACATCAATTCTTTTCTCTAATTCAGTTAACATTTTTATTACCAATTCTTTGAATTCTTTATCTGATAAATTGTTTCTTTCTGATTTATTTAGTTTTTCAGGGGTTTTCTCTTATTCTTTCAATTGAGAGTAGTTCCTCTGCCTTTTCATTTTGCTTAACTTTCTCCACCTCTATGAGTTTAGGTGAAATAGATACCTACTGTGGTCTTGAAATGGTGTTCTTGTGTGGGAGCATCCCTCTATAGACTGCATGTACCCAGTGCCTTTGGTGGGAAAACTGGATTTGACATGGACATAAGTCATGTCTTGCCTCTGAGTGTGCTGGTATCTATAACCTTTGTAGGGTGTGGGGCTGGAGATGGAGGGGCTAGAACTGGAGCCGGGTGTCTGGTGGGACTTCCCCTCTGCTCAGTGGCCATCACTGCCCTATTGGAGGCGGGGTCTGATACCAAGTTGCTGGAGAAGAAGCTGTGAGGGTTGGCCTGAACTGGCTCTGTTCCCTTTAAGTGTATGTTTTTCACTCTCCCCACACTGAGACCCCTGCCCCAGAGCAGGGGAGGGCCAAAGCAAGTGGGGCTCTTGTGAGCTCTTGGCTTGCATTGGCCACAGACAGAGGTCCAATGCACTGCCTGTGCAGACGCCTGTGGTTCTGCTCTGACATAGCTTTGGTTGCAAGTCCTCTTTGTCCCTCACAGCTGGTCACTGTCCCTGGTCTCTGCTACCCCTGCTGTGTTGTAGAACCACGCTGCAAGGCAGGTGGGGCCTATGTGGGATCTCAGCATGTATCAGGGTGAGCTGTGGTGGAGTAGCTGCCTTCAGAGATCTGGGCTGCTTCTGAGGAACTATTTGAGTAAGCGCCAACAATGGCCACCACCACCCCACACAGACTCTGCCCTGGGACTAGGTTGCCTCTGTGTCCCATGGTTGATTCTTTACCAATTCTTTATCACTGAAGAATTGATGTAAACAAATTTCTCTGTCTAATGTAAACTAACCAAAAAATGCACAAAGTCTAACACTCCAGTGTAGGGTAATAAAGCCCTTCTTGGGTTTAAATGGAATTGGGAGACTTTAATGTCTGTTTCTGCCCATTTCCACTCCTACTTCACGTCATCCTGGACCACACAGGGCTGGGTGACAGCATTACCCAGAAAAGTTTCAGCTGGGGAAGGGGGCCTATTAGCTGATTTTAGTCATAATTAACACAGTGCTTCCATCTCTGGAATTTATTGTTCCCTTTGTATTACCCTTTCCTTTGGGTCTTCTTTTTTCTTATCTACAAATTGCTGCCACCATTTACACTCCTTTTTCCCCCCTAATCTTCCCTTTCTCCTTAAACTCCTAGTTGTATCAAATTGTTCTTCAGTCCTATGTTAAGACAAAGTTATGAGACTCAAGTGAGTTATAGGATTCCTTTTACTATATCCAAGTATATCATATCCAAATAAGTATGGGCACCTTAAAAGTAGTTGTCCTAGTTGGCTACCTTTTTATTCCAAAAGTTCTGTCATTACTGAAAATATTTTAGTCACTTACGTAGAGTTGCTCTCAAAACTAGTCTGAGCCCTACAAGAAGACCAGTTTCACTTCCTTATAATCACACTGAGTATTTTAAGAGTCCTGCCACTCTGCTTTTTTCATTTGTCTTCCTGTTCCCAGTTCCCCTTTTCCTTGACTTCTCTAGTCCTCAAGCAAGAAGAGTTCTGAGTTCAGTGGGGCTCAAAGCACAGGGCAAGGCTCATCGTCATAGAGAGCCCAGGCAGGGAAGGGAGGTTGGCATGGTTCACAAGACTTTGACCTTTAAACAAAGCATGCTTACCCAGTTCTTTTTAGTCTGTCCTTTCCAGTGTCCCATTTCTGCTCTGTGATCCCTCCCCAAACGTTATAAAAGAAAAGAACCATCAAACCTAGGGCTGGGACATGGCCTTGAATCGTCCAACTCTTAGTGGTAACTTGGGGAGAATATGTAGGGAGAGACCCTTCAGAGAGCCCCATTTCCTTCTGCTCTCAGGTAGTTAATTAATGTTCTACCAGCACTTCCCACTCATGGGGAGACCAGGATCATGTTCCAGCCCCAGATTGCTGCTCAGGGCAGAGGGCACTTTGTACAGACAGTTGCGATTCAAGAGAGACCTGCATCTGAGCTTCATACTTCATCTTTAGAGTCTATATGTCTGTTGTCTTGTGTCTTCTGAGTTCTCAGACTCTGGATCTTCCTCTCTAAGTCTCTGCTTTGGAGGGTAATTGAGGATATCTACTAGTGGAGGAGAAAGAAATTATTTTGCATAGCAAAAATTAACATAAAACTGGACTCCTGGCCCATTGTGCCTCTCTCTCCTCCCCAGAAGTTTCTGACTACCCCCAAACCCTAGTGAGGTGTTAGCTGATTATTACTAATATGTCTATGGGTTCTCCTCAGTAGTGGGGCTATGTTTGAAGGCTTTATGTTCTGGCTACCATCTTACTTGCTTTTCTCTTTTCCAGAGATGTCTACTTCTCACAAATAGGTGTGAGGCCAATGGTCTATAAATTCATCCTCCTTTCACCCTTTATTAGTTGCAGAATAAGTGTTGCAGTGTCTGTTTAGATAATACAGCGGTGGGGAGAGAGATAAAGGAAGCGTTGGATCACCTGCCAGGGGGTGGACCAGAGAGCACCATTAGTGAATGAACATCTCTGGAGCAGAGTAAGGGACAAGGTGCAAACAAGGAAGGGAAGTGAAAGGAAACCAAAGAACTGTAAGAATTCAGGGTCTAATCCAGAGAAGAATAAATAGGGGCCTAGACAGAGCCTTTGGGTGGTCCCACCCCTGCTGCCTGAAAGAAGAGTTGCCTGATTGGTGCCTGTTATGGCCATGACCTTAGGCTACGTTCTGGGCTGTAGAGATCAATAGACATAGTCCCTAATTTGCAAATATACAGTCTAATCAAAGAAGATAAGTAACAAATAGAAATTAGATGAGATTTTCAAGATGTGTGGTATTGTGGGCTGGGATACTGCTTCCATCACTAACAGCTAATGTTTATTCTTCACCCATTTTTTTCTTAACTCTTTGCACATGGATTAACTCATTGACTCCTGACAACAGCCCTGTGAAGTAGGTATTGTTATAATCTGCATATTATACGTGAACAATCTGAGGCACAGAGACCTGACAGACAGCTTGCCTGAGGTCTCACAGTAGGGACTCAGGAGCAGACACTCCAGCACAGCTGGTCTGGCTCTAGAACATGTGCTCTTAAGTAACATAGCCTCTAGTAAGTCATCCGAAGAGTGTGCGGAAGCTCTGTGGCTTCACATCCGCATGCTTTGTACCTGCTTGCCTGCCCTTCTGCCTGGAAGACTCTTCCTTGTAGACTCTGATCAAGGGAGCCACTCATTTGACATCTTGTCTGACTCCTTCTGCCTATTCCAGGGCAGTCACTGTCCTCAGAGCTGGACTAGCAATTTGTGTAAATTTTGTTAAACTACTTAGCAGTCTATTTGTTGGAATATCTGACTCTTGTGTTATAAGCTTCTGGAGAGCAAGGATTTTTTGTCTTGAAAATTTCAAATAGTTGCAAAAGTAAAGCTAATAATACAATGAATCTATGTGTACTCATCACGCAGCTTCAGCAATTATCATTTCATGGCCAATCTTTTTAAAAAAATACTTATTTATTTATTTGGCTGCATAGGGTCTTAGTTGAGGCATGTGGGATCTTCATTGCCACATGTGGGATCTTCGTTGCAGCATGTGGGATCTTTAGTTGCGGCGTGCGAACTCTTAGTTGCAGCATGTGGGATCTAGTTCCCTGACCAGGGATTGAACCCAGGCCCCCTGCATTGGGAGTGCAGAATCTTAGTCACTGGACCACCAGGGAAGTCCCCTTCATGACCAATCTTGTTGCATCTATACTCCCTTCTCCAAATCTGGATTGTTTTGAAGCAAATCCCAGATATCAAATCATATCATCTGTAAATATTGCAGTTGTTTTACTAAAATATAAGGGCTTTTTGAAAAACATCATCAAAGTACCATTGTCACACTAAAAAGTAGTACTTCCTCAGTACCATAAAATTTTCAGTATTTGAATTTCTGCAATTACCTCAGAATTTCCCCCTTTCCTTCCCTTCCCATTTTTTGTTACTCCTTCATTTCTTTTTTGTCTCCCCCTTTTTTTACAGTAGAATTTTTTGAATAACAATCCAAATAAGGGCTTTATTTTATAATCATCATGTGTTCTCAGCAAGTGGCTTAGTGCTTGACATATAGTACATCCTCAATAAATGATGTTGAATAAATGAATCATCGGAAGTCTATAAAATGTCCTGGTTGAATTAGTGCAGCCTTACTGTAACTTTTGGTTGGTTTATTGGGATGGCTTTTGGTTTCTGATAACTTTAGTTAGGGGTTAACTTTGGTGCTGGCTCCTATCAGTGCCTGTGAACATTACTAAAGGTTTGAGGGCAATGAATGCACCTGTGACTCAGATTTACAGGCTAGCAGGAAATGGGCCATTGCTTTCTTGTCTCTGTTTTTTGTCTTTAGTCTCTTGTAATATCAAATTGAGTTTGGACCGACCCCGTTTGGCTTTTTCGCCATTTCTTCAGAACAGGGACCCTGAAGGAACTCCCTGAGAGCATGAACAACTTTCATATGGTGCTGTGGTAGGCAGCATTCTAGGATGGTACCCCAAGATTTACTCCTAACCCCTGGACTGTGAATATACGATGAGTAATCATGCATGTGATTGTGTTACCTTATGTGGCAAAAGGGATTTTGCAGATATAAATAAGGTTACTAATCAGTTGACTTTAAGTTTAACAAAAAGAGATGATCTAAGTGGGCTTAGTGTAATCACAGGAGCCCTTTAAAAGCGGGCAGTTTTTTCCAGCTGGTCTCAGAAGGGGAAATCAGAGAGATTAGAAGTGTAAGAGGGATTGGATTTAAGGGATGTTCTCCATCACTGAGATAGAGGGGGCCTCATGCCTAGGACCTGAAAACGTCCTGTAGTAGCTGAGAGTGTTTGTAACAGGACAGTGAGGACCTCGGTCTTAAAACTTCAAGGAACTGAATTTTGCGAGCTAAAAAAATGGGTGTTGTTTTAAGTCACTAAATTTGTGGTAATTTGTTTTGCAAAAGTAGAAAATGAATATGGGTGCTTTGTACCTGATAGGTTGAATTAGCTGCTCCTTTGTTTATTTTATTTTTAAAAATTCAGATAAAATTAAAATCCATTAAAAAGCACACAGATCTTAAGTGTACAGTTTGATTTTGGGTAACTGTACACACCCATGTGATCACCGCCTGAATTGAGGTGTAGAATCTTTCCATCAGCCCAAAAAGCTCTTGTGTGCACCTTTATAGTTAATTCTACTCCACTACGGTGAATTCTAACACCATTAATTACTATTGCTTAGTTTTGAACTTCATTAAGATGACATCATAGAGCATGTGCTCCTTTGTGTCTGGCTTCTTTTGCATAGCAGAATGTTTTAGAAATGCATTCATCTTATATTAGTAGTCATTTGTGCCCCCTCCCCTTTTTTTAAATTCCTATTTAATATTCCGTTGTATGGATATACCAGTCTGCTTATCCATGCACACGTTGATGGATATTTGAGTTGTTTCCACTTTTTGGCTATTGTGAATAATGCTGCTATGAACGTTCATGTATAACTCTTTGTGTGGTTATCTGTTTTCATTTCTCTTGGGTAAATACCTGGGTGTTGCATTGCTGGACTGTATAAGTGCATTTAAATGTATAAGACAATGCCAAACTCTTTTCCAGAGTGGTTGTGCCATTTTATGTTTCTACCAGCAGTCTGTAAGAATACCCGTTGTTTCCCATCCTCAACAACACTTGGTATCATCAGTCTTTCATTTATTTATTTATTTTTATTTTTAATACATCTTTATTGGAGTATAATTGCTTCACAATACCATGTTATTTTCTGTTGCACAACAAAGGGAATCAGACATATGCATACATATGTCCCCATATCCCCTCCCTCTTGAGCCTCCCTCCCATCCTCCCTATCTCACCCCTCTAGGTCATCGCAAAGCACCGAGCCAATCTCCCTCTGCTATGCTGCTGCTTCCCACCAGCCAACTATTTTACATTCGGTAGTGTATATACGTCGATGCTACTCTCACTTTGCCCCAGCTTCACCCTCCCACCCCATGGCATCAAGTCCATTCTCTATGTCTACCTCTTTATTCCTGCCCCGCAACTAGGTTCATCAGTTGATTGATGAACCTAGTTGTGGGGCATTTTTTTCTTTTTTGGATTCCGTATATATGCGTTATCATACGGTATTTGTTTTTCTTGTTTCTTCTTTTTGGATTCCATATATATACGTTAGCATACGGTATTTGTTTTTCTTTCTGACTTACTTCACTCTGTATGACAGACTCTAGGTCCATCCACCTCACTACAAATAACTCAATTTAGTTTCTTTTTATGGCTGAGTAATATTCCATTGTATATATGTGCCACATCTTCTTTACCCATTCATCTGTCGATGGACATTTAGGTTGGTTCCATGTCCTGGCTATTGTAAATAGTGCTGCAGTGAACATTGTGGTGCATGTCTCTTTTTGAATTATGGTTTTCTCAGGGTGTATGTCCAGTAGTGGGATTGCTGGGTCATATGGTAGTTCTATTTTTAGTTTTTTAAGGAACCTCCATACTGTTTTCCATAGTGGTTGTATCAATTTACATTCCCACCAACGTGTAGGAGGGTTCCCTTTTCACCACACCCTTTCCAGCATTTATTGTTTCTAGCTTTTTTGATAATGGCCATTCTGACTGGTGTGAGGTGATACCTCATTGTAGTTTTGATTTGCATTTCTCTAATAATTAGTGATGTTGAGCATCTTTTCATGTGCTTCTTGGCCATCTGTATGTCTTCCTTGGTGAAATGTCTATTTAGATCTTCTGCTCATTTTTTGACTGGATTGTTTGTTTTTTTTAATATGGAGCTCCATGAGATGTTTGTATATTTTGGAGATTAATCCTTTGTCTGTTGTTTCATTTGCAAATATTTTCTCCCATTCTGAAGGTTGTCTTTTTGTCTTATTTATAGTTTCCTTTGCTGTGCAAAAGCTTTTAAGTTTAATTAAGTCCCATTTGTTTATTTTTTTTTTTATTTCTGTTACGCTAGGAGATGGGTCAAGAAAGATCTTGCTGTGGTTTATGTCAAAGAATGTTTTTCTTATGTTTTCCTCTATAAGTTTTATAATGTCTGTTCTTACATTTAAGGCTTTAATCCATTTGGAGTTTATTTCTGTGTATGGTGTTAGGTAGTGTTTTAATCTCATTCTTTTACATGTAGCTGTCCAATTTTCCCAGCACCACTTATTGAAGAGGCTGTCTTTTCTCTATTGTATGTTCTTGCCTCCTTTGTCATAAATTAGGTGCCCATATGTGTGTGGGTTTATCTCTGGGCATTCTATCCTGTACCATTGATCTGTATTTCTGTTTTTGTACCAGTACCATACTGTCTTGATTACTGTACCTTTGTGGTATAGTTTGAAGTCAGGGAGCCTGACTCCTCCAACTCCATTTTTCTTTCTCAAGATTGCTTTGGCTATTCGGGGTCTTTTGTGTTTCCATACGAATTGTAAGATTTTTTGTTCTAATTCTGTGAAGAATGCCATTGGTAGTTTGATAGGAATTGCATTGAATCTGTAGATTGCATTGGGCAGTATAGTCATTTTCACAATATTGATTCTTCCAATCTAAGAACATGGTATATTTCTCCATCTGTTTATGTCATCTTTGATTTCTTTCATCAGTGTTTTATAGTTTTCTGAGTACAAGTCTTTCGCCTCCTTAGGCAGGTTTATTCCTAGGTATTTTATTCTTTTTGTTGCAATGGTAAATGGGAGTGTTTCCTTAATTTCTCTTTCTGATTTTTCATTGTTGGTGTATAGGAAGGCCAGAGATTTCTGTGCATTAATTTTGTATCCTGCAACCTTACCAAATTCATTGATTAGTTATAGTAGTTTTCTGGTGGCATCTTTAGGATTTTCTATGTATAGTATCCTGTCATCGGCAAACAGTGACAGTTTTACTTCTTCTTTTCCAATTTGTATTCCTTTTATTTCTTTTTCTTCTCTGATTGCCGTGGCTAGGACTTCCAAAACTATGTTGAATAAGAGTGGCGAGAGTGGACATCCTTGTCTTGTTCCTGATCCTAGTGGATCAGTTTTTCACCACTGAGTATGATGCTTGCTGTGGGTTTGTCATATATGGCCTTTATTATGTTGAGGTAGGTTCCCTCTATGCCCATTTTCTGGAGAGTTTTTATCATAAATCGGTGTTGAATTTTGTCAGAAGCTTTTCTGCATCTATTGAGATGAGCATATGGTTTTTATTCCTTAATTTGTTAATGTGGTGTATCACATTGATTGATTTGCATATATTGAAGAATCCTTGCATCCCTGGGATAAATCCCACTTGATCATGGTGTATGATCCTTTAATGTGCTGTTGGATTCTGTTTGCTAGTATTTGTTCAGGATTTTTGCATCTATGTTCATCAGTGATATTGGTCTATAAGTTTCTTTTTTTGTGATATCTTTTTCTGGTTTTGGTATCAGAGTGATGGTGGCTTCGTAGAATGAATTTGGGAGTATTTCTCCCTCTGCAATTTTTTGGAAGAGTTTGAGAAGGATCAGTGTTAGCTCGTCTCTAAATGTTTGATAGAATTCACCTGTGAAGCCATCTGGTCCTGGACTTTTGTTTTTTGGAAGATTTTTAATTATGGTTTCAATTTCACTACTTGTGGTAGGTCTGTTTATATTTTCTAATTCTTCCAGGTTCAGGCTTGGAAAATTGTACCTTTCCAAGAATTTGTCCATTTCTTCATGGTTGTCCATTTTATTGGCATATAGTTGTTTATAGTAGGCTCTTATAATCCTTTATATTTCTGCAGTGTCATTTGTGATTTCTCCTTTTTCATTTCTAATTTTATTGATTTGCATCCTCTCCCATTGATGAGTCTGGCTAAGGGTTTATCAATTTTGTTTATCTTCTCAAAGAACCAGCTTTTAGTTTTATTGATCTTTGCTATAGTTTTCTTCATTTCTATTTCACTTATTTCTATTTCATTTACGTTGTTCTTTCTCTAGTTGTTTTAAGTGTAGGGTTAGATTTTTTATTTGAGATTTTCTTGTTTCTTGACGTGAGATTGAATTGCTGTAAACTTCCCTCATAGAACTGCTTTTGCTGCGTCCCATGGGTTTTGGGTCATCGTGTTTTTGTTGTCATTTGTTTCTATGTATTTTTTTATTTCTTCTTTGATTTCTTCAGTGATCTCTTGGTTATTTAGTAGCGCACTGTTTAGCCTCCATGTATTTGTGTTTTTTACAGTTTTTTTCCTGTAATTGATTTCCAATCTCATAGGGTTGTGGTCGGAAAAGATGCTTGACACGATTTCAATTTTCTTAAATTTTCCGAGGCTTGATTTGTGACCCAAGATATGATCTATCCTGGAGAATGTTCCATGTGCACTTGAGAAGAAAGTGTATTCTGCCACTTTTGGGTGGAACGCCCTATAAATATCAATTAAGTCCATCTGTTCTAATGTGTCATTTAAGCCTTGTGTTTCCTTATTTATTTTCTGTTTGGATGATCTGTCCGTTGGTGTAAGTGGGGTGTTATAGTCCCCTACTATAATTGTGTTACTGTCTATTTCTCCTTTCATGGTTGTTAGCATTTGCCTTATGTATTGAGGTGCTCCTATGTTGGGTGCATAAACATTTATAATTGTTATATCTTCTTCTTGGATTGATCCTTTGATCATTATGTAGTGTCCCTCCTTATCTCTTGTAACTTCCTTTATTTTAAAGTCTATTTTATCTGATATGAGTATTGCTACTCCAGCTTTCTTTTGATTTCCATTTGCATGGAATATCTTTTTCCATCCCTTCACTTTCAGTCTGTATGTGTCCCTAGGTCTGAAGTGGGTCTCTTGTAGACAGCATATAAATGGTCATGTTTTTGTATACATTCAGCCAGTCTGTGTCTTTTGGTTGGGGCATTTAATCCATTTATATTCAAGGTTATTATCAGTTTGTATGTTCCTATTACCATTTTCTTAATTGTTTTGGGTTTGTTTTTGTGGGTCTTTTTCTTCTCTTGTGTTTCCTGCTTAGAGAAGTTTCTTTAGCATTTGTTGTAAAGCTGGTTTGGTGGTGCTGAATTCTCTTAGCTTTTGTTTGTTTGAAAAGCTTTTGACTTCTCTATCGAATCTGAATGAGATCCTTGCTGGGTAGAGTAACCTTGGTTGTAGGTTTTTCTCTTTCATCACTTTAAGTATATCCTGCCACTCCCTTCTGACCTGCAGAGTTTCCACTGAAAAATCAGCTGATAACCTTATGGGGATTCCTTTGTATGTTATTTTTTGTTTTTCCCTTGCTGCTTTGAATATTTTTTCTTTGAATTTAATTTTTGTTAGTTTGATTAATATGTATCTTGGTGTGTTTCTCCTAGGGTTTATCCTGTATGGGACTCTCTGTGCTTCCTGGACTTGGGTGACTATTACCTTTCCCATGTTAGGGAAGTTTTCCACTATGATCTCTTCAAATATTTTCTCAGACCCTTTCTTTTACTCTTCTTTGTCTGGGACCCCTATAATTCGAATGTTGGTGCATTTAGTGTTGTCCCAGAGGTCTCTGAGATTGTCTTCAATTCTTTTCATTCTTTTTTCTTTATTCTGCTCCTCGGCAGTTATTTCCACCATTTTGTCTTCCAGCTCACTTATTCGTTCTTCTGCCTCCGTTATTCTGTTATTTATTCCTTCTAGTGTATTTTTCATTTCACTTATTGTGTTGTTCATCTCTGTTTGTTCTTTAGTTCTTCTAGATCTTTGTTAAACATTTCTTGTATTTTTTCAATCCGTGCTTCCATTCTATTTCCGAGATTCTGGATCATCTTTATTATCATTACTCTGAATTCTTTTTCAGGTAGATTGCCTATTTCCTCTTCATTTATTTGGTCTTGTAGGTTTTTACCTTGCTCCTTCATCTGTAATGTATTTTTTTGCCGTCTCTTTTTTTTTTTTTTTTTTTAATGAGTGGGATTGTGTTCTTGTCTTACTGGTTGCTTGGCCTGAGGCTTCCAACACTGGAGTTTGTAGGTTGTTGGGGAGAGCTGGGTCTTGGTGCTGAGATGAGGACCTCCGTGAAACCTCATTCTGATGAATATTCCCTGGGCTCTGAGGTTCTCTGTTAGTCCAGGGCTTCCAACAGGGAGCTCCCACCACAGGAGCTTCAGCCCGACCCCCAGCTTGTGAACCAAGATCCTGCAAGCAGCGGGGGGTGGGGGTGGGGGGGGTTGGCAAAAAGAAAAAAGAGAGAACAATAGCAAAGTACAAAATAAAATTAGACTAGGAAAATAACAGATATGTTAGAAAGAATATAAAAATGAAAATATAGAAATATAGATGAATCAACAACCAGAAGGTGCAACAGTACCACAGTAGTAAAAAAGAGGAGGAGGGAAAAGAAAAAAAGAAAAAACAAAGGGGGAAAAGGCCTTGGCTGTGGAGGACGGGACCTAGCCAACGGTGAGCAGTGGGCGGGGCCTATGCTTAGGACCCACAGGGCTGGAAAAGGCCCTGGGGGCTGTGGGGGGGTGGGGCTTAGTCTCAACAGAACAGAAGGGGCCCAGGCGTGCCCCCCACCCCTGGTATCAGAGGGTGGGGGACCTCACCTGGGAGCCCAGCAGGCTTCCTGGGCTTGAGTGGGCAGGGCAATCGCCGCCCTCTGCTCGTCTCCTGCTCCTCCCAGAGGGCCCCTCCTGCCTGCCTCTCCTGATGTCCCCCGTCTCCCTCCTGTGCCCCCAAGGACCCACGTGGCCTGGAGAGGGGTTTGGAGGGCAGGGGATCTGCCTGCGAACTCAGCAGGCTCCCCAGGGCCCAAGTGGGCGGGGCAAATGCCCTCCGCTCCTCTCCTGCTCTTCCCGGAGAGTCCCTCCCACCTGCCTCTCCTGATCTCCCCGGCCTCAGGGGTGCTGATCTTGTCTAGCCTTCACTTCTCCTCCCCCTTCGGTCCCCCTACATCCTACCGGTTCACTCTGGGGTTCCTCCCGTCTCCTTGGGGGTCATAGTTCCCCACCAGTGGCCGGCAGGCGCCCTAGTTGTGGGGAGATGCTAACTCCGCTAACTTCAGTACTGGAAGCAGTACTTCCAGCAGAGGTGTTGAGGGCCTGGGTTATTTAGGTGTATGGGAATGGAGAGAATGACATAACTGAGAGATGTTAAACAAGGAATCAACAGGCTTCGACGATGTATTGAATCTAGAAAACGAAAGAGCAAGGGCTGAGGAAGCAGTGGCGTCACTGAGAGAAATGAGTGACCTGTGGGGCAAAGCCAGTTCAGATGGGGAGCAATTTCAGAAGGTATTTGGATGTGAGTGTCATGAGTTCTGGGAAGTAGAACCGGCTAGAGATATAGATGAAGAAGCCACCTGCAGAGAGGTCATGGAAGCTGTGGAAAGAGGGTGGTGTGGAGCGAGACAAGCAGGTCTGAGTAGGAAATCTGACGTCGGGGTGCAATGCACAGGGGGTGCTGATAGGAGGAGAGTGTCCAGAAGGAACAAGTTGTGTGTGGTCTCAGATGCTGTAAAAGTGAACAGTGTGAGGACAGTGAAAGTACCTTTTTTTTTTTTTTTTTTTTTTTTTTTTAATGTCTGAAACATTTATATTAACATATTTCCATACAAATAACCCAATGAAAGTTTAGTATTAGTTGTTTTGTTTGTTTGTTTATACTGCAGGTTCTTATTAGTCATCAATTTTATACACATCAGTGTATACATGTCAATCCCAATCGCCCAATTCAGCACACCACTATCCCCACCCCACTGCAGTTTTCCCCCCTTGGTGTCCATATGTCTGTTCTCTACATCTGTGTCTCAACTTCTGCCCTGCAAACCGGCTCATCTGTACCATTTTTCTATGTTCCACATACATGCATTAATATACAATATTTGTTTTTCTCTTTCTGACTTACTTCACTCTGTATGACAGTCTCTAGATCCATCCACGTCTCAACAAATGACTCAATTTCGTTCCTTTTTATGGCTGAGTAATATTCCATTGTATATATGTACCACAACTTCTTTATCCATTAGTCTGTTGATGGGCATTTAGGTTGCTTCCATGACCTGGCTATTGTAAATAGTGCTGCAATGAACATTCGGGTGCATGTGTCTTTTTGAATTATGGTTTTCTCTGGGTATATGCCCAGTAGTGGGATTGCTGGGTCATATGGTAATTCTATTTTTAGTTTTTTAAGGAACCTCCATATTGTTCTCCATAGTGGCTGTATCAATTTACATTCCCACCAACAGTGCAAGAGGGTTCCCTTTTCTCCACACCCTCTCCAGCATTTGTTGTTTGTAGATTTTCTGATGATGCCCATTCTAATTGGTGTGAGGTGATACCTCATTGTAGTTTTGATTTGCATTTCTCTAATAATTAGTGATGTTGAGCATCTTTTCATGTGCTTCTTGGCCGTCTGTATGTCTTCTTTGGAGAAATGTCTATTTAGGTCTTCTGCCCATTTTTGGATTGGGGTGTTTGTTTCTTTAATATTGAGCTGAAGGAGCTGTTTATATATTTTGGAGATTAATCCTTTGTCCGTTGATTCGTTTGCAAATATTTTCTTCCATTCTGAGGGTTGTCTTTTCGTCTTGTTTATGGTTTCCTTTGCTGTGCAAAAGCTTTGAAGTTTCATTAGGTCCCATTTGTTTATTTTTGTTTTTATTTCCATTACTCTAGGAGGTGGATCAAAAAAGATCTTGCTGTGATTTATGTCAAAGAGTGTTCTTCCTATGTTTTCCTCTAAGAGTTTTACAGTGTCCAGTCTTACATTTAGGTCTGTAATCCATTTTGAGTTTATTTTTGTGTATGGTGTTAGGGAGTATTCTAATTTCATTCTTTTACATGTAGCTGTCCAGTTTTCCCAGCACCACTTATTGAAGAGACTGTCTTTTCTCCATCGTATATCTTTGCCTCCTTTGTCATAGATTAGTTGACCATAGGTGCGTGGGTTTATCTCTGGGCTTTCTATCTTGTTCCATTGATCTATGTTTCTGTTTTTGTGCCAGTACCATATTGTCTTGATTACTGTAGCTTTGTAGTATAGTCTGAAGTCAGGGAGTCTGATTCCTCCAGCTCCGTTTTTTTCCCTCAAGACTGCTTTGGCTATTCGGGGTCTTTTGTGTCTCCATACAAATTTTAAGATGATTTTTTCTAGCTCCGTAAAAAATGCCATTGGTAATTTGATAGGGATTGCATTGAATCTGTAGATTGCTTTGGGTAGTATAGTCATTTTCACAATGTTGATTCTTCCAATCCAAGAACATGGTATATCTCTCCATCTGTTGGTATCATCTTTAATTTCTTTCATCAGTGTCTTATAGTTTTCTGCCTACAGGTCTTTTGTCTCCCTAGGTAGGTTTATTCCTAGGTATTTTATTCTTTTTGTTGCAATGGTAAATGGGAGTGTTTCCATAATTTCTCTTTCAGATTTTTCATCATTAGTGTATAGGAATGCAAGAGATTTCTGTGCATTAATTTTGTATCCTGCAACTTTACCATATTCATTAATTAGCTCTAGCAGTTTTCTGGTGGCAGTTTTAGGATTCTCTATGTATAGTATCATGTCATCTGCAAACAGTGACAGTTTTACTTCTTCTTTTCCAATTTGTATTCCTTTTATTTCTTTTTCTTCTCTGATTGCCATGGCTAGGACTTCCAGAACTATGTTGAATAATAGTGGTGAGAGTGGACATCCTTGTCTCGTTCCTGATCTTAGAGGAAATGCTTTCAGTTTTTCACCGTTGAGAATGATGTTTGCTGTGGGTTTGTCATATATGGCCTTTATTATGTTGAGGTAGGTTCCCTCTATGCCTACTTTCTGGAGAGTTTTTATCATAAATGGGTGTTGAATCTTGTCAAAAGCTTTTTCTGCATCTATTGAGATGATCATATGGTTTTTATTCTTCAATTTGTTAATGTGGTGTATCACATTGATTGATTTGCGTATATTGAAGAATCCTTGCATCCCTGGGATAAATCCCACTTGATCGTGGTGTATGATCCTTTTAATGTGTTGTTGGATTCTGTTTGCTAGTATTTTGTTGAGGATTTTTGCATCTATATTCATCAGTGATATTGGTCTGTAATTTTCTTTTTTTGTAGTGTCTTTGTCTGGTTTTGGTATCAGGGTGATGGTGGCCTCACAGAATGAGTTTGGGAGTGTTCCTTCCTCTGCAATTTTTTGGAAGAGTTTGAGAAGGATAGGTGTTAGCTCTTCTCTAAATGTTTGATAGAATTCACCTGTGAAGCCATCTGGTCCTGGACTTTTGTTTGTTGGAAGATTTTTAATCACAGTTTCAATTTCATTACTTGTGATTGGTCTGTTCATATTTTCTGCTTCTTCCTGGTTCAGTCTTGGAAGGTTATACCTTTCTAAGAATTTGTCCATTTCTTCCAGGTTGTCCATTTTATTGGCATAAAGTTGCTTGTAGTAGTCTCTTAGGATGCTTTGTATTTCTGCGGTGTCTGTTGTAACTTCTCCTTTTTCATTTCTGATTTTATTGATTTGAGTCCTCTCCCTCTTTTTCTTGATGAGTCTGGCTAATGGCTTATCAATTTTGTTTATCTTCTCAAAGAACCAGCTTTTAGTTTTATTGATCTTTGCTATTGTTTTCTTTGTTTCTATTTCATTTATTTCTGCTCTGATCTTTATGATTTCTTTCCTTCTGCTAACTTTGGGTTTTGTTTGTTCTTCTTTCTCTAGTTTCTTTAGGTGTAAGGTTAGATTGTTTACTTGAGATTTTTCTTGTTTCTTTAGGTAGGCTTGTATAGCTATAAACTTCCCTCTTAGAACTGCTTTTGCTGCATCCCATAGGTTTTGGGTTGTCGTGTTTTCATTGTCATTTGTCTCTAGGTATTTTTTGATTTCCTCTTTGATTTCTTCAGTAATCTCTTGGTTATTTAGTAACGTATTGTTTAGCCTCCATGTGTTTGTGTTTTTTATGCTTTTTCCCCTGTAATTCATTTCTAATCTCATAGCGTTGTGGTCAGAAAAGATGCTTGATATGATTTCAATTTTCTTAAATTTACTGAGGCTTGATTTGTGACCCAAGATGTGATCTATCCTGGAGAATGTTCCATGCGCACTTGAGAAGAACGTGTAATCTGCTGTTTTTGGATGGAATGTCCTATAAATATCAATTAAATCTATCTGGTCTATTGTGTCATTTAAAGCTTCTGTTTCCTTATTTATTTTCATTTTGGATGATCTGTCCATTGGTGTAAGTGAGGTGTTAAAGTCCCCCACTATTATTGTGTTACTGTCAATTTCCTCTTTTATAGCTGTTAGCAATTGCCTTATGTAATGAGGTGCTCCTATGTTGGGTGCATATATATTTATAATTGTTATATCTTCTTCTTGGATTGATCCCTTGATCATTATGTAGTGTCCTTCCTTGTCTCTTGTAACATTCTTTATTTTAAAGTCTATTTTATCTGATATGAGTATAGCTACTCCAGCTTTCTTTTGATTTCCATTTGCATGGAATATCTTTTTCCATCCCCTCACTTTCAGTCTGTATGTGTCCCTAGGTCTAAAGTGGGTCTCTTGTAGACAGCATATATATGGGTCTTGTTTTTGTATCCATTCAGCAAGCCTGTGTCTTTTGGCTGGAGCATTTAATCCATTCACATTTAAGGTAATTATCGATATGTATGTTCCTATGACCATTTTCTTAATTGTTTTGGGTTTGTTTTTGTAGGTCCTTTTCTTCTCTTGTGTTTCCCACTTAGAGAAGTTCCTTTAACATTTGTTGTAGAGCTGGTTTGGTGGTGCTGAATTCTCTTAGCTTTTGCTTGTCTGTAAAGCTTTTGATTTCTCCATCAAATCTAAATGAGATCCTTGCCGGGTAGAGTAATCTTGGTTGTAGGTTCTTCCCTTTCATCACTTGAAGTATATCATGCCACTCCCTTCTGGCTTGTAGAGTTTCTGCTGACAAATCAGCTGTTAACCTTATGGGAGTTCCCTTGTATGTTATTTGTCGTTTTTCCCTTGCTGCTTTCAATAATTTTTCTTTGTCTTTAATTTTTGCCACTTTGATTACTATGTGTCTCGGCGTGCTTCTCCTTGGGTTTATCCTGTATGGGACTCTCTGCGCTTCCTGGACTTGGGTGGCTATTTCCTTTCCCATGTTAGGGAAGTTTTCGACTATAATCTCTTCAAATATTTTCTCTGGTCCTTTCTCTCTCTCTTCTCCTTCTGGGACCCCTATAATGCGAATGTTGTTGCGTTTAATGTTGTCCCAGAGGTCTCTTAGGCTGTCTTCATTTCTTTTCATTCTTTTTTCTTTAGTCTGTTCCGCAGCAGTGAATTCCACCATTCTGTCTTCCAGGTCACTTATCCGTTCTTCTGCCTCAGTTATTCTACTATTGATTCCTTCTAGTGTAGTTTTCATTTCAGTTATTGTATTGGTCATCTCTGTTTGTTTGTTCTTTAATTCTTCTAGGTCTTTGTTAATCATTTCTTGCATCTTCTCAATCTTTGCCTCCATTCTTATTCCAAGGTCCTGGATCATCTTCACTATCATTATTCTGAATTCTTTTTCTGGAAGGTTGCCTATCTCCACTTCATTTAGTTGTTTTTCTGGGGTTTTTTCTTGTTCCTTCATCTGGTATATAGCCCTCTGCCTTTTCATCTTGTCTATCTTTCTGTAAATGTGGTTTCTGTTCCACAGGCTGCAGGACTGTAGTTTTTCTTGCTTCTGCTCGAAAGTACCTTTGAATTGGCCGAGAGATGGGTGCTGATTTTCTGCCGCTTCCAGTGGTCTTGGGAAGGGAGCCAGCACTGCAGAGGGCCAGGAGAAACCAGGGCACGAGGAAGGAGAAAGACAGCACACGTTTCAATTGCTTGGAAGTGAAGGAAATGAGATAACAGGCTAATTCAGGAATGAAGGTTATCCAGGTTAGAAGAGCTCTGACCCTCTGAGGGGCAGAAAGAAAGGAACAGGGTACAAGGAGGAGGGAGGGTGCTAGAGAGATTTCTATACCCCTGAGGCCGTGGAGACTGTTGGAGTGAAAGCTGTATCGCTGCATCTGATTCACTGGAGCCATCTGCGTGGGAAGTGTGATTTGTCCCTAGTAAAGAGGCCAGGAGATCTTCTACTCACGAAATCATCTTCTGTCCCAGAGGAAGACAGGTAGTTTCTTCCAGGCAGGTTGGAGCTGTGGCTTGTTGCTCTAGATAGACTCACTTTGTTAGCAGGTGTGCAAATGAATTTAGCGAATTCTCTGATCACTAGATCAGATACCATGTGGACTTAGAAATAGGCTCACGCTGACTCCCTATTAAGCAATTTCTGTTTCTTCTGCCTGTAAAGAAAACATTGTAGAAAATACTACCAACTGTGAGGCAGCATGTTGATGCCTGATATATAATTTTTATTATCAATATAGAGCAAATTTTACAAATAATTCAGAAGCGGCCTTAGCCAGGCAAAATTAAATTACACAGAATAGCGTGGATGAGGGGAGGTATATACAGTCTGTGTCAGGGTTAAAAAACCCTGAAAGAGGTTCCTGAGTACAGAGAACTCCCAACCAACCCTCTTTGAGGGGGCCAGTTCCACACAGCATTAGATCAAGTAATGAATATGGAATGAAACCTTTCTCTCAACAGCCTCAAGGAGGTTCCATCCATGCAGAAGGAGGCTGGGTGGGAAGTAGACGTGCCTCTCCTTCTCCTGCCCTTCCTTTTTATGCTGACACATTGGGTCTCATAGACCCCATGGGAGAAAACAAGTTTCAGAGGCTTTCACGGAGCCGAGAGCTGAGTTATAATCCTCCCCTTGTGTCCTAAGGAGCATCCGCACCAGTGCAGCTTTCTAGGTTGTAAACAATGCCAACTGCGTGGGTGGTCGTGTCCCCTTCAGGTGCTCCTGCTTCTCAAGAACTGAACACACCTTAGCAGAGGCCAAGGTTTCCTGAGAAGGTGAGTGGGGCAGATGGAACGTGCACAGGCAGAAGCACGGAATAGAATGGTGCTGATGGTTGGCCTGAGATGCCTAGAAACTGAGCGAGATCCATTTCTGGCCATGAATGTAGAAAACTGCTTCTTCTTATCTTCTTTTTGGAGCCCCTGACATAAAAGGCTTGAGGAGCTTCTGGCCAGAGGGACTTGAGGGGTTTTGGTGGCTTCTTTCACCTAAGGCAGTCAGATTGGCTTACACAGCAAATTAAGTAAACATAACCCCTTTCACATAAGCAAACAATTACAAAAATTTAAATGGCGAATGTCTCAGAAGGAAGGAAAAAACCCAATATCCCAAACTGTACATTCTTTAACCATTATTTAAATAATCTCTGCGGGGTAACTTTCTGATTCCTTTCCCAAATCCCAGCAGATTGTCTCTGTTAAGAGCTGATTGTCCTCTAAAGCAATAATCCCTCCATCTCTGAGCATTTCCTTTAATGAAGCCCATAAAGTTATTAAAACAGTATGTGCATTTTTTGCAATTTCCATTAGGATTCACTTATGGACTTTGAGAAGTTGTTTTCTAGTTGCTTCTAGTAAGTTCTCTGAAGACAGGCTTTCAAAGGTTTAGGTGGTATTCTAGTTAAGTAGTAAGTTGTTTAGCCCTGGTCCTGCAGGTAGACGACCCTGAAAGTGGACAAAGGTATAGAATTTCCCAGTTCAGAATTGGTTATGTATGTGTTTTCCTGTGAATGGTGGGTTCACACCGGGCTTCAGAGAGCAGGAGAAGTTTTTCCTTTTCCTCTCCTTTTCTGGCACATGCATTTCAGTGGATCAAGGCCATAATTTTCCAGGTTATGGCAAATTCAAGTTAAACTCCAATATGAAAGGACTGGGGTGGGAAGGAATGAGTGTGCTCTGAATAGGCAAGTTTAAAACCAGTTTAGGTCAGGAAATGGGGAGGCGTGGAGGTTCTGGCAACTCTCTCCCAAGGTCTGCTTTGCCAGAGTTCAATGACAAGGAAGGTTGGGTTTCCTACAGACCTCCTCCTGGATGTACCTTTTCATCTACTGACACTGAAGGAAGGGGCTGTGACCCGGCAGCCAGGATGTGCCTCATTAGGGATGAAAGGGGGGGGAAAGACACTATTCCCATTTTCCCCGGAGGGCAAAGGGATCTCCTAGGGATGGGGATGAGAAGCTTGGAATAAGTGCAGTGAGCAGGACTGGTTGCATTACTTATTTTTCACTTCTGAATAAACTGTTTCTGTGGCTGATGGGGAGGCTGAAGTTGGTTTCTTTGATTCCTGGGCATTGAAGTTCAGGGCAGAATATGCAACTTCGTCAATCTGAAAGGAATGAACAGCAGTCAATTAAATCAGTGTCATAGGCCAGGCCCTCACCTTGTCCAGTGTGATTCAGCACCACATGCTTTCACCACTTTGAAACTTTTAGTTCAAAGAAGTACTTTTATTACCCATTTTCTCTGCTTACTAACATCCTATTGAATGTTCATTAGAAGAGATAGATTATGGAATGCTACAATGGAATATGATGATACAACAATGAGAATAAATAAACGACAAAGGCACACAACAATATGAATGAATCTCACAAAACAATTTTGAATCAAAGAAGCCAGACACATGTATACACTGTATTTTTCATTTATGTAAGTGCATAGTCAGGTAAAACTAATCTAATGCACTGGAAATAAGGATAGTCATTACTCTTTGGAGGGAAGTAACTGGAGTGTTTTCTGTGTGTGTTTGTTGGGGGGGTTGATTTTTTTAAAATGACTTGGGTGCTGTTTACATAGGTATGTACAACTCGTAGAAACTTACACATTGTTAAAGTATACTTATGATTGAAACATTTTTCAATATAAATGTATATTCTATTGAAGGTTAAGATGAGAAAAATTCAGTACAATTATTAGAAAGTAAAGGAACTAAGACCTCAGATCTATTAGATTGGAAATTATCATTTGATAGTAAGAGCAGGGTCAGATTGGAGGCAGAAGAGGGAGAATGATCTAGTGCCTTCCTTGAGCTGGGCATTGTGTCAGGTGCTTCACCTTTGTTATGTCATTTAATTCCTTGAACTTCTCTTTGAAGGAGGCAGCATGTCCATTTTACACATGAAAAAGCCGGGGATCAAAGAGGTTAAGTTACCAGCCCAAGGTCCCAGCCAGGATTCAAGTTCACATCTTGCAGTGAGGTAGACTGGTGGGGGCAATACTTCTTTGTTTGTTGCTGAAGTGAGGAACTTTGACCCAAACTTGATCTCACTTTTGTATCTTCAAGAATAACCCATTCTACACAGAGATATGTCCATGAGAAAAGGAGCCAGTGAAACTGGCTGTGCTTACCTTGTTAGGTGAATTGTCAGAGTGGCCCTCACCTAGGGAAACAAAGGAGGGTTATCAACCCATGAAAATGCAGAGCTGACTTATGGCCTCAGAACGTCGTGTTCCTAAGCTGTTGTGCTTCTAGCTGAAGGAGGTGGCAGGTGGTGAGAGGGTGGGGTGGGGAGGTGGCCCATGATTAAGACTTAAGGAATTTGCTTCCCTCAGTCTGTGGTCCAGACCCCAGGGCATTAGACCAAGGAGGGGTGGGGAGAGGCCTCAGTGCACTTCTGAAGATTTCTTCCAGTTCACAAGGCCTGAGTTTTGCCCAGGTGTGTATCTCAGCAGCAGACTCCAGTGGCAAAGAGGGGCATTGAGGCCCACAGTACCCAGAGCACCAAAGGCAGGGAAAGTCTCACCAAAGGAGATGCCCGCATCTGTAATAGAGGCAGGAGGGGGAAGGAGGTAGGATAAGGAAATGGCTCCTGGAAACATGTCCATCTCATGGCCTGCTTGGCTTGCCTGGCCTAGGAGGGGCGAGTACCTCTCCCCCAGCTGTGTCTCAGGGGAATCTTTTGCAGCAGGAAGGGTGTGAGGACCTATGCCAGTTGTAAGACTGGGAAACTGAGATCCCCTCTAATAATTCAGAAGGTAGGGATTCACTTGGAAATCCGGGATTCCCTGCTAGGGCAGGGTATATAGTAGAACATACGAGCTCTCACGAGGTGAGCAGGTTTACTTACTCTGGTTGTGGTCTGAGGATTTGTGCTCTGTGAGGTCTCGCTGGTCACTTGCCCTAAATAAATAACAGACACTGTGACTGCTATTCCCAGGCACAGGGTCTTTGCTCCTTGAATTAGGAAGGACACTGTCAGCATGATTCCTTGGGGCTCCTCAATGTTCATTTATACCTTGGTTGGTCCTCTTTCCTCTGAGGACCTCCTTCTTCAATCTACCTATCATCCCTTCTAGTGTTTACTCCTCTCCTGCTTACTGGCTGTTCACATTTAGGGCCATTCATGCCAACTGCTTCTATTTCTACCCTGACACCTTTCCCCTTTTATAGATAGATGCTGTTTTTTTGTCACTTTATTTATTGCCCAGGAGGCCTTTGGTTGTTTCTGCTTTTCTTAGGTTCTCTTCCTGTCCTGTCCCTCTCTCCTTCTGCTACTGTTGTCGACAGAGCACAGGACTCCCTTCCTCCTGCTTCTTTCATTTCCTCATTAGTTTTCCTTCTTGGACCTTAGCTTCCCTGACTGGGGACAGAGGAACATAATTGGTTCTGCCCCCTCTAAACCAGATGGGGATGGGAATAACTATGTCCAAGAGAGAGTAGGGCACAGGAAGCATGAAGACCAGGGAAGAAGAGACCCACAGGAATTAATGCCAAGAAGAAAGACTTTAGGAAGAATGAGGAGCAGATCCAGGTCCAGAGACAGAGATGAAGTCTCCTTCCCTCTCCCGAGCATGGCAGTTAGCCTCGGAGAAAGCAGAACAAGAGGAAAGGCATCATACCCTTCAGTTTTTCTGAGGTACAGAAAATACACCAAGCCTGCTGTCAGAGCTATCCCAGCCAGGACTGCAATCACGATGCCGGCAATAGCACCACCTGAGAGGCCAGAAGAACTTCCTTGTGTTGAATCAACTGTCATCGAAAGAAAAACGAAGAGTCAATGAAGGTGACATTATTTTACAGTGGGGGTGCTCTGGAAAATAACTCTCAATATGAAATAGTCTCGACTTGTTCCTTCAAGGAATAAAATTTCTGTGGAAGGTTGCTGTGAGGTGACTAGCCGACTATATTTTTGTAATTTTTTTCTCTCTGACTGTATTTCTAGGTTGGTGGTTGGACATGCCTCAATTCTAGTGTGGCCTTTCTGCACTCAGATATTTTTGAAGGCTTTGGAAATGGAAGAAGCACTGATGGTTATTTTTCTATGTTATAGCTTCCCATCTTTTCATGATTACATCTTTCTCTGGGTGTGGCCCAGGTGTGGCCACCATGAATATGTGCCTGTTAGGTGTCTTGGTGGGGATTTATTGATGGAAGGTCCTCTGAATTCACTGCCCCTCTGCACAGAGACCACCCTTCACACAGGTTCCCAGCAGAAATATGAAATCAATCCCAATTCTGCGAGAAATGATTTTTTTGTGATGGGTGACTTTAGTTCAAGGACTCCTCACCAGATTTGCAGACACTCTCTTAGAACTGCACTGCAGCCTAAAACTTCCTCCTTCCCTTTCTCCGTCTCAGGGATCCAATATGCATCATGGTCTGAGGACCCTCCCAGGCTCCTCCCACTCCTGCCCCACTTTCCTTCACAGGCATTTTTCCCAATGAATGTCTTGTATGTCTAATCCCATCTGGGCTGCATCTCACGGGGTGAAAACTAACATACTAGACATGAAACTTTGCACTCAACTCCTTTTTTTCTCTCTTCCATATTTACTCAGTAACATGTTCCTATGGGTCTTTTGTGTTATGCCTTCCTACCTTTTGCCTCTTTGTTCTTTTTTATTTCAGTTTTCCTCACCATTCAACTCAAAACTGAAAATTAATCCTAATGTTAGCTATTGTTATGATGTACTTACTATGTGCCAGATTCTGTGCTATATATAATATTTCCCATGTATCTCATTTAATTCATATAATAACCCTGTCAGATAGACATTATTTCCATTTTACAGATGGAAAATCTGAGGCTTCCAGTAGTGAAAAACCCAAAGTCATATGGCTAATAAGAGGTGGATCTAGAGTTAGGTAGTCCTTGACTCTAGGAGTACCCGATTTCACATAGCCTAATGATAATAGTAGTAATTATAGTAGCTAACATTTTTGGAAAATTTTTCCTTTGTGTGTATTTTGCTGTGGGTTTAATTGAATATTACATTAAATCTGAAACAAAACCATGAAGCAGGTACTTTTATTGCAATTTTCAGTTGAGGAATCTGAGGCTCAGAGAAGTCAAGAATCCTTTGCAAGAATTTATAATTGTAAATGCTTACATTAAAAAAGTAGATCTCAAATCAGCAACCTAAATTTACAAGTTAAGGGACACACAAAAAAAAAACAAGGAAAAAAACCAAACAAACCAAAGCTAGCAGAATGAAGGAATCAATAACAATTAGAATGGAGATAAATAAATTAGAGAATGGAAAAACAGTAGAGAGAATCAATAAAACCAATATTTGGTTCTTCAAAAATATTAACAAAATTGACAAATCTTTAACTAGATTGACTAAGAAAAGAAGATTCAAATTACTAAAATCAGAGATGAATGTGGGAACATTACTACCAATTCTACAAAATATGAGTACTATGAATAAGCATTTGGCAACAAATTGGATAACTTCTACAAAATGGACAGGTTCCTAGAAACATGAAAGCTACCAAGATAAAATCACGAAGAAATAGAGACTATGAATAGACATATAAAGTAAGGAGGTTAAATCAATAAAAAACACTTGACAAAAATCCACTAACCTTTCATGATGAAAACACTCAAACTAGGAAAAGAAGGAAACCACCTCAACATAATAAAGGCCATATATAAAAAATCCACAGCTAACATCATCCTGAATGGTGAAAGATTGAAAGTTCTTCCTCTAAGGTCAGGAACAAGACAACAATGCCTGTTTTTTCCACATCTATTCAAAATAGTATTGGATGTATTAGCCAGAGCAATTAGGCAAGAAAAAGAAATAAAGGACATCCAAATTGGAAAAGAAGAGTAAAATTATCTCTGTTTGCAGATAACATGACCTTATATGTAGAAAACCATAAAGATCCCCTAGAAAACTGTTAGAACTAATAAACAAATTCATCAAAGCTGCAGAATACTAAATCAACATGTAAAAATCAGTTGTTTTGGGACTTCCCTGGTGGCGCAGTGGTTAAGAATCCTCCTGCCAATGCAGGGGACATGGGTTCGATCCCTGGTCCGGGAAGATCCCACATCCTGCAGAGCAACTAAGCCCATGCACCACAACTACTCATCCTGTGCTTTAGAGCCCGCGAGCCATAACTACTGTGCCCATGAGCCACAACACATAGAAGCCCACGCACATAGAGCCCGTGCTCCGCAACAAGAGAAGCCACCGCAACGAGAAGCCCATGCACCACAATGAAGAGTAGCCCCTGCTTGCCGCAACTAGAGAAAGCCCGCGCACAGCAACGAAGACCCAATGCAGCCAAAAACAAAAATAAATAAATAAATACTATTAAAAAAATCAGTTGTTTCTATACACAGACAATGAAACATTCAAAAAGGAAATTAAGAAAATTTTATTTACAGTACTATCAAAAATAATGAAATATTCAGGAATTAACCAGGGAGGTGAAAGATTTATACACTGAGAAACTATAAATAAACACTGCTGAAAGAAATTAAAGAAGACATAAATAAATGGAAAGACATTCCATGTCCATGGATTGGAAGACTTAACATGGTTAAGATGACAGTACTACCCAAAGTGATCTAAGATTCATCGCAATCCCTATCCAAATTCCCCAATGACTTTTTTTTTTTTTTTTCTGAAATAGAAAATCAGCCCTAAAATTCATATGGCATTTCAGGAGACCCCTAAAAGCCAAAATAATCTGGAAAAAGAAGAACAGAGTTGGAGGACGCGCATTTCCTGATTTCAAAATTTGTTGCAAAGCTACATCATCAAAAGTGTGGTACTAGAATAAAGACAGACATGCACAACAATGGAATAGTAAGCCCAGAAATAAACCTTCGTA
Organism: Eubalaena glacialis; assembly: GCF_028564815.1. Lineage (NCBI taxonomy): Eukaryota > Metazoa > Chordata > Mammalia > Artiodactyla > Balaenidae > Eubalaena > Eubalaena glacialis. Next base: position 57,893,977 of record NC_083733.1, on the reverse strand, counting down.
TATATGGTCAGATGACATTGACAAGTGTGTCAAGATGATTATATGGGAGAGTCTTTTCAACAAATGGAACTGGGAAAACCAGATATTTATACAACAGAATGAAGTTGAACCCTTACCTAACACCATATACAAAAAAATTAACTCACAATGCATAAAAAAAATCTAACTGTGAGAGCTAAAACTAGAAGTAAAACATAGGCTGAAAGCTTCATTACACTGGATTTGGCAATGATTTCTTGGATAGGAAACCAAAAGCACAAGCAAGGAATAAAAAACAAAAATCAGTAAATTGGACTTCATCAAATTTAAAAACTTTTATGCATCAAAGTGAAAAGACAACCCACAGAATGGGAGAACATATTTGCAAAACATATATATCTGTTAATGGATTAACATCCAGAATATGCAAAGAATTATTATAACTCAACAACAACAACCCAATGTAAAAATGGGCAGAGGAGGGCTTCCCTGGCGGTGCAGTGGTTAAGAATACGCCTGCCAATGCAGGGGACACGGGTTCGAGCCCTGGTCCGGGAAGATCCCACATGCCGTGGAGCAACTAAACCCATGCACCACAACTACTGAGCCCGCGAGCCTAGAGCCCGTGCTCCGCAACAAGAGAAGCCACCGCAATGAGAAGCCCACGCACCGCAACAAAGAGTAGCCCCCGCTCGCTGCAACTAGAGAAAGCCCGCATGCAGCAATGAAGACCCAAGGCAGCCAAAAATAAATAAATTAAATAAATAAATTTAAAAAAAATGGGCAGAGGAACTGAAGAGACATTTCTCCAAAGAAACAGTCTCTTCAATAAGTGGTGCTGGGAAAACCGGACAGCTACATGTAAAAGAATGAAAGTAGAACACTCCCTAACACCATCCACAAAAATAAACTCAAAATCGATCAAAGACTTAAATGTAAGGCCGGGCACTATAAAACTCTTAGAGGAGAACATAGGCTGAACACTCTTTGACATAAATCGCAGCAATATCTCTTTTGATCCAGCTCCTAGAGTAATGAAAATAAAAACAAAAATTGACAAATGGGACCTAATTAAACTTAAAAACTTTTGCACAGCAAAGGAAACATAACAAAATGAAAAGACAACCCACAGAATGGGAGAAAATATTTGCAATCGAAGTGACCGACAAGGGATTAATCTCCAAAATATACAAACAGCTCATGCAGCTCTATGTCAAAAAAACAAACAACCCACTCAAAAAATGGGCAGAAGATCTAAATAGACATTTCTCCAAAGAAGACATACAGATGGGCAAAAAGCACATGAAAAGATGCTCAACATCACTAATTATCAGAGAAATGCGAATCAAAACCACAATGAGGTATCACCTTACACCGATCAGAATGGCCATCTATCATCAAAAAGTCTACAAACAGGGGCTTCCCTGGTGGTGCAGTGGTTACGAATCCTCCTGCCAACGCAGGGGACACGGGTTTGAGCCCTGGTCCAGGAAGATCCCACATGCCATGGAGCAACTAAGCCCGTGTGTGCCACAGCTACTGAGCTGCGCTCTCGAGCCAGCGAGCCACAACTACTGAAGCCCGCACGCCTAGAGCCTGTGCTCCGCAACAAAAGAAACCACCGCAATGAGAAGGCCGCGCACCGCAATGAAGAGTAGCCCCCCCTCACCGCAACTAGAGAAAGCCCGTGCGCAGCAACAAAGACCCAACTCAACCAAAAATAAAATAAATAAATAAATAAAATAATAATTAAAAAGAAAAAAAGTCTACGAACAATAAATGCTGGATTGAGTGTGGAGAAAAGGGAACCCTCCTACACTGTTGGTGGGAATGTAAATTGGTACAACCACTATGGAGAAGAGTATGGAGGTTCCTTAAAAAACAAAAATAGAATTACCATATGATCCAGCAATCCCACTCCTGGACATATATTTGGAGAAAACCATAATTCGAAAAGATACATGCACCCCAATGTTCACTGCAGCACTATTTACAATAGCCAAGATATGGAAGCAACCTAAATGTCCATTGACAGAGGAATGGATAAAGAAGATGTTGTACATATATATACAATGGAATATTACTCAGCTGTAAAAAAAGGAATGAAATAATGCCATTTGCAAAACATGGATGGACCTCGAGATTCTCATGCTAAGTGAGGTAAGTCAGACAGAGAAGGACAAATATGATATGATATCACTCGTAAGTGGAATGTAATTTTAAAAAAATGATACAAGTGAACTTATTTACAATACCGGAACAGACTCACAGATTTCGAAAACAAACCTAACAAACAAACAAACAAAACAAAGGGGAAACGTCCAGGGGGGAGGGAAAAATTAGGAGCATGGGATTAACATATACACACTACTATATATAAAATAGATAACCAACAAGGACCTACTGTATAGCACAGGGAACTCTACTCAATATTCTGTAATAACCTATATGAGTAAAGAATCTGAAAAAGAATGAATATATGAATATGTATAACTGAATCGCTTTGCTGTACACCTGAAACTGACACAACATTGTAAATCAACTATACTCCAATAAAATTTTTTAAAAGATATACAAATGGCCAATAAGCACATGAAAAGATGCTCAACATCACCAATAATTAGGGGAATGCAAATCAAAACCACAGTGAGATATCACTTCACACCCTTTAGAATGGCTATTAAAAAAAAAACAACAGGGCTTCCCTGGTGGCGCAGTGGTTGAGAATCTGCCTGCCAATGCAGGGGACACGGGTTCGAGCCCTGGTCTGGGAGGATCCCACATGCCGCGGAGCAACTAGGCCCGTGAGCCACAATTACTGAGCCTGCGCGTCTGGAGCCTGTGCTCCACAACAAGAGAGGCCGTGATAATGAGAGGCCCGCGCACCGCGATGAAGAGTGGCCCCCACTTGCCGCAACTAGAGAAAGCCCTCGCACAGAAACGAAGACCCAACACAGCCATAAATAAATAAATAAATAAATAAACCCAAAGGTTAAAAAAAAAAAAATTTATAAAAAACAACAACAACAACAACAACAGAAAACAAGTGTTTGCAAGGATGTGGAAAAATTGGAACTTCTGTGCATTGCTGGTGGGAACGTAAATGGTGCAACCACTGTGGAAAATGGTATGTCAGTTCATCAAACAGTTGAACAAAGAATTGCCATTTGACCCAGCAAATCCACTTCTGGGTGTGTGCTCAAAAGACTGAAAGCAGGGATTGAACAGATATTTGTACACCCATGTTCACAGTGGCGTATTCACAATAGCCAAAAGGTGGAAACAATTTAAAAGACAATCAACTTACGAATGATAAACAAAATGTGGTATATACATACAAGGGAATATAATTCAGTCTTTAAAAGGAATGAAATTCAGATATATGCTATAACATGGATGGAACCTTGAAGACATAATGCTAAGTGAAATAAATCAGACCCAAAAGGATAATTATTATATGATTCCACTTATACAAAATAACTAGAATAGTCAAATTCATAGAGCCAAAGAAAGTAGAATGGTGGTTGCCAGGGTTTGGGTTGGGGGACTGGGGAGTTATTGTTTAATGGGTACAGAGTTTTAGTATGGTAAGTTCTAGATGGATAGTGGTAATGATTGCATGAGAATATGAATGTACTTATTGCTACTGAGCTGCAGTCTTAAAAATGGCTAAAATCATATATCTTATGTATATTTTACCACATTAAAAATGGTAACAGAAAAAAACAAAACAAAACAAGAAGAATCTTGTGAAAGTCACACTAAAATGCCAAACCCAGGATAAGAAACTTAAGTATATTTGCTTTAGAGATTAAGCTCTTATCTATTTTGCTATCTGTTTACTGTAATGGTCTCTTATTTGATATTCTGCCCCCTGTGACCTCTATCCATTTTGCACACCGTTTGTAGAGTAATTCTCCCGGGAAGATGTAGCATGGGGCGAGTGGTCATTTACATTTCACATCCAGCCTGAGGGGGTCACTTTTGCTGGAATTGCCCTGGTTGGAGACCTCACACTGATAATCCCCGGCATCCTCCCTCCTGACAGGGTTGATGGTGAGGGTGCTGTTGTCTGGGGACAGCTTCATCCTCTCTGTGAGCAGTAGCCTCTGGCCATTGAAAAACCAGCATATGGAGATCCCAGTGTCATTTGTGCGGCAGGTCAGCACCACGGTATTCTCATGTTCTGTGACTGTGGTGTTGCTGGCTTCGATGGAGGGCTGTGCCACTGGGTCTGTGGAGAGACAGAGGGGTGACTGACTGAGAACAGGTCAGGGGCCTGGGGCCACGCTCCTTCCTCAGAGGTCTCAGCCACTCCCGGGGCCCAGTGAGCTCTGTAAAGGTGATGCAGAGATTGGCCCTGACCCTGTGAACAAGGTCGTGGGTCTCTCTTCAGGTGACGATCCATAAGGAGAGGGCTGCACCTCCTCTCTGAAACCCAGATACCCCAGGGTGACCCCTGACCAGTCTCCCCAGACAGCTCTGTAGTATCGGCACCAGGAGCGTCTTCTCAGCCCATATGTCTAGCATCTTCAACATCAAGTGGGATTTTTCATTAACTTTCATTGACCTTTTCCCACAATTTTCTTTGACTTTAAAATAATTCAGGTCCTATTCCTTATATACACTTCCGAGTACACTGGGGAAGGCAGGCTTGCCAGCTCTGTGCATCTCTGGGGCCAAGGGAACTTTCCATAAAGTAGGGGAGGCATCTACTTCCTGTTAAATAATTTCTTAGACTGGCCCAACACAGTCTCCTGGACTGTAGAAGGGTTAAGTATCCCTCTGAGCCAAAGACAGTCTTGTTTTAAAATTCCCCAACAATAACTACCCCACATTTTCACTCATCCTGAGTCTGAGACATTAACTTTTTCTCCCATCAGAGGATGGTGACCCTGAGCCTCTCAAGACAGGAGCAGCTGTTGCCTCCCAGTCTTGGCTCAAGGCTGGGCCTGCCCAGATTTGCCTGGGACAGGAAGTCATGGCCAGCCTGATATCCAGGGGTGAGGGTCCATGTACTTGGACCTGAGAGGGATGGGTGTGGTCTGGCCTCCGGCAGTGGAGATTCAGTCGGGCTGCCTGGGGCACATAGGAACAGAGGTTACTCACAGATGACATTCAGGGTGAATGGGTCACTGCGGCTGACACTCACTGGGTTCCGAGTTTCACACATATAGGGTCCTGTGTCATTCCTTGTGACATGGAATAAAGTGAGAGTCCTGCTGTCCTCAGACAGTTCCAGCCTGGTGCTGTTGGGGAGGCTCTGATTGTTGATCCACCACATGTGGGAGGTGTTCGGAGTCTCAGGGCCACATGTTAACACTACAGTGTCCTCCTGCTCCTTGGGGTTGGAGTTGTTGCTGGTGATGACGGGTTTGGGTAACACCGCTGTGAAGACAACAGAGAGAACATTGCCCCTTTTATACCTTGATTCCTCCAATGGCATCTTCAATCAGAGTTGGCATTTCTCACCTTTGAGCCAAACTGAGTCCTTAAAGAATAAGGCAGGTCTGTGTATCACAAGACAAATGCATGAACATCTGAACTCAGAGAATATAAGGCCACCTGCTCTATGTCTGAGAGAAAGCACAGACTTCCTCAAGTGTCTGTCATGCATCAAGGTTTGATAGCAGTAACATAGGCCTGGAAATCAGAGACCCCTTGCTTCCTCATTTAGTTTTTTACTGACCAGGTCACTACCTGACTGACCTTGGGGTGTTCACCTGGAACATGCAGGTCCTGAGACCCTTCAAGCTGCACAGACCTACATTGCCTGGTGGAGATGTGTTTTCACTGAGTCCTCGATTTCCAAGGTTCCCTAGAGATAGGTAATGATGGGCCATCCCATAGTCCTTAAACCCCAAGAAGACTGGGCAGCATGGCCTAGAACTGGGTGTTTGAGCAGAAATAACACACGGGACGACCCAGAGCAAGCCTGGTGGTCAGTCCATTATTCAGGCTGCAGGGCCATGAGGTGGGGCAGTTCTGCACAGATGTTAAAGGTGATTGACAAGACAGTGACCCCATAAAGGCTAGGCGAGTCCAAGGAATGATTAGAAAAGAGTGAGGGGGAGGGACTTCCCTGGTGGTCCAGTGGGTAAGACTCTGCGCTCCCCATGCAGGGGGCCCGGCTTCGATCCCTGGTCGGGGAACTAGATCCTGCATGTATGCCCCAACTAAGAGTTCGCATGCCACAACTAAGAAGCCCGCCTGCCACAACTAAAAGATCCTGCATGCCGCAACTAAGACCCAGCCAAAATAAATAAATAAATGAATAAATATTAAAAAAAAGAGTGAGGGGGACATGCAGGAGCTGGCTGGCTTTGGCAGCAGAACCAATGTCTCTGCCCTTAGTCTTGGACAGAATTGATCGGGGAGAGGTCTGAGTCTCGTTTTATAAAGAGAGGAATGATTTAAATTAGTAGAAACGTTCTGTGTTATGTTAATAACTTTAGGAGAAGAGGTCCCTGTCACCAATTTCTGTGGACAGTCAGGCAGATGGGGAGGAAGCCCACCACTGGCATGTGGCATGTTTTCTTTTCTTTTCTTTCTACCTCAGGAAACACAGCTAGAGCTGGATCAAATTTGTCTGAGTTGGGCCAAGTCTAAGTGAAAGGACAGTGGCTTGGGCACCTCATCGTCGGAGAGTGTCCCACCTTATGATACACGTGCCATCATGAGGACACACGGGCAATGAAATAGGCAGTAAAGCAGTCAGATGGCACAGGGTCTGTCAGCCCCACCCTGGGAAGGTCTCGGGAACCCCTGAGAGGAACGGGAGGCCCACAGAAGGACGAGAATTTGAGTCACAAATCAAAGAGGTGAAGTGAGCCACTGGGGACTGCAGACCTGTCTTTCTGCCTTTGACTCCCTGGTTGAGTCATGTAGGGCTTAGATTCAGGGGTTGCATAACCCTGTTATGTGGTGTGTTCCACTTGTTGGCATCATGGAGGGAAAGAGCCCTGGACCAGGGCAAAGTGGGAGCTCATTCTCCTGGTGACCTGGGGAAACTGGCTCATGTTGGAGCCTCGCAGAGGCTGCTGCTCCCACTGATTTCTGTGTCCTTTACTATTGCCCGGGAGGGTAGGCCTGGCCACAGGTGTTAGCAGGACGGGAACAGGGCAGTCAGCCATTTGTGGGAGTATTTGTGGAAGGCTTAAGGGTAGGGGAGCTGTCAGGAGCAGGGCCAGTCCTGGCTGGAAAGAAGGAGGAGGAAGATGAGAGACACGGAAGCAGCAGAGAGAGCAAAAAATGTCCATTTACAAGTGACTTCGAAGTGGGGGTTACAAGTGCCTTCAAAGATCAAAGATCCAAGAGCCCCACCGCTGCCCAGAGGCAGGACCCCTGCAGCCCTGGAAAACCCTCCCCTGGCCGAGCAGCCCCACAGTCACCGTGAGACCTGGCTCCCAACGTGCTTTAGGGGCGGGTGGTCAGAGGATGGAACATGGGTCCCATCCCTGGAGAGACAGGTAATAGGTGTGGCCAGTACCTCCTAGGATTCTGCATCCAGATTCCAGTGCCTGAAGAGATTATAGGTCATTCTTCATTCTTATTCCTTCCATCCTTCCTTCATCAAAGAAAGATTGAGAGTTTACCTGTTGGGCCCTGTGCTGGTTGCAGGTGTAGGTTGGAGAGTGAGGAAACCGAGTCCTTTCCATGTTATTCCAGCGGGAGTGACACCCGGCACATTAGGAAACAAACAAATAAATGATTTCTCATCCAGTGCAAGGAGCTTGTGCATTGGCCACCTGAAGAGGGAAGGCCTGGACATTCCTGTCACTGACTATGATCATTGATGCAGGTAATTTAGTTCTAGAGTAAACAGGATTAATTTTCCATTTCCTTTCACTTTCCATGCCAGAGTCTCCCTCTGAGCTGGGGATGCCCAAGAAGAAAGGATCTGAACCAACAGCTGGTTTCTGGGTCCAAAGATGCACAACAAGGCCCCCGGGATGGAGGAGAGGATGGGGCTGTTATCTTGGCATGACTCTGATTGGCCAGTTGTGGTCTGTGTGACTCTGATTCAGTGAGTGTAATTCCCTTTAACTCAGTTTCTCCTCATTAAAATAGAAAAAATGGTAAATTGTCTCAGGATTGCCATGTTGCCTGTGTATTAACCTTAAATCATTAATAATTAACTGACCTAAAGCTGAGCAAAGAGGAGCTGACCATAAAAACTGCATCTACTATTAGTTGCATCCACAGGAGAGGGCTCCCTGGGCTGTGCCCCCGTGGTCAAGGAGCTGCCAGGAGCATCTTCTCTCCTCTGTTCCTCCCTAAGGATGCTGACCTTCCCCTGGAGTCTCCTTAGTCCCCCAGGTGGTCGGCTAATAACCTGGGGATCTAGCCCGTCTTGCTCTCCAGGCTGAGTCTCAGGTGAAGGCCCAGACTCCACCCCTGCTCAAATGTGGCTCTTGGGGCTGAGCCCTGGCTGGTGACCAGCTCTGAAGCCTTGGGACTCAGGCAGCTGGGAAATCATTGCTCCCAGTCAACCCCGTCCAGGAGGCTAAAACCCAACAGTGGCAAATGTTCTCCGGGGTCACTGGAGGCAGGAGCTGAGGAGCTGGGAAGGGGCTTCCCGGGGCTGAGATTCTCTGTGGGGATCCCAGGGGGCCCTCAGGCCAGGCCCATACTGAGTCCTACAGGGTCTTCCTCAGCGTCATGATCACAGGCAGGGGCCCAGGGGGTTGAACTGAGACTGATCTTCCTCTGCTGTGTTACTCCCATCAGCCCGGTCCTTCTTTCTGCACAGAATGTCTTCAGGGTCCGGATTCTGCGAAAGAATTCTGATCCTTTGAAGTTTGTCTCCACTGTGTGTGTGTCCTGAACTAAATGTTCAAACGCCAACCTGGGATGTAATACAGAGGGGGATGGAGACACAGTCCAGGCCTGTCAATCCTCTGTGTGTGAATAGAATTCACCCCACCCAACACCCAGAGGTCAGAGAGGAATCACTCACGGTATACGTGGAGTTGTCCAGTTACACTTTCAATCTGTAAATCATTCTTTGTAATGAGCAGGGTGTAGTATCCTGTGTCGTTCTGGGTGACGTTCTGGATCAGCAGGGATCCATTGGGGTATATTGTCTCTCGACCGCTGTGTGCAGGCCCAGTGGCATTTGCACTACCGTCTATTCTACGTGATGCAATTAGTTGGTCCTCTACCCTTTCTCCTCTGTACCAGCTGTAGCCTAGAAGATTCCCTGTCACATTGTGGACCAGTAGAAGAACATCCGTCCCTTCTGCAGCATTGAAGGGCACCGATTCAATAGTGAGTTGCACAGTGGTGGGCAGGTTCCAGAAGGTTACGAGTGAGACTAGGAGGGAAGAGAGAGAAATTAATATTCTGACCTATGTGTTGGGATGGAAAAATGGGGCCCTGGGTCCTGAGCAGGTCTCTTCATCCCTCAGCCTTGGTGTGTGTTTTTGTAGTGCATGTGTGTGTGTGTGTGTGTGTGTGTGTGTGTGTGTGTGTTTGCTACTGGTTCAGGGTCAGCAGCATGACCCCCATTACTTCAGCCCCTCTGAGCTTGTTATTTCCTCTGTTTCCCCAGGTGTCTGCCTGGCTCACTCCCTCGCTGCCCTCACATGCTTGCTCACACTCAGGGGCCTGTTGGGAGCTGCCCTCCCTGACACCTGCTCCAAAGACCCTCCGTCTTCACTTTCTGACCTTTCCCTGCTCCGTTTCCTTCATGACACTTGTCAGCACCTGACAGCACATTCTAGATCTCTTTGCTTGTCTGTCTTCCTCCCCATAGAGTGTGAGCTGTGGGATGGCAGGGACTTGTCTGATCCTGGTTGTAACCCAGGGCCTGGACCAGGCTCCAAATACCTGGTGAGGAAGGAATGAGTGTTCCTGGGCCTCCACCACCTGGTGTTTATTTGTCAATTTCTAAGGGTGGTGGGTAAGGACAGTGTTTAGCTTCCTGGTTGCGTTCTTTTCTGGATTGACACCCTGACATAAATTGTTATTGTCACCAGTTTTGAAAAATTACTGCTCAGTGATGAATAATTTGGAAAATGTACAGTAATTGAGGCTTTCCTGCCCCTCACCAATTCCAGTTCATTGAGATTTTCCTGTTGCTCAGTCCCTCCCCCCACCCTCCCCTGCTCCCATGTCCTCTCCCCTCAGGTCCAAACAGAAGCCCTCTGTCCCCTCTCAGAGCCCTGTCTCCCCCAGAGACCTCAGCCAGTCTCTGTTCTCCCACCTCTGCCCACACCCTGAAAATTGTCCCCTCTCACCTGCCAGCAGGAGCCCGTTCCAGGGGATGCACCCTCTGCGGGCATGGGCTAAGGGGGGCTCCATGGTGTCTGCTGTGTCCCTCCCTCTGTGAGAAGAGCTTCAGCTCCCGAACCGCTCACAAGCACTGCTGTCTGATGTGTGAGCTCTGCTGTCCTTCCTCCCTCTGTGCTGGGCCTCCTCCTGGGGCAGGAGCACTTTGCTGGGTCACATGGGCCGGGGGCGGGGTCTCTGCCCAGAACCCTCCCTCTCCCTCCCCTCTCATTCCTGCCTGCCTTCTCTCTTCTTCCCTCTTCTTTCTGCCTTTTTCAGCTTGACTTCTCAGCCTAGAAACACACACACACAATTTGCCATTGGTTGGGGGAGCACAAGCCTGGGGCTCAGTGTCCTGGGCATTCCCCACAGTTCGCAGTTGGGGTGCGCAGTCAGCCTCTCCCCCACAGCCTCCCCTTCCCCTTCTGGGTTTTCCCTTTAGAGCAGGAGCCCTGCGGCTACATCACGAACCCTTGTCACAGGAATGTCACCCACACTGTGCATTGGAATCACTGGGGAACTTTATAAAGACTGTGAATGCACAGATGACACCTTAGAAATGCTGTTTCAGCAGCTGCCCAGGTCACATGTATGCCCAGCCAGGCTGAGACCCCATAATGTGGGCTGGGGTAGACTCTTCCCCTCTCTTGTGCACACAGAGGGTCTGCAGATCCTGTGAAAGCGCAGAGTCTGCCTCAGCAGGTGTGGGGTGGACCCGAGAGTCTGCATCTAACTAGCTCTCAGGTGATGCTGATCATACTGGACTGCGGAGCACAGTTTTAGTAGCAAGGCTGATGGGGGCTCCTGTCCCCCCAGAGGCCGACCCACCCACCCCAGTGTTGGCCTCTGCTGTGTTCTGGCCTGGGGTCTGTCAGCACCACACAGACACCTAGAGGTCCCCAAACCAGGATATTATTTCCCTTTGTGACACAGAGGGTCTTTCCAATGTTCTCAAATGCTCTGAGACGGTTTCGTTCTGTTCCTGCCAGAAGGCTCCAGGAAAGGATTGAGGGGCTGGAAAGGGTGCAAAGTGAGTGATGCCTGGTGAGAGGGACGCTCCTTCTCTCTCCATGGGGGTCTAGCTGGGCCACAGCTTCCTGGGACACACACTGATGACCTGAACGAATAGTAGTTCCTAAAGGTGTGAAGTGGGCCAACTCCTGGCTGGATGGAGGAACTGTCCATTGTGGGGAGCTTGGAGAGCGCGAGGAGAGCTATGGACTAAGGTGACACTGGTGAGGGTCCGATTCTGCTGGGCTGAGGGAGGTCTGTAGCCCCTGGGGAGGCTCTAGCCTGTGGAGTAACTCTGCCGTTCTCTGGTGGACAAGGAGGGAAGTGCAGCAGTTACCGTGCCGTGCTGCTCTGCATGTTTGTTCAACACCATGAACTTTTTACGTGGGTTACATATCATGTTAATGCTCCATCATGTTCCAGCTCTGTGAGTCACAGTCTCTGTTGCTCCAAGAACTCCAGCCCCGTTCCTTAATGAGATGTCACCAAGCTCAGATTTCCAGGAATGTATATGAGTTTGTGTTTGTTTCCAGTAAGTTATACTGTGTGCATCCCTGGGAGACAGTAGTGTATGTGGCTGGAGCACTAGGTGATGGGTCTATGGGAAGAAGAGGGAGGAGCAGGGAACCAGGCATGTCAGGAGGGGAAGGTCTGTGTCAGGGGAGCAGAGGGGGAAAGGATGGACAGTCAACTTCCCCTCTCCCTCCTGGGGCCTGGGTCAGGTGAGAAGGGAGCTGGTTCACTCTTGTTCATCAAGAGCTGGGCCTCCTGTGTGCCCTATGCCCATGGCTGAACTCTCAAGTGTTAAGTCCACTTTTATCCAGGGTTGTTGTTGGCGCTCTCTGTACACATAGGCTATGAATGGAGAGGCCCCTGGTCTTGAGGTGGCTTCACACACACAGTCCCACCCAGGGCCTCGGGGTAGCTCCCACAGCGCCTGTGATCCTCTGCTTCTCCCTCCCCCATTCCTGGGGTTTCTTTCCTGTACCACCTTCTCCCTGGGCCTCTGTGGACAGCCTCAGCCAGTGACCTCACCTGCTTCCGTTCTAGGCAGCTATCCCTGTGATCTCTGCCCCCTCACAATCTCTGGGCCTCACTAGTCTCTCTCATTTTTTCTGACCCCTGATCCCTGTGAGGAAAGGGGGTTGAAGCTGAGATTGGTACTCTCCAGGTTCTACACTTTTTGGACAGCTTGAAAGCTAGGAACCCTGATGTGTCAGTGGAATCATTTCTGTGTCTCCCGGTGGAAGCATTCCTCCCTTTGGAACTAAGACCCCTAGGCCAGCAGAGCATAAAGTCATGGGAACAGGAAGTGTAAATTTTGCTAGTGGATCATTAGCGGTAAGTGAGTGGCATCACTTCCATTTTCACCTCTTGATTCCCGGACCTGAGAATCCTGGCTATGGGAGAAACAGCCCCACATAGTGGACTCTAATTCTGAGCATATCCAGCCTCCTGGAGTACCTTCCCCTGGCCCTGCAAGGTATTGCCACCTAGCTGGTGCTGAAATTGAGTTTCCGAAAGACCACTCTACTCTTCTGTCAAGCCAGCTGTTTCAGGATGGTAAGACTAGTGAATTCCATGAGCATGGGCCCACTGCTGCATTTCATTTGCTATGATCAGAAGCAATGCTGTGTGGAGAACCATGCTGGAGGATAAGGCATTCTGTGAGTCCATGAATGGTAGTTTTGGCAGAAGCTTTTGCTTTCAGGGAAGGCAAATCTGTATCCAGAGTAACTGCCTATTCCAGTAAGAACAAAATGCTGTCCTTTCGTAACAGAGGTGCTTCACTATGATCAACCTGCCACCAGGTAGCTGGCTGATCACCCTGGGGAATGGTGCCCTATCAGAGGCCCAGTTGGTCTCTGAGCTGACAGATTGGGCCCTCAGCGGTGGCTTGTAGCCAGGTTGGCCTTGGTGACTGGAAGTCTGTGTTGCTGAGCCCATGTATAACCTCCATCCCTGCCGCCATGGCCACTTTGTTCATAAGCCCACCAGGTGAAGGCAGGGGTGGCTGGGGAAAGAGGCTGACTGGTGTCCACAGAATGGGTCATTCTATCCACTTGATTATTTAAATCTTCTTCTGCCAAAGTGAATGGTGAGTATTCAGTGAGGTTTATCCACATATTTCTTCCCCAGACCTCCTTGTCACCAATTTTCCAGTCATGTTCTTACCAAATCCCTGACCATCCAGCCAAACCACTGGCCATAGCCCATGAATCAGTATATAATCACACGTCTGGCCATTTCTCCTTCCAAGCAAAATGAACCATCAGGTGCACTGCCTGAAGTTCTGCCCACCGAGACAATTTCCCTTCACTCTGACCTTTAGGGAAGTTTCAGAAAGGGGCTATAGTGCTGCAATTGTCCCCTTTCACGTGGTGCCTGCATATCAAGCAGGACTATCTGTAAACTAGGCCTAGAGTAGTTGCTACTTCTTGCTCTCTTAGTCCAATCAGCATAATGTCATCAAGGACCAGAGTGATGTCTTGTGAAAGGAGAAGGCTATCATGATCCCTGTGGACTAAATTATGACTTAGGGCTGGAGAGGTGATAAACCCCTGAGATAGGACAAGCGTATAATAATCCACTGTGCCTTCTCCTTGATCCATCTGTCTTCTGTACAGGCCAAATGGAATTGAAAGAGGATATGGTGGAAATCACCTCCTCATGATTCTGGTCACCAGTTCCACTGTGTGGGCTTTTTCCTCACAAGATTGCCAACCCTTCCCCTCCCCCTTCAGATGCCAATCACAAGTCCACGTTGTCACCTGTGCTTCTGACAGAGAGGCTACAGATCGGAGTGTCCAACAGCCCTCTCCTTGGGTTTGATTAATTTGCTAGAGCGGCTCACAGAACTCAGAAAAACATTTTACTTACCAGATTATGGGATTATTATTGAAAGATGTAATTCAGGAACAGCCAGATGGAAGAGATGCGTAGGACAAAGTATGGGGAAAAGGCACAGAGCTTCCATGCTCTCTGAGTGTTCCACTCTCCCCAAATCTCCATGTGTTCACCAGTCTGGAAGCTCTCTGAACCCTGTCCTTTTTTTAGTGAGTGCTTTATTTTTTTAAAATTTAAATTATTTTAAATTGAGGTATAATTGACATATATTACTTTCAAGTGTACAACGTAATGATTCAATATTTGTATATGCTGCAAAAATGATCACCATAAGAGGTCTAGTTAACGTCTGTCACCATACATAGTTATAGAATCTTATTCCTGTGATGAGAACTTTTAAGATCTACTCTCTTAGCAACTTTCAAATATGCAATACAGTATTACTAACTATAGTCACCATGCTGTACATTACATCCCCATGGTTTATTTATTTTAAACCGGAATATATACCTTTTGACTCCATTCACCCATTTCACACACACCCCACTCTCACCTCTGGCAACCACCAATCTGTTCTCTGTTTTTGAGCTTGGGGTTTTTTGATTTGTTTTAAATTCCACATATAAGTGAGATTATACAGTATTCGTCTTTCTCTGACATTTCACTTAACATAATCTCCTCAAGGTCCATACATGTTTGTAGTAAATGGCAAGATTTCATGTTTTTAATGGCTGAATAATATTCCATTATATATATATACAGCACATTATCTTCATCCATTCACCCGTCGATGGACACTTAGGTTCGTTTCATATCTTGACTAATGTAAATAATGCTGCAGTGAACATGAGGGTTCATAAATCTTTTCAAGTTAGTGTTTTCATTTTCTTCAGATAAATTCCCAGAAGTGGAATTGCTAGATCATATGGTAGTTCTATTTTTAACTTTCTGAGTAACCTCCATACTGTTTTCCCTAGTGGCTGCACCAATTTACGTTCCCACCAACAGCACACAAGGGTTTCCTTTTCTCCACACCCTCACCAACACTTGTTATTTCTTGTCTTTTGGATAATAGCCATTCTAAAAGGTGTGAGGTAATATCTCATGTGGTTTTGATCTGCATTTCCCTGATGATTAGTGGTGTTGAGCACTGTTTCCTGTACCTGTTGGCCATCTGTATGTCTTCTTTGGAAAAATGCTTACTCAGATCCTCTGCCCATTTTTTAATCAGATCGTTTGGTTCTGTGCTACTGAGTTGTATCAGTTCTTTATACATTTGGGGTATTTACCCCTTATCAGATATATGATCTGCAAATATTATCTCCCATTCAGTAGGTTGCCTTTTCATTTTGTTGATGGTTTGTTTCCTATACTGCGCAGAAGCCTTTTAGTTTGATGTAGTCCTACTTGTTGATTTTTGCTTTTGTTGCCTTTGCTTGTGGTGTCAAATCCAAAAAATCATCACCAAGAGCAATGTCAAGGAACTTACTGCCTATGTTTTTCTTCTAGGATTTTTATGGTTTCAGGTCTTACATTCAAGTCTTTAATCCATTTTGAGTTAATTTTTCTTTATGGTGTAAGATAGTCACCCAGTTTTACTCTTTTGCATGTGGCTGTCCAGTGGCAGGATGGGACTGAACGTTCCAACCCTCTAATCACTCCTTTGGGTCCACTAGCCACCAGCCCTCATCTTTAGATGCAGTCCAGTAGAGACCTCATTAACATAACAAAAGACACCTTCGTAGCTCTAAGCACTTAGGAAATTCCAAGGGTTTTAAGGAGCTCTGTGTCAGAAATGGGGATGAAGACCAAATGTATGCTTCTTATTATAAAGCACAATATCACACCTCCCCTGCATTCTTCAATTCCTTGATGGCAGTAATCTCTGCAGTCCCTCCAGGAATGTGGTATTGCTTTTGATTTATTTTCCTAGGTCGAGGCAGTTCTAGTGGCTTCCATTTAGCCTATCCCCCCAAAATAGCCCTCACTCCACAGGTCAGGGAACCAATGTGGGGATTCTGCCAGTTGCTGAATATATCTACTCCAATTATGCATTTCAAAACTGGGGAAATAACCACAGGATGAGTTCAGGGACCCACTGGGCCCTTGTGAGATGGCCTGGAGCTAAAACTCCCTTGCTTGTCTGATTTCCATACGGTCCTACTCTGACTGGTGGGCTACCGTGACATTTTGGGTCACCTGCAATTAGTGTCAGTTCAGAGCCTGTGTCCATCAATCCCCCCAAAAGTCTGATTATGTCTTTTTCCCTGATGTATAGTCACTCTGGTAAAAGGTCAAAGGTCACTTTGGGGAAGAAGTCTGGGAGAAATATTAACAGTAAAACAAAACAAAACAAAAGACCAAAACCCAAACTAAAAAAACAAAAGAAATATTAACAGTAAAAATTTGGGTAGTATAGTGCAGTCCTTCCTCAAGGAGACCTGGCCTCCCCTTTATTTAGGACTCTGGGTCTTTTTATTTTTTATTTTTCTAATTTATTTATGGCTGTGTTGGGTCTTCGTTTCTGTGTGAGGGCTTTCTCTAGTTATGGCAAGCGGGGGCCACTCTTCATCGCGGTGCGCGGGCCTCTCACTATCGCGGCCTCTCGTTGCGGAGTACAGGCTCCAGACGCGCAGGCTCAGTAATTGTGGCTCACGGGCCCAGTTGCTCCGCGGCATGTGGGATCCTCCCAGACCAGGGCTCGAACCCGTGTCCCCTGCATTGGCAGGCAGATTCTCAACCACTGCGCCACCAGGGAAGCCCCTGGGTCTTTATTTTTTATTTTTTAAATTTTTATTGGAGTATAGTTGATTTACAATGTTGTGTTAGTTTCAGATGTACAGCAAAGTGAATCAGTTATACATATACATATATCCACTCTTTTTGTTTTTAGATTCTTTTCCCATATAAGCCATTACAGAGTATTGAGTAGAGTTCCCTGTGTTATACAGTAGGTTCTTATTTGTTATCTATTTTATGTACAGTAATGTGTATACGTCAGTCCCAATATCCCAGTTTATCCCTCCCCTGCCTATCCGCTGGTAACCATGTTTGTTTTCTACATCCGTGACTCTACTTCTATTTTGTAAATAAATTCATTTGTACCCTGGTTTTTAGATTCCACATATAAGAGATATCATATGATATTTGTCTTTCTGCGTCTGACTTACTTCGCTCAGTATGACAATCTCTAGGTCCATCCATGTTGCCGCAAATGGCATTATTTTGTTCTTTTCTTATGGCTGAGTAATATTGCATTGTATATATGTACCACATCTTCTTTATCCATTCCTCTGTTGATGGACATTTAGGTTGCTTCCATGTCCTGGCTATTGTAAATAGTGCTGAAAAAGATACATGTACCCCAAGGATTCTGGGTCTTTAAACTGGCCCAGTCTGGGAATTGATTGAAGGACATTGACTCTTTTTTTCTTGATTCGATTAAACTTTTGTTCACTTGATTTAGAACTCTTTCACTTATATGGATCAAGTAAGAATTTGGTAGACTTCCTATTTCTTTCATTTCTAGGAACACCATGATCAATTAACCAGTGCCATTGTTCTCTGTGGCAGACTATTCTGATTGCAGCTTTGACTCTGCTGTCCATTATGGTGAGCATGGCCCACCTTGCCTTTGGTGATTAAGTACTGCGTCTTAGCCCTGCTACCTCTTGATCCAGTTTACCCCCATTGCATTGAGATTTCCCACTTCTGTGGCAGCAGTTCCCCCTGTAATTTCTGACCTCCAGAGAAGAGCCATCACAGAGCTCTTCAAGGCTGCTGGGGCTCCCTTACAAACTCATATCTCACAGTCATGGTGAAAGGTGTGTCCTCTGAACACTCCCAGGGTGGGTGAGCAGGTCTGAAATGATAAATCCATACCACATTCCAATCTCTCCAAGTCTTTGGATCCCTTTCTCTCTCTCTGAGTAAATGGTCTCTTCTCTGATACAGATACCTCGTGTTTCTGTCACGATAAACACATATAGATGGAAAACTTAGCAGTGACCTGGTGAGCTGAGTGGGAAAAACTTGGAGGTATTTTTCTCTGAGAAGACCTTCACGTGTCCCAGACCATGGAGCCCCAGAGGAGGGAGAGAGAGAATACCTCACACAAGTCCCAGGTGCTCCTGGAGTGGCTGAGGGGAGTTAGCCAGATGAGGAGATGCTCACAGATGTGGGCCCTCTGGTCAGGCCTGACACAGTCAGTCTGGAGGGTCCCCCGTTGGGGGTTTCTGTTTTCCTTGAGAATGTCCTATGCCGTGAGATCTTTTGTGCTTTTGACTTGAAGGGGACTTGGGCCATGGTGACAAGATCCCAGTGCAAGGAGGGAGGAGGTGGAGGATGTGGATGACCTGGGCTCACACGATGGAGTTGGGGGAAGTGCCTATTGAAAAGTCATCCTGTTTAGATGAGTGCATGAGAATGTCATGCAATTGAGAATGAGGGATGAGGACAAAAAGGGAGACCCATTTGCAGATGAGAGAGGGCCCTCTGTCTCCCCACAAGCAGAGGAGGAAGTCTGGCAGAGGAGAGCCTAGTCTGAAGAAGGGCGCCACTACCCCACAGGTTTCTGGGAACAGAAGACAGTCAGGGGTTTTGTGTCAGAGTCAGCCCAGCTTGGACCCCAGTCATGATGCCCAAAATAGCCTCTGCAGGGAGAAAGGTGCTGAGGCTCCTCGGCAGGTCCATTAATGGGAAAAGAGCAGGGAGAAGGAAATCTGCAGTGTTTGCACTTACAGGAGACTCACCCCTACCCCATTCAGATGGGATGCATGTCTCAGCACCGCTCTCCCTAGGAGGTGTGCGCTGGGACATCACTTCTCATGAGAGCAGGATCGTTTTTAAACAAAGGCACGTCTATCATTTTGTCTAAGGATGGTGGTTACTCTCCTCCCCAAATCATCCTGTCTCCACGCTTAGGCTACTTGAGGACATTTTTGGGTCGAGTGAGTCTAGCAGTTCCCACGGGGTGTGTGTGTGGGTGTGTGGATGTCTGGTGTGTGGGTGTGTGAGAGATACCTTTATGTATCCTGATGTCACCCTCTGGTTCAGATTAGCACTCTGGACATCAACTGCCAGACAGAGATGGGCTCTGACTCTTGCCTGCAAGGCAGGCAGTGCAGGACTGTGGCCACCCTGGGCATATCCTGCAGCACAGTAGAACTCTGGTAGGACCGGATGGGCCACATTCCCTTGGTCTCACACTTCAAAATGGTTAAAGTGGTGAATATTAGGTTATGTGAATTTTACCTCAAAAACAAAAAATTTAGGAGAGGATCCTACACCTTACCTTGTATAAAACTGGCACCAATACACTGCTGTGGGTGTATGTGAATGTCCATTTCTTCACACCCTAAGCACTCCCATAGTAATTATGCGGGCGCTGAAGGAGGTGTCCACCCATTTATCCATCGTTCTTTCCTTTCCTCCTACTCTGAACACTTTATAGCCATTTTTCTGTGCCAGACCCTTGAGTAGGAGTGATGGCCCCATTGAGAAACACAGCTAGACTCAGCCTGCCTGTCTCTCGGGTACTCAGGGATCCATAGGACACATGACGTGAGTATAGGAACTGCTCCTGAACATGTTGTTACAGCACAAAGGAGAAGAGAGTCAGAGGTGGGAGTTCGGAGGGGGTCCCTATTGTCCACCTTTGGAGGTTGGGATGAACTGTGGCAGCCGGCCAATGAGCCTGGCTGTAAAAGGGGAAGGAGCAGGTTGATGGAGAAAGGGGAAGAGGGCATCCCAGGCGGGGACTGTGTAATCAGATACGTGGAGGCAGGAGCAAGTCTTGATGGACCAATAGTTACGAGGGGACAGTGCATGTGGAAATGAGGTGATAAGGAGCAGGTGAGAGGGAGTTCTTGGGGAAAGGTGAGATGAAACAGATGGTGGCTTTTCTGAAGAGTTGGTGTGTTTTATAGGTATCTTTTCCCCCAGAGCCTGGGCTGAAGAGGCCAGGAGGGCTCAGGACACTGGAAGGGGCTAAGAAGAAGTTATGTTCATGATGTGTCTACCACCTATGGTTGCTTCCTCCTGCTCATATTTGTGTGGACATCAGCTGGCCCCGTTTTCTTTTTTTTCATCTTTATTGGAGTATAATTGCTTTACAGTGCTGTATTAGTTTCTGCTGTACAACAAAATGAATCAGCTATATGTATACATATATCCCCATATCCCCTGCCTGGCCCTGTTTTCCTGTGTCACTTCCTGCATTTGCAAAGGAAAAAGGCTGGGAGCTGTCCATGGTCTCTTGGTCCTCAGGGCAGTGTGAGGACAGCCCAGAGCTGTCCTCCCTGGGCAAGAGCTCTTGTGAATGTCATCCTTTCCTGTTAATATTCTCCCCACCACATTCTGCCACCAAAACTTCTCTTTCCCAGGAAATAAGGATGGGAGTTGGGATAATTTAGACATAATATTTTCCTGTGTGCCCCAGGAAAGAATGGACTCAGAGTTACAGGTGAATTTCTGCTAAGAGAAAATTGCCCTGAGCAAAAAAACCCAAAAACACAAAACAACAAAGGAGAGCAAGGGTCCTCTCTATTCAGATCACTTCCAGGTGATCCTGGGTGGGTCACAGACCTGTCTACTTTCCCAGGAAGTCCCTTACTCCCCAAAGAGAAGGCAAAAAACCCTGGAGATAAATGTTAAAGATTTAGAATTTTTTCTCAACTGGCGATGGCACTGACCGCCACTCAGAGAGCATTAGAAAATGTAGGGGCGGGCCATAGTTTGGCTCTATCTGTGACTTGACAGGCCTTCCAGAGCTTAGAATGTGGGGGCACGAGATTTTAAAATGTGGTAAAAGTCTCAGGACTGTCCCACAAAACAAGGAATTTCCCACCCAAAATGCTAGTATGTCAGCTCTTCAAAGGAAATGAATCCGTTAATTTTCTTTATAGTCCATATCTTCAACTGACACAGTATACATTTATTTACTTGTTTATCTTCTGTCTCCATAACTTTTAGAGAGTGAGCTCCATGAGAGAAGTGACTTTGCTTTATTTGCAGCTGTATTTTCTGACTCTATAATTAGGGAAAACCATGAGACTCATGTTTAAACAGTGTTTAAAGATGCTTTGAATGAAAAGAACAGAACATGAAAAGTGTCCAAAGGACCTCTTACCTGGTTTCTGATCTGCTGTATTATGCCTGAAATATTATTTTGTATTTATTGAAATGGCACTGTGCTACATATAAGGTTTATCTATCTCTATTTTTTCATTCATTATTATCTTCGTCGTTTAGATTTAGCCTTTAAAAAATATTTAAGTCTAGTTCAGTGGTTCTCAACGGTGTTGATTTTTCCTCCTAGAGGTATTTGACAAGGTCTGGAAGTATTTGTGGCTGTCAGAACTGTGGGTGAACTACTGGATAGAGGCCAGGGATGTTGTCAAAAATCCTGCAATGCACAGGGCCATCCCCTACAACAAAGAATTATCTCATCCAAAATGGGAGTATCCTCGCCCCGCAGTGAAACACCTTCTGCAGGCAAAAATCTTACTCATATACGTTTAACAGTAAAGACCATGGCAATCTCTATGATAATAAAGCAGCCTCTTATATTTCATATGAAAACAAACCTATATATATACAAACTGGGCAAATGAGGGAGATGCAGAAGGAAGCATGACTTCCTGGCAGGTCTGCTCCCCGGGGAGAAGGCAGGAAGGAGTGAGCAGGCAGGGGAAAGACAAGGGTTTTGAGAGAAGCAATGCCTCTCCAGTGTGGAGAGTAGGACAGTTCATGTCCAAAAGGGTCCTGCCTGGTTTCCTCCTGGGTCCCCACAGAGGCCTTGGTCACTTAGCTTTTTGGAAGAGAGGGGCCAGGAACCCCCATGGCAACCACTACCTCCTGGATGGCTGAGCCAGAAATCTGGAGGTGCTCAATTCACAAAAGTGGAAGGGGCTGAGACAGCTGAGATCTAAATTGGGGTGGGAGTGACAGGGACACAGGCTGCTTCTTGTGGGTGGGATTCCCTTGGGGCTGGCAAAGGTGGGTGCTGAGGTGTTGAGAGGGGTGGGGAGGGCGGGGCTGGAGGGGCTGCAGCTTGCAGCTTTGATGGGACTGAGACTGCAGAGGGGGCCCCAGTCTTCTGTGGGCAGGGCCCCAAAGTATGGGGGGAGGAGGGTGTCCACGGGAGGTGCAGAGCGGGGTGGGAGAGAGTTGGGATCTCATCATTCCAAAAAAATCCTTTGCTTGGCGGTCTCCACAGGAGTACAGGGAGTCGTGGAACTTGGCAGCCCTCGGTGGGAGCTGGTGGAGGTGGCCTGTGGTGGTCAGTGACCCCTGTTGATGAGATGCAGGGCCCAACAGGGTGAAAGCAGCTGGAACTTGAGTCTCCAGAGGTGCCTGGAGGGCCTCGACTTTTAGGGGAGACCCCAGTAGGTAGGCGTCCTCAGTAGAAAATGGGCCCTCTGCTGTTGACTGAGGTAAGGCCAGGGGCCCTGGAGTTTGAGGCTCACCCAGCTGAGGATTTGGGCCCTGGGCGGCAGGTGGTCAGTAGACAGGGGCAGCTGGATATCGGGCTGTGCCTCATTCTCCCAGACAGGAGGGAAGGCTTCTGTTCAGAGGCCCGCCTGGGCACAAGGAAGGAACCACCCCTTTCCTCCTCTGGGGCTTAATCACAGAGAACCCGTGCCCTGGCTCCGCCTTCCGCTCTCACTGCCAGGCTCCCAAAGAAGAGCGAGTCCTTGTCCAACATTGGTCTCCCTTTCTCATTGTCTGAGGACCTCAGCACGAACTCCCTGGCACTGGGGTCCGGGTGCTCCTCTGATGGTGGAGGCCTGCAGATCTGGGTACCTGCCCCGAGGATATGGAGGGGCCCCCTCTGAGCTCAGAAGAGCGACCATGAGGTCCTGAGGCCCTTCACGCCTCTCCAGTGTGGAGCAGACCAAACCTTGAGACTCCTGTAACTCTTCCTGGCATCAGGGAGAAGGTCGGATGATGGGATCCAGGATGTCTAGTAGGAAAGCGCCTCCAAGCCTAGGTGACCGCCATGTGCCAAGATTGGTGAGTGCCAGTTCAGCCACATCGTGGCGGGTGGTCGCAGGGACCAGGTGGGAACCAGCGCTCACAGTGGATGCTCTGGATGCAGTGCAGATCCAGGGCGTGGAGGCAGGGCAAGGGGAGTGCCTTTGAACAAGGACTCTACTTCCAGAAGTTCCCCAAGTTCTCAGATGCGGCAGGATGCCAGTGACAGCTTGCATCACAGGCAGGTGCCCCTGAGGACACGGGGACATCTTGGTGCAGTGGCAGCCCAGAGAGTCCTGTTCCCCACCCTCCCCCTCACCGCCGCTGACTTTAGAACCAGGGAAGATCAGACCTCAGCTCATCCCGAGTCTGGTTGCAGGTGGCTGCCTCTGGGAGAGGGGTCAGTAGCTGCCTCTAGTCTTATATTTGAGATTTAAAGGGAGGAAAGATAATTTCTGCCAGGTCAGGAAAATTACACATAGCCAGCTGCTTCAAGATGACGGAGAACACATGAGGACAGAAAGGCAGTCCCTTTCTACATGGTAAATATAAAGATAATAATCCACTGGAATGCTCTTTGAAGGACAAAGAAATAACTTAGTTTCATCAGTAACTGTGATGCGTGTTTTATTCTTCTAGCTCGTTATTATGTCACTTTTTGCAATTTTGCTTTTAAGGAAATGGTGAAAGTCGACGAATGAGTCACATTTTTTTAAAAAATTATTTGCTTTATTTATTTATTTATTTTTAAATATTATTTATTTATTTATTTATTTATTTATGGCTGTGTTGGGTCTTCGTTTCTTTCTCTAATTGCGGCAAGTGGGGGCCCCTCTTCATCGCGGTGCGCGGGCCTCTCACTATCGCGGCCTCTCTTGTTGCGGAGCACAGGCTCCAGACGCGCAGGCTCAGCAATTGTGGCTCGCGGGCCTAGTTGCTCCGCAGCATGTGGGATCTTCCCAGACCAGGGCTCGAACCCGTGTCCCCTGCACTGGCAGGCAGATTCTCAACCACTGCGCCACCAGGGAAGCCCCATGATTCACATTTTAGCATGGAAATGTTGATTTTACGTTGACTCTCCTATGATTTTAAGCTTTCATGAACCCATATACAACACCTCCCTCTGTGAACGCTCATACAATTTCTCTTTGTCCATTTCTACTAGTCATCCCTGTGGAGAGAGTCACACTTCCCCCTAAGGGTTGGAAACTATCTGACTACCAAAAAAAAAAAAGGCAAAAAATGTCCAAATGCTGCTGGGTAATGATGATGGCACTCAAGGTGGGGGTCTGTTCAAGGTGGGTGAAGGCAACTGTTTTTGAGAACTTTCCTCTCAAAATCATGGGCAGAAGGGACCTCCTGGGCCTGTCATATGTTGGAATGGAGAAAAGACAGAAATAGAGGTCAGTAATTTAAGGATCAAATCCAAGAGTAAACAACAGATTCTGCCCAGGGTCTGAGAGGCAGACAGTGAACGGTGAGGATACTGAAAAGACTTCCCTCCCCTGTTAATGAGGAAGCATCGAAGGCTCCTGTGGTTCAGAGAGGGCCCAGAGTTGGGGGGCAAGTGCTGTCAACTCACAGGTGCTGGGAATGAGATGCAGACATTTTCAGTCGCCACCTAAGTCCATTGTGTGGGGGGGGATAGATTCCCATTTAAGGAATGAAGCCAAAGTATATTATTCTGAAAATAAAAAGAAATTCCTATGGTATAATTTTCTTCTTAGTAACATATTTCTTCCAAATGATAAGGGGTTTTGCATTCATTGCCAAGACCCCTCTTCAGATGATAATAACATCAGAATAGCCTGTCTAATGACAGTGCATATAAATTTGTAATGTATTGTTTCTTTCCAATGTCTACAGAATTTCCCTCATCTGACTTTCAGTATAACCCAGTGAGTGACATTCTGATTCGTGGTTACACCCTTTGGGAAACTTGTCTTCCTGCTTGTGAGCTACAGCAGCCATAAGTTAATCACCCCTAAATATGCCTCCGGCTGAACCCGAATGTGCCCTCTGGCCAAGGTCAGCCCTAATCCCGCAACTCTCCGGGGCCCTCTTTGCTCTTCTTCTAGCAGAAACAGTCCACTAGAGGGCACTCATGCTCCTCCTTGAGCTCACCTTGGCCTCCTTTTCCATCACCTGAGAAAAATGCAAGTATTTTCACTGCCGCAAGCACCAGCCTTCAAATACTATAGATTTGCTCGGGGTGAAGCTCCTGGGACAGACATCAGGGTCCCCTGGGAAGAACCTCACTTGGAGGATGTGGCAGGATGGACTGGTGACTGGGAACCAACACCAGGATCCAAGTCACTGGTGAGGGGGATGGTTCCAGGCAGAGTGGGCAGGTGCCGGCACTGGGAGAAATGTCTGTGAGCCTGCGGCCCTGTCACTTAGGATCTGTGCACGTGGGCATTGGCTGGGCTGCTGTGGAATATTCCAGACTGGGCCTTCCATAGCAGGAGACGAGTCCTCCCTTGTACTTCAAGAACCTTCCTACTGGGAAAAATCAGGAGAGATGCATCCATCGCTGTGGCACAGGTTCTCTCAGGGCCTGAGGGGGCAGGTGGTGTCTGAGGTTCGCCATCAACTCCAGATCAGGACCCAGGGTGTTGGGAGTGTGAGGTCCTGCCACCCCGCCACTCAGGACACTGTTCCTGAACTTGGCCTCCCCTCCCCCTCCCTGCAGTGCAGGAAAGAGACCCCAGAGTCCCTTCATGTAGATTGGACAATGAAGGAGCACAGGTGAGATTCGGCAGGTGGACATGAGGAGAGGCTGGTGTTCCTGGAGGGGGAGCAGTTAGATGATGGGCAGACACCAGTGCACGGTCCGCCTAACCTAACTGCTGCCGCTGAATCCACGGGTGAGAGGTTTTCCTCTGGAGACTCCAGCCTCTTCCCTGCAAACATTTGAGAACGTCTCACTTCATCGCTTCCAGCTGAATTGCCTCAATTCTATCCCCCGACCCAGTCCTGCTTCAAGTCTCTGCCCCCAGCACACCTGGGCAACTGTGTTTGACAGCCCAGCTTTCCAGATGCGCCCAGGTCGTCAGAACGGTCATTAACGCCTCTGTCGCCACCAGAATGTAGGCTGAGTCCTGCCCTCCTGGTGGGCTGTGGGACCAGGCTCTCAGCCTCCATATCCTGATTATCAATCATCTCCCAAGAAGAGGCAGCCGCTGAACAAAAGAAAGATGCAGGGACAATTGTTATCCACCCCTTGTGTCTGCAAGTAGACCTGTGGGGGAGGAAGCCAGGAAATGGCTGAACTTCCTGCTCATTTAGATGTGGGTAGTGTTGCCCTGGAAATTTAACAAGGAACGCATGGGTGTTTTCTTGTTCTGTGGACACAAGATTTTGAGTTTGGGATCATAGGTTTCCGTTGGATGTCACCATCAACGTCAATCCCACCCATCTGGGGCACACACTGAAAATTCCTCAACCTGGGGCAAAGCTGGTGTTGGGGCCAAGGCACCGCCAGCCTGGCCACAGCGACCCTCTGTATGTGCAGCTGCTGCAGAGGTGTGATCTCTGTTGGGAATAGTGCTGCCTCCTCCCTGAGTGTCAGTACCCAGCTCCCTGGTGCCCTCCCCCATCCCTGCAGTCCCCACCCCTCTGAGGCCATCTGCCCACCACAGTCCCATCTCAACCCTCAGCAGACTCTGAGCGACTGTCCCAGAGACATCAAGTGGGTCATTCCCTCTCTTTGCTTTGCTCCTGAGGCCCACCTGGTGCTATACAGGGTCCTGTAGGTTTCCTGCAGGTTTCGTGTGTGTGATTGGCCCCTGCACACAAATGATATCTCGAGCTGAAGGAGTTTGAGAGTCACTTAAAAATATTTATTTTGGGCTTCCCTGGTGTGGTGGCACAGGGGTTAAGAATCCGCCTGCCAATGCAGGGGACACGGGTTCAAGCCCTGGTCCGGAAAGATCCCACATGCCACGGAGCAACTAAGCCTGTGCGCCACAACTACTGAAGCCCGCGTGCCACAACTACTGAAGCCCGGGCGCCTAGAGCCCGTGCTCCACAACAAGAGAAGCCACCAGATTGAGAAGCCCGCCCACCGCAACCAAGAGTAGCCCCCGCTCGCTGCAACTAGAGAAGGCCCGCGCACAGCAACAAAGACCCAACACAGCCAAAAATAAATAAAAATAAAATAAATTTATTTTTTAAAAATTTATTTTAAATGCAAGAATTTGTGATTAGGACTTCTACATCTAGTCAACCAGGGTTCATCTTGGAGACTGGATCACTCATCTTTATCTTCCCGCCTTCTTCAAGTTAGGATGACACATCCTCACCCTTCATCTGCCCCTTGCAGCTCCTCCTACTAGGAGAGCATATCCCCACCCAGCCCCATTCATCTCAGGCTTGGTCATAAAAACATTCTCAAAAAGCACGCCAGGATATTCTCAAGAACACTGAGAATTTGAGAACGTTTCCCTAAATAGTATAATTTGAGATATTTCACCAGTAAAACAGATTATTGCTATAGATTACAGGGGATTTGCAAATTGGGTACCTTATCCTAATCTATAAAACTAAACCAAAATACTTAATTATGTAATCAATTATGTAGAGTTATGTGGAATATTAGGAGATAAAAATATTACTTGTGAATCTAAACCCCACAGAAACAACAGAAAAAGGTCATTTGTTAAGGTACTGTTCTCCATTCTCCCACACTGAGGACTTCAGACAAGCATGTGTCACGGACTTCATTACTGTTTTGGACAGCTGCACCAACACCTCACATGTTTTGGACTAAGGTTAGGACCCAGACTTTAAAACTTTTGGAACGTGCACTGCAAATGATCATAGCAGGGCTGCCTGTATAAATTGCTACACCAAAGGGAGTCTTCATGGAGAAAATGGTCATGAGATTTAGTGTTCATGACCTTGCAACAAAGTTAATAGAAAAGGGAATCATCTAAGGAATGAAAGGACCTGGAGACCCACCCTCCCTACTCAGATAGGTTGAAGATGGAATCAAGTTGCTGATCGGCTGACCTTTCAATTTGATTATTTAAAATGATCCCTATGGATATATCTGTGTCAGGCTTCTGATCTACAGAAATGTAACATAATAAATTTGTGTTATTTTAAGCCACTAAGTTTGTGGTAACTTGTTACAGCAGCAATAGGAACCTAGTACACGGGAAGGCTGGTTAGACCTTGCTGGGTCCAAGTAGGAAATGATGGTTTGGACTCACGGTAGTAGCAGAGAAGTAAGCAGTAGAGAAATATGAGAAATGCTTTGGAGGGGG
The DNA here is from genome assembly GCF_028564815.1 of Eubalaena glacialis. Taxonomy (NCBI): domain Eukaryota; kingdom Metazoa; phylum Chordata; class Mammalia; order Artiodactyla; family Balaenidae; genus Eubalaena; species Eubalaena glacialis. Next base: position 57,865,622 of record NC_083733.1, on the reverse strand, counting down.
AGCTATAAGGCTTTGTTGACGGATTCCATGTTGGGCAGGAGGGAGAGGAAAGAAGCAATAGTGATCCCATGATTCTTAATTGAACAAGCAGGGGGATGGAAAGAACAGGATGAGATGTATGAGGAGGGAGCCTGTGTGGAGACCAGAAATGAACTTTTTAATTGTGTGCAGTTAAGGTGGCTGAGAGTGAAGGGTTTGACTGGTGAAGTATGGGCCCAGCTTAGATGAGAGGCCAGAGAGGAGTGGTGGGTGCACGTCCACCCAGAGTGATATGATCTTACAATGTTGACCTGGGTTGAGGTCTTCTGGCTTATAAGGTGTGGCTGAAATTGAGCGGGTAGTGGGACAGCTAACAGGGCACACAGACTGGAGATCTGACCTCCACCAAGAACTTCCTGTGCTACAGCGTGTCACGCTGTTTCCTGGGTGCCCTGCTGGTGGCCAGCACTGTCCTGTACGTTACAGCTAAGGAGTCGTACAGTCACTGGTCAGGTCATTATTAACCACTGCATTCTCCCCGTCCTCCTTGTTTTCTGTGTTAAATTGTGAGTAATTGCATGTCTGTACTTTAGTGACGCAAGTAAAAGTGAAAGTAATTCAAGGGGCACTTTGTCCTGAGTGTCTTTTCCTTGTGCACCTTGAATATAATTTAAAAAAAATAAATAAAATCTCCATCACCAGGGTACCGGTAGAAGCGAACACCCTTTTATTCCCCTCAGACACATTTCTTCCCACACAATCAGGACCAATAAGAGGAAATGCTGAATACGTACAGGGGTTTCTTGAAAGTCTATGACCGTGCACCTCACAGCAGGCACACTTCCAGCTCATGGAGTCAATGCTGCTACTCCTTGTAGGCCCATGACCAAGCATGACCTAGGGAACACTCAGCCTCACATGGAGGTCCCATCCTGACATAAAGGAAAAAAATGACAGGAACGCTGCTTGTGTGAGGGCTGCCATTGCCCAAGGAACATCCTCGGTTCTCTCTGGTGACCAGCATACGGGAAAACTTGTTGGGCTCAGCTTTCTAAAACATTAGACCCACAGGGTACCTACCCAACTCTGTCAATTTACTGTTTCTTTGTCTAAAAGGTATCAAAACTGCCTACTGTGGTCACTTCGCTGAGTCTCATATTTTTACTAGCTCCCAGACACATGAAATTAAATTTGTTTTTCTCCTGTTAATCTGTCTTATGTCAATTCAATTATTCGATCAACCAAAGAACCTAGAAGGGAAGAAAGGAAAAGATTTCCTCCCCTGCAATAGCAGAACCAGACAAGAAAACTAGAGACCAATTTCACTTACAAATGTACGTACAAAATCAAGTTAAATATTAGTGAACTAAATACAGAATTAATAATGAACAAATAAACAAAAAGTTCTCATGACCAAGTAGGGTTTATATCAGGAATGCAAGTATGTTTCAGTATCAGAATGTAAGTCTCCAGGTCCACAGTAAAGGAGAAAAAGTTATTATCTCCATAGATTTAGTAAAATTATTTTATCAAATTCAGCCCTATTTTATGAAAAAAAAATCCTTTGAATCTCCTAAAATACTGGGAAAGGGAAACACATACATCCTCATACAGTTGTCTGAAGACTAAATTAATCCATATAAGTAACAGACTTAGAACAGAGCCTGGTGCCCATGAAACACTAAACATATGTGCACACATCCTGGTAAAACTTCTCTCACATCCCGTCTTTGTCTTTCCCTGTGTCATGGTTGCTTTTCTCAGTTACATCTTCCAGGTCATTTGGTTGGTCTTTTAGAAATTCCATGCCAGTTATTCAACAATTACACTGAATATTTTTTTCTGTTTACATTTTTAATTTCCAGGAAAACTTTCTTATTCTGACTGCACCCTTCTCATGGGAGTTCATCCAACAATCTTCCTGACTCCCTAAAAAGTCATCACTATGTTTAAACGTTTCCTTCTGAACTTTTAAGTAAAGTTTCTGCCCATCATGAACTCCACTTGTCATCGTCTTTTTGCTCCACATCCTGCCTACACTTGATGTCATCAGAAGGTTTCTGGATTGGCTACCTAGTTTTGTTCATTACCCTCTCTTCCTGTTTTGTTACTGACTCTCTCGGGTGTGTTATGATTCTTGGTTGTAAAGTGCATATTTATTAAGGACTCAGTGATTGTCATGGGCATATGGCAAAAGTTCGCTCTGTACTTTCATCCAGTCTATACCGGGGTTTTATTTTTTTCTTCTTAAAAAGTAAGCCTGATAAAAAAAACTTAAAACTTTTTTTGTTTTCATATTTCATATTGAATATACTTAAAAGATTTATTTGTAACATCTATGAGGGTATGGAGAGTGACAATAAAAAAAAAAAACCCATCCACTGTGTGTCTTCACCCAAAGGCCCTGAGGGCTCTGGCCCACACCCACTGCCCACCCAGCCCCCAACAGCAATATGCAAACCAGTTGTCTACCCTTATTTTTTCTATTTCTCAATGATTTATTTCATTTTGAGTGTTTCTGAACTTCTAAAAATGAAATTACACTGAATTTTCTACCACCTGCTTCGTTCAGTCAAAATTACATTCCCAAGACCCACTCAGGTACATGTGCGTGGCTGGCTGTGGTTTTTGCATTTTTCATTGTTATATAGTCTCCCATTGTATTAATTTACCACATTTTATTTCTCTTATATTGGTTACTTGTGAACATTTGAAATTTTTTGGTTTTGTTTTTTGCCATACAGACATACTGCCACTATGAACATTCCTCTTTATACATGTCTGCTGTTGCAGGCACACACATTTCTAGGGCATGACATCTTTAGCTTCTCTACTGGGCTATGTCTTCCTTATTGATCGTAGGGGTTCTTTATGTATTCTGGATACAATTCTTTGTCAGCTAGATGTGCTTTCCCCAGTTGTGGCTTGTCTTTTTACTTTCTTTATAATGACGCTTCATAAATAGATGTTAATTTTAATACAGTAGAATTTACCTTTTTTGCCTTTTTATTAGTGCTTTTTCTACTTAATTTAGAACACTTTCCCAAGGGAAGGTGTAGGCAGTCGTTGCGCGGCCTCTCGGGCTAGAGGGGCGGGAGCATGTCTCCCTCCTGGCTGACCAAAGACGGACGACGGGAGTTCTAGAGGCTGGGAAGTCCACGATCAAGGTGCTGGCAGATGGCAGATTCAGTGTCTGCCGTGTGGATGAAAGGCTCTTGGTGCTCCAGCCAGGCATCAGGGCTGTGCCTCTGAGGTGGGAGAGCCAACTTCAGGACACTGGTCCACAAGAGACCTCCCAGCTCCACGTAATACCAAACGGCGAAAATCTCTCAGAGATCTCCATCTCAACATCAAGACCCAGCTTCACTCAACGACCAGCAAGCTACAGTGCTGGACACCCTATGCCAAACAACTAGCAAGACAGGAACACAGCCCCATCCATTAACAGAGAGGCTGCCTAAAATCATAATAAGGCCACAGACACCCCAGAACACACCACCAGACATGGACGTGCCCACCAGAAAGACAAGATCCAGCCTCATCCACCAGAACACAGGCACTAGTTCCCTCCACCAGGAAACCTACACAACCCACTGAACCAACCTTAGCCACTGGGGACAGATACCAAAAACAACGGGAGCTACGAACCTGCAGCCTGTGAAAAGGAGACCCCAAACACAGTAAGATAAGCAAAATGAGAAGACAGAAAAACACACAGCAGATGAAGGAGCAGGGTCAAAACACACCAGACCTAACAAATGAAGAGGAAATAGGTAGTCTACCTGAAAAAGAATTCAGAATAATGATAGTAAGGATGATCCAAGGGAAGGTGTATATATATTCGTGTGTGTCCAATTTTTCCAGAATCTTTTATGAATAATGCTTCCTTTCCCCATCTTATCTGTAATGCCACCTTCATTATAAAGTTTCTATGTGTATGTAGGAGTGGTTCTGCATTTTGTATTGAGTTCCCCAGTGTGCCGATAGTGTTAAATAGTGCAGCATGATGGTACATCTAGAAAACTAGTAGGTCAGTTTCTAGTAGGCAGCCTTGTTACTTCTCTTCAGGACTCCTTGTTATACTATTTAATTTTAGAATTGGCTTATCAAGTTAAAAGGGTACTACTAGTAGGATTTGATTTGGAAGCTCATAATTCTATATATAATTTGGGGAGAACAGATATTTTCATCATACTGAGTCTTACTGTTAATGAGGATAGTCTTTCTCTCTTTACCTTTTTAGTTATTTACAATCTTTTATTTATTGCTGAATGTCTTTCAGCCAATTTCATGTTTTTCTTTTTTTTTTTTTAAAGCATATTCATTTTTATTTATTTATTTATTGGCTGCACTGCATGGCTTGTGGGATCTTAGTTCCCTGACCAGGGATTTAACCCGGGCCCTTGGCAGTGAGAGTGCTGAGTCCTAACCACTGGACCACCAGGGAATTCCCCAGGTAATTTTTCTGTATAAGGCCTTTGCCATAATGTTCCTTCTTTATTCCTAGATTGTTATTTAAAATATTATCTTTTAAAAACTACATTTGCTTTTATAAAGCACCGTCATCAAGTCTCGCATACGGAATTTATTTCTGGCAACCTTGATGACCTACAATATTGGTTCTTATAATTTATTGGATTCTTTTCAGTTTTCTATTTAGGCAGTTATATCACCTGTAAATTATAACATTGTTTCTTCTTTTTTAGTGTTCAGAACTTTTATTTATTTATTTTTTTGTCTTGCTGCATGGCAAGAATCCCCTATATACCATTAAAAGTGCTGATGGTGGCCACCTGTGCCTTTCTCCCTGATCTTTAAAAGTATGCTTGCTGTAGGATTTTGTAGACTCTCTTTATCAGATTAAGTAATGTCCTTTTATTTCTGGTTTACTGAGTTTTTGACATAAATTGAGGATGAATTTTATGAAGAGGCTTTTTTTAAACATCTTTTGAAAAATTCATATGGTTTCCTCCTGTAAACCATTAAAGCTGTGTCAGTAAAGTGTCAGGATACAAAATTACTAATTAATACACAGAAATCTGTTGCTTTTCTACACACGAATAATGGACTCCAGTAAGAGAAAGCAAGAAAATGATCCCATTTACAGTCACATCAAAAAGAGTAAAATACCTAGGAATAAGTTTAACCAAGAAGGTGAAAGACCTGTACTGTGAAAACGTTAAGACACTGAGGAAGCAAATTGAAGATGATGCAAATAAATAGAAAGATATCCCACTTTCATGGATTGGAAGAATTAATATTGTTAAAATATCCATACTACCCAAAGCAATCTACAGATTTAATGCAATCCCTATCAAAATACCTATGACATTATTTCACAAAACTAGAACAAATAACCCTAAAATTTGTATGAAACCACAAAAGACCCTGAATAGCCAAAGCAATCTTGAGAAAAAAAGGATCAAAGCTGGAGGTATCACATTCCCTGACTTCAGACTACACTACAAAGCTACAGCAATCGGAACAGTGTGGTACTGACACAAAAACAGACAGATAGATCAATGAAACGGAATAGAGAGCCCAGAAATAAATAAACCCACGCATGTCAATTAATCTACAACAAAGGAGGCAAGAATATACAATGTGGAATAGACAGTCCCTTCAACAAGTGGTGTTGGGAAAACTGGACTTTGGCATGTAAAAAATGAAATTAGGACATTTTCTTACACCGTATACAAAAATGAACTCAAAATGGATTGAGGACCTAAATGTAAGACCTAAAACCATAAAACTACTAGAAGAAAACATAGGCAGGGACTTCTATGATGGCACAGTGGTTAAGACTCCAAGCTCCCAGTGCAGGGGGCCCAGCTTCAATCCCTTGTCAGGGAACTAGATCCCACATACATGCCACAACTAAGGAGCCTGCGTGCCACAACTAAGGAGCTGGTGAGCCACAACTAAGGAGCCTGCCTGCCACAACTAAGACCCAGTGCAACTAAATAAATAAATAAATATAACAACAAAAAACATAGGCAGTACACTCTTTTACATAGGTCTTATTTTTTTTAAGATTTTTTTTGATGTGGATCATTTTTGATGTCTTTATTGAATTTGTTACAATATTGCTTCTGTTTTATGTTTTGGCTTTTTGGCCATGAGGCATGTGGGATCTTAGCTCCCTGACCAGGGTGGTGGAACTGCACCCCCTGCATTGGAAGATGAAGTCTTAACCACTGGACCTCCAGGGAAGTCCCTACATAGGTCTTAGCAATATATTTTTTATCTGTTTCCTTAGGCAAGGGAAACAAAAGGAAAAAGAAATAAATGGGACCTAATCAAACTTAAAAACTTTTGCACAACTAAGGAAACCATCAGTGAAACAAAAAGGCAACATACTGAATGGGAAATGATATTTACAAGTGATATGTCTGATAAGGTGTTAATATCTAAAATATATAAAGAACTCATACAACTCAACATCAAAAATCCAAACAACCAGGGACTTCCCTGGTGGCGCAGTGGTTAAGAATCCGCCTGGCAATGGAGGGGACACGGGTTCGAGCCCTGGTCCGGGAAGATCCCACATGCCGCGGAGCAACTAAGCCCGTGCGCCACAACTACTGAGCCTGCCCTCTAGAGCCCATGAGACACAACTACTGAGCCCACGTGCCACAACTACTGAAGCCCACACGCCTAGAGCCCGTGCTCCGCAACAAGAGAAGCCACTGCAATGAGAAGCCTGCACACAGCAACGAAGAGTAGTCCCCGCTCGCCACAACTAGAGAAAGCCCGTGCACGGCAACAAAGACCCAACGCAGCCCAAAATAAATAAGTAAAATAAATAAATGAAAAAAAAAACATGCTCATCATGTCTTCCAAGGATTCAGTTATTTCGTTTATGGAAGACAAAGCTTTAGGATTTCTACAGGACACTTTGGCTGCATTCTCATGGATAACGTACAGATACTTCCAACAGACAAATTGGTGAGCTGTCTAATGAACCAGTCCCCAACACTCTTAAAACCAATGTCTACTCTTCTATTGAAAAGGTTCTTATTTTAATGGGAAATTTTGTTCCCATTAAACTTGAGTTGGCAGAAGGAAAAAGAGGATGAATACAGAATGAGAATCACTCATGGGATTTACAAATAGTAAAACCAGAGAGGAAAGAAAAAATGAAAGGGGCAGGGAAAGAGTGCACCTTGCTTAATCTCCTCACACAATCCCCGGGTCTGAAGCCCTGGAAGCCCTGTCCTCTCCTCACCTCAGGAAGTCCTTGAGTGGGGCAGGAGAGATGCGTGAGCCCCCTTGGAGGGTTGAGTACCAAGACATTGCAGGAAAGGCAACCAGAGCAACTGCCTCTTTGAAAAACCATCCTCATTAGCAACAAAACCATGGATTGGAAGACTTAATATTGTTAATGTCAATACTGCCCAAAGCAATGTACTGATTCAATGCAATCCCTATTCTAATCCAAAGGACATTTTTTACAGAAATAGAAAAAAGTCATTCTCAAGTTCATATGGTATCTCAAGGGACCCCAAGAGCTAAAACAGTCTTGAAAAAGAGCAAAGTTGGAGGCTTGCACTTCCTGATTTCAAAACACATTACAAAGCTACAGTAAAATAACATGGTACAGGCATAAAGACAGACATATGGACCAACGGAATAGAATAGAGAGCCATAAATGAAACCTCCTGTGTATGTTCTAATGATCTTTCAGAAGAGCACCAAGACTAGTCAATGGGGAAAGGACAATCTCTTCAACAAAAGGTGTTGGGAAAACTGGATATCCACATGCTGAAGACTGAAGTTAGACCCTTATGTTATACCATATACAAAATTAAATCAAATGGATTAAAGATATAAATGTAAGACCCCAAAATATAACACTCACAGAAGAAAACATGGGGGAAGAAACCTTCATGACATTGGATCTGGCAATGATGGCTTCGATATGACACCAAAATTTAGGGAACAAAATCAAAATAGACAAATGGGACCACATCAAGCTTAAAAACTATTGGCCATCAAAAGATACAATCAACTGAATGAAAAGCGAACCTACAGAATGGGAAAAAGTATTTGCAAATCATATATCTGGGGGCCCCGGTGGCGCAGTAGTTAAGAATCTGCCTGCCAATGCAGGGGACACGGGTTCGATCCCTGGTCCGGGAAGATCCCACATGCTGCGGAGCAACTAAACCTGTGCGCCACAACTACTGAAGACCTCGCACCTAGAGCCTGTGCTCCACAACAAGAGAAGCCACCGCAATGAGAAGCCCGTGCACCGCAACAAAGAGTAGCCCCCGCTCGCCGCAACTAGAGAAAGCCCGTGTGCAGCAACGAAGACCCAATGCAGCCAAAAATAAATAAATAAATAAATAAATAAAATTTATTAGAAAGAAAATCATATATCTGTTAAGGGGTTAATGCCTAGAATATATAAAGAAACCCTACAATTCAACAACAACAACACTAAAAAATCCCCAAATTACCTGATCAAAACATGGTCAAAACACTTGAATAGACATTTCTCCAAAGAAGATATACAAGTGGCCAACTAGCTTATGAAAAGATACTCAACATCACTAATCATTAGGGGAATGAAAATCAAAATAACAGTAGGATATTACCTCACACTCATAGTAGGATATTACCTCACACTCATTTTATAGTGGCCATCATGATGGCCACTATAAAATGCATGCATGCACACACACACACACACACACAGGCATGCAGCAAATAACCTGCGTTGGCAGGAATGTGAAGAAATTGGAAACTTTGAGCACTGTTGGTGGAAGCATAAAATAGTGAATCTGCTGTGGAAAACAGTATATGGAGTTTCCTTCAAAAATAAGAAATAGACTTACCATATGATCCAGCAAACTCACTTCTGGTTTTATATCCCAAAGAATTGAAAGCAGGATTTTGAAGAGATATTTGCACATCCATATTCACTGCAGCATTCTTCACAATAGCCAAGGGATGGATGCAACCCAAATGTCCACAGACAGAGGAATGGAAAAAGAAAATGTGGTCTATACATACAATGGAGTATTATTCAGCCTTAGAAAAGAGGGCACTTCTGGACTTTATGCTAAGTGAAATAAGCCAGTCACAAAAAGACAGACACTGTGTGCTCCCACGCATATGAGATATCTGAAACAGTCAAATTCGTAGAAACAGAAAAAGAACAGTGGTTGCCTGTGGCTAGGGTGGGGAGTTGTTAAAGTGTAGAATTTCAGTTCTGCTGATGAAAACGTGCCAGAGATCTGTTGCACAACTAGGAGCCTACATATACAGCCACTGAACTGTATACTGGTTAAGGGTTATGATGGTAAACTTAATGCTATGTGCTTTTTACGATAATTAAAGTTTTTTGAGGGAGAAATTTGGGGTTAAGAACCCTGGGGCTTTTGAGAACCTCCTGCCTTGAAGGGGAAGCTCTGGGCACGAAAAGTACAAAGTGTGGGTGGTTTGAGGGTTCATTTCCTGTTTCCAATCAGCCTGCTTCAGCCTCGGGCAGTTACTCTTGGGGCCTTTGAGATGGGGGTGGAGGCCCAAAGCTCCAGTGATTCTGGAGAGTAGAGAGGCCAAGGTGGACGGGGAGAGGTCTGGCAGGGGTGGAGAGAGGGGTGGAGGCAGTAGGAGTGTGGACGGCGGGATGGATTAAAGGATTCAAGAGAGCTGAAGAGGCTAAGGTCTAAAAGAAAGGACGAAAGAGGATCAGAGGTGGTGAGGAGGGAGACAGCTTAGATGATTCCACAGAGTACTTCCCAAGTCTATCACCCTGTGTGGCCATTGAGGTTCCTCTTGTATTGAAGTGGTTTGCCTTTTCTGAAGATATTAGATTGTGTTAGCGCCGCAATGGTGAGGCATGTAGTCAGCGGCAGGAGAGGAGAGAGGAGGAGAGTTACCCATGGCATTAAGAGATAGTTAAGGCAAAGAGAACATTTTTCAAAGGGACACCAAAAAGATCTCCCTTGATTCATTTCTTGCCAGGCACAGTCCCCAAGTTAGGGCAGCAAGGGAACCCTCTCAGAGCCTGTGGGAGCTGTAAAGTCACGTGAAAGGGAACCAGAACAACCGCTCAGAACATCAGCCATCGTCAGCACCAGGAGAGCCAGATGATGCACTTGGGACCATCTTCATTCTGTATTCAAGGGTACCATTTGACTTCACATTAAGAGACATGACTTCTGTCTTTTTTCTTTCTTTATTGTGGTAAAATGCACATAACATAAAATTTACCAACTTAACCATTTTTACGTGTACAGTTCACTGGTGTTAAATAATTTCACATAGTTGTACAACCATCACTGCCATCCATACCCATAACTCTTTTCACCTTGTAAAACTGAAACTATAGCTATTCAACAAGAACTCCCCATTCTCCCTTCCACACAGTCCCTGGCAACCACCATTACACTTTCTGCCTTTATGATTTTGACTACACTTAGTACCCCATGTAAGTAAAATTGTAGCGTATTTGTCTTTTCTTACTGGCTTATTTCACTCAGCATAATGTCCTCAAGTTTCATCCATGTTGTAGCATATTGCAGAATTTCCTTCCTTTTTGAGGCTGAATAAATTCCATTGTATGTATCTACCACATTTGGCTTATCCATTCATCTGTCCATGGTGACTTGGGTTGCTTTCACATTTTAGCTATTGTGAATAATGCTGCTGTGAACAAGTGTGTACAAACATCTCTTTGAGACCCTGCTTTCAATTCTTTTGGGTATATACCCAGAAGTGAAATTGCTGGATCATACAGTAATTCTACATTTAATTTTTGAAGAACTGCTGTTCTGTTCTCCTAAGCAGTTGTTGCATTATACATTCCCAGCAAAGTGCCCAAGGGTTCCCATTTATTCACATCATCGCCAACACTTGTGTTTTTCTGGGTTTTGATAAGATCCGTCCTAATGGGTGTGAGCTGGTGTCTTGATGTAGTTTTGATTGCATTTCCCTGGGAGACATGATTTCTTGCCACAGTTTCTGAACCTCACCAACAGCCCTGGGCCATGGTCCCCACGCTGGACTCATATGCCCTGGGCTTGTTGAACTGACCTTCCCTTTCCCTGGGAGTTTTTGCAGCTTTCAAGTCCCTAATGCCTGGCATCACTGCCTGCCAGTGGTCTGAGAGACCAACTTTGCAGGGGCTGCCCTTCCAGATAACACATAGCAGGGGTTTGGGGTAGTGATGGATCTCTGAAGTCACAGAAGGAACCCCTGCAGGAGTCAAGAGAGACTGTGGAAGGGAAAGGGTGTGAGAGGAACAACCACCCAGTGGGGAACCTCTCCTGGGTCTGACCTGCAAAGATGCAGCCTGCAGTGCTCTGGCTTTTTAGCCTTTAACACTCAAAACATAGCTTGGAAATATCCACCTCTACAGCAACAATGAGAGGTCCTGTCACTTTAAATCAAAAACAGAGGGAACAAGTCCTGATGGTCCTTTTGCTCTCGAGCCTCAGCCTAGATCCCTGTCATATTAAAACTTTGTCAGGTGGCCCTAAGAAGAGGGCGTTCCATGCTCCTGAGGGAGAGAAGTCTTTAAACTGGACTAATTTGAGGACATGGACTTTATACACAATTTCTGAATCCTAGTAGGTTTAATATCAAACCAACCGTTGAAGGGAAAGGGCAAGTTTGGATTAGTGTTTGCAAGAGCATGTTATACTATGGAAGCCGTTAATGTATGAAGAAGGAAAACTGTATGGAAATAGTTTTGACTCCTGGGGAGTTACCCTCCCTCCAATTTTATCCCAGATCCTCTGGGGTATTCCCCGATTTTCTCTGTTTTCGAGGCTCCACTCACTCTAAGGTCATCTCAGCCCTCAACCCCTTCTCACCTCTCCCTGCACCCAGGCTGCTCTTCAGCATCTCCTGGGGCCTCATTTTCACCTCCTCAAAGCCCCCTGAGGATCTTGCTAACTTGCAGGCTGGGCCACAGGTCCTACTGAGTGTCACACCAGCCAGTCTGGCTAGAGGGTGATGACTGCAGGTGGCTCACGGATCTGGGCGCTGTGGCTCATGCTTATTGGCTGGGAGCACCTCTGATGTGTGGGATGAGCAGAGGCCATATCTTTTATTTCTTCCACGGCTGACTCTCCAGGGATGAAGTGAGAACCGGGACTGAAGCAAAAAAACACACTCACTGTGTTTTGCAAGCGTTCGTGTATTTCATGTGCAAAGGACAATGCCATGGAAGGGCTAGTGGATATCATGGGTGCATTTCCCATGGATGAGATAAGGATATCCCTAACAGACAAATAATGGTATAGCCAAAGAAATAATCAATGCTGTTGTTGAACTAGAAGTCTAATTTCTAATCGAGAGGATGCTTATATTTGTGGTGGGCAAGATGGCTCCAGTTCTATACAGCCAGTCGGTCATGGAATGTTTAAAAACAATGTCATCTTTTGTTTTTTTAAGATAATGAGTTACAAACCAGTAGCAATGATTGTAGTTTAATATTGCTTACAAATGAATCACCCTGAACTGTTGAAAAGACAAAATCACATCTGGAAATAGTGCTCATGGTTACACAACATTGTGAATGTACTTAATGCCAAATGAATTGTGCACTTAAAAATGTTTAAAACGGCAAATCTGATTTATGAGTATTTTACTACAGTAAAAAATAAAGGTAAAAGAAAGGAATGACCCCTACTTGCTTGAAACTTACAACCTAATAGCGAGTAAAAGATTCAAGGTAAGTTGACACTCGGAGTATGATATGTGTTATTAGAAGTTCAAGAAAACAAACTCTAAACCTCAATCTCTAGATTCAGGTGTAGTTGGGAAAACTGTGAAGTAAATAATGGAAATGACCATGAATTCAGGGAATTGTCACTTCTAGGTTAAAGGGAGTTTGTGGAATGTACACAGAGATGCTTCTAAATGACAGCAATGAACTATTTCCTGACATCAGTGGTTACCCAGGTGTTAGCTTTATCATATTTTATTAATTTATATGGTATGACCTTTCTCATACTTTCTAACTAAACTAGCTTATAAAGTACTGTTCACTGTTTTGTTTCATAATCATCTTGTTTTTAAACATATGATTGCCTTATCTTTAATATAAATAATATTTTTAAACATAATGACCCATTTTTGATAAATGACATTCTATTGCCTTTTACAATTAACAAACTCTTCTATTAAAATAAGATTATATGATTCTTTCCAAATATAAAATAATCCTGTCTCCCAATACAATCCCACGTTCTTGAAGAGTAATGAGCTTGTGCTTACAGAAAATAAATAGATCATATCTCCTTATTAACTGTAAAAATATTGCCCTTTGAAAAGTGTAATATGCTTTTAAAAGTACAATGACCTTTTCCATTTAAAGTATCCAGATCACGCCCATAGACATCTGATGATCCTAACTTTAATAAATATAGGTGTCATTTCCTGAGGAAGTGTAAAAATCCTGCAGCGATGAAAATGAGAGAAATAAGACCACACACGCCAGCTTGGCTGTATCTCAGAGAAATAATGTTCAGTAAAAGGAAGGCGGACACTAATCAGTGTGTCTAATATATGTAAGTTGTGTGAGTGTGTGTGTGTAGATCAGTACAGAGAACGAGAAAAGAGTCTCACTGAATCATGTGGCTTGGTTAAGAGATAACACCAGTGTGAGCCTCTCTTTCCTCTTTATAAAAGCAGCATGAGAACAGTGTGACTCTCCCAGGGTTGCTGCAGAGATGATGTGAAGGGAGACATGATAAGCAAGGAGAGTGGAACCTCCAAAAGGATGCCACTATTCCTTCTCCAGCCTGTATCACCCAAGATTTTGGTTCCTCAGTATCCCCCATACAAAAATTAATCATGTATTATCATGGCTGTAGTATCTAAAGTTTTCAGGTCTCTCATCATTTCAGACATGGAGCAATTTTAATATCGGGGCGTTTTGTTACATAGTAATGCATATAAGCAATGAGGACCAATCTTACACGATTCCTACATGTTGACAGGGCTGGAATTATTTACATTTTACAGGCAGTGAAACTGAAGTAACTATACTCAATTCCAACACGCAATTATTCACAAGTGAGTTAATTCATTTTTTGAATAATGAGCACCCCTTCTGTGCAGGTTTATAGTGGTTGTAGGGGACACAAAAGTGAATGAAACAGTCACTGGCCTCATGGAGGAGATAGCGATAAGTCCTGTACAGGGAAATGAACTGGGATGAAGGAGATAGGGACTGAGTGAGTTGGGGGGTGGGGGTGGGGTCTCTCTATTTTATAGAAGTTGGTCAGAAAAATCCTCCATGACAAGATGACATTTGAGGGAGACCTGAAAGAAGAGAGGGAGCAGTCATGTAGGTCTCTGGAGGAAGATTATTCCAGGGAGTGGGAAAAGGCAGTGCAAAGGCTCTGGGGCAGGAGCTAGCTTGGCATGTCTTTTTTTTTTTTTTTTTTTTTAATATATTTATTTATTTATTTATTTATTTATTTATGGCTGTGTTGGGTCTGCTGCTGCGCGCGGGCTTTCTCTAGTTGCGGTGAGCGGGGGCTACTCTTCGTTGCGGTACGCGAGCTTCTCATCGCAGTGGCTTCTCTTGCTGCGGAGCACGGGTTCTAGCCGCGCAAGCTTCAGTAGCTGTGGCGCACGGGCTTAGTTGCTCCGCGGCATGTGGGATCTTCCCGACACGGCTCGAACCTGTGTCCCCTGCATTGGCAGGCGGATTCTTAACCACTGCACCACCAGGGAAGACCTAGCTTGGCATGTCTGAGGGTCAGAAGCCACTGTGACCACAGTGTATGGGATAAGTAGAATGATATGAGAAGTAGAGGCAGGGACCAGATTGTACAACGTAGTGTTCCTCAGTGGGTGATCTGCAAGGAGCTAAGGAGCTTGGGCCAGGAAGTGAATCAAATCACATCGCTAGCTGCTCTGTTTATTTCACCTGACATTTTCTTCACTGTAGACTTTCTAATGTAGGGCCTTGTGGGCTGTGGTGAGGAGTTTGAGTTTTGGTGTAATTGAGATGTAAGCAACAGGGAGGGGTTGAGTGGTAAAAGAATGACCTCACTTGGGTTTTAAGAGAATTCATCTCTAAGGATCGAGTGATCCTACAGTGAGGAGATTGCTATAAGGGAAGGGGGTGGGAGCAAGGAGGCAGCAGGAAAACCAGTTAGGAGACTGTTACAGTAACCCCATGCGGGACTGATGGTAGTTTGGACCTGAGTGTTTAGATTCTATTAATATTCTGTAGACAGACTGCAGTGTTTGCCAGTGGATTGGCTATTAGTGCAAAAGCGAGAGAGGAATCAAGGATAATGCCAAGATTTCTGACATGAGCACTTGGAAGGATCGAGTTGCCCTTGACTGAGAAGAGGAAGACTTGGGAGGATCAGGTTGGGAGGTGGAAGGAATAAATGTCTTGCTTGTGGACATGTTATGTTGGAAGAGACCCATGACGGGTAGGATAGGTACCCCAGATTGACTTAGCTCATTCTCTTCCAACCCCATTAAAAAACACATGAAAGGGACTTCCCTCGTGGCACAGTGGTTAAGAATCCGCCTGCCAATGGAGGGGACACGGGTTTGAGCCCTGGTCCGGGAAGATCCCGCATGCCGCGGAGCAACTAAGCCCGTGCGCCACAACTACTGAGTCTGAGCTCTAGAGCCTGCGAGCCACAACTACTGAGCATGTGTGCCACAACTGCTGAGCCCGTGCACCTAGAGCCCGTGCTCCTCAACAAAAGAGGCCACCGCAATGAGAAGCCCGTGCGCCGCAAGGAAGAGTAGCCCCCGCTCGCCGCAACTAGAGAAAGCCCGTGAGCAGCAACAAAGCAGCCCAATAAATAAATAAATTTATTTAAAAAACAAAACAAAACAAAACACATGAAAGCCTGGGAAACCGAAGACAGCAATTCCAGGATTCACTGACAGCAGATTCACCCATGGTATGTTGTGGAAGAGGGAAGTGGTTCTTGTGAGATAAATGTTGGGTTTCTCCCACCTCTCAGGGCTGTGGAGGTATTGGATCCCAAGTTTATTTTCCCCAGAAGCTGAACATGGGAAAGCATTTGCTGGTGCAAATCACAGCACAAGTGCTCTGGCCCAAAATCACTGTGGCAGCAGTGTCCTGATTCAGCATCCTGAGTCTTAAACCCAATGATAAGTGTCCTAAGAAACAGAAGAGGAGAAGACACTCAGAGGAGAGGGCCACATGAAGATAGAGGCAGAGATTGGAGTGATGCTGGCACAAGCTGAGGAATGCTGACAGCCACCAAAAGCTGGAAGAGGAAAGGAACTGAATTTCTTCTAGAGCCTGTGGAGGGAGCGGGGTTTGGCCAATAGTTTGATTTTGGAGTTCTGGCCTCCAGAACTGTCAGAGAATAACCTTCTGTTGTGTTAAGAAACCAAATGTGTGGTAATTTGTTGTGGCAGCCACAAGAAACTACTGCACTGTCCCCCTCAAGGGTGAGGAGACCACCCCCGGTACAGACAGGGACAGCCCTGTCTGCCCAACATAACCTCCATAGTCTCTCAGATCCTGTGCAGGCTTGAGGGGGCACCTAAGTGCCTGTGGCTATCACGTCCCCAGCTCCACCCGCCTGACCACTGCTGCATCCCCCAACCTGTTCCTGGCCTGAGCCTGTTCTGTTGTCCAGGTGCACAAGGACAGTCACAAACTCTCTCCTCCCTCCTGCATTCAGATGCAGGCACCTCCTGTGCAAAGGGGCTTCCTTCATCCCTCGAGCCCGGTCGTGCTAGGAGGACAGGACCTGAGCTGGAAGCCTTGACTTTCAGGGTGAGGAGTTTGCCATCTCTTTTTTGAGGAAAATTATGGCTTTTTATAAAATCAGTGTGTTTCATTTATTTTTTTTAATTAATTTTTATTGGAGTATAGTTGCTTTACAATGTTGTGTTAGTTTCAGGTGTACAGCAAAGTGAATCAGTGATATGTATACATATATCCACTCTTTTTTAGATTTCCTTCCTATTTAGGTCACCACAGAGCATTGAGTAGAGTTCCCTGTGCTATACAGTAGGTTCTCATTGGTTATCTATTTTATACATAGCAGTGTTTATATGTCAATCCCAATCTCCCAATCCACCCCACTTATTCTTTTTGATCCTAAAATCATCTCAAATTTGCTCACTGATTTGGTGAGACAGAGCCGAATACCTGCCTATTAATTGTCAGCGCCCCAAACATGAAGCTTTCAAAAGAAAGAAAACCCTTCTGTTGGGGATTTAAAGACAGTCAGAGCTCACCATTTCTGTAGGTTTCTTATGGATTGAGATTGGAGTAGATTCACAAGGAGCATGAACACATCCATTTGCCCTGTGAGGCAGGGTGGGCTTCAGGGGCTGGCAATCTGAGCAGTCACAGTCACTCAGAAAGACCTTGCAAGGTTAAGACTCTGCTTTCATCATCTTGAAATTCGTAATAATTTTTTGAACAGGGAGCCCTGCATTTTCACTTTCCACTGGGTCCTGCAATTTATGTAGCTGGCTCTGCCCCTAGGAACGACCATGGGTTGATGGGCTCCTTCTGGGAAAAGAAAGGTTTGATCTTAGTAGGAGCTGCAGTTTGTACTTTTGACACCAGAGGGCAGCACCACCGCAGGGTAACCTGGAGGGTTGTGCATGGAGACTTGGAGGAGTTTGACCTCTTCTACTCTGTCATTTTAAGTCTCTAAAAGTCGGTCAGACTGACTACCCTTGCTGCGCTCTGAGGCTCATAGTGGGAAGATGGTGCGGCTCTGTTGTCCTTCATGATGCAAATACCGACTTCACAATCCAAGGGAGTTGCGGGGCGGGGGGGGGAAGAAATCACAACTAGTTGGGTCAGATGTGAATAGCAATATATATACACATAATAAAGTTCATACTAAATGTTGGTCTTATGAAAATACTGCCGAAATGAGGATAGGAACGGGGTGTGTGTTGTGATGTGGAAGAAAATAGCTGAGTCCTCATTTTCCAAGAGGGAAGACCTTAGATAGTCCTAAATTTAAAAAACCCGTCAATAGCCCCAACACATGTGAAACAGAGATGCTTGGGTTCCATCCAGAGGAGCTGGTGCGGTTTGGAGCAGATTTGCACAGCGTGGCCCCAACTGGAGGAGCCAGAATGTTCCCCGTGATCACTCTGAAGCAGAGCACACAGAGACACAGGGCTTATCACACCACGTCCAGTGTTGTCACAAATCCTAGAGAAGAGAATATCCAACAGGAGGAGGAGGAACTGCTTTTGCTCACGGTTTGAATTCAGGAATAGAATGGTAATGTTGGGACTTCCCTGGTGGCGCAGTGGTTAAGAATCCGCCTGCCAATGCAGGGGACACGGGTTCGAGCCTTGGTCGGGAAGATCCCACATGCTGTGGAGCACCTAAGCCCGTGCACCACAACTACTGAGCCTGCGCTCTAGAGCCCACGAACCACACTGCTGAGCCCACGGGCCACAACTACTGAAGCCCGCGCGCCTAGAGCATGTGCTCCACAACAAGAGAAGCCACCGCAGTGAGAAACCCCGCGCACTGCAACAAGAGTAGCCCCCGCTCGCCGCAACTAGAGAAAGCCCGCGCGCAGCAACAAAGACCCAGCACAGCCAAAAATAAAAATAAATAAATTTATTTTTAAAAAAAAGATTCACTGTCAACAGCTTTCCTATATAACATACAGAGTGTTCATTATGTTAATCACGTTGTATATTACATCTCTAGTGCTTATTTATCTTATAACTGGAAATTTGTACCTATTGGCTGCCTTCATCCAATTCCTCCTCCCCCCATATCCGCCTCTAGTAACCACAAATCTAATCTCTTTTTCTATGAGCTTGTTTGTTTGTTTGTTTGTTTGAAATATAATTGACCACAACTCTATGCTAGTTCCTGGTGCACAACATAGTGATTCAATATTTCTATACATTACAAAATGTTCACCATGCTAAGTCTAATTACCATCTGTCACCATACAAAGATATTGCATTATTATTGACTATATTCTCCATGCTGTACATTTCATCCCCGTAACTCATTTACTTTGTAACTGGAAGTTTGTACCTCTTAATCTCCCTCACCTATATCACTTATCCCCCCACCCCTTCCCCTCTGGCAACCACCTGTTTATTCTCTGTATCTATGAATCTTTTTCTGTTTCGTTATGTTTGCTCATTTGTTTTGTATTTTAGATACCACATATAAGTGAAATTATATGGTATTTTTCTCTGACTTATTTCACTTAGAATTATACCCTCTAGGTCCCCCCATGATGTCACAAATAACGAGATTTCATTCTTTTTATGACTGAGTAATATTCCATTGTATATATACACCACATCTTCCATCTCCGTTCATCTATTGATGGACACTTAGGTTGCTTCCATATCTTGGCTATTGTAAATAATGCTGCAATGAACATAGGGATGCATATATCTTTTTGAATTAGTGTTTTTGTCTTCCTCCCTTTTTAAAAAGTATTACTTTTCTTATTTATTTGGAAGGATCTAGTTGCAGATTCCAGAAAGAACCCCAAAGACATGACTGAAGATCTGGCTCACCTAGGAAGCTCCTTTCTGGATGAACAACCTGGGAAATCAGGATGCTACTGCCACATTGATTTTGGGCCACAGCACCTCTGCTGCAATTTGCACCAGCAGATGCTTTCCTTTGTTCAGCTTCAGAAGGGGACAAACTGGGACCCTAAGAGCTGAGGGAAGCACAACATGCATCTTACAGGAACCACTTCCCTCTTCCACAACATGAATCTGCAGTCAGAGATTCTGGGAATTGCTATCATTAGCTTCCCAGGCTTTCATATGTTTTTCAAGGGGATTGGAAGAGAATGAGTTAAGTCAACCTGGGGTATGTGTCCTGGCTGTCATGAAGCATCTCCAGCATAACATGTCCACACCAAGACTTTATTCTCCCCCACCTCCCACCTGGTCCTCCCAAAGCCTTCCTCTTCTTTGTCAAGTGAACTCCATCCTTCTAGGGGCTCAGGTGGGAAAACTTGCCGTTATCCTTGGTGCCTCTCTCGCTCTCGCACTAATCTCTAATTTACTGCCAATCTACTTGCATTATATAATTAGAATGCAAAATTCAGGTCCAAACCACCCTGACTCCTACATGGTGTTGTAGTAATAGTCTCCTAACTGGTTAATTTTTGCTATTTTAGTTACAGTGGGTCTTGGTTCGGACCTCTTTGGATTGATCATCTTTGGGACTCTCTGTGCTTCCTGGACCTGGATCACTGTTTCCTTTCCCACGTTAGGGAAGTTTATAGCTATTACGTCTGCAAATATGTTATCTTCCCCTTTCTCTTTCTACTTCTTCTAGGATCCCTATAATGTGAATATTGTTATACTTGATGTTGTCCCAGAGGTCGCTTAGACTGTCCCCATTTTTAAAATTCTTTTTCTTTTTTTCTGTTTGGCTTGAGTGATTTCCACTACTTTGTTTCCCAGTTCACTCATCCATTCCTCTGTATCATCTAATCTACTGTTGATTCCTTCTAGTGTTTTTTATTTCATTTATTGTTTTCTTCCACTCTATTTGGTTCTGTATATTTTCTAACTCTTTGTTAAACTTCTCACTGTGTTTATCCAGTCTTCTCCCAAGTTCTTTGAGCATCTTTATGATCATTTCCTTGAACTCTCTATCAGGTAGATTGCTTATCTCCGCTTCACTTAGTTTTTCTTTTTTTTTCCTTTTTTTTTTTTGGCTGCGTTGGGTCTTCACTGCTGCACGCAGACTTTCTCTAGTTGCGGCGAGCGGGGGCTACTCTTCGTTGCGGTGCGTGGGCTTCTCATTGCGGTGGTTTCCCTTGTTGCAGAGCATGGGCTCTAGGTGTGCGGGCTTCAGTAGTTGTGGCACGTGGGCTCAGGAGTTGTGGCTCGTGGGCCCTACTAGAACGCAGGCTCAGTAGTTGTGGCACACGGGCTGAGTTGCTCCGCGGCATGTGGGATCTTCCCAGACAAGGGTTTGAACCCATGTCCCCTGCACTGGCAGGCGGATTCTTAACCACTGCACCACCAGGGAAGTCCCCACTTAGTTTTTCTTTTGGGGTTTTATCTTGTTCCTTTTTTGGACCACCAAAGAGATGAGTGGTTACCTTTTTAGGTTTAGCTGCAGCATGCTGCTCTGATTGACATTGAGTAATACTGGGTGAAAAGGAGTATTTATGGGCAGATTCAGAACAGGTATCATTAATTGGACAGGTAAGAGGGTCTTATTTAGTGATATTGGTGGTGGCTTGTCCAGAACTAGAATTTCTTCTAAAATAAAATCCCCAAAGGCTAGTCAATCTAAACTCTGGAAAGGTGAAATCCACCAGGGTAATCCAGAAGTGCTGGACATAGGTAATTGGCCACAAACCCAGCAATTGGATTGATTTTTTAAAAATTTATTTATTTATTTATTTATTTTTGGCTGTGTTTAGTCTTCGTTGCTGCCCCCGGGCTTCCTCTAGCTGCAGTGAGCAGGCTTCTCATTGCCGTGTTGTGGCTGTTGTTGTGGAGTGCAGGCTTTAGGTTCATGGGCTTCAGCAGTTGCGGCACGTGGGCTTCAGTAGTTGCAGCACATGGGCTCAGTAGTTGTGGCTCACGGGCTCTACTAGAACGCAGGCTCAGTAGTTGTGGCACATGGGCTTAGCTGCTCCGCGGCATGTGAGATCTTCCCGGACCAGGGCTCGAACCCGTGTCCCCTGCATTGGCAGGCGGATTCTTAAACACTGCGCCACCAGGGAAGTCTTGGATTGATTTTTGAAACTTGCATATGATTGAGCCCAAGAAAGAAATACATTTGGTTCATAAGCAAAAGTGTGAGCAATTATCAAATTAATTAGTATACAGGTCTGGTCTAGCATCTTCGGTCAGCTATGCACTTCAGATGTCATCTTCTTCTCATCCTGGTCTGGTAGTGCTGGTCTTAGTCAAAGCTGAGTGTCTGAAACAGGAGTTGTAGTCCCTTTAGGAGGGGAGGCCTTTTTGAGTAGAGAAATGTGAGTCCAAGAGCTTACTCCTTAAAGTTCTGCAGCACAGGGATTTGTTAATAAGACCTGATGTGGCCCTTTCCAACACAGCTGTTAAGAATCCTATCTGGGGCTTCCCTGGTGGCGCAGTGGTTGAGAATCTGCCTGCCAATGCAGGGGACACAGGTTCGAGCCCTGGTCTGGGAAGATCCCACATGCCGCGGAGCAGCTGGGCCCGTGAGCCACAGCTACTGAGCCTGCGCGTCTGGAGGCTGTGCTCCGCAACAAGAGAGGCCGCGATAGTGAGAGGCCCGCGCACCGCGATGAAGAGTGGTCCCCACTTGCTGCAACTAGAGAAAGCCCTCGCACAGAAATGAAGACCCAACACAGCCAAAAATAAATAAATAAATAAATAAATAAATAAATAAATAAATAAGGGGGGAAAAAAACGCTTTAAAAAAAAAAAAGCCTCTGAGAGTTTTGCCAGTTGAGTTTTGATAATACCTTTAGTTCTTTCTACCAATCCTGAAGATTGGAGATGCAGTAAAAATGCCTCATTATTGGCCAAATATCACAAATGGATTTAATTATTTGTCCAGTAAAGGGAGTCCCCCTGTCACTATGCAACTCAGAAGAGACCTCCCAAACAAGAATTATTCTTTCCAATAAGAATTTACCTACTGTTAAAGCCATTTCTCTCCTGCAGGGAAAACCTTCAACCTAGTTTGAAAACATACAGATCATTACCAAAATATATTTATATCTTTGAGATGGTGGCATTTGGACAAAGTCCAATTGCCATACCTCAAAAAGTCCCTTAGGAAGGGGAACCTTGAGTGAGCTTGAGATCCATGAAGTGGTTTTCCAGGATTATACTTGTGGCAAATGGTACATTGGGCATATGCCTTGTGGGCTACCTTAGGGGAGGGTTTCCAAATATATTGTTTATCCCATAAAAATCATTCTTTCAGGACCTCAATGGGTTGACAAATGTATGTGTAAAGGTAATTGAGCCCTAGAGGCACTATAGGCCTCTTATTTTGTTCAAACCATATTTTTGAGAGATCAGAGAATCCTCCTTTCTTCTTCCATATTTGTTTTCCATCTTCTGGGCCTTATTCTTGAGCCTGTAGAACGAATTTCTTAACAGTTACCTTGGGGTCAGTTTTGAGTAGTGGAGATTCTCAGAGCTGGACAGAAACAGAACTTAAAGCAGCTCATTTAGCTGCTGAGTCAGCAAATTGATTCCCTTTACTCTCTATTGAATCAGATTTGGAATGTCCAGGTATTTTGATAATGACCAATTGTTTGGGTAATTGTATAAAGTCTAATAATTCTCAGAAGAGCTGCCCATTTTTTATGGGTTGGCCTGAAGGAGTAAGAAATCCCCTTTGCTTTCCAGAGCATTCCAAAATAATGAGCCACTCTGAAAGCATAGCCGCTATTAGTGTAAACATTTCCTACTTGGGCCTTAGCTAGCTGACAAGCCCCGATTAGAGCAATTAATTCAGCTTGTTGTGCCAACGTTGCTTCTGGTAAGTAAGAACTTTCAGTTACATCCACAGTGGATGTTGTTGCATACCCAGCTCAGTAATGTTTCTGTTCATCCTTTAAGTAAGTTCCATCGGTAAATGAAACCAAGTCAACATTATCAATAGAAATTTCTTGTAAGTCACTCCTAGGAGTGAAGATAGTCAGTTAGTAAAGTGCACTTGTGGCTGTTTTCCTCCTGTAGTGCTGGAGGCAAAGTCGCAGGGTTAAGATGATTGCATTGAGCCAAATCTGTATTAAGTGAAGAAAGCCACAATACCTCGTAAGAAGGCAAGTCGACTCACGGAACGGCGCTGAGTATGATGAGAATTTATAAGAGATTCAATCGAGTGTGGAGCATAGATAGTCAAAGGTGACCCCATGAGAAGTTCTTTGGTAACTTTGCACAAGAGAGCTGTTGCTAAAGTAGCCTTCAAATAGGGTGAGAGTCCTTTTGCTACTGACTATAATATCCTATGGGTCGATGCAGGTCACCATGCCTCTGAGTTAGCCCATGTAGGGTGCTTCCTAGGCCTTCATGCACAAAAGGAAAAATGGTAATTTATAATTAGGATGGCCCAGTGCCGGAGCCTGAGTCAACGCAGATTCTAAGTCACCAATAGCTTTTTCTCCTTCTTTTGTTCATTCAGTTGGGTCTGATCAGTCAGACTTCAGTAACACATAAAGGGGTTTGGCAATGAGGGAAAAATTAGGTACCCAATTTCTACAATATCCAGTCAGACCTAGAAATCCTCTTAGCTGTTTCTTTGTTTTGGGAAACAAGAAAGCCAGTATTCCCTTAATTCTGTCAGAATCAATTAACAATCCTTCTTTAGATATCAAGTGACCTAAATATTTCACAATTGGTAAGCAGAATTGCAGTTTGTCTTTGGATACCTTAAAGCCCCTTAGAGGCTAATTGTTTTTACAGATAGTGTCTCTTTAAGAGTCCTGCTTGGTTCTAGAACACAAAAGCAAATCATCTACATATTGAATTAAAGCAGAGCCATTAGGAAAGTGCACCTCAGCCAAATTAGCTTTAAGTATTTGAGAAAAATAAGTAGGGCTTTCAGTAGAGCCCTGTGGCATAACTGTTCAGGTATACTGATGATCTTCCCACGTAAAGGCAAAAATAATACTGGCTTTCCTTTTCCACTGGAATACTAAAGAATGCACTGCATATTTCTATTCCTGAAAAACAAAAGATGTCTCCTGGAAGAGCTGAGAGCAGGGTGTGAGGATTAAAAACCAGGTGGGTGGTGAAGGATCACAATGTTATTTATAGTGCTTAGATCCTGAACAAACCACTAGCCTTTTTCATTTGGCTTTCTTACTGGCAAAATGGAGGTATTGCAAGGACTGGTAGAAGGAATATAATATTTCTTTGTACCAGTAATAAATATAATATAAAACATAATATTTTATACTGGTACAAAAATATAATATTTTTGTCAGGGAATTCCTGAATGACAAGTCTTATTCTATTTAATGCCTCTGTTCTAAGTGGATATTGTCGGATATTGGGTAGAGGCTTGGAATTACCAATATTTACATTAATAGGAGTAGCTGACTTGATTTCCCTAGTATCTGAGGAAGAAGATGACCATAATTCCTCAGGCACTTGTAAATTGTTATTTCCTCTCAATTTACCTGAACTTTTGTTTTCATAACCATCAATTTCTCTGTAATTATGTTCTGGTCTGCATCTAAGTTTTCTAAATCTAAAATTATATAGCTTTTAGGTCAAAAGGCAATATGGGCATTGTATGCCTCTTAAAGGTCTCTTCCTATCAAATGAATTGGAACACATTTCACCAAAAGGAACACAGAAGTCTTCTGTGATAGTTCCCAGCTGGAAAGTTATTGGCTCTGATTTTAAAACTTGCATAGGTAAGTTAGAAACCCTTACCATTTGAACCGACTGTTTACTCCAAGGAAGAGGGCAATGAATGAGGGTAGGGTTAAGAACAGATAAGGTAGCCCCCGTGTCTACAAGGGCCTTAGAAGTTTCCCCTCCGACTGTGACTTCAATTTCCTGTAAGGTGTTGGTGAGAAGGAGGGGAATGCCCTCTCATAATCGTTGGAGCATCCCTACTCCTTGTTAATCTTGCCTTGTTCTAACTCTCTTTTGCACTTGTGGCAGTCTCTTTTAAAATGCCCAGGTTTTTTTGCAATAAAAACCAGGTGTTCTCGATGGACCACTGAACGGTTGTAGCTGCACATTCATCACCTTGGCAGCTCTTTCTTTTTCTCGTTTCTGTAAGGTTTTAGAGAGCTTGTCAGCAATAGTGACAAGCATATGAGTATGCAGAGTAGCTCAATCAAGTTCATATCTTTTTTTTTAAAGTTCATATCTTTTAACCAGTCATGCCAATTCTTCATCTATTCATTCTAGAAAAATAGAATTTAATATTGGGTTGTTCTGAAGGTTCAGGAAACTCTTTGGATCCATGCCAGAATGTTGTTTGAATGTCTTTTCAAATCTTGCGATTTCAAATCAGAAATCGTCTCTCCTGGCCTTTGTTTGCATTGATGAACTTTTGGAATACCCTGATAAAGATTGTGGGCAATTTCTCTACATTTCTGGTGATCTTCAGTCTCATGTTTATGAAACTCTTCCATAGGCGTCTTCCAATCTATCTCTTGGAGCCATTCTTTTGCTTTACTTTCAGAGACTAGTAAATGTATGAGCTGGTACAAGTCTGAATATCCAGGCTTGTAAGTTCCTTTTTTTTGGCTGCGTTGGGTCTTCGTTGCAGCGCGCGGGCTTCTCTCTAGTTATGGTGTGCAGGTTTTCTCTCTAGTTGTGGCGCGTGGGCTCTGTAGTTTGTGGCACGTGGGCTCTCTTGTTGAGGTACGCAAGCTCAGTAGTTGTGGCGCGCGGGCTTAGGTGCCCCGCGGCACATGGGCTCTTAGTTCCCCCACCAGGGATCAAACCCCCGTCCCTTGCATTGGAAGATGGATTCTTTACCACTGGACCACCAGGGAAGTCCCCATTCTCTCCTCTTTTCACGCTGACTGCGTGCTTTACCATGCTGGCACCAATTCAGTGCATAATCCCAGAAAAGGCAAGTTTCCCTAAAAACAATGCAAAATTCAATAATCACTACAGGTGACTATGGAACTCCACAAGCTAGCTCTTCCAAGACCTCTCCCTCCCTTCACCCTGCTGGTTTTCCCCCTTTTCTCCACTTAGACCTTCCCTTTGCTTCTCTGCGCCTTTTGGTCTCTACTTTCAACAGCCTACCTGCCCCACTTCTTTATCCGTCACTCTCGACCCTCTCTTCCTGCTCTTGCCCCCTCAACTCCCTGCAGTCACCTGGGCCTTAGCCTTCCTCTTCGCGTTAGAGGCTCCCCAGGGTTCAAGACCTCAAGATCATCTGAGTCTGAGAAACCTAATGGGAAGCAGGCTGGATGTTTTATCCACTCAGATGGGCTTTGGAGACACTCACATGACCCCTAGTCACTCCTCAGAACCCTGTCTGCAATTTCCTTCACAGCCCCCATAGGATGGCACTCAGGGCAAAGGAAATCTTTCAAGGTCTCCTCACTAACATTGGTGGGAACGCTGCTGCCCTCATATTGAGCAAGTGACATCACCTTGCCCGAACTGCTGAATACACAACCCTGGTAGCTGTCTAGGTGGGACAGGGTAAAGCCACATATTATCTATGAGTCAGTGACTTGACATGTTTGAATTGAAGCTATAAGCTCTCTACTAGTGTCTGTCTGTATGTTTTTGTATGTATCTATCCATATTATGCATGCATAATATTTTGCTACTCTGGAAGGTTTTAATTAATTAGAATATAAAATCCCTTTAAGGAGCTCTATTCTGACAAGTCTAGTGAGTTCTCCTATGAATTGAATATTCTGAAAATGCTCATACACTAAAGAATGTGTATGTATTCTCTTGAAACATTATGTCAACAGTAATTACATCCTGAAGGATGTCTGACTGAAGTTAGTTTTCAGATTCTTATGTTAACTTAAAACCTTATCCTTTTCCTCAACAAGTACACTAATGGATAATCATTAAATAGCTGGATCCATTCTAAATAAGAAAAACACTGAAGTATGAATGACTAAGCATAAGTGTCAAGGTATGAATATTTTTCAATGTGCACATTTTGTCACATTTAGAAGGTATCCTATGAATTTATAGTTATTTATTCTGATTGTGCTTGTTCTTCCTGCTCATTAGTGAGAGAAGTTGCCCAGGTTCCCTCTCACACCCGCCCTCTCAGGGATCTGAACCAGACCCTGCACCTACGGCCAAGACCAGGGAGGAGCCCTCTTCTCAGTTGAGAATCTTCTCAAAAGGGTTCTGCCTTTCTGCCTTCCTCCCTCTTTCTTTCTTGTCTTTCTTTCTTCTTTGTTTCCTTCTTTCTTTCCTTCTCCCTTCCTTCCTTCCTCCTTTCTTTCTGTCTGTCTTTCTTTCTTTCTTTCTTTCTTTCTTTCTTTCTTTCTTTCTTTCCTTCTCTCTCTCTCTCCCTCCCTCCCTCCCTCCCTCCCCCTCCCTCCCTCCCTCCTTTCTTTCTGTCTGTCTTTCTTTCTTTCTTTCTTTCTTTCTTTCTTTCCTTCTCTCTCTCTCTCTCTCTCTCCCTCCCTCCCTCCCTCCCTCCCCCTCCCTCCCTCCCTCCTTTCTTTCTGTCTGTCTTTCTTTCTTTCTTTCTTTCTTTCTCTCTTTCTTTCTCTCTCTCTCTCCCTCCCTCCCTCCCTCCCCCTCCCTCCCTCCCTCCCTCCCTTCTTTCTTTCTTTCTTTCTTTCTTTCTTTCTTTCTTTCTTTCTTTCCTTCTCTCTCTCTCTCTCTCTCTCTCTCCCTCCCTCCCTCCCTCCCCCTCCCTCCCTCCCTCCTTTCTTTCTGTCTGTCTTTCTTTCTTTCTTTCTTTCTTTCTTTCTTTCTTTCTTTCTTTCTTTCTTTCTTTCTTTCTTTCTCTCTTCTCTCTCTCTCTCTCCCTCCCTCCCTCCCTCCCCCTCCCTCCCTCCCTCCCTCCCTCCCTCCCTCCTT
This sequence comes from Eubalaena glacialis, assembly GCF_028564815.1. Lineage (NCBI taxonomy): Eukaryota > Metazoa > Chordata > Mammalia > Artiodactyla > Balaenidae > Eubalaena > Eubalaena glacialis. The sequence goes on along the minus strand of NC_083733.1, from coordinate 57,837,185 downwards.
TCTTTCTTTCTTTCTTTCTTTCTTTCTTTCTTTCTTTCTTTCTTTCTTTCTTTCTCTCTCTCTCTCTCTCTCTCTCTCTCTCTCTCTCCCTCCCTCCCTCCCTCCCCCTCCCTCCCTCCCTCCTTTCTTTCTGTCTTTCTTTCTTTCTTTCTTTCTTTCTTTCTTTCTCTCTTTCTTTCTCTCTCTCTCCCTCCCTCCCTCCCTCCCCCTCCCTCCCTCCCTCCCTCACTCCCTCCCTCCCTCCTTTCTTTCTTTCTTTCTTTCTTTCTTTCTTTCTTTCTTTCTTTCCTTCCTCCCTCCCTCCCTCCCTCCCTCCCTCCCTTCCTCCCTCCCTTCCTTCTTTCCTTTCTTACTTTCTGTAGTAAACAGCTGGTCTGCATAACATACTTTCTCAAACTTTTTTTCCCCACACGGACTGAACTGCAAAATGTTTCGCTTTTAAACCAAAGGAAGAAAATGGTACTTTTTTTGTTTATAATTCTTAGCTAACATAACAGAGTTGTACTCTAAACAAAAAGTCATTTAACTCAAAACAATGCAACAGACCACCATGACTAACATATTTTAAAAGCACACATTTTTCAGTTCCCCGCCAGGTAGCTGGCCTTTGTGCGCAGGATGTGAACTAGCACAGCTGCTGAAGCGTGATAGCTGGAGAGAGACCTGGATGAGCAGAGGCACACAGGCCCTAACCCCAACCGTGCTCTATTCCACGTACATTTCACCTCTCAAGAAGGGAGCGGACCCAACAGATTTTCGAGAGATATTCTGTTCTGGAAGCTCGACAGTGTGTGGAGTGTCGATACTCCTGGTGGGGCCTCGGCATGGGGCACACGTCCCACCCGCCCCACATGCCTGCACCGGCCTGCATGGGCCTGGCTCTGCCAGGGGGAGCCTCATCTGGGCCGACCTCGGCATCCTCACTCCTGGCTTTCTTTGTTATCTTCCCAAACTCCCTGTACATGTCCAATACTGAGTCCACGGGCATAAGAAGTAGAATCTACCGTCTGGGTTCTGTTGGATTTTGTCTGCTCAGGTTGGCCTCTGAACATAGGGTTGATGGTTGGAGAGTCTGGTGTCCCACCAGGTGGGATGTGGGAGCTCAGACAGGGCCCCTCCGTATCCTCGGGGCCGGTACCCAGATCTTCAGGCCTCCACCATCGAAGGAGCACCCAGACCCCAGTGTCAGGGAGTTCATGCTGAGGCCCTCAGATAATGAGAAAGGGAGACCAACGTTGGACAAGGACTCGCTCTTCTTTGGGAGCCTGGCAGTGAGAGCGGAAGGTGGAGGCAGGGCACAGGTTCTCTGTGATTAAGCCCCAAAGGAGAAAAGGGGTGGTTCCTTCCTCGTGCCCAGGTGGGCCTCTGAACAGAAGCCTTCCTCCCGTCTGGGAGAATGAGGCACAGCCTGAAACCCAGCTGCCCCTGTCTGCCGACCATCTGCTGCCCAGGGCCCAAATCCTCAGCTGGGTGAGCCTCAAACTCTAGGGCCTCTGGCCTTACCTCAGTCGACAGCAGAGGCTACCAGTGGGGCCCATTTTCTACTGAGGATGCCTACCTACTGGGTCTCCCCTAAAAGTCGAGGCCCTCCAGGCACCTCTGGAGACTCAAGTCCCAGCTGCTTTCACCCTACTGGGCCCTGCATCTCACCTGCAAGGTCACAGACCACCACAGGCCACCTCCACCACCTCCCACTGTGGGCTGCCAACTCCACGGCCTCCTGTCCTTCTCCTGTGGAGCCCACTAAGCAAAGGATTTTGTTTGAAATGATGAGATCCCAACTCCCCATCATCCCGCTCTGCACCTCCTGGGGACACCCTCCTCCCCCCACCTTGAATCCACTTTGGGCCCCACCCACAGAAGACTGGGAGTGGAGATGGGGGTAGGACTGAAGGCCAGAATGAACTTGAAGGGAGTGGGACCTTCTCCTTCTTTGTTGACTAGTCAGACTGAACATCCCAGGAGTCCACAGGAGAGAGCTGTGTACAGGTGTCAGTGCAGGAGTAGTAGGTGCCAATGGTCTGGGCCACCTGCCCTTGTCTAATCCTGGATGTACCACTTCCATTCGTCATGAATGCTGCCCTCCCCACCTGACCTTAGTTTGCGGGATGTGACAGAACGAAGGACATGATGACAAGTTCTGGCTAACTGGTCACATTACATCCCACGCCTGTCTCCTGAGGGTTAGGAGCAGATTAGGAGCTGTTTTGCTACTGCTGTAGAGAGCCATGGCCTTGCTGCATGGAATTCTCTCATTAGGTTCTGCCAGAAGCCCCACAAAGTACCATTCATCCTCTTACATGGAGTTTATGGAGATTTATGTGCAGTAACTTGTCCTTTACTCTGGAGGGTGGTCCAGCAGCCCTCAGACTGTTGGAGCCCTAAGAGCTTCATAGATGTGGCAGGTCCCTGAATGGTCACAGATGAGGATGCCCCACAGACCATGGAACTCTCACACACTGCTTAAGTTGCTGATAACTAGAGCTGAACCTTGTCATTGGCATCATTCTCACCAATGGATGTCATAGTCATCTTTGATGTCATTGTCACTGATCAATATTAGGAGTGTTACTCTACCACCCTTTGAAATGTATGTGTCATACTAGGCACTCAGAATACTTGCCATTTCTTGTTCATCAGGTCTGATTATCTTGTGGTTATCAGTATAGTGGACCAGGACTTATGCGCTGTTCTGCCGGTTGTCCAGATCTCTTGGGACTACATTGGGAGGGAGCCTGAGACCGTGGATGCAATGCCGTTGTGCTTCCATTGTAAACGCACACTGCTGCTTGCATACCTATGCCAAACAGTAAAAGATTTTAATAGTTAACACTGGAAGTGACTTGCCTGTAAAGAGTGCCTTTCTTTTGAAAGAGCTCTTTGAAAACTGAAAGATTTTTTTTTCATTTTTATTGGAGTATAGTTGATTTACAATGTTGTGTTAGTTTCAGGTGTACAGCAAAGTGAATCAGTTATACATATACATATATCCACTCTTTTATTTTTAGATTCTTTTCCCATATAGGCCATTACAGAGTGTTGAGTAGAGTTCCCTGTGCTATACAGCAGGTTCTTATTAGTTATCTATTTTATATATAGTAGTGTGTATATGTCAATCCCAATCTCCCAATTTATCCCTCCCCACCCCCTTATCCCCTGGTAACCATAAGTTTGTTTTCTTTTTTTTTTTTTTAATTTATTTATTTTTGGTTGCATTGGGTCTTTGTTGCTGCGTGGTGTGCGGGCTTCTCACTGTGGTGGCTTCTAGTTGTGGCACGCGGGCTCAGTAGTTGCGGCGCACAGGCTTAGTTGCTCCGCGGCATGTGGGATCTTCCCGGACCAGGGCTCGAACCCATGTCCCCTGCATTGGCAGGCGGATTCTTAACCACTGCGCCACCAGGGAAGCCCCATAAGTTTGTTTTCTACATCTGTGACTCGACTTCTGTTTTGTAAGTAAGTTCATTTGTACCCTTTTTTTTAGGTTCCACATATAAACGATATCATACGGAAGATTTTTCTTCTAAACAATAACAAAAAATGGCTTTATTTCTGTGATGGTTAATTTTACGTGTCAACTTGACTGGGCCATGAGGTGCCCTGATATTTGGTTAAACAATTTCTGGATGTGTCTGTGAGGGCGATGAGTCGGCGTTTGAATCTATAGACTGAGCAAAGCAGACTGCCCTCCCCAGTATGGGTGGGCACCATACCATCAACTGAGGAGCCTGAATAGAACACAAGAGTGGCGGGAAAGGAGAATTCACTCTCTGCCTGACAGCTTGAGTGGGGCTGTTGGTCTTCTTCTGCCCTCACTGTGGGACTAATGCCATTGGCTGTCCTGTTCTCAGGACTTTGGGCTTGGACTGGAACTACATCCCTGGCTTTCCTGAGTCTCCAGCTTGCAGACAGCACATCACAAGGCTTCTCAATTCCTTATATCGCTTAACATATATTGGGTTAGCCAAAATGTTCAGTTGGGTTTTTCCGTAAGATGTTATGGAAAGATTTTGGCCAACCCAACACATATATACATACATATATATGTATACATATACTTACACATGCACACACTCTGTTTGGTTTCTCTGGAGAGCCCTGATACAATTTCCTAACAATATTTCTGACCCTCCCATGCTGGCCCTAGGCAGTAGTCCCCTGCCGCCTACATACAAAACCCACAAGCCCTGGACATGGTGAAATGACCTTCCCTTTTCCTGGGAATCTCTGAATTAGGTGACTTCATAAGTCCCAGCTTCCTTGCCCACCAGATCATCTTACCAGGGGTTGTCCTCCAGGGACGCACTGAACCTCAATGACTGCCCAAGCATTTGACTCCTGCCCTTAGAGTTGTGGCTGAACTGTTCACCTGAGCCCCCCTGTTTCACTGCCACTTCCTTCTGACTTCGTTTCAGATTTTCTCCTTTCCACTTACGAAAAACTGTTTACTGGTCCTACCTTGGTGGTACAGTCTGTATTATTCTTATCTCAGAAGTATAATGCCCAGGCCATGCTGTTAAAAATAAAAATATATACTTAGTGTTTACCTGGTTGAAAAAGAAGCTTTTTTTAAAAAATAAACAATTTAGGTCTTAATGCTGAAGTCTTTAGAAATTTACATTTTTTTTAAAAAATTATTTATTTATTTATTTATTTATTATTTTTTACTGTGTTGGGTCTTCGTTTCTGTGCGAGGGCTTTCTCTAGTTGCGGCGAGTGGGGGCCACTCTTCATCGCGGTGCGCGGGCCTCTCACTGTCATGGCCTCTCTTGTTGCGGAGCACGGGCTCCAGACGTGCAGGCTCAGTAGTTGTGGCTCACGGGTCTAGTTGCTCCGTGGCATGTGGGATCTTCCCAGACCAGGGCTCGAACCCGTGTCCCCTGTATTGGCAGGCAGATTCTCAACCACTGCGCCACCAGGGAAGCCCCAGAAACTTACATTTTTGGCTGATGTGCATACTATTGGCAATAGCATGTATGGCTGCTGTGACAAATTACCACAAATTTAGCAGATTCACAGCACAGATTCATCCTCTAACAGTCAGCAGTCTTGACATCTCCAATAGGTTTCTCTGGGCTGAAATCAGCGTCTGCAGGACCACGTTCCCTTCTGCTGCTCTTGGAGACAATTGGATTCCTTGCCTTTCCAGCTGCTGGAAGCTCTCCTCATCCCTTGGCTCATGGCCCCTCACTACATCCATCACCTTTTCTCCCTCTGGTCCATCCTCACATCACCTTCTTCCTTCTTGTACTCAAATCTCTCTCTGGCCACTCCCAGTATAGGGACCCTTGTGATCCCATTTAGATCCTACCTGGATAATCCAGGATCATCTCCCCCAAGTTAAGATCCTTAACTTTATCCCATGAGCAAAGGCCCCTTGATCACGTAATGTAACTTTCACAGGTCACAGAGATTAGATTGTGGATATCCTTGGGGACCCTTATTCAGCCTACCACAGCATGAAAACAACTTCAAAATGTTTCGTTTCTTATATAAAAGCTTTTAAAGACTGTCCACTTCCCCTTCTGAGTACTGGATGGTGGTGAGATGTGGCCCCAGTGGTTGAACCACTCGGCGGTGCTGCCACAATACCGCAGGAGGAAGCGCTCGTTGCACCTCACGACTTCTGGCATGTTTATGATTAGACATCATGGCGGTCAAACAAGTGGGAGGGAAGTAACCTGGTACCTCAAGTGACGCCATGTACCGTGTCACAGGCTCATCGTCCAGGACCACTTCCTTTGTGAAATGCGCATGTCCCGTGACTTCTCTAAGAGGAAATAAACTCAGGACGGGGACTGAAATGAACAGACACACCTCACGTTTTCCCCCATGGATTTGTTTAGTTCGCTTATCAAGAACAAGGCCATGGAAATTCTAGCAGGTACGGTGGCTGAATTTCTCACAGGGAAGGTAAAGAATATCGTAAAAGATAAACTAATGATACATGGAATGGAGGGGGCCCTGACACCCTTAAACTGGTTGGTTACATACCAAACCAAAAGGATACTGATATTTCTGCTAGACAAGATAGCTTCGGTGGCATACAACCAGTTGGACATGAGTTGTTTAAAAAACTAAGATCACATATATCTTTAAAAAGATGTTTGGTCGCCAACCGGCAGAAGTGATGGTGCTTTAATTTCTCCTAATATATCTGTTCGGTATCTAAAATATCTTTGTGAAATCTTAAAAGACAACATCACGTATTATTGTATAAGACAACCCATCATAACAGCAGAAACGTAAGTTTTGGTGCTAATTATAAATCCCAACTCTGCCTCCCTGACAAAAAGAGGATTTGAAACTGGAAAAATATTTCAAATATTATGATAACCATGTTCAGAAGACACAGATAATTGTACTGGATTCTTGAACTGGTTCCCAAACTGTGGGATCATCAACCACTGGACAGGTATTTTGATTCTGAACGTTTGCCCTTGAAGTACTTGTACTGACACTGCCTCCCTGACAAAAACACAGACTTGAAACTAGAGTAATATTTCTAATATTATGATAACAATGTTCAGGAGACACAGGTTACCATCTTGGCTTCTTGTATTAGTTCCTACACTGTGGTTTCCTTAAACACTGGCAAAAATTTCGAAACCAAACTTTTGCTGTTACCATCAACGTACCAATTCTCTCTTCCTGAAAATGAATAGACTTGACAATGGAGAAATAAAGGATTTCCGAACTGTAACGTGGACTCATGCCTGTTTCTGTGCAGACTTCCTTCTCCTGCTGGGGTGAGTCTCCAGCTGGGCGCAGAGCAGGGGAAGGGTCAGACCTTGAGTGAAACCAGGAGCAGCGGGAAGGACAGCGCCCTGGGGCAGGAGGGCTGAGGGGTCTGAGCCCGGATGCGGTTGAGGGCTGGGGAGGTTTCCAAGGGGACATTCTGGAGGGGAGTCCTGAGGAGGCGTCCGTGTGGGGAGCAGGCGCGGCGCTGTGGGTGCAGAGCTGGGAGCTCGGGGCGGCCGCTTCCCCATCTGAGCCGAGGGGCCCCAGGAGCCACGGCGGCCTGGAGAGGAGTCGGGAATGCACAGGGCCCGGGCGCAGGTCGTCAAGGGACAGAATAGGGTCGAACAGAGGGAAGGAGAAGCTCTGCGCCCCGAAAGAGCCCTCAGAAGGGTAAGGACCCACGTGGGAGGGGAAGGGTGTGGACCAGTGTGGACTCCCACAAGCTCTGTGCTTCCCAAGGGGGCCCGTGAGGCTGACGCTTCAAAGAGCGCCAGATGGGACTGAGGCCTCTTTTTGCCTGAAGAAGTGGAACCGCCCAAGTAGTCCCACCCCTGCGGAGTTATTCCTCACCCCGACTTTCCCCGCCCATCCTCCAGGGCAGTGACCCTCTCTTCATCCCCTGCGCCCTGAACTCATCCCCCCTCCCCGGCTTCTCTAGATACTTCTGGGCTCTGCCCACTACAGTCTCTCTCATCCACCATTTCCTGCCCTCCCCACTCCCTGTGTTCTAGATTCTTCTGCCCACGATCCCCTCCACCCCAGGGCCCTGGCTCCTTTTCCACTTCCACTGTGGTCTCAGTTAGTTTCACCTACTCCCACACCTCAGCACCTTGCAAACTCGGCGGAAGGACGTTTGGAGCCCCGAGGTAGACCCGAGGTTTCCTACAGGGCTTCCCCAGATGCTGGAGGCCCCACCCAGACCCACTCTGAGAGCAACCCTGCCCTTCTCAGCCTGGTCCCAGCTGGAGCCTGGAATCCCTGCCCTCGTGTCCCCACCCCGGGCCCTCCCTTCATTGGCCTCCCTCACTTCCCCTGGGCTGGAGTCCAGGAACCTATTCTGGCCCCCGCCAAGTCCCCTGCTCTTTTGAAGGGCCCACACCCTCAGCTCAAGCCTTCTGTCTCCTGCTGGGTCCTGACATCCTCCACTGCCTCCTCATTCTCTGAATTTCTAGCCCCAAGGGATTCAAATCTGCCCCTGAACCTGGTTTCCTGTGCCCTTTCTCCACCCCCTGTTCTTCGGGGTCACTGGGACTCTTCTGTGCATGGAGATATGTGCCTGTGTCTTACTTCCTGCACAAACAGATGCACAGCACACAGAAACATACACGCACACACACAGGCATGTAACCACACGAATACGCACACACACACCCGTGTACACACACGGGTGTCAACAGGCACATACCTACATACATCCACACACATATACACATACATATACGTATTCACACACAAACCCGCACGGGCACACACAGACACACACTCAGCCCAAAGAGTTCCCACACCAAGGTCTTGATTGCTAGGCTCTAAGTGGTGCCACAAGGGGCCCTTCTCTGAAAGCCACTCCCCCTGGGCTGGGACTGGAGTGCATCCCTTCTCTTGCTGACTGTTCAACCCTGACTGTGCTTTGGAGTCAGCTTCATTTCAGACTCTCACCTGCAGAACTATAAGGTCAGGAATGTGACATGTGTGCGCTGGTTGGTTATAGCCGCCAAAGGAAACTAAGACCCCTGCCCTTCTTGAGAGATTGTGCAGATTTCAAAGGAAGTAAGTGCCCTTGTATTCTTTTTCAGGTAGACTGCCTATTTCCTCTTCATTTGTTAGGTCTGGTGTGTTTTGACCGTGCTCCTTCATCTGCTGTGTGTTTTTCTGTCTTCTCATTTTGCTTATCTTACTGTGTTTGGGGTCTCCTTTTCACAGGCTGCAGGTTCATAGCTCCCGTTGTTTTTGGTATCTGTCCCCAGTGGCTAAGGTTGGTTCAGTGGGTTGTGTAGGCTTCCTGGTGGAGAGGACTAGTGCCTGTGTTCTGGTGGATGAGGCTGGATCTTGTCTTTCTGGTGGGCACGTCCACATCTGGTGGTGTGTTGTGGGGTGTCTGTGGCCTTATTATGATTTTAGGCAGCCCCTCTGCTAATGGATGGGGCTGTGTTCCTGTCTTGCTAGTTGTTTGGCATAGGGTGTCCAGCACTGTAGCTTGCTGGTCATTGAGTGAAGCTGGGTCTTGATGTTGAGATGGAGATCTCTGAGAGATTTTCGCCGTTTGGTATTACGTGGAGCTGGGAGGTCTCTTGTGGACCAGCGTCCTGAAGTTGGCTCTCCCACCTCAGAGGCACAGCCCTGATGCCTGGCTGGAACACCAAGAGCCTTTCATCCACACGGCTCAGAATAAAAGGGAGAAAAAATAGAAAGAAAGAAAGAAAGAGGATAAAATAAAATAAAATAAAATAAAATAAAGCTATTATAATAAAAAATAAGAAAAAAATTATTAAGAAAAAATTTATTAAGAAAAAATTTTTTAAAATTTTTAAAAATAAACATTAATTTTTTATAATAAAAAATAAGAAAAAATTATTAAGAAAAAAATTTATTAAGAAAATAAATTTTTTAATTTTTTAAAAATAAAAAATATGAAAAACTTATTAAGACAAAATTTTTGTAATTTTTAAAAATAGAAAATAAGGAAAAAATTATTAAGAAAACATTTATTAAGAAAAATTTTTTTAAGTTAAAAAAACAAAACAAACAAACAAAAAAACGGACGGACCGAACCCTAGGACAAATGGTGAAAGCAAAGCTATACAGACAAAATCTCACCCAGAAGCGTACACATATACACTCACAAAAAAAGGAAAAGGGGAAAAATTACTATATCCTGCTCCCAAAGTCCACCTCCTGAATTTGGGATGATTCGTTGTCTATTCAGGTATTCAACAGATGCAGGTACATGAAGTTTTTTGTGGAGCTTTAATCCGCTGCTTCTGAGGCTGCTGGGAGACATTTCCCTTTCTCTTCTTTGTTAGCACAGCTGCCGGGGTTCAGCTTTGGATTCGGCCCCGCCTCTGCGTGTAGGTCGCCTGAGGGCGTCTGTTCTTCGCTCACACAGGACGGGGTTAAAGGAGCAGCTGCTTCGGGGGCTCTGGCTCACTCAGGCCGCGGGGAGGGAGGGGTACGGATGCGGGGCGAGCCTGCGGCGGCAGAGGCTGGCGTGACGTTGCAGCCGCCTGAGGCGCGCCGTGCGTTCTCCCGGGGAAGTTGTCCCCAGATCACGGGAGCCTGGCCGTGGCGGGCTGCGCCGGCTCCTGGGAGGGGCGGTGTGGAGAGTGACCTGTGCTCGCACACAGGCTTCTTGGTGGCGGCAGCAGCAGCCTTAGCGTCTCATGCCTGTCTCTGGGGTCCGCGCTGATGGCCGCGGCTCGCGCCCGTCTCTGGAGCTCGTTTAGGCGGCGCTCTGAATCCCCTCTCCTTGCGCACCGCGAAACAAAGAGGCAAGAAAAAGTGTCTTGCCTCTTCGGCAGCTGCAGACTTTTTCCCGGACTCCCTCCCGGCCAGCTGTGGTGCGCTAACCCCTTCAGGCTGTGTCCACGCCGCCAACCCCAGTCCTCTCCCTGCGATCCGACCGAAGCCCGAGCCGCAGCTCCCAGCCCCCGCCCGCCCCGGCGGCTGAGCAGACGAGCCTCTCGGGCTGGTGAGTGCTGCTCGGCGCCGAGCCTCTGTGCGGGAATCTCTCCGCTTTGCCCTCCGCACCCCTGTGGCTGCGCTCTCCTCCGTGGCTCCGAAGCTGCCCCCCTCCGCCACGCGCAGTCTCCGCCCGCGAAGGGGCTTCTTAGTGTGTGGAGACCTTTCCTCCTTCACAGCTCCCTCCCACTGGTGCAGGTCCCGTCCCTATTCTTTTGTCTTTTGCCTTACCCAAGTACGTGGGGAGTTTCTTGCCTTTTGGGAGGTCTGACGTCTTCTGCCAGCGTTCAGTGGGTGTCCTGTAGGAGCAGTTCCACGTGTAGATGTATTTCTAATGTATCTGTGGGAAGGAAGGCGATCTCCGCGTCTTACTCTTCCGCCATCTTGCCCCCTGATCCAAGTGCCCTTGTAGACAAGAGCTTCGGGAATTTCTGGGGGTCCAGTGGTTAGGACACGGCGCTTTCACTGCCAAGGGCCCAGGCTCAATCCCTGGCTGGGGAACTAAGGTCCTGCAAGCCGCTCAGCGTGGCAAAACAACAACAATCCCTAGAGTTCCTCAAATTATTGATTTACACTGTGTGTCTTTTTCTTGACTAGACCCTGCATTCCTGGAGGGCAGGAACTGAGTGTTTCTTTGGGTGAGAATCTCAGGCGTGTGGTCAACTGCTTGTGGTATACGAGCTTCAGCTCAGCCTTGTCGATCTTTAGGATGTGAATCTGCCAAGAGAACTGAGTGGAGCCTTTCTGGTTATGGGAGGGGCATGAGCCCAGGCCCAGAGTTGCAAATGGATGGAAGGCATGCTTGAGTGCACTGGGGGCACCCCGTGTAGTGTCTGCACACCCGGTACAGGACATGGGAGTTTTATGCTGTAGCCGCTGGGGACAGGGACATTGATGGCAGCCGAGGTGAGGAGTTAAGAAGAGAAACTAGGGACTTCCCTGGTGGCGCAGTGGTTAAGAATCCGCCTGCCAATGCAGGGGACACGGGTTCGAGCCCTGGTCCGGGAAGATCCCACATTCCACAGAGCTACTAAGCCCATGCGCCACAACTACTGAGCCTGTGCTCTAGAGCCGGCGACCCACAACTACTGACCCCCGTGCCACAACTGCTGAAGCCTGCGCACTTAGAGCCCGTGCTCTCCAACAGGAGAAGCCACCGCAATGAGAAGCCCCCGCACCGCAACGAAGATCCAATGCAGCCAGAAATTAATTAATTAATTTAAAAAAATGCTCTGTAATGTCCTATATGGGAAAAGAATCTAAAAAAGAGTGGATATATGTATATGTGTAACAGATTCACTTTGCTGTACACCTGAAACTAACACAACGTTGTAAATCAACCATACGCCAATAAAAAATTTTTTAAAACGTAAAAAAAAACAGAACAAAACGTTAACTAAGAAAAAAAATCTAAGTTAAAGCAAAATACTCAGTGGCTGGTTAATATGTATTATAAAACAACAATAACAACAACAAAGTCAGAGATGGTTTTGTATAAGCAAACTTTGGCAGGATTCTGAAGAAAAAATGAGACTGGGCACAATATGCCATATTAGGAGTGAAAAGGAAAGAATGACAGACAACAGACAAGAGGTGGACTTTATGAGCATCCTTATTGCAACTACTTGAAAACAAAGATAAAATGAAGAACCACTTACAAATGTGAACTTAAAGCAGACTTAAAGAGTCAAGAAAAATACAAACCAGGAGTAGCCCTACTGACCACAAAAGAGAAGCGGTTCTCTTTTTAAACCTTCCGAAAATGGACACGCCAAACCTTGATTGACAGGGGTGTTTTACAAACATTCAAGGAACTAAAACACACTCATTTCGACATGTAAAGAGAGAACAAATGACCTTATCTACAAAACAGAAATAGAGTTACAGATGTGACTCTACAGTTACAGATGTGAAAAGCAATCTTATGGTTACCAGGGGGTCAGGGGGTGGGGAGGGATAAATGAGAAGATTGGGATTGACACGTACACACTACTACATATAAAACAGGTAACTAATAAGGACCTACTGTATAGCACAGGGAACTCTATTCAGTACTCTGTAATGGGCTATATGGGAAAAGAATCTAAAAAAGAGTGGATATATGTATATGTATAACTGATTCACTTTGCTGTACACCTGAAACTAACACAACGTTGTCAATCAACTCTACTCCAATAAAATTCTTTTTTAAAGTAAAAAAAAGAGTAAACCTTTAGCTGAGAAAGAAAATATAAATCAAAGCAAAATATTCAGTGGCTGCTTTATATGTATGATCAAAGAAACACAAGAACAAAGTCAGAGATGGTTCTGTAAAAGCGAACTTCGGCAGGATTCTGAAGAGGAAATGAGACTGGGCACTAGAAGCCATACTAGGAGTGAAAAGGAAAGAGTGACAGACAACAGGCAAGAGGTGACCTTTCTGAGCATCCTTATTGCAAGTACTTGAAAACGAAGATAAAATGAAGAACCACCTGCCAAAACAAACCGAAACCTGACTGAGTCAAGAAGGAGGAAAACCAAGAGTAGCCCTATTAACCAGGGGGAGAAGAATGCCAGGTGCAGAGTATAATTCATATGAAATCAGAGAATGAATAGTTTTGTTTAGCTTTGTGAATGACAAGTCTAGCTACAAGTGTTTGTTAGCAGCTAAAGAATAAGCAAGGTCGCTTAAGTCTTGCAGCCTTTTTGGCCGGTGTGTGCCTAACGCCGTTTACTCATTTCCGTTTTTGGCTGCAGCAGTACATCAAATGGTGCCATGTACCGTGACGTGTCACACGCTGATTGGCCAAGACCACTTCCTCTGTGAAATGGGCACGTCCCATGACTTCTGTCAGAGGATATAAATTCAGGACGAGGACTGACAAGAGGCAGTCCTCACATGTTGTCCATGGGGTTACTTACTTCACTGATCAAGGACATGGCCATGGAAATGCTAGTGAATATGGTGACTGAATTTCTCACAGAGAAGGTAAAGAAAGTTATAGAAGATAAATTAATGATATATGGAATGGAGCAGGCCCTGACACCCTTAAACTGCTTGGTTATGTACCCAATTAAAGAGATGCTGAGATTTTTACTACACATGATGGCTTCAGTGGCATACAAGCAGCTGGACGTGAATTCTTTAGAAAATAAGGCCATATATATTTTTAAAAAGATGTTTGGTCGCCAACCAGCAGAAGTCATTATGGTTTAATTTCTACTTACATATCCGTTCGGTATCTATACTATCCTTGTGAAATCCTAGAAGATAACACCATATCTTAGTGTATAAGAGGACACATCATTGTGAGAAGCTGACAGCAGAGTTTCGGTTTCCTTACTAATTATAAATCCTAACTCCACCTGCCTAACAAAGAAGACTGATTTGAAACCAGGGGAACATCGCTAACATTATGATAACAATGTTCAGGAGACACAGCTTACTGTCTCGGCGTCTTGCACTGGTTCCTCAACTGCGGTTTCCGCAAACACTGGCAAAAATTGAGAAACCACACTTTTGCTGTTACCGTCAACATACCAACTCTGCCTTCCTGACAATGAATAGATTTGACCCTGGAGAAATAAAGTATTACCAAACTGAAATGTGGTCTCATGCCTGTTTCTGTGCGGACTTCCTTCTCCTGCTGGGGTGAGTCTCCAGCTGGGCGCAGAGCAGGGGAAGGGCCAGATGGTCACCAAGAAGGACCCTGTGAGGCCTTCCCAGAACAGGCCGCCACCCATGTCCTCTGCCTGTCTTTTGTCTGCAGAAAAACTTTAGTCAAAGAATAAATTTAGGGACTTCCCTGGAGGTCCAGTGGTTAAGACTCCGCACTTCCACTGGCATCTGTGTAAGTTCCCCGGCGTGTACTCCGAGGCCCCTTCAACCTTGTCTGCCTGAGGAACTTTTGGTTCCTTCTGGGGAACATTCGGTTCCCGTCTGGGGATTTTCCATTTTGGAAATCCCATCTGTAAGGTGCCACTTGGACTAAGGTCTTGGGCTTAACGGGACTTGGAAGCAGCCACTCTGAGCTTTATGCTGTCTGTTTTTTCCCTGGTGTAGGCTTCCATCATCTGGCGAGGTCTGGTTTGTATCTGGCTCACACGTGTCTGATCAAAACTGGGAAGCGCTTCTTTGATTCCACCTGACAGCCCTCTAGGAAAAATTTGGGCAGACTGGTCGACCTATAGTTATAAACCTATAAATAAGGAAAAAATGGTTTAACACCGTGTGGTCACAATTTTCTTTAGACTCTGGAGAAAACTGGTTGAGATGAAACTCTTGAAATTCCAAAACTGGTTACGATTGCATGTGCAGTTAGAGAAAGCTGGCTTGATAAAACACTTTTTTTTTTTTTTCAGAACACTGACCCTGAGAGAACAAAAGTATTCTTAGGAGAAAACTTGAAGTCTTATCATGTCCTTGAAGTACAAACACAGCCCACATTGGCTTGGGTTAATTAGAGAACTTAAAGCCAAGGGGGGTTGGGGGTGGGAGGAGGGAAGAAAAAGAAGCCTTTTGACTTCAAGTGTGTAAACTGGACTATCTCACTGGTAGTCGTAAACTGATAAGTTTAATTGCAATGCCTGGTTCATGAAATGTAAAAAGATGAAATAATGAGATCTCTGTTTGTCTGTCTGTATGTAATGTCTCAGTATGAGCCTTTGCCTTTCGATAGTACTGCTGAGGTGAATTTGTAAATGAGCTCTATTTAATTGGCTTGAAGAAAAGTAAGCACTTACAAATCAAATATTTCTAAGGTTCACATCATCTGGGAAATGTTCAATATTAAGTTACTCTCTGGTATTGAAGTCAGTTAAGTTTGTCGTTTAAGTACGTGAGTTAATACAGACATGTCTTTAGAGTCATCAGCGTTAAGTAAGTCATCAGCATTAACTTTCATTGTACCTTTCATAGGTATACTTGAAGTCAGTGAGGTCATATCTGTTGCAAAGTTTGTCATCCAGAAAATTAACTCGGTAGGATGATATTGTCCTAAGTAATAAAATAAACGGTATAGAAGATTTTCGGTAAGCTCTTTAAAATAACTATGTTTTGTTGTTCTGGATTCTTAGTAATTTAAAACTTTAGAGTGTTGCTAAATTAAGTTAAATGATGAGAATTCATTGAGGATCTAAATCATTTTAAGATAAAATCCTGAAACATTAACTGCTGAACACATCTACGTTTACTTACCTTTGCCTTCTTATGAAAAAGCACCAAACATATTGGGGTTTACTAAACACACATTTTGTACCACGTTAAAGAAAAATTGTGCTATGAAAAAAATGTACGTATTAGAGGTTATAAAATATAATGCTGGTTAAAAAAAAAACCATTCAGTTATTTGATTCTTGGTTTTGTTAAGGTTTTAGGGGTTAAAAATGGTAATATGTAATAACACCTACTAAAAACGATAAGGGAAGCATTTCAGTATGGAAAGCACGTAGGATATATGTTGTCGGCAAAAGAAGGTGTAGAAAATAAAAATATTTTTTGTTGAGAGATAAGAGGAGAATAATTTTGTCCCAAAACTTGCTGGTTTTGGATGGAGAAACATAAGGGACACATTCTATAGACACAGAATATGATAAAAGAAAAAGAAAAAGAGGGGACATTAAGAAGAATTTTGTACGTTTCAGGTTCAATTAAGATTAAATTAAATTTAATGAGGTAAATGAACTTTATTATTAATCGTAAGCTGCTACAAGACTGGAATTTGGTTTTCTCTCTCGGTTAGAGAACAAAGACTTCCTGGAATATTGAGCTGTCTTTGATTCCAGACTGATTCCCTAGCTAACTTAGAGTTTTCCAGAGGAACCCTGAGGCATCTCAGAGAGAAATATTAAATTAACTAGGGTTACTTGGTATGTTAAATTACATAAGAAGCGTTACCAAATGAATGGTAAGCCTTCTCAGGTTATACTGTGGATTGATGTTATTAATACAGATATTCTAAAAATTATGGAATTCCTACAAATCTGGTATGTCCTGAAATTACCAAGTCATAATTCTGGTTATCGTAACCAAGTTTCTTTATCGATTACACTGTGATCAGGTGTTTCGCCCGGCCTTTAATTCCTTCTGTCATTTATAGATAGTTGTTGTGGTACTCTGATGCTTTTGTAAAAGTGCTTCATCTCCAAGAAGAGTCATAAGAAAGACCGTTCTGACAAGCACTGGTCTCTGATAAATTTCACATTCTACCCCTGAACTGGGTAAGAAATTTAAAAATCCTAATAAAAAACCTGATGGCTTCATAAAACTGTTTAAGAAAAAAGATTAGTTACTGAGTACACTGGTAAATATGGTTATAATGTTCATGGGTTTTTTGTCTGGAATATTACCGGTTTTGTCTGTGATTCCCAGATACAGGGAAGCCCTTCCCCTCAAGCTACTTTATGACTTGCAACAAGGAGGTAAATTACCTCTGTGAGTAAAATTAAATTATTTTTCTTTTCTCTCTGCATGGTTCCTCCAGAAATTAGAGATTCTTGTTTTTTGAGCAGCCTTATCAGGTAAATAAAAAGGACTGTCTCCTGACATGTACAGGAATCTTAATATTTGGGGGACCTCTAGAAGAGAGAAATCCACCCAAGCAAAATCTGTCAGGCCTTTGGCATGGATTTCCTGAGCCTGAGAGGGTTTTGTTTTTGCTTTGGGGGAGTGCGGGGTGCAGGGGAATTCAGTCTGAGACTCTTGAGGAGTTCCACCACAACCAGTTTGGAAGAACCTATGTGGTGAATGGACCGGACTTATTTTAGAAACAAATTAGTCTCGTTTGATGGAGATGAAGGTAAAAAGAGATTATGCTTCAATAGGTATTAAATTCTAGTTCTGTTCATTGAAGTCAGTACTTATGAAAGTTATTGTGTTAGACACACTTTTGCCCTGACGTTCAGGAGAAAAAAAGCTTACCTAATGCAGTTTTCACAGTTTTCACAGAGTATAACCACTTGTGACGTATCACGGCCTGCTTTAAGTCTATTGCTAAAAGCACATGTACAATGCTTGTGGGACAACTGGATATAAATGATAAGATGTATGGCCTATAAAACATTTTCCCATTGACATACCTCTGAGCCGGTTCATGAGATCTGAATAGTCTTCCCCCAACGTGGAGGACTAGACAAAAAGAGGCCCAGCACTGAGGGACATGAAGGAACCCAGAGAAGGCAACTGGGCCACTCTGGCATCCTTGGGAAAATATATTGATTATCAATGCTGTTTATGAAAAGATTTACAATCGAAAGGGAAAATGAAGAAAGAAATTTTCACATATTGAACTCAGGGGAAATCATTCTGGCTTATAAATGATTAAATTTAAACTTTAAGCTAACCAAAACAGCTTCTTTGTGGCCTATGAAATGTGCGTTGTACGTGCTTTAGCCATTAAAATTTTTTGCATTAAAAAAAAAAGAAAAATCAAAATGGAATAACTGTGGTTCAGACATCCAAAATGGAGTTAAGTGGTCATTGTGGATGTGGGTTCAGACATGTTCCTATATTACTGAAAACTTGAGTTTTCTAAACTTTATCAGACTAAAGGACACCATCGGCCATTTTCAAAACGGTATCTGCTAGCAGCTTCCAACTGCAACCGTTATGATCTCAAGGTCTTCTTGTAACTATGAAACCTTTCTCCTACTTTAAAAATAGTAATGGCAGGGCTTCCCTGGTGGCGCAGTGGTTGAGAATCTGCCTGCCAATGCAGGGGACACGGGTTCGAGCCCTGGTCTGGGAAGATCCCACATGCCGCGGAGCAACTAGGCCCGTGAGCCACAGCTACTGAGCCTGCGCGTCTGGAGCCTGTGCTCTGCAACAAGAGAGGCCGCGGTAGTGAGAGGCCCGCGCACCGCGATGAAGAGTGGCCCCCTCTTGCCGCAACTGGAGAAAGCCCTCGCACAGAAACGAAGACCCAACACAGCCAAAAATAAATTTAAAATTAAAAAAAAAAAAAATTAAAAAAAAAAAAAAGTAATGGCAAATGAGACAGCTCAAGCTATAGCCTCTCAGCAAAAGGCTACTTGGTTACTAAATATATAGAAAAAGGAAACATTCCAAAACTCATTTTCCTGGTTGCCATCTAAAAGAGGAGGACTCTTTTGAGAAATACTACAAGTGTGTGTTTTAACTATTATCCTCATTGTAATATGTCTAATAATTTTCAAATATTTGTCGAGGGGCTATGAAAAAGCAATCAAAGAGAGAAATCATATTTTCTTAATACAAAATATTGATGCTAAGCTTGGAACTCGAGATTAGTTCCAACTCTGGGTTCATCCCCAAATTAGGTAGGACTACTCCCAAAGGAATTGTAACCGAGCAGGACCCTATGAGGCCTTCCCAGAATAGACCACCACCCATGTCCTCCGCCTGCCTTATGTCTGTAAAAGAAACTTTAGTCAAAGAAGAAATATAATCAGAGAAGTGAGAAAATATAGAAAGAAAGGAAAACAGTCAAGCAAGACAAAATACTAATACTTTAGCCATTACACAAAGTCAAGGGCCTTTCGTTCTTCCTCAAGGACTATAGATAATATTCTGAGCCACGTCCTTTGACCTGCTTTGCAGGTCCTGAAACCAGGCGGAAGAACTTAACTGTGTGCTGCCCACGAGCACGGAGACCCCAGACCAGTTGCAACCAGAAGGTTGATGATGCTGACTCCCAATTACCTCACCACCGACCCATCAGAAGAATGTCCACGAGCTGATCACGCCCTGCTCCTTGAACACGATAAGACTCCTCACTACTCGCTCCAGGACGGGACACACAGTCTTGAGGGCATTAGCCCGCTGTGGCCCCCTTTGCCTGGCAAAGCAGTAAAGCTATTTCTACTTCACCCAAAACTCTGTCTCTGAGATTCAATCCGGTGCCAGGGTACAGAGGCCAAATTATGGAAACAAGATGTGGAGGGAACCCAGCAGCAGCAGGAAGGACAGCGGCCTGGGGCAGGAGGGCTGAGGGGTCTGAGCCCGGATGCGGTTGAGGGCTGGGGAGGTTTCCAAGGGGACATTCTGGAGGGGAGTCCTGAGGAGGCGTCCGTGTGGGGAGCAGGCGCGGCGCTGTGGGTGCAGAGCTGGGAGCTCGGGGCGGCCGCTTCCCCATCTGAGCCGAGGGGCCCCAGGAGCCACGGCGGCCTGGAGAGGAGTCAGGAATGCACAAGGCCCGGGCGCAGGTCGTCAAGGGACAGAATAGGGTCGAACAGAGGGAAGGAGAAGCTCTGCGCCCCGAAAGAGCCCTCAGAAGGGTAAGGACCCACGTGGGAGGGGAAGGGTGTGGACCAGTGTGGACTCCCACAAGCTCTGTGCTTCCCAAGGGGGCCCGTGAGGCTGACGCTTCAAAGAGCGCCAGATGGGACTGAGGCCTCTTTTTGCCTGAAGAAGTGGAACCGCCCAAGTAGTCCCACCCCTGCGGAGTTATTCCTCACCCCGACTTTCCCCGCCCATCCTCCAGGGCAGTGACCCTCTCTTCATCCCCTGCGCCCTGAACTCATCCCCCCTCCCCAGCTTCTCTAGATACTTCTGGGCTCTGCCCACTACAGTCTCTCTCATCCACCATTTCCTGCCCTCCCCACTCCCTGTGTTCTAGATTCTTCTGCCCACGATCCCCTCCACCCCAGGGCCCTGGCTCCTTTTCCACTTCCACTGTGGTCTCAGTTAGTTTCACCTACTCCCACACCTCAGCACCTTGCAAACTCGGCGGAAGGACGTTTGGAGCCCCGAGGTAGACCCGAGGTTTCCTACAGGGCTTCCCCAGATGCTGGAGGCCGCACCCAGGCCCACTCTGAGAGCAACCCTGCCCTTCTCAGCCTGGTCCCAGCTGGAGCCTGGAACCCCTGCCCTCGTGTCCCCACCCCGGGCCCTCCCTTCATTGGCCTCCCTCACTTCCCCTGGGCTGGAGTCCAGGAACCTATTCTGGCCCCCGCCAAGTCCCCTGCTCTTTTGAAGGGCCCACACCCTCAGCTCAAGCCTTCTGTCTCCTGCTGGGTCCTGACATCCTCCACTGCCCCCTCATTCTCTGAATTTCTAGCCCCAAGGGATTCAAATCTGCCCCTGAACCTGGTTTCCTGTGCCCTTTCTCCACCCCCTGTTCTTCGGGGTCACTGGGACTCTTCTGTGCATGGAGATATGTGCCTGTGTCTTACTTCCTGCACAAACAGACGCACAGCACACAGAAACATACACGCACACACACAGGCATGTAACCACACGAATACACACACACACACCCGTGTACACACACGGGTGTCAACAGGCACATACCTACATACATCCACACACATATACACATACATATACGTATTCACACACAAACCCGCACGGGCACACACAGACACACACTCAGCCCAAAGAGTTCCCACACCAAGGTCTTGATTGCTAGGCTCTAAGTGGTGCCACAAGGGGCCCTTCTCTGAAAGCCACTCCCCCTGGGCTGGGACTGGAGTGCATCCCTTCTCTTGCTGACTGTTCAACCCTGACTGTGCTTTGGAGTCAGCTTCATTTCAGACTCTCACCTGCAGAACTATAAGGTCAGGAATGTGACATGTGTGCGCTGGTTGGTTATAGCCGCCAAAGGAAACTAAGACCCCCGCCCTTCTTGAGAGATTGTGCAGATTTCAAAGGAAGTAAGTGCCCTTGTATTCTTTTTCAGGTAGACTGCCTATTTCCTCTTCATTTGTTAGGTCTGGTGTGTTTTGACCGTGCTCCTTCATCTGCTGTGTGTTTTTCTGTCTTCTCATTTTGCTTATCTTACTGTGTTTGGGGTCTCCTTTTCACAGGCTGCAGGTTCGTAGCTCCCGTTGTTTTTGGTATCTGTCCCCAGTGGCTAAGGTTGGTTCAGTGGGTTGTGTAGGCTTCCTGGTGGAGAGGACTAGTGCCTGTGTTCTGGTGGATGAGGCTGGATCTTGTCTTTCTGGTGGGCACGTCCATGTCTGGTGGTGTGTTTTGGGGTGTCTGTGGCCTTATTATGATTTTAGGCAGCCCCTCTGCTAATGGATGGGGCTGTGTTCCTGTCTTGCTAGTTGTTTGGCATAGGGTGTCCAGCACTGTAGCTTGCTGGTCATTGAGTGAAGCTGGGTCTTGATGTTGAGATGGAGATCTCTGAGAGATTTTCGCCGTTTGCTATTACGTGGAGCTGGGAGGTCTCTTGTGGACCAGCGTCCTGAAGTTGGCTCTCCCACCTCAGAGGCACAGCCCTGATGCCTGGCTGGAACACCAAGAGCCTTTCATCCACACGGCTCAGAATAAAAGGGAGAAAAAATAGAAAGAAAGAAAGAAAGAGGATAAAATAAAATAAAATAAAATAAAATACAGCTATTATAATAAAAAATAAGAAAAAAATTATTAAGAAAAAATTTATTAAGAAAAAAATTTTAATTTTTAAAAATAGACAATAAGGAAAAAATTATTAAGATAACATTTATTAAGAAAAAAATTTTTTTAATTTTTAAAAATAAACTTTTTAATTTTTTATAATAAAAAATAAGAAAAAATTATTAAGAAAAAAATTTATTAAGAAAATAAATTTTTTAATTTTTTAAAAATAAAAAATATGAAAAAACTTATTAAGAAAAAATTTTTTAATTTTTAAAAATAGAAAATAAGGAAAAAATTATTAAGAAAACATTTATTAAGAAAATTTTTTTAAGTTAAAAAAACAAAACAAACAAACGGACCGAACCCTAGGACAAATGGTGAAAGCAAAGCTATACAGACAAAATCTCACCCAGAAGCGTACACATATACACTCACAAAAAAAGGAAAAGGGGAAAAATTACTATATCCTGCTCCCAAAGTCCACCTCCTGAATTTGGGATGATTCGTTGTCTATTCAGGTATTCAACAGATGCAGGTACATCAAGTTTTTTGTGGAGCTTTAATCCGCTGCTTCTGAGGCTGCTGGGAGACATTTCCCTTTCTCTTCTTTGTTAGCACAGCTGCCGGGGTTCAGCTTTGGATTCGGCCCCGCCTCTGCGTGTAGGTCGCCTGAGGGCGTCTGTTCTTCGCTCACACAGGACGGGGTTAAAGGAGCAGCTGCTTCGGGGGCTCTGGCTCACTCAGGCCGCGGGGAGGGAGGGGTACGGATGCGGGGCGAGCCTGCGGCGGCAGAGGCTGGCGTGACGTTGCAGCCGCCTGAGGCGCGCCGTGCGTTTTCCCGGGGAAGTTGTCCCCAGATCACGGGAGCCTGGCCGTGGCGGGCTGCGCCGGCTCCCGGGAGGGGCGGTGTGGAGAGTGACCTGTGCTCGCACACAGGCTTCTTGGTGGCGGCAGCAGCAGCCTTAGCGTCTCATGCCCGTCTCTGGGGTCCGCGCTGATGGCCGCGGCTCGCGCCCGTCTCTGGAGCTCGTTTAGGCGGCGCTCTGAATCCCCTCTCCTTGCGCACCGCGAAACAAAGAGGCAAGAAAAAGTGTCTTGCCTCTTCGGCAGCTGCAGACTTTTTCCCGGACTCCCTCCCGGCCAGCTGTGGTGCGCTAACCCCTTCAGGCTGTGTCCACGCCGCCAACCCCAGTCCCCTCCCTGCGATCCGACCGAAGCCCGAGCCGCAGCTCCCAGCCCCCGCCGGCCCCGGCGGCTGAGCAGACGAGCCTCTCGGGCTGGTGAGTGCTGCTCGGCGCCGAGCCTCTGTGCGGGAATCTCTCCGCTTTGCCCTCCGCACCCCTGTGGCTGCGCTCTCCTCCGTGGCTCCGAAGCTGCCCCCCTCCGCCACCCGCAGTCTCCGCCCGCGAAAGGGCTTCCTAGTGTGTGGAGACCTTTCCTCCTTCACAGCTCCCTCCCACTGGTGCAGGTCCCGTCCCTATTCTTTTGTCTCTGTTATTTCTTTTTTCTTTTGCCCTACCCAAGTACGTGGGGAGTTTCTTGCCTTTTGGGAGGTCTGACGTCTTCTGCCAGCGTTCAGTGGGTGTCCTGTAGGAGCAGTTCCACGTGTAGATGTATTTCTAATGTATCTGTGGGAAGGAAGGTGATCTCCGCGTCTTACTCTTCCGCCATCTTGCCCCCTGATCCAAGTGCCCTTGTAGACAAGAGCTTCGGGAATTTCTGGGGGTCCAGTGGTTAGGACACGGCGCTTTCACTGCCAAGGGCCCAGGCTCAATCCCTGGCTGGGGAACTAAGGTCCTGCAAGCCGCTCAGCGTGGCAAAACAACAACAATCCCTAGAGTTCCTCAAATTATTGATTTACACTGTGTGTCTTTTTCTTGACTAGACCCTGCATTCCTGGAGGGCAGGAACTGAGTGTTTCTCTGGGTGAGAATCTCAGGCGTGTGGTCAACTGCTTGTGGTATACGAGCTTCAGCTCAGCCTTGTCGATCTTTAGAATGTGAATCTGCCAAGAGAACTGAGTGGAGCCTTTCTGGTTATGGGAGGGGCATGAGCCCAGGCCCAGAGTTGCAAATGGATGGAAGGCATGCTTGAGTGCACTGGGGGCACCCCGTGTAGTGTCTGCACACCCGGTACAGGACATGGGAGTTTTATGCTGTAGCCGCTGGGGACAGGGACATTGATGGCAGCCGAGGTGAGGAGTTAAGAAGAGAAACTAGGGACTTCCCTGGTGGCGCAGTGGTTAAGAATCCGCCTGCCAATGCAGGGGACACGGGTTCGAGCCCTGGTCCGGGAAGATCCCACATTCCACAGAGCTACTAAGCCCATGCGCCACAACTACTGAGCCTGTGCTCTAGAGCCGGCGACCCACAACTACTGACCCCCGTGCCACAACTGCTGAAGCCTGCGCACTTAGAGCCCGTGCTCTCCAACAGGAGAAGCCACCGCAATGAGAAGCCCCCGCACAGCAATGAAGATCCAATGCAGCCAGAAATTAATTAATTATTTTTAAAAAAAAACTCTGTAATGTCCTATATGGGAAAAGAATGGATATATGTATCCACTCTAAAAAAGAGTGGATATATGTATATGTATAACTGATTCACTTTGCTGTACACCTGAAACTAACACAACATTGTCAATCAACCATACGCCAATAAAACATTTTTAAAACGTAAAAGAAAAAGAACAAAACGTTAACTAAGAAAAAAAATCTAAGTTAAAGCAAAATACTCAGTGGCTGGCTAATATGTATTATAAAACAACAATAACAACAACAAAGTCAGAGATGGTTTTGTATAAGCAAACTTTGGCAGGATTCTGAAGAAAAAATGAGACTGGACACAATATGCCATATTAGGAGTGAAAAGGAAAGAATGACAGACAACAGACAAGAGGTGGACTTTATGAGCATCCTTATTGCAACTACTTGAAAACAAGGATAAAATGAAGAACCACTTACAAATGTGAACTTAAAGCAGACTTAAAGAGTCAAGAAAAATACAAACCAGGAGTAGCCCTACTGACCACAAAAGAGAAGCGGTTCTCTTTTTAAACCTTCCGAAAATGGACACGCCAAACCTTGATTGACAGGGGTGTTTTACAAACATTCAAGGAACTAAAACACACTCATTTCGACATGTAAAGAGAGAACAAATGACCTTATCTACAAAACAGAAATAGAGTTACAGATGTGACTCTACAGTTACAGATGTGAAAAGCAATCTTATGGTTACCAGGGGGTCAGGGGGTGGGGAGGGATAAATGAGAAGATTGGGATTGACACGTACACACTACTACATATAAAACAGGTAACTAATAAGGACCTACTGTATAGCACAGGGAACTCTATTCAGTACTCCGTAATGGGCTATATGGGAAAAGAATCTAAAAAAGAGTGGATATATGTATATGTATAACTGATTCACTTTGCTGTACACCTGAAACTAACACAACGTTGTCAATCAACTCTACTCCAATAAAATTCTTTTTTAAAGTAAAAAAAAGAGTAAACCTTTAGCTGAGAAAGAAAATATAAATCAAAGCAAAATATTCAGTGGCTGCTTTATATGTATGATCAAAGAAACACAAGAACAAAGTCAGAGATGGTTCTGTAAAAGCAAACTTCGGCAGGAGTCTGAAGAGGAAATGAGACTGGGCACTAGAAGCCATACTAGGAGTGAAAATGAAAGAGTGACAGACAACAGGCAAGAGGTGACCTTTCTGAGCATCCTTATTGCAAGTACTTGAAAACGAAGATAAAATGAAGAACCACCTGCAAAAACAAACCGAAACCTGACTGAGTCAAGAAGGAGGAAAAGGTGCCCGCTTCTTCCAGGAGACACGACCCTGAGTCAGAGTGCAGCCTGCCTAACGAGCAAAGAGTGGGCTGTAGTTCACCCCTATTCAGTCGCTCTGCCAGGCACCCCTGTGCAAGGCACAACTCCACATCTGTGTATGGTGACCCTGTACTGAAGGAGTCCAAGGTATGTCCATTGTTCTCAGTCTTCAGGCAGACGATGTAAACAAAGAGCTTTGCAACTGTAAATAGGTAGCTATTTTAGTTTAAAAGTTTAAGCTATTCAGCTTAAAAATATGTAAATATTATTGGTATCTTTCTTTTTAACCAAATCTTTCTAGTTCTCTTAGAAGAAAACAACTGATGTGAAACACCTATTTCTTCTCTCCCTAAAAAATGTGCTTATGCTTGAACTGTATTGACTGTGTTATGCTGCATATACCAGACATTTCATTCTGAGCTCAATTACCCTAGACACCAATTACCAAAGAAAAAGAGGCTATGGTTATGTAACACTGTGCATTATGTATTTAGAGCTACATTACTCTTCAGGAACTAACTAAAAGCTTTTTAATTGCTTTAATAATGATCATAGAAGGAATATGAATGTTGCCCATAAATCACTGCTATTTAGAATAGTTTACTATAGTAAATCAAATATTCATATTGTGATATCTGTTTAAGCAATGGAATAATAAAGATGTGATCACAATAAATTTTTTTCATTACTTTAAAAAAAAAAAAAAAAAAAGACGGAGGAAAACCAAAAGTAGCCCTATTAACCAGGGGGAGAAGAATGCCAGGTGCAGAGTATAATTCATATGAAATCAGAGAATGAATAGTTTTGTTTAGCTTTGTGAATGACAAGTCTAGCTACAAGTGTTTGTTAGCAGCTAAAGAATAAGCAAGGTCGCTTAAGTCTTGCAGCCTTTTTGGCCGGTGTGTGCCTAACGCCGTTTACTCATTTCCGTTTTTGGCTGCAGCAGTACATCAAATGGTGCCATGTACCGTGACGTGTCACACGCTGATTGGCCAAGACCACTTCCTCTGTGAAATGGGCACGTCCCATGACTTCTGTCAGAGGATATAAATTCAGGACGAGGACTGACAAGAGGCAGTCCTCACATGTTGTCCATGGGGTTACTTACTTCACTGATCAAGGACATGGCCATGGAAATGCTAGTGAATATGGTGACTGAATTTCTCACAGAGAAGGTAAAGAAAGTTATAGAAGATAAATTAATGATATATGGAATGGAGCAGGCCCTGACACCCTTAAACTGCTTGGTTATGTACCCAATTAAAGAGATGCTGAGATTTTTACTACACATGATGGCTTCAGTGGCATACAAGCAGCTGGACGTGAATTCTTTAGAAAATAAGGCCATATATATTTTTAAAAAGATGTTTGGTCGCCAACCAGCAGAAGTCATTATGGTTTAATTTCTACTTACATATCCGTTCGGTATCTATACTATCCTTGTGAAATCCTAGAAGATAACACTATATCTTAGTGTATAAGAGGACACATCACTGTGAGAAGCTGACAGCAGAGTTTCGGTTTCCTTACTAATTATAAATCCTAACTCCACCTGCCTAACAAAGAAGACTGATTTGAAACCAGGGGAACATCGCTAACATTATGATAACAATGTTCAGGAGACACAGCTTACTGTCTCGGCGTCTTGCACTGGTTCCTCAACTGCGGTTTCCGCAAACACTGGCAAAAATTTAGAAACCACACTTTTGCTGTTACCGTCAACATACCAACTCTGCCTTCCTGACAATGAATAGATTTGACCCTGGAGAAATAAAGTATTACCAAACTGAAATGTGGTCTCATGCCTGTTTCTGTGCGGACTTCCTTCTCCTGCTGGGGTGAGTCTCCAGCTGGGCGCAGAGCAGGGGAAGGGCCAGATGGTCACCAAGAAGGACCCTGTGAGGCCTTCCCAGAACAGGCCCCCACCCATGTCCTCTGCCTGTCTTTTGTCTGCAGAAAAGGTGCCACTTGGACTAAGGTCTTGGGCTTAACGGGACTTGGAAGCAGCCACTCTGAGCTTTATGCTGTCTGTTTTTTCCCTGGTATAGGCTTCCATCATCTGGCGAGGTCTGGTTTGTATCTGGTTCACACGTGTCTGATCAAAAGTGGGAAGCGCTTCTTTCATTCCATCTGACAGCCCTCTAGGAAAAATTTGGGCAGACTGGTTGACCTATAGTTATAACCCTATAAATAAGGAAAAAATGGTTTAAGACCGTGTGGTCACAATTTTCTTTAGACTCTGGAGAAAACTGGTTGAGATGAAACTCTTGAAATTCCAAAACTGGTTATGATTGCATGTGCAGTTAGAGAAAGCTGGCTTGATAAAACACTTTTTTTTTTTCAGAACACTGACCCTGAGAGAACAAAAGTATTCTTAGGAGAAAACTTGAAGTCTTATCATGTCCTTGAAGTACAAACACAGCCCACATTGCCTTGGGTTAATTAGAGAACTTAAAGCCAAGGGGGGTTGGGGGTGGGAGGAGGGAAGAAAAAGAAGCCTTTTGACTTCAAGTGTGTAAACTGGACTATCTCACTGGTAGTCGTAAACTGATAAGTTTAATTGCAATGCCTGGTTCATGAAATGTAAAAAGATGAAATGATGAGATCTCTGTTTGTCTGTCTGTATGTAATGTCTCAGTATGAGCCTTTGCCTTTCGATAGTACTGCTGAGGTGAATTTGTAAATGAGCTCTATTTAATTGGCTTGAAGAAAAGTAAGCACTTACAAATCAAATATTTCTAAGGTTCACATCATCTGGGAAATGTTCAATATTAAGTTACTCTCTGGTATTGAAGTCAGTTAAGTTTGTCGTTTAAGTACGTGAGTTAATACAGACATGTCTTTAGAGTCATCAGCGTTAAGTAAGTCATCAGCATTAACTTTCATTGTACCTTTCATAGGTATACTTGAAGTCAGTGAGGTCATATCTGTTGCAAAGTTTGTCATCAAGAAAATTAACTCGGTATGATGATATTGTCCTAAGTAATAAAATAAACGGTATAGAAGATTTTTGGTAAGCTCTTTAAAATAATTATGTTTTGTTGTTCTGGATTCTTAGTAATTTAAAACTTTAGAGTGTTGCTAAATTAAGTTAAATGATGAGAATTCATTGAGGATCTAAATCATTTTAAGATAAAATCCTGAAACATTAACTGCTGAACACATCTACGTTTACTTACCTTTGCCTTCTTATGAAAAAGCACCAAACATATTGGGGTTTACTAAACACACATTTTGTACCACGTTAAAGAAAAATTGTGCTATGAAAAAAATGTACGTATTAGAGGTTATAAAATATAATGCTGGTTAAAAAAAAAACCATTCAGTTATTTGATTCTTGGTTTTGTTAAGGTTTTAGGGGTTAAAAATAGTAATATGTAATAACACCTACTAAAAACGATAAGGGAAGCATTTCAGTATGGAAAGCACGTAGGATATATGTTGTCGGCAAAAGAAGGTGTAGAAAATAAAAATATTTTTTGTTGAGAGATAAGAGGAGAATAATTTTGTCCCAAAACTTGCTGGTTTTGGATGGAGAAACATAAGGGACACATTCTATAGACACAGAATATGATAAAAGAAAAAGAAAAAGAGGGGACATTAAGAAGAATTTTGTACGTTTCAGGTTCAATTAAGATTAAATTAAATTTAATGAGGTAAATGAACTTTATTATTAATCGTAAGCTGCTACAAGACTGGAATTTGGTTTTCTCTCTCGGTTAGAGAACAAAGACTTCCTGGAATATTGAGCTGTCTTTGATTCCAGACTGATTCCCTAGCTAACTTTGAGTTTTCCAGAGGAACCCTGAGGCATCTCAGAGAGAAATATTAAATTAACTAGGGTTACTTGGTATGTTAAATTACATAAGAAGCGTTACCAAATGAATGGTAAGCCTTCTCAGGTTATACTGTGGATTGATGTTATTAATACAGATATTCTAAAAATTATGGAATTCCTACAAATCTGGTATGTCCTGAAATTACCAAGTCATAATTCTGGTTATCGTAACCAAGTTTCTTTATCGATTACACTGTGATCAGGTGTTTCGCCCGGCCTTTAATTCCTTCTGTCATTTATAGATAGTTGTTGTGGTACTCTGATGCTTTTGTAAAAGTGCTTCATCTCCAAGAAGAGTCATAAGAAAGACCGTTCTGACAAGCACTGGTCTCTGATAAATTTCACATTCTACCCCTGAACTGGGTAAGAAATTTAAAAATCCTAATAAAAAACCTGATGGCTTCATAAAACTGTTTAAGAAAAAAGATTAGTTACTGAGTACACTGGTAAATATGGTTATAATGTTCATGGGTTTTTTGTCTGGAATATTACCGGTTTTGTCTGTGATTCCCAGATACAGGGAAGCCCTTCCCCTCAAGCTACTTTATGACTTGCAACAAGGAGGTAAATTACCTCTGTGAGTAAAATTAAATTATTTTTCTTTTCTCTCTGCATGGTTCCTCCAGAAATTAGAGATTCTTGTTTTTTGAGCAGCCTTATCAGGTAAATAAAAAGGACTGTCTCCTGACATGTACAGGAATCTTAATATTTGGGGGACCTCTAGAAGAGAGAAATCCACCCAAGCAAAATCTGTCAGGCCTTTGGCATGGATTTCCTGAGCCTGAGAGGGTTTTGTTTTTGCTTTGGGGGAGTGCGGGGTGCGGGGGAATTCAGTCTGAGACTCTTGAGGAGTTCCACCACAACCAGTTTGGAAGAACCTATGTGGTGAATGGACCGGACTTATTTTAGAAACAAATTAGTCTCGTTTGATGGAGATGAAGGTAAAAAGAGATTATGCTTCAATAGGTATTAAATTCTAGTTCTGTTCATTGAAGTCAGTACTTATGAAAGTTATTGTGTTAGACACACTTTTGCCCTGACGTTCAGGAGAAAAAAAGCTTACCTAATGCAGTTTTCACAGTTTTCACAGAGTATAACCACTTGTGACGTATCACGGCCTGCTTTAAGTCTATTGCTAAAAGCACATGTACAATGCTTGTGGGACAACTGGATATAAATGATAAGATGTATGGCCTATAAAACATTTTCCCATTGACATACCTCTGAGCCGGTTCATGAGATCTGAATAGTCTTCCCCCAACGTGGAGGACTAGACAAAAAGAGGCCCAGCACTGAGGGACATGAAGGAACGCAGAGAAGGCAACTGGGCCACTCTGGCATCCTTGGGAAAATATATTGATTATCAATGCTGTTTATGAAAAGATTTACAATCGAAAGGGAAAATGAAGAAAGAAATTTTCACATATTGAACTCAGGGGAAATCATTCTGGCTTATAAATGATTAAATTTAAACTTTAAGCTAACCAAAACAGCTTCTTTGTGGCCTATGAAATGTGCGTTGTACGTGCTTTAGCCATTAAAATTTTTTGCATTAAAAAAAAAAGAAAAATCAAAATGGAATAACTGTGGTTCAGACATCCAAAATGGAGTTAAGTGGTCATTGTGGATGTGGGTTCAGACATGTTCCTATATTACTGAAAACTTGAGTTTTCTAAACTTTATCAGACTTAAGGACACCATCGGCCATTTTCAAAACGGTATCTGCTAGCAGCTTCCAACTGCAACCGTTATGATCTCAAGGTCTTCTTGTAACTATGAAACCTTTCTCCTACTTTAAAAATAGTAATGGCAGGGCTTCCCTGGTGGCGCAGTGGTTGAGAATCTGCCTGCCAATGCAGGGGACACGGGTTCGAGCCCTGGTCTGGGAAGATCCCACATGCCGCGGAGCAACTAGGCCCGTGAGCCACAACTACTGAGCCTGCGCGTCTGGAGCCTGTGCTCTGCAACAAGAGAGGCCGCGGTAGTGAGAGGCCCGCGCACCGCGATGAAGAGTGGCCCCCTCTTGCCGCAACTGGAGAAAGCCCTCGCACAGAAACGAAGACCCAACACAGCCAAAAATAAATTTAAAATTAAAAAAAAAAATTATTAAAAAAAAAAAAAAGTAATGGCAAATGAGACAGCTCAAGCTATAGCCTCTCAGCAAAAGGCTACTTGGTTACTAAATATATAGAAAAAGGAAACATTCCAAAACTCATTTTCCTGGTTGCCATCTAAAAGAGGAGGACTCTTTTGAGAAATACTACAAGTGTGTGTTTTAACTATTATCCTCATTGTAATATGTCTAATAATTTTCAAATATTTGTCGAGGGGCTATGAAAAAGCAATCAAAGAGAGAAATCATATTTTCTTAATACAAAATATTGATGCTAAGCTTGGAACTCGAGATTAGTTCCAACTCTGGGTTCATCCCCAAATTAGGTAGGACTACTCCCAAAGGAATTGTAACCGAGCAGGACCCTATGAGGCCTTCCCAGAATAGACCACCACCCACGTCCTCCGCCTGCCTTATGTCTGTAAAAGAAACTTTAGTCAAAGAAGAAATATAATCAGAGAAGTGAGAAAATATAGAAAGAAAGGAAAACAGTCAAGCAAGACAAAATACTAATACTTTAGCCATTACACAAAGTCAAGGGCCTTTCGTTCTTCCTCAAGGACTATAGATAATATTCTGAGCCACGTCCTTTGACCTGCTTTGCAGGTCCTGAAACCAGGCAGAAGAACTTAACTGTGTGCTGCCCACGAGCACGGAGACCCCAGACCAGTTGCAACCAGAAGGTTGATGATGCTGACTCCCAATTACCTCACCACCGACCCATCAGAAGAATGTCCACGAGCTGATCACGCCCTGCTCCTTGAACACGATAAGACTCCTCACTACTCGCTCCAGGACGGGACACACAGTCTTGAGGGCATTAGCCCGCTGTGGCCCCCTTTGCCTGGCAAAGCAGTAAAGCTATTTCTACTT
Source organism: Eubalaena glacialis (assembly GCF_028564815.1). Lineage (NCBI taxonomy): Eukaryota > Metazoa > Chordata > Mammalia > Artiodactyla > Balaenidae > Eubalaena > Eubalaena glacialis. Next base: position 57,804,810 of record NC_083733.1, on the reverse strand, counting down.
CACCCAAAACTCTGTCTCTGAGATTCAATCCGGTGCCAGGGTACAGAGGCCAAATTATGGAAACAAGATGTGGAGGGAACCCAGCAGCAGCGGGAAGGACAGCGGCCTGGGGCAGGAGGGCTGAGGGGTCTGAGCCCGGATGCGGTTGAGGGCTGGGGAGGTTTCCAAGGGGACATTCTGGAGGGGAGTCCTGAGGAGGCGTCCGTGTGGGGAGCAGGCGCGGCGCTGTGGGTGCAGAGCTGGGAGCTCGGGGCGGCCGCTTCCCCATCTGAGCCGAGGGGCCCCAGGAGCCACGGCGGCCTGGAGAGGAGTCGGGAATACACAGGGCCCGGGCGCAGGTCGTCAAGGGACAGAATAGGGTCGAACAGAGGGAAGGAGAAGCTCTGCGCCCCGAAAGAGCCCTCAGAAGGGTAAGGACCCACGTGGGAGGGGAAGGGTGTGGACCAGTGTGGACTCCCACAAGCTCTGTGCTTCCCAAGGGGGCCCGTGAGGCTGACGCTTCAAAGAGCGCCAGATGGGACTGAGGCCTCTTTTTGCCTGAAGAAGTGGAACCGCCCAAGTAGTCCCACCCCTGCGGAGTTATTCCTCACCCCGACTTTCCCCGCCCATCCTCCAGGGCAGTGACCCTCTCTTCATCCCCTGCGCCCTGAACTCATCCCCCCTCCCCGGCTTCTCTAGATACTTCTGGGCTCTGCCCACTACAGTCTCTCTCATCCACCATTTCCTGCCCTCCCCACTCCCTGTGTTCTAGATTCTTCTGCCCACGATCCCCTCCACCCCAGGGCCCTGGCTCCTTTTCCACTTCCACTGTGGTCTCAGTTAGTTTCACCTACTCCCACACCTCAGCACCTTGCAAACTCGGCGGAAGGACGTTTGGAGCCCCGAGGTAGACCCGAGGTTTCCTACAGGGCTTCCCCAGATGCTGGAGGCCCCACCCAGACCCACTCTGAGAGCAACCCTGCCCTTCTCAGCCTGGTCCCAGCTGGAGCCTGGAACCCCTGCCCTCGTGTCCCCACCCCGGGCCCTCCCTTCATTGGCCTCCCTCACTTCCCCTGGGCTGGAGTCCAGGAACCTATTCTGGCCCCCGCCAAGTCCCCTGCTCTTTTGAAGGGCCCACACCCTCAGCTCAAGCCTTCTGTCTCCTGCTGGGTCCTGACATCCTCCACTGCCCCCTCATTCTCTGAATTTCTAGCCCCAAGGGATTCAAATCTGCCCCTGAACCTGGTTTCCTGTGCCCTTTCTCCACCCCCTGTTCTTCGGGGTCACTGGGACTCTTCTGTGCATGGAGATATGTGCCTGTGTCTTACTTCCTGCACAAACAGACGCACAGCACACAGAAACATACACGCGCACACACAGGCATGTAACCACACGAATACGCACACACACACCCGTGTACACACACGGGTGTCAACAGGCACATACCTACATACATCCACACAAATATACACATACATATACGTATTCACACACAAACCCGCACGGGCACACACAGACACACACTCAGCCCAAAGAGTTCCCACACCAAGGTCTTGATTGCTAGGCTCTAAGTGGTGCCACAAGGGGCCCTTCTCTGAAAGCCACTCCCCCTGGGCTGGGACTGGAGTGCATCCCTTCTCTTGCTGACTGTTCAACCCTGACTGTGCTTTGGAGTCAGCTTCATTTCAGACTCTCACCTGCAGAACTATAAGGTCAGGAATGTGACATGTGTGCGCTGGTTGGTTATAGCCGCCAAAGGAAACTAAGACCCCCGCCCTTCTTGAGAGATTGTGCAGATTTCAAAGGAAGTAAGTGCCCTTGTATTCTTTTTCAGGTAGACTGCCTATTTCCTCTTCATTTGTTAGGTCTGGTGTGTTTTGACCGTGCTCCTTCATCTGCTGTGTGTTTTTCTGTCTTCTCATTTTGCTTATCTTACTGTGTTTGGGGTCTCCTTTTCACAGGCTGCAGGTTCGTAGCTCCCGTTGTTTTTGGTATCTGTCCCCAGTGGCTAAGGTTGGTTCAGTGGGTTGTGTAAGCTTCCTGGTGGAGAGGACTAGTGCCTGTGTTCTGGTGGATGAGGCTGGATCTTGTCTTTCTGGTGGGCACGTCCACGTCTGGTGGTGTGTTTTGGGGTGTCTGTGGCCTTATTATGATTTTAGGCAGCCCCTCTGCTAATGGATGGGGCTGTGTTCCTGTCTTCCTAGTTGTTTGGCATAGGGTGTCCAGCACTGTAGCTTGCTGGTCATTGAGTGAAGCTGGGTCTTGATGTTGAGATGGAGATCTCTGAGAGATTTTCGCCGTTTGGTATTACGTGGAGCTGGGAGGTCTCTTGTGGACCAGCGTCCTGAAGTTGGCTCTCCCACCTCAGAGGCACAGCCCTGATGCCTGGCTGGAGCACCAAGAGCCTTTCATCCACACGGCTCAGAATAAAAGGGAGAAAAAATAGAAAGAAAGAAAGCAAGACGATAAAATAAAATAAAATAAAATAAAATAAAGCTATTATAATAAAAAATAAGAAAAAAATTATTAAGAAAAATTTATTAAGAAAAAAATTTTTTTAATTTTTAAAAATAAATTTATTAATTTTTTATAATAAAAAATATGAAAAAACTTATTAAGAAAAAAATTTTAATTTTGAAAAATAGAAAATAAGGAAAAAATTATTAAGAAAACATTTATTAAGAAAAAAATTTTTTTAATTTTTAAAAATAAACTTTTTAATTTTTTATAATAAAAAATAAGAAAAAATTATTAAGAAAAAAATTTATTAAGAAAATAAATTTTTTAATTTTTTAAAAATAAAAAATATGAAAAAACTTATTAAGAAAAAATTTTTTAATTTTTAAAAATAGAAAATAAGGAAAAAATTATTAAGAAAACATTTATTAAGAAAATTTTTTTAAGTTAAAAAAACAAAACAAACAAGAAAAAACGGACGGACCGAACCCTAGGACAAATGGTGAAAGCAAAGCTATACAGACAAAATCTCACCCAGAAGCGTACACATATACACTCACAAAAAAAGGAAAAGGGGAAAAATTACTATATCCTGCTCCCAAAGTCCACCTCCTGAATTTGGGATGATTCGTTGTCTATTCAGGTATTCAACAGATGCAGGTACATCAAGTTTTTTGTGGAGCTTTAATCCGCTGCTTCTGAGGCTGCTGGGAGACATTTCCCTTTCTCTTCTTTGTTAGCACAGCTGCCGGGGTTCAGCTTTGGATTCGGCCCCGCCTCTGCGTGTAGGTCGCCTGAGGGCGTCTGTTCTTCGCTCACACAGGACGGGGTTAAAGGAGCAGCTGCTTCGGGGGCTCTGGCTCACTCAGGCCGCGGGGAGGGAGGGGTACGGATGCGGGGCGAGCCTGCGGCGGCAGAGGCTGGCGTGACGTTGCAGCCGCCTGAGGCGCGCCGTGCGTTTTCCCGGGGAAGTTGTCCCCAGATCACGGGAGCCTGGCCGTGGCGGGCTGCGCCGGCTCCCGGGAGGGGCGGTGTGGAGAGTGACCTGTGCTCGCACACAGGCTTCTTGGTGGCGGCAGCAGCAGCCTTAGCGTCTCATGCCCGTCTCTGGGGTCCGCGCTGATGGCCGCGGCTCGCGCCCGTCTCTGGAGCTCGTTTAGGCGGCGCTCTGAATCCCCTCTCCTTGCGCACCGCGAAACAAAGAGGCAAGAAAAAGTGTCTTGCCTCTTCGGCAGCTGCAGACTTTTTCCCGGACTCCCTCCCGGCCAGCTGTGGTGCGCTAACCCCTTCAGGCTGTGTCCACGCCGCCAACCCCAGTCCTCTCCCTGCGATCCGACCGAAGCCCGAGCCGCAGCTCCCAGCCCCCGCCCGCCCCGGCGGCTGAGCAGACGAGCCTCTCGGGCTGGTGAGTGCTGCTCGGCGCCGAGCCTCTGTGCGGGAATCTCTCCGCTTTGCCCTCCGCACCCCTGTGGCTGCGCTCTCCTCCGTGGCTCCGAAGCTGCCCCCCTCCGCCACCCGCAGTCTCCGCCCGCGAAAGGGCTTCCTAGTGTGTGGAGACCTTTCCTCCTTCACAGCTCCCTCCCACTGGTGCAGGTCCCGTCCCTATTCTTTTGTCTCTGTTATTTCTTTTTTCTTTTGCCCTACCCAAGTACGTGGGGAGTTTCTTGCCTTTTGGGAGGTCTGACGTCTTCTGCCAGCGTTCAGTGGGTGTCCTGTAGGAGCAGTTCCACGTGTAGATGTATTTCTAATGTATCTGTGGGAAGGAAGGCGATCTCCGCGTCTTACTCTTCCGCCATCTTGCCCCCTGATCCAAGTGCCCTTGTAGACAAGAGCTTCGGGAATTTCTGGGGGCCCAGTGGTTAGGACACGGCGCTTTCACTGCCAAGGGCCCAGGCTCAATCCCTGGCTGGGGAACTAAGGTCCTGCAAGCCGCTCAGCGTGGCAAAACAACAACAATCCCTAGAGTTCCTCAAATTATTGATTTACACTGTGTGTCTTTTTCTTGACTGGACCCTGCATTCCTGGAGGGCAGGAACTGAGTGTTTCTTTGGGTGAGAATCTCAGGCGTGTGGTCAACTGCTTGTGGTATACGAGCTTCAGCTCAGCCTTGTCGATCTTTAGGATGTGAATCTGCCAAGAGAACTGAGTGGAGCCTTTCTGGTTATGGGAGGGGCATGAGCCCAGGCCCAGAGTTGCAAATGGATGGAAGGCATGCTTGAGTGCACTGGGGGCACCCCGTGTAGTGTCTGCACACCCGGTACAGGACATGGGAGTTTTATGCTGTAGCCGCTGGGGACAGGGACATTGATGGCAGCCGAGGTGAGGAGTTAAGAAGAGAAACTAGGGACTTCCCTGGTGGCGCAGTGGTTAAGAATCCGCCTGCCAATGCAGGGGACACGGGTTCGAGCCCTGGTCCGGGAGGATCCCACATTCCACAGAGCTACTAAGCCCATGCGCCACAACTACTGAGCCTGTGCTCTAGAGCCGGCGACCCACAACTACTGACCGCCGTGCCACAACTGCTGAAGCCTGCGCACTTAGAGCCCGTGCTCTCCAACAGGAGAAGCCACCGCAATGAGAAGCCCCCGCATCGCAACGAAGATCCAATGCAGCCAGAAATTAATTAATTAATTTTTAAAAATGCTCTGTAATGTCCTATATGGGAAAAGAATCTAAAAAAGAGTGGATATATGTATATGTGTAACAGATTCACTTTGCTGTACACCTGAAACTAACACAACGTTGTCAATCAACCATACGCCAATAAAACATTTTTTAAAACGTAAAAAAAAAAAAGAACAAAACGTTAACTAAGAAAAAAAATCTAAATTAAAGCAAAATACTCAGTGGCTGGTTAATATGTATTATAAAACAACAATAACAACAACAAAGTCAGAGATGGTTTTGTATAAGCAAACTTTGGCAGGATTCTGAAGAAAAAATGAGACTGGGCACAATATGCCATATTAGGAGTGAAAAGGAAAGAATGACAGACAACAGACAAGAGGTGGACTTTATGAGCATCCTTATTGCAACTACTTGAAAACAAAGATAAAATGAAGAACCACTTACAAATGTGAACTTAAAGCAGACTTAAAGAGTCAAGAAAAATACAAACCAGGAGTAGCCCTACTGACCACAAAAGAGAAGCGGTTCTCTTTTTAAACCTTCCGAAAATGGACACGCCAAACCTTGATTGACAGGGGTGTTTTACAAACATTCAAGGAACTAAAACACACTCATTTCGACATGTAAAGAGAGAACAAATGACCTTATCTACAAAACAGAAATAGAGTTACAGATGTGACTCTACAGTTACAGATGTGAAAAGCAATCTTATGGTTACCAGGGGGTCAGGGGGTGGGGAGGGATAAATGAGAAGATTGGGATTGACACGTACACACTACTACATATAAAACAGGTAACTAATAAGGACCTACTGTATAGCACAGGAAACTCTATTCAGTACTCTGTAATGGGCTATATGGGAAAAGAATCTAAAAAAGAGTGGATATATGTATATGTATAACTGATTCACTTTGCTGTACACCTGAAACTAACACAACGTTGTCAATCAACTCTACTCCAATAAAATTCTTTTTTAAAGTAAAAAAAAGAGTAAACCTTTAGCTGAGAAAGAAAATATAAATCAAAGCAAAATATTCAGTGGCTGCTTTATATGTATGATCAAAGAAACACAAGAACAAAGTCAGAGATGGTTCTGTAAAAGCGAACTTCGGCAGGATTCTGAAGAGGAAATGAGACTGGGCACTAGAAGCCATACTAGGAGTGAAAAGGAAAGAGTGACAGACAACAGGCAAGAGGTGACCTTTCTGAGCATCCTTATTGCAAGTACTTGAAAACGAAGATAAAATGAAGAACCACCTGCCAAAACAAACCGAAACCTGACTGAGTCAAGAAGGAGGAAAACCAAGAGTAGCCCTATTAACCAGGGGGAGAAGAATGCCAGGTGCAGAGTATAATTCATATGAAATCAGAGAATGAATAGTTTTGTTTAGCTTTGTGAATGACAAGTCTAGCTACAAGTGTTTGTTAGCAGCTAAAGAATAAGCAAGGTCGCTTAAGTCTTGCAGCCTTTTTGGCCGGTGTGTGCCTAACGCCGTTTACTCATTTCCGTTTTTGGCTGCAGCAGTACATCAAATGGTGCCATGTACCGTGACGTGTCACACGCTGATTGGCCAAGACCACTTCCTCTGTGAAATGGGCACGTCCCATGACTTCTGTCAGAGGATATAAATTCAGGACGAGGACTGACAAGAGGCAGTCCTCACATGTTGTCCATGGGGTTACTTACTTCACTGATCAAGGACATGGCCATGGAAATGCTAGTGAATATGGTGACTGAATTTCTCACAGAGAAGGTAAAGAAAGTTATAGAAGATAAATTAATGATATATGGAATGGAGCAGGCCCTGACACCCTTAAACTGCTTGGTTATGTACCCAATTAAAGAGATGCTGAGATTTTTACTACACATGATGGCTTCAGTGGCATACAAGCAGCTGGACGTGAATTCTTTAGAAAATAAGGCCATATATATTTTTAAAAAGATGTTTGGTCGCCAACCAGCAGAAGTCATTATGGTTTAATTTCTACTTACATATCCGTTCGGTATCTATACTATCCTTGTGAAATCCTAGAAGATAACACCATATCTTAGTGTATAAGAGGACACATCATTGTGAGAAGCTGACAGCAGAGTTTCGGTTTCCTTACTAATTATAAATCCTAACTCCACCTGCCTAACAAAGAAGACTGATTTGAAACCAGGGGAACATCGCTAACATTATGATAACAATGTTCAGGAGACACAGCTTACTGTCTCGGCGTCTTGCACTGGTTCCTCAACTGCGGTTTCCGCAAACACTGGCAAAAATTTAGAAACCACACTTTTGCTGTTACCGTCAACATACCAACTCTGCCTTCCTGACAATGAATAGATTTGACCCTGGAGAAATAAAGTATTACCAAACTGAAATGTGGTCTCATGCCTGTTTCTGTGCGGACTTCCTTCTCCTGCTGGGGTGAGTCTCCAGCTGGGCGCAGAGCAGGGGAAGGGCCAGATGGTCACCAAGAAGGACCCTGTGAGGCCTTCCCAGAACAGGCCCCCACCCATGTCCTCTGCCTGTCTTTTGTCTGCAGAAAAGGTGCCACTTGGACTAAGGTCTTGGGCTTAACGGGACTTGGAAGCAGCCACTCTGAGCTTTATGCTGTCTGTTTTTTCCCTGGTATAGGCTTCCATCATCTGGCGAGGTCTGGTTTGTATCTGGTTCACACGTGTCTGATCAAAAGTGGGAAGCGCTTCTTTGATTCCATCTGACAGCCCTCTAGGAAAAATTTGGGCAGACTGGTTGACCTATAGTTATAACCCTATAAATAAGGAAAAAATGGTTTAAGACCGTGTGGTCACAATTTTCTTTAGACTCTGGAGAAAACTGGTTGAGATGAAACTCTTGAAATTCCAAAACTGGTTATGATTGCATGTGCAGTTAGAGAAAGCTGGCTTGATAAAACACTTTTTTTTTTTTCAGAACACTGACCCTGAGAGAACAAAAGTATTCTTAGGAGAAAACTTGAAGTCTTATCATGTCCTTGAAGTACAAACACAGCCCACATTGCCTTGGGTTAATTAGAGAACTTAAAGCCAAGGGGGGTTGGGGGTGGGAGGAGGGAAGAAAAAGAAGCCTTTTGACTTCAAGTGTGTAAACTGGACTATCTCACTGGTAGTCGTAAACTGATAAGTTTAATTGCAATGCCTGGTTCATGAAATGTAAAAAGATGAAATAATGAGATCTCTGTTTGTCTGTCTGTATGTAATGTCTCAGTATGAGCCTTTGCCTTTCGATAGTACTGCTGAGGTGAATTTGTAAATGAGCTCTATTTAATTGGCTTGAAGAAAAGTAAGCACTTACAAATCAAATATTTCTAAGGTTCACATCATCTGGGAAATGTTCAATATTAAGTTACTCTCTGGTATTGAAGTCAGTTAAGTTTGTCGTTTAAGTACGTGAGTTAATACAGACATGTCTTTAGAGTCATCAGCGTTAAGTAAGTCATCAGCATTAACTTTCATTGTACCTTTCATAGGTATACTTGAAGTCAGTGAGGTCATATCTGTTGCAAAGTTTGTCATCCAGAAAATTAACTCGGTAGGATGATATTGTCCTAAGTAATAAAATAAACGGTATAGAAGATTTTCGGTAAGCTCTTTAAAATAATTATGTTTTGTTGTTCTGGATTCTTAGTAATTTAAAACTTTAGAGTGTTGCTAAATTAAGTTAAATGATGAGAATTCATTGAGGATCTAAATCATTTTAAGATAAAATCCTGAAACATTAACTGCTGAACACATCTACGTTTACTTACCTTTGCCTTCTTATGAAAAAGCACCAAACATATTGGGGTTTACTAAACACACATTTTGTACCACGTTAAAGAAAAATTGTGCTATGAAAAAAATGTACGTATTAGAGGTTATAAAATATAATGCTGGTTAAAAAAAAAAACCATTCAGTTATTTGATTCTTGGTTTTGTTAAGGTTTTAGGGGTTAAAAATGGTAATATGTAATAACACCTACTAAAAACGATAAGGGAAGCATTTCAGTATGGAAAGCACGTAGGATATATGTTGTCGGCAAAAGAAGGTGTAGAAAATAAAAATATTTTTTGTTGAGAGATAAGAGGAGAATAATTTTGTCCCAAAACTTGCTGGTTTTGGATGGAGAAACATAAGGGACACATTCTATAGACACAGAATATGATAAAAGAAAAAGAAAAAGAGGGGACATTAAGAAGAATTTTGTACGTTTCAGGTTCAATTAAGATTAAATTAAATTTAATGAGGTAAGTGAACTTTATTATTAATCGTAAGCTGCTACAAGACTGGAATTTGGTTTTCTCTCTCGGTTAGAGAACAAAGACTTCCTGGAATATTGAGCTGTCTTTGATTCCAGACTGATTCCCTAGCTAACTTAGAGTTTTCCAGAGGAACCCTGAGGCATCTCAGAGAGAAATATTAAATTAACTAGGGTTACTTGGTATGTTAAATTACATAAGAAGCGTTACCAAATGAATGGTAAGCCTTCTCAGGTTATACTGTGGATTGATGTTATTAATACAGATATTCTAAAAATTATGGAATTCCTACAAATCTGGTATGTCCTGAAATTACCAAGTCATAATTCTGGTTATCGTAACCAAGTTTCTTTATCGATTACACTGTGATCAGGTGTTTCGCCCGGCCTTTAATTCCTTCTGTCATTTATAGATAGTTGTTGTGGTACTCTGATGCTTTTGTAAAAGTGCTTCATCTCCAAGAAGAGTCATAAGAAAGACCGTTCTGACAAGCACTGGTCTCTGATAAATTTCACATTCTACCCCTGAACTGGGTAAGAAATTTTAAAATCCTAATAAAAAACCTGATGGCTTCATAAAACTGTTTAAGAAAAAAGATTAGTTACTGAGTACACTGGTAAATATGGTTATAATGTTCATGGGTTTTTTGTCTGGAATATTACCGGTTTTGTCTGTGATTCCCAGATACAGGGAAGCCCTTCCCCTCAAGCTACTTTATGACTTGCAACAAGGAGGTAAATTACCTCTGTGAGTAAAATTAAATTATTTTTCTTTTCTCTCTGCATGGTTCCTCCAGAAATTAGAGATTCTTGTTTTTTGAGCAGCCTTATCAGGTAAATAAAAAGGACTGTCTCCTGACATGTACAGGAATCTTAATATTTGGGGGACCTCTAGAAGAGAGAAATCCACCCAAGCAAAATCTGTCAGGCCTTTGGCATGGATTTCCTGAGCCTGAGAGGGTTTTGTTTTTGCTTTGGGGGAGTGCGGGGTGCGGGGGAATTCAGTCTGAGACTCTTGAGGAGTTCCACCACAACCAGTTTGGAAGAACCTATGTGGTGAATGGACCGGACTTATTTTAGAAACAAATTAGTCTCGTTTGATGGAGATGAAGGTAAAAAGAGATTATGCTTCAATAGGTATTAAATTCTAGTTCTGTTCATTGAAGTCAGTACTTATGAAAGTTATTGTGTTAGACACACTTTTGCCCTGACGTTCAGGAGAAAAAAAGCTTACCTAATGCAGTTTTCACAGTTTTCACAGAGTATAACCACTTGTGACGTATCACGGCCTGCTTTAAGTCTATTGCTAAAAGCACATGTACAATGCTTGTGGGACAACTGGATATAAATGATAAGATGTATGGCCTATAAAACATTTTCCCATTGACATACCTCTGAGCCGGTTCATGAGATCTGAATAGTCTTCCCCCAACGTGGAGGACTAGACAAAAAGAGGCCCAGCACTGAGGGACATGAAGGAACCCAGAGAAGGCAACTGGGCCACTCTGGCATCCTTGGGAAAATATATTGATTATCAATGCTGTTTATGAAAAGATTTACAATCGAAAGGGAAAATGAAGAAAGAAATTTTCACATATTGAACTCAGGGGAAATCATTCTGGCTTATAAATGATTAAATTTAAACTTTAAGCTAACCAAAACAGCTTCTTTGTGGCCTATGAAATGTGCGTTGTACGTGCTTTAGCCATTAAAATTTTTTGCATTAAAAAAAAAAAAAAATCAAAATGGAATAACTGTGGTTCAGACATCCAAAATGGAGTTAAGTGGTCATTGTGGATGTGGGTTCAGACATGTTCCTATATTACTGAAAACTTGAGTTTTCTAAACTTTATCAGACTTAAGGACACCATCGGCCATTTTCAAAACGGTATCTGCTAGCAGCTTCCAACTGCAACCGTTATGATCTCAAGGTCTTCTTGTAACTATGAAACCTTTCTCCTACTTTAAAAATAGTAATGGCAGGGCTTCCCTGGTGGCGCAGTGGTTGAGAATCTGCCTGCCAATGCAGGGGACACGGGTTCGAGCCCTGGTCTGGGAAGATCCCACATGCCGCGGAGCAACTAGGCCCGTGAGCCACAACTACTGAGCCTGCGCGTCTGGAGCCTGTGCTCTGCAACAAGAGAGGCCGCGGTAGTGAGAGGCCCGCGCACCGCGATGAAGAGTGGCCCCCTCTTGCCGCAACTGGAGAAAGCCCTCGCACAGAAACGAAGACCCAACACAGCCAAAAATAAATTTAAAATTTAAAAAAAAATTATTAAAAAAAAAAAAAAGTAATGGCAAATGAGACAGCTCAAGCTATAGCCTCTCAGCAAAAGGCTACTTGGTTACTAAATATATAGAAAAAGGAAACATTCCAAAACTCATTTTCCTGGTTGCCATCTAAAAGAGGAGGACTCTTTTGAGAAATACTACAAGTGTGTGTTTTAACTATTATCCTCATTGTAATATGTCTAATAATTTTCAAATATTTGTCGAGGGGCTATGAAAAAGCAATCAAAGAGAGAAATCATATTTTCTTAATACAAAATATTGATGCTAAGCTTGGAACTCGAGATTAGTTCCAACTCTGGGTTCATCCCCAAATTAGGTAGGACTACTCCCAAAGGAATTGTAACCGAGCAGGACCCTATGAGGCCTTCCCAGAATAGACCACCACCCACGTCCTCCGCCTGCCTTATGTCTGTAAAAGAAACTTTAGTCAAAGAAGAAATATAATCAGAGAAGTGAGAAAATATAGAAAGAAAGGAAAACAGTCAAGCAAGACAAAATACTAATACTTTAGCCATTACACAAAGTCAAGGGCCTTTCGTTCTTCCTCAAGGACTATAGATAATATTCTGAGCCACGTCCTTTGACCTGCTTTGCAGGTCCTGAAACCAGGCAGAAGAACTTAACTGTGTGCTGCCCACGAGCACGGAGACCCAAGACCAGTTGCAACCAGAAGGTTGATGATGCTGACTCCCAATTACCTCACCACCGACCCATCAGAAGAATGTCCACGAGCTGATCACGCCCTGCTCCTTGAACACGATAAGACTCCTCACTACTCGCTCCAGGACGGGACACACAGTCTTGAGGGCATTAGCCCGCTGTGGCCCCCTTTGCCTGGCAAAGCAGTAAAGCTATTTCTACTTCACCCAAAACTCTGTCTCTGAGATTCAATCCGGTGCCAGGGTACAGAGGCCAAATTATGGAAACAAGATGTGGAGGGAACCCAGCAGCAGCGGGAAGGACAGCGGCCTGGGGCAGGAGGGCTGAGGGGTCTGAGCCCGGATGCGGTTGAGGGCTGGGGAGGTTTCCAAGGGGACATTCTGGAGGGGAGTCCTGAGGAGGCGTCCGTGTGGGGAGCAGGCGCGGCGCTGTGGGTGCAGAGCTGGGAGCTCGGGGCGGCCGCTTCCCCATCTGAGCCGAGGGGCCCCAGGAGCCACGGCGGCCTGGAGAGGAGTCGGGAATGCACAGGGCCCGGGCGCAGGTCGTCAAGGGACAGAATAGGGTCGAACAGAGGGAAGGAGAAGCTCTGCGCCCCGAAAGAGCCCTCAGAAGGGTAAGGACCCACGTGGGAGGGGAAGGGTGTGGACCAGTGTGGACTCCCACAAGCTCTGTGCTTCCCAAGGGGGCCCGTGAGGCTGACGCTTCAAAGAGCGCCAGATGGGACTGAGGCCTCTTTTTGCCTGAAGAAGTGGAACCGCCCAAGTAGTCCCACCCCTGCGGAGTTATTCCTCACCCCGACTTTCCCCGCCCATCCTCCAGGGCAGTGACCCTCTCTTCATCCCCTGCGCCCTGAACTCATCCCCCCTCCCCGGCTTCTCTAGATACTTCTGGGCTCTGCCCACTACAGTCTCTCTCATCCACCATTTCCTGCCCTCCCCACTCCCTGTGTTCTAGATTCTTCTGCCCACGATCCCCTCCACCCCAGGGCCCTGGCTCCTTTTCCACTTCCACTGTGGTCTCAGTTAGTTTCACCTACTCCCACACCTCAGCACCTTGCAAACTCGGCGGAAGGACGTTTGGAGCCCCGAGGTAGACCCGAGGTTTCCTACAGGGCTTCCCCAGATGCTGGAGGCCCCACCCAGACCCACTCTGAGAGCAACCCTGCCCTTCTCAGCCTGGTCCCAGCTGGAGCCTGGAACCCCTGCCCTCGTGTCCCCACCCCGGGCCCTCCCTTCATTGGCCTCCCTCACTTCCCCTGGGCTGGAGTCCAGGAACCTATTCTGGCCCCCGCCAAGTCCCCTGCTCTTTTGAAGGGCCCACACCCTCAGCTCAAGCCTTCTGTCTCCTGCTGGGTCCTGACATCCTCCACTGCCCCCTCATTCTCTGAATTTCTAGCCCCAAGGGATTCAAATCTGCCCCTGAACCTGGTTTCCTGTGCCCTTTCTCCACCCCCTGTTCTTCGGGGTCACTGGGACTCTTCTGTGCATGGAGATATGTGCCTGTGTCTTACTTCCTGCACAAACAGACGCACAGCACACAGAAACATACACGCACACACACAGGCATGTAACCACACGAATACACACACACACACCCGTGTACACACGCGGGTGTCGACAGGCACATACCTACATACATCCACACACATATACACATACATATACGTATTCACACACAAACCCGCACGGGCACACACAGACACACACTCAGCCCAAAGAGTTCCCACACCAAGGTCTTGATTGCTAGGCTCTAAGTGGTGCCACAAGGGGCCCTTCTCTGAAAGCCACTCCCCCTGGGCTGGGACTGGAGTGCATCCCTTCTCTTGCTGACTGTTCAACCCTGACTGTGCTTTGGAGTCAGCTTCATTTCAGACTCTCACCTGCAGAACTATAAGGTCAGGAATGTGACATGTGTGCGCTGGTTGGTTATAGCCGCCAAAGGAAACTAAGACCCCCGCCCTTCTTGAGAGATTGTGCAGATTTCAAAGGAAGTAAGTGCCCTTGTATTCTTTTTCAGGTAGACTGCCTATTTCCTCTTCATTTGTTAGGTCTGGTGTGTTTTGACCGTGCTCCTTCATCTGCTGTGTGTTTTTCTGTCTTCTCATTTTGCTTATCTTACTGTGTTTGGGGTCTCCTTTTCACAGGCTGCAGGTTCATAGCTCCCGTTGTTTTTGGTATCTGTCCCCAGTGGCTAAGGTTGGTTCAGTGGGTTGTGTAAGCTTCCTGGTGGAGAGGACTAGTGCCTGTGTTCTGGTGGATGAGGCTGGATCTTGTCTTTCTGGTGGGCACGTCCACGTCTGGTGGTGTGTTTTGGGGTGTCTGTGGCCTTATTATGATTTTAGGCAGCCCCTCTGCTAATGGATGGGGCTGTGTTCCTGTCTTCCTAGTTGTTTGGCATAGGGTGTCCAGCACTGTAGCTTGCTGGTCATTGAGTGAAGCTGGGTCTTGATGTTGAGATGGAGATCTCTGAGAGATTTTCGCCGTTTGGTATTACGTGGAGCTGGGAGGTCTCTTGTGGACCAGCGTCCTGAAGTTGGCTCTCCCACCTCAGAGGCACAGCCCTGATGCCTGGCTGGAGCACCAAGAGCCTTTCATCCACACGGCTCAGAATAAAAGGGAGAAAAAATAGAAAGAAAGAAAGCAAGACGATAAAATAAAATAAAATAAAATAAAATAAAATAAAGCTATTATAATAAAAAATAAGAAAAAAATTATTAAGAAAAATTTATTAAGAAAAAAATTTTTTTAATTTTTAAAAATAAATTTATTAATTTTTTATAATAAAAAATATGAAAAAACTTATTAAGAAAAAAATTTTAATTTTGAAAAATAGAAAATAAGGAAAAAATTATTAAGAAAACATTTATTAAGAAAATTTTTTTAAGTTAAAAAAACAAAACAAACAAAAAAAAACGGACGGACCGAACCCTAGGACAAATGGTGAAAGCAAAGCTATACAGACAAAATCTCACCCAGAAGCGTACACATATACACTCACAAAAAAAGGAAAAGGGGAAAAATTACTATATCCTGCTCCCAAAGTCCACCTCCTGAATTTGGGATGATTCGTTGTCTATTCAGGTATTCAACAGATGCAGGTACATCAAGTTTTTTGTGGAGCTTTAATCCGCTGCTTCTGAGGCTGCTGGGAGACATTTCCCTTTCTCTTCTTTGTTAGCACAGCTGCCGGGGTTCAGCTTTGGATTCGGCCCCGCCTCTGCGTGTAGGTCGCCTGAGGGCGTCTGTTCTTCGCTCACACAGGACGGGGTTAAAGGAGCAGCTGCTTCGGGGGCTCTGGCTCACTCAGGCCGCGGGGAGGGAGGGGTACGGATGCGGGGCGAGCCTGCGGCGGCAGAGGCTGGCGTGACGTTGCAGCCGCCTGAGGTGCGCCGTGCGTTTTCCCGGGGAAGTTGTCCCCAGATCACGGGAGCCTGGCCGTGGCGGGCTGCGCCGGCTCCCGGGAGGGGCGGTGTGGAGAGTGACCTGTGCTCGCACACAGGCTTCTTGGTGGCGGCAGCAGCAGCCTTAGCGTCTCATGCCCGTCTCTGGGGTCCGCGCTGATGGCCGCGGCTCGCGCCCGTCTCTGGAGCTCGTTTAGGCGGCGCTCTGAATCCCCTCTCCTTGCGCACCGCGAAACAAAGAGGCAAAAAAAGTGTCTTGCCTCTTCGGCAGCTGCAGACTTTATCCCGGGCTCCCTCCCGGCCAGCTGTGGTGCGCTAACCCCTTCAGGCTGTGTCCACGCCGCCAACCCCAGTCCTCTCCCTGCGATCCGACCGAAGCCCGAGCCGCATCTCCCAGCCCCCCGCCCGCCCCGGCGGCTGAGCAGACGAGCCTCTCGGGCTGGTGAGTGCTGCTCGGCGCCGAGCCTCTGTGCGGGAATCTCTCCGCTTTGCCTTCCGCACCCCTGTGGCTGCGCTCTCCTCCGTGGCTCCGAAGCTGCCCCCCTCCGCCACCCGCAGTCTCCGCCCGAGAAAGGGCTTCCTAGTGTGTGGAGACCTTTCCTCCTTCACAGCTCCCTCCCACTGGTGCAGGTCCCGTCCCTATTCTTTTGTCTCTGTTATTTCTTTTTTCTTTTGCCCTACCCAAGTACGTGGGGAGTTTCTTGCCTTTTGGGAGGTCTGACGTCTTCTGCCAGCGTTCAGTGGGTGTCCTGTAGGAGCAGTTCCACGTGTAGATGTATTTCTAATATATCTGTGGGAAGGAAGGCGATCTCCGCGTCTTACTCTTCCGCCATCTTGCCCCCTGATCCAAGTGCCCTTGTAGACAAGAGCTTCGGGAATTTCTGGGGGTCCAGTGGTTAGGACACGGCGCTTTCACTGCCAAGGGCCCAGGCTCAATCCCTGGCTGGGGAACTAAGGTCCTGCAAGCCGCTCAGCGTGGCAAAACAACAACAATCCCTAGAGTTCCTCAAATTATTGATTTACACTGTGTGTCTTTTTCTTGACTAGACCCTGCATTCCTGGAGGGCAGGAACTGAGTGTTTCTTTGGGTGAGAATCTCAGGCGTGTGGTCAACTGCTTGTGGTATACAAGCTTCAGCTCAGCCTTGTCGATCTTTAGGATGTGAATCTGCCAAGAGAACTGAGTGGAGCCTTTCTGGTTATGGGAGGGGCATGAGCCCAGGCCCAGAGTTGCAAATGGATGGAAGGCATGCTTGAGTGCACTGGGGGCACCCCGTGTAGTGTCTGCACACCCGGTACAGGACATGGGAGTTTTATGCTGTAGCCGCTGGGGACAGGGACATTGATGGCAGCCGAGGTGAGGAGTTAAGAAGAGAAACTAGGGACTTCCCTGGTGGCGCAGTGGTTAAGAATCCGCCTGCCAATGCAGGGGACACGGGTTCGAGCCCTGGTCCGGGAGGATCCCACATTCCACAGAGCTACTAAGCCCATGCGCCACAACTACTGAGCCTGTGCTCTAGAGCCGGCGACCCACAACTACTGACCGCCGTGCCACAACTGCTGAAGCCTGCGCACTTAGAGCCCGTGCTCTCCAACAGGAGAAGCCACCGCAATGAGAAGCCCCCGCATCGCAACGAAGATCCAATGCAGCCAGAAATTAATTAATTAATTTTAAAAAATGCTCTGTAATGTCCTATATGGGAAAAGAATCTAAAAAAGAGTGGATATATGTATATGTGTAACAGATTCACTTTGCTGTACACCTGAAACTAACACAACGTTGTCAATCAACCATACGCCAATAAAACATTTTTTAAAACGTAAAAAAAAAAAGAACAAAACGTTAACTAAGAAAAAAAATCTAAATTAAAGCAAAATACTCAGTGGCTGGTTAATATGTATTATAAAACAACAATAACAACAACAAAGTCAGAGATGGTTTTGTATAAGCAAACTTTGGCAGGATTCTGAAGAAAAAATGAGACTGGGCACAATATGCCATATTAGGAGTGAAAAGGAAAGAATGACAGACAACAGACAAGAGGTGGACTTTATGAGCATCCTTATTGCAACTACTTGAAAACAAAGATAAAATGAAGAACCACTTACAAATGTGAACTTAAAGCAGACTTAAAGAGTCAAGAAAAATACAAACCAGGAGTAGCCCTACTGACCACAAAAGAGAAGCGGTTCTCTTTTTAAACCTTCCGAAAATGGACACGCCAAACCTTGATTGACAGGGGTGTTTTACAAACATTCAAGGAACTAAAACACACTCATTTCGACATGTAAAGAGAGAACAAATGACCTTATCTACAAAACAGAAATAGAGTTACAGATGTGACTCTACAGTTACAGATGTGAAAAGCAATCTTATGGTTACCAGGGGGTCAGGGGGTGGGGAGGGATAAATGAGAAGATTGGGATTGACACGTACACACTACTACATATAAAACAGGTAACTAATAAGGACCTACTGTATAGCACAGGGAACTCTATTCAGTACTCTGTAATGGGCTATATGGGAAAAGAATCTAAAAAAGAGTGGATATATGTATATGTATAACTGATTCACTTTGCTGTACACCTGAAACTAACACAACGTTGTCAATCAACTCTACTCCAATAAAATTCTTTTTTAAAGTAAAAAAAAGAGTAAACCTTTAGCTGAGAAAGAAAATATAAATCAAAGCAAAATATTCAGTGGCTGCTTTATATGTATGATCAAAGAAACACAAGAACAAAGTCAGAGATGGTTCTGTAAAAGCGAACTTCGGCAGGATTCTGAAGAGGAAATGAGACTGGGCACTAGAAGCCATACTAGGAGTGAAAAGGAAAGAGTGACAGACAACAGGCAAGAGGTGACCTTTCTGAGCATCCTTATTGCAAGTACTTGAAAACGAAGATAAAATGAAGAACCACCTGCCAAAACAAACCGAAACCTGACTGAGTCAAGAAGGAGGAAAACCAAGAGTAGCCCTATTAACCAGGGGGAGAAGAATGCCAGGTGCAGAGTATAATTCATATGAAATCAGAGAATGAATAGTTTTGTTTAGCTTTGTGAATGACAAGTCTAGCTACAAGTGTTTGTTAGCAGCTAAAGAATAAGCAAGGTCGCTTAAGTCTTGCAGCCTTTTTGGCCGGTGTGTGCCTAACGCCGTTTACTCATTTCCGTTTTTGGCTGCAGCAGTACATCAAATGGTGCCATGTACCGTGACGTGTCACACGCTGATTGGCCAAGACCACTTCCTCTGTGAAATGGGCACGTCCCATGACTTCTGTCAGAGGATATAAATTCAGGACGAGGACTGACAAGAGGCAGTCCTCACATGTTGTCCATGGGGTTACTTACTTCACTGATCAAGGACATGGCCATGGAAATGCTAGTGAATATGGTGACTGAATTTCTCACAGAGAAGGTAAAGAAAGTTATAGAAGATAAATTAATGATATATGGAATGGAGCAGGCCCTGACACCCTTAAACTGCTTGGTTATGTACCCAATTAAAGAGATGCTGAGATTTTTACTACACATGATGGCTTCAGTGGCATACAAGCAGCTGGACGTGAATTCTTTAGAAAATAAGGCCATATATATTTTTAAAAAGATGTTTGGTCGCCAACCAGCAGAAGTCATTATGGTTTAATTTCTACTTACATATCCGTTCGGTATCTATACTATCCTTGTGAAATCCTAGAAGATAACACCATATCTTAGTGTATAAGAGGACACATCATTGTGAGAAGCTGACAGCAGAGTTTCGGTTTCCTTACTAATTATAAATCCTAACTCCACCTGCCTAACAAAGAAGACTGATTTGAAACCAGGGGAACATCGCTAACATTATGATAACAATGTTCAGGAGACACAGCTTACTGTCTCGGCGTCTTGCACTGGTTCCTCAACTGCGGTTTCCGCAAACACTGGCAAAAATTTAGAAACCACACTTTTGCTGTTACCGTCAACATACCAACTCTGCCTTCCTGACAATGAATAGATTTGACCCTGGAGAAATAAAGTATTACCAAACTGAAATGTGGTCTCATGCCTGTTTCTGTGCGGACTTCCTTCTCCTGCTGGGGTGAGTCTCCAGCTGGGCGCAGAGCAGGGGAAGGGCCAGATGGTCACCAAGAAGGACCCTGTGAGGCCTTCCCAGAACAGGCCCCCACCCATGTCCTCTGCCTGTCTTTTGTCTGCAGAAAAGGTGCCACTTGGACTAAGGTCTTGGGCTTAACGGGACTTGGAAGCAGCCACTCTGAGCTTTATGCTGTCTGTTTTTTCCCTGGTATAGGCTTCCATCATCTGGCGAGGTCTGGTTTGTATCTGGTTCACACGTGTCTGATCAAAAGTGGGAAGCGCTTCTTTGATTCCATCTGACAGCCCTCTAGGAAAAATTTGGGCAGACTGGTTGACCTATAGTTATAACCCTATAAATAAGGAAAAAATGGTTTAAGACCGTGTGGTCACAATTTTCTTTAGACTCTGGAGAAAACTGGTTGAGATGAAACTCTTGAAATTCCAAAACTGGTTATGATTGCATGTGCAGTTAGAGAAAGCTGGCTTGATAAAACACTTTTTTTTTTTTCAGAACACTGACCCTGAGAGAACAAAAGTATTCTTAGGAGAAAACTTGAAGTCTTATCATGTCCTTGAAGTACAAACACAGCCCACATTGCCTTGGGTTAATTAGAGAACTTAAAGCCAAGGGGGGTTGGGGGTGGGAGGAGGGAAGAAAAAGAAGCCTTTTGACTTCAAGTGTGTAAACTGGACTATCTCACTGGTAGTCGTAAACTGATAAGTTTAATTGCAATGCCTGGTTCATGAAATGTAAAAAGATGAAATAATGAGATCTCTGTTTGTCTGTCTGTATGTAATGTCTCAGTATGAGCCTTTGCCTTTCGATAGTACTGCTGAGGTGAATTTGTAAATGAGCTCTATTTAATTGGCTTGAAGAAAAGTAAGCACTTACAAATCAAATATTTCTAAGGTTCACATCATCTGGGAAATGTTCAATATTAAGTTACTCTCTGGTATTGAAGTCAGTTAAGTTTGTCGTTTAAGTACGTGAGTTAATACAGACATGTCTTTAGAGTCATCAGCGTTAAGTAAGTCATCAGCATTAACTTTCATTGTACCTTTCATAGGTATACTTGAAGTCAGTGAGGTCATATCTGTTGCAAAGTTTGTCATCCAGAAAATTAACTCGGTAGGATGATATTGTCCTAAGTAATAAAATAAACGGTATAGAAGATTTTCGGTAAGCTCTTTAAAATAATTATGTTTTGTTGTTCTGGATTCTTAGTAATTTAAAACTTTAGAGTGTTGCTAAATTAAGTTAAATGATGAGAATTCATTGAGGATCTAAATCATTTTAAGATAAAATCCTGAAACATTAACTGCTGAACACATCTACGTTTACTTACCTTTGCCTTCTTATGAAAAAGCACCAAACATATTGGGGTTTACTAAACACACATTTTGTACCACGTTAAAGAAAAATTGTGCTATGAAAAAAATGTACGTATTAGAGGTTATAAAATATAATGCTGGTTAAAAAAAAAAACCATTCAGTTATTTGATTCTTGGTTTTGTTAAGGTTTTAGGGGTTAAAAATGGTAATATGTAATAACACCTACTAAAAACGATAAGGGAAGCATTTCAGTATGGAAAGCACGTAGGATATATGTTGTCGGCAAAAGAAGGTGTAGAAAATAAAAATATTTTTTGTTGAGAGATAAGAGGAGAATAATTTTGTCCCAAAACTTGCTGGTTTTGGATGGAGAAACATAAGGGACACATTCTATAGACACAGAATATGATAAAAGAAAAAGAAAAAGAGGGGACATTAAGAAGAATTTTGTACGTTTCAGGTTCAATTAAGATTAAATTAAATTTAATGAGGTAAATGAACTTTATTATTAATCGTAAGCTGCTACAAGACTGGAATTTGGTTTTCTCTCTCGGTTAGAGAACAAAGACTTCCTGGAATATTGAGCTGTCTTTGATTCCAGACTGATTCCCTAGCTAACTTAGAGTTTTCCAGAGGAACCCTGAGGCATCTCAGAGAGAAATATTAAATTAACTAGGGTTACTTGGTATGTTAAATTACATAAGAAGCGTTACCAAATGAATGGTAAGCCTTCTCAGGTTATACTGTGGATTGATGTTATTAATACAGATATTCTAAAAATTATGGAATTCCTACAAATCTGGTATGTCCTGAAATTACCAAGTCATAATTCTGGTTATCGTAACCAAGTTTCTTTATCGATTACACTGTGATCAGGTGTTTCGCCCGGCCTTTAATTCCTTCTGTCATTTATAGATGTTGTGGTACTCTGATGCTTTTGTAAAAGTGCTTCATCTCCAAGAAGAGTCATAAGAAAGACCGTTCTGACAAGCACTGGTCTCTGATAAATTTCACATTCTACCCCTGAACTGGGTAAGAAATTTAAAAATCCTAATAAAAAACCTGATGGCGTCATAAAACTGTTTAAGAAAAAAGATTAGTTACTGAGTACACTGGTAAATATGGTTATAATGTTCATGGGTTTTTTGTCTGGAATATTACCGGTTTTGTCTGTGATTCCCAGATACAGGGAAGCCCTTCCCCTCAAGCTACTTTATGACTTGCAACAAGGAGGTAAATTACCTCTGTGAGTAAAATTAAATTATTTTTCTTTTCTCTCTGCATGGTTCCTCCAGAAATTAGAGATTCTTGTTTTTTGAGCAGCCTTATCAGGTAAATAAAAAGGACTGTCTCCTGACATGTACAGGAATCTTAATATTTGGGGGACCTCTAGAAGAGAGAAATCCACCCAAGCAAAATCTGTCAGGCCTTTGGCATGGATTTCCTGAGCCTGAGAGGGTTTTGTTTTTGCTTTGGGGGAGTGCGGGGTGCGGGGGAATTCAGTCTGAGACTCTTGAGGAGTTCCACCACAACCAGTTTGGAAGAACCTATGTGGTGAATGGACCGGACTTATTTTAGAAACAAATTAGTCTCGTTTGATGGAGATGAAGGTAAAAAGAGATTATGCTTCAATAGGTATTAAATTCTAGTTCTGTTCATTGAAGTCAGTACTTATGAAAGTTATTGTGTTAGACACACTTTTGCCCTGACGTTCAGGAGAAAAAAAGCTTACCTAATGCAGTTTTCACAGTTTTCACAGAGTATAACCACTTGTGACGTATCACGGCCTGCTTTAAGTCTATTGCTAAAAGCACATGTACAATGCTTGTGGGACAACTGGATATAAATGATAAGATGTATGGCCTATAAAACATTTTCCCATTGACATACCTCTGAGCCGGTTCATGAGATCTGAATAGTCTTCCCCCAACGTGGAGGACTAGACAAAAAGAGGCCCAGCACTGAGGGACATGAAGGAACCCAGAGAAGGCAACTGGGCCACTCTGGCATCCTTGGGAAAATATATTGATTATCAATGCTGTTTATGAAAAGATTTACAATCGAAAGGGAAAATGAAGAAAGAAATTTTCACATATTGAACTCAGGGGAAATCATTCTGGCTTATAAATGATTAAATTTAAACTTTAAGCTAACCAAAACAGCTTCTTTGTGGCCTATGAAATGTGCGTTGTACGTGCTTTAGCCATTAAAATTTTTTGCATTAAAAAAAAAAAAAAATCAAAATGGAATAACTGTGGTTCAGACATCCAAAATGGAGTTAAGTGGTCATTGTGGATGTGGGTTCAGACATGTTCCTATATTACTGAAAACTTGAGTTTTCTAAACTTCATCAGACTTAAGGACACCATCGGCCATTTTCAAAACGGTATCTGCTAGCAGCTTCCAACTGCAACCGTTATGATCTCAAGGTCTTCTTGTAACTATGAAACCTTTCTCCTACTTTCAAAATAGTAATGGCAGGGCTTCCCTGGTGGCGCAGTGGTTGAGAATCTGCCTGCCAATGCAGGGGACACGGGTTCGAGCCCTGGTCTGGGAAGATCCCACATGCCGCGGAGCAACTAGGCCTGTGAGCCACAACTACTGAGCCTGCGCGTCTGGAGCCTGTGCTCTGTAACAAGAGAGGCCACGATAGTGAGAGGCCCGCGCACCGCGATGAAGAGTGGCCCCCTCTTGCCGCAACTGGAGAAAGCCCTCGCACAGAAACGAAGACCCAACACAGCCAAAAATAAATTTAAAATTAAAAAAAAAAATTATTAAAAAAAAAAAAAAAGTAATGGCAAATGAGACAGCTCAAGCTATAGCCTCTCAGCAAAAGGCTACTTGGTTACTAAATATATAGAAAAAGGAAACATTCCAAAACTCATTTTCCTGGTTGCCATCTAAAAGAGGAGGACTCTTTTGAGAAATACTACAAGTGTGTGTTTTAACTATTATCCTCATTGTAATATGTCTAATAATTTTCAAATATTTGTCGAGGGGCTATGAAAAAGCAATCAAAGAGAGAAATCATATTTTCTTAATACAAAATATTGATGCTAAGCTTGGAACTCGAGATTAGTTCCAACTCTGGGTTCATCCCCAAATTAGGTAGGACTACTCCCAAAGGAATTGTAACCGAACAGGACCCTATGAGGCCTTCCCAGAATAGACCACCACCCACGTCCTCCGCCTGCCTTATGTCTGTAAAAGAAACTTTAGTCAAAGAAGAAATATAATCAGAGAAGTGAGAAAATATAGAAAGAAAGGAAAACAGTCAAGCAAGACAAAATACTAATACTTTAGCCATTACACAAAGTCAAGGGCCTTTCGTTCTTCCTCAAGGACTATAGATAATATTCTGAGCCACGTCCTTTGACCTGCTTTGCAGGTCCTGAAACCAGGCAGAAGAACTTAACTGTGTGCTGCCCACGAGCACGGAGACCCCAGACCAGTTGCAACCAGAAGGTTGATGATGCTGACTCCCAATTACCTCACCACCGACCCATCAGAAGAATGTCCACGAGCTGATCACGCCCTGCTCCTTGAACACGATAAGACTCCTCACTACTCGCTCCAGGACGGGACACACAGTCTTGAGGGCATTAGCCCGCTGTGGCCCCATTTGCCTGGCAAAGCAGTAAAGCTATTTCTACTTCACCCAAAACTCTGTCTCTGAGATTTAATCCGGTGCCAGGGTACAGAGGCCAAATTATGGAAACAAGATGTGGAGGGAACCCGGGAGCAGCGGGAAGGACAGCGGCCTGGGGCAGGAGGGCTGAGGGGTCTGAGCCCGGATGCGGTTGAGGGCTGGGGAGGTTTCCAAGGGGACATTCTGGAGGGGAGTCCTGAGGAGGCGTCCGTGTGGGGAGCAGGCGCGGCGCTGTGGGTGCAGAGCTGGGAGCTCGGGGCGGCCGCTTCCCCATCTGAGCCGAGGGGCCCCAGGAGCCACGGCGGCCTGGAGAGGAGTCAGGAATGCACAAGGCCCGGGCGCAGGTCGTCAAGGGACAGAATAGGGTCGAACAGAGGGAAGGAGAAGCTCTGCGCCCCGAAAGAGCCCTCAGAAGGGTAAGGACCCACGTGGGAGGGGAAGGGTGTGGACCAGTGTGGACTCCCACAAGCTCTGTGCTTCCCAAGGGGGCCCGTGAGGCTGACGCTTCAAAGAGCGCCAGATGGGACTGAGGCCTCTTTTTGCCTGAAGAAGTGGAACCGCCCAAGTAGTCCCACCCCTGCGGAGTTATTCCTCACCCCGACTTTCCCCGCCCATCCTCCAGGGCAGTGACCCTCTCTTCATCCCCTGCGCCCTGAACTCATCCCCCCTCCCCGGCTTCTCTAGATACTTCTGGGCTCTGCCCACTACAGTCTCTCTCATCCACCATTTCCTGCCCTCCCCACTCCCTGTGTTCTAGATTCTTCTGCCCACGATCCCCTCCACCCCAGGGCCCTGGCTCCTTTTCCACTTCCACTGTGGTCTCAGTTAGTTTCACCTACTCCCACACCTCAGCACCTTGCAAACTCGGCGGAAGGACGTTTGGAGCCCCGAGGTAGACCCGAGGTTTCCTACAGGGCTTCCCCAGATGCTGGAGGCCCCACCCAGACCCACTCTGAGAGCAACCCTGCCCTTCTCAGCCTGGTCCCAGCTGGAGCCTGGAACCCCTGCCCTCGTGTCCCCACCCCGGGCCCTCCCTTCATTGGCCTCCCTCACTTCCCCTGGGCTGGAGTCCAGGAACCTATTCTGGCCCCCGCCAAGTCCCCTGCTCTTTTGAAGGGCCCACACCCTCAGCTCAAGCCTTCTGTCTCCTGCTGGGTCCTGACATCCTCCACTGCCCCCTCATTCTCTGAATTTCTAGCCCCAAGGGATTCAAATCTGCCCCTGAACCTGGTTTCCTGTGCCCTTTCTCCACCCCCTGTTCTTCGGGGTCACTGGGACTCTTCTGTGCATGGAGATATGTGCCTGTGTCTTACTTCCTGCACAAACAGACGCACAGCACACAGAAACATACACGCACACACACAGGCATGTAACCACACGAATACACACACACACACCCGTGTACACACGCGGGTGTCGACAGGCACATACCTACATACATCCACACACATATACACATACATATACGTATTCACACACAAACCCGCACGGGCACACACAGACACACACTCAGCCCAAAGAGTTCCCACACCAAGGTCTTGATTGCTAGGCTCTAAGTGGTGCCACAAGGGGCCCTTCTCTGAAAGCCACTCCCCCTGGGCTGGGACTGGAGTGCATCCCTTCTCTTGCTGACTGTTCAACCCTGACTGTGCTTTGGAGTCAGCTTCATTTCAGACTCTCACCTGCAGAACTATAAGGTCAGGAATGTGACATGTGTGCGCTGGTTGGTTATAGCCGCCAAAGGAAACTAAGACCCCCGCCCTTCTTGAGAGATTGTGCAGATTTCAAAGGAAGTAAGTGCCCTTGTATTCTTTTTCAGGTAGACTGCCTATTTCCTCTTCATTTGTTAGGTCTGGTGTGTTTTGACCGTGCTCCTTCATCTGCTGTGTGTTTTTCTGTCTTCTCATTTTGCTTATCTTACTGTGTTTGGGGTCTCCTTTTCACAGGCTGCAGGTTCGTAGCTCCCGTTGTTTTTGGTATCTGTCCCCAGTGGCTAAGGTTGGTTCAGTGGGTTGTGTAAGCTTCCTGGTGGAGAGGACTAGTGCCTGTGTTCTGGTGGATGAGGCTGGATCTTGTCTTTCTGGTGGGCACGTCCACGTCTGGTGGTGTGTTTTGGGGTGTCTGTGGCCTTATTATGATTTTAGGCAGCCCCTCTGCTAATGGATGGGGCTGTGTTCCTGTCTTGCTAGTTGTTTGGCATAGGGTGTCCAGCACTGTAGCTTGCTGGTCATTGAGTGAAGCTGGGTCTTGATGTTGAGATGGAGATCTCTGAGAGATTTTCGCCGTTTGGTATTACGTGGAGCTGGGAGGTCTCTTGTGGACCAGCGTCCTGAAGTTGGCTCTCCCACCTCAGAGGCACAGCCCTGATGCCTGGCTGGAACACCAAGAGCCTTTCATCCACACGGCTCAGAATAAAAGGGAGAAAAAATAAAAAGAAAGAAAGAAAGAGGATAAAATAAAATAAAATAAAATAAAATAAAGCTATTATAATAAAAAATAAGAAAAAAATTATTAAGAAAAATTTATTAAGAAAAAAATTTTTTTAATTTTTAAAAATAAATTTATTAATTTTTTATAATAAAAATATGAAAAAACTTATTAAGAAAAAAATTTTAATTTTTAAAAATAGAAAATAAGGAAAAAATTATTAAGAAAACATTTATTAAGAAAAAAATTTTTCTAATTTTTAAAAATAAACTTTTTAAATTTTTATAATAAAAAATAAGAAAAAATTATTAAGAAAAAAATTTATTAAGAAAATAAATTTTTTAATTTTTTAAAAATAAAAAATATGAAAAAACTTATTAAGAAAAATTTTTTTTAATTTTTAAAAATAGAAAATAAGGAAAAAATTATTAAGAAAACATTTATTAAGAAAAATTTTTTTAAGTTAAAAAAACAAAACAAACAAAAAATACGGACGGACCGAACCCTAGGTCAAATGGTGAAAGCAAAGCTATACAGACAAAATCTCACCCAGAAGCATACACATATACACTCACAAAAAAAGGAAAAGGGGAAAAAGTAATATATCCTGCTCCCAAAGTCCACCTCCTGAATTTGGGTGATTCGTTGTCTATTCAGGTATTCAACAGATGCAGGTACATCAAGTTTTTTGTGGAGCTTTAATCCGCTGCTTCTGAGGCTGCTGGGAGACATTTCCCTTTCTCTTCTTTGTTAGCACAGCTGCCGGGGTTCAGCTTTGGATTCGGCCCCGCCTCTGCGTGTAGGTCGCCTGAGGGCGTCTGTTCTTCGCTCACACAGGACGGGGTTAAAGGAGCAGCTGCTTCGGGGGCTCTGGCTCACTCAGGCCGCGGGGAGGGAGGGGTACGGATGCGGGGCGAGCCTGCGGCGGCAGAGGCTGGCGTGACGTTGCAGCCGCCTGAGGCGCGCCGTGCGTTTTCCCGGGGAAGTTGTCCCCAGATCACGGGAGCCTGGCCGTGGCGGGCTGCGCCGGCTCCCGGGAGGGGCGGTGTGGAGAGTGACCTGTGCTCGCACACAGGCTTCTTGGTGGCGGCAGCAGCAGCCTTAGCGTCTCATGCCCGTCTCTGGGGTCCGCGCTGATGGCCGCGGCTCGCGCCCGTCTCTGGAGCTCGTTTAGGCGGCGCTCTGAATCCCCTCTCCTTGCGCACCGCGAAACAAAGAGGCAAGAAAAAGTGTCTTGCCTCTTCGGCAGCTGCAGACTTTTTCCCGGGCTCCCTCCCGGCCAGCTGTGGTGCGCTAACCCCTTCAGGCTGTGTCCACGCCGCCAACCCCAGTCCTCTCCCTGCGATCCGACCGAAGCCCGAGCCGCAGCTCCCAGCCCCCGCCGGCCCCGGCGGCTGAGCAGACGAGCCTCTCGGGCTGGTGAGTGCTGCTCGGCGCCGAGCCTCTGTGCGGGAATCTCTCCGCTTTGCCCTCCGCACCCCTGTGGCTGCGCTCTCCTCCGTGGCTCCGAAGCTGCCCCCCTCCGCCACCCGCAGTCTCCGCCCGCGAAAGGGCTTCCTAGTGTGTGGAGACCTTTCCTCCTTCACAGCTCCCTCCCACTGGTGCAGGTCCCGTCCCTATTCTTTTGTCTCTGTTATTTCTTTTTTCTTTTGCCCTACCCAAGTACGTGGGGAGTTTCTTGCCTTTTGGGAGGTCTGACGTCTTCTGCCAGCGTTCAGTGGGTGTCCTGTAGGAGCAGTTCCACGTGTAGATGTATTTCTAATGTATCTGTGGGAAGGAAGGCGATCTCCGCGTCTTACTCTTCCGCCATCTTGCCCCCTGATCCAAGTGCCCTTGTAGACAAGAGCTTCGGGAATTTCTGGGGGCCCAGTGGTTAGGACACGGCGCTTTCACTGCCAAGGGCCCAGGCTCAATCCCTGGCTGGGGAACTAAGGTCCTGCAAGCCGCTCAGCGTGGCAAAACAACAACAATCCCTAGAGTTCCTCAAATTATTGATTTACACTGTGTGTCTTTTTCTTGACTGGACCCTGCATTCCTGGAGGGCAGGAACTGAGTGTTTCTTTGGGTGAGAATCTCAGGCGTGTGGTCAACTGCTTGTGGTATACGAGCTTCAGCTCAGCCTTGTCGATCTTTAGGATGTGAATCTGCCAAGAGAACTGAGTGGAGCCTTTCTGGTTATGGGAGGGGCATGAGCCCAGGCCCAGAGTTGCAAATGGATGGAAGGCATGCTTGAGTGCACTGGGGGCACCCCGTGTAGTGTCTGCACACCCGGTACAGGACATGGGAGTTTTATGCTGTAGCCGCTGGGGACAGGGACATTGATGGCAGCCGAGGTGAGGAGTTAAGAAGAGAAACTAGGGACTTCCCTGGTGGCGCAGTGGTTAAGAATCCGCCTGCCAATGCAGGGGACACGGGTTCGAGCCCTGGTCCGGGAAGATCCCACATTCCACAGAGCTACTAAGCCCATGCGCCACAACTACTGAGCCTGTGCTCTAGAGCCAGCGACCCACAACTACTGACCCCCGTGCCACAACTGCTGAAGCCTGCGCACTTAGAGCCCGTGCTCTCCAACAGGAGAAGCCACCGCAATGAGAAGCCCCCGCACCGCAACGAAGATCCAATGCAGCCAGAAATTAATTAATTAATTTAAAAAAAAAACTCTGTAATGTCCTATATGGGAAAAGAATCTAAAAAAGAGTGGATATATGTATATGTATAACAGATTCACTTTGCTGTACACCTGAAACTAACACAACGTTGTCAATCAACCATACGCCAATAAAACATTTTTAAAACGTAAAAAAAAAAGAACAAAACGTTAACTAAGAAAAAACATCTAAGTTAAAGCAAAATACTCAGTGGCTGGCTAATATGTATTATAAAACAACAATAACAACAACAAAGTCAGAGATGGTTTTGTATAAGCAAACTTTGGCAGGATTCTGAAGAAAAAATGAGACTGGGCACAATATGCCATATTAGGAGTGAAAAGGAAAGAATGACAGACAACAGACAAGAGGTGGACTTTATGAGCATCCTTATTGCAACTACTTGAAAACAAAGATAAAATGAAGAACCACTTACAAATGTGAACTTAAAGCAGACTTAAAGAGTCAAGAAAAATACAAACCAGGAGTAGCCCTACTGACCACAAAAGAGAAGCGGTTCTCTTTTTAAACCTTCCGAAAATGGACACGCCAAACCTTGATTGACAGGGGTGTTTTACAAACATTCAAGGAACTAAAACACACTCATTTCGACATGTAAAGAGAGAACAAATGACCTTATCTACAAAACAGAAATAGAGTTACAGATGTGACTCTACAGTTACAGATGTGAAAAGCAATCTTATGGTTACCAGGGGGTCAGGGGGTGGGGAGGGATAAATGAGAAGATTGGGATTGACACGTACACACTACTACATATAAAACAGGTAACTAATAAGGACCTACTGTATAGCACAGGGAACTCTATTCAGTACTCTGTAATGGGCTATATGGGAAAAGAATCTAAAAAAGAGTGGATATATGTATATGTATAACTGATTCACTTTGCTGTACACCTGAAACTAACACAACGTTGTCAATCAACTCTACTCCAATAAAATTCTTTTTTAAAGTAAAAAAAAGAGTAAACCTTTAGCTGAGAAAGAAAATATAAATCAAAGCAAAATATTCAGTGGCTGCTTTATATGTATGATCAAAGAAACACAAGAACAAAGTCAGAGATGGTTCTGTAAAAGCAAACTTCGGCAGGAGTCTGAAGAGGAAATGAGACTGGGCACTAGAAGCCATACTAGGAGTGAAAATGAAAGAGTGACAGACAACAGGCAAGAGGTGACCTTTCTGAGCATCCTTATTGCAAGTACTTGAAAACGAAGATAAAATGAAGAACCACCTGCAAAAACAAACCGAAACCTGACTGAGTCAAGAAGGAGGAAAAGGTGCCCGCTTCTTCCAGGAGACACGACCCTGAGTCAGAGTGCAGCCTGCCTAACGAGCAAAGAGTGGGCTGTAGTTCACCCCTATTCAGTCCCTCTGCCAGGCACCACTGTGCAAGGCACAACTCCACATCTGTGTATGGTGACCCTGTACTGAAGGAGTCCAAGGTATGTCCATTGTTCTCAGTCTTCAGGCAGACGATGTAAACAAAGAGCTTTGCAACTGTAAATAGGTAGCTATTTTAGTTTAAAAGTTTAAGCTATCCAGCTTAAAAATATGTAAATATTATTGGTATCTTTCTTTTTAACCAAATCTTTCTAGTTCTCTTAGAAGAAAACAACTGATGTGAAACACCTATTTCTTCTCTCCCTAAAAAATGTGCTTATGCTTGAACTGTATTGACTGTGTTATGCTGCATATACCAGACATTTCATTCTGAGCTCAATTACCCTAGACACCAATTACCAAAGAAAAAGAGGCTATGGTTATGTAACACTGTGCATTATGTATTTAGAGCTACATTACTCTTCAGGAACTAACTAAAAGCTTTTTAATTGCTTTAATAATGATCATAGAAGGAATACGAATGTTGCCCATAAATCACTGCTATTTAGAATAGTTTACTATAGTAAATCAAATATTCATATTGTGATATCTGTTTAATCAATGGAATAATAAAGATGTGATCACAATAAATTTTTTTCATTACTTTAAAAAAAAAAAAAAAAAGACGGAGGAAAACCAAAAGTAGCCCTATTAACCAGGGGGAGAAGAATGCCAGGTGCAGAGTATAATTCATATGAAATCAGAGAATGAATAGTTTTGTTTAGCTTTGTGAATGACAAGTCTAGCTACAAGTGTTTGTTAGCAGCTAAAGAATAAGCAAGGTCGCTTAAGTCTTGCAGCCTTTTTGGCCGGTGTGTGCCTAACGCCGTTTACTCATTTCCGTTTTTGGCTGCAGCAGTACATCAAATGGTGCCATGTACCGTGACGTGTCACACGCTGATTGGCCAAGACCACTTCCTCTGTGAAATGGGCACGTCCCATGACTTCTGTCAGAGGATATAAATTCAGGACGAGGACTGACAAGAGGCAGTCCTCACATGTTGTCCATGGGGTTACTTACTTCACTGATCAAGGACATGGCCATGGAAGTGCTAGTGAATATGGTGACTGAATTTCTCACAGAGAAGGTAAAGAAAGTTATAGAAGATAAATTAATGATATATGGAATGGAGCAGGCCCTGACACCCTTAAACTGCTTGGTTATGTACCCAATTAAAGAGATGCTGAGATTTTTACTACACATGATGGCTTCAGTGGCATACAAGCAGCTGGACGTGAATTCTTTAGAAAATAAGGCCATATATATTTTTAAAAAGATGTTTGGTCGCCAACCAGCAGAAGTCATTATGGTTTAATTTCTACTTACATATCCGTTCGGTATCTATACTATCCTTGTGAAATCCTAGAAGATAACACCATATCTTAGTGTATAAGAGGACACATCACTGTGAGAAGCTGACAGCAGAGTTTCGGTTTCCTTACTAATTATAAATCCTAACTCCACCTGCCTAACAAAGAAGACTGATTTGAAACCAGGGGAACATCGCTAACATTATGATAACAATGTTCAGGAGACACAGCTTACTGTCTCGGCGTCTTGCACTGGTTCCTCAACTGCGGTTTCCGCAAACACTGGCAAAAATTGAGAAACCACACTTTTGCTGTTACCGTCAACATACCAACTCTGCCTTCCTGACAATGAATAGATTTGACCCTGGAGAAATAAAGTATTACCAAACTGAAATGTGGTCTCATGCCTGTTTCTGTGCGGACTTCCTTCTCCTGCTGGGGTGAGTCTCCAGCTGGGCGCAGAGCAGGGGAAGGGCCAGATGGTCACCAAGAAGGACCCTGTGAGGCCTTCCCAGAACAGGCCGCCACCCATGTCCTCTGCCTGTCTTTTGTCTGCAGAAAAACTTTAGTCAAAGAATAAATTTAGGGACTTCCCTGGAGGTCCAGTGGTTAAGACTCCGCACTTCCACTGGCATCTGTGTAAGTTCCCCGGCGTGTACTCCGAGGCCCCTTCAACCTTGTCTGCCTGAGGAACTTTTGGTTCCTTCTGGGGAACATTCGGTTCCCGTCTGGGGATTTTCCATTTTGGAAATCCCATCTGTAAGGTGCCACTTGGACTAAGGTCTTGGGCTTAACGGGACTTGGAAGCAGCCACTCTGAGCTTTATGCTGTCTGTTTTTTCCCTGGTGTAGGCTTCCATCATCTGGCGAGGTCTGGTTTGTATCTGGCTCACACGTGTCTGATCAAAACTGGGAAGCGCTTCTTTGATTCCACCTGACAGCCCTCTAGGAAAAATTTGGGCAGACTGGTCGACCTATAGTTATAAACCTATAAATAAGGAAAAAATGGTTTAACACCGTGTGGTCACAATTTTCTTTAGACTCTGGAGAAAACTGGTTGAGATGAAACTCTTGAAATTCCAAAACTGGTTACGATTGCATGTGCAGTTAGAGAAAGCTGGCTTGATAAAACACTTTTTTTTTTTTTTCAGAACACTGACCCTGAGAGAACAAAAGTATTCTTAGGAGAAAACTTGAAGTCTTATCATGTCCTTGAAGTACAAACACAGCCCACATTGGCTTGGGTTAATTAGAGAACTTAAAGCCAAGGGGGGTTGGGGGTGGGAGGAGGGAAGAAAAAGAAGCCTTTTGACTTCAAGTGTGTAAACTGGAGTATCTCATTGGTAGTCGTAAACTGATAAGTTTAATTGCAATGCCTGGTTCATGAAATATAAAAAGATGAAATGATGAGATCTCTGTTTGTCTGTATGTATGTAATGTCTCAGTATGAGTCTTTGCCTTTCGATAGTACTGCTGAGGTGAATTTGTAAATGAGCTCTATTTAATTGGCTTGAAGAAAAGTAAGCACTTACAAATCAAATATTTCTAAGGTTCACATCATCTGGGAAATGTTCAATATTAAGTTACTCTCTGGTATTGAAGTCAGTTAAGTTTGTCGTTTAAGTACGTGAGTTAATACAGACATGTCTTTAGAGTCATCAGCGTTAAGTAAGTCATCAGCATTAACTTTCATTGTACCTTTCATAGGTATACTTGAAGTCAGTGAGGTCATATCTGTTGCAAAGTTTGTCATCCAGAAAATTAACTCGGTAGGATGATATTGTCCTAAGTAATAAAATAAACGGTATAGAAGATTTTCGGTAAGCTCTTTAAAATAATTATGTTTTGTTGTTCTGGATTCTTAGTAATTTAAAACTTTAGAGTGTTGCTAAATTAAGTTAAATGATGAGAATTCATTGAGAATCTAAATCATTTTAAGATAAAATCCTGAAACATTAACTGCTGAACACATCTACGTTTACTTACCTTTGCCTTCTTATGAAAAAGCACCAAACATATTGGGGTTTACTAAACACACATTTTGTACCACGTTAAAGAAAAATTGTGCTATGAAAAAAATGTACGTATTAGAGGTTATAAAATATAATGCTGGTTAAAAAAAAAAACCATTCAGTTATTTGATTCTTGGTTTTGTTAAGGTTTTAGGGGTTAAAAATGGTAATATGTAATAACACCTACTAAAAACGATAAGGGAAGCATTTCAGTAGGGAAAGCACGTAGGATATATGTTGTCGGCAAAAGAAGGTGTAGAAAATAAAAATATTTTTTGTTGAGAGATAAGAGGAGAATAATTTTGTCCCAAAACTTGCTGGTTTTGGATGGAGAAACATAAGGGACACATTCTATAGACACAGAATATGATAAAAGAAAAAGAAAAAGAGGGGACATTAAGAAGAATTTTGTACGTTTCAGGTTCAATTAAGATTAAATTAAATTTAATGAGGTAAATGAACTTTATTATTAATCGTAAGCTGCTACAAGACTGGAATTTGGTTTTCTCTCTCGGTTAGAGAACAAAGACTTCCTGGAATATTGAGCTGTCTTTGATTCCAGACTGATTCCCTAGCTAACTTAGAGTTTTCCAGAGGAACCCTGAGGCATCTCAGAGAGAAATATTAAATTAACTAGGGTTACTTGGTATGTTAAATTACATAAGAAGCGTTACCAAATGAATGGTAAGCCTTCTCAGGTTATACTGTGGATTGATGTTATTAATACAGATATTCTAAAAATTATGGAATTCCTACAAATCTGGTATGTCCTGAAATTACCAAGTCATAATTCTGGTTATCGTAACCAAGTTTCTTTATCGACTACACTGTGATCAGGTGTTTCGCCCGGCCTTTAATTCCATCTGTCATTTATAGATAGTTGTTGTGGTACTCTGATGCTTTTGTAAAAGTGCTTCATCTCCAAGAAGAGTCATAAGAAAGACCGTTCTGACAAGCACTGGTCTCTGATAAATTTCACATTCTACCCCTGAACTGGGTAAGAAATTTAAAAATCCTAATAAAAAACCTGATGGCGTCATAAAACTGTTTAAGAAAAAAGATTAGTTACTGAGTACACTGGTAAATATGGTTATAATGTTCATGGGTTTTTTGTCTGGAATATTACCGGTTTTGTCTGTGATTCCCAGATACAGGGAAGCCCTTCCCCTCAAGCTACTTTATGACTTGCAACAAGGAGGTAAATTACCTCTGTGAGTAAAATTAAATTATTTTTCTTTTCTCTCTGCATGGTTCCTCCAGAAATTAGAGATTCTTGTTTTTTGAGCAGCCTTATCAGGTAAATAAAAAGGACTGTCTCCTGACATGTACAGGAATCTTAATATTTGGGGGACCTCTAGAAGAGAGAAATCCACCCAAGCAAAATCTGTCAGGCCTTTGGCATGGATTTCCTGAGCCTGAGAGGGTTTTGTTTTTGCTTTGGGGGAGTGCGGGGTGCGGGGGAATTCAGTCTGAGACTCTTGAGGAGTTCCACCACAACCAGTTTGGAAGAACCTATGTGGTGAATGGACCGGACTTATTTTAGAAACAAATTAGTCTCGTTTGATGGAGATGAAGGTAAAAAGAGATTATGCTTCAATAGGTATTAAATTCTAGTTCTGTTCATTGAAGTCAGTACTTATGAAAGTTATTGTGTTAGACACACTTTTGCCCTGACGTTCAGGAGAAAAAAAGCTTACCTAATGCAGTTTTCACAGTTTTCACAGAGTATAACCACTTGTGACGTATCACGGCCTGCTTTAAGTCTATTGCTAAAAGCACATGTACAATGCTTGTGGGACAACCGGATATACATGATAAGATGTATGGCCTATAAAACATTTTCCCATTAACATACCTCTGAGCCGGTTCATGAGATCTGAATAGTCTTCCCCCAACGTGGAGGACTAGACAAAAAGAGGCCCAGCACTGAGGGACATGAAGGAACCCAGAGAAGGCAACTGGGCCACTCTGGCATCCTTGGAAAAATATATTGATTATCAATGCTGTTTATGAAAAGATTTACAATCGAAAGGGAAAATGAAGAAAGACATTTTCACATATTGAACTCAGGGGAAATCATTCTGGCTTATAAATGATTAAATTTAAACTTTAAGCTAACCAAAACAGCTTCTTTGTGGCCTATGAAATGTGCGTTGTACGTGCTTTAGCCATTAAAATTTTTTGCATTAAAAAAAAAAAAAATCAAAATGGAATAACTGTGGTTCAGACATCCAAAATGGAGTTAAGTGGTCATTGTGGATGTGGGTTCAGACATGTTCCTATATTACTGAAAACTTGAGTTTTCTAAACTTTATCAGACTTAAGGACACCATCGGCCATTTTCAAAACGGTATCTGCTAGCAGCTTCCAACTGCAACCGTTATGATCTCAAGGTCTTCTTGTAACTATGAAACCTTTCTCCTACTTTAAAAATAGTAATGGCAGGGCTTCCCTGGTGGCGCAGTGGTTGAGAATCTGCCTGCCAATGCAGGGGACACGGGTTCGAGCCCTGGTCTGGGAAGATCCCACATGCCGCGGAGCAACTAGGCCCGTGAGCCACAGCTACTGAGCCTGCGCGTCTGGAGCCTGTGCTCTGCAACAAGAGAGGCCGCGGTAGTGAGAGGCCCGCGCACCGCGATGAAGAGTGGCCCCCTCTTGCCGCAACTGGAGAAAGCCCTCGCACAGAAACGAAGACCCAACACAGCCAAAAATAAATTTAAATATAAAAAAAAAAAATTATTAAAAAAAAAAAATAGTAATGGCAAATGAGACAGCTCAAGCTATAGCCTCTCAGCAAAAGGCTACTTGGTTACTAAATATATAGAAAAAGGAAACATTCCAAAACTCATTTTCCTGGTTGCCATCTAAAAGAGGAGGACTCTTTTGAAAAAAACTACAAGTGTGTGTTTTAACCATTATTCTCATTGTAATATGTCTAATAATTTTCAAATATTTGTCCAGGGGCTATGAAAAAGCAATCAAAGAGAGAAATCATATTTTCTTAATACAAAATATTGATGCTAAGCTTGGAACTCGAGATTAGTTCCAACTCTGGGTTCATCCCCAAATTAGGTAGGACTACTCCCAAAGGAATTGTAACCGAGCAGGACCCTATGAGGCCTTCCCAGAATAGACCACCACCCATGTCCTCTGCCTGCCTTATGTCTGTAAAACAAACTTTAGTCAAAGAAGAAATATAATCAGAGAAGTGAGAAAATATGGAAAGAAAGGAAAACAGTCAAGCAAGACAAAATACTAATACTTTAGCCATTACACAAAGTCAAGGGCCTTTCGTTCTTCCTCAAGGACTATAGATAATATTCTGAGCCACGTCCTTTGACCTGCTTTGCAGGTCCTGAAACCAGGCGGAAGAACTTAACTGTGTGCTGCCCACAAGCACGGAGACCCCAGACCAGTTGCAACCAGAAGGTTGATGATGCTGACTCCCAATTACCTCACCACCGACCCATCAGAAGAATGTCCACGAGCTGATCACGCCCTGCTCCTTGAACACGATAAGACTCCTCACTACTCGCTCCAGGACGGGACACACAGTCTTGAGGGCATTAGCCCGCTGTGGCCCCCTTTGCCTGGCAAAGCAGTAAAGCTATTTCTACTTCACCCAAAACTCTGTCTCTGAGATTTAATCCGGTGCCAGGGTACAGAGGCCAAATTATGGAAACAAGATGTGGAGGGAACCCGGGAGCAGCGGGAAGGACAGCGGCCTGGGGCAGGAGGGCTGAGGGGTCTGAGCCCGGATGCGGTTGAGGGCTGGGGAGGTTTCCAAGGGGACATTCTGGAGGGGAGTCCTGAGGAGGCGTCCGTGTGGGGAGCAGGCGCGGCGCTGTGGGTGCAGAGCTGGGAGCTCGGGGCGGCCGCTTCCCCATCTGAGCCGAGGGGCCCCAGGAGCCACGGCGGCCTGGAGAGGAGTCGGGAATGCACAGGGCCCGGGCGCAGGTCGTCAAGGGACAGAATAGGGTCGAACAGAGGGAAGGAGAAGCTCTGCGCCCCGAAAGAGCCCTCAGAAGGGTAAGGACCCACGTGGGAGGGGAAGGGTGTGGACCAGTGTGGACTCCCACAAGCTCTGTGCTTCCCAAGGGGGCCCGTGAGGCTGACGCTTCAAAGAGCGCCAGATGGGACTGAGGCCTCTTTTTGCCTGAAGAAGTGGAACCGCCCAAGTAGTCCCACCCCTGCGGAGTTATTCCTCACCCCGACTTTCCCCGCCCATCCTCCAGGGCAGTGACCCTCTCTTCATCCCCTGCGCCCTGAACTCATCCCCCCTCCCCGGCTTCTCTAGATACTTCTGGGCTCTGCCCACTACAGTCTCTCTCATCCACCATTTCCTGCCCTCCCCACTCCCTGTGTTCTAGATTCTTCTGCCCACGATCCCCTCCACCCCAGGGCCCTGGCTCCTTTTCCACTTCCACTGTGGTCTCAGTTAGTTTCACCTACTCCCACACCTCAGCACCTTGCAAACTCGGCGGAAGGACGTTTGGAGCCCCTAGGTAGACCTGAGGTTTCCTACAGGGCTTCCCCAGATGCTGGAGGCCCCACCCAGACCCACTCTGAGAGCAACCCTGCCCTTCTCAGCCTGGTCCCAGCTGGAGCCTGGAATCCCTGCCCTCGTGTCCCCACCCCGGGCCCTCCCTTCATTGGCCTCCCTCACTTCCCCTGGGCTGGAGTCCAGGAACCTATTCTGGCCCCCGCCAAGTCCCCTGCTCTTTTGAAGGGCCCACACCCTCAGCTCAAGCCTTCTGTCTCCTGCTGGGTCCTGACATCCTCCACTGCCCCCTCATTCTCTGAATTTCTAGCCCCAAGGGATTCAAATCTGCCCCTGAACCTGGTTTCCTGTGCCCTTTCTCCACCCCCTGTTCTTCGGGGTCACTGGGACTCTTCTGTGCATGGAGATATGTGCCTGTGTCTTACTTCCTGCACAAACAGACGCACAGCACACAGAAACATACACGCACACACACAGGCATGTAACCACACGAATACACACACACACACCCGTGTACACACACGGGTGTCAACAGGCACATACCTACATACATCCACACACATATACACATACATATACGTATTCACACACAAACCCGCACGGGCACACACAGACACACACTCAGCCCAAAGAGTTCCCACACCAAGGTCTTGATTGCTAGGCTCTAAGTGGTGCCACAAGGGGCCCTTCTCTGAAAGCCACTCCCCCTGGGCTGGGACTGGAGTGCATCCCTTCTCTTGCTGACTGTTCAACCCTGACTGTGCTTTGGAGTCAGCTTCATTTCAGACTCTCACCTGCAGAACTATAAGGTCAGGAATGTGACATGTGTGCGCTGGTTGGTTATAGCCGCCAAAGGAAACTAAGACCCCCGCCCTTCTTGAGAGATTGTGCAGATTTCAAAGGAAGTAAGTGCCCTTGTATTCTTTTTCAGGTAGACTGCCTATTTCCTCTTCATTTGTTAGGTCTGGTGTGTTTTGACCGTGCTCCTTCATCTGCTGTGTGTTTTTCTGTCTTCTCATTTTGCTTATCTTACTGTGTTTGGGGTCTCCTTTTCACAGGCTACAGGTTCGTAGCTCCCGTTGTTTTTGGTATCTGTCCCCAGTGGCTAAGGTTGGTTCAGTGGGTTGTGTAAGCTTCCTGGTGGAGAGGACTAGTGCCTGTGTTCTGGTGGATGAGGCTGGATCTTGTCTTTCTGGTGGGCACGTCCACGTCTGGTGGTGTGTTTTGGGGTGTCTGTGGCCTTATTATGATTTTAGGCAGCCCCTCTGCTAATGGATGGGGCTGTGTTCCTGTCTTGCTAGTTGTTTGGCATAGGGTGTCCAGCACTGTAGCTTGCTGGTCATTGAGTGAAGCTGGGTCTTGATGTTGAGATGGAGATCTCTGAGAGATTTTCGCCGTTTGGTATTACGTGGAGCTGGGAGGTCTCTTGTGGACCAGCGTCCTGAAGTTGGCTCTCCCACCTCAGAGGCACAGCCCTGATGCCTGGCTGGAACACCAAGAGCCTTTCATCCACACGGCTCAGAATAAAAGGGAGAAAAAATAAAAAGAAAGAAAGAAAGAGGATAAAATAAAATAAAATAAAATAAAATAAAGCTATTATAATAAAAAATAAGAAAAAAATTATTAAGAAAAATTTATTAAGAAAAAAATTTTTTTAATTTTTAAAAATAAATTTATTAATTTTTTATAATAAAAATATGAAAAAACTTATTAAGAAAAAAATTTTAATTTTTAAAAATAGAAAATAAGGAAAAAATTATTAAGAAAACATTTATTAAGAAAAAAATTTTTCTAATTTTTAAAAATAAACTTTTTAAATTTTTATAATAAAAAATAAGAAAAAATTATTAAGAAAAAAATTTATTAAGAAAATAAATTTTTTAATTTTTTAAAAATAAAAAATATGAAAAAACTTATTAAGAAAAAATTTTTTTAATTTTTAAAAATAGAAAATAAGGAAAAAATTATTAAGAAAACATTTATTAAGAAAAATTTTTTTAAGTTAAAAAAACAAAACAAACAAAAAATACGGACGGACCGAACCCTAGGTCAAATGGTGAAAGCAAAGCTATACAGACAAAATCTCACCCAGAAGCATACACATATACACTCACAAAAAAAGGAAAAGGGGAAAAAGTAA
This sequence comes from Eubalaena glacialis, assembly GCF_028564815.1. NCBI lineage: Eukaryota > Metazoa > Chordata > Mammalia > Artiodactyla > Balaenidae > Eubalaena > Eubalaena glacialis. The sequence goes on along the minus strand of NC_083733.1, from coordinate 57,763,651 downwards.
TATATCCTGCTCCCAAAGTCCACCTCCTGAATTTGGGTGATTCGTTGTCTATTCAGGTATTCAACAGATGCAGGTACATCAAGTTTTTTGTGGAGCTTTAATCCGCTGCTTCTGAGGCTGCTGGGAGACATTTCCCTTTCTCTTCTTTGTTAGCACAGCTGCCGGGGTTCAGCTTTGGATTCGGCCCCGCCTCTGCGTGTAGGTCGCCTGAGGGCGTCTGTTCTTCGCTCACACAGGACGGGGTTAAAGGAGCAGCTGCTTCGGGGGCTCTGGCTCACTCAGGCCGCGGGGAGGGAGGGGTACGGATGCGGGGCGAGCCTGCGGCGGCAGAGGCTGGCGTGACGTTGCAGCCGCCTGAGGCGCGCCGTGCGTTTTCCCGGGGAAGTTGTCCCCAGATCACGGGAGCCTGGCCGTGGCGGGCTGCGCCGGCTCCCGGGAGGGGCGGTGTGGAGAGTGACCTGTGCTCGCACACAGGCTTCTTGGTGGCGGCAGCAGCAGCCTTAGCGTCTCATGCCCGTCTCTGGGGTCCGCGCTGATGGCCGCGGCTCGCGCCCGTCTCTGGAGCTCGTTTAGGCGGCGCTCTGAATCCCCTCTCCTTGCGCACCGCGAAACAAAGAGGCAAGAAAAAGTGTCTTGCCTCTTCGGCAGCTGCAGACTTTTTCCCGGACTCCCTCCCGGCCAGCTGTGGTGCGCTAACCCCTTCAGGCTGTGTCCACGCCGCCAACCCCAGTCCTCTCCCTGCGATCCGACCGAAGCCCGAGCCGCAGCTCCCAGCCCCCGCCCGCCCCGGCGGCTGAGCAGACGAGCCTCTCGGGCTGGTGAGTGCTGCTCGGCGCCGAGCCTCTGTGCGGGAATCTCTCCGCTTTGCCCTCCGCACCCCTGTGGCTGCGCTCTCCTCCGTGGCTCCGAAGCTGCCCCCCTCCGCCACCCGCAGTCTCCGCCCGCGAAAGGGCTTCCTAGTGTGTGGAGACCTTTCCTCCTTCACAGCTCCCTCCCACTGGTGCAGGTCCCGTCCCTATTCTTTTGTCTCTGTTATTTCTTTTTTCTTTTGCCCTACCCAAGTACGTGGGGAGTTTCTTGCCTTTTGGGAGGTCTGACGTCTTCTGCCAGCGTTCAGTGGGTGTCCTGTAGGAGCAGTTCCACGTGTAGATGTATTTCTAATGTATCTGTGGGAAGGAAGGCGATCTCCGCGTCTTACTCTTCCGCCATCTTGCCCCCTGATCCAAGTGCCCTTGTAGACAAGAGCTTCGGGAATTTCTGGGGGCCCAGTGGTTAGGACACGGCGCTTTCACTGCCAAGGGCCCAGGCTCAATCCCTGGCTGGGGAACTAAGGTCCTGCAAGCCGCTCAGCGTGGCAAAACAACAACAATCCCTAGAGTTCCTCAAATTATTGATTTACACTGTGTGTCTTTTTCTTGACTGGACCCTGCATTCCTGGAGGGCAGGAACTGAGTGTTTCTTTGGGTGAGAATCTCAGGCGTGTGGTCAACTGCTTGTGGTATACGAGCTTCAGCTCAGCCTTGTCGATCTTTAGGATGTGAATCTGCCAAGAGAACTGAGTGGAGCCTTTCTGGTTATGGGAGGGGCATGAGCCCAGGCCCAGAGTTGCAAATGGATGGAAGGCATGCTTGAGTGCACTGGGGGCACCCCGTGTAGTGTCTGCACACCCGGTACAGGACATGGGAGTTTTATGCTGTAGCCGCTGGGGACAGGGACATTGATGGCAGCCGAGGTGAGGAGTTAAGAAGAGAAACTAGGGACTTCCCTGGTGGCGCAGTGGTTAAGAATCCGCCTGCCAATGCAGGGGACACGGGTTCGAGCCCTGGTCCGGGAAGATCCCACATTCCACAGAGCTACTAAGCCCATGCGCCACAACTACTGAGCCTGTGCTCTAGAGCCAGCGACCCACAACTACTGACCCCCGTGCCACAACTGCTGAAGCCTGCGCACTTAGAGCCCGTGCTCTCCAACAGGAGAAGCCACCGCAATGAGAAGCCCCCGCACCGCAACGAAGATCCAATGCAGCCAGAAATTAATTAATTAATTTAAAAAAAAAAACTCTGTAATGTCCTATATGGGAAAAGAATCTAAAAAAGAGTGGATATATGTATATGTATAACAGATTCACTTTGCTGTACACCTGAAACTAACACAACGTTGTCAATCAACCATACGCCAATAAAACATTTTTAAAACGTAAAAAAAAAAGAACAAAACGTTAACTAAGAAAAAAAATCTAAGTTAAAGCAAAATACTCAGTGGCTGGCTAATATGTATTATAAAACAACAATAACAACAACAAAGTCAGAGATGGTTTTGTATAAGCAAACTTTGGCAGGATTCTGAAGAAAAAATGAGACTGGGCACAATATGCCATATTAGGAGTGAAAAGGAAAGAATGACAGACAACAGACAAGAGGTGGACTTTATGAGCATCCTTATTGCAACTACTTGAAAACAAAGATAAAATGAAGAACCACTTACAAATGTGAACTTAAAGCAGACTTAAAGAGTCAAGAAAAATACAAACCAGGAGTAGCCCTACTGACCACAAAAGAGAAGCGGTTCTCTTTTTAAACCTTCCGAAAATGGACACGCCAAACCTTGATTGACAGGGGTGTTTTACAAACATTCAAGGAACTAAAACACACTCATTTCGACATGTAAAGAGAGAACAAATGACCTTATCTACAAAACAGAAATAGAGTTACAGATGTGACTCTACAGTTACAGATGTGAAAAGCAATCTTATGGTTACCAGGGGGTCAGGGGGTGGGGAGGGATAAATGAGAAGATTGGGATTGACACGTACACACTACTACATATAAAACAGGTAACTAATAAGGACCTACTGTATAGCACAGGGAACTCTATTCAGTACTCTGTAATGGGCTATATGGGAAAAGAATCTAAAAAAGAGTGGATATATGTATATGTATAACTGATTCACTTTGCTGTACACCTGAAACTAACACAACGTTGTCAATCAACTCTACTCCAATAAAATTCTTTTTTAAAGTAAAAAAAAGAGTAAACCTTTAGCTGAGAAAGAAAATATAAATCAAAGCAAAATATTCAGTGGCTGCTTTATATGTATGATCAAAGAAACACAAGAACAAAGTCAGAGATGGTTCTGTAAAAGCAAACTTCGGCAGGAGTCTGAAGAGGAAATGAGACTGGGCACTAGAAGCCATACTAGGAGTGAAAATGAAAGAGTGACAGACAACAGGCAAGAGGTGACCTTTCTGAGCATCCTTATTGCAAGTACTTGAAAACGAAGATAAAATGAAGAACCACCTGCAAAAACAAACCGAAACCTGACTGAGTCAAGAAGGAGGAAAAGGTGCCCGCTTCTTCCAGGAGACACGACCCTGAGTCAGAGTGCAGCCTGCCTAACGAGCAAAGAGTGGGCTGTAGTTCACCCCTATTCAGTCCCTCTGCCAGGCACCACTGTGCAAGGCACAACTCCACATCTGTGTATGGTGACCCTGTACTGAAGGAGTCCAAGGTATGTCCATTGTTCTCAGTCTTCAGGCAGACGATGTAAACAAAGAGCTTTGCAACTGTAAATAGGTAGCTATTTTAGTTTAAAAGTTTAAGCTATCCAGCTTAAAAATATGTAAATATTATTGGTATCTTTCTTTTTAACCAAATCTTTCTAGTTCTCTTAGAAGAAAACAACTGATGTGAAACACCTATTTCTTCTCTCCCTAAAAAATGTGCTTATGCTTGAACTGTATTGACTGTGTTATGCTGCATATACCAGACATTTCATTCTGAGCTCAATTACCCTAGACACCAATTACCAAAGAAAAAGAGGCTATGGTTATGTAACACTGTGCATTATGTATTTAGAGCTACATTACTCTTCAGGAACTAACTAAAAGCTTTTTAATTGCTTTAATAATGATCATAGAAGGAATACGAATGTTGCCCATAAATCACTGCTATTTAGAATAGTTTACTATAGTAAATCAAATATTCATATTGTGATATCTGTTTAATCAATGGAATAATAAAGATGTGATCACAATAAATTTTTTTCATTACTTTAAAAAAAAAAAAAAAAAGACGGAGGAAAACCAAAAGTAGCCCTATTAACCAGGGGGAGAAGAATGCCAGGTGCAGAGTATAATTCATATGAAATCAGAGAATGAATAGTTTTGTTTAGCTTTGTGAATGACAAGTCTAGCTACAAGTGTTTGTTAGCAGCTAAAGAATAAGCAAGGTCGCTTAAGTCTTGCAGCCTTTTTGGCCGGTGTGTGCCTAACGCCGTTTACTCATTTCCGTTTTTGGCTGCAGCAGTACATCAAATGGTGCCATGTACCGTGACGTGTCACACGCTGATTGGCCAAGACCACTTCCTCTGTGAAATGGGCACGTCCCATGACTTCTGTCAGAGGATATAAATTCAGGACGAGGACTGACAAGAGGCAGTCCTCACATGTTGTCCATGGGGTTACTTACTTCACTGATCAAGGACATGGCCATGGAAGTGCTAGTGAATATGGTGACTGAATTTCTCACAGAGAAGGTAAAGAAAGTTATAGAAGATAAATTAATGATATATGGAATGGAGCAGGCCCTGACACCCTTAAACTGCTTGGTTATGTACCCAATTAAAGAGATGCTGAGATTTTTACTACACATGATGGCTTCAGTGGCATACAAGCAGCTGGACGTGAATTCTTTAGAAAATAAGGCCATATATATTTTTAAAAAGATGTTTGGTCGCCAACCAGCAGAAGTCATTATGGTTTAATTTCTACTTACATATCCGTTCGGTATCTATACTATCCTTGTGAAATCCTAGAAGATAACACCATATCTTAGTGTATAAGAGGACACATCACTGTGAGAAGCTGACAGCAGAGTTTCGGTTTCCTTACTAATTATAAATCCTAACTCCACCTGCCTAACAAAGAAGACTGATTTGAAACCAGGGGAACATCGCTAACATTATGATAACAATGTTCAGGAGACACAGCTTACTGTCTCGGCGTCTTGCACTGGTTCCTCAACTGCGGTTTCCGCAAACACTGGCAAAAATTTAGAAACCACACTTTTGCTGTTACCGTCAACATACCAACTCTGCCTTCCTGACAATGAATAGATTTGACCCTGGAGAAATAAAGTATTACCAAACTGAAATGTGGTCTCATGCCTGTTTCTGTGCGGACTTCCTTCTCCTGCTGGGGTGAGTCTCCAGCTGGGCGCAGAGCAGGGGAAGGGCCAGATGGTCACCAAGAAGGACCCTGTGAGGCCTTCCCAGAACAGGCCGCCACCCATGTCCTCTGCCTGTCTTTTGTCTGCAGAAAAACTTTAGTCAAAGAATAAATTTAGGGACTTCCCTGGAGGTCCAGTGGTTAAGACTCCGCACTTCCACTGGCATCTGTGTAAGTTCCCCGGCGTGTACTCCGAGGCCCCTTCAACCTTGTCTGCCTGAGGAACTTTTGGTTCCTTCTGGGGAACATTCGGTTCCCGTCTGGGGATTTTCCATTTTGGAAATCCCATCTGTAAGGTGCCACTTGGACTAAGGTCTTGGGCTTAACGGGACTTGGAAGCAGCCACTCTGAGCTTTATGCTGTCTGTTTTTTCCCTGGTGTAGGCTTCCATCATCTGGCGAGGTCTGGTTTGTATCTGGCTCACACGTGTCTGATCAAAACTGGGAAGCGCTTCTTTGATTCCACCTGACAGCCCTCTAGGAAAAATTTGGGCAGACTGGTCGACCTATAGTTATAAACCTATAAATAAGGAAAAAATGGTTTAACACCGTGTGGTCACAATTTTCTTTAGACTCTGGAGAAAACTGGTTGAGATGAAACTCTTGAAATTCCAAAACTGGTTACGATTGCATGTGCAGTTAGAGAAAGCTGGCTTGATAAAACACTTTTTTTTTTTTTTCAGAACACTGACCCTGAGAGAACAAAAGTATTCTTAGGAGAAAACTTGAAGTCTTATCATGTCCTTGAAGTACAAACACAGCCCACATTGGCTTGGGTTAATTAGAGAACTTAAAGCCAAGGGGGGTTGGGGGTGGGAGGAGGGAAGAAAAAGAAGCCTTTTGACTTCAAGTGTGTAAACTGGAGTATCTCATTGGTAGTCGTAAACTGATAAGTTTAATTGCAATGCCTGGTTCATGAAATATAAAAAGATGAAATGATGAGATCTCTGTTTGTCTGTATGTATGTAATGTCTCAGTATGAGTCTTTGCCTTTCGATAGTACTGCTGAGGTGAATTTGTAAATGAGCTCTATTTAATTGGCTTGAAGAAAAGTAAGCACTTACAAATCAAATATTTCTAAGGTTCACATCATCTGGGAAATGTTCAATATTAAGTTACTCTCTGGTATTGAAGTCAGTTAAGTTTGTCGTTTAAGTACGTGAGTTAATACAGACATGTCTTTAGAGTCATCAGCGTTAAGTAAGTCATCAGCATTAACTTTCATTGTACCTTTCATAGGTATACTTGAAGTCAGTGAGGTCATATCTGTTGCAAAGTTTGTCATCCAGAAAATTAACTCGGTATGATGATATTGTCCTAAGTAATAAAATAAACGGTATAGAAGATTTTCGGTAAGCTCTTTAAAATAATTATGTTTTGTTGTTCTGGATTCTTAGTAATTTAAAACTTTAGAGTGTTGCTAAATTAAGTTAAATGATGAGAATTCATTGAGAATCTAAATCATTTTAAGATAAAATCCTGAAACATTAACTGCTGAACACATCTACGTTTACTTACCTTTGCCTTCTTATGAAAAAGCACCAAACATATTGGGGTTTACTAAACACACATTTTGTACCACGTTAAAGAAAAATTGTGCTATGAAAAAAATGTACGTATTAGAGGTTATAAAATATAATGCTGGTTAAAAAAAAAAACCATTCAGTTATTTGATTCTTGGTTTTGTTAAGGTTTTAGGGGTTAAAAATGGTAATATGTAATAACACCTACTAAAAACGATAAGGGAAGCATTTCAGTATGGAAAGCACGTAGGATATATGTTGTCGGCAAAAGAAGGTGTAGAAAATAAAAATATTTTTTGTTGAGAGATAAGAGGAGAATAATTTTGTCCCAAAACTTGCTGGTTTTGGATGGAGAAACATAAGGGACACATTCTATAGACACAGAATATGATAAAAGAAAAAGAAAAAGAGGGGACATTAAGAAGAATTTTGTACGTTTCAGGTTCAATTAAGATTAAATTAAATTTAATGAGGTAAATGAACTTTATTATTAATCGTAAGCTGCTACAAGACTGGAATTTGGTTTTCTCTCTCGGTTAGAGAACAAAGACTTCCTGGAATATTGAGCTGTCTTTGATTCCAGACTGATTCCCTAGCTAACTTAGAGTTTTCCAGAGGAACCCTGAGGCATCTCAGAGAGAAATATTAAATTAACTAGGGTTACTTGGTATGTTAAATTACATAAGAAGCGTTACCAAATGAATGGTAAGCCTTCTCAGGTTATACTGTGGATTGATGTTATTAATACAGATATTCTAAAAATTATGGAATTCCTACAAATCTGGTATGTCCTGAAATTACCAAGTCATAATTCTGGTTATCGTAACCAAGTTTCTTTATCGACTACACTGTGATCAGGTGTTTCGCCCGGCCTTTAATTCCGTCTGTCATTTATAGATAGTTGTTGTGGTACTCTGATGCTTTTGTAAAAGTGCTTCATCTCCAAGAAGAGTCATAAGAAAGACCGTTCTGACAAGCACTGGTCTCTGATAAATTTCACATTCTACCCCTGAACTGGGTAAGAAATTTAAAAATCCTAATAAAAAACCTGATGGCGTCATAAAACTGTTTAAGAAAAAAGATTAGTTACTGAGTACACTGGTAAATATGGTTATAATGTTCATGGGTTTTTTGTCTGGAATATTACCGGTTTTGTCTGTGATTCCCAGATACAGGGAAGCCCTTCCCCTCAAGCTACTTTATGACTTGCAACAAGGAGGTAAATTACCTCTGTGAGTAAAATTAAATTATTTTTCTTTTCTCTCTGCATGGTTCCTCCAGAAATTAGAGATTCTTGTTTTTTGAGCAGCCTTATCAGGTAAATAAAAAGGACTGTCTCCTGACATGTACAGGAACCTTAATATTTGGGGGACCTCTAGAAGAGAGAAATCCACCCAAGCAAAATCTGTCAGGCCTTTGGCATGGATTTCCTGAGCCTGAGAGGGTTTTGTTTTTGCTTTGGGGGAGTGCGGGGTGCGGGGGAATTCAGTCTGAGACTCTTGAGGAGTTCCACCACAACCAGTTTGGAAGAACCTATGTGGTGAATGGACCGGACTTATTTTAGAAACAAATTAGTCTCGTTTGATGGAGATGAAGGTAAAAAGAGATTATGCTTCAATAGGTATTAAATTCTAGTTCTGTTCATTGAAGTCAGTACTTATGAAAGTTATTGTGTTAGACACACTTTTGCCCTGACGTTCAGGAGAAAAAAAGCTTACCTAATGCAGTTTTCACAGTTTTCACAGAGTATAACCACTTGTGACGTATCACGGCCTGCTTTAAGTCTATTGCTAAAAGCACATGTACAATGCTTGTGGGACAACCGGATATACATGATAAGATGTATGGCCTATAAAACATTTTCCCATTAACATACCTCTGAGCCGGTTCATGAGATCTGAATAGTCTTCCCCCAACGTGGAGGACTAGACAAAAAGAGGCCCAGCACTGAGGGACATGAAGGAACCCAGAGAAGGCAACTGGGCCACTCTGGCATCCTTGGAAAAATATATTGATTATCAATGCTGTTTATGAAAAGATTTACAATCGAAAGGGAAAATGAAGAAAGACATTTTCACATATTGAACTCAGGGGAAATCATTCTGGCTTATAAATGATTAAATTTAAACTTTAAGCTAACCAAAACAGCTTCTTTGTGGCCTATGAAATGTGCGTTGTACGTGCTTTAGCCATTAAAATTTTTTGCATTAAAAAAAAAAAAAATCAAAATGGAATAACTGTGGTTCAGACATCCAAAATGGAGTTAAGTGGTCATTGTGGATGTGGGTTCAGACATGTTCCTATATTACTGAAAACTTGAGTTTTCTAAACTTTATCAGACTTAAGGACACCATCGGCCATTTTCAAAACGGTATCTGCTAGCAGCTTCCAACTGCAACCGTTATGATCTCAAGGTCTTCTTGTAACTATGAAACCTTTCTCCTACTTTAAAAATAGTAATGGCAGGGCTTCCCTGGTGGCGCAGTGGTTGAGAATCTGCCTGCCAATGCAGGGGACACGGGTTCGAGCCCTGGTCTGGGAAGATCCCACATGCCGCGGAGCAACTAGGCCCGTGAGCCACAGCTACTGAGCCTGCGCGTCTGGAGCCTGTGCTCTGCAACAAGAGAGGCCGCGGTAGTGAGAGGCCCGCGCACCGCGATGAAGAGTGGCCCCCTCTTGCCGCAACTGGAGAAAGCCCTCGCACAGAAACGAAGACCCAACACAGCCAAAAATAAATTTAAATATAAAAAAAAAAAATTATTAAAAAAAAAAAATAGTAATGGCAAATGAGACAGCTCAAGCTATAGCCTCTCAGCAAAAGGCTACTTGGTTACTAAATATATAGAAAAAGGAAACATTCCAAAACTCATTTTCCTGGTTGCCATCTAAAAGAGGAGGACTCTTTTGAAAAAAACTACAAGTGTGTGTTTTAACCATTATTCTCATTGTAATATGTCTAATAATTTTCAAATATTTGTCCAGGGGCTATGAAAAAGCAATCAAAGAGAGAAATCATATTTTCTTAATACAAAATATTGATGCTAAGCTTGGAACTCGAGATTAGTTCCAACTCTGGGTTCATCCCCAAATTAGGTAGGACTACTCCCAAAGGAATTGTAACCGAGCAGGACCCTATGAGGCCTTCCCAGAATAGACCACCACCCATGTCCTCTGCCTGCCTTATGTCTGTAAAACAAACTTTAGTCAAAGAAGAAATATAATCAGAGAAGTGAGAAAATATGGAAAGAAAGGAAAACAGTCAAGCAAGACAAAATACTAATACTTTAGCCATTACACAAAGTCAAGGGCCTTTCGTTCTTCCTCAAGGACTATAGATAATATTCTGAGCCACGTCCTTTGACCTGCTTTGCAGGTCCTGAAACCAGGCGGAAGAACTTAACTGTGTGCTGCCCACAAGCACGGAGACCCCAGACCAGTTGCAACCAGAAGGTTGATGATGCTGACTCCCAATTACCTCACCACCGACCCATCAGAAGAATGTCCACGAGCTGATCACGCCCTGCTCCTTGAACACGATAAGACTCCTCACTACTCGCTCCAGGACGGGACACACAGTCTTGAGGGCATTAGCCCGCTGTGGCCCCCTTTGCCTGGCAAAGCAGTAAAGCTATTTCTACTTCACCCAAAACTCTGTCTCTGAGATTTAATCCGGTGCCAGGGTACAGAGGCCAAATTATGGAAACAAGATGTGGAGGGAACCCGGGAGCAGCGGGAAGGACAGCGGCCTGGGGCAGGAGGGCTGAGGGGTCTGAGCCCGGATGCGGTTGAGGGCTGGGGAGGTTTCCAAGGGGACATTCTGGAGGGGAGTCCTGAGGAGGCATCCGTGTGGGGAACAGGCGCGGCGCTGTGGGTGCAGAGCTGGGAGCTCGGGGCGGCCGCTTCCCCATCTGAGCCGAGGGGCCCCAGGAGCCACGGCGGCCTGGAGAGGAGTCGGGAATGCACAGGGCCCGGGCGCAGGTCGTCAAGGGACAGAATAGGGTCGAACAGAGGGAAGGAGAAGCTCTGCGCCCCGAAAGAGCCCTCAGAAGGGTAAGGACCCACGTGGGAGGGGAAGGGTGTGGACCAGTGTGGACTCCCACAAGCTCTGTGCTTCCCAAGGGGGCCCGTGAGGCTGACGCTTCAAAGAGCGCCAGATGGGACTGAGGCCTCTTTTTGCCTGAAGAAGTGGAACCGCCCAAGTAGTCCCACCCCTGCGGAGTTATTCCTCACCCCGACTTTCCCCGCCCATCCTCCAGGGCAGTGACCCTCTCTTCATCCCCTGCGCCCTGAACTCATCCCCCCTCCCCGGCTTCTCTAGATACTTCTGGGCTCTGCCCACTACAGTCTCTCTCATCCACCATTTCCTGCCCTCCCCACTCCCTGTGTTCTAGATTCTTCTGCCCACGATCCCCTCCACCCCAGGGCCCTGGCTCCTTTTCCACTTCCACTGTGGTCTCAGTTAGTTTCACCTACTCCCACACCTCAGCACCTTGCAAACTCGGCGGAAGGACGTTTGGAGCCCCGAGGTAGACCTGAGGTTTCCTACAGGGCTTCCCCAGATGCTGGAGGCCCCACCCAGACCCACTCTGAGAGCAACCCTGCCCTTCTCAGCCTGGTCCCAGCTGGAGCCTGGAATCCCTGCCCTCGTGTCCCCACCCCGGGCCCTCCCTTCATTGGCCTCCCTCACTTCCCCTGGGCTGGAGTCCAGGAACCTATTCTGGCCCCCGCCAAGTCCCCTGCTCTTTTGAAGGGCCCACACCCTCAGCTCAAGCCTTCTGTCTCCTGCTGGGTCCTGACATCCTCCACTGCCCCCTCATTCTCTGAATTTCTAGCCCCAAGGGATTCAAATCTGCCCCTGAACCTGGTTTCCTGTGCCCTTTCTCCACCCCCTGTTCTTCGGGGTCACTGGGACTCTTCTGTGCATGGAGATATGTGCCTGTGTCTTACTTCCTGCACAAACAGACGCACAGCACACAGAAACATACACGCACACACACAGGCATGTAACCACACGAATACACACACACACACCCGTGTACACACACGGGTGTCAACAGGCACATACCTACATACATCCACACACATATACACATACATATACGTATTCACACACAAACCCGCACGGGCACACACAGACACACACTCAGCCCAAAGAGTTCCCACACCAAGGTCTTGATTGCTAGGCTCTAAGTGGTGCCACAAGGGGCCCTTCTCTGAAAGCCACTCCCCCTGGGCTGGGACTGGAGTGCATCCCTTCTCTTGCTGACTGTTCAACCCTGACTGTGCTTTGGAGTCAGCTTCATTTCAGACTCTCACCTGCAGAACTATAAGGTCAGGAATGTGACATGTGTGCGCTGGTTGGTTATAGCCGCCAAAGGAAACTAAGACCCCCGCCCTTCTTGAGAGATTGTGCAGATTTCAAAGGAAGTAAGTGCCCTTGTATTCTTTTTCAGGTAGACTGCCTATTTCCTCTTCATTTGTTAGGTCTGGTGTGTTTTGACCGTGCTCCTTCATCTGCTGTGTGTTTTTCTGTCTTCTCATTTTGCTTATCTTACTGTGTTTGGGGTCTCCTTTTCACAGGCTACAGGTTCGTAGCTCCCGTTGTTTTTGGTATCTGTCCCCAGTGGCTAAGGTTGGTTCAGTGGGTTGTGTAAGCTTCCTGGTGGAGAGGACTAGTGCCTGTGTTCTGGTGGATGAGGCTGGATCTTGTCTTTCTGGTGGGCACGTCCACGTCTGGTGGTGTGTTTTGGGGTGTCTGTGGCCTTATTATGATTTTAGGCAGCCCCTCTGCTAATGGATGGGGCTGTGTTCCTGTCTTGCTAGTTGTTTGGCATAGGGTGTCCAGCACTGTAGCTTGCTGGTCATTGAGTGAAGCTGGGTCTTGATGTTGAGATGGAGATCTCTGAGAGATTTTCGCCGTTTGGTATTACGTGGAGCTGGGAGGTCTCTTGTGGACCAGCGTCCTGAAGTTGGCTCTCCCACCTCAGAGGCACAGCCCTGATGCCTGGCTGGAACACCAAGAGCCTTTCATCCACACGGCTCAGAATAAAAGGGAGAAAAAATAAAAAGAAAGAAAGAAAGAGGATAAAATAAAATAAAATAAAATAAAATAAAGCTATTATAATAAAAAATAAGAAAAAAATTATTAAGAAAAATTTATTAAGAAAAAAATTTTTTTAATTTTTAAAAATAAATTTATTAATTTTTTATAATAAAAATATGAAAAAACTTATTAAGAAAAAAATTTTAATTTTTAAAAATAGAAAATAAGGAAAAAATTATTAAGAAAACATTTATTAAGAAAAAAATTTTTCTAATTTTTAAAAATAAACTTTTTAAATTTTTATAATAAAAAATAAGAAAAAATTATTAAGAAAAAAATTTATTAAGAAAATAAATTTTTTAATTTTTTAAAAATAAAAAATATGAAAAAACTTATTAAGAAAAAATTTTTTTAATTTTTAAAAATAGAAAATAAGGAAAAAATTATTAAGAAAACATTTATTAAGAAAAATTTTTTTAAGTTAAAAAAACAAAACAAACAAAAAATACGGACGGACCGAACCCTAGGTCAAATGGTGAAAGCAAAGCTATACAGACAAAATCTCACCCAGAAGCATACACATATACACTCACAAAAAAAGGAAAAGGGGAAAAAGTAATATATCCTGCTCCCAAAGTCCACCTCCTGAATTTGGGTGATTCGTTGTCTATTCAGGTATTCAACAGATGCAGGTACATCAAGTTTTTTGTGGAGCTTTAATCCGCTGCTTCTGAGGCTGCTGGGAGACATTTCCCTTTCTCTTCTTTGTTAGCACAGCTGCCGGGGTTCAGCTTTGGATTCGGCCCCGCCTCTGCGTGTAGGTCGCCTGAGGGCGTCTGTTCTTCGCTCACACAGGACGGGGTTAAAGGAGCAGCTGCTTCGGGGGCTCTGGCTCACTCAGGCCGCGGGGAGGGAGGGGTACGGATGCGGGGCGAGCCTGCGGCGGCAGAGGCTGGCGTGACGTTGCAGCCGCCTGAGGCGCGCCGTGCGTTTTCCCGGGGAAGTTGTCCCCAGATCACGGGAGCCTGGCCGTGGCGGGCTGCGCCGGCTCCCGGGAGGGGCGGTGTGGAGAGTGACCTGTGCTCGCACACAGGCTTCTTGGTGGCGGCAGCAGCAGCCTTAGCGTCTCATGCCCGTCTCTGGGGTCCGCGCTGATGGCCGCGGCTCGCGCCCGTCTCTGGAGCTCGTTTAGGCGGCGCTCTGAATCCCCTCTCCTTGCGCACCGCGAAACAAAGAGGCAAGAAAAAGTGTCTTGCCTCTTCGGCAGCTGCAGACTTTTTCCCGGGCTCCCTCCCGGCCAGCTGTGGTGCGCTAACCCCTTCAGGCTGTGTCCACGCCGCCAACCCCAGTCCTCTCCCTGCGATCCGACCGAAGCCCGAGCCGCAGCTCCCAGCCCCCGCCCGCCCCGGCGGCTGAGCAGACGAGCCTCTCGGGCTGGTGAGTGCTGCTCGGCGCCGAGCCTCTGTGCGGGAATCTCTCCGCTTTGCCCTCCGCACCCCTGTGGCTGCGCTCTCCTCCGTGGCTCCGAAGCTGCCCCCCTCCGCCACCCGCAGTCTCCGCCCGCGAAGGGGCTTCCTAGTGTGTGGAGACCTTTCCTCCTTCACAGCTCCCTCCCACTGGTGCAGGTCCCGTCCCTATTCTTTTGTCTCTGTTATTTCTTTTTTCTTTTGCCCTACCCAAGTACGTGGGGAGTTTCTTGCCTTTTGGGAGGTCTGACGTCTTCTGCCAGCGTTCAGTGGGTGTCCTGTAGGAGCAGTTCCACGTGTAGATGTATTTCTAATGTATCTGTGGGAAGGAAGGCGATCTCCGCGTCTTACTCTTCCGCCATCTTGCCCCCTGATCCAAGTGCCCTTGTAGACAAGAGCTTCGGGAATTTCTGGGGGCCCAGTGGTTAGGACACGGCGCTTTCACTGCCAAGGGCCCAGGCTCAATCCCTGGCTGGGGAACTAAGGTCCTGCAAGCCGCTCAGCGTGGCAAAACAACAACAATCCCTAGAGTTCCTCAAATTATTGATTTACACTGTGTGTCTTTTTCTTGACTGGACCCTGCATTCCTGGAGGGCAGGAACTGAGTGTTTCTTTGGGTGAGAATCTCAGGCGTGTGGTCAACTGCTTGTGGTATACGAGCTTCAGCTCAGCCTTGTCGATCTTTAGGATGTGAATCTGCCAAGAGAACTGAGTGGAGCCTTTCTGGTTATGGGAGGGGCATGAGCCCAGGCCCAGAGTTGCAAATGGATGGAAGGCATGCTTGAGTGCACTGGGGGCACCCCGTGTAGTGTCTGCACACCCGGTACAGGACATGGGAGTTTTATGCTGTAGCCGCTGGGGACAGGGACATTGATGGCAGCCGAGGTGAGGAGTTAAGAAGAGAAACTAGGGACTTCCCTGGTGGCGCAGTGGTTAAGAATCCGCCTGCCAATGCAGGGGACACGGGTTCGAGCCCTGGTCCGGGAAGATCCCACATTCCACAGAGCTACTAAGCCCATGCGCCACAACTACTGAGCCTGTGCTCTAGAGCCAGCGACCCACAACTACTGACCCCCGTGCCACAACTGCTGAAGCCTGCGCACTTAGAGCCCGTGCTCTCCAACAGGAGAAGCCACCGCAATGAGAAGCCCCCACACCGCAACGAAGAGCCAATGCAGCCGGAAATTAATTAATTAATTTAAAAAAATGCTCTGTAATGTCCTATATGGGAAAAGAATCTAAAAAAGAGTGGATATATGTATATGTATAACAGATTCACTTTGCTGTACACCTGAAACTAACACAACGTTGTAAATCAACCATACGCCAATAAAAAATTTTTTAAACCGTAAAAAAAAAAGAACAAAACGTTAACTAAGAAAAAAAACTAAGTTAAAGCAAAATACTCAGTGGCTGGTTAATATGTATTATAAAACAACAACAACAATAACAACAACAAAGTCAGAGATGGTTTTGTATAAGCAAACTTTGGCAGGATTCTGAAGAAAAAATGAGACTGGACACAATATGCCATATTAGGAGTGAAAAGGAAAGAATGACAGACAACAGACAAGAGGTGGACTTTATGAGCATCCTTATTGCAACTACTTGAAAACAAAGATAAAATGAAGAACCACTTACAAATGTGAACTTAAAGCAGACTTAAAGAGTCAAGAAAAATACAAACCAGGAGTAGCCCTACTGACCACAAAACAGAAGCGGTTCACTTTTTAAACCTTCCGAAAATGGACACGCCAAACCTTGATTGACAGGGGTGTTTTACAAACATTCAAGGAACTAAAACACACTCATTTCGACATGTAAAGAGAGAACAAATGACCTTATCTACAAAACAGAAATAGAGTTACAGATGTGGCTCTACAGTTACAGATGTGAAAAGCAATCTTATGGTTACCAGGGGGTCAGGGGGTGGGGAGAGATAAATGAGAAGATTGGGATTGACACGTACACACTACTACATATAAAACAGATAACTAATAAGGACCTACTGTATAGCACAGGGAACTCTATTCAGTACTCTGTAATGGGCTATATGGGAAAAGAATCTAAAAAAGAGTGGATATATGTATATGTATAACTGATTCACTTTGCTGTACACCTGAAACTAACACAACGTTGTAAATCAACTCTACTCCAATAAAATTCTTTTTTAAAGTAAAAAAAAGAGTAAACCTTTAGCTGAGAAAGAAAATATAAATCAAAGCAAAATATTCAGTGGCTGCTTTATATGTATGATCAAAGAAACACAAGAACAAAGTCAGAGATGGTTCTGTAAAAGCAAACTTCGGCAGGAGTCTGAAGAGGAAATGAGACTGGGCACTAGAAGCCATACTAGGAGTGAAAATGAAAGAGTGACAGACAACAGGCAAGAGGTGACCTTTCTGAGCATCCTTATTGCAAGTACTTGAAAACGAAGATAAAATGAAGAACCACCTGCCAAAACAAACCGAAACCTGACTGAGTCAAGAAGGAGGAAAACCAAGAGTAGCCCTATTAACCAGGGGGAGAAGAATGCCAGGTGCAGAGTATAATTCATATGAAATCGGAGAATGAATAGTTTTGTTTAGCTTTGTGAATGACAAGTCTAGCTACAAGTGTTTGTTAGCAGCTAAAGAATAAGCAAGGTCGCTTAAGTCTTGCAGCCTTTTTGGCCGGTGTGTGCCTAACGCCGTTTACTCATTTCCGTTTTTGGCTGCAGCAGTACATCAAATGGTGCCATGTACCATGACGTGTCACACGCTGATTGGCCAAGACCACTTCCTCTGTGAAATGGGCACGTCCCATGACTTTTTTTTTTTTTCACACACACCGTATTTTATTTTTACAAGAGATAAATACACTGACACCAAGCATTGTACATGGATGACCACAACAAAAGCAACAATGATTGCAATTGCCAAACATGAAACACACTCATACTATGTCATAATATTGACATTCAGTCCAGTAATCCTCCACTACGTCCCATGACTTCTGTCAGAGGATATAAATTCAGGACGAGGACTGACAAGAGGCAGTCCTCACATGTTCTCCATGGGGTTACTTACTTCACTGATGAAGGACAGGGCCATGGAAATGCTAGTGAATATGGTGACTGAATTTCTCACAGAGAAGGTAAAGAAAGTTATAGAAGATAAATTAATGATATATGGAATGGAGCAGGCCCTGACACCCTTAAACTGCTTGGTTATGTACCCAATTAAAGAGATGCTGAGATTTTTACTACACATGATGGCTTCAGTGGCATACAAGCAGCTGGACATGAATTCTTTAGAAAATAAGGCCATATATATTTTTAAAAAGATGTTTGGTCGCCAACCAGCAGAAGTCATTATGGTTTAATTTCTACTTACATATCCGTTCGGTATCTATACTATCCTTGTGAAATCTTAGAAGATAACATCATATCTTAGTGTATAAGAGGACACATCATTGTGAGAAGCTGACAGCAGAGTTTCGGTTTCCTTACTAATTATAAATCCCAACTGCACCTGCCTAACAAAGAAGACTGATTTGAAACCAGGGGAACATCGCTAACATTATGATAACAATGTTCAGGAGACACAGCTTACTGTCTCGGCGTCTTGCACTGGTTCCTCAACTGCGGTTTCCGCAAACACTGGCAAAAATTGAGAAACCACACTTTTGCTGTTACCGTCACCATACCAACTCTGCCTTCCTGACAATGAATAGATTTGACCCTGGAGAAATAAAGTATTACCAAACTGAAATGTGGTCTCATGCCTGTTTCTGTGCGGACTTCCTTCTCCTGCTGGGGTGAGTCTCCAGCTGGGTGCAGAGCAGGGGAAGGGCCAGATGGTCACCAAGAAGGACCCTGTGAGGCCTTCCCAGAACAGGCCCCCACCCATGTCCTCTGCCTGTCTTTTGTCTGCAGAAAAGGTGCCACTTGGACTAAGGTCTTGGGCTTAACGGGACTTGGAAGCAGCCACTCTGAGCTTTATGCTGTCTGTTTTTTCCCTGGTATAGGCTTCCATCATCTGGCGAGGTCTGGTTTGTATCTGGTTCACACGTATCTGATCAAAAGTGGGAAGCGCTTCTTTGATTCCATCTGACAGCCCTCTTGGAAAAATTTGGGCAGACTGGTCGACCTATAGTTATAACCCTATAAATAAGGAAAAAATGGTTTAACACCGTGTGGTCACAATTTTCTTTAGACTCTGGAGAAAACTGGTTGAGATGAAACTCTTGAAATTCCAAAACTGGTTACGATTGCATGTGCAGTTAGAGAAAGCTGGCTTGATAAAACACTTTTTTTTT
Organism: Eubalaena glacialis; assembly: GCF_028564815.1. Classification (NCBI taxonomy): domain Eukaryota; kingdom Metazoa; phylum Chordata; class Mammalia; order Artiodactyla; family Balaenidae; genus Eubalaena; species Eubalaena glacialis. The sequence continues at coordinate 57,745,096 of NC_083733.1, read as the reverse complement.
TTCAGAACACTGACCCTGAGAGAACAAAAGTATTCTTAGGAGAAAACTTGAAGTCTTATCATGTCCTTGAAGTACAAACACAGCCCACATTGGCTTGGGTTAATTAGAGAACTTAAAGCCAAGGGGGGTTGGGGGTGGGAGGAGGGAAGAAAAAGAAGCCTTTTGACTTCAAGTGTGTAAACTGGACTATCTCACTGGTAGTCGTAAACTGATAAGTTTAATTGCAATGCCTGGTTCATGAAATGTAAAAAGATGAAATAATGAGATCTCTGTTTGTCTGTCTGTATGTAATGTCTCAGTATGAGCCTTTGCCTTTCGATAGTACTGCTGAGGTGAATTTGTAAATGAGCTCTATTTAATTGGCTTGAAGAAAAGTAAGCACTTACAAATCAAATATTTCTAAGGTTCACATCATCTGGGAAATGTTCAATATTAAGTTACTCTCTGGTATTGAAGTCAGTTAAGTTTGTCGTTTAAGTACGTGAGTTAATACAGACATGTCTTTAGAGTCATCAGCGTTAAGTAAGTCATCAGCATTAACTTTCATTGTACCTTTCATAGGTATACTTGAAGTCAGTGAGGTCATATCTGTTGCAAAGTTTGTCATCCAGAAAATTAACTCGGTATGATGATATTGTCCTAAGTAATAAAATAAACGGTATAGAAGATTTTCGGTAAGCTCTTTAAAATAATTATGTTTTGTTGTTCTGGATTCTTAGTAATTTAAAACTTTAGAGTGTTGCTAAATTAAGTTAAATGATGAGAATTCATTGAGGATCTAAATCATTTTAAGATAAAATCCTGAAACATTAACTGCTGAACACATCTACGTTTACTTACCTTTGCCTTCTTATGAAAAAGCACCAAACATATTGGGGTTTACTAAACACACATTTTGTACCACGTTAAAGAAAAATTGTGCTATGAAAAAAATGTACGTATTAGAGGTTATAAAATATAATGCTGGTTAAAAAAAAAAACCATTCAGTTATTTGATTCTTGGTTTTGTTAAGGTTTTAGGGGTTAAAAATGGTAATATGTAATAACACCTACTAAAAACGATAAGGGAAGCATTTCAGTATGGAAAGCACGTAGGATATATGTTGTCGGCAAAAGAAGGTGTAGAAAATAAAAATATTTTTTGTTGAGAGATAAGAGGAGAATAATTTTGTCCCAAAACTTGCTGGTTTTGGATGGAGAAACATAAGGGACACATTCTATAGACACAGAATATGATAAAAGAAAAAGAAAAAGAGGGGACATTAAGAAGAATTTTGTACGTTTCAGGTTCAATTAAGATTAAATTAAATTTAATGAGGTAAATGAACTTTATTATTAATCGTAAGCTGCTACAAGACTGGAATTTGGTTTTCTCTCTCGGTTAGAGAACAAAGACTTCCTGGAATATTGAGCTGTCTTTGATTCCAGACTGATTCCCTAGCTAACTTAGAGTTTTCCAGAGGAACCCTGAGGCATCTCAGAGAGAAATATTAAATTAACTAGGGTTACTTGGTATGTTAAATTACATAAGAAGCGTTACCAAATGAATGGTAAGCCTTCTCAGGTTATACTGTGGATTGATGTTATTAATACAGATATTCTAAAAATTATGGAATTCCTACAAATCTGGTATGTCCTGAAATTACCAAGTCATAATTCTGGTTATCGTAACCAAGTTTCTTTATCGACTACACTGTGATCAGGTGTTTCGCCCGGCCTTTAATTCCGTCTGTCATTTATAGATAGTTGTTGTGGTACTCTGATGCTTTTGTAAAAGTGCTTCATCTCCAAGAAGAGTCATAAGAAAGACCGTTCTGACAAGCACTGGTCTCTGATAAATTTCACATTCTACCCCTGAACTGGGTAAGAAATTTAAAAATCCTAATAAAAAACCTGATGGCGTCATAAAACTGTTTAAGAAAAAAGATTAGTTACTGAGTACACTGGTAAATATGGTTATAATGTTCATGGGTTTTTTGTCTGGAATATTACCGGTTTTGTCTGTGATTCCCAGATACAGGGAAGCCCTTCCCCTCAAGCTACTTTATGACTTGCAACAAGGAGGTAAATTACCTCTGTGAGTAAAATTAAATTATTTTTCTTTTCTCTCTGCATGGTTCCTCCAGAAATTAGAGATTCTTGTTTTTTGAGCAGCCTTATCAGGTAAATAAAAAGGACTGTCTCCTGACATGTACAGGAATCTTAATATTTGGGGGACCTCTAGAAGAGAGAAATCCACCCAAGCAAAATCTGTCAGGCCTTTGGCATGGATTTCCTGAGCCTGAGAGGGTTTTGTTTTTGCTTTGGGGGAGTGCGGGGTGCGGGGGAATTCAGTCTGAGACTCTTGAGGAGTTCCACCACAACCAGTTTGGAAGAACCTATGTGGTGAATGGACCGGACTTATTTTAGAAACAAATTAGTCTCGTTTGATGGAGATGAAGGTAAAAAGAGATTATGCTTCAATAGGTATTAAATTCTAGTTCTGTTCATTGAAGTCAGTACTTATGAAAGTTATTGTGTTAGACACACTTTTGCCCTGACGTTCAGGAGAAAAAAAGCTTACCTAATGCAGTTTTCACAGTTTTCACAGAGTATAACCACTTGTGACGTATCACGGCCTGCTTTAAGTCTATTGCTAAAAGCACATGTACAATGCTTGTGGGACAACCGGATATACATGATAAGATGTATGGCCTATAAAACATTTTCCCATTAACATACCTCTGAGCCGGTTCATGAGATCTGAATAGTCTTCCCCCAACGTGGAGGACTAGACAAAAAGAGGCCCAGCACTGAGGGACATGAAGGAACCCAGAGAAGGCAACTGGGCCACTCTGGCATCCTTGGAAAAATATATTGATTATCAATGCTGTTTATGAAAAGATTTACAATCGAAAGGGAAAATGAAGAAAGACATTTTCACATATTGAACTCAGGGGAAATCATTCTGGCTTATAAATGATTAAATTTAAACTTTAAGCTAACCAAAACAGCTTCTTTGTGGCCTATGAAATGTGCGTTGTACGTGCTTTAGCCATTAAAATTTTTTGCATTAAAAAAAAAAAAAATCAAAATGGAATAACTGTGGTTCAGACATCCAAAATGGAGTTAAGTGGTCATTGTGGATGTGGGTTCAGACATGTTCCTATATTACTGAAAACTTGAGTTTTCTAAACTTTATCAGACTTAAGGACACCATCGGCCATTTTCAAAACGGTATCTGCTAGCAGCTTCCAACTGCAACCGTTATGATCTCAAGGTCTTCTTGTAACTATGAAACCTTTCTCCTACTTTAAAAATAGTAATGGCAGGGCTTCCCTGGTGGCGCAGTGGTTGAGAATCTGCCTGCCAATGCAGGGGACACGGGTTCGAGCCCTGGTCTGGGAAGATCCCACATGCCGCGGAGCAACTAGGCCCGTGAGCCACAGCTACTGAGCCTGCGCGTCTGGAGCCTGTGCTCTGCAACAAGAGAGGCCGCGGTAGTGAGAGGCCCGCGCACCGCGATGAAGAGTGGCCCCCTCTTGCCGCAACTGGAGAAAGCCCTCGCACAGAAACGAAGACCCAACACAGCCAAAAATAAATTTAAATATAAAAAAAAAAAATTATTAAAAAAAAAAAATAGTAATGGCAAATGAGACAGCTCAAGCTATAGCCTCTCAGCAAAAGGCTACTTGGTTACTAAATATATAGAAAAAGGAAACATTCCAAAACTCATTTTCCTGGTTGCCATCTAAAAGAGGAGGACTCTTTTGAAAAAAACTACAAGTGTGTGTTTTAACCATTATTCTCATTGTAATATGTCTAATAATTTTCAAATATTTGTCCAGGGGCTATGAAAAAGCAATCAAAGAGAGAAATCATATTTTCTTAATACAAAATATTGATGCTAAGCTTGGAACTCGAGATTAGTTCCAACTCTGGGTTCATCCCCAAATTAGGTAGGACTACTCCCAAAGGAATTGTAACCGAGCAGGACCCTATGAGGCCTTCCCAGAATAGACCACCACCCATGTCCTCTGCCTGCCTTATGTCTGTAAAACAAACTTTAGTCAAAGAAGAAATATAATCAGAGAAGTGAGAAAATATGGAAAGAAAGGAAAACAGTCAAGCAAGACAAAATACTAATACTTTAGCCATTACACAAAGTCAAGGGCCTTTCGTTCTTCCTCAAGGACTATAGATAATATTCTGAGCCACGTCCTTTGACCTGCTTTGCAGGTCCTGAAACCAGGCGGAAGAACTTAACTGTGTGCTGCCCACAAGCACGGAGACCCCAGACCAGTTGCAACCAGAAGGTTGATGATGCTGACTCCCAATTACCTCACCACCGACCCATCAGAAGAATGTCCACGAGCTGATCACGCCCTGCTCCTTGAACACGATAAGACTCCTCACTACTCGCTCCAGGACGGGACACACAGTCTTGAGGGCATTAGCCCGCTGTGGCCCCCTTTGCCTGGCAAAGCAGTAAAGCTATTTCTACTTCACCCAAAACTCTGTCTCTGAGATTTAATCCGGTGCCAGGGTACAGAGGCCAAATTATGGAAACAAGATGTGGAGGGAACCCGGGAGCAGCGGGAAGGACAGCGGCCTGGGGCAGGAGGGCTGAGGGGTCTGAGCCCGGATGCGGTTGAGGGCTGGGGAGGTTTCCAAGGGGACATTCTGGAGGGGAGTCCTGAGGAGGCATCCGTGTGGGGAACAGGCGCGGCGCTGTGGGTGCAGAGCTGGGAGCTCGGGGCGGCCGCTTCCCCATCTGAGCCGAGGGGCCCCAGGAGCCACGGCGGCCTGGAGAGGAGTCGGGAATGCACAGGGCCCGGGCGCAGGTCGTCAAGGGACAGAATAGGGTCGAACAGAGGGAAGGAGAAGCTCTGCGCCCCGAAAGAGCCCTCAGAAGGGTAAGGACCCACGTGGGAGGGGAAGGGTGTGGACCAGTGTGGACTCCCACAAGCTCTGTGCTTCCCAAGGGGGCCCGTGAGGCTGACGCTTCAAAGAGCGCCAGATGGGACTGAGGCCTCTTTTTGCCTGAAGAAGTGGAACCGCCCAAGTAGTCCCACCCCTGCGGAGTTATTCCTCACCCCGACTTTCCCCGCCCATCCTCCAGGGCAGTGACCCTCTCTTCATCCCCTGCGCCCTGAACTCATCCCCCCTCCCCGGCTTCTCTAGATACTTCTGGGCTCTGCCCACTACAGTCTCTCTCATCCACCATTTCCTGCCCTCCCCACTCCCTGTGTTCTAGATTCTTCTGCCCACGATCCCCTCCACCCCAGGGCCCTGGCTCCTTTTCCACTTCCACTGTGGTCTCAGTTAGTTTCACCTACTCCCACACCTCAGCACCTTGCAAACTCGGCGGAAGGACGTTTGGAGCCCCGAGGTAGACCTGAGGTTTCCTACAGGGCTTCCCCAGATGCTGGAGGCCCCACCCAGACCCACTCTGAGAGCAACCCTGCCCTTCTCAGCCTGGTCCCAGCTGGAGCCTGGAATCCCTGCCCTCGTGTCCCCACCCCGGGCCCTCCCTTCATTGGCCTCCCTCACTTCCCCTGGGCTGGAGTCCAGGAACCTATTCTGGCCCCCGCCAAGTCCCCTGCTCTTTTGAAGGGCCCACACCCTCAGCTCAAGCCTTCTGTCTCCTGCTGGGTCCTGACATCCTCCACTGCCCCCTCATTCTCTGAATTTCTAGCCCCAAGGGATTCAAATCTGCCCCTGAACCTGGTTTCCTGTGCCCTTTCTCCACCCCCTGTTCTTCGGGGTCACTGGGACTCTTCTGTGCATGGAGATATGTGCCTGTGTCTTACTTCCTGCACAAACAGACGCACAGCACACAGAAACATACACGCACACACACAGGCATGTAACCACACGAATACACACACACACACCCGTGTACACACACGGGTGTCAACAGGCACATACCTACATACATCCACACACATATACACATACATATACGTATTCACACACAAACCCGCACGGGCACACACAGACACACACTCAGCCCAAAGAGTTCCCACACCAAGGTCTTGATTGCTAGGCTCTAAGTGGTGCCACAAGGGGCCCTTCTCTGAAAGCCACTCCCCCTGGGCTGGGACTGGAGTGCATCCCTTCTCTTGCTGACTGTTCAACCCTGACTGTGCTTTGGAGTCAGCTTCATTTCAGACTCTCACCTGCAGAACTATAAGGTCAGGAATGTGACATGTGTGCGCTGGTTGGTTATAGCCGCCAAAGGAAACTAAGACCCCCGCCCTTCTTGAGAGATTGTGCAGATTTCAAAGGAAGTAAGTGCCCTTGTATTCTTTTTCAGGTAGACTGCCTATTTCCTCTTCATTTGTTAGGTCTGGTGTGTTTTGACCGTGCTCCTTCATCTGCTGTGTGTTTTTCTGTCTTCTCATTTTGCTTATCTTACTGTGTTTGGGGTCTCCTTTTCACAGGCTACAGGTTCGTAGCTCCCGTTGTTTTTGGTATCTGTCCCCAGTGGCTAAGGTTGGTTCAGTGGGTTGTGTAAGCTTCCTGGTGGAGAGGACTAGTGCCTGTGTTCTGGTGGATGAGGCTGGATCTTGTCTTTCTGGTGGGCACGTCCACGTCTGGTGGTGTGTTTTGGGGTGTCTGTGGCCTTATTATGATTTTAGGCAGCCCCTCTGCTAATGGATGGGGCTGTGTTCCTGTCTTGCTAGTTGTTTGGCATAGGGTGTCCAGCACTGTAGCTTGCTGGTCATTGAGTGAAGCTGGGTCTTGATGTTGAGATGGAGATCTCTGAGAGATTTTCGCCGTTTGGTATTACGTGGAGCTGGGAGGTCTCTTGTGGACCAGCGTCCTGAAGTTGGCTCTCCCACCTCAGAGGCACAGCCCTGATGCCTGGCTGGAACACCAAGAGCCTTTCATCCACACGGCTCAGAATAAAAGGGAGAAAAAATAAAAAGAAAGAAAGAAAGAGGATAAAATAAAATAAAATAAAATAAAATAAAGCTATTATAATAAAAAATAAGAAAAAAATTATTAAGAAAAATTTATTAAGAAAAAAATTTTTTTAATTTTTAAAAATAAATTTATTAATTTTTTATAATAAAAATATGAAAAAACTTATTAAGAAAAAAATTTTAATTTTTAAAAATAGAAAATAAGGAAAAAATTATTAAGAAAACATTTATTAAGAAAAAAATTTTTCTAATTTTTAAAAATAAACTTTTTAAATTTTTATAATAAAAAATAAGAAAAAATTATTAAGAAAAAAATTTATTAAGAAAATAAATTTTTTAATTTTTTAAAAATAAAAAATATGAAAAAACTTATTAAGAAAAAATTTTTTTAATTTTTAAAAATAGAAAATAAGGAAAAAATTATTAAGAAAACATTTATTAAGAAAAATTTTTTTAAGTTAAAAAAACAAAACAAACAAAAAATACGGACGGACCGAACCCTAGGTCAAATGGTGAAAGCAAAGCTATACAGACAAAATCTCACCCAGAAGCATACACATATACACTCACAAAAAAAGGAAAAGGGGAAAAAGTAATATATCCTGCTCCCAAAGTCCACCTCCTGAATTTGGGTGATTCGTTGTCTATTCAGGTATTCAACAGATGCAGGTACATCAAGTTTTTTGTGGAGCTTTAATCCGCTGCTTCTGAGGCTGCTGGGAGACATTTCCCTTTCTCTTCTTTGTTAGCACAGCTGCCGGGGTTCAGCTTTGGATTCGGCCCCGCCTCTGCGTGTAGGTCGCCTGAGGGCGTCTGTTCTTCGCTCACACAGGACGGGGTTAAAGGAGCAGCTGCTTCGGGGGCTCTGGCTCACTCAGGCCGCGGGGAGGGAGGGGTACGGATGCGGGGCGAGCCTGCGGCGGCAGAGGCTGGCGTGACGTTGCAGCCGCCTGAGGCGCGCCGTGCGTTTTCCCGGGGAAGTTGTCCCCAGATCACGGGAGCCTGGCCGTGGCGGGCTGCGCCGGCTCCCGGGAGGGGCGGTGTGGAGAGTGACCTGTGCTCGCACACAGGCTTCTTGGTGGCGGCAGCAGCAGCCTTAGCGTCTCATGCCCGTCTCTGGGGTCCGCGCTGATGGCCGCGGCTCGCGCCCGTCTCTGGAGCTCGTTTAGGCGGCGCTCTGAATCCCCTCTCCTTGCGCACCGCGAAACAAAGAGGCAAGAAAAAGTGTCTTGCCTCTTCGGCAGCTGCAGACTTTTTCCCGGGCTCCCTCCCGGCCAGCTGTGGTGCGCTAACCCCTTCAGGCTGTGTCCACGCCGCCAACCCCAGTCCTCTCCCTGCGATCCGACCGAAGCCCGAGCCGCAGCTCCCAGCCCCCGCCCGCCCCGGCGGCTGAGCAGACGAGCCTCTCGGGCTGGTGAGTGCTGCTCGGCGCCGAGCCTCTGTGCGGGAATCTCTCCGCTTTGCCCTCCGCACCCCTGTGGCTGCGCTCTCCTCCGTGGCTCCGAAGCTGCCCCCCTCCGCCACCCGCAGTCTCCGCCCGCGAAGGGGCTTCCTAGTGTGTGGAGACCTTTCCTCCTTCACAGCTCCCTCCCACTGGTGCAGGTCCCGTCCCTATTCTTTTGTCTCTGTTATTTCTTTTTTCTTTTGCCCTACCCAAGTACGTGGGGAGTTTCTTGCCTTTTGGGAGGTCTGACGTCTTCTGCCAGCGTTCAGTGGGTGTCCTGTAGGAGCAGTTCCACGTGTAGATGTATTTCTAATGTATCTGTGGGAAGGAAGGCGATCTCCGCGTCTTACTCTTCCGCCATCTTGCCCCCTGATCCAAGTGCCCTTGTAGACAAGAGCTTCGGGAATTTCTGGGGGCCCAGTGGTTAGGACACGGCGCTTTCACTGCCAAGGGCCCAGGCTCAATCCCTGGCTGGGGAACTAAGGTCCTGCAAGCCGCTCAGCGTGGCAAAACAACAACAATCCCTAGAGTTCCTCAAATTATTGATTTACACTGTGTGTCTTTTTCTTGACTGGACCCTGCATTCCTGGAGGGCAGGAACTGAGTGTTTCTTTGGGTGAGAATCTCAGGCGTGTGGTCAACTGCTTGTGGTATACGAGCTTCAGCTCAGCCTTGTCGATCTTTAGGATGTGAATCTGCCAAGAGAACTGAGTGGAGCCTTTCTGGTTATGGGAGGGGCATGAGCCCAGGCCCAGAGTTGCAAATGGATGGAAGGCATGCTTGAGTGCACTGGGGGCACCCCGTGTAGTGTCTGCACACCCGGTACAGGACATGGGAGTTTTATGCTGTAGCCGCTGGGGACAGGGACATTGATGGCAGCCGAGGTGAGGAGTTAAGAAGAGAAACTAGGGACTTCCCTGGTGGCGCAGTGGTTAAGAATCCGCCTGCCAATGCAGGGGACACGGGTTCGAGCCCTGGTCCGGGAAGATCCCACATTCCACAGAGCTACTAAGCCCATGCGCCACAACTACTGAGCCTGTGCTCTAGAGCCAGCGACCCACAACTACTGACCCCCGTGCCACAACTGCTGAAGCCTGCGCACTTAGAGCCCGTGCTCTCCAACAGGAGAAGCCACCGCAATGAGAAGCCCCCACACCGCAACGAAGAGCCAATGCAGCCGGAAATTAATTAATTAATTTAAAAAAATGCTCTGTAATGTCCTATATGGGAAAAGAATCTAAAAAAGAGTGGATATATGTATATGTATAACAGATTCACTTTGCTGTACACCTGAAACTAACACAACGTTGTAAATCAACCATACGCCAATAAAAAATTTTTTAAACCGTAAAAAAAAAAGAACAAAACGTTAACTAAGAAAAAAAACTAAGTTAAAGCAAAATACTCAGTGGCTGGTTAATATGTATTATAAAACAACAACAACAATAACAACAACAAAGTCAGAGATGGTTTTGTATAAGCAAACTTTGGCAGGATTCTGAAGAAAAAATGAGACTGGACACAATATGCCATATTAGGAGTGAAAAGGAAAGAATGACAGACAACAGACAAGAGGTGGACTTTATGAGCATCCTTATTGCAACTACTTGAAAACAAAGATAAAATGAAGAACCACTTACAAATGTGAACTTAAAGCAGACTTAAAGAGTCAAGAAAAATACAAACCAGGAGTAGCCCTACTGACCACAAAACAGAAGCGGTTCACTTTTTAAACCTTCCGAAAATGGACACGCCAAACCTTGATTGACAGGGGTGTTTTACAAACATTCAAGGAACTAAAACACACTCATTTCGACATGTAAAGAGAGAACAAATGACCTTATCTACAAAACAGAAATAGAGTTACAGATGTGACTCTACAGTTACAGATGTGAAAAGCAATCTTATGGTTACCAGGGGGTCAGGGGGTGGGGAGAGATAAATGAGAAGATTGGGATTGACACGTACACACTACTACATATAAAACAGATAACTAATAAGGACCTACTGTATAGCACAGGGAACTCTATTCAGTACTCTGTAATGGGCTATATGGGAAAAGAATCTAAAAAAGAGTGGATATATGTATATGTATAACTGATTCACTTTGCTGTACACCTGAAACTAACACAACGTTGTAAATCAACTCTACTCCAATAAAATTCTTTTTTAAAGTAAAAAAAAGAGTAAACCTTTAGCTGAGAAAGAAAATATAAATCAAAGCAAAATATTCAGTGGCTGCTTTATATGTATGATCAAAGAAACACAAGAACAAAGTCAGAGATGGTTCTGTAAAAGCAAACTTCGGCAGGAGTCTGAAGAGGAAATGAGACTGGGCACTAGAAGCCATACTAGGAGTGAAAATGAAAGAGTGACAGACAACAGGCAAGAGGTGACCTTTCTGAGCATCCTTATTGCAAGTACTTGAAAACGAAGATAAAATGAAGAACCACCTGCCAAAACAAACCGAAACCTGACTGAGTCAAGAAGGAGGAAAACCAAGAGTAGCCCTATTAACCAGGGGGAGAAGAATGCCAGGTGCAGAGTATAATTCATATGAAATCGGAGAATGAATAGTTTTGTTTAGCTTTGTGAATGACAAGTCTAGCTACAAGTGTTTGTTAGCAGCTAAAGAATAAGCAAGGTCGCTTAAGTCTTGCAGCCTTTTTGGCCGGTGTGTGCCTAACGCCGTTTACTCATTTCCGTTTTTGGCTGCAGCAGTACATCAAATGGTGCCATGTACCATGACGTGTCACACGCTGATTGGCCAAGACCACTTCCTCTGTGAAATGGGCACGTCCCATGACTTTTTTTTTTTTTCACACACACCGTATTTTATTTTTACAAGAGATAAATACACTGACACCAAGCATTGTACATGGATGACCACAACAAAAGCAACAATGATTGCAATTGCCAAACATGAAACACACTCATACTATGTCATAATATTGACATTCAGTCCAGTAATCCTCCACTACGTCCCATGACTTCTGTCAGAGGATATAAATTCAGGACGAGGACTGACAAGAGGCAGTCCTCACATGTTCTCCATGGGGTTACTTACTTCACTGATGAAGGACAGGGCCATGGAAATGCTAGTGAATATGGTGACTGAATTTCTCACAGAGAAGGTAAAGAAAGTTATAGAAGATAAATTAATGATATATGGAATGGAGCAGGCCCTGACACCCTTAAACTGCTTGGTTATGTACCCAATTAAAGAGATGCTGAGATTTTTACTACACATGATGGCTTCAGTGGCATACAAGCAGCTGGACATGAATTCTTTAGAAAATAAGGCCATATATATTTTTAAAAAGATGTTTGGTCGCCAACCAGCAGAAGTCATTATGGTTTAATTTCTACTTACATATCCGTTCGGTATCTATACTATCCTTGTGAAATCTTAGAAGATAACATCATATCTTAGTGTATAAGAGGACACATCATTGTGAGAAGCTGACAGCAGAGTTTCGGTTTCCTTACTAATTATAAATCCCAACTGCACCTGCCTAACAAAGAAGACTGATTTGAAACCAGGGGAACATCGCTAACATTATGATAACAATGTTCAGGAGACACAGCTTACTGTCTCGGCGTCTTGCACTGGTTCCTCAACTGCGGTTTCCGCAAACACTGGCAAAAATTGAGAAACCACACTTTTGCTGTTACCGTCACCATACCAACTCTGCCTTCCTGACAATGAATAGATTTGACCCTGGAGAAATAAAGTATTACCAAACTGAAATGTGGTCTCATGCCTGTTTCTGTGCGGACTTCCTTCTCCTGCTGGGGTGAGTCTCCAGCTGGGTGCAGAGCAGGGGAAGGGCCAGATGGTCACCAAGAAGGACCCTGTGAGGCCTTCCCAGAACAGGCCCCCACCCATGTCCTCTGCCTGTCTTTTGTCTGCAGAAAAGGTGCCACTTGGACTAAGGTCTTGGGCTTAACGGGACTTGGAAGCAGCCACTCTGAGCTTTATGCTGTCTGTTTTTTCCCTGGTATAGGCTTCCATCATCTGGCGAGGTCTGGTTTGTATCTGGTTCACACGTATCTGATCAAAAGTGGGAAGCGCTTCTTTGATTCCATCTGACAGCCCTCTTGGAAAAATTTGGGCAGACTGGTCGACCTATAGTTATAACCCTATAAATAAGGAAAAAATGGTTTAACACCGTGTGGTCACAATTTTCTTTAGACTCTGGAGAAAACTGGTTGAGATGAAACTCTTGAAATTCCAAAACTGGTTACGATTGCATGTGCAGTTAGAGAAAGCTGGCTTGATAAAACACTTTTTTTTTTTCAGAACACTGACCCTGAGAGAACAAAAGTATTCTTAGGAGAAAACTTGAAGTCTTATCATGTCCTTGAAGTACAAACACAGCCCACATTGGCTTGGGTTAATTAGAGAACTTAAAGCCAAGGGGGGTTGGGGGTGGGAGGAGGGAAGAAAAAGAAGCCTTTTGACTTCAAGTGTGTAAACTGGACTATCTCACTGGTAGTCGTAAACTGATAAGTTTAATTGCAATGCCTGGTTCATGAAATGTAAAAAGATGAAATAATGAGATCTCTGTTTGTCTGTCTGTATGTAATGTCTCAGTATGAGCCTTTGCCTTTCGATAGTACTGCTGAGGTGAATTTGTAAATGAGCTCTATTTAATTGGCTTGAAGAAAAGTAAGCACTTACAAATCAAATATTTCTAAGGTTCACATCATCTGGGAAATGTTCAATATTAAGTTACTCTCTGGTATTGAAGTCAGTTAAGTTTGTCGTTTAAGTACGTGAGTTAATACAGACATGTCTTTAGAGTCATCAGCGTTAAGTAAGTCATCAGCATTAACTTTCATTGTACCTTTCATAGGTATACTTGAAGTCAGTGAGGTCATATCTGTTGCAAAGTTTGTCATCCAGAAAATTAACTCGGTAGGATGATATTGTCCTAAGTAATAAAATAAACGGTATAGAAGATTTTCGGTAAGCTCTTTAAAATAATTATGTTTTGTTGTTCTGGATTCTTAGTAATTTAAAACTTTAGAGTGTTGCTAAATTAAGTTAAATGATGAGAATTCATTGAGGATCTAAATCATTTTAAGATAAAATCCTGAAACATTAACTGCTGAACACATCTACGTTTACTTACCTTTGCCTTCTTATGAAAAAGCACCAAACATATTGGGGTTTACTAAACACACATTTTGTACCACATTAAAGAAAAATTGTGCTATGAAAAAAATGTACATATTAGAGGTTATAAAATATAATGCTGGTTTAAAAAAAAACCATTCAGTTATTTGATTCTTGGTTTTGTTAAGGTTTTAGGGGTTAAAAATGGTAATATGTAATAACACCTACTAAAAACGATAAGGGAAGCATTTCAGTATGGAAAGCACGTAGGATATATGTTGTCGGCAAAAGAAGGTGTAGAAAATAAAAATATTTTTTGTTGAGAGATAAGAGGAGAATAATTTTGTCCCAAAACTTGCTGGTTTTGGATGGAGAAACATAAGGGACACATTCTATAGACACAGAATATGATAAAAGAAAAAGAAAAAGAGGGGACATTAAGAAGAATTTTGTACGTTTCAGGTTCAATTAAGATTAAATTAAATTTAATGAGGTAAATGAACTTTATTATTAATCGTAAGCTGCTACAAGACTGGAATTTGGTTTTCTCTCTCGGTTAGAGAACAAAGACTTCCTGGAATATTGAGCTGTCTTTGATTCCAGACTGATTCCCTAGCTAACTTTGAGTTTTCCAGAGGAACCCTGAGGCATCTCAGAGAGAAATATTAAATTAACTAGGGTTACTTGGTATGTTAAATTACATAAGAAGCGTTACCAAATGAATGGTAAGCCTTCTCAGGTTATACTGTGGATTGATGTTATTAATACAGATATTCTAAAAATTATGGAATTCCTACAAATCTGGTATGTCCTGAAATTACCAAGTCATAATTCTGGTTATCGTAACCAAGTTTCTTTATCGACTACACTGTGATCAGGTGTTTCGCCCGGCCTTTAATTCCGTCTGTCATTTATAGATAGTTGTTGTGGTACTCTGATGCTTTTGTAAAAGTGCTTCATCTCCAAGAAGAGTCATAAGAAAGACCGTTCTGACAAGCACTGGTCTCTGATAAATTTCACATTCTACCCCTGAACTGGGTAAGAAATTTAAAAATCCTAATAAAAAACCTGATGGCGTCATAAAACTGTTTAAGAAAAAAGATTAGTTACTGAGTACACTGGTAAATATGGTTATAATGTTCATGGGTTTTTTGTCTGGAATATTACCGGTTTTGTCTGTGATTCCCAGATACAGGGAAGCCCTTCCCCTCAAGCTACTTTATGACTTGCAACAAGGAGGTAAATTACCTCTGTGAGTAAAATTAAATTATTTTTCTTTTCTCTCTGCATGGTTCCTCCAGAAATTAGAGATTCTTGTTTTTTGAGCAGCCTTATCAGGTAAATAAAAAGGACTGTCTCCTGACATGTACAGGAATCTTAATATTTGGGGGACCTCTAGAAGAGAGAAATCCACCCAAGCAAAATCTGTCAGGCCTTTGGCATGAATTTCCTGAGCCTGAGAGGGTTTTGTTTTTGCTTTGGGGGAGTGCGGGGTGCGGGGGAATTCAGTCTGAGACTCTTGAGGAGTTCCACCACAACCAGTTTGGAAGAACCTATGTGGTGAATGGACCGGACTTATTTTAGAAACAAATTAGTCTCGTTTGATGGAGATGAAGGTAAAAAGAGATTATGCTTCAATAGGTATTAAATTCTAGTTCTGTTCATTGAAGTCAGTACTTATGAAAGTTATTGTGTTAGACACACTTTTGCCCTGACGTTCAGGAGAAAAAAAGCTTACCTAATGCAGTTTTCACAGTTTTCACAGAGTATAACCACTTGTGACGTATCACGGCCTGCTTTAAGTCTATTGCTAAAAGCACATGTACAATGCTTGTGGGACAACTGGATATAAATGATAAGATGTATGGCCTATAAAACATTTTCCCATTGACATACCTCTGAGCCGGTTCATGAGATCTGAATAGTCTTCCCCCAACGTGGAGGACTAGACAAAAAGAGGCCCAGCACTGAGGGACATGAAGGAACCCAGAGAAGGCAACTGGGCCACTCTGGCATCCTTGGGAAAATATATTGATTATCAATGCTGTTTATGAAAAGATTTACAATCGAAAGGGAAAATGAAGAAAGACATTTTCACATATTGAACTCAGGGGAAATCATTCTGGCTTATAAATGATTAAATTTAAACTTTAAGCTAACCAAAACAGCTTCTTTGTGGCCTATGAAATGTGCGTTGTACGTGCTTTAGCCATTAAAATTTTTTGCATTAAAAAAAAAAAAAATCAAAATGGAATAACTGTGGTTCAGACATCCAAAATGGAGTTAAGTGGTCATTGTGGATGTGGGTTCAGACATGTTCCTATATTACTGAAAACTTGAGTTTTCTAAACTTTATCAGACTTAAGGACACCATCGGCCATTTTCAAAACGGTATCTGCTAGCAGCTTCCAACTGCAACCGTTATGATCTCAAGGTCTTCTTGTAACTATGAAACCTTTCTCCTACTTTAAAAATAGTAATGGCAGGGCTTCCCTGGTGGCGCAGTGGTTGAGAATCTGCCTGCCAATGCAGGGGACACGGGTTCGAGCCCTGGTCTGGGAAGATCCCACATGCCGCGGAGCAACTAGGCCCGTGAGCCACAACTACTGAGCCTGCGCGTCTGGAGCCTGTGCTCTGTAACAAGAGAGGCCACGATAGTGAGAGGCCCGCGCACCGCGATGAAGAGTGGCCCCCTCTTGCCGCAACTGGAGAAAGCCCTCGCACAGAAACGAAGACCCAACACAGCCAAAAATAAATTTAAAATTAAAAAAAAAAATTATTAAAAAAAAAAAAAAAGTAATGGCAAATGAGACAGCTCAAGCTATAGCCTCTCAGCAAAAGGCTACTTGGTTACTAAATATATAGAAAAAGGAAACATTCCAAAACTCATTTTCCTGGTTGCCATCTAAAAGAGGAGGACTCTTTTGAGAAATACTACAAGTGTGTGTTTTAACTATTATCCTCATTGTAATATGTCTAATAATTTTCAAATATTTGTCGAGGGGCTATGAAAAAGCAATCAAAGAGAGAAATCATATTTTCTTAATACAAAATATTGATGCTAAGCTTGGAACTCGAGATTAGTTCCAACTCTGGGTTCATCCCCAAATTAGGTAGGACTACTCCCAAAGGAATTGTAACCGAACAGGACCCTATGAGGCCTTCCCAGAATAGACCACCACCCACGTCCTCCGCCTGCCTTATGTCTGTAAAAGAAACTTTAGTCAAAGAAGAAATATAATCAGAGAAGTGAGAAAATATAGAAAGAAAGGAAAACAGTCAAGCAAGACAAAATACTAATACTTTAGCCATTACACAAAGTCAAGGGCCTTTCGTTCTTCCTCAAGGACTATAGATAATATTCTGAGCCACGTCCTTTGACCTGCTTTGCAGGTCCTGAAACCAGGCAGAAGAACTTAACTGTGTGCTGCCCACGAGCACGGAGACCCCAGACCAGTTGCAACCAGAAGGTTGATGATGCTGACTCCCAATTACCTCACCACCGACCCATCAGAAGAATGTCCACGAGCTGATCACGCCCTGCTCCTTGAACACGATAAGACTCCTCACTACTCGCTCCAGGACGGGACACACAGTCTTGAGGGCATTAGCCCGCTGTGGCCCCCTTTGCCTGGCAAAGCAGTAAAGCTATTTCTACTTCACCCAAAACTCTGTCTCTGAGATTTAATCCGGTGCCAGGGTACAGAGGCCAAATTATGGAAACAAGATGTGGAGGGAACCCGGGAGCAGCGGGAAGGACAGCGGCCTGGGGCAGGAGGGCTGAGGGGTCTGAGCCCGGATGCGGTTGAGGGCTGGGGAGGTTTCCAAGGGGACATTCTGGAGGGGAGTCCTGAGGAGGCGTCCGTGTGGGGAGCAGGCGCGGCGCTGTGGGTGCAGAGCTGGGAGCTCGGGGCGGCCGCTTCCCCATCTGAGCCGAGGGGCCCCAGGAGCCACGGCGGCCTGGAGAGGAGTCAGGAATGCACAAGGCCCGGGCGCAGGTCGTCAAGGGACAGAATAGGGTCGAACAGAGGGAAGGAGAAGCTCTGCGCCCCGAAAGAGCCCTCAGAAGGGTAAGGACCCACGTGGGAGGGGAAGGGTGTGGACCAGTGTGGACTCCCACAAGCTCTGTGCTTCCCAAGGGGGCCCGTGAGGCTGACGCTTCAAAGAGCGCCAGATGGGACTGAGGCCTCTTTTTGCCTGAAGAAGTGGAACCGCCCAAGTAGTCCCACCCCTGCGGAGTTATTCCTCACCCCGACTTTCCCCGCCCATCCTCCAGGGCAGTGACCCTCTCTTCATCCCCTGCGCCCTGAACTCATCCCCCCTCCCCGGCTTCTCTAGATCCTCCGGGGCTCTGCGCACTCCTATGCCTGGCCCATCCTTGATTCTTTCCCCCTCCCTCTCTCCACGTTCTAGATTTCAGACAGGCTGGGAGCCGGGACTGTTTGCTGCAGTGCTTGCACCTGGACACACATCTTCTTGAGCAACAGACTACAAAGCCTATCTAAGGGACTAAAAATAACTAAACACACATGTGCAGTCGGGGCAAATTATGAACAAGATACAAAAGACCAAAAACGCAGTAGCCACTTCTGAGGTGGAGAACAAAAGCAGGGTACTGGGCATGATGCCTCCACAGCACCACCAAGGGGGTGAGCAGCCCACGAAAGCCACCCCTCCCTGGCCCAACCCCTGGGCCCACCCTACCCTCACCCCATTTAAGGGAACACTTCCCCTTCACCCCAGGGAGCAGACAAGGAAAACTGTTGCTTGTGTCACTCCCTCGTGCTGCACCACCAGCCCCAATATGCCTTGCCTGAATTTCTTGTCTGCCTCTTATCAATTTCTATCGATTAAGGGGTCCAAGAACCCTGCTCCCTAACACACTCTTCTGGGTTCTGCACACTCCTAGGTCGGCCCCCTCCTCCATTTCCTCACCTACCCCCTCCCTGTGTTCTAGAGTCTTTTGCCCAGGTCCCCCTCCCCTCCCTGGGCCCTGGCTCCTTTTCAGCCTCCACCGTGGTCTCAGTTAGTTTCACCTCTTCACACATCTCAGCATCTTGCAAACTCGCTTGAAGGGACATCTTAGACTTCCCAGGTGGACATTAGCTTTCGTACAGGGCTTCCCCAGATGCTGGAGGCCCCACCCAGACCCCCTCTGAGAGCAACCCTGCCCTTCTCAGCCTGGTCCCTGCTGGAGCCTGGAATCCCTGCCCTCGTGTCCTACATCTCTAGTCCCAACCCCAGGCCCTCCCTTCATTGGCCTCCCTCACTTCCCCCAGAGTCAAGTCCAGGAACCCTCTTCTGACACCCCCATGCTCAAGGCCCTTCTTTTTAAAAATTCTAACATTAAAAGTTTATTATACTTTTTACAATTTTTAAAGGCTTTCCATTTACAGTTATTACAAAATATTGCCTATATTCCCTGTGTTATACAATACAACCTTGAGCCTGTCTTACTCCCAATAGTTTGTACTTCCCACTCCTTCTCCCCTAAATTGTTGCCCTCCCACTGGTAACCACTAGTTTCTTCAATGTATCTGTGAGTCTGCTTCTTCTTTGTTATATACACTAGTTGGTCATATTTTGCTAGATTCCACGTATAAGCGATATCATACAGTATTTGCAACTATTTTCTCCCATTCAGTAGGTTGTCTTTCTTTAGTCGGTGGTTTCCTTTGCTTTGCAAAAGCTCTTAAGTTTAATTAGTCCCATTTGTTTTTTGTGGGTTTTTTTGCTTTAGTTGCCTTTGCCTTTGAAGACACATCAAAAAAATTCTTGCTTCGAATTCTGTCAAAGAGTGTTCTGCCTATGCTTTCCTCTAGGAGTTTGATGGTGTCCGATCTTACACCCCAATCCGTGGCTGGTGGCCCCATCCTCACACAGCCTGTTGCTTCTGTATTCACTTCATCTTGTCACTTCTGAGGTCACATCTGCCTGTGTCTCTCTCTTACAAGGACACCTGTGATTTCATTTAGGGCTCACCTGGATAATCCACCATAACCTTCCCATCAATATCTTTAATGGAATCACATCAGCAAAGTCCCTTCTTTATAAGGTAACAGTCACAGGTTCCAAGGATTACAACGGTGATGTCTTGGTGGGTAATCATTCAGCCTACCATACTGCCTATCTCCTGTTCATCAGATCTTGGGGGTTCGCCCCCCACAGTGGCCTCCTGTGTGGGAAGAGCATATTTCAATGTCCTTAATAAGGTCCTACTTCAAAGGGCTTCACAGGTGGTTCCCACGCCCGCTCCGCCCAGTTTCTCCCGTTTCTAGTGAAGCTGTGGCAGCCGGTATTTGGCGCCATCTGGTGGACACAGGGTGCCACAGCAGGTGTGCGTCCAATAGAAATACAGTACAAGCCAGGTATGTAATTTTTCATTTTTTAATAGCCATATTGAAAAAGAGGTGAAAATAATCTCAATAGTATAGCTTACCTAACCCAATGTATCTAAAACACACTCATTTTGACATGTAATCCATAACAAGAATAGCGATTACTTTCAAATCTTTGTTTCATACTAAGCCTTCGAAGTCTGGCAGGTATTTGACACTTAACAGCACCTCTCAGTTCACACCAGCCACATTTCAAGTGCTCAGAAGTCACACGTAGTGGTTGGCTGCCATATTGGACAGCACAGAGCTAGAGGAAGATTGAGGGGCAGAGAGAGGGGTGAGTGGAGGGAAGGTGGGGGGAGGGGACTCTGAGAAGGGATACAGCCTGGGGGAGGGGTTGGCCTGGCCATAAAGACCAAGAGGCAGTGGAGTTAACATGTCCACGTGTGCGCACACACGAGATGGGCCTTTGCACGCCTCCCATGCACGCATTCAAGATGCAACAGAATAAAGCAGAAACTAACACACCATTGTAAAGCAATTATACTTCAATAAAGATGTTTAAAATATATATATATTAAAAAAAAAAAAAAAAGATGCAACAGAACCACAGATGTGATCTCCCCCCAGAATCACCCTCTTCTGTGTCCCAGTCCCCCAGTCCCGAGGCTAACACCCCTCCCCCCACCAGCCCTGCCCATCGGTCCCCTGAGCCTCCCTCCCCCGGGCTCTCCTCCCCTCCCCACAGCCCTGCCTGGTCCAGCCCCATCCTAGCCCACCAGGGTCCTCTACTGACCAACACTGTAGCTTTTTGAAATATAATTCACACATCATAAAATTCACCCATTTAGACTTCCCTGGCGGTCCAGTGGTTAAGATTCTGCTCTTCTAATGCAGGGGTTGCAGGTTGGATCCCTGGTCGGAGAAATAAGATCCCACAAGCCACGTGGCATGGTCAAAAAATATATACATATATATATATATATAAATAAATAAGATAAAATTCACCTTTTTAAAGTGTAGAATTCAGTGGTTATAGTATATTCATGTTGGATAACCATCACTGTAGCTAACTCCAGAACATTTTCATCACCTCAAAATAAAACCTTGTACCCATTAAGCAACATTCCTCATTCTCCCCTCCTCTCCACCCCTGGCAACCACTAAGCTACTTTCTCTGTGGATTTGCCTCTTTTGGACATTTCGTATAAATGAAATCATACCATATGTGGCCTTGTATCTGGCTTCCTTAGTGTAGCATAATGTTTTCAAGGTTCATCCATAATGTGGTGTGTATCAGTCCTTCATTCCTTTTTATGGCTGAATAATGTACAATTGTATGGATACATGACATGTTGCTTATCCATTCATCCTTGCCTTTGCCTTAGGAGACAAATCCAAAACAAATATTATTGTTGTGATTTGTATCAAAAAGTGTTCTGCCTATGTTTTCTTCTAGGTGTTTTTGACTTCAGATCTTACACTTAGGTCTTTAATCCATTTTCAGTTTACTTTTGTGTATAGTGTTAGAAAATGTCCTAATTTTATTCTTTTACATGAGTTGTCCAGTTTTCCCATTTACTGAAGAGACTGTCTTTTCCCCTTTGTATATTCTTGTATATTCTTCCCCTTTGTATATTAATTTTTTAAATTAATTATTTATTTATTTTGGCTGCACCAGGTCTTAGTTGCAGCACGTGAGATCTTCCTTGCAGCATGTGGGATCTTTTTTTTTTTAGTTGCGGCACGCAGACTTCTTAGTTGTGGCATGCATGCGGGATCTAGTTCGCCGACCAGGGATCGAACCAGGGCCCCTTGCATTAGGAGCACAGAGTCTTACCCACTGGGCCACCAGGGAAGTCTCTACCATGCTGTTTTGCTTACTGAAGCTTTGTAGTATAGTCTGAAGTCAGGAAGCATGATATCTACAGCTCCATTTTTCATTCTCAAGACAGTTTGGGCTATATGGGGACTTTTGTGTCTCCATACAAATTTTAAAATTATTTTTTCTAGTTCTTTGAAAAATGCCATTGGTGTTTTGATAGGGATTGCACTGAATCTGTAGATTGCCTTGGGTAGTAAGGCCATTTTAACAATATTAATTCTTCCAATCCATGAACACAGTATATCTTTCCATCTGTTTGTGTCATCTTCAGTTATTTTCATCAATATCTTATAGTTTTCAGAGTACAAGTATTTTACCTTTAGTTAGATTTATTCCTAGGTATTTTATTCCTTTTGATGCAATGGTAAATGAAATTGTTTCCTTAATTTCTCTTTCTGATAATTCATTGTTACTGTATAGAAGTGCAACAGATTTCTGTATATTAATTTTGTATCCTGCAACTTTACCAAATTCATTGATGAGCTCTAGAAGTTTTTTGGTGGCATACATCTTTCTATGTATAATATCATATCATCAGCAAACAGTGACAGTTTTACTTCTTCCTTTCCAATTTGGAGTCCTTTTATTTCTTTTTCTTCTCTGATTGCTATGGCTAGGACTTCCAAAACTATATTGAATAAAGCTGGCGAGAGTGGGCATCCTTGTCTTATTTCTGATCTTAGAGGGAATGCTTTCAGCTTTTCACCACTGAGTATGATGTTAGCTGTGGGTGTTGTCATCTACAGCCTTTATTATGTTGAGGAATTTTATCAAAAGCTTTTTCTGCAGCTATTGAGATGATCATATGGTTTTTATTCTTATTGATTGATTTGCAGATATTGAAAAATCCTTGCATCCCTGGGATAAATCCCACTTGATCATGGTGTATGGTCCTTTTAGTGTATTGTTGGATTCTGTTTGCTACTATTTTGTTGAGGATTTTTGCATCTGTGTTCATCAGTGATATTGGCCTGTAATTTCCCTTTTTTGTGATGTCTCTTTCTGGTTTTGGTATCAGTGTGATGCTGGCCTCATGGAATGAGTTCAGAAGCATTCCTTCCTCTGAAATTTTTTGGAATAGTTTCAGAAGGATAGGCATTAATTCTTCTCTAAATGTTTGGTAGAATTCACCTGTGAAGCCATCTGGTCCTAGACTTTTGTTTGTTGGGAGTTTTTAAATTACTGATTCAGGGAATTCCTGGCTGTCCAGTGGTTAGGACTCCACACTTCACTGCTGAGGGCCCAGGTTCAATCCCTGATCAGGGAACTAAGATCCTGCAAGCTGCACGGCGTGGCCAAAAATAATAATAAATAAATAAATAACTGATTTCATTTCAGTACAGCAAGTCCCCTACATAAGAACGAGTTCCATTCCAAGAGTGCGTTTGTAAGTCCAATTTGTTCGTAAGTCCAGCAAAGTTAGCCCCGGTACCCAACAAACACAATCAGCTATATAGTACTGTGCAGTGATAGGTTTATAATACTTTTCACACAAATAATACATAAAAAACAAACACAAAAAATAAAGAAAACGTTTAATCTTACAGTACAGTACCTTGAAAAGTACAGTAGTACAGTACAACAGCTGGCATACAGGGGCTGGCATGGAGTGAACAGGCAAGAAGAGTTACTGACTGGAGGAGGGAGAGGAGGTGGGAGATGGTAGAGCTGAAGCATCATCAGCAATAGGAGATGGAGGGCAAGCTGAAATTTCACTCACACCTGACGTTGATGGCACAGGTTCTGGTTCCTTGCTGGATTCAGTTCTATCTACCCTCTTGAAAAAAACGATCCAGTGATGTCTGGGTAGTACTGTACCAGCTACATCACCGCTGCTTTTACACTTACTTCTGGACATCCTGGGCTTGAAATAAAGATACTGTGCTACTGTACTCTATACGGTACTGTACAGTAAAGTACACAAAAGCACAACCACTTGTAGAGGATGCATGCACGTGACAATGTACACCAGACACATGAACTAACTTACGTGACTGGACATGCGAACGCACGTTCACATCTTTGAAAGTTCACAACTTGAAGGTTCGTATGGAGGGGACTTACTGTACTGGTAATTGGTCTTTTCAATTTTGATCATATATTTTGATGCACAAAATTATTCAGTTTTGATGAATTCCAATTTACCTATTTTTTTTTTTTGGTTACTTGTATCTAACCACCACTTGAAACTCCTCTAACCCACCCTCCACACAGCAGCTAGAGGGAGCTTTCAAAACTATGTCCCCTCCTGCTCAAAACAGTGCCATATTTGTGATTTAGAACAGTGCTTCTTGCATCAAATATGCAAAGGAAGCACCTGAGAATCTTACAAAATGTAGATTCTGATTCGGTAGGTCTAGTGTGGAACCTGACAATCAACACATCTACCAAGCTTCCTGGTGATTCTGTGGCAGTTTGTGTTTTCTGAAAATGACCACAGCAATATTTCCTGTTGTTACTGAACTGAACTTGATTTTGCTTGCCCATTGTGCAGCAAAGTCAATCTTCTGGCACCGAGTTGTGGTAAAGGAAAGTATAGCATTTATTTGCAGGCACCAAGCAAGGACAATGGGCAGCTTGTGCTCAAAAGACCCAAACTCCCTGATGGTTTTCAGGAAGGGTGTTTTTGGTTTTGTTTTTTGGCCATGCTGCGTGGCTTGTGGGATCTTATTTCCCTGACCAGGGATCAAACCCGAGCCCTCAGCAGTGAAAGTGCGGAGTTCCAACCACCGGACTGCTAGGGAATTCCCTCAAATGCTACTCTTAAACCAGGTTTGTCAGGGGAAAACAGAAACACAGTCCTCCACTACCACAGATTATGCAGTCAATTTCCCACATTTGGGGAAATCACAGGGGTCAGCACATCCAGAGTGCAATGGATAAGCCTCACCCTGGGAAAACCACCTTCATGATCATGGTATCTCCCCTGCCAGGTAAGTATTAGGAAGGATTTTTAAAGGCAATTTTTGAGGTTAGGGCTTCAGGATACATGACTTTCTTCTGTTTGGTTGGTGGTGAAGTAACAGGGTGATGTTTCAGGAATCTTAATCATCAACCTTCTGGTTCCAACCAGTCTGGGGTCTACTTGCTTGTGGTCAGCATTTAGTCACCATCCTCCACCTGAGTCGGGGTCTTAATTTCTGCAGAACAACTCAGAGATATGCATCAGACCGCTATATATATCGCCTGAGGAGGAACTAGCACTCTGCTTTATTGCTGAACCATTGTTTAAGCCATCATTACTTTTCTTGATTGACTGTTTTTCCTTTGTTTCTGCATTCTCTCCCTTCCCTAATTCCTAGTAACTGTTTGAATCTGCTCTTTGGAACTCAGGGAAGGTCTAGGAGACTAAAGCCTCTTTCTGCAAACAAGAAACAGGGGACACAGAGGGGCTTTTGTACCTGGGAGGGCCCCACAGGGTCCTGCTTGGTTTCCCTGGCCCACATGCTTCCAGAACCTTGCACTCCCCATAAAGAGGTGGGAACCATTTCCCCTTCCCCTGAACCTTTGCGATTGCCATAACAGGTGGAATATGGTGAGGGTGACTGCCTGGCATCTGAAGCTAAGTTTTACAAGGCAATATGGCTTCCACCTGGCTCTCTCTTCATGACAGTTGCCTTTGGAACCCACCCACCATGCTGTGTGAAAGCCAATCTCACCCATGTGGAGAGATGACCTGCAGAGGAACAGAGGCCCCAGCTAATAGCCAGCATCAACTACCAGACGTGTGAGTGGATGTGCCTCCAGAGGATTCCACCTGAAGAGCAGTAGCTCACCGTGGAGCAGAGATGAGTTATCCCCGCAGACTGCAGATTCATGTGCAAAATACATGCTGTCATTGCTTAAAATAACTGAGTTTTGGGGTTTTTTGTTATGCAGCAGTAGATAGCTGCAGCAATGCTCATCCTGCTGGTCCATGGACCGCACTTTGAGTAGCAAGAAGCTAGATCACTAGACCTTCTAGGACTTTTGCATGTGCAATTTTCCTACTTGTTACTCTTTTCCCACTCTCTTTCTTTGCTTGGCTCATATTTACTTATTCCTTAGGTCCTTTTCTAAGAACACTTTCCTGATGTTTCAGGCTGGGCCTCTTGCCTGATCTGAGTCCTCTCCCATCCTGCTCCATGCTCCCCGGTGAGGAAAAATGCACGCTTACATTTTTGCAATTCTTCTTCAAAACACTTTCTATTTGGGAGTGAGGATATTCCCAGAGAAGTGAGATGTTGGCAGATGGGGGAGTCCGTGCTCCCCCATCCCAGCCCTGATCATCTTAGCTATCTCTGTGTGTTAAGGGGTCCCCCCACCTTGCTGGGCTGGGAGCTCCAGAGGGCAAACTTGGTGCTGACTTGATCATTGCTGGATGTAGCTCAGTAAGTTGGCATTGAGAAGGACAGTACCGGGGAGGGGGAGCTGACCACATTCACCCAAACTTCCCTGAGTGTTTGACTGAGGTGATTCCCCCATAGATGTCACCTCTATGGCCCAGGACATGGCCCAGAGCAACTCCCATCCAGATATCAGGGGCCACCCACCATGCTGTTCTTGAATAGTAAGCATTCCCTCCCCAGTCGCCCCCTCCAGTCTCCCGTCTGTGCCTCCTTCCCTCCCAGTCTCTTTCCCCTCAAGAGGCAGAGAACCTTGGCATTTGTGAAGCATGACTCAGACCCTGTGGCCATGGAGCCCCACCTCCCCAGCCCTGGTGACCCCCACGGACTCGATGTAGCTACCAAGAGACCCGGACTGCCCCCAGCCTCTTTCTAGAGTGCCCAGTGTCGGAGAGGGGGCTCTGCTCATTTGCATGCTCTTGGGGTATCTCTCCCCTTCCCTGGGTATTGGGGTCTGACTTCCAGCATTCTCCCCAGTACCACCCCCTACAGGAGAACTCCCAGCAGCTGCAGACCTGGCTAAGGTAGGCAAAGGAGGACCAGTTTGAGGATGGAGCCCAAACCCCCAAACCCCTCGAGTCTTGGGTGACTCCAGTGCACAAAAAGAAGCCGGGTATTTTAAATTTTTATTTTATTTATTTTTGTCTGCATTGGGTCTTTGTTGCAGTGCGCGGGCTTCTCACTGCAGTGGCTTCTCTTGTTGCGGAGCATGGGCTCTAGGCGCGCGGGCTTCAGTAGTTGTGGCTCGCGGGCTCTAGAGTAGAAGCAGGTTTTTTTGAAGATGGAAATCCCCATGGACAGGAATTCAGCACCTGCCAGCATCTCACTTCTCTGGGAATAGCCTCACTCCCAACCAGAAAATTGCTTTGAAGAATCGCAGAAATGCAAGCGTGTATTTTTCCTCACTGGGAGTAATGGTTTTATGAAGAATGTCCAACTGTCTTCCCAGAAGAGCTGTCTCTCCTCAGGTTGGAGCCCTCCACCTGCTGTCTTGGGCATCTTTTCTACAAATGTGGACCTGGGCAGGAGTTATATTTGCAGCCCTGCTTCTCGTCGGCTGCCATCTGCAGATATCTGCCTGTCTCCTGCAGGTGGCGCTGTAACACAATTGCAACGCGTCTGGGAATATCGCTGAAACCTCGCCGCTCATCTGTTCACACCCACATTCCTTTTTCAAACGTCTGAAATAGTGCAGTGCAAGAGAAATACAGTGGGAGCTACTTATGTAATTTTAAGCTTTCTAGCAGTCATATTTTAAAATGTAAAATGAAATAGATGAATAAGCACAGGAAAAGATGCTCAACATCATTAATTACTAGGGAAATGCAAATCAAAACCACAATGAGATACCACCTCAGACATTAGGATGCCTATCATGAAAAAAGGAAAAAGAAAAAAAAAAAAAAGAGAGAATAACGTGTTGGCAAGGAGGTGGAATGTTGGAACTCTTGTGCACTGTTGGTGGGAATGACAAATGGTACAGCCAACAGTATGGCACTTCCTCAAATAATTACAGAGACTTACCATACAATCCAGGAATTCCACTTCTGGGTACATACCCAAAGAATTGAAAGCAGAGACTTGGACAGATATTTGTACACCCTTGTTCAGAGCAATGTATTTCACCACAGCCAAAAAAGGTAGAAACAACCCAAGTACCCACTGACAAATAAAATGTGGTTGTACATACCACATGTATGGAATATTATTCAGGCTCAAAAAGGAAGGAAATTCTGATACACACTGCAACATGGATGAACCCTGAGGACATTATGCTAAGTGACATAAGCCAGTTACGAATAGACAAATACTGTGTGATCCCACTTACATGAGGTCCCTAGAGTAAGCAAATTCATAGAGACACAAAGTAGAAGGGTGGTTGCCAGGGGCTGGGGGAGGGGGAATGGGGACTTGTCGTTTAAGGGGTACAGTTTCCGTTTTGCAAAATGAAGACACATTCACACAACAACGTGAATATATTTCACACTACTGAATTGTACACTTAAAAATGGTTAAAATGGTAACTTTTATGTTATATGTATTTTACCACAGTAAA
The DNA here is from genome assembly GCF_028564815.1 of Eubalaena glacialis. NCBI lineage: Eukaryota > Metazoa > Chordata > Mammalia > Artiodactyla > Balaenidae > Eubalaena > Eubalaena glacialis. The sequence goes on along the minus strand of NC_083733.1, from coordinate 57,716,955 downwards.
ACAGTTTACAAATAAACAGGTGAAATTAGCTTTAGTCATATTTTTACTTATCCCAACATACCCAGAATATTATCATTTCAAAATGTAATTAATTTTTACGATTATTGAAATGTTGTCTATTCTTTTTATCACACCCAGCTTGGAAATTCAGCGTGTATTTTACACGTACAGCACACCTCAGTCAGACCTAGCCACTTTTCAAGCATTCAATAGCCATCTGCATGCATCTCCATCATATTTGCAAAGACCCATGCCTCCCCTGCAACACACCTGCAGCGCATCTGCAAATACACCTAGAGTTTCTCTGCAAACCTCCCACATCACCTGCAAACACGCCCGCAGCTCAGGGGCCCACCCCTCAATCTAATCTCCAACATTTTCAGAGAAAGCACTTACTCAAGGAGCGCGTGCCAAAGCCAAATCGACGTTTGCAGGTTGATTTGACCTGCAAATCTCCCCATCTTCTTGGCATAAATTTGCATACCATTCATGTGTCCAAAAGCACAGCAGCAGGGCCTCAGATAGTCATTTCAAAGTCAGGGAGGCGGTGACCTGGGGCTGGACCGCAGGCCCCCTCCTGCTTCCCTTCCAGCTCTCTGTCCTCCTCCTCCTCCAGGAAGGTGATCAGTTCCTCCTGAAGTGCCCCCATCTCCAACCCCAGACTGCATAGCTGGCCCAGCAGCTGGACATCCACTAGGCGGAGGTTCACCTGCGGGTGGGAAGGGGGAGTCATGGGCATCCCACCCCAGAGGGCAAGGGGTTAGTATGCCTCTGCCGTGAAACCTGGGTGGGAGCAGGTCTCAGCTCAAGTCCCAGAAAAGATTCTTTGCCTGACCAAACTTTACTCAGGATCCTGAACCTTTTCCTAGGCCCATCAGCACTTCTTTGTAAAATCCAGTTTTAGCAAGAATCCCCCCTCCTCCTTATTTGATCTGGGCTCCTCACCCTCCACCCTCCCCCAGGTGATGGCGGCTCACCCTGACCTGCCTTCAGCAAGAATCCTGCTAGATAGGTTGAACCAGAATCCCCCCTATACCCCTGATGTTTCCTCTTAGGAATTTTCTACCCCCTGACCCCTCTCCTGCTCCTTGGCTGTAAATTCCCCCTTGCCCATGCTGTATTCAGAGCTGAGCCCAATCTCTCTCCTCTACTGCAAAATCCCCATCACAGCAGTCTTCATACCTAGAGCCTCACCATCTTTAACAGGTGTCATAAATTACTTTCTCTTTAACAGTCCTGGCCCACAGCACCGCAGGTGGGCTCCTCACTGTGTCCCTGGACTCTGCCATCCTGCTTCTGTCTCTGATCTCTGCCCTGTCTCCCTTTGTCTTGGTCTCTCCATTTCATTGTCCCTCGCTATCTCCATCTCTCTCGTTCTTTCTCTGTGTCTTGAGTCTTAGTCTCTTTGTCTCTCTTATTAGGTCTCCCTCTCTTGTGATCTGTCTCCATCTCTCTGTCTCTACTTGGCTGTCTCTGTCTGTCTCTGTCCTTCCATATCCCTGTCTTTCTGTTTGTCTCTATTTCTCTGCCCCTGCCTTGGACTGTCTCCACCTCTCTGTCTTTCAGATTTAATGAGTCTGTCCTTGTTGAGGCTCTCAATCTCTGCTTTCCATCTCTCGTCTCTTTCTGGGTCTCTCTGTCTCTGCCTCTCTCTAGTCCTGTCTCTCACTCTTTGCGTCTTTCTGTGTCTCTGTCTGTCTCCATCGTTCTCTGGGTGTGTCTGCCTCTGCCTCTATTTCTCTATTCCTGTCTCTGACTTTCAATCTCTGGCCCTTTTTATTTACATTCCTTCCTATTCATTTATCCACCCCCCCACCCCATCTCTTACCCCTCCAAACCCCTCACTCACCAGCTCCTTCCAGATCCACAGCAGACTCTCCCTGGCACCTCCAGTGTCAGCCCCTGGGAACATGAGGGTCTGACCCACCCTCTTCACTGGGGGCACCACCCTCAGGGCCCGTGGGGGTGGGCCCAGCCCTGGGGGCACCAGTCCAGCCTGTCTCAGCTGCTTCCACAGCTCCATAGTCTCTGAGCAGTGGCGGCCAGGAGCAGGAAGTAGCAAGGTCCAGAGTGACCCAGTCCTCTGGGGAGCCGGGGGCTGGGGGGGGAGGGAGTAAAGGGCAGTGGGGGTAGGAGAGGGCCAGCCCCACCCCCTCAGGCAACCCAAAGTCCATTCTCCACTGAGAATCAGCAGCTTCGTGTGTTTTTGTTTTTGTTTTGTTTTAATCAAAGTCTAACCTCAACTCTGCTCCAAGGATCCAACCTCAGCCCCTCTGGCGGAGGTCAAACTCCACCTCTCCCTACCTCTTCTCAGGCCTGACCCCTCACCAGTGTGTGGATGCCCGGCCTCACCTCGTCCCGCCCCCTCCTGGGTCCCACCCACTCCTCCTCCCCAGCCTCCCCTGCAGCCCTCTTCTCCACTTGATCTCTGGCTTCCCCTGGCTTGGTCCTTGCCTGTCTTCTCCACTCGGGCCCTCCCAGGGCTTCCCAGACAATGTGCCTGAGGAGCCAGGAGTGGCTTCCGGGAAAACGATCCCTTGGCCAGGGTGCCTCGGTGTCCAGGCTGTTGGCCCACAGCTGAGCAGCCAGTTCTGCCGACCCTAGACTTGCCCAGAGACATTATCACTAGCAGCTTGGGCCCCATCATGGAGAAGGTGGGGAGGCACTGCGGGCCTCCCTCAGCTAGAACCCCTCTTGCAGGGGTGTTAAAATTCGACCTATACGTCAATGGCTCCCAAGTCTCTGACTCCAGTCCTGACCTCTAGACCACTACTCAGCATCTCCAGCTGGATGTCTCAGGCATCTCAAGTTGAATGTGGTCAAAACAGAACTCTCAGCTGGGATCTACCCCACTGTATTAGTTTCCTATTGCTGTTGTAACAAGTGACAACACCCTTAGTGGCTTAAAACAATACAGACTGATTATCTTACGGTTCTAGAGGTCAGAAGTCTAAAGTGGGTCCACAGGTCTGGGTTCCTTCTGGAGGCTGTAGGGGAGAATCCATTTCCTAGCCTTTCCCAGTTTCCAGAAGCCACCTGCATTCATTGGCTCATATGCCCTTCCCTGCATCATTCCAACCTCTTGCCCTGTCATCACGTCCTCTACTTACTGACTTTCCTGCCTCCATCTAAATAGGACTCTGGGACTTCCCTGGAGGTCCAGTGGCTAAGACCCTGCACTCCCAGTGCAGGGGGCCCGGGGTTCGATCCCAGGTCGGGGAACTAAAATCCCGCATGAGGCAATTAAGAGTTTGCATGCCACAACTAAAGATCCTGAATGCTGCAACTAAGACCTGGCGCAGACAAATAAATAAATTAATATTTTAAAATAAATAAATAAATATATAAATAAATAAGACTCTTGTGGGACTTCCCTGGCAGTCCACTGGTTAAGACTCCACACTTCCACTTCAGGGGGCACAGGTACGATCCCTGGTCGGGGAACTAAGATTCCCACATGCTGCGCAGCGTGGCCAAAAAATAAAAATAAAAAATAAAAAGTAAAATAGAACTCTTGGGACTTCCCTGGTGGCACAGTGGTTAAGAATCCGCCTGCCAATGCAGGGGACATTGGTTCGAGCCTTGGTCTGGGAAGATCCCACATGCCGCGGAGCAACTAAGCCCGCGAGCCACAACTACTGAAGCCCGCGCGCCTAGAGCCCAGGCTGCGCAACAAAGAGAAACCACCGCAATGAGAAGCTCGTGCACCGCAACGAAGAGTAGCCCCTGCTCGCTGCAACTAGAGAAAGCCCGCGTGCAGCAACAAAGACCCAACGCAGCCAAAAATAAATAAATAAATATAAATACATTTATAAAGAAAAAAAATAGAACTCTTGTGATTACATTGGGCCCGTCGGGATTATCCAGGATAATCTCCCCATCTCAAGATTCTTAATCACATCTTCCCTTTACCATACAACGTAACATATTCACGGGTTCCAGAAATCAGGATGTGGACATTTGGGGGGTGGGGGAACTATTCAGCCTACCACACCTACCCTTCCATACCTGCTATTTTCCCCCTCTCCAAAAATGGCATCGCTATCCTTTTAGTTTCTCGAGCTATTGGCTCTGTCTTCAAAACAGACTCATAATCTGAGCACTTAGCACTTCCATTGCCCGGTCCCTGCTGCTACCCCCATTCATCTCTTGTCTGGACGATTGCAGTAGCCTCTTTGCTGGCCCCGTGCTTCCCCCCTTGCTCTCTAAGGTCTGTTCTCCACCTGGCAGAAATGATCTTTAGAAAATGTAAATCAGATCGTGGCATGTCCCGGCGAATGGAATAAAGCACAGTTTCTTGCTCACCTCTCTGACCCAGTCTCCCACCTCTCTCTCTGCAAGCTGGTCCCACCTCTGGGCCTTTGCACCGGCTGTACCTCTCTGCTTGAAACACTTTCCCCCCAGATCTTTGAATGGCTGTTTCCTTGTTATCCTTCACCTCCACTTAAATGTCACCACTTCACAGAGGTCTTTGCTGATGGCCCTGTGCCCCGTCACTCCCTATTATATTGCCTGTTTTTATTTGCCTCTTATCAAACACTGTCTGAAATTATCTTGCTTATTCATGTGTTTCTTATCCATCCTCTCCCTGCCTGGAATGTCGACTCCCTGAGAAAGAGTCTTGGTCCCATGGCAACCTCACTACCCGGAACAGTGCCTGCCACGTGGTAGGGACTCAGTAAATATTTGTAGAAGGAATGAATGAGTAATTCTATCCGCAAGACTTCATATTGAATTTTCACACTAAGATGTAGCCTGGAACTCCAAACTGAAATTGCCAACACATCGCAATACTAGTCTTGAGATCTCACCTCTGTCCTTTACCCTGAGGTCTAACCTCACCATCTACTCGACGCTTCCCTTCCCTGACCCTGCTTTAAAGAAGAGGCGGACAGTTTCTCAGCGCATCATTCCCTGTTCTAAGGAGGTAGCAAGTTAGAGGTAGAAGAACAGGGAACCTCAGGCGGACTATGAGTGCAGTCGGAGGGAAGGACGGTATTCCAACAGGAAGCACTGCCCACGCTCTCCTAGGGAAAGGCTGCCGAGTCCCATTTTAAGGCCCATGGCAGAAGCAGCTCCAAGCGATCCCTAAACCCGATTAGAGTAATAAGTGTGTGCTCCTTTAAGAGGAGGGCTGGAAAATGGAGGGGGCGTGGCCATAAGAAAAGACGCCCAACCCTGAACCGGGTGGGTTAGATAAGAAAAGACCAGCCCCTTCCGGTTACGTAATCCTAGCGAGATGGCGGCCCCCAGGGCGGTAAGTGAACGAAGCTTCGGGAGCCCCCCCCCCCTAATTAGTGTCCGCTCTGCTTTCAGGGCCTCTGTCGGCGCCCAGGGAACAAGTAGCGAGGGGGAGCAGGGGTCCTCTCCCGCTAGGCGTCGAGCTGGGCGCGGAGACGTGTGGCCGTCGGGGGCCGGGAAGGATCGGTGAGGCTCACAGGCCGCGGAGGAGAGAAACCAGTGGCAACCAATGGGGAAGCAGCGCGTGCGGTCCGAGAAAGCGCGCCCAGCCAATCAGAGGGAGGGATCCAACTGCGAGCGCCTGGAGCGGAGGGGCTGGCGAGAGTGGGACCTGCAAGGGATGAGGGTTTGGGAGGGATTGGCAGAGAAACTGGGGTTTGAGGTGCAAGGGTAGAGAACCGAAGGTGAGGGAAACTCATGGGAGAGTTAGAAATTTTGATGGAAAATCAAAGGGATGATGGGGGGGTGGGGGCAGGATCCAAGAGGTGAATTTGGGAATTCCAAGGGGAGGATTTGCCATATTGTAGAGAGAATTTAGAAGGAATTGGGCAAAATCAAGGAATGGACCTAGGAAAACTTAAAGTAAGAGGTTGGGAACTTAAGAGGAATTTTAAGGGAAAATAAGGATTTGGGCAAAATTATCGGGAGAATTTGGTTAAAGCAAAAAGAAATTGAGGCAGACTAAGAGAAAACTTTGGAGGGGAAATTGAAGGAAGAGTTTGGGAGCTTTAAGAGGTAAGTTAAGGGTGGTTTGGAGAGAAATTAAGATTATATTTGGGGGAAAGGAATGCGTTATTCAGGAAGTCTCTGGTGGGATTTGGATAAAATTAAGGGGAGAATTTGTGGGACATTAAGAGTTCAGATAATAGAGGTTTTGAGAGAAAGTGAGGGCTTAGGGGGAAATTGGGGGGAGAATTTAGGAAAACCAAGACCGTTTGGCCAAATCAAAGAGAATTTGAGGTTGATTAAGGGGAGGAACTTGGGGGAAACATGGGGAAATTTTACGGATCCGAAAGAATTGGAAGTTTTGAGAGGAGAATTAAGTGAGCAGGGAAGCACTGAGGAGGGGAGATTTGGGAGCAGAAGCAGGGGGCTGTGTGTCTCGCAGGAGGCTCCAGGCTCAGCCTCTCCTCCCCTCTCCTCCTCCCCAGTCCCTTCGCCTCGTGGCTCCAGTATGGAACGGGGGTACCAGCGGCATCCGTGGCCTGAGCAGGGCAGTGGACCCGGAGGGCAGTCAGAGGAAGGGGAGGACACTGCTCCAGTTCCTGGCTGACCGCTTCTATGATGTGGAGGCTGTGAGGGGGTACCTGCTTCAGAAGCAGGTGTTGAAGGTGCTCCAGAAAAATCGGTGAGAACCCCTGGCCTGCACGACCCTGCTGTTCAGGCCTCCCCAGTCAGTGCCCACCCTGCCCTTGCCACTCCAGGCAGCCCTGGGGCTTCCAGTGCCAGCCTTGCCCACTTGCATCTTCGTCTCTAGCCCACACACTTCCCAAGCCCTCCGGCTCATAGACACAACCCAATGCCCACCATCTCTTCTTGGAGGTCTAGCTGGCACTTCAGACCTAACATGGCTAACCCTTGGTTTCCCCCTTAAAAAGTCTTCTCACCCCCAAGCCTTCTCCATCCCAGTTAACGGCACCATTGCTTACCCGGTTGTTCAGACCACATTCTAAGGAATCCCTGATTCCTCTCTTTGCATCCCTTCCCTCCACATCCAGTCCATCAATAAAATACCAGAATATCCCAAATTTGACCGGTGGTCACCTCCTCACTGTTTGTAGCCTGGTCTGAGCCCTTTCGTTTTATGGTTGGATTACTGCAGTCGTCTCCTAACTGGTCACCTTTTGCCCCCTATTATAGTCTACACAGCAGCCAGAGGAAACAGATAACATTACTACTTTGTACCCTCAAATGGGGCCTTCCCTCGCAATCCAGTGGTTAAGACTTCACCTTCCAATACAGGGGGTGCAGGTTCAATCCCTGGTCGTGGATCTAAGATCCCTCATGCCTCGTGGCCAAAAGACCAAAACATGAAACAGAAGCATTATTATAACCAATACAATAAAGACTTTTAAAATGGTCCACATCAAAAAAAAAAATCTTTAAAAAAAAACAACCCTCAAATGGTTTCCAACCGCAACTAGAATAAAAGCCAAACTCTAAGGCCGAAAACCTGGCCCCTACTGAGCTCTGAGACCCCTACCAGGGACACCCCTCACCCCCGCCAGCATGGTGTCCTTATTGCTATTTGTTCAACCATCGTAATTCAAGCCCCTGAGCCTTTGCACTAGCTGTTCCCTTAGCCTGGCAGATTCTTACCTTGACCTCTGCATTCCTTCCCACACTCAAATCTCTGCTCAAGTGTCACCTCTTCCGATAAGCATTTCTTAACACCCAAATTAAATTAGCCTCCTCTATCCCTACCCCTGACCCAAGCCACTCCTGGTCTGTCCCTTGGTGTGAATTTCATCACTGAATTGATACTCTGCAATTTGTTTTTACTTCCTGGTTAGCTGTTTCCCCAGTGAAATAACTTCACAAGGGCAGGGACAATTATCTGCCTTTGGATTACCACTGTCCCCTGGCGCCCAGCACTCCATAGGCCCTCAGTGCATATTTGCAGTCTTTGTCTGCCCGCCTGCCTGCCAGTCTGTCCTGTGCTGTGGACTCTGACCCTCTCAGCAGCACTGGGGCCTGGCGAGGGGTGTGGGGTTCCCAAGGCTCACCCTCGGCTACTGTTCTCCCGGCAGGTCCTTCACCTACATCAAGGAGCGATATGGCCCCTACGTCGCAGGTGCCTCTTTCATCCTGAAGCAGGGAGGCGCAGTCAAGTATGATGGCAAAGGTGTCAGAATGGGGTTGGGGGAGGCGGGAGAGCGGCTCTCTAAGCCCCGGGCTCTTCAGTCAGTCAGACAGGCTTCCGAGCGCGCCCTGGTCTCTGCCCCCTCCTGGCTGTGTGGCTGGGGACTTGTTCCTGAGCTTCAGTTTTGTCATCTGTAAAATGGGATGGTAGTTGTGTCTAACCTACAAGGTGCGCTGTAAAGAGTCAAAGATATTTTGCAATCTGGACACTTGTCACAGGTCACAGGCTGGCTTAGCACGTGTGCTCAGTCGGCGTTAGTGCGTCTTTTCCTTCCTCCTTTCCCCTCCTTTTTCTTGCCTTCCTCCTCCTCCCTTTGTTTTTCCCCTTTACTTTCCTTCTTTTTTGAAAACAATTCATGTAGGCCTCATCTGTCCCTCATCTTGGTTCCAAGTAAAATTTTCACTTGGTTTGAGTACTTCCTCCAGCACCTTCCTTAGAAATGATGTACCTGTCTGAAAACACCTCAACTTTTGCCCACCTACAAGGATTCTTGTCTTATAGCTCTTCTCTCTGTTATCAGTAACCTCTTCGACCCTCAACTTCCAGGTATGTAAAATTGGCCAGACGTTCCATCTTTGATGGGGTTGTCAGGGGATCCAGTGAGACCAGACACGTAAAGCCCTTAGTGCAGGGCCTGGTGTGTAGTGAGTGTGCCATGTTCTCTTATTACGGGGCTGGGAGTGTTCTCAAGAGGTTCGTGGCCTGGGGGACCCTGCTGACGCTCCCTCTCTCCCCTTCCAGGTTTCAGGACAAGGAGTGGATGCGGCCAAATGGGCGTGGCCTCTCTGGTGAGCTCTGGAAGCTCCGGGAGGTGCCTGTAGAGGCTGTTGACGCCAGCGGCTGTGCCATCAACTACCAAGGCCTGGACAACCTCTGTGAGTAGGGTGTGGCGGGGAGGGGCGGAGATGGGGGGAGGTGGGCAAGGCTGTGTGCGTTACCTTTCGCGGTGGGCTCCAGCAGGGCCCTTGGTGCCGGCTGCCCTCTCCCCCTGCAGTGGCCCTGAGGGAGCTCCAGTCCCTGTCGCTGCGGTGCTGTCCCCACGTGGATGACTGGTGTCTCAGCCGCCTCCACCAGCTAGCCGACTCGCTACGAGAGCTCTCGCTGGCCGGCTGCCCCCGAATCTCTGAACGGGGCCTCGCCTGCCTCCACCACCTCCAGTGAGACCTCAGCCTAGGCTGGGCCCCCAGCCAGGGAGGGGCGCTCTTGGGCACTTCCCACATCCCTGCCTTCACGGTGGACCTAGAGCGTTTGCGGTGGGTCAGCACAGATGAGTGGCGCAGGGAGCCTCTAGGAGGATGGGAGGACTCCTAGCCTGCCTTCCTTTTTGTTTTAATGAGACCCCAAGAAATTTACACTGTTGCAGAACAGTAGGAGCCAGATCTCACGTAGTTGAACAAAGATTTTTATTAGAAAGCTAGGGGTTTAAGTGGGGCTGGGTACACCCCCCATACACTCGCTCCCACAGACGCCATCCTCAAGCGTGTCCTCGCCCCCCCCGCCCCAATCTTGCCTCCTCAGGAACCTCCGCAGACTGGATATCTCTGACCTTCCTGCCGTGTCCAACCCAGGCCTCACTCAGATCTTGGTGGAGGAGATGCTGCCCGACTGTGAGGTTCTGGGGGCTGACTGGGCCCAGGGCCTCAAGCTGGGGCCAGAGGAGCAGCCCCGGGACACGGCCAGCAGCCCCATCCCTGCCTAGCCTTTGGCCCCGTCCGTGTCGAGCTGGGCCTCATCCGGGCTGTGCTGAGAGGTTAACAGCTCATTTTTCTTCTAGCTTCCAGCTGGGTTCACTCAACTCGGGGGGGTCGGGCTAGGATCAGAGGCGCTGGCAGGTCAGAGGCAAGGAAAGTGAGGTGGTTTGTCCCCTCCCGCAGGGGTGCTCTGGCTGGCTGCACCCTGGGTTGAAGCTCACAGCTCCTGTCAGCCTGTCAGGCAGCCCTTTGCACACACTTCTCTCCTTCCCAGTTCCGGGAACCCCTTCTCCTGCCTCTTCAGGCCTGGGGGAGGGAAGGGCTTCTGGCCGCAAGTAGCCCCAGGGAGCTGCACTCTCCTTGCGGTGCCCCCACAGCGTGCCCACCTCTATGTCAAGAAACTTCTCTTGACTTTTGTCAGAGGACTCTCGTCGGATTATCTCACTTGAGCGTGCTACTGTTTCCCGCCAGGACCTGACTGATAACAGAAGGTGCGACAGGCATTTTATAGGGATGGTTCTTCCCTGTGTGGGATGACTCAAGCTCACTGCAGGCTGCAGCATCCCTGGCCCACACCCACTAAATGCTGGGAGCACCCCAAGCCCCACAGTGTTCTCGCTTATTGAGTTACTGACTCAGCTCCAAATTCAGCTTTCTTGTTTGCTCTGTGAAAACTGATCTGGGCCTTTGAAATATTTTTCCTTTGCTAAGTGGCCTGATAAGGTTTGCCAGTAGAGGGCGCTCGAGAGACGTTCCTTGAGAGAGGCAAGGCCTTTGCTTCCTGGCGGTGCTCAGGTGTGCCAGCTCAGCGGCCCTGCAGCGCACCTGCTTCCTGAAGCGTCAGGTGGTCGGCAGCTTCCCCGGCACCCCCCACCCCTGACCTGGCAGTCCTACAGAGAGCCTCCACTGAGGCACCTCCCTGTGAACGCCTCTCCACCACACCCCTGAAGGTGGATTCCCAGTAAATTCCAAGGCACCTTACCAATGAATCTCCTTATTTCACTTTGCTGTTAAAGTCATTAATTCTCTATATTAAACTTTCCCTGTTCAAATTACAGTATGGTTTTTCGTCTCTCCAGACTGGATCCAAACTGATAGAGCACTGGCATTTGGAGTGTTCCCAGAGATAAACACACAAAGGTGGGATTTGGGGGTTGGTTTGATCCTGCCTTTGGCTTGAGTGCATTGCTGAGCTCCTCGGCAGTGGGAAAGGAGACATTAGAAATCCATGGGCTAAATGTCCATCGACAGATGAATGGATAAAGAAGATGTACATATATACAATGGAATATTAGCCATTAAAAAGAATGAAATAATGCCATTTGCAGCAACATGGATGGACCTGGAGATTATCATACTAAGTGAATTAAATCAGACAGAGAAAAACATCATACGATATCACTTATATACAGAATCTAAAAAAAAAAAATGATACAAATGAACTTACAAAACAGAAACAGACTCACAGACTTAGAGAACCAAGCTTAAGGTTACCAGGGGGGAAGGGTGGAGGGGAGGGATGGATTGGGAGTTTGGGATTGACATGTACACACTGCTATATTTAAAATATCAAGATAGGGAATTCCCTGGTGCTCCAGTGGTTAGGACTCCGCGCTTCCACTGCTGAGGGCGCAGGTTCAATCCCTGGTTGGGGAACTAAGACCCCACAAGCTGCGTAGTGCAGCCAAAAACATTTAAAAAATAAAAAATAAAATAGATAACCAACAAGGACCTAATGTATAACACAGGGAACTCTGCTCCATGTTGTGTAATAACCTAAATGGGAAAAGAATTTGAAAAGAATAGATATATGTATATGAATCACTTTGCTATACACCTGAAACTAACAACATTGTTAATCAACTATACTCCCAGTATAAAATAAAAATTAAAAAAAACCAAAAATCCAATGCATGCAACCGCAGCACGAAAAGGCTATCGCCTGGGGTCGTGATGAGGTGCCAACTGAAGCCTTGTGCCCTGGGAGGCCCTATGGCTGCTGCACTTGATGCTGTGGCAGTAATGACAGTTCTAAAGATAGGGCTAGGCAGATTGCCTGGAGTGCCCAGCTCAAGTCACCCCTTCAGAATTGGAACGCTCCCATGACAGTCCCCCACCGCCCCCCGTAGTTCTTACTTGTAGATACTGCTGAAAATACAACACAACATTTAGGTTTTCGAGTTGCTGAGTTATGACAGTTGAATTCCCAGTCTTGACAAGTTTCTCATACGAAAGTGAGGGCACTGACTGGTAAACAGTGGGATCCAGAAATCTGGAATCGGGTCATCTGGTTGGACCCAAAGGAAACAGATGATCTCGAACTCCCAAGTCACTGGGGGCCTCCCTTACCGGTGTGAGGAGACCACCAGCGATCCTGCTCTCGAAAACCCTGTGAGGACCTCCCCTGGGGCAGATGCCTTGAAAGGCGGACCTGCTTTTCTCAAGACTTATCACAAGCATTCCCTGCTGCCACTAGACCCACAAATGCCAAGGGTCAAGTCTCAGCACGCTCCAGAGGACAGGTGCTCACTATGACCCAGAAGGGAACAGCTCTTACACTGAAGGGCAAGACTTGCAAACAGATGTAGAGTCAACCCTGGGGAACCCGCAGAGGAGTGGGTTCTCAGGGTGTTAGGCCAGTGAGAGTGGATCTCACACTGCATGGGGCCAAGTTCACCGATAGGGCACTTACTAGAGATTCTGGGTATAACAAGTTAGCTAGTGCAGCTGGGGAGGTCCTGACAGCTTTCTTAGTTGGCTGACTGGCATCTGGACTCAACAGTGACCTACGGTTACTAAGGCGAGAAGCCAGAACCGCCCTGGCATAATCTGGAGAGGGAGATTCAAAGGCTGGGGGAGACAGGAAGATGGGGTCCACCGCTTTCAACCCGCACACCCACCCAACCACGTTCCACAAGAGGGCACCTCTTTAGTCATTCTCGACATTCGACTTTACCTCTTCCGGCTGCTGAGCAGTTTCTCTCTCCTGACTGGAGGATTTGCAGGCTGATGCACACTGCAGCCGAAACTGTCGGCTCGGCCCCCGGTGGAGGAACCTCCGCGCCCTGGGAGAAGCTAGATGAGCCAAGAGTCGGGAGGCCTGGACCGCCCCACCCCGGCCTGGGGGGAAGAGGGCTTGGAGACCCCTTCCAAGGTTGCTCAGGGCCCTGCCCCAGCCAGCCCACTCCGGCTTTTATTCCATCAGTATTCCCCACCTTCTCCGTACCCTCTTCCTCCATCTGGTCCCATGGGCTCCATTATTCAATCCTGGGGAGAGGGAATCAGCTAGACAGATAATCAACTGCTGCTGCCCTGTCCAAAAGACAGGGTTCCTGAGGTGATGTGGACAGTTCCCAACCCGGGGGGGGGCGGTGAAGGGGGTCGGGCCGGGCTCACTGGGGGGCCCTGCGTCCCAGCCCAGGCTCCAGGAGGTCTGGGATGAGGCGGCCCCACCTGCCTGCCACCCCAGACAGCCGATGCAGCCCAAACAGCAGACGCCCCCGGAGGGCTGCGACGGAAACACAGGCAGACACCCTCTCTGGTCCCGGGGGGCCGGATGGGAGTGTCCCTGGAGTCACCATGCCGCTGTAGGCAGAGCCAGGGCCTCAGGGCGTGGCAGGCCCAGGGCCGGAGTGTGGGACCAGGGAGGGACGGAGGAGGCACGGGGGTCAGCTCGGCTCCAGGGCTCCTGGTGCCCCCACCCTTCACTGCCCTCTGGCTTGGCTCCCCCTCCCCCCACCCCTTCCATCCGCTCCTCCCCGGCTGCTCCCCGGCTGCCCTCTGGGTCTGGCTGCCTCTGCCTGGCTCTGGCTCGGCTGGCAGACTCCCTGCTCTCTGCTCCCGCCCCGTCGTCCCTCCACCTGCCCCTGCACATCTCTCCACCCTCCCCAACAAGGGCTTCCCTTATCTCTCGCCAGCTGTCTCCACCTTCCCGTCCTCTCTCTCTCTTCTTGCAGCTCTCTCCTCTCGGCCTTCCTGAATCTCTGCCGCCTGTCTCTCCTCCCTGCCTGCCCCTGGGGTCTCCCTGGCTGTCTCTTCATTCTCTGTAATGTCTGTCTCGGCCTGTATCCCCTCCTCCTCACCAGCCCCCTTCCCCATCCCCACCCTGACCCCTGACTCCGGGCCACACCCCCCCACCTCTGGCAAGGTCACCCGTGCCCTCTCAGCACAGTCACCCCTCCGCCTCCTCCCCCGGCCAGGCCCTGCCCCTGGCCTCCGGCCTGGCCACTTTAGGACTCTGCCTGCCCTTGGGCCATTCTGACACTTCCCAGCCCCGGCTCCGGTGGCCCTCGGCCTCACCCTCCCCCGGACTCTCTCCCAGGCCCCGGGTTCTCCCCTCCCCGGCCCGCCAGCTCCCGGTCTCTGCAGCCACCCCTGCACCTTTCCCGCTGTCTCACCAGAAAACCAGCCCCAACACGCCAGAGCCCCATCCCTCAGGTCTGCCTCCAGCCCTCCTCCCCCCCTCCCCCTCCCTCAGCCCCGCCCCGGTCCCTCCCGGCCCCTGGGGCCCTCCCAGCCTCCCGCAGACCGGCTGGGCTGGGCTGGGCTGGGCTGGAGAACAACAGTGCTGGAGACACCAGCGCTGCCGGACGAGGGCAGAGGGAGGCGGCGGGGAGGGCCGGCCCAAGGCCCCGGGCGCTGGAGCTGGCCAGAGCCGGACCCAGAGGTAAAGGGGAGGGAGCCGTGCCTGGGGTGGGGACTGTCGGGCGAGAGGTGACCCCGGTGATCCTGACTCCTGGTGAGGGGGATGAACTGCGGGGAGAGGGAGGTTGGAATGGCGGAGTCCCTGGTCTCTGGGGTGGGGATGGGGGATAGGTAGCCTCCCGGGTTTCTACGAAAGTAGAAGGAGCTGGGCTGAGTGGGAAGAACAGGGTGCTGGAATGCGAGTGGAACAGGGATTCGCAGGTCCCGGAAGAGAGGAGAGTCAGGGTCGTTGGTGGAGGGCTGGTGTAGGATCTGAGACTACCAGAAGCCTTAGAGGGCTTGGCAGGGACCGGGGGCCCGTCCCTGCACCCCAAAAGGCCCCTGTGGCTCTTTCGCAGCTCCCACAGCTGCCCTTTCCTGGGCCGGGTCATGCGCTGCCCCAAGTGCCTTCTCTGCCTGTCAGCACTGCTCACACTCCTGGGCCTCAAAGTGTACATCGAGTGGACGTCCGAGCCCCGGCTGGGTAAGGCCTACCCGGGACCCCGCGGCACCCCACCAGGCCCCACGCCAGCCAGCCCCGAGCCCACCCTGCCGGCTAACCTCTCGGCCCGTCTGGGCCAGACTGACCCTCTGCCCTCAGCTTACTGGAACCAGCAGCAGTGGCGGCTGGGGACCCTGCCCGGTGGGGACAGCACCGAGGCGGGGGACTGCCGCGCTTGGGGAGCTGCCGCTGCGGCTGAGATCCCCGACTTCGCCTCCTACCCCGAGGACCTCCGCCACTTCCTGCTGTCGGCAGCCTGCCGGAGCTTCCCACGGTGGCTGCCCAGGGGCGGCGGCGGCCAGGTGGCCAGCTGCGAGGGTCCCGACGTCCCCTACCTGCTGTTGGCCGTCAAGTCGGAACCAGGGCGCTTTGCGGAACGACAGGCCGTGAGGGAGACGTGGGGCCGGCCGGCTCCCGGGGTCTGGCTGCTCTTCCTGCTGGGGTCCCCAGCGGGCGCGGGGAGGCCTGACCTAGGCCCCCTGGTGGCCTGGGAGAGCCGCCGCTCCGGCGACCTGCTGCTCTGGGACTTCCTGGACGCCCCGTTCAACCAGACGCTCAAGGGCCTACTGCTGCTAGCCTGGCTGGGCCGCCACTGCCCCGGCGTGAGCTTCATCCTGCAAGCCCAGGATGACGCCTTCGTGCACACCCCCGCCCTTCTGGACCACCTGCGGGCCCTGCCGCCCAGCGTGGCCCGTGGCCTCTACCTGGGTGAGGTCTTCACCCAGGCCAAGCCCCTCCGGAAGCCTGGGGGACCCTTCTACGTGCCTGGGTCCTTCTTTGAAGGCGGCTACCCAGCCTACGCAAGTGGGGGCGGCTACGTCATCGCGGGCCGCTTGGCACCCTGGCTGCTGCGGGCGGCGGCCCGCGTGGCCCCCTTCCCCTTCGACGATGTCTACACCGGCCTGTGCTTCCAAGCCCTGGGCCTGGCCCCCAGGACCCACAAAGGCTTCCTCACGGCCTGGCCGGCAGACCGCACTGCTGACCCCTGTGCTCTCCGTGACCTGCTGCTGGTACGGCCCCTCAGCCCCCAGGACAGCATCCGGCTCTGGAAGCAGCTGCGGGACCCTCAGCTCCAGTGCTGAGACTCGGAGGTGGGGAGGGGCGGGGAGGGCAGACCTGGCCTGGGCCTTGGTGCCAGCCCCTTGCTCAGCCTCTCTTTCTAGGCCTCGGTGCGAGGAAGGGGGTCCTGGAATGGAGGCTGCCTGAGCCCTCCCTGGGCCTCCCCAAGAGGCAACAGACTGTTTCCGTCTTTCAGTTTTTGAAAAATATGCACTGCCCACTCTGAGGCCTGGAGTCGTCGTCTCTGTCTACGGGGCCTTGAGGTAGTTTACAGAGCAAAGCTCAGCTGCACCCTGACCTTCACACCAGACACTCTCCCCACCCTTACTGGGCAAGGCCGGCTCCGATGGCCTCCTGGTCACCTTGCTGGACACCAGCTTTGACCCGTTCTATGGGAGACAAGAGGCCATCTCCGGAGGACCCCACCCCCATCCTGTTTGCTGAAGCTGACCTTCCAGCTTGCAGAAGTTTCTGGAAGAAGAAGATAGCTCAACAGCCTTGGCCTTATTTATCTCAACTGGAGAAGCAGGGGTGGTCCCAAACCACTCATGCTGGCCTCTCCTCCCACATCCCAAACTCCAGGAAACAGAAACCAGAGGTAGCATGGAGCCACATGCAGAGACATAGTTTATTCACTCCCTGCTGACCACCTCTCAACTCTGAGTAAGTTCCGCAGGCTGACCTGCCACGTCCACCCCCAGGCCTGAGGGGCTTCCAGTCCTGGAGGTGCCCTTGCCCAGCCCCTGGGAGAAGACCCTGTAACTAAAGGCGAAGAAGGGGCTGACCAAGGCCCCACCAATGTAACAGCCCGGAGGAGCAGGAGCCGCCCCAAGTACTGCCCTGGCCCGAGTACGTTGGAGGGAGCTGTCAGGGGGAGGGGTAGCATCCTGCCCGTCGCCTCTGCCCCTCAGAGGCAGAGCTGAGGAAGGTGGGGACGGGGCAAGTAGCCTCACTTCTCGAAGTGATCCAGGGGGTAGTGTTCCCCATAGGTCTGGAGGTGACGGGCCAAAGACTCCTGCTGCTTGCGGAGCTGGGTAGGCATCTCCTGATACACATCTGAGAAGAGCAGGTTGGGGCTGGGCTTCAGCTTCCGCTCGGCCTGCTCAAAGGCCTCCATCACCTGGGGGACAAGCGGCAGTGGGCAGGCAGCAGACCTCTCACCCAGGAACCTGCTTCCTACCTGTGGGATCCTGGTGAGGGGTTAAGCGCCCTGAGCCTCAAGTTCCCACGTGGACAATGGAAATAATCATCGTAATAGTGGTGACGGGCTTCCCTGGTGGCGCAGTGGTTAAGAATCCGCCTGCCAATGCGGGGGACACAGGTTCGAACCCTGGTCCGGGAAGATCCCACGTGCCGCGGAGCGACAAAGCCCGTGCGCCACAACTACTGAGCCTGCGCGCCACAACTACTGAAGCCCGCGCGCCTAGAGCCCGTGCTCCGCGACAAAGAAGCCACCGCAATGAGAAGCCCACACACCACAACTAAGAGTAGCCCCCGCTCACTGCAACTAGAGAAAGACCGCACGCAGCAACGAAGACCCAGCGCAGCCAAAACTAAATAAATTTAACAAATTAAAAAAAAAAAAAAAGAAAAAAAAATAGTGGTGACAACTAATGTCCCAAATCCCAGCATCTCCATCCTTAGCAGAACCAGGCACTATACTAAGAGTATGGAATTGATTCAGCCTCTCAGCAGCCCTAAGAAGCAGGCAGCTCAGAGGTGAGGAAACTGAGGCACAGAGAAGACGAGGGACGTGCCCACGATGACGTGGTCAGGGGCAGAGCCAGGAAGCACATGCTGCCCGACACCAGGGTCTGCCCTGCCCACTGGGCCGCAGTGCTTCTGGTGTCTGATGACCAGGGCCGAGGAGGGCAGTGCACAGACTCTGAGGGTACCTCAGTATCCCTCTCCAGAGGCAAAGGAGCTGAGGGCAGAACACGGCTGAGGTGCACGTGTCCTGGCATCATGACATTAGAGACGTCACCAGGGTTACCCCCGAGACTGCCAGTTCAATGGCCCCCAAGCCCCAGCCTCCCCATCCTTCCAGGGTTCTCTGTGACACACCATCCCGGAACACGACCCCTGGGGTGGTTTCCAACAGAGGGCGGCCCTTCCTCACCTTCTTGCGGGACTGCTTCCTCCAGGCCTTCTCCTGCTCGTCGCCCCACCAGCCACAGCTCTGCAGGTAGTGCCTCAGCCGGGAGATGGGGTGGTCCTGCTTGTCCCAGTAATTGACCTCATCCACTGAGCGGTACGCCGAGCTGTCGTCACTGGTGCTGTGGTGCCCGATCCTACCAGCGGGAGGGGGACCCAGGGTCAGGCTGGCGGCCCTCAGGTGAAGGTCAGGAAGGAAGTGGTGGACTAGGGGAGAAGGGGGGAGATGGAATAAAGGCCGGAAGGGGCTACACGGTACAGGGCAGTGGGGTCGTGCCGCGGGGACGGTGATCAATGTGGGGGAGGTGCTGAGGGCAGCAGCGGTCGAGGCTGGGGGCCAACGGGGGGCGGCAGGCACCTGTAGGTCATGGCCTCAATGAGGAAGGGCTGGTTCTCCGCCACGGCCCGCCGCCGGGCCTCCTTGGTGGCGTTGTACACAGCAAACACATCATTGCCGTCCACGCGGATGGACAGGATGCCGTATCCTGGGCCTCGAGCCGCTGTAGGGACAGGGAGGCAGGTCAGGCCCCAGGGCTCAGGTGAGACAGGAGCAGGGAGTGGGGAGAGAGGGGAGGAAGGAGAGGGCGCAGGCAGGGCGGGGAGCAGCCACCAGGGCCCGTACCGATGCCATCCCCGCGGTACTGCTCGGAGGTGGGCGTGGAGATGGCGTAGCCGTTGTTCCGGCAGAAGAAGATGACGGGGCACTCGAGGGTGGCGGCGAAGTTGAAGCCGGCGTGGGCGTCCCCCTCACTGGCCGCGCCCTCTCCGAAGTAACAGATGACGACCCTGTTGGCGTTGGCCCGCTTGGCCGCGTAGGCTGCCCCCACCGCTGCAGGCGCAGAGACACGGTCTCCCTGCACTCATACCCTCCCCGCATCCACACCCTCGCACCCCAACCGGGGCTCCGGCCCTCAGGCTAGCTGTTGCCAGGCTCTGAGGGGAAAGAAAACACCTGAGCCGCCCCTCCCGCTCCCCCAGGAGCTGCCCCGCCCACAGTCTCCTCCCCTCGGCTGACGGCAGCTCCATCCTTCCAACTGCCCAGGCCACAAACTTCAGCATCTTTGACCCCTGACTTTCTGCCACGCCCCTATGCCCGCTGGACCTTCAAAACGGAACCAGAATCTGACCGCTTCTCCCCACTCCTTAACCCCTCCCTGGCTGTCCCGGCCCCACCTCTGGCCCCAGCAGCCTCCTCCCCAGCCCCCTGCTCCTCCCACCCAGCCTGTTACCCTCGGGGCAGCAGCCGAGCCGGCAGGTGGTTCTGCAGCGACTCCTCCCCCTCCCCCAGCTCGGGTCCACTCTGGGTCAAAGTGTCTTCAAAAGGCGACAGCCTGAGACCCCACCTGTGCGCACCCCTCCCTCCACACCTGCCCCACTGGCTCCTCCTGGCACCTCCGACACATCATCGAGCAGGCACCCGCCTCCAGATCCCGAGTGGCTCCCTCTCTCACCTCCTTCTGGTCTGTACTGTCACCTGGGGACACCTGTCCCCACCTTCCCCCGTCAAGAACCGCTCCCTCTCAGCTTTATTTTTCCCTGCGGGCCTTATCACCCCTGACATACTCAGGGGTGTTACTCAGGGTGTGTTACTTCATCCTGTTTACTGTCCGTCTCTCCCACAAGTGGCAGCACCAGGAAGGCTGAGGTGTTTGCTGCCTCTGTTCAATGCACCTA
Organism: Eubalaena glacialis; assembly: GCF_028564815.1. NCBI lineage: Eukaryota > Metazoa > Chordata > Mammalia > Artiodactyla > Balaenidae > Eubalaena > Eubalaena glacialis. The sequence continues at coordinate 57,697,088 of NC_083733.1, read as the reverse complement.
GAATGGCACCCAGCACACAGCACACAGCACGGACTCCGTACACTGGCCAACTGAGTGACTTAACTGGTCACCCAAATGGAAGATGAGGGCCAGGCCCCACCTTATGGAAAGCCTATGAAATGGAAATCAGTGAAAATGCTGCCTCCTCCCAGAAAGCTGCCCTGTCCGCCTCCCACCTCAGACACAAACCGCTCCTGTTAGAACACACCGGGCGAACGTGCCCAGGGCCCTCTGACATGCCAGGCACTCTGCTAAGCCCTGTACACATCAGCTCATGTGTCTGCCCTGGAGCAGACTGACCCTCGACCAAGTGCAGGCTCCACAGGGCGGGAGGCGGGGGTTGTCCACATCCCTGTTTTTGCACTGTGTGGCCGTAGCCCTGCCCCTGGCGGGTCTGCTTCACAAGCAGTCACCTTTAACAGAAGCCACACCGACTGCGCTAAGCATCGTGGGCTTGCGGAGTAAGCTTTAGGGGAGTCACTCAGGACAGAGGCAGGGCCGGGCCGGGGTGGAGAACCCAGGCTCTGGAGCCACATGGTCCACGATTTGAGTGCCTACTCTCCTTGCTACCTGCCGGGTGACTTTTAGTAAGGAAGCTGGCACACGCTCAGTCCCACGCAGCTGGCTGTGCCGGTGAATGGACACAGGGGGGGCACAAGCGTGGGCAACTGAGAGCGTGACTGTGCCTGCTCAAGCCTGCTGAATGGGGCAGAGACGCCACTAGAGCCCTCCTACGAGGGTCCCAGACAAGAGGGGTCTTGTAAGTCTAGAGCCCAGACCAGCGCTAGGACCGTGACGCCACCAGGAAGCCCCCGGAAGGGATGGAGGAGGCTAGGGCCCGAGCAGGGTAACGATGTCAGACTGTGTGTGCGGGGCCCAGGGCGTACATCCTCACCCTGAGGGATCTGCGTGGCCAGTGGAGAGGAGATGGTGACGAAATGGCGCTCCCTGCAGCCATAGTGGACGGGCATCTGGCGCCCCTTGCCCAGGTCGCTCACGTTGCCGTAGCACTGGGCCATGAACAGTTCCAGGGGGTAGTTCCGGTACATGAGCACACCTGGTGCAGGAGAAGGCAGGGTTACCGTGGCGGGTGATGTGCGGGACAGGCCAACCCTGTGAGGGCCCCTGGGCCAGGCCCTTCCTGCCCGGGACCTGTTCCGCTGACTGTACTACAGCAGGGAAGGTGCGTTCGGATGCTTATAGGGACCAGGCGGGTGCAGGAAGCAGGCGGGCAGAGCAGAAAGCACAGGCCTGCCTCAAGACGGAGGCTGCTGTTCAAACCAACTAACCTCTGCCCAGGGAGGCCAGATGGTCCAGTTTTTCAAAAGGAGCAATCCAGCTTGCTTTTTCTGGGGGGGGGGGCACTAGGGGAGAGGAGGGGAAGCTACCTGATTTTTAAGCGTTTCCACTAATTCATCTACTTAAAAACAAAATTATCATATGAACCAAATAAAAGTACGGGCCGTGCTCACGACCTGTGGACTAGAGGAAATATTCAAACCTGCTCATGGCAGTAAAATCCCTTCTTCAAACAAAACCCCGGTGGACGCCCACCTCGTCATCAAAGGCGCCACAAGGTCGCACCTCTGTGACCCAAGCTTCGCACCAGCTGGCTCGCACAGCTGGTGGGGCTGGCGGGTGTTCCTTGCAGCCGCTCCAGTGGGAGGTGGGCAGGGGCCTCCACTCTGCTGCGAGGGGGACCGACACAGGCTCCAGGGTTTCCAGCACTGAGGACAGCTCAGTGAGCGCTACGGTTTTCAGTGCCCTTGTTCTCCCCACTTCACAGGAGACAGAGTCACACGGGGAAGTAGCTGCCCAGTCAGGACTGGGACAAGCGGGGCCTGCCTTTCCTCCTTGCCCCGCACAGGCGCCCTCGGCAGCTGCCTGGATGCAGGGCCTTCCATGACCCTTGGTGCAGGACGGCTCACTCCTGCAGAGGCGGCCGGGGCCCAAACAGCCCCCGTGTGCAGAGCCCAGTGGCTGCCCGTAACTCCAGGACCCTCGCTCCAGGCCCTGCTTGGAGCCCTACCCAGAGAGATCCCCTCAGCAGAAACAGTGGGAAGCACTTAGCAAACGTGGCAGGGGCCTGGCTTGCGGCCCAGTGCCCAGGCAAATCTAATGATGCGGAACCACGGACAGTACCGCAGGGCGTCTGTTCCCCTGGAGCATGTGGGATGGGGGGGTCTGGTGCAGCTGAGACAGTAGATAGTCCGAGAGCAGACTGGAAGGCTGTGCTGGTCCAGGGAGCGCTCCGGGCAGCCTGCCTGGCCAGGCCACACCTGCCCACTGAAGAGCTGCCCCCGGGTGAGAGGCCTTGGTCACGACATCGCCTCCGACTCCGAGTGCTTACCCCACGCCAGGCCCTGTGCTGAGGGCTTTGTGTCACCTGCCCTGTGAAACCCCTCAACAACCGTCTGGGGAGGGTTCACCGTCTCCCACTGCAGATGAGGAAACTGAGGCAAGGAGCAGTTAAGCAACCTGCCCAAGATGGTGCAGCACCTGAGAGGAGGGGTCAGATCTGGCTCCCCTGCTGGGCCCCATGCCAACAACTGCTCTGGAACCCCACCCTCAGCCCCCCGGGCTCACTCCTGCGCCCCCAGTCTCTCCTTAACACTCATCCGTTTTCTTCATGCCTAGTCGTTGCTCCTTCCATCCTCTCCCTCGTTCACTCAGAAGTTAGCCGCTCCCAGGCTGGAACACGCCCGCCCATCTGCTTCGGCTGCGTGAAGGATACGGCACCTGGGAAGAGGCCAGCTCGGCCTGACCTCACTGCAGGCTCCCGGCAGCCCCGCAGCGCAAGGGGTTGCCATCCCATCCTAATCTCTATCTCAAAGATGAGAAAACTGAGGCTCGGAGAACGGAAGTGACTCTCCCCCAAATCGAACAACTGGTCACCAGCAGGGCATGGAATGGTCAGGAGCACAGGCTCTTAACTACAATACTGCCCGGCCTCCGCGGAGGGGAAGCACCCTTAGGCCTCCCTGGCAAGGTGCCGCTCCCAGAAGAGCACACTGGTAACTAACGTGGGCCTCGCCTTCACAGCAGGAGGGACTGGGCCTGACCTGTCTCGATGGGGACCACAGACCCAGGTCCCTGGCACCTGCGCCACAGGGCCGGGCCATGGGCAGACGTACCTGCCTCCCGGTACTGGCCAAACACCAGGTCCGTGTTGTCCAGGGCTGCTGCACTCCCCACGTGCGTCCCCTCCTCACCATAGTTGGTCATGTAGAAGGATATCCGGCCCTGGGGGTGGAGGAGGGCCCAGAGGGCCGGGTTCAGTTAGACTGGGCAATGACAGAGAAACATCCAAACACTGACCAACTTCTGATTACTCTGTGATTCAACAGATGCTTCCTGAAGGCCGGCTCTGGGTCAGGCCATGCTGGCGTTCCTGCCTTCACAGAGGAACCGCCAGGTTGGTTAGAGCCAGGGTGATGGGGCTGCGTGATGGGGGCTGAAGAGGTACCCGCCCCACTGTGGAGGGGCATCGAGGAGCAATGCCTACGCCGAGCAAAGGTAGGGAGGGTGGAGGTTTCCAGGCAGAGAGAACAAGAAAGGCCATGAGGTCAGAAGGGCTGGGACATAAAGTGGGAGGGGTGGAGAACGACGAGGAGGGAGAGAGAGGCAGGGCCCAGGTAGCGCAGGGAATGACGTAACCGGACTTTACCCTGAGGACGATGGTAACCCGCCAACAGTTCTCAGGGGAGAGATGTTTTCAAAATGTCTCCCAGGCTACCACGTGGGAATGGATGGAGGAGACAGGAATGAGTGCCAAGCGCCAGGTGGGAGGGGGCGCGGCCTGGCCTGGTGGTGGCAGGCGGCAGGGAGAGGATGGCCGAGAGGCTTGAGAAGCAGAGTGAGTGGTGCAGGGAGCGGCAGCCCCTGTTGGTTCGCTGCACCGGTGCCCAGGGCAACTCCCTTCTCCTGAGCCCCCTAATCCCAGAGCCTGGAAAAATATGTTCCCAGCCTCCCTTACAGTCAGAAGTGACCACAGGACACAAGTTCCAGCCAGAGAATTAAGTGGAAATCTGCTTTTGCTTTCTTGATAAAAGAGATCACTGCAGCTGCTGCCACCCCTTCCCTCCAGGTTTGCACACAGCCATGAAGCCTGGACCTGTGGCAGCCATCTTGTGAACGTGAGGCCACAAGCACAGGGCGGAAGCCAAGTCGCCCACGACGGTGAAGCAGAAAGGGAGGAAGTCTGGGTTCCTGATGGTGGTGCTAAGCAGCAGAATGGATTTCTAACTAAATACCTAAGGGCAGAGTGAATGAGAGGGGAAAGTGATAGTGAGGGGGTGGGAGGGGACAGGGAATACCAGTAGGTCTCCAGTTTGGGCAAATGGGTGGACGGCGGTACCGTCACTGAGAAATGGCCTAAGGGCGGAAGAGGAGCAGGTCCAGGAGGAAGGTGCTGAGGTCAAGTCTGGACGGGCTGAATTTGGTGAGGGACACCCAGGGTGAGAAGCCAAGTAGATCCGGGGCTAAGAGGTAAAGTCTGGCTGGAGATCCGGGAGCCCTGGCACAGAGGTGGAGGTAAGCAGGACTGGATGTAAGGTAAAAATGGAGCCAACCGGGTCAGCAGCCGCAGGACGCCCTGTGCCCAGGCCTCATGTGTGCCGCAGGGGCCTCCTGTCGCAGTGGGGGAACCAGATGAACAACACCTTCTTCCAAGTGGGGAGCCAATTAAAAGCGATGAGTGGGGCGGATGCTGGGTGCTGAGGGCCTGGCAGGGCTGTCGAGGTTGGTGTGGGGAGGAGCCTGAGAGGGGGGCCCCCTGAGGAGACAGGACCTGGGCTAGTGGCAGAGGTCCCTGGTTGCCTACCCGGTATCAGATCCCTCTTCCTCTTTGCTAACAGATCTCATTCCACCACAGACAGCACCTGCCCGGACTAAAAGACTACTTTCTCAGTCTCCCTTGCAGCTGGGAGTGACCGATTGAAACGTGTGATGTTATTTGGTGGGACTGCCTGGAAAGTTCTATAAATGTGGGTGTGGGGAGATAGCTGGGCGGTGCCATGTTTGACCTTCCACCCTCCTTCTACCTCCTGCCTGGAACGAGACATGATGGAGGCGGCTCCAGCAGCCATTTGGTTTATGAGGGGCCCTGGAGGCTAGAAGCCAGTGCTGGGTATCCAATGACATTGTGGTGCCACCATACCAGCCCCGACCACCTATTTTCACATTTCTTTCATGCAAGACAAAAAACCTATTAATCTGTTTAAACTACTGCTTTTATTTCTGTTGGGATGGGGGGCTGCTGGGATAACCCTAGCTAAGGAAGGCTGAAACCTGATGGCTGAGCTGATCTTACTGAGGGTTCCCTGTGTCAGCCAATGGGCAAGGGGCTTGACATGCCGGGTCTCACAGAATTCCCACCCCCACCCGGTGGGGTGAGGCGGGGTGGGTTCTCTTGTTATTTCTATGTTTTAATACACTAAAGAAACCGAGGCAAAGACAAGAAAAATCACCTGCCTGAAGTCACATCTGTGACTGGGCCCACGTCCGTCAGGTTCCAAAGCCCCCGTCTGCACAGCCAACCCAGGGGTCAGGAAGGAGCCCAGGCATGTGAGAGAGGGTGGGAGGGGTGGTCTGGCACTGAGGCCACGCAGAGGGGAGCAGACGGCCGAGGCCACAGTGAATGGGAGGCAGGCTGGACAGGAAGGGCAGGGGTTAATGCCGTGGACGGGAGGAGCCAAGGGAAGCTTCTGGGCTGGGCGGAGAACCCACACACAGTGCTCCTGTGAGCAAGACAACCAGGGAGCTGGCTGCTCGCCTGATCTGCTCCGAACTGTCCTCCGTGGGCCTCGTGCTTTCAGTCCACAGTGGGGTCACAGTGGGGTCACCTGGGGGCCTGATACAAGTGCAGATTCCCAAGCCCATCCCCACTCCTGAGGACGAGCCTGCCCAGCGTTCTTCCCGCTTTTCTAACAGGAATCCCAGGCTCCTGCTCTGTCTCCGCAGCCTGGGAGGGGCGGACTCCAGGCCTCTGCTCCCTCGGTTCCTGGGGATGGGCACGTGGCCCCGGCTTGGCCGGTCAATCACATGGGCTGGCTCAAGGAGGGGTCTGTGACCAAAGCCTGGCCAATAAGCATCAGCTCCGGGCCTTTTGCTGGAACATTAGGGACCAGACATTCTCTTTCCACTGCTAAACAGAAAGGATAATAATTGCAAGACTGGTATCCATGACAAATGCCAGTTTCACTGTTCCTAAGGCCATTACGTAGGCCACCATCAATCCTCACAGCAACCCCATAAAGTAGCTAGAGACGAGAAAACTGAAGCACTGAAAGGCTAAGCAACTTTCCCAGGGCCACAAAGCTAGAGAGTGACAGAATGTGGACCCTAACTGCAGTCTCGCTCCAGAGCCCGTACCCGGAACCCTTTCTCTGCCACCTCTCTGTGAATCTGGAGCTTCCAGAGACCACCACAGCTTGAGAATGAAGGAAGCCAAGGCAAAGGAGAGTAGAAAAGACACTCAGAGAGAGAAACAGGTCTGAAAACATGTTCTGAGCCCCCTGGGTCCAGCTGTGCCTGAAACAGGGCCTTCCGGACTTGCAGTTAGTCGAGTCAACCAATTCCCTCTTTGCTGACACTGCTTTGACCGGGTCTCTGTCGGCTGACGCTAACACCGCTGAGCGTCGCACCGCAGCACACTGGACACGGGCACTCCCGGAAGCACCGAGAGCCACCCTGTTTCTCAGGACTGTAAGTGCCTGAGAGGAAGGGGAGTCCAGTCTTCTCCTGCCTGCCCTCTCCCAGCACAGCTAAGCCCCCAGCCCGGCGTACAGTAGGCTTTCCGTGATCTGGTCCACCCTTCTGCCCTCGGGCAGGACCCTCCCACCCTCTTCCTCCAGAGCCCCAGCAGAACCCCAAGAACTCTAAGGACCTCAAGACAAGGATCTCCATTCCACTCCCTCCTCCTTGGGAGCTGTCTTTTGGCCCAAACACAGGTAGGGGGCCTCAGGCAATCCCATGCCCCTCTCCCCAGCCCGTCCCCGCGCACCTGTCTCTGGGACTCATAGAGGATGCGGTCCATGGTGTTAAGCAGCGTCATGGTCTTGTAGAACTTGAGCACCTTCTCCTGGGGCAGCTGCAGATGGAGGCACAGACAGATGTGGGCCAGGTGGGACCAGAGGGCAGGAGACGGGCAAGGGGCCTGGGCATGGAGGCACGGGGTCGGGGGGAAGCGGCCTCTCACGTGGGGATCCTCGCTGGGGTTGATGATCTGGCCCTGCCGGTCCATGACGCGGTAGATGGGGATCCCAGAGATGACATTGGGCTGGATGAACTCTAGCCTGTCTATAAACTCCGCTGAGGCCCCTGGGAACTGGGGCTTGTCATCCAGGGACGAGAAGTGCTGCTGCTGCCTCTGGGGATGCTGGGGAGAGAAGGCGGGGGAGAGGGGGGAGGAGACACCCATGTCAGGAGCAGCAGAGGTTCTGCAGGCTCAACCCCGCAGCGGCAGGCAGCACGGCCCGGTGATTAAGCCACCACAGCCGCGGTGGACTCTGGGGCCTGATGCACAGGGTCTGAATCCCGGCTCCGCCACCTTCCCAATGTGTCACACTTTGGGCAAGTTCCTACAACTGCTTTGTGTCTCAGCTCCTCAGCTGTAAAATTGGGGTGAAAAAATCATAATATCTATCACACAGGGTTGCTGTAAAGGTTAAATAATCTAATAAAGTGGCAGGCAGCTCAAGAACCAGTAGTTATTATTATCAGAGGCCCAAAGTCCTCACCCTGGCATTTCAAGGCCTCTCCAGGGCTGACCGCCGCTACCCCGTCCTCTCCGTCTCCCACGGCTACCACAGACACACACACACCCCTGCACAGCGACCTCCAGTCAGCCAGAAGGGCTCTTTATTGACCCCTCTACCCACAAGGAGGCCACCCAGCTTAGAGCTTATGTCTGTGAGCCCTTAAGAGTCAGCCTGCCAAGTTCAAATCCCTTGCTGAGTGACCATGGGATGGGACTTCCCCTCTTCAAGTCTCCCCTTTCTCAACCTGTAAAATGGAGAACACCTCATGGAAACATTGTGCGGCTCAAACAAAATCACGTGTATAAAATGGCGAGCAGAGTACTTGTACGTACAGTAAAGGCTCAAAAAGATGCTGATTATCGTTTCTACCACCACATCTCTTGCTCTCTTCTCTGTACTGAAGGCCTCTTTCCCCATCACCTCGCAAACTGCTCCACACACTTTACCACCCTCTCCACTCCAGTTCAGGAGCCCAGACTGATTCATTCAACAAATATTTGAGCACCTGCTTCGTTCCACGGCCTGTGCTGGGTTCTGGGCACCTAAGGGAGGCAAGACACCTGTCCCTGCCGCCCCGCAAGGAAGATAGAGCCCCAACAAGTAACACCCAGTGGATAAGGGTGATGCGTATTCTCCCAGGAGAAGCCATGGGGCGAGAGCAGAGTGGAAAGAGGGTAAGGTTCCCCTGAGGAAGTGATATGAGAGCTGGGACCTGAAGGATATCTAGGAGTCAGGGAAAGAGCATTTGAAGCTGGGGTAACAGGACACGCAAAAGGCAAAAAGTGAGCAATGGCACGTCCCTTGTGGAACTGGGAAGGAGTCCCGTGGGAAGCATCACACCCCCCCCCCCACCCCGGCTGAGAGGAGGCCTGTTGGGGAAAGCCTGGGAGAAGCCTACATGTGCACCAGGAAGGGAACCAATTCCATTTCTCGGCACTGGAGCTAGAATGCCTTGAACTAGTCTCAGCATTGCAACAGCGCCCCTATATTAAGCCTTTGCCAGGTACCAGGCTGAGGTCCGCATGCAGAACCCTCACTGAGTCCTCAGAGCACATCCGTGAGGCAGAGAGTATGTACTGTTGCCCTTCAGACGAGGAAATCCAGGTTCAGGGAGGTAATATAACCTCCCTGCACCAGGCCCCAGGGCTAAAACAAATAAGTCAGGACTGGGCTTCAAACCTGGGCAGGGCTGACATCCAGACCCCTAAACCCAGGCCCCCAACCCCGGCTGCCACTGCTGGCCCACTTTGCACACGTCTGCATCTTTACTTTCCACCGGCCGCCAGGTTCCTCTCGGCTCAGTAACTGTGGCTTCACTTCCAATAGGCGCTGAAGAAGAATGTCTGGGCTTGTCATGAGCTGGATCCCACACATGGGTGCTCAAATGTGTTCCTCGCCCTCACTCCTTTAATTGCGGCAAAGAGGCCGTCCCAGGTTCCAGCAGGGGAATGTGAACACGTGTGCGTTTATCTGCATTTGTGATTGTGAGGATATGAAAGAAATTATACTCCCAACGGCAGGGCAGGTCCAGGCCTGACAACAGCACGGCAGCGGCCCAACTCTCGCAGACCGTGCTTCCGCCTTCGGAGAGCTCACGCGGCCGGACCCTTCCATTCACCTAGAGGATCCATTCCTCTCATGTGTATCTCCCACACACATCACAAGCTCCAGGGAGGCAAGGAGCATGTCCACATCGGTTTACAGAGCACACACTTCAACAGGCAATTACTGACCGAACGGATGAATGAGCGGTTAAGTTCACTGGCTTAGAATCAGACTGACCTGGGTTCCAATTTCTCAGCTCACTGCACAGCCCTCTGCAAAACACCGTGTCTCTGAATTTCCTTATCTGCGAAAAGGCTGCAGAGGGCTGCTACAAAAAGTTCCTAAGGCACAGGACACGTTACATGCTCAAAAATTGGTAAAAGAGGAAAAAAACCAAAATCTAGGGTCAGGAAATGGGAAAAAGGAAATTGACTGGCACCCTGGGAAGATGGGGAAAAGAGGAGTTGGGGAGAAGGGCTGACTGCATCTCAAGACTGTATTGTAATTTCAGACCGAGGCCCCAGCGGACACTCCAGAGAGAGACTGAGACACAGGGGAGACGCCATCTGGGGAGGGGCTCTAGGACGGGAGGCCAGGGGCCAGGAGGACAGGGTCACGGGGCTCCGAACAAACCCTGGTGTCAGGGCAGGACTGTCTGCCGCCAGAGGCTGCAGAGCTACGGTCAGGGTACCTTGATGCCCCCTGTACCCTGGAGTTGGGCTTTGGCTGTGCCCCCTCTTCCTGGGCCTGTAGAGATGAAGGTGGTACCTACCCCACGGTTACTGTGTTGATTCCTTGAGCTACCAAAGGGCTCGGCACAGTGCCTGGCCCTGAGGAAATGCTCCATAATGGGAGTGGGTGCTAAAATGCTTGCAGAGGAAGTATGCGTCTCCACCCATTTTTCCTTCTTTTTGGTGGGGGAGTGGGTTTGTCCTGGTGGCAGTGACCTACAATGGCAGAAGCTGCACAGATTTACACAAAGCCTTGAAGCCACGCTCTCTCCTACCACATAGGACACAGAGGCCTGTTCTGGAAGGCGAAGGTCTGCCCCACAGGTACTGGGGTGGCCCCTCCTCGAGCCACTCCCTACGGGGCCACAGTTAAGGGCAGGGACTCGGAGCTGACTGCTGCCTTCGGGAGTGTAATTACAGCTCCCGGAGCCTCAGTTTCCTCATGTGTAAACCGAGGGCGGTGTGAGCATCTATCTCACAGATGGTCCTGAGGATTTTTTTTTTTTTTAACAGTGTTTGTTTTTTTTAATATTTATTTATTTATTTTTGGCTGCATTTATTTATTTATTTATTTATTTCGTTGCTGTGCGCAGGCTTCTCATTGCGGTGGCTTCTCTTGCTGCGGAGCACGGGCTCTAGGCGCGCAGGCTTCAGTAGTTGTGGCATGAGGGCTCAGTAGTTGTGCCTCGTGGGCTCTAGAGTGCAGGCTCAGTAGTTGTGGCGCACGGGCTTAGCTGCTCCGCGGCATGTGGGATCTTCCCGGACCAGGGCTCGAACCCATGTCCCCTGCATTGGCAGGTGGACTCTCAACCACTGCGCCACCAGGGAAGCCCGGTCCTGAGGATTTAAGGAGCCCCTGTGTGTACAGTGCTCAGCCCAGTGCCTGACACGTAACAAACACTCGATAAATATGACTAGCTAACAAGTGTACTTGACGACCGTAGTGGTCAAACAAGTAATCATTGAATATTTGCTCCAAGTCAGGGCCTGAACTGAGGGCTGGGGACAACGGGGAGAGACGGATGACAGACACTGAACACACAAGTTACAGTCAGGGAGAGGCGATGTCAGAGGAGGCAGGATCGCGGAGAGGTTAGTTACCACACAGGCAGGGTAGGATGAGGGCTGGAGAGCCAAGCGGCCTGTGTTTGAATCCTGGCTCTGTCCCTTTCCAGCCACGTCACCTTGGGTAGGAGACTGTCTCCCTGAACCCACGTCCCCTCGTGGAAATAAGAATTTCTATTTCACTGGCTGGTGGTGAGGCGGGTATAAAGCACCTGCCGTAGCTCGAGGAGGAAGCCTTTCACTAGCTGCATCACATGCAGCTTCCTGGAGAAGGGGGAGCGAAGCCGAGGCCTGAGGGACGAGCAGGGGTGAGCCAGGCAAAGGCTGGGGGGAGAACACATCAGTCCTTGGGAAGGACAAAGGCTCTGAGGCAAGAGGAGAGATCCCGGCACCCTGGAGACCACCTGGCTGTAGCCCGTTAACCACGGCAGTTAACTACGTGCCTCGGCGCCACACCAGGCACCTGCTGTATGATGCCTGTGTCTCACTGAACCTGCACGGCACCCAGGTGAAGCAGGCGCCATGACCACACCTCCGTACCACACAGGTGGCCCTGAGGCTCAGAGGGGTTAGGTGACTTGTCCATGACCCAGGGAGATCATGAGCAGTGACGTCAGCATATGAAGCCAGGCAGCCTGCCCACTACAGGGAAGCTGGAGAGAAGAGCGGGGTCCAGCCAGGGAAGGCTGTGTGGATGGTGCCAGTTAACCGAGTCCTCTGAAGCTAGGACAGCTGAGGCCAGCCAAGCCTGCTCTCTCTCTGGAGTCTCAGGCGCTCTGCCTCAAACAGTGCAAAGCTGACCTTGGCTTTACTTCCAGCTCAGGAATGTCAGTGGCCTCATCAGCGGCCTCCCCTTCCAGGGGGATCCGGGTGGGGAGGCCAGGGAAGTGTGGAGATGGATCAGGCTTTCTCTGGCCTCGGGGACCCGGGGGCTTTAGCAGCACTAAGCTCCCCCAGCCACTGAAGAGGGGAAGCATCCTTTCCCTGCATCAGTCAAGGCCACAGCAGATTCACTGTTCCTGGAGGAAAACAGCAGCCCCCATTTCTTGAGCCCTTACCGAGCACATGGGTATATGTGTAAGTGCTTCCTAAGAACTGTTTCCTTTAACCCTCACCGTATCTCTCTGAGGGAGGTACTGCTATTGCCCCTGTTTTACACATTGAGACCGGTCACGGGGTCAGGAAAGCTTCTCTGAGGAAGTGAACTCTCAGCCTGACACCTGAAGGACCATATCCCTACAAAGGCCTCCGGGTGGGAGGAGCTCATCCAAGGAAAGGGGAAAATGGCCAGCGGGGCTGAAGGGCAGTGAAGGGAGGGCATGATGGGGGCTGAGGTCGGCTCTTCCCACCCCCTCTTCCCACCAGTCCCAGGCAGAGGCTGATGATACACACCAAGTCTGGACTAAGCAGGATGTTGCAAGACCTGAACTGAAGCCCTACCCCTTCTCCTCCTGGCAGCCTGGTACTGTGGAAAGAGACTGGGCTTTGGAGTCCGGAGCTCCAAGTTCAGACCTCACCTCTCTGAGCTTCAGTCTCCTCCCCTGTAATAGAAGAAAACTACCAGTACATACCTTGCAGTATGGCAGTATTAAATACAATAACGGTGTCAGTTGGCACTATAAATGATAAAGTGCTTCATTAAGACACTAGCCAAGGACTTGCCTGGTGGCGCAGTGGTTAAGAATCCGCCTGCCAATGCAGGGGACACGGGTTCGAGCCCTGGTCCGGGAAGATCCCACATGCCGCGGAGCAACTAAGCCCGTGCGCCACAACTACTGAGCCTGCGCTCTAGAGCCCGCGTGCCACAACTACTGAAGCCCGCGCGCCTAGAGCCCGTGCTCCGCAACAAGAGAAGCCACCGCAATGAGAAGCCCGTGCACCGCATAAAGAGTAGCCCCCGCTCAACGCAATTAGGAAAAGCGCAACGCAGCCATAAATAAATAAATAAATTTATTTAAAAAATTAAATGAGAACTTCAGTTCCTCTGTCACGCTAAGCCACATTTCAGGTGCTCAGTAGCCACGTGTGGCTAGTGGCTACTGTACTGGACAACATAGATATAGAACACTCCTATCATTACAAAAAGTTCTATTGACCAGATCAGGCTCAAAATCTTTGACTAAATGCTACTACTCCCTCCCTCCCCTAAAAAAAAAAAAAAAAAATCCTTTTTAAATCTTAAGAAAAAAACAAGTGAAATACTTAAAAGTGGAGAAGAAAAAACAGGGACTCTAAAAATATATAAGCAAAACGTAGGCACTCTGAAAGACCTCCTGCTCCCCCCAATCCAACCCGCCAAAAAAAAAAGGAGGAGAAGTAAGCGGGAAGGGCAACAAGGTGACTGAGCCAGGAAGGAAGCAGATTTAATCAGTCATGAATGACCCTTCCCTACTCCTGCCCCAGTACAGCCCACCCCCACCGCGCAGGCCCAACCAATGGGCTCTAGGGAGCTCAGCTGCGGGGAATCTGACTGCTCCAAAAAACAAAAACAAAAAAACTGACCGAGAACAGCCCAAAGGCAGGGACTCTCCCACCTCCATCTTGTTCCAGCAGCCCTTCGGAAATTACCTGCTTCAACTCCCTTCCTAGATGTCCCCATACCTCACTCCCAGCCCATCTTCTTGCCCCCGTTTCTCTCCCTAGCTAGAGCTTCTTCCCAGATTCCATCTTCCCTTCCCAATGGTTTGGGCATCAGATGGTCAGGCCCAACCCCACAAGATCTTGATAGATTTCCCGCCAAGGCCCTCACCAATCCAGACCCTCCCAAGGTCACCTCCTTTCTTCTCCCCCATCTCCGAGGCCAGTTTCTGTCCCTTCCCTCCACCCTCACTTTCAACAGCGGCCGACATTCCGATTGCACCAGGTCCTGTTCTTAGCACTTTACACATTTAATTTACACAACCCTATGATGTGGCCATTGTTAGCATTTTACAGAGGGGGAAATTAGGTCCAGAGAGGAGCAGTCCCTTGCCCAGAGCTACAGAGCTGGAAAGTGGCAGATTAGGGACATGGCGCCACATAGTCTAGCTCCTGAGCCCATCTTCTTAACCATGACTCTCTTATATGCGAAATCTTAGTTCACAGCTTTTCTCAGCCCCAGCCTCTCTCCTAAATAACGGCTCCTAACTAGATTTCTGCTGTGTGAGCTAGCAATTAGCAGCATCAACCTAACACTTTTGACAAGAAACAAGGCATTTCTCAAGTGTTTCTAAGAAATGTGGGCTAAGTGCTCTGTCTGGACCTCTCTCCCCCCGCCCCCGATCCCCCTCACTCATTAATTCAACAAATATTTATTGACCATCTTCTCTGTACAGTCACCAAAACCGACAAGGCATTCTATCAAGGGGCACAGGATCAAACGACTTTTTTACGCAATTCATTTTAAAATCAGAGTTGGAGTAAAGGGCACCATAAAAGCCCCTGATGGGAAACCTGATCTCTCTTTTCTCCTCCTTGAAGGGGGGCGGGGGGGGGGAGTCTTTACCGAGAAGAAAGTCTGTCCCTTACAAAGGCAGTTTTCTCCAACCCCTGAGAGGAAAGGTCACACCTTCCCCCCCCGCCCCCGATCCGTGTCCTCCAAGTGGCCTCCCCTGGGGAACGGCGGCAACTAATAAGAAACTCCCTCGCTCTCTCCAAGTTGTCTCTCTCCCTCAGGGTTACAAAGGAGCTGCCTGGCTTTTCTCCTCCTAAGGAACTGGAAGTTCTTCCCTTGGGTGTGCTCTCCAAGTGGTTCTCCCAGCCCTTGTCCCTTCTGTAACAGCCCTTTTTCCACTCCCTACAGGGAACCCCCCACTTTGAAGACAGCATAAACATCCCTATACCTCCTTGGAGAAGACTCCCTGGTGTCCCAGGTACTCACTGATCTAGCCAGCCCACGAGCCCCTGGCCGCCGCAGGAGCAGGAGGCCAACCCGGCCCAAGCCTCGACTTGACCCCCAAACCCTCGCCGCGGCAGCCGCCACCGCCATCTTGGCTAACAATCCCTCGCCGATCCGCCCCTCTCCTCGGCGAGCTTGGGGCTGCCCCTTCATAAGCCTGACGCAAATGCCAGCATCACCCTGCCAAGAAACCACCTGCTACTAGTCCTGCGGTCTCTAGGACACATATGTAGGTGGATAAAACAATCTAGCTTCCTCAAAATTACTCTGACCGCCTCATCGCAGTTGTTCCTGTAACAGGCAAGGAAGAGGGCAACCGGACCAGAGCCTCAGGGTTTCAGGGCCCGGGGACCTCGGGTAGGACATGTCAAGGCCTTCCCTCCCTTCTCTTCTATCCAATGGCTTTCCTGGACTTTCGAGGCGGGAGTGGGAGGGACCAAATTGTTAGTAAACGCGGAGCCACGTGCGGGCGCCGATCCTGGAGACCCCACCCCCCAACCCCGGTCGGCGCGTGCGCACTAGGTACGCAGTCTGTACGCGAGCGGGCGCTTCTGAGCGGAAGCGACAATCCCGGCTGCACGTGGGCTCCGGAGCGATGGAGGGGACGATGCAGACTGAGACTAAGATCCGCGCTGAGTCTGGAATAGAGTCTGGCTCTCGGGGCCCCAGTTGTAGCCTCCGGCACTTTGCCTGCGAACAGAATTTGTTGTCCCGGCCCGATGGCTCGGCCTCTTTCCTGCAAGGTAGGAACTCACCCAGGTCGTATTCGTTTCAGGGCGCGGTTACAGTGTACTGTGTTAGCTGGTAAATATTCCTCCTGGACTGGTGCAGTTCTTGCCGGGGTGGATACTACTGCATACGTCAGTAGACATATACCTCTCCCTCCAGACTATCCGGGAGAAGATATTTCCACTTTGGTAAGTACTCAGAATGAGAGAGGGGCAGACTTCCTCTTAAAAACGAATACTCCAGAATAGGGGAAATCTCCTTACCCGGGTGTCTCCCTTGACTAGGTTCCTCCCCCGCCTGCCACACACGCATCCTGCGTCCATACATCCCAGGGTGAGGCAAACCCGTTTGTTCGCATAAATACCCAGTAGAGTGGCAAATCACCACTAGCGGTTTAATTACTCCCTGGACCAGTGGCAGATCTTCTACCGAAGTAGATACTTATCAGATTGAGGGTGATGTCCCCAGCCCCACCCCCACCCATTGGGTAAATATCCCTTTGACTGGGATACACAACTCTTCCTATATCCCTAAGATTGGGGCAGGTCTTACCTATTAGGTAAATATCCCCTTCCCCTAGCTAAATAATTCTCAGACTAGACTCACCTCCCTGACCCCGGGAAATATTCCTCTGGAGACAGGCCTAAAGATCACCCCCATAAATGCTTCAGACCCTGCCTTAGGGCATTATCTCAGACCCAGGTACAGAACCTGCTTTCATTCATTCCTTCATTGAACACATGTATTTTTGCTAACACTGAGAATACATGGATAAAACATTTTTTTAAATCCCTGCCCTAATGGAGTTTACATTCTTGTCAAAGAGACAAACAAAAGATAACTAAGTAAAATATATAGTAATATTCTGTGGAGAAAAATATAGTAGGGAAGAGGACTAGGGTGTGCCAGAGAGGGTTGCAGTCTTAATTAGAATGGTAAGGAAAGGCCTCACTGAGATGGTACCTTTTGAATAAAAACCTAAAGGTAAGGGAGCAAACCCTAAAGGGATCAAGAGGAAAGCTTACCAAGCATTGGGAACCACAGGGGTAAAAGCCCTGAGGCCAAAACTTGCCTGGTGAGGAATAGTCAGGGGACAAGTGTGGCTGCACCAGAGACAGGAGGCGGGAGGGAGGTAAGGAGGCTTGCCCGTCATATAAGGCCTAGTGATTGAGAATGGAGCTGTGTGACATGATCTGAATATATATTAACAGAATCTGTCTGGCTGCACTGTTGAGGTTAGAGGGGGAAAGGGGGAGGCGAGGGTGGCTCAGACCAGAGTGGAAGCAGTGCAGGTGGTGAGATTCTGAAGGTAAAACCGACAGATTTTGCAGATGGTTTGGTTTGGGAATATGAAAAAAAGAGTCAGGGATAACGCGAAAGTTTTTTTCCCAGATCAGCTGTGCTGGGAGAAGATGGGTTCAGTTTGGAACATTAAATTTACAATGCCTAGTAGACATGCCTGTGGCAATGTGGACTGGGCAGTAGGACATACAAGTCTGGAATTTGGAATCCTTCGGCTATAAATGGTATTTCAAGCTACCGATTGGCAAATGGTATTTCAAGCTACCGATTGGATGGAATCTCCAAGAAAATTAGTATAGATGGAGAAGAGAGGCGGTCCCAGGACTAAGCCCTGGGTCTTCTAGCTTGTGCAGAGCTAGGAAGAGACACTGAGAAGGAGCAGCTAGTAAGGTAGGAGGAAAACCAAGAGAGGGCGGTGACCTGGAGCCCAGAGAAGAACGTGTTTGAGCTGTAAGGGCCAACCAGCTGCATTGGTCCTCCTGAGAGGCTGCATCACGTGAGGATGGGCTAGACCTGTGGGTTGACAACTTGGACGTATGTCATTGGTGGCGCAGTCAAGAACTGTTCTGGTGGAGGGATGGGGTCAAGGAGGAAAAGAAAGAGTCAGTGAGTGGAGACAGCTCTATAGAAGCTTTGCTGTAAGAGGATCAGATAAATGGGGCAGGGGTTAGATGGGTGTGGGGTCCAGAGGGGAGGGACTCTTGTGCTCACGTGAACCACAGACAGCTCATCTGGAGTAACAGGAAGGAAGGCCCCAGTATGGATCTAGTTCTACTTGGATAATTTCCCCCTTCGGGTACATTCTCCTAGAGCCAAGAGAATCCCCCCCCCCTTGTGTGGCAGCTCCTCCTCCCCAACCCCAGGGGAAAAAAAGGCCTCTACCCAGGACCTCCCCAAGGCTTAGCTCTCTTGCTAAATGCAGATGCCTGGAGTTTCTTAGAGCTTAAGAAATACTGAGCCCCTTTTGTGTTCTAAAACCCCAAAGCCCAGGACCCTGGAGCAGGGTCCTTTGCAGACCTTCAAAAGTGTGTCCCACATGCTTGTGGCCTCAGAATCTCTGATGAGGTTAAGAATGCAAAGCCTCAGAACCTACGCACTCCAACTGAGGCTGGCCCTCTACATTTTTGAATTAATTGCTGTGGTGATTCTGATTGCAGGCCAGTGTTTGGAAGCTTTGTTGAAGCTCCGTTTCTTCCCACTGCAGGTTGCAGGCCCAGCCACACAGTAGAATGGCCTGTGGAGCTCTGAGGCTGCTGGTGCCTGAGCCCCAACCCCCAGCAATGGAATTAGGCTCTCTGGGGGAGGGACCTGGGCATCAGTATCTTTTAAAGCTACGCAGTGAGTCCATTGTGCAGCCAGGGTTGAGAACCACTGCGTCATTAGTGGTTGTTTTTAACTGGAATAAAGTAGAAGATATCAGAGTATATCAAAGCAATAACGGTAAGACTTGTTTTTGAGGCTTTTGTTCCATTTACATGCACACAGATTTGGGTGAGTTTTAGGTCCTGCTCTATTTCTTATTGGGAGTTAGGGTCAGAAAAGTTTGCAAGCTGCTGTTGTGGTCCAGTCTCCTCATTCTGCAGATGGTGGAACTAAGGTCCAGAGAAGAGAGCAAAATCAGCTGAGGTTACAGAGCCAGGAGGAAATAAGCAGGTGTCAGGACCCACCCCCGGATATTTATCTCTTTCTCAGATGTCCTGACTGCTGCAGAGTTTGGGGATGTGAGCCTGAGGGAAGAGAGCTGGGCTAAGGGAAGCTTTGGATGGAGAAGTTGGGACCAGCAGCAGTAAGAGGGAGAAAGTTTAGCTCTCAGGAAGAACTTCCCATTAAAGTTTATAATAATAGCTAAAGTCTTTTGGGCACTCAGCCCTTACAGGCAGAGTCCTAAGTGGTTTTCTTTTTATCTCATGTAATCCTCACAGCTGTGAGGGAGGTACTGTAGTTGTCCCC
The DNA here is from genome assembly GCF_028564815.1 of Eubalaena glacialis. Classification (NCBI taxonomy): domain Eukaryota; kingdom Metazoa; phylum Chordata; class Mammalia; order Artiodactyla; family Balaenidae; genus Eubalaena; species Eubalaena glacialis. Next base: position 57,678,129 of record NC_083733.1, on the reverse strand, counting down.
ATTTTACAGATGAGGAAGTGGAGGCAGAGAAATGAATCAAGTGCTCAAAGAATCACTACCAACAAATGGTGGGCCACAGTGAGGGTGATGTGGGCAACCCTGGCCACCTGGCTCAGGGCCCACAATGTTAAGTGCCAGGCGTTGGGCCCCAGAGGCAGGGAAGATTTGGGTGAGGCCTCCCATGCTGTCTCCCCAGGGGATACCTCCGTCCTGGCAGGCGTGTACGGGCCAGCAGAAGTGAAAGTCAGCAAAGAGATCTTCAACAAGGCCACACTGGAGGTGACCCTGAGGCCGAAGATCGGTCTGCCTGGTAATTGGGCCTCTCACCTCGTGTCTCCCTCACTGCTTTTCCTGGTCTCCACTCTCCCCTCCCTCCTCTCATCACCCCTCAGCTATTTCTTTCTTTTCTTTATTTATTTATTTTGGCTGTGCTGGGTCTTAGTTGCAGCATACGGGCTCTTAGTTGCGGCATGCATGCGGGAACTAGTTCCCCGACCAGGGATCGAACCTGGGCCCCCTGCATTGGGTGCGCGGAATCTTACCCACTGGACCACCAGGGAAGTCCCCTGCCCTCAGCTATTTCTGTCTCTTTCTCCAACTCTCTGCTTCTGAGTCTCTGTTTCTGTCACTTTTCTCTCTTTTTCCCTCTCTCCATCTTCACTTTCCCCTCCTCTTTCCTGGCTCCATCTCTCCTCCTTTCCATTAACCTGTTTTTCCACTCTTTTACTCTGTCCCCCTCACTCCCCAGGGCTGGGCCCACTGGGATGGGGGTGGACAGCAGCACTGGACATGGGAGCTCAGAGGTTCTCCTCCCCGGGAGGCTCCCTTGGTGGGTGCTGGAAGTGGCAGGGGTCGGGTGGGTGGCAGTCAGGCCCTGCCTCCTTCCCACTGGGACTCCTCTGTCATCCATTCAGGGTCTTCCAGTAACCCGGACTGGGACTGCAGGCCCTTTTCCAGAGGGTTTGGGTGGGGCATATGGAGGAAGGTGAGCCAGATGGAAGGGAAGAGCCTGACAACCCCACCCCACCCCTGATTTCCCCAGGCGTAGCGGAGAAGAGCCGGGAGCGGCTGATCAGAAACACGTGTGAAGCAGTGGTGCTGGGAGCTCTGCACCCCCGCACCTCCATAACCGTGGTGCTGCAGGTCGTCAGCGATGCTGGCTCTGTATCCTTTCCCCCAGGCCACCTCCTCCAGGAAGTCCTCCAGAATCCAAAGCCTGTGCCAGTGACCTCAACTCTGACCCAGAGCTTGGATTTGAGGCTCAACACCGGGGGAGCCCTGAGCAGGTAGAACCTTAGGTTCAGCAGCTCAGCCTTGAAAGATCGCTGTGGTTTGGTTGCAAAAGGTAGAGGCCAAGGACCAGAAACGGGCATTTCTAGACGGCTTTGCAGGTGCATGGCCTTGCGTTGGGCAGGCACTTCACAGATGAGGGAAAAGGAGGACTATTGTGAACCCATTTCACAGAGGGGAGGCAATGGAGGGTCAGTGGCAGAGGTGGGACTGACTGATTGTGAAGCTGGGCCCTGGGGAGAAAAGACTTGAGGAAACTGAGGTGGGGCCAGCTGTCTGACTCAGGCCTGTGCTCACCTTGCACTGTGCCAGGGCCACACCTCTCCCCTGGACTGTGGACTCCCTGAGGACACCGACCCCTCCCTCTGTCACCCTGCCCGTCTATCGCCTGGTAGCACTGCATGCTCTAGATACCCCAGCTCCAGGCCTGGCTCTGCCACTGCCTACTTGTGTGATCTTGGAAGGCTTCTGCCCTCTGTTTCCCTGAAGGTGCGTATCTGTTGAATATCATTATGATCCCTGCTTGAGGCTCAGAGGGGATACGTGACTTGCACAAGGTCACACAGCTTAGAGGTGGCAAATTCAGGTCTGGAACCCAAGGATACTTGATCCCAGAACTACTCTACCTTTCTGTGATCAATTAGTGATGTCTGCTGCAGGCACTGGCAGGGTGAATGGAGGCATGGATATGTTCTGCTGACCAGCCCTCCAGTAGAAACTCTTAACCTGGGAATTCCCTGGCGGTCCAGTGGTTAGGACTCGGCTCTCTCACTGCTGAGGGCCTGGGTTCAATCCCTGGTTGGGGAAATAAGATCCCACAAGCTTCACAGCACGGCCAAAAAAAAGGAAGAAAAAAAAGAAACTCTTAACCACTGCCTGTGGCACTCAGCTCCTGGCCTGTTGCCTGAATGCCGCCTGCATGGCACTGGTGGACGCAGGTGTGCCCATGCGGGCCCTCTTCTGTGGGGTCACCTGTGCTCTGGACTCTGATGGGACCCTCCTGCTGGACCCCACAGCCAAGCAAGAAAAGGTAGGTATGAAGGGTAGGGTGGTAAAAGGCCTTGGGCAGACACTCTTCCTCTCCTCCTCTAGGCCTCACTTCTCCAAAACAGTTGGCTTGTACCACCTCAGTCTCAGCTGGCAAGCTCTGCCCTGTTCATCTGGGCAAGTGCTAGAAACCCAGCTCTAACCGCTGAAGCAAAAAGGGAATTGATTTTAAGAGGTTCAAAAACAATAGCAAAGGAGGAAAGAGTTTTTTCTTCACTGGCTCAAGGTCACAGTGTGCTAGGGTTCTGGTTATTCCCAGTTACCTGCCAAGGACTGTAACAGTCACCTCCAGTCGGGAAAGCAGGAGCCCCTTGGGGGATTGCAGACAGAGAGAATTTAATGCAGGGAACTAGTTATAACCATATTGGAAGAGCTGAAGGAGCAGAAGGGAGGAAGAGAGGACACCCAGAGATTAGAAGCCGGAAGCCAGCTCCTGCTCTGTGCTGGTGGAGACACTGGTACAGTCAGATCTAGATGCACAGAGATGGTCTGGCTTTGCCCTGGCTGCTGAAGTCCAGAACCCACCCCATCTCCATGCCTCCTGTGGCAGGTGATAGACCCCAAACTCCTGCTGCAGTGAGGACCAGGATGCTCTCTCCTCCCTCCTGGTCTCCCACCAGATTCCTGGTAGAACCTAACTGGCAAGGGAATCTGGGAAATATAGTTTGCTGGCTTCCAGCCCCAGGGGTACAGAGCACTGCAGGGAGATGGGAGGCACCGGGGAGTGACCGGCACTGGGGCTGCTGCCCCTGTGGCGCAGGATACTGTGCTCTGAAGCCCCTGTCAGAACCATGTGGTGGAATTTGGCATGGGGAGCGATTACTCAAGGAAGCAGGAAGGGGTGGTATGTAGACCAAAAAAAAAAAAAAAATAGATACGTGAGTGAAAAGCAAGCCCCCTCTTTGGGACCAGCTGAGATTGTGTCTGAGGAGAGAGTCCCAGGTCCCCCACCTTGTACCCCTCATCCCTAGGAGGCCCGGGCAGTCCTGACCTTTGCACTTGACAGCGTGGAACGGAAGCTGCTGATGTCCACCACCAAGGGGCTCTACTCTGATGCTGAGGTACCAGTGTGCAATTGGGGGTGAATGCCAGATCCTTCCCACCCACCTGACATGAGGTCCTGTCCCAATCCTAAGAAGCTTAAGGAGGGCCCCTTCCTTGCATCCCTTCTGTAAATAGGAGTTTTCAAACTTTGTAGCCATAGAAACCTTTGTGGGAATTTTAAAGGGAAGACCAATTTATGAGAAGAGGGGCACAAGTTGAAATCAAGAGATGGGGGCACCTGGAGGCCTCCCAGCTTCCAGCTCAGAGCTGTGCACCCCGGAACTCGGGGTGTCTGAAAAACAGAGTTTGGCACCTGTTGGGCCAAATGGTCTCCAAGAATATTTCCCACCTGGCCCTCCTGTGAATCCAGGTATACATGGCAGTAAAGATTTGGGGTCTCAGGTTCCATGGCTTTTAAGACTATTTGGAGTCACAGGGCCTGTGGCTCTAAAATTCCAATCTGGCCCCGGAGCTCAACAAGGTTGGGGTCACGTCCAGGGGTCAGGATGCCTGATGCCATTGGTCTGAGGGCCTGGAGCTGCTGGAACCTGACCCCTGAGGCCTTCCCCTTAAAGGAGCCCATGAAGTGGGGAAGAAGGAAATGCACAGGGAGTAATCCCCGCTCCACCTGCCTCCCCTTGGGGGGCGGGGCTCCCGGTGAACGGGGAGGTGGGGCCCGTCAGGCCGTGTGGGTGCAGGCCTGGGCCCGCAGCACTGAGCCCCTCTCCCTTCCCAGCTCCAGCAGTGCCTGGCCGCAGCCCAGGCTGCTTCCCAGCACGTCTTCCGCTTCTACCGGGAATCTCTGCAGAGGCGTTACTCCAAGAGCTGAGGCACGCCGGGGCAAGCTGCCCCTCCCACCACCTCCAGCGTCAAATAAACTGGTAGCCCAGCCCTGCTGAGAAAGTGGCTATAGCCAGCCCCTGGGCCCAGGGGGCACAGACCCCACCCCACCCCAGGAAAACACTAGTAGGATGGTGCATTTATTGACTGAATCTACTCATTTTAACAGCCCGGTGAAGTGGGACTGCTGTTAGAGTGTGCAGGCCCTGCTGGGTGCTGAGGCCTCAGCAGTGAATGAGGCTCACGTCCCAGGTTCGAGGAGCAGTGAAGTGATGGACAAATAAAATTGGTGTTTTTTGGATGGTGGATGCTATTTAAAAACAAACAGGGAAGACGGGTTTAGGTGAGTCGGGGAGAGGGCAGATTTAATACATCAGTCGGGGACACCTCCGTGGAGAGGGGAACATCTGAGGGAAGCCCAGGAGGAGGCCAGGGACGAACTCAGGGACTCATGGACATGTGGGGGGAGGACCCCCTGGCAGAGACGGGCAGAGGTTCAAGGACCAGCAAGGTGGCCAGTGTGGCTGGAGCAGAGTGACTAAGGGGAGAGTAAGGAGATGGTCGGGGAGGCAGTGGGCTTTGTGGGCTTCGGAGGGGAATCTGGCTCTGAATGCTGCTTTTACCCACCCGACAACCCTGTGAGGTGTGGCTGTTGTTACAGTCTCTGTTTTAAGGTAAGGAAACAAGGGACTTCCCTGGTGGCGCAGTGGTTACGAATCCGCCTGCCAATGCAGGGGACACGGGTCCGAGCCCTGGTCCGGGAAGATCCCACATGCCAAGGAGCACATAAGCCCGTGCACCACAACTACTGAACCTGTGCTCTAGAGCCCTCGAGCCACAACAACTGAGCCCACGTGCCACAGCTGCTGAGCCCACGCGCCTAGAGCCCGTGCTCCACAACAAGAGTAGCCCCCACTCGCCGCAACTAGAGAGAGCCTGCGTGCAGTAACGAAGACCCAACGCAGCCAAAAAAATAAATAAAATTCAAGAAAGAATAAGGTAAGGGAACAAGCTCAGAAGCCAGTTAACTGCCAGAGGTCACCAGCTAGTTACGTGGTGGAGCACAGGTCCCACTCAAGACTCCAGACCCAGGGACTTCCCTGGCCGTCCAGCAGTTAAGACTCCACGCGTCCACTGCAGGGGGCACGGCTTCGATCCCTAGTTGGGGATCCCGCGTGCCACTTGGTGCGGCCAAAAAAAAAGTCCAGACCCAGAGCCCTCACTATGCAGACAAACACCGGAGGTGCCAGCGCATTCTGGACCTCGGGTCCCTGTCTGTGAAAGGAAGTGACCGAGGCCTGTTGGTTCTCTGTCAGGGGTGATAGCAACCCCCTAAGGGGCTTTTGGAAATGGGTGTATTTTCAGTTCTGATTTGACTGATCCCCACCCTCACATTCAGGGAGCAGGAGCCAAGATCCCGCTAGCATCCAGCAAGGAATAACGTTCCCACAGGTGGGCCACATGGCTGCCAGATCCTGTCTGCCACTTATGTTTAGGGGTTTATGGTGAAAATGACACGTCTGGGGGCCCTCTGCTGCACACTTCACATGCTTAAACTGGCCCACACGGTGCCAATTGCCCCTTTGAGCAGGTGTCATTTTCATCCCCAGTAAACAAGAAGGAAATGCATAAATAGCTTGAAATTACACCCGTGAAGATGCGCAGGAGAGCACAAACAGGGAATAGTGTTTTCTTCTAGCAAGATTAAATGGCATTAAGTGGAATGAAAAAACTAAACCACTTTCACTTCATTACTTGGTAATATCAGGCTCCATTTAATGTACCTCTGATAAGCTCAGAACAGGGCTGTTTTGCCTGCCAGAGTGCCAGCACTTTGAGGCCTGAAGGTCCCATCCCTCCCAATCTCAGGGTATGTGATGGGGCTGCCTCCTAGCCCGGGTGGGCCACTGAGAGGGTGCCTGGGGAAGAGGACCTTTGGGGTACCAGAGCAGCCTGCTCCATTCTCCTCCCCCACGAGGCGGAGCCTGTGCAGTGAAGCCAAGAGATGGGGAGACCAGACTTATCTGAGGCCCTCAATCCAGTTCTCCCTCAGCTTTCTTCCCCTTTGTTGTGTAAGGCAGTCTGAGTTGGATTTCTGCCACTTGCTGTCGAAGGAGCTCCGGGGGAGGCTGCTGTTTACACTGTATGACTCATTTAGTCTTCAGAACTGTTCCAGGTGTGGGAGAAACTAGTCCCATTTTGCAGATGAGGAAAAGTGAGGCTCAGAACGTACGTGGGCAGAGGTTACACAGTGAACTTGGAGGAGGAAGGCCTTGGAACCTGGCTTTCTCTAATTCTCTACCTATCACCCACGTTGTGAAGAGAATATTCTGCAATTTGGAAGCCCTCCGAGCTTCCTCGGATTCCCTCTTCTCTGGCTCTGAGGTGTCCGGGAGCACCCCGGGGGGCAGCCTGTCACTCTGGCCCGTCCCTTCCGCCTTCCCACACACACAGACAGACACAGGTTTGGCGGCAGGAGTGTCTGGTGTTTAATCGCTCTTTGCGGCCTCCAGGAAGAGGGGTGGTGGGGGAGAACCGACTCACTCCCCGTTTCTGGATGCTGCCGCCGCCGCCGCCGCCTCATCCACGTGGATTCTCCACTCCGACCGCGGACGCGCTGGGCGGCCGGCCTCTGGGTTCACAGTGGGGACCGCAGGGGCAACTAGGGCGGGTCCTGGGAGGCGAGGTAGGCGGCCAGGGTCACCAGGGCGGCCGCGTATGTGCACACGCCCAGCCCGACGGCCAGGACCCCCAGCAGGAAGGCGCGGCGGGAGGCGGCCCCTGCCCCCTGGACGTCCCCCTCGGCCCAAGCCTTGTTGGTCTGTGGAGGCGGTGCAGCGGTGACTCAGGTATCCCCTCATCCCACCCTACTTCCCGCAGCCCGACCCCTTCCCCACCCAACACACCCATGTATTCATTCATATGTTCCAAAAACATAGGGAGCAGCTACTGTGGGTCAGGCACAGTTGGGCACTGGGGCTACTGGGTGACTAATAAAAATATACATATATTACTATATGCCACAGTTCTAACTCGCTGAGCCTCACGATGACCCTGAGGCAGGAATTATTCATTCCCATTTTACAGATGAGGAAAATGAGGCACCGGGAGTTTAACCGGCTTGCCCACAACCTTACCAGAGGGTGGCAGGCCTAGGATTGGAGCTCAGGTTCTTAACCACCACTCTGGGCTGCCCTCTGTGAAAAATGCCTCATTTTACCCCTGAATGTTTCTATGTAAATCCTTTTCTCCATCACTTTTTTTTCCCCCAAGCATGCCTCTTTTTTTCTTTTCTTCTGAATGCATTTTTCTCTTCTATATCCAACCCCCTCCCAGCTCCACCCACAGACTGACCTTCTGGGCCAGGCAGAAGGCGGCAATGCCCACAGGCCAGAAACAGCACAGCATGGAGAAGACAGCCAAGCCGAGGTGGTCGTGGGGTAGGAGTGGGGAGAGAAGGCTGCCCCCATCCCAGTCCGAGTCACTGTCACTGGATGACACATCCTATGGGCAGGAGACAGCCTAAGTGGTCATCTCCACCCATCTTCCTTGCCCCACTGCTCCACTCCCCATGCCCCCAAAGACACCAAGAGAGAAAAATGTTCCAAGAGGTAGGCTCTTGACTTGCCCACATCCTGGATCCCTCTGACGGGAAGCTCTGAACCCTGTCTCCAGAGAAAAGCCTCACCCACACTCAAAAGCTTTGAGTTCAATTTCAAGGAGTTCACAGGTCCACTCATGGATACTACAGCTGCTTATAAGCTCTGAGTTAAAAACCGCTGAAGTGGAGACAGAAACCAATGGGGACTGGACCCTGCAAAAAGATGGCGATTAGGGGAGCCAGCTCTGGTGGCCTAAATTACTAGGACAAACCTGCCTGCTGAAACTACAGGTTCTAGGTTAAAAATATATATTTTTTAATCTTGCATCAAATAGCTCACAAGACTTTAAGGAGTTACTGTAAAGCCAAAACTAAAGTGAAAATCAAGGTTAATTTAACAGAGAGGTCAAATGAACAGAGAAGGCCCCTTCTGCCCTGCAGGCATTTACCAATCCCATTTACCAATCCCTGAATGAAAAATTAACCTTTCATTCAGACCTTGAACTAGATTAAAAATGATCTTTAACTGGTAGTACCCCCAGACAGCTGACAAAAGCAAACCAAATCCTCTCCTGAGGAAGGTACTTTCATTCTAGGCCTCAAAACAATTTTTCAAATACAATGACCAGCATGCAGTCAAAGATAACCAGGCACACAGGAACCGTGGAGGAGAACTAGCAGAAATAATAAGGCCCTCAAAGTCTTCAAATAATGGGATTATTTGACACAAACTATGTCAAAGCGAAGCTTACTGCCACAGTGTGGCTGACTGTGTTTCCAAAAATGGCCACACCCATCTGACTGATAATCTTCTCATCAGGGGTGAGGTCTATGTCCACTTTCCTTGAGTCTGGGCAGGTTATGATTCATTTGTAATTGATAGAATGTGGTGGAAGTAATGCAACACGACTTGCAAGCATAAGTCAGAAAAGGTGAGGCAGCTTCTGCTTTGCTGAAACACTCCTGCTGGAGGTTGGAGGCACATAAGGAGTCTGGCTGCCCTGAAGCCGCCATGCTGTAAGCCCAAACCAGCCCACATGGGGAGACTCCTGCAGAAGCCCTGAGACTACATTAAGAGAGAGAGAGTCAACCAGACCCCAGCTGCTTCAGACCCTGACTGTTCTACCTCTAGCCACTGGCTGACCGCAACCTCATGAAAGACCCTGAGGCAGAACCACCCAAGTCCTTCCCAAGTTCCCAACCCATGGAAACCATGAGCCATGATAATGATTGTTGTTGTTTTAAGCTACTAAGCTTTGGGGGTGATTTCTTATATGGCAATAGCAACTGGAAAACCATGTTTAGCAGATAAAAGACATGCTTGACAATATGCATAAGGAATAAGAAATTATAAAAAATGACATTAATTGGAAAAAAAGAGAGAGAGAGAACAGAGGCACAGAGATGCATCGGCTTTGGAAAGAGATAGACTGATAGAGAACAGGGGGGTCAGAAATCAGAGGGAAGACAAACAGAGCCAAAGGGAACAAAGATGAGAGATGAATCTGGAGAGAAAAAGGTAAAGAAGCCAGCGGGATGGAGAACAGGAAAAACCACACCTGGAAACCCAGGAAGGCCACACGCAATTGCGAAGTGAGACTCCAGGCCAGCAGCTGGCAGCTGGAGTTGGCCAGCAGCCTGCCGGATGTTGGCCACAGCTGGATTCACCTCCAGCCCCCTCCCCCAGCTCCCACTAAGGAGCCTACCTTAGTGGTCCTGCTCCTACCTCAAGGTCGGGGAGCCCTGGCTCCCCCAGTACAGCGCTCACAGAAGGAAGAGATGGTGGCAGGAACTGCCAACCCCTCAGTGATTCTGAAAAGGCTGTCTCTCGAAAGGGAGGCCCTGGCTCAGGCTCGCCAGGCTTCTGGACAGGGGGCTCACCGCCTACACCCACCAGCAGAGGCTGTTGGAGCTCTGGAAGACTGGGGTTGTCCATGGCTGGGGAGAGGCTCCCAGAGGGGCTTCCTGGGGGTAGGGGAAAGAAAAAGACAAGTTGTAAAACTCTCACTTTTATCCTTCCCCTGACTCCTGGCTTTGGAGAGACTCCAGGCAGAGACTAGGTAGCTGAACCATCCTCAGACCCATTTTACAGATAGTAAAACCGAGGCCCAGAGAGTAACAGAGGTTGGTCTAAGTTGTGAAGAGAACTCAGGACTCTGGACATTCAGTTCCAGGCTTCCCTCTCCTCAGGCAAAAACCACACACCTGTTGCACATTTATTCCAAACCATGCCTTACACACTTACTTGGCCCATGAACTACACACCCATCCTGGGTTGACACTCTCATCCCTCTCCCCCACACCCATCCCCAATGATGCTTAGTTCACACACCACCTGTGCCCCCAAGCCTGCACACTCTCAATACCCAAGTCCCCTGCCACACATACCCATCCAGGCAAGCCCAATCCCCACCTCCACCTGTGTACATTCACGTCCCAAGGGACTGTTTGCATACTTGCCCCAAACAACACGAGCTCCCAACGGTCTTACACACTCACCCCAAATAACTCCTTGCACATTCATCCTAATCCCCCCAGCATCAGATTCTCCCCAGGTGCACATATATGCACAGGCTTCCCACACATGCAGGCTGGACACTCTCCCCCGTCCCCATCACTTCCCTTGCACATGTGCCCAAACACCCAGGGCCACACACCCCTCTCTTTCTCTACCATATCCATGGCCCACACCCACCCGCTCCGCTGACACCTCCTGTTTTACCAGAATCCACCTTTGCACACTTCCCCCATAACACCACCAACCCACCACACAACTCAACCACGGAGACTATTCTTCTCGCCCTCACAATCCCCCTGGGGTGGGTCCCCAAGTCTCCCGCCCTCAGTCCAAACCTAGCTTGAGCCGATTTCCTGGCCAAGGTTTTGCCTCCCTGTCCCCAGCGCCAGGACCCGGGAGAAGAGCGGTGCCCCCCCAGCTGCGCCCCTCACTCACCGCCCACGGCCATAGGCCGGGACCTCCTGGGCTCTCCGCACCGACACCCTCCCCGATCCTGCCGCTCAGGTGGGGGAACTCAGTGAGCCCCGCGCTCCTAGGGCTCTGGGCCTGGGGGCGCGGGGTCTGAGAGCTCCGCTGCGCGCCCCTCTCAGCGCCCCGGGCCCGCGGCGAGGGCGGGGGTGGGGGCGGGGCGGTGGGCTCCCGGGCTCCGCCCTCAGAGGAGGCCGCGGGGAGGGGGGCGGGGGGAGGATGGGGCCTTGAAGGCCGACGTCAGAGCCCGGCGCTGGCCCTTGCCACTCCGGGTGCGGAGGAGCCGGCGGAGGTCTCCGAGGTCGGCGGGCCCTGACATCCCGAACCCAGACCCAAACGCTGCAGGACGGAGGACGGGGCGCCCCGATTCTCCAGAGCCTTCCTGGCTTGTCCCTGCTTCCACCCCACTGCCCTCCCCCCTCCCCAACAGTAAAAACAGCAACCCCGGCTAACTGCGGGCACGGTTCTTAGTGCTTTACATATATACGTACACGTTTATTCCCGAGAACGACCTAAGAGGCACTATCATTGATTGTCCTGTCGTGCCCAGGAGGAAACGGGCGCAGAGAGTTAGAACTTGACTAAAAGCGTGCCGCCGGGTCACTGAGTGAAGACTACGCCCGGCGCGGGGGTTAGATACCCTACGTTCATCAACGCACGGACTCCTCTCAGTAGCTCTATTTCTATCCCTATTAGGCAGTTAAGGAAACTGAGGCTCAGAGATGTGTGCTCACTTGGCCAAGGTAAACAACTGGTACTAGGACCGACCCGAAGATTGTAACCCAGGGCTGTATTTCTTGCCGGCCCAAGTGGAGGGGAGAAAGCAGAGGCAGAGCGTGCGGCGGGGGCTTCCAGGGAAAGGGGCGGTGCTGGGAGTGGGCCAGGGATGGCGTGCTGCCTAGCAGGTGGTACAGGTGGTGGGACCCACACAGACCTGAGTTCCTTTCCAGGCTCTTCAAAGCACTCGTTGTGTGACCTCTGGATAATGGCATCACCTCTCTGAATCCCAATTTCTTCATCTGTGAAATAGGGTAAATACCCCCTGCCTCTTAGATGTGATAACATATATAAAGCACTTAGATTAGGTGCCATAACAAATGTCCAACATTTGCCCCAAACTAGGCACTCTGAACGTGTTTGATGGTGTTTAGGAATATAATTATTTACATCCGTCTTCATCAGTCTAATTAAGGGACTCTTCTCGCCCAGCAGTCCTCCACCTCCTTCAGGGAGGCCACCCAGCTTGCACTGGCTTCTCTTTCTCGGAAGCCCTCCATCTCACCAGTCCCAGACAGCCAAACTGGAGGATTCCCTTCCTGATGTGGGGCAGGCCAGCATTCCCTCGCTCCAGGGCTCTGGGGCTCCGTGCCAAGAGTCCAGATGCTGGAGCTGGTACAGGCCCCACTCCTGGGGAGAACAGACGGTGTCTGGAAGTGACCTTGGCTCAGCCAGAGTTTCTGGCAGACAACAGGCAGGGAGACCCACAGGAGCATAGATGAGAAGGAGAGGGGGCAGAACTGTTTTATGGGGAGAGACACCCTTGTTACTCTGTATCTCCTTAACCTCGCTCTTATCACTATGAAACATATTACATATTTCTGCTGGTTTGAATCCTCCCACCAGTGCCAGCTCCAGCTCGGCTGGGATTTGATCTCTTTTGTTTACTGCTGTGCCTCAGAGCCTAGAACAGTGCCTGACCCCAAGCAGGACTTTGATACATATTTGTGGGGTGAGGGCATGAATTCTCAGCAGCCTCAGTTTTTTGTTTTTTTTTTAAACTTATTCTACATTAAGTGTTTTTTTGTTTGTTTGTTTGTTTTTAATTAATTAATTTATTTATTTATTTATCTATGGCTGTGTTGGGTCTTCGTTTCTGTGCGAGGGCTTTCTCTAGTTGTGGCAAGCGGGGGCCACTCTTCATCGCAGTGCACGGGCCTCTCACTATCGCGGCCTCTCTTGTTGCAGAGCACAGGCTCCAGACGCGCAGGCTCAGTAATTGTGGCTCACGGGCACAGTTGCTCCGTGGCATGTGGGATCTTCCCAGACCAGGGCTCGAACCCGTGTCCCCTGCATTGGCAGGCAGATTCTCAACCACTGCGCCACCAGGGAAGCCCCAGCCTCAGTGTTTTACCAAATCCCTGAGCAGTATGGGTCCCTTTCGACCCCCCTAGGCCACCATAGAGATTTATTCATTTCCAGTAGATCTCTCTGGCCACCATCAGCCTCGTACAGTCTCCCCACCCCTTCCAGGATGTCACTGGAGGCCCAGGCCTCTTGGGGTTTGTGATGGTCCTGGAATATTAAACACAAAATTCCAGCCAGGATCATCAACAGAAGCCTAAACCACTGAGTGAAAGTTTGATGAGGAACAGGATATTTATTTAGTCTCAAAGTATCCTCCCACAGATTACTTATTAATTACAAAGGGAAAAAAATAGTATTAACGGACAACACCAGCAGACATCACCTAAAACCAGGTGATAGAAGTTAACATCACCAGTATCGGGACAAATGAACATCGTGTGCCTCCTGATATGCACTGAAAAGGACACAACATCATTTCTGTGATGTTTTTCTGCCAAAAATGCATCATCCTAATTGAATCATGAGAAAACATGGGACAAAGCCCAACTGAGGGACACTCTATAAAGTACTTGGTCTGTACACTTTAAAAATGTCAGTGTCATGAAAACTTAAACAATAACAAAAATTTAAAAGCTGGCAGCCAGTTCTAGATTAAAAGTGACTAAAGAAACATGACAACTAAACAAAGTGTGATCCCGGATGGAAAGCAGATGGTGACAAGGTATGTTATTGGGACAATGGGAGAAATTTGAACATAAACTATAAATTAGATGATAGTTTTCTATCAATCTTAAACTGATACTTGGGGAAATGTTAAATTGGTATTATGGTTATATAGGAGAATCCCCTTGTTCTTAGGAAAATTTTACTAATATAATATTATGAATTATATTTACGAATATAATATATTTGCACATGTGTGTATGTGTGTGTGTGTGTGTGTGTGTGTGTGTGTGTATGCAGAAAAGCAAGCAAAAGAATTGAACAAAACTTCACAGAAAGAGGAAATCCAAGGGAGAGATGAACATTTAAAAAGTTACTCAACTAATCATCAGGGAAATGCAAATTAAAATCACAGTGCGATACCGATATACACCCACCAGAATGGCTAAATGAAAGAAGACACCACCAGGAAGTGTTGGTGAGGATATAGAGTGGGGAAACTCTCATACACTGCTGGTGGGCATCCAAATTGGTCCAACCACTAGGAAAACTGTTGGGCAGTTTCTACTATAGCTGAACGTATCCTATGACCCAGCAATTCCAGTCCAATCAGATATGAACATATGTCCACCAAAAAACAAATTCCCATCAACAGATGGATAAAGTGTAGCATCTTCACACAGAGGAAACTATATAGCAATGAGAATGAAAGAGCTACAGCCACATGCAATAGCATGGGATGAATTTCACAAACAAAGCACAGACCAAAGACAGCAGACACAAAACAATGCATATCGCGAGATTTCATTTATATAAAGTATGAAAACAGGCAAAATTAATCCATATTGTTAGAAGTCCAGTTAGTGGTTTCCTTTGGGGGCATCCTGGAAGAGGCATGAAGGGCGTCCTGGTGGGGCTGGTCATGTTCTTTTCATGAGCTGAGTTCTGGTTACCAGGTGTGTTCAGTTTATGAAATTTAATTCAGCTGTTCACTTATGATTTGTGCACTTTTCTGTACACTTCAAAACATTTATTTTTGAAAAAGAGCAAGTTAGATCTAAAGATATGGATAACTTTCCAAAATGTATCACTGAGCGAAAAATGCAAGATGTGGGAATTCCCTGGTGGTCCAGTGGTTAGGACTCAGTGCTTTCACTGCGGATGGCCTGGGTTCAATCCCTGTCAGGGAACTAAGATCCCACAAGCTGCGCAGCGCCGCCAAAAAAAAAAAAAAAAAAGCAAGATGTAAAAGAGTATGAACAGTCACCCTGTTAAGCAGTACAGCACTTCCTCAAAAAATTAAAAATAGAATTATCATATGACTCAGCCATTCCACTTCTGGGTGTATACCCAAAAGAATTGAAATCAGGGTCTTTTTTTAAAAAATAAATTTAATAAATTTTTAAAATAAATTTATTTATTTTATTTATTTATTTTTGGCTGTGTTGGGTCTTCGTTGCTGTGTGCAGGCTTTCTCTAGTTGTGGTGAGGGGGGGGTTACTCTTCATTGCAGTGTGCGTGCTTCTCACTGTGGTGGCTTCTCTTGTTGCGGAGCATGGGCTCTAGGCGCACAGGCTTCAGTAGTTGTGGCATGCAGGTCCAGTAGTTGTGGCATGCAGGTCCAGTAGTTGTGGCACGCGGGCTTCAGTAGTTGTGGCATGCGGGCTCTAGAATGCAGGCTCAGTAGTTGTGGTGCACGGGCTTAGTTACTCTGCAGCATGTGGGATCTTCCCAGACCAGGGATCAAACCCATGTCCCCTGCACTGGCAGGGGGATTCTTAACCACTGTGCCACCAGGGAAGTCCTGAAAGCAGGGTCTTGAAGAGATATGTGTACACCCATGTTCATAGCAGCGTTATTCACAATAGCCAAAAGGTGGAAGCAACCCAACTGTACATCGACAGATGAATGGATAAAGCAAATGGGGTGTATATATAAAATGGGATATTATTTAGCCTTAAAAAGGAAGGAAATTCTTTGATGACCATTTTGTAATGTACAGAAATACTGAATCATTATGTTGTGCACCTGGAACTAACATGGTGTTGTAGGTCAATTATACTTCAAAATAAATAAATAAATAAATAATTGCCATATAATTAAAAAAAAAAAAAAAAGAAGGAAATTCTGACATGCACTACAGCATGGATGATCCTTGAGGACATTATGCTAAATTATTCTAAATGAAATAAGCCAGTAATAAAAGGACAAATAATGATTCTACTCAGATGGGGCACCTAGAGTAGTCAAATTCATAGAAATAGAAAGTAAATAGGTGGTTTCCAGGGGCTAGAGGAAGGGAGGGATGGGGAGTTTTTGTTTAATGGGTACAGAGTTTCAGTTGTGCAAGATGAAAGGAGTTCTAGAGATTGGTTGCACAATTATGTGAAGTACTTAATGCCACTGAACTGTACACGTAAAGATGGTTAAAATGGTAAATTTTATGTTATGTGTATTTTATCACAATTTTAAAAACTTTAAGAATAAAAAGTACAGGAACTTCCCTGGTTGTGCAGTGGTTAAGAATCCGCCTGCCAATGCAGGGGACATGGGTTCCAGCCCTGGTCTGGGAAGATGCCACATGCCGCGGAGCAACTAAGCCCGTGCGCCACAACTACTGAACCTGCGCTCTAGAGCCTGTGAGCCACAACTACTGAAGCCCGCGAGTCTAGAGCCCGTGCTCGGCAACAAGAGAAGCCACCACAATGAGAGGCCCGCGCACCGCAGTGAAGAGTAGCCCCCACTCGCCGCAACTAGAGAAAGCCCGCGCGCAGCAACGAAGACCCAACACAGCCAAAAATAAATAATTAAGATAAATAAATTTTTAAAAAAAGAATAAAAGATACATAAATATTCAGTGTGCTTCTCGTAAAAAAAAAAAGTAAAATATGCCATTTCAGTAACAACAACATAAACAATAAAAACCATCAATAATAACAAACGTTTATAATGCTTCTTATGTGCCAGGCACTGCCCTAATTTCATTAGGCATTTGTATTCATTATTATTGCTGCATAACAAATTATCCCCCAAAACTTAGTGGCTTAAAACAACAAACAGGGACTTCCCGGGTGGCGCAGTGGTTAAGAATCCTCCTGTCAATGCAGGGGACACGGTTTCGAGCCCTAGTCCAGGAAGATCCCACATGCCGCGGAGTGACTAAGCCTGTGTGCCACAACTACTGAGCCTGCGCTCTAGAGCCCGCGAGCCACAGCTACTGAAGCCTGCGCGCCCTAGAGCCCGTGCTCCACAACAGGAGAAGCCACCCCTCGCCGCAACTAGAGAAAGCCCGCGCGCAGCAACGAAGACCCGACACAGCCAAAAATAATAAATAAATAAACAAACATTTACCATCAGACAGTTTCTGTTGGTCAGGAATCTGTTGATGGCTTACCTGGCTGGTTCTCGCTCAGGGTGTCATGAAGCTACAATCAGCATGTTGGCCAGGTGCAACAATCACTGGAAGATTTGATGTGGCTGAAAGACGTCCTTCCAAGATGTCCTTCCAGCACTTCACATGGTGCTGGTTTGTTGGCACGGGGCCTCGGTTGTTCTCCATTTGGGTCTCTCTGCTGCCTGCTTCACTGCTGTCACAAATGGTGGCTGGTCTCTCTCAAAGTGAGCCATTCAATAGAGAGATGGATGAGGAAGCCTCAATGCCTTTTATGGCTTAGTCTAAGAAGTCACACAGCAACACTTCTACCATATTCTGCTGGTTAGAAGCAAGTTACAAAGTGCAGCCTATACTCAAGAGGAGGGAAATTAGGCTCCACCTAGTGAAAGAAGGAGTGTCAAAGAATCTGTGGACATATTTTAAAACAGCTTCATACATTCATTAAATCCTGACAATAATCTAACAAGGTGGGTACCATCACTCATTCTCACGTTACAGATGAGGAAACTAAGGTACAGAGAGGCTAAAGGTCACACAGAAGAGCCAGAGCTAAGACTTAAATCCAGGTAGTTGAACTGGGAAGCATTTTCTTAATCACTAATGTCAACCAGTGGGAAAGAAACAAACTGATGAAAAAAATATTTAAGAAGGAGCATTGTATGAGACTTTTGTTTGTTTTTTGGCCATGCCACGTGGTATGCGGGATCTTAGTTCCCCAACCAGGGATCGAACCTATGCCCGCTGAAGTGGAAGCGCGGAGTCTTATCCACTAGACCGCCAAGGAAGTCCCACGTACGGGACTTTGATGACTGGTTGGACGTGATAAGTGATGGAGTTGAGGATGACACCCATAACCTCCATATTCCTTTGATACTGGGAGATGTGTATCCAAGAGAGGCAGGACAGCAGGAAGTTAAGAACATAAGGTGTGGGGACGGAGTGAGACAGAACTATAATCAATTTGGGTTTTTTTAAAATAAATTTATTTATTTTTTATTTATTTTATTTTTGGCTGCGTTGGGTCTTCGTTGCTGCGCGCGGGCTTTCTCTAGTTGCTGCGAGCAGGGGCTACTCTTCGTTGCGGCGCACCGGCTTCTCATCGCGGTAGCTTCTCTTGTTGCTGAGCTCAGGTTCTAGGCACGCACGGGCTTCAGTAGTTGTGGCTCAAGGGCTCTAGAGCGCAGGCTCAGTGGTTGTGGTGCAGGAGCTTAGTTGCTCCGTGGCATGTGGGATATTCCTGGACCAGGGCTTGAACCCGTGTCCCCTGCAGGCGGATTCTTAACCACTGCGCCACCAGGGAAGCCCATCAATTTGGTTTAAGGCAAACGATTTTGCCCTAATTTCTTCATCTTAAATAAGGCTGATAATTACCTACCCTGTGGGATATCTGTGAGGATTAAAGGAAATCATGCATGCAAAACAATCAGTTTACAGCGGCCGGCACGGAGAAATTACTCGATAAATGGTAGCTTTCAAATATACCTATTAGTGAAATATTATTGAATTGTATACCTATTGAATTATTTTATCTATATAAATACTATCCTATTGAAACGTTGCCCTCTCCCTATAACTTTCAGCTGGTGACTCCAACTTTTGCAGTCCCCGTTTTGCAAAAAGTAGAGGAATAAGTTCCTTTTGGACTGCCAGTCTGGGCTGGAGGAATAAGGGACGAACTACGGTGGGGAAGGCACCGCTCAGGAAATCAGAATGTGTGAGTGCCTCTGACTCAGTCATTCCCCTTGTGTCCATTACATGGATGCGATAACTGAGACCTAGAGCTGTGCAAGGTCACAAGTTACTGACAGTCCAGCCTTCAAAAACAGGATTTTTTGGAGATAAAGAGGCCTCAGTTCCTCATTTCTCATACCCCTTCCCCCAACCCACCCCCTGCTTGCTCAGAATCAGCACTAACAGTGAAGGAAGTTGAATTTATCAGTTCTTGAGGAGCTTGGAGGAATTCTAAAAAGGAACCCCCTCCCCAGCTTCTCTGAATGAGGGGTTTTTTTTTCCAGTTATGAGGCAGGGGGATGCACACAACGACGTGAGGGAGATTTCCCCCCTGGCTCTGGCTCAAGTCTCTGACTTGTGGCCCCGGTTGAAAGAGAGTTTTAGGGGGCACGGGACATCGATGGATTTGCTTATTCTGTTATGAGAGTATCTGGGACAAACAAATGGTGCCCAAACTTCCTCAGCCACGCTCAAGATGGCCACATAAGGCCACGCCGCAAATGGCTGAACCGTGGTTCGCGGTTGGAGAGACGCCTTTCCCAAAATGGAGAGAGGGGAGAGAAAGTGTCCATCACAGGTTATCCCCGCCCCCATAGATTGCTAGGGCCAATTAGCGACCCGCAGGGCGGGGACAAGGCCAGGGGAGGAGGCTGCCGTTGCCCCAGCAACAACCAGGGAGCCGGGAGGCGGGCACGACTTCGGAGGGATCGTCTTCTCAGCAATCTTGCTGCCGGGAAGGTCCTGTGAGAGGCGCGAGCTAGGCCTGGGAAGTCAGCGCCTGCGGAGAGAGGGACAGGTCAGGTCCATGAACTCCAATCCCCGCTTTCGCCTCTCCTAACCGTTAGACGCTCTGAGGTAGGAATAACGCATGCGCGGGCTCAGAGGTGGCGCTAAGGTGCCCTGCACTTAAAACGCATGCGCCTCATGGCGGTGGGGGGCGGAAATCTGACCCGAGGAGGCGGTGCTTTTGTGTTGTGGGCGGAGCCATGTGCCCCTGGGGCGGGACTTTACGCTGCAATGAGCAGGATGAAAAGGTTATTTTAGAGGCAGGCAGAGTTAGATGCCAGCTTATTGGAGCGTCCGTTTCTCGCCTCATTTTTCTGCGGCTCTCCTGGAGAGGCAGTTAGTATCATGGTCAAGACCGCAGCCTCAGTGGCTTGACGAAACTAGCTTGGAATCCCAAGTACTGCTCCTTACTTGGTGGGCCTCAGTTTTCCCATCTATTAGGTGGAGATAATTGTACACTTTTCTCATAAGGCTATGATTATATTTTCCCCCCTCAGGGCCATGGCTGAGGTGCACGTGATTGGGCAGATCATGGGGGCCACCGGTTTCTCGGAAAGTAGCCTCTTCTGCAAGTGGGGCATCCACACAGGTATTCCCGGGCATGGTTCATTTCCGCACCAAGACCCCGCAGCCTAGACGCCTCCACCTACTTTCCTTCATCCCCTGACCTCAGTCCCTGATCCTCAGCTTCCATGGGCCCTCAGGACTCCTAACCCTGACCATGCTTTGTTCATGGGAGTCTAGGCTCCCTTCTTATTATCCCTTCCCATCCCATCTCTGGGGACTCAGACTCCCACTCTCTCAACACACATTCCCTAAGGATATGAGACTATAGGCTGGACCCACCCAGCTACCCACAACACACACTACCAGTCCTCAAAACACTTGACAGCAGTAACGACACTGCTTGGACTTCATTCACTGTCTTAGGGGTGCTCTGGGTGCCTCCCCCATCTTAACTCTTTGCTTAACCATCTCCATTTATTGAGCTCTTAATGTAAAATGGAAGTTTCCATCTTGAAATGAAGAGGAGAGGCCACCGTCCTGTATTCATATTTCTCTGTGAGAATGTAGGAACCCTGTTCTGACAGTCATCCAAGTCCATCCACACAGGCCCAGGAGGGACCTTGGAGGTCTCAATTTTCATGCCTCTCCGTCAGAGGCAGTATAGTGTGGTGGGTGGTGTGATGGCTAGGGCCACAGGCCACCAGGTCTGGGCTCAAATACGAACTCCCTTGCCTATTGATTGGGAGCCTTTGGACTTGACCTCTCTGAGCCTCAGTTTCTTTGTCTGAAAATGAAGCTAATAGCAGCTGAGGCAGCAGAGTGCTGAGGTTAAGAACACAGACTGCCTGGGTTTCAAAACCAGCTCTTGCTTATTAATTATGTGACCCTGGCCACTTGTCTTTGCCTCGATTTCCCTTTCTATAAAATGGGAATAATAACACTATTTACCTCATGGGGTTGTTGTGAGGACTAAATGAATATCAGTAGCACTTAGAAGAGGGCCTAGACTTGTAAGTCCTCAGTAAGTGTTTGCCTGGCTTGTGTAAAAATTGGATGGGCTCTTGTTCGTAAAGCCCTAGGTATGTTGCCTAGCACAGATAAATGCCCAAGAAATGAGCGTGGCCATTGCCATCATCATCTTTTCAGGCCTGGGGTTCTTTGCGATTTCACTGGTGGGTAGGTTGGTGCTTGAGATTCCCTGGGAAATTGGGATCCTCCAGCTGAGCAAATAAGAAGCAAGGCCTGGAATCAGACTTGGTTTCCAGTACCCTTCCACTCACTTGCTCTGTGACCCTGGCAAGTGCTATTCCCTCTCGCAGCCTCAGTTTTCTTATCTGTGAAGTGTGACTATTTGTCCTTCATAGGGGTGTTAGGAAGTCTTGTATGTCAGGATCCTGACTCAAGGCTTGGTGCTTTCCTCACCTGGCCCGCAAGGGAGCAGTAACCAACATGATTTTTATTATTTCAGGGGGGCTCTTGGTCAGGGAGAAGGGGGCTAGGGGGCAGTTAATCCAATAGACAGCCAAGGCGCAGTCAGATAAAGGGCTTGGTCTCTGCCGTCAGTCAGAGCTCCATTTGAGGGATTTCCCTGGCGGTCCAGTGGTTAAGACTCCAAGCTTCCCCTGCAGGGGACACAGGTTCAATCCCTGGTCGGGGAACTAAGATCGCACGTGTGGCGTGGCACGGCCAAAAAAAAAAAAAATAACGGAAACCTAAAAATGAAAGCAGAGCTCCATTTGAATCAGCTCCACCATGGGACCTTGGTCTGCTGCGGTCCTGCTGTAGCCCCAGCATGGAGAACAGTGCTTGGCACAGAGTAGGTGTTCAGTAAAGGTTTGTGGAATGAAAGGTAAAGGTTTCTTTACCTGTAAAATGGGGATTGTATTAGCCCCCACCTCCTAGGATCATTTATTTGTCCAACAAACAT
Organism: Eubalaena glacialis; assembly: GCF_028564815.1. Classification (NCBI taxonomy): domain Eukaryota; kingdom Metazoa; phylum Chordata; class Mammalia; order Artiodactyla; family Balaenidae; genus Eubalaena; species Eubalaena glacialis. The sequence goes on along the minus strand of NC_083733.1, from coordinate 57,656,228 downwards.
TTATTGAACACCTTCTGTGTACCAAGATCTGGGTTTGAGGTTCTAGGGATCCAGTAGTTTACAACATCCCTGCTCTCTTGGGGCTCACAGCAGGGGAGACAGAAAAGAAATAAGCAGGTAAAGACGTGAGTGCAATGATTACAGATAGTGTACTAGGGACTAGGAAGAAATGAGATGAGAGATGATGTGAGAGGGACTGGTTAGTTCTGGGATAGGAGGGTGAGGGAGAACCCCTCTGTGAAAGTGGCACTTGAGCTGATCCCTGAAGGATGAAAAAAAGCCAGGCATAGGGACATCCAGGAGCAGAGTTTTCTAGGCAGAGGGAACAGCCAGTGCAAAGGCCCTGAGGAGGGGAAAAAAGTAGGAGCAGTGAGGCTAGAGGGTGGTGAGGAATGGGGAAAGTGATGGGAGATGAGTTCAGGAAGGGGTTGGGGGGGGGGCACAGGCCAGGCCATGTAAGGCCTTGTAGACTCTCCTCCTGTGGAGGAGAGTCTGTAAACTGGGGGTGGGGTGGGGATTAAGAGTCCCAGAGGGTGGATTAAATGAATTCATTACTAAAGCGCTTAGCGCAGCGTCTGGCATTTAGTAAGCAGTCGGTGCATTTTTGCTATTATTATCACCCTCAGTAGGATTGCTATTACGACACACTGTTCACGATTTGCTTTGTGCTTCAGCTTGTGAAGGACCGCCTTGGCTCCATCTTAGTCCTTGGACTAGGCCTCTAAACGTGGGGTGAGAACAGTAGTAAAATGATCCCCAGCACTCACTATGCCCCACTGTTCTCAGTGCCTTGTGTGTATTAACTCATTTAATCTTCTCACGAGCCTGGGAGGAATGCATTATTATTACACCCACCTTACAGATGGGAAGACGGAGGCAGAGAAAGGTAACTGGCCCAAGGTTGCACGGGCAGGAAGAAATAGTGCCAGGATTTGATCCCAGACATTTGGCTCCAGAGTCCATGCTTTGCAACCCTCCGCCCCCCAATGCCAGGGAAAAATGGGGTCCTACAGCCACAGTGGGATCCCCTTCCTGATGGCTGCCTCCCACCCCGCCCTGCCTCATCCGTGTCCTGGCTCTCCCTGCAGGGGCAGCATGGAAGCTCCTGTCAGGCGTACGGGAGGGCCAAACACAGGTGGACACCCCCCAGATAGGGGACATGGCCTACTGGTCCCATCCCATCGACCTGCACTTTGCCACCAAAGGCCTACAAGGTGAGTTCCCGGCCTGGGCCCCAGGCTAGACTAAGGGGAGGTGGGTTAGCGGCACTCAGTGCTGTGGGGACTGGAAACATCAAGTGCTGTTCCTGCCCTTTGGGTCCCTTTCCTGACCAGGCTTGGCCCTGGAGAGGGTGAGCTGAGGCCTCCCCAGGCCGGCTCTAGAGTGCGTTAGGAGTAGGGCAGAGGCCAGGGGTGGAAGGGGCAAGGTCAAGGGGAGGGCCAGGGGGAGAGGGAGGTGGCTTTCACAGAGACAAAGCAAGAGAGTCTTCAATCAGCAGGAAGCTGGGAGGGGTTATGAGAGAGAGAGGTGAGGGCTGGTGGCTATTCTGCAGGCAGGGCTCCTCAGCTGCTCAGAGGGGAAATGAATATGTGGGGGAGGAGGGGTATCAGAAAACCTCTTCTGGCAGAAAATTTGGGTCATTAAAGAGGGGTGGATTCCAGGAAATAGCCTAGGTAAATATGCCATATATTTCTACCATATAAATAATAGTTACTGAGCGCCTGCCCTGTGTCAGGTGATGCCAGGGAGATATCAGTGATTGAGAGAGCTCCCCAGCCCTGTCCCCACACAGTTCATCATCCCTTGGGAGAGACAGAGCTGCCCTCAGACAGTGGTAACCCAGAGTGGGCAGGACTGGGATGGGGGATCTTGAAGGGCTATGGGAGGCCAGCGGAGGTACCTGACCCTGCTGGGGGGTTCAGGGAGGGCTTCCTGGAGGAGGGGGATGTTTGAGCTTTGCTGTGAAAGGACAGTAGGAGCTATTAAAACAGAAAGATGAAAGAGGGTTCTGGGCAGAAAGCCATGTGTGGAAGCCTCAAGGGGGAAAGTGAGCCAGGGGTATTTGGAGGACCGAGGGAGAGCAGGAGGGCTGCAGGGGGTGAGGTGGCAGGGGACAGGGGACAGGCCATTGCAAGGCCTTGAATGCCAGGCCGCAGAGTGGAGGCCATATCCTGAAGGCACTGGGGAGCCAAAGCAGGCGATTGACAAGTCAGGTTTTGCTTTTAAGAGATCCCTCTGGCTGCCTTGTGGGTGATGGATTGGAAGGTGAGGCAGGCAACAGTCCTTTCAGCTCTTAAGGACCCCGAGTCTCTGAATGTGGGCATCATCCTTGCCTCCTCTTTTCTCATACCCACCCCCCAATTCTGTCCATCAGGAAATCCCATTAGCTCCACCTTTGAAGTGCATCCTAAATCCCACCACTCCCCCTACCCTCTTCCCAGCACCCTGATCTGTCCACCCTCACCTCTCACTGGGCTATTACAGTAGCCTCTTTACTGGTGTTCCCACCTCAGCCCCATAAGTCTGTCCCCCTGTGAACACCTAAGTTAGGTAACATTCCTCCTCTGCTCAGAACCCTCTGTGGTCCCCACCTCACTCAGGGTAAAAGGCAAAACCTTACCGTGGATCACAAGGCCCTGCTCGATCTGGTTGTGTCACCTCCTCCCCCTCTCCCCCATCGCACTGCTGCAGCCACATCGGCCCCACCAGGCAGCTCCCACCTCAGGGCTTTTGCACTAGCTATTCCCTCTGCTGGGAGCGCTCTTCCCTAGATATCCGCATAGCCCCCACTCCCTCTCCTCCTTTAAGCATTCACTCAGATGTCACCTTCTCAGGAAAGTTTTGCTTGATCACCCCCTTTCTAAAACTGCATGCCAGGACTTCCCTGGTGGCCCAGTGGTTAAGGCTCCACGCTCCCACTGCAGGGGGCCCGGGTTTGATCCCTGGTCAGGGAACTAGATCCCACATGCATGCCGCAACTAAGAGTTCGCATGCCACAACTAAGGAGCCTGCCTGCTGCAACTAAGACCCAGTGCAACCAAATAAATAAATATTTAAAAAAAAAACAAACAAAAAAAAACTGCATGCCTACCCCCACCGTACCCAGCTTGTTTTTCTCCGGAGCAGTTATTACCATCTGACATACCCTATAATTTGCGTATTTACTGTGTTCGTTGTTTAAGATGTCAGCTGCACAAGGGCAGGAATTTTTGTCTCCTCTGTTCACTGCTGTGTCCCCAGCTTCTAGAACAGGGCCTAGCATGGAGGGACTCAGAAAGGAGGGTGAAATGGGGCTGGGTCTCCAAGGGCTTTGCCTACAGGCTGAGGAGCTGAATTATATTCTGAGTGAGGACACTGGGAAACCTATGGAAGGGAGAGAAAGATGCTTCCAGCTGCCAGGTGAAAGTTGGATTGGAGGGAGCAGGAAAGAAGGCCCTGAGGCCAGAAAAGAGGACAGGGTGTGGCCACGGGGAGGGAAGGAGGGAGGCATCGAGGACAAGGCCCAACATACTCACCTGGGGACTGGGCTCCCCTGAGACGGGGACACAGAGGAAGAGGCCACGGAGAGGTAAGTCAACAGAGGCCAGACCTAAAGGGCCTTGAATGTTGAGGTCGGACTTTATACTGAGTGCATTGGGGAATCATAGAAGGGTTTTGAGCAGGGGAGGAATACGGATTCAGAAGGATCCCTTTGGCTGCTCTGTGGGGGTAGGAGTCCAGAGAGGAGGCTGGGGCAGAAACCTGGCGGGGAAGGACTGGGCCTGGGATCTCCAGGAGCTCCTGCTGGACTATACCCATCCCACTTTGCCTCCCTCCCTCCTATGCTGCAGGTTGGCCCCGACTCCATCTCCAGGTATGGTCCCAGGACAGCTTCGGCCGCTGCCAGCTTGCAGGCTATGGCTTTTGCCATGTGCCCAGCAGTCCAGGCACCCACCAGCTGGACTGCCCCACATGGCGGCCCCTAGGCAGCTGGCGGGAGCAGCTGGCAAGGGCCTTCGTGGGTGGCGGGCCTCAGCTGCTGCATGGAGATGCCATCTACAGTGGGGCTGACCGCTATCGCCTGCACACTGCCGCCGGTGGCACCGTGCACCTTGAGCTGGGCCTGCTGCTGCGCCACTTCGATCGCTATGGCGTCGAATGCTGAAGGACCCTGTATGGACCGCTGGCCCCCAGCCGTATCTCTGGACACCCGGTGAGGGGCAGGATGGCACAGGCGTCAGAAGCGTGGGCTCTGGAGACTGTCAGACCTGACCCCAGCCAAGGCTGGTGTGGCTTCTATCCTGACTAGCATCTCAAGCCCAGTGACTGCCCCTCCCAGGTCCAGTTTCCCCATCTGTAAAATGGGGGCAGTAAATGTGTGGGTTCACAGGGGTTGGGTGCAGAGAAGCTGTTGGCACATGGAAGGGCTCAGTAAAGGAGAGCAGTTCTTTCAGATGTGAGTGCTTTTCTGACCTTCATCTGTTGGATGTCCAGTGCCCCATCCTCCTACTGTCACCCTCCTTCCTCAGGCCCCCTTCCCCTGTCCTCTGCCTCAACCTCTGACCCCCTCCCCACCCTGGGTGATGCTCTTATGGCCCCCACTCCTTGGGGGTCCCCCTCCTCTGTGCCCCTCTCCCCACTGGCTCCCTGTCTTCTGGCTGACCCTCTCCCCCACTGCCCCAGCTTCCCACTCTCCACTCGGGGTGGTCGTCCTCGGATTCCCTGTACCCTGCGTCCCCATCCTCTGATTGAGCCCTCCCCGCCAGGTCTTTATTCCCTCGGTGACCCTCGCACAGTCCTCAAAGCCACACGCAGCACAGCCGCCCGCTTTGGTAGCGCTCAGCCGCCAGGAGGCAGCACCCTGTTGGTGGGGCGGAGCCGGGTGCCCGCCCCCTCCCCCCAGGGCGTAAGGGACCCCCCTTGGAGCCCGCCCACGCGAGATGAGGACTGTGGACCGGCCCCCCCATGCCCTCCCCCTGAGGGCCGCCCCCGCCCCGCGCGCTTCCTGGGTGGGGCCGGGGCGGCTTCAAAAACCCCCGCCGCCCCAGCCGGTCGCCGCTGCCGCCGCCCTTCGCGCCCCAGGCCGTCCCACTCCCTTCCTCCCGCCGCGGATCCGCCAGACAGCGAGGCCCCCGGCCGGGGGCAGGGGGGACGCCCCCTCCGGGGCACCCCCCGGCTCGGAGCCGCCCGCGGGGCCGGCCTCAGCCGGGAACGGAGAAAGGAGCCGCCGAGGAGCAGCCCGAGGCCCCAGAGTCTGAGACGAGCGGCCGCCGCCCCCGCCGCCGCCGCCGCCGCCGCCACTGCGGGGAGGAGGGGGAGGAGGAGCGGGAGGAGGGACGAGCTGGTTGGGAGAAGAGGAAAAAAGTTTTGAGACTTTTCCGCTGCCGCTGGGAGCCAAAGGCGCGGGGACCTTCGCGCAGCGCTGCTCCGCGAGGCAGGACTGGGGGACCCCAGACCGCACCTCCACCCTGCACCGCCTCGGACGCTTGCTCCCTTCCTTCCCCCCACACGGCGTTCCCCGGGCGCCCCCATTCCGGATCAGCCCTCAGGAGCCTCAAATCCGACTCCCGCGAGGACTCGACCCCAGACATCGGTCGCACCCCCCCGCACGGCCCCCAACTCCCAGCCTCTCTCTTGAGCCCCCGCGCATCCAAGGACCCTTCTCCTCCGGGATCCAGGAGACGGGATCAATCTCAGACCTGCCTCAGCTTTCCTATTCAAGACCACCCACCTTTGGTACCAGATCTCGCTCATCTCGGTTTTTGCCGTGGGATACCGAGAACACACCCATCAGAGATTCCCCTCCAGCTCCGCTCCGCTCTCCCTGAGGGCCTCAACTCCCCCCCTCCCCAGACGCTCCTACCTTTCCTCGGGAGACCCCCCCCCAGACCCTATAGGGGCGGGGCCTCCCTCTTCCCACCCCAGCCCGGCTCGCGCTCTCGGCTGTGCCGGGGGCGCCGCCTCCCCCATGCCGCCCTCGGGGCTGCGGCTGCTGCCGCTGCTGCTGCCGCTGCTGTGGCTACTAGTGCTGCCGCCTAGCCGGCCGGCCGCCGGACTGTCCACCTGCAAGACCATCGACATGGAGCTGGTGAAGCGAAAGCGCATCGAGGCCATCCGCGGCCAGATTCTGTCCAAGCTTCGGCTCGCCAGCCCCCCGAGCCAGGGGGAGGTGCCGCCCGGTCCGCTGCCCGAGGCCGTACTGGCCCTTTACAACAGTACCCGTGACCGGGTGGCCGGGGAAAGTGCCGAACCTGAGCCTGAGCCAGAGGCGGACTACTACGCCAAGGAGGTCACCCGCGTGCTAATGGTGGAAAACAGCAACGGTGAGCTCGGAGGGGCAGGGGAACCCTGGAGGGGAGCCCCCAGGGGGCGCCGGAGTGCAGGGGTCACGGGGAGGAAATTACTGGTAGAGGAAACTGGCTGGAGGAAGAGGACCCCCGGGGGCGCCGGGAACTTGGGAGGGGGAGTCCCAAAGAGGATAGGGCTGAGCTCCCTACCCCCCAGGTATCTGGTCTTGAAGAGGAGATAGTGAGCGGAGTGGACCGCTTTTGGAGGGCTATAGGAACATGCGAGATCGTGGGCGGGGGGAGTCCCTTAGAGGGAGAGAAGCGAAGCAGTTACGGGGGGGGTGTTGTAGAAAAAGACTTCCCCTTGCAGGGTGCACTAGAGTGCGGGGGTCGTGGGTGGGGCCCGCAGAGAGGGAGCTCGCTTTGGGAGAAGCGAGGACCCCGGCATTGGGGAGAGGAGAGGTAGTGGGGAAAGCTGACCCAGAGCTCAGGGGTCATGAGGCAGGAAGATTCAAGAAGGACAGAAAAACTAGGTGAAGCGAACGCCAGAGGTTCCAGAACGTGGAGAGTGGACGCATTTGCACACGGCGCGAAGAACACGCGGGATTGGGGATGGGCTTAGAGAGAGAGGCGGGGAGGGGGTGATCAATGCGCGGTCAAAAGGGGGCGTGAGGTCGTAGGGTGGGGGAAGCTGGCGGGAGAGAAGCGGAGACCCCAGGGGGATGCCGAGGATGCGCCGCGAGGTGCTCTATTTCGCAGACGCACGTGAGAGGAGGAAGCCCAGCGGAGGAAGCGAGCCCCCAGGAAACCTAGAATACTGGGTCGTGGGAAGGGGTATACAGAGCGGAGAGACAAGCGTGGGAAAGGTGGACCTGGGAGGGGGCAGAGGAGAGATGGACGGTGCCATGCTGGGAGCAGCGAGCCTCCGCCACGCCGCGGGATGGAAGGGAGAGGGCTGAGTGAGGAGGAGTCGAGCCGTAGAGGGAGAGGTGGGTGGGTGCGACTCTACAAGGCCCGGGTGAGAAAACCAAGCTGGTAGGGGTGAGGAAGCCCCACGTGTGTGCCACGCGCGGGGGGAGGAGCCTGCGCTTCCGGAAGGGGACAGGAGAACCCCCGCAGAGCTGAATGCTGAGAGCCTGGACCCCAAACTCCTAGTTCCTCTCTAGGAGGCTGGGGAAACCCCAGCGTCCGGCCGCCTAGCCCTCCCTCCCTTCCTTTCCTTCCCGTGCCTCGGGGGGCGGGGATCGCGCGCGGAGCCTGGGGCGAGACGAGGCAGGTCTGGTCCCCGCCCTCGCGGTGGCGGCGGCGCCTCCCGCCCCCTTCACCCCCAGCTCAGGGCGGCACTACCGCTGGGCCCGCCCCCTCGGCGCCCGCGGAGACCCAGGCGTCCCGCGTGGCCCGGAGGCTTGGGGGCGACCCCCCTGCTTTCACTTTCCCTCTTGGGCATTAGACTTGTGGGTCTCTGGCCCATTTGTGCACCCAGTTGCCGCTTCAGCCGAATGACACCCCTACCCTCCCACATCTCCGTCTCACCTTTTCCGTCGTAGCTTCACCTTGGTTGTAGAGATTTTTCCAACACTGATACCTTCAATCTCTCTTCATTCCTCTTCTGCCTCCATCTCGCTCCCAAACCCTATGTCTCTCTTCCCGTATGTCTCTGTCTCCCATCTCTGCCTTTCCATCTCTCCCGCATCACCGTTACTCTCTCTGTCCCAGTCTGGGTCTCCCAGTTTCTGTCTCTCCATCTCTTCCCTCTCTCTCTCTTTTTCTCCTCCATACCCTACTCTCCATCTCTCTCTCTGACCGTCCTGCCCCTTCTACCTCTCTTCTTCCCTATCTGTCTCCCAGGCCTGGGCTCTACCCTTCCTTTGGGGTCTGCTGAGTAACCCCTGGGCCAAGATAGGGCTTTTTTTGTGCAGGGAAGGGGCTGGCCCGGCTAGAGAGGGGAGGAGTAGGGGAAGGAGGCCCACTGAAGGGGCTTCCTCTGTCCTTTCTCATCAGATGTCTCCGCCATTTCCATGCCCCCACTGCAGAGGCCTAAAGCAGCTGTCCCAGTTGATCCAGGAGTTCATGGATTGCCCCCCTCTTTCCCAACCCCAAACTTTTCCTAGACTAGAAAACTCTTCCTAATTTTCTCTGTTCCCCTTCCCCCGCCCCCGAAGCCATTCTTACCTAGAATGAACTTTGCCTTCTCTAACCAGCTGGGGAAGGAAACAATAATTATAATAATAACAACAACAACAAGCGTAATGTCACATTAGCAGGGAGGCAGCATAACCTAGGGGTTAAGAGCACAGTCTCTGGAATCAGACTGGCTGAGTTTGAATCCCTACTATGCAGCTTCCTGGCTGCGTGATCTTGGGGCAAATTGTTTCATCTCTTTGCCTCAGTTTTCCCATCTATAAAATGGGTATACTAATAGTATCTTCCTCATGGGGTTGTTGAACACACACATTAGAGTAAGCATTGTATGCAGACTCTGTGTGACCTACTTTATCTGCATCATCTCACTTATTTCACACTATCATCCTGTAATCAGTCCTTGTCTTACAGGTGAGAATCTGGTACACAGAGAGGAATTCACTTGCCCAAAGTTCCAGCGCTTCAGTTAGGAAAGCCTGGGCTGGGAGGCAGAGAACTTGATGTCAGGTTGATCTTTCCCAAAGAATAGGAAACTGAGGCTCCGAGAGGGCTTGTGACTTGCCCAAGAAAGAAGGCAGTAGAGGCACAGTCCGATCCAAATGCCCTTGATCCCTGTGCTGTGACATAACTTGCATTTGAGGCTCCAAGTGCTGGGGAGGCCTAAGCAAGCAGAGCAGTCCCCACCCCTGTGCCAGCTTTGTACTGAGGGGGCACTTCCCAGTTGATGGGAGGGAAGGGTGGATAGGATCCCGTGTAAAGAGGTGGAAACAAACCCAGAGAGGAGAAGCCAGTCACCTAAGGTCACACAGCTAAAATGTGTTAGGGTTAGACTCCAACCCAGGGCTCTTTGACTTGGGGTGCGCCAGCTCCTCTGCCCCTGTCAAACCCTGACATCCCCGCTCTCGGCTCCTTCTGCCTAGAAATCTATGGGAAAATCAAGCGTAGCCCACACAGCATGTATATGCTCTTCAACACATCGGAGCTCCGGGAAGCGGTGCCCGAACCTGTGTTGCTCTCTCGGGCAGAGCTGCGCCTGCTGAGGCTCAAGCTAAAAGTGGAGCAGCACGTGGAGCTGTACCAGGTGGGGGCGAGGGCCCCAGAGGTGGCCTGGGCTGGGGCGGTGCTGGGGCGGCTGGAAGGCTGGTGGCTGCAGGGTCCATGGTGACCGATCCTGAAGGCACAGACTGTGGAATCAGGGCTCTGAAACTTTCAGACTCCTAGAGCCCTAGAAGGTTATAAACATTTAGAAGGCCGGAATCTTAGGAGTTGGACTCTAAGAACTCAGGACTTTTGAAAGTTTGAATCTCTGTAAAGGTTGCAGACTTTCAAAGTGCTCTGTCCCCGCACAGTGGCCACTAGCCACATATGGCCATTTAAGTTGATTAAAATTAAATAAAAGAAAAAATTCAGTTCCTCAGTCTCACTGGCCATAGTTCAAGTGGCCTGTAGTCACATGGGGTTAGCAGCTGCTATTTTGGACACCACAGATAAAGAACTTTTCCATCATCACAGAAAGTTCTCTTGGTTAGCTCTTTTCTAGAAGAGTCTCCAGGAAGATTGGAGCCTCAAGAAGTTCTGGATTCTCTTGAAGGTTATGTGACCTAGAATCCCTGTCATGTGGAACGTTAGATTCAGTAGTAGATGTTAGACTCTTACAACAAGGGAACTTTGTCTGATGTTAACTTCTTGGAGTCTAGAGAATTAGCTTTTATCCTGCCAGCTCCCAGGGGATCGTTCCACATGGATGTCAGGCGTCTGCAACGTCTAGGTTTGTGGCATGTCAGACTCGTAGGTTTGTAGAACATGAGTCCTCTGGAATGTCTCAGGCTCATTGAATGTGTAATTCTTGGGGTGCCACTGAGCACTGGCGTTATGGAATGACTTCTAACATAACTTCTAGAAAGTGATAACTTGGGGCTTCTCTGGTGGCACAGTAGTTAAGAATCTGACTGGCAACGCAGGGGACACGGGTTCGAGCCCTGGTCCGGGAAGATCCCACATGCCGCGGAGCAACTAAGCCCATGCGCCACAACTACTGAGCCTGCGCTCTGGAGCCCGCGAGCCACAACTACTGAGCCTGTGTGCCACAGCTACTGAAGCCCGCGCGCCTAGAGCCCGTGCTCCGCAACAGGAGAGGCCACCGCAATGAGAAGCCCGCGCACCGCAACGAAGAGTAGCCCCCGCTCGCCGCAACTAGAGACAGCCAGCGCACAGCAATGAAGACCCAATGCAGCCAAAAATAAATAAATAAATAAAAAATAAATAAATACATTTTTTTAAAAAAAGAAGGAACGTGATAGACTCTCAGAATTTGGGGGGCCAAATTTGCAGAACTGTCTATAGTCAGTGACCCCTACGATGTCAGTAGGAGACTCGTGGCATCGTGGGCTGTCCAAGCTGAAAGGGGCCGCCTGGCATTTCATCAGTGAGGAAACCAAGGACAAAAGGGGAGAGGAATTTTCCACGGCCATGCCGGGGTCAGGCATAGAGGCTGAGCTGCCCAGGTGCCTTGACCCCCCAACCTGGGGTTCTCTCCTCACTCTGGGCTGCTGTGGGGTGGGTGGCTCCTGTGGGCCCCTCGGTTTGGGTGTCTGGGAGGGGACTGTCTGCAGGACTGTGTGGAGGCCCTTTTCGGGGAGCGGAGGGAGTCGGGGTGCAGTGTACCTGAGGGCTGTGTGGCAACATCTACCCACTGTCTCTCCCCCCAATTCATTATCCCCCAGAAATACAGCAATGATTCCTGGCGCTACCTCAGCAACCGGCTGCTGGCCCCCAGCGACTCACCGGAGTGGCTGTCCTTTGATGTCACTGGAGTTGTGCGGCAGTGGCTGACCCACGGAGGTGAGGACTGCTTGTCTGCCCCACCCCTATTTTTTTTGTGTTTTTTGGCCGCACTGCGTGGCATGTGGGATCTTAGCTCCCCGACCAGGGATTGAACCTGCAGTGGAAGCGTGGACTGTTAACCATTGGACCACCAGGGAAGTCCCCCCCACCCCTATTTTGTAATGGGATTGACCCCATTGTTTGTCCTGGGGCTCCCCTGCCTAGCACCGCCCACCCCATGTTGGTGCCAAAGAGCCCAGACCTGGGCCTCCTTCCAGGCACTCAAACCTGAGTGATTAATGGTAAATCCATTTCCTGAGCACCTGCCCTGTGCTGGGTGATGCTGGGGACACAACAGTAATCAAAACAGCACCATACTTGCCCTCATGAAGCTTATCATCCCTTGCTCGGGTTAAGGGATTTGGGGGAAAGACCTGAAAACCAGGTAGTAATGTCCCAGAGTGGGCAGGGTTGGGAGAGGGAGCCCAGAGGAGGTGCCTGACCCAGCCTGGGAAATCAGGGAGGGCTTCCTGAAGGAGGGGACATTAGCACGGTTGTCTGAGGGATGAGTGGAGCCAGCCTGGGAAAGACGGAGGGGCAAGAGTGTTCAAGGCAGAGGGATAGGCTGTGCAGAGCCCTCGAGTCCAGGGAGAGCCTGACACACCTGATCTGTCTGGAAGAGGACTGTCTGTCCTGTGCCATCTGAGTCCACAGTACCCACATCTCCCTTCCTAGTCTCCCTCTCATTCATTCCTTCACTCAGTAAATGCCAGTAGGTTCCTGCTATGTGCCTGGCCCTGTGTGGGTGGTGTGGGGGACACAGTGGTAACCATGACAACTTCTAGGCCTGCCCTCATGGGGCCCACAGTCACTTCTAGACACCTAGGAAATCTTGCCAAAGCCCTAGCAGGGGGCCCTCCTGACTCCCATTGTGATGGCCACAATGACCAGGGCCGGGATGGGGGAGGCCATAAGTGCTGTGGGAGCCGAGAGGGGGCATCCAAACCCATCTGGAGGGGTCCAGGAGGGCTTCCTGGATGAGGATGATTGTGTTGAGACTCATGAGATAAGTGATGGTTTGGCCAGAGGAAAAGATGGGGGTTAGGGAGCAGGTGAGCGCTGGGACAAGTGTCCTGGGCTGATTGCTGAGTCCAGAGCCCCCAGCACAGGGTCCAACACATAGTGGGAGCTTAGAAAGGCATTCACTCATTCGTTCAAGAAACCTTTCTTCCACACCGGCCCTGGGACAAGAGCCCAGGCACTTGCATCCCAGCCCTGCCTTTTCCCACTTTGGGCAAGTCACTCCCTCTCCGTGGGCCTTGGCTTCTTCATCTGTAAATTGGGGAGCTTTGGTGAGGATTAAAGGAAATAATACACAAAAAGTGTTTAGAACAGGGTCTGGCACCCAGTGCGAACTCAGGAGATGTTTGTTTTTACGACTGTGGGCCAGGCCCAGCGGGGAACAAGAAAACAAGGATCCCTGCCCCCATGTATCCTGCTTTGCCACTGAGAACAAAGAGGGAAATAAATAGCCAGATACAAATGTCAGGGTAAGTGCTATGGAGAAAATAAAGTGCTGTCATAGTGGGGGCGGGGCTGTGTCCTGGAGGGCTTCCCAGAGGAGGTGGCCTTTGAGCTGAGACCTGGAGGAGGAGGAGGCTGCAAGGCAAAGGACTGGAGCACGAGGGTGCAGTGAGAGGGTAGGCAGGGGAACGGGCAGGAAGGAGGTCCCCCCACCCCCACCCCGGGGGTCTGCTACTTCCTTTCTCTTCCCCCAGGGGCTGGGTGAGCCGCCCCCTCACACCGGCTTCCCTCTCCCCACTCCCACAGAGGAAATAGAGGGCTTTCGCCTCAGTGCCCACTGTTCCTGTGACAGCAAAGATAACACACTCCAAGTGGACATTAACGGTGAGGCCCACCTCCCCGGCCCAGCCCCATGCCCACCAGTGATGTGTGTGTGTGTGTGTGTGTGTGTGTGCGTGTGTGTGTGTGTGTGTTTCTTCCCCTTGACCATCTCCCATTCATCCATCTGAGAGTGTGTGTATGTCTCCCCCACCCTCCCCACCGCCTGACTCCCAAACCAAAGCAGGGTTCAGTTCCGGCCGCCGGGGTGACCTTGCCACTATTCATGGCATGAACCGGCCCTTCCTGCTCCTCATGGCCACCCCGCTGGAGAGGGCCCAGCACCTGCACAGCTCCCGGCACCGCCGAGCCCTGGACACCAACTACTGCTTCAGGTGAACCTTGCAGCCTTCCCCTGACGCCTTCTGGGCTGGGGGCCTCCTTGCCGTCTGCTGAGCGGGCACCGCAGATTGGGCACCTGGCTGGTGCTATGCTTGGGCTGGCATCTCCTTCAGCCTGGAGCGTTCAGGGGATGAGGTCCGAGGCCTAGGATGCTGGGATGTGCGAACTGGGAGTCCTCGAATGCTGAGATCAGGTGGCTCTCTTGGTGGTGGGTTGGAATCAGAGACTATTAGAATGTTGAACACTGAGAATGTGGGAATTCAATATTGGAGGGTCGCCACGTTAGAGTCCTGTACTGCTGGCAAGGTTGGGGTTCGAGCATGTGGGGATTCTAGGATGTTAGAATTCGGTAGTCATTATTGAAATCTGAGAATGTTGGACTCAAGGGATGTTGGGATCCTAGAACTTGGGAATTCAGAACTGGAAGATTGCCCATGTTGGATTCCTATACCATTGACAGACTGGAGTCTCCCGTATCGGCAGATTGGAGCCCTTGAATATTGGGCCCAGAATAGTGGAATCCTGTGTTAAAATATTAGCATCCACAAATGTTGGAGTTGGAGAAAGCCAGAGTATTGGTAACCTAGAATGTTGGGACTCGGGGCTGGAATCTTGTGAGAATCTTGGAAGGCTGTGATCTTAGAAAGTGGCAGCTTGGACCTCTTGAGTGATGGGCTCAGAATTGTGGAATGTTGGAATGCAGTTTTGAAATACTGGAATTCAAGAATGCCAAGATCCTGGAGAGCTGGAATGTGGGGATCCTAGAAAGCTGGAAAGCTGTTGGTGTGTTAGAATCTTGAGAGGCTGCTGTATTGCAGTCTAAGAAAATTGAAAAGTTGTAGTCCTAGAATGTTGAAGTTCAGAGTTAGAATGTTGCGAGTTTAGAGTGATAATGTGACCTTGGCCCTCCCCTGCTTAATATTTTGATGGTGCCTTTGGGCTTTGTTACATGCAGTTCTCCTGCTGGGAAGTCAGCTCTGCTCCCAAACTCCTTCACCACCAGATCCTACCCTCTGCCCAACAACCCTGTGAATGAATGAATGGATTGAGGTCTTGAGTGCCAACAGCTTATACTATTACAGAGAGAGAGTGCCAGCCACATGAGGGACACAATGTCACTTAGGAAGTCTTGCCAGAAAATCAAACCTGAAGCTGATCAGTACGGTAGATCCAATTTTCCAGAAATAGAAGAACAGAGAAACATGTTAAACAACACCATGGTCGTGCAGTCAGCAACATCTAGATTGTGGGAAACCTGACCCAGTTTCTTCAACAAATACAATACAAAGGGGGGAAACAGAGAGATGGTTCTGCAGACTTTAAAAAAGAATATTAAAAGATGTATCAAGCAATTGCCATGTATAGACCTTATTTGGGTCTTTTTTTTTTTTTTTTTTTTTTTTTCTTTTTTGGCCCGAGCCACGCAGCATGTGGGATCTGAGTTGTTCCCCGACTGGGGATCAAACTGTTGCCCCCTGCAGTGGAAATGCGGAGTCTTAGCCACTGGACTGCCAGGGAAGTCCCCCAAGTGGGTTTCTTTTACTCGTCAGACCCTGTTGGGTCCTGGTAGACTGGAGGGCAGAGTTGCAAGGGCTGGACTGCGTGTATCACAGGACCTGGAATGCAGCAGGCCCCAGGCATGCACCTCAGGGTCACCTGGAGGGCTTGTTAAATGGGGCCTGCTGTCTCCCACCCCCCCCACCCCCAGTTTCTGATTCAGTGCGTCTGGGGTGGGGCCTGAGAATTTGCATTTCCCACAATTTCCCAGGTAGTGCTGCTGCCTCTCCAGGGACCCTATAGGGAGAACAGTTGAGTTGGATAATAGAATCACACACTTCAAATCTTAGGACCTCAGCACCCTGGCACAGTTGGATCAGAAATGAAAGATTATTCTGGACAGTCGTTCTTCCCCTTTTGTGAGTCCGGGAACCCCTTGAGAAGTCGAAAGCCAGGAACCTTTTTTCCCCAGAATATGCCTATACATACACACGTAGGTGCATATGGTCTGGGGGGCTCAGGCCCCTCCCTCAGCCCGTCCATGGATTTCCTGATGCCTCCTGGGCCCTTAACAACATCTTATTTGATCCAGCATCCCTTGCATCTTTGTACAGATGAGGGAACTGAGGCCCAGCCAGACTGGGGAGGCGCCAGGCTGAACTCACAGGAATCTAAGTTTCCTAACTTCCTTCTCAACGTCCTGTGGCTCTTGGAGACGCCTTGTCTTGCCCTGGGAGATCCTGTCACATTGCCTCTTCCCCCTCTGCTTAAGCTGGCATGGTTGCACTGGGCAGATGAGGCCACAGACTCCAGGGCAGCACAGAGTTAGCTGTGAACCTGGCCCCAAACTCCACCACATGTAGGCTACAAGTGAACAGACAACATCCCCCTTTCTCTGAGGCTCAACTTCTTCATCCTTCAAATGGGAATAATAATAAGACCTGCCTTGTAGGGAATTCTCTATTGATTTTTTTTTTTGGCCGCACCGCACACATGCGGGATCTTAGTTCCCTGACCAGGGATCGAACCCGCACCCCCTGCAGTGGAATCATGGAGTCTTAACCAGTGGACCGCCAGGGAATTCCCGCTATTGATTTTTTTTTTTCCTCTGTTGATTTTTGAGTAGGAAAATACATGCACATGGATCAAACCCAGAAAGGATACTCAGAGACCCTCCAGCTCCGGCCCCCAGCCCCTCTATGAGGACGCTTTTATTGTATTTGTGTCTCCTCCCAGAGAGTCTCTGTATGAGACACTTACACATAGCCATGTATATATTTTTTATTTTGTCCAAATGGTAGAGTCTTTTTTGGGGGGGGGGGAGTACTGCATTTTCTTTCTTTAAATTTTATTTTCTGATTCTAAAAGTAACACATACCCACTATCGAGAATTTGGAAAATACAGAAAGATATCACCCATCACATTACCACATATAAAATGTCACTGTCAACATTTTAATATATTGCCTTCCAGTCCTTCTATTCAAAACAGAATTTGGATCATGACTGTACCTGTAACTTTGCATAGTGTTTCTTTCACATGTTATGAACACGGAATTGAAAGTGTTCTCAGCTGCCCATGAGTCAAGCTTTTTAGTCAAGTTCCCAGCCCATCTCAACCATGGCCCCAGGGGCCAGTACAGAAAATGCCCCATTTCCTTCCAGACATGCAGGAGCCGGGGCCGCAGACTGGGGAGGACTGACTTTTGCATACGAGCCTGGGACACAGATCATGAGTCCAGGGCAGTAGAGTCTTACACACCACCACTCTCCAATGTGCTTTTATTTTTTATTTTATTTTGTTTTTTAAAAAGTATTTATTTTTTTGCCCGTGTTGGATCTTAGTTGTGGCACACAGGCTCTTTGTTGCGGTGAGCGGGCTCTTCGTTGTGGTGCGCGGTCTGGCTTCTCTCTAGTTGTGGCGCACAGGCTCTAGAGCGTGCGGGCTCAATAGTTGCGGCGTGCAGGCTTAGTTGCCCTGCAGGATGTGTGTGGGATCTTATTTCCCCGACCAGGGATCGGACCCACGTCCCCTGCATTGGGAGGAGGATTCTTAACCACTGGACCACCACGGAAGTCCCTCCAATGTGCTTTTAAAAGACCTAACATATTGATCAATTATTTTATACAGCCAATACTTGCTAAGCACCTGCTATGTGCCAGGCACTGTTGCAGGGACACATTTAGGGGCAAAATAGACAAAAAGTCCTGTCCTCAGAGGAAGACAGAAAATGAACAGATAAATAAATCAATATCTAATAAAAGAGTACGTGGCAAGAAGGAAAACAAATCTGAGGAAGGGGAAAGAAAGAAGTCATTGTGATGATTTATTTTTCCTCTTCTGATTTAAATTTTTTTTATTAGGGGAAACTTTAAATGTATTCATAAGCAACCAAGATGGTACAAGGAACCCCCATAAACTCTCATCCAGTATCAACAAGTATTAAGATTTGCCCCATTTCAGCTGCAGTCATTTTCACGTTTTCTCATATAACTGAAATGCTGTTATTACACTGTATGGAATTAACAAACATTTGGATTGGTATTTTGGGTAGGATGGTCCAGGAAGGACTCTGAGGAGACGACATTCATTTGTTTGACTGATATTTATTGAGCACCTACTGCATGCCAGGCAGTGTTCTAGGAGTTAAGGCTCCCTGAGTGAGGGATGTTTGAGCATACACACAAATGGAGTGAAGAAACAGAGCCAGAGTGGGTATCTGTGGGAATAGCAAGCCAGGCAGAGGGAACAGCAAGTGCAAATGTCCTGGGCTGGGACTCAGGAACAGCGAGGATGGTAATGTGGCTGAAGGAGAGTGAGAGTGGGAGTGGGGAGGGAGTTGCGATCAGCCAGATCTGGTAGCGCCTTGTGGTCCATGGCGAGGGCTTGGGCATTTGCCTTGTTCAGAGCAGAGGAGCGACGGACAGTCTCTAGTACGTGGCCCCAGAAGGCAGGGATTTCTGTCTGTTTTGTTTGTACTGTGTCCCCAGTAGTAGTTCAATAAACATTTGTTGCACATGTAGAACATATCAGTACACATGGAGCTGCATTGTGTTTTTTATGTTCCAGTGTGTGGATGTGCTGTGATTTATGTAGCCATCCCCTCTGGATGTTCATTTGGCTTCTTACAGGCTTGAGCATTGCCTGAGATAGTGTTTATGAGGATGCCCTTAGCGCAGTGCTGGACTAGAGGAAGTGCTTTATCAGTGTTAGTGATGATCATTACTATTACTGTTATTGCTGTTATCATCACAGGGGTTGCAAGGGAGACCAAGATGGAGACCGTGCTGGCGGGCAACCAGGGTGAAACACATGCACACCCGGGGAGGGAGGGGCAGCCCCTCCGCTCTCCTGACTCGGGTTCCTCCCTCCCTCCGGCCTGCAGCTCCACGGAAAAGAACTGCTGCGTTCGGCAGCTCTACATTGACTTCCGCAAGGACCTGGGCTGGAAGTGGATTCACGAACCCAAGGGCTACCATGCCAATTTCTGCCTGGGGCCCTGCCCCTACATCTGGAGCCTGGACACGCAGTACAGCAAGGTGCGTCTGGAGCCCTGGCTGGGGGTGGGATGAGGGTAGCAGGAACCGAGGGAGGAGAGGGAGAAAGAGAGGTAAAATCAGATGAATTGGCGAGATAGTAGTCAGAAAGAGAGGAGACAGGGAGTTTGGCGGGGAGGTGGCAAAGGGATGGGAGAGAAACTAGAGGCAGGGTCTGAGCAGTTAGAGACACGAGGCAGAGGGAGACAGATATGGGGGGACCCATGGAGACGCATAACTTGGGCTAGGGAAGAGGTGGGGAGATGGAAGGAGAAAGAGAGAAGCGGAGGGACACAATGAAAGAGAAAAAGGCAGGAGGATAGAGAATTAGGAAGATGGAAGGAGAGAGAAAGACAATGAGACACAAGTCAAGAGTGGAAACTGGGGAGAGGCAGAGAAACAGAAAGAAACGGAATGAGATAAGACAGAGGGAGATAGGGAGAGGCTGGCGGGGTGGGGGTACCCTCCCCATGACCCCCGACCCTGACCCCGCCCACCCGCCCCGCAGGTCCTGGCCCTGTACAACCAGCACAACCCGGGCGCGTCGGCGGCGCCGTGCTGCGTGCCGCAGGCGCTGGAGCCTCTGCCCATCGTGTACTACGTGGGCCGCAAGCCCAAGGTGGAGCAGCTGTCCAACATGATCGTGCGCTCCTGCAAGTGCAGCTGAGGCCCCGCCCCACCCGACAGGTCCCGCCCACCCCGGCAGGCCCGGCCCCGCCCCCGCCCGCCTCATCAGGGTTGTATTTAAGGACACCTCACCCAAGCCCACCTGGGGTCCATTAAAGGTGGAGAGATGACTGGGTCTCTGTGTCGTTGGGCGCCTGACTGGGGTTTCCCTTCCGACGTTCCCCGACCCCCCCCCCCCCATCTCCTTACATTTACACTTACATCTGCCTCCTCCTGTCTCTGCCCATCATTCATTTGCCCCTCCTCACACAAACACTTCCTTAGCGCTTGTTATGTTCCTTACTCCTGGTGAACACGGGTTAGATTTATTTATTGAGCACCTTGGACCCTTATGTTAATAACTCATTTAACCACCATAACAAAGCTCTGAGATAAAGAGACTCTGATAACACCCACTTTAAATGTAAGGAAATGGAAGCCCAGAGAGGTTAAGGGAATAGTTCCTGCCTACCAGGAACCTACTTTCTGGGGAGGAGACAGACATAGTAAAGTTGTGCGAAAACAGGAAAGCAGGATGGGTAAGAGATGGCCTTGGGGAGGAGGGAGGGCTTCTTGGAGGAGGTGGCATTTGGGACTTGAAGGAAGCCAAGAGGGTGTTCTTGGTAGGAAGACAAAAGCAAAGGCCTGGAAGTAAAGATGAACTTGGGGTGAGCTACACAGGCAGTAAAGAGGCCAGTGCGGTTGGAAGGGAGGGGCGAGGGGAAGGGTGTTAAGATCTGAGTCAGAAAGTAACACTCACAGGCCAGAGAGTAATAACAACAATTCTCCACTCCAGGTATGGAGCTACTAGCTCATGGCATTCTCCCCACAGCCCAAGAGAGCAGGGGTTGGCAAACTATTGCCTGCAGGCAAATTCTGACTCGCTGCCTGTTTCTGTAAATAAAGTTTTATTGGAGCACAGCCATGCTCATTTGGTACGGTACTGTCTGTGGCTGTTTTAGTGCTACTAGGGCAGAGTTGAGTAGAAACTGTGCAAAGTCAAAAATATTTACTATCTGACCCTTGACAGAAAATGTCTGCCAACTCCTGCTATGGAGATCATTTGCTCCCCACTCCACAGATGGGAATACTGAGGCACAGAGAGGTTAACTTATTTGTTATGGTCACATAGTTAGCAAATGGCAGAGCTGGGATTCAAACCCAGGCAGCTAGAGTTGAGGGCTTATGCGCACAACTTCTGCATTGCTCCTGCCTTCCAGACCACATCAGGCCTGTGGGGACCTGTGAGAACTTGTACTCTGAGAGCGGCAGGCACCATGACAGGGTTTTGAACAGAAGAAGGATGTGATTTGACTTAAGTGCTCAGGGGGTCCCTCTGGTTGATGGTTGAGAGTAGACTGAATGGGGGTGAGGGTGACCGCAGGGAGACCAGTTGTCCAGGAGAGAAATGACAGCACCCTGAGCTGGGGTGGGTTTCCCTCTGCTGTGTTTCTTCCCATCTGCTGGGGTCTTGCTGATGAATTCTCTCCCGCTTCCTCTTTCTCTGGCCTCTCAGTTTCCCCTCTTCCTCCCTGGTTTCGGTTCCCCCTCCCTCTCCCCTGCCCTTCTCAGGTCTGGGGCCTTGACCTGCTTTGCTCAGTGACTGCCCTGGGGGAGGATGGTGTGAGTGCTGAGCTTTCTTTGTAGGTGGGTTAGTGGCACTAGGTCTGGATGAGTGGGCCCCGGGGCCTGCCCAGCCCAGCCCAGCAGTAGAAATGTGGTTACTCCTCCTGGCCCAGGTCTGGGAGTCATAGAGGGCTGGGGGTGAGGTGGGGGTCGGAGGAGTTCACTATCCAAGGATGTGCTGCCATCGTCACCAGCCTCTTGTGTGGAGATGCTTGCAAGGACACAGTGACATGAAGTGTAGTCTCCGCAGCCCCGTGAGGTTGCGGCACGTGTATTCACACATTCACACTCATACAGAGGTTCAAATATGGACAATGCCCCACGCAGACACAGTCGCCTCTCAGAGACACAATGGACACACAAACTCCTGCAGGATCCATGACACATGGACTGGGACACCTGGTGGCATGTGACACACACCGCCCCATCACACGCACACAGCCCAGCCTTGGAGCTTGGCTGGGACACAACGTAAGCAGAGACTTCTGTAGGGACAGAGCAAGACGCAATCACACAAATACATCCTGTAGGATCCTAGGCACGACCACCACACTGCGGACACAGATGCAGAGGCGGCCGTGCCATGACAGACACATTCCTCACAGCATCGGAGCCCCGTCAGGAAATGAAACAGAGACTCCGGCCCCGACCCACCGACAGTTACACAAACATCCTCCATGGGGTCACGGTCACAAACAGGCACCGTGTGCACGCACAGGGCCTGACACGTCACAATCCCACCCAGACACATACCACACACGGAGATCTGACACGTCAGGATCTCGCAGACCGCTAGGCGGTCGTGCCCACTCGGCCTGACATCTGCCGGCCCCACACGCTCAGGCCTGGGGAGTCCCACACGGCCCTACGGACGGTAGCCGACCCGTCATACTTAGACGCACTGTCACACCCCGGGTCCCAGACGGAGAGTCCCGCACAGCCAGACACACCCCCGGGGCCGTGGCCCTCACACGCCCGGCTCGCGCCTCGGCCCAGGACAAGTCCCGGCCGCACACTGGGCCGCGCGCTCCCGCGGTCGCCGAGCCCTGGCCACGCCCTCGGGCCACACCCCGCCCACCCGCCGGGGCGCCGGGGGCAGGGAAAGCCGCGGGCTCAGCACCTTCCCGGCCGCGGGGGCGGCTCCTGCCCCGCCCCTCCCGGCACCTGGCCCTGCGGGAAGGCCGGGCCGAGCCCGGCCCGGGCAGCTCCGGCCCTCAGCCAGCCGCAGGGGCAGGCCCGGGGGTTCGGGGCGCCCTGCTCCCCTCCCCCGCCTCTGCAGGCAGGCCGGGCGGCGAGGGAAGTCGTGGGGGGGAGCCTGGGTTCCGGCTGGAGCCCCGGCTTCCCGTCCTGCCCCCAAGGGGCAGGAAGCAGGGCCGGGGGAGGCCAGCTCAGGCCTTCCTGCCCCCTCCCCCAGACAGGCCTGGGACCTGGGACGGGGTCAGCGTGAGAGGGAGAAAGGGAGGGGGGAGGTGGGGGGGGAGAGAAAGCCCCCTTCCCCCTAGATCTCTGGACATCCAGCGCGTTGGTGTCTTTCGTGTTTCTAATGTGAATTTGTGTGTGTGTGTGTCCCAGCAAGCTTTGTGGTGTGAGTTTTGTGTGTCCAGCATAGGGGCCTCTAACACACGGCTGGGTGCCTGACGGCTGTTTTGGGTATGCACCACGGGGGATTTTCAACTCGTGTGTCTCCAGCACGGGTTCAGCTCGTGTCTGTGTGTGTGTGTGTGTGTGTGTGGAGACTGTGCTGCATTTGTCGTGCCTGCACCTGTGTTTTGTGTTTCTGCTGCACAAGCCGGTGTGCACTCTGGGTTCTGTGTCCGGACGCTGTGTGACTCGGCTAGTCTGTGCGTATGAGTTGGTTTTATCTATCCCTGGGGTGTGTTGTGTCTGGATTTTTTTCTCAGCGTACTTGCTCTTCTTTTCTGGGTGTAAATTTGCACATTCTTAGCATAAGTTTGATTAGAAGTGTGGGTGTTTTCCGTGTATGTTTATGGGTCTATGAGAAAAGTGTGTTTCCAGGAGGTATTGTGTGTGTGCGTGTACATTGTGTTTCCTACTCAGGATGTTTTCACTGCGTGTGTGTGACGGTTCCCAGTGTTTGTGTCTGTGGGTGAGTAGCTTCTGGGTTACGTTTTGTGATCAGTGTGTGCGTCGCTGGTATTCCGAGCATGTTTGTGTGTCTACGGGGTGTGTCTCCCACATGCTTGCTGTCCTCCTCCCAGTGTGTCCATCTCCGGGACTGGTGTTCTCAGCCTCTGTGGGTGTCTGTGAGCAGGTGGTGTCTGCATTTTGTGTCCCCACACGTGGGCTGATGACTTCAGTGTGTGAGCAGTCGTGTGGGTCCCTATTTTGCTCTATCACTCTTGAGTTTTTGGTGGGGTGTGTTCACGTTCACGAGCAGCTGCACGTGTGGGGCTGCATCTGTGCTGGTGTTTCCCGGGAGGGGGGCATCCTGTGTCCCTAGTGAAGCCGCTGGCATCCCGAGCTATGCGGCCTCCATGCTGAGTGGAGGCTGTGTCTGTGGCGCGTCCCCTTGCCGGCTGGTGCCACGTTGGCTCGGGCTGGCCGTGGCGGGCAGGGCAGGGCAGGGGCTGTGGTGGGCACTGGAACCACGCCCAGACCTCGGTATAAATATCTTGGGCTGCCGGCGGCTGTGTTTACTTGGCCCCAGCCCGGGGGCGGCAGCAGCCGGGCAGGTCTTGGGGGCGGGGGTGACCAGGCCACAGCACAGTCACTTCCTTCTGGCCAGACAGGCCGCAGCCTCCCTGCCCCCTTTCTGGGTGGGGGCGAGGTGGTGACCCCTCATTCTGGGCTCCCAGGGGCCACCAGTGAAGCCCTGACCCCGACACCCCCGCTGGGCTTCCCAGGATCTGGGAGAGAGACCAGCAGAGATGGGACAAGGGCGGTGGGCCAGGAGACAGCGGAGAGAGGGGTAGGAAAAAATGAGGGTGAAGACGAGAGGAAGAGGGGGGCCTCTGACAGAAAGGCACGGGGACGCGGAGACGGAGACGGAGAGGGAGGGAAGGACAAGGAGGGAGAGGAGAGAAGAGGAGGCAGAGGCCCGGGCATAACAAGGGGGAAGAGAAGGGGCTGAGAGAGGGGAGACGAGAAGCGATGGGGAGACGATGACAGAGAGCTGCAGAGACAGACCGAAAGGGAAGACGGAGCTAGGGGAGAGGCAGAGGAAGGAGACAGCAGCAGCAGGGAGAAGGGACAGCGAGGCAGGCGGCTGGAGGGGATGAGGAGAGAGGGGCAGGACGCAAAGAGGTGTCAGACATGGGGGGTGGGGTGGCAGCCAGCAGAGCCTGGCCAGGAGGACAGACAGGAGACACGGGGGTGGGGGCCGGATGCCCTCGGAGGGGCTCTCCCCTCCCTGACTCAGCCTCTCCGCCCACCCCAACCCCAGAACCAGGAGTGGAGGGGCAGGCGCCTCTCTGGGCACCTCCAGGTCTCAGCGGGTCTGAGGCTGTGATGGGGGAGTGTCTCTGGGCTCCACCTCAGTCTCTGAGACAGACGATCCTTCTCTGCCATCTGACTAACCCTAATTCTGACTCAACTGCTGTCTCTCATTACTTAAAAAATGTATGTAACAAATTTAGGTATGGCACAGTGTATCACAAATTTAATGATCAAATGATAGACTGGTGAAAAATGTGCACATCACCCAGGGCTGATGCCTGTATTATGAAAGACCTCTCACAACTTGAGGGCATCAATGCAAGCACCTGAGAGAAAAACATCTCTCCCAGTTTGAGTCCAGCGGGCTGGATCGCCTTGGGCCTCCTCTGGGAGACACCCTATCAGTACTGACAGTTTATACTGCATGGGACCTCTGTGATGGTTCAGTGACTCAGGTACTATACACTAGATGATGCCGTCCGTCTGTGCATAGGAAGGACAGTGCCTAGCGCGCCAGGAGGGCCCCAAAGGTGTTAGCTGCTGTTATCCTCAACAGCTAACTCTCCTTCAGTCGTTACCCCTGAAGAAGTCTGTGTGTCTGTCTACTCTGCATGGCCCTGAGAGCGGACAGGCAGGCCAGGAGGTGGTCTCCAGGACTTACGATTCTACACCCGAGTTTCCATCTCTGATGGCCACGTGGCCTTGAGTACGTGACATCTCCATTCTGGGCCTCCTGTGACCCACATACGGAATGGAGCTGAGCCCCTCGTTCGCGGGGCTGTGTGGAGGATTCAGTGCGGCATCAGGCACCTTGCTGGGACCTGGCACAGGGCAGAACTGCTCAGTAACCGGAAGTTTCCTTATTTAATAGTCTGTCTGAACATCCCTCGGCCTCTGTCTAGCTCTCACTTTCTGTGTCTGGCTCTAATTCCAGTTGAGCCAGAGGGCAGAGGTGAGGCCTGGGGGTCAAAAGCTGTGGCCCCAGGAGTCCGTGGGGTCTCCCCGGCACTCTGGGCCGCATGCTGGAGGAGGCAGTTTTGAGGGTCCTTCAGGCCTGGCTCACAGGAGTGAGGGGTCCCCGGGCCCCACCTCTCCAACACATGGCCTGTGTCCTCCCCCGCTAGCAGCTGGCCCCTTCCCTGCGTCTGTCTACTGGGGGAGCGTGAGCTGGGTATGGGGGCATGGGAAGGCGGGATGCCTGGGTTCCCACAGGCCAGTGGCTGAGTCACCAGGCGGCCATCTGGCTCCCATTAGCCCAGGGCGGCAGGGGGCTCCGTGGGGCCGGCTTGGGGCAGGGATGCTGGGGCCGGCTGTGTGTGTGTGTGTGTGTGTGTGTGTGTGTGTGTGTGTGTGTGTGTGTGTGTGTGTGTGTGTGTGTGTGTGTGTGTGTGTGTGTGTGTGTGTGTGTGTGTGTGTGTGTGTGTGTGTGTGTGTGTGTGTGTGTGTGTGTGTGAGATGACTCAGGACCCATGATAACAGCCTGTGCATATTTGGGAAGTGTAAACAGGAGAGGGAGAGGGAGGTGGAGGAAGTGAAGGAAGGGAAAATTGTGGCTGGGCAGAGGGGGGCTGGTGGGGCTGCGAGGAGAAAGCCCCTCCTCTCCCTCTATACCCAACCTGGCAGGCCCACGATCCCATGCTGCCCCTGCTCACCTCTCCCAAACCTGGGTCCTGAGGGAGAGGTGAGAGCCGGTGGCCACCCCCAAGGTCGCCCCACTGCCCACAGCGAGGCCCGATTACTCAGCAGTCAGGCTCTGTGGCCCACAGCAGCCAGGATGGGGGATGCTCAGGGCCTTGGTTGCGGGGGGTACTGAAACCCAGAGATAAAGGCTGAGAGACAGAGAGGGACAGAGCCAGCACAGAGGCTGCGAAAGATGGACGTGTATGGGCGGGAAGAGCCATGGGCCCAGAGAGGGAGGCCGAAGGAGGTGGAACGCAACAGAGGCAAGGAGGTGCGAGTGTGAGACTGAGCCTCAAGCACAGAGGGGCAGGAGAGCAGAGGCGGGGCTGGGGAGGGAGAGGCGGAGCGCCGCTCTGGGTTCCACCTGGCCAGCTCCAGCGACAAGGGCCCCACTGGCCTAGGTCAAGGGGAGGATGTTCATCCTGCGCCCTGCTGTGGGAACAGAGGCCGGGGCACAGAGAGAGGGGGGAAAGAGGGAGAGACACAGAAAGCAGGAGACAGAAAGGTGGTGAGAAAAAGACTGAGAGAGAGGAGAGAAGAGGGAGAGAGGCACCAGGGTTCAGGGGGAGAAGGAAATGGAGAGCAAGGGGGAGGGAGCTGCGGAGATGGGACCAGACCCAGCGAGTCTTGGTGTTAGAGGGCAGCCACCCTGCTGTCGCCTAGAGAAAGTCACTGAGCCGGCCTGTCATCAGCGGCCTTGCTGGGGCGGGGGACGGGGTGGGCGGGGTGGGCGGCCGCAGCCATCAGTCCCCGTCCAGCTCTGGGCTGGGTGCGTCCTCGGGCTCCTCCTCATCGAAGTACCTCTCCTCTTCATCCCGGGCCACTATGTCCAGGTTGTCGAAGTCAGGGTTGTCGTCCACGGTGCTGCAGGGGGAGGGAGCTGTCAGGGGCTGGCTCTGCCTGCACCCCAGCCTCCCCGCTTCTGTGGAGAGGAGCTGGGGCCTGGGGCCCCCTGAAGTGAAAGGCCATACGCTGGCAGCTGTAAGTCAGAGCGAACTTACAGCTGGGTTATGTTGGATCTCTCAGGGCTTCAAACAAAAGGCAACATTTTCCAAAGCAGAGATTTTACATGAAAACTTCTGGTTTCTCTTAAAAAGCCAGAAGATGTGGTGACACATGGGCCCACATCTGGGCCCTGAGGCAGTGGTTCTCAACCAGGAAGATTCTGCCCCCCCAAGGAACATTTGTGATAACTGGAGACATTTTGGTGGTTACAAGTTGGGGGGCTGCTACTGGCATCCAGTGGGTGGACGTCAGGGATGCTACTCAGCACCCGCCACACAGGACAGTCTGCACAAAGGGTTATCCAGCCCCAAAGGTCCACAGTGCTGGAGTTGAGAAACCTTGCCCTCAGGCCACAAGTTGAGAGGAGGACCCCCGGTTGTGCTCCAAACCCTACCAGGCTCCCTCACACTCTCTTTGGTGCAGGAAGCCCTGTCCAATCCAGCCCCGCCACCCCTGATGAGACCGCCTACCGCTCACCCCTCGCACACCGCGCTGCTCCTCTGTGCCCCTCAAGGCTCTTGCACCTGCTGTTCCCCCTGCCAGGAACGCTCTTCCCCAGGGTATTTATGTCGCTTACCCCTCACTTCCTGCAGGTCTTTGCTCCAATGTCACCTGCTCAGAGAGCCTTCCCTGGCCACCTCATCACCCTGCTCCCACCCCCAACGCCGGGACCCTGCTTTGTCTTTCTTCCTGGCCCCATCACCACTAGATGTTTCGCACCTCCAGCACCTCCATTCCGCTCCTTGCTGCCTTCCTCGCCAGAGTGGGACTCCTTCAGGGCAGGGAACCCTTCCATCGGTTTTGTTCCCTGCTTGATCCCCAGAGTCTGGACCCAGCAGCGCTGAGCACCTGGTGGCTGAATGCAGCTCAGCAGCTGCCCCGCGGAGAGGGGACAGGCTTCAGTCCCCACCACTCCCCATTCCTCACACCAGGGCCGACTTCCTCGTGGGCACTTGGCTTTATGACAGCAGTGGTGCCCTTACTGAGGGCTCCCCACAGCCCGGGGACTCTACTCACTGCTTTGCATGGAACACAGACCAGTCAATGTAAAAGCGGATCAGCCAGACTCGCCTCTGGAGCTGGGGATCCCGGACTGGACCAGCGATGCTCTGGTACCAGGCGCTGCTGTAACTGTGGCAATCATGACACCACCCCCCGCGCCCCCGCCGCCATTCTACTGACGAGGCCCTGAGGCTCCGCTTGTTCATATGTCATGGGGGCTGGGTTTGAAACCACACCTGATGTTCCAGACCACAAGGCGAGGCTGCCTCTGTTGACAAAACCATTTATCTTTTACTCCGATACTTCACTCGCCTGTGTCCTTTTCCCTGATGGCAAAATCCTTTTCCAAAGCAGGTGGCCCAGGTATCTTATCCCTGGGGTTCTACTGGAGGAATGAACAACCAGCACTGCAGGGGCACCCACCACAGGCCCCTCCACACCAGGCATCACCCTGCCAGGGATTACTTCCTGCAGCATGAGGAGTCCGGGGTCCTGGGGGACACTTAGGAAGCTTGGGGTAGTGGCATCCTACCAGGCCACCACCACCATCTACCCAAATGGGAATGTTTCAAGTGTTTTATCAATATGGAGCTGAATGTCAGCCCTGCTCACTCCCCTCCTTCAGGTAAGGGGACTGAGGCTCGGAGATGGACAAAGCTACTCCAAGGTCACCCACTGATCTCTGATCTGAAACCCTTAGGCTGTGTGACCCCAGAGCCCATGTCCTGTGGGGTGCCGGGCTGGGGGACTGGGGCAGGGGGCGCGGGGAGGGCACGAGAGCACCTGTAGTCAAAGTCTCCATCCTTGCCGTCCAAGAAGTGCTGGTGCATCCGGCTGGTGAACTCTTCCCGCAGGATCAGCCTCTCTTCTGAGTCGGGGACCCAGGCCTCCGAGTCTATGCCAGGCCTCTGGTCTGCAGGGGGAGACACCCAGGGTGGGGTGTGTGAGGCCTGTGCTGAACACACCTCCACAGAGAGCTGCACCCTTCGTGCTGGGCGGCACTGGGAACACAGCAGTGACCGAGACGGCCCCGTCCCTACCTTCCTGGGGCACACACTGAACACGTGACAATACAGTGCTCTGGGGGCCGCAGAGCAGGGTCGGGACCTGACGCCTGAAGGGTGGTAAAGGGAAGGCACTCCTGGCAGAGGGAACGGCATGAGCAAAGGCCTGGAGGTGAGGGACTGCTTGGTGTCTTTGAGGAGTGGGGACAGGGATGCTGGAGAGGACGGGAAGGGCCAGGGCACTCGGGCAGGCAGGGGAGGGATGTGATGTCTGCTCCCGCAGGTGGGCCCAGCCTAGTGCGGTGGAGCTGAGACGCGCAAGCCTGGGGCTGGGGTGTGCCGACACCGGGGCCTCCCCACTGCCGGCCCTCACCTTCCTCGTCGCTGTCCTCCTCCTCTTCCTCCTCCTCCAGGCAGGCCTCCTCCTCCTCCTGCTGCTGGAGCAGCCGCTGCTGCAGCTCCCGCTCCTGGTAGGACTGGAGCAGCAGGTCGGAGAGCGGGCAGGCGGGAGCGCCGGGGGGGCCGGGCTTGGGCGGCTGGTGGGCCGGGGTGCGGGCGCTGAGCTCCTCTAGGGTCAGGTACTGCCCGATGTACTGCTCGTACAGCAGCGGGGCCCGAAACCGCATCTGCTCGTCGCTGAAGTACTCGCCCCCTGCGCGGAGGAGACAGGGTGGGCGTGGAGTCAAGGGCCTGCAGGCGAGGCGAGGGGCTGGGCGGAGGGTGAGTGTGCCTGCACAGACCTGTGTCCACCCAGGCGTGGGACGGCGCTGACAGGAAGCCGTAGACACACAAGTGTGAGTGTGATCGTCCACATTCAGGAATGTACGCACACACGCACAGATGCCTGAGGTCGTGACCACGAGAACTCATGCACGTGTCTAAGCACGTGTGCGCGACCAGGCCTGTGTCTACGTGTGGACTCATGTGTCCAGACGTGTAGGGTACACAGTCAGGTTGCTGGACATCCTGGCCTGAGGCACTGGTGGCCTAGGGCCCGTGTACAACTGGGCAGGATTCACGTGTGTGTGTGTGTGTGTGCACGCGCGCGCACACTGCTGTGGGTCCCTGCATCTGGGAGCTGGTGTGCAGGACGTTGCGGGCAGGTATACTGTGCACGGAAGCCAGTATGTAGACTGTGTGCGCCTGTCTGCTGAGCCCCGTTCTGGCTTTTGGTGCACACACCTGGACACGCCTGTACTGCTGGGCACATAAGTGTACATCTTCATGGAGCAGACGTGTGTGTGCACAGCGTCAGGTCTAGCAGGGCATCTGCCCAGGTGTGGGTGTCCCTGTTGGTCTTCCAGACCCCAGATCTCACCTCTCCCCAGAGCGTTCCTCTCTGCAACTACCCCTTCTGTGAGCCTGGCTTCCCCACTCCCCAAACTCAGGGCCTTCATACCTCTCCTGATGTCTCTTCCTGCATAGGCAGCTCTGTCCCTCAGATAACAGTTAAGCCTGCCCAGCCCCTCCCACCGCTGGTCCTAGCCCCGCCCTCAGAGCCCAGGAATCCTGTGACCATCCCTGTCCTGCCCTCCATCTTGCCTTCTCTCTCTTACCCCTCTCTCTCTGTTCCCAATGTTTCCCACCACATTCTGTTTCTCTCCCTCCTTCTCCCTATCTTTCACTGTCACTCTCTCTCTCTGGGTCTCAGTTTCTCCCTCCCCTCCTCTGGCCCTCTGTCTCCACCCATCTCTGTCTCTCTGGCTTTCTCAGTTTCTGCCACCTAACCCCACTTCTTTCATTCACTCATCCTCCCTCCTCTCTTCATCCCTGCTCCTCATCTGTCACTGTGTTCCACTCTCTCCGGATCCCTTTCTCCACAGCCTGTGCCTTCTGCCTAACTAGAATCTTAACTCACTCTCTCCTTCATTTGCTCTCATCTTTTAACATTAGTTCTGGTGTCTTTGGTCACAAAGCTGCTTGTAACTACATCATGGTCAAAAAGGTACCAATCTCACAAAAATAATAAATAAATAAACAAATAAAAAAGAGAAAGGTACCAATGTTTTCCTTCATGCTCTTCACATGTGTTTTTTTTTCAAGAGGCCTTTGCCTGCCCTGGGTCATGAACATTTTCCCCTAGGTTTCTGTCAATGCCTCTGTGTACAGTGTGAGGTAGGGATCTAGTTTCCCTGAGGGATAACCAGCTCTCACAGTGCTGGATACTGTGTGTCCTCGGCCTGCTGGTCTGAAATGGCACTTCTGTTATCTACTAAATTCTGACCCTTCTCACTGCCTGTCCCATTCTCTTCCCATGGGTCCCTGTTTGTCTCTCCCTATCTCACCCTGTCACCTCACATTTCTGTCTCCGTCTCTCCCCGGGTCCCTGTCTTAAAACTTATCTCCCAGGATCTCTGTCTGCGTTTCTGCTTCTGCATCCTTGTTTCTTACTTCCTCTGCTTCAGTCTCCCCTCCCACCCAACCCGTCCGCCCCCACACCTTGGATGAGCTCACGCAGGGCAGCGTAGCGGCGGTTACGCAGGCGGGTGCGCAGGGTGCGGGGTCGGGTGCTGCCTTGCCGGGCCACCTCGGCGCAGTAGAAGTCCGCGCGGTGGTCACCGCGCAAGTGGCCAAAGCAGGCCAGGTGCTCCTCCCGGAGGCCCGTGCGGAAGCGCTCCAGGAACACCAGTGGCTTCTCATGGTACAGCTGGCCCAGGATGGCCACCTTCTCCTGCTCGGTCAGGTCGGGCTCGCCCTGCTGCTGGCTGCACACGGGCAGGCGGCTGGCAGCCACGGCGCGCAGCATGGCACTCACTGCCGCGTCCTCGACCTCTGGGGGGTCAGTGTCTAGGGCCCTTGGCGCTCCCTCTGCTGCTTCTGCCTTGTCCTGGGGTCTGGATGGGACCGGCGTCCAGCTCAGCTCCCCCCAGTGCCCAGGACTGGGCTCCGCGCAGCCTGTGGGGAGAGGGGAGATCAGTCAGTCCAGGGATGGGAGAGCGGACGGTGCAGTGAGTGAAAGGGACTGGGTGCTCACTGACTCACTCATTTCACATTTATTGAGCACCTACTATATTCTGGGCACTGTTCTAGGCCCTAGAGATACCACAGTAAGCAAGAGATTGACAGTTTAGTGGGGAACACAGACATGTGAAAACATAGTTAGTGAAAACATATAGTGCGTTAGGTGGTTCCAAGAGCTGTGTGGGAAAATAAAGAGGGAAGGAGGAGGGAATGGGGGTGAGGCTGCAATTTTAAATGGACAGTCACAGAAGGCCTTGCCAAAAAGGTGACATTTCGGTAGAGACCTGAGGTGGTGAGGGACTGAGCCACGAGATTTCTGTGGGAACTGGCAGAGGGAACAGCCAGTGCAAAGGCCCTGAGATAGGAGTGTGCTTGGTGTATTTACTTGGTCCTTGACCACTTCAT
Organism: Eubalaena glacialis; assembly: GCF_028564815.1. Taxonomy (NCBI): domain Eukaryota; kingdom Metazoa; phylum Chordata; class Mammalia; order Artiodactyla; family Balaenidae; genus Eubalaena; species Eubalaena glacialis. The sequence goes on along the minus strand of NC_083733.1, from coordinate 57,623,974 downwards.
TCATTGATTCACTCAATTTTGCCTTTTCCCTTGCTCACGAAATCATCAATACATTCACCAACTTGTTCACTCACTCACTCATTCATTCTCTCCTACTCATTTGCATATCCATCCAACCACTCTTCAGCAACTCTAAATCTATGCTGGGCCCTGAGCTGGGCAGTGCTGAGGATCCCCGGAGGGATCCAGTTCAGCTCCCAGGGAGCACCCTGTCTGATGCGGGAAGACAGGCAAGGTCAAAGACAGCACAGGCACTGGTAACAGAAAAGCTGAGCGCTGGGCAAACCCTGGCGCAAGCTGCTTCTCAAAAGTGGTGGCAACTGGGGCAAGGCTACAGCAAGCAGGAAATAAGTGAAGACAGGAGGTACAGACAACTCCTTTAGCTTGGCTGGGGTGGGGAAGAGAAAGAGGGTGGTGGTTATAGGCACAACGGGTTTCAGGGAGGGTTTTAATGACTGAGGCAAGAGAAGACTGGGCTGGACCAGGTAAAGGGGTTGTGGAGGAGGGGACAGGAGGGGGTCGTGGTTAAAAAGACGCTTGGGAGGCCGAGTAGGACAAGTCATTGGAATGAAGGGCTGGGAGGTGAGGGAGGTATCCAGTTAAGGTCCAGGGCTCTGGCCAGGGGACTGGTCAAACTGTCCCTGACACAGAGACATGGATGAGGAGTAAGTCTGGGGGAAGATGCTGAGGCCGGTTTGGGACATGGATGGTATGACAGGCCCAGGAAACATCCAAGGGGAGGCATTTACAAGACTGCTGGTACATGGGAGACTTCTCAGAAGTGTTGGACTGGGGACTGAGTTATGGGAGTCGTCAGAGCAAAGAACAGAAGTAAAGCTGAAGGAAATAAGAAGTCGCGGGGAGGGTGGGGGGAGTGTGTAAGGTATGAAAAGAGAAGAGGGGCCAAGAAACAGTCCTGACTGGATGGGGAGAAGACATGTCTGTGAAGGAGGCTGTGAGAGGCTAAAAAATGGCCCCCAAAAGATAGTCACGTCTTAATTCCTGGAACCCGTGAAAGTTACCTTACATGGCCAAAAAAAAAAAAAAGGGGGGGGGGGTCTTTGCATATATGATTAAATTATGGATCTTGAGATAGGGGGATTATCTTGGATTATCCAGGTGGGCCCTAAATGCCATTACAAGTGTCCTATAAGAGGGAGATATGACACACACAGAGGGGAACACAAGGTGAAGACAGACAGAAGCAGAGATTGGAATGATGTGGCCACAAACCAAGGAATGCCAGGAGCCACCAGAAGCTGGAAGAGGTGAGGAATGGGTTCTCCCTTAGAGCCTCTGAGGGAGCTCTCCACGGCCCTGCTGACACCTTGATTTCAACCCAGTGATACTGACTTCAGACTTCGGGCCTCCAGAACTGTGAGAGAATAAATTTCTGTTGTTTTAAGCCACCCAGTTTGCGGTCATTTGTTACAGCAGCCACAGGAAACTAATACTGGCTGAGCAGGAGGAGCCCAAGAGATAGGAAGGATATCAGAAGGAGTGGTGTCACAGAAACCAAGGGACTATTTTCAAGAAGGATGGAGGGGTCAACGGCATTGAATTCTCCAAGTAGTCTAATAAGGAAAAAACTGAACAGGGTGACTCAGTTTAACTACACAGGGAGGTCACTGCGGACCCCGATGGGTGCAGTTTCTGAAGGTAAAAGCCAGACTGCAGTGGGTGGGTAGTGAGGAAATGGGGGCAAGTGTGCATGACTCTTTGGAGAAGATAAATGGTATCTGGAAGGCAGCATGGAATCAAGGGATAGATTTTCTTTTTAGGTTAAAGCTTTTTTCTTATTATTATGGAAACTTTCAAACATGCACATAAGTAGAAAGTACAATGACCCCTCCCCCCCCCATATATCCATCATCCAGCTCCAAAAATGACCAATTCTTGTCCTGTGATGTTTCAACCAACCTCTCAACCGCACCTCACCCCACACGGGATTACTCTGAAGCACCAGGATAGAATTTTAAGATGAGCAAAACAAAAGCATTTTAGGTACTGATGGGGAGGCATCAGGAGAAATAAAGAGCCTGAAAATGCAAGAGAGAGAGATGGGGGAGCACAGAAATGGATTAACGACCCCGAGGAAGCAGATGGGACTGTGGACTTTCGGAGAAGGGGAATTAGAATGAAATGGGTGGAGCTGTTAGTATAGTCTAAGTAGAGTTTGCATGGGACAGGAGGAAGCAAGGGAAGGAGATAACTTGAGAAGCACGGTTGGCTGGGACAATGAGAGAGCCCAGGACATAGAGGTTTATGCTAGCCTGAGAGCTTGGTAAGGAACTGGATTAGCCTGGGACACGGAAAGAGCCGGCTGGAACTTGGAAGAGGTTAATTTCGGGGGAGGGGATGGGGTAAAGGAGGTCAGCCTGCAACGAAAGGGGTTAATTTGGACAAAGTGGTGAAGGGGACAGGTAGGGCCGACGGCAGGTGTCCCCTTTTAAAGAGTCCTCCTTCGCCTTCACGGGGAATCATTTCCCAGTGACACCGCAACTCCACCCTCCCGCCGCCTCCGCATGGCCAGGACCTCACCTTCACCGGGTTCCGTCGCCGCCGTCGCAGTCGCTGTCGCTACGGCCTCCATCCCGATTCTCTACGGCTTGTTACCTGCCGTGGCAGGCCCCGCACACCAAACCCGCCCCCGGTCCTCAGCGGCCACTTCCGGCCGAGCACAGTCCCGGGGCCGGGTGCGCCGCGGCACCAGGAACCAGAGTTCCGGGACGAAGTTGGATTTTCCTATGCGCATGCGTGCTTCCGTCCGGCCCCGCCCACCCCAGGCAGGAAAAGGGCGCCAGGGTCAGATAGATTCTTCCGGCACGCCGCACCCCCGCAATTTGAACCGCTACGAAATTGGACTATCAGGAGGGAAGGCTTGTTCACCCTGTGCACTGCTGTGACTCCAGAGCCCAGCATGCTTAATTTGGGGATGAATGGTTTGAATGACCACCCTCCAGGGCCTCTGAGGGCTTGGGCTCTGGTTTAGACCCCAGTCTATCTTATTTCTTCACCACCTCAAGAATATTTACTAAGCCTTGTCGCTTGCTTCTGTCACCACACCCAGTCCCTGCTTAGCATGAGATAGGTGGTGAGATCAGAGACTCAACTTCCCACTTTGTGCTCCGAGGACCTGAAGAATCTTCAGGTGTGGAGAGACTTTGGTCCTGATTTGCCCTAGGTGACGGGTAGGGACTCACATTCAAGTGTTACCAGTGCCCTGAGTAGGCAGGGCTGATGGACCCAGAGGTCCAGCTAAGGGAGCTGCCCACCCCAGCCTGGAGGGCCCAGGGAAGGTTCTTTTCTGAGAGTAAAGGACACCCAAACTGAGACTGGAAAAATCAGGAATCAGGATAAGAGGGAGGTAGAGAAGGGTCTCATAAAGGAGGATGGGCAAGGCAAACCCCCGGAGAGGAAGGCAGGCATCAATAGTTCTGGTTGCTTCTGTATGGCCAGGGAATAGGAAAGGAGTTCTAACTTGAAGGTCATGATCGGGCTGCAAGGATTGGAAAGCCTCACAAATCTTTATGCAAAATTCCATGTACACATGTATTTCCAAGGCAGAAGTTCATGGCATTTAGATTCTAAAAGGGATTTGTGATTCCCCTAGAACAAACTAGTGATCTTAAGTTTGAAAGGGGAGTGGTAAAAGGTAATGCCAGTGAGGTCACCAGGGGCCAGGCATGTGGAGCCTGTAAGCCATATTAAGTAGCTTGAGCTCCTTTATCCTGTGGGGAGCGAGCAGGGGGGTATCAGGGTAAGGGACTGGAGGTCAGACAGATCTGTGAGGAGGCTGATGCAGTAACCCAGATATTAAGGCCAAAGGCAGAGGAATAACTTCCTGTTTGCATTCCCAGGATAAGGGACCTGGAAGAAAGTGGCTCATTTGTCACTTGGGATAGATGGGGACTGACTACACTTGGACATATTGCCAGGAGAGGCCAGCAGAGGGCACTGTTGCCCAACACATGGACCTGCAGGGAAGGGGACTTCCCAGCCTAGAGGACCTGAGGCCCTCCCTCAGTAGGGAGAGGCCACTCTAGGATTCCCTTTAGCCCAACTAGCCATCAACCTTGGCTCCACCTCATGTTCAGATGCCTCGCATCTGACCTCAAAAGTAGTCAACCTTTCTCCTCCCTGTTTTGTAGCCTGTGTTCCCTTCACGAGGCTCTGAGACAGTTCCTGTGAGGGAAGAGATGGAGCTGAACTGGCCACTCCTGAGCCCCAGCCTTGTCCCTCACAAGGGGCCAGGAGCACAGCATGCCTAAGGGGATTGAAGAAATGACTCAACTTGCTGGGGAAGGAGGATAGGCTGTGGGGATGCAATCAGAAAGTCTTTTATCCCAGCTCATTCCTATCTTTGAAAAATCTCCCTTCTCCACGAAGCCCTCACCTCACCACCCCCCCAACCCCCCAAGCTCTCACAGCTGACCTTGGCGCTGTCACCATTCCATGACAGGTCCGTGTTACCTCTGGACTGAGAGCCCCATGAGGGCAGGGTCCAGGACTGCCTTGGTCATGCTGTGTCCCCCTCAGCACTGTCCAGAGTGAGTGTGGATACGGAACAGAGCAAGTACCTTACACTTACTGGCTGGATAAAGAAGCTCCTGGAATCCCCACTAGCCTGGATCCAGGAGCACGGTCAAGAACCATCCTAAGTCCAGCACACAGGCCAGGCCTAACGTGGATGGGCAGTCACACCAAGGGATGACCCCAACAGTCCAGCCCTAGTTTCCAACCATCACCCTACCTTGCTTGCTCTCTGCCTAGGGACTTGTTCCATCCTTTTCTACTCACAAGTTCCGGGAGGGATTTGGGACTGGGGGTGGACTGGAAAGGGCAGAGACCAGAGAACCACGTTAAAAATGAACTAGTGGATTTTAAACTGAGGGCCCCAGGTTTAAGGGGGCATCCCCAGCACCAAAAATGGGGACAGGCACACAAATCCCACAATCAGTGTTTAATGAGTGAGTAAATAATGTCCCCTTGAAAAGGCCCCCACCCCAATTAAAGGCCAACTGCAGTAACACTTCAGGGTTGAAACCTTGCTTCCTTCCTGCTAGGAGGTGCCATGTCATTTATTGAAACAAAACAAAAACAAAACAAAACGAAACAGGGCAAACACATTTCTTAATAAGTGCAGTTTGTTAAAGTCCTGTTAAAACATATGGGTCAAGGGGAAGTAAAAATAATCAGAGGATCACTGTAGGAAAAACCTTTAGGTCTGGCACCTGGGAGACCTTTGGAGAGGAGGCAGTGGGAGAAAATTCATGTTCTGAAAGGAAGGAGCCCCCCAACTCCCTTCTTCCCTCTCACCCGATTAATCCCACCAGAAACTACCAAGACGCCCGGAATAAAAGGTTTCAAGTTCAATAGTCACACTCTCTCCAAATACAAAAGGCAGGTACAATTCAACGCAACACAGAAGCTTGTGTGCAAAGTTACGGGAAACTGAGACATTGTATAAAAAGTTAGGTTAAAGATGATTCTGTGGTTTTGTTTTGTGTGTGTTTTGTTTTGAGGGTGTGGCTCTTCCTCGGTCACCTGAACTCAGCAAAGAAATGGTTATCCTGATGAAGTATCAACAGCCGACCCACAGTAAAAAGGGACAAATTCTAAAAATTAAAAAAAAAAGCATAATTACCAAAAAAATATGTCGCTTCTTCCTCCCTCTGCATTTTGCTTTTTTAAACTTGTGTGTTTTTAAGTTTTTGATTTTTTTTTTTTAAATCCTGAAAAGCAGACAGTAAAACAGCTCTTGGAAGAATTTACAACCAACTGCATGAGAATCTGGGAAGCTGAGGGGCTGGAGCAGGGCTGGGACCAGAGTACAGGAAGGGGCCCTCCCCACAGCCCTGTAGCCTCACTGGATGACCAAGGGAGGGGGGTCTTTAGTCAAAAAGGAGGAAGGGAGGAAGAGGAAGAGGAGGGGGGTGGGGGGACAAACAAAATAAATGGTCATTGTTGCCTGTTTGAATCCGGAGGAAAATGCCCGGCCCTGTGTGGGGGAAGAGCCCCTTGGAGGGGAGGCAGCCCTGGGAGGACCCGTCCCCCAGCACCACGTGACCCGGTGGGGGTGGACAAGGGGGGCCAAGGTGGGCGCTGGTGGAGGAAGCCGGCAGGGGCCTCCAGGACACACTGGCTACTGTGTGCTTGTGCCCCCCTGTGTGTTCCCGGAGTAGCTCCCGTAGTCGTAGTTCCCGTAGTACGGCGGCCACTGGCCCTGGTTCTGATAGTACTGGTTCCACTGCTGGGCATACTGGGGAGAGAGAAACCAAGAGCACCAGGTTGTCGTTCATCCAGACCCACATCTGGCTTCTCCCCTGACACCACCCTCACCCATGGTGGAGATGGGTACGGTGATGACAGTCAACACATAGGTCTGACAGAGAAATCAAGGTACCTTGGGAGGATAAGTGAATGACCTGATGTCACATGGGTGGGCAGTTAGAGACTGAAGCCCAGGTCTCCTGGCTTGCCAACCTAATGCCCTTTCAGGTATAGCTAGATACCATGTTCAAAATACTCAAAAACAGGTATGGGGCCTAGCATCAACCAATCAGAATGGACACTGGCCATGGTGCTGAAGCAGGGTTTGAGGCCCCCTGCTAAGCACTCTGCTTGCTGCACTGGGGAGAGGAACTAGGATGGCAGTTACTTAGCAGCCAGTGTAGAAGTGTTCAACAAACGGCATGGCTATACTGTACTAGATGCACACCAGCCCAAGGCCAGAGGGCTGCCCATCTTTTTAGGGATAAGCAGGGACATGGGTCTGGGAATACACATCCCTGTGGGGCCCCTAGAAGTCTCCCCATTCTGCCCCCCTCCGCTTCTGGCACTTACCTGTTGGTACTGGTTATAGCTGGGCTGAGGGTAGGTCTGTGCGGTGGGGGGCGGCGGAGGGGTGTAAGGGGCTGGGTTGTAGCCGCCGTAGCTCCCATAGTTGTAGGCAGGTGGTGGCGGAGGTGGAGGTGGTGGAGCTGTGTAGCCCTGGCTGTAACCTCCCTGGTTGTAGGGAGGTGGCTGGCTGTAACTCGGCTGGAAAGGGGAGGGAAAAAAACAGGTCTCTGTGAAATAGCCAGCTCAGCTGGGATGGAGGAAGGGCCTTTGTAAGCAGTGGGTCCACAAAGGAACTTCCCTGGTGGAGGCTGTTTCAGGGCTGAGAAGGAGGTGGGTCAGCTCTGTGACATGGCAGGACAGGGTAGGATCAAGAGCTACATTCTGGACTCTAATCCCAGCTCAGAGACCCTGGGGGAGCAAGGCACACAGCATCTCTTGAAATCCCAGTTTTGTTTTTTTTTTCTGTAAAATGAGAATTACAACAGAGCCACCCCTTTGGATTGCCTTGCGTACTCACTAAGCTTACGTGCACCATCCACTGGGCACAATAAATGGTGGTATTTGTTACAGGAAGACCTGCTAAGAAAAACAGTAGTGGCAATTTCCTAAGTGCTTCCCATGCCCAGGCTGGATCCTTAACTCCTCTAATCCCCCCATCAACTCTCTGAGGCAGGCTCCATTGGCTTCGTTTTACAGAGAAGGAAGGTGAGGCTCAGGGAGGTGAAATCACTAGGCCCAAGCCATACAGGTAAAGTGGCAGAGCTGTGACTTGCCCCCAGGTCCGCCTAGTTCCAGAGCCTTACCTGCAAAGCTATGATGTCATCTTCCCCTCACAACAAACCTTGGAAGTGAGTTCTACTACTAACTCTAGTCCTTTATGAGGAAAACGAGGTCCCGAGAGGTGAAGCTGTTTGTCCAAGGTCACAAAACCAGAACGCTGTGGGGCTGGGGTTTGAATTTGCGTCTGCCCAACTCCTGTTCTAGGAAATATTCTGGTTAGACCAGGACTAGAACCATTCATCTGTGTCTCCTGGCAGCTGCCTCCAGGCCTGGACTGTGGAAGGTGCACAGCAAATGGGGACTGCTCTGGTTAAGGGGCCTGAGCGTACCAGAGCTGAGCACTGGCTCTCTGAGAACTCAAACTGAGCCTGGAGCTGCTCCGCAGTGAAGCTCTCAGGGCAGAGGTCAAGTCCTCACCAACCTCAGAGTCTGTCCCTACATCCCGAAGACAAGGGGATCAGCCCCTTCAAGCCTAGGTTGAAAGGGTAACTCCAATTGAGTGCTTTCTTGGGGATTCAGTGAGGCCAGTGACACAGCCAAGAGAACGCAGCCAAGCGAAATATACTTGCTTGTGGGACCAACACATACAGCCCGCCCTGAGAGGGACGACAGAACAGGTAGGTCCCCGATTTACTCTGGGTCTGGAAGGCATCTGGGAATATCTAGGGTCTGTCTCAGCCAAAAGCACTGGCAGGGAAGGGAGAAAGGGCAGGGCTGGAGGTAAGAGTGAAGACCTGTGGCTGGAGCACATGCTGGTGATCTCCCTGGACCCACCTCCTCTCACCTGTTCACACACACGCACGCACGCTTATCCTCTCACCTGTGGAGGGCTGTAGCTGCTGACAGTAGGGGTGCTGGTACTGGCGCTCGAGCCAGGGATGTTGCTGTTCTTAGTGTAGCTGCCGGCCCCTGGGGGGTTCCGAGCAGGGCTGTAGCTGGGTGGCGGTGGAGGCTGCTGCGGCGGTGGCTGCGGTGGCGGTGGCTGCTGTGGTGGCGGCTGTTGCTGGGGAGCCCGGTTGTAGCTGCCTCGGGTGTTGGAGTTGTTGTTATCCCGGCTGTTGTTACCCCAGCGGTTCTGGTTGTAGCCACCACCTCCACTGCGGTTGAAACCTGCATTGGAGAAGCAGGTGAGAGGCCCTGCTGTTCTGTTTGGGACCCTCAGGAGCTGGGCTGTCTTGGGGACTGCTGTAGCTCCAGTGTGACCAGGCACAGAGCAGGAGCCCGGTCCCAGTGGACGAATAAAGCACCCCCTCCGGCCTTCCCCAGAGCCCTGGGAGCACTCCCCGATGCCGCCCTGGTAACACTCAGTTGTCATGGCCTGCTGACAGGTTTGTCTTGCCCATTGGACTGTGAGCCTGGGACCAGGGCTGTCTTAGTTTCTACTGTGTCCCCAACATCTAAGCACTGGGGACAGTCCTTTTCAGGCTTGGCCAAATGGGCTGGCCTCTTCTGAGCCTTTGTGCAGTTTTCGTGAGCCCAGAACCCTTCCCCCAGCCAATTCCTACTGGCTCCTGGACCTCAGCTTAGACATCAGCACTTCAGGAGGCCTTTCCTGAGCCCTGCTCCCCTGCAGGCTGGATCAGGTATCATTGGAGCTCAAAGTACCCCCGGGCTGTGCCATTCAGCCCAGAATCCTTCTGGACCGTCACTACAGGGTGATATAGTGCCTGGGTCAAGGCTCTGTCCCCAAAACCACCCAGCACAAGACTGAAACAGAGTAGAGCATGCTTATTAAATCATGATCACACACTTCAGAGACAGCGTAACTTAGTAAGAACCTGGGCTCTGGATCCATCATCACTTGATCCCAACTATGGATTCAGCTGGGTGAATCCTGGGCAAATTAACCTCTCCAAGCCTGTTTCTCCATGTGTTTTAGTAGCAAAACCAGTCCTAATTTTTGCCCTGTGCCAGGTCCTGAGGTGGGACCCAGGACTGGCGGTAAACTCGGTCTGGCCCCTCTTCTCAAGGAGCTCATGGTCAGATGAGGGGTGGGAAAGATTCATAAAAATAATAGCAATGCAACATACAAATGGGCAAGGGCTTCAGAAGCAATGTCCAGGGGGAGCATGACAGGGGGAGAGTTTCCCTGAGGCCCCAGACTCTGATTTATCTTAGTTCTCTACCAGAGTTCAGCCCACAGCGGTGACAGGGAAACGTCATCTGCTGACTGAGGAAGCAGTCACAGAACGCAACCCTGAACCAGGAACCAAAAGCAGGGACAGCTCAGTGTGAGATGCCTCACCTCCTCGGTAGCTGCCTCCTCCGCTGCCTCCTCCTCGATTCTGGAAGCCTCCTCGGTTGCCCCCGGGGGGACCTCGGTTGTCATAGCGCTGGAAACCGCCGCCACCCCCACGGCCCCGGAAGCCGCCACCACCTCGGTTGTCAAAGCGCTTTTCAGGGGGTGGCCCAGCCTTGCGGCCTTCCTCATTGTATTGCCTCACCAGCTTGTCTGCTTCCTCTCGCTGCAGCTCAATGAACAGCACCTCGTCCAGGAAGTCCCCAACATCTGGCAACGTGAAGTTGGCTAGGAGGAAGGGAGGGCCCCAGAGGGAACAAGAAGAGGCGGTCAGCACCTTCTGAGGTCTGGTCTCCTTCACCCCCAGGACACTGGCCTGCCAGAAGGGAGGAGCAGGAGGGGACTGCAGTATGAGCAACAGAGGAGAGACAGGGTCCCAAGCTCGGCCTCCCTGACAACAGTAAGGGGCTAACAAAGACCCTCTCCTCCCTTTCCTGAAGAGGTGGCTAAGCCCCACCAAACCGATGTTTTATATATAACCCAGGGAGTGAGCCTGGCAGGTGGAATCATCATCCTTATTTTTACACAGAAGCAAACTGAGGCTTGCTCAGCCAGCCCACCCAGTGGGTGCCAGAGGCAGACGACCAACCATGCAGGTCTCTCGGCACCTGTTCCCACACATCCTCTCCCTCATCCTGCCCCAGCCCCATCTAGTCTGAAAACCCTGCCCCAGGAGGGATACAGGCAGCTTTTCCATTCACAGCTGTACTAGACAGAGAAGGGACAAAGCAGTAAGCACAGAAAGAAAGAACAAGATAAAAAAAAGAATAATCAAGGAGCTGGGAAGGGAAAAACCGTGCGAGGCCCTTTTTCTCTTAAGGACCCTGCTGCGATGTTCCTCTGGGAACTGCTCATCTCCTACCTTTCATTTCTAAGACCGCGTGATCTGGGACATCCTTCCCTTCTTCGTCGGTTCGCTTTATTGTTCGGTCTTTTAGGTCCTCATCAGTGGGACAAATTACAATAGCTTTGCGCTGGAAGCCTTCAAATGGTCTCATTTTTCGTCTCTGGGCTGACCCATAAACATTTGTCTAGGGGTAGGTAACAGAAGAGGCAAGAGATGGTCATTACAAGTTGGTTTTTTCCTCTGTGGGGTATTATGTAGGCCAGGGACTGAGAAAGGGATACCAGTTCTCCTAAGCAGAGAAACTCAGGAAACTGCTCCTCTTCACTTTTAAGGTTCTTGAGACTACCCTCAGAAAATGAACTGACTTGGGAAGTGGCTGCTGACAGTGACAGGACAAGGGATTCCTAACGTTTGGGCTTTGCTTTTTTAATCCTATTTGTTCGTGGTATTGTGCATTACAGCCCCCTCGGCCCCCATTCTAAAAGTAACACATGCTCACAGTAAAACAAATTCAGAGTACAAGCTGTAAAGTTTAGAGTAAGAATCCTTTCATCCACCTACTGCCACTCCTACTTCCCAGAGATGACCTGTATTGAATTTCTTATGTATTTCTAGAAATATCTGTGTGATTTTTAACACTAATGCAATCAAACAACACACACTCTTCTGAAGCCTTTTTTTCACTTAATGTTTCTCTGTCATTTTTCTGTGCTGGTGTTCTCCTCTTTTTCCTTTTGGGCCGCACCACGCAGCTTGCGGGATCTTAGTTCCGACCAGGGATTGAACCTGTGCCCTCGGCAGTGGAAGTGCGGAGTCTTAACCACTGGACCGCCAGGGAATTCTGTGGTATTCTCCTTTAATAATATTTATAGAATGGATGCCATAATTAACCAGCCCCTTTGACAGTTGTATAGATCGTTTTCATCAACACTGGGGTTCTTTTATTCCCTTAGTCCTGCTCTGAAACACCAGACTCACCCACAAGCTTCTAACCAGGGAGCTTGACAAGGCAATAACTTGTGCTTTTAGCAAGTGCAGTTTTGCTACTAACTTTCTCTTCCCTTCTTCTAGGTGATGGTTAGGTGCTTCCTGGGCTGGTGCTGGCATAGAGCGGTGCTCTACGACACATCTGATTGAGAGCCGTAGTAAAGACAGCTTCCGTTCATTGAATACCTCCCACATGCTGGGCCCTTTGGGACTGGTGCCCAGATCTGTCAAACCCCAGTGCTCCACGGACTCAGACTGTGTACCTGAATCACTCGGACGCTACTGAAAAAGAGAGTGGCTCAAACCCCACCAGAGTATTCCCCAACCCCGGTCTCTGGAGGTGGGACCCAGGCACCTGTATGGGTATCTTTTCCCATTCAGACACTCAACAGAACTGGAGTAATAAGTAATGTTGCATTTAAACAACTTTTAGTAGCTCTGAAAGGTACTCAAGGGAGAAGCCACAGAGGGGAAGAGATGTGTAAAGGGGCATGCACAAACAGACAAAAAGTGTTGTATTTTGAAGCTGCAGCCTGGCGGGGTGGAAAAGCCCAGCATCAAGTCCTAGTGTGGCCACTCACTCGCTGTGGCCAGTCCTGGTAGTTGCTTCACCTGTTAAAATGGAAGAAAAAAAGCCTCCCTCCTGGGCCTGGTGAGGACTGAGCGGGAAAAGGACCACAAAACAACTGACCAAGTGTGAGGAACTCCTGGAGTGGGGGCTACATTGTGGCCTCCAGGGCGGAAGCTGCCTGGACAGAGGCAGGTAGCGCAGGGGCGATGGCTCAGCACACCCTGGCTCTAAGATGACTTGGTCAAGTCAAACTGTGTGGCCCTGAGTGAGTGATTTCCACTCAGAGCCTCAGTCTGCATACCTACTAAGTCTCAAGCCCTGAAAGGGGAAAACAATAGGAAGTTCACAAGGTCACCATTAAGACTGAAGGAGCTCATGTGAGTAAAAGCCCTTGGTTAGCCCAGGGTCTGGCTCACAGCCAACACTCAACAAATGGAGGTCACGGTTGATATGATGTGGCGTCACTGGGTGGGGTGCACTGGATCTTCTTACTGTAAGGCTGAGTTGAAGCAACTCAGACCAAGGGAACGTCAAGCTATAGTGACTTCCCAATAGAAAGGCAGGGACGGTCAGACAGGGTGGAAAGAACACAGGCTCTGGGAACAGGCTCGAGGTTGAAATCGCAGCTGTGCCCTCTACTATTTGTGAGGCTGTAGACAAGTCACCTAATTAGTCTGAGTCTCAAATTTCTACATCTGAAAGACAGAGATCCTATCACCCTCCTCCTGGCTCTGGTGAGGATTTATAGATGTGAAAATGGCAGGGAAAGAAGTCTGCAAATATGACCAACAGGACTGACACTATCCTAGGAGAGGCTTCCCAATGGAAAGGACCAAGGAAAGTTAAGTTTGAGGAAAAGATGAGGCACAAGACAGCTTATTCCAAAACACGAGGAACAGGAAGCTGGGTTATGGGTCAGCCAGAGGCCAGGGACGCCAGTGCACACCTGTTGGGAGATGTGGGCTGTGGGTACAGCTGTTTTCTAAACCAACCCAACCCTGTGGCCCTGACACACACAGCAGGCAAAGATGGTCTTCCCTGTTCCCCAGGGAAAATGTCTCAACATTAACTGGGGGTGGGGGCCCGCAAAGTGGGTATGTGTGGTGGGCATACACGTGTTATCTGTGCCTTGAGCACTGGCCCAAGGAGAGGCCTTGAGCCACAAATGGTTAAAAAGCACACAAGTTACAAAGGAAAAGTCAAGTCCTTCTCCTCACTGCTCTTCCTAGACTCCATTCCTAAAAGCAAATCAGGTGGCATCTGGTCACAGGAAGATAGAATTTGCTTTCCTGTAGCTAAATAATGAGGTTTTCTCCTGGCACAAAACCCAGAGTAGGCGGGTGCCAGGGGTGACTGTGGCCCCAGCCACTCTGTGGACAATCCATTCCACTGTTTGCTTGCCCATAAGACGTGATCCTATTTTGATTCCTTTGAACCCCAAGGACATGGATAAACATCTCTTGGTGGTCTTCTATGGATGAGACCTACCCCGTCAATGTCCTGATGAGGGGACAGAGAAGAGAAGCATCACTGCCAAGAGGGCTAGTCCCTGCAGCTTCACAATGGGAGGAATGGGGGCAGAGCAGACAGCACTCATCAACAGCTGGCCTCTGTCCTGGGAAGTGGCTAGACTCTGAGGAATGGCTCCTCAGACATTCTGGAACTGAGGTGCTGAGAACCCTCTTGGTGACAATTTTCAAGACCGCGCCTCCCTCCCCTCCCTCCTCGGCTTGAGGAAGGAAAGAAGAGCATCTAGGCCAGCCAGCAGAAATGCAAATGCTTTGGCTTCCCTGGAGGAAAGGGAGTTAGCTGTCGGTGCTGTTGCCACAGCAAACACAGCGAGGTCAGAGCCCCTGGGCTGGCCCAGCGCTGCTGTGGTCACTGGGGGCTGCTGGGGGCCGCTGCTAAGAGACCAGCACAACAGCAGGGCGGCTCTTCCGGCTGTGCGGGCTCCCTCCGCCTAGCTCCTGCTTCTCCCAGTCCCACGCTGCTTGAAGATGCTGCCTCTGAGGAGGTCTGGGGCCGCCTATGTTCCCTGGGCCCAGGCTACTTCCATTCCCCTGTGACGTGGGCCAAAGGACAGGGGCTGGGTTTCTCAGAGCAGCCGTGGGGGTAGTTTTGGTGTGTGACAGTCTGGGGGAGTAGGGAGGAACACAGCAGGCCGCTCACAGCCTGAGGTCTCTAAGAGCCCCTCTGTCCCCTGTCAACTCTTGTCCCTCACCCACAACTCAACAAGGTCAGGCTGGCAGCAGGAGAAACAGGGTTGGATCCCAGGGGAGCAAACTTAAAGCTGGTGACACAAGAGTTCACTCTAGGCTCAGTGTGAGGTGAACCCAGTAGAACGAACCACTTGAGAGGGAAGAGACTTCGCCAGAGTGTCAACAATGGAATGGGCTGAGGCTCTGGGGGTGGGGGAGGAGAGAGGAAAGAAACATCCTCTTCTCCAACGCCTGCCAACAAGAGGCAGTTTACTTTGGGTCTCCACTGTAGCCCCGGGTTTCTGTTTCAGGCAAAGGCGTGGCTCTTGCTAAAAGGGATGCAAAGCAGGACTACAACCCTTTGTTCTGAGGGCGATGTTGTCATATCCAGCCCTGCCTCTGATCACTGCCTGGCCTAGCTCTGGGCTGTTAGACTCCTAAGAGAACTCCTAGCCTGCAGACCTCAACCCTGGGGGTGGTTTGGGCCCTCACATATGGCCCTGCAGGGGCCTTCTCAGAAGCCTCCAGGAAGGCAAGTTTGCTGCCTCACAGAGCCCAGCTCCTACTCTGCACCTTGGTAGGCAAGGGACAGGCCAGGCAGCGTTTCATTCCAGAGGATTTCCACTGGCAACAGAGCCACCTGAAGCAATGTGGCCTACCTCTTCTTTCTTTTCTTTTTCTCCTCGGCTGTTCCACTGCTCTAACACCCACATGATCTGAAGAGGGTACTCAGGTCACCATGGAACGTAGGTAAAAGCCCCAACTACACGGTTCACTTGGCCTAGCTTGGCTTCTGTAGCTACGTTCTCCTCCCCTCTCAAGGAGGGGCATTTCTGAGGTCAAACTACCAACAGGAGACCCAGAAGAGCCGAATGTGAGGAGGTCTGACCACTCAGGAAAAACCAGAGAAGAAAAAAGATGGTGCTGGGCTGAGATCCAGGGACCGCAGGGACTTTGCCTGTAGTACCAGTTTCTGCTCTGGGAATCCCATGTAACTCAGGAGACAGCTAAGCATCAACCTACCCCTCACTGCCAAGGCTGGTGGGGTAGGAAATGACAGGGTCTGGCCTGGGGCCTGCGCTGTATCTCCTACACACACGCTCACCCACCCAGGGTTTTCTGGAACACACTTTTTGGGGTTTAAGCCAAAATAGGTCGAACCACTGGCTTCAGACCTCTTCCCAGGCCTCAGCAGTCTCTAGTTTCGGGCCCCAAGTCAATCCTCCAATCTGTGGCTAACCAGAGAGCCCTGCTCCCCCACCTTCAGAGTTTAGGTTCTTTGGCCTCGCTGTTGGCCTAGAACACTTGGCCTGACCTGCATGTTCCTCCACCAGGAGGCCAGCAGCCCTGAAGACCGCAGGTGCACCTGGAACAGCCCTGGACCCTGTCCCTGAACAAGGCAGCGTAAGCTGAGAGGGCCAACGGCAAGTCTTCACTGTGCTCAACTGTTCTGTGCCTGGCTGAGGGGCTGGGGCCCTGACCTCTAGAGAAAGCCCACTTTGAAACGCTGGACAGAGATGTTAAGACAATTATAACCCCTAGGATTATAAACATTCTCCACGGGCCACATATTTGAAATGGGTTTCACAGCTGATTTAACTAGTAAACTGAGAAAAAGACAGGCAGGAAATACTTGCTGGGGTATCCAAAAAAGGAATTCTCAAGGTATTAAAACACCACTGCTCTCTCTTTCAGGACAGAATCCCACTGGGGCCAAGCTGGACTACAACTCCAGAATGCCCTGACAAGAAAAACGGGGCACAGGGAGGCCAGGGTTAACGAACAAACAAAGTCTTCAACGGCGGAGAAGGCTGGCTGTATGCGTTACTGATGGGGCTGAGCTGGGGCAGCAACCCTGAGTAGCTCTTGGACTACCCTGTGCCCAACCGTCCCCTTCCCCCATAAATATATTCTAAACTTTAGCCTAGTTAGTAGTTTTTTAATCAAAATTTACTATTATGGGATCATGTCCTGTCTTCTTCACAAATGTGAGTCTTCAGGGTTCAATCCCATGGTTGCGGCATTGGTCACTGGATAAAAGTAGTACACCTTTTCATGTCTACTTTCCAGAAAAGCAGAACCCAGAGTAAATCTCACATCTCCACCATCACAGAAGAATGCCAATTGTATTGCATAGCCTTGGCCAACTGAGCATAACTGTTTCATCAGCAAACCAGATTTCTACTCCCAGTACCTAACTGCTTGGCAAGATCATTTAATTTGTCTGTCATAAAGAACTATCACCAGCCAGCAGCCATTTTTTTTGTCTTTAAGAATAAGTTCTTACTATGTACTCCTTTCAAAGGCTGGATATCGAGGCATCAATTTTTCAACTCTAAACACTAGATTACCAGTATATTATAAAAGGATATAATGCAGGAGCAGCGAGATGGAACAGACGCAAAGGGCAAGCTATGCGGGAAGGGGCACAGAACTTCCATGCTCTCTGAAGGTGCCACCCTCCCCAAATCTCCACTTGTTCACCAACCCAGAAGCTCCTGCTTAATTGTTTAATTGTTTTGTGTAAGATGCTCACTCCTATGCAAAAGCACCTTGATCCCCTGGAGTTTCCAACCACTTGTCTTTCTTCCTTTTTTTTTTTTTTAAAAAGGTTGGAAGTTGGCTTTAATTTAATTTACTTATTTATTTTTGGCCTCTCCATGCGGCTTGTGGGATCCTAGTTCCCTGACCAGGGATCGAACCTGGGCCCCCTGCAGTGGGAGCGTGGAGTCCTAACCACTGGACTGCCAGGGAAGTCCCTCCAACCACCTTTCTGATCAGTCAACCACTAAAGCCAGCTCCACCCTCATCAGAAGGCCTTTGAACTCATGGTAACCAAGTACCCAGGACCACACATACGGAAGGCACTCCAGTTAAGGCTGCCAGGCTGGGGATGCTACTTAGTTTACATATTTGCACACTTACAGGTTTTTAAGAAAACATAAATACAAGGCTGAGGGGGAACAGAGGCTTGTTTGTACATCCTCAAATACAAAATCTGCTACTTGAGAAAGCCCTCAGGACAAACGTCAAGGAGGTCTCATAGGTGGTAAACATGAAGCACTCATTACTCTGAGACAGGGATCTTTAACCATGTTTGGGTCACTCATACTTTTAAGAATTCCGAAAGCCATGGACGACCTTCCTATCCCAACTCAAAACTTTTTAGTTAAAAAAAGAACATATCTGGGACTTCCCTGGCGGTCCAGTGGTTAAAACTCCACGCTTCCAATGCAGGGGGCATGGGATCCCTGGTCAGGGAACTAAGATCCCACACGCCATGCAGTGAGGCCAAAAAACAAAACAAACATATCTGCATCTTCATACAAAATTCTGTGTTTAATTTCAAAAGTTCCCAAATTGCCTAATATTAAGAACCTTGCTCTTCATTGAAATGCAGGTAAAAAATACGTGACATAGAGGTACCTGACAGTCATAAAAACATGCTAAGGGAAGCTGGGACACACCTATTCTGTAGGCTAACAACCACCTCCAGCTACTATGTGCCAGTCCCCATGTTAGGTGTGTGGGCACCATTTTGAGCTGTGTTTTACAGACCAGGAGGCTCAGGGCATAAAGTCAGCTGCCCACAGGCACGCAGCTAGGAGGCGGCAGAGCTGGGATTCAAGCCCAGGTCTGTCTGGCTCAGAAATCCATGCCTTTCCACTTCACAAAATTTGCTCTCACAAAATGTTCTTTTGTGCTGCTTGGGGCCTGAGCTAGGCCTGGATTGCTGCTCCAGACCCCTGCTTGCAGACCAGACTCAGAAAGCTGTGTTAAGAGTCTGGGACTGTGCCATCATGTATGGCTGACCTCTAACCAGTACTGCAGTCCAAAAGCATTATGGGGAAAAAAACACAAGGACCAGAGAGGAATTCCCAGGCACCCAATGGCCCCCTCCCTCTCCTGGGGCATGACAGTCACCAGTAAGTACCTGATCTAGGATATAGTTGCGTTTCTTCCGGGCAGCGATCTGGATGAGGCGGTTGAGGCACTGGGTGGCCTGCTGGATCAGGACGTCCCAGCGGCCGGCGTAGTTCCTCTGACGGCGTAGGCCCATCACCTGTGGGCAGGGGGTGGTGAGGGGTGGGTGGTCCTGTTTGCTGAGCAGTATTCAGGGAGTGGGAGGTGGATAAGGAGAGACCAGGGGCTATCCTTACCCGCATCTTATCCATGATGGCATTGGTACCCAGGATGTTGTACTTCTTGGAGGGGTTGGAGGCTGCATGTTTGATGGCCCATGTGGTCTTACCAGCGGCAGGCAGGCCCACCATCATCAGAATCTATAAGAACAGGCCCAGGAGGGACACTGTGAACCAGGAACAGTGTGTGGCATGGCAGCCTGGCATCACCCTGATTTGACGGTGACCGTGAGGGTGACTCTAAACCTCATGGCCACCTCTGGGAAATGGAAGCAATAACAGCGTCTACCTCATAGTACTGTTGTTGGGATTCAAAGAGATGAGGGTTGTCAGACTCTCAGCAGAGGGCCTGCTCTTATGAGTATTTACATTTTTGTTTAGGCAGGATTCAGGGGCCTCTGAAAGGGAAAGGCCCACGGAATAGGCACAAGGAGTGCTACAACCTTCCTGGAGTCTCAGATGGGGACAGACTGTATGCATAAGGATGAGAATCATTTCTAATCAGTACGTTTACAATTTGGCAAACACTGGATGTAACCAAAATGCCCAAAAAGAGGAAAATAGTGAGGCTAATAACAATGAGTTTCAAAAGAGGTGTTCATACGGTGGCACAAAGCTCACAAAATAACATTAAGTGAAAGGGCAGGATATCAAAATGCTTATACCATAAGATCTCAACTGTAAGTGTGTGTGTATAAGTGGCACCTAGCACACCAAAAGGCATAGGATAAGCTCCAAAACTTTCAAAGGAAACTTATTTGTGGATGGTGGAATTAAAGGAAACTTTAATTTTCTTTATATTTCTTAATTTTCTAGAATAAACACAAAATCACTTATATATCAGAAAGAAACATTATTTGAGGACAAAGACCACCAGTACAGCTTCTGCAGCCAAATCAGCTCTAAGTCCAGTTGCCATTTTTGTCCTCGGAGAGCCTTGGATGGGAGCGTGGAGCTGCACAACCTCCTCCAAGAACTCGCTCACCAGGAAGTGCCTTCACACCCTCTTCCGCTGGGAGGAAAGACTCCTTTTCCAAGATTCTGACCACACCCGAGGAGCAGTGTGGCAACTTCCTTTTGGAATCTTTCTGACATTTAGGTGTCTTACTTTGGTCCCTCCCTCTTTGGACTAAGCCACACACCCACAGCCCTCACCTCACTCTCACAGCAGCTTTCACCACACTCAGCTGCTGAATGTCTCCCCTCTGTCTTGGCAGCAACATGGCTCTGGAGAGGCGGCCACCAATTCTGGCTTCCGGGCCCACTCACCTCACACTCTGCCTTGCTCTTTGGTCCGACAGTGCCCCGGATCCGCTCACTCAGGGGAAGGTGCTGGATGAAGGTGAAGCCTGGCAGGACAGAACAGTAGGGCTCTGCCCTCTGCCCGAAGTTGAACTCCACTGCACAATTCTTCACCAGGACATGAGGGTAGAGGGCCTGACCCCCTAAGGCTTCCTTCTGGATTCGGAAGGCAATGCCCATCCACTTCCCATTTTTGGTGAAGGAAAGTTCCACGTCATTTCCACATTCAAAGTCCTAGGAAAAAAAGCCAGAGAAAGATAACTGCCAATGTTCTGCTTAAGGCACTGGGAGGCACAAGTCAGAGCAGATGCAGGGAATGAAAACAAAGCTGGCGTCCCAGATTCAAGTGCGTCCCTCCTCAATGTACAGATGCATTGGGAAGCACCAGGGAACAGCTCAGACAACATGCAGCCCAAAGCCCTCCTTGCCCAAGACCCAAAAAGCTGGTGGATGTGAAGTGTGTAATTTTAGGAAGCTCCAAGTATTTGAGTCTTGTGCCTAGCCTGAGATGGAGAGGAAGGCAAAAGCGGTCCTGTCCATTCTCATCCACAGCAAGATAACAGATGGAAAGAAAGCCACAGCAGGGTCTTTTAAGTCAGGCCCAGCTCTACACGTGCATTCATTTATATGCTCTTCTTGATGCTTATGTCTACAGTGATCCGGGCCTGACACAGCTCAGAGCCTAGTGGGGAATTAGACAAGGACACCATCCTAATTCAGTAAGAGCACCTACACAGGAGCAAGATTCTCTGAGGAGGAAGTCAAGTCCTGAACAATAAACGGGAATGAGCCAAGTCTGGGGTGAGAGGAGAGAGTCCTAAAGAGAAGTGTTGTTTGTGTACAAATCTGGCAGTGAGAGAACATAGGGTCAGACTGGCTGAAGCATAAAGGATTGGGGATTGGGGATTGGGGATTGGGGATTGGGGATTGGGGGTGGGGGTTGGGGAGTAATTTCAGGTACAGCTGGAGAGCCAGGAAGGGACCATATTCATTAATTCAACAATTTATTGAGTCCTTACTGATCAGCTTAGTGGTTAAGATCCTGTTTTGGAAGGCAGGCTGCTTCAGCTCTACCATTTACTCCATCTTCAGTTTCCTTATCAAAAAAGAAGGGCCAGGGACTTCCCTAGTGGTGCAGTGGCTAAGACTCCAAGCTCCCAACGCAGGGGGCCTGGGTTCGATCCCTGGTCAGGGAACTAGATCCCGCACACCGCAACTAAGAGCCCTCACGCAGCAACGAAGATCCCGTGTGGCACAACTAAGACCCGGCACAGCCAAATAAATAAATAAATAATTTTAAAAAAAATTATTAAAAAAAAAAAAGAGGGGCCATGATAAGATTCTACACTGCATAGAGTTGTTCTGAGGATTTAACAGGTGAACGTGCTTACTACAGAGTGAGTGCATAATGAATGCGTGCTCTCATTCCAAGATGCCAGGCACTGCTCTGGGCTAAAGTGGTGGGGAGGAGACATGGTCCCTGCTCTCAGCGAGGGAGGGGCTCTCTGTTACCTCAGAAGTTTGGATTCGTGCTGACAGCAGCAGAGCAGAGCCCCTGACTTGTTTCAAATAGGGGAACGGCCTGGTCAAAACTGTGTTTCAGAAAGATCACTTTGGCTGCAGGGTAAAGGTTAACAATTACGGGAGACTCAAAACTTGGGATCATACAGGAGATGGAAGCAAAGGTCGGGTTCCTGATAGAAAAGTACAAGACGTGGTATTCCCTCCCTTTTGCATGCGGAGACCACCTTGGGACTTGCCCTTTGAGAAGCTGTGGAAGTCCCTTCCCCCAAGGGGCCTCCTCACCACCCTCCTCAGTGCTCACAGGGCACAGTTCTACACAGTCCTTTATATCTGTAAGTGTCCGTAAGCGCCCACACAGGTCGAGACCACGCAGGGCAGACATGCAAACATCTGTTGGACTAAATCCTGCCTCGATCCTCACAGCACGGTCCCTGCCATGTCTTCTCACCTGAGCAAGAGTGGCCCAGGTCACCTTTGCTCTACTGCGGAAATGAACATCGTGGGGGTTAGCCTTCCTTACGTCCACCAGCTTCACTATAGGAACTTACCATGTTGTACACAAACCAGCACCCGCAACTGACAAACCCACCACCGACAGCGCCAACTGTCAAAGAGGCAAGGGTAGCTGTGTCACTTCTGCAAAACCATTCCTGACTGCCACACCAGGGCCTACGGACCCAAAGTCCTTAAGCCTGGCATTATTCAAAGTGTGCCATTTTTGTAGCCTTACCTTTCACATCTCCTATTGTCGTCCCTGAGGTTCCAAGTATTTTACTCCTTATGGTTTGCTGAAATGAGTTATACTGTTCTCTCTACCTGGAAGGCCGTTTTGTCCTTTCTGTTTTGTGAATGTTGAGAACTCAAGTTCTGACACAAACGTCCTCCCCACCAGTTCCTTCAGGTCACTGATTTTTCACACCCCTTCTAACCCTTCACTCTGAGTCTTTTAAAGTGATGGCATTCTTTAAACAAAGGAAACTGAACATAGAATCTTAAAAGTAGAAGTAAAAATGAACAGGCTGAAGCAAGAGTCAGGCCTAAAGTTCCAAACTACCACACACTCACAGAACCTCACGCTCAGATGGGACAGAGTCTGGGGAACCCAGTCACATGCTGATGAAACATTAAATTGCTACAACCTCCCTGGAGTACAGTCTTGATGGTAGCTATCAAAAATTAAAAATACACCTTTGACTCAGAAGTTATACTTTCAGAGGTAAATGTTACAACCATATTCCCACAAGAATGCAAAGATGTGCAAATTGTTCATGCCAGCACTGCTAAATGTGCTCCAAAGGGAAAGTGGGCGAGACTAAATCACACAGGATATCCATGTATGGGAACATGAAAAGCCCTCCAAGATACTCTGGTAAGTGGGAAAAAGATAAGCTGTCACTGCAGCACTGACTTCCAGCAAATAATTTCCAGGTCCACCAGGGGAAACTGACACCTGCATCAGAATACTAGGCAGCTACTAAGTAAAAAGGTGAGAAACTAACCAAATGTCCATTAATAGTTAATATCCGTTATTATAAACATGGTAGATCAACACAATGACTACAGACTATATAAAAGAACGAAGAAGTCCTCTGTGTAGCGATATATTAAAAAAAAACCTCTAAGATATATAGTTAAACAAAAAAAGATACAAAATAACATGTATAATATGCTACCTTTTGTGTAAAAGAAGAAAAATAACAATCACCTTTCTTGTATTTTGATAAAGAAATCCTGAGTACCAGTGGGCTTACGTGTAGGGGAGGGCATATGTGAACCATGGGTGGAGGGGGAAGGTCTGAAGAAGACTTTATACTGCATACCTTTCTGTATTTCTGGATATTTGTGGATACCACAGGAATTTATTAACTATTCAACAATGTTTTAAATTCAGCTAGATCTATACTATCTGTGCATACAGGGAAAGATAGCTGAGACTTACTGTTAAATGGAAAAAAATGCAAGGTCTGGAACAATGTGCAGAATATAAACATGGTTAATTTTTGTTTAAGAAAACATGCTTTTTATTAAAAAGATAATGAGGTTGTGAAAGACAAAGGAAGACTGAGAAACTGTTTCAGACTAAAAAGACATGACAATAGAATGCAATTCGTGATCCTGAACTAGAAACCAAATTGCTCTAAAGGATGTTGTTGGGACAGCTGACAAAATTTAAATGTGGACTATGGAGTGGGTAATAGCACTAAATCAATGTTAAATTTTATAACTGTACTGTGGTTAAGATAATAGCTCTATTCTTAAGAAATGCATGCTAAAGTATTAAGGAATAAAGACACAATGTAGATAACCTACTCTCAAACAGGTCAGATAAAAATCATATACATATATGTACATATATTTGGGAAAAATGGTAAAGCAAATGTCAGAATCTGGACAGGGCTCTATGAGAATTCCATGGTTTTTCCTTAAGTTTGAATTATTTCAAAGAGGGGGAAAAAAAAGAAAGAAAGAAAAAAAAAAGCGTACCTGTGTACAAATATGAGGACGGAGAGGGAACAAAACCAAGAAGAAGCATCCACCTGGGTAGCCTCCTCCCTGGGGCTTCATGGCACATTTTACAAACACTTAACTTCTAGTGATAATAGTGTTAAGTAGTATTTACTGAGCATTTATTATGTGCCAGACGTTGTTGTAAGTGCTTCTAATGGGTTAACTTAATGACTCCACATGAAATTCTAGGGTAGATGCAAAGATTCTCATCGAGAGGAAACTGAAATACAGGGAGGGTAGTCCAGGGCTGTGAATGGAAGACCACGGACTGTGTCTGGGTCTAGGGATTCTGGCCCCAGAGGCAACAGCCACACTCCACAGCACTGTAAGTGCTGGTCACTGCTCTTGGGGACTGAAGTTCAGCAGCAGTTCAGGCACCCTCTATCTTGTTCTGCTTTGCATCCATCCCCACCGTCCTCAAAGGCAACGCACTATTGGAAGCCTGGCTTAACCAATGTGAGGTGAAGGAAGGAAGAAGTTTTGGGATAAGATGATGCTAAAGTGGGACAAGAGCCAACATCACTGCCTTTGAGAACAGACAGGCTATTCTGTGGCAAAGGAAGATAAGAAATTCCTCAGTCTGTTTAGAAAATGTAACTCTGGTATCTAAGAAGGGAGGAAGGTTGTGCACACCTGACATCCCCAAACTGCTTCAGGGTGCCACCTGACGGCTTTGCACAAAAGACCTGAAGGGGTAGAATGGCAGAATTTCGCACAAAATGACTGCAAACATTCCAGCGCATCAAAGAGAAAGAGGTATGGCGAGAGTGGTTGGACACAGGGCAGACAATGGACAGAGGTATTCTGAAAAAGAAGTCTGCAGGTTGACCTGACAGGACCAACATTTGGTTCTGCCAACTCCCACAGGCTGCCAGCACTCACCGCAAAGCAGCCAATCACATCATTCTCTGCAAACTTGTCTCCGTAGTTTTCAAACCGGCTACTGGTGGACTTCTTCCCAGTGCCTCCATAGCCATAGGAGAAAGGCTCTTCGCCTGATGGAAGAAACAGGCAAAGGCAGGTTAAACCTGCGATGGTCACAACAGCCTTTATGGCTGTCATGTAGTTTTAACTAAAAAAATCATTTTCTTTACTAGTTTTACTAATCAGATGCTTTTGGCAGGGAAGGTAAGAAAGGTTCCGTTGAAAGGAAGCCCCTCATTATGCAGAACTTCTGAGGGCTTGAGGGCTTTAGATGTTAAGTCTGGGAGTAGGAGCTGAACTGAACCGCTTTGCACAGAAAGGGAAAATTTGGAAAAAAAAGGGAGGAGGGAAGAGAGGAGCTGGGATGGAGGAAGGTTGTATACTGTGATGCATCCCTTCGCTGTGACATTCAATATTCAGTTAAGTCTCCTAATGGCGTCAACTTTTGGTGCCAATGAGTTTTGGTCAGAAATCGGTAAAAGGATTTTGCTTCTGCAGACCGTGAGGTCTAACCCCTAGGAAAGGTACTGGATTGCCTTAGGCTACAGAACTGGGTGCCGATGCAATATGACTGAGACCCCAAGGGCCCTGGCTGACATCTGGGTTATAGAGAGATCCTAGGCCAGGAACCCAAGGAGCATCCTGCCAGTAAAGCAGGAGCCAACAGCATAAATTCCAGGCCCAGTTCTAGTATGAATCAGCTGTGTAACCTTGGACATCTGCTCCACTGTTCTGGGCTTTGTATCTTTATCTGTATCAACTACTTTCCACTTATTCCTCAAAACTGAAAGAAAGATAAAAGGAGATGACACATGAATCTTAAATAAAAACTGCTAATACGTATCAAAATGAAAAGTGCTTACTGGTTTTAACCTAGCATTTCTACTTTTAAAGATCAGACTAATTACACACAAGGACAGCTCAAGTGTTTAACAGCAAAAATTTGCAATCAACTTAAATGACCTACAAAACATTGATAAATAAGTGATACAACTGTAAAGTGAAAAATTATGCAGTGGTCAAAAAAGCTATACTTATTTACAAAAATATACCATTGGATATTAAGTGGGAAAGAGCAATCAGGTTACAATAGTCCGTATAATGTGCCCCATCTGAGAAACACAAAGGACAAAGGAACTGTCTGGAAGACTACAGATGAAAATGTTAACATTGGTCGTTATCGCACAGGTTTAGAAGGATTTTCATTTTTCTCCTCTGTAATGGCCTGAATTTTCACAAGGAGCACACATCATTTTCACTTTTTTCTTTACATGTTATTTTCATAATCAGAATGTTTTTATGACCAAGGAAGAAGGTCTCAGCATTGGTCACTGAAATCAGTCACTTGGGGTCAGAAGGTCACTGAGGCCTGGGGTTCTGTGAAAATTCAAAACCTCTCGAGGCAGGCCCTGCCTCTCTCCACCAGCCAGCCCTGGCCCCACTGGTCTCTGCTTTCTCTTTTACTCTGGGTTAAGCTCTGGACAGAAAATTCCAGATAGGATTTAATGGGACTTGAGGAACTTATTACTTTCAGCTTGGTTTGAGAACAGGAGACAACTGGTCTTTTTTTTTAAGAAAGGGAACAGTTTTCTAAAGAGAACTTTGGACCCTCTTCTTAAAGATGCAGGATAAATTTTTGTAGAAAAGTTGTTATATCACTGTGGTCCTTCCAACTGAATCCTGTATGTCCGAAGATGGGCAGCGGCACAAGCCTAATCCTTGTTGTCTGTTCCATCCCAGGATAGTTCTGTTCTGGGTCCAATGCGGGAAAGAGAAACTTAGGAAGCTTGAGAATCCAGGGACAGAGGCACCCGCTCTACTCTGGATTGTTTGGCTGACCTCCTCTTACCTAGCTGAGTGCTGCAGGAGTCCAGGGACCAACCAATACGGACAACGTGTGGGTCGGGCTCTGTAGATGGAAGGTGCTTCACAGAGATTTCCTCATTGATCTGGGAACAGAGAACAAGAGGGCTCAGAAGTGATTCTCTGGAGGCTGATGGGTTACGAGGCAATACAGGAGGGAAGTGCGCAGATGTTAAAAAAAAAAACAAAACAAGAATGGCTTTTGTTGCTGGGGAAAAGGTAACCACACTGCTCTGAAGGGCCTGTTGTACTGAAACCAGGGCCTCTAAAGGGCTTAGGAGAGTTCAGGGCCACAGAGAAGGGAATTTCAGAAAGTTATTTTTTAGTTTTAACACTTGCTGCAGGGGAAACAGGGACTCCCGTAACATTTGGTGTAGAAACATAAATTGGTACAATGTCTTTGGAGGGCAAGTTAGCAGTCTTTATTAACTACAAATGCACATGCTCTATAACCAAGCAATTCAACTTCCAGTTTATCCTATAGATACATACACACAAAAATATTCAGTGAGGCAGTGTTTATGTTGAAAAGGAAGGAAGGGAGGGAGGGAGAAAGGAAGTAGAAACCACCTATAAGGCACTGGTCACATTATGGCACATCCCTGACACAGAATATGATGCAGCGGTTAAAAAGAATGAGGCAGGGCTGATACACTGGGGTATGGAAAAATGTCCAAGATACAGTATTAAGTAAAAGCAGCAGAAAGAATAAAAGGTACCTTCTGGGGACTTCGCTGGTGGCGCAGTGGTTAAAAATCTGCCTGCCAATGCAGGGGACACAGGTTCGATCCCTGGTCCGGGAAGGTCTCACATGCCGTGGAGCAACTAAGCCCGTGCGCCACAACTACTGAGCCTGTGCTCTAGAGCCTGCGAGCTACAACTACTGAGCCTGCGGGCCACAACTACTGAAGCCCACGTGCCTAGAGCCCCTGCTCTGCAACAAGGGAAGCCACCGCAATGAGAAGCCCGCGCACTGCAACTAAGAGTAGCCCCTGCTCGCCGCAACTAGAGAAAGCCTGCATGCAGCAATGAAGACCCAATGCAGCCAAAAATAAATAAAAATTAAAAAGAAAAAAAAAAGGTACCTTCTGACTTAACCTTTAATTAAATCAGAGGTTAGACTGTCTAATAACCAATATCTATCTGCATTAGATTGTGGCTTTTGGAAAGTTACCCTCTGTCACTGAGTTTTGCACACACATTTTTCACATTTTAACATCTCCAAAGTCAGGATATATCTTACAATTGATGTGTGAAAGCCCTCTGTCAGTATAATTGGGAGGGTTTCTCTACGAGTAGCACAAAACAATGTGCAACTTAGAATCAACATCTTAGCCAAGCAAATACGATAACCCTTGGTCTTAGCTTCCATCTCTGAAAAATGGGGGACAACAGTACGTATTTCATGATGATACTGTGAGGATTAATGGAGAGATCCATGAAAAGAACTTGGCACTGTATCTAGCACATGCAATGTGTTCTGTAAGTATCACCTATCATAAATAAGTTTGGATATGCAAAGGATACACAAGAAATTGTTAACACATAAGGTATCTCTGGAGGGTAGGATGGGGATTGGGAGGAAGTGAGTATAACTCCGGTTTTTACCCTATACTTTTTTGTGCCTTCTGAACTTTATTAAACACGAGCACATATTATTTTCATAAACATAACCGGACGTGGAACTGTGGAGAGATGATGGTAAAGGATGACCTGATGGCAGAACTTTTCTTTTTCCTGCTCTTCCCTGGCCTCCCTTTAATTGGTGATGAGCAATTCTTTCTAGCTCACTGTTCTTCCAAACAACTCCTTTTCCCGGTTCTACAAATACGTCATCCCTAGAATGGTTGGCTATACAATACCTGGGTCAAACCCCATCAAGGAAAAATCTGTTTGATGAAGCAATGTATGGTCGGCCTGCTTTCCCCATATATTATTTAGCAATGACATAGTTCTTCTGAGTTCATTTTACTTTTTTTTTCTTTTTGCTGGGACACAGTCTATGCTCAATCAAATCTCTTTTGCAATCATGGCTCTGACCAAGGTGGTTGGTGACAGGCTATTCCAAAGGATGGACCTATTTTCTGTCCCGATCCCGTCTGGTTGCTCCCACTCACCTTCATCTCAAAGCACACACGGCCCCTTCTGACCCCATAGCTGGCACGGGCTCCTGACCACAGGTATGCAAAACCTTCAATTGTAAGTGGGTAGCCACTGCTCCGGTCTCGGGCCACCTTGAAGTGGAGGTCGCAGTTATCTGTGGAGGAAAAAGCCTGTATTTGGCTGATGTTTTAATGGTCCCGAGAGGGACAGACACAGGCAGAGGTAAGTTCCCCAAGAGTGTTAACCAGGAGTACACAAGCTGACACACTGTGGGGGCAGGTTCATGAGAAGCCAGCCGCATCGCCTAACCAGTCTCCCTTTCAGCACAAAGGCCCTGGACTACTGCAAACTGGCCTGCACAGGATGAAAGCAGCCACTCCACATAGGAACGAGGGTTCTTCACCTGGCTGAGGTCCCAGGATGGCTGTCAGGGGGGGCCCCTGGAAATAATACACACATACTTCTAATGGGGATGTACACTTGCTAGGGAGAGGGTCCATATTCTTACCAGTTTCAAGGGATTTTAGAATTTAAAAAGGTTAATCCCCACTGCCATACACTTCAACCATCTCCCATGCTAACTCTATTAGTGTGGAAGCCAGACTCCTGCTGCCAACAGCTGCACAAACATCTGAGCCTGATCCACACCCACCACCCAGGACCACTGTCAGGTGCACCACAGACTCCCACCTCCTCGTGTGGGCCTAGGACTCTGCTGCTCGGACTCTCCTCCCTCTTCAAGTCTTTTCTGACCATCTCGTCCAGTAGGCTCTCTCCTTTCTCTAAAGGCTGAGTGCCATGGTCTGTACAACTGGCATTTGATCAGATGCTGCTTCATGGACCACCGCCACCCAATACTTTAAAAAATGTTTAGCTTTACTCTGGGTATACTGTCTTTGAGATCTTGTGATAGAAGGGACTGTGTACGAGATGTCTTTATCTCTTCCAAAGCATGTAGCCACTGGTCTATAAACATGAGCTACGTAAAGAAGTACATGAATGAACTGCTATTAACTTTCCGCTCTGTTGAAAAGTGCAGTTCTCAGACTTGATTGGGCTTCTGGGTGTGTTTAAAAATTCGGATTCACAGGCTCTACCACTTAGAATTTGTCTTAGGAGGTCTGAGGAGGGACAGGACCTCTATATTCATTCCCCCAAGTGTTTAGATGCACAGTCAAGGGGAAAGCCACTTATCCAGAGGAAAGAAAACTGAACTGGAGGACAGAGAGCAGGGCAGGCCAGGTTAATGCCTGAGAAGACAAAACGGCATTGGTTTCACCAGGAACGTGAGCAGCTGATGGAAACTGGGGAAACGGCCGTCAAAGAGTTAAGTTTCCCCAGCAGCACTCAGGTTCCCCTCCCGCTTAAATGACAACCCTCCGTGTTTACAGGGCGCTAGGGTTTTCCAACTTGCTCTGGTATCCACTCTCTGATGAGTGTCACTCAAAGTCGTCTGAGGTATTAGGGCAGGATTATTCCTCCCTGAAGAGAAGCTGAGAAGTAGAATGACTTGCCCAGAATCTCACAGTTAGAGCTGAGAGCAGATCTTCTCTCTCCAAACCAGCACCCTCATTCCAGAGCTCTGCTGTTTCTCACATCTGAACTAACACTGGCTCTGGATGGTGCCGGGCAGGAATTCTGTGAAGGTTAAGGCAGCCTCCCAATACTGACTGGAAGGCAGTATCAAACAGGCACTCCAAAGACTCACATGTGTCGATGGCAACAAGGGTGTCGTCAAAGTCATCTTCATCCTCTTCAGCGGGAGGCTGAGGAGAGCGGCCCCTGTGTCATAAAGAGGTATTAAGTTACATGAGAACGGACAGACAAGGGAAGAAGGGAACTGAAGGTTCTGCTTGAATTTACAAGTGACCTCCAAGCTGCTTCCTGGATTTCAAGTTCTTGCCACAGAGGTTAGCAAAAGAACTCTGGAACTTTATATCCTTGCAGTGAGAGCAATGACTGTTAACTCCTAGGGTAGAGTCAGGGACTGAAGAGGGCCTGCTCTGCTAACAAGGGCCATCAGAATCATTTAGAAAGCTTTTCCAAGAAGACTCTTCTCTCACACCCCCAGATTCTGATCCACCCCTTTACACGCTGAGAATTACCTCCATGCTGAACTGTGTTACCAGTGGGAGGCTATGGTAGCCCAAAGAGTACTGGGCCAGGAGTGGGAATCTGTAACAATTTAGATAAACCTTTTATTACAATTTGTCCATATTCCAGGCTTCCTAAAACTCCACATCTGAAAGGATTTGAAATGACCCATTTTTTTCAGTCTCTTTCTCTTTAAAAGTGTCCTAAATTATGAACAAGAGACACTCCTACCAGAATACTAAAAGGAACTATGCGAAAATACTGGTGGTTTCCAACATATGGGAATAAGGGCAAGGGGTGGAAGTGTGGAGTCTTAATGTTCAGCGTGCTGCCTGGGACGGGCTGGATGGCCTCACCACCACACGCTCAGACCAGGTACACTGGGCCCGTCTAGCTCCCGGCACTCCCCCAGCAGCAGGCTTCCCTCTGGTGGAGTGCCCTTCTGACCCTGCCAGTCCAAGGCTAGCACAGAGCCTGGTGCGAAGAGAGATCATCACATGATAAGTCTATCCTAGGAAGCTTTCTCTGTCACCCCTGGATGAAAGCAAGTGCTCGTCCTCTGCTCTCCATCAGCAAGTAGCTCTAGGTCTCTGTTCTATGGGGGGTAGTAGGAGAAACTCATAAGAGGTGGGTTCCATCTCCTGACTTTAGTCACAGCCATGAGACCCAGGCCCTGTCTTAAACAGTCACAAGCTAATTAGAGGATGGACTCCACCAGATAGGAAATGAAATGTGTCAGATGACCAGCTCAGATGAATAGAGAAGGAGTGATCATTCCTAGTTTCCCTGATTGGAAAAGGCTTCACACAGGAGCTGAAGGAGGGAAGGAGGAAGGGGTAGGTCTGGGCCTGGGGGCGAAGGGAGGGGGAAGGCTTGTCAGGAAAGGGAAGAGGAAATGACCGGGTTGGGGGGGGGGGGGGAGGCCACTCCCACCCATGAGCTCCTGACCCTCACACAAAACCCACTGTCCAAATCACCTGTGCCTCCAGGGTCTAGTCCAAGGGTGGGCACGTGTGAAAGCACTATGAGTGCTGATAATGAATGAATGAACAGATGGAGGAAAGGGGTGTGTTTCGGAGTAGATGAGGAAATAAATCTTTCTTTCAACTGAGGGATATCAAGCAACCGTTAAGAACAGAACACTGTGCTGGACTGCAGGGCAGTGGGGCAAAGGACTGAAAAGGCAGGCTGGCATCTCACATGTGCTTGAACTTTACCCTGCAAGTAATGGGAAGGGAAGAACTGAGGGAAGGACCAAATATTTAGCAAAGTTGAACCTGGTAGCGAGTGCAGGAAGAACTGGGGGAGAGTGTGAGGGAAGGGAGAACTCTGCTCTGCCCCTCCTGGCTAGTACGAAGGTGTCAGTGGGCACCAGGCTACAGACATACAGACCTACTGGAAAACGGGTGACCACTGCCTCACAGACCCACCTCCTATCCTCTCGGTGCTCGAAATACCCCCGTCCCCGGTTTTCTTCATAAGGCCTCTTGCGACTCTGGAACTGCTGTCTGTCTGGTTTGAGTTGAGATGCTTCAGGCGGGAGGAAGCTGGTGGGTGCCTCTTGCTTCACCTCTGTCTTCACTTCTACTGTCAGGACAAATCCAGATGGTCAAGACACTCAGAAACTCCTCAGCTATCACTTTTCTGGTCCCCTTTACCTCAGGAGATACTGGCACGATCCTGACTATGGTGACGAGGTCTGGGCACAGGCAGCTTGCTGAATTCAACGGAAGCCTGCTGAGGGAGCCAAGACGGCTGTCCTGGATAACAGGGCTAGAATAAAGGGAGGCTGGGGATGGCCATCCAGGCACATCAGCACCAGCAGTTGATGGGGTAACAGATGTCAGTCAGATAACTCTCAGGCTTCGTGGGGAGGGAGCGGGGACTTCAGCACTAAACAAGGACAAGCTCGCTAAGGGCCTACCCAAAGGTGAATGACTGCCTTGGCTACCTTGCCAAAGGCCCCATGAAAGTTGGCAGCTACCTTGGCCTGCACCAAGTGGGAGGGAGCCCCAAAGACTTCTAAGATTCCACAGTTCCACATTCTCTAATTTCTCCTCCCAAAGAATCTCTTCACTTCAGCTCCTACAAAGTTTCTTCAGTCTAGCAATGGAGGGGAGAAAGTCAATTCAACAGTGTTGTGGTCCCACAGCTAACTCTACCGGCTTTAATCACTCTATTACAAAGCCCAGAATCATTCCAGAAGGGAGGGTCTGCAGTTAAGCCAGCCCACAGGTGTGATGGTCTCATTAAGTCACACCACAAATAGGAAGTCAGGATGGGATAACATGCTGTGGACCACAGGAAAATCCCAGTCTCAGGCAGATTCCAAGGATCCGTGCCTACCGAGAGAAACCCATGGATTCAATGTAGCCTCATCTCTCTCACAGCATCTATGGATGCTGTGGATCACTCACATCTACACATTTCAGCATTCAACTCAATACCACCATGGATCACTCCCTGGCTTTGGCATGCAGACCAAATCTCTCAGAGAAGGCTCCTCGTTTCCTAGGGCAGAGATGGTGCTCACCCACCTGAAGAGAACGTCCATGGTTCCCAGCACAGCGCTGGGCTCACAGGAGCCCTTCATAAATGTCTGCACGGAAAATACTCTCCTTGGGCCAAATGATCCCACAAGTCTCACAGAGCCTGACACAAATCTACGGTTTAACCTACATTCATTAAAATCCTGAGCCACCCACAAGAAATGTCTGGGGATTTCACTTTGTGGATGAACCAGAATGGAATCAGATAGAACCAGCTAGATTCACTAAGAAAAGGCACTGGGGCCACAGCACAGTGAAAGGAGCACAAGACTGGGAGCCAGTCCTGGCTCTGTCATTACTCAACGGTAGGACCCTGCTTCCCCAATAGCAGGACACTACTGGTGAGGAGTGCTGCTTACTGACCAAGAGCAATGGCCCAGAAGCCAGTTTCCTGGTTCCAACCCCGGCCCTGCCACCTCCCCCATCTGTAAAATGGGGAGACAGCTACATTACAATTGTGTTTCCCAAACTGGCACTACAGGGAACTTTGTTCTACAAAGACACATTTACATGCTTGGGAAATCCTGGGTTTAAACAATGTGACACAGAGTTTTTCCCAATCCAGGACTTCTCAGCATCTTTAATGCTCTAATGAGCACAGTGACTCTCCCAGAGGTGGTACAGAATACGCTGCATTTTTCAGATGCATTTGTCCAAGGAACCTTTTTCTGAGAAGTCCCTAATAACATCTCCTGGAATGATACTCTTCAGAACGTGGGAAACACTGGACTAGATTTAGAAGGTCCTTTTTGGCTTCCACATTCTAAGATTCTAAGTAAGACTCAAATATTGGCCTCCAGGTCTCAACTCTCTAGGGTGTTGGTACTAACATCTGAAAACATACCTTGAAGACTCCCCTCTCCTAACACTTGGGAGTGGGACTCAGTTCTTTCCTTCAAAAAGACCTTGCCAGAGTGACAAAGCCCAAGTGGAATGCCCAAGAGAAAGATGCAAAGTCTCTGGGAAGATAGGCACTAGGCAGAAGGTAAGGGCCACCCACACATAGATTCTATTTCCTTCAAGAGAGACAGATCACGTGCGTTTTCCCACCTGGGCGATAGGCCTGCTGCTGCTGGTCCATTTCCAGCGTTCTCCTCTCGTAGCCTGACTCGTTCTCTTTCTTGATGACCTGCGTCTCATAGAATTGGTTCTGCATGGTAATATTGTCCATGACATCTTAAAACAAAAAATGGCCAGTTAGAAGGGTGTTTCTTGGGACTAGAGGTAGCTTTTTAATGCAAAATGACACCATCCCCACTGGGGACAATTAGTCTGCCAGAGGCTAAAAGGTGTGATAACAACCTCAGATGGAAACCCACCTGGGCAATCAGGGGCCCCAGCTGCCCGAGGACATGCTCTCTTGCCCTTCAAAAGTTTGGAGATCTATCTGTGATTGGGTTCTACAGAATCCTAACATACAAAACCCAATGAAGCAGAACTGCTCTGGTTGAAGCAAGGAGATGGGAGAGTCAGAGAAGGGGTCCAGCTTGACCTCGCCCTCTAAGCCCCCACTAGGGTGGGGGGTAACTCCACGGACACCTGGGATTCCATGGAGCACAGTTTAAAAATTACCAGCCTAGCTGTCCTCTGATATGGTATAATGCTTGGAGAGCTACCTTTAGGGTACAACCTTAAAAACTGTTTAGAGCACAAACCAGTCCTCTGTCCGACCCAATTCACTATTCCCACCTGCACAGCCAACCCTCTTTAAGAATCTCTTCCACCCTGCAACAGCTGTAAAGATCAGGGGTAACCATCTCAGTTGAAGAGGAAATGGGGGAGGAAGGAAAGGAACTGTTAAGAAAACAGGAGTCATGATAATAGTGGCCTTCAGACTCATTAGGGATAAATCCGAAAATATTTGGAGTTAGGTGGGAAGGGTTTCAGGAAGGTGTCTTGTAGGTCCAGGAGGAACTCAACTGAAGGGTGGCAAGAATAACAATATCAGGGAATTCCCTGGAGGTCCAGTGGTTAGGACTCGGCACTTTGACTGCCAGGGCCAGGGTTCAATCCCTGGTTGGGGAACTAAGATCCCCCAAACTATGCGGCACGGCCAAAAAAACAAGAAAGAAAGAAAGGAAGAAAGGAAGGAAAAAGAATAATAACATCAACTACTTATGGAGTACATACTACATACCAGATGCTGGGATACAGCTCAGAATAAGCTTGCCTCACTAAAACCTTCAGTTTAGTAAGACAGACACACGTTAAACAAATACGTAAGCACAAAAATTATGATTGGGTTAAGGGCTATGAAGAAGTACCAGGAGCTAAGATCAGGGACCCAGAAAGTAAGAGATAAGCCTTTACTCAAAGGATACACAGGTGATGATAATTCAGTGACGAGAATGGAGAAAACATTCCTGGGGTTGGGATGACACATGTGAGAGCTCAGAGGTGGGACTAAAACCTGAAACTCCCTCAAGAACCTTGTAGGCAAACCCAGAGAGAACTCTGGAAACCTAGGGTTAGTAGTAAGCAGGTTCTCCACCCCAGGGGCAAGCTTTGCTAGGTGCCTCCAGAGCCCTACTAGTGGCTGTGCCAGGACTAGTGAGGCAGAACCACAGGGAAGGGCAGACTATTCTGCTGCTTGCTAACTGATTGGATCCTTTCTCAGAGGACAAATATATCTGGGCACAAACCAGGTGCGGCCAAAGGGAGGAAAGTCACAGATCACGTGGTCTGCTACAGGTCTGTTTACCAGGGTTGAAGGAAGGGTTGGAGGGGGGCATAAAAAGGGACCCAAAGGATTTTGTTGCAAGGGATAGGGGAGAAAGGAAGACACAGAATAACTCCTTAATTAGAACACAGGGGACCCTTTCAAACCATTTTCTTTCTTCCAGGCTCCAAGCACAGTGTTCTTCTCGCCACGGAAGTCTCACATCTCTCTTTCTGAGAATCTCCTGTGCTCACAGAGGAAGCCGTGCTCAGAGAAGCTAGGGTTCTGGGGCCCTTCTCCGCTCTCTAAAACATCCACCTCCTAATAATAGACAGGTCCAGTGCTAAGCCCCTTATGAACGTAATCTCATTCATAACAACCCTGGGGGGTGGGGACACTATTATTATCCCAATTTTACACACAAGGGAACCAGGGCTCACAGAGGTGAAGCGACTTGCCCAAGACAAAATCTGAGTCTAGAGTCTATGCTCTAAAGCACATCACTTTTCTTTGGAGCCACCTCCAGCCATTGGCCCTTCTTCCCAGGCATTCCTGCCAGGGTCTCGCCTGCCCTAGGCAGGCACACTGGGCCACTCCTTCCTTCCTTCACAGGTCTCTGCAATGGGAAGTACTTTTCCCAGCATCTGAGTCCTAGACAATAGCTCTCCACCCCAAACCTACCCTCAGATTGCCCTGCTCCAAGAGATTCCATCTCTCTTCAACAAGTAAATACCCAATGCCAACCCCAAATCCAGTCTATTCTCTGACCCCCTTGCTCTCCCCATTTCCTTAGCCCTATGGCTGAGGATACCCTCTTTTCAGAGAAACGACACAAACTCTGAATGCCAGAGTCCTTTCTACTTACTCTTCAACCTCTCCGATCCCTGTCCTGCTAGAAAGCCACCCTTTTCTAACTCCAGATTTAGTCCCTCCCATACCGGGGTCGCCTCCCTTCAGAAAGTAACAGATCTACTCCATCCCCTCTCCTTCAGAGTCACACCTTCTGGCTGATGCACAGGTTCCCAGCTACCCCTTGAGGCCCCTCCAATCCCTGGGCACAAAAATAATTGCTTCTGGGGACCAAGGAGCCCTCTTGTGGAGATGCTCAGCCCCAGAAACACTCCCCCCTACTCCACCCTGAGGTCCCCAGCCAAGTCAACAGGTTTTCTTTCACTCTCCACATCCTACACACTCTCCCCTCCCCTATATTTGACAGACCAGCTACACACTCCTGTGCTAGACACAAGGATCCTCTATCCCCTAGATACTCCATCGAGTATCTACTTGTTATCTACACCCCCCCCCCCGCCAGCTACCCTTGTTCTCCAAACATCCCATACTGTTAATCTAAGATCATTCAGCAGTAACCACTGCGTTATCTGTTCTCAGAGCCTTCCCAGCTCTAGACCTCCAGGTCTCTCACCCAGTGAAGCATCCTTCTCTCCCCCACCAGCTTCTGGACACCAAGGTTCCATATACCTCCTCTACAAGTCAACCAGAAGGTCCCCAGATTGCCAGCATCAAATGCCCAGGTTGCCCCTGCCTCAAGGTTGGCCTTTCAGCCCCGGATCTGAGTCCCCCAGGCCATCCTCAGTCAGATGGGAGTCCCCCCTAGTACAATCACGTGGTGGTCTCCCACATCCCCTAAGTGCTCCCCAGTCAAACACCAGAACACACAGTCCATCAGACCCTCCCCGGCCAGACACCAGCACTCCATTTTAACCAACCCATAAGAATTCTCGGTACCCCATCCAGCAGCAAACTCCAGGATCCTCCATCCTCAAAACTCTCCCAGCCCTCAAAACACGGCTCCCAACGCCCAGCCCATAGACTGGGCTAGCATGGCTCCCAAGCCTACCCAGCTGCAAACCCTAAGATCACCATTTTCAAGATCCTCCTCGGCCCCCCGATAGAAAACCTTCTGTTCTTCCGACTGTCTCCGGCTCCAGAAACCACGGCTTCCGGTTTCCGAGCCCTAGGCTCCGGAATCCTCTACACCCCCGGACCTTCCTCATCTCCGAAACCGAGAGCCCCCACTCCAGTATCTCCCCTGCACCGAACGCCAGGATCCACCCCCCGGTCGTCCCAAGGGCCTTGTCCCCAGATCCTTTTCAGCGGCGGATGGCGCGATCCCCCGATCCTCAGATCGTCTCCCCGACCTCAGGCGCCGGGATCCCGCGTCCCACAGCCCTTCCTCGGCCCGGACTCCGGGCTCCCCGGCCCCCGCCCCGCGCACTCTCACAATGTCCGTCGGGCCCCGAGTAGCCGCCGGGCTCCGGGTGCGGCTGCAGCCCGGGCGGCGGTGGCTGCGCGGTCCCCTCCAGCTCGGAGCCCCCCTCGGTCTCGACCTCCTCGTTGTTGTGCCCGGGTCGCCCCGGTTCGTCGTCGGCCTCGAGCTCCCGCTCGTCGTCGGGCTCCTCGGCCTCCAGCGCCGCCTGCAGCCGCTCAGCAAGCTCGGCCTTGAGGCCGCGAGTGTCCAGGCCGCGGCGCTGCAGCTCCTCGCGAAGTTCGTTCACCTTCAGACGGCGTACATCCATGGCCCGGGCCCCCGGGGCGGCCCCCGAGCCCGGCCCGGCCTCCCAGGGCTCAGTCCCCCTTAAACCTTTCCTGTCAGGAGGCGAAGGGGGAAAGGGGGGGGGCCCCCACTCCAATGGCGGCGGCGGCGGCTCAAAATGGCCGCCGCCACCACCTCCCCCCTCCTCCGTGGCCCCGTGCGATGCAACACGGGTGCGAATTGGCCATCGCATGGGGGCAACGGGCGCGGGCCCAGGGGCTCAGCCAATCAGAGAGCGTCTTTCAAAAGAACGTCAAAGAAAGGGCTTAGGAGCTGCCGGGGAGGAAGCGTTGGCCTACGTCGGTGCCGGGGCCGAAGCGGGAGGGCGGGAAAAGGAGGGAGGAGGAGCGCGCGGTGATTGGGTAGTGTCCGCGCGCCCGCTCCCGTAGGGTCAAATGAGGGAAAGGGAGTAAAGATTTGGACCAATCAGTGATGAGATCTCAGAATGAGCGTTTCTCCCCCCAACCCACGGCCTTTCCTGTGCGGTCCTTTCATCAAACTACTGTCTCTGTAACACATATCTTGATTGGTCTAAATCTCCCGCCCCTAGAGGAGTACAAGCGGGTAAAACCACTAGAAACCAATCAAATGGAGGGTCAGCAGACACCCCCGCCCCCCTTTCACGATTGCCTTTAGGAAACCGGAAAGAGATGAATTCACTAAGGACCTGCCCCTTGCCGTTAGGGCGGTTTCAAAACAGTCTGTCCACCAATCTCAGTTACTGTCTTATCTCACTAAAGCTAGTACAGTTGCATCGTTTTAGGAAAACCTACCCAGATTGGCCGTTCTGGTTACGGTCGGCCTTACGAATATTGCTGTAGAGGGAAGTATACGAAATCGAGATTAAGTAGATAAATTATTCTTAATCTGGAAGAAACTCAGTTGCCTTTATGAAAAGCAACCCTTTGACTTAAGAGAATCCTGAAGGTTTGAAAATAGAGGCTAGACTAACAGCGGGAGAAAAGTTGTAAAGGGAATCGCACTCTCTCCCCTTTGATAGTACATCTCACGGGGCGCCTCTTTATAGCTGCGCTACCGTCTTCCTCTATGGTTGGTATCATACGTGGAATGGGCACTCTGCACGCGATCATAGAGCCTTCCCCTCCGGAAAAACCTCCACAATTTCAGGGGTCTCTACCCCACATCCTCTAAACTGCTGTTCAGTAGATCCGCCTGTTCGGTGTCTATATTGACAAGCTCAAACACACAGGTCCGTAGTTAAGCCTCACTCTACTAAACTCCACAGAGTTTCACAATGTCTAACACTGCACCACCTGTCGCCTCTAACTCAAAAGACACAAAGCTTCTGTAAGGTACACTACCGAGATACACAATGCAAACGCCCGCTGCCCACTGAGCCGTACCTAAAGCCCACAAAAGCCACACAAAACCTCTACTTAGACAAAGGCGCACACACAACACAGATAAACAAATGGCGTGTGTGGGATCAGAAGCATCAATTCAGGGGATAATACACCAAACTTCGGTGTAGATGAGCCCACTAAGGTCGCCACAGGCAGGCGGCTTCAAATGATAAAGACACACAGGACAGTTACACTACAAGCTTACACCACGGCAACATAGACACACAGCACCCACTCAGAAGCGGGACAGACACTCACGTGGGCCCGTAGGTTCCAGTCCAGACACCCCGCCCCTCGCCCACGTCCGACTTCCTCTCTCCTCCCAGCTTTCCACAATGATTTGTTCTAAAAAAGTTTGTGGCCCGGATTGAACTGTTCTCCGTTCGCAGGAGCCACCACCTGGGGGCGTCCGGGCGCTGCCAAGGATTCCTCCATCTGCTGCTGGACACACCCAGGAACTTGTGCCTGCGATGCTTGCAAAACACAGTGGGCTTGTCTTGGCAGGAGTCCCTTTGCGGGCTCGTGATGATCGGAGGTGCTCTGTGCCTGTGTTTCTATGTGAATCTGAACGTTTGGGTGTGTGAGTGCCCTCTACGTACTCTATATTTCTGAGTATTTGTGTATGTATCTGTTACTCTAGTTTCTTCTATTCCTGGTGACTGCCTGCCTGTGCATGTTTGTAAACATGTTTGTATCTGTGTAATTTTGTGTTTCTCTGTGTCTGAATTTGTGTCTCTGTATTTGTGACGAGGTGTGCTTGAGTATGTCCATTAATTCATGGGTCTGTTACTTTGGAGAGGGGTAGGGTCTCTGTGTGACCCTGTGAATATCTATGTGCCTATTCCTCACTAGGGGTTTCAGTGAGTCTGCTTTTGTTTGCCTGTCTTTTTGTCTATGTATATGTTCATTTCTACCCTCTTTAGGGAGGGGAGAACTCCAAGACCCCACCAAACCGTCCTTTTTACTGGGGAAACTGAGTTGCCAGGGAGAGGGGCCATATGACAGCTAAGTGGAGACAAGAGGAGACAGAAGCATGGTTACAAAGTTTTATGTGATCTGAGCCCCTCTGGAGGTTTCAGAGTCCACACTCTGTTCAGGGGGCATAAGGGACTGGCTCAGGGGGGCACCATGGCCCCAAAGGAGGGAGTTTGTCCTTTGGGGAAGGGAGGCATCCTTAATGCATTGCACAGGCTTGAGGGTGCACACCCCACATGAGGGGAAGAGGAAGCAGAGGTGGCTAAGAAGGGAAGGATAAAACTATCCCACAAAGGATAAAACTATAAGTTTAAAACCTTGGAATTGTATCTTAGAATTCTAGACCTGTAGACTTTTAGAATCTTACAACATGTGAATCTTAGAACTATAGTGCCTAGAATCTTAAGACTTGGAACTGTGAATTCTTGGCCCCTTAACTAAAATCCTGGAAAGACAGAATGCAGCATAGAACTTAAAGGTGTCCAAAATTAAAAATGATTAAAACTTTGGCATCTGGTTAGTCACCACCAACTGTAGAGTCTTATACCATAGATGCTGAGGATCCAGAATCTTGGACCAATAGGATCTAGAGTGCCTTGGAACACAGAACAGAACAACATTAGAATCTTAGAGTTTAATAATCTAGAATCTTGAAGCATATGATCCGGAATCTTAGACATAGAGAATCTAGGTTCTTAGACTAGGTCTTGGAACATTGCATCTTAGAACATTAGACCTTAGAACCTCCATCTTTAGACTCTTAGAACTTTCTAATTGCAGATTCTAGCATTTTAGATCTTTAGGATCCAGAATCTCATAACAAAAGTTTCGAGGATCATAAAGCCTTAGAACCTATAACTGACCAGCATTAGAATCTTAGAACTTGAGAAGATCAGATCTTGAAGCTTTATGATCTAGAGTTTTACAGCCAGAGAAATTATACTCTATGAGGCTCAGAACATCAAATTTTAGAACATCAGACCTTAGAACCTCCATGTCTAGAATTGTAGAATTTTTACAATTGTAGAATCTTACACTCTAGGGATTCAGAACCCTAGAAAAATAAAATCTAGAATCATAGAGCCTTAGATCCTAGAATTAGAATCTTAGGGCTTTAGAACCTAAAATCTTGTGGGCTTTATCAAGACTCTTAGAACCAGAAAAGTCTAGAGCCATAGAATCTCACAGCCTTAGAATATAGGCCTTAGAACTTCCATGTCTAGAACCTTAGCACTTTAGAATTAGAGACTTTGGAATTTCAGGTCCTTAGAATCAGACCCATCTTTGAAACTTAGAACCTCTGAATCTAGACTCTTTAAACCTTAGAATCTAGAATCTTGGAATGTTAGACCTGGGAGGACCCTTAGGGATTGCAGTCCAATCCCTTCCTTTTACACACGGGGACACTAAGGTGTGGAAAAGGGAGAGGATCTGTCTGGGATGGAAGTGGAATGGGTAGGAGGAGAGGGCTAAGGTTGGGGGTAAAGCCAGGAGTGGGAAAGTGAGGGGGGGGTCCCCCAGTGGCAGTGCCTAGCTTGGGTCCTGAGAGGGAGTCCCAGGTGGAGGGTTGTCTCAGGCGCCATCCTCCTGCCCTGGGGGTGCTGGGGAGCTCCTGTCAGCAGGCAGGGTGGGGCCAGGAGCTGTTGAAGGGCAGAGGACATAGCGTCCAGCAGGATGGACCTCAGCGGCGGTGAGGCAGCTGCAGGAATCCTTAGGGTCAGGCTGAGTTAGGGGGTCAGCTCCTCCAGCAGCTCCAAGTGGTTCAGGATGACCCCCACCCTCATCCATGTTGACATAGAGGATTTCGTCTGGCTCCTGGGCAGGGGGCAGGGCCTTCAGCGTATTCTCCAGATCTTCCCGAAGCTCTGCAAAACTCGGCCGGTCTCGGGGGTTTAGCTCCCAGCACTGGGACATCAGGGCATACCTAGGGTAGCAAAATGAGGAGTGGGAGACTGAACAGGGGAGCATTCTGGGAGTTTGGGGGTATTTTAGGACACTCAGAGGACTGAGGGTATTACAAGGGAGTGGAGGAAACTGTAGCAGTTCGGGGGGCATCTATGGGGACTTGGGAATTCTCAAGAGTTTC
The DNA here is from genome assembly GCF_028564815.1 of Eubalaena glacialis. Taxonomy (NCBI): domain Eukaryota; kingdom Metazoa; phylum Chordata; class Mammalia; order Artiodactyla; family Balaenidae; genus Eubalaena; species Eubalaena glacialis. Next base: position 57,580,802 of record NC_083733.1, on the reverse strand, counting down.
TGAGGTGGGTCCTGGGACAGACACACTCAGGAACTGGAAAAAGTCTTGGGAAATCTCTCTGGGTAGGGGGTGATGTTCTAGTGAGGGTTTGCTAGAGTAAAGCTTCCCAGTGTGGTTCCCCAGAACAGACTCTAGCATCAAAGCTTTGCAAGCTGTATTGGTTTAAAATATGTACTCAGGGACTTCCCTGGTGGTCCAGTGGTTAAGACTCTGTGCTCTCACTGCAGGGGGCACGGGTTCGGCCCCTGGTCTGGGACCTAAGATCCCGCATGCCACACGGCGTGGCCATAAATAAATAAATAAATAAATAAAATTAAATATGTACTCAAATTCTTTGACATTCCTCCCTTCAAAAGATGGAGGCTACCTTCCCTCCCCTTGAGTGTGGGCTGGATTTAGTCACTGGATTCTGACTCGGCAGCAATGATAGTGTGTGTGATTCTGAGACTAGGTTGAAAAGGTATTGTGGATTCCTCCTTGTTCTTTCTCTTGGAATGCTCATCTGGGGGAGGCCAGCCACCATGTCATGAGGAAACTCAAGCAGCGCTATAGAGGGGTCCACGTGGCAAGGAACTGAGGCCTTCTGCCACAGCCATGTGAGTGAGCCACCTTGCAAGAGATCTTCCAGTCTCAAACTTCAGATGGCTTCAGCCCCAGCTGACATCTTGACTGTAACCTCATTAGAAACCCTGATCCAGAATTACCCTGCTAAGCTGTTCCCAGACTCCTGACCTTCAGAAACCATGCGAGGTAATAAATGCTTGTTGTTTTAAGCTACTGGATTTTGGGGATATAGATAACTAATACACCAGCTATACAGCCTTTGGCAAATGATTTTCCCTTGATGTGGGCCTCAGTTGCGCATCACCTGCCTATGGGAATAATAAGGGTGCCAACCCACTTCATATGGCTGTAGTAAGGACCAAATGACTTAATGCACGCAGAACACTTAAAACCATACCTTCTAGTAAATTGTATAGAAATGTTAGCTATTCTTCCTGCCCTCAGCTCTTGGAGCACCCAAGGAGGACCTGGAGAGTCTGAAGCCCCAGGCTCTCCCCTCCTGACCCAAGCAACATCTTCTCTTTACCCCCAAAGTGCTCTTCTCTGTGTGTTCCATGGGATGGCAAAGTTTGATAAGCACCACCCTGAAGGATTCTGAGAACATCTCACAGGAGCCTGGAGAGTTTGGAGAAGCTCATTATAAGGGTTTGGCAGAGGGCTCTGGGTGTTGAAGAGCACGTGGCGGGGGAGTGTGGGTGCTCAGGAGCCTGGGCGGAATTAGAATTCTTTGCGAGTGGGGACGTGTCATTATTCACTGCCCACGGATACCTGGCCGGGGTAGGGGTGCTGCTCCAGCCTGCGTTCCACACACAAAGCAAAGGAGGAGAGGGCACCTTTTGCTAATTCATGCCTCATGGGCTAATAGTGGTTCCGTGGAGCATGGGTGAGGGGGCAGGTGGGTTCCTCAACAGTCTGAGGGATCCTGTGGTTTTAGAGGGTCCTGGATACGTCAGGGCCATGCGGGGTGCTCAGAGTTTTGGGGTAAAGTCTGAGATGCGGGGAGGGGATACTAAGGGTCCTCACAGTCCGTCCAGACAGTCCACAGGCTGCTTCAGGCGGTTTCCCTGGCGCAGGTAGTCATAAATCTCGCTGTTCTCCACTCCTGGATATGGGGTCTGGCCTCGAGTGGCAATCTCCCACATTGTCACCCCAAAGGACCACTGTGGTGGGGCAGAAGGGAGAGAATTTAGGGGGTGTCTCCTGCACAGACGCCCTCACCCAACATACAGATTCATGGGTATCCCCACACTTACGTGGACACAGCTATCTTTGTGGGTGCATCACAGCTACTCACAGAAACGCTTTGGTACAGGTACACAGTTACAGAGGCAACTTGTGTGCACACATAGACCTGCCCACCCGTGCAAACAATTATACGCTCCACGGACACGTGGTCTCGGGTCACCCTCCACACCCTGGCTATACACATGTATACACTTACCACTGCCTCTCCCAACCTAAACTGTCTACATATCACATGTAGCAACCTGTCACCATGCACCCATGAGCCTGTGCATACCCCCGGCATGTCCACACCACCGTTCACAGATGCCCGCCACACGTGGTCCGTGTGGCAGACCCCTGCGCAGGGAAGCCCTCACGTCCCTGTGAGCCCAGGTCTGGTGTGAGATGATCAGGCCACGCCCTCTCCCTGCTCCCCACTCCTGCCAGGGGTGCACGTACGACATCGCTCTTGCTGGTGTAGACGCGGTCAGCCAGGCTCTCGATGGCGATCCACTTGACTGGCATCTTGGCGATGCGTCCCTGGCGGTAGTAGTCCCCGTTGTAGATCTTCTTGGAGAGCCCAAAGTCCGCCACACACACCGACATGTTCTCGTTCAGCCTACCAGATTGGGGAGAGGAATGGGGTCACGGCATCAGCCCCCTCCACCAGGAAGCCTGCCCTCATTCTCAGACACGTCTCCATCTCTTGCCCTGGCTGTCCTGCTTGGGGCTGGGGATCAGTCTCCCTGCCTTGCCCCAGACTGGGAGGGAACTGTGTTACTTCTTATACCCTCTGTAAAAAGTGGGTGGGAAAAGGGCTGCTATGGGCCTTCCCAGCTCTGGCTTTTTGCCAGATTCTAAGGTCCTTCCTAGGCTCCTTGGGTTGGAGTCTCTGATTTTTTTTTAACTGTGTTTTTGAAGTATACTATATACACAGAAACATGCACAAATCTTAAATGAAGAGCTCACTGAATTTTTTTTTTTTTAATAAATTTACTTATTTATTTATTTATTTATTTTTGGCTGAGTTGGATCTTTGTTGCTGCACGCGGGCTTTCTCTAGCTGCAGTGAGCGGGGGCTACTCTTTGTTGTGGTGCACGGGCTTCTCATTGCAGTGGCTTCTCTTGTTGCGGAGCACGGGCTCTAAGCGCGCAGGCTTCAGCAGTTTGGCTCGTGGGCTCCAGAGTGCAGCCTCAGTAGTTGTGGCGCATGGACTTAGTTGCTCTGCGGCATGTGGGATCTTCCCAGACCAGGGCTCGAACCCGTGTCCCCTGCATTGGCAGGCGGATCCTTAACCACTGCGCCACCAGGGAAGCCCGAGCTCACTGAATTTTCATAAACACACCCAGGTAACCAGAAACCAGATTAAGAAACAGAACATCGTGGGGCATCTGTGTAATGGAATACCACACAGCAAAGAAAAAGAACTACTGATACATACAATGACATGGACTAATCTCAAAACTTCATGCTGAGCAAAATAAGCCAGACGCAAAGGAGTCAAAATTGCGATTCCACTTACATGACATTTAAGAAGAGGTGACAGAAGTTGATGGGGACAAAAGTACAGAATAGTGGTTACCGCTTGGGGGCAGTGACTGGGAAGGGCAGGAGAGAGCCTGCCACGGGCCTAGAATTGTTCTTTATCTTGATCTAGCGGTGGTTGTTTCCATGGGTCTATAGACACGTAAACATTCATTGAACTGCATGCATAAAATGTGCATATTTTAGTGTATGTAGAATAGACATCGATTTTTTAAAATGAGAAAGAACGATTACCGGTACTTCCTTCCTGGCATATAATTACCCCTCCTAGGGTGATCAAGATCTTCACTTCTAGCAGCATGGATTACTTGTGCTTGTTTTTGTGCTTTATATAAATAGAAGATTCCCTGATTCTTGCATCTGAGTTTCTGGGATTCTGTTTTTTTAAGAATTGATGATTTCGGGGACTTCCATGGTGGCTCAGTGGTTAGGAATCCACCTGCTAATGCAGGAGACACGGGTTCGAGCCCTGGTCTGGGAAGATCCCACATGCCATGGAGCAGCTAAGCCCATGCGCCACAACTACTGAGCCTGCACTCTAGAGCCCGCAAGCCACAACTACCGAGCCCGTGTGCCACAAATACTAAAGCCCACGTGCCTAGAGCCCACAACAAGAGAGGCCACCGCAATGAGAGGCTCACATGCAGCAACGAAGACCCAACGCAGCCAAAAATAAATATTAATTAATTAATTAAAACAAAAAGAATTGATGATTTCTACCCAGGGTGATGGACTTGGGTAATGACCAACCAGAACAGACCCTGGAGGCCCCTAATATGCTAGGAGTTAACCTTTAACTGCTGTGTCTGGGGGGAGGGGGGTGGAGATGGGTGATACTCAGGCATCTAAGCTGGTGGCTGTGGAGCACATGGGAAGCTTGGGGAAGTGGCCAGTTGCCAACTGGTAAGGAAGTATTTTAATATTTTAACAACTTAACAGAAAATGTGACAGGTGCATAACAATTGATTGTCCGCTCTGATTTTTGGTGTCACTGTTACATTGTGGGCTTGACTAGGATCAGCCCACGTTACAGAAATAAAAGAACTTCCATTTTGACTGAGTCTATTCATGCCTTTAGACCTCCTTTCCAGTTTATAGGAAATAAAGGGAACACAGGAACAAGGCAAATGCCACCACAAGGAAACAGACACAACTTATACATGGGACATCCTACAAGAAAGCTGGCCTGATCTCTTCCAAAAGAATATGCCACAAAACTATACACAGGTAGTGGTGGTGGAGGGTAATTCTAGATTAAAAGGGACCAAAGGGGTACAACAACCAAACGCAATCTGGGAACTTTGCGTAGATCCTGGTTTTGGGGGAAGAAATATCCCGAAAAGACATTTTGGAGGACAATCGGAGGAACTGGAACATGGATATGATAGTAGGTTGTGTTACAGAATTATTGTTAATCTTCTTTGGTGTGATAACAGAATTGTGATTGTTTAGGCATAAGTCCTGATTTTAGGAGATACTACTGAAGATTTAGGGGTGGAATGTCACCATCTTGGCAACTTACTTTCAAATGGTTGAGGGGAGAGAGAGAAAGAGAAGAGAGGACAAATGTGGCAACATCTCAACGAGGAGGAGATATGGGTGTTCATTGCACAATTCTTTCAACTTTTCTGCAGATTTGGAATTTTTCAAAGTAAAAAGTTGGGGGGGTGGTGGAATTCCCTGGCGGTCCAGTGGTTAGGACTCCGCACTTCCACTGCAGGGGGCACGGGTTCGATCCCTGGTCCGGGAACTAAGATCCCGCATGCCCTCGCGGTACGGCCAAAAAAAAAAAAAAAAAAAAAAAACTGGGGGGGGGGCGGGGGGGGGCGGGGGGGGGCGGGGGGGGAACAAAGACATTTGTGAACATTTGCATGTCCTATAGAAGATTCTCTGATTCTCTTTTTTTTTTTGGCCGTGCTGCATGGTTTGTGGGATCTTAGCTCCCCGACCAGGGATTGAACCTGGGTCCTCAGCAGTGAAAGTGTAGAGTCCTAACTACTGGACCACCAGGGAATTCCCAAAGATTCTCTGATTCTCCAGCTTCTATTTCTGAGTCCAAGAATGTAATGAGACTAATATTCTAAGCCTGTGTGTACACACACACATACACACACACACCTCGCCCTCACTTTAGCCCTGGTTCTGGCCTATTTTCTGCTTGTCCCTTGGCAGGGGGTGTGGTCTCTTTATCCAGTGTGGCCCCTCCCCAAGGGTAGCCCCAGGTAAGACACTCAGCATGGAGGGGGACAAAGATGAGGCTTAAATGTCACCACCCTCATCGGTCACCTCTGCCCTTTTGCTCACCACATGCTACCCACCGAGCCCTCCCTCTTGTCACTTTTCTTCACATCCCAGTACTCCTTCAGGATCTCGGCTCAGGGCCCACCTCCTCCAGAAAGCCGGCCCCAGCCTCCTTGCTCACCTCTCTATTCCACGCCTGAGCTCTGACCTGCCTGAAGGCTGTGTGTGTCTAGCGCCCTCTTCCATCCTGGGGAGGAGGGCGGGGCGGGGGGCGGTGTCCCGGAAGGAGGGGGGATTCCTGGAAGGGTGGAAACTCACATGCAGTTCCTGGCGGCCAAGTCCCGGTGTATGAATCTCTTGGTACTCAGATACTCCATGCCACTGGCAATGTCTGCCATGAACTTCACCAGCATCTGAGTGGGCAGGAACTAGGGGGGCCGGGGCAGGAGGGAGTAGAGGTCAGCAGAGTCCCCGAGATCTATCCCTCCTCCCTTCCTCCCTCCTAGCTCTGCCCTGCGATGCTTTCCCAGGGCTCCAAGAATTAAATCCCATCCCTTTCTAACACAGCCCTATGTCATCCCCTCCTGCCTCCCTCTCTGTCTTGATCTCCTATTGTTCTTGCCCTTGACATATGCTCCAGCAGGGAGCCCCCTTTCTGGTCTTTAAACAAGCCATGCTTGTTCCCACCTCTGAGACTTTGCACATGCTGTGCCCTCTGGTGGGACTGCTTTCTCCCAGATCTCCCCACCTCCCACCAGCTGGCACCTCCTTCAAGGTCCCCTCCTCAGTGAGACCTTCCCTGTTCACCCAAATTAATTGCCTGGCCTCCCTGTCACTCATCCGGCTCTATTTCCTTCCTAGCACTTAAATTATCTTGCTTATTTATTTAACTTATTTATTGTCTGGTCCCCCCACTGGCAGACAGCTCCATGCAAGCAGGCTCCTGGTCACCTTGGCCTTCCCAGTGTCTGAGCAGTGCTGGGTACCTGCTAGGTGCTCAATTAACACTTGTGGGCCAGACAATAAAATGCTCTCACCACTGGCTGGTCCCCAAGCCGGGAATAGAGAAGGAAACTGTGTAGGTCTCCGTGTTTCATGAAAGGTAAGATGACCACGGGTGCCGGGAAGCCCTCTCGTTCAGAACCCTGGAAACAGACGCCTGAGTGCCCCCAGGCAGCCCTGTCACTGGAGTTGGGCAGAAGGGGAAGCCACCCCCTCTCCCACCTTCTGTCTCTCCCTCCCCCTCAAGTCTGGCCTCCAAATTGTTGAGGAGGGGGGTGATGGACCAAGCTTCAGAGAAGCCATTTCCAGCACTGTTCCCAGGGTTGTTTCTCCAGCCCTCCTGGGGACCTCAGCTATTTCTGGGAAAGGTCAGATGTCACATTCCAAGCTGAGGGAGAGAGGAAGGGGGGAACTTGCTGACTCTCAGGGAGCGGGGAGGAGGAAGCCTGGAGGTTTGATTTTCTCAGTGCCCAAGGGAGGGGTCTTCCCTCTGCTGCGGCCTCCACGGGGCCTGTCGACCCCCTAAATCTGCCCTCCCTCACCAATGAGCCTCATGACGTTGGGGTGGTCGAATTCTTTCATGCAGACGGCTTCACTCAGGAAATCCTCCAGCTCTGACCTTGTGCAGATGGCAACTTGGGGGAGAGAGGAAGGTGGATGAGGAGGAGAGGTGGGGAGGGAGAACTCTTTCCCTCCTCCTCCTCGGCCTCATCACCATCATCATCCTCTTCTTCTTTATCAAACGTGATTTGTAAGTACCAGGTGCTGTATTCAGCGCTTTACATCTATTAACTCATTTAATCCTCTGAGGAGCTTCCATTACTTTCCCCATTTTAAAGATGGGGAGGGGCTTCCCTGGTGGCGCAGCGGATCCACCTGCCAGTGCAGGGGACATGGGTTCGAGCCCCGGTCCGGGAAGATCTCACTTGCTGCGGAGCAACTAGGGCCGTGCACCACAACTACTGAGCCTGTGCTCTAGAGCCCGACAGCCACAACTACTGAGTCAGCGTGCCGCAACTACTGAAGCCCGTGTGCCTAGAGCCCGTGCTCCGCCACAAGAGAAGCCACCGCAATGAGAAGCCCGCGCACCGCTACGAAGAGTAGCCCCCGCTCGCCACAACTAGAGAAAGCCCGCGCGCAGCAACAAAGACCCAACGCAGCCAAAAAATAAATAAAATAAAAATAAATAAATTAAAAAAAAAAAAAGATGGGGGAGACCAAGGTACAGAATGGTTAAGAAACCTGCCTAAGGGCACACACAGCTAGCAAGAGGACTAGGCAGAGCTCAAACGCAGGCAGTCTGGCTCCGGGGTCCATGTGCAGCTCTGTGCTAGGCTGCTTCCCAGCACAGTCGCAGCAGCCCTGGGAGCCCTACCCTTGTCCCTGTTTTGCAACTCAGGACACTGGCTCATAGAGGCAAAGTGACTTGCTCAGCGTCACACCGCTGGGATTCAAACCCAGGTCAGGAATATAACCTGGTATGCAAGAGGCACTCAGTAATGAATGAGGGAATGAGTGATAACTCCATAACCCAAGCTTTTAGCCACTGTGACTCTGAAAGGATCATTTCTCCCTTCCCTCCAGCCTGACCCTCTAAGCTTCATCCCTACGTGGAAAGGACTTGGCCCTGGACTTCCTGTGCTGTGAGAACCTGGACTGGCTCCCACCCTCTCTGATGATGTAAGTAATACGGTTTTAGTCCACATTAATTGTGAGTTCAATGTGCCAACCCCAGCATTAAGTGCTTCGCCACACAACACCCTAGGAGGTAGGGACGTTATGATCCTTTTCTCCAGATGAGGAATGGGAGGCTCGGAGAGGGATAGTCACTAACCTGAGATCACACAGCGAGTAAATGATGAAGCCAGGTGTGCCTCATTCTCGACCTTCCCCTGCCCTGCTATGCATCACAGGGGGCTGGGCCCTTTGAAAACTACATTTCCCAGGCTCCCTTTCCTGCTGTTTCCTGTTGGAGTCTGCCAATGGGAAGCACTGATGGGAGATTGACAGGTGGGCGAGTGGAGGGGAGAAGTCAGGGCATTTCATCCTCTCTCTTTCTGCTTCCAGTATTGCCTTGGTGGTGGCTGTGTCTCCTTTGTGTTTCGAGCTCCCACAAGGTAGCCCCTAACTCTGTGATTCCTAAATCCCATCAGGGAGCTCTGGCTGTGGGCTCTGGTAACACCACTTCCTGCCTCTGCCCTTCGGGCCTGGGGGTGGAAGTGACATAGTGCTGCTGCTAATTGTCTCACTGCTCGCAGCTGTTCCTTCAGTTTTCCCTACACCTTTGTAGTAATCTCCCTGTATTAAGTTCCCTCTGTTGAAGGACCTGGCAGGGACTCCATTTCCTGTCCGGAAACACTGAGGTTCTGTGGTTGGGCTAAACTGCTGTTACCTTTCCGGTTCTTCTGCTTCCTTAGGGGAACAGGGAAGGGACCTGAGATTAAGGGATGGGGATCCCGCATGTGTGCACATGCATGTACAGACTCACTCTTCATTGTCTTCACAGCCACCTTGAGGATGGAGTCATCCTGGTTGAGCTGGCCTTCCATCACAGCTCCAAACTCTCCTGTGGGGGACCAGAGAGAGATGCTGACCTCAGGGGGGCGCCGTAGGGACTGCATTTCCTGTGGTTGGGCGGGGGTGGGGAGGACTTCATGGTTCAGGGAGATGTGTGTGTGTGTGTGTGTGTGTGTGTGTGTGTGTGTGTGTGTGTGTGTTATGGGGGGACTCACCTTCTCCCAGGGTCTTCCCCAGGGCCACCTTATGCCGGTCCACCATTACATCCCGCAGCTTCTCCTTCAGCTCTTCACTGATGCCCAGGCTGTTCACTGCATGGGAGGTAGGGGTAGACAGAGCCATGGAGCAAGGCTGACATCCAGACGACACTTGCCAATAAGGATACAGGCGTGCTCATTTTATTGCGCTTTGCTTTATTGCACTTTGCAGATATTGTGTTTTTTACACATTGAAGACCCGTGGCAACCTTGTGTCGAGCGAGTCTATAGGCGCCATTTTCCCAATAGCATTTGCTTGCTTCATGTCCCCATGTCACATTTTGGTAATTCTCGCAATATTTCAAAACTTTTCATTATTTTTATATTTGTTATGATGACCTGTGATCAGTGATCTTTGATGTTACTACTACAAATCACTGAAGGCTCAGATGGTGGTTGACATTTTTCAGGAATAAAGCAACTTAAAATTAAGGTATGTACATTGTTTTTAAAGATATAATGCTATTGCACACTTAGTAGACTGCAGTATAGTGTAAACATAACTTTTATATGCATTGGGAAACCCCAAAATGCATGTGACTCGCTTTATTGCATTATTTGCTTTATCGTGGTGGTCTGGAATCAAACCCACCATATCTCTGAGGTATGCCTGTATACCCATTGTTAAAATGCTGAAATACTTCTGCATTCATTCAAAATTAGCTAATGCCCAGAGCACCCTCCCCCCAGCCCCACCCTAGCTTCTCCTCTAAACCCCCTGAATCTTCCCCCAGAGCAGCAACTGAAGGGTTAGAGCCTGGCACATAATCTTGCACCAGTGGGCACCCTGATTGGTTAGCGTCCTGCCGTACCAGTTGTTAAAAACATTTCTTAACTGTTTATTGAAGTATAAACTGCAAAAATCATGAGTGAGCAGCTCAATGGATTTTCACAAACCAAACACAGCAGTGTAACTAGCACCCAGGTCAAGAACAGACCATGACCTGCCCTCTCGGGGGAGTCCACTTCCCTGACTTTTCTTAGTCTTTTAGTCTTTTCTGTTTTGGGATGATTAGTCTTTTCTGTTTTGGGATGTTATAAACATGGAATCACATAATATGTTCTCTTTTGTGTCTGGCTTCTTTCACTCAACACAAAGTCTATGAGATCACTGTAATGTAGTTGTTGTGTGTAGTTGGATTTATTATTTTCACTGCTGCGTAGCAGTCGTTTTCCAACTTATTGGCCTCAGGACCCCTTCACATTCTTAAAGTTATTGAGGCCTGAAAAGAGCTTTCTTTTATGTGGGTCATCTATACACCAGTATTTATTGTGTTCAAAATGAAAACGGAAAGATTTTCTTTTCCTTTTTCTTTTTTTTTTTTTGGCCTCGTGGCACAGCATACAGGATCTTAGTTCCCCGACCAGGAATCAAACCCGCGCCCCCTGCAGTGGGAGCATGGAGTCTTAACCACTGGACCGCCACTGCCAGGGAAGTCCCATGGGTAGATTTCCAAAACACAAGGATACACAAGCACGTGTGCAATCAATCAACAGGACGATGACATCATCACATATTAGGAAGCCTCTGGAAAACTCCATGGAGTGCTTGCGAGGGAATGAGAGTGCGAAAGGGCAAAAGATGTCTTGGTGTTAATATGAAAATAATTTTGACCTCGTGGACCTCCTGTGAAGGTCTTGGGTACTCCCGGGGACTCAGGTCACACTTCGAGAACTGCTGCTGCACGTTATTCCATTAGATTGCTGTGACCTCCTCAATTCCTCTTCCTTCTCCTTTTCAACAAATGTCTTTCCCAACCCCTTCTGGTGTCTCCCTGGGGCCCTGGCAGTCTTCTCACTGTGCCAGGAAGATACCTAACTCCGTCCCTTTTCTTTCTGGATCTGTTTCCCCAACTAGAGAGATTAAGAGATTGGACTGGATGGCGTCTGAGGTCCCTCCTTAGCTGGGACCCTCTATAATGCTACAATCCTCTGAGTGTCTATAGTTCTAAGATTCTATGATTTTTAAGATCCTAAGGGTCTATAGCCCTGGGTTATAATTTTTTAGGCCAAGATCTATTCTACCTCTCTCACATTCTTTAATTCCAAGAGGCAGTTAAGAGGATGGACTTGAGAGCGAAACTGCCTGGGTTTGAATCCCAACTCTCCAGCTCACAAGCTGTGTGGCCTCCAGCAAGTTACTTAATCTCTCTATGCTGCAGCCTCCTCATTTTGAAGTGGGGCGGGGGGATAACGTACCTAACTCATTGGGTTGTTGTGAGGATTAAATTAAGTGACATGTGTAGAGCACTTAGAACAGCCCCTGTCACAGAGGAAGTGCTAGGGTTGGCTGTTATCATCAGCATCATAATCATCTCATCAGCAGCATCTTCTTCATTGTCATCATCATCATGTTTATCATTATCATCATTATTAAGATGTTGTTCTAAGATCCTATGGCTCTAAGTTTGGTCTTTCTAAGATTTACTATGTCTAAGATTCAATTATTCTAAGGTTGTGTGTGGTTCCACAATTCTGTTGCTCTGTTGCTTGTTGTTCTGTGGTTCCAACATCCTAGTATTCCAAGGCCTTCAGAAACTTTTGGTTCATGCATCTGCAGAAGCCCAGCAGGCCCAAAGCTCTATACTTCTTATCCCAAACCCAGGCAGGGAGGCATGGGGTTCACTTACAGGTGGCTTCAGTGGTCCGACGGCTGTAGGACTTGCGAACACGGTACCTGACCACCAGCTCGCCCCTCTCCATTGTTGGTTCGAACACCTCTCTGGGGGGAATAGAGGGGAGATGAGGGCAGGGCAGAACCATGTGGAACCCCCTCCTTCCACCAACAGTGAAAGCGAGTGCCATCCCCACCCCCAGGCCTGCCTGCCCTCTCCTCCAGTGTTTGCTGAGCAAGTCTTGGACGGCTACCTTCTGCCTTCCATTCACTCCCCAGAGCCTTGCCCTCATTCTGATTCTTGGTAACCTCTCCTCCTGCACCAGCCTCCTCACGGTCTCCCCACTTCCGGCCCCTCCATCCCAGTCCATGCTGGCCTTCCGACCCACGTGGCTCCAGCTCACCCATAGCGGGTCTCTTTCTTCCGCCGGTGGACGAGGAACAGGGCCAGGATGAGGACACAGGCAGCAGCCACCACTGCTCCCAGCAGTACATACCACCAGGGCCACGAGAAGGCAGGGACTGGGGGTTCACTCACTGTCAGGGGGTACGCAGGACAGGTCATGGTTGAGGTCTTGGTTCCAGCTCCCTGGGCCCCAAGGGGGTGATGTTGAAAGGAGGCAGGTGTGGATATATTTGATGAGGCATGTGACAGGTGCATTCCCCTATCTGGGGAGACTGGGCTGGGCTGGACAGGGCATGCAGTGGATACGATAGGAGTGGATGTTAAAGGAAGAGTGTGAAACTTGTAGGACGAGTACGGTGAGTTAAGAGTGGGATGGACAGGGACTTCCCTGGTGGCGCAGTGGATAAGACTCCGCGCTCCCAAGGCAGGGCGCCCGGGTTCGATCCCTGGTCAGGGAACTAGATCCCACGTGCATGCCACACTAAGAGAGTCCGCATGCCGCAACTAAAAAACCCACACGCCTCAACTAAAGATCCCGCATGCCGCAACTAAGACCTGGTGCAGCCAAGATAAAAAAATAAATAATAATAAATAAATAAATATTAACGAAAAGAATGGGATGGACACTGGGGGATTGTGTGATGTGCGTGGAAGGAGTGTGGGATGGGAGTGAGAGACCTGTGCAGGGTGGGCTGTGCAATGTAATGTGAGCAGGCGATGGTTGTGAGTAAATCTCAAGTGGTGTATGGGTGTGTGATACGTGTGATGATTGTGCAAGGAGGGGGGACTTGGGTGTGGAAAACAGAAGAGTAGGGAGAGAACGCATACAGTGTAGGACTGGTGCACGAGGCATGTGCAATGAATATGCAAGGAGTTTGAGGCTCCAGGGACCAATGGCCAAGGAATATTTTTGAGGAGTGTGTGATGGCTATAGATGGGTTTTATTTTTATTTTTGGCCGCCCTGCGCCTTCTGAGATCTTAGTTTCCTGACCAGGGTTCGAACCCAGGCCCTTGGGAGTGAAAGCGCCGAGTCTTAACCACTGGACGGCCAGGGAATTCCCTGGAAGGGTTTTTGTAAAGCAAGGGATGAGAGTAAAATAAATGTGTAAAGGGGCATAGTGTGCAAAGGAGTGTGTAAAGAGTGTCAGGTGAGTACTGGAGGAACTGGGATATGTGAGGATTCAAGGAGTATTCAAGGAGTTTTAGATACAAGGAGGAGCGGTATTCATAAGGATGTAACTTTGGTGTGAGAGGAGTGTGGAACAAGCGCGCAAAGGACATGGGAAGGGAAGATGAGAAGCATGGGATGAATGGAAAGGGGGTGCAAAAAGGTGGGAGTGAGTGTGTAAGGAATGGAGGATGGGTATGTGCTGAGTGTACCAGGAGTTTGTTGTGGGTGTGTGCAGAAAGCGGGCATGGGTTAGGATCGGCTTGGGGTGAGGGAATAATGTGTAAGGAGTGTCGAGTGAGTGTGCAAGGAGAGTCACAGAATGTGGGATCGTGTGGACTGAAAGTTTTACAGTGCTTGCAATGTTGGAGGTATGGTGAGTGTGTAAAAAGTATGCAGAGTGTGTGAATGAGAAGTGTGGGTGTGCATTGGGTTTGGGAGGCACGTGTGAGGAATGAAGGGTTATAATGGGACGAACGTGAAAGGAGGGTGGGATTAGTGTGGAAAGGTATGCAAAGAAATGCAGGAAGGCGTGTAAGGATATTTAAGGACAGTGGGTTGAGTTACAAGAGGGGCTGTAATAGTGCTAGGAGGGTACAATGGGTGTAGGAGGAATGTTTGAGAATTGTTGGAGAAATATTTGAGAAGGATGGATAGGAGGGGGATAACTCACCTGTCTGTTCATTTATCCATCCATCCACCCACCCACCTACTAATTGATTCATCCACCCAACTACCCATCCATTCATCCATCCATCCATTCATCCACCACCCGTCCACTCATTCATTCATTCGCCATCCACCCATCAATTCATCCATCCATCCATCCATCCACCACCCACCCACTAATTCATGCATTCATCCATCTACACATCCATTGATCCACCATTCCATCCATCCATCCATCCATCCACCATTCACTGTGTACCTACAATGCACTGGGTCATTCCAGCCACCTCCATCAAGGACCACACAAACCCAAGAAGTAGAGGATTAGAGTGATGAGTTTGAGAAATATGAAAGGGATGTGAAAAGGGTATGTGTGGTGATGGGGTCCTCACTGGGCAATGAGGGAAGGGAGGGAGAAGAGGCGGGTGCGAAAGTCCTTACCCAGCTGGTGGATTGGCTGTCCTTGTCCTGTGAGGAGAAAGGACAGAGGGAGGACATGCTCAGAGAGGGCAAGACTGGTAAGACACGGGTGAGGGAGTGAGGCTCTCAGTACGGTTCCAGGTAGGAACAGAGCCTAGACTGGGGTAATGCTCAAAGGTACAGGGAGCAAGTCACGGGCATCTGGGGGAGACTAGGTCCCTGTGGGTAGGTTGAAGGGGGCTGAGCATGGCTTTGGAGTTACCTGGGCGCCAGAGCACCAGGGGCACAGGGAGGCTCCAGGGTCCATCCCCAGCGGCGGTGTAGGCTGCCACGCACACCGTCAGGTTGGGCACAGACCCGTCCCCCCGCAGCTCCAAGGTCACTTCTCGCCTTAGCCCTACGTCCATTAGCACCTAGGACGTCCAGACGTGGCATCAGAGTAGAGCTCCAGCCCCTAACACTTAAGCCTTCATCCTCAGCCTCAACTCCCCATCTTTCTCAAAGCCCTCTCCTCTCTCCTCATCTCCAGTCCCTCATGCCCTACCTCTTCCTACCCTGCATTTCTCATCCCCCATCCCGTCCTCTCCTTTCCATTCTCCATCCCTACACCCACTAAAATAACAGCTCCACCAGGACTGGGACTTTGTCTTATTCACTCCCACATCTTCAAGTCCTAGCATGATGCGTGCAACACGGTACTTTTGTTGAAGAACTGAATTCTCATCTTTTCACCCTCATCACTCCATCCCCTTCTAACTCCCCACCCTCTCTCCCACCCCATCTCTCCACCCCAGGGTGCTGCCTGCTCAGATAGTACCTTTGTGCCAATTAGGAAGAGGCACCCCTTCCTCAAGATGTTATGCCACTATCTGCTGTAAAACTGTCCTGGTAAATATAGGTCTACTGAAGCGCTTTGTACGTGATTCATAAATAGCCATCCCTAACCCTCTCCCGGACCCCTTTAACCGTCCCACAGTGTGCTCTCCTAGCACAGTGTGATGGCATCCTACCCAACCTGCTCAACTGTCCATGTCTGCCCTGTCATCTTCTCCCCACCACTCCTCCCTCCTCCACAGCCACTCCGCCCCAACCTAGCCAGCAGCACCCACCTCGGGGGTATCCTGACCTCGATAGGCCAGTCGGTACCCTAATAGGGTGCCCTGCAGGGGCGCCCTTGGCTCCTGCCAATGCACGAGGGCTTGGCTCCCATTCCGCATGGCGCTAACGTTCTCAGGAGGGCCCAGGGGCACTGGAGGACAGGGAAGAGGGGAAGCTGGCATCCCCACCTCCTCCTGACCCCCACCCCTGTTCCCAGGAAGTAGGGGCAGGGTACAGAGGGCACGCACGTGGGCAACTCGTGCAGGCCTCCCACGAGCAGAAGCAGAGGTAAGGGGTCCGGGAGAGATGCCAGTGCGCCACGCTGAGGAGCCGGGGACCAGGCAGGAAGGAGATCGAAGCCACATGGGTTCAATGGGTGAGAGGAGATGCCGGGGATTGTACTGATGTACGCAAGGGTCAGTGGGGCAGTGAGCGACGTCTCCTGGCCACCAGCCCCTTCTTACCTCCCTCCGGCGTCTCCACAGGAAGCCAGTGGGTCCAGGGTGAGGGGCCCTGGCTACTGACACACGCCACCCGGATGTGGTAAGGGGTGTGAGGATGGAGTTTGCCCAGCCGCAGTTGGTGAGGTGGAACAGATGCTTGTAAGGTGAGGGGTTCCTCTGGGGGGTCTGGCTCTCCCAGCCAGGTGCCCACCCCATCGTCTGACAGCACAGCCTGGGGAAAGAGGGGCGCGTGAGGACAGGTGGCCACGCAATCACTGGAGGTGCTCACACAACTCTCAGTGGTGATGATCCTGCTGTGACGACACAACTTTGCAAGGATGTGTGTGTGTGTCACAACTCCATGTTAGTGCAACATGGGCACCTGCGTTTGCAAAGCAAGGAGACCACCCAGCTGCACAATGTGACTCTGCCATCACTTGCAAGTGCCACTTCTGACAAGACTTTCCCTCTCTGAGCCTCAGTTTCCTCATCTGGAAAATGGGGGCTTAGAGGAGCAAATGCCTTCCAGGGTTGCTTAAAGATTCAATGTAGGACAGTTGCACAGTGCATGGCAGGTGGTCAGCATCAACAATAATGACAATGACATTCAACCACAGGCAAAAGCAATGTCCCACAATAGAAGTCAGAAAAGGGAATTCCCTGGTGGTCCAGTGGTTAGGACTCCGTGCTTTCACTGCCATGGGCCCGGGTTCAATCCCTGGTGAGGGAACTAAGATCCCGCAAGCCGAACGGCTCAGCCAAAAAAAAAAAAAAGTCAGAAGAGTGGGCATCTCTAGGGGCTGAGGGAGCCTTCAAGGGAGCTGAGAAGTGTCTGCATCTTGATTCAGAGGGAGGTCACATAGGTTAAACAGTCTAGGTGAACTCCAAAGGTTATACACATTATGTATGTTATACCTTAATTTTAAAAAAGAAAAGCCTTGGGACTTCCCTGGTGGCACAGTGGTTAAGACTCCATGCTCCCAATGCAGAGGGCCTGGATTCGATCCCTGGTCAGGGAACTAGATCCCACATGCATGCCGCAACTAAGAGTTCGCATGCCACAATTAAGGAGCCGGCGAGCTGCAACTAACACCCGGTGTAACCAAATAAATAAATAAGAAAAGCCTTTTACAGATCTGAACTCATTTGATCCTCACCTCAGCTTTGCGTTGTAAGTATGTGCTGTGTTTATGCCCATTATATGGATGAGGACACTGAGGCTCAGAGAGATGGAATCACTGGCCCAAGGACACCAGCTTGTCACTGATGAAGTTGGGGCCTGAACCCCATCCTGTCTTCAAAACCTTTGCCCTACTGACAACAAGAACGTCCATTCAAGAGCATCAGTAATAGTAATAATACTTCTCTTCTGTTCAGAGAGGCAATGCAGCTTAGTGCTGAAGAGCACGGATACTGCATCTGGTATTCAAATCCAGCCTCTACCACTCCCTAGCTCTGCACCTCAATTTCCTCATCTGTAAAATGGGATAACAACAGTGTTTCCCTACTTTGCAGGGTTAACTGAATTGACTCTCGTAAGTGTGTAGAAGAGTGTTTGTGCACGTCGAGAGTTTGTCATTATTATTTTGTGTGTGTGAGGTTGTCTGGCCGTGAGTGTCAAACTCTGCACATCCTGCACAGCGGCACAGGCTGCTACATCCACCTGGTCGCCAGGAGTGGCACAATCAGGATGGCAGGGGCCACGGCTGGGGAAGACGTCTGTACAGCCCTTCCCCACAGAACCACAACCCGCCACGGCCATACAACCCACAGCCACACAGCTCAGGGGTGCTGCCTTCACCCTGGGGAGCAATCAGGCGATGTAACCACGTCACACAGTGTGTTGGGAAGTTTACTGCTTAAGGCCAGATTCCTTTGGGTCCAAATCTTGGCTTGGATATTATTTGCTGTGTGATTTAGAGTGAGTGTCTTAACCTCCCTGGGTCTCAGTTCCTGTCTCTGGAAAATGGGCTTCCAAGAGTCCCTCTCTGTCAAGGTGCGAGGTTTAATGAAATGATGCATGTGAGCTGGCTTGCACATCCTGCCAACAGCTAACATTTTTTGAGTGCCAGCTGTGTCCCAAGCACCTTGCCAAGCACATTCCTGGATGAGCAAATTGCCTTCTTACCACCACCCTTTGGGGTCAATTTCTTTTTTCATTCCCATTTTACAGATGAGGAAACAGAGGCCCAGAGGGATTCAGCAGCTTGCCCAAAGTCACACAGCCCCCGTGTGGGGAGACAACAGCATTGCAAGGCCTGGGGAGGAGATGAGCAGATGGTGGGTAGCAGGATGGGGGGAGTAGGTCTCCATGCCTGATCTCTGACCCACAGTGACTGACCAGAAGGGGAACCTCTGCTGGGACAAAGGGGACGTGGGTGCAGACAGTCAGGCTCCCCCTGCCCACTCCTACTTCTCTTTTCCCTGGGTTGGCTGTGACCTCCCACTTGAACCCTTAGCCCATGCACAGCAGGAAGTGAGACCTGGAGAGGGAAGAGGGCACACTTCTGCTTTCTTGGGGACACTGGATGGATGTGGGTTGCGGGTACAGTTGGTGTCTGACCTGGCATTTGAGGTCTTCCCAAATCAGCCCGGCCTCTGGGATTGAAACGGTTTTATCCTTTTTAGCCATTGGGGAAGGCAGGTCACTTCCCCTCTCTGGGCCTCAGTTTCTTATCTTGAAAAGGGGAAGATGAACAGCCACTACTTTCTGGGGTTAAAATGTCAAGTGAATGTGAGATTGTCTCCAGGGCCAGGGTCTTTCTTATAAGAAAGGCAGCTCCCGTTTAATCAAGCACTGGCTCTAAATGGTCTTTAGGAGGTCAGGAGTGCCCTTTGGGTTTGGCGAGACAAGGGTTCGAATCCCACGTCTGCCACTTCCTGTCTGTGACCTTGGGCAAGTTGCTTAACTACCCTGAGCCTTAGTTACTTCATCTGGAAAATGGGTGTATCCATAGACCCTACTTCACAGACACTCGAGGGGCTGTGTGAAAAGCTGTAACGCAAGGCGCAGCACATAGGTGACATTCAATAAAAGTTGGTCATTTTCCATTATTGTCATCTCCCATCACACACACTGTCCCATCCTCACTTAAACTTAAAATCTCAGAGAACTTCAGGCCAGAACTGGATCTCATATTCAGAGATGTGTGTTGGTTTGTTTTTCTTATTCTAGAGTAGAAGCAACTTCAGTGCAGAAGGCTGGGTCTAGCTCTTCTCAGTTGTTAGGTATTCTTCCAGCAAACATTCCCTAGTCGATGTCTGGCCCTGCGCTGGGCAATAACAGGGACCCAGTGGTGGCTAAACCAGGCCAGCCCTGCCCTCCCAGAGCTCACAGTCCAGGGGGAGACAGACACCCCCAGACAGTGACAACCCAGGGTGGTCAGGGCTGGGACAGGAGAAGTACAGGGCTGTGGGTACCCAGTGATGACTCTGGGCCCTGCTGTCTCGGGGTTCCCATTCCAGCTAGAGTCAATATCACTAACACTAAAAAAATGAAAACAGCCAATAGTGTTTTTTGTTTTTTGTTTTTGGCAGTGCCACATGTTTTGCGGGATCTTAGTTCCCCAACCAAGGGTTGAACCCACGCCCTCGGCAGTGAAAGCGCAGAGTCCTAACCACTGGACCGACAGGGAATTCCCAAAAGCAGCCAATAGTTTATTACACATTTCCAAAGTTCCAGATACTATTTTAAGTTTGTTAATTGCATTCACTCATTGAATCCCCACAGCCAGCCTATCAGGTAGGTACCACCATTATGCCCATTTTATAGATGACAGAACTGAGACCCAGGGAGGTTGTGTCACCCGCCCAAGCTCATGCGGCCAGCAGCTGGTGGAGTCAGGATTTGAACCCAGGACATCTGGCTTAACCCAAGGCTTTAGTGCTTCTCAACACACGAATGGGTGGGAAGGGCTGGTTTCCCAGGGAGAGGATGAGGGCCTGTGGCTGTGGACGGAAGGAGGGCTGAGATGGAGGTGAGGAAAGCCTGAGGTCTCACCTGCAGGGTGCAGTGGGTGAGGGGATAAATGCCGCTCAGACCTGGGGTCCAAGCCACCTCCAGCTCCGTCGGCTGGCTGGAAACCAAGTGGAGGTCGCGGGGCCGCTGGGGGAGCACTGTGGACAGAAGAGGGGAGGAGCTGACCCCTTGCCCAAAGCTCCCCACCCTGCCCTCAACCCCAGCTCTGACCTTTGACCCAAACCCCCCACCCTCTGACACCCAGCTCTCCAGCTCCCTTTCCTGTCACCTGTGATGGTGGCCGTGCGGGATGTGGTGACCCCCTTGGCGTTATGGGCTTCACAGGAGAAAGAAGCAGTCTTGTTCAGGCCTGGGGAGTCATATGAGGGAGGGGCCCAGTCAGAAAGGGGAAGGAGGGGCTCCTGGGCCACGCTGAGCATCCCTCCACTACGCCCTACCCGACAGGGTCAGTCTAGCACCCAGGGGCACCTGCTTGAAGGGAGATTGTGGGAAAGGGAGATAATGCACTGGGAACACAGGCCTCCATCCCCAAACACAAGGCCAGCTAACACCCTACCCCACAGACACCCACACCCACACAGATAGAGACACATGCACACGTACACACACAGACACATACACTCAGAACCACATACCTAGACACACACAGGCACACACACTCACACACATGCTTATGCACAGAGATACACATACATACACAGACACGCAGACGCACAGAAACACTCATACTCACAGACACACCAGACGTACGCACCAGCACACACAGTTATACACACAGACGCACACACTCACATACAGAAACGCACATACTCGGGGACTTCCCTGGTGGCGCAGTGGTTAAGAATCCGCCTGCCAATGCAGGGGACATGGGTTCAATCCCTGGCCTGGGAAGATCCCACATGCCGCGGAGCAACTAAGCCCGGGCGCCACATTTACTGAGCCTGCGCTCTAGAGCCCGCGAGCCACAACTATTAAAGCCTGCACGCCATAACTACTGAAGCCTGCGCGCCTAGAGCCTGTGCTCCGCAACAAGAGAAGCCACCGCAGTGAGAAGCCCGCTCACCGCATCAAAGAGTAGCCCCCGCTCGCCGCAACTAGAGAAAGCCTGAGCGCAACAACGAAGACCCAACGCAGCCAAAAATAAATAAATAAACAATAAATTAATTTTAAAAAAAAGAAACAAGGTAATCAAAAAAAAAAAAAGGAAACGCACATACTCATACCTAGACACACACAAACACACAGACGTACACACACTCACAAATACACACAAGAATAGACAAAATCACACTGAGCCACACAGACACCTGTCTCGAGGCATACACATCTAATAGATACACACTTAAGAAACAGGCCCTCATGGGGGTGTGGAAATGTAGAGGTGTTTGCTCATTGACAAGCTTGGCTGCTACCAATCCCTCTCCCCCGCACTCACTCACTCTAGCTCCACTGGCCTCCTGATGTTTCTAGACGGTACTATGCATGCTCCCACCTTGGGAAATCTGCACTTCCGTTCCCTCTGCTTGGAACAGCATTCCCACAGACATCCGCGTGGCTCCCTCCCGCCCTCCTTCACATTTGTCACTCAGATTCCACCTTCCAGTCGCCTCTGTCCCCAACCACCTTGTTGAAAACTGGAACCTCCCCTCCACAACTAGCCTCTTCCCTGCTTTACTTTCTCTTTGATTCTTCTCATCACAGCATCCTTTACACAGTCCTATGTATCCCGTTCACTGTGTGTTGACCCCACTAGCATGTCAGCCCAGAAGGGTAGGGGTTTCTGTCTGTTTTGCCTCCTGCTCTATCCCCCCTGGGGCCTAAGATGGCCTGGCACACACTAGGTTCTCCATAAATGTTTGTTGAATGAGTGGATGAATTTATGTGGATACATTTATGTACTTATGAGCACTTCCGGGTGTGTACGTAGCAATGTGAGCATGTGTAATTCCGTGGGTGAGTTCGTGTGTTTTTGAGTGTCTGGGGGTGGATTGCCTCCCCTTTCCCAGTGTGGTGGTGGTGGTGGGAACACAGGCAGATACACACACATGCACACACACAAAGGCACATACAAGTACACAGACAAACACAAGAGACGCAGACACACAAACACAGAGAGATACACAACACACAGAGCTATACAACATACACAGATTCACACACACGACAACAGAGACATGCACACCCACAATGTCTGGGTGACAGGATGTAAGGAGGACTAAGTCTTCAATCTATGTGTGACTGCAGATCTGTATCTGCCTGTGTTTCTCTGCGTGTCTGTGGATGCTATACGCGTGCGTGTGTCTCCTGCGTTTGTTCTGCGCTGTGCTGTGTTCCCACCACCACCAGCTACCCGCAGACACAAAGTTTCCTTTTCTCAGTTAGCAGAGGGAGTGGAAGGAGGGAAAGGCGGAGAGGCCGGAAGGGGGTGGGCAGGGAAGCTCCTCAGCTCCGCTGCCCAGGCCGCAGTTCCCAGCCAAGGTCAGGTGTCCGGGCCCGCAGCCTCCGCTGCCCCGGGGAGGGACAGGACAGCCCCGGGCGAGCTGCCCGAGGGGGCGGGGAACCTGGGTCCCGTCCAGCCACCTGGCACGTGGGGGCCCGCCAGGGTCACCGCGCGGGAGCCCGCGCTGCCCGCCGCCGTTGGAGCCCTGGGGCGGGAGGGGGGTCTGGAGCCCGGTCCAGTTCCGACCGCAGCATTCCTGCCCCCGCGTGAGTCACCGGGGAGCCCCCCCACCCCCGGCACTTCCGGCCGGACTGGGATCTCCCTTCCCGGGCCCCAGCGGCCCGCACCTTGAGGGAGGGGGAGACAGGGGCGAAAGGGCCTGGGACCCCCTCCCCTCCGGCGGGCTCTCCCTCTACGACCAGCTCCAGATGTGCTTTCCAGATGTACCGTCCCTCTCCCCCTCGGCGCCCCGCGCCACCCTCCCCCACCCCAGAGCGCATTTTGCTTTTTCCGAGGGAATTGGAGGGATGGAAGGAGAGAGGGGGCACGCCCTGAGTCAGATCCAGGGACAGACACACACAAACGGACGAAATTCCTTGATACAGCACACACCACGAATTCCTACACACACACAATGAATCACACTTAACGTACAGGGGCCTACAGGGCACGTTACTAGCCCTAAAGCAGAAAACAGCAGCACTGGTTAACTACACAGGAGGATGCTGTCGCAAACAGGCAGTGACACAAAAGCATATTCTATGACTGACATGTATACACAAGGGGCTGACGCTGACGCACATACACAAAGAGAGACACACACATACACAAACACAAACACGCAATCGAACGAGCACACACTGACTACAGACACCTAGCAACACAATACACACCCAGGCTGAAGCTGACAGACACACAAACCTCCCCGCAGTTCGAGGTACACCCACCAAGCAACAAACATACGTTGAGGTTGAAGTGGACAAACGGATACACAACAGGACACAAATCAGGTTGATGTTGACTGGCTCACACAGAAACACAGCCAAGCCTTCAAAACAGAGCTGGACACACTCAGGTTGCTTCAGACACATTCCTCAAGATGCAGGCTGATATGGAAACACACACTTGCATCGACACACAGGGTTGCTGCAGACACACAAGCGTGGAGATGCTGCCTTGTGCATATAGGTGGCACAGACACATATATACACACTGGCTGGTGAGTACCTCAAGTTCATCCACCAAGAGGCAGTCAGGGCTGGGACTGACATACCAGGAGAGCAGACAGAAGCAGAAGGGTGTTGTTACTACCTGCTGTGAATCACACACACACACACACACACACACACACATGTCTATAGGGGTCCATGGGACAGAGTCACATACCAACATGCTCACCCTGTGACATATACACAGATGTCACAGAGCCATCCATACACAGCCACAGGCAGTGGAACCACACCAAGAAACACACCAAGTTGTCCAAGGACACATCCTGAGTCCACAAAGAAACAGAAGCTCCCACTAAGACACACTGACACCTAGAGGCACACGCCTGTAAGCTGGCATCGTCACCTCTATACAGGGAGGTATGGAAAATAGCCACAAGACACACTGCCGTCCATCACTCTGCCATCTCTCTTCACACACACATACGCACTCCACCCTCTCACAGTGAGTCACAGCTGTGAACACACAAACACAAAGAAGGACAGATAGCAGGCCGACACTGGGACACTTAGTCACACACACACACACACACACACACACACACTGACAGCCCCTGAGAAACTTACAGAAACATGCCATAAGGACCCAAACACAGTGGGACAGACACCGAAGGCGACAGAAACATAGCTAGTCTCACACACACACACACACACACTGACAGCCCCTGAGAAACTTACAGAAACATGCCATAAGGACCCAAACACAGTGGGACAGACACCGAAGGCGACAGAAACATAGCTAGTCTCACACACACACACACACACACACACTCACACTCTGAGACATCCACAGAAGCCGGCCCTCACTAAGGCACACCTTCATACAAACAGGTAGATGCACTGAGACACAGATCCAGAGGGACAGGGACACACCCAGACCTCCCACCCCGCCCCACACACAGAGACACACACAGAGATCCCCACCTGGCAGCTCCCTCACACGCTGATACACACACAGATCCTCTCACACCTGTGCCCCCCATTTCTCCCTCTTCCTGGGATGGGGTGGGGGAACCATCCCCCTCTCCCTCCCTTTTGCCCGGGTCCTGCCAGGCTGACTCAGGCCCCAGAGCTGTGGGCCTGAGTCACCCCTCTGGAGGCCGACATGCTCACCCCTGCTTCCTCGTACACTCAGGGCCCCCGGAATGCTGGGAATGTGGGCACCTCCTTCCACCCTAAGAGACCCTCCGTCAGGAGTCCCCTCCCCACGCCAGCAGATGGAAGCAACAGGTTGGGGATGCTGCAAGCCGATGCCCTCCAAGGTCCAGCTGCCTCCCTCTGACTGACTCAGCCTCCCCCATCTGTGTTCCTCTGCCTCTCCTTCCTCAGTGAGGGGAACCCCCTGTGCTCAGGGTCCCCCAACTCTGGCTGACCGCTGCGTGACCCCAAGCTAGGTCCTGCCCCATCTGTGAGGTGTGGAAGGGGATGGTCACCCTGAGGCTGGGAGGGTTTCTCCTTTCACTCAGACCTGTCGTGTCTCTCTCCGTCTTGGGTTACTTCTGTAAGGAGCTAGAGGAGAGGAAGGCCCAGTTGATTCCGGTGCCCTGCTTGGGGTCAAGGGCTGACACAAGGGGCATCAGCCCTCCACACACTTGGCCATGGAGCAGCTCAGAGGAAACCCAGGACAAAGAATTCTCTGCAGAGAGGCTGGCATGAATGGAGGGGGAAAGAGCAGAGAGACGGGGAGACAGACACACAGAGCAACAGAGAGAGATGGAGAACAGAGAGACAGAGAAAACATACAGAGGGAAACGAGATAGATGGGGACAAAAATGCAGAGACAGAGATACTCAGAGACAAAGAGAAAAAACTAGAGGGAGACTCAGAGACAGAGACAGACAGAGAAGGACAGAGGGACGAGCAGACCCTCACACAGAGGCATGAAGGGCTCCCCACTTCCATCCTGCCTGGCCCTCTGCACTGAGCTGACCACATCGCTGGACTCACCTGGAACACGGAGTGTGTGCTGGGCACTGTGGTCCACGGTCGCAGCTAGGGAGACAGCATCCTGGAGCCAGAGTAGGTCCACGGGCTCTGGGGGTCCCTGGGCCTGGCAGCTTAGGTTGAAGGGAGTGTTGGCAGCCACAGTCCTGTCCTCAGGCTCCTCCAGGAAGTAAGGCAGGCCTGGGCGGGGGGGCAGTGGTGAAGGCTGGGGTCCCTCTGAGCCCCCTAGGTGTCTGACTCACCACTAGGATGTTGTAGGGTGCAGGGTCTTTGACCCCTATGTCTGACCCCTCAGGACACCTCTACCCCCAGGAAACATGATCCCAATATCTGACTCTCCCCACCAATGTCTGAGCCCCAGGACATCTGAGCCTCTCATGTCTCTTTTCCAGAATGTCTTACTCCTGTTCTTCATGCCACTTTACCTATGAGGAAAGTGAGGCCCCTGGGGGGTGGGGGAGAGGGTTCAGTTGTGCCTCAGATCCTTGATCTGATCCCCGAATGTCCTGCCCCAACCATGTCTGACCCCAGGACAGCTGACAGCCCCAAAGATATCTCCCCCCCCTGCCCAAAACATACAATCTTGTGCAGGCCTGCCCCCAATAATTTATAGACTCCTCCAGCTGCCTGACCCTCCAAGATCTCTGACATTCCTAGGTTGTACGTCCCCAATGCACGCCGTGAATCCTCCAGCACCTCTGACCCCTCAGGATTCTTGGTCTCCCACGACCTCTGAGCCCAGGGCTCACCCTCCAGCCCGACGTAGCCAGGCTGGGACACGAAGGTCTTTCTGCCCAGGACCACGGCACACTGGTACCATCCAGCGTCTGAGAGCTGCAGGGACGAGATTCTGACAGGGCAAGAGGAGGGATAGAGAGGTTCAGGGTCAAAGCTGCACCCGGGGAGGGGGTCCTCAGAGCTGAAAGAGGAGAGTCTGGGCTGGAAACTCGTAAGACCGAATAAGTGGGTACTATTATTAACTCATTTTACAGAAGAGGAAAGTGAAAGCCAGGGTTAGTTATGTCACATGCTCAAAGCCACGCAGCTAGCGAGTGGCCACACTGGGGTCCAGCCCAGGTGGGGCTCCTGCGAGTGACTTTGCATGCACCATGTGATAGAGGTGGGGACACAGGGGTCAGGAGGGATGCGGGTCGTGTCTGGTTAGGGGAGGCCGGGCACCTGAGTTGGCTGACCACTTTCCAGTCATCCTGCCCGTCTTCGCCCAGGGGCACCTGGGTCTGGGTGCTGTCTGCCAGCTCTAGGACCTGTCCATCCCGAAGCCAGGTCACCTCGGGGGGCTCCCCCTGAACCTGGAGCTCACACCGAAGGGCCCCCATGAGTCCTCGGGCACCAGTGATGTTCCCTGGACTCCCCACGAAGGGGTGCCCCGCAGCCTGTGGGCCTGCAGGGAGATGGGGAAGAATTCGCTCAGGAAACCCTGCTCCCCGCCGACTCCTCGGTTCCACCCCTGCCGGCCTGCCTACTGCCAGGACCCCGCCAGGCCCTTAGGCCCACATAGTTGCAGAGTGACCTCAGCAAGGGGGGTGGAGGGTGGAGGCTTTGAGGGGAAGATGGGAGCCTTCCCAGGGGACTGGGGTCCAGCCTCCATCCTCCGTCCGTTGGGAGTAGGCCCGGGATCTGGCAGCCTCCCACGCCCTGACTGCCTGGCTGGCCTGCCCTCCCTTAGGGTCTCTAGAGACTTGACAGATTAGGCTGGTGGATGGTGGGGAAGAAAAGGGGATGGGAGGGAGAGGAGAGAGAGAGAAACAGGGAAGGAGAGGAGAGAGAGAGAAACAGGGAAGGAGAGGAGGGAGAGAGAAACAAGGAAGGAGAGTCAGAGAGAGGAACCAGAGAAAGTCAGGCAGACAGAGAGGGACAGACACTCGGAGCGACAGAGGATAAGAGATGGAGAGAGACACCCCCAGAGGGGAAAAAGTGGTCGGAGAGACACACAGAGGGAAACGGACAGAAAGAGACAAAAACAGACTGACAGAGACAGTGACAGAGACACCTAGGGCACAGGGAGAGATAAAGACAGAGACTGGAGAGAGAGAGAGAAATGGAGATCCACAGAGATGGTAGGATTGGAGGCAGAGCCCCTGGCCCCAGAGGTGGAATGCGCAGACAAACAGCCATGGGGTAAGGAGAAGTGGGGGGGTGACAGTGACGAGGGATTTCCCCTAGGGCTCTGGAGCCTCCTCATCCCGCTGCCTGACTTAGGGGTCCTTTCTGGAAGATTCCTTTCCAGGCAGCCCCCAGCTCAGCCCCTCTCCCCAAGGCCCCCAACTCAAGTCCAGCCCCTCCCCTTGCCCTCAGCTTCTCCTGTCTGTCTGTCTGTCTGTGTCCATCTCTTCCCGTCTCTGACCCTCTTAGTTTCTGTTTCTTGTCCTTTTGCTCCTCTCTCAAGAGTCCCTTTTCCTTTCCCTCTCTTGGTTTGTCTCTGTGTACACCCTCTCCCTCTGTTGTCCCAAGGAAACTCCCTGAGCCAGACCAGGACTCCCGACTCACCCCCCTCAAACACCTGCCATCCATCCCTCTCCTCTCCCTCCTCCCCCAGCCCCCCCCATCACTCACCCTTGGGAGCCACGCACCCCCAGCAGCACAGCACCCAGCACCAGGCCAGCAGGACCCTGCCCATCCTCGGGGCACCACGCAATCAATGCCAAACTTTCCTCAGAAGTTGCTGAGCACCCCGCGGGGGAGGGGGCAGGGCCGGGTTGTGCCCGGCCCTCCCCCCAGCTCCGGGCTCCCCGGATTTGGCACTGCCCGCCTGGCACAGCGGGGCGGGGGGCGCCCTCACCCGGCTCTGCTCAGCGGCGCCTTCCCAGCTCCCCTGCCTCCTTCTCTCCCTCCCAGATTTCGGGCAAAGCTTTCCCCGCCCCTGGCTCCCCCCTTGCCTCCGCCCACCGGCCGGAGCCCAAGGGGCCACCTGGACCTCGAGGGGTTAACGCGGAGAGAAGAGGACCAGCTCTGTCTTAAAGGGGCCCTGGAGGGAGGCTGAGGAGGGGGAAGGGGGCCCCAGGTGGCTACGCCCCTAATCGTGGGCCAGCGAGGCAGGGAAGCTGTGCGTCTCCCTAACCCGGCTCTGTCCCTCTGGGCTCTGTCCCTCTGGGCTCTCTCCGTGTCTGGTAAACATTCCTCCAGAACTCCGCTCCCCTCTGCGATGCCCCCCTCCCCTGCCTCCACCCCCAGCCCAGCCCAGCCAGGCACTCCCCCTCTCACTCACAGCTCCTCAGACAAGGACACACACACACACACACACACACTCACAGATGTCATCCACACACAGAGGCTGGGACAGGAGGAGACACGCAGGGGCACGCCACCGGCTCACACTCAGACAAGCCAGGTCAGGAGCTCCTCCATTCCTGGAGAAACCTCAGAAACCAGAAACGGGAGGACACTGCTGCGTGGGCATCCCTGGGGGAAGACTTGGGGAGACGTGGATCCTCATACAAAAGAGATCCACGTGGGCACGGAAACAGGACATCAGTGGATGGGCACTCACAGGGGTGCCCAAAGACCTGGGTGGGAATCCCGCCTCTACCACTAACCCTGTGAACTTACAAGTGACTGGCCTCCCTGAGCCTCGGTTTGTCCATCTGTAAGGTGGGAATAACAATAGAACCCACTTAGTAGGCTACGGGGAAGCTGTCCTGGGACAGTGCACACGTGCAGTTTTTTGCACGTGGTGAAGACAGCTGACAAGGTGCCCTTGATTTTTTGCATCTCATCTGTATGTCTCTCTGTGCACTTGCATTGCTGTCTCCCTCTGGTGGATTGTGTATCCTGATCCTTGTAGATCCAGGGCCTGTGTGTTGGTTCTCCTGCTTGTCCATTTACTTCCCACTATGTGTTTTGCACATGGTGGAGGCGAGGGGGTCTCTGCAAGCCTGAGTGTCTGTGTAGGAGGGGGCTGGGCACCCATCTCTCTGCTCTTGGCTGTTCTGTTTGTGTATTGGTATCCCTACAGCTCCTTATAAACTCCTCTCCTTTCAGCCTCCCGATGTCTCTCTCACCTGCCTCTTCTCACTCCGAGGAGTCCAGCCCCATCCTTTCCCACCAGGACCCTGCCTTGGCCTCCTCCCTGGCCTCCCCCCAGGCCTCCTTGCCTCCACTCTTACTCCCCCCAACCCATCTCCCATTCATAAGCAGAGGGATGTTTCTGAAACTCAAATCTGACCCTGTCCCCTCCCTGCTTAACCTTGGCTCCCCACTGCCCTCAGGGCGAGCTCCCGGCTCCACAACCTGGCACTCAGGGCTCTTCCCCATCAGCTTTCCTGAGCTGTGTCATTTGTGTCCCATTTCAGTGACAGCCTCAGCATCTATTCTGCCACCCAAGCCTGACCCTCAGGGTCCTCTTGGACACCCCCCACCCTCAATAAGTTTCCAAGTGCCAAGGAGGATTCGATTTAGCTCCACAAACCTTTCTCCTGCCTGGCCTTGCTGTTCTCCATGGTCTCACCCTGGTCCAGCCCCATCTTCTCCCACCTGGACCCCTGCTCTGGCCTCCTCCCTGGTCTCCTGGCCTCCACTCTCCCTCCCTTTAACCTGTCAACAGCAAGAAGAATGTCTCTCAATCCCAAATCAAATCCTTTTCCACCTTTGCCCTAAACCTTCCAAGATAAACCCCCAAACTGCTTGCCTCGTGACCCCTCATGTCGACCTGGCTCCTTTCTCTTGTTCACAAGCTTTAGGGCCTCCTCCTGCAGCTCTATGCCCCCAACTCCTACACACCCCTCAGCCCCATCTCAATTGTCCCTTCTCCTTGGCATCACTGCCTGGTCCTTCCCAGTCAACTCTAGGTCCCCGTGTTGTTCACTCCTAACACTTTGTCCTTTTCTTTGGCTTGGGTTGTCACAATATATTTATTGGTGTGACTGTGTGTCTCATGGTCTGTGGGCTCTGGGAGTGTAGGCACTGGGTATATCTTTGGTACCACTGTGTCCCCACCACCCTGTAAAAGATCTTTCATAAAGGGGCCAATTAATTATTGTGGCATTTTGGAGGGATGCAAATATGTGCAAAGATCTGCCCACTTGTTTGAACATGTTGGGTGGCCCTACACACCTAGGACACGTGTGGACCCAGCTGTGTGCGTGGCCAACTTGAATCTGTGTTCGTTCTTTCAAGAACTATTTGCTGAGTATCAAATATGTGTTTGCAACTGGCTTTCAAATGCATTTTATTTATTTATTTTTTTATACATAGTATTTTAACTTTATTTTTTATTTTATTATGGTCCCGCTGTGCGGCATGTGAGATCTTATTTCCCCCACCAGGGATGGAACCCTAGTCCTACAGTGGAAGCGCGGAGTCTTTTAAACCACTGGACCACCAGGGAAGTCCCTCAAATGCATTTTAAAAATGAGATGGGGGAGTTCCCTGGCGGTCCGGTGGTTAGGACTCGGTGCTTTCATTGCTGAACTACTGAAGGTGCAGGTTCCGATCCCTGGTCGGGGAACTAAGATCCCGAAAGTCATGAGGCGCGGCCAAAACAAAAAAAAAAAAGGTGAGATGGACAGGTGCATAGAAATGTTCCCTGTGGCAGAGGCGGGGACTCCACAGTGAGCAAGACTGCCCTCATGGAGCT
This sequence comes from Eubalaena glacialis, assembly GCF_028564815.1. Taxonomy (NCBI): domain Eukaryota; kingdom Metazoa; phylum Chordata; class Mammalia; order Artiodactyla; family Balaenidae; genus Eubalaena; species Eubalaena glacialis. The sequence goes on along the minus strand of NC_083733.1, from coordinate 57,549,447 downwards.
CCTATTCCAAGTGGAAGAAGGGAAACAGCCAGAGAAATATTTATCAGATTGCAACATGGTCAGTGAAGAAAAATAAAGCTGGGGAAGGGATAGCAAGGGGAGGGGGGGGAGTGCCATTTTAGAGAAAGTAGTCAGGGAAGTCCTCTCTGAGGTTATGATCAAGATCTGAAGTAAATTAGCAAGTGAGTCATATAGGAAAGGGCATTCCAGGCAGAGGGAACAGCCAGTGCAAAGGCCTGGGGGCAGGCTTGCAGAGAACTTCAAGGAGAAGACCCGTGTGGCTGGAATGGATGGGGGTCAGGGAGGAGGTGAGGTCAGGGAGGGCATTGGCCTGGGCAGGAGGACTTTGGCTTTTATTCTAAATATGACAGAATGCACTAAGGGGCTATTCCCCCCACCCAGCTTTACTGAGGGATAATTGGCCAAAATGTGTAAATTTAATGGGGAATTCCCCAGCGGTCCAGTGGTTAGGACTTGGCCCTTTCACTGCTGAGGGCTCAGGTTCGATCCCTGGTTGGGGAATTGGGGAACTAAGATCCCACAAGCCACGCGGCACGCCTAAATAAATAAATAAGTAAGTAAGTAAGTAAGTAAATAAATAAATAAATAAATAAATTTAAGGTGTACAACATGATTTACTACATGTATATATTGCAAAGGGATTACCACAATAAAGTTAATTAACCCATCCATTACCTCACATAGTTACCATTTTTTGGTGTGTATGGTGAGAACATTTAAGATCTATTCTCTTAGTAAATTTCAAGTATACAATACAGTATTAGCTATAGTCACCATGCTGTACATTAGGTCCCCAGAACTTATTCATCTTGTAACTGAAAATCTGTACCCTTTGATCAACATCTCCCCATTTCTCCCCCACCCCCAGCCTCTGGCAACCAGAATTCTTTTACTTAATTAAGTAATTAATTAATTTTTATTGAGAAACAATTGACATATAACACTATATTAGTTTCAGATGTACACAGTGATTCAATATCTTAGCAACTTTCAAATGTATAATACAGTATTATTAACTATAGTCACCATGCTACATGACATCTCTCTGTTTCTATGAATTCAGCTTTTTTAGATTCCACATATAAGTGAGATCATACTGTATTTGTCTTTCTCTGTCTGATTTATTTCACTTAGCATAATGACTTCAAGGTCCATCCATCTTTGTCACAAATGGCAGGATTTCCTTCTTTTTTATGGCTGAATAATATTCTGTTATATCACATTTTCTTGTTTAAAAATTTTTTTTTTTTTTTAAATTTTGGCTGCGTTGGGTCTTTGTTGCTGCGCGCGGGCTTTCTCTAGTTGCGGCGAGCGGGGGCTACTCTTTGTTCTGGTGCGCAGGCTTCTCATTGCGGTGGCTTCTCTTGTTGGGCGGAGCATGGGCTCTAGGCACGTGGGCTTCAGTAGCTGAGGCTCGTGGGCTCTAGAGCGCAGGCTCAGTAGTTGTGGCCCACGGGCTTAGTTGCTCCGTGGCATGTGGGATCTTCCCGGACCAGGGCTCGAACCCATGTCACCTGCATTGGCAGGCGGATTCCTAACCACTGTACCACCAGGGAAGCCTGTCACATTTTCTTTATCCACTCATCTGCTGACACTTAGATTGCTTCTGTACCTTGGCTATCGTGAATAATGCTGCCATGGACACAGGGGTGCAGATATCTCTTTTGGGATACTGATTTTGTTTCCTTTGGATATATACCAAGAAGTGGGACTGCTGGATCCTATGACAATTCTATTTTTAATTTTTTGAGGAACCTCCATATTGTTTTCCATAGTGGCTGCACCAATTTACATTCCCACCAACGGTGCACAAGGCTTCCCCACTGGCGGGCAGAGCAGGGGAGAGACCTGATTTGATTTGGTTTTAAAGGCCAGTAAGTGAAAAGTTGATGGGAAACTTTCTAACAGAGGGATCAAGACCTGGACACACTATATGGGACTATTTATTATTGAGATGTGATGCGCCTGGAAGGGGCCCAGCCCACCCAGTGAGGAGCTCTTGGGCCAGAATGAACCCAAATCTGATCTAACTCCCAGTTTACAGAGAATTCCTGGCAATGGAAAGACATCTTGAGTAGCACCCCAAAGATGCCATCAGCCAAATCTGGGATGTGAAAAATGGCACAGGGCAAATGACCCAGTTTCTTTAAGAAATTAGTGGCATTACCAAAGGGGAAAGGTGGGGAGGGATAAATTAGCAGTTTGGGTTTAAAATATACACCCTACTATATATAAAATAGATAACCAGCAAGGACCTACTGTATAGCACTCAATATCTTGTAATAACCTATAATGGAAGAGAATATAAAAAAAAGAATTATATATATTTATGTATATGTATAATTGAATCCCTGTGCTGTACATCTGAAACTAACACAACATTGTAAATCAACTATATTTCAATAAAAATTAAAAAAATAAGTGGCATACAAAAGGTTGGGGAATGGTTACAACTTTAGAAGACCTAAGCATCCAAATGAAGGCACTGCATGATGAGCCTTCGGATGTTGATTTGAACAAACACGCCTATGAAGTACATTTCTGCAACCATCAGGGAAATGTGAACACTAACACAGCAAAATTGCTAACTGTGATAGGTGTGAAAATGGGTATCTTGGTTGTGACTCTTAAAAAGTGGATTTTAGGGAATTCCCTGGTGGTCCAGTGGTTAGGACTCCACACTTTCACTGCTGTGGGCCTGGGTTCAGTCAGGGAACTAAGATCCTGCAAACCGTGTGGCCAAAAAAAAAAAAAAGAGTGGATTTTAAAGGGGAGTTATTTTCTTAATAAGTTAGGAGTCTTTCTTGGGCATAATGAAAGTTTTGGGTATAGATAGTGTGATGGTTATACATTGCGAATATATTTAATGCCACTGAATCGTACACTTACAAGTGGTGAAAATGATAAATATTATGTTATGTATATTTTACCCCCCCCTAAAAAAAACAAACTGAACACCACACTGATTGTAAATACTTTTACTTTGGGGTCCAATAATTTTGTTTAAGACATTTTGAGTTTATGTTTTTCTTTTGCTTGCTACTGGAATCATCCTAATTCATGTCAACTTTCATATTGATGCAGTGCAAGGTCCATCCTTCCTCAAATAAATGAATTTGCTGGTATTTCTGATCCCAAAGTTCCCTGAATGTGAATTTTGAGTGCAAAGGAAAGCAAGTCATTGCCTTAATTTAAAAGGAGGAAACCTCAAACCTCATTCATTCCTTTTCATATCACACTGACATAAAAAGTAGTAATAATAAATCCAAGAACTTAGCATGTATTTCGTTCCTATTAAGTTCCAGAATTTTTCACATCTCTTCTTTTAAATTTGGCAAGTCTTTTAGATGCTAAATCCTCAGTGAAGGTGTCATCAACTAGAAAGTGGCAAAGTTAGGATCTGATCCCCATCGCATCTTTCTATTTTCCATCATATCACTGTTTTGTGCTACCTCTGTAGAATTTAAGCCAAAAAATAAAGTGATAACATCATGGAAAATTTAAAAAAAAAAAAAAAGGAAACTTTAGCTAACGATCTATGCATTGCTGAAGCATTCAGAGGTCGATGTCTGCAATTTATTTGTTTGTTTGTTTTCGGCCATGCGGCATGGCACGCGGATCTTAGTTCCCTGATCAGAGATCGAATCTGCGCCTCCACAGTGGAAGTGCGGAGTCCTAACCACTGGACCACCAGGGAATTCCCTGCAATTTTTTCTGAAATGCCTAAAAATATGAGCTGGCTGGGCAGGTGGAAAGAAATGTGCTAATGCAGCATGGCAACCGAAGTGGGAGAGCCTAGGCGGTAGCCCATGGGTATTCCCGTATAATCCCCTCAACTTTGCTGCATGTTTGAAAATTGTCATAATAAAATGTTGGGGGGAAAAATGTCCTTTACTATTAGAAATGTGTATTCAATTATTTTCTGAGGTTTGCTTTAAAATCACTGTAAGAGAGTGATAGATGAAATAAAAATAGCCGAAAGTTGATGATTATCGAATGAGGCCCGGTCATGGGCCCACGGGTTCATTGTACTATTCTCTCTACTGTTGTGTGTTTGAAAACTTCCTTATTAGATAATTGACAAAGAAAAAGATGCTTCTGGCTCTCTAGTGAAGAGAAGGGAGGAGGGAAAGGGTGGCAGGAGAGGCCAGAGTGAGGGTAGGGTTTGTGTTTCGGCGTCTGCTTTCAGTTTGGGAGGGTGCCCAGGGTGGGAAGCAGTCACCTTCGGTTTTTCCCTAACTGAGGCCCCCCAACTCCCCTACCCGCACGCCTCCCACCCCCTGCCCTAGGCCTGCAGTTCTGCCCGCCCCCCAACATCAGCCTCGCGGGAAGCGAGGCCCAGGACAGCTCCCTCCCCACCACCCTCCACCACCTCCACATCTGCTACTGATGTCAACAGCCAGGGTAGGCGGGGGCCATGTTTTTTGGTTCCCGCCTAGCCTCCAGGGAGGGGTGGACCCCCCCATCCCCGCTCCTTACTCACAATGATGGACACTGTCACACACATACTAGGCCCTGCCCTGGGCCAGAGACAAACTTTTATTGCAAAATGGGGACCTTCGAGGCACAAGGACGTCAGACCTGGCCTCCTCCCTGAAACAGGGAGTTGGAATCTGGCTCCATCCACTGGGTCTAACTGGAGGCGGGTGGGGGGAGCAGGGGAGGTGTTCAACATGGTTATATAAGCTGGAGTGTGTGTGTGTGTGTGTGTGTGTGTGTGTGTGTGTGTGTGTTTTCCCCTGATCTGAGTTTCCACGTATGTCCAAGTTTACTTTGTCCCCAGGCTTGTGCACAATTGCACACTGGGGTGTGTCTGTATTTGGGAGCATTTGGGGGATCAGGCTGCCTGGAAAGGGGTGCCCTTGAGGGCTGAAGGTGCGGAGGAGGCCAGGGCTGGGCCTCCGTGGGAGTCGTATATCTTAGCGGGAAGATACCCCGGAGGTGGGCGGGTGTCCCACATGGGCTGGCTGTGTGGTTCAGTGGTTGGGGGCATGTGGATGGCGACAGTCTTAGGCCTGGATAGCGGTACGGTCACTCGAGGGCTGAGGACAGAGACGGTCTCTGTGTGGTGACATGAGCTGGCATGGGGCATGTTCTCTGCTCTAGGCTTCCAGAGACGGTGGCCCTGGTAAGTTTGATGAGTTAAGAAGGCACATGGGCTGCAAACACTGTGGCTGTTTCCGTGGCTTGTGAAGGCGGCAGCTGAATCCCCACGCGTGGGTTGTGGGTCCAGGGGAGCTGTGCTGTGTATGAGTTGGTGGGTTATCCGGGCATGTGGTTGTGATTCCAGATGGACTAAATTTATGTCAGTAGAAAGCTGCGTGGCCGAGTTGCCTTGTGGCCCTCGTGGGTGTGTCTGGGTGTGTGGTTGCGTGGGCCGATGACCCTGTGGATGTGTAGGCTGAATATATGTGTGACCGACTCTAGAAAACAGCTACAGGTGTGCGAATGTGGCTGCCTGTGGTGTAGACGTGTGGCTCAGGAGACACAGCCGTGTCCATGGCAACCGCCAAGGCTACCACCTCCCAAGTTTCCCTTCTTCATCCGGTCCACACAGTGGGGTGGGGTGGAGGTCAGCGGGGCTGGAATTGCAGCTGGAAGGCTTGAGGGATGTTGAAAAGGCCACTGACGGCTGGCTGGAGGCTCAGGGCACCTGGTGGGCATGGGTTCCCCAGCGAGAAGGCCTGTAGGATGGCGGTGAACAGGAGGAAGAGCTCGGTCCGAGCCAGGCCCTCCCCGAGGCAGACACGCTTACCTGGAGGGGAGACAGATGGCTCTGGGCCAGCCGTCCTCACACCCAGGCCTGTGGGAGGACCAGTGGGTGGACAGGGGCGGACCCAGCAGATACCTAAGGAGAAGGGCAGGAAGGCCTTGTGCTTTTTGAACTTTCCGTCTGCATCCAGGAATCGTCCTGGGTTGAACTCCTCAGGCTGTTTGAAGACCTCGGGGTCATGCAGGATGGAGCCAAGGAGGGGGAAGACCTCCGTGCCCTGAGGGGAGATCATAACAAAACTACAAACATCCCTCACCCCCCAGGCCTTCAGTCCTCGAGGGCAGAGCACAAGGGTCTGGTGTGCAGGGGAAACCGGTTCACAGAACACAGCGGCATCAATGTTTATCGAGTGCTTATCATGTGTCAGGCACTTTATTAAGCACTGTATATGCATTGCCTCATATGTCATAGGTGCACGTATTATACTTACACACACACACTCACGTACACACAAACTCACTAAATCTTTTTAACAAGTCTAGGGAACATTTAGTAATATGATCCCATTTTAAAGATGGGGGAGGGACTTCCCTGGTGGTCCAGTGGCTAAGACTCTGCGCTCCCAATGCAGGGGACCCAGGTTCAATCCCTGGCCAGGGAACTAGATCCCACATGCATGCCACAACTAAGAGTTCGCATGCCACAACTAAGGAGCCCTCTTGCCGCAACTAAGACCCGGCACAACCAAATAAATAAAAAAATAAAATATTTTAAAAAAACAAACCAACGAAAGATAATGTCTTAGAGGCTGCTTATAGGGCGGGGAAGATAACTCCACTGGTTAAACAGGGTGCTAGGAACAGTCAGGTCTGTAACTCGGTAGTAAAAATGGATTAAAGGATAGGGCTAACACTGATGCAACAGTGTGGAATATTAAAAAAAAAAAAAAAAAAAAAAGATGGAGGACTTCCCTGGTGGTCCAGTGGTTAAGACTCTATGCTCCCACTACAGGGGGCACGGGTTCCATCCCTGGTCAGGGAACTAAGATTCTGCAAGTCGTGTGGTGCAGCCAAAACAAACAAACAAACAAAAAGTGGGAAAACAGAGGCCCAGAGAATTTAAGCAACTTGCCCAAAGCAACATTTGGACATGGCAGAGCTTGTTATTTTTACATTTGTTTTTAAACTTTGGGGCTACGTTGTGATTCAGCTGTGGCTGTCCTAAGGCACTTGGCTAAGAGTCCAGCTTTCTGCCACTATGATCTTCTGGAGGTGAAGGGTGGGTGGATGGGGGCTGCCCATGAAGGCTTCCCCCGCCCAGGTTCGGGGAGAGGGGCAGCCCCTTCCGCTGAGATCAGAGTCCCCATGTTCCCAGGACTGTGGTGGAGGGTGAAGGAAGGTAGGCAGTACGAGGAGAGGGCGAGGGATCTCCTTTGTTAGAGACTCTGGCTAATGGGGCTCTGAGTTGGGAAGGTGAGTGAGGCTTCAGGAAAAGGCCACGCTAATGTTAAAATAAGAGAGAGGCAGATAGCAGTGGTTAAAGCATAGGCTCTGGGTTCAAATCCTGCCCCTACCGCTTGTAGGCTGGGAGAGCTTGCCAAGTCTTCTAACCTTTCAAGGCCTCAGTTTCCTCATTTGTAAAATGGGTGTGATAATGATGTAGTGTTGCTCTGAAGATTAAATAAGGTAATACATGTAAAGCATTTAGAATAATACCTGGCACAGAGCAGATCCTCGATCACAGATGCCTGTTATTGCTATTATCATTATCAGTAGTTGCTGTAGTTGCAAGAGTCATTGCTTTAGCAATAGTCGCTGCTGTGGTGTACATAGGAGCCCCACCCCCTGCACAGAGTTCATTCGGTGTTTTACAAGCATCATTTCACAGATTCCTTACAATCCCTAGATGATACTATTATTATTCCCAATTTAGAAGAGGAGGGACTTCTCCGGTGGCACAGTGGTTAAGAATCCACCTGCCAATGCAGGGGACATCGGTTCGAGCCCTGGTCCGGGAAGATCCTACATGCCGCGGAGCAACTAAGCCCGTGCACCACAACTACTGAGCCTGCGCTCTAGAGCCCGTGAGCCACAACTACTGAGCCTGCGTGCCACAACTACTGAAGCCCGCGCGCCTAGAGCCCGGGCTCCGCAACAAGAGAAGCCACCGCAATGAGAAGCCCGCGCACCACAACAAAGAGTAGCCCCTGCTCGCTGCAACTAGAGAAAGCCTGCGCGCAATGGAGACCCAACGCGGCCAAAAATATATAAATTAATTAATTAATTTAAAAGAAAAAAAAAAGGAGTAGATGGAGGTTCACAGGGTGAAGTGATTTGCCCAAGGTCTCAGCTAGAAAACAGCAGGACTGGATTCTAACTGCTATGAACTGGAGTCTACAATGAAGCTCAAGGAGGGAGCAGCTTGCCCAGAAGGCACCTTCGGTTTCCAGGGAGAGGTCGCCCCCTGGTGGTGCTGCTTCTGAGTTGCTCTGGAATGAAGGGGCAGGAACTGAGTGAGAGAGAGAGAGAGAGAGTGTGTATGTGTGTGTGTGTGTAGGGAAGGAGGGAGAGCCTGATTGTGTTTGCAGCCGGGTGGAGGGTGAGGGCCTCCGTCGGCCCTCAGTTCTCAAATTGCCTGTCACGTTATCTGATTGTCCCCACCACGATTGGAAGGGGTAGAATTAGGATCCATTGGACACGTGGGGGAAACCGAGGCTCAGAGACAGAGTCAAAAGGCAAGAAAAATGTACACAGAAAGAAACAAAGAGAGATGCAGAGACAGGGACACAGAAAAAGAGAGGAAGATGTCAGCCAGAGAGGAGAGAGAAAGAGGAAGAAGATGCAGAGAGAGAGACAAACTAACCAAGATCCAGAAGAAGAGACAAAGATAGCAACGGACTCAGGCCCTCAGGCCCGGGACAGAGACAGCCGCTGGGCCTGGCTGACCCGCACACCCACCTGGGGCAGGGTGTACCCCCGGAAGCGGGTGGTCTTGACGAGGGCTCGGGGCAGTCCCATGGGTACCAGCGCCAGCAGCCGCTGCGCCTCATGCAGAACCGCGTCCGTGTAGGGGAGGCGGGCTCGGTCCCACAGGCTTGGCGCCTGGCCGGGCCCCAGCTCCCGCGTCAGCTCCTCCTGCACACGCTCTGCACCCAAGAAAAGGAGAGTTGGAGGTCAGAGGTGGGGCGGGGCCCTGCGATCCTTCCCTCGGACGCCCCATCTTCTTTATTTTTAAAGGTTTATTTATTTATTTATTTGGCCATGCCACACAGATCTTAGTTCCCCAAGCAGGGATTGAACCCGGGCCCTCGGCAGTGAAAGTGCGGAGTCCCAGCCACTGGGCCGCCAGGGAGTTAGTTCCCGGATGCTCCCTCTTCCTGAGCAGCTGTGGTTAGGGGTGAGGCTGGCGGGCAGGGAGGAAGAGTCCTCCAGCCCTCTGCAACCCGGGTCCCACACACCCCGCGTGGTGGGCATCACATCTCTCCTCTTTCAATTCCCACAGCAATCCTGTGAGGTGGGGGACCATAATCTAGCCCCATTTCCCAGATAAGGACACTGAGGCCTAGTGAGCTGAAATCGCAGCTGACTCCTTGATTCCACCAAGGCACCCAGGTCCCATCTTCCAGGTCAGCCCACCCCACTGGCTCGACAGCACTGGATGCAGTTGCATGACCCTGAAATGCTGGAGTTCCTTGGGGCATATTCCCAGCCCTGCCTCACCCACTTACCCTCCCTCACCAACACAGCTTCAGGTCTTGCCTGTGCCCTGATAACCCCAATTTGTTTCTTATCTCCAGTCCTGATCCAGGTGTCTCGTGGCCTTCTGGATGCCTCTCCCTGGTGGCTCCAGGTCCCTCACACTCAAATTGTCCCCAAATGGCTTCAGCATCTCCCCTGAAATAGCCCCTTATCCCTTTTGTCTCCATCTCAGGGTGGCCTCATGGTCCCCCGGTCCCCTGGCCAGAGCCTTGGGCCTGTCCCTGGATGCCTCCCTCCCTTGTCATTCTCCACCACCTGCCTACTTGGACCCCTCTCTCCTCCCCACAGCTTGGCCCAGCCCTGTTTGTTCTCTCCGGCCTAGGTCCCTACCTTGTCCTCTGCCTTGGGCTCCTGGCATCCTCTTTCAGACCCTACAACCTACCTCTTCATGACAGACCAAAGGATTTTTCTAAAATGCTCATTTGTCCCTGCCCTCCCCTGTTCAACGACCTTCCATGGCTCCCCATGGCTCAGGATTAGGTGCACAATGTAGCACCAAGGCAGCAAGGCCGGAGACGCCTCCTGCCTCATTTCTCATTTTGCTAGACCTCTCACGGCAGCCAGCAGTCGGCAGACTTCTTGCTCTTCAGACGCCCCAGATGCCAGCTCATTCTCGCCTCCAGGCTCTGGCTCAGGCTGTCCACTCCCCTAAACATTCTTCCTCTCGAGCCCTCCCTCCTGTTCCCAGGGCCTGGCTGGTGGAGAAGCTGCCTACCTTGGACCTGAGGATATTTCAGCAGGAGCAGGAGAGTGTAGCGAATCGTGGTGCTGACTGTCACCGTCCCGGCGAACAACAGATAAACGACCGTCATCAGCAAGTTCTTGTCAGTGAATTCTGTGTTTGGGTCTTGCTTCTCCTGGGGGAAACCAGGCAGAGGGGCTCAGAGAACACAGACTGCGGGGAGTAGAGACCCAGTACAGCCAGGTTTGGGGTGCAGCACAGCAAGTTATAACTTTGTCAGGGAGTTTAAATAAATGTGTGGGAAAGTTGGGAAGTGGGCTCTTGATATTAGTTCTCTCGGGGTGAAATGTTTTAAAAAGAAAGAGAGTGGCCACTATAAAACAAACAAACAAACAAACAAACAGAAAATGACAAGTGTTGGTGGAGACGTGGAGAAACTGGAACCCCTGTCGCCAAGGGGTTATATAAAAGGGTGCAGCTGTTACGGCAAATGGTGCAGCGATTCCTCAAAAAGGTAAAATAGATTTACCATGTGATCCAGCAGTTCCACTTCTGGGGATTTATCCAAAAGAGTAGAAAGCAGGATCTTGAAGAACATTTGTATACCTATGTTCATAGCAGCATTATTCATAATAGCCAAAAGGTGAAAGCAACTCCAAGTGTCCACTGATAGATGAATGGATAAAGAAAATGTGCTATATCCACACAATGGAATATGATTCAGCCTTAAAAAGGAAGGAAATCTTGTCACACGCTACAATGTGAATGAAACTTGATGACATTATGCTAAGTGAGATAAGCCACAAAAGGACAAATAATGTGTGATCCCACTTATATGAGGTCCCTAGAGTAGGCAAATTCATAGAGTAAGGAAGTAGGAGGGTGGGGGCTGAGGGCTGGGGGAGGGAAGGATGGGGATCTGTTGTTTAATGGGTATAGAATCTCAGTTTTGCAAGTTGAAAGTGTTCTGGAGATGGATGGTGGTCGTGTGAATATCTAACACCACTGAACTGTACACTTGAAAATGGCTAAGTTGGTAAGTTTTATGTTATGTGTATTTTACTATAATTAAATTAAAAAAAAATTTTTTTTTGGCCATGCCACACGGCTTGTGGGATCCTAGTTTCCTGACCAGAGATCGAACCCGGGCCTCCTGCAGTGGAAGCACGGAGTCCTAACCACTGGACCGCCAGGGAATTCCCATTCCCTTTCATTTCTTAAATTAAAAAGATTTAATTATATTTGAGATTAACAGATACACACTACTATATATAAAATAGATAAACAACAAGGACCTACTGTACAGCACAGGGAACTATATTTAATGTCTTACAATAACCTATAATGGAAAAGAATCTGAAAAAGAATATATATATGATTCAGTTTCATATATATATATATATATATATATATATATAAAACCGAATCACTCTGCTGTATACTTGAAACATTATAAATCAACTATACTTCAGTAAAAAAATAAAAATTAAAAAAATTCGGGGGACTTCCCTGGTGGCACAGTGGTTAAGAATCCGCCTGCCAACGCAGGGGACACGGGTTCGAGCCCTGGTCTGGGAAGATCCCACATGCCACGGAGCCACTAAGCCCATGCGCCACAACTACTGAGCCTGCGCTCTAGAGCCCGCAAGCCACAACTACTGAGCCCGTGTGCCACAACTAATGAAGCCCGTGCGCCTAGAGCCCGTGCTCCGCAACAGGAGAAGCCACCGCAATGAGAAGCCCAAGCACCGCAACGAAGAGTAGCCTCCACTCGCTGCAACTAGAGAAAGCCTGCTCACAGCAACGAAGACCCAACGCAGCCAAAAATAAATAAATAAAAATAAATAAATTTATTAAAAAAAAAAATTCGGGAATTCTCTGGCTGTCCAGTGGTAGGTCTCCGTGCTTTCACTGCCGAGGGCCCAGGTTCAATCTCTGGTTGGGAACTAAGATCCCACAAGCCACATGGTAGCCCCCGCCCAAAAAAAAAGGGCCACAGAGTTAAGAAAAAAAATCTCTCTCTCCATGAACAGGGCGGCTGCATTTATTCAAAGGATGTGGCCCTGAATATCTCCCATAATTGCAAAGTATGTACAATTCAAAACTAATTATTTCCACAGGGGTCATCTTTATTCTAATTTTCTCATATGATAATTGTTCTCACATAATTAATAAAGAGGTCTTTATTAGTCTAATTAGACATTGCAAGGTTTCGTAAGTAAATGATTGTAATTCATAGGAACTTTCCTGTGTGGGTTGGGGGAAGTCATGGTGGGGATTGCCGGCGGCAGGTCACTGGGCATGAGGCCTGGGCAGGGGGCTGAGGTTGAAGGGAGGAGAAAGAGGAGAGATGCAAGTGACTCAGACACACATTCACAGAGCGACGTGCAGAGAGAAAGAAGGAGGGTGACAGAGTGTCCCAGCTATACCCGGGTGTAGGGGCTGGCCAGGAGGCCCCCCAACCCTAAGCTTCCCCCACCTTTGCCATCTTCAGCAAGAAGGCATCCACAAGGTCGCGTGCGGGGCCTGAGGCGTCCAGGCTCCTCTGGTGCCGCTGTATCTGCTGGACGGCGAAGGCAGCCACCGTGCGCACTTGGCCGAAGAGCTGCGTGTAGGGGCCCGGGAGGTGCTGCAGGAGCCGGGAGAACATCTCGTAGGTCTGCGGGGGGACGGGCAGCCGTTTTCACGGGGGCCTGGCCCTGCACCAGGGCGGAGGGGCGGGTGGGCAGGGCGCTCTGGGGTTACCTGAAAGAGGTGGGCAGGAGCCTTTGGGGAGAGAGGGGTCCCACCCCCTTACCTGGGCCCACGGGGAGCTGACCCCCACGACGATGCCACCAGCCGCCCGGACCATGGCCTTGAACTCCTCATTGTCATAGGGGAAGCGGAGGCGGAAGACGAGGGAGCAGATAATGTTGGAGGTGGCCTGGGCCAGCAGCAGTGAGGGCTCAAAAGGCGATCCTGCGGAGGAGGGGACAGGGAGGGGGGTTGTGATGGAGATGGGCAGAGGGGCGCTGACGTAGGGCGGAGCCGGTCCAGGAAGGTGGAGTGGGGGCCAGACCTGACCGGAAAGAGACAGGCACAGAGAGTGAGACAGAGACAGACAGGGAAAGAGAGAGTTAGACACAGAGAGAGACAGAGAAAGACAGAGGCAGACTTACAGGAGAGAAAAACAGAAAAATAGGGACTTCCCGGGCGGTCCAGTGGTTAAGACTCCGCATTTCCAATGCAGGGGGCGCGGGTTTGATCCCTGGTGGGGGAACTAAGATCCCACACGCTGCACAGCCAAAAAAAAAAAAGAGAAGAGGCAGAAAGAGTGACGTGACAGTACGAGGGACACAGAGACCCTCAGGGAGACAGCAGGACAGAGGCAGAAGGTGGAGGAGGGGAGGGGTGAGTGACTAGAGTCCCCAGCCCAGTCCACGAGGGAAGGCCCTACCACACTCGGGCGCCCTGCTGACCTCTGGTCCTCCGGAGCGCCTCCACCAGACACTGGGCCTCCACCCGGATCAGCTCCTCTCCTTCTTGTTTCCCCATGCCCAAGTCCCGCAGGGCCAGCGTGGTGAACTTCCTCAGCTGCCTCCATCGCTCCCCATTAGAGAGGAAAACCCCTGCACAGAAGGCTAGACTCAAGGAGGGACCAGCCCTCCCCCCTTCCCCAGGATTCCTCCCTTCCTCCCAGTGAGGTGCCCTGTCCTGAGCCCATATGAGCCTAGCCCAAGGAGGAGGACTCACGAGGTGCTCAATAATTGCCTAACCTTGCATCTGATGGTGACCTTCTCCCAAGGAGTTAGTAACTAGGATTATCCAGGCTCCTTGTGTTCTGTGTTGAGTGAAGATTTCTTCCTTCCTTCTGCCTATGCATCTTTTTATTCCTCTATTCACCCACCCATCCATTTATCATTCCTTCCTCTTTCCTCTTTCTCCCTCCCTCCCACCCTTCTATCCATCCATCCATCCAAACATTTATGGAGTATTATTGGGTCCCATGACCCATGCCAATTGGAGGTTGAAAACGGAGGGAGGAGGATGGAATTGCACTGTTTTCCTCCTTATCCAAGAGGCCTGGACAGTCCCTTCCCTGGTCTGAGCTGTTTCCACTTGTAGAATGCCAGTCTATAGCGGCCTTCTGGACGCCTCCTCCTGGATGTCCCCTGCCCACCCATCCCTCCACTGTGTCCCAAACTGGCCTCAGCAACTCTCTTCCTTGTCTCAGCCGCCGACCATCCCATCCCCTGGCTAGAGCCCTGCATTCCTCTCCCAACCACCTCCCCTCCCCACTCAACGGCCCCAGCCCTGGTCCAGCCCAGTCCCCTCACTGGGCTCCCACACAGCAACCAGAGGATCTTTCTAACGCTGACTCTACCCTTTCCCAGAAACACCCAAAGTCCAAACCCTGGCTTCACTCGGGCCCTGCATCATCAGGCTCCGAAGACTTCTCCAGCTTTGCTTCTAATTCAATTGCACTGGCCTTTTCTCACTTCCTCAAAGGTGCCAGGATGCCCCCTCTAGGCCTTTGCCCCGGCTGTTCCCTCTGCCTGGATCACTCACCTCTTCATCCTCACTGAACTAACTCCACTCAGCCTTCAGGTCTCGGTTCAAATGTCAACTCCGCTAGGAAGCCTTCTCTGATTCCTCCCGTTCTCCCCTCCAAACCCCTCTGCTCCCCCGGTCAGTAAAGGCCCCCTGTGTCCTGCTCTTAAGGCTGTACCTCTCATTTTAGAAATCTAGTCTCTCCCTCCATTGTCTTATTGCAAAGCCCACATCTCCCACAGTAAGACATGTCACCACATCTGTCACCTCTTTGTCCCCAGTACCAAGCCAGGTGTAATGAAAATTTGTCAGTTAATGAGTGAATGCTTCTTCCCTCACCTCCATGCTTTTGTACGTGCTGGTCTCTCTGCCTGGAACGCCCTTCCCACTCATCCTATGAGTCTCAGCTCAGACATCCCGTCTTTTAGGAAGACGTCCTGGACAACCTCCACCCGACAGGCTGGGCCAGGCGCCTCCTCCAATTCCTCTCTGGACTGTCTGGTGACAGGTCTGTTTCTTCCTGGCCCATGCGCTCTGGGAGCAGGACTGAGGCTGTTTATTCAAGGCTGTGTTCCCTGGAGCGCCCAGCACCGGCCTCCAGCTTTCAGTCTTAACAGAGAATAGTTTGTACATTTTGAGTGTTTGCCCATTAATTCCCAGTGCCTCAAATGCTCTCCCTCTTCCTCCCAGCCCTGGGGCTTCGCCTGGAACATTAATAACACTACTACAACCAGGTAACTAATGAGTGCTTACTTCGTGCGATCCTCAGTACAATCCTATGCAATAGGCACTATTATCATCCCATTTTAGATGAGAAAACAGAGGCCCAGAGACACTGAACCGCATGGAAGGTCACATACCAGTAAGTGGTGGCAGGCTCTGAGTGAAGGACCCAGCAGCCTCCAGCTCCCCTTTTGACTCACCATGGCCATCAAAGGTTCCGTTCAGTGTTGCCACCAAACCCCGTCCGCTGAACGCCTCGGCCTGACCTCCCAGGGCCTCCTGCACAGCCTCGCGCCCAACCAGGACCACCACGCGCCGCCAGGGTCCCAGGTACACGGTGAACACTGGTCCGTACTTCTTACTCAGCTGGGAGCAGGGAGCGAGAAGGGGTGAGTGACGTGGGGAAGGCTGCTGCCTTTTAAAGTCTTGTGTCCACCGTGGCCCCTGTCGCTGGATGAGCCACCTAAGAGGACCCCCTCCTGCCTCACCCCAAACCGAAGCAGTCCCTTTGGAAGATTCAGTTCTTGTTTTGCACTAAGCTCCCAGCATTTCACCCTCCCCCCCCCCCCGCCCCAAGAGTCCTCCTTCCCCAAACTCCCTCACGCAACACACTCTCTGGTCCCCATTCCCTTACCCCCTGCAGAGCCCTAACTTCTGACACTGGGACAACCCAGAACTCACCCCTGCTCCCACAGCACAGACCTATAGCAGCAAAAATGGGCAGCTGCAGCTGTGGCCTCCCATAATCCCTCATCTCCCCACCCCCGAAAAAAAAAACCCCAAAAGACTAACTACCCCTTTCAATCACTGCTAAATCCTCAAATTCTGGGGCAGATACCACGGAGCACTGGTACCATCTCTCCCCAAGATCGCTACCCCCTCCTTGCCATGTCTGGAAGACACCGGAATGGGGAACCTCTGGCCTCTTTTCACTACCTCCCCCCCCCCCCGGCCCCCAAGCCAAAAGTTTGGGGACTGCCTCAGCCTTCTTTCTCTCTCTCCTTCCTTTCTCTGTCCCAGGAACTTCCAGCTCCCTCCCTCCTAGCTGAGCTCCGCCTATCCCCCCCTCCCCCAGCCCCCCAGCCCCATCGGTCTCTGCAGACGGATTCCTGGAATCCTACAGCCTCTGCCTCCAACTCCCCCGGGGACACCCTCTCTTCTTTATCCTCTGCCCCCTCCTCAGGATGCTCACGTGTATCTCCCCACTACCTCTCCCTCTGGGTCAAGCCACCACCATCACACCATCAGTTTCTCTTCTGCTTGAGGACTCTTCTCTCTCACCTTTGGTTCCCTGCCCCCCCCCCCCAACCTTCCCAGGATTCTGCCAGTCTCTCTAACCCGGGACCCCTGCCCCTCTGGATCCTGCTTTCCAGCTCTCACGCCCTCTCCAGGATTCAGGGGGCAGGATTCTGCTCCTCCTAGCCCGGGTGCCCCACCCCCTCTCCCCGCGACTCCCCCAACTCTCTCAGCTCTGCCCTGGGACCCTTCATTCGCATCCCCTAGGATACCTAAGGGCCTCTCTGCGTGGTGTGTCTTCCTGGGGTCCCCTCCCTCTCCTGGTCCTGGTACCCTCCCACCCCCTCCTAGCCAGGACGTCGGCGCGGCCCCTCACCCGTAAGAGCCCCAAGTACAGCGCCCCAGGCCGGAGCTGCAGGAGGTTCCCCAGCAGCGGCAGCGGCGTGGGCCCGGGGGGCAGGTGGCCTCGCGTCCGGGTCCCAGGCAGCGCCAGCGTCAGCACCAGTAGCAGCAGCACCAGAAGCAGCGCCCAGGTGCCCGCCGCCTCCATCTCGGCAGGTTGGCCGCTTCTCAGGCTCCCAGACACCCCACGCGGCTGGGCCAGTTGGGGGCGGGTGCCGGGCGGCTCCTTCCCCGAAGAAATCTGGCGGAGGGAGGCGGGGCAGCTAGCCTTTCCCCCTGCCTCCCGGCAGGATTCTCTCCCCGCCGCCGGATTTCTTTCTCGCAGACCACCGCCGCCGCCAGGTGTCCGGGACACACTCTCGAACGTTAGTCTCTCTCGTCACCCAGGTTCGAGGGGGCGGAGACAGCTCTTTGCGCCACAGGTAGGGCGTGGGCAGGCGGGAAGAGCCTGGAAACCAGAGACTTTGGCCGCCTCCAGGAGGCCACACCCCGTGCCTGGCGGTGACCCCGCACCGTCCTCCCCGAGTCCTACCTCCCTCCTCACTGTTATCCGGGTGTGCATTCGCGTGTGCGTGCGTGTGTGGGGTCTTTAAGCCAATTTCCTCCAGCATCTTACATCTTCACCACGAACTAGGAGGAGGGACGTGACCTTGAACCATACATAAAGTAGCTAACCCACAAGGACTTACTGTACAGCCCAGGGAACTATACTCGATAGCTTGTAATAACCTCTCTAATGGAAAAGAATCTGAAAAGGAATATATATCTGGGACTTCCCTGCTGGTGCAGTGATTAAGAATCCGCCTGCCAATGCAGGGGACACGGTTGGAGCCCTAGTGTGGGAAGATCCCACATGCCACGGAGCAACAAAGCCCGTGGGCCAGCCTGCGCTCTGGGGCCCACGAGCCACAACTACTGAGCCCGCGTGCCACAACTGCTGAAGCCCGCGCGCCTAGAGCCCGTGCTCCGCAGCAAGAGAAGCCACCGCAATGAGAAGCCCACGCACCGCAACGAAGAGTGGCTCCCGCTCGCTGCAACTAAGGAAAGCCCCCGCGCAGCAACGAAAACCCAACGCAGCCAAAAATAAATTAATTAATTTAAAAAAAGAATATATATATGTATGTATAGCTGACTCACTGTGCTGTACCTGAAACTAACATGACATTGTAAATCAACCATACTTCAATAACAATTAATTAATTAATTAATTAACAAACAAAAAAACAATAAAGGATTTGAGGTTCAGAGAGTCTTAGGCCACACAGCTAACAAAGCGGCACAGTTGGGATTTGAATTCAGACCGGTCTGAATGATTGACTAAATCATTCATTCACTTAGCAGTATAGTATAGTGGTTAGAAACGTGATGTCTAAAGCCAGACCACTTGAGTTCACAGCCTAGCTTCTCTGTGACTCTGTTAATTCTTCTGTAAGAATGGGGATCTGTTTCAGAATTAAATAGTTACGTGTGGGAATTCCTTGGCTGTCCAGTTGTTAGGACTCCGGGCTTTAACTGCCGAGGGCCTGGGTTCAATCTCTGGTCCGGGAATTAAGATCCCACAAGCCGTGCAGCCAAAAAAAAAAAAAAAAAACGATAGGTACATGTGTACATAACTTAAAACAGGGCCAGGTGCATATATAACAAGCATTAAATAAATGCAAAGCTAATATTCTTCCAATTAATTGTTATTGAGGTCTAGTTGTAATAGAGAGAAGGACCTTGCCCTCTCAGAGCACTTGTCCCCATGCAAATGAACTTGTAAATTAAGATAATTTCAGGAAGTGCAAAGGCCTGCCAGGGGAATGGGCTTGTTGAAGCAGAAGATGGTTACAATGTCAGATCCATGCTGTAGCCCCAGCATCTAGAGCAGTGCCTGGCACACAGTAGATGCTCCATAAATATCTGTTGCATCAAAGATTGAATGTAGGCGATGATGCTATCGAGGTCGGCAGGGACGTTGTGGAAAAGATTTGGCATTTTATTTCTAGTGCAAGGGGAAGCAGTTGAAGGGTTTCCAGCAGGAAGTTACTTGGTTTACTTTGCATTTTCATTTAGCATTTTATTAGGAAAACTTTAAAACATACAAAAGACACCTATATATTCACCATCCAGCTTCCACCAATAACATTTTAACTATCCTTGTTTTGTTATGTATCTATTCATCTTGTCTCAATTCATTTTTTTTTTTTTTTTTTTTGATGCGTTTCAAAGACAGTTGCAGGGCTCTCCTGGTGGGGCAGTGGTTAAGAATCTGCCTGCCAATGCAGGGGACACGGGTTCGAGCCCTGATCCAGGAAGATCCCACATGCTGCGGAGTGGCTGGGCCCGCGCGCCACAACTACTGAGCCTGCCAGCATAGAGCCCGTGCTCTGCAACAAGAGAAGCCACCACAATGAGAAGCCCGCGCACTGCAACGAAGAGTAGCCCCCGCTCACCGCAACTAGAGAGAGCCCGCGCGCAGCAACGAAGACCCAGTGAAGCCAAAAAAAACCTAAAAATAAACAAAGACAGTGGCAGACACCAGTACCCTTCACTCCTAAACACGTAAGCATGCATATCATTTGCTAGAGTTAATATTCGCGTACAGGTCATTCCTTGCCACCTCCCAGGTAAATTTACACACGATGAAATGCACAAATTTCGACACATAGGTACATCCTCCGTGTGACCAAACTCCTATAAGGATACAGAGAGTTACCATCATCCCAGAAACCTCCCTCCTGACCTCTCCCGTCAATTCCCCCACTCCCACCACTGTACTGATCAATGCCACCCCGCCCCCCACCAAAGATTCGTTTTCTCTTTGCATTTTTTTTTTTTTTTCAGCCGCGCGGCTTGTGGGATCTTCATTCCCCTGAGCAGGCATCAAACCTGGGCCCTTGGCAGTGAAAAGCGCAGAGTCTTAACCACTAGACCTCCAGGGAACTCCCCTCTCTTTGCATTTAAAAAGATCCTTCTGGCTGCCTTCTGAAGAAGGAACTGTGGGGAATGGGGAGCAGGGGAAGAAAAAGCTGGAAACCTAGTGCAAGCAAGGTCCAGGCAAGTGATGACAATGGCTAGGAGCAGAGTGGGTAGCAGTGGGGAGAGAAAGAAATGGATACATTTGGGATTTATTTGGAGGTAGAGCCAGTAGGATTTGCTGACAAATTGAGTTTGAAGGCAAAGGAAGGAACCCGGGTTTTTTTCTGTCGAATACAAGTAATTCTGGTATGAGGTAAGGAGAGATTGTATTACAAAAGACTATTGCAGGGGCTTCCCTGGTGGCGCAGTGGTTAAGAATCTGCCTGCCAGTGAAGGGGTCATGGTTCGATCCCTGGTCCGGGAAGAACCCACATGCCGCGGAGCAACTAAGCCCGTGCGCCACAACTACTGAGCCTGTGCTCTAGAGCCCGTGCTCTGCAACAAGAGAAGCCACCGCGATGAGAAGCCCGCACACCGCAACGAAGAGTAGCCCCCGCTCGCTCGCCACAACTAGAGAAAGCCTGTGCGCAGCAAAGAAGACCCAACACAGCCAAAAATAAAATAAATTTATGAAAAAAACAAAACAAGAGACTATTGCAGTAGAGGGACAGAGACCATTGCAAAGACAATGAACAACACCAGAATGTGATAACCCAGAAGGATGTATTTTCTAGTGAAACAAATGTTTTCCCTAATCCTAGATTGCTTTTGTCCTCAGCAAGTGGGAAGGAGCTGGGGACCAACAGAGGTGAAAAACTGGTGAAGCAGGTTTTACGGGAGGGAGCGGAATCAGGAATTCTCTTTTGGCCCGAAGAAGTTGGAGACGCCCGTTAGCTATCCCAGGAGAAGAGCTGAGTGGACAGACAGGTTAGAGGTTGGACTTGGGACCTCCCAAGACCCTCCAGAAGGCAAAGGAGAAACTAAGAACTGGCAACCACTTCATGGCAACAAACTGTAGGCCAGCCTCCCCCCATCTCTCTCCAGTTTCAGGAAACACCCCTGGGATGTCAGAGGCTAGAATCAAGGCCCGAGGAGACTGCAGAGAACATTCTGGCCATGTTTTGAGAGAAAGGGTTTTGGCCTAGAATAGAAATTTCAAGATTGCAAAGGTCTAAGTGTCTACTGTTTTAAGATGAACTTGATTGCAAAATCCTACAGATAAGAAAATGTAAAAGTTCCCAAGATTCTAAAGATTCCAAGACAAGACTACCCACTACCGTGGTAATAAAATTCAAGTCCCTCCTGGTGGCCTACAGGGCCCTTTTTGGGAATCTGTCCACTGGCTGCTGAGTTTGACATCATCTTGGCCCACTCTATTCTCTGCTCATGATAGTCCACTCGTGCTAGCCTTCTTTCAGTCTTTTGAACATCAAGGTGGCCTCAGGGCCTTTGCACCAGCTCTCTGTCTGAAATGCTTGGCCTGGAGATTGAGATTGGCTCATTTTCTGTTCTCAGCTTAAAGGCCGGTCCCCTCCAGAAGAGACTTTTCCAGATGAAACAAGCTGAATTAACTCCTTCCCAAATCCCAGACCCTGCTTTAATTTATTAAATAAGGTATTTAATAAATATTAAATGAATTAATATTTTCTAAGAACTTACAATAATAGTGCCTGGCATATAGTCAGCTTTGAATGTGTTTGTTAAATACATACAGAATTTTCTTCGTAACCTCTTATCACTACCTTGAACGCATCTTATATATTGATTTACATTTTCATTCTGCCTTCCCCCACCAAAATATTCTCTCCATGATGGCAGGGACTTCTGTCTGGTTTACTGTTGTGTCCCCAGTGCCTGGCATACAGTAGGTACTCAATAAATATTTTGTTGAATGAGTGATTTGAATACAGTTTGCTAGTCTCTCAAATTCATCTAAAGAGCAATCAAGGTTCCCAAATTCTCAGTCTAAAGAGCAAAGATTCAGAGATTCCTATCATAGATTTTGCAGTAACTGAGTTATCTGTGGTGGATCCTGGCCTCTCCTCCCCTGGACTGGGAGATGCCCATACATCTTGTTCTGTGGCTGACAGCTGACCCCTCACCACCTACTTCCCATCAGACCCCCTCTGATCTGGACTGGGTGAGAACCTGGGTGACTTTTAATTTATTTATTTTATTAATATTTTGGCCATGCTGTGTGACTTGCAGGATCTTAGTTCCTAGATCAGGGATCAAACCTGGGCCCTGGCAGTGAAAGTGCGGAGTCCTAACCACTGGACTGCCAGGGAATTCCCCCCTGGGTGACTTTAAATTTAGCCTCCTATGATGGATTTTTTTTTTTTTTTTAAGATTTAAAATTTTATTTATTTATTTATTTATTTGGCTGCATTGGGTCTTCGTTGCTGCGCGCGGGCTTTCTCTAGTTGCAGCGAGTGGGGGCTACTCTTCGTTGCGGTGCATGGGTTTCTCCTTGCAGTGGCTTCTCTTGTTGCGGAGCATGGGCTCTAGGCACATGGGCTTCAGTAGTCACAGCATGCAGGCTCAGTAGTTGTGGCACATGGGCTTTGGAGCGCAGGCTCAATGGTTGTGGCCTACAGGCTTAGTTGCTCTGCAGCATGTGGGATCTTCCCGGACCAGTGCTCGAACCAGTGTGCCCTGCATTGGCAGGCGGATTCTTATCCACAGCGCCACCAAGGAAGTCCTATGATGGATTTTTTAAGACCACTCTGGGGGCTGCCAACCCCAGGGTTCCAGCAGGCTGAGTGGTAGGTGGGTTCTGGAAATTACTGGGGTTTATTTTGCTTGAGATCCTCCAAGCCTTACAGTTCTAGAACCTGACTTGCTATGTGGGGATGAGCCATGGCCATCTACTCTCTGGCCTATGCCTTCCCAGTAATGTTCTTTTCCCAGCTCTGCTTATCTTAGTTTCTTTGCCTTCCCTCCTGCAAAGCTACCCGACCCAGCACCCAGAACTGGGCAAAGGGGAAGTTTAAGATGAGTCTTGGGGTTTCCCTGGTGGCGCAGTGGTTGAGAATCTGCCTGCTAATGCAGGGGACACGGGTTCGAGCCCTGGTCTGGGAAGATCCCACATGCCGCGGAGCAACTAGGCCCGTGAGCCACAACTACTGAGCCTGCGCGTCTGGAGCCTGTGCTCCGCAACAAGAGAGGCCGCGATAGTGAAGAGGCCCGCGCACCGCGATGAAGAGTGGCCCCCGCTTGCCGCAACTGGAGAAAGACCTCGCACAGAAACGAAGACCCAACACAGCCAAAAATAAAAATATAAAAATAAATAAATAAATAAGACCCGGCGCAACCAAATAAATAAATGAATATTTAAAAAAAAAAAAAAAGAAGATGAGTCTTGCTTCCTTCCTGCTACCCTGGGCTTAGGGCTTCCCCAGATTCCAAGAGCATCCTTGGCTGTGAGTAACATGAGGGACTTGACTATGTCACAGACCACAGGCAGCAATGTTGTTTGGTCTTCTGCTGCTGTCCCCCATCCCATCCCTTATCCCATCTCTCATCCATCCCCTCATCCACCCCCTCATATAACCTCTCACTCACCACTTCATCCCATGCTCTTGAAACCAAATCCCCCTAAAACCACATTCCCCTGCTGAGTTTATGATTAACCTCTCTATCCAAAACTGTATTCCCTTTCTTGTCCCAGCCCTGTTCCCCTCAGCAGGAGGGAGCAGGATCCTGTGGGGCCTTCCTGGGTACAAAAACCCTTTTGTGTCCCTGTTTTCTTGTTTGTAGAAAAAGGCTTTTGTCTCCTAGGCCTTCTCTGAGTTCCAAAGAACAGACTTAAGCAGTTACTAATTAGGGAAGTGAGGGAATGCAGAAGCAAAGGAGGAGCAGTTGAATAAGAAAAGTAATGATAGCTTAAACAATGTTTCATTGGTTCCATCGATAAAACAGGGTCCTGGTTCCTCCTCAACTGATATACACAGCAATCTGATACATATCTTTGAGCTGTTCTGCAGAAACTAAGACCCTCCACCCCACCCAGGTGGAGGATGATGACTACATGGACCACAAGCAAGTAGACCCCAGACTGGTTGGAACCACAAGGTTGATGATTAAGATTCCTGAAACATCATCCTGTTACCTCCCCATCAACCAATCAGAAGAAAGTCCACAAACTGCAACCTCACCCCAAATGTTACCTTTAAAAAACCTTCCCTGAAAGTCATTGGGGAGTTTGGGTCTTTTGAGCATGAGCTGCCCATTCTCCCTGCTTGCCACCCTGCAATAAATGCTGTACTTTCCTTCACTACAACCTGGTATCAGTAGATTGGCTTTGCTACATGGTGGGCGAGTGAACCCAAGTTGGGTTCAGTAACACTCTTACCCCATCCTCTCTTTTCCTGATACCTTCTATGTATCATACTGTAGTGGGGGAGGGGAGTTAAAAAAAAGTAAGGCACTGCCCCCATAAATTCACATCAGGAAGGCAGCCATAGGCTGAGAAAAATAAAATTGAAGGTCTTTCCTGTGAAGATTCTTGCTCCCTCCCCTCCATCTACAACTGTATTTGATTATGATCTGGTTCCACCTACCCTCCCTTTCTGTTTTAGAAATAATTATTTCGAATACAGAGACAGGACAGGTTTTGAGGAATTGTCATGATTAGTTGTGTCTGCACACTTATCTTTATTATATCTTAGCATTTTTACCATTTATTTATTTAGAGAAAGAAAATATTCTGGACTGAGTTGGGGTCTCCTGTGTCCCCTCCCAGATGTCATATTCCTTCCCCCCCTCCCTGCCCCGGTCCCTCCCTTCCCCAGGGAAGCCACTCTCTTACTGTTAATATTCTGACATATCTTTTTATTCTTTTACTACATATGTGTGCATCCAACACAGTATTTGGGAAAGTATTCTTTTGCAGGTTCAAGAACTTGATACACAGGGCAGCACATAGCATACACATATCTTTATGCAACTGGCCTTTTTTCTTGGTTTTCGGGATCATTCATATCCAGTACATGCAGCTCTGGTTCATTTGTTTCAACTTCTGGGAGGTATTTCATGGAATGGCTCTGACACAATGTCTCCATTTCTCTTACAGAAAGCAGTGTATCTTTCTCTTGGTTAAGAATTTCCTCATTTCAAATGCCTGAGTCATGGGGGTCTGGTTCCTTCTGCCTGCAACATTTGGTTTCAATCTGCCCCCTCCTATCTTCCCTTTGGGTCCAACCTGGTCTCCTCCTAGAGCTCCTGGCATCCAGGCCTGCAGACTCCCATCCACCTTCCACTTGAAGCCAGAGGGTCTTTAAATTGCCCATCTTTGATAATTTGTGATGCTGGTTGTGCCCCAAGCCCAGAGCTGTACGGCATCCAGGGCAGGGACAGGGTCCATCTTCCTCACCCTGCAACACCTGGCCAGGAAGACACAGATGTTAAGTGGGATGGAAGTGTACAGTCTCAGCAGCTGACTTTGGAATTCTCTTAGGGGAAGAACTGCCTTCGTTGATGAAAGTATGTGGTTTAGCCAGTTGGTGGAGGTGAGGTGGGGATGGGGGTGGTGGGGTTGGGTGGGGGGTTGGTGGGTGGGAGATTGTGGGGTAGGAGGGTGTGGAGTGGAATGCTGAATGGTTTAGCGTTCAAAAGGAACAGGAAAAGTTTGGGGAGATGGGCTGGAGGCCCAAGTGTGAGATTTGAAGGGCTGGAGCCTCCAGTTTGGAAACTTTTGAGAACAGGAATTATCTGAATTCAAGTCTCTGCCTTGCCACTGCCGCAGCTCTCTGTGTAACTCTAGCAAGTTATTTCAACCTCTCAGTTTTCCCTATCTGTAAATCGGGCTCATAATTGTACCTACCTCCCAGGGATATAGTCACCATCAAATGTGATAATGCGGCTACTCTGCTCCTTGGCCTGCACAGAACATTTTGGTGAGCCCTAAGAGCAGGGGCTGGGTTTTTGGTTCACCTCTGAATCCTTGGGCTTTAAAGCCTCAGTAAATAGTTAGACCAGATCCCTCACCTCCCACCCCAGGCTGGGTTAAAGAATCTCCTTGGGGTCCTCCTAGAAAAGGCTTGAATCCTATTATCCCCTATTAATGCTTTGAGGGAGGAGCTGGTATACCATCTACATCAGATGAAGAAATTGGGGCAGAAGAAAGTCAAGGTTACCTGCTCAGGGTCACATAAGTATCTGTTGCTTTGGATTGTTTCTTCCCTCTCCTATCTCAGTTCGGGAGGACTGTTTTGCTCCAACCCTACCCGGCAACTTGCCTGTTACAGAGTGGTTGCTCTGGGCTGTGATGAAGAAATGAAAGAGTGGGACTTCCCTGTCAATCCAGTGGTTAAGACTCCACACTTCCATTGAAGGGAGCAAGGGTTCCATCCCTGGCTGGGGAACTAAGATCCCGCATGCTGCTCAGTGCGGCCAAAAAAAAAAAAAAAAGTGTTTAAGAAATGAAGGAGTGAGCCCCATTCTGATGCCCACCCTTCCATATCCTGGTAGGACCCCGGAAGGGCCTGACCCCCATTCGCTCCCACGCTCCAACCCTCCAGCTCCCTCCGTGGCTCACACACAACTTCCACCTGGGGGCGCCCTCCGCCCCACAGGTCACTGGACTTCAGCCTTGAGGGGTAGAGAGGGGAGATGACCAGAGAGGGGGAGAAAACCTTAGACTGGAGGGAGCGAGAACCTGAGAGGGACGGAGGATAAACTTCCCCCTCCCTTCCCTCCTCCTCCTCTTCCACCTGCCAAGTGTGGCCACCTGGGTTCGAATCCTGCGCTGACCTCGAGAAGCTGTGTGACCTTGGTCAGGCGAGCTAATAACCTCCCCTCCCTCTATTACAGTTATAAAATGGGGACATTATATTAGTATACCTTCCCGGGAGGATTAAAGACATCGCATGACTAATGGCAAATCCTGGGAGGCAGTGTGAGTGCTACAGCTCACTGCTGTGTCTTTCTGGATGTGCGTAATGTGTCAGACGTGGCGCTCTGATCTCACAGCAGCCCAAAGTCAGTGCCATTGTCTCCATTATCGTTTTCCATAGAAATTCAGTTACACAAGTAGTA
Organism: Eubalaena glacialis; assembly: GCF_028564815.1. NCBI lineage: Eukaryota > Metazoa > Chordata > Mammalia > Artiodactyla > Balaenidae > Eubalaena > Eubalaena glacialis. The sequence goes on along the minus strand of NC_083733.1, from coordinate 57,522,443 downwards.
GATGATTATGAGCTCATTAAAAATCTCAAAGACTAGGGGTTCCCTGGCGGTCCAGTGGTTAGGATTTCGTGCTTTCACTGCGGAGGGCACGGGTTTGATCCCTGGTTGGGGAAATAGGATCCCGCAAGTGGCGTGGCCAAAAACGAAAAAAAGAAAAATCTCAAAGACTGCACGGAAAGAATCCCTTCAACTCCTCACTCCCTGGACCTGCCCATTTCAGCCCCCAGGCCCAGCCCTCAATCTGGGGGAACACCTAAGGTTTCTCATGTTCTCAGTTCTGCTGCCCGAACAGGTCTGGACTGGTTCCATTATTTTCTATCTTTTTACCAAAGGAGACCCACCCTTGGACAGCTGACAGAAGGCCCTGCCCAGGGTCAGGAGGTCACTGGCTCCTGGTGTCACTTTGGGAATGTCACATTCCCCCTTTGTCTCCAAATCTAAAGTAAATTCCACCTGCATTTAATTCTGTGTTATTTCAACATACCCCAGCTTCCCGAATAAGAAGTGGCTGGAGGAGATCCAGAGGGCGGGGATGCAGAAGGTCCCTCTGTCTGTTCTTAGTGCTGGAGGCCCCAGGAAACCCTGGCCTCAGCTCCTTACATCCAGAGTTGATGCCAGCTAGCTCCATGGCCAAGCTCAGCTGGGCGATGCTGGGGTCACAGTGGTGACAGAGACAGCTTTGCCTCTAGTGGGGTAGTCAGATCAGTCACGTTGACTGCCCAGTGTGGTCTGGGCTGGGATGGGGGAAGCACAGGCAGAGGGGTCAGGTCCTGGAAAGGGGAGGCACAGGGGACTGTGGGAACCCAGAGTACGTGCCTGCCCCAGCCTGGGAGTAGTGGGTATCAGGGAGGTCTTCCTGAAGGAGAGCATACGTGCTTCTGAAGAATGAGTAGAGGAAGATCATGGGGAAGAGTGTTCCCTGCAGTGGGAACAGCATGTTGGGAGGTTCAGAGTAGAGGAACTCAGGGTTGTGGATGATGATTCCAGCACAGAGTGCTGGGGGCAAGTGTGGGAGGTGGTGTCTCCCCTCAAGGAGGGGCAGGACTTGGGAGGAAAGAGAGGAGCAAACATTCCAGGTGGGGAATCAGCCTGTCCTGAGACCTGAGAGGTAGCATGGACACCCAGCAAGGCCCTTGTGGCTGGATGGGAAGGGGGCAGGCAGGGGCCAGAAGATGCCAGATCTGCGCAGCGGGCATAGGTGTGGGGTCCTTAGCAGACAGAAGCCCTGTGCATTTGAAGCCCTGGGAACGGCTGGGTTTACCCAGGAGAGAGAGCAAGGAGAAGACCTGGGTCCTAGCCCCTGGAATCCTTACTTTTGGAGGTGAGTAGAGGGGGAATCAAGAAGATTGAGGGTGAAGGGCTCCAGAGAGAGGAAGATGGCACCACCGGGCAGGTGGAGGAGAGGTACTCAGCCAACTCCCTGCCGGAGTTTGTATAATACTTTTCAAAAACGATGTGTAGCTAATATCTGTTTTGCATTAAAATTTATGTTTTTGGAATTCTGTGTCAGTCTTGGAGATCACTGGAGATACTTCTCCTCTCACTTACTATTTTCTTTTTTTAAACTTTTTATTAAAACAATTTTTTAAACTTTTATTTTGGCTGCACTGTGTGGGCCACAGCAGTGAAAGCGCAGAGTCCTAACCGCTGGAGTACAGGGGAACTCTCCCTAGCTTACTATTTTCTAGGAAGTTTTCACCAATATTGAAAAATTTATGACCAGAGTTGAGTGTTTTTAAAAATCGTAGCTTTGGGGATCCTCCTCTGTGAACCCTTGAATTTGGTACCACAATTTGACTGAGTTCCTTCTCAGTTACCTGAAGAGCAGTAGTCTTCTTTTTTTGTTTGTTTTAATTTTTAAAATTTATGCTGCATTGGGTCTTCTCTAGTTGCGGCGAGCGGGGGCTACTCTTCATTGCGGTGCCCGGGCTTCTCACTGTGGTGGCTTCTCTTGTTGTGGAGCACGGGCTCTAGCCGTGCGGGCTTCAGTCGTTGTGGCTTGCGGGCTCTAGACCGCAGGCTCAGTAGTTGTGGCGCACGGGCTCAGTTGCTCCACAGCAACTGAGGATCCTCCCCGACCAGGGATCGAACCCGTGGCCCTGCATTGGCAGGCGGATTCTTAACCACTGTGCCACCAGGGAAGTCCCAGTAGTCTTCTAACTACTTTGCTTATGTAGCACATAAAACATTTTGAAAAAGTTTATATCTGAACATTTTTAAGTTGATGGCAAACTTTTTTTCATAAGTTTAAATTGTTGCAATTTCTGATGTACTGTAAATATTGGCATTTAAAAATAAAAGGTATGCCACTCTTTTTAAAAATATGTATTTATTTATTATTTTATTTTTCATTTATTTGGCTGGGCCGGGTCTTAGTTGCCGCACTCAGGATCTTCCTTGCCGCGTGAGGGACCTTTACTGGATTAACCTTAGCCCCCTGCATTGGGAGTGAGGAGTCTTAACCACTGGACCACCAGGGAAGTCCCTGCCACTCTTTCAAATATGTGCAGTGGAATCTTTGAGACCTTTGATCCACTAATAACCATTTAAAGAAAAGACATAAGAAAAAAAAAAAAGACATAAGCATCTTTTTCTTTTTAACATTTTCTTTTTTATCTTTGAAGTTCTATTTCATTCCACTGCCACCACACAATTTTATCCTAATATATTTTTGTGCTTAAATGACTTTTAGTGGCATATTATCATATTTATGCCCCAAAAATATATGTAAATAAATAGAAATTAAATAATTTTTTTCTTGTGACCATTAGGCTCTAAGCAATTAACATTTTCCCTCCTGAATTGGGTTTTTAATACAACTCATTTGTACACAAGTGATCAAAACAGAAATCTTTTCATAAGTTGATATGTAATTGTTAAATATAAAAAGCAAAATTATATTTCTTAAGATGAATGAGCTTTTTCCTAATTAGTTCTTGTATCTGTGAATAAATAGGACTCATTTTACTAACAGAATTCTGCTCAGTATGTATGATGCCAGAGTCAGGGAGTGCCAGGTGCAAAAAGCATCCAGGCTTAACAGGTGCAGGGTGTGATGGGGGAAGCCAGAGGCATTGGTGGGAACCTCTCCCTGTTGACATTCTGATATCTAAAATTTTGGCACAATTTCTTTTTTCTTCTTTTTTTTTTGAAAAACAAATGAGTTTATTTTAAAACAAATCTAGCAGTAGAGGAGACTTGATACCAACCTTAATTCAGTAGGTAACTAGTTGTACATAAGAAGCATTCCTATGGAGAACTCTGTCCCAAGGAACTTTGTCTGCTAACTCATCTGGGATAACCATAAATGGGCTGTTTGAAAATAATGCCCAAGGATCTCAGGAACATAATAGAATTGCACACCCACAAAGCACTCTTGATATTATCTACTAAGGTTTTTCTAATCTGGGCTTTTTTCTTTTTGGCAGCATTGTATCAAACGGAAAACTCACACTTCTGAAGATATTTCTTAAGTACTCACCTGCATACTACGGTTTCTCTGTCCTTCTCTGAAATTGTGAAAAATTCAAGTGTGTTCCTTCACACTTCCTTTTTCTTAAATGACATTTATCAAAATAAGGGTAAGTAAAAAGGCACTTGTTTTAAAAGCTATCCATTCTTAGGGAAGGTTGGAATGTGTGTACATCATAGTACCGAATATATATAGGAAAATCGGAAAGCATTTCATTTCTGGGAGCCTTCTTTAAACATTGGAAATAACTGGTTTGGTACCTATAGAAAGCAACTAGATTTTTCTTTGTAATCAAACTCAGTCTCTCACTTGAACCTACCTTAAAAGCATGTAAATTTTAATAAACACTATATCTGACAGATATTAAATACCTGAATGAAATGTGTAGCCTTCATTCAATCATACATTTTTTTTTGAAATTTATTTATTTACTTATTGGCTTCATTGGGTCTTCGTTGCTGCGTGTGGGCTTTCTCTAGTTGTGGCGAGCGGGGGCTACTCTTCGCTGTGGTGCACGGGCTTCTCATTGCAGTGGCTTCTCTTGTTGCGGAGAGTGGGCTCTAGGCGCGCAGGCTTCGGTAGTTGTGGCGCACGGGCTTAGTTGCTCCGTGGCACGTGGGATCTTCCCAGACCAGGGATCGAACCTGTGTCCCCTGCATTGGCAGGTGGATTCTTAACCACTGTGCCACCGGGAAGTCCTCAATCATACATTTTTAATATGTAGTAAAAATTTGATGGATTGACTTGTCCACATGTTTCATCCGGATGTTTTGAAGTCAGATAAAAAGGTTCATCTATAATCTTTTCCCACACTTAACTTTAAAATCACTGTAAATATAAATAAAATACTGTGTAATGAAAATTATATATAAAGTGATACACTGGAATGAAAAATGTTAGTGGGGAGACAAAGGGCTTTAAACCTTCACAGATAAATAGATCCCCATATGGTTAAACAGTGATGGAAAATCACTAGAAGTAGATAAAAAATTGGATTAAAAAGTCATGGTATCCGAGAGTTAAAAGCATGAGAGTCATATGGAAAAGATTAGAGATCTAGGATAGAATTATAGCGCTTAAATATACATCTTTGGAATCTTGAAATCTGGATTTATACTCTCACTCTCTCTCTACCTCATTGAGGGAATTGATTGCCTTTTGATCTTAAAACCTCCCTAGTTATTAGCATACAATAGGGATGAATAACTAACGATATCTTAAAATATGTATACTAAAATTTCCTTTGTTATAGGGTTTGGGGATAGGTACTAAATGATGTAATGGGTGTAAAATGCTTCCTGTAGTGTTTGGCACACAGGGCTCATTAAGTTGGCACAATTTCTTTTGAAGATAAACACCTAAGGCAATAGCTGAGTTCCTTAATCTTTTGAGAAATTTCTCCCCGAGGCAGGGGCAGGGCTGAGATGACTTCAGGGAAGCCCAAAAGAGGTGCTATAAGAGCCTGGATTCTCTTCCAGGACCTCAATGAACAGGGGCTGGCCAATCTTAACCACTGTGCCACCGGCCACAGAAAGCCTGCCACAGAATGTCCATATCAGGGGACGTTCCAGGAGAGTCCACATCAGCAGAGCCCTGACCCCAGGTAAAAACTGACTGCTGATCCAGACCCCAGAATGAATCTTAACCCTGGATCTACACTGAACCCTAAATCCAGCCATGGAGGGAAATCCAGGGAGAGGGGAGAGCCTGGGCAAAGCGCAGGAGGTGAGACATAGGTGGTCTGATTGGGGGGACCAGGCTGTTTAAGCCAGAGGGACTCCCCAATCCTTTGTTGCCACAAAAGCCACTGCAGGGATATGGAAGGGAGGAGGTTGAGGCCGGGGATCATTCAGGTACGGAGCCCCCTTTTCATCCCATTTCAGAGGGACTTGATACTTGGGTGTATTAATTTCCTATTGGTGCAAATTATAACAAATTTAGCGGCTTAAACCAACGCAATTTTGTTCTCTTAGAGTTCTGAAAGTCACACATCTGCAATGAGTCTTAGGGAATTCCCTGACGGTCCAGTGGTTAGGACTCTGTTCTTCCACTGCAGGGGGCACAGGTTCAATCCCTGGTCGGGGAACTAGGATCCCACAAGCCGCGCGGTGTGCCCCGCCCCCCCCCCCAGGAAAAATGATAACTATAAAAGAATAAAAAAGAAAAAGATTGATAGATTAAAAAAAATAAAATGGGGATAATGATAGTGCTTTAAAAAAAAAATGCAATGAGGGACTTCCCTGGTGGCGCAGTGGTTAAGAATCTGCCTGCCAATTCAGGGGACATTGGTTCGAGCGCTGGACCGGAAAGATCCCACATGCCGCGGAGCAACTAAGCCCGTGCGCCACAACTACTGAACCTGCGCTCTACAGCCAGTGAGCCACAACTACTGAAGCCCGCGCGCCTAGAGCCTGTGCTCCGCAACAAGAGAAGCCATCGCAATGAGAAGCCCGTGCACCGCAACGAAGAGTAGCCCCCGCTCACCACAACTAGAGAAAGCCCACGCACAGCAACGAAGACCCAACGTGGCCAAAACTAAATAAATAAACAAATTTATATTAAAAAAATACAATGAGTCTTAGGGGGTTAAAATCAAGGTGTCTTGATTTTAACCAGCAAAGCTGGTTCTTTCTGGAAACTCTAGGGGAGGCTCTAGGGGAGAATCTGTTCCCTGCCTCTTCCAGAATCTAGAGGTTGCCCACATTCCTTGGCTCATGGCTGCATCGTGCAATCCATTGTCTCAGTCTCCTTCTCTGACTCCGACCCTTCTGTCTCCTAAGGACCCGTGTGATTACAATGGGCCACCAGGATAATCCAGAATAATCTACCCATCTCAAGATCCTTAATTTAATCACACCTGCAAGGTCTTTTTCACCAGGTAAGGGAGCATGTTCTGAGTATGAGGGCCTAGGCAGCTTTTGGGAAGGGGGCCATTATTCAGCCTCCCATTCTGGAGCACAGCTGATCCAGGGACCTCAGTCTCTTACAGAATTCCTTCAGGAACCAAATCCTGGGATGCCTTTGGTGAGAACTCCCCTCTGCACTCACCCTCTTCCCCTCTCCTCAGTTCCTCAATTGACTTTATCGCCATTTCTACTTAAATCAACATTGAGTGTTTACATTATTATGACTGTGTAATAGAGTTTCTAGCTGGGCCATGTAGTGACCTATAGCTACTTGTTCTTTCTCCCACAGGCATGTTTTTCCTAAAGATGATAACTGCTTTGTCTTTCATTTGCTTACTTTTCTGGGCGCTTGTCAGTATTTCATCCCTAGATTCTGACATAACCAGGAAACTCTCACTGCGATCAAGCATATCAGGGAATCATCATGAGACTAAAAAGAACCTCATGGGTCACTTTTGAAGGATGCTGAGGAACAAATTCATTTTTTGGAAAACTGATAAATAAAAGAAAGAATCAAGCATTTCTTTTGCTTTTTTTTTTTTTTTTTAAATAAAACTGTACTTTGGGAACCCCCCGCCCCACTTTCTCTTAAGCTGAAGATCTTGATTCTTAATACTTTATTTTTTTTCTTTCCTTTTTTTTAAAAAATTTGTCCAAGGCAGACATGATGTAAGGGATATGCACCACCAGAATAACTGTCTGGGCCACAGAAGCCATGCTGCAAGCCCACCTGGGTGCTGACTGCCTCTTAACACTTTTAAAAATTGTCATTGCAGCGGTGGTATGGATCCTGTCATTTAAGCGGAGAACAGGGAAGCAAAGGTTTTTCCCCAAACCTCTAAGGTGGGGTTTTGTTTGGGGTGGATTTTTTCCCCCCTCTGGATTTTTACTTTTAAATCTTAAAAGGATATACAGCAGGCCTCAGGCATGACAGGCAATGAGCAGGTGAACAAACGATGGAAAAGTGTTCCAAAACTCCAGTGTTAGCTAACAGGCTTCTGAATGTATTGCTGTGGTCCACAGCGAAGGCTGGAGAAGGTAGCAAGGAGATGCTGTATCAGCTACTGCAGCCTTAAAACAACGTTGGTGTCTCTTTGGGCTTTAAAGTTGTTCCTGTGCAGCTTATTTTTTGTTTAATCAAATAAAAAAGAGGGTTTTTCCATGGGAAAAAATACGTATTTATTTGCTTTATCTTTGCTATGTCAACTGTTATCTATTTATGCATCAAAATCATATGGCTATATCGTATTTCGTATTTGCTTGTACTTTCAGATCTTTGATCCATTTCAAGTTAATTTTGGGTATCACGTGAAGTAAAAGGCAGGGTTCATTTTTTTTTTTTAATTAATTTATTTTTTACTGAAGTATAGTTGATTTACAATGTTGTGTTAATTTCTGCTATACAGCAAAGTGATTCAGTTATATATATATATATTGTTTTTCATATTCTTTTCCATTATGGCTTATCACAGGATAGTGAATATAGTTCCCTGTGCTATACAGTAAGACCTTGTTGTTTATCCATTCTATATATAATAGTTTGCATCTGCTAACCCCAAGCTCCCAGTCCTCCCTTCTTCCACCCCCCTCACCCTTGACAACCACAGATCTGTTCTTGAAGTCTGTGAGTCTGTTTCTGTTTCATAGATAGGTTCATTTGTGTCATATTTTAGATTCCACATGTAAGTGATATCATATGGTATTTGTCTTTCTCTTTCTGACTTATTTCACTTAGTATGTTAATCTCTAGGTCCATCCATGTTGCTGCGAATGGCATTATTTAACATTTTATTTTTTTGAAGTTTTTTTTTATTTTTTGGCCACATGGCATATGAGATCTTAGTTTTCTGATCAGGGATTGAACCCATGCCCCCTGCATTGGAAGTGCAGAGTCTTAACCCTTGGACTGAGAGGCAAGTCCCCAAATGGCATTATTTCATTCTTTTTCATGGCTGAGTAATATTCCATTGTTTATATGTACCACATCTTCTTTATCCATTCATCTGGACATTTAGGTTGTTTCCATGTCTTGGCTATTATAAATAGTGCTGCTATGAACATAGGGGTGTGTGTATCTTTCCGAATTATACTTTTCTCCAGATATACGCCCAGGAGTGGGATTGCTGGATCATATGGCAACTCTATTTTTAGGGTTTTTTTTTGAGGAACCTCCATACTATTTTCCATAGTGGCTGCACCAATTTACATTCCCACCAACAGTGTAGGAGGGGTCCCCATTCTCCACCCCCCCCACCCCAGCATTTATTATTTGTAGACTTTGTTTTTTTTTTGGCTATGCCAAACGTCACGTGGGATCTTAGTTCCCCCACTAGGGATCAAAGCTGTGCCCCCTGTGGTGGAAGCGTGGAGTCTTAACCACTTAACCACCACCAGGGAAGTCCTTTTTTTGTTTTGTTTTGTAGACTTTTAAAAAATTAATTAATTTAGTTTTGGCTGCGTTGGGTGCTGTGTGTGGGCTTTCTCTAGTTGTGGAGAGCGGGGGCTACTCTTCGTTGTAGTGCGTGGGCTTCTCATTGCAGTGGCTTCTCTTGTTATGGAGCTCGGGCTCTAGGCGTGCAGGCTTCAGTAGTTGTGGCATGCAGTCTCAGTAGTTGTGGCTCGCGAGCTCTAGAGTGTAGGCTCAGTAGTTGTGGCGCATAGGGCTTATTTGCTCTGTGGCCTGTGGGATCTTCCCAGACCAGAGTCGAACCAGTGTCCCCTGCATTGGCAGGTGGATTCTTAACCACTGTGCCACCAGGGAAGTCCCTCAACAGTCTTGACTCATCTGATTCTTGAACATGGTGTATCTCTCATTTATTGTCTTAGTTTCCTTGAGTAATGTTTTGTTGTTTTCAGTGTACAGGTCTTACCCATATTTTATCAAATTTATCCCTTAGTATCTCATGATTTAGTTGTGATGGAAAATTATGTATATTTTGTTTCAGTACATATGAGAAGTACACACAGCAAGTATCTGCTCAATGAATTGTTACAAAGTGAAACCCAGGTTAAGAGACAGAATGTAGCCTGCATCCCTGAAGCCCCTCTACTGCTCCTCCCCATGACTGGTATCTCTCTCCTCTCAAAGAAAAGCACTTTCCTGACTTTCATAGAGTTTTAGTGTGTTTAGCATTTTACCTCCTAAGCATGCAAACTTAAATGCCTGTTTCTATGGACTTTGCATAAATGGAACATGTAATACATATTGTTTTGCATCTGGTTCCTTTGCTCAAAGTTATGTTTTTGAGATTCTTTTTTTTTTTTTGGTCAAAGAGAACACATTTTTTATTTTATTTTATTTTTTTAACTTTTTGGCTGTGTCACAGGGCTTGTGGGATCTTAGTTCCCCAACCAGGGATTGAACCTGGGCCCTTGGCAGTGAGAGCGTGGAGTCCTAACCACTGGACTGCCAGGGAATTTCCTCATCCTTTTTATTGTATAAAACTGTAGTTCATTCATTTTCCTTGCTTTATAGTAATTGATTTTATGACTATGACAATGTGTCTGTTCTGGTCCTTTGACTTTTTTTTTTTTTGCCTTCATTTTTTTTTGTAGGTATAATTTACATACAGTAAACACAAAGGTTTTAAGCATACAGCTTAACGAGCCATGTTCATAATAGATATAGAATTTTTTTATATACAGAGGGCGGCTGTGTCTTGCCCTTTTCCAGCTGATACCCACCAGATGGAACCACTATTCTGACATCTGTCATCTAGAGTACTTTTGCCTATTTTAAAACTTCACTTAAAAGTATCTGTTCAAATTGTTTGCCCATTTTTAAATTGGGTTGTAAGTTTTCTCATTACTGAGTTTTGAGAGTTCTTTATAAATTCTGAATAAAAGTCCTTTTATTAGATTAAAAAAATCGTTCACCTAAAGGGAATCATATGCTATGTATAGTATGCATTCTTTTTCTAAATTTTTTTATTTTTTGGCCACACCACATGGCATGTGGGATCTTAGTTCCCTGACCAGGGATTGAACCTGTGCCCCCTGCAGTGGAAGCCTGGAGTCTTAACCACTGGACCTCCAGGGAAGTCCCTCTTTTTCTAAATTTTAAAACTTTGGGGGCAAAGTAATTTCAAACCTAAAAAAGTTTCAAAAATAAATATAGTATAAATAACATCCATTTGGTGTTCTTTACCCAGATTAAATTGGGTTAACATTTTATTTCATTTCCAATATCATTTGTCTCCCGTGCCCAATATCTATCTAATACTTTTCCTGAATCATTTAGGGTGCATTATTACACACAACATGGCCTTTACCCCTAAATATTTCAGTGTGTATTTCCTAAGAACAGATATATTCTCTGGTACAGCTGCAGTCTGCTTATCAACTTTAGTAACGTTAACACCGATAACAATACTTTCATCTCCTACTGTTTATATTCCAACTTTGTCAATTTGAGAAGCAAACTGACAACTTTGAAAAGGAGTGGCTGAGTTGTACTGTTGTCTGAGTGATGCTACACTCCAGAGGTATCACAATAGCCAATGGCAAAAACCCTGGAACCAGACCACTGGGGTCAATCCAGCCTCTGCACCCCATCAGCAAAGTGACCTTGATCAGGTATGTGACTTCTTCATGCCTCAGTTTCCCCAACAGCAAAATGGGGATAATTTTAGGGATACATAAGTGAAAGTATTTACAGGCGAAAATTGATACACCTGGGCTTTGCTTCAAAAGAGTCCTGATTTTTGTGGGGTATGGAGGGAGGGGATGTTGAGAGTATGGATGAAACAAGATTGGCCATGAGTTGATCATTGTTGAACGATGATGGATACATCGTTATATTTACTTTTGTATATGCCTGAAATCTTCCACAATAAAAATTATTTTTTTTCAAAGAAAAAAGAGTAAAGTAACAGTGGAGAGGGGTGGAGATGATTAATTATTAATTAACTGCCTTAAAGGGTTGTTAGGAGGAGGTATTAAAGAAGTTAATTTAAGTTAAATCTAAGTAAAGCATTTAAATCAGTGCCCGGCACATTGTAAATGCTCTGTGTTAGCTATTACCTTTTTATCTTGTTTTCTCTCCTCCTCCAGAAGCAGCTCAGACAAGATACCACCAGGTGACGCTGTACCCCCAGCTCCATAGGGAGTCAGGCGCAGGAGATGATTAGCCCTGTGTATGAATCCAGCTCTGTTGCTTCCTAGCTGAGACCTTGGACATTTACTATCTCTGCATTTCATTTTATTCATTTCTAAAGTGGGGACAACTATAGGAATGGTTCAGTGACAGTGATGTAAAGTGCCTGATGCGTTATCCGGTGCATGCATACCTTTCGGGACACCTGTTTCTGGGGTTGGACCTGCCTCTGGGCAGTATTTCCTGTCTTTACTAAGGGGATTCTCCATCTGCCCAAGTGACTGTGAGAATCTGGAGGGGTTACAAACAGGTTGAGAGCTTTGTCCCCTAGCCCTGCCACATGCATTCCTTATTTATTTATTTATTTTTGGCCGCATAGCTCGGCATGTGAGATCTTAGTTCCCGGACCAGGGATCTAACCTGGGCCCCCAGCTGTGGAAGTACGTAGTCCTAACAACTGGACCACCAGGAAATTCCCTGGCCTTTACATTAATTAATACAGACAGTCTCTGGGCCTTCTGCTTGGAGATGATCTGATGGATACCCTTGGTCCCACCTGCCATCAGTAACGTGGCCAACATCTGTCTGTAAGCCCAGCTCTGTTGACTCCCCTCAGGGGTCTAGAGCTCTGATAACTGTTGCTGAGAGGCAAACTCTCGAGGGTGGGTTCCAAACAGTGAATGGCTGTGCAGTTGTGCAGGCTGTTCACTGCACAAGGAGTGAGCAGCAAATGCAACCTGCTCACACTTTACCTGCCAAGTCACCCACCTTGGTGCAGAGCTGCATCCAACCACAGGAGGACACTTTTTTTTTTTCAAGAAAGTATCGCTAACACTCATCAAACTGCACTTTGACTAATGGCTCTGCCCAGATGAGATCATTGTTTCCATCTAGAGGGAGACTCTTTTTCTAATTAACACAAAGTCACCCCATTGGCCCTGAGTTTAGATGCAAGAACCAGGAGCTGTCAAGATTTCTGGTATTACAGACAACCTCCATGGAGTTCCTGTAATCAAACAAGGGCTCGTATGCCCATAGCGCAGAAAGCCCAACTCTGGGTATTTGCAGCAAAGTAAGGGCCTATTTGTAGGGCACCAAGCAAGGGAGTGGGAGACAAACCTCAGATCCACTCCAACTCAGTCTTTGAGTGAGGGATGTTTTAAAGAGGAAGAACAACAGAATTGGGATTAATCATTGTCTTGTGACATTTCTTAATCATAGTTTCGGGAGTCGGGATGTCTTCAGTTTACGATTCTGTAGCCAGGGGGCCCATGGCTTAAGGGTCTCCGAGTTCATCTTGCCCTGGAGAAACAACCTGAGTTTGTAGTTAACGATGATATCTTTAATAGCAATTTTAGTACATTAATGATGTTATGACAACAGCAATCTTAGTCACCTGACTCTGGTTAATTAGTGTTCAAGTCAGCACAAGATTGAGGTTAGAGGCGACAAGAGAGGGATTGAGGTCAGAGGAGACATGCAAGGGAATAAAGTTTTGGATAGAGAGATTGATCATGAACTTGGTAAAGGAACTCAGTTTTAGGGGGACTCACTTTCATTCCCAAGAATTGAAGCATCTCCTAATGCAGGTTCAAGGGAGTTGTCTAAGTATACTCTCGGTCTGTGGTTGATCGAGGCAATTGTAAGACCCCCCCATGAACAAGAAGAAGCAAAGCAGCCCCACTGCAGGACGGATGTCCTCCTCTAAACCCCCTGCAGGCTGGACGAGGAGGACGAGGTGGAGAATTAACTTTCAGAGAAGAGAATTAGAGGCAGCCACGTTGGTTGTTAAAGGGAGTCACTCTACTGCTATGAAGTTGGCAGTTAGAAGGCTTTCCCTTGCAAGTAGCAGAATTGTTGAGAAAGGCAGCCTCCCGTGTGCAGTTTTTTGGTCCCCTCTCTGCTGCATAAGAATGGGCCTTGAGGGAATTCTCTGGCGGCCCAGTGGCTAGGACTCTGCGCTTTCACTGCTTTGGGCCTGGGTTCAATCCCTGGTTGGGGAACTAAGATCCTGCAAGCAGTGTGGCACCACAAAAAAAAAAAAAAAAAAAAAGAAAAGAAAAAAATGAAACTCTTAAAAAAAAGAGAAAAACAGAAAAAAAAAGAATGCGACTTGAGCCTGGAACACTTCCTTACCAAGAGATAAGGAGCCGTCACAGCCTGTGCTGGGCTTGTCGCCTTGTGAGGGAGTAGTTTTCCCATTATGGACTCAATGAGTACTCACTCCTTTGTTCTGCCTAAGAGGATGTGTCAATGGCCCTCAGGCACAGTGTCAGCTTTCTGAATTTCAGACCCCATGGGGGAGGGGTCCAGGTCCTGTTACTGCAGCACGAAATAAGGTGGGTGCCGTTACATCATGGGCGTTGGCTGCGGAGCGGATCGGTAGGTCACGGTGGGCCGGGGGGCAAAGCATTGCAAGGGGCTGGATCTCCTGCACTCTGCCTCCTTTCTTGCGGGCAAGGAAAAGCTATACTGCTTGAGAGTGGTGTGCAGGTTGTCTGTTCTCAGTGACCTTGAATCATGCACTGGTCTCTTCCCTGGATGGCACTTATTTGCCTCTTTGTCTTGCTGCACAGTGAAACAAGAATTTTGGATCAACAGTGGATTTAAAAAAAAAAAATTTTACTGGAGTATAGTTGATTTACAATGTTGTATTAGTTTCAGGGGTACAGCAAAGTGAATCAGTTATACATATACCTATATCCACACTTTTTAAAGATTCTTTTCCCATATAGGCCATTACAGAGTATTGAGTAGAGTTCCCTGTGCTATACAGTAGGTCCTTATTAATTATCTATTTTATATATAGTAGTGTGTATATGTCAATCCCAATCTCCCAGTTTATCCACCCCCCTTACCCCCAGGTGACCATAAGTTTGTTTTCTACATCTGTAAATCTATTTCTGTTTTGTAGATAAGTTCATTTGTACCAACAGTGGATTTAATAATCAAGGTATTTAATTATCTTACAAAGCAAAAGTCTGGAGGTAAGCAGCGCGAAAGCTGATTCAATTAGTTAACGAGGTAATAAAAAGCCCAGTTTACTCCATCGTTTTGCTCCATTATCCTGTTTGTTGACTTTTAGGCCTCAGCCTCATTGTCTTATTATTATTATTTTTTAATTGAAGTATTATTGATTTACAATGCTGTGTTAATTTCTGCTGTACAGCAAAGTGATTCAGTTATACATACATATATATATGTATATATATACATTTTTTTCTATATTCTTTTCCATTATGGTTTATCACAGGATATTGAATACAGTTCCCTGTGCTATACAGTAGGACCTTGTTGTTTATCCATTCTATATATAATAGTTTGCATCTGCTAATCCCAGACTCCCAATCCATCCCTCCTTCTCCTCCCTTCCCCGCTTGGCAACCACAAGTCTGTTCTCTAAGTCTTTGAGTCTGTTTCCGTTTCGTAGATAGGTTCATTTGTGTCATATTTCAGATTCCACATATAAGTGATATCATATGCTATTTGTCTTTCTGTTTCTGACTTCACTTAGTATGATAATCTCTAGGTCCATCCACGTTGCTGCAAATGGCATTATTTCATTCTTTTTTAAGGTTCATTGTCTTATGATTGTAGGTGGCTGCCATGGCTCCAGCCATCATGTCCTTGAATGACATTCTCCAAAGAAAGAAAGCAGAGGACAGGCGGCACTTTAAGAGGACTCCTCTCAGGTTCTACTCTCTTTTTATTAAAGGAGGATAATCTTTTTTTTAGAACACCAGAGCAGGAATCCCCCCTACATCTCATTGACCAAAACTTTGACATACAGAGACGCCTAGCCAAAAGGAATGCTGAGAAAATGAGTATTTCCAAACTCTTTGGTAGGACACATGTCCTCACAGTCAGAAGAAAGAGTGGGAATATCTGTGGTATAGGCAGTCAACGAGCTCCACCGCAGAGTGAAGAATGGTTTAAATTGCCATTTGGTTGTTGATTTTGGACATCTGACACCTCACTGTCCTGTGTGCCTTGCACGTCACTCCGAGTTCCTTGATTAGACACTGGCACAGAGATTAGACTTAATTTTAGGGAGAAGGGTAAATGAGTTTTGGTTGTGTGTGGGAGAGTTGCTTTTTGTTGAGTGGGGACATTTTTGAGCTGCAGGTGTGAGCAAGTGGGTGTGTCTTGATTCTGATCTCCTCAAACGAGGACTACAGCAGACTAGGACTGAGGGATCTACTATTTACTGTCATCTGACACGTTCACTTCCTCCCCTACCTGGTAACCTGCTGATTTGGGGAACTTCCCCCACACCACCTTGTCCCAGGTGGACTGTCAATCACTCTGTCCTGCCCCTCCCACCATCCTCGAGGATGAGCAAATGGCTCTGGCTGCTACCGTTGAAAACTCATGGTTGGGGCTTCCCTGGTGGCGCAGTGGTTGAGGGTCTGTCTGCTAATGCAGGGGACACGGGTTCGAGCCCTGGTCTGGGAGGATCCCACATGCCGCAGAGCAACTGGGCCGGTGAGCCACAACTACTGAGCCTGCATGTCTGGAGCCTGTGCTCCGCTACAAGAGAGGCCACGAGAGTGAGAGGCCCGCGCACCGCGATGAAGAGTGGCCCCCGCTCGCCGCAACTGGAGAAAGCCCTCGCACAGAAACGAAGACCCAACACAGCCAAAAATAAATAAATAAATAAATAAATAGAATACCATGGCCAAAAATTAGTAAAAAAAAAAAAAAAAAAATGAAGTGATAGACCAAAGCAGCCCCCTCACCATCATCTCATTCTCAGACTCATTCATTAAAAAAAAAAAAGAAAGAAAACTCATGGTGATTGGACCAAGGATAGGCATGTGACCAAGGCAGAGCCAATCAGAGTCTCTCCTGAGTTATGTAAAGCTGGGACTGCTGAGGACCATCTCTCCTACCGAAAGATGTGAGCATGAGGGCAGAGTGAAGCCATAACAAAAAGTTGGTGGGGGGCAAGGCAAAGGAGGGAGGGGGAGAGAGAGAGAGTTATTGAAGCCAGATACACTCTTGGAATACCCTATTATGGGAACTAATAAATAACCCCTCATTGTTTCCTTTTTGCTTTCTTAACTGGTTTGAGGTGAGTTTCTGCTGTTTGCAAAGGAAAGAGAAACAGTACTTACATGTTTATTATCAGTCTCCTCTGCAGACATCCAAGGTCCATGAAGGCAGGAATTTTGGTTCCCTGCTGAATTCCAAGTACTTGGCACAGTGCCTGGCACATATTAGGAGCTCAGTAAATGGTTTTTGATTTAATAAACAAACCCTAACGATTGAATCTCCATGACCAGACCCCTACTGTGTCAGCCAGAGTGAGCTGAACACCGTTGGCGTTCTGCTTTCTAGAGTTGTGACTGTCCACTTGGTATTACATGGATGAGACCATGTGACCAATTCTCACCAAAAGAATGAGATGAGAAGTGATACATGTCACCTCTGGGTCAAGGTGATTATGCATCTGGGGTGAAATCATCTATACCCTTTCCCTCCACCAGCAAGAAGAAGAGCCACAAAATGGAAACAAACAGAAAACCAAACCCATCTCGCCTATGTCCTTAAGTCACCACTAGGGGGAGACCTGTCAAACCCTCATCCTAATGGGATGTGAGCTGAGAAATAAACTTTTGTTGCTTTAAGCCCCTGAGATTTTGGGGTTCTTTGTTATAACAGTTAACCCACCCTGACTATTACACCTAGGAGCCACCCTAGCCTCCTCCCTCTCCGACACCCCAACATCCAGTGTCATCCTCTCTAATCCAGTCTCCAAATCAGAGTGAATATATATATATTTTAATTTATTTGTTTTTGGCTGCGTTGGGTCTTTGTTGCTGCGCGTGGGCTACCCCTTGTGGCTCGCGGGCTCTAGGCACGCGGGCTTCAGTAGTTGTGGCGTGTGGGCTTAGTTGCTCCGTGGCATGTGGGATCTTCCAGACCAGGACTCGAACCCGTGTCCCCTGCGTTGGCAGGCGGATTCTTAATCACTGCACCACCAGGGAAGTCCCAGAGTGAATATTTTATTTTATTTTATTTTGGCCACACCATGCGGGTTGCAGGATCTTAGTTCCCCTACCAGGGATCGAACCTGGGCCCCGGGCAGTGAACGCACCTAGTCCTAACCACTGGACCGCCAGGGAATTCCCCAGAGTGAATGTTTTAAAGCACAAATCTAATTGTGACTCTCTCTGCTTAAAATCCTTCATGGTTCCCTAAGGCCCTAAGAAAAAGTCAAATACCTGTTTTTATGGACTTTGCATAAACGGAACATGTAATACATATTGTTTTGTGTCTGGTTCCTTTGCTCAAAGTTATGTTTTTGAGATTCTTTTTTTTGTTGTTGTCAAAGTGAACGCATTTTTTATTTTATTTTATTCTATTTTATTTTTTTAACTTTTTGGCCACGTCACACGGCTTGTGGGATCTTAGTTCCCCACCCAGGGATTGAACCTGGGCCCTTGGCAGTGAGAGCATGGAGTCCTAACCACTGGACCGCCAGGGAATTTCCTCATCCTTTTTATTGTATAAAACTGCAGTTCATTCATTTTCCTTGCTTTATAGTAATTGACTTTATGACTATGACAATGTGTCTGTTCTGGTCCTTGGACTTTATTTTTTTTGCCTTCATTTTTTTATAGGTATACTTTACATACAGTAAAGCACAAAGGTTTTAAGCATACAGCTTAATGAGCCATGTTCATAATAGATATAGAATTTTTTTATATACAGAGGGCGGCTCTGTCCTGTTCTTCTCCATCTGATACCCACCAAATGGAACCACTATTCTGATCTCTGACTGGTATTACTAAAATCAATTTGTAAAAGAGCTCTATTTAATTGACTTAAAAGTAAGTGTAAAAAAGTAATAGTTGGGAATTCCCTGGCAGTCCAGTGGTTAGGACTCTGTACTTTCACTACCAAGGGCCCAGGTTCGATCCCCGGCCGGGGAACTAAGATCCCAAGCTGTGGGGTGTGACCGAAAAAAAAAAAAAAAGTAATAGTAAAATTCCAGAAGATTAGAATGGTCTTTTGGTAAAGTATCAAATTTTGGTTGTAAAGCATTTAGTTAGTTGAAATAAGAAGACTGGGCAGAGGGACTTCCCTGGTGGTCTAGTGGTTACGACTTTGCCTTCCAATGCAGGGGACGTGGGTTCGACCCCTGGTCGGGGAACTAAGGTCTCATGTGCTGCAGGGCAACTAAGCCTGAGTGCCACAACTACAGAGCCCATGTGCCCTGGAACCTGCACCACAACTAGAGAGCCTGTGCGCCGTAACTAAGACCCAACGCAGCCAAAAATAAGCAAACAAACAAATAAATAATATTAAAAAAAAAGAAGTGGAATTGCTGGGTTGAAGGCTATGCCTGTATTCAGCTTCAATACTGCCAGACAGTAATTTCCAAAATGGTGAAAAAAAAAAAAAAGTAGACTGGGCAGGAAGATGATCCCTTGAGTAATGAATTAGAAAAGAACAAGAAGATATCACGAATGCTACTCATAAAGAGCTTCAAGAACTTTCTTCACCCATTAAAGACCTTGTTCTCAAATCTAGGAAATCATCAGTGACAGATCTTAATTTATTTTTGTCATATAGTAAACATTTTCCCCCAAAGTTAAAGGTGATTGGTTACAAAATAATATTCACTTCATAGTCCCCAATGCCCCCAACAGCTCCTGCCACCAACGCCATTCAATTAAAACAATATATTCAATGGAAATCTTATAAAAATGTGAACTTTTTGTAAATTGGGTTCTTCATGGAAGATTTCTTTTTCACATTATAGTTCTAAAATTGCACATTTCATGTTCATTTTCTTTCCAGGTGATAAATGAAAAGTACACGCTCCAATACCTTTCTTCTCTAGGGAAGGACTCATTTGTTGTGTTACTGAATTTCAAGTGACATTATTATATTTATGCACATTAGGCAGAAATGTGTCATGTTCTTTAAAAGAAATCCCTTTGGTGTCAAAAATCAAAATAGTTATTTTATTTTAAAATTAATAGAGAATGCTTCAAAGCTAAAATACAGAAATTTACAATTTTAAAACTAAGTCTTTGCTCTTATTTCTGGCAGATAGAGGGTCTCCCATCTCCA
The DNA here is from genome assembly GCF_028564815.1 of Eubalaena glacialis. NCBI lineage: Eukaryota > Metazoa > Chordata > Mammalia > Artiodactyla > Balaenidae > Eubalaena > Eubalaena glacialis. The sequence continues at coordinate 57,502,885 of NC_083733.1, read as the reverse complement.
CCACAGGAGTGAACTTTTATGTGGTTGGGGGGTTTCAGGGATGTCTTTACAGGTGCAGAAGAACACCAGAGGGGCCCATGCATTGCCGTGCTTTACTCTAAAACAAGATCCTAACAAGAGTGAGAGAAAAAAATGTCACTTACCCCTAATAGGTATAAGTCACATTTTAACATTGTAACAACTAAAAATTTAATACAAATATTTTTCTTCAACCCAGCTTGCATTTCTAAATTTCATTTTTTATGGTCACTTTAACATTTAATACTTTGTTGTAGGGGGATCTATAAGTGTACCTAAATAATTGAAACTTTTTTTTTTTCAAAAATGGAAATTCTTACTAAAAAAATAGGTACTCTTGTTTTCTAAAGATTATTAGTAGTCAAAAGTAACTAAAATAGCTCCTTGGAGTAATTGTTTCAAACAAATGATTTTTAAACAACAATTTATCATATATGAAAAAGGAATTTGATTATTTTGAATATAATAGTAAATTAAATCTCAAATATTCTTAAAAATACTATTTTATATAATTCCTTATATGGTATTTAAAACTCTATGTTTAAAAATGTTTGAATACAGGGAATTCCCTGGAGGTCCAGTGGCTAAGACTCCGTGCTTTCACTGCTGAGGGCCCGGGTTTGATCCCACAAGCCATGCGGTGCAGAAAAAAAAGTTTGAATACAAAGATCAGTCTACCACTACTATAATTCTAGATAAAGTATTAATAGTGATTGAAAAAAATTAACATAATTGTCAACTTATTAAAGTGGATAGGAATGTAACACAAATTTTAAAATGTTTTCCATTGGTAATTTTCTATTAATCTATTTTTATATCAGCAAAGAAAGAAAAATGACAAATTCCCTGTGACAAGAAACTCCAATTAGTTTTATTTGTTGATTCAGCTCTCAAAATATTGAGCACCCAACCTAATTTTTTTATTCAGTCTTTAAGGATCTTACCATTTATGTTTCAGCAGATACCAAGGTAATCCACATTTGTGTCAAACTAGATTGCAGACAGTGAAGCAAATGAAATCATTCTGACTTTCTTAATTTGTGAAAATAAAAATAGAGGAGGTGATGAAACAAAAAAGAAAACCATTCCATCTTAAAAAAATAAATTCAATATTTCTAAATGTAATAGAAACTAACCCCCAAATTTTCAAGATTATGTGATCTAGGATTAATCCTTAGTAAATAAAATTTGTTTGTTGATTTAATTAAATAGGCCTATCTTTAGAGTTATCAGCATTAAATGTGAAACTTTTATTGTACCTAGGTTTACTAAAAGTTAAATAAGTTCATGTTATCTCTGTTACAGAATTTGTGAACAAGAAAAATAACTTGTGACATTTTCATAAGTAATTAAATAAGTATAAATGGGATAAGAGTTTTTAGAGGAACTCTTTAAGAATAATTATGTTTTATGGTATGTCTACTTAAAAATAGTTTCTCCAAACCTTTTTGGTGACTTGAAACTTTAGGGTTTTGCTAAATTAAGTTGAATGATGAAAATTTATTGAATACCTAGATTATTCCCAAATAAAATAAGATACTGAAACATTAATTACTGAACATAGGTTTCTTTTTTACAGAGAAAATGAAGATATTTAGGACTATTGGTAAATATATTTGGTGCCACATTGAGAAATTTTCTACAAGAAAGCACGTGTTTTTAGAAGTTGTAAATAGTATTTACAAGTTTGCCAGTCTACAGAATGCTAATGTAAAATTGCCCACTTCTTAGTTTTCACTAGAACTTAAGGTTTTTAAAGGTTAAGGACTCTAATCAACCTATGTGATTAAAACTACTACAAAGTTAATAAGGAAAACATCTTTATATGCAAGGGGAAAGAAAGGTATAAAGAATGAAAATGAATTTTGTTAAGGGAAAAGAAAGTAATTTTGTCCTAAAGCTGGTTATTTCTAAATGGGAAAGAAAACAAGGGACAAACTAAAATGGACATAGAAAGTTGTAAAAGGTTTGTTTTGTGAGAAAAAAGGAATCTTCGGAAAGGAATTTTATGTGTGGCCAGGAGTGGCTAAGATTAAAATGAATTTAATTAAGTTAATGAGTAAGCTGATGCAAAGTTAAACTTTGTTTTTTTTTCCCTCTGTTAAGAGAACATTTTCTTGGAATATTGATCTGCTTTTGATAACAGATTGCAAAATTTATTTTACCTTTTAAGTAATCCATTGTAATTTTCTCTATTTGCCTTTGAAATCTTTTATTGTCACATTGGTTAAGTGAATAAGTATTGTTTCACAGTGACCTATGATTCTACTTGACCAAGTGTTTTAGAACCTTTTGATATATTTGACAAACTTCCTCAAATCAAATTCTAAATGAAGTACCTTTGACCTCTAACTAACTCTGAGATTTTCAGAGGGCCCCTGAAACATCTCAAAGAGAGATATTAAATTAATTAGGCTTATTTGGTATATTAAATTATATGGGAAGCATTGTCTAATAAGTGATAAACTTCTTAGGTCATATTGCATGGATAAATGTTACTAATAAGTGTTCTAAAATTACATGAAATTCCTAAAAATCTGTTACATTTTGGTATAATGTCATCAGTCATAATTCTAGTTATTACCTTAAAATGCATAACGGACAAGTTTTCTTTGCCAGTTACATTATAATTGGATTTTTAACCATGCCATTTTAAGTCTTTTGTCATTTATAGATTGTTATTGTTTTACTCTGATGGTTTTGCAAAAGATTCATAGAAAGAACTTTTTGACAAGTACGGACTTCTGATAAACTTTCAGACCATACCATTGAACTGGGTAAGAATTCACAGAACCCTAAAAGAGAAGCTGATGGCTTCATAAAACTGCTAACAAAAGATCAAGATTAAGAATTAGTTACCTAAGACTGAATGAATTGATGAATATGATTATAATTTTTATGATTTTTGTCTGAAATATTACTGTTTTTTTGATCTTTGTTTTCCAGAAGTAAGGAAACCTTTCCTCTTAAGGTAACTAAGACTTGCAGCAATTTGATAAAGTATACGTTTGTAAACAAAGATGAAACATTTATCTTTTTCTCTCTGCCTGATCCCCCCAGAATTTGGAAACTCTTATTTTGGGGAATGGCACCAGAAAAAGAAAAAGACACCTGGAGACAAAAAGGATTTGACTCCAACAAAGAGCTTTGGATAGGCCCAAACGGGAAGCCTATCCTTTGTCTGGAGCTCAGTACCTTATTTTACAATATATTCATGAGTTAACTCATTGGAACCCAGACAAGATGGTATTATGGGATCAACAATATTTTTAGAAGGCTTCTTTTACAATAGCTCAGAAGGTTTATTGAAGATGTACTGCTTGTCCAAAATATAACTCAGGGAAGCCATTGCATAGCTCTCAAGGACATTTTCCGTTACCTGCACGTCCCTTTGAAATTTGGCAGATTGATTTTGTACAAATGCCTCCCTCTCAAGGTAATCAGTACATTCTTGTTACGATTTGTATGTTTTCGCATTGGGTTGAAGCATCCCCATGCAGACAGACCACAGCACAATCAGTAGGGAAATTTATTTTAGAATGGGTGATCCTCGTCTGGGAGTCCCCTTAGAAATACATAGCGACAGAGGAACTCATTTTACTGGACAAATTGTAAAAGAAATTTGTAATATTTGGCCAATTATGCAGCATTTCCATGGTGCTTATCATCCCCAGTCTTTTGGGTTAATGGAAAGAACAACTGGAAAAATTAAAACCCATTTGGCTAAAATTGTAGATGCTTTTTCCTTACCCTGGTCTAAGTCCATTCCATTGGTCCTCCTCAACCTCAGAGCTACCCTTTCGGCAAACATCATTGTTTTCCTTTTGAGATTATTATGGGGAGACTAATTAGGTTGGTTAAAGGATTATGTGAACCCATATTATGGAAAAGGGATATATTACATTATTACAAAAGTTTCACTGAATTATTATTATTTTTTTTTTTAAATTTATTTTTGGCTGCATTGGGTCTTCGTTGCTGTGCACGGGCTTTCTCTAGTTGTGGCGAGCGGGGGCTACTCTTCATTGCGCTGCGTGGCTTCTCGCTGCGGAGCACGGGCTCTAGGCATGCGGGCTTCAGTAGTTGTGGCTCGCGGGCTCTAGAGCACAGACTCAGTAGTTGTGGCGCATGGGCTTAGTTGCTCCGCGGCATGTGGGATCTTCCCGGACCAGGGCTCGAACCCTTGACCCCTGCATTGGCAGGCGGATTCTTAACCACTGCGCCACCAGGGAATCCCCACTGAATTATTAAAAGGACATTTTAAGCTTGTTTCTGAAGCCTATCACACTAATTTATCTTTGGATAGGGAACAGATGTGCCATGACTTACAACTAGGAGATTATGTATACTGGAAAAGACATCATTTAAAGGATTCTCTCCAACCTAGATGGAAGGGCCCTTATCTGGTATTCTTAACTAGCTCATGTGCAGCAAAACTGAAGGGAGTTGACGCTTGGACTCATATTTCCCACTTAAGAAGGGCCCCTGCAAGGGACAGGTCCATAAAGAAGACTTTTGATCTCAAACTCACCCTGAAGTGACACTTGAACAAGGAAGAAACGACACCCATACCAAGATAAGAAGAAGATGACATCAGAAGTAGACAGCTATCCCAAGATGCTGGACCTGACCCATATGAGTATTTGTAGTGTTTTCTTGATTTCTTGGACTTCTGCATATGAATCGAAATGTTTTTCTAAGGACTTCCCTGGTGGCACAGTGGTTAAGAATCCGCCTGCCAATACAGGGGACACGGGTTCAAGCCCTGGTCCCACGTGTTGCGGAGCAACTAAGCCCGTGCGCCACAACTACTGAGCCCGTGTGCCACAACTGCTGAAGCCCGCACGCCTAGAGCCCATGCTCCGCAACAACAGAAGCCACCACAATAAGAAGCCCGCGCACTGCAATGAAGAGTAGCCCCTGCTCGCCACAACTAGAGAAAGTCCGTGCGCAGCAACGAAGACCCAACGCAGCCAAAAATAAATAAATAAATAAATTTTAAAAAAGTTTTTCTATTATAGGTACACTCCTATGCAGATTTTTAAAAATCAATCCAATTGTTGGGTTTGTGGTCAGTTACCTATGTCTAGTACCTCTGGTTTTACCTTGATGGATTTCTCCACTCCAAAGCTCTGATTGGATGGCCCTTAGAAAATTTATTTATTTACTTTTTTATTATTATCTTTTTTTGGCCACGCTGTGTGGCTTGTGGGATCTCAGTTCCCCGACCAGGACAGTGAAAGTGCCAAATCCTAACCACTAGCCCCCCCAGGAACTCCCAGAAAATTTATTTTAGAAGAAAAAAAAATTATAGTTCTATTCTGGCCAATATTGATAATACTAGATGGGATCCCCTTTTTTGGTCAGTCAATCATCTTGCTCTGACCTTGGTCATAAATATGAATTTTCTTTAAAAGGTACTCAAGCTCAATCAGAGCAATGAGCTAAATTTCAATTATTTGGTTACCTCTGCGCTTTGAACAAACAGACCCTTAGGTAGTGGATACATATCTCAGGATGAATTTCAATGACCCCAGATTCTTGCATCTTCCCGTACATAGAAAAGCACTAAAATCATTAGCTTGAGGTATCTGTTCAGTGTGTCCAGCAGTCATCTTTACCAAGATGTATGCCTGACTGAATGTATTTCATAGCCAAGAATTGTATGTAAACTGGTTTCTCACCTACCTCTTTTTTTTTTTTTAATATTTATTTGCTCTACTTTTTTTTTTTTTAACATCTTTATTGGAGTATAATTGCTTTACAATGGTGTGTTAGTTTCTGCTTTATAACAAAGTGAATCAGTTATACATATACATATGTTCCCATATCTCTTCCCTCTTGCGTCTCCCTCCCTCCCACCCTCCCTATCCCACCCCTCTAGGTGGTCACAAAGCACCGAGCTGACCTCCCTGTGCTATGCGGCTGCTTCCCACTAGCTATCTATTTTACGTTTGGTAGTGTATATATGTCCATGCCACTCTCTCACGTTGTCACAGCTTACCCTTCTCCCTCCCCATATCCTCAAGTCCATTCTCTAGTAGGTCTGTGTCTCTATTCCCGTCTTGCCCCTAGGTTCTTCATGACCTTTTTTTTTTTCTTAGATTCCATACATATGTGTTAGCATACGGTATTTGTTTTTCCCCTACCTCTTGAGAGCAGTTTCCTCAGAGCTAACTGAGCTGCCATCTCCCAGGCTATCATCCTCAGCAAGATCTTGAATAAAACTTAACTCACAGCTCCTATGTTGTGTGTCTTTCTAGGCTCCAGGTAATGCCGAAGAGGGTGAAGCACGTGGTCTGACCTTAGGATGTAGTTGCAAAAGGAATTCCTCCGGCGACTGATGGCTTGATGCTTGCGGTGTGTATTTGCCCTTAGAGGCAGGTTCAAATGAGTCCTGTGCTCAGGGATGTCAACTGAGAAGACCCCTACCCCCCATCCCAAACTGCCTGGGCTTTGCCGCCTTTCTCCATACCTTTGCTGGATTAACTGGATGTGAATTCTCTGAGCTGAAGATCCTGCCTTCTTCTAGAAATGTCACATTAGAGCTCCAAATAGGGATAATTTTTTTTAACACCTTTATTGGAGTATAATTGCTTTACAATGGTGTGTTAGTTTCTACTGTATAACAAAGTGAATCAGTTATACATATACATATATCCCCATATCCCCTCCCTCTTGCGTCTCCCTCCCAGCCTCCCAATCCCACCCCTCTAGGTGGTCACCAAGCACGGAGCTGATCCCCCTGTGCCATGCAGCTGCTTCCCACTAGCTATCTATTTTACACTTGGTAGTGTATATATGTCCATGCCACTCTCTCACTTTGTCCCAGCTTACCCTTCCCCCTCCCCGTGTCCTCAAGTCCATTCTCTACGTCTGTGTCTTTACTCCTGTCCTGCACCTACGTTCATCAGAACCATTTTTTTTTTTTTAGATTCCATATATATGTGTTAGCATATGGTATTTGTTTTTCTCTTTCTGACTGACTTCGCTCTGTATGACAGACTCTAGGTCCATCCACCTCACTACCAATAACTCAATTTCGTTTCTTTTTATGGCTGAGTAATATTCCATTGTATATATGTGCCTCATCTTCTTTATCCATTCATCTGTCGATGGACACTTAGGTTGCTTCCATGAGGCTCTTACACCAGTACAATAAGAATAGACACCTGATGTATGGCAGGAGCAGGGTGGGGAGGTTCCTTGCTGAGCCCAGTGTTAAACCTTTAGGTGCTGTTTTCTGGGGAGGCCCTGGGGTGCTGGGGTGCTCAGGGTCATATGGAAGCAGTAGGGGGAGATCCTCAGGACAGTGGCTATTTACCAAGCAGCCCGGGAAGTACTTAGATATTTTATCAATATTACAACCTTGTCAGTCTTTGCCCCGAGAACCTAAAATGCTAAAGTTCTGTAATTTAAGGACTCCATAGCTCCATGTGTCAGTGTAGCAACAGCAAGGAAGAGCGGGGACTTAAATTTCAGCAAGGTCTGCCTTTGATTCTGCCCCTGCCACTTCCTTCATCTCTTGGAGTCCCTGTTTTGCCACATGTAAAATGACATACTGGCTGTAATGCATGAGCACAGGATTAGCTCTAAGTAAAATATCACTTCATTGGAATTGTTGCTGGGTGTAGTATAAACCTTGACAGTTGGCTTTTTTTCTTTTTCTTTTTTGTAATGCAATTGCCTGACAAGCTTTGATTGTCAGAGGCATCCACTTCAGAGGTATCTACTTCCAAGGAGGCTATCTTAAATAAACACATTGCCAGTCGCCAGACTAGGTAAAGAGCCAGGCCACCTTCCCCCACCTAGGCTCTTTGTTTTTAGAGATCTTGATTGACTTCAATAACTGACCATTTGAGCTACTTGCTTTTTTCTCTTCCCACACTTCAAATTCCTGCTCTTATTTTTTTTTTTTAATTAATTAATTTATTTATTTTTGGCTGTGTTGGGTCTCCATTTCTGTGCGAGGGCTTTCTCTAGTGCGGTGAGCGGGGGCCACTCTTCATCGCGGTGCGCGGGCCTTTCACTGTCGCAGCCTCTCTTGTTGTGGAGCACAGGCTCCAGACGCGCAGGCTCAGTAGTTGTGGCTCACGGGCCCAGTCGCTCCGCGGCATGTGGGATCTTCCCAGACCAGGGTTCGAACCCATGTCCCCCGCACTGGCAGGCAGACTCTCAACCACTGCGCCACCAGGGAAGCCCTGCTCTTATGTTTTGAATTCACCGGTAAAGAGGGAGCCAGTGAAACTCTAGGTCCCCACCCTTGACCCCAATAAAAGCAGAACCCCAGGCCTGCTCTCTCTGTCTCTCTTTACTGGAGACCTGGCTGTGTGGCCCCAGCTGTATCATGTAATTTTCAGGTCTTATAAATAATAAATCTCTATGTTTTCAATGTTTCCTGATGGTCATTGCTGAAGGGCATCTTGCAATCATAATAAGAACACCGAGGGCCAGTTCAGCCACAGCACTGCTTATTGATAGGCTGAGACCCGCACAGAACACTGGGCTGCTTGTGAAGCAAAACAATGTTATGGTTAAGAGCTTGAGCTCTGAAGTCAGGCAGATCCTGTTTAAGTGGCAGGTCTACCGCCTACTAGCTGTGTGACCTTGAGAAAGTCAAGGTCACCTACTAGCTGTGTGACCTTGAGAAAGGCCTTTTGCCTCTTTGAGTCTCACTTCCCTTACCTCCCTCTCTCTCTCTTGCTCACTCAACGCCAGACTCACTGGCTCCCTCCCTGTTTCTGAACACAGCAGGCCCACAGACCCCAGGGCCTTTGCACTGGCTGGTTCTTCTGCTTGGAATGCTCTCCCCCAGTATATCCAAGTGGCTCCCACCCTCATCTCCTCGATGTTTTTGCTCAAATACTCTCCTTCTCAGGGAAGCCTCCCCTCACCTATTTAAAATTTCCACAGCTCTCTGCCTAGCATTTCCTTTGCCTTTACCCTGCTCTATTTTTGACCACAGCACTTAACACCATCTGATACACCACATATTTTTGATTTGTATTTTTTTAAATTTAAGTATAGTTGATTTACCACGTTGTGTTAGTTTCTGGTGTACAGCAAGGGAATTCAGTTATACATATATGTACATATTCTTTTTCATACCCTTTTTTTTTTTTAAATATCTATTTGTTCATTTGGCTGCACCAGGTCTTAGTTGCGGCACTGGGATCTTCACTGCCGCGTGCGGGATCCTTAGTTGTGGCTTGCAGGCTCTCAGTTGTGGCATGCAAACTCTTAGTTGCAGCATGCACGTGGGATCTAGTTCCCTGACCAGGGATCGAACTGGGCCCCCTGCATTAGCAGCACAGAGTCTTAATCACTGGACCACCAGGGAAGTCCCATCATATTCTTTTCCACTATGGTTTTTTAAAATTAGTTTATTTTATTTTATTTATTTTTGGCTGCCTTGGGTCTTCGTTGCTGAGCGTGGGCTTTCTGTAGTTGCGGCGAGCAGGAGCTGCTCTTCGTTGCTGTGCGCGGGCTTCTCATTGCGGTGGCTTCTCTTGTTGCGGAGCGCGGGCTCCAGGCACACGGGCTTCAGTAGTTGTGGCACGCGGGCTCTAGAGCCCAGGCTCAGTAGTTGTGGTGCATGGGCTCAGTTGCTCCACAGCATGTGGGATCCTTCTGGACCAGGGATCAAACCCGTGTCCCCTGCACTGGCAGGCGGATTCCCAACCACTGTACCACCAGGGAAGTCCCTCTTGTCTCTTAATTATTATCTATCCCCTTCCCCTCTCCCTCAACACATGCATAAATGTCAACTCCACAAATGTAAGTAGCTTTTTCTATTTGTGCCCTGCTGTATTCTCAGCATCTAGAACAGTGCCTAGAACATAGTAGATGCTTGATAAATAATTTGTTGAATGAAGACTAAAAATGGTCTGTGAGGCAGATATTTGTATTACTCTACTTTACAGATGAGGGAACTGAGGCTGTGAGGGGGACCATCACTCGACCAAGGTCACACAGTAGAGTAAGTGTCAGAGCTGGGGTTTATTTAAAAAATGCATTCATTCCGGATGAAGAAGATGTGGTACATATATACAGCAGAATATTACTCAGCCACAAAAAAGAATGAAATAATGCCATTTGCAGCAATGTGGATGTACCTAGAGATGATTATACTAAGCGAAGTAAGTCAGAAAGAGAAAGACAAATACCATATGCTATCACTTCTATGTGGAATCTAAAATATGACACAAATGAACTTATCTACAAAATAGAAACAGACTCACAGACATAGAGAACAGACTTGTGGTTGCCAAGGGGGAGGGTGGGTGGGGACAGATGGACTGGGAGTTTGTGATTAGCAGATGCAAACTCTTATATAGAGAATGGATAAACAAAAAGGCCCTATTGTATAGCACAGGGAACTACATTCAATATCTTGTGATACACCATAATGGAAAAGAAAATGAAAAAGAATGTATATATACGTATAACTGAATCACTTTGCTGTACAGTAGAAATTAACACAACATTGTAAGTCAACTATACTTGACTAAAATAAATTTTAAAAAAATGCAAATACAAACCAAACAAATAAACCCCCCACATTCATTCAGCAAATGTTTATTGAGCACCTACTCTGTGCCAGATGCCGTTCTAGGAGCTGGGGATACAACAGTGAATGAAGGGAGCCCCAAACCAAGGTGTCAGACCCCAGAGCTTATATGTGGACCCTATAAAGCTTCCATGCTGTGTGTGTAGGGAAACTGAGGCCAGACAATGGAAGGAAGGCACAGGGTCCCAGCCAGGAGACGGGCGCTCAGTGTAGGAGGTGGGCTTGGCTCTGCAGGAGCTGTCGTGGTTGCAGGATGAGCTGGAAAGGTGGTGGCTGCTTCCCAAAGCCACTGTCCTGGGGCTGCAGGTCCAGAGCCGCAGGAGGGCAGTGGCGACGTGGGTGAGAAGCGCTGTAACAGCCACGTCAGGTAGAGAAAGAGCTCAGTCCGGGCCAGAGACTCTCCGGGGCATGCTCGGTGCCCTGGGGGAGCAGGGAGACCGAGATCAGAGATGAGGAGGAAGAAGCAAAGAGAAGGGGGTGGGAAGGACACATTGGAGGTGAGAGGAGATCTGGAGAGAGAGGCAGGGAGGGGGAATACATCAGAGGGGCGCTCTGAGCCACTGTCGGAGCCACTGATGGTTTACGACTGTGATTTCAGTTCAGAAATCTTTCCTGACTTCCTCCTTGAACACTGAAACTTCATTCTGCCATAAGTCAAGAGGTCAAGTACTCTTGTCCACCTTTGTGAAGACAGGTACGTCCTAGGTGGTCACCTTAGTGAGTGTGGACAGCTCCATCTAAGAAGCGAAGCTGTCCCTGGGTTTGGGGAGGAGACTGAGGCATTTCAGTATCTTCCCAGAGGGACCATGTTTGAAGTGCTGAGGCTTTCAAAGACTCCCGGCATCAACCATGTTTCAAATACGCCACAGAGTCAGGTGGGAATACTGTGGATCAGCCCTGCTTTAGATCATCCTTGGGTCTGTGTCCTTCTGTCTTGCAGTAGCAGCCCATAAAATCAGGCAGTAGCTTCTTAAATGAATGTATGTGACCCAGGAGTTTGCTCCTAGAGATTGTTCCTTCAGCAACACTCCCCCCGGGGAGGCTCAAGACCCATGCAGAACAGTGTACATTGGAGCAAAGTGAAAAACTCGAAACAATCCATCACTATGGGGATGAGTGAATACATTATGGTGCACCAACAATGGAAGCCACGCAGCCATTAAGAAGAATGAGTTAGAACTCTGCATGCTGCAAAGGTACAATGTTCAAGATGGATGGTTAAATTAAAAAAAAAAAAAAGGTTCACAATGGGATGCTAGGATTACCTATTTTGTAAAACATATACATACATTCATATTTATGCTTGCATTTGTGTAAACAGATTTTGAAGGATATGCAAGAAACCATTAACTGTGCTTATCACTAAGTTTAGGGCTTACAATCTAGGAATGGGATCAAGGAGGAGGACTTTACTCTCATTTTATTATTAATTAATTTGGCTGCGCCATGCAGCTTGCAGGATCTTAGTTTCCAGACCACGGATTGAACCCGGACCCTTGTCAGTGAAAGCACCGAGTCTTAACCACTGGACCTCCAGGGAATTCCCATACTTTCATTTTATATACTCTTGTTCTGCTGGATTTATTTTTTATTCAGTGTTTGCTTTATAGGTACAATTAAAAACTAGTTCAAATAAAATGATTAGCCAGTGTTTACATAGCTGTCTAATTTTTAGATAACTATTACAGAAGCGATCGTTTAAAAAGTATTTTGTATTTTCGATTAAATGTTCTGTTTATTTTATCTAGAAGTTGGAGGATTATGCTTAATTAAAAAATTTTATTTTATAGCAAATGGAAAACAAACAAACAAAAAAACCCAAAAACCCAAAAAACCCTTTTGGGTGTTTTTCACAGGCCTGGCACTATCTACAGCTCCTGAGTGAGAACTGATCTCAGAATTAACTGTGGCTGCGGTGTCTGTGCTCCTCATCCGCCCTCCTCACAGGAGCCTGGCCTGTATGTAGCATGTGTCTTCCCAACCAGCAGTCAGAAAAAAAATTTTTTTTTTTTTAATTTATTTATTTTTGGCTGCGTTGGGTCTTCGTTTCTGTGCGAGGGCTTTCTCCAGTTGCGGCGAGCGGGCCACTCTTCATCGCGGTGCGCAGGCCTCTCACTGTCGCGGCCTCTCTTGTAGCGGAGCACAGGCTCCAGACGCGCAGGCTCAGTAGTTGTGGCTCACGGGCCTAGTTGCTCCGCGGCATGTGGGATCTTCCCAGACCAGGGCTCGAACCCGTGTCCCCTGCATTGGCAGGCAGACTCTCAACCACTGCGCCACCAGGGAAGCCCAGAAAATCACTTTCTTATGTTAAAGGAGGAGGTTCAGAGAGGGAAGGCATCCTCCCTGGAGTCATACAGCAGCCCCTGGCCTGGACAAAGGCATGGACACTGACCTGCAGAGAAGGGCAGAAAGGCAGGGCTCCTCTGAAAAGCTGCGTTGGCATCCAGGAACCTCTCGGGCTGAAAGGAGGAGGGATCTTGGAACTGCTCAGGGTCATGGAGAACAGAGTGGAGCAGTGGGAACACCATGGTGCCCCGTGGAAGGAGTCTGTCCAGACGTTCATGGCTGCCCACCCAGGAAAGCAACCTGTGTTGCTTCTTGCACGTTGACCCAAAACTTCCTGGTCTACTCAGCCCTGGGGAACAGCAGGGTGGGGAGACTGTGGCCTTTGGGGTCAGCAGACCTGGGCTCGAATCCCTGCTCTGTCACTTCCCAGCTGGGAGACTGGGCAAGTGACTTCTCTCTGAACTTCAGTATCTCCATCTGCAAAATGGGCATAATCATAGCATCTATTCAGAAGAGTCCATGAAATAGTGAGAATCACCTGGCACATAATAAGCTCTCAACAAATGGTTATTATTATTACTCGGGACTACCACATGAGGCCACAAAGGTTGTGCCTTGCACAGCAGGACTGGAATCCCAGAAGGGCCCTCTTTCTTCATACCATGCATTCCACAGTCCACTTGCCCAGAGAAGTCTATTTCTTTTTTCTTTTTTCTTCTCAAATTCTCACAAAGATGCATCACAATGGCTGGTGGCCACTCTGGTATTATTTACATCACTTCTGACCACAAAAGCAGATTTCAGCCCTTTGTGAGAACACTCACCTGTTTCAGATCATCTTTAGCTGTTTTTTTTTTAATCACATTCTTTTTTTATTTATTTATTTATTTAATTTATTTTTGGCTGTTTCTGGTCTTAGTTGCAGCACGTGGGATCTTTCGTTGTGGCGCGTGGGCTCAGTAGTGTGGCTCGTGGGCTCTAGAGCGCAGGCTCAGTAGTTGTGGCGCACGGGCTTAGCTGCTCCGTGGCCTGTGGGATCTTCCTGGACCAGGGCTTGAACCCGTGTCCCCTGCATTGGCATGCGGATTCTTAACCACTGTGCCACCAGGGAAATCCCTTGTTTTGTTTCTAAAAGAAGCAGTTTCAACAGCAGGAGCCAGAACAGAGGTTATGCAATCAGAGGATCCGGCCAAGTGGGGAATGGGTGAAGGTGGTGGGGATGGGGAGAGGGAGCAGGGAGGAGGAGGGGGAGGGGGAGGGGGAGGGTGGGGGGGGATACTTCCTGGAATACTTCCGTAGCCTGTTGTCTTTTTAATTAAATTGTCTTTTAGTGAATATTTATTGAGTAGCCTCTCGGAGGTGGAGACACAGCAAAGACTGAGACAAATCCAGTGGGAGAGGCACTTACGCTGGAACAGTGACAGGCAAGCCAATATTTTCCCAGTACTAAATCAACCCAAGGGCCAGGTACCAGACAACTAAGACAGCCCCTATGCTCCAGAGCCCACTGGAATGATTCAAATTAGCCAGTCCTATGCTGCTGACTCTGCCCTGCCTTTCCCAGTAAAGGCTGTGGCCTGTGTCTTCCTCTTATTCCTTTCTGCCTCTTGACCAATGCTGCTGCCTTTTCCTGTGGCCCTGCGTGCTGTGCCTCTCATTCCTGGGGGGAATGTGGCCAACATTAGACTTTTCTTGAATGGCATTGACCTCTCCATGTTATCACTCAGTCACCTCCATCAATTAGAATCCCATGGGTACAAATGAGACAGCCCTAGAGGCTGGGGAATCTGATCTTGTCAAGGCGCTGAGCCTGGTCCCATCACTCCAGGGCTGGGGGTGGAGGGACAGAATGCACGGGCTCAGGTGACCCGCAGGGCAGAGTGGTGAAGAGCAGGGGCTGAGCCACTGTGCTGAGTTTGGATCATGACCCTGCCATTGTCCAGCGCTGTGAGTTTGAGTGAGTTTCTTAAGCTCTCTGTCCCGCTTTCCCCATGTAGAATCCCTTCCTCCAAGGGTCACCAGGAGATTAACTGAGTTAATACTTGTAAGAAGCATGGAGCGTCTAGTGGCCCGTGGGGAGCGTGATACATGAGTTAGTTGTCATTACTGATCGACAAGGGTTTAGTCAGCATATATGACATATTAATGTAGGCATAGGGACTCTAGCAAATAACAAGAAACTCAAAGTCCCTCCCCTCGTGGAATTGGTAAC
Organism: Eubalaena glacialis; assembly: GCF_028564815.1. NCBI lineage: Eukaryota > Metazoa > Chordata > Mammalia > Artiodactyla > Balaenidae > Eubalaena > Eubalaena glacialis. Next base: position 57,487,799 of record NC_083733.1, on the reverse strand, counting down.
TTCTAGCAGACGAGACAGTCTTAAAGCAAACAGCGTATTGAATAAATAAGATGACTCAGCTAGTGATAAATGCCACGAAGCAAATTAAACAAGGAAATATGATAGATACTGACTGGTGAGGGCTGCTTCAGATTGGGTGGTCAGAGAGGGCTTCTTGGAGGCGGTGACTTCTGAGAGTCGATCATGGGAAGGTGTGCGGAGGCACGTTCCTGGCAGAGAGAGCAGCAAGGGCAACGTCCTTAAGGTGAGAGCCAGCTTGACAAACTCTAAGAGCCATCAGACGTGGCCTCTGACAATGACTCCTCCTACCCAAGTGACAGCTCCATGAGGACAGGGATTCTTACTGACTTTTTCATGATTGTGATTATTTGCTTTGCTCCCTGTGAACCCCTCATCCTCCAGAATAGTGCCTGGCACATAATAGGGTTCATAATAACCATGTGTGGCATACATAAGAGCTGTATCTTCCAGGGATCCAAAATACTTGTGCACAATTTCTCCAGGTGGGCACGACAGTCACGTTGCACAATGATTTCAGGGCATTTGTGGGCTCCTGCTATCAATCTTTGGATTCCAGGCAAAGAACCCTCACTTCTCCAAATTTGGGGGTTGGGGGGCACATCCTTAAAGTCCCCAGTCATTCCTCTCTTGGGAGGGGACGTGTTGAAATGACGGACTGGAGACAGATTGCCTGAGTGTTGCATCTTGGCTGTTAGCTGGTGACCTTGAGAAGTGATTTTGAGGCAGGAGATAGATGGGCCCCAGGCTGAGCAGCTAGAGTTCATTCCCTGTGGACAGAAACTCCAAAATATCGACAGCAAGACAATCGAGAGAGGAGGCTGGGCCCTGCCCAGATAATAGATAAAAGACCGTCTATTCCTCATTCTTGAAATTAAGGAGACCTCCCTGACTATACATGCACAGAAAGGCTCCCTGGAGGTCAAAAGGGGATGGGGTGCCACCCCATAGTAAGTGATGCTAAATACCCGTAGGCCTCTTTGCTAGAATCCATCTCGGCTAAGAGATGTGCACACACAGAGAGGAGGACCCTAAGTTATAGCAAATACAGACTCAGAACCAAGCAAAGCAAGATGATTGACCAAAGGAAACCCAGATGAAGTGCCCCAAAAAAGTGATTCAAACCACCACGAGGGCATGACTCTCTGAGCCCGCCCGTGTGTCTATCCACACGTACTGTACTTTTTTCTTCTAATAAATACTTTATTTGCTTCACTACTTTCCATCTCTATGTGGAAATTCATTTCTACACAGCTGACGGGCCAGGGCCTTGTCACTGGTCACTGGCCCCTAGTGGTGTAGTGGCCAGGATTCAGCACTCTCACTGCCGTGGCCCGACCTCAGTCTCTGGCGGGGAACCAAAATCCTGCTTCAAGCCGCTGCAGGCCAAGGCCACCGGAGGTCAACTTCACCCTCTGCACGGCTTCATCTCCACCTTTGTAAAATGGAGATAATAGTCGCACTTACCATGTAGCGTTGCTGTGGGGCCAGGTGAGACGTGTGCAAAGGACTTAGAATGTGCCTGGGACATAGTGCCAAGTGTCAGCTGCAATGATCATCACTGAGGCTTGTTGCTGGTATTAAGAGATCAAGTCGGGCTTCCCTGGTGGCGCAGTGGTTGAGAATCTGCCTGCCAATGCAGGGGACACGGGTTCGAGCCCTGGTCTGGGAGGATCCCACATGCCGCGGAGCAACTGGGCCCGTGCGCCACAACTGCTGAGCCTGCGCGTCTGGAGCCTGTGCTCCGCAACAAGAGAGGCCGCGATAGTGAGAGGCCCGCGCACCGCGATGAGGAGTGGCCCCCACTTGCCGCAACCTGAGAAAGCCCTCGCACAGAAACGAAGACCCAACACAGCCATAAATAAATAAAAAAAAAAAAAAAAAAAGAGATCAAGTCTGTCAGGGCCTGGTACGCAAGACGTGTAAGACACACTAGAAGAATATTGGCTGAGTTGGCTGCTCACAAGGCCTGGCCAGGTCGCCAACCCCTTTGTTTGGATTATATATCTCCTCCCTGCTGCTGCCTCTGTTTCTGCCTCAGGCAGGTCTCTGTGTCCTTCGCTGGACTGTTCTCTTCTCTTTGTGTCTCTTTGCCCCTCTCTCTGACTTTCTATCCCAGTCCTTTTGTGTTTCTCTGGCTCTCTCCTCTGAATCTCTATTTCTTGCTTCTCTAGATCTCTCCAGGTCTCTCTCAGTCTTTATCTGTGTCTACACATCTCTGAGCGTGTGTCTCTCTAGCTCTAGCTCTCCCTTTCTCTGTATGTGTCTCTCTCCATCTCTGGCTCTGTCTCTCCCTCTGTCTGTGTTTTGTGTCTTTCTCTGGTGCCTTCTCCCTGTTTCTCTGGGTCCTAGTTAATCATTCCCTCCCTCCTCCCTCCCCCACATCCTCTCCCCACTTCTCTCTTTTCATCTCTTTGACACTTTGTCTCTTTCTCTCTCTCTCCTTGGCTCTCTTACTCTCCCTCTCCCTCCTTCTCCCTCCCTCTCCCTCTCCCTCTCCCTCCTTCTCCCTCCCTCTCCCTCTCCCTCCCTCTCTCTCTCTCCCTCTCCCTCCCTCTCCCTCCCCCCCTCTCTCTCCCTCTCTCTCCCTCTGTCTCCCTCCCTCTCCCTCCTTCTCTCTCCCTCTCCCTCCCTCTCTCTCCCTCTCCCTCCCTCTCCCTCCCTCCCTCTCTCTCCCTCCCTCCCTCTCTCCCTCTGCCTCTCCCTCTCCCTCCCTCCCTCTCTCTCTCTCCCTCTCTCACCCTCTCCCTCCCTCTCTCTCCCTCTCCCTCCCTCTCTCTCCCTCTCCCTCCCTCCCTCTCTCTCCTTCTCTCTCCCTCTCTCTCTCTCTCTCCCTCTCTGTCCCTCTCCCTCTCCCTCCCTCTCTCTCCCTCTCCCTCCCTCCCTCTCTCCCTCTCTCTCCCCACTGCCACTCTTTCTCTTGCTTTTGGTCACTCTGAAATCGCTTTCTCTTGCTCTTTTCTTACTTAACACACGTTGCTTGTTGTTGTTTTTGCCCCATACCTCCCCATCTGGCTCGCTGCCCGCGGAGGGAGTAAGAGGGAGCTGATTATATAACTGTTTGTTATGAGTTCAAGGGGGTGAGGGATGTGGAGGAGGCCAGGAAGGAACATTTTCTCCCTTCTCACCCTTCTTAGCCCTCTCCTTTTTCCTCAATCCGTCAGCCTGGCCTCAGACACGCCTCTCCCAGCTCCATTCTTCCTGGATTGGGTGGAGAGATCCGATAACTGGCCCCCTCACCTGGAGACAGTAGAGACTAAATAGCACAGGACCGGAAGGAGTTGGGGGTGCCTAGAAGAGGAGGCAGAGGCTGCAGGCAGTGAGAGCTTCCCCCAGGAGACAGGCAGGCACTAGGGTTCTCCCCAAGCCCCTAGAAAAGATACGAAGCCACAGAAACAAGATGTTGATGGAAATTTTGGGGAACCATCCAATTCAGCTGGCTGAAGCCTAGGACATCCAGTTTCTGGGACCCCAAACCGAGATTTCTGAAGGCAGAAGGAGGGATGCCTGGCCTCCTCCCGACCCCACTGGTTTTGGGCTTTAACAAGGGAGAAAATGCTTTACTATTTACCCCCTTCCTGGGGATTCTTGGTCACCATGGTGCTCCAAAAAATTCTGTAGGTCACTGCCCCACCCACCAGAGGAATATATCAACCACCTTATCCTCCCAACACCTACACCTATGAGTGGAGTAAGGGATCCCCTTACTCCATTCATAATCTCACTACCTCTTACCCCGATACACACAAGCTGGTCCCATCCCTCCCCCCTCACACACACACAGCCCGGGGAAAGGAGCCCTAAACAAGTCACCGGTGGGAGATAGTTCCTGGAGGGGCAAACTGGTGTGCTAATCTTAACCCTGCCCCTTGAGAGCCTAGTGACCCTGGGCGGCTCTGTTCAAGTGTGAAATGGGGATGGTCACAAAGATGTGAATTTCCATGGGAGTGTCAAAGTAAAGAACTTAGCACAGAGCTGGCACACAGAAGAGGCTCAGGAACAAGCAATGCCCCCGCCCTTCTCCCTGACTCCCCTGCTGGTCCAGCACCCATGCTGTCATCTGCCCACTCACTACCTGCCGTCGGCCACAGTCTATGCTCAGCCCTGCTTTAGCCACCGGCCCCACTTACAGTAAATTCCTCCCTGAGAACAGATTTCAAAGGGCTGAGGATAGGTTGTTGAGTGATAGAGATGGCACCATGCTCATGGCTTTCAGTACATTTCATCCCTACAACAACCTTGCGAGGGAGGTACTTTTATTGGTATTCTCATTTTTCAGAAATGGAAACAGAGGCTCAAAGAAATGAGGTGTCTACTGTATAGCACAGGGAACTCTGCTCAGTATCGTGTAACAACCTAACTGGGAAAAGAATTTGAAAGAGAATAGATATATGTATCTATATAACTGATTCACTTTGCTGTACACCTGAAACGAACACAACATTGTTAATCAACTATACTCCAATACGAAATAAAAAGTTAAAAAAAAAAAAAAGAAATGAGGCGTCTTGTTCAAGATCACACGCACCAAGAAAGTAGCAGAAGCAGGACTTGAACCTGGTTCCCCCTAACTCTAGACTGTTCCATGACCTTGGATGTGCTCTCAAAGGACAAAGTTGGAGGGTGTGGACATGAGTGAGGAGGGGACTGAATGGACGAAGACAAGAGAATCACTTCAGAAGTTATATAAACCCTGCAGCATGGCAAGCTCCCAAATGGGATCCAACCCCCAGGAAATTTAATCTGAAGGTGTTCAGGTTACTGAAAAAGCTGGATCCCAGCATCTTTGTAGCCAGGGCCCATGGCCAAGGGCAGTTCCTTCTTCCTGGTTGCACAGAGATCCGAGAAGTCTTCACACTTTTCCTGTTTGTCACATGTCCATCCTGGTGATCTTTACCATCTGGAAGAACATGAACAAAAGCAGCAAGATGCCCAAAGGTATTTGTCTCTGCTATGTCTGGGAATCTGACTGGGACCCCACTCCCCATCCCAAACTTTCATAATGAGGAGTACATTAGCTGGTTATCAACCCTGCTCTTTGAAGAGTGTTTTCCTTTTGTTTCCCTATCAGCCCCTAATCAATCCCTATGGTAGACACTGTTAGTTGTTCCCTTACATTCTTCCCTCCTTTCTTTGGTAATAGAACCCTTAAATCTGAGCTGAGCTCAAGATCATCCAAAATAAAGACTACATTTCCCAGCCTCCCTTGCAGCTAGGCATGACACTGAGGCCAGAATCGAATAAGATCTGAGGGGAAGCCATGTCTGCCACTTCCAGGTTGTGCCTTCCACTCCCGTGCCCATCATCCTGCTGGTTGGAGTGTAGACCCAGCACGTGAGGTGGAAATCCATCTTCAACCATGAGGATCAGGGCAATGCCCTGGGAAATTGTGGAGCAAAAGACAGAAAAAACCTGGGCTTTTGGCACTGGAGCTGCCATATCAGCTCTGACTGCTTACACTCAGACTGGCACATCAGAGATAAACTGTTATCTTGCTGAAGCCACTATTATTTTGCGGTCTCTGATACTATCAGATACAACACCCTTTCCTCTTATGACTTCCTAATTGAACACCCCCAACCCAAAATTTATAGGAACTATACACATCTACCCTCACAGAGACTTGCAGTCTAAGATCCATCTATTCATCTCCAAGTGTCCATGCACCAATTTCAAAAAGCCTTCCCCTTCCAGGGTGGTTCATTCAACCTTCCCTTCTTCAGTCTGTCTGTCATTCAGGTGTTCTTTCATTTATTCACATCCAACCAGGCAATTATGTCAAATTCTTGTTATGTACCCTTCTGATAGCATCCATTCTTTTATCTTTTGTCCTCTGATACATTCATCCATCCCTCCTTCCTACCATGCATCCATTCAACCATTCATTCACTCTTTCTTCCATCATTATGTCTTCTCATCCACTTATCAGTACCTTTATTTATTCAACCTTCCATTCACTAACACATTCAACCTTTCATCCATTTACCATCTTCCCATTCATTTATCCATTGATCCATTCACATCCGATGATTCTTCTCTCCATTTTTCCACACACACAGCTATTCATCTATCCACCCTCCCATCCATTCATTCTTCTTTCCATCATTCAATCATATATCCTTCCATTCAATCCTTACTTTCTTCCATCTTTACCAGCTTTGATTCTTCTAAACATCCACTTCCCCTCTATCCATGTTGTCCTCATCAGGAAATTCCACACTGAAAGATACGCTTTCACTTCCTCGTAATCTAACTTTCTCAATGAGTCCTGACCTATCTTTTACTTTTTTTTGGAGGGGAGAGGTTGGGAATCTGGTATCCTTGTCCAACTTTAGAAGAAAAGGGGAAGGGAGGAGAGGAACAATGAACTGGGCCCTTATGAGGAGAGAAAATAGGAAGACTCAGAAATGGGCTTCCATGCAGTTCCAGATTTTGTTATATTTAGAATTGAGTACTTCATTTTCTGGGTGCTAACTTAAATAGTATTTTAAAATTTTTGAGATTCCGATTTTTCTTTACTGTTATACAAGAATACATTTGACTTTTGTTTGTTAACATTATATTCTCTGACTTTGCAAAACTCACTTACTAGCTCCAGTTTTTTTGTGTATTCTTCAGGATTTTCTACAGAGACATTCATATCATCTGTAAATAAGGACAGTTGTATTTCTTCCTTTTCTATGTATGTGATTTTTTTTTCTTGCCTTACTGCATAAGCTAGGACTTCCAGTGGATATTAAGGACTAATGAGAGAGAACATTCTTGCCTTGTTCCAGATCTTAGGGGGAAAGCATTCAGTCTTTCCCCTTTAAGTATGATGTTAGTTATAGGTTTTTCACAGATACCCTTTTTAGATTAGGGAAGTTCCATTCTATTCTTAATTTGCTGAGCTTATTTGTCATAAATCAGTGTTGAATTTTGTCAAAAGCATTTTTTGGTATCTATTGATATCACATTTTTTCTTATTAACTTGGTTAAATATCGATACATTGATTTTTTGTGATGTACTATTCTTTTTATATATTGCTAGGTTTGATTTATTAATGTTTTCCTAAGGATTTTTGTACCTACATTTATGAGAGATATTGGTCTATAGTTTTCTTATAGTGTCTTGCCTGTTTTTAGTATTAGGATAATGCTGACCTCAGGAAATGAGTTTGGAAGTGGTCCATCCTCTTCTGGAAGAAGCTGTTTAGAGTTGCTGTTATTTCTTCTTTAAGTTTTTTGTTTGTTTGTTTTTGTTTTTAAGTATTTAGTAGAATTCATCAGTGAAACATCTGGGCCTCTAGTTTTCTTTTTTCTTTTTGCAGGTTTTCAACTACAACTTCAAGTTCTTTAATAGGCATAGGGTGTTCAGGTTACCTATTTCTCCTTTTGTGAATTTTGGTAATTTGTATCTGTAAAGAATTGGTATATTTCATCCACGTTTTCAAATTTATGGGCATAGAGTTGTTAGCACTATAGTTTTGTATTATCTTTTTAAAAAATTAATTAATTAATTAATTATTTTTGGTTGCATTGGGTCTTGGTTGCTGTGCGCGGGCGAACAGGGGCTAGTTCGGCGAACGGGGGCTACTCTTCATTGCGGTGTGCGGGCTTCTCATCGCGGTGGCCTCTCTTGTTGTGGAGCACGGGCTGTAGGTGCACAGGCTTCAGTAGTTGTGGCACATGGCTCAGTAGTTGTGGTTCGCGGGCTCTACAGTGCAGGCTCAGTAATTGTGGCCCACAGGCTTAGTTGCTCCACAGCATGTGAGATCTTCCCAGACCAGGGCTTGAACCCATGTCCCATGCACTGGCAGGCGGGTTCCTAACCACTGCGCCAGGGAAGCCCCTGTATTATCTTTTTAATGTCTGTGGATCAGTAAAGATGTTCCCTCTTTCATTCTTGATATTGGTAATTTGTACTTCTTCCCTTTCTTCCCATTAACTTGACTAGATCAATTTTATTGGTCTTTTCAAAAGAATCAGCTTTTGGTTTTATTTATTCTCTCTTCCCACTATTATCGATTTCATCAATTTCTGCTCTAATTTTTATTATTTTCCTCCTGCTTGCTTTAGATTTAATTTCCTCCTCTTTCTCTAGTCTCCTAAGATGGAAACTTAGGTTACTGATATTAGATGTTTCTCTTTTTTTTTTGGCTGCGCAGCATGTGGGATCTTCGTTTCCTGACCAGGATCGAACCTGTGCCCCCTGCAGTGGAAGCACAAAGTCTTAACCACTGGACCACCAGGGAAAACCCAAATCTTTCCCTTTTTCTAATAAAGCCTTCAATGCTGTAAATTCCCTCTAAGCATTACTGCAAATTTTGACTTTCATTTATTTCAAATATTTTTAGTTACATTTGAGAATTCGACTCATGGGTTATTTAGAATTATGCTGTTTAATTTCCCTAGCATTTATTTATGTTATAACTGGAAGTCTGTACCTTTTGACTACCTTCATCCAATTCCCCTTCCCCCTGTTCCCTTTCTCTGGTAACCACAAATCTGATCTCTTTTTCTGTGAGTTTGTTTGTTTGTTTTTGAAATATAATTGACCTACAACACCGTGTCAGTTCCTGCTACACGACATAGTGATTCAATATTTTTATACATTTCAAAATGATCACCAAAATAAGTCTAGTTACAATATATCACCATAAAATATATGACATAGTTATAACTATATTCCCCACACTGTACATTTCATACACATGACTCATTTATTTTGCAACTGTATGCCGCTGTCCAGTTTTCCCAACACTATTTATTGAAGAGCCTGTCTTTTCCCCATTGTATATTCTTGCCTATTTTGTCACAGATTAATTGTCCATATAAGTGTGAGTTCATATCTGTGCTCTTTATTCTGTTCCATTGATCTATGTGTCTGTTTTTGCACAGGAAACCATAAACAAAATGAAAAGACAACCTACTGAATGAGAGAAAATATCTGCAAATTATATGACTAATAACAGGTTAATATCCAAATATATATAAACAGTTCATACAACTCAATATCAAAAAAGAAAACAACCCAACTACAGAATGAACAGAAGACCAGAATACACATTTTTCCAAACAAAATATACGGATGGACAACAGGCACATGAAAAGATGCTCAACATCGCTAATCATCAGAGAAATGCAAATCAGAATCACAATGAGATATCACATTACACCTGTCAGAATGGTTATCATCAGAAAGTCTACAAATAACAAATGTTAGAGAGGGTGTGAAGAAAAGGGAACCCTTGCACACTGTTGGTTGGAAAACTGTATGGAGGTTCCTAAAAAATCTAAAAATAGAACTACCATATGATCCAGCAATTCCACTCCTGGACATGTATCCAAAGAAAATGAAAACACTAATTCAAAAGGATACATGCACCCCAATGTTCATAGCAGCATTATTTATGATAGCCAAGATACAGAAGCAATCTAAGTGGCCATCAAGAGATGAATGTATAAAGAAAATGTGGCATATATACACAATGGAATATTACTCAGCCATAAAAAGAATGAAATTCTGCCATTTCAAAAACATGAATGGACCTAGAGGGTACTATGCTTAGTGAAATAAGTCAGACAGAGAGAGGCAAATACTGTTTGTTATCACTTAATATGTGGAATCTAAAAATAAAACAAATGAGGGCTTCCCTGGTGGCGCAGTGGTTAAGAATCCACCTGCCAATGCAGGGGACACGGGTTCAAGCCCTGGTCCGGGAAGATACCACATGCCGCAGAGCAACTAAGCCGGTGCGCCACAACTACTGAGCCTGCGCTCTAGAGCCCGCGAGCCACAACTACTGAACGCTTGTGCCACAACTATTGAAGCCTGTGTGCCTAGAGCCCGTGCTCTGCAACAAGAGAAGCCACTGCAATGAGAAGCCCGCACACGGCAGCAAAGAGTAGCCCCCGCTCTCAGCAACCAGAGAAAACCCGCGTGCAGCAGCGAAGACCCAATGCAGCCAAAAATTAAATAAATGAATAAATAAATAAATTTTAAAAATAAAAAAATAAATAAAACAAATGAATAAATATAACAAAACAGAAACAGACTCACAGATACAGAGAACAGATTAGTGGTTACCAGAGAGGGAAGAAGGTGAGTCAAAGCAGGGGTAAGGGATTAAGAAATACAAACTGCTATGTATAAAATAAAGAACAACAGGATATATTGTACAGCACAAGGAAATATAGCTATTATTTTGAAATAACTTTAAATGAAGTATAATCTATACAAATATTGAATCACTATTGTACACCCAAAGCTAATATAATATTGTAAACCAATATACTTTGATTAAAAGAAAAAGAGAGAGAGAGAGAAAGCAGGAAAGAAATATGATTGGACTAAGCCATGGATAGAGGTGACTTTTCAATTTAGAAAGGAGTCACTAATGATTAACAATGCAGGAATATTCACAGATTTTATGGCAGGGAGCTGACATATCTTCAGATTATCTAGCTTATCTGTAGTTGGAGGTGATCATAACAGAACGCCAGATAATTTTGAGAGCCATGGGGATATCTGTGACACTGTAACTAGACCCGTTCAGTATCTTAATCACGTACTGTGACAAATGTAGCTGTGGGAAGGGGAGATATTTGGAGTTCTCTGTGATTAGTAGATGTGGTGAAATGTTGTGGGAACATGATAATTTAGTTCCTGTGTATATGTTGAAACATGGGTGAAACAGATCTGTAAAACTGAGAGAAGGGAGTGCATGTTTGGTAGATGGAGATTCTCCTGTGTCAGGAGAAACTGGGCATGGGGACTGACTATGTGAACATACTGAAAAGAGAAGAGCTGTAGTAAGAGAAAGGGGGTCTCTAATCATTGATGTGTGAGGGGACATCCAGGTAATACATAGATTCAATATTTTCCCCTCAGGAGGAGGATGTTTAGAACTTTGAGATTCAGAGAATACAGATCTAAGTTTAAATTTTAGCTGAGTCATTTTATAGCCATGTTGTTTTTTCATTTTAATAAAGATTTCTGAACCTAAAAAACAAAAACATTTCTTGTAAAATTGGTTTCATGGTGCCGAACTCTTTTAACTTTTGCTTGTCTGCAAAACTTCTGATCTCTCCATCAAATCTGAATGAAAGCCTTGCTGGGTAGAGTAGTCTCAGTTGTAGCTTTTTCCCTTTCATCACTTTAAATATATCATGCCTCTCCCTTCTGGCCTGCAGAGTTTCTGCCGAAAAGTCAGCTGATAGCCTTATGAGTGTTCCTTTTTATGTAATTTGTTGCTTTTCCTTTGCTGGTTTTAATATTCTCCCTTTATCTTTAATTTTTGCCATTTTAATTAGAATGTGTCTTGGTGTGGTCTTATTTGGTCTTGATCCTGTTTAGGACTCTCCATGCTTCCTGGACCTGGATGTCATTTCCTTACCCAGGTTAGGGAAGTTTTCAGTTATTCTGTTTTCAGATATGTTCTCTGCTCCTTTCTCTCTTCCTTCTCCTTCTGGGGCCCCTGTATTGCAAATATTAGTATGCTTGATGTTGTCCTAGAGATCTCTTAAACTGTCTTCAATTTTTAAAATTCTTTTTTCTTTTTTCTGATCCGCTTCAGTGATTTCCACTACTCTGTCTTCCAGCTTGCTGATCTGTTCCTCTGTATCATCTAATCGACTGGTGATTCCTTTGAGTATATTTTTAATTTCAGTTATTGTACTATTCAGCCCTGTTTGGTTCTTCTCTATTAACTCCTTGTTAAAAATTTCTAACTTCTCACTCTGTCCATGCAGTCTTCTCCTGAGTTCTTTGACCATCTTTATGATCATCTTTATGACCATCTTTGACCATGAACTCTTTATTGGGCAGATTGCTTATCTCCACTTCACTTAGTTCTTCTGGGGCTTTATCTTGTTCCTTCATTTGGAACATATTCCTGTCACCTCATTTTGCCTAATACACTGTTTTTATTTCAATGTACTTGGTAGGTAGGTTATGTTTCCCGACCTTGGAGAAGTGGTCTTTTGTGGGAGAAGCCCTATGCAACCCAGTAGTATACTCCCCTCTGGTCACCAGTACTGTTTGATCTAGGGGTGCCCCTTATGTGTGCTGCATGAGCCCTCTGGTAGTAGTGAGCTGTGGTCTGGTAGATGTGGCTAGCCCCAGTCTGGTTGGTTGCCAGGCCCTGCCTTGTGTGGAGGTGGCCAGCCACTAGTGGTTGGGGCTGAGACACAAGATGGTGGCTGGTTGTGGAGCTCCAGGGGGTCCTGGTGCTAGTGCTGGCTCACTGGTGGGCAGGGCTAGGGCTCAGGGGGTCCTGGCACTGATGCCAGCCTGCTGGTGGGTGTGCTGGGTTCTGACAGGGCAGGCTGCAGGGTTGCTGTGGTCCTAGGGCTGCTGTCCTCCAGTTGGTAGGTGGAGCCAGGCCCAGGGGGTCCTGGAGCTAGTGTCAGCCACTGATGGGTAGAGCCGGGTCTTGGGGTCACTGACTGCAAGGCCCTGGGTGCCTCAGAGTTAGTGTCAGTCTGCTGGTGGTTGGGGCTGGGTCCGAATGTCTGGCTGTGGGGCCTCAGAGGTCCTGGCGCTAGTGCTGGGGCACTGATGAGTGGGGCTGGGTCCTGGGGTGGCTGGGGGCTCCGGGGGTCCTACAGCAGCTGGCCTGCTGATGGGTGGGGCTGTGTCCCCACTCAGTTAGTTGCTTGGCCTGAGAAGTCCCAGTAATGGTGTGTAAAGTCTGGTGGGTCGGGGGCAGCGTTGGATCCTGAGGCTAATAAGCTAAAGAGAGGATTTAAAAATCGTATTTGCCAACACCAAAGTCCTCACAGTAGAACGAGCCCCTCAGAATGGCTGCCCCAGTGTCTATGTCTCCAAGGTGAGCTCCAGTTGCCTCCTGCCTCTCCAGGAGGCTCTCCCAGATCAGCAGGTGGGTCTGACCTAGACTCCTTTCATAGTACTGCTTCTGCCCCGGGCCTCAGAGCATGAGGTTTTGTGTGCCCTTTAAGAGTGGAGTCTCTGGGGACTTCCCTGGTGGCGCAGTGGTTAAGAATCCACCTGCCAATGCAGGGGACACGGGTTTGAGCCCTGGTCCGGGAAGATCCCACATGCCGCAGAGCAACTAAGCCTGCGAGCCACAACTACTGAGCCTGCATGTCACAAATACTGGAGCCCACATGCCTAGAGCCCGCGCTCCGCAACAAGAGAAGCCACCGCAATGAGAAGCCTGCGCACCGCAGTGAAGAGTAGCCCCCACTCGCCACAACTAGAGAAAGCCCGCGCGCAGCAACGAAGACCCAATGCAGCCAAAAAATAATTAATTAATTAATTGATTAATTTTAAAAAGAAGAGTGGAGTCCCTGTTCCTATAGTCCTCTGGCTCTCCAGAAAGTAAGCCTCACTGGCCTTCAAAGCCAAAAGTTCTGGGAGCTCATCTTCCTAGTGCAAGACCCCCAGGCTGGGAAGCCCAATGTGGGGCTTGGACCCCTCACTCCTTGGGGAGAACCTCTGCAACTGTAATTATCCTCTTATTTGTGTGTCACCCATCCAGGGGTGTGGGTCCTGACTATACCAAGTCTCTGCCCTTCCTGTCTATCTCATTGTGGTTCCTTTTTTATACCTTTAGTTGTAGAAGATCTTTTCTACTAGTCTTCAGGTCTTTCTCATCAATAGTTGCTTTGTAAATAGTTGTAAGTGTGGTGTGTCCATGGGAGGAGGTGAGCTCAGGGTCTTCCTACTCTACCATCTTGGCCACTCCCTCTCTTCATTTCTTTATATAGATCCAAGTTTTGACCTTAAACATATTCTTTCTGCCTAAAGAACTTCCTTTAATATTTCTTTTTTAAAAAATCTTTATTGGAGCATAGTTGATTTACAATGTTGTGTTAGTTTCAGGTGTACAGCAAAGTGAATCAGTTATACATATACATATATCCACTCTTTCTTAGATTCTTTTCCCATATAGCCCATTACAGAGTATTGAGTAGAGTTCCCTGTGCTATACAGTAGGTCCTTATTAGTTTTCTATTTTATACATAGTAGTGTGTATGTGTCAATCCCACTTTTAATATTTCTTATAGGTCAAGTACACTGGCAACGAATCACCTCCCCTTTTCTTTTGTCTAAGAGAGTCTTTATTTGTCCATCACTTAAATTTTTAGTACAATACACACAACATAAAATTTGCCATTTTAAACTGTAAAGTTTAGTGGCATTAAGTACATTCACTTTGTTGTGCAACCATCACCGCTATCCATCTCCAGAACTTTTTCATCATTCCAAACTAAAACTCTGTACCCATTAAACAACAACTCTTCATTTCTCATTCATTTTTAATAACTTTTTTGCTTTATATAAAATTCTTGGTTGACAGCTTTTTTCTTTTAACACTTTAAAGATGTCACTCCATTGTTTTCTTGCTAGCATGGTTTCTGATGAGAAGTATACTATGATACTTATTTTTGTTTTTCATGGGTAAATGTGTATTTTCCTTTGGCTGCCTTCAAATTTTTCTCTTTGCCTTTGGTTTCCTGATGTTTGAATATAATCAGCTGACATGTGGGTGTTTTGGTATTTATCCTGTTGGTGTCCTTTGAGCTTCTTGGATCTGTGGCATGGTTTCCATCACTACTTATGGAAAAAAATTACAGCCATTATTTCTTCTAATATTTCCAATGTCCCATTATCTCTTTCTTCTTCTTCTGGTATTCCAGTCATGCACATGTTACACCATTTGATAGAGGCATAACTCTATCTTAGTGTAACCACTAAGTTCTTCCATCCCTATGGAAGAAGGGAGAGGATAAAGAAGGAAGGAGGGGGTGGGCTTCCCTGATGGTGCAGTGGTTGAGAATCCGTCTGCCAATGCAGGGGACACGGGTTTGAGCCCTGGTCTGGGAAGATCCCACATGCCGCGGAGCAACCGGGCCCGTGAGCCACAACTACTGAGCCTGCGCGTCTGGAGCCTGTGCTCCGCAACAGGAGAGGCCGCGATAGTGAGAGGCCCGCGCACCGCAATGAAGAGTGGCCCCCGCTCGCCGCAACTGGGGAAAGCCCTCGCGCAGAAACGAAGACCCAACACAGCCAAAAATAAATAAATAAATAAATAAATTTATTAAAAAAAAAAAAAAGGAGGGAGGAGAGAGGAAAAAGAAAAGTGGTGGTGGGGGGAGATGAGAGAGAGAATGAGGGAAGAAAGAAGGGCAATATGAAAGGGAGAGTCTTTGAAAGAGAGAAGTGAGGGAGAGAGAGAGAGGGAATATAGAGAGAAAGAGATGAGAAAAGAGAGGGAGGATGGAGGGAAGAGGAAAAGTTGAGGGGAGAGAGTTAGGAAAGAAGAGAGAAAGAAGAGGAGGAAAATAAAAAAGGATAATTCTCAAAAAAGATGCTGTACATATGTCAAGATTATATAATTCATTAATGAGGGAACTCGGTGTAAAGACAACTAGTCCAAAAGACTAATGAAACACTAGGATTTTTATAGCCAAAAAAGGGAAAAGAAATGCTGAGTTAACTACAAAACTGGCTAATGTCTAATTTTATTGCATTTTTTTTTTAATTTGGGGGAAGGTCACCTTCTCTAACAAATAGAAAAATATAGTCATCATGAGTTAACAGATTTACAGAATTGTAAAATGATTAGACATTGATCAGTTGTGCAAAAGAAGTGATATCCTATTTTGAAATGAGATTATCTTTAAATGGACCTGTTAGAAAATATGCTTAGCTTGACATGAAAAAGTCCCATAATTACTTTTTAAAAATTTCTATGTTTTGGATAATTTTTCATAGCAGAAAGGAAGAAATTCAGAAGCCCCATTCATTATCCTTTTCACTTTCCAACAGAAGAATGACCCCTATGCCAAACTCAGCCTCTAAAATTTGGTTCCTAAGATTCTGCAAGTTTTGGGGGTTTTTTGTTTTGTTTTTCGGAACTGAGAACAACAGTTATGCACTGGCTGTACCTTCCTGCTCCTACTGAAAACATCTAGGTGGAGGTGAAAGGTCATCCTGCCCCTCTCCCCACATCTCCTCACTTTCCTAAAGCTGATCCCCCACTGCCAACTGGAAGAATCCATAGAGCACTGAAAACTTAAAATTATAGAATTCTGGAATCCTCAAACATTAGAACAACAGATTTGGAGAACCACAGAATCTTAGAAGAATGCCAGCTTGGGGAGGCTGTTTAGTTCGGTCTTGGAATCATCCCACAAAACACCTCTTCTTAGACTTTGCACAAAGTTTAAATGAGTCTTCTTAGACTATGCCCAAAGATCTCCCAGACCCACTTATCTTACCTCCCTGGAAAAAATTTCAATTCTAGCTATCCTCCCTTCTACTGAAGCCAGAAAAGAAGACAACAGAGTGGGATGGTGAGAGGGGCTGTTCTGAGAATACTTTTTCTCCAGCCTGTCTGAATTGGAGGACAAGACTCACAACCACCACCATCACAGATAATTAAGAGTCTAATCCTGAAGGAGTGTAAGTGTGTGTGTTGGGAGGGGGTCAGAATGGAAGGGAGAGGCAGAAGATGGGAGAGTCTAAGGAGGCAGGCTAGAGCTGACTCTTACCCCACGAAAGACGTTCTAGCAGCATATCCGAGATCGAGAAGGTGGTGCTTTGTGAGTCGCTCAGTTTTCCCAGAATTCCTACCACTTCTGGACACAGGACACCTCAGCATAAACAGCCAAGCCTTATTCCAAACCTGCAGGCTTCCTAACGGATTCAATTTCCACGCCAGAGAATCAAGACACATGAGAAGGGCTTTTGGATTGTGTTTAATAATATGTATAGGTAGAATATAATACCCAGGAATTTTGTTTCAGGTCAGTAAAGAAGATTTACAAATATTTGGTACAAAAAGAATTGAAAACCATTATTTAGATTATTACAGAGAGCAATCACTAGGTCATGTCTCTAGAGGTGATCTTCCCCTCTAGAGATTGGGACTCAGAAGTGGTCCCTACATCTTAGACTTTGAAAATGAATATGCACACACACACACCAGCAAAGTTCTGATAAACCAACACAGGTAACCTTTGATTGTTACTATTTAATATATCTTTAGTAAAAACAGTAGAACTTGTTGAATTAAACCCTTTCAATAAAATTATTTCTTTTGCTATACTAAATCTTCATCTTACTCTCTCTCTCTTTTTTTTTTTTTTTAACCGGTTAACTAGGGTCTAGCAAAGAGAGAGGAGACATCTCTGTTCTCTATCAAGACTTTCTAAAACAGTATGGTTACCCTATTTGACAGACAGGGAAACTGAGTCCAAGAGGGTTAGGTGACTCACCCAATGAAGAAAAGATGGAACTTAAATTTGAACTCAGATTGTACAACCCTTAATGAAATAGCCTAAAAATGATGTTCAACTGTTTCCCACGTCCTACCAAGACACGTTGAACTGGAAACTGAGCTGAGGGAGAACTGAGGAACTGGAAATATGAAGAAAGGGGAATGGCCCCAGTGGATTTCCCCAGATGAATTCAATCTATCTTTATTCAGTCGGGAGATTATAGGTTATATAATCACCGCCACCCCACCCCACCCCCACCCCCAGATAAAGCAATCTCTTCCTTGATGGCATCCATACCCGGAAAACTTGAATCCCAGGGTGTTCAGATTTCTGCACAGCTGATTTCCCAGAATGTATTTAGGCAGGATCTGGTACCCTGGACACAACCCCTCGACCTGGCACCATGGAGCTGAGAGGGGCCTTCACCATCTTTCTGGCACTCTGCTTGTCTTGTCTGCTCATCCTCATCATCTGGAAACGGACCAGCAAAGGGGGGAAGCTGCCCCCTGGTCCCACACCGATACCTTTCCTGGGGAACCTGTTGCAAGTCCGTACTGATGCCACTTTTCAGTCTTTCATGAAGGTGAGTCTGTCTACTCCTCTCATAGAGCTGGAAGCAATTAATTCTATAGACAGATAATGTAGAAATTTCTGACTTCTAAAACACAGGCTCTTGGAAACACAACCTTAAATGTCTGGAATTTCAGAATCTGAAACTCTTGGAAACACAGACTCCTAGCATGTTAAACCTTAAGACTCTCACAACCTCAGGACTTTGGAATAACCTTACCTTCTATCCTTAAACACAAGAACTCTTGCACTCTGTTGGTCTTTGAACTTTGAGACTCAGTGTCACGAAATCTTAGGATTCTAGAAATTTAGCACTTCAGAGGCAGAAGCATGGATCTTGGAGTTCCATCTCATCCAGGTCCATTATTTTATAGATGCAGAAACCAAGCCTTGTGGCAGCGTTGGAGGATCTTTCCCAGGATGATAGAAGCCAAGGCTTCTGAGCCTTTTCCTCAGTAGTCTTTCCAAGCCCAGAGCTCACCTTTATCTGTTAGTCCCACATTTCTATCTCCTTGAAATCTCCATCTCCTAAAATTCTTGTTGGTTGTTACTTGGTACTCCAATCAGCCTCCTCCTCTTATGTCTTCCTTCACTCTCAGCTCAGGGAGAAATATGGCCCAGTCTTCACTGTGTACATGGGTCCCCGGCCGGTAGTTGTTTTATGTGGACATGAAGCAGTGAAGGAAGCCCTGGTAGACCGAGCAGATGAGTTCAGCGGCCGTGGAGAATTGGCTTCAATAGAGCGAAACTTCCAAGGTCATGGTAGGTAACAACAACAACAACAAAAATAAAAACAAAATGTAATCACAAAGTGTAATGTACTTCTATGTCCCAGGTTCTTTGATAAGTACTCTAAATGAATTATTGCAGTGACTCCTCTGAGGGAGCTATTAATGTCTTACTAATTTTGCAAATGAGGAAGTCGAGGGTGAGAGAGGTTAGATAATAACAGTCAGTGGTAGAACCATTTTATTTTAAACCCAAACCATCTGACTCTAGAATATCTTCTGTGTTACTTGTGTCCTTATTTTTAATGGATTAGTGACACTCTTTGTGTACTCACTCAAGCCCTCATAGCCAACCTTACTTCTTATTTTCCTATACGTACATACACACCCAACCCATAAGTCTCTGCATCCTCCCTTTAGATAGATACCTTTCTAATGTTACCTACACATCCATCTCTAATTGCCCACATCCTTCAATTCCAAGCAGCCTCACAACATTCTTTTGATACTTCCATCCATCCATCTATCCCTATACTTTTCCTTCCACCCTTCCATTTTTCCATTGATCCATACATCCACCAAAACAATCCATCCATCCATTAGACTTTCTATACAAATATCTTTCCATCCAATTGATCTATACATTTATCAATTAACTTTCCATTTACCCATCTATCCATCATTCCATCCATCCATTCATTTATCCTTCCATCATTCATCCACCTATTAATCTTTCAATCATCCTTCCAGCCATTTATCCATACATCTGAAACCACCCATCCATTAACCCTTCACCCATCCACTAAGTCTTTCATCCATCCATTCATCAGTCATTGCAGTCATAAACTCTTTCTCCCATTCATTAATCTATCAAAATCATTTCATTAAATTTCCAAATACTAATTCACCAATCCATGTACATCTGGAAACTTCTAAATACTGCTTACTGCGTGGTAACTCCTTTTGTGTAGGTATATTGATGTACAGGTGTGATCTTCTGTGTACGCTTATGTGTTTATGTCTAGAGAATCCAAGTAGAACATAGAAAATAGAAGTAGTCTCCCCATTCTGGTGTACTCTATATGGCATTCTATCTATATCTCCCTCCATATTCCTATGCATCCATCCATCCTATGCATCTATCCAGTTCCAGGTCTCTATCTTGTAAGAAACTCTCCTTGATCTCCCCCAATCACTACTAGCCTGATTTCCTTCACCTCAGTCCTGGACTGTTTTTGAGGTCCAGTAGGGAGGGAACTTTAGTCTCCCCATTAAGCCTGGGAGGTTGGAAAAGCATCCCCGAGAGCAGAGTTTACAGCTGTCATATTCTGGCACCCTCCCAGTCCAGCACAGAGTTGGGCACAAAAAGGAGTGGAAGCAGGAGCCTGACACTTAGATTCTGGCAGGTGTAGCTCTAGCTAATGGAGAACGATGGAGGATTCTCCGACGCTTCTCCCTGACCATTCTTCGGGACTTCGGGATGGGGAAGAGGAGTATTGAGGAGCGGATCCAGGAGGAGGCTGGCTTCCTACTAGAGGAATTACGCAAGAACAAGGGTATGGGGGCCACAAGGGGGAGGGCTGCAAGGGGGCTGGGTGGTTGTAGAGAGCTCAGTCATGACAAGATGGGCCTTGGTGGGAGAAAGCTTTGGAATGAGAGAGGATGAAAAAGATGGAGGATTTACTGAGATTTCCAGCCAGAGTCCATGTTAAAAGTTCACATGGGGCTTCCCTGATGGCGCAGTGGTTGAGAATCTGCCTGCCAATGCAGGGGACACAGGTTCGAGCCCTGGTCTGGGAAGATCCCACATGCCGCGGAGCAACTAGGCCCGTGAGCCACAACTACTGAGCCTGCGCGTCTGGAGCCTGTGCTCCGCAACAAGAGAGGCCGCGATAGTGAGAGGCCCGCGCACCGCGATGAAGAGTGGCCCCCGCTTGCCGCAACTAGAGAAAGCCCTCGCACAGAAACGAAGACCCAACGCAGCCAAAAATAAATAAATAAATAAACAAAAATAAAGGAATTCCTTTAAAAAAAAAAAAAAGTTCACATGAAAGACCCTTAGGGATCACTTGTCCAGAGACTTGAATCAGTGGATCTCCAGGGGTTTTTGAGCTCCTGATATCAAATGCAGACTTTGGCGATATGTGAGTTTGTGCCTTTTCTTAGTGACAGGGTTAAATTTTATTACATCTCTCTGTCTATCTATCTATCTAGGTATACATTCACACATATACATACAAAAATACATAATTTTGGTAAAAACCACGTAATGTAAAATTTTGCCAGCCTAACTATTTCTAAGTGTACAGTTCAGTAGTGTTACATATATTCACATGGTCGTGAAACAAATTTTTAGAACTCCATGGATGCTAAATGGTCTGCATAGAGACTTTGAAAGTTCACGTACCCCTAGAAATTATTTGCAAAACTGCATTTTTGTGAATATATGCATTGTTTTAGAGAAATTGCCCCCAAATCCACTGACCTGACCGGCATCCTATTTTATAGATGGTGCAGCTGAGACCAAGGGAAGGATTTTCCTAATAGCTCAGATGGAATCATTGGTAGAGATAGAGAGATCAAGCCATTCTTTTTTTTTTTTTTAATGTGTCCTGTACCACCACTTCTTTCCCAAATGTGTGACTCTCCAGCACAAACAATTAAATACTAATAACAAAAAATAATGATTAAGCTCCACTAGCATTTTTTTTCAAGTTTTTTAAAATAAATTTATTTATTTATTTTATTTATTTTTGGCTGCATTGGGTCTTCGTTGTTGCGCACGGGCTTTCTCTAAGTTGCGGCGAGCTGAGGCTTCTCACTGCAGTGGCTTCTCTTGCTGCGGAGTACGGGCTCTTAGGCACACGGGCTTCAGTAGTTGTGGCTCACCGGCTTAGTTGCTCCGCGGCATGTGGGATCTTCCTAGACAAGGGCTCGAACCCGTGCCCCCTGCATTGGCAGATGGATTCTTAACCACTGTGCCACCAGGGAAGTCCCTCCACCAGCATTTCTTGTGTTTACTACATGTCAGGCATTGTGCTAAGTATTTCACATGAATAATTATATTGAATTCTCATGAACCAATGAAGTGGCTACTAAACAAACTTGCAGATTGGGAAATCTAGACTCAAAACACAAAAATGAAGTAACTAACAAATGCTGTTAAGCAGTTGAGTCAGGACTCATATCTGCAACTGAATGATTTCACATCCCATGTTCCTACTCATGGCCTCCAACTTCCATCACCCAGGGGCCCCCATCGAACCTACTTTCTTCCTGAGCCGCACTGTCTCCAATGTCATCAGTTCCGTCGTCTTTGGAAGCCGCTTTGACTATGAGGACAAGCAGTTCCTGAAGTTGCTGCAGATGATCAACGAGAGTTTCATCGAGATGAGCACACCCTGGGCCCAGGTGCCCACCAGCCACCTCTCTGTCCACCCCCCAACCTGAGTTAACTAAGCCCCTGCCTCTACCTCACTTATCCTCCCCACAATCCTGGGAGGCAAATATCAAAATGTCCTGGGTCTCCAAGAAGCAAAGAGCCTCATGCAAGCAATTCTCAGACCCAATGCTGGATGTTGAGCCCAACTATTTGACTCCAGACTCAGCCCATGCTGGCCTCTGGTGCCCATTGTTGACAAATCCCCTTTGCTTATTCCCCACAGTTATATGACATGTATTCTGGAATCATGCAATATTTGCCAGGAAGACACAATCGCATCTACTACTTGATAGAGGAGCTCAAGGACTTCATTGCCTCCAGGGTCAAGATCAATGAAGCATCCCTTGACCCCCAAAACCCTCGAGACTTCATTGACTGCTTCCTCATCAAGATGCACCAGGTACCTCTTCCTCTTCCCCCAATCCTTTCCTCTCATCTCCTCAATCCCTACCACCTACAACTTTAAACTCATCTGTAAACATATTGACAACAAAAAAGCAAGTATTGTTTCACATGGTTTACTTTTATTTATAGATGAGATATAGAAACTGTAAAGGCATAAACTCTTACACTCTTAAACTTTGAATCTAAAAATTCTAAGAACATGGAAACTTAAAATCTTACACCTTTCTAATCCTATATGCCAGAGACTTACAAATATAGAAAAGTAGAATGAGTCTTTAGAGTCTTAGAATTGGCGGAGCTCAAACATTTAAAGTCTAAACTTTTGAGTTTAAGGTTAAAAGTTTAAAGTCTTGGATATGCAGCAATTTAGAAGCTTAATACCTCTATATCATGGATACTTAGAATTTTAGAAATTTATATTTTTTTATTGTAGAACCTCTGTACTAGGCAGTTTTAAATTTTGTTACCCTAATGTCCTAGAACTTTCAAAGGCAATGTCCTGTCAACTTTCTGACAAAGCAATCTCTACTTTTTTCTCCTTCATTCTCCCCACTGTTCACTACACTTCAACTATACCGGCAACTATGCTGGCCTTCTCTTTGTTTTTTCTCACCCGACACACTTTGTGGTTCCACGCCAGGCACACTTCTGCCTCAGGACCTTTGCTCTGGCTGTTTCCTCTCCCAGATACTCACCTGGTTCACCCATCTTTTGTGTTTTCACAAAGCCCTACCTTATACACAGGGAGAAAATAAGATAGAGGCAGAGAAGGGTGATTCTATTTATTATCCCTGTCATTTTCAGGATAAAAACAATCCCCACACAGAATTCAACCTCAAGAATTTGGTCCTCACCACTCTCAACCTCTTTTTTGCTGGCACTGAGACTGTGAGCTCTACGCTACGCTATGGGTTGCTGCTAATGATGAAGCATCCTGAGGTAGAAGGTGAGCGTCCACCTGAGCTGCTTACCTGGTAACTCTCATTTCCAACAGGAAAGAAGACATCATCTTGAAACCTTAGAACCCTACAGCTTTAGACTCTTCACACTTTAGAAACTTAGGATGTGTAATCTCAGAATCTCTGGCTTGGAAGGCCGTTTAATTTAATCTTCTGCTTGGTGCTTGTAATAGTTTATGCAGTAAATTATGAGAAACTTAGTAGCTTAAAACAACAAAAATCTATTATCTTACAGTTCTGGAGTTCAGAAGTTCAAATAGGCTTTCACTGGATCGAACCAAGGTAGATCTGATTCCTTGCTTTTTCCAATTTCTAAAGCTGTATTCCTTTCATTCCTGGGCTCACGATTTTTCCCTCGACTCCAAAGCCAGCAGCATAGTGCCTTCAAATCTCTCTTTGCTTCCAATGTCACATCTTCTCTGACTCTGACCCTTCTGCCTCCTTCTTATATAGACATTTGTGATTACATGTAGGGCCAACCTGGATTACTCAGGATAATCTCCCCATCTCAAAATCCTTAATTATATCTGCAAAGTGCCCTTGGTCATGTAAGGTAACATTCACAGGTTCCAGGGGTTAAGAGGTAATATCTTTTTTTTTTTTTGGCCACACCACGTGGCATGCGGGATCTACCCCAACCAGGAATCGAACACGTGCCCCCTGCATTGGGAGCGTGGCGTCTTACCCACTGGACCACCAGGGAAGTCCTGGAGGTAATACTTTGATGGCCATTATTTAGCCAACTATAGTGCCAGAATCAAATAGAATCCATCACCAGTAAATTGCAATCTGGTCTGGTTGGGTAACTCCAGTAATGAGAAATTCATTACTCACCAAGGAAAATCCCCAGTTTTGGTCCTTTTCCCTTCTTTTTTTTGTTTTTTTAATTAAATAATTAATTTATTTTTGGTTGTGTTGGGTCTTCGGTGCTGCACATGGGCTTTCTCTAGCTGCGGCAAGTGGGGGTTTCCCTTTGTTGTGGTGCACGGGCTTCTCACTGTGGTGGCTTCTCTTGTTGCAGAGCACAGGCTCTAGGCACGTGAGCTTCAGTAGTTGTGGCACGTGGGCTCAGTAGTTGTGGCTTTCAGACTCTAGAGTGCAGGCTCAGTAGTCGTGGCAAACGGGCTTAGTTGCTACACGGCATGTGGGATCTTCCCAGACCAGGGCTCGAACCCATGTCCCCTGCACTGGCAGACGGATTCTTAACCACTGTGCCACCAGGGAAGTCCCCCCTCTCCTTTCTAATGCAGTTCAAAACAAACAAACAAATTTCTCTTGTTACAGATAATGGGAGAGACTAACTTGTTTCCACTCAAACTCATGTAGTCCCTCCTTCATTGTCCAAGTTGTCTTTTACAATCTAAATCATCAAATATTTAATGGACATCGTCTACGTGCTAGGCACTATCCTAATTACTTGCATAATGGATTTTATGTAAAATTTACAACTCTATGAGTTTGTTAGACCGTCACGTCCATTTTGAAGATGAAGAAACAGAGGCTCAGAAGGTAAAGTCATTCGCCCCAAGGTCACTCATCCAGGAAGTGCAGAGAGGAGTAACTGCACCATTAGTGTTCTTAATCACTGTCACATCATTGTTGTCATTTGCTTCAATCCTGTCCTCGTTACCTATTTCCCAGCCTGTCAAAAATCTGTGCATGGCAGCTCAGCTGGGAGCAGGACACTGCCCTGAGCATCAGCCTTCCATGGTTCCTCAGTGTTTTCAAGATAAAGATCAAATGTCCCAGCTGACATGCAAGGCTCCACTCCTGCCTCCTGGTCTGATGAGTGTTTATCAGCCCCACCAATTCTTATTCTTGTCAGGTTTTAAGAATAAAGAGACAGTTCAAATACACATGGCCTGCTCCCTCAGGGTCCACAGGTGCTGAAGATACAAACCCACAACCCAACCCTGGTCTCTAGAAACACCTCCTGCATCATTGTCTGTTATGTTTTCTGGTCTCTTCCAGCCAAGATCCATGAAGAGATTGACCAGGTGATTGGACCACACCGGATCCCAAGTGTCGATGACCGGGCCAAGATGCCCTACACAGATGCCGTGATCCATGAGATACAGAGACTGACAGATATCGTGCCCATGGGTGTCCCCCATAATGTCATCCGGGACACTCATTTCCGAGGCTACCTTCTGCCCAAGGTGGAGTTGTACCTTCATTGTCACTTCTCCCTCCACTGTGCCCCTCTCTCCTCTGCATTCCCTACCATACGCCATACCTTCATACTCCAACACTGATTTCTCCTAACTGCCCCCATATTCATCCCAGGGCACCAACGTGTTTCCTCTGCTTGGCTCAGTCCTCAAAGACCCCAATTACTTCCGCTACCCAGATGCCTTCTATCCCCAACACTTCCTGGATGAGCAGGGCCGCTTCAAGAAGAATGAAGCCTTTGTGCCTTTTTCTTCTGGTAGGTGTCTATGGTCTGAGTCCCTACCACCACCACCCCTGCAGAAACATGCTAGATATATCCCGCAACCCTTGGTCTGTATTTGACATTCAGGTTTGAATGAGAAGTTGAATGCTATTTCATAGAATCATACAATCCTAGAATCCTAGAATTCCAGAATGATGGAATATTAGAACCATTGACTCTGATAATTAGAAAAGTAATAGCACTAAACAGGGGTCAGCATATTTTTTCGAAGGACCAAATAGAAAATATTTTAGGTTTTGCTGGCCATATGGCCTCTGTGTGAACTGTGCAATCTGCACTACTCAGCTCCACCATTGTACTACAAAAGCAACCATAGACATTCATAAATAATGAGCATGTCTGGGGAATTCCCTGGAGGTCCAGTGGTTAGGACTCCGAGCTTCCACTGCATGGGGCCCGGGTTCGATCCCTTCTCGGGGAACTAAGATTCCACAAGCCACACAGCACCGCCAAAAAATAAAAGAGCATGTCTGTGATGGATGCCAAAGAAAACTATAGACATATAGACAATAAAATTTGAATTTTGTTTAATTTTCACATCACAAAATATTATTTTTCTCTGATTTTTTTAACCACTTAAAAATGTTAAAAGATTCTTAGTTTGCAGACAGTACAAAACAGGCAGCAAGGAAGATCTGCCCAATGAACAGTAACTTGGTAACTCAATATCTTAGAACAATTGTATTTTAAGTGTAAGCCACATTGAACCTGGTGTCAGTGCAGTGTTAGGAAACAGGACCCCACTTCACCACTTACAAACACCATCAGTGGGGCCATGAATGAGTTACTTCAGCTCCCTGTCTGTAAAATGGAGAGTAATCTCTCCAACCCATTGGAAGGGTGACTGACAAACAGCAAGCACTATTTTTTTTCCCATTTTTATTGGAGTATAGTTGATTTGCAATGTTGTGTTAGTTTCTGCTGTACAGCAAAGTGAATCAGTTACATGTATACGTATATCAACCCTTTTTTTAGAGCAAGCACTATTTAAGTGTGACGTTTTATCTTCCCTCACCAGTTTCTGGCACCTAGTAGGCACTTCATAAACCTTTAAGAACTGGAAATGAAAAGAATCTTCAAATTCGTGGATCCTTTAGAACCATTCATTCCATGCTAGAATCTGTTCGAATTTGAGCCATCAAAGGAGTAGCTTCCACGTGTTGAGCCCCTATAAGTGGAAGATCCTAGCAGAGCACTAACTATAGAAGCCCACTGCATCTTTATAATAACCCTAAAAAGTGGGTGTTATCATGACCCCAGAGATGCTGAGGAGGCAGCTGAGGCGGAGGGGTGGTGGGACCGGAACACTCTCCCTGCTCCCATTATCCCGTGCAGCTCTGACCCTCCCTCCCGCCCTCTTCTATGCCCACAGGAAAGCGCATCTGCCTGGGCGAGGCCATGGCCCGCATGGAAATCTTTCTCTACTTCACCTCCATCCTTCAGAACTTCTCCCTACGCTCGCTGGTGCCACCCGCTGACATCGATGTCACGCCCAAGGTCTCGGGCTTTGGCAACATCCCTCCGACCTATGAGCTCTGCCTCACGGCCCGCTGAGCGCCCCCTGTTGGATGTGGCAGGAACCGTCGGAGAACAGAGCCCTGCCCACGTGTCCACACGCATCCAACCTCTTCATCTTCCTGAATTCTCACAACAGCCCTAAGAGAAGGCACTATTACACTGTCAAGGGACACAGGTCAGCGAGGTTCACCCAGAAATAAGGAGCTGTGTATCTTCTACATCCAGCAGAAAAGCAATGCCCTGTCCAAGACTTTGGCAAAGGCTTGCAGATTTTAAGTTCATTTGTTCACCTCCAGCTAGGTTTCTGACTGTACCAAATTCTTGTTGTAGACTCCATACCTTTATGTTGTTCCTTTGACTTTTCCCTGATAAAGACCAAAGGCAGCCAATGAAGAATAAACATTATAAAATTTTTAAATGGTATAGTGCATTAGAAAAGCAAAGTACGGAAATGGGCTAGAGAATTCCAGAATTGGAATTTTAAATTGGTGGCATGGGTGGTTTCACAAGGTAGCGAGGAGCAAGCTGGGCAGATACCCGGGAAGGGAGTGTTCCTGGCAGAACAATCAAGAGAGCAGAGTCATAAGGCAGAAGACTATGTGTGTGTGCATGAATCCACAAGGAGACATGTGGCTGGAGTAGAGGAGGAAATGAGAGAGTAGGAGTGAATGAGATGAGGCAGAGGGTTAAAGGGCTGGATTGTGTGGGGCCTCGTGGCCTTTGGTGAGGACCTGAGCGAGATGGAGGTCTTTGGGAAGGTTGGTGAACATAGGGTGACATATATCGACATGTTCTAAATGGCTCGCTCTAGCTGTTATACAATGAATAAACTGAGGGAGGGAGGGGGGACAAAATCAAGGACCAATTAGGAAGCTACTACAAGCAGTGATGTTGGCTCAGACACAGCAGAACCAGTGGAGGTGGGGAGAAGATGATGGATTTGGGATTTATTATGATGCATGAGATTGCAGGGTTTGCTAATGTATTGAACACGGGGCATGAGTGAAAGAGGGGGTTCAGGTATCACTCTAGGGATAACAGTTCATCCTTTATAACTTCTCTCTCAACATGACACCTCCCAGAGGCTCCCAAGTCCCCTAACAGTCAAGGTTCCTATTTTTAATCAACATAAAATGTCTTTGGCTACTTTAAGTAGAAAAGTCTGCTAGCTATTGGAAGGTGATTGGTTAGCTCACAAAATCAATAGGAATTCTGGAAAGCTAGGCTAAGAATATGAGTAGGAAAAAAAAAGAGCTGTGCCAGGAGAACATCAGCCAAGGTAATGACCAGAACCATCCAGCTAGGGGCTGCTGCTGCCACTGCCACCCCACCCAATTCCCAGGCACTGAACACTACTGCTTTGGGACTCTTGACCCATTGAAGCCACTGTGGACAACTTCCTAATTGTGTCTGTGGTTTTGTGTCACATCCTCCAGCAAGAGTCAAAGTTCCCAGCAGGATGATCCAGTTAGCCAAGCCACAGTCAGAATGTGGTGAGGAAGAATTAATGGTACCCCTTCAGCTGTTGTGGTGGGAGACAAAGACTTTCCCCTGATGAAGAGTCACACAATATGGGATTTTCCAAAATTGGAAGAGTTTTGAGACTGGGTATGTGATAAAGAACAAAAGTCATGATGGACAGTATGTAAATTGCATCCTTCAGGAAACAGAGGTTTAGACAGAGCTGGGAGTGCATCATTTTATTGGGGGGTAATGTGTGGGAAAGACAAAAGAGGAAGAAAGCAGAGTGGGTCAGGAAAAGTCTTCAGACCAGGATACAGATCTGACACCCATGAAAGGAAAGAAGGGAGGGAGAAGAGTTGGGCAGTGAGAGACTAGGACCACCATGGAGAGTCACCTAATGGGTACCTCTGTAGTGAAGATTGCTGTTAGGGGTGTCTCACATTGGACAAGAAATGGTCATGCCTTGTACCCACCTTCACTTTTATTGATGAGGAGAGTCAATTAGATACTTCCTAGAAATTCCAAGAGCTATAAGGCACTGTAGTCATTCAACACACATCCCTATTATAAATGGGGCCCTGTGGAAGGAACTGATGCCATAATGGTGACCAGGATAGATTCATTCAGTGACCTCATGGGGCTCACAGTGAAGTGAAGAAGACTAACATCTCTGGACAGTGACAGCAAGAGTAGCCAGGGCTCTGATGGAAGGACAGGATAGTGTCGAAGGCTATGATGCAAGAAGAGAAGCCCAAGGGTTTGGGGTGACACCAGATGGTATGAGAAAGTTTTGAGAGAGTCAATATCCCTTTTATTTCCTTGGAGTAAGTTCTTCTCAGAAATTAGGTGAATCAATTGTCTTTATACTTTCACTGGTAGGAAGAACACATCAGGATATATGAGTCAGAGAGGACATTTTCTTTACTTTTTTTTGGCTTTTAAAAAGGTTTTATTGGGATATAATTCACATGTCATAAAATTCACCCACTTAAAAGTGTATAATTAAATGTTTTTTGATACATTCATAGATAGGTGCAATCATCACTGCAGTCGATTTTGGAACATTTTCATCACCTCAAAAATAAACCTCATACCTTCTAGGTGTCACTCCCCTACTCTGTCACCCCACACCCCACCCTAAGCAACAACTAATCTACTTTCTATCTCTATAGGTTCTCTGTTCTTGACTTTCATATAAATGGAATCATGCAATATGTGGTCTTTTGTGACTGGCTTCTTTTGCCTAGCATAATGTTTTCAAGGTTCCTGCCAGTGACAGTATGTATCAGTATTTTATTCCTTTTTATGGCTGAATAAATTCAATTGTATGGATATACCATAATTTGCTTATCCATTTTTCTGTTAATGGATGTATTAGCTTGCTAAGACAGGTAGTTTCCTAGGTACCATATCAAAATATCACAAACTGAGTGGCTTTAAAAAAAACAACAACAGAAACTTTGGCCATGGCTCAGGACTTGGCTCCTGAAAATAACCCCCACTGGCCTTCAAAGTCAAATGTTCTGGGGGCTCATCTTCCTGCTGCAGGACCCCCTGGCTGGGGAGCCCAATGTGGGGTTTGGAACCCCTCGGTCCTTGGCAGGAATCTCTACAATTGTAATTGTCCTCCTGTTTGTGGGTTGCCCACCTGGGGGTATAGGTCTTGACTATGCTGCATCTCTGCCCTTCCCACCCACGTCATTGTGGTTCCTTCTTTATACCTTTAGCTGTAGAATATCTTTTCTGCTAGTTTTCAGGTCTTTCTCATCAATAGTTGCTCTGTAAATAGTTGTAATTTTGGTGTGCCTGTGGGATGAGGTGCGCTCAGGGTCTTCCTGCTCTGCCATCTTGGCCACTTTAGCAGGTGTTCTATTAATAGTTGCTAAATAAATGAACCACGTGTCCAAATTTTCTTTCCATTTCCCAGTCCTACTCTGAATAGTCTCTCCTCTTAAGAGCATAGCTTTTCTAACACTCTCGCCAATGAAAGTTACTCATTCAACCACCTCCAATGAGTCTCAGGGTCAGAATTAGGTTCAATACCTCTTATGTCTCAACACCATTTTGACATTCTTGAGCACAGACATAACAGGTGTTTTTAAAATTTTGTCTGCTAAATTCCAACATTAGGGTCATGCTAGGGTTGTTCTCCATCAATTTCCTTTTCTCTTGAGTATGGTTATATTTTCCCGTATCTTCATATGCCTAGTAATTTTGGATTTTATCCTGGATATTGCAAGTGGTACATTGTAGAGACTCTGGATTCTGTTATGTTCTGCTGAAGAATATTGATTTATTTTGTTTTGTTTTCAGGGAGCAGTTAATTTGACTGAGCTCAAAGGCTCAGCTCTGAAATCTTATTTCAGTTCTTTTAGCCTTGGCTGACACCGCTTGGAGTTTTCCAGCACATAAATAGCTCAACAATCAGTCAGAAATTTGGACACAGTTTATACATAGAATTTGGGGCTCCCCCTCTCTTTCTCTCTCCTTTTTTGAGGTTCTACCACCACTACCACCAGGTGTTATAATCACCCTAAACTCTGTCTTCTGGTTCTTCAAGTCAGAAAAATTCCAATGTTTCTATCTGTGTTTTAGCCACCTCCACGGCACCTTCCAGGGCTTGCCTTCAGGCCAAAATGTATAATAAACAGGAAATTCTCTTCCTCTAGCTCCCTTCAGTATCTACCTGCTTTATTCACTTTTCGGCAATTTCAGGGAATTGGGGTTTTTTTTAATGTTTTATTCTGAGTTTATAGTTGTTATTTTCAGGATACTTGTCCCTATAGAAGCTACTCAACCATAACCAGAATCAGAAACTCCTCAGAGCACGTCTAGAGTATGACCACAACATCCACTTATAAAAATTCTTTCTGGGCTTCCCTGGTGGCACAGTGGTTGAGAATCTGCCTGCTAATGCAGGGGACACGGGTTCGAGCCCTGGTCTGGGAAGATCCCACATGCCATGGGGCAACTGGGCCTGTGAGCCACAATTACTGAGCCTGTGCGTCTGGAGCCTGTGCTCCACAACAGGAGAGGCCGCGATAGTGAGAGGTCCGCGCACCGCGATGAAGAGTGGCCCCCGCTTGCCACAACTAGAGAAAGCCCTCGCACAGAAACGAAGACCCAACACAGCCAAAAATAATAAATAAATACCACTTCTGTGCAACGACTCCCACATTAAAAAAAAAAAAAAAATTCTTTCTTTTTTGAGTCTGCCTCCTTCATCCCTGTCATCTAGCAAACTTTGCCCCCTCTCTCTACTCCAAGACCTGACATTCTTCTGAGAAGGAGCCACTTCAGTGGCCATGGGCATGAGCTGTCCAAACAATCAGACAAAAGGAAACTTGACTTTGTTCTCTTCTTTGGCCTTCTACTTCACTGCATTCCAGCCAACACTCCCACCAGCCCTACCCTGATCTTTGTCATCACTGCAATCTGAAACACAAACATCTCACTCCCCGACCAAACCCCTTGTTCTCCAGGCTCACTCACCATTTCACTGCCAATAGCCTGGATGGTAACACTGGTTGAGCAGGTCTTTGGTTAATGTTCCAAAGAATACAAAAACAATAAAAGGTCAAGTCTCCTCCCTATTAAGAGACCTTTTAAATATACATCTTTAACATTTTGGAATGTTTTGTTTCAGGCTTACAAGGAAGTTTTTCAAAAACCACAGGCTATCAAGGACAGTTTTCTGATGGTTCATAAAGAAGAAAAGGTGGAGCTTGGCAGTCTAGAGTGGTGGTGAAGAGCATGAAAGTTAGAGTCAGTCACACGAGGCCATGTTCAGGCTCTACCTTTATTGCCTGTGAAACCCAAAGCAACTCACTTCCAACTCTTTGGACCTTACTTAACTCATTTGCAAAATGGGGATGACAAAACCAACACCATAGGCTTGCTATGAGGACTTTAATAAGATCACACTCATTAAAAATTTCACACAGTAAGATGCTAAGTTCAATGAATGATATCACTATTGCAGTACTAGTATTTAAATTTAAAACAAGAAGGCTAACTTAAGATTCTCATTTGGGGAATTCCCTGGCAGTCCAATGGTTAGGACTCCATGCTTTCACTGCCAAGGGTGCGGGTTCAGTCCCTGGTCAGGGAACTAAGATCCCACAAGCCGCACGGTGTGGCCAAAAAAAAAAAAAAAAAAAAGATTCTTGTTTGGAAATTTGTTGGAACTAGTTAGAGGTGGTGGTTTCTCAACACGGTGAACGTACCAAATGCCACTGAACATTTTATGGTGTAAAAATTTCACTTCAATTTTTAAAAAAAGATTCTCATTTGGACAGGGTCATACATTTCAGGCACACTTGTGGGCATGAGCCAGGTTCTTCCTAAGAGTTTTGGTTCAGGCTAGGGGGTAGAGGATAGAGAGTTAATTGATAAAGTTGGGACAGGGAGCAGGGAGGTGTTACTGTGAAATATACCTGTTCTGTTCCATCCATCTCACATATCCAAGACCTGGCTTGGACCGCCCTGCTCTCTTCCCTTACCTGTGAACTCATCCCACAAGACCCAGTTCAAATGACACCTCCCCTACCAGGCCTTCCCAATCCTCAACCCTAAGTAGTAATTTATTACTAATAATTACTAATTAAAACTAATGGCATCATTGAGGACTTTAATTTATCCAGGTCTGCTCTCCCACTAGTCTAAGAAATCCCTAAGAGCAGGGACTATGCCATGGTTCAACACATCCAAAGTTGAGCTCGTTTTCTCTTGCCTCAGACCTGCTCTTGACCTGTGTCCCCAAACCAATAAACAACACTACCATCTCTCCCCAACACTAGCCTCCTCCCTCACCACAGCAAAGTCAACATATAACCAAGGAAGAATTAGTTCTTCCTTCCATATCTTTCTCCAAGCCACCCTCTCTCCCCATCCCCATGGTCCTGTCCTCTCTCACCTGTAGAAGTCACTTCCTCATCTCTCGGCTTATGGTCTCATCTCCAAAAATCTGAAGAATCTTTCTGAAACACAAACCTGACCACTTTGTTCCACTGCTTAAAAGCCTTCTGTGACTCCCCGTAGCTTCAGGACAGAGTCCAAACTCCCCCAACCCAGTTGCATATGGTCCACCAGATCGGACACCTGCTCATGGCTCCAGATTCACCAGTGAACATGGCCCCAGATCTCTGTGCTCTAACAAGCTCTCAACCATGCTCCACGGGCCTCTGGCCTTTATACAAGCTGATTCCTCTGCCTGGAACTCTCCCTATCCTTCCATGGAAAAATTCCTACTGAGCCCTCTAGTGGTTTACCCAGAAGCTACACGGTTGAATCAGGTGTCCCAACCCTGAGCCCCGCCATCTTGACCTTGACCTTTCTGCCTGTGCCTCCTCATCCCAGCTCTGAGCCCTCTGCCTGTGCCCCCCCATCTTGACCTTGACCCCTCTGCCTGTGCCTTCTCATCCCAGCACTATCCATTCTGAGCTGTCCTTGCCTGGTGACTGATCTGTCTCCCCCTCTGGAGTGAGAGCTCCATGAGGGCAGGTCCCAGGGCTGTCTTGGTCACCCCTGTGCCCTCAACATCACCCAGCACAAGCTGGCATGAAGTAGTGGGTTCAATAAACACTGGTTGAATGCCTCTATTAAAAGGCTTAAGAGCCTGGGGATAATACTGTGGGAAAGAGAATTTTCTGAGAAGAAGTTGATCCAATAGGAGTGACCTACCTCAGAATGTTCTCAGGACACATCTGTCCTATGGAAGTTTTTCTACTTAGTATGACCCTTGAAGACTGAAGGAGGTAATATCCTGAAAAATAAGGGAACTATTTGTTTGTTTGTTTTTTAAGAAGGGAAATGGAGGGACTTCCCTGGCTGTCCAGTGGTTAAATATTCACCTTCCAATGGAGGGGGTGCGGGTTCGATCCCTGGTGGGGGAGGTAAGATTCCACATGCCTCACCGGCAAAAAGCCAAAACATAAAACAGAAGCAATATTGTAACAAATTCAATAAAGACTTAGGGAAACGGAGCTGGGCCAGGGCTCTTGGAATCCAAACACAGACAGGAACAAGCAGGTCTCAGACATTCCCATGTTCACAACATGGCCTGCGTGCCTACACACCACACCAGAATAAACACACAAAAACATCCATACACTTACGTATAGTCACAAGTTGTACATGCACACACATAGGTGTGAATACACAGTCTACGTGTTGGACCCAGAGACACACATGTAAATATCCCCCAACAGACATATATCCCAAAGCATGTACTCATGTTACCCACAGGCAGATGCAGAGATTGGCAAGCATTCAGGCACACTGGCAACGGACACATTCACATCCTGTCAGGCACTCACACAGATGTGCACATATAGCCATAAAGAGGTATGGATACTCACTTATGCACAAACACACACTGCACAAAGATGCATAAGTGATAGGAGTCCTGTAACTCCTTGTTCTGGCAATATTGGCCCTTTGAGTTTATCTTGTTCTTTGTTCTTGGATCACACCACACATACCTGGACTTAATCTTCACAGTTGGTGTTTACTGGGGATAACTAACATTATTAAGGAAAAATGTCAGCGAGGGAAAAACAGCAGGACCACTCCTCTTTTCTCTACTCCCACTTTCAGCATCCCAGGGCCCCTCTCTGTTTCTGACACTGGAGTTTACCCAAATCTCTCCTGACATAGTTCTCTCTGCCTGTTAATAACAG
Organism: Eubalaena glacialis; assembly: GCF_028564815.1. NCBI lineage: Eukaryota > Metazoa > Chordata > Mammalia > Artiodactyla > Balaenidae > Eubalaena > Eubalaena glacialis. Next base: position 57,452,328 of record NC_083733.1, on the reverse strand, counting down.
CCCTGACACACCAGGAATCACGTCTAACGGGGACTTCACACACCCTCAAATACAACCTTCTCTTCCCAAATACTCCCTTTCCACTGGTGGGGAAACCCAATCGCAGGAAGGGGAAGTGAGTGCAGAGCAGGAGAGAAAGGGTTCACATGTGTGCCCCTTGCCCACTCTCTGTTTTCTGTCCTCAGTATACCCACATGTAAAATGGGAAACATCAATAATAATAATAATAATAATAATGGAAATGATACAATCGATGTAGTGGGCTTCCCTAAGGATCTGGGTTGGGAACCTTTGGGGCTCTCTGTGAATTCTAATCCTTGAGACAGTTGGGATTTTTCAGTATCATATTGGTGTTTATTACTATTTCCAAGCTCTGGCCAGTCCCTCTGCCAGCTGAGACCATGAGTTACTCTTCTCCAGTTCTGTGGGAAGTTCCATGGAAGTGCAGCTATGGTCTTCTACCTCTTGCCCAACCACAGAGAGTCAGTTCTATGACCCCTATCCTGACCTCACTTTGAGGTCCCAATGAGAATTCTGGGAATCAAGAGGCAGCATTGTGTCCAAAGTAAAAGCAGGTCAACATCTGGGGTCAGATGCTGACTCCATGATCCAGCTGGACTCTCCTCCCAGGAATACCGCATCCACAGCCCGGGGTCCTTTCTCACCTCAAGACCCTCAAACCCATTCCCTGGAATCTCCCCCCACTATGAGACCCTTCAACCTACATCTCTCCTCACCAAAAGACCCCCAAATCCACAGCCACATGTCCTGTTTCATTCTAATACCATTATATCCAGATCTTTGAATTCTTCTTTCCCAAGACCCCAAAATCCACCACTTTGGGGTCCCTTCTTACTCTGAGATCCCAAATCCAAAGCCCAAGGGCTCCCCCAAGCAAATATTCCAAAATCTTCAATTCTGGAACTTATCTACTGCCCTCCGCAGCCTAGGGTAGTCCCTCCCGAGGGAACCACAAATTCCATGTTGGGGCCCACTCTCTGTTAATCTGATCTGAGGTCCCTCTCCTCCTTCCTTGCTGGCTCTGTCCCAAGCTAGGTGGGGAGCATAGTGGGGGGTATAGTTGGGAGGTGAAATGAGACAATTATGTAATCAGGACCAAAGCCGGCCCTTCTCTCCCAGGTAGTACAAAAGCAAACCATCCCAGACATCACCAACTGACTGTCACCCCCAGTGCCACCATGCTGGCCTCAGGGCTGTTCCTGTGGCTTTGCTGGCCTGTCTGACTATACTGGTCTTGATGTCTGTCTGGCGGCAGAGGAAGCTCCAGGGGAAACTGCCTCCTGGACCCACCCCTTTGTCCTTCATCGGGAACTACCTGCAGCTGAACACCAAGCAGATGTACAACTCCTTCATGAAGGTGTCCCAAGGCAGAGAGATGGGTGGGATGGGATAAGGGTGGTGGCCTGCCCAGTTTGGTTGGGGCCTTGTGGCTGGGAATTGACAATGTTGGACCAGAGTCATAGGAAAGGAAAGGGGAGTTTTAAAGATTCAGTATCAGGGTCCTGGCCAGGAAAGACCACATCTTGGGATGTCCAGCTCCTTGACCGTCAGAGCCTGTAGGGAAATGCATCTCGGTATGTGAGATCTGGGTCCAGGGCCAGTTCAGAGTAGAGGCTGCTCTCTAACCACTCCCACTCACCGCCATCAGATCAGCGAGCGCTATGGCCCTGTGTTCACGGTCCACCTGGGGCCCTGGCAGGTCGTGGTGCTGTGTGGATATGACACTGTGAAGGAGGCTCTGGTGGACCAGGCTGAGGAATTCAGTGGACGAGGCAAGCAGGCTAACTTCAACTGGCTCTTCAAAGGCTATGGCGAGGGGGACCTCGGAGCGGGGAGCAGGGGGGTGTGGTCAGGCAGACTTGATGGCTTCAGTGTCCCCAGCCTTCTTCTCCTGACTCCCTCTGGTATTCTCTGTCCCCATTCCTGTTCATTGTTGCCGCCCCCTCTGTCTCTAATTTGTCTTAGCATTTCTGCATCTCTATTTCTCCCTGACTCTCTCTCCCCTATCTCCCTGTTGTCTTTCACTAGATGTCTCTTCTTTCTCTGTATCTCTTAGAAGCTCTTGGGACTTCTGCTTTGGAACCCTGGTCCTCTATCTCCATATGCCTTTTTGTCTTTTTCTCCTTTTCAACTTCTGTGCTTCCCCAGGCTTCTCTCTCCTTCCCTCTCTCTCTTCTTTCTTAGTCTTAGAATCTCACATTATTTCTGTTTCAAAATCCCCATGCCTCCATCTCCTGGTAACAGTCTCTCCTCCTCCCAGACCCTCTCTGTTTCTCTCTCCTTATTTTTCTCTCTTCTCCAGCTCAGTTTCAGAATCCTTCACAATTGTTATATCCGCCTCCCAGATCTCCAAGTATCTCACTTCCCCTCCTTCCCTCCTCTGTCTCTTTCTCTTCCTGTGAGTGTCTCTGTATCTCTCTTTTCTCGGTGTTATCTTTCCTGCCTCTCTCCTTCTGATTCTGTTCTTGCAACTCGGTCTCTATCTCTTTCTGCGTTTCTCTGAGTTGTATGTCTCTCTCTGTCTCTGTCTCTCTCTTTCTCCCCCGCCCACCCCGCTCCTTCCCTCCCTTGCTTCCTCCCACCCTCTTTCCCTCCCTCCCCACCCCTCCCCGCTCAATCTCCCACTCGCTCGCTCTCTGCCCACCTTTCTCTCGCTCTCTGTCTGGGCCAGGGGGCTGATCTGGGCCTGCCCCGCCCCTCTCTGCCCCGCCCCGACGCCTAAGCTCCCTCCGCAGGCTTGGCGTTCGGCAACTGGGAGCGCGCCAAGCGGCCCCGGCGCTTCTCCATCACCACACTGCGGGACTTCGGCGTGGGCAAGCGCCGCATCGAGGAGCGCATCCAGCGGGAGGCGGACTTCCTCATCGAGGCCTGCCGGGGCACGCGCGGTGAGTGGGGGGACCCCGGAGAGCGCGAGGAGGAGGAGGAGGAGGAGGAAAACAGCCGGCACCGACACACGCATTCTGGCCCCGGAAGGGGTCCAGGTTGGGCGAAGGCGTTTGGCCTCCCAGCTCTGGGGTCTGAGGCTGGAAGTCTGGCTCAGCACTTCCGTGCTCTCCTCAAATTCGCAGACTGGCATCAGACCGCCAAGCTGACTCTCCCCCAAATCCCTGTCTCTCCCCAACCCCACCCCATCCCCCAGGCGCTTTCCTCGATCCCACCTTCTTCCTGAGCCGAACCGTCTCCAATGTCATCAGCTCCATCGTCTTCGGGGGCCGCTTTGACTACGAGGACAAAGAGTTCCTGTCATTGCTGCGTAGGATGCTGGGAAGCTTCCATTGCACAGCTACGTCTACCGGCCAGGTAACCCGTCCCAGCCTGGCTCTACCATGCCTCTACCTCAACCTGCCAACTGCTCCTCCACACCAGGACAGGCGCCCCAAACTCCCATCCTCCAACAGACAGGATCCCCTCAAAACCAGCCCCCCACTCTCGGACAACTGAACAGTTGCACCAGAACCCGGGACAGGTGCCCAATACTCAGTCTCCAAGCACACCTGGATATCTCAAAAGATGCTCCCCCCACCAAAAAAAAAAAAGAAAGAATGAAAAAAAATAGACACTGCAGGCAAGATACATGTGCTCAACCCAGCTTTCTCTTCTCACCAGCGCAGGTGTCCTCACCCCAACTTACCTTAATATCTAACAGATGCTCCCTTTTAAGATATTCTATCTTTGCATCTGAATTTCTTAACACCTGGACAAGTGATCACCTCAGCCCTCTTCCTGAACACCTGGTGCCGGAAAATTCAGCCCAGCAAAATCATTTGTTATCTACACAGGTGTCCCAAACCAGCCCACTGGAATATCTAGACAGTGCCCCCTACCCAGCTCGCTTAAATATCTCAACATTTAGACAGGTACCCCAAACCAAGACCCCTAAACATGTAAACACCTGGACAGATTGTTCCCCAAACACCCAAATAAGTGTCTTCCAGCCCAGCTCACTCAAATACCTACAGAAGTGCCCCCTATTGGCCCATTTGAATATATGAACACCTGAACAGGTATCTCCCCGCTTTAACACCTGCACAGCAGCCCCACTTTAATACCTTAACACCTGTACAGAAGCCCCCAATCCAGATTCCCTAAATATCCACACAGTTGTTTCCAACTGAGACCACCTGAATGCCTAAACACTTAGGTGACCCCCCCCCTTCCAAGTCCCACCTAAATAGCTAAGCACCTGGACAGGTGTCTCCCAAGCCAACCTCACCTGAATATATGAACACCAGATGTATGCTCCAATCCAGCATCACCTGAACATCTGAAACCTGGATATGTGTCCCAGTCCATCTCACTTTAATTCTTGGACAGGGTCTCTCACACTTAACTCATGTGAAAACTTAGATATCTATTCCCATCCAGCCCCATCGAAATACCTAAACATCTGGGTAGGTGCCTTTAACCCAGTGCCTTCCTTGCCCTGCGACAGGTCCGACTCCCACTGGGTCCTGAGCACTGACAGCTGTCCTTCGCTTCCCTTCTTCTCTCCCCACCCTCAGCTCTGTGAGGTGTCCTACTCAGTGACGAAACACCTGCCAGGGCCCCAGCAACAGGCATTTAAGGAGCTGCAGGGGCTGGAGGACTTCATAGCCAAGAAGGTGGGGCAGAGCCAATGCGCTCTGGATCCCAACTCCCCATGGAACCTCATCGACTCCTTCTTCATCCGCATGCAGGAGGTACACGCCAGCAGCCAGTAAGGAGAGGTCCAAAGCCAAGCAGAGGGAAAGCAGGCTGGGGGTGGTGGAGAACAGAGGCCCATTGAAATCATCCCCCATCCTAATAATTCTCACAATCCCAATGATAATTAACCATCACTGTTCCATCTACTGAGCCCTTGTCCTCAGGCAGGACTTGTGCATGCAAATCATAATAGCAAGCATTTCTACAACACTGCCATGTGCCAGGCACTAATTTAAGTGCTTTACGGTATCCGCCTATTTAGCACGCACGACAGCTCTTGGAGTAGGCTCTCTATTGTGACCCCAATTTTACAGATGAGGAAACTGAAGCCCAGAGAGTATAAGTGCCCAGTCTGAGGTCACACAGCGAGGAAGCAGTGGACCCTAGCTCAGACCCTTCTCTGACTCTAAGGCTGGTGCTTTTCACCACCTTGCACGCACCTTTCGTTCCCTGGTTATCAGATACACCTGTGTGGACAGGGGACCTGGCTTTACTATGCAACAGTGGAGGGTCCCCACCCCCATCTGGTTGTCAGTCTCCCTTCTATGATGAAAGGAGGTGGGGCTTTATGGAGTCTGAAGTTCAAGGTGAAAGGACCCAGGGAGGGATTTCTCCATAGTGAGCGGCAGTATTTTCAGTGAAGGAATATGATGCTGTCGCTTAAACTTCTGCCTCTGTGTCTCAGAAAAATGTGTCTCTCTTTAACGCTCTCATGCTGTCATGCCATCTCTCTGTCCCCCTTTCTCACTCACTGCCTCTCTCTAGCCCTCTGTTTCTAAACATTCCTACCATTTAAAAAATGACAACTAAGCTGATAATTAAAGGACAAATAGTCAGCTGGCAAAGAGTGTGAGGAGGGCATTTGGGGGCAAAGCCTGCAGCCTGGGCAAAGGCCTGGAGGCCCGGAGAGAGCCTGGCAGAAATAGAGTCCCTCGGACTTCCCTGGTGGCGCAGTGGTTGAGACTCCGCGCTCCCGCTGCAGGGGACACGGGTTCGATCCCTGATCGGGGAAGTTCCGCATGCCCCAAGGTGGGGCCACAAAAAAAAAAAAAAGACAAAGAAATAGAGTCTCTCTTCCCACCTATGGTCTGGATCTAAAAGAGTCAGGTCCAAAAGGAAAACCCCCAGAAGGGCCCTGAGAGCCTGGGGGAGTGGGCTCGGCCTTAAGCCCTCTCTCCACGCAGGAGAAGAACCCTAACACGTAGTTCTACTTGAAGAACCTGTTGCTGACCACACTGAACCTCTTCTTTGTGGGCACTGAGACGGTCAGCACGACCCTGCTGCTCATGAAGCACCCGGATGTGGAGGGTAAGGCTGGAGGGGGCAAGGAAGTGGGGGCCACAGACCCTCAAAATTCCTCTAAGCCCGCTGCAACGGTCCCACCTCTCCCAGGTCCCTGGACCCTCAGACATGCCCTGCTATCCAGGGACAAGGTGATATTCGCTGATAGGCACCAGCCGAATTTCACCAGCTGTTAAAATATTGAAAATATCTGAACTGATCGGTGTATAGTTCCCACACGGAACCAACCAAGTGCCCACTGCCTGCTCCTCCAGACCATCCCTCAAGACTCTTCCCTTGCACCCCCCCTATGATTTTGGCAGGACCAGGTGAACAAGACCCTGCACCAACAGTGCCTATGGCCTGAATGTTCTATGTCCATGTCACACGTGGATGTCATGCATGTTGTACCTACTTGGACAATCATCCCTGCCCTGAGTCCTCACAATAGCTAAACACGTTCCCCCTCCTCCCCAAGCCAAAAGCCATGAGGAGATTGACCACGTGATTGGCAAGAACCATCAGCCCAAGTTCAAGGACGGAGCCAAGATGCCCTACACAGAGGCGGTGATCCACGAGACCCAGAGACTCTGAGACATGATCCCCGTGGGCCCGGCCCGCAGAATCACCAAGGATACCGAGTTTCGAGACTTCCTCCTCCCCAAGGTGCTGCCCCACCCAGCCTAAAGGGATCTCCAACCCACTCCCTGTGACCCCGCACCCCGTTCCCCTTAGAAGCTTCCCAGCCCCTGTCCCGCTCCCTCAAAGACTTTCCCAACTACCGTGTCCCTTCCACCTTCCCACTCAGAGACTCCTGAATCCCATATCTCCCCAGACCTCTTGCCTCAGGGAATATGAACCCTATGTCCCCCCAAAAATCTTGTCTCAAGAGACATAACCCCCTTGTTCCCCCAACCTCCTGCCTTGGGAGACACAAACTGCATGTCCGTGAAAACTTCTGCCCCAGGAGACACAGGGCCCATGTTCCTCAAACTTCTCTTCTCAGGGGACATGAACCCCATGGCTGCCAGACTTCCTGTCTCAGGACCATGAATCTCATGTCCCCCAAAGCTCCTCCCTCAGAGGACCCCAACTCCCATGCCTCCCACTTCCCTTCGCCTAGGTCACACAAATTCCCCCTCCACCCCCAGGTGCTTTCAGCACACCCATCCCCAACTCCACCTTATCAAAGTCCCCTCCGTCCTCCCAACCAGGGTGCCGAAGTGTTCCCTATGCTGGGCTCCGTGCTGAGAGACCCCAAGTTCTTCTCCAACCCACGAGATTTCAACCCCCAGCACTTCCTGGATGAGAAGGGGCAGTTTAAGAAGAGTGATGCTTTTGTGTCCTTCTCCATCGGTAAGACGCACTGCCAAGCCAACACCACCAGGGGCCTCCTTCATCTCTAAGGTGTAACCTAGTATCTTTCTCCAACTTGGAAGTCCCTCTTACCATATACCCTGGAGCCAACCAGCTGCAACCCCCGTAACTACCAAGAACCTGGGCCCAGGCAAAAGAAAAGGGATGATTGTACCCATTTCAGAGATGGGGAATATCATGGCCCAGACTGAGTCAGAGATTTGTCCAAGGTCACTTAAATTCTTCAGATTCCTAGAAAGGCGATGGCACAGCAACCATATTTGATTGTGTATTTGAGGAGAAGGGGAACCTAAAGTTCCCATTGCTACAGCCTGTTTTGCTTCACCCCACCCCATGTTCTAGGGAAACAGGCTCAGAGAGGAGTAGCAACTTCTCTGAAAATCTCTCAGGCCTCGATATTCCAGCCCGTCCTCCCTGGGAGAATACAGCTGGGGGTCGATAGTGGGGTCAAGGTAGCAATGAAAACAAGCCTCACCTCCATGCCTCCCCCCTGTTCCTTCAGGAAAGCGGTACTGTTTCGGAGAAGGCCTGGCTAGAATGGAGCTCTTTCTCTTCCTCACCACCATCATGCAGAACTTCCGCTTCAAGTCCCCACAGTCACCCCAGGACATCGACATGTCCCCCAAACACGTGGGCTTTGTCACCATCCCACGAAACTACACCATGAGCTTCCTGCCCCGGTGAGCCAGGACTGTGCCAGGGTGGGGCTGGTGGGAGGAGCAAATGGGGGCGGGAGGGGCGGGGCAGGAGGGGCGGGGCGGGGTTAGGGGAGGGGTGGGGCTAAGGATGGGGGAATGATGGACGGGGGTCAGGGGAAGGAAGGGGCAAGGTGGATAGGAGAGGAAGAAACAAACAGACTCTGTTCACCTTGCTAGAGGTGGGTTGAGAGGAAAAGAAACCTTATACTATACTTTGAATAGTAACAATAACAGATATTATTTATTGAGCAAGTACACTGTGTCAGCTCTATGCTAAAAGCGTCATATACTCACCTCACTTAATGCTCACAAACCTATGTCACGGGGAACAGTATTCATGCCCATTTTACAGGTAACAAAGATGAGGTCCAGAGAGTTTAAGTCTCTATCTGAGGTCCCACAGAACACAAGTAAGTACTCAGCAAGTACATGAACACAGATCTGTATAGGGATGGCCATACTTAACCCACAGCCGTTTGGGGGGGATTCTTAAAAAGCACCCCTTCCTCAAGTGAAAAAACAACAACTTATCATACTATTACACAACCTGAACAGCTCTGTCCAGGAGATTTTTTCCAGAGCCCTGACAGGCAGCTGACCTGGCTTCACTACACACTTGCCCACACCCTTGCCCACTCGTGCACACTTTGGATGCCAGAGCATATTTCGTGCCCACCACCAGATAAGGCTACTGTGTCTGATCAGAGTCAGACCTGGGGACAGGAGTCAGACTTCTTAATGAAATGGGTGGGAGAGAGAAACACTTTCAGAGAAAATGCCAGGAGAAGTTTGGTAGCAGCACAGCCATGTCTGTGTGTGTGCGTGTGTGTGCGCATGTGTGCAAAACTTGCCACACTTGAAGGACCAGTGATTGAGGTCAAGTGAGAGGAAATCTGGTCCTTTGAACCCTGCAAGTTTCATAACAGGCTATGATTCTCAAGTTTCTCAATTTCCATGATCTGTGTTTGGCAACTTGGTTTCCACAAATTGGCTGCTTCCTACTCATTGGAGGGAAATAAGGATCCACAGGGTCACACTCTTTATTATTACAAACACACTATTTAACAATCCAGAGTCAGAATCAAACTTTATCCATCCCTGTGCATGTCACCTTAAGAGGTTTCTAGAAACCACACCTGGGGGAATCTTAGAATTGTGGCATAACTAAACGGTCGAATCTTGGAACGGCAGAGTCCACAATTCATAATCTTGGAATCTCGGATTCCTAGAACCTTAGACTCAGAACATTTGAATTACTGATGCTTGGAACTCTTGATGCTTAGAATTTTAGCATCAGAGTTTCCTTTGCCCACATCCTTGGGAACTGCATTCCCAGCCCCTCTGGTGGCAAACGTCAGATCTCCAAGCTGAAAGTTCCTTCTGAGAAAGAGTCAAGAGAGGAAAGGAGGGGCTGGAACTAGCTGGGTTCTGCCAATGAGGCATATCTCCAGGGGAAGATAGAGTGGCTAGTAAGTCTTTGCCCAGCAAGAAGGGAGACGAGAGGGAAGAGAGAACAAGTATTAATCTCCAGAGTCCTCAAACTTACACCTGAAAAGGGAAAAGCAGGAGTCCATCAAGGCATTACCAAAGGTGCCAAGAGAAGTCACATTCTAGCCACCAATGCCTCGAGCTCACCTGTCCAGATAGGGCAGTCTCAGCTTTGTTGCTCTGGAAGAGGCAGTGACCCAGCCCAGCAAAGAGACAGTGCTGGGGCGGAGATGTTAACGGGAGCCCTGGATTCTGGTCCAGGCTTTGCTGCTAACTCTTTGGGCCTTCCTGAGGCTCTCATCTGTCTCCTTCCTCACAGGAATTATTTGAAGATTGAAACATAGCCTGGTGTTGAGCTTTAAAACTCAGTGGCTGCAGGAATGGGAGGATGACAGTGGTGATGTTTCTGGGTAGCTTGTTTTTCACTACTCTCTTCTAGCAAAACAAGAATCCTGCTCTTGCCGTAATGACAGGCACAAGTAGCATGTGTTGAGTGCCTGCTGTGTGCCAGACACTGTGCTGAGCCCCTTGTATGAGTTTCCTAGAACTGCCAGACCAAAGTGTCACAAGCTGGGTGGCTTACACCAACAGAAATGTATTATCTCAGAGTTCTGCAAGCTAGATCCAAAATCAAGGTGTCAGCGGGGCCATGCTCCCTCTGAAACCTGTAGGGGAATCCTTCCTTGCCTCTTCTTAGCTTCTGGTGGTCTGCAGCTCTTGGTCTTTGGAGTTGCTTGGCTTGCAGCTGTGTAATTCCAAACTCTGCCTTTGTCATCACATGGTGTCGTCCCTGTGTTTGTCTCTCTTCACATAGCCATCTTTTTTTTTTTTAATTTTATTGGAGTATAGTAGATTTACAATGTTGTGTTAGTTTCAGGTGTAGAGCAAAGGGAATCAGTTATGCATATACATATATCCACTCTTTTTTAGATTCTTTTCCCATATAGGCCAATACATAGTATTGAGTAGAGTTCCCTGTGCCATACAGTAGGTCCTAATTCGTTATCTATTTTACATATAGTAGTGTGTATATGTCAATCCCAATCTCCCAATTTATCTCTCTCCCCTTTTCCCCCTGGTAACCATAAGTTTATTTTCTACATCTGTGACTCTATTTCTGTTTTGTAAATTAGTTCATTTGTACCATTTTTTTTAGATTCCACATATAAGCGATATCATATATTTGTCTTTCTCTGTCTGACTTAGTTCACTTAGTATGATCATCTCTAGGTCCATCCATGTTGCTGCAAATGACATTATTTTGTTCTTTTTTACGGGCCATCTTTTTATAAGCATACCAGTCATACTCCAGGATGACTTCATCTTAACTAATTATATCTTCAGTGATTCTTTTTCCAAATAAGATCACATTCTGAGGTACTGGGAGTTCCGACTTCAGAGTACCTTCTTGACAGTTCAATCCATAACACCACTTACGCATGCACTCATTCAACCAAATAAAGTGTCTGCGAGGTGAGTCTATGATGATCCTTGTTACAAATGAGCACACGGGCTCAGAGGAAGGTTAAAGAATCTGCCTGGACTTCCCTGGTGGCGCAGTGGTTAGGAATCCGCCTGCCAATGCAGGGGACACGGGTTCGAGCCCTGGTCCGGGAAGATCCCACGTGCCGCGGAGCAACTAAGCCCGTGTGCCACAACTACTGAGCCTGCGCTCTAGAACCTGTGCTCCGTAACAAGAGAGGCCACTGCAACGAGAAGCCCGCGCACCGCAACAAAGAGTAGCCCCCGCTCGCCGCAGCTAGAGAAAGCCCGCACACGGCAACAAAGACCCAACACAGCCAAAAATAAAATAAATAAAATAAATACATTTATTTTTTAAAAAAAAGACATTCTTGTCTACAAAAAAAAAGAATCTGCTCAAAGTAGCACAGTTAGGACATGACAAAGGCAGATTTGGATGAAAGACAGTTGGATTCCAGTGTGCCTCTCTTGAGGTTCCAGAGATGATTCAGATGGAGCCCCTGCCCCCAGAGGAACTCTGGAGGAGGGGGGTGATTCTCAGAAGAAATGTTTTGGAGAAAGGAGGTAGAGGGACAGGAATTTAGATGTCACATCACCCCTGACTCAAACTCAGGATGTTCCACATGTGGCTGCTCCCAGGACGCATGCAAACCTGTACGCACACGTGCACACAGATATCTGTATAGCTGGAGCAGTGCTTTTTTACTCATGAGAGGCACTCTGATATTTTGTCTTCCCTTCTCTTTTGTTTTATTATTTTTTAAATGCTTGTTGCAGCCCGTCGAGCTGCTCATGAATCATTAATGGATTACGACCTGCAGTTTGAAGAACAAAAGCTTAAAGGAGAAATTCCAAACTCCCTGGGCTAGTCTCCAAGACCGTTTCTAGCTTGGGCTCTGCCCTCCTCTCCCAGTCTCGTTTCTCATCACATGTCACTAAACAGATCCTATTCCCCAAGCTCACCAAACTTCTGTTACTGTGCATGGATTATTTACGTCTCCAGGCATTTGCACTGACTGTTCCCTCTGCCTAGAATGCTTTTTCTGCCCTCTCCACTGAAGTGAAGGACTGTTGCTGTGGTAATATTCACAGAATAACAATCAAACAGGAAGGAAAGAACCCCTTGTTCCTCTACCAAGATTCCATTCTCCCCCTAATGGTCCAGCAGGATCCAGCAGGAAATGGAGAAAAAATGGTTCACAGGGTTCCCAAAAAGTTACCACAAAACAAAGTATTAAAACGTGGCTTTTACATTATAAGTGATTTTTTTTTTTTTTAGTTCTCATTACAAGAAAAAAATTCTACGTATGACAGATGTTAACTAGACTTACTGTGGTGATCATTTCACAAAATATACAAATCATTATGTTGTACACCTGAATCTAATATAATGTATGTCAGTTATACCTCAGTTTTAAAAAACTTTTTTTCCCATTTGCTATTGAAAAGATCAGTTCCAGTTATATGGAAAATCCATTTATTTGTAATACCTACATTCTCTGACAATGCCAGGAGGAAAAAAACAAAAAACAAATAAAAACCCATGAGGCTTTGGGACTTCCCTGGTGGTCCAGTGGTTAAGAATCTGCCTTCCAATGCAGGGCACGCATGTTCGATCCCTGGTCGGGGAACTAAGATCCCACATACCGAGGGACAACTAAGCCAGCGCGGCCCAACTACTGAGCCCATGCACTCTGGAGCTCTCGCTCTGCAACGAAGAGCCCACTCGCTGCAACGAAAGATCCCGAGTGCTGCAACTAAGACCCAACACAGCCAAATAAATAAATTTAAAATGAGGCTTTGACATGTAATACCCAACACAGTGTATATTAGCTACATAGCATCCTTCTCCACAATCTGTTCCAGAAAACAGAAAATAAGGAAACACTTCTCAACTTATTCTATGAAGCCAGTATTTCCCTGATGCCAAAACAAGACAATGATAGTACAGAAAAGAAAGTCACAGACCAATATCCCTCATGAATATAGATACAAAAATTCTCAACAAAATATTAGCAAATTAAAAAAATATATATTAGCAAATTAAATCCATCAATATATAAAAAGAGTAATACACCAAGTGAGGTTTATTCCCAGGGTAGAAGGCTGGATCAACATTCAAAAATAAATGTTGAGGGGACATCCATGGTGGTGCAGTGGTTAAGACTCCGAGCTCCCAATGCAGGGGGCCAGGGTTCGATCCCTGGTCAGGGAACTAGATCCCACATGCATGCCACAACTAAAAGCTCGAATGCCACAACTAAGGAGCCTGTGTGCCACAACTAAGGAGTTGGCAAGCTGCAACTAAGGAGCCGGCCTGACGCAACAAAGACCCAGCACAACCTGATTAATTAATTAATTAATTAAATGTTGACAAAGGATCAAATGCAATTCAATGGAGTAAATACAGTCTTTTCAACAAATGATGCCAGAACAACTGAATATCCACATGGAAAAAAGAAATGAATCTAGACACAGCCCTGACACCTTCCACAAAAATTAATTCAAAATGGATCAAGGATCTAAATGTAGAATGAAAAAGAAGAAAACTTTTAGAAGATAACATAGAAAACCTAAGTGACCTTGGGTTTGACTGTGACTTCTCAGATACAACACCAAATGTACTTTCCAATTGATAAGTTGGACTACATTAAAAATCAAAACTTCTGGGACTTCCCCGGTGGTGCAGTGGTTAAGAATCCGCCTGCCAATGCAGGGGACACGGGTTCGATCCCTGGTCCGGGAAGATCCCACATGCCACGGAGCAACTAAGCCCGTGAGCCACAACTACTGAGCCTGCGCTCTAGAGCCCGCGAGCCACAACTACTGAAGCCTGCGGGCCTAGAGCCCGTGCTCCGAAACAAGAGAAGCCACCGCGATGAGAAGCCCGTGCACCGCAGCGAAGACCCAACCAGCCAAGAATAAATAAATAAATTTTTTAAAAAAATCAAAACTTCTGTTCTGCAAAGGACAGTTAAGAGAATGAAAAATACAAGCTACAGACTGGGAGAAAACATTTGCAAAGCATATATCTGATAAAGGACTTGTATCCAAAATACACAAAAAAAGACATAAAACTCAGCAATAAGAAAAAAAAACAATTTTAAAATGGGCAAAAGATCTGAACAGACCCCTCACCAAAGAAGACATACACATAGCTAATAAGCATATGAAAAAATACTTAACATCATATTTCATCAGGGAATTAACAAATTAAAAAAATACTGAGACGGCTTCCCTGGTGGTGCAGTGGTTGAGAGTCTGCCTGCCAATGCAGGGGACACGGGTTCGAGCCCTGGTCTGGGAAGATCCCACATGCCGCGGAGCAACGGGCCCCATGAGCCACAACTACTGAGCCTGCGCGTCTGGAGCCTGTGCGCCGCAACAAGAGAAGCCGCGATAGTGAGAGGCCCGCGCACCGCGATGAAGAGTGGCCCCCGCTTGCCGCAACTAGAGAAAGCCCTCGCACAGAAACGAAGACCCGACACAGCCAAAAATAAATAAATTAATTAATTAATTTAAAAAAAATACTGAGATATCCACTACACACCTATTGAACTGCTAAAATCCCAAACACTGACAAGGCCAAGTGTTGACAAGGATGTGGAGCAGCAGGAACTCTCATTCATCACTGGTGGGAATGCAAAATGGTACAGCCACTTTGGAGGACAATTTGGCAGTTTCTTACAAAGCTAAACATTGTCTATCATAGGACTCAGCAATCGTGCTCTTTGGTATTTACCCAAATGAGTTAGTGAATTTCCTATTCTTGAATTTCCTTGAAATCATCAAGTCCCAGCTCTTTTTTTGCTTAATATTTCTCTCCTCAATTTATCTCTGCCTTCTCTCATTTTACTATAAGAAGTGAGAAGAAACCAGATCACATCTTCAACACTTTGCTTGGAAATATCCTCAGCTAAATATCCAAGTTCATTGTCTACAAGTTCTGCTTTCCATACAACTGTAATAGCCAATTCAGCTAAGCTTTCTGCCACTATATAATAAGGATCCTCTTTCCTCCAATTTCAAAAAATATATTCGTCATTTCCTTCTGAGTCCTCACCAACAGTGTCTTTAACATCCATATTTCTACCAACAATCTGTTTAAGGCAATCTAGGCATTTTCTATCGTGTGCCTCAAAATTCTTCCAGCCTCTACTCATTACACAATTCCAAAGTCACCCACATTTTTAGGTATTTGTTACAGTGGCACCTCACTTCTAGTACCAAGATCTGTACTAGTGTCCTATGGCTACTACAACCCATTACCACACACTTGGTGTCTTAAAACAACAGAAATTAATTTTCTCAAAGTTCCAGAGGCCTAAAGTCTAAAATCAATTTTGCTGGGATGAATCAAGTTTTCAGCAGGCTGTCAAAGATGGGGGGAGGATCTGAGTACAAAGGGAAGCACAAGCAACTCTTTGGGATGTTGGAATTATTCTGTATCCTATCTGCAAAGGTTATAAGAAGCTATGTAAAACCTCACTGTAAAGAGGGAGTTTTACAGTATGTAAAAATAGGGTATTTTTTTTAAAGAGGAATTAGAATTTTTTTTAAAGAGTGAACCGACAACAATGTCCTACTGTATAGCCAGGAAATTATATTCAATATCTTGTAATAACCTATAATGAAAAAGAATCTGAAAAAAAAAAATATATATATATATATATATAATTGAATCACTTTGCTGTGCACCTGAAACTAACACAACATTGCAAACCAACTATACTTCAATTTTTCAAAATTAATTAATTAATTTTTTAAAAGAGTGAGCCCAGGGACTTCCCTGGTGGTGCAGTGGATAAGACTCCATGCTACCAATGCAGGGGGCCCGGGTTCAATCCCTGGTCAGGGAACTAGATCCCACATGCATGCCACAACTAAGAGTTCACATGCCACAACTAAGGACCTGGCGAGCCGAAACTAAGGAGCCTGCCTGCCACAACTAAGACCCGGTGCAACCAAATTAGAAAAAGAAAAAAAAATAGAAAAGAAAAGAAAAAAAAAGAGTGAGCCAAGTCTATAGGCAGATTTATGGAGGAAAAAAAAAAACACCTAGCTGCAGGTAGTCTGAAATGTCCTGTTAGTTTTAGGCTACTCTGAACAGTCATGTTACATTTAATAATCTTATCCATAAAGTCTTAAACATGAAGCCTCATGAAACTGTGAGACAACAGACACTGGAAATTGAAAGGGCTTTCTGCAAAACCCACTTCTTTAGAGCTTATGGAAGCCAAAGGCTAGGCTTTGATACAGTGCCACGTTAAATGTCTAATGAAAAAGGCTTTGCCATCCAAAGGATTAAAAAATGTACTGGAAAAAGTGCACAAGAAAACATCAAGCAAATCCTAGTTGACATCTGGACAATTTCCAAAACAGCTATTCTATGCTATTCAAAATGTCAAGGTCGGGAATTCCCTGGTGGTCCAGTGGTTAGGACACCCGCTTTCACTGCCAAGGACCTGGGTTCAATCCCTGGTCGGGTAACTAAGATCCCTCAACCCCCGCGGCGTGGCCAAAAAAGAGACAAAAGTGGCTTTACCCAGTCCAGCAGCTGAAGCTCGGCGCTCGGGTTACCCCTGCAGCGACGCCCCCTGGTCCCACCGATATCACTGATGCTCCCGTCCCTTCGCTTCAGTGTGTACGCGTGACAATGTGTACAACTACCTCATCAGAGTTGTCCTTATTGGAGATTCTGGGGTTTGAAAGAGTAATCTCCTGTCTTGATTTACTCGAAATGGGTTTAATCTTGAAAGCAAGAACACCATTGGAATAGAGTTTGCAACAAGAAACATTCGGGTTGCTGGGAAAACAATAAAGGCACAGATATGGGACACAGCAGGGCAAGAGCTATACCGAGCTATAACATCAGCACAGTATCGTGGCGCTGTAGGTGCCTTATTGGTCTATGATATTGCTAAACATCTCACATATGAAAATGCAGAGTGATGGCTGACAGAACCGAGAGATCACACTGATAATAACATTGTTACCATGTTTGTGGGCAATAAGAGTGATTTGTGTCATTTCAGGGCAGTTCCTACAGATGAAGCAAGAGCTTTTGCAGAAAAGAATGGTTTATCATTCACTGAGACATCTGCTCTAGACTCTACAAATGTAGAAGCTACTTTTCAGACAATCTTGACAGAGATATACCACATTGTTTCCCAGAAGCAAATGTCAGACGGACGTGAAAATGACCTGTTCCCAAGCAACAATGTGATTCCTTTTCTTGTTCCACCAACCACTGAAAACAAGCCAAAGGCGCAGTGCTGTCAGAACATGTAAGGTGTTTCTCTTCTCCCCTGGAGGGCTGTGTATAGTCCAATTCCCAGGTCTGAGATTTAAATATATTTGTAATTCTTGTGGTCAATGACAACAACAACAACAACAACAAAAAGACAAAAGTGGAGAATCTATTCCATATTAAAGAAAATCAAAGAGGCTACAACTAAATATAATGCATAATCACAGATTGGATCCTGAACTGAAGGAAAGGGGCAATTGCTACAAAAGGCAGTATTGGGACAATTGATGAACATTTAATACAGGCTGTAAATTTGATAAATTATTGAATCAGTGCTAAAATTTCTGATATATAAATATGGATATGGATATGGAGAAATAGAACACTCAAGGGAACAACTATACCCTGCACAACATATGGACCTATTAGGTGATTGCTCATGAAAGAGCTATCTTTAGAAAGGAAGAGAGAGAGAGGGAGGAGGAAAGAAGTCATTAGGTGGCATGCTGAGGTCCATCCTCCTAAGAGCAGACTACTCACCAGGACCCTTAAATACCTCTGCTGCTGCCCATTCCTCTGTTGCAACAAAGATCTTGATCCTCGGGGTTATAGGGGGAAACATTTGTGGAACCACCGTGGCACAGTGAAGGGGTTCATGCAAATTTGACTTAAGCCTT
This sequence comes from Eubalaena glacialis, assembly GCF_028564815.1. NCBI lineage: Eukaryota > Metazoa > Chordata > Mammalia > Artiodactyla > Balaenidae > Eubalaena > Eubalaena glacialis. The sequence goes on along the minus strand of NC_083733.1, from coordinate 57,434,371 downwards.
ACAAAGAAAGTAACTATCGACATGGGAGATGACCCTAACCCTGAAAATACTGATTCGAAGGTCTCTGGAATAAGAAATGTATAAATATGAGCAGAGTAGAGATATCCACCCCCTCCCCGGAAGTATATCCAGTGAGAAAGAAAGAAAGAAAGAAAGAAAGGTGGGGGGGGGGGGAGGGAGGGAGGAAGGGAGGAAGGAAGAGGAAGAGAGGGAGGAGAGAAGGTGGGGGGATAGAGAGAGAGAGAGAGTCCTGAATACAGGGAGAGAAAACAAAACAAAACAAAAACTGGAGAAACAAGTCCCCAATTTGACCTAATTGGAAATCCAAGATTTACTGAAAGAATTTTTACATTCAGAAGATTAAAGGGACTGAAGAGCTTTTGTGCCTTTACACACAGATTCCAAATTAACTTTAACATGTGCTGAAATGTGCCAATTGGCAAGCCTTTGTGATCGTAATCAATACAAGGGCTCAAATTACAGTTACACCTGGAGATCCCACTAAATTTAAACAAGATACTCCCTATAATCTTAAGGGAGTTGCTGAATATAAAGTGAAAGACCAACAGGAATGCCCATATTAGCCATTGGAACTATTGCCTTGCTTAAATTCCCCATGGTCATAGCACTCATTACTCTAAAATATGCCATAGTGGGTACGGATAACCAGATACAACAAAGATTATACACCAATAAATTGGATAACCTAAAAGAAATAGACAAATTCCTAGAAACATTCAACCTACCTAGACGGACTGAATCATGAAGAAACAGAGAATATGAACAAATCTATATCTAGTAAGGAGATTGAATTAGTAATCAAAAACGTCCCAACAAAGAAAGCCCAGGACAAGATTGCTTCGTTGGTGAATTCTACCAAATATTTAAAGAAGAATTAATGCCAATCTTTCTCAAACTCTTCCCAAAAAATTGAAGAGGAATTTTTCAGTGTTTTGAACATCAGTCTTAGCAATATCTTTCTGGATATGTCTCCTCAGGCAAGGGAAACAAAAGCAAAAATAAACAAATGGGACTACATAAAACTCAAAAGCTTCTGCACAGTAAAGGAAATGATCAACAAGAACAACCATACAGAGACAACCTACTGAATAGGAGAAGATATTTGCAAATCATATATCTGAAAAGGAGTGACTATCCAAAATATATAGAGAATGCTTACAACTAACAATAAAAAAAAATTTTTTTAATGGGTAAAAGAGGGACTTCCCTGGTGGTCCAGTGGTAAAGAATCTGCCTTCCAATGCAGGGGACATGAGTTCAATCCCTGGTTGGGGAACTAAGATCCCACATGCTGTGAGGCAACTAAGCCCTCAAACCACAACTACTGAGCCTGCACGCCTCAACTAGAGAGAGAAAACCCGCATGCCACAACTAGAGAGAAACCCGTGCACTGCAATGAAGAGCCCACACACCACAACAAAAAGATCCTGCATGCCACAATGAAGACCTGATGAAGTCAAAAATAATAATAATAATAAATAAATTTTAAAAATGGGTAGAAGAGCTGAATAGACATTTTTCCAAAGAAGACATACAGATGTCCAAAAGGCACTTGAAAAGATGGAAGACAGTATTTGTTAATAATGTTCATACTACCTAAAGTGATCTACAGACTCTATGCAATCCCTATCAAAATTCCAATAGCATTTTTCACAAAAATAGAAAAAACAATCCAAAAATTAATATAGAACAACAAGGGATCACCAAATAGCCTAAAGAATCTTGAGGGAAAAAAAGAAAAAAACAAAGCTGGAAGCATCACACCTCCTGCTTTCAAAATATATTACAAACCTACAATAATTAAAACAGTATGGTGCCAAACACAAAAATAAATGCAAAATGGCTTAAAGACTTAAATATAGGACATGACACTATAAATCTCCTAGAAGAGAACATAGTTGCAACAAAGATCTTGATCCTCGGGGTTATAGGGGGAAACATTTGTGGAACCACCGTGGCACAGTGAAGGGGTTCATGCAAATTTGACTTAAGCCTTACAAAGAAAGTAACTATCGACATGGGAGATGACATAAACAGTATCAATGTCTTTTCTTTTTTTTTTTTGGCTGCACCACTGAGCTTATAGGATCTTAGTTCCCCCAACCAGGGACTGAACCTGGGACCGTGGCAGTGAAAGCATGGAGTCCTAACCGCTGGACCGCCAGGGAATTCCCACCAATGTCTTCTTAGGTCACTCTCTCAAGGCAATAGAAATAAAAGCTAAAATAAACAAATGGGACCTAATCAAACTTACAAGTTTTGCACTGTAAAGGAAACCATAAACAAAATAAAAAGACAACCTACGGACTGGGAGAAAGTATTTGCAAATTATGTGACCCACAAATGCTTAATTTCCAAAATATACAAGCATCTCATACAACTCAACAACAAAAAAAAACATACAACCTGAACAAAAAATGGGCAGGAGACCTAAACAGACATTTCTCCAAAGAAGACATACAGATGGCTAACAGGCACATGAAAAGGTGTCCAACATAGCTAATTATTAGAGAAATGCAAATCAAAACTACAGTGAGGTACCACCTTGCACCAGTCAGAATGGCCATCATTAAAAAGTCTACAAATAACAAGTGCTGGAGAGGGTATGGAGAAAAGAGAACCCTCTTGCACTGTTGGTGGGAATGTAAATTGATACAGCCACTATGGAAAACAGTATGGAAGTTCCTCAAAAAACTAAAAATAGAGTTGCCATATAATCCAGCAATCCCTCTCCTGGGCATATATCCAGACAAAACTATAATTCAAAAAGATACTTGCACCCCTATGTTCATAGCAGCACTATTCACAATAGCCAAGACATGGAAACAACCTAAATGTTCATCAACAGACGAATGAATAAAGAAGATGTGGTACATTATTTCATTCATTTTTTATGGCTGATTAGTATTCCTTTTTATATACAAAGGAATAGTAATCAGCCATAAAAAATGAATGAAATAATGCCATTTGCAGCAACATGGATGGACCTAGAGATTATTATACTAAGCAAAGTAAGTCAGAAAGAGAAAGACAAATACCATATGCTAACACATATATATGGAATCTAAAAAAAAAAAAAAAGGTCATGAAGAACGGGAATAAAGACGCAGACCTACTAGAGAATGGACTTGAGGACACGGGGAGGGGGAAGGGTAAGCTGGGACAAAGTGAGAGAGTGGCATGGACATATATACACTACCAGATGTAAAACCGATAGCTAGTGGGAAGCAGCCGCATAGCACAGGGAGATCAGCTCGGTGCTTTGTGACCACCTAGAGGGATGGGATAGGGAGGATGAGAGGGAGGGAGATGCAAAAGGGAAGAGATATGGGGATATATGTATATGTATAACTGATTCACTTAGTTATAAAGCAGAAACTAACACACCATTGTAATGCAATTATACTCCAATAAGGATGTTTAAAAAAAAAAGAATGTATATATATATATGTATAACTGAATCACTTTGCTGTACAGCAGAAATTAACACAACATCGTAAATCAACTATCCTTCAATATTTTTGTTTGTTTGGCCGTGCGGTGCAGCATGCAGGATCTTAGTTACTCCAACCAGGAATCGAACCCGTGCCCCCTGCAGTGGAAGCACGGAGTCTTAACCATTGGACCTCCAGGGAAGTCCCTATGCTTCAATTTTAAAAATTAAATCTAAAAAATAATAATAAGTAAAAACAGACCATAGTCAGCAATTAATAACCGCCCCCCATGACCCACACTCATAGATTGAATAAAAAATAAATCACACAAGACACAGTAAGGATGAAGATAAATAAATAGGAGAGGGTATACCAGCCTAATGTCTCCTGAAGAAAAGACAATGTGGCTATACATACTTATATGAAACAAGATTGACACTATGGCAAAAAGAAATTATTAGGAATAACAGGAATATTGTGAAAAAAGGACCTATGCACCTGGAAAATATAAAAATCCTGACACATAACAATATAGCCCTAAATTACAAGACTTTAACTTATCCCCATGAGTAACTGATAAATCAAACAAATTTTTTTAAATAGTAAAAGTATAGAATATTTGAAAAAGATGCTTAATTAGGTAGACCCATTTAACAGCTAGAGGACCCTAAACTCTTAGAGAATCCTCACTATTTTCAAACACACATGGAGATTTTACAAATACTAGCCATATACCAGGCCAAGATACAAACCTTAATAAATGTTAATGGAATAATAGTACAGACAATACAATCTGTCCACAATGTAAAAAAAAAGAAAAGAAAAGAAATCAATAACAAAAAGAGAAAAACAAACACCAAAATGCTCAGAAATTTTAAAGCATACTTCTATACAGTGGATGGACCAAGTAGAAATCATATTGGATATTGAAAACGTTTAGAGCTGAATGATGAAATCATTACATCTCAATACTTAAAGGATACAAACTTCAGAGAGAAGTGCTTATATGAAAATAAGAAAACTGAAAATTAATGAGTTCAGCATCCAATACAGGAAAAATTTTTAAAATAATTACAGAGCAAGACTTTTTAAAAGGTCAAAGAAAGAGACCCGTGAGGGTCTCTGCCTCTGCTCTCAGCCAGGAGATTCCTAAGCTCGCCTTTACTAGTCAACCAAGAGTTTAACATTGTGTACAGTGAGACCACTCAGCATCCTTGTTTAGGGACCTAGGAAACAAAGTCTGGGCTCCTCAGCCTGGCATTCAAATAGCAGAAATGAGTGAAGCACAAAACAACAACAACAAACACACACACACACAAACAAAACAGTAGAGAGCTTCTAAGTTAGGGAACCAGAACGCTTCCACGTGCCAGGTCCCAAACTCCACGAAGGAGCCCCACAGGGGCTCCTTTGTTCAGGACCTCCCTCTGTGTATCCCTTCATCTGCCTGTTGATTTGTATCCTTTAATATTCTTTATAATAAACTGGTAACTGGTAACCTAGTGAGAGAAAAAAAAAGTAGAATCTATGAGACCAAAAACTCCTTTAAGAAGAAAAAAAAAAAATTGTTTAACTTCTTACAATATTTGTGACAAGCAGAATTCTGAAAATGATTCCCCATGACCCATACCTCCATATAATCCCCTTCCCTTAAGTGTGGGTGGGATGTATGAATAGGATGGCATTATCACTCCCTTGACTATGTTACATTCCATGACAAAGGGGATTTTGCAGATGTAATTAAGAGTCCCAAATCTCTTGATTTTTTGAGTTAATCATAAATGAGATTATCCTGGGAGGACCTGACCCAGTCAGACGAGCTCTGAAAAAGGGACTGGCCCTTCCAACAAAGGATTCGTGATCGGTCTAAACTCCTATAAACCAACAAGAAAAAAACCAAAAGGTATTAAAAGGCAGTTCACAGAGGAGGAAGGGGAATGGCCAATACACACATGAAATGCTCAACCCAGTAATCATTTGGAGAAAAGTAAATTAAACGAGATATTTCACACTCATCAGATTAGCAAAAGTTTATAATTGATAGGAACAAATATTGAAGGACAACACAGGAATCTTTATATACTGTGGGTGGGAGTATAAATTAGTTAAACTAATTTTGCAGAGCAATTTGGCAATTGAGTTCAAGTTGCACATATATTGCACATATATTGCACATATATTGCACATATATTGCACATATATTGCACATATATTGCAACCCAGCAATTCCACTTCTGGCAATCAACCCTAGAAAAATTCTCACAGCTGTACACAGGAGACAGCCCGACTAGAGTGTCAACTCCGTGAGAACAGGGCTTTTTTTTTTTTTCTGTTTTCTTTGCTGTATTCCCAGTAACTATACAGTTGACCCTTGAACAATGCAGCGTTTGGAGGAGCTGCCTCCTGGCAATGGAAAATCCGCCTGTAACTTTACAGCCGGCCCTCCGAATCCTCAGTTCCACATCTGCAGATTCAACCAACCCTGATCATGTACATATAGTACATATTTCCTGAAAAAAAATCCAAGTCAAGTGGCCCCGCAACACAATTCAAAGCCGTGTTGTTCAAGGGTCAACTGTAGTTAGTTGGTCCTCGATTAATACTTGTTGACTTGATTAATGAGTGACATGGTCGTATTGAGGAAGATTCCTCTGGTTCCACCTAGGAGCTGCGGACTAGAGGCAGAAGAGGAGGTAAGTAGTGATTTGGGTAGAAATTGACAGGGTCCATGATGGTGGAGACCGGGTCAGAGAGAGTAGTCATCCCTCCCCTGTTGCACCACTCCCTAATTCCCCAGTAAACTCATCTCCTTCATCCTCTGAGTATGGACATCGTGAGGGTCCCCTCTACCTCCACTCTCAGCTGGGAGATTCCCAAGCTCATCTTGACTAGTTAACCAAGAGTTAAACATTGTGTACAGTGAGACCCCTCAGCATCCTTGTTTAGGGACATAGGAAACAAAGTCTGGGCTCCTCAGCCCAGCATTCAAAGCCCTTGAATACCCAAATCCTTCCCCCTACATTTATTTTATTTTATTTTATTTTTTATTTTTTTAATTTTATTTATTTATTTTATGGCTGTGTTGGGTCTTCATTTCTGTGTGAGGGCTTTCTATAGTTGCGGCAAGTGGGGGCCACTCTTCATCGCGGTGCGCGGGCCTCTCATTATTGTGGCCTCTCTTGTTGCAGAGCACAGGCTCCAGACGCGCAGGCTCAGTAATTGTGGCTCACGGGCCTAGTTGCTCCGCGGCATGTGGGATCTTCCCGGACCAGGGCTCGAACCCGTGTCCCCTGCATTGGCAGGCAGATTCTCAACCACTGCGCCACCAGGGAAGCCCTATTTTATTTTTTAATTAATTTTTATTGGAGTATAGTTGCTTTACAATGTTGTGTTAGTTTCTACTGTACTGCAAAGTGAATCAGCTATACATATACATATATCCCCTCTTTTTTGGATTTCCTTCCCATTTAGATCACCACAGAGCACTGAGTAGAGTTCCCTGTGCTATACAGTAGGTTCTCATTAGTTATCCATTTTATACATAGTATCAATAGTGTATATATGTCAATCCCAATCTCCCAATTCATCCCACCCCCCCTTTCCCCCTTGGTATCCATACATTTGTTCTCTACATCTGTGTCTCTATCTCTGCTCTGCAAATAATGTTATCTATACCATTTTTCTAGATTCCACACATATGCACTAACATACAATATTCTTCTCTTTCTGAGTTACTTCACGCTGCATGACAGTCTCTAGGTCCATTCCCCCCTACGTTTAAATCCCCCTAGGGACCTGAGAGGTGATCAGCAAGTGATTTGGGCTGCTTCATCAGGCACCCTTCTCCATCTGTCTTTCACTCTCACCTCTGGGGTCTTCCACCTCCCGGAGTGTGCCTTTGACTGTCAGCTTGTGTGATAACTCCCTTCCTGATGTTTCCCTGTGTTTTTCTGATTTGTGCCCCTTCCTCCCCTTCTTCCCCCTTCTTTGAAGCTCCTGTACTTGTAGCCTTTCCTCGTCACCTGACTGTCATCTGTTCTGCTGAGATGGAACATCTGTGGTTGTTTGATTTCTTCCAAGTGTGCACTCCTCTCAATTTCTCCTTTGCGTATTCTTCTGCAATCCAGCCCCCATTGCTATACGTAGTGGAACTGCTTAATGGGTAGTTCTCACCCACACTGATGTGCTCCCAGAAGGAGGGGGGAGTTCCTCTCCTGCTCCACTCAAATCCCCAGTTCCTTAAGTCTGTCTTCACTTCATCAGCTCCCCTATCTCTGCTTTCAACCCCAGGCCAACTCTCCAAGTCTATGACTGAATAAGGAAGCTACATTCCCACTGCCCTTGACCCTTTACATGCCAGAGGGAGGGTGAAGGGACAATGAGGGGGAGTGTCTCTGAGTCCCCAGGGTTGTAATGGAGAAGGCTCTGGGGGGATGTGAGTGCGCTTTTCTTCAGGGAGCTCCCTGTGCCCAGGGGCGGAGGGGAAGGAGATAGTGCCACCTTGCATTCCCACAGGCAGATGTAGGAAAGGATGTAGGCTCAGGAAAGGATTTGGTGGACATGGGGGCAATTTATTCTCTCTCCCTTCTGTAAGAATCCAGGTATTAATGTTAGTGGGGTGGGTTTGGGATTCTCAGGTTCTAGAATGCAATGATTCAAACCCCTTCTAAAGCTTTCCTGGGGTGGCAAGGGGGTCTCAGAGCTGGGCTGTGCTTGGTGGGACTGGAAACCTCATTTCTCTCCACCCCTTCTCGCACCCTCACCTGCCGCTGACATAGAGGAAAGGTTCAGGACCGGGGCACAACTCAACTTCAGGGCTGTAAACTGACACTGCGCAAACCACCTCAGCCTCTTCTTTGGAATTCTCCCTCCCTTTTCATCCCTGCCTCACCCAGGGAGAGAATATCAGGGTACCTTTACCTGGGCTTTGGGAGCCCAGGAAGGATTAAGAACAGTTCTCAGGTACCAGCTGTTCACACTGTCAGGTGCTCTGCTAAGCCTGTGACATGCCTGAGTTCACTGAGTTCCCTCAACAACCCTTTGGTGCAGAGACCAACATCCCCATTTGTCAGACAAGGTCACTGAGGCTCAGAAAGGCGTGGTCCTTTATCTAGGACACCCAGAAAGGATGAGGCAGAGCTGGGATTCATGCCCAGGTCTGCCTCACTCCAGAGTCCACACCTCCATAACATCTACTGATTCACTAAACATTCCTTGAGCACTTATGAGTCAAGCAATGTGGACATAGTAGCAAACAGACATAAGTTCTGCTCTCTCGGGGTTTACTTTCTAGGAGGGCAGAGAGGCTGTAAATAGATAAACACATGTCAATTCTAATGTCAGGGAGTAGTGAGTGCCTCAGGGAATACAGCAGGTAACAGCTGCAGAGGAATGGAGGTGGCTCTTTCTGATAGAATGGTCAGAGCAGGCTTCTGTGAGGAGACTTTGAGCAGACACCTGAATGAAGTGAGGGAATGAGCCAAGCAGATGAGTCGGGAGAACAGAGAAGACAGTCTGTGGAGCTAAACCCAGCTTGCAGACTTTTTAAAATGTGTTTCACATGGTATCAGAAGAGGACTTTGAGTCAACCAAGTTCTTGTTCCATCACCAAATCCTCCCAATTTCTTTTTTTTTTAATTGAAGTATAGTTCGTTTACAATGTTGTGTTAGTTTCAGGTGTACAGCAAAGTGATTCAGCTATATATATTATATATATATTTATACATAAGGTATATATACTTTTTCAGATTCTTTTCCATTATAGGTTATTACAAAATATTGAATATAGTTCCTTGTTGTTTATCTATTTTATATATAGTTTGTGTGAATATGTTAATCCCAAACTCCTAATTTATCCCCCCCCCCCCACTTTCCCCTTTGGTAACCATAAGTTTGTTTTCTATGTCTGTGAGTCTATTTCTGCTTTGTAAAGAAGTTCATTTGTATCATTTTTTTAGATTCCACATATAAGTGATATCATATGGTATTTGTCTTTCTCTGTCTGACTTACTTCACTTAATATGATAATCTTTAAGTCCACCCATGTTGCTGCAAATGGTATTATTTCAATCTTTTTTATGGCTGAGTAATCGTCCACTGTATATATATATGTATACCACAATTGCTTTATCCATTCATCTCTCGATGGACATTTAGGTTGCTTCCATGTCTTGGCTATTGTCAATAGTGCTGCTATGAACATTGGGGTACACGTATCTGTTCGAATTAGAGTTTTCTCCGTATATATCCCCAGGAGTGGGATTGCTGGATCATATGGTAACTCTACTTTTAGTTTTTTAAGGAACCTCCATACTGTTTTTCATAGTGGCTGCACCAATTTACATTCCCACCAACAGTGTAGGAGGGTTCCTTTTTCCCCCCACCCATACCAGTACTTGTTATTTGTAGACTTTTTGACAGTGGCCATTCTGACTGGTGTGTTAACTACTCCCAATTTCTGATTCCTTTGAAAACCCGGAGCTGTGTCCTTTGGGGCTACTCCATCCTCCCTCCCCAGGCATAGCATCTAGTATGGCCCCTGTGCACAGCCCACCTACCCAGGTGCAGAGTGGTGCTGTCCAGGTACCAGGTTCTGAAGAAAAGTTCTCATGGAAAAAAAAATTTCTCATGGACAGTGCAGAGGAGCTTGGAGCCTTCAAAGAGTTCCCTTCCACTGTGGGATGGTGAGGCCAGCACTGGGACGTCTATCCCCAAACTCCCCCTATTCCTTGATACCCAACCTAGAGGTGCACTTGGGTGCTTAGAGAGCATGTAACCAAAACAAACAAATTTAAAACACAGTTCATTCATTTATTCAATATGCAGCTCATTTATTCAATAAGCAGCTCTAGTGCTAGGAATCACCCAGTAGGCTCTGGCAGTCATACTCTTGTCAAAGGCTGGCAACCATTCTGACTGGTCAGTGCCCATGCCAAACACTTGCAAAAACTTTTCCCACTGAAACTGTTATTCAGGCCCATCCTTTACCCCTCAGCTTCTCCCTCACTCTGCCCTTCAGTCTCCCTTCCCTGCAGCTCATGACTCCGTAGACTTGAGGCTCCTCAACAACTCCCCGAACTCTTCCTGCAACCTCTCCAGTGCCTCTTCTGCAGCAGGAGATCTTGCAGTCAGAACACAAGAAAGACAAAAACTGCTAAAAACTCTATTCTTTCATGGAATCCAGGATTTGGGCTAACATCTGACCACAGTTCTGGGGTTAGCAAAATTATTATATATTATAGAATTAGAAAGGGATAATGGGACTCAGGCTCCCTCAAACGCCTCCTTCACTGTGAGTATGTAGGATTACGACTCTATGCATTTGTCGAAACCCGTAGAACTGTACAGCACAAAGAGTGAATTTTATCATATGTAAATTTTAAAAATCCACCAGGATGTAGGGGAACTCAAAATGGAATACAAACTGTAACAACTGAACCTAACTGTATTACCAGTTATATACTCTATTTACCTAACTGCTTTACTTAAAAAGGGTGGGGATGAAAAGAACTAACTGAAGTAACTTTGGGAAAAAGAAACTTGACTGTATATTGTATGTCTAAAGACAAAAATAACTGTACACAAATACTGCACTCTAGTTACTAAATTTATTTCTCACTGGGTATGGGTTAGCAATTGTGAGACTATTTTATGTACATATGAAAGTTGAACAGATAAATAAATAGATTGTAAAAAAAAAAAAATGAGAGTCAAATTCTTGCTATCAAGGAAAGAATTTTCATGGGACTTCCCTGGTGGTGCAGTGGCTAAGAATCTGCCTGCCAATGCAGGGGACATGGGTTCGAGGCCTGGTCTGGGAAGATCCCACATGCTGTGGAGCAACTAAGCCCATGCACCACAACTACTGAGCCTGCGTGCCACAACTACTGAAGCCTGCACGCCTAGAGCCCGTGCTCTGCAACAAGAGAAGCCACCACTATGAGAAGCCTGTACACTTCTACAAAGAGTAGCCCCGGCTCGCCGCAACTAGAGAAAGCCCTCACACAGCAATGAAGACCCAACACAGCCAAAAATTAATTAATTAATTAATTTTTTTTAAAAAAAGAATTTTCAAATAGGGAAAGCTAGAATGGACCCTGTGTGTTAGATCGAAATCAGAGATATCAATATAAATTGTTTTTGAGAGAGAAAGAGAGAGAGCTCTCCAAGCTCTGTCCACTGAGAGGGCCAAATAAGCAAGGATATCCCACTAGCAATAAGCCCAGCTAATACCCAGATCTTGGTTTCTAAATACCATCTTCCAATAAAAGGAATCAGGACTCTTTAGAGAAGTGGTTGATTCCAGGGCTGGGACAGGGAAAATATAAAAACATTTATGGGAATTCCTTGGCTGTTCAGTGGTTAGGACTCTGTGCTTCCATTGCAGGGGCCATGGGTTTGATCCTTGGTCGGGGAACTAAGATTCCGCAAGCCGGAAGGCGCATATGTGGCTCAGATTCTGGTAGGTGAGCGAGCATAGTGGTGGAGAAAGAGCTAATTCTCTTCCGATTGCTATTTTCTCTATGGGATAAGAAATGGGACCACCAAGAGAGTGATGTGGAAGGAAAGGGTCATGGAGGTTTGAGGGAGCAGGAAAAAGTGTAACAGTTGGGGCTCAAGGAGAGGCTAATTAGAGATGAGGAAGGTTCAGCTGCCCTTGGTGTGTTTCAGTTTCTCCACCAGCGTTTCCCAACTGGGTTGGACTTTGCCCCCAAGCGGACATTAAATAATGACTGGGGTCATTTTTGATTTTTTACAGCTGGGCGGAGGTCTGCTACTGACATCTAGTGGGTAGAGACCAGAGATACTGCTAAACATCCTGCCACTCATAGGACAATCCCCCCACCCAAAAAGAATGATCTAGCCCAAATGTCAATAGTGCCAAGGTTAAGGAAACTCACAATACATCCCTCCCTACCCCATGTTCCCTCTGTAGCAGAAGAGCAAGTCACACCACCAGAAGAACTCAGAGCCCCTTAAAACTCCCCTTCTCATGAATCCCAAGTTCCCCAGTAAGGCAGTCCCATCAGGCCCCTCTCAACCCAGTTCTAGGGTCAGGGAAATGTCACTTACGGGGTTCAGGTAGATCCAGTACTGCTCCCTTCCCCCAGAAGTAGGGGTAGATGCCAAGGGAAACTAGAAATACATAATCCCGTAATCAAGCCTTCACCCCTCTTCCAGGACCTGCCCTAACCTGCCTTTCTGGGACTTAAATAATAGCATGGGCCCCATCTCCATCCCAATGTATTCCTGGGACTGGGGTGTCAAATCCCACAGAACCTCCAAGCACTTCCTCCCCGCCCCCATGGGAAAACTACCATCGTGTCTACCAACGGACCTGGGGGGGCACCAACACCTCCACCTGGCGTCCCAGCCCCAGAGAGGTCTGGGGCTCTCTCCCCCACCCTAACCTCCAGGAACTGGAGTCCTAGCCCAACTCCAGGTTTTTGCAATCTGCCCTTCTGACCTAGCAAGGAGTTGAGTAACTGTGGCCAGTTTCTGGGGCGGGAGCCAAGAGCAGACAGAGCTGGTGGGGAGCTTAAGAGAGCCTCGGAGGTGGAGGTGAGGCAGGAGGTAAATGCCTCCCCCCCCACCCCAGGGTAAAGCAATTGGAGATTTGTTCCCTGTGGACCAATACTCCAAGACAAGCATAGCAGGACAATCGAGGGAGGAGGCCGGGACCTACCCAGATAGAGTATAAGAGACCACATATTTCTCATTCTCTAAGTCAGGAGACCTCCCCGACTACACATGCACAGAAAAGCTCCTTGGAGGTCAAAAAGGGAGGGGGCGCCACCCCATAGTAAGTGATGCTAACTACCCACAGACCTCTTCGGTAGAATCCAGCTTGGCTAAGAGATGCACACGCACACATGGGAGGGTCCTGAGATAAACTGAATACAGACTCTGAGCCAGGCAAATCAAAATGATTGGCCAAAGGAAACCTGGAAGAAATGCCCCCTTATAAGTGATTTAAACTGCCACAAGGGCGTGACTCTCTCTCTGAGTCTGCCCATGTGTCTATCCACACGTACTGTACTTTTTTCTCCTAATAAATACTTTACTTGTTTCACTACTTTCCGTCTTTGTGGGAATTCTTTTCTGCAAAGCCGAAGGGCCAGGGGCCTTGTCACTGACCAGTGGTCTAATGGCTAGGATTCGGTGCTCTCACCACCACGACCCGACCACAATCACTGGCCGGGAGCTGAAACCCTGCTTCAAGCCGCTGCAAGGCCAAGGCCACCAGAGATCAGAGGTGTACGTGGGCAGTAGTGGGGGTACCATTCACGTCTGAGGTCCTTTCTCCTGAGGCTTCTGCCTGCCCCGCCCTTCTCCCAAATCCTCCTTCAACCTTAGCCTGGCTTCAGTCCTGTCCACTGCAGTCCAGCTCTTGGAGGTGTGAGAGACAGAAAGAAAAAGAGACAGGGAGCCACCCAGACAGTCAGGAGAAGATGGTGACTGAGAAAGATTACAGGGAGAAAGAAGCAGAGAGAAAGAGAAAGGGCACAAAGAGAATTAGAGATGGAATAGAGGGTGAAAGATAGAGACCCAGAGACACAAAGGGAGAGAGGATGAGAGAGACAGAGACATAAAAAGAGACAAAAAGTTTCAGAAGCAGAAGCAAAGAGACGCATACAGAATTTCAGAGACAAACTGCAAGAGACAGAAAAGGGGGAGAAGAGTTGTGAAAATGGGCCCCCAGAGAATGAGAAAACTTCTGCCCAGGACAGAGATCCTGCCCCCATCCTTGCCCCTTCATTTTGCCACAGCTCTGTAACCCCAAACCAGACCCAGAACCAGATCCAGGGTCCCCAGTGGCAAAAAATGGAGAAGACTTCACCCCAATCCAGGGCAGATGGACACCACTGGCCACAGTGAGAAGAGCTGAGGTGAGCCTATAGGAGGAGGAGGTGGGGTTCCCAAGGAACCCACTCAGGGCATCATTGCAGCTGGCTGTGAGCCCCGGCCCCATGCAAATAATGCAGGAAGACGGGAGGGATTAAAAGTCACTGGGAGAACTAGGAAAAAGGGGGGCAAGGTGGTGTGGACAGAGATGATTTAAAAGCAGCCCCTACCCCCAGACACATTCAGAGCCCCTGAGCACACATCTGGAGCAGCCACTGCCAGTCGGACCAGACCCTCCAGAACACACCTCAGCTGTCCCAACAGCTCAACAGGTAAAGGGCAGATCACAGAGGAGGGGGTAGCTCTCAAGAGAGGGGGTCACTGGCTCCATCTCCCTGTCTCTGAGATTGGCTGGGGTCTCCCTTGTCATCTCCTCTGTGGGCTCTCAGGGTCTCTGGGTCTGTCTCTCGGGGGCTCTCTCTGGGACTCTGTTGTTTCACTTACCAAAGTGTTTCAGAGCTCCGAGCCAGGACTGGGCACTGGACACTCTGTACTAATGCTTTACCCAGTCAGTGGCATCTCTCTCTGGAATGTGACCCCTGGGTTCAGGACACCTTTCTGTCTGTTTCTGCTTCTGCTCTGCCTCTGTCTCAAGTCTCTCTTGGTCTCTGTCTCTGAGTGTCTCTATCTAACATTCCCTGTCTGTCTGTCTCTCTCTCTCCCTCCATGTCTCTCTGTCTCTGTGTATCTCTCTTTTCTGTCTCTGTCACTCTCTTTTCCATCAGCCTCTGGGTTTGGCTCTGCCTCTTCCTCTCTCCGTCTGTCTCTCACCCTCTTCCTGTCTATCTTTCAGTGTCCATCTCTACGTCTCTCAGTAAGTATATATCTCCGTCTCTCCATCTCTCTCTTCTCTTTCTCTAGCTCTGTGTCTCTCTAGTTCTATCTCCTTTCTCTAGTCTCTCTCTGTCTGCCTCTCTGTGATTTTCTCTGTCTGGCTATTCCTGTGTCTTGATTTGTCTGTCTCTGTCCTGTGTGTCTCTGTCTCTCTTTATCACTATATCTGTGTGAGAGTCAGTCTCATGAAAGATGATAGATGATAAATGATAGATAGGGGACTTCCCTGGTGGCGCAGTGGTTGGGAATCCGCCTGCCAATGCAGGGGACACGGGTTCGAGCCCTGGTCCAGGAAGATCTCACATGCCGCAGAGCAGCTGAGCCCACCACAACTACTGAGCCTGCGCTCTAGAGCCCACGAGCCACAACTACTGAGACCACGTGCCACAACTGCTGAAGCCCATGCGCCTAGAGCCTGTGCTCCGCAACAAGAGAAGCCACCGCAATGAGAAGCCTGCGCACCGCAACAAAGAGTAGCCCCCGCTCGCCACAACTAGAGAAAAGCCCACACGCAGCAACGAAGACCCAACACAGCCATAAATAAATAAATAAATTTATTTTTAAAAAATGATAGATAGATGATAGATAGACATCCATAGATATTTGGATATCTCACTCTCATTTCTGTCTCATCATCTCCAATTGTACCTCTCTGGCTCTCTTAGTGTCTGTCTCTATCTCTCTTCTGTCCCTCTCCATCTGTCTTGATTTGTCTGTCTCTCTGTATTTTGACTACCTCATGCCCTTTTTCTCTCTCTCTCTCCCTTCCCCTCTCCCTCCTTCTCTCCCCTGTCCCCTGGCCTTTCCCTGTCTCTGCCTCTGTCTACTTCCTTTCTTCTCTCCATCTGCACCCATTTCCAGGGTCTGGGGAAGGCAAGTTCCAGAAGGAGATGAGGAGTGAAGGAATCCCACTCCCTCCCCAGAGCTGCCTTCTCCCCATTGTACCTGCCCACCCCCCTCCCCCAAACCCCCTCCCCCCACCCAGGTGACTGCAGGGGCCTTCACCATGGACAGCATAAGCACAGCCATCTTGCTCCCGTTCCTGGCTCTCGTCTGTCTGTTCCTGACCATCGGCTCAAGGGGCAAAGACCGGCCGCCCCCAGGCCCCAGACCCCTCCCACTCTTGGGAAACTTGCTGCAGCTTCGCTCCCAAAACGTGCTGACCTCCCTCACCAAGGTCAAAGGCCTAGGCTTCGGTGAGGGGAGGGACAAGGGGGAGGGGTCTCATGACCCCAGACCCCCCTGTGACCTCTGTCTTCTTACCCTCAGCTGAACAAGGAGTTCGGCTCAGTGTACACAGTATTGGGGCCCAGGCGGGTGGTGGTCCTCAGCAGGTACCAAGCTGTGAAGGAGGCTCTTGTGGACCAGCGGGAGGTGTTCAGTGGCTGCGGCGACTACCCTGTCTTTTTCTTTTCTTTTTTTTTTAATATAAATTTATTTTATTTATTTATTTTTGGCTGTGTTGGGTCTTCGTTGCTGCACGCAGGCTTTCTCTAGTTGCGGTGAGCGGGGCTACTCTTCGCTGCAGTGCACGGGCTTCTCATTGCGGTGGCTTCTCTTGTTGTGGAGCACAGGCTCTAGGTGCACGCGGTCTTCAGTAGTTGTGTCTTGCGGGCTCTAGAGCACAGGCTCGGTAGTTGTGGTGCACGGGCTTAGTTGCTCCACGGCATGTGGGATCTTCCCAGACCAGGGCTCGAACCCATGTCCCCTGCATTGGCAGGTGGATTCTTAACCACTGCGCCACCAGGGAAGTCCACATCACCTTTTCTACGCAGACCCTTCTGCCTCCCTCTTATAAGGACCCTTGTGATTATATTAGGCCCACCCAGATAATCCAGAATAATCTCCCATCCCAAGATCTTTAACTGAATCACATAGGCACAGGTTCTTGGAAATTGGGACATGGACATCTTTGGAAAGGGGGCCATTACTCAGCCTACCACACCACCCTGGTTTGGCTCATGATGGGTCAGACCCTTAGCTAAGCACTTCCCAGCCACACACTCACTGACTCCTTATAACAGCCCCACGAGGAGAAGACTATCATCAAGCCCATTTTACAGATGAGAAAACTGAGACTCAGAGAAGGGAAGTCGGTTCGTCTACGTCATGCCTAGACTAAGAGTCCAAGCCAAGATCCAAACTATGTCTATTTAACTCCAGATTCAGTTTTCTGGGCCGTGCTATCATGTAATGGCTAATGCACGAATGTGTTGTTTTGGTGTTGTTTTCTGTGATCTGTTGGGTCGTCAGATCATTGGGTGTTAGGCTGTGTTGCTGTGTGTCATTGCCAAGTGAGGTTATAGTATTGTCAGACACTGTGTGTAATATTGTATTGTGTTGTATGTTGTGTGTATGTTGTATTGTGTATGCTGTGAGCTGTGTTGCCAAGAATATCCTGTACGGCAGTTTGGTATTGTTGTCGATGTGCTGCAGGATGGTGTGGATTCTGTGCTGCCTGTTGTGTTGCCAGATACTTTTGGGGTGTTGTTATGCTGCATGTTAGGTGGCCAGGAGCGTGTGTTCTGTGCTGCTAGTGGTGTTACCGCCTGGGGTCTGGTGTGTTGCACACTGCGTCTCCCGAGCCGCGCCCCCGACCCATTAGCCCCTCACCCTCAGGAGAGCCCTTCGACCCCGTTTGTGCTGAGCCTCTCGGTGTCCAACATTATCTGCTCCGTGATCTTCGGCACCCGTTTCGACTACGACGATAAGCGTCTCCTCACCATTATCCACCCCATCAATGACAACTTCCAAATCATGAGCAGCCCCTGGGGAGAGGTCAGGAGGCCTAGTTCCACAGGCGAGAGGGTTGGGGGTCCAGCCCTTCCAGGGATATAGGGGAAAGCAGTGGACAGGGAAGGAATTGCGATTGGCCCTGCCAGGCCCCGCCCCTTTCTGTCTGACCCTGCCCCCGAGGTATGCGGCCCTGCCCACTCCACAGGGGCTCCACCTACACAGAGCCCCCGCCCCACCCTACACACACACACACACACACACACACACACACACACACACACGCACCCTACCTCCCTGCCTGCCTGTTCCTCCTCATCCCTACAGCTCTGCTGCATCCTCAGCGGTACAATATCTTTCCGAGCCTCCCGGACTGGGTGCCCGGGATGCACCAACACCTTTTCCAGAACTTCGGACACATGAAGGACCTCATCGCCCGCAGCGTCCGTGACCACCAGGCCTCCCTCGACCCAAACTCTCCCCGGGACTTCATTGATTGCTTCCTTACCAAGATGGCACAGGTAAGCCCTGCCTGGAAGTCCCATCTCTGGTCTGACCTGCTATCCTGCCTCAAACCAACAAGGATCCCGAGTTGAGCGCGTTTGGGTCTAATCTCCCCACATCCGGGTA
The DNA here is from genome assembly GCF_028564815.1 of Eubalaena glacialis. Taxonomy (NCBI): domain Eukaryota; kingdom Metazoa; phylum Chordata; class Mammalia; order Artiodactyla; family Balaenidae; genus Eubalaena; species Eubalaena glacialis. Next base: position 57,415,814 of record NC_083733.1, on the reverse strand, counting down.
GTGAAGCTGGAACACCTGGCTCTGCTGGGGCCACTCGGGGCCTCCGCCAATTAACAGCTCTTTAAGAAATCGTTAAGGATTTGTTATTGTGGACCCCGCGGCTGAGATTCTCCCTACCCTGCCCTTCCGCGCTCCCCAGCTCCCCAAGGAAAGAAAGTTAAAGAGAGGAGGGACTGAAGTGGCACCCAGTAGCAGTTGTGCAGGTCTGTGGGGAGCGGGTCGCACAGGATCCGAGCCCGCAGGATCTCCCCCCGGCCTTGGCTCACATCCCCACCTCTTATCCCCCGCAGGAGAAGCAGGACCCGCTGAGCCACTTCCACATGGATACTCTGCTGATGACCACACACAATCTGCTCTTTGGAGGCTCCGAGACCGTGGGTACCACGCTGCGCCACGCTTTCCTCGCGCTCATGAAGTATCCAAAAGTGCAAGGTGCGATCGCCGGGAGCCTGGTGGGGAGACCCGCCCACGCGGCGCGGTAGAGCACACCCGCCCCTCCCGCCTCGAAGCCCCGCCCACAAACAATGAGCTCCGGCCCAGTGTGGCTGGAGTGAGAGCCTCCAGCTCGCGCCTGGGTCGCACAGCCAAACCCGCAAGCCCACCGGAGGCTGACCCCACCCACGTGGTCCCCGCGGTCCACACAGCCTGCCGGGTCTGCCGGGACCCAGACCCCGCCCGCATGATCTTGCTTTGCCGCCCACCTCTGACCCTGCCCACACAACTCGCACAGCCCGCCCAGAGCCCGGCCCCAGAGCCTCAGCCACTGGGCCTCCCCAGGAACCCATCTCCTCCCACACAGTCTGAACGGCCCGCACCGCACAGTCTGCGACCCCGCCTCCCCAAACCCCACTTCTGGGTCTTTCGCGGAACCTTGGCCTCCAGGACGCTGTGTGGAGACCGACTGGGTCTTTGCCGCCTGCTTCACCCCCGATTTCTCAGCTCTCCCGCACACCCCACTCACTCCATCCGTCTTCCTCCTGCAGCCCTGGTCCTCGAAGTCCCGCCGGCAATCCCATCAGGGGCCTGGACTCCAAGCAGCCCCGAACCCCCTCCGCACAACCCCGCCCCTAGGAGCCCTGGCACGAACGAAACTTACGCCCTCACCTACATCTCTGAACTCAATGCCTCCCTCCGAAGCTCCGGCTAACCTTCACATGCACCCCTGCAGCGCCCCCCGCCCCCCGACTCGAAAGCATTGACTGGACCCCTTCTACACGCAGGCACACACCTCTTCTCAGCACAGTCAAGCCTGCTGATACCCTCAACAACGCTCCCCCCTCCACCTCCAGCCCGCGTACAGGAGGAGATCGACTGCGTGTTGGGACGCGCGTGGCTGCCTGCGCTGGAGGACCGAGCGCCATGCCTTACACAGATGCGGTGATCCACGAGGTGCAGCGCTTCGCAGACGTCATCCCATGAGCTTTCCACACCGCGTCACTCGGGACACGACTTTTCAAGGCTTCCTGCTACCCAAGGTGCGCTGGACACCTGGCAAACGACACCTGAAACCTTAGGAAGAGGCATCCCAGGCTCTTGCAACAGGCATCCGCGGCTCTAGCAAGGAATATCCCAGGCCCTAGCAATCAGCACCCCGGACCTTAGCAACTGGCAACCCAAGCCCTAGCAACAGATATCTGAGGCCCTTAAATCCAGAAACTCAGCCCTATGCCACACCATAGTGGACTAGACCACGTCTTGAACCCCAGACCTCTTCCCTATGGCAGGTTCCTTTCCTAAGACCCCTCTCTGAAATCCCCAAGGTCTGAGACTTCATCCTGGGGAGCCCCTGTCCCTAAATACTGTTCTCAGAGACCCCACTCCCGCCCCAGGAACCCCAAATCTGTTCCTACGATGGGGGTATCCCGCATCCCTGCCTCAGACCCCAACAAAACCATTTCCAGCACCCATCACTGGGAACCCTAGACTCCCACACCCTAGACTTCCTGGACCCCTGTGGAGTCCTATGCTCCACCACCCCTTATCATGTCCCCAGGACTCCCAGCTCTGTACAGTGGAAATCCTAGTTTGGGAACCTCCCAGCCCTTCTAACACCACCGATTCTGCCTCTCCACCCACACGGGGCATGGATATCATCACCCTCCTTAATACAGTCCACTACGACCCCAGCCAATTTCTGACGCCCCGGGAATTCAACCCTGAGCATTTTCTGGATGCCAATCAGTCCTTCAAGAAGAGCCCTGCCTTCATGCCTTTCTCAGCCGGTGAGAGTGGTCAGGGGCAAGATCCAGTCTTTCTGGCCCAGTATTCCACCTGCATTCCCCAGGCCTAATTCCACTCCCCAAACCCTCTCACTTCTTCGTCCCATCCCATCCTCAGCTTTGGATATGCAAAGACATTCCTTCTCCTTCCCAACTCTGCTCCTATAGGCCGATAGCGACTGAAATCCCCGCGGAGGGAGGCAGGGAGTCAGGATAATATTGTAATTTAACTTGGACTTGGTCACTGTCAGTCTCTCCACTGGGTGGTGCAGTTGAAGTGGTCCCGGTTTTTCTTGGCTTTGGTCTTTACCCGGCTGAAAAAAATCTTTCCTGTTTAACTCAGTATTAGAAAAGGGGGTGGGGTGAATAATAATAGGTAACTTACCATATTGCCTGCTGTACACCAGGTGCTACCTCTGAGAGTGGTGGCTAAGAGCTGGGCTTTGCTGCCAGACCCCAGCTTTGTCATCTTCTAGCTGTGTGGCCTTGGATATGTGCCTCGGTTTTGTTTGTTTTTTTGAATATTTATTTATTTATTTATATATTTGGCTGCACCAGGTCTTAGTTGCAGCATGCAGGATCTTTAGTTGATGGGATCTTTAGTTGCGGCATGCGAACTCTTAGCTGCGGCATGTGGGATCTAGTTCCCTGACTAGAGATCAAACCGGGGCCCCCTGCATTGGGAGTGCGGAGTCTTAGCCACTGGACCACCAGGGATGTCCCTGTGCCTCGGTTTTTACATGTATAAAATGAAGATCATAAAAAGGTCCACCTCTTGGAGTTATTAAGAGGATTAAATTAATAGCAGTATAGTGCTTAGAGCATTATATATGTTCACAACAACAAAATGAGGCACTATTACCCTCCCCATTTCAGGTACCTACCCAGAAACCGTGGCTTGCCCAAGATCACGAAACTAGTACTCTCAGAGTTGGAATTCGAACCCCTGCAAGGTTGCACTTGCAGCAGGTCCACGATTTACTTAAACTGTCTTTTCCAGACCTTTAGATGGATGGGTCCGTGAGTACCCAGCCATTATTCTCATGTTTTCCTTTGAAAGTTGAGGGGGCCCCTCACCGCATCTTGTCTCATTGCTCCTGCCCACCCTTTCTCCCTGTGGGAAGCCGGCTGTGCCTGGGCGAGTCGCTGCGGCGCCGGGAGCTCTTCCTCTTCCTCACCGCCATCCTGCAGAGCTTCTCGCTGGAGCCGCTGGGGGCGCCCGAGGACATCGACCTGACCCCGTTCAGCTCCGGTCTCTGCAATTTGCCGCAGCCTTTCCAGCTGTGCCTGAGCTCGCGCTGACGCCGCATCCCTTCCAGGTTCGCCAGTGAGCGTTGAGGACCGCCCGTTCCCCTGCGCCCCATCCCTCTCGCTGTCACACTCGCTTCCCCTCACCTTGTGCCTGCCACTGCCCATCCCCCATCGCTCCTGTCTTTACCTTCTGCGCCCCCAGAGGCAGAGAAAGCCAAGGGGAAGGGGAAGCGCATGCCTTGTTTTATCCACAGAACTCGTTCTATTGCGCACACTTTGGGGGATTTTGTATCAATTCCTAATAAATTATTTTTATAATAGATTCGAACCTGCCTTGGCTGAATTAAAGGGAGGAGGATAGTCCTCTAGGATGGGGAGAAGGAAGGTCTGGCTGCAGAGAGGGGAGACACCTGGCTGTGATGAGTTCAACCCTCACCCTTAGGGCGGTTAAAAACTGGGATAAATTGTTTCCTGGAGACAGGCTGGAAGGTAAAGGCTATGAGGGCTCGAATGAAGACAGGCAGAGAAGCCAAGGCCGAGAAAAAGACAGCAGCCTAGAGAGATATGGAAAAGGTCTGCAAGAGATGCAGGGTGCTGTACAAAGATGGAGATGTAAGCAGGGAGAAAGTGAGAGACCCGGAGAAATAAACAGACCTAGAGACTGAGAAATCACAATTACTAACACTTACCTAGTGCTTCCTATTCACACACTGGTCCAAATGCCTCATTTAAATATCCCTATGAGGTAAAGCAATTTTATTATACAGTTTTACAGGTGAGCAAACTGAGGTTGCTCAGAGAGGTGAAGTGACTTGCCCAAGATTACACAGCCAGAAACGGGCACAGCTGGGTTCGGAACGCAGATCATCTGGCTCCAACACTGCTCTTCAAACTCTTATGAGTCAGAGACACAGAGGAAAGCAGAGAGATAAGAGACTGAGATCTAGGGAGGCGAAGAGAATAGAAGACAGAGACAAAGAAAGAAACAAAAATGACCAGAGAAAGAGCAGAAGGGCAATGAATGGGGAAGTGAGGCACTGGAAGACTGAAACTCTCCCCCATTTCTCATCCCGCTCATTGGACTGTTTCTTTGTCTTGCAATTCCTCCCTTTGGGGTGGGGATAGCGGTCCCAGGCATGGGGCCTCCCAGCTTGGGACTGGACTTGACAAGCTGACATCTGCTGACAGTAGCTTTTCTCAAGGAGCAGGCATCTCAAGTTTCATTGAGCTGGAGTCAGACTGAATGAGGCTGGCCCCGCCAGCCATGGGCAGAGGTGACCTGGAAGGCCCTAGCCTGAGTGGAGTCTCCCCAAGGTCACCCAGAAGCTGGGACATGCTCTTCTGAGTATGGGCCTGGCTGGAGGGAGGCTTATAGGTGGCCCCCACATGGGGTGGTGGCTCCCTAATCCTCACACTGTTCCCACCACAGGCCAAGCACAGAGTCTGCCCCAGGGCCCAGGCAGGGACGCAGAGGTGGAGGGGGGAAAGGAGAGATTCAGAGGTCCTGAGAAAGAAAGATGGAGAGATGCAGAAGAGAAACACATGACGAAGAGAAAGAGACAGACAGAGATAGAGAGATACATAGAGAGAGATCCTGAAAACCAAAGACTGGGAGTGAGAGAGACAGAGAGACAGAGGAGGAGAAAGAGAGGAACTGAGAAAAGGGGAGAGACAGAGATGCCCAAAGAGAAGGAAGACAAGGAGATGCTAAAGTCAAGATGGAAATTAAGAGAGGCACAGAGCTGAAGAGAGACAGAGATCTGAAAGCACAAAAAGAGAACCAGAGAGAAGCCTCAAGAGATGAAACAGAGACAGGTAGGAAGGGAGACAGTCACAAGGATTCAGCCAAAGATAGAGACCGAGAGAAATAGAGTCCGAATTATAGAGCAACAGAGAGAAACAGAGACAAGAATTTATATCGTCTAAGAGTAAATGACAAACTTGAGATTAGATTTGTAATGTGGAACCAAATGAATTAAAAGGGAAGTATAATATTTTAACCATAATTCAAAAAGACACATGCACCCCCATGTTCACTGCAGCACTATTTACAATAGCCAGGTCATGGAAGCAACCTAAATGTCCATCAACAGAAGAATGGATAAAGAAGATGTGGTACATATATACAATGGAATATTACTCAGCCACAAAATTGGGTCATTTGTAGAGACATGGATGGACCTAGAGACTGTCATACAGAGTGAAGTAAGTCAGAAAGGGAAAAATATCTTATATTTATGCATATATGTAGAATCTAGAAAAATGGTACTGATGAACCTGTTTGCAAGGCAGAAGTAGAGATGCAGATGTAGAGAACACACGTATGGACACCAAGGAGGGAAAGGGGGGGTGGGATGAATTGAGATATTGGGATTGACATATATACACGAATATGTATAAAATAGACAACTAATGAGAACCTGCTGTATAGCACAGGGAACTCTACTCAGTGCTCTGTGGTGACCCAAATGGGAAGGAAATCCAAAAAAGAGGGGATATATGTACACACATAGCTGATTCACCTCGCTGTACAGCAGAAACTAACACAACATTGTAAAGCAACTATACTCCAATTAAAAAAGAGAGAGAGAGAGAGAAACAGAGACAGAAATAGGGATGAAGAAAGCCATGCATTCATTCAGCAACATTTACTGAGTGCCAACTGTGTGCTGAGCACTATTTTAGGTGCTGGGGATACAGAAGTGAACAAGACAAAATGCCTGCTCTTGAAAAGAGCCTGAGAAAGAGGATCCATTGGAGAGGCTGGGGTGGGAGTTGGGGGAGGGGGTGGCGAGGGCATGCTTGCTGCACCCTTGCTGTCTGCAGAGTCAGTGCCTCTGAGCAGTGCCCTGCCCCTCAGCCCCTGCCAGTCACCAGGTTCCCAGACAGAGAAAGGCTGACAGGTAGGGAGACGTGCTACACAAACAGGCAGGAAGACGGGAAAGCAGAGACAGAGGGAGATTAAGGTAAAGGCAAACTGGAAGAGGCAGGGAGAGAAAAAGACAGACATTGAAAAGAGAGAGCACACGAGAGAGAAGACAAACATGAACAGAGGTAGACACTGAGAGTGAAACAGAGAGAGAGAGAGAAATGGGAAGAGAGAGAAAGAGAGAGAGATGAACAGAGAAACACAGAGACTGAGAGTGAGAGAGACACTCCCAGAGACAAGCCCAGTCCCAGACTCTGCACAGCCCCCTCACCGTCTCCCCAGGTCTGGGCCCTGTGCCAGGCACCTGGCAGAAGGCTGGATCCGGCAAGGCAGGGTGGGTGGCAGGGTGGGTCGCATTCCTGAACAGTCTGTTCTAAGTACAGACTCAGCCACAACCCCCGCCCCTGGCCCATCGTGGCCTGGCTTCAGGCGGGGGTGCCCACTGAGGAGTCTGGGGGACTGGAGACCAGGGGTGTAGCAGCATAGGCATAGGACATTTGGGACATCTGGGAGCCAGAGCATTGGGAATAGAGATGACAGGAGTTCAGGGCAGGGTATAAGTATGGAAATACAAGGGCGTCAACCGTGGGAAGGCAGCCAGGAGTCATAGGATAGGCATGGAAGTGCCAAGCTGATGGGCACCAGGATGCTAGGGGACTTGAGTGAGCATCTGGGAGACATGTATGGCATACAGAGCTCCAAGGGCAATGGGTGTGGAAGTGACAAGGGCTCAGGTGTGAGTCCCCAGGAATCACAGGCACAGGGCACAGGAGTGCCAGGCTAATGGACACATCACCAGGAGTGTTCTAAGAAGTGTATTTAGGAGTCAGGATGTTTTTAGTTATCAGAAGTACAAGGTACAGCATTCAGTCGTCATGGGCCCAGAGGTGTCCGGGGGATTAGGAATGCACAGCTACAGGCCAAGTGAGATGGACCCAAAGGTGCTGTGGGTTCAGGAGGGTGCACCTGTTGACCAGGTATGCTGACATGAAAATGCTAGTGCATTAAGGCTACCAAATAGGACAGGCTGAGGCAGGCACAAAAAAAAAAAAAGGCCGGGAGGAGCCGAGCCCAGCAATGATAGGGCTGGGGGCGGGGTGCAGACTTTGGGTTGGGCAATTACAGAATGAGCATCCCAAAGGCGGCCACCCCTCCCACTTCCAGTCTCCATCCCTGCTCCACCCAAGACCCCAAGGGAATCAAAGAGAGGCAAAGAGGTGCAGGCAGCCAGGCGGGGTTGGCGTGCACCCGGCACTCAGACGCAGGCGGCCCTACCCCTGGGCCCGTACCGCTCCCGCTTCTGCGGAACTCGCTGCAGCTCGAGTCTGGACACCTGGACCGTGCACTCACGGAGGTAGCCCCGACAGTGGGTGGGGTAACAGAATTCTGGATTCCTGGAGGTGGGGCTGGGGGCTAGAATTCCTGGTTCTCTGAATGAAGACAGAGCTGAGGGCTCGGACCCCGTGAGTCCTGACAGAGGGTGAGGGGCCTGGAGTCCTGCCTTCCGGGAAAGGAGACTGGGGGTGGGAAGTTAGATCTGGAGGGAAAAGGGGCAGTGGCCCTGAGCTCCTGGTTCAGGGCGGAGTCGCGCTGCCACCCCTACTCCCGGGTCCCAAGGGAGGAGGAGCCTGGGGCGGGCACTCTGGTCCCAGGGGACGGGGAGCAGAGAGGTCTGTTCTGGCTCAAGGCTGGGGAGGTACTGAGGGCCCAGATACCTAGTTCTGAGGGTGCAGGGGGCTGGGGACCTGGACTTCTAGATTTTGAGGGAAGGCGGTGGGGCTGGACTCCTGGGTCCGAAGGAGAAGGCAGCTGGGGGACGGGCTCTGGGGTCTCGATGGCGGAGGGGTCAGGAGCCCAGACCCGGGCCCGCTGAGCACCGGCTCCGTGTAGCTCCCTGGCCGCTGGGGTCCGGTGTTCACGGTGTGGCTGGGCCCGCGCCCTGCAGTGGTGCTATGTGCAGCTACGCAGCGCTGCGGGACGCATTAGTGCTGCAAGCGGATGCCTTCTCCGGCCGCGGGGCCAGGGCAGTCTTCGAACGCTTCACACGCGGAAACGGTGAGGCCTGGGCGGCGGAAGTGCGGACCGGGAACGTCCAGTTTGCGATACAGAGCGAAACCGGGGGAAATGGAGCGGGGCCTAATAGAGTCAAGGCTTCTGAGGAGAGGTTGGGGCGGAGCCACAGTGTAGGGGTCGAATGGGGGTGGGGGAGGCTGGTTCCTTGTGCAGCCAGTAGAAGAGAAGAGCCTAAGAGTCAAGGCCAAAGAGAGCAAGCACGGGGATCAGGAATCGGGACCAGCAGAGGTGCGGCCAATGTGTGGACAGGGCCGAGAAGGCTGGGGTAGCAACCAAAAGACCTGGAAATGAAGCAGAGCGAAGAGTTGCGAGGAAGTCGACTCCACTACGGGATGCTTCCGGGATGGGGCGTGGCTAACTCCCCGGCCCGTCCCCTTCTTTGTTCCACTCCCCCAGGCATCGTGGTTTCTAACGGGCAGCGCTGGCGGACGCTGCGCAATTTTGCACTTGGAGCACTTCAGGAGTTCGGCTTGGGTACGCGGACCATCAGGGACAGTGTCCTGGAAGAGGCGCCTTGTCTGCTTGGCGAATTTCAAGACAGCGTTGGTACGGCCTGGTCGGAAAAGGATAGGGCCCTGTTGTGGGTGTGGCCACTGGACACCTGTTGTGGGTGTGGCCTAGGGAAGGCGTTTGGGTGGAATGAAGCCAGTAAACCCAAGGGCTGGGTGGGGGCCGAGCCACAGCGTATTACCTTGTCATGTTCCCACTCCCAGGAGCTCCGTTCGACCCCTGGCGGCTACTAGATAATGCTGTATCTCATGTTATGTGTTCCGTGGTCTTTGAGAACCGCTATGGCTACGAGGACCCAGAGTTCCTGAGGTTCCTGGACCTCTTCAATGACAACTTCCGCATCATGAGTTCCAGATGGGGTGAGGTGAGAGGGTCAGCCCCCATCCCTCCCTCGTGTGCCCAATCTATGCCAAATTCCGAGTACATGGACCTACCTACACTGGATCATTAGAATGGAGCAGTCTTAGAATCTTGGAATGGAAGAGTTTTAGAACTTACATCAAAGTCCTGGTCCAGTCTCCCCATAGGGAAACTAATGGTCTTGTTCAAGGTCCTATTGATTTCCTGTCCCCCGAGATGTACATTTTTCCCTCCCTCCTAAAATGGCTCCCAGGCCCACACCACGGAATCTTCCGAAACTTAGCAGAGCTTAGAGTTTTCATCTCTCAGCAAACCCAGCAGCAACCGGCAGCCCAGGGAACCCCGCAATTTCATCGATTGCTTCCTGGGTCAAACTGATAAGGCACAGGGTCCTGCTGCCCACCAGCAGACGCCTGGCTCCTCTACCCACAGGAACAGAAGGGCCCGGAGAGCCATTTCCAGGAGACATTGGTGATGATGACGCACAACCACTTCTTGGGCAGTACCGAGACCACAAGCACCGCCCTGCGCTATGAACTCCTCTTTCTGCTCAAACACCCAGAGGTGGCAGGCTTGTGAGCTGGACAGCTCGGGACGAGGCGGCTAGGGTTTCGGGTTGGCTGGAGGCTGGGCTACGCATAGTTCACATCTCTGCCGGCCCCAGCCAAAGCGCAGGCGGAGCTGGATCCCGTGGTAGGTCGAATGTGCGCCCCAAGCCTGGAGGACCAAGAGCGCCTGCCCTACACCAACGCCACGCTGCAGGAGATGCAGAGCGTCTTCAGCGTGCTACCGCTGGAGCTGCCGCGTGCCCTCACCTGTGATGCCCACCTGCGCAGCCACTTCCTGCCCAAGGTGCCCACCAAGACTGGGGATCCTGCGCAGGGGCTGGGGAGGGCCTATTAACAGAGATCAGCAGGCCTAAGCGTCCAGAGCACTGACTCTGGGAGCAAGGAAGTAGGCCTTCCTTGCCACTGGCTTCGAAATGGGGTCTTGGATGGACGTTTGGAAGAGTCACTTGCCAATTTTTCAAGTAACCCTTGCACATCTCCCCTGGGCACCTTCATGATTCCTCTCCTTGTGTATGCACACCAGGATCTCACCCAATTTAAGGACCCAGACTGTTTCAATCCCACCAACTTTCTGAATGACAAGGGTGAGTTCCAGAGCAACAACTCCTTCATGCCCTTTGCCCCAGGTCTGGGCTGGGCAGGGAGGGGACCAGTCTGGACATGCCACGGGGTGCATGGGTTTGTCACTCCACACCCCCACGTCCCCAGGAAAGCAATGTGCCTGGGTGCAGGCCTGGCCCGATCCGAGATCTTCCTCACCTCCATTCTACAGCAGTTCTGCCTGCTCCCTGTGGGGAGCCCCGCCAACATCGACCTCACCCCACAGTGCACTGGCCTGGGCAACGTGCCCCCAGCCTTCCAACTCTGTCTGGTGGCCCGCTGAAGTCAGGTTCAGCCACCCTCTGCTCACTGGCTCTCAGACCTCCTTACCCTCTTTGGTCAATAAAGGCCCTGAATTGCAGATGGAGGGGTCTTCTTACCAACAGGGAGTGAGAGACAGTCAGATGTGTGCAGCTCTGAGGTAAACTTTTATTTCTTGGCTGACAGGACTTGCAGACCCATGCTCCTCCCAGCACCTTTTATCCTGCCCAAGCAGTGGCAGCCTAGTCCAAAAGGTGCCATGGCCGAAGGGGTTGGGGAGTCACTTCACATTCCAGGCTGGAGGAGTGGGGGGCTTGGGGATACTCCCCCACAAACCTTTGCCAGCAAGAGGCCATGACTCACCCCAACCCCAAATCCTGCATTCTGGTGGGAAGTGGCAATGCCTCCTTCCAGCTCTCCAAACCTGAGAGGGACATGCATGACCAGACAGGGCAGGACACAGGCCCCCAGCTCCAGTAATGGCAGTCCCCAACACCGGCCTCCGCCCAGGTCACAACCCCAGCCCCCATCCCAGGGCAGCAGGGGTCTCTCCTCCTCCTTGGTCCTCAGCGATGGATGGAGCCCTCCACACCAGGCAGAACAGAGGCAAAGTCAGAAGCAGCGGCAGTGGCGGGGAAGGAGCAGGCACCGTGACTGGCGGCACCGGGGCCCAGGGCTCCCCCGAAGTCAGGGCAAGCTGTCTGTCTGCGCAGCTCTGGGGCCAGCCACTAGGTGGGCGTAGTCGGCTGTGATACGGGTACTTGGACACCTTTCTGTCCTGATGCAGGGGGTGAAGGGGGACAGGAGACTGAGTCATCAGGGACGGAACTAAGAGACCAAGGAAACCTGGGAAGATGGGGAGATGACCAGAAGAGATGGGGCTCATGCTGGGGATACCAGGAGAGTGAACTGTCTAGGGAAGGTAGGCAAAGATGGGGAAAAATGAGTGACAGGATTCAGTGAGAGACTGATGAGGTGGCTTGAGGCCTAGGGAGGTACATGGAATAGGAAGGACTTGAGGGAGGGGGACACCGTTTGGGAAGCCGGTACCTAGCTGATACTTGTCTTTGGCTGCTGCTCGCTCCTTGGCATCAAAATACCAGACAGTGATGGCGTACCTGGAGACCAGAGCAGCCCCAAAGGGTGGTTAGAGATCACTTTTCTTCAATTCCAGCCACTATATCCACCCCCTGAGCCGCCCCCTCTTGGCACTCCATCACTTCCTAGTCACTTCAGGGGTCTGACAAGACTTTGCTGGCACAGGGGGAGCACCTGGGCACATTCCCAGAAATATGGACCATACCTGGTGGCATAGGCTGGTTTCACCTCATGGGGGTTCCGCCGATCAGACCAGAAAATGAGCAGCCGGTCAAAGAGTGGCTCAATGTTGGCTACCACGGGACGGCCCTCAGGGAATATCTGCAGCAGGCCGCCATGCACCTGAAGGCAGGCCAGAGGATGAGGCAGGAGGCTGGGAATCCTGCCTAGAGCCCCCGCCTTGCACTGCCGGCCCCCAGGAGCCCAGCAGGGGGCATAATAACTGCACACATCACTCCCTCCCACCACTCAGGCTCTCAAAATGAATGACAACCCAGAGTCTGCATCACCATGGAGATGGGCAGGAAGCTACTTAAGAAGACAGGAAATGGGGCGGGGGAAGTGCTCGTTAGGCTGGGGGCTGGGCAGACAGCACCATTCCCCAAAGAGGGGGAACTGCCGCCACACAGTCAGCTGAAGAGGAGGTCCCATTTCCCAGAAAGAGCCATTGGGCACATTCCACCGCCCCCCAGTGGGTTGGGAAGAGGAAGGGGACAATGCTAGAAGCTGAGCTGGGAAAGGAAAATGCAATGGATGCACGCCACCCCACCCCCAACATCCTACCTTGACGTCCCAGTTCTGATTCAGGTAATAGATGCAGGTGATGCAGCGCCCATCGCCATGGGGATTGTCAACGTGTCTCACGTACCCCAGCCCGTTACCTGGGTAACATGCCACCATGGCCTGGCAAAGACGGATGGAGAGGGTTTACTGAGGCTAGCTGGCAGGGACTTTTGAGGAAGCAGCCATTACCTCCTCTTCCTCACCCCTCTCAGCCCCTCATCTTCCCTCAGGTGTCCTGGGCTCCAAGGGTTCCAGCACCCAGACTTTCTCCTTTTTCAGCCAAGCCTCCATCCACAAGAAACCTCAGCTCCTGGGCCTCAATAGCCCAACACACACACACACACACACACACACACACACACACACACACACACACACATACACACACACCACCCACGCCCCTACCCCCCGTGTCTGGCGCCGACATGCAGCTCAATGAGCAACTGAGGGCTTGGTTTTTTAAAGATAACCCGACTCCACATCAGACATTTCACTAGGATAAAAGCAATTTAAACATTTCCTGGTGTGCAGGGATGTGGCCTCATAGCCCCACACCAGGAGTTCTCTCCTTGAGCTGTAGAGTTGGAATGACCTGGGACACTGATACCCAGGCCCACCTCAGAGGTTCTGATGTACTTGGTCTCAGGTGGAGCCTGGAACTTTTAAAGGTTCCCCAGGTAATTCTAATGTGCAGCAATGCTGAGAACCACTGACCTTAACTATAAAGAATACCCGCTAAATAATCTGTCTCCTACACAACTGAACAGGTACCAAAACCTAGAATGTGACCAGAACCTGAGATCTAATCCCAACTCCAAGGATAACCTGCCAAGTAGCCCTGGACAGTCTCATCACCTGAATGGGCCTCAAAACACCTCATCTGTAAAATGGGGCTAATAAACACCTTCGGTTTACAGCAGTAGCATGAACCCCTCCGAGAACATGACTTTGGAGGCTCCTGACCCCCACAGATCTGAGTCAGACCCTGTTCCAGGTCTCGGCTTCTGTGTGTACAGGTCTAGCCACAGGGTTCTCGCCTCCTCTCCTGGATAGCCGCCACTGCCCTAGGCAGCCCTGGCCATCCTGAGTCCTGGGCCTAGCCACTCGGGGCCTGTTTCTCATCAGGTACCCAGCAAAATGATGGATGTGATGTGAGGAAAAGGGCCCAGGTGTTCCTGCAGACCTATCTCCTGGGTTCAAGTCTCAGTGCTGCCACATAAGCTGTGATGTTGGGCAGATGACTGAACTTCCCCGTCTCCAGTTCCTCATCCATGAAATGGAGCTAACAACTACTTTTTTGGAGATTTTGCCGGTTTTGCTCGAGGGTGGGGAGGGGAAAGGGGTCCAGTGCTGCAACCTCTTCCCGCACAACCCATCCCCACAGCAGCCAGAGGCTGTTTACTCCAGCTCACCACTGCTCAAACCCCTTCAAGTTCCTCGCTGCATCCCAAGAGAACACAAATTCCTGACCACAGCCTCCAAGGCCACTAGCCTCATACACTATCTCCAGCCTGGAAATCCTCCTCACTCTTCTCTGACCAGGCCAAGCTCATCCTCAAGGCCTCTGCACCTGCCTGAACACTCTTCCACTGGTCCCCCTTGTTATTCAGGTCTCAGGACCAGGAGCACCTTGAGTCCTCTAGCTGAAGGCACCTCGGCTGATTTCCCATTCCATCCCTCTCAATGCAAAATCAGCACGGGTACTTGTTTACCTAGTACTGGCCCCTAGGGCCAGGCCTGTCTCCCTAGTGCCAAGGAGGTAGGTGCTGATTAAAAGCACTCCTCTGGGTCTCAGGGCCTCCATTCCGTCCTTCCGTGCACCCTCACAGGGTCTCCCACCATGCAGGCAGGGACACACTCTGTAGTCTGTCAGGGAGTGGGACTCCTGTGTGTGCGAAGGGTAGGCACAGGAACAGGCCCTTTAAGGCCCCCCCTCCCCCCACATATACTCACCTGGGAGTGGGGCTGGGGGTGGCATCCTTCGGCCCCAGAGAAGCATCTACTTCCTGCCCCCACAAGGGAAGGGACCACAACCAGAGTAATGGGGAAACTTGCTCCTCACACTTCCACCTCCAGGAAGGGGCAGCTAGGATCACTGGGCATGCACCCCCCCCCCCAATCAGAATCCCAGGTCTCAGCCAACAGCAGCAGGCCCCACCTCCAAACTGCTCTTAAAGGGGCCTCCCGGGGTCGCCTATGATAGTCCTTGATGCCAGTGGGAGTCAATTCCCCCCCACCTGCAGGTCAACTGAGCAGAGGAACTAGGGAGAGGAGGAAGGCAAAAGAACACAGGGGCGGCGCTCAGGGACCACCGAGAGGCAGCCTGTTACCAGCCGAAACCACACTGATGATCTGCGCCCCCCACCGTGACCACCCCACACTGTCTTACTCCAGAGCCTGGGAAGGGAGCCCAGATGTTGCCCTCTGAAGGCGAGGAAGCCTGCAGTTGCTGCCTCACTGGGGCAGGGGAGGGTCTGAGAGGAACTCCAGTGGCTGCGTTGGCTCCTCCCCTCCCTTCTTAGTCCAGCCAGGCATGTTCTTACCTCCCAGGGCTAAAAAGTCTCAACACCCACCCCACCACTCCTCCAGGGCCCTGCTCCCAACCACATCCAAGGCACCAAAGGAAAAGAGATCTGCGCCCTCTCCTCTCCCCTCCCCTCCTGAAATGGCCACAGCCTAGCTGGGGAGTTAACCTGGTTTTCCTATCCTGTGAATGAGCAAACAGGGGCTCAGAGAAGCATCCTGCCCTTGGCCACTCAACTCCTGTGGTCTCCCCACCAACCTCCCTCCTGTGAGGATGGGGGGCCCTGGGGAGAAGGTGCTGAACACCTTGTGGCTAGGGAGATTCCCACTGACCTCTCCTGCCCCTGGGAGGGGCCGCCTCTGGCCCTCCAGCTACCAAAGTAACAGGAGGGAGAGGGAAGCAGGACAAGTTCCAGCGGGGCTGGGGGGCTGGGGAAGCCAGTATGGCTTCGGCCCGGGGGAGCCCTAGTCCTCGAGCCAGCTCCAGCCTGAGACGGAAGCTGCAGAGACAGAACCCAAGACAGGATCTGAGGGAGGAGGGAGAGGACATCAGGAGCACAGCCTCATGCCTGCAGGGCAAAACACAGTCTGTGCCATCAACCCGGCATCACTGGTGCTGTGCAGTGGGCACTCCCTACAGGGCCTTGTCCAAACACCACCAAACCTTGGACTCAAGGCCAGGATCCTCACACCCCTCCATGAGGAGAATTAACATGTCAGCAAGCCAAAAGGCCCTACGGACTACTGTCTTGTGCAGGGCTCCTAACCCCAGGTTCTTGAATGGGCAGCTGGAGGCCCAGAAGGCCCTGATCACTGACCATAAACTCCAATCAAATGAGCACTTTTCTTAAGACAGGGTCTGTGGTTTTTGGCAGATTCTTAAAAAGGCCCAGGTTCCAAAACAAAAGATTAATAACTGCTACTCTAAAACAAGAGAAAGGGACCAAGAAGAGATACAAGGGCAGAGGATCAAGGAAACAGACCAGAGCCAGACAAGGATAAAGTGATGGAGAGACAGAACAGACAGGATGGAGGACAGGGTCTAGGATGCGGAGGGATGGGAAAGATAGGGACATAACCTCCACCTGGGCCAGCACACAGCCACCCCCAGAAAGCCGTCCGTGATGCAAATGCCACAGTATGGCATACAGTACACAGTGTAGCCCAGCACCAAGCACAGTGGGCAGTGCCTCCTCCCTCAGCCCGGCATCAGCCTCACCACTGCCACCCTCCCCCCTCCACCTTCTGGTTCTCCTACCCGGGAGACAGGACAGACAGACCAGAGACAGACAATGGACATGATGGACCAGACATACACGAGTAGATGAAAATATAAGGGAACAGGGAAGAACAAAGACAGGGGCAGACAGACAGGTACAGACGGCAGAGGCAGAAACCTGCGCCTGTCTACACTGAACATTCTTGGTCTAGGATCCACGGACAGACATCAGGCGGCTGTGAACCCCACCATGGCCCATGCACAGATGTGGGGCTATGACTGTCAGCACCTCTCCTCAGGTTCCTCAAGAGGATCCCTGGCAAAGTCAAGAACCATGGTGACTACGGGCCAAACCCATGGTTTACAGGTACACAAACTAAGGGCACAGGGAGTGAGAGCCCAAAGTGAGCTCCAACAGTCCCTGCGCCAGAGCTGCCTAAATTCTGTTGTGAACCCACAAGCCTGTCTCCAAACCCACTGGTGCTCAGAGCACTAGGCATCCAACAAGTGCTGGGCAGCCCCCCACCCCACCACCCGGTCCCTGCAGCCTCACCTTGGTGCGCCCATTGATGACGTAGCTGCCCAGCCTCCCAGCACAGTGGCGGATTACAGCATCCACGTGGGCCATGAGGGCACCGATGCTTCGGCAGCCTGGCTCATGGCCTTCCACCCAGGCAATCTGGTCCCCACGGATGCTGCGTGGCGGGATAGCCCGCTGGCTCACTAGCTGCCCATCACGCAGGCGCCCGCCCCGCTTCAGGGCCTCCACCTCTGCCAGCACTTGGCCACCAAGTGCCGCCCCCAGGAAGCTGTCCTTGACGCAGATGCCATAGTACCGCATGCAGGGCACAATATAGTCCAGGGCCAGGCGCTCAGGCGCAGCGGGCAGCACCTCCTCCCTCAGCCCGGCGCTGGCCTCACCACTGCCACTGCTGCAGCCCTCCCCCTCTGCCTCCGCCTCCTGGTTCTCCTGCCTGGCCCAGGGCCGCTTGCTGGGGGCGGGGGCATCCCCACCATCCTCTGCCCATTTCCGTTTGGGGGCCTCGGGCCGGGCGCCCTGGGCTGCCAGTCGCTGGCACCCCTTGGTGACCAGTGCCGCAGCACCCTCACTCTGCAGCGGCCGCAGCTCGCCGCCATCCTGCCCACCGAAGCCCTCCCGCAGGGGGCTGGCTGTGGTGGAAGTAGCTGTGGCTCTGGGGGTCCCACTCCCCGCCGAGGCCTCACCAGGCCCTCCTGGACGGTGGTAGGAGGACAGCAGGGGACAGGGCAGGTAACTCTCCACCCCCATCCTGGCCCTGCTAGGCTCCAAGGGCTCTGACACCGAACCCGGCAACTGAGGGAGAGCCTGACTCAGGGGCTGCGGCTGGCACGGGCTGTCCATGGCAGCAGTGTCTTCATCCCCCGCGCATGGAGGGCACGGCCCAGGCCCATGGTGCCACCCTCCTCCACCTCCTCCTCCTCCACTTGATGCAGCCGGGGGCCGGGGCGGCTGGGCCTGGCGTGGGGCAGGATGAGGCAGGGCAGATGGCAGAGGCTTTTCTCGTGCCCTGGGGGTGCTTGCTGGTCCCCAAGTCCTCTGCTGTCCCTAGGGGCTTGGGAAGGGACCTGTCACGGTGGCTGGAGAGAGAAAGAGAGAGAGAGAGAGAGAGAGAAAAAGGAATGTGAGAAGAGCTACAGGGAAGAGGGCTGGGGGTGGGGTGGGGTGGGGAGTGGTAGGGGCAGTAGATAGGAAGACAGACTTAGCTACAAAGACCCCAAAACCTGAGGCCACGTGGGGAAAAAGACTCTGGGACTTGGGTGGAATCACTAAGAGACAAGGGGCAGTAAGGGGGCAGCTGGAGGAGTGAGACTGGGTAGATGACCCACAGGCAGAGGACTGCAGTGGGAGCTGTGGGCGAGAGACATCCTCAGACAGACACAGACCCACAGACAGAAAAGAAGGAGGGAACTTGAAGTAGAAAGGGATGGCGGAATGGGAAGTAGGAGAGTTAGAAACAAACAGACCGGGGGCGGAGGGGGGGCGGGAGGGGAAATCTGCCTGGAAGACACAGAGGGAATGTGGGGATCTACAGACCGTGGAAACTGGGGGGTCCAGAGACAGAAACACACACCGGAGAAGAGCAGGGAGGATGGACCTGAGACAGCCGGGCAGAACCCAGCCCAACAGGAGGAAGCCCGTTAGGGGCTGACACACACCCAGACGGAAGGGAGGTCCTGAGACAGACAGACGGAAGGGACCCGTGGGAGCAGGGTCCACAGCGACAGAGGGAAGGGTGGAGGAGGGCTCATGCACTCGGGGAAAGGACGACGGAAAAAGCGCCCCCCTCCCAAGTCCCTTCGGTGCGGGTCCTGGGGCCCCTCGGGGCACAGCAGGAGACGAAGACAAGGCCTAAGGACCGTTGGAACCCCGTGTCCCCACCCCTCCCCTCCCCCTCCGCCCGCTCCCCGCTCCCCTCCCCAACCCCCCCAACGGCCGGCGCTTAACATGCCCGGCGCGCGTTCCCTCCCCCACGCCCCACCCCCACCCCCACCCTCCCCTCCCCAGGGTCGCCAGGCTTCGCCACAGAGTGCTGGGCGCGCGCCCCCGCACCCCGCCCAGCTCGCGCCGGCGCCCGGCCTCAAGCGCCTTCTCCGCCCCGCTCCATGCCCTCCCCGCGGTATCCTCACCGAGGTTTTTCCTCCGGCCCCGGCGCCGCCGTTTGTGCCAGCCGCCCTGCGCCGCACAGCGCGCCATACCCCGCCCCCACCACCCGCGATGCTCCGCCCCCGCCTCGCCCGGTGGGCACGTGACCGCATCCGGGCGGAGGAGACCAGGGCTTGCGCAGGCGCGAGCCGCGCGGGGCGGGGCGAGGAAATTCAGAACAGCCTCTCCCTCGAGAAAGGGGAAAAGGATCAGTCGCCGACGCAAGGTTTTTATGCACTCTCCGCTCCGCCCCTTCTGCGCGAGAGGAGGAACGCAGTTAGGAAGGGCTGGATCCGGTGGGGGAGTTTCGGCGCATATTATGCCAAGCGAGTGGGAGGGGTATGCAAATACGTCTATTTACATAGACAGGCCCGCCCCCTTGGAGCCGAGAACGCGGCGGAACGATGAGTAGCAGGGTAGGGGAGCGGCATACAGATCATCGGTATTATTTACATGGACAGCTCCGCCTTCTCACAGCCCAAGAATAGGAATATTGAGAAACGTCTGCGCAATTAGTTGAGAAATGTATGTAAATTTGCACGACAGTAAGTAATTTACATAAGGACTTTTTATAACGGAGGAAAAAAAGAGCGGAACGTCCTTGAGAGAAGGGAAGAAGAACCAGAAGGGACGTGCAAACATTCTGACCCGCTCCACCCTGCCCCATCGGGACAACTGTGTGGCGCCCGAATAAAACAACCTAGGAAAGCTACTCAGAGAAGACATTTGCATGACAGCCTCGAGTCTCTGGACGACCTGACCTGGGAGGACTATGCAGATGAGGTCCTTTAAATGCCCCACCCCCTCCGCCAGCACCCAGGCTGAGCAGGGACTCAGGCCTCCCGTGAGGGTGGTTTAAGGCCAAACTGGGGATGGGAGAGCAGTTGGGAGTGTCCTCAGTGGGCTGCACCTGTCCCTGGCAGAGCATGTGCGGGTGTCAGAGGTTCACCTGGACACAGGAGGCAACACACACTGATCTCAAATATGCACAGGAGTCCCGGTGGCACAAAAGCCCACACAGTCTTCAGGGGCACACCACAGGGTTCGTGGTCACACACAAGTGTATCAAAGGAGTCAAATGCACAGCAAAACACACACAGACCTCAAGGGCACACAAACACAGTCACACACTAAATAGACACTGCCTCAGACTTTCAGGCATCAGACATGCATAGCTATCACCCACCGGGCCCAGACCCAGGGCTCAACTACAGGCCTGAATTCTCATTCCCTAGCTTTGGTGTCCCAAACAACGCCAGCCTCACAGACACAATCACCAAGGACACAGAGTAGTCATAAGCAACGGTGTCACACACACAAGCAGCACACATTCCTACAGATCCCATCACACCCATCACAGAGGGACATTAGTGTTACGTATGTGGGCAAACTCCCTCTACAACAGACACCTGAGCCATGGAGTCATGGTGGACCCCCATACCATGTCCAACCCAAAAACATGGCCCCCAAACACCGTCAGTGACCTCTTTTGCACCCCCTCCCTCCCCACCACCCCAAAATGATGGAGGCTATGACACAGGTGTAAACAATGCTTTATGGAGGTGGGGTGGGGACGGGACAGGCCTCCAGGTAATAAATAACACATACTCGCAATGGCAGGGCCAGGGGAGCTGAGGCCAAATGGCCCTGGTCTCGGGCTTTGGAAACTCTTTGAGTATGGTTAGGGGTTCAGGGGGAAGAGGGGTTAGCCAAGACAGAGGAAGCAGCAGCAGGTACGGATTCCCCCTTCCCCCGTGGCTCAATCTTGCCCCTCAGCCAGGCCCCACCAGGCCAGGGAAGGGGGACAGGTGGCGGGGCAGCTTCTCTGGGGCCAGGTCAGGTGAGGGGCTCAGCCTCCCAGGGCCTGGGTCTGGGCCCCAGCCAGAAGGACAGGGCTGGTCCTGGAGAACGGGTGAGCTGAAAGAAAAGTGTGCCGTGAACTGGAGGGATCTTAGGTCTGTCGGCTGGTGTCTCTGTCTCATTTCCGGGTATCTTCCTGCCCACCTATCTGTGCCTGTCTGTCCATACTTTTCTCTTTCTCCCAAAGTTTCTACATTGTCTGACTTTCTGTTTCTTGTCTGCAGGTACTTTGGGGCTCTAGAGCTGAGGGCACGTGCATCTCCCTGTTTACTTGTCTCAGAGAGCTGCCTCCTTGAGTCTGTAGAGGGGCATCTCAGTGTCTACATTCTGTGTCCCCACCTTTGCACCTCTGTGTTCCTCTATGTTCCTGGATCATCCAGGCTCTAGGTCTCATTTCCGTGTTTTCCAAACCGAGGAGACACATCAGTTCCTGTTTTGTAGTTATCTGCAGATAGCATTACCTGGGAGCTTCTAGAAATCCCCAGATCACTTCAGAATCTCTGGGGTAAGGCCCAGGCATCAGTATCTTTTAAAGCTCTCCAGGTGATTCCAATGTGTACAACTGCATTAGTGGGTTGGGAAATCAGTTTGGTGGGCCTTGAGCAATTGTTGTAACAGAATAAAATAGAAAATATCATAAAAATTAAAATGTTAACGTATTAAAAAAAAAAAAAAAGAAAATTTCAGAGTGCTTCATATGTTGGTCCATAGCGACTGAAAGCAGATGGGTGGGGGCCAGAAGCTGGGGAGAATGGAGAATGAATGCTTAAAGGGTATGGGGTTTCCTTTTAAGGGTGATGAAAGTGCTTTGAAACTAGACAGAAGTGGTGGTTGCATAACCTTGCGAATGTACTAAATGCCACTGAATTGTACGCTTTAAAATGGCTAAATTTGTTGTGTGGATTTCACCTCAATTTTAAGAGAAAGAATATTAATACGAGAACGTGTGTTTTAGTTTTATACGTGTGTGACTGTATTAGATCAACAAATAAAGTATATTTCCTCCTGTAGAGTGCAATCAACAAAGTTTGAAAATGCAGTCTTATTACATTTGATTCACTGAGGGAAAACCCTGAAACAGACTCAAAACTAAGCTCTGAGGCGAAGAGTACGCACCCATCTGATTCTACATAGCCCAGAGTCTTTAAAATGGATAAGAAGAAGAAAAATAATAAACAGCCCTCGTTTATCAAGTCTTAGTTTACTGACTGTCAGGCCCTGTTCTAAGCACTTTACATGAATTAACTTAATCTTCTCAACACTCACATGAGGTGGGTACTATCATTAGCCCCATTTACAGATGAGGAAACCAAGGCCCAGAGAGGTTAAATAATTTGCCCAGAGCTATGAAGTGACAGAGTTGGAGTATAAACGCAGGCAGCCCAGCTCTGGAGTCTGTGATCTATCACCTTCTCAGATGGGTTAGACAAACACCATACAGATAACCATGATCAACTCTGTCAGTTGAACGCTTTGAAAAGGAGGGGCAGTTGTGAGACCGCCCATCTAGAGGGAGTGACCCCATTTGGGAAGCCTATGAAGGTTCCCTGCAGGAAGAGGCATTTTAGCAGAGACCTGATGGTGAATGGGAGTTGGTGCCAGAAGGGAGGACAGGCACAGCAAATGCAGAGGCCTGCAAGGAAAAGAGCCCTGCCCGAAGAGCTCATCCTTGACTCCTCTCTCACACATTCCATATCCATGCATCAGGAAATTATGTTGGCTCTGCTCTCAAAGTACATATATCCAAAGTCTAACCACTTTGCTCCACAGCCATCCTGGAGCTGCCAGTGGCTGTGGGGTGGAGGGTGTGGTGGGCATGAAGCACAGAGACAAGAATTGTCAAGACATACACACCCGCAGAGAGGTGGGGACAGGACCAAATCCTGTAGGAACTTTCAAGCCTGTCAAGGACTTTGGACCAAGCACAGGGGAACAAGCACGGCTTCCTGGAGGAGGGGGAGGAGGTTACCAGAAAAGAGAGGGAAGGAATCAGATTTGTGATTTAGGAAGACCCAGTGACTACATGAGGAGGGGACAAGCCTGGAGACACAGATCAGGGAGGGTACAAACCTATTCACTTCGCAACCCCTCCTCCGCCCCCACCCTGATCCTGTCCATCATCGTCTTTCACCTTGACTTTGGAGTGGCCTACTCACTGGTCTCCAGGCAACCACCCCTGCCCCCTTCAGTCTCTCTATATGCAGCCAGAGGGGCCCTGTGAACACCTGAATCAGATCTTGTCCCTTCTCTGCTCGGAGCCCTCCTATAGCTCTCATCCCACCCAGTGTATAAGCCAGGGTCCTTGCCGTGGCCCGCAAGGCCCTAACTCATCTGCTTCCTCCCACCCCAACCTCATCTCCAGCTCACCTAGTCCCCGGCACACGCGCACGCGCACACACTCCACTCCAGCCACGCTGGCCTCCTTGGACTTCCTCACCCAGGGGAGGAGGCAGGACCCCACCTCAGGGCTTCGTACTGGCTGTTCTCTCTGCTTAAAACACTCTTCCCCCAGGTCCCCACATGACCCCTCCCTCAGCTCCTTCAGGTCTTTGCTCAGATGTCACCTTCTCAGTGAGGCCTCCCCTCATCATCCTATTAAACACTCCACTCCTCCACCTCCCCTCCCTCCTTGATTCTTCTCCATAGCTCTTACCGCCCTGCCTACTATACAGTTTGCTTGTGTATCTTGTTTATTGTCCATCTCCTCCACGAAGGCAGGGATTTTTGTCTATTTTCCCCACTGTTGTAGCCCCAGTGCCGGGAACAGGGCCTGGCGCAGAGTAGGCACTCAACAAACATTTGATGAATTATGAATGGGAGGGTCAGAGATGCAGGGCAGAGAGCCGGCGGTAGGATGGGAAGGACGGGTGGTTTCCCAGAGCCGGGAAGATGGCCCCTTTAACTCAAGTGTTCTTGTGTCTTTCTTCCTCACTCTGTTTCTCTTGTCATCTCTCCTTTTCTGTGTCTCTGTCTCTGCTCCGTACTCCCCTTTGTCAGGAGACCAGCCCTGCAGCCCGAGTCCCCAGTATCCCACCTGGCTCTGCAGGTCTCAGCAGCCGCAGGGCTGAGGGGCCACGGCCTGGGCACTCCGAGGCTGCCGCAGCTGCCGAAGGGAGGCGTCACCATATTGAATGCCGGAGCCCATCCTCTCGGGGTCAAGCTCACCTGGGGGGAGCGGAGAGGTGAGGACTGGTCCCTTGGAGACCCCTGGACCCTGCCTTCCACTCCCACTCCGGGCAGTTGGGGGCCTCACCTGAGTCAATCTTGTTCAGAATGGTGCGGGCACACTTCAGGAAAGCCTCCTCCACGTTCTCACCCGTGAGAGCACTAGTTTCCAGGAACATTAGCTCTGGCGGGGCAGACAGTCGGAAGGTCAGGGCCTCAGTCAGTCCCCATCCTCCACTCCGACTCTGACCTGCTGCCTCTTGTTCTGTTCCTCAAACGTTCCACCTTTGCCTTCACTCTGGGCCTCCGTACATGCTGTTCCCCTGCTATGAATGCCCCCTTCCCCAGGTACCCACCGAGCTCTTCCTTCAGAGCTCAGCTCACATCTCCTCCTCCAGGAAGTCCTCCTGACCTCCCAGGATGAGTCAGGTGCCTCCTCTGGGCTCCCACAGACCCCTGTGCCTCCCCGCTCCCAGCCCTGACCTCTTAGGGCTGTCACTATCCGGAAATGGTCCTCCCCCTGCCCCCCGGACTGTGAGGCCATGAGAGCTGGGTCCAGGGCTGTCTTCATCACTGTGTCCCCAGCACCATCTAGCACAGGCCCATCACAGTGCACCCACCAGCCATGCGACAGCCATCTCACAGTAAGTAAGAGCCAGGATTCAAACCCACATCTTTCTGATGGCAAATCCTCTAAACCTGCAGGTTACAAACTGGAGGAACATGGACAGACCCTAAGCCAGCAGATTTTGGCCAACATGATGTTTTCAAATGAGTTTAGACCTGCTTACCTTTTGTTGTTGTTGTTATGTTCACTAGTTTATTTTTTAGATTCCACATATAAGTGATACCAAACAGTATTTGTCTTTCTCTGTCTGACTTATTTCACCTAGCATAATGCCCTCCAAGTCCATCTATGTTGCTGCAAATGGCATTATTTCATTCTCTTTTACAGCTGAGTAGTATTCCATTGTGTATATATATATATATATATATATATATATATATACCACATCTTCTTTATCCATTCCTCTGTTGATGGACACTTAGGTTGCTTCCACATCTTGGCAATTGTAAATAATGCTGCTATGAACATTGGGGTACGTGTATCTTTTCGAATTAGTGTTTTTGTTTTTTTCAGATCTATACCCAGGAGTGGGATTGCTGGGTCACATGGTAGTTCAATTTTAGTTTTTTGAGAAACCTCCACACTGTTCTCCATAGTGGCTGCACCAATTTACATTCCCACCAACAGTGTAGGAGGGTTCCCTTTTCTCCACATCCTTGCCAACATTTGTTATTTGTGGTCTTTCTGATGATAGTATCCTTGCATACCTTTCGATGTGGCTGTCAGTCTTGTCTACTCCCCTAACGCCAGTGCCTGCTAACCTGGGGTCTACCCTGTCCCCTCTCCCTTGCTCACAAAATGTACCCATCCCCTAGGGCCATCAGAGTTTGCAATCTCCACCTTATACCAATACCCTGTGCTGCCTCCCCATAGTGGGCGAAACCTTCTTAGCAGCCAACGTGAATCAAGCGCCCATCCATCCAGGCAGTGCTGAGAACTCCCCATGGACCACATCCCTTAAGCATCACGCACTATGTGAAGCAGAAACGCTGTGATCCCAGCTTTCCAGATGAGGAAACTGAGGACCAGAGTGGTCACACAGCTCGCAATGTGGCAACACCCAGATTTGAACCCAGACCTCTAAATCTCCACATTCCCCTGCTGGGCAGAGCTACAGAGAGCCAGGAGGCCCACGGGCCCCACTGTATAGCCCCCCGCGCCCAGCCCTCACCGTTCTCCTGGGCAAAGCGGGAGGCCTCCAGGAAAGTGACCTCACGCTCCAGGTCCAGGTCCTTCTTGTTGCCACAGAGAATGACCACGATATTGGGGCTGGCCAGCGTGCGGGCGTCCGTCAGCCAGGCGGCCAGCGAGTTGTAGGTCTCCCGGCTGTGGAGAAGGGAACCAGGAGGGAGGCGGACGTGGGTGGGGGGCAGCCCAAGCCCCACCCCGCCCCACTCCGTGCACCCACCTGGTGATGTCATACACCAGCAGGGCTCCAGCCGCCCCTCGGTAGTAACTCCGTGTCACCGACCTGTGGGGCCAGGGGGACCCAGTCACCCCCGAGGCTGGGGTGTGCCCCAGGACTGCCCCCCTCTGCGGAGAGAGACTGGTGGTTCGGAGGCCCCCCTTCACTGCTGGCCCATCCCCCTAAACCCGGCCGTGGTCTACAGTTTCTCTCACTCGCGGTCTCTCTGTTTCCCTCAATCTCTATCGCACTTAGCTGCCTGCCTCCGCCTCAGTCTCTCCCTACCTTTTTTTTCATTTTTTCATTTTTTAAAATCTTTTGGCCGTGCCACTTGGCTTGTGGGATCTTAGTTCCCTGACCAGGGCTTGAACCTGGGGCCCCAGCAGTGAAAGCACTGAGTCCTAACTACTGGACGGCCAGGGAATTCCCTCTCCCTACCTTTGACTCTCTCTGTGTCCCTGTCTTTCTGCACCTCTTCATTGGTCTGTGCCTTTCTGTCTCTTGTGTACATGTGTATCTTTAATTCTCTATTTCTCTCCATCTCTGTTGCTCTGGCTCTGTCATCCTCACCCTTTCCCATTCATTCATTCATTCATTCAACATTTTCTGTCATCCCCCCTTTGCCCAGTCCTAGCCAAGCACTACACAACTACATCCGCTTGGCCCTCTCCTGCTCTGTTTGGGGGAGGCCCCCTTCCCAGAGTGGCCGACTGTCTGCTCCTCCCTGGAACAGGCTGGGTCCCTCTGGAACTCATGCAATCACGCCGCAAGCATTTATGGAGCACTTACTGCCAGCCCGGTGCACGTCGTACACCTATCTCCCCTCCACCC
This sequence comes from Eubalaena glacialis, assembly GCF_028564815.1. NCBI lineage: Eukaryota > Metazoa > Chordata > Mammalia > Artiodactyla > Balaenidae > Eubalaena > Eubalaena glacialis. The sequence continues at coordinate 57,388,847 of NC_083733.1, read as the reverse complement.
TCTCTCAGTCTCTATCTCTGTGCACCTCACGCAGAGAACTCACACACAAATATTAACTCAGCAGCTACTCAGTGCTGCCCGGGGACCACGCTTCCCCATGGACTGGATTCCCTTGTTTCTCTCTCCCTGCTGTCTGTTTCTCAGACTCAGGGTTTCCATGTGTCTGTCACCTTTTCTGCAGAGATGTACTGAAGACATACTGTGTGCTGAGTCCTACACATTTACCTCTCCCCCCAAAACATCCATTTCTCCATCTCTCTGGCCACCCCTGTCCCACTCCCCCTGTCTCTCACCTCTGTTTCTCTTTGAGTCTCCTTATCTCCCTTCTCTTTCTCTTCTCTCTGTCTGTCTCTCTTTCTCTCTCCCTTCCTGAGTGTATCTCTCTTTCAAGTTTCCTTTTCTGTTTTAGTCATTCTGTCATTCTCTACCCCTCGCCCCACCCCAAGCATCTCATCTCCAGGCCTCGTTTCTCCCTGGGGACAAGTCTCCGTCCCTCCAGCCACATGGGTCTATCCCACAGAGTCTCGCTAGGGTCTGCCGTCCCTCCCTGGCCCTCTCACCCTTCATTATGCTTCCTTCTCAATCTCTTTTTCTCATTGTCTCCGCCGTCCTCTCTCCAAGACGCCTTCTTTCTTTGACTACATGGACCTGCTCATCACACTCTCTTTCTCTCTCTCTCCCTCTACCTTGCCTGCCCTCTCAGCGTCTCCTTGCTCCTGTCATTATGTTTCCAGGTTAACTCTGCACACCGCTATCCCTCCTCTCTCCTCCCCTCTCCCCTACCTTCTCTCCATGGGGGCCCAGCCCACCTACCGAAACCGCTCCTGGCCGGCTGTGTCCCAAATCTGTAGCTTCACGGTCTTCCCACCCACGTTGACCACCCGAGATCCAAACTCCACGCCGATTGTGTGGTTGGAGTCCTGTTTGACTGGGAGTGGGAGGGGAGAAGAGGCAGTGCGGGGGCTCAGAGAATTCCCTGTCCTCCAAGGCCTCCTCAGCCTGTACAAACCCATTCTCATTGCTGGGGTGACTGAGACTCAAGGAGGACCTAGCAAAGAGCTTATACCAAGGTAAGGACCAGGCAGCCAGCACTGGAGTTGTACCTCTGGCCAGCCCTGCCCCTGCCCACCCCGGCAGCTGCCTACTTGCCCACACCATGGCCATGCCCACAGTTTAGTGCTCCCAGGACCACTGTCAGAAACTCACACTTATTCTCAATGAACTGATGAAGGAGACATGATTTGCCCGTTCCTGCACTGCCAATCACCAGGAATTTGAAGAGGAAGTCTGAGCGGATGGAGCCAAATTCAAGGAAACCCATGCAGAGAGAAAGACAGACATGAAAAGATGGAATCCAAAGACCGTCACAATTATGGGGAGAGGACAGACACAGACAGTTACAGAACAGTGGGTAACAACTGTAACGGATAACTCTTATACAGTGCTTACCACATACCAGGCACAGTTCTAAAGGTCTTTACATCAACAACTCAATCCTCAGGAAAACTCTGTGAGGGAGGTATACTAATAATTACCCCCATTTTCCAGACGAGGAAACTGAGGCCAGAAAGGTTAACTGACTTGTCCAAGATCCCACTGCTAGGTAGAGCTGGGATTCAAACCCAGACCAACTGGCTCCAGAGTCCAAGATCTTACCTATTACCTTGCTAAAGCCTCTTGAAAACCATTTTATCAAGGACTACAATCTTGCCCTTGCCCCACACAACTCACCTCCTACCACTTTCTGATTCATTCATTCCACTCCAGCCTCTGGCCTTTAGTCTACTCCCTGAAGATGACAAGCTGGTTCCTACCTCAGGGTCTTTGCATTGTTCCCTCTGCTTTTCTGTGTTTGTTGAATGACTGCAGCTCCCTCTGACCCCTAAACCAGTGCTCCTTTTACCGCACCCTGTTCTCCTACTTCCTATCTATCCATCCATCCTGATTTTCCAATTCTCAGTCCCTCCATCCCTCCCTCAGCGCAAGGCCCTACCCCTATTCTCAAGCTTAAGCCCCACCCCTTGCCATTAGCCCCACCGCCTAGTTAAAGGACAACTCACCCCCAACCGCATTCCAGACCTCTCCCAGAGCAATCCCAGGGTCCAGAGCATCCCTTCAGCGTCCCCCCAGGGATCAAGGTTGATCCCTGCCATTCACACAATCAGCCCCGCCCCATCCACTCAGGCTCCGCCCAGACACATTAAGGCTCACCCTTTCCCTCAAGACCTACCATGATCCATCTGGACTGTTTCCCTCAAATCCCGCCCCAGATCTATTTCGCCCAGACACCAGACCCTCAGGCTCCGCCCAAACTGATTAAGCTCAGCCTCAGACCCACTAAACCCCTCCCAGCATCAACTAGGCCCTGCCCCATAATACCTGACCCCGCCCCCTGATATATAAAGCCCCGCCCCATACCCACAGGCCGCATCCTTTCTGGGCCCAGACCCCAGACCCCAGCTTCCGCCCACCACCCTCACCGTAGGTCTCAGCCATGACTCGGTCGCGGCCGCTTAGGGCCGCAATATGGCGACGCGGCCGCGCCTGCTCCTCGGCTGGCAGCCGCTCCACTCGCGCTGCAGCCCCGGCTCCTTCCTACTCCCCGGGCCGGCGCCGCCACTTCCGCCTCCACCCCCCTCCGGCGCGACCCGCTAATGCTGTGGGACACCAGGCCACGCTTCCCAAGACAAGGATTGGCGGACTCTGCAGGCAGGGGGCGGGACAAAAGCGCAGATTGGTGGGGAGAGAGGGGCGGGGCCTAAAGGGGCGGGACCAATACGAGCGATTGGCGGTGCCAGAGACGCTTCGCTGAGCAGAGAAACGGATTTGGTCAGGAGTCCGGGGGCAGAGTCGAGGTTCCAGATTGGGTAGAAGCGGACTTGCGGGCGGGGATACGAATGCAAAGAAGGGAGCAGGGGTAGGAGCCGATCCAGAGCTGGGGCGTACTGATCTCAAAGGCAAGGAGGATGAAAACTGGGATGGTACGCATGATACGCACAAATTAACCTCCTACCTCCCTTTGCGGATAATCTTCCAAGAAATCCTAGAAAACCTCTGCTCTGTGATTTATGTCTTCCTCATGGTCCAATTGGCTCATTCCCAATAGTTCAATAGTTCTCTTATTGGTCTAGAGAAGACACTATAATCCCCCAGTTTGGCTGTTTAGTTGTTCCATCTTCTCATCTGTTTGTAATATCTAAGCTTACAAGCCCACCTCTGGTACCCAGCTTGGAGCAAAGAGCTTTTAGTCAGTGAAATTCTGCCTAGCAACCACTGACGTTACCACAGTCAGTGGGTTGATTGGCTAGATTCAGAGGCCTGGGGAAACACTTCCTTTCTAGAGACCCACCACAAAGACCACAGAGACCCATAGTTTGCACTTGGCTGATGTATTTGCATAAAGTCAGCGAGAAACAACAGCAGAGACAGCGGTAGACTGAGCTCACTGGCAGTAGAAATCCCATTTCTGAAAAAGAGAAAGGGGAAACAGTGGGGAGAAAACTAGCGGTCACACCACAAAGGATCCAGTGGTTTTAGCAAATGATGCAGCCACAGGCGCCAGGTTTCGCTGCACAAGTGCTATGCAGATTAGCCTAGAGCCCTCTACCCTTTGCACCTCTCAATCGGACTAGGATTTAGAAATCACTCCTCATTTTTCAGATAAGAAAAGGCAGGGGATTTGTTCCAGCGCATACAGCTAGGATGCCAGGGAGCCAAGGGTAGGAGCATCTTTGCCCAAGGGCCCTCCCTCCAAGTCCCTGCCAGCCCCCAAGACACTCACATCTGTCTTCACATCAGTTTTACCAGGCTTCAGGGTCTGGTCTTCGCGTACAATGCTACTGGGGAAATAGCCCAGGCGAGCAGCTATGTCTCCATAGTAATCTCCCTGAACCTGGGGAAGAGGAGTTAAAAGCCGGGGTCTGGGAAGATGGCAAGCTCACTCCTGCTGAAGGTCTTTGCACTCTCTTCTCCCTGATCTCGGCTTGGCTTGTTCCATCCTTGTCATTCCAATCCCAGCTTAAAGTCACATGCTCGAAGGTCCTCCCTGACCACCCCATGTGAATTAGTCACCCAGTCACCTTATATTAATTCTCAAAGCAGCACATATTGCTATTTTTGATGGCTTGTCTCCCTCCATTAGAATAAAAGGGGTCATTCTTTATTGTACCCACCATAGTAGGTGCCCTAATAATTGCTAAACAAAGTAAAGTAGACCACAATAGCCTCCCCTCCAAAACTATATTTCAGTTCACTCCCTCAGATTTTCCCGTCAGGTGAAAAATCAGGGTGCACGCCCACCCCAGCCACCCTACCCTTTCCTCCTCTGTTCTCCCAAGACTCACGCTGCCTCCCCAGAAGAGCCGCCCTCGGCCCTTCAGCTTGGAGAAGACATACACGACTTGGCCCTGGCGTATGGTCAGGAAACGGCAGTCGGGGGCCACGTAGTCCTGAAGGGCCACGGCCATGGAGATGGGGTCTGGGGAAGGAACAAAAGGGAGTGACGGCACCCTCCCCACAGGCTAGCAATCCAAGCCCCCAACGCCCCCAACCTCCAACGCTTACGGCTGCATTCCTCGTCAGCACACAGCTTCCGGTCGGCCAGCTTGGGCATCGGGTGGCCCCCGACACTAGGACCTGGGAAGGCAGACAGCAAGACAACACCTAGAAACACGGAGGACCGAGCCATCGTGGACTGTGAGCAAGGGAGAGCCTAAGGGAGGAATGGGGTCTCCACTGCCCTCCTGCCCTCCCTCTCCAGCAGCACAAGGAGGCCTGTGTGCTGGGCCTTGTCCCCGCCTTAAACCAGCCCCAAATTTCACCCACACCACCTAGACTCTGCTACCCAGCCAGAACCATTTCAAGGACAGGGTGAGGGCTGCCAGCACAAGCAAACACCCAGATAGGCTCCAGGCAGCCCAGGCCACTCCAAGTAACAGCCACCCCCTCAACAGAGACGGGGTTAAGACAGGCAAGTTAAGATATTCAATTCTATCTTTTATGAGTTGGCTTGGGGACCTGGGCCCCTCTGCTCTCCCCCGCAGGGACAGAACCAGAGGAGCCAGTATGGAAAAACCACCTTGGAATTTCCTGTGCTGAGGGGCAGCAGAACAAGGCAGCCCTCTGATTGCCAGGAAGTCCCAGCTCCCAAGTATGGAGTGAATATTATATGTTGGACCTTAGGCTAGGCGATGCCCTACCACGATCACTATTTATCCTCATAAGCCACTTCCTGACTGGGTGACCTGGGCTAAGCTATTCCTCCTCCCAGAGCCTCACCTTTCTCATCTGAAATAGAAATAATAAAAACTAGTAGTTATTTATAGAGCATTCACCATGCATATTTTTATTAACTCAAATGTATACCCTGCACCACCTTTAAGAGGAGCGATCATAACCCCATTTTACGTAGAAATGGAAGCACAGAGCCTTAAAGGTTACAGAGTTGGGAAGTGGAGGGGCTAGATCTGGCTCCAGGCCCACACCCATCACTGCTGATCTTGGAGCTCAGTCAGTTGCCCAGGGTCAGAATGAGAAAGTGGCAGAGGATTTGTACTCAAGTCTCATTTCTAAAACTGTGCTTCAAACAGAGATCCACATGCCTGAAGACCCACCTCTTTCCTCAGGTATTCTCACCCCTGGTCAGCAAGTCCGAACTTTAGTTTTAGGGGAAGCGGATGGACATACACAGGCTTGGGGTGGGGAAGAATTCATCAGGGGCAAAGACTGGGCCTAAGCCATCTCCACATACCCAACACCCAGCACCAAGTACCATGAGACCATCAAACAGCTCTACTCAAATATCACCTCCTCAGAGGGGCTTCCCTTGATCACCCGTTACTGCTCCCCAGCTCCACCAACACATCACCCCATTATGTCAGTTCTGCTTCTATCAGAACCCAGCATTTGAAATTAGCTTGTCTATTTCATTTGCCACCGCACAACCTGTGCCAAGAGCAGTACTTAGTGTGTAATAGGTACTCGGCAAGTTATTTGCTGAATTTATTCAGTGCTTGCTATGTGCCCGGTGGGGCGGCAGTGGGGGGGGTGGGGGGTGGGCGGTGCACCACAGTATTAACACAGGAAGAGTCCTCTTTGCACAGGAAGAAAATGAAGCTCAGAGTGCAGACATTAACTGCCCATGGAGGAAACAGCCAGGGAGCCCCCCAGCAGGCGGACGGTAGAAACCAGGATCCACGGACCACAGACCCCGCGTTCCCACGAGCCATCTGCAGTAACACTGCGCCATTTAGTGAAGACGGCAATCGCCTTCCCCTTTTCATCTTTCAGATCCTACAAGGCGAAAGTGTGCATCTGGTGCCACAAACCCTGATGTTCAAATGCTTCCAACACTGATGTTCCTCTTTAATGGAGGGAGTGGAGCAGGAGGCTGGGGCTCAGAGCCTTGACAGGACAAAAATATCCAGCAAGAATTTAACACTATGTTTTACTGTATATATTTTTGTGGTTTATTTTCTACTTCTGGCAAGTGATCGCACTTTCCCATCTACATGGTGTGAGAAAAGGTTTTAAGCTATATATATATATATATATATATATAAATAAATATAACATACTTTAGTCGATTTAAAAATTGCCAGGTCCAGTGTATGACAGACTGCAAATGAAGGTCCCCCATTCAATCTCCCCTTCTTATCCATAGCTTCAGCAGGGTACGTGACTGTCCAGCCAGGAACCACATTTCCTAGCCTCCCCTGCAGTTGGGGCACTGGAGGGGAGATCGGTTCAGCCATCTGCCCGAAGCTCCTGGCTGGCATCCGGCCAGCGGGGGGAGCAGCTGTGTGTGAACTGGCCACACTCCTGGTACCAGCATCTGATCAGGAGCTTCCCATGTGTGAAGTTTAGGCACTCCCAACGGCAGCACTGACATCTTCCTGAACCCTAGAGGCTGCAGCTCAATCGAGGGCTGCAAACTTGAATTCAAATGTCTCCAACCCAGACTGCCATCACTAACATCCTTCCGACGATTTCATGAATACCCAATTCCCTTCCCTTTCTTCCTGAAGTACCTAGAATGGTTTCTGTGGGACTCTTACTATGACAGAAGGCATTTTTGTCTAGAAAAAGATGAAGAAAAACCTCTTTCCTAACACTCTATCACGTTAGAAAATTATTGGAATCAACATGCAAGTCTACGAAGTGAATGGTGTGCCATTAAAAGTGGCATCCTTGCGAAGTACAGAACCTGCCCAACTGTACCTGGCAGCATGGGTTTTAATTTCCTGCCCTGAATGCTGATTGAGACAAAATAAAAATCTGCCAAAGTGGTAAAAGTGACTTTAGTTTGGACAATGTTGCTACACTATTCTGGGTTTTCCCAAGGTTGCAAATCCCCAACATGCTGAGAGGCCCAAACGCTCAGAATATTCTGATGTGCAGGGAAGGGAAACACACAGGACAAGAAAATAAAAACAACAAATGGTTGTGAAAAAAACAAACCTCAAAAAAACACTTTAATTCCAGCCTAACAGCGCCAGGTGCAATGTCTGGGGACAGACTCTGGGTACAATGCTGTGTGGCGACCATTCACTCACACACAGCTCCAAGAAGGCCCCCGAGGGGGACTTACCTTCAGGGGGCTGAGCCAAGGGGGGGAGGGGATGGCCCCAGAACAGGGGGCAGAGACATGGGGAAAGGGTGCTACTTCTTGGCAAAGGAGATCTTCATGGCGTTGTTCTGGGTGATCTTGAAACCCTGCAGGGCGTCGCGTGCGGCCCCTGCCTGCACCTCATTGTCAAACTCCACGAAGGCGATGTCATGCCGCCCTGGGACCAGCCGGACCTCCTTGAAGCCAGGGAACCTGAGAGATGGTCAGAGACCTCAGGAATCCAGACTTAGCACTTTCCCCTAACACTCTGGCATCCAGGGGGTAGGGGCCAGGAATGTTGCTAAACATCCCACAATGCGGAGGACAGCCCCAATAACAAAGAATTATCTAGCCCAAAATGTGTATGTCGCTAAGTTGATAAACCCTAATATAAAAAAGTATGCACAAAGGAAACATACCATTTAAAGAAAACTGTTAACATGAGCACCCATGCAACCATAACCTCCATCAAGACAAAGAACACTGCCCCCTGCCCACCCTCCACGTCCTCTCCCAATCGAAGGAATCACAGAAATAACCACTCCAGAAATAACCACCATCCCGACTTTCATGATCTGCTGTTTCTTTCACTTCCCTCTTCTCATTCCTTACTTCCTTCCCCATTAGGCAACCATCCTCATGTTGTTTACTGGTTATCCTTTTTTCCATGAGTATCCTTAGAAAATATGCATTGTTCTGTGGACATGGTATATGAATGAATGGTATTCTTTTTCTGTTTTATTCAGTTTCTCAAAATTGCCTCTCGGCACTAGTATAAAGAACCATGTACGCTGCTCTTGCTGTTCCCTCTAACTGCCACGTGGCATGCAGTCGCGAGCACCTGCACTTGACCTCTCCCTTCTCCCAGGCTGCCTCCGGCTCCCTGCCACACTGTGAGGAATGCCCTACCCACAGCCTCTGGGGCCTTGTGTTAGAATTTCTGTAGGATATACAGTTAGAAACAGGTACAGATGAAAATGGTATAGGTGAACCTATTTGCAGGGCAGGAATAGAAACGCAGACATAGAGAATGGACATGTGAACACGGGGGGGTCAGGGGAGGGTGGGATGAATTGGAGATTAGGTTTGACATAAACACACTACCACGTGTAAAATAGATAGCTAGTGGGAACCTGCTGTATAGCACAGGGAGCTCAGCTCGGTGCTCTGTGATGGCCTAGATGGGTGGGATGGAGGTCCAAGAGGGATGGGATATATATACACATATAGCTGATTCACATCATTGTACAGCAGAAACTAACACAACATTGTAAAGCAATTATACTCCAATAAAAAAAAAATGTGGGGGGAAAAAAAAAAGCAGCAAAGCCACCAGGTGAGCATGACTAAACAGTGGCCAGTTGCCCTACACAACGGCCACAGTGGTCTGCATCCCATCTGCAGGGCACGCGGCGTCAAGCATCCCTACCTCCCATACTTGCCGTCTAAACAGGCTGACTCCTACCAGTCTAGCCAGCGTTCAGTGACATCTCACTGTTGTGTGACTTGTCTATGTCCAATTTAGAGACTGCAAAGATGAGACCCAGAGCCTGGATCGCCACCGCAGCCCCATGAAGGCAGAGGACGGCCCACCCGCCCTGCACTGCTGCCCTCCACATCCCGCCGCTGCAGGCCCGACTGCAGCCTCCTCCTTTTAACCTCTAGTCGTTGTCCCGCCTGTGCAGCCTAAGCAGGCCTGGGACTCCACCAGCAGAACTGTGAGGCTCGTCCATCCCCACGGTGCCACCTCCTGGCCATCACCCTCTGGCCCCCGCTCAGCCACAGGCCCCACTTACTGGTTGAAAAGCATGGAAAGCATGAGCTCGTTGGTCTCTTCAGGCAGGTTGGTGAGGAACAAGATGTGATTTGGTGGATTTTCTGAAAGCTGCAGGAGAGCGACGGGAGCCCATTGAGTCTGGTCGGGGATCTACAGCCCTCCTGCTCTCCAGCCCCTGCCCCACCCCACCCCACCCCCGCCCCTTCCTGAATTCTTTCTAGTCCTTCACCTGACATACCCTGTGTTGCTGCCTGTCTTGCCCCCCCCAGACTGTAAGCCACAACAGAGCACTGCTGTGCCCATAAGCAGGTGCTCAGAAGTTCACTGAATGAACCTAGGTGCAGCCCACCCCCACTCCAGCCTCACCGTGACCTTCCAAAGCTGCTCCAACAAACACACCAACTTCTGTCCCAGGGCCTGACGCCATTGCTACATCCTCATCCTCCAATATCACCTTCTCAGGGAGGCCTGCCCAGACCACCCAACCTAAAACAGTGCTCCCACCGGCCCCTTGCCATTCCTGTCTTCTGACTATAGCAGACCCCAGGAGGACCAGACACTTACAGGCTGTGCAGGTGGCATCTGTCCCGGCATAAGCTGCTGTGGAGGCATGGCCCCTGGTGGGATCTGGCCGGGTGCGAGGCCCGGAGGCGGGATCATGCCGGGGGGTGGCATGTAGGGAGGCTGGCCCGGCATGTGGTGCATGATGCGGGGCGCCTGAGTCATCGGCGGCATGCCCTGCAGGGAGAGAAGGACAGGACTGAGAGGGGCGCCAGCAGGTGGGAGGAGGCGTGCTTTCAGTGTCGGCAGGAAACAGAGAGAAGAAAAGGTTACAGGAAACCCAGGGTGTGAGAGACACAGGGAGAAAGATCCAGTCTTGGAAAAGGCAAAAAAGGCACCCAAAGAGGGATGGATGGAGCAAAACAGACCCAAAGTCACAGCAGACATTAAATCAAAGAATTTAAAAAAAATTTTTTTTTTAACATATAAAAATTGGTCAGGGGGACTTCCCTGGCGGTCCAGTGGTTAGGACTCTGAGCTTCCACTGCAGGGGGCGCGGATTCAATCCCTGGTCGGGGAGCTAAGATCCCGCATGCCATGTGGCGTGGCCAAAAAAAAAAAAAAAAAAATCGCCAGAACGGCCTAACTTTGTTTAGAAACGTATGAGTAGAAAAATAGCCTAGGAAAAAAAATAAAAACATTATCAACTAAAAGGGGTGGAAATAAACACTGTAAGCAGCATGCTGTACTCCTGCTTCTAAAAATAAACTTCATGGAAAAAGAAACGGACCCAGAGAACAGAGAGTGGAAGGCAGAGGTGGCTGGGAATGGTCAGGGCAGGTGCATGAAGACGTGGGAGGGCTGGTGGCAAGGGGAAGGGAGACAGCCTGAAGGCCAAGAGCATGTGCACCCAGGGGAGACAGGAGCTGGAATCATATCTAAGAGTCAAAGGTGGACAGAAAGCTGGGCACAGAAGAGTGGAGAGGGTAAGAGTGGCGAAGCTCGATGGTAAGCCAGACACCATCACCGACACAAGACAAAATAGAGTGCAACCCATCAGAAAAGCTGACGTGGAGGTTCGGAGACCTGAGTGGGTCCAATTCGTCCATTTTTCTTTAATACTTTGTGCTTTCTGTATCCTGTTTAGAAAACAGGATGTTTCCACTCTTTATGCCCTCACCAAGGTCACAGACATCTTCCTGTTTTCTTCTAGAACATTTATTGTTGTAGCTGTCACGTTCAGGTCTATGATTCACCTCAAAGTAACTTATACATCGTTAAGGCAGGGCTAACTTTTCCCCTTACAGATATCCAATTGGCCCGGTATCATTTATTAGGGGAAAAAGCCCTTTTACCACTGGACTGCAAGTGGTACCTTGACATACGTGGAGTGACTACATACACGTGTGGATGTTTCAGGACTCTATTCTGTCCCACTGGTCCATCTTTCTACCCTTACGCTAATACCATACCATCTTGATTACTATACTGCAGGCCCCCAGCTTTGTTCTCCTCGTCTGCCTTGCTTTGCTTTTCCAGACATTTACAGACAGCCCGTCTGTCCCCACAAGTCCCTGTTGGGATTTTGATTGGAATCGTGTTGAATTTTAAATCAATTTGCAGAGAACTGAAGTCTTAATAGCAGTGAGTCTTCCTATCCATTTGCTGAGGTCGTCTCCAATTTCGCACAGCCATGTTCTATAGTTTCAGTGGGTGGCCTTGCACATTTTTTGTTGAATTTACTCCTCGGAGCTATTTTTCAATTTGAAGTCTACTTGTTTGTGGCCAACGTGTAGAAATAAAACTGACTTTTTCCATACTGACCTTATATCTGGTGACCTTGTTAAATTAAATTCTTTTTAATCCTAACAGTTGACTAGTAGTTTTCTCTGGATTTTCCACACAGACATTGACTTAGAAGACACAGACAGCAAAATCAAGGTCAATGAGAAAGAGAAAACAAACGACTGAGACACAGAGAAAGAAAGATCCTGAGAAACAGGCAGGCACAGACATTTCCAAGTGGAGATACCGTCATTCACATGCTCAACCCCTCCCTAGAGACAGGCACACAATCTCTCTAAGAAAAATGGAAGGGGGGGGGGGTCTGAATCCACAAGGGGAGACCCCTCCCCACCCCACCCCAAGCCAGCCCACGTGGCTGAGGAAGACCTGGTGGTGAGAAGGCCGCGTCTGTGGGCCCCAGCTTACCGGGACAGGCCCCTGGACGGCGCCCACCACAGGGGCGGCCGCCCCACCCTGCACGGCCTTCTTGGCAGCCGGGGTCTCCTGGCTCTTGGGCTTCCTCTTCTCCCGCTTGCGGTCCCGCTCCACAAAGGTGCCCTTCATCTTGGCAATGATATCCGAGTCAGTCTTGGCGTACTGGATGCGCTGCCAAACCGAGAGCAGAAGGGCTAAGGAGACAGGTCTGGGGCCAGACCACCCGGATGCCAAACCAGACCTTGCCAGGAGCTTGCTGGGTAACGTCACAGAAATCACTTGGCCTCAACGTCCTCATCTGTCAAACAGGGACTGCGGTATTTCCCACTTCAAAGGACAATCGTGAGGACGATGAGTTAAAGTGCTCCAAACGGTGCCTGGCACACAGCAGGTGCTCAGTCAGTGGCTGTTGAGATTCTGAAGGGAAGACGGGACAGCCCCAAGCAGCAGGCCCAAGGCAGAAGGAAGGAAACAAGGTCAGGACAGGAGCACTGTGCAGGGGGGTTTCCATCACACAAGAAGGGAACTGAGTCTCCAGGCTAAATCTCATTCATTCGGCAGTTTATGGAGCACCTATATTTGCTCTGGCGGTACAGCAATGAGCAAATCACACAAAAGCCCCACTCTCATGGAGTCTGCTCGCTGGGAAAGATATGACAGACATTAAAAAGTGAACTGGAGAAGGGGATGTGAGGAGCTGAGAAGAACTGAAATTTTCAGAGTGTGGCCAGGAAAGACCTCAGTGAGAAAACACTGGTGTAGAGACAGAGGGAAGGAGGGAGCCACACAGACATCTAGGGAAAAGAGCATCCTAGCAAAGGAACAGCCATCAGAGCTAAGGAGTGCAGGGTGTGTTCAAGGAAAAGCAAGGAGGCCAACACAGATGAGGAGGGAGAAAGCCAGGAGCCATGGAGTGTTATAAGCAGGCGAGTGACAAGCTCTCACCTGTGACTCCCAAGGAGCGCTGTGGCCACGGGATGGAGAGTGGCCTGTGCAGGCGTCGAACCAGGGAGAAGGGTGGCGGCTGGGACCAGGTGGGTGGCAGGGGAGGAGTGAGAAGAACGAGTGGAGGGTTTTGTTTGTTTGTTTGTTTTGGGGGCTTTTTGGTTTTTTTCTTCTCTTTTTTTGGTAGAGGTTTTGAAGGTAGAGTTGACGGGACTCACTGACAGAACTCACAGTGGCTCAGTGCTTCATATGGTCCAAGCAATGATTTCAGAGAAAAGCAGGGGAGGAGGGTCCACACAAAAAGATTTACTGGTTTCAGTCCTCAAAAGTGAATTCCTGGCTGCTCCAGAGAAGCAACGGAAGATGTGGCAACTGTGGGCTCACCTACCCAGAGGCGATGACAGGCAGAAGTCAGAGCGGCCCTCTCCAGAAGGAGGTGAGGGCTCCAGGCTGCCCCGCTAAACCCGGGGCCAATGTCTTCCACATGAAGTGACCTGCCTGGGACCTGCAGGCACTGACACTTCTCTCACCTCCCCAAGGGAACTGGTTCAGGGAAGCATATTACAATCAGGTGAAACTGGAAAACTGACTGAGGAACAAAGGAAAAAGCCCAAAGAATCAAAAACATCTCCCACTGATAACGGCAGGAATTCTAGTTCAGGGCAGGGACTTTAAGCCACTCCTCACCTCCTGGACGGCAGTCCCCACGGCCGCCCACTTGGCCTCCTGAACATCCGTAACCCACTTCTTCCCATCCCATGGCCCCTGCCCTGGTCCCGGCCCAACCCCACCACCTGGGAGCCGACCCAGCCTCACCTTCACAACGGAACCCCATCTCCCTCCTAACCCCCCTACCCAACAGCCACAGGCAGCCCCCAAACCCTCCCTTGCTTCCCCAGCACCCTCGGAATCAAGTCCACTTTCAGGACCAACTCCAGCTCCTTAGCCTGACTTCTGACTGGCTCTCCAGGCCAGGCCCTCCCACCACGTCCCAGCCTTCACTCCAGCTAAGGGAACTTGACTCACTTCAACTACACGTGCCCTTGGTTATCTCCAGGCCTTAGTCCACTGTCTTTCTCCCTCTCCTCCCCCAGCTACTCTTCTCCAAGTCTTACTCATCCAGAAAGGCTTCCCGGCAAACTCCCAGAATGGGTGAGAGGCCGCGCCTAAGCTCCCTCAGCTCTGTGCACTTGCCCGGTCCCAGCCCCGACCCCTCCGGGTCGTCGCCATCTGGAGGCAGGCGTGTCTCTCCAACTGCACTGTGGGCCCGAGAGGGCAGAGCTGGGCCTTCCCTTGATCACTGTGTTTCCACAGCCCCAGTGCAGTGAACAGTGGATGCTGAGGACTAGCAAGAGAAACTCCCGTCCTCAATGGTCTGGACCACAGGCGACAGGAAGTCCAGAGCCATCCAGCCTGCAACAGCACCTTGCACGGGCATACACCCACACCCTCCACACCCAGTGCTCACCATGGGCTTGTCGTAGAAGGGGAAACCCTGCATGGAGCGCAGGGCATTGGTGGCGCTGCTGACCTCCTTGAAGATGACAAAGGCCTGGCCCCTCATCTTCAGGCTTCGTGATACCAGGATATCCAGGATCTGGCCAAACTGGGAGAAGATAGCGTACAGGGACTTCTTCAGCTCTGCGGTGGGGGGAGGAAAGACCCATAGGTGACTGGAGGCCTTGGTATCATGTCCTGCGTCTCGAGCTCCCGTTTGCAGAGAAGACGCAGCCCAGGATGGAAACCATCAGTCCACTGACAACGAGTACAGAGCAATACCAGCAGCAGCCCAGAACCACTCAAGTGGTGGCGTGCACTCCTCTGTAAGAGATCGACGGTAACAGTACCTACCCCTCAATGTTGCTGTACGAGCAACGTGAGTCACACATACAAAGGACACACGGTAAATGCTCGATAAACGCGAGCACTTCTTCTCATTGTCTCCAGCACCTTGACACACGCCCCTCTGATGTGGCCCTGGCTGACTTCTACCACCTCATCTCTCCCCACACTCCACCTTCACTGGCCTTCATACCTCCAGCCACACTGGCCTTCCAGCCCTTTCTCAGGCCCATCACAGCAACTCTGCCTCAGGACCTTTGCATTGGCTGCTCCCTCTACTAGGAGCATCCTTCTGATGTGTACATGGCCTCCTTCCATTCAACCAGGGCTCAGCAGATATGTTGCCACCTGAGGCATTCCCTGACCACCCTGTGTAAATAAGTGCCCTCTCATGTCACTCTCCCCCACTCCTGGGACCCTACTTGCTCTTCCTTCATGGCATTTCCCACCTCCTGACATCATGTTTGTTTACTTGTTTTTTAGCTCTCCTTCTGAAGAGCTACAAGCCTGTCTTATTACCTTATCCCCATGAGCAGTACGGTCACCAGCACACAAACCTCCAAAACCATTTGCATGAATAAAGGTACCATTAAATGATTTATGGAAATAACTTCACTAAATTCTTACAACTACTCCATGAAGCAGCGGTTATAACTGTCTCAATTTTACTAACACAGATAGAAGCTCTCAGAGGATCTGTCACTGGCCCAGGAGGAGTGTCCCAAGGGTGCTGGGAAGACCCTGAAGAGCCAGGACCAGGACAGGGACAAGGACCCAAGTCCATCTGAACCCAGTACCACCATACCTCACTAGCAAACTGCCACACCTGACAGCCAGAAAAGGGTACCAGTCTTATGCAAAGAAGGTATCTGAGCTTAAGATGCTTGGTCAAAGAGATATAGGAGAGGAAACAAAAGGCGGGGCAGGGTAAAGAGGGAAGCAAATAGCCAAAACTTCTGATGATATTTCTGTGCTTTGTCTCCACTCCCCATCCCCATGAACCCAGTTTGGGCTTTAGTCATTCCGCTGGACCCTGGGCCTCTCCCCAGTCTCCTTTCTTGCCCACTCAAGTTCACCCTCCACAGCTGGAAAGATCTTTCACAATTGCATCCCTTGCCTGGCTCCCCAAAGCCCTCAGGACAAAGTCCAACACCTCACCCAGCCCACAAGGCCCCATGAGCCAGAGTGCACCGCTCACTGGAACGTTCTCCATGAGTCATAGGCCTCTAAGTCTCAGACACACAAAACTACAGTACATGTAGTTCCCAGAATGCCCTGGGCTCTCTTTTGCCCCTGGATATTTGTACATGCTGGTCCAGGTTAGGAACTCTCTTCCCCCACATCATAACATAAACACTGCTTTTTCTACCTGTTAGGCTTTTCCAAAATGTCTCCTTTTCTATGAAACTGAATGAATACCTCTTTCTAGGTGCCCCATCTCAACCCTGACTACTCTGCCTGTGCTTCCCCAATCATGGCCCTGGCTACTCTGGGATATCACTGTCTGGTAGCAGGTCTGTCATCCCTATTGGACTGTGGCTCCATGAAGCTAGGACCAGGACTGTCTCAGTCACCAGTGTGTCCCCAGCTCCACAAAGCACTTGCTGGGCACAACGTTCTAAAAGTATATGAGGGATTTATGTGGCTCGTTTTATTATCTTCAACAGAAACTTTATCGGTAACATCAAACTTAATCCCAGCGAGCTCCTTTGGTTCTCCTAACAATTTTCTTGAGGCAATAATAAGAGCTAACACTTATCCAACCCTTACTAACCGCTGGGCACCATAAAAAAAGAGAAGATGAATGGAAGTTTAGCTAATATAATCCCCAAAACACCCACACAGAGACGATATGACTTGCCCAGTCTTCCTATATAGAAAATGAGTGTAAACAAAAAGTGGTAACTTGCTCAAGAAAATGGAAAAGTATGTCTGATGTCAAGAATTGAGTTCTTAAGCAGAATTCCATACTGGTGGTGTCAACCACTTTTCAGTGCTGTGTGACCCTGGGCAAATCATATCACCCCTGAGTCTCAGTTTCCTAATCCGAGAAATGGGAAGAATAGGTCCTTCCTGCAGGGTTGCTGTGAAAATTAAAAGTAACCAAGATTTATATTTACGTCAGCACCTGGTACCGAGTGTTAGCCATCATTATTGTTCATTTCATTTTCATTTTGAAATGAAACATTTCATTGTGGACTAATCACTGACCAAGACAGTTGCAGTTCTTACCCTCCTGGAGCTCACAGGCCAGGAAAGAGACAGCCCCATGACAGCCCAGAACAGTCAGGGCTTGAAGGGGCATGTCCAGGGTTATGGGAAGTCAGAGGCAGGCGCGTGGGCGGAAAAGGGAGGGGGAAGGCATCCTGGAGGAGGGGTCCTGTGAACTGAAACCTTGAAGCATGAGCAAGTGACCAGGTTAATTGGCAGAGCGTAAGATGAACTGAGGAAATGTGAAAGGCAGAGGAAGCAGCATGTGCAAAGGCCGAGGGGTTAACTCTAACAGTTTGAGTGGACAAGGCTGAGGAAGAGACATGGATGCTGGGGACAGAAGAGGGGGCCGGCTCTTGCGGGATAGCCTGGAGTCCGGACTATCCCGAGAACTCACCATCCTTCTTGATCTTCTCGTTGAGATTGTTGATATAAATAGTGTGGTTGGGGCGGGTCTCGGGAACTGCCATGGAGTGAGTTGCTGAGGTAGGGCTGAAAGAATGAAAAAGTCCCACTCAGCCCTGGGTTTCTGCAAATCCTTCGACCCAACGCGGGCTGTTTAGGGATCCTCCTTTCAAGAGGAAGTCAGGTAAAGCAGAGAGAAGGGAAGAGGGAAGAACAGCTCGGAAAACAAAGCAAACGCAGGACACCGCTTCTCCTCCCCGCGTGGTGAGGGAAATCTCGTGAGGTTTACTACGAGTCCCAGAATGCTCTACGCGACTCAGTAGGCGAGTGTCCTAGGTGGCGATTCCCACTGGCCCACGACCTCAAAGGCGGTCCAGGAGAAAAAGCCCGGATGTAGAGGCAGTTAAGGAGGGAGGGACGACTTTGCAGAGCCCTGGCCTCGAGCAGCAGGAAAAGAGTTCCCCCACACGGGGCGCGGGAAGACCCGGGCGCCAAGCCCTCCACCCGCCAGGCGCCCACGGCCGCCAGCGCCCGAGGATACTCACCGAAAGAGTCTCAGCTCCCGCAAGTGGCTTCTGCTACGTTGCTGAGCGCCGACCACAAAACTTCCTCTCCTGGTCCCGCCTTTGTCTTTCTACAAGCCAATCCCTGCGCGGAATCCTGGTAGCTTGGCCAATCAGAATCCTGGGCCCAGATTTTGCCAATCAAAACGGCACTTGGGTTCCCGCCTCAGCAGGAAAACTCCGCCCACCGCCTGCAAGCCCTCCTCCTTTTGCGGCACCCGGGGCTACGGACCAATCAGTGAAGGCCGCGCCCTTTCTCGCGCTTCCTGCCAATCGGAACGCGATTCTCGCGGCAGTCTCTTCGGAGGCCTTTCTTTGGAAGCCCCACCTCTCCCCAGCCGCTACGCGTTCTGTGTCACGTGATTGTTAAAGGGGCGGACACGAGTTGCGAGTTTTACCTCCGGGTTTGGGGAAGGTTGTGCGCCGCGGCCGCCATTTTGCTGGAAGGGGAGGCGCGTCTTAGTTCGCGACTCCGTACCCTATCCCAGCGGTATCGCGGCTCCCAACGACCTCCGATCTATGAGCCTTCCCCAACCCACAAGACTCTTCCTGTTGCGCTCTGATTTCAGGACTTTCTCCACGACTAGGCTGTTTTCCCTGCCAGGTGTCCTTTTGACCTCTTGACCTCTGACTCAAAGGTCAGCTCTAAGGTTCCAAACTCGGGTCTGGGATGCGAAGGGGCGATCTGTTCTAAATTCCCCAAGTCTTTAGCACTGGGGCCGTAAATCCCACGCTTTAGGTGCCTCGTCCCAGGTCTGAGCTTTCATGTCCTGAAATTGAACGCCAGGTTTCCAAATCTAGCCAGGGATAAGAAGTTAACTCCTACTAAGTGTCACTCCTTGAGCCCTGCATCCCAACTTATACCACAAATCTGGTTCCACATTAAAGGACCCCGTTAACCCTCAGATTCCTTGTGATTTAAGTCAGCCTCAATCCCAGCTCCCAGGGTTCCAGATTTTAGCCCTGGTTTTTTCAGTCCCACTGCTCAGCCCCCAAAATCTGGAACTCAGTTCTAAAACCTTCAAAATCTCCATCCCTGCGACCAGCACATTTTGGAGGATCCTTCCCTCTCTCATTCTCGATCTTCCAACCCAAGTCACAGACCCCAAAATGATTTCTCCATGCTCTCCTTCTTTAGAGCCACCAATTCCTCCTCCCCAAACCCCTGCATCCCAGGCCCCCGTAATTCCACCTCCTCTCCTACCCCCAAATCTCCCGGAATTAGCTTTTCCACCTTCTCCCTCAAGTCTCCAGACCCCTATTCCCCCACCACCCCCACTGCCGCCTCCACCCCCTACCACCGGGTTTTCTCCCCCTCACGTCTTCGGCTTGGAGAAGAGCCAGCTCCTGAAGGAGGCCTTGGAGAGGGCCGGCCCAGTCCCCAGGAGCAGAGAGGACGTGAAGAGGCTCCTGAAGCTGCACAAGAACCGGTAGGGTCCCCATGCCCCTTCCCACCCACCCACCCAGGGTCTCACCCAACCACTTGTCCCCAGATCACTGCTGCCATCTCCTCTTGGGGTTTCCCATTTCCTCAAGGTCAAACAGTCTGACTGCTTCAGCCCCCTTTCTTAGACCTCTTCAGTGGCGGTGTGTCTTCAGCAATGAGGAAAGCTGCCCTCACAAGAGCACCTCGTCCAGTGGGAGAGACAGATCCCTTCCTCCACCAAACAGTGACAGCCCAGAGTGGTCAGAGCCATGAGGAGGGAGCCCAGAGGGAGTGCCTGACCGAGGCTGGGGGGTCAGTGGGGCCTGCCTGAAGGAGGGGATCCCTGAGTGCTGTCGAGCAAGTTATGCTGGGGTACGTGATGAGGAGAGTAAACAGCTTGTGCCCAGGCCCAGAGTGACGTGAAGAGATGTTCTTTTCAAGGACCTGCAAATATTTCTTTATTGGGACAGAGGAGGTGGCACATGTGGGTTTCCCAGGTGGGCAGGAGCAGACCACACAGGGCATGGCAGGGCGGGCGTGTGAAGGAAGGTGGACCGTCCTCAGGGCACTGGGGAGCTGTGGAATGGATCTGTGCCCTTCCAGGGAGGGAGAGAGACTGCCTTGGAGGAGTAGAGTGGTGAGATTGGAGTCTAGGGGCCCAGGAGGAAGCTGGAGCATCAGGAGATCAGGCAGGAGGGGAGGGGGCTAGACTTGGGCTGGAGCTGAAGGGAAGAGGGTCAAGTGACCTGCCCAGACTCACTGAAGAAACTTCCAGCTCTCTAGACAAGTTTATAATCTGCACTAAATGCCCCAAGCATAGTGAGGCAAATTTTTTGTTTGTTTGTTTTTTGTTTTGGCCGTGCTGCGCAGCTTGCAAGATCTTAATTCCCTGACCAGAGATCGAACCCGTGCCCCCTGCAACGGAAGTGCAGAGTCCTAACCACTGGACCGCTGGGGAATTCCCCCATAATGAGGCAAATTTAATGCAAGTAACAACTACCTGTTATATGCCAGGTGCTGTTCTAAGTGTTTTTACTTATTAATTTAACCTCAGCAATTCCATGAGACAGGAACTGTTTTTTTTTTTTAGTTGAAGTATAGTTGATTTACAATGTGTCAGTTTCAGGTGTACAGCACAGTGATTCAGATATATATATGTAAAAACATACATATATACGTCTGTATATATTCTTTTTTTTTTTTTGTATATATTCTTTTTCAGATTCTTTTCCCTTATAGGTTATTATAAAATATTGACTATATAGTTCCCTGTGCTATACAGTAGATCCTTGTTGTCCAGTAGGTCTTATTTTATAGACAGTAGTGTGCATCTGTTAATTCCAAACTCCTAATTTATCCCTCCCCCTGCAAGATAGGAACTATTATTGTCCCATTTTCCACATGAGGAAACTGAGGCTCATAGAGGTGAAGTCACTTAGCCACGGTGCTTAGGAGAGGAAGGGCATGGCACTGGGGCTCCCTGCTTCGAACCACTGTACTGTGATAATCATCTCCTCTCATCAGGAAGGTGCCCCCCTCAGCCTTACTCTTTCACTGGCTTTGGGATAGAAATATAAGCACATTGCCCAGCACCTCCTGAGCCCTGGTGGGGGAGAGGGGGGAGGGGTTGGGATCACCAAAATATTCTGAGCGGCGTCCCCAGGAATGGGGCTGGGGAAGCCTGTGAGGTGTCTATCAAGGTGATCTCTTAGGCCTGGAACAGTTGTTACCTGGTTTTGCTCAAGGCTGAGTGGAAGGGATTCCCACCGTATCTAACTGCCTGAAAAACAAGTTTGAGAGGGGAAAAGCATTCAGAGTTTGGGTATTGATAAAATTCATATTTTATGGCAAGACGAGAGAATTTTAAACATGAAATTTTTCTTCGCCCATTGGGGCCTCCTCCCTCCCATTTAGCATGTATTGTGCGTTTGCATTAACCAGACCTCCTTAGGGGATAACATTTCTTCTTGATCTCATCAAGGGTCACAACTCCTTAGGAGACAGCTTTCCTTCTTAATTTTGTTAAGGGATCGCAATGACCCATGACCCATAACTTGCTTTGTACTTGTAGATCTGGATTGAGTAAGCTGTCAATAATATGTCATTTGACATATAACCAACCCTTTGTCTCAAAAACTTATATATAACTGTGTTTTGATCTCTCACAGGTGGAACAGTCCTCAGAGCTTTCTGAGAGACTGTCTCCCAGGTTATAATCCTCAGGTTGGCTCGAATAAAATTTTCTCTTTCTTTCTTAGATTGACTATTGATTAATTTTTTCATCCATGGTGTAGAGACACCCCTTCTAATAACTTAATCCCTCTGGCTCCTAGTTGCAAAGCTTTTGCACATCTGCTCTCTGCCCCTTCAGTAACTGAGGGAAAGAGCAGGGAGCAGCAGGCAGAAGGATGATTCCCACTGAGCAGATGTGGAAACTGAGGTTGGGGAGGGGCGGGGTCTCAACAGGGATGAAGGAAGTCTGGCCCAGCCAAGAGCGGCCCTCGGGCCTTAGGACAGCTGGGCCCATGTTCCTCCCCTTCAGCATCCCTGACACCCCACTCCCAGCCAGCCCTCGATGGGGGGGACCCTAGGAGCTGGTTCCCGCATGACCTGAATGCGACTGTGATTCAGTTTCAGAAGTGACCTGCAGTGGATCCTCTTCTGTGCTGACCTGCCCTCCCTCATCCAAGAAGGCCCTCAGTACGTGCCCTAATCCGGGACCCCAACGCCTTGGCCGGCCGTGTGTTCTGAGCCTCTGCCCTCGCCAGGCTTTGTGAGGATTGACCCAGGAGTGTGGGAAGAGTGGGTTCATCCCAGGCAGCCTGGGGAGAAGGAGGAGGCCGAGGAGGGGAGGGAGAGGGGGAACCTACCAGGTGAGGGTCCTGGGTGCATGCGCAGTAAACAGTTGGAACGAATAAGCAAGTGAACAAACGAACCTGGTCCATTATCTCTGACACCACCCTGGCACCTGCTCCTCCTAGAAGCCCAGGTGACATCTCTCCCTACCCTCCTACCCACACCCCCAGCCCTCCAGCCCTGGTTCAGGCCTTGGCCAGCCTCTGTCCCAGGAGGGGGAGTCAGGTCTCCCCACTTGGCCTGGGAGAGGAGAAGGGAATTCCCCCAGGGCGCAAATCTGTTCCCCACACTCCAGTTTCCAGGCGAGAGGGGGCCCAGGAAAGACACGAGTTAGGGGTTGGGGGGCTGGTCCTGTGTCTCCCCAGGTGCGGGCTGGTGGCCTTGTGGATGGCAGGCGCTCTCCTGGCGCCCCTCAGCGGCACCCCCCTGGAGAGACTGGTGCAGGTGGCCATGGAGAGAGGTTACACGGCCCAGGGGGAGATGTTCTCAGGTAGGTTGGGTGTGGAAGGGATTCAAGCCAGGTGTGCTGCAGGAGGGGACTGGAGAGCTTGGCTAGGACACACCGGGCACATAAGGGGGCTTTGTTCCATTCTTTGGGCCCTTGTCCCCCCCCCGCCCAGTAGAGCAGAGTGTCACAAGGTGGACTCTGGAGCCAGGCCACCTGGGGTTTCCAGCCCAGCTCTGCCATTTCCTGCTGTGTGACCACGGACAAGCAGCTTACCCTCTCTGTCCCTCATTTGCTGCATTTGTTCAGAGAGGTGATGGTCAAGGCGAGAGTTACAGGCGTTGATTCCCGAAAACCTTTGGCATGGTGCCAGGCACACAGCGATCGCTCTTTCTGTGTCTGCTCTGTCCCTGCAGTGACTGACATGGGCAGGCTGGCCCAAGAGGCACTGGGCTGCCAGGCAGAGGTGCTCTACGGCGGCCTGGGTGGTCCCAACAGAGACCACGTCCTGCAGCACCTCGTCGCCGGACATCCCCTGCTTATCCCGTATCCCAGGGCCAGGAAGGGAACAGCAGGGCAGGGGTGGAGACGGGTGGGTCCCAGGGCCACACCACAGCTTTGGCCTTAACCCCAGTGCCAGCTATGACGAGGACTTCAACCACGAGCCGTGTCAGAGGAAGGGCCACAAGGCCCACTGGGCAGTGAGTGCAGGTGGGTCCCCCCTCCCATGCCCTGTGCCCTCACCCTGGATCTCCCCAGCCCCCTGTCTCCCCTCCTCACATTCTTACCCTCGCACTGGCACCTCTCCACTACCCAAGGCAGGCACCAGGGTTGGGCCGTCCCTGTCCCTACAGGGTACTTAGCAGGGACCTGGTCAGCAACAGGCACTTCAGTGTCCGCCAATCAGGGTTTTCCACAAACAGAAACTCAGAGCGCAGACAAGGATCAGACAGTCTGGGCTGCAGACTTGGTCCAGCCACTTCCAGGCTCTGTGACTCTGGGCCTCCATTGCCCTATATCTGCAGATCAAGGCGACAGTAGCACCCACATCATAGGCAGAAGACGTAAAACTCTTTGAACGGTGCCTGGTATGTTACACGTCTCAGTAAGTGTTAGCTACGGTCAGCATCCTCGTCTTCCCACCTGCCTGAGAGGAGGCCAGAGCTGCACGTCAGGTGGCCTGGATGGAGGCTCCCTTGTGTGCATGCCTCTCTGAGCATTGCTCTTCTGGACAGCTGGTGACAACTAGGTGACGATGTTTGCTCTGTTCAGTGCCGCCGTGGCACCTCCCTGTGCTGACAGGCTGTTGGAGGCCGGACTTAAAATGCCTGCAGCTCTAGAGCGCAACACCATGGGTCCAAATCCCGGCCCTGCTGTCTGCCTGCTGGCCCGTGCTGACCTCTCTGTGACAGCGTGGGGATGGAGGCAGCACCTACCCTGGAGGGCTGTGGTGGGACTCAGGGAGCCCCAGCCCCTCGTCAGGGCTCAGCTCCCACTCACAGCCTCCCTCTCTCCTCCCAGGGGTCCTGCTGGGTGTGCAGGGTATGCCCAGCCTCGGCTACGACGAGGACCCTGAGCTGCCAGGCCTGTTCCACCCAGCACCCGGCACGCCCCGCCAGCCACCGTCCCTGCCAGAGGAAGGCTCCCCAGGAGCCGTCTACCTTCTCGCCAAGCAGGGCAAGAGCTGGCACTACCAGCTGTGGGACTACGACCTAGTCCGGGCCAGCAACCTGCAGCTGACGGACTTCTCGCCCTCTCGGGCCACCGATGGCCGGGAGTACGTGGTGCCCGTCGGCGGGCTGCGGGCCGGCCTCTGCGGCCAGGCCCTGCTCCTGCGACCACGGGACTCCGGCCACTAGCCTGCTGCAGCCCCGAGCCGGGGTGACGGGGCGCGGCCACAGCTCGGCTGTGTCACCTTTCGCAGAGTGCCCCATCTTCTCCTCTGTGCGACAGCCTGGGGGCTTGGGCTGGATCTCTGAGGACCTCCAGCCAGAGATCCTTCATGCAGGGTCCCCCCCGAATCCATCCAGTCCCAATCCTGGGCCTCAGCTCCCCCAAGCCCGTCCCCACAGTATTGAGCACCTACTCTGGGCTGGGGTTATAGCCAGGAGCCCCGCAGACAAGCGCCCTCTCTGCAAGACAGAGACTGCCCACCGCTCAGACCCCAGGGCTTGTGCACCCCGCCTCGGTATTGCAGCCACCCGTTTCTGGCTGCTGTCCGCCCTCTCTCTGGACCCCTTGCTGTTTCCCAGTGTCCATGTGGAGCCGGGGAAGCCTTTTAAAACGCAAACCAGGGACTTCCCTGGCGGTCCAGCGTTTAGGACTCCGCGCTTCCACTGCAGGGGGTACAGTTCGATGGGGGGGGGGGGGAACTTGAGACCCTGCATGCCATGTGGCACAACCAAAAAACAAACAATGTAAACCAGGTCTCAGCACTCCCCTCCAGAGAAGCCTCCAGCACCTACCTCCTCGATACTTCTTGCAGGGCAGGGACTAAACTCACCCCGCCCCAGGTCACCTCCCTTACCCCAGGCTGTTCTTCCTCACGCTTTCTGCCACCAGCCAGGCATAGTGGCCTCTCAGGTGCCTAGGGTGTCCTGTCTCCCCCACCCCCAGCCCTGTGTTACAGACAATTCTGGAACCACTCTACCCTGGCTCCTTGTCACTTCCTCCGGGAAGACTCCCTTGGGCTGCGCACCTCCTCCACCTATGTATTCTCCTGATTTAAAAACAAAAGCAAAAGCCTCCAAGACTAGTTTTTTGTGCCAACCCCTTTACACCCGTTAACTCATCAAATCCTCCAACCCTGTAAGGAAGGTACTAGATCCTCCCTGTTTGACAGATGGAGAGACTGAGGCCTGAAGAAGTGCAGTCACTGGCCTAAGGTCACATGGCTGGCAAGTGGCAGGGCCGGGATTCAAACCAGGCAGAGTGTACCTATACAGATGGGGGAGGGGGACAGGGAAAGAGAGAGAGCATTTAACGAATACCTATTGCATCCTTCAGAAAGGGGAGGAACACATCTGTCTTGGTCACTGCTGTGTCCCCCATGCCCAACAAAGGGTTTTATTAGAAACTACAGTGTAGTGTTTCTTACCCACCCCAGCCCTGACACCCTGGTTGGCACTGTATCTGGTGCACTGTCCTGGGAGCCCTGGAGGACAGGGCTTGGAGTTGTCTTGGTCACCCCTGTGTCCCCTGCACAGAGCCGGGCACAAGAGTAGCAACTCAGTGAAGCGGATGAATGAACCCGGCCACTCTGAGCCTGCCTCTGCCCCAGACCAATCATCCCATCACCCCACCCGACGCTAATGCTCCAATTATGAGCTTTGAGCCCACAAGCCCCAGATGCAAAAGACAAAGGTGACTGTAAATGTGCTGTTTATTGGGGTGTCGTCATGGGAAGGCAGTGAAGCAGTTTTGCCTCCTGTTCCCCAGCGCTGCCCCATCTTAACAACTACCTCTCATATAAATAAGTATAAAGATGGTCAGTAGAAAAGGAGCACACGTCAGCTGGAAGACCACGTTAGAGCTTTGGCTAAGGGAGAGGGGGGCACCTGTCCTCCCCAAGCCCAGCCTTGTGGGCCAGGAGCCCAAAGTTAGGTGCAGGAGGAGGACAGAGGGGCACTACCCACACCTCAGAGTGCTGGGGTCTTTGGTTTGGACCAGGTTGCAGGCCCACCTACCCTGCACCGCAGGCACAAGCGGGGCCTTTTCACAGCAGAGGCCAGGGATGGGGGCCCTCCCGAGGAAGGCAGCTGGTTCCCGAGCCTGCTTTTCCCTTTTCCTTCTGAATGCCCTTCCTGCCACCACAGTCCGCTAGGAGGAAGGAGACAGAAAAGGGTAAAGGGCAGAAGGAGGAAGTCCCGAGGCTGAGGCTGGCGCCTGAGGAACAGGGCTGTGCTGGCCACGGTGCTGGCGTGGGACGTGGCTGTGGTTTCAGTCTGCAGGGGGCGCAGCAGAGTTCTCCCAGGAGCAGGGCAGGAGCCCACGGGGCCAAGGGCGGGCAGGACAGGGTGAACGGGGCCCTGCCCAGCAGTGGCAGGTCTCAAGCCAGTCCCAGGGTGCCACACCCTCAGAGCCTCTGTCAGCACTTGGAGGGACCCCAGATGAAGAGACTGGGCTGTAACTCTCCCGGGCGGGCCAGCCAAGGGCTGCTGCATTTGTTCACAAATGAGGTCCGGTTCTCTGGCCTGCCAGGGGCAGCTCGCAGAGGGAGGGGCTGACGAGGAGGCCGAGGTTACAGTCATCCGTGTGGTGACAGGCCTGAGGTCACGCCTGTGCCCTGCAGCACGTGCACGTGGTTTAGTTGTGGCCCCTGCAGCCCCTCAGAAGCCTTCCTGGCTGGTCAGGGGACCCAGTCTGGTTCTGACTCACCGCAGGACCCAGCCGTGGCACGCGCCTCTCAGGCTCTTAACGACCTCCCCGCCCCCGAGAGGGTGCGGTGCCACCCGATCGCCAAAGCCCTCTGCATCTTCTGCATTGGTCCTGCGTGGTGTGCAGTGCAACCTTTCCCATCCCTGGACTTCAGGCCCCCATGCATCTCGGGGTCTCTCCAGCCAGATGGGCACCATCCAATAAATAAACGTGATGGTGGGTGAGCAGGTCAGCTATGGGCCAGGCCCTGGAGGAGGCGAATCACGTTGTCCAGGCCCCAGAGGTAGCCGTCCTCGCGGTTGCCCTCAGCCCAGGGCAGCCGGTGGCTGAGTGTCTGGTGGTCAGGCAGGGCCACTGTCTTGCCAAAGTCGATCATCCAGACCTTGGCCAGGCCGGTGTGGTCATGCACAAAGAGGAGGGAACTGCCTACCACCTGCAGAGGGAGAGGCAGGAGGTTAGAGGGAGGGGCAGGCACTGGCCAAGGTGCCGGCCCCACAGACTGCTGGGCGGGGTGGCTGACGGCATGAACTTTGGAGCCAGGCTGCCTGGGTTCAAACCCTAGCTCTGCCACTTACGGCTGTGTGGCCTTGGGCAGGGGACTTAACTTCTCCTTATCTCTGTGTCCTCGTATACAAAGTGGGAATAACGGAATAAGAGTACCATTTACCTCAAAGGTTGCTGTGTATATTATGTGTGAATTAATCCATAGAAAGCTCTTAGAAGAGTTGCCCGTATAAACAAATGCAAAACAGTGGTAACTATTATCCTTTTTCAAGCTGAGGTACAAACTCAAATGCCTGCAGGATCCTGAAGCCGTCAGAGGGGCCTGACGGGGACTGAGGGAGTGGATAACGCCTCCCCGCGGGAAGAGGCAGCAACCACTCAGCCCCAGCGGACTGCTGCTGGTGACGCCAGGCAAGTGGCTTCCTTTGTCCGGCTCGGTTTCCTCATCTGTAGAATGGGGGTGATGGTTAACTGCCCCGCCTCCTGGGGTCACTGCAGCATTCCACGTTCCACAGCTCACAAGCTGCCTTGTGGAGCTGGCCACACAGCCCTCCGGAGATACTGGGTTGTTTTTTCTTTTTTAGTTAGAAATACATTCCTTCCCTTCATCTAACGCCAGGTTTGCAAGCCTCTCCCTTTTTCTAGTCGGGTTTCAGACACCAGTGCTCCCAGAGAACCCGGATGACTGGGCAGGCGAGCAGGTGGCTGTCAGAAGAGGCAGACGCTGCCCAGCTCTGGATGGCTGTTGGCATGTGGCGAGCGGCCCAGGGTTACCATGTCTCTCGTGGTGCCAAGAGAAACTGGAAATCCCGATTTTAGTGTGAACTCTCATGTTTTCAATGTTGGCAACTAATTTTTTTAAATGTTTAGTCACCGGGCAGGTGAAACCAAACCTGAGGACAGAAGAGGTGGGGTCCCCAGGCCTCCTCTTCGTGACTTGCGTGTAAAGCTCAAAGGCAGTAACAAGGGTGATGAGGGTGATGTTTGGTGATAACAAACGTGACCATAAAAGCTGGCACATACTGCAGGGTTCCTATGGGCTGGGCTTTAACTATATTAATCCACTTAACCTTCGTTACACCCGTGCAGCAGGTGCTACTGTTACCCTGTCCTACAGGTCAGGAGACAGGCCTGCGGAGCTGCTGCCCAGGCTCAGGTGGCTGGGATTCGAACACAGGCTGGCCTGACGCCCAGATCGGTGCTCTTTCAGAAGTCAGTGATATCAGGAAAAAGAGGAGAGAGGGGCTTGAGAGGGGAGGCGGAAGAACTCGGAGATAGACACAGTGACGTCACCACGGACTTTCTGAGACAGCCCCAGAGAGACGAATGTTTCCAAAGAGACACAGGCTGTGGAAAGGAGAGAGAGGAAAGGGGAGGGGGGAGAGCCACCAAATGAGGAAGGCAGGTAACAATAATTGTAAATAATCATGGGTATAAAATAATCACAAGAGCACTTCTGTGCTCCTTACGGCGCTCTGCATTTGCTCATCTCCCACCTCAGCAGCTCTATAAGGAAGGTACTACTGTTCCTCCCCACGTTAGGAGGAAACTGAGGCCTGAGAGGGTAGGTCATATGCCCAGGGTCACACAGCAGAGCCAGCCTTCATCCCAAGGCCACCTGGCTGGGGTCCATGCTCCTAACTGTCCCACCTCCCTGAAATACCTCGTGCTGCCTGCCCTAAAGAAGCAAACCCCAAAACTCGGGGCTTCCTTTTGTAGCTTTGGCCTGTGACCCTGTTGGTGGTTTCTCCTGAGTACCACCTGGACCCCGACACTCCCCCTCACACAGGGCCCTCTCTTCCCATGGTGGCCGGGGCTCGCACCTCGTGGGTCTTGAAGAAGGGGGAGTTCTCCAGAGCTTCACGAAGTTCTTCTAGGCGTGCCACATACTTTTTCTGTGCATGAGAGGGAGGATTTCTTGGTTAGCTTATGGACTTTGTGGGTCCTTACCCACCTTGAGGTCTGACCTCATCCCATACCTCCAAAGGAGTAGGCATACCCCAGCCAGAATGGGATAAAGGGGGCCATGGGGAAATGGGAGGTGGGGGGGGGCAGGGATTGGATGCATCAGGGTGGCACAGACAAGAGTGTGGTTGGGGACTTCCCTGGTGGCACAGTGGTTAAGAATCCGCCGGCCAATGTAGGAGACACGGGTTTGAGCCCTGGTCCGGGAAGACCCCACATGCCGCGGAGCAACTAAGCCCGTGCACCACAACTACTGAGCCTGTGCTCTAGAGCCTGTGAGCCACAACTACTGAGCCCGTGTGCCACAACTACTGAAGCCCGCGTCCCTAGAGCCTGTGCTCCACCACAAGAGAAGCCACCGCAATGAGAAGCCCTCACACCACAACAAAGAGTAGCCCCTGCTCCTGCAACTACAGAAAGCCCATGTGCAGCAACGAAGAGCCAATACAGCCAAAACTAAATAAACGAATACAATAAATAAAAATTTTTAAAAAAAAGAGTGTGGTTGGTAGATTACATGAATACCCACAATTCCTAGCAGCTCCTCCCACCAAGAGGTGGAGTCTTTCCCTTGTAATCTAGTCTTGGTCTCATGACTTGCTTTGGCCAATAGAACATGGCGAGAATGATGGTGGCCATTCTGAGCCTAGCCATCCAGAGGCTTTGCTTTTTCACTTGTTCTCTTGGCCCGCTGCTTCCACCGTGAGAACAAGCACACGCTGGGCTGCTGGTTCGAGCCAGGAGCCGAGACAGTGAGGCAGCCACCAGACGTGAGAGCAGGGCCCTCCCACCAGCTGGCCTGATGGTGAACAATGCCAGCCAGTGTCAGCCAACCTCGGCCCAAGGCAAAAGACCGTTGACGTGGGAGGAACAACGATGGTGGCGGTCCTAAGCTGCTAAATTTGGGGGCATAGGTGTCCCGCTCACCAGGATCGCGCGGTTCCCATCCACAAAGTCCTCCAACACCTTTGTCACCTCCTCCAGCTTCCGCGTCTTCTTGAAGTTAGTGTTGCAGGTCCCATCGGCTTTCTACAGGATGAGGGGTGTCATACCTTTTCCTTCCCACGCCCAACACCAAGCAGCCTCAGGCACCTCCAGGGGCCACCTACCCGCCTCCAGGCTCACCTGCTGTTCAGGGGAAGCTAGCCCACCTGCCTAGCCCCAAGTCATACTCCTAAACAACCAGTCCTTCAAGTCTAACCTTGAACCCCCTGGTTGAGCCAGTCTAGCCAAGTGGGCTTTGGAGCTGGGTGGATCTAGCTTTGAATCATGGCTCTGCTAATTCCTAGCTAGGTGGCGTTAAGCAAGTCACTTCACCTGCCTCAGCCTTGATTTCCTCATCTGGAAAATGGGAATTGTGTTAGTATCTACCTCCTAAAGCTGGTATAAGGATGAGGAGAGATTGGGTGTGTAGGATACACTGCACAGTGCCTGGCACATAGTAAGTAAGCACTCAGTAAAAGAGACTAATGTTATTTTTTGTCTGAGAGGGGCACAGAGAGCCCCCTGAGTCATTCTGCCATGCTGTGCCAGGTGCCCTGTGGGCAATGGTTAACATGGAGGTAACAGCACAGGTAACAGCACAGATGAGGGATGCAAATACTGAATAAGATCATCACAAAGGGAGATAAGAATAATGGAGTATAGGGAGTTATAAGGAGGTAAAGAGAGGGCCCTGAACTAGTTGGATGGAAATCAAGGAGGGCTTCCCAGAGAAAGTGAAACTTGGAAGGAGTCAGGAAAATGACTGGGAGTCAGTCAACCAGGGGAACAGGGGAAAAGTAGTCCTGGCACAGGAAACAGCATGTGCAGAGGGCCTGTGGCAGGAGAGAACAGGACCCTTTCAAAGAAATGAAAGTGCTTCACTGTGCCATCTACAGGGGACTGTGGCACATCCACAAAGAGCTATTATAGAAGGAATAGGAAGGAAGGGAGGGAGGGAGTTAGGGAGGAAGAGGATCTCCTATCTCTCTACGAAATGATATGGGAAACTCTCCAGGACTATGCCACCTTTTGTAAAAAGAAAAAAAAGGGAGGAGGGACTTCCCCGGTGGTCCAGTGGCTAAGACTCCACGCTCCCAATGCAGGGGGCCCGGATTCAACCCCTGGTCAGGGAACTAGATCCCACATGCCGCAACTAAGAGTTAGCATGCCGCAACTAAAAAGATCCTGCATACTGCAACTAAGACCCAGCGCAGCCAAATAAATAAATTAAAAAATGGGAGGAAAAGGTAGTATATACAACTGCATTTGTTTGTATATACAGGAAGAAATATAAGAAACTGATAAAGTGGTTCCCCATGAGGAGGGGGTGGTGGAGGGACAGAATGGGAAGGAAGGCAACAGGGTTGGGAGAGAGATTTCTCCTATATATCCTTTTATAATATTATTTTGACTTTCGAGCTGTGTGAATAGCTATTCAAACAATTAGATTTAATTTACAAAAAAAAGAAAGATAGGGGCTACCCTAGTGGCGCAGTGATTAAGAATCTGCCTGCCAATCAGGGGACATGGGTTCGAGCCCTGGTCCGGGAAGATCCCACATGCCGCGGAGCAGCTGGGCCCGTGAGCCACAACTACTGAGCCTGCGTTCTAGAGCCCATGCTCCGCAACAAGAGAAGCCACCGTAATGAGAATCCCGCGCACTGCAACGAAGAGTAGCCCCCGCTCTCCGCAACTAGAGAAAGCCCGCGCACGGCAATGAAGACCCAATACAGCCAAAAATACATAAATAAAATAAACAACTTTTAAAAAAAGAAAAAAGAAATGAAGAAAAGAGAACATTTTTCTCCATAAGGAGGAAAAAGCCCCTCCAGCTGCTGTGTTGGATGATGGATCAGAGGAGGCGAGACCAGCATCTGGGAGGCCAGGGAGGCTGAGGCAGGAGAAGATGCAGCTGGACTAGGACAGGGTCTGGGTCTTGGGGAGGGGAAAGAAGATGGAATCAAGAGACCTTCAGGCAGATGGATAAACAAAACTTGGTCTGTGATAGACACAGGGGTAAGAGAGAAGCAGGACCCCTCCTAGTGCATCTTTCCATCCTCTGCAGTCTCCTGCTCTCTCTCCAGATCTTGCTTCTTTCCTGCTTTCTCTGACACCCTGGTTCCTTGGGAAGCCCTGCCTCAGATCTAGCTCTTAGCCCTCTACAAACAGGCTAGAAGCTCCTGGCCCTCACCTTGATGCCCTCGATCCGGAAACCCAGGGTGGAGGTCGAGCTCAGGGTCTCCCTCCACTGCATGTAGCGGGGCTTGGTGACTGCACCCTGGGCATGTTCCTCGGGGGTGGGGGCCCCAGGGTCCACAGCCACCATCTTCTCATACATGTCCTTCCGGGGCCGGGGCCGTTCTCGCGCCTTCACCAGCTCCTCCTCCAGGTAGGTCCTGGGACACAGAGGATATAACAAGGGAAATTATGAAGAACAAAGCTGGAGGACTTACACTCCCTGATATCAAGGCATGTTACAAAACTACAGTGTGGCACAAGAATAGACAAATAGATCAATGGACCAGAACAGAGTCCACAGATACACACACGTGTACGTTCACCCAATTTATGACAAAGAAGGCACCACAATTCAGTGGGGAAAGGGCAGTCTTTTCAATAATTGGTGCTAGGTCAATAGGATATCCATATGGCGGTGGGGAGAAGGGAATGAACCTCGATCCTTACCTCAGGCCATATACAAAAATTAAATCTAGGTGGATTGCAGATCCAAATGTGATAATTAAAACAAAGCTTGTAGAAGAAAACATAGGAGAAGATCTTTGTGACCTTAGAGTAGGCAGATTTCTTAAACACAAAGCTACTAACCATAATGAAAAAAATTGACAACCTGTACTAAATTAAAAGTCCTTCTCCAGGGCTTTCCTGGTGGCGCAGTGGTTAAGAATCCGCCTGTCAATGCAGGGGACACAGGTTCGAGCCCTGGTCCAGGAAGATCCCACATGCCACGGAGCAACTAAGCCCGTGAGCCACAACTACTGAGCCCGCGCTCTAGAGCCGGCATGCCACAACTACTGAAGCCCGCATGCCTAGAGCCCGTGCTCTGCAACAACTACTGAAGCCCGCATGCCTAGAGCCCGTGCTCTGCAACAAGAGAAGCCACCGCAATGAGAAGCCCGCGCACCGCAACAAAGAGTAGCCCCCGCTCTCAGCAACTAGAGAAAATCCGTGTGCAAGCAAAGACCCAATGCAGCCAAAAAATTAAATAAATGAATAAATTAATTAATTTAAAAAAAAATTCCTTCTCGGGACTTCCCTGGTGGCACAGTGGTTAAGAATCTGCCTGCCGGTGCAGGGGACATGGATTTGATCCCTGGTCCAGGAGGATCCCACATGCTGTGGAGCAACTAATCCCGTGCACCACAACTACTGAGCCTGCG
This sequence comes from Eubalaena glacialis, assembly GCF_028564815.1. Taxonomy (NCBI): domain Eukaryota; kingdom Metazoa; phylum Chordata; class Mammalia; order Artiodactyla; family Balaenidae; genus Eubalaena; species Eubalaena glacialis. The sequence goes on along the minus strand of NC_083733.1, from coordinate 57,354,822 downwards.
CTTTAGAGCCCGCGAGCCACAACTACTGAAGCCCGCATGCCTAGAGCCCATGCTCCGCAGCAAGAGAAGCCACCGCAATGAGAAGCCCGTGCACCGCAACCGCAACAAAGAGTAGCCCCCACTCTCCGCAACTAGAGAAAGCCCACGCGCAGCAACAAAGACCCAACGCAGCCAAACTAACTAAATAAATAATTAATTTAAAAAAAAACTTCTGTTTATCAAAAGACGTTAAGAGAGTGAAATGGGAGAGTTGGAGTATGTGTGTGTGTGTGTGTGTGTGTGTGTGTGTGTATCTCCAGCAAAGGACTTGTATCCAGAATATATAAAGAATTATAAACCTTTCTAAGAAAAAGAAAAAGAGAGACCAGTAGAAAAATGGGCACTTTTCCAAAGAGGATCTCCAAATGGCCAATCAATGCTCAAGTTGTTTGGTCATCAGAGAAATCGAAATTAAAACCATAACTATTCACCAGAATAGTTAAAAGTAATAAAACAGGTAATACAAAGTGTTGATGAGAAGATAGAACAGAGCTCTCATACACTGATGGCGGGAAAGGATGCTGGTACAACCGCTTTGAAGATTGGCTTGGCGCTATCTTCAAAAATGTCCCCCCGACCCTTCACCTCTGCTCCATGGCTGCCCCTGAACCTACCTGCTGCCCATCTTGCAGTCCATGATGGAGGGGTTCTCAAAGTCTGCCAGGAGATCTTCCATCTGGTTGAAGGCCTGGCCATCCTGCTGCACCATGCCATAGTAGGCTGGCACGAAAGGTCGCAGGGGGTCGCGCATCAGCCGCTCCAGGCTGCGCTGCTCATACTGACAGAAACGCTTTAGAATCCAACCATCCTCTCCTGCCTGGAAGTTCCCTATGAGCAGCAGTCAATGAGAGGGTCAAAAACTGAATGAGCAAGAGAATCCCCCCACCTCCTGTATGTATCAGGTCCTGGCCACCATCATCTTGCCTGACCCTTCCGCAATACTTTCTCTCCCTACCAGCAGTTCTCAAAATCTTGGCCAGAGGTGGTGAAGGAAGGACCTAGTTCTGCATTTTGTTTAAACAGAGTCCTGTTCACAGCACGCTGTGTCCTCATTTGTTTTGTAATTTTGGATTATGAGCTCTCGATCAGCAATGGGAATTTTTGTGAGATCTGAGTCAACAGCATGACTCTCCAAAGCAGATTTGCATTTGCTTCTGCCTGGAGTCCCAGAGTGCTAACAATCAGGGCCTTGTTAATTTACAAATCTGGCATTTTGTCGGCCATGCAGATAGTGTAGATTAGAATTACAAATTCTTATTGAGGCAGATAGTATTTTCAGATTATATTTTCCAAAGATGGCTGCAACAGTAGCTCATGTCCCACATGCTCTTCTAGAATTTTGCCACTCCCATCAAGAAGTGGAATCTAATTTTTTTCCTCTTGAATCTGAGAGGGCTTATGGCAGAAGAAACACTGTGACTTCAGAGTCTAAGTCATAAAAGGAGATGCAGCTTCCACTTTGTTGGCAGAGACACTTGCCTTTCAGTCCTGAGCTACCATGTAAGAAATCTGATTATTCTGAGGCCACCATACTGTGAGGAAGCCCAAGCAACTACACAGAGAAGTCACATATAGGCTTTCTAGCTGGCAGCCCCAACTGAGAACCAGCCAACAGCCAGCATCAACTGCCAGGTGTGTGAATGAATGAACCTCCAAAGGTCTCCAGCTTGCAGCCTTCGAGTTGTTGTAGCTGAATTCCCAGATATCACAGTGCAGCAACAAGCCATCCCTGCCATGCTCTGTCTGAATTCCTGACCCAAAACTTGTGAGTGTAATCAAATGGTTGTTTTATTCCACTAAGTTGTTTGTTTGTTTTTTTAAACCACCACTAAGTTTTGCGTTTTTCATTTTTCGTGTTTTTTAAACTCAGCAATAGTAACTAGGATGCATACAGATGGCAGGCCTATGTTTACAGTTTTAGGGGGGCCTTGCCTTTCTCTGACTCAGTTCTAAGGATGAACAGGCAGATAAGTTCCCTTCCTGCCTCCCTCTGCTGGTGGGTACAGTTGGTCTAGTCCGGCCCACAGCCTGTTTTTGTAAAAAAAGCTTATTGGAACACAGACACACTCACAAATTTATATATTAACTATGGCTGCTTTTGTGCTGCAACCACAGAGCTGAGTAGTTTATATTTATTATCTAGCCCTTTACCAAAAATGCTAGATTCTAGGCCTTGTGCTATTATGTGCTAAAGAGATTGTGCTAGGTCCTGGGGAAAAACCATTATAGCTGTTGTTTATTGGGGGCCTACTCTGCTCTGGCCACACGGTGAGGACGGGGACTGGTAATTGCCATTTATGAGGGGTCTGTCTCTCAATCTCAATATACATCTTGATTTTTAACCCTTTAGTTTACCCTGCAAGGGAGGTACGATTATCTCGCATTACAGATGAGGACACTGAGCCCCAGTGAGGGAAAGTAACTTGCCCAGGGTCATCCACAAATAAAGAGCGGAACTCGGATTTGAGCCCAGGCCCATCTGTCCCCATGGTCGAAGATTTGGCCCCTGCCACCGGGGTAACAGGAAACAGCCCTCCATCCTGATGTATGAATGGCCCAGCCCAGGCCTAAGCACTTTCCATGAAAGCCCCATGAGCGGGCTTCCCTGGTGACACAGTGGTTGAGAGTCTGCCTGCCAATGCAGGGGACACGGGTTCGAGCCCTGGTCTGGGAAGATCCCACATGCCGCGGAGCAACTGGGCCCGTGAGCCACAATTACTGAGCCTGCGCGTCTGGAGCCTGTGCTCCGCAACAGGAGGGGCCGCGATGGTGGGAGGCCCGCGCACCGCGATGAAGAGTGGCCCCCTCTTGCCGCAACTGGAGAAAGCCCTCGCACAGAGGCGAAGACCCAACACAGCCATAAATAAATAAATAAATAAATAAAAATTAAACTTTAAAAAAAAAAAAAGCCCCATGAGCTGGAGGCCGTCACCAAGCCCATTTTACAGATGGGGGAACTAAAGTACAAACGGCAGTTCCTTCCCCGCCCAGGCGTCTCTGCCCAGCCCTGCCTGTCCCCCACCCGCCCTTCTCCCCCCACACTCACCAGAGTGTCCAGACAGCTGGACCCAAGGGTAGTGTTTTCGGAAGGAGACCATGAAGGGCGAATACTTCAGCACTGTCTTCAGCTTCTTCCACGGTTTGTTCTGTGTGGGGCAGAAAGGGTGGGGTCAGGGCTAAGGCCGGGGACGGAGGGGGATGGCGCTGCTGCCATGAGATGGCACCAAGGTGGACCTGGGGTCCTTAGGGGGGCTTCCTGGGATCCCTGGGCCCAAGCTCGTTGGGGTGAGCAAAGCTCACTGACTTCAGCAATCACAAACTCCCCAGAGGCCTCAGCAAAGGCGGAGAGGAGTCTGTCCATTTGTCTCGGTGTCATCACTTTGTATCTGTGTCTCTCTGTCCTCGAAGGAGTAGAGATAGGCTAGGTTGTGTTGCAGTCACCAGCAACTCCCAAATCGTCCCCTGACATATATACACCAAAAAGGTGGAAGCCTGCTGTCCCTGAATTAAGTCAGACCTTCCAGGGAAAATGATAAAGGCAGGAGTTGATGAATGGAGGCCGAACCACAGAGAGAGACAGAAACAGAGACAGATGACAAAGTGATGACAAAGACAGGGACAAAGATGGAGACCGCAGCAGTCATGACAGCTGCTTACCAAATAGCTCCAGCCTGTCCCGCTACCAGGGATATCCCTGCCCTCTTGAACTTAGCTTTGGCCAATGAAATGTGAGCAGACGTGTCACTTTTGGGTGGAAGCCTTAAAGCCAATGAGTGACTCTCCATGTTCTTTTCCCTATTGTAGAAAGGGGTGGGGGACTGTAGGAAGAGAAACAGAGGCTGAGTGAAAACAGCATGGAGCAGGGCCGCCTCACCCACCACTGACCCACAGTCAATGTGAAGTAGGAAAGAAAATAATCCTTTGTTGGGAATTCCCTGGTGGTCCAGTGGTTAGGACTCCGTGCTTTCACTGCCAAGTGCCTGGGTTCAATTCCTGGTTGGGGAACTAAGATCCTGCAAGCCTTGGGGCCAAAAAAAAAAAAAAAAAAAAATCCTTTGTTGTTCCAAGTCACTGAGTTTGGGGGCTGTTTGTCACTATAGCAAATCCTGACCTCTTCCGACTGACACAGAGATAGGCACAGAGTTACTAGAAGAGAAAGAAATATAGAAAGACAGAATGGTAGACACAGATACAACGTAATGACAGAGAAAGAAAAAGAAACATAGATGCAGAGAAAGAGAGAGAGCAACAAAAAAACAGAGAAGCAAACAGAAAACAAGGATTTAGTTGTATCACATCGACTCAAGCAAGAGCTTCTTGAGACCTGGTTACTGCCTCATTCATTGCATTTGCATATGCACGCACACGCACGTGTGCACACGCGCACACACACAAATATCTTCTCTGCTCCAAGCACACAGCAGGCCCTTAGCAAGGATTGGGAGAATGAGTCGTCTCCAGAGAAAAAAAGCTATGTGGCTCATCTCCCCCCACCCCAGGGTCAAGGCCATGTTCTCTCCTACCCCCCAGAGCCCAGCTACCTAGCAGACATCTAATGGACGGTGGTAAGGTCAAACACAGGCAGGGGTTGGACTGAAGGATTCAGGAAGGGCTATTCCCTCCCCTCTCCAGCTGCCAGCCGTGGAGAGGAGGTGATGAATAAAGGTTCCTGTTTACTAAGCACCTGGAACATTCCAGGCACAATGACAAAGGCTCAGTGTGCCATAACCTACTTAATCATAAAAACACAACCCCAGGAGGACTGCTGACTGTGTTACAGAGGCGGAAACAGAGACTCAGACGGGTGAAGTCACCTGCCTAAATCACACAGCATAGTGCTGGGGTTCTACCTCTGGTCTGACTCCACTGCCCTGGGCTTATCCATTACAGCCCTGCTAGATTACAAGCCTTGAGGGTGGGGACTGGGGTTGTCATGGTTACAACTGTGTCCCCAGCCATGGTCTGACACACAATAGGTGCTCCAAAAATGTAGCTTGGGTTGAAGGAGGTTGATTAAATGTCTTTTTTTTTTTTTTTTTCATAAGCAGGTTCAGTATCTTCTTTCTCTCTCTTTTTTCTTAGATCTGATGGTTAATCTGGGCTTTCTCAGATGGCTTCATCACGGCCTCAGCTCACATCTCCTCCTCCTCCAGGAAGCCCTCTCTGATACCCCAGGTCTGGCCAGTCACCTTCTCTAGACTCCCACAACCCTCTGGGCTTCTCCCATCCCAGCCCTGAGCACTCTGAGCTGTCACTGCCTGGTGATGGGTCTGTCTCCTCCACTGGCCTGGGAGCTCCATGCGGGCAGTGTCTGGGTCACTACTGTGTTCCCAGCAAAGCCAACATGGGGCCAAACACAAATTAGGGACCCGGGGACTGTCTGTTGTTTGATTAGGAGGACAGGATGGATGTGAGAAGGAAGGAAGGTGGCGGGGGGGAGAAAGTAGCTGGGCCTTTAAGGTCAGATGGGATTTCAAAATGAAGCAAGAAGGAAGCGAGGGGTATTCTGGGTGGTGGGAACAGCTTGAGCAATGAGCGGAGGCAGGATGGCTGCAACATGTTCAGGGAACAGTGTGTACTTCGGCTCCGTTGCAGCAGCAGAAGGGAACAGGAGGGGAGAAAGGAAGCTGAACGTAGAAAGGAGCCTGGAGACAGGAAGCTCTGAACACAGGACTGAACTCCTGATCGCTATCAGGCAGGCCCTGGGGAGCCACGGAAGACTCTGGAGATGGGAACGTTCAAAAATTAGTCAGAGCTGGGTCCTGGAGGCAGATTCTAGGGGATGAGGAAACACTGGAGACAGGGAGGCCTGGGAGGAAGGAAAGTTAGGGACGGATCCACAAACTGCAGGGGTGAAAATGACTGGGTTTTCAACTCAGCCAGCACTGAGTTAGAATCCAAGCTCCGACCAGACGTGGCCAACTCTAAGCGAGTGACCTCACTTCTCTAGGCCTTAGTTTCCCCTCTGTAAAATGCAGATAATAATCATCCCGATCTTATAGTGGTTTTATAAGGATTCAAAGAGTTAACACACATATAGCACTTGGAAAAGTGCCTGGTATTCAGTAAGGGTTTGAATCTCAGCTCTGTGTCTTCCAAGGTCTGTGACCTTGGATGAGTCTCTGTGCCTCAGTTTCCTCGTCTATAAAATGGGGATCATAGTATCTACCTCATAGGGCTGCCGTGAAGATTAAGATGAGTTAATATAAGCAAAGAGCTTAGCACAGGGAATTCCCCGGCGGTCCAGTGGTTAGGACTCTGTGCTCCCAATGCAGGGGGCGTGGGTTCGATCCCTGGTCGGGGAGCTAAGATCCTGCATGCCTCGGAGTGTGGCCGAAAAAAATAAAATAAAAAAGAAAGCTTAGCACAGGGCTGGGTATGAGCGAGTGATAGCTGTTATTTTTGTTTCTTCATTCACTCCAGCTCAGCTGCTCTGAGATACCAAGAAGATGAGGGAGTAGGCAGAGGGAACAGCAATGGCAGAGAGCCCCAGAGGGTCAGCGCCTTGGCTCCGGCACAGGCAGGTTGGGGCAGGTCTATCTCTTACATCTGTGGCCACATGTGTGAGCACGTTCCTAAAGGGAAGCATGTGGGGTGAGGGGGGCTCAGGGCAGATTCCAGCCAGGGGCCCCAGGACAATGGGAGGACCCAGCAGGCAGACCCACCGGAGGCTCTCACACCTGCCTATGCGCTGACCCTCCCTCCCTGAACCTGCCCTGATGGTCTTCCTGATTCACCAGAGAACCGCACCCAAGCTGCGGATGAGGGTGGAGGATGTAAACAAGAGTCTGCAGGAGCACCCTGGGGAGATGGGGGGCAACGCAATGGGGAGATGGAAGAGTCCCTGGCCAGGCTGGGGGTCCCTTAGCATTTTGGGTTCACACAGCTCTTTGAGAATCTGATAATAGCTGGGAGCTCACTCCCTACAAAAGTGAATGAGCTAAGGGGTGGTGAAGGCTGATGACCCTTTAAGGCAGCTACAGGCCACAGACTTAGAAAAGTGGGGTAGAAAGTGCACCCTTTCTGTCTGCCTAAACTACTGTTCTTTAGAGTTTGGGGTCACAGACTGTGATCCAACAGAAGTCACAGACCCTTGCTGCAAAAACATGTGTATACACACACAGATTCACACAATTTCAGGGATTCCTGGGTACCATGAAGTTGGCCAGTGGCCATCCATTTTCGACCCCAGGACTGGAGGCAGTGGGCGAGGGGAAATGAAGAGAATTAGCAAGAGGCTGCCTGGAGAGGGTTAGTAACCCTGCTGTCGGATGGAAGAGGTGCCTGGAGATGAAATTGCTGGTGGAGTTCTAGAGAACTTCTCAAAGGAAAGGCGGGGGCGGGGAGGGGGGATACGGGATCTGTGGGGATGTGGCTCAAGGGCAGGATGGGTCCCACTCACCCCAGACCTGTCCTCGGGGTCGCTGGAACCTCCACCCCCGGCCACCACGTCATCCTCAGACTCGTCGAAAGAGGAGGCAGAGGAGAAGCCTCCACTGCCCCCTTCAATCTGGGAGGGGGGTCCCACTGGCTGAGCCTCAGGCTCGGGGGTTTCAGGAGTGATGATGAGGCGGGGCACAGGGGTCAGGGGGCAACACTCCTGGTGAGAGTACAGGTGAGTCACCAACTCCCCGTGTTCTGGTTCCTCTAATGAGCCATCTTGGTTGGGTTCCCCCAAAAGGCAGTCTGTCCCAGGCTCTGTCTGGGGTCCATGAGTATCTTGTGTCTGGGGTCCATCAGTGCCAGGCTGTGGCCAGAAGCCATCAGTATCTTGTTGTGTTGGGAAACCATCGATGTCAAGCTGTTTCCAGGCTGTTTCCGTATCCTGTTGTATCTGGGAGCCATCAATGTGCTGCTCTGTCCAGGGGTCTTTGGTATCCTGTTGTGTCCTGGAGCCATCAGTGTACAATTCTTTCCAAGAACCATCAGCATTTGGCTCTGTTGAGAGAGAGGCTCCTTCTGGCTGAGTCCGGACGCTGGACCTGTTCTGGTGGGTCCAGAGGTTATCAGCCCTGGGCTTGGCCCTCTCTGGCTGGGTCTGTGACCCATGTATTTCTAGCTCTACCCAGGGCCCATCAACCCCTTGCTGTGCCCAGAGGTTAGCCCTCTCTGGCTGACACTGGAGGTCAGACCTGTGTGGATCAGTCCAAAAGCCATCTGTCCTAGTCTCCGTCCAGTCACCGGCTGTCTCCAGTTCTGACCAGTGGCTGCTCCTTTCTGGATGTGTGCAGAGGATGGACCTGCCTGGCTCCGTCTTTTGGCTGGGCCGCTCCGTCCCCGCCCCGGAGCCAGCTGCTTCAGGCTCAGCCTGTCCGTCGGTCCCCGACTCAGGCCCGAGGCCGGCCCTCTCGGGCTCGATGTGGAGGTTGGACTCCTCGGTCCGGGCCCGGGGCCCGCCCCTCTCCGGCCGCCCTGCCGGGCCCCCTGCGCTGGGCCCAGGTCGTTGCTGTCCCGGCTGCCGCCGCCGCCCCCCTCGCGGCGCCGCCAGTCCCATGCGGGCTGTCCCCGGCAGCGCCCCAGCCTCCGCCTCGCTCAGGTTTCCTCGGCACGGGCAGCGCCTCATGCCCGCTCCCTAGGTTCGGGATTCGACCGGGCCCAGCCCCTCCTGCCCCTTTAAATCCCGCGAGGGGTGTGGCTGGGGAGCCCCGACTCGCGGGTTCCGGCCCGCGGAGCTCCAGCCCGCCCAGCCAAGCAGGGGTTAACCGATACTCCCCCCCCCCCCACACCACCCCGCCCACAACTCGCGGGGAAGGCCCCGAAGCCCCGCCTCGCCGGACGTGACGTAAAGGGGTACGGGCCTTGTCTGGCTCCTCCCGTCTCCATTCGCGCGGCGAATCGCGAGTGCCTGGAGCTAGTCCAGGTCTGGTGTGGGGCGCCGGGATCCTGGTCCCGGACTAGTGGGGCCCCGCGCAGCACCCTCGCAATTAACCCTACCTCCCCACACCCTCGAGTGACTAGTTTAGTCTCCCTATAACCCCCGGCGACGAGTCCAGCAGCGCGCCCATTCTTCACGCAGCGCCGGGAAGGACTTTCGAAGAGTTGGGAATTCCACTTGCGTGAGTTCGAGACCCGCCTCTGCTAGTTCCTAGCTGTGTTACCTTGAACGAGTGACTTCCTCTCCCAACCCCCTGCCCCAGCCCCAGACTCAGTTTTCTCACCTGTAAAATGAGGATACATTATATTACTTGATTGTTTTGAAAAATGTGTGTTCAATGCCACAAGAGCCAGTCACTTTTACCAACTGGGAAGCTGAGGCCCAGAGCAGTGAAAGAATTTGCCTAGGGTTAAATGACGGGCAAAACCAGGGTCTTAATCTCTGAAGCTAGAACGCCTGGTTTCAAATCTTAGCTCCAGCACTTACTTCCTGGATGACCTCTCCCAACAGACTTGTCTCTTCAGAGCCTCCGTTTCCCCATCTGTAAAAAGGGTTGTTATGGGGATTTTTATTTATTTACAACAGTATTTACATTTGTATACTTGCTTTGTGCCAGGCGCTGCACGTACCGCTTTATACCCAAAATCTTGTAAGGTAGGGATGATCATCATCCCCATTGCACCGTCAAGGAAACAGAGGCACAGAAAGGCAAAGCGGTGAGTCAAGATCACACATCTAGGGAATTCTGACAGTCCAATGGTTAGGACTCTGTGCTTCCACTGCAGGGGGCCTGGGTTCGATCCCTTGTCGGGGAACTAGGATCCCGCAAGCCGCCTGGAGAGGCCAAAAAAAGGGGAAAAAAAGATCACACATCTCAATTGTGTAGATTTGAACTTTGGCTCATCTAATCCAAAATTTGGGTCTTTGGTCACTATTTTTTTAAAATATTTATTTATTATTTTACTTATTTTGGCCGAGCCAGGTCTTAGTTGCAGCATGCATGCGGGATCTAGTTCCCTGACCAGGGATCGAACCCCGGCCCCCTGCATTGGCAGTGCAGAGTCTTACCCACTGGACCACCTGGGAAGTCCCTTTGGTCACTATCGAGTGATACAACTTGATTTTGAGGCTGGGGGTGTTGGAAGAAGAGCCGGAAGTAGGAATATTTTATGTAAATCAGTCCTGCCTCTGCTCAGAATCCTCAGTGGTTGCCATTCTACTCAGGAAAAAAGCCACAGTCTTCACCGTGACTACCTCTAGTGTACCTGAGCTGGCTCTGCTTAACCTCCCAGACCTCATCTAATCCTTTTCCCCTCACTCACTCTGCCCATTGGCATCTTTGCTATTTCTCTGAGATATCTTCCAGCACAGGGACTTTACACTGGTTGTTCCCTCTGCCTGGAACATTCTTTCCTCAGCTATTTCAATCGCTCCTTCCCTCACCTCCTTCAGGTCTTTACTCAAATGACGTCTCCTCAATGAGGCCTTTCCTGACCACCCTATTTAAACGTGCACTCTTCCCTCCTCTCCCTGCCCTTCCCTGGTTTATTTTTCTCTTTAACAAGTGTCACCTTATTACATATACTTATGTATTTTATTTTATTGTGCCTCTCATCAGAAGCCAGCACCAAGAGGGCAAAGATTTTTGCCTGTATTGTTCCTTGCTGTGTCCCCAGTGCCTAGAAAAGCATATGGTAAGCGCTCAATAGAAATTTTGAAAAGAATAGTTTTTCTATAAGAAATTTCTCTCATGTATAGAGCTCTTGTTCTGTACCAGCTCTGTGCCAACCTCTCTGCAGACACTATTTCACTGCATCCCTTTCTCACTAACACTGAGCAAGAGGGGATGCCATGGCCCCACTTTATAAATGGGGACACTGAGGGTCAGAGCTCTGCCAGCCTGTAGCCTTTGCTTGTAGCCACCAGGCTATTTGATATGATCTTATGTATCTGATACCAGGCTTGGTACCATGAGTCACAGCCCTGTAGGATAAGTTATTGTCATAGGTGCTTTTTATATATTTTGCCCCCAAGAGTGAGCTGCCACATAGCTCCTGAGTCAGACCCTTATGTCTGGAAGAGTACAGGGGGTGGTTTCTGTTTTGAAACAGTCACCTGGAAAGGGGCGTTGGGCACAGATCCAGGGCTATAAAGTGAGTCATCTCTTTACAGACCAATGGGAAGTCATAGCAGGGTCCCCCTAATGCATCATACAGGCTGGGAAGCTGAGATCCAGAAAGTGTTGAGGCTCTTCTGAGGTCACGTAGCACAGGGACAGAGACAGGGAAGTCTGATTCCTGACAAAGGGGGTTAGACAGGGTTTGGGGGAGGCAGTTCTGTGTGGGGAGTGTCATATCCTCTCTCCCAGTGGTGGGAGAGATGTCCCAGCCAGCTGCTTCTGTTCCAGACTGTGAGAAGAGGGGTGAGTCAGTTTACTGGCGGGGGGAAAGCAGGCTTTAAGCCTGTCCTCCCTCCCCCATCAACAACACACTCACCCAGATGGGCTGGGAGCTGGTTTTCTGGGATGCCAAGGCTCCTGAGTCAGCACTGGGAATCTTGGCTGAGTGTGCTCTGGAAAATGTCAGGCCTACAGGAAACAAAGGGCTCCCACTCACACCATCCTGCAGGTGGGCGGGGAGCTGAGAGAGCCGGGTGTAGGAGGGAACAGGGGCCCAGTGTGCAAAGGGCTGGGTGTGAGGGAGTTTATGCACACCGAGGGAAACAGTTGGTGAGCAAGGCAGGGGGGTTATATGTGCAAGGGAGGAGGTTGGGTACCAGGATATGGGTATTTGAAGCAGAGGGTGAGTGTGCAAAGTGGAGGGGCTCCATGTGAAAGGGAAATGTTTGCTGGGAAGATGTGTGTTCAAAGGAGAGATGTTGAGCCTGCTAGGGGTACAAACAAGGAAAACGGAGGCTGACAAAATGTTCGCGCAAAGGAGAGGTGTGGAGTTTGTAAAGGAGAGGAATGTTTGTAAAATAGACGTGTAGGAAACGAAAAGGTCCGCCGCGGACAACGCACTTTGAAGTGAGTGTAAGGGCACAAAATGGCACGTGAGCGCTTCAGCCGTGCCCCAGCCCACCCTACCCTACCCTACCCTACCCTACCCTACCCTACCCTACCCTTAGGCCGTGGCCCAGCCCACCCCGAGGCCCCTCCTCTGGCCCCGCCCCCTCACGTACAGCGGTGCGCATTTTGTGCCAGTCAGCGATCTCCTCCTCTGTCATTCGCTAGCTGACCGGAGGGGGTGGGCATGAGAAGACTCCCGGAAATGCAGGCCCCCCACCCCCCCACCCCGCGCGTAGCTGACCCAGAGCCGGGGAGTGGGTGCTTAGCAACCGGGGGAAGTGCCCAGTAACCGGGTTGGTAGGGGGGAACACAGGAAGAGGTGTGGGTGCTTAGCAACCAAGGGGAAGGCGGTGCCTAGCAACGAAGGGGTTGCTCAGAGGAGTGGAGAGGTAGCCCTGGAGGATCTGTGGGTGTCTAGCAACGGGGGAGGACCCTAGCAACGGCGCGGAGTGGGACCAGGGGAAAGTGGTTTGGAGAGGTGTTCGGGAAGAGTTATGGGTTCTTAGCAACAAGAGATGGAACCAGGCAAAACTGGGGGCCTGTTAACAGGGGAGGAAGTCTTTGGTGGTGGGAGTCTTAAGGTGGACACGGAGGAATGTGAGGCAAAGACGAGCAAAGCAGGGAGGTCTGTTTATAAATCATCCCTCCTCTTCTCCCCCAGACAATGTGGCTGGAGGTGGGGGGCCTATTACGGGGGACCTGTGGACGGTGGGGCCGGACTACTGGTCTGCCTTGTGGGGCCCTGGGGACTGGGCCCCTCTGCTGGGTAAGAGGCTGGGGAGGGGTCTCCAAGGGGAGGAGGCTGAGGGAGGTTTCAGGGAGTCAAAGGACAGGGAGGGGTCTAAAAGGGCCAGGCCGACGGTACATCCTCCACTCGTTACCAGTGTTCACGTCTCTTGCAGGGGCCATGTGGGGGTCCTTGGACCCAAAACCTTCACCAGGATGGGCCTGGCAGGGGCCTGGGTGAGGAGGACATTCGTAAGGCACGGGAGGCCCGGATCAGGAAGGCACCCCGGCCCCAGGTATCATGGCCCCACACCCAGCAACACCCCATGAAGGCAGCTGGCCTCCCGAACTTGGGGAAGGGTGTGGTGGCAGGTTGGTTGGACTTCCTGGGTGCTGTGTCCACCTTTTCCCGCTCAGACCTTCTCCCCGTTTCCCAGCTGAGTGACCGTTCTCGAGAACGCAAGGTGCCCACCTCCCGCGTCAGCCGCTTGGCCAACTTTGGGGGTAGGTATGACTGTGGGAGATTGTGACCTAGATCAGAGGAGGTGACATTTACACAATGAAGCAAGGGAGAGAGTGGATCAGAGACAGAGAGAGGAGGGAGAGATGGAAAAAGAATGAAGGCAAAGTCCTGTAGAACCAAGAGAAATAGAGAGGAATGTTATGTTTATTGAGAACTTGGAATGTGCAGGGCCCCATACACATGTGGTCTCTGCACTGAATTAATGAGTGTTTGTTTCCGTTCTATAGATGAGGAAGTGGAGGCTAAGGGAGGTGAAGTGACTTGACCCCGGGTCATGCAGCAGGATTATTCAAACTTCAGGTCACAACCTGCATGAAATAATTTTCTTTTAATTATTTATTTATTTATTTTTGGCTGTATTGGGTCTTTGTTGCTGCGCGTGGGCTTTCTCTAGTTGCGGCAAGTGGGGGCTACTCTTCGTTGTAGTGCGTGGGCTTCTCATTGCAGTGGCGTCTCTTGTTGTGGAGCACGGCTCTAGTCGCGCGAGCTTCAGTAGTTGTGGCATGTGAGCTCAGTAGTTGTGGCGCACGGGCTTAGTTTCTCCGCGGCATGTGGGATCTTCCCGGACCAGGGCTCGAACTCGTGTCCGCTGCATTGGCAGGCAGATTCTTAACCACTGCACCACCAGGGAAGCCCTGCGTGAAATAATTTAGCAGGTTGCAACCAGCATTAAAAAGAAGAATGGAGGACTTCTCTGGTGGTGCAGTGGTTAAGAATCCGCCTGCCAATGCAGCGGACACGGGTTCGAGCCCTGGTACGGGAAGATCCCACATGCCGCGGAGAAACTAAGCCCGTGCGCCACAACTACTGAGCCTGCTCTCTAGAGCCCGTGAGCCACAACTACTGAACCCACGTGCCACAACTACTGAAGCCCGCGCACCTAGAGCTCGTACTCCCCAACAAGAGAAGACACCGCAATAAGAAGCCCACGCACTGCAACGAAGAGCATCCCCCGCTTGCCGCAACTAGAGAAAGCCTGCGCGCAGCAACGAAGACCCAACGCAGCCAAAAAAAAAAAGGAAGAAGAATGGAAAATATGTGTACATGTAGAGTAAGGGAAAGTCTTGTTTCATGAAATATATATACATCGGTCTCTACCGGTTATAATGCAAATGTCTTCTTTACTGTGGATCATGGTTCAGGTTTTAAAGATACTGATTGAAGGAGTCAAATACACTGGTTAGAGCTTTGGCACCAGGCTGCGCGGGGTTCAACAGGTGATTCTGCCGCATCCTCACTTTGTGACTCTGGATAAGTTACTTAACTCCTCTGAGCCTCGATTTCCTTTTCTGTAAAATGGAAGTTTTTCTGTAAAATTTCTCTCATGAGGGTGTGAGGACAAAATGAGTCAATGCATAAAAGGCACTGGGAATGGTTCCTGGCATGGCGAAAAGTGCTCAGAAAATGCCAACTACGATTATTTACAGAGATGGTGACAGTGAAAGAGGCAGAGTGACTCGAGATGTCCTTAAGGACAAGGAGACAGAGGAGGCAGAGGAAATCAGAGCCGGAGAGCTAACATCCAAAGGAGGAACTGAGGGAAAGAGGCCTAGACAGACATGCTGGGTGGATGGAAGGGCAGAGATGGAGAAATAACTGACTTAGAAAAGGAGAGGTGAGCATGAAGAAGAGGAGATGTGGACAGAGAAACAGCAGTCATAGGAAGACAGAGAGTCCTGGGGGGATCATTTCGGGTCCTTCTTACCCATTGGCTGCACAATAGAATCATCTGGGATGCTTAAAAGGAAAAGAATTCTGAGGCCTCATCTCAGGCCAGTTCAACCAGTGGTAGGGCCTGGGCATCGTATTTACAAAAGCTCCTCACATGACTCTGTGTGCACCCAGGGGTGAGAACCACTAACCCGGGAGACAGAGACAAGGAGAGAGGGATGGAGAAAGAGGCAGTCTCACCTCCAAGGCAACCTCAAGCAGGGAGAGAGTGAGTAAGAGACTGATTTGGAGACGGAGGGATGCAAAGAGCTGACTACAAAGAGTTGGGAGACAGGTGTACATAAAGAGAGACAGAGAGGAGAGAGGGTCAGCGGGGTGGGGAGGGGGTGGGGGAGGAGATCGCCCCAGGGCAAGCGGGCACTCAGGCTGCTCTCTCACTCCCCAGGACTGGCTGTGAGCTTGGGGCTGGGAGCACTAGCTGAGGTGGTCAAGAAGTCCCTGCCCGGAGGACGTGTACAATCAGGTACGTGAGCCACGCTGCCTGGGTCCACACCCTGGCCTTGCTGTGTGACCTGGGGTAAGTGGCTTCACCTCTCTGAGCCCCAGTTTCCTCAACTGGAGAATGGAGCTGATGATAACATAGCCACCTCTTAGGGTCGTGGTGGAGTGCTCAGAACAGGGTGAAGCTGCTGTCAGGATGGTGTTGAGTAGAAGCAGGTCATGAGAGAAAATAATGTCAGCCATCCAGAGTTGAGTTCTTAACTGTGAGCAGGAGAGGAAGCATGAAAATAGGAGTGCCAGTGAGGGTCTGTGGACAACAGAGACGGACTGGGCTGTGTAGAGATCAGCATTTGTGGGTATGATTCCGCAACATGTTGATGTCTTGAAACAAAAACAGGGGTGGATATTCTAGATGAAAAAGAGACTAGAAAGATAATAACTGACAAATGGAATGTGTGAGCCATGGTTGGAAGTTTGAAAAGAAAATAACTATAAAAGACTTCTGGGGACGATTGGGAAAATCTGAATATGACTGGGTAGTAGGTATTCAAGAATTAGTGTGAATTTTCTTGGGTGTGATTTTGGCACGGTGATTGTGTAGGGGATTATTCTTATTCTTCACACAAGTTGAGTGCAAATCAGTCAGCAAAAGTATTGGTCAGTGTCTGTATTGGTACACACGCACAGATAAAGCGGGTGAGGCATCATGTTAAAACATTGAATCAGGTGTGCAGGTATTCACGGTGCTATGAATGCAGTTTTTCTGTCTATTTGGATCTTTTTCAAAATAAAAAGTTGCGGGTAGGTAGAGGAATAGGCTTTAGGGTAAGGCCAGACTGAATCTACACCCTGCTTTGCCACTTCTGTGCTGTGTGCCCCAGGGCCAGGCACGGTACCTCTCTGAATCTCTTGCTTCCTCATTTTGAAAATTAAGGCATTGGTAGTTCTTACTTCCTGGGGTGTTGTGGAGGTTCAGCCAGAGAATCCACAGAGACACTTAGAATTCTGCCTGGCACAGGCTGAGCCCTCAGTAAAGAGCTCAATAAGTGTTTTATGAAATAAATAAAAGCTTAATAAACACTATTGAATAATAATATAATTTGCATATAGAACTGTGCACATATCATAAGCGTATAGTGTGGTTCATTTTCACAGAGTGGATGCATCTGTGCACCCAGATCAAAAAACCCTAGAACAGCAGTTCTCAAACTTTTTGGTCTCAGGATCCCTCTACACCCTTAAAACTGAGGAATGGATAAACAAGATGTATTATATCCATACAATGGGATTTTATTCGGCCATAAAAAGGAATGAAGGACTGATCCATGCTATCGTGTGGTTGAATCTTGAAACACTATCCTAAGTGAAAGAAGGCAGAGACAAAAGGCCACTTTTTTTTTTTTTAAGGCCACATATCGTATGATTCCATTTATCTGAAATGTACAGAAGAGGGAAGTCTACAGAGACAGAAAGTAGATTAATGGTTTCTAGGAACTCAAGGGGAGGCGGGTGGGGGAATGGGAGGGGGTAACTGCTGACAGGTTAGCAGTGATGAAAATGTTCTGAAATTGATTGTGGTAATAGTTGCACAACTGAATATACTAGAAGCCATTGAACTGTGCACCTTAAATGGGTGAATTATACCATATATGAATTGTATCTCAATAAAGCTATTAAAAAATAGAATGAGAACCCCAAGAACTTGTTTATGTGGGGTTGTATTTATGGATATTTGCTGTATTAGAGATTAAAACTGAAAAAAATTTTAAACACAAGAATATACACACACACACACACACACACACACACTTTCTCTCTCTCTCTCTCTCTCTCTCTCTCTCTCTCTCTCTCTCTCTCTCTCTCTCTCTCTCTCTCTCCATCAACCATCAGAGCAATGACAGCATCACAGGTCACAGAGCTCCTGGAAAACTCTACTGAACATTTGTGGGTGAATGAGAGTAAAAAAGGGCAAATAACATATTAATATTATTATGAAAATAGTTCTGATCTCACAGACCCTCCTAAAGGGTCTCAGGGGCCCCCAGAACACGCCTGGAGAATTGCTGCCCTCGTTCTCCAGAAGCTCTTCTCGTGCCACATTCTGGTACCTCCCCCCCTCATTAAGGGTCACCACTGTCTTGGCTTCTGACCCCCTGAGATTAGTTTTGTCTGTTTTTGCTCCTTTATACGCATGTAATCAGACAGTGTATTCTCGTATGTGTCTGGTTTGTTTTGCTCAGCTTTCTATTTGAGAGATGCATCCATGTTGCTGTGAGCGGTTGTAGGTTGTTTATTCAACACTGTAATAGTCACCCTGTGACTATTCCACAGTTCCTTTGTTCGTTCTACTAATGGTCATTTGGGTTGTTTCCAGTTTGGGACTGTTATGAATAGCGCTACCATGAGCCTTCTTGGAGTATCTGTTGGTGGACACATTTATGCCTTTCTCTTGGGGATATACCTAGGAGGCAAATTGCATCAGGTATAGGTGTGTGCTTTACTGGAAACTTCCCAGCTGCTTTCCAAAGGGCTTGGGCCATGGCACTCTCATCGGCAGTGTTGGCGTTCAGGTGCCCCGCATCTTTGCCAACACTTGGTATTGTCTTCTTTTTTGTTTTAGCCATTTTGGTAGGTGTGCAGTGGTGTCATACTGATTATTTTTGTGGTTGCCATACTAATGATTATTCTCTCCACCCTAGAGGGAGGCTCCCGGCCGGGCTCCAGCCTTTTCCTTTCGGAGGCCAATGCCGAGCGGATTGTGCAGACCTTGTGTACGGTTCGGGGGGCCGCCCTCAAGGTTGGCCAAATGCTAAGCATCCAGGGTACAGCATGACCCTTGACTCCTGACCCCTGACCTCAGTTCCACCCTACCCCACCTACCACCAAGCCCCAACTTCAGAGACTCCCACAGGGGCCCTCCTGGCCTCTCCCCTCACCGCTTCCCTCTTCCCGATGTCTCCCAAGACAACAGCTTCATCAGCCCCCAGCTGCAGCACATCTTCGAGCGGGTTCGCCAGAGCGCCGACTTCATGCCCCGCTGGCAGATGCTGGTGAGTGCCCAGAGGGTGAAAGGCTGGCGAGGGAGGCATGCCCCACCTGCCTGGCCCTCCTGTCTTCATGGCTGTGCTCCCTGTCTCACTCTGAGCCTGTGTCCCCATCTGTTAAACGGGGACCACTAAAGCACACATCTCATAGGATTGTTGTGATGAGTAAATGAGAGAATGGTGCAGAGCACTTAGTCGAGTTCCTGGCAGGCTCAGGGCTCTGTCAGGGCTGTTAAAGAGGTGGTGAAGTGCTGTGGTCAGGGACCAGACTTCGGGAGTTCAAACCCTGGCTCTGCCGCTTACTGCCTGTGCGGTTAGACGTGTGGCCTGCCCTCTCTGTGCTTCAGTTACCTCATCTGTGATTGGTGGTAGTCATAGCAACGGCCACATCATGGGGCTATGGAAATCAGTGTATATGTAAAGCACTTTGAAGGGTCCCTGACATCCCGTGAGTGACATGCAAGTGTTAGCTGTTCTTATTACCGGTCTTTTAATTAAAGGAGGGAGTGTCTGTAAATAGATTGGCACAGCGCCAGGCACTGAGTAAATGCCTGGGCAAGGGTGTGGAATCCGGAATCCAGCTGCCTGCCTTCTGAGCTCTGTTTGGCTCCCTCGCCATGTGACCCTGGGCAATAACTGCCCTTCTCTGAGCCACTCTATACAGGGCCCAGCCCACAGGAAGCCCTCTGTAAATTTTAGCTCTCCTTTATCACATTAACTTTTGAGTTAATAATACAATATAGGGTATAATGAAGGATTATTATCAATCTTAACCCTACATAATAGCAATCCACACATCGGCCCGCACAGCCTCGGGAGTATGGGCTCAGGCTGGGCCTCCCAGTCTGCCAGCGCCTGGCTCATCACCTTGGTCAAGAGATCTCTCTCTGAGCCTCAGTTTCCTAGTCTGTAAAGTGGGGTAGCGGCCAAGAGCTTGGCCCAGGGCCCCGCGTGTGGTGAGCGGGGTTATTAACGCGCAAAGCGCTCAGCACAGAACGTGAACCCGGCTGCCTGAAACCATGATGACGATTGTCATGACCACTCTCCCCAGAGAGTTCTGGAAGAGGAGCTCGGCAGGGAGTGGCAGGCCAAGGTGGCCTCTCTGGAGGAGGTGCCCTTTGCTGCTGCCTCAATCGGGCAGGTGCACCAGGGCGTGCTGAGGGACGGGACGGAGGTGGCCGTGAAGATCCAGGTGAGAGGGGAGGTGGGGCGGGGGTGGGCTGGGCACCCGGCCGCCCCAGCGGGGTGACTCCCATCCTCCTCCCCTCCCAGTACCCAGGCGTCGCCCAGAGCATCCAGAGCGACATCCAGAACCTGCTGGCGGTGCTCAAGATGAGCGTGGCCCTGCCGGAGGGTGAGGCGCCCGGTCCACCCTGACTGGGGGAGGGTCGCCCTGAAGAGGGAAAGCGGGGCTGGATGGGGGGGCGGGGGGCCAGCTCGGGGCAGGGTGCGCCCGTGTGTGTGAGCCTGAGTGAACGCCTCAGTCTGCGTGTTTGAGACAGAACAAAGGGGCACCAAGGCGGGGAAAGCCCAGAGTAGTATGGGCATGTGAGAAAAAGACAAACTCAGAGATGCCAACGGGAGCCCAGACAGAAATCCAGAAACAGACACACAGGGGGTGTGTGGAGAGGGACTGGAGGCCTGAGAAAGAGCCACAGAAACAGGAAGGGAGTGTAAGTGGGACCTCGTGTGTGTGTTACAGCACGTGAGACAGCGCCTGGGGGAGATGGAGCAGAGGTGTGTGTGTGTGTGCGCGCGCACGAGAGAGCGAGGAGAAGCGAGAGTGAGAGAGTCAGGCCCGGAAGTAAGCTTCAGAGACACTGAGAGCAGTGTGGGAGAGTATGGAAAAAAGGACAGAGGGACTCCCCTGGCGGTCCAGTGGTTAGGACTCCACGCTGCCACTGCAGGGATCCCAGGTTCGATCCCTGGTCAGGGAACTAAGATGGGAACTAAGATCCCACGTGTCACGAGATGCGGCCAAAATATTTTTAAGAAAGAAAAATGGACAGAGAATAGGCGGCAGATGTGACTATGATAGGGGCCTAAGGACCGCTGTGTGTGCCTGAGAAAGAGACCCGAGCAGAGAGGCTTCCGCGGAGCCCGCAGTTGTGTGAAGGACAGAGGCGGAGCGCGTGGCCAGACAGTGCGGGTAGAAGGCATGGAGCAGACGGGGTGAGGGACGGTGAGACAGGGACAGAGTGAGAGGCACGACTGGCAAGAGAAGACATCCCTGAGTGGGAGCCTGAGGGGCCGGGCAGGGGGCGAGGGGCAGGCTGTGGCCTTCCCTGCCTGACACGGCTGCCACCCCTCAGGCCTGTTTGCAGAGCAGAGCCTGCAGGTCTTGCAGCGGGAGCTGGCTTGGGAATGTGACTACCGTCGTGAGGCGGCTTGTGCCCAGAACTTCAGGTGAGCTGAGGCCCCTACAGGCCCCTGGAGGCCCCCTTCCTCCCTCCAGCTTCCCTCCCGGGCTGAGAGGGCGGTGGATGCCCTCACAGCCTCGGCAGCTGGAGCCCGGCGGTAGGGCTGGCGGACTCTTTCTCTTCATTTGTTCATCCATCCATGCCTTCACTCATTACTTCGTTCACGCCCTGTGTCCCCTGTGAGCTTAGGCAGGTCACTTCCTCTCTCTAAATGTCTCTACTTTCTCATCTGTCAAATGGGACTCAGAACCACTGCAGGCTGATGGGGGAGACAGACTTGTCAACAGGCATTCCGTCACACGAGATACCGTTACACCCACCGGACTAACAGATGAAGCAGTCTGTCTGTGTCAAGAGTTGGAGAGAACGGGGCTCCAGGGCATCCTTTGTACACTGTGGACAGAGGGAGAAATTGATACAAGCATTTTGGAGAATGGTTGGGCATCATCAAGCCTCAGTGTTCACATCCAACCCAACAGCTGCCCTCCTGGCTAAATACTCTAGTGACCCTTAATGCCAGTGCACACCATCAGACTTTTCCGGAATACTCAGAGCAGCAATAGCCCCAAACTGGAAACAACCCAAATCTATCATATTCATCCAACAGGGGGCATAAATAAGTTATGGTATATTCATCAGCATAATTCATATAGCATCAAAAATGAATGAACTACAGCTGCATGGAACAGTGGTTGTATCTTAGAGGCATCCTGATAAGTGGCGATTAATTACACCTCAGTGAGACCTTCCACAGCTTGGAGCACGGCCCACACGTTTACTGAGCCCGGCTCTGTAGATACGAAGCGAGAGAAAGGGCAGTAGAAGGCAGTGGTTAGGGGCATGGGCTCAGATGTGGGATCCAGTCAGGATCCAGTCCTGGGTCAGCCCTTAACAGGCTGGGTGGCCTTAATCTGCCCAGTGGCCTTGGGAGAGCGTCCTCCTCAGGGGGAGTGAGGATAAAAGGGAATTGTGCTGACTGAATGCTCAGCAGAGCCCTGCCCTATGAGGAGCGGATCAAACATCAGAGATTTGATAAACAAGGACAAAAATACAAGCCCCCAAAGTGGGACCTGGAGATGGAGAGTGTCAGGTGGGCTGGGCCAGAGCACTCCAGTGTGGGATCTGGGGAGACCACCACCTCACAGGATTTCCCAGTGCTCTTAGGATAAAACCCACATCATTTCTCATTTCCCCGGCTCCTCCCCATCTCCCTGTCCCCCCACCCCCCAACTCCAGCCGTCCCACAGGTCCCCAACCAGAGGCCTCGCTCATATTCTTTGCCTCCCAAATCTTGCATTGACACACCTATCTCAATCTATTATTGGTCTGTTTGTTTGTTAGAGTGTGGTCTCTGCTGTGCGTGGGGGGGGGTCACGCCTGGGGCTCATCTACTGCTCTGTCACCCAGCATCATCCAGCACAGGGATGGACACCGAGAAAGGTTCTTTCCCTTTATTAGCCAGTGTTCAGAATAATGACTCCAAGGAGTGGCCAGCGAGTATCACTGTGGACTCGGAGATTTGTATATGAGTGACTATTTTTTGGATGGATTAATTGATAAGTTGATGAGAAAGTAATGCTCATCAAGCTTAATTAATACACTGAGTTCATCCTGGGGCGACCAACAGAGAAGTGTTTCCGGAAGGGAAGTGGTAATTGGGTCTCCAGCAGCATCCAGCTTTGGGGCAGACACAGAGTGGGTGCCATGGAGATATTTGTTGAATGAGTGAATGAATGAAATGTCTGAATGAATGTCAATCCAACCAGGTATTGGCCATCACTCCAGACAGACAGGAAAGAGGAGGGCAGGAGGAAAGGCAAGACAAAGACTGTTCATGGAAGACTCCTCAGAGGAGGGGGAGGCCTCAAGCAGGGCCACAGGGGCCTGAAGTGTGAAGTCCCATCCCCGCCCCTCCCATCTGCCCCAGGCAGCTGTTGGCAGACGACCCCTTCTTTCGGGTGCCAGCCGTTATTCAGGAGCTGTGCACGACGCGGGTGCTGGGCATGGAGCTGGCTGGAGGGGTCCCGCTGGACCAGTGCCAGGGCTTGAGCCAGGACATCCGGAACCAGGTACATGGGGCTCATGGGACAGTAGGGAGGGTGCTGCCCTGGGGCACAGCTGGCAGGGCAACCCAGACCCATGGTCCCTCTGCAGGCCTCAGAGGGCTTTACAGGGGCACATGGCTCTGAGATGTCTCTTACTCCTTCTTCCCACCCCAGATCTGCTTCCAGCTCCTGAGGCTTTGTCTCCGGGAGCTGTTTGAGTTCCGATTCATGCAGACGGACCCCAACTGGGCCAACTTCCTGTATGATGCCTCCAGCCACCAGGTTGGTTCCTTGTGATGTGTGTCAGGGTACATTAGCTGCTGTAACAGATATTTCCCAATATGGCAGTAGCCCAACACAGTAGTAGTTGATTACCCATGTAACAGGCTGGAGTGGCCCTCCTCCATGCAGTGAGTCAGGGACCCAGGCTCCTTCCCTTTTGTGAGTGTGCCATCCCCTGGGACTTGAAAGGCTCTCCTTCCAGTGCAAGGGGAAAGAGAGGTTGAGAGGGTAACCCACTGTCTAACTGCTTTGGCCGGAAGTGACTCATCATTCCCTTCACCATTCCACTGATAAGAACTGGTCATGGGGCTAGTCTAGATGCAGGGGATGCTGGGAAATGGAGTCCCTGGCTAGGCAGTGGCTTCCTAGTGGCAGTGGAGAAGAGGGAGCACCACTTTTGCAAGACAGTCATCATTACCACACCCATCATTCACTTAGAACACACCAAGCACCTACTGCCTCTTGAAAGTTATGCCAGGACAACCCTGATCCTTGCCTTCCCAGAGTTCCCAGTCCAATGCAGGGACCCATCACCAGACAGTATGACCTGTAGTTAATACCTTGATGGGGAAGCACAGGCGAGGGGCCAGTGATGGGGGGGCAGGCACAGGGGGTGGTGGGAAGCCAGGAAAAGTGGCTGACCCTGCCTGGGGTGGGTGGGGTCAAGGAAGGTGAAACCAGAAAGACAAGAGAAGGACAGCCATCTAAGGAGCAGGGAAGAGCATACTTGGCAAAGGACACAGGCTGTCCAAAGGCCTGGGGGTGACAGTTTGGACTGAAAAAACCTCAGCGTGCATGGTTGCTAAGTGTTTCTCCAAAGTGGTCTGTGCCATTCTGTCCCCAGAGGGGTCTTTCTGAAACACAAATCTGGCCAAGCTGTCCCTTCTACAGCTTCCAGCACCCTCAGGATCAAGTGAGCCCTGTGCTGAGTGTGACATGGCCCCACTTAGTCCAGCCTCAGTCCCTTGACACCCTCTTCCCCCCAAGTGCACAGACACCCTGCATCCCTCCAAGGCTCGCACCCCAGGGTGGGGGGTGTTTTCCTTCCTCAGGAGTGGTGATATGAGGCCTGACATCAATTTATTGGGTCTCAACAGCAGTTTTTGTTTTAAAAGGATAGAATGTGTTGCAGATGGAAGGGATGCATATTATTTCAGGACACTTTTGTTTTATGTTTATATGTGCATGTGCACTGGTGCCCAGGATAATCTGCATTTCTTTTTTTTTTTTTTTTAATAACTTTTATTTATTTTATTTATTTATTTTTGGCTGCATTGGGTCTTTGTTGCTGCGTGCGGGGTTTCTCTAGTTGTGGCGAGCAGGGGCTGCTCTTCGTTGCGGTGGGTGGGCTTCTCACTGCGGTGGCTTCTCTTGTTGCAGAGCACAGACACTAGGCACGTGGGCTTCAGTAGTTGCAGCACGTGGGCTCAGTAGTTGTGGCGCGTGGGCTCTAGAGCACAGGCTCAGTAGTTGTGGCGCACGGGCTTAGTTGCTCCACAGCATGTGGGATCTTCCTGGCCCAGGGCTTGAACCTGTGTCCCCTGCATTGGTAGGCGGATTCTTAACCACTGCGCCACCAGGGAAGCCCCTAATCTTCATTTCTTACTGTGGGTTATGATAAACAGTTTGAACTCCACTGTCGTAGAGAAACTTACACACATGTTCATGGGGTACTGCTTTTTTTTTTTTTTGCCATTTTTTAAACATTTCAACTTTATTTGGTTCATTTTATCTACATTCTTTATTTTATTTACTTATTTTAAATCTTTAAAATTTATTTATTTATTTATTTTTGGCTGCGTTGGGTCTTCGTTGTGGTGCGCGGGCTTCTCCTGTTGCGGAGCACGGGTTCTAGGCGCACAGGCTTCAGGAGTTGTGTCTCGCGGGCTCTAGAGCGCAGGCTCTAGAGCGCAGGCTCAGTAGTTGTGGCGCATGGGCTTAGTTACTCCACGGCACGTGGGATCTTCCCGGACCAGGGCTCGAACCCGTGTCCCCTGCATTGGCAGGCGGATTCTTAACCACTGTGCCACCAGGGAAGTCCCTTTTTTTGAATTTTATTTTATTTATTTTTTTATACAGCAGGTTCTTATTAGTTATCTGTTTTATACATATTAGTGTGTGTATGTCAATCCCAATCTCCCAATTCATCACATCACCACCTCCCCACCCCACCCCGCCACTTTCCCCCCTTGGTATCCGTACGTTTGTTCTCTACATCTGCGAGCACTGCTTCTAACAGCAAAACCTAGAAATAACCACAGTGCCCATCAAGCAGATAAATATGATATATTCATGCAACAAAATCCTACATGGCAGTGAAAAAATGAATGAATGAGCTAGAGCAATGGGGATGAATTGCAAAACCATGTCGAACACAAAGAATTTGCAGAATAACTATCATAAATACCATTTATATGAAGTTTTAAAATATGCAAAACATTAGTATGTTTTGTTCGTGGATCCACATATGTATAGAAAATGTAGCAACACATGCATGGGAATTTCAGGAAACAATTTAATAATAAAAATAATTTCAGGAAAGTGGTGACCCTGGAAGAGAGGGTGGGGATGGGGGGGAGGTAGGATCAGGCCCCACTTAGATTGGTAGTGTTTTATATTTTAAACTGGGTGGTAGGATTTGTGGGTGTTGATTTTACTTTCCCATATATTTTATTATTCCCCAGATTTTTTTTTCTGAGCCTAAAACATGTTGTTATAAAAACAACTAGGACCCCAAAAATATAAACCAGGTCCCTTGAGCTTCACGTGGGGGTGGATTGATGTGTGGAGACCGGAAGCCAGGAGCCCAGGGGAGGCAGCTGGGCGGGGCCTTGGGCAGGAGGGGCAGCGTGTGGGGAGAGAGGGACAGACCCTGGCACCCCCATAGACAATGGGGAGCACTGGTGGACTCCCAGTGTCCCTTTCACCATCCTTCATTTCCAGGTGATCTTGCTGGACTTTGGTGCAAGCCGGGAATTTGGGACTGAATTCACAGACCATTATATCGAGGTGAGTTCCCCCAATCCTGGGGTCTCTGAAGGGTCGAGCCTCAAGCCAGATAGTAAGGCTTGTAGAGAAGGAGAAACACAATATCTGGAATGAAGAAATAAATAATAGTGATATTAATAGCAGCTAACAAATACCAAGCACTTAATATTATGTCAGGCACCGTTTTAAGTGCTGTACATGTGGTAACTGATCTAAACCAGAAAGCAACTCTATGAGGTGAGACCATTTTTAACCCCATTTTACAGAGGAAGTAACTGGGGCTCAGAGACGTTAAGTCACTTGCCCAAGGTCACAGCAGACCTGGGATTCAAACTCAGGGAGTCTGGTTACACAGCCCATGTTCCCAACCCCTCACTAGCTGCCTCCTAAGAGAAAGGCCCACGATGGCCAGCCTGTCACCTCCGCACACCCGATGCTGTCCAGGGTCTTGGTGTCCAGCCTTGGACATGCCTCCCCTCCAGCTGCTCCCTAGTGAGCAGTTTTCTCTTTTAAGAAGTGTTTCCTCACTTTATGTTGCCCGTCCTCCCCACCCACAGGGGTTGATTTGTCTCAGAGCCCACAGAAAACACCATCTCATTAATTTGTTGAGATTGGACATTCGACCTGGGTCTTCTTTTTTTTTTTGGTTGCGTTGAGTTCATTGCTGCATGAGGGCTTTCTCTAGTTGTGGCGAGCTGGGGCTACTCATTGCTGCGGAGCACGGGCTCTAGGTGTGCGGGCTTCAGTAGTTGTGGTGCACAGGCTCAGTAGTTGTGGCCCACGGGCTTAGTTGCTCCGTGGCATGTGGGATCTTCCCGGACCAGGGATCGAACCCGTGTCCCCTGCATTGGCAGGCGGATTCTTAACCACTGCACCACCAGGGAAGTCCCTCAACCCGGGTCTTCTAATCACTGGGTCATCAATTCAAACGTTCTCTGACCCCGCTCTGTGCCTAGTCCTATTCTAGACGATACTGGGGACAACAGTGACCAATGCAGTCCAGTATCTGCCTTCACAAAACTCACAGTCCAGTAGGGGGACAGACAGAAAGGACCAGAGTGGTCAGGGCTGGGATGGGAGAATCACGGGCGACTGAGGGAGACCGGATGAGGAGCCTGGCCTGACCTAGGGGGTCAGGGAGGGCTTCCTGGAGGAGAAGACATCAGAGTTGAGACCTGAGGGATGAGGAGACCAATCAGGAAGGAGCTAGGAGGGTACTCCAGCCAGATAACATGGGCAAAGGCCAAGGGGTGAAAAAGGATATTCCGACTAGAGCAGCACTTCTCAAACTTTAATGTGCATGAGAACCCCACCACCACCATGATCATGTTAAAATGCAGATTCTGGTCTGGAGTTAGGCTTAAGATGCTGCCTTTCTAACATGCTCCCAGGTGATGCCAAAGCTACTTGTACAGGGACCACACTCTGAGTAGTAAGATCCTAGAGGACCAAAGGGAAGTTCACATTCGGACTGGGCAGGCAGGTGGGGACAGAGCAGGAGCCAGCGGTGAGGCTGGAGCCCAGTTGCTCTGGGTCTCTGAAGCCATGCTTTGCAGCTTGTACTTTATTCGGGTGCCCTGGGGAGCCATGGAAGGGATTGGAGCAGGGGAGGGACATAGAATTCGGAAACTCCTGAATGAAGAGTGGTCTTTTAAGACAGGCCGCGAGCCTGGGCGGGTGGGGGTTGGAGGGGGTTCTGGCCTGAGGACTGGGGGATGGTGGGGCCACCCTTTAGATGGGGACAGGAAGGAATTGGTAACCCCCCTCCCCCCTCCCCCCCCAACACACAGAGGCTCCTTGGGGCCCTCTCTGCAGGCCACTCGAGGCACAAAGCCGAGGCCTCTCTGGGTAGTTGGGACATCCCCTGCCCCTCCCCACCACAGGCCTGTTCAGCACAGCCCTCCTGCTGCCTCCCCAGCCTTTTCCAGTTTAAGAAAGGCCTGTCACACTGACCCCCCAAGGACCACAGGCGTGACAGATG
Organism: Eubalaena glacialis; assembly: GCF_028564815.1. Classification (NCBI taxonomy): domain Eukaryota; kingdom Metazoa; phylum Chordata; class Mammalia; order Artiodactyla; family Balaenidae; genus Eubalaena; species Eubalaena glacialis. Next base: position 57,326,660 of record NC_083733.1, on the reverse strand, counting down.
GCCAGACAGGCTGGGGCAGGGGGAGCTGGGACAGAACAGAACCGCCAGATTTAATCCAGTATTCCCCTTCCTCCCAAGAAGGGGCAACTCAGTGGTGACGGGTTCGTCCCAGTTCCCCTCCTCTCCTTGCTATTCCCCACTCTGAGCCTGTTCCCTCGTCTGTGAAGTAGGGACCCTCCTATCTACCTCTTAATAGTAATAGTAGCTCATAATATTTATGGCCTTTCCTACACGCGGGCACTGTGCGAAGCACTCCACAGATACACCTCCTTCATCCTCCAAGAACCTGACAAGGAAGATGCTTTCATCATCTCCACTTCACAGATGAGAAAGCAGAGGCCCAGAAAGCAAAGCGACTTGCCCCAGAGTCAGCCAGCAAGTGGCAGAGCTGGGATGGAGCCCAAGCAGGCTGGCTCCCACTTCTGTCTGTCTGTCCATGTGCCCTCAACTCCTGCCCATCCTGCGTGGCTGGAGAGCTGCTTAGCTCCAAACACTGATTTGCTAAACAAGGGGTTTTCACCAAGGGCCTCCGGAGTGAGCGCCACTTGGGACTAAACCCAGCCGGGATCCCTGCCTTCCTGGGGCTCCAAGTCCAGGGCAGGAACCAGACATCAACCAGGTGATCACAGAGATGGCAACATCAGAGGCAATTCTGGGTCATGATCACATACTTGCCCAATTGAGTGTTTGGACCCATGGGTACCACTTGACATCTGCTTTCCTCTGTGCTCTTTCACTGTGGTAGTTTCCAGGCAGGCTCTGCCTTCCCAGCCAGGTGGGCAGAACACCTGACCGCTGCAGCCCCCAGGCTCTGGAACAGTCTTGAGAGAGACACAGACAGGGGTAAGGTGGGGAAGGAGAGGCTTCTAGGTGAGGGGGCTTAGGTAGATGAGAACAGAAGTGGGTACTGGCAGGGCCCGGCTTCTAGCTCCCACCTCCAGACCCCTCCTTGAACCCCTCTGACCCTGTGCCCACATCCGTCTCCCCAGGTGGTGATGGCTGCAGCCAACGGAGATAGAGACCGGGTCCTGCAGAAATCACGAGACCTCAAATTTCTCACAGGCTTTGAGACCAAGGTTGGGAGAGTAGGGGCTGGTGTCTCTTGGGGGGAGTGGGGAGCTGCTTCTCTCCACTGGGGAAACTGTGGATGAGTGAGGAACTCTAAGGGGGCTGCTTATCTGTACTGGGGGTTCTAGGGTGATGGGGGGAATGGGGGCTGCTTGGCTACTCAGGAATCCTGAGAAAATGGGCACCACTTATCTGTTCTAGAGGGAGGAATGGGGGACTGCTGGTGGATACGGGGGGGTCGGGGAACAGAGGCTGCTTCTCTGTTCTAGAGAGAGTGAGGGCTATTTGTCTACTGGAGGCCCTGAGAGGACAGGAAGGGCCCTTTCTTTTGGGAGGAGTAGGGGGCTGCTTGTCTCTTAGGGGCTCTGGAAGGGGTGGAGGCTGCCTGTTACTCTTTGGGGAGTTGGGGGCTTGGTTTATACGTGAGACTCTGGGGGAATGGAGGGCTGTATGTCCACACTGGTTGCCTCTGGTTTCCCCGACCGCTAGGCATTCTCAGACGCCCACGTGGAGGCCGTGATGATCCTGGGGGAGCCCTTCGCCACCCAGGGCCTCTACGACTTTGGAGCGGGTGATACTGCCCGCCGTGTGCAGGGCCTCATCCCTGTGCTGCTGCAGCACCGGCTTCGCCCACCGCCTGAAGAGACCTATGCCCTGCACAGAAAGCTGGCGGGGGCTTTCCTGGCCTGTGCCCGCCTCCATGCCCACATCGCCTGCCGAGACCTCTTCCAGGACACCTACCACCGCTACTGGGCCAGTCGCCAGGCATAGCCACTGCCCGAAGCCTCCTAACCAGAGGGATGTCTGCTCAGACCCCTCAGAGACTCCATCTCGGGATTCCAGCCCCATAGCAGTCCATCCCCTGCTCTGAGGCCTCCTTCCCTCTCTGCTGCAGGTCTGGGGACCCACCTTGGGCTTGGGACTAGGGAACTCCAGCTTCATACCCCCGTATCCTGCTCTCCCCACTCCAAAGGGAGCATCCAGGAACTCTACCCAGCTATTAATTTATGTCTGCCAACATGTGAGAGAGCCTTAGGCCCCTCCGCACTGCCATTGTGGAGATCAGACTCACCTAGACGGGGAGCCCCTGACCTCTGCCTCAGGTCTCCCCCAGATGTGGCCGGTGTTTGAAACTTCGGTCCTAATAAAAGTGGCCCTCCCCTTCCCCCAGCTCTTTTCTCTGTGCTGGGTGGGGAGGGAGAGGAGCTCGCAGGCTGCCTCCAGGTGCAGATGGCCAGCCCCCCTCCTACCCTGTTGTCTGAAAGCCCCAGTCCTGCCTGGGCCATCTGTTGCGGGGACCCTCCTTCTCCCCTTTCCCTACCCCCCACCCTGCCCCTTCCGCACGTGCTGACCACCTGCTCCGAAGGCTGTGGCAGCTGAGAAGGCCTCCCCCCTCACCCCCACCCCCGGCTCCGCCACAACACACACACCACCTCCCAGCCTCCTGGCTCCCTCCACTCGGCTCCCAGCAACCTCGCTTTTGCTAATGGGCCTTAATGCCCCTGCCAGCTGCTTTGCCAAACCCACAGGATTGGGCGGGTGCGGGGGCACTTGGGCGGCCAGAACCGCTCCCCGGTCCCAGCCTGGCGCCCCCGCCCCCAAAGCTGAACCGATCGCGCACCAGGACGCCGGGGTCTGTTCATTCCCCCTCCTTTCCTGGCAAAAGTGCCTCGTCACCGCTTCTGCCCGCCCCTGCTGGGCTGGGAGAACCGTGGGGTGAGCTGGAAGATTTGGGGATGAGGGACCGCGAGGCGCCTCCCGAAGCAAATCTTTCGAACGCGGAACTTAAGGGGATCTGAGGTCAGGGGTCACGGAGGGGAAGGGAGCCCACGCCTGGATGGACCTAGGAGAACGTGTCAGCGAGATTCACGTGCGTGCTCAGCCCCGGACTGGCCAGTGGGCGTGGCGGGGCGGTGGCCACACCGGAGGAGGCGGAGTTGTGATTGCGTATAGGCGTGGCCTGCTGGTCAAGGGGCGGGGTCTCTTTGCATATCCAGCAAGCGGCGGGGCTGGGGCGGGGAGCCGAAGCGGGAGGGGCGCTCCCCCGCCCCTGGAACGGAATCCTCCCGGGAGCGGAGCAGGCTAGCGAGCTTGCATCCCGCACCATCCCCCGGCCCCCGGCCCCGGCCCGCGTCAGACCGAGCTGCCGCCGCCGCCGCAGCAGCAGCAGCAGCAGCAGCACTCGGGGATCCGGGCCCAGCCGGGGCCGCGGGAGGCGGGGGCGCCAGAGCCCTGGATGTCCCGCAGCGCGGCGGCCAGCGTGAGAAGGGCGGGAGAAGGGGGCTCGGGTGGGGGGCGGCGCCGCTGCTGATGTGGCGGAGGGTGGGAGGCGGCCGCGGCGCCCGGATGGAGAAAGGGTGCCAAGGCGGGGGAGGGTGGTCCTGGGTGGGGGTCCAGGAATCGACTCCCCTCCAAGCCAGATCTTGGGAGACAGGGGTCTCGGGCACAGGCCTTGTCTTGCCAAGGCTCTGGAGATACGGATCCCAGACACAGACCTCCCCCTCAAAAAAATCAAGGACAGGGGGACAGATTCTAGGTACAACTCCCTAGGCAAGATTTTGGGGATGGGGTCTGGGACGCAACCTCCTTATCAAGTCAAGGCCTCTAAGAGGGGATTCCAGACCAGACGCAATCCTTACCCCTCCCGGCCTGAGGGGCTCTCTGAGCACAGCAACCCTCTAGGCAAGGTCTTGAGAATGGGGTCCCTGGGCACAGCTTCCCCACCAAGCCAAGGCCCGGGGGGATTCCTGGCACAGTCCGTCCCCAGGCCTCAGAGGCGTCGGGGCACAGCATCCCCCCATGCTTGGGCGGCGTCCCAGGAACAGACCCTTCTCAAAACAAGGTCTCTGTGCTTGGGACTCTATCCCCCCAAAGCCTCAATAAAATAAAGGGAATTTCAGGCAACCCCATACACAAAAAGGCTTGGTCAAGGGTGCCAGGGCACAGGTCTCCTGGGCCACCCTCTTTGTCCCTGGGGCTGCCCAGCTGTCTGGGAGGGGCTCCACCCACAGACAATGCACCGCCTCCCACTCCGGTTCTGGCCCCCCAGGCTCCAGGATTCAGGCTGGGCCAGGGGGCGGCTCCCCAGGGACCTGGTGCAGCCCTGTCTGTCTGCAGCGTCTGCGGTGATGATGGCTTTGTGTGTGGTACCTGGGGGGAAGCGGGGAAGCAAGCGATGGGGAGGTGGCTAAGAGTGTGACCCTGTGTTTTTGTGACTGTGGCTGCCTGTGTGTGTATGTGTGTGAGCTGCAGCTGGTGACTCTGAGGAATCGTGTGTTTCGTGCTTGTGGTTGTGTCCGATAGCGTCTGTGATTGTGTCTCTGTATGTGACCCCAGCATTTGTCTGGCTGTGTATGTGTATATGACAGCTGCTCGCTCACTGTGCAGAACCCTATACTTTTCAGTCTGTGTTTGAGTGTGTGCATGGTTGTGACTATGTGGTTGTGTCTTTGATTATGTCTTTTGTGACCCCATGTATGTACCTTGGTAACTCTAACTGGGTATGTGACAGTGTATCTGTTGAGTAGGGGGTTGGGCATGTGTGTGGCTGACTGAAGATGTGGGTGGATTGTGACTATAAGTGGAGTTGTGTCTATGACTCTGTGTCCATGTGCGACTGTCCTAATGACTTCGAATGTTTGTGACTGTGTCTCTAACTGATTTTATATGTGTGTCACACATGTGTTTGTATGATACACAACTGTGCCTGCAACTTTAGGTGTATGACTGCCATTGTATATGAAGTCACATTGTGCTTATGTGACAGGTTGTGTGCTGGCACTGTGACTTGTATGTTTTCGGTTGTGTGTTCAAAGCCACATCTATGTGTGTGGCCGGGATTGTATAAATGACTACATCTAGGTCTGTGTGTTGATACTGAGTGATTCTGTACATTTATAGTTGTGTACCTGTGATTTGGGTTATGTATTTGACTTGGAGTCTGAAACCCTGACAGACTATTAATAGTGGGTTATTTCACTGCATGTGACTCAAGCTATAGGTGTGTCTGTGTGTGGTGGCACCAGTGATTGTGTGTGTGTGGGGGGGGGATGTGTATGTGACTGTGGCTTCTGTATTTGTGTGTGACCTGCATGTCTGTGACCCTGGGTGACTCTATATACTTGTGTCTGTGTCATGGTCTGTAAGAGTGTGTGTCTGTAGCTGTGTGGCTGTTTGGGGTGGGTGGGTGGGTGTCCCTGTCTGCGTGCTGGGCGGCTTATGTTTGAATCTGTGTGATTTGGTGACAGAGTGACTGTCTCCTGGCTCCACACATGACTATCCGGAACTGTGTCTTCTGTGTAAACGCAGCTATAAATGCTCTGTCTGGGTCACTGTATTTCTAATCACATACCTGACTGTGTGCTTGTGTGTGTGAAATGGAAACTGTGTGCTGATGTCTCTGTGTGTGAGATATTGTGTGTCTCTCCACACGGGGGCTGTGATTGTATGTGGCCCCATACGTGTCGGTGTGACTTACGTGTTTGCAGGAAGAGAGACTGCGTGTTTCTCTGTGATGGTCTGACATGGCACAGCTGGGGGTGGGATGGTGGGTGACTGTGAAATAGGTACCATGACCGTGATATATGGCTGGGTAACGTGGACACTCATGCTGTGGGACTTTGCATACATGACCGTTTCTGAAATGCGTATGGCTGTGACTCTGAGCCACTGACTGTCTGGCTGTGTCTGAGTGTGGCCGTCCTTGGGGAGAACTGTCTCTGGATGGCTGTATGCATGTCCTGAGTTTGTGTGCCCATTTCTCTCTAATGCACGGGCCGTGGCCATCGGGGTCTGTGTGTGTGCTTGGGTATGGAGAACCATCCATATACGTGTGGCTGATACCATGACCAAGTGTGTGCCTCTACGACTGGGATGTATGGCTGTGTGACAGTGTGTGACCAAAAAGGTGTGTTGGTGTGACTGACACAGTTGGGGTTGAGTGTCCTTGTGCAGCTGTGTGCCGGTCGATGATTAAACACATGTGGTTGTGGCTGGGTGTGACTGGGTGTGACCAAATGTGTGTCAGTATGTCTGCATGCATCCCTGACCAGATGTCAACAGGCAGCAGGGGAGCTGTATGTGACAAGTGTGTGTGCCTCAGAGCTAATAGGTGACCTCCCGCAGGGTGTGATTCTACACGGGTGGGTCTGTAATGTGAGTATCTTGGTTGGGTGCCCGAGGAAACAACTGTCATTGGTTGGCCATGGGCTGCCCCAGTGGGTGTGCCCGGACCCAGCTCTTTGTATATGGCAGAGAAAAGAGAAGTGCAAAATATCAGTTACTGATATGACCAGACGTTTGTGGCAGTGCCTGGGCAGCCTGGGACTCTACATACCTGTGGACAAATGGTCTGTAGCAGAGACTGTGTGTCTGTGAACTTGGATATGTGGCCAGGTATTTACAGTGGCTGTGACTGTTGATGTGTTTCTGTGTGATCCGGTGTGTGTCGCTGTGGTTGTCTGTGTAACTAATTGTGCAGAGCTGTGACCAGGTTCTAGGGACAATTGGGGACCGGAGTTGCATGTACACATGTGACTGTATGTGTGTGTGCAGCCCTGGACATGTGTCTAGAGGGCAGGCCACCCCCCTTCACACCATCCCCTTGGGTACAGACAGCCTCCTGAGGCCAGGACATCCCCAACAGATGCTCCCGAAACACACCTACTCGTTCCTGGGCCCTTGCAACCAGGTGGCTGATTGCCTTAGTAACAGTTGCTATGACAACCAGGGCTCTCATCAGAGATCCTGAGATGAAGGGGGGTTGGCTGATGTCCAAAGAGGGGGTGAGGTAGGGGACTGCGCCCTATCCCAAGCCAGCTTCTCAACTTTTCCTCCCTCCGCTGGGCAGGGCGGACCCAGGAGTCCAGAGCAGCATCTGCCCCCTGCCCCCTGTGGGGCCCTGGGGCCCCCTGAAACCTCCAGGACGGAGCCAGGTGAGTGGCCAGCTGGGGACAGGGGGAAGGCTGAGTGAGGGGGTGGGTCTGCCTCGCATAGCCAAAGGAACTGTCCCTGCGGTCACACAGGCTTAATCACACTCACAAGTGGACACCCCCAAATGACTTCCCGGCACACCCAGTGACCTCGTTCACAGACACACCCACCTAGACTAGGTCTCACACACGCACACACACACTTGGACACTCAGACACACACCAACATCCCCACACCCACAGGTTCACGGTCACACAAACATACAGACACAATCCTAGACAACAACCAGACTCCCTCACAGGTGAGCACGGACACTCACCAGATACAGACTCAGGGACTCTCAAGGGATGCAGTCTTGTACAGTCTCCCCAACAACACACACAGACCCACACTTTGCAGACAACAGCCGCACTTTCACAAGCAGACACAGCCTCACAGACAGCACCCGTGTGCTCGTGCCTTCACAAACAGCTACACTTTTGCACACACAGTCTCACAAATAACACTCAGCACCCTCATAGACAACAGCCACATTCTCACACCATCACACCCTCACAAATAACACTCACAAACACACTCTCAAAGATGACAACCTCATGTCCTCACACACCCTCACAGATGCACGGTTGCATACAGACACACCCCCAGGACAACGCTCATGGACCCACATTCTCTGCAACAACACCCACCTTATCTGACCCAGACACACCCTCACAAACAACAGCCACAGACACACAGCCTCACCACCAACAGCTGCACTCTTGGACAGATGTGGTATCTTGGGTAACTCTCACAGACACACACTGTCATGGGCAGTGGTCATCAAAGACAATAGCCACATCTTCACACAGACACACAGCTTCAAAGACAACAGTCACGGACACACCCTTTCAAAGACAACAGCTTCATGCTCAAACACAGACCCATCCTCACAGGCAACATTCCCTGACACACACTCACCACCACTCTCACACATAGCTACTCTTCAGCCACGAGCTTCAGGGATCTACACTCACAGACGACAGCCACACTCTCGGACACAGACATCCCCTCACAGACAGCATTCACAGACACCCACTCTCATCAACAACCATTCTCAGACCCGCGTCCTTCCGTACAGCCTTCAGCTATATACACACTCACAGACAATAAGTGCATGCTCAGAACTAGACACCCTCACACACAACACTCAGGAACACACCAAGGAATTCCCTGGTGGTCCAGTGGGTGGGACTCCGTGCTTTCACTACCGAGGGCACGGGTTCGATCCCTGGTCGGGGAACTAAGATCCTGCGAGCCGCGCAGTGAGGCCAAAAACAAAAAAAGGAACACACCAGCTGCACACTTGCTTGCACACACAGGCGGAGTCTCATCTGTTGGTGCTCTGTCCTAGGTGTCCCCTCACACTCCTCCTGGGACTCAGTATGGCTTCTCAGTCAGCGAAGGCTGTCTTAGTGACTGGCCACCACCTCCATCCCTACCTCTGACATCGCAGGTGCACGCCTCCCCAGGGGCCTCTGCCTTAGAACAGACACATTTGTCAGAGGGGCTGTATCTCAGAGTTGCAGAGACCCGCCCCTGTCCCCAACACCCTCTGGCCTGGGCTCTGAACCTCAATCCCTGGACCTTCTGAGTCCCCCACATCGGACCTATGCACGTCTCAACTCCTGTGCCCTCTGACCACCGCATCCCCTGACCTTGTACCCCTAAAACCCCTGACCTCGTGACCCCTGACTGCTATGCCCTCTAACCCCAATGTCCTCCACTGCCTTAACTTCCCATTACTTTGGATCATCATGCCTCTTGACTGTCGCATCCCGAATCTCCAGACCCCTAAAAGCTGTGACTCACGACCACCCCCCCCACACATCCCAGACCTCCCTGCCTCTTAGCCCCATGTCTTCTGAATCCCCACTGCCGACTCTCCCACTCCCCCGCCTTCCAGTTGCCCCCTTTGCCAGTATCCCCTAACTGCTGCCAGTCTGTGTTCCCTGGATGTCATGTCCTCTGACCCAGTGACCCCCTAACCCTGTAGCCCTACTGCCATGTTATCTGACCCCTTGCTCCCTGAGCCCTATTTCCCCCCACCTTGAGCCCCATGCCTCTGACCCTTGACTCGCACCCCTGTCTTCTGTCAGCAGACGGGGCGGGCACCATGAACAAGCTACGGCAGAGCCTGCGGCGGCGGAAACCAGCCTACGTGCCTGAGGCATCGCGCCCACACCAGTGGCAGGCGGACGAGGACGCGGTGCGCAAGGGCACGTGCAGCTTCCCGGTCAGGGTGAGTGGGCGGGGCTCGTGTGGGCGGGGCTGCGGCGGTGTGCGAGCTGTTTGCTGTGCGCGTGCGTGTCCAGTGTGTTGTCCGTTGCCCGGTGAGGTGGATGAGACCGAAGAGACTTCACAGCCCCAGAGAACTGCGGGTCCTGCAGAAGCAGGACCCCACGGCCCGAGTCCCTTAAAGTTGGGATTAGAAACCAAGACCCATTCTCTTGTGCCAGGAAAATATTACCTGGGGGGTGGGGGGCGTCCCGCCTGGAGTCACGCTATTCTGTGGGAGCTCACAGCTTCCAGGGGGGCACTGGAAGGTCACAAAAATTCTGTAGCATTTGCAAAGCCCTCTACTGTTAAGTGCGTTCTGGTTTAGACCACCATGACCCTTTACAACATACACGAAAATTTATAAGGGAGACAGCAGGATTCAGGTTCAACTCTCCACTCATTCCCTTCCTGGTTGGGTGACAACAGACGATGGTCACAGCGCCCCCCCCCCCCCACCTTGTTTTCCCTTCCCCTAGAAGCAGACCTTGCGAGGGAGGGGCTGTTGGGAGGTGCAGGAAATGCTGGTGAGAGTGAGGAAGGGAAGGCAGCCAGTAAAGGATGTCTTACTAAACTATAGCTCTGAGCAGCTGAGCTTGATGCCACTAGGGAACTGTGGGAAATTGAGCCATCCCACCCACGGGGTGAGGGAGCTGGGGCGTGTGTACCCCAGCTCCTATCAGTCATTGCCTGGGGCCAGTCCTCAGGCACAGACGCAGACGCTGTCATTCAGAAGGACACCAGGAATGTGTTAAAGGCCAAGGATAGAGGCACGTGGGAATCATTACTCCATGATGTGCTTCAGTCTTCTCACCTGTATATCTGGGATAAGAATGGGGTACCCAGACTTCCCTGGCAGTCCAGTGGTTAAGACTTTGTGCTTCCACTGCAGGGGGGCATGGGTTCCATCCCTGGTCGGGGAACTAAGATCCCACAAGCCATACGGAGCGGCCAAAAAAAAAAAAAAGGTCCCCACCTTGCAAAGTTGAGGTAAAGAGTAAATGAGTTAATTCATATGATGTGCTTAGGACATTGCGTGATGCATCGCAGCGGCACAGTGAGCGCTAGGAATGATTGATTACTGTGCTTGTTTCATCTTCTCCCATCCCCTTCGCACCAAGTACCTGGGCCACGTGGAGGTGGAGGAGTCCCGGGGGATGCACGTGTGTGAAGATGCTGTGAAGAAGTTGAAGGCGGTGAGTGAGAGGCTGGAGCAGGGAGGGGGCAAGGTCAGAGCAGAAGAGCCAGCCCTGACCACACCCTCTGTCCTCCTCCTCCACTCCAGATGGGCCGGAAGTCTGTGAAGTCTGTCCTCTGGGTGTCAGCCGATGGGCTCCGGGTGGTGGATGACAAGACCAAGGTAGGGGGCCCGTGGGCCTGGGAGTGTGCACCAGCGGGCCCCTCTCCTCACGCTGCTCGAACGGGGCCAGGGACGCCTTCTCACCCACCTCTAGGATGTCCCTCCCTCAGGGACCTTCTAGGCTCAGACGTGTGTTCCTGTAACATGTTGGCACCTCTCACAGTCATAATTCAGGATTGAGTCCTGTGGCTATTTGTGAGCTGGCGTGGATAGTGGGTGAGAGCACGGACCGCAGAGCAGCCACTTCAGCTCGGGTCCCAGCTCACCCACTTACCAGCTGGGTGACCCTGGGCATGAGGGGTATGAGATTTAACCCTTCCGTGCCTCACTTGCCTCATCTGCAAAAATGGGGATAAAAATGGACCCAACCATTAAATGAGAAAGTATATGCAAATAGTTTAAAACTATGCCTGGTACAGCAGAAGTGTTCCGATCAACGAATGTTAGCTGTTATGTGCTTATTGTCTGTCTACCTGGCCAGATGGGAGCACCAGGGGCCGGGATCCGGGTATCTGTTTGCTCACCATTGAATTCCCTGCCCCTAGCACAGAGACTGCCCGAGGAGACAGCCAGCGCATGAAGACAGTTAGGTTAATGACTGAACAGGATTGACACCCTCCAGCAAGCTTTGCCTGACTCCCGTCCAACTTGGGTCAGGCACCTCTTCTTGCTCCCGAAAGCCCCTGAGCCTCCCCGATCCCAGCCCTGAGCCCTCTTCCTGTGCCTCCCTCATTACAGCGTGGCTGTGACTCTGGCCTGTCTTCATCTGGTGATGAGTCTGATTCCCGCACTAAACTGGGAGCCCCATGTGAGCAGGGCCCACAGCTGTTTCAACAAGTGCAGGATCCCCACCCGGTTCAGGACAGGATATAGAGCAGACACAAAGGGAATATTAAGTGAATACATGAAAGACAGTACCCATGCCTTTCCTGGCCTCCCTGGTGCCTCCCAGGACCTGCTGGTAGACCAGACCATCGAAAAGGTCTCCTTCTGTGCTCCTGACCGCAACCTGGACAAGGCTTTCTCCTATATCTGCCGTGATGGGACCACCCGCCGCTGGATCTGCCACTGTTTCCTGGCGCTCAAGGACTCCGTGAGTATCCCCAAAGCCCAAAGCCAGCTGACTGTCTCCCATGCCCTGGTGTCCCACGCCCAACCCCAGCCCGCTGTGTGGTGTCAGGCAAGTCACTCACCTTACCTCTCCTCTCCGTGACCTCATCTGGAAAAGGGAGTGTATTCACAGCCCCTAACTTAGAGGATTATTGTGAGACTTGAGGGGGTTGATACAGAGTATTTGGAACAATGCCTGGCATATAGGAAGCACTCAGGAAAACATTAGTTCTCATCCTCCTCCTTGTTATCAATAGTTCTTCATGTTTCTCTAACTTTTCTCATTGAGGAGCATATACATACAGTAACATGCGCAGATGGCCCAGGCACAGCTCCATGAATTTTTGCTTATTTTTAAACCTCACCCAAGTCAAGCTGTAGTTTCCTGCCCCCAGCAGCCCCCTTGGGCCCTTCTGAAACAACACCCCCCAGGGTACCCACTCTTCCTTCAGAGTTGATTCATTTTGCCTGTGGTTCTTTATATTTTTGGGGGGAGGGGGGCGTCAAGATCCCCTCTGAGAATCTGATGAAAGAGACAAATGGACTGTCTTCTGAGAAGCATTCTCACAGGATTCTGAGGCTTGTGACAGAAAACCCTCAGATACCAGTGATTTCGGTGAAATAGAAATTTGTGTTTCATGTGAAAGACATCCCTAGGCAGGCAGCACAGCGTTGGTGTGACTCCTCTCCACTCAAGGGCCATGGTTCCTTTTATCTTGTTGCTATGCTGGAGTATGGCTTCCACTCCATGATCCAAGATGAATGCGCATGCTCCAGCCTTCACATCTTCATCCCAACTACATAAAGGAGGGAGGCATGAAGAGGGGCACACCCTCTGCTTTTTGGGAGGTGTGTATTGGCCTTTTGTGACCTATTGGCCTTTTGTGACCAGCTTCTTTCACTTAGCATAATGTTTTCAAGGTTCATCCATGTTGTAGCATCGTATCAGTACTTACTCCCTTTATATGGCTGAATAATATTTGTATGGATATACCACATTTTGGATATACCATATTTTGCTTATTTATTCATCCATTGATGGACATTGGGTTGTTTCCACCTTTTGGCTATTATGAATAGTGCTTCTCTGGACATTTATATGCAAGTATTTGTTTGAATACCTGTTTTTAATTCTTCTGGGTATATACCCAGGAGTGGAATTGCTGGGTCATATAGTATGTTTAAGTTTTTGAGTAATTGCCAAGTTGTTTTCCTTGGTGGTGACACCATTTTACATTCCCACTTGCAATGTATGAGGGTTCCAATTTCTCCACATCCTTGCCAACACTTTTTTTTTTATTCTAGCCATCCTGTAGGTGTGAGTGGTATCTCATTGTGGTTTTGACTTGTATGTCGCTAATGACTAATGATGTTGAGCATCTTTTCCTGTGCTTATTGGCCATTTGTATATCTTTTCCAGAGAAATATCTATTCAAATCCTTTACCCATTTTTAATTGGGTTGTTTGTTTTTTTACCGTTAAGTTGTAAGAGCTCTTTATATATTGTGGATACTAGATGCTTATCAGATACGTGATTTGCAAAACTTTTCCCCCATTCTGTGGGTTGTCTTTTCACTTTCTTTTTTGGGGGGATTGAACCTGTGCCCCCTGCACTGCAAGCACAGACTCTTAACCACTGGACTGCCAGGGAAGCCCCATCTTTTCGCTTTCTTGATAGTGTCCTTTGATGTGCAAATGTACACATTTTGATGAAGTTCAGTTTATCAATTTTTTTTTGTTATTTCTGCTTTTGATGTCATATCTAAGAATTCATTGCCAAATCCAAGGTTGTAGAGAGTTACCTCATGTCTCATTCTAAGAGTTTTATAGTTTTAGCTCTTATATTTAGGTCTCTGATACATTTTGAGTTAATTTTTATAAATCGTGTGAGGTAAGAGTCCACCTTCATTTTTTTTTCACGTGCATACTGTATCCAGTTGTTCTAAGCACCATTTGTTAAAGAGACTATTCTTCCTTCACTGAATGGCCTTGGCACCTTATTGAAAATCAATTGACCATAGATGTGTGGGTCTGTGTCTGATCTCTCAGTTATATTTCGTTGGTCTATATGTCTCTCCTTATGCTAGTATCACACTGTTTTTTTTTTGTTTTATTTATTTATTTATTTATGGCTGCGTTGGGTCTTCGTGGCTGCACATGGGCTTTCTGTGGTTGCACCAAGCGGGGGCTACTCTTCGTTGCGGTGCGCAGGCTTCTCATTGCAGTGGCTTCTCTTGCTGCAGAGCACGGGCTCTAGGCGCATGGGCTTCAGTAGTTGTGGCACGCTGGCTTAGTAGTTGTGGCGCACAGGCTTAGTTGCTCCACAGCATGTGGGATCTTCCCAGACCAAGGCTTGAACCCATGTCCTCTGCATTGGCAGGCGGATTCTTAACCACTGAGCCACCAGGGAAGTCCCGTATCCCACTGTTTTGATTACTTTAGCTTTGGAGTAAGTTTTTAAATTGGAAAGTGTGAGTTATTCTATTTTATTCTTTTTCAAAATTGTTTTGGCTGTGCTGGGTCCCTTGCAATTCCATATGAATTTCAGGGTCAGCTTTTCCATTTGTGCAAGAGTCCATTGGGATTTTGAAAGGAATTGCATTCAATCTGCAGAACACTTTGGGAAATATTGCCCTCTTAGCAATATTAGTCTTTCAATCCATGAACACGGGATGTATTTCCATTTATTTAGGTCTTCTTTAATTTCTTTCAACAGTGTTGTGTAGTTTTCAATGTGTATGTCTTTTACTTCCTTGGTTAACTTTATTCCCAACCATTTTATTATTTTAGATGGTATTGTAAATGGAATTGTCTTAATTTCATTTTTGGATTGTTTGCTGTTTGTGTATATAGATGTAACTGATTTTTTTGTGTGTTGATTTTGTATCCTGCAACTTTGCTGAATTTATTTATTTGCACTAACTGTGGATCCTTTTTGATGTTCAACATATACGATCATGCTATCTGCAAACAGAGGTAATTTTACTTCTCTCTTTCCAACATGGATGCCTTTTATTTCTTTTTCTTGTCCAGTTACTCTGCCTAGACCTTCCAATAGAGTGTTGAATAGAAATGATGAAAATGGCATTCTTGTCTTGTTCCTGATCTTAGGGAAAAGCTTTGTCTTTTACCATTGAGGATAATGTTAACTGTGAGTTTTTCTTTTTTCAATAAATTTATTTATTTATTTATATTTTATTTTTGGCTGCATTGGGTCTTTGTTGCTGCACCCGGGCTTTCTCTAGTTGCGGTGAGCAGGGGCTCCTCTTCGTTGTGGTGCACGGGCTTCTCATTGCGGTGGCTTCTCTTGTTGTGGAGCACGGGCTTCAGTAGTTGTGGCACACGGGCTCATTAGTTGTGGCCCGTGGGCTCTAGAGCGCAGGCTCAGTAGTTGTGGCGCACGGGCTCAGTTCCTCCGCAGCATGTGGGTTCTTCCCGGACCAAGGCTTGAACCCGTGTCCCCTGCACTGGCAGGCGGATTCTTAACCACTGTGCCACCAGGGAAGTCCTGTGAGTTTTTCACAAATGTCCTTTATAAGGTTGAGGAAGTTCCCTTCTATTCCAACTTTGTTGAGTGTTTTATCATGAAAGGGTGCTGGATTTTGTCAAATGCTTTTTCTGTGAGAATCGAGATGATCATGTGGGGTTTTTTCTTCATTCTATTAATGTGGTTGATTGATTTTCATATGTTAAACCAACCTTGCATTCCTGGAATAAATCTCACTTGATTCTTTTAATATTCTGCTGGGTTCAGATTGCTAGCATTTTGTTGAGGATTTTTGTCCCCAAGTTTAACTTTAAGAGGTGGCTGAGCATCTTGTTTAGGGAACAGAAGTCAGACATACCTCATTAGAACCCCAGCTCTGCCACTCACTTGTTATAGTGGGCATGTTGACTGAACCTTAATTTCTTCATTTGTCAAATGGGTTCATAAGATTGTCCATCTCCTGGCACTGTTGTGAGGATTCCATAAAAGGATGCAAATCAGGGCTCAGCCCGGGGCTAGACAAGATTTCTGCTGACACATATGTGAGTTTCCCTGTGCCTGGCTTTGTGCTGCATGCCTTGCACATATTTGTTCACCTAATTCCTGCAACAACCCTGTGAAGTGGGTGCTGTTAGAGCCCCCATTTTACAAATGAGGAGGCTTGGGTACTGGGAAGTGATTTTCTTGAGATCACATAGCTGGGAAGTGGGAAGCCAGCATCAATCCCAGGCTCTCTGGCCTTGGCGTCTCTCAAGTAGGCACCCAAGAAACAGGGGTTGTTGTTTTTACCCCCAGTACTTTACTACAAAATATTTTCAAGCATGCAGCAAATTCAAAAGACTTGTTCAGTCACCAGTCACCTGGACAACCCCCACCCAGATCCTGCCATTAACATTTGTCTGGGCTTACTTTATTGCTTATCTCCCCATCTTATTTTTTGATGCATTTCAAAGTCACAGACATCAGAATACTTCCCCCAGACACTTCAGCATACATACCATTAAGTAGAATTCATATTTGTTATCAGCTCTTTTTCTTTTGAAGCGAAATACATGCTGACCACAAACCTTAAGTGTACATTTGCTGGGTTTTGACAACTGTATACACGTGTATAACCCAACCCCCTCATCAAGATCTAGAACATTGCCACCACCCCAGACTGTCCCCCCATGCTCCTTCTCAGTCAGTCCCTATGCCCACCCCTAAGAAACAACCACTGTTCTGATGTTTTTCACCATAGATTAGTTTTGCCCATTCTGTAACTTCATATAAGTGGAGCCATCCAGGGACTTCCCTGGCAGTCCAGTGGTTAAGACTTCACCTTCCAATGCCGGGGAGTGTGGGTTTGATCCCTGGTTGGGGAGCTGGGATCCCGCATGCCTTGCGGCCAAAAAACCAAAACATAAAACAGAGGCAATACTGTAGCAAATTCAATAAAGACTTTAAAAAAAATGGTCCATATCAAAAAAAATTAAAAAAAAAAAAAAAATGGAGCCATACAGTATTACACTCTTTTCTCTGGCTTTTGTCCCTCATTTTGCAGATGTGCACTGAGGCCCAGAGAGGTGAAGGGACTCATCCGGAGTCACCCAGCATCCAGCTGCTGGACCCCGGGGCTCCTGGCGTCCGGTCTGCACTGCACAACGTCGCTAATCCTGCCCCAACCTCTTCCCACAGGGCGAGAGGCTGAGCCACGCAGTGGGGTGTGCGTTTGCGGCCTGCCTAGAGAGGAAACAGCGGCGGGAGAAGGAGTGCGGAGTCACGGCTGCCTTTGACGCCAGCCGCACCAGCTTCTCCCGGGAGGGCTCCTTCCGCCTGTCCGGGGGTGGGCGGCCGGCTGAGCGAGAGGCTGCCGACAAAAAGAAAGGTGGGCGTTGCCCGGAGGGTGGGGCGGGGCTGGGCACCGAATGGTCCCAGGGTGGGGCCAAGGGATCCAGATTGGGGGGAGAGCTGCAGAGGTACAGGGGCTCTACAGTTTACAAAGCAAAAAGGAAACACACACACAAAATCCAAAACAACAAAATTTTTTTAAATTATTTTATTTTTGGCTGTGTTGGGTCTTCTTTGCTGTGCACCGGCTTTCCCCTAGTTGCGGAAAGCGGGGGCTACTCTTCGTTGTGGTGCGCGGGTTTCTCATTGCAGTGGCTTCTCTTGTTGCGGAGCACGGGCTCTAGGTGCGCGGGCTTCAGTAGTTGTGGCTCGTGGGCTCTAGCGCGCAGGCTCAGTAGTTGTGGCGCATGGGCTCAGTAGTTGTGGCAGACGGACTCAGTAGTTGTGGCTCGTGGGCTCTAGAGCACAGGCTCAGTAGTTGTAGCGCATGGGCTCAGTAGTTGTGGCACACGGGCTCAGTAGTTGTGGCTTGCGGGCTCTAGAGCGCAGGCTCAGTAGTTGTGCCGCATGGGCTTAGTTGCTCTGCGGCACGTGGGATCTTCCTGGACCAGGGCTCGAACCCGTGTCCCCTTATTGGCAGGCGGATTCTTAACCACTGCACCACCAGGGAAGCCCCCCCAAATTTTTTTAAGTAAAAAATACAAAGCAAAGCACCAACCACAAAGTTTGGTTACAGTTTATAAAGCGTACTTCAGTTTAAGGAGTCCTCTGGGCAATATTCTGTTGGCCACAAATCCCAGCAAAGCTCACCGAGAGCTTTATTATCTGCTAACCCAGGGAGGTTCCCAGGCTTTTCAAACTGTGTATCCACCCTGTTAATGGGTTGTGAAGTCAGCTTGCTGGGTTGTGGTTAGCATTTTAAGAAATGAAATGGAAAAGAATAGAAAATATCAGAGTAATTGAATGTAGTAAGGGTAAGTATAGTTCAATGATACTTTTATGTCAGTATATCTGTTTGTGTGTGTGTGTATGGAATGGGTTACCATGTGAACGGTATTTCTTATTCTGGGTTGCCGTCATGAAAGTTTGAAAAACTTTTCGGTAAACTCTAACATTCTAGGTCAAAGGCAAATAGTTTATAAGTTCTCAAACTGTGGTTTTTAAATATACGTGTATTATGTGCTGAGTCAAAATGTAATTTTTAATTTTATTTTACTTTTTTTTACTGTTTCTAGTTTTTACATTTTTGGAAAACACTGCTTAGAATTTACAAAGAATCCTGAATTGGGATTCAGGATAAAGGAGACTGAAGAGATCTGACAAATATTAATAAATGCAATGTGTGATCCTGAATTGAATCCTGGATATTGTATATATAGATATATATTCAACATTCAATTCAATATATATACATATTGAGTATATGTATATAAAATATATACATTGGAAAAAATATATATATATATGAACATCCATAAAGGACATGAGTAGACCAGTCGGGGAAATTAGAATATGGACTGTAGACTAGCTAACAGTATCATATCCATGTTAAATGTCCCAAGTAGGAAGTTGTCCTGTGGTTCAGTAGGAGTCTGTCCTTGTTCTTAAGTACATGCTGAAGGTTTTAGGGTTGGGTAAGCTGTCTGCAGCTTAGTCTTTTTTTTTCCCTTGTTGTTTATCTATTTTATATATAGTAGTGTGCATCCGTTAGTCCCAAACTCCTAATTTATCCCCTCTCCCTTTTCCCCTTTGGTAACCATAAATTTGTTTTCTATGCCTGTGAGTCTATTTCTGTTTTGTGAATAAGTTCATTTGTATCTTTTTTTTAGATTCCACATATAGGTGATATCACATGATATTCGTCTTTCTCTTTCTGACTTACTTCACTTAGTATGATAATCTCCACGTCCATCCATGTTGCTGCAAATGGCGTTATTTCATTCTTTTTTATGGCTGGGTAGTATTCCGTTGTATATATATTACCACATCTTCTTTATCCATTCATCTATTGATGGACATTTAGGTTGTTTCCATGTCTTGGCTATTGTATGCAACTTACTCTTAAATCATACTGAAAAAAGATTATGGAAGGAGAGACAGATCAAATACTGTAACAAGTTAACACTTGTTAAGAGTTAACAAGTGTAACAAGTTAACACAAGAGAACATGTGTGCTGCTTGTTCCATTATTACATCTTTTCTGTAAGTTTAAAATATTTCTAGCTAAAAAGTTAGGAAAATAAGTTTTTATCACTTGCTAGAATATTAGAGTTTACAACATATGTTTTTCTTGGTAAACTATGTGACCATTTACAAACCTCTTGACAAAGTTAAGGAGTTCTTCACAGCTTACAAAATATTTTGCTGTTTACATCATCTATTAGAATTTATAAAGAATTTTATCATTGGTAAAGCAGATTACAAAGTATAGTTAACAGAGGGCCTAAGTACATATATTTTTTTTAGTGAAAACCTGTCTTTTATGTATATATATTTATTTATTTTGTTGCACTGGGCCTTAGTTGCGGCAGGCGCGCTCCTTAGTTGTGGCATGTGACTCTTAGTTGCGGCATGCATGTGGGATCTCGTTCCCTGACCAGCGATCGAACGCAGGCCCTCTACAGTAGGAGTGCGGAGTCTTAACCACTGCGCCACCAGGGAAGTCCCTATATGATATTTTATTGTTTGCAAAAGAACACATTGAGTACACTGAGTTTACTATTTATATGGGATATTAGAATTTACAAAGAATGTCATATGCTTTAGAGTTTGCAAAGGATTTTGCTGTTTCCAAAGGATATTATACGTTCCAGGTACTTTGCATTGTAGAAAGCACTTGAGAGCTTGCACCGCAAAAATGAGAGTTTACAAAGTGTGGTATATGATTTGCCGAACACGTCACAGTGTTTTGCCGATGATGCACTGATTCACAGTCTCAAGGCACCGCACATTCACAAAGAGCTCTCTTCAGTTCAGGAGTTACGGAGCAGTGCACTTTCCACAAAGTTGTTTACCAAGCTTTTGTGGGATTCCAGAGCGTTGAACATTCACTGCCTCAACTGACCCTCTCAGGAGATCAGGGAAGGCAGCAGAGGAATGTTTATCCCAGGTTTAGTTGGGGAAACTGGAGCCCGGAGAGGGGAGGAGACTTCCTGAAGCCCAAGGTGGTGGGGGGCAGAGGTGGTTTCCCAGTTCCAACCTGTCCCAGGCTGTTTCCACTGCCCCCAGCCTGGCCTGGGTGAGAGCCTCACCGCCCCCTCATGGAAGATGGGAGAAGCACTGGGCAACCTCCCTGCCCTCTTTGGGCCTGAGTTTAACCTCACTAGCATTCAGGCTGCGGCTCAGGTGAGGCCTTGATGGGAGGATGGCTGTGTGTTTGTGTATTGGCAGGGGTGGGGAGACCCTGCCATGGAAGAGCCCGCTTCTTATGCTGAGTGGGGAGACCAGGTACCTGCAGAGGACTGAGAACAGCCCCAGAGGGGAGGGAGCCCAGGCTGAGGGGCTGAAACAATCTGGAAAACTCCTCATAGGAAGAAGTATGCCAAGCTGGGTCTAGAACAATGGGTAGCAACTGGAGGACGGGAGGAGGTACTTGAGGTGGGAAGAATGGTGGGAGGTGACAGAGAGCAGAGCAGATGTGATGATGGAGGAAGACAGCATGATGTGGAGAGACCAGGCCAGAGGGAGAGACGGGTTAGCTCAGTCATCTGGAACTCAGACTCTGGAGTCAGCCTGCCCCTTCCTTCACAGTATGGCTCAGGCAAGTCACTTGCCATTTCTGGGCCTCAGTTTCCACATCTGTAAAATGGGGATAATGACAGTATCAACCTCACTGGGTGGTTGTGAGGATTGAATGAATTAATACTTGCAAGGCACTTGGAACAATGCCTGATACATTGGTCATGCACCAAAAAAGTGTTTGTTAAATTAATTAGAAAGGGAGACAAAAGGTCTCAGAGGGAGAAATAGCAGAAGCAGCAGAGGCAGATGGATGGGGGACAGAAAGCCTGAGACACACAGAGGGTCAGGTTGGGTGACGACTCCCCCGCGGGCCTCCTGGGGAAAGTGGTCCTGGCTTGGGTGGGGATGAGAGACATTTGGGGGCTCTGACCAGCCTGTCTTAAGGGCAGGGCACACTGGGTGAGGAAGGCAGCATTGGAAAACAATCAAGGGGTCTGGGTAGGAGAGGCCTCCAATGCCAAGGTGAGCTATCTAACCACCTGTCTCAACCATGTCTCCAGCAGAGGCAGCAGCTGCCCCAACTGCGGCTCCTGGCCCTGCCCAGCCTGGGCACGTGTCCCCAACACCGGCCACCACATCCCCTGGCGAGAAGGGTGAGGCGGGCACCCCAGTGGCTGCAGGCACCACTGCGGCTGCCATCCCCCGGCGCCATGCCCCCTTGGAGCAGCTGGTTCGCCAGGGCTCCTTCCGTGGGTTCCCGGCGCTCAGCCAGAAGAACTCACCTTTCAAACGGCAGCTGAGCCTACGGCTGAATGAGCTGCCATCCACGCTGCAGCGCCGCACTGACTTCCAGGTGAAGGGCACAGGTGAGCCTGGGGCTCTGCAGGAGGGAACATCGAGATCAATGCCGCTGTCTGTTGTAAGCAAGAGATAGAGAAGAGGTGGTACACACCATGATTTTTTTTTTTTAACATCTTTATTGGAGTATAATTGCTTTACATTGTTGTGTTAGTTTCTGCTGTATAACAAAGTGAATCAGCTATACGTATACATATATCCCCATATCCCCTCCCTCTTGCATCTCCCTCCCACCCTCCCTATCCCACCCCTCTAGGTGGTCACAAAGCACGGAGCTGATCTCCCTGTGCTATGCGGCTGCTTCCCACTAGCTATCTGTTTTACATTTGGTAGTGTATATAAGTCCATGCCACTCTCTCAGTTCGTCCCAGCTTAACCTTCCCCCTCCCCGTGTCCTCAAGTCCATTCTCTACGTCTGCGTCTTTATTCCTGTCCTGCCCCTAGGTTCTTCAGAACCATTTTTTTTTTTTTAGATTTCATATATATGTTAGCATATGGTATTTGTTTTTCTCTTTCTGACTTACTTCACCCTGTATGATAGACTCTGGGTCTATCCACCTCACTACAAATAACTCAATTTAGTTTCTTGTTATGGTTGAGTAATATTCCATTGTATATATGTGCCACATCTTCTTTATCCATTCATCTGTCGATGGACACTTAAGTCACACCATGATTAATTAGCACTGCCTGCCACAGGCAAAGGAGAGGAGCAACATGTGATCAATTAGCAATGTCTGCCATCAGTCTGGGAGAGAAGAGAGGTAGTGTAAGCTGTGATCAATTAGCAATGTCTGCTCCAGGCAAGGGATAGCAAAAAGGTGGCGTAAGTCACGATCAGTTAGTACTGTCTGCTGTAGTTAGGGACTTGAGAGCAGTGGCATATGTCATGATTGATTAGCAAGACTTCCATGGGCAAGGGAGAGGAGAGAAGCTGCCCAGATGCCATGTTTTTGCTCAAGAGGAGACTGAGGCACCATAGGCTAATGCTCCCTCCAAGCTTTTGGCCAGTAGAGCCATGAGGTCTGGCCAGGTCAAGGATCCAGGTTCAGAGGAAAGAAGGATTGTGATTAACAATGTCTGCTTAGGGCAGGGAGAATAGAGTGATG
Organism: Eubalaena glacialis; assembly: GCF_028564815.1. Taxonomy (NCBI): domain Eukaryota; kingdom Metazoa; phylum Chordata; class Mammalia; order Artiodactyla; family Balaenidae; genus Eubalaena; species Eubalaena glacialis. The sequence continues at coordinate 57,303,910 of NC_083733.1, read as the reverse complement.
ACAGACATCATGACCTCCTTACAGTGTCTGACTTGAGCAAGAGAAAAGAGCGAGGTGGCACACCACATGATTGATTAGCAAAGTTTGCCATGGGCAAGCGAGAAGAGAGAGCAGGAGTATTATGTTTTGCCCAAGAGATGACTCCCAGAATTTGGCTTATGGAAACATGAGGTGAAGGGCACAAGTGAGCATGGGAATCATGGGGTCAGGGTGCATAGTGATGGATTCGTGATGTCGCTTCTGGGTAAAGGATTGTGCAGAGGCACCACCCATCATCATCGATTAGCCATGTCTTCGAGGGAAGATGGAATTGCAAGGACCAGTCCTTTCTTTCAGCATTTGGCCAGTAGAGCCACAAGGCTCTACTGGTGAGGGGTAAGGTGAGCAAAGAGTTCAATGGGAGAAAAGCATCATGTTTGATTACTAATGTCTGCCATGGACCAGGAAGAGGAGAGAGATGGCATATGTTGTGATTTAAAAATGTATGCCATGGGAAAAAGGGAGGAGAGAGGTGGCATGGAACCATGTTTTGCCTGAGGGAGACAGGCAGGAGAGCTGCCTTTCCTCCCAGCTGTCAGTGAAGTCATGTGGTCTGGCCCGCTCTCCTGCTTCCATATGCCAAATCCGAGACACCTACCCCTTATGGCCCTGGGGACTGGTGTGGGAGGTGTTGATCTGTATCCAGGAGGCTGGGCTACTGCAAAAGGTGACTGCTGAGCAGATGCCAACGCTTGTTGAGAATGACGCACGCTCACTCCATGTTGTCCAGCATCCCATGTACTGCATGCACCCTCAGATTTGCTGTCCTCATTAAGTAACCTGCCATTAAGCACACCCCCAGGGCTGTCACACCTGCTCCCTGAGAGGTGGCAGGCACCCCAGACTTTATTTAGAAGCCTCGCGTGCCTGTAGCCAGTTGCCCACTTGCTTGGATGTAACTTGTCACACAAAAATTTCACGGACTCACACAGATGTCCCACTCCACTGCGGGTGTCACACACACTCAGAAGTCACACACTTAGTGGTGGGCAATCAAAAATCACACACACTTGGAAGTTGCAGGACCAGGTGTTACCATTACACACACTTAGAAAGCACATATCCAATACAAACTACTGTATATAAAATAGGTAAACAACAAGGCCCTACTGTATAGCAGGGAACTATATTCAATATCCTGTAATAAACCATAATGGAAAAGAATATGAAAAAGAATATATATATATGTATATATGTATAACTGAATCACTTTGCTGTACACCTGAATCTAACACAACATTGTAAACCAACTATATTTCAATAAAAAAGAAAGAAAGAAAGCACATATCCAGATGTCCCATTCAGAAATCACACACACAGATTAACACACGCTCACGAACGACACACCTGGATTCACACAAACTTGTGTGAATCACAAGTCACATATGCTAATTCATGCTGAATTCCATACATCACGCAGGCAGATTGGCTCACGCTGGGGAATCACAATCGGATGCCACAACCTGGATTTCAGTCACACTCAGATGCCACCCCCCAGAAGCTGCACACCCATTTGGACTAACAGGCACAGTCATCATAGAAATGACCTGGAAGCCACCTACTGTCCCGCCTGGGCAGCCCCACGTCACACCTGCTGACTCCTACAGCTAGTTTCTTTCTGATGCTCATAGGAGCATCACACACATTCCCTTGGAGGTAGCCACTCGCTGAGCTGTCACAGGCACTTGTCACACGCCACACTTGACGGTCCTCTTGTTTATTTGGATGGTGCCTTTGCTCATCCTAAGCCCTCACGAGGCCACCACACCTGCTCAGCGTGTCCTGTCTTGCAGGCACAGGTGCATCTCTGCCCTCATGACATATGTTATGGGCCAGGCCACTTCTGCACTCAAAGCAAGACAGATGATCCCCAGCCAGTGACCAGCAGCGTGGCCAATATCCATTCTGACTAGTCAATGCTCTTGCCATACATGTGGTTGAACATTTTTTATTTATTTTTTTGGCCGCGCCACACGGCTTGTGGAATCTTAGTCCCCTGACCAGAGATTGAACCGGGCTCTGGCAGTGAAAGCACCAAGTCCTAACCACTGGACCGCTAGGGAATTCCCTGAACATATTTTTAAATTAATATATATTGGTAAGCATTTAAAATATTTCTTCTGGTTTGCAGCTACATACAGCTCTTGAGGTCCTCCTTGGTTTGGGATCCCTGTGACTGTCTGCCATCAGATGTCACACACTACTTGGCTGTTGTACCACTCAGATGTCACACACACACATATGTGCACAGTTACCATTTTTGTGGCCATGGCCACTTAGTTACTGCAGAGGGGACCCGCCGACCCACACACCTTGTGAGGGCCACCTGCGGGGATGGGGTCAAGGGCAGAGCCTGGGCCTGTTCGCTGACCTCCACCCTTCCCTGACTTGCCAGTGCCTGAGATGGAGCCTCCCAATGCCAGTGACAGCGACAGCATCAGTGCCCTGTGTACACAGATCAGCTCATCTTTTGCCAGTGCTGGAGCACCAGCCCCAGGGCCACCGCCAGCCTCAACAGGTAAACTCAGCCCTTCTCTTGGGGCAGATGCCCTGCAGTGCCCCTCCTGCATCCCCCTGCTCCTTTCAGGGCTCCTGCAGAGACTCTGGGAATCTTGGAATCCCACAGGCTTAGAACCATGGATCATCTAAGAGCCATGGGATTACCTAGAACCATGGATCATTTAAGAGCTATGGGATCATCCTAGAATCATGGAATCAATCACTTTAGAACCATGGATCATCTTAGAACCACGGGGTCATCTCAGAGCCGTGGGTTCATCCTAGAACCATGAGATAACATAAGAATTATGGGGTCACCTTAGAACCATGGGATCAGTTTTTAAACCTTGCTGTCTTAGAACCATAAAATCTAGAAACCTACAGCCTTTGAATCACAAGATATTAGAACCTAACAGATTTGGAGCCAGGAAACCTTGGAATCTTACAGCCTTAAAAGAGTGCTCTCTGAGAAAATAGTGCCAAGGAATCACCTTAGAGCCACGTGCTTATCCTAAAACCATGGAAGCACCTTGGAATTACAAACAATGTAAATTTAGAACTCTAGAACCTTAGAAAAGACAAACTTAAAAACACTGAAACTTACCCACTATGTTAGAATAGTACACTCTGAGAAAGATCCATGCAATCTTAGAATCTTAGCCTCCTAAGACAATACAGTGTCAAAATATTAGAGCCAAGGGTGATATTAAAAAATATTTAATAACAGGTTTGCTACTGACCAATCAGAAGGGAAGCCGGCCTGGGTGATTGTCAGTCGTGCCTATACTTTTTCATCTTAGGACCTTAGAATCTCAGAAATGAATTTTCGTAGCACTGCGTGACCTGTGGTCCAGGATGGTGAAGCCATTTGCCCAAAGCCCATGCAGCCAATGAGAAGCAGAGCTGGATGCAAGGCAGGCGGCCCGGTCCAGAGTCTGATCCCCAGCCTGGGGTTCTCTCTGCGGCAGCGCATGCCCCCTAACTGCCCCTCTCCTCTCTCCAGGGACTTCTGCCTGGGGTGAGCCCTCTGTGTCCCCTGCAGCTGCCTTCCAGCCTGGGCACAAGCGGACCCCTTCGGAGGCCGAGAGGTGGCTGGAGGAGGTGTCCCAGGTGGCAAAAGCGCAGCAGCAGCAGGCAGCCTCGGTGCCTGCCGTGCCCCCCGGCCTGCAGCCCTTCCCCGCCCCCGTGGGGCCCTTCGACGCCGCACCTGCCCAGGTGGCCGTGTTCCTGCCGCCTCCACACATGCAGCCCCCTTTTGTGCCCGCCTACCCGGGCTTGGGCTACCCGCCCATGCCCCGCGTGCCCGTGGTGGGCATCACACCCTCACAGATGGTGGCCAACGCCTTCTGCTCAGCCGCCCAGCTCCAGCCCCAGCCTGCCGCCCTGATTGGGAAAGCTGGGGCCTTCCCACCCCCTGCCGCACCCAGCGCCCCTGGGGGCCAGGCCCGTCCTCGCCCCAATGGGGCGCCCTGGCCCCCAGAGCCAGCACCCGCCCCGGCCCCTGAGTTGGACCCCTTTGAGGCCCAGTGGGCAGCGTTAGAAGGCAAACCTGCTGTAGAGAAGCCTTCCAACCCCTTCTCGGGCGACCTGCAGAAGACCTTCGAGATTGAACTGTAGCCCAAGCCACCCCATCAACTCCAGGAGCCCCACACCTGGGAGTGGAGGCCCAACCTCTCCCCAGTACTGCTCCCTGGGGCTGCACCCTCCTGACGACCTCTCTAACCCTTCTCTCGACCACCTCCCACAACCAGTACAGAACCGACATTGTGACGCCCAGGTTGCGATGGGATGGAATTCAGGGACGGACCCAGCCTGGCTAAGGGACCCATTTCTCTGCCAGACTTAGGCTGGCATGGCCCCCTCTCCCCGGACCCCAGACACAGGGGAATGGCCACAATCCCACCGAGGGCCCTCGGTTCAAGCTATATTTCCCAGTTTCTGTTGTTCACCTTCTACCTTCCAGTATTGGGTGGGATGGAGGAGGGATGCCCACCTGGGGGCCCTCCTCGGCCCCAAACGAGTGCCCACCCCAAGTTTGGTCATTCCCCCCGCCCCCATACACAGCACAAGCAAAGGGCTTCCTTCTGCCCACCTGCTGCGTTCACTGCCAATGCTGTGCTCACCCCTACCACCCCTCCCCTCCCCTTGGGGGCCCACATGTTCTTTGGGCCAGGGTCTCATGGGGGTAGGGGGCCAAGTTGGGGGCCCAGGAGGCAGGTAGGGGGAAGGGGAAGAAGATGCTCAGTTACCTCACGTCAGTGCCCGCTGGGGAGGGGTCCGGGAAGAAGGAAGGGGGTGCCTGGCGGGTACTTTTCTATCTTTTATTTCCAGATTTTTTTGTATCTAAACTTGCAGATTTGTATTATACAAGGACAGCCAATAAAGGAAGAATATAATGGTGCCCCTCTAGAAGGCAGGGTGTGTGTGCAGGGGGGATGGTGTGGAGACCGAGCCTTTCCTCCTGTGTCATCTCCTAAAACCAGAGAGAGTAAAAAGGGTCTCCCTGCATATTCACCTCTGAGTCGTAGCATGGGAGCAGGTAACACTGACCCAGCACTCAAGAAGTGGGTTATTAATGGGTACCCCAAATTAATCACTCCATTTCTGATTCTTACAGATTTTGAAACAAGGAATTAAAAAAACATATAATCTGCTGCTAATAACTTCAGTATTAAAATTTTAAATAATTACGTTTGGAGTAGCATATCTTCGAGCTGGCGAATTCACGTTTCAGCAACTGCATTTTCCGTAACTTAAGCCAAAGTGTCATCTGACATGGCAGCACGTTTTTAAGTCTCTCTGTTGTTTCTTGGGTTCCTTGATACAATCTACAAAGTTATATATTTTAAAATATATAATATATAAATTATATATTTAATTCTTTATAGCTCTCTAAAATGATGAGATTGGTTTCGTGAAACCCAATATTATATCCCCATTTGATCAGGAAGTTGAGTCACTTACCCAAGGTCACACATCTGATTAGTGGGGGAGCTGGGATTCAAGCCGAGCTTCTGGTCGACCTCAAGGCCAGTCACTGAACCACCAGGCTGTGAGGGAACAAGCCTAGGGTCTGCCCTCAAGGGTTTACATTACAGCCCATCAACCGGCTGGATCCTGGACTAGGGGACCTGTGACAGATGGCTCGCCAGGGCACCAAGGGGGTCCCTAGGGAGCAAGCAAAGGACACTGCTTGAAAAGAGCCACGCTTTCTTAATCCAAGCCTTTGCAGATGTCATTTCCTCTGCCTGAAACACCCATTCCTGACACTGCACCTTCTCCCAGAGGAATGCTACTCATTCCTTTTTTTTTTTTTTTTTTTGTATTGCAGTTTGCTTTATTTTCCCCCAATAATAGAATGTCCTGGATGCCATTTCATACAGATGAGTCACATATAGATCTGTGTCACCTCTCTTTTAAGACTTCATAGGATGCTACTCATTCTTCAGGCCTCAGCTCAAATATCTCCCCTTCTTAGAAGTGGAGCCTCTTCCAAGGCCCCGCCCCCATCCAATCCTTTCAAAGCTCTAGGACCCATCAGGCTGAGTCAGGAGCCCTCTGCTCCGCTTGGATCTTACAGGGCCCTGTGCTTCCCGCATCCTGGCCCTAACTCCTCTCTGTTTCCCCCAGCCCAGGCCTGACCCATTCTGGGCTGTCACTATCTGGCCCCCCACTGGACTGTGAGTGAGGGGTGGGTCTGGGGCTGTCTCGGTCACTCTGGTGTTCAGGCACAAGGCCAGAGAAGAGGCAATCTCAGCAATTCACCGCTACAAACCGCTGGCGAGTGAGAGGGGCAGAAAAGGCCTAGGACTTGGAGATGATTCGAACTACTGGACTGATGGAGAAACAGGCCACGCAGCACACAGAACATCAGGGACAGAGTCAAGACCGTCTTCCATGCCAGAGGCTGATCTTTACACAAAACCATTCTTCGCTGTGCCCAGAGCAGTCTTTCTCAGACACCCCTCCGTGCCCACCCCCCCTACCCCCCCCACACACACCCCAATCCCCGTAGAAGCAGATGTTTTGGGCCCGCGGAGTTCCACGGATCCCTTATCTCCCGAGGACCTCCCACGGACTCCTCTTAGCCAGTTTCCCCATCTTCCCTCCCACGCCCGATGGAAACTCTCGCTCTTCACGGCGCTTCCCTCTCCACAGAGACCATGGATCTGGGATTAACCTCCCACTCTCACTTCCCCCAAGCTTCGGCTCTCTCAGAATAGACCCGGGGACGCGGAGTTAACGCACCGGCCCAACCCAGTAGCCTCGTTCCACCTAACACCACGTGATGCACTCCCCCCACCGCCCCCATAGAGGGCTTGCTTAGGGCGACGTCCAGCTCAGGCGGCTGCAGCGCCCCATTCCTGGTTGGCTTTGGAAAGCTCCGCCCCCCAGGCGCCTCCTCTCCAGGAACCACCCCGGGCGGCGCGGACTATTTTGGAACCTTCCACGCCAGACTGCGCTTAGCGCCCCGCCCCTTTTCGGAGCTCTCTGGAAAGCTCCGCGCTGCGCTGCGGCCTCCCGGGGACCAAGAACAGACCCCGCCCCACTCGCGAGCTGCTGCTCCCCGGCGCTGCTTCCGCCACCCTACGAAGGGCCACTCGCCTCCCGTGTTGCCTCTGTCTCTTCGGAAACATTCCCCCGACAAACAACCCCCCGCCCTCAAGGCGCCGCTCGGACCTCGGGCTCCTGCAAGACCCAGGGGATCACGGTAGAGTCTCCCCGAGCGCAGTAGAACAGCACCCCCGTGTGGCCCTGTCCTCCGGAACCCGCGGAATGGCCGGATTCGTGGGCTGCAGCAGAGACCCGCCAGACCTATGCTAAGGTAGAAAAAAGTGTTTAAAAAAAAAAACTAGCGTCACTGTCATGGACAACATCATCCTTCAGGGTCTGGCTCAGGCGTTCACTCCGCTAGGAAGTGCTCCCAGATTCCTCCCATCGAGATCTCAGACATCCCCCCCCTGTGCTTCCCCTATGCTGGCCCTGACCCCTGTGCCTGTGTCTCCTCCATCCATTCTGGCCCTGACCCTCTGGGCTGTCACTGGGCCTGTGAAGCCAGGGACAAGAGCTGTCTTAGTCACCACTGTGTCCCCAGCATCGCCCAGGGCAGCGCAGAGTAAGGTTCAGACGACCTGCAGGGCACCTCCTAGGGAGCATTCATTTAGTCCCTCACACATATTTTGATTAGTTTTGTTTAACAGTTTTGTTGAGGTGTATTCTACATGTCATAAAATTCACCTGTTTTAAGTGATGTAATGATGCTGAGTGATTGATTCTGCAGAGTTGTACAGCCATCATCACAATCCAATTTTTTTTAATTTATTTTTTACAATCCAATTTTAGAACATTAACGTCACCCTAAAAAGACCACTTGTGCCCACTTGCAGTCAATTCCCATTCCCATTCCCAGCCTCAGCCGCAGGCAATCACTGATTACTTCCCTTCATTATGTATTCTTTTCTTCATTTTACAAGCATTTTCGGAATACTTGCTTCTATCAGGTATTGTGTGCTGAGGATACACAATGACACACACAGGCCCTGCCCTCAGGGACCTCAGAGTCTGGTTGGGACGATGGCTAATGGGAAGATATATTTGCTTGCTCATTCCTTCATTCAAAAATATGTATTGAACACTGTGCCCGCTACTGTTCTAGGCCCTAAGGATATAGCAGTGGGGGGAAAAAGAAAAAATCTCTCTTTGTTGGAGTTAATATTCTAATGAGAGGATTAAAAAAAAGAAATAAGCAAGTAGATATGTGATTCAATGGTTGTAAGCCATGGCAAGAGTTTGCCTTCTGGTCTAAGAAGGACGGGAAACCACTGGAAATTTTCAGCAGGGGGGTGACATGATCTGATTTACATTGTGTAAAGGTTCACTCTGACTGCCACGAGGAGAATGGATTATGTGGAGGCCAGCAAGGGTGAGAGTTAGGGTTGGGGGGGTGATGATGACTTAGTCTAGGGCAGGAGCAATGGGAAGGGGAGAGAGTGATTAGGAGATAAAATCAAGATATCAAGTCAAGGACCTTAGTGGGTCAGTTGGGGTAATTTGCATATGGACTATAGTATTATATTAATCTTAAAGTTTCCTGGTGTGATAATGGTATTGTGCTTGTGAAGGAGAATGTCCTTGCTCTTGAGACATGTCTGCTGAAATATTAAGGGTGAAATGTCACAAAATGACTGCAAGCAATTCTCAAATAGACCTTTTTCTATTTACAACTCTCTACCTATAGATATCTATATACATAGCTATCGATATATATTCACCAGTTTTTAACAATTAGTCATCTCACTCTCACTTTCTATCAATATCTGTATCTATATCTATATCTATTTATCTATCTATCTAGAAAGAGAGAGAGCTAATTGTTAAAACTGGTGAATCTCTATCAAGAATATGTGGATATCCCTTATACTTTTCTTGCAATTGTTTTTTTTTTTAAACAAACAATGTTTTATTGAAGTACAGTTGATTTACAATGTTGTGTTGGTTTCAGGTGTGCAGCAAAGTGATTCCGTTTTATAAATATATTCTTTTTTGGATTTTTGTTTTATTATATTGGATATAGTTCCCTGTGCCATACAGCAGGTCCTTGTTTTTTTTATCTATTTTATGTATAGTAGTGTGCATCTGTTAATCCCAAACTCCTAATGTGTCCCTCCCCCTCCTTTCCCCTTTGGTAACCATAAGTTTGTTTTCTGTATCTGTGAGTCTATTTCTGTTTTGTAAATAAGTTCATTTGTATCATTTTTTTAGATTCCACATACAAGTGATATCATGTGATATTTGTCTTTCTCTGTCTGACTTTCTTTTCTTGCAATTCTTTTTTTTTTTTTTTTTTAATTTATTTATTTTTGGCTGCATTGGGTCTTCGTTGCGGTGCGCGGGCTTCTCATTGCAGTGGCTTCTCTTGTTGCAGAGCACGGGCTCTAGGTGTGCGGGCTTCAGTAGTTGTGGCACGTGGGCTCAGTAGTTGTGGCTCGTGGGCTCTAAAGCACAGGCTCAGTAGTTGCGGTACACGGGCTTAGTTGCTCCGCGGCATGTGGGATCTTCCCGGACCAGGGCTCGAACCCGTGTCCCCTGCATTGGCAGGCGGATTCTTAACCACTGCACCACCGGGGAAGTCCTTCTTGCAATTCTTGTGCACATTTTTTTTTTTTTTAAATTTGGCTGTGCTGGGTCTTAGTTGCTGCATGCAGGATCTTAGTTGTGGCATGCAGGATCTAGTTCCCTGACTAGGGATCGAAGCCGGGCCCCCTGCATTGGGAGCTCGGAGTCTTAACCACTGGACCACCAGGGAAGTCCCTCTAGTGCACATTTAGAAATTTTCAAAATAAAACGTTGGAGGCGGGGGGAGCATCTGTTTTGGAGGTAAGCACAACTCATTGATGGGTTGGCTCTGTGGAGTGAGGAGGGGAAGGTGCCCTCCATGTTGCCCAAGCTCCTGGCTTGAGTTCCTCAGGGGAAAGTGCAGCTCTGGTGTGAGATGGGGAAGACTCTGGTGGTGGAGGAGGACAAGTGTGAAGGGGAATGTTGACAGTTTGGGAAAGACATACTCGGTGTCAGTCAGAGGCTTGTCAAGAAAAGAGAAGGGACTTCCCTGGCGGCCCAGTGGGTAAGACTTCGCACTCCCAATGCAGGGGGCCCGGGTTCGATCCCTGGCCAGGGAACTAGATCCCACATGCATGCCCCAACTAAGAGTTTGCCTGCCACAACTAAGGAGCCCACCTGCTGCAGCCGAGACCTGGCGCAACCAAATAAATAAATAAATAAATAATTTAAAAATACATTTTTAAAAAAAAGAGAAAAGAGAAACCACACCAGGTATTTCAACAGAGAGAATTGAATGTAAGGATCAGGCTAAACAGTGAGACCTGCCTGACCTCCAAAAATCAGTTTATCCTGAAGGTGTTGGAAGGTGGGGCTGGGACTCTGAGGAGAGGGCTGGGCCCTGTCCAGACCCCAGAGACACCAGGGATGTGTTCGTTGGAAGACAGGTGGGCACATGGACAGTAGGTGAAGACAAGGCCCCTCTCTGGCTACATCTGTTCAGGTTGGCTCCAGCTGTGCGATGGATGGCAGAGGCCTGTGGGAGATGGGCCAGGCTGGGATTGGGAGCCGGTCAGCCTGGAGCCCACATTTCATTCTCCAGGCAGTTGGGTCAGAAGGCACTAGATTGGGTCGGGCATATTTTTCCAGAGATTTTTTTTTTCTTTTTTTGCAGGGGGGTGGGGTGTGCCACGCGGCTTGTGGGATCTTAGTTCCCCAACCAGGGATCTAACCCGGGCCCTCGGCAGTGAAAGCTCGGGGTCCTAACCGCTGGACCACCAGGGGATTCCCTCCAGAGATTTTTCTTTGTAGAAGAGCTCTATTTTTTATTTACTTTATGCACCCATAGAGGAGAGACAGAGATAGAGGATGGGATAGAGAGAGGAGATGAGAAAGAATGAAAGAGAAAGAGGGAGATTCACTTTTGAGGAGCCGCAGGGTTTTGGAACAATCTTTGAAAAAGCCTTCATTCACATTTTGTGGCTGCCCCATAACTAGTGTGATTGATCCGTGGTTGTGGGAGTTTGAGCATGATTTGCTGCTATAAACAGTGCTATGGTGGACGTCCTTACTGCTAAATTCTTCCGTGCACATGTGCACACGATAAACCCATATTTTATTGACCCCTTCCTCCCCTGCTTGTTACCACCTCTGCAATCAGAATGCAGCTTACAACGCTCGTGTGTTATAGTTTAACTGGCAGTTATCTTTTCTCTCCTGGTGATTTGAAGTAACAACGCATCTTACCATCGATGGCCTCTTGGATGTGAATGGTCACTGGAGTAACAGTAATACTCAGAGAAAACACTCTTGTAACACTTACTATGAGCCAAGGTAAGTCATAATAACCCTGGGAGGTGGATACTGTTATTGTCTCCATTTCCTGATTGAGCCACAGAGTGGTTAAGGAACTTGCCCAGAGTCGCACAGCAAGGAAGTGATGGAGTGAGAATTAGAACCTAGGCAGTAGCTCCAGAGTCTCTTTGTATGTCTGAGTTTTGCAGTATTTATTTATTTATTTATTTGGCTGCACCGCGTGGCTTGCGGGATCTCAGTTTCCCGACCAGGGATTGAACCCGGGCCCCCACGGTGAAAGCCCAGAATTCTGACCGGTAGGCCACCAGGGAACTCCCAGTTTCCAGCATTTAGTACCAAGTTGAACATTGTAGTTGAGATGCCTCCCCCACCACACATCCCCCCCAACCCTGTTTATATGCAAGAGACCCCACTCCAGGTCCCAGATAACTGGATCAAAGAGATACCAATCCATCCAAAGGGGCACTTTGGACATTTGAGGCTGCGTTGTCCTGTACACTGCAGCACGTTTTGAATGTCTAGCCATCCCAGCCTTATAAATGCCTTTAGAACAGGTCTCAAAGTTTGGTCCAGGGTACCCTGGGAGTCCCAAAGACCTATTGTGCACAAAGTTAAAATTATTTTCATACTATTACCAGGACGTTTTTCGCCTAGTTCACTGTCATTTTCTCACGAGAAGTGGGATTTGCCTGCCCTCTTTTTGGATCTGAGCAGGCTTGTGAGTTGCTTGTAACCAGTAGCATGTTGCAGAAGTGATACTGCATGATCCCCAAGGCTAGATCAGAAGAGGTGAGGCTGTTTCTGCCTCTTCCGTGAAACAGAGACACTGAAGACCAGAGCTGCCATGCAAGAACTTTGACTGCCCTGAGGCCACCATGATTAGAGGAAGCCCAAACCAGCCCGCATGGAGAGACCACGTGGAGAAGCCCTGTGACTACAAGGAGAGAGAGAGAGCTGCCCACACACCCCCAGCTGGTACCTCAACTGGGACACCCCACTGTCCCAGCTTCAGCCACCAGCTAATTACATCCATATGGGATCCCAAGGCAGAACTGCCCAGCTGGACCCTTCCCAAAAATCTGACCACAGACATGGTGAGAGATAAAAGGCTTACTGTTGTTGCTTTAAGCCACCGTGTTTTAGAGAGATTTGTTATCTAGCAATGGTAACTAGAAAGAGGGTGGAGTACAGAAAATAAGGAGCTTGCAGAGAATTGCAGCCTGGAGAGCTGAGAATAGACATCTGTTGACAATAACAGCAGCTAATATTTAAGTGCTTTCTGTGTATGAGCACCATTCTAAGTGCTTGGCATTAATGAACTCATTTAATCCTCACAGCAGCCCTAGGAAGTGAATGCCATTACTATCTCTGTTTTACGGGAAGCAAGGCAGGGAGGACATCGGGAATTGGATAAAAACGGAACTTGAACCTCGGCTGTGGCTTCAAGCAAAGGGCATTACTGTTGAGGAACATATGACTTGGCTCAGCCAGTCTGGGCATTTGGGTCCACCCCAGGCCACAGTGATTGGCTCTGGCACGGCCGTGTGACCTCCGCTGGACAATCAGAGCCAGCCTTATTACTTTGTTGGGGAAATCTGAGACAAAGGTGCTCCCCTTTACCTGGGGGATATGAATGAGGGTCCCTCTGGCCCAAAGGCTGCTGGCAGCTGTCTTGGGAACTGCCGATGGAAAAGGTGGGGCAGAGGGATGAAAAGAAATGGGGTCCTTGGTGACACTGCTGAACAGATGTGTCAGCTTTAGCTGAAGCCAGCCAAGTGTGGAATTTCCAGTTACAAATTTCCTTTACAGTTTAAGCCATCTGAGTCAGCTTTTCTGTTGCTTGTGTCCAAGATTAATCAAAATATTTAACAACCAGTGATGTGGGCACTGAGCGGTCAGAAGGCTTCATTGCTGTGCCTGATATTAAGGCTTCTTTCCCCCCTGTATTGGGAGGTCTGGGAAGTGGGGTGAAGGGGAAGTTAGAGTGGTCACAGTGTGGAAAATGTGCAGATCTTGAGGCAGCATGATTTACCAACCAATACAGAAATAATTTATTTAGTATCTCAACAATCAACGTAGCAAGATAGCTTGTCCAAGCTGTGAAAATTAATAAACGGAAGCCTCATTTAAAATGAAGTTGGGCGGCCAGAAGGGGGAGCTGTCATGCCCTGCCTCTCTAGGGCAATTATAGACAGGACAGGAAGAGATGTACCTTTCTATTTTCAACAGGAAGAAGGTTACTGCTTTACTACCCATCAGGAGGAAGGAAGAATTTCTTCTTGCCCAGCAATGGTCCAGCCACTAAAAGGCTGTTACAACTCTGCCAAAGAAAAGCGATTAAACTTCAAGCTCCCAGTTTCTTCCACTGGACTCTGTTTATAACATCCCCTCCCAACTCTCCCTTCTCCTCTATAAAAGAATGTCCCTCTCCTTTGTTCTCCCCACTTGCTTGTGCCTTACCATAGAATCCATGTCCCAAATTGTAATTCTCTGCTATTCCCAAATAAACCCATTTTGCTGGTAAAATACCTGGCTCTTTTATTGTTTTAGGTTAAAAAAGCTGAATATTAGCTTTACTTGCCAACTGACGCAACCCCCTTTTGACATGTGCTAGAGTGAATGGATTTCTGTTTCCTACAACTGGGGGAAGAAAAAAAAACCCTCTAATGAACTCTAGTCATGAATCAAACCTTTAGGAAATAACAAATAGCAGTGAAATCTCACTTTAACCGTATGAGGTCATTTCAGCTTCGGGTCAGGCAGAAACACTATGGAGGTTTTGACTGTGAGCTGCCAGGGGATCCGCACCCTTTGGCCCAGCAATCCCACCACTGGGACGCACAAGGATGTGCATCGAGGCATTATTTATAATGGGAGGAAATTGGAAACAGCTTCAATGTCTGGCAACACTGCCCTTTTGAGTAAACACCATGCAAACATTAGAGATTGTGTTTATGCAAAGATGTTTTAACAAGGGAACAGCTTATGTTTTAAGAAGGGAAAAAGCAGGACTGTATAAACAATTTGCTCACACAGTTATGTAAAACACACACACACACACACACACACACACCCCACTTCTCAAGCCTGAATAAAATAGAAAAGGCTGAAAGGAAATACATCAAAATGTTAACTACAGTAGTGATGTGGGATTGGGGAAGAGGTATCTTTGTCTTTCTAGTTTTCTGTATTTTCGAAATTGTGCTTAACCAACAACGAACTCTTCTTTTTAATTTTATTTTCGAAAATTTTAACGTAGGTCATGAACATTTCCAAACAGCTACCAAAAGCAGAGAGACAATAAACTCACATGGGCCCGTCACTCAGCTTCAAGAACTGTCAACATTTTGCTATTTCATCACCTTTCCCCTCTATTTGGAAATACTTTAAAAAAAACCACAAGTGATGGACATCATGTCCATTCTTTTTTTTTTTTTTTAATTTTATTATTTATTTATTTTATTTATTTATGGCTGTGGTGGGTCTTCGTTTCCATGCGAGGGCTTTCTCTAGTTGTGGCAAGCGGGGGCCACTCTTCATCGTGGTGCGCGGGCCTCTCACTATCGCGGCCTCTCTTGTTGCGGAGCACAGGCTCCAGACGCGCAGGCTCCGTAATTGTGGCTCACGGGCCCAGTTGCTCCGCGGCATGTGGGATCTTCCCAGACCAGGGCTTGAACCCGTGTCCCCTGCATTGGCAGGCAGATTCTCAACCACTGCGCCACCAGGGAAGCCCATGTCCGTTCTTAGATACCACAATGAACATCAAAGTAAAGGGGGGGGGCTGCATTTCCTTATATAACTCCAAAGCCTTATCACATCTAACAAAATTAACAAAATTTTAAATATCATCTCACAGCCAGTCCTTATTCAGGTTTCCCCCAACTGTCTCAAAAACATATCTTTACAGTGGTTCTGTTTGAATTGAGATACAGACAAAGTACATTCACTGTTTGGTTTTTTTTAAATATTCTTATTTACAAACAATAAAAGTCATCCATGGGTGTGTGTGTGTGTGTACACCGTTTTATAAATTTTAATAAATGCATAGAATTGTATAACCACCACCACAAGCAGGATTCATGGCAGTTCTGTCACTCCAAAAATTCCCTCAGGCTTTGTAATCAAGTGCGTTTGGTTTTTATGTTTCTGTATTTTTTCTTTTTTTCTAATGGGAGGAGAAAAGCAGTAATCGGAGGTGGTGGAAGCCCTGAAGTTATCTAAGATTTCAAAGCACAGGGTTAGGTAGGAGACCTGGGCTCCAGTCCTGCTCTCTGGCTTGGGGGTCTTCCTCTCTTGGAGAGGCAGTTTCCTCATCTGTAAGGTGGGTGCTGTGAGGACCCAGTGAGTAAGGAAGGGTGCCCAGGAAGCTCTCAGTGATAGCAGTGCTTAGTCTGACCTGCCCTTCCTTCTTTATTCTCAGCCCCCCAGGCTGAGCCATCTCCTTATATCCTCTCCTCCCTCGCCCTCACAGCCAACGTGACTCTGCATTCTGTGGTTTCTACTTTCCGTGGGACTGGAATTCACCCCCTCCTCCAGCCCAGAGTCCACAGGGCCTGTCCCATCTGGGTGCTTGCCTGGCCTCCAGCCTTCCCTTGGGTCACCTGGGCCCACTCAGCACGCTCCGCCCACACCCCCCAGCTTCCTAAATGTCACCACACCCTCTGGTGTGTCCCTGGATATCACAGAGACCTGCCAAGTGCCTCCATTCCCTATACAAGATTATTTCCCATAATAATCAGGAAATGAAATAAACAATATTAATGGCCAGAAAAGAGATGCAAAGGCTGAACTGTTCTCAAACCTCATATATATATAATCGTGCCAATAAAAAAGAATTTAAAAATAAATATTACAGTACAAAAAGAAAAAAAAAGTAGCACTGCTATTTATTCAAAGTTTATTGAAAGATTCAAAGTTGGAACTTGGATCCTTTGGTTACAGTCTGATGTAATAACACTTCATGTAAATAATTGTGTTTTTTTCTTCTTGAGGAGAGACAGATTGGGAGGGAGGAAGAGAGACAGGGAGGGAGAGAGAAAGAGACACAGAGAGAAACCAAGAGAGAGCGTGCAAGCAAGTTGCATTTCCAGTGGCTACTTTACAGGGAGTCTCAGCGCTGAGTCCCGCCGTCCAGACATTGGGCCCTGAGCACTTGGGGGGCACGCTGCAAAGCGACCCCCCCCCCCATCAGTACTAAGGGCAAGGGTATCGCAGGAGCATTACTTCCCGCTGCCTGGATGGGATTCAGAAATCCCATCCCTCCTTCTCCCTTTACAAGACCCCCTCCGCATACATCCCCTCCCCGGCCTTGTGCCCTGGCCCCGGCCCGCTCGCTGCCTGAGTTCTGAGTGGGAAGATGTGCTTAGCAAGCTGAAGAAAGGAACTGAGGCGGCGGGGCAGGGTGTGCGGGTATAAAAGCACATTGTGTTGGGAGAGAGGGACCTGAGGGCTGGAAATGTCTTGTTTCTTAAGTTGGGTGGTGGGAACACGGAGGTTCATTCCATTTTGTTTTCGTTTGTTTTGTTTCTTTAAGCTGTTTATTGAAGTCGACGCGCATGCAAAACAGTACAGACCATAAGTGTTCAGCAGGGTGAATTTCCGCCAGTTGAATGCACCTCGGTCACCAGCTCCCAGACCAAGAAACAGTTTGGCTCCTTTCAGCACGTCTGCCCTCCCATCAGGGTCACCCTCATTCTGACTTCTGACGGCATAGACTGTTTTTTCCTGTCCTGAATTTGATGTAAATAGAATCAGAATATATATTATCTCGAGTATCTGGCTTTTTCCACTCAACGCAGTGTGAGACTCATTCTTGTAATCGCGTGTAGTCATAGGTTGTTCTCATTGCGGATCCCGCTGTGTGGCTGTACCCAGTTTATTTATCCGTTCTCCATTGGTGGTGAGGGAGTGAGCCAAGTGGAAAGAGTCTCCCAGGCAGAGGGAACACCCAGTGCAAAGGTCCTGAGGTGAGAACATGTCTGGTGTTTTAGAGAAACAATGAGGAGATCCATGTGCCTGGAGAGGACTAAGCGGGGAGGAGAAGGAGGGGACGAAACCAGAAACAGATGTTGCAGAGTCGTGTGGGCTACAGAGGGGGCTCCAGCTTTTACTCTGAGTGAGATGGAGCAGGGGAGGGACTGGACCTGACCTGGGCGTTCAGAGTCCCTCGAGCTGCTTGAGAAAGGGACTCGGGGGGCAGGGGTGGGAGCAGGAAGCCTGGGGGGTCGTCGGAAGTGTTTAGGCTCAGAATACACTTTTTCTCTGTGTGATTAGTGATATATTTTATTCACTCCAACCATCTCACTGTGTGATTTTATTGTCCCCATTTTTTTCTATGCTTCCCCCCCCACCCTCATTAAGGCTTCTTTGAAGTGACTGCGTTTTTTTGTTGTTGTTGTTGATGTTTTTAAATTTTATTTATTTATTTATTTATTTTTGACTGTGTTGGGTCTTCGTTTCTGTGCGAGGGCTTTCTCTAGTTGTGGCGAGCGGGGGCCACTCTTCATCGCGGTGCGCGGGCCTCTCACTATCGCGGCCTCTCTTGTTGCGGAGCACAGGCTCCAGGCGCGCAGGCTCAGTAGTTGTGGCTCACGGGCCCAGTTGCTCCGCGGCATGTGGGATCTTCCCAGACCAGGGCTCGAACCCGTGCCCCCTGCATTGGCAGGCGGATTCTCAACCACTGCACCACCAGGGAAGCCCAATGACTGCGTTTTTTGTTTGTTTGTTTTGTCTTCTGTTTTCTCACTCTTCCTTTTCCCTCCACTAATTTGGAATCTAGGCACCATTTCTATTCTTTCAGTAGTAATCCTTGAAATTTTATCATGCACACTGTAAAAAATCAGATCTGAAGTTTAATTAAAAGTTTAATCTTCAGACCAAACACTACCTGGATCATAGAGCACTTTATCTCCCCAGTTCTACTTATATTGATATTGTTGTCCAGAATTTTAGATCTCAAAAAAAATTTTTTAAGCTTTTTTTTTTTTGGAGATAAATTCAAATTTACACAAATTTGCAAGACTAAGAATAGCATAAAGAACATTCATATACTTTTTACTTGGGTTCATTTCTTGTTAACATTTTTACCCTCTTTAACATTTGCTCTGGGGACTTCCTGGTGGTCCAGTGTTTAAGACTCCACGCTCCCAGTGCAGGGGGCATGGGTTCAATCTCTGGTCAGGGAACTAGATGGCCCAACTAAGACCCGGCGCAGCCAAATAAATAAATAAACAAGTATTTAAAAAAGAATTTGCTCTGTTATGTTTGTGGGGGGAAGGGGAGTTGTATAATTTGAAGCTAAGATACATAGACATGGCCTTCTACTCCTAAATAGTTCAGTGTGCATTTTCTAAGAATATAGATATTCTTTTACATAACCACAGTACAATGACTAACGTTCATAAATTTAACATTAACACGCAAAAGTTTCCTACTCTACTATTTGTATTCCAGTTTTGTCATTGACCCAATAATGTTCTAATTTATAGCATAACTTTTCCTCCAATACAGGACAAGAGGATGTATTGTACAACACAGGGAATACAGCCTATATTTTATAATAACTATAAATGGAGTAGAGCCTTTTAAAATTGTGAATCACTATATTGTACCTCTGTAACATATAATATTGTACATAAGTATACTTCGCTTAAAAAATACAGGACAAGACATCTTTTATAGGCAGAGTTGACAGAATTTGCTGATAGATTTGATGTAGGATGTAAAGGAAAATGTCAACTTCCTGAAACATTTTGGGGATTCACTGGACCCAGAGGCACAGATGATATACGTCAGGAACAGTCTCTCTGTTCATCTCCCAGCCCTGTTTTCCCTTGTGTTGGCTTCACTTTCAGACTAGCTCTTCCCTCAGGGGAGCCCCCAGTGCTCCAGGCCTATGCCCTTCCAGTACGGCGAGCCTACGAGGGCCCTCCCCAACAATCCCGCAATGGTTCCAGGACTGACTCCCATTGGTCCGACTTCAGGGACACGCCCAATCCTGAACCAACTGCAAAGGCCAAGGGCAGGGATTCACTCATTGGCCAGGCCTGGAGTCTTCCGGTGGGATCAGCCGTGTGGACTCCGAGGGAAGAAGGCAGTACTCCCAAAGAGAGAGAATAAATGCTGGGCATACAAAGCAGCACCCAGTAAGGACCTGCATTCCTCATTCCTGGGGGCAGTGGTTCTCAAATCCTGGCCCCCAAATCAGCAGCAGCTCTTGGGAATTTATTTGAAATACAAAGTCTAGGTCCCTACTCCAGACTTACTGGGAGCGGAGCCCAGCAATCTGCCCTTTAACAAGCCCTCCAGGTGATTCTGGTGCCCTTGTTTTAGGATAAAAGCTGAGTCGCTACCACAAAGACACTTCAAAATATGATGACTTAAGTAAAAAAGTTTATTCTCACATAATACTCTCTCACATAATACCCACAGGTGAAATGATCCAGGCTGGCAACGTGGTGACAAAGACACTTCAAAATATGATGACTTGGGGCTTCCCTGGTGGCGCAGTGGTTGAGAGTCTGCCTGCCAATGCAGGGGACACGGGTTCGAGCCCTGGTCTGGGAAGATCCCACATGCCGCGGAGCAACTAGGCCCGTGAGCCACAACTACTGAGCCTGCGCGTCTGGAGCCTGTGCTCCGCAACAAGAGAGGCCGCGATAGTGAGAGGCCCGCGCACCGTGATGAAGAGTGGCCCCCACTTGCCACAACTAGAGAAAGCCCTCGCAAAAAAAAAAAAAAAAAAAAAAAAAAATATGATGACAAGTAAAAAAGTTTATTCTCACATAATACTCTCTCACATAATACCCACAGCTGAAATGATCCAGGCTGGCAACGTGGTGATCCAGGGACCCAGGTTCTTTCCACTCTAACACACAGCTGTTTGAAGCAATCCCAAACCATCATATTACTTCGCTTCATGATTATTTTTGAACTGTTCAGAAAATGAACTCCGGAGACAAATTGCCTATGTTCAATCCAGGCTCTGACACTTAGTAGTTGTGTGATCTTGGGTGAGTAGTTTCCTTACCTCTCCGTGCTTCAAATGAGGAAAATGCAAATGTAACAGAACCCCTTTCATAGGGCTGATGTGAGGATTAAATGAGGTGATATGTATAAAGCAGCACAGTGCCTGGCACATAGGATGCACTGTTTATGTATTAGCTACGATGATGATGATGATGATGGTGGTGGTGGTGGTGGTGGTGGTGAAGAAGAAGAAAATGACGTTGACGGCGACGATGATGACTGCAGTCAGCAGACAAAAGGCTGGAACCGGAGGTCGGTGCTCGCTGATGACTGTATAAGCATCAGCCACTAGGGGGCGCGGGCGGCTTGGGACGCGCTTACTCCGTGACCGTCAGGGGGCGCTGCGGCGCTTGTCTGGCGAGCGTGGTGACAGTCTGGACTATTTCCCTCTGGACATTCCAGAGGAGAACGCGCTGGTCCCGGCACGTGCCAAGGACCCCACAGCGCCGGGGCTAGAGGTTAGTGAGGAGGATGTAGGCAGGAAAAAGCTAGCTCTTTGGCTCACCCTCCAGTCCCGGCGCGGGGTGAGAGGGAAGTTTTGGGCTCTCAAAACCCCACCCCACACCCAGGATACTGAAATTCCAACTCAAAGTTTTCCAGCACTGTTGGCTATCCCAGTCCCCATTCCTGGGACATTTATACAGCAAGATGGTTGTGGAGGGTAATGGGATAACTACCGGCTGCCCAGGCACAGGCCCTTGAGGGAATGGGAGTATTTGGGAATTGCCTACAACGTTTGTGTGCTTTTCTTCTGTGAATGTCCAGCGCTTTCAACAGATTCTCAAAGAGATCTTTGAACAGAGACTGTTCAGAACTCTCTCTCTTCCTCCAGGAAGCCTTCCCTGATGTTCTCTCAGACTGGCTCAGGTGCCTCCTCTGGAAACCCACAGCCTCTGATCTTCCCTATCCCAGCCCTGACCCCTCTCCTGTGCCTCTCCCATCCCAGCACAAATGGTCATGTCTGGCAATGCATCTTTGTCCCTCACTGGAGCTCCGTGAAGGCAGGGACCAGGGATTTCTTGGGCACTAAAAATGTCACCAGCATTGTCCAACACAAGGGCTGACATACAAAAGAAAGGGGAGGGGGCATTTAAAGGATATTTGCCTTCCTTACCTGTAGGCCTTTGCTGATGCTGTTCCCTCCACCTGGAACACCCTCTTCCACTGCTTCGTCTGGTTCATTTCCCCATATTGTTCAGGTCTCAGCTCAGGCATCTTCTCCAAGAGCCCTCCCTAGCTCCTACCTCTTAAGGCTGGGCTAAAGTTTGTGTTCTCAACACTCGCTTATTACAAAGCAGATATTATATAGAAAATATTTGTTAAATGAATGAATGACAGGTCAGTGTTTGGGCCAGGGTCCCTGTATCAGCTGAAGGGTCACTTCTTGACTCCCTTTGTAGAGTTTCTTTTTCTTTTTAACCGCTTCATTGAGCTACAATTCACATACCATACAACTCACCCATTTATTACTATTTTTTTAATTGGGGTATAGTTGTTTTACAATGTTGTGTTAGTTTCTACTGTACAGCAAAGTGGAGTTCCCTGTGCTATACAGCAGGTTCTTATTAGTTATCCATTTTATACATATTCGTGTATATATGTCAATCCCGATCTCCCAATTCATCCCACCACCACCCCCCACTTTCCCCCCTTGGTGTCCATACATTTGTTCTCTACAACTCACCCATTTAAAGTGTACAATTCAGTGGGTTTTAGTACAAAGTTGTGCAACCATCTTCCCTTTGTGGAGCTTTGAGCCTCTCACAGTCTGACATCCCTCCCTGCCAAGGTCCCTGTGCTAAGTGTTTCTCACTGTCCCATTGAAGGGGAAAGAGTCTGGCCCCCAGGTGAGGAAGATCAGGTGATGAACAAGATCTAGCCATCTGCCCTCACCATCTGACCAACCACAGAGCTCGGCATTTCCAGGAAGGCCTCGGGTTATGATAACAATCACTGAGCACTTGCCAGATGCCAGGTGAAGTTCGAAGCACTTGACATACAGAATGATTCATGTAATCGCCACCAGCACTCCTGTAGAGTAGACACTATTGGTATGATCCTCCATGTGGCACCAGTGGGAAATCGACCCTTCCTGAAGCTCATGAGGGGTCAGGTCAAGAAGGAGCCCCTGTTCCCCATTTATGCAACTTGAGCTGAACCTGGAAGATTAAAATTGATATCTCATGGACCAGACCCACAGGTTGGTTATAAAAAATATTATTATTTAAAATGGGGACATTTCCCTCTCTTTTCCATCCAGTCCTTAAGCAGAATGTCCCTGGTTGCGTATCCTCACCTTTGTACTTTGATTTTCTTATCCTGCACCTGCTTCCCTCTAGCATCACTCACCTGGTCCCTGAAGCATTTGAGTGTGAGAACCTAACACTAACAGGTGGGTGAAGAATGACTCAGGTACAGTCTTTTGTATTGTTTTTTTTTTTTTCCAGTGCCAATGGACTCCCCCACTCCTGACTGTCCCCTGTCCTCTGAGCCTATGCCCACCCAGGCTTTTTGTTCTTTCTGGGAGGAGGAGACCTTTGGACTCCCCGCATGGTCAGGAAGAAGGCAGCGGCCACTGGGGAGGAGGTCCGTGCTGGGCTCTTTACCAGCACACACACAGTTCATCCCCGCCTCCACATGTCCTTGCACAGGCCACCCACCAGGACTGCCACTCCCTGCTCTGCCACAGCCAAATCGCAGCTGGAGGCCCAGGTCTGGATGCACCCCTCCAGTGACTCCTGCTCCCACCTCCTCCCCATGGCCCACTTGTACCAGAAAAGCTCTAAACTTCTTTTGGGGGGGGGGGGGGAATTCCCTGGTGGCGCAGTGGTTAAGACTCTGCACTCCCAATGCAGGGGGCCCAGGTTCGAGCCCTGGTCAGGGAACTAGATCCCACATGCATGCTGCAACTAAGAGTTTGCATGCCACAACTAAGGAGCCAGCGAGCTGCAATTAAGGAGCCCGCCTGCCTCAACTAAGACCCGGTGCAACCAAATAAATAAATTAACACTAATAAATAAATAAACTTCTTTGGGAAACAGAGGAAATCTGGGGTTCCCTGAGCAAAGAGGGAGCGCCCTGAGCAGGGGCTGAGGCTATCCCATGCCACCCCTTCCTGGGGCCTTGCACAGGGGGAAGTGGGGGCTACAGACAGGATCTACTGAGAGGGTCAGGAGTATTAAAAATCCAGAGGTAAGACCTCTCTCGAGATCAGAGAGAGAATGAAACAGGGAGATAGGGAAAGAGAAAGACACAGCAGCAGAGACCAAAAGACAAAGACACGGAGAATTAGGCAGAGAAAACAAGCAGAAAGACAAGAGACAGAAGACAGAGACAAAGAAACAGACATAGGAGAAAAGCAAAGACCAAGGGAGGCAGAGATAGACCAAGGGACAGAGGCACGGGAATGAAGAAGTAGGGACGGCGAGAGGATGTAATTTAGTAGCTCAAAGAACAAACTCTAGAGCCAAAGTTTGAGAAACATTAGGCAGACAGAGACAGAAGATACAAAATAGGTGTTTTTTAATTGAACATTTTTATAAAAAGGAGCGGGAATATGAAGGGGACCATGGGCTAAGCCCGGGCCCGCGGCGTCTGTAGGAAGGGTACTCCTCCTCCCCGTCTGTCCCATCGACCATCCTCTCCTCCGGGTCCGGCATCCCTGTGCGCATGCGCGCAAACAGGAGGGAGGGCGTGTGCAGCCGGGACCCCGCGTGCGCAGGCGCGGAGTGGGCGGTCCAGGGCTGCTGGGGCTCAGGCCCGGGGCCTGGCCGGCGTGCAGTGGTGCGGCTCGTGCGAGGGTGCGAATCCTGGGCGGCAGATGCAGCGGAACGAGCCATCCGTGTTGACGCAGCGCGCGTTGACGCAGAGCTGGGCGGCCGCCTCGGCCTCGTCACACTCGTTGATGTCTGGGGAGGGGGGCGATACCAGGAGCGCTGTTCAGAGCTGGGGACCCAGGAGCCCACGTCCCTGGCCCCTGAGGCTCCTGGTGCAGAGGGGTGTGCATGCTGAGCCTCCCGCTGGAGTGGAATCCAGCCACTACCACCTGTTGGCTGTGTGAGCCTGGGCAGGTAACTTAACCTCTCTGTGCCTCAGCTTTGTGTTCTGTGAGATGAGTGTGGTAGCCCCTAAGACACTATGTTTTTGTTAGAAAAACAATACTAATGATGATATCAACAACAATAAGTGCTTACTCTGTGTCAGACATTGTTTTAAGCATATTACATGTATTAACTTTATCCTCCCAATAACCCTGTGAGGTAGGTACTGTGCAAACTGAGGCCTAGCGTGGGGAAGCCCCTTACCCCATGTCACACAAAAAGCCCACACTCTGCCCAGGGGGTTCGCAGACCAGCTCACAAAGACCCTGAGTGCCCAGCCCCCTGCTATTTCTTGGCTGTGAGGCTTTGAGGAACTCAGTTCTCTTCTCTGAGCTTTACACATAGGCCTCACTGTCATTGTAGATCGATGTTCACGACTCTATGAAATGGGTTCTACGACTATACTCATTTTTCAGGTAAGAAAAACTGAGCAAGGGACAGTGACCTGTCCGGGGTCACACAGCAAGCTGCTGGACTGAGCCCGAGGTCTATCCAACTCCCCCAGAGTCCCTGATTGTAACCACTCTGCTTTACTACTGCCTAAACTAGGCAGACATAATTCCTATTCGATGGGAAGACTGAAAGCTCTTCAAAGAGGTCAAGCAAATTGCCCAAGGTAGCCCTGGGAGTTCTTAGAAATCACGCCTGCAGGATCCTATCCTTCCATCCTGCTTCAAGCTCAGCCACAGTGCTGTGGTCAAGCTCCGCTTTCCTCCCAGCCTGACCTGTCCTTCAGGCAAGCCCCATCCCTGAGCAAAAATTACTTTCTGCTCCCCACCGGGGCTGGCCGGTCTCCTCGACGTCCCTGATTACCCACCCCTAGTAAAGGCTTCCACCCTCTCTTGTACCCAACCTCCATGCCGGCCCCGGCCCACCCCTCACCGACGCAGGCCATGCGGGTCATGTCCAGGCGGTAGCCGTCGAAGCAGTCGCAGGTGAAGCCCTCGGGGACACGCACACATCGGCCATGGGCGCAGCCGTCCAGGATCCCGCACTCCTCCGCCTCCAGCCCTTCGTAGGGCCCAGCCTGGGCGCCTGCGGAGAGTGCGGGGACTCCGGGGTTCGGGTGGGGCCGCGCCCCAGGTTCGGTGGGTCCCCTTCTAAAACTGCCCATCCCGCTCCAGGGCTCTGGGGGGCGCTGTGAGGCCAGGATGTTTACGTCGCTCTGCTCTCTCTAGCTTTCCTTCTGTCCTCATCGCTTTCTAGGTAGGTCTACAGGGATATCTCTGTTCCTCTTCATCCCTGCTCTCTGTCGCTCTCTCCGACAATATCTCCGTTTTCCCATCTCTCTGAGCCTGTCTCTCCCCCGGCTTCTCTTCGTTTCTGTCTCCGTCTCTCCTCCTCCCCCCTCCTTTCCTCCCTTCCCCATCTCCATCTCTGTGCACACCTGGCTTCTCATCTTAGTCCCCATCACTCGGGCCGCAGTACTCACCAGCATAGCTTCCACCTTCAGGCGACTCCTCAGGCTCTGGGACGGAGCCACGGGTGTCGCGGGACCGATAGCGCCAGCGGGAGCCCGGGCCGGGTGGAGCAGGAGCCTCGGATTCACCGTAGGGGCCACCATCGTCCTCAAAGTCGGGCATGTCGAAGGGTGGCGTCCCGTAGGGGGCCTCCCGGCGCGCGAAGGGCCCAGGTGGCGGTGGGTAGGGGTCATAGGGTAGGACGGGTGGCAGGTACAACTCAGGCCCATACGGAAGGCCCTGGTAAGGTGAACCTATGTCTGGGCCATACTCGTAGGGGAGTCCAAAGCCACCTGGTCGCGGGGGTCCATAGGCGGGGGGGCGCAGCACATTGCACAGGGCCTCAAAGTCATCTGCGAACAGGAGCCAAGCCTAACAATCAGCCCTTGCTTCCTCGGCACCCATCATTCACGCCCCCCCTTGGGGAAGAGAAGCCCGAAGGAGAGGGTGGGTAGGGCCGTGGGCTGAGGCATTAGAGGGGCTTCAAAGGAGGAGACTGGGATTGCAGGGCTGGGATCAGGAGTACTGAGGACTGCAGCTAGAAATCAGGGTCCAAGTGCTGGAATTTGGGGGCCCATGAGATCTGGGGCTAGGGGCCTACAAAAATGGGATGGAGGTGTTTTAGGGACCAGGACTGGGAAGTACCAGGGGCCTGATGGGTCAGGATGCATGGGAGGGGATCTGAACCATGGGACCTGGAAGTCAGAGGAGCAAGGGCCTAGGACTGGCACTGGTTTCCCAAGGGCTGAGAATTGGGAGACTCAGGGCTTTTTAGCGCCAAGGCATGGAGATCTCTGGAGCTGTGTGTTGGCTTCTTAGGCACCTGGATGTGGGTATCCAAGCCACTGGGACTTGGAGGTTTGTGAGCTATGACCAGAGTCTGTGAGCCAGGATGGCAGGATCTGAGCAGCTGGTATTGGAGGTCTAAAGGTCCAGGATTTGGGGGAGGGGTCTCATGGGCTGTCTTGGGCTTCTAGAGACCAGGAGTTGAAGGTCTGAGAGATCAGACCTTAGGACCTTTTGGGACTGGAACTATGAGACCTGCTGAGTCAGGCCTTGGGGTTTCTGTGGTTGAGGCTTGGAGGTCTTTGGGTTATGACTTGGGGTCTAAGATTTAGGAATGCACTGGGACATAGGGGTCTGAGGGACCAAGTTTTGGGAGACTTTGGGGTCTAAGACTAGGAGTCTGAGGACCTGGATTTGGAGCCTGAGGGGCAGAGTCTCGGAGTGTGGCCCAGGCAGGTGGCAGTACCTGAGTCCTGTGCTGGGCAGAGGGCACAGTCCATGCCCCAGGCCTCGCCATAGAGGCAGCAGCACTCTGTGTAGGTGGCCTGGCGATCCAGCCGAGGGCGACTGCACACGAGGTCAGCCCCCACTTCCTGCCAGCACACGCCCAGATTGTCGTCTGAGGGCAGAGACAGCATGCATCAAGGCGGGAAGACACTCAAGTCCTCCCAAATGCTCAATCTCCTCCCTACTGGAGCAGCCCAGCCATCCTCTCCCTGTCACCAAATCCTTCTCAGCAGCTGTGATCTGACTCCTAGAAGTCCTCTGAGGTAACTCCAGATGAGTATGGGGCTTGGTCTGGCACAAGGCTATCATATAGGAGGGTGATAGGGTCTGAGAGGAGGATTCTATCCAAGACTGGCTGTTGCAGGGCTCTGTGACCCCAGGGCAGTTGCTTTTCCTCTCTGAGCATTGTTGAATAAAGTCTCAGGATGTGGGAGGACGTTGTAGGAAAAGGAATTGGGAGGAGAAGAGACTTTGGGTCAGTGGGCAAAAAGAGAGAGAGGACCCAAAGAAATAAACACAAACACATCGAAAGAGTCAGAGACTCAAAGAAACACAGGAAAGCAAAGATGCAGAGAGAAACAGACCTAAAAGCAAAGACAGAGGCAGAGAGTGTCAGAAATTCAGAGAAAGGCCTAAAGACAGAAACCCACAGAGAGGTGCAAAGAGACAGAGACCCACAGGGAAATAATAGCACACTTTTAGCACTTAGTAAGACCAGGTCCCATTCTGTTCTTAAAAATAAAATTCCTCAGAGCCACCCTATAAAGTAGGGGCTATTGCCAATCCACCCAATGTGCAGAAAGGAAGTTGGGGTACAAGAGGCGATAAGGAACGTGCACGTGTACACAGGGCCAGTAAGTGGCAGGGAGGCTCCTCTACAACCTTCGCCTTTAACCAGGCCCGCTGGCCTCTTGTTCCGAGAGTCAAACACCGAGACCGGAAGCTAAATGGGGCGTGAAGGGGCGTGGCCCGGGTGCGGGGCGTGAGGCTGAGTGGGGGTAATGAGGGGCTGGGCTGCGTGGGAGAGACTGGGGCGGGGCTAACCGGCGGGGCGGGGCGGGGGGAGGGGTTACCGAGGCTCTGGCTCTCGTTGGAGACGCAGCGGCGCCCCGAGCCGTCCAGCACAAGTGGGGGCTCGCACGTGCAGTGATAAGAGCCTATGGTATTGACGCAGCTGCCGCCCTCACAGGCTGGCTCCTCGTCCGCGCACTCGTCGTTATCTAGGGAGGCATGGAGGAAGTGATCAAGAAGCAGCCCTCTCCCCTTTCCCATTTCCCCGGTGCATTGACGGTGGGATAGATGGAGTCTAGACTCCAGGAAGGACTTCCTGCTGGTGCTGGCCACATTCCAGAGAGGAGCTGGAGTGGCCAAGGCTTGGGGAGAGTCCCAGGTGGGGGTGTGAGTGCCGGTGGAGGTGGGGTTCCTACCGATGCACTCCAGGCGCTGGGCATGATAGTAGTAGCCATTGCTGCAATAACATGAGTAGCCTGGGGCCGTGTTCACGCACACGCCGCTCTTGCACACCTGGTCTCGGAAGAGCTGGCACTCGTCCACATCTGCGGGAAGGATGGTCAGAGGCACACTCCCGCACCAAGAGAGACGGGGGGAGGTGGGGGAGGCAGGCCAGGTTGTGGGGTGGGCTGGATGGGGGGCGGGGTGTAGCTGCGGGGCGTGATCAGGGAAGAGAAAGACAGAGATGGCAAGAGAGACCCAGAGGGAGAGATACAGAAGATAAGGGTGGGAGGGGGAGAGACAGAGATAAAGAAAACAGAGATGGGGTGAGACAGAGCTGGGCCTGGGGGCTGAGGGTGGGCGGGCCTTACCTCTCCGGAGGCTCGGGTCTCCGCTGGACGCCAGGTAGCCCCGGCCGTGGGGGCACAATGACTGGTACTCAGCTGCACACAGAGACAAGGCTGAGCCCAGACACCCGTGGCCCAGCCCCTGCCTTGGGCCTGCCTGTGCCCACTTGCCTCAGTGCCCCCCCTTCACTGCCCAAGTCTTCAGCCCCTGTGCCTGTTTGTATCCACCTCTCAGACTCGCGCCCACCTGGCTGGCAGCTCACTCTTGCCCATGCAATACCAGCACCTAAGTCCCTTGTCCAAATGTGGCCCTTTGTCCCAGTCCCACGTCCGCCTATTGCTACCCAAACCCTCGGCCCTGTGTCCACCCAGCGGCCCATGCCCACCTGTCTCGGTGCTTGGGCACTGCTGGATGCGGCAGCCGCTGCCCCAGCCCTCACCCACAGTGCAGCAGCACTCCTGCCACGTCACGTTCCGAGCCAGGATGTTGTCACATGCATCCGGAGCTGCCGTGTCAAAGTAGCACTCCCGGCGCCCGCTGCCCACAGGGCCCTGCCTAGGTGGGCTGGGCCGGCGGGATGGGGGTGGTGGGAGCCTGGCTGGCAGACTGGGGCTGGCGGGTACGTGGGGCTGCGGTCCCGGGAACGTGCCTGAGGAGAGAGTGTGGGCTGAGCCTCCAGCCCCTGTGTTATGGATGGGGAAACTGAGGCCCCCATGTGGCAGAACCGACTCCACACCTCTCAGCATCTGTCATCATCTCTCTCCCATTCTCACCTCCTCTAATTTCTGTACCTCTTGCCTCCCCATCTCACTCTCCCAAGAGTCCGGCCCATCATCCAAGCTGCAGTTCAGGTAGGAGAAGAGGGGATTTCCCTGGCCTCTTGGAGGCCTCCCTGGGGCCTCACATCCAACGTGTCCCAATCTGGTCTCAGAATCTTCATACCCAAATCTAGACCTAGGCCTGGACACCTCTCCCTTACCCAGACAGCCCCACAGCCTGTCCACTTTGGCCTCTTGAGCCCCTCTCCCACCTGCCCTCTCCTCCCCTCCCATGGCCCTTGCCTTGGTCCAGCCCTGTCCTCTCTGCTCAGGTCCCAGCCCCACTCCAATCCACCTTCACATGGCAGCCAGAGGAAGTTCCAAAATCTGATCATACCCCTCTCCCGCTCAAAACCTTTCCATGGTGCCAGAGTGCCCTCAAGAAAAGTCCAACCTCCTGACCGCGGTAATAAGTCAGTGTGGTCTGGCGCCTGACTCCTTCTGCAGCCTCACTTCTCCCCACCCCTTCCCTTGCTCTGTAGAGCATGTCACCCTGAACTTATTTCAGTCCCTCAAACATGTCAGGTCCTCTCTTGCCTTGCCAGGCCTTTGCCCTTGTTGTATTCTCTGCCCAGAATGCCCTCCCTCATCCACTTGGCTTGGCTTATTTCTACTCATCCTACTACTCTCAGTTCAGACATCCCCTCCTACAGGAAGCCCTCCCGAACTCTCCTTCAAGGCTGGGGAGGCACCTCCTCTGGATTCCCA
The DNA here is from genome assembly GCF_028564815.1 of Eubalaena glacialis. Classification (NCBI taxonomy): domain Eukaryota; kingdom Metazoa; phylum Chordata; class Mammalia; order Artiodactyla; family Balaenidae; genus Eubalaena; species Eubalaena glacialis. The sequence goes on along the minus strand of NC_083733.1, from coordinate 57,273,295 downwards.
CCACGCTCTAGCCTTTCCCATCACAGGCTTGTTTGCTCTGGCCTGTGCCTCCTCCATCCCAGTCCTGATTCCTCTGGGTTGTTACCATCAGGTGATATTGCTATCTGCCGCCACTGGATTGTGAGCCCCTTGAAGACAGGGTGGTCTCTCCTGGTCACTACTGTGTCCTCAGGGCCCAGAAAAGGGCCTAAACTCAGTGAACATCTGCTGAATGAAGGAATCTGGTAAAGTCAGAACCAGGATCTACTTCTCCTGACACTGAGTCCCACACCCAGGTTAACTCATGTGTTCTGAAGGTTTTTGTTGTTTAAAACAACAGCATCTAACTGATGGCAGCTGTCCACATCAGGAATGGTTAGATCCCATTATATTTTTGCGGGGCCGGCAGCCGTCAGTTAAGTAGACATTGATCTCAGTCTCACCAGCAGACGTCCGAGGGGGAACACAGCGCCCAGTCATGGGGTCAAACTCCTCAGGGCTGTTGGGGCAGACACAGAGGAAGGAGCCTTCCACATTCTCACACAGGGCAGCTCCACACACACCCTGTAGCGTTTCACATTCATTCACATCTGTGAACAGGAGACAACAGGGAAGAGGGAGTCAATGGTTGTAAACTTCTGGAATTCCATAAGTCTAAAAGTCTGGGCTTTGAGTATGAGTACTTTAATGGCCCAGATCCCATCATCTACTTGTCTTCTGGTGACAAACCCTGAATTTCCCTTGGGAGCCCTCTGCTCCTCCATTTTCAACCTATGTTTTGAGCAGGCCAAGCAGATTGCTGCATTTCTCTGATTCAGAGACAGGCAGTGACCAAGCTGGGCCAATCAAAGCCAGTCCTGGGACTCGTTCTAGAAATATGAAGAAAGAGCCTCCCTCTGTAGCCAGGGACGTCAAGCTAAGGATGTCAACCAGAGGTGCTAGGGCCACTTTTGTCATTGTGAAAAGAGAATCGGCCTGAAAATAAATGCATTAGAGGATAGCAGAGCTGGGAGACAGCTAGCCTTGTTACAATTCCTGGATCCACGTATGCCTGAAGTTCAAATATTTCCCAGAACTTCAGTTTAATGCCCCTTAAACAAATGAAGCCTGTTGTGTTTGCATTTGTCAAAACTAAGTGAATGTATAATTAAGACTCATGCATTGCACTGTATGTAAATTGAACCTCAAATAAAAATATCCGTAAACACAAATTGAACTCTGGTTAATGACATGCATTATGCACAGAAGAATTTAGGGGGAAGTATATTGAAGCCTGCAATTTAATTTTAAAATTTTATCCAAAAAATTTTGTGGATTAATGGAAAGATATGTGAGGAAACAAGCATAACCAAATGATAATAATAGAATATAGATCATGGGTATGCTGATGTTCATTCTACAGGCCTTTTAACTTTCTGTATGTTTAGAAATTTTCCTTGGGATTTCCCTGGCGGTCCGTGGGATTTCCACGGCGCTTTCACTGCCGTGGCCCGGGTTCAATCCCTGGTCAGGAACTAAGATCCCACAAGCCGCGGGGAACGGCAAAAAAAAAAAAAAAAAAAAAATTCCTCGTAAAATGTTGGGAAAAAAATAAAGGATGCTTATGTATAATTAAGATTAGTGCAGTTTTGGAACTTCCCCGGCAGTCCAGCAGCGGTTAAGACTCTGCGCTTCCACCGCAGGGGGTGCGGGTTTGATCCTTGGTCGGGAACTAAGATCCCGCATGCCGCGCAGTGCGGCCAAAAAAAAAAAAATTACTGCACTTTTACTATCTTATGCATGCATTTTTAAAGCATGCCACAGATAAAATCTGGATAAATAGGGGTTCCTGAGTGACATGAAGATGATCTTATATTCCAAGGTCTAAATTCCATACCCCTAAAGTTTACATGCATTCAGATCTATGGAGAGAAGCAGGGCCTGACAACCTCTTCCCCACCCTCTGGCCCCACCCACCCCCTGGAGCCCCGTACCCACGCAGTGACGCCCGTCCCGCGCCCCCTCGTAGCCCTGGTCACAGAGGCACTGGAAGGAGCCAGGCAGGTTCTGGCACATGGCATGGGCCCCGCAGAAGGACCGGTTCCGGCATTCGTCCACATCTGCAACCACCAGACAGTCAGGCCATTGCTGGACCTTCTAGCCCCTCCACATCTCACCCATTGCTCCAGGGACACCCACCCTGGCATCCGCCCCCTGGCGTGGGCTGGTAGCCAGGGTCACAGGCCGGTGTGCAGCGGTAGGAGCCAGGGGTATTCTCACAGCGCTGGGCTCCACAAATCCCTGGGCCATATTCCTGGCACTCATCCACGTCTGCAAAAGAGTGGGGAGGGGATGGGGGAAGGAGAGGGGAGTCACAGGCCTGGATTCACAGGTTCCTGGTGCTGCTTCCCGTTCCCATGACTGAGAAGTCTCTGACTCTGGTATTCTAGGAGTCTGAGCCTCTAAAAATCAACAAGCACTGATACCTCTTAAGGCGTCTTACCATTTCTCAAATAGCCTAAACATGGTCCCGCCTCAGGGCCTTTGCACTTGCTGTTCCCTCTGTCAGGAACACTCTTCCCTCAGCCATCTGCATGGCTCCCTCCCTTGCTTCACTCAAGGGTCTAGGTCAAGCCCTCCTAGCGCCCCTACCCCTACTGCCCTGTCATCTCTGTCCATTTATCCTGCTTTACTTTCCTTCTTAAACTTCTTATATCCATGTAGTTATTGGTATGCCAACTGTCACCTCCCTAGAATGCAAACTCCACGTCGGCAAGGATTTGTGCCTGTCTTGTTCCTCATTGTATCCCCAGGGTGTAGAACAGTGCCTGATACACAGTAGGTGCCCCCAAATTGTTTGCTGAATGACTCGAGTTCATATTTACATATTTATTGTCTGTCTCTCCCCCTAGAACGTCAGCTCCGTGAGGACAGGGATTCTGTTTGACTCATTGCCTGTTCTACTGCCAGTGTTGCACACAGTAGGTGCTTAATGAATTCTTGTGGAATTAATGAATGAGGTCCCATGAAACTAGGTTTCCACGAATCGGGGGTCTGGCAACCCAAGAGCCCAAGGCAGTCCGCAGTCATTTCATCTGTTCCACAAAATGCTGACCCACACACCATCGCCCCCCATCCCCAACTCTGGGCTGCTTCTGGAAGCGAGGCTTGGCCTGTTTCCTGACAGGAGTGTCTTCCCCTATCGTCCTGCCTCCCCTCTACAAAAAAATATAAAGACACGCTGGTGGCTTGTTTTCACCACGATTAGGAGACAGTTAAGTACGTTGGTTGGGAGCCCTTTCCCTCCCCTCCCCCCAAGTCCGTGAGGCCTGGAGCCGGCTTCTGCGACACTTCGTGGGGTGGGGCAGTGATCTCACCGTCACAGGTGCCCTCAGGGCCTGCGTGGTAGCCAGGGTCGCAGTCGCGGACACAACGGTAGGAGCCGGGGGAATTCTCACAACGCTGGGACCCGCACAAGGCCGGGCCCCGCTCCCGACATTCGTCCACGTCTGCGGGAGGGAGGCAGGGCAGTCAGATGGGGGAGGCAGGGAGGGAAAGGAAAAAAGGTGGGGGAGTCAAGGAGGGGAGAGGAGAGTCAGAAGAGGGAGGCGGGAGTCGCAGGAAAGGGGAAGGGAGAAAGCAGCAGAGGAGAGGCAGAGTGGGGAGACAAATGGGGGAGACCAGGAGGCAGAGGTGAGAGGGACCAGGCAGAGGCGAGGCCTCTCACCGAGGCAGGAGGCGAGGTCTGGGCCAGCGCGGTGTCCTGGAGGACAGACGCACTCGAAAGAGCCGTCGGTGTTGGTACAGATGCCGCTCTGGCAGAGGTCCTCCTCGCTGCATTCGTCCACGTCTGCGGGACAGTGTCGGAAACCGCAGGCGGATCTCCTTCTTTGCTTAACACTCCAAGCCACGCCCCTCCACCGCCCTTTCCCCGCCCCTCCAGCTCCAAGACCTTAACGCCTTCCCCACCTGCCTTAGGCTCCTCCCTTTCCTGCAAGCCCCACCTCTCCGACGGGTTTGGCTCCATCCTTTCCATTCACTGCCCAATTTATCCAGACTCCGCCCTTTCCCCTTTCGTCTCCCAACTTCGCCCCTCCCTTTCCCCACCCTTTCCCGATCCAGGCCCAGCCTGGGTACGGACCGAGGCAAGAGGCTCCGCGAGGTCCGGGCCGGTAACCGGGAGCACAAGTACAGGCAAAGGAGCCGTCGGTGTTGAGGCACTCGCCGTTGGGGAAGCAAAAGTCGCCCTCCAGGCACTCGTTCACGTCTAGGGTACCCAGAGATAGGGCTGCGGGGTTACCAGACCCGCCCCCGAGACCCAAGCCCCGCCTACAAAGGAGCAACCCTGTCCCCCAAGCCACACCCCGATGGCCGGTTTCTAAATTCCACCTGCAGTCCCTTAGTCCAGCTCCCACCTCCCCACCAGGCTTTACCCAGGAAGCCAAGTCCCACTCCCAGCCTGTCCAGCCTTTTCCCCGCCCAGCCCACCTGCGCAGGGCCCGGGCCGACCAGGTGGTGCCCGGTAGCCTGGCGCGCAAGTGCAGCGGAAGGAGCCTTCAGTGTTAGTGCAGTGGCCGTGGGGGCCGCAGGAGGCGCCCGAACGGCATTCGTCCACATCTGTGGGAATGGGGATTTCAGAAGGGGTTCTGTCTAGGAACACACTGATGGATCCCCTTGGGGGAGAGGGGTCTGAAGAAGGTGATGGGAAGTGTCTTGGGTTGGATATGAGGTGAAGGCTCCATGGCAGAAGTGGGTAGGGGAGACTGGGGTTGGGGGTCCTTGAGTCTGGGTTTCTGGGAACTCCCTGTGCCAGGATCCTGGGGTCAGGTGAAGGGACTCTGGACTGAGACAGGAGTCAGACATTAATTAGGATAAGGGGTCAGGTATTATACACCAGGATAATTAGATGGCATTCTGGTCAGGGGCCAGAGTCTCTAGTCAGGGGTCAGGGTCCAGGATCATGGACACAATCAAGCCCCAGGGAAGGTGCTCTGAGAAGGGGCAGGGGCAGTGAAAGAGGCAGCATCAAGCATCACACAGAGTCACGGGTTGTAGTCAGGGTTGTGGTCAGTAGTTATGTTTAGGTCAAATGTCACAGTCAAGTTTAGGGGTCACAGGTCACATACAGGGTCAGAGGACAGGCAGCATCAGGGGGGTCACAACTGCTATCAGGGCTGAGGTCAGGGGTTATCAGCAGGGTTCATGGTTAAGGTCAAATGTCACAGTCAAGCTGAGGGTTCATTGGTCACAGAGTCAGAAGTCACACTCAGGGCCAAGGGTCGTGGTCCAAATCAGGAACTGCAGTCTGATCAGGGGTTCATAGTCTAGGTCAAGAATTGCAGTCAGGCTCTGGGGGTTGTGGTCCAGGTAAGGGGATTGAGATCCAGGTTAGAAGGTTGTAGGCCAGGTCAGGGGTCATGATCTGGGTCAGGAGGCATGATGCAGGTCCAAGGTCACACCCAGGGCCTGATCTCACCAGTACATCGGCCATGGTGCAGGTGGTGACCAGCAGGACAGGCCCTGCACTGGAAGGAGCCAGGTGAGTTCACACACTCCTGCCCGGGACATGCCAGGTGGTTCTCACACTCATCCACATCTGGGGAGCAGAGGAGAGGGTGGCTTTGGAGGAGTGGCCCAACGCCCCCCTCACCCATCCCCACTCCTCCCTCCCTCCCCGGCCTCACCCTCGCACTCAGAGCCGGCAGCACTGGGTTGGAAGCCCGTGGGGCAGACGCACTGGAAGCTGCCTTCTGTGTTCTCACACCGGCCATAGGTGCAGGGCGGGGGGCTACGGGCACACTCATCCACATCTGGGGCAGAGGAGACCAGTGGGGCTGAGGAAGGGGCCTGGACCCATTGCCATCACCACCCACCCCAACATTCTACTCTGGAGGAAGCGTCCTGGACTTTGTTCAGGCTGCTCCCTCCTCCCAGAAGGACAGACCCTTTCATTGTTTCCCCATTAGTGGTCTCTCCAGCTGCCAGGATGCGGCTAAGGCACCACCTCCTGCATGTTGCCTTCCCTGACTCATAGTTGTCCCTTCCTCAGGGTTCCCACAAGCACAAGAGTATCATCCAAAAAATGAGGAGGAATGGAGAGCACCCTCATATTTGGAGAAAGGGGAGAAGATGCTGGAGCCAGACCCTCCCCACCCCCTCAATACCCCCAGGCCTCTGTCCCTGTCCTCCTTCACTGATCCTCATCGCTCTGCCTCTCTCTCCCAAACCTGTCTCCAGTCCCTACAGCAGATGGGGGTGAAGTGGCTTTGGACTCAGCACCCTCACCTTGGCAGGGGGCCCCCGGCCCTCGGGAGCGGAAGCCAGCAGGGCAGGCACAGTGAAAGGAGCCTGCTGTGTTGTCACAACGGCCTGGCCCACAGGGTGGTGGCTCCTGGGCACACTCATCCACATCCTCTTCACACGCTGAGCCCCGGAAGCCAGCCGGGCACACACAGTGGAAAGAGCCAGGCAGGTTCTCACAGACCCCTCGGCCACACAGGCCGGGGCTCTGGATGCATTCATCCACATCTGCTCAGAGCAAGGGACCCAGGTCATACCTCCTTTATGCCCCTTCCGCCCCCCCATGCTCTATTCTACCTCCCTGACCTCCATCGCTCTGACCTTCCACCCTCCATCATCCTGCCACCCTGTCGCCATGGTTCTGCTCTCCACCTTCCATCACTCTGCCACCTTATCTGTCATCATTCTAACTCCATCCTCCAGCCCTCTACTTCCTCAGTCCCTATTAAGCTGCTTGCCTGCTTCCTAGAACTCTGTCTTTCTAGTCCATATCAGTGGGCCTCCTTAAACTCTGTCCTCCACAACTCTACCCCTTCCCCCATTAATGACGTCTCCATCCCCCATCCCTCTGTTTCTCCATCCTCCATGACTCAGCCTTTCTGTTTTCCAACACTTGGCCTCTCCATCCCCAACAGCCTGCATGTCTGGTTCTCAGAGCCTGGCCTCTTTCTCCCATCAATCAGCCTCCCTCTGCCTCATTGGCTCGGTATCTCCATCCCTCACCACTGCCGCTCTACCCTTCCCCCTACATGCCCAATCCCTCACCCTGGCAGCTGGCTCCGTGGGGCGCAGCCTGGTACCCAGCGGGGCACACGCACAGGAAGCTGCCTGGCGTGTTCTCGCAGCGCCCACGGTCACAGGGTGGCGGCACGCGGTGGCACTCGTCCACGTCTGCGGGCACAAACCGCGTGCCTGGGACTGGGTCAGACACTCCGCCTCCTCGCCTCCCCCAGAAGGCCTGGGGAGGCGGGGAGGCTGGGAGGCGGGGAGGCGGGGAGGCGGGGACGGGAGGGGCGGAGTCAAGCTTCGGCCAGGGCCAGGCCGAGGCAGGAGCCAGGGGCGGTAGAGGGGCTCGGAGGGGCTCGGTTTAAGGCTGAGGCGGAGCTTCAGCGGGGAGGACAGGACAAGAGTTGGGGACCCAGCTTGGGCAGAGGCAGAGAGGGGAACCGTGAGGGGGGCAATTTGGGGAGGGCAGGGCCTGGGCAGGGCAAGGGCGGGAAGAACAGCTTTGGGGACCGAACAAAGGGAAGGCAGGAGCGAGGGAAGGGGTGGTTTGGGGACGGGGCACTGGTGTGGCAGGGTGGAAATCAGGAGTCATGGTGAGGAGATAAAGGTTGCAGCAGTTGTGGGACAGGGGAGGGGCCTTGGAGAGGGCAGGAGCTAGTCTGGAATATTGAAGGGGCGGGGCCAAGGGAGGGGCGGAGCCGGGACCCAGTCAAGGAGAGAGGCCGTACAGTAGTACGGCAGGGACCGGCCCCGACGGGAAGGGCCGGCTGCGCCGGAAAGAGGCAGTGGTGGGGCCGAAGTGAGAGCGGGAGCTGGTCTGGAGACGGGGTCAGGGGCCAGGCCAAGGCAGTAGTTGGCCTGAAGGGACGTGGGGAAGAGTGCGAGGGCGGGAACTGCTCCAGAGGGAGAGCTGGAGCGAGACCCCAGCTGGGGTGGGGCCTGGATTTCTCACCCAGACACTCCGCACCCCGCGGGCCAGCTCGGAAGCCCGGCCCGCACACGCAACGGAAGCTGCCTGGCGTGTTTTCGCAGCGCCCGGGAGCACAAGGCGTGGGAATGCGGCGACATTCGTCCACGTCTGAGGGTACGGAGGGGTCTGGTCAGGAGGTGACAGGGTAGAGCCGCCCGCCCCGCCTGTCCTCCCCCTCGGCCTGGCTCACCAATGCAGCGCATGCCCTGCGGGCTGAGCCGGAAACCGGAGTCGCACGCGCAGGTGTAGCCACTGGGCCGGGGAATGCAGCGTCCCGGGCCGCAGACCTGGGGATTGCGTTGACACTCGCCTGCAGAGGGACCTGCGGGGGTCCAGTGAGCCAGGGTTCACCCATCTATGAATCTTCTGTCCCTTTCATCCCAGTACAATTCCCTCAGATCCTCTGCCTAAAACATCCTCCTGGATGTCCCCCCTCAAGCCCAGTTTTCCCCCTCTGATGTCCCTCTCCTTTATCATGGGACATTCCCATCAGATCCTCTGCCTGAATCCTCCCATAATGCCACTCCAAAGTCTTCATTTTTTAATATTTTGCTCCCCAGTCTTCTGCCTGAGATATGCTCTTAGTGTCCTCCGTGAAAAATAATTATTTGTCTCACGTTAACTGAGCACTTACTATGTGCCAGATACTTCAGAGGCAGCTTGCTGAATCCTCACAATGATCCGCATTTTATAGATGAAGAAACTGAGCCTCAGGGAGGTTAAATTGACCTTCCCAATTGACACAGAACTTGCATGCAGGCTTGCCTGACTCCAGCTCCTGATGTAACCACCACCCCACCCTTCAAACCTTTATCTTTTCCCACCCATTCCTTAACTCCTCTGGCTGTCACATCCTTATTTGTTCTATTGTAGAATCTTCACTTTGGAGCCCCCCACCCAGAACTCCTGCCTGTAATACCCCCATCAATGCCGCTGATTCCCTCTACCGCACCTGATTCAGGGATCTCTGGACCAGTCCAGGCAGGGATGCTGGGCAGGGGAAGCTCAGGGCCCGGACGGGGCTCTGGCCGGGGTTCTAGCCGTGTCTCAGGCCGGGGTTCTGGGCGATGAGTGGGCAGAAAGCCTGGTAAAGAAGGGCTATCAACAGTGGAGACCTGGGTTTGGGTGTCCCTACTCATCTCCCCTTGGAGACAACACTCCCTCCTCCAGAAACCAACTCACCCTCCTCCAGAAACCAGCTCACCTGTGCGTGGCCGAGAGGTGGAGGACGGGGCACGGGGCTGGCTGAGGGACACTCGGGGTGGTTCCTGGCCCAGGGGTCTGGTGTTGTAGCGGAGGTCGGAGGCCGAGTAATGGTAGCCAGGGCCAGCTGGGCAGATCTCCCGAAAACCCTCTGGACACAGGAAAGGGAAGAAGATGGGCAGAGAGAGGGCAAGAGCAGTAGGGGGGAATGAGAGGGAAGGGGGGTGAAGGAGAGAGAAAAGGGGGGGCTAGGGTCTGGCCTTGACCATGAGTAGGGCTTAGCCTGGGAGTGTGTTAGGGGTTTGGGTTGGATGCTGAAATGGGGTCTAAGAGTGACTGGGGGGACCTGGGGTCTGGGAGCATCTGGGGGGAGTGTAGTCTAAGGGAATTAGACCCAGGGATGTTCTGGCATGAGGGTAGGGTGGACATGGGACCAGCTTCAGGCCCCAGTGGCCAAAGAATGGGACATCTCAGAGGCTAAAGGTGGGACCAAGGATGTTTTTCCCTCTTTGGGAGGATGGCAGGGACCGGAGTTGAGGGCAGGGTCTGGTTTGGTGTCTACAGGGACAGGGTTGAAGACCAGGAAACAGTCAGGTCCATTGTGGGGTCTGGTTTTATGAAGAAGCAAGATTGCCTGGGAGGTGTCTCCGGGAGGGGCGTGTCTGGGGCGGGGCCCAAGGCGGAACCTAGGTTGAAGGCAGTGTCTCAGAAGCTGGGGAGGTGGCCAGAGCCTGGGGACAAGGTTGGGCAGGCAGCCTATCTCAAGGGCTAGGGGAGGTCGAGGCTGGGGGTGACGCTCGGCAGACACAGCCTAACTTCAAGGTCATGTGCAAGCCAGGGTGGAGTCCATTCTGAAGATAGGCTGTCTCAGATGCTGGGTGCGTGGCCAAGGCTAGGGCCCAACCTGGTTGGAGGGGCTGGGGGCGGAGCCTAGAATGGGGGCTGTTTGTGTCAAGTCTAGAGAAAGGCGGGCAGGAGGCGCTCACCTGAGCCAAAAGGTGGGCAGAGCTGGCAACCCCGGCCCCAGGCTTTGCCTACGCGGCTGCAGCAGCAGATCTGTTTGGTGATGTTGCGTAGAATGGGCAGCGAGCAGCCGCCGTCGCGGAGCACGCGGAAGCAGGGTCCCTTGGCCTCTGAGATCACGTGTTGGGCTGGGGGTGGGGGAGGAAATTCTTCAGGGCGGGGTTGGGAGTGTAGTGGGACTAGGGGATCTGGGAGGTAGGGGAATGGTCCCAGGGAGGGTTTGGTGGGTGTGAGGGGCATTTGGGAAAGCTCTGAGAGAGTCTGAGGAAGATCTGAGGGGTCTGGGAGGTCTGAAAATGGTTTGGGGCTTGAGGAGAGTCTGAGGGGTGAGTGAGAGAATCTGGGAAGGATCTCAGGATCTGAAGAAGGTCTGGTGGTCGAGAGAGAGGAGGAAATTTGGGGGCTTGAGAGGAGCTGATGAAAGTCTGGGGATCCTAATCCAAAAGGTTTGAGGGGTTCTTAGAGGAGCGGAAGAAGGTTCAGGGAGTCTGAGGGTGAATGAGAGTCTGAGACGTTCTGAGGGGGATCTAAGAGTGACTGGGGGGACCTGGGGTCTGGGAGCATCTGGGGGGAGTGTGGTCTAAGGGAATTAGACCCAGGGATGTTCTGGCATGAGGGTAGGGTGGACATGGGACCAGCTTCAGGCCCCAGTGACTCACAGATGCAGCTGCTGCGGGACGAGTCAAGCAGAAAGCCGTCGGGGCACACGCAGGTGTATCCGCCATGCGTGTTCGCACACTCCCCGTGCTGGCAGCGCCCGCCAGTCTCGCACTCATCCACATCTGCGAGGGAGGGGGTGGTTCCAGTGGCGTCAGGGGCAAACTCCCTGCCAGCCCCGTCCCAAGCTCCTCCCACGCCTGCCCCAGCTCACCTTCGCAGGACCCATTAACCCTTTCAAAGCCAGCTGGACACGGTCCATCTGGGACGCCCACTTGGTCGGAGTTTCCTGTAGAGAGAGAAGAGGGTTGGTCCGGGGCGCGCGGAGCGAGATGGAGTGGGCGGGGACGAAAATGGGGTGGGAGGAACTAAAAGGTGTTGAGTGTGGTTTGAGTGCAAGGTCAGCCTTAGGTTGGCGATCTGCATGAGTAGGCCTATGGTACAAAGGCCGAGTGAGAACAGGGTAGCCAAAGTCAGAAAGTGGGGTGGGTGGTCCCAGACGGTATGGATAGGTCTAGACTGGAAATGATCCCCACAACGGGTAGGCATGGCTAGAATTTGTGTAAGGGTATATCTATGGGCAGAGTACGAGAAGCAGCGGGGTTCTCACTCCTCCCCAGCTCCGAGCACCTCGGGGACATCCTGGGGCTTACCCAGGAGCTCCGAGCACGACTGACAGTCGTGAACGCCCCAGGCCAAGCCGGCCCCTCTGCAGCAGACCTCCTGCGTCCGGAGCCCGGGCAGCGGGGACGCACACTGTGGGGAAGTGTAGGGTGAGCGCGCCCCCGCGCGGTGGCACGCTCCGGGCCCCTCCCCACCGGCCTCCTCTCACTTCGCCTCCGCGCAGCTCCCGAAAGCAGTAACCGAAACCCGAGGCGTCCGAGTAGCCGTCCTCGCGCGGAGCGCTCTGTGCCAGCACCGTGTAGGGCGCTGCCGCCTCCGCGCGAGCCGCCGCCTCCGCCCGCGCCACTGCCTCGGCGTCCGCCTCCTCCCAAGGGCCGGACACACGCTCCACCTGGTGCACCACCACCGACGCCTCCTGCGGGTGCTCCACGTGGACGCTCACCATAGACGCCACGCCTGGAGAGAGGCACGGCGGGGCAAAGTGGGAGTAGGAATGGGGGAAAGGGCGCGCTGGAGAAGGGTACTTAAGAGAAGGTAGGAAAGATGGGAGTCAGAGGAACGGCGAGGTGGTGGACAGAGGGGGCGGAGGGGACTCCGGCCGCACTTTCCTCACCATGCTCATCGTCACGGTGGTTGGCCAGTGGCATGGTGTACACAGAGCGGGTGAAGCCTGGCATGGCCGGGGCCGGGGGTCGGGCGCCCGATGAGTGCAACTGGCAGAACTTGCCAGCGAAGTCCGGGGGACAGAGGCAGCGGTCAGGCTTCACGCACACACCTCCGTTGTGACAGATCAAGGGACACAGGACTAGGGGGAGAGCGAGGACACTCAGGGCCGGCAACCCTCCTTGCAGCCCCCCTGGGACGAGCGCACTCAAACGAGCTCAGTCCCTAACGTTGTAACTACACCCTCAAAGGTATCACTCAGTTCAAAGTCGTTCCGCCATGAGCTGTCTTGAGTCATCTCCCCCCTAACCCTGGCCACTTGCCTTGGCTGGGTCCAGTCGTACAGCCCTTGATGGTATAGCTCCGCCCACTGGGTCCACTCACCACGCCCTCCAGCTCCTTCTTCACTTTCATTTCACCCCGCCCTCCCTCTCGAGTCCCACTTTCTGGCCGAGTCCACGGCGTACCAGCCCCGCCCAGACAGCGTTGTACCCGCCCGTAGGCTCAGCCCCGCCCACTCTAGCTCTTGCCTTCGCATTTAGCGCCGCCCATCTTTTACTGTTCAGCCCCTCAGACCCAGCGCTGGTCACTTCCATTGACCAAACCCACATTTTGCCACTCCCTGGCACTACCCCTTGCTCGCAACTCCGTCCTTACCATTCTAGGCACGCTCACACCCCGTCCGGCAGGGTCCACTACGTTCAAGCTCCGCCCACAGGCTGTTCGGTTCCCCCCCTCCCCTTCTACGCACCCTGCCCACATCATCTTCTTCTACCCGAGGGATTGTAAACCCCGCCTATTAAGACGTCTAACCTGCTGCCTTTAGCCCCACCCACCTTCCTTTCCTCAAGTTAATTTGCCCTGGCTCAGTCGCTCACGCTCCTCTCACCCCACCTCCCGGCTATCTGGACGTCCTAGCCACCCCCCGCCCCCCGCGCTTTGTCTCCTCCCACCTCCCCTTGGCTCCGGCTCTCCAGTTCTAGGTCTGACTTCCCGCCTCCAGTAGCCCCGGGGCGGGGCCAGCGGGAACGCGCCTACTCTCCCCTAGGCGCGCCCTCGCTGGGCCTCAGGCCACCTCTGGGCGGGGCACTACCAGCTGTGCGGCGGGGTAAACAAAGAGGGGTGCGGCGGGGGCAGGGCGGCGGCTCCTCATTCCGGACCCTTGGGGAGCCCCGGGCCCGCTGAGCCAAAGAAGGCCGGACGTATCCTGCGAGGGCACCCCCTCCCTTTCTCCCCAGGGGCTGCCGAGAACAGCTGGAGACAGCTGTGCAGAGGGCAGGAAGGGGGCAGGCGGCCGGGGCCGTCCAGGAAGGCGTGTCTGGGATTCTGAGCCACACACTGGAGAGAGGAAAGCATAGAGGGAGCCCCCTCAATTTATAAGGGTAAAGAGACTGCACTCCTGGGAGGAGATCAGTTAGAAGGCAGCACTCTGGGGTTCAAAGACCACTGGAGGTTTCTGGAACAGAAAGGGAGCCTATCCCAGAGGAAACGGAGGCACCCTTCAACAGAAGGAATCCCTTAAGTCCTTTTGGGGAGAGTTACCTAAAAACAGGACTCTAGTGTCTTCTAGGGAATGGCCAATTGGAGGGTGCTGAGAACAAGGTTTAGATGGAGAAGTGGGATTCTTGGGAGTCCCCAGCCCAAGAGAGCCTCAGTTGTCTGGGAAGACTGTAAGATACTGTGGAATCCCCCCTCCCCTCTCAGCTAAGGGATTAGGTACCCAAGTCGTTTTGATTAATGGCTGCTTGGGGGGAACACAGTATCTGTAGTCCTCTTGGGAGGATCACTGATCAAGACCAACTCTGGGTTTCTCTGAAGACAGATGGATCAGAAGTTCCTGGGGAGGGAGTCAGCTGGAAGGGAAGGACTTGGATAGACAGGAATCGGGGATCACTTGGAAACAGAAGAAAATAGGAGCCTTTTGTGGGAAGAGAATTCGGCTAGGGAGCAGAGTTATCACTGTATATAATCTGTAATCCGGGGTTTCCCCTGGATGTGGGGAGGAATAGCTGAGGGACAAAACTAGAGTTCTCTGGTGAGGGGCACAGTCTGGGGAGATTACATCAGAAGAATGTGAGGGAATTTCACTGGAGGGGCTGGTCTCCGGAGTCTGTTGATAGCGGTGCAGAGGGACTTAGGGCGTGAGGGCAGAGACTCTGGGCTCCCCTAGTTAGAGAAGTCAGGCCAGGACTCCAGGGTGCTCTAATAGGAGCCCTTAATTAAGTGGCAGGCCTAGGAGAGGCTTAACTAGGAATCAAGATTCCAAAATAGGAAGGGTCTCTGTTGGGGGTTGCGGGTGGTAATCCAGCTAAGTCTGGGGGCATTTCCTAACCTCCAAAGACACTTGTCTGTCTTCTATCATCCTGAATGTAGGCCCCCCGCCCAGCACCCTGAGGGCCTCCACACCAAGGGTGGGCCGCTAGATGGGCACAGGCAACTCCATGTCCCACACCCTTGGAGGGATGAGGGGCTGAGGACATCGAGGTCCTCCTGAGGTCAGCCCCCTTCACAGACCCCTCCTTGTGCCTCCAGGGGCTTGGCACCCGCCTGGGCAAGGCTTCTGGCACAGGCCCGTTGAGGCTGGGCTGGGAGGGAGTGAGGGAAGGAGGGAGGAAGGGGAGGAGAGAGGGAGTGGCAGCGGGCGGGGGCTCAGGCGGGAGATGAGCTCACGCCGGCCAGGGCTGGGTTGGCTGGGGGCCAGGCTGGGCGAGTTCTCCGGCGCCAGGGGCCCCCACTCCCCACTCCAGAGGGCCTCCGGGGCTGGGGGCAGGTAGGCCCAGACCCTGAGAGCCCACCCACCACCATACTCTGGGGCCAACAGGTGGCCCACCCCCCCACCAAGGGCTCTCCATATCTAGGGGAGCCTGGTGCGCACACGCCTCCTGTCCCCTCTGCCCCCAGGGGGCGCCTTTTCCCCTAGGCCTCCAGTCTGGATTGCTCTTCCACGTGCGACCCTTGCAACTCAGGGTCCTGCAGAGACCCTCCTTCTACGAACTCTTTCCCTCTCAGCTCTCAGGATCAACT
Source organism: Eubalaena glacialis (assembly GCF_028564815.1). NCBI lineage: Eukaryota > Metazoa > Chordata > Mammalia > Artiodactyla > Balaenidae > Eubalaena > Eubalaena glacialis. Next base: position 57,258,147 of record NC_083733.1, on the reverse strand, counting down.
TTCCACACCCCAATCCCCCTCCTCACAGGCACTCCCATCCTAGACTTTCCTAATCCCTCCCACCCAAAGAAGCTGAAAGTGGAAAACCCCCCATGGCCCTGGATTTCTCCCTTGGACTCTGGGGACCCCTTACTCACAGTCACAGAATTCGGACCCCTTTCCCCCAAGACCCCAAGACCCTCAATTCTGGTATTCCCCACGTTGACTCAAAGGCACAAAAGTCAGCCCCCAATCCCCTCATATGCGACATCACAGGTCCCTGAGAACCCTCATTGCTTGCGAAATCAAGACCCTCAGGACCCAACCCCAAAAACCAGGAATTTGAGGCTCTCTTCCTTAAATAAGCAGGGATTCCCCAGCACTACTGCGCAAGGAATCTGGGCTCCCCGCGCCCTGGGGACTGTCTCCCCCATCCCCGGGGATCCTCCTCCACCCGGGGAAGCCCTCCCTCGGGACCACCACCCCGCACTCACAGGCGCGGAAGCCGGGGCCCCCCGGGGCCGCCCCGCCGGGCGCGCCGCTGTCCACGCTGGTGGCGTTGCGGGGCGCGCAGGTCGGGGTGCAGCGGGGGCCGGTGGGCCCATGGACGCAGCTCAGGCCGCACACGGCCGGGGTGAAGCGCACGCGGAGGCGCTCTCGGGGCCGCCCCAGCCCGGGCTGCGGCCGGAGCAGCGCCAGCAGCACCAATAGCGACACCCAGAGCAGCCGCGCGCCGCCCGCCATGGCTGCAGCGCCGCGCTCCGCCGCGCCGCCGCCCCAGCCCGCCCGAGGGGCCCGGCCGCGCCCGCCCGCCCGCGGGGGAGGGCGGCCGCGCCCCCGCTCAGGCCCCCCCCTCCCCACCACTCCCTCCCCGGCGGCCGCGCGGGGGCGCGTGGGGCCGGGCGCGCAGCCAGAGGCGCGCAGGCTAGGCGCTAGACTCGCAGGGGGGAGGGGGGCGCCCCCTCTGCCCCCGACTCGCACCAACAAGTGAATGGGGCCCGCAGGGGAGCGGCGGGGAAGGGAACAGGTGGGGGCGGGCCCGTTTCCCCCCCAGACAGGGCTGAATCCATAAAGAGGAAAGAGTAGTGGGGGCCGCATTTGGGGAGGAGGCTAAAGGCTGTCTCTGCCTTAGTCACAGAAAAAGGAGCTTCATCTGGGTAGGCGGCTGCCATGGCACATCTGGGCAGCCAGGTGGCACATCTGGGGGAGAGGAGAAGGGTCGGTGCACCTGGGCACATGAAGGAATTGGGGGTTTGGATGGTGGGCAGAACGCTGGAGGGGCACATTTGAGGACGCAGTCACATCTAACCAGGACCCTCACACCTGGTAGAAGTCAGAATGGATTAGGGGAAACGGTGGATTGAGACTGTGGGCGGGGGTCTTCACATCTGGCCGGAGGCCCACATCTGGAAGACTTTAGGGAGGAGGGGACACATCTGGGCTGAAGGCCACAGCAGGAGGGGGACTTTTAAGGGTGGTTGAGACTAGGGGGTGTGCTAGCCCCGGGGCCGAGAGCCGGAGCGGGAGGAAGGCAGGAGGACGGTCGGGAAAGTAGTGGGAGGCCTTTGGCCCCTAGCCGCCCCGCAGTTTTGGGCATTCGGTAACCAGGCAGGCGCCAACCGGCACAATCGCTTTTGTTGTCTGGGCTAGTTCGGCCGCTTTCTCTGCCGGGACAGCGCCCCCCTCTTCGGCCGGCAGTGGGGAGCCCGGACGCTTGGCTTCCCGGCCCCACCCCCGCGGGTCAGCGCCTCTGGCCAGCGTCTGGTCCTGTCCCGGACTCACCTCTCGCTGCCGGACGCCGGGGTCCCTAGAGGGGGCTGCGTCCTGGGGAGGGGTGCTGAGCTACAATGGGGGGCGGCTAGGCGGCGGCTGAACCGTGGGAACCAGACGGCTTTATCTGGCCCGGAACCCCCCGCCCCCCGGCGGAGGAAGGGCGGACGTTCTTACCCCGGGACTGGCCGGCAGGGGCGCGCTGTGGGGGCCTCCTTCTCAGCAATGCCCGGGCCCCCGGCCCGCGGAGCCGCCGTCGCCTCAGCAGAGCTCGGGCTTCCTGCAGCCTGGGTGGGAGGGGGCAGAGAAGGAGCTGTCACCGCGGTTTGGCTGACCCCCCTCCCCTCCCCGCGACTGGAAGAGACCTCCCACACCAGGAGGTCTCCCAGTGGAGGCTCTGCGACCCCCCCCCCATCTCTTTATGGGGACCAGGCCTTGAGCATTCGTTGGAGGCTTGGAAGAAACAAAGTCAGTGGGAGAAACAGAGATGAGGAAGGGAGAGAGGGAAGAGAGACACAGAGGCAAAGAGACAGGTAACTATGAGAGAAAGAGACAGATGGAAAGAACAAATAGAGAGGAACATGAAGATGGAGACAGAGAGATAGAAACTGAAAGACCCAGAGACAGCGATTGGCGAGAAAAGGAGAAACAGAAACGGAGACACAAGTTGATAGAAACAGAGAGCAAGGGAGAGGAGACCCAGGGAGCAGAGAGAAAGATGGGCCAGAAATGGTGGCAGAGTTGGGAGCATCTAGTAGGGGAGGGTTGCACACTCACGTCAGTCGCTGCCAGTTAAGGGACACCTGTTTCTTCCTCACGCTGGGGCTGGGGCTTGACAGCTCTGGGAGCACTGGAGTCAGGCACCACTGAGGGCCTGCACACTTTTCGGGCCGACAGCTCTGGACCCTGCAGGAGGCTTCAGAGACAGCCAGGGACTAAGTGGAAAAGGAGGCGACTGAGTTCCTCTCTCATCCAGCTCTCCAGCTGGGATGAGGGGTGAGGAAGGGAGCCCCCAGCTCCTCTGCTCCTACCACCTTTCCCCTCCTACCTATACCTCGCCTACAAGAACCCACCTCTGAAGCAGCGGCTCCTCCTGGGCGATCGGCCTGGGCAGCAGCGACAAGCAGCAACACTATAAATAGAGGGGTGGAAGTCACTCAGGGCCCTAGCACTGTAGAACTCCCCAAAAGAAGGCAATGAGGGATAGGGGAGGGAAAGCCAAGATAAGGTTTGAAGGTGCTCGAGATTGATGTGTGACCAATCTGAGGCACTGTGCTCGATGCCTCAGTTTCCCCATCTGTACAATAGGAGGCAAACGGGTTTAGGCTCTCCAGGGATGAGGGTCACAGCAACCTCACGTTTATTTTTCTTCTGAAGTGTTTGAGGTAAGGTATTATTGGAAAAGACATTTAAAAGTCTTTTAAAAATGATTTTTTTTAAAAAATGATTAAAAAAAAAAAAAGACTTAAAGAGGATTTCTAAGCGCACTTCCAAGCCCGATCTGGGAACCTAGAACCCCGCCCTCCCCGCACTTCCCTGTCCTGGACTCAGCCGTCATCCCGCGGTTGGCCGGCAGATGGCGCCACTCCACAGGCCTCAACGGCTGGGGAGGGAGGTCCGCCTTTGACTACGGGTCCAGCAGGGTGCAGAGGTGGAGGGGGATACAGGAGCCACAGCCCAGTACTGGGAATCCCGAGGCCTGAGTTCTAGCCCCTTCCTGCCCTTCCACGTTGTGTGTCCTGGAGCCAGAGTCTCCTGGTCTATGGGTCTCAGTTTCCCGCCTGACCAGGAGGAAGGAGTCGTTCTTGGAGGAATCTCCGCGCCGGGAGGGTCTCAGATTCTGGCTGGCGGAACCCTCAGCTTGGGCGCAAGTGCGTCGCAACCAAGGGGCCCCCCAGACAAATCCATTATCCCCAGGCTAAGGGGGACGAGGGACGAGGCCGCGCGCGCCGGCCGGGAGAGAGGGGCAGCGGGGGGATGCTATGAAGGGGACGTCGGGCGTATGGACTCTTTTTAGATGGGTGGGGCCCAGTAGGGGAGGAGGCCGCCCGGGTGGGAGCCTTCCGGACCCCCGATCCTGCAGTCATCCCTCCCGCCTCTTCTCCGGGTTAACCCCTTCCCAGCCCCGCCCCCGGCGCGGCTCGGGTTACTAAACGCATTCGCAGAGACCGAGGCGGGAGCTGAGCCCGGGGCCTTTGTAACGGAGCGCTGGGCCGCAGGGCGGGGGTGGGGGGGTACTGGGCAGACTGTTTCCTTCGATCTCGTCACCCGGTAGACAGGAAGAGTGGCTATAACCCCCTAAATCTTTAGGAAATTCTGGATTTCTTGCCGCGAAATCACTGGTACCTCATTCAAGCCTGGAATCCGCTAATTCTAGGAAACTAAAGCACCCCCCCCAACCCTCATGAAATCTGAGGGCCCCCCATCTCCGCACAAATTTCCACAAGCCCCTCCACCATCAACCCCAAACTCCACGTCTTCCTCACTCATTAGGAAAAGGTCTCTTAATTAGTTCAGGCCTCCCCGCTCCCCAGAAAACCAGGACATGTCAACTCCCCCTTAAAGTGCCCTGATAACCTCCCATACTCTTCCTCCTTAAGCACCCAGTTAGTTTGGGGGACCCCATCCCAGCTCGGCCCCACCCATCTATCATCTTAGGAGAACTCAAAGCCCCATCCCCATATAAACTGGGACCCTTCTCCAAATAAACTCTAGAATTCCCTGGAGCCACATCCGTCTCTACCACACGGGAGGGGAATCCCTCCCCTCAAAATCTCAGTACACCTCGGATTCTAACCCCTACAAAATAGAGGGCCCTAATAAATTCAAGAGCTCTGGTTCTTCATCCTTATCACGAAGCAGTGGGTTCATATTCCCCTAAATCCGAAAGTCCTGGTCTTCCTAGACCTCCAGACTTATTGGGTAGAGGCGGCACAAGGACGAGGGGGCCGCAGCGGGGCTTACCCGGCCGGGCGGCCCGGGATCACCGCAACCTCGACGGCCTGGCTGGGGCTGGGGCCGGCGGCGGAGGCGGCGGCGGCGGCGGCTGCAAGGAGAGCCAGCAGCAGCACCAGCAGGAGGGGGCGGCGGCCGCTGGGGCCAGGCAGCCGCATCGTGTCCGGCGTGGAGTCGCGCTCCAGGCGGCCAGTCTGTCCAGCGGGTCAGTCTTGGCGCGGCCCCGCCTCCCGCCCCCGCCCGAGGCCGACTCATTTTCTCCACAGTCGCAGTCTCAGGCTGCGAACTTCCCTCCAATCAGAGCCCGGTTCCGCCAGGGGGCGCTGCCCGCGCGACCAATCAGGAGGCGAGAGGGGAGGGGTTAAATAGACAGGTGCCGGGCATGGGGCTCGGGGACCAGGAATTTTCAGTGCTGTCGGGGGTACTGGCTCAGTGAACCCCGTTATAAAGGAGAGGCCTCAAGTGTGGAGTTGCTGGGACTCCTCCCAGTCGATGCGCAGGCGGTGGGCAGATTCCCCTAAGCTAGATTCCCACTGGAAGACCTCATCCCTCGGCCCACAGTCCTGGGAGAAGTCCATCAGAATTTGCTCCTCGACTGGCGTAAATTCTGGAAGACCCCACAGGTGCCCACTTCTCACGAGAGAGACTTGGGATTCTGGGGGCAGAACGCCAATCCTAATCCTGCACTGAGCTCCAGGTCCGGCCCCTCTGAGAATCCCAGGCCCACTCTGGACCTTCCCAAAGGATTTGCCCCTTCTCAAAGCCCTGTGTTTCAGGGGTTCCAGGCTCAACAAACAATAGCTTGTTCCTCAGAAGGCTGTAGCCTCTGCCCCTCAGAGGACCCGGGCTCCGCCCCTGACCCACAGACTCCACTCCCACAGGGCTCCCGGCTCTGCTCTCCTATTTGCACCCCTCTTCACAGCCACTCCTAGAGGGTACAACAGTCCCCTCCCTGCCTGAATATTTAAAGGCTCCCAAGAGCACCCCTCCCACTCCCAGAATTGCAGACTTTCTCCTTAAAGAATTCCAGTCCTCTCTTCCTAGGGACCTCTACTATTAGGAGCCCCAAGCCACAAGTGGCCTTAGTCCCCACCCGCACCCGCTTTAGTGGGTTCTAGGCTCCAAGCCCTGCTCACAACCTTCCAACTCAGAGGGTCTCAAGCCCAGCCCCGCCCTTTCATTATAAATTCAAGGCCCCACCCTCTTTCCTCAGAATTACAAACCTCGCCTCTCTGCTCCCAAAGGCATCAGAGCTTCAGAGCCTGCTCCCTAGTTGCCCCCTTCTCCTCTGAGTTTCAGGCCACACCCTTTCCCACAAGAACTGGGCCAAGGCCCCACACTTAGGATCCCAAACCTTACCCCTTTCACCTTTGTCCCCCATCCGGGGACCCCGTCTCTCAAAGCAGTTTGATTCTTAAGGTTCCCAGTTCTGTAGCCTTAGCCCCGCCCCGAGTAGATCCCAGCCTCCGCCCACACAGGGTACTAGGCCTGACCATACGGCTGACCCCAGACTAAGAACAGCAATCAATTCAGCTTCGACTTCATCCCCAACTCCTGCTCCTTCTTCCAAGGGATGTGCAAGGAGGACAGGGGACCCCTTCACCCTCCCGCCTTACCTTGAGGCACACGGGCTGATTCACACAGTCACACTCACACCCGTTACCGTCACCTACAGCAATCCATGCCTACACCCAAAACTGACACCCAGAAGTCTGGGCCCACCCACCGTCCAGGGACACACAGCCCCTTGGAGCAATAACGACGGCACTCAGGCCCCACTCAGGGGCATTTGTGAGTTGTCCCAGCTCAGTGATGGAGTGCCTGGCTCTGTCCACTGACTATGCCCTGTGTCCCTGTCTTCATGTAGCTCCCGCGATCCCTGCTAACATGACCCTGCAGGACAGTGTGTCCCTGCCCCCGTTGCCCCCCTCCCTGTCTCCTACCCTGTGGCTGGAGCATTTGCTGGGGGCGCTGCCGAAATTTCTCCCTTCTGCTTGGGATCCAGGGCATCTTCAATGCTCGTTGCTAGGCAACAGCCTCTGGCTCACCACTGCAACTTCCGGGGATGGCGTTGGCTTCCCCTCCCCCCCAGAATTTGGAGTTCCCAGCTCCCAATCCCCCCCTATCAGTGCCACTATCTTCCAGGGTTGTTTCTATGTCTCTCCTGGATCCTGACCTGATCTCGACCCTTCAGAATCCCTGAGTTCTAGAGCCTTGGCATTCCAGAAGCTTCCTCCATTGTATGTGTTCACACACGGGGTTTTATCCTGGTATTAAAAAAACAAACAAATCTTTTTAGTGTTCTTGATTTTCTGACATTCTCTTCCTCAGTTCTAGAATCACTAGCATCCCAGAAACACAAGTGTTCTGGATTCCCTGGCATGGAAAAAAAACGATCTCAATAATCTAGCTCTGTGAGCATTACAAAATACCCCCATAGTCTAGATCACAGACATTCCAGAACACTCATGTTTTAGAATCACTCACATTTTAGGCCTCCCACTCATGTTCTAGATTCTCTGGCAATCCAGAAGCCCTTGACATTATGGATTTCTTAGAATGCAAACAAATCCTCTAGTGATCTAGAAGGGAAGGGCTGGCATTCCAGAATATGCCTATGCTCTAGATTTCCTAGTAATCCAGATTCCTTTCTGTTTCCTATAATTGTCAGCATTCCAGAGTGCCTGGCTTGCAAAATATTCCTACTGGTGTAGATTCATAGGCATTCTAGAAAACTCCTCTGTTCTAGAATCATTGACTTTCCAGGTCCTTTTTCAGAAACTTCTACAGTCTGGATTCTTTGATATGCAGGGAGGAAGCCTAATACTGCTCATCCACTAGCACTCTAGAATATTCCTGTGTTCTACATTTCCTAACATTCTAGACCCCACTCCCCCATGTTACAGAAGTTCTGGCATTCCAGAAACTCTGGAATTCCAGGATTAGCATATTCTAAAATCCCTTGTTCTTAGTTGGCCCACTTTCTCTTCTATTCATTGACCCAAGGAAAAGATGCAGAAAACTTCCCTGAGGAGTTGACATAGGTAGGTATTAACTGGGGAAAAACCTCAAGGATGTCAGGCTGGGGTGAGCTGATCCTGTCCTACATACCCTCCCTGGTGTGGGCAAGAGAGGGGTGAAAGACTGGGCAGCCAGGGATATGGGCCAAGTGTTTGCAGTGGTGAGGTTTGGGGTACAAATGTCACCTAGCCGACATCTGTGTTTCTGCCAATCTGTACCTATTCATCCCTGTTTGTGGTAATAGTACCCTGAATCACCTTTCAGGAACTCTTCCTCCACTCTGTCAACATGGGGCTGACCTCACTGCCTGCCTCGTGAGGGCACATGATCCCTGGAAGGACACAGTGATTGGTTCAGGAATGGCCATCTGATTCAGTTTAAGTCAATGAGAATCAGTCCTGTGATTTTGCTGCTGCTAGAGAGAAAAATGTTGCTAAGGAGCTACCTGGAGTCATCTTGGCACAGAGGGGGTAAAACCTGACTGAGAATGATCCCAGAGGAGAGCAAAGCCAAAAGGTGGAAAGATATTCTGGATGAGTGTTTGAGCCCTGGATCCAGCCATGCCTGAAGTCAGAGTGTAAACCAATTCCCCTTCTTTACTTAAATCAGGAGAGACAGATGTTCCTGAATCTACAGCCAGGGACCTGGTTGGGCACCACGCCTCTCTTACCCTTTCCCTAGGGGTGCCCAAACCCTCTCAGAACGTGACCAAGGTGTTGGCAGTGAGAACTTTATTAGGGAAGGGTGACTTTGGCTCCAGAAAAGGGAGATGATGGGGGCCTAGTAACACTAACCATTCCAAGGAGGCCCTGGCCCTGAACCCAGGGCTGTGACAGGAAGCGGGGCAGGCACCTGAGTCCCCCAGGGCCTGGGTATCTCAAGGCACCATGGCAGCCGTGGTCAGAAGGAAGTTTCAGTGAGCTTCATCTTGGGGGGTGCAAGGGGAGCCCCGAGACCCGCGGAGGGCCGGGGGGCTGGTGTCGGTGGCCGCCGGGGCTCCGGCCCGCTCCGCACCAGTTCCTGGCAGCGTTCCACAAAGCTGCCTCCCCAGCGACGCCGGGCCTCAGCCTGGGGGGGGCTCGGGCTCCCACGGCGGCTGGACAGGGAAGCGCTGCTGAAGGCTGAGTGGAGACTGAGGGGGTGATGAGGGTCAGTGCAGGTCATCAGGGTGCAGCTGGGTCCCGCCTGCCCCCAGGCCACCGTGTTCTGCCCTCCGCCCCATTGCTCAGAAGGGGAAGTGGAGTCACGCCTACCTGGTGAGAGAGGTCCGGGGCGAGGGGCTGGGGGGAGCGCCCCTCAAGGAAGCCAGCGGGGCTAGTTCGCACTGCTCCAGCTGTTCCAGCAGCTCTTCCTCTGTCAGGCCCCCTGCTGGGGGGGGCACGGAAGCAGGGTCAGGGGCAAGACAAGGGCACAGGCCAAGAGACAAAGGTCATGTGCAAGGACCAAGGTCGGGATAGGAGGAAAGATGCAGAGGTCGACGGACAGGGGTCAGAAGCTAAGAAAGAGAGGTTAAAAAGCAAGGGCGAGGAGGGGTTGGGGGGCAGGGAAAGGGGCCAGAGGGCAAGGGCTTCGCCTCCTCGTGGCGAAGGAGGTTGTGGAGAGGGCTCAGGGTGAGTCTGTGGGGCTTGGGACGGGACTGGAGCGGGGAGTACCAGGCGCCTGGCCGAGGCCGTCCATGGCGGTGGTCAGGTCCCACAGGGCCAAGCTGCCGTTGGCCTGGCCAGTGAGCAGGTAGCGCCGGGGCCGGGAGCCCAGCCTCCGGGAGCCCTCACACTCGAGCACCGTGAAGGCGGTGGTGGGCGAGCCGTCCACGGAGCGCACGGAGCACACCCTGAGAGGGGAGGGGCAGGGGTCACCTTGGCCACACCAGGGCCTGGCCTGGTCCCTCTTCACATCTTTCTACCCCGCCCAGGCCTCCGTCCCCACCGTCCTTGTGGTTTCAGTTCCTGCTTCTCGGATGAGCACCCAAGCCTCCATCCCTCCCAAATCTACTGTCTTGGGTTCCAGCCCTGTGGGGACCAGGAGCCTCCTGGACGTCCCCAGCCCCACACACCCACCATGGGGCCCAAATGGGATTCTCCCCCAAACATGTTGCCCTCCCTGTTCCTGTCTCAGGAAGGGCCCAAGACTCATCCTGGGTGCCTCCCTCACTTCCCAGCATTCCCCATGGCCAGCCCCCTCCTCCCCTCCCCATCTGGCCCTGATCCAGCCCTGCCCTCTCCGGCCAGGCATCTGTCCCAGCCTCCTCCCTGGGCTCTTGGCCTCCTCTCCAACCTCCAGACCATCCCCCTGAGAGCGGCCATGGCTCCCCAGGACACTCAGGACAGTCTCAGCGCTTCCATACGATTGGCAAGGCTTCGCCCCTCTGCAGCCCCATTTCTCACCTCTTGGTGCTCCAGCCCCCAGAGACCACGTGCACGTCCCTGGTTATCCTCTCTGGCTGTTCCAGCCTTTGCACATGCTGCCCCTTCAGCCAGGCACAGACTTTCCCCTCCCTCCTTTCTTCTGTTCGTTCCTATTTATCCTCAAGGTCTCTGCTCTGAGTCCCCTCTTCAACAGGCCCCCCTCCCAGGCTGGAGGAAGCACCGCCTCTGGGCTCCCACAGCTTCCCGTCCCTCCCCCATCCTGGCCCTCGCCCCCCAGCCTGCGCACACACCCCCAGCCCCCAGCCCGGCCCTGACTACACTGGGCGATCTCTGCTTGCGGTCCACCAGGGGCACCTGGGATTGTTCCAGCTTCACTCCCATCCACACACGTCACACCTTTGATACCCCAAACTCCAAACCTAGGACCAGGCTTGTGCTCCTTCCCCGCCTCTGCTCCTGCGGTGCCCCTTGGCTGGGATGCCCTTCTGACCTCCCTGGCATCTTGCCTTCTCCTCTGACCACCCTCCCCGTTTGACGGGATGGTCCTCACCGCTGACCAGTGGAGGAAAGACGCACGAAGAGCTGGCTGGCATTTGGTACCACCTTCTGAATGAACACTTGCTGGTCATCCCGCTCGCCGTAGGGGCCTGGGCCAGGTAGAGAGGGGCAGTCAGGGCCAGCTGGGGTCCCTGTGACCTCCAGATCCCAAGACTCTGCCCCCTTCCCCACTGATGAACCTCCCCCCCAGGACCAGGTCCCCATCCCCAGGTGGCTAGAGTTGGGCGAGGTCAGAGAGGGTTGGGGGTCAGCAACAGTCAGTGGAGTTCAGGCACATCAGGGGCAGGGGGCGGATCCTGGGTCCGCAGGAATCAATGGGGGTAACAGAATTCAACTGGGATAGCTGGGAGTAAGTGGCGGTCAATAGGGGTCAGGTGGTGATGGGTGGAGGTCAACCCCAGCAGCTGGGTGGGTCAAGAGAGGTCTACAGGGGTCAGGAAAGGGATCAGTGGAGGCCAGTGGAGGTCAGGCAGGGTCCGTGCGGTGGGGGACCCGGGGCTAGGAGGCACCAATGTCATTGCCAGCACTGCAGCCGCCATGCCCGTCGGCCGATTCCAGCGCCAGGATCTTGAATGAAGCGAGCGGGGTGGAGCCAGGCTGGGTGGAAATCATGCCACGGAAGCGAGTCACAGACCACGTCCGCACATGGTTGTTGTCGGCACAGACTGAGGAGCCAGGGGGCAGCAGCAGGTCAGGCCCGGCCGTGGCATCACCACTGCCCGACCTTCCTGAGCCCCGGGATGACCTCCTTTCAAAGGTGTCAGGATTCAGGCCCCTCTGAATTCTTCCCTTTCAGAGAATTCTCTCTTCCCCAGAACTCCAAATAGTTAACAACCCCGTTGGCTCCGCCTCCAAATCATTCCAGGGCCTGATCTCACTTTTCCCTGTCCACTGCTCCCACCCCACCCCTACCCTGGTCCCGTCCATCTCATCTCCTGCCTGGACCATTGCAGCAGCCTCCTCCTTGGCCTTCCTGCTCCCATACTGTCCCCACACACAGTCAGAGGGACCCTGTGAACACCTGTGTCAGGTCACAGCCCTCCTCTGCCGTGAGACCTCCCGTGGCACCATCTCATTCAGGGTTAAGGACAAAGTCTTCTCCATGGGTTACAAGGTCCCACTGACCCACCCCATCACCCCCCACCCTCTTCCTCACCCACTCCACTCTGGGCCCAGTGGGCCCCTGCTCTCCCTTAGACACACCAAACATCCTCCCACCTCAGAACCTTCGCAATGCCTGTTCCCTCTGCCTGGAATGCTTGACCCCACTGATCTGCACTGCTCATTTCTGTTCAGAGCTCCTTCCTCAGGAAGACCTTCCTGAACCATGCACTCTCCAGTGATCCTGGCACTCTCTTGGCCTCTCACACAGCTTTGTTTTTATTCATGGCCCCCATTCCCATTGCCAGATAGTGATTTATATTTTTATTGATTTATTGTCTGCTGCCCCCGCTAGAGCATCAGCTCCACGAGGGTAGGGACTTGGCCTGTCTTATCACTGTATCCCCCGTGCCTGGCAATTGCTAAATTGATTAATTTTCCCCTCTCCCTGGCAAATCCACTCTCCCCCAGACTGGTCCCCTTCACGGAATTCTCCAGAGGCCACTCCCCACATACTGTCTCTCCCCAGTGGAAACCCTCATCCACCTGGCTTCGTGCTCACAGCTAAGCCATCCCTCCTGCAGGGAGATGGGCACGCGGGGCAGCCGGGCGAGGCTCACCTGAGATGAGGTGCTTCTCTGACAGCATGATCTTGGTGACGGGGCTGCGGTGCACGGTGAAGGTCTGAAAGAGCTGAGGCCCCGAGCCCACGGTCTCGGGATGCTGCACGATGACACGCACGCCCCCTGAGCTGGTGCCGTAGGCGATCTCGATCCAGTTCCCACTGTCACCTGGTGAGGGGCCGAGGAGGAAGAGGGTCACAGAGAGACAGAAACCAAGGCAGAGAGAAGAGGCAACAGACAAAGAACAGATGCAGAGTCAGAAAGTAAAGGGAGAGGGAGAGATGGAGAGAACAAGGTGGCGAGACGTGGGAAACGGAGGAATGGGAGACAGAGGGACACGGCAGAGAAACCAGAGACAGAAATTAAGACACAGAGAGAGACAGATTGACATATGTACACTAATATGTATAAAATAGATAACTAATAAGAACGTGCTATATAAAAAATAAATTAAAATTTTAAAAAAGACAGAGAGAGACAGAGCTGAGAAGAGGGGGAAGAGAGATAGAAAAATAGAGAAACAGGGAACCAAGAAACAAATCACAGGGAGGGATACAGAGACAGAGACTGACAGAGAGAGAGATGGAATTCGAGAGAAAGACAGAGAAACATAGAAAGGGACATATAAACAAACAGGCCCGGGTTCAGTCTCTTCAGGGAACTAAGATCCCGCAAGCCACATGGTGGGGTCAAACAAACAAACAAAATCAGACAGACAGCAAGACAAGAAAATGAAACTCGACCCAGCGTGCCTGAGGGACTCCCCAACCTTGCCAAATTTCCACAGGGGAAAGGTATGTTGTAACGTCACAAACTTAATGGACCATCTTAAGGAATGTGGGTAAAATGTGGTTATAATATTTTATGCAGGAGTTATAAGCAACGGATTCAGGTTATGAATAGCAACATGGATGGATATTTAACCTAGGGCAGGATGGAAAAAATTAAGATATATAAACTGAGTTATATACCCCATACCATTTATGCAAATTCAAAAACATGTCCATAATATCCATTTTGTAAGGACACATACAAATGAAAATATAAATGCTAAACATGACAGAATAGTGGCACGTGGTGAGGAGGGGGATGGGGAGGAAAGGAGTAAATCAATGAAATAAGAAAGGGGCCTTAGGAATTCCCTGGCGGTCCAGTGGTTGGGGCTCCGCGCTCTCACTGCCAAGGGCCTGGGCTCGATCCCTGGTCAGGGAACTAAGATCCCACAAGCCACATGGTGTGGCCAAATAAATAAATAAATACAGTTTTAAAAAAGAAAGAGGCCTTATGTGATGACATGCTGTGAAGTTAATTATTAGTTTACTCCTGCTAGAAAAAAATGCACTGTGACCCCTACCTCACACCATACACAAAAGTTAATTTGAAATGGAACAGAAACCTATGTGTAAAAGCTAAAACTGCAAAGCTTCTAGAAGAAAACATAGGGAAAAATCTTCACAACCTAGGGGTAGGGTAAGAGATCTTAAGCTCCAAAAAAGCACTAACCATTAAAAAAAATTAATCGTTACCCAAAGTGAAAAAAGTCAGACACAAAAAGCCACATACTGCATGATTCCATTTACATTAAATGTCTAGAACAGGCAAATCCATAGAGACAGAAAGTGGATTAGAGGTGTCCAGGGGCTGTCAGGAGGGAGGACTGGGGTGTGATTGCTAACAAGCATGGGGTTTCTTTTTGGGGTGATAAAAACGTTCTGGAATTAGATAGTGGTGATGGTGGCACAACTTTGTGAATCTACTAAAATTACTCAGTTGTGAATTTTATGGTATGGGAATTATATCTCAGTAAAGACAAACAAAAAAACTATTTCTCTGCATTTGCAATCAAGAAAACAAAACACAAAGATTGTCTCAAGTGAGAGAACTCAGCTTCATCCACTGTAACACATGCATCCTTTTTGTTTGACTGTTTATGTTTTTTTGATTTTGTTTGTTTTGGGTTTTTGTTTGTTTGTTTGTTTTTGGGGGGGGGTTGGCCACGCTACACAGCTTATGGGATTTTAGTTTCCGACTAGGAATCGAACCTGGGCCCTCGGCAGTGAGAACTCAGAGTCCTAACCACTGGACCACCAGGGAATTCCCAAGACATGCATCCTCTTTGTTTTAGGAGCGTGCAAGCATCATGCCCTAATCACAGATATGGGAAAGAAACATCAAGATCAACTACTAGAGGTCAATTTTGCCCCTGGTGAAGAGGCCCGCCGTGGCCGAGCACCTAGAACTGTGCTTATATATAAGTGGTGCTCAGTAACTGTTTGTTGAATGACTGTATGAGTTGAATCTGTCTCCCTCTCCATAAATCTCACTGGGTCATGCTACACAAGTGATGGGGAGACAGCTGCGGGCTGGGACCGGGGCTGGCTGCTGACGGCAGGGCGGGGAGCTGAGCTATAGCTTACTGGTCTTTGGGGTGAGGTAGACGCTCAGGGCTGTGACTCCATCCTCCGCCGGGTCCCGGTAGAGCTCGCTGACAAGGAGGTCATTGTCCTTCATGCGCAGGGGGAATTTCTGCACATCTGGGGTGGACAGGGAGGATAGAGTGGGTTTGTTCAAGGTACCCCAGCCTTTCCCCTCCTCTCCCACCCTCAGGGGAGGTTCTCAGGCAGCTGGGGTGCCGGCTGCTGCTCACCCACGTAGTAGATGGAGCCGTTGTTGCAGCCCAGGAGGAGGAAGGAGCCTGCAGCATCGTAACTGGTGATGGGCTGCACCTCCTGGACCTGGGGGTGGAGCAGGGTGGGCTGTGGCCACGGTGCCATCCCTTCCTGCCTCTGCCTCTGCAGTGCCCCTCCTGGCATGCCCATGCCTCCCTGCTCCAGCACCCTCCCTCCAGTTTCTAGGCCCACTCCTCCCCAGCCTTGCCTGCTCCAGGCCTGCATCATCGGCGTCTGTCTCTGAATGGCTCTTGGTTGGCGCTTCTGTCTCGTGGCCTCTCCTTGACTCTGTATTTCTGACACTTCTTTATTCATCTCCATCTTTCTCTCTGTGTCCCTTCATCTACTACAGTCATTTAGTCCTGGTTTCTCTCCATCCACCCTCTTTCTGTCTCTCTGGCACCTCTGACCTCCTGTTTCTATTTGTCTGTTTCTCTCCGTCTCTGTTTCTTTCTCTCTCTTTTCTCTGTTTGTCTGTCTCTCTCACCCAAACACTCACACTTTAGAAAACAACGCTGTGGGTGTATTTTTTGTTTTACATGTTGGACAGAGCTTGGGGCGAGTGCAGAGAGAATGACGGACGTTTGCACGTCTGTCTCTGGGTTTCCGCCTCCTCTACCATCTCCCCTCACCCGGTCTCCCACCCAGTGTCTGGAGAATCCTCTCTTCCTTTCCAAACTCACCATCGTTCACGTCAGCCACGAAGGCCTCCTGGATCCTCCTTTGGCCTTTATCATACCCCATCCTACCCCACCACTGGATCTGGCCCACTGCTGGGTTCCCTGGTTCTCTCCAGGTCGGGTGGGGCAGAAAGGAACCCCTCCCTGGGTCTGACTGGTCTGGACACCCGAGAAAGAGGCAGCCAGGCTGGCCAGTGCCCTGACCTGCCAGTGCTTGGTGACGGCGTTCCACACCCCAATGCGCCCTGTGTGGCTTGTGGCAATGAGCTGGTTCCCGACGAAGAATAAGGCCTCCACAGGCACGCCCAGATGGAAGACTCCTGCACAGGGTGAGGAAGGCTGAGCCAGGGCCCCCTTTCACGGGGGAGAAGAGGGGTGGCAGGAAGAACTCCAAGGGCCAGAGGATTCAACTTGGTCATAGAATCTTTACAGGCTAGAGGATTCCAGCAGGAATTACAGAGGATTACAATGGGCCAGGTTCCTGCCGGGGTGTGGGACTCTAACACGGTGTGGAATTCTAACACAGCTAAGATTTTCAACAAAGGCAAAAAACTCTATGGGCGGCAGAGGATTCTCACGAGGATTAAGATTTGTGAGGGAACAGATTAGTCTAAGGAGTCAGATTTCTAATGGGAACAGATTCTAACAGGTCTGGGATTTTACCGGCATGGAGAATTCTACCAAAGCAAAGAGATCTAACAGGGCAGTGAATTCTGACGGAGGAGAGAATTTTATGTGGGTGGAGTTTTCTACCAGACCAAGGAATGCTAACAGGATACGGAATTCTAAAGGGCTGGAGCATCCTAATAACGCAAAGAGAATTGTGGCACGTGGGCTGTTTTAACAGGCCACAAGTTGGAGTAGAATTCTAAAGCACAAAAGGGTTCTGGAAAAAGCCTGGTGCCATACCTATCTCAGAGCCACCGCCTTCTGCCTGCAGAGCCCACAGCAGAATCTCGCTGCCCGTGGCTGCTGCCACCATCTTGTCATGCTCACCCAGGGCCCCACTGAGCACCCGGGTTGTGAGTGCCAGTCGCTCAATGGGCCAGTCCAGGCGGGGACTGGAGAACACCAGCTGCCAGCCAGAGGCTTCCTTCAGCCTGGAAGATTGAGGGACATCATGAACCCTCACCCTGAGCCCTCCCCATCAACAGGGCTTAAGGTGTCCTCCCACCGCCCTCCCTGAGCACCTATAGCAGACAAGAAACTGGGTATAGGCCACGGCGATCCAGTTGTGGTGTCCACACACCAGGCGCACCATTCCCGGCTCCTCTGGTAGCCCTTGGGGGGAAAGGCAGGGATCAGGGCAGGGTCACAGGGGCCCACTGGCTGCCCCAATCTCCCAAGAGACAGAAATGTACCTGATGGGGAGGGAGGGGCTTTCTCATCTAGCATTCGGCCCAGCAGCCCTGCATTGCCCAGGTTGGGGGGCATCGTGTTGCTCCGTCGAACAGGGGCTGGGCGTCCCCCTGCTTGCTGGGGCCCCACCAGGCTGTGCCTGTTCCGCCGCTTCACCGGGAACACTGTGGCAGGGAGAAGGGGCAGAGTGACAATCATTGTAATAATTGTAATAATTGTCACATAGCAGGCACTTAAAGTGTGCCAGATACTGATTTTGCCACGTGGGTAGCATCGTCTCCTAGAGAAAAGATTTTCGGTGGTGCAGGGACATGGCGTTAAATGAGACTGAATCACACAGCGAGCTGCTCCCTTTTCAGTTCCTTTGAGCCCATCACAAAGAAATAATCAGTTTGGGGCTGCCACGATATTGATACCTCTTCAATATTTGGCAATCTTTCCTTTTAAGAAATGGAAGCCTGTCCCATTGGCAAACAACAGCATCTACCCAGAGTTTAATTACATTGTTATGTTTGGGGTTTATTTCACGTCTACTTATTTATGGCATGAAGGTAGTGACAAAAAGCTTCTATTTAAAACAATTAAAAAAAAAAACCAGGGTCAAACTAAGTTAAGAGAACAATACGTCTTCATATTTGGCAAACTTCATGAAGGTAGTAGGTCTTGACTGAGGTTAGGGAAATAAAGCCATAAACTGAATTTCCCCACTCTGTTCCTTCTACCTATCAGCAAAGCCTAGTAGATTACAGTTCCCAATAACCACTGGTGCATATTTTCCATGGCCAGCGGGCTGGCTGCTCCATGGAGATTACAGTCAATAACTCTCCTTTAATATTTCTCCCCTCCATGCAAAGGACACCAGTTCTCCCTAAGCCTCCGTACAAGGAAATCAAACCTGGACTACAACTCCCATTGGGCTCTAGGGTAAGCTTCTGAGCCTCAGGGGGACTAGCCTGGCCCATTGCCTCATTGGAAATGCTGTTTCTTACTTCCTTTCCAAGCATCAGTCCAAGTAGCTGATATAGAACTACAACTCCCATAGTGTCTCAGGGCCCACAGCTCAGGCACCCAAGAGCTGAAGCCTTATGGGAAATGTAGTCTTTAGTCCCCCCTCCATTCCTTAGTAGTTCCCACCTGGTGGAGGCAGGTAACCATTGAAGAGGACGTTTCCGCAAGAAGATCGATCCAACTCTTCCCGAAGCTGCAGACGACGAACTAAGACGGAAGGACTCAAAGGCTGGGACTTGGAGAACACTGAGGCAGATCCCTTTCCCCCCTCCCCCATCTCTTTCTCCACAGAATATCACCACCCTCCTGAGACCCAGGACCAAACCCAGTGCTCTCAGCTCTAACCCAAGCTTCTTTCAGGAGAGAGGGGAAAGGGGGAGCATCATTAGAGAGCTGGTTTTCTATGGGATGAGGATGCTAAAGGGGGCCCCACTTACCCAGAGGAGTGAGTCCATAGAACTGGGCTTCGTGGAGGAGGCTGGAACCGTGGACACCCCTGGGTAGTAGAATTGACTAGGGGTCAGGGTCTGGGGAGTGGGAGTGGACAGAGAATTCTGAGGACGAAGTTTTCAAAACTGCACAGAGAATCTCAAGAGGTAGAAAATTTTGATGGGATCAAGATTATAAAGGAGCAATGATCTGGGCGGTGAAAATGTGTGTGTGTGTGTGTGTGTGTGCTTTGTGGTGGAGAATTCTAAGGACGCATAATTTAAATATGATCAAGGAGCTTAAGTGAACATTCTGAAGGGAAGAAGAGACTTCCGGGGGGAGGGTGAAGACGGTGGGGGACTCCCCTTTATCTTCCATGCCAACCTGGGGTCCAACTCCTTGGTGCGCAGGAAGTTGAGGATAGGGGCGAAGACGGTGGGGTCCCTGTCGATGAAGATCTGCGGGGAAGGGAGGCAGAGGATAGATAGGGCAAAGAGCGGGGCTGAGTGGGGATCCTGTCCCTCCTCCTACCGGCCTCCCCATATCAGCTGTTGCTCTACTCACGGCTCCGGTCTCATCTTTCAGTGTTGAGATGCGTCCGCTCAGAAGACTGCAGGGAGGGGACCAGAGCAGGTGTCACAGGCCGGGGTGTGTGTGTGAGGGGGAGATTAGGTCTCCCCATACCCTCTCCTCCCGCCCCCCCCACCCCAAACTCGCTCTCCCAATCACCTAGAGAAGAAGGAGTCTGGGATCCAGGTGAGAGTCTGGCGAGAGGTACTGAATCTGTGCGGGGACCGTGAGCGGACGCGAGATGATGGAGGGAGGATGAGGAATGCGGCCCCCAATCTCAACCCGGTGAGTTCCCTTCCCTCCCCCAGCACCCATCCAGGCTCCCGCGCCTCCAGCAGGGGGCGGAGCAATCCTTGATGGACAGGAATTCCCCCGGGAGAGGCGGGTACTCCCACCCCGTTCCCCGCTCCCGAGAGTAGCGCCTCAGGAAACTCCTACACTCACCTCTTGCCTCCCACGTTCAGATGAATCACCTCCCCGGGAGGTCCCCGACCTGGGACCCCGTCTGCTGCAGGGGCCGCGGCTGCCATGGCCCCTGGGTTAGCCGGCCGGCCTGCACCCGCTTCCGGGTGTGCATCCCGCCCCGCCCCCACCGAGTGCTCATTGGACAGAAGACTCCCGGAGCCACCGGCGATTGGGTAAAGCGCTCACCCGTCGCAGTTAATTTCTCCGCCTCCTTAAAGGGTCCCGCCTTTCCTGTGCTGGACGGGGCGGACCGAACGGCTCCCTTGGGGAAGTTTAGTTACCACGGATAGCAAAACGTTCCTCCATCCCTCTGGGGTTCCCGATTTAGGAATGGCATATAGGCGATTCGTCGGGGACACGTGTTTAGACCTCGAAATTAGTCCACACCAAGAGGGACATCTAAATGTTCTCGGCAAGACAGTTTCTTCCCCTCGCCCCACCCAGCCCTCCTGGGCGCAGCCCATGTAACGCGAACAAACCAGCACAGACCGTCAAAGCCAAAGGATTTATTATAGGTACACAGAGTGCGCGCCTGCCACACGCCCCCACACCCCTGGGTCCCAGCGGCTTCTCCAGGTGGCCATGGGGGCTGCCCACAACCCGGTTCCCCCACTCCCCAGGAAAGTGCTCCAGCCAGAAGCATGCAGGGGGAGGGCTTCCCCTCGCCCCTCCCCTCCCGAAGTGGCATTTACAGCTGGAGGGGGGAGGAGAGAGGAAGATAGTTTTGAGCTTTGACGCCCCTCCCATTAAAAGCCTTCGCGGATGCGGGGCGGGGGGAGGAGGAGGTCGATGTTTTGCAAAAATAAACTAAGTCAGGAATTAACCGCATGGCTCTGAGACGGCGGAGTGCGGGGGCTAGGGCCCCTTCACTCCCCCTTCCCAGACAGAGATCAAGGCAGCATTGGAAGTGAGGTAAAGGCGGGGAGGGGGGCGTCCCCTCCCCACCCCCTAGCACCCTGGATGGTCCAGGGGACCTCACCAGCGCCCCCATGCCCATCCCTAGGGCGGGAATTATCGCCCCTACCACCCCAGCTTCTCGGGGCTGGATCTGGGCATCCGGGCAGGGAGCTTGGCTCAACTGGCCCCTTACCCGCCCCCCCCCCACAAGCTCAGTTATTGCATAAAAATAATGGAGCCCCAGCACCTGGGGTGGAGGTGGCGAGCGGGAAGGGGCCGAGATATGGCTATAGGGGCAGCAATCCCCCCACCACTTCTTGGGGTGCAGAAGTCCCCTCCTTTCCGGTGCCGGTCAGGGCGCGTCCGCAGTGTTGGTGGGACTAGAGCCCCCCGCCCCTGCGGAAGAGAAAGTGTCTTTGTGCCCACAGTGCGGGGAGGAGGGGCGGGGAGGTGAGTCAGGCCCTGCGGGTGGGAAGTCACTTCCGGCGCCCGCTGGCCCTGCGCTCCCCCGCCTCCCGCTTGGGATTGCCCTCGTCTGTGGACGACGTGGTGGGTTGTGTCTGGCCCCAGCGGGCGATCTCGGCGTGTTCCCCCACCGAGGCGGCCACAGCCTCCAGCCAGCCGTTCATCTCCTCCTGGAGAGAGAAACAGGACACAGTCTATATTTGGAAGAGAGGAGACTGATGAATCTAGAATCAGACTGCCCACTCTGAACCTAAGTTTCCTCATCTATTAAATGGATAATAATAACAATAACAGTAATGATGATGATGATGATGATGTAAATAGTTACATAGCACTTATTTTGTGCCTAGCTCTGTTCTAAGCACTTTTGTGGATTAATTCACTTAATCCTATGCATTTGGATTATATCTAACTCCCACTATAGAGATAAACAACAAGAAGCAATAATATCAGCAGACACAAAGCACTGTAATTTTACGGGCCCTGTAAGTGCTCTACCTGTATCAACTTATTTAATTCTCACAATAATCCTATGATGGAAAACTATTTTTATCTCCATTTTAAAGATAAGTAAAAGAGGCATGGAGGGAATAAAGGCCTACTTCATAGCCTCTTGTGATGATGAATGAGGTAACAAGTGTTACTATTTTCAGCATCTCTTCAAACCACCTCCATGCCTGCTCCTCCTCCCCTGACCTCTCTCCTTAGCCCCAGTCCCAAGGTCCACTCACATTCTTGTCTCTCACCCACCTCCTCCTCCCCTCCCCACAGGCCTGCCCTAGTCCAGCCTTGTGCTCTCCCACTTGGGTTCCTGCCCTGGCCACCTCCTGTGCTCCACACCTCCACTCTCGCCCTCTCCAATCTATCCTGCACATGGTAGCCAAACGGATCTTTCTTATGCATCACTGTAACCCTCCCTTGCTCAAAACTCTGCCATGGCTCCCTAGTGCCCTTAGAATAAACTCCAGCCTCCTCCGAATGACCCACAGTGTCCTTAAAGATCCAGCCTCTGGGAACCTTTCTGAGAACTTTCCTCCTTGAACTCTCCTCCAGCACAGTTAACCCTGTGCGATTCTGTACTTCTGGTTCTTTGCACTTGTAGTTCATCTTTTTTTTTTTTTTTTTAAGCTAACTCCCTCCCAACTTTCCAGTTTCATCTCAGAGGCCAAGGCAAGGAGGTTGGATGTTGTCCTGGGGCCTCCAGGCCAGCCCCTGATCTTCCACCTCCCCCCAGCTAGATTAGGAACTTCTTCTGGTTTCTCATTGCCCATGGGCTTTCCCATTTCAGCCCTGGTAACTCTGGCTTGTGCTTCTCCTCTTCACAGCCCCATCACTCTGGGCCAGGAGTCAGCCAGCTAGGTGGTTCACGAGGTCGAATAGGGGAGAGAAAGGAACAGATCTCACCTCATCTTTAGCCTGGAGCAAAAACTCACTGCCGTCCTGGGTTCTGTGGGAGAGGACACAGGATCTGGGGGCTCTGAGGCAGAGCCCCAGCCCACCCATCCACCAACCGTCCTCCAGGGAAGCAGGGTATTGCTGGGAGGGGGAAGGTGGGTCTTGGACCCTCCCTCTTGCCCATTGAGGGGGCTCACTGGAGCTTGAAGACGTGTTTCTTTTTCTTGTAGTCACTAGCCACCTCGCTGGTGGCCTTGTGCAGGCTGAGCAGTGGCTCCCCGCCATGTGTGCCCCCCGATGCTGGGCCCTTGGCGTCCTTGTAGAAGCCCAGCTCCCCCTTGCTGAGCACGCAGTACAGGCTCACCCACGACCTGGGGTGACGACATGGGGCTCAAGGCAGAGTCGCAGCACTCTGCCTGAGTACTCTTCATTAATACCCTTCATGGGCTGAATGTGCTTGAGCCTTCCTCCCTCTGGACCTTTGCCCTAGTTGGGCCATACACCTGGAGTGCTCTTCCTTATGGCAGTTGCTGAGCTGAGAGGAGGGTCTAAGTCTCTGGGTACCAAGCCTTTGTCCCGGCTGGGCCCTGCTGGGGTTGGCCTTCCTTATCCCCTCCCACACTGAGTTTCCTGAAGGCAACACTTAAGCTGTCTCCTCCACAGGCCTCTGCTTGGGCATGTTCCTCGCCACTCCTCCACCACCCCCATCCCGAACCCCGAATCCCCTGAAGGGAGATCTATTGGTCTATTGGTCTACTGTCTGGAGTGAGGAATTCTTGTCTCCCCATTCAGCGGAAGCCCCAACCGAGGAGGAAGTCTCCCACGATCAAAATACATCCAGGTGCCCCTGTTTATTCCCACCTTGGTCTCAGCACAAGGAGGAAAGACTACCTCCACAGGCAAAACCTCAATCTGTTCTGCCTAACTCCTTCTGCTTGTTCAACGCTTCCCTTATGGGCTCCACCTCTCCCCAGATTCTGCCTCTCAGTTGGACAAAAAAGGGTTGGACAATCCGGAGCTGGACTCCAAGAGTACACACATCACTGTTAGGCCCCCATCTGGAAACCTATATGAGGTGCCCCCCACCCCTCAGCCCTCAGTTTGGGATCAGGCCCTTCCTCAATTTGAAATTGAAATAAATGAACCCACCCCACTCACTGGTTGAAGGACCTCTCCAGGCTCCACCTCACGAGCCTTGAGAATCCTCTAGACTAGACCCCCCATCGTTTGCTATTAGCTCTAGTTAACTCTTGGGTTGGTTGCTATGAGATTGGGTAGTAATAACTTTTTCTTCAGGTCCCGCCCCCATCTAAGCTCCACCCACTCACCCATTGGACGCACTAACCTTAAGCCCCGCTCCTCCGGTTCACCGATTGATTCTTTGAAGTTAAGGCCCCCTTTTCAGGCCTCGCCTACCCCGCCACGGGTTGGGCGCCCTAAGGTTTAGCCCCACCCTCCTCTTCAGACCCACTTATCCATTCATTTGGCCCTGAGCTTGGGACCCGCCTTCCAAAGCCCCGCCCACACGCTCACCGGTTGGACGACTTGCGGTTAGCGTCGAGCTCGCGCTTGCGCAGCAGGAAGCCCTCGTGCTGCACTGTATGAGTGGGCGGTGGCGGAGGTGCGGGGGCGGAGCTGCCCTGGGCCGGGGCGGACCGCGAGCGCCGGCTTCCCCCGCCCTCACCACCCTCTCGGGGCCGCGGCCGCCGTCGCGGCTTGGGCCGGTCACGCGCCCGCGGCCGGTCCGGCCGAGGTGTCCGCTCGGGCGGCTCAAGCCCGTTGGGCAGGCGGCCGGGGGGAAGCTCGCGAGGCTGAGGCAGCGACGGCTGTGTGAAGGGAGGGGGAAGAGGGGTGCTGTCCATAGTGGGGTGTGGGAGCCATCTGTCTGGGGGAACTCACAGGTCTGGGGGTCCCATCTGTCTGCAGGGCAATCTGTCTTGAAGGCGAGTATGGGAGGATCTCAGGGTTGGAGGCCCAACTCTTAAGGGCTCCCCCGGTCTTGGGAGTGGGTCTGTCAGGACTCCTACGTTTGGAATCCCTCTCGATCTTAGGGGGAAGGGAGTTAGACCTATGGAGGTAGGGGGTGCAGGCAGGTAGATGTCCTAACATCTTTGTAGGAGGAATCTGGGGCCTCCTGTGTGTGTACGGCTGTCAGTAAGGAAATTTGAGACCCCCACTGGGCTAGAGAAAAAGTCCAGGACAGATGTGGGAAGAGTCTGGAGTCTACTTGTGTGTGTGGGCGGGGGGGAGGGGAGGGCGGTAGGAGTCTCTTAGGTCGGTGGCCTCATCTTTCTAAGGGAGAAAATTTCAGATTGTGGGAGGCATCTGGGGGCCCTCTCCATCCCCTGAGAGCCTCTGCAGGGTTCAGATAGGGGGGCAGGGCTAGGCACTGGTGTTTCTGGGATTCTGACTCCGGTTCTGAGGAGAGGGGCCCCCATACCCCCACCCATACCGAGGCTCAGCTTACCCCAACAGGGAGCCCTGGGCCTGCCTCTTTCTCCTGCAGCTGCTCCACAATGTCAGCCAGGGTGGCCTTCCTGGGGGTGGGGGGGGTGGGCACAGAAAGACCCAATGGAACTGGGATGCCTTCTCCCAGAGACCAGCCTGGCTGGCTAGAGGAGCCTCAACCTCTTAGCCTGAGATGCCAGGTCCCTGTCCACTTCTGCAGCTGCCTGTCTCAGATGTCTGCCTTACACACCACAGGTGCTCAGCACATGTCTGCCAAATGGAAGATGGAACCTCTCTCCCCTCTTGAGTTTTAAGCAACACAAAGACCAAAATGCAAACTGGTGCCTTCAAGCCCTTGAACATACTGTTGCCTTTTTCCACCCACCCCCTAAGCTTTCAAGCTCCCTGGACTTCCCCCATCCCAGCCCTGATCATTCTGGGTCACACTCTCTGGTGACAAGTCTGTTTCCCCCACTGGACTGTGAGCCCCATGAAAGCAGGGCTGGAGCTGGTTGGGTCATTGCTCTCCCCAGCACATACCACACACAGAGTGGGCACTCAGCCAATATTCACGAAATACAAAATTAAAAGGGGTCAGGAAGTCATTATCACTGAAACGTATTTGACCAAAGGCCTCTTTCTGGGGACACAGCTGGTTGAAGTGATGTGCACAACACACTCAGGATTCTGAAAGGCCTGGGTTCCAGTCATGCTTCACCCAAGCTGAGTGACTTGCCCTCTGTGAGCCTCAGTTGCTCCATCCATAAAATGGATATGATTACAGCACCCAGTTTATAAGGCTGAGAGAGACTGTGATAAAGGGTCTTAACTCCAATCAGGGAGGTGATGGTTCCACCATTAGCCCAGTGGAGAAACTGAGATTCAGAGAGGATAAAATCCCTGCCCAGGGTCATCCAGGGGATTTGATGCAGGGGTCAGAAACTCAGTAGCAGAGAACCTGCACCTGGAGGAAGCCACTGTCATTGTGGGATAGTGGGAACGACTCCCAACCTCTTCCAGCCTCAGTTTACATCTCTGCAGAATGGGTGCCACAAATGTATCTCCCTCCCTAGGCAGTTCTGAGCCCGGAAGCCCTCTCCACTGGGCCTGTGCGGCTCCAGGAGCCCTCCGTGTCCCCCTTCCTCCACTCCCTGGGCACATGGGGCCTCACCCCTTGGCCAGGTCTCCTCTGGTGGGCATCTCCTGTTCGCTGGACTCCTGCCGCTCCAACCGCCGCTCGCGCCGTTCGCGCCGCCTCTCCATCTGCTCGTAGCGGCCCAGGGTAAGGCTGTGTGCCACCTCATGTTCCGTTGACTCTGGCCGCTCTGGCCGCCGCCTCCGCGCAGCCTCCTCAGATTGCTCGGCCGATTCCTGCCGCTCCTGCCGCCGCCTCCTGGGCAGCTCCTCCGCGTGATCAGCGGACTCCTGACGCTCTGGCCGCGGCCGGACCTGCTCCGCTGCCGCGGGGGCCCCAGGGGTCTCCGCGGCGTCCTCTGGTGCAGCCGGCAGGGCCGTGGGCTCCACCCTCCCCGGGACCTCCGGCAGCCGGTCGATGCGCGGCTGGAGGCGCTCCGGCTTGAGCTCCTGGCGCACGTACCCCACCCGGGTCCGCACCTCGGCCGAGAGCGTGTCCGAGGCCCGGCGGGCCAGGGGCTCCAAGCCCCTCTCATAGCCCCCTGGTCGCAGCAGGGGCGCAGCCTTGGCCGCCAGTTCCGTAGGGTCTCCAAAGAACTTGCGCCCCAGTAGTGGGGTGGGTGGCTGCTTGCTCTGTTCTGCCTTGAGTTTCTCGATCTGGGGACAGAGGGGCCAGGCTCAGGTGGAAAGGCGGGGTGGGGGCGGGGCCTGGGAAGGTGGCTCTGGGTCGTCTAGCCTCACCACCTAGTTTATTAGTTATTAGTGAAAAAGCAAGGTTGTCCAGGCCTGTCTCTGCCAGGAGCTTAATTCCTATCTTCTCCTGCGAACACCTAGTGTTCTTTTAAGAATTGGCTAAATCATCACTTTCTCTAGGTGCCTTTCTGCCCCCCCCCCATTGCCTCCTTCCTTCAAGACCTTAAGACTTTTAATTACAATGGTCTCTTCTCCTCATTCTTCAAGTCTCAGATCAGACACCCCCAGGCCAAGACAAGTGTTTCTGGGCTCTCACGTCCCCCTGTGCTTCCCCCATCCTAGCCCTGGACTGTCGCTGGTGACAGGTGACAGGTCTGTCCCCTCCCCCCTTCAACCCTCTCCCCCAACCCCCGTACCCCCCAGGACTGGGAGCCCAATGAGGGTGTGTCTCGGCTCTCACTCAACACAGGGCTGAGCCCGTGTGTTTGTCTCATACAGAGAGATGGGTGTGGAGCCATAGGAGGGGCGCTGGGGCAGGAAATGGGGTGCTGACCGTGGTCAGGCGCCGTAGAGAGCTGAACTTTTCTTCCCAGGCCGCGGCCGCTTTGCGGAAGGCCTCGTGTCGCCGGATAAGCTGCTCCACCTCGTCCACGCTGCTCCCCAGCTCCCGGCTCTGCAGGAGCGGCTCCTGGGCCGTCAGCCAGGCATCAGCCACCACTGCCTCCTGGGCGAACTGATGCACTTCAAGCACTGAGGAGAGACATTTGGGGTAAGGGTGCTGGGGGCACCTGTGGGCCCTTCACGGGGGCAGTGGCTATTTTTTCTGGCCTTCCACACCCCCTCTGGCTTCCCAGCCCTGACCACTCTGGGCTCTGCAGGAAGGAGAGAGGCGGGGGCTATTTCTGAGGGCACCAGCTTCTCCCCTAGGTGTCTGCCATCAGGGAGTCAATGATAGGGCAGCTCCCTTGTCCACCCTCCCAGGCCTTCATGTTTGCTGCTGAGGACCCACGGGGTGTGCAAAGCATGACTGTCACCCTCTGGGCTTTTCCTGACACGCTGGGACACATCCCTGTGCCCTGTGTCTGGGGCCCCACTCACTCTGCTGCAGCCACTCCCAATGGCGGTCCCACTTGTCCGACACCTCCTCCTTCCTGGTTCCCAGCTTGTCCAGCTGTGCCTGTATCTGGGAGTGGCGGGTGGGTAGGGAGAGGCGTCAGGGGTGGCTCCCACCCCGATGGGCACAGATGGCAGAGGGAGACCCCTGCTCCCCTCCCACCTCATCAGCCACGGCACTCTTGTTAAGCAGCAGAGAGCGCCCCAGCTCCTGGCAGGCTGTCAGCTCGGGCATCCGTGCCTCCAGCTCAGTCTTCAGGCCCTGGTGGTAGTTCATGAGCACCTCCACCGATGACACGTCCCTACAGTGGGTGGTGGGTAGGAATCCGAGCCATGGGCCGCCTCCCTCGACCTCCCCCACCCCTCCGCATACGCAGCTCCTGATGAGCCCAAATCCCTGAGGCTGGGATTCCACACCACCTCGGGACACCCCCCTCCCATGATCAAGTTCTGAAGGGCCAATCTTCTTCACTGATTCAACGATTCCAACTTTCCCAAAGGGCTAAAATGTCCCTCTTTGGTGATTCTAACCTAGAATTTCAAGATCCAATTTTTCTAATTTTCTAAAGCTATACTTCTGAAGCTTCCACTAGCCAATGATTCTAACCTAAGTCTGTGCTGTCCCGTATGGTAACCACTAGACATGTGTGGCGGGTGAGCA
The DNA here is from genome assembly GCF_028564815.1 of Eubalaena glacialis. Classification (NCBI taxonomy): domain Eukaryota; kingdom Metazoa; phylum Chordata; class Mammalia; order Artiodactyla; family Balaenidae; genus Eubalaena; species Eubalaena glacialis. The sequence goes on along the minus strand of NC_083733.1, from coordinate 57,229,788 downwards.
CTTGAAATGTGGCTGGTCTGACTTGAGATGTGTTAAAGTGTAAAGTGGACACCATATTTTGAAGATTTAGTATAAAGAAGAAGGTAAAATTATCTCAATAATTTTAATATTCACTACATGTTGAAGTAACAATATTTGGGGTATAATCGGTTAAATAAAATGAATTACTAAAATTAATTTTCACTTGCTTCTCTTTACTTTTTTTTAATGTGGTTACAAGAAAATTTTAAGTTATATATGTGGCTCACATTTGTGGCCTGCATTGTGTAACTATTGGACAGTGCCGTTCTAAGCTGTTATATGGCCAAAGCAAAATTCCAAATTTCTGAAGGTTCTGTCAGTCAACAAGCGTAGCTTGATAAGACTTAATACGTCCAGGGACTTCTCTGGTGGTCCAGTGGTAAGGACTCCACGCTTTCACTGCTGAGGGCCTGGGTTCGATCCCTGGTTAGGGAACTAGGATCCCACAAGCCACACGGTGCAGCCAAAAAAAAAAAAAAGACTTAATATGTCCAAATTTATTTCTGATGGTCCCACATTGTAATGATTCCTACCTAAGACTTAGTATGCCTAGAACAATCTCCCTGATTCTCCCCTATCTCCCAAATGTACCCTCCCCGAAATTGTCTACCTCAGTAAATTCACCCATCATTCATCCGTGACTCCTCTTTTTCCCTCAGCCCCTTAAGCTAATCCATCAGTCAAGACTGGACATTTATAACTTGAAAACATATTCTGTGAAATGATATGAAATCTGAGATTTGTTTTAAAATAACTCCGTCAAGGGTGGAGGGGACGTTCGGGAGTGTATAGATGAAGATGGGCCAGGTGTTCACTGTACACACGTGGGTTCCCTATGTGTTACCGCTACATCTGTGTAGAGGTGAAATTTTCCATAATGAAAAGATTTTCTCAATTCCTAAAATCAATCACGCCGCCTCATTTCTTCAACGGCCACACTGGGCCAAGCCAACGTCACCTCTCACCTGGATGATGGCAGCAGCCTCCTGACTGGCCTACCTGCTTCCACCCTGGCTCTCCACAATCTATTTGCCACAGGTACCTGGAGTGATCTTTCTCAAATGTGTATCATATCACATCACTCCCCTGCCCTAAGCTCTCCCATGGCTCCCATCTCACTCCAAGCAAAGGGAAACTCCTCACCATGCCCTATTGCCCCTCTAACGTCACTTCCTACCATTCCCCACTCTCCCCCCTCACTCCATCCAGCCACAAGGACCACCTAGCCTTTGCTGAAACATGTCTAACGACAGCCTACTTCAGGGCCTTTGCACTCGCTGATCCCTCCACCTGGAAGACCCTTCCCCCCAAAACTTTACCCAACTCACGATCACTTCACTCAGGTCCCCTTACCTTGCTCTATTTTTCTTTTATTACTCGCTGAAATAACATTACGTGTTTGTTTATTTACTTATCTGTTGCCTGCTTCCTCCCTCAGAATGTAAGCTGCATCAGGGCAGGGGCTGGACCTTGCTCACCATCTGGCATACAGTAGGCATCAATAAATATTTGCTGAGTAAACGAATGCAGGCTCAAGGCCCTACAGTTCACAAAAACAATGTTATGTATCCACCACTCTCCAGGCCCTTGTTTTCCTGGACACACTGCTGGGCTAACATTTCCCAGCCTCCCTGGCAGATAGGTTGGGACCACTGAGCCAACAGAACATGAGTGCAGGTTTAATCCCTAAAAGCTCCCATGGTATCCTCCCGCTCTCTTTTTCTCATCTGTAGCTGGATGCAGAAGGTCCAGCAAATCACCCCAGGGCTGATGATGGAAGAACACTGGCTCCCAATCACCATGGGACAGGCTTCTGCTGGATACTTACATCAAACCGTTATGTGAGCAATAAGTCAGTGCCTACTAGGCTAAGCCCCCAATACACCTCCCTGTCCCTATCTTGCGTCAGCCCATCCCATGCTGCGACACCTCCACAAAGGCAGGAGGATGCACTGTGCTCTGAGCCCCAATGCCAGGCCTGACAAGGGGTCTTAAAACACAAGAAGCATGTAGAACAGTGCATGGTAGGCAGAGATGCCGCACAGGTATCGGCTATTGTGATTTTTTTATGGGAAGGGGACTGCTGATGGGCTGGGGGTGGCTGCCCAAAGGCAGGTAAGAAGCCCGAGGTGGGATGAGGGGCACCTGGGCTTGTCAGCTGCCCCAATCTGGCCGGCGATGCCATCCATCCAGGAGAGCAGGTCACGGGCCTGGCTGTGGAATCGCAGGGCGTCGGCTGTGGAGCTCACGTGCAGGCGGGCGTCCTCGCAGGCTGCCAGCAGCTCCTTCCAGCCCAGCAGCACCTCCTGCTCCCGGCTGGCGATGGCCTCCGCGTACTCGCCCGCGTACACCGTCCGCAGCTGGGCTGCCCCCTCCTGGAGCTGGCGTACCTGAGGGGCATGCCAGGTCGAGCACCAGCCCTCCACGGGGTCCAGGCTCCACCCTCTCTTTCCCGCATCTGCTGGCTGGGTGCAGAGCCTAAAGAAGTAAGGAGCCTGCACCCTTGAGATTCCAACTGGGTTTCATTCCTATCTGCTGCCTGATTTCTTTTTGACTTTCCCACTTTCTGACTTCTTTTAGACCCACTACCATATTTCTCTCATGTCTGCTGCCTGATGTTTCTTTGACTTACCTGCATTCTGACTTCTTTTACACCTACCATCAGGTTTCTTTCAGTCTACTGTCTGATTTCTTTTAGTCTGAGAGCTCTATTTCTATTGGGTCTGCCACCTCATTTTTTCAGGCCCACCTCTATCTTGTTTCTTTCAGGAAACGCTTCCTCCACCCTGACATCTATTAGACATGCTGTCCAATATTTTCCACTCAATTTTTTCAGACCCACTCCCTACTACCCAATTTCCTTCAGAATCGCTATTCAATTACTATCAGGTCTCCTGCCCAATTTCCACTGGTTCTGCTGTGTGAGTTAGACCCACTGCCCCCTCTCCATGAGCTCAACCACCTGATTCCTTTTGGAGGGACCACCATACTTGTATCAGATCCACCATGTAATCACTATCAGTCTCTCTGCCGGATTTCTAACAGTCATCTGTACGATGCATATAAAATAATTGTCCAATTTCTACCTTCCATTAGACCTGCAACCCAATTTCCTTCAGTTCTACTGCTTGAGTCCTATTAGGCCCACAGCTTCATTTCCATCTGATTTCTCAGATCCACCTCCTAATTCCTATCAGACCCACTGCCTGATTCCTATTAGCTCGGATTTCCATTCATTAAATCCAAACCCACCAAATTTCTTCGAGGAAAATGTGATTTCTATCAGAGACCTGCTGCCTAATTTCTATCTGCCCCACAGCCAAATTTCTCTCAACGCCCTCCCAATTCCTTTTAGACTCTCCATCTGGATTTGGGTAACAGTTTCTAGGAGAACCCCTGCCCAATCTCCACTGGAAACACTGTCTAATTTCTATCAGGCATGCTATACCACTTTTCTTCCGTCACTGTCTGAGTCTATGCAGCATGCCATCAGTCCGTTCTCTACCTGCCGCATCATGTGATTTCTCCCTGTTCCGTGGTCTGTTTTCTATCTATCCCACCATCTAATTTCAATGTGGTCCACAGCCTGATTTTTGCCTGCTCTGCTGCCCCCATCCCTTGGTCACACTGTCCAGGCCCTCCCACCTGCCCCTCCTGGCCGCCAGCTCCCCACCTGGGACACGAGGAGCTGCAGGTCATGTTCAAAGGCGCGCAGGGTCCGCTGCATGGAGCTGGTGCTGGGCCTCGGCTCAGGCGGGGCGGTCAGGCGAGGCAGTCGCCTCCACTTCTCCTCGATCTGTCCTTGAAGCTCTCGGGCATCGCTGAAGAACTTATGCAGCTCCCGAGAGGCGGCCAGCAGCTGGGCCCGGGTGCCCATCAGCTCCAGAAGCTCGGCCCAGGCCTCGTTCAGCCCGTCCTTCCACTCAGCCATGGTGGCCGCCGCTGTGTGGCCGCCCTCGATCAGCTCGTCCACCATCTGGTTCACTGCCGCCAGCCGCTCCCGCCCTGCCGTGCCGGTCTCACTGGCGAACTCCGAGAATTTCTCCTGCAGCACCTGCCACCAGGAAATGGGGGGGCCCAGCGTGGGCAAAGGTGCTGTACACGCCAGCCCCCTCCAACCCACCATCTTGTGGCAGGTGAGAATAATAACAACACTAATGATGACAATCAGAACAAAAAATATCCGACACTTACTGAGCACTCATTCTGTAGCGATAATAGTAACAACAATAATAAAAATAAGAGGATAAGAATAATAACTAACACTGTGTTAGGCCCTGTGTGTGCTCAGTACTGTCCTAAGGGCTTTACATTATATTAATCCATCTGTGTCTCAACAGAGCCATGAGGTGGTGCTATTACAATTCTCCTATTGTGGGTGGGGAAACTGAGGCCCAGAGAACCTTAGTAGCAGACACAGTGGCCACTGGCTCACTGTTCATTCCTGGTGCTGCTCACCGTGACGTGCTCAAAGTCCTGGCCGAGCTCAGGAGAGCCAGCTACCACCTCCTTCTCTGCGATCCAGTGCTCGAGCTCGTCCACCTGGCGGCTGAGCTGATACAGCCAGTACTGCTGCTCCAGGCCCACCCGGCGTTCCTCGCCCAGCTCCTTGAGTGCCACGTACAGGCGGTCCACCTGAGACTGCCGCCGGCTGATCTGCTCGCTGCTGGGGGACAGGGAGGGGCAGGGATGGAGCCCCCTGAGACTTCCAGGACAGAGCTCTGACCCCCTGCCACCCCCCGCTCAGGGCAGAGCTGTGCAACCCTTCAGGCAGGCCACCCTTCAGGCAGGGTTGAGTCCCGTCCGACTCCTTCAGGCGGGACTCTCTTCTGCAAGCTTGGATGCAGCCAACCCAGCACTTGCATCTCAGCGCTCAGGGAAAACTCTGCCTTCCTAAGCTTGATAAGCTCATCAGCCCCTCTCACCCCCTCCCTCCACCCCCTCCCAGCCTTCCAGTCTGTGGTCCCACACCTGGCCCCTCCAGCGACCTGAGTGGGACTCCAGACCCCCTACTTGGGTCCCCAGCCAACCCATCTCACCTCCAATCCCAGTCTCCAGGCTCAGGCGGACAGAGGTCTAGCTCTGTGCCTCTGTCTCAGATCTCACCCCTCGGCCCAGCCTCCTAGATGTGGGCCCTGCACTTAAACTCAGGGAGGCCATGTGACCCGCTGTCCAAGAGGTCTCAGGCCACGCCCAGTCACAGTGCTCCAGGCTTTTCTGTCCTAGGGAGAGGACCCTTCTCTGTCCTGAGCTCTTACTTCTCCCCTCAGACCTAGACATCACCCCCCTCCCCTACACTCAAATCTCAGTGCTCCCGGCCCCACCCCCTCAACATCCCTGCGCAGCGCTCCTCTCTTCCCGGCCCCCAGCCACTCGCCAAAATCCGAAAGCACCAGCCCGGGGCAATGAGGGACTCCTCCCCCCCCAATGTCCAATCCTGGCCTTGCCCCAATTTCCAACAGCGAAGCTCCAGATCCTGCTGGACCGTTCCCTAAGAACTGGCCCGGCCCCTGCGTGGCCCCGATCCCCCGCCCGCCCACCTGTCCGGGTGCCCCATCTCCAGCAGCGCCCGGCACTGGCGCGACAGCTGCGCGATGCTTTCCTCGTAGCTCTCCACGCCCTGCTCCAGCTGCAGGTGCTTCTTGATCAGCTGCAGGGTGCTCTGTTCGTCCTGGGGGCACACGGCGCCCGCGATGAGGCGGCAGGGGCCGGCCCCGGGCTCCAGCGCCCCCAGGCCCCCCCCGCACCCCCAGCCCGGGCGCACCTTGCCCTTGTCCTCACTCATCATGAGCAGCTCCTGCTCGCCCAGCCACGCCTCCACCTCGGCCACGTCGAAGTAATACTGCTCCACTTGGAAGGCGGCGTCCAGCACCTGCTGCCGCCGCTCGGCCGCCTCCCGGAGTCCGGCCCAGGCGCTCTGCAGCTGCTCTTGGCCGCGGCGCACGGCCTCAGCCTCGGGGCTGCGCAGCGACGCCAGGGCGCCCGCGCGCTCCAGCACCTCCTCCAGGCGCGTCCCGTGCGCCTGGATCTCCCGCCGCAGGCCCTGCGGGTGGGAGTGGAGAGGAGCGTTCAGAGGGCGCCTCCACGACTGGCGCCGCCCAGGAGAGGATAACAAACAGCCGCAGATGGCCCACCACGTGCCGGGTACCACTTAAGCATTTTGCGGTTCCTCGCTCACTCATCCCCCCCCACGTTGCAGGCGGGAAAACAGGCACGGAGAGGTGAAGTACGTTGCCAGAGAACAAGCAGCTAGTAAGGGGGTGACAGGATTTGAACACAGGAGGCTCGATCCAGAGACTCTGCTCTCAAACAAGATGCCCGATGATAACAAGATTACCCCCCTAATGCTTTCAACACAGGCCTAAACACAGGTATCATTTACATGCGTATCATTTACATACAGTGAAGTGCACAAATCTTAGGGGTACAGCTCAACACATTTTCACACATTATACACCTGTGTACCCAGATCAGGATACAGAATTCTTCCATCACCCCCAGAAGGTTCTCTCCACCAGCTCTGTAATTGCTGAGTACTTTAGTTAACCTCTCCTATGCCTCGGTTCCCCAACTGGTAAATGGAGTTAATAATAATAGCCAACACCAAGTGCCTGCCAGACACTTTGCTAAGTAAGGGCTTTGCGTAATGTAGCCACTCTTTTTTTTTTTTCCCTGCCACACCGCACGGCATGCAGGGTCTTAGTTCCCCACTAGGGAGCGAACCTGTGCCTCCCGCAGTGGAAGCGCAGAGCCCTAATCACTGCACTGCCAGGGAATTCCCTGCAGCCACTCATTTACTCCTCACTCCAACGCCAGGAGCCAGACATCATCATTCTCATTTTACAGATGAGGAAACTGAGGCACAGGGAGGTTGAGGAACTTGCTGAAGGCACATGGCTAGTGGTGGCCCCCTAATATCTACCTTGTGGGGTTGCTGTACTGTGAAGCACTTAGAACTGTGTCCGGCATGCAGTAGGTGCTCAATCAACATCAGTGGCTATTATTTGTTTAACAGCCCCCGTGTAGCCAGCACTCTCTCACACACACAGCTGAGCTCCCCCAATTTTAAGCATTAAGTGCACTTGATCAGTTTCCTCAACTGTGAAAACGAGGGGCCAATTTTGTTTGTTCCCAACACTGTTGACAGCCAGGAGTATTTTCATCAAGACAGAAAAACAAAAATCAAAGAAAAACTCCAGGCTCTTAAAGAATTCCACCAAGTGCAGCATAATCACGAATCTTTCCAAAATAATTTCTGTACTCACCTTCCCACCATCCTTCAATGCCCTATTCTCCCAACTTAGATTTTTTTAAAAATAAAAGGTGGTAATGACAATACCTACCTCACAGGGTTATCGTGGAGATTAAATTAAATAACTGATATAACCCCCTAGGACAGTATTTGGCACATAGTAAGTCTTTAATCAATGTATTATTATTATTGTTATCATTATTATTATTATTTTTTGGCCGTGCCGCGTGGCATTCGGGATATTAGTTCCCCCGACCAGGGATCGAACCTGTGCGTGCCCCTACAGTGGAAGCGTAGAGTCTTTTTTTGGGGGGGGATGGGAGTTTTTTTTTTTAACATCTTTATTGGAGTATAATTGCTTTACAATGGTGTGTTAGTTTCTGCTGTATAACAAAGTGAATCAGCTATATGTATACATATATTCCCATATCCCTTCCCTCTTGAAGCGTAGAGTCTTAACCACTGGACCACCAGGGAGGTCCCATCACTGTATTATTATTACCCCTCTTATATATGTCTTACTTTGGGCTTTGGTGAAAGAGCGGCTTTGATCAAAGGGTTCCTCTGCAATTGGGTTCCTCTGCAAAAAGGTTCCCTAAGCAATTGGAGAACCACGGCTCTAGACCAAGTCTCTACTTATTTAGATGTGGAAATTGAGTCTCAGAGAGGTAAATAAAGGTCCAGAGATATTTAGCGGCTCAGAAGCCCCCCACTGTGCTCGGTGTAGGTGTCAGCCCTCCGATTATCTCTGTCCTCTCTCCCTATAGGTGTCTGCGGTTCTTGTTGGTTTGTTTTCTTTTTCGTGGCCCAATAGCCAGTGTCCTTATTTCTAGTCACAGGACCCTAATTTTCATTTGGGGAATCCCCTTGTCTCCATCTCAGCCCAGATAAAGTTAAGGCTGTCCCCACCTACAGGTTCCAAGGGTGAGTCCTTAGTCCAGACCAGGCCATTCAGAGCTGTCTAAATCCCTGGCTATCATGATTAGTTCAGCGTGGACATGTGATTCAAGTTGAGCCCAAAAGAGTTATTCCTGGGACTACTGCTGAAATTATTGAGAGAGAAGAATTCTCTTCAGTTTTACTGGTGGGATATAAACTTGAATCTGTTGGAGTTCTTTTACCAGCAGGAGAGGAGAGCTGGCCTGAGAACAAAGCTAACAGGAAAAAAAAAAATATGGAAATGAGAGATTCATGACATCTTGGAAGCATCTGATGCATCTATCTGCGGTCCATGGTCTCCTCAATTACAAGAGCCTATAAATTCCCCTCTTTGGCTTTAACCACCTTGAGCTGTTTTCTATCATTCGCATCCAAATGTGTCCTAACCCACTCCCTTGCCGTGGCTCTGCTCACCTGGTTCTTTTTGATGTACTGCTGGACCTCCTGCAAACCATTGCCTCGCTCTGTCTGCATGGCCAGTGGCAGCCGCTCCTGGACCCATGCCTGGAGAGGAATCAGGGAGCAGGTCAAGGGAAGGACACAGGGAGCAGGGCAAGGACCCCTCCCTCCCAACTAAACTGTAAGCATCCAAGCCTCCCCAGCATCCAAGGCCCTTCCTCACCTAAAAGTCTGCTCATGTCTTCAGCGTCCTCTGGACATGTTCTGTCTTGCTCTCTGCACTCGAGCCAGGCTCATGCTTACCTCTGGCCTTTGCACAGGCAGGTCTTGCTTCCTGGAATTCCCTTCCCACTCCCTCAGCAGGCTCCCTCATATGCACTCTTCCTTCACGTCTCAGCTCAGACATCCCCTCCTCCAGGAAACTCTCCCTGACTTTGGAACTTGGCCAGATGCCTCCTCCTGGCTTTCACAGCCCCCTGCTTCCCCCATCACATTCCTAACCACACTGGGTTGTCACTGACTTAGGACAAGTCTATTTTCCCCTTTGGACTCTGAGTCATCTGTGGGCAGGAACAGGGTCTGCCTTGGTCACTCCTGTGACCTAGCATCATGTAAGCACAGGGTTGGGCCCAGAATGATCAAGTGAATGAGCAAATTAGTGAATGACTGAATGAGGAAATGAATGGATGAGTGACAAGTGAGTAAGTGAATAATAAGTAAATGAGTGAAAGAAGGAATAAAGGATGAGTGGATGAATAAATCAATAACTTCATGAATAAATCAATGAGTGATTGAAAGTGTTCATGAAATTTGAAAGAGTGAAGGAATGGGTGAATAAGTGAAAAAGTTAAGGACTGAATGACTGAGTGAGTCTACCTGCTTATTAGTGGATAGGTCCCTCAGCCATCTCCACCCTTGAACCCTCCTAAGTCCCATGGCCCCGCCCCCATCCCAGTCTCCACCCCCTCTGCCCACTGGCCCGCCTCTGGCCTCATGCCCCGCCCCACCCTCGCACACCCCTCCTCTTATCCTGGCCCCGCCCCAGATCCCCGAGCGGATCCTCACCAGCTCGTCCTCGATGTCGTGCGCCACCTGGTGCAGCTCCTTGGAGGCGAGCAGCAGGCGGCGGCGCTCCTGCAGCGGCTCGAGCAGACGCACCAGGCGCTCGCCCACCGCGTTCTGCCGCTCGCCCACCAGCTCCTTGCTCGCCGGCTCCAGCGGCAGCGCCGCCGTCTGCGCCTGCAACTCTCCCACCTCGCGGTACCACTCCTCCACTTGAGACTCCATCGACTGTAGGGACAAGGGTAGGGTCAGCAGGCCCCACCCTCCCTCCTGATCCCGCTGTGGCTCTCCAGGACCTTTATGGTGACAGCCAAACCCCTGGTCGAGGCCCACTATTCCACTCTCCCCGGCCCAATTCGTTCCAGAAGCGCTGCCCTCCTCTCTGATCCTGCAACCCACTAAGCTAGTTCCTGTCTCAAGGCCTCTGCCGTAACTATTCCCTCGGCCAGGAATGCTCTTCCCAGTCAATCAGATTTCAGCTCAGCTGTTACCTTTTCAAAGAGTCTTTCCTGACCCCCTGGACTAAAGTGGCCCATTAGTTCATTAGTTCTCAGAAAAACCCTTCGAGGTTGGTGGTATCCCTATGTTACAGAGGAGGAAACTGAGGCCCAGAAAAGTTAGGTAATTTGTCCAAAGAGTCAACCTTTCCAAATATCAAAAATAAATACAAAGCTATAATGGCTGATGTGCCACAGGGATAGACAGAAAGTGCAAAAGCAGACCCAAATACACAGGAGAATTCATACAGTTTATAGATGCCATTTCCAACCTCCGAGGAAAGGATGGGTTATTCAATGAATGGTCAGGGGCCAAGTCGCTGACCAATTTAGCTGGATCCCTTCCTCACTCTTTATGCTGAAAATAATTCCAGATGGATTAAAGACTTAAGTGGAATAAGTAAATCCATAAGGCATACTAAGAAAACCGGGGCAAATGCTTTTATAATCTTGGGATGGAGAAAATCTTTCCAAGCACATAAACTGTAAAGGGAAAGATTTATAAATTTGGCCACAAAAAATACTTCTGTTTAAAAAAAATACTTTTGCAACAACCAAAATTTCTAGATTTAGTTAAAGGCAAATGACAAGGTGGAAAAATAGTGTGTGTTAGAGCAAGGCACTAGTTTCTTTAACAGTAAAAGAATTCCCTTTTATCCTGCTTCCTTTGTCTCTGCAGCACTTAACCACCATCGGATAACTGTCTTTACTTGTGAGGCCTTTTTTTATTGGTCTCCTGCTTCTGGAATGTGAGCTTCATGAGGGCAGAGGCTGTGTCAATTCACCTCTGTATTCCCAAGTGGCTAGAACAGTGTCCAGCATGTAATAGGCCTTCAATTGCGGTTTGTTCAATGCACAAATGAATGACATCAGCAAAGAGAGATTGCCCAAAAGAGAAATGGGCATTAGATGTGAACAGGCAACACAAAGAAGAAAAAATAAGCGCACGAAAAGATTCCCAGTCTCACTAATCAGCAGGATAATACAGATTAAAACAAGGTATCCTTTTCTATTCATCAGATTGGCAAAAATTTAAAAGATCAATAATATCTAGTGTTGGCAAAGATACAGGGAGATGGGCTCACTTAGCCATGGTCAGTGGTGGTGTAAATTAGTAGAGCCTTTTTGGAAGGCAGTTTGGCAGGTCCTATCAAAATGCAATATGTGTCAAAATGCTTTGATCCAGCACTGGCACTTGCACTTCTAGGAATGTTATTTAAAGAAACACTGGCACAGGGACTTCCCTGGTGGCGCAGTGGTTAAGAATCCGCCTACCAATGCAGGCGACACGGGTTCGAGCCCTGGTCCAGGAAGATCCCACACGCTGTGGAGCAACTAAGCCTGTGTGCCACAACTACTGAGCCTGCGCTCTGGAGCCCACGAGCCACAACGACTGAGCCCGCATGCCACAACTACTGAAGCCTGCGCGCCTAGAGCCCATGCTCCGCAACAAGAGAAGCCACTGCAATGAGAAGCCTGCACACTGCAATGAAGAGTAGTCCCCACTCGCTGCAACTAGAGAAAGCCCGTGCACAGCAACGAAGACCCTATGCAGCCAAAAATAAAATAAATAAAATAAATAATAATAATAAAACTTAATTAATAAAAAAAAGAAACACTGGCACATATACACAAAGATGTTTGTCCGAGGATGTTCATCATAGCAGAGATGTTTGTCCAAAGATCTCATCATAGCAGAGCTTATAATGGGGAAAAAAAAATGGAAACAACCTCGATGCTCATCAAGAGTGAAACGGTTAAACAAATCCACATCAATATTGAATAATACCCAAGATTTACTGTTAAGAGGAAAAAAATTTTAGAACATACTTATGAATAGATATTTGTAGTGGATTACACATGCATAAAAATTCCCTGGAATAAACAAGAAATTAATAACAGATGGTACCTATTGAGGAGATGAGAATTTAGTGAATGGGGACAGGGATGAAGGAGAGACTTTTCACATAGGATTTTTTATATAGTTTTTGGTGTCTGAACCATGATATTTATTTATTCAAGAATTTAAATTAACCATGAAACACAAAAAAAATAAAACCATCGGTAATCCATATAGGTACATCTATTAACACACAGAAAGAGATCTAGAAGAATGCACACCAAATAATAGTTGAAGTCCCCTTTGGAGTGTGGGATCCGGAGGCATGTTGAAGTGAGACTTTATGTTTTACCGAAGATTTCTAGGTTAGTAGGATCTTTTACCAAAAAAAAATTTTATGTATTGTGTGATTCTAAACAGATGGGGGAAATCTAGAAAAGAAAACAAAATAATGGAATTAAGTGGTAACAGATTACAGCAAAAGACTGCAACCCAAAGCTGGAAACTTAAGAACCAAATCAAGACTTTTGTTGGAAGGTTCTGTAGTGCAGAGGGGTTGGTTTTGCCTGCCTAACATCTGTCCCTTCCTTTGCAGCACCTGAAAACCCGCTCTCAGGTCCTGAACTTCTTGAGGAACTAATAAAACCTAGAGGGCCAAGGTGGCCACATGATCTAAACCTGGCCAATCAGAACACTGGGTCAGGGATGGTCATATTACCTAAGCTGGGCCAATGAAAACTATTCCGGCTTCCTAAGGGGCTGATGAAACCAAGCGGTCCAAGAATGGCCATGTGATTCAGGCCTGGTCAATGAGAACACTGAATCACCCTGGCCACAAGGATTGGGTAAGAGATGGCATGTAACCTAAGATCAGCCAATGAAAACTCTTCCCACTTTTGCTGGAAAGGTGTGTGAGCTCAAAAGGGGTGGTCTCCTTCTCATCGTATTCCTAAAGGTAGAAGAACACAGACCGGGGATACTGGAGACAATTTTGCCACCAAGAGGGAACAGGCTCCCCAGTGACGAGGCCAACACAGAGAAAAGCAGGGTGCAGAAACAAAGACAGAGAGATTCCTGAGGACGGAATTTGAGGAACCGATGCAGCCATGCCCCAATCTCATACCCCCTGGATCTTCCAGCTATGTGAGCCAACACTGTCCCCTTTTAGCCTAAGTCCTATGAACTGCACCCCAAAGAATCCCAGCTGATACGGTTCACAATCTGTAGGAGTCATAAAAGTGGGTAAAAATCAAACCTTATAACAAGTCAAAACCATGTACAATGGAAAAAATTTTAAAGGCACAATTATAAGTGGCAGAAATCAAAGAAAAATGAAATAGTCATCCCCAAAAGTTTTTCGCTAAGAAAAACATTGTAGTGATGTGTAGAAAAATAAAAATGCATTAGAATTCAGGAAACTTTCAAATATAGTCTGAAATATGAAGGTTATAAGTTCCACTTCCCCATGAAATGAAAACTCCTCTACCACCTCTCCAGCAAGTGGCCGTGTGACCTGAGATGGAATAATTCCAGGGGCTGCCACTTTTCTACTTCCACAAAAATGCCACATATTTTGAACACCCATTTAATGTGTATCCTTTCCTGCAAACATGGGCTAAGGATACAGAAGTCCAATGGTCCTTAAACACATGAAAAGATGTTCAGCCTCCTTCAATGCTTAGGAAAATGCAAATTCAAATAACTACAAAACAGTATCTTTCACTTCTCAGATTAGCAGAGATGAAGAAGCTTGCTAATACCTAATGATGGTAACCATGTGGGGAGATGGATGGCTATCACACTGCAGGTGTGTCCACTGCCTTTTCAGGAGAACACTTGGCAATATTTATCAAAAAGTTTAATGCGTACACCTTTTGGTCCCAAAATTTTACTTTGAGGATTATTTTCTACAGAAATATTTGCACATAGGCTCAAATACATATGGACAGGGATGTCTGTTGTGGCATTATTTATACTAGCAGAAGATTGGAAACAGCCCGAAGGTTTCTCAAAGGCTGGTTAATGACATTGTCAAACTACCCCTGGAATACCATGCAACAGTTTAAAAGGACAGACTATATCCTAGGTTTTGTGACAAGGAAGGATGCCTAGGGTGTTTTGTCAAGTGAAAAGGCAAGCTTCACTATAGTCTGTATGTCACGTGTATGTGTGTGGGTATGCATAGTATATTTCTAGAAGGATAGAGAAGAAACAGTTGAGAGCAGTTACACCCCTGCGGAGTGGGGCTTGCATGTGGAGGCAGAAGGAAGACTTTTCACTTTTCACATCATACCCTTCTGTTTGAACTTCTTGCCATAACAGCAATAATGGGTAACACATTGCTCTAAGCTCTGAGCACTTGACAAGAATGAATTAGTTTAATCCTCACAACAGCATATGAGGTCAGGGAAGATGGGGATGTTTGTATTGTTCACAACTGGAGCCCAGCTCCTGGCTCCATGCCTGGCACAGAGTAAGTCTCCATAAATGTGTGTTGATTTTGTTTGCTGGATTGGTCACCATGCTCTTCTGCTTGTCTTGGTATTAAAGGTTAACATTTAAAAAAAAAGTAAACTAGCTTTAAACGTTAAAACCAAAGGAACAACATGGATGATTCTTGAAAACATTAAGTGAAAGAAGCCAGACACAAAGGACAATATATTGTACGATTCCATTTATACGAAATGTCCAAAATAGGCAAATCTGTAGAGACAGAAAGTAGACTGGTAGAGGGAACTAATGGGTGCGGGGTTTCTCTTTGGGGCGATGCAAATGTTCTGGAATTAGATAGTGGTGAGAGTCACTCGACTTTGTAAATACACTAAAAGTCACTGAATTGTACTCTTTAAGAGTGTATATTTTGGGAATTCCCTGGCGGTCCAGTGTTAGAACTCCGTGCTCTCACTGCTGAGGCCCTGGGTTCAATCCCCGGTCGGGGAACTAACATCCCCCAAGCCGCGCAGCACAGCCAAAAACAATAAAAAATAAAAAAAATTTAAAAAGACATTAAAGGTAAAAAACAAAACAAACAAACAAAAACCAGAAAAGCCTACTTCCAAAAGAGCTTTAGGCGCTCTGCTGCATGGTGACACACAAGCCCTGAACCCCACATCAACCTGATTCCTACTCGGATCCACCTGCTGTCTTCCCATATTCCAGCTGGGGAGATTGAGGCTCAGAGACCATCAATGCCTGGTCCAGAGTAAAAACTGCCAGAACCAGAATTTGAACCCAGGACCACGTGACCACAAAACCCTAGTGGCCCTCAGTCACTCTGCTTCTCTGTAATTGGGGATGATGCGGCTCAGAAAGGTGGGGTCACTTGTCCTCAGTCACACAGTAGGAGAACGAGGGTTCAAACCCTGGACTGTGTAGCTCCTGACTCTGGGCCATGATGAGCTAGATGAAGAAATGTGGGGCAAAGAATGAAAAGGGGCGAAGAGGGTGTTTTCTCGGCCAGAGAAAAGAGCCTGGCTTAGGGTGGGAGGTAGTCTTTACGGACTCAGCTCAGCGGCTGCAAAGACTCCAAGTGCATCTTTCCCTGACTGGTCCCCCTTAGATGGCAGGAGACCAGCTCCCCGCTTCCCTCCCCAAGCAAGAGCCCATGGCTGAGCCAGGCCAGCTGGTCAGACCCCTGGGGACTGGGAAAGCAGGGGTTTGGGACTCTACCATCTGGCCCCTCAGCCGGGAAAGACAGTTGGAGGAGGCCTTGAAGGAGGACTCTGGGTCACATGGCCTAGACCTGGGAGGCGGGGTTCCAGGAAGGCTGCTGCAGCAGCTGGGGTGGGGGACAAGGGGAAGGACACGACGGGGACACAGGGATGAGGAGAGATCAAGGGAGGGGGGCAGAGATGGAGAACTGAAATGAAAAGAGACGGAGAGAAGAGAGTGAGAGAGTAAGACAGAGAGAGATAAAGAGACAGAGACAGAGACAGAGACAGAGAGACAGACAGGTGAGAAAAAAAGAGAAAAAAACTAAGAGAAACAGAGACACAGAGGAACTGGGGGAGCACGGCTGGGAGACAGGCCCAGAGTGAGGCAGAGGGGGGAGGGATCACTCTCACAGCCACACCCCCTCAGACCCCGAGCCAGCACCTCCCGCAGCCCAGCCTGGCCCTGGTGCCCTGAGGGGTAGGGCAGCCAGGAGATGTGCCCGGCTGGACCGAACCCCTCCCTCCTGCATATGCCCAGTGCCTGGGATCTCAGGCAGGCCCCAGGGGACAGCAGGGCCTTGGGAGGCCGCTCCCCTCCCCAGTGGCAGCTCCTGAGGCCCAGCTGGACTCCATATGGGGGTCTTGGCCCACTGAGTCACTCCCCACCTCAGGCTCCCTCTGCTGGGGAAAGGGGCCAGGAGTCCTATGCTGGTCCTACCCATTGCTGCGTGACCCCCCCACCCAGGCTGTCATCCACCCTGGGCCTCAGTCTCTCCCTTAAACAATGGGGACCTCACCTCCTGGTCCCCAGGGCTTGGTGGGCCTAACCTCCTCCATGTGGAGGGAAGAGCCGGCTCTGCACTTGTCTAGGGCAGGAGGCCCCAAACCTTCCCTCTGAAACCTAAATGGCCAAAAAGGGAGACAAGGATGCTCAAGGTCACCAGTTCCCCCCAAAATACAAATGCAAAGACCACAGTGAGATACGCTGCCTATTCACCAGACTGGGAAAAAAATCTAAAAAGTCTGCCAACACCAAGTGTTGGCAAGTATGGGTAGAAACAGGAGCTCTCATTTGCTGCTGGGGCAAGAGCATTAAATGGCATCAGGACTCAGGCGAGCAATCTGTCACAACCAGGTGAACTATAAACTGACAGTTCTAACTTTCGGCACTATATTAATGTCTCATATAGCACCTCCCCCCGCCCCGCCAAATACATTTTTTAAAAGCTACATGGATGGGGGGACGTGCCAAACTGGAATATAATCAAAAACAAATGAAACAACTATTTCACATAAATAACATAATCTATGGAAGGCAGAGAAATAACCCAACTTTTGAACACGGTATAGTGACGATGTGCCCTCTGGCGGAAGACCATTAAAAATTTAAAACCTGTAAGCAAGAATTGTCTCTTAGTTAGATTGGCTGGGTCAGCAATTCTGAAACTACATCATGCAGTACGTCTTGTAATCTTTACAATGTTCGTATGAAATCACTACGGTTATTATGTCCACTTGACTGAAGAAGAAACTGATGCACAAAAAGAAGTATTTCCAAGTTAGCCAGTTGGTAAGTCACAGAGCTGGGCTTGACCCCAGGCAGCCAGGCTCCAGCATCCATGGCCTTGACCTTGGCAAGTACTGCCACCCAGAGTCCCGCTGTCACCAAATGGCTTAGCATTAGGGTCCTTCCCTTTGCACAGAGGAGGTGCCTGAGGCTCAGACCAGAGGCAAAGCCACGTGCCTAACATCACACACCTAGTAAGTGGCAGAGCTCTGATTCCATCCCACACCTGCTGAGTCCTGAGTCTGTGCTTTTATTCACTGCAATGAACTGCTGAGGAAGAGTTAGTAATCATCGTAAGACAATGAATAATCCTAGTAATAGTTGCTGCTGTGCTGGAGGTCTCCATTTGCCCCTCCTGACCAACAGTCTAAGCTTCTCCATCCTGCTCTGTGCCCCGGGGTCGGCGGGGGCGGAGTGGGGTGGGCTGACCTGTATGGACCACAGCAACTGGCTCCCCTGCCTTCTGGTTTCCAGGTGGGCTGGGCTCAGGCTTGGCTACATAATTTGCAGGGCCCGGTGCAAAATGAAAATGCAGGTCCCTTGATTCAAATGTTAAGAATTTCAAAACAGGACAGGGACTTCCCTGGCGGTCCAGTGGTTAAGAATCCACGCTTCCACTGCAGGGGGCACGGGTTCTATCCCTGGTCGGGGAACTAAGATAATGCATGCTCCGCGGCACGGCCAAACGAATTTCAAAACAGGAGAGCAGAGCACAAAACCGAGTGTGGGGTCCCGTGGGACTGCACCCATGAAGTACGTCCTGTGAACTAAGGGGAGCGGACCTATCATTTCCCGGCTCCTCCCTGCAGCAGCGGCCATTCTTGCCTAAGGGTCCCCGCTCCTTCCAGGCGACTCTGCACCCCTGTCCTCCCCCACCCCCCTCACCCCTGCCCGGAAGTGAAGCTCCCTGCTATTGGCCCCAAGGCTTCCCCATTCCCTGCTCACACCTTTGTCAAGACTCTCGATAGGCCCTCTTCAAATCGTCCTCAGTGGAGCATGCCTTCTGTTTCCTGTTGGGATCCTGACAGTCACAGATCCCCATTTGCTGGGAACTCACCCACATCCCAGTGCACACCTTCACCCGGCCCTGGGATGCCCGCGCTGAGGCAGTCCTACTTAAGAAGGGACGACAGAGGTTCAGAGAAGGACTACACTTGCGCCCTGGCTGGGATTTGAACCCAGGTCTGTCTGCCACCCCTTAGGGCTTTCATCACTTGGCCCCTGGCTGCTACTACTCCTTGCTCCCTCCTCTGTCTGACCATCCAGGCCACCACTTGTTTCTGCCGATATTCCAGGTGATCCCTCAGAGCAGACCTGGGGCCGAGTCATCCCTGTGTGACCACTGCCTGCCCAGCTAATGCAGTGTGGACCTCAGGCAGTGATGGATTTTTCAGAGGCCAGTGAGAGGGTCATGTTCGCCACTATGGTCTGGGAGTATCGAGGGAGGAGGGTGGATGGGAACTAAATGTGGTCCTGAATGGCCATGTGGTGGCTGTGTGACTTTGGGAGAGCCAGGACTCTTTGTGTGCTGTGGTGTCCTCACATGTCCAGTGAGGATAAACCACAGCACTTCCCTCGTAGGGCTGCTGGGGAGGAGGAACAGGTTACCAGTGGCTGGCACAAAACACAGATCAGAGGTTCTCAAAGTGTGGTCCGGGTACTCCTGGGGATTCCCAAGATCTTTTCAAGGGGTCTGCACGGTTACAACATTGTTTAAAAAAAATACTAAGCTGTTATTTGCCTTCATCCCTCTCATTCTCTTCCAGGTGCACAGCAGGGTTTTACAGGGACCGTATGACCAGTGCTATTGCAAGAGACACTGAATGCAGAAGCAGAGGTGAGAAGCCAGTGCTCTTTTTTTTTTTGGCCACACCGGGTGGCATGCAGGATCTTAGTTCCCCGACCAGGGATCGAACCTGTGCCAACCACTGGACCGTCAGGGAATTCCTGCCAGTGCTCTTTTAAGCCAGGCATGAAAGGGAGCTGCAACATTGAAAACGATGGCAATCTTCTGCCTACATTTTTTTGTTGTTTTGGAAAATATAGTTATTCTTCATAAAAGAATGCTTTGGGGTTCATATGTGATTGATTTATTGTTGTTGTTTTAAAACAAATCAATCGTTTAAATATGTCTCAGTTTTCATTTTTAATATAGTAAATATTAAACACGCAAACAAGCTCTTTGGGATCTCAGTGATTTTAAGAGGTAAAGGGATCCTGGAGACAGGACAGTTGAGAACCGCTGGGGTACAGAAAGCAATGATGTCCCTGACATCCTATTCAGATCTGTTGCTCTCTGCTTCTTTGCCCGTCTCCCGCACCAGAATGTGAGCCTCAGGGGGGCCATGAGTTTTTGTCAGTTTTGCTTACTGCTGTATTCCAGAAAGGCGCCTAGCGTGTTGACATAGGTGCTCAATAAAGATTTGCTGCATAGATAACTGAGTAAATACTAATTAGTGTCATGTGCTTTTATTATCAGTCGACTTTGTTTTCTTCTTGCCAGACACTATGTCAAGTACTTTAGAAGCATAACTATGCAGGAGTGGTGAAGAGTTGAGGGACCTGGATTTGAATCCAAGCTCTGCCACTGGCTACCCTGGCCCATTAGTTCACCTCCCAGAGCCTCAGGCATTGTTCCTGGGATGTAAAGGCAGGAGTTGTCACACCTTGGGAGGTGAGACGCAACTCCTACATTCGCACCTCCAGTCAGCGCATCAAACAGTAAGATACCAAGCACCACAGGCTGCCAGGCTAGGAGCAGAGATAAAGCAGACACTGTGTCTGTTCTCTAAGAGCCACTGTTTTGTAATGGAGACACTGGCTAGCTGTGTGTCCTTGGGCCAGGCGCTCTACCTTCTGTGCCTCAGTTTCCCCGTTGGTCAAATGGGGGATAATAACAGTACCAATCTCTTAGGGTTGCTGGGAGGAGTCAGTGAGAGCTCGGCACAGAGGCTGGTGGGGGAAGCACTCCATGAATGCCGTTATTTTATTCATTTATTTATTTTGGCCGCCTGAGTGGCATGGGGATCTTAGTTCCCCCACCAGGGATCGAACCCGTGCCCCCTGCACTGGGAGCACGGAGTCTTAACCATCGGACCGCCAGGGAAGTCCCATGAATGCTGTTATTATTCTGTGCAAAGCCAGCCCCCTATCTCTGGGCCTTGGTTTCTCCATCCAGGAAACAGGTGTCAGGGTCCTGGAAAACCCTCAGTGTGCTTGTTATCTACCTACTGCTTTTTGGCTCTAAATCTTTCCTCCCCCTTTGTACCCCCTGCCCTAGGGGTGCTGGGTGCTTCCAACAGTGGCTACTAGCTGGACTGCCTCAGTATTCCCTTTCTGTTTCCAGCTCTTCTAACACATTTGAAATAAACCCCTATCTTAAATCCCCTCTGTTTGAAATACCTCAAGTGGGATCTGACCCTGACTCTGGCCCCACTGTGTTTAGAAAGCCCCCGTCTGTGTCAGCCAGGCCGTACCTGCAGCTTCTTGAGCTGGCTGTTGACAGTGGCCAGGTCCCCACCAGGGTCCACATCTTGCAGCTGGCTTTCCATGTGAAGGAGCTTCTTGTCCAGCTCAGCGAAGCTCTGCACCAGCTGGTCGGCCTTGCTGGCCTCAAAGAGCTGCCTCGCCTTGGCCTGGGTGGTGCTCTCCAGCTCCGCCCAGCACTGCCGGATCTCACCCAGCTTCTTCCGCACCGAGGCTGCCAGCTCTGGTTTCTCCTGCATCAGTTGCTGGCCCTCCTGCCCCAGACGATGGGAGGCAGGATATGAGGGGGAGGGAGTGGATGGTGGGGAGGGATAGAGAAATATGGGGGCAGCAGAACATAGGGAGAGATGTGGAGAGAGAGACAGAATCAAGGAGTTGGAGACACACAGAGAGACAGAGACATGAGGGGTGGTTGCAGAGAAAGCACCAAGCATGGGAAGAGAGACGAGGAGAGACAGACAGATAGACAGAGGTGTGGGGAGGGAGACAGACAACACAGAGGCATGAGAAGGAGACAGAGAGACAGATAGCCATAGAGTGATGGATACAGAGACGTGCACAAAGTTAGAAACATGGGAAGAGGACCATAAGACAGAGAAGGGGAGCGAGAGACAGAGATGGAAGAAAGAGACAGAGAGAGAGAGAGGCAGAGAGAACAAACCTCCATTAAAGTCAAGGAGAGTGGCTTTGCCACGTGCCACCATTATGGGGCATCAGTGGCCATTTAATGGTTTAAGACCCACCTGGGTGCCTCTGTTTGAGTGAAAAGAGTGGGGGGATCCAGGGCAGCAGGTCTAGGGGCAGTTTTGGGGGTTGATGCTTAGAGCAAAAATCTGCCTGGGTCCCTCCAAGCTGAAGTCAAGCTCCA
Source organism: Eubalaena glacialis (assembly GCF_028564815.1). Lineage (NCBI taxonomy): Eukaryota > Metazoa > Chordata > Mammalia > Artiodactyla > Balaenidae > Eubalaena > Eubalaena glacialis. The sequence goes on along the minus strand of NC_083733.1, from coordinate 57,208,204 downwards.
ATATATGTTGGCCTAGAGCCACGTATATCATATTACATATTAAAAATAACAATACCATAGCAATTACAGCTCCTAGGTGCCTGGCCTTGTGTTAAGCACTTTATGTACTCAAGAGTCTATATTTATTATTTCCTAATTTTAAAGCAGAGCATAAACAACAAGGTCCAATTGTATAGCACAGCAAACTATATTCAAAACCTTGTAATAAACCATATGAAAAATAATATATATACATGTATATGTATGTATATATGTACATACATATATACAACTGAATCACTTTGCTGTACACCAGAAACTAACACAACGTTGTAAATCAACTATACTTCAATAAAAAATTTAAAATTAAAAAATAAAAATAAAGCAGAGCAAACTGAGGCTCAAAGAAGTTAACACAATTCCCCCAAGGCCCCAGAGCTGGTAACAGGCATAGACAGAATGAGAACCCAAGGTTGTAGGAACCCAATGTTCACTTTAACCCCAGCTTCCCAGGGCTGCCCCAACCTGACTACCTGACTTTCTATTTTAAATGCTCCAAATGGTGTGGAAGGAAGCCTGGTGGGGGAGATTATAAGAAGGAGTGAAATATTTAACAACCATTCAGAAGAGATGTTGGCCATTTTATAGACAGGCAAACTGAGGCTCAAAGAGGTTACATGAATTACTCAAGGCCACAAAACTAGGAGCAGATGTGGAAATTATCTGAATCAGTTCAGGGGTATGAGAAGAGCAGGCTGGCAGTGGGGGGTGAAGGAGGTAAGACATGGGTTCCCTGGAGGCCCCTGGCACCTGGCATGGGCAGCGGGTCCTTCTGCATACTCACCCTCTCAATCTTCTCCAGCCACTCCTTATTCTGAGCCAGCTCTGCCATGAACGCCTGATGCCGGAGCCATCTCTTATGCAGCTTGTGGCCGTCTTCCCGCGTGCTGTCTCGCGCCATCAGCATCTTCTCATGGATCCAGCCATCCAGCTGTGCAGGATGGGGGAGGGGCTCAGCCAATTCCCCACAACCTGCCATAGCCCCCCCCATCCCCTCCACAATGTCCCAGGTTCAGGGCCTAGGCTTCTAGGACTGGGGAGGGAGAGAAGGGTGGGATGGAAAAAGCTGTGCAAGTGAGGCCTTTATGGCAGGGGTGTGCAGCTTAAGCCCTTTCCTAGGGAGTAGGAGATGGATGAAAGGGTCCCCAGAATGCATCATCTCTTAGCCCTCTGTCCTCAGGGCAGCGCTTCTCAACTCCTCATAAGCCCTAAGCCCCAAAGTAGGGTTCCTGGGCCAGTCTTCCCACCCATAGCCAAATCAGCCCTCCCAAACAAGCCCTCCAACCTAATTTAGCTCACTTCCAATTCAGTCTTGCACCCCTCACCCCCAGCAATACTTAGACCCTTCAATTCAGTCTCAGCCACCTCCAATAAGGACCAATTCAAGATCTCCAACCCATTCCCAAAGGTATCAGGTGAAGCTCCCGTATCTAGTCCCAGACCCCCAATATGGCCAGCTGAACCCCTAAAAAACCTCCCAACTAGTGCCAAGTCTAGTTCCCTCTAAACCATCCCTCCAATGTGGGGTAGACCCATCCCCTGCAACCCAGATCCAGCCTCCTTAATGAGCCCACAGGACTCCCCAAATCCAGCCTTGAGGATCCAGCCCAAGACCACAGTTCGCCAAAACCATGATGCATTCTGGCCCCCAACCAAAGCCAACCCCCCAAATGCAAGCATCAGGGCTACCTTCTGGCTCCCCAAATGAGTCTACCCCAAATGAGATGCTACAAATCTAGCATCAGACTCTCCAGCATGGACCAGATAGAACCTCCGCAGCCAACCCCCACTCCCAAACTAAAGCCAGTTCTAGTGCCCCCACTCACCAACAAAACCAGTCATCCCAAATGCAAGCAACAGGAGTGGGCCCCTCTCACTACCCTCAGCAGGACCAGTCACAGGGCTGCTTTCTGAGCCACCCCTCCCTCCCAATGAGGCTTGTCCCTCAAGCAGGAACCTCCCCACTCATGACCAAACCTGGCACCTGGGCAGTCTGCTCCTCCCCTTTCTCCTCCCCCCTCAGTCACAAGATCCTCCTCCTCCCTCTTGGAAAAAAAAACAACAAAAAACCACGGACTCTGGCTTACAGTCATAGCCAAGGACAAATTCACAGTCGGCCAAACCCCACTCCATGTCCCCTGAGCATGTGTTCCCCAGAGGTCCAGGACAGCGTCATACTCCCTCATACATACACAGACACACACACGAGCCAAGTCAAATGCTGAATCCCCCAATGCTATCAGATTCCCGACAAGCAGGGAAGAGTTTGCCAATGGCAGCCACAGCTCATAGGGAAGGCAAAGCCCCTGAAGGAGAGGTACTCTGTCATCAAGGTAAAGCCCCCCAAAAGTGACTGACCCCCATCACTGAGGGCAAAGCCAGAGTCCCCAACAACCCAGGGAAAAAGCTCCCAAATGTCAGAGCCCTCCAAACCCAGAGCAAGTCCAAGATCCTCATCGCCCAAGGCAGACCCCCGCAAAAATGATTCGCCCCCATCATCTAAGGCTAATACAGATTCTGTAAGAACCAGGGAAGAATCTCTCCAAAGGTTAAGAGTCCCCCAACCCCAGGGAAAATCTCAGATGCCCCATTACCCAGAGCAGAGGCCCCTAGAGAGGTTGGGACCCCCTTAACCCCCGGGTCAAATCCACACTACCCCAGGAGTAGCCTTAGAAATCCTCCCTTTCCGCTACTCTCCCTTGGGACCCGGCCCCTCAGTCCGGCCCGCAGCAGCACCGCGGACAGCTCCCGGCATCTGGGCCCCTCCCCAGGGCTGGGGTCCCTGCGCCTTACCGACCCGCCCCCGCGCCGCCGGCGCCCCTCCCTCCCGCGGCGGGCGGGCGAGCACGCGCCCAAGCCCCCTCCCCCGCCCGCCTCGGCGGGGGTGCGCGTCAGCCCCCTCCCCTGGGCGCCCCCGAGACCTGAAGTGGCGGAGGCGTTGGCGGGCGGTCCCTGCAGCGGGCGGGCGGGCTCTCGCCCCTCTACCGCGACGGCGGCGGCAGCGGTGGTGACGGCTGAGTCTCCGGCGGACGCGCGCCCTATCCCCCGCCACCGCGCAGCGGCAGCGCGCCCGCCCGCGCGCGCCCCCTGCCTGCCTACGTGCCCGCCTCTCTGCCGGGCCCCAGATGCGCGTAGAGGAGAAATCATCACCCCCTCTAAAGCATGGGGAGGGGGGGTGTTCCTGCGCCATCTCAGATGATTGCTGCTTGGTCCAGAACAATCTAAAGAGAGGGGGAAGGGGCTCCTGGGCCAAATCAAACGGGTGGGGGGGGAGAAGGGGTAGGCTGGGGCCTGGGCTACCTCAGCTATGTGAGGGGGTGAGGTGGGGTGGGAAGGGGCTCAGATTCCTGGCTACCTCAGCTCTACAGGGGTGAAAAATATGGGAGGGCGCCGGAAATATCTCTTATAAGACTTCAGTCCAGAATAATCTCCAGTGGGAAGAAGGGGGACGGGGGTTCTTGAACTCATCTCTAGTGGGCTCGAGTCCCAGACCCATCTCTAATGGACTTGAGTTGGGAGGGGGAATATGGAAGCTCTTATCCATTTAATGTGTGGGGAGAACATGGGGGTTCACCATGGGGGGAATCAAATCATCTTTAATTGGAGAGATTCGGACCTAGTTCCTGAACCATCTTTGGTTGGGGGAAACTTAAGTACTGTATCATCGCGGAGGGGGTACTAATTATCCTGAGTCAGATAGATAGATGAGACCAGGACCATCTCTGTTTGGGATTAGGAAAATGTTTACTGGGCCATCTCTCATGGGGCCATCTCTTATGTGGTCAGGGTCCAGAATAGTTTCTATGGAATGCAGGGTAAGGAGAGAAAGGCAGCATATCTCCTGAGCTGTCTCTAATGGAGAAGGAGACCTGGACCACCTCTGATTTGGGGCGATCCTAACGGTTGTGTAGTTCATCTCTAAAGGGGCAGAGCTTGATTCCTGGACACTGTTAAAGGGGCGAAGGCTTGGTCGGGGACTGTCTCTGACCGAAGCTGCGCTCTGGGCTTCTGGTCCACCCACGGCTCCCACCACCCCTCTCCTGTCTCCCGTCCCTCTCTCCCCAGCAGAGAGCTTCTCACGAATCTCCGGCGGGGAAAAGTGAGATCAGCGCGCGTCCCCGCGGGACCTGTGGGCGCGGACGCGCGCCGTTGCCAGGGGCGCCCAAGGCCCCTCCCTCCTTCCCCAGCGCGTGGGTGGAGGAGACTTGAGGAGCATGCGCACTGAGGCCAGGATCCGCACGCCTCCTGGCGGCGCGAGGGGAACATCGCTCCGCGACCCATTTAGACGGGGCGTCCCCTCCCCCACTGCGCCTCAGTCCTGGAGCACTTCCCTGCCTAGGAAAGAAGTCCCTGTGCCCCAGCACAGCTGGAGTTCCTACCTCGTGGCAGTCTCGGAGGAAGTGCTGCAGCCCAAGTTGGTCGTGTAGCTTCTGCATCCATTGCTGGGCCCGTAGTTGGTTTTCTTGGCTCCTGGGGGTGGGGAGATAGGAATTGGGGGAAGCCTGTGTCTGGGGGCGCTGGCAGTAGGGCTGTGAGGGCGTCAGGCTTGGCAGGGCTAGGAACCTGGGGCATATGTACGAGCGAGGAAGAGGAGAGAGCAAGGTAGGGATGGGAGTAAAGGCAAAGAAACATCAGTGGGGGCAGAGCCAGGGACAGAGCTGGGGGAGGAAGAGAGAGGAGGGAGGGAGAGGAAGGCGGGGGAGAGAGAGAATGGGAGAGAGAGGGACAGAGACAGACAGATATCTGAAAAGAAAGAAATACCCTTAGACACAATCCCATAGAGAGAGATAACAGACCTATACAGTAAGAGATACCCAGAGAGATAAAAACTTAGAGAATGAGAGACACCTAGGGAGAAAGAGAGATCAGGAGGGAGGGATAAGATTGACGGGGGGGGGGGGGGGGTGGGTATGCAAAGGCTTAGAGAGATAAACAGGAACACATACAGGTACAAGACCAGAGACAAAGAGAAACAAAGACTTCAAGAAGGAATGATTGACAGAGACTTGGACGAGAGACAGACAAAGAAAGAGACCCAGAGATAGAGAAAATAGGAAAACACAAGGAAAGAAATGAAGCAAGGGTAGTGCCAGAGACAGAGAGAGAGATAGAGAGACAGAGAGGAGAGCAGTAGACAGGAAGCAGAGGGAAGGAAAGTGACAGAGAGGGTCCGGGGAGGGACAGCCCAAAAAGGGACAGGAAGAGAAGTGGCCAGATGCCCCCAGTAAAAGACACAGCCAGACAGACAGAAGGCTGCAACAGAGTTGGAGAGAGGGATGAGAGCAGGGCAAGGATAGATGCAGCTGGAGCCACACGGAGGCAAGGAGGGGCAGGCCCTTGGCCTAAGTGAGCTGGCCGGGCTGGACCCCGGCCCCGCCACCCCGGAGCCAGCAAGCACCGCAGCCCCACGCAGTCTGGCCTCCTGCCCACAGTGCAGGGCAAAGTGCCCAAGAGGCCTGGTGGAGAGGGCTGAGGGGGTCCCTCTTTGCTGTGCCTTGAACAAGCAGCTCCCAGCTCAGGGCCTTGGCATTGGCTGTTTCCTCTGCCTGGAATGGTCTTCCCCCCAAAGTGTACTCAAATGTCACGTTCTTAGCGAGACCCCTCCTGATCACTCCCCAACACTTTCTGGCTTTCTTTCCTTCTTTAACTTTCTCCTTTGCACTTAACACTATCTAACACACTGTATATGTTACATATTTCTCTTGTCTGTCCCCCCCCCCAGGATGTCATTCCATGAGGGCAGGAATTTTTTGTCTGTTTTGCTCACACCTGTATCCCCAATGCCTAGAAAAAGGAGCTGGCACACAGTAGGTGCTCAATACATATTTTAGGAATGAAAGAAAGCAAGAGAGACAGAGAGGCAGAGAGAAAGAGGGAGGGCAGAAATAAAAGTAAAATATCCGAGAGAGAGAGAGCGAGAGAGAGAGGCAGAAGAAAAGACAGAGAGATGCAGATATAGGTAGAAAAAACAAGGAGAGAGAGACAAAGAAATAGAGATACATAGTTGTACAGGGAGATGGAGGCAAAGAGATGGAGTGTGTGGGAGAAAGTTACAGAGAGAACCAAGGGCAGAGCTGGATGGAAGGGCCAGAGACAAGCAAAATATGTACTCCCTCCTGCCAAGACTCAGCTCAGGAACCAGGAAATAGGAAATGCCTCTGAAATTGAACCAGACTCAATCCCTCCAGGCCTTCACCAGCCAACTTGTCAAGCATCAGTCCTAGGGATGAGGAAAATCCCTTGTTTCCGGGAGGGTGAGAAAAGAGCTGTGACCTCTGGCAAGTCTGTTCCCCTCTCTAAGCCTCATGTGCCGAATGCAGACAAGATGCAAGAGCGCCCTGCACGCAGTGCTGGGCCAGGTTCCAGGCGAGGTGAGGCTCGTGGAGAGAGAAGTGACTTGCTCTGAATCTACAGGTTGAGAGGCAGAGCTGGGACTAGGACCTGGCCCTGTTTGACCCCAGGGCTCCCACGGCCCCCTGCATCTCTCCCATCCTGGCCCTGACCATTCTGGGCCATCCTTGTCAGACAGCACGCGAGCTCTATGAGGGCAGGAATCGTGTTCTGTCCTGGTCACCGCTGCGTGCCCAGCATTGCCCCACACAGGGCCTGGAACACAGCGTGGACTCAGTACTTGTTTAATTGCCTGAAGAATAAATGAATAGGGACTTCCCTGGTGGTCCAGTGGCTAAGACTATGTGCTCCCAATGAAGGGGGCCCGGGTTCGATCCCTGGTCAGGGAACTAGACCCCGCATGCTGCAACTAAAGATCCCACATGCTGCAACTAAAGATACCGCATGCCGCAACTAAAGATCCCGCACGCGGCAACAAAGCTCTCACGTGCTGCAACTACGACCCGGCGCAGAAAAATAAATAAATAAATAAATATTTTAAAAAAGAATAAATGAATAAACAATAGAATGAAAGGAGCCATTAATGACTGCAAAGGAATGAAGGCGCGACTCAGAAGGAACAGCCCTCCAGGCTCCTCCTCCTCCTCATTCTGCAGAGCCCGGCAGAGAGCAGACACTCAAGAAATGCTGGGTAAAAGAAGGAAGGGGCCAGGCCTGGAGTGGAGGACCCTAGATCATGAATTTGCATCCTCAGGATGAGAATCTCCATAAAAGTTTTCCTTTAGGAAACTCCAACCTTGTCCCAAATGAATTTAGGGAAAAAAGACGCCAGAGACCGAAAAGACAAGGGTCTGGGGCCTCGGGGCTGTGGATGGTGGTGGAGGGACTGGGTATGATTTCCATCAGGAGATAGAGGATAGAGCAGCACTGGGCTCTCTTCCTGCCTCGCTCATGCCAGAGAGGAGAAAGCTGGGGTCACCAGGACGGGCAGAAACAGCAACAATGACGGACAGAAAGAAGTGGGCCTGGGCTTCCCTGGTGGCGCAGTGGTTGAGAATCTGCCTGCCAATGCAGTGGACACGGGCTTGAGCCCTGGTCTGGGAAGATCCCACATGCCGCGGAGCAACTGGGCCCGTGAGCCACAACTACTGAGCCTGCGCGTCTGGAGCCTGTGCTCCGCAACAAGAGAGGCCGCGACAGTGAGAGGCCTGCGCACTGCGATGAAGAGTGGCCCCCACTCGCCGCAACTAGAGAAAGCCCTCGCACAGAAACGAAGACCCAACACAGCCAAAAATAAATAAATAAATAAATAAATAAATTTTTTTTAAAAAGAAGTGGGCCTGAAGGAAATCCTATAAAGGACTCTGCTTGAGGGCTGGGTTTTTTTTTGTTTTTTTTTTTGCGGCAGGGAGGGGCTGCTGTTTTGTTCAGGGCTTACAATAGTGCCTGGCGCACAGCAGATGTTAACATTTTAACAACCAGTCCGGCTATCCCAGGCTGAGGGCAGGCTTGGGAGAGAAACTTTTCATTGTACATCCTTTTGCAGCTTTTGGGTTATCAACCATAAGTTACCTTTTCACAGATCATCAATTTAAATCGAATCTAAAGCAATATGGAATTAAATAGAAATCAAAGACACAGAGAGGGAATTCCCTGGAATTCCAGTGGTTAGGGCTCCACGCTTCCATTGCAGGGGGCATGGGTTCGATCTCTGGTCGGGGAACTAAGATCCCGCAAGCAGCGTGGCACGGCCAAAAAAAAAAAAAAAAGAGAGAGACAGAAGAGCAGAAATGTGATGGAAAGAAAGGGAATTCTGGCCTCCTCGCCCCTCCCCTGTGCCAAGATCCCACCCCCTGTGCCCCTGGGGTCTGAGGGACCTACTTCTCCAGCAGCCGAGTCACGGCCTCCTGGGCCTGCTCCCCGTAGGCGTTGCCCTGTCTCAGCAGGCTCTCAGCAGCCTGCACGGCCACCTGCATCTTCTGCTGGTTCAGCTCCATCGTGGTGAGAAAATCCCGGTGCCGTTTCAGTGCCTCCTCCACCGACTCCACGGTGCCCGGCAGGTCCAGACCCGACAGTGCCATCTCCTGGGAATGGGGGAGGGGTGATGCTCCGTTTAGCCCTGCTTCATTCCAGGACCAGGGAGAGGCTGCCAGCCTGCCTTGCCACCACTTTCCTCTCCCTTGCTCACTGTGTTCTAGCATTGAACACGCCAGGCATGGTCCCACTTCAGATCCTTTTCCCATGCTGGTCCCTCCAGATAGCCCCATGGCTGGCTCTTTCACTTTCTTCAGGTCTCTGACCATCTGTCAAAAATAGCATCCTCCTCCCCCAGCCATATCTCTTTATCCTGCTTTATTATTTTTCATAGCATATACCTGACATGATATTATATATGCTATTACTTGTTTATCATCTCCTCCCCCACATACACACACACTAGAATGCCAGCCACACGAGGCGGGATTTTGTGTTTTGTTTCCTCTGTGCTCAGCCGCAGAATAGTGCCTGGCACAGAGGAGGCACTCAGTAAATATTTGGTTAATTGCTGAAGACTGACCTGGGTCCTGTGTGACTTTAAGGAAGTTCTTTCCCTCTCTGGGGTTAGTTTTCTAACTGGTAAAATGGGTGGATCAGAAAGGGTCTCTCAAGGCCACCTCAGCTCCAATGTTTAGTAACCTCATGATTCCAGGGGCCCCCTGTCTGTTTCTCCAGATAATCCTCTAACTGGGTCAGCTTTCTCTAGATAACCAGCACAGGTAGTCATGCTTTCTAAAATGATCCCTAGGGACTTCCCTGGTGGTCCAGTGGTAAAGAATCCACCTTACAATGCAGGGGACGCAGGTTCGATCCCTGCTCAAGGAACTGGGATCCCACGTGCCATGGGGCAACTAAGCCCGCGTGCCACAACTGCTGAGCTCGCGTGCCTCAACTAGAGAGACCGTGTGCCGCAAACTACAGAGCCCACGCGCTCTGGAACCCGCGCGCCACAACTAGAGAGAAGCCCACGCCATAATGAAAAATCCCGCATCCCACGGGCCGCAACTAAGACCTGATGCAGCCAAATAAATAAATTAAATGATCCCTAAAAGCTGGTACCTACTCTTGGACAATCTGAAAACTGTGTGTTCCATCTTGTCCAAATCCTCAAATTTGGTTCCCATCCCAGAAAGATCCCCCAAATGGATCAGCTGTTCCCAGATAACCATGGCACTTGATTCCTCAAGCCATAAAGGCAGTTACCCTCTCCAGAGAATCTGCAAATTGCCATTCCCAATAAGAAGATAATCTGCTAATTTAGGCCCCCAGAACCACTTAATCCACCATCATTTACTGACCCCAATAATCTCTCAGCCCGAATTCCCTCTACCATAATCTTCATCCTCTGTTATCCACCCCAAGATCTTCTTTAAACCCCATTAACCATCACCAATCAACCTCATACTCTTATTTCCTTCCAGACAATCCACAAACCCAAGAAGCCACTCCAATGAACACCCAAATGCATTACTTACTCAGAATAGTCCACAAACTGTTAGTCACCTAAACTAAGACACCACCCCACACATCGTAATCCTCAAATTCTATTACACACCCACCCACACATGTTCACACCGGATGCTCCACAAACCCAGCCATCCGTATCAGATACCTGCCACACACACACACACACACACACACACACACCCCGCCGCTGACAGCAGATAAGCCACGAAGCCAGTGGTCCCCGCAGACACACTTCTCCGCACATTTCCCTGTCCCCGAAATCCCCCGCGGCCTCAGACCCCCACCCGCGTCAACCCCGAAGCGGGCACCTGGTCGCGCAGCACCGCCCGCGCCTGGCGTAGGTCGCGCAGAAAGAGCTGGTAGACGTGCGCCTGGACCAGCGCCTCCCTGCGCGCCTCCCACAAGCCGAGCAGCTTGTGCCAGCCAAGTTCGAGGTGCGGCAGCCACTCGTCGAGTGCCAGGCCCGGGCCCAGCTCGGTGCCGTCGCCCGCCAGCAGTGCCTCGCTGGCCGCCACGATGCGCGCGAAGTCCTCCTCGCGCTGATCCACTTCCTCCTTGAGGGCGGCGTGGCGCGCCAGCAGCGCGTCCGCCTCTTCCAGGCTGCCGGGCAGGGGCCCCTCGCCGCCGCCCGCCGTCTCCTGGGCGCGCACCAGCCAGTCCAGGAAAGCGTCCAGGTCGTGCAGGAAGCGCTGTAGGCGCCCGGCCGCCGCCAGCGCCTCGCCACAGGCCTGAGCCGCGCCAGCCAACGCGCCCCACTCGGCGCCCAGTTCCTCGGCACCCTGATGCAGCCGCGCAGCCTGAGCCGGGAAGCGCACAGCCAGCAGGGCCGCCTCCTCCTGGAGGGCCGCCTGGCGTGGCTCTAGCGCTTGCAGAGCAGCCTCCAGGCCGCTGAGGCGCCACTGCAAGGCGCCGCCCGCGCGGGGCGCGCTCTCCACAGCCCTCCGCTTCTCGCGCACCTGGGCGCGCACCTCCGCCACCTCCAGCAGGTGGTTCTCCACCAGCAGCACCGCGTTCACCTCCTCTTTGCGTTGTTCCGCCAGCTCCACGATGCGGTTCCACCTGCCCAGGGGAAGCAGGGCGGCTTAAGGAGGACGGAGACCCCTCTTGGGTGTGGAGGGCCCATCGACCCTAGGTAGAACCCAGCCACTGTGTGACCTTGGAATGTCACCTTATCTCACCGAGCCCCAGTTTCTGTCTGTGTAAAATGGACTCTACCGGGTACATTTGCTTAGAACAGCGGTTCTCAAAATGTAATCTGAGCAAGGGCAAAACTATCTTCATCAAAATGCTAAGATGCTATTTGCCTTTTCACTTTCATTCTGTCCCGAGTGTACAGTGGAGTTTTCCAGAGGCTGCAGGACAAAGACTGACTGCAGAAGCAGACCTGAGAACTCAGCTGCCTTCTCTTAAGCCAGACGTTAAACAGATGTGCAAAAACGCAGAACAACGCCATCCTTCTCGCTACATTTTTTTTTGTTTTGAAAGGTTTTTCTTTTTTCATTAAAACATGTTAGCTATGTTAACAGACTAAGTTTATTATTGTTATTTTTAACGACGTAATATTTTTAAATTACTCAGTATTAATTTCTAATATAGTCAATATTGATAGATATAACCCACTAAAACAAGCTCTTTGGGGTCCTTAATAGTTTTTAAGAGTGCAAAGTGTTCTGAAACCAAAGAGTGTGGGCACTGCTGGCTTATGACATCAGATAATACGTTGGATGCAATGAATAGTTACTGAGCATGTACTATAAGCCAGGTGCTAAGGCAAACCTGTTTTATTCCAAAATAAATAAATGGGGAAAATTACGCATTGCCCTGTGCCTTCAGGCAAGTGATGATATTTCTCTGGGCCTCAGTTCCCTTTCATAGGCAGTGTATGGTCCAGTTTATAAGCACAGAATCCGAGCCAGACAGCCTGGCTGTGTCAGGCTCAAAGTCAAATCTGAGCTATGTACCCTTTGGTTAGTAACCTTCTCTGTGCCTCAGTTTCCCCGCCAGTAAAATGGACATCGCACAGTACCTACCTCATAGGGGTGTTGTGAGAGTCAAATGAGTTATGGTTTGTGAAGTGCTAAAAACAGAACCTGTTAGCGACTATTACTGAGTGGGGATAATAGTCCCCACTATTGATATGGGGACTTGATATGGTCCCGAAGACCATATCAGGGCCTTTGCCTTGGCTGTGCTCCCTGCCTGGAATGCTCTGTACCCTCCCTCCCCTCCCCCATATGTACTCTTCCTGTGGCTGGATCCTTCTCGTTCCCCCCACCCCCCTTTTTTTAAGCTCTGCCCTCACCATCCTGAAATCCTTTTCTCAGTCAGCCCCCAGGGAAGTGGCCCCAAAGCAGGCTGCCCTCCCTTCTCAGGGAAGCTGAAGGAAAAGGGCTTCCCCCAGGTCCACCCGAGCCCCCCGGGTCCCTCACCCGGAGGACCCACCTGATGGGGGGACCTTCCTTGGCTGCCTTCTCATCCCCTTTGAGGGCCCAGCTCAAAATGTTATGGCTGACCACAAGATCTAAAATCACCCCCAAGCTCCAGTTATGCCCTACCAGGTCACTCTATTTCCTGCATAAATCCTTAAAACTCTCTAAATATCTTGTTCACGTATTAGTCTATTTGTGAACTCTCTGTCACCTCTAGAATGGACACACCACAAGGGCAGAAATGAGGACTCTGAAATCAGAAGGACTCAAGTTCAAGTTCTGCTCTGGTCAGATCTGCCATGTGAACTTGGGCAAATCATTTCCATCTCTGATCCTGTTTCCTTATTTGGAGAATGGGGATAATTATGTCCACTTCATTGGGTGTTTAATGAGTTCATATGGCTAAAGCACTTAGCACATCATCTCACTAAATGCCGTAAATCACTATTGCTGTCATTATCCTTTTAGGCCCTGGTGCCCTGGGATTGTTGAGTCTACAGAGACTTGGAAATCACTGGATATTGGGATCTTCCAGCACAGCAGTTAAGGGCACAATCTTTGGAGTCAGACAAATCCAGGCTTGATCCCCATAACTTGCCATGTGACCTCAGGCCACCTTCACCTCTCTGAGCCCCCATTTCCTCCTCTCTCACATGGGTAATTTACACCCCACAGAATTGCTGGGAAGACTGAATATATATATATATGATCAAGAGCCCCAGTTCTGGATTCAGGCAGAACTGGGTTTGATTCCTACTTACTAGACTGAGTAAGCTTGAATAAGGATTTCACCTCTCTGGATCTGTGTCTTTATCCATGAACCCTACCTTGCAAGAACTGTTGGCAGTGTTCGAGCGGGAAAGATTTAATTTGTTGCTATTCTTAAAGAGTTCTGAATTCTGGAAACTTTACTATGGAAATTGGGATATTGGGAGATAAAACAAAAGTGCTTGGAAAATTTCCCGGCAGATAGTGGATACTCAATAAATCATTTCTGAACAAGTAAATTAATACCCCATTGAAATGTATTGTGTCCTCATTTTACCACATCACCACTAGCACTGGGTATTTTAATTTTTTTCAAGATTTTGCTAATTTACTAGATGGCCCTTATCATCTCCGGGATTTGAAAGTGCACGTTCTTGACTTCTACAGTTGGTGAATGAGGAAAAGAATGATGGGAAGAACTGGTGTGGGATACCTAGAAGAACTTCCAGCCCCAGGCCTCACCTACCTGCTGTTGAGGTGGTCCTGGCAGGAGCGCACCTCCTCTGAGCTGGGGTGGCCTCCTTCCACCAGTTCCTGAACTGTGTGGTTCACATCCAGGACACGGTCCATCAGACTGTTCATCTCCTGGTCCAGACTCTCAAATCTGCAGAAGAAGGATGGACGTGCTCAGAGAGGCCTGGACCCTGGGGACCTGTTCACTGGCTTTTGGGAAGCTGCCTTCCCCTGGTTCTTCTCCTAACTCTCAACCTCACCTCCTCAGGCTCCTTTGCTGGCTCCTCTTCTTCTACCTGCCACTTAAATGTTAGATTCCTCAGGGCTCTGTCCTGGGCCCTCTGAGCTTTCCCTCACATCCTGCCTGGCCCATCTCACACACTCCCACAGTCCTTGCCCCTGAACCCATCACTCACACATCTGTCTCCAGCTTCAACCTCATTCCTTTTGAACCTGTCTCCAACATTAAAGCCTGCTGTGCATCTCCTCCAGGGTCCTCACTGTACTCAAACTAGCTTCAACATCTCCCCCAATTTGTTCTTCTTCTGGGTCTCCATCTCAGGGACAGCCCCCGCCCCCATTCCCTGGGCTCTGTTTTGGACAAACACTCCCCCCAAGCCTGTCTGCCCCCATGGCCTGTCTACTTGGGCTCCAGCCCTGGTCCAGTCCTGTCCTCTCCTACCTGAATCCTCCCCCCAGCTGCCTCTCTGGGCTCCCAGCCACCATTCTCACCCCCTCTAACCTACCCTCCACATGGCAGCCAGGGAAATCTGTTTTAAGCTGGCCATGGTCCTCCCTTGTTTAAAACAATGCCCAAGGCTGTGGCTCGGGTAACTGTGGGCACAGTAACAGCGGGGACCAGGCCTGTGTTTCCAGCAATGCTCAGCGCAAGACCTGGAACAGGGCAGGAGCTCAATAAGTACCCACTGAATGAGTGGATGGATGAACATGCTGAGAGAGAGAGGTGCAGAGGGTTCATCCACTATTTTAACAACCCATTTCTAAATCTGCCAACAGACAAATCAGTATCTAATGTGTCACATGGTGGTAACTGCTATGAAGAAATGTGAAGTGGGGTGAGGGAAGAGAAAGTGACAAGGGTCAGAACAATTTTATAGCTAGGGAGGTAACATCTATGCAAGGGCAGTGGGAGTCCCAGGGAGAGGGGTCAGGCTGGGACACCCCTGGAGGAGCTCAGGTTAATTTCGTGCCAGGTGACTATAAGCCTCATAGTAATAATAGCAGCTGCTCATGGAATGCTCCCTGGACCCAAGCATTTGCTAAGTAGTTTGCACATACTAAGTCATTTATTGTTCTCCAGTAGCCTGTGAGGTTGGGACTAATATTCCCATTTTACTGGAACCCCCGGTTCCAGGTGAGTGGACATGGGAACTGTTGAACCAAGGAAGGCGAGACTGTGTGCGTGAGAAAGGGGACCGGGGAATCCCACCAGGGCGCGCTCACCGGTGCTGCACCACCTCGACGTCGTCGAGTGAATCGGGCACACGCATGGCGAGCAGCCACTGCTCCTTCTCACCGATCCACAGCTCGCACGCGTGCACCTCGCCGAACATGCGGTAGACAGCGAGGGCATCCCGCAGCCACTGGCGCCGCAGAGCAGCCACCTCGGTCACCTCGGAGAACAGCTGCTCGGCCTCCACCACGCGCACCTGCAGTGCCACTACCAGTGGCCCGGCGCCGCTGGCGCCCCCCAGTGTCGCCAGCTGACGCCGCAGGCCGCCCACGGGCCCGCGATGCGCCTCCACCTCCCCGGTGAGCGCGCGGTGCTGGCGGGCCAGGCGGCGGCTGGATGCTTCGTCGTGGCCGAAGTCGCCCGCGGCTGCTAGGCGGTAGGCGTCGCGGAGCCAGTCCAGGAGCCCGTCGAGGTCAGCACCGAACTGGTGCAGCGCCCGCGCCTCCTGCAGCCGCCACTCGCGCCGCGCCACCGCCTCTTCCAGCCGCTGCCAGCGCCGCCGCGCGCTCGCCGCGCGCTCCGTCAGGCCCGCCAGGTGCACCGTCTCGGCGCCCGGGCCCACGGCGCCACCGGCCGCGGCCAGCTCCTCGCCGCGCCGCAGGGCCTGCTGCAGCAGCGCCCGCCGCCCGCCCACCTCGCCCTGCAGGATCTTGTGCTGAGCCAGGAGGCGCGCGGTGCTGTACAGGTCGTGGGCGCCGCCCGCCGCGCCCGCCGCGCCGCCGCCGCCGCCCGCCGCCTCTAGGAGGCGCTCCTTGTCGCGGGCCCAGCTCTCGGCCTCCTCCAGCTCCTGCAGCAGCGCCCACAGGCTGCGCGAGGCCTCCAGTTCCGCGCGCCGCCCAGCCGCCCGCTCCTGCAGCTCCGCCAGACAGCCGTGCACGTGGTTCACGCGGTTGCAGATGACCTGCGGATCGCAGGGCTGGTAACCTGGACCAGGAAAAGGGGCAGATCCCGGGTTGGGCACGGGCCAGGAGGCGTCCAAGAGAGGGTGGTACAAGGCTACCTGCCTAGTTCTTGGCCCGACTTCATCAGATGCCAGGTTACACCTCCCCTCCTCCAGGCAGCTTTCCCTGACACCCCAAATCTGGAGCAGGCGCCTTCTCTGGCTCTCCCAGGCTTCTCTGCTTCCCATCCCAGCCCAGACCACTCTGCCTGTGACTCCTTCACCCAGCTCTGAACCCTCTGGGCCGTCACTGACAGTCTGTCTCCCCTACTAGACTGGGAGCCCTGTAAGGACAGGGCCAGGGACTGTCTCCAGCACACCATGTCCCCACCACTGCCCAGCACAGGTTAGAGCCCAGAGCAGTCACCTAGTGAAAATGGTGACTTATTGATTGAATGATGAATGGAAACAGAGATTCAGAGAATCCTAGAATGTGTATATTTAGTGTAAATATACAGTGTTTTCCCTTCAGAAATGGACCAGATGAAACTTCTCTACTCTTAAGCTATGCTTCTGGGTTCCCTCTCTCATCCTCTGTCACCTTATCTATTAACCCAGTGATGACCTAAACTCCTTTTTTGTCTTCAAATATTTCACCTTCCTCCTGGACCTCTGGTTTGTGACTGAGAACTGTGAGATTAACTTAATGGGTTGCAGCCAGCATTTCTTTAATGAAATGGACTAGAATGAATAGAAAATATCAGAGGTAAGAGGAAGCATTGTTTTATAAAGACTTTGTGTCTCTGTGTGTCTGTGTGTGTGTGTGTCTGCACGTGTGCCTGTGAACTCTGGGTCATGAGGTAAATGTATTTCTTACTGGGTCAAAACAGTATGAGAGACACTGCCCTAGATGGCCTGTGGGATTTCTGCATTTCTGGACATTCACTGAAATTGACCCAAATACGGAGGCATCCAACTGAATAATAAACATCAACAGCATCCATGTATCTGGCCCTTACTCTGACACACTGTCATTTAATTCTCACAACCATTCTACGAGGCCAGTATCCTCCTTAGCCCCATCTTGCAGATGAAGAAACTCACACCCAGGGAGGGAAGCTACTTGCCCAGGATCAGCTAAGAAGTAGTCGAGCAGGACGCCACACTCTGGACCACTTATCAGACAGCGCTGCCTCCCGTCACCATGACAACACACACCCCACACTAGCCTCTTTGCTGTTTCCACGGTGCTGCTGGCGCATTGTCACCAGGCACCGAAACCTCACAAGGAAAAGACCGAGGGAGCTTCCTTGACAAATATCTGTAAGAATGAGGATGAAGAGTGAAGATAAAGGTCATATCACATGAAGATGAAGGTCACCTCGTGGGGTCATGAGGTTGGTGATGGGCTGAGCTAGGATGGGGATGTCCGCACTGGGACTTGGAAGGAGACCTCAACATCTGCTCTTAGGACATGACCCAGTCCATGAGGGTGAGAAACCCCTGACCATCCTGCAAGCTGCACAGCCTCTTCCTTTCCTAACAATGCTCCAGGATTCCCAAGGGCCATGGCTCCAGATAAAGGAGTGAGACAGACCAGCCTCCAAACCCTCTCTCTGATCAGCTCTGCGGCTTTGGGCCTCAGTTTCCTCATCAGTGAGAAAGAAAAAAGCAGCCCTGATGCTGTCAGCACTCATACACAGTTGCACAGGACAAAATATCAGACAAGACCACTCTGCAATAGGGATGGAGCGGGACGAAGACAAGACCGTTCCACAATCACGTCTGAGAGCACCCAAAACAAAGTCACTGTGCAAACCACAAAAACGGCCACCCCCCTGCCCGCCCCCTCACCTGGCCAAGGTGAACCACTCCTGCCAATCCTGTTCCTCCCACTACCTGGATAAAAATGATTAAGATGCGCAATCATCTAATTACCCCCACTTCCTGACAGCATCCAATCTGCAGCAAAACACACTATGTTAAATCATCCCAAATCACCTAACACAAGCCCACATCCTATAACAAGCCCCTCTTAACATCCTCTTACTAAGATGCCCCATGGTTCCCCTGGTGTGTGCAAAGAACCAAAAAACCCAGCTTGGTTTGACTACAGCAGGGTTCCTGGTGGTCTTTGGCTGGAGGGCGTTGACATCAGTAAAATGAGAACGTTTTTAGAGCCAGTCTGGGTTTTGCCTATCAGCATCCATGTCCCTGCTTCTGCTAATGGCGCCCCAACCCCCTCCTTCTCAGTTCATGTCTTTGGAGGGAGCTGACCCCACTCTTGGCTCTGGGAGGGCATGTCACATAGATGTGGCCAATTAGATCACTGGATAGCCTGGGGCCATTATGCTTGGCTGAGTGATGGGAACGGGACCCACAGTGGGCTAATGAAAACTTTCCTTGGACCTTTTGCCAGGATATTGAGAGAAAGGGGCCTGTCTCTTGCTGGGTCTGCAAAGCTGCTGGATGATCCCAGATTTACACCACAAGGGGAGGGACAGCCCAATAGTGACACAAACATAAAGGCTGGAGTCAGAGACAGATGGAGTCTTAAAAGCATCACTGAACTATCCCTGGATCCAGCCATACCTGAAGCAAAACTCATCCTTTCCTGCACATTTAGTTACATCAGCCAGTACATTCCCCTTTCCTCCTTAAGTGAATTGAATTGAGTTTCTATCACTTGATGCTAAACAGGCCTTGACAATAATTACCTTACCCAGTCTTTTTACGGTATTCACTGAGATCGGCTGTGAAAGGCTTAGCACATAACAAGTGCTCAAGAAACGTGAACTATGACTGCAGAATCTCAAAGCAGGAAGAAGTCCTGTGGTCCAACCTCTCACTCAAGGCACTAATTTCCCATGTGATATCCCTGATGGAGTGTGATCCTAGTTGGTGCTTGGATGCCTCCAAAGATGGGGAGCTCACTCCTTCATTCTGTCTCTCAGGAGACATTCTACTTCTATTAGCAACAGCCCTCAAAGTCTCCACCCCAATCCCCAACCTCAGACTCACCCTGAAGCTGGGAGAAACGCAGGGCAGCAGCATTGAGCGCCTCCACGCGCTCACTCTGGGCCGAGATGTCCCCCTCCAGCAGTCCATGCTTCTGCAACAGGTCCTCTGCCTCCACCAGGTGCTGCCCACACTCCCGGGACAGCAGCTGAGCCTACAAGTAGGGGCAGCCCTGAGTATATTTTTGGCATTGGCCCTTAGGCCACCCCCCCCCCATCGCCCATGCCAGCCCTCTGCTTCTCTACTCCATCACTTGAACTCTGATCTGTCTCAGTCTCCGTGTGTCTGTCATCATCTCTCTCCATCTCTGTCTCTCTGGATGTTCCATCTCTCATCATCTCCACAATTCTGGGCTCTGTCTATGTCACCGTGTCTCCCTCTCTATGCCTCCATCTCCCCCTTCTTCTGTCTCTCTTTGCCTTCCCCCCTTTCTCATTTACACTTCTGTCTCCATCTCGACCTCTATCTCTTTCTTTCCATGTCTCTCTCTCTTTTTTTAAAAAATATTGGGACTTCCCTGGTGGTCCAGTGATAAAGAATCCACCTTCCAATGCAGGGGACGCAGGTTTGATCCCTGGTCAGGGAACTAAGATCCTACATGCCGCAGGGCAACTAAGCCCACGCGCCACAACTACTGAGCTCGCACATCTCAACTAGAGAGCCTGCGTGCTGCAAAACTACAGAGCCCACACGCCACAACTACAGAGCTCATGCGCCCTGGAGCCTGTGTGCCACAACTAGAGAAGAGAAAACCCTCATGCCACAACTAGAGAGAAGCCCGAGCGCCGCAACGAAAGATCCGGCATGCCTCAACTAAGACCCGACGCAGCCAAAAATAATTAATTAATCTTTTAAAAAACATTTATTTATTTATTTATTTGGCTGTGCTGGGTCTTAGGTGTGGCATTCGGGATCTTCCATTGCAGCATGTGAGATCTAGTTCCCTGACCAGGGATCGAACCTGGGCCCCCTGCATTGGGAGTGTGGAGTCTTACCCACTGGACCACCAGGGAAGTCCCTCCATGTCTCTCTTCGTGTCTGTATCTCTCTCTCTTTGCTTCCATCCTTCATATCTCCATCTTGCTCTGTGTCTGTCTATCTATCTCCAGTAGGTCTCTCTCTTTCTCACATGGATTCCATCTTCCTATGTGTCTTTCTCTGTAGCCATTTAGATTTCTGTTGCTACCTTTGGGTCTGCTTCTCCAGCTCTCTCTCTTTCTTTCTCTGATTTCTCTTTCTCTCAAACTGTCGTGATCTTCCTCTGACTTAATCTCTCTGTCTCTGTCTGTCCCTGACTCGCTCTGTCTCCATATTACTGTGCATTTTTATCTATTTCTCCAGATATTTTTCTCTCTCACACACACTTTCTTTTTCTGCCTCTCTGTCTCTCTCTGTATCTTTCACTCTTTCTTTCTGTCCCCCTTTCTCTTTACCTCTTTCTGTCTCTCTCCCCTTCCCTCTCCATCTCTGACAGCTCTTTCCGTGTGTATACACTCTCCTCCCCTTGGGGCAGGCCACGCCCATCACTGGCCCCCGATCTGGCCCCTACCTGCATCTCCTCCATCCAGTCCACCATGTACACCATCTCCTGGAAGACTTTCTGCAGGGCCAGGTTCTGCTCGAGCCGTGTCCGCCGGGCACCTACCAGCCCAGTCAGCAGGGCCCACTGCCGCAGGACACTGTCACGCTGGGCTGCCACTCGGCGGGCATCATAGTAGCCTTCAATCGCCAATGCCTGGGCCAGCTCTGCCACGCCCTGCACCCGCTCCTCATAGGCTGCAATGTCTGCCTCAATCGCTTCATGCTTCTTCATGGCTGCCTCCACTGCTGGCAGCTCATACCCAAAGTTGTCCTGGGGCAGGGCAGGCCACAGACACTCATCCACGTTGCCTCAGCAGTCAACCTGTTACCTTGAGCCTGTGTGACCCTGGAAACTCCCCCACCGGCTCCTGTTACTCTGGAGACCAGTCCCATCCTTCTCTGTTACCCTGGAGACCAGCCCCACCACCCCAAGTTACCCTGGAGACCAGCTCCACCCTTCCCTGTTACCCTGGAGACAAGCCCCACCATCCCCAGCTACCCTGGAGACCAGCCCCACCACCCCAAGTTACCCTGGAGACCAGCTCCACCCTTCCCTGTTACATCTCTAACCCTAAACTTGTTACCCAGGAAATAGGCCCCATACTTCCGTTTCCTTAGAGACTGGGGACCAGGCCTACCATATCCTGTTACTTAGGAGACCAATTCTATCCTCCTGAGTTACCCTGGACACCAGATAACAACCTCCTTTGTCACTTAAGAGATAATTAAATATTCTCCCTATTCTGTCCTCTCTAGTTACCCTGGAGACCAGTCTCACCCTCCTATTACCCTGGAGAGCAGTCTCACCCTCCTATTACCCTGGAGAGCAGGCCCACACCCCTCCCCCACCAAACACTTAGGAAACCAATTCTCCCTTCCCACCTTCATTTGTCACCTAGGAGACTAATCCAACACTTCTCTGTTGCTTAGGAGATCAAGTCTCTCTCTCTGGTCCCAGGGCCATCAGCGCCACCCTCCCTCCCTTTCCCCCGGAGCCAAGCCCTACGCCCTGTACCTGGGAGACCAGGCGCTGGTTCTCATTCAGCCAGCTCTCCCTCATAGCCACCTTGTGGTCAAACCTCTGGGCTAGTAGTTCCAGCTTCTCCTGCCGGATCAGCTCAGCCCGTAGGGCAGCCTCCCGCTCATGTTCTGCCTTCTCCAGCTGTCCCCATGCCTAAGGAGGCAGGAGGAGGCAGTCAGATTCCAACAACTGCCCACAGTTTAATGGTCCTGGCTTCTCTATTTGAGGTCACTCCTAGCACTTATGGCACCTTTGCGCAGATTGGAAAAAAACGTTGCTTCCTCGGGACCCTTTACTGATGGAAAAACCATCAGAATGAATATCCAGTCCATGATGTCTGCAATGTGAATGGCTCCCTTGAGCAGTGCACAACCTACACAATTTCACAGAGCAACCCTTCCTCTCCCCTACATCCTCAGCCTCACCTTGTCAATATCCCAGATGCCACAGCCCTCCCGGGGCACGTAGAGGCGACGGTTGCTGGCACGCAATTTGCTCTGGATGCTGAAGAGCAGCACCTCCAGGTTCCCCTTCTCCTGAAACCTGAAGGGGCCTGAGCTCAGGAACCCTGCCTTCACACCTCCACCTGCTACCCTCCCTCCTGAGCTGGGCCTCACTTGACGGGCTTCTCCAGCGTGCAATAGGCTGTGAAAGCCTGAAGCTGCTGCTGCACCCCACTCAATGAGTTGGCAAACTTCTGGTTGCTGATGAGGCCCACGGTGCGGTGGATCCAGGCCAGCAGCTCGGCTGCCAGCTCCTCGTAGCGCTCAATGATCTTCCCCACCTCCAACACCTGGTCCAGGACCTGACCCGGCAAAGGAAGGTGGGGTCAGCCTCATCCCAGATATGCCCCCATATGGTTCCCAGGCTCCCACCCTCCCCATTCCTTGGCTCCTCTTACCTTCCCAATTCGCTTCCCCTCCACAGCCAGAGCCTTCATCTTAGAGAAATAATGGTAGAAAGAGACCACATAGGTGATGATGGACTTCTCATCTGGAGCCTCCATGTTCACATCTGATGATTAAAGGAGAGTGAGGGAGCATGATGATGAGCGCTCTGACAGAGAGACTGAAGGTATTAAGTGGTGGGAGGGAGAACTCACTCTTACTTGCTGTGTGACCTTGGGCAAGATAACTAACCTCTCTGTTCCTCAGTTTTTGTATCTGCCCAGTGGGCATCTACCTCATGGGATTAAATAGTGCCTGACACATATAAACCACCATAGAGAAATTATCTATAATGATTTCTTTTTTTTGGCTGCTTTGGGTCTTCGTTGCTGTGCACGGGCTTTTCTCTATTTGCAGTGAGCAGGTTTTTCTCTCATTACGGTGGCTTCTCTTGTTGCGGAGCATGGGCTCTAGGCACGCGGGCTTCAGTAGTTGCAGCTCATGGGCTCAGTAGTTGTGGTGCACGGGCTTAGTTGCTCCACAGCATGTGGGATCTTCCCGGACCAGGGCTCGAACCCGTGTCCCCTGCACTGGCAAGTGGATTCTTTTTTTTTTTTTAATTTATTTATTTATTTATTTATTTGTGGCTGTGTTGGGTCTTCGTTTCTGTGCGAGGGCTTTCTCTAGTTGGGGCAAGTGGGGGCCACTCTTCATCGCGGTGCGCGGGCCTCTCACTACCGCGGCCTCTCTTGTTGCGGAGAACAGGCTCCAGACGCGCAGACTCAGTAGTTGTGACTCACGGGCCTAGTTGCTCCACCGCATGTGGGATCTTCCCAGACCAGGGCTCGAACCCGTGTCCCCTGCATTGGCAGGCAGATTCTCAACCACTGCACCACCAGGGAAGCCCTGGCAAGCGGATTCTTAACCACCGTGCCACCAGGGACGTCCCTCTATAATGGTTTCTGGAACACACTATTCTACCTTCTACCTCAGGGCCTTTGCACATGCTGTTCTGTCTGAAACACTGTTCCTTTTCTTCATGCCAAACTCCCACTCATCCTTCAGGGCTCCACTCGACTTAAGTTTACTCAAATAAGCCTTTCTGTTCATCCTGTCTAGAGACGGTCTCCTCCTGTTATTCTTCCTCATAACATCTTATCATTTCCTCCTAGAACGAATCACAATTTATAATTACATATTCCCTTATGTGATTATGTTCTTACCTAGAGTTTGAGCTCCATGAGGACAAGGGCTATGCCTGTCTTTTGCCACTGTTCCTTCCATGCCCAGCACACAGTAGGAGCTCAATAAATACATACACTAAGTGTATGAATGGTATGTGAAGTTTGAGGTCAAGGACACGGCCTTTGGAGGCAGCCTGAGCTTGAATCCCAGCTCAACCACTTACTCACTGAATATCCTTATAAAATAGACCTAACTTCTTTGAGCTCAGTTTCCCCATTGTTACAGTAAGGATAGTCACAATGCCAGCCACCTAGAAACACTATCAGTATTAGAGAGAATAACCTGGCACAGAGGAGAAACTCAGTAAATCCTGATTATCATTTTAATTTACTCATTGAATGCACAGCATTATACTTTGCCCTTATTCTTCCTCATCTCATGAAACTGACATCCAATAAACACCTACTATGTGTCAGGCACTGTAAGAGGCAAGGTAGAGGAATGATTCAGACCATGAATTCTGGAATCAGAAAGTCCTGTTTACTGGGTTTTCAGTGTGACGCTGGGCTACTGACTTCACATCTCTGAGCCTTTGTTTCCATCACTTTATAACAGGATTGATGACTTCTATCCAACCGGGTAGGTGTGAGGATGAAAGGGAACAGTGTTGATACAATTCCCAGCCATGTGCTTGGCACATGGTAGATGCTCAGAAAAAGGGAGCAACCCTTATTCCAGATATGGGGGATTGGTGGGGTATGATTATGGCCATTATTCCAGAGATGGGGGGTTGGTATTGGGTGAGATCATGGACTGGGAATGAGGTTGAAGTCAAGAGTGGGGTTGGGAATAAACTGAAAATGGGAAAGGGGTTGGGGATGAGGACAGAGTTGTGGATGGGGACAGACAAAGGGATGGGCTGGGGATGGGGAGGGGGGTGGGCATGGGAATAGGACAGTGCTGCAGGTTGGGTTGGGGATGGTGTTGGCTTCAGGGATGGGGCCGGGGTTAGGAAGAGAGGGGGGGTGGGTTTGGTGGGGAGGTGATTAAGGATGGGGTTGGGGAAGGGGGGTTAAGCTGAACATAGGAATGGAGATGGGGTTGGGTTTGAGGTAGAGATAGAGAAAGTAGAAGATGTGGGGATGGGAAGGAGGTGGGATTGGAGATGAGGAAGCGGGGGGAGATGGGAGGGAGCTGGAATTTGAAATGGCCTTGGGGTTTAGGATGATATTGCAGCCAGATGGGGTTGAGTTTGGGATGGCACTGGGGTTGGGAGTCCCCCAAGAGGAAATCTGGGCTGGGGCCATGCAGGGCTCACCCTCAGGGTCCAGCAGACGTGCCAGCCCCAGGTGCTGCTCAGCCGTGCGGAAAGCTCTCTGCAGGTTGTAGTTGGCGTTGGACTTGGTGAGTTTGCTGAAGTCCACGAGATCGGGCCTGGGCAGGGGCACAGAGAAGGCAGGCAGCAGGCAGGCTCCAAAGCAAGTGGGCAAATGGATGAAAAGACATCCTTGTCTGAGTCCCACCCAGGGCGAGGGCAGGAGGAGCACAACCCGGCCAGCGGGAAAGCTGTGTGTGCTGGTGCGTGTCTGTACAGCACTTAGCTGTGGGTGTGAGCGCTGCGTGAGGGCACATGTACGTCTGACTTCATGACGCACACGTGTCTACGTGGGTGTGTTTCTGTATAGTATTATGTAGTGCTTGGAAGTAGAGGTCTGGAGCCAGTGCTCCTGCCTCAAGCCCCAGCTTGGCCATTTCCTGGCTGTCACTCTGGGTGAGCTACTGCATCGCTTTGTGCCTCAGTTTCCTCGTTTGTAAAATGGGTAGAATAATAGCATCTACCTCATAGGGTCATCGAATATTAATGACTTATTGGAAAGCACTCAGGCCAATGCCGGTACACCCAGTAAATGGTCTCCTTGTTAGCAGGACCCTGGTTACAGCTTGCGGGTTTCTGGGTATGTAGGTGGGGCTGAGTCTCCCCATATGTGCATGAGTGTGTACATATGGGTTCTGGCTTCCCTCACACTAGAGCAAGTCCCTTCCAGTCTCTAGGCCTCAGTTTCCCCAGTCTGTCACATGGTCAATCATGATGTGGGTATAATTTGTCTGGGTACCCTTCCTCAGCCAGCTGAGCCCCGGGCCCTGAAGTATGAATAGGTGGGTTCACAGGGAGCCAGATGGGAGGCCTGGGAGCTCACCATGAGGAAGGACTTTCTGATGGGAGGAGATGCTGTGCACACTCCAGAGTGGACCATCCATGGGGAGTGAGCTGCCCACCCTGTGGGCATCCAAGCAGCAGGAAGAGGTAGAAGCCATATATGTGCATAAGTATATTCCTGTGTGCACACATCTGTGCAAGGGCACACGTGTTTCCATGTGTGCATAGTGTATGTGGCCCGGACATGGGTCTGTGTGTGCATCTGTGTGTAAGTGTGTGTGTTAGAGCACGTGTGTGAACGGAAATGTGTATGTGTGCAGAGAGGTGAAGGGGGGGGTCCTGTGTCTGTGTGTGTCATCTATATACATCCGTGTACAGATGTGTACCTGAGGGATGGGGGCGGGGGTAGGGTGCAGGGTAGGGCTGCCCCAGGCCAGGTGGTACCTGTGCCGGTGAATGAGGGCATTGAAGGCCAAGCCGTCCCGCCAGCTGGTGGTAAAATTCTGGATGTTTACCTCAGGGTAACTGGCAGCGTGGAAGGGAGAGACAGAGGCAGAGATGGAGAGAGTCAGGAGGAAAGAGGCAGGAAGGGAGAGACAGACAAACAGAGATGGATTGATGGATGGTTGGATAGATAGATAGATAGATAGATAGGAGATAGATGATAAAAGATAGATGATAGATAGGTAGGTAGATAGAAGGGTAGATAGATATAGATGATATATAAGTAGATAAGGAAGAAAGAAAGAAAGGGAAAAAAAGAAAGAAAGAAAGAGAGAGAATGAAAAAGAAAGGAAGGAAGGAAGGAAGGAAAGGAAGGAAGGAAGGAAGGAAGGAAAGGAAGGAAGGAAGGAAGGAATGAAGAGAGGGAGGGGAAAGAAAGAAAGACAGAAAGAAGGAAGGAAGGAAAGAAAGAAACAAAGAGCCAGGAAGATGGAAAGAGAAAGAGAGAGGGAGGGAGAAGAAGGGGACAGGAGAGGAGCAAGAAAGAGAGAGAGGCAGAGGGAATAAGGAAGAGAAGGAAAGAAGGAGAAAAGAGGAACGGACAGAGAGAGAAACAGAGAGAGAGCAAGATACAGACAGAGATGGGGAAAGAAAGGAGTGGGGAGAGAGATATAGGAGGGGAGAGAGGAGGGAGGGAGAGATTGGAACAAGGAAAAGCAGACATAGAGGTAAACACAGACACACGGAAGAACGGATAGCATTACAAGACAGACAGAGAGCCCCAGGAGGACAAGAGTCAGAGAAAGCCCAGTCTGCATCCATACTTGCCCCTCCCGCCTTCCTCCCAGGGCTGCTCTCCAGAGGGCACTTCAGTTTCAGGTCAGGCCCCTCCCAGCAGGGGGACCAGGGACATGCCCGGTGGTGTCTGTGAGCCCCTCTTCCCAACCCCACTGAAGGTACCAGGACCCTGAGCTGCCTGAGCCCTGGTGTGTGCCCCCCTAGGCTAAGGGGTGGCTGCTTTCAGGGGTGGGGGGGCGGGGGAAAGCTTGGAAATAGGGTCGGGGGTCCACCCAGGTGCACATGAGGCCTTTTGAGGTACAGGACGAGATGGGGGGAGAGAAGGGAGCAGGATGGGGACAGCCCACCACCTTCCGGCATTGTTCCCTGAGGAGTATGAGTTCTAAATTTGAACCTGGCCTTCCGGATTGTTATACAGGTTTATTCATCAAGGTCGGAAGAGTTTGCTACCAGTTCGTTAATTTCAGATGTAACTTTTGATGCTGAGGATTTGGGCTGCCCCTTGCACTCCTGTCCCAGAGGGAAGTCCAGAGGTTAGGGCCCAGCCCTCCTGGGGGTGGGGGAGCTTACCCAGCTGTCTTCATCTGACACCACAAGAGCAGCGCGTCCTTGGCCGAACGAGTCTCTCTGTTGTCCTCAGTCTCAATTTTGATGACTTGAATCTGTGAGGATACAAAACACAGCTGTTGGGGTGTGGAGGGCTTGAGCCTGGGAGTGGCAGAGGAGATGGGAGAGGCAGCTTCAGGCTGAGGGTGGGAGCACCTTCTCTCCCCCTCCCCTTCCCTTATGGCATGTCCACTCCTCCCTCCTCCCAGAGTCTTTCCTGCCTGGCCCCCTCTTCACCTCCCTATGGCCACACGGTGGTCCAGCTCCAGTCTCCTTCTTGGGCTCCCAGCTCCCAATTTTGGCCATGACCCCCAACCCAGAGGGATCCTTCTAAATCTGATTATGCCCCTCCTCTTGATAAAACTCTCTAATTTCTCCCCATCTCAGACAGAGTAAGATCAAATTGCTAATCACAGATCACCAAGGCCCTGCCGACCCTTCTGAGCTCAACTCCTCCCTGTCTCCCCCCTGCCTCCCAGTCTCTAGCCATACTGGTCTTTCTGTACCTGCAACATGCCAAGCTCATTCCCACCCCAGGGCCTTTGCATCTGCTGTGCCCCCTGCCTGGAATGCTTTCTCCTTTCATCTTCATTCAGCCATCAGCTTCTCAGAGAGCCCTTCTCTGGTCACCAAGGCTAAAATCTCAACACAATCAACTGGATATTTTAGATCGCTTTTACTGCTTTATCATAATCTATTCTTTTCTCATAGCTCTTTTTACTTCTCTGCCTAGAATTGATCCTTTTCCCATACATGTCTTGTTTGCACATTGACGTGTTTATTATCTGTCTAAACCCCCTGCCCATGTCTTGCTCCATAAAACAGAAAATTTGTCTATTTTGTTTCTGAACTGGAGCAAGGTTGCCTGGATTCCAGTTCCAGCTCCACTACCTAGCTGTGTGATCTTGAGCATATTACTTCACGTCCCTCGGCTTCAGTTACCTCACTGGTAAAATGGAATAATGAATAGTGCCTAATTTATGGGGTTGCTGTGCATATTAAATGCCAAGTGCTTAAAAGAGAGTAAAAACTATGTAAACGAGGATCATAATGATGGTGGTGATAACGATTTTTAAAAACAGGGTTCCTGGAACATATTAGGAATATTTTTGGGATGATTGATTGAGTGGGTAAGGGACACCCTCCTAAGGCCCCACCCCGGGGGGTGGGCTGGGCTGGGGTCACTTGGAGATCACCTGGAAGCGGAGGATGATGGTCCAGACCAGCCCGAGGGTCAGTCGGTGGTTCCCGTCCACGATGTCATGTGAGCCCACGTTCTCCAGGTGCACACGCTGCTCCTTCAGGAACTGCAGTGCCTTGTCTACATTTTCCAGTGAGTGGATCCTCATGCGACCACGCGTGGGCCTTGGCTAGGGCGGCAGGGGCATTAGGAAATCCGGCACCTGGTCAAGAGCACTGTGCCCTCGACCCCACCCCTTCCAAAGAAGGCCACCCCCATAACTACGCTCCCCAACCCCATGTCCAAGTCCAGGCCACGCCCCTTCGGTCTTATCAAAGACCCAGGACCTAATCCTTCTAAAGAAGGCCTGCCCCGTTCATAGCCAGAACCTTTCAAGTCATGTCCTTTCAGAGCTTTTTCAAGTTCCTGGCCTCGCCCCTTCAACTTAAGCTCCACCTCCAAACTGATAGCCACACCTTTTATTATGAAGCTCCGCCCTCTGCCTGTAGCCATACTCCCTCCCTTTCCGTTGGATCTCTGCCCCAGGCCACCAATGTTTTGCCACTAGTTCCACCCCTCACTTCCTCCTTTTCAGGTCCCTGTCTAGAGCCACGCCCATTCCTATCAAGCCCCGCCCCACCCCAGGACTCTCCTCTTTTTTTATAGCTCTATTCCTTCCAAGGGTGTTTGTTCCTATTCTATTGCCATGCCCCTCACGACTTCCTGAGCTTCAGGCTCTGGTCCTTTAATCAATCTCTAGCTCCATCAGAACCCCACCCTTTGCGATGAAGTCCTGTCCAAGCCCAGAAATACAACTGCAACCCATACAACAAGCCACACCCATACAAGAGTTCCGTCTCGTCCCCCAGACTCCCGCGACCTAGGCCTCACCCTTCCGATGACAACCACACCCTCAACCATAGACCCCCCTACAACAGAGTTCTGCCCCTGTTTTATAGCCATGCCTCCTACTACCGCATACCCAGGCCGGTCCCTTCTAATAAAGCTCCTCCCTTTTCCAATAGCCCCACCCCTTCCAGCGGAGCCCCACTCAAGCCCAGAGTCCCGCCCCGAAGGGCAGCCCTCTCTGACTGAATCCCGTCTCGGTTCCAAGCCACACCCTCAGGCTCCTCACAACCAAGCTCCATCACTGGGCCATAGCCCCGCCCACCCAAATGAGGTGCCTTTTACCCACCCAGCCTTTCTAGGTCGCTCCATCAACCCGTTAGCCAGGCCTGCAGTAGTCCAGCCCGAGACGCTAGGGCCGCCCCCTTTACCCAGCCCTTCTGGCCCCCTCACCAGCTGCTCCCCGGACAGCACTTCCAGGAGCCGCGTGAGCACGAAGCCATCCCTGAGGTCCGCATAGAGGTCCCCGATGTGGCAGCCAACGCGAGCGAGGTGCGAGTTCACCCACTTGGTGAAGGTTTTCTTCTGCACGGCCTCCCGCTCATCTGAAGGACAGGCCCTGATGAGCCCTCGTCTCCTCCAGGAACTCCCCCTTCCAGCTTCACCCCAGCCCTCCACCGCCCAGCCAAATCCTGCTCAGGCCCAGCTCCCTGCAACTATCAGGTCTTTGGGCAGGCGGCTCCTCCTACCTGGGACGCCCTCCCCCTCCCCCCCCATGCCCACCTGGAGACCGCTTCTCTGTCCTTTAAAGTTTTCCTGAGATGTCACTTCCACAGGAAAGCTGCCCTGTTTCTTACCCTAGTCAGCGCTGTTCATTCGTTCAGGAAATATCTGAGCACCCACTATGTGCCCCACACTGTTCTAGGCTCTGAATACGAGGCAGAGCTCAGTTTAGTGGGGACACATAATACGCTAGGGAGCCACAGAGGGTTAAGGAGGGAGAAGGACAGGATGAGAGTTGGGTCTCAGGAATATCTCTGGCTTCTGTGGGAAGGGTGCATCAGAGAGAGCAAGAATAGCAGCCCAGAGCCCAGGGAGGAAGATATTGGGGAAAGGACCCAGGAGAGAGAGGAAGAGGCTGGACCAGGGCAGAAGCTGAGGGGATGGGAGAAGGGGGCATACTGGAGAGTTATTTAGAGATGAAGAAGTAAGAGTCAGCCACTGACAGGCTGTGGGGAATGAAGAGGAAGGAATATGCTAGACTGAATGTTCCTTGAGAGCAGGAACCACATCTCCCCCTCTGTAGTAGCTGGACTGCCAGGTTTCCCACATCCCTGGGGCAAGAAGTAGGCAGAGATTACTTAAGCGGGGTGGGGAGGGGGAATGTGTACAACTTCCGCCTTGCTTGCTTACAAAGAAATTGTTTGGGACCTCTCTTCCCTCTTCCCGTTTTTGTTTTTGTTTTTTTGGTGGCGTGGCATTCGGGATCTTAGTTCCCCAACCAGGGATGGAACCCATGCCCCTGCAGTGGAAGCGCAGAGTCCTAACCACTGGACCACCAGGCAGGGAATTCTCGCCCCATTTTCTTTTTTTTTTAATAACAGTTTTAGGGACTTCCCTGGTGGTGCAGTGGTTAAGAATCCGCCTGCCACTGCAGGGGACACGGGTTCGCTCCCTGGTCCGGGAAGATCCCACATGCTGCGGAGCTACTAAGCCCGTGTGCCACAACTACTGAGCCCGCGTGCCTAGAGCCCGTGCTCTGCAACAAGAGAAGCCACCGCAATGAGAAGCCTGTGCACCACAACGAACAGTAGCCCCCGCTCGCTGTAACTAAAAAAAG
The DNA here is from genome assembly GCF_028564815.1 of Eubalaena glacialis. Lineage (NCBI taxonomy): Eukaryota > Metazoa > Chordata > Mammalia > Artiodactyla > Balaenidae > Eubalaena > Eubalaena glacialis. Next base: position 57,176,742 of record NC_083733.1, on the reverse strand, counting down.
CCCACGTGCAGCAACGAAGATCCAAAGCAGCCAAAAATAAATAAATTAATTTAAAAAAAATAACAGTTTTAGTATGAGCTACATTCCCATACTATAAAATTCACCCTTTTAAGGTGTAAATTCAGTGGTTTTTAGTATAGTCACAGAGTTGTGCAACCATCACCTCTATCTAGTAACATTTTTATCACCCCAAAAAGAAACCCTGTACCCATTAGAAGTCACTCCCCATTCTCCTGTCTCCTAACCCTAGGCAACCATTCATCTATTTTCTGTATCTAAGGATTTACCTATTCTGGATACTTCACATAAACGGAATCATGCAGGCCTTTTGTGTCTGGCTTCTTTCACTCAGCATAATGTTTTCAAGGTCCGTCCACGTTGTGGCATGTATCAGTACTTTATTCCTTTTACAGTCAAGTAATATTCCATTGTATCGGTATACTACATTTTACTTATCTGTCCATCAGCTGATGGACATTTGGGTTGTTTCCACTTTTTGGTGATTATGAACAATACTGCTACGAACAATCAGGTACAAGTTTTTGTGTAGACACGTGTTTTCAGTTATCTTGAGTATCAACCTGGGAGCGGAATGGCTGGGTCATCTGGTAACTCTATGTTTAACCCTTTGAGGAGATGCCAGACTGTTTTCCAAAGCAGCTGAACCATTTTACATTCCCACCAGCAATGTACAAGGGCTCCAATTTCCCCACATCCTCGCCACCACTTGTTATTTTCCTTTTTTATTTTATTTTTTAAAGTTACGGTCAACCCAGTGGGTGTGAAGTAGTTTCTCAATGTGATTTTTTTCCCCCAGGTTCATAATTTATTGTACAAATTGAGTATCACATGATAAGTTGACATTAGTTTCTCCAGGCATGAGAACTTATGAGATGAGGTACAGTTTAGAATCCATTTATGTGGCTTTCACAGCTGGAGTTGTTTTGGACCTTAACTTGAAGTATAAGACTATCCAAGCAATGCCTCTATATGTGGCCAGTACACAATTCATTCTCCCTGTGAGAGTATAAGAGTTGAAATATTTTTTGATACCAGTGAAATGGAATTGGGTGTCAGTTTCTGGACCTGCCACGATTTCAGCCTTCTAAAAGGCACAAACCGCCAGCCTCTCTCAAGGTGGTTTCGATTTGCACTTCCTTAATGATGAATGATTTTGAGCATCTTTCACATGCTTATTGGCCATTTGTATTGCTTCTTTGGTGAAATGATCTATGCAAATCATTTGCCCACTTTTTATTTTATTTTATTTATTTATTTAATTTATTTATTTTTGGCTGTGTTGGGTCTTCGTTGCTGCGCACGGGCTTTCTCTAGTTGAGGCGAGCGGGGGCTACTCTTCGTTGGGGTGCGGGGGCTTCTCACTGCAGTGGCTTCTCTTGTTGCGGAGCACGGGCTCTAGGCACGCGGGCTCAGTAGTTGTGGCTTGCGGGCTCTAGAGTGCAGGCTCAGTAGTTGTGGCGCACAGGCTTAGTTGCTCCACGGCACGTGGGATCTTCCCGGACCAGGGCTCGAACCCGTGCCCCCTGCATTGGCAGGCGGATTCTTAACCACTGCGCCACCAGGGAAGCCCTGCTTGGCCTTCCTCACTCTTTCCCTGACTCCCACAGCTTGAACACCAAGGTCCACAGACCACGGGATGGAAGAAGGAACTGGGAACCCACACTAACTGCTTGGAGCAGAGCCTCCTTGCCAGTGAGGCTGCTCATGTAGGGACTATCCAGGGGAGAGAAGTAAGCGTCTATCTCCTTTAAGCCACTGTATTGTTGGGTCTCTTGTTACAGCAGCTTAGCCTGTACAGACACTGTTTGCATTTCATCACTAAATAATTTAGCAGTCGCACTTTTAAGTTTCCCATGAGTGCAGAAATCATGATCTATATTGCCAGTTTATTTCCATTTTTAGCCATTTGAAATCTCCCAATAATTTTATTTCCTAACATAAACCATTTGTAACATTATCAACTACTGCATTTGACTCTGGCAATAGAAAATACACATTGCTAGAAAACACACACTGACTGACCTGTATTTTTTTGTGCTTCAAGTTGGATCTTGAATGTTTGCCTCTAATTTGAAAGTGAATATGCAGAAACGAACAGTAAATCCAAATGGCAATCTTGTTTGCCTAAGTGTGGGTTCTGTGCTGTTTGGATAGGATGGGGGACCTGTGTGAACACATCGATCACACACGAGGAAGTGATGACAGAAAAGATGCTGAACTGGGTATTTGGTGATTCTGCCTTCCAAAGGCGATGCCCATAGCAGATTGTGGTCCATGCTGAGGGCCAAGTAGAACTTGAGTGCATCCCCAGCGTGGTGCAGAATGAGGGCAACTGGATTCAGCCCTGCTTTTACTGATGACCAGCTATGTGACTTCAAAAGCACATCCCTCCTCTTTGGGCCTCCATTTTCCCATTTCCAAAATGAGGGTTTAGGACTAGACCAGGATTTCTTCAGTGGGTCTTGGGGACCCTGGGTGTTTGGGAACTCATGCTTGGAAGAGAAGGACCCAGGAGAATATTTTTAATTTTGTAACTTCATTTCAATGATCCTCAGAAAAAATTAATAGAAACACATCCTGGACTCTCTGGATGGTGACTTTATAGAGGACTATGCTGTGAGACTTGGGGGTTTGTGATTACAATCTCATTAGCATGAAGCTGGGGTCCAGAACTGAAATGCCCACCAGGGCCAGGCAGGCTCCACATGAGAGAATGAGGCCCTCCTAAAAAGGGGCAGCGGCCACGTGGCCCTGACATCTGGAGTCTCACAGGAATGAAGGCCCAGTGTTGCCATATCACATGATAGCCCATGAGGTGCCAAAAATCTGGAGATAAAAATCTCCCTGTTTTTAAATGTTGGCAACTGATTTACGTTGTTATAAAACACAGTGGGGCTGAAAACCAAATGTGTCCCAGAGTGCCACTTCTGACCTAAGTCGACATTGAATGTTTACTGTGTTGGTGAGTGCGTGTGGCTACCTCACTGGGTGTCTTCCGCCTGCCCCTCAGGTGCCTTCTCCCCTCTTCTGCACCTACTCTGAGCCCAGGGAGGCTGGCTGGCGTGAACTATGTGAATGGGCTCACTGGCCCTTAAAGGCCTCAGACTTTTGGTTGGGTTTCGCTAGCAGGAGATGAGAGGAGAGAGAAAGGGCTGAGGGACTTGTTCCCTCCCTGCCTGACCAGCTTCCCCAGGACCTGGTGCCTCTCCCTACATCCCCCACTCCTCCTGGGGATGCCTCTCTCCCCTCTCACCACTCCCTGCCCTGCCCCAGTCCCTGGGGGTGGGGAGGAACCTCCACACCTCTCTAAATAGTCCCTTCATTAAACTCTCCTCAATTTTACCCCTTTGAGGGGGCCATCTGCTTCCTCCTGGCCCTCTAGCTGGCACACATACCTTTGGGTTGTCAAGACTCCAAGGCAAATGACAATCGTCCTACCTCTGCCATTGTGCTCATATTATTTTGCCATTTATATATTCTTCCCCACTGTGGTAGTCACCAATCACAACTGAAATGCATTTCCTTAGAATTACACTTTAATTTTTCACATCTTTAATACATTGAGGTTTTCATAGAGCAGGAACTAACTACTCCCGTATCTACTACTGGTTACAGAGAAAGGATAGAGAGAGACAATATGTAAATGATATGTTGGCTATTAGTCTGGGAAAAGTTAGGAAGCTGGAGACACTAAGTATTGGTGGAAATGTGAGGACATCATAACCCTCATGCCTGCTGGTGGGGCAGCCATTCGGAAGGCAATCTGAGTCAAATTAAATTAGTGCACAGCCGCCATGAGCCAGCAATTCTTTCCCTATGTATATGTCCCGTAAACTTTTCCACGCTGGTTTATAAAGAGCATGTATGACGATGTTCAGTGTAGTGCTATTAGGGGGGAGGGGGCAGGGACAGGCTGGGGGTTGGGGAGAGCCTGGTTGTCCATTATTGGGAAAGTGGAACATGGCGAGTGCACACCTTCAACTCCATGCAGCGGTTAGAAGCCAGAGCAGAGGCGCACAGAGCCACATGGATGAGTCTTGAGGCTATAAGGCATAGTGCTGAATGAGAACATAATGCAAAAAATGCAATCGAGACTATGATAAAACACACATCGATTAGCAATACCTGCATGTACAAACCCACATGTATAGGGCTCCCAGATTTATGACAAAGTGAAATTGCAGTTCAGTAGGGAAAGGAAAGTCTTTTCAATAAATGGAGCTGAGTCAACTGGACATCCATGTGGGGGAAAAAGAGAACCTTGACCCACACTGTACACAATAATAAATATACTACATACCATTTGGCTTATAAATCTAAATGTGAAAGGAATACAATAAGGCTTTCAGAAGAAAACATCAAAGAATATCTCCATGACCTTGGAGTTGGCAAAGATTTCTTACACAAGACACAGAATTTTAGCCATACAGGAAATAATGATTAAGTAATGATCAAATTAGACTACCTTTAAATTAAGAAATACTGTTCATCAAAAGGCAACATGAAGAGAATGAAAAGGCAAGCCACACAGTGGGAGAAAATATTCACAACACATATATCAGACAAAGGACTTGTAGCCAGAATATATAAGAACACCCGTAAAACAATTAGAAAAAGGCAGGAAAATTAATAGGAAAATGGGCAAAAGACTTGAATGGGCACTTCACAGGAGGATATCCAAATAGTCAGTAAATATATGAAGAGGAGCTCCACTTCATTAGTTATTTTTAGTCATCAGGAAAATGCAAATTAAAACCACAGTAGAATGCACACCCATTAGAATGGTTAAAATTACAAAGACTGACCACACCAAGGGTTGGATGTACAGCAACTGAATCATTCATACACTGCTGGTGGGAATGTAAAATGATACAAACTGGAAGTTTCTACTAAAGTTAGATATACACATACCTTATGACCCAACAATTTCACTCCTGGGTGGGTATAAGCCTCAAAAATGAGTGCGTATGTCTCTCAAAACATGTATATTTAGAGCAGCCATAATCTGTAATAGTTTGTGATACTACAAATCACTAGTTTGTAATAGTCTAGTTTGTGACATCCCCAAATTAGAAGCAAACCAAATGCTCATCAACAGGTGAATGGATAAACCATGGCATTTTCACACTGTGGAATACTATACAGCAATGAAAAGGAACAACCTACACGTACAGGTAGACATGGGTGAATCTCATGAGCAGCGTGTTGAGTGAATGAACCCAAACACAGAAGGGTACCCACTGCATGGTCCTATTTATATAAAGTTCAAATGCTAGCAAAATGAATGTACACTGTTAGAAGCTAGGACAGTGTTTACTCCCGGGATGATACAAAGGCAGCCTGAGAGCGGCTTCTCTGGGGCTGTCAGATTCTGTTTCCTGATCTGGTTACCAGGGGGTGCTCATTGTGGAAATGCTGGACACACAATATATCTGCCTTTCTGTGTCATGTAATACTTTTTAGAGTTAAAAAAACATGGATACATGCACACTAATTAGCAACGCACGTGTTGCGAAGAAAAAGATTTGCGTTAAAACAATCAGAATGATTGCCTATAGGAGAGAAGGCATTGGTGTGAGATATGGGACTAAAAGAGAATAAAGGAGTAGATCAAGAGGAAAGGGGCTTCCAACATTGTGAAGCAACTATAGTCCAATTAAAAAAAAAAAAAGAGGAAAGGGGCCTCCACACAAACTGTGGAGCATGGGACTTCCCTGGTGGTCCAGCCGTTAAGACTCTGTGTTCCCAATGCAGGGGGCTGGGTTCAATTCCTGGTCAGGAACTAGATCCCGCGTGACGCAACTAAAAAGATCCTGCATGCTACAACTAAGATGCAGTGCAGCCAAATACATAAATAAATATTTAAAAGAAAAGAAAAACAAAAAAACTGTGGAGCATGATTATGGGAACTCTCTGTAATGAATGGGATCCGGACAATTTTTAAAAATATCTTCATGCAGGGACTTCCTGGCGGTCCAGTGGTTAAGACTCCACGATTCCACTGCAGGGGGCATGGGTCCGATCCCTAGTGGGGGAACTAAGATCCCGCATGCCGCACAGTGCGGCCAAAAAAAAAAAAAAAACCACCTTCATGCAAAAACGCATTACGGAGGACTCTGCTCAAGGGTTTGGCCTTAGTGTGAACAGAGAAAAACCATGAGAGAAGTGGGCAAAGGGATGCAAAAGAAAATGCACCCTAGCTGTCTACGTCATGTTAGCATCTTGACCAGCAGGATAGCAGCATCTCGAAGTCACTGTTAAGCTGAAGTTACTGGTTTTGTGGTTTGGGTCTGGAATCCAACATAATGTGTTTTAGTTGTAGAGAACCATAGGCATAAGAGATATAAACAGAGTTGTGTGTTTTTGTGCATTTAAGAAAACCATATTTCAATGATAACACTTATATGTGGAATCTAAAATACGACACAAATGAATTTATCTATGAAACAGAAACAGACTCACAGACATAGAGAACAGACTTGTGGTTGCCAAGGGGGAGGGGGGTGGGGAAGGGAAGGATTGGGAGTTTGGGATTAGCAGATGCAAACTATTTTATCTAGAATGGATAAACAACAAGGTCCTACTGCCTAGCACACGGAACTACAATATATTCAATATTCCGTAACAAACCATAAGGGAACAGAAAACCATAGTTCTAATAATTTAAGTAGACACAGGGAGTATATGAGAATTTTTTTTTTTTTTCTTAGAGGGGTCCCTACATTTCTCTGGACTCGATGCTGTCTGAGGTGTCCAGGGCTGGTGCTCTCTGAATCAGTGGTTCTAAGAGTTGAGGAGTCCTTGATCCTCACGTTACCACATCCCACCTCTGCTTAAAATCTCACCATAGCTCCAGGTGCCCTCACACTCTTTGGAATGGCCTACACGGCCCCTCAAGATCTGGCGGCCACTGGCTCCTTGCCTGCCATCATTTACTCACCACTTCGCTCCAGCCACTCTCAACTTCTAGAGGTCTTGCCTATGCTGTTCCCTCTCTCTGGAATATTCTTCCACTCTCTTCCCCAGGGTTCACTCTTGTTTGTCCATTAGGGCTCAGCTCAGCCATCTCTTCCTCCAGAAAGCACTCTGATTCTCTAGACTGGATCAGACCCCTCACCTGGTCTCCTACAGCCCTGAACTTGCACATCTGGCCTCTGCCTGTGCCTCCCCCATCTCGGCCCTGATCCCTGTGGGTCATCATTTTGGGCTGGATCTAACTTTCCCACAGGACTGGGAGCCCTGGAGGAGCAGGACCAGGGCTGCCTCAGTCACCACCATGTCTCTCCTATTGTCCAGGACAGGCCAGGCGCAGAGCAGTCACTGACTAAATATTTTGTGGATGAAATAATAAATTCTAGAATTCTAAGTTGATACATTCCCAAGTTTTTTAATCTATGAGTCTAAAAATACAATTTTGGGACTTCCCTGGTGGTCCAGTGGTTAAGACTCCACACTTCAAATGCGGGGGTGGTGCAGGTTTGATCCCTGGTTGGGGAACTAAGATCTCACAGGTTGTGCGTCACGGCCAAAAAAAGAATAAAAAATAAAAATTTTTAAAAAAATACAATTTTGGGCTTCCCTGGTGGCGCAGTGGTTAAGAATCTGCCTGCCAATGCAGGGGACACGGGTTCGAGCCCTGGTCCGGGAAGATCCCATATGCCGCGGAGCAACTAAGCCCGTGCGCCACAACTACTGAGCCTGTGCTCTAGAGCCCGCGCGCCACAACTACTGAGCCCACGTGCTGCAACTACTGAAGCCCACGTGCCTAGAGCATGTGCTCCGCAACAAGATAAGACACCACAATGAGAAGCCCGCGCACCGCAACGAAGAGTAGCCCCTGCTCGCCGCAACTAGAGAAAGCCCGTGCGCAGCAACGAAGACCCAGTGCAGCCATAAATAAATAAATAAATAAATTTATAGAAAAAAAAAATTTTAAGTTTCCATGAGTATATGTTTATATTCTTCTAGGTGTCTAAACCAGAGGAAGCTAGCAATCCATGGGTTGAATCTGGTTCAGACTTTGTGCACTTACAGTTTTTTGTTTTTTGTTTTTTGGTTTTTTTGATTGGGAAATTGCAGATAAACATCAGAGCTAGCAGCCCTGGGCCTGCATTTCCCCATGGTTAGAGCAGGTGACTAGGGAGACCACAGTCCCCAGGCCACTCACTCGTGTATGTCACCTGCTTTCCCAGAGGCCCTTGAGTTTAACAACCTGCTCGACATCTTATAAGTTTCCAAGAATCTTAATATTGAAGATCCCAGGATTGTCAAATGCTGAGTTACTAAAATTCTGAGATTCTAAGGGAACTCATTCTGACTTTTGGATTTTAAGATTTCATGACTCTTGACAATATATATTTTATGTGTGTAACACTCCATGTTTCTGAGATATTAACATTCCAAGGGTCATCGTGCTAAGGGTCTAATGTTTTAAAGGCTTATGATTATGGAGTTACATGTCTCTGAAGGGTCTTTGTTCATAAAACTTTAATATTGATGATTAAACACTTCTGAGGTTCTAAAGCCCCATGAATACAAAGTCCTAAAGTTCAAGGGCCTACAGTTCCAAAGGTCTAAGGTCCTAAGATTCTATAACTAGACAGTTCTCTGGTCTTTGCTTATATTGTCCTAAAACATCCAAGTATGGTGACCAACCATTCCAGTTGTCCCAAGACTGAGGGTTTCAGTGCGAAAAACATGAACATGTGGTTATTCTTTCTTAAAGTGCTCAGGGTCCACGTTTCTAATCTGAAATCCTATAGATTTAGGATTATAAAGCCCTAAGGATCTATGTGCATTAGAGTTTAAGTTTCTGATGTTCTAAGACCCTAGCAGCCAACGATTAAAATGTCTTAAGATCTGCGATTATAAAGTTCTGTTTACATGAGTCTCCACTTCTAAAGGTCTTGGGTTCAAAGAATCTCTGGGTATGACATTCCAAGGTCCTAAGATGCGAGGTTTCAGCATTTCGGGGTTCTAAGGAAGTCCGCTTAGAAAGTCCCACGTTTCTGGGATTGTACTGATATGTTTCTAAGGTTCTATGGCTGCACTGCTCCATACAGCAGCCACAGCCACATGTGGCTATTGAAATTTAAATTAATTAAAACTAAATCAAATTAAAAATTCAATCCCTCAAATAGCACTGGCCACATTTCAAGTGCTCACAGCCACAAGTATCAGTGGTTAGTATATTGGACATCACAGATACAGAACATTTTCCCATCATCATGGAAAGTTCTATTGGACAGTGCTGGTCTAAAGATTCAAGGTCCAAATGTCTGTAACTCTCTTCCCATCCTCCAGGCCATCAAGGTACAAAGACACCACCCCAGCAGCTTCCTCCCTTCCTTCCCTCCCACCCTTGCACCCCAGCCCTCCTCCAGGTACCTGCCAAGGCCTTGATCCGGGAGCACTCAAAGAGTGAGGCGGCCGCGGTGGAGGCGGCTGGTTGCTCCCGCTCCCAGCCCCGATCTGGACTCTCCCAGCGGGCTGCAGGGTTGTTATTGTTAGGGGCTGGCGGCCCCTCCATGTTATCCACTTCCCCTGGTACCTGCGCCATCAGGGAAGGTGAGGCCTGGGGATGAGGAGAGGACGGTTAGGGCTAGAAACAGGGCCTGAGTTCAGAGGTCCCACTTCTAACAGCAACTGGCTGTGAGTCCTGTTCCCTCTCACCTTCAATTTCTCTGTCTTTAGAAGGGACATGATAATAATGACAATAATGTTCACGCTGACCACATCATAGGGCTGTGGTCAAGCACCAGGTTTAGTGCAGGGTAGGGGCTCGGCAAACTGTCACTGTTGGGACTTCCCTGGCCGTCCAGTGGTTAAGACTCAGCGCTTCCACTGCAGGGGTCACAGGTTCAATCCCTGGTTGAGGACCTAAGATCCCACATGACACAGAGATCCCGCATGCCGTGCGGCAAAAAAAAAAAATTGTCACTGTTATTATTGTTAGAAAGATAGCATTGTTATCAATAGAACTCTATAAGGCAGTAATAACAATAATTCACATTTATTGAGCAGTTGCACTGTGCTCAGTACTTTATATGCATTATCTTATTTAATTCCCACAAATTTAATTCTGTAAAGAAAGGTACTATTAAGCCTATTTTACAGAGGAGGAAGCTGAGGCACAGAGGGGTTAATTCACTTGCCCAAGGTCACACAGCTAGTGAGTAACCAGGATTCAAATGTAGTCACTGTGATCAAATAACTGCATTAATGGCCTCAGTTCTTCATCCTTATAGCCACACCCTTTGCCATATAACTCTTCAGTGTTCTCCCACTCTGGGGATGGGAGGAATGGAAGTGGGGGGTGGGGGGACATGCCTTACCCCTTGACTCTGGGTTTGGCCACATGACTTGCTTTAACCAACAGTATTAGGTAGAAGTGCTGGTGAGTTCTGAGCCCAGGACTCAGGAGACATTGCATGTTTTTGCTTGTGTTTGACTGTGGCCATGAGAAAAACACTACTAGGCTAGTCCAGGTCCAAGGCCCTCATCACAGCCAAGGTCAGCTAGAGCAACCAACAGTCAACATCCCCCTACCCATCCCAACTGGTGAATAAGCTCATATTAGCCCAGCCTAAGTCGCTGACCTCAGACTGACTTGAGGCTAAAAAAATGCTTAGTGTTTTAAGACACTGAGTTTGGGGTGGTTTCTTATGCAGCATTATTGTGGCAACAGCTAACTGACATACTGTCTGACTCCAGAGCTATGTTCTAGAACACTGCCAGGTTGTAAATATGAAAGTTAAGGGTGTGGGAGACATTAGATACATCTCCTCCACCCTCTGGAACCCCAGGCCTGATTCTAAGACTAAGAAAGGAGGGAGTTGGGAGGAGATCAGTGTCCCCATTCTTAAAATATTCCGACAGTTGCCAATTCACCAGATTTTAGGAAGGCAGGGTCTAGGTCTTGGTCAGTGTAGTGGAGACTGTCCCTTTCAACAGACACTCAAAAATCCATTATTATTTTTCCCTTCTTCCACGGAAAGCTGTAAGTGGGCACCTGTGTGACCTTGGCTGAGTTACTTACCCTCTCTGGGGCTCAGTTTGTTCATCTGTAAAGTGGTAATGATAGTGGTACCCATTTCCTAGGGGTGTTTGAAGATGACAGGATTAATAATGCAGGGAACATGGTATCTAGTACACAGCAAGCCCTCAATACATGGGCCTTGCTATTATTATTCATCCTCCAGTCACATATCTTAGCAAATAAAAGTGCCTGTGCTGGAGTCTGACAGAAATGAGTTCAAGTCCTGCTTTATTCTTGCTGTATCTTTAAACCCGATTACCTTTAACTTGGCTTCTCTGTGCCTCAGTTTCCCTCCCTGTGAAACGGTGAGCACAAGTGTTTCCTCAATGGAGGATACTTGGAGATGGAGAGGCACTTAGCACTTCGTGATCTCTCAGGCAGTCTGGCGGTGGAACAGCCCTGGCCATTACGTGATTCAACGGGAGAAGGAAGGGAGAAGGTGGTGGCGGAGGTGGAAGGGGGTGTCCTGCAGACTCCAGGAAAGGTTGGCCGGGCGAGGCTGGGGATGGGACCTGAGATAGGATGCTTTAACCCTTCCAAGGCCGCGCCTCTGTCTCCCTGCAGTCTAGTCACCGTTCCCAAGGAGAGGGGCCTGGGAAGGACAAGGCTTGGATGAAAGACCCACGCATGGCGCGGAGGCTGGACTGGGTTGAGGGATGGGAGCTGATTCTGCCCTCGACACTCCGCCTCCCCCAGCCGGGGGGACCCTCGGGCCTCAGGCCATGCCCAAGGCGCGCGGGGGAGGGATGCTAGGGCAGGTGGGAAGATGCTGGAGGGAGGGGCTATCCATCCCCAAGCCGCTCACCTGGGCCCGCGGCCGCCGGTGCCGCTGTCCCCGCTGCTGACCGTGCCCGACCGCCCTCCCTGTCGGCGTCCACGGCCCGGTCTGGCAGTCTCTGCTCGGCCCCACCGGCCCAGCCGCTCGGCCAGATCCGCATGCGCCGCGGCCGCCGGCGCGCCTCCTCCCGCTCGCGCGGCCGCCGCGCTCGGCGCGCCCCCGGGACCCCCTCCCGCCCGCGGTCCCCCGCCAACCCCGGCCGCCTGCAGCGCCGGCCCACGCGCGGTCACACACCTGGCCACGGCGTGTGATACACAGCTGCAGGGGCCCGAGATAGCGTCACACACAGTCCACACTCTCCCGGGGTCACACAGTCCCACACTGCCACACACACACACGGGGTCACCTACAGCGTCACAGACATTATCCACATCCACACACTCGCACTGCCACCCCCTCACATGGGGTCTCACAGGGTCAAATATTCAAACCGTCTCACGCAGTCATAAGCTCACACGAGGTCCCGCCCTGGAACAGGGCCCGACAGCGTCACACACTGTAAAACACTCAAATACTGTCACCACCATTCACGCGGTGTCATACACAAGCACACATATGCCACACACTGTTGCACACCTCCATGAGGTCACAAAGAGTGTCATATACTCACACATCACACACGGCTTCACTATCACACAGCATCACACACTTTTACACACTCAAACTTGTTACACCCCTTACACACTCACATGGGGGTCATACATCCTGCACTGTCACCCACTTACACATCACACAGTCACAGGTCACAAATAGCACCACCACAACAGTCAACACCCACAGCCACACTCAAATGATGGCACGTTGTCACACAACTTACATGACACACGCAGTGTCACACACTGTCTAACAGAGTCACACACTCCCATATAACACAACTCACACATGTCCCACACTCACACCATATCCCCCAGCGGCATGGATGCATACAGCATCACAGACTGACACACTGTCACCCAGTGTCACCACAAGGTCTCAGTCTCATCAATGTCTTCCACACGTGGTGTCACACATAGTCTCATACTGTAATACGGTGTTTTATGCAGAGAATGGCACATGGTATCACCCACAATCATGCTCTCCCTTGGCGTTATTCACAGTCACACAGGGCCACTCGGGCACATAGACACGCAGTTACACAGTGTCACACCCACACTGTCCTCCCTCACTTTTTCCCTTTGTAGCGTAGAGGAGGCCTTGGGGGCGTAGTGTGAGTCCCAGATCAGCCTAAGGAGAGAGATGTGGGTGTGGCCCGCGCTCGCCCCGCCCCGCCCTGGGAGTTTAGAGCTCGGAGGCGGGGCACTGGGTTCACCGTCGTAGACCGCCAGATACGGCCACGCCTCCCAGTCTAAGTGGCGGGCTGGAAGGCGGTGCTGGGCCGCAGGCGTAGGCGAGCCGACTCCCGCCCCGCCCACCCCGTTCTTAACTAGAGGCGTGGCCTTATGGCCCCGCCCCTCGGCCGGAGTCTGGGGCAGGAGGCTGGCTGAGGCGTGGCCCTCTGAGCGGCCCCGCCCCGTCTCTCCCGCTAGGGAAGGACGGAGAGGGCGGCCTAGCAACCAGTCTGTTCCCGCGTGTCCTGCGACTCCGCGGCCTCGCACCCCCACGACCCCGCAGCATGGCCGTCAAGAAGATTGCCATCTTCGGCGCCACCGGCAGGACCGGGCTCACCACCCTGGCACAGGCGGTGCAAGCAGGCATGAGCTGGGGCGGGCAGGGGGTGTCACGGGGTGCACAGACGGAACTTTAGGAAGTGGCATCATGGGGTCGGGCCGAGGCTGGTTGGGGCCATCAGTGCCTTGGTGTGTGAGGACCTAGGGGGGTAAAACAGGTGGCCACGGGGGGCAGAAACGGGGGATGCTGTGAGGTCCAATTTTATGTGAGCCCAAGGAACAGGTATTGGCCCTAGGAGGCTGGGGGACTGTAGTGACAGGTTTAAATCCAATGCTCTGACGAAATGTAGTTGTTATTGTGGCGCTGGTGGTTGCACACCCAGCAAGGGCTTAACTAAGCCAGGCATTGGGCTGGCCTCCCAGCACTGTCCTCTCTTAGCACGTGTTAAATCCGCACAGCACTCATGTCGGGTGGGAACTAGTATCACCTCATTTGACAGGAGAGAAAACTGAGGCCCACTGAGTGATCTGCCCAATGTCACATAGCTGGAAAGTGGCAGTGCTGGAATCTGTACCCAGTGCTTGTTCTTTGTTTGTTTGTTTTTTTTTAATTGAGGCCACCAATGGGTCTTTTTTTTCCCCCCACATTTTATTTACTTATTTACTTTTGGCTGCGTTGGGTCTTCGTTGCTGCGCGCGGGCTTTCTCTAGTTTCAGAGAGCGGGGCTACTCTTTGTCATGGTGCGCGGGCTTCTCATTGAGGTGGCTTCTCTTGTTGCGTAGCATGGGCTCTAGGCGTGCGGGCTTCAGTAGTTGCAGCACGTGGGCTCACGTGGGCTCAATAGTTGTGGCTCGTGGGCTCTAGAGTGCAGGCTCAGTAGTTGTGGCACACGGGCTTAGTTGCTCCACCACATGTGGGATCCTCCCGGACCAGGGCTCGAACCCGTGTCCCCTGCATTGGCAGGCAGATTCTTAACCACTGCGCCACCAGGGAAGTCCCACCGGTGCTTGCTCTTAACTGCCACAAGTCCACCGGCTCTTGGTTTGGGCACCAAGGCTTAAAGTTGAAAAGGTTGAGGGATGGGTTGCCGTGAGCACCTAATGGAAAGAAGATCACGGAGACAAGGGTGAAGACTTGAGCACACGGGTCCCGGGAAAGTCAATGAGCACTGAAAATTTGCAGTTGCCCCAGGAAAGGGGGCAAGAAAGGGGATCAGTATCATGCAGCAGTACCCTGCCCCCACCGTCCAGACTTCACCAACCCCCATGGGAGCCTGACACTTCCAGATATAGCGCCCCACCCTTGCTGGCCTTGGTGACTCTGAAGATATTGACTATCTGGTTGCCCCAAAAGGGTGGAGGCCGCCAGGATCCCACTCTCAGCCGTCTCCTAGCCCAGCTCTCCCTTCAAGGGACTCTGCCTGAAAGTTCCCCATTCGGCCCACTGCTCTCCCCATCCCTGGGAAGACCTAGTGAGGATCTTGGCTTGTAGGGACAGGAGAAACGAATTTGCTGATAAACATTTCCTGGGGAGGAAGTAAGAGGGAGAAGTTGAGAGTTGCTGAGTCACCCTGAGGAGCTGGATTCCCATGTGACTACCTTTCTCTCAATCCTGGTCCCAGCTGGTGACAGCTGGGACTGCACCTGGGGGTGTGGAGCGTTGAGGCCTAGGGGAGTCCCCGGCTTCTCACTGTGGCTCTGACAGCTGTCTTCAGAGCCACAGTGAACCTGAGCCTCGCTGTCCCCATCAGAAAAAGGAAGGGCTTGAATGAGCTCGGCTTTTATTTACCTCAGTGATTCTGTAGGACTGAGTCCTGACAGGCACAGACTCTGGTGCCTGTGTGTCTGCATTCCAAACCCCAGCTCTGCCACTTAACAACTGTGTGGTCAAGTGCCTTGTCATCTGTGTACCTAGATATCTGTAAAGTGAGGATGAAACTAGTAGAACTCGACCTGGGGTTCTTGAGATGATTAAATGAGATATTACAATATATGGAAAATGCTTAGAACCGTGTCCAGCATATAGTTGGTGCTCAATAGGCACTCCTTGGCTGAGAGAACTCAGATTATAGCTGGGTGATCCTGGCCCAATTACCTAAAATTGCCTTAGTTTCCCCATCCTCAAAATGGGCATATAATACAACCTACTTTGTGGGGTTGTTGCAATCTGGGGCTTTTCAAACTGTGGGTCATGAGTTCTGAAATATATTTAATTGGTCACAACAGTGTCAGAATGTATCACATGTTAAATATTGGTTTTATGAAACTTTCGTTTCAATTATATATGTATGGGTTTGTGTATACTGGGTTTGGAAGTGAAATCTATTTTGTAGGGAGGGTTGAGATCAAAAAAGCTTAAAAGGGGCATGATCTCTACAACTGACTCTCACATCGTTAGGAAAAAACTTTATACACATATATAATTATACATGTTATGTGTATATTTTATATATACACAGAGAGAAAGATAAAGCAAATATGAGAATCTAGGTCTTGCAACCTTCTTATAGGTCTGAATTTATTTCAAAATTAAAAATTAACAGAAAAAGATAAATAAAGTAAGGGATTTGTTAAACAAAAAAAAGAAAGAAAAGAAAGAAAAAGAAATGTTTATAAATAACCTAAAAATGCTCTTGTTCTTTGTAAAGGGCAAAATTTGTGAATTCTAACACTATAGTTTGGTATGGTAGCCACTAGCCACATGTTGCTATTAAAATTTAAATGTGGGTTGTGTTAAAATTTTTGGAAAAAAACGTCATTCATCTGCAGAAAGAGCTTAGCACAGCACTTGGCACATAGCAGGCTCTCTCTCTCTTTTTTTTTTTTGGCTGTGCCACACAGCCTGTGAGATCTTAGTTCTCCGACCAGGGATTGAAGATTGAACCTGGGCCCTCAGCAGTGAGACTGTGGAATCCTAACCACTGGACTGCCAGGGAATTCCCTAGGAGGCCCTCAATAAATGTCACTAATCACCAATAATGTACCATTAACAGGCACTCTTGTGCTAGGCCTGTGTCAGAGCTCTCACTGTCTGTGAGAACGTTTCTCCTCCAAAATACCCGCGATTTACTAGGATCCGTTTTAACTAATACAGTGGTAATTAACCAGTGCCTGCAGTGGCATCATGAAAGCTCCCATTGCTCCCCGATGTGTGTGAGGGCAGCACAGGTGTCATTCCCTTATGAAAGGTGGTCACGCAGGATGGGGATGCTAGGGATTGTGATTTTCACTTTAGAGAGGAGACTGAGGGCCAGTTAGGGAAGGTGTTTCCTGAGGTTCCTCAGCCGGTAAGAGGTGGAGCTCGGACTTCCCTTGCGGTCCAGTGGTTAAGACTCTGCACTTCCACTGCATGGGGCACAGGTTCGATCCCTGGTCAGGGAACTAAGATCCCACATGCCCGGCTCGGCCAAAAAAAAAAAGAGGTGGAGCCAGAGTTCAAACCCAGGTCTGTGGGACAGTATATCGTGTGCTTTTGTGTTGATATAAAAGTCAGGGAGATGGTGGCGAATATGTCACAGTCCCTGGACCCACAGGGCCCTTGCTTGATTCCAGGTCAGCATAAGTAGGGCCATGACAGAGGAGGCACAGTTGGCTGGGGGTTCTGGGGAAAGAGGGTAAGGGTGCTCCAGGCAGAGGGGCACGTGCAAAGGCCAGGAGGCAGGAAACAGCATGATGCATTTGAGGAACTGAAAGAAGTTCAGTGTGTGAAAAGGGCCATGGCTCCAGCACAGGTGAGAGAGGAGAGGCCATATCCTGGGGGGCCTTGAAGTCTGTCATAAGGAACATGGCTATCTCAGGGCACTGGGGGGGTCGGGGGAGGGATCTGAACCAAGGGCACTTTGATATAACAGTGGAAAGCTCTACCTGGCTACCATGTGAAATATGGGTTGGAGGGGTTGAGAGAGGCCAGGAGCCCAGGGAATACTAGACCAGGACGGGAAAAAAGATTGTGAGATGGTGAAAAGGTATAGTAACAACCAACACCCATATAGTGCTCTTTCCTGTGCCAGACACTCTTCTAATCTTTTCATTTGTTTTCAGTTTGCATTTTTTAAATAGCAGCTTTTTTAAGATATTTTTCACATACCATACGATTCACCCATTTAAAGTATACAGTTCAGTGGTTTTTAGCATATTCACAGACTCGTGCAAACCTCACCACAATCAGTTTAGAACATTTTCATCAGCACCAAAAGAAAGCCTTAGAAGTCACTCCCCATTTTCCTGCTCAACCCCTTCCCCAGCCCTAGGCAACCACTCACCTGCTTTTTGTTTATATGGATTTGCCTGTTCTGAACCTTTCATATAAATGGAATCATACACTATGTGGCTCTTTATGACTGGCTTCCTTCACTTAGCAAAAAAATTGTTTGTTCAAAGTTCATCCCTATCGTAGCATGTGTATCATTTCTTTTTATTGTTGAATACCATTACATTGTTTAGATATACCACATTTTATTTACCCATTCGGTTGATGGAAATTTGGGTTGTTTCCACTTTTTGGCTATGATGAGTAATGCCTCTATGAACATTCACGTATGAGTTTTGTGTGAACAGATGTTTTCATTTCTCTTTGGCATACACTTAGGAGTGGAATTGCCGGGTCACGTGGTAACAATATGTTAACCTTCTGAGGAACTGCCAGATTATCTTCCAAAGCAAGTGTATCATTCAACATTCCCATCAGCAGTGTATGAGGGTTCCTGTTTCCCCACATGCACGTCAACATTTATTATGTCTTTTTGATTATGGCCATCCTAGTGGGTATGAAATGGGATCTTGCTGTGGTTTTGATTTGCATTTCCCTGATGGCTAATGATATTGAGTATCTTTTCATGTTTTTATTGGCCATTTGTATAACCTCTTTGGAGAAATGTCTATTCAGATCTTTTGCCCAGCTTTTTTTTTTTTTTAATTTAATTAATTAATTTATTTATTTAGGCTGTGCCGGGTCTTAGTTGCAGCATGCAGGATCTTCGTTGAGGCATGCAGGATCTTTGTTTATTTATTTTTTTTTTGGTTGCGGCACGTGGGATCTTTTAGTTGCAGCATGCGGACTTCTTAGTTGCAACATGCGAACTCTTAGTTGCGGCTCGCGGGATCTAGTTCCCAGATCAGGGATTGAACCCGGGCCCCCTGCATTAGGGGTGTGGAGTCTTACCCACTGGACCACCAGGGAAGTCCTTGCCCAGCTTTTAATATTCATCTTTTATTATCAAGTTGTAGGTGTTCTTTATATATTCTAAATACAAGTCTCTTATCAGATATACGATTTGCAAAATTTTTCTCCCATTTTGTGGGTTGTCTTTTCACTTTCTTGATAGTGTCCTTGGAAGCACAAAAATTTTTAATTTTGATGATGTCCAGTGTATCTATTTTTTCTTCTGTTGTGTGTGCTTTTGGTGTCATGGCTAGGAAACCATTACCTAATCCAAAGACGCAAAGATTTATGCCTATGTTTTCTTCTAAGATTTTTTTTTATTAATTTATTTTATTCTAGTTATTTTGGGCTGTGTTGGGTCTTCGTTGCTGCACACGGGCTTTCTCTAGTTGCAGTGAGCAGGGGCTACTCTTCGCTGAGGTGCACAGGCTTCTCATTGCGGTGGCTTCTCTTGTTACGGAGCACGGGCTTTAGGCGCGCAGGCTCTAGAGCACAGGCTCAGTAGTTGTGGCTCACGGGCTTAGTTGCTCCTCGGCATGTGGGATCTTCCCGGACCAGGGCTCGAACCCGTGTCCCCTGCATTGGCAGGCGGATTCTTAACCACTGTACCACCAGGGAAGCCCTCTTCTAAGATTTTTATAGTTTTAGCACTTACATTTAGGTCTTTGATCATTTTGAGTTAATTTTTGTATATGGTGTGAGGTAATAGGGATCCAACTTCATTCTTTTACATATGGATATCAAGTTGTCCCCGCATCATTTGTTGAAAAGACTGTACTTGCCCCATTGAATCGTCTTGGCACCCTTGTCAAAAATCAACCAACTGGGCTTCCCTGGTGGCGCAGTGGTTGAGACTCTGCCTACCAATGCAGGGGACTCGGGTTTGAGCCCTGATCTGGGAGGATCCCACATGCCGCGGAGCAACTAGGCCCGTGAGCCACAGCTACTGAGCCTGCGCGTCTGGAGCCTGTGCTCCGCAACAAGAGAGGCCGCGATAGTGAGAGGCCCACGCGCTGCGATGAAGAGTGGCCCCCGCTAGCCGCAACTAGAGAAAGCCCTTACACAGAAACGAAGACCCAACACAGCCAAAACTAAATAAATAAATAAATAAATAAAAATTTAAAAAAAAATCAACCAACTACATTAAACTTTTAGAAATATTATTTAGGGAGTTCGCTGGTGGTCTAGTGGTTAGGACTCGGCGTTTTCACTGCTGTGGCCCCGGGTTCAATACCTGGTCAGGGAACTAAGTTCCTGCAAGCTGCGTGGCGCGGCCAAAAAAAAAAAGAAATGTCATTTAAACCCACAATAACCTTATAAGGTAGAGACTATTATTAGTGTCATTTTACAAATGAAGGCCCTAAGGCCCAGACAGGTTAAGTGATTTGCCCAGTGTCACAGCTAGCTAGTGGTAGGGCCGGACAGAATTCAAACCCAGGGTTGCTTTGAGGATTAAATAAGCTAATAAATGTAAGGAATTTGGCACCTGGCATATAGTGAGTGCTCTCTAAATATTATGTATCATTATTATCATTATCACTGCCCCAGAGTGTACAAATTTCTAATCATTTGTTTTTTACATATATGATGACAGCTATCAAGAGGAATGTAACAGGGGGGTTCCCTGGCGGTCCAGTGGTTAGGACTCCGTGCTTTCATTGCCAAGGCCCCGGGTTCAATCCCTGGTCGGGGAACTAAGTTCCTGCAAGCTGTGTGGCGCAGCCGAAAAAAAAGGGAGAGAGAGAGAGAAAAATGGAACAATTTTGTTGTTTTCCCTTTTCCTTTATCACTTTCAGAATAATGGATTAATCCTTTGATAGGTACCAATGATGACCAATGAAGTTTCTTAGTATCATTATGAACTCACAGATTTTTGTATATTTGATGTACTTCAGTTCTTTGCCATCAGTATTCTTCTGGACAAATCATATTGCCCCCTTTTTGCCTTGTGGGAACCCCTTCAAGTGGCTTCTGTGTCCTCTTGACATCACCCCATCATTTTTTAAACACCACCTTACCAGCTGGAGGTACAAGATAAGATGTTCCAGGCTCATCTTGTCCTCTCCCTGGCGTGGCCCAGCAAGCAACCATTTCTTCAACGAGCTCTGGCTCATTTTTCATGAGAATGCTATTTAGAGGCTGTCTTCATCAGCTCAGGCCACTATAACAAAATGCCATAGACCGGGTTGCTTAAACAACAGACATTTCTCACAGTTCTAGAGAGCGGAGAGTTCAAGATCAAGGTACTAACAGGTTTGGTTTCTGATGAGGGCCCTCTTCCTGGCTTGCAGATGGCCGCCTTCTTGTTGTGTTCTCACATGGTAGAGAGAGAGAGAGAGAGCCTTTGTCTTCCTCTTCTTATAAGGACACTAATTCCATTATGAGGACCCTACCCTCATGACCTCATCTAATCTGATTACCTCCCAAAGGGTCCATCTCCAAATACCATCACATTGGGGGTTAGGGCTTCAGCATATGAATTCAGCATATGACACAAGCATTCAGTCCATAACAGAGACTACAACTACTAATTTTATTTTTTTTGCAATACACATAAACATTGATATATTTTGCCATTATTTAAAACAAAGGAATAAATATGTTGGTTGTAAACTTTAAAAGGGAGGGTATGTGTCAGAAAGGGGACACAGAGTTACAGAGTTATCCAAAATTCTTTTGGGGGGTGACATGCCAAAGTGATGTTCAAACTGTTTAGTAACCACCAAGACAGGACCCAGCCCTTCAGAAGTAAGACCTGGGGACCCAAACCCAATGATGGACAACCTTTGGGCAGCTCATGTCCTTCTCTGTACCTCAGCTTGCTGGAGGACCATGGATGGGGGGCATAGACCAGTGTGATGCCAGGCATTAACCCTTTAGTTGCCGGAGGGTGGAGAAGTCGCAGGAGTGGGGAGTGAAGGGAAGAAGAGACCCTTGGAGGCATCAGAGCAGGCTATTTATGAACTGACATCAAGGTATCACCTTATTTTAACAACCAGCTGGATATCAACTGTGGGTATGCCAGCGAAAATATTTGAAGACCATTGTCTCAGAACAGGGGACCTGCGGGATGGATTTGGGGGTTCATGGCACCCTCCGGGACCCAGCCCGGGGAGGCTGGGAGTGCCAGCCCACAAGCCGACTGACCTGCCTCTCTGCCCCTCTTTGCAGGCTATGAGGTGACAGTGCTGGTGCGGGACACCTCCAGGCTGCCCTCAGAGGGGCCGCAGCCGGCCCACGTGATAGTGGGTGACGTTCGGCAGGCGGCCGATGTGGACAAGACTGTGGCGGGGCAGGACGCCGTCGTCGTGCTGCTGGGCACCGGCAATGACCTCAGTACTGGGCCCCCCCTCTGCCCATGGCCCACCCCTGCACCTCGGCCCCCAGCGCCACCCCCGCCCCCAGCCCCGCCCCTGCCGCCGCCGCCGCCGCCGCCCACCAGTGACAGTCACTCTCTGTCTCCTCTAAGGTCCTACCACAGTGATGTCCGAGGGTGCCCAGAACATTGTGGCGGCCATGAAGGCCCACGGCGTGGACAAGGTCGTGGCCTGCACCTCGGGTGGGTGGCGGGGTCATAGGGGTGGGGCTGAAGAGTGGGGGGTAGGTACTGGACAGGCAGCCCAGGGGCTCCTACAAGGTGGCATTAGAGCCACTCCAAGTTACTGTGTATTTATTGAGCACCACCTGAGTGCCTGAACCTTGCTGGATGAGGCCAGAGACACAATACAGCCCTGGGCCCTGCGCTCATGGTTCTCACAAGTAGGAGGGAAGTGGCAACAGAGCCATCATCAAACAGTGACCAGTCAGCGCCAGGGTTGGGGGAAGCACAGGCAGAGAGGTCAAGGCCAGGATTCGGGGGGAGCATGGGCAGGGGGATCAGGGCCGGGATGGGGGAAGCCTGGAGGACTCTGGGGGCCCAGAGGGGTGCCTGACTCATCCTGAAAAGGGGTCAGGGAGAGGGCCTCATAGAGGAAATGACAGAGCCATGTACACACAGGCCAGGTCTTTACCCTCACGGAGCTCCCAATTTATGAGGAGATGGTATTAAACAAATGGTTGCCCGGAATAATCTGAAAGGAAGGCTGCAGAGTGTGTAACAGGAGCAGTTAATGCTAACAGCATTTCTTGAGCTCTTATTGTGTGCTTGGCACCATCTGAGCGCCTTACAGATGAATGCCACTTAATCCTCTCAAAACTCCTTTGAGTAGTACTTATATTCACAGTGGAACATAGTAGGTGCTCAGTGAATAGTAGCTGTTCTTATTGCTTCCTAGCTAAGGGAGTGGAGGCACAGAGAGGCCCATCACCTTACCCGAGATCACACAGCCTGTGGCTGGCAGAGCTGGGGTATGGAACCGGACTGTCTCCATGGTCCACACTCCTCACCTTTGTTCCATCACACATTGTCTCCGGGGGAAGGGAAGGGACATGAGGGAGCAGTGGGAGGATAAGGGGACTCCAGGCAGAGAGATCAGCATTTGCAAAGGCTGTGAGGTGGGAGGGAGTGTGGCTGCAGCAGAGCGAGTGAAGGGGAGAGTGTTGGGTGGTGAGGTCAGGTGGGGCCTCGTGGACCTGATGGGGCCTTTGCTTTTACCCTGAGTGAGAGAGGGTCACAGATGAGTCTGACCCCTCTGGCTGTGCCGGGGGAACAGAATGTGGGGGGCAGGGGCAGGGAGACCAGGGAGGAGGCTGCTGCCATGGTCTAGGCAGGAGGTAACAGTGGATAGGAGCAGGCGGGGTGAGAAGCCTGGAGAAACTGGAGGGCAGTAGTGAGCCCCCCATACGGGTTGGTCCTGGCAGGAGACCTGCGGGCTATGGGCCTGGCCAGGCTGTCCTCAAGCCTTGGCTGATCCTGCCCTGTGTCCCCCCAGCCTTCCTCCTGTGGGACCCGTCCAAGGTGCCCCCAAGACTGCAGGATGTGACTGATGACCATATCCGGATGCACAAGATACTGCAGGAGTCGGGCCTGAAGTACGTGGCTGTGATGCCACCACACATAGGTGAGTGGGTGGGGACCCAGCTGCAGGGTTACCACCAGCCTGCCCCCTCCTGTCCTCTGTCGACATTCACTGGGCCTTCCCTGGCCAGTTGAAAATTGCAAACCTTCTGCCCACAATTTCCAACCTCTTTCCTGCTTGATTTGTATCTCCTTTCTAACATACTTTTCAATTATCTCTGTTGTACAAACTATCCAAAATTTTAAAACGTAAAACAAAAGCCCTCATTTATGATGACTCTCTCAGTACTGGGAGCTGACTAGGCTCTGGGGGCACTTCTTGCTGAGGTCTCGCATGCCGTTGCTCAGTAGCTGGCAATAGAATCGTGTGGAAGGAAGCCTCACGACAAGGCTCGTGGTAGGTGCAGACTGTCTGTCCCTGGAACACCTGCACGCCGCCTTTCCTAGCGTCAGATCTCTCAGGGCTGCTTCCGCTGTATTCTCTTTATTAGAAGCAAGTTATGGGACTTCCCTGGTGGTCCAGTGGTTAAGACTCCATGCTCCCAATGCAGGGGGCCCAGGTTTGATCCCTGGTCAGGGAACTAGATCCCACATGCATGCCGCAACTAAAAAGATCCTGCATCCCGCAACTAAGACCCGGTGCAGCCAAATAAAATAAATACATAAAGACATAAATAAATAAATATTAAAAAAAAGAAAAGCAAGTTATACTGGGGCTGCCCCACATTCAAGGGACAGGGACTTATGCTTCACATCGTCTCTTTCTTTCTTTTTTTAAACCCATTTATTTATTCATTTATTTGGCCACACCATGCAACATGCAGGATCTTAGTTCCCTGATCAGGGATTGAACTCATGCCCCCTGCTGTGGAAACGTGGAGTCCTAACCACTGGACCACCAGGGAAGTCCCTCGTTTCTTTCTTTATCTTACTTAGCGCGTGTCTCCCACACTAGAATTTTGAAGTCTGAAGTTTTGTTGGAAGCACAGATTTTGTCTTGTTTTGATTACAGCTGTGTTCCTAGTGCCTAGAACAGGGCTTGGCATGTAGTAGGTGCTCAGTAAATATTTGTCCCATGAGCTAATACCGGGGAAGATGCCTCACCTCCAGGTGGTGCTGTGGAGGGAACCACACCCTCTTTTCCCCTCCCAGGTCTGGAATCCACATTGAGAGAGAGTCAGACCGAGGGAGAGATGCATTTACAAATGTCTCTTGCATAGGAAGTGTGTGCCTGGCCACGATTACAACTACCAATGATGTAGTCTCTGCTCTCATGAGGCTTACGTTTCTAGCGGGGGAGACAAACGAAATAGATGATCTATATTACTGTTGGGTCGTGCTACGCTGAATGAAGAAACCATAAAGTTCAGTGAAGGAACTTCCCTGGTGGCGCAGTGGTTAAGAATCCGCCTGCCAATGCAGGGGACACGGGTTCGATCCCTGGTCTGGGAAGATCCCACATGCCGCGGACCAGCCACGGAACAACTAAGCCCCTGTGCCACAACTACTGAGCCCATGCGCCACAACTACTGAAGCCCGCACGCCTAGAGCCTGGGCTCTGCAATGAGAAGCCCACTCGCCACAACTAGAGAAAGCCCATGCGCAGCAACAAAGACCCAACGCAGCCAAAAAACAAAACAAAACAAAAACTCGGTGAAGAGAGTAAGCCTCAGCTATAAGCAGAGGCTCTCTAAGGAGATGGCCCTTCCCCCAGATACTCACCTGATTCCCCACCTCAGGGGACTACATTCAATGTCCTGGGCTAAACCGTAATGGAAAAGAATATTAGAAAAGAATGTGTATATATATATATATATATATATATATATGTTTAAAAAAAAAAAACAGACACCAGGCCTGTTATGTTTTGTGCTATGAAAAAACATTAAAAAAAAAAAAAAGATTGTTCCAGGTTAAAGGTGACATGGCGACTGAACTGGATCCTGATTTTGAGGGGAGGGGGAGGTCGGAAGATATTTTTTGGCAGTTGGGGAAATCTGAATATGGGGTGGATTCTAAATGATGTCTCTTGCATAGGAAGTGTGTGCCTGGCCACGATTCCCCTCAGAGGGAATCAGGTGAGTGTCTGGGGGAAGGGAGGACATTCTGGGATGAGGGAACCGCAGTGTGGATGCCCGAGCCAGGCACTTGTATCTCCTTCACATTTGCCTGCCTGCTGGATGAGCACTTCTGCTGTGCCCTCTGCCTTCTGCTTGGAGAAAGACGAGCCCTGCACGTCTAGAGGTTCAAGTAAGCTCAATGTTGAGGTTCAATTCAGGATTCTCGTTGAGACGAGAATCCTGAGCTCTGAATCAGTGGTGAAGCGGCATGGCAGAGAAGCCGGGCAAAGTCTCAGCCCCAGCACTTTGTGGACTTAAGGCCCGTGGCCTCTGAGCCTCAGTTTCCTCATCTGTAAACAGGGTTCATGATATTACTTCTTGACCTCCCAGGTTTGAAGTGAATATCCAGAGAGAGCATGCCTAAAAATTATTTAACACAAAGTTGTTTTTTTTTAGTTCTTCTTTTTTTGAATATTTATTTATTTTATTTATTTATTTTCCTTATTTTTTTTTGGCTTCGTCAGGTCTTAGTTGCGGCACACGGGATCTTTGTTGAGGCATGCGGGATCTTTTTCGTTCCGGCGCGCGGTCTGCTCGGGCTGCTCTCTAGTTGTGGCCTGCGGGTTTTTTCTCTTCTCTAGTTGTGGCGCGCAGGCTCCAGGGCGCCTGGGCTCTGTAGTTTGCAGCACGCCAGCTCTCTTGTTGAGGCGCGAGAGCTCAGTAGTTGTGGCGCACGGGCTTAGTTGCGCTGCGGCACGTGGGATCTTAGTTCCCCGACCAGGGATGGAACTCATGTCCCCTGCATTGGAAGGCGGATTCTTTACCACTGGACCACGAGGGAAGTCCCAGTCCTTTTTTTGTACGTGTATGAAAACTTTGAAACCTCCAGAAAAGTTAAAGAAATTAAAGGTTTGTGAATACCCGTAAACCCTTCATCTAGGTTCACTTGTTAACATTTCGGCCTTTTTGCTTTCCCTATCTATCTAACTATCTGTCTATCTATCCATCTATCTATCTATCTATGCATGCATCTAATGTGTATGTGTATATATGTGAATACATATGTAGTGTATATATATTTTTTAAATAAGTGTGTATTTATATATATTTCTTTTTTTCTTTCTTTCTTTTTTTTGGCTGAACCATTTGAAAGTAGGTTGCAGACATCGGCACACTCTACTCCTAGAACCTCTTGATAGGCATCTTCCAAGAAGAAATATTTGGATATGAACCACAGTACTGTTATCGCACCAAGGGAATTGACATTAACTCTACCACATCATTTAGTATCCAGCCCATATTCAAATTTCCCCAACTGCCAAAAAATATCTTCCAACCTCCCCCTCCCCTCAAAATCAGGATCCAATCCAGGACCGTGTGTTGTGTTTAGTCGCTGTGTCATATTTAACCTGGAACAATCCTCCATATCCTTTTTTTTTTTTTTTTTTAATGTTTTTCATAACATGAAACATAACAGGCCTGGTGTTTTTTGGGGTTTTTTTTAACATATATATACAGTCTTTCTAATATTCTTTTCCATTATGGTTTATCCCAGGACATTGACTGTAGTCCCTGTGCTATACAGTAGGACTTTGTTATCCCAGGTGTCTTTTAAAATATCCCACGTTCTGGATTTCTGTAGTTATTTTCTTACAGACTCAGATTAAAAATTTTTGGCAGGATTGCCACATGGGTGAGGGTGTGTGTTTCTTATTGCACATGATCCCAGGTTGTCTCTGCGCTGGTATGCTGCATTTGATCCCTAAGTTAAGTTGGTCACTGTCAGAATGCAGGCGCTAGATGCTCTGGTAACAGCCAGGTCATGGTGGGGGAGGGCAAGGGGGGCACAGAGCAAATGTAGCCTTTGCCACTGCGAAGTCACCCTTTGCAACCATGGGACATAACTTCCTCTCTCCACGACTCAATTTGCCCACTTGTAAAATAGAATTAATAATAGTCCCTAGCCCATTCTCTGCTTTATTTCTCACCATCTAACATATTGTCTGTTTTACTTTCTTATCTTATTAGTTGCCTTTTCCTAGTGACTGTCTGCATGCTGAGGGCAGGGATTCATATCTGTTTTGTCCCTTTCAGGGTGCCCAGCACCTGACATATAATAAGTCATCAATAAGAATTTGGCGAATGGGACTTCCCTGGTAGTACAGTGGTTAAGACTCCGCGCTTCCACTGCAGGGGGCGAGGGTTTGATCCCTGGTCAGGGAAGTTCTGCATGCTGCGCCAAAAAAAAAAAAACTCACTTAGCGAGTGAATGAAGTAAAGGGTACAGATTAGTGCCCTGCACGTGGGAAGGGTTTCATACATTGTTGGCTCTTATACCATCTTATACCATCTGGGCTGGGCACACTGTAGACACCCTGGGATGATCATTGAAGTGATCACATGTTGGTTGCAGGAGGGGAAAGGACATCTGATTTACCCAGTCCCTTTGTCTTTACCTTGCAGGAGACCAACCGCTGACTGGGGCCTACTCAGTGACCCTGGATGGACGAGGGCCCTCGAGGGTCATCTCCAAACACGACCTGGGCCACTTCATGCTGCGTTGCCTCACCACTGATGAGTACAATGGGCACAACACCTACCCCTCCCACCAGTACGACTAGGGCTCTGGCCCCGTCCAGGAGGACAGCATCCCAGGAAATAGAGAACAAAGGAAGGGAGCAATAAATCTTGAGCCAAGAGCTTCGAGTTATTTTAGAGTACCCACCTCTGTGACTCTTCCTCTCTCTGGCTCTATCTGGATGTCTCCGTGTCTCTGTCTGCCTCTGTGTGAGATTTTCTGGGTATTCATTCATTCATTTCCTCGCTTGGTCCTGTGCTGGGGACCCAGTGGTGACTGTGAGGACCCAGTGGTGACCCTGCCTTCACAGATCTCACAGTCCAGTGGGAAAGACAGCCCTGCCCCTGTCAGTGACAACACAGAGTGGCCAGGACTCTGACAGAGGAAGTACAGAGGGCTGAGGGACCCAGCTTGAGGAGTGAACAGGGTTCTGTGGAAGAGGGGCTGTCCCACCTGAAACCTGGTTTAGTGAGAATGAGCCAGGAGAAGGTTCTAAGGAATGATAGCATTCTGGGCAGAAGATACCACATGAACAAAGGCCAGGAGGCTGGAGAGCACATGGCCCCTTTGAAGAACTAAAATCTATCCCCTACAGTTAATAACACTTTGCTCAGAGGAGAGAAGCAATCAGCCCCAAGAGGCTGTTCGAAGGACACTAAACTGTCCAGGGTCGAGTAGAAAGTTTAAGCTTTAGTCTAAGGTGTTATGCAAGGAGTGGAGCAGGGGAGAGGTGGGGAGAGGACACAGTCAGGTTTGAGTTTTGTAAAGCTTCCCTTGGCTACTGTGTGAAGGTGGGTCAGAGGATGAAAGGGTGGACGCTGGGAACCCAGGGGGTGCCCAGAGGCAGAGAAGGGAGAGTGGGCGGGAGAGAGCCTGAGTGGACAGTTCATTGGGGAGGGGAGGGAGGCATCCAGAAGGAAGCCTAGGGCTATATCCTGGAGATGGGGTTTTACGGGGGCCACCCTGAGAATGAAACCCTGGAGGAGCAAGTCTGAGGGGGGGAAGGGGAAGAATTGCCCCTTCCTCATCATGTCCTGCTTTGGAATTTACCTTTGTTCCCTAGAGACACCTTTCCCAGGCCTGAGCAAGCCAGTGCTCTCTCCCCTCCATACCCCCCCGCACCCCCCCCAAAATCCATTCCAATCATGTACTGCTTCTGCAAACAGCTGGATGACTTGGTTAACACATTCCAACCGATGAGAACTGGTCTGAGGAGCCTTAAACCTTCCTTCCCAGGGGTGGCCTGGATAAAACTGCCTCCTCCGCCCCTTGGTGACAACTTGTTGTGGAGGTGAGGCAATGCTGGTTCAGGCTTTCAGGGCACTAGCACTGTTTTATTTCTGCCCTCTTTATTTCTTTCTGTCACATTGTCTGGGCATTTAACACACTTTCACTGGGTGCCTGCTTTGTGTCCAGCCCTGTGCTAGGTGATGCTGTGGACCAAGCAGTGGGTGACTGAGATAACCTTGGTACATGTCCTCAGGGGGCCCACAGTCCAGACAGAGACAGCCCAGGGCCAAGATGGGGGAGGCAGGGGCAGAGGAGTCAAGGCCAAGATAGGGGAAGCACAGGACACCATGGGAGTCCAGAATGGGTCCTAACCCATCCTAGAGCCTCAGGGAGGGCTTCTGAGAGGAGGAATCCTTTGAGATGAGTTCTGATGAGAATTCTGGGTTCCGGGAATTGAGGGTGTATTTTCAGGCTGGGAAAGCAAATTTAAAGATCCAGAGGCCTTTTATTTTTCTCATTTTTGACAACTTGTTATGTACGTGGGATTGTTGTAAACACTGGGGATAAGGCAGGAAGGAAAACAGAATCTCTGTGTTCATGGTGGTGGAGAGCACTTGAAGCCATTTTAGAAAACCTGAAAGTCAATCGGTGTGGCAGGATTGCAGGGAGCAAGGAGGAGTGTGCATCAGGCCAGACCTGAAGGGCTTTGAGGCAAAAATATGAGTTTGGACTTTGTCCCCAGGACAGTGGGGAGCCGTGAACCAGTTTCCAGCAACAGGGGTTGCCACCCTGAGAGGAAGGATGGGGCGTCGAGAGGATGTATGAGACACCACCAGAGGACGCTGCGGAAAAGTCCTTACAAGAAGGCCGCGGGGTAAAGTGGGGGGGCAGAAGAACAGGGGCGGTGAAGGGGCGGGGTTGCGATCGCCCAGGCAACACAGGCCACGCCAAACTATTGGCTGGTCTTCAATGCGTCATCCTCCTCCGCCCCGCAGCGTCCGCCTTCGGAACCCAGGGGGCGCGGCCCCAGCGAGAGGCTCAGCCCCGCCCGTCCGGAAAACGGGTTGGAGTGGCGAGTGCCAGCCACTCTTGCTCCGCGACGCGGTCCAAGCTAGTATAAAGAGATCGTAGCAATAATGACGATCTCGGAGCGAGGATAGTAACTGAATTGAAAGAAACAGCGTTGATATCCCCTCCACTCTAGAGACGTGGCCCCGCCTCCCAGCTAGTTGCAATCCTTTAAATGGTCCGCGGAGCAAAGGAGGGGAGGACCGGTGGGGCGTCTCCTGGCGACGGCCTGGTGGCCCCGCCCAACTAATCCGCGCCCCGCGGCGGGCAGCACTCCAGCCAATCGTGGCTCGCGGCTCGGCTCCCGGGCTGAGCTGGGTGGGCCTGAGGCCAGACTGAGAGGCCCCGGGGAGGTGAGCGAGGGCCCTACCCAGCACTGGAGGGTCGCAAAGCCGCGGGTGTTCCCGGAGGTGGTCATTGCGAACCTGGTAGCTGAGGTGAGGTATGGCTGCCTGGCTTGGGATCTGCCTTGGGTTGGGAGAGGTGGAGGCGCGCCTCCGAGAGTTGCGGAGGCGGGGTACTGGCGGGAGTAGGGGGCGCAGATTAAGGGGAGGGTTAGGGACCGGAGTTTCGAGATCCTGGACGGAAGGCGAAGTTTTGGTGGCAGGATCTTCAAGTGAAGGGAGTTTGAAGCTGGGACATGGGGTGTTTGGAGAAGCAAGAAAAGTAGAGAAGGAACTTTTGGGGTAGGAAATCTGAAGATTAGGACAATTCGGGCCTCCGGGACGGGTTGAATTCGGGGTTCTAGTGTTCAGGAAAAGGTGTGAGGGGTTGGGCTGGGATCCCAGGCATTTGGAGAAGCGCGAGAACTAGGGGCAAGGACTCTTGGTCTCCAAGACGCCGTATCGGAGAGGGGGTGCTGGGGAGAGTTCCCTGTCAGGTATTGGAGCCAGAGGGGGAGAATGGAGGTGAAGTCGAGAAGCGTTTGAAAGACGGGAGAACAGGGGAAGTTGACGGGAGAAGGTCTCAAAATTGAGATACCTAGTGTCCCGAACGGAGTGCGTCGTAGAGCATTTGTAAATCTTTGAGCATTATGTTGGGGTCTGGGTCTCTGAACCCGAGAGCAGTTTGAGGGGAAAATCCAGGACCTTCTGCGGTCCGAAGAAAAGCAGTTTCAGAGCCAGAGTCTGGAGTGGGGGAGGGGTGTTCCGGGCTTGGAGCTCAGACCCTCCGCCCTGGAGGCGGTGGAGGGCGGGGCTCGGCCGGCGCCCGGCCGCTGGGCGTCCGGGTTTGCTTCCCCCACGTACTGCAGGCCCCTCTGCGCATGCCCTGGGGGAGGGCGGGGAAGGTTAGTTCCTGCGGCGTGCGGAGCCCTCCGGGAATTGTAGTGCGTGCTCAACGTCAGTGCGTGTACCTGGCGGCTGTTGGCCCACATTTCCCAGAAGCCTCTGGGCCAAATTGGGGCGTGTCCGAATGCTGAAAGGAGACTCCGTAAAGGGGCGGGGCCTGTACAGGGCCGACGTCTGGTTGGATGGGCCGGTAGGGGCGGGGCTTGGCTTGAGTCGCGTTCTAGCAAGTTTTCCTGCGGGGCGACCCCTGGGAGAATCTGAAGGCACCCTCGAGGGCATGAGGGAGGCTCCTTCACTGTCATTGGGCGCGCTCCCAAGTCAGTTAGCGAGAGGGCATGGACAGAAACATCTTACCTGTGAAAGAAGAGTGTCCATAGATAGGTGCCCTTACAGGGCTCCAGGTGGCTGGAATATAGTAGGCACTCAAATAAAATATCGAATGAATAAATGGCAACTAACTCTTGTTCATTAAGTGTGTAATGTCACATTACTTCCCAAGATCACACAGCTGAGCAGTGTGAAAGGCAGAATTCAAACCCAGAATTCTCTGCTTTGAGGCCAGGTCTCTGTACTCAACCCCTGTCTTGTGTATGTCACATTTGAAGAAGGGTATTGTGGAAAGAACAGCTTTAAGATTTAGGGGGACTTGAGTTAGTATCCTCATCTTGCAGATGAGGAAGTTGAGTCTCAAGGAGGTAAATTCACTATTTGAGCCCACATGGGCAAGTTAAGTGGGATTCAAACCCAGCTGTTTAAGTCCAGATTTTGTTTTCTTTTTTTTTTTTTTTTGATGTGGATCATTTTTAAAGTCCTTACTGAATTTGTTACAATATTGCTTCTGTTTTATGGTTTTCTTTTTTTTTCTTTCTTTTTTTTGGCCGCGAGGCATGTGGGGTCTTAGCTCCCCAACCAGGGACCGAACCTGCACCCCCTGCATTGGAAGGCGAAGTCTTACCTACTGGACCGCCAGGGAAGCCCCCCAGATCTTGTTTTCTTTTCTTTTCTTTTTTTAATTAATTAATTTATTTTTGGCTGCGTTGAGTCTTCGTTGCTGTGTGCAGGCTTTCTCTAGTTGTGACAAGCAGGGGCTACTCTTTGTTGTGGTAAACGTTTCTCATTGCGGTGACTTCTCTTGTTGCGGAGCACAGGCTCTGGGCCCATGGGCTTCATTAGTTGTGGCACGCAGGCTCAGTAGTTGTGGCTCATGGGCTCTAGAGCGCAGCCTCAGTAGTTGTGGTGCACGGGCTTAGTTGCTCCGCGGCATGTGGGATCTTCCTGGACCAGGGCTCGAACCCGTGTCCCCTGCATTGGCAGGTGGATTCTTAACCACTGTGTCACGAGGGAAGTTCCAGATCTTGTTTTCTTAATCATATACATTTACTCTCCTCCTTAGCCTTGTGGGATTCATGCTATCTCCATTTTATAGATGCAGAAACTGAAGTTTGGATCATTACAAATCAACAACAACCATACAGGAGATTCAGGGTTTGAACTAGCCCTGGTGTGTCTAACTTGCCCCTCTTCTCTCCACAGGGCATCATGGTAGGAGGCTTGAAGAGGAAACACTCAGATCTGGAGGAGGAAGAGGAGGATGAGAAGTGGGACTGGGGTCCGGCAGGCCTGCGGAGCTACCAGCAAGCCCTGCTCCGTATCTCCCTAGACAAAGTCCAGCGAAGCTTGGGCCCCCGAGCACCCAGCCTTCGCAGGCATGTCCTCATCCACAATACCCTCCAGCAGCTCCAAGCTGCGCTTTGCCTGACTCCTGCACCTGCCCTGCCCCCAGAGCCCCTCTTCCTGGGCGAGGAGGACTTCTCCCTGTCGGCCACCATCGGCTCTATTCTCAGGGAGCTGGAGACCTCCATGGATGAGACTGAGCCCCCTCAGAATCCAGTGGCTCCCCCGGGCCCCCAGAATGAAGTGCTGCCCCAGCCCGATCCAGTCTTCTTAGAAGCTCTAAGCTCCCGGTACCTGGGGGACTCTGGCCTGGATGACTTCTTCCTGGACATTGACACATCTGCAGTGGAGAAGGAGCCTTCACTGGCCCCACCAGAGCCTCCTCACAACCTTTTCTGTGCCCCAGGGTCCTGGGAGTGGAATGAACTAGATCACATCATGGAAATCATTCTGGGATCCTAAAACTTTGATGGGGGGTGCCTCTTCCTCATCGCAGCCTTGGTGGGCTGAATCCCTGGATGCAACTCTGTGTGTGTGTGTGTGTGTGTGTGTGTGTGTGTGTGTGTGTGTGTTTTGATGGGGGCTCTAAGCAGTGGCTGTGGCCTCCTTCCCATTTCAGGGTTCCAAATTGTCTCGCATGTATGTGTGTGTCTGGTTATCGCAACCTTCTGTGAAGGTGGGTCTTCCTGAATTAATTTATCTGTTCCAAATGCCTTAATGAGACTCTGTTTCTGGGAGTCTGATTTCCCACTTCCACATTTGTTCTGCCTTTCCCTCCAGTTCCTACTCCCCTTGTGTCCACTGGGGCCTCAGGGAAGATAGTTTGGGCCTGTCAAAGGATGACAGGGATGTGCGCCTGATTGCTATGGAAACCCAGCCTCTGCCTCTTGCACCTCCAGGTAGTGGGAGGGGCTGGCCTCCTCCCCACAGGCTGAACCCCACCTCCTTCACAGGACCGCAATCCAAGCAGCCTCCTGATTCATGACCAGGCCGGACCACGTGCAATAGGGTGGAAACCAAACTGCTCCATGCCACATTATTTAAAAGAAAGGCGGGTTTTGTGGTGGTTTTTTGTTTCTGTTTTTGTTTTTTGATTGTTTGTAATGATTTTTTTTTTTTTTTTTTAATAAAAGTACTTTGGAAGGAGTGGTGTTGCCTAAAGTTTCTAAACTTCAGTGGGTTAGTGGGAGGGACCTGGTAATTTCCCTAGACTCCTGTACCCCTTCCCTGTCAAAGGTGGGGCAGGTATATTATTAAACATAACATTTATTGAATGCTTTTTAAGAGCACTGTTCTACCTACTTTATTTGAATTAAGTCATCTAATCCTCATGATTATACAGAAATAGATACTGTTACCACGTTTTACATAGGAGGAGCTTGCGGTTCAGAGAGGCCAAGTCACTTGCTCAGGGTCACACAGCCAGGAAGAATGAGGACCAAGGAGCTAGAACTCAAATTCAGTCTACCTCCAGAGCCTTCTTAACAATTGTATTTGTTGCTTCTTGGTAGATTTAGATTCCCCAGACACATGGGTGGACACAGGAGAGAGAAACTGGGTCACATGAATTACATGTCAAATGATAGAGCCCTC
This sequence comes from Eubalaena glacialis, assembly GCF_028564815.1. Lineage (NCBI taxonomy): Eukaryota > Metazoa > Chordata > Mammalia > Artiodactyla > Balaenidae > Eubalaena > Eubalaena glacialis. The sequence goes on along the minus strand of NC_083733.1, from coordinate 57,141,628 downwards.
TGGCATGTAAAAGTCAGCCCTTTCGTTGCATGAAATGTGCTGGTGAGGCCCAGAGGAGAAAGAAAATGCCCAAAGACCCCCAGTACTAACAGCAGATCTTTCTAGAAAACTGTTGGCTAGGAAGCAGAGTAAAGTTAATGGTTCTAATGATTTATTTAAGAGGTGCAAGCCCAGGCTGGTGAGAGTGAGGGGAAAAAAAGGGAGGCCAGGGAAGATGTGTTGAGATACATTGCTGCAGGGACTTCCCTGGCGGTCCAGTGGTTAAGACTCCATGCTTCCAATGCAAGGGGTGCAGCCAAAAAAAAAGATATATTGCTGCACTGGCTAGGCCTCCACAAAGACCTTTGAAGACATGGCAGCAGGTAAGGTTACACAGCACTTAGGGACTTTTCTAGAAGGGTTGCAAGGAGGAACCGCACCTGGGTGTAATACACAGGGAAAGGAGGGGGATTTTGCCTTCGTTTTCTGGCTCAAAGCCAGATTCTCACCCTGAGAGGGGCATTGCATCTAAGTCTGAAAACAGCTGGGTAACTTAACAGGTGGGTGCCAATCCAGAGAAAGAGGAGGTGGTCAAGGGATCTCAAGAAGGTACATGGGGTCCACATTGAGATGTGGATGGCCAGTGGATCGTGTCTAACTTCTAGTTAAAACTTTTGGTGACTTCTCACACTCAGAATAAAACCCCAACCCCTGCAAGGCCTGACAATCTTGCTTCTAATTTCCCCAGTTTAATCTCCCATTCTCCCCTCCCTCGCAACTCCAGGTGGCCCCAGGGCTTTTGCACTTGCTGTTAACAGCACAGAGGACACTTCCTCCATAGTTTCACCAATCTAAATGTCCCCTTCTCAGAGAGGTCTTCCCTGCCCTTCCTAGTTCAACATGACCAGGTGCACCCCCAACCCAGCCCACTTCCCATTGTTTGATTTTCTTAGTAGCACCTATCCAACCTCAAGTTATTTATGACCTCTTTATGCTTAGGCTCCTGGTCTGTTGGAGAAATCTCTCAGAGAGAGGGGTCATGTTGTAGTGCATAGAACTATGCTTGGCACAGATAAGCACTCAAATTTTTGTTGCTGTTGTTGTTGAGAAGGCGAACTCCCAACTTTGCAATGGCCAAGCCTCCTTCCCACCTCTCTCAACTCATCTCCCCCACACCATTCTCTGCTCTTCTTCAAACACACCATGTCCCACCCTCAAGACCTGGAGTAACACCTACCTCACTGAGCGATCATGCCAAGTGTGTAACAGGGCGTCTGATGCACACCAAGTATTCCAATATTGCTCAAATTTACTGAGTGCCTACTGTGGACCTGGCATTCTTCCAGGCACATGAACAAAACAGAGTTCCCGCTCTCATAAAGCATCATGGTAGAAGGCTGAAAAATTCACGAGTGTGTACTGTTTACTGAAATAAACAGTAAAATGTAGTCTGTCCAGGGGTGATAACTGCTGTGGAGAGAAAGCAGGAGAGTGATGGGGGGGTGCTGCTGTATAGATGGGATGGCCAGAGAAGGCCTCACTGACAAGATGACATTTGAGAAAGACCCGAAGGAGGTGAGAAGTGAGCCATGTAAATCCGTGGGGAAACAATCCTGGTGGCAGGAACACAGTGCAAAGGCCCTGTGGTCAGAGCATGAGTGGAGTGTTTGAAGGACCATTTGGAGGTCTGTGTGGCTGGAGTAGAGGGAGCAAGGGGGAGAGTACTAGGAGATGAGATGAGAAAGAGTTGAGGGGGGTAAATCATGTAGAGTCTTGTGGGAGTCCCGTAGGGAGCATTTGAGCTTTACCCTGAACCCTGAGTGAGATGGAAGGCATGGGATGGCATTGAGCAGTGGAGGAAGGAGATCTGACTCACTTTTACATGGACTCTCTTTGCCCTGAAGATACGGGAGTGAAGAGCAATCATGGAGCTTGTTAGGACCACAGTGAGTCCAGAATGAGGAGCTCCCCAACTTTCAGATCATCACACTGAGGCTCAGAGAGGCCCAGCTCCGCCCGTCAAGAAACTGGCAAGATAAGTGGAAAGGCTGGCCCTGCAGAGGGAACCGGGTCCCTGAGGGCAGAGTCCGCGTTCCCCAAGCTGCCCTCCCCCCCGGCCCCGCGGTGGGGGATGGGCCTCGGCCACCTCGGTCCCTCCCACCTGCCCACTCTCCGCCCCGAGCTGGATGCCCGGGAGCCCCGCCGGCGCCTCCTCTCTCCCCAGGGGCCAGGTGGGGCGGCCGGCTGGGGGCGGGGCGCTCCCCCGAACCCCCCTCCCTCCCCAGCTGGCGGAGGCTCCGCCCCAGGGCTGCCTGGCCTGTGGCTTCGCTTCTGGTTTCATTTCCCAAGGCCCGGGCTCTCTCCTTTTCCCTCCCCCGAGCCTTTGAATTCCTGGCTCCTTTTCCACTTTCAGGTCTCAGGTCCAATGTCACCTCCTCAGGGAGACTCTCCCGGACCACCCTGGCTGCAGGCACCTCTCTCCCGGCCTCTCTATTACCCCGTCCTATTTGTATTCTCCAAGTCAACTGAACAGAAGCAGAAAGTATCTTCCTCATTTATTCATCTTCCAGGGTCTTCTCATCCCACTCGGAGTGAAAAACAAAGGTCCAAAGAGTGCTCTCAGCAGCGGTCCCCAACCTTTTTGGCACCAGGGACCGGTTTCGTGGAAGACAATTTTTCCACAGACGTGCGTGTGTGTGTGTAGGGATGGTTCAGGCGGTAATGCAAGCGATGGGGAGCGGCAGATGAAGCTTCTGTTGCTCGCCCTCCCGCCGCTCACCTCCTGCTGTGCGGCCTGGTCCCTAACAGGCGGGGGACTGGGACCGGTCCGCGGCCTGTAAGTTGGGGACCCCTGCTCTAAAGGGCCTGAAAACTTCTCTGACCTCTTCCCTGGCAGCAGAGACAGCACCTCTCAGCCCAGGGCCTTTGCACTGGCCCTTTCCTCTGGCTGGAACACTCTTCTTCCAGAGCTTTACTACCTCTCCCACTTCATCAAGTCTCTACTCGATGTCACCTCTCCGGAGACCCCTCCGCCACCACCAGCTGCCTGTCCAAACTGCACACCCTTTCATTACTCTCGTCCTGCTCTGCTTTTCCTTTTCACTTGTCACCTTCTAAGATACTAAGTAATTGCTTTATTAAGTTTATTATTGTCCACCTCCTCATATCAGGGATTTTTGTTTATAATTTTACTGCCATATCTTCAGTGCCTAGAACAGTGCCCGGCACACAATTTATTTGTTTTCGTATTTCTTTTTCCACCCCATCCATCCCCTCATCCATGAGAAGAGAGGCTCTGTGAGGCGATTCCAGAGCTGTAGCCCCATTGTCTACAACAGTGCCCACAACATAGTAGGTGCTCAATAAACACATGTTAATCAAACTCCTCAGACTCCTGTGAGCTCTTCTTCCCTTTATGACCTGGAAAGAGCCACTTGGAGACTCTGAGTCTCCTTTTTCCCAGGCCAAAAAGATAGGTTGCGAGGGAAATTATGTGAATTTGCCTAGCAGATTAGCATTTTACCCTCTCTTTATTATGAAAAATTTTAAGCACAGAGAAATGATAGAAAAAAAAAAAGTATGTCTTCTGAGCACTTGAATACCCTCCCACCTAGATTTAATTTTCAACATTTTAAGTTTCCTTTACCTGCAGATGTGTATGTACATTTTTTGCTGAACCATTGGAGAGTAAATTGCTGACATCTTGACATTCTACCCCTAATTAATTGCTCAGCAGACATCTCTTGAGAGTAAGGACACTTGCCTACAAACCACAATCCTTTTTCACATCTAAGAGAATTAAGAATTCCCTAATATCTAATATTCAGTCTATATTCAAATTTTCCCAGTTTTCTCAAGAATGTCTTTTATAGAAGTTTTTACGCCCAAATCAAAACCAGAATCTAATGCAGGTTCACATGCCTATTTGGCTGTAATAAAGAAATTATATAGTGTCTTTTATTCTGAAACTTCCTCCCCCTCAACCCCACCAATCCCTTCTTGTGATTTCTTGAAATTGAATTTTTGGTAGAACAACCCAGTTGTGCTGTAGATGTCCCATATTCTGTTTTTGTCTGATTGTGTTTGTGTTTAATTTTGTACATGCGAGTTCAACTCTTGCAGAAACCCTATTTGGCAGGTACTCTAGCTGAGTTTTTTTTTTTTTTAATCTCCTTGTATAATTATATATATATATATTTTAAATTTATTTATTTATTTATTTATGGCTGTGTTGGGTCTTCGTTTCTGTGCGAGGGCTTTCTCCAGTTGCGGCAAGCTGGGGCCACTCTTCATCGCGGTGCGCGGGCCTCTCACTATCGCGGCCTCTCTTGTTGCGGAGCACAGGCTCCAGACGCGCAGGCTCAGTAGTTGTGGCTCACGGGCCTAGTTGCTCCGCGGCATGTGGGATCTTCCCAGACCAGGGCTCGAACCTGTGTCCCCTGCATTGGCAGGCAGATTCTCAACCACTGCGCCACCAGGGAAGCCCTATATTTAAACTTTTTTTTTTTTTGTCTGTGCCCCACAGCATGCGGGATCTTAATTCCCTGACCAGGGATTGAACCCGTGCCCCCTGCAATGGAAGCGTGGAGTCTTAACCACTGGACCACCAGGGAAGTCCCTGTTTGTGTTTGTCACTCTCTGTTCCCTATATAAGCTGGAGGTTGGGTCTAGACACTTGATGAGACTCAGTTTATGAAATTTAACAGGGAGACTCCACAAGGAATGTTGTGTACTTCCTAACGCATCACATCAGGTGACACTGCTGTGGATACAAAGTTTCATTACATGGTTAAGGTGTTGAGCATCACACCTCCACAACATAAAAGGATATTTCCCCCTTTGCAGTTAGCAAGGAATCTGTGGGATGATTCCTTGGAAGCTGTCAAGATCCTGTTCCCCACTAAACTTTTACCCTAAGGGGTGAGCATCCATTGATAACGGTTGCCTGAATCAACCAGTCTAGTTAGCATTTTTTAAAATTAATTTATTTTTATTTTTGGCTGACTTGGGTCTTTGTTGATGCGCGCGGGCTTTTCTCTAGTTGCAGCTAGCGGGGGCTACTCTTTGTTGCGGTGCGCGGGCTTCTCATTGGGTGGCTTCTCTTGTTGCGGAGCACATGCTCTAGGCGCGCGGGCTTCAGTAGTTGTGGCACTCGGGCTCAGTAGTTGTGGCTCGCGGGCTTAGTTGCTCCACGGCACGTGGGATCTTCCCGGACCAGGGCTTGAACCCGTGTCCCCTGAATTGGCAGGCGGATTCTTAACCACTGTGCCACCAGGGAAGCCCTAGTTAGCATTTTTGATATCTTACTTTGGTCAGGAGTTTTATTCACAAACAGTTCTTCCCATAGAAGGAGTTAGCAAATGAGCTACTTGAAGAAGGTTAAGTCCCATTGTCGGTTTATCCGACAAGTATTAAACTCCTGCCTACTTGCGCCCCACCCTGAATGTCTCACTTGAACTAAGCACCTGTGCTATTACCACAACAGCTATTAATACTGAAAAAAAGGACACGTTACACACCACTCTGAGCATTTTGCAGGAATTGTTTTATTTAATCCTCAAAACAATCCTCTGAGCCAGACGCTATTTCTCTCATTTTAAAAGTGAGGAAACTGAGACCCTCCTAAGGGACTAAAGCACTTGCCCAAAGTCAAACAGCTACTTAGGGAATGGAGCCCAGGGTGGGATTCCAGTGGCATCCCACCCCCACCCTCCCACTCCAGCCTGTAACCACGATTGAATACAACTACCCAGCATTCCTGATATAGTGCTCTTATAGGTACTACCTTATTTTAATTTTCCTAACTCTCAAGAGGTAGGCAAGAAGACCCCCATTTAACAGACTTTGTAGGCTCAGAGACCAAGGTCACACACCGAGTGAGTGTGAGTCCGAATTTGAACCCAGGCCTAGCTAGCCTAGAGTGTAGACCCCTGTTGGGGCTGGGTGCGAAAGAAGCTCAGTTACTGGGTTTGGCAGGTGCGTGGACAGGTGTGAGGGGCCCGCACCTTAGGAGACAAAAGCCCCAACCCACCACTGTCCCACAGGGCAAAGAGCCACCCTACCTTCCCCCCTCCCCTCACGCAGCTGCCCGGACATGCGCCCTGAAGCCAACTTCCTCCCTCTTCGAACCTGCCCCCTACGGGCTCCGCCCATCACCGTCTAGGACCAATCCCTGGATGAAGGGCGGGGTTGCCACGGGAGTGGGCGGTAGCTAAGGGGAGTCAGTAGCCTGGAGTCGTGAGCCGGTGTCAGAACTGCGTCTCTCAACTCAGGCGCTGGTTGTTGAAGGGGACCGGGCGAGCAATGCTGCCGCCACCGCTTCCTGATTGGCTGCGGGTGGCTCCCTCTTCGTTCTGATTGGCAGCTGGTGAGCTGGGTATGTAAATGAAGGGAAGAGGCCTGGGAAAGAAGGGGTACTGGCCGCGGGGTCCTTTGGCAGGTTCGATCCCCGGGTCCGGCAGGTGCGCGCCAGGGCTGCCCGGGATCGAGACGCACGGGCCTCTCTGTGCCGCCCGCCCCGGCCAGGCCGGGTGAATCACGCCGCAGCCCGGGAAGGGGGCGGAGGCGCCGGCTCCCTGGCTCCGGCTGCGTGACTCACCCGCCCCCGCCGCCGCCGCTTCGGGAGGAGTAGCCTCCACTGCCTTCCGGAAGCGAGCGGAGGCCGAGAGGGCAGAACAGCTCTCCGGGGATCCCGGCACGCAAGGTCCCGGGTGGCAAGCAGGAAAGACCGCGTCCCGCGGGGCAGCGTAAAGGGTCCCGGGGTATGGGGAACCAGAATACCCGGGGGAAAGCCGGCCTAGTGCCGCTAGGGGGCGCCGGGACCTGGGGGGGGCGGAGTCGGGGGTGGGGGCTGAATTCCTGCGGTTCCGGATGCTCGGGTCTGCTGGGAAGGAGGCGAGGACCCAGTTTTGAGTAGTGTGAGGGGTCACTCTTAAAGTTCTGCTGGGCAAGGATCTGGGTACTGTACCTGCAGGCTGCCTGGCTTAAAAAAGCAGGTTGGCTCAGGGGCACCCACCCCGGGGAAAGTGTGTGTCCTCAGACTTCTCTCCGTGAACCCCGTGCCCATCAGGATTTTCCGGCAAGCTCTGTCCACTGTCTCCCAAATAAATCCTGAATTGACCAACTTCCTTCCATGTCCACTACCGCCTTATACTCCCAAGTCACCATCTTTGCCGACCCCAAAGAGTGCAGTAGCCTTCGAATGGATCTCAGGGCCACCCTCCCCGCCGCCCCCCCGCCCCTCTCCGTCCCCCCACCCCTTCCTCTTAGCGGCCAAGGGGATCTTCTGGAAACTTAATCAGTCCACAACACCACTCTCCCTGCTCAAAACCCTTCAATGACTTCCCACCACACTCACAATAAAAATCCAAGCTCCTTGCCTCTGCCTACTCTCGGACCCCCTCTTCCCCAGCACCCAGCCCCCAGCCCCTGTCTCTCTGTGCACTGACCACAGAGTCTTTTTTCAGTTCAAACTCATCCAGCCTCTAGGTCTTTCTTTGCCTTTGTTGTTCTTTATTCCCAGAATGCCTTCCCCCTGGTTCTTCCATGGCTGATTCCTTCTCATACTTGAGGGCTCATTTCAATTGTCACCTCCTCAGGGGAGCCTTCCTTGACCACTCTCCAGAAACTTTTAGTATCTTCCTAGCACCATCTGTACATTTCCTGTATTTGTCTATTTATCTATTGTCTGATAGTATTAGTAGACAATAAATATTTGATTAAACCATGTGAAACAATTGCTTTTGTGGGTAAAAAAAAAAAAGGTTGAATATTGGACATTTCACATGGTTCATTGCAGAAATAAATAATAATAGTTATTATTAATAGTACTTATTCACAGGAGTAATTGCTATGTACCAGGCACTGTTTTAAGTGCTTTTTGTATCTCATTTATTCCTTAAAACAACTCTAGGAAATAGATACAATTATCATTCATGTCTTAAAGTTTCCCTAAGAAAGCCTAGGCTCAGAGAGGTTAAGTGATTTGCCGAAGATCACACGGACAGCAGTGGTACGAACTTCACATTGGCTTCCCATAAGTGAATGACTCTTCCCTCCCCACAGATGATGCTGAGCAAGGGCCTGAAGCGAAAGCGGGAGGAGGAGGAGGAGGAGAAAGAAGCCCTGGCAGTCGACACCTGGTGGCTGGATCCTGGCCACCCAGCAGTGGCACAGGCACCCCCAGCCGTGGCCTCCAGTTCCCTCTTTGACCTTTCAGTGCTCAAGCTCCACCACAGCCTGCGGCAGAGTGAACCGGACCTGCGGCACCTGGTGCTGGTAGTGAACACACTGCGGCGAATTCAGGCGTCCATGGCACCCACAGCTGCCCTGCCACCTGTGCCCAGCCCGCCTACAGCCCCAGGCATAGCTGACAACCTGCTGGCCAGCTCTGATGCCGCCCTCTCAGCGTCCATGGCCAGCCTTCTGGAGGACCTCAGCCATATTGAGGGCCTGAGCCAGGCTCCCCAGCCCCTGGTAGATGAGGGGCCACCAGGCCGCCCCACTGGGGGAGCCCCACCCAGCTTGGGTGCCTTGGACCTGCTCGGCCCAGCCACTGGATGTCTGCTGGACGATGGGCTTGAGGGCCTGTTTGAGGACATTGACACATCCATGTATGACAGTGAACTTTGGGCACCAGCCTCTGAGGGCCACAAATCTAGCCCTGAGGATGGGCCAGGCAAGGAGGAAGCTCCAGAGCTGGACGAGGCCGAACTGGACTACCTCATGGATGTGCTGGTGGGCACACAGGCACTGGAGCGGCCACCAGGGCCAGGGCGCTGACTCCCCCCAGAGCTGGGATGTTGATCTGGTGTCCAAACTGAGCCTGGTGGCTGGACCAACTCTCCTTTGAAAGACACAGCTGGCTTCCCTAGAGAGGGACTTTGGAGAGAAAGAATCCAGTCCTGGGCAACTTCACCTCCATCCTCTGGTCTCTGGCTGATGGGGGGAGTCTGGAATTGGCCCTTGTGATGAAATGACAGGGCCTAGTGGCTGGAATGTGATTGGGCCAGGCCCAGTGCTGAATCCCTGGAGGCACAGCTTGGTATACTCTTTCCCTGATGTGGGAAAAGACCCCAACCGGTTTTTTTGAGATTAAAGCCAGTCGTGGGAAGTCTCAAGTCTGTGTATTGCTTTATTTCTGGGCTAAGGCGAGGGTGATAAAATAACCTCTAACATTTATTGAGCCGTGGACACCCAGCACAGTTCTAAGTACTTGACATGTGTTAACTGATTTAATCCTCATAACAAGATGGGCATATTATTAGCCCCATTTTACAGTTGAGAAAACTGAGGCTCCAAGAAGTCATCACTTGAGGAGATAGGTTTCAAACTTTACTGCTTTTTGGTCTGAGAAGCAGACCAGTTAGGTCTGGTAACTGGCCCTCTGGAAAACTCCTGGAACATACTCAGCCAGGTCTCCCTGATGTGGCCGTGTGTGTACATGGTGGTGGAGGAGGAGCCCCGGGCCACTGTTTGAAAATGAAATCTAGTCCTTGCCTGGAGTCTACCTGTGTGTCTTGGGGGCTGGGGTGGGGGCAGATGGGAGCTTTCAGAATGAGCCAGAAATAAAAGCACAAAGCTAAAGGCTGGATGGAGCCTGTCCTTGGAGCGCTGAGAGCCAGCTCTCCAGGAAAACACTGAAAGAAAGGGAGACTCCAGCAAGTTTTAAATAAAATCCACTCCGGGTCTCAAATCTCTCTTTGGGCAAGGGATAAGGCAGCTTGGAAGCTGATTTGGAAATAAAGTCACCAAGTGTGGTGGCTTGACAGAACGGCAGGCGATCCTGCTTTCCTTCTAGAAGAAACTCGGGCCCCAGCGAGCTGGGGCCACCTGCCTGACAGCCTGTGTGGTAGGGTTGGCCTGAGCGCCGGGTGTCTGCACCGCCCCCGCCGTCCAGCCGCATTCCTGGCCCCGCTGGGAGGGGCCGCACACTCAGAGGCCTGGCACGGGACCCAGGCAGCGTCCTTCCTGGCGGCCGTGGGGGCAGGGCAGCGCCAGGGGTACGGGAAGGGGGGGGCGGGGCACGATGAAAGCTGCATCGGGGGAGGGTGGAGGTGGGTTGGGGGGAGGGGCAGAGGGTCGGACGGTGACCTGAGGGGCTGGCTGCACTTCGAATGCAGGAAGCCCCGGCTAAGGGACACTAAAATCGTGGGGCCCGGGTGCCTCCACTCTGGCCGGAAGCTTCAGGGAGGCTGAAGCTGGGGTGGAAACGGGGGGGTGGGGAAGGGAGGGGGGACAGGGGAGGGGAGAGAGGCAGGCAGCTTCGGCCGGCCGCTCAGGCCTGGAAGGGGCGGGCAGAGTGGAGCTTCCTGGAGGAGCGGAGGAAGTCGTGCCCATTTCTGGAAGTGGATGGGATGGCCCCGGGTGGGGAGTGGAAATGGCCCGAAGGGAGCTGGTGCCCAGGCTGAGGGTCTTCCGGGTGCCTGACTCCAACACCTGGTGACTCCAGCCCCTGGGCAATGGGACTCAAACTCGGTTTTAACCCAGACCCAGACCTTGGGAGTTTAGGTTGAGCTCAGCAATGCCCCCTGGTGCCCAGTCTGGGGTCTGTCCTGCCACTGCCTTAGATTCCCTGGAGACCTGACCAGTGGTCAAGGAGTCCCCAGTGCGGGGTCAGCAATGCGTTCTGTTTACAACACCCTGAGGACCTATTTCTGATGTCTCTGGGTGCCAAACTGGGGGATAATCTGTGATACCTACTTCTATTTTTTTTTTTTTGGCTGCGTGTTGGGTCTTCCTTGCGGCGCACAGGCTTTCTCTAGTTGCGGCGAGCGGGGGCTACTCGTCATCCGGGTGCGCAGGCTTCTCACTGCAATGGCTTCTCCTGTTGCGGAGCACAGGCTCTAGGCGCGTGGGCTTCAGTAGTTGTGGCTTGCGGGCTCTAGAGCGCAGGCTCAGTAGTGGTGGCACATGGGCTTAGTTGCTCTGTGGCATGTGGGATCTTCCCGGACCAGGGCTCTATCCTGTGTCCCCTGCATTGGCAGGAGGATTCTTAACCACTTGCGCCACCAGGGAAGTCCCTGTGATACCTATTGATGCAGACAGCCTACCCATCTGTCAACGATGGTCCCATCTGCCCCTGTGCCTGTTTGGCAAGCGTTGCTCCCGTCTCGGCAGAGTCTCTGTGTATAGTTTCTCCGGTTGTGCACCGCACATAGGCTCCATATTTAAGGGGCTACCACACGTCTCACACACCATGCATTTACATATTTATTAAGGCAGTTTCTCAGCAGATGGAGGTCAAGTGCCTTGGGGAAGGGGTGTGCCTTTTGCACAAAAGCAGCATATGGGCTAGATCAGCCCTGGTCCCATCTCCCTGGTGCCCTCGGTTTATGACAGCTTGTGCCTGAAGACCTGCCCTACTCTCCCCATGTCTGACCCCTGGACGATTGTGCAGCTCCCTGGCTCTGGTGCGCCCCTCCGCCCTCAGGCTCAACCCCAGGAGGCCACACTACCTCGGCCAGCAGATTCCAGGGCCCACACCATTCCTAAAGGAGCCGCCAGCCCTGGAAGTGGGGCTGCTTTTCACAGAGCCTCTGTGTGCTCCCACCACGACACTCCCCAGGCCAGCTACCCTACATGGGCATTCACAGGGACCCCCATCACACACATACACTTCTTTCCTCCAGCACCTGGGAGAGCTGTCCTTGGTCTCCTTCTCCCTCCCCGTCCTTCCCTTCCCTCATTCAGCAAAGATTTATGGGTACCTACCCTACTGTGTGCCTGGCCCTATGTAAAAGGCAAATCTGACCACATCTCTCCCCGGCTCTGGGCCCCTCAGAATGTATCCCAGTCCTCGGGGGGATCTGAACCCTGTACCATCCAAGGCTCACCTTCTGCCCCTGTCCCATTCACTCATTCAATGAGCATTTACTGGACATCTACGGTTTGCAGTCCCAGTGTGGAGATCTAACGATGCTTAGTCAATGATGATGATGATGATGATTATTTTGGCTGCATTGGGTCTTCGTTGCTGCGCACGGGCTTTCTCTAGTTGAGGCGAGCAGGGGCTACTCTTCGTTGTGGTGCACGGGCTCCTCATTGCGGTGGCTTCTCTTGTTGCGGAGCATAGGCTCTAGGCACACAGGCTTCGGTAGTTGCAGCACACGGTCTCAGTAGTTGCGGCACGTGGGCCCTAGAGCACGCAGGCTTCAGTATTTGTGGTGCGTAGGCTCAGTAGTTGTGGCTCGTGGGCTCTAGAGCACAGGCTCAGTAGTTGTGGCGCATGGGCTCAGTTGCCCCGTGGCATGTGGGATCTTCCCAAACCAGGGATCAAACCTGTGTCCCCTGCCTTGGCAGGCAGACTCTTAACCACTGTGCCACCAGGGAAGTCCAGTCAATGATTATTGACTCAATAAGCCATACTGTGTTGAAAGCCAGGCCACCTGTGTTTGAACTTCTGCTTTGCCGTTCTGTGGCTGTGTGACCCTAGGCAAGGTTCTCGACTTCTCTGGGCCTCAGGGTCCTCATCTGTAAGCTGGGACAGTAAGAGTACCTACCTCAAAGGGCTGTTGTTCTGAGGGGAGAGTGTTCTAGGCAGAGGGATGTGCAAGGGTTAGGGAGTGAGGGACCCTACAATCTTTTCAGGAATCTGTAAGCTGCTGGGTTTGATTGGAAACAGGGGAAAAGTGGTAAGGTAAGTGATGGAGCTGGAGGGGTTGGCAGGGACCAGGGCACACAGGGCCCTGGGTGGGGGAACTTTACTCTGAAGGTACTAGGGTAAAGGAATCTGGAAGTAAATGGATCTCTCTGGCTGCCATTGGTGGGAGGTGAGACTGGGGGCCAGGAGTCCAGAGGGGAGGGAGGCCACGGAGGGACAGAGAAGCCTTGGAGAGGAGAGGGGAGGGGAGGGGAGAGATGCTGGAGAGGACAGGCTGTGGGGGTGATGAGCTGCAATAGAGAAGGGGCCTAGGATGAGACCCAGGGCTCTAGCCAGGGGACTTGGGGATGGTGGCACCACCCTGGGATGGTGACCTGGAGGGGGAGCAGGTCTGGGGTTGACACTGAGGCCAGAGAGGGACACAGTGGGTGCAGGGGTCTGTGAGGACACCCAGGGGCAGGCATCCAGGCGGCTGGGCCCCTGGGACTGGAGCTCGGTAGAGAGGGCAGGGGGCGGGAGCAGGCATAAAGGACGGGGGTGAGGAAGACAGCAGTTTCCCTGGGCTGCACTGGGTAGGACCTGGCTCCTGCTTGGCTCAGACTGGGTGGGGAGAGGGTGGTCCCTGAGGAGAGCCTTTCACCTCCTTCCCCAGCTCTGCAGGATGTCCTGTGTTTATGGAGGTGGCCTTGCCCGGAACTGGGACACTGGTGCCACCCCTTAAATTCAACTTCCCTTGGCCACACCCCCTTGGGTGAGGAAAAGCAAGAGACAGAGAGAGACAGAGAAGGAGAGACATAGAGAGACACGGAGAGAGATAAGGAATGAGGACAGAGACACAGAGGGACACATAGACAGAGACACAGAGAGAGAGACATATCTTTCACCACAAAAAACTCAGAGCAAACTGCGAAAGGAGGCTCCCTTCACCTGCTAAAGGGCAGCTACAAAAAACATACAGCTAACATCATACTTCATGGCAAAAGACTGTGCTTGTCCCCTAAGATTGGGAACAAACAAGGATATCTGCCCTCTGAGACCCGGAGAGGGACAGGATAGCCTGTACCAGCCTCCTTGTCTGTTTGACCCTGAGCAGCAAGGGGTGAATTTTCTTCCCAGCTCTAGCCTGGTCTGTCATCAGATTGTTTCCACCCTCCACCCTTTGTCCCTCCTGTAGGTACCCAGGGCCCTAAGAACAAAGTCGCAGCCCCTCTTCGTGGCCCTGCTGTCCCTCCCCTCATCTTCCCCTCACTCTCACGTTCACCAGTTTCTCAAAGGGACCCTTTGCACGGGCTGTTTCCTCTACCTGAAACCCACTCTCATTTATCCACCACCCGCAGCTTGGCATGAACTCCTATGTATCCTTCAGGTGCCAGCTCAAATGTTACCTCCTCCAAGAAGCCCTCCATGCCATTTCTGATAGTATCAGAGTGCCAGACCCCTCTTACAGACCTGGATCCTTTTCTCAGAGCACTTAGCTCAGAGTGTGTAATGATACACTCATTTCGTTAGTCACTTCTTTAGTGTCTGCCCCCCTTGGACTGTGAGTCCTGTGAGGGCACAGTCACAGTCACTGCTGTGTCCCCAGCACCGCCCAGCCCAGGGATGGATGGATACAGAGGAGGTGTCTGCAAATAGCTGGTGAATAAGTGTATAAATGAGAAGGAGATGCAAAGGAAGGGGCATGTGTGGCTCTAGAGACACAGCCATGAACAAGGACACAGTTCTCAGCTCCTGGAAATTTCCTATGCGCTGAGCTCCGTCTGGATTCAGATCCTTTGCACAGGCTGTTCCGTCTGCCCATGAAACTGTTCCACTCCCTCTTCTCTCTCTCCCTCTTTTTTGTTTGTTTGTTTGTTTTGTTTTGTTTTGTTTTTTTGGCCAAGCTGTGTGGCTTGCAGGATCCTAGTTCCCTGACCAGGGATCAAACCCATGCCTCCTGCAGTGGAAGCACAGAGTCCTAACCACTGGACTGCCAGGGAATTTCCACACTCCCTCTTCTCTTGCCTAGATCCTATGGGTCATTCAAGTCTCAGTTCACATGTCCCCTCCTACAGGAAGCCTTCCCTGATCTCCCTTCCTAGGGTGAAGCAGGTACCTTTCCTGGGCTACCCCAGCAAGGCTCTGACCTCTCTGCCTGCAATTCCCCCATCCCAACCCTGGCCACTCTGGGTCTGTCTCCCTGTTGGACTGTGAACTCTGTGAAAGCAGGCCCAGGCTATCTTGGTCACACTGTGTCCCCAGCACCATCCAGCATGGGGCTGGGCACAAGACCAGGTGCTCATTGACTGCTTGCTGACTTTGGATAAAGGACTGCTCCCTCTCTCCCCGCTGGTGCTTTGCCCGTGTTCCTCCTCCCTCCTTCTGGAAAACTCTTCCCTAGCCTTTTACCTGGCTCCCTCCTCCTCAACTCTCCAGTTTGACTCCAGGAATCCTATCCTGAGCCTGCCCCCCGTGGTGAATTTAGGTCTGTCAGTGTCCCCAGTGCCCAGCAAAGGGCCTGTCACCAAGGGCTTGTGAATGTTTGTTGAATGAATAAATGAACAGATGAATGTTTGAATGAATCAATGAATGAGAGAGAGAGAGAGAGAGAGCGCGCACCTGCAATGGAGGAAGGGTCTCCTCAGGCCCATCAGCAGCCCTGACCACACTGTTCCTTCCACCCTTCCCGGGAGGAGTGTTCTGGCTGGGTTCCGCCACACCCCAACCCTTGGTGGCTGCCAGGCCTGGAAGGCATTTCCCAGAGGTCAGCACATTCCTGCCTTCCCCGGTGGCTGAGAGTGGGCAGGGGGCATTTCGGAGAGAGGGGAGGAGGGCCCTAGCATTCTGGGTTCCTGCCAACCAGCTCCTAGTCCCCCGTGCCCCCGTGCCCTCGGGAGTAGGCCCCAACTGCTTAGTGTGGGGAGGGGGATGAATTCGCAGAGGGGCCAGCTGAGCCGATGTGAAGGCTGAGGGTGCCGACGGAGCTGAGGGCCTGGTGGCCGTGCCTGGCTGGACAATGGGGCCGAAGCTGCTGACATGCATTTTGGGGGTAATCCCCAGCCTCTTCCCAGCCCCAGCCCCAGGCCCGGGCTCAGAGAGCCAGGAGCATCCGAGGCAGCGGCCGGGTGGGTGTGAGGGGCATGTGGGGGTACTTGTGCTCCCTGTGCCGCCCCCCGGGGTCTGGTGAGTCAGGGCAGGCTGGGGGCCGGGGGTCAGGGGATCAGGGTGAGGCCTAGTGGCCTTGGTTTGGGAGTTGGGCAGGTCTGGGTTCAAATCCTGGTGCTACCTATTACCTGCTGTGGGTGACCTTGGTGTCATTCCCCTCTCTGAGCCTCCTTGTCTGTTTTATGAAGGGAACAGACGTGTATTGCAGGGTCTTTGGGGTCCAGCAGAACTAGGGTTGGACCCCAGCTCCACCACCCCCTGGCTGTGTAGCTAAAAATTGGGCATAATCTATCTTGCGTCCTTGATTCCAGGAACCGAGCTTTGGGTGCCCAGCACAGTATTTAGCACATGATAGGTGCCCCGTGAAATGGCAACTCCATTAAACAGAGAAGTGGGGCTCCCCTGGCCCCAGTCTCACTCAGGCCAAAAGTCCCCTGACAAGTCTAGCTGGTCCCCTAATTTGTGTGAAGAATACAAAATATGTATAAGTAGCATTCACTCCGGGCCCGGCACTTATTAAAGTTTTTAGTCTCTCTTAACTCATTTTATCTTCACAAGAAACCCATAAGGTGGGCACTTTTACTATCCCTGTTTTAGAGATGGAGAAACTGAGGCCCAGAAAGATGCTGCGACTTGCCGAAGTTCACACAGCCAGGACACGGCTGAGCTGGGATTTGAACCCAAATTGACCAGGAGAGGGAGTAGAAGTTTAATCTAGGGGCCCCAGGAACCAGCGGGGCCATGCCTGGGTGTGGAAGCCAGGGAATAGTGCTGGTGAGGGGCTGAGTCTCCAAGTGGCACTAGCAACGTGCAAATCCCAGGAGCGGGGCTCATGGTGGAGGTCTCAGCCCAGGCAGGGGAACAGCACTGGGCTGTCTCGGCTTCTCTTCCGTGGTTCCCACCCCCTTGCGGGTGGACGTAGCTGGGAGATGGGGATGTTTGTTTCCCTACCACCCACCCCATGGTGATGTCATACCTGGGCAGCCAATGGCTGGGGTCTCCCCCTCCTCCCCCTCCCCATTCCTTTTCCCCCCCAGCTTGGGGCTGGGGCTGAGCAGACGGACCAGGAGCTCTCGAGGTGTCTGGAGGCCCAGTGGTAAGAGACCGGCCCGCCAGTTCCCTTCCTGGCCAGGCTGGGAAGCCGTGGGAATGAGACCCAGGATCTTGGGAGG
The DNA here is from genome assembly GCF_028564815.1 of Eubalaena glacialis. Classification (NCBI taxonomy): domain Eukaryota; kingdom Metazoa; phylum Chordata; class Mammalia; order Artiodactyla; family Balaenidae; genus Eubalaena; species Eubalaena glacialis. Next base: position 57,124,732 of record NC_083733.1, on the reverse strand, counting down.
TGCTGGGAGGGTATCTGGGGCCCAGGAGGCTGTGTGGTATAGGAGTTAAAGGTACAGACCTTGGAACCAGACCCTGGGTTCAAATCCCAATGTTCTCTTCTTTCTAGCTGTGTCGTCTTGGGCAAGATATTTCATTCTTTGTGCCTCTGCTTTCCCATCTCTAAAATGGGCTGAGGGAGGCTACCTCCCAGGGCTGACATGAGAGTAAATGAGTTGCTGCTTATAAAGAGCTGGGGCAGGATGCTGAGGGTGGGACAGGCTTTTTTGTCCCTGGAATAGAGTGCTGGGGAGGCAAGGCTGATCTTGTTGGTTGGAGGCTGGTCCCCGAGCTGCATTTTGTCCCTCACCCAAAGCTCCTCTTTGGTAGGGGAGAAAGTGGGGCCACTGTGAGCAAAGGCTGGATATGAGACACTTTGAGATGCACAGACACACTTGCTGTCAGAGACTAGTTTATGTTCCTTGAGCACTTACTATATTCTCTGAATATTCTAAGCACCTACTGTTGTCTCACAATTCCTCAAAGCCACTCTTATCGGCTCCATTTTACAGATGAAGAAACTGAGGCCCTGAGAGGTGAAATACCTTGCCCAAGTATTCAAACCTGAGGAGTGCTGGAGCAGGCCCTAACGGAGGCAGCTGGAAGCCACTGCCAGAATGCCTCTCCCCCCCACATCACTAGATGGCCTCAGACAACACCTAGGGGCCCGGATGAGTCAGGTCTACCCCCCACTCCCATTGCAAGGGCACCAGATCCCTCTGGTGGTTGAGGTGGCTGAGGCTCTGAGAGGGGAGAATTCCTAAACGAGGTTGGCGCCAGCCATGGTGGGGGGAGGAGGGTACACTGAGGCAAATCTGGGGGATTCCTCAGCAGGCCCAGCTCGGCTGAGGGGCCCAGAGTACAAATGACAACCCCTCACCCCAGCCACCCTGAAGGGCATGAGTGACATCTTAAATGGGCATCTAAGTTGTGATTTCCCCAGGGAGGTGTTTTCAGGAGTTAATGAGCCCAGGCAGGGAAGGATCTTTGCACATAATAAGTGCTCAAGAAATGGGGACTCTCAGAATTCTGGAAGCTCAGGAATGTACTAGGGCAGCGTCACAGGAATTGCTCAAGAAGTGGGCTCTTGGCCTCTGGAGGGTCCTGCCTGGCCTTAATTCTCCAGGGAATCCCCATTAGATCTTCCCCTAACACAAGTCAGCCCCCCCAACCCCACCTCCCTATCCCTCCTTCCCCTGCCTAGTGGGACAGGCAGATCTGGGAACAGAGAGTGCCCGGGGTTGGGCACTTCCAAAGCTGCTTCCTTCCGAAGCTGCTCCCACCCCGTCCCACCCCAGGAGCTGGGTACGTGGCTCAGGAAGGGCACAGCTGGGCTAAATATAACCTGGGCTGGGCAGCTGTCCCGGGCAGGGATGAAGAAGCAGGGCACTCTCTCTTGCCCTCACCCTGGCTGAGCTTCCTGTGCCAGCCTCTGGGTGTGACCTTCTCTGGCCTGTCCTGGAGCAGGGAGCTTGCGGCCTAGGGGATCCCCCCCTCCTCTCCACCACCTCCTACAAGTAGCAGGCTTCTCTCACCCCCAGCTCAGGACAGACACTACGTTATATCGGGGAGTCAGAGTTAGCATTTCAGACCTGGGTTCAAGTCCCAACTCCCTCACAGTGATATCCTGGCTCTCTTTTTTTTTTTGGCCAGGCCACGCGGCATGTGGGATCTTAGTTCCTTGACGAGGGATCGAACCCGGGCCCCCTGCAGTGGAAGCACGGAGTCCTAACCACTGGACCGCCAGGGAATTCCCTGTGATATCCCGTTTCTTAACCCTCATTTACTCATCAGTAAAATGGGGTACCATGAGGCCATGTCTATAAAGTGTCTGCCTGGCTCAGGGTTGGCACCAACGAGGTCCCTCTAAAAATGCCTGTTCCTGGCACCCTTGATCCCCTCTGCCCAGCCCAACTCCTGCCTCAGCTGTTTTGCTGCTTGGGCCTCCTCCAGTGCTCAGAGCCACCAACGCAAGTGAAGGTGCAGCGTTGGGGTCAAGGGCACAGGTCCTAGCTGTGTGACCCCAAACAGGTCACTTCCCCTCTCTGAGCCTCAGTTTTCAACCCTAAAATAGCCATCACATCCAGAGTGATTTCGAGGCCTAAGGGTGCCAGCATAAGGCCCAGTTCAGAGGAAATAATCCAGATGTGGGAGCCAACCACTACTTGGAGGGGCTGGGGGCTCACAGGGGAGACCAGGACCCCTAGGAGAGCCAGAGAGGAGCCTTCTGACACCGTGGGGGGGCCAACCAGTGAAGTGGGTACAGCTGGAGCATTGAGGGGGTCCCTGTGTCCTCTATCCTGGCCAGTGGTGGGCTATGAAGGGCCATTGTGCAGCTGGGGGTGGGTGGGCAGGGGCGGAATGTGACCGGGCACAGCAGATGGGCCATTGTTTGAGGGAATGTGCCGCGTGAGGCCTGACCTTTCCCTGTGGAGTGGGGGTTGGCGGGTTGGCATGCCAGCTGGGGGCTGGGAGAACAAGGCCAGAGTTGGGGGCTCGGAGGAGGGAGACAGGATCCATCCCCTTTTCCCCAGAAGGGCCTGTCGGGGAGGCTGCACGCAAATCCCGGCTCTACCTCCTTCTCGCTGTGCTGTGTGACCTTGAGCGAGGTCCTTGGCCTCTCTCAGGGCTTAGGGTTTTCTCTCTCTTTTTTTTTTTTGAAACTATTTTTTATTGGAGTATAGTTGATTTACAATGTTGTGGGGTTAGGGTTTTCTGCGGTGAGGTGGAAAGTGAAGGTCTTAGCACAGGACTGGCAAAGAGTAACCACGCAATGCCCTTTAGTTATCATCCGTATGAGCAGCTGGAGCTTTCAGACAAGTTCAAGTCCTGCCTGGGTCATTTGTGACCCAGGAAAGTGACTTTCCTTCTCCCGGCCTCAGGTGTCTTCTTTGTAACAAGCTCAGTAATTGTATTGACCTCACAGGGGTGTTCTGAAATCCACATGCAATGACCCCCGTGGGATATTCGACACAAGATCAAGACCACAGGAAGTTCTTAGTGATAATCATAGCAAGTGCTTATGAAGTGCCCACCATGTGCCTGGCACTGTATATTTACAGACACATTTGACCCTCCTAACAGCCCTGGGAGGTAGGTGCCCTCATTCTCCCCATTTTATAGATGAGGAGACTGAGGCACAGAGAGGTGAGGTGATTTGCCTACAGGGAGTACATGGCAGTGGATATAATGATTTTACAGTGAATTTGGCCCCCTCAGTCAGCTGAGGTGGTTGGTGTAGGGGCTCTGCTGTCAGAAAGGCCTAGGAGTCAGTTCTAGCTATACTGCCTGCCGTGTCACCTTGGATAAAGGTCTTCTGAGCCTTAGTGCCCCCACCTACACTATGGGGATAGAGTACCCTTTTTTTTTTTTTTTTTTGGCCACACCGCGCAGGATGCAGGATCTTAGTTCCCCGACCAGTGATCAAACCTGTGCCCCGCGCAGTGGAAGCGCGGAGTCCTAACCACTAGACTGCCAGGGAATTCCTGGGGATAGAGTATTGACAGAGTGTGGGAAGGGTCAGACACTCAGGAAGCAATCAGTGGGGTTAGCTGATAGTAATGCTCACGTTATTCTTCTTAGAGCCCCGGACCCAGGAGGCCCAAGGAGCTGGAGGTGACCCTGAGGTGAGCAGTGGCTGGTGCCACATGCCCCTCCCTGCCCCTCCCTCGCCTGTCTGGAGCCTCATGACCTGGTCTCTCCCTGGCAGGCAGCGAGACCCCAGAGGAAGGGCGCGAGCCCCGCAGACGACTGTGCACCACCCCAGGCTGGGCTCCTGTTAGGAGGGGGTGCTTGTTCCCAGGCAGTGGTAAGAGGACAGCTGGGATGGGGGGGCCCTTCTCCCCTTCTCATACCCACCTTGACCTCTCCCTTTAAGCCCAGCCTTCTCCTCTCATCCTCTCCTGGCCTCAAGCCTCCATCCCTGCCCCTGCAGGCTCAGAGGCAGCTGCTCCATGCAGAACTGAAACTGGTCCTGCAGCAGAAGGGAGAGAGGAAGCAGGAGCCTGGGGCCCAGGTGACTCCCAGCAGCGCCATGGAGGCCAGGAGCCGGAGTGCTGAGGTGAGCACCCACCACATCCTGCAAGGGGGACTTGTGGGGCCTTGGTGGGAGGCACGGACTAGGGTAGCAAGGAGACACTCCCTGGCTTCTCTGTGCCTCAGTCTCCCCATCTGTGAAATGGAGATAGCTGCAGGGCCTATTTTATGGGTCACTGTGAAGGAAAAAAAAATTAACATTTGTAATGTGCTTAACACAGTACCTGGCACAGACTAAGATTCAAAGAAGCTAATTCATTGAGCATAATGGAATTATATTAACAATGATAAGCTTAAAAAAATAGAGTAGAAACCCTTCATCAGAAGAGGCAGGATGGTGTAGGGGTTAAAGACATGGGCTTTGGACCCATGGGCTTACATCCCAACCCTGCCACTTCAGTTGTACAGCCCTGAACAGATGTCCTGAACTTTCTAACCCTCAGTTTCCCCATCAGTGAAATGGGGCAATGGTCCCCACCTCTGAGGGTGCTGAGGACTCACACTTGTGTCATTTGCCCAGGGCCTGGTACCTAGGAAGCCTCCTCGAATGTTAACGGCTTTCACTGTTATGGAGACAGAGCACTAGCACTGACTGCATCCCATTGGATGCTAGGCACAGAGTGGGTCTCCTTTTACAGGAGCCAAGCTGAGGCCGAGGGGTGGCAGGCAGGGGGTAAAGTGCATGGAGGCCACTGCCTACAGGACGGCTTATGGGCTCTGAGGTCACAGACCTGAGGTTGAGGCCCCACCGCTTAACTTGCTGTGTGGCATTAGGCAGTCACTTCACTTCTCTGGACCTTTGTGTCCTACTCTGTGACTGCCCAAGCTGCGGGGAGGATGAAAGGAGATGCCACACATAAAATGCTTAGCCCAGGGCCTAAGGGTGGTGGTGATGGTCATGCTTTTCCCTGCTGCCTCTACCACAACTCTTTCTACCCCTTCTCACCATGCTCCGCCCAGCTCTCCAGTCCCCGGGCCACTGCTGTGGAGCATCTGGCCAGACCTGCTTTCCCCTCTCCAAGCCCTGGGCTCAACCGCAGTCTGTACCAGCCTCGATGCACTACCCACTACAGCAACCCCTCACATCTCTGTTGCTTCAGGTCTCAGCTCACAGAGACTCCTTCCAGTACACCCATGTTACCCAACTTTACAGTAGGGAAATGGGTCCAGAGAGGGCAAAGCCCCCCCCCCCCCCCCCCCGCCGAGACACACAGCAGATTGGGTTCCTGGATGGTTGTGGAACTGAGGCCTTTCACTGTGTCTCCTGGGAAGCCCGGGTGTGGATCCCACAGTGCACTGCTGGGCCAGGGCCAGGTCAGCACCATTTACAGTAAATACCAGGAATACCACGTCTGCCAGCCCACCACTCATTACCCACGCACCCTTCTTCACTGGATTCCCTCTCCAATGGGCGTTATGCAGGGCTTGGGGTCATAGGGCACAGTCACACACATCAAGCCTTCAAGGAGGCCAGTCCCACCTGCACCCCTCCATACAGCACCACTAAGGGTCGGCCCTTTCTTCGGGACCCCATCCTCCATCCCACCCCTGTTCTGCTGTTATTAAAGCCCCTCCCCATAGTTCAAGCCCGTCCACAGACTATGGGTCCCCTCCGCACCTCCACGGTTACACTCTAGCCGCACCCATCTATCTTTCGCCGCTCCTCTCAGGCAACCGTCCTCCATCCGCAAATACTCCAACCCTAGCCCCGCCCCGAACTGGCCACGCCCCTGGGGGGGGAGGCACAGCCTCGCCCTCATATCAGGCCCGCCTCTCAGTCACCACTCAGGTTCCTCTGGCTTCCCCACCCCGCCCCTCCTCTACAACACCGCCCCGCGCCCCGCCTCTCCCGACAGCGGAATTTGGGGCTCCACCAGGCCTTTGGGGCTCCACCAGGCCTGTGAGCCTCGAGAGCCGTTGAACCCTTTCGCGGGGTCTCACCGAGCGAGCGGCCCTCGTGCTCACTTAAAGGGGAGATGCTGGAGAGGGTGGGCCCGCACAACCTGCCTGAGCCCCGCCGAGGCGCCTGTGCCCTGAGGACCCGGTTAAGAGCCGCTTTTAAGCGCAATGGCGGGCTCTGGGCGAGGTCCCGCCCTAGCGCCCCATGGCGACCCCTCGCCGCCCTCCGCAGGAGCTGAGGCGGGCGGAGTTGGTGGAGATCATCGTGGAGACGGAGGCGCAGACCGGGGTCAGCGGCATCAACGTAGCCGGCGGCGGCAAGGAGGGAATCTTCGTCCGCGAGCTGCGTGAGGACTCACCTGCGGCCAGGAGCCTCAGCCTGCAGGAAGGTGAGCGGGGCGGGGGCATGGGGCGGGGCTTTCCTGCGGGGGCGGGGTTGGGAAGCTGCCCTGGGTACCGGGACCAGGAGGCGGGGTTAAGGGCTAGGGGCGGGGCTTTGCGTTACCGATCGGCTTTGCGGTTGATCCGAGCAGGAGCTCTGGAGGTTCATTGTCTCGGTTCGACTCCCAGATGTGCAGTTTACTATCTTGTGATCTTTCTGTGCCTCGGTTTTCTCACCTCTAAAATGGGACTAATTCTAGTACTTATCTCATAGGGTTATTATGTGGATTAAATGAGTCAGTATTTGAAAACACAGCACGTAGCTAAGTGGCACATGGTAAGCACTAAGTAAGTGCTAGTTATTGTTTTGTTGTTGAGGCTGAAGAAAAGAGGCGGAGTTAACAACTTGGAGGGGGTGGGGAGGGGAGCTTAGTAAGGGATATTTTAGGTAACATGGCTGAGGCTGATGCGATTTATTCATGCAACAACTATTTACTAAGTGCCTTCTATTTCCAGATATTATTCTGGGTGCTTGGGCTACTGCAGTGAACAAAACAGATAACACTCTCTGCACTTATGGAGCTTACGTTCTAGTGAGGAGAGACATATTTAAGCAAAATATGTAAAATACACAGTAAATTAGAAGGCGATATATGCTTACGGACGCCAGGATGGAAGCTGCATTTTAAATAATTAATTAATTAATTTATTTATTTATTTATTTATGGCTGCGTTGGATCTTCATTGCTGTTCCCGGGCTTTCTCTAGTTGCGGCGATTGGGGGCTGCTCTTCGTAGTGGTGGGCGGGCTTCTCATTGCAGTGGCTTCTCTTGTTGCGGAGCACAGGCTCTAGGTGCATGGGCTTCAGTAGTTGTGGCACACGGGCTTCAGTAGTTGTGGCACGTGGGCTTAGTAGTTGTGGCTCACGGACTCTAGAGCGCAGGCTCAGTAGTTGTGGTGCACAGGCTTAGGCGCTCCGGGGCATGTGGGATCTTCCCGGACCAGGGCTTGAACCCGTGTCCCCTGCATTGGCAGGTGGATTCTTAACCACTGTGCCACCGGGGAAGTCCCGGAAGCTGCATTTTTAAATAGGGTGAGCCAGGAAGAGCAGAAAGGCCTGAAGAAGGTAAGGGAATGAGCTATGTGGCCATCTGGAGGAGCATTCCAGGCAGAGAGAACAGCCATTGCAAATGCCGCAAGATGGGAGCGTGCCTGGCTTGTTGGAGGAACAGCAAGGAAGCCAGGGTGGATGGAGTAGAGTTAATGAAGAGTAGAGTAAGAGATGAGGCCAGAGAGGTAAGAGAAAGGGTAGTTTTTAGAGGGCTTTATAGGCCATGGGGAAGACTTTGACTTTTAATCTGGAAGGTTTGTGAGTGAAGAAAGAACATGAATTGACTGTGTTGAAATGCTGTGTTAGCGGTAGACTGGTGGTGGTGGGGGGCAGGATGGGGAGCAGGAAAAGAGGCTACTGTGATTATCCAGGTAAGAGATTGGTGATGCTTGGGGCCAAAAGAGTGTTATTGGAGATGAAGAGAAGGGTTTGGATTCTGGATATCATTTGGGTCTCAAGCAGGGGTTCAAGCAGATGAAGTCTGGGACTTGACCATTGGACTTAACTGCACAGAGGTCACTGCATGGCATCTTGAGAGGAGCAGTTCAAGGCTCTGGGAAGCGGGTGTCAAAAGTGTAATCGGAGAGGTGGAAATAATGCAGCTAGACAACTCAATGAATTTTGCCATCAAGGTGAAGAGACTTCAGGACTGGATATGGGGTGGGTTGGAAAGAGAAGGATCAAGGATGTGTCCAGGGATTCTCGACCTGAGAATGGAGTTGGTAGTCCCACAAATGGGGAACACTGGGGCTGGAGCTTGTTTGCAGGAAAACCAGGAATATAGTTTGGATCTGTCAGATGAGAGGTGGACCCCAAGGTGGAGATGTGGAGGGATAGTTGGATATTTGAGTCTAGGATGGAGGGGGGAGTGCTGGGCTGGAGAGATACAGTTGGGAGTCAGCATATTTATGATCTTTAAACTCCTGAATCTGGATGAGCTTCCCAAAGGGATGAGTGTAGCATGTAGATGGAGCAGAGGAGAGGTCCAATGCCTGAGCTCTGGGACTGTGTGTCTTTAAGAGGTCTGGGAGATGGGGAGGAACCATCCCAGGAGGCTGAGAAGGAACCTCGAGGGAGGTTCCAGAGGGTGTGGCACCCTGGAAGCCAAGCCAAGCAAGTAGATGAAGGAGAGGAGAGTGAAGCTGGGTCTCAAGCAGGAGTTCAAGCAGATGAAGTCTGGGACTTGACCGTTGGACTTAACTACACAGAGGTCACTGCATGGGACCTTGAGAGGAGCAGTTCAAGGCTCTGGGAGGGGGGATGTAAAAAGTGTAACTGGAGAACTGGAAATAATGCAGCTAGACAACTCAATGGATTTTACCATCAAGGTGAACAGATAAATGGGGCAGGAGCTCCAGAAGAAGTGAGGTCAAGACAACCTCTCTTATGGGAGAAAGAATGGTATGTTGTATGCTGATGGGAATAATGTAGACGAGAAGGACAAATTGATAATGTGGGGAGAGAGGGGAGAATTGCTGGAGTGTGTCCCTGAAAAGGTGGTGGAGGGATTGACCAGAGCTAGGAGTGGGGATGGTTTATCCCTACCTAGAACAGGTGGAGAGTGGAGAAAATCGCCACAGGATCAGGGGGGTGAATAATGGGGCGGGAGCTTCTGGAAGTTCTCTTCTGATTCTGTTCTCTCAGTAAAAGAAGCAAAGTTAGTGTCTGAAGTGTGCGGATGGGGGAGGGGAGTAGAAAGGGGAGGGGTGTGACCTGAATAGGCTTGGATTTGCTCAGTGAGGGAGACGGTGCTAAGGCCGAGGCCATGGCTTTGTCCTTAAGTGTCAGAGCCTCAAACCAGGAGGAACTTTGCGTCTCAATCTTGTGCTCGGGTATAGGCGGGGCCAAAAATTTGGGAGGTGCCTCGCTGCACAGGCTCCAGAGGAGTGGGCGGAACCAGGCCTGGGCGGAGCCGAGAGATGCCCACGCCCCGCCCACCTCCACCTGGCCTGCAGGGGACCAGCTGCTGAGCGCCCGAGTGTTCTTCGAGAACTTCAAGTACGAGGACGCACTACGCCTGCTGCAATGCGCCGAGCCTTACAAGGTCTCCTTCTGCCTGAAGCGCACTGTGCCCACCGGGGACCTGGCGCTGCGGCCTGGGACCGTGGCCGGCTACGAGATCAAGGGCCCGCGGGCCAAGGTGGCCAAGCTGGTACGCGTGCTTAGCCCGGTTACGGCCCTGGACTGCCCCAGCGATCCTGTCTCTGCGCCGTGAGCCCCACTGCCCCACACTGGTGGGCCAGCCTTGCCCTCTGTCTCGTCACTAACCCAGCGCTAATCCCATCCACTGCCTCCTGTTCTCTGCCCCTAAACTCCTCCCTGGGGAGGGGGACCCACCCATCCCAAACCAGGACCCTCACCCACCTCGTCAGGGGTCCTGAACCAGGGCGCTCTGGACCAGAGAGGCCAGGTTCAAGCCTGAGGGCAGCTCATTTACTACGGAGTGACCCTTGACAAGTTTCTTTCCCTCCTTGGGCCTCAGTTTCCCCATCTCTAGAGTGAGGGTTTGGGGGAAAATCCTGGATGAGGAGCCAGAAGTCTTGGGTCACAGTTTCTACACTCCTGTTGATTCACTGTAAGATTCTAAATGAAAGTCTTTGCCTTCCGGGGCAGTAAGAGTGAAATGACAGGCAGGAGGTGGGGATGGTGTTTTGGGGACAAGATGCTCAATCCAGCACATCCCCAGCCTGGTAAAATAACCACATGGGGCTCCCCCTCTCCACCCCAGGCCTCCCACTGTCCCACCGCCTCCTGCCTCTCTCCTCTCTCCCCAGAACATCCAGAGTCTGTCCCCTGTGAAGAAGAAGAAGATGGTGGTGCCCGGGGCCCTGGGGGTCCCTGCAGACCTGGCCCCTGTTGACGTCGAATTCTCCTTTCCCAAGTTCTCCCGTCTGCGTCGAGGCCTCAAAGCCGAGGCTGTCAAAGGTCCTGTCCCAGCTGCCCCCACCCGCCGGCGCCTCCAGCTGCCTCGGCTACGTGTCCGAGAAGTGGCTGAAGAGGCCCAGGTAGCCCGACTGGCCGCTGCCGCTCCTCCCCCCAGGAAGGCCAAAGCAGAGGCCGAGGTGGCTGCAGGAGCCCGATTCACAGCTCCCCAGGTGGAGCTGGTTGGGCCTCGGCTGCCGGGTGCTGAGGTGGGTGTCCCCCAGGTCGCAGCCCCCAAGGGGCCGGGGGAGGTGGCCCCTGCAGCAGAGGTAGTCAGCGGCTTTGCCCTCCACTTGCCAACCCTTGGGCTGGGAGCCCCAGCTGCACCCGCTGTGGAGCCTGCGGCTGGAGGGATCCAGGTCCCCCAAGTGGAGCTGTCCACCTTGCCCTCGCTACCCACTCTGCCCACACTTCCCTGCCTGGAGACCCGGGAAGGGGCTGCGGCAGTGACGGTGCCCACCCTGGACGTGGCAGCACCTACAGTGGAGGTGGACCTGGCCTTGCCTGGTGCAGAGGTGGAGGCCCGAGCAGAGGCGCCTGAGGTGGCCCTGAAGATGCCCCGCCTCAGTTTCCCCCGCTTTGGGGCTCGAGCAAAGGAAGTTGCTGAGGCCAAGGTGGCCAAGGGCAGCCCTGAGGCCAGGGTGAAGGGGCCCAAACTTCGAATGCCCACCTTTGGGCTTTCTCTCCTGGAGCCCCGGCCCGCTGTCCCTGAAGCCGTTGAGAGCAAGCTGAAGCTGCCCACCATCAAGATGCCCTCCTTTGGCATCGGGGTCTCACCGCCTGAGGTCAAGGTGCCCAAGGGGCCTGAGGTGAAGCTTCCCAAGGCCCCAGACGTCAAGGTCCCCAAAATGCCCGAGGCAGCCCTTCCAGATGTGCGACTCCCAGAGGTGGAGCTCCCCAAAGTGTCAGAGATGAAACTCCCAAAGGTGCCGGAGATGGCTGTGCCAGAGGTGAGGCTTCCAGAGGTGCAGCTGCCGAAGGTCCCTGAGGTGAAACTCCCGAAGGTGCCCGAGATGGCCGTGCCAGAAGTGCAGCTCCCAGAAGTGCAGCTCCCGAAAGTCCCAGAGCTGAAGCTGCCAAAGGTACCCGAGATGAAATGCCCTGAAATGAAACTCCCAAAGGTGCCTGAGATGGCTGTGCCAGAGGTGCGACTCCCAGAGGTACAGCTGCCAAAAGTCTCGGAGATGAAACTCCCCAAGTTGCCTGAGATGGTCGTGCCGGACGTGCACCTCCCGGAAGTGCAGCTACCAAAAGTCTCGGAGATGAAAGTCCCCGACGTGAAACTCCCTGAGATGAAGCTCCCGAAGGTGCCCGAGATAGCTGTGCCAGAGGTGCGACTCCCAGAGGTACAGCTGCCAAAAGTCTCGGAGATAAAACTCCCCAAGTTGCCCGAGATAGTCGTGCCGGACGTGCACCTCCCGGAAGTGCAGCTGCCAAAGGTGTCAGAGATGCGGCTGCCAGAAGTGCAGGCGCCAAATGTCCCAGATGTGCATCTGCCGAAGGCACCTGAGGTGAAGCTGCCCAAGGCTCCAGAGGTGCAGCTAAAAGCTGCCAGGGCAGAGGAAGCAGAGGGGGTAGAATTTGGCTTCAAGATGTCCAAGATGACCATGCCCAAGCTAGGGAGGGCAGAGTCCCCATCTCGAGGCAAGCCAGGTGAGGCTGGTGCTGAGGTCTTGGGGAAGCTGGTGACACTTCCCTGTCTGAAGCCAGAGTTGGGCAGCGAGGCTCGTGTGGGTGTCCCCTCTCTCACACTGCCCTCAGTGGAACTAGACCTGCCCGGGGCCTTCGGCCTGGAGGGGCAGGTCCCAGCAGCCGACATGGGCAAGGTGGAGCAGTCGGAAGCCCCTGGGGTGGTAGCAGGGGTCGGGGAAATGGCCTTCTGGTTGCCTTCTGTTGAGATCGTCACGCCACAGCTGCCCACAGTGGAGGTTGAGGAAGGGCAAGCAGAGATGACGGAGGTGAAAGTCAAGCCTTCCTCCAAGTTCTCCCTGCCCAAGTTTGGACTCTCGGGGCCAAAGGTGACCAAGGCAGAGGCTGAGGGGGCTGGACGAGCTGCCAAGCTAAAGGTGTCCAAGTTTGCCATCTCACTCCCCAAGGCTCGGGTGGGCACCGAGGCGGAGGCCAGAGGGACGGGGGACGCAGGCCTGCTGCCCGCCCTCGATCTGTCCATCCCACAGCTCAGCCTGGACTCCCATCTGCCCACAGGCAAGGTGGAGGTGGCAGGGGCTGATGCCAAGCTCAAGGGGCCCAGGTTCGGCCTGCCCAAGTTTGGGGTCAGAGGCCGGGACAGCGAGGCAGGAGAACTAGTGCCAGGGGCGGCTGAGTTGGAGGGCAAGAGCAGGGGTTGGGATGCGAGGGTGAAGATGCCCAAGCTGAAGATGCCCTCCTTTGGGCTGGCTCGAGGGAAGGAAGCAGAAATCCAGGGGGGGCGAGTCAGCCCCGGGGAAAAGCCAGAGTCTACGGCTGTGCAGCTTAAGATCCCTGAGGTGGAATTGGTTACCCTCGGGGCCCAGGAGGAAGGGCAAATGTCCGCAACCAGACAGGTGGGCACTGAGGGCCAGGACGGGGGGCCGAGGGTGCCGCTATGCATCTCCCTGCCCCAGGTGGAGCTGCCCAGCTTTGGGGAGGCTGGCCTGGGTGCCACCCCCGGGCAGCAGGCCAAGAGTGCACCTCCTCCAGCAGAGAGCACACCAGGCTATAGGATCCAGGTGCCTCAGGTGACCTTGTCTCTACCTGGAGCCCAGGTGGTGGGTGGTGAGCAGCTCGTGGGTGAGGGTGTCTTCAAGATGCCCGCTGTGACAGTGCCCCAGCTTGAGCTGGACGTGGGGCTGAGCCGAGAGGTGCAGGTGCGTGAGGCAGCCACGGGTGAGGGCGGGCTGAGGCTGAAGATGCCCACGCTGGGGGCTAGAGATGCGGCGGGGGGTGAGGGGCCTAGGGACCAGACCCCAGGGGCCGAGCGCACCTTCCACCTCTCGCTGCCTGACGTGGAGCTCTCCCCGCCCGCTGTGGGCAGCCACGCTGAATACCAGGTGTCCGAGGGCGAGGGGGATGCTGGACACAAGCTCAAGGTGCGGCTGCCCCGGTTCGGCCTGGCACGGGCCAAGGAGGGGGTTGAGGAGGCCGAGAAAGCCAAGAACCCAAAACTCAGGCTGCCCCGCGTGGGCTTCAGCCAGAGCGAGGCGGCCGGTGGGGAAGGCTCCCCCAGCCCCGAGGAGGAGGAAGAGGAGGGCTGCGGGGAAGGGGCCTCCGGGCGCCGAGGCCGCGTCCGAGTCCGCTTGCCCCGTGTGGGCCTGACTACCCCTTCCAAGGCCTCTCGGGGGCAGGAGGGCGAGGCGGCCCCCAAGTCACCTGGAGGGGAGAAGTCACCCAAGTTCCGCTTCCCGCGGGTGTCCCTAAGCCCCAAGGCCCAGGAGGAAGGTGGATTCCGGGTCCGGCTGCCCAACGTGGGGTTTTCCGAGACGGGGCCTCCAGGCCCCACGAGGATGGAGGGGGCTCAGGCTGCCGTCATCTGAAACCCCTCAGCAGAGGGAGGCTCCCCTCCCGTCTTCCCATCCCCCTCCTCGTTTTGTGTGTGAGATAACTAGCACTAACCCTCAGAGGGCTGGGAGGCGGGCGACTGACCGGGTCAGGGCCGGGGAGTCCGTGCCTGGCTCTTTGGCAGGCGTGCCCGTGTCTTGCCAAGCCATGTGAATAAAATAATCCAGAGGTAGCTTTGTGTCAGGTCTCCTCTGTGTGTGTTTGTTGAGGTTGGGGTGGGGGGGGGGGGGGCGGGTGCAGAGAAAGGAGTCCCTTGAGGATGGCCTGAAGGGATCCTTTGTGCAGTGAGACAGGCCACCCCTGGTCTGAGGAGAGTCTGGGAGGCCTTGGGGTGGGCCTGGTGGGAGGGGGCTGTCCTAGCCCTTCAGAATTCCCAGGGGCCTCTGAGCTGGGGAAGTTCCCCAGCAGAACCCAGCTGCGGGACCCCTCTGCGGGAGACTCTGCCTGTGCTGCGGGACCCACTCCTGCCAGGACAACCCCAGGGCCTCCACCCCAGGCACCCGGCTGCCCTCTTAGGACTAAGTCCCAGGGTCCTCAGCCCCAACTGGGGCTGGGCCTCAGCCTCCAGGGACCCATCTCCACTCAGGATCCAGGTCCCTTAGCCCCCTCCAGGGTCCCCAGGCTCCCCCATTTCTCTCTGAGATGCCCTAGACAAGCTGTCCAGTCCCGAATCTCCCCCTGGTGCCACTATAGCCACCCTTCCACTCTCTTCACATCTCCGCCCTCCCATTCTAGAGGAAGAAGGGCTGTGCCCTTGAGTTGTCCCAAACTCCTCACTTACTCCGGTACCTTCTTCCTTCAAGCCGACCCCACCTTGGGTCACTACCCATCACATGCTTCCTCTTCATCCACACCAAACGTGGCAGGAGTTACCTACGTTCCTGGTGCACACCCCTTGCCCAGGCCCCCAGCATTTGGGGTCTTCCTCCTGCCACAGCTGACCTGTCAGTGTCCTCAGTGGCCTGTCCGTGGTCATGCTCAGGGCCTCTTCTGTCTCCTGTGTCCTGACTTCTCAGGGCTCCTTCCTCCTTCCTGAGTGCTCTCTTCTCTCTCTCTCCCGCACCCCTCCTCTCTCTCCTCCTGTCCCTTGGGCCCTCAGGGCTCCTCCCAGGCCCTCATCCATCCCCACACCCTCCCTGGGCCATGTCGCCCTCCACTCCTCACCTCTGTGCTGATAATTCCCAAAATCTCTCCTGGGTCCACATGGGCCTCCAGTGCACGTCTGCATCTCTGCACACCCCCCTGACGTCTCCTGGACACTAGGAGGTTGTGTCCAGTGGTTCAGAGCTTGGCTCGAGAGCCAGACTGCTCAGGGTCAAAGCCTGCCTCTGGCACCCACCTGGGTGACCTTAGGCATTTTTAAAATTTCTTTTGGCCTCTCTTTTCTCTTCCATAAAATAGAGGTATTGAGATGTATATTGTAAGGATCAGATAAGGCTTCTAAAGCACTCAGAACGGGGAGTTCCCTGGTGGTGGTCCAGGGATTTAGGACTCTGTGCTCTCACTGCCGAGGGCCTGGATTCAATCCTGGTCCGGGAACTAAGACCCCACAAGCCGCGTGGCCAAAATAAATAAATAAAAATTAAAAAAAAAACCCCAGCAACACTCAATACCCGTTTAAATGTTTTAATGTTAAATTTCCTAACGTCCTCTCCCCCAAACTGGTCCCGGTCCATGTTCCCGCCTCAGGGACCATCCCATCCCTATCAAGGCCAGAGCCCTGCACGGCTCCCTCCTTTCCCCCAACCTGGCCTCCTGTGTGTCTCATCCATCTGCCTCTTCCCCTGCCTCCCCAACCTCTCCCACCCGGGCCCTGCTGCAGGCTGGGGCCCTCCACTCTTGCCCCCTCCAATCCGCTCTTCTTCACACAGTAGCTTTCTGACACTCAGATCTGACCCTGGGGAGTTCCCTGGTGGCCTAGTGGTTAGGATTCGGCACTGTCACTGCTGTGGCCCGGGTTCGATCCCTGGTCGGGGAACTGAGATCCTGCAAGCCGCGCGGCGCAGCTAAAATTTAAATAAATAAATAAATAAATAAATAAAAATCTGAACCTGCCCTTCCTTGTTCAAAGTCCTTCTGTGGCTCCCCAGTGCCCTCAGGACAAAGTCCAGACTTCTTAGCCTGGCATTCAAGACCCTTTGCAACCTGGCCCTCCTTTAGCCACGCCTCCCCCAGGGCAGCCACAGGCAGGGGCAGGTGTTTTCTGAACACAGACACACACACAAATCCCCTAGCTCGGGAAGCCTGGCGTTCCTCACCTCTGTTTAGGAATGTCCCATTCCTCTATGCCCGAGGCCCACGATCAGACTCCCCTCTCCGTCGACCCTTCTCCTGTCCAGCCCCTCCAGGGTTCCGCCACTGGACGGGGGAGGGGGCATTACCTGCCACCCCACCCCCCATTCCAGCCAGGGGCTCAGGTCTCCAACAACAGAACCAGAGCCACTCAGCAACGCTGGAACCCATTCAGGGGGGCCTGGGGCCCCTCATCCCAAGCCAGGAGGGCTTCGGGGGAGGGGTGCACCCCCTGGCAGACTTGCCCTGCGGCCCAGGGGTCTGGGGATTGTCAGGGAGGTGGGGGTGAACCTCGCAGGGCGAGGCACGAGTGCAGTTCTCTTTCCCCCACTGGGGGGACCTCGGGGCCAGCGTCGGGGCGGAAGACCTCGGAAGCAGAGCCCGTGGGGCGGAGGTGGCGGCAGGGCAGTGTCTGGTGGCAGAGGCACCATGGCCACCATCCAGTCGGAGACTGACTGCTATGACATCATCGAGGTGCTGGGCAAGGGCACCTTCGGGGAGGTGGCCAAGGGCTGGCGGCGAAGCACGGGCGAGATGGTGGCCATCAAGATCCTGAAGAACGATGCTTACCGCAACCGAATCATCAAGAACGAGCTGAAGCTGCTGCGTTGCATGAGGGGCCTGGACCCGGAGGAGGCCCACGTCATCCGCTTCCTCGAGTTCTTCCACGACGCCCTCAAGTTCTACCTGGTCTTTGAGCTGCTGGAGCAAAACCTTTTCGAATTCCAGAAGGAGAACAACTTCGCGCCCCTCCCCGCCCGCCACATCCGCACGGTCACCCTACAGGTGCTCAGAGCCCTGGCCCGGCTCAAGGAGCTAGCCATCATTCACGCCGATCTCAAGCCTGAGAACATCATGCTGGTAGACCAGACTCGCTGCCCCTTCAGGGTCAAGGTGAGCGTGGCCATCCAGCCCTGGACGCTCTCCTGAGGCTGAGGTTCCCCTTGTCCTACCTCCCAACCCTGAGGTCACTCCCTCCCTGGCCATGATGGCTCTCCCCACCTCCTGGCTCTGAAATCCCTGTCTCCCCATCCCAATTCTGATATCCTCTCCCACTCAGCCCTGAGGTCCCCCCGTCCTTGTTCAATTCTTAGCTCAGCTCCTCTGGCCCAGTCCTGTCCCTGTGGGACTGACATTCTAGTGGGGGAGATAGAGTCGCCAAGGTAAATGAGTAAAATATGGTATATGAGTGAGAAGGAGACAAGATAAAGTAGGGAGGAGGAGGAGGTGGGGTGGTGATGAGTAAAACTTTAGACTCTGTGGTCCGGGAGGCCTCCCTGAGAAGGTCACATTTGAGGGAAGTCTTGAAGGAGGGAGGGACCTGTGTTGACATCTGGGAGAAAGTATCAGTGCAAAGGCCCTGAGGTAGGAGTGGGCCAAGTATATGTATTTGAGGAGCATTGAGGAAGCCAGTGTGGCTGAAACAGAGTGACTGAGGGGAAGAGGGAGGAAATAAGATCAGGGAGGTGATGGGGCCAGGTCGTACAGGGCCTTGTGGGCCACAGAAGGGACTTGGGTTTTATTCTGTGTAAGATGGAGCCATAGGAGGATCCTGGGCAGAGGAGGGCTGTGATTGGACGCAGGTGTTCACGGGCTCCCTCTGGCTGCAGGGACGGGGAAAGACTGAGGGGACAGGAGCAGGAAGACAGTGAGGGGTGACTGCCCCACTCCAGGTGGGAGATGTGGGTGGGACTAGAATCAGGGTAGTGGGAGGAGGAGATGTGGGTGGGTTTGGGGTAGATTTTCTTTTTTTTTCTTTTTTTTTGGCCACAACGCGAGGCTTGCGGGATCTTAGTTCCCTGACCAGGGATTGAACCTTGGCCCCGGCAGTGAAAGTGCTGAGTCCTAACCACTGGGCCGCCAGGGGATTCCCTCCGGGTAGATTTTAAAACAGGACTTGCTGGTAAATCTTATGTGAAGTGTGAGAGAGGAAGAGAGGGCTTGAGGGAGGAGGAAAGCCTGTTGGCCTGAGCGACTGGAAGGATGGCAGCAGCATCCTTCATCATGAGTTTGTTCATCAACAAACATTTTCTGAATGCCTGCTCTGGGCCTGACCCTGTGCTGGGCACACAGGCACCTCCTCTGCGCTGTCACAGGTCCCTGGATTCCCCCATCCCGGCTCTGACCCCTCTGTCTGCTGATGGGTTTGTTACTGTCTGGTGATGGTTCTGAACTAGGAGCATCGTGAGGGCGGAGCCAGGGGCATTTTGGTCACCACCATGTCCTCGGCATGTCCCAGCACAGCGCCTTCATGAAGTCAGTGCTAAACGAATGTCAGAGACACAGGGAGATACAGAGACAGGAAAAGGCAGATCATTCTGTCCCAACAGATGGGGGGATAGAGACCCAAGGAAGGAAAGTTTTCCGCAAACAAAGCAGGAGACAGACAGGACAGAGCCACAACTCCTGGCCAGCGCTGGAACCCCTACCGCATTTGTGGAGTGAATGAATGAATCCCACGAACGTTGACTGAATGATCAGGGTCAGGCAAGCTCTCTGGGACTCAGGCCTCAGCCATCTGTGTTCAGGGTCCAGATTAATAACCATTTCGTCATACTGCCTTCTGCAAATAGAAGGTGAGGGATAGCTGAATGAAAAGCAGAGAAACTCAGGGAGGGAAACGGAGGGAGGGACTAAGATAGAGTCACAGAGATTCAGAGTGAAACATGGCAGATCGCCCCAGAGGCATCGGGAGAGAAAAGGGCTTTCAGTCATTCACGATGTTAGTTCAACAGGTGTTCATCAAGCACCTGTATAAACCTGGGGCCCGTGTGGGGTGTTAACAATGCTTGATGGTGAAGACAGAAGAGGACCTGGGTGTCAGGGAGGTGTCCTTCTAGTTGGACGACCCAGAGATGGGGACAGAGAGAGACACTGAGAGTTGAGGGACACAGACAAGTGACGAAGAGGCAAAGAAAGAAAAGAGAGAGACACCAACAAGAGACAGAAAGAAAGAGAATGACAGGAATAAAAAGCCCATTCATTCATTCATTCGTTCACTCTTTACTGAGCCCCTACTGTGTGCCAGGCACTGTTCTAGGGATCTAGGGATGCAGCAGTGAACAGACAAAATCCCTGCCCTTGTGGGACTGATATCCTAGTTGGGTAGAGAGACAATGAACTCCATACAAAAGTAAAAATATGTGGTACGTGAAATGGTGTTAAGAGCTATGGAGAAAAGCAGAGGGCTAGGGAGGTGGATAGGAAGGGAGGGGTGTGCTGTTTTTAATAGGATGGTCAGCGGAGGCCTCCCTGAGAAGGTGACATTTGAGTAAAGACTTGAGGTGAGAGAGGGGAGCCGTGTGGACATCCGGAGGAAGAGCATTCCAGGCAGAGGGAACAGCCAGTGCCGAGGCCCTGAACTGGGAATGTGTCCTGCTTGTTCAAGGAATAGCGAGAGGCTGGTGTGGCTGCAGCTGGGTGAGTGAGGGGGAAGGTGGGAGGAGGTGCGGGCAGAGAGGGGACCAGGCAGATTGTTGGAGCCTTGTGGGCCAGGGTGAAGACTTTGGCTCTTATCACAGGATGTGGTAAAGCCACAGGAAGATTCTGAGCAGGAGAGAGACGTGATCTGACTTAGGTGGTCACAGGGTCCCTCGGGCTGCATGTGAGAAGCAGACTGGAGGGAGAGGGAGGAACAGGGAGACCAGCAAGGAGGCCCTTACGTTAGTCTAGACAGGGGATGAGGAGGACAGGACCAGGGTGGGGCTGTGGCTGGGATGCAGAGTGGGCAGGACAGAAGGTGTTCTGCTGGGGCTGCCCTTCTGTGAGAAGGTGGACGTGTGGTCCCTGGGCTGCGTCATGGCTGAGCTGCACCTGGGCTGGCCCCTCTACCCAGCCAGCAAGATTTGCTGATGGACAAGGCATGGGGTGAGAGAGAAAGAGACAGGTCTTTACCCTCATGGACATAAGTTCTAGGGGAGAGAAACAGAGACAGAGAGACGAGTATGCAAACAAGAGACAAAGGCTGGAGGAGACAGATAGGGACGTAAACAAGAGATCAAGATTCACAGATGTAGCGACAGTCAGATGGCAGATGCAGAAAGACACTGGCAAGAGACGCCAGAGAGGCCCAGATCGATCGGCTGTCCCGGCCAACTTGCCTCCCTCCCTCCGCTCAGGTGATCGACTTCGGCTCGGCCAGCATATTCAGCGAGGTGCGTTATGTCAAGGAGCCGTATATCCAGTCTCGCTTCTACCGGGCCCCCGAGATTCTGCTGGGGCTGCCCTTCTGTGAGAAGGTGGACGTGTGGTCCCTGGGCTGCGTCATGGCTGAGCTGCACCTGGGCTGGCCCCTCTACCCAGGCAACAACGAGTACGACCAGGTGCGCTACATCTGTGAGACCCAGGGCCTGCCCAAGCCCCACGTGCTGCACGCCGCCTGTAAGGCCCACCACTTCTTCAAGCGCAACCCTCACCCCGACGCCACCAACCCCTGGCAGCTGAAGTCCTCGGCCGACTACCTGGCTGAGACCAAGGTAGGGGGGCAGGTGGGGCAAGGGCCGTCAGCGTGGCAGCTGCCGCGTCAAGAAAAAAATCTAGGTTAGATCTCAGAGAGGACTGGAAGCTCAAGGGCCAGCTGCGGGGGTTGTCACAGCCAGAGGGATCCGAGGGACACCCCAGGTGGGACTCGAAGTCAGGGCAGCCTGTCCGCCACCTCTGTGGCTGTGGTCATCAGACTTGTGTGGCAAGAGTCTGGCTGAGACAGCAGAAAGGCCTGGAAGTTTGGGCCAGCCGTGGGAGCTGTCACAGCGAGAGAGGGGTCTGAGCGAGACCAAAGGTGGGACCGAAAGTATATGGCAGATCCTCTGATGACTCCTGAGCTGGTCGTGGTTTAAAGAATTTGGCAAGAATGGTCTGGGCTTGACTCCTGGGAGGCCTGAGGGCTGGGATCACATGTGGGGATCATCTGTGGCAGCAAGAGGGATCTGGATTTGATTCCAAGCAGGACTAGAGGTTTAGGGCAGCCCTTCTGCTAGCTGCTGGCAGGGGCTGGACCCATGGCATGGGGAAGACTGGAGGGCTGGGGTGAGGTGTGAAACTTGGGTCAGTGAGATCCCTGGGTTAGACAAGAGGAGGACCAGAGATCACAGTCAGCTGTCCTTCCTGCAGCAGTAGGAGGGGTCTGGATCAGACTAGCGGGGTTCTGGTGTTAGTGAGCAGGTGTGCCCCCCCCCCCCAGATGCAAGAGAGCTCCAAGTCAGACCATGGGCAGAACTGGAAGTCAGGGTTCCTGTGGGTGGACTTCATTGCCACGAGAGAGCTCTGGGCCAGACTGGAGGGCCCACCGGAAGCTGGGGGGTCATGTGTGGGCTCCACAGCAGAAGTACCTGGGACCCAAGTCCTGGACTCGATGTCAACCCCTGCCCCACCCTGTGTCCCACCAGGTGCGCCCACTGGAGCGCCGCAAGTACATGCTCAAGTCACTGGACCAGATTGAGATGGTGAACGGCGGCGGGGCAGCCCGTCGGCTGACCTTCCCCGACCGCGAGGCGCTGGCGGAGCACGCCGACCTCAAGAGCATGGTGGAGCTGATCAAGCGCATGCTGACGTGGGAGTCGCACGAACGCATCAGCCCCAGCGCTGCCCTGCGCCACCCCTTCGTGTCCATGCAGCAGCTGCGCAGTGCCCATGAGACGACCCACTACTACCAGCTCTCGCTGCACGGCTGCCGCCTCTCCCTGCAGGTGGAGGGCAAGACACCTATGTCTGTTGTGGCTGCCATGGAAGACGGGCCCCCGTACTACGGTCCGGCCGAGGAGGAGGAGACCGTGAGTCTGGGCAGCGGGCCTTTATTCCGGGAGGAGAAGGCTCCGGGCATGCAAAAGGCCATCGATCAGCTGGACGACTTGAGTCTGCAGGAGGCGGGGCGTGGGCTGTGGGGCGAGACCAGCACCGACGTCGTCCCCGACGTGCTGGCCCCACTCAAGGCCGCTGCTGCTGGCCGCTGGGTGCCCGACTCCGGCCCCGAGCCCATCCTGGCCTTCTACGGCAGCCGCCTGGCAGGCCGCCACAAGGCCCGCAAGCCCCCCGCAGGCTCCAAGTCCAACTCCAACTTCAGCAACCTCATCCGGCTGAGCCAGGCCTCGCCCGAGGAAGACGCCCCGTGCAGGGGCGGCGGCTGGGCGGAAGGAGAGTGGCGAGGGGCCTCTGTGGAGCCGCCTGCCATCCCGCAGCGGGACGGGGATGGGCCGGACATCAAGGACATGACCGTGGATGCTGAGGTGACCCAGGGGGCAGCTAGGATGCAGGTGGTTCTGGGTTCAGGGCCTCCCCAGAGCTCTAGGATCGGGGCATAGTGAAGCAACCTTGCCTTCCGTGCATTTGCATGGCCCACGGCTGGCTCAGGGTCCAACACACACTACCTGCCCACTCTCAGGATGTGACGAGGCTCAGTAAACACTAATACACCCGTAGGATGTGATGAAGCTCAGCAAACACTAACCCATATTAAGGCTGTGTAAAAACTCAGAACACAGTAATCCACATACGGGAAGTGATAGAGGCCGAGTACTCTGAACAAGGCCGTGGGACAGCTCAGCCACCCCCAGGAAGATGTGACAGAGCCTCAGCAAACACACCTACAGGACACATTAAGGTCTCAGCACACAGCATTTAAGCCTCCAAAACGGGATGAGGGTTCAGGATGTACAAAATCGTCCTCAGGAATTGACAAGGATGCAGTTGGGATCACAAGGAGTCCATGAGGGGCAGGATGGTTGTTCCGGGGTGGGGTGGGGGGCGCTTCTTGGCTGATGCCCATCTCTTCTCCCCAACAGAGGCCAGGCCCTGAGTTCTTCGACCTCAGCAGCTGTCCTGGGGAATGGCTGGGTCAGCCAGACTGGACCCTGGAGGGCGTCGGGGGGCCACGGGCTCAGGGGCTCCCACCACGCCACACCCACCCGCATGGTCCACCCCGGGCCACCAGCTTTCTGCAGCACGTCGGCGGGCACCACTGATGGTGACCCCACCCCTGCCCATCACTGGGTGATGCGCTAGCGGGGCTGGCATCGCCTCCTCAGAGCTATCCCCTGAACCGACAAATTATTCTTACAGAAAGATAATTATCCAGAAATTCCCCATTCTCCCCTCAACCCCCGGCTCACGGCGCATGCCTGCACACACACCCCGAACACAGGAGGGTTTTGGGGTCTGGCCCGTGGCCCCCTCGGCCAGAGGGACGCAGGAAGGGGGCTGCACCCCACTGGCCCTCAGCACACCGTCGGCCCTGCTGCCTCTGTTTATTTCAATAAAGCACCGTTCAGCAGTACTGCCTCACGCCTGTCCTCCCCGCCTGAGGCCTAGACTGGCACTGGGGGGGGGTTCAGGGGGGCACCCAGGCCCTGCTCGCTAATGCTGCACCCAGTCAGCCACTGGCTCAGGCTGGAGGCTGTGCTTGGCACACTGACCCATCCCTTAAATATGCTCAGTGCCTGGCACGCAAGAATCCACCCTCAGAACATTCTCAGTGCTCAGCAGATGCCAATCTGAGCTTGCCAGATGCCAGGTTCTCAGCGTCTGTTGACCTGTCTTTGCCACGCGTGACAGGCTTGGCATGCACTCATCCATGCTTGGGACGCGCGAAGTGTAAGTTCACTCAGCAGGTGTATGCAAATTCACGCTGGGTACGTGCTCTCGTGTCCAGACGTGCGAGTCCACCCTCGGGCTACGGCAGTGGCTCAGCGCGCACTCATCTGGCTGGGGACGTGCCGAGTGTGCAGCACACGCTGCGCCATGCTGGCTACGTGAGGCTCGGTTCATGCCAGCCCACAAGGTCACACGCGCATGCTCAGCACGCACTAGCTCACGTGCATTGTGCGCCGAGGGCTCAGCGCACGCCAGCCCGCGCTGGTCACCCACTGCGGGCTCAGCACACACCAGCCGTGTGCTGAGCGTCCAGTACACACCAGACCACACTGGTCACGTGCTGAGGGCTCAGCATGCGTGAAGGTGTCCCCACCAGAGGCCCATGCCAGCTGTCCCCTACCCGGCACCCCACCTCACACCACTCAGTCAGGCACAGGCTGTACACACAAGTTATTTACTTCTTATTATGACCTCAGGCCCTCTTTGCCCTGGAAAGTGGGGTGGGCCAGGGGGCCAGGCCCAGCATGCACCCCTACTTCTTCGGGGGCTGATCCCTCCCCCAGCTTGGCTGGGTCCTCTGCGGCCACAGCATCAGGCTGGCGGGGGCGGAGGTAGAAGCGGGAGAGCAGGGGGGGAGCCTGTGGGAGCCACAATGGGGCAGACAGAAGCGGGGGCGCGGGGACGGGGATCGAGACCCGGAACACCCGGGCCCGCGGGGGCCTCGCAGGCCTGGCCTGTCCGCTGGACCGGGCCTCAGAGCAGGCGACAGGCGTTGCCCACGCTGTCGGCTGAGGTGTCAAGGTCATGGCTGTAAGGGGAGTCCCAGTCCCTCAGGAAAACGGCCTCCAGCTGGCTCCGCAGGCCGCCCCGCCCGTTCTGCGTCACCAGCAGCGAGGTGCCCGCCGTCTCGGTGAAGTAGCTGCCGGACCAGTTGGAGGTTCCTACAGGGAGCGGGGGTCCAGAGAGTCAGGGCCCGTGGTGCTGCCTGGACCCCCTTCCGTCCCCCCACCCCGGCGGCGCTCAGGACACTCACCGATGTAGGTGGCACGTTCAGTCACCATGTACTTGTTGTGGTTGACGCGGGTGTAAGGGACTCGGGCCTGGGTCTCGTCCGCAGGGACCACAAAGAGTTTCTGAGAGGGAGGGGAGATGCGGGGTTGGGTTAGAGAAGCCCCAGGGTCTGGGGTGGGGAGTGGAACCAGGTCTGCGGGACTGGGGACTCAGCTGCTTCCCTCGCGGGCCTGGGGGCCAGAATGGGTACTCGGTAAACGCCGGCTGAAAGGGAGGACCCTGTCGCCTCATATGCCACCTGTTCCCTCTAGAATGACTCCTATTCATCCCTTAGGGCTTACCTCAGATGTCCCCTTTTCCAGAAAGTCTTCCGCGACCCCTCAGGCTGCGGCAGGAGCTTCTGCTGGGCTCCCCCATCCCAGCCCTAATCCCTCTGCCCGTGCCCGTGATTCTGGCCCATCAGGGCACAGCCCACTCTGGGTCGTCCCTGTCAGAAGACAGGTGAGCTCCACGATTGCTGTGTCCCTGGTACTGCCCTGCACAGGGGCTGACGGGTAGGTCTGGGGTAGGTGCTTACCACCTGGATGTCAAAGTGGGTGTGGTTGTCACGCAGGGCAGCCAGGGAGAGCAGGAAGGCCCGCATGGATGGCTCAGAGTGCCCCCAGCAGCTGACCAGCAGGCGCACCTTGACGCCCCGCTCATAGGCAGCCCGCCGCAGCCCGTCGTCAATGGCAGGCCAGAACCTTGGGGAGGGAGGTGCAGGATGCGGAGGGAGGCCTCACTTCAGCTTTAGGGAGCCAGGCCTGGGTCCCGCTGCAGCTTCTGAGAAGCCCCAAGCCCACACCCCATCTCTAGCTCCAAGCCCTGCCCCCACCACCAATCTTCTCATTGTCTTGTCTGCTGCCCCCAGACTACCTGCTCTGAGCCCCCAGAGTCCAGTCATCCCCCCTTCCTATCCCAGATCTCAAACCCCAACCCTGCCGCCCCAAACCTGAATACCCTTAGTCCCACCTCCCAAGCCCGTCATCCCATATCCAGCCCGCACTCCCCGCCTCCTACCTGCAGAAATCCCACATCCCGCACCCTCTGCCTTAAGCCTCCAGTCCCCTGTCTCCACACCACCCCCCGAATATTCTCATCCTCTTCTCTGTCCCCTTCTCCTTGTCTTGAGCATCCAGACCCACTCTCCCTGTCACCTCTGTCTCTCCCCATGGCGACCCCTCCCTCTGTCCCCTGGCCTTGGCCCCGTGCCTGCTTTCTGGGCCCCATCGCCCTCTCTCCTGTCTCCTCTTCCACTCGCGGTGGCTCCCTCCCCCAACCCCTGTCCACACGCCCAGCGGTACCTGTGCGGGTGGGAGAACTCCATGGTGGGCAGGTAGTTCATGATCGCGATGTAGATGAAACTCCGGGCATTGTCCACCACGTTGAGCAGGGCTTTCAAGTCTGGGGTGCGGCCACTTGGACACAGTGGTGGGGGTGCACTCTGGGGGACGAGGGGACAGTCAAGACACATGTCCTTCACAGTGGACCCCTGCTACAGACAGCTTGTCACGAGCCAGGTCCTGCGGGTCTCACTAATGCTCAGCCTCCATGAAAGGGAGGGATAATTACCACGTCCTTTTTTGCAGGTGAGCAAACGGAGGCTCAGAGAGGGTAAGTGATTTGCCTAAGGTCACACAGCTGATAAATGGAGCCAGGGTTTGAACCTAGGCTGTCTGGTTCCAGAACTTATGCTCTAACCCAGTGGTTCTCGACATGAGGTCCCTGGTCAGGAAGCAACAGCATCACCTGGAAACTTGTTAGAAATGCAAATTCTTGGGCCTCACTGCCCATGGCACACAGAATCAAGGTGCTGGGGTGGAGCCCAGGAATCTGGGTTTCAACAAGCCCTTCTGGTGATTCTAATGCATGCTCAAGTTTGAGGACCTCTGCTCTAATCACTTTTGTCCCTGACTTACAGTCCATCCTGATGGCACTCCTCATGTGCCCAGCCACACCAGGCCCTTCACCCAGCTCTCTCCATCCTCACAACAGGTGAGCAAACTCGAGCTCTGAAAGGGGCAGTGGTAACAGGGGAACCATTAATGTCCCGTGGGAGGTCACTGGAGCAAAGGACCCCAATGAATCGTGTCCCTCCATCCATGCCTTAGTGTGGCCCTCCAGGATGACACTGGGCTTGGCCAGGTGACTTGCTCGGGGGGACCCAGGTTGGCCACCCCAACCAGTGAAAATATCAACAGCTAAAAACAGCGGTGCCTTGTCCAGAGTGCCAAGGGCAATAGTGGGTGCTGTCCCATAGAACTTCCCACATTGATGGAAATGCTCTCTATCTGCACTGTCCAGTATGGCAACCGCTTGCTATGTGTGGCTGCTGAGCACTTGAAATGTGGCTAGTGTGACTGAGGAACTGAGTTTTTAACTGTAGTTCATTTTAATTGATTAAAAATGCGACATGCAGCTATACTGGACAGGTCACCCAGGGCTCAGCCTGCATGGACCCAGCCGTGCCTCCTCACGTGAAACCAAGGCCTAGGGAGGTTGGGACACAGCCCAAGCCCCTGAGTGAGCAGGAGTGACAGCCAGTGGTCAGGAACCCCCATCCCTACCAAATCACTGGGAAGGGCTTGATGGGGGCCGAGAGAAGGGATGTGGCCGGGGTGTGACGGGCCCCTCTTCCCTCGGACTCACTGCCAGGTAGGCCAGAGCAGGGGTTCCGTTGAGGCAGATTTCCATTGGTGTCTCTTGATTGTAGCGGGTGTCATAAGGCCGGGGCCAGGTTGACGGGATGGAGCTGCCTGCCTGGCCCAGGTACCAGTAGGCCTCGAAGATCTTGGTCAGGTCTCGAGCTAGGCAACTGCAGTTGTACATGACCACGCCCAGCTCCTTGACCTATGGGAGGGCAATGCTGAGCCCGGGGGTGGTGGCCTGGTGCCCACACATGACATGGACACCTGCAGCCCCTCCCCCTGCCCCCCCAAGTCCCGCTTCCTGCCCCTTGCCCTTCTATCTCCCCCTCTCTCTGCCCCTGTCTCCCTTCTTTCTGCCCCTTAACCGCGCCCCCCCCTTCCCCCAGCTAAAGTCCTGGGATGGACACGATCTTGACTCAAGACTAAAATCTTAAGTTTTGGTGAAAATCAGTTATTCCAAAGCTCCAGGTTTCCTGAACCTTTGCATACACTGTTGCTTCTACCCTCCACTGAGCTCCTACTCAGTCTTAGGTCTCAGCTGACAGTTTCCTCCTCCAGGAATCCTGCCTTGACTGCCCAGCCTGTGTCAGGCATTCCTTGAGGCTCTCAGGGTCCCTTGGGCCTCCTTCATCACCTTCTCTGGTGACAAAACTGCCTCCCCATTGGACTGGGAGGGCAGGCACAGGGGATATCTCAGGGACAGCTGTGTCTTCAGCATCTCCCTGCGGAGCTGGTGAGATTAGGGGTTTGGAAAGTATTTGTTGAGCAAATGATCACTGCCTAAGCTGTACCCTTTTCCTGTCCTGTGCCAATTCCTACAGCTCCACCAGTTATCAGATTAGTTTTCACCTCTTTTGGGAGACTTTCCTTGGTACCCCAGGTTGGGTCGCCCATCCTGGCCCTGACCCCTCCACTTGTGCTCCCCCCTCGCCACCATCTCAGACTTGACCCTTCTGGGCTGACACTGTCTGGTGACAGGCCCGTTTCCACCCTGGACCGGGGGTTCCAAGAGGTCCACCACGTTCCCAGCATCAGAACAGGGCTGGGCTTAGAGCAGGCACGCAGAGAGTGAATCATGAAGGTCAAATGGGTGGACAGGGCCTGGAATGTCCTGTAGATGCCATCGGGGATCAGAGGGGCTTCCCTGAGCAGAGCAAGGGTGGGTAGGAGGTGGGAAGGAAGCCATTGCAGAGACTGGAAGAGAGGACTCTGGGGTTGAGCTGGGGCACAGTTGGAGGCCAGGCGCCCTGTGGGGCAGGGAGCGGCCTAGAAGCGCGGTGGGCAGGGTGCAGGCAGACCTGGGTCAGGGAACGCCAGTCCATGTTGGCACTGCCGAGGTAGAAGTGGGTCTGGTCTACCACCCAGAACTTGGTGTGCAGGACGCCATGGGTCAGCTTCTGCATATCCACCATGCGGACCTGGGCACCTGGACGGACAGCGGTGGTGGTCAGGGGCTGGCTTGGGCAGCCCCAGGCCCAGCCCACCCCCAACTGCCCCCTAGCTCACCGCTTTGCAGCAGGGCCTGCAGATCTGCCTGGGGCTGGGGCCCACTTGGCTTGCTCACGGCAATGCGGACCTTCACACCTCGGGGTGCCAGGGTCTGTAGCTGCCGGAAGACCTCCTCGCCCTGGGCGGAGGGGAGAGCCTCTGAGGGGCTGGATCAGCCAACTCTCCAACCCCACGCAGCACACCCCATGGAGTTGTTTTGAGATTAGGCTTCTAGATCTGATCAGGCTTTACATTAGCCGGTACACTCAGGGAAGGCTTTACACAGGTAAAGATGTTAAAACCTTTATCTGTTTTATTTTATTGATGTTTTTGCCACACTGTGCGGCATGTGGGATCCTAGTTCCCTGACCAGGGATTGAACCCGTGCCCCCCGCAGTGGAAGTGCAGAGTCTTAACCATTGGACCACCTAGGAAGTCCCTTTATCTGTTTTAATAATTGGCGCTCTGAGCCCTGCTAGGGCCTCCCTGCCACTCCTGCCCTTCACGGGACCTTCCCAAGATCCTGACTTGGAAGTATCAATGCCCGTCACAGAAGGCACCTCTGGGCACCTTGCAGGATGTTGGGGGCACAGTGCAGGCTTGGGGTCTGGGAAGGTTTGGGTGAGGCTTGATGATGCCAATAACATTAATAGCAACAGCCATTGATTCCCTGGTTTCTACTGTGAGCCAGGCCTCTTCTAAGCCCCTTTACATGTGAACTCACTGACTTCTCACCACTCTCACTGATGAGGCAAATCTGAGTATATCCCAAGGTGCAGATGGGGAAACTGAGCATTGGAGAAATCAATGGGGAAGCAGGATTTGAACTCAGATGGTCTGCCTCCTAAGTCTGTGCTTTGTGCTTTGAACCATTCCAGTAGGAACCAGCAGGGCGTGGGAGCTCATGACTTTTTTTTTTTGGCTTGTGGGATCTTAGTTCTCCAACCAGGGATTGAACCCGCGCCCTTGGCAGTGAAAGCGCAGAGTCCTAACCACTGGACCGCCAGGGAATTTCCAGCTCATATCATTTTTAACTGTCGTATATTTTTTCAGGCAGTGCTTAATAAACCTCACAATTTTAATACATTTTAAGCCTACCTCTGACAAAGAGTGGCAGCAGGGAAAGCGGAAAAAAGGGACAAATTCACCATGTCTTTCAATGAAGGGCTTATCCACCTAGGCTGTTCCTTTTCAAATCTTGAAGTTTTATGTTTTTTAAGTTTGTCTGCAGACCCTAACAAGGCTATCAGAGCAAATGCTTATAAAGGGCTGACTCTGTCGGGCATTGTGCTATAATTGGCAGGGATTAGCCCGTTTCATCCTCACAGGAGGGGAGTGCTAGATATTGCCCTTCTACAGATGAGGAAACTGAAGACCGAGAGGTGAGGTGACCTGCCCAAGGTCACACAGCTGGGAAGTGGCAGCCTGGCTTGAGGCTGGGCTGGTACTCACTCCATGTTTCCATTTCTTTGTGTGACAGGGTCGGGGCAGCTTGTGGGTGAGTGATATCTGCCAGCCTAATCCCTCGTAACCAAACCCATACCCTGACATTCAGAGGCCTCCAGATGACTGTGACAAAACACCCCCAGTCCAGAGGGCCATGTGAAGACAGTTGCTTCCAAACACCTGTGTCCAACCCACTGTGTGAGACATGTCCACCTGCCTCCCGGGCTATAGGGAAACCCCTTTCGTCCACCTCCCCAATGCCTCCCCCCGCCGCCCCCCGCTGCCAGCCAGGGCCCAGGTTGCCAGGTACCTGCTGAGCAGAGGGCTCCTGAGTGTGGGTGTCATTGTTGGTGAGGGTCCAGTAGAAGGAGGCAATGTCCAGGCTGCTGTGGGCACCGGCGAGCAGGCCCAGCCAGGCCTGGCTGGTGGAGGGGTTGCCCGTGGAGGCATTGGGGAAGTCCAGGCCCTCGGGAATGCTCTCCACCAGCACTGCTCTGGGGGGTGGGGGGAGGCAGAATCAGCCATAGGGGGCTGGAATGTGAGTGCTCACTTGTCTGCCCACGGAGGATGGAAGACTATGTGTATTTGTGTCTGTACTCATGATTCTCTGTGTGTGTGCATTTGTCTGTCTAGAAGTGTGGAAGGAAGGTTGTGCATGTGGATGTCTGTGTGTGTGTGTGTGTGTGTGTGTGTCTCTGTCCACAGATGTGGATGGAAGATGCCATGTGTGTCTGTTCACAGACAGATAGAAGATGATGCTGTGGCTGCCATGGCAACAGTGTGGGGGAAGGTGGTGGGCATGGAGGGAAGAACCGTGACGGTCCACTTGGGAGTCGGCGATCACCTTATTCTGTCTCGACCACTGGGTGCAGGCCCTGCTTAGTGCGTGTTGAAGTGTCCCTGGCCTGGCAGGGCCCCTCCCCCCACCATTCGAGGCGCCCATGCCCCCCTCCACTTACTCGCAAGGGTCATAGCAGGGGGCTGGGCGTTGGTTGGGCCCAAAGAGATGCAAGTCGCCGTATTCCCATAGAAACAGCTGAGTCATCAGGGCACCGAAGCCCACAACCGCCAGGATGAGGACCAGCAGGACCCAACGGGCTTTCTGTGGGGAGGAGGAGGCGATCAGCCAGCCCAAGGAGGGCAGCCCAGGCCATGGCTGAGACAGAGTGAGGGTGGCGGTGGGCTCCTACCTTTTCTGCAGCTTTCCATGCCTCGATCTCGTTCATGGGTAGTTCGTTGGCGGGCTCCTCAGCAGGCACCTTCAGCTGGGCGACAGGGATGATGGTGTGTGGGGGTGACAGGGCAGCTCAGTGGGGCCCCCACCCTCTGCTGGGTCCAGCCCCTCCCCACTGGGTCCCCCATCCACCTACCTCCTGGTACATCAGTTTAGGCTTCATCTTGCTGGCAGCCAGGGGTTATACAGATTCCAGCAGGAAAGTGGGTGTGTCAGGGTCTCCAAACTGCGGGGAACAAAAGCTGGCACTGTGTGGGGTGTTCTAGGCTTTTGGGGGACATCACAGAAAGCAGATCAGCCTCGGGCTCACGGGACTCACTGGGTCGCCTTGTCTGTGATCACGGGGGCCACTGGCACTGCGCCTGTCACCCCTAAAGGAGGAAGCTGACTGCTGGTCAGTTGGGATTTCGAAATCCCTCAAGGTCCAACTCCTCTGCTTTCCTCCTATCCCTCTGCGGTGTCCTCCCTGCCCCCCTTTAGTGCCCACCATGCCCCCCCCAAGCGCCCACCCTGCCCCTCATCAGCACCCACACTGCCCCTCATCAGCACCCACACTGCTCCCCATTAGCGCTTTCCCTTCTCTGAGCTCTAACCTATACATTCCCAAAATGACAGCTCCGGATTGAGTCAGCGGAGCCCTAAATCTTTGTGCCTGTCTTCTCCCAGCCCTGGGATTACCCAGAAGTCATTTTCCAGGTGGCTCCTTTGCCCTCACCCTCAGGTAAGCACTAGACAGCTCAGGCCGGGAGCCCAGGACCATCGCGGCCTCCCCGCCAGACCCCAGCCCATCCCCGCAACCATCCTCCCCTACCCTACCCCAGAGGGGCCTCGGCCTTACTCGGCAGGCGGCTGCTGCTACCTCCACGGGGCCCCAGCTTCTGCCCCCACAGGCTGAGCAGGGGCGGGAGGAAGGAGGGGGCGGGGCCCGAGGGGGCTCCGCCCACTGCAGCGGGGAGTCTGCGCAGTGAGCGCGCCGGTCCGGGCTCACCGCAGGGAGAAGGGGGGCCCGGCCGCCCAGTCCAGCCAACCTGACGGGGGTGGAGGGAGAGTACATGGCTGAGCGATCGGCTTTGCTACGGTCCACCCTAGAGCCCCCATGTGGGGTAGGGAGGCCACAGGTAAAGAGAAAAAAGTCCCCCACATCTTTTCTCGTCTGCAAACCTTGTGAATTTTTGTACAATGGGCATGTATTACCTGGTCAAAAATAAATACATAAATAAGATTGACTTTAAAAATTATAAAGTGAAATGGAATGATCAAGGCTGAATAACATGATTTAGGGACGTAGCGATGAAATCAGCTTAGAAGACACAGCCCACGCTAAGGGAGGGGAAGAGCGGTAGGGGGGAAGGGGATGGTGGGTTTTCCCTTGGACTGTGGATTGCAGTCAGTGTTAGTTAAAAAAAAAAAAAAAGTCAACTGATATTTTGATAAGGATTTTAGAAACCTTGTCTCTTAATCCAGGCTCTGGCTGGAGGGGTAAGCAGGGTTTCCCACATACCATCTCATATCTCCGAAGCAGGATTTAAGGCCACAGATGGAGAAATAAATTGGAGGTCCCCCTCCCCGCCCACCTTTCTCAATGAAAGAGGGGCAGGACCCCCTTCCCCACATCAAGGCAGGAAGTCAACAAATGCAGAGAAGGATTATTACTGAGGGAAGCAACAGCGTCGGAAGTGGTTGCCTTGACAGCGGGATTTGGGGGTGGGTCAGGATTTCTTTTTATCGTCCGCCTATTTTTTTTTAAAATTGTGAAATATGAGCGACTTACAGAAAAGAAGAGAAAACATCTCTGTGCAGGTTAAAAAATAATTATAAAGCCTACACAGGTGTTGCCGCCTCCCAGGTTTTGTCACGCTTTTAACAATTCATGCGCACGCATTAATGTGTTTTAAAGAAAGAAGAAAAAAGGAAGGACATTCCAAAAGGGAGGCAGGTTCTCTCCTCACCGCAATATCCTGCCTAGATCTGAAAGGATAATTTGGAAGCCCCTTTCCCCCCAACGTCCGATCCCAGACTGTCATTGTCAAGGGCGGAAGAGCACAGCTAGATCCCCTCCTATCATTGCAGGTAGCGAGCCAAACGGGGATGGGTCAAATGGATCCAGCAAGAAATGGTAACAGATCAAGGTTATTTGGAACTCCAGAGGTCACCAAGAGAAGCAGAAGATAACAGTCTTGGATGTGGCTGACCGCAGGGTTGGAGGGTGGGGGGAGGGGGAGGCATGGGGCGGGAAACAAGTTTGCCTTTTATTTATTTATTTATTTGTGAAGGGCCTTGGTGAGAAATGTTTTATTTAAGAATATGGGGTTGGAACAGCAGGTGATGTGAAATTAGGGAAGCTAAGATAAACAAAAACAAAACTGGGCAGAGGTAGGGCGCGGAGCTGTGAGGGACGTCACTCTGCAAGGTGAGCCAGGGGAACTGGGATGGCCGGTAATAAATCAAAAATAGGAAGAAAATAGACGGCATTTCATTCAGTTTGTTAGCGACCTTCTGGCTTTCAAATTGTGCCGTGATGACAGGTCTGTAATGATGGGTTTAATTTTGACTTGTTATATTTTTATCAAAGCAATACACCTAAGGTATCAATATTTAAAAAGAAAACTAGTCCTGAAGAGGTGATGTAGACTGGGTTAGATTGGC
The DNA here is from genome assembly GCF_028564815.1 of Eubalaena glacialis. Classification (NCBI taxonomy): domain Eukaryota; kingdom Metazoa; phylum Chordata; class Mammalia; order Artiodactyla; family Balaenidae; genus Eubalaena; species Eubalaena glacialis. The sequence continues at coordinate 57,090,422 of NC_083733.1, read as the reverse complement.
AAGGCAGTTAACACTGTGGCTTCCAGAGCCAGGTGCCTGATCTTAATATGAGCCTCAGTGTGTACGTGACTGACTTCAGAGGAGTGACAGTGCGTCTGTGCCCTAGTTTCCCCATCTGCAAAATGGGCACAGCAAGAATAGCACCTACTTTTTACAAGGCTGTTCATTAATTTTGCACTCATTTATTGAGTACCTGTGCACCAGGTATTGTTTTAGGCACTGGGGCTATCACTGTGGACAAAACAGACGTGAGGAAAGACAGACAAAAAACAGTATTAAATTAAATTATATGTTAGAAGGTAGTAAGTGCTATGGAGACTCAGGGAAGAGGGACAGGGGTGGGGCCGGGGTTGGGATTGCTTGCAATTTTAAATAAAGAGGTCAAGGAAGGCCTCGCAGAGAAGGGGATACCTGAGGGAAAAAAAACTTCAAGGAGAGGAGGAATAGAGCTACTGGACATCTTGGGGAAGAGTGTTCTAAGCAGAGGGAACAGCCAGTGCAAAGGCCGTGAGGCAGGAGTGTGCCTGGTGTGGATAGGGAAGAGCAAGGAGGCTGGTGTGTCTATAGTGGACTGGCCTGTGGGAAGAGGGAGAGGAAGTAAGTCTGAGGTCACAGGACCAGATCATGCTGGGCCACCTGGACTGTGGCAAGAAGGATGGGGCCACAGGTAGGTTCTGAGCAGAGGAGGGAACATGGTCTTCTTTGGGAGTTGTGGTGGGTTGAATGGGGGCCTCAAAAAAGATATGTCAGATGTGGTCATCACTCCTGGAACTTGTGAATGTGACCTTATTTGGAAAAAGGGTCTTTGTAGATGTAACTAAGTCAATGATTTAAAGATGAGATTATTCTGGATTATCTGGGTGGGTCCTAAACCCAAGGGCAAGTATCTCTAAAAGAGACAGAAAAGAGACATGACCAGGGAGGCAGCGATTGGAGTGATGGGCTGCAAACCCGGGTACACCTGGAGCCACCGGAATCTGGGGGAGGCAGGGAACAGAATCTCCCCTAGAGGCTCTGGAGAAAGCACGGCCCTGCTGACACCTTGATTTTGGACTTCTGGTCTCCAGAACTGTGAGAGAATAAATTTCTGTTGTTTTAAGCCACGCAGTTTGTGGTCATGTGTTATAGCAGCCCCAGGAAACGAATACAGGTGTTTACAGGCTCCCTCTGGCTGTGTGGGGAACTGACTGGGGTGGGCGTGTGATTTGGGGGAACACTGAGGAGGAGCAAGTTTGGGAAAAAAGACCAGGAATAAATTTTTTTTTAAATATCAAAAATAAATAAATAATGTGTTTTTTGAACATGTAAAATTTGAGATGTCTAAAATCTGAGTGGCTCCTTCGAACTAAAGGAATTCATATATATCAAGTGCATAGAATGGGCATGCAAGAGGTTCTCAATAAATATGATTGTCTCAAGGGTCCTAACAGCCAAAAAGAAAAGAAAAAAGGCATGATTCCCTCCGCCTCCATCCTCCCCACCCTCGGCCAGGCAAGATGCCTGCTTTTTACTGTGGGCCTTTACTATTTTAAAAAATGCACATAGGCCTTCCATGGAAATTAAATTATGAGGCTCAGGCTCCTAGCTGCGGGGGCCCTTCCCCAACATCCCAGTCTCCAAAAGAGGACTGTGGCCTCAGCTGGATAGGTATCCAGCACCCTCAATCCCCAGATCCCTAGGGGGAGCAGGGCAGGGTGAAACTGAAGCAGGATATGGACAGCCGAGCCGACAGAGCCAGGCCGGCAAGTGCTGGCCTTCTCAGCTCATCTCAATTCCAGGGTTCCCAGGAACCTAGAACTCACCCTGGGGCTCCAGTGCAATGTGCAGGCTGGTCCTCATGCCCTGCTTCCTCGCTGGTGTAGGGGGCACCTCCACCAGCAGGTGTGCCCCCTCCCAGTGAAACAGGAGGGAAGGGGGCAGGGCACAATCTTTAAAAGAATGACACAGTCGTTGAGGATACAGCATAAACTGGTTAGAACCAACCAGGTCCAAGGTGGCAGAAGATTTGACTTCCAGGAGACTTTGAGCCTCATTATATACATTAGCACAGGGGTCCCCAACACCCGTGCCACGGATCGCTAGCAGGCCATGGGCTGTTAGGAACGAGGTGGCACAGCAGGAGGTGATCGGTGGGCGAGTGAGCGAAGCTTCATCCGCCGCTGCCCATCGCTCCGCCTGAACCACCCCACCCCCACCCCGCTCGTGGAAAAATTGTCTTCCACGAAACCGGTCCCTGGTGCCAAAAAGGCTGGGGACCGCTGCATTAGCAAATGCTAAATGACACAACCATAGGTGCCATGACAGTTCCAAGGTGACCATAAAAGACCAAAAAGTAGGCGGTGGCCCGATTCCTGGAAATCTCCTCCCCTTCCCCCAAGAAAGTTGGAATAATCCTCCCACTCATTAGCCAATGAAATTACCCAGCCCATAAAAACTAACTACCCCGTATTTCCGGACCTCTAGCCTTCTGAGATGGCCCACACTCTATGGAGTGTGTTTTTCCCAGGGCCGTTCTTGCCTTTTGAGATGAACCACATTCTGTTTATGGAATGTGTATCTCTCTAAACAAATCCACTTTTTACCTATCACTTTGTCTCTCACTGAATTCTTTCTGCGCTGAGACATAAAGAACCTAAGCTTCATTAAGTTCTGAGACCAGGTGTGTGGTTTCAATGAAAAGAACGTGGGTTCAAATCCCACTCTGGGTTTTGGTTGGGTTCGAGTTCCAGCCTGTGGGGCTGAGTTGTGCAGTTTCACCAGCCCACAGAATATCTCCCTGTTCCCTTGGCTTGTGCCCTGCCTGACTTGGGTTGTGAACCACAGGGCACAGAAAAGGAGGAAGCAAAAACCACCTGGCTTTTGAGACACGTGTTGGGTCACAGCTCCCTGAACACCCGTGAGGGTCGGGGTGGGAGACTTGATCCCTCTTCCATAGCAGCGTTTTGGGTTGGAGGGGCCAGGGTTCAGATCCCACCCCTGTCACTTTCTTATTCAGTGACATCGGGCATGGGGCTTTACCTCATTCATAAAAAGGGGATCACTTTATACCCATCTGGGGAGTGGTGGCTGGGGGATCTCTGAATGGTTTAAAGGGGTGCGTCTTGCAGTCCCAAACCCCTGGGTTCAGATCTCAGCTCTGTGTGTTACTGAGAGAAGAGGCTCCCTTCTCTGAGCCTCACTTGCATTCTCAGAACAATGGGTAGACTAATATACCAACCTCACGTTTGCTGGGCAGAGTCAGTGAAACCATCCATAGCAGGCAGGTAGCACAGATACAAGCTGGCTGGTTAGCTGTGTCCCCTAGTACCCTGGACACACTTTTATCATAGATAAACTTATATGTGTCCCTTAAAAAGCTAAGTCTATGTCTGATTTATTCCTCTACCCACCCTGTGCCCAGCATGTTGTAACCACTCAATAAATGTTTATTGAAAATGGAAGAAAAGAAGCAGTAGAATGGAAACCCTTGAAAAAAGACTTTCTTAGATGTCTCTCTAGATCTAGTGACACTCAGTGTATGCACAATGTGTAAGTAGCTCGTGTTCTAAGCCCAGGGCAATAGGGTAGGTGCAGATAATGGTACCTCAGCCTGAGGGTAAAATTCAAGGTCAATTCAAGGTTGATTCAAGCCGTATGAAAGTGCAAAGAAGGGCGTGGGGCCAGTTAGCTGCTGAAGCCCACGTGAAGCACTGGACAGCCCATACCTCAGGAAACATTCACTAACCTATGGACCTTCCATACGGTTCAAAACAGAACTGTTCTTGGGTTTAAAAGAGCCGATTTTCATTCTATTGTGCAGACCCCTTCGGACTGACTGCACAATTGTCTGTGTTCAAGTCTACAGAAAACAGAACAGAGCACTGGTTTTGTAAACTTTTTGTTTGTTTTGTTTTCAGCAGTAGACCTTTTATTTCAAAGGACCCCCTAGAAGGTGCCCCTTCTAGGGAGAGAAGATGCTCAGTATGAAAAACAATTAAATAAGTAAAAAAATACACACACAACCCCCTGTCCCCCAGCACCCCATCATGAATGGCGAATACTTCTGAACTGGAACTCAAAAATCTAAGCTGTCCCATCCCTACTCAAACCCCCTCTGTGGCTCCCCATTGCCTCCAGGACCAAGTGCAACCATCTTACGATGTCCTCTTGGGCCCTACGTGGACAGCCCCTGTGGACCTTCCCCACCATTACAGCTTCAGTCCCCCTTTCTGACTCCAAAGCTGTCTCCGATTCCCACCTCCTCCCTGAATTTCAGCTCCGGAAGTCCCATGGCCTCCTAGACACCTCCACCCAGGTGTCCCTAAGCCCCATACACCCACCATGTCTCCAACTGTCCTTAGGATCTCTCCCAAACCTGCTCCTCCCCCGGGTCCCCCTTTCAAGGACAGCTGTTCTACCCATCCTTCAGGTCTCAGCCTATGTGCTACCTTCTCCAGAAAGCCCTGACTCCCCCAGAGTCCTGGGCCTTGTCCTGGACCGCCCACAACTTATCCACTTGGCCTCCCAAGCGTGTCTCCCACCCACCCCTTTTCTCTCCCTTCCATGGCACCGAACTGGCCTCTCCCACTTGGGTCCCCACTCCAGCCACATCCCGTGGCTCCCGGCCTCCACTCAACCCTTCCAATTCCCCCTCCATCTGAGTCTGACTTGTCCCCCCTCTGCTCAAAACCTCTCTGTGGCCCCCCGGTATCTGCAGGATAGTCTCAGCTCCTCACTATGGCTCCCAAAGCCCTGAATGATCTCCCCTTAATAACCTCTTGGGCTTATTCTCTTACCATCCCTGATGCCCTAGTCATATTTAATATTTTTCAGTTCCTCGAACTGAAACCACACTTTTACCACCAAACCTGCCCACAGCTTCTCCTCCTGCCTAGCATACCTTTTTCTCCACTTCATGTTGCTTATTCCTATCAGCTCGTGTACCACCTCCTCCAGGAAGCCCTCCCTGACCCCCTGTCTGGTCCAGGCATCCTCTTTGGGATCTGACAGTCCCCTGGGCTTCTCTATCCCAGCCCAGTCCCCTCTGCCTGTGTTTCCCCCAACCTGGCCCTGACCACTCTGGGCTGTCACTACCTGATGATGGATCTGTTTCTCCCACTGGACTGCAAAACCTGTGAGGGCAGGGCCAGGCTGGCTCAGTCACTGCTGTGTCCACAGTATCACCCAGCACAGGGACAGTACATGGCAGATGCTCAGTGGCCAGTTCATCCATCTATTCATTCAATGAGGATTTATTCAATGACTACTGCTGACAAGCCCTATCTAGAAATTGGAGATACAGCACAGAAAAACAGAAAAAAAAAAAAAAAAAAAAAGTCCCTAGGAAGGAAGAAATTCTTTTGAGGGAGTAAGACAGTAGATTAAATGAGCGAAACATACAGTTGGTGCCTTGGAGAAAAATAAAACAATGAAAATGGTTGATGTCTCAGTTCAAAAAGAACAACACAACACATCTGGGGCAAAGAAGCATTATTATCCCTGTTTTTCAGATGAGGAGGTCGGGCTAAGGGAAATCACTGCCCAGGTCACACGGCGTTGGTCTGTCGGCCGAGAATTTGAACCCAGAGCTCAGTTCTGTTCCAGGACACTACACTGTCAAACCAATTCCCGAACACAGAATTAGGCAGAATGTCTTTTCCTTGCCACCCTCAGGGAGGTCTGAGCCTGTGAAAGGATAGGATGTGGGAGAGCGGGGCTCCTTATGTTTATTGAACCAGGCACTGCTCAAAACACTTCATATATTCAATTCTAACAGCAGTGTTTTTTTTAGCCCTGCTTAACAGATAAGGGAACAAAAGACCTAGAAAGGTTAAGTCACTGGCACAAAGGGACACAGCCAGGAAACAGTGGAGCCAGAATTTGAGCCCAAGCTGCCTCAGGCTCCCAGGTAGACAGCTGCCTCTCCTGCTGTGTAACATCTGTAGATCTGTGACTCCCTCCGTCCCTCCCCAGTAGCCTCTCAAAACCCCTACCAACATCCCTCCCCCACCCCACCCCACCCCAAATCTTTGAGAGGGACATTTGAAGCTTTCTCCAAATACAAAGGATATGTGAGTGCAGCTTTAAGAAGAGGAGTCTGGCTGTCCTTCCAACCAGGCTGCTCTTGCCAATCCATCCTTGGTAGAAGTTCTCCAGCTGCTGCTGCTTCTTCATGTCACGTCATGTCACATCAGATCACATCCCTCCTCTCCTCCAAATCCTCCCATGGCTCCCATCTCACTCAGAGTAAAGCCAAAGTCTTCTCCATGGCCCATGAGACCCCAGATGATCTGCCCCCAACACCCCGCTGACTTCATCCCCCATCCCTCTCCTCCCTCACTGGTCTCCTTGCTATTCCTTAAATATTCCATGCATGCTCCTACCTCAGGGCCTTTGCATTTGCTGTTCTCTCTGCCTAGAATGCCGCTCTTCCCCCAGATAGCCATGTCACTCTCTCCCCTCTTCAAGTCTTTGTTCAAATGTCACCAGATCACCCTACTTAAAACTATAATCTTTGCATCCCCCAACTCCCTCCTAACACATCATATAATCTACTTACCTGTTTGTGTACTGTCTCTTACCCCTGCTAGAATGTAAACTCCATGAGGCCAAGGATCTCTGTTCACTGATGTGTCCCCAATGCCTAGCACAATGCTGAGCATGTAGAACATGCTTAATAAATATTTACTGAATGAATTAACTTGCATTTTCATTCCCATGTTGCAGATGTAGCAACTGAGGCACAGGGACCTTAAGCCAGCTGCCCAAGGTCATGCAGCTATTTAAGTACTAAATGCTAGAACCAAGATTGGAACCAGGGTGTTCCAGTCCCCAGGCACACATTGTAATGACTGCCCTACACGGCCATGCTAAGGCAAGCTGAGTGACTAAGATACTTACCTTTCCACCTGGGGATTCAGGGTTGCTGAGGTTTGACCAAGGTGTGGTGAGACCTGCCTCATCTCTCTGCACCCCCAATTCTATAAGTCAAGGGAAGGTTGGGTCTAAGCTATCTAGAGTCTTCCCCCCACCAAGCGCTCCTCGACTCCTGCCATTGGCTAAGTGCTCTCAATTTGGGGGTGGGGAAATCAGTCACTCCAACAAGGTAAGGAGATAGGGATTAAGTATTTACATGAGCAAGGTTCGTGATGGCTGATGGGTCACCCCCTCAGGTGTGGTGATGTGGCAGAGGTGAGGACAGCATAGAGATCATGATGTGGGACAGCAGGGGTTGGCTGCTGTGGCAGAGAGTATCAGAGTGGTGACGACACCACGGTAATGATGAGGGCAGCTGGGGGGAGGGGGAGAGTGACAATGAGGAGGGGATGAAGGTGACTGGATGAGGGTGAGGGTGAGATGATTAATCATATTAGCTCAAATTGCCACATCAAGCTGGGCATGTAACAAGAATAAACTAGCAGGATCCTCACAATCATCCCTGACATAGGTGTCCTTGTGTGCGTTTCACAGATGAGGAAGCTGAGACTGCAAACGTGTGATTAGGTGGTCAAGGTTACCCAGATGTTTAGTGGTGGAGCCAGGATAATGGGCTCTAGTACCCGGTATGTGAGAGGGGACACGGGGAAATAACGGAGACATGAAGGGAAGAAAAACAACTGTAAGGCAGGGTAGGTCCTTATGGGGACAACTAGAAGCATTAGGCACGGGCAGTGACTGTCAGAGGAGCAAAGGTGACGGGGAGGGATGGAGACATAAAGGACGAGGAAGACATAAGGGAAGCGTGAGCGCAACTTAAGGAGATGGAGACAGGAGGCGTGCGAAGGTGACACGGGGGTATAATGACGATTTATGCGAAGGACTTCGTAAAGGAGTAATAGCAACAAAAGAGGGGTGCAGGCGATATGAGAAGGCGACACGACTTAAAGGGGGGTGACTGCGACATTTGGTGGCCATGGGGACTTAAAGGGAACGAAATCTTGTTAAGGGGGCTGACGGCGACATAAGGAGGGTGATGGCGACATAAGGGGAGTGGTAACGATTTAAGCGGGATGCAACATAAGGGGAGGAATGGGGACATAAAGGGACAGAGGACGATATAAGAGGAGAGATGCATTATAGACGAAGGACGACACGAGGAGGGCAGCCGAGAGGCCGCGCCCCCAGATCGCATATTACCTGCTCTCCACGTCTCCCACTCCGGGACTCAGCCCCGCACGCACCTTCTAGGCTGGAGCCCCGCCCGACCGCCCCCGCCGCGCGCAGGCGCACTCCGGCTAGACTGCGGGCCGACGGGGGCCAGGCAATTGCCTTTCTCATTGGCCGCGCTCCTCGCTAGCGTGGGGAGGGGGAAGTGCCTGGGAGACTGCGGGTGGTCACGTGACGGTTGCCGCTGTGCTCTCGCTGGTGGCTACCCGGAGGGCTAGAGCGGCCGCGGGCCGGTAAGTCCGGCTTCCGGCGGCGAGGACGGTGCTTCCGGGGCGGGCAGCCGGGCCGAAGGAGGAGGGTCTGACAATTGGCGCCGCCGGGTGGGAGGGCGGGCGGCGCGAGTGGGCGCGGGCCCAGAGGGCCAGGTGAGGCGCGGGCCGTGGGTGGTGGGACTGAGTTGGATGAGGTGGGGATGAATGGCGCCCGGGGTTCCGGACTCAGTTCTGGCGCCGCTGTGCGGCTCGGCTCTTGACAAGCTACTTCTTTCTCTGAACCTCAGTTTCCTTCTCTGTAGAATGGGGATCAGAATCTGGCTATGGCATCCTCTTTATAGGTTGGAGTGAGAAGTCAGCTCGTGCATGTCGGAGCCCCTAGCTCAGCGCCTGGCACACTGCTCACTTGGTTGCTATACTGTTATTGTTTGTATTGTTGATGATGTTTGTACTTGGTGTGGAAGATCTGGGTGTGGGAGCGTGGAATTGGGAGCCAGCAGATTTCAGTTCAAGTCCTAGCTACACTTTGTGGTAGTGGACCTGTGCCTTCACCTTTCTGAACCTCGTTTTCCTCGTCTATACAACGAAGGCTAATAGCCCCAATATCATAGAGTCATTGTGAGGATGCTGATGAAATGTGCGTGTAAACTCCTTAGCATAGGACCTTACAGTATAGAGCAGGAGCTCAATAGATTGGGACTATAATAAAAATGATTCTGAGAGTCATTGGTGTAGATGGGACTTGCAAGGAAGTAGAGAGGAGAAAGGAAGCCCAGAGACGGCGATAGGAAAAACTTGGAATCTGGAGCTGGGCGAATCGACATCTTGCCACTTACTATTTGATAAATTTTGCCAAATCCCTTAGTATTACGTTTTCCTTTTTCTTTAAAACTGATGCATTTTCCTCCAGTCAGTTCATTTGAGAAAGAAAATTTGTATTGCTTTCTTAATGGAATACTAGCATTGCTGGCCGTGAGAAGAAGGAAAACTTAACCTGAACTCCAGTGGAAGCAGAACGGTCTATTAAACTGTAGACAGAAACTGAAAGAATTGAAAAGGGAATAACTTGTACTATTGTGGTTCTATGTTGTCAGATCCCATGGACCCTGTTAAGTTATACTCTGTTCTCAGCTCACACTTTGCATATGACTGACATCAGCTCAGTGACTGTCCTACCCTTTTCCTGACTCACTTAAGATTTATTTAATGCACATGTACAAAACCTGCTGAACATTGTTCTAAGGGCTTGGCGTTTATAAACTCTTTTAACCCTGCTAAGCACTTTAAGAATAGATATGCTTATCCTTCTTTCTCTTTTTAATTGAAGTATAGTTGATGTACAATAACTCCTATCATTCTTATTTTATAGTTGAAGGCAGTGAGATCCAGAAAGGTTAAGTCACTTGCCCCAGAGTCAGGGTTAGGAAGTGGTAAAATCGAGATTTGGAGCCAAGCCTTCTAAGGGCTTAGGATGGGGAGTCTGGTGCATGGTGATTACTTGAATTTTGGGAGCTGTCATTTTTCTATTATTGTTAATGTTATATAATCTTCACTGTTCAGAAAGTCAGTGCTGGAGATGGGCTTTTAATGGTGGAGAGAGGACATTGAGTCCAGCAGGGAATTCTGCAGTTATAGTGGGAGGATACCAGTACTTAGAGCTTCCTAGTAAGTGTTAACTGAAACTTTGCAAAGACAGACCACAGTGCCTCGCTCATAGTAATCCCTTGACCAGTGTTGATCATAGCCACTGACTGACTTGGGTTCAAACCCTGGCCCTGTAGTTACTTGCTGTGTGACCTCGGACCTGCCACTCTAATCTGTAACTTGGAGATCATTTTTACTTTTTACCGCAGGTGGTTGTGAGGAGTCACTGAGATGTGAACATATTCAGTGCCTGGCACGTAAACATTCAGCAGGAGCTACTGCATGGGCATTGGAATCAGGGAGAACTTGTTTTTGAATCCTAGTAAAGTGCGTGCTAGATGTGGCACTTGGCAAATGACTGCACCACAATGAGTCGGTTTTTTCATTGATTAAAATGGGGCTAATTATAGTCCTCACTCATGAGGAGGTTGTGAGGCATCAGCGTGATGCCTGGCATTGGTCCTGGTGCATAGTTAGTGCTTGGTATGTGAAATGCTGTTGTTCTGTCTGACTTAACTGAAGCCTCTCCATGCCTTGCTCTTTGAGAGATGTTGGTTGTATTGTCTTTGTCCAGTGGTAAAATCCCGAAGGGAAAAGGGATCTTAGGAGCCAAGTACAGGGTGAAGTGATGTCCGTGGTCATGTTCATCATCCTACTTGGGAGTAGAGGAGAGAGCCTCACATCTGGGGACTTTGGGAAGGCTTCACAAAGCAGGTGGCAGCCAAGCAGAGTGATGGAGAGCTTGCCAGGAGGACAGGAGGAGCAAACATTCCAGGCACAGGTGACATTCTGTGTGAAGAGTGGGTGGTGGGCAAAGCACTTGGGTGTTAGAGGGAAAGCTGGGGTGGGAGGCCGGGGGAATAAGAAGAACCGGCACTTCTAGAGTAGGTACTTAGTATACACCAGGCACTCTTGAGCGCTTTGTACATAGAAACTCATCTAGCCCCACGGCAGTCCTCTAAGGCAAGTAATGTTTGTACCATCCCGGTTTACAGATGGGGACACTGAAGCCCGACTGGTGAAGTCACTTGCCAAGGTCACACAGCTAGTAAGTGGTAGAGCCAGATTTGAATCCTGCAAGTCTGGTTCCAGAGTCCTTACTCTTGTACCATCTCTGTGATACCATCAAAATGGGGGGGGGGCGGGAACGGGCAGATTGTACGTGATGGTAAACAGAAAGGTGCTGGACAGTGGGCCTTCTGCACCCTGTAGAGGAGGCGGAGGAGGGGTGGCTGAAAAGGATCAGAACTGGGGGCTGGAGTGGGTAGAGGGGAGCAGCGTGAGGGGAGAGGGCAGGGACTGAGAAGAGGAGGCGGGCCAGGTGGGAAGTTTGGGCCAGGGCAGCATGGGACAGGTGGTCCTGGAGTCAGGTAGTAGCGAAGCATCAGGTGAGGAAATGATTTCTGTTAGTTCTCTTTCAACACTGCTGTTCATGTGCAGGAGGAAGTCTCCGTTGGGGCTAATATGTCTTTAACACCTTTCTGGCACCTGCTGATCTTACTCAAGCGAAAACTGGTTTTCCATTTCTGCTCTGGGACCCCCTCCTGACTGGTGCCCCACCGCTCTGCCCTGGCCGCTCTCACTTGCCTCCTTGCTCCCTCCCCTGTTCCTGTTGCCCCACGGACATGCCAGATGGGCTCCTGGCTCAGGGCACTGGACTTGCTGTACCTTCTCCTGGAACACTCTTCCTCTGTAAAACTGCATGGCTCACTCCTCCACCTCCTTCAGGTCTCTAAATGTCACTTTAGAGAGCTCTTCTCTGACCACCCATTTAGAATTGCAAGCCCTCCCTTCCCGGGCCCTCTGTGTTTTCTTCATAACGCTAAAGGCTTTCTGACACGTGATATTGTCAACTGGTTTGCTTGTTTACTCTCTGTCTCCCTGTTTCCCATGTCCCCACCTAGATGCCAAGCTCTGGAGTTTGTTTGTTTGTTTTTTGCTGCGCCTTGCGGTATGTGGGATCTTAGTTCCCCGACCAGGGATCGAACCTGTGCCCCCTGCAGTGGAAGCGTGGAGTCTTAACCACTGGACCACCGGGGAAGTCCTCAAGCTCTGGTTTTTGTTAACCTCAGTATTCCTGGCTCCTAGAACAGTGCCTCACACACAGTAGGTTCTCAGGAAAGAGTTTTTGAATGGGTGAATGAATGTGTATTTATGGTTAAGGTCTTGGGCAGGGGGTGTCTTTTTTTCTGTCCCTCTCTTATTCCAGCCAGAAACTTGTGAGGTGTGTGGGAATGGAGATGTGGACATTTGCTGCCCCTGGGCCTTATCCGAGGCAGGAGTGATAGTTGTGGTGACAGCTCTGCCCCAGGCTGACTTCCTGCCAGCTGCTCCAGGCTATTCCTGGGCTGTGAGCCCCCAGCCCAGGAACTCTCCTCTGGCAGGCGGACAGGCAGCGAGAGAGGGACGGACACTTAGCCGGCGGCGACTCATGGGTGCTCTCCCCTTGTTCTCTCTTGCAGGCTCCAGGGAGCAGAGTGAAGGCGAGGGAGACAATGGTCTCTGTAACTATGGGTGAGTCTTCTCTCTGGGGCCCCCTCTCCCCTCTGCCCTTTCTGAGGTGTGACCTTGGTGGGGGGAGCAGGCTGGGGGAGGGAAGGCTGGTCACTGGCAGGAACAGCTGTGCTCCGGGGAACGTGGAGGGAGGGCCAGGGCCTGCTCAGGGCCTATCCACCTCCGCTCTGTATCTTGGCCTGCTGACAACGTATTTTGGCCATAAAGAACTTGGGTCCTGAAGTCCAGCAGATTTCTCATATGACCTCTCAGAGCCTCGATTTTCTCACCTGTAAAATGGAGATAGTAACATCCTGGGATGTTGTAAGGATTAGGAGGTTATTGCATGTAAAATCTTGGGCATAGTTCTCAGCAAATGTTAGCTGTTATTATTCTCATGAGCTTTATCACCACATTCTCTTCGAACTCTGTACTTGGGGATTGCCAAAGCACAGAGATTATTAGCTGGTAGCTTTTAAATTTTTGGAGATTTGTATGTATAGAAAAGTACATAAAACATATTTGTGTGGTCATAAGAGCAATTAAAAAGCAAACATCTGAGTGCATCCTTTATGATTCTATTTATATAAAGCACAGAAGCAGGCAAAATCAATCTATGCTGCTAGAAAGTGTTGATTGCCTTTGCGAGGCAGGGAGAAGTGACTGCCTAGGGAATGTGAGGCGGGGGATGCTTCTGGAATGTTGGAAATGTTTTATTTCTTGATCTGGGTACTGGTTACATGGGTATGTTGGTTTATGAAAATGTATCGACTTGTGTGTACTTTTGTGGGTGAAAACGATAGTTCAATAAAAAGGTTTTAAAAAAGCACCCCCCCCCAACCACCGTCCAGGTCAAGAACTAGAATATTGCCTGTCCCCCTGAGGGCTCCAACCCGATCACACACCCCCTCCCTCCTCCAGATGGAATAAACCACTGTCTTGTCTTTGTGATAATCTCTCCTTACCTTTCTTATAGTTGTACCACTAATGAAAACGTTCCTATAGACTTGGTTTTGAACTTACGTGAATGCAGTCATGCCATGAGTTCTTCTGCATCTGGCTTCTGTTGCTCCGCGCCGTGTCTGAGACTCATCTCTGGTGCTGTGTGTAGTTGCAATTCTTTGCTCTGCACTGCTCCGTAGTATTTACTGTGTGAGCAGCCACCATTTGTTTGTCGATGCTATTGTCAGTGGATGTTGCATTGTTTCTGGGTTGCAGACAAGCTGCGGTGAATCTTCTAGTGCACGTCTCCTGGTGCGTACAGCAAGCCACACCTCTGAGTCCAAGACACACATGGTGGCCCATATTAATATTTCTGAAATGGGGGTGCGTCTTACAGCTGGCGCTTGTGATCATTTAATTGGCAGCATAATTTCCTCCTTAGTAGGATGCGAAATGATGGTGAGGGCCAGACAGGAGGACTTCTGCAGTTCCTTGACGTTGCTTCAGGCAGCTAGCTACCCCCAACCTATGTGGTGTTTTTCCTCCCCTTAATAACAGCTTAATTGAGAGGCAGTTCACATTTCATACAATTCACTGAAGCGTACGATTCAATGGTCTTTATATTCTGTGTTCGCAGACTTATGCAACCGTCACCGCAATCAATTTCAAAATATTTTCATCACTCCCCCCAAAACCCGAATACCCGTTAGCAATCACTCCCCCCTCCCCCCTGCTCTCCCACCCAGTCCCTGGCAACCACTAATCTACTTTCTGTCCCTACAGATCTCTACAGCTTTACCTCTTCTGGACATTTCACATAAATGGAACTATTGTGTGGTAGTTTTTGATACTTAGACAAAGGTGCCTGCTTTTGGCTAAGGGAACCCAGGGCCCCATGCCTGGACAGGTGGATAGTGCCTGTGAAAAGCAGAAAAAGGTCCCCCTTTCCTCTGGGCTGGTAGAGGATGTCCTGAGGGCATGAGCTCCTCACTTGCCTCAGGCCCAGGGAGACTGGCCTGTGGCTGGGTGGGCAGGGGCCTCTTCGGGAGGGGATGCACCTGAACCCCCTACCCGCCACCCATGCAGTGTCTCATCCAGAGTGTGTCTCTTTCCCTGCTCTGAGCCTCAGTTGTCTTATCAGCAAAATGGGCATAGTAACACCAAATTTCTTCTTATCTAAAATAGCATGGATTGTTGGATGTACTGTTATGTACCCTGAGAAAGATTAAAAAAAAAATGTTGCCAATTAAATTGTGGCACACCATCAACTGTGAGGTAAATCCTAGTTTCAGAGATATTAAAATGTGAAAAAAAAGTTCTCCTTGGAACCCATGATCTTCTCTAACACCTGGCCTGAGAGGTCAGGGTCAGTTTGAAGGTCACACCCAAGAGGCCAAGAAAGAACTTTGGAAGCAATAAAGCTACGTGGATGGGGTCTGCCTGGTCTTGGCTCCATGTGTAGCAGTGGCATCACCATCACCATTATCCCCTTCATCATCATCATCATGGCTGCAATGGTTTGAGGACATCCTCTGGGCCACGTGCCATTTAGAGCCCTTTTTGTGGACTTTCTCTTTAGTCTGCACAATGATCAAGGACGTCAGTGCTGTAATCACTAGAATGTCAGCTCCATGAGGAGAGGGACTCTGTCTTGTGCCCTGCGGTATCCCCAGTGCCTAGAGGAGGACCTGGTGTGTGCCACGTGCTCAGTACATACTTGTTGAATGTATTACCCCAGAGGGCACCGAAGCACCAAGCGTTACCTTGCCCAGAGTCCCTCAGCCGGGAGATGGCAGAGTCAGGATTTGAACCCATGCTCCAAACAAAGCCTATGCTTTGGCCTCACTCTGAGGCCGGGCTGCTTCTGTGTTTGTGTGTGTGTGTAGAGGGGGGTTGCTTCTGACAGCCAGGGGTCAGCTCTGCAACCCTTCTTTCCATCCACCTATGAATCCTGTCACCCTCTGGGCCCGCACCTGCTGATGGGGACCTGGGTGGAGAACCCAGAGTCCTGGCTCCCCCAAACCAGTCATTGGCCAAGCATGGGGGGGGGTGATTGCTGCGGGTCACGCTCCAGAGCAGGGTAGAGCTGCAAGGAGAAGGGCAGTATGGAAGCACAGGGGCTCGGGGAGTCTGCTTCTTGTTAGCAGGGTGGCCTGGGACGAGTCCCCCGACCTCTCCCTGCCTCAGTTTCCTCACTGGCAAAATGGGGGCGTCAGTGCTGCTTAACTCACAGGGCTGTCAGGCCGGCTTAGTTCCATCGTATATGCAGAGCTCTGAGGCCCAGGGCCTGGCATTTGATAAGCATTTAATGTGTGGGAGCTGCTGCTGCTCTTCTCTAAGGAGAGTGATGTGAATAATGAGTCTTGTCCACGCCCCCTCCCCCCAGCCACTTCCGAGTGGATCCAGTTCTTTAAGGAAGCCGGCATTCCTCCGGGACCTGCTGTCAATTACGCAGTGATGTTTGTGGATAATAGGTAAGGCTGCCCAGGGGACAGGGCTGAACTTGGGGAAAGGAGGGGAGTCAGGGGCTGGCTGGCCCACCCACCCTGGCCCACTGGTGGCCTCCCTGCTGACCCTCCCCTGCAGGATCCAGAAGAGCATGCTGCTGGATCTCAACAAGGAAATCATGAATGAGCTGGGCGTGACTGTGGTGGGCGACATCATTGCCATCCTCAAGCATGCCAAGGTGGTGCACCGCCAGGTGGGTGCTCCGCTCGACCCCTCTGTCCCTGGATTTAGGGTGGGGTAGAGGGGCAGTGGCAGAGCCGACTGGAGGCTTGGAAGTAAAGGTAGGCAGACTGGATTCCAAGGCTGGTTCCACTGTTTGCTGTGTGACATCGGGCATGTTGCCTAACCTCTCTGAACCTTACTTTCTCCACCTGTAGGATATACGTAGGCAAACCAGTTTCGCAGGAGGGTAGTGAGTACTAAGTTACATAAAGCCCTAGGACAGTGTAAACAGCAGGCCTCAGTAGGGGCTCGCTACAGGTATTATTATTACTAGTTCTCATCTTCCTCATGATAGTTATCCTTACCAGGACTCTTTCTCTGTCCCCAGAACAGGAGCTTTCTATGTGGGACCCAGTTGGTGGCTTGGCCAACAACATGGTGGTTTCATTCTTGGCCCTTCTGCTTACAGTGACCTTGGACTAGTGATTTCACCTCCCCGAGTCTCTGAAACAGGCTTTTCACACAGCCCTGCTGCATGGGGTCGCTGTGGCCATCTACCAGAGAGTATATGTGGCCCCAAGTGCCAGGCCTGGAGTGAAGGGCTTGTTTAGTTATGATAGTTAGCACTTACCAAGCACTTGCCGTGGCCTGTCAGGCCCTGTCTTCATCCTCTACGCATATGAGCTCACTTACTCCTCCCTCCACTTGACTGAGAAGGAAGCTTGCTTCAGAGCTGCGCTCTCCAGCACTGCACTTTACCGAGTGATGGCTGCTGGGGATATTCTCGTCAATTTTAGTAGCTCCCTCCATCCCAGGGACAGGCCTTCGTCTGTCCACCATCCAGGACAAGACCCCGCAGTGAGGGCTTTCTCAAGCCAGGGATGTTAGCTGAGTTATCACGGAGGTCACTGAGCAAAATGATTTCTTTAAACTTTTAAATTTGAGACCAATTTTAGATTTATAGAAAAGTTCCAACAGTAGTACAGAAAGTTTCTGTACTTCCTTCACCCAGCTTCCCTTAATGTTAACATCTTCCATAGCCATGGTCCATTTGTCAAAACTAAGAAATGGACATTAGTAGTATGCTATTGTTAACTAAATTATAGACTATTTGAATTTCATTAGTTTTTCCACTAATGTCCTTTTTCTGTTCCAGGATACGACATGGCATTTACTTCTCACGTCTCCTTAGTCTCTTTTGATTTGGGACAGTTTCCTAGTCTTCCCAGGTTTTTGATGACCTTCACAGTTTTGGAGAGTACTGGTCAGGTGTTCTGTAGCATGTCCCTCAGTTTGGGTTTGTCTGATGCTTCATTATGATTAGGAGGGAAATGTTTTGAAACCTCTAACAGCTCAGGCTCTGATCCCCCGAGTTTTGCTCAGATATCTGGGTTCCCTCTTCCGCCAGCTCATGCCCCTGTCCCCATGGTAACCGGGCACCTGTTTTCTTTACAGGACATGTGCAAAGCTGCCACTGAGTCGGTGCCCTGCAGCCCCAGCCCCCTTCCAGGCGAGATTCGCCGAGGCGCCTCTAGCGGTGAGTCCCATGTGTTCAGGCCTCCTTTCCTTCATTCTTACACTCCGGCAGTGAAGGGGACACACCTGGAGTTTGCAGAGGTGGAAGCAAAGCCATCCGAGGCTCTCGTCTCTTAGGTAGTGAGTGGCTGTATATACAATGGATTTTCGTCTGTGGTCGTTCCATTTCTACACAGCCATTGCGAACACCGAGTCAGTGAATACTGAATCACTTCTTCCAGGGGAATACGGGGTCACCACATTTTCATCATCTAACCAATACACAACCTTATTTATGTGTGTTTCTGTTCCAAGACACCTTATTTAATATATGGTGTTGATTCATAAACATTGAACTCACAGCCCACAGCACTAAAACTCATGCCTGAACGAAGCTTATTGAACGCACGTATTTTTTCTGTAAGGCACATCCCAGCCTTCTTGAACTTGGGACACTAGACAGCACCTTATCACCATGCTTGGGGGCCATTTTAAACAGCAAAATCACTAACAAAAAGCACAAAGATGTGAAAATAGCACTAAGGAGACCGTAAATAGACTGTGGCACTAAATAGACTTGTTTACTAAGTGAGAGCTGCAACAGGAAGGCAGAGCGTCGCCTTGGTTGACCTCAGTTGGGAACGTGTGTTGGGTGACTCAAGTTTTTTGCCTCTCTGTGCGTGTCTGTGAATGACCACAGAGCACCACGAGTGTTGGTTTTGAGGTTACGTATAAATTTGTGAACAGGCGAATTTACAAAATGGAATCTGAATGGTAAGAATCAACTGTATTTATACTTTTGTTTTTTTCAGCAGTGTGACACTTAGAAAATTTAACATACGTATTAATTAGCTTTCGCTGCTTAACAAGCCACCACAAAACTGGCTTAAACACAGACTCTTTTAAAAAAAATTTTATTGCAATATAGTTGATTTACAATGTTGTGTTAGTTTCAGGTATACAGCAAAGTGATTCAGTTATACACACACACACACACACACACACACACACATACTCACACACATATATATATCTTAGTTCCCTGACCAGGGATCGAACCCGTGCCCCCTGCAGTGGAACGAAAGCTTGGAGTCCTAACCACTGGACCGCCAGGGAATTCCCTATATATATATATTTTTTCCAGATTCTTTTCCATTATAGGTTATTATAAAATAGTGAATATAGTTCCCTGTGTTACATAGTAGGTCCTTGTTGGTTATCTACTCCATATATAGTAGTGTGTATATTTGAATCCCAAACTCCTAAATTATCCACCCCCCCTTTCCCCTTTGGTAACTATAAGTTTGTTTTCTCTGTCTGTGAGTCTATTTCTGTTTTGTAAATAAGTTCATTTGTATCATTTTTTTAAGTCTGTCTGATTTACTTCACTTAGTATGATAATCTCTAGGTCCATCCATGTTGCTGAAAACACAGACTTATATTTCTCATGATTCTGTGACTTGGCTGGTCACTTCTGCTCTGGGCCAGCTCAACTGATCTCAGTGGTCACTTGGCAGCTCCTAGATCTCTTGATCTAGGATGGCCTCCCTCACACATCTGATGGTTGGCTTGGTGTCATCTGGGCCAAAAGAGATGACTTGGCCCCATGTCTCTCATTATTCAGCAGGCTAGCCCAGGCTCATCTACACTGTGGTGATTGTAGGGTTCCCAAAAGCAGCATAAGAAGGCAGGACCCAATGTGCAAAGCACCTCTTAAGTCTCTGCTTGTATAACATTTGCTTCTGTCCCATTGGCCAAAGCCAGTCACATGGCTAAGCCCAGCATCAGTGTGGTCAGGGCCCACCCAAAGGCATGGACGAAGGGAGGTTGAACAAATTGGGTTCGTTTCTGCAATGGTCTCCCTCAACTGACATACAGAAAAGGGTTCCGATGACAAAGGGGCAGCTGAATGACTTTTCACAAATGGAGCACGCACGTAGCCTGCAGCATCCAAATCCAGAAACAGAAAAGATGACTGGCATCACTCACCCCCTCTCAAGGGTTTCCACTGCCCTGATTTCTAACAGCTTAGGTTAGTTTTGCCAGTCTTTCAAATCTATATAAGTGTAATCAGGTAGTAGGTACTTTTTATGCCATTCTGAGTATCTTAAATAGTTTAAAATAAGTTTAAAAAATTAAAATAAAAATACTGATGGAGAAAATAGGCAGTTAGAAGAGTAGGGGAAACAGGCACAGATGGAAGAGGGTGGAGAAGAGTACCCCAAAACATTCCGGTCACTTGTGTACACTTTGTAATATTGAACACGTGTGTCTGCACTGGGAGGAACAAAGAACAGTTCTTTGTACTCTGGCATCTGACTGCAGCTCAGCTTCAGTCGCTCACAGACAGAGCTGTTTTCCCTCCACCCAGGTGATGCTTACCTGGCGTGATAGAACATCATATCCCTTTTAAGCAAGACCTTGCCCTCTGTGGCCATTGCAAGAGGCAGGCCCTCTCAACTGCTGATGTTTTGTAGCAGAAAATCCCGATCGTGTTGCATTTGGCCTGTCAGAGTGCTGTGAGCGGAGGCTCTGGGCGCAGATTCCACACAGCCACTCATCAGAAAGCCACCCCTGGGAATTCCCTGGCGGTCCAATGGTTAGGACTCGGCGATTTCACTGCTGGGGCCCGGGCGAGGCCAAAAAAAAAAGAAAGAAAGCCACCCCTATCGGGCTGAAGAAATGTCTTGGGAAGATCACGGGAGGGTGTATGCCAAATCATCAACAGCAGTGAGCAGGCCTGAAAACCGACCATCTCTTCCTGGGTGATGGGGAGGGAGAAGGTCTCGTTGGGAAGGGCCAATCCCCGGACTTCTGGGTGCCAGCAGTGCTCCAGTTCCTGACCTGGGTGGTGGGTATATGGGAATCGGTGTTAAACGATCTGTGTAGGTTTGATGTATTTTTCTGTATGCTGTAGTTATAATTTAAAAAATAACCAAGCAATATGGAATTATAATCAGGTGTTGAGGGTCATTATGGGGGACTTCAGGAGGCTTTGAGAGACAGCACATGGCAGAAAGAGAGAAGGCTTTTTTGGGGGTAGGTAGGACAAAATACCAAAGTCTGAAAGCCATTGTGGGGCGGGGGTTGGTGCTGGGCCTGCTGAGCAAGTGGTAGTAGCGTGAAGGTTCCCCCTCTCCCCTCCCTGCAGGGCTTCCCCAAGAGCTCAGCAAACCCGCACCCTGAAGCTAGCAGCAGCTGGAGACACAATCCGTCTCCTCCCCCCGCTGGAGTTGGCCCTCCAGTCTGCTCGCTGTAGCCCACCTTGCACCCTGGGACATCCCTTCTCCTGCTCCACAGAATACAGGGGTGCCAGAGACTGCTCCCCACCCCTCTTTTCTTGCCCCAGCCCAACTGGAGCCAGACCCACATTGCCCAGGGCCCTGGCTGAGTGACCCCACTCCCCGAGTCCCAGTTTCTTCATCTATAAAATTGGTTTACAGTGGAGCCTGTCTAGTAGGGGTGTTGGGAGGCTCGGTGACCATGTTCATCTTTTCAGTAGATGTTTATTGAAGACCTGTGAAGTGCCAGAAACTGTGGTTGGCACTGGGGATACAGCGATAAACAGACAGTGTCTCCTCGTGGGCCTTGCAGTCTTGTGGGAGAGTCTACCAGTAAACAAACAAATGTAATTTTAATGTCAAGCAGTAGTAAGGGCAGGGAAGTATTCTCTGAGGAGATGCCGTCTGAGAGGAGACCTGAATGCAGAGACAGAGCAAGCCATTGCTACTGGGGGAGCTGCACGCCAGACCTATGAACAGCAAGTGCCCTGAGCGGGCATGTACTTGCTGAGGGAGGAAGATCCTGGAGGCCAGCGTGGTGGAGGGAGAGGGGAGGGAAGAGCTCAGTGCAGGGCTGGGTAACTGATAGGTGAAGTGTGCTAGGAACCCATCTGGTCTGGGGCCTCAGGAAAGGCCCCCAGGGCAGGGAGGGGCGGGCTGGTTCCTGGGAAGACAGGCCCACCCCAAGCATGCTCGTCTTGACAGTGCAACCACAGGGTGCCTCTGGCTGCCCTTTCCCCGTGGGGTCCCAAGGTTGCCTTCCCCATCCTGACCCCCTTCCCAGGGCCCCGCCCCACTGGACTCTCCTCTTTCCTCCTGGCAGCCGCCTCCCGGATGATCACCAACAGCCTGAACCGAGACTCCCCACCCGGCACTCCCCCCAGGCGGCCGGACACCAGCACCTCCAAGATCTCTGTCACCGTGTCCAACAAGATGGCAGCAAAGAGTGCCAAGGCCGCTGGTGAGGGGACTTGGGCAGGTGGTGGGAGGAGCTGGAGGCGAATGTGGGTTGGCAGACGGTATTTTGGGGGACATGTTCCCAACGTTGCAGGGTGCTTTGGAGGCCACAAGGTGTCCAGAGTGTTCAGACTTGGTCAGATCACTGCACCTCTGTGGGCTTCACTGTAGAGGGGGGCTGGTGGCACCCTCCCCAGAGGATGGTTGGAAGCACTTGAGATGGTGTCTTTAAGCGTCGTGGGTGCACCGCAGTTCTCACGCGGTGGCTGTTTCAGTCTTTTTGTACTTTTTACTTTATTGTGGTAAGAGCACTTAACGTGAGCACTACCCTCTTCGCAAAATTTTAAGTGTACAGTACAGTGTTGTTGACTATGGGTGGTTCAGTCTTTTTTAACAGATGGTCACTGAGCCCCGCAGTGGTGCCCGGCCCTGTGCTTGATGCCTGGGGTCAAAGGTAAAGAAGCTACCTTTCCTCTTAGCGGCCAGAGGGATCCTTTAAAACCTTCAATCTGATCCTTTCACACCCTTGTCTAGAACTCTCCAGGGCTTCCCATTGTTCCACTAATAAAGTCGTCTTCCCCCATGGCCTTACTGGGCCCTGCGACACGTGGATTCACTTCTCGCTTGCTGCCTCGGTTCCCCTCCAGGCTCCTTCCCGTCGTGGGGCCTTTGCCCTGATGTTCCCTTCTCCTGGACCTTCTTCCTCCACAGACTTTTCCATGCTTGGCCGCTGTTCCTCTTCCAGGTCTCAGCTGGTAAGCTGGGAATGGGACTCTGGCCTTTGGGCTTCCAGGCCCTCCTTCTGTCCGTCACGCCCTCCTGCCTTTGTTGGACCCATCCCCACAGCAGTGATCTTGGCCCAAGAGGAAACTGAGGCCCAGGGTGGCGGCTTGGCTGTTCCGGCCCCCAGCCCCATCAGCCCCGTCCACCTCCATCACACGTGCTCCCTTTCGGCCACGCTTGTCTGCGAGTGCCTCATCCTCCTTCTGATCTTTCGATTTGTGTGCCATGAGCAAGAAAGTTAAAATTCATTTCTAAAGTATTGAAAAGATGGGGAGCCTGGGAGGGACTGGCTCTCTTCCCCTCAACACATTTGAGGAGAGTCTTTCTTTTAAATTGAGGTGTAATTTACTTATGCATGATGCACAAATTGTAAGTATATACCTTGATTAATTTTTAAAAAGTGATTACACCTGTGAAAGCACCACCTAGATGGCTTTTCCACCACCCAGCAGTTTCCCCATCTGAGGGGATTCTGGCTGGGCTGGGAGGTGAGCCTGCTGGGGGACAGAGGGACAGAGCCACAGAGAGCCTGGGAGGCCTGCCACAGCCTTCTGCGACCCCACTGTGCCCAGACCCCTGAGTTTCCCGGTGGTTCAGCCAGTGGCCTTGGGGGTGGCTGGGAGGATAAGGGATTCCAGTCACGCGAACGCATGGCGATAAAGGGCACGTGTGTGCCCCTACCCCAGGAGAACATTCCATCCCAGAAGATGCTCACCACCCCCTCCTCCCCCAGCAGCCCTGGCCCGCCGGGAGGAGGAGAGCTTGACTGGTCCCACCAAGCGGCGCCGGGTCACGGCCGAGATGGAGGGGAAGTACATTATCAACATGCCCAAAGGCACCACCCCCCGGACCCGGAAGATCCTGGAGCAGCAGCAGGCAGCGAAAGGTACTGGCCCCGGTGGGGAGTCGGGGGCACAGGCTGTGTTTCCCTTTTGCTGCATCTTGCAGGGTTGGTCACGTCCTACAGGCATTGGCCCAGAAGCAGGCTCTGATGGGGTCCAGGGGGCCTTGGACCAAGGGGATAGTGATGGTGACCATAGTAGAGGGGGACGCATCACTGCCTCTGTCCTCTTGTCCTGCAGTTAGCGTAGCAGGGCTCCTCGGTGCCTCAGTGGCACCTCTTCCCCGAGGGACCATGGCACGGATTCAGTGCTAGCCTGCCTGTCAAGTGAGTGACCTTGCCTGGCTGAGGGCAGGTGCCCAAAACAGTAGGAACCGTCGTGATGAGCCAGAGGTGTCTGGTTGAGATTCAGTCCATAGCTGGGATTTGTATCTGGTGGTACAGAGATGGTCTTCCTTACAGTGTTCCATTTAGAATATTGTAAACGTTCTCATGGAAAAACATCCAGCGGATGCAGAAGCATGTACAGTAAAAACAAACTCTCTCCCCTCACTCCCATATCCCACACCTATTGTTAACCTTTCCAGACCAACATCTATGAACGTAAATGCATCTGTTTGTACATTTACACATATCTAGGCATTTTTTTCTTTTTAAGCACAAATAGCATTATCCTATATGTATTGTTCTATAACTTTTTTATTGAAGATCTTTTCATCTTCTTCATTCTTTTTAATGGTCGTTTAATATTTTCATAGTACTTCCATATTGTAATCTAGTAAGCATTCGCCTGTTAATGGCTCTTTAGGCTGTTATTTAGGGAGAGCATTACCATTCATCAGATTCTCTGAGAGGCCCATGGCCCAAAAAAGAGGGAAAGGAACCAGAGGGATTAAGAACTCTTCCCGCACATACACTTCATGAATTGGTACTAAGGTGTTAGGACCGGAAGTGTCCATTTTAGTTGATCCTGCCCACATTTGACACTAGCCAGAAGTGTGTGGGTTAAGGTCAGTGTTAACCGACAACAAAGACGTAAAACCTAACTGGGCCCAGTCGGTGCCTGCTTGGACCAGAGCTGCCTGGGGTCTGGGCTGGCTGTGTCGACCCCTCCCTGTCTGCACGGCGCTCAGCCAGGCCTGGGCCCACAGGGGCCGCCCAGCAGGCGCTGGCTCATGGCCTCACTTCCCTCCCAGGTCTCCACAGGACGTCTGTGTTTGATCGCCTTGGCGCCGAGACCAAGGCAGACACGACGACGGGGAATAAAGTGAGTTGGAAATGGGGGAGCCACTGGGGACTCTCAAATTCTTGTCTTCCCTGGGTGTTGTTCCTGGCATTTCCCACATACATCTCACCCTGTCTCACCCACCTTTCCAGGCCCAGTGCCCTTCTCTGCACTGGTGGCTTCCCTGTCCGTCTTCTATCCCAACCTCTCTCCCGATTTCCAGCGCCGGGGGTCTGGCAACTCATGGATGCCGCCCTCGGACCCCTCCCACCACCACGTCCCCAGATTGTCCTCAGCATCTTCCCCCAAAGCAAATCCTCCCCTGGGCCCTGTCTCGGGTGCCCCACCATCCCCACTCCAGGCAGTCTTGAGTCTGATGGGGCCATCTGTCCCCACCTGTCTGCCACCTCTCCCTGCCTGCATAGGGCAGTGGCCTCCTAGCTGGTCTCTGCACAGCTCCTGTGAACCCCTCCAGCCCTTCTCCCACAGCGGCAGCACGTGCTGCCCCCAGGACAGGCCCTCCCCCCTCGCCCTCGGGAAACCCTTCAGAGGCTTTTCACCACACGCTCAGGCGCAGCCCACTCTTCTTCCTCCGCCTGCGGTCCCGCAGGCCTAACCACGGCATGTGCTTGGGAGACGCAGCCTGAGCCCATCGCCTGGCACAAATCCGTCTCTGCCACCGCCTGGCTGCGTGGCCTTGACCGTGTCACCTAAGCCCTTTGTACCTCAGTTTCCTCCTCCGTATAGTACCTCACAGCGTGGTCGTGAGGACTAAGTGAGGTGTAGCTGCGTGGCGCGGGGGCTGTCTGGTGCAGTGGTGAGCATCTTTGTTTTATTTATAAATTTTAAAATTTTTATTTTATTATTTTTGGCTGCGTTGGGTCTTCGTTGCTGCACGCGGGCTTTCTTTAGTTGCGGCGAGCGGGGGCTACTCTTCGTCGCGGTGGGCGGGCTTCTCACTGCGGTGGCTTCTCGTTGCCGAGCATGGGCTCTAGGCGCGCGGGCTTCAGTAGTTGTGGCACAGGGGCTCAGTAGTTGTGACTCGCGGGCTCTAGAGCGCAGGCTCAGTAGCTGTGGCGCACGGGCTTAGTTGCTCTGCGGCATGTGGGATGTTCCCGGACCAGGGCTCGAACCCGTGTCCCCTGCATTGGCAGGCGGATTCCTAACCACTGCGCCACCAGGGAAGCCCTGGTGAGCATCTTTAAATGGCACCTTTGAGTAACTCTGGTGGAGCTCTCCAGCTGCCTTTTCTTCCTTGCTCACCAGGGCTCACCCACTCTGGCTTTTTCTCACTTCCTAAATCTTATCATGAGTGTGATGTTAACACTCAGGATCATGTGGCTTGAAGACGCAGCCATGGAGAGAGCTTTGCACGTAGTGAGCGTGCTGTAAATATGACTCTTATTCCTGTCTTGGGGACTTAGACGGCACTCTTTACTCTCTTAGACGTTGATGCCTTAGAGAAGGCTGTCCTGAACTCCGAGAGGAGATGAGGCCTCCCTGTCCCCTGCTCTCCAGCGCTCCCCTCTCCTCCCAAGAACACTAATTAAGGCTCATGGGATCTCAATTCCCAGGGATTGAACCTGGGCCCTCGGCAGTGAGAGCGCGGAGTCCTAACCACTGAACCTCCAGGGAATTCCCTATCGTAATTAGAGAATTACTTGTGCTACAGCCGATGCTGGGTCTGTTTTCCCCACTGGAGTGTGAGCCCCCTGAGAGCAGGACCAGGCCTGTCCTGGTCACCACTGGGTCCCCAGCACTGCCCAACACAGGGCCAGGTATCGACCGGGACTCAGAGAATGTCTGTGGAGCGAATGACCAAATTTGCCTTTTCTTTCACGTTCACCTGTAGACCTTTGCAAATGGTCTTCCCTTTCGCCTCCCCTTCCCCTCCCTCTTTATCCGACTCACTTCCACTCGGCTTTCAGATCTCATCTCTGATGTCCCTCTCCAGGGAGCCTTCCCTGAACTTCGGGCAGGGAGGGGGCCTCTCCTGGGCTCCTCCAGCCCCCTGGGCTTGCCCTCTCATGACTCTGATCACTGTCTAGTGTGTCACCGATGGGTGTTTTTCCTGCCTGTGAGCCCCATGAGGCAGGCACAGATGAGGCAGCTCTCTGTGAATGCATGTTGAGTGACTGAATGACTCACTTGTCCTGTCTGTCCTCTGACCTCCACAGCCCACAGGAGTCTTCAGCCGCCTGGGGGCCACCCCAGAGATGGACGAGGATCTGGCTTGGGACAGTGACCACGACAGCAGCAGCTCTGTCCTGCAGTATGCCGGCGTCCTGAAGAAGCTAGGCCGGGCCCCAGCCAAAGCCAGTCCCCAGCCCGCACCAACTGTCAAAGCCAAGGCCACCAGCTCGGCGGCAACGGCTGCCGCCCCAACGCTGCGGCGCCTGGCTTTTTCCTCACGACCTGGGCTCGAGAGGAAGCCGGAGTCCCTATCCAAAGTCAGCATCATCCAGAGACTGGGCAAGGCTGCCCTTGTGCCGGAGGCCCAGGACAGCCAGGTCACGAGCACCAAGAGTAAGTCCTCGGCTGAGGTCAAGGTCACCATTAAGAGGACTCTGGTGGGGCCCCGGGGGAGCAGCTCCAGCGAGGGCCTTGGTGCCCAGATGGACCACGCGGGCACTGTGAGCGTGTTCAAAAGACTGGGCCGCAGGACCTTCTAGCCCAAGGGCGGGGCGCAGGCCCCTCTCCAGACTCCAGGCTCCATCAGAGTCTTCAGCGAGGGCGCGCTCACCCCTCCCTGCCGGCTGCTGGATGACACTGCTTGTCTCCCTCAGGCATTCTGCCAGCCTGAGCTCTCTGGGTATTCACTCGGTTTTTCTGAGTCTGAGATGGTCATTGTGGCCCGGCCTTGCCGCTCTGGGACTTTCCCTTCTCTCCCGTCCTCTGTTCTCTCCTCTCTGACCGTGGCCTTGGCAGGACCCACTTTTCTACCTCTCCGAGTGCCAAGTGCCCTTTTCCTGTCCTCCATCCCCCATCCTCCCTCTCAGCAACATCTGCGGCCTCAAACCCCGGCTCCGGGCCTCCCTGTCCCCCAGGGTGGGTGTCGTCTGAAGGGGCTCCCGTATCATACCCCCTCCCCCCCGACTGCCTCACTTCCCTCCCTCCTCTGCCCCCCCCCCCGATGCTTTGACTTCTCTCTCTCCGTCTCTTCACTCTGTTCATTTCTTTTCTGTTTTCTGTCCCTGTGGCAAGGCCCGACTGTCCGCTGCGTCCTGCCTGACCCTCCTGCACCTCCGGCCTCCCAGCGGCCCCCTCGTCGGCGGCGGTGGCGTCGAGCCTGTAGAGACTGTTAGCCGCCGTCACTCCTAGGCTGGAGGGACCTCCCCAGACCCCAGGCTGCAGCTGGGGCACCTGCCTGGGCATCTTTTTCCCTGAAAGTCGGTGGCGGGTGGCGGGTAAGGGGCACTAAGAAGGGAAGCCAGCACCGAGAGAAGAAAACAGCTATTTTAATATATTTTTGTGACTTTCAGACCGTTTCCCTCCCCTCCTTCAGGGCGAGTCGCAGGACTGTTTTTCACATGAAGCACAGTGTGGGCGGGGCACCCACGAAGTGTTGGGCCTCGTCTCTGAGGGTCAAGCTCCCCACATACATAGGTAGGCCATGTTTTTGCTGCAGGCCCTGAGGTGAAGGGAGTCACGGTCATGGTCATCATCTAGTTGGGCCTCCTCCTCCCCTCGGCAACCCGCAGGGCTTCTGTTCCTCTGCCCTCCCCTTCCACAGATTTCCCCTGTTTCTGCCGCTCTGCCTGTGGATGGCTTTCCAGACTGCAGGCTTCATTTGTGTGGGTGCCTTGACCGTTCCCCTACTCACCACTGCATAGCACCCACTCTGTGCCAGGCCTGTTCTAGGAGCTGGGGATCCATCCATGAGCAAGGCAGACAAGTCTCTTCCCGCGTGGCTGACCTCTCTAGCCAGGGAGACAGGCAGTAAAGTAATCAGTAAATCACAATTTGCCATTTGAACCATTTTTAAGTGTACTGTTCAGGGGGTGCCCAAAGACTTGGAAGGGTGACTGCAAGTGACCAGGACCTCTTTAGATGTTTGGGGCAAGAAGGCCTTTCAGAGGAGGTGACCTGTGGGGTGGTCTATGTGCAGTTCAGGAGGAGAGCGTTGAGGCAGAGGAAAACAGCCAGGGCCACAGCTCTGAGGGGGGACAGAGAACACGGAGAGCACCAGCGTGGCTGGCAGGTCAGTGAGGGGCCGGAGGAATTCGGACCTCATCCCAAGAGCGCTGAGGAGTTTGGGAGGGTCTAAAGCAGGCAAGTGATGATCTGAGTTGCCTTTTACGAAGATCGCTTGGGCCACTGTGAGGAGGACAAGTTGCTGGGAGGGCAGGGGCGGAGGCGGGGAGGCAGCGTGGGGAGAGATGGTGGGTGGGGAGGAGGAAGTGGGTGGACCTTGGGTGCGCTTCGGAAGGGGCAGCGGGATTCTCCACACGGGTGGATTGGAAACTGGGGCAAGGGGAGGGGCTGGATCACACCTAGATGGAGGACTTGAGCATCTAGAGGAAGGTGCTGTTGGTGGAGCCGGCTGGGGCGGGAGGGCGCTTAGCTGTCGGGGTTGACTGAGAGGTGAGCAGGCTGCTGGGGCAGCAGCTTGGGGGTGCTCAGAGTACAGCCGTGTTCAAAGCTGAGGGCCTGGTGATACCAGCTGGAAAAGGGTATAGAGAGAGGAGGGGACGCAGAAGGGAGTTGGGGCCCTTTTCCCATGTAGAGAACAGGATCTGATAAGATTACCAAGGAGTGGGCAAGGGATTTGGAGGAGAACTAACTGCAGGTAAAGCTGAGATTAGAATTCATCCATTTTTTTTCTTTCATTGTGGTAAAATATACATAACACAGAATTTACCGTTTGAACCGTTTTTAAGCGAACTGTTCAGTGGCATTAAGTACATTCATATTGTTGTATAACCATCACCATCATCCATCTCCAGACCTGTTTTTGTCTTCGTAAGTGATCATCCACCTATTTTTAGGTTTTTAGTAACGTCATTTGGGGAGGCAACTGTGTGTCAGGCGGTGTCCCAAGCACTGGGCTTGCGGTGTGAGGGGCCGGACTTCAGTATGAGGGGCAGTGGTAGAGTGGTAGAGGGAGGACCCATAGACCCCTCTCCTGGGAAGGGCCCAGGCCAGACCCTCGTGGACCTTCTGGACCTCAGAAGGACGGCAGAGGATGGCAATGTCGAGAAGAATCCAGAGGCCGCCCTTTTGTGTCAGGGCCACAAGGAGGCGCTCACACATATACACAGGTTTCTTGCTGATCTTCAACTCTTTTTTTAACCGCCTCCCCTAGTAATTTCCTTGAGTTCCACTTCATGGATAATTTTAGCAACTGCCAGGGTTAACTGGAAGAGTTCCAGTTACTAAATTTAAGAGCACGGGGTAATTTCTTGATGTGTAAAAGGAACTGAAATGATATAAAAGCATGTATAGCTCACTTCTCATGAAAAGCTGATGAGGTTAGTCGAGTCACTCTTGCCTCCTTCGAGAGGCGCAGAGGGGAACGAACTGCTGAAGGCCTCACCAGCTGGGAAGCGGCAGCACTGGGCTTGCCACCAGGGAGGTGACCAGGACCCTCGCCCTTTAGCCCCTGCCCTGTGCTGCCTCAACCGCAGATTTGCGACAAGGCCCTTTTGGAAAGGGGAGGGTGGGGTCATAGGAGAGTGGTTTTGGATTTGCTATAGTTGTCTGTGCGTACATGTTACCCCGCCCCCACCAACTTACCCTAGGGAGCATTTGCAGCTCTGGGAGGCCTCGGGCCTTGAGGGTCATGCCCATCCTGCCACCGGCTGCCAGACAGGGTGGAGCCGGACACCTCCTCGGCCTCCTAGCCGCTCCAGAGTGCCAGTGTCCCACTCCTTTGATTTGGCGATTCCCCCAAACCAGCCCCAACAGCTGTGGCCCACAGGGGTGCGTTATTTTTTCTCTGGTTCTGTGAAACGTATTTGAGCATAAATAATACATACACAGGGTGCAAAATGCCAAGATACAAAGGGCTTCACGGTGAAAAGTCTCTTCCCAAGTCTCCTAGCTCCCCAGTCCACTCCTCAGAGGCCACTAGTGTTACCAATGTCTTGGATAAGCCTTCCAGAGATGTGTGTGTGTGCGTGCGTGTGCACACACACATACATTCACGCATACATACAAGAGGAACACACAGTGCACACAGACGAGCACACACGCACGTTAACGGCCTAGCTTACTTACCCAGTCCTTTTTGGAAGGGAATTCAGGTTGTTTCCAGTTCCTTGTTGTTACAAGTAGTGCTGCAATGGAGAAAGGTGGGGTCAATTCAGGGGTGAATTTGAAGAACTCCAATCATATCACTTTAGTGCAAACATTGTTATTGGGTCACTCGCAGATCTGAATGAGGTTCTCCCCCAAGATTATTGTCACTCTTCAGATGATTTACTTATATCACCCCATTCCAAAAATGAATTAAGAACAGTTGGACTCCTCTAATTGGAGACCGCTGGAGGAAGCGGATCAGGGGATGCTAAGAGCTAATATGGACCACCACCTAGGAAGTACAAAATACACGCTTTGCTAAGTTGATAGGGCTTAAGAGGTGCTTTGTGCACTGGGGCCTGCCCTCTTATGCTGCTTTTGGGAACCCTGCAACCACCACTGTGTAGAAGAGCCTGGGCTAGCCTGCTGGATAATGAGAGACATGTGGTGCGGCCAAAAAAAAAAAGTAATCTTAATATGGAACCCCAATATATAAAACATGCTTAAAACAGAAAAGCAGTAATTTATTAGCATACATTTAAATGTTTATTTTGCATTAATTCATGCAAACAACACAAAATTCAAAGGTACAAAAGGATATGTACAATAAGACTGTTTTGTGCCCTACTGGGCAAAAGACTAGCAAAAAAAAGTCTCAAGTGTTGGGGAAGATTTGGAGTAATAGGAGTGTATATAATGCTGTTGGAATGTAAGTTGGTATCAACCATTTTGGAAAATAGTTTGATAGGTTGTAGTGTAATTGAAGATGACATATTCTCCAACCCAGTAACTACCCTTCTGGAGAAGCTTACACATGCACACAGGACATGTATCAGAATGTTCATAAGATCACTGTTGTAATGCCATAAAAAACTTGGAAACAACCCAAATATCCATCTGCTGGAGAATGGGCAGATTGTGACATAGATGTTCTAATTATCTAATGCATAATGAATCACCTCAATACTTAGTGGCTCAGGTCAATAATCAGTATCTCTTATGGCTCTGGGTGCTGACTTGCTCAATTAGACTGTTATAACGGGCGCTCTCACGCGCTTGCTGTAAGATCTTGGCTGGGGCTGGCGTCCTCTTGAAAGCTTCCCCAGTTGTCTGGTGGTTAACCAATACTGGCACTTAGATAAAACCTGAGTGTGGGCTATCAGCCAGAATGCCTACATGTGGCCTCTCCATGTGGCCTGGGCTTCCTTACAACATGGCAGCTGGGTTCAAAGAGCAAGCTTCTCAAGGGAGTCAGGGAAAACTGTATTGCCTTTTCTAACCTAGCATTGGAAGTCACTCACATTGCTTCACTTCTGCCATAGTCACTAGCCCACCTAGATTCAAGAAGGACCATAGGCCCTACCTCTCAGTGACAGGAATGTCAGTGTCTCATTGTAAGAAGAGCATATGGGATGAGAGATCACGTTGTGGCCATCTTGGAAAACTATACAGGGTTGGCCAAAAAGTTCATTCGGGTTTTTGTAAGATGGCAAGGAAAACCCTGAACAAACTTTTTGGCCAACCCAGTACATCAATACTGGATGTATTACATTATGTATTGGATGTGGAATATTACACTTCAATGAAAATGAACTAAAGTTGTACATATCAATATGAATAAAGCAAAACATTGGGTGATAAAAGCAAATTACAGAAGAATATGTGTAGTTTTAAAATATGCAAAATAGGGAGTTCCCTGGTGGCCTAGTGGTTAGGATTTTGGGCTTTCACTGCCGTGGCCCAGGTTCAGTCCCTGGTCAGGGAACTGAGATCCTGCAAGCCGCGTGGCCAGCAACAACAACAAAAAAAGCAAAATAATGCATATTGGTTATAGATACTTAGAGTGTAATGAAATTATAAAATGCATGGGAATGATAAACTCCAAATGTAGGACAGTGGATCACTTCAGGGGTGGGATGGGATGTGATTGGAGAGGTGCACATGGGGTCCAACTGTATGGTAGTGGTTTTTAAAGTTGGGTGATGGGCACACAGGTGTTCATTGTGTTCAAAGTTTTAATACTTTCTTGGTTTAATACTTTCTATTACCAATTAAAAAAAACCAATTCTCTCTCCTACTCTAGATGCCTCAGTCGTCCAGTTCCCCTCTCCAGGAGCAATCAGTGTTACTGGGGTTTTATGTGTCCTTCCAGAAACATTTCATTTATAAACATAACTATATTTTCTCACTCAGATGGTAGAATATATGATAGTTTTACACTTTGCTTTTTTTACTTAATATATATCCTGGAGAGCATTTCATATCAATTCACCCATTTAAAATGCACACTTCAGTGGCTTTTGGTTATTCACAGAGTTGTGTCCATCACCACAAGTTTAGAATATTTTCATTATCCTCAAAAGAAACACCCACACTCCTTAAGCATCAATCCCCAAGTCCTCCCATACTCTACCCCACCCCCCGCTCCAAGCCCTTGGCAACCACTAATTTACTTTCTGTCTGTATAGATTTGCCTCTTCTGGACATTTCATATAAATGGAATCATACAATATGTGGCCTTTTGTGTCTGATTTCTTCCACTTAACAGGTTTTCAGGGTTCATCCATGTTGTAGCATGTGGCAGTACTTCATTTCCTTTTGTTGATGAGTAATATTGCATTGTGTGGACATTGGGTTGTTTCCACTTTTTGGCTATTATGAATAATGCCGCTATGAACATTCATGTACAACTTTTGTGTAGACGTATGTTTTCAATTCTCTTGGGTATATACCTAGGAGTAGAATTGTTGGATCATAAGTTAATTCTATTTTTAATCATTTCAGGAACTGCTGGACTGTTTTTCAAAGTGGCTGTACCATTTTACTTTCCCATCAGTAGCGTATGAGGGTTCCAATTTCTCCATATCCTTGCCAACACTTAATTATCTGTCTTCTTGATTATTGCCATCCTAGTGGGTTTGGAATTATATCTTATTATTGTGGTTTTGATTTGCACTTCCCTGATGGCTAATAATCGTAAATATCTTTTTAAAAAATTAATTAATTAATTTTTGGCTGCGTTGAGTCTTTGTTGCTGCGCATGGGCTTTCTCTAGTTGCAGTGAGCGGGGGCTACTCTTTGTTGTGGTGCGCAGGCTTCTCATTGCAGTGGCTTCTCTTGTTGCAGAGCATGGGCTCTAGGCACGCCGGCTTCAGTAGTTGTGGCACGGAGACTCAGTAGTTGTGGCACGGAGACTCAGTAGTTGTGGCTCGCGGGCTGTAGAGCGCAGGCTCAGTAATTGTGGCGCACGGGCTTAGTTGCTCCGCAGCATGTGGGATCTTCCCGGACCAGGGCTCGCACCCGTGTCCCCTGCACTGGCAGGCGGATTCTCAGCCACTGCGCCACCAGGGAAGTCCTTAAACATCTTTTAATGTCCTTATTGGAAAGAGCTTCCTTTTAAACTAACTGCATAGTATTCCCTTGTGTGGATGTACCTTTGAACCAGTCCCTTATTGTGGCCATTTAGGTGGTTTCTAAATCTTTTTCTATCACAAACAGCGCCTCTCGTGTATACCATCGTTTGCTCATGTGTGAACATATCTATAGGGTAAATATCTAGGAGATAAACTGCAGGGGCAAAGGGAATGCTCCTGTTTTATAAGTTTGAACGTATGCCATTTGTGTGTTTAAAAGTAAATATTGAGAATAATCAGATTTGTTTGAGGAACATTCTAATTTTTCCTCCAGTGTTGACGGCTAGCAGGTTCACATCAGAATAAGCAGCCATTTTATTTCCCTATTTTATTTTGGCTAAACCTTGCATAATTCAAGACTGACTTTTACATAGACTTGAATGTCAGGTTGAGGCAGGGGTTCAGAGCACATAAACCTACATTCATTGTTCCAAAGTTCTCCCCTAGAGCTGCCTTTTCTGCTCCCTCATATTTAATGCAGTGCTTGTTCCTAAATAACCAACATAGCATATCCTGGTGATCATTTGGCCTTCTTGATGGTCTATTACGGTTAAGAGCTTGAGCTGTTATGATTAAGAGCAGCTGTGTGATCTTGGGCAAGTTACTCAACCTCTCTGTGCTTTAGTTACCTCCTCACTAAGATGGGAGTAATAGTAGCATCCACCTCACAGGATGATTATGAGGATTAAATGAGTCAATTCATGTGAAGGGCTTAAACAGTGCCTGGCACAGTGTGGTTATCTAATCTGTCTGAAATTGATGATTTTCAGGGAAGATTTTCCATACCAGCATTAGCATCATCACTTAAAGAACCCTTTAGTGACATTCTCACTGGCTACAAAAAAGAGCTTTTGGGGTAACTCTTTATTTTAATATAATTATAAACTTACAGCAGAGTAGCAAGAATAGTACAAGAGATTCCTGTGTACTCTTCAGCCAGATTTGCCAACTGTTTGCTCCATTTGTCTTATCATTCTCTCTTCTCCCCTCCCCGTCTCCATAAGCGCGTCTCACACACACACACACACACACACACACGTTGTGTTTTTGAACCATTTGAGAGTTCAGTTGAGCATGATGTCCCTTTACCTCGCAATACTTCAGTGTGTATTTCCTAAGAACAAGAACATTTTTTTTCATAAGCACAGTACAACCATCAAAACCAAGAAATTTAATGAGGATACAATACTCTTATCTAAACCTCAGTTCATATTCCAATTTCATCAATTGTCCCAATAAAATTCATTATTGCCATTTTTATCCCCGGCTCAGAATCCAATTCCAATCATGTGTTGCGTTTAGGTGTTATGTCAGAGTTTCCTTTTAAACAGTGAATGTTTCCATAACAACACAAGGGTCCAACTTTCTCCAGGAAGGCTTGATGCCTGCAAGTCAGCTGGGTTCCAGCCGGGATGGTCAGCTCACGTGGCGCCATCTTGTGGTAACAGCACAAATAGAGTTTATAAATCGTCTCCTGGGGCAGCTGTGAAGTGATTTGAGCTAAAAAGAAATAAGGTGATATTGATATCATCTCATTTTTTCTCAATAATGTGGGAAACTATGTTTTAAATATTTTTCGGTCTTTCCTGGTGGCGCAGTGGATAAGAATCCGCCTGCCAATGCAGGGGACACGGGTTCAAGCCCTGGTCCGGGAAGATCCCACATGCCCCGGAGCGCCTAAGCCCGTGCGCCACAACTACTGAGCCTGCGCTCTAGAGCCCGTGAGCCACAACTACTGAGCCCACGTGCCACAACTACTGAAGCCCGCGCGCCTAGAGCCCGTGCTCCGCACAAGAGAAGCCACCGCAATGAGAAGCCTGCGCACCACAGCGAAGAGTAGCCCCCGCTCGCCGCAACTAGAGAAAGCCTGTGCGCAGCAATGAAGACCCAACACAACCAAAAATAAATAAAATTAAATCTTAAAAAAAAATTATCAATTCAAATAATCCACATACCTTAACAGCATAAAATGAGATTTTGCTGTATCTCAAATCTGGACTCAAGCAGGTGAATTCCAGTGCTGTGGGTAAAAACATGGGCTTGGCCTGAGACATCTTTGGGAATGGATCTGGGCACCACATTCTGGCTATGTGATATTTTGCAGGAGACTTCCCCTCTCTGGGCCTATATTTACTTCTGCAAAATAGGCCTTACAGAGACTTCTACCTGCAGGAACATATTCAGGTCATGGATATAGTGACCAGCACTGTGCCTGATATGTGGGAATTCTTCAATAAAGGTTAAGAGATTATTATTATTTGTTCAACTTTTTGTGAGTAGACAAGTTCAGACCTGAAGTAAAATTCACCCCAGTACAGAGCTTTAACTTTCCTAATCAAAACCACATTCAGTCAACAAATATTTATTGATCCCCAAGTCCCAACTGTGTGTTAGGCATTGTTCTAGACGCTGGGAATACAGCCCAAGACAAGTCTTTGCCCTCATGGGCAAATTTATGTTCTGGTTTTGGGGGAAGACAGTTACAAAATTAAAAAAATTCTTTAGTGTTAAGCGCTAGGTAGAGAATTCAAATATGCTGAAAAGAAGTGACAGTATGGCTCTTTTGGATTTGGGGTGACCAGGGAAAGCCTCTCTATAGAGATGAGATTTGAACTGAGTTCTGAAAGACAAGGAGTCAGTCATGCAAAGATCAGGATCAGGGGGATGACCAGTCCAGGCAAAAGGAACAGCAAGTGCAAAGGCACTGAGGTAGGAACAAGCTTGTCTTTTTGGTGGGGCAGAGAAGAGTTTAGTGTGTCTAGGATATGGTGGTCAAGGGTGAGAGTAGCTTGAGATGAAGTTAGTAAGATAGGGGCAGCTCACATAGGTCCCTGAAGACCATGGTGAGGCCTTTAGCTTTTTTTTTTATAAATTTATTTATTTTATTTTATTTATTTTTGGCTGCGTTGGTTGCTGTGCGCGGGCTTTCTCTAGTTGTGGCGAGTGGGGGCTACTCTTCGTTGCGGTGCGTGGGCTTCTCATTGCAGTGGCTTCTCTTGTTGCAGAACACGGGCTCTAGGTGCGCGGGCTTCAGTAGCTGTGGCACATGGGCTCAGTAGTTGTGGCTTGCGGGCTCTAGAGCACAGGCTCAGTAGTTGTGGCACATGGGCTTAGTTGCTCCACGGCATGTGGGATCTTCCTGGACCAGGGATCGAACCCATGTCCCCTGCATTGGCAGGCAGATTCTTAACCACTGCGCCATCAGGGAAGTCCCAGGCCTTTAGCTTTTATTTCATGCAGGATGAGAAGCCATCTACATGTTCAGAGCAGATCGATAAGGTGTTCAGTCTTAAGAGTAGAAAAAGTTTTATCCCAAGGTTTGCACTAAAGCACATTTAGCCTCACCTTACATGTTTTGGAAATCTGCGATGTGTTAAAAAGTTGAATGTGCATGGTGCATGGTATCTTCTATTAGAATTTTTGAACGATAAAACATTTTATAAAAAGGAAATTGGAACCAACATTTACAGAATCCCTTATCTGTACTACTGCCAAACACTTAAAATGACTCTAAAAGGATCTTTCCAACACAGTAGCATCTAGGGTGGGGCTTAGTAACTTCTGGCTGCGGCATCAAAGATATTATTTCAACATTTCTGTATAGTGTGGGAAACTCTTTTAAATAAAAACTTTTTTTTTTTTAACAGTTCCAGTCTTCTTCGGGAATCTGATCAATGCTATGGACTTTCTCCCTTGAAAATGCTCTGCTTAGGATGAAGAAAGGGGGAAATCTGAGTATTCCTGCTTGTATCTCCTGATCACCCACGTAGCAGGGAGAGTCCCCCCCAGAGCCACTGCCAGGGATAGACCCCCCCCAGACTTTGTCAGGTGGAGTGGAAGCCTCCCCATCTGGAGCTACCAGGAGGTTCTTTATGGCTGGCCCAGGCAGCTTGCCCCATCACCATTGGAGCGCAATCTTTGAGAAGGGTTGAAATGAACTCTAGGGGCTTATTCCCACTCCCTGGGGACAGAAGGGGACTTTGAGGAGATGCCCTTTCCATCCCTCAGGGCAGGATTCTTCATCATCTTTTTTGAATCAAGAGGCCTTTGAGCAGACTAAAGATGAGAAGCTTTGGGCCCTTCTTCCCAGAAAAGTGCCTGTGCAGCCCATATTTATAGTCATAGGCGGGAAGTTCACAGAATAGATTAGAGGGTAGAGAACAATTTGGGGTTTTAGGAAATTTTCTCCTCAATCACCCTTGATGTGGAAATTGAGAGACTGAGACCCTCAAACAATAATTAAGTGGTTTGCCAAAGCAACACAAGGGACAGAAGTAGGGCTATTACTTTCCATTTTCCGGCATGATATGAGTTCAAAGCACAGGCTCTTGTATCAGACTACCTGGGTTCAAATCCCGCCTCCACCCCTAACTTGTCCTGGGACCCTGAGCAAGCCCGTTAACATACTGTCCCACTTAACCTCCAAGATTGTGTTGACAGCAACAGGATAGCATTGGTGAGATTGTGTCAGGAACAGAACCTGGCCTGTAATAATTGCTAAATGAATTCTATTGCTACTGTTTTGCGACGAGGAAAGGCAGGCTCAGAGAAATGATGTTATTTTGACAAGGACACAAGAGAGGCATGATTAGAACTAGGGCCCATCTATTTCCAAAGCCAGTAAGTGTTGTTCGCTCCCAGACTAGTGTTTTTCAAACTGCAAGGCACGACCCATTAGTGGGTCAGAAAATCAGATCAGCGGGGTCTCAAACAGCACTGAAAAAAAAAGTTAAATATCAGAGTGCATCATACATAGGGTAAATAGCATTTGGTTGCACTTTTTTTTTTTCTTGGCTGCACCTCACAGCTTGTGGGATCTTAGTTCCCCAACCAGGGACTGAACCCAGGCCCACAGCAGTGAGAGTATAGAGTCCTAACCACTGGACTGCCAGGGAGTTCCCTTTGGTGACACTTTTGTTTCACGGGATTGTAAATATACATCTGTGTGTTCTTGGTCTTTTTTTTTTTTTGATTGCACCATGGCTTGCGGGATCTTAGTTCCCCAACCAGGGATTGAACCCGGTCCCTCGGCAGTGAAAGTGCCCAGTCCTAACCGCTGGGCCACCAGGGAATTCCTACTAGGTCTTAAAATAGTTTGAAAGCCATTACCCTTTACTACTAGTGCCCCTACAAGTTCAGACACAAGCACACGGAAGCTTTCAGTGAGATCTCTGTGTCTTGTAATCCATCCTGTTTCCCAGGAGGGGCAGGGATTCGAGCTAGCCCAGGAAGACTCAGAGGTAGGGGAATGGGCTATGAGCTGTACATCCTGGAGTGGAGTAAATCGAGTAGGCCAGAGTAACCTTGAGTCTAGATTAGAGCAGAAGAGCTACTTTTTGAAACAAATATTCCTCGAGAGCCCACTCTGTGCCAGGACCTTTGCTGGTTAGTGTTAGGTACACAGCGATGACTAAGCTAGTCCTGGACTCTTCCCTCTTGGGGCTCACTGTGCAGTGGAGGAGACAGATCTGTTACCAGGCAGTGAGAGGCTAAAATGGTCAGGGTTGTAGGGGGGAGGCTCTGGTCAGAGTGTGATGGGGGAAGACCAGGAATTAGGAACACAAAGCAAAGAGTTCCAAGCTGGAGACCCACCAGCAGAGGGCTAGTTCCAGCAGTAGGTTTACCTCTGGGGAAACTACCACCCCTGAGTAGGACTTTGCCTGAGACACTCTCGCAGACTTAGGTGGACCCAGGGTTCTTCAACTCCCAGCCAGGCCTTCTGTGTGGCATTACTGGAACCCAAATTCATAAAGTAGGAAGCCCCACCCAGCCCATGAGAGAGCAGGGACCGGGATCCGGATGTCTCACAGCTGTCTACTACACTAGCTAATACACGGGTCAGGATCTGTGCAAAGCTCTTTTTTTTTTCCCCCAGGGCTATTTTAAGGCCTTTGTAGGCCCAAGTTACCCCGTAAAAAAGTTATATCCCATATTTAATTGCATATATATATCATGAGCAGATAGGATTAATATTTTGGAGTTATAGCATGTCTAATTGACTTACACTGTTCGGTTTACATAAAATAGCCCAATAGCCCAGGGGCGCAGCTATGATTGTTTCCATTTTGCAGAGGTGGCTACTGAGGCACAGAAAATGGTAAAGCCTTCTGCCCACAGTCACCAGTAAGGAAATGCAAAGCTGGGTTTGTGTGGCTTCAGAGCCTGTGCTCAACCATGAGAGGAAATACTGAAAAGGAAACCCTTCCTAACGCCTGCTCCAAAGCTCTTTTAGAGCCTCAGAACCTGAACTAAGGGCGAGAGCGGAGTAAAACCAGATCAAAGCGCATGTAAATAAGGACCAGGGGCTGCCGGGAAATATCATCACGGCTAGCCTCCAGGGAAAGCGGGAGTCAGAGTCTTACTGAGCCTGCGCAATCTTCTTTTTTTTTTTTCTCCCGTCCGGCGCCTGCGCGAGGCACATCCCTTGCCCACACCGGGTCAAGCTTGCCTAATGTACGCAGGCGCCCTTCTCTGAGTCGGCCACCTCCCCTTCCTTGCGCTTGCGCTCTAGCGCTCTTCGAGTCCCTCTCTCCCTCTCTCGCGTCAGTTCCTGTTTGTGGCGGGAGAAGGCGGTATTTCCGTCCAGAGGGTGGGAGGGGGTGGTAAGCGGGGGCTGGGGGGAGGGGGCGGGGGGGGCCGCGCCGCGCGAGCCGTTGGGCCTGGCTCCGCTAAGGCGTTGCTGCTAGTGCTGCCGCCGCCGCCGCCGCCAGGAAACACAAGGAGCGGAATCAAGCGTAGCGTGGCGATGGGCAGGAGTAGAACCCCGCCAGAGAGGCTGGGCGGCCGCCGGTGACAGGTGAGTGCGCCAGCGCGTGTCCCCAAGCGCCCCCCCCCGGCGATGGTCGCGTCCGGACCCCCAGCAAAGCCGCGCTGGGCCGTACCACCGGTGCCCACTGGGCGGGGACCGTAGTCCTTGAGCCCCCCCTTCCGGGACTGAGTTGGGGAGGCTGCGCGGGGGCGGTTGGACTAGCCCCGAGGGGGCGGGGGCGGCGGGCTGAACCACTGAAGCTGTAGGGGGCGCATATCAAAGTGTGGGGACCGAACTATTGAAGGGCTGGAGGCGCAGACCCCTGCGTGCTGGGCTGGGGTTGAGCCAGTGGGCTGGGAGGGGAGAGCCCGCCTGGTGTGCGAGGGCTAAGCCTTTGAGGGGGCGCGTCTTAGCAAGTGTAGGGGGCTGTGGAAATAGTTCCTAGAGTGTGCTTAGAGAGGTAGGGGCTTCTGGGGAGGGAGCTGTACCTAGTGTGGCCCGGGTGGCGCCCTTTGGGTTGTACCACTGAGGTCCTGGGGGGAGCCATCCTTAGAACGTAGAGCCGCGATGTGATGTTTATAATTTTGAGGGACCGCGCTGGGCGGGGGGACGGGCCCGAGTGGGTGTTCAGGGGAGTACTTTGGGAGCGCTGTAACGCCGAGCGATGAGGAGGGGGTTCTGCCTCCTGTGTTTGGTGGGTGGAGCTTGGGGGTTTACGCTGAGCTGGAGGGGGAATCACCCTTTATTGAACTTCTTATTGACTTTGGGGGGAATTGGATGGTCAGTGGGACTGCTGTCTACCCTAGAACCGTTTCGTGTTATTAAACCTTATTTTAAGGTGTGTTGGGACACCTCTGTGGCAAATTCTTCCCATGGTTTTGGCTGGGGCGTGGGGGGGAGACGTCTTAGAAGCCGCTTGTTTTCTGAGCTTTCGGCTCCATATTAGGGAGGGGAGTGGGTATGGAGCTTGGATTTGAGGATCTGTGTCCCTGGACCTGCTTAAGACTTGGGAGGAAGGAGTGCTTCGAGGGACACTTCTCCCCGAGGGGAGGGTGGCTGGGACATCTTTATCCTTGGAATTCTGAGCACCCCTTTCCTCTCATTTGGAAGGCACTTGGGCTCAGCAAGAGGCCTGGGTGTAATTAGGTCTTCCATGGTCTGCCCTTGAACCTTGTTTACTCTTCCTTTGTCAGAGAAGCATCAGGAGCTCTGGGCTGAGAGTGGTTGGTGG
This sequence comes from Eubalaena glacialis, assembly GCF_028564815.1. Taxonomy (NCBI): domain Eukaryota; kingdom Metazoa; phylum Chordata; class Mammalia; order Artiodactyla; family Balaenidae; genus Eubalaena; species Eubalaena glacialis. Next base: position 57,048,082 of record NC_083733.1, on the reverse strand, counting down.
TGGGTGCCAAGGGGCCAGGCACCACCCCAGGCCCCTCCATCCTGGCCATGAGGCCAGACACATGTTTGTGTCTCCTTGATCCAGACGCCCATCATGTTTACGCTCCCCACCAGGCGATAACAGTTGGCTTCACCGTTAGGCGGCAATGAGGCTGAGTGCTGTTTTCCCAGCTGTTCCTCTCTGCATAGGCCAAGGGGACTTGGTGGCGGTGCCCCTGCCCCACACTGACCCAGGGAGGAAGGCTGCTCCGAAGGACTTGGGGCGGCCAAATCCCCCACGAATCTGGTTTCTCACTGTGGTTGCTGGGTGGGAGCTTGACTCCTCAGGCCAGCCTGTGACCTTGGCTTGCTCCGTAACCTTTGTCCTGGGTCTGGAGTTCCCAGAGGGCTGGCCATAATCCCTGATTGACCCAGCTAATGTGGGCTGGTGATGTGGTCAAAGGGGGCAGACAGTCGCTCTGGTCCACATCATCAGCTTTCAAGCTAACTGGCTTCCATGGGTTGTGGTTGCTGGAGAGAACGGTCCCTGAGTCTCTATGAGGCCACGGTGGCTCTGTAGAATTTCTCTGCACCAGGGGTTCCTTCTCTGGTCTGCCAGCTTTTAGAGAGGGTTTGCCTGATGGGATTAACAGCAGTAGTAAAAACAATAATCTTGAAACCAATGGCTGATATTTATTGAATGCATTCTGTGTGCCATACACTGTTCAGAATGCTTCATGTGGATTAACTTGCAGAATGCCCACAGCCTAGAGCTTTGTGTACTGTTGTCATGATCTCCATTTTAGAAGGGGAAACTGAGGCACAGAGTGGCAAATCATTTCCAGAGCTAGTGAATTTTATTGAACATTCACCCTATGTCAGGCATGTGACAGGCCTTTTACACACATGACCTCATTTATTTTTTATTCTTTTATTTTTATTTATTTATTTATTTATTTATTTATTTATTTATTTATTTTTGGTTGCATTGGGTCTTCGTTGCTACGCACGGGCTTTCTCTAGTTGCGGCAAGCGGGGGCTACTCTTCGTTGTGGCATGTGGGCTTCTCATTGCGGTGGCTTCTCTTGTTGAGGAGCATGGGCTCTAGGTGTGCGGGCTTCGGTAGTTGTGACACGCAGGCTCAATGGTTGTGGCTCGCGGGCTCTAGAACGCAGGCTCAGTAGTTGTGGCGCACGGGATTAGTTGCTCCGAGGCATGTGGGATCTTCCCGGACCAGGGCTTGAACCCATGTCCCCTGCATTGGCAGGCAGATTCTTAACCACTGCGCCACCAGGGAAGTACCCCATGACCTCATTTAAATCTCAAAACACACCCATGGGGTAGGTATGGTTATGCCTGTTTTATAGACTCCTATGAGCTAGGTAGCAGTGTGATACCCATTTTACAGATGAGGAAACCAAGACACTTGCTATGAAGTGAAATGATTTGCCCGACATCTCAAAGTTGGAAGTGGTAGAACTGGGATGTGAACCCCTGGCCTGGTTTGGCCTCAAGTAAACTGCTTGTCAACAGGTAACTGGAACAGTGGTTTAGTTGAATCCAGGGGTGGATATGGTGTTTCTGTCCGTTTTTCAGAGTCAGAAATTGGGACTCAGAGGAGGAATTGCTTCGTTCTAGGTCTGTCAGACGCTTGGGGGCCAGACTGGGGTTTGAATGAATTCTTTGCTCATGGTCCCAAAGCTGGAGAGGGTCTCTGTCACCTCAAAGCTCCTGCCCTAGACCCTGCTAGCTGCACCCTTGGGCATTTCCTTCCCCTCACCCTTGGAGCCTAGGGCTGCCATGAGCACCTCTGCCGGCAGCCAGTCTAGCAGTTTCTGGACTTGCTGATAAAACTTGTTCCCTCCTCAGAGTTGAGCCAGGGCATCTTTTAACGTGGGGTAGAATGTCTGCTGGGAGCTGGGAGGAAACAGCAGGAGAGACATGTAGGGGGTGACACAGCTACCAGGGGACCCATGTTTGAGGTCCCTGCACAAGGATGGTGTAGTGGGCATGTGTGCAAGTTCTGGTGCTTTCACGTTCTAGTTGTGTGACCTTGGGCCACAGTGTTCACCTCCATGCAATGGGCTCAGAATGACATCCCCCTCAGGCTTTCGTGAGGATTAAATGAAGGAATCCAAGAGAAGCTCCTAGAACGGTGCCTGGCACTGAATAAATGCTCCAGTGGCAGTCTGAGGGCATCGATCCTTCCCCACCACCCCCACCCTCAGTCCTCTCAGGCATCATCCTGGAATCCAGCCCCCCAGCCTGGCCCAGCCAGGATCCAGGATCCAGGAGTCTGCTGTCCTGGTTTCTAAACTCTGTAAAGAGCTGTACTGAAGTGCTTCAGTGCTTCAAATCCAGCCCTGCCATTTGCTGCCTGTGTGACTCCGAGCAGGTTCTCAATTCTTCTGAGCTCATTTCATCATTTGTGTCATGGGATGATGATAATTCCCTCCTGATAGGTTGTCGTGAAGGTTAAACAGGTTAATTTCTGGAGAGCACTTATAACTGTGCAGGTGTAACAGTAAGCCTGCAGTAAACGTTTCCTGTTATCACTATTTAAGAAGAGCGCTTGGCACAGGGTGAGCCCTCAGGATATCTTAACAATTGTAATTCTTATTACTTCCGCTAGGATTTTGAAGGCCCTTCCCAGGTTACAGAGCCTTGTCAGGTAACACCAGGAGGAAGGCAGGGCTGAAATTAGCATCTCCATTTTCCAGGTGAGGAAACAGGAGGTTCTGGAGGCTTGAGAGGTGGGGCAAATGCAGCCCCCAGGTCCCCGCCCTCTCCTACACAGTTGCTGCCCGGAGCCCCTCCTCCGAGGTCTAAACTCTAGCTCCTTTCCAGATGTCATACTCTGCTAAACCCTTTTCCTACTTGTGCTTTTATTGACTCTCCACCATAGCTCCCAGGAGTGGTGGTAGTGGCCTTGACCTGGGTGAGAACAGTCCTTTTGAAGGCCGAGAGGCGGAAGGGTGGTCTCCACCAGGGAGGGTAGCAGCAGTGCTTGTGGGAGTCGGGGCCAGACCTCTCACAGCCTCGTGGGCCTGGGAAGGAAGTGTGGCTTTGATCCCGAAGGCATTGCAGAGCTGAGGAAAGGTTTTCATTCATCTGCCACCATTTATTGAACACCTGTTCTGTGCCTGGCATTGCTTCAGGTGCTGGGGATACAGCGGGGCACTTAACAAAGGCCCTACCCCCGTGGAGCTGAGGGAGACAAACCCTAAACCTGCTGAATAAACAAGGGGCAGGTTAAAGGGAGGTGCTTGGCAATTAAAATCAGGTGCGATGGGCTGTCAGCAAGGCCTCTGAGCTGATCTCAGATTGACAAGGTGACCTGAGAAGGAACAGCCTTGGGGTGTGGGGGGAACCACAGTGCAAAAATTGCAGGGAGGACTGAGCTCAGTGAGGTGCAGGGACAGGCTGCACAGAGGCCTGTGTGGCCCTGCAGGGTGAGGCGAGGAGCGGGTGGGCGGCAGGCCAGGGGCTGAGGGCAGGCAGGGTCACTCAGAGCCTTGTAGACCATCTTGAAGAGCAGCTTGGTCAGATTTAGGGTTTTAGAAGATGCCTTTTGCCATATGAGAGGTTCTCAGGCTTCTGCCTGGGGTGGGGGTAGATTTTAGAGCCGGTCAGGGAGTTTCACATGCCTCCCACTTCCCTCTTGAGTAGAATCTCTGCTGTAGAAAGAGCGAAGGCCTTTTTGGTTGCCTCCCTCCTCTGTGGTTTTCACACCGTGTTTCCCAGGGCCCATGGCTTTTCCCTTTAGGGACAGATGGGGGAGGCTCAGTGGGCTAATTTTCTGCCCACCCCTCCTCAACCAGACAGCTAATATCAGATAACAGCACAGAACAACAGTAATACCTGCTAAAAACTATACTTGCTGATTCTGCCTTCCACTCAGCTTATGGCCTGAGGGCCTGCAACATTCCTGGCACTGCTCTAGAACTTGGAAGACTGGGCCTTATGGGCCTACCTTCTACTGGAGGCAAGTACCCAGCAAACAAACTAATAATAGGACATCAGGTTGTGATGAACGTTTCAAAGGCAAAATGAATGGGGGACAGGGGAAAGAGAGTGGGGACGTTACGTTTTAGCTGGAATGATCAGGGAGGGCCTCCCTGGGGAGGTGACCTGTAGGTAGGACTGGTGTGCAGTGAAGAGCCATGGGAGACTTGAGTGAAAACCCCTCAGACCGAGGAGGAATCAGCTGTGATTCCCACCTCCCAGGGGTGAGAAATGAGGCCTGGAGAGCCTTGGTAATCTGTGCAGGGTCCCCCAACACTGACAGGCTTTGTATTTGGGCAGAGTGGCTCCAGAGTCCCCCCAGCCCAGGAAGGTGCTTGGTAACCATGGACTTCTAATCCCACACCTGAGCCTGGAACTGAAGGCTTAGCGCAGTAAGCGGGAGCCTGGGGCTGTTGATTTTCCCAGGCTCAATCTGTAGTGTCTTCCTGGAAGGAGCAGAGCCCCTCAGAGCAAACATCCTTGGGCCTCCAGAAATCCCTTGGGATGGGGGGGGGTGGAAAGGAGTATTTTTTTCAGTTGATCTCCAGGCCTCTGGGGGACCCAGGGACACCCCTCCCTGGGCCTCTCTTCAACTTCCCAAGAGCTCTCAGTGGAAGGCTCTCAACCACCAGGCCTCTGGGCTGCACGGTGGGGTGGTTCCGTGGCAGGCTCTTCTGGACAACCAGCCAAGCAGCAAGAGGCCCAGCTTGGGGAGACAGCCCTGGGAGCGGGACCGGGAGGGAGGGAGGGAGGGAGCAGGGGTGGGAGGGGTGGTGGAGTGGGAGCTCAGCCTGGCCCCTTGGGGGCAGGACCTGCTGCCAACTCGGCACCCACGTCAGGTCCCGGCTGTCCTGGGTGCGGAAACAGGGGACAGCAAGCCAGGGCTGGCTGAGGAGAGACTACATGTCAGAGGTTCCTGCAGGAAGTTCCTCAGGCCCAGCTGTCCTGCCCAGGAAGCTCTTCCACAGATGTTGTTTCTAAGGGTGAAGCCAGAAATCCAAGGCTGCCTTGGTTTGCCACCTTGTGGGCCCTTTCCAAACGGGCTGGGGTGGCTGCCGCTCCTTTGCCCCCCTCCCCAGGCCTTTGCAGCCTGGTTTCAAGTTGTTCATCATCTGTGTAGTGGTCTGGGCTGGGGGCAGCCAACCTGGGTGTGAACCCCGCTCCTGGCTCCTGTCTTGGTTGCCATGCAACGGTGGGGGCCTGATTTCATCCCTCGGAGATGCATTTTGCTCAGCTGACGGCACATCCCTGCCGAGAGGGGCTGTAGGGAGGATTCAGGGAGCTAACGTGTCAGAAAGTACGTGGCATGGGGCCTCCAGAGAAGGTGCTCAATGGATCTGAGCTGCTGTTGCTGGAGGTTGTCAGGCTGGGCACCTGAGAGCAGAGAAGGGGCTCTGGATGTGGCCAGCCTGGGCTTATTAGTTGGCAGGGAAGGAGTGGCAGGCCAATTAGCTGAGGTTCCCACTGGGGAGGGCACCGGACAGGAATATTCATCACGCCCATCGCTGAGCAGGGGCTCGGCCAGACGCTATGAGCACTCCGTGCATGCTCTTTCAGACACACGGCAGACCGTGAGGTAGGCAGCAATCACCCCATTTTGTGGAGAGGAAATTGAGGTGCAGAGGGCTACATAGAATGCCCGTGTTTTGCTGAGAGCTGGCAGAGTGGGCTCTCTGTGCCAGGCACTGCTCCAGGGCTTTACATGCCTGCTTCCCACCACGACCTGGGAGCTCGGTGCAGCTCTTCTCCCCAGATGAAGACCCGGGAGGTCATTGGATTTACCCAAAGTTGAAGTTTTAATAGGTGACAGACATGAAATTTGAACCCAGCTCTATCTGGGGTCAAGTCTGCCTTTTTAAGACTGGCTCTTCTGTCTCTGACCAATGCCATGGCCGCTCTTTCTGGGATTGTTACTGCTGTTCTTTTTTGCTTTCTCTTCTTCTAGACAGAGCTGGCACAAGGTAAGCCTCAGTTGTCCTGGAAATGAGTGAGTTAGATCCACTTGATGCCTGCTTGGGAGAGGGGTTGCGGCTGCCTCTCATGCCCGTGGAGCCCTGACCTTGGCCAGCTCCATCCTTCCCCAGAGGCCAGGGGGAAGGGATGAGGGTGGAAGGTACTGATTCCTGAATGGCTTCTGGAGCCAGCTTTGGCTGTTTCTGGTCATTTGTATATTCCATTCTCTCACCAGATAATTTACTGAGTACCTACTTTATGCCACGTATAGTTCTGGACACCAGGGAGCAGCACCTAGTCTAGAGGAGGACGCCACGAGGTAATGTTTGCCTTACTGGTGCTCCGAGGAAGGGAACAGAGATCTAAGCTGGCCATGGTGGGGGGGGCGGGGGGGGCGGGGTGCGTTGGGGAAGTCTCCTGAGGTGAGGCATTCAGGAACTGGGCCAGGCAGGGTAGAGTCTGGGTAAAGGCCCTGAGGTGGGAGGTACCTTGATGTGGTGGTGCTACTGAGAGTAGGCCACTTGATGGAGCTGGGGGAGAGGGAGGGAGCGGAGGATGGCAGGACCCAGGTTGTTCGGACAGGTCTGGGGTCCCCTAGGGCCGTGCTTCTCAAACTGGTGTCCAGAGACCTAGGTGGGGGGTGGCCGGTTAGGGTGTTGAGCATATGTTTTGGGGTGGTGTCTGCGAGTTGTCTGCTTTCTTTCTAGCTGTGTGTTTTCATTTATATGATATTTTTTAAAAAGTTAATATGGGCATGTCATGAATCATCTGGATAATTCCTTTTAACCAGCTAGTGACAGTATTAACATAGCTGCCACTTCCATAGCTCTGGCTAACTGAGGCTCAGGCTGGCCCTTGACTTTGGAATTCACCTTTATGTAATTGCTGCCCGTCTTCCAAAGCGCCGGCCTCACCCCCAACTGTGCTGGAAGCACGTTTCATTGGGTCCCCACGACGACCCTGGGTTGTCAAAAAAGTCATCTTTTGAAATCACATAATAAACGCTTGGTCTGGTTGGTATTAAGATCAAATTTTATAGACCGAGGATGCTGACCTTCAGAGAGGCGTCCCTTGCAGCCTGGAAGTGGAAGTCAGGATTTGAGTCCAGCAGGACTCCAGGTGTGGGTTTGGGCCTCAGAGCCCTGTTCCAGCTCTCTGGGGTGAGCAGGTCAGGGTCGTGGCTCGGGAGTGATGGTGTAGTGTGGGAGCATCTCCTCGGCAGGCCGGGATGATCCAGCCCTCGGGCCTGTGAGCATCCGTGGTACTTGGCTCACCCTCACCCCCGCCCCTGCCTTCAGGCTCCTGCTGCCTCATTAAGAGAGCTTCTATAGAGCTACACCTCCAATGTGCTAGCCACTAGCCATGTGTGGCTATTTAAATTTTAAGTAATTAAAATTAAAGTGAAAATTTAGTTCTTTAGTTGGACTAGCCCCAGTAGCCACATTTCCATCATTACAGAAAATTCTGTTGTCTAGATCAGCCATGTCCTGCACTCACCCGCTGTTATGGTCTTGAGCACACAATTTAGTCTCTCTGGGTCTCTGTTTCCTCTTCCAAAGAATGGGGATAGTAATAATATCTACCTCACAGGGTGGCTGTGAGGATTATTAATACGAATCCAGGCCAGGCACGTTGTGAGCACTCAGTAAATATTAGCCCTGGTTAGGACCCTGCCTGTTTGCTCCAAGGTGCCCTAGGGATGATGTGGGGACTCACACCACCAGGCCTTGCCTCAGGGCGTGGCTGGGGAGGCAGGTGGAGGATGGCGGTGCGGAGCTGCTCCCGTGAGGGAGGAACCCCTCAGCCAGACGGAAGGGGCCGTGTGTGTGTGTGTGTGTGTGTGTGTGTGTGTCGGGCGGCCCTGTTCTTCTGCAGGGCATCGAGGATGGTAAGGGAGGGCGGGCTGGGGTGTGGGAGGGGCTCGGTTTCTTGGGAGTGAGGGTAGAGGGAGGTGGAAGAGGCTCAGGCTGGGACGCCGTGATCCAGTCTCCTCAGCTGTGTCCTAGCTGTCCAGCCTTCCTGTCCTCAGTTTTCCCCATCTGTGAAGTATGGGTCCTTGTGGTCCCCAAGTGAGCCAGGTGGTGGGAGTGTCAGGCCAGCGCATAGGGCTTCTTCTGGGCACAATTCCTGGAGGAGAAGGCTGGGATACAGCTCCTGCCTCACTGGGGCCAGGGGATTCCATACACTGCACCCTTTTCAAGCTGACACTTGCCATCTTTCTCCAAGAAATAGCCACAGCCCTTTGTTGGTTTTTGTTTTTTGTTTTTGTTTTTGTTTTTGTTTTGGCTGCACCGCGAGGCTTGCAGGATCTTAGTTCCCCGACCAGGGACCCGGGCCCTGGCAGTGAGAGTGCCGAGTTCTAACCACTGGACCTCCAGGGAATCCTAGCCACAGCCCTTATAGTGGCCTCCCAGGCCCTGCCCAGCCAGGTCCCCGGCTTCCTCTGTAGCCACACGTGCCTTGCTCCCCTCCGCCACCTCCTGTGTCTCACGCAGGCCACACCTTGGTGCTGTTCTTCCTTGGCCTAGACCATTCTCCCCCAGGTCTCCACGTGGCTGCCTCATCTCTTTCAGGTTTGTGCTCAGATTTCACTGTCTCAGTGAGCCCTGCTCTGACCACTGTTTATAAAATCGGAAACCCTTGCCCGCTTCCCACACACCTAGTTCTCTATATGCTTCTTTTCTCCATAATGTTTGTCAGTTCTGGTGTACTGTATAACTTATCTGTTTATTTAAATTATTTGTTTTAATGTCCAACCACCCCCCCCCCCCCATAAATTCCCCCAGGACAGGGAGTTCTGTTTTGGTCACTGCTGACTCTCCGGTGACCAGAGCAGTGCTGACACAGCAAGGGTGCCATATTTGTGGAATGAGTGAATGCAGGTTTTTTTGTTTCCCCTCCACTTGGCAGAACTCTGAGCTCAAAAGCTGTGGTTCTGTTTGCCACCCCCACTCTGAATTGATGAAAGCTCTGGGCCTGGCCCTGGCTGGGTGGGGCTGGGGACACAGTGCAGACCAGGACAGGCCCTGTCTCTGCCTCATGGAGCTCTGAGTCTGGTGTGGGAGGCGCCATTACCCAGATAATTAATTATGCGAGTGACTGAGCACGGTAGAGGTGGTAAGTGCTGTGAGGGGACAGGAAAGCCGAGCTTTGAAGGTCTGTGACTTGTGAGGCAGGGGGCAGTCAGGGCAGGCTTCCCTGAGGAAACAAGGATTTGGCAGGTGAAGATGGGTGGGGGACTAGCATGTGCAAAGGCCCTGGGGTGAGGGGGAGAGAGAGAGCAAGGAGTAAAGGGGAAAGTGGAGGGGCAGGGAGAGCATGCTGACCAATGAGGCTGGAGAACAGGCAGGGGCCACCTCAAGTGGTCCTTTGTGGCCTCCATAAGGGCCTGTGACGTGATCCCGGAGCAGAGCTGTTTTTGGAGGGTCCCTCTAGCTGCGACATGGTGCTCTCGAGTGTTACGGGTCTGTGGCCAGGCCGACTCAAACATTTGACATGATTTCTGTGGGTGCTGAAAGGCGGGCAGAGCGGGGCAGTGTGGGGCTGGTGGCAGGGTGGAGAAGGAAGTCTGCTCTGGTGCTTATTCTTGTCCCAGTATTGTTTGCAGCCCACCCACGTCTTCAGCCTGCCTCCAGTCTTACCTGCTCCAAGTAGACAGATGGGGCAGTTGTGGGGAGCATGTAGTGCTCAGGAGAAGAAAAAGTGTCTTCAATACTGCCTTCTTACCAAAGAGACAGTATAGGTAAAAATTCACATTACAGAAGCGTGTCATGTAGGAAGTGATGGTCCCCATGTCTCCACCTGCTGGGGAAATGCTAACACCTGATAGGTGTTGAGCAGTCATCGTATCGGGCTCTGTTTGAAGGCCTTTATGTGGATAAACTGATTTAATCCTCACAGCAGCCTTGGACCTTTGCTCCACAGCAAGTGGCGGAGCTGAGGTTGAAATGCATTTGGTTCCCGAGGCCACCTTCACTCCTGCTCCCATTATTCTGCCTCTGTTGGCTCTTTGGCACAGTTCCTTCTCTGCACATAACATTTGACATATACCTCGTGCCCTCCCGTGGAAGACACTGTTCCCCGTAAGAGCCACTGTTGATCACATAACCGCTTTTCTGAAAAGGATGCTGCAGATGAAGTTTATACGTGGTTTGTGAGATGCACGTCAATCTCAGTATTGTCAGCCTGTGAAAAAATAAGCATATCAGAATTGAGGCGATGTGGTGCATACACGTTTGTGCTTCAGAAAGGGATCAGGTCGATGTTCTGTTGTGCCGTGAGCACACTGAACGCTGACAGGCAGTGTCAGCGTGTCATGTTGAGGTTGGTTCTTGCGCGTGGCACGCCTGCGTCGTGTTCTGTCTGGTGGGTGGACCTTCACCGAGGGTTGGGTGCTTTGCTGGGCTCTTCCCACACATGAGCCTGCGATGGAGGCACTGCTGTCATCCCCATTGCATTGAGGAGAAAACTGAGACTTGGGGGGGCTATAAAGTTGACGGGCAGGGACGTGAATCCAGGTGTGCCTTAACTCCACAGGCCACTTGGGCCCGTGTGGTCCCAGCCCAGCTCCATACTTCCTGATCAGGTGATGGGGCAAGTTATTTCACCCCTGTGACTTAGTTTCTTCATAAAAATGGAGATGATAATAAGAGTGCCTTGGGAATTCCCTGGCAGTCCAGTGGTTAGGACTCTGCGCTTTCACTGCCTGGGGCCTTGGTTCAATCCCTGGTTGGGGAACCAAGATCCTGCAATCCGTGTGGCGCAGCCAAGAAAAAAGAAAAAGAAAAAGTTTAAATATAATTATACGAAGAGATTAAAAAAGAACCAAAACTGTCAGCTAAAGAGTGCCTGCCACATAGGGTTTCTGCGAGAGTTGAATTCTCATGTACAAAGCGCTTAGGTGTGCCTGGCGTGTGCCAGGTGCTGCGTAGGCATTGCCTCTTTCGTACTGGCATCATATTAACCGTTGTGACGATACCAGACCATTGTTGTGGGCATTTAGGTTGCTTCCTGGGTTTCACTCTTCCAGCAACAGTATTCTCAGAACAGCGGTTCTCACCAAGGGGATGGCCTTGCCTCCAAGGGACATCTGGTCATGGCTGAAGACATTTTTGATGGTCAGAACTCCGAGGGAGGCTGAGCTGTTGGTTTTAGCAAGTAGAGACCAGGAATGCTGCTAAAACCTCTTACAGTTTGCAGAACAGCCCCATGACCAGAATTATCTAAATGTCAGTAGTACTGAGGTTGAGCAACCCCGCCTGAGAACCTGTGTGCACCTGCATAAGCGTTTTCTGCAAGAGAAATTGCTCCAAGGACATGTGCGTTTTCCACTTTTTCAGTTTTGCTAAAGTGCCCTCACAAAACGCGGGTCCAGTTCACAGAGCTGCGGGTGGCGAATGAGGGAGTCGTTTTGCTTGCCCTGTGCGCCTTTCCTCCCACATTCCCACGGGCAGACACTGCCTGTCGAACCACAGGTTCCTATTGTCTTTGAATTTCTCTCCTGAGCAAGTCCTCCTGGGACTTGTAGGTGTGGCGCAGATTACAGAGCAGGTGACAGAGGCTCCTGCAGGGTCAGGGTGTCAGGGCGGAGCCCCACCCCATTGTCTGCAGCCCCAGGAGATGCAGAGCCTCTGCCTCCCCCTCCTGCCTCCTTATCCCATCTGTGCTGTCTGGCATGGAAAGCAGGTCAGGGAGAGGGGGCGAGAGAAAAAGGACTTGACGAGGGGCAAGGAAAGGAATTTAACTTATTTTGAACATGTTCTGGGCACAGAGCTTCACTCTTACCCATGTTCATTCCACAGATAGTTATTAAGTACCCACTGTGGACCTAGCACCGCGCAGGGTTCTGAGGATCTGAACGTGAGGATCGGGTCCTGCAGTGCCCGAGCAGGCCAGGCCCTGCCCTTACCGTGCTGACATCACAGTGGAGAGAGGTCGACAGTAAGCTTGTAAACAAGTAAACATGTACAGTCGAGCCGGTGATGATGAGCGCTTTACTTTCATCAAGGATAACGGGAGGTCCTCTTGACCACGGAGGGTATGGAGGCTTCGCGAAGAAAGAGACGTGAGCTGAGGCTGAAGAAGGTGGGGCAGGGCCCCACGGATACTTGGAGAAGACAGTTCTGACTGAGGGGGCAGCATGTGCAAGGGCCCCAAGGTAGGGGGGTCCAGGTGTGTTGGAGGCACCGGTGCCTTGGAGGGTTCGGAGAGGTGAAGGGGGGGATGATGCAGAATAGGGTCCTGGGCTCCTGAAAGGACTTTGGCTTCTTTTACTCTGGGTGAGATGGGGACTTGGGAGGGTTTGAGCAGAGGAGGGGGTTTCCTCTGACTCAGGTGGTCACAGGGTCCCAGATTGTAGGAGGGGCGAGGACAGGAGCACTGGAGCTCACTCACCTAGGCCACACAACCCCTCTAGTAGCGGGAGCCACAGTGACCTTAATTTTACAGATGAGAAAAGAGGTTTGGAAGGACCTTTTCCAGGACCCAGTCCCTTCCCAAGGCTGCCAGCTAGGACAAGGCAGTCATCTGAGGGCCTCTCTCCCCCTGGCCCTGTGTCATCCTGTAAATCACCTCTAATGGACGTGACTCCAGCAAGGTGAGATGAAGCTTCTGAGGGAGCTACAGTTTGGAAACCATTGAGAAATAAGACCTCCGAGGCAGACAGAAATAAAAAGTTCTGAAATTAGGGACTTCCCTGTCGGTCTAGTGGTGAAGACTCTGTGATTCCAATGCAGGGGGGAGAGGTTCGATCCATGGTCGGGGAACTAAGATTCCGCATGCTGCACGGCACAGCCAAAATAAAAGTCCTAAAATTAAAAAAAAAAATTTACTAGAGTGTTTAAGACATACACTAGAATAAGTCAGTGATATCCATGTACTTAGCAGATATTTAAAACATCAAATCTTGCCCTTGCCCCTTAGGGACCCGTCTCCAGTTACCTCTCCTTTCCCTGCTCAGAGCTGACCACTGTGGGTGGTGATTTTCATTCCCTTTCAGCTTTCTTCTGTGTTAAACATACCAACACTCCAGCCCTGCCCCTCCGGGGTGCATGTCCCTCCTCCGGCCGGATCACTGTACAGATGGGAGCACTAAGGCCAATGAGGGTGTCGCTTGCAGCCGCACAGCCAAGAAGCAGCAAAGCCTGGGGCTGAAATCCAGAGCCTGCGGACCCCAGATTCCTCTTCCTTATTCATTGGTGACTGGCCTGGAGGTGAAAATCCAGGCAAGCCAGCCTTGGGGTTGGGGGGAGCCCCAGAAGCCAGGAGGCCCGATTTTCGTTCCCCTATATCTTCTGGGCTCCCAAACCCAGGTTCTTTTTTATTGTGACTTTGTCATAAAATACAGAAAAATATGTTCAACGTATTTTATACAGTACAGTATAACAAATAACTGTAAAGCTGTGATTCTCTGTAATCACAATAGAACATTGTCAGCTCCCAGAAACCTCCCTCCTCTGTTACTCCCAAATGTAACAACTCTCCTGACTTTTGGATATTTGCTTCCTTGATCTTCTGCACAGTTTTACAAGTGAGAAACAAATGGTGTCATGTTGCCTGTTCTGAACTTGCTGTCCATGGACTCATACTTGATGTGTCATTTTGCATCTGGCTTCTTTCACTCCGTGTAAAGTTGTTAACGCTTCAGCCCTGTTGTAGGTATCAGTAGTTCCGTCCCTGTGTGGTGTTGTGCTCTATGAATTTACCTTAGTTTGTTTATCCATTCTGCTGTGCGTGGATACCTGGTCTGTTTCCAGTTTTGAGGTTACTGTGAATGTTGCTGCTGTGAACATTCTAGTACATGTCATTTGGTAAACAAATGCGCTCATTTCTCTTAGAGGGCTGTGGAATTGCTGGGTCATGGGGTAGGCATATGTTGAGTTTTAATTGTTATTGCCAACAATTTTCCATAGTGGTTGAACCATTTTATACTCCCACCAGTACCGATTCCTTTACATTTTTGACAACGCTTGGAGTTGTCAGTTTTTAAAATTTTAGCCATCCTGGTGGGTGGTTTCAATTTGCATTTCCCCATAACTAATGAAATTGTGTGCATTCCTTCATTGTGTGAGTGTCCTCTCCTTTGAGGTGCCCTTGCTCTTTTCACCTTGCCTCCCAGGTGGCTCACCTCTAACTGACAGCTGTAGCTCCTGCCCAGATCCTCAGCAATTGAAGCCCAGACACCCTACGGAGCAGTGGGTGGGCTGGGGCCATGCAGGCACTCCCCTGCTGTGCTGATGCCCGGCTTCCAGAGGCAGGTCTGGGTGTCCTCCATCGGGAGCTCCCCAGGGAGCAGGCCATCTTCTTGGCTGCGGTGGTGATGGTGTTTCGTCACTGCAGGACTGCGTCACAGATACCTCAGCGGAGGCGCCACCCTCAGTGGGAGGATGGGCAGGATCCAGGCAGGATGCAGGGGATCTTTCAGTTCCTCCCCCGCCCTCGCCCTAGCTGCTGCTTGCTGGCTTTTTAGTCGCTGAAGTGAGAATGTAAAAAGTGGCTCTGGTGGGCCGAGCTGCAGCCAGGGCCTCCACCACTCCTCAGCTGGGAGACCCAAGGTAAACACTTCCCCTCTCTCAGCCTCTGCCCTGCCCTGGGCATGGTCATGGCCCTCTGGTGGGGTGGTTGGGAGTGATCAGGAGAGGCTCTGGAGGAGCGCCCTCACGCTCAAGGCCACCCAGCTGGCATTGGCTCCTGGACTCTGCAACCCTGACCACTCTCGGCCACACCCGGCTGCCTTCACCTCTCTCTGATCTTGGCAGCCACGTGTTTGGGTGTTCACTGGGGGCCAGGCAGTGGGCCGAGCCTCTGCACACAGTGGGTACTTTCGTGCTGCTGACAGCCCTGGTGCTGCTGAATCACAGAGGCTCCGAGAGGTGAAGTTGCTGGGCTGGGGAGGGTGGGGAGGGGAGGGGAGGGGAGAGCTGAGATTGGACACGAGGCCCCTGTCCTTTACTTCCACATCCACCCTTCCTTTGGACTCTGGGTTCTCCATCCCAGCCCTATTTGGGAACCTAGCCCTATTTGGGAACCCAGCCCTATTCTGAACTGAGCTCGTACCAGGGGAAGGTGCAGTGTTGGCCCCCGTGTTGGAGAGGAATTCCCTAACTCCCCACCACGCCTGCCTCCAGGCCCTAAGTGTGCTCTCTGCCCCGGCTCCTTACCCTGTGCCAGCCACATTCCCCAAGCTCCTTCCCAAGCTTCCTCAGGGGCTTTGCACTTGCTCTTCCCCTGCCTGAAATTTGCTCCCTACATGTTGGGTCACCTGTCCCTCATACAGCGTGGCTAACACAGCACCCATTCCCTGCCCTCCTTTCCCCTGTTCACTTTTCTTTGCTGCCACCTGACATTGTGGCCTGTGTACTGTCTGCCTCCCCCACTGAAATGTGAGCTTCCTGAAGGCAGGGGCTGTGTCTTAGTGACTGTCTGTCTCTGGAACCCAGGCCAGAGTCTGGAGCTTAGGACATGCTCAGAAAAAGATTGGTGGCGTGAATAGATTCTGGAATTGTTTCTGAGGCTGTGTCTTGTCCTGGGCTGGGGATCTTTTGGGGAGACTTGGGTTCGTTCACTGTGCATTCAACAGAGAGCCAGACACCGGGCTGGTGCACTGAATTAGTGTTTAGAGGTGTGGGGAGAGTTGACCAGGAGGTGCATGGAGAGGACCCAGTCCAGCCTCTGAGGTCAGGAAGGCTTCCTGGAGGAGGCATTGGTTCAGCTGAGACCTTAAGGAAGAGGGGGAACTCACAGAAGGTGTTGGGGATGGAGGCCAGAGGGAAGGGCCTGAGTGCCAGAAGCCTGGCAGAGAGTGAGGGCGGGGGAGGAGGGGCTGGGGAGGTGGGTAGTGGCTGGTGTGGTAATCATTGTCACGGTCATTAGCCTTTCTTGAGGGCTTTCTAGGTGCCTTTCTGCTTATGCCGGGCCTTGTGGTGGAAAGGACCTTGTTCTGTGTTCTGAGCACACTGGAGAGCCACGGAAGGGTTTTGAACAGAGAGGGACAGGGTCAGATTTAGGATGGAGTACAGGGGTCGAGAGCACAGGCTGGGAACCCAGGGAGAAAGCCAGGGCGGGAGGGGAGGTGGGGAGGGGAGGTGGGGAGGGGAGGTGGGGAGGGGAGGTGAGGAGGGGAGGTGGGGAGGGGAGGTGGGGAGGGGAGGTGGGGAGGGGAGGTGGGGCGGGAGAGGATCAGGAAGCCGTGGATGGCAGAGAGGACTGCGGGCGGAGCAGGGGTGGGGAGCAGCAGAGGCCAGGGCCTGAGGGGCCTGGAATCCCAAGCTGAGGAGCCTGGCTCTTTCCCGAGGCCCGTGGGAAGCCACGGGTCAGATTTGAGGGTCCCTCTAGGTGCTGAGGGAGACAGATGGGAGGATGGGAGGCCAGGGAAGAGGTGGCGTGAGTCCTCGTGGGAGAGGACAGCGCTGGACCTGAGCCGCGTTGTAGGGAGGCTGGGGTGGAAACCCTGGTCACATTAAGACTGAAGCACAGACTGGTGGATGTTTTGGAGCGAAGATCTGGCGGTTCTGGGTGTGTTCGGTCTGTGCGTGTGAGCCCCGGAGGTGCCAGCTGTACCTGCTGGGGGAGGGGGCCCCTGCTGGACCCTGTCTTTGCAGCTCAGAGTCCAGAACGTGATTTCTCCCCCGCTGTTTACGTCCCTGACACTGTCCATCTTGTCTTCCTCCGGCTTCCTCCCACTTACCTCCCTTCCCTCTGCCTGGGGCCCGGGCAGCCTGCCACCGTCACATGCCAGGCAGTAGTGTGTCCAGCCCACCAGCTCCCCTGGGGCACGAGAGAAAGCTGATGCCCGCGGTGTCCCCAGAGCCAGCTGCCACTTCTCTGGGGGCCACCGTAGCTCCTGACCTGCTGTCCGCAAATAACCCCAGGCCAGGAAAGGCGAAAGGCGCCTTGAGCTCCATGGCCCCTGTCCAGGCCTGTGGCTCCAGGTAGGGGCCCAGCTGGTGGCTGCCTTCCCCCCTTTCTCCCCTCTGCCCCGGGAACCTGAGACGAAGCAGCGGCCTCGGCGTCCATCAGTCTGTTGGCTGCTGGTCCCTGAGGACGGAAGCAGAGGTCTCTGGGAGGGGACCATGGCCTCGGTCAAGCCCCCAGGACTGGTTTCTGGGCCCCAGATAAGTGTACACGCAGTAGGTTCCTTTCTTGTTGAAGATGCGGAGCACTGAGACCTTTCTTTCCTCTGTCATCTGGTGGGGACAAGGAGGGAACTGAGGCTGAGGGAGTGATATGAGGTGGCCTGGTGCCGGGGTGGGGGTGGTACTCGGTTCGCTAAAGGTGGCAGGTTGGTGGTTCCTTGGTTTGGAAAGGAGAGAGTGAGTGAGAGAGAGAGAGAGCGAGAGAGAGCGAGAGAGAGAGAGAGAGAGAGAGAGAGAGAGAGAGAGAGAGAGAGGGAGTGTGTGTGTGTGTGTGTGTGTGTGTTTGGGGCTGGCAGGCAGATACTGGTGGCTTTGAGCACTCCCTCAGGTGCCCAGGGCTGTCTGATTCAGCCCAGGTGACCTCAGCGCTGGGGCATGGGAGTGACGCAGGGGGCGGGGCTGCAGCTCCTCGACTGCCTCCCGCCCCGCCCCGCCCCGCCCCGCCAGGAGTGACGGTGGGTGGAGGGGCTGCCTCTGGTCAGCACGGGTGTCCTGAGTGTCCGGGCACAGGCCAGGGAGCTCTGCTCCTTCCAGAGTGGGCTCCGAGGGCAAGCTCGTGTCCTTTCCCCCAAAGACTGGGCTCCCTGGGGACATGGCCACCTCTTCCCCCTCAGCCTGGGCCCCAGGGCCGGTCTCGGCCCACCCGCCCTGGCTCCACCCTGTCCGAGCAGCCCGAGGGGCCTCAGAGGCGGGCTGTCCCGAGGGAAGGCGCTGAGGCCCAATCCCCCTCCCACTCTGACAGGCTCCTCTCTTGTCTTGCAGACTGTGCTCTGTCCACCGCACCTCCTGCATGTCCTGCTGCCCTGAGCTGTCCCGAGCTAGGTGACAGCCTGTCACGCTGCCACCATGAACGAGGTGTCTGTCATCAAAGAAGGCTGGCTCCACAAGCGCGGTAAGGGGCTGCTTTTGCCCACGGGATTGCGTGTCTCCCCCTTCCGCCCTGGCTCTCCTGGCAGCTGTGCCCTGAGAGGCAGAGGTACAGGGTCTTTACCACCTGAGGAGCCAGCATTCCAAGCCCTGTCTGCCTCCCTCCCTGCCCCTGGCCACTAGCTCCTTACCAGCCCGTTTCATGGGATCTTTGAAAGTAGTCTGGACAGAGGGACTGTGGCTGTGCCTGGGCCTGAGCCTCCAGGCCTAGCTGGACCTCCTGCATGAGCCTCCAGGCCAGGCCTCAAGTTCTGCCTCTGCATTAGTGATCCTGTTTGTAGCCCCATTTTATAGATGAAGAAACTGAGGCTCAGAGAGGGTCAGTCACTTAACTGAAGTAACACAGTGAGATGATATTCAGCATTTATTCATTCAGCAAATACTCATGGAGTGTGTGGTATGCCGGGCTGGCCACCCCAGGCTCTGGGGACACTGTGGTGCCCTCATGGAGTTTGCGATCCATTGGGGGATGGGGACAAACAATAAACAGACATGATGTCAGGTGGTGATAAGTGCCGTTGTGAAAAATAGGAGCTGTGAGGGGGAACGGGCTGGAGGAAGATGGGGTTCAGTGGAAGCGGCTCGAGGAGGGGACAGTGAACAGAGGCCTGGAGGCGGTGAGGGAGCGAGCCACACGGATAGACAGGCAAGGGTGTTGCAGGGCATGAGACTGTGCCTGGACCGGAGAGTTGACCAGCGTGGCTGGTGCAGCGCGAGCGAGGGCGAGCTGGAGGAGGTGGGCAGAGCGCTGATGCAGCATCAGACCGTCGGCCCTCGACGCCATGGAAAGGGCTTTTAACTCTCCCGGTGTTCAGAAGCCCAGAATGTTGTGAGCCGGCGCGTGACCCGATCTGGTTGTGCTGGTGGGCAGCTGAGAAATGAAGTCATTTACAAAGAGACTAAGAGACTAGACCCTTAGGCCCCAGGCCCCTGCCCCAGAACCAGCGCACTTAATGCCCGCGCTGCCGTGTGCAGGGGCAGCTAGGAAGAGGCACGTGCTGAGAGTCAGCTTGTCCAGGCGCCCAGGAGCGAAGGAGGCAGACTGTCCTGGCTTCCGCGGACCTTCCCCTGCGGAGGGGGATGCCAGGCCTGGGGGCAGCCACTCTGCGCGCTTTCATTCACTCAGCAGACATCTGTTGAGCAGCTCCCGTGTTCCAGGCACTGTTCTAGGTGCTGGAGACACAGCAGTGAACCAGATGAGCCGAAAGTCCCCATCCTTTTGTTGATGTCTTACATTGGGGGGGAGAGCCCATGGCACCTGAGTAGACAGGTGTGTCCAGTGGGTGGTGAGTGCCACGGAGGAAAGCCGAACAATGTGAGGAGGAGGAGGGGTGTGAGGGGGAGCTATCCCAAACGGGGTGGTCAGCGAGGGCCTCACTGAGAAGGGGGGGTTTGAATAAAGATCTGAAGGGAGGCAAGGGAGTGAGCCCCACAGTTAACTGGGGCAAGGGCGAAGGGGACAGCCCATGAGTCCACAGAGGGGAGTGGGCTAGGCATGTTTAAAGGGGGCGAGGAGGCTGGTGGGGCTGGCCCTGCAGAAACTGGGAGAGATGCCCGCCCATCCTGCCCTGTCCCAGCCCGCAGACATGGAGCAGTGATGAGGGACGGAGGTGGCTCCCCAGGCCAGGCCTCCCCCATCAGACTGAGCAGGGGAGAATCCTTTCCTGCTGCCCTTTCCAGGCAGGGTGGTACTCAAGACAACTTGGCCTACCCGCCCAGATTGGGCCCTGAGTTTGGGGCTGTTGATGGGGCTTTCTGAACCTTGGCAGGTGTCAACCCTGGCTCTGCCACTTCCTCTCAGTGTGACTGGGTAAGCTATGTCATCTCTCTGAGCCTTGGTTTCACATCTGTAAAATGGGTCAACAACCCAGGCCTCTGAGATTGTCAGCTTCATGAGGGCAGGGATTTTATCTGGCTTGTTCACTGATATGTCCCCAGTGCCCTAGAAAAGTGCTTGGCATGCAGTAGGCACTCAATAACTGTTGAATGAACGTTTGGGATTGTGTGTGTGGATAGTGCGAGTGTGTTAGGGTGTGCCAGGGTCTCAGGCTCCTGAGTTTCCATGGCCCGTGGCTCGCTAGGCTGGGGTGGCGGAGCCCTGAAGGTGGCCCGAGAACTGTGGCCGGGGCAGGGCTTTGTCTCTGGCATTAATGCTGATGGCATTAAGTGGATCTCAGCCCCTCCTAGGCCTTCAGTGTCTCCACTTACCTGCATGGACCCAGACAAGCTGCTGAGATGACCACCTGCCTTGGGTTTGTACCATACCTACACACATGCGTGCGTGTCACTCCTGGGTCTCTCCAGTGCCTGTCATTCTGAGCAGCAGCTGGCAGAGGTGGGTAAGGCGAGGTGGGCCCTGCAGCTGTTTGGACACCCCCACTACCCCACCCCACCCCACCCCTGGTGGTTGAAATAACAGCAGCTCCGGCTTACTGTGTGCCCACTCTGCCGGGCCTGGGGCTCTGCTCTAGGCAGACCCAGTTTTGTTGCATTTCCATTACTGCCCCGTCAGGTGGGCACCATCTCACAGACCAGGAAGCTGAAGCTCGGCAGGAAGACTGACTTGCCCAAGGTTTCAGCAAGGAGGTGGTAGTGCTGAGGTTCAGGCTCCAACTCCTGAGCCAGCTCCTGGCTCACATGCCGCCTCTTGCTCAGCAAGGTCCACTCAAGGAATGGGTCCCTTATGCCATGTGCGGGTGTCCTTTCTGACACAGCCTCAGCATACTCTCTGCCAGGCCCCAGCAGGCCAGGCCTCGTCTGCCAATTTAGAGGCAGACAGCATAGTGGTCAAGAACATGGACAGAGCAAACCTGGGTTCCAATCCCAGCTCTCCCGGTCAACAACTGTGAGCCTCAGGCAAGTAATGAAACCTCTTTGTGCCTCAGTTTCCTCATTTGTAAAATGGGATTGTTGTGAGGATATTTTTCCTTCTAGGTTTCTTTTTTTTCTTAGCTTGTTATCGATATATAAAGCACCACAGGTAGTGCCTGGATTATAAGCTTACCCCCAAACCTGTGTCCAGGTCAAGAAATAGAGTCAGTCAGTCCCCAGAAGCCCCTGTGCCTCTCCCAACCTCCAATAGAGTAGATGAATTTTTCTAGTTTTGTTTTTCTTTCTAAAACTGAGGTAAAATTTACATAACACTGAATTAACTGTTTTAAAGTGCACAATTCAGTGGCCTTTAGTACATTCACAGTGTTGTGTAACTACTGCCTCTGTCTAGTTCCCAAACATTTTCATCTGCCTGAAAGAAAGCCCTGTACTCGCTAAGTAGTCAGTTCTCATTCCCCCTCCTCCCAGCCCCTGGCAGCCACCAATTTGTTTTCCGTTTTTATGGATTTACTTATTTTGGACATTTCATATAAATGAATCATACAATATGTGGCCACAAAAGTCTGGTTTCTTTCACTTAGCATAACTTTTTTAAAAAAAATAAATTTATTTATTTTTTTATTTTTGGCCGTATTGGGTCTTCACTGCTGCACACAGGCTTTCTCTAGTTGCGGCGAGCGGGGGCTACTCTTTGTTGCGGAGCGCGGGCTTCTCATAGCGGTGGCTTCTCTTGTTGTGGAGCACGGGCTCTAGGCGCGCGGGCTTCAGTAGTTGCGGCACGCGGGCTCAGTAGTCGTGGCTCACGAGCTCTAGAGCACAGGCTCAGTAGTTGTGGCACACGGGCTTAGTTGCTCCACAGCATGTGGGATCTTCCTGGACCAGGGCTCGAACCCGTGTCCCCTGCATTGGCAGGCAGATTCTCAACCACTGCGCCACCAGGGAAGCCCCTAGCATAATGTTTTTGAGGTTCATCCATGCTGTAGCACATATCAGTACTTCATTCCTTTTTTTTTTTTTTAATTAATTAATTTAGTTTTGGCTGCGTTGGGTCTTTGTTGCTGCTCGCGGGCTTTCTCTAGTTGCGGCGAGCGGGGGCTACTCTTCGTTGCAGTGCGCGGGCTTCTCATTGCGGTGGCTTCTCTTGTTGGGGAGCACGGGCTCTAGGCGCACGGGCTTCAGTAGTTGTGGCATGCGGGCTCAGTAGTTGTGGCTCGCAGGCTCTAGAGCGCAGGCTCAGTAGTCGTGGCACATGGGCTTAGTTGCTCCATGGCATGTGGGATCTTCCCGGACCAGGGCTCGAACCCATGTCCACTGCATTGGCAGGCGGATTCTTAACCACTGCGCCACCAGGGAAGTCCCTTCATTCCTTTTTATAGCCAAACAATATTCCATTGTATGAATATACCACATTTTGTTTATCCGTAGGTCTGTTGATGGACATCTGAGGTATTGCTGCCTTTTGGCTACTGTGAATAGTGCTGCTATGAACATTTGTATACAAGGATTTGAGTACTTGTTTTCAATTTTGGGGGTGGGTATACACCTAGGAGTGGAATTGCTGGGACGTATATATCCATTAGGTTATATTATTTATAATCTATTATATATAGTTAGATAATGTAGGTAAGAAATGTATAAAATCTGGGTCATACATTCTGTATGTGTAATCTACAGCGTATTCTGTATTTAACTTTTTGAGGAAGCGCCAAGCTTCCACAGGGTTGCACCATTTTACATTCCCACCAGCAGTGCACAGGGTTTCAATTTCTCCACATCCTCACCCATACCTGTTCTTTTTCTTTTAGTTTTTTTGTTTCTGTTTTTGTTTTTTTTAATAAAAGCCATCCTGGTGGGTATTAAGTGGTATTTCGTTTTGATTTGCATTTCCCTAATGACTGATGATGTTGAGCGTCTTTTTATATGCTTGTTGGCCATTTGTATATCTTTGGTGAGATGTCTGTTTAAGTTCTTCACCCTTTTTTTTCTTTTAAGATTTGGGTAAATTATTTTTATTTTTATGCCTATTCATATCTTGTATCAATTATGTTATATATGTATTTTAAGATTTAAATCTTCAAAAGTGTCAATACTGATTTTTGGCATATAGTTCATAGTTTTATACAATCAAGTCTATCAAGTTTTTTTGCTCTTTAATTTTTTTTTTTTACATCTTTATTGGAGTATAACCATTTTACAATGTTGTGTTAGTTTCTGCTGTATAACAAAGTGAATCAGCTATATGTATACATATATCCCCATATCCCCTCCCTCTTGAGCCTCCCTCCCACCCTCCCTATCCCACCCCTCTAGGTGGACACAAAGCACTGAGCTGATCTCCCTGTGCTATGCGGCTGCTTCCCACTAGCTATCTGTTTTACATTTGGTAGTGTATATATGTCATTGCTACTCTCTCACTTCATCCCAGCTTACCCTTCCCCCCACCTTCACCCATTTTTTTAATCAGACTGTGTTTTTGTTGCTTAGTTGTAAGAGTTCTTTATATATTCTGGATATTAGACTCTTATCAGGTATATGATTTGCAAATATTTTCACCCATTCTGTTTGGTTGTCTTTTTATTTTCTTGGTAACATCCTTTGCACAAAAGTTTTTTATTTCAATGAGCCCACTTGATCTGTTTTTTTCCTTTGTTGTCATATCTAAGAATCTGTTGCCAAGTCCAGTGTCACGAAGATTTACCCCAGTGTATTTTTCTAAGAGTTTTATAGTTTTAGCTCTTATATTTAGGTAGATCCACTTTGAGTTAATTTTTTTAAATGGTATATGGTATAGGGTTCCAACTCTGTTCTTTTGTATGTCGGTATACAGTTGTCCCAGCATCATTTGTTGAAGAGACTGGTCTTCCCCCATGGAATGGTCTTGGTATTGTTGTTGAAAATCAGTTGCCCATAAGTATGTAGGTTTATTTTTTGACTCTCAGTTCTACTCCATTGGTCTATATGTTTATCTTTATACCACACTGATTTGATTATTGTAGCTTTGTAGTAAGTTTTGAAATCAGGAAGTATGAGTACTTTTACTTCTTCTTTTTCAACATTGCTTTGGCTGTTTGGAACCCCTTGCCACATGAATTTGAATTCCATGTAAATTTGAGGGTTGACTGTTCCGCAACAGCAAAAAAGGCTATTGCAGTTTTGACAGGGAATGTGTTGAATCTGTAGATGGCTTTGGATAGTATTGTAATCTTAACATCAAGTCTTCCAATCCATGAACACAGGATCTTTGCATTTATTTAGGTCTTTAATTTCTTTCAGCAGTGTTTGTAGTTCTTTAATTTCTTTCAGCAGTGTTTGTAGTTTTTAGTGTATAAATCTTTGCCTCCTTGTGCTGTTGTAAGTGGAATTGTTTTCTTAATTTCCTGTTTGGATTATTCATTGCTGGTGTATAGAAACAATTTGTTTTTGTGTGTTGCTCTTGCTGAATTTCTTAGCTCTAGTAATTGTTTTGTGGATTATTTGTGATTTTCTGTATATAAGATCATGTTATCTGCAAATGAGATACTTTTACTTATTCCTTTTCAAGCTGGATACTTTTTATCTTTTTCTTTTTCTCTGGCTAGAACTTCCATTACAGTGTTTCATAGCAGTGGTGAAAGTGGACATCTTTGTCTTGTTCCTGATCTTAGGGGAAAGTTTTCATCCTTTCATCATTGAGTATGTTGTTAACTTGTGGGTTTTTCATAGATGTCCTTTATCCTGTGGAAGAAATTCCCTTCTCTTCCTAGCTTACTGAGTATTTTTATCATGAAAGAGCATTGGATTTTGTCAAATGCTTTTTCTGTGTCAATCTGGATGACCTTGTGTTTTTTACTCTTCATGATATATACTGCATTGATTGATTTTCATGTATTTGAACCACCCTGGCAGTCCTGGGATAAAACTCACTTGGTCATGGTATATAGTCCTTTTATTGTGCTGTTGAATTTGGGGTTTTGCTAGTTTCTGAACCTTACATACATGGAATCATTTAGTATCTAATTTGAAAGAATTTAACAAGTTAAAACCTATAAGATACTTAGGACAGTGCTTGGCAGGCACAAAGTACCACTATATAGTACTATCTGATCATCATCATCAATTAACGGATAGCCTCATAAGAGGAGACAAAGACATAGAGAAGTGAGGTGACTTATTGGAGCCCACCCTGCCATCCTGCCTCTCCATGTGCTATGTGAGTGAAGGGCCTGGCACACTCTTTGCTTGCCCAGTGGACTGATGATAAAGAGCATTTATTGATTTATTGGTGTGCTGGGCCCTAGCTAGGCTGGGTGCTTTATGTGTGCTTTATATTTGCCATCTCATTTTTTTTTAGCAACTTGAGATATAATTCACATACCATACAATTCAGCCATTTAAAGTGTACAGTTCAGTGACTTTTAGGGTATTTAGAGTTGTGCATCCATCACCACAATCGATTTCAGAACATTCTCACTATCCTAAAAAGGACTCCCCCTTGGCCATCACCCTCCAATCTCCCCCAAGACTCGCCCCCTCCTCAGCCGTAGGCAACCACTAATCAACTTTTCATCTCTGTAAGTTTCCCTATTCTGGACATTTTATGTAAATGAAATCATATAATTTGTGATCCTTCGTGACAGGCTTCTTTCACTTAGCATAAGGTATGATTCATCAACCTTGTAGCATGTATTAATACTTCATTTCCTTTTTTTTTTTTTTTTTTTTGGCCGCATTGCACGACATGAGGGATCTTAGTTCCCCAATCAGGGATCGAACCTGTGCTCCCTGCACTGGAAGTATGGAGTCCTAACCACTGGACCACCAGGGAATTCCCAATATTTCATTTCTTTTTATGACTAATATTAATATTCCATCATACGGATATGTCACGTTTTGTTTATCCATTCATTAGTTGATGAACTTTTGAGTTTCCACTCTTTTTGTTCTTTTAAGATTTATTATTTATTTATTTATTTATTTAATTTATTATTTTTGGCTGCGTCGGGTCTTAGCTGCAACTGCAGCACACAGGATCTTCGTTGAGGCATGTGGGATCTTTCGTTGAGGCATGTGGGATCTTTCGTTGAGGCATGTGGGATCTTTCGTTGAGGCATGTGGGATCTTTTGTTGCAGCACACGGGCTCTTGCGATGTGGTGCTGGGCTTTTCTCTAGTTGTGGCGTGCGGGTTTTCTCTTCTCTAGTTGTGGTGCACGGGCTCCAGGGCGCATGGGCTCTGTAGTTTGCGACACGCAGGCTCTCTAGTTGAGACGCTCGAGCTCAGTAGTTGTGGCATGTGGGCTTAGTTGCCCCGCGGCATGTGGGATCTTAGTTCCCCAACCAGGGATCGAACCCGCGTCCCCTGCATTATAAGGTGTATTCTTTACCACTGGACCACCAGGGAAGTCCCTCCACCCTTTACTATAATGAATAATGTTGCTGTGGACATTTATGTTTTTTGTGTGGATATATGCTTCACCATCTTATTTGAGTCCTTAGCAGCCCTCTGAGGAGTGGGTCTTTAGAGTGTGCACCTGTATGTATGTGGGTACAGGGTGCCTGGATATTCACGGTTAGAAAAAATGGAAGGGGTCAAGGAGCATTTGGAGGGCACAGCAACAGCTATACCCCGCCTGGCACAGTGTTTTGACATTTGATCCACCTGCACAGCTGTACTGGTGAACACCCGCCCATGGGATTTGGCCTTACAGGGCCACAGGGCATGTGTGTTTGGAAGCCTGGGCCTCCCCTGGGACTGGGCCACGCGCTGGCAAGGATGGCTCGCTGCTGGACACACGCTGAGGCAGCTGGTACCCTGAGGCACTGTGGCAGGCGCCTTCCTGCCAGGCATGACCTCTGGATCACTGGGCCCAGCCCAGTGCCCAGCCTGCATTAGCAGGGGCCGCCTCGAGGGTTTCTCCAGGAGAAGCACCCTCCTGCCCACCCTCTTGTCCATCCTCCTCCCACTGTGGTGCCCGTTGTGAGGCACTGCCACGCTGGGCTGGCTGCCCTGACCTCTCTCCCTCCCACCCTGCCTTCGTACAGGTGAATACATCAAGACCTGGCGGCCCCGGTACTTCCTGCTGAAGAGCGACGGCTCCTTCATTGGATATAAGGAGCGGCCCGAGGCCCCTGACCAGACCCTGCCCCCCTTAAACAACTTCTCTGTCGCAGGTGCGTCTCAGGGGCTCAGAGAATGGCTGGCAGGTCTTGGGGACACGTGGGGCTTGATCGTTCTTGGGCTGTGGGCCTGTCTGGGGCCTGTTTGCCCTCAGATCTATTTCCCACCCTTTCCCTGCTCCACCTCTGTGTTACTGGGCCTGGGGGGTGTACTGGTCAGCAGTGGAGAACGGAAAGAAGAGAGAAGCTGGGGCATTTTCCGGCCTTCTGTCCCCTCTGTGGTACCCGAAGTGGTGCCTTCTTGCCAGACACTGACCAGTGAAAGCTTGGCCGGTGCAAAGCCCTTGCCTGGGCCTCACAGAACCTGCCCTCAACCCACTGCCACCTTCCTTCCCCGCTGACCTGATTGGTCACCACATCCTTGTCCCAACTCCTTAGAACATTTCAAAGACACTTACCTCCACCGCCACCTCGTAGCCCAGACCACTGTCCTCTCCCCACTAGCTCCCTGCTCTAGCCTCTTCCCCAGCCTCGCCTCTCGAGGCCACCCCACCTGCTTGCTCTGGAATCCAGCCCCACGCCCCTCTCTGTCCTGCTTAAAGCCTTGTCCTGGTGGCTTTCCTGTGTGCTGGTGACCCCCACGTGGCTGTTCCCAGCCCTGGCTTCCCTCCTGAACTCTCCCCACCTGTGCCAAGGAGCTTCCTGCATGTTTCTCCCTGGGATACCCACCATGGGATACCCACCATGTCCCAAACTGGCCTTTGAGTCTCCTCTCCCTCCCCAACCTTCTCGTACTCCCCATCTCCTTCTCTGGGAGGGCCCTGTTGCCCCCTCATCCTCAGGCCAGAGGCCAGGGCATCGTCCCAGATGCCTCTCCGTACCTCCTCTGTGGCCCATCTACCTGCCTTTCCCTCCCCTCCCCTGCCCCACTCTGGTGTAGCCCCAGCCTCCTGGGCTCCCGGCCTCCATTCTCTCTCACCCTCTACACGGCAGCCAGAGGGATCTGTCTAAATCTGTTCATGTCCCTTCCCTATTTAAAGCCTTCCATGGCTGCCTGCTGCCCTCAAGACAAAGTCCAGATTCCTCACCATGCCCCCTGAGCCCCGCAGGCTGGCCTCTGCTCACCTCTCCAGCCTGTCTCTCACTTCTCCCCGCCTCACACGGCATTGGCTCTTCCCTAAGTAAGCTGGGCCCTCTCTCACCTCTAGGCTTCTGTGCACGACGCACCCGTCTGCCTTCAGGGCTCAATGCAGAGATGCCCCTTCCTCAGGGAAAGCCTCCTGAGCCCCTGGACTGGGTTGGCTGCCTCTTGGGCTCCCCACCCCAGTCACAGCCCTGACCACTGAGCCATCACTGGAAGGGCTGTCTCCCTTCCACATACGCACACTGGACCTTGAGCCCTGCGGGGCAAGGCCAGGGCTGTCTTGGTCACTAAAGTGTCGTGGGGCTGGCACACGGGAGGTGGCTTGGGGAATGTGGGGTGCAGACTGGCATGGCTGTCCCTTTACCCTCCCTGCTCACATCCCTCTTCTGCAGAATGCCAGCTGATGAAGACCGAGAGACCGCGGCCCAACACGTTCGTCATACGCTGCCTGCAGTGGACCACAGTCATCGAGAGGACCTTCCATGTAGACTCTCCGGATGAGAGGCAAGTCTGGGCCTCTGTGTGGCGGCCCTTTGAGAGGCGCCAGGCTCTGTGTGAGGAGAAGGGGCGCAGATGGACAGATTGCCCTGAGCCCCTCCTTAGGAGTTTCCCATCTCAGCCCTTTTGCCAGCTAGGACGTGCAGGGCTTCTCAGCCCTCAGACTCCCACCCACACCGCCCCGTGTCCTCAGACTGGGGGCTGCATTGGAATCGCGGGGGCGCTTGTTAACAGTGAGGAGCTCTGGGCCACTTCGGGACCTCTGATTGGAGATCTGCAGAGGGTCAGGGAGCCGCATTTTTAATGAGCATCTCCATTGATTTTGAGGCAGGTGGTCCAGAGACAGTTTTTTAAAAGATCAATTTAATAATCAGAAGAGATACAGATTCACCTAGTTGAGAAATCAAACAGCAGAAGGAGGTGTCTAGTGAAAGCTTCACTCTCACTGCAGCCCCGTACCACCCCCCGTCCCCGACCCGCAAGTTAACTGCTGTTCTTATGTGTCCTGTAAGAGCTTGCTCACCGTGAACGCGGACGAGCTCACTCAGATAGGACTTCGGTGCCCTGCTCCCCTTGTTTTTTCTTTTTACACAAAAGGTGGCATTGTACCCAAACTGTTCTGAACTTGCTTTTTATTTAATGTATGCTGGGGACTCTCTCTGCTTCAGTATATATAGAGTTGCTGCTGCTGCATTTTTTTTTTTAACAGCTGCACGTCTGTGTCCCCGAGTTTGTTTAGCAGTTCTTTATTCATGGTGACTGGGGTTGTTTCAGCCTTTTGGGCTCATTAGAATAATGAGATAATTATAATTAGATAAGCAATAATTAGATAAGCAGTACCTTGTGCTTATCTTGTTCGACATACTTGTAGTTAAATCTGTAAGATGAATTCTTAGATGTGGGATTGCTGGGTCACAGGGGAATATGCATTTGTAATTTTGAGAAATGCTTCTTTTAGGCCATGTCTAAGAGTGTCCTTACAGCCTTGTGTTTTCAAACGCTTGGATTTTTACCAAACGTTTGGTGAGTTTGAGTGTCCTTTCGTGTGTTCAGGGGCCATGTGAGTTTCCCTTTCTGAACTGTCTGTTGATATCCTTTGTCTGTTTTTCTTTTGGGTACTTGGTCTTTTGCTTATTCATTTCTGAAAGCTCTTTATAAGAGAGCTTAGATCTTTGTAATGAGTGGCAAATATTTTTCCCTCACTTTGTCCCTTTGGCCTTCACTTTGAGAAATATTCCTTTAGCTTGTCTGTGGGGTGAGGATTCAGCTGATCCTCTGGAAAACCCTAAAACAGTGCTGTCCAAGAGAAGTTTCTGCCATGATAGAAATGTTCAATAGCTGTGGTGTCCAAGAGGGTAGCCACTACTCACATATGCCTGTTGAGCATTTGAAACGTGAAATGTGGCTAATGAGACTGAAAATGGAATTTTGTATTTTATTTAATTATCTTAAATTTTTAAATAGCCCCATATGGCTAGTGGCTACCTTTATGGACAGTGCATTTCTAGAGCATACACAAAACAGTATCATAAGACATATTACTGTAATCTATACTGTAATTGTCATTACAAAGCTTTCCAAGATTAAAAATATACCTGCCCCACCATGGGGATGGATGACCATCTCAGGCCCGCTGAGGTGTTACTCAGGTGAAAACTGGGCACAGAAGCATGGGCTGCCAGTAAAAGCAAATTGAGACCGGTAGGTGCATAGGGTCTAGGTGTTGGGCTGAGTTTTGAGGAATGGGTAGGAGTTGGCCATGGAGGTAGGAAGAAGAAGGTGGCTTCAGGAAAAGGGACCAGCATGTGAAAGGCCTGGAGGCGAGGCAGCTTGTCATTCCAGAGACAAGAGGGTTAAGCATCACTAAAGAATCAAGGGCCAGGGGTCTTGGAAGAGGGGAAGCGGAGGCCTTGAAGCTGGCAAGCTCAGCTGGCGCCTGGACTCCAGATGGAGGTCCCCACAGGGCTTGGCAAGCAGTGAATCAATTGGGGTTTGTCACAGGGTTGCTAAAAGATTCAGGGGGATGATAAACAGGAAGCCCTTGACTCAGCAGTACCTGGCACACACTTCGCAAGCCTGGAGAAGGAGCAGTGGGGAGCTGGCAAAACGTTTTAGTAGGCAAGAGACCTGCTGTAGTTTCCATTATAGGAAGATGCCGTGCTCTTTGGCGTGGGGAAGAATCCCTTCACTAAGACTGTGCGGGCTAGAGAGCCCCCAGCTTCCTCCTTCTCTTCGTACCTGCCACTGCCACTGGAAAGAAATCTGATAGGATTGCTCTGAGACCAAACCCCAGATTGCTGACCTTAACCCCAGGGAAGGTGTGAGCCAGAAACCCAGAAGAGGGAGGCTGCTCTGCTCATGGCTCTCCTCACTGCCCTGCCCGGGCCTGAGCCTGGGGAGGGGTGGGGGCCGGGGTGAGGACCGACAGGGGCCACGCTGGTGACTGGTGGTTGCCTGGGTGCTGCAGCGGCCTGCTCGCTTCCTCCCCCAGTCGGCTCTCCCCAGGGCACCTAGAGTGATTCCCCTACTCCCTGCCCCACCTTGTTGTTTCAGGTGGACAGAACAGTTGAAAGAACAGTATCGTAAATGAGCAGCTAGATACCCTGCACCTAGGTTCAGCAATTCAACATCTGCCATGTTTGCCTCATCTGGCTGTGTTTTATGCTGCATCTTGAACTTCTGTTCGTACTTTGTGACACGTTTCTCCTTAATACATCAGCAGGCATCTCCTAAGAATAAGGACTTTCTTCTACAGAATCCTGGTGCCCTTATCATACCTGAGACGATCATTGATAATATGTATTTACTAACATCCTCTCTAGATCTGTGCCGTAGTTGAATTTCCCCAGTTGTCCTCAAAATGTTGTTTTCCAGACCAGGATTTGAAAAACCAAGGTACATGTTGTCTCTTTGTCTTTCTTCCCCGACCATGACATTACTTTTTTTTTGACAAGCCAGACTAGTTGTCTTGTAGGATGTCCCATACTCTGGATGTGTCTTATTTTTGCTTTTTGGCACTGTTTTCTTTGTTCCTCCGTGCCTGTATTTCCTGTAAACCAGAAATAAGGTCTGAAGCAAGGTTGGCAAACTATGACCTGGCCTCTTTTTTTTTTTTTTTTTTTCAATTAATTAATTTATTTATTTTTGGCTGCATTGGGTCTTTGTTGCTGTGCACGGGCTTTCTCTAGTTGTGGCGAGCGGGGGCTACTCTTCATTGCGGTGTGTGGGCTTCTCATTGCGGTGGCTTCTCTTGTTGTGGAGCATGGGCTCTAGGTGCGCGGGCTTCAGTAGTTGTGGCACGTGGGCTCAGGAGTTGTGGCTCGCGGGCTTTAGAGCGCAGGCTCGGTAGTTGTGGCACACGGGCTTAGTTGCTCCACGGCATGTGGGATCTTCCCGGACCAGGTCTCGAACCCATGTCCCCTGCATTGGCAGGCAGATTCTTAACCACTGTGCCACCAGGGAAGTCCCTGGCCTCCTATTTTTATAAGTAAAGTTTTATTGGAACATACCACACCCATTTATTTACCAATTATCTATGACTGTTTTTGCTGTCCTGTGGCAGAATTGAGTAGTGACCGAGCTGTGACAGTGTGATCTGCAAGGCCTAAAATATTTATTATTTGGCCCTTTCCAGGAGAAGTTTGCAGACCCTTGGTCTTGGCAGGTATACTTAATAGTGCATCACATTAGTGTGATCTTTTTAATGTAAATCTTATCTTGTAATTTCTCTGTTTAGAACTCTTAGTGGCTTTTAGTTCCACTTGGAGTAAACTCCAAAGTCGATGCTCTATTCTACAGAGTCCTACATGATCTGGCCTCCTCTCCAGAATCATTTGCTACCACCAATTCCGTCAACTTCAGCCACCCTGGTCTCCATGCTGTTCCTTAAACATGCCAAGCACACTTCCTACCTCAGGACCTTTGCACTTGCTGTTTCCTTTGCTTAGAATCCTCTTCCCCCAGATATCATTACAGTTCTCTTTCTAACTTTGTGAGGTCTCTGCTCAAATGCCACCTTCTCAGAGTGTCCTGCTCTGCCTTCCATGACTGTTACCTTTACCCTGCTTTATTTTTCTTCATAGCATCTATCCTACCTGGTGTGACATTTTCTTTTTTCTTCTTTTTTTTTCGGCCATGCAGTACAGCTTGCGGGATCCTAGTTCCCCAACCAGGGATCGAGCCCGTGCCCTGCAGGGGCCTGCAGTAGAAGCGCGGAGTCCTAGCCACTGGACCACCAGGGAATTCCTGACATTTCCTGTTTATTTATTTGTGCCGGGAATATAACTAGGTGTTCAGTAAACGTTTGTTGAATGAATAAAAGAATAATTAGAACTAACGCTCTGTTGAGCCAGACCTTACTCTAACGTCTTTACATGTATTAACTCATTTATTCTCACAACATTTCTAGGAGGGAGTTCCTCACCTGCTAAAGAGGCATAATGATGGTGAAGCTGAGGCACAGAGAGTTACAGAATAAAAGAAAGAAGAAGCTCTGAAGGGCCTGGGTTTTCCCTACCAGGCAGGGCTGGACCTGGGTCAGCCAAGTCAGCCCATCTGAGAGTGTCTGAACAGAGGGAGACCCCAGATGCCCTCCAGCTGTGAACACCCCTCTGGTTCAGAGGAGGGCCCTTGTTAGGGAGAGAGGTCCCCCTCTGCCATTAGACCAGCAGTCAGCTGTTATTTCTGAGGCTGTGACGAGGACAGGCCTGTGCACTAAGGACAGCTCGGCCACCCCCAGTTCACCGAGCTTCCCTCCAGGGTGCAGTTCGTTCTGCTCAGCAGGGTAGCCCAGGGCTGGGGCCCAGGGTCTGGAGTCAGACCAGCCACTGTGCCACTTCCTCAGTGGGGCTCAGTTCCCTGGCTGTCGTGAGGAACGAAGAGGACATGGATGTGGATGCGCCTGGCCTGGGCGCCCCGTGGAATCGCGCTTGTTGGTGCCTTTTTCTCCTCCGTCTCCTGTGCCCCCGGCTCCTTCCGCCTCGGTCCTGCCGTGGCCTCCTCGTGCTTCCTGTCTCGACTCCCAGTCCGTACCCCACGCAGCTGCCGCCTACTTACAGCCGACATCAGATCCTGTCACCCCCCTGATAAACCCTTCCAGGACTTCCTGTGATGTTAAGGATCAAGACGTAAATCCCTCACACAGTGGCTCATGGAGCTGGGTGTGGCCGGTCCTCCCTCCTACCCTCATCCCTTCCATTCCTCTCTCTCTGTTGGCTCCAGACATGCTGGCACCTGCTGTGCCTTCCACAGACACCCCAGGCTCCCTCCTCGGGCCCTTGGCCACGCTGGTCACTCTGCCTGTATTCTTTTCCCTCTTGGCACTTCGCAGGCCTACCTCCTTCCCTCCATTTCATTTATTTCACAGCTAAGTCCCTGTTCTTGGCACTGGGGATGTCCCACATTCCAGGGGCGTCTTCCAGATCCTGGCTTACATGCCACCTCCTCAAAGCGGCCTTCCCTGACCACCCTCTGAGAAGGGGCTTCCTCTCCAGCCCCTGCCTTGGAGCCTTGACATACTTGTCTTCTCCCTTAGGCCTGGAGCTCCAATGGGGCTTGTTCCCTGCTGCACCCTCAGCACCCAGAACAAGGCCTGGCACGTAGAAGACACTCGGGAGGGATTTGCAGGCTGGCTGGGTGAATTCTCATAACCCTTTGAGGTGTTTACTCTGTGCCTGGCACTGTCCTGAGCGCTTTGTATCGTGTGCTCCCTCACACGACCCTCTGGTCCCCGCTCCACGTGTCAGCCCACTGAGGCACCGGAAGGTCAAGTGGCCTGCCCGGTGTTGCCTCCGGGAAGGGGCAGGACTCCCGACAGGCGGCTTTCCTTCACCCGCTTCTGGGCTCCTCGGCACGGTGGCCCTTATTCCCTGAGCCTTCCCGCGAGTTTGCCCTGCTTGATCCTCCGGGGCCTGGTGGGCCTGGTCTGGGAGGAAGCTGCAGCTCATCAGGGTGGGCAGTGTGGTGCCGGGGCCGGGGGGAGCCCAGGCACGGGGCTCAACTCCGCTGCCTCGTAGCCTTGTGACCTCCGCAGGTGACTCCACCTCCATGCGCCTCAGTTTCCTCATCAGAAGCATGGCCCCTCCCCCTCCAGCCCCCTTGGGGAGCATGGAATGCGGTGATGTGCATTATTTTTCTCTGCGTGTCCCTCGGGGCAGGAGGCTCTTTCCCCTGGGGGCTCTCCTTTGAGGGGTGGAAGGCACGTTAGCCCCGGCCCTGGGTAGGAGCTCCCCTCTGCCCCAGACACCATGTTGCAAACCCTTGAGGAGTATCCTGGACGGAGGCCCTTGCTTTTTCTCTGAAATTCTGAGTGCTGCAACCTTGCCACCTCGGTCCAGTTGGAACAGGATCGGGGGCTTGTCGGGCAGCGGGAGAGTTACCCCCGACCAGCCTCCTGCATCTCCGTGGGTTCTGGCTCCAGATGGGATGGGTCCAGGTCTCACCAGTGTCTTTAGCCCTGTCCTTGAGTCAAGCACTTTCTCTGGGTGCAGGCTTTGCACACAGCAGCTCGCTAGCGTCTCAGTGCCCCCAGTGTACCAAGGAGGGGGCGAGCTGGGAGGCCTGGGCTTGCCCAGGTGGCAGAGTTGCTGTTTGAGCCCCAGCTCTGCTGCCCAGAGAGGCCCCACAGAGCTGCTTCCGGTGCTCCCTCCCGCGGTGTGGAAGCTCCAGTCTTTCGTTCATTCAGGTCCTGTTGATGGACTGCGTTCTCCCTTACAAACAAAGATGATAGCACACTACATATCTTGGTCTGCAAGTTGCTTTTTTTATGTGACAGTCCCTCGAGATCTCTATATGTGAAGTATGTACGTATTTTTTTCTTTTTAGTATATTCAGCACGTCTTAGGAGATCGGTGAATTTCTTTTTTTCTGTCCACGGTCATATACCCAAAGTCAACATTTTAAAATTTCTAAGAGGACAGTTATGATCAGATAAAGCCATGGGATATGCTCCCCCACCCCTATTTTTTTAAAAAACAGGAATATTAATGTAAGGATAGGGATTTGTACTGTTATTTGTTCCAAAGAGGGCACGGGTAAGACGCGTTGAGAAATGCCAACCTGAGGCAGTGGGTCAAGGAGGGAAGAGGCTCGCGCTGCTGTGCCTGGGTGTGCGCTGGGGTTGGGGCTGCTCGGGATTTGGGTTGCCAGTCATTCCCCAGATACTTACCAAGTACCCGCCGGGGTGCTGGCTCACACCGTGTATGAACAGACCAAATCCCTGGCCTCGTGCGGGGGTGTGGACATATGTGGCTTGTGGGGCCCTCAGACTCTGCTCAGGCTTGGGGAGGGCTGGCGTGCCAGCACCTGGTATTTGTGCGCATGGTACACATGCATCTGTCTTGGGAAGCGTGATCTCGTGAGTGACGCCACTTGGACAGGCGGAGCTTCTAGGTGTGAACTGGGACCCATCGGCTTGGTTGCTGCTTTGCTCAGCGAGGCACGGAGCTCAGCCAGAACTGTGCACGTGGCTTTTGTAGACATAAGCAAAATCCATAGGGGGTTCAACAAATACTGGGCTCAGCCACCTAAAATTGTGTGGTGGGTCCAAAATAATGGGGAGGTGTGGACAATTTAGTATCGTTCAGCAGCTTCATATTTTTTTCTTTTTGGTGTGTGGTCTTTCTTACTTACTTCTCCTAGATGCATTTTCCCTCTCTACAGAAAGAACTTTTGCAAGTATCAAAAGAAAATTCTTTCCCAACAAGTTCTACATCATGAGTGACAGAACTAGCGTATTGTTCTTAAACCCGTCTGCCTTCTGCTGGGACCTGCTTCCGTGTCCGCCACCTTCTCTCCCCCATCCCTGCCCCACCAGGATGGTCCCTGACCTGTCCTCGCAGCAGACGGGCACCTCCAGGGAGTCATGTCGGTCAGCTCTTGCCTTGAAGATCTCCAGCTTTTTTGGCTAATGAATGCCTCCTTCTGCCCTTGATTCTCTTTTGCAAAACACTGGTCACTTGTGCACATGAGCTTGTCATTCGTTCTGAGGGACTCAGAGGAGCACTGTCTCTCTCTCGTTCAAGGTTCAGGGTGGCGGCTTATTTTCAAGGGGCTGTGAAGAAAGGCAGTCTCCCCTCTAGTCACGTAATTGCTGCCTGACTTCAGGTGGCCCTCAGGTCCGGCCCCTTCTGGGACACAGATGGTCTCTGTCCTTGTTCTGCTGTTGCCCTGTCCCGCCCACCACAGCCAGAGGGTCTGTCAGATTTCAGTCTGGTCCCTCCAGCTCCACTAGGTCAGACACATCTCAACAAAATGCCCGAAGGTGCTTGGCCATTTGCTCGTCCATCGTGGGGCGTGGGGCTCGGCCTTTCCTGCCCCGAGGCACAGGCGCCCCAGGACTCTCAGCTCCCTGGATGTGTCCCCGCACAGGGAGGAGTGGATGCAGGCCATCCAGATGGTTGCCAACAGCCTCAAGCAGCGGGGCCCGGGGGAGGATCCCATGGACTACAAGTGTGGCTCCCCCAGCGACTCCTCTGCAGCCGAGGAGATGGAAGTGGCAGTTAGCAAGGCGCGGGCCAAGGTGGTAAGTGCTGGGAAGGCAGGTGGCCAGCCGTTGGGGCCTACCAGTCTGTGAGCACCCCTCTTCCTCTCAACCCTGGCCCTGCCGCCCTTGATTTCCATACCGAGAGCACGGGCCCAGCCAGGACACTTCCTGACTGCCCTGTAGACTGGATGATTTCAGGTTGTAGATGCCCCGGTGCTGCTCTGGGCCCACAGGGTGAGGGGCAGCCTTATCCCGGGGGGTCGTGAAGACCCGTCTACCCCCACGTCAGAACCCTAGGCTCAGCCTCCCAGGGCCCCGTCCCTGGGACAGCCGAATGGTGGGAGAGCCTTGGTCTGAAGGCCACTTCAGAACAAACAGTTGCTGCCCGCAGCCTCCCTTCCTGCTCCTGCCTGAGCATTTTGGCAACAGTGTCCTTTGATTTTTCCCTTTTCTTTGTTAAAATTTCTTCCCATGGGCCACGTGCCAAACACTGACTGTCCGACTCTCTCCCCATCCCGGGCAGACCATGAATGACTTCGACTATCTCAAGCTCCTGGGCAAGGGCACCTTTGGCAAAGTCATCCTGGTGCGGGAGAAGGCCAGCGGCCGCTACTACGCCATGAAGATCCTGCGGAAGGAGGTTATCATCGCTAAGGTGGGCCCTCCCAGGGCTGCTGCAGGCTGGCTGCTGTGGGGGACACAGTTCGGAGCCCGACGGTGGTCAGGAGCACGCGCTGGGCGGGACGCTTCCCGGGTCTGCTGCTGTGTCCCCCAACCCAGACCCATTGCTCAGTCCTGTGAGTCCCCGGAGAAGGGGAGCCTGAGGCCCAGAGAGTGGGGCCCTGCCTGCTGAGTCCCCCACCCTCTGGGCACCAGGAAGGAGGGTGGGGGGAGTGTGACTGGGGCCTCACCCAGCAGGTGCTGTCAGGCCTGAAGGAAGCCCCTGTGGCAGCAGAGGGCCTGTGGGGAGGCCACAAGGGTGGGGCTTGGCTCAGGGTGTCTCAGGAGGAGGCTGGGCCAGGAATGGAGTTCTATTCCTTTTTTTCCTTATTTAAAGTTTTTAAAATAGGAAATTCCTAACATACATAAAATTTTTTAAAGAAAAATAAATATAATGGACTCCCATTTAGCAGTCATCAGCTTCAACATTAACTAACATTTGGCCAGTCTTGTTTCATTACCTTTGCCCTGCTCGTTTTTTGTTCTGGAGTACTTTAAGGCATGTCCTAGACATCACAGATTTTCAGCCATACCTACTTAGATGTGTATTTTTAACAGATGATGATTTTAAAGACTATAATCATGGTACTGTGATCATATCCAACAGAATTAACAATCCCTGGTGTCATCGGTCCACGGCAGGCTTTCTCAGCCTCAGCACTGACATTTGGACCAGACCATGCTCTGCTGTGGGGCAGTCTTGTGCACTGTGGGACATGTAGCAGCACCCCTGGCCTCTACCAGGGCACCCCTCCACCCCCGAGTTGTGACAGTCAAAAATGTTCTTTGACATTACTACTGATGTTATTACATTATCTCCTGGAGACAGACTCGCCCAGTGGAGAGCCAGTGTCTGGGCACTGCAGCTCCCTGGGCTACTGCCGTGCACTCAGATACCAAACTCAAGCCCATGTTAGAGTCCTGGGAGGGGAGGGCCTGTGACGCTGTGCTGGGCCCGCCCCCTGAGTTTCTGATTCATGGGTCCGAGGAGGGGGCCCGATAATTTGCATTTTTCCAAGTTCCCAGGCGACGCTGATGCTGCCAGTGTGGGGACCACACGTGGAGAACCGCTGCTCACAGCCTAGAGTCCTGATTAGATCCAGGTCCTTCAAGAACATTTATAGGTGGTGATTCCCGTGGCCTGTGGCATCACCTTAAGGGTCTCAAAATGTCTGCTCGCCCCCCCACCAAGGATGTCAGAATTGACCGTGGGTTCAGGTGGTGATAGCCGGATCCTCCCTTGTGAAGTCACCGTCAGCTTCTCGCCTTATGGTTCTGAGAGCGAGCCACGGAGTGTGCTTGCCGGGGCCTGGAGTTTCATCAGGGCTTGTGAATGGAAGCGTTCTGCTCCTGCCGTTCTGTCTGTGTATTGACTAGGAATGGAACTGGATATCACCAAGATGTTGCTCCCCCATCTCTCAAGTGGGGCGAGGTGGGGGTGGCCGACATGGTGGTGCCCTCCAGCCCCTCACCCAGCCTCTGTCTGCAGGACGAAGTCGCCCACACGGTCACCGAGAGCCGGGTCCTCCAGAACACCAGGCACCCGTTCCTCACTGTGAGTAGCACTCTTGTTCCAGGCAGGGCCTCGCCTGCCTGTGGGGCCTCCGGGCCGGCCCCCTAGGACAGAGCTCAGGGAAAGAGCCTGACCCCTACCACTATGAAGAACAGACTTGGTGTTGGCCAGATGGCTGGGGCACAGTGTTGTGGGCTCTCCGGGCAGCCTGAATCAAGACACCAGGGGTGGCAGCTTCTTCGTAGATGGTGCCTTCATGTCAGCACCTCAGCCGATTGATGATACCAGGTTATAAGATGGCCCCAGGAGAGCATGGCTGCTGTCTTTATGGGTTAGAGGCGCTTTGTCCAGCTGGTCGGAGTGGGAACGTTATTTTTTTATGTTTTAAGAGGTAATCCTAGGAGCAGATGTATTATTATTGTGCTGCCTATCAACTTAGGCTGAGCAGACATCTCTTTGGCTACAGTCTCCATCAAGGCCAGCAGCCATCAGTTGAATGGACCAGGTTGAAGATGGCTTATGGGTTGTTTCTGTAGCTCACTTGCTGGCCAGGTGTCCTACTGAGCCAAAGCACTTGTTCAAATGAAATCTTACGAGGTTCTTCAGTGTAGAAGACAGGGAGCAGTAGAGTTGTTGTGAGCAGGGGGTCACCTAAGGGTCCTCTTAGGAACTCTCTGTAGGGCTCCTTAGAACGCAGTTTGAGAACTACTTGTTTGTTGGCAGATCGCTTGTCCAGCCTGTTTTGGGGGTTGGCTCCCAAGCCATTGCCAACTCCCAGCCAGCAAACCTCGTGTGTGTGTGTGTGTGTGTGTGTGTAGGTTTAACCCATTTGACTGTAACATGGGAGGAGGAGAGATGTGAAACAGCTCTGGTTGCTCAGAACATAGTTTCTCCCCTGGCTGTGCCTCTTGGAGGCCTAGTTGAAGGCAGAAGACAGGATCGTTGAGCACAGTAGCCCTTTCCCTGCTGTCAGGGCATGAGCTCACTCATACGCCACAAAAGGTGGAGCTGAGATCTGAACCCTGGCCGCCTGATTCCCACGGCCTGAGCCAGGGTGGGGGGGTGTATGTGCAGAATCAGCAGCGCCCCTGCCTCCCAGGGCCGAGCGGAGAGCCCTCCTTCTTCCCACCTCCTATCCCGCCTTCCTTCCCCACAGGCGCTGAAGTACGCCTTCCAGACCCACGACCGCCTGTGCTTCGTGATGGAGTACGCCAACGGTGGCGAGGTGAGCTGCGGCTGCCCCCAGGCTGCCTTTCTGGGTGTGGGGGGCAGAGGGAGACTTAGTGGGTGTCATCTTGTTCCATCCGCCCCCCTCCCCTTGAGGCAGGCATCACCATTTCTGTCATGCAGGAGGGGAAACAGGCTCAGAGCAGTTAAGTGACTTGTCCAAGTTCCCACAGCTAGTGAGTTGGTAGGCAGGATGCAAACTGAGGTCCAGAAAGCCGTGCAGAGGACTGTGTGGGTGGTTGGCCAGCAGCGCTACAAGGACGTTCTTAAAGGCCGCGGAGAAAGCGTCTGCGGGTCAGAACCCCCACTCCTCTGCTGTCAGTGCGGTCTCCTGATGAGAGCACTCAGCCACTTGCCGTCGCTCACCCGTCACCCGCTGCTCGTCCCTCACACCCTTCTCTCTGCACGCAGGGGTCACTCACTGGCTTCATCTCTCCCATTTGGTCTCACAGCTTGTCACTTGCTCCTGAGTCATGGTCCTCTGCTTCCTGGCTGTCGCTCCTCGTTCGCCTGCCCCCTCCTGCCTCCCGCCTTACTCTGCACTCGGCACTCAGCGCCTGGTGTCTGTCCTTCACTCTTTATCCCTTGCTCTTTTTTTCTTTCTCTTTTCTTTTCTTTTTTTTTTTTTTGGCTCACGTGAGTTCTTCTCTACTCACCGCCCCTCACTTGGGCTTTCCTGCCGTCACTTGCCGGTTCGTGGGGCAGGCGTCACCTCGTCACTGGGCTGGGTGCCGGGGCCGCACACGGTCCCCTCCTCCCCTCCTCTGGGCCGGGGTCTCACCTCCCCTGCCTCCTCTGCTGGCAGCTGTTCTTCCACCTGTCCCGGGAACGCGTCTTCACGGAGGAGCGGGCCCGCTTCTATGGCGCGGAGATCGTGTCAGCCCTGGAGTACCTGCACTCGCGGGACGTGGTGTACCGGGACATCAAGGTGAGCGCGCCGTTGCCTCCTGGCTGCGCAGGCCGCGCACCGGCCTTCTGCCCGTCTGCTGAGCGTCCGCCTCCATGGAGGGTCTGTCTGTCTTGTCCTTCTCGGAGCTGAGCCTCCCACCCAGGCCCAAGGTGGTGGTTCCACAGCAGGTGGCCCTGCGTGGGGCCCTTCCAGGCTTCCTGCTGTGCAGCCAGAGGGTGTCGGTTGGTCCAAGCGCTTTAGAAGATGGCCCGGCCGAGCCCACCAACGCCAGACACACGTGTCCCCTGTGAGACAGTCATTCTGCCTAGGCGCATGCGCGGGAACAGGTGCCTGTGTCCATCTCAACATGGACGCACACGCTCCTAGCAGCACTGTGTACACTGACCCCAGACTGGAAGCAACCCGAGTGTCCGTTGTCGGAAAGCGGGTGAAAGACATGGAGGTGTATCCATGGAACTCTGCAGTGGAACTCTGCACAGCAGTTCAAGAGGACAAACTACAGCCACACACGATAGCCTGGGCGGGTCTCACGGGCTAAGGCTGAGGGCAAAGCCAGAACAGATGAGGTGAATCTGTATCGTTTACAGTGTGTATATAGGTGGAAAAAATTTTTAAAAAGCAGAGAAGTAAAGTTCTTTCTGTGTTGGAGGAGGTGGTGGCTAATAACAGGGAAGGGGCACGTGGGGGCTTCTGAGGGGCGGTGGTGTTCTTTATTGACCTGGCGGAGGTTACACAGAGGCCCTCTAAAGTGCCCATTTGTGTTAAGTTTAGGAAAAAAGAGAAGAAAGATAGTGTTCCTTACGTCCAAAGTGTGACAGCCGCAGCCTGCAGCGGGGGAAGCAGTTTGGGCAGGACCTGGCTCCTGTCTCTCCCTGCCCTGCTTTTTACCAGCTCCCTGGGGGCAGTGGGCGCTGGGGAGGTGCCGGGTCTGGCTTCCCCCTGAGCCTCGGAGGGCCTAACCCTGTGCTGGGGTGTGACCTCTGGTCCCGCCTGGAGCCCCTGGCACAGCTGCCACTACCCCAGGCCACAGCCTCCTCCAGGGAAGGGCAGGGGTGTGTGGAGTTTCAGGGGTGGCAGGAAACCCTGAGATACGTTGTGTCCCTGACACATTGGCTTTTCCAACAGCTGGAAAACCTCATGCTGGACAAAGATGGCCACATCAAGATCACTGACTTCGGCCTGTGCAAAGAGGGCATCAGTGACGGGGCCACCATGAAAACCTTCTGTGGGACCCCTGAATACCTGGCGCCCGAGGTATCTGGGGCCGGAGGGCCCAGGGGCGTGTGAGGCCAAGGGAGGAGGGGGCCCTCAGCCCTGTGTGCTTCCCCCGCCCAGGCCCTCTGAGGGCAGGGCTCCAATTCTTTCGGTGGCCCTCCCAGCCCCGGGCAGGGCCGTGTCCCCCTTGGGCCCCTCCCAGCGCCTCGGCCCCGGGGGCGTGGGCCGGGCACCTTATTGCGCCTCCCCGCTCAGGTGCTGGAGGACAACGACTACGGCCGGGCGGTGGACTGGTGGGGGCTGGGCGTGGTCACGTACGAGATGATGTGCGGCCGCCTGCCCTTCTACAACCAGGACCACGAGCGCCTCTTCGAGCTCATCCTCATGGAGGAGATCCGCTTCCCGCGCACGCTCAGCCCTGAGGCCAAGTCCCTGCTTGCTGGGCTGCTTAAGAAGGACCCCAAGCAGAGGTGAGGGCTGGCGTCTGCCCCGCCCAGCCCAGTGTCACCTGCCACGTCCCTCGGCCTGGAGGGGGCAGCGTCCACAGGTGCCCTCGCCGGTGGGATGCTTGGTGTGTGTGGATCATCCCCACAGCTGGCACTTAGGGAGCGCTCCCTTGGCTAGGCCTGTCCTTAGCCCTCTGGCCTCCCTGCCTTGTTTCATGGGGACACTGAGGAACAGGGTGGCCCTGTACCCAGCCTAGGGTGGCAGAGCCAGGATGTGAAGCGGCCGTCTGCCAAGCCCACCCTCTCAGCTCGCAGGATGTGACCCTGGGCACAGGAGCTCCCTCCCTGAGCCTCGGATTCCTCCTCTGTGAGGTGGTGGTCTGTGGCGGGACAGAATCATTAAAGGTTGTTCAGGGCCTGCACGTCGCAGGTCCAGGCCTGCACCGACAGCCCGTCTCCCAGGCCCTGGCTGCCCCGGGAGGCGGGTGCTGATGGCCGTCTCTGCCCAGGCTCGGCGGGGGGCCCAGTGATGCCAAGGAGGTCATGGAGCACAGGTTCTTCCTCAGTATCAACTGGCAGGACGTGGTACAGAAGAAGGTGAGCACCACTGCCTGCCTGCTGCCCGCAGGAGCCCGGCCGCTCCTGGGCAACCTTGGCTGAGGCCTCCGTTTCTCAGGCACCTGAGCCTGGACTCGTCTCCTCCACAGCTCCTGCCACCCTTCAAACCTCAGGTCACATCTGAGGTTGACACAAGGTACTTTGACGACGAGTTCACCGCCCAGTCCATCACAATCACACCCCCGGACCGCTGTGAGTGTCTGAGGCCCCCTCTCCCCGTGGGCCTGGCTGGGCGGTGG
Organism: Eubalaena glacialis; assembly: GCF_028564815.1. Taxonomy (NCBI): domain Eukaryota; kingdom Metazoa; phylum Chordata; class Mammalia; order Artiodactyla; family Balaenidae; genus Eubalaena; species Eubalaena glacialis. The sequence continues at coordinate 57,004,149 of NC_083733.1, read as the reverse complement.
AGGGGTGGGGTCTGCTCTTGGCCCAGTTCTCCAGGAGGAAGCTCACAGGTCCCCCTCCGTGTCTGGGCATTTTACCCTGCAGTATGTTCGCCAGGGCTTTCGCCGTTGGCCCACTGGTGGACCTGGTGAGGGTCACCAGGAGCCATTGGCCGCAGCACTCGGGGGAGAGGTCTGGGCAGGAGACACTTGAGGAGTCATCAGTGCCCACAGTTGTCTCCCAAGTTGCTCAGGTGTTTGGGGCTGGATGGGTTTGGTGATTCTGTAGCTGTTTGAGTTCTTACTGTCACCTGCCCAGTGCTGGAGACACAGCAGTGATGAGACAGGCCTGGGCCCTGCCCTCAGGGAGCTCAGAGTCCAGGTGGGCTGACAGCCCAGAGTGATCAGGCCTGTGGTATTAGAAGTACAGGGTCTGGAGAAGCTCAGAGGAAATGCCTGACTTGGCCTGTGAGTCATGGCTTCCTGGAGAAGGAGACATGGCAGCTGAGACTTGCTCTTGGCAGAAGGAGTGGCATGTGGGACTCCCAGAAATGGGAGCACTACAGAGGTCAGAATAGATGGGGGAAGGGCGAGGGCATCAGGGCCAGAGCAGGAGGATCTTGGGGGCCACTGGAGGAGTACGGACGTGTTGCACGGGGAGCCATGGAAGGGTCTTGGGCAGGGGAGGGAAGGGTTACATCAGGGCTTTAGCAAGTACCCCCTCCTCGGCTGCATGTGGAGGGGAGGATTGTTGGGGGTATGAGTGGTGCCCAGGGCAGGGGCTGGGCCACAGAGGTCTGGGCTGGACCCCGGTGTGGCCTGGGGCAGAGGAGCTGGGGGGAGCTCGGGAGGCTGAGTGAGCAGGCTGTGGGGCCCGTGGGCCAGGGCTCTGGCCTGGGGTGGAGCTGTGGCTGAGAGGCTGGGTCTGCGAGGAAGCCCCTGAGCCTCGGTCCGGTGGTCCCCGTTCTCGTTCTCGGGGACAGCGCGCCAGCTGGGGCTTGCACTGTGGTCTGGCTGCAGCCCTTCCTGGGGCTGGGTGGGGTGCCTGGGCCCTCTGCAGGCCGGTTCTCCCCAATCCACCTCCACCGACCCCGCAGATGACAGCCTGGGCTCACTCGAACTGGACCAGCGGACCCACTTCCCCCAGTTCTCCTATTCGGCCAGCATCCGAGAGTGAGCGGAGCGAGCAGCGCTGCCCGCCGCCGCCGCCGCCACGGGACGCACGCGCGGCTGCCATCGCCACCGGGGGGCTTTTTTAAAAACTTTTTATTTTGCCTTTTTTGTTTGTGTCCCCATCCCTCACCTCCTGACCCCCATTTCCAGTTTTTTCTTCAGCCCTCTGCCAAACTCACCTCAGCGGTCCTAGTGGCCCTGCCTACAGGATCCTGTCCTGCCCTCACCTTTGTGCCCAGACCAGGATTTGGGAGACTCTCCACTGCCTGCCCCAGGACCAGGCCTTTGGGCAGTTGGAGAGATGCCGGTTTTTAATCAACATAAAGCCCCAGTGAGGGGTGAAGCATGGAGCCGTGGGGCCTACCTGAATTTCTGGCTGGGGCGCCCACAGGCAGCCCTGCCTCTGGGTTGCTGCTTCTGTCAGAGGCTGCCTTCTGGTGGGCCGCCCGGTGGACAGCGCCCTGGTGCTGCCTTCCTTGCCCTGTCGTTAGGCTCGGAGTGGCCTGGCGTGGGGCAATCCAGCCCCCTTCTCCCATGGGGGCGGAAAAGCAATAATATCCAGGGATTGGGGGTGCGGGAGTAGGCGAGGGCCTTTGGAAGCCGCATGCAGGATTGGGGGTTCAGGGCTCCCTCGTGGGGAGGGGGCCTGCTCTACCCTGTGGGGAACCGGGACGGGGCCCAGGGGGTGGGCGCTGCCTCCTGGCCCTGTCTTCCCCCATCCCCTAAGCTGCTCTCCTGACCCTGGGGATGAGGCAGGAGGAGCATTTGGGGGCTGACTTCCCCACCCAACAGCCCCGTGCCTTACCAGGGCTTCCTTCAGCCGGCCTTACCTCCTGCTGGAGCCCGGGCCTGGCCCCGGCTCCTCCTGAGGATGGGGGCCGGGATGTCCCCCTTCTCTCTGCCTGGGGCGGAGGGGCGCCAGCCTCGGCTGTTACACATCTCGCACCGAGACAGTATTGGGCCCGGTGGACTTGGGTCGAAGAGGGGGTGGGGCTGGGTGTCTGGTACGAACCGAGGTAGGGGCCTCTGCGAAGGGAGGCTCCAGGCCACCTCACTCCTTCCCCCTCTCCGGGCCCCGCGTTCTGCAGCCTTAAGGTGAACGTGTCAGTGCTCTGGGCACTCAACGTGCGTGCCTCAGGCTGTATGTGTCTGTGGGTGTGCCTGTGCATCTGGGATGCAGATGCACGTGGGGTGTGCGTGTGTGCATGTGTGTTGGGTATGTGTGTGCGAGGGCAAGCGAGTACCGGCCTCGAGTGTGCGTGGTGTGTGGGCTCGGGCCCCGCCCCTGGCTCAAGCATTTCAACCCGAGGGGGAGGGGTGCTAGCCTAGCAGGGGAGCCACACCTGAGGTCCACTTGTTGCCCTGTCCCCCCTGCCTCGTTCCCCCCAGCATCTCTGGGGTTTGGGATTTAGTTTCTGTGCTTTTGATCACCCCAGCCCACCTTCTGTAGGTAGGTCACAGAGAGACATTCTGGGGGGGGGGGGTTGGTTTGGGTGGGTGGGTTCTGACTTTTCCTGTCTGTGTGTGTTTGTCGTTCACCTGACAGTTCTCCCTCCTCCCCACCGGCCTGTCCCCATCCCTCGTGTTTGTACGGTACAAGCAATAAAGACACTCATTTCAGCCTGGGGCCCACCACTCTGGGCCTTTCCTTGCTTCCAGAGTCTGGCCCCGGGCATCAGCTGCCTCCTGCTCCCGTCCTTCTGGTCACAGGGCCTGTTGAGCCACGAGGAGGGGGTGAGGTGTGCTCAAGCTCAGGGTGGAGGGTGGGGGCCGCTGGGGGGGAAGCTGCCGAAGAGTTGGGGGAAGGCGCCTGGGCGGGAGGTACAGTGGACTGAGACCATTGCAGTCCCTCGGAAGCTGCTTAGGCAAAAAGAGGTGGCGTGGAGAGACGGGGGTGGAAGGGGTGCGAGGTGTTGCTGGGCCCTGGAGTGGGCGTGGGAGGGAGAGGACTCATTTCCTGTGGCCCTTGAGCCCTGGAAGGGGGCACTGCCTGCTCGCCCCATCTTACCTATGGCCCCCAATTCTGACACAGAACCCTTGGCGGATCAGTGGGATGTGTGGTGGCAGTCGGCTGGGAGCACCTCAGGTTGGGTTACAGCCTTCACAGCTCTGGGACCCCTCTGGCACCTGTCCCTTTAACCCTGGAGTTACCATGCTTGAGTCACTCCTCTCAGACCCCAGGGCCAGGGCTGCCCCTGCGGAGCCCTGGCACAGGTGAATTTAATGTCAGATTTTGCCCGAAGGTGTAGGCCTTCACACACACGGAGCCTTTGAGATTGTAAATGGGGGTAGAGGAAAGGTCAGATGCTACAACCAAGACTCAAGGAATTTTTTTTGTTTTCTAATTTCATATGGACTTTATTATGAATTGAGTTACAAAAGTATGTCCTGGTGGTCATATGATAAACGTCAGAGAGGCTTATAAAGAAAAGCCTTTTAAAAGCAACTATACTCCAATAAAAATTAATGAAAAAGAAAAGAAAAGCCTTTTACTCTTCCCTCTTGTCCAGCCCCTGGAGGTGCCCGGTGCTAGAGTTCCTTGTCCCACCACACTGTCACTCAGACCTTCGTGTGGGTCTAGCCCCGCATCTACCTCAGCCAATTAGTGGTGTCTTAACAGCCCGCGGAGGCCTCCCCTGGGTCCCTCAGCTGCTGCCCTCAGTTGAATGTATATCCGTAGATGTAGTGGTGCTTCTTATTTCGGTAGGAGAACTTTTCCCAAATAGGGAGTTTTAGAGGGGAGTGTTTTAATAAATTTTACCAATTAGGAAAATTAAATTTTGAATAGATCTGTCTTTTGTCACGTGCATTTAGACAGTTTCACGAGTTTTGTGAAAGGAGGAGGAAACTCAAAACCACCCCCAGGCCTTGAGCGGTCATTCTGGTCCTCATGTTACCCCTGTGCCAGTGGACACAGTGCCGTGAAAGGCTGTCCCTCTGTCTGCATAACTCCTCCCAGCTGAGGTCGTCAAGCTGCTGGGCTCTGTACTGCTGCATCTTACCCCTCCCCCTTCCTGCCGGCATATGTACATCAGTAGGCTTGCTGGGTCATTGGTAGAAACGAGATCCTCCTCTCTGAGCCACTTTTCTGCATTTGGGGGACTCCTCGTGGACACTTGTCATGCCTCCAGCTGCTTCACGAGCTTTCTCTGCTTTCTCGGGTTGGATGTGCCTCAACTGATTCAGCTGCCCCCTGTCGACAAGAATTTACTTGGTTTCCAGTTTGTTTGCTGCTACCAGCAGTACTGTAATAAACCTTTGACAGTGTAACAATCCATCTTATCGCGCTTGTGCTTTTTAAATTTTTGTGGCCTACATTCTAGAGTTGCTGTATTTTAATACATGCCAGATAGCTTTCCCCAAAAGTGTAGCGATTCACATATTTTTAACTTTAATTTTGAAATAATTGCAGACTCGTTGAAAACTTTGAAACTTTAAAGAATAGTACCACAGTGATTCTAGGACTGGAGCAGAAAATGTACAAGATGAACCCGAGCATCTTGTGCCCGAAAATAAAGACCTACTAGAACCAAACCAAACCCTCACTGACGGGGCATTGAAGGGACACAGGAGCCAATGGGAAAGAGCCCCCAGTGGCCACAGCTGAAAGCAATTTGAGCAACAATAAATAGCATAGTATTGGGTTTTACCCAAGGGGTAAAGTAAATGAGTCTGTGCTGATACAAATGACAAATGGTGAGAACAGACATATCTCTACAGAATTCCAGATAATATCTGTAAATAGTCTGCCTTCAAAGAGGGGAAACATGGCCCCCACTCCTTTGGTATGGACTGCAAAGTGACTTGCTTCCAAAGAGTACAGTATGGAAAGGGGGGAAGGCAACTGTTTAGTGGAGAAAGTGGAGCTGCATCAGGCAGGTGGTCAAGGTCAACGTCAAGTGGTGAATCATGTCGGCAATGTGTACCTCCTATGGGAGGCGATTAGATGATACTTTACCTCTGGGGTCTTTCTGAAACACTCTCAGTCTAATAAAGAGAAAACACGCATCAGGAAGATTCCAGCTGAAGGATGTTCTGCACAAGACCCGACCACTGGTTCTCAGAACTGTCAAGGTTGTTCAAACGAGAGCCTGAGAAGCTGTCACAGCCAAGAGAAGCCTTAGGAAACATGAAGACTAAATGTAATGTGTCCTGAATGGGGTCCTGGGACAGAGAAGACATTAGGTAAAAAGTCAGGAAATCTGAATAGTGCGTGGACTTGAATAATACTATGTCCCTATTGGTTCATTAAATTGTGACAAGACCACACTAAAGTGTTAATAGGGGAAACTGGGTCTGGGTATGTGGGAACTCTGTCCTCTCTTTGCAACTTTCCATAAATCTCCAAAATTTATTTTTAAAAAGTACGAAAATTTTTCATCTACCCTTCACGCAGGTTCTCCGTGATATCCTACACTGACTTTATCCACACCCCCCCCCCGATATTTATGTATCTGTCCCAAAACAAGAACATTTTCTTACATAATCACGGTCCAATTATCAAGGTCAGGAAGTTAACATTGATACAATGCTTTTCTCTTGGACCTTGATCAGATTTTACTAATAGTCACATTAATGTCCCTGAATACGAAAGAAAAGTCCTGGCTAATGACTCAGTCCAGGCTCACACGTTGCATTCAGTTGTCTGGTTTGAAGCTTACAGGGCCGTTATTTTGCAGAATGCTCCTCAATCAGGGTTTGTTGCCTGATGTTTCCTTGTGGTTATATGTAAGCTATTTTTGAAAGGAATTCCCCGAAATGAGATGCCCCTCTCAGTGCATCCTATCAGGAGGCACATGAGGTGATCTGTCCTTTTCCTGGTGATGACTTGGATTCCTTGGTTAAGGTGGCGTCTGTCAGATTTCTCCTCTGTAAAGTTACTACTTTCCCTTTGTAGTTATTTCGTACAGGCATATCTCATTTTATTGTGCTTTGCTTTATTGCACTTGGCAGATAACTGCATGTTTTACAAATTGAAGGTTTGTGGCAACCCTGTATTGTCAGATGATGGTTAGCGTGTTTTTTGTTTTTCTTTTGTTGTTTTGTGTGTGTGTGTGATTTTTTTTCAATAAAGCATTTTAAAATTAAGGTATGCACATTGTTTCTTTGGACATAATACTATTGCACACTTAATAGACTACAGTATAGTGTACACAACTTTTATATGCACTGGGAAACCAAAAAAAATTGTGTGACTCACTTTATTGGGATATTTGCTTTACGGGGGTGGTCTGGAACCAAACCTGCACTGTCTCTGAGGTCTGCCTGTACTGTGTAGAGATACTCTGAGCATATGAATATCCAGGTTCTCATCAGGGGTTCAGGCAAAGGGAACAGCAAGTGCAAAGGTCCTGAGGCAGGCAGGTGTCTGATGTGCTTGGGGAACATAAAGAAGACAGGGTATTTCAAAAGGACTGAGGAATGGGGAGAGTAGAAGGAAATGAGTTTAGAGAGGTAACAATGTGCCAAAAGGACCTTGTGCTGAAGGTAAGGAGTTTGTTTTATTTTAAGTATGACAGAAAACCAGTGGTCCGGGATCTCACACTCTTCTCTCTGCTCACTTTTCCAGCCTCACTGACCTCTCAATGCCTGAAAATAGCAAGCTCTCCTACCTCAGGGCCTTTGCTCATGCTGTTCACTCCACCTGGAATATTCTCACCTCTCTTTGCGTTTCTGGCTCCTCCGCTTACAGGTTTCAGTTTCAACATCACCTCCTCAAAGAGGCCCTTCCAGATGATTTAAAAATTACATCCAGCCTGGTCACTCATTCATTCAACAAATGTTTGAGTACCGACTATGTGCCAAGCCCTGTTCTAGGCACTGAGAATACAGCAATGAAAAACAAAAAACTAGATAAGCCCTACCCTCATGGGGTTCACATTCTAGTCAGGAGGGAGACAATAAATAAAGCAGTAAGTGCTAAGAAGAGAATAAGTGCATAGAAAGAATGGGAACAGGAAGTGCTTAGGATGGCACTTTTTATGGAGAAGGTAACATCTGAGTAAACACTTCACAGGAAATGAAGGATCTCTGACGGAAGAGGTTCCACGCAGAGGGAATAGCCAGTGTAAAGGCCCTGAGGTAGGACTGTGCCTGGTGTGGGTGAGGATGAGCCAGGAGGCCAGTGTGATGGGAGAGGAATGAGTGAAGGGGATAGGAGATGAGCTCAAAGGTGTGTTTGGGATGGGAAGATAATATAGGGCCACTTGGACTTTCAACTTGAGGGATATGGGAGCCACAATGTTCTGAAGAGAGGCAGAGTGTGATCTGACTTATTAGGTGTCACAGGGTCATTTCCAGCTGCATGTGGGTAGCAGACTGTAGAGGATGGGTACAGGGAGAGCAGTGAAGAGGCCGCTGCACTAGTCCAGACCGATCGCTGGTGACTTGTGCGGGTCACTTCCACAGTAGGCTGTGGGCTTGGTAAAGGCAGCGACCACAGCTGGTTTGCTCATCCCTGAATACCCACTACAGGGGACAGAGGCCCTCTATTAATATTTGTTATGTGATTTTATAGCTCTCATGCCTTGAGCTTTTACTGTATTAATCCCTGTGCTGGACACTTAACAAACCATCTTACAAATTCCTCAGGACAACTCTGTCGGCTAAGTTTTGAAATCCTTACTTTATAGCTGAGGAGAGTGCGACTCAGAGGGCCTGCGTCTGGTCATATAGTAAGTAGCAGGAAGAGGATTTGATCCAGCTGTCTGACCTAGAAGGTTTGGAGGGTGCAGAGCGAGCCCACGTAGCATTCGCCATTGCCTGTGCGCCTGCCCAGGTGAGGCGTGCTCAGCGCGCATGCGCCCAGGCGCATTTAAAGCGCCCACCGCGGGTCCTCAGCTCCAGCGGGAAGAGGCGGGAGCTCGGCTTGGCCCTTGACTCCAACCTGAAGGATGCTGGTGAGATACAGGAGCCAGGTTCCCACCTCCTGGCTTGGGCCTTTCTCCAGGCCCTGACCCCACCCCCTCTCCCTTGCAGAGTCCAACTGCCCCCCTCGATCCCAAGCCTCGGAGCACCCCAGTCCCCGACGGTGTCCCCGCGGGAAGGAGGGTCTCCCCAGGATGCCCGGAGAGGCCCCCCGGGCCGTGCGCGCCGCCGGGGCTGGAGGAGGCTCTGAGCTCGCTGGGGCTGGAGGGAGAACGTGAGTACGCCAGGGATATCTTCGCCGAAGTCATGGTGAGTGGGACCGGGGCGGGACACTCGTGGACCAGCGGGCTTTGGGCAACTCTGGCGCCGCCCACATCCCTGGAGGGCAGCAGAGGCTGTCGGGTTAGAGGAAGCCAAAGCTGACTCGTTTGCCCAACGCCCACTCAGCAAGCATTCCCTAACTCCCACCTCGCCAGCCCCTCACCTCACTTCCCACCCGACTTTGCAGCTTTTACACCACTGCCACCCACAACTTGGCTTTTTTCTCGCACTGTTACCTGTGTGGTTTCCACTGCCGGGAATGCCCTTTCCCATCTTCCCCAGGCTGTCTGCAGCCCCTCCTTTGGTATTGCATAACCTCTCGTACTTGTCCCTCACATTTACTCACTTACCAACTATTTAGCGAGTTATTAACAAATGTTTCTGAGCATGTTCTAGGCACTGGGGATGCTGTGATGGACAACATGAGATAGTCTGTCCTCACTGTGGGGAGACAAACAAACAAATGCGGGCGATAATTTCAGAAGGGCCACAAAAACCAAACACAGGCCACGGTGGTCCACAGTTACCTGTCTGAGACAGGCACTGCCAAAAGAAATACTGAAGGGATGTGTTTATTTAACAAACATCTTGTGAGCATCTCTCCTGGATCAGGGTCTCTGTTAGGAACCAAGACACAGCTGTGATCTAAACAGAAATCCCTGCCCTCGTGGTGCCAGCAGTCTAGTGGGGCAAAAAGACAAAACATTCAAGGAAACACAGGGTATCTCCAGACTGAAATACTATGAAGAAAATAAAGCAATGAGATAGAGATGATGGGGTGCAAGGATAAGTATAGAAAAAGTCAGGGAAATTTTAGCTGAGACTGGAATGACCGAGAAGTCAGCAATGCAAGGAGTGGGGAATGACCATTTCAGCTGGAGGGAATGGCTGGTATGTAAGTGCAAAGGTCCTGAGGTAGGAATGAGCTTGGCATAGTCTAGGGCCAAAAGAACGCTGGAGTAGTGGAGTGTGGGTTGTGAGGGGAGAGAGGGAAGAGGTGATGTTGGAGCAGGGCCTGAGAGAGTCTGAGAGCAACTGGGATTTTCTCCTAAGGGTACTGAAAGCCAAGGAAGGGTTTTAAGCAGGGGAGTTCCTTGGTCAGATTTATACTTTAGAAAGACCCTCTGGGTGCTCTGAGGAGGATGGGTTGAGGCTTGGTGACTAAGATTGGAGTCTGGGAACCCAGGAGGAGATGCTCAGGAAGTCCTGTGGCCATGGGGGCTAGACTGGAGAGATTGAAAGTGAGGCATCCAGGGTTCTAGATGGGGACACGGAAGAGCATATTCGGAGGGGACGTCGGAGGCCAGTTTGTGTGTGGCACTCATGACATCCAACTGGTGCGAGGAGATTGCTGCACCCAGGGCTGGAGCCCGGGAGAGAAGCCGAGGCGCAGGTGAGGAGAGTGAGGCCGTTCCTGCCCGACCCCAGGTGTGCCGCGCGCTGCCCCGGAGGGCCCTGCCCCGCGCCGTGACCCCGGAGATGCGCGCGCTAGTGGTGGACTGGCTAGTGCAGGTTCACGTACGTAATGGGGAGGGAGAAAGGGCTGGGCCTGCGTAGCATCCTAGAACCGTGGTGATCACCTGCGCCTCTCCCCAGGAGTACCTGGGCCTGGCGGGGGACACGCTTTACCTGGCCGTGCACCTGCTCGATTCCTACCTAGGCGCGGGCCGAGTGCGCCTACACCGCCTGCAGCTGCTGGGCGTGGCCTGCCTGTTCGTGGCGTGCAAAATGGAAGAGTGCGTGCTTCCAGAGGTACTCCCGGGGCGGGGCTTGGGAGGGTGGAGCCCTTCCTCGCCGCATCACAGATTAAACGCCTACTGTGTGCCAAGCGAGCACTTTACCTACTCTTGGAATCCCAGCATGTCTGTCTGTGGTAGAGGCTACCAGTGTGTCCCTTTAACAGAGGAAGAGACTGAGGCCCAGAGAGAGGAAGACATTTGCCCAAAGGCAAGCATTTGGGACTTGAACTCAGTCTTGAATAGTTATAGTAGTTATAGTTAACATGCATAAACTCAGTGCCTTATCAGAACTGCCTGGTGAAGTAGGGAGTAACATCTCCGTTTTATGGATGAAGAAACTGAATCTCAGAGAGCTTCAGTGGATGTCCATGTCACACAGAGAGTAAATGGTAGGGTTTGAGCTCGGGAACGCAAGTCTATCTGACTCTGAAGTTTCTGCTTCCCACGATTTCCAGACAACAAATCAATGGCCCCATTTTACAGACCAGGAAACTGAGGTCCAGAACAGGGACTGAACCGATCCCAGGAGCTCAAGGGCAGGGAGTAACAAGCCGGGGTTCAAGATTCCTCCACCTCTTTCCCCCCAATTCCCAGCCCGCCTCCCTCTGCCTCCTGGGCGATGGCTCCTTCTCGCGGGCCGAGCTTCTGTGCGCGGAGCGCCGCATCCTGAGCCGCTTGGATTTCCGGCTGCACCACCCGGGCCCGCTACTTTGCCTCGGGCTGCTTGCTGCGCTGGCCCGGAGCGGCCCCCAGGTGCGCGGGGCAGGGGCGTGACCTGCGCGGCTAGGGGCGTGGCCTGCGCGGGAAGGGGCGTGACTTGATTGCGCCCCGCCACAATGGCAGGTGTTGCTACTTGCCACTTACTTCCTGGAGCTGTCTCTGCTGGAGGCCGAGGCAGCAGGATGGGAGCCGGGTCGCCGTGCCGCTGCAGCGCTGAGCCTGGCACACCGGGTGCTCCACGGGGCGGGTTCCGGGCCCGAGCCGGCGCTTTACAGGTATGGCCGCGGCGGAGGGTCTCTGTGGCTTCAGGGCCTACCTTCTTGGTCGCCGTCTTTACCGTCTCAGAGAATGTGAGACAATTAGGTGTGTGTGCGGGGGGCTGGGGGCTGGGGTGGGGCTAGACTTGTTTGCTGGGTGCGAGAGAGAATGGGGTGTCTGCCTCGTCTGGGGGGTCCCATTTGCTTTTCTCTGGGGGTGTCTGAGAGACTGGGGTGTTTGTTCAGATGTGGGGGCCCTTAACCTTGCCCCAGGGTGAAAAATAGGATCTCCTCAGGCCCAGAAGATGCTCTAACTGCGTTCCAGGGTTGAGAACGAGAGGTCTGCCAGCCTCGAGTCCCTTAGCTCCCTTCCTGGCCACGAATTGGTGTCCATTTAGCTGCTGGAGTGCCTCATCTCCTTGTTAACCATGCCACCGCGGGGCAGGGTGAATCATCTTTTCCTCCAGCCCGTGCTCTAGGGTAGAGCTGGATGTCTGTCTGCCCATCCTCAGCCCCAGTCTTTCCCTCTCCGCGTGTCCTGGCTCTCCCATAGCCGCGCTCTGAGGGAAGAATAGGGGGTCTGCCCCTCCTCGGCGCCCTCCAGTCACTCTAGATGATGGACCGCGTGTCCGACCTCGAGAGAACTCCTGAGAAGTCCTCGGGGACCCAAGTCAGCTTGTCTTCTCAGCCTCGAGCCCCAAGCTCCGAGGACAGGTCGTCTCCTATTCCCCGCTACCCCTGCCCCATCTCTGTTTCTCCGTCTCTCCGCCGCAGCCGGGCGGAGCTGGGCCCGGTCGAGCCGTGCATGGTCCGCGCCGCGCTCCGAGGCCCTGCGCCCGGCCTCGCCGCCGTCTTCCTCAAGTACGCGCGGCCCCAACGCCAGGGCACCAGCCTCGCCGCCGCCCGCCTGCTCCGCCACCCCCCGGCCGGGCCTCCCTGAGCCCCGAGACCCCAGCAAAAAAAGACTCTCTTTGTGCGTCTGTCTCCCACTTCAATAAAAGAGTTTTTTATTCCGAGCGCTCTCTATCCTCAGTGGTCGAATTCTGGCCCCTGTCTCGCTTTTGATTGGTCACTTCCCGGGCCTCTCACCCACCTGATTGGATGTTCTCACCAAGTCCCTTAATGGCTTCTGGGAGACGCGATGAGAATGCTGGACTCCGCCGCCAGGGGGCACTGGCGGGCTTCCGCAAGCGCCGCTGAGCGGGACAAAACGGGGATCCCTAACGAGTTAGATAGGGATGCTGAGAGGAAAATCGCAATGCAAGCGAAGGAAACTCGGTCTTCGGGTTGGGGAGAAGCTAGGAGCAGTGGTGACTGTGAGAAACTGAGAATGCCTGTCCTAGTCATGAGGAATGCTAGCTACCTTGATGTTGCCAGATTTTGTTCACGAAGGAAGCTGAAAATCTGTGATTCCATAAATATCTCTGCTCTTCTAATGCTGGCAACTAATTCAATATTTTTAACGGTTGCACAAATCTAACACATCACGTATACTGGCCTGTGAGAGTCATCAGTTTGTGATAGTATGGGCCTTTGACAGCAAGAGTTTGTTAAATGGGATCTGATTTACTTAACCTCTGAAGTGCCACAGTGTCGGTAGGTATAATATAGTACCGACCTCTTGGTGGTGTGATGAGGACGTGAGTTAACATAAACCTAAAGCTTTAGGACCGTGTCTGACACTTAGTAGGTGTTGCGAATGTGCTAGCATTGCATCCTAGCAGGATTGTGAGGTACAGTTGTCCCGTTTCTACCGAGCCCCTAGCACCTAGCCATTTGGTAGGTGCTCAGAAAATAATTGTTATGAATCAGTGGGTTTCCAAGTTTTTAATTAAAACAAAAACATGCCCGAGGTGCAGAAAGGTGACCAAAGCTGTTCTGGAATCCAATCTTGGGAATATTAGACCCTTAACCAAGCCTGGGTTTGGAGGTGCAGAGAGGAGGAAGTTTTCACCACTGAGGTGCTCAAGTTTGGAGGATCGGGGATCGGGGAGAGACTCAGCAAAGTACAATAAAATATAGAAGCAGATGCTGCAGTTGGGATGAAAGGTGTCATGTTCAGGTTTGGGCCTGTTGGGTGGGAACTGCCATGGGACCTCCGGGGGAAGGATGTGCAGTGGGAAGGGGAGGGGACAGTGGAAATGCAGGCTTGGTGCTTGGGAATGAGACACGAGCTAGGGTCTCGGGTGTGTGTGTGGGGGGGTAATGGTGCTAATACATAGTTACTCATTTATTCAACAACTATATGTGGATGCCAACTCAGAGTCAGGCACTTACGATCACATATCTCACAGTCTCATGGACGATAAGAAACACTCACTGGCTGTTATTTGCCCATTACTGTACCAGGCCCTGTGCTTTACCTGCATAATATAATTCAGTTCCTACAGCTACTCTGAAGTAAGCTCACTTGTTACCTCCCTGTTACACAGAAGGAAGGTGGAGGAAGACCAAGGAGCTTGGCCAAGGTCCCACCACTGAGTAAGCGGCTAAGGAGTGTTGAAGGACAATCATTCACCCTCAGTTTTTCTCTCAAAAGCCTCTCATGTATTTCCTTCTCTACACTCTTTTATTATTGTGATCCTCACTCTGGGCTGTCACTTGACTGCTTTCCCACTGGTTTTCCTACCCAGACAGTGAGCTCGATAAGGGCAAGAAGCAGATCTCTCTTGTTCATCGAGTTCTCCCCTCCTCCAGGAAGTCTTCACTCACCACCTCAGCCTATGCTGGGTACCTCCTCTGGGCCATCAGAGCCTGTTGTGCTTCCCGCGTCCCAGCCCCGACCCCCCTGCCTGTACTTCCCAGGCTAGCCCACTCTGGGCTGCCACTGTCTGGTCATTGGTCTGTCTCCCCACTTCCCTAGGGACCCAGTGAGGGTAGAATCTGAGGCTCTCTCAGTCCCTGCTATGTCCCAGCATCACCCAGCCCCAAAGTTGGGCACAGAAAGATATCAGTGAATATTTGTTTGTTGCATAGATAAATGAATGGGTTCCAAAGTTGCTATCATAGTCCCATGTTACTGATGAGGAAACAGAGTTCCAGGTAATTCAGGTGATTTATCTAAGTCATACAACTAGTGAGAAAATAAGCAGGTATTTGAATCTGGGCAGCTTGAGTCCATAGCCTGTGTTCTTATCCAATATGCCAAATGCCTAGCGGTCTGAAAACCAGCCTTCCACGAGGTTGTTATCTTCCTGCTCTTTCTCCCAGACTTGTTCTTTCCTTCTAGAAAGGTTTAGGAGCTTTGGGCATGGGAGAGGAGAGCAAGCAGGAGGGTTGGGAGGGTAAGGGGAGTGGGAAGAAGGGATTTGAAGGAGAGAGTGGGGAAGTCTTGAGGGGTTTCTCTAGACCCATAGGGGGCAGCCGGAGTCGGCTACCGGAGGTGCGGGGGCGGAGAAAGAATGGGGACCAGCCCCGCGGGGGGGCGATGCGGTAGCTGCAGCGGCGGCCGCAGGAGTTTCCCACAATGCAGCGCGACGCGCTGTCCCCGGTGCTGATGCTCAGCGCTGCCCCAGAGCCTCCGCCGCGCCCGCCTCCCGCCCTTTCCCCGCCGGGCCCCAGCCCCCGCCATGGGTCGGCTCGGTCCAGTCCTGCCCCAGAGCCGTCGGGGGGCCTGGGTGCGGCTCTCGACAGCAGCCTGCGGGCCGCCGTGGCGTTTAAGGCGGAGGGTCAGCGCTGCTACAGAGAGAAGAAGTTCCGGGAAGCCATCGGCAAGTATCATCGGGCACTGCTGCAACTGAAGGCGGCGCAGGGGGCCCGCTCTGGAGGCCTGCCCGCCCCCGCCCCCGGGCCCGCCACCAGCCAAGGGCCAGCCCGCCTCAGCGAGGAGCAGCGGCGCCTGGTGGAGAGCACGGAGGTCGAATGTTATGACTCTCTCACTGGTACGGGGCCGTCGGGGAGCGCAGAGGGTGCATATGTGAGAGGGGTGGGACGTGAGAGGCAGTAGTCAAGCCTTGGGGGGGCTGGAGGCTTCAAGGGGCTAGGGCTGGGGTCTGTGGTGGGAGACCTCAGAACTTGATCAGGAAGAGGGGTTGGGAGTCTAGGGGACCACAGGGAATGGAAGGAGCTGGGATGCAGGAAATGGGCTTTGGGCTGCGACCTGCGAACCTCAGGTGAGAAAAACCTACCTTGGATGAGCCATTCAAGGATCCATCCCTCACCTCTGAGATCACCCTTAGTACTCTCCCCTACAGACACCGCCCAGCTAAGCACCTGTGAGCCCCTGTCTGTGTTTTTCGCGCCCTCTAGCGGCGGTGCAGATTGATTCTGTCTTGATTGATCAGAAGCTTGGCCGGCCCCCGGTGGCCTGAGCAATCCCTTAGGCCGGGTTCAGCCGTGGGAAAGGGAAGGGGTCCTCCACAGCCTGAAGGCCAGGCTCCTCGCGGTCAGGTGAGGCCTGGGGTGTCGACAGGCTCTGCGAGTGTTGGTCGTGGTGCCCCCGCAGCCTGCCTGCTGCAGTCGGAGCTGGTGAACTACGAGCGGGTGCGCGAGTATTGTCTCAAGGTGCTGGAGAAGCAGCAGGGCAACTTCAAGGCGACCTACCGCGCTGGTATTGCCTTCTACCACCTGGGCGACTATGCACGCGCTTTGTGCTACCTGCAGGAGGCCCGCAGCCGGGAACCCACAGGTGAGGGGGCGGGGAGGGAGCAGGGAAAGGGGCTAGAGAGGAGGAAACAAGGGCAGGAGGATCAGAGCAGAGCTGCTTCAATGAATGCTGTACCCCTTACCCCACGTCCGGCCTCCACCCATCTACTCCTTGCACACCCCCTCATCCACTCACCTGCCGTTCGTTCGTGTCCACTCACCCATCGTTCCTCTGGCATTCACCCAACCACCTCTCATCTGTTCCATCACGAGCCCATCCTGCTGCTTCCTATTCACCTACTCAGCCACTTCCCTGGCCACTCACAACCCCCTCCCCCATCTCCATTTCCCCCTCCCCCTGAATTAATTCATCTACTCACTCACTAACCTGTTCACACACTCACCTATTCATTCACCTGTTTCCTGGCAGTGCCAGGAGATTGGCAAGGGGCAGGGTTGGCAGAGCTGGAGGCTTGTTCCTTGCCCTGTGGGATGTCATAGGGTGTGTGTGCGGTGGGGTGGCGGCAGACAAAATACTCAGTTCTGTATTAAGAGCCACTGAAGAGGGAGCACAGCAGGTGCATGACACAGGGTGTGGGAGCAGGGGCAAGATGAGTTTTCCTGCTGAGCAGTTTGGAGAGAACAGGCTTCTTACAGATGTCACTGGAGGGTAAGAAGTGTGACAGGAGTCTCTGAGAAGAGGCATGCCTGGCAGAGGGCACAGCAGATGCAGAAGTGTGGACGTGTGATACGCCCTGCTCTGCTTGCTCGGTTGGGGCTTTTGGAGAAGGGCTCTGGCTCTACCAGCCGTGGTGGGGGGGGTGCCGCCGAAGGCCAGGGACCATGAAGTGTGAGCCAAGGTAGTGCAGATGTCACCTGCTGCCCCAGGACACACAGATAATGCCCTGCCCACCTCCCCTGCAGACACCAACGTCCTGCGCTACATCCAGCTGACTAAGCTGAAGATGAACCGTTGCAGCCTCCAGCGGGAAGACAGTGGGGCTGGGGCTGCGTCCCGGGGTGTTACTGGCTGAGGCCAACCCGGGGGGACTGTCCCTACCCCCACTGCCCCCCACCTCACCATGTAACTTCCCCTGACTCATGTGTTTGCTGGTAAAGCACTTGTCACTGGTGACCATAACCTCTCCGTGTGGTATTCTTGTGGGGGCCTGGGCGGGGACATGGGCCTGGACTTCAACCCCTGGACCTCGGAGATCCAGAGAGGCCTGGGAGCATGGGGGGGGGGTCCCACTGGGGATGATCTAGGATCAGGGCCCGGCACAGGGAAAGACACACAGCCAAGCGTGGTAGGGGGCAGGGGTTACCTTTAATGCTGCATTTTGTGCCGAATCCCCCATGATGCCCTGTCCCTGAGTATCCCTGCCCACCCTCCCCCCCACCGCAGGGCAGGCACAGGGCCCCGCCCCCGGGATACAAAGGAATAAATTAATTGCCCTCCCTCCCCCCTTCCCCAATAAATAGAGTGAGTATCCTGCCCAGGGCCTCCCCTGCCTTGTGGCACGGTGGGCTGGGGCGGGGCCTGGGGCGCTACATTCATGGCTGCCCAGGCGGGCGGTGGTGGGCAGGCCTCAGCAGGAGCCGTGGGCCCCGCACAGGGGCACTGTGCTGTCCTGGCTCTGCCCCTCCATATCCATGTCAAGCAGCGTGGGCTGCATGCTGGGGGGCCCGGGGCTCTCCGGAGTGTCCGGCCTGCTGGGAGGAGAGATGCTGAGTGTCTGGCCAAAGGAGACCAGTTTCCAGGGGTCCAGGCGGGGACGGCTGGCAGCTGGCCTGGGTCGTGGGGCGAAGGTCAGGGTGGTGGGGCGGCCAGGGAACTCGGGGGGCCGACGGCGGGTGGGAAACAGGCCCTGGGGGTCGGGCAGGCGGGGGAAGTCCAGAGGGTCTCGAGGGCCTGGTAAGAGAGGATCAGATGAGGTGAGTGGCGTGGGCCAGAGGGTGGTGTTTAAAAGCCAGGAGCATTTACATGAAAATTGGAATTTGACTTCTCTTGAAAAATCTGCTGATTTTGTTGGGCCCACTTTCCAGCAGGGTTTGGACCTTTACCTAGCCACCACCCCCCCACCCCCCCCCACCACCAATTGCTCACTCATCTGGGTGCAACTCTGGGCACAGTCCTTTATCTTTCAGAGCCCATTTCCTTGCTGCTACTCTAGACAAAGCCCTCATCCCTCGCACCTCTCTGACACTGGGCCAGGTTCACAAAGACCCACAGAGACTCCTCAGGCATGTTACTGTCTGTGAATGGGGATGACAGCACCTTGCTACATAGGTGAGGATTAAATAAAATGATAACAGTAATTGTAGAACAAGTAGCACAGTGCCTGATAGGAAGCCCTTAGCTCCTATCTGTTCTAATCATCTTTGTGAGTTAGTAAACTATATAGAACAGGGCACAGCACATGGGTGTTAGCTCTAGTAATTGTTGTTGCCATTAATGTCACCTGCCTGGCCCCTGTAGGCATTAGAGTTTGCCACCCCTACTTCATCCTGCATCTCAATTACCCAGGGACTCACAATGCCTCACAAAGCAGTGGGGGCCATGGGGACACAGACCCTTCCTCCCCATGCTCAGCAGGAGGAGGATGCCTTAGCATCCAGGGGGTCGTCGCTGGGCTGGGACATAGGTCTTTGGCGGGGGCACGGGAGATGGGCCTTTTTCTGCGCGCTGGGCGCGTGGAGCCTCACTCACCAGGGCCGGGGCCGGTGGGCACGGGCGCCCCCCGCTGCCCCAGCGCCCCGTCTGACGGCGTCCTCCGGTGCCCGCGGCTCACAGCGTGCGCGGCCGTGACGTGGGTGGGCATGAGTGACTGGCGGGGGTCCTTCTTGAAGCTCTCCAGCTCCAGGTCCACCAGGGGGTTGGTGCTGGGCGCGGGTGGGGAGGGCGGCGGGGAGGGCGCGGCCGGCGCGGCTTCGTCGCTGTCGGAGCGCAGCAGCGAACGCGTGGAGTTGCAGTCGGACACGGACGACAGCGACACGAGGGTGGCCGAGGGCGCCAGGCCCGGGCCGGGGGCCGCGTCATCGCGGCGGCTCGGGGAGCGCCCGGGTGGGCTGAGGCCCCGCGGGAAGCGGCCGCCGCGGGGGAAGAAGAGGCCATCGAGCCAGCTCCGCTGCTCCTCGCCGTTGGCCGAGCGCACCTCGGCCACGTCGGCGCCCAGGCCCACGGCGCCCAGCAGCGTGGCGCAGCCCAGCAGCGCGAGCTCGCAGCGCCGCCGGGAGCCGTGCCCGGGCCGGGCGGGCGGCGTTGGCTCCCACGGCGCCCGCGCCCCGGGGGAGGGCTGGCTGGGCAGCGGCACCGTGAGGTAGGACGGGGTGGTGTAGGGCGAGGGGGGCACGCTGCTGCCTCCGTCCGCCTCCGCGAACTCCTCTGCAACCGGGAGAGGGCCGTCACTGGACTCGACTCACTTAACTCTAGGCGCCTGGCCCCTCGGCCCCCCCCCCCCCCGGATCTGGAGGCAAGGGGTTGCCCCAATGAAATGACCCCTCCAACAAGAGCACCAAGGCCCACTAAGCGTGGTTCCCGACTATTTCTCCCCTCAAACCCCCTCCTCCTGGGAACGATCCCCACACCCCAGGGACCGGCTGCTCCCATTCCAGGTATGTGTCCTACCCTCCGGCCCAGTGAAATCCGGCTCCCTCCTTGCAGCCCTGGGGAATGGTCACCCCTTGGTCTTGGGTTATGGTCCCCTTTGCCAGGGAATATTCCTTCCCCCTCCCTTTTAAAGGCGCCCTCACCCTCTTACCCATCTCATTGAGGCTAGCAAAGCCTGGGGTGATGGGAGTGTGTTTCGGGGATTTGCCCAGGTTGGGGGCACTTGACGACCACTGTTTGCTTCCTTCTCCCAGGGCCTTCAGCCTGCAGGGGTCACCAAAGATGGGGGGTTATAGGCCTCCTGGCTGCCAAGGGCCTGGGGAAGAGGCACAGGGTGTGGGATGGGCTCCATGTAGCCAATACCTCTCCTCTCCTCCAGCCCGCTCCTTCTGCAGCGTGGAGCTGGGCCCCCAGGTCCGGCCCTTCTTCTTGCCCCCAACCAGTTCTTCCTTCTTTGGGGGTCCACTGTTGCGGCCCCACGTCCCACTGCCACCACTGCTGCTGCCACTGCTGCTACCTCCACCACCATCCACAGGAGTCACTGGGCCGAGAGAAGCCACTTGGTTAGTGGGTCTCAGTCTGTCCCCGCTGAGCTCCCAGCCTTACTCTCCCCCGACTTGGTCCCACCCTCCAGCTGGAAGCCCAAGGGAGCTTGGGCTCTAACCCCAGTCGTGACCCTTCCCTGCTCTGCATCCTTCCACAGCTCCCCACTGCTGTCAGGACGACGTCCCGGCTCCCTCAGTTTCATCACCCATCACTTCTCACAGCCTAACCCTTCAGCCATCCATTAATTCCCAAAGGTTTACTAGCACCTGCTATGCGCCAAGCCCTGTGGCAGGTGCTGAGAAGACAGCAGTGGTCAAAGCAGACAAAAGTCCCTGCCCTGGGGACTTTCCTGGCGGTCCAGTGGCTAAGACTCCGCACTCCCACTGCAGGGGGCCCGGGTTCAATCCCTTGTCAGGGAACTAGAGCCCACATGCTGCAACTAAAGATCCCACACGGGGCAACGAAGATCCTGCATACCACAACTAAGACCTGGTGCAGTCAAAGAAATCAATAAATATTAAAAAAAAAAAAAGTCCCTGCCCTGAGGAGTTTACATTTTAGTGGGTGAAGACAGACGGTCAACAAGAGTCACACTAGGTACGTCATCTGGGTAGGGGGCTAGAAGGTGGTAAGCGCTGTGGGAAATATAAAGCAGGTAAGGGGTTTGGGGAGTTAGGGAAGGTCTCATGTGTGAGAAGGAGAAATCTGAGCAAAGACTTGAAGGAGGTGAGGGAGTGGGTCAAGTTGATACCAGGGAGAGGAGCCTTTCAGGCAGAGGGAACAGCAGATGCTGAGGCCCTGTGGAGTGTTCTGGAGCAGACTTGTTCCCTGCAGAGTCAGTTGCTCTCTCTCCTCTGTTCCTATCACACGTTGAACGTACCCCAAAACTAGTACTGACTACCACTGTTTGGTCATTATTTGTCTTTGCGTCCCCCCAGGAGAATGACCTCTGGGGCCTGGTACAAAGCAGGTGCCCAAACAGAAGTGTGTGTAGGGGGTGGTGTGTGGGGCGAGGCCAGGGGTGAATGATGGGGCAGAACAGACTGGGGAGCTGGCCGGGTATCCTTCAACTCATCAGCAAACCCTGACAGCTGTACCTCTGCCATGTAGCTGACTCACCATCTCCCCTCTTCAAGGCCCCCGCCCTGGCCCAGCCCCCTCGTCTCACTTGTCTCCCACCTTTACTCCTGCTCTCCTCCAATCCCTACTCCTCACGGTGGCCAGAGGGAAAAGGTTAATTTTACCACATCACTGCCTTGCTCACAGCCCTCCAGAGACATCCCCGTCTCATTTAAAATAAAATCCAGATTCCTTATCCCGGCTCTTAAGGCCCAGTGTGATCCTCCCCTGTTGAACCCTTGACCATAAGCCTAGTGCTCTCTCTCCCGTTCATCCTACTCCAGCCAAGTTGGCCTTCCCAGCTGATAAACACACCATGCTTGTTCCTGCCTCTGGGCCTTCGTCTTTGCTGTTCCCTCTGCCAGGGACACTGTTCCTTCAGATCTCTGCATGTGTCACTCCTCCTTACCATGCAGGTCCCTGCTCAAACCTCGGCTTCTCTGACAGGCCTTCCTTGTGATTTAAAAACAGCAACTCTTCTGTTTTACTCCCTTCCCTGATTTCCTTTATAGCGCTTATCACTATAGGAAATTACCCTGCTCACCAGCTTGTTTACTTGTTGTCTGTTTCCCCTCATGAGAATGAGGGAGGGGACCCTGCCCACCTGGTCTCCTGATGTTGCTCTGGCTTGGTACAAGGTATGTGCTCAGAGAAGTCTGTTCACTGACTGACTGGTCAGGGCCTTGGGAGATACTCACGGCGAATGGCCCTCAGCCGGGGGATGATGCTGGGGCTCGCGGGCGGGCTGACCCCATCTGATCCTTTCCGTTTGTCCAGGGTTGGAGAGGCCTGGACCGTGATCTTATGTTCAAAGCCTGCGAAAAGAAAGACTTCCCTAAGCACACGGTTGCATGGGTAGCCAAAGAGAAGGTCCCTTTGTAGAAGGATAGAAGGAATGCCACCATTTTGTATTCCTTCATGCAGTGGTTCTCAAAGTGTGTTCCCAGACCAGCAGCGTCAGCGTCAAGTGGAAACCTCTTGGAAATGCAGATTCTTGGGCCCTCCCTTAATCAGGAACTGTGGGGGTGAGGTGCAGCAATCTAACTGCGGTGTCAAAGTCCCCCAGTTTCCTCTGATGCACACTCGGGTCTGAGAGCTGCTGCCCTGAGGATCTAGGCCTGAGTGTCCAATATGGTGGTCATTAGCCACGCACGGCAAGTGAGCGCTTGAAATGTGCCTTGTGCAACTGAGGAACTGGAGAGTTCTACCTTTATTTAATTGTAAGTAATTTAAGTTTACCTTTCAAAACAGACACTCAGTTCAGTCATCGGAAACATTTAAGCATGTTTGGAACAACTTTGGTATGTGAATCTGCTTTTTCAACTGTACATTTTATGAAATCTAAATAGAGGTCAAGATTTTTTGATGAAAATTTAGAGCCCAGATTGAGATGCACTGTAAATATAAAATACACACTGGATTTCAAAGATTTAGTGTGAAAAAAAGAAGGTAAAATATCTCATTAACAATTTTTCTTGTACTGACTACATGTGAAACTACAACATTTTGGGTATATTTGGCTAAACAAAATATATTAAAGTTAATTTCACCTGTTTTTTCCCCTTTTTAATATGGCTACTAGAAAATGTAAAATTACACATGTGGCTTGCATTATATTTCTGTTGGCTGGTGCTATTCTAGGCACTGCTTTAGGGCTTGTAACATCTGTTGTAACAAAGAGAGAGAAATCAGTATGATGTGCCTTCTGATGTTACCTAGGAAGCAATATTAAAAAAAAAAAAAAATCAAACCTGAACTTGAAACTGATTAAGCCCTGAGATCCAACTATGAGGTTGAGCCATGTGAAACTTCTGTTTCTATAGGTCAAAAATGGCTGAACATCAGCAATTTCACATGGTTTAACCTAATACCAATTTATAGGAAATTCAGGGGACAGAGGGACATGTTAAAAGATACCAGGGGGATGCAAGCAGCAAAATCAGACTGTGGGAAATGCTACAGGATAAATGATGCAGTTCCTCGACAAATTATTGGCAAGGAGGAAAAAGAGGCAGATTAAAAGATATTAAACAAATAGCTGGGAGATAAAACTATAAGGAAAAGTAAGGAAGTGATTGCCCTAAAAGTCAAGACAGGGGTTACTCTTAGGGTGCGGCAGGGGGATGTGTTTGGACAGGGCGTGTGGAGGCATATGGGGTGGCTGTAGGTTCTCCCTGCTTTCATGGGAGAGGTTCTACTAACACATTAAGCTGTACAGTTCTTTGGTCATTTTCTGTAGGTGTGATATATTTAGCAATAAAAAAAGTTTAAAAAATAAATAAATAAAAGGGAGAGATAACCCCCGGGTTAGGGATGCTCTCAGCGGCCTCTCGGGGATGCTCAGGGGACGTGGGCGGGTACCGGAGGGCAGGCTGATGTGGCTGCTGCCTTCTCGCAGCTTGAGCAGGCGGCTGCGCTTGAAGTTGCCCTTGCGTTTGCGGACCCTGGGCTTCTCCTGGCTCAGCTGGCACATGAGCAGGTGCAGCTCCCGCTCCACAATGTCCATCTCGCGCTCGGCCAGCTCCTGCTCGCGCCGCCGCAGCTGCTCTTCCTGGAACCGCTGCTCCTGCGCCGCCCGCAGCAGCTCCTCCTCGCGGCTACGGAGCTCCTGGAGAGGAGATGAGGGGCTTGGGGCTAGGAGCTTAGCTACTCTGCCCCTGGGGATGGCTCCAGGGCTGCTGGGTCTGGTTGGTGTCCTGCTCAGGGCTGTCCTGCTGTGGGGCAAATTGGGGGCACAATCCAACTTACACTTCACTAGCCAGGCTGGGTGCCAGGGCAGGGGACTGTGTTAGCTCAAAGAAAGGGGTGGCTTTTCTTTTTTCCTTCCTCTTTGATTTTTAATTTTTTAAGTCTTCAATTTGGAAAACATCCACAAAAGGAGAGAAAGTGCACCCCGTGTACCCACCATCCAACTTCAACAATTTTCTATACTTTGCAAATCTTTTTTCATGTATCACCTTCCTTCTCTCCTCTCTCCCCATTTTTGCTGTAGGATTTTAAAGCCAATCCCAGACCTCATGCAGTGTCACTTGTAAGTACTTCAGTGCAGGGTGCCTTTTTTTTATCAACCTTCCAACAGGAGGCTGTCTTTTCTTAATATGCAAAAAAGGCTCCCTTGGCCCTGCATGGACCCAAAGACCCCTGGGCTCAGGGGAAGGGACTCTGCCCCATCCAAGGCGTCAGAACTCAGGGATCTTGCTCCATCCCTCCCACCTTGCCTCCTGCCTTCACCTTCTCCTTGGTCCGGAGGTCATCGAACATGTGTTGAATCTCCAGCTTCCAGTCTTCCTGCAGCGAGTGGAAAGACTCCAGCGGCATCTGGAACAGGGCTGACTGTTCGATGACTTCAAGTTGCTTCAAGATGCTGCCAAAATCTGGCCGCCCGTGGGGGTCTGGGTCCCAGCATTCTGGGTGGGGGTAGAGAGGACAGCAGTGGGAGTGGAAATGTCAGTGGCCATGCTCTGGGGTATCAGCCTGCTCAGTGGAGGCAGGACTTTAAGGGACTGTGGACAAACAGCTCCCATGGAGCCGAGGGGAAGGAATTCAAAGCCAAATTCCTGGCAATGTTTCACTTGGTGAAACTCTGGGGAGAGAAACTCAGGGACCTGTTCCCTGACTGGTGGTAGAATCAAGGATCAGGGAGGAATCCCAGGGCCAGTGAGTCCTAACAGGTTGCCCTCAAGAGCTGTGGGCCTAGCCAGAACACAGGTCTGGAGGCCATGGAGCCAACTGTGGGGGAGACTGTTCATGGTCCCATGGTTCCAGCCCCTTGTCCCTCACTCCTGGGCCCAAAGGTATGGATGGGTGTGAAAGAGTGAGGTCTGGGCCTGAGGGCCCCTGCCACCCCTAGCTGAGCCTACCCTCTCCACGGGGCCCTGGCTCACCCTCCAGTAGGCGGGCAAAGGGCTCGGGGCATGTGGAGGGAATGGGCAGAGTCAGCTTGTTCATAGCCACACCATATGCCACGGCCAAGGCGTCGATTTCACGGTAGGGGACCTCACCCGTCAGCAGCTCCCAGAGCAGAACTCCGAAGCTGCAGGTGGGGGAGAGGGAGGGGTGATGCCACAGCCCACCCTAATCCTCACCTACACCCCAGCCCTGCCTCCAGTCCCATGGTGGGCCTCCCTCCCCCCAGCAGCCAGCCCTGGCCAATGAGGCTGCAAGACCCTGATTTGACCTCCATCGGCCTGATCTGGTGGGGTTGGTTCTCTGATGTCTCTCCTTCGCTCTGCCTCTCTTCCCTCTCTTCTGCCTGAAAACCTTCAGTGGGTTCCCCATGCCCACTGAGCAAATCCACCCTTCTTAGCCCTGATCTTGATGACCCCTGCAGCCTCGCCTCTAAACACTCTCAGCCCCGTACCACCCCCAGCTTCATCTTGCAGCCACGCTGAACAGTTGAACAAACACTGTTCTTCCTAACCTCTGGCCTTTGCACATGCTGTTCCCTTGGTTGAGAACACCCTTTCCTTTGCCTAACGGTCCTTTAAGTCACAACTCTGGTGCCCCCTCTACCAGGAAGCCTTCCTTGATTCCACAGCCTCCAAAGCTGGGTTGGAGGCCCCTTCACTATGTTTCCATAGAACCCTCTGCACTTACCTCTAAAAACAAGTTAACGCTATTTAATATTTATAAAGCACTTACTCCAGGCCAGCACTGCTCGAGGCCTCACAACAGTCCTGTAAGGCAGAAGGCACTGGTATGACCCTCATTTTATCCAATGAGCAGGTGCAGGCAGAGAGAGGTTAAGTTGTTTGCTTAAAGTCACACTGCTCGTAAGTGATGGAGCCACACTGAGACTTAGGTCTGTCTGATGCCCACGACAGCGTCCTTAATGGCTACATAATTCCAGAGCATGCATCACTGTGCTACAATCACCTGCGTGTCCATCTTCTCCAGTAAACTGTTCTCCTTCTGGATCCTGATCACTGTTTCATGCAGTGCCCAACACGTAGTAGGTCCCCGTGCTCCCCCGTTGCATGCATTCATTCAACATACACTTATTAAATGTCTGCTGTGTGCCAGGCATCGTTCCAGGTACTGGAATAAGATAGACACCACCCCTGCCCTCATGCAGCTGACAGCTTCCCCTCCTCTCTCAGTGACAGCACTGGTAAATTTGAGCTGGGCAAATGCTGCCTGAAATAATTTTCCATCCTCCTTTGCATCTAAGTGTGCCCATATGGCAACAGTTCTGGCCAGTGGGATATAGAAGAGTGTGTAGTGTGCAACTAACTTCCAGGAAGTGTCCTTAAAGGGAAGGGGTCCCCTTTCCTCTTTTCTCCTTCCTCCTGGTTGGGATATAGACATAAAATCTGGAGCTCAAGCAGCCATTGTGGACCATGAAGTGGACTTGGGAATGGAGGCTATACAAGGTGGAGAAAAGTTAACAGTGGCTTGTAACTGGAGGGGGCCAGACCCTCCCCTTACAACCTCTGCCATGTCTCTGGAAACCTGTGGGGATGTTTTGATTGTCACAATGACTGGGGAGTGCTACTGACATTTGGTGGCTGGGAATCATGGATACTTAACATCCTGAAAGGTACAGGACAGTACCACACAAGGAAGAATTATCCTGCCCAGTGTCAGTGACACCACAGTAAAAAACCCTAACATAGGACTCAATCCCTAATGCTGGGGGTACTATATCATGTAAAAGTCATGGGCTTTCACATGAGAGCAAAAACATTAGTCTTGTTTTTATTTTGGGTTTTCTGTTCCTTGCCACTGAAATATGGCTTCTATAAATGTTTGGGACCATAAATGAATGCCTTATGTGAAGCAAGACTAAACTTCCCCCCAAAGGGCTGCGCTGCTCTCGTTGAGAATTCCTGTCTTATTTGTCTGCCCCAATACCATGACTTTGCGGCTCGGTCCATCTGGAGCCTAGCCAGGGACTGATCTGGGTTTGGCTTCCCACCGCAAGTAGAAGGTTGAGTTTCTGCTGTCACCAGGTCTCGCAGGCAATGAAGAGCCTTCTCATTGGCCTCCTGCCCCAACTCCTGTCCCCTACAATCCATCAGGCGAGGGAGCCTTTGCGATGTTAAATCAGATCATGTCATTCACAAATGCCTCTAATGGCTTTCCAGTGCACTTAGAATAAACCTGGATCTGCTCCCTCACCCACAAGGCCCTCCGGCTCTCCCTCCTCCATCATTTCCTACTACTTTCCTCCTTGCCTGCTCTGCTCCAGCCACATGTTCCTTTCTGGAACATACCATGCTCGTTCTCACCTCAGTTTCTCCTTCGTGGAAGCTGTGCCCTCTTCCTGGGAAGCCTCTTCTCCTAAACTTTGCATGATTGGCTCCTGCTTGTCATCCAGGACTCAGCTCAAGTACCACTTCTCAGAAGAGCCTTTCCCAAAGTCATCTCCAGTCCTCAGAGTGCTTTTCAATCAACCTCCTAGCTCGTAACACTGTCTAGTACTTTTCTGGTGGATTAACTTACTACCTTTTAAAAATTATTTTTACAATTTCAACTTAAAAACAACCTTTTTAGCTTCTGAGGTATGTATTATTCCCGTGGGCAGGAAATGGGTCTGTTTTTATATACTGCTGTATCCCTAGCTCCCAGTGCAGTTGGATGGATGAATGAATGAATGGTTACCTTCAAAGGTCTCAATTTCCTGTTTGATGAGTGGGGGCAGTGTAATGGATGGTGACTGAGGGGTCTTTGGTGCTGACCACCTATCTTTACACTTTGGGAATTTTCAAACGTAATCCAAGTCCTCCTCAGCTGCCACTTCTGCTAGCAGAGCAGCCACCTGCTTTTGTGCTTCTCTGATGGTCCGACCTTGCTGGCGGGCCCCTTTGCCAGACTCGGATCCCCGCTGCAGTGGCAGACCGTCCCTCCCACTCTGCCGTTTCCCCCTTCCTCCCTCCTCCCTTCCCAGGAGGCCTCCCCTGTCCCACCGTCAGCACCTCCAGACGTCACTGCTTTTGGAGAAGAGGGAGAGACGGATAACCTCCGGAGCCATCCAGGCGTAAGTCCCCGCAGCGCTCATTTTGGTGGTCTTGTGCCACTCACGGGCGAGGCCGAAGTCTGTGATTTTGAGCACCGTATCTGCGAGGTTGTGGTTCTCGATGGCCTCCAGAATTAGAACTGTGGGTAGGAAGAAAGGTGGGTCACCCCAGACCTGCTGGGCTGCAGACCCGTGTGTCCTGCCCCTGCCTCAGCTGGAATCTCCTACTTGTTCTCTCCCTGCCACCTGGGGTCGCCCCCCTCTGCAGCAGCGCCTTTCCTGGCCTCGAAGACCATGAATGCTTTCCTGATGGTCTAATCCCTGCCTCAGGCTCCCATGAGGGGTTGGGGAGCTTCTCCTGAGTTCACTGGCCTCCTGACTCCAACTTGGGCTCAGGGAAGCTCAGTGAAATGTCAATGGCCACGGCCTTGGTTCTCCTTGGTCCAGGCCTTGAATTCCCAACCACCGCAGAAGTGGCAACTACAAACCATGAGCAGAAGGGGATGGTTTTCCTTTCCTTTTTGTCACCTGCTGTGGGTAGCTGCATTCATGGCCCCAGTTCTGCTCCTTTCTGTGTCACACTCTTTGTATCTCCGCATCCTTTACTCTGGGTTGGCCGTATGACTTGCTTTGTCTGATAAAATGAGGCAGAAGTGACAGAATGCTAGTTCCAAGCCCAGGCCTCTCATGTCTGCTTGCCCTCTTGCCCTTCCGCCATCACTATGAGAACGTGCCTCGGCTAGCCTGCTGGTCCAAGGAACATGAGAGATACTTGGGGCAAAGCCTCTCCAGCTGAGCCCCGCCTAAATCAGTTTACCCTCCATCAGGCCTGCAAATGTATGAGCAGTAATAAAGGACACTGAGTTTTAAGACACCAAGTTCGGGGAGGGTGGGAGGGTTGTTACACAGCATTATTATGACAAAAATCTGACTGATATATCCCCCAAGCATATTGAATGGTTCCAACTTACTTGCTGCCTAGGGTTATTACTAACAACAATAACAACCATGGCTAGTGTTTATTAGGAGCCTATTATATGACAGGCACTGTGCTAAGCCCTTTATACAAATTAACTAGCAAGCAACCCACTTTATTGACTAGCAAACTGAGGCTCAGAGAGATGAAGTCACTTGGCCGAGATCACACAGCTAGAAAATGGTGGGGGGAGTTCCCGGGTGGCCTAGTGGTTAGGATTCCGGGCTTTCACTGTCGTGGGCTGGGTTCAATCCGGGTTTGGGAACTGAGATCGCGCAAGGTGCACGGTGCGGCCGAAAAAAAGAGAAAATGGTGGGGCAAAGACCCAAACTAGATCTGTCATCAGAGTCCAATCTCTTAACTGCTGTGATATTCTACTACCTTCTGTCAAACAGAAGGTAGTGTACAGTATCCTGCCTGGGTTTGAATCCCAGCTCTGCCAATTATTCGTTGCATAACCTTATTTACTTTATTTTTAACACTACGATTTCTCCTCTGTTAAATGGAGATGATAATGGCATTGACCTTCTAGGGTTGTAGTAAAGGTTTATTTCCTGAAGTAATAGTAGGCCCTCTAAAAGCATCAGCTCTCTTTATTAGTGTGTGATGTTGCCATAATTGTTCCTTATTTCTCTACCTTTATCTTTGGCCATTCCTGGCTACTTCTCCAATCATCATAACAATGAGGCAATTCTACTGTCATACCCGTTTGGCAGATGAATAGACTAAGTTTTAGAGAGCTCAGACCACTGCCCAAGGTAACACTGTTGGTAATCTTGTCCCTTCTTTAAAACCCAACTCAAATGTCACCTCCTCCTGGAAGCCTCTTGAGACTCCCTAGCATGTGACTCTACCTCTCAGAAGTCCTCCCTTCTCGAGTCACCAACTTCCTGTTTGTGGAGTGACCCTGTGACAGAGGGAACACCCCATGGTCTTACACTTTATTTCTGCATCTCCCAGGCTGCGCTTAAATCGATTCACTTAAAAAAATATTTATCTGATTATGTTACCCCTGCTTAAGACCCTCTAATGGCTTCTACTACATTGAATAAAATATCCAAAGCCCTCACAGTGGCCCCCAAGGTTAATGTGATCTGGCCCGTCTACTTTTATGACCTCACCTCCTTCCACCTCTGCCTCACTCCTGCTCTTCCGACCTCTTCGGTCTCCTTGCTGTTTCTCCAACACGGCAGCTTCATCCCCACCTCAGGACCTTTGCCATGCCCGGATCTTTGTAAAGCTGGGTCCTCTGGGTTCAGGTCTCTGCTCAAATGTTGCCTTCCTGGAGCTCTGATCTAAAGAGCTCCCTCTGCCCCATCCTTAATCCGCTTTATTTCCTTCAGAGTCCTTGATACTCTCTGAAATTTTGTTATCTATTTAAATATCAACCATCTATTTTTGTTCTCTAGACTATAACTTCTATGGGGGTGGGGGGGGGGTCTTGCCTCGTTCACATCTGTAATCCCAGAGCCCAGGACAGTGCCTAGTACACTTAATTCTGCTTCAGAATTATTAGTTGCATAAAACAATGAATGAATGACGTCAGATGAGGAGCTCCTCAGGGGAGGCTGAACGGGGGAAGCTGTACTGTGGAGGCCCTGTTTCCTCTGTCTCAGGCATGGAGCAGTTCCATTGCCCAAGCAGGAAGCCCTGGCCTAAGAGCCCCACCAACCCTTTGTCCAAGTGGCATTGGCTACAGAAAAACTTGGGGGAGTGGGAGCATGTCCTGATACCCCACCTGCAGGCTGTGAATCAGCAGGGGCGAGGCAGGGCTGAGAAGGGACCCCAGCCTTCAAGAGGAGCGTGTTGGCAGTCCTGCCTCCATTTACCCAGCATTTCAGGAGTCAGAGCATCAGCATCAATGGAGATGGGGACCATCTTTCTGTCTTGCTCAATTCTCTGGGGCTGGCGCAGGGCTTGGCGCACCCTGGGCACTTGGTAGCTATCTATCTGTTGACTGTATGAATGCCAGGCCTGTCAGGTAAGGAAGACTCCGTCCCTCTATCCTAGGGGCTTGCAGTTGGTGGTGGTGAGGCCTAGCAACGAACATGAAACAGTGGCATGGGGTCAAACAAACTTCAAGACATAGAACTGACGGGAGTCAGAAATAGATGAGATGTGAGGGCTGAGGACAAAGAGAAAACCCTCACATATCACGTGAGGGCAGGGAACATGCTGGCCCCACTCACTATTGATCTCTCTTGCTTAGTATATGATCTGGCCCAGTAAATACCAAACGAAACAATAAATTGAACAAATAAATGCAGAAATGAAAGGGAGTGACATGAGGCAGAGGAAGGACGGGAGGGCCAGGAAAGTAGGATTTTTTTCCCTGCTGTATCCTAAGGGTCAGGACAGGGCCTGGTACACAACAGGTGCTCGGGAAATATCTGGGAAATGAACGAATATCCGGGGAATGATTGTGAGTGCCGTAAGGGCAGAAACCATGGCTGTTTTGGTCCCTGTTGGGCCTCTACTTGATAGATGCTCAATTAATATTTGACATCATGAGAAGCTCCTTGATCTAGATGTAGGTTCTGGGGAACCTTGCCTTCCATCTGTCCCCAGACCTCATTCAACCAACCAATCAACTTTTGAAAGTCTATGACAGGCCAGACAGCTTGGATGCTTTTACATAAGCCACATCCCTTTTCCTCCTCCCTCATCTTTCCCAGTGTGTCTTGGCTAGCTGGGGCAGAGGCCTAGGAGGACACCAGGAAGTGGTTCTCAACTGAGGGCTAGTCTGCCCTCCAGAGGACATTCGGCAATGTCTGGAGACATTTTTGGTTGTCATAACTGCGGGATGGGGGGTGGAGAATGCTAATGGCATCTAGTGGGTAGAAGCCAAGGATGCTACTAAGTAACCTACATCACACAGGACAGCCCCCTGCAATCATCCGGCCCCAAATGTCAATAGCGCTGAGACTGAGAAACCCCGACTCCAGGCCAGGTTCTATCTGTCTCTGCCTGGTGGACTCTGGCAGCGTGGATGGACAGTAAGTGCCATGAAGGCAGGCACTG
Organism: Eubalaena glacialis; assembly: GCF_028564815.1. Taxonomy (NCBI): domain Eukaryota; kingdom Metazoa; phylum Chordata; class Mammalia; order Artiodactyla; family Balaenidae; genus Eubalaena; species Eubalaena glacialis. Next base: position 56,972,282 of record NC_083733.1, on the reverse strand, counting down.
TACCTGTCCTATTTACAGCAGTGAGCCCAGGGCCTGTCACAGTGTTCATTGATACATATTTATTGGGCTACTGTGACTGTAGCCTAGGAGGCAGGTATTCCTTCAACCTTTCTGGGCCTCCTTTTCCTCTCTTAACGGGGCAAGGACTGCCTCACCTGGCCCTGAAGGTATACTGCTGCCCCTTCTTGCCCCAGGCAGTGTCTTCTGGTGTCCCCATCCCACCACCTAGGCTTGTCCTCACAAGGTTCTACAGAAGCAAGTTTTTTGGGGAGGACACCACTTACTGTTGATGGACTTGAGGTCCCGGTGGATGATGGGCACAGGGGCATCATTGTGTAGGTAGTTCATGCCCCGGGCCACCTGCACAGCCCAGTTGACCAGCACGTGAGGGGGCACCCGGCGCCCTGCCAGCACCCTGCTCAGTGCGCCCCCCCTGGCATACTCCATCACCAGGCAGAGGTGTGGGGGGCTGAGGCAGGCGCCCCTGAGGGCAATGATGTTGGGGTGCTGCAGGGCTCCGAAGAGCCGGGCCTCCTGGCGCACCTGCTCTGCTGTCACTGCCGGGTCCCGTTCAGGGTCCAGCCGGGCGGCCTTGACCGCCACCTCCTCGCCATGCCACAGGGCCCGATAGACCTTGCCAAAGCCTCCTACACCGATGATCTCCTCCAGCTGCAGCTGGTGGAAGGGGATCTCCTGGGGCAGCTGGAGGTCCGCGGGCGCGGCGGGGGTGCCGGGGGCCACGTAGTTGCTGGGGAAGACGCCCACACGGCCGCTGGGTAGCTGCCCGGTCCACCAGCCCTCGTCGCCCGACACGGCACAGTCCTGGGAAAGCACCTGGACGCGGTCGCCCCTCCGCAGGGTCAGCTCCTCGTCACCCGCCGCCTCGTAGTCGAACACTGCGGTCCAGACGGGCCCCGCGGGGGTCGTGCCCCACTCCTTGGCCGCCCCCCACTCCTCCTCCTCCATGGGGGTGGGGCCAGGGGCTGCGGGAGGCCGCTTCACACAGGCTGCCCGCGGGATGCAGAGGGCGGGCCCCGGCGGCCAGGATGGGGGGCAGTCCCTGCGGGTTCTAGGGGGCTCCTGGGGGCCATGGCTGGGAGGCCCTCCACAGGAGCAAGAAAAAGCCTCTTTAAAAGGGCAGGGTTGTCCCCTCTGATTCAGCTGTCCAGACAGGGTGGGGTGGGGGAAGGGCGGCGGGTTCACCTCTCCCCCCTAACCGTCAGGGCGCTAAGAAGGCCTGGCCGCGCGGCTGCCGAATTCCTGCCGGGGTCCGCCGGTGGGGGACGAGGGTGAGGGAAGCAGGCAGCCCCCTTCCCCGCGCCTCTCACCCCGCGCAGCTCCACCGGCGGCCCCCGGCTCCGCATCCCGGGCCACGATCGCCGGGCGGGGCGGGGCTGGCGGAGCCCCCCCAGGACGGGGTGGCGCGCCCCTCGGCCTCCTCACGCGCGGGGCGGCCGGGCGGCCCCCATCCTCAGCATCGGGCTCCCGGTCGGCCCCAGCCCCTGCCCCCGCCCGCGCCGCTTCCCGGGGCCGCCGGCAGTGCCTGAGTGGCGTGTTCGCTGCCGCCGCGCCGCGGTGCCTTCTGGGAGTTGTAGTCTCCGGCAGCGCGACTTCCTGGTCAGTCCCCAGTCCCCCAGCCTCCGGAGCTCGGCTGCGGGCCTCGGGCCGAAGTGAGGACTGCGCGTGGGCGAAGGAATTCTCCTGGGGAGATGAGCCTGGCCTCAGACCCTCCCTGGGACGCCGTGGGCCGGACGCCTGGAGGAGGAGAGGAGGAGAGGGCCGAGCGCTCCTCACAGACCCTGCGGGGCCGCGGCCCAAGGTGGGGTTGACGGTGACTGACGCGCTTCGCAAAGCGAAAAGTAGCAGCTGCGTGAACGGTGGTTACTGCCCGAAGCCTCTACCGCAGGCCAGGACTAGGTCCCCGCAGCTGGACTGCCCCTCGGGGCCCCGACCCGAGGTGCACGCCGGGAAGTGTAGTCCGTTCGCGAACTGGCGCTGTGGGGCAGGGCAGCACCCCAACCGCGAGCAAGGGAGAGCTGCTTGGTGGCTCCAGCAAGCTGGGGGGTCAGGCTGATGGTGAGGCCTCTGGGGGAAGACGGGGCTGGGAGGATGTTTATAGTGTCCCTGGGGAAATCACAGCCACATCTGCTTTCCCCACCAGCCCTATCTGCTTTCCCCACCAGCCCTGGGTTCCTCTGCCTCTTCAGTCAGAACTCGAGAAACCTCGCCTTCCGTAATGGGAATTTCAATTTTCTCGGGCTTAACGGGCATCTTATGCTGAGTGCTTTGCATACATGGTAGCATTAAATCCTCGCAAAGCCCCTAGTTTACAGATGACGCATAGAGAAATAAAGTCACTTGTCCAAGGTCACAACTATAAATGGCAAAGCAACAATCAAAGGCATATATTCCTCTCTCTCTCTCTCTCTCTCTTTGGCCGCACCGTGCGGCAGATCTTAGTTCCCCAACCAGGGATGGAACCGGTGTCCCCTGCAGTGGAAGCTCAGAGTCTTAACCACTCGACCGCCAGGAAAGCCCCTCAAAAGCATATTTTAAAATTAAAAACAACCACCACCACGACAATCATGATTTTTAAAAACACTGCCTTCCCATTTAAAGAGTGAGGAAACTTGAGTCCTGCAGAGGTTCGATGACTTGCTCAAGATCTGTAAGCTTGTAAGCAGCAAAATTCTGGGTCTTTTCACTTAACCTCTCCTTAGTGGTCTGGGGGTCTGGCGGGAGGAGAGAAGAGGGGAACTTTGATGGGCTCTGGTGCCCAAACTCCAGAGAACTGCCCCACAGTATCATGGGAAGTTGTTCCGCGCTCAGAGGGAAGTGGGTACCTGCTCTCCTGTGAGGGAAACTCTGGACCTCTCAAGAATGCTTGTTGGAAGAGAGGCCCCGCTGCATTCTGAGTACAGGCGTTTCTGCTATAACCTGACACATGCTTTCCTGAAAAACCTGTAGTTCTGCAAAACAGTGCACTAAAAATGACAAGGCTTTATGGGAAAAATAGAATTAGGGACAGATTGCTCAAAACGTATGCAACTTAGAGTGCTACAAAACCAATAACGTTTACTTATTTTATTTTTTAATATTTGTTTAGTTGCACCCGGTCTTAGTTGCCACACGTGGGCTCCTTAGTTAAGGCATGCATGTGGGATCTAGTTCCCTGACCAGGGATGGAACCCAGGCCCCCAGCATTGGGAGCACAGAGTCTTATCCACGGCGCCACCAGGGAAGTCCCAATAACAATTCTAATAGAAATACTAGCACAGTTAAATATACACGGGGTACTTGCGCTTAGCAATCAATACTTTAAGTGCCTTCTTTGCAGTCTTACAGGCTGGGGCTTGTACTTCAGTCACGGAGATGCGGGCTGGAGATAATTAACTTCTAATGGAAACCATTTTCTTCAAAATTAAAAATCTGATCCAAGGTGTAGTCTTCTTCATTAATCTGTTATTTTAATGTGGGAAAATATCGTTGCAGTTTGTTCATCTGCTTTCACAGCTTTGCCACATACCATACCATTGTAGCAAGCATTATGGTCTTTGAAATCACTAAACGATCCACGGTGGATCTAAAGGAAGACATTTTCTATAGAGTTGCAGCTTTTCCCCTTAAGATCTTCTTTTATCACTAAGGCTTCCTCTTTGCCTGTGAGAAACCTTGCCCTTGATTGCTTCAAAATGTTAACTTCCTAGAGAAAATTGCATATTAACCAACATGACTGTGATATGCTGACATCGTTACTCTGTTTACGAATTGTTTATGGGGTGATTCAAGTCAAAGAAGGTGGGCAGCAGAACAGGTGATCTCCAAGCAGATGCCTAGACTTGGGTAAGGAGAGGGACCTGGCTTGGTTCTAAACCTGGTAGGCTCTATAATGGAAATGGAGAGTGGAGTGGCATTTGTCAAATCCATAAAAAAGTCCTTTGGATTTTGATTGGGATTATAATGAATAAATTATTAATTTGGGGAGAATATGACTTTGTAATATTGAGTCTTCTATTCTTGGACAGGTATATTTTTTTCCTGGGATATCTTACATGGCTTTCTTTGGTTCACTCACTGGATTTTACTGTTTTTACTTATTTACTTGTGGCCGGGATTTTGTTATTTTTTCCTAATCAGTTACTGCTGTTTTTAATGCTGAACTTGGATCTGGCTACCTTGTTGAACTCACTCTTACTTGTTCTAGAATACCTTGACAGATAATTCTCTATACTGTTCTAGTTAGATGACCCTGGTGTCCAGGGAAAAAAAAGACAGTTTAGTTTTTCCAATCTTTATAACTCATTTCTCACCCCTCCCCCTTTGGCTGAGGGTTCCAATACAATGTTGAATGACAGTGGTGATAATGGACAATCCTTGTCTTGTTCTAGACTTTTTAAAGGAATGCCCCTAAGGTTTCATCATTAAGTATGATGTTTTCAGTAGGTTTCTAAATTTTATTCCTAATTTGCTGAGAAGTTTATTTTTTTTTAAAGCAGGTGTTGACTTTTATCAAATGCTTTCTATGCATTTGTTGATATGATCAGATGACTTTTCTGCCTTAATCTGTTAATGATGAACCATCCTCCTCTGTTTCACTATTGCTGGATTTGATTTAATAACATTTTCTTTAGGGTTGTTGTGCATTTGTTTTCATGAATGGAATTGACTGACTCATGGTTTTCTTTCTCGTGCTGTCCTTGCCCAGTTATGACATAAGGGAAATGCTAGCTCTGTTCTACGATTTGGGGGAACCACCTACCTTTTCCTGCAGTCTGGAATGGTTTGTGATATATTGGAGTTATCTGTTCTTTGAACATTTGGTAGAATTTGACTGTAAGATCATCCATGCTTGGTGCCTTTTTGGCAGGTCTTTGGTTATAATTTCAACCTCTTCTGTGGATATTGGTTTATTCAGATTTATTACTTTCTCCTGAGATAAATTTTTGTAATTTATATTTGCCTAGAACAATATCTATTTTATCTAGGATTTCAGATTCATTGGTATAACTTTATGCATATTATTTCTTATGAATCCTATGGATCTGAAGTTATATTTCTTTTGGCTTCCTGATATTTATTTGTTCCTTCTCTTATTTTTCTGGATCAAATTTGCCAAAAATTTAAAGTTTTATTGGTCTTTAAAAAACTCCCAGCTTTTTGTTCTGTTGATGATCTCTTCTACTTATTTGTTTTGAGGGGGGGTATTTTATTTCATTAATTTCTGCCTTAATTGTTGACTCATTTTTTTCCATTTTAGTATTTATTTTGTTATTATGTATACCCCAGATTTTGATTTGTACTGCTTTCATTGTCATTCAGTTCCAAAAAAAAGTGTAATTTCAATTCCCCTTAACCCCCAAATTATTTAGAAAGTGGTTTTTAATATCTAGGTATATGGATTTTTTCCTTGATTATCTTTTGTAGTTGATTTCTAATTTTATTTAATGAATGTATTTCAAATGACATAAATTCTTAGGAATTTGTTGAGGTTTCCTTTATGACCTAGTATGCGGCATTTTTTTGTTTTGTTTTGGAAGTGTGCTGTTTTTAAAGGATGTACATTCTAGTTGTTGGGATAAGAGGTCTGACTATACAAGTTTATTAATGATCTAATTCTTAACTATTATATCCTTACCTTTTTTTTTCCTGTTTGATCTATTGGCTTCTGGAAGGTGTAATAAAGTCTCCCATTATGAGTGAGGATATGTTCATTTCTCCTATTATCTCTATCAGTTTTTGCTTTATACATTTTGAAGTTATGTTGTTAGATGCATAAGGGTTTATGATATTAATATGACATCAGTGAAGTATTCCTTTTATCAATATGAAATATCCTTTGTTGTCCTTCCTAATGATTTTTGCTTTTAATGTGTCTTTTTTCTTAACATTTCCTTGGTACTTCTGTTCTCTTTCATTCATTCTTCTTTTTTTGCTTTTTCTGTGGGTTGATTTTACCATACTGCTTCATTTCTGACACACTATAGCAATAGTTTGTGTAAAGCTATCCTCTTATATTATTTTTTCTCCATATCCCCATTCCCACTTTCATTTCTTCCTCCACCTCAAAGACGCACTTTCTGATTTATGTTTAATTTATGGTTCTTGGATATGTCTATATTTCTAAAACATGTATAGTGTCTATATGTATATGTTTTTAATTTACAAAAATTATACTAAGTAAATTTCTATTTTTACATTTTTTGCTCAATATTGTTTTAAGAGCAGTCCACGTTGTTTGTATATCTAGTTAATTGTGTCTGTTTGCTGCATAGCACTCCAATTTATTAGTTCACCATCCTTAATTATTCACCTACTAATGAAGAAGACCTACATTGCCTTGAATTCTTTGCTACTACAAACAATACTTCAATCAACAATCTTGTATTTATATCCTTTGGGACCTGTGTGAGAGTTTCTCTGGATTATATACCAAAATTGGGATTGCTGGATCATAGGATATACATACTGAATTATGCTAACCAAAGGTGCATGGTAGTTCCAAATTCTATATGTCTTTATTAATACTAGTTCCTCTCTGACCTTTTAATTTTGACCACTCTAAAATATGTTGTAATTTTCTAACTGATTTTGAGGGAGGTTGAGCGTCTCTTCAGACTTGTTAGCTAGTTAGATTCCTTTTATGTTAATTGCCTATTCATATCTTTTGCCCCCTTTTTCTTTTTTTTTTGGCCACGCCACATGGCATGTGGGATCTTCCCCGACCAGGGATCGAACCCGTGCCCCCTGCATTGGGAGCATGGAGTCTTAACCACTGGACTGCCAGGGAAGTCCCTCCATTTTTATATTGGGATTCCTACTCTTAAATATTTGCAGGATTTTATTGTATATTCTGGATATTAATCATATTTTTTTTGAAGCTGAAAATGTCTTCTCCCGGTTTGTCACTTATTAGTGAACTTTTTCAATCATGTCTTTGGAAGAAATCTTTAATCTTAATATAGTCAAATTCATCTCATTATATAGTTTATGTTTTCTTGGTTTAAACATCTTTATTCACTCCAAAGTCATAAAAACATTCTACATTTTTCTACTAGCTGTTCTGGGTTGAACTGTTTCTCTTAAAAACAGATATGTTGAAATCCTAACCCTCCCATACTCCAGAATGTGCTCTTATTTGGAAGCAGAGTAGTTGCAGATGTAATTAGTTAAATTAAGATGAGGTCATACTGGCATAGGATGGGCCCCTAATCCAATATGACTGATGTCCTTATAAGAAGACAGTCACTTGAAGACAAACACAGAGAGGGAGAATGCCATGTGATGAGGAAGGCTGAGATTGGAGTTATGCAGTGCAGCTGCAAGCTGAGGAACTTCAAAGATTACCAGCAAACCAGCAAAAGCTAAGAAGAGGCAAGGAAGGATTCCCCTACAGCTTCCAGAGGGAGCATGGCCCCACTGACGCCTTGATTTTGGACTGGTAGCCTCCAGAACTGTGAGACAATACGTTTCTGTTGTGTTAAGCCACGCAGTTTGTGGTACCTTGTTCTGGCAGCCCTATGAAATGAATATTCTAGCTTTATAGATTTATCTTTCGTATTTAGGTCTCTAATCCATTTATTTGACCTTCGTATTATGGTGAGAGGTAGGGAACCAACTTCTCTTTTCTCCTTACAAGGAACCAGTTTTCCCAATACCATCCTTTAACAATCCATCTTTTCCCTTCTGATTAGGATGCTTATTCTGAAATATCTCAAGGTTTTTTATGTACACGTCTCTTTCCTCTCTGTTCTGTTGCTTTGATCAGTTTGTCTGCTTATGTGCCATTCCATTTTCGTCTTCTTTTTTTTTACTCTGGCTTTTGGGTATATCTTATCTGATACAGAAAATTTCTATTTTTTTGAGCCACTCTTATCTATTTGTGAGTCTTGATTCTTCCACATGCAATTTTGAATCCATTTATTGTGTTTCTAAAAAAAATCTTTCTGGAATTTGGGCTTGCATTGAATTTATAGCTTGATTTAGGTAGAAGAAACATCTTAATAACATTAAATTGTTACATTCAGGAACATGGTTCATCTCCCCATTTGCTAGATTTCTTTTGTTTCCTTTAATAACATTAAATTCTTTTTTTTTTTTGGCCACACCACGTGGCTTGTGGGATCTTAGTCCCCCAACCAGGGATTGAACCCTGGCCCTTGGCAGTGAAAGTGCGGAGTCTTAACCACTGGACCGCCAGGGAATTCCCTAAACTTTTTTTCTTCATAAACATCTTGTGGATTGACAGGTGAATTCCTAGATTACTTTTAAACTTTTGTTACTATTCTGAATGGAATCTTATTTTTTGTTAGAGTTTCTAGTTATTTACTATTATGTAGAGGAATGTTATTCATTTTTCCAGTTTGATATTATATTTGGCCAATTTGCTGACTTACAGTTTTAATGGTTTCGAGTTTCTGTATGGAATACCAAATCACATCCAAATGACAATTTTGTCATCCTCCCTCCCATTCCTTATATACATATTTATAATGTCTTATTGCAATGACCAGGACCCCTAGGAGTGAACAGTAGTAGTGATTGTGTTCTTCCTGATTTTAAAGGGAATGAGCTTAAGGTTCCATCTTTTTTTTTTTTTTTTTTTTAATTAATTTATTTATTTTTGGCTGCGTTGGGTCTTTGTTGCTGCGCACGGGCTTTTCTCTAGTTGAGGTGAGAGGGGGCTACTCTTCCTTGCGGTGCACGGGCTTCTCATTGTGGTGGCTTCTTTTGTTGCAGAGCACGGGCTCTAGGCGCACGGGCTTCAATAGTTGTGGCATGCGGGCTCAATAGTGGTGGCACATGGGCTCAGTAGTCGTGGCTCGCGGGCTCTAGAGCGCAGGCTCAGTAGTTGTGGCACACGGGCTTAGTTGCTCCGTGGCATGTGGGATCTTCCCGTACCAGGGCTTGAACCTGTGTCCCCTGCATTGGCAGGCGGATTCTTAACCACTGCGCCACCAGGGAAGCCCAAGATTCTGTCTTAATTGTGTGGTGTGTGGTAGATTTTTAGTAGATAGTCCTTAACAAATTATGGAAGTTCCTTTCTATCCCTAGTTTTCTGAGAGCTTTTATCATAAATAGATGTTGAACTTTATTAAATGTTTTTTTCAATCCATGGAGGTGACCATATGACTTTCCTCCTTTATTCCATAATGTAGTGCATTACATTGTTAACTTTCTGATGTTTATTAAAACCTACTCAATTATGTTTTATTTTTATTTTTCATACATTATTGTATTTGCTTATCTAATATTTTATTTAGGAATTGTATTTACACTTAGTAAAATGGGCCTCTAATATTCTTTTCCTAAATTGTCCCTATTCAGTTTAGGAATCAAGGATATACCAGCTTCGTAAAATGAATTTCTCTTCTTTTTCTCCCTGTAATAATTTGTATACAGCAGGTGTTACTTGTTACTTGAAAGCTTGGTAGAATTCCCGTTAAACCTTCTGGGGCTTCTTTTAACTAAAATTTCAGGTTCTTTAATTGTTGTTGGTCTTTTCAAAGTTTACTGTTTCTTGTTTCAGTATTGGCATTTTCTATTCTTGTGGAAATTTGTCCATTTTGTCAGTTTTCAAGTGTATTGGTTTATGTAGTTCAAAAATTTATTTTATCATTTAAGAATATCTATAGTTTCCCCCCTTTTTAGTTATGCATTTTGTTTTTTATTTGCATGTTTCTTTTTTTCTATCAGTCTTGCCTGAAGCATTTCTATCTTATTAGAATTTCAAGTTGCCAAGTTTTGGTTTTTGTTGATCTTCTCTACTTTTCTACTTTGTCAATTTCTGCCTTTAAATTTTTTTCTTCTTGTTTTTTTTTGGATTTTTCTCTGTTGTTTCATATTTAAGTTCCTAAAATGAGGCTTCCTTCATTTGTTTTCAATCTTTTGATAAGAAATATTCAAAGCATAGACTACCCTTGAATCATTGCTTTGGTAGTGCTTTTGTTGCCATTCAGTTATAAGGATTTATTTCTTTTATGTTTTATTTTTTAACTCAATAGTTATTCGTATTATATTATTTAAGTTTCCAGGCTTCTGTATTTTTGTTTTTTAGAGCCATCTACACTAGGATGGATAACTATGGTATAATAAAGAGAGTCCAGAATGCAATGCCTCAGAAGACATTTATTTATTTCACAAAACATCCCAGAGTAGGTAGGTGGCCCCGCCCCAAGAAGTCATCAGGTCCCACCTTTCTTATTGCCCTGCTTTGAGCATCATCCTGACTCACATGGCTGAAGCCATCTTAGGGTCACCAAATCTGTGTTCCCCTCTGTGAGAAGACAGAATGAAGAAGTATGGAACAATTAGCTTCATTTTAAGGACTTGACACAGAGTTGCCCACCTTACTTCTGCTTATATCCCACTGGCCAAAAATTAGTCATATGGCTACAGGAGACAGAGTACTAAAAACAGAAAGTGAACCAGTTACATTAACAGAGAGAATTTAATAAAAGGAATTGGTTGAGTTAGTGAAATAGATGTTGAGATGACAAAATGGGGATATTGTATTAACCAGAGATAATAGATGCAGAAATCAGCTTTCACCCCCTAGGACTGGGGCAACAAAGGGAATAGGTTTCTAGTTGTTTACTATTATGTAAACATAATAGAGTTATTAAAATCATGATAGGGTTATTAGAATCTAGAAGGTTGAAGGAATACTTCGGTAGAGCTGGAACCCAGGCCTCTGACAAGGGGACGGCTGGTCTTTGTATGTCAGAAAGAGAAAAATGAGACTGAGAGTATGGAAAAGACAGGAGTCAGCTGCTGCCATCAGGGGGAAGAACCACTGCTGGGGTGATGCTAACAGGAAAGGGAAGCAAAACAGGAAGAAGCACGTACTTTCTCCTTTCAGCCTTTGGTCTTTCTTTTTTGTGCTTCCTCTCAGCAGAACCAAGTAGGGAGCTGGTGGCCTCAGAGCCGCAAAGCAGAGTGCCAAAGGGTGGGTTTGGGTTAAGAAACAAGGGACTAGTCACCAACACAGTTCACCCACCCTTTTGACCACTCAGCATCCATACATATCTTTCTACACATATTTGAACTTCCATTTAAGAACCATAAAACATCATGTTTCACCTAATCTTGAACAAAGATGCTCTCATCTGCTCTCCAAACAGGGGAGATACAGAATTCCTCCAGTCATATTATCCATACCTGTTTTGCTTTTTTCTATTATTCTCCTTACGGCATTCATTTGGATTGAGTCTCCTCCCAACATTTCCATTTTCCCCTCTATGCTATGTTGGAAGTTTTACACTTACTTTCTGTTCTTTTAGTGTTTACTCTAAAAATATCATCATGTGTATTCAACAAAATCCTCTCCATTTATGTTTTTCAAGATTTTAGTTCTTTTTTAAACACCTAAATTTGACATTGTTACTGTACTTTTGATAGAGTTTTGATATTTTTGATATGTTTACCTTTTTTTTTGTTTATTTTTTCTTTTCTTATCATTCCTTCTTGTATTTCAGACCTTCATTCTAGAATTAGTTTTATTCTTCCTGAAGTATATCTCTTAGAAGTTCTTTTGAAGAGGGTGTCTTGGGAATCAATTCCTAGTTTTTGGTTTGTCTAAACAATAATTTTATTTTTGTTCTTGAAAGACATTCTGCTGGACAAACAATTCTAGTGTGACAGTTATTTTATTTTAGCACTTTGAGGATCTCATTCCACTATCTTCTGGCTTCCATAATTGCTGTTGAAAAATAAAAAGTAATGCTTTGGCTTTTCTAATTATTTTCTCTTTAGTGTGCTAAAGTTTACTATATATCTAGCGTGGATGTTTTAAACTATGTTCTGCCTGGGATTCATTGGGTTTCCTGAATTTGAGGAAGAATCTTTCATCAATTCTGAAAAATACCCAGATATGATCTCTTCATATGTGCTTCTCTCCCTTCTATTATCTTTTTTTTTTAAAAATATGAATTAGGGACTTCCCTGGTGGCACCGTTGTTAAGACTCTACGCTCCCAATGCAGGGGGCCTGGATTCGATCCCTGGTCAGGGAACTAGATCCCACATGCGTGCCGCAACTAAGAGTTCGCATGCCACAACTAAGGAGCCAGCGAGCTGCAACTTAGGAGCCGGCAAGCTGCAACTAAGACCCAGCGCAACCAAATAAATAAATAAATATTTAAAACCATGAATTAGATGTACGTTGGACCTTCCCACTCTTCCATATTTCTTAACCCATTGTTTATAATGTCCATCCTTTTTTCTCTCTGTGCTGTGCTCTGTGTAATTTCTTTCTTTTTTTAAATTAATTAATTTATTTATTTTTGGCTGCATTGGGTCTTCGTTGCTGCATGAAGGCTTTCTCTAGTTGTGGCAAGCAGGGGCTACTCTTCGTTGCGGTGCATGGGCTTCTCATTGTGGTGGCTTTTCTTGTTGCGGAGCACGGGCTCTAGGCGCGTGGGCTTCAGTAGCTGTGACACGCGGGCTCAGTAGTTGTGGCGCATGGGCTTAGTTGCTCCGTGGCATGTGGGATCTTCCCGGACCAGGGCTCCAACCCATGTCCCCTGCATTGGCAGGCGGATTCTTAACCACTGCGCCACGAGGGAAGTCCCTGTGTAATTTCTTCAAGTACATATGTGTTCTAGTTTCTTCTCCTTTCAGCTGTGATATAATCTATTTAATATGTCCACTGGGTTTTAAATTTTTCATATATGTAATTTCTAGTTTTTCTTGTTCAAATCTTACTTGCCAATCTTTTTTTTAATAGTTTTTTAAATAATTAATTAATTAATTAATTTATGGCTGTGTTGGCTCTTCGTTTCTGTGTGAGGGCTTTCTCCAGTTGTGGCAAGCGGGGGCCACTCTTCATCGCGGTGCGCGGGCCTCTCACTATCGCGGCCTCTCTTGTTGCGGAGCCCAGGCTCCAGACGCGCAGGCTCAGTAGTTGTGGCTCACGGACCCAGTTGCTCCGCGGCATGTGGGATCTTCCCAGACCAGGGCTCGAACCCGTGTGCCCTGCATTGGCAGGCAGATTCTCAACCACTGCGCCACCAGGGAAGCCCCCTATTCATTTTTAAATTAATTATATCCTGTCCCTGGCTTTCATGGACAGCAAACTCAATTACTCATTAACCTGATAGTTCTCTTATTCAGAGAACACTGAAGGACTGTTAATATCCTAAAACTAAGGAATGTCTCTTATGGGCTGAATTGTGTCTCCCCCCACCCCTACCCCCAAACTCATATGTTGAAGCCCTAATCCTCAGTACCTCAAAATGACTGTATTTGGAGATAGGGCCTCTAAAGAGGTTAAGTGGACAACAAAAAAATGGTAATTATGTGAGGTGATAGAGGTGCTAACGAACCTAATTGTGGTAATCATTTCATACTATATGCATGTATCGAATCATTACATCATACACCTTAAACTTATGCAATTGTTATATGTCAATAAAGCTAGGAAAAATAAAAATAGATGCAATGTGGCATCCTGCTTGGGATCCTGGAAAAGAAAAAGAACATTGGTGGAAAAACTAGGGAAATCCAGATAAAGTCTGAAGTTTCACTTAAAAAACATAAAAATAAAGTAGGATAAGTGCTACTAAAAATTTCTAAAATACAATGAGAGGACACACCAGGAGCAACTAATCAGGACACAAAGATTTCAAAGCAGAATAAAAATCTGGATGTAATTTTTTCAGTGAAAAACCCAAGGTACCTGCCTCTAGAAACAGGCAATTATTCTAAAGGTTAACTGACTTGTTTTATTGTTGCTGTTGTTATTATTATTATCATTTATCATTTTTGTCTCTCCCTTGCTATACACACACACACACACACAAACACTAAGCTTCATGATAAAGGGGTCAAATCTGTATTATTCACTTCCTTACCCCCAGTATCTAGAACAATGCCTGGCATATGGTAAAACAATGCCTGCCTCGAAAAATATATATGGTGAGTGAATGAATGAGCCATAGAATTGGAAATACCATAATTTAGTCAATCACTTCCCTGTTAACAGACGTTCAGATAGTCTCCAATTCAGATTGGTTTTGTTGTGATTGCCTTCTAGTGCTGTTATATACAACATATCTTTAGCTACTGAAGCATATCCTTAGCTACTAATCCCTTCGTTCCTGTAGTATGGATTCCTCAAGGTAAAACTTCTGTCACAGCTTTATGCCCCCTTTTTAAAAAATTTTAACAGGAAATGCCTTTCCTAAAAGGTTGTGATGATTTACTGTCACGCCAGCAGCGTATAAAACTTTCTTATTTCTTTCCCCACTCTAGATAATGTCAGTTGTTTTAATATTTTCCAATTTGTTGAATGAATAATTGTATTTCATTTCAAATTAAATTTAAAAATCTTAAAACACTGAAAAAAAAAAAAGAGGTTAAGTGGAAATGAGGCCATTAGGGTGGGTCCTAATCTAATCGTGTCTGGTAGTCCAGTGGCTAAGACTCTGCGCTCCCAATGCAGGGGGCCTGGGTTCGATCCCTGGTCAGGGAGCTAGATCCCACATGTTGCAACTAAGAGTTTGCATGCCACAACTAAAGACCCTACATGCCGCAACTAAAGATTCTGCATGCAGCAACTAAAAGATCCCATGTGCCACAACTAAGATCGGGTGCAGCCAAATAAATAAATAAATAAATAAAATATTTAACAAAACAAAACAAAAAAACCAAAGAGACACCAGGGATGTGTGTGCACAGGGGAAAGAAGGCAGTCCTCTGCAAGCCAAGGAGAGAGGCCTCAGAAGAAGCCAAATCTGCCCACACCTTGATCTTGGGCATCTAGTCTCCAGAACTGTGAGAAATAAATTTCTGTTGTCGTTTAAGCCACCCAGTCTGTGGTACTTTGTTATGGCAGCCCCAGCAGACTAATACTGTCTCCGATGCTATAATTTCAGACACCATCTTAGTAGCGTAGAAGGAGGAAATATGATTTGACACTGGGGCCTTTCCAAAGCTGTTCCCCATCACACCCATTGCACAGCCTGGTTTGGCGGACAGACTTAACAAGCCCAGGCCTAGGATGTGTCTCACTCACGTATCATGTTTCTTTTTTCAGGGTCCTGCTGCTCAGGAATGAATCTGAGGACAGGCAACATCTTGGTGACGCTCCAGACTTTCCAGCTGACTTGGTGTAGAGGACCTGTGGGAGGTGCTGAGGAGGACTGAGGGAGAGGTGAGAACAGCAGGAGGTAGGGAGGGGGAAGAGGGACAGAAGCACTCTCTCAGGCCCAAAACCAGATTCTCTGAATAGGTGTGGGTGAGGAAGGCATTTTATGAGGTCTAGAAACACAGGGGGAAACGCAGGAAGGGAATGATGTCCGGTGAGTTTAGGACTAAGTGATTCAGAGGTGGCGCAAGCATCCCAGCCCTCTTTTGCCTCTCTTGATTAACTCGGGAGGCTCATTCAATCGTAAATAATTGCATCTATTCACCTGTATTAATTCCCTCCCTCAGACTTCATGTATGACAAATTCATTCTCTCACTGGAAAAATATTTCCTGAGCATGATCAATGTATTGGGCATATAGCAGCCGAGGAGACAGTCTCTGCCTTCACACAGCTCCAAATCTGGGAGAGCAAGCTCTCACAAGAGTGAGTGTTTCACAAAATGGCTTAAAGACTTAAACATGAGACATGACACCATAAAACTCCCAGAAGAGAGCATAGGCTAAACATTCTCTGACATAAATATAATGTCCATCAACAGATGAATGGATAAAGAAGATGTGGTACATATATACAATGGAATATTACTCAGCCATAAAAAAGAACGGAATAATGGCATTTGCAGCAACCTGGATGCAATGCAACTAGAGATCATCATACTAAGTGAAGTATGTCAGAAAGAGAAAGACAAATACCGTATGACATCACTTCTATGTGGAATCTAAAATATGGCACAAATGAACCTATCTATTGATCCAGAACAGAAGCAGACTCATAGACATAGAGAACAGACTTGTGGTTGCCAAGGGGGATGGGGGGAGGGAGAGGGATGGACTGGGAGTTTGGGGTTGGTAGGTGCAAACTATTACCTTTAGAATGGTTAAACAACAAGGTGCTACTGTATAGCACAGGGAACTCGATTCAGTATCCTGGGATAAACCATAATGGAAAAGAATATAAAAAAGAATGTAGGGGCTTCCCTGGTGGCGCAGTGGTTGAGAATCTGCCTGCCAATGCAGGGGACACGGGTTCGAGCCCTGGTCTGGGAAGATCCCACATGCCGCGGAGCAACTAGGCCCGTGAGCCACAGCTACTGAGCCTGCACGTCTGGAGCCTGTGCTCCGCAACAAGAGAGGCCGCGATAGTGAGAGGCCCGCGCACCGCGATGAAGAGTGGCCCCCGCTTGCCGCAACTAGAGAAAGCCCTCGCACAGAAATGAAGACCCAACACAGCCAAAAATAATTAATTAGTTAATTAATTAATTAATTAATTAAAAAAAATACTACTGTTAAAAAAAAAAAAGAATGTATATAAGTGTAAAGCTGAGTCACATTGCTGTACAGCAGAGATTGGCCCAACATTGTAAATCAACTATACTTCAATAAAAAGAAAATTGAAGAAAAAAACATTAAATACATCTACAATATCATTACAAAAAAAAAGAGTGAGTGTTTCAGAAGGGGCAGTAGGGGTGCTGCGGGAGCCCAGGCACAGAAAGAACCAACTAGACCTGAAGGCCTCAGTGAGGAAGCTGAGACCTGGAAGATGAGGAGGGGTGGGAAGGGTGAGAGTTGCAGGTTCCAGAGAACTGGGTTGTGAAAGCCCTAAAGTAGTTAAAGTATCAATTCATGACACTGGGGAAGCCCCATGTGGCTGGACTGTGGAGTGACGGGGATGGTGGCCCAGGCTGAGGCAGCAAGCAGAAGCCCGCTGGGAAGAGCGACCTGGGAAAGGGAAAGGGTAAGGACTTTAGACTCTCCCGGAAGGCCAGTGGGAAACCACAGAAGGATTAAGCAGGGAAGTGACTACTAGATCATGAATGGATTGTAGAGCAAGATTTGGAAGGTTGCTGTTGTAGTAGTACAGGAGAGAGATGATGGTGGCTTGGAGGAGGGTAGCTTCTGTGGGGACCGAGAGAAGTGACAGAGTTTGAACCTCTGGCACGTGGTAAAGGACCTGATATGGAGTGAGGGAGCAGGAGGAGGTAAGTGTGACTCTCAGATTTCTAGGGAGACAGAAGAGCTAGGAGAGAAGAGAGAGGAGAGAAGAGGTCTAGCTGTTACTCTAGGAGCTCTGTTAAGGGGAAGAAGGATCTTTTTTTTTAAGAGTATGGAGAAGGAATAATAATATCTGGACACAGCCTTGGGATGCCAAGGGATGGCAGGTTGTATTACTGTCCACAGTGCTTGCTGTCTCTCCTGAAATATACCCACTTGATATCAAGCTTGGCCATATGACTCGCTTTAGCCAATGAAATGTGAACACAGTGATGTATATCTCTTCCAGCTCACGGCTGTCCATGTCTCTTTTCCCTCTGCCAGGAGGGTGGCAGTGTTTCAGAGGCTGCCCCATCAGCCCAGGTTAACAAAGGAAGAAGTGGAGCAGAGCCCAGCCCACCCCTGTTGGACATGGCACCAGAGTGAGTCTTTACCTTTATGTGAGTCACTGGGATTTGAGTTCATTTGTTTCTGTAGCATATCCTGATTACTTCTCTCCTCCTCCAGACCTTGAGGTGTTTGGCAAGTGGGGGGGATGAAGAGCCTTCAGTTAGGATTGTGGGATTATCTTTGGAGAATGGTCCTGTTTTAGTTAAGGTAAGAGTTGGAAGGAACATTGAGGGAAAGATTTACAGGGGTTGCAGTGGAAGAGTTTGGGAAGGATGGAGTGAGGCAGGAGCGGGTAGAGCAAAAGACAACACAGAGAATGATGGAGATGAGAGAACCTGAGATGACGAGACAAGCTTGTGTTTGGGGGGATTACCAAGGGAAACAAAAGAGAGGAAACATGATGAATTTGGCCATGACACCCCTTGGAGGGCAGTGGGCTCTCAAGTTCGAACCACATATTGCTTCAAAAGGTAGCCTCCTAGTCCCATCCACTCCCTCTCACCTCACTCTCTTAATGTTTCTTGTCATTCTCATCAAAATCAGCTCACTTCTGAGTTGTTGGTGTCCTTCTGATAGAATGTGACTTCCATGCTGTAAGAGTCTGGCCTGAGTTGTTTATCACTGTACCCTGAATTCCAAGCACAGGGGCCCAGCTACCTGCGAGATGAATGAATGAATGAATAAAACTTATGGATCCATCCTGTTCGTCATGGTCTCTCCCATCAGTAAGAAGGGTGGTTCTCAGCAGTCTGTAAACCTAGGTTTGACTCTTGGCTCATATTTTTCTGTCTTAGTCATTGTGGGCAAATTACCTAACCTCTCTGACCTTGGTTTCCTTAGCTTTAAAATGGGATACTCATAGTTATCTAAGTCATAGGGCTCTTCTCAGAATTAAATGAGATGATTTATCTCATTTAAAGGACTCAGCGTGTTGAACAACTATCCAATTCTTTGGTACTTGTTCTGTCCTAATTTTAGAAAGGCATCTATGCTGATGCCCAGTGCAGACAAATATCCCAGTCCTCTGTACTAGAACTCCACACAGTTTTCCCAATCTGTTTGCTCCTCAACAGAGGAAAAGAGATTTGTCCAGAGACCCACAGGGTATACTGAAGACCCAGCCAGGGCTTTCCCCACTACGCCTTAGAAGGACGTGGCTCTCTCAACTAGTGAAGAATGTGACTCAAAGAAATATCCAGGAAAAAAAAAGAGAGGGAGAGAGAGAAAGAAAGAAAAAGAAAGAAAGAAAGAGAGAGAGAAAGAGAGAGAGAAAGAAAGGAAGGAAAGAGAAAGAAAAGAAAGGAAGGAAGGAAGAAAGAAAGAAAGAAAAGAAAGGAAGAAAGGAAAGAGAAAGAAAGAAAAGAAAGGAAGAAAGAAAGAAAAGAAAGAAAGAAAGAAAGAAAGAAAAAAGGAAGATCTAGCAGGCAAGGGAGTGGATTCGTTTCCTATAGCTCCTTAACAAATTACCACAAACTTAGTGGCTTACAAGAACACAAAGTTACTATCTTACAGTTCTGGAGGTTAGAAGTCTAAAATCACTCTCACTGGGCTAAAATCAAAGTGTCATAGGGCTGCATTCCTTATGGAGGCTTGAGGGGAGAACCCATTTCCTTGCCTTTTCCAGCTTCTAGAGACCACCTGCATTCCTTGGCTCGTGGCCCCTTCCTTCATCTTCAGAGCCAGCGTGACATCACTCCGAACTCTGCTTCCATCCTCACATCTTCTCTGACTCTCCTGCCTCCCTCTTTCACTTATAAGGACCCTTGTGATTACATTGGGTCTACCTGGATAATCTGGAATCCTCTCCCCATCTCAAAATCCTTAGCTTAATCGTATTTGCAGCGTCTCCCTTTTGCCATGTAAGATAACATATGGACAGGTTCCAGGCATTAGGACATGAACATCTTTGGAGGGTCATTTTTCTGCCTACTACAGAGGGCAAGTTGGAAATGTGCTCTCAGGCCTCAGAGCACTCTTTGCCCCTCTCTGGCCTCTCCGGCTGTTGCTGATCTCATTTCTTTCCCCCCTTTTCCCATTTTTCCCCCCCTGTCCTCACAGCTTACTTTAAAACAGATATCATCAGCTAGAGGCATTTGCTCCAAATTGCCTAATCCTTAAGAATGGTGGTTCAAGTTAAGGTCCCCTCTGATTATGTCCACTAGAAAGAGCTTGATCAGAATCTCTAGGTGGAGCCTCTAGAATAGCACAGTCCAAGAGAAATAGAATGTGAGCCACAAATGTGAGTCACATATATCATGTCAGATTTCCAAGAATCCTGTTTAAAAAAAAAAGGTTAAAAAGAAATAGATGGAATTAATTTTAATAACACATATTGTATTTAATACAATGTATTGGACATATGATTTTAGCATGCATTTAATAGAAAAATTATTAATGAGATATTTTATATTGTCTTTGAAATCTGGTGTGTATTTTATGCTTCAGGACATCTCAATTCAGACTAGCCACATTCCAAGTGCTTAATACTGATAATATTATACTGGATGGTGCAGGCCTAGAACCTAAACTCTGCAAGAGCCCCAGGGCCTAGAACAGTCCCTGGAGCAGTGGGTGCTCAGATTTGTGGAATGCAGGAATTAGTGGACTGCTCTGTTCAGGTTTAGGCTCTTTTTCAAAAGCCCTGGGCCACTGACTCAAAGAAGGAAGCCTGGTACTTCCCTGGTGGCGTAGTGGTTCGGAATCCGCCTGCCAGTGCAGGGGACATGGGTTCGAGCCCTGGTCCGGGAAGATCCCACATGCTGTGGAGCAACTAAGCCCGTGTGCCACAACTACTGAGCCTGCTCTCTAGAGCCTGCGAGCCACAACTACTGAGCCTGCGAGCCACAACTACCGAAGCCCGCTTGCCCGCTCGCCTAGAGCCCGCGCACTGCAACCACTGAAGCCCGCGTGCCTAGAGCCAGTGCTCTGCAGCAAGAGAAGCCACCGCAGTGAGAAGCCCACATACCGCAACAAAGAGTAACCCCCTCTCGATGCAACTAGAGAAAGCCCACGTGCAGCAACGAAGACCCAACACAGCCAAAAAAAAAAAAGGAAGCCTAACTGGGGGGGGGAGTGGGGGGAGGGGGGAATCCTGTGCATCTAATTTGCATAATCCCTCCCAGGTGTGCTTGCTCTCCAGGCAACTTCCCTCTAGTGATTTCCACTGGGTCCGCTCTTACCCAGGCAACCCTTTTTTATTTATTTTTTGGCTGTGCCACGCAGTTTACAGGATCTCAGTTCCCTGACCAGGGACTGAACCCAGGCCACGGCATTGGAAGCCCGGAATCCTAACCACTAGGCCATCAGGGAACTCCCTAATCCCAGGCAACCTTGAAAAATGCACCATTGAGCGGTGCTTAGTCCTGTCTGGAAGGTAAAGGACAGAAAGGGACTCTCCATGGAGCCAATTCCCAGGAGACCTCCAGGGGTGGGTGGGTGAAGAAGAAAACCCCCAAGCCAGCCCTTTGTGATCTGGTTCTGGTCCCTACTCATCTCCTGCCTTATCACATTGTTCTGGACTGAATCATGCCCTCCCCCCTCAAATCTGTACATTGAAGCCCTGACCCCCAAGTGTGGCTGAGTTTGGAGATAGGGTTTTTAGGGAGGTAATTAAGGTTAAATGAGGTTATAAGGCTGGGGCCCTAATCCAATAGGACTGGTGTCCTTATTGGAAGAGGAAGAGACATCAAAGGCATGTGCACGAAGAGAAAAGGCCGTGTGAGGACACAGTGAGAAGGTGGCTGTCTGCAAACCAAGGAGAGAGGCCTCAAGAGAAACCAACCGTTCTGGCACCTTGATACTGGACTTCCAACCTCCAGAACTGTGAGAAAATAAATTTCTGTTGTTAAGCCACCCAGTCTGTGCTATTCTGTTATAGCAGCCCCAGCAAACTAACACCTACCTCATCTCTCACCAGTCTTCAATGCTGCCCTTCAACTCCACTCCATTAGTTCTGGCGTAAGCCAGTGGTCCTTCTTTCGGAGAAGAACTTTTTCTCCCCCTGGGTGATACACAAGAAGTAGCAGAGCTAGCCACTCAGCTGGGTGCATTTTAGGGAGACAGAACTGCCCCAGAACAAGTAAAGGAGACAAGCAGGAGTGCCTGCTCTATGTCAGATCACTGTCAGTCACTGAACACGTCACTCCATTTAGTCCTTAAAACAAAACACTATGAAGTGAGTACCACTGACCGCGTTTCAAAGAAAATAACTCCAACAGTGAATATTTACACTCTGTCTAAAGTGTCAAGCACTGTGCTCTGGACCTAACATGCATCACCTCATTTAATCCTCACTGCGACGGAGGAGGTGGGAACCATCATTACCACCACTATTCTATAGGAAAGGCAGGCAGGCCCTGGGCAGTTCAATCACTTGCCCAAGTGCACGGAACGGGCAACTGCCAAGCAGAGCAGTCTGGCTTCAGAGTGCTCACTCCTGCCCCCTGCACTCCGCCTTCTGTCCGCGAGTTACCGGAGAGTCAGGCAACCATTGCCCAAGTCAACCATTGCCCAAGTCAAGCTTGCCCAAGGTTAAATAACGATCATCTGCATTGGGCTGCATGGGAACTCGGTTTTATCAAAAGTGCTGTTACATTCACTCACAGGTGTCCACCCTACGAAAGATATTGTGCTACCAATGTGGAGTCTGAAGACCAAAACCCACAGTTACTGGCTAAAAGGAGGATCAGTGTAGGGGAAAGATGGTCATGCAAATAGTTATAATCCAACTCACTGGAGGAAGATATTGAATCCAGTGGGATCCTATAAACAGCTCAGTGTTTGCCTTGGAAGTCCTTTTTCAGGGGGGAATTTATGCTGGAGAAAAACCAAACAAGACTGGTCATAAATCACTTAATTAAAAAAAAAAAAGTATTGCAGTAGAAACAGAAAAAAAGCAAAATCTCTCTCTTAACCACATAACCACATAAGGATCTTAATAGCCTTTGAATTTAAGAACAAGCTTTGTAAATTATTACTGAATCTTTTTTTTATCATCTTTATATGACTTTATAACCGACTCTAATTTTTACGACTTTATAAACCGTCTCTAATTTTTAAAGCAACCATTGCTTTTCATTTATGGATTTCATCTAAAAATATTTCAAGCCTTAAAAAAAATTCAGGTATAAATATCTTTAACAGGACAAAAAACTAACAAGTTTCATTAGCAGTGGGAGTGTTCTTATCTTTTTTCTCCTTGGGTGTTAAAAACTTGAGAACAGTAACTACTGTGGAATTCAAAAAACTCATTTGCTCTGAGATTGTCTTTGGCCTTCAAATCCAGCTAACACTTTATGGATTGAAAACTAACTTCCATTCTTAAAGCGGAAGCACATATTCTGATCTTCTGTTTTCCTCTGAAAAAGGAATTTATGTGCTTTTCAACAGATGAGGCAATAGTATATTCAAAGCATAGCGACTTGAGAACATGATTTGCTTTAGGAAACTCAAAAATTTCTGTATTTCTGGAACATAAAGTTCAGGAAAGGAGATGAGACTGGGTTGAAGATAACCTTGAAGAGCCTTTTATGCTGCATTAAAAAGTTCGGGGACTTCCCTGGTGGCACAGTGGTTAAGAATCCACCTGCCAATGCAGGGGACATGGGTTTGAGCCCTGGTCCGGGAAGATCCCACGTGCTGCAGAGCAACTAAGCCCGTGCACCACAACTACTGAGCCTGCGCTCTAGAGCCCTCATGCCACAACTACTGAAGCCCGTGTGCCACAACTACTGAAGCCCGTGCCTAGAGCCCGTGCTGTGCAACAAGAGAAGCCTGCGCACGGCAACGAAGAGTAGCCCCCGCTCTCCACAACTGGAGAAAGCCCGCGCACAGCAACGGAGACCCAATGCAGCCAAAAATAATAAATAAGTAAATAATTAAATTTAAAAACAAAGTTGAAATTTCACCCTGATTGGCTGGCAGGCAGTGAAAAGGAAAAACGCTGCTTCCTCCTCTAGTCACCACTCAGCTCTCAGTACCAGTCACCAAACGTGTGGAGGTTTTTCCCACACCAAGAAATTCTCCAATTCTCTGGGGACACCAACTACATGTCTTAGAATTCAATTCAATTCTGACACCACCTACCTGGAGTTAGCTTGAGATCCCACCCAGGTTAAGGGCTCAGTCCCACAAGCCTAACCCCCAACTTAGATACCTATTGCAAGCAGTGGGTCTTCAGGTTACCTGCAACCTCTGTCCCACTTGGCTACGAATCGGGGGTTCCCATCACCCCCTCCTCGGGTTCGATAATTTGCTAGAACAGCTCACAGAACTCAGGAAAACAGTTTACTTACTTGTATTGTAAAAAGGATGCAACTCTGGAATGGTTGAATGGAAGAGACGCACAGGGCAAAGTATGGGACACGGATGCAGAGCAGCGTCCATACCCTCTGCAGGCGTGGTGCCACCCTCCCAGCACCTCCCCGTGTTCACCCAACCCGAAAGCTCTCGGAACCTCTTAGAGTTTTTTATGGAGGCTTCGTTACATAGGCATAATTGGTTAAATCCTTGGCCTTTGGTGATCAACGTCCAACCTCTCTCCCCTCCCTGGAGGTGAGGCGGGTGGGAGGCTGAGTTCCAACCCTCTAATCACAGGATTGGTTCCCTGGCAACCAGCCCTCATCCTTGGCTTTCCAACAGCCACTTCATTACCATAAACTCGGGTGTGGTTGAAAGGGGCTTGTGAAGAATAAGACACTCTTTTCACTTTTATCGCTCTTATCACTTAGGAAATCCAAGGGTTTTAGGGACTCTGTGTCAGGAAAGGGGACAAAGACCAAATATATCTTTCTTAATATAAATCACAATATCACAGGCAGCTATTGAAAAAATTTTGGCAAGAGTCTGAAATGATCGGTTATACCTATTTATAAAGTTTCTCTTGACGGCACCCCTGAGGATGGATTGCAGAGGACCAGGAAGATCATGTGCAGTCAGCGTCGATTGTGAAGTTATTGTCTCTGAGCTCCCAGCCCACCCTCCTATGTTCTGCTTTGTGATGCTGAGCTG
This sequence comes from Eubalaena glacialis, assembly GCF_028564815.1. Classification (NCBI taxonomy): domain Eukaryota; kingdom Metazoa; phylum Chordata; class Mammalia; order Artiodactyla; family Balaenidae; genus Eubalaena; species Eubalaena glacialis. Next base: position 56,947,744 of record NC_083733.1, on the reverse strand, counting down.
GGAAACCACATTTCTGCTTTACCAGGTGGTTCTGTTTTAGACCCTGGCAATGGGGTTTACTAGGAGATTGCAGAAGTAGGGTGATTAACTCATCCTGGTTTTCCCAGGACTTCTCCAGTTTTAGCACTGAAAGTTCTGCTTCCTGGGAAACTCTTCCCAGGGTGCTTGGTCACCTTATGCAGAAGGGACTGACTTGCCTGCTGTTCTTGTGAGTGTTACCCAGCAACACTTCTTCACTCTGATGGTGGTGGCAGTGGCGGCAGCAGCAGCACTGTCTTCCTGTAGCAGCTGCTGAATCCAATTTGTAGTTTTCTAACTCTCGCAAAACCAGTTTCATCAGAAACATCAGCGCCAGCTGGCTAGTGCCCCTTCTTTTGCATCTGTGTTCCCCCAGCTCTAGGTGTGGTCCCTGCTTCCTGCAGTTGCTACTTCTCTGCTGTCTTAGAGCTGTAGTTCTCAGAGTGTGGTCCCCAGACCAGCAGCATCAGTATCAGCTGGGAACTTGTGAGAATTGCAAAACTCCGGGCCCCATCCCAGACCCATCAGAGACTCTGGTAGTTGTCGTCAACAGTCTGCCTTTTAACAAGTCCCCCAGGTGATTTGGCTAAGGTTTAAGAACAGCTAGCTGCCTTAGAGTTCTTTTTTTTTACCCTTTCAGTTATCTAGATAACAACTTTATACCAAGTTGGCAGTTCCTTGTATTATATAGTCCATATGTTAAATTCTCTCTGTTAGAGTAACTGGTGTGGGTTCTCCCTCCTTACTGGGCCCTGACTGACTGATCCAGAGCCTGCTGCAGTAATACAAGTTAAAGATGAAGACTGTCCAAACTAGAGTAGTGGGAGTGGGCTGGAGAAGAGGGACACACAGAAGATATTTAAAAGGTCTTGATTACTATTTGAGCAGAGTGAGGAGTCTAGGACAGCCCCCACTTTCCTGGCCGGGGTCGCAGATGGACTGTGGTGCCCGTTCACACAATACAGGCAGTGTAGGAAGAGGGATGGGGCGACGGTGGTGGAGATGATTGATTTGCTTTTGGATTTGATCAGGTTCCAATAGAGATACTCAGGTGCAGACATCCCATCGGCAGATAGCTATAGGGTCTTGGTGTGTGTCTTTTTTTTTTTTTTTTTTAATTTATTTATTTTTGGCTGTGTTGGGTCTTCGTTGCTATGCGAGGGCTTTCTCTAGTTGCGGCAAGTGGGGGCCACTCTTCATCGCGGTGCGCGGGCCTCTCGCTATCGTGGCCTCTCTTGTTGCGGAGCACAGGCTCCAGACGCGCAGGCTCAGTAGTTGTGGCTCACGGGCCTAGTTGCTCCGCGGCATGTGGGATCTTCCCAGACCAGGGCTCGAACCCATGTTCCCTGCATTAGCAGGCAGATTCTCAACCACTGCGCCACCAGGGAAGCCCTTGGTGTGTGTCTTTACGTTAGAATCCGTGGGGTTGTGGGGACAAAGGGTAAATTTGCTAGCTATTGCCAAATTCTCCTCCATGGAGGCTTTACTTTTTTGCGTTCCACTAGCAAGGTGTGAGAACCCCTGTGTCCCCATGGCATTGCCAACAGAGTGTTGTCAAACGCTTGGAGTTTTGCTAATCTGATAAGTGAGAAAAAGAATCTCCGTGTGGTTTTTAAAAATTATGAGTGGGGTTGAGCATATTTTTGTATATGTAGAGGACATTGGCATTTCTTTTTATGTGAACTTCTTCTTCATGTATCTTGCCCACTTTCGATAGGTTTCTTGGTCTTTTTTTCCTCAATTTTTAGATGCTCTTTATATTTTAGGGACACTAACCCTTTGTCTGTGATATAAGTTGTAAATTTTTTTTCCTTCATTTTGTCATCTGTAGTTTTTAGTTTGTGCCTGGTGGGTTTATGTTTTGAACCTGCAAAAGGTTTTCATTTTTGCTTGGTCATTTGACAAAATTCTCTTACATTGCTTCTGGATTTTGATGAACAGTTTGGCAAATTTACCCCGTTCCCATACTCTCAGGTCATTAGGAGACTCACCAGTGTTTTATTATTTATGAGGTTGTATTTTTCCACTTAGTTCTTTGATATACTTCGAATTTAATCTGGTATCCAGTGTGAGGAACAGACTCAAGCTTTTCTTTTTGTTTATCTAGTTGCTCTAACACCACTAAATTAAAAACTTCCCTAAAGTTCCTTCCTAAATTAAAAAGTATTTTATGATCATATTAATTTCCCTAAGCAATTGTTTCTATTTCTGGATTGATCTGTTTACTTATTGATGCACCAATAACACATTGTTTTATATGGTTTTTAATATCTGTTTTCTCCTCCTTCTTATTTTTCAGTTTTTCCCCCCATATTTGCCTGTTTTACTTTCAAATGAACCTTATAATCAAGTTGTCTAGCTCTAGGAAAAAAACCCAGTGACATTTTTATTAGGCTTGTGATACATTTACAAATGAACTCAGGGGCAATGACCTCTTTATAATATTGGCAGTCATTTTTGTTTCCATCCTTGGAATCCGGGCGCCATCTGGTGACCACTGTTCACAACAGCAATTATTTTCTCTAAAAAAGCTGCTCAAAGCAATAAACACTTGTCACCTCACACACACTTTCTGTGAGTCAGGTGTTGGAGGGTGGCTTATCTGGATGTTCCTGGCTCGAAGCCCTGGCTCATCCTCACTGCCAGGGCCTCACTCATCAGAAGGCTTGAATGGAGCTGGGGGAATTCCCTCCCAAGGCGGCTCAATTCCACATCTGGAAGACCAGGCTGGCTGTTGGCAGGAGGTCTCAGTTCCTCACCATGCAGCCCTCTCCATCGTGTCCTTATGACACGCATCTGGCTTCCCCCCAGAGCAAGTGGACCTAGAGGGAGTGAGGTGGAAGCTGCAATACTAGTTAATTTTAGACTTAGAGAAAGTTTGCTGATAGTAGAGAGAATTCCCGTGTGTCTCTCATCCTGCTCCCCCGGTGTTAACTCTATAGTACAATGATCAAAACCAGAAAATTAACATTGGTACCATATTATTAACTTAACTACCAGCCTGATCTGAATTTTAACAATTTTGGGGTTTTTTTGTCTGTGCTGTGCAGCTCGCGGGATCTTAGTTTCCCAACGAGGGATCGAACCTGAGTCCAGGAAGTGAAAGCGCTGAGTCCTAACCACTGGACTGCTAGGGAATTCCCAAATTTTAACAGTTTTTCTACTGATGTCCTTCTTGTGTTCCAGGATCAAATCCAGGATCCCACACTGAGTTTAGTTGTCAGGTGCCCTTAGCCTTCTAGAGTCTGTGACGGTTCCTCTGCATTTCCTTCTCTTTCATGACCTTGACACTTTTAAGGAGTATTTATCGGCTCTTTTATTAAATGTCCCTAAATTTGGGTTTGTCTGATGTTTTTCATGATTGAAATGAAGTTATACATTTTTTCCAGGAATACCACACAGATGATGCTGTGTCTTTCTCAATGCATCATATCAGACATGTCAGCATGTCTTGTTATGGGCGATGTTGACCTTGGTCACTAGGTTAAGGCACAGTCTGCTGCACTTCTCCAATGTAAAGTTACTGTCTCTCCCTTTGCAATTAATAAGTATCTTGGGGGAGATACTTCATGACTGTACAAGTCTTGATTCTCCTCAAACTTGCAGCTGCTAATTTTAGCATCTGTTGGTGGATCTGGTCTGCGACAGTTGTTACTGGGGCATTTGCCTAATAGTGATTTTTCATGTCCCTTTCTCCTTCTACGTCTGTTAGTTGGAATTCTATTGAAAGAAAGAGCTGTTCCTTCTCCCCATTGCTTATTTGATTATTTACTTAGATCAACATGGACTCATGGATATCTGTTTTATTCTATGGGTTAAAACCTCATATTGAGAGTCTTTTAAATTTTTGACAACCGGCTGGATATGAAACGGTATGCTATTATGGTTTTAATTAGAATCTTTCTGAATACTGAATTCTAATGAGGTTGGGCATCTTTGGCTGTTTCCATTTGTGGCCTCTAGGAAATGCTTATAGCAGCTATTTTTTTTTACGCTTCTTATTATTAAAAAAAAATTTTTTTTGGCCGTGCCATGTGGCTTGTGGGATCTTAGTTCAACGACCAAGGATTGAACCCAGGCCCTCGGCAGTGAGAGCATGGAGTCCTAACCACTGGACTGCCAGGGAATTCCGTACACTTTTTTTTTTTTTTAAACATCTTTATTGAAGTATAATTGCTTTACAATGGTGTGTTACTTTCTGCTTTATAACAAAGTGAATCAGTTATACATATACATATGTTCCCATATCTCTTCCCTCTTGCATCTCCCTCCCTCCCACCCTCCGTATCCCACCCCTCTAGGTGGTCACAAAGCACCGAGCTGATCTCCCTGTGCTATGCGGCTGCTCGTACACTTTTTTAAAGTTAAAAAAATTTTTTATTGAAGTGTAGTTGATTTACAATGTTTCAGGTGTAAAGCAAAGTACAGAATATATATATATATATATATGTATATATATATTCTTTTTCAGATTCTTTTTCATTATAGGTTATTACAAGGTATTAAATATAGTTCCCGGAGCTATACAGGTCCTTATTGTTTATCTGTTTTATATATAGTAATGTGTATCTTTTAATACCAAATTCCTAATTTATCCACCCCGCCTTTCTCCTTTGGTAACCGTAAGTTTGTTTTCTATGTCAGTGAGTCTATTTCTGTTTTGTAAATAAGTTCATTTGTATCATTTTTTAGATTCCACATATAAGTGATATCATATGATACTTGTCTTTCTCTGTCTGACTTACTTCACTTAGTATGACAATCTCTAGGTCCATTCATGTTGCTGCAAATGCAATTATTTCATTCTTTTTTACGGCTGAATCATATTCCATTGTATATATGTACCACATCTTTATCCATTCATCTGTCGATGGACATTTAGGTTTCTTCCATGTCTTGGCTATTGTAAATAGTGCTTCTAGCAGCTATTTTTTATTCTTCTCTTGTCTTTCAGGTCAGGATGTCAAGCTCACAGTACAGATATGAATCTATGTCTTGGGAAGTAGGCCTGAAATACACTAGGGCTTGTCTATATGTTAAATGCAACTTCTAGGCTTCATAGTCCATCCATATGCTGATGAATCCTGTTGCAGTTTGACACTGAAATGCAGTTTGAAGTGCAAGACACGTGTGGAAGGGAGAGGGAGGCACGAGGGTTGCGTGGATGGAGAATTTGAACTGTGATGCAGGTACAACATTGACCTTGGTTGACCCCGCAAGGGGCTCTGGAGTATAGATAGCCCATTAGGGTTGTTTCCTATTTGGCACTAATTCCTGGACCTTATATTTTTTCCCCTTTCATTTTCACTCTCCCACGAGGACTTACACTCTCCCATGAGGACTTAGTGGCGTTTTGCAGAGGTTACGTGTATGGTGGTGTCATTACTCTGCCAGCTAATGGAATGTGTGCATAGTTTTTTTTTTGGTGTGTGTATTATTTTCAATAACAGCTTTATTGAGATATAATTCACATACCATACAATTTGCCTATTTAGAGTACACTATCCAAAAAAAAAAAGTATACCATCCAGTGGTTATTAGTATGTCCTCAAAGGTATGCAACTATCAGCACAATCAATTTTAGAAACTTTTCACTTCCCCCCAAAGAAATCCCACACCCATTGGCAGTTACTCCCTGTTCCCCCGACCCCTAGCCCCTGGCAGTTACTAATCTACTTTCTTCTCTATAGATTTGCTTATTCTGAACATTTCACATAAAATGGAAACATTCAATATGTGGTCTTTTGTGACTGACTTCTTTCACTTAGCATAATATTTTCAAGGTTCATCCACATTGTAGTCTGTATCAATACTTTATTCTTTTTTTTTAAATTTATTATTTATTTTATTTTATTTATTTATTTATTTTTGGCTGCGTTGGGCCTTCGTTGCTGCGTGGGCTTTCTCTAGTTGTGGCGAGCGGGGGCTACTCTTCGTTGCGGGGCGCGGGCTTCTCACTGCGGTGGTTTCTCTTGTTGTGGAGCACGGGCTCTAGGCGTGCAGGCTTCAGTAGTTGTGGCTCGCGGGCTCAGTAGTTGTGGCTTGCGGGCTCTAGAGCGCAGGCTCAGTAGTTGTGGCGCACGGGCTTAGTTGCTCCGCGGCATGTAAGATCTTCCCGGACCAGGGCTTGAACCCGTGTCCCCTGCATTGGCAGGCGGATTCTTAACCACTGCGCCACCAGGGAAGCTCCTTCATTCTTTTTTATTGCCAGATAATATTCCATTGTATGGACAGACCACATTATATTTATCTATTCATCAGTTGAGGGGAATTTGGATTGCTTCTACCCTTGAGCTATTATGAATAATGCTGCTATGATCATTTGTGTACAAGTTTTTATGTGGACATATGTTTTCATTTCTCTTGAAAAAAAATATATACTTCTGAGAGGAATTGTTGGGTAATATTAACTCTATGTTTAACCTTTTGAAAAACTTCTCAACTGTTTTCCGAAGTGGCTGTACCATTTTACATTCCTGCTAGTGGTGTATGAGGGTTCTGATTTCTCCACATCTTTGCCAATAATTATCATCTGTCTTTTTGATTATAGCCATCCTAGTAGGCGTGAAGTGTTATCTCACTGTGGGTTTTGTTTGTTTGTTTGGTTTTGGTTTTGGGTTTTTTTTTTGGCTGCGCTGCGCAGCATATGGGGTCTTAGTTCCCCGACCAGGGATGGAACCTGTGCCCCCTGCAGTGGAAGTTCAGAGTCTTAACCACTGGACCGCCAGGGAATTCCCCTCACTGTGGTTTTGATGTGTATTTCTTTCATGGCTAATGTTGAGTACTGTTCTTGTATTTTAAATATTTATCAGTTTTAATTTCTAATATAGTAAATATTGACAGATAGAACTCACATAAATAAAAGTGCGTTGGGGTTCTCAATAATTTTTAAGAGTGTAAAGATAGCTTAAAGATTAGGCTATCTAATGGCACAAAGTTTAAGAACCAGGGATTGGGGTTTGGATTTACCAAACCCACTTGGTTCCTGACGGTGGTCTCAGATATTGACTCAATAATCCTGTTTAATAATCTACCCGCAAACTTCAGTGGCTTCAGCAAACACTTAGCCTCCTGATCACTGGACTGAGGTCAACTGCAGTGTGTCTGATCTAGAGCGGGCTTCAGTGGGTGACTCTGCACCAGCCCCCATGTTAGCTGGGCTTGGCCCTGAGCTGTTGGTTGGATTCAGGTTTATTCTGTATGTGTTTACTCTGCAGCCCAGGCTGAAGGGGACATAATTTCCTCAAGGGCTAGAGTGTTTAACATCACTAGAGTGTTTAAACCTTTGTGCGCCTTGGTGTCTGCTAACATTCCTCCCTTGGCCAAAGCTAGTCATGCGGCCGTGCCCACCATCAACTGGGAGGGAAACTAAATTCTGCCCACTGCAGAAGTAGGAGGAGCCAGTGTTTGCTGATGCCTAATCCCAACCTCAGAGATAGGGGCTCTGCACTCCAGTGTATGCACGGCTCGTTTCCTTTTCCAGTCAGAGAGCTGACTTGCATCCCTCGCAGAGTGTGTCACCGTGTAGGACACCTCCCTGTGCCTGGTGCCTGTCCCTATATACCACATTCCTTGAGCTGGCTGAACCCAAACAGTCACCTGCTGCCAAAGTTGTAAACTGGGGACCTGCAGGCCCACATTCTGTTTTTAAAAGCGTCATTTACTTGCCACATACCCAGATTGGTTGTTTTCACACGAAGTCCCTATTTCTGTCTTAACTTGAAAAATTCTGAAATCTGACCCACATTCTCCCATGGTGACAATCGATTGAGCTGAGTAGTGACCACCAGCCTGACCTTTTCAGTTTGCCCCAGTCCCCTTCCCTCCTTATTGCCCTACACTTGTCTTTCTTCATCCATTTACCTTTTCTCTGTGTCCTTTGTGAGCATATTAAAAAAAAAAAGTGGTAAAATACACATTACATACAATTTTACCAATTGCCAGCTTAACCACTGGAAAGTGTACAACTCTGTGGCATTAAGTACATTTATAGTGTGGTGCAAGCATCACCACTATCTAGTTCTAGAACTTATTCATCACTCCAAAGGGAAACCTGGTACCCATTAAGCATCCCTTCCCAATCCTCCTTCCTCCAAGCCCCTGGCAACCACCACTCTGCTTTCTGTCTCTATGGATTATGAACGAGTATGAATTTTTAACCACTGCTCCAGATAAACCCTAACTAGTTTGAAAATCAACATATATAGCATGATTTTATTTTGGTTAAAATGTATTTGTATATGTATCTGTAACACTCGTAGATGTCTGTTGATGGGTAGGAAAAAAATGTCTGAAAAAATATGCCACAAATTCTAAGCAGTAATTACCTGTAGGAATTGGGATCAGAAAATATTCACTTCTTGCTTTGCACAATTAACAAAGAGATGAGAGTGTGGGTAACTTTTGCTTTATTTTTGTGTATTCCTTCCCCCCACTCTGTATAAGAAGGAAGAAATACAGAAATACATCTGGGAGGTGTTTCAGCTATAAATACTGGAGCCTGCCCTATATATGGCCTGCTTATAAGTGAGATAACCAACTAAATCCCTAATTGTTTTAAACCATTTGATTTGGGTTATTCCTGTTGTTTGCACCCTAATTGATATCTTTATAATAACTGTAACAGGCAGGTGCTTTTGTCATTTTCTGCAAAAGGAGACTGGTGTTGAGAGATGTCTAGAGACACCAGCTAGCAGATGCACAGGATTTTTTCTTGCCCTAAATCATCTGCAGCTGGGAAAGGGTGAGAAACAAATGAATGGCGGAGCTTCCTAGATAAACACCTTCCTTCACTTGGGCTCTGGGTCTAAGAGAGGGTAAAGCCCAAGCGCCAGATCACTAGCGAGGAGAGCTCACACTCAGGGCTGCTGATTTACAACTGTGGCTCTGGGCCGGGTGGTCTGGGGGAGAATCCCCCTCCTTTTACCAGGTTGGAGTCTATGCAATCGGTGTTCTTCTGGCGCCGTATTGGGGCCGGCTCGTGGCGCCTAACTCAACCCCAGGCTCTTTACGGGAGTTGGGGTGGCAGTGAAGGGATGCCTGGTCTGGGTCCCGACCCCTCCCAATGATGTGTTTCTGGAGACCACTTCCATCCCATTTAACAGGGGGGGAAACCATCATAGAGAAGGGCATGGATTTGCCCAGGGTCATTGAGGTAATTTCTTTGGAGCCAAGTCTGGAATCTGTGTCTCCTGCTTGCAAGTCCTTGGTTTTTTATACTCAATTGACTCTAAAGGCAGAAAACGAGTAGCCTGTTCTTTGTCTCCCCTCCTGAAGGGCTGTGGGCGATGCAGGGGAGGAAAGAGCAGAGAGAGAAAGAGAGAGAGAGAGAGAAGCAATAATAATAGCTGTGCTTAGATCGTGCTTACTGTTATATAAGCACTGCTTTAAGTACCTTACCTTCTGTATGTTAACTAGTTTAACCCTCAGGAGGTAGTAGTTATTATTGTCCTCATCCCCATTTGACAGACAAGAAAACTGAGGCACAGAGAGGTTTGTAACTTGCCCAGTGTCACAGAACTAGTAAGTGGTTGCGCCAGGATGTGAGCCCCAAATGTCTGATTTCGAATCCCATGAGTCAAATCCCAGTTCTCAGGAGATGCCAGTAATCAGGCAGTAGGTGTGCCCTGACCTCGCAGACTCCTACTTCTCGTCTGCTCCTTTCAACCAGAGACCTGAAACTTCTGCCGTCACCACGATATCACTTCTAGTAATGCCTGCCGCTACTGTCACTCACTGAACTTCTACTATGTGATAGGTGCTTTATGCATAGTCTGTCTATTTTTGTAAATAAACACCTGAAAAGAAGGCTTTTTTTTTTAAATGGCTTTTTTATTATTTATTTTTTTAATTAATTAATTAATTTTTTTGGCTGTGTTGGGTCTTCGTTTCTGTGCGAGGGCTTTCTCTAGTTGCGGCGAGCGGGGGCCACTCTTCATCGCGGTGCGCAGGCCTCTCACTGTCGCAGCCTCTCTTGTTGCGGAGCACAGGCTCCAGACGCGCAGGCTCAGTAGTTGTGGCTCACGGGCCCAGTTGCTCCGCAGCATGTGGGATCTTCCCAGACCAGGGCTCAAACACGTGTCCCCTGAATTGGCAGGCAGATTATCAACCACTGCACCACCACGGAAGCCCAAGAAGGCATTTTATTCCCCACTTTAAGATGCGGAGACTGAGGATCAAAGGCGTAAAGTAATTTGCTCAGAGAATCATTTAATTAGGGAAGGTGCTTCTTTTCTGTTCTAGGTGGACTCTGGATGCATGTAAGATTTCAAATTGAAGAAGGGTAGACATCAGAGTAGTAAACTTTAGCTGATTGATAACATCAAGTGCTGCCAAGTATCTGTGGAAGATGACAAGCTCATAAATAATGCTGGTGGGAGTGTAAATTGGTACACTTTTTGGAGAGGAAATCTGATGGTCGTAAAATGCAATTTAAAAACACATATACGGGCTTCCCTGGTGGCGCGGTGGCTAAGAATCCACCTGCTAATGCAGGAGACACGGGTTCGATCCCTGGTCCGGGAATATCCCACATGCTGCGGAGCAACTAACCCCGTGCGCCACAACTACTGAGCCTGTACTCTAGAGCCCGCGAGCCACAGCTACTGAGCCCGCACGCCACAACTACTGGAGCCCGCACGCCTAGAACCTGTGCTGCGCAACAAGAGAGGCCACTGCAATGAGAAGCCTGTGCACGGCAGTGAAGAGCAGCCCCCGCTCACGGCAACTAGAGAAAGCCCGTGCGCAGCAACAAAGACCCAACGCAGCCAAAAATAAATAAAATAGATAAATTTTTTTAAAAAACCACATTTATGCTGAGACTTCCCTGGTGGTCCAGTGGTTAAGACTTCACCTTCCAATGCAAGGGGTACCGGTTCGATCCCTGGTGGGGAGCTAAGATCCCACATGCCTCACGGCCAAAAAACCAAAACATAAAACTGAAGCAGTATTGTGACAAATTCAATAAAGACTGTAGAAAAAAACACATATACCCTATTGAATCACTTTGCTGTACAGCAGAAATTAACACAACATCATAAATCAACTATACTTCAATAAAATAAAAAATAAAAACACATATACCATATGACTTAGCCATTCTGTGTACATAAATCAATCCCACAAAATAATTTGGGCATATAAAGACATAGGCCCAAGGATGTTCACCGCAGTTCATTTTCTAATAGCAAAAACGTTGGAAACAGCTTAAGTGCCTCTCAATATAGGACTGGCTAGGTAATTATACTTCAAAAAATATAGAACAGATCTCAAACAAACTAGCATTATACCTCAAGGAACTAGAAAAGAACAAAATAAGCCCAAAGTTAGCAGTAGGAAGGAAATAATAAAGATTAGAGCAGAAATAAACTTAGAGAATAGGAAAACAACAGAAAAGATTAACAAAGTAAGAGTTGGATATTTGAAAAGATAAACAATATTGACAAACCTTAGCTAGACTCAACAAGAAAAAAAGAGAGAACACTCAAATAAAATAGAAATGAATGAGGAGACATTACAGTAGATGCCATGGAAATATAAAGGATCATAAGAGACTGCTATGAGCAATTATATGCCTAGGTTGTTCTAGACAACCTAAAAGAAATAGATATGTTCCTAGAAACATATAACCTACCAAGACTGAATCATGAAGAAATAAAAAATCTAAGCAGACCAATAACAAGTAAGGAAGGAAATTGAATCAGTAATCAAAAATCTCCCAACAAAGAAAAGTCTAGGACCAGATGGTTTCAATGGCAAATTCCACCAAACACTTAAAGAAGAATTAATACCAATCCTTTCAAACTCTTAGCAAAAATTGAAGAAGAGGGAACACAAGGGGGGAAAGTGGTGGGGGGGTGGGTGGTGGGATAAACTGGGAGATTGGGATTGACATATATACACTAATATGTATGAAATAGATAACTAATGAGAACCTGCTGTATAAAAAAATAAATAAAATTCAAAAATTCAAAAAAAATATAGAATACTATGCAGCTGTTAAAAAGAACAAGGTAGAGTTGAACATGCAGATCTGGAAAGAAACCCACAACGTATCGTGAAGCCCCAAATCAATATTTAGATAAATTTTCTTAGCATGACCCCATATATAATAAAAAGTAATGCATGCATATGGTTTTCTCTCTATATATACATCTATAAAGATTGTTCATAGAAACAAAGTCTGGAGAAATAAGCACCAAATACCTAACAGGTGTTATGTCTTGGAGTTGGAATGGGCAAACTTTCATTTCTTATTTATATAAATCCCAAACAAGTGATGGAATTGTGGGTGATTTATGCTTTCTTGTTTGCATTTCTGTTTTTGATATTAAACAATACAGAAACTCTTTGAGATACATATCCCACAGATGACAAACTGGGAGCCAGTGATAGAATCCAGCCTGCAGATATATTTTACTTGGCCCACATTGTCATTTTTTTCTAATTGAATAGTCGATAATAGTTGTCAATGTTTTACACTGTGCGATATTTCACATAAAATTTCAGATTCCTGGGTACTTTTGAAAAACAAACAGGAGATCTGGCAACTCTGGGCCTGCATTCATGGCATAGCGACTTGGAGCTGAGTGACGGACAGGTGCCCTCCAGGTAATCAGAAATTGCAGGCTTCCTTATTGTTTTCTCTATCCCAAGACTCAGCATCAGTTGCTATTTATCTTTATACCTGCATCATAATTATTTTTCTTTAAAAATTAACTTGCCATAAAATTAACCATTTTAAAACTGTGCAATTCAGTGGTTTTTTAGAATATTCGCAGAACTGTGCAACAATTACCACTACGGTTGTCCCTTGGTAGCCATGGGGGATTGATTCCAGGATCGCCACAGGTACCAATATCCGAGGATGCTCAAGTCCCATAGTCAAGTCCCTGTCTGTGGTTCTGCATCCATAGCTTTAACCAACCTCGGATCATGTAATACTGTATGTATTTATTGAAAAAAAAAATCCGCGTATAAGTGGACCAATGCAGTTCAAACTCATGTTGTTCAAGGGTCAACTGTATATAATTCCAGAACATTTATACTACTGCTAAAAGAAACCCCAGATCCTGGGAATTCCCTGACGGTCCAGTGGTTGGGACTCCGTGCTCTCACTACCAAGGGCGCTAAGGGCCCGGGTTCAATCCCTGGTCAGGGAACTAAAATCCCACAAGTCGCGAGGGGCAGCCAAAAAAGAAAAAAAAAAGAAACCCCAAATCCATTAGGTCACTTCTCATTGCCTTCTCCCAGCCACTGGCACTGCTCATCTACTTTCTGTCTCTATTGATTTGCCTGTTCTGGACATTTCTTTCTTTCTTTTTCTTTTTATTATTTTTTGGCTGCGTAGGGTCTTCGCTGCTGTGTGTGGGCCTTCTCTAGTTGCGGTGAGTGGGGGCTACTCCTTTGTGGTGCGCCGGCTTCTCATTGCGGTGGCTTCTCTTGTTGCGGAGCACAGGCTCTAGGCGCGTGGGCTTCAGTAGCTGTGGCATGCGGGCTCAGTAGTTGTGGTGCATGGGCTTAGTTGCTCTTGCTCCATGACATGTGGGATCTTCCCGGACCAGGGATTGAACCCGTGTCCCCTGAATTGGCAGGTGGATTCTTTTTTTTTTTTTTGGCAGGTGAATTCTTAACCACTGCACCACCAGGGAAATCCCTGTTCTGGACATTTCATATAAATGGAATCATTTGTGTCTGTTTTCTTTCACTTAGTGTAATTTGTTCAAGGTTCATCCATGTGGTAGCATGTATCAATATCAGTACTTCATTCCTTTTAATGGCTGAATAATATTCCATTGCATGGATATAGTACATTTTTTTCCTCCATTATCAGTTGATGGACATTTGATTTGCTTCCACCTGTTGGCTATTGTGAATGATATAAATGCTGATATGAACATTTGTGTAGAAATTTTTGTATGAACACGTGTATCTAGGAGTTGAATTGCTGGGTCATATGGTAACTCTATGTTGAACTTTTTGAGTAACAGCCAAACTGTAATATAGTGCCTGCACCATATTACATTCCAAGCAGCAACGTATAATGGTTCCAATTTCTCTACATTCTTGGCAACACTTGTTATTATTATTTTTTATTAGAGTCGTCCTAGTGGGTGTGAAGTGGTAGCTCACTGTGCTTTTATTTGCATTTCCCTGATGGCTAATGATGTTGGGCACCTTCATATGTGCTTATTGTCCATTTCTGTGTTGGAAAAATGTCTAATCAAATCCTTTGTTGGTTTTTAAGTTGGGTTATCTTTTTGTTGTTGATCTGTGAGAGTTCTTTATATATTTTGAATACTAGACGATAATCATATATGTGATTTGCAAATATTTTCTCCCATTCTCTGAGTTGTGTTTTTACTTTCTTGGTTGTGTCCTTTGAAGCACAAAAGTTTTTAACTTTAAGTCCAATTAATCTTTTTCTTTTTGTCACATCAGAGAAACTTTTGCCTAATCCAGGCTCGTGAAGATTGTGCCTATGTTTTCTTTCTTCTTTTTTTTTTTTTAAGCACAAATCTGTCACCCCTGACAGACAGTTTATTTATTTATTTATTTATTTTATGTTTTCTTTTAAGTTTAATAGTTTGGCTCTTACGTTTAGGTCTGTGATCCATTTTGAATTAATATTTATATGGTGTGAGGTAGGGGTCCATCTCATTTTTTTTTGCATATGACTATCCAGTTGTCCCAGCACCATTTGTTGGAAAAATTATTTTTTCCCAATTGAATTGTCTTGGCACCCTTGTCAAAAATACATTGGCCACATTTGTTTTTCTCTGTCTGATTTATTTCACTTAGCATGATACCCTTCAGGTCTGTCCATGTTGCCGCAAATGACAAGATTTCATTCTTTCTTATAGTAAGTCAGACAGAGAAAAACAAATGCTGCATGATTTCACTTATACATGGAATCTAAAAACCAAAACAAATGAACAAACAAAACAAAACAGAAACGGATTCATAGATACAGAGAACAAACTGGACATTGCCAGAGGGGAGGGTGGTAGGGGGATGGATGAAATAGGTGAAGGTGATTAAGAGTTACAAACTTCCAGCTATAAAATAAATAAGTCATAGGGATGTAATGTACACATAGGGAATAAAGTCAATAATATTGTAACAACTTTATATGGTGATGGATGGTAACTGGTCTTATTGTGATCATCATTGCCTAATTTATAAAAATATTGAATCATTATGTTTTATACCTGAAACTAATATAATGTTGTATGATAATTATAACTCAATAAAAAAAAAAAAGAAATAAATTGACCATAGATATATGGGTTTATTTCTGGACTCTTAATTCTATTCTACTTTTCTATGTCTATTTTTATGCCAGCATCATACAGTCTTAATTAAGACTAAGCTTTGTAGTAAAAATGGAATTAGAAAGTGTGAGTCCCCCAATGTTCTTTTTTTTTCAAGTTTGTTTTAGCTATTCTGGATCCCATGCATTTCCATATGAATTTTTGGATCAACTTGTCAGTTTCTGCAAAAAAGGCAGCTGAGATTTTGATAAAGATTGCATTGATAAATTTGGGTATAACTGCCATATTAACAATACTAAGAGTTCTGATTCATGAACATGGGATGTCTGTCCATTTATTTAATTCCCTTCAATGATGTTTGTAGTTCTCAGTGTAAAAGTCTTGCACTTCTTTTGTTAAGTTTATTCCTATGTATCTCTATATTTTTGATACTATTGTAAGTGGAATTGTTTTTTGAATTTCCTTTTTGAATTGTTCATTGCAAGTGTATAGAAATAAACTGATTTTTGTATATTGATCTTGTATCCTACAACTTTGCTGAACTAGTTCATTAGTTCTAATAGATTTTTGTGGATGTCTTAAGATTTTATATATGTATACAAGATCATGTTATCTGCAAATAGAAATAGTTTTACTTCTTTCTTTTTCATCTGGATACCTTTTATTTCTCTTTATTGCCTAATTTCCTTGGCTAGAACCTCTGATAAAATGTTGAATAAAAGTTGTGAGACAGAATATCTTTATTTTGGTCCTGGTCCTGATCTTAGTGAGAGAGCTTTTAGTCTTTTACTGTTAAGTATGATATTATTGTGGATTTTTTGGTGGGATTTTGTCAAATGCTTTTTTTTTTTTTTTGCAACTATTGAGATGATCATGTGGTTTTGGTCCTTTATTCTATTAATATGGTATAGTTCATTGATTGATTTTCTTTTAACTTTTTTACATTGGAGTATAGTTGATTAACAATGTTGTGTTAGTTTCAGGTGTACAGCAAAGTGATTCAGTTATACATATGCATGTATCTATTCTTTTTCAAATTCTTTTCCCATTTAGGTTGTTACATAATATTGAGCAGAGTTCTCTATGCTATACAGTAGGTCCTTGTTGGTTATCCATTTTAAATATAACAGTGTGTACATGTCAATCCCAAACTCCCTAACTATCCACCCCCCGTCCCCCCTGGTAACCATAGGTTCATACTCTAAGTCTGCAAGTCTGTTTCTGTTTTGTAAATAAGTTCATTTGTATATATTGACTGATTTTCATATGTTGAGCCAAATTTGTGTTCCTGGGATAAATCCTACTTTGTCATGATGTATAATCCATTTTTTAAAATGTTGGTGGATTTGGTTTGCTAGTACTTTGTTGAGGATTTTTGTGTCTATATTCATAAGAGATATTGGGCTGTAGTTTTCTTTTTTTATGATTGTATTGTTCAGGTTTTGGGGTCAGGATAATACTGGCTTCATTGAGTGAGTTGGAAAGTGTTCCCTTCTCTTCAGTTTTTGGGAAGAGTTTTGTGAAGGATTGGTGTTAATTCTTTAAATGTTTGGTAAAATTCACCAGTGAAGCCATCTGGATCTGAGCTTTTCTTTGTGGGAAGTTGTTTGATTACTAAATTCCTCTTGAGTCAGTTTTGTTTTGTTTTGTTAGCCACGCCGCATGTGGGATCCTAGTTCCCCAACCAGGGATCAAACCCACACCCCCTGCATTTGAAACATGGACTCTTAACCACTGGACCACCAGGGAAGTCCCCTTTATCCGTTTTGGTAGTTTATATCTGTCTAGGAATTTTTGCATTTTATCTAGGTTATCTAATTTATTGGGTAACTTTGGAAATCCTATGCTCCCCTCTTCTCCAAGTTTGTTTTTGTTGCCATTTGTTATAGTAGTTATTTGTTTAGTGATTTTTTCCAACTTTTCTAAACTCATCCTATAACGTGTGTGTTCTTTGTTGTGTGTGGATCCTGAAATCTCCGCTCAGTTAGCTTATGGATTAGCTAATGATTGCAGAGATTTCCTGAAATGCCTGGAACCAGCGTGTCTTCCAGTTTCGTCGAGGGACTCTGTGTGTTGGGGCGTGCTTTAACACTTAGTCAGGCAGTTTAAAACTCTGCCTTAGCCTTCACTTTCTGCTGGGGCAGAGCCTCAAGGTCAGCACAAGGTGAGAGCTTCGGACTTCCTCAGGTCTTTCTTGAGCAGGCACACAACCTTGGGCATGCTCATAGCTCTATGCATGGGCATGGCTTTCTAGATTCTCAGAATATTGCAGAGATTTTCAAAGCTCCTATGGACGTCTCATTCTCCAGGTCTTCCTTTTAAGCTTTTTGCTTAGTATATTGTTTGCATGTACTATTATCCACAACTTCAGGCAGCCATGCAGACATGGAATTAAACAATTGCCTGTAATTTTTTTTAACAAATGCCAACCCCCACTGAGAAGGCTTTTTCCAGTGGGAAAACTCTAAGGTAAAATACAAGACCCTTGCAAGTAGGGTCTTCCAGGGACCCACCAGACGGGGCAAATAATGACACCTCTTTGTGAATGTGGCTTTATAAGTGCTCCAGCCCTGTTGTACTCCCTCTGGTGATTGCAGGCTGCTGGTTTTCACCTTCATGAGAGCTGTTGTTTTTCAAGCCTACTGCGGAGCTGGAATGGAGGAGATGGGACAAAGGCCAAGTTAAAATGCCACAAATCTCACTGTTCTTACTGATTCAGCCATTTTTCTTGAATAAATGTTCCCCACATTGCTGCAAGCCTTTCATTAATTTCCAGAATTCCGGACTTTTTTTTTGCACGTTTTCTCACTAATTTTATGGAGGAGAAACATTTTTGGTAGTCCTTACTCCACCACTCATGCTGATGCCACCCCTATTATTTTTCTTATAATATAGAATTATTAATATGCACCCTTGTCCCTATCTAATGTGATGAGAGTAGAGATGAGAATATTGCATACTTCCAGAAAAATATTATGGTAGTCATCTGGACTGTTTGTAACTACTCAGTTTCTCCTCCTTCACACCCCATTAGTCATAGCCATATGACATGCTTTGGTCAATGAAATATAAGCAGAACTGATAATGTGTAATTTGTTTCTTCCCTTCCGCATTGCTGTAGAGATGATGGAAACACAGTTTGAGATGAATCTCCATCAGACTGGGTCCTTTAGTGACTAAAATGAGTATAGCCTCCTGTTTAGCCATAGCGGACATGTAGCATGAGCAAATAAATATACTCGTACTACGTTAAAGCATCAAGATTTTGGGGGCTATTTGTTATTGTAGCATAACTGAGCCTATCCTGAGTGGCATAAATGCATAAAGGCATACTTGTTTGTGGAAGTTAAGAGTACTTCTACATGTTCTATGTGCCTGGTGGGCCTGTGTTGAAAGAATGCAAAATAAGATATGATTATGAAATAAACCACAGTAAGAAATGGTGACACACAGAATACTTAAAACTCAGTACATTAAATAAGAGAGATATAGGACCTATATGAAATGAACTCTATAAAATCATTTCTGAGAACATTAAACGAGCTGCACAAGTGAAAAGTCACGCTTTTGAATAAGGACCTTAAAAATTTAATCATATAATTTCTCCTAGAACATAAATTCAACATGGTGCCGATTAAAATCCTCAAAGGACTTCTTAATTGAGTAAAATAATCTTACAGCTTATATGGAAGAAGGATGTCTCATAAAAAGCAAGAAGATTATGCAAATAAAGAAAGCTGAGGACTTCCCTGGTGGCACAGTGGTTAAGAATCCACCTGCCGATGCAGGGGACATGGGTTCCATCCCTGGTCTGGGAGGATCCCACATGCCACGGAGCAACTAATCCCGTGCACCACAACTACTGAGCCTGTGCTCTAGAGCCCACGAGCCACAACTACTGAGCCCCTGTGCCACAACTACTGAAGCTCGCGTGCCTAGAGCCTGTGTTCCGCAACAAAGAGAAGCCACCGCAATAAGCCCACGCACCACAAGGAAGAGTAGCCCCCCGCTTGCCGCAACTAGAGAAAGCCCACGCGCAGCAACAAAGACCCAACGCAGCCAAAAATAAATAAATAAATAAACTGAGAGGAGGTTAATCTTATCAGATATTTAAACTCTCCATAAAGCCATTGAAATAAAAATAGTGTAGTACTGCCATGTGACGAGGCAGATATATCAGGGACATTAGAAATAGAGCCCAGGGGACTTCCCTGGTGGCACAGTGGTTAAGAATCTGCCTGCCAATGCAGGGGACACAGGTTCGATCCCTGGTCCAGGAAGATCCCACATGCCATGAGGCAACTAAGCCCGTGCGCCACAACTACTGAGCCTGTGCTCTAGGGCCTGCGTGCTGCAACTACTGAGCCCGCATGCTGCAACTACTGAAGCCCACGTGCCTAGAGTCTGTGCTCCGCAACAAGAGAAGCCACCACAATGAGAAGCCCGCGCACCGCAGCGAAGAGTAGTCTCCACTCACCACAACTAGAGAAAGCCCGCGCGCAGCAGTGAAGACCCAATGCAGCCAAAAAAAAAAAAAAGAAATTGAGCCCAGAAAAGATATGATTTTATCACATGTGAAGGTGGTATTTGAATTTGGTAGGAGAATGGCTTGTTTTAAAAATGATGCTGATATAACTGGAAGAAAATAAAGTACGATCCCTATATCATGCCATACAGAAGACAAATTCCAAATGGACAAAATACTCAAGGATAAAAAATCAGTAAAAATCTTAGAAGAAAATTGAAAAAATTTTATGTACAATTTTATGAAGGGCAGGTCCCTTTAATTAAGATAAGAATCTTAAGTCCATATAATAAAATATTAATATATTTGACAATATAAAAATCATATGGCTGATGATGACCATAAACAAGGCAGTGGGCAAAATTGTAACATGCAAGGCAGATGAAAGATAGTTGTACAAATAAAAGAATAATAAGTAGAAGATTGGGCAAAAGATATAGACAGATTATAGAATAAAAAATCCAAGAAGCCAATAAACATATTAAAAGATGCTCTGCCTTTAGTATCCAGGGAAGTGGAAGTTAAAGCAAAAGTGAGACATCATTACATATCCATTCATTGGCAAAACAGAAAATGACTTGTAAGGCCAATGCTGGTTGGAATGCTGGGAAAAGATCCTCTCACATATTGCTGGTGGCAGTGTAATTTGTTACAAAAATTCGGGAAATCAATCTGGCATTATATATTGAAATAAAAAAATACACATACCCTTCAACCCAGAAATATTCTATAGGTCTATTCTATGGAAACAAAAGCATCAGTACATAATACGTGCATAATCTCATATACGTGTGAGATTTTCATTATATCAGAGTTTGTAGAAGCAGAAAACTAAAACAATCATAATAACCATTAGTGAGAAGTTGAATAAATTGTGGTACATCAAGTTTATGAAATACTATGTAGACAGATAAAAGAATGAGTTAAACACAAGCCAAACTTGAGATTTTAGATAGTGTTGTGAGAATTTCAGCATCAAGAGATGGATATATAATGTGACACTATATTTGTAAAACAAAGACAGAATTCATGTGTGTGTGTGTGTGTGTGTGTGTTGTGGGTGTGTATAAAGACATCCTATCACACATTGGTAGAAAAATCCCAGTATAACACATAAAAAAGAAGACTTAGAATTATGCTGGAACTTCCTCTTATTTACACTTGTGAAGGTTCTCACAGGTCTCTGAGGTGGAGGAGTTAGATTTGATATTAAAACTATAGTATAGTTTTCATATTTAGTTACTTACAAATAGGTACAGTAAATTCTTTAGTTTCTCATAAAAATAAAAACTTATGACCAACATATTAAAAAATGTTGCATGATGAAAAATATGGTGAAATAAAAAGAATTGAAATTTTAAGTTTTTTTGTTTTTTAAGAAACTTTTTAATAGAAGCATGACATACAGAAGAATGCATGATGGATAAATGCACAGCTTGATGAATTTTCTAAAGTGAATATACCCATGTTACCACCACCCAATCAAGGAATAGAACGTTAACAGGGTCCCAGATAGTTCCTCTCATGCCTCTTCCAATACTACCGCTTTCTTCCTTCTGAGAGGTAAACACTATCTTGTCTTCTAATAACCTAGGTGAGTTTTTCTGGGGTTTGACCTTTATGTAAGTGAAATCATTCTGTACTCTTTTGTGACTGGCTTCTTTTGCTCAACATTATATGTGGAATATTCATCCAAGTTGCTGTATATAGCATCAGTTCATCCATTTTATTATTGTACAGTATATCACACAACTCATTGCTGGAGGAATTATGCACATTCTGTGTGACTCCATTGGGAGAAGACTATTATAAGCTTGTATGTAGTTTCTTTCAGACTTTGCTCATGTACCTTTTCCCTTTGCTGATTTTGCTTTGTCTCCTTTGTATCCCTTAATAAGGATAATAAATTATAGCCACGAGTATGACTAGATGCTTAATCCTATGAGTCCTCTTAGTGAATTGTTGAACCTGGGGGTGGTGGTCTTGGAGACTTCTGATACAGATGGTGTCAGAAGTGGGATTTGCTAGACCCACCCCTGACTCACTGAAATGAAGGTGAAGGGGTGGGCTATGATGAAACTTTGGTTCCTGGGTGGCTGTGGAGTCATCCATGGCATGAAACAGCACTGAACTGCAGTCTGTTGTGAGAGGTAAAAGTTATTTATGGAGTATGAAACTAATAGATCATCTCCAGGACAGTTGGCTCGCTGGATGCCCTGGCTGCTTTTGGCCGTGCTCGCTAAAGTGAGGGGGAACAATGCAGCCTTAGTGATGCTTCTAGTTTTTGTTTTCTCTCCAGGCAGAGGAGAAAAGTCTTTTAAATCCTCTCTTCCCTTCTCCACTTGCATTCCAGCCATTATTTTTCCTGAAAGCTGTATTATTAACTTTGTAAATGCTAACTTTACTACTAGAGGTTTGAGTAAACTTTCAATGAGGAAAAAAAAAAGAGGGAGGTATTTTAATTGCTTTGTATCTTGTTAGTCTTGCATATGGATGTATGATAAAATTGACATAAAATGTTAAATGCTTTTAATTTCATAAATGCTAGAGAGATCATCCGTATAGGAAAAGTGGCAAAGAAAAAGTGTTAGGGGAACACAAATTCCTTGCTTTTTGCCACTGATGGGTGGATTAGAATTAACTTTTTTTTTGGTGTTTTTTGGGGGGTTTTTTTTGGGCCACAGCATGCGGGATCTTAGTTCCCTGACCAGGGATTGAACCCATGCCCCCTGCACTGGGAGCACAAAATCTTAACCACTGGACCACCAGGGAGTCCCGAGAATTAAATTTTTTGAGTATTGGAAACAGAACAAGTTTCCATAGGTGATGATCTTTTACTATGATTTTTGCCTATTGGAGTCAAAGGAAGAAATGAGACAACATAAAAAGAGGCAATCTCCAGATGGAGATACACTTTTGGAGTTTTAAGAAGCAATTTTCAGTGAGTGCACTTCTACTTGCTAGATGGGATGCTGCTGGATTCATGAATCGCTTAATAAAGCCAATTAGATCTTCAAAAAAAAAAAAGCAATTTTCAGTTTGCTAATAAGCTCTTGTGAAATTGTATATCTGACAACTTATTTTTTTATTAAAAAAATTTTATTTTATATTGGAGTATAGTTGATTAACAATGTTGTGTTTGTTTCAGGTGTACAGCAAAGTGATTCAGTTATACATATACATGTATCTATTCTTTTCCAAGTTCTTTTCCCATTTAGGTTATTACAGAATATTGAGCAGAGTTCCCTGTGCTGTATAGTAGGTCCTTGTCGTATATCTGACAGCTCTTAGAGGCTGATGATTTTCTGGCCTGAGGTGCACATTTTGAGTGGATCAATTTGGACTCAAAGTTTGACAAGATAAAAAGGGCTTAGGAAAATCTTGCTTGTCACTGGGGCTTGGAACATGGCTGTCTGGCGCTGTAGTGTCTTTGCTGAGGCTGAAGAAATTCTGCTGGCTTTTTAAAAATCCTGAATCAACAGATTCTAATTCCCTGGTGCTGTCTCTAAGTGAAAACCTGCTATGAGCTGTGCTGAAATGAAAGCAGGTATAGCTCAATAAATAGAACTCACACTCTAGGACTGTTACAGATTTAGGGCATCCCTCTGTGGGGGCCAAAACTGTGACAACATAGTGCATGCTGGCTGGACCATCTGGGTCACTCACAGGTGCCCACAGGAAAGGGTTTATTCTCTGATAGGACCATCTAAAATTGAGCTCCCAATAAGCTCTGTGTTTTTAATGCCAGGTAATTGCTTTTATAACTTATGATTCCTGCCCCAAAGCTGCAAGTTGAAGGAGGACATCACAAGGACTGTGACCCCTCCACCCACTCCTGACAGATCTGGCTCTTGACCCCTCTCTTGGGGGATGTCTCATTCCTTCTGACTTGTGTTCAGCTTTCTGGATTAGATGCAGTTTGCAACAATGGACTGATAGCCTGACTCTACTTTTTTCACCTTCCTCCTGGTACACACATCTTAGGAAGGCAGTTTGATTATTAAATACAGCTACCCCAGAAAGGGATTGATCTTTTCTAGACTACTTACCCAATAAATGATCAGGATTAAGGGGGTGGAAGGTTATGTAAACCCATTTTGAAATTTTTGAAAATTCAGGATTCCATCCTGACCAATTTCTGAACAGAACGTGTCATTCTGTTTGTTATATAATTTTTTTTTTCTATGAAAATACTTTCGTTTCTCTTTCACACAACTTTTCCAGATGAAAGGTCCGAGTGAGAGTAGGGAATGATTGAAAAAAAATATGAAGTTATGACTGCCGGGTGAGACACACTACTTTTGTAACAATGAAGGAAAAAAAAAAAAACCCCTCTCAAATCCCAGCATCTGAGGGAAGCAAGGAAGAGAGGGAGGGCATTAATGATCTTTTGCTTTTCAAAACTGCTCCTGGAAGCTTTCCCTTCCTAAAGAAAAATGCCTCTGCTGTTTTTCAAAACTGCTGCATGTGCTTTGAATTCTAATTGACTGTTGACCCTACAATCACACCTGACAGAACTGATGAGGAGACAACAGGAGGTGACCCTGGCTCCTGCACGTTCCAGGCAAAACATCTTTAGATGTTGTCCACACCTGTGAGGCAGATGAACGGGTGTAATGGAAAAGCAAACCGTTTGGAACTGACTGCCTCGGGCATTCCTTCTGAAAGCAAGGACTGAACTGAACCATTTGGACTGGTCTGGCAACCTTGGGGCAGGAAGGCCCAGGGCAGGCAGCCACGCTGGGGGCTCTGTGAACCCGTTCTGCCTGACCAATGCGTGTCCTGCTTGGGGTGCCCTAACAATTGTAAACTCTTTGCTTCCAGGGGAACCGCCTGTGCCCTCTGGGGTTGTTCTTCTCATGTGTGAGGTGCCCTGACACGGCCTCAGGCCTGGAAGGCTTTGGGGTCAGCTTCAGCTTCCTGGCCAGGGTATGCTGTGCCTGAGTTGATGCTTCAGGCCAGGCAAAAAAGTTCAAACAAAAACTTGAGGAGGAAGCCACTTGGATTTCTTTTTGAACTCTGGCAGCGGACTTTTGCCCGGGGTAAAAATCTGAGTTCTCAGCCTCTTTCTGAGTCTAGATTGGTAAATAATCCAAGGGAGAAAGTCACTGTGGATCATCAGTGGTAATTTACCATACCCTATAAAATTTTCAGATCTCACCTGTTGTTCTCAAGGCCCCTCCCATATCTCCTTCGTACCTGGATACCTTGGGAAGTTCAACTCTGGTTTTCTGAGGTTTTGGTTTAGTTACTTAGCCTCCTGCCCGGCCACATTTTGCTATTCAGCAAATGTCTTAAGTAGGAAATCAGTTTCTTGAAGCCCCTGAAATCTCCATTTGATCCCTGCCACCCTCATACAACTTCCAAAAGTTCTGCTGGTTTCTCTATGTCTCAGCAGTGGCCCTGTTCCTGCGCCAAGTCCAGATTCACAGTCTTTGTGGTTTTTTTTTTTTGGCTGCACCCCACGGCATGTGGGATTTTAATTCCTTGACCAGGGATCGAACCGATGCCCCCTGCAGTGGAAGTGAGGATTCTTAACCACTGGACCGCCAGGGAAGTCCCCAGATTCACACTCTTTGGACCATACCCAGAGTTTGCAAAGCACCTAGAGAGACATGAGGATCCCCAGCATTTGTCTGAAGATTCTTCCCTCTCTGGAATTTTATTTCCTCAATCCTTGTTGTTTTCACAGCTCTCTGATACCTTTAAAATATGCTCGTAGTAATTGAGCTGGCTTTTCTAGCTGTTCTGAGCAGAAGCATTGGCTTGCTTCAAACTATGCCATCCTACCCAAACATGAATGTCTTCTATTTTTTTCTGTTTAAATAAACTTTATTGTGTTATAATTGACATACAATAAAATGTACCACTGTAAGTGCACAGGTCAATGAGTTTTGACCAATATATATTTGACCCATGCAACCATCACTACAATCAAGATATAAAACATTTCCACCACCCCAATATGTTCTGTCAAGTTCCTTTGGAGTAAATTCCACCTCCTTCCCCAGTTACAGGCAACTAGGCAACCACTGATCTGCTTTCTGTCACTACAGATTTGACTTTTCTAGAATTTCACAAGAATGGAATCAATATAGTATGTACCCTCTTGTGCCTGGCTTATTTGCTCAGCAAAATGTTTTTAAGCTTCATCCTTGGTATTGTATCAGTTGTCCATTCTTGAGCAGAATTCCATTCAATTGTATCATTGTTCATTGCTGAACACTGTTCTTGTCTGTGAATATATCATAATTGGCTTATCTGTTCACTGGGTGGCTTCCAATTTTTGGCTATTATGAATAAAGCTGCTAACAACATCATGTATAAGTCTTTGTGTGGACATACATTTTCATTTCTTTTGGGTAAATACTTAGAAGCGAAACTGTTGAGTTGTATGGTAAGTATAGGTTTAATGTTACAAAAATTATTCGGAATTGTCTTCCCAAGTGGCTTTAACATTTCACTTTCCTGCCAGCAATATAAGAGAGGTCCAGTTGCTCTTCATCATCTGTCTTTTACATTTTGAGTGGTTGTGTAGTGGTATCTCACTGTAGTTATTTATTTATTTATTTATTTTTGGCTGCATTGGGTCTTCGTTGCTGTGCACAGGCTTTCTCTAGTTGCGGCGAGCAGGGGCTACTCTTCACTGTGGTGCGCAGGCTTCTCATTGCGGTGGCTTCTTTTGTTGCGGAGCATGGGCTCTAGGCGCGTGGGCTTCAGTAGTTGTGGCATGTGGGCTCAGTAGTTGTGGCTCACGGGCTCTAGAGCGCAGGCTCAGTAATTGTGGCACACGGGCTTAGTTGCTCTGCGGCATGTGGGATCTTCCCCGACCAGGGCTCGAACCCATGTCCTCTGCATTGGCAGGTGGATTCTTAACCACTGAGCCACCAGGGAAGCTCTCACTGTAGTTTTGTGTCTCCCTGATGACTAATGATGCAGAGCATTTTTTCAGGTGCTCATTGACCATTTATATATCTTCTCTGAGAAGTAACTGATGTTTTGCTCGTTTTTCAATTGAGTTGCTTGGACTCTTCTTATAGATGTGCAAGAGTTGTTTATATATTCTGGTTACCAGTTGGTTATAGCATTGTGAATATTTCCTTCTAGCCTGTGGTTTGCCTTTTTATTTTCTTAACTGTGAATTTTGAAGAACAGAAGCCTTTAATTTTGAGGAAGTCCAAAATTTTCTTTTGTGGTTTGTACTTTTGTTCTGTTTAAGAACTCTGCACCTACCTCAGGGAAGCAAGTATTTTCTCCTTGTGCATTTATAGCTTTAACTTTTAGATTTAGTCCTATGATCAAATTTGAGGTAATATTTGTCTAAGCTGTAAGATATGGATACAAGTTCTTTTTCTTTTTGCATATGGGTGTTGAATTGTTCTCTATGTCTTCATGTGAATTTAAAAAATGAATTTCTTATGTATAGCTAATTGTTGGGTCCTTTTTTATCTAGCCTCACAATCTTTGCTTTTTTTTTTTTCTTAAGACACACATATGGGGTTTAGGGCCCACCCTCATCTGGTGTGACTTCATTTTTTTTTTTTTTTTAATATTTGTTTACTTATTTGGTTGTGTTTGGTCTTAGTTGTGGCAGGCGGGCTCCTTAGTTGTGGCTCGTGAGCTCCTTAGTTCGGTTCACCGGCTCCTTAGTTGTGGCATGTGAACTCTTAGTTGTGACATGCATGTGGGATCTAGTTCCCTGATCAGGGATTGAACCCGGGCCCCCTGCATTGGGAGCAGGAAGTCTTAACCACTGTGCCACGAGGGAAGTCCCAGTCTTTGCTTTTTAATTGGAGTGTTTGGGCCATTTATAATGTGATTGTTCATATTGTTGAGTTTAAATCTACCTTTTAAAATATTTTCTCTCTATTTTCCCTCTCTGTTATTTTTCCTCCTTTTTGTCTTTTGTATTAATTGAGTATTTTTAAAGGATTTCTTGTTATCCCCACTATTGGCTTATTAGTTGTATATCTTATTTTTTTCTTGCTGTTGCTCTAGGATTTACAATAGAAAACTTTTCATAGTCTACCATCAAGTAATACTGGACAACTTCACATATAATGTGATAGCCCTACAATAACATATTTCCATTCCCCCACTCATTCTTTATGCAGTTGTCATATATTTTACTTCTACCTATGTTATAAACCTCACAACATACTGTTACAATTTCTATTTTTAAAATAATATTTCAAAGAAATCAAAGATAGAAAAACTTTTACATTTACCTACATAGTTCCCATTTCCAGTGCTCATTATTTATTTGTGTATATCTAGGTTTCCATCTGGTATCATTTTTCTTCTATTTGAAGAACTTCCTTTAACTCAAAAGTTAAAGGAAGTTAACTCTTTAACTCAGTAAAAGTCTGTTAGTGATAAGTTCTCTGTTTTTGTGCATTAGAGAAGTTGTTTTAAATTCACTTGAGAAAGATATTTTATTTGGGTATAAAATTTTAGGTTGACAGTTTTCTCCTTTTCAGCTCTGTAAGATATAATTCCATGGTCTTATGGTATGCATAGTTTCTGATAAGAAATCATCTTTGTTCCTCTTTTCCTAACATGTGTTTTTCTTTGGCTGCTTTTAAGATTTTATGTTTAACTATAGTTTTCAAGAATTCAATTTTTATGAGTTTCAGTGTGGTTCTTGGACCTGTACTTTATAGTTTTATCGCACTGAGAAAATTATCAGCCCTTATTCCTTTCAAAATAAATATTTTTCCCCTTTTCCTCTTTCAATTATGTGCATATTAGCCCATTTAATATTATCTCACAGGTAAATGAAGCTCTGTTACCTTTTATTTTATTCTATTTTTTAAATGTTTCAGTATCTTGTTTTATTTGGAAATGATCTAGCTGTTCAATAAACTTCCATCACTTTATTTAGCACAACTCTAGAATTTCAAGTTGCCAAAATCTGGAAAGACTATTTTAGATAGATGTTCTAAACATAATTATTCTTTTTTTTTTAAACATCTTTATTGAAGTATAATTGCTTTACAATGGTGTGCTAGCTTCTGCTTTACAACAAAGTGAATCAGTTACACATATACATATATTCCCATATCTCTTCCCTCTTGCATCTCCCTCCCTCCCACCCTCCCCATCCCACCCCTCTAGGTGGTCACAAAGCACCGAGCTGATCTCCCTGTGCTATGCGGCTGCTTCCCACTAGTTATCTATTTTACATTTGGTAGTGTATATATGTCCATGACACTCTCTCACCCTGTCACATCTCACCCCTCCCCCTCCCCATATCCTCAAGTCCATTCTCTAGTAGGTCTGTGTCTTTATTCCCATCTTGCCACTAGGTTCTTCATGACCTCTTTTTTTTTTTTTTTTTTTCCCCTTAGATTCCATATATATGTGTTAGCATACTGTATTTGTTTTTCTCTTTCTGACTTACTTCACTCTGTATGACAGACTCTAACTCCATCCACCTCATTACAAACACCTCCATTTCATTTCTTTTTATGGCTGAGTAATATTCCATTGTATATATGTGCCACATCTTCTTTATCCATTCATCCGATGATGGACACTTAGGTTGCTTCCATGTCCTGGCTATTGTAAATAGAGCTGCAATGAACATTTTGGTACATGACTCTTTTTGAATTATGGTTTTCTCAGGGTATATGCCCAGTAGTGGGATTGCTGGGTCGTATGGTAGTTCTATTTTTAGTTTTTTAAGGAACCTCCATACTGTTCTCCATAGTGGCTGTATCAATTTACATTCCCACCAACAGTGCAAGAGTGTTTCCTTTTCTCCACACCCTCTCCAGCATTTATTGTTTCTAGATTTTTCGATGATGGCCATTCTGACCGGTGTGAGATGATACCTCATTGTAGTTTTGATTTGCATTTCTCTAATGATTAATGATGTTGAGCATTCTTTCATGTGTCTGTTGGCCATCTGTATATCTTCTTTGGAGAAATGTCTACTTAGGTCTTCTGCCCATTTTTGGATTGGGTTGTTTGTTTTTTTGTTATTGAGCTGCATGAGCTGCTTGTAAATCTTGGAGATTAATCCTTTGTCAGTTGCTTCATTTGCAAATATTTTCTCCCATTCTGAGGGTTGTCTTTTCGTCTTGTTTATGGTTTCCTTTGCTGTGCAAAAGCCTTTAAGTTTCATTAGGTCCCATTTGTTTATTTGTGTTTTTATTTCCATTTCTCTAGGAGCTGGGTCAAAAAGGATCTTGCTGTGATTTATGTCATAGAGTGTTCTGCCTATGTTTTCCTCTAAGAGTTTGATAGTGTCTGGCCTTACATTTAGGTCTTTAATCCATTTTGAGTTTATTTTTGTGTATGGTGTTAGGGAGTGTTCTAATTTCATACTTTTACATGTACCTGTCCAATTTTCCCAGCACCACTTATTGAAGAGGCTGTCTTTTCTCCACTGTATATGCTTGCCTCCTTTATCAAAGATAAGGTGACCATATGTGTGTGGGTTTATCTCTGGGCTTTCTATCCTGTTCCATTGATCTATGTTTCTGTTTTTGTGCCAGTACCAAACTGTCTTGATTACTGTAGCTTTGTAATATAGTCTGAAGTCAGGGAGCCTGATTCCTCCAGCTCCATTTTTCGTTCTCAAGATTGCTTTGGCTATTCGGGGTCTTTTGTGTTTCCATACAAATTGTGAAATTTTTTGTTCTAGTTCTGTGAAAAATGCCAGTGGTAGTTTGATAGGGATTGCATTGAATCTGTAGATTGCTTTGGGTAGTAGAGTCATTTTCACAATGTTGATTCTTCCAATCCAAGAACATGATATATCTCTCCATGTATTTGTATCACCTTTAATTTCTTTCATCAGTGTCTTATAATTTTCTGCATACAGGTCTTTTGTCTCCTTAGGTAGGTTTATTCCTAGATATTTTATTCTTTTTGTTGCAATGGTAAACGAGAGTGTTTTCTTAATTTCACTTTCAGATTTTTCATCATTAGTGTATAGGAATGCAAGAGATTTCTGTGCATTAATTTTGTATCCTGCTACTTTACCAAATTCATTGATTAGCTCTAGTAGTTTTCTGGTAGCATCTTTAGGATTCTCTATGTATAGTATCATGTCATCTGCAAACAGTGACAGCTTTACTTCTTCTTTTCCGATTTGGATTCCTTTTATTTCTTTTTCTTCTCTGATTGCTGTGGCTAACACTTCCTAAACTATGTTGAATAATAGTGGTGAGAGTGGGCAACCTTGTCTTGTTCCTGATCTTAGTGGAAATGGTTTCAGTTTTTCACCATTGAGGACAATGTTGGCTGTGGGTTTGTCATATAGGAAGCGGGGAGTCTTAACCTCTGGACCGCCAGGGAAGTCCCAAGGAAGAACTTAGTGGCTGTGGGAGACCTCTGCTGTCTTGGACCCCAGCCCTACCGACCTGTCAGTGAGGGTGGGCGAGAGAGAGGCACTCAGAAGGAGGAGCCCGGGGAGCTGAACCAGACGGAGGCTCAGGCCCCAGTGTTCGCACTTGAGCAGCCCAGGAAGGGGGGGCGGGATTGCGGGATCACCTGTGACGGTCGCCGAGTGTGGGCGTGAGGGCGCGCGTCGTGCACCACACAGGGCGGGGCAGGGCCTCCGCGTGCTGCCGTGATGGGGAGAGGGAGCGTGTGGACCCTGAGCGAGCTTTGCTGTGGCTTTGTGAGTGTCACTGGGACTGGTGACCCTCCTCTCTTGCTTCCTCCTCCCCTTACAGCGGGGGTGGGGTAGGGGTGGTAATGGCTGCAGCAGAGCAGTGGCCCCGGTAGGAGATCAGATATTGAGCCTAGAATGAAAGTTTAGTTAAGAAGGCACTTCCCTGGTGGCACAGTGGTTAAGAATCCGCCTGCAAATGCAGGGGACACAGGTTTGATCCCTGGTCCGGGAAGATCCCACATGCCACGGAGCAAGGAAGCCCGTGCGCCACAACTACTGAAGCCCGCCCGCCTAGAGCCCATGCTCTGCAACAAAGACAAGCCACTGCAATGAGAAGCCCGCGCACCACAACGAAGAGTAGCCCCCGCTTGCTGCAATTAGAGGAAGCCCGCGTGCAGCAAGAAAGACCCAACGCAGCCAAAAATAAATAAATAAATAAATACGTTTATTAAAAAAAAAAAAAAGAAGAAGGCATAGACCTGAATTTGGGATGGGAATTTTAGAGCTGGAAGTGCCCCTGAGGGTCCCCCAGGAGGGCAGTTACGTGTTGAGAACCACAGCATTCTCAGAGCTCTGTCTCCAGGAACCAGATGCGAACTCAGGGATTGATCCTCCTTTTACTTCCGTCCCATTTTGTGCAATGTAAGGGAAGGTGTGGCCCTGAAGGTGATTTCAAATTTAGTCTGGGCTCCAAGAAAAGAGTGGGGTCTCATGCTTGCCTTCTTCCCTAGTCATACCATTATCCAAAAGAAGGACCCCAAAGAGGCTGAGAGTATTACTGCTACACATCTAGAAGTCAAGTGTGAGTTCGTGTTTTGCTTTTGTTTAAGAAATGCGCTTTTGCTTTTAGAATATAGATGTTCTAGGAAATTCTGCGACCCACCATTGTGGTTCCCCGTTATTCCTCACCTCTCCGCTTAACTGTTCGCTTAGCCATTTGGCAAATCGTTCACATCTTCTTGTGCACTCTCTTTTCTAAGGTGATATGGAAATAAACCGCCAGAGCTGAATGTTAAAGCTTCACTTTAGACTCTGATTTGGTAAGGAGGAAATTAGTGTTTAGGTGGAATTCCACACCAGATATCTTTTGTCCTTTAAGGGCCTACTTTTCAAAGCAAATGAAGAATGGAGATGGCTAGATGATTTCAATCAATCTGTGAGGCTTTCAGGAGTAGGAAAGTGATGACACAGAAATTGGTTTCAGTAAGAGGCAGGGTTTTTCCGGGGAGTTCCATCAGCTGAAATTTGTCGTACTGGCCAGGTCTCCTTTGAGGTTTGGCGGCCCAACTTGTGTTTTGGACTTTTTATGTGCCTTTTTGTGAGGCAGTATAGTGTTGTGGTTAAGAATAGGGGCTGTGGATCCTGAGTATCTGGGCTGGCATCTTGGCTCTCTCTTCCTAGCTGTCTCAGGCTTGTAATGAACATTAGATGAGTTAAATGTGTAAAGCCCCCTAGAGCATTGCCAAGCACGTAATAAGTTTTAGCTGTTGTTTATGTGTGGCCATCTTAACTCATTCCCCTCAACTTTCTAAACAACAGGAACATTAGAAATATGTGATCCATTGTGATTGCTGCCTGCATATTAAGAAAATGAGTGAGATGCTCAAGTGATTTAGAATAGAAATTCTTAACCCGAGTTCCTGTGATTCCATTTATGGTTTCAGGGGACCACAAACCCCTTGAAACAGTATATTGAAGTGGTTAGAAAATTTTAAACGTGAGTTTTTAGGGGAGAGAAACTATAGTAATGTCAGGAGATTATCAAAAGTGTGCATGACCCAAAAGTTTTGGACTCATTGATCTAGAACTGTAGTTCTCAACTGGGGGTGGTTTTGCCCTCCAGGGGACATTTGGTAATATTTAAAGATAATTTTTGTTGCTACACTGTGGGGCAATGGTACTTGGATCTAATGGGTAGAAGACAGGGATGTTACTAAACATTCTACAATGCATAGGATAGCCCTCTCCACCCCAACAAAGAACTACTGGGCTCAATATGTCAGTAATGCCAAAGCTGAGAAACCTAGTCTAGGGACTTCCCTGGTGGTCCAGTGGCTAAGACTCCATGCTCCCAATGCAGAGGGCCGGGGTTCGATCCCTGGTCAGGGAACTAGATCCCGCATGCTGCAATTAAAAGATCCCTCATGCTGCAACGAAAAAATCCCGCATGCCACAACTAAAAAGTCCCGCATGCCGCAACTAAGACCCGGTGCAGCCAAATAAATAAATAAATATTAAAAAAAAAAAAAGAAAGAAAGAAACCTAGTCTAGAGTCAAAAGACTGTGATACCTGGGGTGACATTTAAAATGATCTTGTACAAACTGAGTAAACAAATCATACTAGGCTCATGTGGTAGAATATTCTGCACTTAATAAAATGAAGTTTATAAAGAATTGAGAAAAGAAAAAATTTTGATATAATGTTAAGTAATATTCATATTATGAACAAAAGTATTCAAGAAAACGTTACATTGTATATGAATCCTATTTACTAAGCTAGAGTTTTATAAGACATTCTGTAAGGGTGATACCCAAAATGATATTTTAATTGGTTTTTCAGTGAAGAAGAGAACTGAGCATGGTATTGTATATTCCATGCATTTTCTCACTCAGTCTGAGGATGTCACTTACTGCATTGTGTTCTTTCAGAAAAGAATCTTGTTAATAAAAATGTCTAATTATATTGGTAAGATACAACTAAAGGATGTTAGAACTGATTGATGTTATTTCTTAGAGTCACTTTGATTTCTTTGTTGACCCTCATGACAAGCTTAGTTTTTTAATAGTTGGAAGTATTGACTCCCTGATAACTGTTTTTACTTTTATTTTTTTAATTTGGAAGTAGCTTTATTGTATATTTTTGATGATGGAATAGCATGGAGCTGTTTTTATCAAGTAACTTAAAAAGAAGGAAGTCAATATTGTAGTCCCTCTCTAGAGATAGGCATTATTGATGTTTTGGTTTGCATTTTTCCAATTGTGTTTTCTGTGTGGATATATGAGAATCAGTTTGAAAAACAAATCTAATTCAGTCACAGTTTTCACTCATTTCTGGGTCTGTGGAGAGAAGAGCAAAGTACCAGTGCCTCTCCCACTGAAGCTTCTGTGCCAGAAGCCACCTTTTCTCTGTGTCTTTATGAGAACACTTTTTGCTAATGTTACTATTTAAGAATTGCATTCTACAGGCGAGACTCTGAATATTTTTGTGTAGCATTCTAAGAAAGAGCAGTCCGTACACTATATTTTACTATATAACTTATATAAGAAAAAGTAAAACAGTAGAATTAAGTTTCTTTAACAAATGTAATTTTCTTTATCCTCAATAGTAATAACATATATCAAGCAGTTATTATATGTAATTATGTGTTTTAATCAAATTTTCTTACTTTTCTTCCCTACAACCCTCTGTGCTTGTTACTCTATTTTTGTGTTACTGCTGAGGAAACAGAGGCACTGAGCAGTTACTAATTGTCCTTGTTCAGATTCACATCCTGAACATGAAAACAAAATTTGTGGTTTTTTAAAAACTAATAATAGGATACCATATTTGAAATTAGGTATACTTTAAAAATCCTGCTTGCCTCATTCATTCATCATGAATTTTTTTCTTCATCAATTACTGTGGACCATTATAGTAAATAGTGGCCTGGTATACCATCATATAGTGAACCATAGTTTATTTAACCATCTGCCAACTGATTAGATATTTAAGTTTCTAATTTTTGGTCATCATATAGTATCCTCTGATGATCATCCTTGTATATATATTATTTGTGCTTCCATAGCTGTTTCCTATGGAAAATTCCTAGAATTGGAATTTGGGTTAATCATTAGCACAGTCAGGTACCTGCAATATGGTGGATAAATGTAGTATGATAATATTTGGAGGATGTAATGACTAAAAAGACACAGCCGCCATGTTTAAGTTTCTTATTATCCAGCAAAGAAGGTAAAATCTGAATGAGTACGGCAGAGTATGATAAAATCCATTAGAAAAATTCATCTACCATACCTTGAGAGTTTACAGGAAATTTACATTTTTTAGTCTATAGTCACCAGACCTTGACCAAATTATAGTAAGCCCATGGAGTTTCTGAAGAGTTAAATAATGTTGTAAGATCTGTACCTTACTTTGAAATTCTAAGTATGTTAAATGCAAGTGACTTATAACAGAAGATGATTAAACAATGGCTAAAATAATAGGCTCAGAAACATAATAAACCTTTGTGAAGAAGACATGAAAGAAGCAGCAATGAGACTTCATTAATGTATATAAGACATTGCTTGGGGACTTGTAGACATTATTTCTAGAAATTATTCTAACATAGATAAACATAGACATCTTAGTGTTGGTTCAAGAATTGGGAAATGAAAGAAACAAACCCATTAAGTAAAACCAAGAACTCATTAGAGTATCCTGAGTTTTTTCCCCAAGTTCAAAGAGAGGCTGTCTAAATAAAAGGTTGTCTTTCATCTAGTTTAGAGAACAGTTTCCTCAAAGGAAAAACATGTACTATAGGTACACATATATATGGATGTGTCTCTATATAAGTGTAACTGTTTATATATTCCAAGTTAATTCCTGGCCATTAATATAATTACAACAGTTATGAAGTACTCTTACGCAAAAAGTAGAGAACTGGGGCCACAATACAGAGATAAGAACTGTTAACATGGCATATAATTTTCTAGAAGTTTTTTTCTGTCAGTGCCTGTTAGTCTTTTTCTTTGTGTTTGTATATACATATATTTTACAGCTGTAATCATGTCATACGTCCTGTTTTGTAATCTGATTTCTCTGCTGATAAATATCTTGAATATTTAATGACTACTTAATAATCCATGACATGGATGTTCTGCCATATTTAATCGGTTGGTTTTGTTGGACTCAGAGTGCTGGACACTGCCTGAGCGAATCCATCTACATCCTTTCCAGCTTTCATGCTTTGTCCCACTTCCCGCAGTCCTTAGGTCACAAAGAGGTGCAGGTTTGGATGATGTGACCCCTTCTCAGCCCTGAAAGGTGGAACTAGGGGTGGAGAATATACTCAGAGCAGGATGAGGGGCCCAGTCCTAGGCTTAGATATGCATCCCAAGAATGGAGGACTGGCCAGGATCCTTCCTGCAGGGATATTGTGGAGAACAACGGGTTCTTTGAGGTTGAGGAGAGTGCTTGATTTTGTCTGGACTCCTCTTGTTTGCTGCTATTTTGTATCTGAGAGAGAGAGAGAGAAGAGAGATATTGATTCAGGGGGAAGGGTAGGGAGTGTGTGTGTGGGGGGGTGCTGAAGGGGGAAGAAATGGAAGAGGAGTCTTAGGGGAGTATTTAAGATGTAGAAATGGAGGAAAAAATTGTTCTATTAATTTAAGTCACTTTGAGAGCACTGAGGCACAGCTTAGCTTAAGCCCTTCTTTTTTTCTAGGAGAGGAAGCATGAGGAAGATTGACCAGTTTTGTAATTCTAAAAACATGGCCCACGTAAGTTGGTATTTTTTTTTCTTTGAAATATGATGACTTTCAGGTTAGGTGACTATTCATTATTATTTATCCTGGAGCTTCCTACCTAAGGATCCAAGATCTGACACCCCCATTTGTCCCATTACAGTGAAGGTTGGTAAGAAAAAAGTTCAGTGTTTTTCCTGTTCATGCCTTTCCTTTCCAACAGGTGTTGTTTTCTTTGAACACATTGTTCAATATCTGCTCTGTGCTCAGTTCTCTGTTAAGGGGAATGTTGGAGAAGTGGGGAGTCAGTCCCCACAAGGAAATTGGGGTTTGTGGGGTTTGAGAAATTAGAGATGATTGTTTCATTTGACCACACTTGGAAAAACCTTGGAACTTCTCCACAGACTTGAGTTTTCCAGGTAGATACGGTAGAATTTGATATTGAGTGACCTCAGTCTCCGTGTGTGACAAGATGATCTACTTTATGAGGCTTTTAGGAAAATGTTCAGTGAGGGTGGTAGACGGTAACAGGAAGATCATCCAGTTTGTAAATGGTAGATGACTTTGACCATCCTAATATATAAATAGAAAAGAATGATTAAATCTAATATGTCAGTTATATGAACTCCTATGCAGCTTATAAAAATCTTTTATCATGACAAGAAATAATGTGCTTGATATTATATAATGAGCTTAAGGAATGAGAACATTCTGAATTTTATGCAAACTCTTTTCTAAGGTAGATATTTTATATAAAACTTGAGGGAAACATTTCACGAAAAAAATTTTCCTTATACCTTAAAGGATAAAGATGGTATAGAAATGCATGTTTACTGAGCATTGTGAGGCAGACACATAGTAGGCACTGTGCTTATTTAGTAGGGAAATTCAGATTTTGTACGCTGGGATAAGTAAATTATCCCGCAGCATGCAACAAGTTTGCTGTATGGCAGCAGGATTCTTCAAGAACATGTAGGCATCCTGTGAAGTTCCATATTGCTCTTTTCCTGCAGTGCAGTCCTCCACCTCCTCTCCTTTCATCTTGAAATGATTTCCTTCAGTTTCACCATAATACAAGTGTTTGTGTTTTCAGGGATCCGTGATGTTCAGGGGCATGGCCATCAGCTTCTCTCAGGAGGAGTTGGGAGTGCCTCGACCCTGCTCAGAGGGACTTGTATCGGGATGTGATGTTGGAGAACTATATCACCTTGGTCTGCCTGGGTAAGACTATTTCCTCCCCCAATATTAGTTAATACTAAATATTAATTCATATTAACTTAAAATTAATATTGACTAATTATAATTATTAATACACTGCTAGTGTCTGTTCTCTGGAATATCAGCTTTCTTCACCATGAGTTTCAGGGCTGTCTTTTTTTTTTTTTTTTTTTTTTAATTATTTATTTATTTATTTTTGGCTGTGTTGGGTCTTTGTTTCTGTGCGAGAGCTTTTCTCTAGTTGCGGCAAGCGGGGGCCACTCTTCATCGTGGTGCGCGGGCCTCTCACTATCGCGGCCTCTCTTGTTGCGGGGCACAGGCTCCACACACGCAGCCTCAGTAGTTGTGGCTCACGGGCCTAGTTGCTCCGCGGCATGTGGGATCTTCCCAGACCAGGGCTCGAACCCGTGTCCCCTGCACTGGCAGGCAGATTCTCAACCACTGTGCCACCAGGGAAGCCCTCAGGGCTGTCTTTTAAGAAATAGCTGAGCTCCTTCTTCTTGTTCCCAAAGGAAATAGTTTGGGATTTGTTGGGTTGAAAATGGGCACTTCCGTGAAGTGCCTGCATCTTGCTCACCCCTCAGTGAACTTTCTCCCTTATGCTAGTCCTCTCTGTAGCTACCTCTTTCTAATGACCAAGGGATGGTATTTGAAATCTTATACATTCTTTGCATGGCCATTGTCTAAGAAACCATGTTTCATACTGTGTTTGATCTCAGAATTACTGTAGATGTTCTGGGTTTATTCTTCTGACACACCTGCAAAGAGAACAGTGTTTCAAGTTTTTCTATCAGAAGAGCCTCTATGATTTACATAATATTGACTGGGGCAACGAAGTTCACTTAAAGCCAAAGTGGATACACTCCATTTCCTTCAACAAACATTCCTTTACTTGCTTTGTAGTTGTAAGTTTCAGGCCATGAAATTTGTATTTTTCATTGAATGAATATCCTAAATGAACCACAATGTTGAAGGAGGTAAAATAAACAACATCAATAAAAATGATAGTTAACTTTGTAGTACTATATATCAGGCAATGTTCAAAGTGTTTTATATATATTAACTAATTTAATTTGAATATCAATCCTATAAAATAGATATTATTATCATCCCCGTTTTAGAGATGAGAAAACCGAAGGACAGAGAGTTTAAATGGCTTGCCCAAGGTCATATCGCTACTGGGTGGCAGAGACAGGATTTGAACCACCAGGCAGTCTGGCTTGAAGGTTCATGTTGTCAACCACTAAGTTATACTTCCCTTTCAAAGGACAGGCCCTATATGAGTTTAAATGAAACAAAATCCTATTTCTAATCTAGCTGGTCTCTTACGCACTCCTCTCATCCTTTTCTGAAGTCTTTTCTCAATATCATTTGACTTTTAAATTATTATAAATTTAACCAGGTCTCAAAGGTTTTGAAAAAATTTTTATATATTTAAAAACATTTCTACACCATGTATCATTTCTTTTAAGCAGGAAGTTCCACTTCTAAGTCAGATGTGATTACCTTTTTGAAGCAAGAGAAAGAGCCGTGGATAGTTGTGAGGAAAGAAATAAGTGGATGGTACACAAGTGAGTGAGGGAAAAGCTGGCAGGAGGGAGCCATTCTTGTCAGGAACAGCCACTGGTCAGAGAGGAGTCACACCCCTGAGATGAGACATTTCTCCCAAAAGCCCTGGTTTCTTTAATTGAAAATAATATTTCAAGATAACAGTCTGGGTACCAAGGCTGCACATTGCTCCTGGTTAGGTATTGCTTTTAGGCATTTTTTAGTAGATGGAGATGGGAAATAAATAGGTGTAGTTTTATTTTAAAGATAAAATACCTTATGAGTTTACACTGATCTTTCCAGCTCAGTTTCAGGACTATATAGGGTGTTTACTTCTAACCTATCTTAAACCTGCATCTCTTTTTGTCTCAAACTGAAATTCCTGGTTCTCAATGATACTTGGAGACACAGAATTAGAATATCCTGTAATTACTGATTTTTTTATACTACATTATATACAAAACATCCTGAGAATAACAGTGCCAGCACTAACCCTGATAATGTGATTATTGAAAACAGTTTATGCCCTCCCCATTTTCTTCCCATTTTTCCTAGTTTTATTCTACCTACATTTCAAAGTAAATAGCCATTATATATTATAATCTCATTTTTATAATCCTCATTTTGTGTTAATTCTGTAAGAATGTGCTTGTGTGTGATCGTATCTCTAGTCAGTTTGGTTGCCTGAACTTTTTTCTCTTATAGATTCTTAAGTAAGGGATCATGGGAACAATATTCTCAGAGTATTTATATGTTGATAACAGTTTACAGTCTTATTCTTTTTAACATAACAATTGTGATATAATGCACATAAAATTCACCCATTAAAGTGTTCAATTAAATGGTTTTTATTATGTTCATAAAGTTGTGCATCTATCACCACAATCAATTTTTAGACATTTTCATTCACCCCCCAAAAGAAACCCCAT
Organism: Eubalaena glacialis; assembly: GCF_028564815.1. Lineage (NCBI taxonomy): Eukaryota > Metazoa > Chordata > Mammalia > Artiodactyla > Balaenidae > Eubalaena > Eubalaena glacialis. Next base: position 56,907,166 of record NC_083733.1, on the reverse strand, counting down.
ACCCATTAGCAGTCAATCCTTATTTTCCCTCAATATATTTTCTAATTTTCTTGATTATTTCTTTGACTCAGGAGTACTCTTTCTTTTATTTCCCAAGTTTTTATATTGAAAATATTCAAACCTAGAGAAAAGTTAAAAAGAATAATAATTGAATTCCATTTAAAACCATTACATAGATTCACCAATTGCTAAAATTTTTCCACATTTGCTATATGTATTTATATATCTAAATGTTTTAAACTTTTTTTGCTGAACCATGTGATAGTAAGTCACTGATGTCATGACACCAGATACTTAAATATTAAATACTTCAGCTTGCATGTCCTAAGAATAGGACATCATCCTAAATACCCTTTCATTATTCCTAATTAATTTCATTATCCTAATTAACCTAAAACCTATCATTACCATATTTAAGAAAATTATTATTTCAGGAGTATCATCTAAATCAGGGGTCCCCAACCTTTTTGGCACCAGGGACGGGTTTTGTGGAAGACAGTTTTTTCACTGCCGGCGTGTGGGAGCTGGGGAATGGTTCAGGAAGTAATGCAAGCGATGGTTCAGGCGGTAATGCGAGCGATGGGGAGCAATGGGGCGCAGCAGATGAAGCTTCACTCGCTCGCCCGCCGCTCACTTCCTGCTGTGCGGCCCGGTTCCTAACAGGCCGTTGACTGGCACCGGTCAGCGACTGTGGGAGAAGGCTGGAAGAGTTTAAGAAGGATTGGTATTAATTCTGCTTTAAATGTTTGGTAAAATTCACCATTGAAACCATCAGGTCCAGGGGCTTTTCTTTACAGGGAGATTTTTGATTACTGATTCAATCTCCTTACTTGTTATTAGTCTGTTCAGATTTTCTATTTCTTCATGTGAATCATGACAACAATCAATGTTGGTAGATTGTATGTTTCTAGAACTATGTCTGTTTCATCTAGGTTATCCAGTTTGTTGGCATACAATTTTTCATAGTACTTTCTTATAATCTTTTTTTAATCAATGGTAATGTCCCCACTGTCATTTCTGATTTTAGTGATTTGAGGCTTCTCTCTTTTTTTCTTAATATATCTAGCTAAAGGTTTGTAAATTTTGTTGGTCTTTTCAAAGAACCAACTTTGGTTTTATTGTGTGTATAATAGGTTCTAGTGCTGTTGTCTTTGAGGTTTTGGTATTTCCCTGTAAACTGGACTGGATCCAGAATTCTTCTGTTTTCCTCAAATAGCTGCCTGTTAATCTCTAAACTAACAGTTTCAGTTTTTCTCCCATCCTTTTGACTTGGAATCATTGAGAACTAAAACTTCCCTTTTCCCAAAGCCACTGGACTAAAGCCAATGACTAAAATTGGACAACTTAATAATGCTTCAGAGCATAAACTTCACCACAATAGCTCATGTATAAACAAATTTTTGTGTCTGTTGCTATATGAGACACTCTGAAAGTTTACCTAAACATCTGATGACATCATCAGAGACATTACAAACTGAAAATGAGGTTTCCACCCTTAAGTCTAGAATTCTTCCTCAGCTGGCTCCCCTCCGGACTCAGTGCCTTACTGCAATCCAGGTTACAACTACGTATGTAATCAGTTTTAATTTGTTCTCTCTTTTTTGTTTTATAAATCTGTGTTTTTTTTTTTTTAAGTTATACAATTTTTATTTATTTATTTATTTATTTATGGCTGTGTTGGGTCTTCGCTTCTGTGCGAGGGCCTTCTCCAGTTGCGGCAAGTGGGGGCCACTCTTCATCGCGGTGCGCGGGCCTTTCATTATTGCGGCCTCTCTTGTTGCGGAGCACAGGCTCCAGACGCGCAGGCTCAGTAATTGTGGCTCACGGGCCTAGTTGCTCCGCGGCATGCGGGATCCTCCCAGACCAGGGCTCGAACCCGTGTCCCCTGCATTGGCAGGCAGATTCTCAACCACTGCGCCACCAGCGAAGCCCCTCTTTTTTGTTTTAAAACTCTTTATACTCTGTGTTTCTCCCTGTTGCTCAGCTACTTAGGATATTAAGATTACAGTTGCTCAGAGGCTTGGATTACTCAACCAGACACATCCTGCAATTCATTCCACCAATGAAGAGTGGACTGACTCCACCATTATTTCAGGTGTGGACAATGCCTAAATTCTACTTTCTGAAAGCCTTTTTGTTGTTTGAATGTAGCTGTTCCTTTACAATCATGATTCTTATTTCCTTTCCCTCCTCCATGGTATGTGACACACCAGGAATTAGCCTAACCGGTGCTGAGGGGCTCTTATTTAATAATACCAACAAATGATTGCTAAAAACATAAGATAATTGATCATCGATGCTTTCCAAGGAAAGATATTGATCAAAAGGGGGAAAGGTGGACTCTGAACAACAAAAAGGAGTCATTTATGTAAAAGGGACCTAAAATAAAGCCTGGAGGTCATTAAGGAAGTAGAATTTGCAAACAGCCTATGCAATATAAACTTTTTTTTTCTTGTGACCAGAACTCTTAGGAATTACTGTCTTAACAACTTTCGTATATAAGTGTTAATTATCTTTATCATGTTGTACGTTATATCCCTAGTGCTTATAACTGGAAGTTTGTACCTTTTGACTGCTTTCATCCAATTTTCCCTCCTTCCACCCCCCGCCTCTGGTAACCACAAATCTGATCTCTTTTTTCTATGAGTTTGTTTTAGAAGTGTGATTGACCTACACCACTATGTCAGATCCTGTTACACAACATAGTGATTTGGTATTTCTGTATATTTCAAAGTGGTCACCATGATAAGTCTAGTTATGACATGCACCATACAAAGATATTACGTAGTTGTTGGCTATATTCTCCACACCATACATTTCATACCAGAGACTCATTCATTTTGCACCTGGAATTTTGGCAACCACCTGTTTGTTCTCTGTATCGAGGACTCTGTTTCTGTTTTATTATGTTTCTTCATTTGTTTTATTTTTAGATTCCACATATAAGTAAAATCATACAGTATTTGCCTTTCTCTGTCTGACTCATTTCACTTAGCACAATACCCTCTAGGCCAATCCATGTTGTCACAAATGGCAAGATTTCATTCTTTTTCATGGTTGAGTAATAATATGTGTACACATTCCACATCTTATTTATCCATTCATCTATAGATGGGTACTTGGGTTGCTTCTATATCTTAGCTATTGTAAATAATGCTGCAGTGAACATAGGGGTGCAGATATCCTTTCTAATTAATGTTTTTGTTTTATTTGGATAAGTACCCAGAAGTGGAATTGCTGGATCACATTGCTGGATCATATGGATCACATGCTAGATCAATATGGTTCTATTTTTAATGTTTTGAGGAATCTCCATACTGCTTTCCATAGTGGCTTCACCAATTAACATACTACAAAAAGTTCACAGGATTCCCTTTTCGCCATACCCTCACCAACACCTGTTATTTATTGTCTTTTGATAATAGCCATTCTACCAGTTGTGAGGTGGTATCTCATTGTGGTTTTGTTGCCATTTCCCTAATCATTAGTGATGTTGATCATCTTTTCATGTGTCTGATTGCATCTTTATGTCTTCTTTGGAAAGATGTCTATTCAGATCCTCTGCCCATTTTTTAGTTGGATTGCTTGGTTTTTTTGATGTTGAGTTGTGTGAGTTCTTTTTATATTTGGATATTAACCCCTTATCAGATACATTGTTGGCAAATATTTTCTCCCATTCAGTAGGTGACCTTTTCATTTTGTTGATAGTTCCCTTCACTGTGCAAAAGCTTTTTATGATGTGGACCATTTTTACAGTCTTTATTGAATTTGTTACAGTATTGCTTCTGTTTTATGTTTTGGTTTTTTGGCTGCGAAGCACGTGGGATCTTAGCTCCCCGACCAGGGATCGAACCTGCACCCCCTGCACTAGAAGGTGAAGTCTTAACTACTGGCCCGCCAGGGAAGTCCCAAAGCTTTTTAGTTTGATGTAGTCTCATTTGTTTATTTTTGCTTTTCTTTTCTTTCCTGAGGAGACATATTAAAAAAATGTTTCTAAGAATGATGTCAAAGAGTGTACTGCCTATGTTTTCTTCTAAAAGTTTAATGGTTTCAGGTCTTACATTTAAGTCTTTAATCCATTTTGAATTTATTTTTGTGCGTGGTGGGAAATAAGAGTCCAGTTTGAATCTTTTGTGTATAGCTGTCCAGTTTTCTAACACCATTTACTGAAGAGGCTGTCTTCCTCACTGTATATTCTTGCCTCCTTTGTGGTAGATTAATTGTCCATATAAGTGTGGATTCATTTCTGGGGTCTCTATTCCTGTTCCATTGATCTATTTGTCTGTTTTTGTACCAGTACCCTATAGTTTTGATTACTGTAGCTTTGTAGTATAGTTTGAAATCAGGAAGTATGATACCTCCAGCTTTGTTCTTCTTTCTCAGGGTTGTTTTAGCTATTCAGGGTATTTTGTGTTTCCATATAGTACAAACTTGAGTACGAAGAAAAATCCCAAAACTGCATCACTTGGAAACATAATCTTATCGATTTTTTAAAGATATTTTAATTAGGTCAACTGGGCTTCAAATAAAACAAAGTACTGTGAAATTATACATAATGGAGCTTGTAATGATTGACAGTTCAGTATGAGGGAGGCTGTTGAAATATTCAGACCATGATATACTTCAGACCAAGATATGTCACTTCCAGAGGCTGTATGCCAGAAAATTTTGACAATATAGGCACAGAATTAGGTTATAAAGCAGGTGTAATTAAAACTGTTAATTCAAATGGGGGTGGGAGGAACAGTGACACTAGAAAAGGAAAAGCAAATTAATCAGAAAAAGAAATAAATAGAATTGATACAAGTAAAAGCTGAAATTAATAGATGACAATCTTCATATGGAAAGGTAAAAAAATTTTAAAAATCAGTTCCTTCAGAAGAAAAATAAAATTAACACACCTATGTGAGATTGTAATACTCCCCAAAAGGAATGTACAAATAATTTCAGGATTAAACATGTTAAAAGATAGCAGTGGAGAAGTTGCAAATATCAGAAAATAACATGATACTATGATTAACTATGCCAATAAATTTGCAAATGTAAGAGATTTGGGGGCAAATTTCTAGAGGACTTAACTTACCAAAAAAAGATTTCAGAATAACAGAAAGATGTAAGTGTAAAATGCTCCACATGATAAAATTGAATGGTGAGCAAAAATTGTTCCAAAGGAAATCTCAAAGAATATGTCATGGTGAAGTATGCCAAACACACCAGATACAAATAATATCTACAACCCACTGCTAAGGTCAGCTAATTGAATAACATTCCATTAATCATGTTATGAGGTTAGTATAATCTTGGTAGCAAAACGTAAAAATATAGTATGAAAAAAATTACAAGACTATTTCACTAATTCAGTGAAAACAATCTATACAAAATAACTGTAAAATTGTGTTCTCAATATGTAAAAAGAGTCAAGCTTTTGACCAATAAATTATCCCAAACTTGACCAATAAATTATCCCCAAATTGAAACTTCATCTGTATGATTACCCACACTTATAGACCAAAGGGGGAAAAAATTAACACTTTAATATATGCATAAGATCATGTAATAAAATTCAACATATATTTATCATAATAATATTTAATTAGGTAGCAATAGAAAGAATACCCTTACTCTGACAAAAACATCTACAATACAGGATGATAGTAAGTGTTTAATATTGAAAGCTGCTTTTCCTTTGGGATTGCTGCAAGTAAAAATATCTGTTTCACCACTTCTATTTCTCATGTTTTCAGATTCCTGGGCTGTAAATTAAAGAGAAAAAGTAAAATTTACAATAATTGGAAAGAAAGTAACATTATCTTTTATCATTGACAGATTCTATAAATTTTAAGAAGGAAACTGATGGAATCATTGGCTAAATTATTAGAATTATTAAGAGCCAATTCCAAAGGTTAGTGAAAGCAAAGTTAGTATAAAAATCATTTGGATTTCTATATGTCAGAATGAAGATAGTTTTTAAATGCAATATAAACAATGAAACCATTTAAATAGCATAAAATATGTTGAACAAAGGATTTAATATATGTTAACAAATGTGTAAAACCTCTAAGAGGAAGCAATGTTATAAATTAGCATAAATGTGATTAAAGCATTTTTAACTGAAAATGATGTACAATAACTTGAGGAAAGGGGTATTATATATAAAAACAATGATGCAGGGAAACAAAAGCAAGGATAAGATGATTAGAAAAGAGGTCAAGTATTGAAATTGAGAGGCAAATGTATCAAATGTAAATAAATATCAATTAAGGTTTAGAGAATAAAGAAGAGACATAAAAGAAAACATAAGTAAGGGGAGATATCAGCCAATTCATGGAATATATGGAATTTTCAAATAGTTACTAATAAACTGAAAAGTCAACATACAATGAAGAAAGTGTGATACAGTTTTTAAATGAAACAAAATTGATCAAGACAATGAAACAGTACTGGAGCTGTAAGAGAGACTAAAGAATAAAAAATGAAAAAAATGAAGATAGTAAAACAACATATATGAAAGAAGGGAGAAATAGGGACAATAATTTAAGAAACAAGATAAAGTATACTTATGTCAAACAGAAAATTAACAGAAGGTTAAATCTGAAAAAACTAGAAGTCTCTGTAAAAAAGCTTAGGATGAGCAATGGGAATATTGAAAATGTCTTCATACCTCCATCTCATTCTCAAGGCTGAGTGACACAGATCCTTACTAAAAGCAGTTGGCTTCCTCAAGAATGTGGAACATCTTGAAAAACTGGGTTTGACTGGCAGACTGTATATCAGGGATGAGATGGCAAAACTTCTCCCAGTGGATCACCTTGTCACCTGCTGTCTTCATGACCTTGTTTATTGGGGATCATCTTGATGCACCCAGAGGAGCAACAAATTGCTCTCCCAGATGCAGAATGATTCTCCTGGTAAACTTATCACCATCTGAGTGCAAAGTCACCATTTGGGGATGTACATTTTTCCCAGTTGAACTGCATCATAAAGTTAACTTCAGAATCCAGAAAAGTGATCAAAGTTAGTTTTCACTCATCTGATTGAAATTCCCACAGGACTTGATAAAATCTGACTTCCGAGCAGCTCCTCAGAGAACACCTACACTTCCTCACCTCAGGCTGTTTTGCCTCCTGCTTTTACAGTTTGCTCTTTTCTACAGCTTTATTGAGATATAATTGACATGAAACAGTGTGTAAGCTTAAGGTGTACAATGTGATGAAAACTTTTTTTTTAATTTTTTAAACAATTTTTAAAGGTCACACTCCATTTACAGGTTTTACAAAATATTGGCTATATTCCTTGTGTTGTACAATACATCCTTGTAGCCTATCTTACACCCAATAGTTTGTACATCCCACTCTCCCACCCCTATATTTTCCCTCTCCCCCTCTCCCCACTGGTAACTAACCACTAGTTTGTTCTCTATATCTGTGAGTCTGCTTCTTTTTTGTTGTACTCACTAGTTTGTTGTACTTTTTAGATTCAACATACAAATAATATCATATAGTATTTGTCTTTCTCTGTCTGACTTGTTTCACTTAGCGAAATCTTTTCAAAGACCTACCTGTTCGTTTCATTAATCTTTTATATTGTCTTTTGTCTCTATTTCAATTATTTTTACTCTGATCTTTATTATTTCTTTCCTTCTACTAATTTTGGATTTTGATTGTTCTTCTTTTTCTAGTTTCTTTATATGTAAGACTAGATTGACATTTTTGTTTCCTGAGGGAGGCTTGCATCACTATAAATTTTTCTCTTAGAACTGCATTTGGTGTGTTTCACAGATTTTGGATTGTGTTTCCATTTTCATTTCTATCGAGGTATTTTTTGATTTCCTCTTTGATTTCTTCAGTGACCCATTGGTTGTTCAGGAGAATATTGTTTAGCCTCCATGTGTTTGTGTTTATTTGCAGGGTTTTTTTTTCATGTATTCAACTTCTAGTTCTGTATCATTGTGGTTGGAAAAGATGCTTGGTATGATTTCAATATGCTTAACTTTATTGTGACGTTTTGTGGCCTAGCATGTGATCTGCCTTGGAGAACGTTCCATGTGCACTTGAAAATAATATGTATTCTGCTGCTTTTGGATGGAATGTTCTGTATATATCTATTAAGTTCGTATGCTTTAATGTGTCATTTAAGGCAATGTATCCTTATTGATTTACTGTCTGGATGATCTCTTCAGTGGGGTGTTAAAGTCTCCTACTATTAATGTGCAAGCTTCAGTTTCTCCCTTTATGTCTGTTAATATTTGCTTTATGTATTTAGGTGCTCCTCTGTTGGTTACATATATATTAACAATTGTTACATCTCATGTTGAATTGATCCCTTTATCAACATGTAATGTGCTTTGTCTCGTTACAATCTTTTTTTTAATTTATTATTATTTTTTGGCTGCTTTGGGTCTTCTTTGCTGCATGCAGTCTTTCTCTTGTTGCGGCGAGTGGGGGCTACTCTTCGTTGAGGTGTGTGGGCTTCTCATTGCAGTGGCTTCTCTTGTTGCAGAGCACAGGCTCTAGGGCGCATGGGCTCAGTAGTTGTGGCTCGCAGGCTCTAGAGCGCAGGCTCAGTAGTTGTGGTGCATGGGCTTGGTTGCTCCATGGCATGTGGGTTCTTCCCAGACCAGGGATCAAACCTGTGTTCCCTGCATTGGCAGGTGGATTCTTAACCACTGCACCACCAGGGAAGTCCCTACAATCTTGTTTTAAAGTCTACTTTGTCTAATATAAGTATTGCTATCCCAGCCTTCTTTTCATTTCCATTTGCATGGAATGGCTTTTACTATCCCCTCGCCTTCAGTCTGTGTGTCTTTAGATCTGAAGTCTCATGTAGCAGCATTTATGGGTCTCGTTTTTGTATCCAGTTAGCCACTTTATGTCTTTTGATTGGAGCCTTTATTCCATTTACATTTAAAGTAATTGTTGATAGGTACGTACTTACTGCCATTTTGTTAATTGTTTTAGGGTTGTTTTTGTAGTTCTTTTTTTGTTCCTGTCTCCTTCGTTTGTTCTCTTCCCCTTGTAATTTGATGACTATCTTCAGTGTTGTGTTTGGATTCCTTTCTCTTTTTTCTCTGTGTGTATCTATTATATATTCTTGGTTTGTGGTTATGATGGGAATCTATCTATCATCTATCTATCTACCTACCTATCTTTCTATCATCTATCTATCTGAATATATTAAGTCAATGATCTCTTATGTTCAAACACATTCTAACAATTCTGCCTTTTAACACACTCCATGTTTAATTTTTTAACATCATATTTTACATCTTTTTGTTTTGTGTATCCCTTCACTAATTATTGTGGATATAGATGATTTTACTAGTTTTGTCTTCTAACCTTCCAACTAGCTTTATAAGTGATTGATCTACCAAGTTTACTGTATGTTTGCCTTTACCCATAAAGTCTTTCCTTTATACTTTTCATATTTCTGGTTCTGGTCTTTTCTTTTTTGCTTAGGTCAGAATTTAGAGTTGTTTATATCTATGATCCACTTCAATTTAAATTTTTGTATGCTGTTAGGTATAGGTTGAGGTTAACTTCCCTACCAAGTTTAGCCAGTTGTTCCAGCACCATTTGTTCAAAGAACTGTCCTTTCCCCCACTGAATTGCCTTGAAATTTTTAAGGAAAATCAAATGACTGTATAAGTGTAAATCTGTTTCTTGATTCTCTATTTTGTTCCACTTATCTGTTTATCATTATACCAATACCACATTGTCTTGATTATTCTAGCTGCATATTAAACCTTGAGTTCAGGTAGTTTAAATCCCCCAGCATTGTTCCTCTTTTAAAATATTATCTAAGCATTCTAAGTCCTTTGCATTTCCATATATGTTTTACAATCAACTTAGCACCTTCTACAAAAATGCCTGTTGGGATTTTGATTACCTTCCATTGAATGTACAGGTAAATTTGAGGAGAATTGCCTTTCATACATTTTTGGGTCTTCTCACCCATGATTATGGCATATCTTTCCATTTATTTAGGTATTCTCTAGCTTCTCTCAGCAAAACTGTATAATTTTTAAGCAGTAGTCCTGCATGCATTTTGTTAAACTTATTGCTATGTATTTTATGTCTCTAAAAATGGAACTTTTCTCTTTTACAATTCATTTTCACTAGTTTGGTGTAATATAAAAATTCAATTTGGGGGCATATATTGTCGTTGAAACTATAAATCTTTTCCACAAAGAAAACTCCAGGCTCAGATGGTGTCAATGGCAATTTGACCCAGAATTTAAGAAAGAAATAATATGAATCTTACAATATTGCTTTCAGAATATAAAGAACACTTTCCACCTCACTCTATGACATCAACTTAACTGATAATAAAACCTGAGAAAGAGATCATAAGAAAAAAATTAGAGATCAATATCAATAATAATCATATCCACAGAAATCTCCAAAAAACAATTAGCAAATGGAATTCAGCAATATATATATAAAGGATAATACATCATGACCAAGTGGGGCATAAGCTAGGAACGCAAGGCTGGTATGACATTCTAAAATTAATCAAAGCGATTCACCACATTAAAGATGGAGGGAAACCAAAAGATCATGTCGATAGTTGCTTTTTATGTATTTGACAAAATTCAACACTGTTCATGATAAAGCTCTCAGTAAGTTAGTAATGAAAAAAACTTTCACAATCTGATAAGGATATCTATGGAAATGAACAGCTAACATAACACTTTATGATAAAATATTGAATGCTTTTTCCCTAAGGTCAGAAACAAGGTCCATTCTGAGTGCTTCTTCAACACTGCCCTTGCCTGTGCAATAAGGCAATTGAAGGACATAAAAGGAAATGAAAATGAAAAAGGAATTATCTTTGTATTGATATGTGTCTTGATTGTGTTTATAGAAAACTCTAATTTATAAAAAAAAAAATAAAACCTTCTAGAACTAAGTGAATTTATAGCAAGGATATCAAATACATAGTCAATATATAAAAATTCAACAGGGACTTCCCTGGCGGTCCAGTGATTAAGATGCTGCACTTCCACTGCAGGGAGTGCAGGTTCGATCCTTGGTCAGGGAACTAAGATCCCACATGCCAATCAGCATGGCCAAAAAATAGAAAACAAAATTCAGCATATTTTAGAGACAGGTTGTTTCTAATTTTTAAAGAACAGTTAATTTGAATTCTAAAATCTTATCAAAGAAAAAGGAAATGATAAAACTGCCTCACATATGATTATAGATGGAAAAATTCTAAGTAAGATATTACCAAATGTACTTCAGCAGTATGACAAAAATCAAGGTATATGACCAGAATTGTTTAAAATTCAATTTTAAATAAAAACAAATCAATGCATCAATAAATTTATATCAAGGAACTAATAAAAACAAATCAATACATCAATAAATTTAAGGTGAGAAAACATAAGATTATACCAATAAATAACAAAATGGCCTTGGACAAAATTCAGCAATCACTACCAAACAAAGTAGGTCTCTTCTGGTCCCCTAAAAATATTGAAGGAAATTATTTAGAGGCAACAAAGAGAATTTATCTCCAAATAGAGTGAACATTATGGTAAATGATTAAATGTCGGGAAATTTCCATTAAATTCAGAGAAATTGATGACTGCTATCACCATAATATTCAATTTTGTTCTGAAGAGTCTATCTCAAAAAGAAAAGTAATAAACATAAATATTAGAAAATAAATAAAACTTATTATACAGATTATACAATTTATAACCTAGAAATCTGTCTCATAAAAATAGAATGAATGTTCAGTAGATACATAACTAATGCTGTAATTAAGGTAGGAGAAAATAATTGCAAATGAACTATCCAGAATGCCATTCCAGTCAATTAGAAAACAAACAACAGAACAATAATAATGGAGAAAGTCAAGAATTGGAAATTCAAAGTAAAGGAATAATGATTGGCCAAGAAACACGTTTGAAAAAATGTGCAACTGAAATTGAAATTTATGAAAATATTTATTACAACTTATACCTAACATAAGGCTGTAGGAATACTCAATTTGATAGGAGTCTAAGAGAACAATTTGGCAATATCTAATAGAATTGGAAGTGTATGTGACCTATGATCAATGTAGCAATATCTAACATAACTGAAAGAATATATAATGTATGAGCAGTTCTACTTCCACATGTGTACAATTAAAGAAATTCCAGCTCACAGAAACCAATGGTCACAGACAAGGATATTCACTGAAGTATATCTGAAATAGTGAAAAATTGTTAAACACTAAAAAAGAAGAGAAGGTTTAAATATGTCATGGTATGTTAATATAAAAAACTAAACCAAATGGGTTTTTAATTTTGTAGAAAGTATCAGCCCTACATTCAGAGGGCAAGCAACTGACTGCAGAGGAAGAGATGTGAGCAGCAGAGAAATACATCATGCATTTCCTTTCTCAACATAGCTAAGCATCTGCCATGGTTATCTGGAGTGTCCATCTTTAGGGTCACTGTTTTTCAGTTATGGCAGCCTTGTCAGTGTGGGTTCACATCCCAAAGAAATTAGGTATTGTGAGTGGGACTTCCTTAGTAAAGTTTAAGATACAGTAAGATAAACTAAGTTAAGCAAATTTTCTTTTTGTAGGCCTCTTAAGTCCTTTGCTAGCGTGATAATTAGCATTTTTTTCTTAGAATGGATTTAGTATTTAGAAGTTCATAAGTATCTGTGACCACAGAACATTTTTCAAGTACCATTAAATACTACTGTTCCCAGAGACATTCTTTTAGATATGTTGGGTTAAGGCACTGCTTATCTATCTGTAATATTACAGATATGGTACTGCTGTTACTCTCCTTCGGTGTGAAGTTATATAGTGATTAAGTAGGAGGCAGCCTTTATTCTTAGGAGTTACATGATATATACAGAGAGGTGAAATGTTATAATGTCTATATTTATACTTAAATACCACAGCAAAAAATATGTCAAAAATTATACAGAAGCAAACCAAATATGACAACGTTTTAACAATCACTGAATCTAGAGAGGGCATACCAGTGTTCCCTGTACTATTCTTTTATTTTTTTCCAAATGGACAGTGGCCTTTTCATTGTTAGTTTCTAATTTATCATGAATTTGGGGCAGAAAAAGAAGACTGTAACATGTCTGCTTTACGGATTATAAAAGAAAAAGCATTATGGTATTCTTCAAAAGCTTTGATTCTTCAAAAGCTTTCTCTCATAATCTCCATATCCATCAACTCTAGAGATTTCTTTCTCACATTAGTTTTCAGAAATGACTTCTGAATTTTAGAAGTGAAAGTTTATTTTACTAAACTTTATCCATAATTATTAATTTAAGTAAACAAAATGAAAGGTGGTGGACAGTTTTTACAAATTCTTTATATTCACAGGGTCTTCCTCTCACATGAACTTACTAATATCCCTAATAATAAAATAATATTTATTGAACAATGCTCTTCTAAAGGTTTTGTTTTTTATTAACATTTCATCCTTACAAAAGTACTATTAGGTAGGTACTATAATCACCACTTTAAAACTGAGGCACACAAAAAATTAAATAAAATAAAGTAAAATAAAATAAAATAAAGCACAGAGGGGAGTAGTGTCTTGCCAATACCACACAGGCAAGGGTGGAATTATGAGAACTATAGTGAAGATTTGCTACGGCTGAAGTCTTTTCCCACATCTGTTACACTGACAGAATTACTTTCTGTTACAATGCTATATAAAGTGTGGTCCATGTACTGATGTTGGTCCACAGGTTGTTTGCTTCTGTTCTGCAATGAGTTAAGGTACAGACACCGAGAGCAAACATTCAGAGACTTTTACAGAAAAATGACAGAGCTAATTTATGTCTGTTAAGTCCAATAATAAAAAATTGGGGGCTTTCATTTTGTATGTTTGTTTTTCTTTCAATTTCATGTATCTGGTAATCCAATTTCATTGTGTCTTGTAAAAGTATTGGTCAACAACAATTTTGAGGGGGGAGGGGGTACCCTTTATCTTGGTTTGAGATGTACTGCAGCAGTATCATTCTCTAAAGTTAACCAAGGCTGGGTGATGCTGTAATTTTTCAACTCTTTAAATCAATATATATAGTATAAAACTACTGCTGTTAAGTTTTGAGCACGAAGCAAAAGGGATTCCCATATATTCCCTAACAAGTAAAAACTTTATTATGAATTCTGTTGTTATAAAAGGCATTTTCTAAAGGCCACTGTATCCTCTTTACATTATGAATGGGGGTTCCTCACTAATATGATTTCTCTGATGTAAAGTGAGTTGATCACTACGAATAAAGGCTTTCCCACATTCTTTACATTTATAGGGTTTCTCACCAGTATGAATTCTGTGATGTCGTGTAAGTTCTGACTTAACACTAAAGGCCTTCCCACATTCTTTACATTTATAGGGTTTCTCACCAGTATGAATTGTGTGATGTCGAGTAAGTTCTGCTTGAAGACGAAAGGCATTCCCACATTCTTTACACCCATAAGGTTTCTCACCAGTATGAAGTCTAAAATGTTGAGTAAGATGATATCGGCGACTAAAGGTCTTTCCACATTCCTTACATTCATACGGAATCTCACCAGTGTGAATTCTTTGATGTAAGGTAAGTTGATAACTACAAATAAAAGCATCCCCACATTCATTACATATGTAGGGTTTCTCACCAGTGTGGATTCTGTGATGTTGAGTAAGATGATAGTGCCGACTAAAGGTCTTTCCACATTCTTTACATTCGTAGGGTTTCTCACCAGTATGAATTCTGTGATGTTGAGTAAGATGATTGCTACGAATAAAGGCTTTCCCACATTCCTTACATTTATAGGGTTTTTCACCAGTATGAATTCTGTGATGCTGAGTAAGTTCTGTCTGAAAGCGAAAGGCCTTTCCACATTCTTTACATACATAGGGTTTTTCACCAGTATGAATTTTATAATGTTGAGTAAGATTGTAGCGACGACTAAAAATCTTCCCACATTCCTTGCACTCATAGGTGTTCTCATTGGTGTGAATTCGCTGGTGTGAAATAAGTTGATTGCTACGAATAAAGGCCTTCCCACATTCCTTACATTCATAGGGTTTTTCACAAGTATGAATTCTGTGATGTCTGGTAAGTTCTGCTTGAAGACGAAAGGCCTTCCCACATTCTTTACATCCATAGGGTTTCTCACCAGTATGAATTCTGTAATGTTGAGTAAGATGATAGCGACTACTGAAGGTTTTCCCACATTCCTTACATTCATAGGGAATCTCACCAGTATGAACCCTCAGATGTAAAGTAAGTTGATAGCCACAAATAAAAGCCTTCCCACATTCCTTACATTCATAGGGTTTCTCTCCAGTATGAATTCTACAATGCCTAGTAAGTTCTGTTTGGAGACGAAAGGCTTTTCCACATTCTTTACATTCATAGGGTTTCTCACCAGTATGAATTCTATGATGTCGAGTAAGTTCTGCATGAAAACTAAAGGACTTACCACATTCTTTACATACATAGGGTTTGTCACCAGTATGAATTTTCTGATGTTGAACTAGGTATGAGCCATGACTGAAGGCCTTCCCACAGTCATTACATTTATAGGGTTTTACACCAGTATGAATTTTCTGATGTTGACTAATATGTCGTTGTACCCTAAAGGTCTTTCCACAAATCTTACATTCATAAGGCCTCTCACCAGTATGAATTCTTTGATGTTCAGTGAGCTGATAGTGAAGTCTAAAGGCCTTCCCACATTCTTTACATTCATAAGGTCTCTCCCCAGCATGAATTGTCTGATGTACTCTAAGGTCTCGAACACGACTAAAGGCCTTCCCACATTCATTACACTCATAGGGTTTCACACCAGAATGTATTCTCTGATGTTCAGTAAGATGATAATGAAGCCTAAAGGTCTTTCCACAATTGTTACATTCATAGGGTCTCTCCCCGCCATGAATTGTCTGATGTACTCTAAGGTCCCCTACACGACAAAAGGCTTTCCCACATTCCTTACATTTATAGGGTCTCTCACCAGTATGAATTCTCAGATGTTGAATAAGGTATGACTGTTGTCTAAAAGCCTTCTTACATTCCTTACATTCATATGATTTCTCTCTAGCATGAATTTTCTGATGCAGAAGAAGAGGTATATGTTTTTGGATTATCATTTGACTAGCACATCTCATTTGATGTCCTTCTTGTCTCTCAAACTCATGTTTACACTGCAAATCATTTCTGAAAATGGTATCCTCATGGATGTAAGTTTTACTTTTGTCCACTCTCTGCAACTGAAACAGATATATTTCACAAATGTCCTTTTCTGGAAATAACTTCTTGGTGACATACTTAGACTCCAAATCTGAAAAAAAAAAAAAAAAACCAAGAAGGAAACAAATGCTGTGATGTGATTTTTCTATGTTGGGGTAGAATAAGGGATTGCATCTCATAGTCGAAATAAAAGACAAACTAAAAACAACACACATTAGATGAAAAGGTTTAGAGCAGGGGTCTGCAAACTTTTTCTGTAAAGAGCCAGAGAGTAAAAATTTTAGGCTTTGTAGGGCATGTGGTCTTTGTCGCAATTATTCAGCTCTGCTCTTATAGCTCAAAGGCAGCCATAGACAGTATGTAATTGAATAAATGTAGGTATACTATAATACCACTTTATTTACGGATACTGAAATTTGAATTTCAAAAATTTTTATGTTTCACAAAATATCCTTCTTCTGATTTTTTTCAACCACTAAAAATGTAAAAACCAGTTTTAGCCTGTGAGCCATACAAAAGCAGATGGTGAACTGTTTGGCCCCTGGGCCTAAGTTTGCTGGATCCTGATTTAGAGAACTCTAAACTGTAATGCAATTTGAAAGAAGGCAAAAGACTTAATGATGTGACTCTAAAAGAGGGTAAAATAAGTGATTAGAGGAACAAGTTAAGTCAGTGGTCCTCCTACTTAGGATGGATGTAGGGGAGTTCCTTACATATACTGCTCTTCAGGCACCGACCCAGACAAGCGGAATCAAAATCTATAGAAACAAGTCCTGTATATGGGAGCTCATGTTGAGAGGATTTGAATGTTTTCCCAGATTTCAGGCCTTTTCCCCACAGGCCTTGGGCCTTTGAAAGGAGCTTTCCAAACAACATCTTAGGGCCATGCCTCTCCCTGACCCAAAGGGCTATAACTTGTGACGGCATCCCCCTCGCCTGATTTGCCATCACTGACCTGTGTACCAGCTTCTTGTTCCTTCTCTCATTACCGTCCAGGGCTCTTTCTCTTGCTCCAATAAAGTAATCACGTCTGGCTTAGGAGAGGAACATCCTGCTCACACGAAAGAAATGCCACATGATTTAGAACAAACAAACAAAAACCCCGTAAGTTCAAAATGACTTAATTTAGACTTGGTTACATTTATATTAAATTGTAGGTCAAAATAGTATTTGATAGAATGAAAAAAGGCCATTGAAGAATATTGACATTTACATGGACTCATGGTCATAGGACTAAAGAGGCCAGATAGGGGAGGGAAAAGGTCTGCTCTGCTTTTAAAGGCAGTATAGAGAGGGGTTGAGGACACAGACTCTGGAGCCCTATGGTCTGGGTTCAGATCCTCTGTCACCCACCAGCTGTTATTGCTTCCGTGTATTATGCTTTTATCAATGTAAATGGGCCTAATGTTACCTACTTCATAGGGCTCTTGTGAGAATTAAATAAATTAATATATGTAAGGGCTTGCAAGGATGCCTAACATGTAGTATTATTTTTGTTGTTGTTCTTATTATTTTCTTACGTAAAAGAAAAATACTGTTTCCTAAAACACTTCCAAGTTCTTCCTCAGAATTCTTTCAATAGAAAATGCAAAATTCACAGACTAGAATTTTCAAGCACAAAGTAGGTTGAAGAGAATACGTCTTTTCTCAGATGGGATATGTTTGCTTGAATTTTAAATGGATATTGTTAACCCAGTTCACCACTATATAAAATGTAGAGGTTCATCTGATCACAAAAACACAAAACCCTGAGGCTAGCTAATCTCTTTTCAAGTGAGTCAGACATGAACACAGAGCAGCTACAGGAATTCTGAGCATACCCATTATATGACACCTGGCTTCTCTGAAAATGTCTTGGGACTCAAATCTAGGACTAATTTAGAAAAACAGGCAATTATAGGAAGGGCCAGAGGGAAGAGAGAAGGTCACTGCAGGATGGAGAAGATGATGCTTAACCAAGTGCCTATTTCCAGCCCAATAATGCTCAAACCATTTCTTTCAAAATAGGGGGCAGACATTCAGCTGGTGTCTTAAAACAGAGCTCTGAAATTCAACAGTGGAGAAAACTGATATTCCAGAAAACAGATTGTCAGTTATTTGCACAGATATCCTTACCCAATGAGACCAAGTTGCTGTAGTTCTCCAACATCACATCCCTGTACAAGGCCCTCTGAACAGGGTCCAGGCACTCCCATTCCTCCTGGGAGAGGTCTATGGCCACGTCCTTGAATGACAAGGACATCTGAAATGACAGACCGATGTATCATAAACAACATTTTAAATGTATTTTCAAGATGGAAAACCGCTTTGCAAGAAAGAGGCAATGATATAGCAAGCCGTAAACTGAGGTTCAAGCCCGTGATATGTAGGGAAGAATAAGAAAATCAGTGATTTCTAAAGTGGAGTGCCTATATGCTTTTAAAGAATACAGTTGGTACAAACAGAATGTTCTGTATACCATGGGATGAATGAATGAATAAAATAATCAAAGGTTCCCAATGAAATGAAATCCTATAAATAAGCACACTGCCTATCACGTACCTGCGGTTTAAGTTCTGAAGAAATGTGAGTTCCATTCTCTTTTCCCTTCAAGGAATTTTTTTTTTTTAAGGAATTAAAAAAAAAAAAATGAAGTAATGAATTGTTTTTCCCCAAAAGTACTCTAAAATCTCTATCTTAGAAAATAGGACTCGATTGACATTTGATTTCCTTAAAACTCAGGTTCATCATTATGCAAGAAAATGTCATAAGCATTTTTCCTTGTTATAACAAATGACAAACTCTTTAGTTAATTTATTTACCGGCTGGCTAATCATCCATCTTGTGGATATATCAGACTAATCCTTCTGTCATATTTAGGCATTTATTTTGGACAAGATGTCTAAGGTCTTCCCCAGTCCCATTAGCCTTTCTTCATTCCCCATTAGGGATCTGGAGGGTCTTCCTACCTGCTGCCACCATCCCTCAGGAACACTTGTCTTGATCCTGAGCTGGAGGATGCTGATGTAGGATGATCCACAATGACACTGATGTCACTAGAGACCAGCACAGCCTCCTCAACCACAAAATTGACTTTTGTCCTGTTATTCATCCCTCTGGGGACCCCCTGGATAGATCCCTGATATCCCCACGTGCAGGCCTCAGTCACACTCCAATCTAGTCCTATAAGTTTCTCAGGGTATGGGATCTCATCACATGCAGACCACTCAACACTAAATTCCATCTTATCAACCTGTAAAACTCAGGTCTGTGGAATCTAATGGACCATCATCTCTGTGTCATAGAATCATGACTCTAACAAGGGAAGTTCAAATATCTCCCTCAAGCAACTTCATCCATCACTGCTCCATCAATGCTCCTGAGAGAGACTGGGCACTTGGAGAGGTGATGAATAGGTGAACACAGGTGAGAGAGAAGAGGGGCAAAGAGAGAAGAGGGGCAAAGGAGGAGGCCACTAGGCTGTAGGACACCATCCTTCACTGTGATCAGAGCAACTGGGTGCAGCTTCAGCAATCAGGTTGTCTTAGGAAGGAAGTCTCAGGGTAATAAAAATGATCACATGAATTCAAAACCACAACATCTCAAGGAGGATAAACGTGAACTTACATGGGCCATGGTTGTAGAACCGCAAGAACTGGTTCTCCTCTTTGGGCTTCCTCCACTCGAAAAGCACAGAGTCCAGAGAAGCCAGGACTGGGGGAGGAAGAGGAAGCTTTGAGACCAGGCGTGTCTCAAAGAAATCCCAAAATGACTTAAGTTAATATGATCCTGTTTTGCCTTCTTTCTACTTCCACCCCACAGTGCCCCACATACAAATCAGGAGAGATAAGAGGGAGCTTGGACGAAGCCGAACCCTTCCTATACCACAGGGAACCAGCTGCACAAGTGTAGACACAGAGCAGCGGCCTCCTGCATGAAGCCAGACCAGGCCCTCTAGCAGAAGGGTCTCTAGTCCACCCCAATTGCTGATGATGTTGATCTGTAGCTGTTCCACTAGTGTCACTTTGAATCTAACATCATTAGAAAAAAAAACTGTAAGTTATGAAGTTGTGCGATCCAACATGATAGCCACATATGGCTATTTAAATCAGATCAAAATTTTAAATTCAGTAAAATTAAATAAAATTAAAAGTTCAGTGTCTCAGTTGCACCAGCCACCTTTCATGTGCTCGATAGCTTCATGTGGCTAGTAGCTACCATTTGGAGAATGTAAATACAGAACATATCCATCACCACAGAAAGCTCTACTGGACAGAGCTGGTATGAATCCTACAGCCTAAATTCCATTTTTTACCGTAGAGTTCCTCTGAACTCAGAATAATTTGGTCAAAACCTGACAGAGGTTGCTAGAGGTATAATATCTCCTTCCTATGAATTCCCAAGGCATGTGACCTGAATTTCTCTAGTGGCTTTATTACCTCCTATCTCATGCTTATTCTGTCTACTCTGATTTTATATTATTTGCTGTATAACAAGAAACTTAAGGGATAGAAACTATGTTTCAGTGCGTGTATTCCTCTAACTACTATCATGAGATTCAGCATACTGTGAGCCCTTATGTCTGTTATTTGACCAAAATTCCATTTTTGGCAGTTTTTCTTAGCACACTCAGATACATGCACAAGATGTTTATCATATAACAACTTAGAGTAACCAACGGTTAGAAAAATAAATAGCTACAGGAGGCAACAGGTTACATAACTTATGGTCAGTTATGATGGCACACTAGGCCTTATTAATGTTGGAGAAAGACATTCATGATGAATTACTGACTGCTACAGGCAAATTAAAGAATTATAGGGAATCCCCTGGCGGTCCAGTGGTTGGGACTCTGCGCTTTCACTGCCGAGGGCCCAGGTTCAATCCCTGGTCAGGGAACTAAGATTCCGCAAACAGCACAGTGCGGCCAAAAAACAAAACAAAACAAAGAAGTATGTAAAATGAAGGGAGGGATTATAATGTCATTCATAAATACAGACTCTGTTGTCAGACTTCCAGAATGTGAGTCCTAGTCTGACAACTACCAACTTTTCAGTTAGTTTATTGATAAACCAGGGATAAGAATAGCACCTACCTCCTACAGTTGTCATG
Organism: Eubalaena glacialis; assembly: GCF_028564815.1. NCBI lineage: Eukaryota > Metazoa > Chordata > Mammalia > Artiodactyla > Balaenidae > Eubalaena > Eubalaena glacialis. Next base: position 56,885,864 of record NC_083733.1, on the reverse strand, counting down.
AAGGTTGGGATATTACATAGATACCACTTAATGACATATAATTACTAAATAAAAGTTAGATAGTATTGTTATTAGATAAAATTATTTTCTACTTTCTTCTTTTATAGTAAAATTTGAGTCTCATGCCCACTCTTTTTTATAATGACATTTTAAATATTTTAGAGGCAAGGCTTGGAAGTGCTAACCAAATCTCTCCTCGTCCCTGCAGCTACCAAAGAAGAGACAGCATTCTTCAACATAAAGCTAAAGTAAAGATCCTAATAAGGTATTAAATGGAGAACGTTAATAAGAGGTTCAATCTTACTCTCCTGTCCTATGTAAAGATTTACATGAATATTTATAGTTATTACCATTTTATTCTATTTCCTACTATTATAAATCTGTCTTCTAAAATGTTATTTGCATTAAAAGATACTTGGACTGGAGAGGGTATTGCTATGTCCTGTGAAAGCAACTTTAAAAATCTAAAAAAAGTGTAACCTGAAGGTTATCTTATTTGATAAATTATGCCATAATAGTTACTCTGAATTGATTTATATAGCCCTAAAAGGCGTAAGTCTGGAGGTGTAAATACTTGGAAGGTTTGTCAAACTAGAGGGGTTCATTGGCACTTTCCTCTTCTTTCTATAATCATGGAGGTATAAGAAACCTATGGTAGAATTACTTTTTCTAAATAGGAGTTGGGGAGTCTGTGTCCTTTGAATGTTCAATTAGAATAATTTCTATTCTGTGCACACACACACACACACACATATACAGCTGGAGAGAAAAAAATTTTGCTAAAATGAACCTCCCCAAAAAGAATTTGAAAAAGAATAGATACATGTATATGTATAACTGAATCACTTTGCTGTACACCTGAAACTAACACATTGTTAATCAACTATACTCCAGTATAAAATAAAAAGTTTAAAAAAAGAAATTATGAGTTTGGGTTCAAAACTTCAATTTTACTAGCTGGGATCTAAATATTTTAGAACTCACTACAATTGGTTAAGGGAGAACTAAGAATGTCATTACCTAAGAAAAGACTTCTAGTAGAATTCTAAATAAATCTGGCTCAACAAATCACTCCTCATGGAATTTTTGTTGTTTATTACTACAAGTTTTGTTGTCACTTTGATCTGAATGAGATGTTCCAAAATAAAATTCAAAAAGCATAGTATAAAAAAAAAAAACTTCCCCGAAGTATTAATAGTGGTGCTGAGGCTATTTAACTTTCTTTTTTATAAGTCCATCATATAATATAATTGAATAACTGATTCTTTTTGCAAAAAATGAGCATTAATTCCATAATCTTAAGTATACAATAAATCTATATCCAATTTTAAAATATTTGAAAATTCTTGGAAGCAAATCTGTTTGACATGTGTGGGAATAGTAAGGGAATCAGTGTGACCATTATAATAAAGCCTACCAATTCTTGAACATTCTTCTTCAATACAATAAGAACTTTTTACTGACAAAATTCTCCTCTGAATGGACATGTCAGGTGAGGGGCATCTGCAGACTAAATAAGAAAATTTGGGCAAAGCAGACAGAACAGTGTTTGGTTCTTTTTCTCTTTCTCCACTGAATAATCAACTGAAATATCGCTTTGGATATAACCCTTGTAAAATGTCTCTGAATTCCAATAATAGTAAATGACATTCATATAAAATTTAAAATTTGAGTATTATCGTTCATCACAATGAATATTACTTTACTCATATGTACATTTTTTTTCTTTTGACAAACTCTTTATAAACATAAATCTCAACTCAACTGATTCCTTGGAAGAAACCCTTGAGCATGATGATACAGATTTCCACACTCAGACTTCCATTCACATTCCTGCTCCTAAACACCTTAAAAAACAGATGCCCGTGTCATTTACTTACTGACACCGGTCAGACTACCTCTGATCTTGCCTTACTTTTAAACTTAGGTTCTGCAGAAGATCAATGATGTGATTCCACTTAAATATTAATCTCAATAAAACAAAGATTTAACTTTAGACTCCAGGATATATATTTCTTACTATTATAAAAAGTGAGTGAGAGAGGGCCACCTGCCCGGCCCCTCATTCATTGGGAAGGAAGGCCTAGAATAGGCCACTGGACATTTCATGAAAAGAAAAGCAAATGCTTCCATGTACTAAAAACAAAGATGCATTTATGAACAAAGAGGAAGTAGAAACTCACCTGATCTGTACTTTTAGATGTGCAACAACAATTTCCCCCTCCTGCTCAGGATACTTCTTGGGGGAGAATGGCAGGACTGGGGAAGAAGGAAATCATGAGACCTTCTTCAGGCCTTTCTTAGAGCACAGAGAGACGGAGAAGTCCCCTCCAGGGCCACATCAGCTCCGACCTCACACATATGACCAGGTGAGACAGGGAGGCTGGAACCTGTCTTTGAAATCACAGCCGATTCCTAGAATCAGAGATATGGGAAAGCTGTGGTTCTGAAAAATGTAGCAGCACCCACAGCGCCTCCAAGTAGGAACCTCTCCCACCATTTCGAGCCAGGAGTTTGTCTTGGAGACACTTTTAGCTCTAAAAGTCCCATCCCAAGCCCAGGACTGTGTCTTCTTGCTTTCTGGGAATCTTCATTCTAGGGTTCAATATTTGACTTCCCTCTTGGGAAAGTCTATACAGACACCCGGGCTGTGTGGGAAGGAAAGGGAAAGCAGCAGGAGCGTGGGTCAGTCACACACACCACTGAGCCAAGCACCAGTATCAGAATGACAACCGCGCCCACCGACAGGAGGCCCAACTTGGTTCTGGAAAGCTCGTGGGCGCGCGCGCACACACACACACACACACACACACACACACACAGCCTGTCACAATTAGTCACACAACCCCCCCCCCCCCTTCTCCTCATTCCAATACAGGCCTGAGGCTGCGGGCACGATGCGCCCTGGGCTCCTCACTCTGGGCTACAGCTCCATCCCTTTCCCTACCCCAGACGAGTCCTGCTCCGTCTCACCTAGCACCAACTTCTCCCCAGGTTTCGACTAACTCACCCGCGGTGGCTGAAAAACCCAGTACGCACAGCTAGGGGCCCTCCGGGTGGAAGTTTACACCTCCCCCTGGGGCTTCTGGGAAATGTAGTCCACAGCCGGAAGCCGGTGGGCTGGGCTCTGAGTGCGCAGGCGCAGGCACGCTCGGGACCGAGCGACTTCAGTCGCGGAGCCGGAGACCCGCGCCCTCGCGAGGTAAGCTGAGAGAACTCACAGCGGGGACCCGTCCAGGCTGTGCGAGCCTCGACGGACCTCCAGAGTCTTTACCGCCGAGTGCGTCCGTGGGTGCCGTCTTGAGGCAGAGCACGTGCGAGGCGGATTCTGTCAGATTCTTCCCTCGGGGTAGTCCCCTCGCGTGGTTCACAGGCGTGTGGCCCTTTGTACCTGGCCTCATGAGCGTGTGTCTGTGTGTGTGCACCTGTCTTCACGTGCGCGACGCCGTGAGGGTTGCGGGGCCGACCCCGCCTCTGGCTGAGGGTGAGTTGTGTTTCTGCGTGTGTGTAATTCTTTGGGTGCGAGACGGTGTGTGCCTGCAGCGGCACCTGACAGGAGGGAGGCCACAGAAAGTAGCCTGGAGTGTGATTCGTGACTGAGCAGTGAGGTGAGAGGCGCGGTGGGAGACCGGCTGTGCTGGACTGTGGGTGATGTGTGTGTGATGGGGTGGGTGTGCGGGTCGCTGTGTGACTGGGGTGGTTGAGTGGCGAGTGCAGCGAGGCTGTGTGAATCTGAGGATCTGCGTGTAGAACGTCACGGGTGCCAGTGGCCTCGCGACTGGGTGTGTGTGATCGTGTGCAGCCACAGGCCTATTATAAAAAGAATATGGTGCATCTTCTTGCAGCATCAGCTGTATTTCAAGATTTGGACCGAAGATTTGTAATGTATCTGTCAAACAATTTTGTATAGAATCAAATGAATTTTTTCCTAGAGAAAAATGTAAATCATAGTAATTTTTTTTAAATATGAAGGAATTTTTTCCACTCTTCTGTGCTGTTAGGGGTCTCATGGCAGATACATTTGAGAATCTTGGGCTGAGGGAATAGCTTTATGCTTGGAAAGGCAGCGTGCCATAGTGTAGTGAGCCCGCAATTAGTCAGATGCTAACACATTTTGCTCTTCCTCTTCCCTTCCCTTCCTGAGCAATTCAGTCCTAAAGCCATCAGATGGGCTTAGAGCAGGGTCTTTGCGCCTGAGCAGGATGAGAAGGGTGTGCATGCAGCTGGTGGCTTGGTGGAGGGTGACAGGGCTTACTAGGGAGCGTTCCAGGTGGTGGAATGGTCCAGCATGGGAGTGTCAACCTGAGCAGGATAAGGAGGGCGTCCACACAGGAGGAATGCCCTGTACGGGATTTCAGAGCCTGAGCAGGGTGAAAAGGGCATGTGGGTATGGGTACTGCCCAGCATTGGGTGTCGGAGCCCAAATTGGGGTGTTGGAGACATTCATGTCGGTTGGATAGGAGGTGGTGAGGCTCAGAACCCAAGTAGGGGGAGGAGAGCATCTGTATGGGGAAGGGCGCAACAGAGTGATAGGAGTTTGTTACATACAGTGGCAGGGGGGCGTGGAGGTGGGGTTCTTTTTTTTTTTTTTAAATGTAGGCCTAGTTTCTTGTAGACACAGTTGTCTTGTAAACGCCAACATGTTCGTTTTGTTTTTTTTTTAATTTTATTTATTTATTTATTTATTTATTTTTGGCTGTGTTGGGTCTTCGTTGCTGTGCGAGGGCTTTCTCTAGTTGCGGCGAGCGGGGGCCACTCTTCATCGCGGTGCGCGGGCCTCTCACTATCGCGGCCTCTCTTGTTGCGGAGCACAGGCTCCAGACGCGCAGGCTCAGTAGTTGTGGCTCACGGGCCCAGTTGCTCCGCGGCATGTGGGATCTTCCCAGACCAGGGCTCGAACCCGTGTCCCCTGCACTGGCAGGCAGATTCTCAACCACTGCGCCACCAGGGAAGCCCGGAGGTGGGGTTCTGATCAAGTAAGTAAATAAATTATTGGGTTGGCCAAAAATTTCATTCGGGCTTCTCTGGAAGCTATTACGAACGAACTTTTTGGCCAACCCAATAAGTGCATTGGGAGCAGCCAAGCTTCTCCCTGTCAGCGGGGAACCTCAGATATGGAAAAGGAGAGAACTAGAATGAACCTTGTGATGGCAGGTTGAAACTAGATGCAGTGGTATGAACTCACAATTATATATATGGATCGGTATAAAAATCAAAATAAGCAGGTGCTGGGCCACTGAGGTCACCAGGCTGACTTTTGGGGAGAACCTTGCTCCCCCTTGCAGGACTCTGGGTTCGGCGTCTGCCTGGCCTGATGTGTCCCTGCTTTAGCAGGAGGAGTCACCATTCTGAGCGTTCCACTGGAGCCTCCTATGCTATGACGTAAGACAGTAAATATACCTTAAGATCCTGAAGAAGAAGCAAAATGTCCAAGTAATATTTTGGGATAATTTGTGAGGACAAGTAAAAAAAAATTATGCAGTCATTAGGACGTTGAGCACTGCCTTCTTCTGGCTTCTTCTGATGCTCCTTCGTCCTCCTCTTCTCCCTTTGAGGCTGACATGGAAGACCACGTTTGAGTCATCTAGGTTGGCTGTGGTGTGATCTGTGCCATCATGACATGGCTTCTGGTCTGTGCAGACAGTGGTGACGTTTGTCACGTTGCTGCATTGGTACAGAGTCATTTTTGATCAACAGAGTCCTTTTTAACTACTTAGCAGTACATGCACTGTAGTCTCATCTGAGATATGCTTACTGATGCTGGGTGTACTCAAAGGAAATGTTACTAAAGAATACATGAAACCTGGGGAAATGATTGACATTTGTCCAAACTGGCTGTATCAATCCAGGGTGCACTCTCCATTGCAGTAATTACAGATGTATTCACAAAATGGATCATCATTGCCTATGGGCAGCTGTGTAGGAATTTCTTTTTCAGTGGAAACCTACAGCCTGGTCCTTGGATGATGGTTACGCAAGTGTTTTATTTATAATAAGTTGTTACATTATACATTTATATTTTGGGCTCCTTTATGTGTATTATTTTTACAATTAAGACAATTAAAAACAAATACACAAAAAGGTTTACATATATTTAAGGGTTTTTTTCCCTCTTGTCTTTGCAGAGCAGAACAGAGAAAAGCGGTATGTGTTTCGCTTGGCAGGAAAACACTTGCTTTCAAGACTCCACTTCCAAAATGCACAAGTGTCTGGGCTGTTCAGCAAGCCGGCCTTAGTTTTTCCCTCTTAACGCGGTAGCACGTAATTGAGAACAAAAAAAAGCAGCCCCTGACATCCAGGAACTGGCCTGACACTTACAGGTAGGCCTCAGTGGTATTGAAAGCTGGCCTGGTGCCCACAGCTGGGCCTGTTATCCTGTTGCACATGAACAGTCTCACAGAACATCAACATTATGGTCACTCTGAGACCATAATAATGGTAGGCCATTTCATAATTTTGCCGAAGCACAGACAACAAGATTGCTGGGCAACCCACAAAATATACCAAATATCCCTTCTCCCAGCTAATGTGAGTGGCTACCACCTCTTACCAGTTATAGCTTTAGCCTCACACTAGTCTGCTGTCATTTCTTAGGTACATGGCTTTGTTCTTTTCCCAATCTCTTTGCCCTTTATCACTGATGTTTAGGATGTGTTTTGTCACTTCAGCAGTTTCCTTCCTTTACCGTCCCTCCTCCAAGAGGACTTGTAAAATCCTTTTTTCCGCGTGGTTTTGTCACTGTCGTTTTGTAAGTACCTATTTTAAAAGGTCAAATATACGTAAAGTATATTAGAAACAAAAAGCATTCCCATGGCACCCTCACCCTGTATTTCCCTGTCTACTTCCAAGAGGCAAGGACTTCCCATCCTCATTTGTTTCTTTTGAAATTTACTTCCATATATCTAAGTTACACGCTTTTGTAAACTCATCAGTTTTAGATATTAGCCGCTGCTGAATGTGAACGATGAGGACTTTAGGTGTCTTAACAACCCACTTTCCTGTTTCTCTCATGCTGCTTGGTTTCCTCAGAAGGAATCCTTCAATTGCCTGCCCAGGGATCTCACTTAATCTCAGTCTCGTCTTCCGCACGGCCCCGCTCTCATCCTTGCTCCAGGCACACCAGCCCAGAGGCTGCTGGTCCAGCCTTTCCAGAGTAAATCTGAGGTCTTCAGCCAGGCTGGGGAAGGGTCACAGGGCCTGGAGTAACAACAGCTCATTTGTTTCCTGCATAATCAGTGTATCAGTTCTGGTTTTTATACAGCCTTTCAGGTAGTCCTCCTGTTTCCAGGCCTCACCTTCAGAACCTGGCACCTCTGGTTTCTGAAAGGGGAAGATGACTGTTTCCGGGCTTCCCTTGAGTTCAGGTTCAGGTTTCCTCTGCTACATCAATGAGCAGGTATCTGCCTCTTTCCAAAATTGTGTTGCTGCCGTCTCCTCTCTCTTCCTGTGTCCATGTGAATTTATACCTTACTTTTGTTTTAGTGAGGTGCCAGGAGAGAGGAAGAATTAACTTCTCTGCTCAACGTGCCATGCTTATCTAGCAGAATCACCCCCGTCTCTTCAAGGACCTGTGATTCCTCAACTATTTTTCCTTATACCTTCTTCCCATCTCACTCCCAAATATATAGTGACATTCATACTTTTGTTCAAGGAACATGAACTGAATGTCTACCATGTGTGGGTGCTGGGACTTGAATTGTGATCAAGCTACAATCCCTGACTACTCTACAAGAGGTTCCAGTCTGGAGGAGGCAAGCACTTGGAGACGTAAGGAGTGCAAAGCACAGCATGTGCACGACGCCAGGGCAGCGTAGGGGAAAGGTTACTTCTCTTCTTGGGGCATCAGAGAAGACTCCCCAGAGGGAGAGGTGTTTAAACAGATTTCAAGAGAAAGTGAGAATTGGTCCTACCAAACGCATCTGTGCCCCAACAAGATGGCATGAAGAGCCAGAGACCTTCACAGAACCCAGGCATCCAACCTCCCCCCTGCCCCCTCATCCCTGCTCTGGGGGACTCCAATGGGTGTTCTCTGTGTCCTTGATACTCCCTCTGAGTGTGAAGAAGGCAGGAATTGCCCGAGACTCGAATGGTCTACTACCTGTAGGAAATGTGGGTGGGGAGATGGATAGAGACTTTATTTTCTGGTCAGGGACTGCAGTCTGCTCATTTTCCATCCCTTTCCCCAAATTTCTGGTCATTTAGTTTGAATTCTTTACTTCTCTCTCAAGCTGTAACCCAGACCATGTACCTCAACTGCTCATCTGTCAGGAGAGCAGGAGGGGCACCGAGGATCCTATTCAAGGCCCAGCTTCTCCAAAGGAGTTACACTTGTAAGAAGAAATTAAACAGATTTGATCTTGTTAGTTTATTGAATAAATCAATCCTGGGTAAAGAAAAAACAGAACGAGCTTTGGGGACAGAGGTTGGGGAAGTGAGAGAATCCCCCGGCCCCTGTGGTGTGGGTAGAGGGGTCACTTGTAAAACTCATGCTCCTGTTCGTCCTTCTTGATGACTGTCTTGTACGCTTTCTCGAAGTCCTTGGCCAGAACAATGTAGCGGTTCTCTCGGACAGCCAACATGCCGCTCTGTTGAGGGATGAGAGTTAAAATCTACTCCCTGCACTCCCCGCCCCTAGTGATGGTGCAGGAAGAGACAGACGCAGCCTAAGACCCAGGGAGGCAATGATGGACAGGACTGCGGCAGAGTGGAGGGTCTTCACACACCCCCTGCCCAATCTAGAGAGAAACCATCACTCACCTCCTGACAGATGGAGTTGATATCAGCTCCTGAAATCTTATCTGGTCGGGCCACATCTATGGCAGGTGAGTTAAGGAAACCACTCCACGCATGACTGGGTGAATGCCTGGAGCTAGAAGTCATTCTTGGGCTGTCTTTGTCACCATCCCCCTCCCCAGACCTTGGTCTCCCACCTGCACAATCTGGGTGGGGGTGATGGCAGGGGTGGAGATCTAATCCCCATTCTCAACGGTGACCCTCCCCTCGCTTCTAAGTCAGGATACAATCTTCCAAGTCAACCTCCTCAGAGAGGTTCATCTTGCTGGTGATAGTGGAGAAAATCAATCTCTTCTGGCGGCGGTCAGGGAGTGGAAATTCAATTTTACGGTCAAGGCGTCCCGGCCGCAGCAGAGCAGGATCCAGGGTGTCTGCTCTGTTTGTGGCCATGATCACCTGGCATTGGGGACAGGCCAGCTCAGACCTCTGTCCCCACTATACTCTCCATCCTGTTGCAATACCTATCTCCTCACATGCCAGCCTCCATCCTTCCCTGATTCCCACAACCACACCTCCCCTTGCCCATCCTGAACCCCAAACCTTGACATTGACGTTCTGGTCAAATCCATCCATTTGATTCAGTAGCTCCAGCAGGATTCTCTGAACCTCCCTGTCAGCTGGATAGTATATAACACGGTCAGTCCAGGGCATCCCGCATGACAAGCCTGCCCAAGACCCCAGGCCCTGGGACTTCCCTGGTGGCACAGTGGTTAATAATCCGCCTGCCAGTGCAGAGGACACGGGTTCAAGCCCCGGTCCAGGAAGATCCCACGTGCCGCGGAGCAACTAAGCCCGTGCGCCACAACTGAGCCTGCGCTCTAAGGCCTGCGAGTCACAACTACTGAGCCCACACGCTGCAACTACTGAAGCCTGTGCGCCTAGAACCAGTGCTCTGCAGCAAGAGAAGCCTCTGCAATGAGAAGCCTGGGCACCGCAACGAAGAGTAGCCCCTGCTCGCCGCAGCTAGAGAAAGCCCACACGCAGCAACGAAGCCCCAACGCAGCCAAAAAAATTAATTCATTTAAAAAAAAAAAAAAACCCCAGGCCCTGTTTGGGCATCACTCACCCCCTGTCTGGGCATCGAATCTCTTGGTTGCAATGGCATCAATCTCATCTATGAAGATGATGGCAGGTGCGTTCTCCTTGGCCAGGCGGAACACATCCCGGACCATGCGAGGGCCCTCACCCAGGTACTTCTGTACAAACTCTGAGCCCACAACTCGGATGAATGCAGCTGATGGCAGGATGACAGGGGTTAGATGAGAATGGGACACCTGTAGGACCCCATAATACTTTAACTGAAACTGAGAATTCCTTGAGGACATCTCTTTCTTTGGATACCCACTCCAAGTAGCCAGGTCATTCTCTCATGACCTGGGCTGGGTCCCAGATCCAGCCAGGAGGACCAGCTTGTACCCCACAGAGACCCAGCAGCCCAAATCATGAATCCTGCCTCCGGATGTGTCAATTTTTGGCCCAACATTTAAAAATCAGGGTATTAAAAAAAAATGTGTCTGTGCTTCAACATACCGACAAAGTAGAGCTAGAGACATTCGTGGAATCCAACATACCAAAAAATGTGAATTTCCGGAGTGCTTGAAAAATCAGTAAGAAAACAGGTTTTCCATACACAGGCATCATGCTGCCTCACCAAGAGCTCAAAGGACCCACTTTTGAATATCATGCAAGAGTCAGGAACCAGGAATACATACTCTGACATAATCAACAAGTGGCAATGGGGTTAAAGACAGGTTTGCTCTGGGCTTGCCACTCCTTTCCATCTTTTCTTAGAGTTTAACTTGTTAGTGACTGGATGTGGCTTTGTGTTGCACGGAGCAACCTCCAGGACACTCCTTCCGGCCACCACAGAGAAAGGAGACACAAAGTCCATTATGTAGATCTGGTCATAAACTAGGAGTTGTGCAAGTTGCAGCCCTGTCCCTCTCTAATGTGGTGGCCACTGGCCACAAGTAGCTACTGAGCAACCGAAATGTGGCTGGTCCAAAATGAGATGTGCTGTAAATGTGAAATACACACCAGACTTCAAAAGACAGTACAAAAAAAGTAAAATATCTCAATAAATGTCCATCAACAAATGAATAGATAAAGTGTGCTATATACATACAATAGAATATTATTTGGAATATTATTTGGCCTTCAAAAGGAAATAAATTCTGGCACATGTTTCAACATGGGTAAGCCCCAAAGACATTATGCTAAGGGAAATAAGCCAGTCACAAAAAGACAAATACTGTATGATTCATCCATGTATATAAGGTGCCCAGAATAGGCAAATTCATAGAGACAGAAAGTAGAATAGAGGTTATCAGGGCTGCGGGGAGGGAGAAATAGGGAATGATTGTTTAATGGGTATGGAGTTACAGTTTGGATGATGAACAAGTCTCAGAAGTGGATAGTGGTGATGGCTGTACAACACTGTGAATCCACTTAATGCCACTTATAAACTGTATATTTATAAAGTGGTTAAAATGGTAAATTTTATGCTATATATATTTTACTACAATAAAAAATTATAGAAAAAACTCAAGTTTTGTATCTGCTGCATGTTAAAATAATAATATCTTTGAGTATACTGGTTAAATAAAAAAACATATATCTTAAACGAAGTTCACCTACTTCTTTTAACTTGTTTAAAAAATGAGTACTTAAAAATTTAAATTATATATGTAGTTTCATTATACAGTTGACCCTTGAACAACACAGGGTTTAGGGGTGCTGACCCTCTGTGCATAAAATCTGTGTATAACTTTATAGCTGGCCCTCCAGATCTGCAGTTCTGCCTCTGCGGATTCATCCAACCATGCATCATGTGAAAAAAATCTGGGTATAAGTGGACCCTCGAAGTTCAAGCCTCTGTTGTTCGAGGGGAACTGTATTTCTATTGAACCCTGCCTGTCTAAAACCACCCTGATCTCAGGACAACAGTCGAAATCTCTTAGGTTAGCACTAAGACTATTTATATTCACGCCCATTCTGATCCCTGGAGCTGCACAGCCCCTCCTTCAGCCAGCCATTCAACAGTCATTTTCTGAGCACCTACCACAATTCAGCTACTGGGCGGGCACTGGAAACACAAAAAAGGACAAATGCACAAGTTCCCTGCCCTCGTGGGGTTTAGTCACGGTCTACTCACCACTACTCACGACTCCCTAAATGAGTTCTTTCCCACCCCCTGGCCTTCGCAAATGCTATTCCTTCTCCCAGCTGTGTGCCTGACAGGCTCCACACCTCTCTTCTGGGAATCCCTACCTAAGAGCCTACGCAGAATGGATTGGCAACCCTCCTTTAGGGCCATCCCACTACCTTCCTTGCTTCCTTGGAGCATTTGCTACTCTGCAGACCATTCCCACCCAAGCTCACCTCCAACCATAACCCCCTTGCTCACTTGGCTTCAACTACTGGGGCCTCCTCACTGTTCCTAGAACACTAAGCACACACCTGTCTCAAGGCCTTTGCATCCGAGTCCCTCAGCCTGACATACTCCCTCCCCCAGACGTCCACATGACTCACTCCCTCAAGGCTTCTTCTAGGTCTTTATGTAAATGTCACCTCAGAAAAGTCTTCCCTGACCACCGCCAGTCCCAGCACATAAAGCTGCAGCCCCTGTTATTCCCTATCCCCTGCCCCTTAGTTGTTTTCTTCAGGCATTAGCACCACATGACATATAATCTCTTCATTCATCTGTTAGTGCTTCACCTTTACGAGGAAGGGAGACTTTGTTCTGTTCACTGCCGTGTCTTCCGCACCTAGAACACAGCTTGGTACATATTAGGTGCTCAATAAATATGAACTGACTGAGTTCTGAGTGTTTATTTTCCTTTTTCTCAGCCACACTGGGAGACTCTCCAATGCAGGGGACAGGTCTGACTCATCCCTATATCCCAGCACCTGGGAGAGCAGAAGTTCAATGAATGATCATGACAATGGCTAACATTTACTGTCCACTTACTACGTGCCAGGTATGGTTTTAGAAGCTTTATATTGATTTAATCCTCTGAATAATCCAGAAAATTAAAAAATGGAAGCACAGAGAGGCTAACTTGCCAAGTAGTTACATAAACTAACTTACATAAGTAGTACTAACTTATATAAGTAGTTGTAGGGGGCGCCAGATTTCAAACACAGGCAGTCTGGCCCAGAAAACACACTGCTTACCCACTGCCCTCTACTGCTCCCTGGCTTAGATATATTAAGATTTTAAGATGAGCTGAGTCCTGTCTTTAGGCTTTACAAACAGTAATACAGTGACTTCCAGACATTTTTGTTTAGAACCTACAAGAAGAAATACATCTGTAAACAACCACAGCACACCTGTGTACAATGTCTGTGTGTGTTCACAAACAATACGAGTTCTTACTATGTGGGGTGGACTCCAACGTTTTCTGTTCTGTTTCATTTTTTAAAATGCTGGTTGCAACCCATGAATTTGAATTCATAATTACTAATGGGTCATTAGTAATGACCCATTAGTAGGAAAAACATGGCATTATTTCACTAATTCCCCACAATCATGCTGTGAAATGAGTGTTCTATTAGATGAGGAAGTTGAGGCACGAGAGTAAAGTCACCTCCCCAGGACGGCACAGCCACTCAGTAAGACGCACACTGGGTCTTTGACCCTAGAGCCCATGTTCTTAATCGCTGTGCCACGCTACTTCCTGGGGAGGATGAGAGAGCTGAGGGCAAGGTCGGAAGAGCCCAGAAGGTCAGAGCTCAGGGGAGGGCCAAGCGGCTCACCTGTCGTGTGATGAGCCACAGCCTTTGCCAACATGGTCTTCCCGCAGCCGGGCGGGCCATACATGAGGACGCCTCGGGGAGGGTCGATGCCGATCTGAAGCACAAAGGTGGAGAAGAGCGTGAGCCGGGGAGTCCCTCACCAGCCGGAGACATGGTGGGGACGGCCTCTCCCTTCCCTGCCAGCTCCAGCTCCTCACCTGCTTGTAGAGCTCAAAGTGCGTAAGGGGGAGCTCCACGGCCTCCCGCACCTCCTGCTTCTGGATGTCCATGCCCCCGATGTCCGCGTACATCACGTCTGGCTTCTGATCTGGTGGGAGAGCAGAGCTGGGGCTCCCAGCCGGGCCCACAGGGTCCCCTCAGGCCTCCCTGGCCCTGGCGCCCCCTCACCTGAGGTGAGCATCATGATGCTGCTGTCGGCCTCAGGAGGCAGCACATCCACCAGGGCGTTGCTGTGCTTGTGGAGGGCCACCGAGGCGTTGGGCTTGAGCAGCTCCCGGTCGATGGTGCTCAGGATGCGCACATAGTAGTTGGAGCCTTTGGGAAGAGGACAAGAAGGGAGAGGGGAAAATGAGAAGTGCCAGAACCTCAAAACTGCCGACCTCAGAGCTGTACCTCCAGGCCGACAGCATCTCACTCAGACCCCAAATGGCCCTCCTGGCTTCTAGTCTTGCCTCCTCCAGTCCACCCCCCGCATCCACACTAACAACTTCCCTGTCTGTCCCTGACTCCTGAGCTCCAGCCCCAGGTGACCAGCAGCCTCCTGGAACGCCTGCCCGTGGGCATCCCCACGGCACGTCTCACTCACCACGTCTCAGCGTGTTCTCAGTATCTTCCCCATTTGTGCTGCTCCTCCTGGGTCTCTGTCTCAGGGAGGCCCATGGTGCCGGGTCACCAGCGAGAGCCCTAAGCCTCATTCTGGACTTTCCTCCGCTTCCCTCCACAGCCCGTCAGTCACCATGGCGGTCCACCAGCCTCCTAAAATGTCTCTCTGACTAATCCCTTCCCTCCTGCCCAGGGACCCTGCCCTGATTCAGCACCATCCTCTCCCATCTAGGTCTCTGCAGCAGACTCCTCCTTGCTCGCCCAGCCTCCAGTCTCACGTCCCCAGTCCACCTTCTACATTTATGGTAGTGACATGCACATCTCTTTCTGGCCTCAGTCTCTCTCCTGACCTTCAGACCTGGCTCTCCAGTGACCTCCCAGACACTTCCCTGTGATGTCCCAGACTGCCCTCACTGTCTCCCTGCAAACCGCTTTTCTGCCCATGTCGCCATCTCAGGGATAGCCACTGTCCCCATAAGTCCTAAAGATCAAAGACACAGGCCTCATTTTGGATATCTCCCTCCCTTCACTACCTCACTACCAGCCCATCAGTCCAATTCCAGGCCCAGTCACACACCTTTCCCCGCAAGCTTTATAAGAATATGGGTTGGTCCAGAGGAGCAGAGGCCAGAAGCAGGAAAAGACAGATAAGATGCAGAGACAACGCCCATCATGAAGGCAGAGCCTAGACCCACGTTAATAACAGCAGCTCCCGTATACTGGGTCCTTACCAGAGCCCAATCTCTTAACACTTCACCTGTGCTTTCAAATTGCAGGTCCCAACCCAGTAGTAGTTGTGAAATCATTTGAGTCATGATCAGAACGTTGTTTAAAACAAAACAGACTAGAACAAAGTGGGAAACTAGTTAGAGTATGTCACACATAGTGTGGCTAACTATCGTTTGGTCAAACTTTTACTATATGAGTTATATACACACACGTAGAGAAAGAAAGAGAGAACGTAAAATATATTTCCACTTTTGCATCAGACTCAAAATACTCTGAAAAATACCATTACACTGTCTTGCCTCGTTTGCTGTTGTAAGTTCCTGGCACGTGGCAGGAAACAGTTAGCAGCTGTTGAATGAACAGATGAGTAAACAACCCCCACGCACCTGTGGTGGAGCCCACGATGGCTGTATTCTGATCCACAGCCTCCAGAAACTGCCCAATAACCAGTGGGATGCTCTGGATTCGCTTCACCTCCTCCTGGGCGTGGAGGAATTCCTTCTTCAGGTTCTTTTGCTCATCCTTGATGTACTCCTCCTGCACCTCCAGGAACTCCAGCTCTTGCTGCAGCTTCTGTGAGCAGAGAGGGAAGAGGTAGGGGATGGCTCCAGGCCTTGCTGAGCCAAGGAGCAGTGGAAGGTGGGGGAAGTATGGGATGCTGGGCCCTGTGCAGGGTCCGGATTGGGTTTGAATGTACCTTGTAGCGGCTGTACAGGTCCTCCAGGTCCTCAGGCTCAGGCCCCAGGAAGGACAGGCCAGTCTGGGGCCGTGACACAGACAGGGCCGGGATCTCATCCTAGACCATGGAGGGAAACTCAGGTTGGAAGAAGGTCCCCTTATGAAAGAATCTAGAGCCCCCCTCCCACTTCACCATGAAGTCACTTGGCCCCTAATAGGCTCCTGACATCATTCAGCTCCCTAAATAGATCCTGGAAACCTCTCAGTCCCCTAAACAGGTTCCTGAAGTCACCCAACTCCTCACAGGCCCCTCGGTCAAACAGCCTTTCAAACAGATCTTCTGGTATCATATGCCACTTGTAACATGTCTGCAATGTCACCCAACTCCCATCTAGGGCCTACATGTCTGATCAACTCCTTACCAGACCCCAATGCCCTCCAGCCCCCCACAACAGGTTCCTAATACCACATGGCTCTCTCAGTTGACTGTTAAAGTCACCATGCCTTCATACAGTCCGGGCATTACTCAATTACCTCCCGAAGACCCCTCATGTCACAGAACTCCAACTCACACTAGGCCCTTATGTCATCCAGCGGCCAGGTAGTCCCCAAACATCACTCGGCCAGACCACATACATTACTCAGCCCTCCAACACCAGCTAAGCTCCGAATGTCAGTCAGCTCCCCAGCCCAGCCTCAGATATCATTCGGCCCCACGGCCGAATCCCATACATCACTCACTACCGACCCATCCCCAGTGCCGCCGGGTCACCGATGTCACAGCATTCCCAGCTAAACTTCGAAATCATTCAGTCCCAAAGAACCTCTAACGTCACTCGTTTCCCCAGCCCAGCTTTCCGAGCCCTACTGCCCTCCCAACATCACTCAGCCACAGCCCAGGCCTCGGGACGGCACGAAGCTCTCCACTGAGACCTCCGAAAACACTCAGATCCAGGCCTGGATCTCCGAAGTCGCTCAACAGCCCATTCAGGTCGGCTTCGCCCTCTCCCCGCGAGCCAGGCCCCACCGGACCTGAGCTTTCTCCACCAGGATGCCTATCTCCTCCATAGCGACCAAGCCGGCCTCTGTGCGGCCCGGCCTAAGCCAGTCACCGCTTCCGCTTACGCCACCGGAAAGCCAGGGCCTGGATGGGTTCTGGGAAATGTAGTTTAAGACACCAAGGAGAGACGGCCGGATAGGCCGGATAGGTGAAGGGCAGAACGACCTCGTCCTGAGCTCCTCCCCCAAGATATGCTCATGCGCACTCCGTACCGCGCGAGCGCGCGGGCGGGCCCGGGGCGGTGCGCGTGTGCAATAGCGCGCCTTGGCGCAGTCTCGCACGGCGTTCTCGCGCGCGGGTTTTCTCGACGGCAGGCGGCGCTGTCCTCGTTGCTCTTTGACCTGAGGAGTTTCCCAGAGATCTGTCAGAGTCTGGTGGCAAAGTGCTCTTTTTTCTTTAGTGGCGGGGCTGGAGCTGCCTTTGGCCGGGTTTCGCAGAGGGGCTCTTTTAGGGGGTTTCCAAGTAGGCTGCAGCTGAGGGTTGCCCCCCGCGCGGGGGTGGGAAGACGGGGGCTGCCCCTGAGAATGACACTTCTTACCGGGCTCCATCCCGGGGCTGAGGAGCCCCAAGCCCGCCATTACCAGTTACTTCATTACCGTGAATCAAGTAGAACCCACGCATTAGGGCTGGAGAAGGTGAGGCAGCGGTGCCAGGAGTTGGGTCACGCAGGAGAACTGCAGGCCTGTATAGACCAGGCCCTGTGTTTGAGTCTTAGGTGCTCACCTCATCGAATCTTGACAGACATTATGTTCCCTCTTTTACAGGGACAGAAACCAGAGCGCGGGGCCCCAGATCTCTCTGTCCTCAAAGCCTGTTCTTCTGGCCGCTGTTCATCACACCAGCTACAGTTTTGTCAAGTAAACTTTTTATTCAAGTATAAGTACAGAGAAGTATACATATCATTAGTGTACAGTTCAACGAATTTACACAAAGTGAACACACCCATATAACCAATACTCAGATCAAGAAACCAAACAGAGAAGCCCCCAGAAGCTCCGCACATGCTCTTTCTGCCACCCTCATCCCCTCTGAAAGTTATCATTTACCTGATTTCTAACAGCATGGATTACTGTGTCCGTTTCAAACTCTCTAGGGACCCATACAGTGTGTACTGTGTTTTTACCTTCTTTTACTTAACATTATGTTTGTGAGATTCATATTGTGTGTAGGGATAGTTCTTTCATTTTCATTTCTGTATGGTTTCCATTGTGTGAATATGCCTAAAACTGGATATTTTCCTGTTTGGGACTATACTGATGCTATGAATATTCTAATACATTTCTTTGGTAAACATGGGAATATACTCCAGGGCAGGTATGTGTTTAGCTTTAGCAGACACTGTCAAACTATAGTACTAACTTACACTCCCACCAGTGGTGCATACATTTGATATAGTCTGTCATAAAAAAATTTTTTTGTGCAATGTCACTAATTATTAGAGAAACGCACATCAAAACTACAATGAGGGGCTTCCCTGGTGGCGCAGTGGTTAAGAGTCTGCCTGCCGGTGCAGGGGACACGGGTTCGAGCCCTGGTCTGGGAGGATCCCACATGCCGCGGACCGACTGGGCCCATGAGCCACAGCCGCTGAGCCTGCACGTCTGGGGCCTGTGCTCCGCAACAAGAGAGGCCGCGACGGTGAGAGGCCCGCGCACTGCGATGAAGAGTGGCCCCTGCTCGCCGCAGCTAGAGAAAGCCCTCGCACAGAAACGAAGACCCAACACAGCCAAAAAATAAATATAAATAAATAAATAAATTTATATTAAAAAAAAATGTATAAAGCAAAAAAAAAAAAGGTGGACAATAAAAAGAGTAATTAACACACACACACAAAAAACTACAATGAGGGGCTTCCCTGGTGGCGCAGTGGTTGAGAATCTGCCTGCCAATGCAGGGGACACGGGTTCGAGCCCTGGTCTGGGAAGATCCCACATGCCGCGGAGCAACTAGGCCCGTGAGCCACAATTACTGAGCCTGCGCGTCTGGAGCCTGTGCTCCGCAACAAGAGAGGCCGCGATAGTGAGAGGCCCGCGCACCGCGATGAAGAGTGGCCCCCACTTGCCACAACTAGAGAAGGCCCTTGCACAGAAACGAAGACCCAACACAGCCATAAATAAATTAATTAATTAATTTAAAAAAAAAAAAAAAAACTACAATGAGGTACCACCTCACACTGGTCAGAATGGCCATCATTAAAAAGTCTACAAATAATAAATGCTGGAGAGGGTGTGAAGAAAAGGGAACTCTCCTACACTGTTGGTGGGAATGTAAGATGGTGCAGCCACTATGGAAAACAGTATGGAGGTTCCTCAGAAAACTAAAAATAGAATTACCATATGATCCAGCGATCCCACTCCTGGGCATGTAACCAGACAAAACTATAATTCTAAAAGATACATGCACCCCTATGTCCATAGCAGCACTATTCACAATAGCCTAAAGAAAGAAATATCCAGGTCCAGATGGTTCCACTAGAGAATTCTATCAAACATTTGAAGAAGAATTAGCATCACTTTTATGCAATCTCTTCCAGAAAATAGAAGAGGGAACACTCTCCAACTCATTCAATGAGGCCAGAATTACCTTGACACCAAAACCAGGCAAAGACATTACAAAAAGAAGAAAGAGGAGGAGAAAGAGAAAGAAAATTAGTATCTCTCGTGAACTTAGATTCAAAAACCCTTAAAAATATAAGCAAATCAAAGACTGCAAAGTGTAAAAAGAATTCTATACCATAACCAAGTATGCAAGGCTGCTTCAATATTAAAAAATAAATCAATGTAATCCACCATGTCAACAAGGTAAAGAAGAAAAATTATATGATCATATCAATTGACATGGGAAAATAATTTGGCAATAACCAACACCATTTATGATAAAAACCCAACAAACTAGGAATAAAGGGGAACTGCTTCAACCTGATAAAACAGCATTTACCAAAAAACTACAACTAACAGGGACTTCCCTGGTGGTCCAGTGATTAAGACTCTGTGCTTCCACTGCGGGGGGAGTGGGTTTGATCCCTGGTTGGGGAGCTAAGATCTGCGTGGCATGGCCAAAAAAGAAAAAAGAAAAAAGAAAAAAAACACCTACAGCTAACATATTTAATGCTGAAAGACTGAACGTTTTTCCCCTTATTAGGAACAAAGTAAGGCTGTTCGCCTCTTATTGGACATAGTACTAGAAGTTCTAGCCAGCTAAACAAGGCAAAACAAAGATTTAAAAAATACTGATTGGAAAGGAATAAAATTGTCCTTATTTTCAGATGACATGATTGCATAGAAAATCCCAAGGATTCTAAAAAAAAAAAAACAACTAATAAACACACAAAAATCAGATGCATTTCTATACACTAGCAATGAAAATGTAGAATCCAAAATTTAAAACACAATGCTATTTATAATAGATCCCAAGAAAAATAAAGTATTTAAGTATAAATCTAACAAAACATGTTCAGGATCTGTGTGTTGAGAAAACACACTTTTTGGACTTAGAATAGAAATGCATTGTCTCACAGTTCTAGAGGCCAGAAAGTCAAGACCAAGATGTCAGAAGGGTTTGGAGAAAGGTTAGTTCCTTTGTGAGGAAGAATATGTTCCATGCCTTTCTACCAGCTTCTTATGGTTTTACTGGTAATTTTTAGCATTTCTTGGCTTGTAGATGATGCATCACCTCAGTCTCTCCCTTCATCTTCACGTGGTGTTTTCCCTGTGTGCATGTTTAACTCTGTGTCCAAATTGCCCCTTTTTATCAGGACACCAGTCATATCGGATTAGGGGCCCACCCTACTCCATTATGAGCTCATCTTAACTAATTATATCTGCAGCAAGCTTATTTCCAAATAAGCTCACATTCTATGGTATTGGGGATTAGGGGTTCAACATATGAATTTTGCAGGGACACAATTGAACCTATAACTGATCTCATTTTTCCTTATTAGAAGAGCTATATATGTGTACATATGCATATGTGTATATAAGTATATATGAATATATAAAGGACTGAATGGTACACATCAAACTGCTAACTGGAGTTATCCTCTGGGAAATGATGGGGAATGAGGAGGGTAGGTGGGCAATACTTATACTTTTTACCTCCACACTTTGAATTGGTTGAAAAATGTTCAACAAGTATGTATAACTATTGCAAATTTAAGCAAACAACTTAAGAGCCTTTAATGCACCTTATAGATGTCCTTCAAGGTAGATACTGGGCTTCCTTGGAGAGAAGTGGGAACTACAACAATTAAGTGATCCAAAATTGTTCGACTACTTTTCCATGTGCAAAACAGTAATATTTTATATGTCCCCACCAAAAGGACTTGAGAGTCAGTGGCAGAGTGGAAATAGCACTGCACCTGGAGCCCAGAGAGCCAGATGGAATTCCATTTCTGGCACTAGCCGGCCAAGTGACCTTAGGTTCTTAACCACCAGGGCATTTGCATTTTTCTCTTTAAATATTTCTGTAAATTTCAGATATGTAGTCCCATGGTCTATATTTATACAGATCTGGCTAATACATGTATGTTGTGTGTCACAGCAATATTTGACTAAGCTTAAAAATAGCCAACATCACTTTTCCTAGAAAAAGATCTGAACACAGACCACTGATCTGAGCTGTGTACTTCAAGTACAGCGTATCCATGTTATATGACCAGGCAGCCTGATTCTCCCACTCTGCCTCTGCAAAGTGTCTATACCACCCTCCATTATCGCTATGGGAAGGACAACTTCCACCGAAGGGCCATACAACAGACAGAGCTGAACCCCACAAACCTGTATCACCCCTCCAGAGCTTCTCTTCATTTCTCCATTAATCAGGAAATAATTATTAACTACCATGAGCCAGGACTATACCAGGCCCTGGAGATCCACTGATCAGCAAAATAAACACATCCTTATTCAGATTAAGGAAGTCAAGAAAACAATTACAAGACAATGTGAAATGTGTTTTGGTAAAGGAATTACAGGGTGCTGGGGGTGGAGAACCCAGCTCTCTGAGTTAGGGTCCTGTAACTCAGTCTTAAGGGTTTTCCAAAAACTTCTCTTCATAGAATTGCATCAACTCAGCTCTGAAATCTTGAGTTAGATAATTTTTCCCACTACCTGCTGCTTTTCCTTTTTCCTTTCAGTTCCATCTGTGGTTGCTGGAGAAAGGCATGGCTCGGGCAGGAAGTTGTCAAACCCCTGTAGTTCACCTATTCAAAGAAGAGAAAAATGGCATCTCTGACTGGGAGGCATTCTTTCAAATTCCTGGATGGTGTCATGTTTTCACTCTAGGTAGGAGGATCCACTCTGCAGAGTCCAGGTGTAAAAGGGTTTGATCACAAGTCCTGAGAATGATGAGAAATACCTATTCATTCCTCATCAGAGTCAATATCTACCAGAGCCCACTCACACTCACTAACCATTACATCAAGCACAAAGTGTCGCTTTGAAAGTTTTCAGAGTGCATGTTTATTAGTTTCTTCAGACACAGCACATGCCAAGGTGACAGGGCTCACATCACTTTTCTATTTTCTCTAAGTCCCCTCAGAATTCTTACTTCCTGTCCCCATAATATTTCTGAAGCCCCCTTTATACCGCGTAAGAACACAGCGAGAAGGCACTGGCTCTGAACCAGAAAGTGGGCCCTTACCAAAACTGAATCATGCTGGGACCCTCATCTTGGACTTCCCAGACTTCAGAACTTGTATAAATGAATGGTGCATCTTTGAAATGATGGCATCTTAAGAGTCAATGAACTATGATATGTATAATGCACAGTGGAAAGATTCCAGATTAGAACCTCCCCAAGGTCAGTGTATAGGAATGCAAGAGATTTCTGTGTCTTAATGTTGTATCCTGCAACTTTACTGAATTCATTGATAGACTTTAAAATAAAGACTGTTACAAGAGACAAAGAAGAACACTACATAATGATCAAGGAATCAATCCAAGAAGAAGATATAACAATTGTAAATATATATGCAACCAACATAGGAGCACCTCAATATATAAGGCAAATGCTAAGAGCCATAAACGGAGAAAGAAAATTGACAGTAACAGAATAATAGTGGGGGACTTTAACACCACACTTACATCAATGGACAGATCATCCAGACAGAAAATCAATAAGGAAAAACAGGCCTGAAATGAAACATTAGACCAGATGGACTTAATTGATATTTATAGGACATTCCATCCAAAAGCAGAAGAATACACATTCTTCTCAAGTACACATGGAACATTCTCAAGGATAGATCACGTGCTGGGCCACAAAGCAAACCTAGGTAAATTTATGAAAATTGAAGTCATATCAAGCATATTTTCTGACCACAGCACTATGAGATTAGAAATCAGCTACAAGAAAAAAACTGTAAAAAAACACAAACACGTGGAGACTAAACAGTATGCTACTAAACAACTAATGGATCACTGAAGAAATAAAAAAATACCCAGAGACAAATTACAATGAAAACACGACAATCCAAAACCTATGGACGTGGCAAAAGCAGTTCTAAGAGGGAAGTTTATAGCGATACAAGCTTACCTCAGGAAACAAGAAAAAGCTCAAATAAACAACCTAACCTTACACCTAAAGCAACTAGAGAAAGAAGAAAAACCCAAAATTAGTAGAAGGAAAAAAATCATGAAGATCAGAGCAGAAATAAATGAAATAGAGATGAAGAAAACAATAGAAAGATCAATGAAACTAGAAGCTGGTTCTTTGAAAAGATACACAAAATTGACAAACTTTTAGCCAGACTCATCAAGAAAAAAAGGGAGAGGGCTCAAATCAATAAATGTAGAAATGAAAAAGAAGAATTACAATGGACACCACAGAAATACAAAGGACCATAAGAGACTACTACAAGCAACTATATGCCAATAAAATGGACAACATGGAATGGACAAATTCTTAGAAAGATACAATCCTCCAAGACTAAACCAGGAAGAAATAGAAAATATGAACAGACCAATCACAAGTACTGAAATTGAAACTGTGATTAAAGAACTTCCAACAAACAGAAGTCCAGGACCAGATGGCTTCACAGGCGAACCTCATCAAACATTTAGAGAAGAGTTAACACCTATCCTTCTGAAACTCTTCCAAAAAATTGCAGAGGAAGGAAAACTCTCAAACTCATTCTATGAGGCCATCATCACCCTGACACCAAAACCACACAAAGATACCACAAAGAAAGAAAATTACAGGCCAATATCCCTGATGAGCATAGACAGAAAATTCCTCAACAAAATACTAGCAAACTGTATCCACCAATACATTAAAAGGATTATACACCATGATCAAGTGGGATTTATACCAAGGATGCAAGAATTCACTATCTGCAAATCAATCAGTGTGATACACCACATTAACAAACTGAAGAATAAAAACCATATGATCATCTCAATAGATGCAGGAAAAGCTTTTGACAAAATTCAACACCCATTTATGATAAAAACTCTCCAGAAAGTGGGCATAGAGGGAAACTACCTCAACATAATAAAGCCCATATATGACAAAACCCCAGCTAGTATCATTCTCAACAATGAAAACCTGAAAGCATTTTCTCTAAGATCAGGAACAGGACAAGGATGTCCACTCTCGCTACTTTTATTCAACATAGTTTTGCAAGTCCCAGCCACAGCTATCAGAGAAGAAAAGGAAATAAAAGGAATCCAAATTGGAAAAGAAGAAGTAAAACAGTCACTTTGCAGATGACATGATACTATACATAGAAAATCCTAAAGATGCTACCAGAAAACTACTAGAGGTCACTAATGAAATTTTCTTGATCTCACATTGACTATGGAGGAGGTTTTGTTATCTGCTTTTCAAATACAATCTAATAGTTTTTCCTTTGAGGAATTAAATTGATTTTGGCATTTACCAATTCAAATCATGGGGCATGATAATATGGAAGAAGGTGGCCTAAAGCTGTGGTAATCTCACTGAGCCAGAGAAACAGTACATCCAGGACTTGAGGAGTTAAGTTCCCAGAGAAAAAGGAACCAAAGAAAAATACTGTACTGATGACTCACATATGGACTCAAATTTGGACGGGAACATCTCCAAAAGCTCAACCTCATGTGTTTGAATTATAAATATGACAGCTGAATATCAAAACCAACTAACTCCGAATGACCTAAACCTGCATATTTAAATAAGTAATTAAAAAGACTGTTTATTAAAAAAAAAAAAAAAAAAAATTTCTGAAAAAAATTTAAATACTGGTGAAATAAATCCAAGAAAATCTACATAAATGGAAAAAAATAGAATGTTTCTGGATTAGAAGAATTCAACACAGAAAAAAAAAGGCAAGCCATGAAATGTTACAGATTGATTAAATGAACTACATTAAAATTAAGAATTTTTTCATCATTAAAAAAGTGAAAAGGGGGACTTCCCTCATGGTCCAGCAGTTAAGACTCTGCACTCCCAATGCAGGGGGCTGGGGTTCAATCCCTGGTCAGGGAACTAAGAGCCCGCATGCTGCAACTAAAGATCCCACACACAGCAACAAAGATCCCACATGCTGCAACTAATACCTGGTGCAGCCAAATCAATCAATCAATCAATATATTTTTAAGTGAAAAAAGGGAATTTCCTGATGGTCCAGTGGTTAGGACTTGGTGCACTTTCACTGCTGTGGGCCCAGGTTCGATCCCTAGTTAGGGAACTAAAATCCCACAAGCTATACAATGTGGGCCAAAAAAAAAGTGAAAAGATAAGTCACAGAGTGGGAGAAAAAAAATTGCAAAACATTTAACAAAAAATGACTTGTATCCAGAATATATAAAGAATTTGTACAGAGCAATAAGAAAAAAAAACAGACAACCCAATTTAAAAAATGGGCAAGAGACTTGAACAAATAGATTACTAAAATGAACAAGTACATTCTTGATTTTTTCACGAAAAAATCAAGGAAATGCACGTGAAAACCACAACCCAATACCACTACCCCTCTAGAATGGCTAACATTACAAAGTCTAACAAGGCCAAATATTGGTGAGGCTGTGGAGCAACCAGATTAGTCACATACTGATCGTGGGAGTTGAAATTGAAACATGTTTGGTAGCATCTACTGAAGCTGAGCCAAATGACCCAGCAATGACCATTAGGAAACTCCACAGCACATCCCAACAGAAACTGTGCACATGTGCATCAGAAGATAGTATTCATTAGCCCAAAGTGGAAACAGTAGAATGGGTAAATATGTAGTGATTTTTTTTTTTTTTTTTTTTTTTTTGGCCACGGCATGAGGGATCTTAGTTCCCTGACCAGGGATCAAACCTGTGACCCCTGCAGTGGAAGTACGGAGTCTTAACCACTGGACCACCAGGGAAGTCCCTGTAGTGATTTTTAAACAAGCAAGTACCATACGGCAACGAAAATGAACTATAGTTATGTACACAGGATAACACTGAGTGAAAGAAGCCAGTCACAAAACAACATAGACATATGATTCCATTTGTGTAAAGTTCAAAAACAAGCTAAATAATCTGTGGTGTAAGAAGCCAAAATAGTGGCTCCTTATGGGAGGTAGGGAGTGGAGAGTGATTAAGAAGGAGAATGAAGAGGGCCTCTGGAATGCTGGAAACATTCTCTTTCTTAACCTGGGTGTAGGTTATAAGGATGTATTCATTTTGAGATCATTCAATGAGCTACATACATTTATGATTTGTGCACTTACTAATATGTGTATTTTATTTCAAGAAGACATTAAAAATATTCTCATGAATCACATTAGAATGGTTGCCTACAAGGGGGCCAGGAATGTAAAAATGGGTATAAAAGAGAATAAATAGGTTGGTAGGTGGGTGACAGACATATAAGCAGCTGACTAGGTAGATGAAATGGAGCCTGGGCTAGCAACAGTTTTAGAGTTTTGTCTTGTCTAATATGGACACAAGTTACAGCTGGTTACTTTAATTTTAAATGGGTTAATGAAATTAAATTAAAAATTCAGTTCCTCCATTACATTAGTCACATTTCAAGAGCTCAGTAGACACATGGAGCCATTGCCTTTCACACTGGACAGCGCAAAACACGGAAAATTTTCATCATCACAGAAAGTTCTGTTAGACAGCATAAGTGGACATGGATAAGATCTCCTGGAGAAAAGAGGTAGTTAGAGAAAGAAGCAGAGAAAGAGAATCTGAGGACCACCAGTTTTTTTTAATTGAAGTATAGTTGATTTACAATGTTAGGCCAATTTCTGCTGTACAGCAAAGTGACTCAGTTATGCATATATATACATTCTTTTTTTATATTCTTTTCCATTATGGTTTATCACAGGATATTGAGTATAGCTCCCTGTGTTATACAGTAGGACCTTGTTGTTTATCCATTCTAAATGTAATAGTTTGCATCTACCAACCCCAAACTCCCAGTGCATCACTCTCCCTCCCCCACTCCCTCCCCGACTCCCTCCTGGCAACCACAAGTCTGTCCTCTATGTCTATGAGTGTTCTGTTTTGTAAATAGGTTCATTTGTGCCATATTTTAGATTCCACATATAAGTGATATCGTATGAAATTTTTTTTCTCTTTCTGACTTACTTCACTTAGTATGATAATCTCTAGTTGTATCCATGTTGCTGCAAATGGCATTGTTTCTGAGGACCACCAATGTTAAAGAGGTTATCGTAGGAAACAGACCAAAGTAACACAAGATCCAGAAGAAAGTGATATCATGGAAACCAAGACATTAGAAATTTTTGAGGAGGAAGCATTCATGTCAAATGTTAAAGAGGAGCTAGAATCAAGTGGCGAGTAAGAGGTGACTGGAGGATTTAGCAGGACAGTTTCAATGCACATGGAAGTCAGATTGTGGTGGGTCAAAGAGAGGTGGGTGGGGGGGGGGGCTTCCCTGGTGGCACAGTGGTTGAGAATCTGCCTGCCAATGCAGGGGACACGGGTTTGAGCCCTGGTCTGGGAAGATCCCACATGCCGCGGAGCAACTGGGCCCGTGAGCCACAACTACTGAGCCTGCGCGTCTGGAGCCTGTGCTCCGCAACAAGAGAGGCCGCGATAGTGAGAGGCCCGCGCACCGCGATGAAGAGGGGCCCCTGCTTGCCGCAATTAGAGAAAGCCCTCGCACAGAAACGAAGACCCAACACAGCCATAAATAAATAAATAAATAAATAAATAAAAGAGAGATGGGTGGGGAGGTGAAGAACAGGAACATAGCTGTAGCAGGTCTGAAGTTACAAGAAGGTAAAACAAATAAAGGGAATTTCCATAAAGCAAGGGAGCAGATGGCCAGTGTCGGATAGGAGGAATAAAAGAGATTAGCCTCAGCTCGGGTTCTCAGGAAATCACACATGCAGAAAATGATGTCTGGATTCCAGGCATGGAGTTAGCAGGTAGAATATGAAGAAGAGTGTTCCAAGTGTAAGGAACTGCACAG
Source organism: Eubalaena glacialis (assembly GCF_028564815.1). Taxonomy (NCBI): domain Eukaryota; kingdom Metazoa; phylum Chordata; class Mammalia; order Artiodactyla; family Balaenidae; genus Eubalaena; species Eubalaena glacialis. The sequence goes on along the minus strand of NC_083733.1, from coordinate 56,857,627 downwards.
GCAATGGCAAGGTGGAAGGTGCAGGAAATGGAGCATTAGGGCTTGAGAGAGTCCTGCCAAGAGTGTGGACTTACATTCACAGGGACAGGGAAGCATGGAATTTCCTTGAGCAGGGGAGGAACAAGATCAAGTCTGAACCTCAGGGAGGTTAGTGGCAACTTGTGCAAGATGAAGGAGTTCCCCAAGGGGGTACAGAGACCCCTTGTGGGATCCAGAGCATGAAAGAACGAAGTTCAAAATTGCCAGAAAATCTGAATTGAGCTGCAGAGTAAATTGTCTCCACCTGTACCCTGGATCTCTAAAACCCAGACAAGCCAGAGGGTCCCAGGGGTCTCAAGTCATATGACCAGTACAGATCTGTCCCCTACAGATCTTGTCAGCAGGGAGAGGATAGAGGGCTTGGACACACAAACACCCCTTGTTTTGGCTCAGAGCAGGGCTGCCAGTGGCAGGATGGATGTGATTTCGCTGACCACAAGGAAGTGTCCCCACAGGTTATCTCAGGGGTTCCCAGTGGGGTTTCTGAGAATCGATATGATATGGAGTACAGTACAGGGTGCGTCATACCATACCCACCCACCTACACACACCCACCACACTCACACCCCTTAGGCTCTGAAAGGAGGGAGAAGGTCCCAGGGGTGTCAAATATTAAATTGTGAGGTTTCCCACCACTGCCGCCCCACTTCTGGGGACTCTGGCCGCAGAATGCAACAATGGGTTTTGAGGAGGGGGAAGGCATCTCTCTGGGGTCAACCAGGGGAGACCTCAAGGCTTAGAGATTGGGGGGCAGAATCACCTCTGAGTCTTACTCTAATTTTCTGCTCCCTCATCCCTTATTTCTCTGAGTGTCTCAGGCTAAACAAGGTGTATCCGACAGAAGATTTTGACATCTTGGTTTGCAATAGCTGTTTCCTCCTTAGGAGTCCCAGCAGCCCCTCCTCCCGGTCCTTTTCCTCAGGGACCCAGGCACCACTCCCCACAGAGCTCTCACTCTCCGTTGGTCCCCCCTCACCCCTGCCTGTTTCTTGATATGTCTGGCTCTTATCCAGTCTCTTGTTTACTCACCTCATTTTCCTGGTTGACCTTGGGCCCCAGTCAGCTCTGAGCCTTTCTCTCTCCCTTTGGGAACCTGCCCTGGGTGGGGCTCTAACAGCCCCCATCCACCCCGACCACCAAGAGGCCCAAGCCTTGTGATAAGAGAGGAGAAGTCCTGGGGGCAGCAGCTGCTGGGGTGTTGTCCGAGAGGGCACCCAGGCTTTGCAGCTGCTGTTTCCAGGGGAGACTCCCCAGGCAATGAGTCCTGGGGCTGGGCGGAGGAGAGCAGGGCATGGGTCAGGCCAGCCCCTCGGGAGGAATGGACTCCGCCTCAGAACGCCCACACCACCTCTCAGCTGTCTCTGCTTCAGCTCCCCGTGTGCAACCTACACCCCCAACTCCCATCCCAGGCAGATTTTGGGGTGATGGGGGCACAGAATCACCCAAAACTTGTTCAGCGAGTCCCTTCTCAGGAAGAAAAAAAACACCTCCCAGAAAACAAATTCTCCAGAAAGTGGAGCCCAGTGTCTGCATGGAACCAGGAAACAGGGGCCTGCATCATTCTTTACACACAGCTCCAGCCCCCAGGTGCCACCTGCTCCCCACCTGGGACCACACCAGAAGAGCCTGCCTCCCACCTATACTCCTTGAGAGTTTACAGAGTGCCCTCTTGGAGACAAGTAAGCCCAGTGAAGCTAGTTTTGATGTTCCTATTTTGCAGATTAGGTACCCAGGAGGCCCTGTTGGTCTAGGGGTGGAGGTATTGTGTCCCACAACAAAGTCCTGAGTCAGGTGCTCAGGTTCCTGCCCACCTCAGACACCTGCCCCCCACCGTGAGTGGTTGGAAAGAGGATATGTGTGGCTGGGGACCAGGGAACAGCTTGTGGCGGGTGGGGACCCGGATGTGGGTCCTTCACTGTTGTTCCTGGCAGGAGCCAAAGGAAAAAAATTTAGCCATTGAACCAGCAAACAAGACCAAATGCCACCTTCGACTCCTGCTCCCCACCCACTGAGGACCCAGGTCCAGGCCCTCAGCACCCTGCTCCCCAGCTGTTTCCCTCAGGGACACCACCCTTCCAGGACTGAAGTTTCCAGCAGGCTCCCCAGGCAGAGCCACCAGCTGTTCTCACACCCCTCTCAGGACTCAGGCATTCAGGCTTGCCCTCCACCCTTCTCAGGCCTTCCGGGGCCCCATTCCAGCTGGCCCTGGGATCAGGAGCCTCCTCTAAGAAGTTGGCACCATCTGCCTGGCAGGTGGCCCAGGGCGTGGCCTGAGTCAAGAAACTCCACTATATAGCCCAGCCCAGGGAACCTGGAGCTAGCCCTGCAGCTCCGGGAACCTGCAGGTGAGAGAGGCTGCATCCCCTTTGGAAGTGGGACATCAGGTCCCCTACCCTTGCCCCTGGCTCTAGGCATCCCCATCCCACTCACCCCAGACCCACTGGACATCCAACTCCCTATCCTACCTCTGTCCTGCCCTCCCTGCCCAACTCCCAGACCCACCAGATGTCCAATTCCCCTTACACACACACACTGGCCCTTGGATTCAGCCCACCTCAGCCTTCCTCGTGCCCAGGAAGCCCTTGTCCTGAGACTGGGCCCTTTTGTCCTCTGGCAGGAGGGGCAGACCAGCCTCCTATGACCCCCTCTCTTTCTCCACTGCAGACATGGGTTCTCTGCGGAGCTGGTGGATGCTCTGGGCCGGAGCAACCCTCCTGTGGGGTAAGTCAGACCAAAATCCCATCTATGTCCTGGTTCCAGTCTGAAGAACTCTACCTGCCTGGGTCAGCACCCTCCATTTGAGCCCCCTCCACAAACACATCTCCCAGTGTCACCCCAGGCTAGCTGAGATGAGAGAGAGGCCCTTTAAGTACTGCAGAGAAATGTGGTGGAATTCACCCATTCTCTCTTTGTTCCAGAGGGAAATAGGTAAAAACTTTAGTCCCCAAATTCAAGTAGGTAAGAACTACTACTTTCTTGATTTTCTGCAACTCAACTAAAGTTTTGACTTAGAGCCTCATTCTGCTGAGGTGATGGAAAATTTCACTAAAGTCTTTCTTGGCAGGGGGCGGGGGGGACTTGGTGGCCAATTATCTAGGGTTATGTCCAGAACTAGAGTCTTAGGTAAAGCCAAAGTTTGGGGGGAGGGATGGGACATCCCGGCCCTCTTTACCAGTCAACATCTATTTAGGTTACTTTAGAAACATTCATTGACCCTGATCCCCTGGCCCCATGGGACACTGGGATGTCCTTCAAGGCTCCCCTTATTCGGCAGACAGTCCTTCTATAACCACCACAACTCTCTCCAAGATCCTGTAGAGTGATCTCTCTCCCTCCCCCTCTCTCTTCTCAGCCCTGGAGAATCTTTTCCTAGATTGAGGTGTTGAAAAGTCCCCACTCCTCTCTATTTCTAGGAGACATTTTGTCCATACTCCCATAATCCCCTTTTCCCCTTCACATACACCCCTAATCCTATGAAGACAGACGTCACAAACTGGCACCTGAATCCAGCCAGTTTGGGCCCCATAGTTCTTACTTAAAACAGTTTTGGATTGGAGATTTCACATGGAAATTCAGATATCCAATTTCTCTTGAAAAAATGGTAAGATCTGACATTTTGAAGAAAGAGCCCATAAGCCATCATCATAACAACAGATTAAAGCTAATAGCAACACCCCACTTTCCATGGCATGTGAATGCTCTAGCTGCACAGTCCGCCCATTCTGTTTCACACATACGTCACTTGCCTGGCCCCGTCAGTGTTTGAGTTTGAGATCCCTGTCTGAAGTGTTCAGGCTTTTGGAAGGCAAAAGCCAGAAAGGCTGGTAGGTGAACACTGCATGAATAAGGGGAAAGGAGAGAGAAGAGAGAAAATAGAAACCCACGTGAGTATTTCAACATGCGACTCAGGCACGGGGTATGAGGTTACTTCTCTGATGGGGACGATTGGATAAAGCAGACCCACAGCTGCATTTTCTCACCCCAGGGTTGACCCAGGAGGCCTCAGTGGACCCCAAGAACAGCACGGGGGAGGAATTCCTCACGGCCTTCCTGCAGAACTATAACCTCATGTACAGCAAAGCCTACCTCTACCTCCTCCTCTCCAGTCTGTCGGACAGCCTCACCTCAGTCTCCATCCTCAGCCGGGTAGACGGCACCTCACAGAAGGTCACTGTGCGGCCCGGGCAGTCAGTCATGGTCAACATCACTGCCAAGGCTGAGATGGTCGGCAGCAATACCTTCCAGCGTGCGGTGGTGGTCCACTCTGACCGCACCATCTCTGTGCAGGCAATAAACGCTAAGCTCAGCACAGCAGATGTGACACAGCTGTGGCCTGTCCGCGCCCTAGGCACTGAGTACTTTGTGCTCACACCCGCCAGCGCTTCATCCCAGAATCTCAAGGAGTTTGCTGTGGTGGCGGGTGCAGCCGGTGCCTCTGTCAGTATACAGCTGAAGGGGTCAGTGACATTCCAGGGCAAGTCCTACTCAGCGGGCAATGTCCTGAGTGTGACTCTGGACCCCTACCAGGTGGCCCAGGTGCAGAGCACAGCTAACCTCTCAGGGTCAAAGGTCACTGCCAGCAGCCCCGTGGCTGTCCTCTCTGGCCACAGCTGTGCCCAGATAAACACGAACTGCAACCATGTGGTGGAGCAGCTGCTACCCACGTCTGCCTGGGGCACCCGCTATGTGGTGCCCCCTCTGCCCCTCCAGACCCGCTACGACCTGGTCTATGTCGTGGCCAGTCAGGCCACGAAGCTGACCTACAACCTCGGAGGCACCGCTGGCTCCCGTGGGCTCCAGGCAGGTGACGTGGCAGAGTTTGAGATCCAGCAGTCCTGGCCACTCTACCTGTCTGCAGATGTGGGCATCCAAGTCCTGCTGTTTGGCACGGGTACCACCAAAGATGGAGCGACCTATGACCCCCACCTGGTCCTGATCCCAGACGTGGCAGCCTACTGCCCTGCCTACGTAGTGAAGAGCGTGCCAAACTCTAAGTGCACGGCCCTGGTAGTGGCACCAACAAAGGCTGCTGGTGAGCTGACCATAGACGGGCAGAGGCTGGGGGCCAAGCTCACCTGGGCCGCTGTGCCAGGCAGTGAGTTCTCATATGCTGAAGTGGACCTCGGCACTACGGACAGTATCCATGTGGCTGAGGCTGCTACCAACTTTGGGCTGCTCACCTTTGGGCTGGACCAGGACGTGAGCTTTGGGACAGCAGCTGCCTGTGGCCGGAGTGAGTGATCAGAAATGACCTCTGGCCCTGTCCACCTGGGGACCCCTTTGCCAGCTCGCTTGCCTTTTCCCCTTTCCCACCCTCTCTGTGCTCATCTGTGGCTTTCTGGCTCAGCTGGGCTGTCCCCCACTCACCTGCATCCTCCCTGTCATCCTTCTTTTCCTTAAGGCTTCCCAAGCCCTCCCTGTCCCCCCACCCCCTGCAGGAACAATACTCTAAGTGTTTAGCAACTGATATGATCCAGGGTCCCAACCAGTCTGAAGAGATGCCAGTCAGAGCACTGCAGCAGGGTCCTAGAAGCCCCCAGGGTGTCTGGCATCAGCCCTTTGTCTGTTGCTTTTGTGCGGGGTGGCATTGGGGAAAGGTTCCTGGGGAGAGCCAAGGTGCCAAGAGGGAGGGATCTTTGTGGGGGGTCAGGTCAGGTCAGCAGCTTCTCACCAACCAGCTTGGGAATATTTTGTTATTTTAGCTACTGACACACAACCATACCAGTTGCTAACTGCCACTCCCCCAACACCTCATATAGGAATGCCAAACTCAGGAGGTCTAAAAGTATAATAATGATGGCTACCATGTGGGGGGAGTATTTCTCAACATACCAGGGTCCACTCTAGGTGCCTGGTATGTGTTAACATAGTTAATTTCTAGGACCTGGCCCGTGTATACTTTTGGGCCCAGCCTGTCGAGGAGTTGCCTCCAAGCAGTGCAGCGTTTGAGGGCACAGATGCTAAAGCCAGGCTTCCCAGGTTCAAATCCCACCTCTGCTTGTGTGACCTGTTTCCACATCTGTAAACTGGGGATCATACCTGCACCCCTCACGGGCTGTTAGGTGACAGTGCAATGAGTTAACATTTGTAGCTCATTTAGAGGGCATCGGGCAAGTGAGTAGGGCTACATAAGGGTGAGCTATCATTATGAGCAGACAGAAGGCAAGAGCTTCTGAAGACTAGGAGGCAGGGGAGGCACAGCTGTTTCTTCCTATGTGGATCCCCTTCCCGAAGCAAGGATCCTAGACAGTAGGGTTCCCAGCACTGGCAAAAATGCCCCTCCCATCCATCCTCCAGGGCATGGAAGCCACCCAACTTCAAAGGGCCACTTCAGGCTTGAATAGTAATGTGGAAGAGGTGGGTGATTGATTATAACAGGTAATAATTAACCTAATTAACACCTGGGATCAGTTCCAAACCCTGCTTATATTTTAGCTTATTTAAACCAGGCCACTCCCCCCTCCCCAACTATCCCTGTGAAGAAGGTATTATTATCACCCCCATGTCACAAGTGAGGAAGCTGAGACACACAGAATTATAAATTACTTTCCAGTGTCACACAGCTAATTGACTGTGCCAGGATTCTAACCTAGGCAGCCTGACGCCACCGTTTCCATTCTATTGAACAGTCTCTGTCTTCCATTTTCTATCTTTAAAAAAGATCCCTTAGGGAATTCCCTGGTGGTCCAGTGGTTAGGACTCCGCGCTTCCACTGCAGGGGGCATGGGTTCCATCCCTGGTCAGGGAACTAAGATCCTGCATGCTGTGTGGTGCAGCCAAAAATTAAAAATAAATAAAAAATAAAAACGGTCCCTTAGCCTTTTAGCCTGATTGGGAAGGTAGGGGCAAGGGGGATACAGGGAGAGAAAAGCCACACATGAACCTTTCCATGACTGTTCCTGCCTGGTGGTTCTTCACCACCTTCCAGCTCTTCTGGGCTGAGCTGTGTTTTCTGGGGAACCAGAAAACCTAAGAGAAGTCAGGCCTGAGCAGCTCTCTCCCTCTGAGATTCCAGACCTCAGTCCCCCCACTTCTAGAATGGGTAGTTGTGAGCCAACTGCCCAAACTCCCCAGGGTGGGAGAGCTCCAGGATTCCTGGTGGGGTGGACACTCCTGACTCTTTCTTTGTGGCCACTCCCCTTCCCTCCCCAGCCGTGCAGACCCAGGAGGAGGCCTCCTGCGAAGGCAAGCAGTGCGGTCACAAGCAGCTCTGCAAGGTGCTGGATGGGCAGGCCAGGTGCGTGGCGGCCTCCGTGGCCACCTGCCGCGCCCAGGGTGACCCCCATTACACCACCTTCGATGGCCGCCGCTATGACATGATGGGCACGTGCTTGTACTCGATGGCGGAGCTGTGCAGCGACGACCAGACCCTGCCTGCCTTCAGCGTCGAGACCAAGAACGAGCACCGGGGCAGCCGCAGAGTCTCTTACGTGGGCGTGGTTACCGTGCGCGCCTACAGCCACGCGGTGTCGCTGGCCCGCGGGGAAGTTGGCTTCGCTCGGGTAAGGACCCAGAGGAGGCTTCCGGGTTAAAAAGAAACCCATGAGTCACCCAACAAGCAGAAGGAGGAGGCAGTGCCTGAGTGTCAGGCCCCAAACCCGAGCCCTTTGCCAAGGGGTGGAGGGTGCAGAGAAGTGGGCCGAGGGCGTGGGGGCTCGGGAGGGGGGATTTGAAAATCAGTGGCAGAACCTTAAACCCCTTTTGTCCAGCAATTCGATTTCTAAACATTTTTAGAATGCTCAGAGATATGGTTAGGGGGAAAAAAGTTTATGCCGATGGGTTTATAATAGCAAGAAGAGGGGGCGGGCGGAGAGAGAAAGAAAGAAGACAAGATGTCCAACAGTGGGTAATTTCTTAAGTCACTAAACACTAAAAATGTAGTGAGCACCTCCTATGTGCTGGGTTTGTCTCTTAGCACTTTCCATGTGTTAACGCATTTAATGCTCACAGCAATCTATTGGGGTAGGCGTTATTATTATTAACACTTTTTGATGAGGAAACTGAGGTCCAGAGAGATGAATGACTTCCCAAGGGCTTAGGGCTAGTAAGAGATGGAGCTGGGAACGCCCCCAGGCTGGCTCCTGAGTCTCTATCTTAACCTCTAGGCTATTCTGCCTCTGGTAAATGGATTACTACTCAGCCAATATAAATTACAGAAATATAATAACAGCAAAATAAATAGAAACAATAATTTCCCTTTTTCCTACCGTATTATTATGAACATGTTCAAACACCCAGAAATGTTGAAATCATTGTACAGTGAACACTCATTTGCCAATCACCTAGATTCTAAACATTTTACTCTTCTTAGTTCATCACACATCTATCATCTGTCCATCCCTCTGTCCACTCAACAAACCCTCTTACTTTTTATGCACTTTAAAGTAAGTCCTAGACATCAATACACTTCACCCCTAAAGATTTTAGCAAGCATACCGTTAACTAGAATACAATATTTTCACACTTCTTTTTGCTTACTTTTGGAACAAAATTTAAACATAATAAAATCCACAAATCATAAATAAATCCACAAATCAAAATTTAAACATAATAAAATCCACGAATCACTGTTCACTGAGTTTTGACAAATGTGCAAACCAAACCTCTGTTAAGATATAGAAGGTTTTCATCCCCCTAGAAAATCCCCTCATGCCCCTTCCCAAACAATGGCCCACACACCCCTAGAGGCAATCACAGTTCTGATTTTTTTCCACCATAGATTAGTTTTGCTGGTTGAAGAACTTCATAGTAACGGAATCATCCAGTGCAAGAAGCCTTTTGTGTAAGGCTTCTTTTGCTCAACACGATACTTTCGAGGTTCTTCCGTGTTGCTGCGATTAATTTTTTTAAATAGGAAAAGAATTTACAGCTCAAAACAAAAAGGCACATTGTGAAAGATCCTGCTTTTACGCCTATCTTTACCTGCTTTCCCTGCTCGCCACAGGTAACGACTTTTACTAGTTTCCTGAGTATTCATCTAGGGTTTCTTTATGCCAACACAAGCAATACATTCTTACGTCTCCCCTTTCTTAGCAAACAGTACTGTACTTGTGCTCTGTTCTGAACTTGACTTTTTGCACTGAACAGTGCATTCTGAAGCTGTCTCCTTGTCAGCAGGAAGGGGGCCTCCTCTTTCCTTTCTACAGCTGCACAGTTTGTCATCGGCTGGATGCACCACAGTTCATTTAGCTCAGGCCCCTGTGGTTGGGTGCTTTGTTCATGCTGGCAAGCAGTACTGCCATGAATATTCTTGTATCTCCCTCGCTTTGTGAGTGTGCGGGTGGATCTGTGAGATTAATAACCAAGTGGATTAAAGTAGTGTTCTTGAAGGCTAGAGAGGTTGAACACAAACTCAGGGGGACCTCAAATCCTTTGAACTTATGTGCAGAATCTTGCATATGCTGTGTAGTTTTTCAGGGAGAGGGTCCATTACTTTGTCAGATCCTTACAGAGGTCAGTGACCTGACAAAGGTTTAGAGTTCCTGGTAGGATCATGGTAGGATGTCCACAAGAGCTTGTTAGGAGAAAAGAGGAGTTCATGAAATGGTGACTTCAGCATGGTCTCATTATTTTTTTTTAAGTATACATGTATTTAAAGGTAGAAAAAAACCTGGCATGATTCATAAATGTGAGTATTTTTTTTTAACATCTTTATTGGAGCATAATTGCTTTACAGTGTTGTGCTAGTCTGCTGCACAACAAAGCGAATCAGCTATACGTATACATATATCCCCGTATCCCCTCCCTATTGCGTCTCTCTCCCACCCTCCCTATCCCCTCCCTCTTGCGTCTCTCTCCCACCCTCCCTATCCCCTCCCTCTTGCGTCTCCCTCCCTCCCACCCTCCCTATCCCGCCCCTCTAGGTGGCCACAAAGCACTGAGCTGATCTCCCTGTGCTATGCGGCTGCTTCCCACTAGCTATCTATTTTACATTTGGTAGTGTATATATGTCAATGCCACTCTCTCACTTCGTCCCAGCTTACCCTTCCCCCTCCCCGTGTGTATGTGTACAGCACTATGGGTGATTTTCTCTTTTCTCATTTTTGCTCGTGCATACTTTGTAAGTTTTCTGTACTGAACAGGCACTACTTGTGTCATTTAAAAATGAAGATCACTGGTCTTAGGGGAAAGACAGATTTGAACGGTGGTCCCTGGACTGAGAGCCTGTGAATGTGGGCTGTCTCGGTCACTGCCTGGCATAGGCTTGGACACACAGGAAGGCTCATGGAGGCGTTGCTGACTGAATGAACAATCTCTCTTACCTTTGACCTTGCTCATGCTGTCCCCTCTGCCTGTTACTCCTTTTTTCATACCCCATCCTCTTGGCTAAGACAAGACTTTGTGAAGAAAGGATAAGAAAGACATGCTCAGGAAGAGGAAAATGGGCCCAGGGGACAGAGAGAGCACACTCCTTATCTCCTGGCTGGGTTCTCTCTCCACTCAGGACATTTGCAAAGGAACACCACTCCCCCTCCTGGTTTTCGTGACTATCTCTCACTGGTCCTTTACGGCTCAGCTCAGCTGTCTCTTCTTCCAGGAAGCCTTCCCTGACCTGAAAGTTTGGGTCTGGCTCTTTTTCTAGGCTCCTGCAGCCTCCTGTGCCTCCACTATCCCAGCCCTGATCGCTCTGATCTGTCATTGTCTAGTGACAGGTCTGTCTCCCCTATTGGACTGGGAGCCCCATGACAGTAGGGTCTGGGGTTGTCTTTGTCATCAGTGTATCTCCAGGATCTCCCAGGCCAGGGCCAGGCACAGGGTCCGTGCCCAGTGAATGTTTATTTAATACAGCAGGGGCTTCATTCACTTACTGAGCACCTGCTATTCTACCAGGTACAGTTCTAGGCACTGGAGATGAAGCAGCTGCCCTGTCTTCGTGGAGCTGACAGCGTAGTCAAGTTAGAGAGATGATAAACATCAGCTATTTGCAGATGACATTTTAGAAGGTTAGACACTATAGGGAAAAAAATAGAGCAGGGAAGGGGAATAGGGAGTAGGGAGGAGTTGCCATATAAAATAGGGTGGTCTGGGATGGCCTCCCTGAGACGGTGACATTTGAGCAAAGATTTTGTAAGAGGTGAGGGAGTGAGCCAAGTGTATATCTAGGGAAAGAACATTTCAGGTCACGGGGAAGGCAGGAGCAAAGATCCTGAGGCCTGGTCGGTGGCACTAACAGGAGGAAGGAATCCTCACGCAGCTAGAGCAGGGGAAGCAAGTGGGAGGAGATGAGGGGCTGAAGGCCAGACCACACGGGGATCTGACCCTCCTCTCCTGACTCCTGCAGATCGACAGCCAGCGCTCACGCCTGCCTGCCTCCCTGGCTGAGGGCCGCCTGCGCGTGTACCAGAGTGGGACACGGGCCATGGTAGAGCTGGACTTCGGGCTGGTAGTCACCTATGACTGGGATGCCCGGCTGGCACTGAGCCTGCCCGAGCACTTCCAAGGCCAGGTGTGCGGTCTGTGTGGCAACTATAATGGTGACCCCACTGATGACTTCCTTACACCTGACTGGGAGCAGGCTCCTGATGCTGTGGAGTTTGCCAATAGCTGGAAGCTGGACGACGAGGACTACCTATGTGAGGACGGCTGCCAGAACAACTGTCCCTCCTGCACCCCAGACCAGGCCCAGCACTATGAGGGCAGCCGTCTCTGCGGCATGCTGACCCAGCCCGATGGCCCCTTTGCTGTCTGCCGTGATGCCCTGGACCCCCAGCCCTTCCTGAAGGAATGTGTATATGACCTGTGTGTGGCCCATGGGGACCGGGCCAGCCTGTGCCGTGCCCTTAGCGCCTACGCCCAGGCCTGTCTGGAGTTTGGCATCTCTGTTGGGAACTGGAGGTTGCCAGCCAGCTGCCGTGAGTGATACCCTGGTGGGGGCTGGGAGCACATGGTGGGAGGCAGGAGACCCCTTGCATCTGCTCAATATCTGAGCATTTACTGTGGTCCAGCCTGGAGCTGGACCATGCCAAGGACGGAGCAATGGCCAAGATGGCCAGGCTCTGCCCACAGTGAGCCTAAGGTTGGGGCAGACGTATCACACTAGACAGTGACAGTCCAGAGTGGTCAGGGCTGGGATGGGGGAAGTTCAGAGGGGCTATGGGAGACCAGAGAAGCTTCCTGACTCAGTCTGGGGAATCAAGTAGGATCTCCTAGAGAAAGGGATGCCCAATCTGAAGCCTGTAGGAGGGATTGGAGCTAGATAGAAAAAAGGGGGGGCAGGAAGTGGGTTCCAAGCTGAGAGAAGGGCATCTGCAAAGACTTGGCATGAGATGTCCCAAAGCAGACATGCGAACATCTCTTCATTTATAACTCTTCCATGATTCCCCGATGTCTTCTGGATAAAGTCCCAGCTCCATAGCCAGGTATCCATCCACTGAATCATCCATTCACTCATGTATTCATTCATTCAACATGCATTCCCTGAGTCCCTATCTGGCCCCACCCCTGTACTGACGATGGGCACAGTGGGGACCAAAACACCTGTCTCTGCCCTTGTGAGGCTCCCAGAGAAATGTTCAGGAGGCAGAAAGGCTAGCACAGGAAGGAGGAGGAGGCTTCCAGGCCCAGGCCCATGGCTTGGGACAGGGACTCCAGAGAGGGGTAAGTCTGGGGGAGACACTGAGGCCATTTGGGGTTTGTCTTGGTCACTGCTGTGTCCTCACTGCCCAGTAAACACCACTCCCCACCACCACCGAGTTCCCCAATGCCTGGTGCAAAAGAAGAACCAGTGCATTCACTTATCTACCCATTCATTTTCAAAGTATTTACTGGGCATCTCTTGTGGGCCGGGCCCCGTCCTTGGTGCTGGAGATTCAGCCATGTTTGAGACAGATCAGGTTCCCACTCTCACAGAACTTATAATCCTAGCGGGGGAGACAGAGAGTAAGCGGTAAACTGTGGAATAGCTTCAGAGAGCGAAAGAAACAGAGTTCATGGGATAAGAGCAAATGGGAGGCTCATGAAGAGAGTGCTCAGGGAAGGCCCTTGGGAGAAGCTGCCATTGGAACAGAGACCAGGATTAGGCAACAGTGTGAGCTCATAATGATGCTCTACATGGGGTGTCTCTACATAGATGAGCCTCCTGTGATATTGGGACTATTATTATCCCATTCTACTGATGGGGAAACTGAGGCACAGAGAAATTGGAGTTGTTTGCTCACAATCACACAGCTAAGAAGGGGAGAGCTGGGATTTGAACCCAGGCCATCTACATTCCAGTAACCTTCTCTTAACCACATGCCATGTGAGGAAAGGCTAATACAGGCACAGGGAAAAGCCAGTGCAAAGGCCTAGAGGCGGGAGTGTGACCACCAGAGAGGATGCCACTGTGGCTGGGGCGGAGTGAGCCAGAGGGAAAGTGAGAGGAGTTGAGGACAGGGAGGTGATGGGGGCAGATCGTGGATTATGGGAAGCCCCATGGACCAATAGGAGGACTCTGGCTTTTACCCTGAGCAAGACAGAGCCACAAGAGGGCTCTGAGCAGGAGAGGGATGTCATCTAACTCAAGTGTTCACAGGATCCCTCTGGCTGCATGTGAGGAATAGAATGGGATGCAGGATGGGAGCAGGGGGGAGACCAGGCAGGAGGCTGCTGGGGTGAACAGGACAAGGGTGGGGACTGTGGTGAAAGGAAAAAGGGGCAGATTCTGGATAGATCTTGAATATGGAGCTCACAGGATTTACCGACATGTTGGTTGTCCAGTGAATAAAGGGGAAGGAGTCAACTATATCTCTGAGGTTTGGGGCCTGCGCACCCAGAAGGGTGGAAGTGTCATTAACTGAGATGGGGAGCTCTGAGGAAGGAGCTGGGAAGGAGCTGGGCTGGTGAGGGAAGTCCTGGCACGTTCTGACTGTGCTGGCCTGACCCCCCCCCCCCCCACCGCCGTGTCCCCGCAGCCCTGTCCTGCCCCGCCAACAGCCGCTACGAGCTCTGCGGCCCCGCCTGCCCGACCTCCTGCAACCCCCCTGCGGCGCCGTCCAACTGCTCCGCGCGCCCGTGCGTCGAGGGCTGCGTGTGCCTCCCGGGCTTCGTGGCCAGCGGCGGCGCCTGCGTGGCCGCCTCGTCCTGCGGCTGCAACTTCGAGGGCCTCCCGCTCGCTCCCGGCCAGGAGGTGTGGGCCGATGAGTATTGCCGGCGGCGCTGCACCTGTGACGCCGCCTCCAAGCAGGTGCGCTGCAGCGACACGCAGGGTTGCCCAGCGGGCGAGCGCTGCCGCGTCCAGAACGGTCTCCTGGGTTGTTACCCCGACCGCTTCGGGAGCTGCCAGGCGTCTGGGGACCCGCACTACGTGAGCTTCGACGGCCGGCGCTTCGACTTCATGGGCACCTGCACGTACCTGCTGGCCGGCTCGTGCGGGCAGGCCGCGGGGCTGCCTGCCTTCCGGGTGCTGGTGGAAAACGAGCATCGGGGCAGCCAGAGGGTGAGCTACACGCGCGCCCTGCGCGTGGAGGCTCGCGGCGTGAAGGTGGCCGTGCGCCGGGAGTACCCTGGGCGAGTGCTGGTGAGTGATGGGCGCCCAAGGCCGGGTGGAGGGCCAGGGAATCCCCCTTAAAGAGTAGGGGTCTGGCCACTGGGGGAGTGTGGGGGTCTGCTAGAAGACCTTGTGGCCAGTGATTAGGCTTAGGGCCCCCCAGCCAGGCGGTGCTGCCTCTCCCTGGCTGTGTGACTTTGTCTCTCGGTGCCTCAGTTTTGTCCTCTGACAAATGGGATAATAAGATGGTGCCTCGCCAATGTGAGCCGCTTCACAAGGTGGTTGTGGAGGTTTGAGGAGTTAATATTTGTAGGATGTTTAAAAGAGACATTGGTGCCCAACAAGTGTTCAGTAAATGTTGACTCAATGTTTTATTGTTATGACCCCTCCAAAGTTAAAGATTGGTGCATTTTCTGGAGGAAAATTGATATCAGAGAGTAAGGTGACATATGAAAAGTCAGGAACAAAAGGTGTTGGGGGGGTGTTACAGGGGTGTGGGGGTACTTACAGATGGGCCCACAGGGTTCTGGACAGAGGATTCTTACAGGGTCCACCACCCAGTAAATTTTATATATATATATATATATATATATATATATATATATATATATATATATATATATATATATATATATATATATATATATATATATATATAAAATTTACTTCTATGTGTTAAATGCTTGACATACAGTAACTCATATGTTAATCTCTGTAACAACCCTGTGAAATAGGTAATCTTGTTAGAGGAGAAAACTGGGCACAGAGAAGTTAAGTCAACTATTCAAGGTCACACAGCTAATGAGTGGCAGAGCCAAGATTTGAAGCCAAGCTGTCTGGCTCCAGAGTCCATACTCTTAACCTCTGCATTCTATTGCCTTTCCTGAAGAAAGAGATGGAACAGGCAGGGATGGAAGTGGATGGAAGACTGTTCCAGGCAGAAGGAACAGCAACTGAAAGGCTCTGAGGCAGGAACAAACATGAGGGGTAGAGGAACAGCATGGAGACCAGTGGGCCTGGAATGGAGAGAGGGAAGGGAGAGCGAGGTAGGAGATGATGTAGGGGATGGCTATGATAGAGGCTTTTGATTTAATCTGAAATCTGAAGGATGAGGAAGAGACCACCAGGTGAAGAGTAGTGGTTGCTAGGCAGAGGGAACAACAGGTGCAAAGGCTGAGGCTGGACTGAGCTTGAAGAGTTCAGGAGAACAGCATGGGGCCAAGGAGGCTGCACCTGAGAGAGTGAGCCTGGGGAGATGGGATAGAGAGGTTGGTAGGGGATGAAGTCAGAAAAGAGGGGACAAGCAGGGCCTAGTGGGTAGAGGATTTGATTTTAAGCTGAGATGTGAAGGGTGATGGGGAGGCAGCCAGATGAAAAATAAAGATGTGGAAGAGGGTACGTATGTTGCAAGCATAGGGTACATAGGGTATAGCAAGTGCAAAGGCCCTGAGGCTGGGCTGAGCTTGGTGAGTTCAGGAGAGTATCAAAATGCCTGCATGGCTGGAGTTCCAAGGGTGGGGAATGAGGCAGTCCTGAAGAATTAAACTGGAGAGCAGTGAGGCTCGGATCATGTACGGTCTTTTAGGCCATTGTAAGGGGTTTGGATCAAAGCTGATGCCTAGAATATGAAGTAGAGGTGGCCAAGTAAAGAGTGATGAGAGGTATCCCAGGAAGAGGTCACAACAAGTGCAAAGGCCCAGAGGTGGGAGTGCACTTAACATGTCCTGGGAGACAGCAAGGAGACAGGAGGGAGCCCGAGTGAGTGATGTGGGAGGTGGTGCAGGCACAGAGGTGGACAAGAGCCAAGGTTAAGCAGGATGTTCTAGGGACGGGGCTTAGATTTAAGCCAAGTCCTAAAGAATGAAGGGGAAGCAGCCAGGAGCAAAGTGGTAGGCGGTGTTCTTGGCAAGGTGAAAAGGCCCTAAAGTTAGACTAAACTGGGAGAGTTGGGGGAATCTCAAGAAAGCCAGTGTGGCTACAGCAGAATGAGTGAGGGGGAGAGTGGGAGGAGGTTAGGTCAGGGAGGTAATAGGGAGACAGATCCTGTAGGCTTTGAATGCCGTGGGTTAGGGATTTGGATTTAAGCAAATACTTGAAGGATGAAGAGAGGTGGATGATTTGCCAGGCAGCGGGAACAGCAAGTGCAAAGGCCCTGAGGTGGAGCAAGCATAATGTGCTCAAGAGGATAGCAAGGAGTCCAGAGTAGCCAGAGCTGAGTGAGTGAGGGGTGAGCCACAGAGCCTTGAATACCCTGACCTCTTGGTCCTCCCGCATCTCTACCCAGGTGGACGGCATCCTTCAGTACCTGCCCTTCCAGGCGGCAGATGGGCAGGTGCAGGTGTTCCGCAAGGGCCAAGATGCTGTCGTGCGCACAGACTTTGGCCTGACTGTCACCTATAACTGGAATGCCCATGTGACTGCCAAGGTGCCCAGCAGCTATGCGGGGGCCCTGTGCGGGCTCTGTGGGAACTTCAATGGGGACCCAGCTGACGACCTGGCTCTGAGGGATGGAGGCCAAGCTGCCAACGCACTGGCCTTCGGGAAGAGCTGGCAGGTGGAAACAAGGCCAGGCTGTGGAGCAGCTGAGCCAGGCGACTGTCCCAAGCTGGACACCCTGGTGGCCCAGCAGCTGCAGAGCAAGAAGGAGTGTGGGATCCTTGCCGACCCCAGTGGGCCCTTCCGGGAGTGCCACCACACACTGGACCCACAGGGTGCTGTGCGAGACTGCGTTTACGACCGCTGCCTGCTGCCAGGCCAGTCTGGACCACTGTGTGATGCATTGGCCTCCTATGCTGCTGCATGCCAGGCCGCCGGGGCCGCTGTGCACCCCTGGAGGAGTGAGGAACTCTGCCGTGAGTACCGAGAGTGACGACTGGGGGACTCAGCCTTATGTATATTCATTAATGTATAAATATCATTAAGTCATTGAATTCTTATAACAGCCCCATGAGGTAGGGGCTGTGGTTATACCCATTTAACAGATGAGGAAACAGAGGCTCAGAAAGGTTGTTACATGCCTGGGATCATGACAGCTAGGAAGTCACAGATGCAGTAAATATTTGTAAGTTGGCTGAATACATCTGGTGGCCCCAGGTCTGATTCCCATTTGGCAGCTGTCATTCAGAGATGAGCTCCTAAGGATCCCTGCCTGCACATCTGGCAGTTGTCAGGCTGGTTGGTTTGGAGGACCTCAGTCAGGACTGCTTGTCTCCGCTCTGCTTGGTCTCATCTTCCAGCCGGCTAGCACAGGCTTCTTCACACAGTGGTCTCAAGGTTCCAAAGAGCAGCAAGGGCGGACAGCCTCCAGTGGGCAAGCACACTCCAGGCCTCTGCTTGACGTCACATTTGCTAATGTCCCATTGGCCAAAGTCAGTACCATGGCCAAACCCAGAGTAAGGGGTGGCCAGCGTCAGTCTGTCACAATCCCCATCATACATCTCTGCCACAAACATATGCATGAGTGAGCAACATTTAATAAGTTTTAGAAATGCCTGAGACCATAGACTCTAAGTGTTAAAAAAAAAGAAGGATAGAGTGAGTTATCATTGCAAGTCTCGTTAGTACACAACTGATAAAAAATATTAAACACGTATTGGAAAGACATCTCTTAATGAGATGGATGGGGTTTTTCCCCAATAGTTCACGTCTGTTGTTGGAAGGAGACAGGGTGTAGCATCAATTCTATTTTTCATTTTGTAGATATGGTACTACTAAGTGGGTGGAAGTGGCAGGAGTTCTGCTAGAGCAACGTCACTCCGTTCTTTGAACCCCTTTTGAGTGGCAGGGAAGTTAGTCACACTGAGAGATGCCATAAAACTTACTTTTTATGACTTCTGAGCAGCTGATTCTATGAGGCCCTCCTTCTGTTTTGTCGGGAGCAGAGCTGGAACTGATTTGTTACCAGTAATGATTTGTCATCCGTTGTCTCCATGCTTATGGTAATATTTGAAATTGTCCCTTCGTGTCCCTGGAAGTTTTCACATCCCCACGGCAGCATACTGTGTTAAGATTCGGGACTGTTCTCTTCTGTAAAGTGGGAGAAGCACACTTGCAAAAGGGACGGTGGGAAAGCAGATGCAACTCCATCAGAGGCGCATTCTCAGGCTGATCGTTTTAGGAAGGACTCGCATAATTAGAGCCAGGACTTGTGTGGCACATTTCCCATTGGGCAGGTTCTGTTCTAAGGGCTTAACAGCTCTCATTTCATCCTCACCACCACCCTGTGAGGTGGGATCATCGAGGAAATGGAACCGCAGAGATATTAAGTAACTTGCCTGGGGTCACACCGCAGGGCAGCATGATTTGCGCCCAGGCCGATTGGCTCCTGAATTTGTACAGTTAATTGTTGCATTCTATGGCCTCTGTAGTAACTGAGAATCTCTTATTTCCTTAAAACTACTCTTGCCCTTGGACCCCTTGGAAGTTCTAGAAGACTGGGTTGTGAGGACTCAGACACCAGGCAGAGGGAGGCCTGGGTGGTGCCTGAACCCATGTGCCCAGCACCAGCTTCAGCTCTTGTGGATATTTTGCTATTCTCATTCCTCTATCTCCTCCACCACCGCCCCTTTCTTTTTTTATTTTGTGGAAATATTTTAAAGCAAATTCTAGACATGAATTTTGCCACAAATACTTTAGTAAACATCTCCAGCAGATAGGACTTTTAATCAACATGACCACAGTGCTGTTATTACCAACAACAAAAATAACACTAATTCTTTAACATTCTCTAGAACCCAACCTGGGTTCGAATTTCCCCAATTGTCTAAAAAATGTGTTTTTTTCAGTTTAATTGAATGAGGATCCAGACCAAATCCACACTGCACTGGGTTGATTTTTCTGTATTCATTTTTATCCTGTAATAGCCCCCTCCTTTTTTTCTATATTATTATGAAAATTTTCAAATATACAAAAAAGTTGAAAGAATTTTACAGTGAACACACATATACTTACCATCTAGATTCTACAATCTGTGTTTTACTATACTTGCTTTATCACATGTCTATCCCTCTATCCACCCCTTCCTTTGTTCATGGAAAAAACAGGTCATTTATTCTACAGAATATCCTACTTTCTGGATTTGGCTAGTTGCTTCTTCACAGTGTATTTAATTTGTCCCTCTGTCCCCTGATTCTCTTGTAAACTGGATATTAGATCTATCATGGTGCTGTCCAATAGAACTTTGGTGATGGTGGAAAGGTTCTATACCTAAGCTGTCCCATCTGGTCACCACTAGTCACGTGTGGCTATTGGGCACTTGAAATTGAGCTAGTGTGACCAAGGAACTAAATCTTCAATTTTACTTAATTTTAATTAACTTACATTTAAATGGCCACGTGTGGCTATCTTATTGGATGGTGCAGATGGAGGCTTCATTGGGTTCAGTTTTAGGGGGGTTTTTTGTTTTTTGTGTGTGAGGAAACCACCTGTTTTATAATCTGGGATGACTGGAGTTTGGAGAGAGAAACAGGGATTCTTTTTTATTTTTTTCTTTACCACCCTGACCAAATATTTTAATTTACTATAGAATTACTACTACTACCACTACTACTACATTACTGCTATAGAGTGAAGAAGCTAAAAATACTGTATTCACAAATACACTGCATAGATTACACACACACACACACACACACACGCATTTGCATGGTTAAAATATGTACCACAGATCCACAACTTGTTACCAACTTGAATAAGGTCATTAAAGACATTACAGATAAACCCAGACCACCGTTAAATTGGAATAGTATCTTAATTATCAGGAGTAGATTAACTGTGATATAATGTTTGCCAGGCCCCACTGAACAGAGGAGGGTCTCCTTGCCGCTGGACCGCTTATACGTGTGAGTGTGTGTGAGCATGTGTGTGTGCATGCGTGTGTGTGTGGGGGAGGTCCACGGTGTCCCCGGGGAGCCGGGATTCTTGATGCTGATGGCCGCTCTCCCTGCAGCCCTGAGCTGCCCACCCCACAGTCACTACGAGGCGTGTTCCTACGGCTGCCCGCTGTCCTGCGGAGACCTCCCGGTGCCTGGGGGCTGTGGCTTCGACTGCAAAGAGGGCTGCGTGTGTGATGAGGGCTTCGTGCTCAACGGTGAGTCCTGCGTGCCGCTGCCCTCCTGTGGCTGCGTGTATCAGGGCACCTACCACCCGCCCGGCCAGACCTTCCACCCGGGGTCGGGGTGCAATTCCCTTTGCCGCTGTGAGGAGGGTGGCCTGGTGTCCTGTGAGCCCTCCAGCTGTGGCCCACACGAGGCCTGCCAGCCGTCCGGCGGCGTCCTGGGCTGTGTGGCCGTGGGTTCTGCCACCTGCCAGGCATCGGGAGACCCCCATTACACCACCTTTGACGGCCGCCGCTTCGACTTCATGGGCA
This sequence comes from Eubalaena glacialis, assembly GCF_028564815.1. NCBI lineage: Eukaryota > Metazoa > Chordata > Mammalia > Artiodactyla > Balaenidae > Eubalaena > Eubalaena glacialis. The sequence goes on along the minus strand of NC_083733.1, from coordinate 56,836,754 downwards.
CCTGTGTGTACGCGCTGGCTCGGACCTGCGGGACCCGGCCTGGCCTGGCCCAGTTCGCCGTCCTGCAGGAGAACACGGCCTGGGGCAATGGGAAAGTCAGCGTGACCAGGGCGATCACGGTCCAGGTGGCCAACTTCACCCTGCGGCTGGAGCAGAGGCAGCGGAAGGTCACGGTGAGAGCAGGGGTGGGACGTGAAGGGAAGGGGCCTGGGCTAGAGGGTGATCTGTGGGTGGAGCACGTGCAGCACTCAGGCCAGGGGCGGGGGCACAGAGCTCCGAGCTGATGTGGGAGGCATGGGGTCCGCAAGGAGAGGAGGTGCCCGTCAGAGCCTACAGTGGGGAACCAAGGAGGGAGGAGGCCTTGGGGACTGAGACCTTCTCCCATGTGGCTCAGTCTCCACCTCCCAGCCCCTTGATTATCCCCTCCGGACATCCCTCCCACCCCTTCCACTCCATCTTCCCCTCCCTCCTGGTCCCTGCTTTCATAAGGGTGTTATTACATTGAGACCTGTATTCGTTTCCTGAGGCTGCTGTAACAAGTTACCACCAACTTGGTGGCTTAAAACAACAGAAATTTATTTTCTCACAGTTGTGGAGGCCAGAAGTCCAAAATCAAAGTGTTGGCAAGAGATGCACCGCCTCCAAAGGCTCTGGGGGAGAATCCTCCCTTTCCTCTTGCAGCTTCTCGTGGTTCCAGGTGTTCTTGGCTTGTGGCCGCATCACTCCAGTCCCTGTCTTCATTTTCACGTGGCCTTTTCCCCTGTGTGTCCCTGTATCTTCTCCTCTTCTGGCTCTTTTAAGGACACTTGTCATTAGATATAGGGCCCACCCTAATCCAGGACGATCCCATCTCAAGATCTTTACCCTAATTACATCTGCAAAGACCCTTATTCCAAATAAGGTCATATTCTGAGGTTCTAGATGGACATATCTTTGGGGAACCACCATTCAACCCACTACAAGACCCTATTATTAGGCCCATTTTACAAATATGGAAACTAAGACCCAGAGAGGTGAGGTCACACAGATCTTCAGTGTCAGGCAGGGGCTTGATCTAGGGTCTGACCTCTCAAAGTGTACCCTCTGAAGCACGGCATCTCCCACCTCCCAGGTGAATGGTGTGGACAAGAGGCTGCCCGTGGTGCTGGCCGAGGGCCGGGTCCGCGCCTCCCAGCATGGCTCAGACGTTGTGATCGAGACTGACTTTGGCCTGCGCGTGGCCTACGACCTCATGTACAATGTGCGGGTCACCATCCCAGGCAACTACTACCAGCAGCTGTGTGGCCTGTGTGGGAACTACAACGGCAACCCCAAGGACGACTTCCAGAAGCCCGACGGCTCACAGGCAGGCAGCTCCAATGAGTTCGGCAGCTCCTGGGAGGAGGCAGTGCCGGGCTCTCCCTGCGTGCCCACCTGCAAGCCCGGCGGAAGCTGTGACACAGAGCTGGAGTGTAAACCTGAGCTGCAGGAGAAATACGAACAGCAGCAGTTCTGTGGGCTCCTCACCAGCCCCACAGGGCCGCTGGCTGCCTGCCACAAGCTGGTGGATCCCCAGGGTCCCTTGAAAGATTGTGTCTTTGATCTCTGTGTGGGTGGCGGGAACGAGAGCATTCTCTGCAGCAACGTTCATGCCTATGTGAGTGCTTGCCAGGCAGCTGGAGGCCACGTCGAACCCTGGAGGACCGAATCTTTCTGTCGTGAGTGAGGGGCAGAGAGAGGGGGAGGTAGAGGCACAGAAGGGGCAGACACTGGGCCCTGCAGCCTCTCACTCCCAGGGGCTCTGACCCGCACCCCCTCTTTGCAGCGATGCAGTGCCCCCCTAACAGCCACTACGAGCTCTGTGCAGACACCTGCTCCCTGGGCTGCTGGGCACTCAGTGCCCCCCCGCAGTGCCCGGATAGCTGTGCTGAGGGCTGCCAGTGTGACTCCGGCTTCCTCAACGACGGCCAAGCCTGCGTGCCCATCCAGGAATGCGGCTGCTACCACAACGGTGTCTACTACGAGGTAGGGACCTGGTCATCCTGGGCAGAGCTGGGGACTGCAAGCTGGACCCCCCTCCCACTGCCCATTAGCCCCACAGCCTGTCTGCTTGGCCTCCTGAACGTCTCTCCCACCCACTCCTCTTCTCCTCGCCATGGCCCCACCGTGGTCCAAGTTTGTCCTCTCCCAGCTGGCTCCCTCCCAGCCCTCACTTTTGCTCCCTCTGGTCTACCATCCCCAAGGTAGCAGGTAAGACACTTCCAAATATGACCATAGGTCCTGCAACTTGAAACCATCCCCTGGCTCCCCAGGTCAAGTTTCGGCTTTGTATCCAGGTCTAGATTTCGTCTCTGTGATACCAGAGGCTAACTCCCTCTGCTTCCCTCTCCCACTCTCTGAGAGTTACTCCTTTTCCTTTGATTTGAGTGTGTGTTTATCTAAAGTTTGTCTCCCTCAAAGGTCTGAGAGCTCTGTGAGGGCAGGAACCCTCTCTGTTTACCTCCTCATACGAATAATAATAGTACTACAGCAAACAGGTATATGGTGCTTACTATGTGCCGGTTACTGCTTTAAGTGCTGTATGTACAATATATATGAATTTATTTATTTATATGTAATATATATACTTTTTATATAATGTTATGTATAAACTTTTTATTATAAAAATTTTCACACAGGCAAAAGTCAAGAGAACAGTATAATAAATCTCCATGTACCCGTCACTCAGCCTCAAAAATAATCAACATTTTCCCAACCTTATTTCATCGCTACCCCCGTTTCCTCTCCATTCTGGATATTTAAAGGAAATCCTTTTTCATTTCATCTGTACTTTATATGTGTTATTAACTCAGTTATACTTTCATAAGTTGGTGCCATTATTACCTGAAACTTACAGATGAGGAAACTGAGGCATAATGAGGCTAAGTAATTTGAGCAGAGTGGTGTAACTTGGAAATAGCAGAAACAGGCTTCAGACCCAGGCAATCTGCTCCAGAGCCTTTGCCCTTAATTCCTATGTTTCTCCCATACAGCAGACATTTAGTAGCTATTTTGGAATAAACAAATGAGTGAGTAAATGAATGAAACTGAATGAATGAATAAATTGGGCCCCAAGGCCATGCTGTGCCTTAGACAAGGGGCCACCCTGCTGGAAGATGTCCCTTTTATGTCCTCCAGACCCCTTTATGCCCGGAACACCAAAGTTGCCAGAGTCAGCTCCCGCCCTGATAGCTGTGTCCTCTGTCCCCACAGCTGGGGCAGACTGTACTCATTGATAACTGCCAGCAGCAGTGCGTGTGCCATGCCGGAAAAGGCCTGCTGTGCCAGAACCACAGCTGCAATCCAGGGCAGGTGTGCCAGCCCTCGGGAGGCATCCTGAGCTGCGTCAACAAAGGTTCTGGGTTGGGGCCAGGGCTGGTGTGGCTGGGGTAACAGAGGACAGGGACTCTTGAGCTGAGGGTGATGTGACCCGGCTCTTCGTGGTGGGAGGCACAGAGGACTAAGGATTGAAGTCTCAGACCTGGGGACCCCTAGGCTGGGATTCCCAGGGCCAGGAGCAGTAGCTCTCCAGCGTGGAAAGCAGGGACTCTTATGGTGGAAACCAGGCTGTGGGAACCCTCAGGGATAGGTTTCCCAGGGCAGATGGCAGAGACCCTCAGTGTAAGGCAGGCACCGGCAAACTTTTTCTCTAAAGGGCCAGATGGTAAATATTTAAACTTGCAGGCCATACGGTCTCGGTCACAACTACTCAGCTCTGCCTTTGCAGCATGAAATCAGCTGTGGACTTTGTAAGTGAAGGGGTGTGGCTCCAATGAAATTTTATTTACAGAAACCGGCAGCTGGAAGTGTATAGTTTGCTGGCCACTGGTATGCGGGTTTAGGCTTAGGGTTTCAGACACCATCCCCAAGGGGTAGAGGAGACTGGGACCCACAGGGACAGAAAGCAGAGTCCTGAGGTCTAAGGCAGAGACCCCACCAAAGCCAGGGTCTTGAATACAGGACCCACCTCAAGTGGAAGATCAGGATTTATAGGGACACACTCTCAGACAGGGGACACCTCTCAGGATTAAGTCTAAGCCACAAAGCCACCCCACAGGACTGACTTCTCGGGGTGGAGGGCAGAGAATAATTCCCTTATTCCTGAGGATAAAGGGATATACCTCCAGAATTGACTGAGATCTCAGGGCTGATGGGCAGGATATCAGGGACTCCCAGGGACCAGAGTATCTTGGTCAGAGTCCAACAGGAGACAGAAGCCACACAGTAGCTTAAATAGGGAAAGGTTAATAGAATTCTTTGCTTGTAATAGGGATTGACTACTAAGGGATAAAAAGAACGCCGACGAACACAGGAAAAGCAGATGTAGGGAGCAGCCCCTGCCCCCAAAGGTTACAGCAGAGCACCTAAGGAAGGGAGGAATTGGGAAGACGGCCCCCACTCCACGGCTGAGAGGCAGATCTCATTGGAGGGTGGCAGAGAGGCAGTGCAGGCTGAGCTGGAAGGTGGGAAAACCCCCACTGGGGTGCTGGCAAAACTCATTGGGAAGCCACCTGCCGGGGTGCCTGAGTGACTCGCTGGGAAACCAGCTGGGGCCAGTGAACCTCACCGAGTGGGTGTCCCCCAGGCTGCTGGCCCTGCTTGCCACCTGGAGCCTGGAGAGCAAAGCCCACTGGAAGCAGAGCAGCCCCTTCCTCCTGCCGTGACCCTCCAGCGCCCTCTGCTGACAAAGCCTAACTTTATTGGTGGATTTGGAGCTAAGGGGCAGTCAACTGAAAACTGGCACAGGGGGAGAGAGAAGGAAGTTTTAAGGCTGGGGTCTTGGGCACAGGGGTTCCAAAAGCTGGGTTCACAGATTCAGTGGCCCTAGGAACAGTCTTGGACAAAGAGACCCTCGGAGGTAGGGCCTGAGAAATGAGATCGCCCAAGGCCAGGGTCTTAGGCACGGCAACCCCAGGGAGACAGAATCTTGCACAGAGGGATTGCCAGGCTATGAGACTTAGATACAGGGACCCCGGGGTCAGGGTCTCAAATGGTGGGATCTCTGGCGTTAGTTTCTCACCAGAAATTTCCTGCAGTACCTTGGTCTTGGGCACAGAGACCTCCAGGACCTGGGTCTCAGGTGTGGTGGCCCCCAGGAGGCTGGGAGCTCAGGTATGGGGGAACCCGGGCCCGAGGTCTTGGACACAGAGAACCCTGGGCTGTGGATATTCTCATGGATGCCCACAGGGCTGGCATCACAGACACAGGGACTCCTGTGTCTCTGGTCTCAGACCTCGGTCCTCTGGGGCTGAGATCTCAAGCAAGGGGACCCCAGAGCCTGGGTGTCAGATGTAGGGACCCTAGGACCTGTGTCTTGGCTGCAAGGACCTTGGGGCCTGGGTCTCAGACAACAAACAGCAGGGCCTGGGTCTCAGATGTGGGGACCTTTGACAGGGTCTTGGACACAGAGTTTCAGACATGGAGGGGTGCCCAGGGCCTGGTCTCAGAAATGGCAGACTGTAGGGCCTGCATCTCAGATGGGAGGAACCTGGAATCTGGTCTCACCCCCAGTTGCCCTTAGAGCCAGTATCCCTCGCACAGACTGGGGCAGATGCTGGGAAGTAGCTGGTCGTATGCTTGGCAGCCCCTCAAGGTCCTCTCTCCTCTGCCCCCAGACCCGTGCCATGGTGTGACGTGTCGGCCACAGGAGACATGCCAGGAGAAGAATGGCCAGGGTGTGTGCGTGCCCAACTACGAGGCCACGTGTTGGCTGTGGGGTGACCCACACTACCACTCTTTCGATGGCTGGAACTTTGACTTCCAGGGCACTTGTAACTATGTGCTGGCATCAACCAGCTGCCCAGGGAGCAGTGCCCAGGGCCTGACATCCTTCACTGTCACCACCAAGAATGAGAACCGGGGCAACCCCTCTGTGTCCTATGTGAGGCTGGTCACCGTGACCACCCTCAACACCAACATCTCCATCCACAAAGGCGAGATTGGCAAAGTCCGGGTAAGGATGGCCCCTGAGCCCCCAGGTAGGGTGGGAAGGGTCCTGCCAGCCACAGTTAGGAGCTCAGTGCTCTCTCTCTTCCCTTAGGCCTGAAACAAAATGGCAGCGAGAGCAATAATAATTACAACAAAAACATCACCCCTCTATTGGGAATTAAATGAGCCTAGCCCTTTGTTAAGGGCTTTAATGTAGGACTTAAATTTTGCCGTTTTAGAATTTGCCTTTTTAGAGATCCGGGTTTGAATCCAGGCTCTCCTTATGAGCTGTGTGATGTTGGGCAAATGACTTGACTTGGTGGGCCTCAGTTTCCTCATCTGTGAAATGGGGATCATAGCAGGCCCTGCCCCACAGTGAGGTGATACATGTAAAGTGCTCAGCTGAGGGTCTGACCCAGGTAAGCACCCTTGATTGTTTGTGAGGGAACAAATGAGAGGCCCAGAGCCTCCGACATGAAGAGAAATTGAGAGAGATAGAGAGAGAGAGAGAGATGGACTGCCCTTTCTGCCCAGAATAATGGAGCTGCAGATTAATGGCAGCTCACAGGGAGAGAATGAGGTATGGAACAGAGCAGGCCCTCAATGAACGATGGTGAGTGAGTGGAACAAATGCCCAGACACACAGAGATGCACAGGAGATGATGAGAGAGGGAGGGACTAGGTGAATGAGACCCAGAGAAAGACCCAGAGAGATGGACCCAGAGAGAGAATGTCACACACACACACACACACACACACACACACAGATGCAGAGAGAGACAGTGCACAAGTGAGAGAGACACAGAGAAGGGAGGGGGCCCAGAGAGAGAGACAAAATGAGAGAAACTCATAGAGAATCCAGAGAGAGAGAGAGAGGTCTAGATGTAGAAAGAGGGAGAGAAACAGAGAGAGAGAGAGAGAGATAAGGGAGGGAGACAAAGATCAAAAGAGAAACCCAGAAAAAGCAGCAGAGTGGGCTTTCATTCTCCAGGGCCTGGACTAGAGCAGATGTCCATAATGTTTGTCAAATGACTATATGACCAGCAGTCACGGGGAAGGCCTTGGCAGCTCCCAGCCACGGCAGGACAAGTGAGGGAGGCAGGGGGCCAGAACCGGGCCTCGGCATCTCCAGTGACCTGTGTTTGCCTCCCTTCCCCCTCTTCCCCCAGGTGAACGGCGTGCTGACGGCATTGCCTGTCTCTGTGGCCAGTGGGCGGCTTTCAGTCACCCAGGGCGCATCGAGAGCGGTGCTGGCCACCAACTTCGGGCTGCGGGTCAGCTATGACTGGGATTGGCGAGTGGAGGTGACGCTGCCCAGTAGCTATCACGGTGCGGTGTGTGGGCTCTGTGGGAACATGGACCGTAAACCCAGCAACGACCAAGCCTTCCCTAACGGCACGCTGGCTCCCTCCATACCCGTCTGGGGCGGCAGCTGGCGGGTTCCAGGCTGGGACCCACTGTGCTGGGATGAATGTCAGGGGTCCTGCCCAACATGCACCAAGGACCAACTGGAGGAGTACAGGGGCCCCGGCTTCTGTGGACCCCTGGCCCCTGGCTCCGGGGGCCCCTTCGCTGCCTGCCATGCCCACGTGGCCCCTGATAGCTTCTTTAAGGGCTGCGTTCTGGATGTCTGCCTGGGCGGTGGGGCCCAGGACATACTTTGCCAGGCTCTGGCTGCCTATGCTGCTGCCTGCCAGGCTGCTGGGATTGTCATTAAGGACTGGAGGACGCAGGCCGGCTGCGGTGAGTGTTGGGGGACAGAGCAGAAGCTGGGGGCAGGGGTCCTGTCTCTTTGGGGATGGTTTGGTTTCACTCCAGTCTTTCTGGGTCTGTTTGTTTGTTTTTTTCTCTCTGTCTTTCTGTTTTTGTTTTTGTCTCTCAGTCTCTTGGCGCTTGTCTCTGTGTCTCCCTTTGATTGTCTCTCATCCTCTCTCTCCCTGTCTCTGGGTCTTTCGTTGTCTCCTGCTCTGTCTCTCGTGGTCTCTGTCTGTCTCCTCCTACCCTATCCTCAGATCCCACCTCCTGACACCATTCTCTCCCTTTCTTTCCCTCCCGCTCCTTCATCCACCCACAGAGCTCTCCTGCCCAGAAAACAGCCACTACGAGCTCTGTGGCCCACCCTGCCCAGCCAGCTGCCCATCTCCTGCACCCCCCACCACCCCTGCCCCATGTGAGGGCCCTTGCACCGAGGGCTGCCAGTGTGACTCAGGCTTCGTGTTGAGCGCCGACCGCTGCGTTCCCCTGGATGGTGGCTGCGGCTGCTGGGCCAACGGCACCTACCACGAGGCAGGCAGCGAGTTTTGGGCTGATGCCACCTGCTCCCAGCGGTGTCACTGCGGGCCTGGCGGTGGCTCACTGGTCTGCAAGCCTGCCAGCTGCGGGCTAGGTGAAGAGTGTGCCCTCCTGCCCTCAGGCCAGCATGGCTGCCACCCTATCAGCACAGCTGAGTGTAAGGCCTGGGGTGACCCCCATTACATCACCCTGGATGGGCACCAATTCAACTTCCAAGGCGCCTGCGAGTACCTGCTGAGTATGCCCTGCCAAGGACTACCCCCGGGGGTAGAGAACTTCACGGTCATTGTAGCCAATGAGCACCGGGGCAGCCAGGCCGTCAGTCACACCCGCACTGTCACCTTGCACATCTACGGCCACAGCTTCACCCTCGGTGCCCGCTGGCCCCGACAGCTGCAGGTGAGGGGTCAGTGGGCCAGGCAAGAGCACGTCCTGGAGTTGCCTGGGACAGTTAGGGGTCTGCCACTACTCTGATTGCCTTTCACAGGTTAACAGGGCAGATGGAGGGATCGAGAGTATAGGCCTTGGAGCTGGATGGCTTGGAGTAGTGGCTTCCCCATCTCTGAGCCTTAGTTTATTCCTCTGTAAAATGGGTCTAAGAACAGTACCTGCTTCGGAGGGTAGTTTGAGGAGCCAGTGACATCGTGCCTATAGTCGCTCATTATTAGTACTACTACTAATTACAAGGGGGGAGGTCACGTGCACAGGGACCCTACCCGCCACCCCCCCCCTCGCCACTAGATAGTGGAGTCAGGATTCGAATCTATGCCTGCGACGTTCACTACCCCCACTCCCACCCCGACCCTGTAGGTGGACGGCAAGCTGGTGGCACTGCCCTTCCAGCTGGACTCGCGCCTGCGCGCACACCTGAGCGGCGCCGACGTGGTGGTAACCACGGCCACGGTGATCTCGCTGGCTTTCGACGGAGACAACAACGTGCGCCTGCGCGTGCCGGCGGCGTACGCGGGCGCCCTTTGTGGCCTGTGCGGGAACTACAACCAGAACCCCAAAGACGACCTGAATGCGGTGGGCGGGAACCCGAGCGGCTGGCAAGTGGGCGGCGCCAAGGGCTGCGAAGAGTGCGTGCCCGGGCCGTGCCCGCAACCCTGCACGCAGGAGCAGCAGGAGCCCTTCGGCGGCCCGGACGCCTGCGGCGTGATCTCTGCCCCCGACGGCCCGCTGGTTCCTTGCCACAGCCGCGTGCCGCCCGCGCAGTACTTCCAGGCCTGCTTGCTGGACGCCTGCCAGGCTCAGGGCCATCCGGGAGGCCTCTGCCCTGCCGTGGCCGCCTATGTGGCAGCCTGCCAGGCCGCTGGGGCCCAGCTCGGCGAGTGGAGGCGGCCAGACTTCTGTCGTGAGTACTGATCCATGCATGGGCCGCATAGCAGGGGTCTCCCCTCCTCCCCCCTTCCCAGGGCTCTAAGACAAGAGCCTTCTCCTCGGTGGGGCTTAGGCACCACCCTGCCTCCCCTGAGCCCAGATATCTCCTGTGAAAGAAACACCTTGGCGTTCACACACTGAAATATACCAGGTCACATACTGCAGTGGTAGAGACTCAGATACACGTGGTTGGAAACCCTGCGTCCAGTACCCTCTCAGGATTCATGCGCTCAGATAGACTGGGGTGGCTGACCCTGTCCAAGCTACACAGCTAGATAACACCTGGTCAGGTAGATTCTCTCAGCTTCCTCTGGTCAGAGAGACCTAGAGAGTTACACCTGGTCAGATGCCCCTAGACGGTTTTAAACAGGGAAATACACAGGGTCGGATAGAACTGGTCCCATAACCTCAGACAGAGACTCCTCTGGTTAGAGACACTTGATCACATTTACACTGAGACACACTTAGGCAGATACACCCACGTAGAATCAGGACTCTGACATAGCCCCAGGCAGATACATACAGATTCATGGTCAGATAGTCCTGGGCAGTTGCCCTCAGACAGATCTGCTGGTCAGATGTATCCTGTCAGCTTCACCCAATCCACATACATGTGGTCAGAGTCACACACTGACAGACCCTGTCGTCGAGACCGTGAGAGGCTCCAGGTCAGACACTGACAGTCAGGCATACTCGTGTGGATTCATACCCCAAGGTACATCTGGGCCCACAGCCCGGCCAGATTCACACCCTGAGATACTCACAGTTGGTTCCTGCATATCTTGGTCAGATATATGGGGTTGGATTCACCCAGTCAGATCGACTCGATCTTTAGAAACACTTGATCCGGTTGACACACTACCTGGGCAGAGAGACCCCAGATCCCCACACTGAATACCGCCGTTAGAGGTAGCGGATCAGGCACCCCGCTCAGATCCCCGGACAGATTCACTCACGAAATGTGCTCAGGCAAAACATACAGATTCACCTGGGCAGGTTCTCCCGCTCCGTGCCTCCCCTGTGTCCCCCTCCCTCGTGCCTGCCTGGCTCATTCCCCTCTTGTCCCCACAGCCCTCCAGTGCCCGGCCCACAGTCACTACAAGCTCTGTGGTGACTCCTGCCCTGTGAGCTGCCCGAGCCTCTCAGCGCCCGAGGGCTGCGAATCCACCTGCCGGGAGGGCTGTGTCTGCGACGCTGGCTTTGTGCTTAGTGGAGACACCTGCGTGCCTGTGGGCCAGTGTGGCTGCCTCCACGAGGGCCGCTACTACCCGTTGGGCAAGGACTTCTACCCGGGTCCTGAGTGTGAGCGGCGCTGCGAGTGTGGGCCGGGCGGCCAGGTCCGCTGCCAGGAGGGCGCGGCCTGCGGGCCCTATGAGGAGTGCCGGTTACAGGACGGGGTCCAGACCTGTCGCCCTACAGGCTGTGGCCGCTGCCTGGCCAGCGGGGGCGTCCACTACATTACTCTCGACGGCCGTGCCTATGACCTGCATGGCTCCTGCTCCTATATCTTGGCCCAGGTCTGCCACCCACAGCCTGGGGACGAGGACTTTACCATTGTGCTTGAGAAGAATGCGGCTGGAGATCCCCAGCGTCTGGTGGTTACTGTGGCTGGCCAGGTTGTGGGCCTGGCTCGAGGGCCACAGGTAAGTGGACGTGGCCTTGCCCTGGGCGTCTGAGGGCAACCTGGCCCCACCTTGGGGGCTCTGAGGGGGACAGGGCCCACCCTGGGGGTTTTGAGCGAGATATGACCCTGCCCCAGGGGGGACCGAACGAGACACAGCCCTGCCCTGGGGTCTCTGAGGGGGACACGACCCTGCCCTGGGAAGTCTGGGGGGGGGACATGGCCCCACCCCAATGTGACTGAGAGAGAGACTGCTGCATCCTGAGAGTCTGAGGGAACTGCCTTACCTGCCTTACCTGTGCTTCTATGAGTCCCTGACGCATCTGACCCTCCATCCAGGTCACTGTGGACGGCGAGGCCGTAGCCCTGCCTGTGGCTGTGGGCCACGTGCGGGTGACCGCCGAGGGCCGGAACATGATTCTGCAGACCACCAAGGAGCTGCGTCTTCTCTTTGACGGCGATGCCCACGTCCTCATATCCATCCCTAGCCCCTTCCGTGACCGGCTTTGCGGCCTCTGTGGGAACTTCAACGGCAACTGGAATGATGACTTTGTCCTGCCCAGTGGCGCCATGGCCCCCAGCGTGGATGCCTTTGGAGCCGCATGGCGGGCGCCCGGCTCCTCCCAGGGCTGTGGCGAGGGCTGCGGGCCCCAGGGCTGCCCCCTGTGCTCAGCAGAGGAGACGGCGCCGCATGAGAGCCTTGAGGCCTGCGGGCGGCTCCGGGATGTCAAGGGCCCCTTCTCGGCCTGCCATGCGGCTCTGAGCCCCTCTGAGTACTTCCGCCAGTGCGTGTATGACCTCTGTGCCCAGAAGGGCAACATTGCCGCCCTCTGCCGCAGCCTGTCAGCCTACACAGCAGCCTGCCAGGCAGCTGGCGTGGCCGTGAAGCCCTGGAGGACAGACAGCTTCTGCCGTGAGTGTCCATGGGCCCCTGGGAGGACTTCAGCCCAGGCTCGGGGGCACCCTCTGGCCTGCTCCCTGTCCTGTCTGCATCTCAGGAGCAGTCTCCAGCTCCTCCCACAGCACACCCTGCTGGCTTCCCTCCTGCCTGGCTGACTGGCCCTTCTCAGACTCCTTTCAGGGGCCTGCTCTCCTGAGACCTCAGATACAGTTCTTCTCAAGGTCCATCCTGACCCTTTTTTGTGGTGACCTTGGAGGGTGGGTCGGGCAGGTCAGAAGCTCACACAATAAAGCCTGAGTCTGTGGCTCACCCAGTTCCTCCAGGATGGGACCATAGCCCCTCAGATCCTTTAGGACAAGGCTGCAGCTCCCTCAGATGCCCAGCCCAAGACTGTACCTCTTAGATACCCCCAGTTAGGGCTTATCTGTTTCCTTCAAACCCTCAGGACAGGGCCATGTCTCCTTGGACTCTCCTGGACAAGGCAGTGGCCACTCATGCCCCCAGGGCAGGGCTGTGTCTCCTTCATTCTCCTCAGGGTAGGACCTACATCCAGGCCCATACCTACCCTTATAGCCTTAGATTTGTCCTCGGTGCTGGCAGTAGACACTGTCTGTCTCCATGTCTGACCTCTCTCCTGACTGCCAGCCTCATGGGTCCAGTGACCTCCTGGCCACTTTCCACTTGGTGTCCTCAGGGTCCCTCACACACCTCCTATTCCTTGATCCTGGTGCTCCTCTCGGGGCAGCCACACCATCCACCAGTTGCTGAGCCAGAGCCCAGACCCTCACTCTGGTTGCTTCCCCTGGATCCTCACAGCTCCCATCCTGGCCCTGACCCCTCTGCCTGTGCTTCCCGCATCCTGGCCCTGACCTTCTGTCTGTATTTCCCCAGTGCAGCCCTGATCACACTGGGCCATCACTATCTGTCCCACTGACATGAGCTCCATAGGGCAGGGCCTGGAGCTGTCTTCATTGCTGTGTCCCCAGCACCGGCAGCCCAGAGCTGGGTGTGCAGTAGGCCCCATTCATTATTCAGTGGCCGTGTGTAGGCGTGACCCCACCCTGCCTTCTCTCTCCACAGCGCTCCAGTGCCCTGCCCACAGCCGCTACTCCATCTGCACGCGCTCCTGCCAGGGCTCCTGTGCGGCTCTCTCTGGCCTCACGGGCTGCACCACCCGCTGCTTTGAGGGCTGTGAGTGTGATGACCGCTTCCTGCTGTCCCAGGGTGTCTGCATCCCTGTTCAAGACTGCGGCTGCACCCATGATGGCCGATACTTGCCGGTAAGCAGGAGCTTGAGATGGGCAGGGAGGATGGAGGAGCTTGAGGGGGACTCAGAGTTTCTGTGCTGACCCCCTCGAGGATGGGGACAGAGAGGCTGCCACCACTTCCCTGCTGTGTGACTCAATGTCAGTAACGTCCCTGTATTAGTTTCCTGTGGCTGCTGTGACGAATGACCGCAACTCGGTGCTTTAAAACAAGAGAAATTTATTCTCTCACAGTTCTGGAGACCAGAAGACAGAAATCAGGATAACTGGGGCAAGATGTCGGCAGGGCGGCACTCCCTCCAGAGGCTCTAGGGGAAAACCTGTTCCTTGCCTCTCCCAGCTTTTGGTGGCTGCAGGCATTCCTTGGCTTATGGCCACGTCACTCCAATTTCTGCTTCCATGTCGCATTTCCCCTCCTCTTCTGTATGTGTCATAAAATTCCCCTCTGGCTCCTTCTTGTAAGGATGCACTTGATTGTATTTAAGGCCCACCCAGGATAATCTCAACATCTCAAGATTCTTAATCACAACTGCAAACACCCTTTCTCCATATAAGGTAGCATTTACTGGGTCTAGGACCTGATGTCTTTGGGGTGGCCATTATCAGGCCTACTACAGTCTCCTTCCTGAGCCTCATTTTCTCCATCTGTAAAATGGGGTTAATCATCATCCTTGCACCATAGGTGTCTGAGGAATCGGGAGTGATTGTGCTTGAAAGACACCCACTGAGCACTGGGCCTCACCCTCAATGTTCATCACACTCAGTAAAAATAATAGTAATTTACAGCAGCACAGCTACAGTCATTTAATAATGGGAATCGAAAGTTAATAATTGATTTATTTTTGTGATTGATATTTTTTGAGCTCTTACTATGCACCAAGTTTGTTATAGACGTCATTTGATAGTCACAGCAATTCTACGAGACACGTACTATTGTTATTTTCCCCATTTTATGGGTGACAAAGAGAAGTCAGCCCAAGGCTACCCGTTAGCAAGTGGGGAGTCTGGGATGCACACCCCAGCAGCCTGGGCTCACCTTCTGAACTACTAGGCTGTCCTGCTTCTTCAAAAGCATATTTATCAAATAAAGGAAAGATGGATTACCACATCCCTTCCCCGTTCCTCCCAGTTTTATTAACGGCAGAAAGGTAGGCTAGAGTGCCTAGAAGTGCAGGACTTCTGCGAAAGAAGATGGCAAACTCCTCCTACTCCTTCCTTCAGGCCTCACCGCCTACAGGAAGCTCTCTCTGATCCCCTAGGCTGGGTTAGGCTCCTCCTCTGGACTCCCACAGACCCCTGTGCTTCCCCATGCCAGCCTTGACCGCTCTGCCCGTGCTAGAAGGTTTCTTGGATTTGTGGGTCTGATATTCAGGGGAGAGGTCTGGGCTGGGGACATAAATGTGAGAGTCATCAGTATAGAGATGGTAATTTTTTTTAATTAAATGTATTCATTTTGTTTAAAGTTCTCAAACTTTTATTTTTAAATAATTCAAATTTAAGAAAAATTGCAAGAATAGTACAAAGAACTCCTGCCTACCCTTTACTCACGTACTTCGAATGTTGACCTTTTTTGCCACTTCATCATCCCCTCTCTCTCTCTCTCTCTCCATATATATATATATGTTTGTATGCATACACACATACTGCTTTTTCTGCACCATTTGAGAGTATGATGCAGACATAGTACCCCTTTACCCCTCAATACTTTTGCAAGGATTTCTTAAGAATAAAAAAACTCATTTGATCTGACCACAATACAATTCAAAGTCAGAAAATTAATACTGACTCGATACTGTTATCTAACGTAAAGGTTTTATTTGAATTTCACCTGTTGTCCCAATAATGGTCTCTATAACAATTACCCCCACCCGACCCACACCCTGGGCCAGGGTGCAACTGAGGATCAGACACTGCTTTTAGTCTTCATGAGATTTGGTGAGATCACCAGGTGGTAAATGGTAGATAGAGAAAGAATAGTTCTGAGGACTAAGCCCTGGGCAGGATAGTGTTCAGGATTCGGGAGATGAGGAGGAACTTGAAAATGCAGTGAAGAAAGAACAGCCACTCAGGAGAAAACCAGGAGAAAGTCCATTTCCTGGAACTGGGTTTCCAGGGCCCTCTGTTCTAGGCTGGGGGTGCCAGGACTCTGGAATATCTCCAGTGCCCACTCCTACCTGTATCAGTTAGCTGATTGCAAACCACCCTGGGTGGTTGCAAACCACCCCCAAAACATAGTGGCTTAAAACAACGGTTTGTTTAGTTCACAATTCTGCAGCCCTGCAGTTTGGGCTGGGATCAGCAGGGCAGTTCTTCTGCCATCCCCTGGGCTCACTCACACATCTGTGGCCCCGCAGTGGGTCAGCTGAGGGCTGGCTGTCTCTTTTCCACGGGGTCTCTCATACTCAGGCAGGCTAGCCCGTGGTGTCTGGGCAGGGTTCCGAGAAAGAGAGAGGAAAGCTGTAAGGTCTCTTGAGGTCCAGGCTTGAACCTGGCACAGCGTTGCTTCTGCTGCATTGTAATAAGCAAGGCATAGTCTTAAGGGCAGCCCAGATTCGTGAGGAAGGGGAAATAAACTCCATTTCTTAATGGGAGCTACTGCAAAGTCACTCTGCATGGATCCAGAGGGTTGAAGGGTTGTGTCTGTTTTTGCAGTCCACCACACCACTGTAACCTGGCCCCTTTCTGTGCACAGGTGAACTCCTCCCTGCTGACCTCAGACTGCAGCGAGCGCTGTTCCTGCTCCTCAAGCTCCGGCCTGACGTGCCAGGCGGCCAGCTGTCCGCCAGGCCACGTATGCGAGGTCCAGGCTGGGGCCCGGGACTGCTGGGTCCCCCATGGCCTCTGTTCCCTCTCTGTGGATGCCAACCTCACCACCTTCGATGGGGCCCGCAGTGCCGTCAGCTCCCCCGGCATCTACGAGCTCTCTTTCCGCTGCCCAGGACTACCGGAGACCGTCCCGTGGTACCGTGTGGTCGCTGATGTCTGGCCCTGCAACGGCAAAGCTGAAGTTCTGGGCCGGGTTCACATCTTCTTCCAGGATGGACTGGTGACTGTGACCCGAAACAAGGGCGTGTGGGTAAGCCTGGACACAGGGGGCATGTCTCCCCCGGGCTTTGTTCTTCCTGTTGCAGTGTCCCTACATTCCTGGCAGCCCATCTGTCTTGCTGTCTGTTTTCTTTACAGATCTCTGCAGTGTGTTTCTCTGGATTTGTATTTGTGTCAATACTTCAAACTTAGTCCCTCTATTCTGGCTGAGCTCTTGAAGAGCAAAAACACATTCAAGTAACTTACTAGTTTTGATTTTAGTGTTAATCAAGACTCTGTTGGTTGCAAGTGACAGAAAACCAAATTCAGAGTGCCTTGAGTAAAAATGAATTGATTGGCCCACATAACTAGAAAATCCAGGGACAGAGCTTCAGGAGTGGCTGGATCCAGGTGCCTGGCAGTGTCATCGGGATTTGTACCTCTGTGTTTTAGACTTGCTGTCCACCAAATCAGCTTCATTCTCTGTGACTCCCCACAACATACTCATGAGACAGGGACTATTATTATCCCCATTTTACACAGAGGGGAAACTAGGGCCCCAAAAGGTGACATCATTTACTCAAGTCACTCAGAGAGTACCTGGGAGATCCAGGCTTTGAACCCACCAGCACCCAGACTCTGAACCACTTTGATGGGAATGGAGTGTGTTGGTGACTATGTGGATATAAGGGACCAAGATGAACTCCAGGTGCAGTGCTCAGTGGGAACATCCTTTGGACTTTATCAATTCCAGGCCACTTGACCCTTCCCTCAGCCGTCTTTCAGCTTGCTCTTAGGGCCCCCTCAGGCCTGTCATTGTTTGCCTCATGAGTCCATTCCAGCCCCAGTGGGTCCTCCCTTCTGCCCCTTGACTTCTGTTGACTTACCACTGCCTTGCATTTGCCAAACCCCACAGTTCTCACCACCCCAATTCCAAATTTCTAGAGAGAGAATCTGGCCGAACTGAGGGCTGATGCTGACTCAGAGTCTAATCAGCCGTGGCCCAAGTAATAGAGCCTAAGACCCAAACACAGATGTCAGGCTGCCCTAAAGTTCCCATGTCTCTGTTTCCATGACCTGTTCATTGATTGCAGAGACATCCACTGGTGTCTTCTGGGTCTAGTGGGGCGATAAAGCCAATGCTCCACACACTTCTCCCCCAATGAATGGTCTGTCTACATCCCTCCACCAATGCATCGAGGTGGTCCGAGACTCAGCCCTGCTGAAAGCAGGGAAGCTTGAGTTCTCTTGTTAGTGTAATCTGGACCAGTCACTCTTTTTCTCTGGCCCTCTGCTTGATCCATAATTCGGGTGAACAGACCCCTACTCTTGACCTTCCGTCGCTCCTCTATCAAGAAACGATTCTCTACACAGCAGATGTTCTAGAAATGTGAATCAGATCAGGGCATTCTGCTGCTTAAAACTCTACAGTGACTTCCCAGAACAACATTCCAAACTCAAGCCACCTCCCTTCCATGGCCTTGTGTGATCAGACTGCTGCCAGCCTCACCAGCCTCATTTCCTACACCTCCTTCCCTCATTGGCTGTGCTGATAATAGGCCAAGCTGGCCTTTGTTCTATTCATACAGCAGAGCAAGCTTGTTCCCACCTCGGGGCCTTTGCATTCGCTGTTCCCACTGCTGCAATGCAGATGTTCTAAGAGTTGGCTCCTTCTCATCCTTCAGACCTCAGTTCTGGCATCGCTTCTACAGAGAGGCCTTTCCCAACTACCAATGGAAGCTCTGACTCCATCCCAGACTCAGTGCTGTTACTCTGTTTTATTTCCTTCAAGTGCTTATCACTATCTGAGGTTATCCATTATTTCTTTGTGTTTGTTGCCTTTCTCCATTACTAGAATATAATCCTCAGGTGGGCAGGGATCCTGTTCATCTTGATCATCACTTTGTCACTGGTACCCAGATCAGGGCCTGGTACCAAGAGGGTACCCAGGAAACGTTTGGTTCTGTGAATACATTCATCCCTGTTCCCTCCGCACCAGGCCACGTGCTGGGTAACACAGATAACTCAGACCCAGTTCTTATATCGTCGAAGCTTGCAGCCAGGTGAAACTTTCCATCCATCTCTCCAACTATCCTTCACTGCATCCATCCCTCCTTCTTCTCTCCTCCTTCCACCTCTCTTTCCTTTTTCCCTCTCTTCCTCCCCCCTCCCCTCCCTCCATTCCTTCCTTCCATCCATCCATTTATTCACCCACCCATCCATCCATCTTTTCAGACCTATCTGCCTATCTTTCCAGTCTATCTACCCAACTCTCCAATCATCTGGCAGAGGAAGAGTCACATAAAAAAGCATTTAGAAAAAAAGAACTTTTCTTTGAAACAAGGCTTGCTAGGGAATCTAACTTTAGAAGGGTTAACTCATCGAAGAAAACAGACAACAGGACTTCCCTGGTGGCACAGTGGTTAAGAATCCGCCTGCCAATGCAGGGGACACGGGCTCAAGCCCTGGTCCGGGAAGATCCCACATGCCGCAGAGCAACTAAGCCGGTGTGCCACAACTACTGAGCCTGCGCTCTAGAGCCCGCAAGCCACAACTACTGAGCTCGCGCACCACAACTACTGAAGCCCATGCACCTAGAGCCTGTGCTCCGCAACAAGAGAAGCCACCGCGATGAAAAGCCTGCACACCTCAACAAAGAGTAGCCCCCACTCGCCCCAACTAGAGAAAGCCTGCGTGCAGCAATGAAGACCCAACGCAGCCATAAGTAAATAAATAGATAGATAGATAGATAAATTTATTTTAAAAAAAAACCAACAGACAACAGTTATTTAAAGGGAAAAATTCACAAGGTTACTGAGTCCACAGCCAGTAATGGAGAAACAGTCATTTTCTCACATGATTATTATACTTGCTAGGTCATTACTTGTCTTCAGACATCAGCATTGAAAAAATAAGGGATGAAGTTGCCTTGTTAGGGAACCAGTAACTTACAGGACATGCTCAAGTGTTCTTTTCTTTTGAAAACTAGAATCAGACAGGATGATGCTGGGGTTTGACTGATGGTTTGTTTATCTATCTGGTACAAGTGCTTCCCCCCAACCCCGGCCACCCTTGGAATGTTGTGTGCACGCCTGCTTATGCACTGACCCATCTGTTCATCCATCCACTCTCTGTCCTTCCATCCATCCATCCACATCTCCAGCTACCTTAGGTTTCCATCTCTCCATTTGGTGCATTCATCCAGGTCTTCATCTCTTTCAGAATCCACCTCTCTGCTTTTACTCCTTGAACTTGTTGTCTTCCTTGGGGTCTCCATCCTAGTAACACCCCAGCTCTCCTGTGGTTCCAGCCTCACCTGTGTGTTTCACCCACCCTCCCCCAACCACCAGGTGAATGGTCTCCAAGTGGGTCTCCCAGCTGAGGTGTTAACATCTGTGTCCGTGAGTCGGAATCCTGATGGCTCCGTGCTAGTCCAGCAGAAGGCGGGGGTTCGGGTGCAGCTTGGCACCGATGGGCAGCTGGCTGTGGTGGTCAGCGATGACCATGCTGGGATGCTGTGTGGCGCCTGCGGAAACTTTGACGCAGACCAGACCAATGATGGGCATGACTCCCAGAAGGAGACAGCATTGGAGAAGTGGAGAGCACAGGACTTCTCCCCATGGTGAGGAATGTAGCTTGGAAGCCAGGCTACTTGGAGCAGGGACACCTGGGTCCTCATGGGAAAGGGGCAGTCGGGGTGGGTGCTCAGTCTACAAAAGTGCTAAGTGTCTGTCTCTTGCAGTCAGGACCGATCAGTCATCCACCGGGAATGAGGACTTCAGGACCCGAACTCCCTGGAGGCTGCAATAATTGAAGGATGCACTCTGTCACTGTATGTCCCTCATCCATTCTACCCCTTTGCTGAGCCACTGAGGCCAACTGTGAAAGCATTGAATAAATATCTTAAGCTAAGCTGCATACCAGTGTGCCTGTCTTATGCCTTCTCATCCCTGACTTTCCTTCCTGCACAGCAGGTGTCAGATGCCTGGGGAATCTGGCACATGATGAATATTTGTTGGCAGGTGAGGGGATGGATGGATGGAGATAGATGGGTAGATTGGGAATAAGATGGGTGGGGAAATGGGAAAATGGAGAAATGGAGGATTAGAAAAATGGATGGATGAGAAGATGAATAATTGGACGGAAGAAGTAGAAAATGAAAAGAAAGATCAATAGATTCTGACTTTATCATTTATAACCCTGGCACATTAATGTCTCTGTCATTCGGTTTCCTCATACGTTTTAGTCCACTCAGGTTGCTGTAACAAAATACCATAAAATGGGTAGCTTATAAACAACAAAAGTTTAAATTTCTCACAGTTCTGGAGGCTGGGAAGTCTGAGATCAAGGCACCAGCGGATTCGGTGTCTGGTAAGAGCCTGCTTTCTGGTTCATAGGTGGCTATCTCATGCGCCCTTGTTGGAAGGACAAGGGTATTCTCTGGGCCTCTTTTATAAAGGCACTAATCTCATTCATGAAGGCTCCACCCTTATGACCTATCACTTCCCAAAGTCCCCACCTCCAAATATTATCACATTGGAGACAGGTTCTGCCACATGAATTTTGAGGGGACACAGACATTCAGCCAAAAGCATCATATTTAAAGTAGAGCTAAGGATGGGACTTCCCTGGTGGTCCAATGGTTAAGACTCTGCACTCCCAAAGCAGCGGGCCCGGGTTCAATCCCTGGTCAGGGAACTAGATCCCGCATGCCACAACTAAGAGCCTGCATGCTGCAACTAAAGATCCTGCATGCCGCAACTAAAGATCCTGCATGCTGCAACTAAAGATCCTGCATGCCACAACTAAGACCCGGTGCAGCCAAATAAATAAATATTTTAAAAAAATAATAAAGTAGAACTAAGGATAGTACCTACCTCTCAGAGTTGGAGCAAGGATTTAATGTGTTCATCCAAACTACAAGTCAAAAATTGAAGTCTCTCTTCCCTTTGAAACCTGTCTCGTGCCCTGCCTGTAGTGATCTTCCCCACCTCAGTGAATAGCACTACCAATCCTCAGTCTAGCAGCCAGAAAATGGGGAATTGTTCTTGCTTCTTCCCTCCCCTTTGCCATCTATTCAGTTCATCAACAAATCTTTTTGGATGGTATCAAAACACACCTGAAATCTGTCTGTCTGTCTTCTTGTGCCCACTGTCACCACCATCCTCACTCATGTCAACAACAATAGCCTACCATCTGCTCTTCCCTGCCTGTAATTCATCCTCACAGCCACTAGATGACTCTTCTTTACATGTAAATAGGACCACTGGCTATAAATTTATCTTGTCATAAAATCAAATTCCTTCACCTTGTCCTACAAGGCCCCTGTTAACCTCTTCTGACTCATCTCCTATCACTGTACTTCCTGCTAACTATGATTTGGGAACCTGATCTTTCAGGGTATTGAACATGGCAAAATCTTTCACTTCATTCCTTTGCGAAAAGCTGTCATCACATGACTAGATGCTTCTCATCCTTCAAATGTCCACTTACATGTTGCTACCTTAGAGAGGGCTTCCACAACCACCTCACTTAAAGTGATTTCCTCTGTTCCTTTCCGTCCTTAACCTGTGGGGTCTGATGCAACTCCGGGTACTTAGTGTCCGAACTGAATTAAATTATAGGTCAGCAGGTGGAGTCTGCAGAGAACTGGAGAATTGCTTGGTGTGGAGATACATTTGGTGTCAGAAGTGAAGTGTATGAGCACAAAAACAGTTTTCTTTTACGGCACAGGAGGTAACAGGTGCCGTTGCCTGGTAGATACGAGGATAGGAGGATACTGCAGTTCTTTTATGATTGCTTGTATGTTCTCATGCAAGTGGGAAGCAAGGTCATCAGCTAAGAGCAAGAAAGAAAAAGTTTTGAGGTCTGATGAGAAGAGAGCGTAAAACAATCCTTCAAGAAAATGAGTCCAACTGCTTTGGAAAACAGTGTGTCAGTTTCTTAAAAAGGTAAACATACTCTGATCACATGACTCAGCCATTTGACTCCTGGGACTCCTCTCAAGAAAAATGAAAGCATTTGTCCACACCAGTACTTGTAAGTGAATGGTTATAGCAGCATTAATAACCCGCACACTGGAAACATCTCGAATGCTCGACAGGTGAACAGACAAACGAAATGTGGTATAGCCATACAATGAATCCTCAGCAATGAAAAGGAACCACCTACTGATACATGCAACCATTTGGAACATGATGCTAAGTGACAGAAGCCAGACACAGAAGGCTACATATTGTATGGTTTTATTTGTATGAAATGGAATGATGGATCTGTTCTGAAACTGGATTGCGGTGTTGGGCGCACAATTGTATACATTTACTAAAATGTGTGGACCTATACACTTAAAATAGGTGGATTTTATGGTATGTAAATTATGCCTTAATCAGGCATTTTAAAATGAGCACATTACCCATACTATTAAGAAAAAAAAGGAAATGAGAGAATGAATTAATTAGGGACATGTGATAGGATGGCTGGGCCGCATTAGGGCCCACTTGGGTTTGTGGTCGTGAATCCGAAGTGAGACCAGCCAGAGTGGGTGTGGGTTTTTCTCCATCCATATTCAGCTTCCAGTGAGCAGGTGCGGAGGAGGTGGAGAGTGGATTCAACTGGGTGCAAAAGATAAAGTTAGAAGTTTGAGGGTGTGAGCAAAGGAGAGAACACTGGATGAGGAATCGGGCTGGGTGGTGAGAGTACTGTGGTCACAAGGGGGTGAGGGGCAGGGAAAAGGAGGTCAGCTTATGGGGGTGAAGGATCCTCGGAGCAATAGGTTTAGAGGGAGTGAGCTGGAAAGACAGGAGGTGATGGGCAGACAGTGAGATGCATGGAACTGAGACTCTGCAGGGGCTGTGGTTTTGGGGTTGCCACTGTATGGGGGTGGGCCTTTCTCCCCCACTGGCCTGGGATCTCGGGGCTGCCACAGTCACCATTGTGTCCCCAGCACAAAGTCTAAGTGTGGGAAGGAAGTGTTGGGTGGAGGACGAGATCGCCAGAGAAGAGGAAGTCAAGGCATCGAGAGGCCAGAACAGTCAAAGTTTCATCTACCTGAATTTGGAAATCACCAAGAATTATGAGAGGAGCAGCTTGTGTGGCAGTGAGCCTGGAGCTAAAAAGATGCAATGAGGTGCAGTGACTTGGGAGTTGATAAAGCTGGTTACAAGAATGGGAGCAGGTGCTGTGTATAAACTTCAAAGTTAGGGGCTTAGAGAAGAGGCAGAGAATGGTTTAGAAGCGGCCACGGGGAGCAGGAGGAGCTTATGCTATCTACAGGCCCAGGGGGTATGAAGGCTGAGGAAGAGAAAACAGCCTCTGCTTAGAAGGGCTGCATGGAAAGGCATGTCTTCATGGGAGAGCTAGGTTGTGGTCAGAGCAGCAAGGCAAAAGGAAGGTTCAGAGGACATGGGGGACATCCGATAAAGCCCTCAGTGCTTCCTCCATCCCAGCCCTGACCATTCTGCCTGTACTTCCCCCATTCTGGCCCTGACCCCTCTGGGCTGCCACTGTCTGAGGCAGCTCCAGGAAGCCTGGACTCTTTCAGTCACCATTGTGCCCCCAGCACAAAACCAGAAGGCACCCCCTAATTACTCACTGGTAGTGGCCATTTCAGGTTGCAAGTTGGCAGGTGAAATACCTCAGACCCAGGAGATGGTGCCAGGATTCCAGAATACAGTCTGCACTGTACACTGAGGATTTTCATCCTTTAGAAAAAAACCATTTTTAATTGGAAGGCAAACAGTAAAATCCGTCAGTAGTAGGTAACATCACCCTGAATTGGAGCCATTTGAATTATTACATAGCTCCTGGAAATCCAGCATAGAGTCAGCAGATTTTCCATCTTAATATGTAAACAAATTTTCAGGAATGTTTCTGAGACCCTTCACAGAGAACTCAAGATAGCATAGGTTCATTCGTTCCTTCAACAAACATTTACTGAGCACCCACTCTGTGCCAGGCCCTGTTCTGGGGACAAAGTGATACAACAATGAACAGAACAGACCAGTGGATTCTCCTGGAGGTTGTTAGTAACTTCTCATAGTAGCACTTGTTTTGCTTTGTGGAATGAATATGAGGATGAATATTCAAATTATAAAATTACCAAAAAATTCTCAATATTTACAAAAAATCTTCTCCCTCCTCCCTCCTTCCTCTGCCTGCATCCTGATCTGGTCCATCCTGTCTCCTACCTGATCCACTGCAGCAGGCCCCTCCTTGGTCTTCTTGCTCGCACCCCGCTCCCTCACTCTGTTTCCCACGTGCAGCTAGAGTGACCCAAGTCAGATCATATCCCTTCTCTGTTCAGGACCCTCCATCTCATTCAGAGTAAAAGTCAAAGTTCTCACCCCAAGGCCCCACATAATTTGCCTTGTTAACATCCCTGCCCTCATCTCCTCCCACTCTCCCCTCCTCACTCTGTCTCGACCACATTCCTCAGTGTTTCTGCAACCCTCCTTACTTTTCCTGCCTCAGGGCCTTTGCACCTAAAATCCTAGCTGCCTGGAACTTTCTTCCTCCAGATAGGAGCATGCCTCACTCCTTACTGGATGGGGCTTCCCTCGTGGCGCAGTGGTTGAGAATCCGCCTGCCACTGCAGGGGACACGGTTTCGAGCCCTGGTCCGGGAAGATCCCACATGCTGTGGAGCAACTAAGCCCGTGCGCCACAACTACTGAGCCTGTGCTCTAGAGCCCACGTGCCACAACTCCTGAAGCCCGCGCACCTAGAGCCCGTGCTTCGAAGCCACCACAATGAGTGGCCCCCGCTCACCGCAACTAGAGAAAGCCTGTGCACAGCAACCAAGACCCAACACAGCCAAAAATTAATTAATTAATTAATTTTTAAGAAAAGTCACTGGATGCGTTCCTTGACCACCTCGTAAGCAATTTCACACACACACACACCCCACACCCCCCGTCCCAGCACCAGTCCCTATCCCCCTTCCCTGCTTGTTATTTTCTCCAAAGCACTTATTGCCGTCTATCATTCAGCGTGCTTTTAATAACTTGTCTGGTGTCTGTTTCCCCCACTGGCAGATGAGCTCCAGGATTTGTGTGTCTTGTTCCCTACCGTATTCCCAGTGCCTAGAACAGTGCCTGGTACATTCAGACGCACAACAAATGCTTTTCCAATGTATGAATGGGAGTCCAGAGTCGGCCCTTGTTCTTGGGGATGGAAATGGATCAGGGAAGGCTTTTGAATGTAGAGGGAATCTTAGGGAGCTAACTAGGAATAGAGAAGAGAAGCAGAGGGCACAGCCCGTGCGAAAGTTTGGGGATAAGCCCTGCTTACTGGGCTGATCGCACCAGTAAAAGGGAAGCGGGAAGCGTATTTACGGTAGCGAACGCTGCACAGGTCAAGGCAGCTCCAAGGACGGTCGAGGGGGCGGTGCCCTGAGAGGCTCAGAAATCTCCGCCCACAGCGCGCGCACCGGGCTCCGGGCGGGGCTGAGGCTCCGAGGGGCGGGGCTGCGTGGTTGCATCACGCAGTGTACGTCGCCGCGCGCGTGAGCTCCTTTCCACGTGCGAAAGCCCCAGACGCTTGGACCCCGGGAAGCCGCAGATTACTGAGCCGTGCAGCTCCACGCTCGCTATGAAGCCAGGTGGAGGCCGGGGTTGGGGTCGGAGCTCAGGACTGGGATCCGGCGGGGATCGGGGTGCCAGGCCGGAACGGAGGGGCGGGGTCCTGGCCTGGGGGCAAGGATTCTGAGCCCCGGATGCGGTCTCTTGTGGGGAAGGGGTCTTGTTCCGGTCTCTAGTGGGGATGGGAGGGCTTGGTTCCGCCCTGTGATCGAACCTGAGCCTGGGGTTCGGGTTCCTGGTCTAGAGGTTTGTGATTGACTTCTCAGAGGTCACGGTCGTTAATAGAGAGGCTTGGGCGTAGAATTGGGGGTGTCCTGAACTGGGATTCGTTTCATTGAGGCAGTCATTAGGGGTCTTGGATATTGGGCCGCGGGCGGCAGTCGAGGGTACTGAACCAGAATCTAGATCCAGGCATCTGGGGTCTTGGATCTCTGGGCGTGGGATTTGGGGATTTGTCCTGATTGGGAGGCGGAGAGCCCCCGGTCTTCGGTGCTGGGGCTGGGTCTTCTAGGACCCCATATGCTCCCCTGTCGCTGCCGCAACTGCAGTACCCTTGGCTCCAAACCTAGCTTCTCAGAGAGGGCCGGCATAGATGAGTATTCCCGGCTTGCCCTCCCTGGCCCACTTTCCCGCTCTCTACTCTCCGGAGGGGGGCGGGTCCCTGAGAATGGAGTGGAGCTCCTGGGCCTAGTGATTCTCAACTCGCCCTGAGAGGTGAGGTGAAACTTCACACGCCCAGTATAGGATTATCGTGGGGTGGGCAAGGGAGGTAATCACAGGGCGAGTGGTTTTATTCATTCCGATTTTACTCGAGATTTTGATGAACCCTCCACAGCTCCCTCCTAGTGGAATGATGAGAGTCCTGGCTTTGACAGCAGAAGGGCCTCAGTTCAAAGTTTCAGTCCTAACTATGCTTAACTTACTGTGTGACCTTGGGCAAGTGGCTTTACCTCTCTGAGCCTCAGTTATCTCATCAATAAAATGGCACCCAGTTCTAATTTAGTGAGAGCATGTTAAGAAAAAATAGCACATGGTGGTAATCATTTTGCAGTATATGTGTATTAGATCAACAGGTTGTACACTTTAAACTTACACAATGTTACATTTTGCAGTTATGTCTCATATAGCACGGTGCTTGACATATAATAGTATTTTCTCTAATTGTTATCTTTATCTTTCTTCTCAAGGGGAGCAAAATTAGGGTCCTTCTCCCTGGTGTCTCAGCTCTTCCTGAATCAGGCCGAGCCCCTCTCCCCTCCCCCCAACTTGCTACCCTGGAGTTGGGGAAATCTTCTGCCATGACTGAAAGGGTCTGTTTCCTAGTACAGGTTTTCTTTTTTCCTTCCTTCCCCCCGCCCCTTCAGCCTGTGGAGAGATGGGGTCATCTGGGGGGGGTGCAGAATTTGTGGGTCCATGCCCCCTCCCAAGTTCCCTTTCTCTTCAGTGTTTACGGATCTACTGATGGAATAGGAAGTGCCAGGCAGTGTGTCTTCCACTGAGACCCTGGCAAGCCTGCAGGCATCCTGTGGTCTGATTGTCCCAGGAATGGAGGATACGCCTTCCCACCCCTTCCCTCACTGTGTTAGGATAAGAAGTTGTAGAAGTTGTCAGGAGTCAGCTCTTTAGCGAGGATTTTAGTCTGGTTGAGAGAGGAAGCCTTTGGGAGATTTTGAGCGGGGACCTGATGTCAGTCAGACTTGACTGAGACCTTTAAAAGGATCCTTCTTGCTTCTGTGTGCAAAAGACTTTAGGGGAACAAGAGTGAAAGTAGGCACATCAGTGGGAAGTTTGTTGCTGTCATCTACTAGGAGATGATGTGGCTTGGACCAGGGTGGTAGCAGTGGACCTGGCTGACAAATTGTCAGGGAATATATTTTGAAGATAGAGCCAACAGCTTGTATGTGGGTGTGAGAGAGAGGGGTCAAGGACAATGAAGGGTTTTGGCGTGTGTAACTGGAGGGGTAGAGTTGCCAGTTTTGAGATGGGGAAGGCTGTGGCAGGAGAGCAGTTTTACACTGGGGTGGGGGAGGGGGTCTGTGGACCCTCCAGCCAAAACTTACAGAAAAAGGTATGTGAATGTGCGTTTTTCTGAGGAGTGGGTACTTTCAGTACATTTTTCTAAGAGCCCCAGGACCTGAAATGGATTAGGATATGTTTTGAGTATCGTGCCCACTGTGCCCCATGCCGTGCCCACACTTTCTGGGTCTCTGTTCTATCAGGCCTGTGTTGAGGGTCTCTTAGGCCTAGTGGTTTCTCCCCCAAGTAGGAAGGAGGAGGGATTCATTCTCCTGAGTTTGAGTAATATATTCAAACTGTGTGCGAGGTAGCATATTAAGTGCTCTGTGTGTATTGTCATTTAATCTTTACAACTCTGCGAGGTGGACACTGTGTTATTTCCATATCTTCTTCTTACAGGTGAACTTTTCAAGATACCCACAAACCTCCCCTACTCTCTAGGGTCGTGAATGGCATGGCCGTCTCCCTGTAATCAATACATGAGCTGCTTGAGGGAGGGACTGGGGCTCTGGTCACCATCTGATCACCTGCTTACTGAATGAACAGAGAGGGTGTTTTCTTCATGAGACAGAACCCAGGGGTTTAAGAGTTACCAGCTCATTTACTATCTGTTGAGCCCATACTTTGTGCCAGGTGTTGTGCAGGATGCAGTGATGACCAAAACAAACATCCCTGCCCATTTGGAGCTTGATTCTAGTGGGGGAGGCAGGCAGGAATCATCTTTAAAATGCCATGTATGATAACTGATAGGAAGAAAAAGAAAGCAGAGTAAAGGTCAGGTAGCCAGAGAAGGCCCTTCTGAGGAAGGAACATTCGGTCAGAGACCTGAGTGCAGTGGAGTGGGTGAGTCAAGCAATGTCCTCTGGACCCAGGCAGTGGGAACAGGAGATGCTCAAGGTTTAGAAGATGCAAAGCGAGTTTGTTCTTGGGGAGGAAGAGCATGGGACCCAACATAGAGAGAGTAAGGTCAGAAAAGTCAGCAAAAGCCAAGCCCAATGGTGGTGATTCTGTTTGGGCTGCACATTAGAGTTACCTGGGGAACTTTAAAAAGCCCCATGCCCGGGCCTCCACCCCAGACAGTTTACATGAGAATCTAAGCAACAGCACTAGGCAAGGATGAGACCCACCGATTTCTAGCTTTGGAAGCCAGAGAAAGGAATTTTGATTTCATTTAGAATGTGATGGAAAACCTTTGAAGGGATTTGGGCAGGGGAATGATGAGAGCTGATTTGCTGTTTTGAAAAGGTCAGTCACCAGCTGCTGTGTGGGCAGTAGACTGCAGAGGGAGCAGGAGACCAGAGGTCAACAACTCGTGGTGTAGGAGTTTGAAAACCGTTCATTTTTAACAACTAAATTAGGACTAGCTATTCAAAGCTCTACATGTTCATCTCTAACACCATTAAAACGAATGAAGCCTTCATAGGGTGGGAATATAATGCACCTTTGCAAAAACTTTAGCAAGTTCGTTATTGAATAGTTTACATCAAGTGAGGTCATTTTAAACCATCACTAATTTTCACACGAACGATTGTTTGATAATGCAATTTTCTGAAAGTACTGCAGAGCTTTTGAAGCCGTCACAGAAGAGTCAAATACTGAATCTGTTAGCACCAGGAGAGTTCCGTCTGCTTCAGACACTGTTTTGTGCTCAGTGAAGTGAACAATGTTTGCTCTCTCCTGAAGTGATGAAAATAAAGTCTCTCTGAATGTTTTTTTTTTCTCTTAAACTTTCCATCTTGTTGACAAGCCCTAAACTGCTTATGATCAGTCGCCCATCCATAAAGGACAGTTTTGGTTTTTGCTTGTTTCTCCCCCCTGAGTTGGGAGAGACTTGTGCATGCTTGGAAGCAGGGGGATCAGTTAGCAGGAAAGATGTGATGTCGAATGCCTCCCCTCTGGGGGTTGGCGCTTTTCTGCCACACACAAGGGCAGGAGTGGGAGGGCGTGAAGAAGTTTCCAGGGCCTGGGGGACCCTACTGCCACAGTGCGTGTACACACACAGTGCACACATTTACTATCCAACCGAGCAAAGCAGAATATTGACAGTAAATCTACCTCTATCTGTGTTTTCCTCCCCTATCCTAACCCCATAACTTCTCCCTCCCAAAGCCTAATATCGTAAGTTTCGCATTTATCATTCTCTTGCCTCTTTTTGGGGGCCGGTGGGGCGTGGATTACCACATATATCCACGCAGCATAGCACCTCTCAGTTGTTGCTGGACTTTATAAAAAGGATATTGTGTTAGATGTGGTTTTTCTAGGGCTTGCTTTTTCTCTTACCATGATTCTGAGATTTATGTCTCTGTTGTGTGGAGCTGTTGATCCTTTTCGCTGTTGGTTGTGACAAGTCCCTCTTCCATTTGTCCATTCTGCTGATGGACACTCAGGTTAGTCCGTTGTTCTGCTGCTGTGGACACGCGTGGGCACCTCTCCTGGCGCCCACATGCGCACGTTTCTCCACTTTCCCGAGTGGAGTTCCTCGGCGTAGGAGTAACTTCTCAAGCTCCATGGCCCCGTTGATGGTTCCTGTTTCTATTTCCACCACAGGTTTCAGCCCCCGTGGGGGCGGCTTCAGTGGCCGAGGTGGCTTTGGTGACCGTGGCGGTCGCGGCGGAGGCCGTGGAGGCTTTGGCGGAGGCCGTGGAGGCTTTGGCGGGGGCCGAGGTCGAGGCGGAGGCTTTAGGGGCCGTGGACGAGGCGGAGGAGGAGGAGGAGGAGGAGGAAGAGGTGATGGAGGGGGCTTTCCCTGGGCTTGGGGAGCGGGGAGGGAAGCATCGTGGGGTCTCCCTCTCATTGCATCTCTGCCTTGTAGGTGGCGGGTTCCAGTCTGGTGGCAGCCGGGGTCGTGGTCGGGGAGGAAGAAAAGGAAACCAGTCGGGGAAGAATGTGATGGTAGAGCCTCATCGGCATGAGGGTGAGTGAGGAAGGCAGGGAACCCCCTGGGGTTAGGGGTGGGGTGTGGCCCGCTGGGGTGTTCACCCCTGCTCTGATCCCCTCACCCAGGTGTCTTCATTTGTCGAGGAAAGGAGGATGCACTGGTCACCAAGAATCTGGTCCCTGGAGAATCGGTTTACGGAGAGAAGAGAGTCTCGATTTCGGTGAGACCTGGGCGCCTGGCTAAGCCACCAGAGCCCCAAGCTGACGGTGTAACCAGCTGCCTGGTCTCCCTGTTCCCACCGTCCGTCCTCCACGTGACAGCCAGGGGATCATCTTAATCCATAAGTCAGATCATGCACCCCCCTCCTCAGATACCTTCCGTGACGTCCCGCTGGCTTCAGGTTAAAGTCCCGAGTCCTCAGTGTGGCCTGGAAGGCCCTGCACATTCTAGCTCCCCCTCCCCACTGTCTGCCCCCACTGTCCCCCTAACCTAGTGTCTTCCAGCCACACCGACAACCTTGCTGTTCCCTCTGCCTGGAACACTTTCCTCCCAGCCCTGTGGGTGGCTGGTTCCTTTTCATCACCAGCATCTCTGGTCAGGTGTCGCCTTGTCTCTCTCACAAGGCCCCCTTGCACCACCCTATCAAAAGCTGCCCTCACCGCCTTTCTGCTGGCTTTCCTGCTGCCTGGAACGCACTTCCCCAGATAACTTGAGTGGCCCCTCAGCTTCAGGTCTGCTTCAGATGTCTCCTCCTTGCCTCTTCCCTGGCCACCCTTCCTCATTGTCACCTGCCCTCGCCCTGCTCCCCATACTTCAGATCTTCCTTCCTGGCTTGCTCTTTTCTCCTTAGCCCCGTTACTAGCTATTATGCCATGTGTGTTAGTCAGCTCAGCGTACCCTCACTCCTTGAGGGCGAGGCCTTTGTCCCCTTCACTGTGTTTCCCCAGTTCCTAAGCATAGGGGCTGGCACACAGTGTGTGCCGGCTCGGTCAGTGTTTATAGAATGAATGCATAGGTCTTGCCTTGCTGTTACCTGGGATGATCTTGTTTGTTTGTGGTCCCTGTCGCTGCCCCTGAGTCAGGAGCCTCCACGAGAGGGCAGGCCCTGCCTCTGCCGTGGCCACAGATGTGCACTCACGTTCGTTTCTTGTACGATGATTGGGCGCCCAGTCCCTTTTGAGGGCCCAGGAGTTAAGAGCAGTGGGGTCTTGCAGAAGAGCCTGGCACTGACTTCTGTCCCCATCTGTCCCGGCCCAGGAGGGAGATGACAAAATTGAGTACCGCGCCTGGAACCCCTTCCGTTCCAAGCTGGCGGCAGCAATCCTGGGCGGCGTGGACCAGATCCACATCAAGCCAGGGGCCAAGGTGCTCTACCTCGGGGCTGCCTCGGGCACCACCGTCTCCCACGTCTCTGATATCGTAGGCCCGGTGAGTAGACAGATGGGGGCAGGAAGGGGTGGGAGGGAGGGAAAGGCCACCTCCTCTGCCATCCTGGAAGTCAGAGGCCCTGGCTGCTTCTCTGCACCGTGTGGCTTGGAGCCAGGCCCCTCCTGGTCACAATGCCTGTGAGTGAAAGGAGCGGCTTGAACCACATCGTCTCCAAAGCCTCATTCAGCCTCACTCCTGAGTTCTCGGCCTGGAGGGAAGGGGCGTGGGTATCGGGGTGACCAGTGATAGAGGGGCCCAGAGCTGAGAGTACGTTTGATTTGGTTGCCCTCTTTAAAAATTGATACCCCCCAAATCTGGTCTCTCTTGAAAGAACAGAAGATGTCAGTTTCTGGGCCTGTGTTTCTGTGTGGCTGGACAGGCTCCCTGTTGAGAGGGCACCCATGCGTCTCACTTCATGACCCCTCACTCAGCTACAAGACTGTAGGCTGTGTAATTTAGTGGTTAAAAACCCCAGGCTCTGGTGCGGGCTCTTAACAGTGAAGTGGCTTTTAGCAAGTTACTGTCCCTCTCTGAGCCTCAGTTTACCCGCCTGGAAAATAGGGTCATTGTGAAGATAAATGAGTTAAATCCTGTAAAGTGCCAAGAGCAGTGCCTGGCCCATTGCACATATTCTTAGCTGTTATGATGTCATCTCTGTGCCCTAGCTTCCCCATTTTAAGCCTGAATTGGGGGGCCTGGGCTCTCAGATCAGGCAAAGCAGGATTGAATAACCCTTGGACCTCAGTTTATTCGATAACAAGTCATTAAATGGTAGGGTTTTGATTTGGAGGTTTGAAGAGATGCATGCAGTATATGGGCCAAAGTAGGCACTCCATACATGAGAACTAGTATCATTGTTGTTTTTGTTTGATTTTGATTTATTTTAGGACGGTCTGGTCTATGCAGTTGAGTTCTCCCACCGTTCTGGCCGTGACCTCATTAACTTGGCCAAGAAGAGGACCAACATTATTCCTGTCATTGAAGATGCTCGGCACCCGCACAAATACCGCATGCTCATCGGTGAGGGGTCTGCGGTTGGCTCGGGTGGGGTAGGACAGGCCACTCCAGGTTTCCTGGAAGAGGCCTCCAGAGCCCTGATTTGGATGGAATTGGAGTGTATGAACAGGCATCTTGAGTCTGCAGAAATGAAAAGGGTCGGGGGAGCCAGGTGAGGTTGTGGAGGTGGCAGTCCTGCTTCAGGGTCTGGGATGTCTGGAGGGCCAACCTCCTTCCCTCCAATCTCTTGCCCCTCCCCCTAATCTCCCCCACCCCAGTACTTCCTGCCTCCCTGCAAAACGTGGTACCTTTTATACTACCCCTGACTTACGCATAAAAGCCTCCTTTGGAGGTCCTCATCAGCACCGTCTGGGGAGATCATAACCCAGAAAGCACAAACGGAGTACGGCCTGGCCCAGAGGGGCCCATTGTGAATGTAAATAACTTTGTTTTAAAAACAAATTCAGAAGCATAGTGTAAAAATGGAGTGCATTGTAAACCACCCCCAGAGGTAACCAATATGAACAATTTGATGTCTGCTTTTCCTGATTTTAAAAAAGTCAGTTTTCATTGCACCATCTTTTCATTTTTTTAAGCTTTTTATTTTATTTTATTTTATTTTTTAATCACTCTGCCTTAAAAATACTACTTTGCATTCCCCCTGGTTTTTCTTTCGTGAGTTTTTTCCCCTGTGCATTCATACCTTACCCTTTGTCCTGCAACTTGTTTTCATTTGACAATCCTGCAGACGCTCTTGCCTGTAAGTGCTCACCTTTACTTGTCTTTTTGATGACGTGTCTGTCTCCCCCCCCAGACCCGGGAGCGTCTCGAGGGCAGGGTCCGGGTCTGACTCGTCTCTCTGTCCCCCACGCCCGGCCCAGGGCTGGCCACAGAGTAGGTGGCAACACGGTTTACAAGAGGAATGAATGAATGAATGGTGTGACTGTGGGTTTTGGACCCATCTTGGGGGCACTGTGGAGGGAGGGGCATCAACGGGGGGAAGTGAGACTGGAGGCAGGGAAGACTCTGCCAGGAACCTGCTGGTGTTGGGGCGCAGGCCCCATGGGAGGAGCTGGGAAGATCCGGTGGATCCAGCTTTTAACCGGTACTTGTTTCTCCCTAGCAATGGTGGATGTGATCTTTGCTGATGTGGCCCAGCCAGACCAGACGCGGATTGTAGCCCTGAATGCCCATACCTTCCTGCGTAATGGAGGACACTTTGTGATTTCCATTAAGGTGCGGGGCTTAGAGGAGTCTTAAGATGGGGTGGCAGTATCTTCTCTATCTGTAACTGCCAAGCAGCCAGTCAAAACAAGGGGGCCTCCAGCCCCCTAATCCAGTCAGTCTATTCCCAGCTCCCTATAAGCCACCCAATCAAGTAGCACATAATGAAAAATGTCTACAAAAGTAAAAAGCTTAAAGAGGCCATAGACTGTAGCGATTAAGTGCATGATCGCTGAGTCTGAGTATCTTGAGTTTGAATTGCATCTTGCTGTGTGTCTTTGAGCAAGTTACCTAACCTATATGCCTGTTTCTTCACTTGTAAAATAGCAATGTTAGTCCTACCTCTTTTAGTGTTGATGTAAGGACTAAATGTCTCAATATGTATGGAGTGTTGAGACCAGAACCTGGTGTAAAATAAATACCAGATAAATGCTAGGTGCATTTTTAAAAATGTTTCATTTTGAAGTACAGAGGCCTCTCCATTGTCTTCAGCCAGATTCACCATTGTTTTTTGCAGCCTTTGCTGCATTTGTTTTAGTATTCTCAGCTGCGTTATTGCTATTGTTAAAGAAGAGGAAGTAGAAAAAAAAAAAAAAAAACCCAGAGTGTAAGATTTAAAACACTGGCTTTTAGATAAATAGGGCTCTGTTGAAGGCTTCCTGTTCCAATCCAAACCAAATTGAAAACTTATCTAACGAAGTCTTTCCCTACATTCCCAAAGCCTAGTCTCCAATGAAAACAAATTCTGCTGTTTAAAGAAGCACAAAAAAGGGAAAACAGCCCAAAGCCTTGCTGCAGACTTCAAATCCTCTCTTCTGCAGGCCAACTGCATTGACTCCACAGCCTCTGCAGAGGCCGTGTTTGCTTCTGAAGTGAAAAAGATGCAGCAGGAGAACATGAAGCCCCAGGAGCAGTTGACGCTAGAGCCATACGAAAGAGACCACGCTGTGGTCGTGGGTGTGTACAGGTGAGCAGGGGATCCGGTCAGTACTTGTTAGGAGTGTCCCACAGCGGTGATGAGCTCTGAGTCCCCTCATCTCTTTCCTCTCACAGGCCACCCCCCAAGGTGAAAAACTGAAGCCCAGCGCCATCTGGATCGCGAGAGAGACTGTGTTGCTACTGTTACACGTGTGTTTTTCTATTAAAAGACTAATCAGTCTCTCCCTTTGCCCCTGATTGCTTGGCGACCTCTATCAACAGGGCGCATGCGCCCTCGGTCAACTTGCGTGTTGGTGGGGGCGGGCGTTCTCATCCGGTCATACAGCGCATGCTCTTATCTTAGCTGCCTCCTGCGCAGCCGTAACGTGGATTTCGGCGCTTGGGCGGGGTTGGTTGCTCCCTGCGTGTAGATCCCGGTAAGCTCCTCTGAGCGCAGGCGCGGAGTGTTGCCCTGGGTCACGTGAGGGGGAAACAGATTGGGCGGGCGGGAGGCGGAGTCCGGGGCGGGGAGGGGGGGGGGGTGCCGGTTTGTTGTGGTCGCCATTTTGTTGGTTGCATTACTGGGTAATCGGGGCCCTGGCTCGCTGCGTCTGCCGGATATCTTCAGCCAGTGGGCAGGACTGAGCTCGGGCTTCCCGAGCAGTTTGAGTTCCCTTGCCCGCGCCCTCAGGTAACGACGCGGCTACGGGCGGGGCAGCACGCGCTCTCGGGAGGGGGGTAGTACGGGACCCGCCCTGCCCGCGCCGCCGCGAGATTTAGCATGAGGCCGAGGGAGAAGAGGAGGGGGGCGGTGGGCAGGTGCAGGCCTTGCCTGGCTATTCTTAGTCGGATTCCTGGAAGGGGCCGAGCCCCGAGGTAGCAGTCTTGGGAGGGAGGCTGGGAGGGGGTAGCCGGGCCTCACTCCCGCTCTTTGTTTGGGCTCGGCTCCGCCGGCCGCATCCTCGTCGCCTAGCAACAGCTCTCCTGGACTGTAATTGGTTGAGCTCTTGGCAGTAGCAGCCAATGGCAAGGTTGTTGCCATCGTAGGTGTGGACTGCCAAGCTCTGTCCGGCCCCGCCCGCCGGGGCCAGCGGAGCCCCGGCGGGCCTCCAGTGTTGGGGGGCGGGACGCTGGGGTCCCCTGGGGCGGGTGGCTGCGCGGGGCGGTGCTGGCGGGGCGAGGGTTAACCCGCCCCTCCCCCGTCCACCTGCTTTCCCCTTCCCCCGCGTGCCCCGGGCTGACCCTCGTCCCCTCCTCTCCCCGCCCTTGGCGGGGCGGCGGCTGCTGCTGTTGTCACCCACCGAGCCGCCTGTCCCGCTTGTCCTCCCCGCCGCGGGGCTTGCCGGGCCGGCCGGGCCGGGACAGGCGGCCGTCTTCTCACCACAGACACCGCCGCCATGCTGGCCGCTCGCCCACCCCACTGGGGGCCCCACCGCGCCCCAGCCCCCCGTGGGCGCGCCAGCCCCGACCCGGGTAGGGGGTGGGGGCTGGGAGAGAGGGTCCTGGTGTGGGAGGGCCCCGAGGAAGAGATTGTTTTGTGGGGGAGTTCCAAGAGAGGAGGGGTCGTGGAGTGGCAAGGCTTGGCATAGGGGAAGAGGATTGACATGGGAGAAGGCCCGTGGGGAGAGGATTTTGGTGTGATAGATGCTCTGGAAGGGGAGAACTCTGTGATATTTGGGGAATTTACCTATGGGGGCCTTCTAGGAATGGGCACAGTTGTGGATTGACCCTGGTGTAGAGGAGTGACTGGAGAAAGGGCCCTGACAGGAATAACGATTAGGGAGGGTGGGGGTAGGAGCCAGGGTAGGGGAGACAAGGACCATCCACTCTAAACCGTGGGAAGGAACGCCTCCCCCTT
Source organism: Eubalaena glacialis (assembly GCF_028564815.1). NCBI lineage: Eukaryota > Metazoa > Chordata > Mammalia > Artiodactyla > Balaenidae > Eubalaena > Eubalaena glacialis. Next base: position 56,799,430 of record NC_083733.1, on the reverse strand, counting down.
GCTTCCGTCAGAAGGAATGGGCCTTGATTGGGGGTGGGCGGGGGCTTGGAGTAATGTGGGGAAGGGCCCTGATGTGGCATGGGGGAACTGGAGTATGGTTTGGGAAATTACGGAGGGGTGGTCCCCAGTGGGAGGAAATGATAGGGAAGAGGTCTTAGCACCATATGGGGAGGGTCCCCTGGGAAGGGTGTACCCTGGTGGGTGAGAATGCCATAGGGTTAGGACCCTGTTATGAAGGGGTCCTCAGATAACCTTGGTGTGATCAGGAGGTCCCTGAGGACCCTGCTGTGGTTTGGAGGGGGCCCAGAAGACTCTCATGTGGTTTGGGGGGATCTACCAACTGGGAAGGGTAGATCTTGAAGTGGAGGGACCTTGCTGTGGTAAGAGGTCGTGACGTTCAGGGAAGACTACAGGATGGTGGGATCTTGTGTGAGGGGCCCTGGGGAGGGCCGTGAGTAGAAATGCAGAGAGAAGAGTGAACCCTACTCCCTGTACTGTCTGTGGTTTCTCTCCTCTTCCTCTCCCGCAATTATTCGTGTCTTTCTGTCCTTTCCTGTCATGGCCCACATCCCTGCCTGGCTCCCAATCATTCCCTTTTCCATGTTCCTCTCTTTGTGCTGCCTACTTCATTTATTTTGTAATCATTTGTTGGGGACTCCGCTGTGCCCCCCCCACCACTTCTCTCTGTCCCCTCTCTTCATTGCCACCTGCTGCCGTGTCGTACCCTTTTCTTCCTCACTCTGTGCCCTGCCTTCTCTGTGTTGTCCTCCTCTTTCCCGCTTGGTACTGCCCAACACATCCCCTTGTTCCATGTTGTTCCCCCGCCTCCCGCCCGCTCTCAGGTCTCAGCGGCGGTGGCAGCCGAGGTGCAGGATGCGAGAAGGCGCCCCCCGGCCGGGCTCCCGCTCCAGGCCTCACTCCCCTGCGGCCCTCTGAGCCCACCATGGCCGTCCCACCGGGCCATGGTCCCTTCTCTGGCTTCCCGGGGCCCCAGGAGCACACGCAGGTACGCGTCCAGCTGGATCCTCACCTGCCTGGGGGTCGGGGGAGGCTGGGATAGAAGGATCTTGGGGCCAAAAAGATGGTGTGGTTGCCCAGGACAGTCTCCCAGGAGCATGAAGGGTGCCATGGGAGTGGAAGGTATAGAGCAGTTGCTGGCGGAGTCGGGGTTTGGAGAGCCTGGGTTCAAATCCTGGCACCACGGTTATATTACTTAGGTTCTCCGTGTTTCAGTTTCCTGGTCTGTCAAATGCGGCCTATAATGACACCTACCTCACAGGGTTGTTGTGAGGATTAAACAAGTTAATGAAATGCAATTGGAAATGCTGAGAACAGTGTCTGGCACATAGCAAGCACTCAATAAATGTTCATTAAGGGAAAAAAAAAAAGTCCAGAGTGAAAGATCTGGAGGGGTTGAAAGGGAAGAAGGTTGAGCTGCAGGGTCTTGGAGCCAGCAAGGCCTGGGGGCACAGGGTAAAGACCTCCAAGGGTAGACTGTTAAGGCTCTAAACTGTAGAGCTTGAAGCAGGATGGAGTAGGAGGTCCAGGGTCCTGGACCCAGATCCAAGATCCTTAGGATGAGAAAACTGGTCAAAGATGCACAGAGTGGGGGGTGAGGGTTAGGAAGGCCCCAAGGGATGAGGATAAAGCAAGATAGGGAGCTCCTCAACATGGGATACCCAAAATGGATGGTCTCAGGTGAAGGATTGGGAGGGTCAGAGCCCAGGTTTTCTATCCGATCTCTCCCACTGAGGTGTTTAGAAAAGAGTAAAGGTATGTGATGAAAGATCAGGGGTAAATAGTTCATTCACTCAGCAGATTTCTAACGAACACCCACTATGTGCCAGGCCCTGCTCCAGGCACGGGAGATAAAGCAAGAGCAAGATAAAGTTTCTGCCCTTGGGGAGTTTCTATTCTAGTGGGGTCGTCAGACAGTGACCAACTAAATAATGTGTGTGGAAATGATGAGCCAGCTGCCCATGCAGTTCTCCCCCTTGAGGTCAGAGGTGAAGGCCTGTGCTCAGTGCTCACCCGTCACCCCGCCTCCCCCAGGTATTGCCTGATGGGCGGCTACTGCCGCGGAGGCTGCCCCTGGCCTTCCGAGACGCGACCTCAGCCCCGCTGCGCAAGCTCTCCGTGGACCTCATCAAGACCTACAAGCACATCAATGAGGTGGGCAGGGGGTGGGGGACACCGGCTGGGTGCTGAGGGGTCCTGGCATCGGTCACTCACCAGTCCTCATCTCCCGGCCGGCCGGGCAGGTATACTATGCGAAGAAGAAGCGGCGGGCCCAGCAGGTGCCACCTCAGGACTCGAGCACCAAGAAGGAGAAAAAGGTCCTGAACCACGGTTATGACGATGACAACCATGACTACATCGTGCGCAGTGGCGAGCGCTGGCTGGAGCGCTATGAGATTGACTCACTCATTGGCAAAGGCTCCTTTGGCCAGGTGCGGGATGCCCCCCACCCGACCCTGATCCAGGGGTTAGGAGGTACGGGCACCCACTGATATTGACCCACACAGCCAGTGGTTCAGTGGCTTCAAGTTCCGTGCTGGGCCACTCACCCCAGTGCAATCACTTGGTTACCTGTGCCTCAGTTTCCTTTTCTATAAAATAGTGCAAATAACAGGACTCTCCACATAAGGTTGTGTTATCTCATGTCCAGTGTTCACACTCGTGTCTGACTGTTGGTGAACACTCAAATTGAGTTATTAGTGTTACGGTGATATTGGTGGGTCTCCTTACTGGAGGGAGAAGAGTCGCGGTACCTGGCTCTGTCCTCCACGCCCCCATTCCCTCACTTTGTGACATGCCTGTGGTCACAGGTGGTGAAAGCCTATGATCATCAGACCCAGGAGCTGGTGGCCATCAAGATCATCAAGAACAAAAAGGCCTTCCTGAACCAGGCCCAGATTGAGCTGCGGCTGCTGGAGCTGATGAACCAGCATGACACAGAGATGAAGTACTACATAGGTGAGGCCTGGGGCAGAGCTGCCTGGGGATGGGGCACCCTCGGTACAGGAAGGGGCTGGTGTCTTCAGGGCAGGGTTTGGTCTGTAATTCCCTGACATCAGTGATTTCTCCTGCCACTTTCAGGATGTCTACCCTATTCACATGAGAACGCTGGTCAGAGTTTATCCCGTGCTCACTAAGGGTCAGGCTCTGTTGTGAGAACTTTACATAAATTCACTTGTTTAACCCGCACCGCAGCCCCATTATCATTGCCCACAGCTTGGAGATGAAAAAACAGAGGCACTTAGGTGCTGTCACTTGGAGAAGGTCGCAGTGTTTGTACTCAGTAGAGCTATAATTTAACCAGGCAGTGGACTCCAGAGCCTTTACTCTTAACATCTATGCCAGTCTTTTTCCTCTTTCCTGTACTGATTCCTCTTAGAAAAAGCAAGTGGATTTAAGGAGTGTGTTTCTTTTAAAAGGAAAATATACATCCTTACAGTAAATGGAAAGCAAGCATCCCTTGTCACAAAAATAAACAGAACTGAGACTAAAACAATATTATAAAATTAAATGAGGAAGTGTAGGATGGTGTTAAAAACCCATCAGCACCAAATGGAAACTTTCTCTTTGGTTTAATCAGGAAGTTTGACAGAGACTTGAAAAGAAAATTAACTTCCTGTGTGAAACAAGTTATAGACATATAAAAACATCCTGATTAGCAGCTGGTACCTGTGGGCACGCCACAGTTTGGCCTGTGCTCCAGAAGCAGAGACACAGATCTGGTTCCAGCCTCTCTCCTTATGAGCGTGGGCTCCAGGCCGCCGCTGGCCCTCTCTGAGCCTCAGTTTCTTCTCCCTCGGCCCATTTCCGTCCTCTTCCTGGCAGTGCACCTGAAGCGGCACTTCATGTTCCGGAACCACCTGTGCCTGGTGTTCGAGCTGCTTTCCTACAACCTATACGACCTCCTGCGCAACACGCACTTCCGTGGCGTCTCGCTGAACCTGACGCGGAAGCTAGCGCAGCAGCTCTGCACGGCGCTGCTCTTCCTGGCCACGCCCGAGCTCAGCATCATTCACTGCGACCTCAAGCCCGAGAACATCCTGCTCTGCAACCCCAAGCGCAGCGCCATCAAAATCGTGGACTTCGGCAGCTCCTGCCAGCTTGGCCAGCGGGTGCGGCCCCGGGGCGGGGCCAGTGGTGTGGGTGTGGCCAGACTGTGGGCGGGGCCAACTGGTGGCCTGGGGCCAAGCAAGGGGCGAGGCTAGGAGGGGTTGGGATCGTAATGTGCAGCTTGAAGTGGCCGATGCCTGAGGGATAGTGCTTGGGATGGGGGTGTCTGCGGGTACGGAGGGTGGGGCCAGTGGGTGAGGGAGAGGGCCACAGGGTATACAGCCGGAAGGAAAGGGAGGAGTGGAGCCTGGGAGAACAAGCCAGTTTTGAGGCTGCCAGATTGTACGGGGGGAGAGGGGGAGTTGGGTGGCTTTGAGCCTGGCGTGGTAGATTGCAAAGTTTTGTTTACCCTGTGCTCTTAAAGCTGGGGATGGAAGGGGGTGGGGCTCTTCAGCTTTGCAGCTTCCTGTGAGCTGGCATTTAAGATGATGCTGGTAGTGGTTTGAAAAGTGTCCAGTTTGGGAGGGTGGGAAGGGCCTAGGTTTACAGACTCCCAGCCTCTGGTGACCAAGAGGGGCTCAGGATCAGGCCAGCAGAAATGGAGATCAGGATCAGATTAGGCCAGCAGAGACTCCTGAAGCCGATGAATAAGATAGTGGTAGTGACTCCTGGAAAGCTGGTGTTGATAACATCAGGGTTTGGAGACCCCCGTCCCCAGTTTTGGGGGCAGGAGACCTGTCCTTAGTCAGTCTTCCTAGCTGTGTGGGTGTCACTGGTACGAGTCCGGGAGGCGGGACCTCTGACTATTGCCCTCTCTCCTCCCCCAGATCTACCAGTACATCCAGAGCCGTTTCTACCGTTCTCCCGAGGTGCTGCTGGGCACACCCTACGACTTGGCCATTGACATGTGGTCCCTGGGCTGCATCCTGGTGGAGATGCACACTGGAGAGCCCCTCTTCAGTGGTTCCAACGAGGTGTGCTCCTGAGGAGGGGGTGTGCTGGAGGGGGTGGAGGCCTGGCCGGCCTGATGATCCTGACTGCCTGCCTGCTCTCAGGTGGACCAGATGAACCGGATTGTGGAGGTGCTGGGCATCCCACCAGCCCCCATGCTGGACCAGGCACCCAAGGCTCGAAAGTACTTCGAGCGGCTGCCTGGGGGCGGCTGGACCCTGCGAAGGACAAAGGAACTCAGGAAGGTGCGGCCCCTGCCCCATGCCGCTCCTCCTACCCCGGTGGCCCCTCACTCTCACACTTGGGGCTCCCTTCTCCCTCTCTCCCTGCTTCCCTGCCCTTGTGTCTTTCCCTTCCTTCCTCTTCCCTCCACCCCGTCTGTCCTTTCCTTCCTCCCCCACCCACCCCATCTCTCCTACTACCCACCCCACAACTCTTCTTAGCTCCTCTCTTTCCACTTTCTCTCCTGTGCCTCTGTTTCCCCGTGTGTGTCTCCCTGCCCCTCCTGCCCACTGACGGCCACTCTCTTGCCCCCCCTCCCACCTCCCCCTGCCAGGATTACCAGGGCCCCGGGACACGGCGGCTGCAGGAGGTGCTGGGCGTGCAGACGGGCGGGCCCGGGGGCCGGCGGGCGGGGGAGCCGGGCCACAGCCCCGCCGACTACCTCCGCTTCCAGGACCTGGTGCTGCGCATGCTGGAGTATGAGCCCGCCGCCCGCATCAGCCCACTGGGGGCTCTGCAGCACGGCTTCTTCCGCCGCACGGCTGATGAGGCCACCAACACGGGCCCGGCAGGCAGCAGTGCCTCCACCTCGCCCGCGCCCCTCGATACCTGCCCCTCTTCCAGCACCGCCAGCTCCATCTCCAGCTCTGGTGGGTGCTCAGTGCCAGATGGGGTAGAACAGGGGTCGGGGCAGCTCTGGTTTGGCCTGATCTGGTGGCGGCCTTGTCACTGGGCCTTCACCTAGAGCTATGAAACTGCATGATCCTCAACTCCAGAATGGGTGGGGTAGGCGAGCTCAGACTGGCCCTGATTTGGTCTCTGAAACTGAGCTTGGGTTCAGATCTCTAAAACTGGTTCTGACTCTTTGACCCCGCAAACTGAACTCTGACCCCTGATCTCAAAATTGGGTCTGATCCTTCGACTGGGTGCTGGCCCCAAAGCCCAGACCTGGGCCTGGACCATGAACCAGACTCAGCCACCTGAAAACCCAGCCCTACCTTTCCTCGCTTAAGGCCTCTCCTCTCTTTCCCTGGCACTTCCAGGAGGCTCCAGTGGCTCCTCCAGTGACAACCGGACCTACCGCTATAGCAACCGATATTGTGGGGGCCCTGGGCCCCCCATCACTGACTGTGAGATGAACAGCCCCCAGGTAATGGGACCTTGGGGACTTTGGAAGTGGGTGGTGGAGTGTCTGGGGCTTCAGGACCTAGGTCTGCATCACCAACTGTTCCTTTGCTCCTTTAGGTCCCGCCCTCCCAGCCACTGCGCCCCTGGGCAGGGGGTGATGTGCCGCACAAGACACATCAGGCCCCTGCCTCTGCCTCATCACTGCCAGGGGCCGGGGCCCAGTTACCCCCTCAACCCCGATGCCTTGGCCGTCCCCCGTCACCAACCTCGCCACCACCCCCGGAGCTGATGGATGTGAGCCTGGTGGGCGGCCCTCCGGACTGCTCCCAGCCTCACCCAGCACCTGCCCCCCAGCACCCGGCTGCCTCAGCCCTCCGGACTCGGATGACAGGAGGTCGTCCACCCCTCCCACCCCCTGATGACCCTGCCACTCTGGGGCCTCACTTGGGCCTCTGTGGTATACCCCAGAGCACGGCAGCCAGCTCATGACCCTGCCCCCTCCCTGGGGCCCCTCCTGAAGCCATACCCCCCCACCCACCCAATCTGGGGGCCCTGGGCTCCCATCCTCATCTCTCCCGTTGACTGGAATTGCTGCTACCCAGCCGGGGTGGGTGAGGCCTGCACTGATTGGGGCCTGGGGCAGGGGTTCAAGGAGAGGGGTTTAGCCTCACCTCCCCACTAAGGACTGGACCCTTGGTCCCTTCTCTCCCCTTGTTTTCTATTTATTGTACCAAAGACAGTGGTGGTCCAGTGCGGGGAGGGGGAGAGTCCCTCTCACCCCAGGGCCCTAGGAGGGGGTGGGGGCAGGTAGGGGGAGATGGCCTTGCTCCTCCTTGCTGTACCCCCCAGTAAAGAGCTTTCTCACATTCCCGGCTGAGCGTTTGCAGGCCCTCGGCTCCCCTCACCCAGCCCTCAGAGGCGTGGTGGGGAACGGTGTTTGGGGAAGGGGTGCTGGAAGAGCTTTGTCGTGTGGGATGAGTCCCTGGTCCCTGGGGAGGTTATGGCTATTGGTGCAGGCATGGGGCTGCAGGAGGTCTGGGGCTGTGGAATCCTAGACAGAAATCCTGGATAGGATGCTAGCCCACACTTGCTTTTTCTAGGGTAAACTGAGACCTTGAAAGGTAAAGGCCCAGCTCTGGCCTGTCTCTGGGAAACATCAGGTTTTGCGCTAATAAGCCAGGGCTTCCACAGAGTCCGCACAGGCATGGCTCATTTTGCCAGGCATCCGGTAGGTGCTGAGTGCATGTAGCAGGCCTTATTGGTGCCACCTGGGGAATGGCAGGCAGGCGGTGGGTACAGAATTTACCCCCCACACGTCTTGTCTCACTCTTCGGAACCACTGTGGAGCAAAGCATTTTAAGATTCTCAGGCAAAAAGATATTCCCGGGGTTCCAGGTAAGTGGGCCTGTTTCCATGGTAATTTGGAAACTTCTGTCTCTAACCGGCCAATCAAGAGCCGCCAGGATCAAAGGGTATCGTCCCCCGCCACCGGGGCGCGGCGCTTCCTGGGAAATGGAGTTCTATTTGGCAATTTCTTCTCTCTGTTTTCGTTGCTGAACTACAAAGACCAGAAGTCTTTTCGCTCACGTGTTTAGGGGCGGGTTCTCAGGTAGCGAATCGGCAGTCAGAAGCAGCCGGAGCCCGGATGCTTAAGGCGGGCTGTAGAGGAGGAGAAGGCGGTGATTGGGTGGCTTTGGCCAGCCTCTGCGGGAGTATTGAGTTCTCTTAAGTCTTGCGGAAGGTGGGTGACTGCGCTGTGCCGGGAGAGCGCGCAGGTTAGGCGTTCATAGTCACCGAACAGGAGGTAAGCGCGGAGGCCCGAAGCGGCCCCACCACGTGGGGCGTCACTAGCCTCTGTGTTGGGTCCGGCTCGCGGGAAGCCCCAGTCAGTAGGAGAGACGGGCAAAGGCCCCATTACGGGCCTGCATGTGTTCGCTAACGGAGGCAGCGTGAAACGCGGAGAGAACCCAGGCCCGGCACCGGTAGGGAAACCTTGCCGGGGGAGGAGGTGCTGTCTGAGCTGAGACCTGAAGACGGAGGGACGTTTGGGGGTGGCGGTATTGCGGTGGAATGGCTTGCGCAAAGGCAACGATGAGAAATAGCCTGGTGTGTGAATGTTCTGCAGGTGATTGGTGTTGGTGCAAATCTTATTGAAAATGCTGTGTGAATTAGATCGTGGAAGATTTTATGGGCTCTTTAAGGAGTTTGGACTTTGTCCTGAGGGCAGTGAGGAGCCACGGAGGGATTTCCAGAAGGGAAGGGGCCCAATTTGCTGCCAGCTGGGAATAGATTGACGGGAAAAAGACTAGGGTCTGGGAGCCCAGGATGACAGCTGTGGTATCCTAGGCAGGAGATGTCGGGGATGGAGCAGGGCAGGGGCCTTGGATGGGAGGGGAGGATGAATGTCGGTGGGGGAGACTTCCAGAAGGCTGAGTTGACAGGCTGTGTGGGAGAGGGAGGCGAAGACGGGCGCGAAAGGGATCTCTCCAGCACTGTGGGACAGTGCCTGACATATCAAAAATGCTTATAAAACTTTTTTTTTGAATGAACGGTCGTAGGAAGCAGGTACTACTATGATCTCCCTTTTGCAAATAAGATTACTAATGGTAGAGAAAATTAAGTAACTTGCCCAGGATCACATGGCTAGGAAGTGGAGGGCTCAGGATTTGTGTGTGAACTATTGACTTAGCAAGGTGCAGGATGAACCTCAAGACATCAGCAGGAGTCAAATCATGTGGGTCCTGTGAGGAATTTGTGATGAGCATGGAAATATATATTCCCAATTTCTGTTTCTAGCCCAGAACCCCTCTCCTGGCCTGTTGACTGACTGCCAACATGATAATCTCCTCCTGGATATCTAGAGATATTGAGAGTAATCTTTGCGAAATTGAATTCCTGGTTTTTTCCCCAAACATTCTCACTAAATGCCACCTCCATTCTTTTCAGACCAAAAGCTTGGGAGTAGTCCTTGGTTCCCCTCTTTGTCTTTTATCCATGTCTGGTCCATCAGCAAATACCTTCAAAGGATATTCAGAATCGGACCATTTCTTCCCACCTCCACTCCTGTCACCCTGGCCCTGTCCACCCTTATCTCCTGCCTAGACCTCAGTGGTCTATTTGCTCCCCACTGTCTGTTTCTCACATGCAGCCAAAGGGACACTGTGAACACCTGGGTCTGGTCACATCCCTTCCCTGCTCGGTACCCTGTGGTTCCATCTCACAGAAAGTAAATGCCACGTTCCTCTCCATGGCCCGCAAGGCCCTGCATTATCTGTCCCTGTGGCCTGACATCATATATTCCCTTCTCCTTGTTCCCTCTGTTCCAGCCACACTGGCCTCAGGGCCTCTGCACTTGTTGTTCTCTTTACGTTGAACACTCTTCTCCCGAATAGTCAAGGCTCACCACCATCATCTCCTTTAGGTCTTTACTCAGATGTTACTTTCTCCTTGAGATCTTTCTTGACCACTCTTCTAGAATGGTGCCACAAATATTTGTATCTGGGCTTCCCTGGTGGCGCAGTGGTGAAGACTCCACCTGCCAATGCAGGGGACATGGGTTCGAGCCCTGGTCCGGGAAGATCCCACATGCCGCGGAGCAACTAAGCCTGTGCGCCACAACTACTGAGGCCCGCGTGCCTAGAGCCCGTGCCCTGAAACGAGAAGCCACTGCAGTGAGAAGCCCGCGCACCGCAACAAAGAGCAGCCCCCGCTCGCTGCAACTAGAGAAAGCCCATGCGCAGCAACAAAGACCCAACGCAGCCAAAAATAAATAAATTTATTAAAAAAAAATTCATATCTGTCTTCTCTTTAGCTTTTTCCTTAGGATTAATCATATCACTGCTTAACACGTTGCATAATCTATTTATCTTGTTTACTGTCTGTCTCCCCCCGTAGTAGATCATGAGCTTCATGAGGACAGGAGCTTTTGTCTACTCCATGCTTTATGTCTAGCACCTAGAAGAGCTCTTGACATGTAGTACAGGCTCAATAACTATTTATTGAATGAATGGATGGATGATTTCAGTAGTACAATTCCCGATCCTAGTATTCTAGGGACTCTGTTGATCCCCTATGCACAGAACCTTAAGGGGCTGCCTTAAAGTTTTCTGAGGTCTCAGACATTCAACAAACATTTCATCTTGCCTCTGCTTTGTGCTCAGGATTGAGAATACAGCAGAGAACAAAACAGTTTCCCTCTCCCCAGAGAGCTCACAGTCTCCGGGGTGGAGGTTCAGATTGTCAATTTACCACGCAAATATGAAATTACAGAGAAAGGTAGAGTGTCATAAGAGCACTTAACAGGAAGTCTAATCTGGACCCTAGGAAGTGAGGTTTGAGGTGATGGGGTAGGCATTAACTTTGCTAAGAGGTAAGTGTGTGTGTGGTGCTTGGAACCTAGAGGCTGAGGGGGAGCAAGAGGCCAGACCATGTGGATCCTGTAAGGAGTCTGTGTCCTTACCCCCACGTGCAGTGGGAAGTTGTAGAAGATTTTTTTTTTTTTTTGGCCTCTCCACGCGGCTTCCCGGAATTCCCAGGGAAGTTGTAGAAGAATTTTAAACAGTGGAAGCAGGCATGGTTGGTTACTGTGTGTTAAAAACTCCCCCAGGCTGTAGTGTGGGGAATTGGCTATAGGGGATTAAGGATTGAAGTAGACCAGTGAGGAGGCTGCTACTAAAGAAGACCGCGTGTTCTTTCCTGCTTCTCCCATGAAGAGGTGGGGTCTCCTCCTCCCTTTTAATCTGGGCTGGTCTGTGAGTTGTTTTGACCCACAGAATGCAGTGGAAGTGATGCTCTGCTGGTTGGGAGGCCTGGGCCTTAAGGGGCCTGGCAGCTGTGCTTTTTTACTCTCTTGGAGCCCTGGGCCACCGTAGAAAGAAGTCCAGCTCCCTCACTGGAGAGAGATGTGGAAAGAGAGAGGCCCAGTTATCCCCCACCTCTTCCACTGTTTTAGCCGATGTGCTAAATCACACGAGTGATGCCATCTTAGATAGTCTAGCCCAGCTCCCAGCTGACACCATGTGGCGTTGAGACGAGGCATCCTGAGTCAGAGCCTTGTCCAAACTACAGAATTGGAAGCAAATAAATGGTTGCTATTTTAAGCCACTGTGTTTTGAGGATGACTTGTTACCCAGCAATAGGTAACTGAAACAAACAAATGTTTTTTGAGATCTTACCATTTTATGTATTAGCTCATTTAATCCTCATAGTCATTCTATGTGGTAATATTATTATTTCCTTTACATGTAGAGGGAACCAGGGCACAGAGAAGTTAGTGGAGTACTAGCAAGATACCTGACACATAGTAAGTGCTGAGCATGTGATAGCTATTATCAGCAGCATGTTCATCAGCGTTAAAATTTCCATGATTGTTAAGTGATAGTAAAAGGAATTAGAGCGTTATTAACCTAGTTACTAGCGGTATGATTTTAAATAAGTGCCTTCACCTTTCTGAGGTTCAATTTCTTCACTGTAAAATGGAAATTATAATACTTTTCATCTCAGAGGATTATTGTGAGGAGCACAGGGTCTGACAGGGGGCAAACATCTAATATACAGCAGGGATGATAATTACTACAAAGCACGCATCCAAGTGTGTTGTGGCCACAAGGATGAAGCTATTTTCTTGGAAGGCCTAGTGGAGAGACAGAAAGGCATCAGGTCCTTGGTGATGTTGTCAAAGTGCTGGATCAGGCTTCACCTGAAATGAGTTACTTCAGGACTTTCTTATTAGGGAATCCAATAAATCTTTTTTTTTTTTAATCATTTAAGCCCAGTTGAATTGGGCTTTCTGTTACTTGGAACCAACATCCTGATTCCTGGGTTCTGTTATTTGTTGATTCATCAGATATGAAATACTGTTTAAAGCACTGTTTTAGGTGCTGGTATTATAATGGTGAACAAGACCCTCAAAAGCCCTGTCCTCGTGGAACTTACATTCTAGTGGGGAAGGTAGACGATTTTTTTTAAAAATAAATTTATTTATTTTATTTTTGTATGCGTTGGGTCTTCGTTGCTGTGCGCGGGCTTTCTCTAGTTGCGGCGAGCGGGGGCTACTCTTCATTGCGGTGTGCAGGCTTCTCATTGCAGTGGCTTCTCTTGTTGCGGAGCACGGGCTCTAGGCACACGGGCTTCAGTAGTTGTGGCACACGGGCTCAGTAGTTGTGGCTCGCGGGCTCCAGAGCGCAGGCTCAGTAGTTGTGGCGCACGGGCTTAGTTGCTCCGCAGCATGTGGGGTCTTCCCAGACCAGGGCTCGAACCCGTGTCCCCTGCATTGGCAGGCGGATTCTTAACCGCTGCGCCACCAGGGAAGCCCCGAAGGTAGATAATTTTTAAAGATTAATATTAGTGATATGAGCTATGAAGGCTGAGGATAGGGATAGAGAGTGACAAGAGCTGCTATTTCAGGTGGAGGGGTTCAATAAGATATCCTTGAGGAAATGTTATTGGTGGAGGGACCTGACAAAAAAGGGAGGAAGCCAGCTGTGCGCCTGTTTTGGGAAGAAGGACATTCCAAGTGGTACAAACAGCAAGTTCAAAGGCCCTGAGGTGTGCTCGGTGTGTGGGAGGAGCAGAAAGGAGTGAAGTGGACCAGACTGAGCCCGTTGAGCGGGAGGGAGATGAGGGCAAGGGGGCCTGCGGGGCTGGATGGGCCTTGGGAAGGGCTTGAACTTGATTGGCAGTGAGATGGGAAGCAGTTGGAGCATCCTGAGCTGAAGAGTGATGTGATCTCCCGTCCTAACGGGATTCCTCTGGCTGCCATATGGGCACCAAGGTGGACGCAGGGCTCCAGCGAAGAGGCTGCTGCACTAGTGCAGCCGAGAGACGATGGTGGCTTGGCCAGCGTGGTAGCAGTGGAAGTGGGCAGATGTGGTTGGTTTGGGGGTGTAATTTGAAGGAAGGAGTGGGCAGGATTTAGGTGTGGGGGGAGAAAGGGGAGTCAACGACCGTAAGATTTTTAGCCTGAGCAGAGGGCCTGTAGCTGTGGGAGCCTGTGGACATGGTAAGCGTCCCAGCGGGATGAGCAAGCAGCACGATACAGGAGTCTGGCATCCAGGGGCGAGTTCTGGGCTGGAGATACAAACTTGGGAGTCATTGGCATTTTCACGGTAGTAAGGCCCAGGATGAGATCACTAAGGAAGGGAGTGTGGGTGGCACTGAGGTCTGGGAGTGGGAGCAGCGAGCTCTGTGGGGAGGTTACTGCAGTCGTCTAGGCGAGAGATGACGGTGGCCTGGACCAGGGCATAGGCAGGCGTGAGCAGTCGTCTGGATGCACTTTGAAGGCAGAACCCACGATGGATTGGTTGCGGGTGATGACAAAGAAATGGACCAGGGCCTCCCGAGATCAGAATAGAGTCAGAACTTGGGGCAGCGACTCTGCTTCCCTCCTTCCCCAGGCCCTGTGGTCTCCGCTGCTCTTTGCATCTGCTGCTTCCTCTGTTTGCAGGCAGCTGGGCTGGCCCTGGGTGGGCTCTTGCCCTGACTTTATGCGACCTTCCAGTGCAGTGCCCCACAGCCCTTCTGTCCCCATTCCAAACTCCCCCAGACAGAACTCTGATTGCTGGGGTCCAGCATCCAATCCTGCTCAACCCGCTGTAGCTAGAGGATTCCTACAGTGATGTCTGTCTGCTGGGAAGGGCTGTGGGCTGGGCGGTCGCCTCAGATCTTCACACAGTGTTCCTGATAGTTGGTGTATTATGGGCAGGCGTTGGGCGTGATTTGACCCTGTTTTGGTAGGTGGGTGGGACAGACCATTTACGTAGCCTTAGACTCATCCTGGGTTGGGTGATGGGGCAGGGGAAACCAGGAAGGTGGGGTCCGGCAGGCTCTGGCTCAGAAGGGTTAGGGTCGGGTTGGGAGAGGTGGTGGGGCTCCAGCACAGCTTCTGCCACCTGGGGGTGCTCCCACAGTAAGGGACACACAGCGATGACTGAGATAGCCTCCATGCTGCCCTCACAGAGCACACATGAGGGGGGACTACCCCTTACCAGATGGGGTCAGGGTGGGAAGGGGGAGCCCAGAGGAAGCACCTGACCTAGTTGAAGGTATCAGGGAGGACTTCCTGGAGTAGAGACCCCATGAGATGAGACCTGAAGAGTCAGATGAAGGGAGTTCGGGACTCTGCCGGTGACTGCTTGTAGCCCAGTTAGTAGATACTTTAAATTTTTTTTTTTTTAATAACTTTAGATTTACAGAACCGTTGCAAAGATAGTACAGAGACTTCCCATATACCTTACACTCAGCGTCCCCTAATGTTGGCATCTTACTTAATTGCAGTACATTTGTCAAAACTAAGAAATGAACATTGATTAGTATTCTACTACTGAAACTCCCGACTTCGTTCATATTCCACCCGTTTTTCCACTAATGTTCTTTTTCTGTTCCAGGATGCAATCCAGGGTACCCTGTTGCGTTTATTCATCCTGTCTCCTTGGTCTCTTCCAATCTGTGACGGTTTCTCAGTCCTTGTTTTCCATGACCTTGACAGTTTTGAGGAGTACCGGTCAGGTGTTTTGTAGAATGTCCCTCAGTCTGGGATTGTCTAATGATTGTCTAATGTTTTTCTCATGGTTAGACCGGGATTGTACGTTTGGGGAAGAATATCACTCAGGTGATGGTAACCCGGATCACTTCGTTGCAGCGGTGTCTGCCAGGTTTCTCAACTGGTAATCTGACAGGTTTTCCCTTCCCTTATGCTGTTTAGAAGCAGGTCACAAAATCCAGCCCGTAAGCTCCAGTTCCTGGAGGGAAAATATCAAAGAATTTGTGTTCATATTGTCAAAACCACTACAGTAATTGATAAACACGGGAAGATCTTTTGAGGCTGTGCAAATGTCCTATTTCTCCTCAAAGTTCCACCCGCTAATTTTGGCATTCATCTGTGGACCTTGCCTGCAAAAATCATTACTGTGGTGTTCTAATGATACTTTTCTCTTTTCCTCATTTCTCCTACATGAATTACTGGGAATTCTTCTGTAGGAAGGTTTGTCCCTTCTACCCCATTTATTTTATTTGTATAATCATTAATTTATATCAGTATGGACTCATGGGTATTTATTTTATTCTTTGGGTATAACCCAATACTATCATAATTAACTTTTTCACTCAAATTGTTCCAGTTTTGGCCCTAGGGGCTCTTTCAGGTTGGCTCTGTATTCTTTATTCTTTTTATTCTTTTTTTTTCCTGAGCACTTCCTTACTTTTTGGCACCATAAGATGCTCCAGGCTTACGTGGCATTTTCCTAGCCCTAGCCCCAGCCCTAGAATCAGCCCCTTTCCAGGGAGCCCTGGTTCCTTTGATGGAGAATGGTATTAGAAACCAAGGTCTGGACACTGAGTGTGGTCATTGCTGCTGAGGTGTCCTGTTTCTAGTCCCTCTCAGCTGACAGAGCTGGGGAAAATGTATGTGTACAAACCCATGGATACACACATCTATATTTCTGTGTGTGTGTATATACAGATATAGATATCTTGTATAAAAATAAACCTCAGTCCATACTGCTATCTCTGACTAATCCATCTCCAGAGGGTTCATTCTCACCTTCCCCCCTCATTTTCTTTGTAACTTCTTTCTCTGGCAATGAGAAACCTGGCTCAGTGGGCACTTTTTGGTGTTCATCTTATGGGCCGTCTTGGCAGGAATTGGCAGTGTTGGCCATTCCCAGCTTCCGTAAGGATACTCTCTCCCGGGTTTCTGCGACAATCCTGTCCCCTGGTTTTTCTCCTGTCTTGCTTCTTTGCAAGAAGTTCCTGTTTTCGCCGACCTCTTAAATCTGGCGGGCTCTTCTCTCCTCCCACCCCGGGCCGTCTTACCCTCTTCTGTGGTCTGTTTCCTGTCTCTGTGCTGATGATGTCCACTCTCTGCCCTTAGCTCCACCTCCTCCCTGGGCCCCAGACCTCAGGGTCCTGAGGCCTCAGGAAGCCCTGTCCCCATTCTGCCCTCAGGCCCGGGTGATCCCTGCGCCCCTAATACTCACCGTGTCCCACACTGCAGACCTGCTCCGCCTCCAGGTCCCTATCTTAGGGGTGGTACCTCCACACCCCAGGCTCCCAGGGAGAGCCCGGGGCTTCATCCTTGATGCCTCCCTCCCCGTCCCCACCCTGCGGCCCAACCCGTCATCCTCCAGAGCTTGACCACTAGGACTCCTGGACATTTCTCCTACCTGCCCCTTCTCGCCTTTCATGGCCCTGCCTTGGGCTAACCCTGTCCTCTCCCACCTTGTCTCTGCCTGGCCTCCCATCTCACTGTTTAACCCACCTCCCACTTGACAGCTGAGGGATTTTTGTGAAACAGAACTGATCATGCCTTCCTGCTTGAAGCCTTTCCATGTTTCTCCAGAGTCCTTAGGACCAAGTCCTAACTCCTTAGACTAATGCTGAAGACTTGGTGTGATCTGGCCCCTGACTGTCGCTCAGCCTGTCTCCCTGGCCGCCTGAGCTGCAGACACACTGAACTTCCTCTCTTCCCTTGAGCATGGCCAGTGCTCTCACCTGGGCCTCGGCATGGACCCTCTCTTGGCCCCAGCAACCTTCAGCCCAGCCAGTGCTGCCCAATCCACACACCTCCCACTTTCTTCCCACTCATATTACTTTGAAACACTCCCAGACATCATCTGGAAAGATGATGAACAAGATGTAACCAGTGGTCATTTCTGAGTGTTGGAAGTAGGGGAGTTGCAAAATTTTTTTGCAACAAACAAACACGTTTTCGCTGACCACTAACATAACACACCAAGAGCTGTTGCGGGAGAGAGAGTTAACTAAACAAGAAGAAAGTCACATGCTGTTTGAGTCTAAGAGGAAGAGACCTCTCAAGAATCATTTGTATTACCTACAAAATCCTGCCAGGCAGGAAGAGAACAGAGGTGTGTTTCTCAGCACACTGTAACAGTCACCTCAGACTGGACTTTGGAGGAGTGCTTGTAAGATTCCTTTCGAAATCACATCAACTTAGGGAACTTTCTACCGTTAATTTTCACAGTTATCATTATAGACAGGACTTATGTAATTTAGACATAAATTGTTTGACAAGCATTTGGAACAACTGACTTGTAGAAAAGGATTTTGTACGTCTAAAGGAAGGTTACTAAAGTACATTGGTGTTGGGAGAATTCTTGTCTTATCCTCTGATATCAGTGAAATCTGTGTAAAGGAACTATGGACGCATCTGCTTTGAGACCTTTTGCAGCTTTACATCTGGCTGGCACGTGCTTTAATAATCACTGCCCACGTTTACATGGCGCTGCTTCATGCCAGGCACCAGTGTAAGCCCTTTGCATGTATGAATTCAGTAATAACCTCACATGGCCCTTAGGAGGCAGCTGCTGTCATTATCCCAGTTTTTCAGTGAGGCATTTAGAGTTTAACTCAGTTGCTTCAGGTTCCAGAGCTAGTAAGTGGCAGCTTTGATCCCAGGATTTGATCCCAGGAATTTGATCCCAGGAATACCGTTGGTTTTGTTGTCTGTGCCTTCAACCCCCTTCCTCCTGGACCTGGACTCCATTCTTAAAGGAGAAGCTCATGTTCGTTCTTTTTTTTTTTTTTTTTTTTGTGGCCTCGCGGCACAGCTAACAGGATCTTAGTTCCCTGACTAGGGATTGAACCCCGGGCCTCCGCAGTGCAAGCCCGCAGTGCTCAGCACTGGACCTCCAGGGAGGCCCCTGAGATGTTCACAGTTGTGAATACTGCAATTTCTTCTTTTCAGAAGAGGTTAAATGACTTTCTTTTCTAGTTGCCAAAAATCTGTTTTCAACATCCCCAATTACTTGCAAAGAGAAACACTTTTAACTTTTCTTTTTTAAGGGCAAATTTCAAACATGCGCAAAAGCAGAGAGAAAAGTCTAATGAACACCCATCACGCAGCTTCGGCAGTTAACCGGCATGCGGCCATTCTCGTTCCATCCATGTCCTGCGCCTTGGCCTCCCCTGCTCAGTTAATCTGAAAGCAAATCCAGGTATGTTTTATTAAAAGACATTGCCTTTAAAGAAAAGGGGACCTACAGTTCCCTGCCCCACGTCCTCCCCCTTCTGGCAAACTGAACACCTTCCTGATTCTCTCTTCCCTCTCCCCTCATTTTCCAAATGCAGACACACCTGTGCAGGATGTGATACTATCACTGGCTCCGTCCCTGGCTCTCCCATTTCCTGAAACCCTACCCACCCCCGGGCATTTTTCCACGTTGCCCTGAAGCCTGAAAATGGCCCTCCTAGTGACCGTGGATGGCTGGTGCTGCCTGGCAGGCCCATCCCCTGCAGAGGGACATTTAATCTATGTGTGGCTTTCTGCCGTGATAGTGGCCTCTTCCTTATTTGGATTATTTTCTGGATGCTCCCTCCACTCAAGCCAGGTCAGGCCTCCTGTAACACCCCTTGCACTCTGTAACTTCAAGCACAGTATGTTTAACATAGTCGAAATGAAACAGGGATTTGGGTACTTATCTATTAATTGCCTGGGAGCTCCATGACTCAGGTCTGTCTTTATCCCTGCTGTGTCCCCAGCATCACCCAGCACAGGGCCTGGCACACAGTAGGCTCTCAGTAACGGGAATGAATGAATGATTGCCAAGGTCAATATCTGGGCGTTTATCATGAGGGCAATAGGAAGCCACAGAAGTGTTTTAGGCACAACTGGACCCATTTTTCTCAAACTAATGTGCATATAAATCCCGTGAGATCTTGTTAAAATGCAGATTCTGAGTCAGTGGGTCTGGGGAGGGGCCTGAGGTTCTGCATTCCTAACAGGCTCCCAAATGATGCCAATGCTTCGCGTCACAAGGCTCTTGCTGTGCTGTTCAGTAAGGCAGCCACCAGCCACATGTGGCTGTTAAGGATTTGAACTGTGGCTGGTGTGACCTGATATGTGTTCTAAGTGTAAAATACCAGCCAGATTTCAAAGACTTAGCACATGTAAAAATCTCATTAATAGTTTTTATACTGATCACATGTTAATATGGTAATGTTTTGGATATATCAGGTTAAATAAAATGTTATTAAAATTCATTTTACCTGTTTTTGGTTTTTGGCTTTTGGTTTTTAATGTGGCTACTAGAAAATTTTAAATTACATCTGTGGTTCTCATTATGTTTCTCTTGGATCGTGCTGGTCTAGAACACGCCAGACTCTTTCTCACCTCTAAGCATTTGTACATGCTTTTCCCTCTTTCTGAAGCACCCCCCCCCCTTTCTCCCTACCTCCTCTTCACAACTAATTGCACACATCTTTCAGGTCTCAAGATGTCTCCTCCTCCAGGAAGCCCCCTTGAGCCCCCAGGGTGGGTCAGGTATCCGTTTTGGGCTTCTGCTCTCTGGGTTTCCCCCATCCCAGCCCTGACCATCTGTGATGTCAGCGTCTTAAACGTCTGTCTTCCGGAGATTGGAGACAAGATGGCGGAGTAGAAGGACTTGAGCTCACCTCCTCTCATGAAAACATCAAAATCACAACTAACTGCTGAACAACCATCAACAAAAAAAGACTGGAACCTACCAGAAAAGATATTCTATGTCCAAAGACAAAGAAGAAGCCACAGGGAGACAGTAGGAGGGACACTTTCACGACATAAATGTCTGTCTCCCTCTTTAGAAAGATAAATGCATGAGGATGGGGACAAAGTCTGTTCTGGTCACCACTTTTATCTCCAGAACCTGGCACAGAGTCAGTAATATCTGTTAACTGAATTAAGAAATGACAAGTAAGATGTGGGTCATGCGCACTTGTAACTCTTGAACTGGACCATGAAGCCAGCTCTCGAGGTCTTGTTTTGATGTGCCCTGACATCAGCGCAGCATTTTGAACTGCTTTAACTTTTATTGGGTGTACAGTAGACATGTTGTGAATCTCATCAGCACATGCACCAGGTGAGATGTCCAAGGAAGTATGTAATAGCACTGACAGCAAAAAATCGGAAACCTGATGTCCACTAAAAGGAGAATGGATAAATTGTATATTCACACAGTGGAATATTATGCAGCAATGAAAAGGAAGGAACTACAGGTGCACAAGAAAAATAATGTGTGAAAGGAGCAAAATTCAGAAGATTTCATATAGGATGATACTATTTTATAAAGCTCAAAACCAAGCACACCGAATTATTGTTTAGGCATTTGAAAATATGTGATAAAACTGTATCTTAAAATAGCAAGGGGGAGAGGGAATCTTTTGGGATTGGTTGCACTGTGCAGTTAAAATGGGTATAGTTTATTGTGCGTAAATTATACCTCAGGAAAGCTGAATTAAAAAGGAGAGTGGGCAGAACAGACTACCTGTTGTGCCTCTGGATATACTGTGTAAGGAGGTGATGCTGGGGGCAAATGCCACCATATGGTGACTCACCTGTCATGCTGAGGAGGTCAGGCAGAAGAAAGGACTTGAGCCACCTAATCACTGAGCCAGGTAAGGGACTTTGCTTCCTGTGCTATGTCTCCAGTTCCAGTTCCATGCCTGGTGATTATTTGGCGCTCAATAAACATAGGTACTTTTAAGTAAAATTCTTTTGGAAGTAAAATATAATTTTCTTAACTGTTTGAATTTAACAACCCCCAAAACACCTTGCCTCTGGAGTGCTTGCTGTGTGAAGTAACGCATTTCCTTCTGATTCAAGCCCTTTTGACTTGGATCCTCTTATCTGTAGCCAAACACATCTTAACTGGTGACCACGTGGTGAGTGAGTTAACTGCTAACATTTTAGGGGTGTTAAAAAACAAAATTTATGGGGGGTGGGGTGGAAGGGAGGCTCAAGAGGGAGGGGATGTATGTATACATATAGCTGATTCACTTTGTTCTACAGCAGAAACCAACCCAACATTGTAAAGCAATTATGCTCCAATTAAAAAAAAATAAAGACTTTTAAAAGAAAAAAATTTTCCCTGGGTAAATTGAGATCTAATTGGCGCTATTTAAAAATTCATGAATTGGGCAGCATTCTATATGGCAGACAGATATTCCTGGAAGTTACACAACATGGAAGGCTTTTGTAGTAAGGAGGATGGGACAAGGAAACGAAGTTATCAGCAAGGAAGAAATGAAAGTTCATTGGCGGAAAACAAAAGTTGAGGTGACCCTGGCTTCTCACTGGCTGAGCTGTGGTGTTTTCCATTGGCTGGGCTTGTTGCAAGACAAGAAGGAAGGCTTCCTTCCCCCTGCTAGGGTAGTAAAGTAGTTGTGCTTCCTGTTTGGGAGTGCAAGGTACCTCTCTTCCTGCTGGGGTCAGTAACTGGCATCTTCCTGTCTGGGTAATTGGTACTCCTCCTGTCTGAGGTAATTGACAATGAGTGGTAGGGCATGAGACCTCCCTCTACAGGCCTCTCTGACTCCAATTTTAGTTGGTTTCCTTTTATTAATTTTCACAGGGGAACTAAGTTTAGGGAGGTTTGTTAAGCAGCAGTAGGTAACTGATACACCCCCCTCTCCCCAAGGATAACCACTGTGCTGACTTCTAATGCTGTAGTGTTTTTTTTTTTTCCCCAATTCTTTACTTTGTATAAAAGAAATAATAAAGTGTTATCAACCTCCGGGTTTCCTCTTTTTTCATGATCTCTGTGCTTGGACCCATCTTACGAGTGTTTAATGAGTGGGCACACACTTTGGCTTCCTGGTGCCCCTTCCTTTGAAGGTGGTGTAGTGGACATTGGTTATATTGGCCTGTCCAACATCCATTCATATTTCTGGTTGCAGCACCCCAAATTATCCCTCACTCTTCATCTGTGTGTTTGGGGGGCAGCAAAGTCCACCTGCTGGTTCTCTAGGGATGAGCCCATAACCTAGGCCTGGCTAATGAGAATCTTCCATCTCCCCGACCACAATGACTGTTCAGAAATGGGCCTGTGATCTGAACCTGGCCAGTGAGAGCCAGGGTGGGCTTCTGCTGAGCTAGTAGGGAAGGGGAACTCCTTTTATCATATGGTTTCCCAGCTGGTAGAATCTAAGGCCAGAGCTGCTAGGGGCCCATTGTGAAAGGAGAGCTTGCCTGGGAATGAAGACAACACAAGAAAGGAAGGCAGAGCTGGGAGACGGAAAGAGAAAGAGAATCCTAGCTACCTCCTTGGCCCTGGGTCCACCTGTACCTGAAGGCAAACTTAACCTGTTTCAATTAGATCAGTCTATAAATATCTTTTCTGCTTAAGCCAGTTTGAATTTGGGTTTTCTGTTATTTGTAGCCCAAAGAGTCCCTGCAGGGG
This sequence comes from Eubalaena glacialis, assembly GCF_028564815.1. Taxonomy (NCBI): domain Eukaryota; kingdom Metazoa; phylum Chordata; class Mammalia; order Artiodactyla; family Balaenidae; genus Eubalaena; species Eubalaena glacialis. Next base: position 56,776,892 of record NC_083733.1, on the reverse strand, counting down.
GTTATGCACATGGAGTTGTTTAAAAAGACCCAGTCAACATTTCCATTAGCTGGACCCAGTCCTCGTGTGGAAAAGGCAGTGTAACAGTACAGAAGTTCTCACACTGTGGAATCTAGGCCAGGCCCACCAGCATCACCTGGGACCTTATGAGAAATGCAAATTCTTGGGTTCAACTTTAGCGAATCACAAACTTGGAATGGGTTCCGGCAAGAGTGTTTCGAGAAGCCCGCCAGGGGCTGTGTGCTAGTCAGAGCATCACCACAGGTGAGCATGGCGGGAGAGAAACAGCACAGGCCTGAGGTCCAAGTTGTGTCTTTGCCTGTCTCTGTCTGGCCCTCTGATTTCAGGTAGTTACATAAATCACCCTGCTTCACATTTCCTATCTGGAAAATGGTGCACTTCTATTTGTTAGTACTGTTATGTGGGCCAATGAGTTAATAGAGGTAAATCGTTCCGAATAGTGCCTGGCACATAGTCCACGCTCATTAAAGTTAGATCCATGGTTTTCAGACTTCGTTGGACATTAGAATCACCTTGGAGGGCTTGTTAAAACATTGATTGCTCGGCCCTCCCCTCCCCTCAGAATTTCTGATTCTCACTGAGGGGAGCCTGGAAATTTGCATTTTTAACTAGTTCCCAGGTCAAGATGCTGCTGGTCCGAGGGACCCTGCTTTGAAAACCAGAGTCAGATGTTACTGCTGGTGGTCTCCAACTCCCTTTCTGGTGGTTCGGCAGTCACCTCAGGTGCTCTGGAATCGCTCTTTTCCACTGACTCAGGCTTCTTTCTCCTCCTCTCCCTCCCCTCTGGCATCAGTTTTGATAGCTGGATTCTCTGCTGGTAATTGGAGCTCTGAGCCCAGCTTTCCGCTGGGAGTAGCCCCAGCCTCCACCTGTTCAGGGAAGCTGATTGATGGTTCCTTCAACCACAACTGCTCCTTTTTTGTCTGCCTTCAGAACTGTCTCCAGCTTTCTTATATAAGCAGACCCCTTTCCTCCTAACCTCTGGTAGGCTGCATTTGCCACATCATCCCTGACACTGGCTGTCCAACCCCCATCACAGGCATTTCTTTGCTTTGCTAATACAAATGGCTTTAAATGCAGAGCCAATTAAGCTCCCCACCAACAAGCTCCTCTATAACTTGACCTGTTAGCTAGAGCAAGAAGGTCAGTGTGGCTGGAGCTGAGAGTGAGGGAGAAGGATGGCAGGAGATTAGGTCAGACATATAGGCAGAATGTAGATTGTACAAGGCTTTACATGTCATGAGAAGAACTTAGGCTCTAACCTAATAGTGGTAAAAATTTTAAATCATTTAAAAACTTGTGACATATAGTATATCTATGTGTATATACACACACATTTATACACGTGTACACAGTTGAAAAAAATTATACACTGAACACACGTGTAGCCACCACATAGGTAAGAAACAGGACGTTGCCAGTCAAAACCTTCCCTAACATTTGTGGATCCTGGACCAACAGTGCAAATGGAGGCTCCCTACCTATAGCTCTCGCCCTCTCTTCCCATTCCTGTCTACATCCTGAACCCTTGTGGGGTCATCCATGCATGTGTGAGGACACCCTAATCTGCATGGTGGAGCTTGGTCCATCTCCTCAGACCACCTCTTGCCCACCCCTTGGATCTAGAGGTGTGCACACCGGCATGACCTGCCCTGGGTTTGGGGGCAAGATAGACTATGACAAGGTCCACACGGGTGCTGGAAGCAGGTTCAGGAACACCTGGGTAGAGGATTCTAGAGAACTGGGTCCTCCGTGCATGGCCTGGAACTGCATTATCCAAGAAGGTAGCCGCTAGTCACATATGGCTATTTAAATTAATAAAATGAAATAAAATTTAAAATTGAGTGCCTCAGTTACGCTAGCCACACTTGAAGTGCTCATTAGCCACAGCTGGCTACTGTCTATTGCACTGGACAGTGCAGATATAGAATGTCTATAATTGCAGAATGTTCTATTGGACCGTGCTGGTTGGGAAGGAGGAGTGGTTTGGGTTCCATAAGACAGGACAGTATGACTCCCCCCCCGCCCCCACCGCAACTGGAAGAAAGGGCAGGCAGGAGAAACTGCCTGTGAGAGTAACCAGATGTTGGATTTAACAGACAAAGCCTTCAAAGTAGCCATTATATAAATATGTCCCAATAACTAAAGGGAATCATGACTTAAAAAGTAAAAGTAAGGTATGATGATAATGACTTAACAAATTTAAAATATCAATAAAGAATTAGATATTATAAAATAGAACCAAATGGAAGTTAGGAGCTGAGAAGTGCAATAACTGAAATGAAAAAATCACTAGAGGGGCTCAATAGTAGATCTGAGCTGACAGGAGAAATAATTAACAAACTTGAAGAGAGATATTATGTATTCTAAAGAACAAAGAGAAAAAAGAATGAAGAAACAAAATAAACAGAGCCCAGAGAAAAGTGGGACACCATTTAGCAAAACAGTATACACTTAATGGAGTGCCAAAAGGAGAGGAGAGAGAGAGAGAGCAGAAGAAAAATTATTCTAAGAAATAATGGTGTATACACACACACAACACATGCAAACATACATACATGTACATATAGTATTGTTGGGCCTATAACATATAGAATGGTACTATAACTGCCAACAACAGCACAAAGGAAGTACATTAAAGCAAAGTTGTATTGGGCTAAGGAGAGGACTCCAGATGGTAATGTGAAATGAACAAGAACAAATGAAGAGAACAAGAAATGGTAAGTAAGAAGGTTAATATAACAAAAGCTATAAATATATGCTTGCTCTCCTCTCTTCTCTCATCCTCTTTAAAAGACATAACACTATATAAAGTAATAACGCATTCTTGGTAACATTTATAGATGTAAAATGTATACCAATAATACAATACAAAGGGGGGAAAGGTAATAGAACTCTACAGGAGGGACTTCCCTCGTGGTGCAGTGGTTAAGAATCCACCTGCCAATGCAGGGGACGTGGGTTCGAGCCCTGGTCCAGAAGATCCCACATGCCGCGGAGCAACTAAGCCCGTGCGCAACAACTACTGAGCCTGCTCTCTAGAGCCTGCGTGCCGCAACTACTGAGTCCACGCACCGCAACTACTGAAGCCCGCACACTCTAGGGCCCATGTGCTGCAACTACTGAGCCCATGTGCTGCAACTACTGAAGCCCGAGTGCCTAGAGCCCGTGCTCCGCAACAAGAGAAGCCACTGCAATGAGAAGCCTGTGCGCCACAACGAAGAGTCGCCCCCACTCGCCGCAACTAGAGAAAGCCTGTGTGCAGCAATGAAGACCCAATGCAGCCAAAAAAAAAAGAAAAAGAAAACTCTATAGGAGCAATGTTGCTATAGCTCACCGGAATTAAGTTAGTATAAATCTGAAGCTCATTCTGATTAGTTAAGATGTATATGGTAAGCCCTAAGCAACCACTAAGGAAATCACTCAAAAAAATTAATGAAAAGAAATTAGTAAAGAAATTTAAATGCTACATTATAAAAGATTCACTTAATGTAAAAGAAACAGTAAAGGAAGAATAAAGGAGCAAAACAGGCATGAAACACATAGAAAATAAAAAGTGAAATGGCAGATATAAATCTAACTATACCAATAATAACATTAAAATTTAGGGGCTTCCCTGGTGGTGCAGTGGTTGAGAGTCTGCCTGCCAATGCAGGGGACACGGGTTCGAGCCCTGGTCTGGGAAGATCCCACAGGCCGCGGAGCAACAAAGCCCGTGAGCCACAACTACTGAGCCTGCGCGTCTGGAGCCTGTGCTCCGCAACAAGAGAGGCCGCAACAGTGAGAGGCCCGCGCACCGTGATGAAGAGTGGCCCCCGCTCGCCGCAACTAGAGAAAGCCCGCGCACAGAAACGAAGACCCAACACAGCCAAAAATAAATAAATTAATTAATTAATTAAAAAAAAAAGAAAAGAAACAAAATTTTAATAGATTAAAACTATCCAATCAAAAGGCAGAGATTGTCAGGGAAAAAACAAAAGAACCCACCAAGATCCAATGATATGTGACCTATAGGAAACATACTTTAGATTCAAAGATACAAATAGACCAAAAGTGATAGAATGTAAAAGGCATATCATGTAAACAGCAACCATAAGAAAGCTGGAGTAGCTATACTAATATCCGATGAAACTGATTTTTAAAATGTTACTAAATAAAAGTAAAGAGGGAAATCTTATAATGATAATCAGGTCAATTTATCATAAAGATATAACAATTATAAACACATATGCACATAACAACAGAGCTCTGAATACAGAAATGAAAGGAGAAAATACAGAAATACAGAAATATAGGTCAATGGAACAGGATAGAAAGCCCAGAGATAAACCCACACACTTATGGTCAACTAATCTATGACAAAGGAGGCAAGGATATACAATGGAGAATAGACAGCCTCTTCAATAAGTGGTGCTGGGAAAACTGGACAGCTTCATGTAAAAGAATGAAATTAGAACACTCCCTAACACCATACACAAAAATAAACTCAAAATGGATTAAAGACCTAAATGTAAGACTGGACACTATAAAACTCTTAGAGGAAAACATAGGAAGAACACTCTTTGACATAAATCACAGCAAGATCTTTTTTGACCCACCTCCTAGAGTAATGGAAATAAAAACAAAAATAAACAAATGGGACCTAATGAAACTTAAAAGCTTTTGCACAGCAAAGGAAACCATAAACAAGACGAAAAGACAACCCTCAGAATGGAAGAAAATATTTGCAAACGAATCAACAGACAAAGGATTAATCTCCAAAATATATAAACAGCTCATGCAGCTCAATATCAAAAAAACAAACAACCCAATCCAAAAATGGGCAGAAGACCTAAATAGACATTTCTCCAAAGAAGACACACAGATGGCCAAGAGGCACATGAAAAGCTGCTCAACATCACTAATCATTAGAAAAATGAAAATCAAAACTACAATGAGAGGGCTTCCCTGGTGGCGCAGTGGTTGAGAATCTGCCTGCCAATGCAGGGGACATGGGTTCGAGCCCTGGTCTGGGAAGATCCCACATGCCGCGGAGCAACTAGGCCCGTGAGCCACAATTACTGAGCCTGCGCGTCTGGAGCCTGTGCTCCACAACAAGAGAGGCCGCGACAGTGAAAGGCCCGTGCACTGCAATGAAGAGTGGCCCCCACTTGCCGCAACTAGAGAAAGCCCTCGCACAGAAACGAAGACCCAACACAGCCATAAATAAATAAATAAAATTAAAAATTAAAAAAAAAAAAAACTACAATGAGGTATCACCTCATACTGGTTAGAATGGGCATCATCAGAAAATCTACAAACAACAAATGCTGGAGAGGGTGTGGAGAAAAGGGAACCCTCTTGCACTGTTGGTGGGAATGTAAATTGATACAGCCACTATGGGGAACAGTATGGAAGTTCATTAAAAAACTAAAAATAGAACTACCATATGACCCAGCAATCCCACTACTGGGCATATACCCTGAGAAAACCATAATTCAAAAAGACACATGCACCTCAGTGTTCATTGCAACACTATTTACAATAGCCAGGTCATGGAAGCAACCTAAATGCCCATCAACAGATGAATGGATAAAGAAGATGTGGTACATAATACAATGGAATATTACTCAGGCATAAAAAGGAACGAAATTGGGTCATTTGTAGAGATGTGGATGGACCTAGAGACTGTCATACAGAGTGAAGTAGGTCAGAAAGAGAAAAACAAATATTGTATATTAACGCATATATGTGGAATCTAGAAAAATGGTACAGATGAACCGGTTTGCAAGGCAGAAATAGAGACAAAGATGTAGAGGGAAAAAAATACACAATTCAACAATAATATTTGGAGACTTCAGTACACCACTTTCAATAATAAATAGAACAATTAGGCAAAAGATCAACAAGGAAATAGAAGATTTGAACAACACTATAAACCAACTAGACCTAACAGACATCTATAGAAAACCAGAATATACATTCTTCTCAGGTGCATATGGAACATTCTCCAGGATAAACCATATGCTAGGCCATAAAACAAACCTTGATAAATTTAAAGAGACAGAGATAATTCTCTTATGACAATGGAATGAAATTAGGTATCAATAACAAAAAGAAATTTGGGAAACTCAGAAGTATGTGGAAATTAAACAATATTCTCTTCAATAACCAAAAGAAATTAAAGGGAAATTAGAAAATACTTTGAAATAAATGAAAATGAAGACATCATATACTAAAATTCATGGGATGCAGCAAAAGCAGTGCTTAAAGGGAAATCTATATTTGTAAATAGCTATACTAAAAAATAATTACTGCAAATAAATAACTTAAACTTCCACCTCAAGACACTGAAAAAGAAGAACTATACTTACAGCAGCAGAAGGAAGAAAACAAAGATTAGAGCAGAAATATGTGAAATAGATAATAAAAAAATAATACTGAAAATCAGAAAAACCAAAAGTTGGTTCTTTTAAAGATCAAGATAGAAACATAACATTAGCTAGGTATACCAAGAAAAAAAAGCAAGTAGACTGAAATGATTAGAATTAGAAACCAAAGAGGGGACATTATACAAAGCTTACAGAAATAAAAAGGAATATTATGAACAACTGTATGCCAATATATTAGACAATTTAGATGAAAAACAAATTCCTAGAAAGATACAGACTACTGAAATTGAGTCAAGAAGAAATAGGGCATCTGAAGAGACCCAAAGCAAGTAAAAATATTTAATTCATAATCTAAAAACTATCCACAAAGAAAACCTAGACTCAAATGGCTTCACCACTGAATTTTACCTAACATTAAAATAATAACTAATACCAGTTCTTCACAGATGTTTCCAATAAATAGGAGGGAATACTTCCCAACTCATTCTATGAGGCCAGTATTACCCTGCTACCTAAGTTAGACAAAGATATCACAAGAAAAGAAAACTACAGGCCAGAATCTCTTATGAATACTGATACAGATGCAAAAATCTTCAAATACTAACAAACCAAATCCAGCAACATATAAAAATAACTATACATCAAGAACAAGTGAGATTTTCCTCTGCCTTCTAGCTCTGGCTGGAAAAGATGGCTCCATGTGGGTTTCCCATTATTGCTCTGCACAAGGAGAAGTTGATCATGTCCAACACTTTGCTGCTTTGGGGCCAGTATCTAGGCCAAGAGCAGAGGTGTGATCCACACCCAGGATTGACGGTTAGGAGTTTTCCTGGATAGATCTGGGTATTGTGTCTTAATATCTGGCCTATAGCCAATTACAAATTTTCTGACATAAAATTGGAATCAGACAAGACTCAAACCACTTTTCATTTCAGCATCTGTAGGAAGTAGGTCATGAACTCTCTGCTGTTTGCTACTGTGTATTACATCCATCAGCTTATAGGCGAACCCTAATTATTCTGAATAAAATTTGCATTTGGACATACACACAAAGAACAAGTGAGATTTATTCCAGGAAGTCAAGATTGGTTTCACATCCCCAAATCAATTAATGTAATACACCACATCAGTAGAATAAGAAGCAAAAACCACATGACTATCTCAATAGATATAAAGAAAATATTTGGCAAAATCTCATTCATGACAAAGACTCTCAGCAAGTTAGGAATATAAGGGGACTTCCTTAACATGATAAAGGCATCTATGAAACACTTAAGTGACATGATACTTAGTGGGGAAGGACTGGATGCTTTCCCCCTAAGATCAAGACCAAGGCAAGGATGTCTGCTTTCACCACTTCTATTCAACATGGTACTGGAAGTTCTAGTTGGAGCAATTAAGGAAGAAAAAAAAGGCATCAAGATTGAAAGGAAGAAGTAAACTGCAGATGACATGATCTTGTACAGGCATACTTTGGAGATATTGTGGGTTCACAGTGTAGTGTGTGAACCCACCGAGACAGGGCTGTGTCTATGGTTGACTGATTTTCCACAGGGTTACCAAGATCATTCAATGGGGAAAGAATTGTCCCATCAACAAATGGAGCTGGGACAACTGCATGGTCACATACAAAATAATAAAGTTGGGCCCTTACCTCATACCATATTAAAAAATTAACTCAAGATGGATCAAAGACCTAACTGTAAGAGGAAAAACTATGAAACTGAGATATGACACCAAAAACACAAGCAACAAAAGAAAAAATAAATTGCACATCATCAACATAAAAAATTGTTGTGCTTCAGTGGACACTATCAAGAAAGCGAAGACAACCCAAAAAATGGGAGAAAGTATTTGCAAATTATATATATATAAAGGGGCTTGTATCTTGAATACATTATATAAAGAACTTAAAACAACTCAATAATAAAAAAGACAAACCCAATTAAAAATGGGAAAAGGATCTGAATAGACATCTTTTCAAGGAAGACATACGGAAGACCAATAGGCACATGAGAAGATGCTCAACATCATTAGTCATCAGGGAAAAGCAAACGAAAACTACAATAAAGTACCACTTCACACCCACTAGGGTAACTGTAAATAAAAAGTCAGATAAGTGTTGGTGAGGACGTGAAGAAATCAGAACACTCATACACTGCTGGAGGAAATGTAAAACGGTGCAGCCACTTTAGAAAATAGTCTGGGAGTTTCTCAAATGATTAAACATAGAGTTATTATATGACCCAATGATTCCACTCCTAGGGATATACCCAAGAGAAAAGAAAACTATGTCTACACAAACCCCAAATGTTTATAGGAGCATTATCCATAGTAGCAAAAGCTGGAAACAACCCAAATGTCTACTAACTGATGAATGGATAAACTAAATGTGGTATATCCATACAATGGAATATTATTAATAAAAAAGAATGAAGGGCTGATACATGCTACAACATGAATGACCCTTGAAGACATTACAGTAAGGTTAAAAAAAAAAAGCCAGATGCAAAAGGCCACATGTTATAATATTGTACAATTCCATTTATATGAAATGTACATAATAGCCAAATTCTATATACATATATATATAGAGAGAGAGAGAGAGAGAGAGAGAGAGAGAGAATTGTGGTTGATTTGGACTGGGAAGGATGGGCTAGTGGGTGATAGCTAATGGTATGGGGTTTCTTCTTGAGGTGATGAAAATGTTCTAAAATTGCCTATCATGAATGTTTCACATATCTATGAATATACTAAAAACTATTGAATTGCACACTTCAAATGGATGAATTTTATGGCCTGTGAACTCTATCTCAATGAAGCTGTTTTAAAAAATGAAACAAAATGTGATATCACTGCACACCTGTCAGAATGGTTATCATAAAAAAGACCACAAATAACAAATTAGGGGGAGGATGTGGAGAAAAGGGAACCCTGTACACTGTTGGTGGGAATGTAAATTGGTGCAGCCACTCTGAAAAACAGTATGGAGGTTCCTCAAAAAACTAAATATAGAAATAACATGATCCAGCAATTCCACTCCTGGGTATACATCTAAGGAAAATGAAAACATTTACTCAAAAAGATACATGCACCCCAATGTTCACAGCAGCATTATTTACAATAGCCAAGATATGGAAGCAACCTAAGTGTCCATCAACAGATGAATGGATAAAGAAGATGTGGTGGGAGGGGATCAAGATGGTGGGGTAGAAGGACACGGAGCTCAGTTCCCCCCACAAACACATCAAAAATACGTCTACGTGTAGAACAATTCTCACTGAGAATTGAACCAACTGAAAATTAACAGAAGATCTCCTATACAGCCAAAGCTGCAAGGAAGATCTCCAAGTAACCAGGTACAATGGGAGAAAAAAGGCATCAGGACAGGACTGGTGACCCTGGGAGTGATCTGTAAGGGAAAGAAGGTCAACATGAGCAGCCTCTCACCCTGGGGAGCCCCCTTGTGTGCTGGAAAATCTGCTGGGACAGATAAGAGGGGCTAGAGAAGTCTAGATTTTATTCGTGAGGAGTGCATGTGTGCTGACTTGCACACCAATCAGGGCAGAGAGAGATCTGCGCCTTGCCGCACTTCCCAACCCAAAGGGGCAGATGCCCTGGCCCCGCTCACTCCACACTACAGTCTGGCACAATATCAGAGCAGAGATTCGGTCTAGTTGTGCACAGACAGACTGGGCTACCTGGAGTGTGATCCGGGCTGAACCACAGAAACCACTGTCGGCACACGCATGGGCTGGTGGATCAAACCAGGCGGACATTGTCAAGGCAAGCACCGGGCAGAGCCACAAATAGGCACAGTGGCTAAAGAGCTGAATCTCAGGCATACAGGCCCTGGGAGAGGACTATATCTAGCTGCATGGAGACAGCCTGGAGGGCATGGGCTGTGGTGATGGTGGGGAACGGTGGAGCCTATTGTCAGCACACACACGGTGGGAGTGGGTCTGGCCCTGGCAGTCATTATTGGCACACACGCTGGGCAGTGCCACAGAAATGCACAGCAGCTGGATGCTGAGTCTCAGGTGGACAGGCTCTGGGCAGGAGTATGCAGTGGTTTCCAGGCAGGAACTCTCTGACTCTGCCCACTCCACACCACAGCTTGGAGCCAGATCTGGGGAAGACAGGTCCTGGAAGAGGTCTGCCACAGATGCAGCCCAGATCCCAGGCAGCAGCACAGCCACCTTGATTCCTGCAGCAACAGTGCTCCAGCTCTGAGCCCCAGACTACTCCACACCATAGCCTAGCACTAGGTCTGGGATGAACACAATGGAGAAAGGTACATGAACCTGGGCTGATCCTGAGAAGAACCACAGGACACCTGCACAGGTGGTACGCAGGTTCACTGTGACCACATGGGACTCACTTGCTGCAGCGGTCACCTCCTCTGGGGCATGGCATGCACTCAAGAGCAATGGAGCCCGAGAGACCCTAACCCTCAGGTCTTCTACTCCAACAACTGGGGAGTAGATCCTGCCCCCAGTGGCAGTGACAACCATGGAGCAAAGAGGAGGCCCCGCCCAACATACAGCACAGGCTCTGGACACCAAAACACCAATCACACACCAATCAAAGGGATAGCAGCCAGCCCACTCTGAGGAAAGATGTGGCTGTCATTCAAACCAAAACCAGCCCTTGCACCAAAAATACTGGATTCACACAGTCTACACAGGGATGCTCCCACATAAAAACACCCCTTTGAGACCACAGCAGATAACTTTTTCTCCTAAATTCATAGAGACAGAAAAAGTTAAGTAAAATGAAAAAGAAGAGGAACTACTCATAATTAAGAGAACAAGAGAAATCCCCTGAAAGAATAATGAAAGAGACCTCACCAGTCTACAAGACCCCGAGTTCAAAAAGAAGGTACTAAAAATACTAAAGGAATTAAGACAGATTATCGAGAGAAATGCAGATCACTGTAACAAGGAAGTAAAAACTATAAAGATGAACCAATCAAAATTAGACAATTCAATTGCCAAGGTAAAAACCAATCTAGAAGCAATGAATAGCAGACTAAATGATACAAAAGAACAAATTAGTGATCTGGAAGATAGAATAATGGAAATCACCAAATCACAAAGACAAGTGGAAAAAAAAATCTATGAGATAATATAAGGTTTGCAAATCTACACATAATAGGGGTTTCAGAAGGAGAGAGAGAAAGGGAGATAGAAAATGTATTTGAAGAAATTATGCCTGAAAACTTCCCAAACCTAAAAAAGGAAACAGATATCCAGGTACAGGAAGCACAAAGGGTCCCAAACAAGATGAACCCAAACAGATCTACATCAAGACATATCATAATTAAAATGGAAAAGTTAAAGATAAAGAGAGGATTCTAAAGGCAGCAAGAGAAAAACAAAGCCAGTTACAAGGGAACCCCCATAAGGCTATCAGATGATTTCTCTGCAGAAACTCTGTAGGCCAGAAGGGATTGGTATGATATATTCAAAGTCCTGCAACCTAGGATATTCTACCCAGCAAGATTATTATTTAGAATAGAAGGAGAGAATGAATTTCTCAGACAAGCAAAAACTAAAAGAATTTGGCAATACTAAACCTACCCTAAAAGAAATATTGAAAGTTCTTCTCTAAATAGAAAAGAAGCAAGGATCTATAGGAAAGGAAAAATCACAGTAGGAAAGGCAAATGTATAAAAGGATTGAAGATCACTTAAATAAGCCAGTACATGGATTTTAAAAAATAGTAAAAAATTATAAAAGTGATTATACCTACAATTAACAGCAAAAGGATAAGCATGAAGATGTAAAATAGGACATCAAAGTCACAAAATGTGGAGGAGGGGAGTATAAAAATGTAGATCTTTTAGAATGTGTTTGAACTTCTATGACATCAGTTTAAAGCAAGTAGATATAGTTATGGCTCAACATACTTGAAATCCAGGGTAACCACAAATTAGAAACATACAAAAGAGTAACAAAAACCCAAAAAGAAAGGATCTCAAGCATACTACAAAAGAAAACCCTCAAACCACAAAAGGGAAAAAAGAAGAAGAAATGAACAAAGAAGAACTACAAAAACACTGGAAAATAAGGTTTAAAGTGGCAATAAGTACATACCTATCAGTAATTAAAAGTCAGTAGACTAAATGCTGTGATCAAAAGACACAGAGTGGCAGATTGGATTTTTTAAAAAGACCCTTCAATATGCTGCCTACAAAAGACTCACTTCAGGGTGAAAGACACATACAGACCGAAAATGAGGGGATGGAAACAGGTATTCTATGCAAGTGAAAATGATAAAGCAAGGTAGCAATACTCATATTAGCCAAATTGGCTTTAAAACAAAAGCTATAATGAAAGCCAAAGAAGGACATTATATAATGATATAGGGATCAATACAAGAGGATATTACACTCATTAACATGCATACACCCAATACAGGAGCACCTAAATATATAAAGCAGATACTTACAGATATAAAGGGAGAAATTGATAGGAATACATTAATATTAGGAGATTTTAACACCCCACTGACATCAATGGACAAATCATCCAGACAGAAAATCAATAAGGCAAGAGAGGTCCTAAATGACACAATAGACTAGTTGCAATTAATTGATATCTACAGGACACTACATCCAAAAAACCCAGAATATACTTTTTTTTTTAAACAAACTTTATTTTTTAGAACAGTTTTACATTTATACAAAAATTGCAAAGAGTTCCCATATACCCTAAGCCCAGAAGTAGTATGAACATTATAATTAATATCTTAGTATGGTTACAGTTAAGGAACCAATACATTATTCTCAACTAAAGTCCATACTTCATTCAAATTTCCTGAGTTCTTAATGTCCTTTCACTGTTCTGAACACCAGACTTTTTTTTAAACATCTTTATTGGAGTATAATTGCTTTACAATGTTGTGTTAGTTGCTGCTGTATAACATAGTGAATCAGCTATATGTACACATATATCCCCGTATCTCTTCCCTCTTGCGTCTCCCTCCCACCCTCCCTATCCCACCCCTCTAGATGGACACAAAGCACCGAGCTGATCTCCCTGTGCTATGCAGCTGCTTCCCACTAGCTAGCTATCTTACATTTGGTAGTGTATATATGTCCATGCCACTCTCTCACTTCGTCCCAGCTTACCCTTCCCCCTCCCCGTGTCCTCAAGTTCATTATCTACGTCTGTGTCTTTATTCCTGTCCTGCCACTAGGTTCTTCATGACCATTTTTTTTTTCAGATTCCATATATATTTGTTAGCATACGGTATTCTTTTTTCTCTTTCTGACTTACTTCACTCTGTATGACAGTCTCTAGGTCCATCCACCTCACTACATATAACTCAGTTTCATTTCTTTTTATGGCTGAGTAATATTCCATTGTATATATGTGCCACATCTTCTTTATCCATTCATCTGTCAGTGGACACTTAGGTTGCTTCCATGACCTGGCTATTGTAAATAGTGCTGCAATGAACATTGGGGTGCATGACTCTTTTTGAATTCTGGTTTTCTCAGGATATATGTCCAGTAGTGGGATTGCTGGGTCGTATGGAAGTTCTATTTTTAGTTTTTTAAGGAACTTCCATACTGTTCCCCATAGTGGCTGTATCAATTTACATTCCCACCAACAGTGCAAGAGGGTTCCCTTTTCTCCACACCCTCTCCAGCATTTATTGTTTAAAGATTTTTTGATGATGGCCATTCTGACCGGTGTGAGGTGATACCTCATTGTAGTTTTGATTTGCATTTCTCTAATGATTAGTGACGTTGAGAATCCTTTCATGTGTTTGTTGGAAATCTGTATATCTTCTTTGGAGAAATGTCTATTTAGGTCTTCTGCCCATTTTTGGATTGGGTTGTTTGCTGTTTTGATACTGAGCTGCATGAGCTGCTTGTATATTTTGGAGATTAATCCTTTGTCAGTTGCTTTGTTTGCAAATATTTTCTCTCATTCCGAGGGTTGTCTTTTCGTCTTGTTTATGGTTTCCTTTGCTGTGCAAAAGCTTTTAAGTTTCATTCGGTCCCATTTGTTTATTTTTGTTTTTATTTCCATTTCTCTAGGAGGTGGGTCAAAAAGGATCTTGCTGTGATTTATGTCAAAGAGTGTTCTTCCTATGTTTTCCTCTAAGAGTTTTATAGTGTCTGGCCTTACGTTTAGCTCTTTAATCCATTTTGAGTTTATTTTTGTGTATGGTGTTAGGAAGTGTTCTAATTTCATTCTTTTACATGTAGCTGTCCAGTTTTCCCAGCACCACTTATTGAAGAGGCAGTCTTTCCTCCATTGTATACTCTTGCCTCCTTTATCAAAGATAAGGTGACCAAAGGTGCATGGGTTTATCTCTGGGCTTTCTATCCTGTTCCATTGATCTATATTTCTGTTTTTGTGCCAGTACTATACTGTCTTGATTACTGTAGCTTTGTAGTATAGTCTGAAGTCAGGGAGCCTGATTCCTCCAGCTCCATTTTTCTTTCTCAAGATTGCTTTGGCTATTCAGGGTCTTTTGTGTTTCCATACAAATTGTGAAATTTTTTGTTCTAGTTCTGTGAAAAATGCCATTGGTAGTTTGATAGGGATTGCATTGAATTTGTAGATTGCTTTGGGTAGTATAGTCATTTTCACAATGTTGATTCTTCCAATCCAAGAACATGGTATATCTCTCCATCTGTTCGTATCATCTTTAATTTCTTTCATCAGTGTCTTATAGTTTTCTTCATACAGGTCTTTTGTCTCCTTAGGTAGGTTTATTCCTAGGTATTTTATTCTTTTTGTTGCAATGGTAAATGGGAGTGTTTCCTTAATTTCTCTTTCAGGTTTTTCATCATTAGTGTATAGGAATGCAAGAGATTTCTGTGCATTAATTTTGTATCCTGCTACTTTACCAAATTCATTGATTAGCTCTAGGAGTTTTCTGGTAGCATCTTTAGGATTCTCTATGTATAGTATCATGTCATCTGCAAACAGTGACAGTTTTACTTCTTTTCTGATTTGGATTCCTTTTATTTCTTTTTCTTCTGTGATTGCTGTGGCTAAAACTTCCAAAACTATGTTGAATAATAGTAGTGAGAGTGGGCAACCTTGTCTTGTTCCTGATCTTAGAGGAAATGGTTTCAGTTTTTCACCATTGAGAATGATGTTGGCTGTGGGTTTGTCATATATGGCCTTTATTATGTTGAGGTAAGTTCCCTCTATGCCTACTTTCTGGAGGGTTTTTTATCATAGAATACACTTTCTTTTCAAGTGTGAATGAAGGAAAAAAAAGGGGCAGGGGGATTCCTTGGTAGTCCAGTGGTTAGGATCCGGTGCTTTCACTGCTTGGGCCTTGGTTCAATCCCTGGGTGGGGAACTAAGATCGCACAAGCCATTCGGAACGTTCTCTAGGATAGATCACATACTAAGTCACAAATCAAACCTCAACAAATTTAAGAGAATAGAAATTATTTCAAGCATCTTTTCTGTTCAGAAAAGTAATAAACCAGAAATTAACCACAGAAATAAAAATGGAAAAAAAAACACATGGAGACTAAACAATATGCTATTTTAAAAAAAACAACGGGTCAACAATGAAATCAAAGAAGAAATCAGAAAATACCTCAAGACAAACAACAATGAAAACACAACCTTACAAAAATCTATGGGATGCAGCAAAAGCAGTTCTAAGAAAGAAGTTCATAGAGATACAGGCCTTCCTCAAGAAACAAGAAAAATCTCAAATAAACCACCTAACCTGCACCTAAAAGAATTTTAAAAAGAAGAACAAACAAAATCCAAAGTCAGCAGAAGGAAGGAAATAACAAAGATCAGAGGGGAAATAAATAAAATCAATAGAAAAGATCAATAAAAGCATGAGCTGATTTTTTGAAAAGACAAGCCAAAATCAACAAATCTCTAGCTAGGCTCATTAAGAAGAAAAGAGAAACAACCCAAATAAACAAAATAAGAAGAAGAAATAACAACCAATACCACAGAAACACAAAAAATAATAATAATGAGAGAATACTATGAACAGTTATCTGCCAAAAAAATTGAAAATGGACAAGTTTCTAGAAACATACAGCCTGCCAAAACTGAGTCAAGAAGAAACATAATTTGAACAGACCAATCACTAGAAGTGAAATAGAATCTGTAAAAAAGCAATACAAAACAAAAACAAACAAAACAAAAAACTCCCTGCAAACAAAAGTCCAAGACCAGATGTCTTCACTGGGGAAATCTACCAAACATACAAAGAAGAACTTATACCTATCCTCCTCAAACTATTCCAAAAAATTAAAGAGGAGGGAACACTCCCAAATTCATTCTATGAAGCCACCATCACCCTGATACCAAAACTGGACAAAGACACTACAAAAAATGGAAATTACAAGGCAATATCTTTGATGAATATAGATGCAAATATCCTTAACAAAATATTAACAAGCCAAATCCAACAATACATAAGAAGGATCATACATCATGATCAAGTTGGATTCATTCCAGGGTTGCAAGAATGGTTCAACATATGCAAATCAATGTGATACACCACATTAACAAAAGAAAAGACAAAAACCACATGATCATCTCAATAGATGCAGAAAAAGCATTTGATAAAATTCAACATCCATTCATGATAAAAACTCTCACCAAAGTAGCTATAGAGGGAACATATCTCAACATAGTAAAAGCCATTTATGACAAACTCACAGCTAACATAATACTCAATGGTGAAAAGCTGAAAGCCTTCCCACTAAATTCAGGAACAAGACAAGGATGCCCAACTCTCACTACTTCTATTTAACACAGTATTGGAAGCCCTAGCCACTGCAATCAGACAAGAAAAAGAAACAACAGCTTTCCAAATTGAAAGCGAAGAGGTAAAACTGTCAGTATTTGTAGATGACATGATACTCTTTATAGAGAACCCTACAGACTCCACACAAAAACTATTAGAACTAATAAATTAATTCAGCAAGATTGCACGATACAAGATTAATATACAGAAATCTGTTGCATTTCTTTAACTGACAATGAAATATCAGAAAGAGAAAGTTTAAAAAAATCCCATTTAAAATCACATAAAATATATACCTAGGAATAAACTTAACCAAAGAGGTGAAAGATCTATACACTGAAAACTATAAAACATTGATAAAGGGAATTGAAGATGATTCAATGAAATGGAAAGATATCCCATACTCTTGGATTGGAAGAATTAGTATTGTTAAAATGGCCATACTACCCAAAGCAATCCACAGATTTAATGCAATCCCTATCAAAATACCCATGACATTTTTCACAGAACTAAAACAAATTATCCTAAGATTTATATGGAAACACAAAAGACCCAGAGTTGCAAAAGCAATCCTGAGGAAAAAGAACAAAGCTTGAGGTATAACTCTTCCAGACTTCAGACCATACTACAGAGCTATAGTAATCAAAACACTGTGGTATTGGCACATAGATCAATGGAACAGAACAGACAGCCCAGAAGTAAACCCACACACCTACTGTCAATTAATCTTCGACAAAGGAGGCAGAATATACAATGGAGAAAATCCAGTCTCTTCAACTAGTGGTGTTGGGAAAGCTGGACAGCTACATGTAAATCAATGAAATTAGAGCACTCTCTCATACCATATACAAAAATAAACTCAAAATGGTTTAAAGACCTAAACATAAGACATGACATCATAAAATTCCTAGAAGAGAAGATAGGCAAAACATCCTTGGACACAGATTCTAGCAATATTTTCTTAGATCTAGTACAATATAACTTATATGTGGAATCTAAAAAATAAAACAAACTAGGAGTAGGAAATTAAGAGATACAAACTACTACATATAAAATAAATAAGCTACAAGGATATATTACACATCTTTAAGGAATGATGAATTTGTGCTCCAACTTCCTATCCTTACAGCTTGAGGAAGCTGGAGGAAGGAAGGAGGTGATTGAATTTCAGCCCTCTCCCTTTAATTTGCAACATTTCTACATCTTTTGAGATGGTCAAATATTATTCCATCTTTAACCTATAAATGTGCTGGAATGCTTTGGCAAATTTTCTAATGTTGAGATATTTCTGCATTTCTGAAAGCAACCCTATCATTTATTGTGAATTACTGTTTTAAAACATTGCTGAGTTCAATTTGTTAATATTTTATTGGAAATTTCCCTTCCATTTATGAGTGCCACTGCCCTGGATTTTAATTCTATTTTATTTTTCTAGATTTTTAAAGAGAATTGTGCAAATTAATCAAATGATTAAAATTATTTGAGCAGTGCCCTTTCTTTTTCTATTCTCTGGACCACTTTCTATAACATAGGAATTCTTTCTTTGAATGTATAATGAATTGGCTAATAAATCATCTAATGTCTTTCTTTTTACTACCTTTATAACTTCTTCTTTGGTTATTGGTCTATTCAGATTTTCTACTTTTTCACATATCAATTATTGTCGTTAATACTTCCATGGAGAAATTCCATTTTCATTTAAATTTAATTTTTTTGGTATAAAGTATCCTTTGCCCAGCTAGGGCCTTTAGAGATCCAGCCCTCATCCTGATTGGACATCAAAGGTAAAGGGTGAGTCTTAAGCCCTGAGCAACAATGCTGGAAACACAGCAGGAAACTTGGATAGAACATCCCTGTGGAAAGCAGGTGGTTGGGTCTCAGCCGGTGTCCACTCGTGTTTACCGACCAGTTTGTGAACCTGAGAAGCAGCGGTCCCTGTGCAGAGGGCGGAGGAGGGTGCCCACCGGCAGGAGATGGAATAGAGTACCACACCATCACTAAGCAGGATCTTTCATGTTCTACCCAAATGGCGCCACCTGGAGCTCAGTGTTGGTAGTGACCCTGGAGATTGGGACAGTGAATGAACACTATGTCGCCTCTCAGAACATTTCTTGGGTCCGAGGTCTCTACAGGTACCCTCCAGGGTCACACTACCCACTCACGGTTCCAACATCCCCACTCCTGTTTAGCTGCATGCAGGATGAGAGGCAGCTCACCAATTCTTTGGAAGACAGACCCTCTGTAACATGTAGGGAACTGGTTAAATAGTGGTCTCTCCCAACCCCCACCCCCACTTTTTTTTTAAAGTGCAACATAGTGATGCGATATTTATATACACTGTAAAATGATAATCAGGATAAGCCTAGTTACCATCTAGACTTTTGTAGTACAAAGTTATTACAATATTATTGACTATGTTCCCTACGCTGTACATTACATCCCTGTGACTTATTTATTTATTTTATAACTGGAAGTTTCTACCTCTTAATTTGTCTCACCAATTTCATTCATCCCCCCACCCACCTTCCCCTCTGGCAACACCTGTTTGTTCTCTGTATCTGTGAGTCTGTTTCTGTTTTGTTTGTTCGTTGGTTCTGTTTTTCAGATTCCACATATAAGTGAAATCATATGGTGTTTGTCTTTCTATGTCTGACTTATTTCACTTAGCATAATACCCTTTGGGTCAATGCACGTTGTTGCAAATGGTAAGATATCATTGTTTTTATGGCTAATATTCCATTGTATATGTATAAGACATCTTTATACATTCATCCATTGATAGACACTTAGGTTGCTTCCATATCTTGGCTATTGTAAATAATGCAGCAATTAACATAGGAATGTGTATATCTTTTTGAGTTAATTTTTTTGTTTTCTTTGGAAAAATACCCAGGAGTGGAATTTGTGGATCCTATGGTAGTTCTATTTTTAATTTTTTGAGGAAACTCCATACTGTTTTCCAAAGTGGCTGCAGCAATTTATATTCTGACCAACAGTATATGAGAGGGTTCCCTTTTCTCCACATCCTTGCCAAAACTTGTTATTTGTTGTATTTTTGACAATAGCCATTCTGACAGATGTGAGGTGATATCTCATTGTGGTTTTGATATGGATTTCCCTAATAATTCGTGATGCTGAACATCTTTTTATGTGCCTGTTGGCCATCTGTATATCTTCTTTGGACAAATGTCTATTTAGGTCTTCTGCCTATTTTTTAATTTATTTTTTTTTTAATTAAACTGTGTGAGCTGTCTGTATATTTTGGATGTTAACCCCTTATTGGATACATTGTTTGTAAACATTTACTCCCAGTCCATAGGATGTCTTTTCATTTTGTTTATGGTCTTCTTTGTTGTGCAAAAGCTTTTAAGTTTAATTAGGTCCCATTTGTTAATTTTTGTTTTTATTTCCATTACTCTAGGAGACAGATCCAAAAAAACATTGCTGCAATTTATGTCAAAGAGTGTTCTGCCTATGTTTTCCTCTAGGAATTTTATAGTATCCAGTCTTACATTTAAGTCTTTAATCCATTTTCCGTTTATTTTTGTCTATGGTGTGAGAAAGTAGTACAGTTTCATTCTTTTACATGTAGCTGTCCAGTTTTCTCAGCACCACTTATTGAAGAGACTGTCTTTTCTCTATTATATCCTTGGCTCCTTTGTCATGGATTAATTGGCCATAAGTGCATGTCTTTATTTCTGGGCTTTCTATCCTGTTGCATTGATCTATGTGTCTGTTTTTGTGTCGGTACAATTTGATTACTGTAGCTTTGTAGTATAGTTTGAAATCAGGGATCATGATACCTCCAGCTCCATTCTTCTTTCCCTACAGCTCCATTCTTCTTTCCCAAGATTGTGTTAGCTATTTGGGGTCTTTTGTATTTCCATACAAGTTTTACAACTTTTTGTTCTAGTTCTGTGGAAAATGTCATTGGTGTTTTGATAGGGATTGCATTGAATCTGTAGATTGCCTTGGATAGTATGGTCATTTTAAAATTATTGATTCTTCCAATCCTAGAACATGGTATATCTTTCCATCTCTGTCATCTTCAATTTCTTTCATCAGCATCTTATACTTTTCAGAGTACAGGTCTTTTGCCTCCTTAGGTAGGTTTATTTCTAGGTATTTTATTCTTTTGATGCAATTGTAAAAGGAATTTTTTTCTTACCTTTCTGTAAGCTCATTACTAGTGTATAGAAATGCAACAGATTTCTATATATTAATTTAGTATTCTACCACTTTACTGGATTTATTTATTCTAATATTTTATGGTGGCATCTTTAGAATTTTTTTATATATAATATGTCATCTGCAAACAGTGACAGTTTTACTTCTTCCTTTCCAATTTGGATTTCTTTTATTTCTTTTTCTCATCTGATTGCTGTGGCTAGGACTTCCAGTACTATGTTGAATAAAAGTGGTGAGAGTGGGCATCCTTGTCTTGTTCCTGACCTCAGAGGAGATGCTTTCAGATTTTCACCATTGAGTATGATGTTACCTGTGAGATTGTCTCTATGACCTTTATTATGTTGATACATTCCTTCCTTTCCCAGTTTGTTGAGACTTGTTTTCATAAATGGATGCTGATTTTGTCAAAAGTTTTCTTGCATCTATTGAGATGATCGTATGATTTTTATTCTTCAATTTGTTAATGTGGTGTATAACACTGACTGATTTGTGGATATTGAACCATCCTTGTATCCCTTGGATAAATCCCACTTGACCATGGTATATGATGCTTTCAATATATTGTTGAATCTAGTTTTCTAATATTTTGTTGAGGATTTTCGTATCTATGCTCATCAGTGATATTGGTCTGTAATGTTCCTTTTTTTGTAGTGTCTTTGTCTGGTTTTGGTATCAAGGTGATGCTGGCCTTGTAGAATAGTTTGGAAGCATTCCTTCCTCTTCAATTTTTGGGAATAGTTTGAGAATGATGGGTGTTAACTCTTCTTTAAATGTTTGGTAGAAGTCACCTGTGAAGATGTCTGGTCCTGAACTTTTGTTTGTTGGGAATTTTTATTTTATTATTATTATTACTGATTCAATTTCATTACTGGTATTCAGTCTGTCATATTTTTATTTCTTCCTGATTCATTCTTGGGAGGTTGGACATTTCTAGGGATTTATCTATTTCTTTTAAGTTTTCCATTCTATTGGTGTATAATTGTTTGTAGTAATCTCTTGTGATCCTTTGTATTTTTGTGGTGTCTGTTGTAACTTCTCTTTCATTTGTGATTTTATGAGTCCTCTTTTTTTCTTGATGAATCTGGCTAAAGGTTTATCAATTTTGTTTACATTTTCAAAGAACCAGCTCCTAGTTTCACTGATTTTTTCTATTTTTTTGTCTCTATTTCTGCCCCAATCTTTATTATTTCTTTCCCTCTATTAACTTTGTTTTGTTTGTTCTTTTTCTAGTTCCTTTAAGTGTAAGTTTAGATTGTTTGAGAGTTTTGTGTTTTGGGGTAGGCTTATATTGCTATAAACTTTCCTCTTAGAAAAGGGAACCCTCCTACACTGTTGGTGGGAATGAAAATTGGTGCAGCCTCTATGGAAAACACTATGAATGTTCCTTAAAAAACTAAAAATAGAGTTGCCATATGATCCAGCAATCCCACTCCTGGGCTTAGATCCAGAGAAAACTATAATTCGAAAAGATACATGCACCCCAATGTTCATAGCAGCACTATTTACAATAGCCAAGATAGGGAAGCAACCTAAATGTCCATCAAGAGATGAATGGATAAAGAAGATGTGGTATATAAACACAATGGAATACTACTCAGCCATAAAAAAGAATGAAATAATGTCATTTGCAGCAACATGGATGGACCTAGATATTATCATACTAAGTGCAGTAAGTCAGAAAGAGAAAGACAAATACCGTATGATATCACTTATATGTGGAATATAAAATATGACACAAATGAACTTGTTTATGAAACAGAAATAGACTCAGACATAGAAAACAAACTTATGGTTACCAAAGGGGGGGAGGAATAAATTAGGAGTTTGGGATTAGCAGATACAAACTACTATATATAAAATAGATAAACAATGAGGTCCTACTGTATGGCACAGGGAACTATATTCAATATCCTATAATAAACCATAATGGAAAAGAATATGAAAAAGAATATATGCACATGTATAACTAAATCACTTTGCTGTACACCAGTAACAAACACAGCATTATAAAGCAACTATACTTCAATTTAAAAAACAAAGTTTTGTTTTAGAATTGCTTTTGCTGTGTCCCACAGATTTTGGATTTTTGTGTTTCCATTTTTGTCTCTAGGTATTTTTTGATTTTTTGTTTGATTTCTTCAGTGACTCATTGGTTGTTTAGTAGTATATTGTTTAGCCCTGTGTTTATGGGGTTTTTGGGGGGTTTTTTGCAGTTTTTTCCCTTGTAGTTGATTTCCAGTATCGTACTGTTGTGGTCAGAAAAGATGTTTGGTATGATTTAAGTTTTCTTAAATTTATTGGGACATTAATGTAGCCTAGCATATGATCTATCCTGGAGAACGTTTCATGTACTCTTGAAAAGAATGTGATTTCTGCTTCCTGGACCTGGGTGTCTGTTTCCTTTCCCAGGTTAGTTAAGATTTCAGCTATTATTTCTTCAAATACATTATATGCCCCTTTCTCTCTCTCTTTTCTCCTTCTGGGACCCCAAATGTTAGGCTTGATGTTGTCCCAGAGGTCTCTTAAACTATCCTCAAATTTTTTTCATTATTTTTTGTTCAGCTTGGGTAATATCCACTACTCTGTCAGATTAGGGGATCATCTAATCTGCTGTTGATTCCTTCTAGTGTGTTTTTTATTGCAGTGATTATATTCTTTAGCTCTGTTTTGATTCTTCTTTATATTTTCTAACACTGTTAAACTTCTCAGTGTTCATCTGTTCTCCTCCTGAGTTCACTGAGTATCTCTGTGATCATTACCTTGATCTCTTTTTCAGGTAGATTGCTATCTCCACTTCACTTAGTTCTTCTTCTGGGGTTTTATCCTGCTCCTTCATTTGAAACATATTCCTCTGTCTCCTCATTTTGCCTAGTTCTTTGTGCTTATTTCTATGTATTATATTGGTAGGTTGATTACGTTTCCCAGTCTTGGAGAAAACATCCTGTTGGGCCCAGCAGCACACTCTCTGCTGGTCACCAGAGCTATATGCTCTAGGGATGCCTCCTATGTGGGCTGTGTGTGCCCTCTGTCATGGTGGGGCTGACTACTGTAGGTGTCTTGGTAGGTGGGACTGGCCCCTAGCCTGTTGGCTTCCAGGCTCTGACTTGTGTGGTGACTGCCAGCCCACTGGTGGGCAGGACCAGGTCCTAGCACAACTAGCTGCATGGTCCAGCAGGGTCCCAAGGCTGGTGCCAGCATGCTGGTGGGTGTGGCCAGTCCTGGCATAGTTAACTGTGGGACCTGGGGGGTCCTGGTCACCCCCACCTTTTAATGTTTTATTTTTCTTCATTGTCCATACAACAGAATAATAAGGATACCTGTGTATCCACCATGCAGTTTAAACAATACATTTGTGTTTTGTTTTTCCTTTTTTAAAATTTATTTTCAAGATAACTGACATGTTATATTAGTTTAGGTGTACAACATAATGATTTGATATTTGTATATATTGCAAAATGACCACCGCAATAAGTGTAGTTAATATCCATCACCATACATAGTTATAAATTTTTTTCTTGTGATGAGAACTTTAAAGATACTCTCTTAGCAACTTTCAAATATACAGTATAATATTATTAACTCTAGTCTCCATGCTGTACATTACATCCCCAGGGCTTATTTTATAACTGGAAGTTTGTGCCTTTTGACCACCTTCACCCATTGTGCCTCCTACTCCCACTCACCACCTTTGGCAACCACCAATCTGTTCTCTAGAAATACTTTTGTTTTGAAATTTCAGAAGTAATCTCTGCTTACTTCTGAAAAAGTGTTTTACATTGCAGCAAACCTCCAGCCTCTGCTCTCACACTCCAGCCACTGAGGACAGTGTTATGTGTTCCTGTGTTTGCAAATTTGTACTCACTTAAAGGCTGGGGTGGGGAGGCAGGTTACATAGACAAGACCACCCTGGCCACACGTTCTGCAGCTGTTCCTATCCTGGTGGATGGCTGTGCCTTGGGGCTCCTCAGATCAGCATTTGCAGCTTTACCACTTTCTTGTTCACAGTTGCATAGCGTTAGATGTTCAGAGAAGTTTTCACCCTTTCTCTTTTTCCATCCAGCTTTAGTGCCTAAGCATTTCTTCCTATCAGTCACTTATGTACTACTATTATTTAAGGGTTATTGTACCTTCTTCCATAAACTAGACAGGAGGTCCCTGATCAAGCTGAATTTTACAAAGAACAACGAAGTGAGAAGTCATTTTTACAGCCAATTTCGGGGATTAGCCAGCAGAATCCAAGGCCACTGCACTCATTAAGCTCTCTTTGGGAAACATTTATTCCATTTTAATCAAGCTGGACACTTATTTTGTTGCTGTTGTTGTTTTGTTTTGTTTTTGCTTTTTTAGTAGATATTTTTAGGTTTACAGATAATTGAGCAGATAGCACCGAGTTCTCATGTATCCTTCACACAACCCCTAAAAGCTTCTCCTATTATTAATATATTACATTAGTGTGGTACACTTGTTATAACTGATGAAACAATATTGGCACATTGTTATTAACTAGAGTTGCCTTAGTTGTACAACACTCTTTGTGTGGTACAGTCTGAGTTTTGACAAATGCATAATATCATGTATCCACCATTACAGTATTCTACAAGATAGTTTCAGTGGCCTAAACATTCCTTGTGGGACACCTATTCATCTCTCCTCTTCCCCACCCAAACCCCTGACAACCACTGATCTTTTTACCACCTCTATAGTTTTGCCTTTTCCAGAGTGTCATATGGTTGGCATCATTCAGTAAGTACCCTTGGGACTTCCCTGGTGGTCCAGTGGTAAAGAATCCGCCTTCCAATGCAGGGGACACAGGTTCGATCCCTGGTCGGGGAACTAAGATCCCACATGCTGCAGGTCAACTAAGCCCACGTGCCACAACTACAGAGCCCACGTGCCCTGGAGCCCGCGCACCACAACTAGAGAGAGAAAACCCACACTCCACAACTAGAGAGAAGCCCGCGCGCCACGACGAAGAGCCTGCATGCCTCAACGAAGCTCCCACCTGCCGGAACTAATACACGACGCAGCAAAAAAAAAAAAAGGTACCCTTCACAGATTCACAGACTGGCTTCTTTCACTAAGCAATAGGTATTTAAGGTTTCCCCATGTCTTTTCATGGCCTGATAACCCATGGTTTTTTTTAAATCGCTGAATATTCCATGGTATGGATGTACTAAAGTTTATTCATTCATCTACTGAAGGACATCTTGGTTGCTTCCAGTTTTTGGCAATTATGAATAAAGCTTCTGTAAACATTCATGTGCAGTTTTCGCATGGACATACGTTTTCCATTAGGATAAATACCTAGGAGTTTGATTGCTGGATCATATACTTTGTTTAGCTTTGTAGGAAATCGCCAAACTGTCTTCCAAAGTGGCTACACCACTATGCATTCCCACTAGTAATGAATAAAAGTTCCTCACATTTTACATTCTTGCTAGTATTTGGCATTGTCAGTTTTTAAGTCATTCTGATAGGTATGTAATGGTTATCTCACCGGTGTTTTGATTTGCAATTCCCTAATGATATATGATGTTGAGCATTTTCACATGCTTATTTGCCATCTGTATATCTTCTTTGGTGAGGTGCCCAGATATTCTGGCCACTTATAATTTGGTTGTTTTCTTATTGTTGAGTTTTAAAAAATAAATTTATTTATTTTTATTTATTTATTTTTGGCTGCATTGGGTCTTCGTTGCTGCACGTGGGCTTTCTCTAGCTGAGGTGAGCGGGGGCTACTCTTCATTGCAGTGCATGGGCTTCTCATTGCAGTGGCTTCTCTTGTTGCAGAGCACGGGCTCTAGGAGCGCGGGCTTCAGTATTTGTGGCATGCAGACTCAGTAGTCGTGGGCTTAGCTGCTCCACGGCATGTGGGATCTTCCTAGACCAGGGCTTGAACCCGTGTCCCCTGCATTGGCAGGCGGAATCTTAACCACTGCACCACCAGGGAAGTCCCTATTGTTGAGTTTTAAGAGTTCTTTGTAGAGGGGGATCAAGATGGTGGAGTAAGAGATTGTGGAGTTTAACCTCCTTCACAAACACATCAAAAATACATCTACATGTGGAACAATTCACATGGAAAACTAACTGGAAACTGACAGTAGAACTCCTACACAACCAAGGCTGCAAGAAAGATTCCCACATAATCGGGTAGGATGGGAAGAAAGGCATTGAGTTGGGACCTGTGCCCCTGGGAGGGAATTAAGAGGAAAAGGGAGATCACACAGGCAGACACTCACCCTGGGGAGTGAGTGGGTCAAGCCACAGACTGGACCTCCCAGTCCTGGGGTCCTACATGGAGAAGACAAGCCCCTTTGGCTGCTTGGAGAATCGCTGGGATAGATACAAAGGCTGGAGAAGCCCAGAATCCACTCATGAGGAGTGCGTGGGAGCGGGCTTGCCACTAGACAGGGTGGAGAGGTCTGCCCCAGTGGCTACCACCTTGCCACATTCCCAAATCCAAACTAAGCGAACCCCTTGGCCCCACTCACTTCATGCAACAGCTTGGCACTGGATCTAGGGCAGCCAGGTCCTGGGAAAAGACTTGAACTAGGGATGCAGAGGCAGCCTGGGGGCCCGGGGAGTAGTCCAGGTGAGGCAGCAGTAGCCATTGTTGGCACTTACTAAAACAGTGCCACAGATGCAGCCAGACCTCTGACAGCTGCACAGCCACTGGAACCCCAGTGACCACCATGCCATGATCCCCACTCCCAGCTAGGCGAATGCTTGGGCTCCACACCAGAACCTTGCACTAGAGCTGGGGCAACCACAACAGGGGAAAAGATGCGAACTTGAACTGCACCCGAGTGGAGCCGCAGATGCCTACACAGGCAGCACCCTGGACTTCTAAGCGCACAATCTCCACTTACTTCAGCACTCCCCTCCCTTGGGGCAGAGGTCCCAGAGTGGGGGGAAGGACAAGAAACACACTTAAAGGGAACAGAGCCAGCTTGAGCCCGACCCTCAGGGCTTCCACTCCAGCAACTTGGGAGCAGACCCCAACTCTGAGAGGTCGGCCACAGCCATGGAGCAGAGAGGAAGTTTGGCCTCACACTTTGTGCAGGCTCTAGCTCCCCCAACACCACCCACACCCCTATCAAGGTGACAGTGCCCAGCACACTGTGAGGAAAGGCATGGCCAGCACCCCCATCGTATCCAGCCCTTACAAAGACATTGGGCACACACAGTCTGCGTAGGACACTCCCACATAAAAGCACCAACTTTAAGACCACAATAGATAACTATTTCACCTAAACTCATAGAGAACGTTAAGTAAAATAAAAAGGCAGAGGAAATACCCTCAATTGAAAGAACAAGATAAAACCCCTGATAAAATAATGAAACAGAAATAGTCTACCAGAAAATGAATTCAGAAAGTTGGTAATAAAAATGAATTAAGAGAATTGATCTAAGCACAGATCCTTTAAACAAGGAACTAGAAACTATAAAGAAAATCAAAAATAGGTCATTCAATTTCTGAGATAAAAAGCACTCTAGAAGCAGTGGACAGCAGACTAAATGACACAGACATAAGTGACCTGAAAGGTAGAATAATGGAAATTGCTCAATCAGAACAGCAGAAAACAAACGAAAAACCAATAGCAACATACGAGATCTATGGGACAATATAAAATGTGCCAACCTACCCATAATAGGAGTTCCAGAAGGAGAAGAGAGAGAAGAGATTGAAAACATATTTGACAAAATTATGGCTGAAAATTTCCCAACCTAAAGAAGGAAACAGATACCCAGGTACAGGAAGAACAGAGGGTCCCAAACAAGATGAACCTAAACAGACACACACCAATGCATATCAAAATTAAAATGGCAAAAGTTAAAGACCAAGAGGATTCTAAAGTCAGCAAGAGAAACACAAAGAGTCATATATAAGGGAATCCCCATAAGGCTATCAGCTTTCTCTGCAGAAACTTTGCAGGCCAGAAGGAAGTGGCATGATATATTCAAAGTGCTGAAAGGGAAGAACCTGCAACCTAGGATACTCTACCCAGCAAGATTATTATTTAGGATAGAAAGAGAGGGACTTCTCTGGTGGTGCAGTGGTTAAGAATCTGCCTGCCAATGCAGGGAACACAGGTTTGATCCCTGGTCCGGGAAGATCCCACATGCCGCGGAGCAACTAAGCCCGTGCGCCACAAGTACTAAGCCTGCGCTCTAGAGGCCGTGAGCCACAATTACTGAGCCTGCACCCCTAGAGCCCATGCTCTGCAACAAGAGAAGCCCATGCACCACAATGAAGAGCAGCCCCCGCTCACCGCAACTAGAGAAAGCCTGCACGCAGCAACAAAGACCCAACACAGCCAAAAATGAATAAATAAATTAATTTTAAAAAATAGAATAGAAAGAGACAGAAAGAATTTCTCAGACAAGCAAAAACTAAAAGAATTCAGCAATACTAAACCTACCCTAAAAGAAATGTTGACGGGTCTTCTCTAAATGGAGGGAAATAAGTGTCAATAGGAAAGAGAAAAAATTCCAACAGGAAAGGTGAATATATAGTAAGGATTGAAGATCACTTAAACAAGCCAGTGTAGATGGAAAAAACAAAAAAAATTGTAAAAGCAACTATAACTACAATAAACAGTAAAAGGATAAGCATGAAGATGTAAAATATGACATAAAAACACAAAATGTGAAGTTGGGGAGTAAAAAATGTAGATCTTTTAGAATGTGTTTGAAATCAAATAATTATCAGTTTAAAGCAAGTGGGTATAATTATGGGTCAATATATATGAACCCCATGGTAATCACAAATCAAAAACCTACAGTAGATAGACAAAAACCAAAAAGAAAGGAACTCAAGCATACTACAGAAGAAAATCATCAAACCACAATGGGAAAAACAAAAAGAAGAAGAAATGAGCAAAGAAGAACTACGAAAACAACTGGAAATCAAGGAGTGAAATGGCAATAAGTACACACTGATCAATAATTACTTTAGCTCTGCCTGCGACCCTTGGGTGGGTTGATGTGAGGGTCCCTCTCAAGCCAAAAAGCCAGGACCTTTGCACAGCTCCGTCGATTCCAGCGGGTCCCCGCCCCCTAGGAACCCCCACCTCCACCCCAGCAGTGGGAGGGGCTCACTGGGCCGGTCCTTACCTACACAGACGTTGCAAACACTCTGAACAGTGTTGTTTTTGTATCAATATGTTTGTGCAGTGATGAATGTATTTATTTCTCAGACTTGGGGCGAGTGAGCAGCAACCAGGCTCTGCCACCGCTCGCTCCCGCCAGACCAAGCCCACCACCGGGGCTCCTCCAGGATTGCAAAAAAGGTACAGAAGAAAAGATGAACCTTTAAGCAAATATGAATCTCAGAGACTCGTAGCATAGCCACACACCTCAGCCTGTGAAACGAACAATCTGGACCCAGACGGACTTTCAGAACCTCACACAGCCGTGTGTGTTACCGGTGGTCGCCAGTTGGGGGCTCTGGGCTGTCCGCTGTCTCCAACCCAGCCCCACCCGTCAGTATTCACTGGACTGGCCGTGTGCAGGAGTGTGATCGGGGTGGGCTGGCTGGGCAGGCGGACCCTAGCCGCCCGCCCCGCGGCCGTCCTGAGTCGGGGTGAGGCCTGGGCAGGTGGGAGGGCAGGGTTCAGGGCAGAGGTGGCCGCATCCGTCCTGTCCCCTTGGCTTGGGGGGGGGCAAAAGCAGAGGCGCCAGGCCTCAGAACAGACCAGGGATCCCAGCCCTGCCGGCCCCCTGCAGGGACCAAGGCCCTCGCTCTTCCCCAGAGCCAGGTTGGGCATCACTGAACCTGTGAACCCTATGCCAGGAGGGGGTGGTGGAGCAGGGCCTGACCAGAGCCTCAGTTTGACATTCCAAATCAGGGGGTGGGTGTGCGCTGTGGGAATTGAGGCTGCCCGGGACCCCCTGCCTAGGACCAACCCCCCCCGGGCTTGTCACCCCACTTTAATCTTCTACCGGGAACCCCTACCCCTACCCCACCTTGCTATTTATTGCTGTAATTTATTGACCTCAAATATGCTGCACAACAGACCTCCCTCAGGGCAGGGAGGATCCCCAGGGCTCCCCCCCTCCACTTGGCGGAGCCCCATGGGGCCAGGTGCTGAGGGGAACCTCTCTATTCCCCCACCCATCACTTGCTTTCCCCCTCCCCCATTGGGGGACCCCAGGTTGGGCACTGGCCCGTTCACAAATACCTTGAGGGGGAGGGGGAGGGATGGGGTTATAGCTGTTTTGTTTAATGGGAACTGGAAGAGGGATCATGTCCTGCTATGTGCCCTTCCCAGGAAGGGGGGAACCACCATTGCACTCCTGTACTGGCCACTGCCACTGTCAGTCATCATACTGAGTTCACTTCCCTCGAGAGTTTGGATAAATTCAGGTCAGAGCTGCAGGTATGTAGCCCTCAAGTGTCATAGTAAAGCAGTTCACCAATCTCTCCATTCAGAAGCGTGCAGTGTACAGTGATGAGAAACTGTTATTTTATGATTTTTCGTTAAAAGCTTTATTGAAAAAAAATAATTACTTTAAATGTCAATGGGCTACCTGCTCCTATCAAAAAATGTAGGGTAGCTGATTGGATTCAAAAAAAACCTTGCTGCCTACAAGAGACCACTTCAGGGCAAAAGACACACACAGACTGAAATTGAGAGGAAGGAAAAAAGATATTCCATGCAAATGGAAATGACAAGAAAGCAGGGGTGGCAATACTTATATCAGACAAAATAGACCTTAAGACAAAGGCTGCAATGAAAGACAGAGATATAATGATACAGGGATCAATACAGTAAGAGGATATTACACACGTTAACATATACATACCCAATACAGGAGCACCTAAATATGTAAAGCAAATACGTACAGATATAAAGGGAGAAATTGACAATAACACAATAATATAATAGTAGGAGACTTTTAACACCCCACTGACATCAATGGAAAGATCATCCAGAAAGAAAATCAATAAGGCAACAGAGGTCTTAAATGACATGATACTCCAGTTGGACTTAATTGATATCTACAGGACACTACATCCAAAAAAGAACATTCTTTTCAAATACATATGGAACATTCTCCAAGACAGACCACATACTAGATCACAAAACAAGCCTCAACAAATTTAATAGGATAGGAATTATATCAAGCATTTTTTTCTGACCACGATAGTATGAAACTAGACATCAACTACAGAAATCAAAACAGGAAAAGAACAAACATGTGGAGACTAAGCATGTGGAAACTAAACACCACTGTACTAAAAAAAAGTGGATCAACAATGAAATCAAAGAGGAAATCAGAAAATACCTCATGACAAATGAAAATGAAAACACAATTTTTCGAAATCTATGGGATGCAGCAAAAGCAATTCTAAGAGGGAAGTTCAGAGTGATATAGGCCTTCCTCAAGAAACAAGAAAAAATCTCAAACAACATAACCTATGACCTAAAATAATTAGAAAAGAACAAACAAAGCCCAAAGTCAGCAGAAGGAAATAATAAAGGTCAGAGAGGAAATAAAATAGAGATAAAAATAATAGAGAGATCATTGAAACCAAGGGATGGTTTTTCTGAAAAGATAAACAAAATTGATAGACCTTTAGCCAAGCTCACCAAGAATAAGAGAGGTGGGGCTTCCCTGGTGGCGCAGTGGTTGAGAATCTGCCTGCCAATGCAGAGGACACGGGTTCGAGCCCTGGTCTGGGAGGATCCCACATGCCGCGGAGCAACTGGGCCCGTGAGCCACAATTACTGAGCCTGCGTGTCTGGAGCCTGTGCTCCGCAACAAGAGAGGCCGCGACAGTAAAAGGCCCGCGCACCGCGATGAAGAGTGGCCCCCGCTTGCCACAACTAGAGAAAGCCCTCGCACAGAAACGAAGACCCAACACAGCCATAAATAAATAAATAAACAAATACTTTAAAAAAAAGAATAAGAGAGGACCCAAATAAAATAAGAAATGAAAGAGGAGAAATAAGAACTGATACCACAGAGATACAAAAAGTCATAAGAGAATACTATGAAGTTATATGCCAACAAATTGGACAAATTAGAAGAAATGGACAAGTTTCTAGAAACATACAGCCTGCCAAGACTGAATCAAGAAGGAACAGATAATTTTTTTTTTTTTTGGAACAGATAATTTGAACAGACCAATCGCTAGAAGTGAAATAGAATCTAATTTAAAAAAAAAACAAAAAACTCCCAGCAAACAAAAGTCCAGGACCAGACAGCCTCACTGGGGAATTCTACCAAACATAAAAACATAAACACATAACTATCCTTCTCAAACTATTCCAAAAAATTGAAAAGGAGGAAACACCCCCAAATTCATTCTACAAGCCACCATTACCCTGATACCAAAACCAGACAAAGACTCTACAACAAAAAGGAAATTACAGGGTAATATCTTTGATGAATATAGATACAAAAATTCTCAACAATGTATTAGCAAACTGAATTAGACAATACATAAAAAGGAACTACACCATGATCAAGCTGCATTCATTCCAGGGTCACAAGTATGGTTCAACAAACACAAGTCAATCACTGTGATACACCACATTTTAAAGGAAAGAAAAATCACATGATTATCTCAACAGACTCAGAAAAAGCATTTAACAAAATTCAACATCTATTTATAATAAAAAAACTCTCATAAAAGTGGGTGTAGAGGGAACATATCTCAACATAATAAAAGCTATATAATGGGACTTCCCTGGTTGTGCAGTGGTTAAGAATCCTCCTGCCAATGCAGGGGACACGGGTTCAAGCCCTGGTCCAGGAAGATCTCACATGATGAGGAGCAACTAAGCCCGTGCGCCACAACTACTGAGCCTGCGCTCTAGGGCCCGTAAGCCACAGCTACTGAAGCCCGTGCGCCTAGAGCCCTTGCTCTGCAACAAGAGAAGCCACCACAAGGAGAAGCCTGTGCACTATAATGAAGAGTAGCCCCCGCTCACCACAACTAGAGAAAGCCCACGTGCAGCAACAAAAACCCAACGCAGCCCAAAAATTAAAAAAAAATTTTTTAAGTACAATTAAAAGAAAAAAAAAGCTATTTATGACAAACCCACAGCCAACATAATACTCAATGGTGAAAAGCCGAGAGCCTTTCCAGTAAATTCAGGAACAAGACAAGGATGCCCACTTTCATCACTTCTATTTAACATAGTATTGGAAGTCCTAGCCACAGCAAATCAGACAAGAAAAAGAAATAAAATGTATCCAGTTTGGAAGGAAAGAGGTAAAACTGTCACTATTTGCAGATGACATGATACTTTATATAGAGAACCCCTGAAGTCTCCACCCAAAAACTATTAGAAGTAATAAATGAATTCAGCAAGATTGCAGGATACATGATTAATATACAGAAATCTGTTGCATTTCTTTACACTAATAATGAAATATGAGAAAATAAAGTTTTTTAAAGTCCCATTTAAAATTGCATCAAAAAATACCTGAGGAATGTGGTAGTTGCAGTGGGGGGAGAAGAAATATTCTATGGTCCTATGATTAGGTCTCAGTCTTTTAGTGAGTCTATGATTCTGGACTATAAACTTCACAACTATTTCTCAGATTCCACCCGCCCTTAGGTTGGACAAGATGGCTAGAGTGGGCTGGAGTAGGCATTTCCCTTCTCCCATGCGGCTCAAGCCAGCTGAAGTTGGATATTTTCTTCCTCCAGGTTAGTGAGACTCTGATAATACCCTAGCAGGTTAGGCTCTGGCTAGTTAGGTTGCCCTGAGGGCAGGCCTTGTTAAGAACAAAGTGCTGGGCTTCCCTGGTGGTGCAGTGGTTGAGAATCTGCCTGCCAATGCAGGGGACACGAGTTCGAGCCCTGGTCTGGGAAGATCCCACATGCCGCGGAGCAACTAGGCCCATGAGCCACAACTACTGAGCCTGCGCGTCTGGAGCCTGTGCTCCGCAACAGGAGAGGCCGCGACAGTGAAAGGCCCGTGCACTGCAATGAAGAGTGGCCCCCACTCGCCGCAACTAGAGAAAGCCCTCACACAGAAACGAAGACACAACACAGCCAAAAATAAATAAATAAATTAAAAAAAAAAGAACAAAGTGCTCTAGCATATTTCAAAATGATTCCAGGAGTTCCCTGGTGGCCTAATGGTTACTGCCATAGCCCAGGTTCAATCCCTGGCAATCCTTGGTCAGGGAACTGAGATCCCACAAGCTGTGCAGCGCAGCTGAAAGAAAAAGAAAAAAAAAAAAAAAGGGAATTCCCTGGCAGTCCAGTGGTTAGGACTCGGCGCTTTCACTGCCAGGGCCAGGTTCGATCCCTGATCCCTGGTTGGGGAACTAAGATGTTACATGGCACGGCCGAAAAAAAAAAAAGGGTTCTTTTCTCTTCCTCATGCTAGAAGCACAAGGAGATTTTCCTCCACATTTAATGTGGGAACCTGGTCAAACTCCTCGAGGCAAATTCCACAATACTATAGCAGCCCCGTTATGACTGGGTCCCCCCTGGAGTTAACTCCCAGATTGTGCAACTTGTCCTCTAACAGTGTGTCGGCTACAATTTAGGTTTTCCTACCCCAGCGCTGGTTCCCATGGTAGTTTCCCCTAGTCTCTGTTCCAGCAAGCAAAGACTTCATGTATTTGCCTGTCTCTCCAATCTTGGGAGCAGTAGTATGCCCTGTGTCCTCCCCTCTCTTATTTTTTATTTTTACTTTTTAAATTATTTTTTAAAGGTATTTTTAATTTTTTAAATTATTTTATTTTATTTATTTATTTTTGGCTGCGTTGGGTCTTTGTTGCTGCACGTGGGCTCTCTCTAGTTGCGGCGAGCGGGGGCTGCTCTTCGTTGAGGTGCGCGGGCTTCTCATTGCGGTGGCTTCTCTTGTGATGCGCGGGCTCTAGGCCCACAGGCTTCACTAGTTGTGGCTCATGGGCTCTAGAGCGCAGGCTCAGTAGTTGCGGTGCACGGACTTAAGTTGCTCTGCGGCATGTGGGATCTTCCCAGACCAGGGCTCGAACCCGTGTCCCCTGCATTGGCAGGCAGATTCTTAACCACTGCACCACCTGGCAAGTCCCTCCCCTCTCATATATTCAGGAAGAGTTGTTTGGTTTTTCAATATGTTCATCTTTTCACTTTTTGTTAGGATTGATTGGCAATTTCCAAGCACCTCACATGCCAATTAGAAACTGAAATTCTGAGGTCTGCCTTTTTATAATTAACATATCACATTCCTTCCCCCTAGACCATACTCTGTCTCCTCCCCAGAACTATTTCCTTCTCCAGACAACCTGAGAGTTCCTAGATCAATTTAGCAATTTTCTTTGTCCATTTCCTGATTTAATTCATCAAATTCATCAATTATGACCAACTTTAGCAGAAAGCATTCAAATAACAGGTAATAAGATTTAATGAAAGAGGTAGCAGATCCACTTCAGGTGATCCTACCTGGACAAGGCTAGTCACCACCCACTGCCTCCCCCATAGGTGGGAGATACCCAGAACTGAAGAGGGGGTGCTGTGTGTCTGAGTTCATGAGGTGGGACCAGGAACAAGACATTAATTATGAAACTGAGCAGGAACCTGCAGGACACCCTCAGGCACAGACCCCCCCCACCATTTTCCCTGCCTCCTGTTTGCAGAAAAGCTTTAGTCTCCTAGGTCTTCCCCCAGTCCAAAGAGCAAATTTCATCAGAGAAGTGAGAAAATGCAGAAACAAAAACAGGCAAGCAAGACAAAATAATAATAGTTAATAACCATAAAACAAAGTCAAGGACATTGAGTTCCTCCTAAAGGGCTATAGATGATATCCTGTGCCATATGCACGAGTTGTTTTGCAGATACTAAAACCCTACCAGGTGGAAGACATTAACTGCATGCTGACCACAAGCACATAGACCTCAGACCGGCTGGAACTGAGAAGGTTGATGATGTTAACTCCTGAAATACCACCCTGTTACCAATGAATCCGAAGAGTGTCCATGAGCTGATCAGGGAGCCTGCAACCCTCTCCCTCATGCCATCTTTAAAAACTCTTCCCTAAAAGCCATCAGAGAATCCAGGTCTTTTAAGCATTCTCCTTGCATGGCCCCATGTTGGGTGCCTTGCAACAAACACTGTACTTTGCTTCACTGCAACCCAGTGTCAAGAGATTGGCTTTGCTGCACATTGGGCGAGTGGACCCAAGTTTGGTCCGGTAACAATTACAAGGCATAAAGTTCTGTACACACCAGACTACGTATGCAGTATCACAAGTCATACATACAAAATTAAATAATCATATTTTTAAATGTAATCATTTGCAAGATTATGGAGTACCTGCCTCATATTGTTGCTTGGCCTCTGGGTTCAGCTTTAAAGAAAACACTGGCCTCAGGAAACTCAGAGCCTGAAAAAAAAAAGAACCATTTGTAACTCACAGAAATACATGGAAAGTTTGATAACCACTATAAAAATGTACCATAGAGCCTAGCTGCTCAAAGTGTGGTCTGTGGGCCAGCAGCATCTGCATTACCTCGGAACTTGTTATAAATGCAGAATCTCAGGCCAACGGAATCACCATACCCAAGAAATCAACATCTGCAGTTTAAACATGATTCCCCAGGGAACTTAAAGGTACATTTGAGTTTAAAAAGCACCATCAGAGAGAGCTACACAAGTATAAAATCTGTCTTTACCCTGAAACAGCCCTGCCTCTCTCCCTTGAAACTTTCTCAAGTAGAATCTCTCCCTTTCTCACTCCTCTTACCTCTGAAATGGGAGCTGGGTTAAAAGCTCTCCCTCCACCTGTTGTGCATTCTAGGTTTCCTCCCCATCTTTATGCAAAATACCACGTTCCCTATACCTTTACACGGTGCACTATTTCCCCCTGCATCACAGGCTTTCCCCATACCACTAAGTGAGTTGAATTCAGGTGGGTGATGAGTTTCTCTCTGTAGCCACTCAACTCAAATAAATGACCTCCTTTCCCAGCCTGCCTTGCATACACACTCAGGACATTGTTGTCACCTGGAGCTGGTCCAGGTGTATTGTCTTCACTTCCAACATCCAAGTCTGAGTCAGTGTTGACCCTTCCCACTGATACACTATCATTTCTCCTCGATAAATCTAGCTGCTTCTATTCTGTCTTTTATACCCTCCAGTGCTGCCACCCCTCATTACTGTCTTTTCCCCCTTTCATTCATGTATTTCAGTCCCTCCTTCTACCCACCCCCCATTCTGATGGGGATCATATCTCCATTCTAATTCTCCCGTCTTTTCTTCTCTTCCTCTCTTCATCCACTCCTCTTATGCATAGACTTTTCAATGCACTTTTCCTCACTCTTGTCCTGGTCAAATTCAGTATGTCTCTCAAACTTTAGGTTGGGGAAGGCTAACTCAATTTATAGCTGATTTTGGAAGTGGAAGATGGGACCCATTGTACAGGGAAGAACCAAGATTGTAACTGTCTCTCCTCCTCTGCAGTCTCCTTCAAAATTTCTCCTTATAACCCATAATTCCTGTTCTGCAATTCTCTGATTTGTCTGAACTCCTGTACTCTTTTCCAGGCACTTGGGCACTCAAGTTGTGATATTGTTATTTATAATAAGAAATATATATTTTGTCTTAGTCTCTGCTCCTGACACAGAGCTCCTAAAACCCTTGGCATTTCCTGTGATGAGAGCCATAAAGGTGCTTTTCACTGTGTTCATGAGGTGACTTCTGGAGGGTATCACTTTGGGAAGTATAAACATTTTAACAATATTAATTCTTCTAATCCATGAATGCTGGTTATCTTTCCATTTAACTATGACTTCTCTAATTTTTATCAATTTTTTATAAATTTCAGTGTTCATGTGTTTTACCTGTTTGGTTCATTCTTTTTTAAAAAATAAATAAATTTATTTATTTATTTATTTTTGGCTGCATTGGGTCTTCGTTGCTGCACGCGGGCTTTCTTTTTAGCTGCAGCCAGTGGGGGCTACTCTTCGTTGCCGTGCGCAGGCCTCTCATTAAGATGGCTTCTCTTGTTGCGGAGCACGGGCTCTAGGCACGCGGGCTTCAGTAGTTGTGGCACATGGGCTCAGTAGTTGTGGCTCGCGGGCTCTAGAGTGCAGGCTCAGTAGTTGTGGCACACGGGCTTAGTTGCTCCACGGCATGTGGGATCCTCCCGGACCAGGGCTCAAACTTGTGTCCCCTGCATTGGCAGGCGGATTCTCAACCACTGCACCACCAGGGAAGTCCCGATTTCCATTTTATTCATCCCATTTCTTGATAACCACCTGATGATTCAGAAACTGGTCCCCATACTCACAGAGGGCAAGGAGAGACTGGAGAAAGATGTAGATCACGCTAGATTGGCGGGTGACAAGTTTAATGAGCAAAGAAACTTAGTTAAAAGGCTTGTCCTGGGTGGACACAAGACAAGTAGATCCCCACACCCACCCAACAAATCTTAAAATGTTTATACAGAGGACTTAACTGGGTTCAGTCACATACTGACTTCGGATGGTCTCAGCAACACCTTACTCTCTCAAGGCTGTGTTCTTGCAAAAGCTCCCACTATGGGAAATGTGGGCAGACTGTACATTCCAAGGACAGAAGATGGGGTGAGGAGCCTCTCGTTGGCTGGGTCCGTCTCACAGGTCACATCCTCTGGATTACTTCCTCCGACATCACCTAAGCATCAGCGATGTGGGTGTCCACGCAGTAGGTGAGGGCCGGTGTTTGATGAAGTTGCAGCATCAGTTCCTGCTCTTGAGGGCTCAGGCGTGGCCCCTGCACAGCTCCATCAGCTGGGATTAGCATCTGGGAAGACTCAGGGAGTCCTCCGTGGCAAAACTGCGGGTATCACTGACAGCCACAAGGGCTGCTTGGTACTCCGTGGTGATAGTGGATAAGGTCTTCCTGCTCTTCTTTTCTCCTTCAGTGCGAGGTCACAGCCAAAGGGATCACTCTTGGCAGCAAGATATGTGGGATGGGAGGACGTGGTGACACAGGTAAAATGCTTCCATTTCCTATGGGGACCTTCTTGGTTTTTCTGTGCTGCACACAGTCACTGCTGCTGCTGCTTCTTTTTTTAATATTGAAGTATAGTTGATGGATAATATTATACAAATTACAGTTGTACAATACAGTGACTCACAAATGTTAAAGGTCATACTTCATTTATAGTTATTATAAAATATTTGCTATATAACCCATGTTTAATGAGGCCCCATACTCTTTTCCACTGTGGCTGTACATTCCCACCAACAGTGTATGAAGGTTCCCTTTTCTCCATGTCTTCGCCAACATTTGTTATTTGTGTTCTTTTAGATGATGGCCATTCTGACAGGTGTGAGGTGGTATCTCATTGTGCTTTTGATTTGCATTTCCCTGACGATTAGCCATGTTGAGCATCTTTTCATGTGCCTGTTACCCTGCCACTTCTTAATTGAACTCCAGAGGTCTCCCAGAGCCATTTTCATCAGTGGATAATTATTAAATCATTGTTTTTTGTCAGGTACAAGTGCTGGGACCACCGAGTCCACTATGTTGCTAATGTCACACTCCTAAATGCTTTTTCTTTTTAGGAGATTAAGATGGTCCATGGGAAATAGGTATTTTTACATGGTATTAACGGACCTAGCTCAACTGGGACAAGCTAGGAAAGCTAGTTGGTTTCTGCTATTTCTCCAAAGACACCTGATGACTGTCCTTTATACTGAAATTTGGTTAAGGAGGCACTTAGAGGACAGAAATTGCTGGTAATGATGAAAGACAGAAGGATTTATTCTTTCAGAAAAAAAAATAAATTCCTGGACTGTGTGACCTGTTTAGACTGAAGTGGACCCATTAAAGGTGTTTAGAAATGTATCTCAGTTGATCAAGATTTGGATCACAGAACTTTCTCAGGATCCATGGATGTGTTTGCCATCACTCTGGAGATCAGTGCCTGCCATACTCCCTCAACTGGAGCACTTTGGGAAGAGGTACTGATCTAGACTGCTGGGATCATCGTCCTCAGGTAAGACATATAATTGTATAAGTTGATCCATGTCGTAAGGAGTGGAGGCCCAAGGAGGATCAGAGTCTCTGAAACTTATCGGTTGGAGGTCATCAGGCAGAAAATCACAGGATGAATTGCGTGCAGTGGTGGCAGCCCCTTCACGCTGCTCAACACAAGAAGGCTTATGTAGTTCACGATAGGAAGCATCTGAAATGCTGGGACTCATGGGATGAGTGTTTTCTGAAGTGCCAGGTAAGGGCATCTCTTCCCCTTTCGCTGAAATGACCTGTTGTGGGTCTTCTAGTGACAGATTTCGCTGAGCTTGATCCTTCCTCCTTTTGACACGCTGGTTTTTAAACCAAGTCTGGGAAGGGAAGAGATGAACAGGTTAATAAGGGGGGATGTGTCCAAAGGGGAATCCTCATGTGCCTCAGAAATTAGGTGGCTTTGGTGTGTGAAAGTTACTCTCACATGTCTTCATATTTATTTGAATGAGGAAAGTTCTTTCTATCCTCTCTGTCCTGGGATCCAGGGGGCCAAGGGAGTATAGGATTGTGCTAGCAATAGGTAGAATAGGACAGAACACTTTAAGCCTTGAACAGGAGGTATATTTAAGAAAGTGGGTTTTGTCTTGGTGGATACTCTGGGTTCTCAGAGAGAGGATTCTGAAGCCTGAGAATATGGAGAGGGATTCTAGCTTGGGGTGCGCCTTCAGGATTCGTTCAGGGGTTCTTATGCCCTGAATACTCTGTGGGTACTTAGCTGCAAGGCATGTAGATAATTGCGAATGTCATGATTAAGGAGAACCTAGAAATAAACAGGAACAGACCCAAACGGGAGTATCTGAGATCCATCACCAAAGGATCTCATCTAGCATTGTGGGCCTGGAGTCAGAAAGGGCTGGGTTAAAATTCTAGCTCTTGTGTTTATAATTCTTGGAAGACAATTCCTCTCTGTGACCCTTAGTGTTCTTCAATAAAAGGGGTGGTCATTAGAACAAATATATAAAATGCATAACATCTGTTCTGGCACACAGCAATTTTTCAAGCAATCAGAATTATATTGATGACTAAATGTGTGTGAAACTCTGGGTTAGGTGTGCTATCTGGCTATCTAGAGACAGACTCAGGGACATACCTTTATTATTGACTCATCAAGATGAATATTTGAAGAAAGTTCTTTTATGATGAACCAATTTGGGTACATGGTCTTTTCAAATGTATCTTTTAGTGCTCCAAGCTGTTCCCGGCTGAATTGTGTGCGGAATCGGCGAGCTGAATTTGGCTTTCCTGTAAAAAGAATAGACAAAAATCTTTCATAAAAGATATATCCAATAATAAAGGTAGTGGATAAATTACAAGTAGTAAAATTGATTCAAAATTAATTTTGAGTCCAGAGATACATAAAATAAAACGACGTAAAATGTGTCATCAAAAATATAAAACGTGGGAGGGGGAATTAAAAATATAAAGTTTGGGATGTGTTCAAAATTAAGTTACTGTCAACTAAGAGACTGTCAAATACATAGTATATTATATATGTGAACCTCATGGTAACTACAAAGAAAACACTTAAATACCTAAAGAAAATGACAAAAGATATAAACATAACACTAAAGAAAACAATCAAACCACAAGGGAAGAGAGAAAGAGAAGAAGAAAGGCACAGAGAGGACTACAAAAATAGCCAGAGGGCTTCCCTGCGTCAATCTAGAATTTCCTGGCCAGCACTAGTGAGCTAATCTTCCCTCAAAGGTGACCCCTGTCTTCCCCCAAAGGTGACTCTGCCTGAAATAATCCTTTCTTTTGTTTATGACTTCCTTGTCTCACCCCTTTCTGCCTTTACAAACCTTCATTTTGGGACTTCCCTGGTGGCACGGTGGTTAAGGTGGTTAAGAATCCGCAGTGGTTAAGAATCTGCCTGCCAATGCAGGGGACACATGTTCAATCCCTGGTCCGGGAAGATCCCACATGCCTCGGAGCAACAAAGCCCGTGCACTGAGCCTGCTCTCTAGGGCCGGTATGCCACAACTACTGAGCCCGCGTGCTGCAACTACTGAAGCCTGCGTGCCTAGAGCCCATGCTCCGCAACAAGAGAAGCCACCACAATGAAAATCCCACATACCGCAATGAAGAGTTGCCTCCGCTCTCAGCAACTAGAGAAAGCCCGCGCGCAGCCGAAAAGCAAAACAAAAAAAAACCCTTCATTTTGTACAGCTCCTCAGAAGTTCCTTTCTTTTTCCTAGACGGGATGTTACCCAGTTCATGAATTGTTATAATAAATAACAATAAGAAAAATAATAAATAATAAAGCATATTAGATCTTCAAATTTACTCAGTTGAATTTTGTTATTTAACACACCATATAAGAGACAATCAGGAAAATGGGTTCAATTGATTATCTGATGGGTTTGGGTAATCGGGAAAAAAATACTGAATATGCCATAGGCCAAATTGATAAATCACACAGTTGAAAATTAAGAAAGATGCATCTTAAGCATATGAGGAAAAAAGGAGAATATTAACACCTC
The DNA here is from genome assembly GCF_028564815.1 of Eubalaena glacialis. Taxonomy (NCBI): domain Eukaryota; kingdom Metazoa; phylum Chordata; class Mammalia; order Artiodactyla; family Balaenidae; genus Eubalaena; species Eubalaena glacialis. The sequence goes on along the minus strand of NC_083733.1, from coordinate 56,733,099 downwards.
AAATTGTGAAGTTTATGTTATGTGAGTCATTCTGGTACAAATTAATTCTGCAGGAAACAATATTTACATAAGTCTGATTAAAATAAATTGATATTGACTTAATCAAAACATTTTTAAATTTATTTCTTGGCCGCACCATGCGGCATGTGGGATCTTAGTTCCCCGACCGGGGATCAAACCTGTGCGCCCTGCTTTGGAAGCATGGAGTCTTAACCACTGGACTGCCAGGGAAGCCCCCAAAATATTAATATTAAAATATTATTAAACTACTTTAACTAACCAACGTTAATCAAGTGTTAAATTATTATTAACCTCTATTAGTAAGGTGTATAGAGTGAAAATGAGGAGCGATGTGGCTATGGATCTAAAATTTTCATCTACCAAACTGAGAGGACAATATATAAAATTGATGAATGAACTACTATTTTCATTTGTTCAGTATCAAACAATAGGGATGGAACATGTATCAGAAGAACCAGTTACAAGTTTTGATGAGTGGGCCTGTTGAGGCACAATACTGCTTTCTTCTAGTATTAAAAGAAAATTGTTTTAAAAAAACAATTTAAGGGGACTTCCATGGGGGTCCAGTGGTTAAGACTTTGTCTTCCACTGCAGGGGGTGTGTGTTTGATCCCTGGCCGGGGAGCTAAGATCCCACATGCCTCCCAGCCAAAAAACCAAAACATAAAACAGAAGTGATATTGTAACAAATTCGATAAAGACTTTAAAAATGGTCTACATTTAAAAAAACTTTTAAAAAATCTTTAAAAATAAATAAACAGTTTAAAAAGAAAATATGTATAAAATTATATTCACATCCCTGGACAAGAGGTACACTTCTAAACTAGGCTTTCCAAATACAATAATAAAAGGAAAATGTTGATAAATATCCCAACATCAACATTTAAAATATCTGGGCAATAGAACTCATGAGTAAATTTAAAAACACAAGCCACAGATTGGGAGAATATATTTGCAACAAATATAAGAAATACATTATTGGTGTCTAGAATAAAACAAAGATAAATAAATAAAACTTAGTTCTACTAAGTCTCAAGGGAAAAAAAAAAACCACAACACTAGAAAAATGGCAAAGGAGAGAAGTGGAAAATTAGCATAAGAGAAAAGCAAAACTTAAAAATAGACTTTAAAATAGAGTGAAGAGTCTCAATTTCACTGGTTAATAAAGAAATGGAATTGGATCAAATTTCAAGTACCCACTATTAAAAACAAAACCCCCCAAATGGAGTCACTTATGCTAAGCTCCACATCATCAAACAGAGACTTCATTTAGTTTCAGCTCTCCCAGAAATGGAATCTTAAACCAATCAATCAGGAACTGCTCAATCAGCACTAGTTAGGTAACTGCCTGATAGACTCCTGCCACCCCATAAAGGGAAGTAACCCTGCAATAATCAATCTGATTTTTTGCCTTGTATAACTTCCTAGTTCCTGCTCCCTTCTGCACATAAAAATCATTCATTTTACACAGCTCCTCGGAGCTCCTTTTGATATGCTAGATTGGATGCTACCTGATTCATGAATCATTGAATAAAGCCAATAAGATCTTTAAAAATTTACTCAGTTGAATTCTGTTTTTTGAACACCACCAAATGGTTGACACTTAAAAAGTATGCCAGTACCAGGTGTTAAAAAAGGTGGAGAAACAAAAACTCACATTACTGGTGGTGTAAATGGCGAAAACATTTGTATTCTACTACAAGTTAATCATGAAAGGGATGTTAAATTATACATAATAGCCCATCTCTGGGAACCCTGCCTCCCAGGTAATGATCATTAAGCTAAAATTATCTTTGTTTAGCTCACAGGAAACATCCTGACCAGGTCAACCTGTGAATGACTGCAGGAAGGAAGAAATTAACACATCCGCTCCGGAGGAGGCCGATGGAAACAAGGAAATGTTTGACTTTACTCCCGCGCCTTTTAGTATAAAAGAAGCCTGGACTCAGGTAAGGTGATTCTTTGGGACATGAGTTCACTGTGGTGAGTCCACCGTGTTCTCGGTCTGCCGGCTTTCTGAATAAAGTCGCTATTCCTTGCCGCAACAAGTCATCTCTCGATTTATTGGCCTGTTTTGCAGCGAGCAAAATAAACTTGGACGCCGTAACAGTGGTCGTCCAGTTACAAATTGTTTTTCAAATGCTCCCTGTTGGTATAACCCAGTGGTTCCCAAAACTGACAACCCGGTGTTGGCAAAGCCCAGGGGCTACCACAAAGTCTCACCCCTCTCACCTTACTTTATCACAACCCAAACACTCAACCTCTAGCATCTTAAGCATACATTGCCTCTGCCCCAGCTTACCTGCCATGATATCTTTTAGAAGTGCAGTGATTCAACCAGGTGTTTTCTGACTCTGAATTGTCGTCTATGTGTCTGCTGGGTTTAGAAGCCTAATATTTAAGCAAAATTTTAACAAAATCAGGTATCTGCCCTACCCCTCCCTAATGCCACACCCTCCAATCATCCACTCAACACATGCTTATTGAGAACCTATTCTGTGCCTGGTGCTGTGCAGGGTCCTGGGAATAAAAGTGTGAGTCCAGATTTAATCTCTGACCTCAAATAGTGGAGGAAAATAAATGAAAGTCAAGGAGGAAATGAATAAAATGTTCAAAATTGTCACTCAGGACAAAACAGTAAGTAAACAGGGTGCTGGGAGAAAGAATAAGTTTTGTAAGACACCTAAAATCAGAAGGTGAAGAAGGGGTTCTGTGGGTGGGCAACTCTTGGCGTGACCTGGGGTGCAAGAATGAGGTGTCTAGGGGACAGTTTGTGGAGGAGATGGACTGTCAAAGCCCCCGATATCCAGTTCCGCCCAGCTTTCCCACATGAGACAGCAGCAAACTCTGGTGAAGAACTTGGCAGGGCTTAAATCATAGAGGTCCTCGTAACTTACGTTAAGGAGTTTGGATTTTGGACAGTCGAAAGCCCATGAAGAATTCTAAGCAAGGGAACTTAACATACGAATTGAATTTTTAAAAATCATGCCTCTCGGGACTTCCCTGGTGGCACAGTGGTTAAGACTCTGCCCTCCCAATGCAGGGGGCCCGGGTTCGATCCCTGGTCAGGGAACTAGATCCCGCATGCATGCTGCAACTAAGAGTTCGCACACCACAGCTAAGGAGCCGGTGAGCCGCAACTAAGGAGCCCACCTGCTGCAACTAAGACCCAGAGCAACTAAATAAATAAATAAAATATTTTTATAAATAAATTTTATAAATAAATAAATAAAAATAACCATGCCTCTCTCTTGCCTCTTAGCTTCCCTTTCACTGGCCCTTTGTTCTTCATTTTTCTTCCACCTTCATTTATTTATTCTTCCTCAAGACGTTTTTCTCTGTGATAGGTCTTACTCATGTATTTTGGTGAACATATGTAAGCATTTCTGTATTTTCTGAGGCGATTTTCCCAGGATCCAGACTTGGAGATTACTCTTTCCCAAAGACCATATGTACCTTATTGAACTTATTTTTTAATATGTACTCTGTTGAACTGGTCATTGGAGCCTCCTATAGTCTATAGTCTAGATATCCAGGTAGGGCTTGTAGTGGTTTTTTTGTTTGTGTGAATAAGCTTTTTATTACGGAATAATTTTAGATTCATAGAAAAGTTGCAAAAATAATACAGAGAGTTTCCATATACACTTCATCCAGCTGCCTCTAGTGTTAAGATCTTATACACCCAAGTACACTTGCCAAAAGAAATTCACATTGGTATGTATTACTAACTAAATTTCAGACTTTATTTTGATTTCACCAGTTTTTCCACTAATGTCTTTTTTCAGACATTATTTTTTAGAGCAGTTCTAAGTTCCACACAAAATTGAAAGTAAGATACAGAGACTTCCCAAAAACCCTCGGCTGCACAGCCTCCCCATTATCCATGCCCCATTAGAGTGGTACATTTTTTATAATAGATAAACCTACACTGACACATCATAATCATCCAAAACCCATAGTTTACCTTAGGGTTCACTCTTGGTGTTATACTTCCTATGGGTTTGGACACATGTGTAATAACATATCTTATATGTTATAAGATATTATGACATATTTTATATAACATAATAATAAAATATTATGCAGGGGATTTTCACTGCCCTAAAAATCCTCTGTGCCCCACCTACTCATCTCCCTCACCCTGGGAACCGCTGATAATTTTAGTGTCCCCATAGTTTTACCTTTTACTGAATGTCCTATAGTCAGAATCATACACTATGTAGCCTTTTCAGATTGGATTCTTTCACTTACTAATATGCCTTTAAGGTTCTTCCGTGTCTTCTCATGGCTTCATTAACTCATATTTTTAAGCACTGAACAATATCCCAATTGTCTGGATGTACCACAGTTTATTTATCCATTCACCTACTGAGAAACACCTTGATTTCTTCCAGCTTTTGGCAATTATGAATAAAGCTGCTATAAACATTTATGTGCTGGTTTTCTATGGACAGAAGTTTTCAACTCCTTTGGGTAGACATTTAGGAGCACATGGTGAATCACATGGTGAGAATATGTTTAGCTTTGTAAGAAAACATCAAACTGTCATTCCAAAGTGGCTGTACCATTTTGCACTCCCACCAGCAATGAATGAAATTTCCTGTCACTCCACATCCTCACCAGTATTTGGTGTTGTCTGTGTTCTAAATTTTAGGCATTCTAAAAGGTTTGTGGTGGTATCTTGTTGTTTTAATTTATAATTCCCTAATGATATTTGATGTTAAGCATCTTATTATAGATTTATCTGCCATCTGTGTATCTTCTTTGTTAAGGCATCTGTTCAGATCTTTGGCCCATTTTTAAATTGACGACTTCTTCTTATTGCTGACTTTTTTTTTCAATGATATGTGTTTATTTAATTAGCTCAATCACATCCCCTTTCTTTTTTTTTTCTTTTTAAACATCTTTATTGGAGTATAATTGCTTTACAATAGTATGTTAGTTTCTGCTTTATGACAAAGTGAATCAGTTATACATATACTTATATCCCCATATCTCTTCCCTCTTGCGTCTCCCTCCCTCCCACCCTCCCTATCCCACCCCTCTAGGTGGTCACAAAGCACTGAGCTGATCTCCCTGTGCTATGCAACTGCTTCCCACTAGCTATCAGTTTTACATTTGGTAGTGTATATATGCCCATGCCACTCTCTCACTTTGTCCAGGCTTACTCTTCCCCCTCCCCGTGTCCTCAAGTCCATTCTCTAGTAGGTCTGCGTCTTTATTCCCGTCCTAGGTTCTTCATGACTTTTTTTTTTTTTTTTAGATTCCATATATATGTGTTAGCATACGGTATTTGTTTTTCTCTTTCTGATTTACTTCACTCTGTATGACAGACCCTAGGTCCATCCACCTCACTACAAATAACTCAATTTCGTTTCTTTTTATGGCTGAGTAATATTCCATTGTATACATGTGCCACACCTTCTTTATCCATTCATCTGTCGATGGACACTTAGGTTGCTTCCATATCCTGGCTATTGTAAATAGAGCTGCAATGAACATTGTGGTACATGACTCTTTTGAATTATGGTTTTCTCAGGGTATATGCCCAGTAGTGGGATTGCTGGGTCGTATGGTAGTTCTATTTTTAGTTTTTTAAGGAACCTCCATACTGTTCTCCATAGTGGCTGTATCAATTTACATTCCCACCAACAGTGCAAGAGGGTTCCCTTTTCTACACACCCTCTCCAGCATTTATTGTTTGTAGATTTCTTGATGATGGCCATTCTGACTGGTGTGAGATGATATCTCATTGTAGTTTTGATTTGTATTTCTCTAATGATTAATGATGTTGAGCATTCTTTCATGTGTTTGTTGGCAATCTGTATATCTTCTTTGGAGAAATGTCTATTTAGGTCTATTTAGGTTTATTGTTGACTTTTAAGAATTCTTTTATTTTGGACAAGAGTCTTATATGTGTTCTGCAATTACTTTCTCCCAACCTGTGGCTTGTCTTCTCATTCTCTTGAGAGTTTGCAGGGGTTTTTTTGGTTTTATTTTGTTTTTTGTTTTACCAAAAGAGAGATTTTTTTTGGCCAGTAGTTCTCAAACTTTAGGGTACATGAGAACCACCTAGAGGGCTTATAAAAACACATAAGGCTGGGTCCCACCCTCAGAGTTCAGTATATATTGGGTTGGTCAAAAATTTCGTTAGATGTTGTGGAAAACCCAAACGAACTTTTTGGCCAACCCAATATATGCAGATATGGACTAAGACCCACAAATATACATTTTAAGAAGTTCCCAGATGGGCTGATTTATTGATCTGGAAAACACACTTTGATGACGATTGTTCCTAGCAATCCCAGGATAGTCTTTACATATATATGGAGACCTATTGGTGACTTCCTGTATGTACTACAAAGCCTTAGGACAACTCTATATCTGTTATAAATATCTGCAACATCGAAATTTGATGGCAGTTTTTTCTTTTAAAGAACCATTTTAATTTAGGTCATTGTAGAGTCTAGAAATTTTAGGAATACTCAATTACCTTCTACTATAATATAATTTAATTTTAATGTTTTCTGAAATTGTGTGCTTTCCATAATTTGAAGAGAATTTGGTTTAGAAGTGGTCATTTGCAACCCTGTAAAATTCACAGGTGAGTCACACTGTGGGAGAGAATAGCTAGATATTCAGCAATCATATTTCCTCTTTCCGAGGCATGTAGAAAATACATATGAATATTGATCTGTAATTTTCCCTTCTTGTGATATCGTTGTCTGCCTTTGTTATCAGAGTAATGTTGGCCTCATAGAATGTTTTGCATAATTCAGCAGTGAAGCCATCTCATCTAGGAGGGCTTTAGTTGGGAGGTTACTGATTCAATCTCTTTACTTTTATAGTTCTGTTTATACTTTATATTTTCTTCTTGAGTCAGTTGTGATATGTTAAAAAAAAAAAAAAAATTCACTGAGTGGCCAGGATGGTAGAGTAGGAAGACCCTGAGCTCACCTCCTCTCATGGGCACACCAAAATTACAACTATTTACAAAGCAACTATCTATGAGAACGACCCAAAGACTAGTTGAAAAGATCTACAAATAAAGATATAAAAAAGAATCCACAACAAGATAAGCAGGAGGGGCAGAGATGCAGTATAGTCAAGACCCACACCCCTAGTTAGGCAACCCACAAACAAGAGGATAATTACAACTGCAGAGGTTCTCCCGAAGGAGTGAGGGGTCTGAGCTCCCCAACCCAGGGGTTCTACATCAGGAAGACATAAACCCATAACGTTTGGCGTTGAAAGCCGTTGGGACTTACTTTTGGGAGAGTCAGAGGGCTGTAGGAAACAGAGACTCCACTCTTTCATGCTCTGAGACCCAGGGCAGGAGCAGTAATTTGAAAGGAACCTGTGTCAGACACACTTGCTGATCTTGGAGAGCCTCCTAGAGGGGCAGGAGGAAACTGGGACTCACCCTGGGGAAATAGACCCTGCCAGCAGCCATTTTGGGGTGCTTATTCTACTATGAGGACACTGCTACTGGCAAGTGTCATTTTGGAATCCTCCCTCTAGCTTATTAGCACCAGGACTTAGACCCACCCATCAGTCAGTTGGCACCAGTCGTGGGATACCCAATACCAAGCAGGTAGATGCCCTGGGACCTGGCCCCACCAACCAGAAGGTCCAGGACCCAGCCACACCCACCAGTGGGCTGGTACTAGCCCTGGGACCCATGGGGCCCCACAGCTAGCCTTCAGGACACGGCCCTGCCCACCAGTGGGTGACACCAACTCGGGGACCCAGAGGACCCTGAAAAAAAGACCCTGGGACACAGCTCCACCCACCAGTGGGCTGATACCAGCTCCGGGAACCCCAAGCCCTGCAGCCAGAAATCCCAGGACCTGGCTCCACCCACCGGTGATTCAGCAATAGCCCCAGGACACAGGCTCACTCACCAGTGTGTGGGCAGCAGCCCCAGGACCACCACAACCCTGCAGCCAGCCAGGTCGGGACCTGGTTCACCCCCCCACCGGGCTGGCACCAGCCTCGAGAAACCTTGGGCTCCTGAGCCACCTGCCCCAGAATCTAGCCCCATACAACAGCAGGACACCAGCTCTGGGACTCTGGCCCCTCAGCCATTCATACCAGCACCTGGCTCTGCCCAGCAGCGGGCCAGCACTAGCCCCAGGACCCTTGGGGCTCCACAGCCAGCAGCCTCGTGTCCCAGTCCCCACCCACCAGTAGGTCGGCACAAGGACAGGGATTCCATGGGCCGTGCAATCTCAGCTTCTTTGTTCTTCCCCTCGAAAAACAAAAAAACCCTAATTCAAAGACCAGGTCAGAATGGAGCTGAGATTTGTCTCATACTCCCTTGCTTGGAACCCTTCAATAAACCTTTACTTTGCTACAAACACACATTGTCAGAATTTGTCTTTCTGTGCCTCAGGCACAAGAGTCCTGGCTGGTTACAATTTGGCAACCTTGAAGGACCTCTCAATTTCCTCTGAGGTTAGTGTGCATGGTCGGCTGGCCCTCTGCAGGTGCGGGGATTTCCGTTTGCAGATCCAGCAGACGCTCAGGCCCCTTTGGCCTGGGGATCCAGCTGGGGAATTCCCTTTGCAACAGAGTATCAGCAACCCTAGGCAATGTTTTAGGCATGCAGTAAAGGAACAGTTTTTTTGTTTTGTTTTGTTTTGTTTTTAAGGAACAGTTTTTGGATTGAAATACATCTTTCGGTAAGCAGCCAGCATGACAGTTCAGGCCAAAAACATTTATCCTTGTATTATGGTGCCCTCCTAGGCCCATTGCCTGGTATTGGGGAAAAAATTGGGTTTGATAAAAGTAATAGTCTAAGGTTGCTTTTGGAATTGCTTTAAATGGCTTTAAACTTTTTGAAATTGGTTTAACTTTAAACCTTTTGGAAGTGGTTTAACTTTTCTCTTGTATATTTGTCTTAAAGAAGGTGCACTATTTTAATTGGCAGACATGGGAAAGTTCAGTTCCTAAAAATAGTCCTTTAAAATGAGTCCTACAAAATTGGACCACCTTTAGTTATGGTTCCACGACTAAGGCCAAAATGATATTTTTTGTGTAACACTGCATGGCCACAATATTCTTTAGACTCCGGAGAAAAATATCCAAGATAAGGCTCCTTTGACAATCCCAAACTGGTTTTGCCAACTCCATAAACATCTTTTCAGAATTCTGACCCTAAGGGAATAAGTCTCTGTAGGAGGAACTTGCTTTTCTCTCCCTGTGCCTTGAGATGTAAATGTTTGACCAGGGCCCTCAGGAACTCCTGTCTTATCTCATCTAGACCATCTCCCAATTCCTGAGACTGAAGGAAAAAAAGGTAAAAGAGGTCTTTTTACACCTAAATTATTTCAATAGATAACTAATGAGAGCCTACTGTATAACACAGGGAACTCTACTCAGTGCTCTGTGGTGACCTAAATGGGAAGGAAATCTAAAAAAAGAGTGGATATATGTATATGTATAACTGATTCACTTTTCTGTACAGCAGAAACTAACACATTGTAAAGCATCTATACTCCAATAAAAATTAATAAAAAATAATAATAAACCTAAATTATTTCAACTGTTATTTATAAATGAGTGACTTTTATATAGTAATACCTGATTCATGACTAAATTTTAAAATGAACTTATGAGATCTCTGGTTCTACGTATCTATGTGTGCATTATGAATATGATATGTCTTTACCTTGAGACAGCATTATCAAAAATAACTTATAGGGCTTCCCTGGTGGCGCAGTGGTTGAGAGTCTGCCTGCCAATGCAGGGGACACGGGTTCGAGCCCTGGTCTGGGAAGATCCCACATGCCGCGGAGTAACTAGGCCCGTGAGCCACAATTGCTGAGCCTGCGCGTCTGGAGCCTGTGCTCCGCAACAAGAGAGGCCGCGACAGTGAAAGGCCCGCGCACCGCGATGAAGAGTGGCCCCCACTTGCCGCAACTAGAGAAAGCCCTCGCACAGAAACGAAGACCCAACACAGCCATAAATAAATGAATAAATAAATAAATAAAGAGTTCTATTTAATTGACTTAAACGAAATTAAGTGCTGGCCTTCCAGAATCCACCTGCCAATGCAGGGGACGTGGGTTCGAGCCCTGGTCTGGGAAGATCCCACGTGCTGTGAAGCAACTAAGCCCGTGCGCCACAACTACTGAGCCCATGTGCCACAACTACTGAAGCCCGTGCACTTAGAGCCCATGCTCCGCAACAAGAGAAGCCACTGCAATGAGAAGCCCGCACACCACAACAAAGAGTAGCCCCTGCTCGCCGCAACTAGAGAAAAGTCTGTGTGCAACAACGAAGACTCAATGCGGCCAAAATAAATAAATAAATTTATTTTTTTAAAAAAGGTAAGAAATTAAGTGCTTATATCAATTCTTAGAAATATAAAAGAGACTAAGCTGAAGAATTTCAGGATCACATGACCTGGAAAATACTCAGTATTAAATTACTATCTGCTATTAAAGTTAGCTGATGCTAGTTAGCTTAATTAATTTAGACATGTCTTTAGAGTCATCACCATTAAGTATAATACTTTGAATGTACCTAGGTTTACCAGAAGTCAAATAAGATGTTATTTTATTTGTTGCAAATTTGCCAGCAAGAAAAATAACTTGATATGATGGAAAGTTAAATGTAAATAAAAGTTTTGGGGTGAACTCTTTAGGAATAATTATGTTTTATGACTGTCTACTTAAATAGTCTCTCCAGATTTTGGTAACTTGAAACTTTAGAGTTTTGCTAACTTAAGTTAAACGGTGGAAGTTTATTAAATATCTAGATCATTCCCAAATAAAATAAGATAATGGAACATTGATTACTGAACATAGACTTCCTTTTACAGAAAAACTAAAGATATTTGGGACTATTAATATATATATTTGGTGCTACACTGCACATTTTCTATAAAAAGCACATGGTTTTAGAAATTAGGAAGAGTATTTATAAGTTACAGAGTGCTGTAACTTATAAGTCTTACAGAGTGCTAATGTAAGAAAGTTTATAATTGCTTACTTCTCAGTTTTCACTAGAAATTAAGGTTTTTAAGAGTTGATAATTCAAATGTATAAGAAACACATCTTTGTATACAAGGAAAAAGAAGGTATAAGGAATGGAAATCCATTTCGTTAAGGAAAAGAAAGTAATTTGGTCCAAAACTGGTTATTTCTAAATGGGAAAGAAAGTAATATGGATATAGAAAATTGTAGATTTGTGAGGGGAAAAAAAAAAACTTTAAAAAGGAATTCTATGTGTGGACTAAGATTAGAATTAATTTTATTGAATAAAGGAATTTTAATATTAAAGGTAAAGTAGTACAAAACTTGAATTAGGTTTTCTCCCTCTGTCAGAGGAACAAAGTATTCTTGGAATAGTCATCTGCCCTTGATAACAGATTGTAAAATTTCTTTATCTTTTATTATCACTTTGGTTAAGGGACCAAGTATTGTTTCAAAGTGACCTGTGATCCTATTTGACCCAGTGTTTTGAAGTTTTTTGATATTTTTTACGAATTCCCAAATATCAAATTCTAGTTGAATTCTTTTGACCTCCAGCTACCTTTGAGATGCTTCAGAGCGGGAATTTCCTGGCGGTCCAGTGGTTAGGACTCTAAGCTTCCACTACAGGGGGCATGGGTTCAATCCCTGGTCAGGGAACTAAGATCCTGCATGCCACACAGAGAGAGAGAGAGAGAGAGAGAGAGAGATGCTTCAGAGGAACCCTGAGGCATCTCAGAGAGATATATCAAACTAATTAGGATTATTTGGTATGTTAAATTACTTGGGAAACGTTGTCAAGTGATTGGAGATAAACATTCTTAGGTTTTACTAAATGTCATTAGTATAGATATTCTGGAAATTATATGAAATTTCTAAAACTTGGATATGTCCTGGCATAATATTATCAGTCATATTTCAAGTTATTATCTTAAAGTGTTGTATGTCACAAGAGTAACCATTTTTCTTTGTTAATTGCATTGTAATCAGATCTTTAACCATACATTTTTAAGTCTTTTGTCCTTCATAGACAGTTACTGTTCTACTCATGCTTTTGCAAAAATACTTCATCTTCAAGAATATTCATAGAAAGGATTTTTTCACAAGTACAGGTTTCTGATAAATTTTGGATCATACCACTGAACTGGGTAAGAAATTAAATAATTCTAATGGAAACCCTAATGGTTTCATAAAACCGTTAACAAAATGGAATTCGTTATAGAGGATGGAGAGAACTGGTGAACATGGGCAAAAATTTTGTGTTTTATCTGAAATATTACTGGCTTTTCATCTGTGTTTTCCAGATATAAGGAAACATTTCCCCTCAAGATAATTATGAATTACAGCAACTTGGTAAATTATAACTTTGTAAGCAGAATTGAAACATTTATCTTTTCTCTCTACTGATCCCTCCAGAATTGGAAACTCTTAAGTTCCAAGCAGGCTTATCAAGTGAATAAGAAAGGTCACCTCCTGACAGGTGCAGAATTCTCAAGATACTTTGGGGACTTCGAGAAGACAGAAATTCACCTAAGTCTATAGATAGCATAGTCCAAATCTATGGCAAGCTCTTGGCATAGCATTGTGGCCTTGAGAGGCCTTTTAAAAGTTATTGAGATTCCTTATAAAAAGTTCCAGAACAGCTAATTTAAAAGAGCCTATGTAATCAATTACACTTATGTAAAAATCAGAACAAGTTTATTGAAACCAAGCTTATTTTGCAAACAAATTAGTCTCAATTTGGCTATATTTGGTAGAAATGAGGGTAATTTTAGAGAGAAAAAGATTATGCTTCAGTGGATATTAAATTCTAATTTTGTTGATTGAGGTCTGTATTTACTGTCTAAGACTCACCTCTAAGATAGCTCCTCCCTGTTATGTTACATATTGTAAAGTTTAACTGAATTATTGAAGGACATTTTAAGTTTACTTCTGAAGCTGATCACAGCAAGCTGTCTTTGGATGAAGATCAGATACCCCAAGAACTGCAACCAGGAGATCTGTGCATACTGGAAAAGGCATCATTTAAAGGACTGTCTCCAACCTAGATAAAAGGACCTTCATCAGGTACTCTTAAATAGCTCATATGCAATAAAACTGAAGGGAATTGACTCTTGAATATGTATTTCCCACTTAAGAAAGGGCTTTGCGTTGGACTGGTCTATAGAAAGGCCTGCTGACCCCAAATGACACCCACATCAGGATGAGAAGAAAACCACAGCAGTGGTCGGCAGCTGATCCAAGAATCTGGACCAGGCTTGTAAGACCCATCCAACTAATTTAATTGAACTGTTCATGAGATGTTTATCTTCCTACAACATTGAAAATTATTGTTTTACTTCTAACCATACTGTTAACCCCAATATTTAAGATGGAAAGAAAATTCTCTAGTGAAGTTGTCACAGAGTATAGCTCTTCATGATATGTCTCTGCTTGCTTTAAGTTTATGCTAAAAGCATGTGTACAGTGTTTGTATGACAAATTGGTATAATTGATAAATAAAATGTATACCCTATAAAATGCTTCCCCATTAGAATACCTCTGAGCTTGTTCACTATGTATGATTAGTTTTCTTCCAATGTGGATAACTAGGCAAAATATATATAAACAAAAAGTAGGCTTAGCACCAAAGGACATCATGGTCCCAGGGCAGGCAGCAACCAACCACCCTGGCATCAAAGGACAAATATTTTGATCTAGCAAAAGATCTGCAATCAAAAAAATGACAGAAGAAAATTTCACATATTGGGGAAGTCATTCTGGCTTATACATTATTTAACTTAAACTTTATGCTGACCAGAGTGGTCTGTTTTTTGGACTATCAAACATGATTGTACACTTGCTTTAACCATTAAGGAAAGAATACATTTAGAAATCAAAATAGAGCTGGATGGCCATTGTGGACATGGTTTTAGACACATGCCTGTATTACTGTGAACCTGAATTTTCTGAACTGTATCAGAATCAAGGACACCACCATCCATTCTCAAAACAATATCTGCCAACTACAATATTAGAGTCTCAAGGTAATGGTGAAATCTTTCTCTTACTTAAGAATAGTAGTAACAAATGAAAGAGCTGAAGCTACAGCCTCTCAGAATAAAACACTAGATTCTTTATCCTGAATAGTACTCGACAATAAAATTGCTTTAGATTTTAGCAGAAAAAGGAGACATATGCATAGTGGCCAACAGCTCTTGTTTTGTATATGTTAATACCACATTACAAAGTAAAACCTACTTAGATAAAATTAGGCAACTGGCTACAAGGCTAAAACAAGTCTCCCCAGAAGTGCCAGGTCCAGACTGTTTCTCAGGATTATTCTCCTGAATTCCTCAAGGAACAAGATCTGTTTTCCAAGAGTTATTAAATTTCTGGTTGTCGCTCCTCCACTTACTTTTAATTGGGTCTGTTGCACCAAAAGGGAGGACCAAGGGACTAAATTCTTAATCATGAAAGACTCAGATCCAATGCTTGGAACTCGGAAGATTTCCAACTCAGTGTAGATTCCCCAAATTGAGGCAGGACTATGCCCTGTTTCAGCAGGAATTAGCTAGAGCAATCATTGCCTTGTTTCCTCAAAAATTTAGGGAAAGTTAAAACAGGAGTGGGGATTGAAACTGAATCCCCCTAAAACCAAGTCTCTTTACCAAGTTTTTGATTAATCTCTCTATCCAAAACTTCTTTCTTGTCCCCTCGGACCTCAATCCTGTGCTAACTGAACACTACTCAACCAGAATCAGATGACTAAAATTGCTGTTTTCGATAACATCATTAATGTACTAAAATTGCTATTACAGACATCATCATTAATGTACAAACTCGGGTTGTTTCTCCAGGGCAAAAAGGAGCTAAGAAACCCCAGAGCCATGGACCACAAGGCCAGAGAATCATAACCACAGACATCCTGACTCCCGAAACTACATTAAGAAATGTCACAGAAGCATCACAAGATGATGATTAACCCCAGCTTCTTTCTTCTTCCCCTTTATTTAAAAAAAACAAAACAAAACAAAACAAAACCCTAACTCAAAGACCAGCTTGGAGTGAATTGGAGGGCTTGTCTCCCACTCCCTTCCTGGATGCGCTGCATAAACCGTTACTTTGCTGCAAACACTCACTGACAGAGTTTGTTTTTCTTGGCCACAGGCACACGAATCCTTGCTGGTTACACAACTGTCCTGGAAACTTACAAAAATGGTGTAACAAGGCAGAAGAATGTTCTAGATTAAAAAGAGACTAAAGAGACATAACAACCCAATGGAATGCATGGAACTTGATTAGATTATGGACTTAAAATCTGCTATAAAGGACGTTTTTGGACAATTGGGGAAATTTAAATATGGACTATTATTTAGTTAGTTAGTTTCCAATTCTTAAGCAGTAGCAGAGCAGAACATCTATCAGTCTTGTGGAAGGTACAAAAATTGGAGCTTAGTGCTTGCCAAGGGGGGAGGGGATCTGATAAGCACCTTAGGCTAAAGCTAAAGCTCTGCGAGGGATGCACCCTAGGGGAATAAGTGTATCAATCATCCCTCAAAGCAAATAAGACTGAATCTAATCAGCTCTGTTTTTATTTGGATGAAAGAATGTGTCCCCACTCTCACTGTCTGAAAAGTTAATCCAGGTAGAGGAAGATAACACAGTTTAAATCTTTAAGAATGCCTGCATCCAAAAAATACACAAACACTCCCTTCATTAAAAATTTAGCAGGCATACCAGGAGATCTATTTGTACAAGTCTACTTGCACACATTAGATTTGTGAAATCTAATTGCATTGAATGATTCAAAGCTCTGAAACCAGCATCCTATGATTATTTTATCTACTTGAGAAGACAGCACTCTCACAGTTTTATAATAAGAGTTAACATTTATTGGGTATTTTCTTTGTGCCACACAAAGTCCTAATGTGATTTCATATATTTCCTTTAATCTTCACAGAAACCATGTGATGCAGGTCTATTGTTGATTAGGCTTTACAAATGAGGACTTTAAAGGACAGAGAACTTAACTTGTTACAATTCATGGGCTAACAAGTGGCAAAATCAGGTCTGTACCCAGCTAGTCTGAATCCAAAGTTTGCTGTCTTAATTGCAATGGCATTAATTGTTATCAGCCTCTCCTCTGAGCTTGAGACTTGTATATATTTACTTGTGAGCTCATCTTGAATGTCTCAAAGGATCTCTATACCTCCTAAATCAAACTGCTGATTTTATTCTCCCAAACTAACTTCCTGCAGTGTCACCCATCTTAATAACTGGCAGCAACATCCATCCATGTTTAACAAGTCAGAAAATCAATCTCCTCCCATCAGTCCAAGTCAAGTTTTCCTCCTAAACATCTCTCATGTATGTCCTCTTTCCCATCTCTATCATCATCTCTCAGTTGGACAACTAGTAATTGATTCAATTCCCTGCCCCTTGCACTCCATTCTCCAGGATGGAGGAAGAGGTATATTTTCAGATGCATATCTAATCATGTCACACTCCCTTATCACACATCAATGGTTTCCTGCTCTCAGGTGAAAACCAAACCCCTCACAATAGCACTCTGCTTGTCATGAAACCCTGGCATACTTGTATTTCCTCATTTTTTCCTCTCACACTTTCTACTCCTACCATGCTGTGTTCTTTAGGTCTGTCATGCCAATTACACCTTTGCACAAACTTTTTCCACCTGGAAATTCTTCTCTCCTCTTTTATCCTAGTTAACGTTTACTCCTTTCTCAGATTCTAGATATTCTTCTTCAGGAAAATCTTTCCTGACCTCCCTGGCCAGGTCAATTCATCCTAGAATTAGCCCTCAAAGCCTTGTACCTTCCCTTTGTAAAAATCATCATATCTGAATTTTTTTTGAGGGATTGTTGGGCAAATATTTCCATCTCTAGAACAGGAGAGCAGTGATCCAACCTGCTTTCCCTCACTTTTTAATGAAAAATTTCAAACATGCACCAAAGAAGAAGATAGTTAACCTAAAAACAATAAAACAGCTAGTTATTTTACCTGCAAAACAGATTTATTCAGGAGCACCAAAGAAGTGCAGTCCAGGACATGCAACTATGGTGAACCACATGCAAGTCCAGTAAAGAAAAGGAGAGGAAACTCTTTTATAGAGGAGAAGGGAAAGTTGGGAGAGGCTGTTATAAACAAGAAGTCCACTGGAGGAAACAGAGTTTAAAGTGTAGTGGATTTTCATTGGCTGAGCTGTTTCCAAGCAAAGAGAAAATCTTTCTTCCTCCTGTTGATGTCATAAAATAAGGTCACTTTTTGCCAGAGATGCAAGGTACATCTCTTCCTGTTGGGATCTATGAAAACAGCCAGTGGTACATGCATGACAGCTCCCTCTTCTGGCCCCCCAACTTCATTTTAGTGAGGTTTCCCTTTATTAATTTTCACAAGAAAGAATAATATAAAGAACCCCTATGTACCTACTATCCCACTTTAATTATGAATATTCTAACATTCTTGTTTCATTTTTCCTCCTACTTATTTTTCTGGAGGATTTTAAATGAAAACTCAGGCATATTGTCATTTTTCTTATAAATATTCCAGAATGTACCTCTAACAGATAAGGACTTTAAAAACATAATCACAACTACCATTATGATGTTCCAGATATCATCTAATGCACAGATTATGTTTGAATTTTCCAACAGAATCTAAAGTACATTTTTTCAATCTAGGAAAAATATCTTTCAAAGGCAATGGTGAAATCTTGACTTTTTCAGAAAAGGTCAGCAGCAGCAAACCCATACTACAAGAAATGTTAAAGAACATCCTTCAGGCAGGAGGAAAATGCCATCAGTTGGAAATCTGGATTTACGCAAAAGAATGAAGAACACTGGAAATGGTTGCTACATAGGTAAATATATAATTGACTGTTAAATAAAAATTATAACAATGTATTACAGAGCTTATAACTTATGTAAAAATAAAATGCATGAGAACTATAGCAAAAAAGTTAGAGGAGAGAAATGAAAATATGCTATTGTAAAGTTATACTGTTTATGAAGTGGTATAATGTCACTTGAGATAGACTGCATAAGTTAAATATGTATACTAAAAACCCTGAAGCAACCACTAAAATAACAAAATGAAGATTTTTAGCTCATCAGCCAACAAAGAAGATAAAATAAAACAATAAAAACACTTGATTAATATAAAAGATGGCAGAAAAAAGAGGAAGTAGGGAACAAAGAACTGCTGAGACAAATAGAAAACAAGTAGCAATATGTTAGACTTAAATTTAACCGTATCAATAATCAAATTAAAAGCAGATTTTCTAAACTTCCTAATTAAAAGGCAGAGATGATCATATTGGGTTTAAAGAAAAAAAGCAAGACCCAACTATATGCTAACTATAAGAAACACACTTTAAATATAAACGCACAAATAGGTTAAAAGTAAAAGGATATTAACAATATCGTGACACTACTATCCATGTATACTGGAATTGAACATCTAACTTAATAGTGGATGGTGGGAGCCAGATTTCTCACTGCTGGAGTGAGAGTTACAGATAAGCAAGAAGAGGAGGCTAGAATCATGCGCTGGGTAATGCGTTAGAGTTGGAGATATCAGTACTATCTCATGCCTGGCTTAATATAGATATAGATGTTTACATATATAAATATTTATAGATACGTGTATATAGTTAAGTGTACACGTGCATATTTCCTTGCTCTATCAGCTCAGTAATAGTCATACCTACAGCCCAGATCTTGGCTGCTAATGCCATTCTACAATAAAGAACCAGGGTTCCTTGGAAAAATGGATAATTCTGGGACTAAAGCAGGAAATATATAAGGTAAGCCTGGAACATCTTGTAGTTCCAGAAATTAAGGATGTCCTCAAAAATGAAACAAAACCCCACAATGATGGGGGTAGGTCAAAGGGACATAGGAGCCAACTGAAAGAGCTCCCAATGGCCAAAGCTGTAACAATTTGAACAACAAAAATAAAGTCTGGATTATAAAACTGGATTATAATTCAAATTGTAAAATATATATCCATGAGTCCATACTGATATAAATAAAGGAGTGAAAACCCACACACCTATAGTCAATTAATCCATGACAAAAAGGCAAGACTATACAATGGAGAAAAGATAGTCTCTTCAGCAAGTCGTGTTGGGAAAGCTGGACAGCTACACGTAAAGCAATGAAGTTAGAACACTCCCTCACACCACACACAAAAATAAACTCAAAATGGCTTAAAAACTTAAATATAAGACATTACATGGTAAAACTCCTAGAAAAGAACATAGGCAAAACATTCTGACATAAATTGTAGCAATATTTTCTTAGGTCATTCTCCCAAGGCAATAGAAATAAAAGCAAAAATAAACAAATGGGACCTAGTCAAACTTACAAGCTTTTGCACAGCAAAGGAAACCATAAACAAAATGAAAAGACAACCTATGGACTGGGAGAAAATATTTGCAAATGATGCAACCGGCAAGGGCGTAATCTCCAAAATATACAAACAGCTCACACAACTCAATAGCAGAACAAACAACCCAATCAAAAAAAAAAAAAAAAAAATAGGCAGAAGACCTAAATAGACATTTCTCCAAAGAAGACATACAGACGGCCAACAGGCACATGAAAATATGCTCAACATCTCTGATTATTAGAGAAATACAAATCAAAACTACAATGAGGGCTTCTCTAGTGGCGCAGTGGTTAAAAATCCGCCTGCCAATGCAGGGGACACAGGTTTGAGCCCTGGTCCGGGAAGATCCCACATGCTGCAGAGCAACTAAGCCCGTGTGCCACAACTACTGAGCCTGCGCTCTAGAGCCTGCGAGCCATAACTACTGAGCTCACGTGCTACAACTACTGAAGCCCATGCACCGAGAGCCCGTGCTCCTCAACAAGAGAAGCCACCACAATGAGAAGCCTGTGCACCGCAGCGAAGAGTAGCTCCCGCTCGCCACGAGAGAAAGCCCAAGTGCAGCAACAAAGACCCAACACAGCCAGAAATAAATTAAAAATAAATAAAAATTAAAAAAAAAAAAACTACAATGAGGTATTACCTCACACTAGTCAGAATGGCCATCATCAAAAAGTCTACAAATAATAAATGCTAGAGAGGGTGTGGAAAAAAGGGAACCCTCCTACACTGTTAGTGGAGTATAAATTGGTGCAGCCACTATGGAAAACAGTATGCAGGTTCCTTAAAAGACTGAAAATAGAGTTACCATATTATCCAACAATCCCACTTCTGGACAAATATCCAGAAAATATGAAAGCTCTAATTTGAAAAGATACATGCACCCCAATGTTCATAGCAGCACTACTTAACAATAGCCAAGACATGGAAGCAAACTGAGTGTCCATCAACAGATTAGTGGATAAAGACAATGTCATATATAAATATACATATACGTATATATGTATTCACACACAATGGAATATTACCCAGGCATAAAAAGAATGGAATAATGCCATTTGCAGCAACATGGATGGACCTAGATATTATCATACTAAGCGAAGTAAGCCTAAGACAAATGTGATATGATATCACTTATATGTGGAATCTAAAAAATAGTACAAATGAACTTATTTACAAAACAGAATTAGACTCACAGATATAGAAAACAAACTTATGGTTACCAAAGGGGAAGTGGGAGAGGGCTAAATTGGGTGTATGGGATTAACAGATGCACACTACAACATACAAAATAAAGAACAAGGATTTACTGTATAGCACAGGGAACTATATTCAATATCTTGTAATAAACAATAATGGAAAAGAATTTTTTTAAAGAATATAGATATATACATATATATGTATAACCAAATAACTTTGCTGTACACCTGAAACTAATACAACATTGTAAATCAACTATACTTCAATTAAAAAAAAAAAAAAAGAGGAGTGTGAATTACCATAGTGTGGAGGTGGCTGATAATTCTAAATTAAAAGGCAATGACTTCAGTAAGAAAAAACAAGGTAGGAGGAAGTCTTGGCTTAACTGGTTGCCAAGACTTTATAAAACCTACAGTACTTAAGATGGTATAATATTGACACAGTCAGATTTAGTTGTGGTCTGGGAATATATTTGTATGATTTGAATTCTTTTGAATTTATTGGGACTTGTTTATGGTCAGGGATATAGTCTATCTTGGTAAATGTTCTGTGTGTGGTTGAGAAAAATGTATATTCTGCTATCGTTAGATGGAGTGCTCTATAAATGTGAATCAGGTGAATTTGACTAATAGTCATGTTTAAGTCTACTATATCCTTGCTGATTTTCTGCCTACTTGTTTTTATCAATTATTGAGGGGAATTGAAATTTCTGACTATAATGTAGATTTCTCTATTTCTCTTTGCAGTTCTATCAGATTTTGCTTTTTGTGTTAAAATTATTTTTATTTAGGTGAAATTCACATCACATTAAAATTAACCATTTTAAAGTGAACAACCTTGTGGCATTTAGCCTGTTTACAATGTTGTGCAACCTTCTTTTGTCTACATCTGAAGCATTTTCATCACCCCATACACATGAAGCAGTTACCTTTCACTCCCCCCATCCCAGCCCCTGGAATGTTTCATGTAGTGTGAAGCTCTGTTTTTTGATTTAAAAAAATGTTTAGGATTATTAATCAAGTCATTTTGGTTAATTAACCCCCTATCATTACGAAATGAACTTCTTTGTCTCTTATAATCTTTGCTCTGACGTCTTATTTTATCTGATATTATATATTATGTGTTAGTTTCGGGTGTACAGCAAAGTGATTCAGTTTTATATATATATATTCTTTTTCATAGTCACAAAATATCACACTCCTCTTTATGGCATATATAAGGAGTGGCAGTATTTTTGCTGTAGGGTGGGGGCAGAGGGAAGTAATTGATAAACAGCAAGTGCCTTAGACAAATTTTGCCTGCTGCTTCAACGTATGCTACTTGCATAGCTGTGTGGAGTATCCATTTATGGGGGGCAGTTGTCTCTCGGTACCCAAGTCGGGGCGGGGGGGGAAGGACTGGTGCCAGGGACCCCATGGATACCAAAATCCATGGGTGTTCAAGTCCCTTATATAAAATGGTGTAGTACTGGCATAAAACCTATGTAATCCTCCCATAGACAATGTAAATGCTATGCAAATCGTTGTAAATGCCATGTAAATAACTGCCAGCATGCAGCAAATTCAAGTTTTGCTTTTTGGAACTTTCTGAAAAAATTTTTTTCAAATATTTTTGATCCATAGTTGGTTGAACCCATGAATGTGGAACCCTAGGATACTGAGGGACAACTATACAGGGAAAAAATGGTACTGTTGACCCTTCAACAACACAGGTTTGAACTGCGTGGGTCCACTTATATGTGGATTTTTTTCAATAAATACATACAACAGTGCTACATAATCCTCAGTTGGTTGAATCTGAGGATGGGGAACTGTGGACACAGAACCACGGGTACAGAGTGCCCACTGTAAAGTTACACTCAGATTTTTTTTTTACTTTTATTACTGATGTTTCTTTTTTTTTTAACACCTTTATTGGAGTATAATTGCTTTACAGTGTTGTGTTAGTTTCTGCTGTATAACAAAGTGAATCAGCTATATGCATACGTATATCCCCATTTATCTCCTGCCTCTTGCGTCTCCCTCCCACCCTCCTTATCCCACCCCTCTAGGTGGTGACAAAGCACTGAGCTGATCTCCCTGTGCCATGCAGCTGCTTCCCACTAGCTATCTATTTTACATTTGGTAGTGTATATATGTCAATGCTACTCTCACTTCGTCCCAGCTTACCCTTCCCCCTCCCCGTGTCCTCAAGTCCATTCTCTACGTCTGTGTCTTTATTCCTATCCTGCCCCTAGGTTCATCAGAACCACTTTTTTTTTTTAGATTCCATATATATGTGTTAGCATACGGTATTTGTTTTTCTCTTTCTTACTTCACTCTGTATGACAGACTCTAGGTCCATCCACCTCACTACAAATAACTCAATTTTGTTTCTTTTTATGGCTGAGTAATATTCCATTGTATATATGTGCCACATCTTCTTTATCCATTCATCTGTCGATGGACACTTAGGTTGCTTCCCTGTCCTGTCTATTGGAAGTAGTGCTGCAATGAACATTGTGGTACACGACTCTTTTTGAATTATGGTTCTCTCAGGGTGTATGCCCAGTAGTGGGATTGCTGCGTCATACGGTAGTTCTATTTTCAGTTTTTTAAGGAACCTCCATACTGTTCTCCATAGTGGCTGTATCAATTTACATTCCCACCAACAGTGCAAGAGGGTTCCCTTTTCTCCACACCCTCTCCAGCATTTATTGTTTGTAGATTTTTTGATGATGGCCATTCTGACCAGTGTGAGGTGATACCTCATTGTAGTTTGGATTTGCATTTCTCTAATGATTAGTGATGTTGAGCATCTTTTCATGTGTTTGTTGGCAATCTGTATATCTCCTTTGAGAAATGTCTATTTAGGTCTTCTGCCCATTTTTGGATTGGGTTGTTTTTTTGATATTGAGCTGCATGAGCTGCTTGTATATTTTGGAGATTAATCCTTTGTCAGTTGCTTTGTTTGCAAATATTTCCTCCCATTCTGAGGGTTGTTTTTTGTCTTGTTTATGGTTTCCTTTGCTGTGCAAAAGCCTTTAAGTCTCATTAGGCCCCACTTGTTTATTTTTGTTTTTATTTCCATTTCTCTAGGAGGTGGGTCAAAAAGGATCTTGCTGTGATTTATGTCATAGAGTGTTCTGCCTATGTTTTCCTCTCAGAGTTTTATAGTGTCTGGCCTTACATTTAGATCTTTAATCCATTTTGACACTCAGATTTTTGACTGCACAAGGGATCAGCCCTCTAACCCCTCCTGCCCCCCACCCAAGTTGCTCAAGGGTCAACTCTATATATAGGATTTGGTACTATCCAGGGTTTCAGGCGTCCACTGGGGGTCTTGGAACATAACCCCTGTTGCTAAGGGGAACTGCTATATATCTTTTCCAGTTACACTTTTCATTTCCTTTGAATAAATACCCAGAAGTGGAATTGCTGGATTCTATGGTACTTCTATTTTCATTTTTTTGAGAAAACTCCATACTGCTTTCCATAGTGGTTGCACCAATTTTCTCTCAACACTAAATATTTCACTCCACTTGCCTCTTGCTTGCATGGTTTCTAAGGAGAAGTTGGATGTAATTCTTATTTTTGCTCCTCTATAGCTGTTTTTTTTCCTATGGCTTCTTTCAGAATTTTTTATCTTTGATTCTCTGCAGTATGAAAATGATGTGCCTAGACACAGGACTTTTGTTTTATTGTTCTGGGGGTGTTTGGGGGAGGAATTTATCCCACTAGGTGTTCTCCGAGCTTCCTGGATCTGTAGTTTGGTGTTTCACATGAATTTGGGGAAATTCTCAGCCATTATTACTTCAAATATTTCTTCTGTTCCTTTCTCTCTTCTCCTTCTGGTATTCCCATTAAGCATATATTACACCTTTTGCAGTTGTCCCACAGTTTTTGGATATTCTGTCCTGGGTTTTTTCTTTCTTTCAGTCCTTTTTCTCTTTGTTTTTCAGTTTTGGAAGTTCCTATTGACATATCCTCTAGCTCAGGGATTCCTTCTTAGCTATATCTAATCTACTAATGGGCTCATCAAATGCATTCTTCATTTATGTAAGTTTTTTTAGTCTCTAGCATTTCTTTTTTATTCTTTCTTAGAATTTCCATCTCTCTGCGTATATTACCCATCTGTTCTTCTTCCTTAGAGCCCTTAGCGTAACTTTGTAGTAAGTTTTGAAATTGAGTTGTTTGAATCTTTTATTTTGTTCTTTCTTCAGATTATTTTGGCCCTTTGGTTTGCCTTTCACTTCCATATGAATTTTAGGATCAGCTTTTCCATTTCTGAAAAAAAAAAGGCCATTGGCATTTTGATAGGGATTGCACTGAACCTTCAAATTGCATTGGAAAGTATTGCTACCTTAACAATATTTATAATTATTAATAACATTAACAACATTAAGTCTTCCACTCCATGAAGATGGAATGTCTTTTCGTTTATTGAGGTCGGTCGTCTGTAATTTCTTTCAAGGGTGTTTTGTCATTTTCAATGTAGAAGTCTTGCACCTCCTTGGTTAGATTTACGCCTAAGGATTGTATTCTTTTTTATGCTATTCTAAAAGAATTGGTTTCTTAATTTCCTTTACAGATTGTTTATTCCCAAGGTACAGAAATAGGGAAGAATGCTCAGAGGGCCTGAAGATGACAAAAGCAACCAGGTTTCCTTTATGTATGGAGTGTCTGGGAAATTGTGGGAAGGCAGGGTCCCCAGAAACTTAGGGATTCATCAGATCCAGAGATTGTGGTTTATCTGTCTCCAGAGGACCTCAGTCTGGAGGGGTCTGGAAGGATGTGGGCCCAGCTTCCTAGGTCACACTTCATAACCCCGGAAAGCTTCTAGGTCTTCCTAAATGAGAGGAGACAGAAACCAGGAAAGCCATGTACCAGGGTTTAAGTCATGTCTGCCTGAACACCTGACATTCAGCTCCTGAGTTCAAACATCCCTCTAGGGCTGATTTCATCCTTGACTCATCAGTATCAAGTTCCTTTTGCCAATAACATCATTCTCTGGTCCTCTCAGCATCACACAGGCTTCATACTGGAATATCTGGTGTGTATAAAGGTATATTAGTGGAAGAGGCAGTAATGGTTAAATTTAAGTGTCAACTTGACTGGGCCATGGGGTGCCAAGGTACTTTGGTTACACATTATTCTCAGTGCGTCTGTGAGAATGTTTCTGGATGAGATTAACATTTGAACTGGTGGCTTGAGTAAGGCAGATTGCCCTCCCTAATGTGGGTGGACTTCATCCAGTCATCTGAAGACCTGAAGAGAACAAAAAAGCTGACCTTGCCTAGATCAGCTAGGCAAAAATCAGGGAGGATTTTTCCTGCCTTCAGAATGGAACTGAAACATTGGCTCTTCCCGGGCCTCATGACTTCAGACTGGAACTACATTATTTATTTATTTTTGGCAGCACCGAGCGGCTTGCGGGACCAGGGATTGAACCCGCGCCCTCCGCAGTGAAAGCGAGGAGTCCTAACCATTGGACCGCCAGGGAATTCCCTGGAACTATATCATTGACCCTCCTGGTTCTTCAGCTTGCTGACTCACCCTGAAGATCTTGGGACTTGTCAGCCTCCATAATCATGTAAACCAATTCCTTATAAAAAAATCTCTTTATATATATAATTATGTATGTGTGTGTACACACATGTATAAACTCACACACTCACACCCTATTGGTTTGGTTTCTCTAGAGAACCCCGACTAATACATGGGTCCAATAAATATTTGTGGAATGAATAAACAAGTGAAAAGAAGCTCACATACACAAAGTTGTATCCCTTCCTTACACATCCCCAAACCTGTCCATCTTCTTCGTAACATCCTGAGACACTCTCACTCTGTCTCTATATCAGGGACAGCACTTGAGATTTTGGCCACCTGGGCCCTTCCCAAACCACATTCCTCATTCCATACCTGGGACAACTTTCCCTTTGTGCCAAATCTGCCCTTGATGTCTTCCCTATGAGCAAGAACCAAGTCCTGGTTCATACTAGGAAGATTTTATTATCATTAGCATAAGTGTGGCAACAGGGGGATATCCTGGCATCTTCTGGGAGTTGCTCTGATCCTGCACATTATAAAAGAGTGTAACGGGGTGGATATTTTCATTGCAAGATCTTCTGCCACTCAACATACTTCCACTGAAGTAAGCACAATATCTCCCTTCACCTCCGGCATTTTTACCGACTGTGAGGGCAGGCGGTGGGCAAAGACGTAGGTGGACTTGTTATTCACAAACACCTACGGAAAGAGATATCTTGCTTGTGAGTTCAGAACAATTAGGCCTCCTCCTTCCCTTTCCTCTTTTCATTGCCTGTAAAAATTCTTTACTCCGTAAAAGCAAAGCAGTTCAAATATCTCCTTCTCCAGGAAATCCTGCCATGACACTGCTGTAGGGAATCAACCCCCAGTGTCCACTTCCTTGCCTCCAGAGCTCCCCATCCCTGCTTTACCCTGATGACAGTGGGCCTGCACTTCTCCCTCCACATTCCTGATTGTCCATGAGAGCAAGAGACATAGGGGATTCAACTCTGAATCTCTGCTTACACAGCGAACACGGTAGTGCTCAAAAAGTGTGTTCAATAATTTTCAAAAGTTGTGTTCAATGATTTTCCTCTGGGATAGGACTTCTGCCATGCATAGGAGATATGTTCTTGGCCCTGAAGCACGGAGGACTGGGGGAGAATTGGCCTGTGACATGAGTGTCTTCGATGAGATATGGTGGCCAATAGGGATTGAGAGATTTGATGTTTGAGCTGCAACTACAAACCTGGCCCATTTTAGTTGAGAAGACAAGACAGGTACCAGACTGGGAGGTAAGCTTTTGTGGTTGAGCCCTATGAGGAGGAAAGGACGTGGTAGGACATGGAATCAAATTGGTCTGTTGAGATCAGATCAGAGTTGGACTCTGTGTGTTTCTCCACAGCAGCCCCACCGCCGCCATGGTGCTCCACGCCCCTCACCCCTTAGGGCCCACACACCTGGTATTCATTCTCCAGCACCAAAAATCAAAGCTCAAACGGCTGCCCTGGCACAAAGGGGTGAGAAGATGCTTTCTCTTCCTCCCTCCATCCCCCTTCCTGGAAGCTGTTCATCACCACCACGTTGTTCGTGTAGACTCAGAAATGGAACGCAATGTCGCCGCCTTCCTCAGGACACACGTAGAAATTCACCACAAATTCTGGGTTCCCTCTGCAGGGACAAGAAGATGGCTCCCTCAGTCAAGCCTTTACTACAGAAAACATAACCTCCTCAGGGACAAATACAGCCCTTCTCTCCCTCCCCCTCCCACCTCCATGCCAGAAACATCTACCTTTCTCACTTTGACATCACACAAACACACACAAAGGAAATCCCACCTGCAGTGTAATCTCACACTTTTGCATGAGTCACCTCAGTGCATTCTGGTGATTAAAGAATCTTGAACTGTTTCCAATGAGTGTCCCCAATACATGCTAAAAACTAACACTCTCCCCTTGTGCTTCACCCTCCATCACACATAAACTGGGATCTACTCACCCACAGAGAAACAAGATCTGCCTTCATCTTCACCATACAACCCACACTCAGGGAAACAGACTGTCGGTAGGGGTTCAGCTATGAAAGAGATGGATGCATCAGTGAGTGAAAGGCCAGTGTTTTCTCTCCCACACTGTTGCCCAGGCAGAATCAGGATATATAACATGGTTTTCTCTTGCAGCTCAGAGACATTAGCACACCTCCAACAAGGAGACATTCATCTGAGTCCAGACATGCGCTTAGAGGCACAGATACACATATTACATACAAACACTTCCAAATCCAGAGGAAAAAATAGGCAAAAAGACATACAATTGTGCAAATCCAATCATTCTCATGATACACATACACATTCTCTTTCCCATTCCCTACCAATATTCATTCAATGATTTGTGCCCAGGTGACCTGGCACAAGAAGAAGAGGTGATCAGATTCCTTCTTCCCATCCTTCATACCAAGGATTCCACAGTCTCCAGTTGAGACTTTCTTCCCTGTTGAAACCGATTATCTGCGAATCTGTCTGGAGAAGATGCCCTATAAATGCTGTTAGGAGGTGGGTCATCCCTGACCCTTTCTCTCAGTCTGTAGAGCCCTGCCCCCTATTCTTTCGGAATTCGTGACTCCAAAAGTGTGTTCAGTCTGCACTACCCAAAGTCCACCGTGATAACAAGAAGCAGCTTCTCATAGTACTGGAGATGCTGATATGCCTTATCTAATCACAGTTCTAGGTGTCAGAGTCAATGTAAATATCTACGATAAGAGCTTCCCTGGTGGCGCAGTGGTTGAGAATCTGCCTGCCAATGCAGAGGACACGGGTTCGAGCCCTGGTCTGGGAAGATCCCACATGCCGCGGAGCAACTAGGCCCGTGAGCCACAATTACTGAGCCTGCGCGTCTGGAGCCTGTGCTCCGCAACAAGAGAGGCCGCGACGGTGAGAGGCCCGCGCACCGCGATGAAGAGTGGCCCCCACTTGCCACAACTAGAGAAAGCCCTCGCACAGAAACGAAGACCCAACACAGCCATAAATAAATAAATAAATAAATAAAAATTAAAAAAAAAATCAAATATATGAAAATACTTTTTAAAAAAAAAATCTATGATAAGCCACAATGATACAATTATAACAAAGAGCTCCCTGGCTATCCTGCTTCATAAGGTTGGTGCCCATCCCATGCAGCTGACTTTTTCTCTGACATCAAATCTATTCCAGAATCTTTACTGGCAATTTTCCTATTCACCCTAGATTTGGAGGAACACACCACCCAGATAAGAGTCCCAGCTCTGCCATTGTGGGACCTTATTACAGAAATTTAACCTCTGCTAAACCCAAACTTCTTATATACAAAGTATTTGATGAACATAATCCCAAATCAGAGGGTTGTTAGTAAAGCAATCAGAAGGATCCTTCTATCTATCTATTCGTCCATCTATCCATTCATTGGACAATTGCTTATTGAGTAATAAGTGGAAAAAAGAGACAAAAATCCTACTCCAAGGAGCTTACATTGCAGTTGGAAGAGACATGCAGTAATTTTAAAAGTATAATACGTAAGCAAAATATATAACGTACTACAAGGGGGTAAGAGTCTCCTTATGTTTGTCTAACATATATAACGCCAGGATTCTTAGCTGTACTTACTTAGTAGACTGGCTAAGGACAAGAATGTCTACACCATTCTTCCCGAAGCCTAACAATTTTATTTCAAACCCAAGTTGACCAAATTTTAGATACAGCCTTGCTCCCCAACTGGTCCTACAAACTTTTTAACAGACAAACGATTTGAGCTTCTCTAGAAAGTGACTGTTGTTCTGCTCTTGACATGACTCCTAGAAGCCGTGATGGCCAGTGTTCCATTGCTGTATTGCATAGAGGGGGAGATGTGGGCTTTAAAAATAGGAAATTGTCCTTACTTCTTACACCGACATTCAGTTTTGACTGAGAAACCCTCAGCTTAACCCCTGGAAGGCAACTAAGTGAGAGATTTTCAGGAAAGTGAGATATTTGATTATATGTTCATTAAAACTGTGAGGGAGCATGAGCATGAGCATTAGTACCACAGGCTGTGGACGCCACCTGTGTGGCCCTCATCTCCAAGCCCCGTGGCCGTGTGACCTTGATCATGTTATTGCCTAACATCTCTGTGCTGTCTGCTCAACAATATAAAAGACTCTGTGATGTTTCTTTGGTACGAGGTAAAAGAAATTCACATAACAAAGCATTTGAAACAATCCCTGTCACAAAGTTTTATATGTGTGTTCTATGTGAGTGCTAAATACTTGTACGTACATTACTGCCTTAATTCAGATCCCAAGGAAAACACTGTTTCTAAGTTTTCTCTCCCCTCCTCATAATGCTCATTTAAATCCCTAAGGAACTTATGCACACTCCTACTCACTGTACATGCATAGGTGTGCTCTACTCACACACACAGAGCCATGAAGACAAATGTACAGCCTCACCTCCTTGCACTCATGCACACACTCCCTTATCCCAGTCAGTGGTCCACCGCCCACACAAAGTCACAGTGTCTCAATAGAATTCACTCTCAGTCAGATACTGTCAAATGCTGACATTGGTCCAGGCTCAACACATGATTCCCCACAAGGATTCCATATAATATATCCCCAGGGTCTCTCTCTCCCACACACAACTCTCAGTAAAACGTTCCAAATAGAAATGCACATATTTTCATCTTACACAATTTCCCACGTTTTCCTCTGACATCGTTGTGTCTTCCTCAGGGCAGGTCTTCCAAACTGTGTCTATTTGTGTGTGTGAATCTCTTGGAGTTGCAGAATATAAGACTCCTGGCAGCCCCACCCTCTGGCTTTGTTCCTGTTTCTAAGCCTCAAAGTTTCCCAGGGGTGGGGGGGGGTGTGTGTGTCAGAAATAGACTCAATCAAACTATGCCTATGGACCTGTCCTTGAGCAGGTTGTGTCTGTGATACAGCAGGAACTTCAGTGAGAGAAATGCCCAGGAAAGAAGCAGTAGCAGAGGATATGCAGGAATAGAGGTGATGGAGTGAGGAGGTGAGTGGATCTAAAATCCAGCCTACATGCCTCTTACCAAGTCTTTACCCCACAGGTAGAATCCACTTAAAAGGTGCACATTCTTCTAATTTGCACAATGGCAAAGAATTGGTGATACTGGTGTTACACAACCAAACTTGGGTCCACTTGCCTGCCTTGCAGCAAAGCCAACTTACTGATACTGGGTTGTGATGAAGTATAGAGTTTACTGCAGGTGCCAAGCAAGGAGAATGGGCAGCTCATGCTCAAAAGGCATGAACTCCCCGATGGCTTCCAGGGAGGGGTTTTTAAAGGCAGTATTTGGGGTGAGGGTGCAGGGTGCATGATTTTTTTCTGATTGGTTGGTAGTGAAGTAACAGGGTGATGTTTCTGGAATCTTAATCATCAACCTTCTGGTTCCAACCAGTCTGGTATCTACTTTCTTGTGGTCCATGGAGTCACCATCCTCTACCTGGGTGGGGGTCTTACTTCCTGCAGAACAACTCAAAGATATGCATCAGATTGTTACATATATCACTTGGCGAGGAACTAGGACTGTTTTATCTCTGAACTGTTGCTTAAGCCATCATTACTTTTCTTGCTCAATTGCTCCTCCTTTGTTTCTGCATTCCCTCACTTCCCCAATTAGCAACTGCTTGAGTCTGCTCTTTGGAACTCAGAGAAGGCCTAGGAGATTAAAGCCTTTTTCTGTAACAAGAAACAGGGAACATGGAGGGGCTTTTGTACCTGGGAGGGCCCTGCAGGATCCTTCTTGATTTCAACCCCCCCCCCCACTTTTCTTTCATAATCCTCAACCCTGAGAGGAACAGGTGTGGGACAAGAATGGGAATAACGTTTTCAGTAGAGAGGTTAATGATAAACTCTACAGGGAAACTAGGTTTCAGGGGGACTCAGTTTCAATCCCCACTCCTGTCCCAAATCTCTGAGGGAATGGGGCAATGACTGCTCTGAGCTACTTCCTGCTAGAACTGCATAATCCTATGGCAATTTGGGGAATGGACAATGAGCTGGAAATATTCCCAAGTTCCAAGTCTTGGATCTGACTCTAGCATGATTAAGACCTTATTCTCTCTGCCAACCTTTTAGTGCAACAGACCCAATTAGAAGTAGGAGAAGGACTGACAACTGGAACTTTAATAAACCGAGGAAATAGATCTCATTCCTTGAGGAATTCAGGAAAATAAGCCTGAAAACCATTCTGAACCGGGCACTTCTGTTATAGTCAGGCAGCCAGCTGCCTAATTTTATCTAAGTAGATTTTAACTTCAGATGTGGTATTAATATATACAGACTAAGAACTGCTGGTCACTACAAATGTCTCCTTTTTCTGCTAAAATCTAATTTAAAGTCATTGTATTATGTACTACTGTTCTGACTAAAGACTCTAGTGCCTTCTGCTGGAAGGTTATGTCTTGAGCCTTCTTGTTTGCTACTATTCCCAAAGTAAGAAAAAATTAATAGCTATAAGAGGAGACCTTGAGACCATAAGGTTGCAGCTGGCAGCAGACACTGCTCTGAGAACAACTGGTGTCATCCTGAGTCTGACACAGTTAAGGAAATTCAAGTTCTCAGTAAAATAGGAATGTGTCTAAAATCACATCCACAATGGCCAACCAGCTCCACCTTGGATGCCTGAACCACAGTCACTCCATTTTGCCATTTTGACTTTTAAATGCATTCTCATGTTCAGTGGCCAAAGCAGATGTACAATGAATGTTCAATAGGCCCCAAACAGGCTGCTCCTCTGGTGTGTGTGTGTGTGTGTATATATATATATATATTTGCCTAGTTATCCACATTTGGGGAAAACTAATCAAACGTAGTGAACAAGCTCAGAGATACTCTAATGGGGAAACATTTCATAGGCTATACCTTTTATAAATAAACAGAGTTGTCACAGAAACATTATACATGTGTTTTTTGTTTTGTTTTGTTTTTGTTTTTAAAATTTATTTATTTATGGCTGTGTTGGGTCTTCATTTATGTGAGAGGGCTTTCTCTAGTTGTGGCAAGTGGGGGCCACTCTTCATCGCAGTGCGCGGGCCTCTCACTGTCGTGGCCTCTCTCGTTGCGGAGCACAGGCTCCAGACGCGCAGGCTCAGCAGTTGTGGCTCACGGGCCTAGTTGCTCCGCGGCATGTGGGATCTTCCCAGACCAGGGCTCAAACCCGTGTCTCCTGCATTAGCAGGCAGATTCTCAACCACTGCGCCACCAGGGAAGCCCTATACATGTGTTTTTAACAGTAGACTTAAAGCAAGCAGTGATTACATGCCATGAGTAGTTATAGTCTGTGACAACTTCACTAGAGAATTTTCTTTCCATCTTAAACATTGGCAGCAACAGTATGGTTAGAGGTAAAACAGTAACTTTCAATGTTATAAGGAGACAAACATTTGGTAAACAGTTCAATTAAATTAGTAGACTGGCTCTTACAGGCTGGGTCCAGATTCTTGGGTCAGCTGCCTACCACTGCTGTAGTCTACTTCTCGTCCTGGTATGGGTATCAGTTGGGGTCAGCAGCTCTTTCCATAGACGAGTCCAATGCAGAGGTCCTTCTTTCTTGGGTAATATGAATTCAAGAGTCAATTCCTTTCAATTTTGATGCACATGTGCTAGTTAAGAGTACTTGATGTAGGTCCTTTTGTCTTGATTGGAGACAGTCCTTTAAATGATGCCTTTTCCAGTATGCACAGTCTCATGGTTACAGGTCACAGGGTATCCGATCTTCATCCAAAGACAGATTGCTGTGATCAGCTTCAGAAGTAAATTTAAAGTGTCCTTTAAGAATTCAATTAAACTCTATAATAATGTAACGTAACAAGAAGGAGCTATCTGGGATGTGAGTCTTAGACAGTTAATACAGACCGCAATTAACCAAATCAAAATTTAATATCCACTGAAACATAATATTTTTCTCTCTAAAATTACCCTCATTTCTATCAAATATAGCAAAATTAAGGCTAATTTGTGGGTAAAGTAAGTCTGGTTTCAATACAATTGGCCTGATTTTTATATGTGTAATTGATGACATAGGCTCTTTTAAATTAGCTAGGCTTTAACTTTTTATAAGGAATCTCTGAGTGAGCTCTTAAAAGGACTCTCAAGGCCAGGAAAGCCATGCCAAGGGCTTGCCACAGATTCCACCTGTACTATCTATAGATTTGGGTGAATTCTTCTATTCTCAAGGACATCAGGATATCTTGAGATTTCTGCACCTGTCAGGAGGTGACCTTCCTTATTCACCTGAGAAGACTGCTGGGAACCTAAGAGCTTCCAATTCAGGAGGGATCAGCAGAGAGAAAAGATGAATGTTCCAATTCTGCCTACAGGGTATAATTTACCAAATTGCTATAAATCATAATTAGCTTGAGGGATAAGGTTTCCTTGTATCTGAAAAACAGATTAAAAACCAGTAATATTTAAGACAAAACCCATAAAAATTATAACCATACTCACCACTTCCCTCAGTCCTATGTAATTAACTCTTTTTTCTTAACAATTTTATGAAGACATCGTGATTTGTTAGAATTCTCTAATTTCTTAACTACTTCAAAATTGTGATCTGAAACTTATCAGAAACCTGTGCTTGTCAAAAAGTCCTATGAATATTCTTCAAGATGAAGCACTGTTTCACAAAAATGTCAGAGTACAAAAATAATTGCCTATAAATGACAAAAAACTTTAAAAGGCACGGTTAAAGATCTGATTACAGTTCAATTGACAAAGAAACCTGGTTACTGCTATGACATACAACATTTTAACTAGAATTATGACGGATAACATTATACCAGAACATACCAGATTTTTTTTTTGTAGAATTTAAGTAGATGTTAAATTTTTTTTAACATCTTCATTGGAGTATAATTGCTTTACGATGTTGTGTTAGTTTTTGCTGTATAACAAAGTGAATCAGCTATATGTATACATATATCCCCATTACCCTCCCTCTTGCATCTCCCTCCCACCCTCCTTATCCCACCCTTCCTATCCCACCCTTCTAGGTGGTCACAAAGCACCAAGCTGATCTCCCTGCGCAATGCAACTGCTTCCCACTAGCTAGCTATGTTACATTTGGTAGTGTATATATGTCAATGCTACTCTCTCACTTCGTCCCAGCTTACCCTTCCCACTCCCCATAACCTCAACTCCATTCTCTACGTCTGCGTCTTTATTCCTGTCCTGCCCCTAGGTTCATCAGAATCTTTTTTTTTTTAGATTGCATATAGATGTGTTAGCATATGGTATTTGTTTATCTCTTTCTGACATACTTCACTCTGTACGACAGTCTCTAGGTCCATCCACCTCACTACAAATAACTCAATTTTGTTTCTTTTTATGGCTGAGTAATATTCCATTTTATGTATGTACCACATCTTCTTTATCCATTCATCTGTTGATGGACACTTGTTGCTTCCACGTCCTGGCTATTGAAAATAGTGCTGCAATGAACACTGTGGTACATGACTTTTTTTTTTTTAAGGGAAGTTCCACCTTTACTTTTTCTTTTTCAAAATTATTATAAATATACTAGGTCATTTGAATTTCCATATAAATTTTAGAAGCATCTATTTTTTAACATTATTGGAGTATAATTGCTTTACAATGTTGTGTTAGTTTCTGCTGTATAACAAAGTGAATCAGCTATACGTACACATATATCCCCATATCCCCTAATCTTGCGTCTCCCTCCCTCCCACCCTTCCTATCCCACCCCTCTAGGTGGTCACAAAGCACCGAGCTGATCTCCCTGTGCTATGCGGCTGCTTCCCACTATCGGTTTTACATTTGGTAGTGTATATATGTCCATGCCACTCTCTCACTTTGTCCTACCTTACCCTTCCCCCTCCCCGTGTCCTCAAGTCCATTCTCTACGTCTGCATCTTTAGTCCCATCCTGCCCTTAGGTTCTTCATGACCTTTTTTTTTTTTTTTCAGATTCCATATATATGTGTTAGCATACGGTATTTGTTTTTCTCTTTCTGACTTACTTCACTCTGTATGACAGACTCTAGGTCCATCCACCTCACTACAAATAACTCAGTTTGGTTCCTTTTTATGGCTGAGTAATATTCCATTGTATGTATGTGCCACATCTTCTTTATCCATTCATCTGTTGATGGACACTTCAGTTGCTTCCATGTCCTGGCTCTATTGTAAATAGAGCTGCGATGAACATTTTGGTACATGACTCTTTTTGAATTATGGTTTTCTCAGGGTATATGCCCAGCAGTGGGATTGCTGGGTCGTATGGTAGTTCTATTTTTAGTTTTTTAAGGAACGTCCGTATTGTTCTCCATAGTGGCTGTATCAATTTACATTCCCACCAACAGTGCAAGAGGGTTCCCTTTTCTACACATCCTCTCCAGCATTTATTGTTTGTAGATTTTTTGATGATGGCCATTCTAACTGGTGTGAGGTGATATCTCATTGTAGTTTTGATTTGCATTTCTCTAATGATTAATGATGTTGAGCATTCTTTCATGTGTTTGTTGGCAATTTGTATATCTTCTTTGGAGAAATGTCTATTTAGGTCTTCTGCCCATTTTTGGATTGGGTTTTTTTTTGATATTGAGCTGCATGAGCTGCTTGTATATTTTGGAGATTAATCCTTTGTCACTTCATTTGCAAATATTTTCTCCCATTCTGAGGGTTGTCTTTTCGTCTTGTTTATGGTTTCCTTTGCTGTGCAAAAGCTTTTAAGTTTCATTAGGTCCCATTTGTTTACTTTTGTTTTTATTTCCATTTCTCTAGGAGGTGGGTCAAAAAGGATCTTGCTGTGATTTTTGTATAGAGTGTTCTGCCTATGTTTTCCTCTAAGAGTTTTATAGTGTCTGGCCTTATGTTTAGCTCTTTAATCCATTTTGAGTTTATTTTTGTGTATGGTGTTAGGAAGTGTTCTAATTTCATTCTTTTACATGTACCTGTCCAGTTTTCCTAGCACCACTTATTGAAGGGGCTGTCTTTTCTCCATTGTATATTCTTGCCTCCTTTATCAAAGATAAAGTGACCCATATATATAGAATCTTAAAAAAAAAAAAAAAAAAGGTTCTGAAGAACCTAGGGGCAGGACAGGAATAAAGACACAGACATAGAGAATGGACTTGAGGACACGGAGAGGGGGAAGGGTAAGTTGGGATGAAGTGAGAGAGTGGCATGGACATATATACACTACCAAATGTAAAATAGCTAGCTAGTGGGAAGCAGCTGCATAGCACAGGGAGATCAGCTAGCTGCTTTGTGTCCACCTAGAGGGGTGGGATAGGGAGGGTAGAAGGGAGACGCAAGAGGGAGGAGATATGGGGATATATGTATATGTATAGCTGATTCACTTTGTTATACAGCAGAAACTAACACAACATTGTAAAGCAATTATACTCCAATAAAGATGTTTTTAAAAAAAGATATGTGTGTGGGTTTATCTCTGGGCTTTCTATCCTGTTCCATTGATCTATATTTCT
The DNA here is from genome assembly GCF_028564815.1 of Eubalaena glacialis. Classification (NCBI taxonomy): domain Eukaryota; kingdom Metazoa; phylum Chordata; class Mammalia; order Artiodactyla; family Balaenidae; genus Eubalaena; species Eubalaena glacialis. Next base: position 56,695,510 of record NC_083733.1, on the reverse strand, counting down.
GTTTTTGTGCCAGTACCAAACTGTCTTGATTACTGTAGCTTTGTAGTATAGTCTGAAATCAGGGAGCCTGATTCCTCCAGCTCCGTTTTTCTTTCTGAAGATTTCTTTGGCTATTCGGGGTCTTTTTTGTTTCCATACAAATTGTGAAATTTTTTGTTTGAGTTCTGTGAAAAATGCCATTTGCAGTTTGATAGGGATTGCAAAGAATCTGTAGATTGCTTTGGGTAGTATAGTCATTTTCACAATGTTGATTCTTCCAACCCAAGAACATGGTATATCTCTCCATCTGTCCGTATCATCTTTAATTTCTTTCATCAGTGTCTTATAGTTTTATGCATATAGGTCTTTTGTCTCCTTAGGTAGGTTTATTCCTAAGTATTTTATTCTTTTTGTTGCAATGGTAAACGGGAGTGTTTCCTTAATTTCTCTTTCAGATTTTTCATCATTAGTGTATAGGAATGCAAGAGATTTCAGAGCATTAATTTTGTATCCTGCTACTTTACCAAATTCATTGATTAGCTCCAGTAGTTTTCTGGTAGCATCTTTAGGATTCTCAATGTATAGTATCATGTCATCTGCAAACAGTAACAGCTTTACTTCTTATTTTCTGATTTGGATTCCTTTTCTTCTCTGATTGTTGTGGCTAAAACATCCAAAACTATGTTGAATAATAGTGGTGAGAGTGGGCATCCTTCTCTTGTTCCTGATTTTAGAGGAAATGGTTTAAGTTTTTCACCATTGAGAACGATGTTGGCTGTGGGTTTGTCATATATGGCCTTTATTATGTTGAGGTAAGTTCCCTCTATACCTACGTTCTGGAGAGTTTTTCTCATAAATGGGTGTTGAATTTTGTCAAAAGCTTTTTCTGCATCTATTGAGATTATCATATGGCTTTTATCCTTCAGTTTGTTAATACGGGGTATCACATTGATTGATTTACATATATTGAAGAATCCTTGCATTCCTGGGATAAACCCCACTTGATCATGGTGTATGATCCTTTTAATGTGCTGTTGGATTCTAGTTGCTAGTATTTTGTTGAGGATTCTTGCATCTATGTTCATCAGTGATATTGGTCTGTAGTTTTCTCTTTTTGTGACATCTTTGGTTTTGGTATCAGGGTGATTGTGGCCTCGCAGAATGAGTTTGGGAGTGTTCCTCCCTCTGCTATATTTTGGAAGAGTTTGAGAAGGATAGGTGTTAGCTCTTCTCTAAATGTTTGGTAGAATTCGCCTGTGAAGCCATCTGGTCCTGGGCTTTTGTTTGTTGGAAGAATTTTAATCATAGTTTCAATTTCAGTGCTTGTGATTGGTCTGTTTATGTATTCTATTTCTTCCTGGTTCAGTCTTGGAAGGTTGTACTTTTCTAGGAATTTGTCCATTTCTTCCAGGTTTTCCATTTTATTGGCAGAGTTGCTTGAGGTGGTCTCTCATGATCCTTTGTATTTCTGCAGTGTCAGTTGTTACTTATCCTTTTTCATTTCTAATTGTTGATTTGAGTCTTCTTCCTTTTTTTCTTGATGAGTCTGGCTAATGGTTTATCAATTTTGTTTATCTTCTCAAAGAATCTTCTCAAAGCTTTTAGTTTTATTGACCTTTGCTACTGTTTCCTTCATTTCTTTTTCATTTATTTCTGATCTGATCTTTCTTTCTTTTTTTCTTTCTGCTAACTTTGGGGGTTTTGTTGTCGTTCTTCTTCTCTAACTGCTTTAGGTGTAAGGTTAGGTTGTTTGAGATTTTTCTTGTTTCTTGAGGTAGGATTGTATTGCTATAAACTTCCCTCTTAGAACTGCTTTTGCTGCATCCCATAGGTTTTAGGTTGTCATGTTTTCATTGTCATTTGTTTCTAGGTATTTTTTGATTTCCTCTTTCATTTCTTCAGTGATCTCTTGGTCATTTAGTACTGTATTGTTTAGCCTCCACCTGTTTGTATTTTTTACAGTTTTTTTCCTGTAATTGCTATCTAGTCTCATAGCGCTGTGGTCAGAAAAGATACTTGATACAATTTCAATTTTCTTAAATTTACCAAGGCTTGATTTGTGACCCAAGATATGATCTATCCTGGAGAATGTTCCATTAGCACTCGAGAAGAAAGTGTATTCTGTTGTTTTTGGATGGAATGTCCTATAAATATCAATTAAGTCCATCTTGTTTAATGTGTTGTTTAAAGCTTGTGTTTCTTTATTTTTTTTCATTTTGGATGATCTGTCCATTGGTGAAAGTGGGGTGTTAAAGTCCCCTACTATGATTGTGTTACTGTCAATTTCCCCTTTTATGGGTGTTAGCATTTGCCTTATGTATTGAGTTGCTCCTATGTTGGGTGCATAAATATTTACAATTGTTATATCTTCTTCTTGGATTGATCCCTTGATCATTATGTAGTGTCCTTCTTTGTCTCTTGTAATAGTCTTTATTTTAAAGTCTATTTTGTCTGATATGAGAATTGCTACTCCAGTTTTCTTTTGATTTCCATTTGGATGCAATATCTTTTTCTATTCCCTCACTTTCAGTCTGTTATGTGTCCCTAGGTCTAAAGTGGGTTTCTTGTAGGCAGCATATATATGGGTCTTGTTTTTGTATCCATTCAGCCAGTCTATATCTTTTGGTTGGAGCATTTAACCCATTTACATTTAAGGTAATTATAGATATGTATGTTCCGATTACCATTTTATTAATTGTTTTGGGTTTGTTTTTGTAGGTTTTTTCCTTCTCTTGTGTTTCCTGCCTAGAGAAGTTCCTTTAGCATTTGTTGTAAAGGTGGTTTGGTGGTGCTGAATTCTCTTAACTTTTGCTTGTCTGTAAAGGTTTTAATTTCTCTGTCGAATCTGAATGAGTCCTTGCTGGGTAGAGTAATCTTGGTTGTAGGTTTTTCCCTTTCATCACTTTAAATATGTCCTGCCACTCCCTTCTGGCTTGCAGAGTTTCTGCTGAAAGATCAGCTGTTAAACTTATGGGGATTCCCTTGCATGTTATTTGTTGCATTTCCCTTGCTGCTTTTAATATTTTTTCTTTGTATTTAATTTTGGTAGTTTGATTAATATGTGTCTTGGCATGTTTCTCCTTGGATTTATCCTGTATGGGACTCTGCGTACTTCCTGTACTTGATTGACTATTTCCTTTCCCATGTTAGGGAAGTTTTCAACTATAATCTCCTCAAATATTCTCGCAGACCCTTTCTTTTTCTCTTCTTCTTCTGGGACCCCTGTAATTCGAATGTTGGTGCGTTTAATGTTGTCCCAGAGGTCTCTGAGACTGTCCTCAATTCTTTTCATTCTTTTTTCTTTATTCTGCTCTTTGGCAGTTATTTCCACCATTTTATCTTCCAGCTCACTTACCTGTTCTTCTGCCTCAGTTATTCTGCTATTGATTCCTTCTAGAGAATTTTTAATTTCATTTATTGTGTTGTTCATCATTGTTTGTTTGCTCTTCAGTTCTTCTAGGTCCTTGTTAAACGTTTCTTGTATTTTCTCCATTCTATTTCCAAAATTTTGGATTATCTTTACTATCATTACTCTGAATTCTTTTTCAGGTAGACTGCCTATTTCCTCTTCATTTGTTAGGTCTGGTGGGTTTTTACCTTGCTCCTTCATCTGCTGCATATTTCTCTGTTTCTCATTTTGCTTAACTTACTGTGTTTGGGGTCTCCTTTTCACAGGCTGTAGGTTCGTAGTTCCTGTTGTTTTTGGTGTCTGCCCCCAGTGGGTAAGGTTGGTTCAGTGGCTTGTGTAGGCTTCCTGGTGGAGGGGACTGGTGCCTGTGTTCTGGTGGGTGGGGCTGGATCTTGTCTTTCTGGTGGGCAGGGCTACGTCCGGTGGTGTGTTTTGGGGTGTCTGTGAACTTAGTATGATTTTAGGCAGCCTCTCTGCTAATGGGTGGGGTTGTGTTCCTGTCTTGCTAGTTGTTTGGCATGGGGCATCTAGCAATGGAGCTGGCTGGCTGTTGGATGGACCTGGGTCTTAGCGTTGAGACGGAGATCTCTGGGAGAGCTCTCGCCGACTGATATTATGTGGGGCCAGGAGGTCTCTGTTGGTCCAATGTCCTGAACTCAGCTCTCCCACCTCAGAGGCTCAGGCCTGACACCAGGCCAGAGCACCAAGACCCTGTCAGCCACATGGCTCAGAAGAAAAGGGAGAAACAAAGAAAGAAAAAATTAATTAATTAACAGCAAATAAATAAATAAAATAATTAAAATTAAAATTTTTTTAAATTAAAATAAAAAATTAAAAAGTAATTTAAAAAAAAGAAGAGAGCAACCAAACCAATAAACAAATCCACCAATGACAACAAGCGCTAAAAACTATACTAAGATAAACATAAAAATCAGAAACAAGTCAGTCGCAGACAGCAAACCCCAAGTCTACAGTTGCTCCCAAAGTCCACCGCTTCAATTTTGGGTTGATTTGTTGTCTATTCAGGTATTCCACAGATGCAGGGTACCTCAAGTTGATTGTGGGGATTTAATCTGCTGCTCCTGAGGCTGCTGGGAGAGATTTCCCTTTCTCTTGTTTGTTCGCACAGCTCCCGGGGTCCAGCTTTGGTTTTGGCCCCACCTCTGCGTGTAGGTTGCTCTCAGGCTTCTGTTCCCGCCCAGACAGGATGGGGTTAAAGCAGCGGCTGATTAGGGGCCTCTGGCTTACTCATGCCAGGTGGAAGGAGGGGTACGGTAGATGTAATTGGAATGCGGGGCGAACCTGCAGGGGCAGAGGCCAGCATGACGTTGCAACAGCCTGAGGCACGCCGTGTGTTCTCCCGGGGAAGCTGTCCCTGGATCACGGGACCCTGGCAGTGGCGGGCTGCACAGGCTCCCCGGGGAGGGGGAACATGTGGATAGTGACCTGGGCTTGCACACAGGATTCTCGGTGGCTGCAGCAGCAGCATTAGCATTTCATACCCGTCTCTGGTATCCGAGCTGATAGCCGTGGCTCATGCCCATCTCTGGAGCTCATTTAGGCAGTGCTCTGCCTTCTGTGGGCAGACAGGGAAGGAATCCCCTCTCCTCGTGCACCCCGAAACAATGGTCTCTTGCCTCTTAGGCAGGTCTAGATTTTTTCCCGGGCTCCCTCCCGTCTAGCTGTGGCACACTAGCCCCCTTCAGGCTGTGTTCACACAGCCAACCACAGTCCTCTCCCTGGGGTCTGACCTCCAAAGCCCGAGCCTCAGGTCCCAGCCCCCACCCGCCCCGCCCCGGCAGGTGAGCAGACAAGCCTCTCGGGCTGGTGAGTGCTGGTTGGCACCAATCCTCTGTGCGGGAATCTCTCCGCTTTGCCCTCTGCACCCCTGTGGCTGCGCTCTCCTCAGTGGCTCCGAAGCTTCCCCCCTGCCCACCCCCCATCTCCGCCAGTGAAGGGGCTTCCTAGTGTGCGGAAACTTTTCCTCCTTCACAGCTCCCTCCCAGAGGTGCAGGTCCTGTCCCTATTCTTTTGTCTCTGTTTTTCTTTCTTCTTTTGCCCTACCCAAGTACGTGGGGAGTTTCTTGCCTTTTGGGAGGTCTGAGGTCTTCTGCTAGTGTTCAGTAGGTGTTCTGTAGGAGTTGTTCCATATGTAGATGTATTTTTGATGTATTTGTGGGGAGGAAGGTGATCTCCACGTCTTACTCCTTCACCATATTGAAGGTCCCCCCAGATCACATACCAGATTTTTAAAGAAATTTCATATAATTTCTAGAATATCTATATTAATATGAATAACATTTACCATAAGTATAGCCTAAGAAGGCTTGTCTCTCACTGGACAATGTTTCCCATGTGATTTAACATTCAAAATAATCCTAGTGAGTTTAATATCTCTCTCAGAGATGCTTCAGGGTTCCTTCTTTACAAACCTTCCACAACTTTCTGTATCCATATTGGTTTGTCCCTTATTTTCTTTCCCATTTAGAAATAATCAGCTTTAGGACCAAATTACAATTATTTTCCCCTTAACAAAATGCATTTCCATTTCTCATACCTTTTTTTACTGAAAACACACATCCTGACTTTATAGCATACTGAAATGATTCCCTTATTATTTCTAGTAACTCCAATTATACATTACGTTTTTAACTCTTAAAAACCTTAATGTCGGGACTTCCCTGGTGGTCCAGCAGTTAAGACTCCGTGCTCCCAATGCAGGGGGCCCAGGTTTGATCCCTGGTCAGGGAACTAGATCTCGCATGCCGCGATGAAGATCCCGCGTGCCACAACTGAGACATGGCACAGCCAAATAAATAAATATTAAATTTAAAAAAAACAACCTTAATGTCTAGTGAAAGCCAAAAGGCAAGCAGTTGTGAATATACTAGCATTTCTTGTTCGGCAAACTTATGAATATATTCTATAACCTTCAGAAATGTACATCTTCTCATAGCATTATTTCTTTCCTCAATGTGGTACAAAACATGTGTCTAATAAACCCAAGTATCTTTAGTTTTTCTCTCATAAGTAGACAAAAGTAGGTAAACTTAGGCCTGTTAATCAATTAATGTTTCAGTATTTTATCTTATTTAAAATGATCTGGATATTCAGTGAATTTCCATCATTTAACTTAATTTAGCAAAACTCTAAAGTTTCAAGTTACCACACACACAAAAAATCTGTAGAGACTATTTCTAAGGAGGCATTCCTAAAACATAATTATTCCCAAAGAGTTCACCCCAAAACTCTTATCTCATTTATATTTAACTTACTTAAAACTTCCATCATATCCAGTTACTTTCCTTGCTGACAAGTTTTGTAACAGAAATAGTAAGCTCTTATTGACTTTCAGTAAACTTAGGTACAATAAAAGTGTCACACGTGGGCTTCCCTGGTGGCGCAGTGGTTACGAATCGGATCGGGGGCTTCTGGGCAAGATGGCGGAAGAGTAAGATGCGGAGATCACCTTCCTTCTCACAGATACAGTAGAAATACATCTACACGTGGAACTGCTCCTACAGAACACCCACTGAATGCTGGCAGAAGACGTCAGACCTCTCAAAAGGCAAGAAAATCCCCACGTACTTGGGTAGGGCAAAAGAAAAAAGAAATAACAGAGACAAAAGAATAGGGATGGGACCTGCACCAGTGGGAGGGAGCTGTGAAGGAGGAAAGGTCTCCACACACTAGGAAGCCCCTTCGCGGGCAGAGACTGCGGGTGGCAGAGGGGGGAAGCTTCGGAGCCACGGAGGAGAGCGCAGCCACAGGGGTACGGAGGGCAAAGCGGAGAGATTCCCGCACAGAGGCTCGGCGCCGAGCAGCACTCACCAGCCCGAGAGGCTTGTCTGCTCACCCGCCGGGGCAGGCGGGGGCTGGGAGCTGAGGCTCGGGCTTCGGTCGGATCGCAGGGAGAGGACTGGAGTTGGCGGCGTGAACGCAGCCTGAAGGGGTTAGCGCACCACAGCTGGCCAGGAGGGAGCCGGGAAAAAGTCTGCAGCTGCCGAAGAGGCAAGAGACTTTTTCTTGCCTCTTTGTTTCGCGGCGCGCAAGGAGAGGGGATTCAGAGCGCCGCCTAAACGAACTCCAGAGACGGGCGCGAGCCGCGGCTATCAGCGCGGACCCCAGAGACGGGCATGAGACGCTAAGGCTGCTGCTGCCGCCGCCAAGAAGCCTGCGTGTGAGCACAGGTCACTCTCCACACCGCCCCTCCCGGGAGCCGGTGCAGCCCGCCACGGCCAGGCTCCCGTGATCCGGGGACAACTTCCCCGGGAGAACACACGGCGCGCCTCAGGCTGCTGCAACGTCACGCTGGCCTCTGCCGCTGCAGGCTCGCCCCGCATCCGTACCCCTCCCTCCCCGCGGCCTGAGTGAGCCAGAGCCCCCGGAGCAGCTGCTCCTTTAACCCCGTTCTGTCTGGGCGGGGAACAGACGCCCTCAGGAGACCTACATGCAGAGGCGGGTCCAAATCCAAAGCTGAACCCCGGGAGCTGTACGAACAAAGAAGAGAAACGGAAATCTCTCCCAGCAGCCTCAGAAGCAGCGGATTCAAGCTCCACAAACAACTTGATGTGCCTGCATCTGTTGAATACCTGAATAGACAACAAATCATCCCAAATTCAGGAGGTGTACTTTGGGAGCAGGATATATTAATTTTTCTCCTTTTCCTTTTTTTGTGAGTGTATATGTGTATGCTTCTGGGCGAGATTTTGTCTGTATAGCTTCGCTTTCACCATTAGTCTTAGGGTTAGGTCTGTCCGTTTTTTTTTTTCTTTTTCCTAATAAATGTTTTCTTAATAATTTTTTCCTTATTTTCTATTTTTAAAAATTAAAGAAAATTTTTAAATAAGTTTTTTCATATTTTTTATTTTAAAAAATTAAAAATTTTTTTCTTAATAAATTTTTTTCTTAATAATTTTTTCTTATTTTTTATTATAAAAAATAAATCTATTTTTAAAAATTAAAAAAAATTTTTTTCTTAATAAATTTATTCTTAACAATTTTTTTCTTGTTTTTTATTGTAATAGCTTTATTTTATTTTATTTTATCCTCTTTCTTTCTTTCTTTCTATTTTTGCTCCCTTTTATTCTGAGCTGTGTGGATGAAAGGCTCTTGGTGCTCCAGCCAGGCATCAGGGCTGTGCCTCTGAGGTGGGAGAGCCAACTTCAGGACACTGGTCCACAAGAGACCTCCCAGCTCCACGTAATACCAAACGGCGAAAATCTCTCAGAGATCTCCATCTCAACATCAAGACCCAGCTTCACTCAATGACCAGCAAGCTACAGTGCTGGACACCCTACGCCAAACAACTAGCAGGACAGGAACACAGCCCCATCCATTAGCAGAGAGGCTGCCTAAAATCATAATAAGGCCACAGACACCCCAAAACACACCACCAGACGTGGACCTGCCCACCAGAAAGACAAGATCCAACCTCATCCACCAGAACACAGGCACTAGTCCCCTCCACCAGGAAGCCTACACAACCCACTGAACCAACCTTAGCCACTGGGGACAGATACCAAAAACAACGGGAACTACGAACCTGCAGCCTGTGAAAAGGAGACCCCAAACACAGTAAGATAAGCAAAATGAGAAGACAAACACACAGCAGGTGAAGGAGCAGGGTCAAAACACACCAGACCTAACAAATGAAGAGGAAATAGGCAGTCTACCTGAAAAAGAATTCAGAATAATGATAGTAAAGATGATTCAAAATCTTGGAAATAGAATAGACAAAATGCAAGAAACATTTAACAAGGACGTAGAAGAACTAAAGAGGAACCAAGCAACGATGAAAAACACAATAAATGAAATTAAAAATACTCTAGACGGGATCAATAGCAGAATAACTGAGGCAGAAGAACGGATAAGTGACCTGGAAGATAAAATAGTGGAAATAACTACTGCAGACCAGAATAAAGAAAAAAGAATGAAAAGAACTGAGGACAGTCTCAGAGACCTCTGGGACAACATTAAACACACCAACATTCGAATTATAGGGGTCCCAGAAGAAGAAGAGAAAAAGAAAGGGACTGAGAAAATATTTAAAGAGATTATAGTTGAAAACTTCCCTAATATGGGAAAGGAAATAGTTAATCAAGTCCTGGAAGCACAGAGAGTCCCATACAGGATAAATCCAAGGAGAAACACACCAAGACACATATTAATCAAACTATCAAAAATTAAATATAAAGAAAACATATTAAAAGCAGCAAGGGAAAAACAACAAATAACACACAAGGGAATCCCCATAAGGTTAACAGCTGATCTTTCAGCAGAAACTCTGCAAGCCAGAAGGGAGTGGCAGGATATACTTAAAGTGATGAAGGAGAAAAACCTACAACCAAGGTTACTCTACCCAGCAAGGATCTCATTCAGATTTGATGGAGAAATTAAAACCTTTACAGACAAGCAGAAGCTGAGAGAGTTCAGCACCACCAAACCAGCTTTACTACAAATGCTAAAGGAACTTCTCTAGGCAAGAAACACAAGAGAAGGAAAACACCTACAATAACAAACCCAAAATATTTAAGAAAATGGGAATAGGAACATACATATCGATAATTACCTTAAATGTAAATGGATTAAATGCTCCCACCAAAAGACACAGACTGGCTGAATGGATACAAAAACAAGACCCATATATATGCTGTCTACAAGAGACCCACTTCAGACCTAGAGACACATACAGACTGAAAGTGAGGGGATGGAAAAAGATATTCCATGCAAATGGAAACCAAAAGAAAGCTGGAGTAGCAATTCTCATATCAGACAAAATAGACTTTAAAATAAAGACTATTACAAGAGACAAAGAAGGACAATATATAATGATCAAGGGATCGATCCAAGAGGAAGGTATAACAATTGTAAATATTTATGCACCCAACACAGGAGCACCTCAATACATAAGGCAAATACTAACAGCCATAAAAGGGGAAATCGACAGTAACACAATCGTAGTCGGGGACTTTAACACCCCACTTTCACCAATGGACAGATCATCCAAAATGAAAATAAATAAGGAAACACAAGCTTTAAATGATACATTAAACAAGATGGACTTAATTGATATTTATAGGACATTCCACCCAAAAACAACAGAATACACATTTTTCTCAAGTGCTCATGGAACATTCTCCAGGATAGATCATATCTTGAGTCACAAATCAAGCCTTGGTAAATTTAAGAAAATTGAAATCGTATCTTTTCCGACCACAACGCTATGAGACTAGATATCAATTACAGGAAATATCTGTAAAAAATACAAACACATGGAGGCTACACAATACACTACTTAATAACGAAGTGATCACTGAAGAAATCAAAGGGGAAATCAAAAAATACCTAGAAACAAATGACAATGGACACGACGACCCAAAACCTATGGGATGCAGCAAAAGCATTTCTAAGAGGGAAGTTTATAGCAATACAAGCCTACATCAAGAAACAGGAAACATCTCGAATAAACAACCTAACCTTGCACCTAAAGCAATTAGAGAAAGAAGAACAAAAAAACCCCAAAGCTAGCAGGAGGAAAGAAATCATAAAGATCAGATCAGAAATAAATGAAAAAGAAATGAAGGAAACAATAGCAAAAATCAATGAAACTAAAAGCTGGTTCTTTGAGAAGATAAACAAAATTGATAAACCATTAGCCAGACTCATCAAGAGAAAAAGGGAGAAGACTCAAATCAACAGAATTAGAAATGAAAAAGGAGAAGTAACCACTGACACTGCAGAAATACAAACGATCATGAGAGATTACTACAAGCAACTCTATGCCAATAAAATGGACAACCTGGAAGAAATGGACAGATTCTTAGAAATGCACAACCTGCTGAGACTGAACCAGGAAGAAATAGAAAATATGAACAGACCAATCACAAGCACTGAAATTGAAACTGTGATTAAAAATCTTCCAACAAACAAAAGCCCAGGACCAGATGGCTTCACAGGCGAATTCTACCAAACATTTAGAGAAGAGCTAACACCTATCCTTCTCAAACTCTTCCAAAATGTTGCAGAGGGAGGAACACTCCCCAACTCATTCTACGAGGCCACCATCACCCTGATACCAAAACCAGACAAAGATGTCACAAAGAAAGAAAACTACAGGCCAATATCACTGATGAACATAGATGCAAAAATCCTCAACAAAATACTAGCAAACAGAATCCAACAGCACATTAAAAGGATTATACACCATGATCAAGTGGGGTTTATTCCAGGAATGCAAGGATTCTTCAATATACGCAAATCAATCAACGTGATACACCATATTAACAAATTGAAGGATAAAAACCATATGATCATCTCAATAGGTGCAGAGAAAGCTTTCAACAAAATTCAACACCCATTTATGATAAAAGCCCTGCAGAAAGTAGGCATAGAGGGAACTTTCCTCAACATAATAAAGGCCGTATATGACAAACCCACAGCCAACATTGTCCTCAATGGTGAAAAACTGAAACCATTTCCACTAAGATCAGGAACAAGACAAGGTTGCCCACTCTCACCACTATTCTTCAACATAGTTTTGGAAGTGTTAGCCACAGCAGTCAGAGAAGAAAAAGAAATAAAAGGAATCCAAATCGGAAAAGAAGAAGTAAAGCTGTCACTGTTTGCAGATGACATGATACTATACATAGAGAATCCTAAAGATGCTACCAGAAAACTACTAGAGCTAATCAATGAATTTGGTAAAGTAGCAGGATACAAAATTAATGCACAGAAATCTCTTGCATTCCTATATACTAATGATGAAAAATCTGAAAGTGAAATTAAGAAAACACTCCCATTTACCATTGCAACAAAAAGAATAAAATGTCTAGGAATAAACCTACCTAAGGAGACAAAAGACCTGTATGCAGAAAATTATAGGACACTGATGAAAGAAATTAAAGATGATACAAATAGATGGAGAGATATACCATGTTCTTGGATTGGAAGAATCAACATTGTGAAAATGACTCTACTACCCAAAGCAATCTACAGATTCAATGCAATCCCTATCAAACTACCACTGGCATTTTTCACAAAACTAGAACAAAAAATTTCACAATTTGTATGGAAACACAAAAGACCCCGAATAGCCAAAGCAATCTTGAGAACGAAAAATGGAGCTGGAGGAATCAGGCTCCCTGACTTCAGACTATATTACAAAGCTACAGTAATCAAGACAGTTTGGTACTGGCACAAAAACAGAAATATAGATCAATGGAACAGGATAGAAAGCCCAGAGATAAACCCACACACATATGGTCACCTTATCTTTGATAAAGGAGGCAAGCATATACAGTGGAGAAAAGACAGCCTCTTCAATAAGTGGTGCTGGGAAAATTGGACAGGTACATGTAAAAGTATGAAATTAGAACACTCCCTGACACCACACACAAAAATAAACTCAAAATGGATTAAAGACCTAAGTGTAAGGCCAGACACTATCAAACTCTTAGAGGAAAACATAGGCAGAACACTCTATGACATAAATCACAGCAAGATCCTTTTTGATCCACCTCCTAGAGAAATGGAAATAAAAACAAAAATAAACAAATGGGACCTAATGAAACTTAAAAGCTTTTGCACAGCAAAGGAAACCATAAACAAGACCAAAAGACAACCCTCAGAATGGGAGAAAATATTTGCAAATGAAGCAACTGACAAAGGATTAATCTCCAAGATTTACAAGCAGCTCATGCAGCTCAATAACAAAAAAACAAACAACCCAATCCAAAAATGGGCAGAAGACCTAAATAGACATTTCTCCAAAGAAGATATACAGATTGCCAACAGACACACGAAAGAATGCTCAACATCATTAATCATTAGAGAAATGCAAATCAAAACTACAATGAGGTATCATCTCACACCAGTCAGAATGGCCATCATCAAAAAATCTAGAAACAATAAATGCTGGAGAGGGTGTGGAGAAAAGGGAACCCTCTTGCACTGTTGGTGGGAATGTAAATTGATACAGCCACTATGGAGAACAGTATGGAGGTTCCTTAAAAAACTACAAATAGAACTACCATACGACCCAGCAATCCCACTACTGGGCATATACCCTGAGAAAACCATAATTCAAAAAGAGTCATGTACCAAAATGTTCATTGCAGCTCTATTTACAATAGCCAGGACATGGAAGCAACCTAAGTGTCCATCATCGGATGAATGGATAAAGAAGATGTGGCACATATATACAATGGAATATTACTCAGCCATAAAACGAAATGAAATGGAGGTATTTGTAATGAGGTGGATGGACCTAGAGTCTGTCATACGGAGTGAAGTAAGTCAGAAAGAGAAAAACAAATACAGTAAGCTAACACATATATATGGAATCTAAGGAAAAAAAAAAAAAGGTCATGAAGAACCTAGTGGCAAGACGGGAATAAAGACACAGACCTACTAGAGAATGGACTTGAGGATATGGGGAGGGGGAGGGGTGAGATGTGACAGGGTGAGAGAGTGTCATGGACATATATACACTACCAAATGTAAAATAGATAGCTAGTGGGAAGCAGCCGCATAGCACAGGGAGATCAGCTCGGTGCTTTGTGACCACCTAGAGGGGTGGGATAGGGAGGGTGCGAGGGAGGGAGATGCAAGAGGGAAGAGATATGGGAACATATGTATATGTATAACTGATTCACTTTGTTATAAAGCAGAAACTAACACACCATTGTAAAGCAATTATACTTCAATAAAGATGTTTAAAAAAAAAAAGAATCGGACCTGCCAATGCAGGGGACACGGGTTTGAGCCCTGGTCTGGGAAGATCCCACATGTCGCGGAGCAACTAAGCCCGTGCGCCACAACTACTGAAGCCTGCACACCCTAGAGCCTGCGTGCCACAACTACTGAGCCCATGCTCCACAACAAGAGAAACCACAGCAATGAGAAGCTCTTGCACTGAAACGAAGAGTAGCCCCCACTCGCTGCAACTAGAGAAAGCCCGCACGCAGCAATGAAGACCCAACGCAGCCAAAAATAACATAAATAAAATAAATTAAATTTTAAAAAACCCTTAACAAGAAAAGATGTTGGGGGCTTCCCTGGTGGCGCAATGGTTAAGAATCCGCCTGCCAATGCAGGGGACACGGGTTCAAGCCCTGGTCCGGGAAGATCCCACATGCCGCGGAGCAACTAAGCCCATGCGCCACAACTACTGAGCCTGCGCTCTAGAGCCCATGAGCCACAACTACTGAGCCCACGTGCCACAACTAGTGAAGCCCGCGTGCCCAGAGCCCGTGCTCCACAACGAGAAGCCACCACAATAAGAAGCCCACACACTGCAACGAAGAGTAGCCCCCGCTCACCGCAACTAGAGAAAGCCCATGTGCAGCAACGAAGACCCAATGCAGCTGAAAATAAATAAATTTATAAAAATAAAAAAAAAGAAAAGAAAAGATGTTGGTAATGGAACAGAGCAGTCCACAGAGGGCTTAATTTGAAATAGGCTAGTTAAGGTAGTCCTCATTGAGGAGATGAGATTTGAGCAAAAGCTTGGAGAAGGTCAATAAAAGAGCCATGTGTATCTTGGGGAAGAACTTCCAGTCAGAGAGATCGGCTACCAATATGGACCACAATGTGAGAAGACAACTTGAAGTTTTGAGGAACAGCAAGGATGACAGTGTGACTGGAGTAAAGGGGGAGAGAGGCAGGACTTGAACTCAGGATATGGAAAAGTAGACCACAGGACGTTTGCTTTAAGTGAGATGGGAGCCCGAGGTAGAGGAGAGGGATCTGGTCTCATTTATGTTTTTTTGGTTTTTTATAAATTTATTTATTTATTTATTTTTGGCTGCATTGGGTCTTCGTTGCTGCACGCAGGCTTTTTTCTAGTTGCAGCGAGCAGGGGCTACTCTTCGTTGCAGTGCACGGGCTTCTCATTGCGGTGGCTTCTCTTGTTGCGGAGCACAGGCTCTAGGCACATGGGCTTCAGTAGTTGTGGCTCGCGGGCTCAGTAGTTGTGGCTCGCGGGCTCTAGAGCGCAGGCTCAGTAGTTGCGGCGCACGGGGTTAGTTGCTCCGCGGCATGTGGGATCCTCCCGGACCAGGGCTTGAACCCGTGTCCCCTGCATTGGCAGGCAGATTCTTAACCACTGCGCCACCAGGGAAGCCCTCATTTATGTTTTAAAAGGATTTCCTCTGCTGCTGTGTGGAAAACAGACTGTAGGTGGACCTGGACAAAATAAGAAAGACTATTCATAAGGCTATTACAGTAATCCTGGAGAGCAGTGATGGGGACCTGGATGAGGCTTGTAGAAATGGAGTTGGTAGAATTGTGGAATTCAGTAAAGAGTCTCCTACCCACAGCAGTGAAGCCTGCAAGCCTTACAACACTGGACATGGCAGAGGCTCCCCATTCATCCTCTCCCTCCCCTCACAGTGATAGAGGCTATGAGTTCACCACCCCAGAAGAGCTCACCATCCCAGTGTCCCAGGCACTGAAACCAATGACACTGGCATCTGCAAGGCACCAAGAACCTTGGAGGCACAAGAAGTCATAATCAGGGCATGGAGCCTCACCTCTGACACAGACAGTGGAAGGTGGAAAGTGCTGACTATAGCCAGAGGCATCTCAGGCAAGAGAAACCAAAAACTTGTGCTATAGCACCACCTACTGGGAAAGCCTCTAATTTCTAACTTGTTGAATTGATAGAATCAAGAGGAAGAGTGTTTGTTACTTCAAAGGCACGGGCAGAACAATTCATCAAGCACCATGAAGAACCATGGTAACACTGTACCACAAAAAGAAAATGCCAATTCTCCAGAAACCAAACTTAAAGTCAAGGAATACTGCAATCTAATTGATACTGAATTTAATACCTATCCCTCTCAAACTCTTCTAAATTATGAAGAGGAGAGAACACTTCCTAACTCACTTTTTTTTTGCCCAACGTTACCCTGATACCAAAACCAGACAAAGACAACACACACCAAAAAAAATTCAGGCCATTATTTCTTATGAACATAGATGTAAAGATCCTCAACAAGGGAATTCCCTGGCAGTCCAGTGATGAGGACCCAGCGCTTTCACTGCCGGGGCCCGGGTTCAATCCCTGGTTGGGGAACTAAGATCCCATAAGCCACGTGGTACAGCCAAAAAAAAATCCTCAACAAAATATTAGCAAGCTGAATAGACCAACATGTTACAGGATCATACACCATGGTCAAGTGGGCTGTATTCCAGGTATGCAAGATTGGTTCAACATCCAGATATCAATAAATGTGATACGCCACATTAAAAAAATAAAGGATAAAAACCATGTGATCATCTCAATACAGAAAAGTATTTGCCAAGATTCAACCCCCAATAATGATAAAAACTCTCAATAAATTGGGTATAGAAGAAACATATCTCAAAATAGTAAAGGCCACATATGAAAAACCCACAGCAAACATCATGCTCAAGGAAAGCTATCTCCCTAAAATCAGGAACAAGACAAAGATGCCCACTCTGCCACTCCTATTATACATAATACTGGAAGTCCTAGCCAGAGCAATTAGGCAAGGCAAAGAAAAAAAGGCATCCAAATTGGAAAGGAAAAAAGAAAACTGACATTATTTTTGTTTTGTTTTTTTGTTGTTTGGTTTTTGGTTTTTTGTTTTGGTTTGGGTTTTTTAAAATATTTATTTATTTATTTATTTATTTATTTATTTATTTGGCTGTATCAGATCTTAGTTGCGGCATGTAGGATCTTCGCTGTGGCATACAGGATCTTTCGTTGCGACACGCGGGCTTCTCCCTAGTTGCAGTGTGTGGGCTTCTCCCTAGCTGTGGCGCACGGGCTCCAGAGTGCACGGGCTCAGTAGTAGTTGCAGCACGCAGGCTTAGTTGCCTCACAGTATGTGGGATCTTAGTTCCCCAACCAGGGGTCGAACCTGCGTCCCGTGCATTGGAAGGCAGATTTTTAACCACTGGACCACCAGGGAAGTCCCTGACACTATTTTTAGATGTCATGATTTTATGTACAGAAAACCCTAACGACACCATCAAAAATTATGAGAAATTATAAATGAATACAGTAAAGCTGCAGGGTACAAAATCAACAGACAAAAATATGTTGCATTTCTATATGCTAAAAATGAGCTAGCAGAAAGAGAAATTAAGAAAGAAATTGCAGGGAATTCCCTGGCAGTCCAGTGGGTTAGGACACTGCACTTCCATTGCAGGGGGGACGAGTTCAATGCCGTGCAGCATGGCCAAAAAAAAAAGAAAGAAAGAAAGAGAGAAAGCAATTGCCTTTACAATCACAACCAAGAGAATAAAATACACAGGAATAAATTCAACCATGGAGGTGAAAGACCTGTACACTGAAAACTATACGACATTGAAAGAAATTGAACAAGACACAAATAAATGGAAACATAGCCCATGTCCATGGATTGGAAGAAATAACATTGTTAAAATGTCCATATTACCTATACAATTTACATACTCAATGCAATCCCTATCAAAATCTCAAAGACATTTTTTACAAATAGAACAAAAAATTCTAACATTTATATGGACCCACAAAAGACCCCAAAAGCCAAAGCAATCCTGAGAAAAAGGAACAAAAGTGAAGATCATACTCTCTGGTTTCAAACTATATTAAAAAGCCATGGTATTGGCAGAAAAACATGGTAATCAAAACCACATGGTACTGGCAGAAAAACAGATACATAATCAACGGAACAGAATTGAGAGCCCAAAAAGAATCCACACATATATGGATAATGAATTTATGACAAAGGAGCAAAGAACATACAATGGAGAAAGGATACTCTCTTCAATAAACGTTGGAAAAATTGAACAGCCACGTGCAAAAAAAAAAAAAAGAAAAGAAACCATTACCTCATACCATACACAAAAATCAACTCAAAATCGATTAAATACTCGACTCTAAGACCTGAAACCATAACACCCCTAGAAGAAAACACAGGCAGTACACTGATTGACATCTGTCTTAGCAATATCTTTCTAGATATGTCACCTGACACGAGTGAAACAAAAGCAAAAATAAACAAATGGAACTACATCAAACTAAAAAGCTTCTGCACAGTAAAGGAAACCATCAACAAAATTAAAAGATAACCTACCAAATGGGAAAAGATATTTGCAAATGATATATCTGGTAAGGGGTTAATATCCAAAGTATATAAAGAACTCCTACAACTCAACAACAAGAAAACAAACAACCCGATTAAAAAGCGGACAGAAGCTGAATAGACATTTTTCCAAAGAAGACATCCAGATGGCCAATGGGCACATGAAAAGATGTTTAACATCACAAATTATTAGGGAAATGCAAATCAAAACCACAATGAGATATCACCTCATGCTTGTTAGAATGGCTTTTAATAAAAAGGCAAGAAATAACACGTGTAGGCAAGGATGTGTAGAAAAGGGAACCCTTATACACTGTTGCTGGGAGTGTAAATTGGTACAGCCACTGTGGAAAACAGTATGGAGATTCCTCAAAAAATTGAGAATAGAACTAACATATGATCCAGCTATCCCATTTTAGGCTATGTATCCAAAGAATACAAAAACACTAATTCAAAAAGATATATGCACCCCTATGTTCATCAAAGCATTATGTACGATAGCAAGATACGGAAACGGTAAGTGCCCATCATTGGATGAATGGATAAAGAAGATGTGGTGGGACTTCCCCAGCAGCCCAATGGTTAAGACTTCGTCTGCCAGTGCAGGGGTGCAGATTTGATCCCTGGTGGGGGAGCTAAGATCCCACATGCCTCATGGCCAAAAAATCAAAACATAAAAAACAGAAGCAATATTGTAACAAATTCAATAAAGACTTTAAAAATGGTCCACATTAAAAAAAACCTTGAAAAAAAAAAGATGTGGGATATATATACAATGAAATACTACTCTGCCATAAAAAAGATGAAATCTTGCCATTTGCAACAACATAGATGGACTTTGACGGTATTATACTAAGTGAAATAAGCCAAATTGAGAAAAACAAATATCATGTGATTTCACTCATATGTGGAATATAAAAATCAAACAACAACAACAAAATATATAAACAAACCAAACAAAAACAAACACAGATACAGAAAACAGAATAGTGGTTACCAGAAAGGAAGGGGTGAGGGGGAGGGCAAAATGGGTAAAGTGGGTCAACTATATGGTGATGGACAGAAACTAAATTTTTGGTGGTGAGCACGCTGTAGGGTATACAGAAGCAGAAATATAACGTTGTACACATGAAACTTATGTTATAAACCAATGTTACCTCAATAAAAAATTTAAAAATGAGAAATCAAGAATGACTACTAGGATCTTCTCACTGGACTACTGAAGAAGTCATACACTGAGATGGGCAAAACTGTGTGTGGAACGATTTGGGAGGAAGATCAGAAACTCAACTTGGGGCATTTTGAGGTTGAGATGCCTATTGCACATTCAAGTATAAAGAGTTCAATGCATGAATTTGGAAGAGAGGTATGGTTGGAGATATAAAATTTTAAATTTTAATATGTAGATGGCATTTAAAACTCTGAAAGGTTGAGATCACCAAGGGAGTGAGTGCAGCTTAAAAAAAAAAAAAAAAAGGATCAGCACTGGGTTGTTCAGATCAAGGACCCAAAAGAAAAAAACGGGGCGGGCTTCTCTGGTGGCGCAGTGGTTAAGAATCTGCCTGCCGATGCAGGGGACACGGGTTCGAGTCCTGGTCCGGAAAGATCCCACATGCCACAGAGCAACTAAGCCTGTGCACTACAACTTCTGAGCCTGCGCTCTAGAGCCTGCATAGAGTAGCCCCCGCTCGCCACTAGAGAAAGCCTGCCCACAGCAACGAAGACCCAACGCAGCCAAATATAAAAAATAAATAAATAAATAAATAAAAGAAAAAGAGGGAGCAGTGAAGGACACTGAGACGGAACAACCAGTGAGATAAGAAATGAAGAGATTTCAAGAGCATTATCCTGAATAAAAAAAAACAACCTTAAAAGGTCACATAATGTATAATTGCATTTGTATAACATCCTCAATATTTTAAAGTTCTAGAGATAAAAAATAGATTGGTGGTGGTCATGGGTTATAGACGGTGGTCAGGTAGAAGTGTTAGATGTTGCTAGCATGAGGTCTATCTTCTTGGTGTTGGAATAATTTTGTATCTTGATTGTGGTTCTGGATACATAAATACCTACATTTCTCATAAAATGACATACAACTACATACATACATGGTATCAATGTAAAATCCCTGGCTTTGACATTGGACTATAATTATGTAAGATGTAACCAACTGGAAAAAACTAGGTGATGGTACATGGGACCTCACTATACCACCTTTGCAACTTCTTGAGAATTCATAATTCTTTCCGATAAAAGTTTTTCTTTAAAAAAATACTCTCAGCTGGGGCTTCCCTGGTGGCGCAGTGGTTGAGAATCTGCCTGCCAATGCAGGGGACACAGGTTCGAGCCCTGGTCTGGGAGGATCCCACATGCCGCAGAGCAACTAGGCCCGTGAGCCACAACTACTGAGCCTGCGCGTCTGGAGCCTGTGCTCCGCAACAAGAGAGGCCGCGACAGTGA
The DNA here is from genome assembly GCF_028564815.1 of Eubalaena glacialis. Taxonomy (NCBI): domain Eukaryota; kingdom Metazoa; phylum Chordata; class Mammalia; order Artiodactyla; family Balaenidae; genus Eubalaena; species Eubalaena glacialis. The sequence continues at coordinate 56,674,564 of NC_083733.1, read as the reverse complement.
GAGGCCCGCACACTGCGATGAAGAGTGGCCCCCGCTCGCCGCAACTAGAGAAAGCCCTCGCACAGAAACAAAGATACAAAACACCCAAAAATAAATAAATTAAAAAAAAAATACTCTCAGCGAACTAGATATAGAGGGGAAATTCCTCAACCTGATAGAAAGCTACAATAAATCTACACCCAACATCACACTCAATGGTGAAAAACAAAGTTTTCACTCTAAGATCCAGAACGAGGCAAAACTCATTATCACTGCTACCCAACCTAGTACTGGAGGTTCTAGTCAGTACAATAAGGCAAGAAAAGGAAATAAAATGAATAGAACAGAAAGACTGACTCTTCCTAGAGTAAGGTAGACTTTTTCCTGCCTTTGGAATAGAACTGAATTATTGAATAGGAATCAGAAAGGAAGAAATAAAACTGTCCTTATTTGCGGATGTCATGACGGTCTGTGCAGAAAATTCCAAGGAATATACTCCCCGCAAAATAGTAGAACTAATAAGTGAGTTCAGCAAGGTCACAGAATACAAGATTAACACACACATCAAAAATCATACTTCTCTAAACAAGCCATTAACAACTGGAAACTGAAATTTAAAAGATGATGCCATTTACAATAGTATCAGAAAATGAAACCCGTAGATGTAAATCTAACAAAACATGTACAGATTACATATGCTAAAAATTACAAAATGCTGATGAAATAAATCAAAGAAGACCTTAACAAAATTTAACACATATCCATGTTAACTGATTGAAAAACACAACGTAATAAACTGTAATTCTCCCCAAAGTAATCTATCGGTTAATACAATTTCTTTCAATATCCCAAGTATCAAAATATTGTTACTTTGTAGAGACAGACAAACTTACTCTTACATATATAATATCCTAATATAATATATTATATCCTAATATAATATTAGGATATAATATATGTATGTATATCAAATAGCTAAAAATTTATTTATTGATTTATTTGCTTGCGCCGGGTCTTAGTTGCGGCGCACACCATCTTTGTTGCCACATGCGGGATCTTTAGTTGTGGCATGCGGGATCTAATTCCCTGACCAGGGATCGAACCCGGGCCCCTTGCACTGGGAGCGCAGACTCAACCACTGGACCACCAGGAAAGTCCCGCTAAAAAATTTGTTTGAAAATTTAAGGAATCACACTGCCTGATTTTAAGACTTACAAAGCTACTGTATGTGTGGTACTGGAGGAAGGACACACTCAATTAACAATGGAACAGAATAGAGATTCAATAAATAAACCTACCTAAGTATACCCAATTGATTCCGACAAATGTGCAAAGGAATTGGAGGAAGAATTCTCCACTTCCTCTCGATAACTGATACTGGAACAGTTGAACTTACACAGGCTAAAAAAAGAATGAGTCTCAACTTATACCTCATTCTGTAAATTAAAACTTACTGAAGATGATTCAGAGATCACAAAATAATAGTTTAAAATTTTAGTAGAAAATATTTTTAAAATTCTTTATGACCTAGGGTTAGGTGAAGAGTTCTTAGACATGACAACAAAAGCCCAATCCAATAAAGAAAAAAACTGATAAACTGGACTTTTATCAAAATGTAAACTTGCATGCAAATATCCATCCTCCATTAAGAGGGTGAAAAGACAAGACATAGAATGGGAAAAATATTTCCAATTCATATACTGACAAAGGACTGGAACCCAGAACACATGAAAAACTTTCTTTTTTTTTTTAGTTTATTTTTTGGCTGTGTTGGGTCTTCATTGCTGCGCGCGGACTTTCTCTAGTTACGGCGAGCAAGGTCTACTCTTCATTGCGGTGCGCGGGCTTCTCATTGCGGTGGCTTCTCTTATTGCAGAGCATGGGCTCTAGGCACATGGGCTTCAGTAGTTGTGGCTCGCAGGCTCAGTAGTTGTGGCTTGAGGGCTCTAGAGCACAGGCTCCGTAGTTGTGGCGCGTGGGCTTAGTTGCTCCACGGCATGTGGGATCTTCCTGGACCAGGGATCGAACCCATGTCCCCTGCACTGGCAGGTGGATTCTTAACCACTGCACCACCAGGGAAGTCCTGAAAAACTTTCTAAACTCAACAGTACGAAAACAAATAATTCCATTCAAAAATGGGCAACAATTTGTACACTTCACTAGAGAGGATATACATATGACAAATAAGCATATGAAAACATGTTCAACAGCTATAACCATTAGGGAAAGGCAAATTAAAGCCATGATGAAATACCGCTGGGCATCTATCAGAACGGCTAAAATAAAACAGACTGATAATACCCAGTGCTGGCAAGGATGTGGAACAACTGGATCTCTCATACATTGCTACCAGGAATGTAAAATGCTAAAGTCACTCTGGTAAACAGTTTGACAGATTCTTAGAAACTTAAACATGCTCTTACCATGATCCTGCAATCACAGGCCTGTATATTTATCCCTGAGAAATAAAAGCATGTCCACACTAAAACCTATACACAAATGTTTATAGCAGCTTCACTTGCCATAGCCCAAACTGCAAATGTCATTTCCTGGTTTTGATAATGTACTGTGGTTATGCAAGCTGTTATCACTGGAAAAGAGCTTGATCAGGTGTACATGGGAACTCTCCATGCTATGTTTCATAACTTCATGTGAATTTTATTTATTTTATTTATTTTATTTATTTTATTTTTGGCTGTGTTGAGTCTTCGTTGCTGCAAGCGGGCTTTCTCTAGCTGCAGAGAGCAGGCTTCTCATTGAGGTGGCTTCTCTTGTTGCAGAGCATGGGCTCTAGGCGTGCGGGCTTCAGTAGTTGTGGCTCACAGGCTATAGAGCGCAGGCTCAGTAGCTGTGGTGCACGGGCTTAGTTGCTCCGTGGCATGTGGGATCTTCCCGGACCAGGGCTCTATCCCGTGTCCCCTGCATTGGCAGGCGGATTCTTAACCACTGCACCACCAGGGAAGCCCAATTTTAATTTTTTAAAACAAAGAGTGTAAAAATAAGGTCCTTAGTCTCATAGCCATGCCCCCATACCCCTTTCCTAAAGCCGACCAGTGATGTCCTTCTCCATGTGGAACAACTGACTAGGGACCCAGAGCAGGCAATCAAGAGCTCTTTCCTTTCTCTTTCCCTATGATGGGACACTAGGAGATCAGCTCTTGATTAGGAGCTTTTCTGTTTGCAAGATTCTGTCACACGGGGACTTCCCTGGTGGCGCGGTGATTAAGACTCCGTGCTCCCAATGCAGGGGGCCCAGGTTCAATCCCTGGTCAGGGAACTAGATCCCACATGCATGCTGCAACTAAGAGCCCGCTTGCCGCGACTAAGGAGCCCACCTGCCGCAACTAAGACCTGGTGCAACCAAATTAATTAAATAAATATTAAAATTTGTCATCATCATGACTTAAAAATAAAAAAAGATTCTGTCTGTCACACACTTAGAAATTCACCTTCTTAGCAGGAAGCCAAAACACACAAAACAGTGGTGTCAGAAGCAGACAGAGCTGGAAGACACCGTTGGTGACATTTTTTTAAAGATGCCCTTGCACCCTGTAATTAACATTTTACTTTTTTTTTTTTTTAATTTATTTATTTATTTTTGGCTGTGTTGGGTCCTCGTTTCTGTGCGAGGGCTTTCTCTAGTTGCGGTGAGCGGGGGCCACTCTTCATCGCGGTGCGCGGGCCTCTTACTGTCGCGGCCTCTCTTGTTGCGGAGCACAGGCTCCAGACGCGCAGGCTCAGTAGCTGTGGCTCACGGGCCCAGTTGCTCCAGGGCATGTGGGAGCTTCCCAGACCAGGGCTCGAACCCATGTCGCCTGCATTGGGAGGCGGACTCTCAACCGTTGCACCACCAGGGAAGCCCCAACATTTTAAATTAACATATGAAGCATAATTCTTGATCTCTTCACCAAATGTTCCCCCCACCATTCATGGTTAATTACCTCCATGTTCTTAGCTATAAATCTGCCATTGTCTTATTTTCTGCATTTACTCATCCTTAATTCAAATCCAGCAAATAACCCTTTAGTCTTAGTACAAATTTGCTCTGCTTCTACAATTCTCTCTTACCTTCCCACAGACATTTTTTTGCCTCACATGAGGTAAACTACATGATGATTTATATTTTGATTGATTCTTCAAAACTATGCAATAAGAAGCCTGTGCTAAATATCCAACCTTAAATGAAGATGCCCAATAAACAAAGGACAGTAGTCACCTCTTCTTCTAGAAGATGAGGCAATTGTCAGCACTGTTGATACTATTTGGTTGGCCAAAAAGTTCGTTTGGGTTTTACAGAATATCGGCAATTTCCTCATCACTAGTGAGGTTAAGCATAGGTTCGGAGTTAATACAATTATTAATTCTGCAAACTGGCCTACCTAGGAATGTTGACCATTTTTCTCTTGCACTATATTTTTATGAGTGACCTCAAAGTATATATTTGTGTATTACACATGTTAATTACTTTTTATAATATCATTTAACATTTCCTCCTGGCTTGGCATTACAACAAAGTTGGCACAGCTACTAAGTACTGTCTGCACTAAGTCCTAAGATAGCTCAACATGTGTTCACCAGAATTTTCACTTCCTTATGCTGATTAAATTTTAAACACGAAATATCTTTCTATTTACTTTTCTTTAGGTTATATAATCATGAAGAGATTCTGAAGAAATAGTTGAGATTTATTTAACTGATAGAAATCACGGACTTCCCTGGCGGCGCAGTGGTTAAGAATCTGCCTGCCAATGCAGGGGACATGGGTTCGAGCCCTGGTCCAGGAAGATCCCACATGCCGTGGAGCAACTAAGCCCATGTGCCACAACTACTGCGCCTGTGCTCTAGAGACCACAAGCCACAACTACTGAGCCCTCTCGCCACAACTATTGAAGTCCACACGCCTAGAGCCCATGTTAGGCAACAACAGAAGCCACCTCAATGAGAAGCCCACACACCACAGCCTGTTCTACACAACGAAGAGTAGCCCCTGCTCACCGCAACTAGAGAAAGCCCGTGTGCAGCAACGAAGACCCAATGCAGCCAAAATTAAATAAATAAATAAATTTATTAAAAAAAAAAAGAAGTCACTGCTGATTTCTGAGAAATGCTATCAATACATGGCTCTTATTTCAGAAGGAAGAGAAAACATTTATTTAAACAAAGGATTAGAGAGTCCTTCCTCCTCAGAAATCAGAGGTCAATGATTCCTCAGAAAGTGTTCAGGAAGAGCCAGAGAAAATCAGTTTGAAACAAGAAGCCTTGCAGGAAAAGCTGGAGGAGTGCCTAAAGCAGTTAAGGGAGGAAAGAGTAATAAGGCTTAAGGCTGATAAACGAGTCAGTGAGCTGGAACATGAAAACGCCCAGTTAAGGAACATAAATTTCTCTTTGTCTGAAGTCCTTCATGCAGTCATTGACAAGCATGATCCTGGATGATGAAGGTGTTTTAGTCAGCATTGAGAATTCTTTTCAGAAGTTCCATGCTTTCTTGGATCTCCTTTAAGATACTGGGCTTGGGCAGCTGGCCACCCAATATATGGCTGGTATAGATCAGTCAGATTTTCATTTACTAGGTCGTCCCCAGATGAATTCTACTGTTAGTAGTCCACCTAAAGAAGAAAAGAAGGCACTAGAAGAAGAAAAATCAGAATCAAAGCAGAGTGCCCTAGCACAAATGCAAAATATCCACGTTTCTATCTGTACGCAGTCAGCTTACAATGAAGGAACACTAATGAAGTTCCAGAAAATTACAGGTGATGCTAGAATTCCTTTGCCCCTAGACTCCTTCTATGTCCCAGTCTCTACTCAGGAGGCCTTAGAAACTACCAAAGACAACCTGGGGGTCCCAGTCACAGAGCAGTGGCAAGAGTCTTTTGAAGATTTCATTACTGGAACACGTTCTCCCTCAGCAGATGCAACTTCTGGAACTGGAAGTCAAGGAAGAGGATTTATGTAGAAATAGCACGTCTTCTTCAGCGAAAATGACCAAAACAGGTGAGTATACCACAAAAACACTCTGCTAAGAAACAACCTGTGAAGGAGCTGCATTCCTGCTCTGACTCACCCATAAAGCAGAAAAGCAAAGGAATCAGGCAAAACAGTTCTTTGGTTAATGAACCAATTAAAAGTGAGCCTTCAAAAAAACACATTTCTATTAAGAAAGAGAGAAGAACAGTGACTGTTTCATCAAAGACAACTAAAAGTAAACTCAATCTACTAGAACACTTACTACAGTAAGTGATACTCTTGGATCTGATTTTGAATTTCAAGAAAGCATCCATATTCTATCACACCTGACATAGGTCTAAATCTTTTAAAATTATGTTTTTGCCTTCAAATTTTAATAAATTACTTATATTTTAAAAAATAAAATAAAGTAAAAACAACATAACTGTGAAGCATCTACTAGGAGCAAGGCAATTTTGAGTACATGGGAATGCAACAGTAATGTATCAGATATAATCTCTGCCTTCATTGAGCTGTCAGGTGATGAGTGGTGGTCAACTAATGAAGAATTTTAAGGTAGAGCCAAGTGGACTTGTGGACAAAGCACATATTTGGTGTGATAGAAAGATGAGCAGGCAACATTGTGAAAATGACTGTACTACCCAAAGCAATCTACAGATTCAATGCAATCCCTATCAAACTACCACTGACATTTTTCACAGAACTAGAACAAAAAATTTTACAATTTGTATGGAAACACGAAAGACCCCGAATACCCAAAGCAATCTTGAGAAAGAAAAACGGAGCTGGAGGAATCAGGCTCCCTGACTTCAGACTATACTACAAAGCTACAGTAATCAAGACAGTATGGTACTGGCACAAAAACAGAAATATAGATCAATGGAACAGGATAGAAAGCCCAGAGATAAACCCAGGCACATATGGTCACCTCATTTTTGATAAAGGAGGCAAGAATATACAATGGAGAAAAGACAGCCTCTTCAATAAGTGGTGCTGGGAAAACTGGACAGCTACATTTAAAAGAATGAAATTAGAACACTCCCTAACACCATACACAAAAATAAACTCAAAATGATTAAAGACCTAAATGTAAAGGCCAGACACTATAAAACTCTTAGAGGAAAATATAGGAAGAACACTCTATGACATAAATAACAGCAAGATCCTTTCTGACCCACCTCCTAGAGAAATGGAAATAAAAACAAAAATAAACAAATGGGACCTAATGAAACTTAAAAGCTTTTGCACAGCAAAGGAAACCATAAACAAGACGAAAAGACAACCCTCAGAATGGGAGAAAATATTTGCAAATGAAGCAACTGACAAAGGATTACCCTCCAAAATTTACAAGCAGCTCATGCAGCTCAATATCAAAAAAACAAACAACCCAATCCAAAAATGGGCAGAAGACCTAAGTAGACATTTCTCCAAAGAAGATATACAAATTGCCAACAAACACATGAAAGAATGCTCAACATCATTAATCATTAGAGAAATGCAAATCAAAACTACAATGAGATATCATCTCACACCAGTCAGAATGGCCATCATCAAAAAATCTACAAACAATAAATGTTGGAGATGGTATGGAGAAAAGGGAACCCTCGTGCACTGTTGGTGGGAATGTAAATTGATACAGCCATTACGGAGCACAGTACTGAGGTTCCTTAAAAAACTAAAAATAGAACTACCATGCAACCCAGCAATCCCACTACTGGGCATATACCCTGAGAAAACCATAATTCAAAAAGAGTCATATACCACAATGTTCATTGCAGCTCTATTTACAATAGCCAGGATATGGAAGCAACCTAAGTGTCCATCGACAGATCAATGGATAAAGAAGATGTGGCACATATACACAATGGAATATTACTCAGCCATAAAAAGAAACAAAATTGAGTTATTTGTAGTGAGGTGGATGGACCTAGAGTCTGTCATACAGAGTGAAGAAGTCAGAAAGAGAAAAACAAATACCGTATGCTAACAGATATATATGGAATCTAAAAAAAAAAAAAAAAAGGTCATGAAGAACCTAGGACGGGAATAAAGACGCAGACCTACTAGAGAATGGACTTGAGGACACGGGGAGGGGGAAGGTTATGCTGGGACAAAGTGAGAGAGTGGCATGGGCATATATACACTACCAAATGTAAAACCGATAGCTAGTGGGAAGCAGCCGCATAGCACAGGGAGATCAGCTCAGTGCTTTGGGACCACCTAGAGGGGTGGGATAGGGAGGGTGGGAGGGAGAGAGATGCAAGAGGGAAGAGATATGGGGATATATGTATATGTATAGCTGATTTACTTTGTTATAAAGCAGAAACTAACACACCATTGTAAAGCAATGTTACTCCAATAAAGATGTTAAAAAAAAAAAAAAAAAGAAACATGAGCAGGGATAACTCAGGTTTGGCCTGAGCTGCTGTGACAGGGACAGAGATGGAACCGTGGACTGGTTCTAAGCTGTGGGAAGGCCTGAGTGTGCTGCTATGAGGGAAAGTGTAATAATGTTTACATTATTTACATTTACAAACATCTTTAATGTTTGGTCCTTGATAGGCTCCCCTGTCCCCTCCCTGCTTAATCCCTACTACCTTTGGGACCCTATAACAAAGCCTGAGTGTACACCAGGAGAATTTCAAATAGAGGCACTTCTGGGCCTTGATGGAACCCATACCCTGGACCCACCTCCTAATCAATAAAGCCAAAGCCTCCTGCCCCACTTTGCTCTGACTTCACTCCCCACCAACTAAGCCTTCTCCTTGGGGAATCCCTTTACTATTTACTGTATGGGTAACAAACTTTATTTCATGTTTATTGGTGCCTGTGTGTAAATCATCCCAACATCCATATAGATTCGTGTGTGTGTGTGTACTGGGGGTAACTTGGAGGGGTGACCAGCATCCAGCAGGGGACACTAGGCCCACAAATTAAACAGGAAGTATTATTTTAAAAGGAGTATAATCCTCTCTCTTCATTCATTTGGGCATTTAATGGTTAAGTTACACCAAGAAATAATGCCAGTTTGCTCCTATGACCCATAGCTTTCTATGGATCCCGAGTTCATTCAGATGACATACGAACGCAAGGTCTTTATAATGGAACTCCAGCCTTCCTGGCTGACATCCAGTGCCACCTTCCAAGCTCGTTCTTCCCTTGGTGGGCATTGCGGCACCTCATTATATCCCTGCAAGTGTACAAGTCCAGGCTCTCCATAGCCTCTTCTTACTGGAGAGGGGGGCAGGGAACTGGGTATGTGTGTATATATGTATAAACATATATAGGTGTTTCGGTGAAGTAGAGCGGCTACCATCCAAAAGTTTTCTCTTACTAGGCTGCCCTTCCCTGTCTTTGGGTAGAAATAGCAGTCTTTTCCTGAGGCTTTTTTTTCTATGTGCACCTGTTGAAGTTTACAGATTGCCGGCTACTCTAGTATCCAGTCTGGGACAAATGAGACAAAAAGAAAACTGAGGGATCACCAGGGAACACCATGATGCTTTGGGGGCCTCAGGGTCCCTATCTGAGCTGCCTTTTTCTCTCCACCTTCCTGAGTCTTCTTATGTTTATCTTACGTATAACCTCCAGGATTCTTAGCTGTACTTACTTAGTGGATGCGGTAGAAACAAGTATGTCTACTCCAACTTTCCTGAGCCGAAGTCCTACAATTTTATGTCAAACCCACGTTGACCTAATTTTCAATAATGCCTTGCTCCTCAAATGGTTCTACAGATCTATGAAGAGACAGATTTGAGCTTTTCTAGAAAGTGGTCATTGTTCAGCTCTTGACATGACTCCTAGAACCTGTGGTGGCCAGTGTTCCATTGCTGTACTGCATGGAGAGGGAGACCTGGGTTTGAAAAATACGAATCTTTCCTTACTTCTCATACTGACATTCAATTTTTACCCTGACACCCTCAGCTTAACCCCTGGAAGGCAACTAACTGAGAGATTTTCAGGAAAGTGAGATATTTGATTATATGTTCATTAAATCTGTGAGGGAGGCAGCACAGCATGAGCATTAGTGCCACAGGCTGTGGACGCCACCTGTGTGGTCCTCATCTCCACACCCCGTGGATTTGTGACCTTGATCATGTTAGTGCCTAACACCTCTGTGCTGTCTGCTCAACACATAAAAGTCTCTGTGATGTTTCTTTGGTATGAGATAAAATAAATTCCCATAACAAAGCATTTGAAACAATCCCTGTCACAAAGTATTACACAAGTGTGTTCTACATGAATGCTAAATACTTGTATGTACATTATTATCGCCTTAATTCAGATCCCAAGGAAAACACTGTTTCTAAGTTTTCTCTCCCTTCCTCATCATGCTCATTTAAATCCCTAAGGTACTTACGCAACAACACTGGTAAAAACCCAGAGTGGAATGGTATCCTTTTTCTACTTGGAAGGTACAGTATCCACTTTCTATAATACATTTGCTTTTTGGAATTAAGTCATCTTGATCTTAAATTGCCCATATATACTTAGATGTCTTGGCCCAGGCAAAGCTATGTGGTGGTTCTGATAGATAGTGCAGCTGGTCCTGAAGCTCACAGGGAAGGATGGTCCCAGGGAGCCACAGCCACTGCCTCCTCACCCCTCTCAAGGGAGTCATGAGCGTTCTGGGTAGGATTCAGTTTCACTCGTTCAGCCTCTGGAGCTGACTTATCAGCAGGTACCCTCAATTAAATTCAGCAGTAGCTTGTGGGCTAATGAGGAAGAACACGATTCTCTCCATGCATTTTTCCGTGAACAGGAAATTCAGGCTTTCCTTTCTGTAGCCCTTCTCATATCTAAAATCAGTTTTTACAGTGATGTTTACTTTTCTCATGCCAGTGATTAAGCCAGACTCTGAAAGAGTGATATTTCAAGTGGAAACTGAGAAATACAGACCCACTTCCCCTCATCTCAGTTACCCCCCTACTTTTTTTCTACTTGCTTATTTGTTTTCTTCCTCCCAAGTACTGGAAGTCTGTTCAAGCTGTACTGAAGAAGGAAAATACCTCAGTGCTTAACACCATTTCTGTATTCTAAAAGTTGGCATTCTCTGTCTCTTCAAGTGGTTCTCAAATATTGTTTGTCTGTATAGGCTAGGAAGAAAACTACGTTTCCACTATTTCAAATCTATTCTGTCTCTCAAGCTGGCTATGCCTTTGGATTTAGCAATGAAACAATCTATTGTACTGGTTCCCAGCTTCAGTGGATGATTGTAAGAAGGGAAGTAAGGATTCTTCCTGCACGATATACTAAACAGACTTTAGTAGTTCAGAGCATTTAGATTTCTTATAATCTCCCCAAATGTTTCTTTTGTAATTATAATGTTCCCGTTCTTTCTTACTCAACATCCTAACATTTACACAAGTGGCTGCACAAGTTGCGAGTTCAATTTGCTCTGTAATCCAGCCATGCACAAGACAAAACATCGTATTTTAATTTCTGTTATCACGGCCCTTCAGGTACAAGAAATGAGGGGTTCATTCAGGGATATCAAAGAAGTTTTCTGATTTGGCTTTGAGCTAATAATTTAAATTCCTGAGATTGTCATTTTCTGTCTTCAAATTCATTAAGTTTTGTCTTTCAATCTCCATCACTGCACTAAAGAAAAGGCCAGGCTCAAGGGAAATACTTAACAAAGTCAAGAGGATGACGGAAAGAGTAAAACAAGCGCGCTTAAATATTCCAGGCTGCCCGTGATCCATAATCCACTATGTAAACCATGTGGCCGTGCACAAACTAAACTACAGCTCCATTAATCATCTGAAAGCAGGAAATGAGTTGTTACCATGAAAGAGAGTATATTATACAATAAGCACTAAAACAGAGCATTTGCAGCAACATGAATGGACCTAGAGATTATCATACTAAGTGAAGTAAATCAGACAGAGAAAGACAAATATCATGATCTCACTTATATATGGAATCTGAAATATGACACAAATGAACTTATTTACGAAACAGAAACAGACTCACAGACACAGAAAACAAACTTATGTTTACCAAAAGGGGAAAGGAGGTGGGGGAGGGATAAATTAGGAGTTTGGGATTAGCAGATACACACTACTATATATAAAAGAGATAAACAACAAGGGCCTACTGTACAGCACAGGGAACTATATTCAATATCCTGTAATAAGCCATAATGGAAAAGAATATGAAAAAAAAAAACTAGAGCATTATAGTTGTTACTGTTACTGTGTTTTTCCTTTTCAGATGTTCCTGAGGACTTTTCATTCACTGCCTGATCAGGGAATGTTTTTCTCATGTTACTCCCAGGCCCCACCCTCACTCTGGGCCTGATTACATACTTTCTCCCTCAAAAGCAACAAAGCATTTAAGTGTTTGGGGAAATTTTAGTGACCACTAGAGAGAGTGCTGTATGGAGGATCCTCCTCCTTAGTAAGATCTGGGATGGTTGCATAGATAAGAGTTCCCTCACAGCAAACAAGATGCTCACTCTCTGCACAGGAGGCATCCCATTGAAGTGGATCCATTTTTTCCACCCACACCATCTTCCAAACACTGGCTGGGATGTGGCGGGCAAAGGTCCAACAGTGGTTGCCATGTACCGTTACCTGGAAGAGTCCAAATCTGTACAGAAATGCAGGATTCCACTGTACCAGATTCCATTGTTCCTTTCTAAGTGTAAACCCAAACAAACTGTCCTCTGCGATATCTTCCATTCACAGGAAACCTTCTCCACATTGCCCTCTCATCCCTATGCGTCTCTTGCACCTACAATAAGGTTTCCTCACTCCAGACTATATTAGCCTTTGCATCTGCTGGTCTCCCTTCTCCCGTGGAAACACCGTGAAGCCAGTGGTATGTCTCATTTACATCCATATCTAAAGCACACAGCACAGGGATGACACATGATACGTGCTCAATAAGAGTCACTGAGTGTTTCTGTTTCAGAAGATTTTCTGCCATCTGTTCTGCTCTGGGCCCTGTGATGGGGGCTGGAAACCTAGTCTCTGCTCTCACAATATTCAGATTTAGGAGAGGTGGGTAGGGCTTTAAAATGAAGCATAAGTCCTGTATACCTGAAACTAACACAATATTGTAAATCAACTATAGTTCAATTTTTTTTAATGAAGCATAAGTCTTTATAGAGAGAGAGAAGATATATCTCACTTGGCTCAAAGCTGGCTTCCAAAGAATACAGGAGTAAGACTTGAGTGGGGTTTAAGGCCCATCACTGGAAAGGCACAGAACCCTCCAGAGAGGTGTCCGTGGTGAGATGTCTCCAACTGGAACAAGTCTGTGGACACTGAACAGGGAATCTGGAACTGCTTCCTTCTCCTCTCCTCCATGTGAGACAGCAGGAGGCCCCTAGATTGGCCACCTCTTCTCCTTATCTGCATAGAATCTGCCACCAGTTAGACCAGGGTCTCCCAACCACAGTGCCACAGAACCTAGGGTCCTGCAGAGGTTGTTAGAGGTACTGATTAGGACAGTAACTGACAGACAATACATAGCTTTGAGATCCTCTACATAGTATCTATCACCTGTTTAGCTATTCCCCTCCTTGGGCAGAATACCAAATCACCAGATGGTGCCAGGAGTAAACAGAGCCAAAAGGCACTATTAGCACATAAGATGCTTTTGTGCAAAGTACAAAAAAGTGTCTGGCTTCCATGCTAATGTTTTACCTAGTCAATTAATTACTTTGTATTAATAATAACATACCTAAAGCAAATTTTGTGATTTCTCCACCAAAATCACCATTTGTGATTTCTCCTCCTTTTCTCCTCACTATTAAAGTAATACTTACTAGCCATCAAGATATTCCAGCCCTTGACCCATAACTTTTTCTGGTTCCTCCTTTCCCTCATCCTCATTTCAAATTCCTGAAAATATGCCTTGTCATCACATCACTTCTCTCCGGCTCCCCTTCCTCCTTTTTCCAAGCAAAACCATTGTGGCCTCACCCCAGAGCAATGCCAAGGCCTCCTCTTGGCCCTGCAAATCCTCTCTTGGCCCCTATAATCTGTTATTAAATATTTGCCAGATATACTGGATTGTGTTACTCTCCATTAGTCCCCAGAAATGATTCACCTGCTGCTGTGTTCAGAATAGAATTTAGCCCTTTCCAATGGCAACAAGGCACCATGAGCTGACTTTTCCCTACAGTCCAACACTCTCTTTCACTGATTATATGACATCCTTTCAGATTCCTTTATCCCTGTTGAACTAATCAAGTTATCTCCCACAGCAAGGCACTAGAATGTGCTGTTCTAATACCCAGGGTCATCTGAGCCCAGCGTCCAAACATCAGGACACTGATATCCTTCCATTCTCAGGTCAAATTTATGTCCCTCATGGATGACAACTTATACAAAATAAGGTGCTCTTTCACACAACAGGTGCTCTTCTTTTAATCACTTGACCAATCTATAACTATGCTCTAGGCCACTAATGCGCTTATCTTTTTCCCTCCATTGATGTAATATCCATGAGAGCAAAGACCCTGCCAGTGTTGTTCACCATCATAACCCAGCACCCCGGAGAACAGGGACATCTTAATAGAGGGTGACTATTCATTAGATGAAATTCAGTATTCATTCATAATTTAAGATAGATTACATTAAAAATAATAATGAAGGACACGGGGAGGGGGAAGGGTAAGCTGGGACAAAGTGAGAGAGTGGCATGGACATATATACACTACCAAATGTAAAACCGATAGCTAATGGGAAGCAGCCACATAGCACAGGGAGATCAGCTCAGTGCTTTGTGACCACCTAGAGGGGTGGGGTAGGGAGGGTGGGAGGGAGGGAGACGCAAGAGGGAAGAGATATGGGCATAGATGTATATGTATAGCTGATTCACTTTGTTATAAAGCAGAAAGTAACACACTATTGTAAAGCAATTATACTTCAATAAAGATGTTTAAAAAAATTAAATTAAAAACAATAATAATAATAATGGAATGCTCAAGTACAATTAAGTAAAATTTTAAAATAGTATCTGTTAAAAATTAATAAAATTAAACACATTAAATATAGACTTTTTAAAAATGTACTTATTTATTTATTTGGCTGCGTTGGGTCTTAGTTGCAGCACGTGGGCTTCTCTCTAGTTGCGTCGCGCGGGCCTAGTTGCCCCACAACGTGTGGGATCCCAGTTCCCCAACCAGAGATCGAACCCGCATCCCCTGCATTGGAAGGCGGACTCCTAACCACTGGACCACCAGGGAAGGCCCCTAGACATTTTTAAAGGCAAAAAATAAAGACAAGGAAGGAATTCAAAAACTAAGGACAACAAAGGGAGAAAATACTTACAACATAAATGATATAAGAAGTTTTAGATGCTTAATCTATAAAGAGCTCTTTAAAATCAGAAAGATATATGCCAAAAACCCAACCCAAAAATTGATAAAGAGCATGAAAAAAAAAGATATTTCATAGAAAAGGAAACATAAATGGCTTTTAAACATTCAGAAATACATCCAACAATACTAAGAATGAAAGCATTGCAAATTAAAACCATACTGAACTGGGTGCTAAACTTGAGTCAGGCTCTTCTGAGCCCTCTTCTTGACTAGGTCCTGAACTTGAGCTCTGTCCTTGGCCCACTTTGTCCAGTTTTAGCAAGAATTCTGCTGGATCAGGTTAGCAAAAGATCTCCCACCCTCAATATCTGAACAAATTTCTCATTCTCCACCCTTGGTATCTAACCACCCTTGATAAATGACCAAATACTTCATTTTCCACCCTTGTTATATTAACACCCTGGCCGGCCTCCAGCAAGAATCCTGTCAAGTTTGTTCATCCAGAATTCTCTGATTTTCCTCTTAGAAAATTTCTACTCACAGGTCCCACCTTGTTCCTTAGCTATTAAACTTCACTTCTCCCTCTTTTATTCAGAGATAAGGCTCAATCTCTCCCCTACTGCAAAACCCCATTGCAGTAGTCTGTCTTGAATGAAGCCTTCCTTACTATCCTTCACATGTGTCATGAAAAAGTATTCCTTAGGGCTTCCCTGGTGGCGCAGTGGTTAAGAATCCACCTGCCAATGCAGGGGACACGGGTTCGAGCCCTGGTCCGGGAAGACCCCATGTGCCACGGACCAACTAAGCCCGTGCACCACAACTACTGAGCCTGCGCTCTAGAGCCCGCGAGCCACAACTACTGAAGCCCGCACGCCTAGAGCCCGTGCTCCGCAATGAGAAGCCCGCGCACCACAACGAAGAGCAGCCCCCGCTCGCGGCAACTAGAGAAAGCCTGCGTACAGCAACAGAGACCCAATGCAGCCAAAAATAAATTAAAATAAAATAAATTTATTTTAAAAAAAGATAAAGATCTTCAAAAAATAAATAAAGCTATTGTCTCTCTCAGTTCCCAGAATTTGCACAAACACCAGATGAGGCCACATTTTGCACAGTAAGACTGAAGAATACCCCCTTTATCATGTCTTCCTTAAATCACAGTCTTTTTTTTTTTTGACCTGTTTTTTTAAAGTCTTTATTGAATTTGTTACAACATGCTTCTGTTTTATGCTTTGCCCCTTGGGCCACGAGGCATGTGGGATCCCAGCTCCCCGACCAGGGATAAAACCCATACCCCCTGCACTGGAAGGCAAAGTCCTAACCACTGGACCGCCAGGGAAGTCCCTAGATCACAGTCTTATGTTGCTTCCATAAACGTATTCCCCCTTCTAAACAAATAAATGAATACAACACATAAAAGCAAGTACCTTACATTTATCACATAATCACCAACACCTTTCGAGGATTTTTCAGGGGGATGAGAGTCATTGGGAATAACCTTGCAGAGGATGCCCAGGGACTGCTACTACGCAGAGACTCTGAGTAGCAGGAAGTGAACTCATCTGCTGCCCCCAAATGGCTGAGAGGCCTCTGCTCTCAATCTCTGCAGAGCCACACAGAGAATCCCCATTTGATTAATCACAGTTTAATATGCAGGTGATGGAAACTACTTCATGTCAATGATGACTGCCATCCCTTCTTTAAATTTCTAATTTAGGTTCTGAAGATGACTCCTCTCACCCCAAAAGGAGAACTTGAGGAGAGGGTCCTGCATTATGGCTGAAGCCCAATTACCTGAACTTGTCCCTGTCCTCAGACAGGCCTGGAACAAAGCAGCACACAAATCGAGTAGAACTTAAGGATCTCATATTTCTCCTGGAACCTAAAGAAGAATCGGGGTCTCTGGGGTTTTGATGCACATAGACTGAGAGAGAAAAGAGAAGTGTGGCTATAGTCCAGGTATGTGAGAGAACAGAGTTCAAGCAGCCCTCACCTGGCAAAGTTGGTCCCAAGGGACCTAGCGCAGAGTGGAAATGACAAAAATACTTTCTCTACCTCGGGTCAGATCCTCTCAGGTCTGCTGAGGATCAGTGTCTATGCTTTCACAGAACCTTCGGAAGAGAGGCCTTACCCCCAGTGAAACCGAGCCACCCTAAAACCAAGTTCCCCTGCCAACTTGATAATTAATCTCTCTATTCAAAACTTTATTCCTGGGCTTCCCTGGTGGCTCAGTGGTTGAGAATCTGCCTGCCAGTGCAGGGGACGCGGGTTCGAGCCCTGGTCTGGGAAGATCCCACATGCCGCGGAGCAACTGGGTCCGTGAGCCACAACTACTGAGCCTGCGCGTCTGGAGCCTGTGCTCCGCAACAAGAGAGGCCGCGACAGTGAGAGGCCCGCGCACCATGATGAAGAGTGGCCCCCACTCGCCACAACTAGAGAAAGCCCTCGCACAGAAACGAAGACCCAACACGGCGAAAAATTAATTAATTAATTAATTAATTTTTAAAAAAAACACTTTATTCCTTTTCTTGTTCCACCCCTGTTCTCCTCAGGATTGAGGAGTATCAAAGAAAAGGGGGTGTTGAAACCAAGCAGGGCCCTGCAGGGCTGTCCCAGGTACAAAAGCCCCTTCATGTCCACCGTTTCTTGTTCATAGAAAAGGGCTTTAGTCTCCTAGGCCTTCCCTGAGTTCCAAAGGGAAGACTCAAGCAGTTGCTAATTGGGGAAGTGAGGGAACGGGGAAACAAAGGAGGAGCAGTTGAGCAAGAAAAATAATGATGGCTTAAACAACAGTTTAGAGATAAAACAGAGTCCCAGATCCTCCTCGTGATACACATAACAATTTGATGCATATCTCTGAGCTGTTCTGCAGAAACTAAGACCCTGACTCAGGTAGAGGATGGTGACTCCATGCGGACCACAAGCAAGTAGACCCCAGATTGGTTGGAACCAGAAGATTGATGATTAAGATTCCTGAAACATCACCCTGTTACTTCACCACCAACCAATCAGAAGAAAATCATGCTCCCTGCAGCCTTCACCCCAAATGTTGCATTTAAAAACCCTTCCTTGAAAGTCCTAGGGGGTGGGGATTCGAGTCTTTAGAGCATAAGCTGCCCATTCTTGCTTGGCACCTGCAATAAATGCTGTACTTTCCTTCACCACAACCTGGTGTCAGTAAGTTGGCTTTGCTTCCTGGTGGGTGGGCAGATCCCAGTTGGTAGCAATTTTGGTGATCACGAAGGGACAGCCAATGGCACACTGGCCCCTGACCAGTGGCTGCCTGAGCACTTCTGTCTAAGGAACAGCCCTGAGTGCTTGCCACCAACCAGGCACCATTGGCCCATGGTGTTTTTTTATTCTTGTGAGGGAAACAAGGCTCTGGCCTTGTCTGTAAGATGTCTCTGGTAAGTGGCAGAACCTCATGTGTGACAACACCAGGGTATTCTTCCTTACTGGATTGCCTTAATTGGAATTTTCCTTTTGAGGGGGTGATGCATAGGACTTGGTCATGTGCTTTTGAGTGGAGCACCGCTTTAATAGGATTTTCCCTTCTTGGCCATCCGGCACCGCCTGAGTGGTAATTGGGAAACTCCCTTTTAGACCAAGGCTCATCTGAACCCCCATCTGGAACAGTAGGCAGGAAACTTCCTTGTGCTAGGGAATTGTGACCCTGAAAAGCTGTCAGATACTGGTCTGCCCGTCTGTTTCTGGTAATATGTCCACGTGAAAGAATAATGGAAAACCAGAGCTCTATTCCATCTTATAGTCCCCTATGGTATAGTTTGCAAAACTGGGAGATCTTCAGCTATGCGCCCATGAAAAGAATGAAAATTATATTCCATTATAACACTGCATGGCCCCAATATCCCTTAGGCTGTGAGGAATGATAGCCCCTTAAGGGCACCTTAGACTATAACACTATCTTTCACTTTCAACATTTCTTTCTTTCAACATTTCACTTTCTTCCCGTATTATAAAAGGGAAGAAAATAGGATGAAATTCCCTATGTATAGGCTTTTAATGTTACTGTATCAAAGTGAACCTTTTGGAATTGGTTTGGCTTTTATCTTGAGTGTCTGTGTCAGTGCATAAGTCCATAAGTCCGAATCTTGTAGTTTTGGCCGTAATTAGGGGGACCTGGTTTTGACCCTTGTTAGGGGGTCCTGGTTTTAACCCTCATTAGGGGATGTCAAGGAAAATTCAATAAACAATCAAGTTAAGGGGAAAACAAAGGGAACTTATTCGAATAAAACTAAGGACTATAAACTGGAAGACAGGCTCTCTGAAGGCTCTGAGAAACGTTCCACTAGTTAGAAGTTGAAGGCACAGCCTTATACATTTTTGAAACAAAGGATCACACATCAAAATGACACACTGATACTAGCAAACCCGGGCCCCCTGCATTGGGAGCACAGAGTCTTAACCACTGGACTACCAGGAAAGTCCCTAAACTTGTTTTCATTCATTTAAGACTAATCCTATCCAATAAAAATTTAAAAAAAAAGATTAATCCTAGATCAACATGATACTTTAAAAACTTGGGATAGTTTGTTACATTTAGAAATATTTTACTGTAAGTACCAATGTTTAAGTCAATTAAATAAAGCTCTTCTACAAATTAATTTTAATCACACCATCTGGAGGTAGGGACATGTCATATTTACAATGTACAGACCGACAGACATCCAGATAAAAACAGACAGATCTCATGGTTTTCCTGCTTTAGTTAAAAAGTTCCTCTTTTACCTTTTTTCTTTCAATTTTAGGTTATACTAATTCAGCCAAGGCTGCAGTCTCAGGTGATGTGGGCTGTGTTTACATTTCAAGAACATGATAAGAGTTATAAATTTAAGTTTTCTCCTAGGAAGACTTTTGCTCTCTCAGGCTCAAAATTTTGAAAAAATGTTTTATCAACCTGACGTTCTCTACAGTTTTGGAATGTCAAAAGGGCTCCATCCTGGCCATTTAAGAGTTAAGAGAAGTGCTTACAAGCATTGGCTTCCTTCCAGTTGTACGTGAAGCCAGGCAGAGTTCCGGTAGTGGCTGTTCATCATGGAGCACTTTGGCCTTTGAGCACAGTTTCCCATTATTAATTTCACAGCCTAATTTGGATATGATCTGAACAACTTTCTGAGGGCGGTGTGATGGATTAAATGTGTGCTACTTCTGAGTCTATTTCCCCAAGGACTTACCCTTGGGAGGGTTTGACTCTCTTACCTGTCTCGGTTTCTCCCTCTGACAGACTAAAACTGCCGTGGCTGCTTGGAGCTCTAGGTGATCAGCCCATCATGCATCTCCAGCAAGCAGAATTTACTTAATGATTGTAGAAGGATCCCCTGTGGGATGGCTGCATGTCACAAGGACTGATCCTTAGACACCTCTGCCAAGTTCTCAGTCACCTGAGAATGCCCTGTCCCGGAAGGAGCAAAAGTCCCTTAGGAGCTGTACAGGCTCAGTCTCTAATTTCACTAGCAAACAGTTTGTTCAGAAAATATCTATAAAATCTTTCCAATATAAGCCAAATTTTTACAAAGGCCAGCCAACCCAGTTTACTCCAAGTCCCAAGAAAAACAGCTCAAATAAAATTCAGGACATCATTTAAAGCAATGATGTCTGGATATTAGGAGAAATCAGCAAAGCACCTGAGGAATACCAGAAAGTGGGTGGAGATGAAAGGGCACCAAGCTGGTACCAAGCACCTGTTCAGGGTAGACTCTAGGTGTCCTTTGGTGGGTGTCTCTAATATCCTGCCAACTATTCCAAGAATATGTCAATGGAAATTTAATTTAAAAGTTTTTTGTAAGGGGTGCAAGGACTTCTCTCAAGCCAAACTGAGAATTACAACCCAGGAGTCAGACTCTCAGAAAGCACTCAGAACTGTTCCACCTGTTAGAAGTTGGAGGCACACTCATACATATCTTCTAAACAAAGGATAGTACATCAAAATGGCATATTGATATTTTACATAAAGTTCACCAAGGATACACAGTCCAGGTAAACACTTACAAAGCAAGCAACAAGTCACCATGACCCCCTACTGAGATGGGAAAGAACGCTATTCTTTTTTTTTTTTTCTTTTTTTTTTTAAAAACTTTATTTTTGGTAACTAAATTTAATTTGAAATAAATATGTAATCTTCTTAGGAAAATATGTTGAATTATTTTGGTTTCCTGTCATGTAGGGTTGAATCCAGGTTTTGCAGGTATGGAAGATTATACAATTGGAGATGCCTCAAAGAAAGATGACACAAACCTGACATTGAAAGGTGATGTCTATTTTGCTGAGACTTCAATCCAGGTTCATCACTTCACTTAGGTGTTTAAAAATATGAATTGAAGTCTGCGAGGCGGCGGCTGCTTTCGACCTCAGCGGGCATCACTCGGTGGGGCGACCACGGCGTGGACCGCGGGGGCGGCGGGCGAGCCGGGAAGCCGAATGCGTCGGGTGCCGTCTGCTCCCACCCGCGGTCCCGTCGGTGACAGAGCCGCGACCTGCGTGGGCAGCGCCTCCAAGACCCGGCTGAGGTGCCGGCTACGGCCGACGTGGACCCTCCGGAGCACTTGGTGACTCCCTCGTTCAAGAAGCGGACCCTGAGGAAACAGTCCTTAGCCCTCCGTTCGACCCGCCCCTGAAGGGCGGCCGTCAGAGACCGCCCCGCAGGCCCTGAGAGCAGCCTCGCGCCAAGAACGCTATTCTTTTAAGAAGTTACACTGCTAGCATCAGAATAAAGGGGAAAAAACTCTTTACGGTCCAGTAGGCACTCCCATCTTTGACAAGCTCTGATTAATGTGTAATGCAGATGCACACTGCACATTAGGGAGAGAGGGAAGAGGCCCAAATGGACACCTTTCATGTTTACATTTTCTTCTGCCTTTAAATATAAATTTCATTTCGTCAGGGCCCTGGTTTTGACCCTCATTAGGAGGTCCTGTTGCAGGGGGACCCCACTGGTAGGAGAGAAAGGAAGTGAAAGGATTAATCATTCTCAGAGACACTCCTGGTATTGACCCTTGTTAGAGGACCCTGGTTTTGACCTTCATTAGAGAGTCCTGGTAATTTGAATGTGGTCTAGATACTCCTGGAAACTGATAGCTTAAATTTGGTCTTGGGTGTGAGTCAGAGCCAATAAGCTCATCTGAAAATGAGGCCTGTGAATGTGAATGGGTGATGACTATTATTATCTATTACTGTTATTTGTTTAAACTAAATTGGCTATATGCAAACTAAAGGAAATCTTGCCCTTAAAATGGCCAACATGGGGCCCTTCTGATGTTCTAAAACTGGTTTTTGCATATGCAGTTAAAAAAACTTGGCTTCTAGGAGGAACTTGCATTTCTCTTCCTGTGCCTCTGAGTTGTAAATATTCTACCAGGGCTCTCAGGAACTCATCTTATTTGACCATCTCCAATTCCTGAGACTGAAGAAAAAAAAGTAAAAGAGGCTTTTTAAAAACAGAAACAATAGCCAGGACATGGAAGCAACCTAGGTGTCCATCATTGGATGAATGGATAAAGAAGATGTGGCACATATATACAATGGAATATTACTCAGCCATAAAAAGAAATGAAATGGAGGTGTTTGTAATGAGGTGGATGGAGTTAGAGTCTGTCATACAGAGTGAAGTAAGTCAGAAAGAGAAAAAGAAATACAGTATGCTAACACATATATATGGAATCTAAGGAAAAAAAAAAAGGTCATGAAGAAACTAGTGGCAAGATGGGAATAAAGACACAGACCTAGTAGAGAATGGACTTGAGGATATGGGGAGGGGGAGGGGTGAGATGTGACAGGGTGCGAGAGTGTCATGGACATATATACACTACCAAGTGTAAAATAGATAGCTAGTGGGAAGCAGCCGCATAGCACAGGGAGATCAGCTCGGTGCTTTGTGACCACCTAGAGGGGTGGGATAGGGAGGGTGGGACGGAGGGAGATGCAAGAGGGAAGAGATATGGGAACATATGTATATGTATAACTGATTCACTTTGTTATAAAGCAGAAGCTAACACACCATTGTAAAGCAATTATACTTCAATAAAGATGTTTAAAAAAAAAAAAAAAAAAAAAACTGAAGCAGGGAGACTTCTCTGGCAGTCCAGTGGTTAAGACTTCGCCTTCTGGGCTTCCCTGGTGGTGCAGTGGTTGAGAATCTGCCTGCCAATGCAGGGGACACGGGTTCGAGCCCTGGTCTGGGAAGATTCCACATGCCACGGAGCAACTGGGCCCGTGAGCCACAATTGCTGAGCCTGCGCGTCTGGAGCCTGTGCTCCGCAACAAGAGAGGCCGCGATA
Organism: Eubalaena glacialis; assembly: GCF_028564815.1. Taxonomy (NCBI): domain Eukaryota; kingdom Metazoa; phylum Chordata; class Mammalia; order Artiodactyla; family Balaenidae; genus Eubalaena; species Eubalaena glacialis. The sequence goes on along the minus strand of NC_083733.1, from coordinate 56,651,056 downwards.
GTGAGAGGCCCGCACACCGCGATGAAGAGTGGCCCCCACTTGCCGCAACTAGAGAAAACCCTCGCACAGAAACGAAGACCCAACACAGCCATAAATAAAATAAATAAATAAATAAAAAATTTAAAAAAAAAGACTTCGCCTTCCAACGCAGGGGGTGTGGGTTCAATCCCTGGTCGGGGAGCTAAGATCCCACATGCCTTGAGGCCAAAAAAAAAAAAAAAAACCCCCAAACAGAAACAATATTGTAACAAAATTCAATAAAGGCTTTAAAAATGGTCCACATCAAATAAAATCTTTAAAAAAAAAAAACATTGAACCAGGAAAACTATCAGATCTCTGTGTCTATATGAATGTACGTCTGTGTACATTATAGATATATGTCTTTACCTTTGGATGGTATTATATCAAAATTAATTTGTAAATGACCTCTATTTTTTTGGCTTAAAGGCAATTAAGCACTTATATAAATTCTCAAAAATATAAAAGAAACTAACCTAAATGCATTTCAAGTTCACATGATCTGGGAAATATTTAGTATTAAGTTAATGTCTGGTATTGAAAATAGTTTAAGCTTTTTGGTTGAATTAATATAGACATGTCTTTAGGGTCGTCAATATTAAGTATGACACTTTTATGACACCTAGGTTTACTGAAAATCAATAAGATATTCCTGTTATAATATTTGTCAACAAGGAAAGTAACTGGATATGATGACATTTTTAAGTAAGTTAAATGTAAATAAGATAAGAGTTTTGGGGTGAACTCTTTGGGAATAATTATACTTTAGGAACGTCTACTTAGAAATAGTCTCTCCAGACTTTTGGTGGTGGTGGTGGTAACTTCAAACTTTAGTTTTGTTAAATTAAGTAATGGGAATTCACTGAATATCCAGATCATTTCAAATAGGATAAAATACTGCAATACTAATTCCTAAACAGGTCTAAGTTTACTACTTTTGTGTACTTATGAGAGAAAAACAAAAGATGTTGCATTTATTAGACACACATTTATCAGTACCACACTGAGGAAAGAGATTATGTGATGAAAAGATACATGTTTCTAGAGGTAATAGAATATGTTTATAAGTTTACCAATCAGGAAATGCTAATATGTTCACAATTGCTTGCTTTTTGGTTTTCATTAGACATTAAGGTTTTTAAGAGTTAAAACTGTAATGTAAAATTGAAGCTACTAGAAATAATAAGGGAAACATTTCAGTATGCAAGGAAAGTAAGAATGTGTGTTTTCAGTAAAAGAAGGTATGAGGAATGGAAATGCATTTTGCTAAGGGGAATAAAAGTAATGTGGTCCTCAAGCTGCTTATTTCTAAATGGGAAAGAAAATAAGGGACAAACCAATATGGATACAGAAAGTTGTGTACAGTTTTTTAAAAAGGAGCCCTTGCACTTCCCTGGTGGCACGGTGGTTAAGAGTCTGCCTGTCAATGCAGGGGACACAGGTTTGAGCCCTGGTCCAGGAAGATCCCACATGCCGCGGAGCAACTAAGCCCGTGACCCACAACTGCTGAGCCCGCGTGCCACAACTACTGAGGCCCACGCACCTAGAGCCCATGCTCCGCAATGAGAGGCCACCGCAATGAGAAGCCTGCGACCACAACAAAGAGTAGCCCCCACTCGCCACAACTAGAGAAAGCCTGTGCGCAGCAACAAAGACCTAATGCATACAAAAATAAAAACAAATAAATAAATAAATTTATTTAAAAAAAAATTATTACTAGAGACAAAGAATGACATTTTAAAAGGGGTCATTTCATCAAGAAGATATAACAAACATATAAGCACCTAACAACAGAGCCCCAAAATACATGAAGCAAAAAACAGACTTGAATGAAGACAATTCAACAATAATAGAGACTTCAGTACTCCACTTTCAATAATGGACAGAACAACTAGACAGAAAACCAAGGAAATATAAGACTTGCACAACACTATAAACCAACTAGTCCTTACAGAAATCCACAGATCACCCAACAACAGTAGAATGCAGATTTTTCTCAAGTGCACATGGATCATTCTCCAGGATAGACCATGATAGGCCATAAAACAATTCTCAAAATTTTTAAAGCACTGAAATCATACACAGTATGTTGAGCACAACGGAATTAAATTAGAAATCAATAACAGAAGGAAATTTGGGAAATTCCCAAATGTGTGGAAATTAAACAACACACTCCTAAATAACCAACTGGGGCTTCCCTGGTGGCGCAGTGGTTGAGAATCTGCCTGCCAATGCAGGGGACACGGGTTCGAGCCCTGGTCTGGGAAGATCCCACATGCTGCGGAGCAACTGGGCCCGTGAGCCACAACTACTGAGCCTGCGCGTCTGGAGCCTGTGCTCTGCTACAAGAGAGGCCGCGACAGTGAGAGGCCTGCGCACCGTGATTAAGAGTGGCCCCCACTCGCCGCAACTAGAGAAAGCCCTCGCACAGAAATGAAGACCCAACACAGCCAAAAATAAATTAATTAATTAATTAATTAAAAGTCTACACAAAAAATAAATAAATAAATAAATAACCAACTGGTCAAGGAAGAAATCATAAGAGAAATTTTGAAATATTTTGAGATAAATGAAAACAAAATCACAACATACCTAAACTTATGAGATGCAGAAAAAGCAGTGTTTGCAGGGAAATTTATAGTTGTAAATACCTATATTAACAAAAACGAAAATTTTCAAATAAATAACCTAACCTTCCACCTTAAGAAATGAGAAGAGCGAACTAAACCCAAAACAAGCAGAAGGAAATCATAAAGATTACAACAGAAATAAATAGAGAGGAGAAAAACAATAGACAAAATCAAAAACCAAAAGTTGGTTCCTTGAAAAGATTAACAAAACTGACAAACCATTAGGTATACTGACCAAGAAAAAAGAGAGAATGCTCAAATTATTTGCAATTGGCAAAGAAACTATTTTTTAAAGTCTGTTAGAACTTACAAACATTCAGCAAAGTTACTGGACAAAACAACATGGGAACCATCAGCATTCTTTAAGAGCAGCGGGAGAGTCCTTTTGCAATAAAGAGCCTATTCACAACAGCAACTAAATGCTTAACGTTCCTAAAATTCAATCCAATAAAAGGCATGCGAGATTTGTTTAAACTGTGAAATGTATCATGCACATAAAACTTATAACAAACTAGAATAATTAAAATTAAAAAAAAACACACAAAATAGTCATGTACCCACCACCAAGCTTCAGAAATAAAAACATTAGTACCTGTGAGACAGGCTGGGACCTGGGACCCTTTGCTGCAGTGCTTGCACCTGGCCAAACATCTCCTAGAGCAGTAAAATACAAAGAAACTATAAGGGACTAAAAATAACTTCGTGCTGCACAGTTGAGGCAAATTATGAACAACAAGATACAGAAAGACCAAAAACCCACCCAGCACCACCAAGGGGGTGGCCTACGCCAAGCCTCTGGCCTAACCCCTGCACCCACCCACCCTTACCCTCACCCCCTTAAAAGGAACCAGCTCACCACCCCCTCAGAGAGCCAGCAAGAGAAACTGTTAACTTGTTTTCACTCCCTCCTGCTGCAGCAGGAGCCCCGGTAAAGCCTTGCCTGAATTTGTCTGGCCTCTTGTCGATTTCTATTGATTAAGGAGGCCAAGAACCCTGGTCGGTAACACCTGTGAATTTCCCTAGGTGTCCCTCCCCACTGCCTCTACTTGCTCACTTTCCCAAGTAAACTCCATTTTGAATTTCTCATTCATTGTTTTTAGTTGCAGTTTCACTATCTACATCTAAAAACAATTAGAAAGAAAACTATAAAACTTTTATAATGTAATAGAAAACCTTAATAAGTGGATACATACATACATCACATTAATGCAGGAGAAGAATCCATTTTAAAGACTCCAGTTCTTCCCTGAATTAATCTAAGAAGTCATGAATTTCTAAGCAAAATCCCAATAAGATTTTAAGGAAATTCTCAAACTGACTCAAAAATTCACACACAGTGTAAAAGTCCAAGGACAGCTAAGACAGTCTTGAAGAACTAGGAGGGAGGATTCAGCCTCATCCAATGTCAATAAGTCACGTATTAAAGTGTTTGATATAATTATAGTAAAACGATTTGTATTGGTGCAGATAAGCACATAAATTAATAGTAAAGAACAGACGTGGGACTTCCCCGGCGGTCCAGTGGTTAAGACTCCAGGCTTCCACTACAGGGGGCACGCGGTTCGATCCCTAGTCGGGGAACTAGGATCCTGCATGCCACACAGCTCGGAAGAAGAAGAAGAAGAAGGGGAAGGGGAAAGAAAAGAGCAGAAGTCCAGAAACAGACCCAAGCAGAGAGGTGGCATTACAAGGGAGTCTGGAAGACAGTTCCCCTATAAATTCGAAGCAGTCTGGGCTGAAAGTTTGGGATGTTACAACAGTCGAGTAGGCAGAGGAGCCTGCCCAGAGACTTAGACTTAAGACGAAAGGCAAGGGGTGGGGAGAAAGAAATGGAAGGGAGGGAGGCTGGGAGAAGAAGGAAGATGAAAGAGCGGGAGGACAGAGGTAAAGAGAGAAAGGGGGAATGGAAGGAGAAGGTAGCAGGGGAAGAGAGGGGGAGGAGAAGGGAAAGAGGGGGGAGGGGAGGAAAGGAATGGAAAGAGAAAAGCGGGAAAGAGAAAAGGAGGTGAGGAACGCGAAGAGGGGCAAGAGTTTATGACGCAACAGCATGCATGGGAGGGCAGTTTCAGGTTTCCAGCATCAAAAGTTGCACAGCTGGGCTTCCACTGGTGGCTTTGCAGTTAAGAATCCGCCCGCCAATGCAGGGGACACGGGTTCGAGCCCTGGTCCGGGAAGACCCCACATACCGCGGAGCAACTAAGCCCGTGAGCCACAGCTACTGAGCCTGCGCTCTAGAGCCCACGTGCCACAACTACTGAAGCCTGCACGCCTAGAGCCCGTGCTCCACAACAAGAGAAGTCACGACAATGAGAAGCCCAAGTACCGCAACGAAGACCCAATGCAGCCAAAATAAATAATTTAAAAAAAAAAAGTTGCACAGCTTTCTAAAATAAAATAGGGACCGAGACACTGATGGTGTAGGTGTGCCTTACCAAGAATTACTTGACTAAAAAGTATGAAGCAGCCCTTGTCATTTGTTGGGGACTAACAGCAACAAAAGCCTTGCCGAAACTTAGCATTATGAACCGTCTCACAAGCACGGTCACCACACAACCACGCCAGTTAAACACACCCGCGCGAGCGTACACGCTCACGTGCACGCACGCGCACAGAGATACGCACGCGCATGCGCACTCGCTCACGTGTTCTCGCGCGCAATTGCGCTGTTCCGTTGTTCCAAAGTTTCTGAGAAGCGACCACGCGGGCTGTAGGGTCCGAGATGCCCAAGCTGCCCGCACGCAGCAGTGTCCCGCCGACGAGCTCAGCGAATGGTGACCGCGACGTCCCCCAGGCGGAGGTCGGCGGCGGGAGGCGGGAGCCGGCCCCTACGGGGCCTGCGGAGCCCGGGGAAGGCCGGATGACGGACGAGGACAGAGAAGGCCCGGTGGCTGAGCCACGCGGGGACGGGGGTCCCCGAGAGTCGCCCCGGCAGGGGAACGGCCCCGACCCGGCCGAATTCCCACGACCGCAACGCAAGCCCGAAGGTTTCGAGCCTGACTTGGGACAGGCGCAGCCTTGGTGTGGGGAAGAGGTGCCCAGCGCCCACGGCAGCCGATTAAGAGGGTTTGACGAACCCAACTGGGTGTGTTACGGATGTGTGTAGAGCAAGGGAAGTAGCCCACGATGCCAGCTGGCAAACGCTTTATCCCAGCGTCTGTCTGATTATACATTTATCGAAGATCTCTTCACATCTGTGGCTCTCAGTCACCTGGCTGCAGAACTCGGCTGCGATGAGCTGAAAGACACGGAATAGTTACACGCGATGTCCTGTACATCGGAAGAGGAGGAAGCTACTTGAGAGAACCCTGCCGTTCTCTTTCGGATTCATTTAAGACAGAGTCGTTTGCCAATCCTACAACTAAAACATTTTTATTGGGGCAGGTGGAGTGGATTGTAAATAAGGGAAAAGAAAGCAGTTCTTACACAGTTGAAAAAAAAGAATATCATCAGGAAACGAGAAAACGGAGAGTAAATCTTGGGTCTTTTGAAGCCTGTTTTGGGAAAAATCCTGATTGATGCAGATTCTTTTCCCTGCATTGTGGAAAGTATCTCTTATGTTTGCCTCACTACAAAGGTTTGTTTTACAAGAATAAAGCATGACTCAACAACTTGCCAATAGCAAAGCCCATGGATATTAACCAAGTTGAGAAAAGAAATAACTACAAGACCCAAGTTTCTAAACACCTGGAAGATTAGGAATGGAAGACTATTGAGGAACTTTTGAAATTTCAGAATTTGTAATTCCTTTGTGTCATAATCAACAAAGACTGATTACTTAGTGGAAGATTAGTTCTGTCTTTTCCAAGATTTTTGTTAATATTTATTTTATTTATTTATTTTTATTTTTTATTTTTGGCTCCGTTGGGTCTTAGTTGCGGCATGCGGGATCTTTCGTCGCAATGTGCGGGCTTAGTTGCCCCGTGGCATGTGGGATCTTAGTTCCCCGACCAGGGATCGAACCCGCGTCCCCTGTATTGGAAGGCGGATTCTTTACCACTGGACCACCACGGAAGTCCCCTAAGATATTTTTTTTTTAATAAATTTAATTTATTTTTGGCTGCATTGGGTCTTCGTTGCTGCACGCGGGTTTTTCTATAGTTGCGGCAAGCGGGCCCTAAGATATTTTAAATGACAGGTAAAATCAAAATAGAACAAAGCATATATTGTATATCTTATGTGTTAAAGTGTTTCCAAGAGCATGTGAAATATGAAAAGGACATTTCACTTTTAAATTTTTATTTATTTTATCTTTTGAATAGGTAATACTTTCACAAGGCTCAAAACAGAAAAGGTATAAAAGATACAGTGAAAAGTCTTCCTTGCCTGTTCCCATCCACCCAGTTCCTACTACAACCCCACAGATAATCATAGTTATTAGTTCTTTATGTGTTCTGCCAAAGTGTCTTCATAGACTAAAACACAAATACAAATATAGATTATTTTTCACAAAAGATATATATCCTAGTTCGTGCCTCGGTTTTTAACTTACCATTGTAACTTAGAAACCTTTCTAAGTCCATACATAGAAATCTTCCTAATTACCTTCTACAAAGGTGCACTGTTCCATTCTAAGGATGTACCACAGTATATGTAACGAGTTACTTATTGATAAACATTTGGGTTTTCCTTTTCTTTCCTGTTAACAAACAGTATTACAACGAATGACTTTGTATAAAACGTGTGCAAGAAAATCCACAGGATGAATTTCGGTGGATCAAAGGATATATGTATTTGTAATTTAAATAGATATTGCCAAATTTTTACCATCAGTGTTTTAATGATTTGCATTTTCATCCGCAGAGGATGTGTGTGCCTATTGCCCCTCAGCCTAGCCAGTACACTGTATTCTCAAATTTCTGGGATGGTGACAGTCTGACAGGTAAAAATATCTCAGTTCAATCTCAGTCAGATATCCTTTAATATGTCTAATGGCTGTTGCAAAAGTTAGCCAACTACAAAGTTAGAGGGAACAGTCTACACAAAACTGCCCTCACTTCTGATACCAGTTGCAAGTTCAGGGGTCCCCAAGACCACTCTCAGGTTCAACAATTTACTAGAAGGACTCACAGAACTAAGTGAAAGTTGTTATACTCGCAGTTAGAGTTTAGCACAGGGAAAGGATGCAAATTGAAATCAGCCATGGGAAGAAGTGTGTAAGGCAGAGCCCGAGAGGGTACCAAATGTGGAACTTCAAGTTGTCTTCTCCCCAGGGAGCCAGGATGGTATTACTCTCCCAGCATCACTATATGATAATATACACAGAGTATTGCCAACCATGGAAGTTCATTGACCTTGGTGTCCAAAAAGTCTCCAGAGTCTTTATTGTGGCCCACAGCCTACATGGTTTTTATTAGATCCATGCCTCTGATGAATTCACAGAATTTCCTAATGTTGCATGATCCTGGAAGTGAACCAATCTAATCAGGATGTATTATTCTTTTATCATTATTCTACTGATGCTGTTCATGAATAGTCTATTTAGGGTTTTTCCATCAATATTCATAAGGGAGATTGCTATGTACTGCTATTGTGTAGACTTTCTCAGCTTTTAAAATTGTTATACTGACTTTATACAAAGAATTTAGAAGTCCCATTAATTTTTTTGTGTGTATGCTCTGAAACAGTTTAAAATGCCTTGGGGAGGTAAATTATGTTATTGGTCCCAACAGAAGAATAGACCTCCTACCCACTGACATTAGCCTTGGCCATTTGACTTAATTTGGCCAGTGAAATGCGAGCAGTAGTGATGAGTGTCACTTCTGAACAGAAGTTTGGAGAGTGTTGTGCAGTTCCATCATTTATGTTTTCCATCTTGCCACAAGAATGGGATGTCCCAAGTAGGCAAGGGTTCTTCAGGCTGAATCTTGAATTGAGGAAGATACATGGAACAGAGCCACAGCTGACCCAGAGCAGACATGTAATGTAAGTAAAAAATAAACTGTGTTGGGACTTCCTTGGTGGTACAGTGGTTAAGAATCCGCCTGCCAATGCAGGGGACACAGGTTCGATCCCTGGTCCAGGAAGATCCCACATGCTGCAGAGCAACTAAGCCCATGCGCCACAACTACTGAGCCTGTGCACCACAACTACTGAAGCCCACGTGCCTAGGGCCCATTCTCTGCAATAAGAGAAGCCACCACAATGAGAAGCCCGCGCACCACAATGAAGAGTAGACCCTGCTCGCCGCAACTAGAGAAAGCCGCGCTCAGCAACAAAGACCCAACGTAGCCAAAAAACAAAAAAAAATTAAAAAACAAAAAATAAATAAACTGTGTTGTCATAACCCATTGAGATTTTGGTGCTGTTTATTACCACAGCAAAAGCTTGATGGAGACCAAGTCATCTTTTGGGGACTTAGATTTCCCTTGGATCCATTTGGAAGAAGAGGTCTTTGCTTCAGCAAAAATATTCTCTCGCTGATTTAGAATATAGGAGTTTCTGAATTGTTTATCCTGATTTACTCATTACATGCCTGTCTCACAGCCTTATGCTAGCAGCAGGCTTTGTTAAACTAGGGGAATTATCAGGTAGTGTGTATATCTCCTTAACATTAAACATATTCTAACGGTCTCTCATCAAAGTTCAGTTTGACCTTCACCATTTCCTGCTCTGACTGTGCTGGTGGACATCTAAAGATTAACAGATTTGCCCTGAATTTCCTTGCATTTCAGAAACCAGCCTGGAGTCTTTCTTCACTCTGTTAGTGAGGGACCCCAGGGAGGCCACATATACTGAGGAAGAGTTTCTGCCCCTTATGAGGGGGTCAGGCCTAGAAAAAGAGTTTCTTGCTGCCAAACAAACAGTAAAAAACTTTGAGAACTTTCATTCCTCTGACTCGTCAACCGTTTAGTCACCCAGTAGGTCACTTGAATTTGTTTGCTCCGTTGTGAATACCAAGACTAAGAGTAGAGATGAGGCAGTGTTCCCAAGGTCCACCTGACTACAGATCCTGAACTTTTCCCACCACAGCACTTTGTCCTCTCAGGGTAGAGTTGGCCCCTCAGGAGGGTAGAGGGAGCAGCCCTAAGGGTCAAGTCAGGGGGACAAAGTAGAGCAGAGTGGCTAAGAGCATGGTCCTGGGGTCAGACTGCCTGGGCTCAAATCCTGATGTTAACATTAGCAAAAGTGTGACCCTGGCCTTTTTCTTTTTTTTCTTGGCCACACCACACGGCTTGTGGGATCTTAGTTCCCTGACCAGGGATTGAACCTGGGCCCTCAACAGTGACAGTGCAGAGTTCTAACCACTGGACCACAAGGCAGTTCCTGCTAACCATATTTCTTGACCCTTCTGTGACTAACAAGTTTATCCTAAAGACTCTCTTTTTTTTTTTTCCTCTCCTATCCTTATCAGTGATGCAGTGTTAGATGGCGTGGAACATGCAAGCCATTGAGTTTTGTGAGGGAAGGAATGAAAGAATCTGGAGCTCCTAGACTTACCCACGAGTTAGGTGAATGCATGCCGACAGGTAAATGAGAAAAGTTCTTGTGATGATGATAACTTTACCAGCACATCTTTGAGTTGTAGGCTCAGCTGATTTTGGAGAAATGTCCATCCCCAGCCCTGCACAGTTGCATATGCATGGGAAGAGCTTCCATGAAGAAGGCAGAGGACAGCCAGCTCCAGATGGGAACGACTAGCAAAGGCACATCTAAGAAAAGAGAGGGAAAGGTGTTCTTTCATCCCCTTGGCTAATACAAAGTGGTTCAGTGGTTCTCATTTCCTCCCACCACATCCTGCAAGAAAGAACAACTCATGCTCTCATTTCTCCTGGAATGAGTAGCTCTCAGGGCACTGACTAGATGGAAAAGGGAAACATCCCCAAGGGGGAAAAAAACAGCTTTGAAAGAAGAGAATGTCCCAATTTTTAAAAATACAGTGAATATTTTTATAGTACTAGTAAGCCTCGGTAAAAATATTTGAAAACTAAAGAACAGTAAGAAAAAGAGGACTTCCCTGGTGGCGCAATGGTTAAGAATCTGCCTGCCAATGCAGGGGACACGGGTTCGAGCCCTGGTCCGGGAAGATCCCACATGCCGCGGAGCAACTAAGCCCGTGCGCCACAACTACTGAGCCTGCACTCTAGAGCCCGTGAGCCACAACTACTGAAGCCCACGCGCCACAACTACTGACGCCTGCATGCCTAGAGCCCGTGCTCCGCAACAAGAGGAGCCACCGCAATGAGAAGCCTGCACACCACAACAAAGAGTAGCCCCCACTCACCACAACTAGAGAAAGCCTGCGTGCAGCAATGAAGACCCAACGCAGCCAAAAAACAAAAAAAAGAAAAAGAAAAAATTCAATCAAAAACACACCACTCAGAGACCATCACTGTTAATATTTTGCTTTGTTCATTTTATTTTTGAGAATAAATTTATTTCAGTAAAATTGATATCATGGGACTTACCTGGTGGTGCAGTGGTTAAGAATCTGCCTGCCAATGCAGGGCACACGGGTTCAAGCCCCGGTCCGGGAAGATCCCACATGCCGCAGAGCAACTAAGCCCGTGCGCCACAACTACTGAGCCTGCGCTCTACAACCTGCAAGCTACAACTACTGAGCCCATGTGCCGCAACTTCAGTACTACTGAAGCCTGCGTGCCTACAGCCCGTGCTCCACAACAAGAGAAGCCACCACAACGAGAAGCCCACACACCGCGACGAAGAGTAGCCCCCGCTCGCCACAGCTAGAGAAAGCCAGTGCACTGCAACAAAGACTCAGTGAAGCCAAAAAATAAAATTAAATAAAAATTAAAAAATAAAAACACATTCCTCTTTTTAAAAAAATTGGTATCACATGCTATATTATCCTTCTGGAATTTTAATGTTGACATAAAATTTTACAGCACTATATCATGTTCTTAGGTATTTTATACAACATGAATTGCAATTGCTGCAAAAAGCCCATCATTTCGATGAATTGTAACTGATTTATCTAAGCTCCTATTTGGGGCATTTTTGTTGAACAGCCCCAGAAAGGGGATGTAGAGCTGGGCCATGGCCACCCCTGTGACTCCACCTCTTCCACACACTGACTCACTCTGCTCCAGTCACACTGAACTTGATCTTCCTCAGACCCGCCAACTCAGTCTCACTTCATGGCCTTTGCACTTTGTGTTCCCCCTCTTTGAAACGCTCATATCCACATTCTCCCATGGAGGATGAAGGAGAAGCTGGGTGTTAAGATGACCCTCAGGTTTCTGGTTCACAGGCACAAGTGTGGACTACAGCCCTTAGCCATCCAGCCTCACTCCCAGCAGCAGTAGCTTCGGATCATTGGAGCCACATAAATCTTTCTTAGACGAAGGATGGAAAAAGTGAAGTACCTGTGTCACGATCCAGCACTGCAGCACGGTTCCTGAGAAAGCCTTCAGTCATGGAGAGGAGAGGCTCTGAGGACAGGGCGGGTGTCGGGGGCGGGGTGGAGGTGGCTTGAAGAATCCGCATCAGATACCCCCTTGAAAAGGCATCTCCTCAGCACTCCAAGACACAGAGAAGGGACCTCACTCAGACAATGCCTGCCAACCTGGTGAGATGGGGGGCTAGGGCTGGGACCCTCTCTCTACCCCCCCCTTTCTCTGGGGGCCTTTAACCACAGCTCCAAGGAGAAGAGAGAAGACGAGCGTGTGTCCCATTGTGTGCCTCTTATATTGTCTCGTGACTGACCTGGGTGTGGGCTGACGGTCTCTCAGTCAGAGGGAGGTGGGCTGGCGTGAATGCACCTGTAGCCTCTCCTGCCTTCCCCATCCCCTCAGCCTGTGCCAAACCACCTGCGCTTCTCCCTGTCTTCCCTGTGGGAACATTCCAGCCTTCAGGAGAAAGGCGAGCAGCCTTATCCCCAGCGCTAACATCAGCTGCACCTCCACAACTGAGGGGGGACTGAAGGTGGAGAGCTGGCACCCAATTGACGAGCCAGATTAGTAGTAATAAATACCCAACATTTACACAGAGCTTAGTAAGTTCCGTCCAGGGTTACAAGCACGTTACGTAAGTGAACTGATTTATTCCTCACAACAACCCTATGAGGTAGGTACTATTCCATCAATTTCATACCCGAGGAAACTGAGTCACAGAGCTATTAAGTCACTTGTAGATGGTTACACAAATGAGCCACACCACCTCCCCAGAATCTTCACAGTGGAAAGGAAGAGTTGTACCACAGCAGAAAGATTGCATTTTCCAGTTAAGAGAGAAGCATGGGCAAGAGAAAAGATTTTCAGGGCCAATTAAGTGGTGCATTCAGAGCTCTCTTTCCACTTTCCCACACCCTGGTGAATCACTCCTGTGACCCTCCAGATGCCCCATCATCTGAGTTCCATGAGTCCTCGAGTAGGGAGGGGTAAGAGGGGAGGGAGAGTCAACAGCCTGACCTTGAGTGATGGGCAGTCATTTGAGCAGGGCTTCCTGAGCTTGGAGTCATCACATAGCCTAGGAGATGTGGGGATAGGGAGGCTGTTAGAAGAGAAGTGGGTGAGCTGTATCAGTCCACAGGGCTACCGTAGCTACCACAGACTGAGTGGCTTACACAACAGAAATTCATTTTCTCACAGCTCTGGAAGCTGAAGTCCGACCGAGATCAAGGTGCCAGCAGGGTTGGTTGCTGGTGAGACCTCTCTCTTTGGCTTGCAGATGGCCACCTTCTCTCTGTGTCCCCACGTGGTCTTTTCGCTGTGTGCCCGCATCCCTGGTGTCTCTTCCTCTTAGGACACCGGTCCTTTTGGATTAGGACCCCACCTTTATGACCTCATTTAACCTTAAATACCTCCTTAAAGGCCCTATCTCCAAATACAGTCACATTTGGGAATTATCAATTTGTGAGGAAAACAGTTCAACATATCAATTTGTGAGGAAAACAGTTCAGTCCATAACATGAGCTAAAAAGTGTATATTATAGTACTTGGTACTTATTAAGTGCTCAAAACCTGGGGGCAATGGCAACGATAACTGATGAGGTTCACGTGAAGGGAATCGGCACCAGGAACCGTAGTACCGGGGTTACTGTGCCTCCTCGTCTGCCAAGCAATTGTGGGTGGCCAGTTAACCAAATACTTAACCACTGGACTGGGGAATGTGGAGGCCTCATCCCAGCAGGTGTGTAGGCTCCCCACCCCGCCCCCGACCCCCGCCAAACTAGATGAAGCTCTTGATGGCTTGGGGCTTAGAAAAGGTGCTTGGAACCGAATCTGAACGACACCAAAGTTCAAATTCCTGACCATTTCAGCTGTGGTTTCTGAGTGTTCCTATAAGTACATAGTACATCCTTGGGGCAGAGAAGGGACTAAGTAGCACACACACACACACACACACACACACACACACACAAACCCTTTGTCATTACATGTAGCAACAGTAGCCATCTACAGGGAGGTGGGATGGCAGTGAAAGAGTTCAGAAGAGAGTCTCAGTCTCTGCTATGGGAGCTGTCTCCATGGCTTTGCACCGGGACTCCCAGGAAAAATCTGTACTTTCTGGGGAGGGAGTGTTCAAAGGTTTGCTATAGGCAGGAAGCTCCAGCACTGCAGCTAGACGTAGGGCTTGTTTAAGAAGGAAAACGCCAGGAATTCCCTGGTGGTCTAGTGGTTAGGACCCTGCCCTTCCATTGCAGGGGGCACGGGTTCGATCCCTGGTCGGTGAAGTAAGATCCTGCAAACCGTGGGCGGCAAAAAAAAAAAAAAAAGGAGAAGAAAAACGCTGCTTCTTCGGTTTCTTATTACCAGGGCCAGGGGGCTAGAGGGTCCAGGGGCTCAGCCTGAGTTCTTTATAATGCAGTTACGGTAGTGAATATTGTGTCTCATCATTGGCAGTATTCACTAATGTTTGTAAAGAAAAGCGTTGTTGAGTGACCTTTCCGAAGCGTCAGTTGTGGGATGGGGCTGCCTGAGCTGCAGGCCCTGCGCCTAGATGCTTCAAGGCCTGATTAAGAATGTTTGGATCCCCGTGAAACCCTACCATACCCAGGTTTACCAGGAGATTTGGGTAGAAATGGGGTTGATGAGCTCATCGTTGATAAAGTCAGGAGTGCTGATAAAAGAAGTAAAGCCTTGAAAGCTTCCAGTCCTGTGCCTGCTCACGGTCATCATTAACCAGCTTCCCTTGGATGGGACATCGGTCTGGCTGTGTTGTGGGAACGTAGGACATTGTGTTGACATGCAGCAGTACCACCGCCCTCATGCATGAATAAACATACCTGTGAGACCCACGAAAGAAAGAAAGAAAGAGAGAGAGAGAGAGGAAGGGAGGGAGGGAGGAAAGGGGGAGGGAAGGAAGGAAGGAAGGGAGAGAGAGAGAAAGAAAGGAAGGAGGGGCGGGAGGAAGGAAGGGAGGGATGGAGGAATAGAGAAAGAAACAAAAGCTTTTGTGGGAATTCCCTGGCGAGACAGTGGTTAGGACTCGGGGCTTTCACTGCCATGGCCCTGGGTTCAATCTCTGGTCAGGGAACTAAGATCCCGCAAGCCGCAAGGCACGGCCAAAAAAATAAACGAGCTGGGAGTGTAGGTGTATTACAGTGACATAGTTCATAGTATCTCAGTTGGTCAGTATTGTGGCTGGGTTAGGAACAATCAGAAATAAAGGCAACATAACTGAATTAACAAATGAGTACATAGTCTCATTAGCTTTCAAATCGGAATTGTGGGGCGACTGCAAGAGTTTGGTTAGAACAGTGGTTCTAACATTGGCTATGCATTAAAATTACCTGAGGAGCTCTTAAAACCCCCAATCCCAAGCTGCCTCTGACAATAATCAAGTCAGAATCTTGATGAGAGAGATTTGGGCATCAGTAGTTTTTAAAGCTCCTGGTGGTTCCAATGTGCAGACAGGACTGAGAACCAGTGGGTCAGAAGAATAATTTGTTGCAGGATTGATGTTATTATATGGAGCATAATAATAGCCTCCACAAGAGGCATTGGGGAAGTTTGGGAAATCACTTATCTGAATGTAGCCTAATTTCAACTGGCCCATCAAAATGGATAAGACCAACCTCCACTTCATTTTCTTCAATGAAACGTAAAGGGGATAAAGGTACAGAGACAAGACTGTTTCACTGAATGTTTTGCTTATTCGAAGTCAGTGAGTCAGTAGATTTTGAATGGGGAAGCTCAGTTCCAGTTCCCGGGGGGACTTCCAGAAACAGTCCATCTCAAAATACAGACAAAATTTCAGAAAAGACGTCCTCTCAACAAGTTAACAATAAAAGAAGCACTTAATAAACTACTCTGTCATGATCCCCAAACAACACTCATGGGAAGGCATGAACGGTGGATGACAGCTTACGTAGAATTTTCTCACAGCATCAACAATCTCAGAAGCCATCAGCAAATCTAGAAAAGCCCCTAGAACTCCTTTCAGCCCTTGTTTTTATCAAGAATTTGACTTAGCTGCCCTCTTAGAGGGCAGAAGACTGACCCAAGGGTGACAATTGTGTGAAATAATGGGCAGGGCTACACTGCCTGGTGAGCCTAACTGGAGTGTGGGCTCTGGACAACCATTTCCAGGATCCTCTGAGGACTGAACCCTATTTAGAGGTTTATGTGGAAATTTATCCTTCCAAGGTCTGTTCACAGGACTGACTTGGGGGAAAGGACATTAAGAAAAAAATCAAACTCGGACAGCAGAAGAATGTTACCAAAAATGTGAGCTAGGGGGCGGAGTCAAGATGGCCTAGTAGGAGGACACGGAATTCGAGTCTCCTCACAACTAGGGCACCTACCAGGCACCGGTGGGGGACCACGGACACCTAAGGGGACGGGAGGAACCCCCAGTGACCGGGTAGGACGTGGGGCATGAGGGGAGAGAAGGGGAAGGAGAAGTGGAGGCGGGAGGGGACTAGTGGCCCTGAGGGGCGGCTGGGGGCGGGGAAGGTATCCCACGCCAGAAAGGGGAAATTAGGGAACCACTGGGAGGGCAGAGGATCAAAAAGGAGAGTGGCCAGCTTTCCCCTGCCCACTTGGGCCCCCAGGAACCTGTTGAGATCCCGGGCCCGATCCTCTGCCCACCTAGGCCCCCTCCAGCCGTGTGGGTCCTGAGGGAGTGGGAGGGCAGGGGGAGCAAAAGTAAAGGCCAGACCTCCGGGACCGGCACCCCTGAGGGGCGGCTGGGGGAGGGGAGGAGTTCCTACACCCAGCGGGACCCACCCACGGTTAGGGTTCCAGTGGCGACAGGGGAGACCCTGGGGGAGATGGTGGTGGAGGGGCGCAAGGGAACGGGGCCAGTGCTTTCCCTGTCCACTTAGGCACCAAGGAGCCTGTTGGGCTCTCCGGCCTAATCCTCTGCTCTTGGAGCCTCCCTCCTGCCGCGCAGAACCCAAGTCCCGCCCCTACACCCCCACCCAGGGCCCCACCTCTACACTCGGAGACCCCCTCTGAGACCCCTCCAACGCGCTGGGCCTAAACCCCACCCACACTCCCTCACTCAGGGCCCTACCTCCAAACTCCGGAACTCCACACTCCAGAGGCCCTCCTTTCCAGGTGCTGCCTCCCCCCTTCCCTGCGCAGGTCCTAAGCAGAGGCCCCAGCCCACGCTCGAATGTGCCCAACCCGCCTAGGTCCCGCCCCACCCTAAACCCCACCCCTGCCTAAGTTCCACCCCCACCTGAACTCCGCCCCCATAGCCAAGGCTTTTTTTTTTTTTTTTTTTTCCTCTTTTAGATTGGGGTTCTATTTTACCTTGTTGATTCATTGTTGTTGATTTTTATATATTTTTATTTTTCCTAGTAAATCTTTTATTTTTCTAATTTTATTTTATTCTTTATACTTTGTTATTGTTCTCTCCTTTTGGCTTGTTCCCCCCCCACCTTTTTTTTTTTTCGATTTTCTGTTGTGGTTTTATTTTGCCTTGTTGCAGTTGTTTCAATTATAGTTTTATTTTTCCTAATATATTTTTTATCTTTCTAATTTTATTTTGTTTTTTATTCTTTGATATTGTACTGCTCCTTTTTCTCTTTCTTTCTTTCTTTCTTTTTTCTTTTTTTTTTTTAACCACGCCACGAAGCTTGCGAGATCTTGGTTCCCAGGCCAGAGGTCGGGCCCGAGATCCTGTGGTGGGAGCTCCAAGTCCAAACTGCCGGGCTAACAGAGAACCTCAGACCACAGGGAATATTAATCGGAGTGAGGCCTCCCTGAGGTCCTCATCTTGGCACCAAGACCTGGCTCTATCCAACTGCCTGCAAACTCCAGTGCTGGACATCTCAGGCCAAACAACCAGTAAGACAGGACTACAGCACCACCATCAAAAAGAGAAAAAGAAAAAAAAAAAAGAAACGACAAAAAAATATGTTACAGACGAAGGAGCAAGGTAAAAACCTACAAGACCAAATAAATGAAGACGAAATAGGCAACCTACCTGAAAAAGAATTCAGAGTTATGATAGTAAAGATGATCCAAAATCTCGGAAACATAATGGAGAAAATACAAGAAACATTTAACAAGGATCTAGAAGAACTAAAGAGCAAACAAGCAGTGATGAACAACACAATTACTGAAATTAAAAATACTCTAGAAGGAATCAGTAGCAGAATAACTGAGGCAGAAGAACTGAGGCAGATAAGTGAGCTGGAAGATAAAATGGTGGAAATAACTGCCAAAGAGCAGAATAAAGAAAAAAGAACAAAAAGAATTGAGGACAGTCTCAGAGACCTCTGGGACAACATTAAACGCACCAACATTCGAATTATAGGGGTCCCAGAAGAAGAAGAGAAAAAGAAAGGGGCTGAGAAAATATTTGAAGAGATTATAGTCGAAAACTTCCCTAACATGGGAAAGGAAATAGTCAGTAAGTCCAGGAAGCACAGAGAGTACCATCCAGGATAAACCCAAAGAGAAACACAACAAGCCACATATTAATCAACCTATCAAAAATTAAATACAAAGAAAAAATATTAAAAGCAGCAAGGGAAAAGCAACAAATAACATGCAAGGGAATCCCCATAAGTTTAACAGCTGATTTTTCAGCAGAAGCTCTGCAAGCCAGAAGGGAGTGACAGGACATATCTAAAGTGATGAAAAGGAAAAACCTACAACCAAGATTACTCTACCCAGCAAAGACTCATTCAGATTCGACAGAGAAATTAAAACCTTTATAGACAAGCAAAAGTTAAGAGAATTCAGCACCACCAAACCAAACCACCTTTACAACAAATGCTAAAGGAACTTCTCTAGGCAGGAAACACAAGAGAAGGAAAAAAAACCTACAAAAACAAACCCAAAACAATTAATAAAATGGTAATTGGAACATACATATCGATAATTACCTTAAATGTAAATGGATTAAATGCTCCAACCAAAAGACATAGACTGGCTGAATGGATACAAAAACAAGACCCGTACATATGCTGTCTACAAGAGACCCACTTCAGACCTAGGGACACATACAGACTGAAGGTGAGGGGATGGAAAAAGATATTCCATGCAAATGGAAATCAAAAGAAAGCTGGAGTAGCAATCCTCATATCAGACAAAATAGACTTTAAAACAAAGACTATTACAAGAGACAAAGAAGGACACTACATAATGATCAAGGGATCAATCCAAGAAGAAGATATAACAATTGTAAATATTTATGCACCCAACACAGGAACACCTCAATACATAAGGCAAATGCTAACAGCCATGAAAGGGGAAATCGACAGTAACACAATAATAGTAGGGGACTTTAACACCCCACTTTAACCAATGGACAGATTATCCAAAATGAAAATAAATAAACACAAACTTTAAATGGCACATTAAACAAGATAGACTTAATTGATATTTTTAGGACATTCCATCCAAAAACAACAGAATACACTTTCTTCTCTAGTGCTCATGGAACATTCTCCAGGATAGACCATATTTGGGGTCACAAATCAAGCCTTGGTAAATTTCAGAAAATTGAAATTGTATCAAGTATCTTTTCTGACCACAATGCTATGACAGTAGATATCAGTTATAGGAAAAAAAACTGTAAAAAATAAAAACACATGGTAGCTAAACAATACACTACTAAATAACCAAGAGATCACTGAAGAAATCAAAGAGGAAATTAAAGAATACCTAGAAACAAATGACAATGAAAACACAACAACCCAAAACCTGTGGGATGCAGAAAAAGCAGTTCTAAGAGGGAAGTTTATAGCTATACAATCCTACCTCAAAAAACAAGAAAAATCTCAAATGAACAACCTAACCTTACACCTAAAGCAATTAGAGAAAGAAGAAGAACAACAACAACAACAAAAAACACCCAAAGTTAGCAGAAGGAAAGAAATCATAAAGGTCAGATCAGAAATCTGTGAAAAAGAAATGAAGGAAACAATAGCAAAGATCAATAAAACTAAAAGCTGGTTCTTTGAGAAGATAAAAAAAATTGATAAACCATTAGCCAGACTCATCAAGAAAAAAAGGGAGAAGACTCAAATCAATAGAATTAGAAATGAAAAAGGAGAAGTAACCACTGACACTGCAGAAATACAAAGGATCATGACAGATTACTACAAGCAACTCTATGCCAATAAAATGGACAACCTGGAAGAAATGGACAAATTCTTAGAAAAGCACAACCTTCTGAGACTGAACTAGGAAGAAATAGAAAATATAAACAGACCAATCACAAGCACTAAAATTGAAACTGTGATTAAAAATCTTCCAACAAACAAAAGCCCAGGACCAGGCGGCTTCACAGGCAAATTCTATCAAACATTTAGAGAAGAGCTAACACCTATCCTTCTCAAACTCTTCCAAAATACAGCAGAGGGAGGAATGCTCCCAAACTCATTCTATGAGGCCACCATCACCCTGATACCAAAACCAGACAAAGATGTCACAAAAAAGAAAACTACATGCCAATATCTCTGATGAACATAGATGCAAAAATCCTCAACAAAATACTAGCAAACAGAATCCAACAGCACATTAAAAAGATCATACACCATGATCAAGTGGGGTTTATCCCAGGAATGCAAGGATTCTTCAATATACGCAAATCAATCAATGTGATACACCATATTAACAAAATGAAGGATAAAAACCATATGATCATCTCAATAGATGCAGAAAAAGCTTTTGACAAAATTCAACACCCATTTATTATAAAAACTCTCCAGAAAGTAGGCATAGAGGGAGCCTACCTCAACATAATAAAGGCTATATATGACAAACCCACAGCCAACATCGTTCTCAATGGTGAAAAACTGAAACCATTTCCTCTAAGATCAGGAACAAGACAAGGTTGCCCACTCTCACCATTATTATTCAACATAGTTTTGGAAGTGTTAGCCACAGCAATCAGAGAAGAAAAAGAAATAAAAGTAATCCAAATCGGAAAAGAAGAAGTAAAGCTGTTACTGTTTGCAGACGACATGATACTATATATAGAGAATCCTAAAGATGCCACTAGAAAACTACTAGAGCTAATCGATGAATTTGGTAAAGTAGCAGGATACAAAATTAATGCACAGAAATCTCTTGCATTCCTATACACTAATGATGAAAAATCTGAAAGAGAAATTAAGGAAACACTCCCACTTACCATTGCAAAAAAAAGAAGAAAATACCTAGGAATAAACCTACCTAAGGAGACAAAAGACCTGTATGCAGAAAACTATAAGACACTGATGAAAGAATTAAAGATGATACAAACAGATGGAGAGAAATACCATGTTCTTGGATTGCAAGAATCAACATTGTGAAAATGACTATACAACCCAAAGCAATCTACAGATTCAATGCAATCCCTATCAAACTACCACTGGCATTTTTCACAGAACTAGAACAGAAAATTTCTCAATTTGTATGGAAACACAAAAGACCCTGAACAGCCAAAGCAATCTTGAGAAATAAAAGCGGAGCTGGAAGAATCAGGCTCCCTGACTTCAGACTATACTACAAAGCTACAGTAATCAAGACAGGTACTGGCACAAAAACAGAAATATAGATCAATGGAACAGGATAGAAAGCCCAGAGATAAACCCATGCACCTTTGGTCACCTTATCTTTGATAACGGAGGCAAGAGTATACAATGGAGGAAAGCCTCCATTCTGCCTCTTCAATAAGTGGTGCTGGGAAAACTGGACAGCTACATGTAAAAGAATGAAATTAGAACACTTCCTAACACCATACACAAAAATAAACTCAAAATGGATTAAAGAGCTAAACGTAAGGCCAGACACTATAAAACTCTTAGAGGAAAACATAGGAAGAACACTCTGTGACATAAATCACAGCAAGATACTTTTTGACCCACCTCCTAGAGAAATGGAAATAAAAACAAAAATAAACAAATGGGACCGAATGAAACTTAAAAGCTTTTGCACAGCAAAGGAAACCGTAAAAAAGACAAAAAGACAACCCTCAGAATGGGAGAAAATATTTGCAAACAAAGCAACTGACAAAGGATTAATCTCCAAAATATACAAGCAGCTCATGCAGCTCAATATCAAAAAAACAAACAACCCAATCCAAAAATGGGCAGAAGACCTAAATAGACATTTCTCCAAAGAAGATATACAGATTGCCAACAAACACATGAAAAGATGCTCAACATCACTAATCACTAGAGAAATGCAAATCAAAACGACAATGAGGTATCACCTCACACCGGTCAGAATGACCGTCATCAAAAAATCTATAAACAATAAATGCTGGAGAGAGTGTGGAGAAAAGGGAACCCTCGTGCACTGTTGGTGGGAATGTAAATTGATACAGTCACTACGGAGAACAGTACGGAGGTTCCTTAAAAAACTAAAAATAGAACTACCATATGACGCAGCAATCCCACTACTGGGCATATACCCTGAGAAAACCATAATTCAAAAAGAGTCATGTACCACAATGTTCATTGCAGCTCTATTTACGATAGCCAGGACATGGAAGCAACCTAAGTGTCCATCGACAGATCAATGGGTAAAGAAGATGTGGCACATATATGCAATGGAATATTACTCAGCCATAAAAGGAAACAAAACTGAGTTATTTGTAGTGAGGTGGATGGACCTAGAATCTGTCATACAGAGTGATGTAAGTCAGAAAGAGAAAAATACTGTATGCTAACACATGTGTATGGAATCTAAAAAAAAAAAAATGGTTCTGATGAACCTAGGGGCAGGATAGGAATAAAGACACAGACGTAGAGAATGGACTTGAGGACACGGGGAGGGGGAAGGGTAAGCTGGGACGAAGTGAGAGAGTAGCATTGACATATATACCCTACCAAATGTAAAATAGATAGCTAGTGGGAAGCAGCTGCATGGCACAGGGAGATCAGCTCGGTGCTTTGTCACCACCTAGTGGGGTGGGATAAGGAGGGTGGGAGGGAGACGCAAGAGGGAGGAGATAAATGGGGATATACGTATGCATATAGCTGATTCACTTGTTGTACAGCAGGAACTAACACAACACTGTAAAGCAATTATACTCCAATAAAGATGTTAAAGGATAAAAGAAAAAAATGTGAGCTACCTTTGTAGGCTAGAGATTAAAGCAAAATGACCATTTTTTTAATTTATCTTTTTTTAATTGAAATGTAGTTGATGACCATCTTTTTTTATTGTTTTTAATATTTATTTATTTATTTATTTGGCTGTGTCGGGTCTTAGTTCCGGCACACGGGGTCTTCATTGCAGCATGCAGCCTCCTCACTTGGGCACAGAGCTTCTCTCTAGTTGTGGCGTGGGCTCTAGAGCAAGCGCGGGTGCTTAGTTGCCCTGTGGCATATGGGATCTTAGTTCCCCAACCAGGGATCGAACCTGAGTCTCCTGAATTGGAAGGCGGAGTCTTAACCACTGGACCACCAGGGAAGTCCTGATGACCATCTTTTTTAAAATACACCTTTTGAAGAAGAGCCAGGTCATCAATCTATTAAATGAGTATTGGTTGGTCAGAAACTCAATGTAACCTAAATAATTTGTTTAGAACTGGGGTGAAGAAAGAGGTTATCATGCTATGGTGGAAAAATTTGGTCTGTGAAAAAAATAACTTATTATTTCAGTCAATAAACATGTATTAAGCATTTCCTCTGTACCAGACACCAGTATCAGTGCTCAAGTAGACAAAGGGTGGCCCATAGGATTGCTACAGTGAAATATTTACCAATCTTTAGTAGGCTGGCCTCTGTGGGTGGGTTAGGAAGAAAAAGGAATGAAGATAATATAACTGAATTAACATCATGGAGATCTTGACTATGTCACTATTAGTCTACTTAGCTATCAGACAATATAATTGGGCCTATTGTGAGGATTTGGTTAAAAAATAACTTGTTGCAGGAGAGATGTTATTACAAGGTTGATCCCCTCCTTTTTTTTCTGATGCAGTGGGACATTGGGGAAATGCTTCACCCTGTTTAAACTAATATTAACTGGACAAAGAGAATTAATGAGCCAAAACTTCAAACACATTAAAACCAAAGGGGGAAATGTACAGAGGCAAGAATTTGTCATTGAATTTCTTGACAGTCAGAAGTCAGTGAAGGGAATTCCCTGGCAGTCCAGTGGACTTTCACTGCCGAGGGCCTGGGTTCAATCCCTGGTCAGGGCACTAAAATCTCACAAGCCACTGTGCAGAGTGAAAAAAAAAAAAAAAAACTAGTAAAATGATAATCCTTACTGACAGGAACTAATGTATCCATTTACATGTTGACAAATAAGTCCTCACAAGAAACCTTCATCCAGTACGAAAAGACTAAACAGAACACTTAAGCCTCTCCCTCTCTTCTGAAAAACAAAAGATTGGCTGCTACAGTGGGTGAATGGTGGCCCCCACAATGATATGTTCACATCTGAATCCACAGAACCGGTGAATGTTACCTTATTTGGAAAAGGGTCATTGAAGATATAATTAAGTTAAGGATCTTGAAATGAGGAGGTCATTCTGGATTGCGGGTAGGCCCTAAACCCAATGACAAAGTGTCCTTACAAGAGACACACAGGAAACATTTACACGCAAAAGAGAAGGAAGCAATGTGACCATGGCAGAGAGATTGGAGTGATGTGACCACAAGGCAAGGAATGTCAACAGCCACCAGAAGCTGGAAGAGATAAAGAATGCCTTCTCCCCCAGGGTCCCCAGAGCTAGTGCAGCACTGCTGACACCTTGATTTCAGACTCCTGGCCTCCAGAACTGTGAGAGAATAAATTTCTGTTGTTTTAAGCCATCCAGTTTGTGGTCATTTGTTATGGCAGCCTCAGGAAACTAATACAAATACCAACCGCAACTCAAATCAACCATGTGGGGGGAATTCCTGGGCAGTCCAGTGGTTTGGAGTCTGTGCTTTCACTGCCGAGGGCCGAGCATGGCCAAAAAAAACAAAAAAATCAACCTGTGATCAATTCTGTGATGGTTTCTGGCTGTTGCACTGTTAATACTAAATGTTCTGGGTTTGGTCACTGAGCCCCTGTGTCTAAAGTAAATGAGTCTAATTATCAAGGACTGAGTAAGACTGAAGTCCTTTATAAATGATGGGCCTTTACTGTGCCCATAACCACAGTACATGTGTAAAGAAAGCAAGGAAATGAAACAGAAACTTCTGCATTTAGAAGAAAACTACAGTAGGCTATGGAAGATGTTTGTCACTGTGGTTTTGTATCAGTATTTCCAGTACAATGCCAATATTTTGAGGGTAAAAGAAAGTAATTTTGATATAATTAGGAAGAATTAATTCTTGGGCTCAAGTTAGGGTTTGCTTATGGGACGGAGTGAGGTGGGGGGCATTTCTATATTTTCTTGTGGCAGAGCAGTTCTGGGATAATTTTGTTAGTGGTTTGTGGCTGATCAATATCCTAATTCCATTGTTGGCAATAGCAAGTCACAGATAAAAAGACATGCATTTGTGAAACTCAAAACAGGTTGAGGCCACGCACCTATGGTCAACTAATCTATGACAAAGGAGGCAAAGATATACAATGGAGAAAAGACAGTCTCTTCAATAAGTGGTGCTGGGAAAACTGGACAGCTACATGTAAAAGAATGAAATTAGAATACTCCCTAACACCATACACAAAAATAAACTCAAAATGGATTAGAGACCTAAATGTAAGACTGGATACTATAAAACTCTTAGAGGAAAACATAGGAAGAACACTCTTTGACATAAATCACAGCAAGATCTTTTTTGATCCACCTCCTAGAGTAATGGAAATAAAAACAAAAATAAACAAATGGGACCTAATGAAACTTCAAAGCTTTTGCACAGCAAAGGAAACCATAAACAAGACGAAAAGACAACCCTCAGAATGGGAGAAAATATTTGCAAACGAATCAATGGACAAAGGATTAATCTCCAAAATATATAAACAGCTCATTCAGCTCAATATTAAAGAAACAAACACCCCAATCCAAAAATGGGCAGAAGACCTAAATAGACATTTCTCCAAAGAAGACATACAGACGGCCATGAAGCACATGAAAAGATGCTCAACATCACTAATTATTAGAGAAATGCAAATCAAAACTACAATGAGGTATCACGTCACACCAGTTAGAATGGGCATCATCAGAAAATCTACAAACAACAAATGCTGGAGAGGGTGTGGAGAAAAGGGAACCCTCTTGCACTGTTGGTGGGAATGTAAATTGATACAGCCACTATGGAGAACAATATGGAGGTTCCTTAAAAAACTAAAAATAGAATTACCATATGACCCAGCAATCCCATTACTGGGCATATACCCAGAGAAAACCGTAATTCAAAAAGACACATGCACCCGAATGTTCATTGCAGCACTATTTACAATAGCCAGGTCATGGAAGCAACCTAAATGCCCATCAACAGACGAATGGATAAAGAAGTTGTGGTACATATATACAATGGAATATTACTCAGCCATAAAAAGGAACGAAATTGAGTCATTTGTTGAGACGTGGATGGATCTAGGGACTGTCATACAGAGTGAAGTAAGTCAGAAAGAGAAAAACAAATATCGTATATTAACGCATGTATGTGGAACCTAGAAAAATGGTACAGATGAGCCGGTTTGCAGGGCAGAAGTTGAGACACAGATGTAGAGAACAGACATATGGACACCAAGGGGGGAAAACTGCGGTGGGGTGGGGATGGTGGTGTGCTGAATTGGGCGATTGGGATTGACATGTATACACTGATGTGTATAAAATTGATGACTAATAAGAACCTGCAGTATAAACAAACAAACAAAACAACTAATACTAAACTTTCATTGGGTTATTTGTATGGAAATATGTTAATATAAATGTTTCAGACATTACATGAAATTTCTAAAAAAAAAAAAAAAAAAAACAGGTTGAGGTTTTCTAGGTCCTGAGAACAGCTGTCATGGTTGGAGAGCTGTCACACTTCCTGCAGAAATATTGTGTCCTAGGCAGTAAATTAATGGCATGGGTTATTTTCTTTGGTAGCTTTAGAACTTTGACAAGATACAGACGAAAGAAAAGCAAAAAGATACAGATGAAAGTCAAGCAGGACTTCCCTGGTGATCCAGTGGTAAAGAATCCGCCTTCCAATGCAGGGGATGTAGGTTCAATCCTTGGTCGGGAAAACTAAGATCCCACATGCCGCGGGGCAACTAAGCCCAAGCACCACAACTACTGAGCTCCTGCACCTCAACAAGAGAACCCACGTGCCGCAAACTACAGAGCCCACACACCGCAACTAGAGAGAAGCCCGTGTATCGCAAAGAAGAGCCCGCACACTGCGACAAAGAGCCTGAGCGCTGCAACGAAAGATCCCGCATGCCTCAACAAAGATCCCGTGTGCCACAACTAAGACCTGACACAGCCAAAAAAATAAATTAAATAAATTAAATAAATAATAAATATAAAAAAAAGAAAGTCAAGCAAAGTGGTTAATTTCTTTGCACACCTGTTGGACAAGATATTTTAAACCTACTGAATGAATGTTTGTAAGTTTCATATCATTCATTTAGCTTTTGAAATTTGGGAGGCTATGAAGGAGCTTCAGGAATATTGGAGACCTTGGTATATGACAGTCTGTGGTGGGGGAGAGGGAGCTTAAAGTCCTAAGTGGACTTCAATCTAATTCAATAAATATTTGTTGAGCACCCACTATATAAAAAAATAAAAGACACTGTTTTGGGTGCTAAAATAGACAAAAAGTATAAAATAGGTGGCACTTTTTACGGCATTACAGATAACTTTTGAACACCCTCCTCTGCTTCTGGTACAAAGGGGTATGGGGCAGTTTGAGAAGAGGCTCCTCAGGTTTCAGTCTGATTTGATTTAATTTCAAAGGGCTGCTCACTTACATTCCAGGATGAATAAGCCACACTTGATTATACATGTCGATACCAAAGAGATAGCTGTACAGAGGCAAGTATTTTTGATTGTTTTCCTTGTGATAAGAAGTCATTGAAACAGAAGTTTCAGACTATATTGCAAATCTATAGTAATCAAAACAGTATGGTACTGGCATAAAAACAGACACATAGATGAAAGGAACAGAATCGAGAGCCCAGAAACAAACCCTCCCATGTACGGTCAACTAATATTTGACAAGGGAGCTAAGAATACTCAATGGGAAAAGGATTGTCTCTCCAATAAATTGTATTGGGAAAATTGGATAATCACATGCAGAGGATGAAATTAGACCCCTATTTTATACCACTCACAAAAATTAACTTGAAATAGATTAAAGACTTAAACATAAAACCTGAAACCATAGAACTCCTAGAAGGAAACACAGGGAAAAAGCGCCTTGACATTGGTCTTGGCAATAATTTTTTTGGATATGATACCAAAAGCAAAAATAAATGAGTAAGTGGGACTACATCAAACTAAAAAGCTTCACAAACTCACAGATATAGAGAACAAACTAGTGGTTACCAGCGGGGGGTGGGAGGGAATATAGCAGTGGCAGAAGGGGGGCACAAATTACTGGGTGTTAAGATAGGCTCAGGTGTGTATTGTACAACACGGGAAATATAGCCAATATTTTGTAGTAACTGTAAATGGAAAGTAAGCTTTAAAATTGTATAAAAATAAATTTTTAATTTAATAAATAAATAGCTCCCACACAGCAAAAGAAACAATCAACAACATGAAAAGGCATCCTATGGAATGGAAGAAAATATTTGCAAACCACTTATCTGATAGGGGGTTAATATCCAAAATACAGTATATAAGGAACTCATACAACTCAATTGCAAAAAAGAAAACCATCTGATTTTTAAATGGGCAGAGGACTTGAATAAACATTTTTCCAGAGATATACAAATGGCCAAGAAGTACATGAAAAGGTGTTCAGCATCACTTATCATTGGGGAAATACAAATCAAAACCACAATAAGATATCACCTCACACTTGTTAGAATGGCCATGATCAAGAAGACAAGAAATAACAAGTGTTGGCAAGGATGTGGAGAAAAGTGAACCCTTGTTCACTCTTGGTGAGAATGTATATTGGTACAGCCACAATGGAAAGCAGTATGGAAGTTTCTCAAAAAATTAAAATAAAAATAGGACTGCTATATGATCCAGCAATCCCAGTTCTGGGTATACACCCAAAGGACATGAAATTAGGATCTCAAAGAGATATCTGTACCCCAGTGTTCGTTGCAGCATTATTCACAATAGCCAAGATATGAAAACAACCTACATTTCTGTCTATGGATGAGTGGATAAAGAAGATGAGAGAGAGAGAGAGAGAGGTGATACATAGATAGATGCATAGATAGATAGGCATTGTATATGTAATGAAATATTGTTCCACCATGAGAAAGAAGAAAATCTTGCCATTCGCAACATGGATGGACCTTGAGGGCATTATGCTAAGTGAGATAAGTCAGACAGAGAAAGACAAATACTGTATGATATCCCGTACATATGAAATCTACAAAATCCGAACTCACAGAAGCAGACAGTAGATTAGTGGTTGCCAGGGGCTGGGAGGTAGAGGAAATGGGGTGACATTGGTCAAAGGGTACAAACTTCCAGTTATAAGATGAATAAGTTCTGGGAATCTAATATTCAGCATGGTGATTATAATTAACGATGCTATATTATATACTTGAAAGTTGCTAAGAGAATAAAACTTAAATGTTTTCACCACCAAAAAAAAAAAAAGTTAATTATGTGAGGTGATGAAAGTGTTAACTAACTCTATTGTAATTATTTCAAAAATATATGCATGTATCAAACCATCACATTGTACAACTTAAACTTATATGTTACATGTCAATTTCATCTCAATAAAGCTGGGGGGAAAACATACCTTTCCTCTAGACTTGTTTCTATTTTAAGATCAGGCTTCTGCAGGACCATGCCCCTAGGCTTCCTAGAAACCCTTTCATCTAGCTGGGAAGCTCACCTACGCACTGCCTCATATTTTTGAACTTTTAACAAAGGGTCATAAAGCCACACCTTTAATCTGATCTATACTCACAGGCTGTTTTTCACTTTGACAATCTTTTTTTCACTGGATGTGAAAAAAGCTTTTCTTTCCCAACCTAGCAAGTCATAGTCTCTCTATATTTCCTTTAAATTCTTCTGGAAAGTCAGCCAGTTCCTTCTATAGTTCAACCCTTTCTTGCTACGCCGTATCATACTCATCAGTGAGTAATCAGCATTATGCTTGGGTATCTCCTTAGCCAAATACTTTCTATTTTCTGTTTCTATTTCTATTTCTGGGTAATCACAGGCGACAGTTTGCCAATTATTTCACTACATCATAATGAGTCATCATTTTTTCTGTTCCAATAACAATTTCCTCACTGTTTTCCCTACGTATCTTAGCCTTTTCTTAGGGCACTACCCAACTCCTGATACCAATTTCTGGAGCAGTTATCTATTGCCACAATAATGTTGCATGGCAAATCACATCAAGCATTTATTTAGTCTATGAGCCTAAAAGTCAGCTGGTAGCTCAGCTGGGGCTGACTGATCTTCCCCCCGACCCTGCCACGAGCCAACCACAGGTTGAACCTGGGCCCCGGCAATGAAAGCACTGAATCCTAACCACTGGACCACCAGGGAATTCCCAGCACTGACTAATCTTGAATGCCTTGTCTGAGACCACTTTTCTCAGTCCCAAGTGTCTTCCACCGTCCAGCAAGCTGGTCCAGGGTTGTTCTCATGGTCGAGACAGGAGTCCAAGAGAGAACGGAAGCATGAAATGCCTCTTGAAGCCCAGTCTCAAAACTGATACACCATCATTTCTATCGGTCAAAGCAAGTCACAAGGCCAGCTCAGATTCAAGGGATGGAGAAAAGGAATCTACCTATTGATGAGAAGAGCTACAAACTATTATTACAAAGGGTGTAGAAACAGAGAGGATGGAGAATTGGGGCCACTTTTACAATTAATCTAGCGCAGTAACAATCTTGGGAAAAGAGACAAGGCTTGTAACATCATGTTTAGACCTCACCACAGCATTAAATATCTCAGAAGAGATAAGCAAATCTGGAAAATCCCCTTAGAGAAAGAAGCACCTATATCCACCATTAAGTCAGCTCAAGCCCATCTAGTGAGCAGAACATGTAAGGTCTAGAATAATCAGGGGTAATAAAGAGGCAAGAATGACATCATGATTTCCCCAATTGTCCTAAGCCAGGTTCAGATTCTGAGTTGTGGTTTCAACCCATATCCATAAAAGTACTGATTCAGGTCAACATGTGTATTTATCCTTTAAAGGAAGTCTTTGTTCCCAGTAAGGATAAATATCCCACCAGTGCTATTTATTACAGGCTTTTGCAGCCTTTGGGAGAAGAAGATCCAGTCCCTTTCCTTATAAACTCTTCACCTCCTCTTTTAAAATGTTAATTGTATGACCATGGGTTTAAATTCTCTATTTTTTCCTGTAAAAATATACCAACGTGGAGCCCCTGATATCAACTCCCTTAATTGTTTAGTCTGCACCATGACTAAAACTGTCCTCAAATGATTCTGAAATGCTGGCGGTGAGTCAGAAACAAGGATGCTACAAGCCGCTACACAGGAACAGTCTTGGGAGCAATAGCTAACCTGGAATCTATCTTAAATTTTTGCTTTCATCTCCCCACATGAGCACTTCTGTTTAATACACCATAATTTTCTCTAGAGCTATTCTTATCCCTGGATAATGGGAGGGCCTTTCAGCTTCAGCTGGAAGGTGATTTGGGGCCTCAAAAGGCAGGACAGATATCTGCCTCCATAGTATTATAGCAAATTACTGCAATTTCTAGTTCCCCCTCTAGTAATCTATGTTATTATATAAGTCTGGGGATTCTTCTATTAAATATTTGTGATTTTCCAGGCAGCCTGAGGGTGGCAGCAATGGACCTTTGGTCTCCAGACTAGCCTGGGAGCTGTCTTAAAGGAGCCACACACTTAGTCATTGCCCAGATGCTGGGTGAAGCTGTGTTTGAAGCAGCACATAGGCTGGATGTTGTGTTTTATAAATGTGGTGCTTGGACCAGGAAAATAAAAATGCAACCTCGGGGCTTCCCTGGTGGCGCAGTGGTTAAGAATCCGCCTGCCAGTGCAGGGGACACGGGTTCGAGCCCTGGTCCAAGCCCTGGTCCGGGAAGATCCCACATGCCGTGGAGCAACTAAGCCTGTGCGCCACAACTACTGAGCCTGCGCTCTAGAGCCCGCGAGCCACAACTACTGAAGCCCGCACGCCTAGAGCCCGTGCTCCGCAACAAGAGAAGCCACCACAATGAGAAGCCCGCGCACCACGACGAAGAGTAGCCCCCACTCGCCGCAACTAGAGAAAGCCTGTGTGCAGCAACGAAGACCCAATTCAGCCAAAAATAAATAAGTAAATAAATTTATTTAAAAAAGAAAATGCAACCTCATGATCTGTAGGTGAGACCTAATGCCTCAGAATAGCTTCTCCTGACAGGGCAGAGAACGAGTCACTAAACTTATTTACTGATGACCATGAATCATGGCACCACCATGGGGGTCATCACTAGCAAAATCAAAGGCGGAATTTTCTTATATGATGTTTCTCACGTTAATTAGAATAAAGAAAAAGTAATTGGAGAGTCAGTATTTAAGATGAATGTTGCAATATTATGGGACACATAAAAATAATGGTAATGGATATGTAACTATCAAGAAAATTAAGTCACCTAGAGGGGTGGGATAGAGAGGGTGGAAGGGAGACGCAAGAGGGAGGAGGTATGGGGATATATGTATATGTATAGCTGATTCACTTTGTTATAAAGCAGAAACTAACACACCATTGTAAAGCAATTATACTCCAATAAAGATGTTTAAAAATAAAAGAAAATGAAGTATTTATAACCACAATGAAAAACATAGGTGAATCTCATAAAAATAATGTTGTGCGAAAGAAACGAGACACAAGAGTATGTAAAATTCAAAAAAACAAGCGAAATTAAACTACAGTATCAGAATGCACCCCTAGGTAGTAAAACATAAAGAAAAGCAAAGAAATGATTACCATACGTATCAGTATAGTAGTTACCTCTGGGTAGAAAGGAGACAATAGTGATAAGAAGGAGGAAAGGATTCTGGGATACTAGAAATATTCAATTCCTTGACCCAAGTGGTGGTTACATGGACGTTCACTTTGCGATAAATCATTCAGCCATATATTTATATTTTGTATATTTTTTCCTGCATGTTATATTGTACGAAAAAGATTTAGAAAAAAAAAAATGTCCAAGAATAGCCAAAGCAATTTTTTTTAATAACAAGGGAACGTTATTACAAAGTTTTAGTAATTAAGAGGATTGGTATGGGTGAAGATAGGCAAATGAATAAATGGAAAAGAATAAAGAACCACACCCTACGCCCAAAATAACCCATGAATCTAAACTATCTGGGTATATAATAGAGGTGGCATTATAATCACTAGAGAACAAGAAACTTAGGAAGAGACATCCTAGGATGTAATCTTGGGAAAGCCAACAGGAAGCGATCTTGTGAGACTTTCCTTGTAAACATTAAACTGGTTGAAATGTAAAGCAAGGCTCGACTCCGCCCTTAGACATTCTGGGTAGCAGGGGAAGGTTTCAGGTGTGTTTGTTGGCTCTTCCGGCCGCTAGGTGGCACCTGGAAGATCGCAGGCGCGTGGGGATGACTCATGCGCAGTGCTCTTAGGTTCAGCCGCAGACCCTACGCTCGTGCACGTGGGTTTGCCCACAGCGTTGACCCGTGTGCACAGCGCTCACGCACGCGCATTTACGTGCACACCGCTAATCGCGCTGTACCGTTATTCCAGTTTTTCTGAGAGCGGCCGAGCTGACCCCGCGGTCCGGGATGTCCGAGCTGCCCGCAGACAGCAGTGTCCCACCGACGGGCGCGGCGAATGACAACGGCGATGTCCCGCAGGCGGAGGTAGGCGGCGGGAGGCGGGAGCCGGCCCCAGCGCAGCCTGTGGAGGCCAGGGACCGTCCGATGGCGGCGGCCAGGGAAGGTCCAGTGGCGGATGCCAGGGAAGGTCCGACGGCGGCGGCCAGGGAAGCCCGGATTGCAGAGGTTGCCCGATTGTTGGCGGAGCCAGCAGACGAAGAGGGTCCTGAGGGCAGACGCCGGTCCAGGCCCGGGAACAGCCCAGGCCTGGCTGCGTTGCCGTATCTCCGCCTCCGTCACCCACTTGGCGTTTTAGGAATTAATTACCAGCAGTTCCTCCGCCACTATCTGGAACACTACCCGATTGCTCCCGGCAGAATTCAGGAGCTTGAAGGACGGCGCAGGAGATTTGTGGAAGCCTGCAGAGCAAGGGAAGCAGCGTTTGATGCCGAATATCAGCGGAATCCTCAGAGGATGGATTTTGATATTTTAACATTTAGTATAACTCTGACTGCATCTGAAATTATCAATCCTCTGATAGAAGAACTTGGTTGTGATAAGTTTATCGGTAGAGAATAGTTTAGTGATGAAACTACTTCAAGAACCTCTGTGTTCAATACAGTCATACCAATCCTGTAACTTGATTTTAAAAAGTCAAAGTATTTGAGAATAAGGCAAGGCACAGTTGGAACAAAAAAAGGAAGCTTATCAAGAAAAACCATCAGAAAAGAAATAGAAAAAAATAAAACCGTTATGATTCCTGTAATGTCCTCTGAGTTTGTGATTGATCCAGATTCTTTTCCCTGCATTGTCGAAATGTCTTTTAAAATTGCTTCACTAAAGTGAGGAATGTTTTTATATAATTGAGACTTGAAGAAAAACTGCTAATAGAGCCCATAGTGTAAGGTTGATTTTGTGTTTTCTGAGGCATTTCAAATGAAAGGCAAAGTAAATACTGTATATATTACATGATAAATTATGTATTCAAGACTATCGGAAATTTCTGGATTTTTTCTTTCATTCAATTTTTAATACTTTTTTGGTAAATAATCTATTTATAAGCCCCCAAAATATAAAGTGTGCAATGAAAAGTCTTCTATCCCTTTCCCCCCGCCCACCCAGTACCTACCACAATTCCCATCTGTAACCACAGTACCTCTTCTGTCTTTTCAGTTTCCCTATGTATACACAAGCAAATACAAATCTGGGTGGGTTTTTTTTTTTTTCATTTCTTCACAAAAGTTGGCAAATTATATTTATTGATTTATGCATTGCATTTTCAGTAAGAACTTATCTTAAAGATCCTTCCAAACCACTACATTTCCTCATTCTTTTTTAGAGCTGCATTTTATTCCGTTCTGTGGTTATGTTGTAATTTA
Source organism: Eubalaena glacialis (assembly GCF_028564815.1). Lineage (NCBI taxonomy): Eukaryota > Metazoa > Chordata > Mammalia > Artiodactyla > Balaenidae > Eubalaena > Eubalaena glacialis. The sequence continues at coordinate 56,615,832 of NC_083733.1, read as the reverse complement.
CTTAACCAGGAACATACTGATGGGCATTTAGGTTTTTTCCCATCATTTTCTATTGGCCAAAAAAGTTGCTCTAATAGTTAATCTTGTCTGTATATCCCATGGCATGGGCACAAATACAGTATTGCTCTGATTCTAAATGCACTTTTCATATATTGACGTCTCTGAAATTGGGGTGTATCTTACATTTGATGGTGTAATACAGCATTTTCATAAAAATAATGGTGCATATTATAATCAGCAGCTTCTTAGATTCCTTGTTATGTATAATATCTGTAGTACGAATTTCCAGAGGTGAGAATTCTGAGGTGAATGCACTCATGTGAAAGTTTATAGATATTACTAAGTTGCCTTCCATTCATGTTGTACCTCTTCACACTCCCACCAGCAACTGCTGAACATGGACATTTCCCCTGCAGCCTCACCAGCACAGTAAGTCATCAAATGTCTGGATTGTGCCAATCTATATAGTTGGAAAACGGTATATCAGTTTTAATTTGCTTTTCTCTCATTATGAGGGAAGTTAAATATCTTTTCATTTGAGTCATACATATTCCCTTTTCCATGAACTATCTATTCAAAATCTTTTCTCCATTGCTTTCCTGAATAATTTTGTCCTTTCTTTATTGACTCTGTTTACTATTAATGAAATAGTGAGACGAGATATGATAATAGCTTGTAGTGTGAGTTATGGATATTTTTTCCTAGGTTGTCATTTGTCTTTGGTTTTCCTGAAAGCCTTTTGGCATGGAGATTTTTGCTCTTGTTTCCTTTTATCTTTTAAACCTGCAAGATTTGGGGAATTCCCTGGTGGTCCAGTGATTAGGACTCAGTGCTTTCATTGCCGGGGCACGGGTTTGATCCCTGGTCGGGGAACTGAGATTCTGCAAGCTGCGCAGCGTGGCCAAAAAAAAAAAAGAGAGAGAAAAAAAACCTGCAAGATTTTGAAACTCAAGGTTTTCTCGGTGTGTGTGCATGTGTATGTATGTGTGTGGTTTTATTGTTCATATTTGAATTTTTGAACCATTCGGAATTTATCCTGATGTACAATATGAGGTAAGGATCCAAATTTTCTTTTTTAGGTGGCTACCTGGCTGCCCCAACACCAGTTACTAACTAGCCCATCTTTTCCCCACTAACTTTGTTTAAAGATGCCTCTTCATCATGTACTAAACTGTTTTTTAAATTTTTCTAACTAGTTTTACATGTAATAATGCTAAAACCTCTCATTATACTTCATTTTCAGAGTGTTCTGGCTATTTTTGTTTATTTATATTACTACGTCAACCTCAAAGTCAGCTCACCTTATTTCAAAGTTCTTTATTAGAATCACATTATATTTAATAAATCGAAGATAACTGCCATCTCTAAGATATCCAAATTATTTATTTTTCCATTTTTTAAAGACTTTCTTTGTATCCTTCAGAAGAGTATTAATGTTTGTCCTTAAATTAATGTTCCTAAAGTAGGTCTTTTACAGGTCTAATCATTTATTCCTAGACATTTTATCTTTTATGTTTTTTCTATAGTAAATGAGGATTATCTCTGTTATATTTTCTAAAAGCTTGCCTATGTATTTGAAAATAATTCATTTCTGCATATTTATTTAATAGCCTGTTAACATACTGAATTCTCTTACTGTTTTACAGTAGTTTTTCATTTGAATCTCCTAGATTGGGGAACAAGTCATATGCAAATAGTGACAGTATTGCCTCTTTTATAATTTTTATACTTCTGACTTCTTTCTCTTTATTTATACATTAGACAGAAGGTACTTTATTGGTACCTTCTGTCTAATGTAAAATAATATGAATGATAGTGAAGCATCATTAACTTGTCCTGATTTTGTAGAAATTCTTCACATATCCATCTCTCACTATTTGTACATGTGTGTGTTTTATCAAGAGTGGTTATAGAATTTTGTCAAAGGCCTTTTCATAATCCATGAAGGTGTTATTTTTATATCTACCACCATGATTGCATTCTTCAAATGATCCTTATTCACAAATGAGATATAATCCTTTTTTTTTTTTTTGCCTCGCCAAGTGACTTGCAGGATCTTAGTTCCCCGACCAGGGATTGAACCCGGGCCCGGCAGTGAAAGCACCAAGTCCTAACCACTGGACCGCCAGGGAATTCCCTTGGCCACTTCTTAGATCCCATTTCTATGAGAGCTCCATGCGCATGAACTAAATTTTGTTTCTTTTTCTCCTGTTAATCTGTCTTGTGTCAATTTTATTATTAGTCCAGCCACAAGACCTCAAGTTGGGTCCAGGGGAAAATTTCCCCCTCCCTGACAGTTCCTTCATATGTTTCCAATCAAATCCACTCACACGACAGACCCCTTCACTTTGGTAGACTTGAGTGAAAATCTGTGGGGTCGCAGGGCTGGGGTCACCCCCTGGAGGACAAGCCTCCCCACCTGGCTGGTTCCTTTCAACTTCTCCCCTTCCCTCCTCTTCACCTTTCATCTCAGGAGCAAAATCAAGTCCTCTTCTTGTCTCTCAAAGCATTTTAAGGAGTCTCTTCTCTTGCTTGAACAATTTCAGCTGCAGTGTCAACACATACAGTGGCTTCTTCCCCAGAGTTTAGCCAAACTCCCCAGGTCAGGAACACAGTCATCTGTTACAGACACCATAGCTCTAAGTTCAGGGGTCCCCAGGCCACTCCCACGTCTGACCAGCTGGCTACAAGTTTGAGGATTCCCAGTTCCCATGCAGTTTCAATAATTTGCTTAAAAAAAAAGACTCACAGAACTCAAGAAAGCACTACAGTTATGATTACAATTTCATGATAGCAAAGGATACAAATCATAACCAGCTAAAGGGAAAGATGAGTAGGGCCAAGTCTGGGAGGGTCCCAAACATGATATTACTGCTATCCTCAGGGATGCGTCATCCTCCGGCACATGCAGAGCATTTACCAACCAGGGACGCTCACCGAGCCCTGAAGTCGGGACGAAATCGCGAGGCTTAAACCCTCTAAGACTCTCAGGGATGGCCCAAGGGGTCCCCCCCACCCCGAGTAACAAAGACACTCCTATTGTAATGGGGATGGGGCGGCCGTTACCGCGCGACCGTTACCAGGCAACCGTTGCCCTGTAACAGAACAGGTCCCTCGCATAGCTGCCTCTGGCGCTACAGTTACCAGGCAACCGTTACCGGGAGACCGCTAATGCGGGACAGTTAGAGCGAGACCGCTAGCCTGGCCGGTTAGAGGGCCCCTTCTGCCAGTCAGGCGGTTGGTGGTTCTCTGGGGGAAAATGAGGTAAGAGGCGGATCCCGGCCTTCTCCCGGGGGCCCTCCAGGCACTCTGGCCTTGGGCCAGCAGGTGAGCTGGGGGGCTGGGGATAGGCTGGGGTCTGTGTCCTGCAGGGCTCCAGAGCCCTCGCCAAGGCCTCCCACTGGCCGGGCCCAGGCCTTGAGGCCGCGGTGAACCTCGCCCCCATCCCCACCTCTGCGACCTAATGGCAGCGGCAGTCTGCGTGGGACGCAGTTTGCGGGACCTGGCCCCCGTCGTTTGGGCGGCCTGAGGAGCCTGAGGGCTGGCTGGGTCCTAGGCGCCTGGCTCCCTCAGTGATGACAGCTGTGCAGGGTCTGGGGAGCTGGTCCTGAGGTCACTGCCAGCTGGGATCTGCCTCTTCAGCCGGGAGGATCCAGACTGGGTGGCGGACGAATGTTCCTGGGCAGGGTAACCGGCCCCCGCAGGGACCCCCTCCTCTTAGCCAGGACCTGGACCTCGGAGGGTGAAAGTGGAGCCTTGGGACCTTGCCCTTTCTTGTCAGAACAGAGAATAACATTTGTTGGGTGGAGATATACAGGAACATCATTACCTGACCGTGACCTGACCTCAAGAACAAAGGATCTGAAACCAAGAAATTTACAACTAACCATGCCCCTCCCTCACCATTGCTATAAAAGGGCTTTGCTGAAAGCTTTCAGGGAGTTTAGGGTTTTTCAGGCATGAAACACCCATCTCCTTGCATGGCCCTGCAATAAACCTTTCTCTGCTCCAAACTCGGATGTTTTGGTATTGTTTGGCCTCACTGTGCATCGGGCACACAGACTTGCATCGGTAACACTATCGCTGGAAATTCCAAAGATTTATAGGTTACCTTCTGGGAATTAGGGACAAAGTCCAGTCAAATTAACACGATGGTTCTTCCAAACCAATACTGGCCTCTCTTTACGAATTCTGGGGGAAATGAGTCTCTTTCCCCTAATATTGATGTTCCAGTTATCTCCTGCTGTGTAACTAACCACCCTAAAACTTAATGGCTTTAAGCAACAACCATTTTATCACTGCTCACTCTTCTGTAGGTTGACCGAAATCAGCTCAGCAGTTCTGCTCCACGTGATGTTGGCCAGGAGCTCAGCTGGGCTGGAATGTCCAGGACAGGTCACTCACATGCCTGTCATATTGGTGGGAAAAGTCTGGAAGACTGGGCCTCTCCCTTTACGCAGTTCCAAACCCTCTTCCTCTCCACCTTGCTCTGCAATAGTGTAGCCAGATTTCTTATGTGGTGGCCTCAGGGCTTCCAAAAGTGCAAAGGTGGGAAGCTGCCGGGCCTTCTGAAGGCTCAGGCCCAGAGCTAGCACACATCCGCCTCATTCTGTGGGTTACATAGGCCCAGCCCATTTCAGGGAGGGGAGGCAATACCCAAGGAAGTGAATCCTGAGCACTGTGGTTTATGGGGAGCCATCTTTGGAAACCGGTCACCACAGATGATATAACCACCATCGCCATTGGTTGAGAGTTTATGGTGATCCAGGCATAGATCTTGGTGCTTTATTTATGGCATCTCACAGAATTCTCACCATGGTGTGAGGTAAAGAGTATTAGCATATCCATTTTATAGATGAGAAAACTGAGGCTTACTAGCTGTATCAATCAGGGTTTTTCTGAGAAATAGAACCAATAGGAAAGCCATGTTCTAGGCACGTGGACTTCTGTCTTTCTGTGTGTGTGTGTGTGTGTGTGTAATGTATATTGTATATGTATACATATATATTGTATATACAGAGAGAGAAAGAGATCTTAAGGAATTAGCTCACAGGATTGTGGAGGCTGGCAAGTGCAAAATCTGTAGGGCAGGCCAGCAGCCTGGAGATTTAGGTAAAGTTAATGTTGTGGTCCTGAATGTGAAGGCTGGAAACTCAGGTAGAATATCTATGTTGCAATCTAGAGGAGAATTCCACTTTTTCAGGAAACTTTAGTTTTTGGTCTTACGGAACTAAGATCCCGCAAGACGCTCCGCACAGCCAAAAAAAAAAAAAACACACACCTTCAAGTGATTAGATGAGGCAAGTCTGCTTTATTTAGAGCCAACTGTTTATAAATCTTAATCACTTCTAAGAAATATCTTTACAGCAACATCTTAGACTAGTGTTTGACCAAACAACTGGTCATCATAGTCTAGCCAAGTGGACACAGAATTTATCATCACACTTACCCAAGTTCACACAGCTAAGAAGCAGTAGAATTAGGGCTCAAACCCAGCTTTCTTGCCTCCAAAACTCATACTAATAATCAATTCATCAGTGATTGCCAAAACGGACCACCTTTAGAAATGGAGTGCTGACCAGAAAATTTTTTCCCAGGACTCCACTCTGACTCTAGAAGACACTTCTTGAGATGGCTACCCACTATGTTCTCCTTTCTCCAGGAATCTCACCCCACCCTCTTAATGCTATTTGACCTTTGTGACGTCACTTCCCCTCCAACTATAGTTGATTTGATCAACGGTGGCACTTCAACTAGGCTGAGCCAATGAGATACTCGAATACTGGAGCTGGACTGTCACGGTTCAAATCCCTACTCCACTTTTTACCAGCAGTGAGCCCTAAGGTGAATTACTCTACTTCTCTGGATCAGTCTTTCATCTGTAAAATGGGGGTGATGTTAACAATATCGACAGTTACATTATGAAAAATTATCCAAAGCCTACAAGTAAGACAAGTGATGACTTCATGTCCTTTCTTTCCTTTTTTTTTTTTAAATTAATTTATTTTTGGCTGCATTGGGTCCTCGTTGCTGTGCGCGGGCTTTTCTCTAGTGGCGAGCGGGGGCTACTCTTCGTTGCGGTGCGCGGGCTTCTCACTGCGGTGGCTTCTCTTGTTGCGGAGCACAGGCTCTAGGCGCGCAGGCTTCAGTAGTTGTGGATCGCAGGCTCTAGAGCGCAAGCTCAGTAGTTGTGATGCACGGCCTTAGTTGCTCCGCGGCATGTGGGATCTTCCCCGCCCAGGGCTCAAACCCGTGTCCCCTGCATTGACAGGCAGATTCTTAACCACCGCGCCACCAGGGAAGCCCTTCATTTTTTAATATTTTTAAAAATCATTAGGGAAGTCCCTGGCGGTCTAGTGGTTAGGACTCCGAGCTCTCACTGCCGAGGGCCCGGGTTTGACCCCTGGTCAGGGAACTAAAATCCCACAGGCCTGTCCGGCGCAGCCACCAAAAAAAAAAAAAAAAAAAAAAGTTACATGTTAACAGTTTTAAGAAAAATAACTGTTTCAGAAGAATGACGTCAGCAACATGGCCGATGAAAAACTCTGTCTCTTCTATCTACAACCGCTAAAACATCCAGAACACAACAAAGGTACCTCTGTCCAACACACCACGTGTCCAGAGAATTCACACATCTGTACACCTACAGGGGGATGTACAGGTACACACAGAGGAGGCGGAACTGAGGGAACAGTGAGGTTGTTCCTGCAAACCCAGCCCTCCTGCCATGGCAGCTGAGCCCGCAGCCCCAGAGAGCCAGTAATAATAGCAGAGAAAGCGGCACACACGACTCTAACCTCCCAGCAGCAGCGGTGCCCACAGTCACCGGTTGCAGTGGAGCCTGAGGTCCCATCCCCCCAGCTGCTGAGGCATCCACAGTTCTGTCTCCTGGCCACCCACCCGCAGCGGTGGAGCCGGCAAACCTTACAACACTGGCTGAGGCGCCAGGTGCAACACCGCTCCCCCGCCGCCCTCGCCACCCTCGCCCTCCCCCAGGGGCGGAGTCTGCAAGGGGTGGGGATCCTGAATGTAAGAGACGAGCACACCATCTCCGAGCCCCAGGCGGAAACACCAGCAACACTGGCAGAAACAAGGCACCAATGACCCCGGAGGCACAAGGAGCAATAAGGAGGGCTTGAAGCAACAATAAAGGCAGTGGAGTGTGGAAAATGCAGACTCTCAAATGTAACCGGAGGCAGCGCAGGGAAGAGAAACCCAAACCTTGTGCTATAGCACCACCTACTGGAAAACAGAAGAAACGCCTCAATTTTTTTTTTTTTTTTCTCTTTCTTTTTGGCCTTGTCCCTTGGCTTGCCAGATCTTAGGTCCCCCACCAGGGACTGAACCGGGGCTATGGAAGTGAAAGCGCCGAGTGCTAACCATTGGACCGCCAGGGAACTCCCTGAAACGCCTCAATTTCTAACCTGTTAAATCGTTAGCATCAAGCAGAAAGGTGTCCCCTACTTCAGATGCATCGGCAGAGGAGCAACTCATCAAGCACCATGAAGAACCACGGTAACACTGTAACAGGAAAGAAAATGACAATTCTCCAAAAACCAAACTTAAAGTCGCAGACTACTGAGATCTCACTGATGGAGAATTCAAAATAGCTCTATGAAGAAACTCAAGGAGCTACAAGAAAACTCAGAAAGGTAGTTCAGTGAGCTCAGGAATAAAATTAATGTACAGAAGAAATACTTTACCAAAGAGATTGAAACTCTAAAGAAGAATCAAACAGAAATTCTGGAGCGGAAGAGCTCAATAAACGAGATGAAGAATGCATTAGAAAGCATTGGAAATAGAGCACACTACATGGAAAAGAGAATTAGCAAGCTTGAAGATAGAACTCTGTGATACAAGTAGAAGAGGAAAGAGAAATAAGATTTTTTAAATGAGGAAACCCAGCAAGGCTCAGATTCAGATTTGATGGAGAAATCAAAAGCTTTACAGACAGGCAAAAGCTAAAAGAATTCAGCACCATCAAACCAGCTTTACAACAAATGTTAAAGGAACTTCTCTAAGCAAAAAAAAAAAAAGGCCACAACTAGAAAAAAGAAAACTATGGAAAGAAAAGGCTCACCGGTGAAGTCAAACGTACAGTAAAGGTGGGAAATCATCCACACACAAAGCTAGTAGGGAGGTTAAAAGACAAAAGTAGTAAAATCTGTATCCACAATGAGCAGTTAAGGGATACACAAAACAATTAGATGTAAAATATGATGTCAGAAAACAGTAATTGTGGGACTTCCCTGGTGGCACAGTGGTTGGGAATCCGCCTGCCGGTGCAGGGGACACGGGTTCGAGCCATGGTCTGGGAGGGTCCCGCATGCCGCGGAGCAACTAAGCCCGTGCGCCACAACTACGGAAGCCTGCGCGCCTAGAGCCCGTGCACCACAACGAAGAGTAGCCCCCGCTCACCGCAGCTAGAGAAAGCCTGCGTGCAGCAGTGAAGACCCAGTGCAGCCAAAAATAAATAAATAAATAAATAAAATATTAAAAAACGGAAATTGTGAGGGGAGGAGACTACAAATGCAAGGTTTTAAAAATGCATTTCTAATTAAGAGATCAGCAACTTAAAACAATCACGTATCTATATAGACTCCTATACAAAAACCTCATGGTAACCGCAAACCAAACCTCCATAATAGATATACATACAAAAACGAGAAAGGAATCCAAACCTAACACTAGAGATAGTCATCAAATCACAAAAGAAGAGAACAAAAGAAAGGGGAAGAAAAGACCTTCAAAAACAAATCCAAAGCAATTAACAAAATGGCAATAAGAACATACATATCAGGAATTCCCTGGCAGTCCAGTGGTTAGGACTTCACGCTCTCACTTCCAAGGGCCCGGGTTCGATCCCTGGTTGGGGAACTAAAAATCGCATAAGCCTCATGGTGCAGAAAAAAAAAAAAATACATATCAATAATTACCTTAAGGGGCTTCCCCTAGTGGCGTAGTGGTTGAGAATCTGCCTGCCAATGCCGGGGACATGGGTTCGAGCCCTGGTCTGGGAAGATCCCACATGCCGCAGAGCGGCTGGGCCCGTGAGCCACAACTACTGAGCCTGCGCGTCTGGAGCCTGTGCTCCGAAATGGGAGAGGCCGCGGCAGTGAGAGGCCCGCGCACCGCGATGAAGAGTGGCCCCCGCTCGCCAGAACTGGAGAAAGCCCTCGCACAGAAACGAAGACCCAACACAGCCAAAAATAAATAAATTAAAAAAAAAAAAAAAAAAAAAGCTTCACTGCTGTGCATTTAAAAAATAAAAAATAAAAATAAAAAAATAATTACCTTAAATATAAAGGCACTAAATGCTCCAAGATTTGCAAAAATGTAAAACAGTGTCACTTTTCTCACTAAATTATTTTTTGGGGAAAATGATTGTTTTCATAAAAAATATTATTTATGTTAACATGTAATGGGCTTATTGTTTTAAATTGGTTTTAGAATTTCTCAGTTTTAATTCCTAAGATATGAATAACAGTGGATGAATCCACATAAACAAAAGCTGTTTGGGACGATCGATAACTTTTACAAGCGTAGGTGGGCCTGAGACCAAACAATTTGAGAATTGCTGCTCTGAGCTTGGCAATCCCATTCCTATTTGCTAGGGACTGATTGGCCTGAGATGGACATTTGACCCCAGTATGGCCAATCAGATTTAACAGCATATCTGCTAAACCTCTGGAAAGGACTTTTCTCCTTGAAAATGCAGATTCTATTTTACAATCAATTAATAAACATATTTTTTAAGTTCTCTATTTATTTATTTATTTTTGGCTGTGTTGGGTGTTCATTGCTGCGCGCGGGCTTTCTCTAGTTGCGGCGAGCGGGGGCTACTGTTGTTGCGGTGCGCGGGCGTCTCATTGTGGTGGCTTCTCTTGTTGCGGAGCACAGGCTCTAGGCGCGCGGGCTTCAGTAGTTGTGGCACAGGGGTTCAGTAGTTGTGGCTCGTGGGCTCTAGAGCACAGGCTCAGTAGTTGTGGTGCACGGGCTTAATTGCTCCGCGGCATGTGGGCTCTTCCCAGACCAGGGCTCGAACCCATGTCCCCTACATTGGCAGGCGGATTCTTAACCCCTGTGCCACCAGGGAAGTCCAGTTCTCCTTTTTTTTTTTTTTTTTTTTTTTTCAGTTCTCCATTTTTAATACAGTAAATATCAATAGATACAGCCCACATAAACAAATGTCCTCAATTTTTATAAATAAAAAAGATCTTGAGACCAAAAAGTTTAAGACACTCTGAACTAATCCATGTAGAATGTTCTAATGGCACATTGTTAAGAACTCCAAAATGTCCATCTTTATTATTAATATGGTGATGACTAATAGAATCTAATGTCATAGCCGAAACCCTCAGTTAAGACTGTACTCGTGTTCCATTGCTGCATAACAAATTTTTGCAAATTTGGGAGCTTAAAACAACATATATTTTATTAAATCTCATAATTTCCACGGTCAGGAATCCAGACATGGGTTAGCTGGGTCTCTGCTCAGGGTCTCACCAGGCTGAAATCACGGGGTTGGCCAGGACTCCCATCTCACTTGAGGTTTCCATGCTTATTCCTACCGTGGACAGAGTTCAGTCCCCTGCAGTTGTAGGACTGAGATCCCCACCATCTTGCTGGCTGTCAGCCAGAGGTCACTCTCAACATCTAGATGTTATCCTTCTTAGGCCAAGTGGCCTTCTCACAACAAGACACAACTTCTCACAACTTCTTCGAAGCAAGCGGGAGACTTTCTTCTGATGCTTCTTGTCTCTTTGAAGGGCTCGCCTGATTAGGTCAGGCCCACTCAGGATAATCTTCCATTTGCTTAACTCAAACTCGGTGCGAAATTCTTTTTGTCATATGATGTGACATAGTCAAGGGAGTGAGAGCCCATCATATTCACATGTCCCACCCACACTCAAAGAATGGGGATTATATGAAGGTGTGGGTCTTTGAGGGTCACCTTAGAATTCTGCCTACCATAAAAACCTTTATTGAAGTATTTATTACCTTATTATGATTTCTTATCACGTTTATCTTATGACATATTAAGAAATCAGGTACTTCCCTGGTGGTCCAGTGGCTGGGACTCTGTGCTCTCAGTTCAGGGGGCCCAGGTTCAATCCCCGGTGGGGGAACTAGATCCCACACGCTGCAACTAAGAGTTCGCATGCCACGACTAAAAGATACCGCGTGCCGCAATGAAGATCCCACGTGCTGCAGCTAAAACCCAGTGGAGCCAAATAAATAAATATTAAAAAAGAAAAAGAAAAAAAGAAATCTAGAGTCAAACCCTTTGACTCACTCACTGCTCTCACTCACTCACACACTCCCAATGCTAGTGTATTTGTTAGGATTGGGGCTTGACGGTGCCCCAACTGTTGCTTCCTATCTCTACTCAATCTCTGTTGAATCATTCCCTGTCTCAAAATCAAGATGGCTTTGTGGATGAGACCAAGCCGCAGAAAACTGTATGCATTATCAGTGAGATCAGAAAAAGGTAGCAGGAAACTAGTGAGCTGGAGGTGAGGTAGGAGGAGTACGTGGGCAGGAGGCAGGGCATTGTCTTGGAGTCACAGCAGAAGACTGCGTGAGGCTTCTGGGAAAGTTTCGCTTTCTTAAGAAAGTGACCCCGCAGGCATGTCCTTGCTTTCTTCTACCCTCTTCTGCCTGGAATACAGACATAATGGGTAGAGGTGCAACAATGAAACCACATGCATGAGCCCCAAAGCCAACACATCATCCCATGTTAATGATGGCAGAAAAGAAATGTAGAAAAACTCTAGGTCTCCCATGGCATTGCTGGACAGCTGGCTGTCCCCAGTCCCCTCCCCCCAGTTCATGAGCAAAACAATTCGTTTTTTTGATTGTGTGAGCCACTGGCAGTCCAGCTTGCTGTTACTCGCAGGAAAGAGCACTCCTAACCAAAATCTACCTCTAACTGAAACCTATGGATTCTGTGCCAGACTTTGGAAATTTCACGATTAAGCAGTATTGTACCCTCATTTTACAGAGGAGGAAACTGAGACTCAGAGAGGTAATGTCCCCTTGTTGGAGGTCACACAGAAACTCCGTGGTAAAGGTCTGGCTCCCACACCTTACACTGGACCTTCTGGCATGTGCCCAGTGACCCCACAGAGCCAGATGTAGGGTAGGGGGCTCATCAATGTCCACTGAATGCACAAATGGCCCTCTCCCAGGTCACTGAGATCCCTCCCAGCACTGAGATTCTGAGGCCTGTGGGTTTAGAAAGCAGACTCCGACATGTAATGAAGTTTGAGATGTCAAGGGTTTGAGGCTTGCCACCATTCCTATTTCTGTCTCAACCCCTAAAAACGCCAACGAGATGGGAAGTTTTCAAATTCCAAACCAGGGCAAGGGAAATGAAGATGCCACAAAAGAAAGGAATTGACCTCGACAGCATGAGGAGTAGAGGCTAGACCATCGGGAGCAAAGCTGGGGAGCAACAGGGCTAGCCTTCTGTTCAAAGCTGGCCTTCCCTCCCCCAACCCGGGTCCAGGAGATGCTGGGAGCACAGTAGCAGGTAGCAGGCAGTTCCACAGACGTCAGGAGTGAGTGTGGCAACAGCAGACACAGTCAGACCAGAACACAGGGAGGCGGACTCTGTATGTATTTCCCTCTTCACCCCTCCCGACCCCACCCCAGCCCCAGCCACCATCAGAAAAGGACCTGACTTGGTAACATTTCAGCCCTTCTCGCCATCCTGCTGAGGCTCCTGAGATGGGGAAATAGGAGAGAAAAAATTTTTTAATAATAAAAACAACAGCAACTCCAAAAAAAAAAAATAGCATTTGTAGGGCTCACTATGTGTCAGGCACTGTTCTAATGCTTTTTCATGGATTACAATGCCCGCCGGAGTCTCCTTGACATTTTTCAAGCACATCAGACACACTCCTACTACACGACCTTTGCACTTCCTGCTCCTTCTAACCAGAATACTTTCCCCCAGACATCCACATGGCTCAATCTCTTACATCCTTCAAGCGCTTAAATAGCACCTTCCCATGAGGTCTTCCCTGACCACGCAACTTAGAGTTGCAAAAAATTCCCAGCAGCCCCCAAGCCCCTTCCCCACTTTATTTTTCTTCTCATCACTTATCTCCTTCTAAAATGCCTTCTATTCGCTTGGGTCTTATTCATTGTCTGCCTCCCTGGCAAGAATGTCAGCTCCACTAGGGCAAGGGTTTGTCTGTTTGGTTCACTGCTGTATCATCCCCAAGGCCTAGAACAGTACCTAGTGGTGTTCAGCAAATACTTCAATAAAATGAAATCCAATGAGGTTAAAGACACATGACTCAAAACAGGCCAATGAGAGCACTACATTATCTTGGGCCTCGGTGATCGTTTCAGGGATGGCCTGTGATTTAATCCATGCCAATGGGAATCTTTAGCAGGATTTATGGTGTATTTATGATGAGTACACCAAAACTCATCAACTTGTGTACTTTAAACACGTACTGTTTCTTATACATCACTTACATCTCAATAAAGTTGAAAACAATTGTAAAAAATAGATATGCAATAGACAAAGTATTAAATCAGTAGCAGCTTGCAAATGTCTATGTAGTAAGTGGTTTATTTTTTTGTTTGGTTGATTTTTTGTTGGTTTTTTTTGCCGCACCGTATGGCGTGAGGAATCTTAGTTCCCCGACCAGGGATCGAACACTGTGTGTCCCCTGCACTGGAAGTGTGATGTCCTAACCACTGGACTGCCAGGGAATTCCCTGTAGTAAATGGTTTTAAAAGTCCAGTATTGGTGGAAAATAAATTATTGTGTCTATGCTTTAATACCTTAAGACAACGTTAGCAATAGAAGTTTCTGCGATGATGGATTCCATGTTCTATATCTGTGCTATCCAATACAGCAGCCACATGTGTCTGTATTTGAAATGCGGCTAGTGTGACTAATAACTGAATTTTTAATGTATTTAATTTTAATTAACTCCACTATAAGTTGAAAAGTCACATGCTGTTATTGGACAGCACAGCTTTATAACTAAAAGCTAAAAAAAAAACCAAAACCCTAAAGCTCTTTTGAAAAGAATGTATAGTTGTCATACACTGAGCCCTGCTCTGAGCCGTGCACTGTTTATTACCTTATAAGAGGCCTCTTATGGAATAATCTCAACAACCCCATTTTACAGATGAGAAAACTGAGGCTCAGAAAAGGATGTAGATGACTTATCCTGATTATAACAGTGAGGACTGGCTGAGCTAGGACTGGGGCTAGGGTGTCTTTGACTCCAAGACAGGCCCCTGCCTCCTGCCCACCCACCCACTTATCCACAGCCCAGCCTCCACCCCTCCCACCTCACCTCCCTCACCTCACCTCTAGCTCACCAGTTGCCTGCTACCTTTTCTTGATCTCCTCATTGATAAGGCTCACAATTTTCCGCAGCTTGATCTCATCCACAAAGCCATCACCTTTCTGGGCACAGAAGGGAAAGAGCACAGACACGTATGTCTCCCATCCCCTGGGACCCCAGCTCCAGCCTCCCTCCCTGTCCAGGACCCTTGCTCAGAATCACCTTCTTTGAATGGACCAGTTTCCCATCCACGAACACTTCAAATTCCCCTGTAGCCTGGGCAGATATGTCCTCCTCCTGGGGAGGGAATGGTGGAGGTTGGGGGAGGTTAAGAACTCCCCTCCAAGTTCCCTGGGGGTCTTGGAGACCTGACCACCACCACCCCCAACTCTCCCAGGCCACCAGCACACTCACAAAGAGTAGACAGTTTGGAAATTGCTGCTCCAGACTCTTTTTCAGTAGGATATACTGTGGGGAAGAGATGGAATCGTGTAGTCACAGGATCACAGGATCACAGGTCTTAAAAGGAGGGAAAACAGGAACTTCTTCCAGACTTCATGACCCCACTCCCCCCACCTCTAAAGTCAAAACTACTCACCCGAAGTCCATAGCTTCAGAGGCCACTGGAGGCCAAGGGCAGAGAGGAGGGAGGCAGAGAGGTGGAAGGAAGACACCGCATCAGTATCTCAAGTCCAGAGGGACACTGAACAGCTAAGTGAGATCCCATCCCTCCCCTGCTCAGAAGCCCCTCATAGTGCCACCTCACTCAGGGCAAAAAAATACAGTCCTCCCCATGGCCCACAAGCCCCCACAGGATCTGCCCCCATCACCTCTCTGCTCCATCTCCTCCCACTGACCCCCTGGCTCCAGCCACTTCCAACACTCCTGGCTCTTCTTCCAACACTCCAAGCATGCCTTGCCTCAGGGCCTTTGCACTGGCTCTTCCCTCTGCAGAATGCTCTTTCCCTGGTATCTGAATGGCTCCTTCTCTCCCCTCTTTCAGGTCTTTGCTCATATATCACCTCCTCAGTGAGGTCTTCCTGACTACCCCAGCTAAAATTGTGACACCCCCGCCCCGCAAGATGCCTTTTGTCCATAGCACTGATCACCTTCTAAGATACGAGATAATTTGCCATGTGTCGTATTTATTGTCCATCCCTGCCCCTCCACACCAACCAGAATGTCAGTGCCACAGGCATCTCTGTCTTATTCACTGCTGTGTCTCTGATGCTGAGAGCAGGGTCGGCACATGGTTGGTGCTGAATAAATGGTTGTTGAATGAATAAAATAATGAATGAGTCCATGGAGTCAGGGAAAGAGACAGAAAAGAGGAGATGGGCAGAGAAAGAGAGAGGGGGGAGATGGGAAAAGAGAGATAGAGAGAAGGAGAAAGAGACCCACACCACAAGGGGAAAGGAAAAGAGGCAGTGAGTTGGAGAGGGAGCTGGAGAGCTACAGAGAAGGACCAGAGCAAAAGAGACACAGCAGGGGACTGGAGGGGAAGACAAAGCCCCTCCCTGGGCCACATTCAGCCCTGGGTCTCAGGGAGGTCAAGGAAGGTCACTGCTGTTTACTATTGTCATGGACACAAAGATTCAGCTCTGAGACCACAAAGACAGACTGAAGCCGGCCTCCTTTGGCCTTTGCACTGGCTGCTCCCCTTCCCCCCTTGTTACCCCGATCCCCCTATTCCTACCCTCCCCTCCCCACCCCACTTAGTAGTCTCATCACTGAGATGTAGCCGCCTAAGACCCACCTCCTGAGAAAGGCTGTCCCTGAACACTCAGTTTCTGAAGTTCTCCCACCCCTTGTCCTCCCTCAGGGCTCTCTGCTCCCCCCTCCCGCCCACCCCTCCCACCCCCAGGGAAGCATGGCTCTGCTCAGCCCTCTATCCCCAGAAGGCCTGGCCCCTGACCGGCAGGACAGTGAATGAATTCAGAGCTCTCTAGTCCCAAAGAGAATGGCAGGTAGAGCCTACCCCCTGCAGCCCTTTCCCCACGGGGAGGAAGCAGGTGTGGGCGGGGACAGCCCCTCACCAGTACACCACTCGAATCATGATCTTGCTGTCCACGTGGATGTTCTTGCTGGTGGAGGCGAACGCATTGGTAGAAATCGGTAAGGCGACAGCTAACGACGGGATGGCCCCCAGGTTGGGCGTCCCCGGGATATGTCCAGAAGAGGAATCTGTCAACTTGGTGGCTGATAGGTCTGCCCTCAGAGTGGACCCAAGGGGGGGGCCCAGTAAATCGGTGGCCAGTGGAGTAAGGGCAGGAAAGGGCTCTTGGATGGGACCAAATCCACTGGTGACAGATGGGACGTGCTTCACCCTCAAGGTTGGCTCAGGATCCTTATCAGGTGACAAAGTGAGCTCGGGTTCAGGTTCCTGGGGCGGATCCGAAGATAGGGCCGAGTTCGGAAGGGATTCCGAGGCAGGAACCAGGACCTGAGATGGGGTCGGGGTTGGGATCCGGGCCGGAGTCAGGATCCGGACAGGAGTCGGGGACCGGACCGGTGTCGGGGTCCGGACCGGGGTCAGGGTCCGGACCAGAGTCGGGGTCCGGATCGGGCCCAAGGCCGGGACCAGAGTCGGAGTCCGAACCTGGATCGAAGTCCTGACCGGGGTCGTACCCCGGGCCAGAGTCGAGGCCCGGACCGAGGCCGACGGCCGGACCGGGGAAGGAGCTGGGGCCGGCGCCTGGTTGTTCATGGGGGATAGGGGCGCACCCCAGGTAGCCCGGGTTGGGATCCTGCCCAACCCTCCTGCCTTGAGTGGGGAGAGCCTCATCCGCACCGGGTTCTAAAACGGGAGGCAAACACAATGGGGCGCTATTACACGGGGTTCCATTCAGCGCGCAGGTTCTATTGCCCTGAGCCGGGGATGGGGCAGAGGCCTCTGGATCTTCCCTGATAATTCTCATCCCCCAAATCCCTACCTCCAGATTGCCAGTGTCCTTAACATTCAGGCGTTCACTATATGTTCATTGAGTGCCTGCTATATGCACAGTCCTGTACTGGGTGACTCTGGGGCCAGGGCAGTCAGGAAAGCCGAAGTCCAGTTATCAGGTTCCCTGTCCAGTAGAGGAGATATACCCCTTACCAAACAGTGACAGCCCAGTGAGGTCAGGGCGAGGGTGGAGGAGGCACAGGCAGAGGGGATAGAGATATGGTGAGGAAACACAGGGACTTGTGGGATCCCAAAACAGGTGTTAGAACCAGTCTGGGGGCAATCAGAGAGGGCTTCCTAGAAGAGGTGACAACTGAGAGACCTGGAGAAAAATAATAACAACAATAACAGATTTTACATTCACGTAGCGCTAAGTGCTACACACATGCCCCCAGCTGGTAAGTGGCAGAGCCAGGATTCAAACGGCAGCCATCAGACTCTAGGGTCCTGACACAGAACCCTGTGTCAAGGGCTCTATCACACTGAGTTCCTCCAGGGTGGGAACTTGTCTCGTTCACTGCTGAATCCTCAGCTCCTAGAACAAGGCCTGGCACACAGTAGGCACTCAATAAATGTCTTTTTATTTTGAAATAGTTTTAACACTCGTGAGAAGTTGGGAAAAAAGTACAGAGAATTCCTGTGTAACTTTCACCCAGTTTTTCCCAATAACAACATCTTATGTAACCACAGTACATTGTCAAAACCTATTGGTCCAATACTATTTTTTTTTTTTTTTTTTTTTTTTTTGCCTGCACTGGGTCTTTGTTGCTGCACAGGCTTTCTCTAGCTGTGACAAGTGGGGGCTACTCTTCGTTTTGGTGCGCGGGCTTCTCATTGCAGTGTCTTCTCTTGTTGTGGAGCACGGGCTCTAGGTGCAGGCTTCAGCAGTTACAGCACGCGGGCTCAGTAGTTGCGGTGTGTGGGCTCAGTAGTTGTGGCGCACAGGCTTAGTTGCCCTGAGGCATGTGGGATCTTCTCGGACCAGGGATCAAACCCATGTCCCCTGCATTGGCAAGTGGATTCTTAACCGCTGGACCACCAGGGAAGTCCAATCCAATACTATTAGGTCAGGTACAGATCTTATTCAGATTCATGGAAAGGTTTCAAAGAGAAGCCCACTGTGCTTCCCAACCCCTGAGAGCCCCTCCTGTGCTAAAGCTTGGGCCTGGGTCCCAAAAACCAGGAAGATCAAGAAAGACACTGAGGGCTTCCTTGGTGGCACAGTGGTTAGGAATCCGCCTGCCAACGTAGGGGACACGGGCTCGAGCCCTGGTCCGGGAAGATCCCACATGCCGTGGAGCAACTAAGCCCGTGCACCACAACTACTGAGCCTGCGCTCTAGAGCCCGCGAGCCACAACTACTGAGCCCACGTGCCACAACTACTGAAGCCCACATGCCTAGAGCCCATGCTCCGCAACAAGAGAAGCCACCGCAATGAGAAGCCCGTGCACCGCAACGGAGAGTAGCCCCCGCTCGCCGCAACTAGAGAAAGCCTGCGTCCAGCAACGAAGACCCAACACAGCCAAAAAAAAAGAAAGACACTGAATTTTCTGTGTGATGCTAGGCAAGCATCTACCCCTCTCTGGGCTTCAGTTTGCCCCTCTGTGAAATGAACTTGAAATGGGCTTTCCTCTTATAGCATAATATTGAGAAGTAATATTTACTGAGCATCTATTGCATGCCAGCCTCTGTTTTAAAATGCTTTGTACTTATTAACTCATTTAATACTCACAAACTTCTGAAGCAGATTCTATTACTAGTTTCATTTTACAGATAAGGAAATTAAGGCACAGAGAGGTAAAGTGACTTGTCTGAATACATGGCAGAACCAAGATCTGAGCCAAAGCAGTCTGATTTCTGTGCATTTGTAGGCTTTTTGGCTTTTGTCTTTGTTTTCGCTTTTTTGGAGTGATCATTTAGGTTACTTTATTTGCTACTGCCATTGTGCTAAATGCAATAAGTGTATATCTGATTTAAAGATTTAAAGCTCTGCCAAAAGAGAAAAAAAATGACAAGTTTCTCCTTGGTGTGCAATACCTTCTACCTTAGTCCTCTGGGGCCCTGCTTCCTTTCACCTTTAAAGTGAAGGATTTGGACCAGAATAACTTTCTCTTCCCTGCAAGCTCTGATCATCTGAGATAGTCTTCCTTGCCCCAGAGGCTACGACCTTAGGCTGAGCCTGCAGCAGCCTGTGAGGCAAAGCGATAGAACAGAGCCTGCACTTTAAAGGGCCTCCAGACTTGGGTGTGGGACTCTTCCCTTATGGTGGTGAATCAGAGGACTCTGGTCATCACTCTTTGATAATCCAGCCAGTACTGTTCCTGTGATGACTCACCGACATGTACAGTGATGGTGCCAAGACTCTGAGATAGGTGAGGCATCCTTGACACCAGAAGTGCATCAAAGGGGGAATCCATGGGATTCAGCTGCCTGCCTTCAGCTTGCATGCAGTTATTGATCAAAAATACACGATGAAGGGACTTCCCTGGTGGTGCAGTGGCTAAGAATCCACCTGCCAATGCAGGGAACACGGGTTCGATCCCTGGTCCGGGAAGATCCCACATGCCGCGGAGCGACTAAGCCCGTGCGCCACTGCTACTGAGCCTGCGCTCTAGAGCCCGCGAGCCACAACTACTGAGCCCACATGCCGCAACTACTGAAGCCCGCGCACCTAGAGCCCGTGCTCCACAACGAGAGAAGCCACTGCAATGAGAAGCCCGTGCACTGCAATGAAGAGTAGCCCCCGCTCACCGCAACTAGAGAAAGCCCACACGCAGCAACGAGGACCCAACGCAGCTAAAAATAAATACATAAAATAAATAAATTTTTTAAAAAATACACGATGAGTGTAACACAGCTTCCCATCTTTGTTTTTTTTTTTTTTAAATTTTATTTATTTATTTATTTATGGCTGTGTTGGGTCTTCGTCTCTGTGCGAGGGCTTTCTCTAGTTGCGGCAAGTGGGGGCCACTCTTCATCGCGGTGCGCGGGCCTCTCACCCTCGCGGTCTCTCTTTGTTGCGGAGCACAGGCTCCAGACGCGCAGGCTCAGCAATTGTGGCTCACGGGCCTAGTTGCTCCGCGGCACGTGGGATCTTCCCAGACCAGGGCTCGAACCCGTGTCCCCTGCATTGGCAGGCAGATTCTCAACCACTGCGCCACCAGGGAAGACCCATCTTTGCTTTTAAATTGAGTTCTGCTCTCTCGGCAGGTGGTATAATTTGTTCAAGGCAGCAAAGACTCGGCCTCTGAATATCGCGTTGTCTTTGAAGGAACAATGGGCTGGTGTTGATGTCTGCCTTTAATCTCAATTTAAATATCATTTGATAGTAGGCTTTTGTTTCAATGTCCATATTCCTTAATGGTACAGTTAATTCTCATGACACAGAAATTCAATATAGTGAAACTTGAAAGGAGAATTTGTACGTATAAGTATTTATTCAATATATGGTATCGTTGACTGAATTAAAAGAACATGTGGATCCCTTGGCTGATGTTCTAATAAAAGGACTCCTTCATTTGTTCATTTGTTGCTATATTCCATTTGTTACTTTTCTCTGTTCTCTCATCTTCAGTTCCTATGGTTTTGCTCATTTCCAAAAGTGCTTGGGCACTGTCCCAGCCTACTCCCCACTAGAAAATATGGGGAAGGAGGATTGGCAGAAATTGGCTGATGCAGGCTTTTTCTATTTTCAGTGGTAGAAGTAGTATTAGATGTGTGATGAACTGTCTTAGGATAGTCCCCAAATTTAGGAAGGTTCCCCCTCTCTGCTAGATCTTACCTAGATTTGTTCCATCCCATCAGGAAGGAGCTGCAGCAGTTACTCCACTCTCTGAGCCTCCCGTTGCTCTGTAAAATAGTTTCTTTCTGCTCTCACTGATTGGTTCTGTCCGTTTGCCTGCCAGGTACAGTACTTATATCTAGTAACAAACGCTGATTTTTGATACAGAAAGGGACACTCCTTTGCCCACATATTCCATGTGATTTGGACAGGCTGACCTTAATCCCTGCCACGCACTAGACAGATGGCCAAGCCTGGCCAATCAAAATAAGCCATACTGCCTGGCCCCTAGTTTGAGCAAGGCCATGTGACAAGCCAGGGCCAATGAAAGCCTGTCTGCATATGAAGTCATCCTAGAGACAACTGGAGGAAAACACTGAGCCCCTGAATCCAGCCCTGCTAAAGCTACACCTGCCATAGGATTTTCACTTTTATAAACTAATAAATTCTCTTGTTTATTTAAACTACTTTGAGTTGTTTCTGACGCCTGCATTAGAGTCCTATTATTCTTCTCAGGAGACAGAATCTCTCCCCTCAGCCCCAAAACCACATCCAAAGCACTCAACTTGATGAGTCAAAGCTGATCAAACTAAGAGCCTTTATAGATGTCTCTGGAGAGATGGGGGGAGAAAAAGAGATAGGCTATAAATAACCATTATGTACAACTTCCAATGGTAAAATCCTCCCCATCACCCCTTCCAGCTTGAACTCCAATGTGTCTGAAGCAGAGAATACAAAAATATCCAAGTTCTGTCCCCAGGTGCTGATGGAGAAGGGGCAGCTCAGGCCTAGAAACAGAGGAAGTAGGAAGCATTAGAAAGGTCTGCCCCTCCACCTCCCCTCCCTCTCCCCAGTGAGTGGAAATCAGTGGAGAAGCTCTGGCTGAGGCTCCCCACTGTGACCTCTTGAGGCCCAAAGGTCATCCAAAGAGAAGATGCCAAGTAGCCCAAAACGATAGCAAAAGGCATGCAAGATAGAACTAAATTAAGTCAAAACTGGAAAATGGGCAGAGGACCTTCTAGAGACTCTACCCTCCTCATTTTACAGATAAAGGAGAGCTACACGAAAAGCAGGAGCTGCCTCTGCCCAGCATGCCCAACGTGCGCAGGGTGGGGAAAGGTGGGTAACTACCTCCCGAGCATAGATACAAGGAGCAGATATGACGTAAACCGAACGAGCGTCTCCATCTTCAGGGCGATTCCAATCTGAGGACGGGCTGCGGGAGGAAAAGAGTAAGATCCAGACACTTTAAATTCTCATATCTTGTTTTCCCACCCACCAAGGAGGGGAACCCAAAGCCAACCAGAGGAATTGTGAAACGACCCAACCAGAAAAAGGTTGGAGCTGGGGTAAGAGAAAGGGACCAATCAAGGAAGGCCCATCAAGGAATCAGGCCAATTGCATTACGGAGATTGATGCAAGCAACCGAGAGGGACAAGGCTTACGTCTGCGGCCAAGCCCCTCACCTCGGGCCATTCCCGGCACCTTCCCGCGTCCTCATGTTGTTGAGTGCATCAGGGAGCGCGTGGACCGATGGCTCCGGGGTCCCCGCCAGCAAGCGAGACCCAGTATCCCGGCCAGGGCCACGGCGTCGCACATGGACCAGCAAGAGCGCAGAGCCGGCCAAGCCCGCGGCCACCAGCAGTCCCAAAGCCGGTGGCAAAAGGAAGCGCTGCGGGTCCCCCGGCCTCAGACCCGACGGGGCCACAGGCAACGCGCCTGCGCCGTCGGGGTGAACCGGGAACTCGCACCGCGCGCCCATGTAGCCGGGCGCGCAGGCGCAGACGAGGCCGGAGAAGTGCGCGTAGCAGCGCCCGCCGTGGGCGCAGGGGCGCGCGGCGCAGGGGTCGGCGCGCTCGCGGCAGTCGCGGCCGCCGAAGCCCAGCGCGCAGGAGCAACGGCGCGCGCCGCCGCCCTCCAGGCAGGTGCCGCCGTTGGCGCAGGCGCGGCTGGCGCAGTCATCCAGGTCGTGCTCGCAGCGCTGCCCCGCGAAGCCGGCGCGGCAGCGGCAGCGCAGGGCGTGGCCCAGATCCAGGCAGAGCCCGCCTGTGGGGAAGGGGGCGTCAGGGGCGCGGCCCGATTGAGGGGAGTCCCCCAAGCCCGCCGCCCCAAGCCCGCCCGCCCTCGATTTCTTCTCAGCTCGGTGATCCCCGCCCTCATCTTTTCTCTGGGCCCCCCTCTACCATCTAACTCTAGGGCCAGCCTCTGGGAGTTTGCCTGGAAAACCGGCCCGCCTCTTCTTCCCCTGGTAAAGTCTTGGATTAACTCGGCCTCACACCTCTTTGGTTCTCTGGGTCTCTGTCTCTTTTTCTCTCGGCTTTAACCGTACTGAAATAGCTTCAACAGTTCTGGAACGACGGGTTTGAACCACCTGGCCTTTGCCCGTGCTTTCTTCTCCCTTTTCCCTTCCTTCTTTTCTCTCATTCATTTCACCTGTTCTCTTCTCGAACTCATCCTCCAGGTCTGTGCTCAGGTGTCCCCTCCTCCAGAAAGCCATCCGATTCTTCCTCCATCCCAACCCTGCGCTCCCCCATCTCACCCTGGCCACTGTGGGCCCTGTCTAAGGACGACTCTGTCTTCCCCTCTGGACTGGTACCCCTATGTACCACTGCTGTGTTCCCACTACCACTCAGCCCAGAGTGAACACTCGGTGAGCGTTTTGGAGAGAATTAGTATTAAAATAAGAGGGCGCTGAGCCCTTCACATTCATGGTCTCATTTAATATTTTAATACCTATGTCAAATCAGGTCTCACCACTATTCAGAACCCTCCTCTGGCTCCATCTCAGGGTAACACCAGAATCCTCCCCATAACCCATGAAGCCCTACAGGATCTGTCCCAGTCACCTCCCTGGCCTCATCTGTCACCAGCCTACCCTCACTCCCTCTGTGCTCCAACCACACTGGCTTCCCGGCGATGCTCAACACACCAGGCACATTCCTACCTCAGGGTCTTTGCACTTGTTCATCCCTCTGCCTGGAACATACTCTTCCCTCAGATCCCCACATGGCTGCCTCCCTACCTGCAGCATGGTCTTCCTTACCCACTCTAGCTAAAATGTCAACCTGCCACCCCATACACACTACTTCTCATCCCCCTTCTGGCTTTATTTTTCTTCGTTTTTTTGTTTTGTTTTGTTTTATTTTTGGCGGTGCCTCACGGCTTTTGGGATCTTAGTTCCCCGACCAGGGATTGAACCCGTGCCCCCTGCAGTGGAAGCACAGAGTCCTAACCACCAGGGGATTCCCTCCTCTTAGTTTTTATCACCACAAAACCTCCTATATTTACTCATTGATCTTCTTTATTGTCTCTCTGCTCCATCAGCTCTACGAGGGTGGGGGTTTTCATCTCATTCCCTACTGTATCCCTGGAACAGGGCCTGGCACACAGTAGATGCTCAACAAATAGTTATGAGATAGGAATGTCACCTCGCCCGTTTTACAGAAGAGCAAACTGAGACTGGGCAGAGGGGAGCCCAGCCGCAGGCCGAGAGGAGGCAAAGCCAGGATCCCCACCCGGGACTGTGTGAGCCAAGCCCTGCTCTTGCCCACTGACCATGCAGGGACCCCCACTCCCCTCCCTCACCGCTCTGTCCTCCCCACCTCACCATTCCGGCATGGCTGCAGGCTGCACCGGTCCACCCTCTTCTCACAATTGGAGCCTTGGAAACCGGGCGGGCAACGGCAGATGTAGGCAGAGTCGGGGTCCGCACCTCCCACACACAAGCCGCCGTTGAAGCAAGGTCCATCCGCACATGTCACCCCGCTCACCTCACACCGCAACCCATAGAACCCACGGGGACAGGTGCATTCGAAGGACCCTGGGGTCTCCTGGGCACAGGCA
The DNA here is from genome assembly GCF_028564815.1 of Eubalaena glacialis. Taxonomy (NCBI): domain Eukaryota; kingdom Metazoa; phylum Chordata; class Mammalia; order Artiodactyla; family Balaenidae; genus Eubalaena; species Eubalaena glacialis. The sequence goes on along the minus strand of NC_083733.1, from coordinate 56,590,945 downwards.
AGAGGACTTTGGATCAGCATCTCCTTAGAAAGAAATCCCATCCCTCTCCTCAGTCTTTTTTTTTGGCCGCCTGGAGCGGCATGAGGGATCTTAGTTCCCTGACCAGGGATTGAACCTGTGTCTCCTGCGGTGAAAGCACGGAGTCTTAACCACTGGACCGCCAGGGAAGTCCCCCCTTCCCCAGTCTTGACCATTGGGGGGCTGCTCCTTGTCTAGTCCCACCTCCTAGGGTGTAGGGGCCTCACCGAGGAAGTCCCTGAGCCGAGACAACCTCTCTGTTCCACGTTTCTGGGTCTGCCCATCCAACCCCACAGAGGGGAGGCTCTGGAGGCCCGGAGAGATCCCATTCCCACCTCTACACCTTTGCTGCCAAATGCTGCCCGCCCTGTCTGCCCTCCCCGATGCTGTGTTGCATGGCCCAGGCCTAGCTCTAAACCCACCTCTTCCATGGAGCCTTCCCTGGATCTCCCCTTCTCAGGCCCTCCCCCTAACTTGAACGCTGAGTGTTTCTCACTGTCCCGTGGTGGCAGTGTCCAGGTGGCCCACACCAGGCTCTGCTTCATCCCAGGCTCACTCCCACCACCATACCTTCGCTTCCCCCAGGCCACTCGTCTGGTCTAGCTTCTCCAGTCGCCTCCTGTCTGCCAAATCGGACTTCAGAAGCCCCAGCCCGGGTCCATCTTCAGGAAGCCTTCTCTGATGCCTGCCCATCCCTAATCCTCAACCCACTCGGCCCCACCACCCCTACCTTGAGCTCTGACTGGTTCTCTACCCCATAGGCAGGGCAGTTTGTGGCCCGACAGGATCCCTCATCATTCCCACATCCACACCTTTAGGTGCCACCCACTGGGTCTGCTCTCCCCAACACATCATCCTACTTCAAGGCCCCCAGATGCAGGTTGGACACCTCCAGGAAGCCCTCCCTGATAGCTGCCCCAGCACCCCCCCCTCAGGCTGTTGTCTCATGGAGCCCCAGACAGGGGACTCCCTGGGAAAAGTACTACCCAGGATCGGGGTGCGGGGGGGGGGGGTGATACTGACACTACAGCTGCCTCCATTGGCACACGGATTCCCATCACAGGGCCCAGGCCCGGGTACGAGGCATCCAGTGGTGGCAGAGGATGGGCCCCTGGGGCTGAGGCAGCTGCTGGTGGAGACAGGGATTGTGCAGAGGGGCCCAGTCCAGCCCTCCAGGCATCGACATTCATCGGGCTGCTCACAGAAGCCGTGCTCTGGGCTGCAGCCTGCTCGACATGCCGCTATGGGGGAAGGAGAGACAGAGGGAAGAGGAATATTGTTGGAGGGAGGATAGGAAATCAGAGAAATTTCTGAGCACTTTCCGTGCACCACTTGTTTCATCTTTGTGACTCAACCCAATGGGCTAGATGGTATTGCGACTCCCAGTTTACAGACAGGGAAACTGAGGCCCCGAGAGGCAGGGTGATTTACCCAGCTAGGAAGTGGCACAGCGAGGATCTGAACCCAGACCAATGAGTTCCAGAGTCTGTGCTCTTGGAAGGAGAAAGGAGTGGGGGCTCCCAGGTCTGAGCTTGGAGAGAGGAGAATGAAGGAAGAGGATCAATGATTGAGGAGGTACCCTTGGCCTTCCAGGGGAAATGGGAGGGCCTTGGATTAGGGGAGGTCTGGGAGGATCTGGATAAGCCTGGTGGTCCTAGGGGCTTCAGTGGGGCTCAGACATTGGGATATCTAGGGTGGGTTGGGGGATCCCAAGCTTTAGAACGCAGCGGGGTCTGGAGTGCAATCACAGGGAGGGAGGATGGTGGAACCCCTGGGGGGGATGGGAGGAGCTTCCAAAGCTCCTGAGTGGGGGTAGGGAGGGCCCCAGAATTAGAAGAGCTTTGGGGTCTGAGCATCTGGAAAGGGGTGTGGGTATGGATTAGGGGAGTAACTGGGGGTACAAGGATGGGAAACGGGTGTGCGGTTCTTATTTGGGGAGACAAGAGTGCTGGGAAGAGGGAAGGGGGCTGGAGTGCCCAGGCAGGGCTGGAGAGAAATCTAGGGTCCTCAGTTTCCCAGAAAGTGGTAGCTGGATCATGGGAGCGGGCTGAAGACCATGAGTGAAGCTGGCGAGGGGTTCTCGGGTCCCCAGTTCCCTGAAGAGGGTAACTAGGTTGTGAAAGGAGCCGGAGGGGCCGTGACGGGATGGGGTGGGGTTGAACGCAGGACTCACGCGGTGCCTCGCATTTGTCCTCAATCTGCGGGCAGGGGCGCAGTTCCGGGCCACACCGCGAGGGGGCGCCGCGCGAGCGGCAGAGGCGCGCGCACGCGGCCCCAACGGCCGGCGGCTCGCAGCGCACGCGGTAGGAGAAGCGCAGCTCCCAGGCGCCTGCGCGCTGCACGTCCCGGGCCCACGGGCCCCCGGCCGCCAGGCGACGCCGGCCCGCCACGCGCGCCAGCAGGCTCCAAGCGGGCCCTGCGGGGAGAAGGGAGATGTGCTAGGCTGCGGCCCGCCTCGGTCTCGGGATGGAGACGGAGTGCGCAGGCTCGCACTCTCCCTTCCCATTTTAACGAAGCCAAAACACCCCTTTTGAGTCTTGAGAATGGCAGTTACTTAGCAAGGCTGCAAACCCCCCTAATGCGCCCCGGGATCTTCGATGACGCGAACTCTATGACCATCATGATGATAACAGTTCTCCCAGAGAAGGCGAAGTGCCCCTATATTTTGCCCCAGAATCTTTGTATATTAAAGTAGTTATGAGACCCCTAACACCCTGGGACATGTGACATCCCTAATATGGCCAAGGGGCAATGACAGGTCTTTGAAGTGAGGTCAAAAACACCCCCGGGCTTCCCTGGTGGCGCAGTGGTTGAGAATCTGCCTGCCAATGCAGGGGACACGGGTTCGGGCCCTGGTCTGGGAAGATCCCGCGTGCCGCGGAGCGACTAGGCCCGTGAGCCACAACTGCTGAGCCTGCGCGTCTGGAGCCTGTGCTCCGCAACAAGAGAGGCCGCGATGGTGAGAGGCCCGCGCACCGTGATGAAGCGTGGCCCCCGCTTGCCGCAACTGGAGAAAGCCCTTGCAAAAAAAAAAAAAAAGGAAAACAAAAACACCCCCGCCAAAAAAAAAAAAAAAACCCAAATTGTGCCTCAGGATTTTCCTATATCAAAATGGTGACAGAACCCCGCCTGTGGGCCTTATATAGCATCAAAGTCCCCCTCGAATTAAGGTTAAGATCATCTCATATCCCTCCCTGAAACCTCTCTGGTGAAACTGCAACATCCCAAAGGGGTCCTGAGGCCCTCTATATGGACAAGGTGACAGAGCTTTGCCTACAAGAACCAGAAAGTAACTCATATTGTACCCTGGGTTCTCAAAATCAGATGGTGACAGAGCAGGACTGTGAAACGCTGCTCCTGCGACTCCAAGATAGTAAGAGAGCTGCTTCCCGCTCTCCCTGCCCCCACCCCGCTTTGCCTGGTATCAGGACATTTCTGTGTCGACATGCCAAGAGCCCTGGGGCTGTCAACACCCAGCACCACACTCCGGGAGCTGTGATGACATCATGGGTCCAGCAATCCCATGAATGCCCCACCCTACAGACAGCCCCATGTCACTCTCCTGGACCTCACATCGGGCCCCAACTCCCTGGATCTCCCACACTCTACACTGAAGTCCCAGAATTGAAGATACTCACCTCCAATCTGTTCTCCTAACTCCTCTCTCCAGGTTTCAATGATGAGAGAGAAGGTGCCCTGCTTGGGTGGAGGAAGGTGGAGAGGGAAGAATGAAGACAGTGGTCAGGGCAGGTAGGTACTTGAAGAAGTCCAGATTTTAAGAGGTAAAGAGTGACGACCATTCCAGGGACCAGACAGGCAAGGGACAATTCCCAGAGGCTGGCCCAGGGAAGGAATGACTGTTTTGGCTTTCTTTATTGAGCACTTACTATGTGGTAAGCACTATACTCAAGATACCTGGTTGAATCTCTCAAAAGGGACCACTGTAATGTACCATGATGATCCCATTTTACAGATGAGGATACTGAGGCTGGAAAAGGGAAAGTCACTTGCCCCAAAGCATAAGCGTCTAGAATTCAAAAACAATTCTGTTCACCTTTATGCTTTGGGGGTTGTGGGATGGGAAATAGGATTTTGGAGGTGAAAAAGTCATGGATACAGGCCCCAGCTGGAAGGTCTGAGAAGAGATAAGGTGAGAGGATATTGGGGGTCCCCAAGACAGAGTGTGAAAGTCTCCCTAGGTGCAAGGAAATTTGGGGATAAAGATGAGGATAACAGTGTTTAAGGATCCCCAAGGAACAGGGGTAGGGTTCTGTGAATTGAGGATTTCTAGAAGGTGAGTTTGGGGTTCTGGGAATTCAGGGTTCCAGGCATGCAAGGCTGGGATCTGGGATCCCTAGAGGGAAATTCGGAATCAGAAAATTTGGGTTTATGGGTAGGGTTTATGGGTCTGAGAATTCCAGATGATGGAGTTACTGGGAATTTGGGGTCTCCAGGGGGCAGGGTCTTGGAAGTTGGAGGGCAGATGGCAGTCGAGGTTTGGGTAAGGCCCCCAGCACGGGCGTGCCCCGGGACTGGGTCTCACCGGCCAGGCGTCCCGGAAGGGCACGCGCATGAGGCCGTCCGGCAGCGGCAAGTCAGGCGCTGGTGCTCCGGGCTGCGCAGTGTAGACCGGTCCGCGCGCACTCAGCGCCGCGCCCAGGGTGCACGGAGACTCGGCGGCCTCCTCGGAGATCCCTGGCTTCAGGCAGACCCTGAAGAAGAGGCGGCAGGTGTCCCCGGCCTTGCAGGGGGACCGCGGGGCGCCCGGGCCTGGTCCCGGCCCGAAAGAGTGGATCTGCAGCTCGAAGATGCCGGCCGGCCGTGTCTGGGGCGGAAAGGGGTACAGGGTGAGGGGACTGCGGGGACCCAGACGTCTCATCCGCCCCGCGCCCCCTCCCCAAGACCCCCGGGTCGCACCCCCTCCCATCCACCCTTTCCACTCCGGCTCCGACCTGGGGAAGGAAAAAGAGCGCCAGGATCACCGTCGGGGAGAGGAGCTGGGGCATCTGCGGGGAGACCATGGCCTTCCGGAGGTCTTGGGAGCCGCAGCTGCTGGCTCCGGAGCCTTATATCTGAGAGGACAGCTCCGCCCCTTCGGGCAGCCGCCGGCTCCAGGGGACCCTAGGGGAGGAGGTCGCAGGGGAAGGAGAGCGTGCTGGAGCAGCCGTGAGACTGTGTCGTGGCCACAGGCAGTGCAGCAAGTGCACATCTTATATGCGGTTGTGGGCATGATTTGTGTGGCTGAGGATAGGGTGGGGTTGGGGGGGTTAAGCTTGTGTGTGAGGTTGGATATGATTTTAAAACTCTGAGTGTGTGTGATGTGTGAGCAAGAGCTACTGGAGGGTGTACATGACTGTGATTGTGTGTCTAGGTCAGATTGTGTGGCTCCACGTGTGCCTGAAATTGTATATGGTTAAGCCTCTTTGTGAGGTTGTAAATAATTCTAAGATTCTGTGTGTGTGTGTGTGTGTGTGTATACACGCACGCACACACCTGCATGGGAGAATGGAGATGTACATGATTTCATGGTTGTGTGACTTTTTGAGATTCTGTGGCTGTGTAGATGCTTCTCTGTGCAGGTGTACAAAAGTGTGTTAGCTCCTGGACCACTGTGTGTAGTTGTAGGAACCTGTGACTTTGTGGTCTGTGCAGGTGCTTCTAGGTGGCTGTGTGTGTTTGTGTGTGTGGTAAGGTCTGTGCAAGGTTGTGAATGGCTGAGGGCTTGTGTGTGAAGGAGGCTGGGTGCGGGAGGTCCATGAGTGTAGCCCTGTGTGGATACGATGAAGATCCAGTGTTCTTTGTGGACCCGTGTGTGTGTGTGTGTGTGTGCGCGCACGCGCATGCTCGATTGTGTTCCCCTCCCCAAAACAAAGCCACCCTCCCTAAACCCGCATCACGGATGCACCAGACGCCAGGGCAAGGAGCCCCCGCCTCAGAGGGGGCTCCCAGCTGTATGTAAATGCTGCCATCTGCTGGGCGGCCGCGCCCCTCCCCCTTTGGGCCGCAGCTGGGCTGCCCGTTTGGCCTCCGGAAGGTGTGAGTAGCAAATGGGCAGGAAATTCGGTCCTCACAGATCAGGGGCCCGCTCCCTCACTCCAGGATGAATGGGGGAGGGGGGCACCCCGCGCCCTCCAGAAGCTCCTTAGTATTCCAGGACCACCGCAAGGAAAGCTGGTTAGAGCAGATGTTCCAGCCCTCTGGTCCTAATCATTTACTCTGTGCCAGGTGCTGAGCAAAGCCCTTTAGATGGAGTAAACTTTTTTTTTTCCAGAATAAAAAAATTTAACGCTTAGAAGCTAATAATTATAGGGGGAAATACAGGTTCAATTATATGCGTACATATTTTTCTTCTGGAGAAGGTGCTCAATAAAGCACAGCCCAGTAGAGCCAGGCATACAGTAAGTGCTCAGTCATTTTTAATGAATGAAAGAACTCAATCTAAACAGTTTTCTCATAATCCTGAGGACGGGAGTCATGGAAGGGTTTGGAACAGGGGAGGGCCATGGTCAATTGTGCAGAACATCCCAGGTTCCTTTGCACAGGTTTTTCTTCTACTTGATATATTCTTTCCACTTCCTTTTAAATTCTGTTCTTACCATTCAGACTTCACCTCCTATAGGAGGCCTTCCCTAACACCCCCCAAGGGGGTCAGGCACCTCTTCTGAGTTCCCACAGCCCCTGGGGACTCCTCTATCCGAGGCCCAACCACTCTGGCCTATGAGGTCTTTCTAAGCACAAATCTGACCATGTCCCTCTCCTACATAGACTCTTCCATGGCTCCCCAGTGCCTTCCAGCTTCTGAAATTCTAAGGTTGACACTTAAGGCCCTCCCTCCACATCCCCCTACTCAAAACAGGTTCTGTGGCCCCAAAGCACAGAGCCAGACCTTGTGGACCCCGGTTACTGGGAGGCAAATTAGGGCCTGTACTGGGGTAGGTGAAGGAGTGAGCCTCCCATTATAGGAACTATTCAAATGAGATTTGGACAGCTATTAGAAGCTGTGGGAGAAGGCAAATTCCTGCCCTGGATAATAACTGGGGAGGTAACAGTTTCCAGGTCTGAGATATCTCAAAGATTTTAAAGATTGTAAAAACAGCCAGCCTTTATTGAGGGTTTCTGCCAGGCATGATAGTGTTTCATGTGAATTCTCTCAAGTCTGTATGTGTACTTTAAGGGATTTCCAAGCATCTTTTTGGCTATCTAGGACTTTTCCTTATGTGCCCACCTTAGAGCCCACAAAAGGCTATGCTGAGGTGACATCTGCAAAGACCTGAAGGAGGGGAGGGAGTGAGCTATATGGATCCTGGGAAAAAAACATTCCTGGCAGAGGGCATAGCAAGTGCAAAGGCCCTGGGGTGACCATGCCCGGCACACCCAGATATCCCCATGGTTTGTCTCATTTCATTCTGGTCTCTGCTCAAATACACCCTCCCAAGAGGCCTTCTCTGACTGTCCCATTCAATCTAAAACAGCACTCCTGCTCCCAAACCACTCTATCTCCTTACCATGCTTTTCTCTATGCATTTATTTTACCCCGAGAAATATCTGACCATTTTGTCTCCTCCATGAGAACATCAGCTCCTTTTTTTCTAGAGCTTTTTTTCTTGTTTGTTCACCAATACACCCTTGTGCCTAAAATGAGGCCTGGCAGTCAGTACTTAGGAAATATCTGTTGAGTAAGCAAATGAGAGGTACTATTATTAACCTCTTATGAATGAGCAAACTGAGACGCTTGAGACCTTGCCCAGGGTCACAGGGCTTGCAAGTGGCGTGCAACCTGGGAATTCAGCCCCTGCTGGGATATGCCTTAACACTGGCCCAATCGTGCCCACTGGATGACGCCCTAATGCAGCCCTAGCACCGAGCATTTGATATAAACATCCTACGCCATGTCATGTAAGCAGCGTCTCAGAGGCCACCTGGCACAAGTCAAACCCTCTCCTCCCCTCCAGCTTTAAGCAGGTGTGACCTGACAGACGGCACCATCCCTGAACCAGCATCAATGTGGGGGAGAGGCCTTGGAGGAACCCACTGGACACTGAAGCATGTGCCACCCAGACTGCTAACCTTAACCCCCAGGGCCATGGGCCAATGGACAAACGTACTTCCTCCTTTCATGCCCCGTGGGTGGACAGATCTGAGTCACATTTCAAAAGGCTCCTCAGAAGGCCCCATGGGTCACCCCCTGTGGTCAGCGAGCACTCACTTGTGGTGGCTCCCTCCGTCCACAAACTCTCTCCCCAGGATCATGTTCCCCAAATACATTGCTTTCAGTTAGGAGTTTCCAACGCTCAAAGCTACCTGCAAAGAAAACACAGGCCCTCCCTCAATCCTGCAGACGCTCTCAAGGTAGGGAATCCTGAGGATATCGGGGAAACTCTCTCCTTGATCACAAATGGTACACCTCAGGGTGGGGGTGGAGGGCTGCAAATGTTACTTATTTGTAGACATCTTTGAGCCTTGTTTAAAAATCTAGAGTTCAAGTTCAATCTGGCCCACACAGTTTCAAATACATTTTAATTATTTTCACAAATACCAGGGAAGGGTTTTTAAAAGTATCTAACTGGTACTAGCACTAAATGCTGGCTGGAGCAGGAGACGCTGAGACAGCCGGGGGCAAGCGACTGCCAAAACGGTACAGGATATTTCAGTCTGGGAAGAACCAACATGGCCTGGTAACAATAAGCCCCACTGAATATACATGCAGCCTGAGCATGAGCTGTCCCATTTACTCCTCGCAGCCACTCTACTACAATGGGTATTATCATCGCCCCCATTTTAGAGATGAGGAAAGGGAGGCAGAAAGGTGCTCCCAAGGTGCATACAGCTACCATCTGAGTGCCTACCTGGGGGGCCTCACTCAGCCTTCAAGCCTAGCCTATGAGGTAGGTACTATTATTTCACAGATGTGGAAACTGAGGCACCGAGAGGGGAAGTAACTTGCTCATTTGCTTGTGATCACACAAGTCAGGAGGTGGTACAGCTTGGAGCTGAACTTGGATTTGGGTTTATAAAAGTCTGGAGGGACTTCTCTGGCGGTCCAGTGGTTAAGACTCCACGCTTCCACTGCAGCAGGCTTTGATCCCTGGTCAGGGAACTAAGATCCATATGCTGTGCTGCTGCGCGGCCAAAAAAAACCAGTCTGGAACTCAGCACTCTTAAATAATACCCAAATGTGCTGTCCGTTGCAGGAGCCAGTAGTCACGTGCAGCTATTTAAATTAATTAAAATGAGACAAAATTAAAAATCTCATCCCTCAGTTACCCTTGCCACGTCTCAAGTACTCAATGGCCCCAGGAGGCCACTGGCTGCTGTACCGGACAGTGCAGATACATGACACGGGGTACACATCGCGGGAAGTTCCATTGCAGAGTGCTGCTACAGTCTGTTTTACTTAGGAGCCAACATTTTTAAATTGGGAGATTTAATATAAACAACCCCTTTCCTGGCTTCTACTGAAAAATCATTAAGATCAAGCAACTCTAGGCCCACCTTCCCACAGGGCCATGGTTGGCAGAGCTGAGCAGCAGCCGCCCTCTTGAGATGGGGCGGTCTCTGGTCCACCGAAGCCCCATGCGCCCACACGTCACACATTTACACAGCAGCCTGGCGGCTACTTGTATTTCAACCCACGGTGCCGTCCTCTCTTCTCTTTTCCATAGGGAATCTGGGGCCAAAGAGGGAGATGCACTTTCGCAGACCACGTGGCACACGGGAAGACACGGCTAGGGCAGGGCCCTACCCAGGTTTTCGGATTCCCAGGCCGGAGTTAAAAACCAACCATCACCCACCAGAGTGCTCTCGCTGCTCGGCAGCTGATCGGCCACTGTGGGATGACCCCTGAAGAGTCCCACACTGCACCCTGATGCCCCCCATCTGGAGACTCTCCGGACACGGCAGTGTGGCGTCTGGGATGAACTTTATTGGACATGTGGTTGGCCAAGCCGTGGTCTGGGACCACTGGGCCTGGGGCCCAGAACCCAGGCACTGAGTTTGAGGAGGCCCAGAGGTCAGGGCTGTTTGGAGCGAGGCCACAAGCGGCTGGTAAGGGAGCCAAAGAAGAGGTTCTGCTTGCTGGATTTGGAGAGCTCAGCCAGCCGCTGCTGCTCCTCCTGGAGTTGGGGGCAGACAGAGAGGGAGGGTCAGCCCAGGGGCCACCTTCCTTAAACCTTTGCCCAGCCCAGACACAGGATGCGCCCAGACCCTAAGGACCCAGTTCAGACACTGGCAAAAGCCAGCTTTGAGCCACAGAAGCCCAGACTCAAATCCCAGGGGGCCTGTCCCCTGAACCCTGGGAACCTATCCCAGGCCCTACACTGGACGACAACATCTTGCTCCCTAAGCCCCCAGTGCCCAGTCTTGAGCCCTAAGACCCCTGTCTGGATGCTGAGGGATCCCAGGCCCAAATCTCCAGGGATTCCTCCTTTGGGTACTCAGGAGCTCTAGCCAGGAACACAACCCCAAACTCGATCAACCTCAGCCTAGACTCCTGGGAATCTCTTTCTCAGACTCAATTCATATTCTTATCCCCACTTACAAATTAGAGGATCACAGGTCATCAGAACTCCATGCCCAAACCCTTGGGCCAAGTGTCCAAGGATCCCTCTTCCCAGACCTGATCCAAACCCCCACCCCACAAAATACCAGGACCCCCAGACCATCAAGGCCTCTGGACCTATCTCAAATGCTTGGCGTTTCCTGCCTCCTGTGCTCAGCGCAGGCTGCAGAATCAATTCGCCCCTCATTACAAGGGCCCCCTGGGATGGGTGGTGTGAAAGAGAAGGGAGCTGCTCAAGGTCACACAGCCGGAGTGGAGACAAGCTGCTCCAGGGCTCCGCTTTCAAGAGCCTGGGGAACTGACGGTGACACCCCCCACCCACGCTGGGAAGCTGAGGACTCACCTGCTCCAGCCGGCTTTGCCGCTGTTTGAAAGCCTCCAGTGGGTCTTCCTCCAGGGCGTAGTGCTCCAGCACAGTTCGGACATCCTCCACACCATTCAGAGCAATGGCTGTGGGGATAGCAGGTGGGGGTCAGCCAACTGAAGGTCAGAGGGAAGTGGGGCCCGCAAGGGTAAAGGTCAGACCGGGGTGGGGTCAGAGCTACGTGGAACATTTCTCAGCAGTCTAAAAGGGATCCCTTGAATATTCCCAGGCATCCCCTAAACATTCCAGAGGAGCATCCCAAACATTCTAAGAAGCTTCTAAAGACTGCAAGATGCTCATGGATCTCCTGCATCGCAAGTCCCTGGTTTCACATAAAAAAACAAGCCAGAATCAAGCATCTTATCATTCCTCTTGAATGTCAAGGGCTCCAGGGTCAGAGGCCAGGAGGTCAGGGGTCAGCCTCACTCTTCAGGAAGGCAGATAGGTCCAATAAGACCCGGTCATCGGAGTTGCCATTCCAGGGCCGCAGGGCGACGCCGTTGTAGGGCTGTAAGCGGAAGGCTTCCTTCTTGCAGTCCACGACTACTACTCGGGCTGGGTCCCGATTCAGACACGAAATGTCCTGGAAGTGGGTGACAGGTCAGGTCAAGGCCTGTGCTCCTTCCCTTCCCACCAGGAACCCAGAGAGGAAGAGAAAGGTGGACAGACTACACATGCACTTGGTATCACACACTGGGATCATCACGACAGGGCCTCCCGAAGACCAGGCTGGGATGAAGACATCAAACCTAGCAGGGAGCAGAGGAGCTTGTCACACAGATTCCTAGACCCAGGGCCTGGTGCACAGGCAGGTTGATTTGGAGGTTCCCTGGGGAGGGAGGTGGGCACTTGTGTATTTAACCACTGCCCCAGGTGATTGTGACAAGCTGCACATTTGTAAACTTCTCACAGATAGAGGTGCAGACTGATCCACAGCAACACACAGGGAGTCACACAAAGGCAGGTACCCAGACAGACCCTTCAAGACCCTCAATCACAGCCCATGTCCTTCTGAACCTTGAAAAACTACACAGACCCCCAGACCCACCAAGACACAGTCAGAAAGCCAACAGACACCAAGACCCATGGATACTTGGACAAAGACCCACAAAGAGACCCATTCACAGCCCCACAGACTCCTGGACCCCTGGATATATCATAGGTCACAGCAACAGACCCCAAGTCAAATTCCAACACAGTCTCATTTAAACTATTATAATTACATAGTCCCAGAGACACTCAGCTCCAGATACAGAGACAAAAATCCACTTCCAAATTTCATGTCCTTACCCCGTACTCCCAACTGTTTTCTTTGGAGAGACCCCATTTTCCCCTGCTCCCACTCCCAGATTCTGGGACAGAGAAAAGGGCATAGAGGCCCAGCCCAGGCTGGCGGCAGGCTAGTGTCCTACCAGAATCAGACCTGGGGCAGAACCAGAAGCAGCCGGTTGCTTCTCAACCAGAAACAGGTTGAGGCTGGGGTCAGAGCTAGGTCCTCTTTCCTTTGGGAAGTGCCAGCCCTCCCCCAAATCCCAGAGCCCCACGGTGGTGCCCCCACATGGCACCTTAACATGGTGCCCATCCATGTATCTTGTGGCGTCCCGGAACAGGCGGTAGGAGATGAAGCCGTGGGGGTCCACGCTGTCGATGAGTGGAAAGGCAGTCTGGGGGGTGGGGTGGGAGGGAGAACAAGGTCAGGCTGAGCCTTGGCCCTGCAGCTCTCCCTCAGCCTCCTGCCACGTCGACCATCCCGCCCCTGCCCCGGAGGCCTCACCATGCCAGTCTCTGACGTAAAGATGACGATTTCATACAAAGGGGCGAGCTGTTGGAATAAGGTCTCGATGCCTGGACGCTTCTTAAACCTCCAGCCAGTGGCCAGCTGGAAAGGCAGTGAGAACAGTGAAACACTGAGACCCGGAGGCCCCTGTAGCCCCAAGAGGACAAAGACCCAGTCTCGGGGGATTCCCGGAACCAGAGTGCTCTCTCCGTCTCTGTGGCTCTTGGAGGGGTTCAGGAGTACACGGCTGTGACTGAGGGTCTAGGAGTCTGGAGGATGTGACTCCCCTATGGCACTTACTGTGTGCCAAGGTACACTTACAACCACCTCTGGGCTGCGGAGTAGCACAGTTGAGGGAAGCAAGGCAATGAGGGGTGATACCTCTTCCCCTGGATCACAGAGTAGAACTGGGGCTGAACCCCAGCCTGGCTCCAGAGTCTATGCTCTTAACCACATCATCACAAGCCGGCCACCCAGCCCTATCTGCTGTCCCCAACCCGCTGCCTTCCCCAGGACACACCGACCACTCAGGGTGCAAGAGGACGCCAGTGAGCTCCAAGACCAGTGTATACGGTGGTTGGTAGTACGGCTCCCGCAGAGGGTCTGGGAGAAGGCAGGGGCTGGTGGGCTCGATGATCATCTGTGAAAGAGAGACATAATGGGGGCACTCAGACAAGGAGGCAGGAGGCTGGGGGTGAAGGGATAGGGACTGGGCCCAGGGCTCCTGCTCACCTGTCTATAATCTTTGAAATATTTGTATGTCCGGCGCAACTGCTGTACCAGAATTGGATCTAGGAGAACACCAGGGCACAAAGGGATTCCAAGATAAGCCACTGCTCAACCTTCCGGACAAACCAGGGGTTTATTTATCTACCAGATACAAACAGATCTACATACCCACCTGGTTTGAAACAGCTCATTTCCGAGTACAAAGGTAAAAGGCAATGACATAACTAACTGCCAGGTAGGAACAAATGTTTTTATTCATCTGTCAAGTTTTAATCTGAATACTTATATCCACACACCACCCCAGGTATAAAATAGAATACTTATACATCTGCCCACTTAAATCCCACATACATATAAATAAATCTGCTGACATTATGCCAGTGTATTTAGTCCATTTTGAACCTCTAGGTTTCCAGATGTGCCCACTTTAAGCAAGTATGTGAAATCTAGTTAAGCCACGATAAACATATACACACGTCTGTATACTTTAAACTAGTGGTTCTCAACTAGAAGCAGTTTTGTTCCTCGCTTCCCAGAAAATTCTGCAATGTCTGGAGACATTTTTGACCGTCACAATACTGGCATCTAGTGGATAGAGGCCCAGGATGCTGCTAAACATCCTACAATGCATAGAACACTCCCCTACAACAAAGAATTATATGATCTATAGTATCAGAATGGCTGAGGTTAACAAATCTTGGATAAATGAATACACCAAATCCAATTTAAAACAGAAATCTTACATAACTACCTTTTTCAATACAATATTTTTAGTGCAGTTAAACTACTGTCTGTGGGCCTGCCTTTTTGAAACCAAAATACCAGAACACTACTTAAGCTAATAAACACACACACTTTAAAACTACAAGTTTACCTGACCAACTTAAATCAGTATACTGCCTTGTTTAAACTAGTATGATTCTACATCTGCCCAGTTAAAACAGCATACTTACCTACCTGCCTAGTTTAAAACAATCAGTGTACTAACATGCCAGTTTGCAAACATCCCTACCACAAACAAGTGGCTTTCTGGACCTACCAATTTTATATTTCTCTTGGGAGGGACCAGGTGTGATAGAATTGACAACTACTCTCTACTATCCAACTTGTCAGAAGCTCCCTAAGAGCTGGTTAATCAAAAGGGGGAGGAAGGAAGAAGGCATTGTTTTGGAAATGAGGAGCTGGGTGGGGTAGGGGCCTGGTGGGAAAAAAAAGAGGCTGTCATAAAGAAGGGGGTGAGGGGCTGCAGATGCTCAGATCTAAGGCACAGGAAGTCATGTGTCTGGCATAGAAAGCCCAGTTCTCCCCAAGCACTCCCACCCACCTAGGGTTCCCCTCCCCCATCTATCTGTCCCTGACCATCTGCTCTTGGGCTGAGGGGCCAGGGAAGGGGATGGGAGTTCTGTATGCCCCTCCCCTCAAGCCATCCAGCTGCTGACTCCCCTACCTCCCAATGGAGGGGTGGAGGAGCACCAAATGGGGAGGGCACAGTAGAGAGGGTCAGGGGACCCCAGAATCTGTGCTTGTTTACTCACCGTTGTCGAATTCATCGGGAATCTGGGAGGTAGAGAGAAAAATGGAGGGTTTGCGATGGCAGAGGCAGAACCCCATCACACCCAGAAAAGGAATCTCCAGGGCCCTGGCAAGAGTAGGCAAAGGTCCCTGGGAGGGAGAAGTTCACTGCAGACCAGAAATGAGCCTGAACAGGCCAAACGGGAGGAGACCCACAGGATGGGACCCCTGGTAAGGCCTCTGGGTCTCTCTCCCGCTCACCTTGGCACCATTTTCATCCACAGAGTTGTTTCCTGTAAGGCAGATAGTGATAAATGAGAGGACTGAGGGTCCAGTCTCCTGGGTTTTAAGGAAGGAAAAGGGCAGGGGGCCTAGCCTCCTGGGTCTGAGGGAAGCGGGCTAGAGCATCATGGCCTCCTGAGAGAGAGGAGGGGGCTGGTAGCCAGGATACCTGGGCCTCTGAGACAAGAAGGGCTGGGGCAGAGTCTCCTGGGTCTCTGAGGAATGAAGGGACTAGGGGGAAGGCTGGAGTTTTGGGTGCTGAGGGAGGAGGTAGCTTAGGGGGCTGGGCCTGGCCTATCCTTCCTCCTCTTCCAATTGACTCCCCATAGCTTAGTGCAGGAACCAACTAGAAAGAGTAGAACGTTGGGTAGAGGGGTAGTAGGGAGACTTCCCTCATTTCCAAATTCTAGTTGGCTGCCCTACTGAGGGAGGAGCCAGGGAATGAAGACGGGAGACGCCCTTAGGGGAAAGAGAGGGAAGTTCCCAAGCAGAATAGAGGGCCAACAGAACAAAATTGGTGGGGAAGGATATGTTCCTCACCAAAAATATAGATGACGCTCGCGGTCCCACCAGCCCCGAGCAGCCCAGCAAGCCAGAGTGCGACTTTTTTGGCATAGCTGGGACCCTCCGAGTTCCTCTGCTGCTGTGGCCCCTGGGCCTGGGCCTTAATGCCTGCTCGGCTCCCAATCTCTGTAGCCTGCAATTGAAAGGGGATAGGTTGGCCAACAGAAGAGAGAAAGAAGGTCAGGGTGGTTTGGGCACCCTGGTCTGAGAAGAATCGAGGTTGGGAGCCAGGAAGCAGCCACCCACATGGCCTCCAGGTGTTGTGTCCCTGGAGGGGCAGGCAGGAGACTGGGTCTCTCAGAAGGGTCAAGAACTAAACTGTCTGGCGCCAGGATCCCAGGGGTTCAAGAGTTGACAAGCTCTGGTGCCCTGGATCCCAAAGGCAAAAGACTGGAGGGCCTGGAGCCGGAAAAAGCAGGGCAGGGAGATAAGATGAGGGAGCCCGGCTGAACACTGGGATTCCTGGAGCAAGGTAATGAAGGACACTCAAGGGGATAGGACGGGGAGTTAAGTCCTCCGGACGCCTGGGGCTCACAGTAGCGGGGTATGGAGGGGGAGGGAATGGGAGCGGGGCCGGAGGGGCAATCGCTTGCTGGGGCTTAGGGCACGGAAGTAATGGACCCGGAGGTCAGAATGACTGGGTCTCTGGCAAGATGGAGGCAGGTCGAGTCAGAAGCCCGAACATTTACCTCACCACCACCACCACCACCACCACCACCACCGCGGGGGAAATACCCGCAAGGCCAGGCTGGGACTCCAGCGTCCCGGGCCCCTCCCCCTCAAGTATTACCTGAACAGTCACTGAGATGGGGGAAGATGACTCCCCTCCCCCGGCGCCCACGTGCGGTCGAGGAGGTGGGGTCCAGAGGACGCACTTGAGCCCCCAGGCATCTAGCCCGGGACGCAAGCGCTGCCTACCCCGGGAAGCGGGGAAGAGACCCAAAACGCTGGCAGTGTTCCATTCAGCACCCTGAGGTGCTGCGTCCCAGAACCTCCGGGCGGCGGCGGTCCGCCTGGAACTCCAGGAAGGAGTCCCAGCACCCGGAGGCCACCCCCACCCCCACCCCGCTCACCTGGTCCGGGGCCCGAGGGGGCGGCGTCGCGAGCCTCGCGCATAGCCCCCGCGCGCCTTGCCGAAGCCCGCTCCGCAATCGCAGAAACGGCGCCGCCGAGGCCGCCATCTTGCGCTGACGCCACGCTGCCCCGCCCCCTCACTCTCTCTCCCCGCCCCAGGCCGGGGCCTCGGCCAATGGGTGGTGCAGGGGTGGGGCGGGTGGACGGGAGCCCGAGAGAGACAAAGGGCTGCAGGCGCACTGCCGCGGGCACTCCAACTAGGACTGGGAGGCAGCCGGCACCACGCCCCCCTCGCGCCGGACGGCGTTCCACCGCCCACGCCCCAGGTCGGCGCCGGACACCCACTGCTCCGAGGTGAAGCGGAAGCCCTAACGGAGGGACGCAATGGGTGCTTGATTTGTCCTAAAACCTGAAAGCCACCTTTACACACCTTCTTCCTCACGTGCGGCCCGGAGGCCTCATCCGTCTTCCTTCCCATTCTCCGAACCCTTTCTTGCCCCTCCTCCCGTGAGCTTCTTAAAATGGGTCTGGAAAGCCAGCCAGTTTCATGGAGGTTCAGCCAAAAGAGCAGCTGCCGGTATCTGGCGGACTCGGGGTATTAAGAGGAAATCCATGAATTAGAGGCTACAGGAACCACGATGAATCTTCCTCAAATTATTTTGAGAGGAAAACAAGTCTGATACTATTTATGTAAACTTTAAAAACATGTAAATCACCACACAACATTTAGGGACATTTACTAAGGTAGTAAATGTACGAAGTTAGGAAAAGACAGGATTCAGGGTGCGGTTACTTCTGGAGGGGAACGGACTGGGTGTGCTGCTTAAGTGGGTCCTTCCTATCTGGTACACATATGGTTCCTATGCTGGGTGGTGGGGACATGGGTGCTCCTGACATACCTTTTTAAACATCTGAACTATTTTATAATACAGTTTATATTACATTTGTAAAGAGACATGTGAATATCAAATGAGGAAAGTGAAGGAAGGTCAAGTACTAAGCCCACTCTCCACACTGCTCCCCATCCCCACGCCCTTAGACAAGCTACAGCAATTCTGGTGTCACTGCTATGTGGGCTCAAGAGAAAAGACTATCAAATGCTGTAACCTGCACCAAAGGAGGAATTTAGGTTTCCTGAGGGATACTCACTGATTTTCACTTAACATAACTCAAGCATGAGTAAGATGTAACTTTGTCAATCACATAGCAGGCTCTGTTCTAATAATCTCTTTCCAACGTCTTATACATTCAACAGCCTTCTGGGGAAGGGAGTATCATTTTCTAGATGCGGAAACAGGCTTTTGTAGGACTGTTATTTGCCTAAGACCACACAGCATGGAAGTGGGGTCTGCAAATGACCCCACTTACAAACCAGAACACACACACACACACACACACACACACACACGACTTTTGACCAAACAGCTTTTTATTGAAAGACCGTAACACAAAGAAAGCTGGGGAAGGTGGAGTACAAGAAGGTGGGGACCCTCCCTGTCGACTCTACTCTGATTCCCATGAATATCAGGGAGGGAGACAGGAACCCAGAAAGGAAAATAAATCCTGATCAACCCGGCTAGCCCTGCTCCAGGGCCCAGATCCTGTGTCAGAGCCAAGGGCCAGGGAAGGAAGGAGGGACACTCTCCATCTGCCAAATACATCTGCCAAAGTCCACCCTGCCTGCCTCAGGCCTCCAGGAGCTTCCCCAGGAAGCGGAGGTTGAGGATCTTGAGCTGTTCATCCAGGTCCATGCGGACTATGCCATCCTCGCCATCAATGCTCAGCAGGACACCTGTGGCTTCCCGATCCTCACCCAGGATCACCTTCACCTGGGGGGGGCGGGGATGACACGACACATGGGGTCACAGTCCTTGGCAGCAGCCCAATGCCCCCACACCCCTTTGTCCTCCCCTCACCTTGTTGTTCTTGGTTGGGGTGATGGGCTCCAGGTGCTCACTGGAGATGCTGACAACCTTCTCGCTGTCCTTCAGGTACACGGAGCACATGCCTCCCTGGGGGTGGGGACAGCCTGGTCAGCCTGGCCTGCTCCCAACACAGGACTGATACCCCCCGTCAAGGGACATAGGATCAGGGCTTATTCTAAGAAGTCACTTTCCCAAAGTGACACAGGGGCAGGAAAGGTGAAGGCTGGGCCTGGTTCCAAGGCCTGGGGTCTGTGGTGTATGGGGGCAGGGTGATCAGATCAGCAAGGGAAGCACCAGCATGAAGCTAACTTTGGCCAAAAGGGAGACCGTTTCTCAGGCTCTTGACTCATCGTGCCCCAAACTGGCCTCAGTTTCTTCCCCACACTCGCTCCTCCTCCTGGGTCCCTGTCTCAAGGATGGCCCCATGGTCCCCGGCACCAGCCAGAGCTCTAGACCTCGTCTTAGTCAGCAACTTCACCAACAACCTCCAGCTCTGAGGCCTGTCCATTCAGCCTCCTGAGGGTCTCTCCCACCTCCCTCCTTCCTCTCCTCCCCACAGCCCTGTAGTGCAGCCTGACCTCCCTCTGGGCTCTCAGCCCCTGATCCAACTATGACAGAGCAACACAGTGAATTGATTCCAAACCACAGATCTGATCCCACCACTCCCCTGCTTAGATTCCTCCACCACCCACCACTGACCTCAAGACACAATCCAAGTTCCCCAGGCTGGCATGTGACCAGCTCCAGCCACTCCTCTGGCCTCATCACTCACCTTCCCCATGGAATCTTTATGTTCCAGCCACAATGAAGAGACTTCAACCCCCCAAATGTGCCAGGCTTTCCCTCACCTCCAGGCCTTTGCACGTGCACTCTATCTGGAACACACTCAACCCCTTCCCCGGCCATTTCTCTCGGCTTACTCCTGTTCATTCTTCAGGTCTCAGCGCAGATGTCACCTTCTCCAGGAAGCCCTCCCTGATCCTTTCCAAAGTTGGATAAGGTGCCTCCCCTGGGTTCACATAGCTCCCCTTGCCCTCTGGGCTTCCCATATCCCAGCTCTGGCCACTTGGGCTGTCACTGTCTGGAGACATGTCTGTCTCCCCCACTGGAATGTGAAATCTGTGAAGGTAGGGCCTGGAGCTGTCTTCCTCTCTGGTGTTTAATTAATTCAATTAATATTTACTGAAGGGCCAACAAGGTGTCGTCCCTCATCTAGGAACTGGGCCTACTTGGGAAGAAAATATAGGCTTGGTAATCAAAGAACCACACCAGGGTAAACTTTAAGCTTTTAAGCAGGTAGATAACATGAAAAAGAATTACATGGACCCATAAGAGACAGATCTGAGACAGCCCAAGTGCTTTCTTGAAGGATGAGTAGGAGTTAACTAGACAAAGAATGACAGGAAGAGAGTTCTAGACAGAGGAAAGTAATAAGCAGAGGCCCTGAGGCTGCAGAGAATTCAGTGACTGAGAAGAATGGAGAGAGGCCAGCAGAGCTGGAGCTGGGAACGCCCGGGGGCGTGGGTGCCTGGCGCTAAGCCGAAGCCTGGCACAGAGGAGCACTTAGTCCGTGTTACTGAACTGATCTCAGATGAGTGTCAAAAAGTAACCACACTCCTGGGTGCCAGTCACTGTCCCAGGCCGGTGGGGGCCCAGCCATGAGCACAAAATGTATAAGTCCCTGCCCTGTAGAGCTTACATGCCAAACCTTTCCACATCTATTTTTCCAGCTATAAATGAGTACTGGAAAATGGGGATAGACAGTTACAAAGAAAACAGAAAACAGTAACCAGAGAGACTGGGGACCCCAAAGCAAGGGATGCCCGCCCACCCACCAGCCTGGGCCCCACTTACCGTGACACTGCGGATGACGCCTGTCTGCCCCACCACTTGGGTATCCAGGTAGGTGTCCCGCACCTTCACCTGGATGTCAGTGGTCACCCAGTCGCTGGAGTTCTGCTCAATGCCTGAGCCCGGTGTGTGCGGGTTGTAGCCACCAGGGGAGGGAGCTCCAGGTGTCATCGGACTATAGCCAACAGGGCTTGGGCTGGGGCTGGCCTGTAGGGAAAAGGGATGTGGTCATTGGGAACAGGTTATTTGGCCTGGTTGTCCCTATAGGCCCAAGGCCCATCCTAGCCCACCACCCTCAAGGGCGTGCCAAGTGAGCAGTACCTGATAGGCCATGGGCGACGGGGTGGGGTGGTAGCTGGCTGGGGAGTGGGTGTTCTGGTAGCCTGCTGGGCTTGGCGCCACCTGGTGGTAGCTCTGGGGGCTGGGGCTGGGCTGGTAGGAGCCTTGCGGGGAGGGGGCTGCATAGGGGGAGAACTGGTCTGTGTTGTACCTGCAGAGACAAGGAGAGAGGGGGGCATTAGTCGGGGGCGTTAGAAGGGGAGAGAAGGAGGTGGTGGCAGTGGGGAGGGTTTGGGCAGCGGTTGATAAGGGCTAGCCCCAGTGGACTCACATGGCTGGCGTCCCTGGCGTCTGCGGGTTGTACTGCGGGTTGACCTGCGGGGATGAGGGGTCTGGGTAGCCAGGTGTTTGGGGATTGGGGGTGCCCCCATAGGCCTGTGGGGATGGGGTCGGCTCATCATCGAACGCGTACTCATATTCTTCCTCAGCCCTGTTGGGGAGAGACGTCTGTTGAGAATGACTGTGGTGATCGCAATGATATAGCAAATGCTTCCAGAACAGCGCTGAACACCAGGCAAAACCAAGGCAACTTCATCCTCACAAACAGCCCCATCCAGAGGCCTCCATTTCACAGGTGAGGAGACTTGGGAAATAGAGATGAGGCTGCCCAAAGTCACATGACCAAGATCACACCATTTGTCTCCAAGCCCAGGTCTTGACCACAGCATGCTACTATGATGGGAGCTGGAGAGATTACTTTGCCCCCAGCCCCAGCCTTGCCTACCCCTTCACATGACCAGCCTGGGGCTGGGAGCAGAGAACTCAGGGTGGACCACACAGACCCGTCCATCCCACAGAAACACAGCAGACCCATTCACGCACATGGGCACACACACCCAGTGGCTCAGGGAACCCTGCCCCAGCCCCCAGGTCCTGGCCCTCACCGTGATGGTGTGTTAGGATTGTTGGGGTCCCAGGCCCCACTCTGGGCAGGAGTGCGGCTGCCATCATGCAGGGGCGTCTGAGAGCCATAATGCGGGGTGCGACTACCTGGAACGGGAGAGATGTGTGTCCCTCAGTTCTGTCCTGGCTCCAGATCCCCCCACATTGCCCCTCATCCCCGTCCCCAGGGAGTGCTCACCATCCTGGAGAGGCGTCTGAGAGCCGTACATGGGCGTGCGGGAGCCAGAGCCGTACATGGGCGTCTGGGAGCCATACATGGGTGTCCGCCCATAGGTCGAGGTCATGCCGCCCGGGCGCCGTGAGCCCCTGTAGACACAGAGAACAAGTGGGGTGAGTAGGGCCCTTGCACCACCCAACAACCTCCCTCCCAGCCCTGCCCTGGCCCGTACACCGTGGTGAGGCGTTGACGGTCCACTGAGATGGTCTGGCAGGTGGAGTGCAGCTCTACGCGGGCTGTGGACTCCGTGGCATCTTTTACCACGCCAATGTAGCCTGGTGGGGAGGCAGGAGGTCAGGCCGGGTGGCTCTCCTTCACCGTGCCCCTCCCCAGGCCTCCACACGGCCTCGCAGGTCACCTTTGTAAGGGCCCTGGGAGATGCGCACAGTCTGGCCGATGAGCTCGTTGTCTCTCCGTCCCCGGCCCCTGCTCATGCCGCCACTGCCGCCGCCCGGGCTGCCAAAGCCACCACGCTGACCTGGGGAAGAAGACTGTCACGAGTCCCCGGGGCCACCCTCTCATGTGCTGTGCCCACAGCCAGGGTACCCTCCAGCCCCCTCTTCCCCTGACTCCCTCCACCCTTGGGTTAGGAGGCTCCTCTGGGGGCCCCCCACCAGAGCCCTGGGCTTTCCCATCACAGCCCTAACCACCCTGGGCTGCACTGTGGGGGGCGGGGGGCGGGTCTCCCCTGGGCTGTGAGCCCCATCATGGTCGGGCCAGCCCAGAGCAGACACTCAGTGAGTGTGGGCTCAACAGCCTCTCTCTTCCACCCCCCAGACATATCCCCACCCCAAATTCCCCTCACCTCCAGCACTGGGGTGCATGGGGCTGCTGATCCGGGGGCTCATAGGGGCAAAGCCACCTACTGTGAAGTTGGTCACATCTCGCGGCTGGGGAAAGGGCAAGAAGTGAACTGGAAGGCAGGGCCTGGGTGACAGGCTCCCAGCCCCTGCACCACACTGCCTGCTGCCATCTGGGAACAGTTACTGCTTGAACCTGCCCAGCAGCCATGCCTCCCTCCTTCTGGTCACAATGCCTCAATTTCCCTTTGGGAAAACAGTCACCCCTATGCCATTGTGGGCCTGTCAATCAAGAGGCCCAGGCCTCCCTTGGGCAAGGAGTGAGACTAAAATGTGGTAGTCAGGAATTTAAACCGCCAGTGACACAGAAACTGCAAGCCATGGGAATTCAGCATTCCACCTGCAGGGCCTGAGAAAACCATCTCCTGGTCCCAGCTCCCCAGATCCCAGGTTTGATTTCCTTTCTGATACCTGGTTCTGTACAACTTCCCTACAAATCCCACCTCAGGAACTTTGCTTTCCCCTGAGACATTCAGGTGGCTCTCTGACCCTTCCTTCAGGTCTCTGCTCAAATGCCACCTCCTCAAGGAGGTGAGTCTTTCCTTAACCTCCTCTATGTAAAGCAGCAGCCCCCATCATTCTCTGTCTCCTTATCCCGTTTTATTTTTCTTCATAGTGCTTGCCGTCAGCCCCCGCTGTACTATGCATGTATTTATTTATCTGTTCATCCCCAGAGCAGCAGCACTAGGAGGGCAGAGGTGCTTTTGTCTCGTTCACTGCCGTACCTCCAGTGTCAAGCACCCAACAGGTGCACAATACAACTGAATGAACAAATGATTTGGTAAATAGCTCAGTATCCCAATAACCCTTTTTTTCCATACTCTGCCAAGGACCTGACACTGACACCTGCCCTCCTAATCCTCCACAAGCCCATTCTTGTCACTCTTGGGGCCAGGGTAGGTCAGAGAGCCGAGTCAGGTAGCCAACAGACAGGGTGCCACCATGCCTGCCTCACCTTCGAGCCCCCTGCCAGCACCAGATGGCGGGTCTTGCAGACAAACATGCCCCCGTTCTCTACCAGTTTCTTGCAATGCAGGAAGGCGAAGCTGCGGAAAAGATGGCGAATCTCGCCCTCCCGGCCCTGGATGGGGAAGGACAGTCACTCTCGTGGCCATGTCCCACCCCAACTCTTTCAGATGTGACAGACGGGCAGGAGCTTATACTCACTGAGTGGGGGCCATCAATGACCTTGACAATGTCTTTCACATGGATGTTGTTCTGCTCTGAGTCCAGGGCCACGGCAAAGCGGTTGTCCTTCTTCCGGGTCACAGCCTGGTGCCTGACAGTCACCACCTTCCCATACATGTTCAGCACCTATGGAGGGAGGAAAGGGGATACTGAGGAGATGAGAGTAGAAAGGGGTGATGGGGAGCAGGGCTCCCCTACAGTGGGATGATTCTTCCTGTAGGAGACTGTCCCAAGCTCTGCAGGACGTCTAGACTCCCTGACTCTGGGGCAGGTAATGTCAGGGAACCACCCCCCAGGCACTGGGTCAACCGAAAATGTCCCCAGTCATTCCAAAACACCCTCTGGGAGGAGCCTCCTGGCAACTGAGCATCAGGGACCTGAGAGATGAGCAGAAGAATAGATGTTAACATAATAGCTAATGTCTACCCATCACTCTGTGCCAGACCCATGCTAAATTCTTCACACAAGATTTCACTGAGGCCTCAAAATTTCCCTGAGATGGATGCTGTCACAATTCCCATTTTACAGAGGGGAAATCTCAGGCCCAGAGAGGGCAAGTTACTAGCCCAGGGTCATACAGCACAGAGCAACAGAGCTGTGAATCCAGAGCCCAGTGTCCTAAGCATTTACGCTCTGTGGCTCCCACATGCACGGTGAAGGGGAGGAAGGCACCAGCAGCACCCAGCCCTTGAGAAAGCACCGAATGCCTGGGTACGTATCTGATATCACGGATTCAGTCACAACTAACGAAGTATATGCTGCTGCTATCTTCTTTTTACAGGGTGTGATACTGAGGCACAGAGAGGGTAAATGACATGCACTTGCCTGATATCACACAGCCGGCCATGGGTGACAGAGCCAGGTCTGCAACCCTGAGCAGTCTGGGATCTTAGCCACCATGCTCGGCCACCTCCCAGGATGAGGAGCTGGAGGGAGAGGAAGCCCCTAAAGTAAGCCTGCCTCTGCGTGTAGCACACACACCTGGAAGGTCTCCCGCTCCAGTCGCACGATGACACCCACGGTCTGGGGGTCCAGCTGCACCAGCTCCCCCCATTCATGCTGGCCCCCGACATCCACACCTGATGCCGTCTCGGAGCAGAGCTGCAGGTCCCGGGGGAGCACCTTCAGCTGTGGGAGATGGGAAAGGGTGAAGCAGGGTCCATGTGGCTCATCGGCCTTGGTCTCCTCCTGGCACATCCACCCCGCTCCCAGCCTTCCGCTAGCTACCTCGTGCATGGTGAGGTCAGAGAAGAGGATGACGAAGTTCTCCTCCACCCGCACAATGAGGCCTGTGTCGCCCTCGAACCGGCCGGCAATCACCTTCACGTGGTCCCCCATCTTGAAGTACTTCCGAAGTTCCTGGGCCGGGAACTCCAGCATGTCCTAGGGATTGGGTGTGAGGACAACGAGCAAGTCAGGGGAAGTCACCACAACCCACCTGTCTACCCATCTTCAGATTCCACTTGTAGTCTCAGAAAGACCCTGGCCAAAACCCACTCCAGGCTCACACCCCCAACCACAGACTACCCCAGGCCACCTGGACCAACCTCAGCCTGCCCCGGAGACTCAGGATATCAGCCTGGACAACCCTTTACCCCGCACAGAGACAGCCTGTCCCCAAGACATATGACACCAGACTAGACACCTCCTCAGACCCACCTGGAGACAGCCTCACCCCAGACACACCATGCTGGGCCTAGACAAGCCTCAGACACAGCCACCCCTAAGCAAACTAAAACCAGTGACCTCAAGATTACTCCACGGTTTCGTCATGCCCTCAACCCACCACGTACATACGGGCAGCATGGTACCCACCTTGAGGTCCTCGTGCTTGGGCATGATGGTGATCTTGTTGCCATCCACGCTGAGGATCTTGCCCTGCAGGTTGATGAGCTCACCCTCACACACCTCCACGTTGTCCCCAGGCTGGAAGTTGTGTTCCCGCTCCTTCCCTGCGGGGGGAGGCACAGGGCTAACTTGAGGGCTGCTCACCATGGGCCGCCCCCTCCTCGGCCTGGGTTACTGACCGGGACCAAATACCTGTGCTTTCAGTCACCACCTCGAGGTCGATGCCCTCTGGCTGGTCCTCAAACTTCTCCAGCTCAGAGAGTGTGGGCTTCACACCCTCCGTGATCTGAGCCCCAAGAGACAAGAGGAAGAGAAGGAAGTGGATGAAAGTCAGCGTCACAGCCCAGCTGAGCGGACTAGAGAGATGGTGAGATTAATCCCCTGGGGATACTCCTAACTTGAGGATCCAAGACAAGCCCAGATAACCCACTGCTCTGGGGCCTGGACTGCAGGAGGGAGAAAGCGTGGCCTCCCCGCTTCCCACCACCATTAGCACGACCCCCTCTGGGACCCTCACCACAGCAGACATGGCAAAGCTCTTGAACAGAAAGCCCTTCCGGCTGTAACGGTTCCCCTCGAAGATGAGGAAGTCACCATCAGAGGCAACGTCACCCCCCAGGGACCTGGGAGTTTGTGGGGGAGAGAACATTGGAAGGGGAGGTTAAGAGGAGAATCTTGCTGTACCTCAGTCTCCTCTGCTGCCAAAAGGGGAAAAGGACACAGGATGCCTGAGCCATCCCCTCCCAATACACATCCCTTGGTGAGAGTGACCTCTCACAAAGCCCGAAGGCCCCGCCTCAACAGAAGGGCGCACAGCACCCACCTTCTTGCACCCTGCTGCCTCCCCCGTCCCTGCTTTATTTTCCACTACAGCAAGTTTGACCCATCTTCCTAACTAGAATGGCAGCTCCAGAAGGGGGGAACTTAGCATCTTTTATTCACTATTTCCCCTATAATAGGGCCTGGCACACAGCAGGCACTCGGTGAGTACTAGCTAGACAAAGTATCAGACACTGCTAACAGTTAACACTCACAGACACATATGACCTCACTGACTCCTCCCCAAAGCCCATGACATCAGTAGTATGAGCCTTGTTTCCAGGGAAATGAGAGAATGAGGCTCAGGGAGGGCACACCACATGGCCAACATGGCCGAGCCCTTGAGTCTGAGAGTCAAGATTCAGATGCAGGGGGGCGGGACTCCCAAGCCTGTGCTTAACTCTACTGGCCCTGCATGTGGGACAGGGGGACCTTAGTTCCTGCCCCATGTTCCTAGAGTGGGGAGGGAAAGCCTGCCCCACTCTCAAAAAGGGAGCGTTGGGGAGCAGGCTGAGCTTCTCCTGCCAACTGCTCAATCATCTTCTCATTCACGTGGTACACTTGGCAAGAGGCGAGACTGCTCAGCTGCGCACGTCTGGGCACTGCGTCAGACCGGCTACTGGGGGGCAGGGAAGGGTCACTCTAGTTTGTGCTCAGCAGGGGATGTCCAGACGGGTGGAGACGAGTGGTGTAAATGAGTCCAATTCAGGCATGTGAAGTATTAATCTGGCCTGGCCTGGAGGTATTAGCCCAGCCTGGCAAATCAAAGGGCTCATTCTACAGTCCAGCCTTTAACAGAATGAAAAACTGGCTGCTCATGATGCGTTTCTGGAACAGGACCAGAGGAAAAGTGTCACTGGCTCTTGTTTCTCCACCTCCTCCTCTCCTGCCCTCCCACTGGAGCCCCCGGCAGCCCTGGAACACTGGAAACCCTGGGCTGCTCCAATGTTCTATCCAGCGGGGAGGGGGAGGGAGACACCCTGAGTGGAAGGGGCTCTGTACCCACAACTGAGGTGTCCAGGCATCAGGAGATGAGGGTAAGAGACTTTATAAAGCCTGATGTGTCAATAAATCTCATTTCAATATGTGATACCATTAATCACACTTACTAGGTGTCAAGTGTTATTCTGGGTACACACGCATATTAAATCATTTGAGTCTCAATACAATCCTAGGAAGCAGGGGTTACTATTATAATCTTTGCAGCAGAGGAAACCAAGGCACAAGGATGTTAAATAACGTGGCTAAGGCTATACTGCCAAGCTAACCACTCACAAACTACGGATGGCTCCGGGAGCCCAGCCCTGTCGGGGAACCTGCAAAGGCACATCCTACACCACAGCTCTGGGCACCCGGCCTGGCCCAGCCCAAGGACACTCACCTGATCTTTTCTGCATCAAACAGCCTCTGTGGAGGCCGCTTAAACTTCTTCCTTTTGGCAAACCAGTCTTTCTGTGTAGGAAAAGGGGCATGAGTAGGAAGGGTGAGGGACGAGGGCTTGGCCACCAGCAGGGGTATCAAGCACCCCCTCTCCCCACCGGCAGCACGTCCCCATGATACCAAGCTCATGCGGGCCTTGATGCGGTCATAGTCGATGCGCGGGATCATCTTCAGGGAGATGGTGTTTTGGCTGGGCTCCACGTAATCCACCTGAGAAGGCCAGACAGGTGGTGAGCAGGGGCCCAGCCCTCCCCTCCTGACCCCGGACACAGGAAGGGAAAGGAGATGCCAGGAAGGGCAAGGGACAGAGGGTTATGGGGAAGAAATGAAACCGCTGACAAGTCCCCCAAATTCACTCTCTAGCCTGTCTTCCCTCCATTCTGAAACTGAGTATCCACTGCCATCTTGACATCTCCACCTGGATGTCTAGAAGGTCCCGCACACCCAGCGTAACTGCAACTAACCTCCTGATCGCCCCAAACCCACTCCTCTCCCCATCTTGTCCCTCTCCATCCTTCCTTCTGCTCAGGCACACAACGTGGGAGGCATTCTTCACTCCTTTTTTCCTCTTACACCCATATCCAACCTGGTAGCAAACCGGTCAGCTCTGCCTTCAAAAATTCTGACCTCTTCCCGCTCCTCTACTACTGCAGCCTCAGTCCTGTCCTACCATCACCTGCCACCTAGGCTGTGGCAACAGTCTCCTCACTGGTCTCCCTGCTCCTGTGGCCCATCCAGTCTATTGCAGGGTTTCGCATCCGGGTAAGCCTTTGTTGTGGCGGCCGTCCCGCGCCTTGACAGATGTTAGCAGCACCCCTGGCTTCTAGCCCCTAGATATCAGACTCAACTCCCTCCCCAGGTGAAACAACCAGAAATGTCTCCATTCATTGTGCAATGTCCCCTGGGGGTACCCCTGCTTGAGAACCAGTGGTCTAGTCCCAATGCAGTCAGCAGCGTAATCCTATCAAAATCCAAGCCACGCTGTGTCCCTTAGAACCCTCCCATCTGACTCCAGTAAAAGCCAAAGCTCTAGGATGAGCCACAGGCCCCGTTGCCTCCCTGAGCTCATCTCCTGCCACTCTCACCCTCACTCACTCTGCTTCGGCCAGTGACGGTCCTAGCTCATGGGCTGCCTTCTGCCACACCCCTTCCCCGAGAACTCCACGTGGCTCACTCCCTCACCACCTTCAGATCTTTACTCAACACGCATAGAACATGCACAGAAGATGGTCATCCGTTTCCTGTGTGCTCGCAACAAAGTCCAGACTCTGCTTCACCTGATCCGAGTGGGGTTCTGCTCTCTGCACTAGTCAGGGGGCTGGAAAGGACAAAGAGAAAGGAGGGGAGGACAGAACAGAGAGCCCTGGCCTCCTCGGCCGCCCCACCCCAGCCCAGCCCCGGGCACCTGAGCGATGTCGTCCTTATAGATGCCCCGCTTGAGGCGGACCCAGGATTTTGGTTTCAGGTTGGCCACCTCCTTCACCACTTTGAGCACATCTGTCATCTCCTTGATGGGTACCATCTGCTGGTTCCAGTAGCCAAGCCGCAGGTTGCCCACGCCCTCGATGGCCTGCTTCACATGGGTCTGCTTGTAGGCCTCCACGTAGATGTAGCCCTTCACATGCTCTGGTGCCACTACCGACTTAATCTGCAGGGGCTGGAGGGCCGAGCCAGTGAAAAGAGACAGTGAGACACGACTGCTGGTACCAGGAATGACCGCCACCTCAGCAGTCTCTCTTCTAGGAATTTATCCCACAGAAACATGTTTGTGCAATGACCCCAACACAGGGACATTCACTGCAGAGCCATCTAGCATAGAAAACAAACAAGACTGGAAATTTTTAAATGCCCCCAAACAGGGACTTATTAAGTTATGGAATAACCATACAGACATAACTCGTTTTACTGCTCTTTGGCTTTAAAGCACTTTGTAGCTATTGTGTTTATTACAACTGAAGGTTTGTGACAGCCCTGCAGGGAGCAAGTCTTTCGGTGCCATTTTCCCAAAAGCAATTACTTTTTAGTTAAGGTATGTACATTGTTTTTTTTAGACATAATGCTATAACACACTTAATAGAATACAGTATAGTGTAAACATAACTGTTGCTTGCAGTGGGGAACAAAAAAATTCATGTGACTTGCTTTACTATGATATTCACTTTATTGTGAGGGTCTGGAACCAGTATCTCCGAGGTCTGCCTGTACCATGAAATACAATGTAGTACTTAAAAAAACAATGAGATGGATCTATATGTAGTGACACAGAAAGATACCCAACATATGTTCTGTGGAAAAAGCAACTAGAACCAAAGAGAGCTGGAGTGACTATACTAACAGCAGAGCAGACTTAAAGACAAAAATTATTACCAGAGACAGAGGACATTTAATAATGATAAAAAGTTCAATCCATCAAGAAGATATAAGAATTATAAATATATATGAACCTAACAACAGAGCCTCAAAATATAGGAAGCAAAACCCAACAGTAATGAAGAGAGAAATTGGTAATTCACCAATAATAATTGGAGACTACAATACCCCACCTTCAACAATGGATAGAACAATTAGACAGAAGATCAACAAGAAAACAGAATACTTGAGCAACTCTACAAACCAACAAGACTTAACAGACATCTATAGCTAGAACACTCTGTCAAACAGCAGTGGAATTCTCAGGGGCACACTGAACACTCTCCAGGATAAACCATATGTTAGGCCACAACACAAGTCTCAAATGTAAAAGGACTAAAATCATATCAAGTATAATATATCCTTCAACCACACAGAATGAAGTCAGAAATCAAAGGAAATTTACAAGGTTCACAAATATGCGGAACACACTTCTAAGTAACCAGTGGGTCAAAGAAGAAATCGTAAGGGAAATTTTAAAATATTTTGAGATGATGAAAACAAAAACACAACATATTAAATTTATGGGATGCAGAGAAAGCCATGCTTAGAGGTAAATTTACAGCTGTAAACACCAACTTAAAAAAATTTTTTTTTCAAATCAATAACCTAACCTTCCACCTTAAGAAACTAGAAGAGAAAGAGGAAATTAATCCCAAAACAAGCAGAAGGAAGAAATAATAAAGATCAGAGTGGAAATAAGTAAAATAGAGGTTAGAAAAACAACAGAGAAGACCATCAAAACCAAAAGTTGGTTCTTTGAAAAGATCAACAAATTTGACAAACCTTTTAGCCAGACTGACCAAGAAAAAAAAGAAAAAACTCAAATTACCAAAATCAGGAATGAAAGAAAGGACATTACTACCAACCAAACTTACAGAATTTTAAGGCATACTATGAATAACTGCATGCCAATAAATTAGATAACCTAAAGGAAATGAATTTTTTTGTAGAAAGACAAATTACTACAACTGACTCAAAAAGAAATAGAAAATGTGAATAGACCTATACGAGGTAAAGATATTGAATTAATAAGCAAAAAACATACACACACACACACACACACACACACCCCCCAAAGCCCAGGATTAGACGGCTTCACTGGTGAAATCTACCAAACATCTAAAAAATTAATACCACTCCTTCACAAACTCTTCTAAAAAATAGAAGAGGGGGGCTTCCCTGGTGGCGCAGTGGTTGAGAATCTGCCTGCCAATGCAGGGGACACGGGTTCGAGCCCTGGTCTGGGAAGATCCCACATGCCGCGGAGCAGCTGGGCCCGTGAGCCACAACTACTGAGCCTGAGCGTCTGGAGCCTGTGCTCCGCAACAAGAGAGGCCGCGACAGTGAGAGGCCCGCGCACCGCGATGAAGAGTGGCCCCCGCTTGCCACGACTAGAGAAAGCCCTCGCACAGAAACGAAGACCCAACACAGCCAAAAATAAATAAATTAATTAATTTTTTAAAAAGTTATAAAAATAGAAGAGGGGGGAACATTCCCAATTAGTCCTATGAACCCATTATTACCCTGATACCAAAACCAGACAAAGACATCATAAGAAAACTACAGACCAACATCTGTTGGTCTATAAACATAGATGCAAAAATCTTTAATGAAATAGAAGACCAAATCCAGCAACATGTTTTCATACAGTATGTGAATTATATTTCAATTTTTTAAAAAGCACCTAGTTTGTTTCCGTATTCGTTGTGATAGTGAAAAATGGAAACAACCTTATGTTTACTGTCATGGAAAGATGACTATGGTATTGACAAAAGGCTCTCTGCAGAATGATACGTATATAATACCATTTTATTTTTTTTAAATACCTATTTTTCAATATGCAGAGAAGACAGTCTGGAAAGACACACAAACCAACAGTAATTACTTCTGAAAAATGGGACTTGGGTATGGAGAGATTTTGGCTTTCATGATATACATGTACCACTTCAGTCCCATCTCAAATGGGGTCACTAGAATCTTGCCCAGGGCACAGGGTATAAGTTTGAGCACATTCAAAATCATGATTTGCAAATCCTGCAACTGTCCACTTGGTCCCACTGACACACACCCACTGTTTTGGCAGGTAAAAGCTATGCACTCAGCCTAACACAAATCATACTCAGTGAGAAAGTTACCAACCAGCACGTCCTGGTTCCAAAACTAACAATTATGCCTATGACATAATTACATTTACTGAACACAAGCTGCAGAACAAGTCCCAGCTAAGGGTTGGACATATTCAAAGATACTTAATCCTAATGATGCTGAGGGGCAAGCAAGGGGTGCAACGAGGGGAAGCGGCTTGATAGAGGTCACACAGCGAGGAAGCAGCAGGGGCAGGATTCAAAACCCAGGAGTCTAAAGAAAGATCTGTGCCCTTAATGCAGCATCTGCTGCCTTGCACGCAGGCGGCATTACTTCATGTTTTGTGTGTTGTGTGTGAATGAGCCCTTAAGGGGCAGGGACCAGCTCTGGCATGGTCACGGCTGTATCCTCAGCATCTCCCAATGCCGGGACCAGCCCAGAGGAGGGGCTCAGAGGATTTTGATAACTGAGTGAAAGAGCGAAGGAAGGAATTCTCCTCCCAAAAGGCCTGTTCTGTGATGCACTTAGCCACACTGCCCTATGGTAGGACTCCCAACCAAACAGTAAGAGGGTGACAGCTGCCCACCAGGGTTGGTGAACAGGCAGAACTCGTTCTCAGGCAGAAAAGGCTCAGGGAGCTAGATGGCTGACTTCCAGAGGGGTGCAGGGGCTGGGGAATCCTGCCAGAAATGCAGAGAGAATGAAGACGGTACCTCTGTCAGGCATGAAGAACACTTTGATCCAGAAAGTGGTCATTTTCTAGCTGAAGCAGCTCACCTAACAGGCAGTGCTGCTCAGCGCAAGGGGTACCTGGTACCCCTGAACCTGTACTGTCCCTCACTCTGGGCTTTACCTGTCTCTCACCCACAAGCTGCCTGCCTACCCGACTTACCGTGTCTGTGAACTGGTAGGCAATGAACTTGCGCATCAAGGAAATGGCTGTGGCCCGTTCCTCCCCAATCTGGAAGAAGAAAGGCAGACTTAAGAGAAATGACAAGATGGAGAACAGGACATAGAAAAGGGGGCAGGAGACAGCAGCAAGAAAGACAGAGTCGGGGGAGGGCAAGATAAGAGTAGGGGATTAAGAGGTATAAACTACTATGTATAAAATAAAATAAAGCTTTAAGGATATATTGTACAACACAGGAGACATAGCCAATATTTTCTAATAACTATAAATGAAGTATGTTTAAAATATTGTGAATCACTATGTTGTACACCTGAAATTTACATAATATTGTAAGCCAACTATACCTCAATGAAGAAAAGAAAAAAAGAAAGAATCATCAGTCAAAAAACATAAAGTAAGACAGCGGGAATTCCCTGGCGGTCCAGTGGTTGGACTTGGCGCTCTCACTGCCAGGGGCCTGGGTTCGATCCCTGGTTGAGGAACTAAGATCCTGCAAGCCACGTGGCGTGGCCAAAAAAAAGATAAAGTAGGAGAGAGAGAGGAGCAAGAGAGGTGGAGAGATTACAGAGCAAGAGTAATGGCCAGCAAGAAAAACAGGGAGGAGACACTGAGGGCGGGAGGGAGGGAGAGGGGAGGGGGGGAGGAGGGCAGGGGGAGAGAGAAGGATGTAGAGGCAGACAGAAGGAAGAGACTGACAGATCAAGGAGACCCAGGAAAGACAGAAGGCGAGTTCCCCCCAACGAGGCCGCCTCTCCCATTCCCCTGCCTCTCCCAGGCCATGAGGCCAGAGCACACACCTTACATTTGACAGTCCACAGATTGGGATCCCTGACAGGAGAGGAAAAGGAAGCCTTTTAGTGAAACTGTCTCATCATGAAACATACAAATCACCACACCCATCCTTCTTCCTCTCCCTCCACACCCTCTCCCTTCTCCATCCTTCCATCCATAAGCAGAGAGGAGGAGAAAAGTGCCAATCTGCCCCTCCCCTCTTTCCCCACCATCCACCACTCTGTCTGTGTGACACTGTGACCTGACTTATTTCAGGGAGTGAGCCGTGTGGGCACATCACCCCAGTAAAAGTTCCCACCTCGGCCCTCCTGTCCCACCCCCTTACTTGACTCCCGGGAGCAGCTGCTGCTGGGTGATGTCATCCGAGAGCTCATCAGATCCTCCATACACCCTGGAGAGAGAAGGGCCGTCAGGAAGGAAGGGGTCTGTCAGACCCCTGACCCTTCTCAGAAAGGAACCACCTGCTCCCAGCCTCCCATCAGCCCAGCCCACACCCTTACGTCTCTCCCACAGATGACTTTGCGTATTTCTTCATGTAATACTCGCCCAGTTCTTCTTCTCGCTGGTCCCTGGGGTGTGAGGGGGAAAGTAAACAAGAATTGAAGGTTGAGGAGAGGAAGGTGGGCTGACCTGCCTCCAAACCTCCCTTTCCCCTCACTGCTTACCTCCAGAGGTTTTGCAGGCGGCGAGCCCCGGAACGGTCTTCATCCAAGACAACATTGTCAATATTGGAGGCTGCAAAAAAAATGGGCAGATGGGGTGAGTAAGGGGAGATGAAGAGCAAGCAGGGGCCTGGAGAAAGCGGTGGGGGTTAAGGGGGTCAGAGGTGGGTCCTGGGGCAGCAGATACCTCACTGAGGAAACCCCTAACCCTCACCTTCCTATTCTGGCCTACTCAGCATCCTGCTTCTCAGTGTCCTCCTTCGGGATGGGGCCCAGCAGTTGGGGACATCCAGCTGTTCCCCATCTCATCGCCACTGCCTAAGCACATCCTGAACTCCGTCCCAGCCCCCCCACCCCTTCACCCTGCTACCGGCAACGCTCACACTCACACATACACGCACACATAAACACATACACGCTTTCCCAGGCCAACAACTGCTGGAGACCTGGCCCCAGACCCCCTGCCTCTGGACCCTACGTGAGTCAGAGCCCCTGGGGCAGGGGAGGGGTCAGGGGTGAGGGAGGGTGCCACAGGCAGGAAGGAGGATATGTCAGGATATGGGAGGAGGGTCGGGGAACCACACTTTTCAGGTTCTTACCTTCAATCTCTTCTACTTGGAGGAAGAGGAGGTGGTGGTGGTGGTGGTGGTGGTGGTGGTGGTGGTGGTGGTGGGCGAGGGCAGACAAAGTATGAGCAAAATTATAGCAGCGAAATCAACCAATGGGTTGGGGGAAGGGGAAGGGAGGGACACAAGAAGGTTGAAAATCAAAAGTAAAGGCCAGGCACCAGGTGGTGGGGGGAGAAGCCGAAATGTATGAGGCGCACAGAACGGAAAATAACAGGGAAGGGGTGGCACTGGCCCAGGAAGTGGGGGGTATCTTGGGATAGAGCCTGTCCCACCCCCACAGCCCCCAGAAGGGATTCACTGGGGCCCTAGGAGCCCAGAGTCCTCTCCCCACAGCCCACATCCCCCCAACTCATGGGCCTAAAAGGAAAAGGGTGCGGAGCTGGCCTCTCTGGCAACGACAGAAAGAAGCAAGGTGAGGAGGGTGTGGGTTGGGGTGGTTCAGGGCATGGGGGTGGGGATGGGCTCTCAAGACCCTCTCGGCCACACCCCCAGTGTCTCCCAGAGGTGGGGCCCACACACACCTTTCTCCAGGATGTCCTCTGCTCCATCCTCCCACTGGTCCTCATCCTCATACTCATCGTCCACATCTGAAACGGGAACACCAGGTGGTCAGGGGGGCATCCAGGGGAAATATGACCTCATGACGACAGCTCTCAGGAAACATCTCCTCTGGGCAACAGGCACTACAAATCCCCACCTCACAGGTCAGGACACTGAGGCTCGGACAGGTGAGGCTCTCACCCAAAGCCTCAGAACTGCTTCAAGTAGCAGGGTCAGGTCTAATGTGCAGATCCGCCTGACTCTAAAAGTCATCCCTCCCCCTACCACCCACAGATCCATTTTAAAAATAAGATAAAAATAAGCAAGCAGAAAAGTTCCCTCCCAACTATCAAGGGAAGGGAAAATTGGTATATAGGTTTTTTTTATTTGTTTGTTTTTTTAAAGATAGGGTTTGTGGTTTGTTGGTTTTATTATTATTCGCTTACATTTGTAACAGCCAGCCCTTATTGAGAGCATACTGTGTGCCCTGCCCTCCTCTGAGTACTTCCCAAATCCCTCATTGAATCATCCTGGCAACCCTAAGGGAGGTACCACCATTGTTCTAATTTTACAGTAAGGGCTCTGAGACCCAGAGAGGTCAGCTAACTTGCCTAAAGACTCTCAGCTGATACCTGAGAGGCAGTCTGGCTCCAGGGTCCATGCGCTTAACCTCTCCACTACATTACATATACTCTTTTGTATGTATCGAATATTACACTAAAAACTGAAACAACACACAACGAAAAAATCAAAAGTGTACACAGGATGTAAGTGTACAGTGAGTCTCCCTCCCATTTCTAACCCCTTTCAGTCCCCTTTCTCAGATGTGACCAGCTTCTAGTCTAGAGATAATCTGACCTTATATAAGAAATGCATATAAATCCCCCACCACTATTTTCCCTACACACAATTTTCTTTTCTATAAACTTAATTATTATTTATTTATTTATTTTTAGCTGCATTGGGTCTTTGTTGCTGCGCGCAGGCTTTCTCTAGCTGTGGTGAGCGGGGGCTACTCTGTTGTGGTTGCGTGCTTCTCACTGCGGTGGCTTCTCTTGTTGCGGAGCACGGGCTCTAGGCGCGCGGGCTTCAGTAGTTGTGGCACGCGGTCTCAGTAGTTGTGGCTCGCGGGCTCTAGAGCACAGGCTCAGTAGTTGTGGCGCACGGGCTTAGTTGCTCCGCGGCATGTGGGATCTTCCAGGACCGGGGCTCGAACCCGTGTCCCCTGCATTGGCAGGTGGATTCTTAACCACTGTCCCACCAAGGAAGTCCCCTTCCACACAATTTTTTAACATATTGTTCTATCCCACCCTCTTTTTTAAAGCAATACTAGTAGCTTGGAGCTCTTCCATAGCAGCACATGCCTCATTATCTGTCCTATAGTTCATTATACCAAGCCCTTATCATCGATGGACATCTAAGTCACCAAACATTTGCAACTGCAAACAGGATCCCAGCAAGTGTCTTTGTTCTTGTATCCTTATGTACCTGTGGGGTGAACTCCTAAAAGGGAATTGCTGGATCTAGGGTCCTGGTGTGGTAGATGTTAACGGGCACCGCCACAGGCAGTGCTGAATGTCACTCCCACCACCACCAAGTGGGTGTCCCTAGTGGCCCACATCTTTGTCACATGGCATGTTATCCGTTCTCTTGATCTGAGCCCATCTGCTGTCTAAGACTTTCTCTCTAAGCAAGGACTCCCTCCCTCTCAGCCTTTCAGAAAAGGGCCGAAGCTCTCTGAGAACCAGGAATACCTAGAGCATCTCCTGCCCCTCTGTTCCCTGGTTTCCTCTCAGTTAAGAAGGTCCCAAGAAAATGAAGGGTGGTGTTCCAAGTCGCTCCTCTTTACCTGCGTGTGGGAAACAAGCACTCTCATGTATGGATGGTGGGAGTATCAAGTAGTGTGACTTTTTCAGGAGCTGATATTTGGCCAAAGGTATCAAAAAGCTTTAAAAACATATGCATCCCCTTTGTCCAGCAATTTGACTTACAGGGATTTACCATGTAAAAAATCTGCCACGTCTGTGTTAGATGAAAAAACTACATCTTCATTTTCACTAATCTCTAAGTGAAATTTAGTATTTACATCAATTATGCGCAATGGCAACAAACCACAGTAGTGTTAGCCATGAAATCTGATATTTTCATAGCACAGTACAGCTATAGATATCTCAAAATATTACTCACAATCAGTGTTACTTCAAAATTAGATTCTTAACAGATCCTCCACTAAATCTTGTTATTTCAATGTGCTAAAAAAGAAGCACATACATCACAATGTTCTTTTAATATTTAGATACTGTATTTCAATATAATTGTTTTCTTTGGAATCCTATGTATTTTTTTTAATGCATTTCAGAACATGATTCTGAGAAGGGTCAGGGAATCACACTTCCATAGGTTTCACCAGACTCCAAAAGGGGTCACGGTACAAAAAAGATTAAGAACGCCTGATCTAGGTAATAACTTGCATATGTGAGTCTAAATGTTATATGAAGATGTTCACGGCAGTGCTGCTTATACTACTGAAAATTACAAACAACATCAATGTCCCACAAGAGACTGGTTCCATAAAGCACATCACAGAATGGAACAATGTGAAGCCATTGGAAAAAACAGATATTTCAACAATGATGATGATGATGATGAGAGCAGCTAAAATTTACTGAGTACTTGCCAAATGTTCAGAAAACTTTCCTTTCAAGAATTAACTCATTCAACCTAAACTATCTATGTTATTTCTACCTCCACAAGCATTGAACAGAAAAGCAGTTACAGAACAGCAGATACATTGTGGGTCTTTGTAACATAAATAATAACCCTGTTTTCTGAGGGCCTACTGCAGGCTGGGCATTACACTTTGGGCTGCCATCAGCTTGGCGTGCTTTACATGCATAGTCCCCCAAATCCCCAAAATATCCCTGCTGAAGTAGGCAGAACTGCCTGTCCCCCTGTACAAGGGGGAGAAGAGGCTCAGACAGACAGGCAGCAACTTGCCCAGGGCCACGTGGAGAAAAGAGCAGAGCGAGGCCAGAAGGGACCTGCATCTGTCAGCCTCCACTACCCTGTCCAGCTGCCTACTTCTAGGTCATCTGAGCTTTTCACGATTAGTAGTTTTTTAAAGGAGGTTAATGGCATTGTAACTGGGTTTTAAAAGGATCTATCTTATAGAAATACATATGAAATATTCTGGGGTTAAATTATGTATTTGGGATTGGCTTCAACATCATCCAGTGGTGGGTGGGAGTGAGAAGGAATAAGCAAAACAGGTGCAGCACTGAGCTGTTCACTACTGATACTAGGTGATGGCACACAGGGGCTCCGTAAACTACCCTACAATCGTGTGTCTGACATTTACCAAAAGAAAATGTTTAAAAAGTACATTGGAGGGCTTCCCTGGTGGCGCAGTGGTTGAGAATCTGCCTGCCACTGCAGGGGACACGGGTTCGAGCCCTGGTCTGGGAAGACCCCACATGCCGTGGAGCAACTAGGCCCGTGAGCCACAACTACTGAGCCTGCGCGTGTGGAGCCTGTGCTCCGCAACAAGAGAGGCCGCAATAGTGAGAGGCCCATGCACCGCGATGAAGAGTGGCCCCCGCTTGCTGCAACTAGAGAAAGCCCTCGCACAGAAACGAAGACCCAACACAGCCAAAAATAAAAATAAATCAAAAAAAAAAAAAAAAAAAGTACATTGGAGAAATAGAACTGAAGGTGGAAGTCCAGCCTCTGCTCAGCACTCGCCAGCCCTGTCACATACCAGCCTCATCCAGAATGAAGCCGCCATGGCGGGGTTTCTTGGGGGGCCGGTCATCATCTTCCTCCTCCTCTTCCTCATCATATTCCTCCTCCTCTTCCTCCTCCTCTTCTTCCTCAGGCTCTTCCTCCTTCTCACTACCTGCTGCACTCCGCCGCTCCTCCTCTACCTGCAGGGTCAGGTAGGGTTGGGGCACCAGTGTACTGAACCCCCCAAATCCAGACACCATGCTCTCCACCCCTAAATCTGACCTCAGCTCTGCCTGGACGATCACAGCCCCCTCTGCTCTGCATACATGCCCTTCCACCCTGGCCAGGCCTCCCTGGTAGCCATCCTATCTCAGTGACAGCACCGCCATCCACCCAACCAATATCTGGGAGCTGACCCCACCCCCAACTAGATCTCCTTGCTAGCCTCCACCGAGCCTTTAAATGTTATCACTCCATTAGGTTTGGTCCTTGGCTCTTGTCTCTCTCCATGCTACAACTCCCCCGGGCCATCTCATCCACTCCCTTGGCTGTGGTGGACATCTCTGTGACAACGACTCCCATATCTGTTTCCAGTCTACACTGCTGCCAAGGCCACTGACCGCCTCTCACAGCTAATTCTATGGACATTCTTTGGTCCTTACCTATAAGACCTCTCACACCACCGACCACTCTCTATGTAGGGAAATGCTCTTCCCTTGGTGTCTGCCACATCACACTCTCCTGGCTTTTCTCCAACCTCTCCGCCTGCTCCTCTGCAGGCTCCCTTTACTGTGCTCACCTCTCAAATACTGGCTTCAATCACCAGGGTTCAACCAAGGGCCAACTTTCCTTCTCCCTCCATGCACTCTCTTCCTGGCCATTTTACCTTCCACGATCTCACTTACTGTCTCTGTAGATGACATCCCATCTGTCTCCAGTCCCCTACTTTTTTCCAGAACTAGAGACCCTCATGTGCCAGCAGCCTCCTGGATACCTTCGTCAGATGTCCTCTGAGCCCTTCACAACCACCATACCCCAAACTGGCCTCTGTGTCTTCCCCTAGACCTGTGCTTGCCTCCTCTAGCTCCCATCAGGCACCAAATTCTTGACCTTTCTGCTTTTTGAGCATCATCTCTTCAATCCGTCCCTTCTTCCCCATCTGCACAGCCCCTAGCCTAGGCTAGAACACTGCCCTCTAAATCTGAATCCTTGCCCCAGGTTCCTTTGTTGTCTCTTGGCCTCCAATCCCTCTTTTTCATACAAACCACAAAAGGAAATGATCCACACAAAACAGTGTTCCCCAAACTTCAACCCTTCCCTCATTAACTTCATGACTTCTTGCCATGTCCACATCGGTACAACCCATTTATCTAATATTTTCTTTAAATTCACTAAAATTTTTACTTCTGAGGCAAACTTGTTTTGAAATGTTTCAGAAGTTAAAACTCTTTAAAGGTTAACTAGTTATAAACAGAAAGTGCCCATAATGATAAAAGCAAAACAATGAAAACAATGTTACTAAGTCCCAACATGATATTGTTGCCTGCTGCAGGCTAAGTCTAAGGCCTGTTCTCCCTGCCAAACACAGAGACTAGCAAATTTCAGAAAGGTGTTCAAGACACAGTAGCACTAAAGTGAAACTTTCTCCATGACCCAATTAAAAGACAGAGTATGCAACTAAAAAGAAAATAACTTTCTCACTAAATGAGTCAATGTGGCTTCAGGTCTTATTCTTATTCCACCTAAAAGCACTTCTCATTACTCCCCACCTGGAAAACATCCTACAGTCTTGGGAAACTATGACCTAAAGCACGAATCTGGGGGACTTCCTTGGCGGTCCAGTGGTT
The DNA here is from genome assembly GCF_028564815.1 of Eubalaena glacialis. Classification (NCBI taxonomy): domain Eukaryota; kingdom Metazoa; phylum Chordata; class Mammalia; order Artiodactyla; family Balaenidae; genus Eubalaena; species Eubalaena glacialis. The sequence goes on along the minus strand of NC_083733.1, from coordinate 56,549,077 downwards.
AAGACTCCACACTTCTGCAGGGGGGCACGGGTTCAATCCCAGGTCAGGGAACTAAGATCCCACACGCCGCACCATGAGGCCAAAAAACAAAAACAAACAAAACCAAAACAAAACAAAACAAAAAAACACGAATATGATCATTTGGTCCCCTGCTTAAAACACAGCCACGGCTCCCCACTGCCCTCAGGTAAAGAACCAGCTCCCTAGCAGCCTGGTCTGGGAGTGCACACTGTGCCCTCTGCCTCTCCCTCTCATCCCGCCTCGCTGGGCTCCCCCTCCTAAATGCTAGGTTCGAGCCACACCGAACCACTTACAGCATGCTCTCATAGCACTGTCCATCATCCATCCTGGTCCTCAACATAAAAAGCCTTTCTCTTCTGCCTCTTGTTCATACTTCAATCAAAATACCCTCTCTTCCAGGAAGCGATGCCCAGGAAGTGATGCCTGCCCCCTCCCCACCAGGGAAAGTCAGGCACATTCTCTGGGCTCACAACTCTCTGGGCTTCCTCCATCACAGCCCTGACCACTGAGAGCTAGCTCCCTAAGTGAAAAGCCCATGCTAGCTCAGGCATTGCTGGGTCCCTAACATACCACCCAGCCTGGGGCTGGGAACAGAAAATGACTTTAAAAAAATAAGGCTGACCCTTGAATAACATGGGGGTTAGGGGCTTCAACCCTCTGGGTAGTCAAAAATCCACACATAACTTATGGCCAGCCCTCCGAATACAAGGTTCCTCCGTATCCACGGTTCTGCATCTCAGGATTCAACCAATCCTGGATCATGCAGTACAATTTACTATTGAAAAAAAAATCCACATATAAGCGGACCCAAGCAGTTCAAATCCGTCGTGTTCAAGGGTCAATTCTATTTGCTTAATACAGAATCCTAACTAGCTCACAATGTCCCTTACTTTAACAACTCAAACTACAAGAGGACCACAGCCTGACTTCTAGGAACCTTGTCATCATCTCCCTGGCTCAGTCCCAGCAGTCTTCTTTCCAAACCTGGCTCTGCATCCTCTGAGGAGATAGCTCTCACTACTATCTCTACGTTACCTCAGGGCTTGAACGCGCTCTTACACAGTCCGTCCTCAGCATCCCCTGGAGTAACCATTTGCTTATAAAACTACCTCCACCTCAAGACAGAGAGCTCATGAGGGTCTCATTACCATCAGGCTTTAACCACAAGCAAAGTGTCTTGAAGCCATGAGTCAGAGACCAAGGACTCAGTGAGACAGCTTCAAGTAAAGGCCCTTCGTGTCATCTTCCCTCTTGTCCCATTCCCACCATGGCAAGCTGAGGACTCCCCAAAGGACACAACAAGGATTGACAATCAAATGCCTGCAGAGGGCAAACAGGAAACGTAAATCAGTAGGGCAGCTCAAGGGAAACCTATGGCACTCTTCACCTACCTGATGTTTTCCAGAACACAGGTTTATGAAATCTTTCCTTTTCTTAAATCTGCATGATGACAAATGGCAATTAATATATCCCGGGAACTGGAGAGAATTCCCAACTTTAAAGAGGGGGTGCCACTTCTTGAGAAAAGGGCTGCTGTGGGTGTCACTCAGGTTGCTGGCTCCTCCCATTGTCCCAGAAAAGCAAGAAAGCTTGATTTTCACATGAAATTTCTACAGGTGTTGGCAACTAACTTAAGCAATAAGTTAACGTTTCTATAATCATACTACCATCTCTTTGTCTGTAATTGTTGCCTACTAAGTGTAAACTCTGTGAAGGCAGAATTTTGCCTTGCTCCACTCTCTCCAACACCTAGGAAGTATCTGGAACATAGCAATAGATGCTCAAACATTTACCTGTTCAACAAATGAGTAAATGAGAAATAAATAAAACAGGCTAATAGCTAATAAAATAATATTTGAAATCAGGTATGTCCCAGGAAATGTTTATTTGGTTCCTAAAACAGTGACATTCAACAGACCCCTCTGGGTTGAAGCTAAAGTGATCCTTTCAAAATATTAGATCACATGCTTCCTTTGCTCAAAACCTTCTCATGGCTTCATCTCACTCAGTTAAGGACAAATTCCTCACCACAGCCTTTAAGATTCGACAAGATCTGGCTCCTGTTACTTCTATGTTGCACTCACTCTGATCCAGCCAAACCGAACTTCTTGTTACTTTTTGAACACCACAGACATGCTCCCAACTTTGCACTTGCAGTTCCCCATTACTGGAACACCCTTCTTCCACAAGACATGCCTCACTCACTCACCCCACAAATCTTTTTCCAAATGTCACCCTCCCAGACTCACCATGATCACCCTACTCAAAGTGCAACCAGCACTCCCTATTCCCCTTCTCTACTCTACTTTTCTCCAGAGTACCTTCTAGCTAACTAAATGATTTACTTCTCAGTTATGTTTGTTTACCTTCACCAGACCAAAGAAAGATTCTAAAAATCTGTTTTGTCTACTGGTGTAGCCCAAGGGTAAAGAAGTGTGTCTAGCATGTAGTAGACACTAGAAGTATATTTCTGGAATGACTGAGCACACCTAAAAATAAAAACTAATAGTGAGTTCTTACTATATGCCAAGTCCTTCAAACACATCATTTGTTATCGCACTGTACCTGGAACATCCCCGGCCTCCAGCACCTGAGCCTCTGCTTGACTTGGGCTTGCCTACTTCCCTATCTCTCCCGACAACCTGGAAGCTCCCAGAGGCCAGAGCTCCTTCTGATCCCCGCTAAGCTCCCACATGGGCCGTTCTGCCCTGGTCCCGTCCCCAGGCGCAATGCCTCCCCCAGCGTCCCAGCCACAGACCTCGGCCTCCTCGCCGTCACTGCTGCGCTCGCTATCCTCCTCCTCGGAGAAGTTGCTGTCTTCGCTGTCCGACATCTTCTGCTCGCAGGAAAAGACGGCGGCCTCAGCGCTTCCCCCAGTTCCGAGCCCCACCCCGAGCCTCAGTTTCCCCTCGGGTTCCCGGGGAGAAGAAAAATCCCCTCAGCGCACTTCCGGCAGCCTCGTTCCGGCAACCGTGATCCCGAAAGGGGACCACCCCCCCACACGCCACCCGCTATACCTCCCGAGTCCCCGAATCCGGTCTCTACACCTCCTTGGCCCCCGGCGACCGGGCCTGCCACCACGGCCTCCAACCCAGCCGCTCACCGCTCAGGTGCCACCTCCACCTTCGGCACCAGCCGCTGTTCACACGACGCCTGACTGAGACTGACGTGCCCTCTCGCGAGAACCTACCACTAGGCCCCGCCTAACGCGAGATTTCTGGGGCTCATCCCCGACGACGCACTTCCAGGACGCCATCTTGAGAGTGGCAGAGTTGTCTTAAAGTAGACCGTGGAGCTGACATCTTGGGATGGTCAAATAGGAGTGTTATAACCCCCTGGGATCGGCCTTTTCTAGCCAGAAATAAGTGCTTGCTCGAATTTAGTCCAGATCACTAACGTGGTGTGCCAAGCCGTGAGGAAGCAGGGAATTAGCAAATAATAACAAATTTGCAAATAAATCAGACTTTATCTCACAGCCTCTGAAACGTTCCTAGGAGGTAGATACCCCTACTTTGCAGACAAGGTAACCGAAGCTCAGAAAAATAAACTATGTAACTGCAAAGTGGCAGACCTAAGACTCCTCCCCAAGTTAGGTAACCCCAAAGCCCTTGTTTTCCTTAGCAAGCTCCCTAAATTGACTGAAATGTGAATTTACATAGTAGTAGTTATTTGTCAGAGAGATGGCAAAGACAACCAAGTATGAGGTAGAGATATGAAAAATTAACCTGATGGAGGAAAAAATAATCGAAGCTTTTAGAACACATTGGTAAAATTTCCCACATAAGCATTGAGACATCCGGATTCAATTTACAGAAATTTAATATACATCTAGTTAGTTAAAAGGGAATGAGTTGCTGTTGGACTGGCAGCAGGTTCATAAGACGTGTAGTCCATGGAGTGAGTATACACCACAGGTGCATCTCTGCATAAGCATACAGTCTCCCCTCCAACCCCAAAATGAACCCAAGACAGATTGGGGAGGGGCTGCACACACAATAGAAATGTTTCCCCGGGAATTCCCTGGCTGTCCAGTGGTTAAGACTCTGCAGGGGGCATGGGTTCCATCCTTGGTTGGGGAACTAAGATCCCACATGCCACAGGGTGAGGCCAAAAAAAAAAAGTTTCCCCTTCTATAAGCTTGGTTCCTTTAAACAGCAGTTCTTTAAAATAGGAGTCCACGTAAAAATGCCTATTGACACTTCTGCAGGAAGACATTTACTCCAGGAAGGAGCAGGAACTGTCATTTTCTCCCTGTGGAAAGCTCTTCTTTGGTGTATCAGTGGTTCTCAACCCTCAACCTGGCAGCACATCAGAATAGTTGAGAAGATAAGAGAGAGAGATGTATAATAGCCCCAAACTGGAAACAACCCAATATCCATCATGAGGACAATGGATAAACAAGTTGCAGTACACACATGCAATGGAATAATAACAAGCTATTGATACACATATGAATGAATCTGAAAAACATTAGCTGAGTGAAAGAAGCCAGACACTAGGATATGTACAGTATTATTCCATTCATATGAAATTCTAGAGCAGGCGAAACTAATCTATACAAACAGAAAGTAGATTAGTGGGTGTCTAGGACTAGAGATGGAGACTGATTGGGAAGAGGCATAAAGGAACGCTTTGGGGTGATGGAAATGTGGTGGTATATATCCATTCGTCAGAACTCATTGAAATGTACACTTAAAATGTATGTAGGGGCTTCCCTGGTGGCGCAGTGGTTAAGAATCCACCTGCCAATGCAGGGGACACGGGTTTAAGCCCCGGTCCGGGAAGATCCCACATGCCGCGAAGCAACTAAGCCCATGCGCCACAACTACAGAGCCTGCGCTCTAGAGCTCGCAAGCCACAACTACTGAGCCCACGTGCCACAACTACTGAAGCCTGCATGCCTAGACCCCGTGCTTGGCAACAAGAGAAGCCACCGCAATGAGAAGCCCGCGCACCGCAACGAAGAGTAGCCCCTGCTCACCGCAACTAGAGAAAGCCCGCGCGCAGCAACAATGACCCAACGCAGCCAAAAATAAATAAATGAATAAATAAATTTATATTTTAAAAAATGTATGTAAATTATGCCTTAATAAAGTTGACTTTAAAAATATAGATGTTCAAAAAAATATATAGATGTTCAGCACTATCGTATATTAATGCGTAGATGTGGAACCTAGAAAAATGGTACAGATGAACCGGTTTGCAGGGCAGAAATAGAGACAGATGTAGAGAACAAACGTATGGACACCAAGGGGGGAAAGTGGCGGGGGGGGGTGGTGGGGGTGGGATGAACTGGGAGATTGGGATTGACATATATACACTAATATGTATAAAATAGATAACTAATAAGAACCTGCTGTATAAAAAAATAAATTAAATAAAATTCAAAAATTCAAAAAATACGTATATAGATGTTCAGGATTCACCAGAGACCAACTGTCAAATTCTCTGGGCTGGGACCTGGCCATCAGCATCACTTAAAAGTTTTCCAGGTGGTGACTATTTGCAGCCAGGAATGTGAGCCACAAGACTCTTCCTGTCCTCAAGGGATGGGGATGAGTTTGGAGGACAGGTGTGCAAGTCTCGGTCCCTTCCTGGAAGAGGAGAGAGGAGGGAGTATCTGAAAGAGAGGGAGAACAACGGGGACAGGTGTGGACAATTTATCCAACCCTCTGCCCCAGTAGGTCAGAGACTTCAGGCTTCAGATCTCACCTTATTTTTCACCTTCTCTCCTCTTCCCCTGGCTTCTGGGGCTCCAGGTGACGTCCTCTGGCCTAGAAGGAGAAGGCTTGGGGTTTGAGAACTGGGGCTGGAGACCAAATCTCCTCTCCCTCTCTCCACGCAGCCTCTCTGGGAGTACCAGGGAGTCTGTATCCTCCCAGGTTCATGCTGAGGGCAGATGCTGAGCACAAGCCCCCTGTAATAACCCCAAGAGTTTGGCCAGAAAAAGATGGACAGGTCTCTGAGGGTATCCTTCACAGGGTGGACAAGGGCCCCAGCCAGTCACCCACAGCCAGGACCCCAGGGCATCCAATAGGCGCTGTAGCCGGAACACAGCAGTCTCCATGGATGGGCCCTCCTCAAACCCAATCACAGACAGCTCCAGCCAGAAGCAGCCTAGAGCCTCAGCAGGACACACCTGTGGGGAGAGAATGATCTGGTGTCTCTGGGCAAGGGCTGATCCCAAGTCCTCACCCCCACAATTTCTGACTTGTGGCCTGGGACAAGCCCCTTCACCTCTCTGAGCCTCAGTTTCCTCATCTGTAAAGTGGAGCTCTGAATAATCCCTACCTTCTACCTTCACTGGAAGTGCACCTGTGTAAGTTAGAAAAAGACACTCCTTCTTTAAAGTACTTCTAAGTGCTGATTTTGTTAGAACAAGATACTTTACTGCCGTCTGCTGGAAATTGACAAATATATCCAGGATGAGAATACTGTCCTTGTAGATGTGGGATTCTTGTGCAGTGTACACCTTCACATCCATACATGATGGCCTTGTTTACCTCACAGGGTCAGTGTGAAGAGTAATTAAGCTAATATACTGACCAGTACCTGGCACAGGGTAAGCACTATATAAGAATAGCTGTAATCGTCACCATCATCCTTTGTTGTGATTATGTGCCAGTCACTGTAGTAGGTGTTGGAGACAGCAGTGAATAAAATATATTTGTTGGACATCCCTGGTGGTGCAGTGGTTAAGAATCCACCTGCCAATGCAGGGGACACGGGTTTGAGCCCTGGTCCGGGAAGATCCCACATGCCATGGAGCAACTAAGCCCGTGTGCCACAACTACTGAGCCCAAGTGCCACAGCCACTAAAGCCTACAGGCCTAGAGCCAGTGCTCTGCATCAAGAGAAGCCACCGCAATGAGAAGCCCGCGCAGAGTAGCCCGAAGAGTAGCCCCGGCTCCCTGCAACTAGAGAAAGCCCACGCGCAGCTATGAAGACACAACGCAGCCATATATATTTGTCAAGGCTGGGGTGGGTCAGGAGCTGGACAGCCAGAATACCAGCCTGCCTGTCTCCTGGCCTTAACATGTGCGTGTTCTGAGCCTAGTGGATTCTCCCTAAACTTCCAACTTCAGTAAGGAGCTAATGAGATACTCACCGAAAGATCATCTGTGGTGTAAAGAGTGCCATCATTTTTGCTTCCCTACAATGGCGGGGTAGAGAGTAAAATCAGATCTTTGTGGGGGAGAGACTGACCCTTCCTCAAACATGCCCCCCTCCCACTCCCTAACTAGCCTGCCCCTTTCTGCTGGCTCTTCCCTCCCTCCTCACCAGCAACTTCATGATGGCAATGAGGAAGTAGAAAGTCTCCCTTGGGCAGAAGGGTGGTCCTAGGCCTCCCAAGGGCAGCACCAGCGGGAGGATGGTCCAGAGAGGCCACATGGGCACCCTGCCCACCCCCAGACTTTCTCTGGTTCTGGCCTGGGGTCCTGGAAACAAGAGCTACAGAAAGTGGGAGCAAGTTGGAAAACTGGAATAGGTGAGGGGAATTGCCCCCTTTCCCTCCCTTCCAGCTTTACTCAATCCACAGATACCGAGGAAATGTACTCCAAGAGGCTGGGGGAGATGGTGACCCTAGAGTAGGGAGGACCTAGGTCAGGGGACTCCCAGACCCCCTTCTTCCCCCCCACCCCCCCACCCAAGATACCAGACTTAGCAAGGCTATGAGGATCACCGTGGAGAGACTGGAGAGTTTGGAAGCTTCCCCTGCCCCCCAAACAGGCCCATAAGGCAGTACAAAGTGTGTGAAAGTGTGTGCATTCTGTGGCTTGTCTTCTCATTGGAAAACACCAGTGTTAGGCTTTATCTTTGTCTGCAGGTGCATATTTGGGAGTCTCTGCTCTGCTTTCTACTTCTATTTCTGTTGAAAGTGTCTTGGAATCTTCGTGCCTGCCTGTACCTGCTGGTCTTCTTTCTCTGAGGGTTGGCCTCTCTGCCTCTGGATCTCTGTCACTTGTGTCTCCTGGCTCTATCTCTGACTGACCTGGTGTCTCTCTTCTTTTTCCTCTCCTCTGTTGGTCCCGTCTTTGCCTTCTCCTCCATGTGTGCCTGTCTCTCTCTTGTGCTGTGTATCTGTCGGTGGGTCCCTCCAAGTCAGCCTCTGGGTCCTCCCTTCCTCTCTCCCCGGGCCCTGGCTCCTCCCCCTCTCTCACCCTTTAGGAGCTGGACTCTGAGCTGCAGGACCCTCCCTCCGGCCCCCGACCCGCCCACCAATCTCCACCCTGCCTTGGGCCGTCCAGGAACAGGTGAGCCACCACACCCCTTTGCACCTTGGACTCCAGACCCAGTGCTGCCAGAGAAACTGAGGCAACGGTGGGCTCCCTGCAGCCCTGAGAGGAAGCTCTGGGCTAGGAAGGGAGCATCCTGAGTGGTGGGGAGCCAGGGAGCTACCCAATCCTGAGGTTCCTCAGATGGGCTGGGGGGACTGGGGATAGAGCAGTGGTCCCCAACCTTTTTGGCACCAGGGACCGTTTTCGCGGAAGACAATTTTTCCAAGGACCGGGGGTGGGGGTGAGGATGGTTTCAGGATGATTCAAGTGCATTACATTTATTGTGCATTTTATTTCTATTATTATTACATCAGCTCCACCTCATACCACCAGGCGTTAGATCCTGAGGGTTGGGGACCCCTGGGATAGAGAATTCTGTGTGGGAGGGGCCTAGAGAGAAGGGTGATTTGGGGGGGTCTGGAGAAAGAGGGTTCTCAGATAGAGACTCTGAAGAGTAGAATTTTGGAGGGAGGGTCTCCAAGGAGTGGGGGATTCTAGTGGGGAGGCAAATTTCAGGGGAGACAATTGCTGGGGAGAGGAGGCTCTGAAGGGAAACAAATTCTCGGGAAAGGTAGATTTTGAGGGAGGAGGCTCTGAAAGTGATGAAGATTTTGTGAAAACGGGTTCTAGGGGGACAGTTGCGGGAAAAGCGGATTGGGGGAGAAGGACTTTCTGAAGAAGGGGGATTCTAGAGGTCGTGGGTCTGAGGAGAGAAAGATTCTGGGGAGAATTACGGCGGCGGGAGAGGGCCCTGAGTGGAGGGAGACTCAGGGAAAGAAGTCTAGGGTGAGGATTCTGAGGAGGGGAATTTGGGAGAAGACCTCTTTGAGAAGAATTCTGGCAGGAGGAGACTCTAAAAGGAAGGAAGTTCTGGTGAAAGCCAGATCCTGGGATACGGGTCTCTAAGAGGAAAAGGATTCTGGGGGGACTCTCTAAAGAGGTGGGTTCTAGGACGTAGGGGGAGTCTGAATCCTGCCAGGTTTCTCGGGAGGGAACTCTAGAGGGAAAGAAGATTGCCGATGATGAAGCAGTAACACAAATCTCCTTCGAAGAGAGTGATAATCGGTTGCGTATGGGAGCGGAGGGACGTTATTAAAGAGCCTAAATGCAAATGAGAACTGGCGGTGACCAATGAAGACCAAGGATGTGCATTACGGCTGGTCCTCACCCTTCTCTGTCGTCCCCCAACACCCTTCAAGCCCCGCCCCTTCCGCTCCCGGGTCCCGCCCCCTCCGCTCTCTGACCCACCTTCCCGCCACCAATCCAAAGCCCCGCCCACGAGCCGTAAAGCTCCCTCCTGTCGCGAAGCTGAGCACAACGCGCCTGCGCAGACCCTGAAAAGCAGCCAGGGTGGCCCCGCGTTTTCCTTTTCCGGTTGCGGCGCCGCGCGGTGAGGAGCTCCTGTGAACGCCCGCAGCCATGCCGTCCAAGGGTCCTCTGCAGTCGGTGCAGGTCTTCGGACGCAAGGTGAGCCGGGCTCCCGATGGTAGGGGCGAGGGGAGGCCTGGGTCGGGGAGAGGCTTGTGGGCAGGGGTCTGGGGTCGACTTGGGAGCCGGGGCCCGGAGCTCACGTGGCTCCGTTGTTTTCCCTTCGCTTTCCACAGAAGACGGCCACGGCCGTGGCGCACTGCAAACGAGGTAACGGCCTCATCAAGGTGAACGGGCGACCCCTGGAGATGATCGAACCTCGCACGCTGCAGTATAAGGTGCCGGAATTGAGGATGGTTGTTTGGGTTGAGTGGAGGGTTCTGGAGATGGAGATGTTGGAATAAGTGGGTTACTGGAGTTCGTCGATCTTGGAAGCTGGAGGGTCTGGTGTCAACAATGGGACGTTTAGAAGCTGAGTAGGGGACAGAAAAATGGGGTATTTGTCGATGAATGGAGTCGGGTGTTGGGGGTTCAGGCGAAGTTATAAAAGCTTGAATTGAGAGTGAAAACGTGGATGTTGAAGATTAAGCAGGTGCTTAACTGGGTTATTTGGAAGCTCACTCAGTTGGGGACCGGATGGCGTGGGGATTTCCCAAGTTTATGTGGTCTGATTTCTTGCAGTAATTTAATGGGGGACATAAGGTTGTTTATATCTTAATGTTCTGACTTTTAGTGTAGTATATACTCTCCGACAACAGGAATCAATGTTTTGTTCTTCAAAACATTGTGATTAAAGTAGGGTTTGAATATTGTACACACTCAATGAGCTTTATAAGAACAATAATTTGAGTTTGTTGTGCTTGGCTGTGAAAGGATTTCCTCCTCTCCCTGTCTGAGCCTCAGTTTCTTTTTTTTTTTTTCCTGAATAAAGTTTTATTGGAAGGTCTCAATTTTTTTGGCTCAGAATGGAAAGAGATCCGAGTTTGATTTCTGCCTTTTTTAGCTGTGTGATTTGAGGCAGTAACTTACCTTTTCTGTAAAATAGGAATAATTCCTACCTTGGAGGGTTGTTGTGAGGGTAAATTGGATTGTCCTTGTGCGGTTGTTGGTGTGTGTGAGAATGCATTTGTTAAGTCTATTGCTTTTAAAGGTGAAGAATAACGTCTCCGTTGCAGGGTTAGTTAAAACTTGGTAAGGTGGTGTCTGAGATTCCTTTGTATAGCAGATAATTGAGTATTGTGGTTTATTCTTACTGTCAGTTTACTCGAAGGCTTTGTGTGTGCAGCCTGTGTTGAGTGCTGGAAACAAATCAGTGACCCTGATGGCTTCAGGGCCTGCCCTCACAGAGCTCCCAATCCAGTGGGGGAGACACATTGGACCCCAATACCAGACACTGCTCCAAAGTAGTCAGAGCTGGCGTAGAGGAGCCCAGAGAAGGTTTCTGGCTCAAACCTGGGTGGAAGGGTCAGAGCAGGGTTGGGGGAGACTTGTGAGCTGAGGCCTGAAGTAGGTAAAACAAAGTAGGGTTATAGCATAGTTGTAATTTTTCTGGAAATCTGTGAGGCTCAAAGGGAGGGCACAGAGCTCAGGTGGGGAAAGCACGTGACATAGCTCAGGAGTGGCTTTTCACTGTTTGGGGCAGCCTTGGTGGCTGCAGAGGTTTTCCTTAGTGTTGGGCTAAAGTGCCAGCATTCTAAGAATCAATCTTAAAGATAGGTAATCTGATGTCCAGAGGGAAACACAGAGGAGGGAGCCCAGCTCAAGTTTCAGGTTGCCTTCAGCAATCTCTTCTGTCTTGGAAACCTCCCTGCTGCTGGCCGTGCAGAGTGCCTTGAGTAACAGCCCAACCCTCTTGCACTAATACTTTGAGGCCAGTGGTGGCCGAAGCTGCTTGGAGAGAGCTGTGGAGGAATGTTCAGTGAGGTGGCTTGGCTGCCCAGGTTGTGATCTAAAATCCTGTCATGCTTCTTGTTGCTCTAGCTACTGGAACCTGTTCTGCTTCTGGGCAAGGAGCGATTTGCTGGTGTGGACATCCGTGTCCGAGTGAAGGGTGGTGGTCACGTAGCTCAGATTTACGGTGAGTCCCAGGAACTGGGCACATGGGTGGAAGGTGGGTCCTACCCTTGGGTGTTCCTGAAGCTGATGTACCTTTTTTGTGTGTGTGTTTTTTTCTCACAGCAATCCGGCAGTCCATCTCCAAAGCCTTGGTGGCCTATTACCAGAAATGTGAGTGAGGGTGGGTCCTTCCCATCAGGTGGGTGGGGGCAGGTCCAGGTCTCGCTCTGGCACTCTTGCATTTAGTCACAGAGAGCAGGAGAACACTTCCTGGCGTATCTAAATCTTCACCCATACTTTAATCCCCAGACGTGGATGAGGCTTCCAAGAAGGAGATCAAAGACATCCTCATCCAGTATGACCGGACCCTGCTGGTAGCTGATCCCCGTCGCTGCGAATCCAAAAAGTTTGGAGGTCCTGGTGCCCGTGCTCGCTACCAGAAATCCTACCGATAAGCCCATCGTAAAGATCAGGGTTCACCTTTATAATAAAAATGTTATGGGATTTAAGGTTTCAAGGACTATGCTGTGGTCTTCTGTGGCGGTCTTTGTCTAAAAGGAATGCAAGAAATGCCCCAGAAGCCTTTCTAGAGGCTACCACTCGGGGTAGGAGATGGGTTGGGTTGGAGAGGCTGGTGGGAGCAGACCTGGTCTCAGTTTCTGTGCACCTCCAGAGGAGTCCAGTGTGTTGGCACAGCTGAGGTGGGCGTGGTCCTAGGTCATTGGTTGTGTGGGGTATCCTTGTGAGTTTATTTTTTTTTTCAATCTTTTTGCTGTTGTTTTATCTTTTTATTTATTTTTAAATATTTATTTATTTATGTGGCCGTGCCGGGTCTTAGTTGCGGCATGTGGGATCTAGTTCCCTGACCAGGGATCAAACCCAGGCCCCTTGCGTTAGGAATGTGGAGTCTTAGCCACTGCGCCACCAGGGAAGTCTCTTTGCTGTTGTTTTAATGACATGTCAGAGAAGAGCAGGGGACATGTGTAAGATCAATAATCTTTACTACAAAGTGAGGAGAAACTGTCTGGATGGAGTCTTTAAGTCAGCAACTAAGAGCCATCCGTGCTTGTGTTGGGAAAGGAATTTTTCTTAATGCCAACCTGTAGTGTAGATAGGATTGAGATTGGGGCAGGGGGCTGTAAGCACCCCGTTGTGGATGGGTGCATGATTTCCGCCTGACTGGCCACATCCTTCAGGATGTCAACAGTAACTCCTGAGAAAGTCTGCCACACCCCCATGGCCTCCTTAAAGCAGGTGCCAGTTAGGCTCAGTGTGGTGACTGTCCTTATGGGCCTGGGAACATACAGGTCTGAGGACTTGTTCATCTGTTGTGTCTGCCATGGGATGATAATAGCTGACATAGGCGGGCTCTCAGTTGCTACCACTGGGCTGCAGAGATGATAGAGCATTTCCATCATGGAAGCAAGTTCTGTGGGATGGCCCTGGTATATGTATAGGGAAGTGTTTGTGAATTAAGTTGCCTTCAGTTTCTTTCCCCATTTTTAAAGGAAGCTAGTGAACATCACTGGGGTGGGAAGGGCATCTGTGCTTCCATACCAGCCTTTGCAGCCAACCTGGATACTTAAGCGATCTGCCCCCAAGTGGGCTTCCTCACTACACCCCCTGCTGAGAGTACTGGCAAGAACATCATTACACACTTAATCAAGGAGTAGTTTCACAAATTTTCTTTATAAAAGGACCTTGGGATTTACTGACTAGTTGCCCTTTTTGTATGTCTGCCCTACCAAAACCGTAGCCACGTGTGGCCGCCAAGCTGGGCTGCACCGATGAGAACACTGTCACTGACAGGAAAATTCTGTGGGACAGCACTGGTGTACAGAGAAAACATACAAATAAAGTGCTTCTTACAGATGGAGAGTGGGGTTGATTGGGCTCCAGCTGGTTGCCAGGCTAAGTGTTTACAACATCCCTGTGAGGTTGGTGACAGGCAGGTGTCTTCGTGTTAGCTGGTGAGAAAGTTAGCCTAGTGGCTAAATAACTACCTCACCAAGTTTTGCATTGGAGCTGGAGTTAACTCGGGTTAACTGGGTTTGGCTGGCATTAATCTAAACATCCCAAGGAGGGCAGCAGTGTCCCAAAGAAGGCAGTGGACAGCTGCCCTTTCCCTTTTCAAGCCTGTCTTAATTGCAGCTCTAAAGACAGTTTACAAAAGGCAGGCTGTAGTAGACCAGCAAGAAAGGTATTCGTGAGGAGGCGTTGGAGCTGGGGTCATGAAGCAGAGGTAGGAGTTGGGCAGGCAGGAGGAATGGAATTCAGGGGCAGGGAGTAGGAGGGGCCGAGGCAGGCCTAGTGCCCAGGGTTTTCCCACGGGGTCCAGAGACCCCCTTACTGAGACTCCTAGCCCCCTCCCAGAGGCTCAGCTGGGACGCATCTGGAGTGGCTGAGGGGGCCTCTCCTTCCTCACTCCAAGCCTTGGAGTAGACAGCCTCCTTCTTCCTCCCTGCTGCCTCCTCAAATACCGGGAATTCCGGCACCGCTGGGAGTCCAGGCCAGGCTGGGAACTTTCTTTCAGCTGGGAATGTGCAGCCGGGGGTGGAAGAGGGGAGGGCCAGCCTCAGTCCTGACCTTTGTTGGGAGGCTGCAGTGGAGCAGGTCCAGGCCAAGAAGCCCGACTTAGCCTAGGCCCTGGTGTATGGCATGGTAACCACTCAGTAACTGACTAGAAGCCAGCAGCTAACACTTATTGAGCCAGGACTTACTCAGTTTCCCCAGCTAATGACCAATTACCTAGGGCCTTTGGAGCACCAGGCCGCAAGCCCCTTGTGGGCAAGGAATTGTTCGCTGTTGTGCCCCCAGTGACAAGAGCGCCTGACACACTCAAGTAAAAGTGCCGACGGGCTTGGCAGTGTGGATGAGTCCCAGCTCTCTCCTTCCCACTTGTTTGACAGGCAAGTCCCTTATCCTCTCTGTGCCTCAGTTTCCTCATCTCTAAAGTGGGGAGTAAAAATCATCCTCACTTGCCTTTTAGGGATGTTGTGAGGACTCGAAGTGAATGAGTTCAAATAAAGTGACTGATGCCTGTGGTATGCAGTTAGTACTCAATAATGGCATTTTTTGTTGTTGTTGTTAATTGATTGTTAAAACCAGATTCTTAGGCTCCTGCCTTGGAGGTTCTCATTCCATGGGTTGGGACTAGATCCTGGGGCATCTGATTTGAACAGTGCCTCGGTGAGTCAGGCTTAAACACATTTGGGAAGTAAGGATACGCTCACTGAAACTTTACGATGATCCTGCGAGGCAGATATTGCTGTCCTCATTGTACAGATGAGGAAACCCAGGCTCGGAGGGAAGTTAACACGCCAAGTACTAGAAAAGCTGGGACTTCAACTCAGCCATGATGCTGTGGTGTCTCAGAGAATTCCAGGGAAGACTACATAGATGATGCTCTAAAGCACAAGAAGTTAAGTGTTCAATAAAAGCAGCTAATATTACCAAAGAAACTGCTTAAATTGTGCTTCTCACTGGGCATACCACTGCTGGGAGGGGGACAGAACGATCTTAATATAAAAGCCTTTGTCCCTAAGACCTGAATTACTTTGGGGTGTGGGGGCATATTGAGGCACTGTAGAGGTCCCCAACTAGAGAGAGGGGGTAAAGAGATCTGATACAAGAATTCGATGGGTGGGTACAAGAACTGGAATACTTAGGAGGGTGGAGAGTGGTTGCCAAGAGAAATAAGGCAGATGTGGGACACTTCTGCCAGAACCCCAAACCTGATCCCTTTTGGCGTAAGCAGGGAACTGTCTCTGAAATTTTGTAGTACCAAGACCCAGAAGAATCCAATTAAGGAGGGATGGATGGAAAGAGATTAAAATGGTTGGATGGATGGTGGTAGAGATGGTTAAATGGACGGTTGGCTTGATGGATTAGGAGATGGTTGAGTGATCAGATGTATGAATGAATGGACGTAGGTGGGAATATGGAGTGACAAATGGATGAATGGAGAGAGTTGGTTGGAGAAGATGGACATGTGGAATAGATGAGTGGATTGACGGAGGAACAGGTGCTAGATGGGGGGTGGGGTAGGATGATGGATGAATAGGGTAGAGAAAGTTGAATAAAGCAAGACATATGGGTGGGAATGATGGATTGGAAGATGGATGGACAGAGGGAGATGACGGAGAGATAGCTGGGTGGATAGAATTGGCTAAGTAGATGAGAGGAATAGATGATGGTGGGACACATCAACTGGATAAACTGCTAAGGGAATGAATTTTGAGGGATCTGCTTGGGAAAAAGCTTCTTAACTTGGCCTTCCTGGATAGGCATCAAGCAGTTCATAAATGCTCTAAAATCATACACCAAACTGTAATGGGTCCAGTCTTCAGTAATTCTCAAAGGAGTTTGAGATTCCCCAAATTTTCAGAACGACTAACTCGTGCTGTATCAGACCTTCCCATTCATTGTTGTCTTCTGTCATCCCCCATGGCCCCCAGAATGGGAAAAGATACATAATTTCATAATATTAATTAACAAAATATTAATGACATCCCCTTCCCCATCCCTGTTGGGTTAATCCAGGTTAAGTAATAAGGACCATTCGCCGAAGACTCCAGGTGTTGGAAAGCTGTGGCAATTTTTAGACCTGTGTTCAGCGTCTGAACTTCCGGGTGAATTCTGAGGGTCTGTGGCATCTGGTTGAAGTCTCTGCTTTTCAAGAAGCCCGACATCCTGGCTCACATGTGGAAAGGGGCATCGGGAGCCCCCTGGGCTCTGCGAAGGCCCACCGATTCCTGGGGGGTTGCCAAGAGAGCAGGGTGGTTCAACCTGACCTGGGCCTTGGCTGGCTGTAGCCGCCCGCCACCCCCGACATGGATGTTGACCGTGGTGGCATAGCTGAGCCTCCTGGCTGGGGGCGCTGGGGGTTGAGGCTGGGGTGGCGGTGAAGGTGCCCGTGACGTGGGGGCAGAGGAGGACCAAGGGCCCCGGGAGGCTGGGGGAGCCTCTCCTCCAGGCCCTTGCCGCCGCGCCAGGCTCTGGCTGATGTATGAGGCTGCCAGGTATCTTGAGAGGGCAGCTGCGTTGGAGCCCAGGAGCTGCCGGGTTGCGAGTGGGGGACTGTGGGGTGGGCTCAAGTCTGAAGACTCTGACCTGGCAACATGAGAGACCGCGTGGCCTCCTTGTTTAGACAAAACCACCGTGGTCTGGACTCGGGTGGGTAACAGGCCCTGAATGTCCCGAGGGCCTCCTCGCTCAGGCAAAGGTGGGGCAGCTGGAACATGGTCGTTGGTGAGGCTCTTCTGCTCCAACAAAGGTGTCAGTTTCTGAACCTGGAGGTCTGTGAGGCTTTGCTCCTCAAGCAGAGGCGCGGCAGCTGGACCCTGGATGTCCGGGAGGCCTCCCTGCTGGGGCAAAGGTGGGAGGGCTTGGACCAGGGTGTCCGTGAGGCCTTGTGGCTGCGGGAAAGGTGTGGCAGCTGGAACCTGAAAGTGTGGGAGGTCCTGGGGCAAGGACGGCAGAGTGTTGGCTGGGGTCTGATGGTCTAGGTGGCCTCCATGTGCAGGCAAAGGTGAGGTACCCGGAACCTGAATGTCGGGGAGGTCATGTTGCAAGGGCAGTGGGGTGTCAGCTGGGATCTGAGGGTCTAGGCTGCTTCTGTGTATAAGCAAAGGATCGACGGCTTGGCCATAGGCAGTGGCTGGGAACTGAACATCCCTAGAATCTCCTTGCTTAGTTAACGGGGTGTTGGTTGGGCTCTGGCTGTCCAGGTGGCCTTCTCGCTTGGACGTAGGAGTGGCGGCTAAAACCAAGACATCAGAGCAACTTCCCTGCTTAGGCAAAGCTGGGGTGATTGGAACTTGGATGTCCACGTGGCATCCTTGCTCAGGAAAAGAGGTGGTAGATGGAACTGGTATATCCACGTGGCCTCTATGCTCGGGCAAAGGAGTGGCAGCTGGAACTTGGATTTCCGGGTGGCCTTCTTGATCCGGCAAAGTTGTAATAGCTGGCAGCTGGCTGTTGCGGGGGCCCTCCGGCTTGGGCAAAGGTGTGGCGGCTGGAACCTGGATGCCCAGATGGTCTTGCTCAGGCAAACTTGAAACATTTAGACCCTGGCCGTCCAGGCAGCCTCCCTGCTTAGTCACAGCTGTGGCAGCTTGAACCCGGGCAGCAGGGCTTAGGGGGACAGATTCCTGGGCACAGGTCAGCGGGAAGGCCAGCTCACATACGAGCACGTGTCCAAAGGCAGGCAGGGGCCCTGTATGCAAAGAAAGGTGGATCGAGTTAGGACGGATGCCCCCACATGGGCTGCGTCTGCCAACCACATACCTGGACCTCACCTGGCTCAGCCTGCTCACGGGGCAGGCAGGGCAACAGCTGCGGCTGGGCCAGAGCCCGTGGCCGGCGGCGGGGGGCGTTGGCTGATGCCCGGGTCTCAGCCCGCTGCATCTGCTGGATCCGCTCGCTGTAAAGCCGGGCCAACTCTCGCACTCGGGACGCTGACCTCTCCGAAGTTGGGGCTCCTGCCTTCCCGCTTCCGCTGCCTCCACTTAGATCTGAATCTTCCAGGATCACCAGTGGCTCTGGGAAACCTGGCCGGGCCAGCTGCCCCTGCTCCAGTGCCCGCCAGGCGCTCCGGATTTCTGAGCAAGAGCGGAACTCCAGCTCATCCGGGAATCCCTGATCTCGGGTGACATCCCGGGGCTGGAAATCTGGGTATGATACTCCTTCATCCTCCTCTTGCCCTGCCCTGCTTTCTGAGGACGGCTCTCCCAGTTTTCCAGAACCGCTTCCAGGGAAGAGTTCTCTCCTGGTGGCTAGAGCCTCATCCGGCTCCTGCAGAGGTCCCTGGAGCCAGGAGTCACAGGGGAGGGTGGGAGCGTTGGAAAGACTAGGAATGTCGGGGACACTAGGTATGGCTGGAAGGCAGGGCATTTCAAAAACACTGGAAATGTCAGAGAGACTGGGAAGGCGGGGCATTTGGGGAATTTCAGAAAGGCTGGGAATTTCAGGGAGGTTGGGTACATCAGGATTTTTGGAAAGGCTGGGAATGTCAGGCATTTCAGCTGCACTGGAACTTTCGAGCCCCTCTAGGACGTGGAGTGGGGAAGGGCCCCGTTCATCCATATCCAGCTCTTCTTCCTCCTCCTCTTCTGAAGAGTCCCGGCTGGGCAGGGCTTGGAATGTGAGGGTGTCACTGTCGCCTGGCACCTGGGAGTCTCCGGGGAACTTGGGAATGTCATGGGGGGGTGGCTGTAGTGGGCACTGAGGAAGAAGCCAAAGGTATCAGGGTGGGTTGGCCCCCCTGACCCCCAGGCTGTGCCTACCCAGGCCCAGAGCCCCAAGGACACCGTGAGGGGATGCCCGGCTCACCCCTGGATCCCGGAGGCCTCTTTGGTTCAGCAGCTCCAGGATTTCTTCAGTGATTGAGGTCCCAGAGGGGTCCAGCGTGGGGGGCCCAGTGTCCTCCAGGTCCTCAGGGGGTTCAGAAGCTGGAACTGGTGGCAGAGGCTCTAAGGGCGGGTAGAGCTCCCCCTCACTGCCAGTGTGCTGTGAGGAAGGAAAGGAAGGAGGGCAGGAATCCAGGGCCCCGTCCCCCTCCTCCCTCAGACAGAGGAATCCAGTCCCCAGCCCCCTTCTTCTTCAGACCCAGGACTTTGGAACTCAAGCTCCCTCCTCCCTCAGACCCAGGAGTCCAGGACCCAAAACAAACCCTGTCCCAGGATATTTCTCACCTTGAGTCTAGGCTTAGCTGGGGATGAGATGAGAAAGAGAAAAGAGTGAGATGTAAGAACGAGTGTTATTCCTTGTCATCGATGAGCTGCCCCTATCACCCCTCCCTCACGAACTCCGGGCGTCCCCGGGAACAGACAGACAGACAGGGACGGACCAGGCTGGGCTGGGTGGTCACTCACCGTTCTGTGGAAACATGACGTAAGGGTCCTTCAGGGGCTCTGGAGGGAGGACACAGTGATGTCAGGGGCCAGGTCCCACCTGATGCCTAGTTCACTTTTAGGTGAAGGGTACTCACCAGACTGTCTGCGGCCACGGCGGGTAGTGGCGGGTCCTGGAGATGGAGCTGTGGGAGAGGCGGATCAGAACCTTGTTAGGAGCCCAGCTCCAGGCTTCTGGGGGAGGAGTGGAGGGAGGGGGAACTCAGGGTTCCATCTCTTTTACCTGTGTTCCTTCGTCCAGGGGTGAAACTTCTAGCATCTCGAGGTCGGGGAGACCCAAGTGGAGGTGTCAGGGGCTCTGGGATAGACTTACTTTTAGGAGCACCTGCAGGGAGAGACTTGGGGCTAATACTTTACTTTTTCTTAGAAGTGATTCCTCTACTGCCACATCCTCCCAACCCAGGGCCCCAACTCACAGTGCAGGCTGTTTTCAAGGAGAACTTGTTTTGCCTGAAAGAGACAAGGATGAGGGATGAGGAGGCTGGTCCCTGAGCACCCCAGTCATGGTCCTATTAAAGGGTGCTGCTACATGTCAGGTGCCTTACATGACTGATAACGACTAATCCTCACCGCAACCCTATGAGGTTGGTGCTATCATTCCTCCAGGTGAGGAAATTGAAGCCAGAGAGGTTAAATTACTTGCCTAAAGTCACAAAGCAGGGATGTGATGGAGCTGGGATTGAAACCGAGGCAACGTAACACTGCAATTTAACTATCATGTCCTAAGACAGCCCCCCCTGCACTCAGGGTTTTTTCGGTATTACTGGCGGAGGGGAGTCTCCAGCACCCTGAGGACCCCCCGCGGTGGCAGGAGCTGTACCTTGGCAGGGATGGAGGCGGGGTGGTTCTCAAAGAAAAGGCGCTGGAGACAGTGAATCCACAGCCTCTTCTCTTCTTGGTTCTTGGCCTGGGGGCGGGGTGGGGGTGGAATGGGGAGCCAGCGGTGAGGTCTAGGGACTGGGGGGGATCCCTGCCCGCCCAGCCCCACCCTCTGCTCACCTGGAGCAGGTGCCTGTGCTTGGGAATGGTCAGATCCGACACCTTGAACCCTAGAGGGTCTCGAGGGCTCTCGCTCACACTCAGGTTGCAGCACTGGATGAGGGGCAGAGAGGGGAGGCAAGTTCAGAGGCCTCAGACTCATCCATGTGCCCCTCGTGTGTATCTGGGTCCCTACCCCCTGGAAAGATGTCCCCTTTCCCCCTGTCGACCCTCCCCACCAGGCTGGGCTCAGCTCTCCCTCACCAGCCCTCCCCGCCTCATCTGGATCAAGAAGATCCTCGCCCTCCAGGCCCGCACCACCCGTGCATCCCACTGGCCTCACCCCTCCTTATTAAACCCTGCCCCCCCTCCTCGGACTCAAGAAAACGTGGCCCTTTTAAGCTGGGTTGTCCCTCCTTGCGGATCCTGCCCCCAGCCTTTAGGTCTACAGGTATGCGTGTATAGAACATACCTGGCAGGTAACATTCTGGCCCTGCCCCATCCCTGAACTCACGAAGATGTGGCCCTTGTATGTGTATTCTGGTCCCCGGCGCTTGGCCACGAGCAGCATCCGTGAGAACAGAAAGAGCAGCCGTTCACCCCCTCGAAGTCGGGGGCCGCCCCCTCCACCACCTCGGAATGCACCCTCCAGCACCAGCTCGCCAAAAGCACTGAGCTCCGGACCGGTCCAGCCACCCAGCCGCCGCTGCACCTCCTGCCGGTACCACGCCGGGTGCAGCGGGCACAGGAACACACCGGTGGGCGGTGCACGCACACCAACACAGGGGGGTTAGCAACCAGACTGTGCTGTCCCAGCCCGCCCTCCAAGGCGCTGACCGACCCCCCGCAAAGGCACTCACGCCCACTCCCCCCCATGCCGCCGGTCCCAGCCCTCTCCCAGGGGTCACCTGGAGGCGCGCAGCGTGCTCCTGCTTGCGTTTCATGTCATTGATGTACCAGGCGACCGCTGTCATGGACACGATAGCCTCCTCCACCATCTCGCGGCCCCCGGCGTCTGGGCCCTCCACCCAGTGCTTGCCTAGCTCCTGGACGGCAGCCACCAGGCACCCAGGGAGTGGAAGAGGAACAGAGGAAGAAAGAATGACAAGGATAAGAGAGAGAGAAATAAAGGCAGGGGCAGAGACGGAGAGAGACAAACAGGCAAAGACACGAAGTGAAATCAGCTGGCGCCAGCCCCCACTGCCAGCAAGACCCTGCCCCAAGCACCGGCCCAGTTTCTAGGGACCGGATGCCTCCCCAGGCCTTGCCCAACTCATCCAGGGTCCACTCTCCAGATGCTCCACCAGGTGGCCAATGGACAGGACCTTGCCCCTCCCCAAGCAGCCCCCCAGGGGCCACAGCTGACCTGCAGCAGCAGATGGTACTTGAGGATGCGCTGAACAGGCTTCAGCAGGAAGCTCTGCAGGGGCAGTGAGTGGCGGAGCTGGGCCTGGCGCTCCTGCAGCCACAGGGCTGCTGGCGGAGACACTGACAGCTCCCGGAGCAGGGCCAGGGAGCTGGGGGCACAGCACAGGTCAGGGGGACTTGCAGCTACGGTGGGCAAGGCTGGGAGGGGTCAGGGAGCGGCCAGGGTTTTGGAACCCTCAGGGGCCCGCCAGGGTCGGGGTGGGTTAGGGAGAGGGTGGACGCCGTCACGGTATGGCAGGGCTTGGAGCTGGATGGGTCGGGGTGGAGGGCGCTTGGCTGGCACATCAGCTCGTGGGCACAGCCTGGGGCCCAGCAGGGGCTCCTCGGCCCTCACCTCGGGTAGTTCATGCAGTACAACGTGTAGATGTCAAAATCCTCGCTCTGTGGGCAGCAAAGGAGTCAGGGAGACCTCAGTTCCCGACTCCCCATGACCCCCCCCCACGCCTAGCCCAGGCCTGCTCCCCCCTTACCCAGGCCCCAGCCCAGGCCCTCGCCTCACCCTCTGCACGAAGCACTCGGCGATGCCCCCGGCACTGCTGCTGCCCTCCAAGTCCTCCAGGAGCTCGCTGTGGAGGGGAGAGGAAGGGTGAGGGGCTGCCCTGCCCCCCCCAGCCCCCCATGGGTGGACTCCAGGAGACTGGGGCCTTGATGGCTGCCAGGATCTCTCAAGGGATGTCATGTCCACACGAAGGGTCCTCTGATCGTGACATGGGAGACTGCAACCTGCTCAGACTTTGTCCTTGGTCAGCATTACGTTCCTCGGCCTGAGATCTTGTCACAGCTGGCATGAGCCTGGGGGGTCTCATGGCACAACCCAGGGAGAGGGGTGTCAGGACGCTCAGAGCTGTGATGATTTTAAGATCCCACTGTGACCCCGAGATCTTGTTGTGACTCACAAACCTCCTGCAATAACTTTAAGTGTAATTAGGGAATTCCCTGGTGGTCCAGTGGTTAGGACTCCGCGCCTTCGCTGCTGGGTCCGGGTTCAATCCCTGGTTGGGGAACTAAGATCCCGCAAGCCAAGCAGTGTGGCCAAAAAAAAAAAAAAAGACACTCGGTGTCATGCTCCTTGGAGCGAGTGGCCAACCATTCCGGTTTGTCTGGGACTGAGGGGTTTCCCAGGATGAGCTCGTCACACAAATGCTCACACTGTCATGATCCTCAGGCCCCACACAAGCCGTGGATTCATCGCCATCCCAGACCTGACATAGCGATAGCCCCATCTCGCTGCCTGGACCCATCCCGATATTTGGACCTCATCTGGGCCCTCAGGCTCCCATCCACCTCACTCCTCCACCACTCTGGATCCTCACTCCCCATCATGATCCCTGCCCAATGTCATGACGCCCCATGTTCCAGCCTGGACAGGGCACTGTGGGGTGCCAAGGTTGGGGTTAGAACACAGCCTGCCTCCCCGACCCCCCGAGCCAGCGCCGCTGCCCATCCCACCCGTCCCTGACCTGCTGAACTCGTAGATGTCCTCAATGTTGGCAAACAGCGTGCCCACCTGCTCCGCGCTCAGCCCCAGGACCCCGCCGTCCAGCAGAGGGCCCAGGTAGTCCTGTGGGGATGACTGCGGTTACAGGGGTGGAGGGGCTGGCCTGGGTCCCCACTGCACTTGGGTGCCCACCCGCCTCACCTCCACGATGCTGCGGAGGTCCCGGACATAGGCCCGCTCCGTCTCCACGATCTCACGGGCCACACGCTCCAGCCTCGAGGGTTTCGCCGAAGCCGGGGTCCCCACGGGCGACAGATGAAGGCGGATGGGGGGCCCTGGAAGGGGCTCTGGCCTGGAGGCCAAGCAGGCTGGTGTGGGCCCCGGAGCCGGGTCCCCCTCTGAGCCCACTGTGCTCAGGGATGTGGAGCTCCCAGAACCTCGGGGGGAGGCCATGGCGGGGGTTGCAGGGGCTGCTGGGGGTGTGGAAGAGGCGATCAGGGGGTCTCCCCAACTGAGTAAGTGCGCTTAGCCCCCACGCTCACCCACCCCTGCTCGACAGCTCTCCCATGGGCTCCCTTCTCCCCTCACTGTGCCCTGTCCTCTCCCATCAGGGTCCTCTCTGGACTGCTGGCCTCCATTCCTTGAATCCACCTCCATGTGTCATCCTGGGAGAACTTTATTAATTGGCCCGACTCTGTCACTCCCATGAGTATAACCCCATTCCTGCCCTCAGGGTAAAGTCCAAATTCCTCAGATCCACAGGGCCCTGTGCAAGGTGGCCATTAGACACCTTTCCAGTCTGCTCTCTTCCCGAGACACACCACTTCTCACCCTCTGGACTCCAGTCACACTCAGCTTCTTTCAGTTACTCAAATAAGAAGCCTCTTCTCACCTCTGTGCCCCTGCACATACTGTTCCCTCTGTGCACACTCTTCCTTGCCTCTCTCAACTCATTCCTCCTCATCTTTCAATTCTCAGTTTAGATGTCCCCTCCTCCAGGAAGCCTCCCTGGACCTCCCAGATTAAGTTCCCACAGCCCCCCGGGCTTTCCTCATCCCAGCCCTGACCACTCTATGCTGGGCTTCCCCTCTGGACTATCACGGTATGGGGATGGGTCCATCTCCCGGACCAGACCTGGAGCTCTGTGCATGCAGGGCTGGGGCTGTCTTGGTCAGTCTGTGTTGCCAGCACTGGGTCAGCCCCAGAGCGTTGCAGTGTCTTTCATGGAAGAATGAATGCCCAGCAGGCTCCACCCCTCCCTCACAGGCTCACCTGTCCGAGTCTCACACACAGCCGCACAGTCACACACTTCACCTCTGCGGCCGAGGCTAGGGCTGGGTTTGGACAGGCCCAGTCCACGGGCTCCTTCGGGCATGGCTGAGTGGCTCAGCGGCTTCTGCAGAAAGACCCCCTTCCTGGATATCAGGACCCCATAGGCCTCCCTGCCCCCCACGCTCAGAGGCTGGGGGCTGAGAATTAACAGTGTGGTCTAAATCCTGGGAGGGGGCCCTGGGAGTAACTACCGGGGAAGACAGAGGCAAAGTGATAGAAAGAGGGGAGCAAGGAGAGAGAACACTGAGAAAAAGATGTTAAGGGTGAGACAAAAGAGTAAAGCGAGCGAAAGAGCCGTCCAAGCTGTGAGTCTGGTGTGTCTGGGGCCGGAGGCTCAGGGATCCTGGGAACGTTTGGGCTCTGGCTGGAGCCGAGGGCGAGGGGCAGGGCTGGGAAAAAGCCGTGGGCGGGAGGCCGCGGGGTCCCAGGGGAGGGCGGAGGAGGCTGGGGGACCGGATGCCAGGGTCCTGCAGACGGCTCCCTCCCCCGCGGAGGGCTGCGAGTTGGGGCGCTGGCCCTGAGTTCTCGACCCCCTCCAGCCAGTCCCTCCGTGATCCGCTCACTGTTCCCACCGCCGCAGCTCCCCTGCAGCGCCTCCCCACACCCCTCTAGCCCCCAACTCCCGCCAGCTCCTCCGCTCGCCCCCCGCCGGCACGCCCCCTCATTGTTCAGCGGCAGCGGCGCCGCCCCCTCCCCCAACCCGTCGGGGCCCCTCGCCTCCCCCCTCACCTCCCGGGGAGTCTCCAGCCCCGAACCGAGGCAGCCCAGTTCCTATTCGACCCTAGCACGGTCCCCGGGGAGGCGCAGAGCCGGGACTCCTGGGTCTCTGCAAGTCAGGGGTTTGAACTTCGGGCTCTCAGGATCCGGGAACCAGAATCCGGGGTCCCTCGGAGAATGGGGTGCAGTGGTCCAAATTTCTTTGGTCCTCTAAATGGAAGATGCTGGGGGCCTCGACTCTTGAGTTTCAGATGGGGGTGCTGGGAACCCAAATTCCTGAGTCTTCTAGATGGGGCCGTAGGGTGGGGGGCCCGGATTCCTGAGTTCCCCTAACTCTAAGAGCAGGGATAAACCACCTCCAGGAGGGAGCGCAGGGAGCCCCAAATTCCAGGGTCCTCTTGAAGTAGCGGGCGCTTCAGCCCCAAACGGGCTGGATGGGGCGCTAGGAGTCCGTATCCCAAGTTCCTCAAACCCCGGGAGTCTTGGTCTCAGCTTTCTGGGAAACTCTGGAGGGAATCTCCGGTCTGGGATCCTAAATTCTTGGAAACCGGGTGCAGGAAGCTCGGCCTCCAGGGTCGCGCGGCGCTGATGTCCCGGACTCCTAGCTCCTCCAGGAGGGGGCGCTGGGCACCTGGGTATCTGGGGTCCTCTAGCCTGGACGCTGGGGCCTGGGCTTCGGGGTCCCTCAGGACGCTGTGCAGTTTCGGGAGGCTGGAGTCTGCGACTGTGGACCCCTCAGGTTCCGGGATGGGTGGCGCCGGCTCTAGCGGCGGCGGCGCCACATACATCTGTGGCTGGGGAGCCCGGTCCCAGCAGTGGGGCGGGGGACGGTCGCCTGGGGCTTCCCCTCCCCCCAGCCGCCCGGGCTCATATCCTGTTCCCGCCCGCGGGGGGGAGGGGCCGCCTTCCGGCCGGCCAGCCAGAGAAGGGTTAAGACCCCTCCTCTCTGGTTTCTGAATATTCATGAGAAGGCGAGTCCCAGGCAGGCTACACCCCCACATTCCAAAAGCCTCGCGGACTTTTCCCTTTTACAGCAAGAGCCATCCAGGCGTGAGAATCCGGAACTGGTAACGCACTTTCTCCTATTGGCCAATCCCCAAATTCCTATTTGTATATGCAAAGACGAGGCGGAGCAATCCATCGAGGTCACGTGGCCCGGAATGACTGAAAGACCCCGCGGCGCAAGGGTGCGGCCGGAGCTCCAGTGGCGCAATCGGTTAGCGCGCGGTACTTATATAACAGTGCGAGCGGAGCGATGCCGAGGTTGTGAGTTCGATCCTCACCTGGAGCACTTTTAGTTTTCTCTTACCGGTTTTTATAAATTTATGCATCTTATTAATCAACCCGAACATCTACATCAGTTAAAAGAATAAACGTTTCGGTCTCCTGAATTTTTAAGCTGGGAGGAATCCTGGGACTCTGGTGACGATCTGTTAGGGAGTGTTTTCTGTTGTGGGGAGGTGCCGTTTTCCTCTTGGTCACCAGGGGGTGGTATTGCCTCTTAGATGCCTGGGAATTTGAGTCTGCAAATCAGTTTAAGACTTTTGTAGGAGATGTGTCAGGCTGTGGGTCCTCAGCAAACTGCCTATGTGATACTGTCTCCTTCTCCATCTTTTTCTGTCTTGGATTCCCCCCCCCCTCCAAGTTTTATTGAAATGTAATCGCCGTATAACATTGTATTAGTCCAAGGTGTACAAAATAATAATTTTAGATACGTATAAATTGTGAAATAATTACCACAATGTTTAACATCATTACTTCACACAGTTACTATTTTTTGTGTGTGTGTGTCTTGGAGTTTTCTCTCTTTCTCTCCCCATTTCTGAATCGATTTATTTTTTTCAACAAATTCTGAAGCTTGTGACCACTATGTGACTGGTTCCTGTTTAGGGTTTAGGTGTGAGTGATACAGCAGTGAACAAGACAAAGTCAAAGTCCCTGCCCCTGAGGATCTGACATTCTAGTGGGGGAGGATTGCTATAAACATAAGATCTAAGTACATTTTATATGTTAGGTGGTGATAAACATCTTGGAAAAAGTACAGCAAGGTAGGGAAGATGAGGGTTGCAATAACAGTAGTCAGGGACCATCTCACTGAGGAAACATTTGAGCAGTGACCTGAAGAAGGGGAGTAAGCTGTTGGGATACCTGGGGGAGTATTCCAGGCAGAGGGAACAGGCAGTGCAAAGGCCCTGTGGCTGAAGTATGGCAAATGCACTGGTGGAAGCCAGAGTGACTAGAGCAAGAGTGATCAAAGATGAGAGCCAGGCTGTGTAGGCTGGTGAGGACTTAGGACTTTGGCTTTTATGTGATCTGACTCAGGTGTCATGACAGCTTCCCTCTGGTTGCCTAGTGGGGGAGTGGGGAAGAGACCTAGGGTAGGGGCCTGAGCCAGGAGACCAGGAAGGGGCTGCTATGATGGTTCAGTTGGGAGATGATGCCCGATAGAACCAGGGTGGGGGCCAGAGGAGGAGGCAGGAGGGTGGATTGAAATATCTCTTTAGAAGGTGAATCAGACAGGACTGACGTTGAATTGGGATGTAGGTTTGAGGAAAGAGTCAAGAGGAATGACTCTCAGGTGTTTGGCACTGGTAGCTGTTGCTAGGTGCCATTTTCGCAAGTGAGGGTTTGTTAGTTTGTTTCCAAGGAGCAGAGAATCTGTTTTTCGCAAAGGGAAGGACCAGAGATGTGTTACTTCTTGTTCTTTCAGTGCCTGTGAATGTCTGCGTGGCTTGCTCTTCCTCTCCAACGTCTTTGGGTTTCTGGGTTTCTCTCTCTCTCTTTCCCAAACCTCCTCTCCAAGTATGGGGACCTGAGCCCTTTCCCAAAACGGGGCACGGGGGTGGGGGTGCTTCGTGGAAGAGGAGATCAAAGGTCAGGGCCTGCCAGTGGGCGAGGGGAGAGGGCCAAGGAGGGCTGAGAGGTCAAGGAGGCATGAGGAGGGGAGGGGAAGAGGAGAACACTCGCAGGAGGGAATGGGGTGAGGAGAAATGGGGTGAGGAGGGAGGTGGAACCGAGGGGATGAAGAGTGTGGGCAGGGAAGGAATGGGTGTAGAGAGAAGGAAAGGGGGCGAGAAGGGGCAGGAGGAGGGGAATTGGAAGGAAAGAGGAGGGGATAGAGGACGGGGAATGGGGGAGAGGAAGGTAAGGATATTAAAAAGGGGAAGGGGAGAGGAGTGCTGGGGGAGGGGAAGAGCTGGGGAGGGTGGGGGAAGAGGGGAGGGGAAGGTCGGCGCAGGAGGGTCTGGGCAGGAGGTACTGAGAGGGAGGAGTAGGGGTGAGGTAAGGAGAGGAGAGGGAAGTGAGGGGCGGGGGAAAGAGGGGTAAGAGGCCGCGGCGGAAGGGGGCGGGGCGCAGGCACTGACGCGGGGCGGCTTCCGGGCGCTGGGCGCCGGGCTCCTTCGCCCCAGTGTGGTTCTCGCCGCCTCTTACCTTGTATGGTCCGAGGACGCTTCTCTCCCGGGGGCCCCGCCCCGTCCCGGCGCGGCCGCGACCCCCACCCCGCCTGGGGCGCGAGACCACGAGTTTCCAAGGCTCAGAAATGTCGAGATCTCGCAATCCCGAACTTCTCGAATCCCGACAGGCCAAGATTCTGGAATTCCGAAGTTCTAGGAGCCCGGAAAGCCAGAGGCTACAGCTCTGCGATTCCTAAACGTTCTGGGACACCCAGGGTCTAGAAGTCCGCCAAGAGACCAAGCCTGAGATTCCACAGTGTTGACATTCTAGAATCCTGAAGGCTTTCAAGCTGCCTCCGCCGAGATGCCGAAAGCCTGAGTCCCCCCACACTCTCCCGTCCTGGAAGGCCGGGCGGTGGGACCCCAGGACGCCCCGGCTTCCGGGACGACCCCTCCCCCACCCGGCGCGCCGGCCTCCTTCGCTTGCCCTGGGCTCGTGCCCCGGCACATTCCGTCCTCCCCACTCCGCCCCGCCCTCCCCCCTCGGCCCCATGGGGACGGAAACATCCCGTCCCCGCCCGCGCCCGGCCGAGAGCTGGGTCAAGGAGCCCGGCGGGACGGGAGCGCCTCCCACGCCCCGGGAACTGGCTCTCCTAGTTCCTACCCGGTGATCTCACCTGGCCCCGCCCTCTCAGGTGAATGGTCGGGCCAGGTGACGTCACTTCCTGCCAGGTAAGCGCCGCTGGCGGCTCGGCTCCGTGGAGGTTTGGAGGAGCTATCGGCTGATTCCATCCCGCTTCTAAAAAAGGCCACGCCGTCCTCCCCTCCCATCTCACTAGCTCTAGACAGCAGAAGAGCCAGGATTCCAGTTTACACACAGATTTCTTTTATTTAAAAATTCCAAAAAATATATAATAAAATTTCAACAATATATATTACTTCATATATTATAGTATACTTATAACAATAATTAGTCCATCGTTTCCAATATTACAAAAAAGAGGAAGAAAAATACAAGGGAAGCAGACGACCCAATATATATAAATACTATAAAATCTATTAGAATAAATAAAGTCGTCATAAATAAAAGGCCCAAAGGCGAGGGTGGGTGGGAGAGCAGGGGGGTGGCAACGGCTTTGGCTGCTTGTTTTTGGAGGGAAATTTGAGCACCAGGATTCCCCTTCAGGGGAGGCTCCGGTCACCATCAGACACCGGAACCTCAGGATCTAGAAAAAATTGGAAGGGGGCAGCGGGGGCTTATTATTCACAGCATTGGGCAGGGGAGAGGTGAAAGAGGCCTCACTGCCTCCAATTTGCTACATTTTTTTAAGACCCCAGAAAACACTCCTTCCCCCAACAGCATGAACAGCTTGCACACCGGGGACCTGCCCCAGCGTAGGGTCAGGGGAGTGAGTTAATGCACTTTGGAAGGTGGGGCGGAGCTACTTGATTAAGAGTCCCTCAGTTCCCCCGCAACCTCGGGACCCCTTGTGGAACCCACAGCACAAGAGTACTGGCCCCTCTTAAGATCCAGCTGATCTGCACTAGGCAGGCACTTGTCACTCCGAAACGGAGATACGATTGAAGATGGGGAGTCTCCTGGGGGCTGCAGGTGGCTGGGGTGGCCCAAAAACCCCGGCCTCGAAGACAGGCGAGTCAGATCCCCCCAGGCTGCTGCCACTGCTGGCATATTCGTCAGGATCAGATCCCAGGGAGTGCGCAGAGGGGCTCCGAGCCAAGCCACCCAAGGGCCCCCAGACGCTGCTGGGGGTGGCCCTTCGGCAGGAAGGACAACAGGCCGGGGTGGGGTCCCTTCGGGCCACCGGGGTCCCTGGGGCAGCAGAGAAGGCAGAGGGTGAAAGTGGAAGGTCCCCAGGTGGTGGTGGTGGGGAGCTGGAGGGTGAGAAGGAACACGAAGACAGGGAAGGGCCTGCTAGGCCTGCTGGTGGTGGCGAGGTTCGGCGGCCTGAGGGCAGGCCTGAGAAGCTGATGCTCTGGCGCAGCACGTGGGGGTGGCCGGAGGCAGCCAGGTCCTCGCTGGGGTTGTGGATGAAGTGGCAGCGCGAGCCGTAGGGGCAGCGGCCCTGGAGGTAGAACTTGTGGCACAGTTCCGTCTTGTACTTGGGGTGGCGACTGGCCTGGCGCAGCTCACCCAGGCCATGGGCAAACTGGCACTTGGCCCCATAGCGGCAGCGCCCGCTTTCTGAGAAGGTCCGACATAGCTCGGTCTTGTAGCGGGAGGAGGTGGTGGGGGTCGCAGTAGGCGAGGTGGGTGAGGGCGACAGCTCAGGGCCTGGGCGGGGAGCCAGGGGCGCGAAGCCTGGGGGTGGGGGCACCCAGCCGCAGCTGCGACCCTCCACCAGGCTGGTGGAGCGGCTAGGCAGGCGGGCAGCCACCCCAGACGGGCTGGAGTCGGGTGAGCTGAGGCTCCAGAGTCCCGAGGAGGCCCAGGCCGAGCTGGACTCAGTCTCTCCGTGGTCGGAAGGCAGGTCAGGGCTCAGCAACTGGAGGCTCTGTGGGAACAGGGATCGGTCAAGACACCGAAAATACAGGGTGACGCCCCGCCCCAGCTGCAGGGCACCTAAGAGCTTGCCAGTCCGGTTTGTGGGCTCCCAGCCTGAGCCCCACCCGTCCGCAGAAAACAAACATGGGTTCCGGATCGCAAGGATCCCGATTTGGAGGTTCTGAGTTTATTCGCGACTGAAACTTATCCCGAGGGACCCAGGAATCCCGGCTCCCCCGGCTGGATCAGAGGGGCTCTAAAGTCAGGACACACCGCTGTCCTCCAATTTTCAGCCTCTGGGCCTCTAGGGATCTGACCCCGCTCACTGGGTTCTCCAGTTTCACAAGTGGAGGAGCGGGCAAAGTTAACCCAGGAGTCCGGATCTCTTCGGTTTTAGAGTTGCCAGAGTCTTCTGGGTCAGGGAGTGAAGAGACAGAAGTCGGCTCCCCCTCACCCTGAGACTCCAGCCCAAGAAACGCCTCCGCGCAAAACCGCACCCTCAGCAACTACCAGGGGTAAGCCAGGTGTGGGGTCATTTCCGCCTGCAGACAGCCCCAGTCTGAGAAAAGTTCTCCAGCTTTCCATCTCCGAGGGCCACCCCACCCGTGTTTGGACCGAGACCGGAAAGTCACGGGCTCCATTTTCACCTCCAGAGCATCACACTGGTCTGAGACGGGAGGCAGGGACCCCGGGCCGAAGTGTGAAGCACTAAGGAGTTCCAGTTTGAGAAAGGAGCCAGGGGTCCCGGGAGGGAGTTTGTGGCGCTAGAGAGCCCTAGTTTGAGAAGGGAGTCAAGCATTGCGGACCTCTGGGTGCCGATCAGCGGGGACTCACCTCGTAGATGGCGGTGAGATCCATGGCGGCGCAGATGGCCGAAGGCTGAGGTACAGACCGAAAGTGGGAGCGCTGAAGTCAGGCTGCGGTGGGGTGGAAGAGCCGCCGCTTTTATCCAGCCAGAGGGGGGCGGGGCCTTGAGGAGTTGGCCCGGGCGGGCGGGGCCAGGAGGGGCGCTTCCCGGACGCGCGCCCCCGGCGCAGCCCGCCCAGCCCTGGACCGGACCCCATCCGCCCGGCTCCCGGCTGGGATTCGCCTGAGGGGGGCCTGCGGGCGGTCGCAACACCGCGGGGAGTGCGTGGGGTGGGGGGTGTCGGCCCAGTTTTCAAAGGCTGGAGACTGAGGCGCGGAGAAGGGAACTGGCACGGAGGTGGGGGCAGGGCTCCTGGGGGAATTGACAAGGGCAGAGGCTGAGAGGGCGTGAGATAGAGAGACTGACCGACAGGGGCGGGGAGAGACGCAAGGAGAGCAAGAGACAGAAATGGAGAGACCAAAGAGAAAAACACAGGGACACACAGACAGAGGGAGAGAGTTGCGCACACAGGGAGACGTGCACAGAGAGAGAGACAGGGTAAGGAGAGGAGACGAGGTGGGGAGTCAGTTTGAAAAGACAAGATATAGACAGTCCCAGAGAGACAAACTCAGAGCGGGAAGCGGGAGGGAGGGAGAGTCACATAAAGAAACAGAGAAAAAGGGAGAAAACAGGGAGAAACAAGCATCCACAGACAGAAATTCGCAGGGGCAAAACGGAGAGAGGAGACCCACGGGCCTGGTGGAGAATTCTCTTCTGAGACCTGCTGGCCTGGCACGGTCTCGCTCTCAAACAGCCCAGATCCGGAGACCTGGACCGCCCTCCCCGCCCCCACTCACGGGGGTTGGGGGTGGGTGGGGTTCTGGACACCTGGCGAGGCTGGAAAGGGGCCTCCTTTCCCAATTTCCCAATTCCTCTGTGTCTTCTCACCCTCACGCAGATAATGGCACTTCTGATCGCTTCCTCTGGGCTAGGCACTGTTGCATGAAAGTGCTTTATTTACATACATTAACTCAAAGAGGTATTGTTATGCCTATTTTACACACGAGGAAACCCTGGCAGAGAGAGGCCAAGTTATCCTCCTTTAGTAAATGGCAGCAGCCTAATACCAGGGCCTTAAATTATGTTAAGAGTCTGTGCTCAGAGAAAACTCAAGATTGGAAAGGGGGAGATCTTTTATTATGGTGGCGGGTTTCCTTGATGGAAAGCTGTCTCGAATGGCAGAAATGGGTCATCCGCAACTGATGGTCGGATGGGTCTCTAATAAAGGGATGTACCTTGAGAAAACTCTAAATGTGCAGAAATCACTCCCCTTATTGGCAAGTCTTTTATTGTCAAGGGGTTGCACTGAGTGATGCTCTCTTAAGATATGGAGAAGAAACTAATTTTTAAACTGGGTCTCGATGAGTTAGCTGGCTGCCCTGAGTGAAAACACGGGGGTAAAAATAAACCATTGCCACGGAGTGCAGTTATAATGGTGGAAAGTTCATTCTTGCAGGTTGCGACTGCAGACTGCGGGCTTGTATTGAGGTGGGGAGATTCTGCTAGACACGCCGACTTGCTCGTCCGACAGAGCACGGGGGAATCCCTGGTGCGGCGCTTTCTGGGGCCGAGGGACCTTCCCGGCCGGTCTCGTGAGCTGGGCGGCTGCGGGCGGCTCTGGCACGGTTGCAGCCTCCCTCTAGCCTGTGACTCACTCGCACGGGGCGAGGGAGGGGGGCTTCCTGGAAGCCGTGACGAGGAGGCTAGGCCTGGACGCCAGGGTTCCTCTCTGTAACCAGGGCTTCTGTCGCCTGTAAACAGACACTCGAGGGCTACGGGAAAAGGGGGAAAGGGGAGGTGCCCGGCACCCGCCGCCCGGTTGGGCTCCAAATCCCTGTGCGGCTAGTGGGACTAAGGCGGCGGTAAAACGAGAGGTGGGAGGCACTCTGGGGTCCCCGGTGTCCGGCTCAGCTCTGGCCCCGATCCTGGAGGAGGGATACCAGTTTCGATTCCCTGGAGACGGAGCATTTCCCATCCCTGAGTCAAGCTGACCCCCTCCCCTCTCCCAACTGCTGAGTCATCGGCCCGAGAGCCAGGACGCTTCGGACTGGGCGACTCTCGAAGAGGCTAGAGGGGGCTTTGCGCGATGAAGAACCGACCACCCCTGGAAACACTGACGGGGGCGGGGGTCCTAAGAGCCCGGGCCTCCGCCCCTCCTTGCTCAGATCTAGGAGTCCGGGTTTCCAAGCCGCCTCCTCGCTCAGACCCAGGAGACCCGGCCCCCAGCCCCTTCCTTCACCAGACCCAGGAGTCCAGACCCCCAGCTACCCTCGATCTCAAACGCAGGAGTCCGAGCCCCGAGGCCCCTCTCCCAACGGTTTAGGAGTCTGGCTCCCATCCCCCACTCCCCCCCCCCCCACACCCCCGTCCAGGCCTCAGGCGTCCCAGCCCAGGAGGAAGTTCAGGGCAGGGCTCCGCCCCGCTCCCCACGTAGCCAGCGGGAAAATCCGTGGCACCAGCGAAGGCCGGGAATCCCCTCTGGAATGACGGTGGGGAAGGGGACGGCCGGGGTCCCCCCGCGGGGCGCAAGAGGGCAGGTCCTGGGCGGGCAGATCGAGGGGGAAAGGGGCGGAAACCAGAGAGGCTAAAAATACAGCGAGCGCTTCCGGCCTAGGGGGAGGGGAACGTTGAGCAGTTTCCAGAAAAACAAACGGGGACGGGAAACGCGGGGGTGTGAGAGCCGGTCAGAGTGCGCGGGCGAGCTGGGGACCGTGTACGCCCGGCACGTGTGCCTGGGCCTTGTGCGCCCCAGGCGTGATTGACTGGGCGGGAGCGGGTGCGGCTGCGCGGGCCCTGCGGCGTGTGGACCGCGTGTGCGCTGTAGGTGCGAGGTGGGGCTGCCCTGGCGCGCCTGGGTGTGCAATTGGGCAATTAGGTGTGGGACACAAGTGCGCCCACTTTCCTGTGTCAACGCTGTGTCCTTACAACCCACCTGACACGGCTGGCTGTGAGAATAAATGCGGGAAACCGCCTATGCCTGCGTGTTTCTGACCAGACTGTATTTACTCTCACCATCTATGGGGGAGGGAGTGTGTACTCAGCTGTAACTGTCTTTGAGGTGGCATCCGTGAGAACGTGTGACTTACATACCTCCCTGCACATCTGTGTGTAGCTCTGAAACACCTTGGGATCTGTAGTGACTGAGTGATTGTAACTCTTTGAGGGAGGCTGGCGAGAGTGGCTGTGTCCTCAGGTGTGGTGAGGCTCTGTGAGCACACAGCTTGGGAGCTGAGGGTGTGTGGGAGCATGTGCGTGGCTGTACGGCTGTAGCTGTGTGCAGGGCCCCTGCAGCTGACTGTGTGTGTGGTCATCAGGTGTGTGAATAGTGTTCCTGTGTCTGTGTCCTTGGGGTGTAGCTGAAAACACCAGGAGGCCAGTGTCTGGAAGCAGTTCCTCTGTGGCTCAGTCACAGGGCAGTGAAACTGAACTTTGGTTCCTGACGTCTACAGGCGCACATGATGGGGAGGGCAGCTGGCCCACTCCTGCGGTTCGCACAGGCCTCCGTGGGCAGAGCAGAGGAAAACACGCACGCACATTCGAACCTGAGAAGCATTATCTAAATCCAGCCTCCGCTGCTTTTGATAATGTTGAGCTGAGGGCAGGGCTGAGTCAGCCTGTGATGGGCAAAGTCTGAGATGGGGTAGGAGATAGCGGGTTAAGGGGTGGTTAGAGGGTTGTTTGTATATTCACATAGTTGGATTGTTCCTTGAGTCTGTTTGTGGGACTGCCCCCAGGACGGAGACGCCAGGGACACCATGATTGTAGGATGGTGGGTTATGCCATTCTCTGCTAGGGAAGAGGGGTGTCGTGTGCGCCTGTGTTTTGCCATGGTGTTTTGCCCTGTGTGGCTGTGCATCTCATGTGCGGGCTTCCCTGGAGTGGGCGGTTGTGCACAAGGCTGTACAGTCTCCCTCTGGGTTTAATAATCCAGTAAGAACCTTCACTAAGGTCCTCTCCTATCCCTGCCTCTTCACTGTGGCCCAGGCTTCCACATTATTCCACCAACATACCATCACATTTCTGCCTCAGGCAGGGCCTCTGCACTTACTGGTCCCTCTCCCTGGAATGTCCACAACTTACTCCCTCTCCTTCAAGTTCACTCCAATACTACCTTCTCAGTGAGGCCTTCATGACCTGGGTCAAGGATTTTAACAGGTTTAAAAATAACCTTGTTATCTATTTAACAAATAATAAATATATGTAACATCTATTTACAGATCATATTAATACACGTGAACCACTACCCAACCTAAACTCTCACACTTTCATGTTTTCCAACAAAGTAACATAATTCTCCTTATGCAAATCTTAATTGTGTTATTTATTCCCCAATACTTTTCTTTTCCTCCTATTATCTCTCTCCACTTCTGATCTCACTTCTCTGCTTTATTTTCCTTCTTGGAATTTCTCATTACCTGACATACTGTGTTTTACTTTATCACACTTAACTGTCACTAGACTATCAGCTCCAGCAAGGCAGGGATCTTTGGTTCACACTGTACAGGGCTTGGCCCGAAACAGATGCTCGGCAAATGTGTGTTGAATGAACTCCACTTCCTGGTGCACAATTTCCACCCTGTGTGGCTGTGTGAACTGTGCATCCATCATCCCATTGCCCACCAGGTGTCCCCGCAGTCTCCCTGGGTATGGTTTTAAGCACTGCTGGGCCCCACGTCAGGGCTGCTGGGGTGTCATGCCCCCATCTGTGTGTGATGTTGTGTTGATGCTGCCTCACAGGGCCAGCTGTAGTTCATTCTGAGTGTGTGGGCCTGTGCACTGACACATCTCTACCAGTACGTGGTGTGTGCCCCCAGGCTGGAAGCCACTGGGCTCTTCTGGGGAAAGCGTGCTGTACTCAGATAATTGCATCATGTTGGGTGGAAATATGACTTTGTTTTTGTATTTATTTGGAGCTTAAGTATGGTTAAGGAGATGTGTATGGGTGCCAAATTGACAAGGACAAGGTTATGATGGTCAGTTTTATGTGTCAACTTGGCTAGGCTACAGTCCCCTGTTATTTAATCAAACTAGTCTAGATGATGCTGTGAACGTATTTTGTAGATGTGATTAAAGTCTATAATCAGTTGACTTTAAGTAGATTATCCTAGAAGATCTGGGGAGTCACATGGCGGGGTGGGGGCTGATTCAGTCAGATAAATGGGCAGAGCTGTGGTTTCCTTTCAGAAGAAATTCTACCTATGGGCTGCAGCTTCAGCTAGTGTCCAAGAGTTCTGCTGCCCTGCCTGGAGCTTGCCCCTATGTGCCTGGCACTTCAAGGAAGGTCAGGGAGAAAGGGAAGGAACTTCTGGGATGTGTACACACACACACACACACACACACACACACACACCTGGCCATTTCCCAGGATTCCAGTACGGGGACTTGGGCTCTGGGTGAATCACAGGTCTCCATGGTCCCCGGTTTTCCTCACAGATGTGGAGTCCAGGACAGGCGGCCTCTGGGCGGTGCCATGGGAACCAGGGTACAGAAGGTTTTGGGTGGGTCAGTCCCCCAACCAGGCTGAGTCACTTGAGCCTTTCACACCCACCAGCTGGGCCTGGGCTGGTAGCTCCGCCCTGTACTTGCCCAGGCCTGAAGGCCATGGGGAAGCCTGGTGGGGCACTCCCTCCCTGAAGCCCCCTCCCCAAGGTCTGCTTCCCGGAGCTGGGGCCCAGGCGCCTGTCTTCTTCCCCAGGACTGATGATTCACCCCTGCTGGGGCCTTTTCACTTCTTCTTTGGGGCTAAAAATACAGGGACCCAGGCATCCAGCTGGGCCAGGCTTCACCGCAGATTGCACAACGCCCCTCGTTTGAGTGCTGCTGACGCAGACCCTGGGTATGGGGGGTGGCGGGCTGGGTTGCTCCCCGATCGGGCGTGCTGAGGTCAGGGCCTAAACCCCTCCACTTCCTCTTTCCTGGGTCAAGCAGACTGGGGGTTGAGCTGACATGGGAGGTGCTGGGGATCCCTGGATGTGACTGTGGTCCCTGGAAATGAAGCTCCTTCTAGCCCCAGGTAAGCCAGGGGTTCTGGCTTCCATTCTGGCCCCCTGCACAGACACAGAGTCCCAGTTAGGACCTGGGGGCAGAAGACAGCAAAGGGGCACTGGGAGAGAGACGGTTAGAGACAGGGAGATGGGGACAAAGAGATCGAATGACACAAGACGCTCAGAGGAACAGCTAGAAAAAGGAGCAGGCACAGAGACCACCCCCAAACTGGGACAGAATCAAGGAAGGATTGAGGGAGAGGGACCCAGTCAGGGCTCCAGAGCCAGGCCAGGTTGGGGGAGACCCCTGGAAGAGGTCACCAACAGGCACAATCCAAAGTCCACCCTCAGCCAGGGAAGAGAGAAGGCAGCCCGCAGAGGCCAGGCCCCGCCCTGGGTGCTCCCTGCTGGCCTCTGCTGCCCCCTGCTGGCGCCAGCCGCAGTGCGCAGGCAGGAAGAAAAGTCAGAGACACAGCTGCTTTGAGGCCACTCTTCATTCCCTCCCCCACTGCCAGCCCCACTGCCAGCCCCGCTCCCAGCCCTGCCAGCTCACAGGGCGCCCCCAGGGCCCGTAGGCGGTGCAGGCGTCTTGCCTGTGACCTTGTTGGCGCAGTCCAGCAGGGCAGTGTGAATGTCCTTGGCACAGGCAATCTGGGCTTTGATGACCGCCAGGTATTGCGGGTAGGGCAGGCTGTCAGGCTGGACGGCATCAGGCTTGGTGGCTGTGGGCACCAGTGTCGGAGAGTGCTTGGCACTGTCGCAACTCTGTGACAGGCACTCATGGGCCAGGCGCTGTGGGCAGGCAGGCAAGGCGTGGCATCAGCCTTCACTCCGGGTACTGCCAACCCCACCCCAAGGGCCAGCCTGGGGTAGCCTTTTCAGCCTCTGGAATCCTGGGGTCTTGGGGTCAGAGCCTGGCCCTGCCACTCGCTGGGTGACCTCAGGCATGCGGCTGCTCCTCTCTGCGTCTGTTTCCTCCTTTGGAAAATGGGTTTAATAACTACTTCTACTATCTAATAAGGTGAGAATGGTGAGAGCAGCGTGCGAAAGACACAGGCACAGGTCCTGGCAAGTTAACTTAAGTGCTAGTTGATGAATGTCAACTACTATTGTTGTGACTGTCCTAACCCTAGGCTTGGCATCGGCACTAGCTTCTCTGGCGGTACCTGCTCCTCCTGGTTTTCCTCCTACTTCTCTGGCTGGTCCTTCTAGATGCTTTTTAATCTACCTAAGCCTTAAATGTGGTAATTCCCGTATCCCTTCTCCTCCTCTCATTCTCGTGCCCTCTAGGGGTTGTCTCACCCACACACACTACTGTTCCGACCTCTGTACCGATGACACCACTTCTGTGCGCCCAGCCTCCCCTAAAATTCCCGAGTTCCCATACTCTGCCCCCAAAACCACTCTCCTTCCTGGGTCCCTGTCTCAGGGACGGCCCTACCATTCCAACTAGAGCCCCGGGCCTCATCTTGGAGGCTCCTCCCCCAGCCCGTCAGTCCCATGGCCCTGTGCACAAAGCCTTCTGAGTATCTCTCCCACCTGCCCTTTCCCACTTCCTCAGGACCCTGCCCTGGTGGAACCTAGCCCTCCTGAATCCTGCCATGGGCTCCCAGCCTCCACTCTCAGCCCCTTGCACCCATCCCTCATGTGGCAGCCAGAGGCATATTCCTAAAAAAGCAAATGGGTCCATGTCCTTCCCTGCTTGAAACCCTCCATGGCTCCCCAGCACCCTCCAGGCTATATTCAAAATCCAACAAGCGCCAACGCCTACCACACCTCAGCCAGACTGAATTTCATGATGTTCCGAAAGGGAACTTAAAGCAGAAGCTGTTCCGTCTGGCTGGAACACCTTTCTACCACTACGAGGCTCCTCAGACTGACTTTTCCTTCAAAGTCCAGTTCAAAATAATGATGACAATGATGATACTACAGGAAACATTTGCCATGTGTCCAGTACCAGGTTAAGTGCTTTATATGCACGATCTTGCTGAGTCCTTCCCAAAAATCCATTTTCCAAAGGAGGAACCCAAGGCTCAGAGGTAGAGATTGGTGGTCCGTCTGACTCCAAAGGCTGTGCTCCGAGCCATTTGCCCTCCTCTCAACTCCTGCCGTTCTTCCATTTTTGTTCCAGCCTCCGCTCAGATGTGCTCTCCACTAGTAGTCTACCCTGAGCCACTTCCTCCCTAAACCTGCCCTAGGCAGGGTCAGGTGCCTTCTCTGGACTTCCACAGCCCCCTGAGCTTCCCTCATTTTAATCCTGCCCCCTCTGCCTGTGCCTCCACGATTCCAGCCCTGAGCCTTCTGTCTGTGTTTCCTCCTTCAGAGCCCTCCATGGCCTGAGCTTCTCCCATCAGAGCCCTGACTACTCTGAGCTGTCACTGTTTGAGGATATATTTGTCACCCCACTGAACTGGAAGCTCTGTGAGGGCAAGGACTGGGCAATATTGTGCCCCCAGCATCAGTTGCAGCATCAGCACAGGTCTGGGCCGCCGGAGATGCTCAGTGAGCGTGTGTTGATTGACTGAATGAAGGTTCCTGAAGCACCAGGAACTGAGGCAGGGTTGTGGTCACCCGGTGGCTAGGAGGCCCCTTACCAGGCAGAGCTCTAGCTGGTCACAGAGTGCGTAGAACTCCTCCAGACACTTGTCAAAGCGCTGAATGGGTCCATCGCTGCTCTTCCTACAGTCCAGGAGAAGAAGGTGCGGAATGTATTTCCAATCTCTGGGACTAAGTGACTACCCAACCAAGTATCCATCAGAAAACCAGGTATAGGCCCAGGAGACCCGAGGCAGGGCCTAGGGGACAGATAATAGAAGAAGGGGCAAAAAGGGCAAGGTCAGGCGCTAGGGAGCCAGGCTTGAAAATAAGAGAAAAGTGGGGTGGGTGTGGTGCAAGGGGGATGAGTTTCTAAGACCAGGATGGAGTCAGGACAGCCTGGAGAAAGAGGAGTACTCACTGTCCATTGTCAATGTTAGTGTTCTGAATCAAGTTCTGGGCTGCAACCTTCATCAAGGTCTAGTTTAAAGAAAGAAAGAAAAAAAAAGAGGTGCAGGAGATGGAGAAAGAGAAGAGGACACTTTTGGTAGATCTACACTCTTCCTTAAGATACACCCAATCTCAGGCCTCCTCTTCACTTGGCACTTCCCCTCCTGTCACTCCAGAATAACTCCAGCTTCCATTCCTCTATAGCAATAACCACCTGTATTTTCCCAGAGGCCCGCTCTCACCTGGGGTTCTCGCCAATACCCTCCCGGACATACCTTAGAGTCCTCCCTCACCCACCAGTCACGGTCAGTCTCTGTACAGGCCAGTCCTTTCCTCAGGCTTTAACGACCAGAGCTAAGTTTCTCCTTTAAATTCCCTCCCACTCGAATTCCAGTCAGTCTCAAGCTCAAGATTCGCCCTGATCCCACCTCACACTGTCAATCCACAGAGCTTCGCTTTGGCCTCACGAAGAAGATCAAATCTCATTCCTCTTCCCTGCCTAACGCTCCTTTCGCTCTCTCCCTGACTAAACAGTCCCTCCGCCCACCCCCGTGATGTCAGAGAGCCAAATCTCCCGACCAATCACCTGCAGACTTTCCTTCAGCTGCGGGATGAGCATCTTATAGCGCTGCACAGGATCGAAGTCCTGTTGCTGTTGCTGCAAAAGCCCGCTCTGGGCAGGTCCCACAAGCTGTGTTGGTGGTTGTGGCTGCTGCTGGGGACCAGAGCCACCGGCCGAACCCGGACCTGACAGACTAGCGGCAGAGGAAGCCGCGGAAGCCTGCTGCTGGGATGCAGCCATCTTCCTCGCTTCGCGCGCGGGAAGTGCGTCAGAAGCGCGTCTTCCCGGTTTCTTTTTAGCTTCTTCGTCTCTGGGCCCCGTGTGCTGGTTAGCTCCGCCTCCCAGAAAATTTAACCAATGGGAGGAAAGAACCCACCCTCCAACTCGACTCTCAAATCCGACGTCTAGACTGAGATACCGATTCACCAATCACAAGAGGCTTTCCCTGCCTTGCTCCGCCCTTTGCCCAGACGCTCGCCAATCCGGGTGTGGTTCCAATCAGACTCTATTTCCCAGAAGGCCTCGCCGCCTGAGGCGACCTGCGGTCCTCAGAGCATTGGCGGCAGTTGGTGGTTCTGGAGCTGCGAGTGAGTCCCTGGCGTTGTTTGCGCGTTTACCTGAGTACTACGTAGTACTCCAGTGTTGCTGGAACTCTTCTCACCAGCCCAGCTCACTCCGACCCTATCACTGAGGAGAACGGTGTCAACCCGAGCCCTGCCTCGGATTGGGCGTGCGCCGAAGTCGGCACGCCTTTTACCGTGGCTCTCTGAGGCTCTTGTCAGGACTTCTCTCGCGTCGTCGCCATGGCGCCCACTATCCAGACCCAGGCCCAGCGCGAGGATGGCCACAGGTAGGCACTACGGCGCTTGGCTGTACTGTTTTTTTTTTTACCTACGGGTAGGCATCGGCGAGGTGGGAGGGTCGAGCCCAGTTGTCAGTCTACAACCTCACCAGCCCCCCAGGTCAGCCCGTGACGTCACGGAGCGCTCACCCGCTCACGGGGGTGGGTCTCAGAAGGCGTATTGCCTCTCTCTTGCCCTGCCGAGGAGTTCTGGAATTAAGCTCTTGGGGACTTTACCCAAAAGGGATTGAGTTTTTATTCTTCCAGTCAAACGTTTGGAGACCCCCTTTCCCAAAAACAATTGAGCATGAGACTCTTTTTACTAAAGCACTTGAATACATCTTCTTCAAAAGGGATTGAGCACTTGGCTTCATTCATTAAAGGCTTTAGGGACACCGAAAGGAATACGTGACACTCTCCATTAGAGCACTTGGGACACCCCTACCAAGAGGAATTAGCGTTTGTCGCTCTCTCCTTCCCTTTTAAAAGCTTGGAAAAACCCCCTTTGCTCTCCTGTCAATCCCGTTCTTTCCATCTTTTGTCAGTGTGTCTCTTTTACCCACCAGGCCCAATTCTCATCGGACTCTGCCTGAGAGGTGAGCTCCATTGTGTTTTCTTAGGACGTGTGGGCCAATGGGGGCTGCGAACAGAGGTGGGGCATCAGGGGCCGGGTTTTGAGCCGCTGTGTTCCCAGGTCTGGAGTGGTCTGCCGAGTCAAGTACTGCAATAGCCTCCCTGACATCCCCTTCGACCCCAAGTTCATCACCTATCCCTTCGACCAGAACAGGTGAGGCAGCGCATGGGGGTTAGGGAAACGCCTCACTTAGAATATGAGTTCCTTGAGGGCAAGGACTGCTTCTCTTGTTGACTGTTCAGGCATAGAACAGTAGCTAGCACATAATAGTAGGTGCCCCGTAAATGTTTAAGAAGCAAGCAGTATCCAAGTCTCTTCCCACTGGGGAGCTGCTAGCCTGCTGACTCCAACATGGGGGATATTTCATTCCGAGTTCCTCCCTGGAGGAGCTTAGCCTCTGGGAAGCAGGGATGTGAGGGATAAGGCTGGAATCAGGCAACCATAATGGGCATGTTTCCCCACCCAGGTTCGTCCAGTACAAAGCGACTTCCTTGGAGAAACAGCACAAACATGATCTCCTGACTGAGCCAGACCTGGGAGTTACCATTGACCTCATCAACCCTGATACCTACCGCATCGACCCCAGTGGTGTGTTGGGAGACAGGGAGGGCCTGCTCTAAGCTAGCGAGGGCTGGCTGTGGGCCTCCGTCATAGTCCTCCTCTCACCTTGCTCTCTTTTAGTACTCCTAGATCCAGCTGATGAGAAGCTTTTGGAAGAGGAGATTCAGGCCCCCACCAGCTCCAAGAGGTGAGGGGGTGCTGAGTGGGGACTCAGGACTGGCTCTGATGGGAGGAAGGCAGTGGGGTCCTGAGGTGCCCGATTCTCCCACCCCAGATCCCAGCAGCATGCAAAGGTGGTGCCATGGATGCGGAAGACAGAGTACATCTCCACGGAGTTCAATCGTTACGGCATTTCCAATGAGAAGCCTGAGGTTAAGTAAGTTGTGGTGGGTAGGGAGGCAAGGTGGAGCATTCAGGTATATCCAGTGGCCTCTAAAGGCCTTTTTCTTCCTCCCTAGGATTGGGGTTTCTGTGAAGCAGCAGTTCACTGAGGAAGAAATATACAAAGACAGGGATAGCCAGATCACAGCT
Organism: Eubalaena glacialis; assembly: GCF_028564815.1. NCBI lineage: Eukaryota > Metazoa > Chordata > Mammalia > Artiodactyla > Balaenidae > Eubalaena > Eubalaena glacialis. Next base: position 56,504,645 of record NC_083733.1, on the reverse strand, counting down.
ATTGAGAAGACTTTTGAGGATGCCCAGAAATCCGTAATTGAGGGACTGGGATGGGGGGGAGAGGCAGACAAAGGTGTGGTCCCAGAGCACTTTGTACTCCTTCTCACCCTGTTTTTGCCTCTGCCAGATCTCCCAGCATTACAGCAAGCCCCGAGTGACACCAGTGGAGGTCATGCCTGTCTTTCCAGATTTTAAGGTCAGATCCAGGGCAGGGGGCAGAGAGGGATAGCCTGCCATCTCTGCCTGTCCCAGTCTAACCCCAGTGCCCTCCGTCTCCCAGATGTGGATCAACCCTTGCGCTCAGGTAATCTTTGATTCAGACCCCGCCCCCAAGGACACAAGTGGTGCAGCTGCCTTGGAGATGATGTCTCAGGCCATGATCAGGTAAGTGGCCCTGCTGTCCACCTTGGCCTGCTTCCTATTGTCTCTTTCTCCTCACTCACTCTTAACTGCTCCTCTTTTTCCCCCAACCAGGGGCATGATGGATGAGGAAGGGAACCAATTTGTGGCTTACTTCCTGCCTGTGGAAGAAACACTGAAGAAACGAAAACGGGACCAGGAAGAGGAGATGGATTATGCACCAGATGACGTGTGCGTGGGTTGGGGTTAGGTTTTGGGTATTGAGAAGTGTCTCCTTTTCTCCCTCACAGGGAAGAAATGGGGCTGACCCTATCCCCTTCATCCTCAGGTACGACTACAAGATTGCTCGGGAGTACAACTGGAATGTGAAGAACAAGGCCAGCAAGGGCTACGAGGAAAACTACTTCTTCATCTTCCGAGAGGGTGATGGGGTTTACTACAATGAGTTGGAGACCAGGTACTCAGCACAGTCCTACCTCACTCAGATTAGCCTGGGCTTGTACTTCAGTACCCTGGGGTATGCAGGAGCCACCTTGGAGGTCATTTATACCTAAAGATTTGCCATGTGCATTGGTAAGAGCAGAAGCCTGTTCATGCATGTGGGCTGGACCTGGTTCTAACACAAGAACCCAGAAAGAAAATCTTTACCGAACACTGGAGATATTTAGAGCTTTCACGTAGGGTAGGACTACCAAGTTTACCGATACTAATAAGAGACTTCATATAAGAGTAAACATAGCTAAAGTATGGAGTAATACGTAAAATTAGCGTGAATGTTTTAAATGAAGCGCTAGATATCCAAGTTCAAAAAACATGACCCCCCCCCAGACTTCCCTGATGGTTAAAAGTTTACTGCTGTGTTGGGACCCTTGGTGTAAAGGTTGGGAAAGTGTGACCTGGAGTTTCTATTTAAAGGAGAGATCCAAATTCTGATCTCTTAATTAAGCCAGGCAAAAAATGTAAACGGCACAGTGGGCTGCTGGGGGCTGGGTGACCTGGAGCTCTTGGCAACCTCCAAGGGGCACCGTGACACAGCACAGCAACCCATTTGCCGCTATGGGGTGGGGGGTGGCGGCGAGGCAACAAAGGCCCAGGGGGGTCACAGAATCTTATTTTCCAAAAGCCAGAAATCCAGATTCTGTTCTTTTAAAGTGTTGGTATCTAATTCACATTAAAGTCTCTTTATACGTTTATGTGTATGTGTACAGGGCATACATATACACATATATAAAGTGCAGGGCAACCAAACTGCTATCCTGACGGCTATCATCCCGCCCGTCCCTTACCCCCAAGTTTAGTCTCCTTTATTCAGTCTGTATTTATTCTGGTCTGCTCTGGGCTAAGCATAGATGAGTAAGGATGGGTAAGAACCATATTAGACCAGATTCCCCACGGGGGTCCTTAACTGAATCTCACGTACCCCTCCCCCAACTCCACCACTGCAGGGTCCGCCTGAGTAAGCGCCGAGCCAAGGCAGGGGTTCAGTCGGGTACCAATGCCCTGCTTGTGGTCAAACACCGGGACATGAATGAGAAGGAACTAGAAGCCCAGGTAACAAGCACCACTGACCCAGGGCACCCATGGGGAGGGTGGTAGTTCGTGAGGAGTGGGACAGGAACCAGATAGAACACCCTCCCCTTCCCCTCAACCCTGCTGCTTCCAGGAGGCACGGAAGGCCCAGCTGGAGAACCACGAACCCGAGGAGGAAGAAGAGGAGGAAATGGAGACGGAAGAGAAAGAAGCTGGGGGCTCAGGTAAAGCTGGACGGGCCAAACTCTGGGAGCCCTGGGAGGGTGGGGAACTGGGTCTTACTTCTTCTTGCTCCTTCACAGATGAGGAACGAGAGAAGGGCAGCAGCAGTGAGAAGGAAGGCAGCGAGGATGAGCGCTCAGGCAGTGAGAGTGAACGGGAGGAGGGTGACAGGGACGAGGCGAGTGACAAGAGTGGCAGCGGTGAGGAGGAAAGCAGTGAGGATGAGGCCCGGGCTGCCAGGGACAAAGAGGAGATCTTCGGCAGTGATGCTGATTCGGAGGACGACGCTGACTCTGATGATGAGGACAGAGGACGGGCCCACGGCAGTGACAACGATTCAGACAGTGGCAGCGACGGGGCTGGCCAGCGGAGCCGGAGCGCCAGTCCCTTCCCCAGTGGCAGCGAGCATTCTGCTCAGGAGGATGGCAGTGAAGCCGCAGCTTCTGATTCCAGTGAAGCTGAAAGTGACAGTGACTGAGTCCCAGGGCCTCAGGGCTGGTGCGGATACAGTTATTTCGCGCAGGAAGGCACTTTTCGAGTGGTCTCTTTGTGAGCCTTTTGCTTTGTTCCCCTCTCCTCCAAACCTCTGCTGTTAATAAAGCCAACTTCTCTTTACTTACCCTCCCAGGCACCATGGTCTCATTCTCCTGCCCCCCGTCCCCGCACCCCTGGTGCTTAAGGCACAGAAGCAAAGGCCACAAAGGCAGGGCCACTATGTTTTTCATGAAATGTAGCATAACAAAGGTCAGAATCCTTTTTGTTTGTTTGTTTTTTTTTTTTCCAAAATAAGCCCAGACCATTAAACAAGTGAAACTCCAACAAATAAGTCTTCTCCAACAGCGAGAAAAACTGTACAGTTACTCAAAGCTGATTCTGCCGGTGGGGCTGGGAATAGAAGGGAGAGTGAAATCATGGTGGAGGGGCAGGGGCTGGGGAGGGTCGGGAGTGGATGAGGGTCCTGCCCATCAGAGTGGGGCCGCCTGCGTCCTGCACACTCTGCTGACAGGTGGGGGGAGGGGGGCAGCTCTTGCCTCCCACTGTGTATGGGGGTGTCCCTCACCACCTCCCAGGGCCAGGCAGACCCAGCTCACCCTGATGGGTAGTGAACAAGACAGGACTGGCTGGGAGGAGGTGAGGGTCTCTAAGAGGGACACCCTGCTGATTCCAAAACGAGGTGGCCCCTGTCCATCCCACTTCCCCGGGCTAGGAGAGGATTGGAGAAGCCCTGGGAGTTGGAGGGGAATGAGCAAAGGCACAGAAACATGGAGGGGCCGGGGTGGGGGACTTGCATAGGTTGATGAGTGTGCAAGAGGTACATAAATAAACCTGACACCCTACCCAGCCCGGCACTGGGAGAGGAGGTGGGGACCTAGAGCAGGTCCCCAGGGCCACCCCACCCCATGGCTTCCTCCCCCTCCCTGGGCTCAGAGTTGAGGGAGGTCCAGACCAGGAGAGCAGAGGCAAGAAGGTCTGGGGAATGGGTGAGTGCAGGGAGGGTGGTGGTTTTAAAATTTTTTTTTTTTTGGTTTTTTTTTTTTCCCAACATTTTGTATCTTTAATAACATACACAATGGTTACCAGCCATATTCATAACAAAAGTTATTCATAAAATGTATCTAAAAATAACATTTTTTCCTTTTCGGTGTGAAAAGCTTGAGAATGTCCCAGTGGGGGCGAGGGTGGGTTGAGGGGGACAGGGGGTTGGAATAGAGGACCCTGGCTTCCCTACAGCCTGAACCCCCAAATCCCCTCCCTCCACCTGGGCCCCAGCACAACCCCTCAGGAGGAACAGGGATCGGAGGGTCTGTATGACTCTGGGGCTGGGACGAATCTCTGGCTTATGATATAGTGTTCCACTTAAGTGAGGTCATGACAGAATGGGGGGTGGGGGTGGGGTAAGGGTGAAAGAAAAGGGGATGGGGGTGGGGAAAGAAACCAAAAACCATCCCCTTTCCCTTATTCCTTACCCCCAAGTCTTTCAGCAACCAGACCTGGGAGTGAAGAAGGGTTTGTGTCGGCGGGGGAAGGAGACGTTAAGGCAACAGACTTCCTGACCTCACTGGCTGCCCTGGCTCCCAGCCTTCAACCTCTTCATCTGGGGAGCCAGGGCTGGGGGCAAGTGGCGAAGGGCTAGAGGGGTCTGGAGGAGAGGGCTCTGCCCTCTCCCCTCGTAAAATTCAGGCTCCCCCTGCCACTTTCTTGGCTCAGAGAGAGGCCTGGGGATTCTAAAAATGAGAGGGAATGATCAGAGAGAAAAACCGTTAAGAACTATATAAATATGTATCTTAAATAGGCCTAAGAAATTAATTGCAGAGAACCTCTGATAAACAGGGCAAAAGGAGGTGAGTGAGAGGAGAGTGGCTCCTGTCCTTGGGGAATGATGGGAATGGGGAAGGAGAAGGCGGCAAGGAGGTGAGGGGGGCGGGGGGCGGGGGAGGGAGAGAGAGAGAGACAGAGCGCGCGAAGACAGACACGCTCCTCTCCTCACCCGCCTTTATCTCCGCAGCTCCTCTCAAATCACGTTCAGGAGAGCAGATTATCTACCTCACTCATCTCTCCCCAAATGTCAGATGGTTCTGAGCAGGCCCCACAAGACAGTGGGTCAGTGAGTCTCTGGGGGAGACTGTTTCCTTGGGAGGGGCAGGTGGCCGGCAGTCTGGAGGAGGCAGGGGTGGGATGGGGCCAGGTGGGGGATGAAGGAGGGAAGGAGGGGGCAGGCAGGCTGGCCAGTCCCTGCCCCCTTTACCCTGGCTGCCCCCTACCTCCCTGGGCCTCAGCAGAGATCCCTCGACGGGCCTGGGAGTGAGCAAGGCGTGTGCCAATGTTAAACAAAAGTTAAAAGGGTGAGAGAGTAGAAAAATATTAGAATGTATAGCTGAGCCAGCCCACCCTCTCGCTGTCGCGGAGAAGCCTGTTGGGGGTTGGCCCCCGCCCGCCGCCCGGGGAGCCTATGGGTGCGCTGGGCTGTGGGTCCCGTCAGATGGTGGAGGTTTTGTCTGTCCCATCTGTGGTAAGAAAGGGAGGAAGGGAGGAAGGTCAGGAGCTGGCGGGAGGCCCAAGAAAAGGTGCTCAGGTAGCCTGTCATCCCAGTCAGGCCCTCCCTGGAGTCCGGCCTCCCCTGGGGACCCCTCAGGATGACTCTGAGTTGCTCAGTTCAGAGGTGGAGACGCTGGTGGGTAGGTGGGAGCTGGGTCAGGGAAAGAGGAAATGCTCACCACCCAAGGCGTGTTCTGTCATGCTCAGACACAGAGACTCCAGAGTGGGATTGATCTCCAGGTCAGGCCCAGGGACCGGGCAGTCTGGGTGGGAGAGAGGAGAATGGAAGCAGTAAGGACTGGACTGGGGTGAAAGGTAGAGTCATGAAGACAAAGGCTGGCATGAGGAAGAGGCTGAGGGGGACGAGAGGGAAAGGGAGGGAGGGAAAGTAAAGGCAAGAGACAGAGACACAGAGAATGTAAGACATGCACACACCTGGAAGGAAGGTATGACTGGGCAGAGTTGAAGGACAGACAGGCCTGGGAGTGCCACTAAGCAGGCAGAGGTGATGATGGCAAGGGCAGAGGCTTGGCAACACAGAGAAAGGCTGACAGGAAGTAATGTAAAGCTGGCGGAGCTGCTTGGAGGCCACGACTATTTTGGACACACTACACGTTCCCTTGGGCACAGTGAGGGCACCTGCCCTGAGCGCTGGGCAGCCCCGTGCTCCCTGACTGATGACTTGCTCTGTACTTGGTACAGAAGCTTAATTAGAACCCTTCCCTCCCACCTGGACTCGCTCCTCTGGCAGGATGCTGTTGGGGAAGGCCTAGCAGGCAGGGCAAATCTGGACAGCAGCCATGGGGGTTGGTCTTCATACAGTCTCTCAAAGGGCCTCCTGTTCTGGCACCTGGGCAAGAGCCCACTAGATCCCTGGGCAGACCTGACACCACCCACTGCTTAAAACCCTTCCTGGGCTCCTCACTGCTTCAGGAGGAACTCTGAGCTTTTTACCTAGGTTTAGAAGACGCTGCTCTTTCACGCTCCAGCCTCACCTCTCACGACCTCCCCTCTGAACCCATGAGCCATGTCAGACCATCTAACTGTCTCTCCTTAATAAAAAAAAATTTTGACCTTGGGCAAATCACCTCTCTGAGACTCAGATTCATGACTAATAAGATGGGAATAATATCAGTGCCTTCACATGTGCAGTGGGGAGGATTTCATTCAACAGTGCAGGAAAGCTGTCTGACACACAGTCTAGCACACGGCATACTGGTGAAAAGAACTGTTCTCATTTTTTACTCCTGTAATTCATCCATCTAGTCATTTAATATCATTTACAGATGCCTACCATGTGCCAAGCCCTGTGCTAGGATGAACGGGACAAATGGGGTCTCCTGCCTCCCACAGATGGCAGTTCGCATAATCTCATAAAGAATTCCTATTGATTTGGCTATTTGTGACATGAAGAGTTTAGGGTCACAGGCAAATCTAAGCTCTCTCTAGAGGCAGCCCTTTCCAAACAAGCCTTATCTGCTTCTGCAGCCTCAGTGCCCAGCAGCAGGCCTGGCACAGGGAGTCACCCCTGACTTACTGAGCAAGGCAGGGCTAGCGCTTCTCTAACCTCCCTTTTGCCCACTTTCCCCTCATTCTAATCTCCCATCTCTAGGCTGATCTGTGAGCAGAGGGGAAGACAGCCCTTCCACCCTTTAGTGTAGAACCCGTTCCAAGCGCTGAAGTCTACTGGTTCCTGCTTGGTCACCTGGCTCCTGAAAGAATGCCAGTGGACTGATAGGCAGGACTCCCTTCTATAGACACCTGGCTGCTGTGACTGTCTCATCCCCTCCACCCTTCCAAACTGAGTACTTAATGATTCTCGAAGAAGACGGGGACAGAGACCAGTATGAACACTAAGATTATGACACAGGGAGGGAGAGAGATAGAGATGGGGGTGGGGTGGGAATAAGGAGTGAGAGAAGATGACAGGGAGGGGGAGAAAGAAAGACAGAAAGACAGAGAGACAGAACACATGCAAGGGATAGTGTGTACAAGACCCAGAAGAGAAAAGAAAGGCCAGCTAAGGGTGCTGTTGAGGTCAAGTCCTAAGGGTGGGCACTGTACCTGGAGGGAACATGAGAATGGCCTGGGGGGACGAGTGGACCGGGAGCGAGTGGGTCCGCTGCACAGAGCTGCGGCTCTGGCTGGGCATGCTGTTGCTGCCTCCAGGGTTGGCGAACCACAGGTTCTGCATGTGGCATGGGAGAGAGAAAGCAGTGGGTCAGCGGGGAAGAGGCCCAGACCCAGGAGTGGTGGAGCTGGCAGAGTCGTCCCCTCCCCTCTATGCTGGGCCCAGACACAAAGATATGGACACATATCTCAGGCACCACCACCCCAACCCCAGAAGTGCCAGGTCCTTTGCTTCCAGCTGGCTCACCTGTCGGCCCTGGCCCCCAAGGCTGGGGCTGGTGAGGGCATGTCGAGGGGAGATGCCCCCAATGCCCGAGGGGCTCAGAAGGCCCATTCTGCCAGGCGGAAGGGCCCGGGGAGGCATTGGGAACTGCCGCTGGGTCCGCCGGGCCACCCCCATCCCCACAGAGCCAGCTATGGGGAGTGAGTTGGAGCCGAATGCCCAGCTGTGAGAGAGCAGAAGGCAGGGTGTCAGTTTAGGTGGATGGGGCCCGTCTGTTCACCTCTTCTTCACAACCCCCCGCAGCCCCCATGGGTGGACAGAACACAGATCTGCTCTGAGCAGGGATTCCCTGTCCAAGTCCCTGCCCTGTACATTGTCTCCTCCTGCCCCAAGGGTACTCCCAGGATGGAGACGGGGAGTGTACGAAGGTTTCCTCAAGTCCACTCGAAGTAGGTCTCCTAACTTCAGTTCTCAAGCGCAATATTTCTGTTGTTTGTCTGGAGTGAGAAGGGACTTCAGAGCCCTCTGCACACAGGTGAGGAGAACAAGGGACAGGCAAGGGGCCAGCTATGGGGACATGTGCTGGTTTTGCCAGCTCAGCACTCTATTCTAATGCAAAATCAGGGACCACCTGATTTTCTTACGGCAAAGTCCTCACTGGGTGACTTATATAAAGACACCCAGTTACTGAATGAGTATAACAGGATTCCCAGCCCAGAATGCAATCACCCCTCTAAGCACTATCTGTCAACCAACAAGGGCCTAGGGGGGGAAGTCCCTGTGCCCTGGCCGCCCGCCTACCCTTTCTGCTGCCGGTAGTTCTGCATCTCTAGTGCGGCTTTGCGCGGGAAGGTCCGGAGGAGCTTCAGCACTTGCTGTTTCCAGGACAGCAGCCGTTTCTTCTGCGTTTCCGTGAAAGCCTAGAATTAGGGGGGTGAAAGGGGTGTGTGTGCTTCTTTCACATTTGCCTTCCATCCATTTGCTCAAATATTTATCAACTGCCTGTGCTGGTCAATGCTGGGACACAGAGGTGACCTGTGCTCACGGAGCTTACAGTTTAGTTGGGGAGAAGATACACACGCATTCATAACAGTGATAAATGCTGTGAGGGAGAAGCACAGGAGGTACAAGAAACCTGATGTTATGAGGGGCTGGTCAAGGCATCCCTGAGATACAGACGTATCAACTGAGATCTGAGGGGCCAGCAGACGGGAGGGGGACTTACTCCCCAGAGGATTATGTACTAAGGCTCTAAGAATGCGCGCTCAGGGGCATCCACTGAACCCAACACTGGGAAGGATGAGGGCTGGAGAGGTGGGCAGGTGCCAGCCAGGCAGGGCCCTATTGGCTATATAAGGAATGTTGGTCCTGAGAGTGATGGGGCAGCCTTTCCCTTCTTGGGACCCCTAGACAAGGCCTCACCTCATGAGTCAGGCACTTTTCGATGAGCTGGAGGTAACTGGTGATGTTCTCCTCATCTGGTCGGGACACCAGCAGCTGGGTGCACACTTGGGGACATGGGAAAGGGCAGGAGGTTAGCTACCAGCACGCCCTCTGCCATGTTCCAGCTTCCCTGGCCCAGCTGGGTGGCACAGAAGGTGGGTCAGGAAATTCATGCTGGGTGAGTACTAGCTATGCGCCAAGCACTGTACCTGGCTTATCACGAGGATATATAAGGTGCCCACCATAGTGCCTGGCATAAAGCAGATGTGAAGTCAGTGACACCTTTTCTCCTTTTTAAGTCTTGCAACAGTCTCATCAATGTAGGCATTTTTAGCCTGAGGTTCAGAGAGGTTGAGTCACTTGTCCCAGGCCACACAGCTAAAAGAACTTAGACCTGGGACCTCCCTGGTGGTGCAGTAGTTAAGAACCCGCCTGCCAATGCAGGGGACACGGGTTCGAGCCCTGGTCCGGGAAGATCCCACAGGCCGCGGAGCAACTAAGCCCATGCGCCACAACTACTGGAGCCCGCGCACCTAGAGCCCGTGCTCTGCAACAAGAGAAGCCACCGTAACGAGAAGCCCGCGCACCGAAATGGAAGAGTAGCTGCCGCTCGCCACAACTAGAGAAAGCCCGTGCGCAGCAATGAAGACCCAATGCAGCCAAAAATAAATAAATAAATAAATTTATAAAAAAAAAAGAAAAAAACTTATTAAAAAAACAACTTAAACCCAAGTGTAAAGTTGCCTACACTGCGCTGCCTTAGGAAAAGGCGAGCCCATTAAGAGCTTCACCATACCCATCCCGTGGACTTCAGTGCCCTCTGAAAGAACCAACGGATTCGCCTTATCTGTTCACTCTTCACTGTATGCAGTTTCCACTGACACAATACACAATGTCCCATCTTCTGCTCAGGCTGGAGACACTTTGAGGGTAAGGGCTGTCTCCCACCATCAGCCTGGACGCACCCGAGGGCAGGGGCCCTGTCATCTCAGTCTTAGCCACTCTCTGTAGTGCTCTAATCCCCAGAGTGCTTTGAAAAGTTTTGCTTCCATCATTTAAATTGGATTTGACCTTTGATGCCTGGGTTCACTTGGCACCCTGCCCCAGAATTTCCTGCTGGGCCCTGGGTGGTCTCACCTTTGCCCATCACCCGTGTAAACTGACTGGGGATGTCTCCATCAGCGACGGGAGCCGGGGCTGGCTCACTGCCATCAGTGGGAGCTGGAGCTGGTGGAGGGGGGTAGCCCTCTGCAGCTGGAGGGTCCTTGGCCTCACTGCCCTTGTCTGTGCCAGGGTGAGCCAGGGGAGGCTCCGCACCTGGCAGCGGCGGCTCCCCCCGGCCCCCGTCCTTGGCAGTAGAGGTGGTAGTGGTGGCGGCGGCAGCCACAGTGGCCTGGAGGACACTGTAGGCCTTGATGGGGGTGATGATGATCTGCTGCAGCTCCTGCAGAGCGTTTCGCAGATTCCCGCCTTCCAGCACATCCTGAGTGGGGAAGACACAGCCTAGGTCACATGCCAACCCCCAGAACTACGTAGAATGACTATACATGTGGGGTCAAACAGTCCTTGCAGAGAGCTGGTGGGACCCTGGGTTCCAGCACACAGAGAAGGCAGGTAAGGGCACTGCCAGAGCATACACACACACACATGCACAAACACACACATTTGTACATACACATTCCCTCTTCCCCCACTCAAGGTAGAGTCCCACGGAGCTTAGAAGGTGGGGCCTCAGGGTCCCACCGAGGATGGAACCAGATTCAGACCCAGAGATCTGGACTAAGACACTGAAGGGGGGCAAAAACCAGAAGGTAAGTGGCAGGGAAAGGGAAAAAGGGATGCAAATCAAGGCAGATGTGTAAGGAGAGTGAGCGGATAAGAAACAACTGGAAAGAGAGATCATGCACACAGGGGAGACACTCTGCTCTATCAGAAAGAGCTGTTAGAAATGGAAGAGTAAAATGGAAGAGAGGGGCTGAGTCAACAAACAAGATTCTGGAGACACAGGCCAGGACAGACAGGGAGGAGAGCCTCTTAGCTTAGCCACAGCAAGTGAGCCCTGTGATCCGACCTGCACTTGGTCCCTGGACCCTGGTTCCCTAGGGCTGGGGAGGTCCCGAGGTGGGGGCCACACGGGCAGCAAGGCTGACCCAGAGACTTCAGCCACTAGCACCACTGGGTAGCCAGTTGGCCTTGGATGGGGATACCAGGTCCTCACCTTCTCCAGGGATTTGAGGACACTCTGCCTCTCGCGCAGCTTCTGGATGCTCAGGGCTATCTTGTGGCGGGCACCTTTGGTGACATTCTGCGGTAGGGCAGAAGGGGATAGGAAGCTGGAAATGGGAGGCTGAGGTACTCAAGGTGCCCCAACAAGGCCCAAAGAGACAGAGGAGGCTCGGACTGCAAGGGTAATGTCAAGATGGTACTGCCCCCAACCCTGCCCTGATGGTCCCCTCGGCTTCACCTGAGACTCCAAGTGCTGCTCAGTCAGTGTCATCATCTCCTCATAGCTCATCTGTGAGAAGAGGGCCGCGTACTTGTGCAAGCGGAGGCTCTTAAGCCACGAGGGCACATCTGTGGAAAAGAAGGGAGGGCCTAAGATCAGGAATCTGGCCCTGGTGACAGTTGTGGGGAAGGACCAGGCATAAATCATAGGCAGCCTTAAAAGCTGTAGAAAATTGGAAGGAGGTAGGGAGAAGCCAAGGGTCCATAAGCTACCTTCTTCTGTCCAGCCAGACCCTTCCAGGTGGCCTTCCCTGGTCAGAACACCCGATCTTCCTGAGTTGCTGGGTTGGATGTGTACTAGGATGACCTGTGATGTCTTTAAAAGTATTCCTGGAACCTCTATTCCATCAGTTACCTCTGTGTCCTGGCTTTCTTATCAGACTGGTGTGCCTGAGGGCAGGGGCTTTTCCCCCATCAGACTGGGACCTGTGGGGGTCCCTCCGCTCAGTCTTAAGCCCTAAGGGCAGGGCCTGTACACTCTCCTCAGACCTGTCCCCTTCTTGGGAATGGAGGTGGGGAGAGGACGAATTGGGTGGGGAGGGACAGGACAGGTGGGGAGGCAGCTACAAGCTCTCTTCTGTCCTTGTAAGTTCTGCGGAAGCCTCTTGAGGAGGGTCTTAGTGCTACTCTCCCCCGTTGTACCTTTCATGCCACTGCCGTCCTCCTGAAAAGTGTTCCGGCTGGAGCCCTGCTCCTCCGTCTGCTCGCTGCCAGAGGAGGCCACGCTGCTCTGGGGCGAGAGGGGTGCGTGGTCGGGCGTGGTGAAAGCAGCCCGGGCCCCAAGCTCCTCTGGACTCGGCCACTCACCAGGGGCCTGGGGGCTCGTGGGGATGAGCGACATGGAGCGCTTCAGCGGGCTGGGGTGGATTTGGCAGGGGAGACCTGGCCGGAGGGGGAGAGAGGCAAGAGGTCAGGCTTGGGGATCTGACCACAGGAGACCGTGCCCCCCTGGTCAGTGCCATGGATGGCAGCTCAGCCCTGGAATCCAACAAGAGGAAGTGACCCTGGGGTCTGAGGGGAACCACCTACCAGGTACTGCTGGTTCCCTCATTCCTCCACCCCCCAATCCATCAGCAAGCTCTCAGCCACTTCTCTGAACCGCTCCACTTCCTCTGCTAGCACCCTGGGCCAAGTCACTGGCGTCCCTAGCTGGAATTACTGTCACAACCTCCTCGCCGGTTTCTTGCCTTCATCCTTGTCCCCTACAGTCTAGTCAACTCACAGCAGCCGCACTGATCCTTCTTAAAAATGCAAATCTGACCCAGTCAGTCCCCGATTAAATCTTACCTGTAGCTTCCCTTCACACTGAGAATAAAATTCAAACTCTTCCCCCGACACCTACAAGGCCCTGCAGGATCTGGGCCCTGCGCACCTCTGACTTCTCATCTCCCATGACTCACCCCTTTGGTTCAAGCCCTTCTAGCCTTTGCTGCACCCCCGCCCCAATTTGTTCCTGGAACATTCAAGCTTGTTCCAGCCTCATGACTTCTGTGCTTGATCGCTCTTCTTGTTCTCCTGATCTTAGCAGTTGGCTCCCCCAGGTCTCGTCTCAAACAATCACCTCTTCTGAGGCTTTCCCTGAACCCTCAGTCAGCAGTAGCTGTCCCCCACCAACCCCTTATCATATCACTCTGTCTTATCTTTCTTACAGCACCTATCACAGCTTGAAATGACCTTATCTAGTTATTTGTTCACTTGCTTATTAACTGTACGCCCCTCCTACAGGACCTGTGACAGCAGGGCCCTGTCCTGTCTTAAACATCATTGTATCCTCAGTAATTACAATGGGGCCTCCACGAGAGGAGATTCTTCACAACTACTTGCAAAGTAAGTGAATGAAGTACATCAACTGCTTCCTCAACATCTCTGTTATTGGGCTTCACCACCTCCCAAAGATTTTTCCTATACTGAGCCCAAATCAGGGTGAATCCAGGCCCTCATCCACAGGATGTTTCGCATCCTCCATCCATCCCATTCCTGAGATAGGAAAAAGGATCCAACTTGATTTTTAACCATTCTAAGGACAGGGCAGGTTCTCATGAGCTTCCAGACCTTTACACGTGCTATTCCCTCCCCCTAGCTCACCGCTCGTCCACCCTTATCTGCCAGCCACTTCAGCCTTCACTCCTGGCTCAAGTGTTCCCTCTTCTGTGACTCCTTCCTCTGCGTTCCCTGGGCCCCTGTGCTGCTACCTCAAGTCCAGCACTTACTGCCCCCTTCACTAGCCTGCCTCACACTGGACTCTGGGCTTCTGCAGGATGGCAGCAAGCCTGCCCAATCATTTCTGTACCTCCAGGTCAGGGCAAGATACACAGGAATTTTCAAAGTTTCACTAAGTCCAAAAGGAGGGCACCCACCATCCTAAGGGTGCTAAGGGGGCCTCTGAGCTTGACACAGGAAATCTAGAAGTATCCCAAGTCAAAAAAGAAAAGGAAACAAAGCCAAAAAGCCTCACCCTGGGTAGGTGAGAACAACAAGGCCTGGGGAACTGAAGTCCTTTGCCTCAGTTCCCACAAAGAGTTGGGAGGCAGAGACAGAAGAACCCCAGCCTTGTTTCTGATGGAAAGGCTGGGATTCCTGCCAGTGCTACACTGACACCCAGCCTCAGAAGGACAACCAGCCTGGTACAGGCCCCCAAAGCACCTTCCCTCATCTGTGACAGTTATCTATGCTCCTAGCCAGAAGTCACCTGAGGGAGAGGGCAGTGCATTGATCCCACCCACTAAGGCTAGCCTCCTCCCCCTATCTGTGACTTCTGGGGTTCTCTGCAAGGGGCTCCTCCAAGCCTCTGGACTCCTAGAAGATGTCACCCTCTGGGCCCTGGGGGGGGGCTGGGTAACCCTTAACACAGGCCTTTTTTTTGGCCTGTCTTGGTGTTCCTGGCTTCCTCCTTCCTCCCTTCTCAACCAAGAAGCGGGCAGGCGAGGCTGAGAGGACTGGAAATTATCCTGATTGGAACGATTGTGCAGTTCCTGAGGAGCCCTTTTTGGACCCACACTGGGGTGGAGGCTGGCCACAGCATGAGAACCATAAAAACAGGAATGCCGGCCAGACATCCAGGGCCTCACACTCTCCAAGAAGCCCTGGCTTGTCCTTGGCAGCACCCCAAACCCACCCTGCCTGCCCTTACAGGCCAATCCTTGCTCCCCACTCAAAAATAGTTTAATGGCTTCCTGTTTCCTGCAACTGCTTGAAATTGAAATCGAAAAGTTTCATCCTAGCCTTCAAGGCCCCCCTCTGAATGTGGCCCTAACATACTGAGATCTGAGAGTCAAGACAGACCTGCGTTCAAATTCTGGCTCTGCCATCTATTAACTTCATGATCCTGGGCAAGTCACTTCATCTTCCCCCTCTGTCTCCACTTCCATGTGAAGTCTTTGGCACAGGGTAAACATGAATATTTGCTACTGCTATTACTCATTTAACTGCTCGCACTTCTCCATCCTAGCCAGACCTGTCTGCATACTGTCCCCTCCAATTTGACACCCCTATACCTTCAATTCATGCTGTGCCCTCTATCTGGAATGCCCAATTCCTCCTCTGGTTCAAATCCCCTATTCAACATTGTTCCAGCTTGGTCCTCTAAAGCTGCTGTCCCCATCGTGGGGAGGAAGGAATGTATGGGCACCCTGCATGGGTGACCCCTCCCCTTGATGAGCATCTTCGGGAGGGTCACTTTTAGGTGGGGGCAGTGTAGCACAGTAATAAAGAATATGAGCTGAGGAGCCAGACTGCCTGGATTTAAATTCTGGCTACACCACCTCGGGCAAGTGACTCTTCTGTGACTCAGCCAATGAATTTATAAGTATAAACTTCTCAGAACAGCTCTTGGCAAAGACTAAACGCTGAATATATTTTAGTTAGAATTATGATTATTAATATACCCTCCCAACCTGGACCCAGAAACTGTCATGCTCTGAGACTAGAAAACAAGGTCCAAGACACTTTGGGTTGCTAGAGCTCCCGAAGTGCCCTTCTACCCCTCTATCTTCCCTGATTCTTGCCAGCATCTGGGAAGGAGGCAGGTGACCAGGATATCCATATTCAGCTGGGGAAGAAAGAGGCTCAGGGGTAACTGATATGTACCAGGTGCCACACAGCTGGGCAATGAAGACCCAGGGTTCACCCCACCCACTGGCACAGGTAACATTTCACCGCCACCCTCTCCTGGCCTGCTTTAACCAGTGCCTGCAAAAAGGGGCCGGCCACCTTGAGGTTAAATTTGGAAACTTCTTGCTTTCAGTCAGGTCCTGTCACCTCATCAATCCTTGGAAATGCCATTCTCCCTTATACTGTTCATTTCAACTAATATTTCAAAAACTCACTGGAATACCAGCTCCTCCCGTTCACCCCAGCCTCTGGGGGTACTTACTAAGAAACCACTTAGTTGAAGGATGGCACAGTGGTCAGAGGCAAGCTCTGGTATCAGACTGCCTGGGTCTAAACCCTGGCCAGTTCCACCACTTGTTCTGTGACCTTGAATACAAGACTTCGTCTCTTTGAGTCTCAGTGCCTTCATCTGCAGAATGGGGCTAATAATATTGTTGTGATGAGGATTAAACGAGATCATGCCTGAAAAGTGCTTATAAAAGAGTACCTAGCACACAGTCAATGCTCAACAATGTTACCTACTATTACTAATGCCTTGCAGCATGAGTTACATCTTATATGAACAGGCTTACAAACATACATTTCTCAGAAATGAGTCTGTAAGCTGGAGCCAGATACAAAAATCCAGAATGTCTGGGCTGGAAGGGACCTCAAAATATGATGGTCTATAACTGAAGTCAGGCAGTTATCACACATGCCCAAAGTGGGATGGTAGGGGCAGAGGCCGACTGGGACACATGTGCAGGGTCTGAAGGCGGTGACCAATATTCAACTCCATCTTACAGTTGCTACCAGGAATACAGGCCTTGAGTTGCCAGATCTTTTGACTTTTCAAGAGAAGCTGAAAATCCGGATTTTTAGGAGAAAATTCCCAATTCCTTACATCACCAAATTTATTTAAAAACATAACAAAACAAAAACCAAAGTTTTGTTGAGTTTGAGCTCAATAAAACATGTCTGCAGGTCAGGAATGGCTCTGGGAATGCCAGTTCACAACCTCTGCACTGTCTCATAAAGCTGAGGCCCAGAGAGGTTATGTGACTTGCCCAGGGACACAGAGCGAGTGAAGAGAGAGCCCGGTCCGACCCTTTTCAAGTAGGCATGGCCTCCCGGACTCCCACCTCCTCACCTGCGTTTGCGTTGCTCCCAATACTGTTGATGGCTGGCGGCACTGAGCTGGGTGGGTGGAAGGGCACGTGTCCATTTTCCCGGGGTGGCTTGTCCTGCCAGCCTGGTCCTGCCTCCCCAGGGCCCAGCTCTGCAGGGCCACCCCACTCATCTGAGCCCTGGCGTGAGTGGTAGGTGGGCTCAGGCCGGGTGCGGAAGCCGCTAGCTAGCCGCTCTTCCAAGTGACTCAGCCAGAGGGCCAGTGCATTGCGGTCCTCCAGCGTGGTGGCCGGGTGGATGAGGGCATAGGAGAGCAGCTGGCGGCTCTCCTCGATGAAGGCATTGCTCTCAATCGAGTAGGCCAGCACTTTCTGCAGCAGCCTCATGTACTCCGACTTGGCCTCTGTGTTGCCTGGCTGAAGCAGGGGTAGGTGGGACAGCAGGAGGGACACCACCTTCTCTTTGGACTCCTGCTGCCACTGGCTGACGATGGCTGCAGAGGGGACAAGAGGGAATGTCAGGGGAGCCAGGGTGGGGGACTCCCATAAAACCAGGAGAGGTGCCTATAGCCTGCTCCCTCAGCTCCAATCTCATTTCCCTTCTCCTTTCATGACTCCGACCTTGTCCCTCATACAGGTGATATCTAACACACTCAGCCTGCTTCCAGAGTAATTTTTTTTCTGGTTCCATCACTCCCACTCTCAGAAACCTGCTATGACTCCTAATAAGCCAAACTTGCTACTCTGGAATCTGAGCCCCTCCTGCTGCCCCCAGGCCTGCTCTTCTTACTGTATCCCCACTCTTTATCTTCATGGCCTGTACCTGCTTTCCCCTGACTATCAAAACAGCCTCTTTCCTGACTTGGAGGACAATGGAATACGGTGGTTAAAAGCTTGGGCTCAGGAATTCCCTGGCAGTCCAGTGGTTAGGACTCCGCACTTCCACTGCAGGGGGCAC
Source organism: Eubalaena glacialis (assembly GCF_028564815.1). NCBI lineage: Eukaryota > Metazoa > Chordata > Mammalia > Artiodactyla > Balaenidae > Eubalaena > Eubalaena glacialis. Next base: position 56,487,022 of record NC_083733.1, on the reverse strand, counting down.
AGGTTCAATCCCTGGTCTGGAAACTAAGATCCCACATGCCACATGGCTCGGCCAAAAAAAAAAAAAAAAAAGCTTGGGCTCTGGAATCAGATGGTTTGGACTCCCCAACTCACTAGCTGGACCTCTGTCACTTGAACCTCACAGAGCACTGATTTCCTCACCCGAAAAATTCTGAAGATAATTACAGTACCCAATTCACAGTGTTGCTCTGAGATTCAAGGAGTCAGTAAAGAATGGAAAGTGGCCTGGCATATAGAACATAGTTAATAAATGCTTACTGTTGCTTTTTAAACTGGACTCAGCCTCTAGATTCTCCCCTTCCAATTCATCCCATACACCCAGACGGAGTGATCTTCCTAAAGCACACCAGGATATCATGTTCCTGACCAGGAGCTTATAATGGCAACCAGCACCAATGGACTCAAGTTCAAGAGCTCCTAGTCCAACATCACCTTCATTTCCAGGGCACTCCCCCACCTCCTATTCCTCCAGATAAAGACTTGGTTTAGGATATCCCCATCCTCCCTGGGGCTCTCTCCATGCCATATTCATCCAAGCTTCCATACTCAGGCTGAGATTCAAGGCTTTAGCCTGCAACAGTCTCCTTCCTCCTATCCAAATTCTAAGTCTTTTAGGGACTGCCTACACCGGCCCTTCTCCAGGAAGCCTTCTGTGGCTACTCCACGCCCTGGTGATCTGGTGATGTCTCCTTCCCATCCCATCGTCTGAGGGCCTGTCTGTCCTGTGAAGATGAGTGAGGCTTCCTCTCTCTACCCAGAAGTGAGCTCCCCAAGAATAAGGCCCCAAGCTAGCCACATAAAGGAGGCCTCGGTACTCCCTGGTGGTCCAGTGGGTAAAACTCCACGCTCCCAATGCAGGGGGCCCGGGTTCGATCCCTGGTCGGGGAACTAGATCCCACACGCATGCCGCAACTAAGGGCCTGAATGCTGCAACTAAAGGTTCCTCATGCCGCAACTAAGACCTGACACAGCATGAATGAATGAATGAATAAATAAATATTAAAAAAAAAAAAAGGAGGTCTCAGGAAGGAACTGTTACAGGACTGACTGTCCTCCTTGAAAACCTTGTTACCACTTCCATGACTAGCTCAATGGAGTGGAGGATGGCAGGTAATGCTGATGGGGCAAGGGAAAGGGACAAAGTATACCAATACTTGAGAAAAGAGACAATGATCAAAGACTGGGACCAACTCTGCCCTCACTCTTGGGCAACTGAGGTCACATCTATAGCCACGGTAATGATTTTCAAACACCTAACACGGAAGTTCTGAGAGTTGAGTTACTGGGATATTGGTGAGGTCTTGGAAAGGGACAAAGGAGCTGGTTCTAACCGAACGGAGCTAGGACCCCAGAGGGGTGGGTGATGAAAAAGAACAGGCAGTGATGTGGCTTATGTCCCTCCTCTCCTACTTACTGATGTAAATGTGATCACTTCACTGAGCTCTACTTTCTCTATCTGTAAAGTGGGGCTCACAATCATTCCTACCTGGCATGGTTGCTATGAGTTGAGACCAAAGCACAAAGTAGGGCACAAAATAAGTCCTCAGTAAACATCAGCTGTCATTTCTAACACCATGGTTATTATATCTTACAGGGGCTCCTTCCTTTTGAATACCCACAGAGATTCTCAAGGCATAAGCCAACTCCCAGACCAGGAAACAGAGAGGCTGGGAATGGGCATGTATAGAAGGAGGGCCTCAGAATTCTAGCCATCTGGATTTCAAGTGAGCCCCGATCTGGATCCCTCTGCCTCTGATGGTGTCTCAACCCAATTTCCTTAAGGCTTAATATTCCAAGGACCTCTGGTCTCCTCTGGCCACACTACAGACCGGACACCTGGCCACTGGGAGCCTTGCATAAAAACCTGAGAAATACCTTTTTCACACATTTCTTTCCCTTAATGACCTGTCTGGAAATCTATGGCTTGGGAATTCACATAACTAATTCTTACATTTGTAGCTCTAAGAAAATGAAACACATACACCTCTCAACTCCTGGCCATATAAGTGCACATTTTCTTGCCTGGGCCTCTCTGCCCCAAGCTTCCTAGAGAACCCCTGTTAAAGTGCTCAAGGGTTCATCCGTTTATTCAGAGTCATGTTATGCCCACAGTACTGGCCAAAACAGAACGAAGAGTAATACTACACAATAATAGTAATAATGGATATTTACTGACCATTTACTCTGAGCCAGACACATGCTAAGAACATGACCGTCTTTCATCCTCACCTCAACTCTTGTTTTAGCATCCCCATCTTGTAGATGAGAAAATACATTTGGGAAGGTGACGTCCAAGGTGACAGAGCCAAGATCTGAACCCAGGTCTCTCTGCCTCGAGAACTGGGAGGAACTTTTACCCACAACCCTCTACTATCTCTCCAATGCCGCATTATCTTCTTCTTCCCCCTGTCCCTGGCTTTCCAGATCCCTTTCAGGACCTGCCACACAAGGCTAGGAAACCTCATCCCCTCCATCCATCTTCTCCTGAACTAGCTCCCCATGACCATGAAGCTATCTCTTAGGTCAGCTCCATATCTAAAGATCTTTCCAAGGTGGGATAAGCCTTCCTGACTTCAGGGAGCCTTCACCTTTTGAGCTCTCCCACCTCCATCTGGCACTGGATCACATGGGAAGGACCTCCCTGGTACTCCATTTCCCTGACTTAGTCCCTGAGTTTTCAGTTTTTGATGAGAAGGAAGAAGAAATATAGTGATTGAAGATTACGGACAGAAAGTTAAGGACTTGCATCCCAGCTGTGTGGTACAGTTGCCTGGGCAATATGCCTCCTCCTCTGTAAAAGAGGGATTACAGGGCTGCTGAGAGGATTTAGGGAGACAATGAATATAAAGCACCTGACACAGTCTGCCCATAGTAAGCACTCAGTATGTGACTCAGTGATTGGTGTTTTTCTCCCTTCTCCTCCAGCAGAGTTGGCCTACCCCTTTAGCCCTACCCTGATGCTCTCAGTCGCTGTTGTTTAGGCCTTGCAGGGTAGCCAGAGGCATCTAGGACAGAGAGAAGCCTTGTCTAGTCCCTCCCCCACACCAGAGTACTGCCAGGGCTAAGGGACACAGCTTCTCCTCTGGTACTGCCAGGGGACATGACAGAAGAGCCCCAAGGGTTGGGCTCAATGAAGGACCTTGTTCTACTGCAGTGAAAGGGGAGAGTGGTTTTGGAAGAATGGAGGCTGACCCTAGGGAAATGTGTGTTCATGTGTCTGTACAGCGGTGAACTGGGAAGGGTGGGCCTCCCATGACTGCAAAGCATCAGTGAGAACTGGAACTGGTCCAAGGAATCTGCACAGCCTCAGGCCCCTTGGGGTGAGCCCAGCAGGGGCTGCAGATGACGGGTAGGGATGGAACTTCTAGTTTCCTGCCCAGGGCAGAAAAGTCTGGCCCAGAGTTGAGGCACAGCAGAGGCCCAATGAATACCTGCACAGCTGAACCCTGATGGTCCCCTGGAAGGCAGTGGTGTTTGTGTGTGTATAATGTGCCCTGTCTAGGATCCCTTGACCTCAGGTCTCTCTGTCTCATGTCCTAGCAGAGTATACTGAGTAAAGAGTACAAGTTCAACTGGCAAACTTGCCTGGATTCGAAATCTAGCTCTGCCTCTAAGACGTAGGTCAACATAACTGTGGGCCAGTCCTTTAAACCTCTCTGAGCCTTGGTTTCCTCTTCTGTACAATGGGGGCAGTTACAAGCCCCTGTATCACAGGGTTGCTGTAAAGATTCAATGAGACAATCGTGCAAAGCACCTGATCTGTGTGAAGTGCTCCATGCATTTCAACTATTATTGTCGTTGCTGATGGTTGAAGATCTAAAGCCTACGCTATTTCGGGGCTGGAGGGAGCAATTCACACAGGAGGGCACATCTGGGTCTCCCCCTTCAGATTCCCCACAGGGGTGGGGAATTTCATGCAGTTATTTACCAAAAACAGACACATCTCTGGTTCCTCTGAGCTAGAGGCACAACAAGCAATGATGAAATTCTGGAGATGGGTGGATGAGGGAGGGGACTGGGGAATGCCGTGATGTCAATGACTGCTGCTCACCAAGCTGCAAACCTGGACTCCAGAGAGGATGAGGGAGACTGCATATGAGTGCTCTCCTTGGCCAGGTGACCAGAGCTAAGTAGGTCATGACCCTGGGTGCTGGCAAATCACAGGAGCCAAATATATCTTGGAGACTGCCATAAGAGCAAATCCATTTTTACATGCTGGGCTGTTGCAACAATCGTGGCAGCCTGAGGCACCAGCCAGAGGGGATGCATTTTGGCTCCAAACATGCCCCTCTATGCTTCATCTCATCTCACACAAACATAGGGGAGGGCAAGGGGGCTCACATTTTTGTTTGATGAACTGTGTTAGTAGAGCTTGAAAGGGGAGGGTGGAGGCATTAAAGTTGAGCTTGGGTGACTCACTCACCCACAGCCCCCTCTTGACCTCGGTTTCCCCACCCAGATTCGATGAGCCAGAGAGGGCAGGGCTTAAACCTGCTGGATATGGGGACTCTGACTCAGAGGACAGGCAGAGGGAAGAAATGCAGGAAATGTGGCCCAGGAAGCTATAGGACCAGGGAGGGAAGGAGATGTCAGCTTCCCCGGCCCCACCCTTCTGGTCCAAGTCAGCATGGGAAGTGGGGTGGGTTGTAGGATTACTGTAATAGCTCCAAGTAGGTAGGGAAGACTGCACTGAGAGAAGGAACAGGGATAATGACAAGGGGAAACCTGGGGCTTCTCCTTCCCTGTTCCAGAGATCCTTGGGTGTTGCTCTTCTGTTCCCAGGTTTTATCTCAGACTCTGCTTCCATGAAACCAATGCTGGCTGCCCGGGCTGGGGGACTTCCCTACACCCTCCTGGCTGCTTGAGAGGAAGGGACAGCCCAGACCAGAGCCTCTTCCATGCCCCCCTACTCTCCACTCCCAGTAGGTCATGTGACAGTACCTTCACCACCTTCCTGGGCCCACCCAGAATCAAGTGTCAGCATCAAGACTAGTAGTTCTCCACTGGATGCACACAAGGGTCAAGTAGGGAGCTTAAAAAACACCAAAATCTCTGGAGATAGGACCGAGGCCTCAGGTTCTTTTTATAAAGTGACTCTGACATGAAGCCAGCATTGGAACCCACTCATCAAGATTGAGCTCTCTGCATTCCCTGGCCCTTTCTGAGAAGGAGATGGGTGGGTAGGCAGCTCTGACCCAAACCTGAACCCAGGGCCTCCCTGGGAGAACTGAAGGAAGTAGCAGGGTTGGATGGGTGGGACATGGAGTATAAACCCAGAAAAAGGCAGAGGATCTGCCTCACTGTTCGGCCCTCCTGGCTTGACGGGATCTGAAAAGCTGAAGAAGAGCTTCAGACCCTATAATAGGCAACCCTTATCCAGAATTGGAAGACCAACTGAACTGAAGATTTGGTTTGTGGGGTAAGTGTGCATCTTGGTGGGAAGGAGGGACAGGTTCGCTGAGGGGCCCACCCCATAAAATACTAAGGGCTACTGATGTACTTGGAGAGTATCTAGAACAATCCCCGTACTGTCTAGTGAATCCTCAGGCCCAAGAGGGATGGGGCTGGCCCACGTCACAAAAGGTGTTACTGGCAGAGCTTGATCTAGAACTCCTGGATGTCCTGATTCCTATTCTCATGTCCCATGACAAATGAATCATCAGTAGAGCATCATCTCTCAAACTGCCTGGTCAGCAGGAGAACTTGGGTACCCACTACCAGGCCTATCCTCTCAGGACTCTGATTGAGTGGGTCTGGGTTGGGGGCCCAGAAATCTGGATTTTAGGTCACATTCTCCCCCATCAGGTGATTCTGATGATGCAAATTTGGGAAACACAGTGGGATGGGAAAGCCGTAATGAACAGAGGATGCAGAGCTCCTTCAAGCCCTCCAAAAGGATGCAGGCCTCCAAGCCCAGGAAGCAGCTCCTTCCTTCACAAATAAGGCAGGGCAGCTGCTCTACCTGAGGTTGGGAGGGAGACAGGAGACACAGTCTTGGAGCCCCCATGTCTATTAGGAAGAGGCGTTCAAGGCCCCACAGGATTTACCTCTGTGATCACGTCTCTCTCCAGTCATGCTCTGCTCTAATCCTGGCAGGCTTCCTGCTGACTCTGGAACACACCATGGCCCTCCCTCTCTTCCCTCATTTTAAGTTTTCCCTAACTCTCCATCCACCTAAGTACCAACTTGTTTTCTTCTCACCACCTGACATGGGGCTATGGCTAAAGACCTTGATTCATATGTTCATTCACTAGTCAAGTCATTCCACAGCAGTTCTCAAGGACAGGTATTAACCACAATATCTTAATGTAAACTGTCTGAGATGGGTCTCAGGCATAAAGTATACCATGGTATAAAGTGTACCATGTCTTTCAAGGGCAATGTGGTAACAACAAATATTTTAAACGTACATAACTTCAAACTAGCAGTCCCACAGAATTCTAGAAATTTATCCTAGAGATGCTTAAAGGGTACTCATTACAGCACTGCTTGTAAGAGTAAGACCAAACATACCATGCAGTAGAGCCTACTGATCAAGAGGAAGAAATTTAAAGTCAAATTCCAGCTCCACCTCTGACCAGTTGTACAACCCAGGGCAAGCCACTAATCTCTGCAGACCTCAGTCTTGTTTGTAAATGGGGGAGTTATAAGACCTTCCTTACAGAGCTGTTGTGAGGGTTACGAGTAATAAAGGTAAAGCACTGCTTGATACACAGGTCAGGCTCTGTTACCTTACTATTCTTACAATCAAGCAGCCATTAACAACAATGAGGTATACACGTATGTGCTGAATATGGAATGATCTTCAAGTTATACTGTTAAGTGAAAAAAGCAAATTGGTTAATATGTGCAATGTTCTGTGTGCTAAAACAATCAAAACAATGAAAAAGCTGGAGGGAGAACTTGTATGTGCTCATACATGCACAGAATATCTCATAAAACATACACAAATTGGGAACGTGGAAGTCTGGAAGGGGACCTCACTTTTTACCTTTCATATGGTTTGATTTTGCCACAAATTTTGAAAACAAAAGCAAAAACTAAAATTGCTCTAATAAATAAATAGCAGTAAGCACGAGTGTGATTCTGATATACAGCCAGGATTGGCACCCAGTGCTCACCCAACTCCCTGCTCAGGATGCGGTGGTGGGGATGTGTGACCAAGCTTCTTAAGACACTGGCCTGCCCCAAAGGAGCCCCCACTCTAGGGGCAGAGCCATACCACAACCCCAGAACCCTTGCCCTGGTGCTAAAGCAGAGGGGAACCCTCCCTGGTGGGGAGGGTGGGAGAGCTGTGAAACGGCTGAGGTCTGAGCTTGCTGGAGCCAAGCTGGGTTCCTGCTGCTCACTGTCTGCCAGACAGGGACTTAAGCTGATGATTCCTGGCCTGAGGAACTGTCTTCCCCTACAGCCATGGCGCTTCTGTGAATTGTACATAAAAACTCAGAAAAATAAAGGTGACTGCTGCTAAGACGGGTAGGCCTGAGAAGAGGAAGGAAGCAGCTCTGGGGGTCCCCAAATCCCAATCCTAGCAGCCCATGCTGATTTCCTCACCTATAAAATGGAGACAACAACACTACCTATCTCATGAGGTTGTGGTGTGGACTAAACGAGTTACTGACAATAAAAATAACAGTTAACATTTATTGAGTGTTTACTACATGCCAGGCACTGTTCTCAGAGGGGTCGTAACTAACCTAGAAACACAGTTATCATCTTGATTTTAAAGATGAGGAAACCAAGGCTCAGAAAGGTGAAGTTACTTGATTATACAGCAAGTGACACAACTGGGATTTAAACCTCGACAGTCTGACTCTAGAGCCACCAAAGAACACTGTTTTCAAAGTTACTATACAAGTAAAACCAGTACTTGGCTTGTTGTAGGGACTCAATGTGAACTGTTATCCTGAGGAAGAACATGGGAAAGGTTTGGACACATGCTACATGGGGTCCTGGGGTCCCCTCTCCAGCTAGCTTTCAGGTGCACATACTCCCCCTCTTCTTTGGCCTCCATCACTCCCACCCGTCACCTAGGTCAACACCTCTCCATCCAGCCTTGTGGAGGCCCAGAAGGCCAGAATGGCTTCAGCAGTGCCCCTTGAGATGGTTCTCTGGACTGACTCCTAGCTATACCTGGGGCCTGAGGGAGAGGTTCTAGAGAAGCCTAGCTCACCCGTCCCAATGTCAACTTCATGGGACAAAGAGCACTTCTCTACTGAGTGTTCAGGAAACTGATACCGACTATACCTAAATTCAAAACTCTCTTGAAGCTGTTTATGCCTTAGGTGCAACCTACCTTTGAGGGGGTAAAGAACAGTATAAGATGACACATGAATTTTCGAAGAGTTCTAAAATTCCCTCCTAGCTCTGATGTCCCATAGCTTGAGAAATGAAATAATGCTCACCTTCCGTCCCCCTTTCATAGGTAATGACTTTAGTCTGTTCCTTTTAGCCGCCCAGACAAGCCACCCTACGTGATCCTTCTTCTGTTATGGGTAGTTTCCAGTTTGCACTGCACTCCCCCAGGAGTCCCCCATTCCATGTCTGAGGATTTCTGGCAACAAAGCCCCAGAAGAGCCATGATGATAACTTGGGAGGTCAGGGACTCCTCACATACCAACAAGCCTAGAACCCACATTTCTTAGTGCCACTGTTGGGTAGGCCTCCTCAGACACCTGATATCTGTTCCTGTTCCAGGTCTCCCTCCTGCTGTGCTCCCATCTCTGGAGACTCACCAGCACTGTTGGCCTCTGACTCCAGCAGGTGAATGTCATTGCAGTCCGCCAGTGAGTGCTCCAGGCAGAGTTGTAGGAAGCGGGCCTGGGTGCGGGTGACCCGCTTCAGAAGTGACAGCAGGGCCACTGTCTGTTCACACTCATTCCAGCCCTTGAACCAGCCAGCGAGGATGCCCACCTGGTCTCGGAACATCATGGTGCCAGGCCTGGGGCCAGGGTGGGGGGGACGGCGGTGGCAAGGGCCAGCGCCGTCACATGGTCTCGGCTGCGGGCTCCTGTTACCTCTCCCCTGAGGGCCAGGGCTTGAGGATGTTCCCTGGCGTGGTGGCAATGGGTGGTGCAGGGAGGAGGACACCTGCTCACATCGGGGGAGGTCTTGGTCTAGCCACTCCTCTCCAGGCTCCTGGAAAAGGAAGCAAGGAGGTCAGAGAGAATGAAGGGGCTGGAACTGGCCTGGTGAGTGTGGGCTGAAGGGGTAAGGAGGCCTCATGCCTTCCTCTTTCAGGTCACCTACTCTGCCGAGCTCCTGGGAGAAAGATGAAGCTAACCAGATACTAAACCAACTCTCCCTCCAATCTCCAGATCCAGAGAAAAGGCTTGATTGGGACTCAGAGACCCAGACAAAGGAGAAGATGCTTCCCCTCAGGTCTGGCTGTCACAGGGCCAAAGGAAGTGGATTTAAAGCAGAGAGTAAGTTGCCAAGATATTCTAGATGGGAAATAGGAGACACTGCACACTGTGGCAAAATATCTGAATTAATGGAGACCTGGCCCCAGGTGACATGACTAAGCAGACATGTGATGCTGAGCACATGCCCTTTCCTTGCTGGTCTCTGGTCACCTCCTTCAGGGGTCTGGGCAGAGTGACTGCTCGCCTGCTAAAAGGACTCTATGGACTCTGTATTATTTCAAGCTAAGACCCACAAGGCTAGGATACAGGTGGGTGGTGACCCTGGTGGAGATCTCAGGTATGTGGATAGCTAACTGATCAGTAACTGGGTGCCTAAGCGTAGGGGCAGAGGTCCTTTTCAAAGATCTCCAACATGCTGGGGGGATCTCATCTGTTCCAACCCAGCTCTCCCACTCCGATCTCTAATATCCCACCTATCCCTGTTCTGAAGTGAATCTCTCACTTCTTCTTCATTCCCTTGAAGGCTACTCCTGACCCAGGTCCTCTAGGTTGCGATGTCCCCTTGGCTCCCAGAGATGGCAGCTTGTCACTCAGACTCCTAAGAGCCAAGAGGATACCAACCTGAGAAGGCGACACATCAGATGTTAAAAACTCCCAAGCAAGAAAGTGTCCAAATTCCTTTAGCAGGCAGGAACTACACAGGAGCTGTGTCAACTGGGCAGACAACAGGCCTATTCTTCAGTTGACTAGTTTCTGGACACTACTCTTAAGGTTTTTTCTAAGTGTCTCCTGCTCCAGGTCTCCACTCACATTTCCCCTCTGTCTCTCTTGCAACCAGTGCTCTTGGCTCCATCCCCAAACCACATTTGGCTCCATCTCCCTCTGGCTGCCAAGAGGACTGAGAACTCCATACAAAGACCCTTTGAACCTGCTGGGCTAGGTTTTAGGGAGCTATTGCCATCTCCCTGAATGTCCATGCTCCTGCTGAGGAGGGCTGTGAGGTACACCTGACAATGGCTGTGACTCACCTCAATAGATCCTCAGTGGGACAGTTGAACAGAGCAAACTGGTCTGGCTGTCAATCCCTTTGGATATAAGAAACAAGAGAAAGTGTGTGAGGGGGGAATGAAACCTTGCTCCCAGCTAAACAAGCCTCCCAGAAATCTTTTCAAAAGACAAATCAAATGTTGCCTCCCTGGCTTAAAATCCTCCAATGACTTCCTACTGCATTTAAATAAAATGCCTACAGGGCTCCCTGCAAGACTCTGGTGGCCCCTCCAACCTCCCTGTGTACCAAGTTCTTGTTCACTTGGACCTATCCATGGCTTCCCCCAGACCTATGCATGGCTGGCTTCTACTTGTCACTCAGGTCTTAGCTCAGTGTCATTTCCTCAGAGAGATCTTCCCTGACCATCCAATCTAAGGAGCTTCTCTCTGTCACTCTATTATGTTAATGCTATTTCATTTATTCTATATAATTTGGCACCCTCAGATATCATCTTATCTTTGTTTGTTGTTTCTCTCTTCCCAACAAATGCAAGCTATATAGTTGCGCAGTGCCCAGAACAGTGACGAGGACTTAGAAGGTGCTCAATATATATTTACTGAATGAATAAATGAAAGTGAGCATGGAAGCCACACTGGGACTTCTACAGCCCCTGGGGAGAAGATGATAGAAGGAATGGCCCAAAGGATGGTAAAGGGATTTGGAAACCTTGCCCTAAGAGAAAAATTTGAAGGCACTGGGGAAATTTCCCCTAGGGAAGAGAAGACTCAGGAGGAATGGCATAACTGACTTCAAATACCTGAAGGCGTAGCACACAGAAGAAGAATTAGATTTGTTTATTTACTCCAGAGGAGAAACAGGTAGATGGCTCTAAGTGAGAGGCAACATGAGATACGGGAAATGTTGAAAGTCAAGAAAATTCAGTTCTAGTCTTGCCCCAGCCACTCTGTCACTTTAATCTTTGAGCTAGTCTGCTTCCCTTCTCTAGAATGTGTGAGATAAGGAGCGGGACTGGATCAGACATGACAAATGGGTTTTACCTCACAGGTTAACTCCAATCGATTGGTAGTGGCTGCCCGGAACACTGCAGTGAGAAGGGTACTGAAGAAATGAAGCAATGGCAATATCCATCAATGGAGAATGATTAATAAATTGGAGCATACCTCATACAAGGGGATGTTATGTAGTAATTAAAAATATGCTTGATCTTGATAGCAGCATACAAACAATGTATTTATATCTAAGTATAGTGTTTGATCTTTAACTACCAAGATGGAGGGATGTCCATAAGTACATAGTAATATGTACAATGATGCCATTTTTGTAAAATGAAAAAAAAAAAAGAGCCATATACAAAAACCCTTAAATATCTCATGTCAATGTCTATGTATGTATGTATGTAGAGAAATGTGTATGCTGTTCATATTGGTTACCTTGGAGAGAAGGAGGAATTATTAACACTCCCTTTATATAACTTTGTACTATTTCACTAGTTGCAAATGAACACATATTACTTTTGTAATTTTTAAAGATAAACTTAATTAAAAAAAAATTAAGGCTGCATTTTACTTTCTGGCTCAGTGAGAAAGAGTAATGTGATTGATTATCAATGTTTGCCCTGGATACGGGATGGATGAGTGGTAGCTCATGTGCCTGAAAAAAATCAGTTTCCCTTCCCAGCTCCAGCATTTTGTGGCTTTCAGTCCCAAGGAGACAGCAGCTGCCTCAACATAAGGAAGAATTTTAAAATAATGTATCTGTCCAAGAATGGAACTGGCTGCCATATGAGGCGGTAATAAGCTCCCTGGCTGCTGGAAGTGGTCAAGCAGAGGCTGGATGAATATCCCTTGGGAGTGGGAGGGATTCCTTCACTGGGTGGCAACTCATAAGATAGAAGAACATGTTACTATTTCAGAGGGAACAACTGTGATGGGAGGTTTGCTATGCCAACAGCGTTTACGGCAAAAAGATGACCAAATCCACAAACAGACCAAAGTTGTGCACACTCTTTCCTATAAACACTTTTACTGGGTTGTTACTTTTCCCAAGCAACAGCACTGTGCCCCCCAAATAAACTGTTGACTGAACATTAATCCAGTTTCTTCCCCCGAGCCAAATGCTAGAAGCAAAGTCTTGGGACACAGCAGGATCTCAAACATGATGCTTACAAGGCCAGGTTTTGAATGGAGCAGGCTGGTGAGGACTATGGTGAGCTGGAAAGCACACACCCTGTCTAAAGGGAGAAGTTACTATTTATCTCTAATCAACTGCTGCCATGTAGGAATTTGGGTCCAGTATTGTTAGATCTTAGATTATTATATATATTTTTAAAGAGGAGCCAGAAATCTGGATTTTTAAATAAAATTCCCCTATTTTTAAATGTTGGAAAATAATTCATATTAAAAGAGCAACAATGAACCACTATACAGAACAAACAAAGCCCGTGGGCTGCAGTCCTTAGACCAGATAGACACAAACTGTGATAAGACCAAAAGTCCGATAACTATCCCTCTCGAGGGCCTAGAGAAGGTGCCACACGTTTAAGCCACTCCACTGCTCAGGAAACATGATTGGTAGAGAGGATCTAGTGCCCAAGTATGGCTTGGACAGTCCTCAAGAAACACTGGGGCTTTAGGTAACAAACAGTCACTCTTAAGAATATACTATTAGGGGAGGGACAAATTAGGAGTTTGGGATTAGCAGATACGAACTACTATATACAAAATAGATAAAACAACAAGGTCCTACTGTATAGCACAGGGAACTATATTCAGTATCTTGTAATAAACCCTAATGGAAAAGAATATGAAAAAGAATACACACACACACACACACTTAACTGATTCACTTTGCTGTACACCAGAAACTAACACAACATTGTAAATCAACTATACTTCAATAAAAATCATCCCTAAAGGAAGTGTTCCTATGTTTTGGACAGGAGAAGAATGCTGGGTGTTTGGTCTGGATGGTGACTGGAGAGGAGGACTGGATGGCTTTCTTCCATCAAAAAGCCAGAGGCCTCCAGCTACCTCCTCTCCTGCGTGCTTGGCAACAGTGAGAAAGGAAGACCTGGCTTGGTGACATTGGCTAGGGAAGAGGCATCAGCCCTGACTATTTGAAGACATCTTACTGAGGTAGCAAATTACTATGATGGATTCTGGTGGATTTGTCTGCCAAACATCCATGCCCATCTTCTGGTACCAGGCCCCTAAATCCCCTTTGGAGAATTAACTGTCTTTCTTGGATCTAGGAGCATACATGGAGTAAAGCCTGGCCAAGGAAAGGCCTCCCTGGACTTTTGCTGGAAATATTGGGGAAAATAAGTTCTTGGTTAGGGTTGCTCAGATTACACAACATCTCCTGATATTCCTGGTTGCCACTTCTGCTACCTCACAGTGAGGGCCTACCTCAGAATGAAGCCAATACAGATGAAAGCAGAGTCAAAAGAGGGGAGAAAAAGAGAGACCTGTTCACATCATTTGAAGACCTGTCTCCAGTTAGCCTGAAGCCTCCCACCCCACCTCCCCATCCCAGACTTTTCAGTTACATGGACCAATAAATTCCTTTTGGGTTGAGGTCAGTTTGAGCTGGGTTTCTACCACTTAAAGTTTCAACTTTAAGCCTTGACTGCTCCCATACAAGAGAATTCACCACTGCTCTAGTCTCTATCCTTATGTGACCAAAAATGACTCCCTGCCTTTGAGAAAAGACACTAGAGGGGAACCCCTATGGTAAAGTCTTTCTAATAGTCCAACAATATGGCTGCCATACTTGGTCTCTAAGAGACCAAGTAACCTTCTTGAGAAGCATCTTCTAACCCTGGAGGGTGGGAAATGGAGTCAAAAATTGGCTAAGAGGTTCCAGGAAAAACTGTCCACTGGACTCTTTCTTTGGCCCCAGTGAAAAGCAGCCCACATACAGGAGGCGCCTCTGGAGGTCAGCTCTCCTCATCCACAAGCAGCACTGTGGAGTGAGACCTGGCTGAACCAGAGCTCTCCTACTGATACTAACTTGCTGTGTTGACCTTTGGCAAGTAACTCAGTTTCTTCCTCAGTGAAGCTTGTTGTAAGAATGAAACGAAAGAATATATATAAAAACACCTAGCATGATGCTTCAAATGTCTTCACATCATATATTATTGTATCATGTGCCAGGCCTTATGCTAATAGCTTTCCGTGGATGAGCTCATCTGATCTCAAAAGCTATAAATATAAATATATATATGTATATAATAGTATTCTCACTTTACAGATGAAGACACTGAGGCACAGAGAAGGTCAAGTCACTTACCCAAGACTGCACACAGCTAAGCTGAGATTTTTAAGGCCAAGCACTCTGGCTTTAGAGCTCTTGCTTCTTCCTGCAAATAATGCTACAGCGTATTTATTTATATTTATATAAACTTATAAATATATATATTTATAAGTTTATATATATAAGTTTATATATTATATATTTATATATATTTATAAGTTCCCTTCCACTGCCTAGAAAGCTGGACCAAAGCATACACCCTTTAACGCCAACATCTCTGGACAAATAACGGGAGGGTCCTATTAGCCTTCCCACCTATCCCTAGCCTTTCTACAGCATCCACATAGGCCTTGGAGGAACTTGTTCATTTCATGAGTAAAGTAATAGGCTAGTTACCTAAGGTTAACTCACTATCCCAACTTGAGAAGAACAGGAGAATGTCAGAAGCCAAGGGAGCCCAACTTCTCTCTTGTGAAAACCAACCATTATTTTCAGAAACTCCTGAAATATGTATACAAAATATGTATATTATTGCCTCAGCCAAGAATGAGGCTTTTGTATGAATGGCCCTGGAGGAGGGAAGGAAAGGAGGGGAGAAGCCAGGCAGGGCCTCCTGGAAGATAACAGAGCCTGGGGAGCTCTGGGAAACCTGCATAATTTGGGGCAAATGATTTTACCTTGCAGTGTCTGTTTTTTCATCTGTAAAATGGGTTTAATAATAGTACCTACTCTCACAGTGTTATGAGGCATAAATACCCTCACAGAGTTGTTAGCTAGTATCATCATCCTGGATTCATTCCTCTTTCTCTAATCCCATCATTAACTCCTATTTTCTCAACATGGAACATGTATCTATATCTCTCCATTTTTACTACCACCACCACATTCAAGTCATCATCTGGACAAATGTATTGCCTCCTGCTTCCATTCTTGCCCCCGTTTTCCTTGCAGAAACCAGTGAACTTTCTCTACAAACAAACAAACAAGCAAACGAATGTCACTGTCTTGCTTTAAAAATCCTCTAATAGGGACTTCCCTGGTGGCGCAGTGGTTAAGAATCCGCCTGTCAATGCAGCGGACACGGTTCGATCCCTGGTCCGGGAAGATCCCACATGCTGCGGAGCAACTAAGCCCGTGAGTCACAACTACTGAGTCTGCACTCTGGAGCCCGCGAGCCACAACTACTGAGCCCACGTGCCACAACTATTGAAGCCTGTGCCTAGAGCCTGTGCTCCGCAACAAGAGAAGCCACTGCAATGAGAAGTGCGCGCACCGCAACGAAGAGTAGCCCCCACTCGCCGCAACTAGAGAAAGCCCGTGCGCAGCAACAGACCCAACGCAGCCAAAAAAAAAAAAAAAAAAATCCTCTAATAGCTTCACAATGCTCTTACGTGAAAATGTAAACTCCTTACCATGGCCCACAGGCCCCCCATGATCTGGCCTCTGTCAACCACTCCAAGCCCTTGCCCCTTCTGCTTTACTTATGCTTCAGCCACACCGATCTCCTTGATGTTCCTTGAACACATCTCAGGGGTTTTGCACTGGCTGACCCCTCTACCCGAAATGTTCTTCCCAAGATCATCACATGGTTGGTTCCTTCTCATCAATCAGATCTGGGTTCATGTGTGCCCCAATCTTCCTCATCTCCCCAGTAGGAAGGAGTCTTTGGTCTGATATCATCGTCAAAAAGTGTTTCTTCAAAGGCTGCAGCTCTTCCGGAAACATCTAGACTGTAAGATCCACGAGGGAAAGGAAGACTGTGGCTGTATTATTCACGGCTACATTTTCAATTCCTAGAATAGTACCTGGCACATAACAGACCCTCAGTAAGCATCTGTGAAAAATTTCCCCACCTTGCAGCAGTCCTTTCTCCACATGTAACAACGCTTAGATTAGAATGCCCAGCTCTTAGATCCTCCCACAACTGGTACCTTCTCATTTTTCAGGTTATCAGGCTCAACCGTCACCTCCTCAAAGAGGCCAATTCTGACCACCCTGTGTACAGTGGCCAACCTCCCACCCCCTTCCCACTGTTTTAATTCCTTCATAGCACATATCACTATCTGATTTTGTTTGTTTATGTATCTTCCCTCCATCAGAATATAAGACCCAAGAGCTCTAAGACCTTGACTGTTTCATTCACTGCTGTATCTCCAGTACCTAGAAAAGTGCTTTCATAAATTGTTTAATTGCTGGAGACGTTTGAAATGCGCACACTCTACACTGCTGTTCTGTTACTTGCCCTCGACCAGACTCTATTCAACAAATTTACCCTAAAACAAACAAAACAAAACTCTACTCACAGTAATCTACTTAACCTTCTTCTAAAGTTCTGAGCCCTAGAAACCCAAAGCTGAGGTAGGGAACTGAACATGAGTACTCCTGGATTCCACTACCCCAAGGCTATAACCAAACCAGGCCAGTCATCTCATTCCTCTTTCTCCCAGTGAGATCCCAAAGGAAAGTCTGGTGGGGTCAGACCAGCCATAAACTCTCTCTGGATCCAAACGACCATAGAGAAGAGAATGACTGGGGCTGGGGAACAGTGAAGACGGGGACTACCATCAACCCTCAGAAAGGTCATGGGATGGAATCACAGTCCTATCCGGTTTAGCAAGCAAGAGAGTCTCTAAGAGCGCCGCTCAACTAAACATGTCTCAAAGGATCTTCTGTCACCATTTCACACTTATTCAGAGAGGAAACTGTTTTCAAACTGGGGCTCTCAGGAAAGAGTTCTCTTTCCACTGAGACTGCTAAGAAGGTAGGGTTTAAGCCTACGGTTGCTGAGGGTCATCTTTGTTGTCACAAAGCAGAAACCAGTTGAGGATGAAGCTAAGTCAGTGCAGAAATGGGGAGAGATTACTAGGAAGATTGTTTGAACTCCTGGATGCAGGTAGGTCTAGAGCCATCCTAGTTCTGGACTTTTCAGTAACATGAGCCAATTAATTCTCTTTATTTTTATTAAACCAGTTTGAGCTAACGTACTGTCACCTATATCTTTAGAGTCTTGATTGATATGAACTTTTTTTTTTTTTTTTGCTAAAACTGAGCACTTATATACAGGGCATTGTTCTAAATATTTTATACACATTAACTTATTTAATCCTTATAATAGTTCTGTGAAGTAAGTGATCATTATTACCTTCATTTTTCAACTCTGGAAACTAAGGACCAGAGAAGTTCAATAACTTGTCCTAGGTCACAAAACAGGAGGTAAGCAATGATGTGGGATGCAAATCCTGTCTGGCCCCAGAGTCTGCATACTTAATCACTACACTACAATGCCCCATTGCACCCAACCCTATCTGAACAGAAAATCCAACTCTCTGACCCCAGACACCATCATCCTGGGACGGACAGAGCCCAGAGACCTTCTATTTGTGCCACCTGTCCTCAATTTCATCCTTTGTAAAATGAGGATAATCACAGTTTACCTACCTCATAGAGTTCCTGTGAATATGAGATGAGACAATACATGTGAAGCACTTAAACAGTGACTGGCAAATAATAATTACTCAATACACAGTGGTCATTAACATTATTACTCTGTGGGTCACTAAAGTGCAACTGGCAAATACAATGCAGATGGAAGAGATCTGTTTTCTTTCACCTCTGTCCTTTAGGTGAAGAGAAGAGATGCCATGGGTTAGAGATGAAGAGTCTTTCTTGTCTTTCACCCACTGCATAAGCTGCTTCCTCTGCCTGGAAGGCCACTCATCCTCGTCCCAACTCTTGTGGAACAGCACCCAGAACAAATACCACCTCTTCTATGAAGTCTTTCCAGATAGAGGGTGCCTTCTCTCACTGCCAAATTTCCACAGTATATAATTTGTACCTCACGTTCTGCCCCGTGTACCTGCCCAACCTCTCTACTGTACTGTGAGCTCCCTGAAGGCCGGCCCCAGTATTTACCTCGTGATCTGTTTATTCTTCTGAAACTTAGAGAGAAACAAAAACCCTTGGAGAAAGTTGAGAGCCCTGTGGAGGCCCCAGACCTACAAAGGCTGAGGAGGGCTGAGAAGCCAACTAGGATGGGGTGAGGCAGATCCCCAGGAATAGGACGTGGGGTAGCTAAGAATCAGGAAACAGCATAAAGAAAAGTTCCAGATGAGAGAAGGTGGGGAAGGCAGCCTCTCCTAGGAGGAGTGGCAAAAGGAGCTGGGTAGAGAGAATAAAAGAGGTAAGAGGAGAGGAGATGGTGGGTAAGGTGTGTTGAACCTGAATGGGGAGTGAGAGTAAGGAACTCAGAGATTTCTGACCAAATGCAGGAAGAGCTGCCCATGAGCCAATGATTCCTAATAACTTACAGAGGGAACAATCCCAGCTTGTGGGATTCAGAGAAGAACAAGTTACATCCTGGTACTTTCCAAACTCCCAGTCCAGTGAGGGTGAGTGGACAAGTACATGAAAAACTACAAGGAAGAAGATGAGCGGTGCTCTAAGAAGTACAATGGAAGGCTCTGGGCAGTAAGACACAGAGAATGAAAAGACTGGAAGGTGCCTTAAGGCAAGGTGCCTATGTGGAGAATAGATGAGGAATAGATAAGGAGAAGAGATGGACATGTGTGTTCAAGGAGGGAGCAACTTGAAGCAGAAGCACAGAAAGGGGATGGTATGGAGGGGTGGAGGGGAAGCCAGAAGAAGAAAATGCTGAGGAAGATCTGAAAGGGAACCATTCAAAGGCGGAATATGAAGTAATTGCTCAGAGGGTGGGGTAACCTTGTGGAGAAGCCAGAAACCTTTCAAAGAGGGTAAGGAATCTTCTGGAGGGTAGGTACTTCACAAAGGGGACTCCCAGGAAAATGGGGGTGGGCAGTAGGGCACAGAGGCATACCCTGAGATATCTTTCAGGGGGGCTTTCTGTGGGGAAAGGGAAATCCTCTTAGAGGGCAGTGGTTCTCAAACTTGAGCATGCATGAGAATCACCAGGAAGGTTCCTAAAAAGAGCTGGGCCCTACCCCTAGGTTTTCTGATTCAGCAGGTCTGGGTTGGGACCTAAGAATTTGCATTTCTAACAAGTTCTCAGGTGATGCTGATGTTGCTGGTCCAGGGACAACACTTCGAGAACCACTACTACAGGGGGAGGGATTCTTTTGTGAGGAGGCCCTCAAAGTGGAAAAAGGAAGGAGAAGGCTTCAGAGAGGAAAATCGGGGGAGTCCTCAAGGAGAGTCTAAGGAGGGTGGGGATTCCCTGGTGGTTCAGTGGTTAGGACTCCATGCTCTCAATGCCGAGGGCCTGGGTTCAATCCCTGGTCAGGGAACTAAAATCCCACAAGCCTTGCAGCGCAGCCAAAAAAATAAAAACCTTAAAAAAAACCAAAAGAGTCTAAGGAAGGTGTTAAGGGTCTCTCCATCTCTCTGAAGGGAAGATCTAAAGGGAGGAGGGGTCTATGAAGATAGAATCTAAGAAATATGGTCTGAGAGAAAGATCTCTGAGGGCTGGGATTTCAAGAGGTGAGGGTATCTCTTGAGGATCTGTTTAATAAAAGGGGACATAGAGGCTCTTGAGAGGGGGAGTCTGTAGGATGCTGGGGGCCTATGGTGGGATAATGGGGGAAGGAGGCTCAGATCTGAGAAGGATCTCTAAGTTGATTTCAGAGGAAAGAGAATGGAGGAGATGAGAGGGTGTAAATGGGGGTTCTAAAAGGGGTATATCTGACAGGGCCCTGAATAAGGTTTCTTGGGGATGTCAGAGGGAGAATCTGAGAGAGAGTGTTCTGAGGAAGTCTCACAAAGTGCTGGGGTTGTTGATGCACAGCAATTTTGGAGAAAATTCTCTAAAGGGAGTCTGTGGAGGTGTGGTCTTCTGTGAGAGATCTTAGATTTACTGGAGTAGGATGACAGACACCTTTTTAGGAACAACACTCAAAGAGCTCAGATGAGAAATCTCTGAGTAAAGGTCTCAATAGGATATACGGGGAAGGTGGGTCTTCGGGTGGGGGAATATGGGAATGTCAGAGTAGAGGGTTTTTCAAAAAAAATTCTGGGACTTTCTAAGAAAAGGAGCCGGTTGGTGCTGGGGGTCTTCTACAGATGGTTCTAGAGGATTTGAGGGAAGCTGTGAGGGTGAGTTCAGGGAGGGAATTATCCAGGAAAAGTCTCTTAGTAAGGCAGGAGGTCTCTAAGTGCTGATTCAAGGGTCTCTGTCCTGGAAGGGTCTCTGGGAGGGATTTCAAGGGTGTATCTCAGAGGGCTCAAGGGGGTTGCTGGGGTCTCTGTGAAGACAGGAGGAGGTCTTGAAAACCTGCATCTCAGAGGGGTCGTGAAGAGAGGGTCTTAGGGTTTACAGGGGTTGTGAGAAGGAAAGTTCATCTGAAAGTAGGTCTAGAAGGAAAGATTTTGAAAGGGGGATTCGAAGAGCGATTCTAGAAAATATCAGAGAGAAACTATAAGGAAACCTTTTGGAATCCTGAGGAAGCAATTTCTGGAACATTTTGTGTGGGTTACTAGGAGATTTGGGATCCATAAAAAGGGTTTTGGAAGAGACTTGTGGAATGTGGAAGAAGAGTTCTCCAGAGATTTCAGGGAATCTCTGGAGGAGAGTTTTGGGATAAGTGAGGAGGGTCTCAGGGGAAGATTTCTGGGGTATCTGAGGGTGATCTCTAGGGCATTTCAGGGTGGTGAGATTTGAGAAACATGAGGAGGTCTTTGGGAGAGATTTTGGGGACCTGTGGGAGGGGCCAAAGGGATGACTTTCGGGATATGTCAAGGCGGAGTGTATATGGGAGATGGATTGGCGGGGCGGGGGGGGGGCGCTCCAAGTGAGTTTTGAGGATCCGAGGCCATTTCAGAGAGTCTCTGAGGAAGATTTTCAGGGGACATCAGGGGCATTCTGGAGGATTCCAGGGGGAGGGGCTCTGAGATTTGGGGGCTATGAGTGGAAAATCTCCAAGGCGATTTCTGGTATGGGGGTAGGTGGGAGGGAAAATTCTTGGGATGTGTGAGAAGGAAGTCTGGGGGAGACTGTTGGGATGTGCGAAGTAGGTCGCTGGGGGAGATTTCTGGAATGTACGGGGTCTGGAGGGGATTTCGGGGAATCTCTGATCTGAAGATTTTTAGGGCTTACGAGGGAGGTTCCTGGAGAAGATATCTGACACATATCGTTGGAATATGAGGAGTGGCCCCGGGGGAATATTTCTGGACGGAGGAGGATGGGGGATCTGGGACCAGACGGGGGTTCTCTGAGGAAGATTTTTGAGGCGTAGGACGGGGTCTGGAGCAAACGTGGAAATATCAGAGGTGGCCTCTCGGGAAGGCTTTCGCACCGCGGGAGGGGACGGAGGACTTCGGGGGGATTCGGGGGGTCTGTGGGCGTGCCCTCCAGGGACGTGTCTGAGGTACACCTGGGGGGTCACGAGATAGGCTGCTGCCGGGCCCCCCGGCCACCCCGAGGGGCGAGAATTTCGGAGAGAAGCTCGAGAAGCGGCCTGTGAGGGCGACTCGGGGAATGGGTGTGGGAGATTCTCTCGAGGGTCGGGACCTCGGAGGCCCGCGCTCCGCGCCCGCCGCCTCCCGGGGTCCCTGAGGGGGCGGGGCCGCCCGCGGCCTGGGGCGCCCCGAGGTGAGCCCCGCGCGCTCCGACCCGCCGCCGCCCCGCGTCCGCCCGACCCTGCCCGCCACTCACCGCCTCGGCCTCCGCCGCCGCCGCCGCCGCCGCCGCCGCCCGGGCCTCCTCAGGCCTCCGCCACTGCCGTCGCCCCCTCTCCGGCCCGCGAGCTCCCCTCCCTCCTCCCGCACCGACCACCGCCGCCGCCGCCACCGCCGCCGTCGCGCTGCGTCACCGCGCCGTGCGTCACCGCCCCTGGCCCCGCCCCGACGGGACTGCCGCGCGCCGGCATTAGCTGACGCCGCGGTGAGGAACGGTGCGCCCGCCAACGGGCTGCGAGGGCAGCCCGAAGGGCGGGAGGTGTGCGCGGAGAAAGGCGGGGTCCCAGCGGAGAAGGGGGCCGCGGGGGTTGAACGAGGCCCACGAGGCCCGCCCCCCGCTCAGTGGGATTGGCCGGCTGCGCGGCTGACGGGCAGTCGGCACGGCGGGCGGGGAAGGGGCGGGGCGCGCGCGGCGTTGCCACGGGCAACGGGCCCGGCGGAGCCCGGCGGAGCCCGGGATTGGGCCTCCCGGCCCGCAGGGGGCAGTCTCGCGCGCGTCTACCTCAGCGGCCTCGAGCTAAGTCACAATTCCTGATTCTGGCGTTCAAGGCCAGGCTGTGCGCCCCGCCTGCACGCTCCGCTCTAGGCCTGAGCCCCGCCACCACCTGACCGTCCAGGTAGCAAGTAACCGCTCCGGCTGCTGGAGTCTCAGCTTTCCCACCGCAACCGTCTCTGAGCCTGTTGCTTCTTCTCTCAGATAGGAATTGAAAGAGAGGAAGCATTTAAAAGCGCTGGGCAGGGCTTCCCTGGTGGCGCAGTGGTTAAGAATCCGCCTGCCAATACAGGGAACAGTGATTCGAGCCCTGGTCCGGGAGCAACTAAGCCCGTGTGCCACAACTACTGAGCCTGCGCTCTAGAGCCCACGTGCTACAACTACTGAAGCCCGCGCGCCTAGAGCCTGTGCTGCACAAGAGAAGCCACCGCAATGAGAAGCCCGCGCACTGCAACGGAAGACCCAATGCAGGCAAAAATAAATAAATAAATTAAATAAATAAATTAAAAAAAAATTATGTTGATAAAGCGCTGGGCGCAAAGCCTTCAATAAGTGGAAGTTGTTGCTCAGACTGTTGTAACCTATTCATTCCGCACACTGTCCTGGATCAGCGTGAACTAAGCAGAGCGGGCTGTCAGGTGACAGAGGCGTGGTTGTTAGAGGAACCCAAAGAAAGGCAGTCGGAGTGGAACATAGAGTTCACCGCGGCCAAAGGTTTGGCCACTTGATAGAGTTTGGATTTGTCCCGAGGACACTGAGGAGCCATGGAAGGGCTTCAAGCCAAGGAGAGTCAGTGGGGGTTTGGAAAGATGTCTCTGGCTTCTATATGGAAGATGGATTGGAGGAAATAGAACTGGAGCTGAGAGTCCAGGGAGGCAGCTGGGGTAGGAGAGGGGCGTTTGCACCAGGGTGGGACTGTGGGGAGGGGAGGAGGAGTGGGTGGCAGGGATGCATGCCCAGGAGGCCCGGGGAACCTACTCTGGGACTGGGTGGCCGCAGAGGGGTAGGGAGGGAGAAGTCCAAGACGAGGCCCTCTGGCTAGAAGGTTGGGGGGATTGGGGGCTTCCCTGAGAAGGAAACCCAGAGGAGAAGCAGGTTAAGAAGATGCTGAGCTCAGTGTGTGCCACCCAGCATCAAGGTTTAGGCGGCTCCACACCCCTGGGTCTGGGGCTTAAGAGAAAAATTGGGGCTGGAAACCAAGATCTGAGGATGATCAAAGATGGTAATTGAAGCTGTGGGAGTTAGTGACCTAGCCTGCGGAGGGTATGAAGGATGAATGGAGACAAGGACTGGACAGAACCTTGAGAAGAGGAGACGTATAAGGTTTGAGCAAAGGAATTGACACTCTCAACAAAGATTGAGAAGAAGCCAGAGAGAGAGGAGGAAGAAAACCAGGAAAACATGGCATCTCAGACGCTGTGAGGAAAGGCCATTTTATTTATTTTTATTAAAAAAATTTTTTTTTAATTAAAAAAAAATTTTATTTATTTATTTTTGGCTGTGTTGGGTCTTCGTTGCTGCTCTCGGGCTTTCTCTAGTTGTGGTGAGCACGGGCTACTCTTCGTTGCAGGGCGCGGGCTTCTCATTGCAGTGGCTTCTCCTGTTGCAGAGCATGGGGTCCAGGCGCACGGGCTTCAGTAGTTGTGGCACTGGGGCTCAGTAGTTGTGGCTTGCGGGCTCTAGAGCGCAGGCTCAGTAGTTGTGGTGCACGGGCTTAGTTGCTCCACAGCATGTGGGAATCTTCCCGGACCAGGGCTCGAACCCGTGTCCCCTGCATTGGCAGGCGGGTTCTTAACCACTGCGCCACCAGGGAAGCCTGGAAAGGCCATTTTAAAACAGAGTGGGGGAATATCACAAACCCTAAGCATTACCCCCTCCATTTAAGCAACAACTTTCACACCATATAGAATGGTTGTGCTCTAAGGATGCTGGTTCATTTATTCATTCAGTAATATTTCTTGAGTACCTAAAGTGTGCCAGGCACTACTCCAAGTGCTAAAAATTCAGCAATGAATGAGGCAGGCAAAAATCCCTGTCTTCATGAGGCTTACCTTCTAGTTGGGGGGACAGAAACAATAAATAAATACTTACGATGTAACTTGGTAATAAGTTCTATGGAGAAAAAGCAAGCTAAGGGGATTGAGAGATGGGGTTGGCACTGTTTTAGATGGGGAAAAGCACCTTTGATCAGGTGACATTTGAACAGAAATCTGAAGGAGTGAAGGGATGAACCATGAAGGAAGGAGGGTTCCAGAAAGAGGAGCCAGCAAGTGCAAAGGTCCGGTGACAGGATCATTCACAGAACCAAAAACAGGCTAGTGTGGGTGGAGAGGAGTGAGCAAAGAGGAGAGTATTGAAAGACAAGGTCCAAGAGGTAATGGAGGAGGGGTCGTGGCAGATGATTTAGAGTTTTTAAGGCCACTATAAGGACTTTTGCTTTCACCCAAATAATAGTGGAGCCATGAGAGGGTTTTTGAGAGGGCAGGCATGTCATCTGGCTTGTTTTTTTTTTTTTTGGCCATGCCGCACAGCATGCGGGATCTTAGTTCCCCTGACCAGGAATCGAACCTGTGCCCCCCGCAGTGGAAGCACAGAGTCCTAACCACTGCACAGCCAGGGAATTCCTGGCTTGGGTTTTTTAAGGATGTCTCTGACAGTCCTATGAAGAATAGAGTGTTAAGAGGGGGGCAGGAGCAGAGAAACAGGAGGCTGCTGTGAGATTTCAGGCAGAAGAATATGGGCTGTGGAGGGGGAGAAGTAGACCAGTTCTGGTTATATTTTGAAGTTCAGAGCTGACAACTTCTGAGGTACATCGTCAGAGGAAAGAGACGGGTCAAGGATGACTCTAAGACATCCAGATGGATATGTCACACTGACAGTTGGATATAAGAGCCTAGAGTTCAGGGAGAGGCCCAGCTGGAGAAATAATTAAGGTATCCCCTTTGAAAACCAAGAAACTGATGCTATCAGGAAGACAGGAAGATGGATGGAAAAGAGAAGGGGACCGAGGACTGACCCCTGGGACACCTGACTGTTAAAAGGAAGCTGACATATGATCCTGCAATCGCACTCCTAAGCATATATCCAGAGAAAACTATAATTTGAGAAGATACATGCACTGCAATGTTCCTTGCAGCACTATTTACAATAGCCAAGGCATGGAAACAACCTAAATGTCCATCGACAAATGAATGGATGGACCTAGAGATTATCATACTAAGTCAGAAATAGAAAGACAAATACCATATGTTATCACTTATATGAGGAATCGAAAATGTGACACAAATGAACTTATCTACGAAACAGAAACAGACTCGCAGACATAGAGAACAGACTTGTGGTTGGAGGGGCGTGGGAGAGGGATGGATTGGGAGTTTGGGGTTAGCAGATGCAAACTATTATACATAGAATGGATAAACAACAAGTTCCTACTGTATAGCGCAGGGAACTATATTCAATATCCTGTGATAAACCAAAATGGAAAAGAATATGTAAAAAAAGTATGTATGTGTATAACGGAATCACTTTGCTGTACAGCAGAAATTAACACAACATTGTAAATCAACTATACTTCAATGAAATTAAGAAAAAAAAAGAAGGTCTGAGCAGGCACAGCCAGAAGAGCCAGAGGAAAACCAGGCCAGGGTGGTGTCCCGGAAGCCAAGTGAAGAAAGTGTTTTGGGCACGGGGTGTGATGGATGGTGTCAGATGCGGCTGACACGGCACAGCAGATGAAGACTGAGAATTGACCATTAGGTCCAGCACCACAGATGTCCTTGGTGGCCCTGACAAGGGTATGTCATTGGAGAGAGACAGGAGTGAGTCTGCTGGGAGAGAGTTGAAGAGTGAATTGGAAGGAGAAATTGGAGGCAGTGAGTGTGGACAGTTCTTTCAAGAAGTCTTGCTGAAAAGGGAAGGAAATGAATGGGCAGTGGCTGGACAGGAGACAGCATTTTTAGTTTTTAAGATGGAAGACATAACACGGCATGTAGGCTGAGGGGAAAGATCCAGTAGAGATGAAGACATTGATGATGCAGGGAGAAGGAGAGCAGCTGCAGCAATGCCCTTGAGGAGGTGAGAGAGGGTGGGATCTGCCCACTGCTATGGAGGGAAGTCAGTACAGTGAGCCAGACATCGTGGAGCTGGATCCTGTAAAAATTCTCTATTGTTTGCTTATATTTTCTCATGGAAATGCACAGGTTTCTGATCAATTACTTCCCTTTTATTTCTCCTTTATATGACAATTAGGACATTATATTGATTTGGGGGAGAACTTATGTGTATAAGTATGTTGCATTATCTAGGAATTTCATTTCAGGATGGGAACTGGGGGGGGGGTCAATACAAAATGCTCTTAATAAAAAAGGAGGTATTGGTCTGATAGGATGGAACACCATTGTTGTAGTGCCATTATAAGGCCCATGAGGTTGAATAATTGCAGGAAAAAATTCACCATTACTTGGGTGCTGTGGAGTCTCCTCTCTATTCTCCATTTCCCCATCAACCTAATAAGTGGCAGTTTGACCAGCAAACATCTCTAAGTTCCCCCTTTCAGCTCTGGAATTAAAATATTCCAGATTGGGGGGGTGGTGGGAATCCAGGAAGTCTTCCTGGAGGAGGGGCTAAAGAGCTCATCATTCCATTATCAAAAAATCTACAGAAAATAAATGCTAGAGAGGGTGTGGAGAAAAGGGAACCCTCCTACACTGTTGGTGGGAATGTAAATTGGTACAACCATTATGGAGAACAGTATGGAGGTTCCTTAAAAAACTAAATATAGAACTACCATATGATCCAGCAATCCCTGCGCATATATCCGAAGAAAAACGTAATTCAAAAAGATACATGCACCCCAGGGACTTCCCTGGTGGTGCAGTGGTTACGAATCTGCTTGCCAATGCAAGGGACACAGGTTCGAGCCCTGGTCTGGGACGATCCCACATGCCGCAGAGCAACTAAGACCATGCGCCACAACTACTGAGCCTGCTCTCTAGAGCCCGTGAGCCACAACTACTGAGCCCACGTGCCACAACTACTGAAGCCCACATGCCTAGAGCCTGTGCTCTGCAACAAGAGAAGCCACCGCAGTGAGAAGCCCTTGCACTGCAACGAAGAGTAACCCCCACGCGCTGCAACTAGAGAAAACCCGTGCACAGCAATGAAGACCCAACGCAGCCTAAAATAAATAAATTTATTTAAAAAAAAGAGATACATACACCCCAATGTTCATTGCAGCACTATTTACAATAGCCAAGCCATTGAAGCAACCTAATGTCCATTGACAGACGAGTGGGTAAAGAAGATGTGGTACATACATACAATGGAATATTACTCAGCCATAAAAAAGAACAAAATAATGTCATTTGCAGCAACATGGATGGACCTAGAGATTGTCATACTGAGTGAAGTAAGTCAGACAGAGAAAGACAAATATATATCTCTTATAGGTGGAATCTAAAAAAAATGGTACAAATGACCTTATTTGCAAAACAGAAATAGTCACAGATGTAGAAAACAAACCTATGGTTACCAGTGGGGAAAAGGAGGGGAAGGGATAAACTGGGAAATTGGGATTGACATATATACACTACTATAAATAAAATAGATAACTAATAAGGATCTACTGTATAGCACAGGGAACTCTATTCAATACTCTGTAATGACCTATATGGGAAAAGAATCTAAAAAAGAGCGGATATATGTATATGTATAACTGATTCACTTTGCTATACACCTGAAACTAACACAACATTGTAAATCAACTATGCTCCAATAAAAATTAAAAAAAAAAAAGCTCATCATTACCTACTGTGTATTGAGTGTGTCCACCATGCTGGGAGATATGTGAAACTATTTTATCCTCATAACAATCCTGAATCAGAGGCGTGAAGTTACTTAGCTAGGGCCACACAGTAAGGCAGCATTTGAGCCCGGTCTGGGTGACTGCAAAGCCTGGGAGGTCCCAGCAGATGAGGGGAAGGAAGGAGGGGGAGGAGTCGTCTGTGACAGTTGTCCCAGAATGGGCATAAACAGGATGTGGTGTTAGATGAAACCTTTCCCCTACCCCACACCCTGCCCCCTGTAGCCCTGGTCCCCACCCCTAGAGGACAGCGGAACCCAGAAAAGAAGAGGCCTGTGGACAGAAAAGTCATGGTCGGGGCCAGGGTCGTATGGAAAGGGCTAGGGGCTGGAGTGGGGCTGGGGCTAGAAGGATGCCAGGGTGAAGGTCAGGCTGTGGAAGGGAGGTCAAGGCTGGGGGAAGAGAGACTGTGGTTCCGGGTTTAGCCCCAGGCAAGCAGATCCCTGGTCCACCCTGGGCGCTGCCCAAGGGCACCTGCTGAGAGGGCTCGAGTCCAGCCTCTGCTCTGCAAGGGGCAGCATCTGGCCTGAGGGAAAGGAGCCTTTTCCTAATGTTCACAAAGGCAATCTATGGGCTATTGGGTCTTCCTCTTCATTAGTAGATGGAGAAACTGAGGTTTGGGGAAGGGGGCAGGGCTGAGGCCAGGCGACTCAGCTCTTGCTGGGCTCCTCTGACAGTCTGACTCCCTGGTGGTGTGCGAGGTGGACCCAGAGCTAAAGGAAAAGCTGAGGAAATTTCGCTTCCGAAAAGAGACGGACAATGCGGCCATAATAAGTGAGTGTCATCTTCCCTCCTGGAAGGATGGGGTATGGGGACAAGCGTGGGGGCAGATGGGAGGGGCGTCTAACCCCCATGTGCCCTCCCTCCTCAGTGAAGGTGGACAAAGACCGGCAGATGGTGGTGCTGGAGGAAGAATTTCAGGTGAGGGGATGGGGGGATGGGACCTCCAAGAAGGGCAGAGTGGGACTGGGAGACCCAAGCGACTGTGACTGATGCTAAGAGCCTGGCATTGGGAGCCAGAAAGACCCGGAGGTCAAGTCCCAGCTTAGCTGTGACCCTAGGTGAGAGACTTCACCTGTATGTGTCTCTCTTTCCTCATCTGTGAAATGGCGATAGCAGTCCCTACCTCTTAGGGTTGTCTGTGGATTCAATGATTTAATCCTTGTAGTGGGTTTAGAAGAAAAGTGTCTTAACACCTCTGGGCTTCAGTTTGCTCACCTGTAAAATGGGGATAACAATAAGACCCACCCCTCTGTGATTCGGGAGAGGTCAATGAGTTAATCCATGTGTATTTCTTGGACTAGTGCCTTGGCACGCAGTAAGTGTTCATTTAATGGCAGTCTTTTTTTTTCTCTCCCCTCATCCCCAGAATATTTCTCCAGAGGAACTAAAAATGGAGTTGCCAGAGAGACAGCCCAGGTATCCTGGGGGAAGGAAGGGGAAGATCAGGCCATGGGGAGAGGGGTGATGATAGGGATACAGACTGAGGGACTGCTTGGGTTCCAGTGCTATTCATGGGCTTGGGATCTATGTCTTTGAAGTCAAGTGTTCCTGTCCTAGGACTTTTGGTTTGTTTAACAAAATTTTATTGCAGAATTTTACACTGATAGTCATATGTAATGTTAGAGTTTGCTTGTTTTGTACAAACCATGTCAGGTTTTGGTCTCAACATTGCACTTGCTTCATTTAAAAAAAAAAAAAGTTAAAATTTCCTTATTTTTCAATACTTGGGAATACTTTGAGTAGCAAAGGATTTATTTGACCTTTAATGATTGGGGAGAATCCTGTGTGAAGCCAGAGGAGCCTGGTGCTTTTGTGTGTGGAGGAGCTTTTTGACACTTCTGTGAAAACTGGTCTCTTTAGATTTTTCATCTCGACTGGGGTGAATTTTGGGTGCCCTACAAATTTGAGCCTCAATCCCAGGCTCTAGATCTCAGCCAGGACCAGCATCCTGGGTGTCTGACAAGTGCAGTCACACAGGGCCCCCGTACCCAGAAGGGAGCCTTGAATGCAGGGCTTGATGCTCTACGACTGCCTGCTGTCTTGAAATTCTTTATAGTTTTATCTTTGAATCTGTGTTTTGTGTGAAGTGTGATGGAACAATGGAGCATGTGCTGGGGGCTTGGAGCCTCCCTCAGCTCATATCTCAAGCCTGGATGGGTTCTCAGCTACCCACTCCCCGCATTGCCCAGCAATGGCTGCTGCCCTCTGTCCCAGACAGGGGACCTGATTACAGATTCAGGGAGTGTCAGGGTCAGGGTCGGCACTCACCCCCTGCGTGACAAGTTCCAGGGTGTGCCTTTGAGCATTTCCACTCCCTCTGTGAGTGTCCCCACACCCAAGACAGCGTGATTTTAAATAGGAAATTTTAAAAGATCAATCTGGAGAGAGACTGCAGAAGAAAGGAAAAAAGCCTTTCTCCTGTGTTTATGACAAGGGGCCCTGCATTTTCATTTTGCACTGGGCTTGGGAAATTATGTAGCTGGCTCTAGTCTCAGCCCCTGATTCTAGTCCTCTGGATAGTAAAACATAGTGGTTGAGCACTTATACTCTACCAGCCAACTTCCTGGGTTCAAATCTATCCATAGAACCTTGGGCAAGTGACTTCACCTCTCTGGGCCTCAATTTTCCCATCTGTAGTATGGGGATAATAATAGTACCTACATCATAAGGTTGTTGTGAATCAAATAAGCACTTACTTATTTATTATTTATTTATTTTGGCTGTGCCACTCGGCATGTGAGATCTTAGTTCCCTGACCAGGGATGGAACCCGCGCCCCCTGCAGTGGAGGGGCAGAGTCTTAACCACTGGACCGCCAGGGAAGTCCCTAAGCCATTTTTTCTTAAAAAAATTTTTTATTGAGATATATTTGACATATTATATTAGTTTCAGGTGTACAACATAATGATGTGATATTTGTATATACTGTATTACAAACTGTTCACCACTATAATCTAGTTAACATCTGTCACCATACATAGTTAAAAAAATTTTTTTTTCTTACGATGAGGACTTTTAATATTTACTCTTTTAGCAACTTTCAAATATACAATACAGCATTGTTAACTATACTTACCATGCTGTACGTCACATCCCTAGGACTTATTTAAAATAAATAATGGGAAATAAAATAACTGGAAATTTGTACGTTTTGACTCCCTTCACCCATTTCGCCCACCCCCACCTTCGGCAACCACTAATCTGTTCTCTGTATTTATGAACTTGGTGGTTTGTTTCTTTGTTTTTATTTTTTAAGTTCCACATATAAGTGAGATCATAAGACATTTATCCTTCTCTGACTTATTTAACTTAGCATAATGCCCTCAACATCCATCCATGTTGCAAATGGCAAGATTTCGTTCTTTTTTATGGCTGAATAGTATTCCATTGTGTTTGTGTGTGTGTGTGTGTGTGTGTGTGTGTGTGTGTACTGCATCTTCTTTATCCATTCATCCATCAATGGACACTTAGGTTTTTTCCATATCTTGGCTATTATAAATAATGCTGCAATAAACATGGGTGTGCATATATCTTTTCGAATTATTGTTTTCATTTTCTTTGATAACTACCCAGCAGTGGAATTGCTGGATCACATGGTAGTTCTATTTAGCATTTACTATTATTATTATTATTATAATTATTAAAAAGACTTTTAATTTTGAAATTATTATAGATTCACAGAGAGTTGCAAATATAGTACCCCTTATCCAGTTTTCCCCAATGGTTACATCTTACCTAACTATAGTGCAGTATCAAAACTGGGAAATTGACATTTATACACTGTATGTATAGTTCTATGTTATCTTTTCAAAAAAAATTAATTAATTAATTAATTTATTTATTTTAATACAGCAGGTTCTTATCAGTTATCCATTTTTATTATTTTTAAAATCATTTATTGTGTTTGAGGCCAGTACCCTGGGTCTCAGTTGTTAACCCTAGGTTCTCAGACTCAGTCAAGATTTCAAGGTTGTGGTCTCAGGTGATGGGCACTGGGCCTGGGCTCCAGGCCAAGTACTGAGTTTGAATTCCCTTTTGCTGCTGTAGGTTCGTGGTCTACAGCTACAAGTACACGCACGCTGACGGCCGAGTGTCCTACCCCTTGTGTTTCATCTTCTCCAGCCCCGTGGGTGAGACACAGCTCTACCCATCCTGAGAAGGGGGTCTTAGATTCTGTGTGAGGGTGTGTAAGCATGTGTGTTTGAGTGCAAGTGTGTGTGCATGCCTGTGACTGGTGATTGTGTGACTGTGTGCATGTGTGTAGGTGCCTGTGTGAGAGTGTGGTGTGTGTGGTGTGAGTCCTGAGAGGGCATTGGGTGGAGGTGGAGGCACAGAGCCCCCATCCTCCTTAGTCCTGAGGCGTATAAGCAAACTCACTTCTTCCTTTTACCTAGAAACCCCTGTCTGGCCCCAAACCATCTCCAGGGACCCTAGAATAACTTCAAGCCCCCAAACAAACCTGGAGACTCTGACTATAGCCTCCAGAGACCTCCTTAGAACAGTTCCTGGGACTCTTAGAAAACTCCAGGGTCTGCAGGACATTACTAGGGCCTTAGAGAACACTCTGGCATTCCCCAGTTATGCTTCCTTCTTCTCTTTTCCACACAGGCTGCAAGCCTGAACAACAGATGATGTACGCAGGGAGCAAAAACAGGCTGGTGCAGACGGCAGAGCTCACAAAGGTCTGGGCCTGGGGCTGAGGCTCCCGAGTGTGAGAGGGAGAGTCTGGACTCCTGGTCTGAGGCAGGAGGGGGCTGGGGATCTGGGTTCCTGGGTCTGAAGGAGGAGGGGGTCAGGGCCCTCACTGTTTTCGGTTCCTGAGTGGATTATAATACTGAGCCCTCTCTCTGCCCAGGTGTTTGAAATTCGCACCACTGATGACC
The DNA here is from genome assembly GCF_028564815.1 of Eubalaena glacialis. Lineage (NCBI taxonomy): Eukaryota > Metazoa > Chordata > Mammalia > Artiodactyla > Balaenidae > Eubalaena > Eubalaena glacialis. The sequence continues at coordinate 56,453,489 of NC_083733.1, read as the reverse complement.
TCACAGAGGCCTGGCTCCAAGAGAAGTTGTCTTTCTTTCGCTGACCTCTGGGCGGAGGACCTGAACTCAGGCCCCCGAGGACCTGAACATCTGAGACCTTAAAGAAATTAAAATGCAAGAACTCAAGAGACCCTCAGTTCTGGCTCAGTTTCTGTTCCTCACTGTGGGCCGTAGGTGGCAGTCCTGCAGTACCAGCCTTAGGCCAGTAGAGGGCAGGCAGATCCAGTGGACGCCTGCTGAGGCCTGGGAGTAAAGGAGGATACAGTACCTGTTCCTCTGAAAGAAAGGGAGGGGCCTGCAGGATTTCCTAGGGAGAAATGAGGGAGGCCTGGTCTCCTAGAGGGATTGGGAGGATATCTGAATCTGTGGAGGGGCCACTCCCAAGGGGGACAAGGACACCTGCATCCCTGAGAGTAAAGAAGGCAGAGTGCCTGTCTCCCCACCTCTCACCTTCCCACCCTAGCAGGCATTAGCTTGTACCTATGCTAATTTTCTCAGTGAGCCCCCAGGCCGGAAGATTTTAAAGGCAGAAAAGTTGTTGAAGTTACTATAAAAGTGAAATATAACAGCTTCAGGGGCTGGGGAGTTGCTGGGGGTAGGTGGTTTGTGCAGTTGGGTAGGCCTGAGGGCCCAGGTCTGGGAAAGATTAAGAGGATCCAGGACTCTCAGTGGACCCCTGAGGAGTATGAAGTTGAGCAGGCAGGAAAGGGACACTGCCTGCCCCTGTCTGGAGATTCTTCTTTCTTTCTCTGTCATCTCTGGGTATTTCACTCTCTCAGGCTTTCTGTTTCTGAGGGACATTCATTGAGCACCCACAGTGTACCAGGCTCTGAGGATTCTGAGATGGGCAGGTCTTCAGAGTTGAATCACTGTCTCTCTCTGCCTCTCCTCCGGGTCTCTGATTGTTCCTCTCTCTGTCCCTAGATTCAGGGACCTGGGAACTCCCTCCTCCCACCCTTTTCCAGGTTCCCAGTTGAGAGGTGGCTGTTGCCATGGTAACAATGACAGAGTGACCTTGGGCCCTGGCTGCCCCTCCCCCGGCCCTGTCATTCCTGGGGGAGGGTCCACAAGCCCAGCTCCAACCCTTCCCCTTCCTTCCCAGCCTTAACATGCCATGTCCTCATCACCCCACTCTGTCCCATCCCTTGCCCCTTGTCCCCAGTCAGGACAAGCCCTTTGCATGCGGGATTCGGGATAGAATCGCTCTACACTGGGCTATAGAGAGATCCCCACTGCCCTCAGTTTTCTGGGGGGAGAGGGTTGGGTTGAGCGCCTCTCCTCTCTTTCACCCATGCTGGTGCCCCTATCCCATTTCTCTTGCTAAGGATGTCTCTACACCTCCCTCTGCACAGCCTCAGTTCCTGAAGGCTAGAGATGAGGAAATAGGAGGGGTCATTCAATGAAGAGGTCAGCAACTCCTGGTCTGCAGGGATCAGAGAGGCAAAAGGACTTGTCCAAGGTCATGAACTTACATGATCAAATGGATAATAATAGCCAGCTCTTTGATTGAGGGCTTCCTATGTGCCAGGTACTTCTATAGGCACTTTACAGGTATTAACTAATTTAATTCCTACAGTAACCCGTGAAGAAGGTACCAGTATTATCCCCAATTTACAAATGAAGAAACTGAGGCACAGAAGTCAAAAATAGTTGCTCAAAGCCACACAACTAGTGGTCTGTACAGTTAGAACTTTAACCCAAAGCTATCCTGTGGTCCACGGCCACTCCCTCTTTTAGGCAGGGGATTCAGGGAACCCGCTCCTCCTCCTCTGCCTCCTCTTTCTCCTCCCACTACCCCCCACACCACAGTTGAACTGTCTGCCTCCAGGTTCATGATGGCAAACGATCCAATCAGAAAGAGGCATGTGCAAGGACTTGCCCAATCAGGAGCAAGGAGTTTGGAAAGCAGGGACCAATCAGAGAGGGTGACTCTGAAGGGCAGTCCAATGCAGAGTAGGTTTGAGTAGAGGGCTTGTGGAGGGACCAATCAAAGAGGTCAGAACAGAATACCACTGTACAATGCAAAGTGGGCTCAATGGGGCGTTGCTTTTGGTTTGGGGCCAGGCCTTTGAGGGGCGGTACAAACTGGGAGCCACCTCCTCTCTTTCCACCAACCTCCCCTCTAGGTTCCCACAGATCCAGGCTCCCTAGGCTTTTCCTGGGGCACTTCTCCCTGCTAACCTTGAATGTGAGCAGGGCTTATGTTGAACAGGTGAAGACTGGACGTTAGGTCGGAGCTGAGAGTGGGGTACCCAAACTAGACCTGAAGGGCCAGTGCCTAGGCTGAAAACTTGACGCTTTTGGAGTGGAGCCTAAGGTGGAGGGGTGGGGCTTAGGTGGGGGCAGGGCCCAGACTGAAGAAGTATGAATGTTATAAATTTTAGGGTGGTGTCTAAGGTAAAGGGGTGGGGCTTGGGCTGTGAGGGTGGGACCTAGGCTTGAGGGGTGTTATTTAAAATATTTATTTATTTATTTTTGGCTGCCTCGGGTCTTAGTTGCGGCATGCGGGATCTTTCCTTGCGGGTGCGCGGGCTTCTCTCTAGTTGTGGCCCGTGGGCTCTGGCCACGTGGGCTCTGTAGTTGTGGCATGCGGGCTCTGTAGTTGTGGCCTGCGGGCTCCAGAGTGCGTGGGCTCTGTAGTTGTGGCACATGGGCTCTCTAGTTGTGGTATGTGGGCTTAGTTGCCCCGCAGCATGTGAGATCTTAGTTCCCCGACCAGGGATGGAACCCGTGTCCCGGGCATTGGAAGGGGGATTCTTAACCACTGGACCACCAGGGATGTCCCGAGGGGTGTTATTTATTTAGGTCAGATAGGGCAGGGATTTTGCTGGGAGGTGGGGCCTTAGAGACAGAGGGTGGAGCCTATGCTTGGGGGCGGGGCCTAAGTTGTTGAAGAATTAGATTGGATCTCTATTAGCTGGTCTAGGTCAGGAATTAGGGCCCCAGGGAAATAATCACACTATCAGCTTCTGCCTGTTGCCCTGTTTTTCAGGCCAACTCACATTCCCTGACCTCATGGGGCATTCCCCTGCCTCTGGGGTATATCCCTCCCCTTGCAGGGACCCCAGGCTGGGAGATCCTGTTTATTCCTGAGTGTGGGCTCTCCAGTGAGTCTGAAGCAGATCTAGCTTCCAGACCCTCTCCTAAGAGGAATTCAAGAACACATGTTTACCGAGCACCTACTGGGTGCCAATTACTACTCTGGACACTGGAGAAAATTGGTGCCCATGCCACCTCCCTCAGGTGGCTTACATTTCAATGACTAGACAATAAGCAATAAACAAATAAGTAAACAATAAATAGGTAAACAAACAAGCAAACAAGAGTATTAGCAAGAGTGATAGGGCTATGAAGGAAATAAAATGAGGTGATGGGATGATAGAAATGGTGGGACCCATTTGAGTTTTTTTTTTTTTTTGCTGCCTCTTTAGTCTCTAGAAGAGTCCTCCGGTTTTTTCTCCACCAACGTTTATCATGAAGAATTTCAAACATACAGAAAAGTTGAAATAATTTTACAGTGAACACCCATATATCCACCACCTAGATTCTACCATTAACTTTTTTTTTTTTTTTTTTTGGCTGCGCCATGTGCCATGTGGGATCTTAGTTCCCTGACCGGGGATTGAACCCATGCCCCCTGCATTGGAAGCTTGGAATCTTAACCACTGGACTGGCAGGGAATTCCCTACCATTAACGTTTTGACTGTACTTGCTTTATCACATAGCCATCCATCTATCCATCCATTGATCCATTTTTATTTTTAAAGTATTTCAAAGTAATCTGCAGACATCAGGAGAATTGGTGGTGGTGAGGATGTAAATTGGTCGTGGGAAAGAGATCTCTGAAGAGATTACATTTGAATTAAGAATTGAATGAAAAGATGGGATCAGCCATGGAAGGGGAAAAGAGTGCAAAGGCCAAGGGGCTGGAATGAGGTGGTATGTTGGAAGAAGATAAAATTCATTATTGAGGCTAAAAGACAAGCGTGGTCAGGGATGAGGTCAAGAGGTGGGCAGGGGCCAGAGCTCACAGGGCCAGATATGCTCTGTGAGTGAGGCTGTCACTGCCTGGGCTCAGGCTCTTTGTTTCTCCATCTCTGTATACCTTTGTGTCTCTTATTATTGACTTCTCACCGCCCCGGCCCCTTCCACTCCCGTCTACCCCAGGGCTGCCCTCACCCTCTTTCCCCTTCACCTCCACCTTGTTCTGACATTTACCATCTGTGTGACCTTAGGCAAGTGACTAAACCTCTCTGTGGCTCAATTTTCTTCATCTGTAAAATGGGGATAATAATGCGACTTCCTCATCTGGCTGCTGTGAAGAGTGAATGGAGTCATATATGTGAAGCCCTTAGATCCACTCCTGGTACATAGTAGTGTTGGACACGTGTCCACTTTTGCTGTTGCTGTTATTATTCTCCCACATCTGTCCTCCCAGCCCTGATCCTCCACATCCTGGCAGGGAGCACCAAATACCAGGGTGAGAGGTGGGGATGGTGCCTGGGTGGTGGTGGTAATGGTGGTGGTGATGGTGAAATCTAAAGACTAGGGGGTGGGAGGTGGGATTGTGAGTGTCCCCAGGGGGATCTAATGGTTGTGAGTGGTTCACTAGAGCTTCACTAGAGGGAGGTTCACTAGAGGGAAGCTCTGCAGAGATGCCCTTGATCTGGGGGGCAGGGCAAGCTCCATGTGATGATGTGGCTAGGAAGAATTTAGGGAAGGGGTTTAGGGGAAGACCTTGGAATCCAAATGGGATTCAAAATGGGAGGGATTTGGGCCACCAGGAAGCTGGGGAATTGCAATAAGACAGATTTTGAGGGGAGGACTTGCTGGGTTTAGGGGCCAGTGAATATCTCAAAAAGAGGTGGAAAGTGGCCTGAGATACTCAGTGGGAGAGGGGCTGGGGGTCAGCTATTTGATACGAGTTGGGCAAAGGGGTCTGAACAAGGAAGGAACACGGCATTCTGGACTCCACAGAAGTCACAGGGAGGGGGAAGGGTCTTCAGGGTTCAAGAGAGAGAATTGGAATGGGGAGGAGGCTGGGTCCTCAGGAGGGCAGCACTGGTGGGGATGATGATCAAGAATCTGGGGCAAATTGGGCATTCTGTAAACCAAGGGGTGCCTTGGAGGGGAGGACGGTCTGGGATCTAATGGGGGTAATCAGGTACATTTAGGGTCTCCCATGGGGGTAAGAGACATATTTGGGCCTCCTAGATGTTAGACGTGGTCTGGAGTTCCTATTGGGGGCAGGGAATGGTTTGAGGTTGAGAGGTTAGAAGGACATAGGGGGTCCCCAGGAAGGACTGGGATATGGTTTGTGGTCCTGAGTGGCTGTAGAACATGGTTTGGGTCCCCAAAGGGAGTAAGGCACGATCTGGGGTCTCCCTGGATGTTGACATATGGTCTGAATCTTCTCTGGATGTTGGGGTGTGATCTGGGGGCCCTGAGTGATGGGGTGTGGTCTGGGGTCCACCTGAATGTTGGGGTATGACTTAAGGTCCCTGATGGGGGTGCTGTGGATCCCCTTGGATGCTGGGATGTGGTCTGGGGTCCCCTTAGATTTGGGGGTACAGACTAAGGTCCCTGATGGGTTTGGGGCAGAATCTGAGGTCACCAAGGAGAGTAGGACATGATTTGTGGTCCTGGGTGGCTGAGGAACATGGTCTGGGTTCTCACAGGAGGTAAGGTATGATCTGGAGTCCCCCTGGGTATTGGGACACGATCCGAGGTCTCCACTGGGGCTTCAAGGGTTCCCCATGCCAGTCCGGGCGTGGTCTGGTGGTCTCCGGGGAAGCCGGCAGGGCTGGAGGTGGGGCTGGGGAGGGGTTGGGGGCGGGCCGGCAACTCCGCAGGGGAGAGGGGTCTGCAGCGGGCCCAGGGGCGAGGGTCGGGGGCGTGTGGCCGCCCCGCCCGGCCCCTCCGGTCGGCGTCCCCTCCCCGCTTGCGGCGGTGTTGGCGGCGGGGCTCCGGCGGCGGGCGGTGCGGAGGGCGGAGCTCGGCGGCGGCTCGGGAGGGAGGGTGGGAGGCGGGAGGGAGGCGGCCCCGCGGCCCCGCGCCCCCTCCCCCGGCCCTCCCCCCACCATGGCGCGGAGCGAGGCAGCGGCGGCGGCGGGGCCGGGCCCGGGGCCCCCCCTTGACTGGGTGAGCGCGGCCCGCAGCGGCCGGGGAGGCGGCGGGCGGGGGCGCCGGTGTGAGCGCCGGTGTGAGCGTGCGAGCGTGTGAGTGTGTGTCCGCGGCGCTGCGGCGGGCCCGGCGTGCGCTCGCGCGGCCCTCTGTGTGCCCGGCGCCGGCGTGTGCGGCGCCCTGCTTATGTGGCCATCCGGGTGTGTGCCGGGTGTCGAGCCGAGGTGCTGTGTCCTGCCGTGCGTGTGTGCCCCCCGGGTGGCTGCCCCTCCTGCTGTGTGTCTGGGGGGGCTGTCGCGCGCCCATCGGAGGGGCTGTGTGCAGGTGTGTGTGCGTGGGTTGTGTGCCCAGGTGTGAGTCCCCCACCCCACCCCCCCGCAGCTAGTGTGTTCGCGCGGCTAGCTGCGTTGGGTGTTTGTGTCCGGGTTGGATGTCCATCCCAGGGTCTGTGTAGCCGGGTGTGCCCTCTTGGGTGTCCATTTGTGCGTGTGTGTGTGTGTGTGTGTGTGTCTGCGGGTTGTATGTCTCCGAGGGTGTGTGTCTGTGCGTCCATGTCAGGTTCCCGGCGGGGGCTGGGGCTCAGCGCCTCGTGGGGCCAGGCCTCTGTGTGGGTTTGGGGGAGGGGAGTTTGCCGCTCCCTCGGTCCATGTCAACTCCGGGGGGGGGGGGTCCTCGGCGGTCCTTGGGGGAGACGGCCATGTCTTCCCCTTCCCGGTGGCTGGGTGGGGGGGATGGGCAGCCGGTAGGTGGACAGATGGAGGGATGAGAGGCCGAGGGATGGACAGATGGGCCCTAGGGGAGGGACGCAGACCCGGCCCTTTCCCACCCATCCCACCCCAATCCCCCACCGGCCAGATCTCCGCAGATGGGGCCGGAGTTGCCTGCATCCAGATAGCCAGGCTGAGGTACCTTGGGCTGCTGGTGGGAGGATTGCCTTGGACCAATGCTCTACGACTCAGGCCCCCAACCCTCTGAGATTCGACCTGCTGAACTCTGACCTGGCTGGGGAAGGGTTGTGCTGGGAGGGAGGGATGTTAGGATTTCTTTGGCCTGGGAAGTAGGTGGGGCGGGGGTGCCTCAGGGCTGGGAGGCATGTGTGTCCATGACTGTGTGTGAGTGGGATTCTCTGCTTATCTGTTGACTGTGCCACTGCGGTTCAATATTTTGTGTGTATTTGTAAGTGTGTAAATCCCTCACAGGGCAGTTGTTTGAGCATGTCTGTTATGAGTGAACATCTGGGAGTGTCTGTGCAAAGGTGGATCTTTCTGTACCTGTGTGCTTGTTTGAGTATTTATCAGCCTTGTAAGTGTCTGTGCACGTTGTGGTTCTGTGTATGTGTGTGAGGTGTGTATTCGCAAGTGTGTGCATTTGTGCATATGTTGGTGTAGTAATGTATCAGCTTTGTGACCATGCATCATGGGGATATGTGAAGTTGCATGAGTGTGTTTGGGCATTTAAGAGCATGCACCTGTGTATCTCTGTGCGAGTGAGCATCTGTTATATGTGTGTGCCCCTGTGTGTTGGTGAGTGTGCAAGGGTAGATCTGTTATAGGTGCATGCACCTGGGGACACGTGGGTTTCACTGTTTGTGTGCATCTGTGTGTGAGTGTACAAGGGAAAAGGCAATATTGTATGTGTGGTTGTGTGTCGGTGTGTCAACCTTGAGGGTATGTGTCTATACTGTGAGTCTATTTTTGTGTTCACGTTGGTCTCTGGGGGTGGGGTTGTATATGTTCATACATATATTCAGGATGATATGTGCACATGTGCCTGTGTCCTTGACACAAGGCTGACCCCACTTATGGGCCCAGTGAATTGGGGCCCATGTGGCATGACCTGTGGTATGCTGGGATCCATGGATACAAGTGTGCCCACATCCTGGACCAAGAGCCTATTGAGGGCAGGGGGCACACAGATCATGCTGCTGTGTCCATGGAAATCCAGATGGAGAGTCGTGGGTTGTGGGCCCATGTGGGTTTTGGCATGTCCACACATGTTGGTGTGACAGTGGTGTGATGGTGAAGATGGGAATCTCTGGTCCTCCCCCATCTCCTGGTACTGTTCAGGTCTTTGAAGTTGGGGGACTGGGATGTGGATTCTGGAAGGAGGAGGCTGGGAGCCTAGAATCCTGGGTTTGAAGGAGAAGAGGGCTGGGGGGCCAGAGTCCTGTGTCTTGAGAAAGGAAGGAACTGAGACCTGGACTCTTGAATCTGAGGGAAGGGGAGGGTGGGGTTCTTAGCCTCTTGAGCCCCCAGAGGACAAAGGACAAAAGTCCTAGACTCTTGGGTTTTGGAGGGTGAACAGTCTTAGGCCCAGACTCCTTGGTTTCCAGAGATGACTTCCTGGGTCCACCTGAGACTCTGCAGAATCTGCAGCAGGAGAGCTGAGAGGCTGATCACACCAGGGACTTCCTTGGCTGAGATGGTCTCTGAGGCAGGTCTCCGGAGAAGAGCCAGAAGAATGTTAACAGTGTGGTTTTGTTCCTTTGCAGGTACTGGCCCAGGCCCTGATTCCCTGAAGAGAGGTGAGTGGGGGTCCCACAGGCTAGGGAGAGGGATGTGGAGTGACTGGGCTTGTTCTGAGCCAGCTGGAGGCCTCGAGCACTGCCTTGTATGGATTTCAGTAGCGGGTATGGCAGGGACCAGGTGCCCCCCAGGCTGGGGGGTAGTGACAAGGTCGGGAACATCGTGTTTGGGTAAGGGCTCAAAAGAACCATGGCATGGGTGGTAGGTGGCGGTCTCAGACCTGGAGGCATCCCCTTTCAGGATGAGTCAAGTGGTCGGAAAAGGGAAGTTTCCACATATCAGTAAAGGATGCAAAAGAGGTTCCTGACATGATATGACCCTGCATTTGGAGAGTGGCATGGATATGGTTTACCATTTTGTGTGTGTATGTGCATGTACGTGGGAAAATCTCCTGATAGTCAGACCTGCTGGTGGCTGAGAAAAAGCCAGAGAAAATGCTAATTTAACGCTAATAGCAGCTAACATTTATATAGTGTTTACTCTGTCAGCAACTACTCTAAGCGTGTTACAGTGTATTATCTCATCTCATCCTCACAATAATCCCATGAGGCAGGTGCCATCATCCTTGTTTTACAGATGAACACACTGAGGCACAAAGAGAGGAAGTCACCTGATTCAAGTGACACAGCAGGGAATTGGGGTGTGAACCTGGAAAGGTTGGGGCCAGATTCTGTCCGGCAAGGCTGCACTGCCTCTCGATGAATGTTAGCTGTTTTCAGTGTTATTATTACAGTTTCAACTTGAGTCCCACCCAAGCTGTGGGACTTCCCGTTGCATAGATTGTGGTTCTGAGCCCTAGAGAACCTACTGCCAAGCAGGTACAGAGCTGGGCCTTCTACCTTGGGAGCGCCACCTCCCAGGCCAGGGTTTTCTGTCCGATGTAGAGCAGTGTCCTGGAGGGAGTGCAAGACGAATTAGTGGGGGGCCTCAGAGATGGTGGGATGCCCTGACTTTGCCTTTTTCTCTCTTCAGCCCCATCACCGTCTCCCTCAGTCTCTCTCTTTCTTCCCGTGTTTATCTGTCTCTATAACACTCTTAGTTTCTCTTCCTGTCTCTCCCCCTCTCCATCTCTGTGTCTCAGTCTCTCTTTTCTGTGTGTGTCTCCTCCACCCAGTTTTTCTGTCTCTCTTTGCTTCAGTCTTACTGTCTCTTCACCTTTCTTTCAGATTCTTTCTCTTGTTGTCTCTTTGTCTCTCTCTCTGAATCTGTCTCTCTGTAACTGTGAGTCCATCTCTCCCTCCCCCTCGTCTCTCTCTGTCTCTTGGTCCCTTCTCTGTGTCCACAGTCCCCTCCCCATGGGCCGAAGGATCAAGGCCACATCAGGCCACAGGCCCCAAATGCAGATTCCTGGGAGGTGGGCCAGCAGGGACTGGGGCATGGGGTGGGGTGAAAACAGTTTCAGGGACCCCCCCCTTCCCATCCTTTTCTCTTCACCCCCCACCCACCCTGTGTTGTGATGGGAGCTGACATGTCGTGGGCTGCAGCTGCCGCAGGGGGAATCCCCGCCGGAAGGTTTTGCCTGGAGCAGAGGCACAGCCTGATTTTGTGTGTGTGAGTGTGAGTGTGTGTGTGTGTGTGTGTGTGTAGGCATATATGGGGCCTTGTGTTGTGCCCATTAATGTGAGCATGAAAGTCTGCCCCCTGCGTGGGAGCTCAGCAGAGCCCAGGATGAAACCAGGCTCAGAGAAAGACTTCTCAAGACTGAGCAGGGAGACTAACGTGTTTTTCTCAGCCCCTCCCACCTTCAGACCCCCTCTGCTACAGCCAGAGGTTGGGGGGGGGGGCGTGTATTACCCTTAACATTTACTGAATACTTACTGTGTGCCAGGCCCCATGCTCAGTGACCCCTATGAATGAGTTCACTGAACTCTTGCAGCAACCCAATGAAGACAGTACAATTATCAGACCATTTTGCAAATCAGGAAATTATGGCCTAGTTAGGGAAAATCATTGGTTTGGGGTCACAGAGCTAGCAAGTTGGGGAAGCCAGGACTTGAACCTGAGTCTATTTGATCTCAAAGCCCTTGCTCTTAATAATAGTGCACATTTCTATGTCTGGCACATATTGGACATGATGATAATAATAATAATTATCCACGTATATGTATTGAACACATTTTATGTGCTGGGCACTGTTCTGAGTATACCATGCTCATTAATCTATTTAATCCTCACAGAGGTAAGGCCTGTTTTTATCTCCATTTTACAGATGAAGAAACCGAGATTCAGAGAGGTTCAGACACTTGCCCGAGGTCACACAGCTAGTAAGTGTCAGAGCTGGAATTTGAACCCAGGGAGTATGGCTTTGAAATCCATGACTTTAAGCCCTAGTCAGCAGTGATTTTTCAAAATATATCGTGGGTAGTGGAAGACCCAGGCTGGGCCAGATGACATCCCTCTGGTTGGGAGATTATAAGAGGTCTGGGAGCTCCTAGAAGAGGGGCAGAGGTGGGGGTAGGACACTCAGAGGTGGGGCAGTGGTAATTTACCAAGCAGCATGGAAATACTGTTATCTATTAACAAGTGCATGCCAGCTGATGATCAGTCTTGTCACTATCCTATAGGACCCGCTTGTCAGGAAGGGAGGGATCTGGGTCGGACTCCTAGCAGGAAATCCCAGGGTGGCCAGGCTGGTGGTCAAGCCCTACGCCTGGGTGACCCTTCTCCTTCCTTGCAGATCTCACCTCCCACTCCTCCCATCTTCCCCCTGCACCATGGCTCCAGGCCCATTCTCCTCGGCTCTCCTCTCGCTGCCGCCTGCTGCCCTGCCCTTTCTGCTGCTCCTCTGGGCGGGGGCATCTCGAGGCCAGCCCTGCCCCGGCCGCTGCATCTGCCAGAACGTGGCGCCCACGCTGACCATGCTGTGCGCCAAGACCGGCTTGCTCTTTGTGCCGCCGGCCATCGACCGGCGCGTGGTGGAGCTGCGGCTCACCGACAACTTCATCGCGGCCGTCCGCCGCCGAGACTTCGCCAACATGACCAGCCTGGTGCACCTCACCCTCTCCCGGAACACCATCGGCCAGGTGGCGGCCGGCGCCTTTGCAGACCTCCGCGCCCTCCGCGCCCTGCACCTCGACAGCAACCGCTTGGCGGAGGTCCGGGGCGACCAGCTCCGCGGCTTGGGCAACCTCCGCCACCTGATCCTCGGCAACAACCAGATCCGCCGGGTGGAGTCGGCCGCCTTCGACGCCTTTCTCTCCACCGTGGAGGACCTGGATCTGTCCTACAACAACTTGGAGGCCCTGCCGTGGGAGGCCGTAGGCCAGATGGTGAACCTGAACACCCTCACGCTGGACCACAACCTGATCGACCACATCGCCGAAGGTACCTTCGTGCAGCTTCACAAACTGGTTCGCCTGGACATGACCTCCAACCGCCTGCATAAACTGCCCCCTGATGGGCTCTTCCTGAGGTCCCAAGGCCCCGGGCCAAAGCCACCCACGCCGCTCACGGTCAGCTTCGGCGGCAACCCCCTGCACTGCAACTGCGAGCTGCTCTGGCTGCGGCGGCTGACGAGGGAGGATGACCTGGAGACGTGCGCCACCCCTGAGCACCTCACCGACCGCTACTTCTGGTCCATCCCCGAGGAGGAGTTCCTGTGCGAACCTCCGTTGATCACTCGGCAGGCGGGCGGCCGGGCCCTGGTGGTGGAGGGCCAGGCGGTCAGCCTGCGGTGCCGCGCTGTGGGTGACCCTGAGCCGGTGGTGCATTGGGTGGCACCTGACGGGCGGTTGCTGGGGAACTCGAGCCGGACCCGGGTCCGGGGGGATGGGACACTGGATGTAACCATCACCACCTTGCGGGACAGTGGCACGTTCACTTGCATCGCCTCCAACGCCGCCGGGGAAGCCACGGCACCGGTGGAGGTGTGCGTGGTGCCTCTGCCTCTGATGGCGCCCCCACCGGCCGCCCCGCCGCCTCTCACCGAGCCTGGCTCCTCAGACATCGCCACGCCTGGCCGACCTGGTGCCAATGAATCTGGGGCTGAGCGCCGGCTTGTGGCTGCCGAGCTCACCTCCAGCTCCGTGCTCATCCGCTGGCCAGCCCAGAGGCCCGTGCCTGGCATTCGCATGTACCAGGTCCAGTACAACAGCTCCGCAGATGACTCCCTTGTCTACAGGTGGGTGCTGCAGTCCCAGGACCTCCTCCCACCCCAGGGGCCCTCCCTCCCATCTGCCAGCTCACTAGGCCTTCTTGCTCAGCTGGGGTTCTAGATGGGTATGTAGGGTGGTCTCTGGCTCTCATTTGCCATATTTCCTTCTCTCTCTCTTTCTGTCTCACTGTCTTTGTGTTTCACGCATTTTGCATATCTTCGTTTAGCACCCACATTAGCCAGACCAGGGCTGGGCACTGGAGTTATAACTGTGAATGCGCCCAGCATGATCCCTGCTCTCATGGGGCTCATGGTCTACATCACTGCTCGCCAAAGGTGTCTGATTGTCTACCTTGTCAGTTAAACATTCTAGAGCACGAAATATACTCACACATATATATTTACAGTTACATTTATATTTGGAAATTATATACCAGTGCTACTGTATCAACACATTGGGTACATTATAGAAACAGAAAAGTATGAGAAAAAGATATAAATACAAATTATTTCCACCATCCATTGGGTTAGAAGCCATTGCCCCGGTGAGGACAGACACGTATGGTGTAGACAGATGTTAAAGAGTTACTTTCCCCCATCATCTGTTTTTCTCTTGTTCTCGCCGTGTCTCTGTCTGTCTGTACCTTCTCTCCCTCCTGCCCTCATGAGGCACTAAGCTCCTGCTCTGTGCTGGGCCCTGAGCTGGGTGCAGGGGACACAGGGAGACCAAGAGAGCAGTCCCTGCCCTCAGGGAGCTCACAGCCCAGAGGGAGGAGGCAGATAGTACACGATGAATTAACAGCCTTGGCCTTGCGTTGCCTCTCCAGCTGGGTAGTTTGTGAGTGTGGCTCACAGCCACAGACCTGGCACACAGTGGGCGTTTGATAGGTGGTTGTGGACTCTGTGGACGTCTCTCCTTCATCCTGGCTCTGCCTCCCTTGGGCACACCGTAGAGTGCCCGCTGAATGCTTAATCCTGTGTTTGACTTCACTTGGGGGCGCCAGAGGGGGTGGAGCCATTTCCCCACCTGTGGGCAACCCCAGATCTTGGGGGTGCTCAGACCTGCACTGAGAAGTCTGCCTCTTGGGCTCCATCTTCACCTTGCCCAGTGTTCTCTTGGCCACGGTCCTGGCACACAGTAGGCACTTTCCCGTTGTTGGTTGAATGAGTAGATGCCTCCCTTTTCTCTTGTCTCTGTCATCCTCATTTTCCTCTCTTTTTGAATCTGGTCACCAAACACTGAATAAATGCCTACTGCATGCCAGTTTCCATGCTGGGCCCGGGCCTACCGAGATGGATCAAACACTGGCCCAGTCTTACAAACATTAGGGCAAACAAATGAACAAAACAAAAACTTTTATAAGGTACTACCAAGGATGCTACTCCCTTCGACCTTCCCAACTCCGCTGTGAGGCAGCTATGATCCCCCCTCCCATTTTACAGACAGGGAAAGTGAGGCTCAGTTGGGGGAAGTCACTTGCTCAAGGTCACACAGAAAGAGGCAGAGCCAGGATTCTGGTTCTTACCCTTCTAACTCCTAATTCTGCCCTTTTTACATTGAACACATGTTTATCGAGCACCTACTGTTTGCCAGGCAGGGATTAGGGGAGATGGATAATACATTTCTGTAAACAGCTCTTGGTTTCTGTGATTCTCCACCTCTCTCTTTCTCTTTTCCTTCTCTCTCTAACCCATGGTCACTATATGATGGAGTGGAGGGAGATTTACAGGTCCACAGACCCTGCATGTATGCCGACGTTGATGGCCCTCTGTCTCCAGCTGGGCAACAGACCCTGGGACTCTTCCCTTCCCTGTAGGGCCACAGTTCCAATCCTCCGTCCCCCATTGCAGGCGCCTGTGCTACAGCACTGCAGGGGTTAACTTCCTCACTGCCGCCATGGGCGGAGGTGACAACCAACCAGAAGCCTGCTCTGCTGCTTGCTTGGGTCTTACAGCCAATTAGAGACACATGGGCTCAAGCTTTCTTAAGGAGCCAGCCTCTGTCCTTGAAAAGGGGGGAGTCCCTAGCAACTGGTTATTTTGGGGGAAGGAGCAAAAGGAATCCAAGGCTCTTTGAGAAGGGATGATGAGAGGAAGAGGAAGACTTACAGCCAGGGGCCCAAGGTTGGATGGGGTGGGGGGGGCAGTGGTCTGTGAAATGGCAGGCAGGGGGAGAGTCGGAGAGGTGGTGGGCCTTTATGAGGTGGTGAGGGCCTTACTTGAAGTCTTTCGGTGGGAGGATGGCTCTTGGTGGTGGTGGAACCTTCTGGAGGTGGAGGAACTGAGGTGGGTTTCAGGACCAGAAGGTGGCCTGGCTAGAACTGAGGTGGGTTTCAGGACCAGAAGGTGGCCTGTAGAGATGGGGGCATGGCCTTTAGAGGAGGTGGCGCTCCTGCAGCATAGTCCCCACGCAGATGAAGAGGCGGTTCTTGTCTCTGGTGACCCACTAAGAGCTTTGTGGGAGAGGAGAGCTTGTGAGATTGAGTGCATGCAAATCTATGTGGATGTGGCAGTCCCAGGTTAGCCGAGGCTGGACATGGAAGGGATGTGCCCAACAGAAGAGGGGCAAGGCCTAGTGGGAATGGTCTTATAGATGCGGAGGAGCACAACTGAGCCACAGCAAGGGTTACTGGCCAGCATCGTGTGGGACGTAAGCTGTTAATGAAATTATTAAGTGCCAGGCTTTGGGTATGTTAACTCATCATACTTCACGCCATCTCTATGGAGTAGGAATTGTTAATGCCCCCATTTGGGGGAAATGAGACACAGAGAGGTTATGAAACTTGCCTGAGGTCACAGAGCTAGCAAGGAGCAGAAGAGAACTCAAACCCTGGCATCGTGGCTCTCAGACTTTGTCAGCTTAACCACTTCTCTACACTGCTGCTCATTTGAGGGCAGGGGCCCATAGCAAGAAAGGAGCATGCTTTCTTGGCTACATTTGCCCCAATTATGGATGAAACTTACCGGGGGGCATGATTTAGTGACTTCAGGCAGTATAGGGGCAGGGCGTGCACAGAGTGGTTGCCTTTGTTACCTGGACACGGTGCAGGACATGCAAAGAGTGGACATGGTCCTAGGCACAGTAGGGGAGCCATCTCCAGTGGACCGTTGTGGGGTGTGGCTTGGAAGGCACCTGTCAATCAGAAGGGAAGTGGCCTTTAGCCCTGGCCCCTTGTAGGCGGAAATATATAGTTGAGGGGCTTGGAAATTGTCCTAGAAGATAGATGCAGCTACGAGATGTGTATACCCAAGGATGTACAGATGAGGGGGAGTGGTCTGTATCATGGTTTCCCCGAAAGGACAGGAATGTGTAGAAGAGAGGAACTAGAAGAGCACCCATTGCCCCAGTAGGAGTAAGACGGGGTGTGAGGTGACCTCATTGTCCACTTGAGTGAGGGTGGGGCATGCAGGTAAGGGGGCGTGGCCTGTAGCATCCATCCCCTTAAAGGTGGGAATATGTAGATAAGAACGCTTGAATGGCATTTGTCCTAGTAGGAATGAGACACTGCTAGGGAGCATGCCCCTTGAGGGCAGGGCATAAAAACTGTAGCATTCCTCCCTGGCAGGGGCCAGGATATGTAGATGAGGGTAGATGAATGGCTAAAATTATCCTAGTAGGTGATGAGACACGGACAGGAGGTGGGTCTGAGGGTGGGGCATGCAGGTAAGGGGCGTGGGCTGTATCAAAAGTCCTGAGAGGGTGAGAATTTGTTGCTTGAATGGCTGCTGTTGTCCCAGTAGAGGGTGAGACACCGGTAGGGATGTATCGTTTGGTCCTCCCGGGTGGGACATGCAACTGAAGCAGCGTGGTTCAGAGTGGAGCTAACCCCGCGCTGATCCCGCCCCCTCCCGCAGGATGATCCCATCCACCAGCCAGACCTTCCTGGTGAATGATCTGGCAGCGGGCCGCGCCTACGACCTGTGCGTGCTGGCCGTCTACGACGATGGGGCCACGGCGCTGCCCGCCACCCGAGTGGTGGGCTGCGTGCAGTTTACCACGGCAGGGGATCCCGCGCCCTGCCGCCCACTGAGGGCCCATTTCTTGGGCGGCACTATGATCATCGCCATCGGGGGTGTTATTGTCGCCTCCGTCCTCGTTTTCATAGTTCTGCTCATGATCCGCTACAAGGTCTACGGCGATGGGGATGGCCGCCGAGTCAAGGGCACCTCCAGGTCGCCTCCGCGGGTCAGCCACGTGTGCTCTCAGACCAACGGCGCAGGCGCAGGCGCAACACAAGCCCCGCCCCCGCCGGCGCAAGACCGCTACGAGGCGCTGCGCGAGGTGCCACCTTCGGCTGCTGCGGCGGTGGCTGTCGAGGCAAAGGCTGTGGCGGCCGACACGGCTTCCGCGGAACCGGAGGCGGTCCTTGGACGCTCCCTGGGTGGCTCAGCCACCTCGCTGTGCCTGCTGCCGTCCGAGGAAACCTCCGGGGAGGAGTGCCGGGCCGCTGCGGGCCCTCGGAGGAGCCGTTCTGGGGCCCTGGGACCGCTGGCTTCGGCGCCCCCCACTTTAGCTCTGGTTCCTGGGGGAGCCCCGGCCCGGCCGAGGCCGCAGCAGCGCTATTCGTTTGACGGGGACTACGGGGCGCTCTTCCAGAGCCACAGTTACCCGCGCCGCGCCCGGCGGACAAAGCGCCACCGGTCCACGCCGCACCTGGACGGGGCCGGAGGGGGCGCGGCCGGGGACGACGGAGACCTGGGGCTGGGCTCCGCCAGGGCGCGCCTGGCCTTTACCAGCACCGAGTGGATGCTGGAGAGTACCGTGTGAGCGGCGGGCGGGCGCCGGGACGCCTGGGTGCCGCGGACGATCGCCCAGCCGCCCGGACGCCGGGGCAGGACTCGGGGGACAAAGCGCCGAGCTACGACGTCGGACTGCAGGGGAGGCGTGCCCTTCTCCTCCCTGGAGGGGGTGGGCGGCCTGGGCTGCGGCTCGAGGTCACGCCCCCGCGCTCAGGGGGGTTTGAGGGCGGGCCGCCGAGCTCCCCTCCCCCACGGACTTTAAGCCCCCCTCCTGCCCCTCCCCCCGCGCGCTCGCGGACCTCGCTGGAGCCGGTGCCTTACACAGCGAAGCGCGGGGAGGGGCAGGGCCCCCCCGACACTGCAGCACTGAGACACGAGCCCCCTACCCCCGCCCGGGACACGGGGCAGGGGCGAGGGACCCATTTCTTGTATCTGGCTGGACTAGATCCTATTCTGTCCCGCGGCGGCCTCCAAAGCCCCCACCCCCACCCCATTCAATTCCCTGGTCCCGTCGGGTCTGGCTTGGGGTGCCCCTTTCTCTGTTCCCTTCGTTTGTCTCTGTCCCGCCCTCTGTCGTCTCTGTCTTACGTCCTTCCCTGTTTGTCTCTCATTTCTCTGTCCCGTCATCTCTTCTCCCTCTGCACTCCCGTATTGCGTCCAGCCTCCTTGTCTCTCCAGATTATATCTCCCCAGTACACATTCTCCCGGGCAGGTCCCACTGGAAGGACCAGACTCTCCCCTATTCCTTCCTCTTAACCCCCAAATAAATCCCCACATGAACAAAATCCAAAACCAAATCCCCCTCCCTACCGGAGCCGGGACCCTCCGCCGCAGGAGAATTAAACATTTTTCTGTGTCTGAGGCCGCTCTGCTGACCTCTGTGTGTGTCCATGTGTCTTGGGGAGGTTGAGGGGGAGGGTGACCTAGATTACAGCATAAGGGCTCTTAAGTGAGACTGAACGTAGGACAGCTAACTGGGCCCAGGGAGATTTGCAGACAGTTTCCTACCCTCTGAGAGACTTAGAGGTGGGGAGTAATATGTCAAAAACAAAACCAAACCCCAAATGGCACAAACAATAGCTAAGGTTTAGTAAGTGCTTGCTGTGTGCCAAACACTTAATTCGTTTAATCCTCACAACAGCCCTAGGACATCAGTACCATTATCCCATTTTATAGATGAGTAAATTGAGGCCCAGAAGTAAAGTAACTTGCCCCAGGTCACATAACCAGAAGGTGGCAAAATTGGGATTTAAAAAGGCAGGCAGGCTTCTGAGTCTTTAGTGCTGAGCAGCTAGGAAGTGTTCATTCTACACACAGGCATTGTGCTAAGCACAGCTCATCTCTCCAGGGTCGGACGGCTGTTGGAGGCAGATGCATTTGGCCCCATTTTACAGACAGGAATCTGCACCCAAGAGCGGTGAAGTCACGTGCCCGAGGGTCCCCTGGTGAAGAAATTGGAGAGCTGGCAGTTTGACCTCAGTATCTGTTCCTCACCACTACCAAATGTGGCCTCTGATGTCTGTCTGGAGGCTGGGGAGTGGCCCCAAGGACCTTAGTTAGCTGAGCATGGGTATCCAAAGCCAGCCTGGTGGGGGAGGGGACGAGGGAAAGGGCTCATTGGTCATGCTGTCTGGAATCTGAGGGCTCTTAGGTAGAGAAGGGGTCTGCTTAGGGCGCAGGGCTTGGTGTGGGGAGGGGAGTTTCTCAGGTGAGGGTGTGAGCTGTGGCTGGGGAAGGGAAGTTGTTTTGGCGGGTGGGCCCTGCAGTGAAAACTCTTTCCCCATCCTGGGGAAGAAGGAAGAAGGCCTCATGCCAGCCAGGGGCCTCCTGAGGCCTGGGGAGGAGGAGAGAAAGACAGAAATAGAAACAGAGCAGGAGGGAGGGGAATGGATCTGGGCAGACAGGGTGGGAGGCAGCAAGGGCAGAGACACCATAGAATCACAGGCCAGAATCACCCAGTGGCCTAGCCACACTTATCTATCTCAGTCATCACGACTCCTGGGTACTGAGGGCTTCCCACACACCAGGCACTGTGCTCACAAACCCTCCCTGATGCATGAATAGAGAGTGTGCAGCTCAGCCCTGGCACATAGCACTCACAAAATGGGCTTACTCAGGCAGTAAGCATGATTACATCTATACTCTGCAACAGATGTGTGCGGTGTGTGCACCCTCTTATTTATTTATTTATTTTTGGATAGGTAAGAAGTGGATTTACTTAGAGAGAAACACACTCCACAGACAGAGTGTGGGCCATCTCAGAAGGCGAGAGGCCTTGTGTACCCTCTTTTTTTAGATAAGGAAACTGAAGTTCAGAGAGGTAAGGACTTGCCCAAGATCATGCAGGCAGTAAACGGCAGAGCCATGATTGGAAAGTTTACTGCCTCCAAATCCTGCACACCTAACCGTCTGACTATATTGTCTCTGATCCACCTGATAAAGCTTTCTTGAGCATGTACTATGTACCTGGCCCTGTGCAGGGGATACAACAGTGAACAAAATAGACAAAACGAGAAACCCCTGCCCCATGGAGCGTATATTCTAGAGGCAGGAGACAGTAATCAAGCAAGTAAATAATGAGTGTCTGGTACTGAATAAGTGTCACGTTGCGAATGAAAACAGGATGATGGGATGGGATGACTGAGAGGCTTACTTTAGGTTAGAAGGTCAAGGAAGGTGATGTTGGAGCTGAAGAAATCCACTGTGGGAAGAGCCAGGGAAGAGCATTCCTGGCAAAGAGAACAGCATGTGCAAAGCCCCTGAGGCAGGAGTGTCCTTGGTGTGTTGGAGGTGTAGCGTGTCTGGACTGGAATAAGGGGGAGAGTGAGAGGAGAGCAAGTGGGAGAGGCAAGCAGGGAGCAGGTTCTGCAGAGCCTTGTGGGCTGTGGTCAAGAGTAAAGATTTTATTCTCAGAGCTGTGGGAAGCCAGTGGAGTGTTTTCAGCTGGGGCAGTATATGGCCTGATTTCCATGGAGAATCCAGCTTTGAGCAGGGTGTGCCTGTCTTCAAAACAAAATCAGGAACTGCCACCTCAGAACTTGGCATCCACCCATTGGCATATTTGGAGCCCACATGGTCCCTGGTTCAGCCCTTTGGATGACAGCCATCACCTTCCTTACCCTGTAACTTCAGGTCTTTCATTTAACAGAGGAGTATTTATCAATGCCAATGACATGGTTGTTTTTGTTTTTTCCCCAAATTAAGAGCTTTAAACCCAAGAACAGGTACATTAGGTGAGAGAGGGGAGTATTGGAACATCTGCTCTGTGCCCTGGCCCTGTGATGGGCACTGGAGACCCAGCAGTGACCAATTGGTCAACAGTGACTGATTGACCAAGACAGCTCCGGTTCCTGCCCTCTTGGAGCTCAGGCAGACAGATGGCAATAGGGTTGCGATGGGAGAAACATAAAGCCTATCAGAGCCCAGAAGAGCTGCCTTACCCTGCCTGGAAGTTCAGGGAAGTGTATTTGAGTCTTGGTAGCAAGTGACAGGAAGTCAGCTTAACTGGATTAGGTGTAAAAAGTGTGCATTTGTTGGTTCATGTAGCTAGGAAGGAGACAATCAAGGGTAAAGCTACCAGGAACTTGGCCTTAGAGACTGGAACCCAGACTCAACTCCATCATGTCAGTCTTCCCATTCATTTCTCTTCTCTGCTTGTCTCAGCTCAGATTTATCCCCTTCAACTGCATGTAGTAGGGAAAATGGCCACTTATTTACAGACACAGACTCAATCCTTCTAGCACCATAGCCCAGAGGTAAAATGGCAAAATCTCCTCCAGTCCTAAATGAAAAAAAAAAATCCCAGGGAAGGGCTCTGATTGGCCTGACTGGGGACACATGCCACCCCTGCATTGATTGTGATATCCAAAGGAATGAAATGCTTTGACTGGCTAGGTTGGGGTCACATGTCCAGATCGTTTGGCCTGGGGAAGGGGGAGGTGCTAAAAATTTTAGGGTGAACCATATGAAATTGCCAGTTTTGTAGGTTAGAAATGGCAGAACATTGGCAATTTCATATGGTTGAACCTAAATAGTCACTGGAAAAGTAGGATGGGAAAACTTATTGGGCATATAAAAGCAATAGAAACCCCAGTGCTCCACTCAGAAGGATTTTTGGTGGAGGAAGTGATATTACTGAGACATAGGGAATGAATGGAAATTAGATGAAGATGTGGTAGTGGTGGGAGAGTAGTGGGGACATGTCCCAAGCAGAGGGCACAGCTTATGCAAAGGCTGTCATGAGGGAGGCAAGAGAAGACTGGTCACTTTACTCTGGAGATGGAGTGCTCTGGGCACACCTGAGTCTTATGTCCAACCAATGAAGGAATGGGAAAGGGGGGTCATGCCCCAAAGGAAAACTGAGAAGTTTTACCAGGTGAAATGGACGCTGGGCAGGCAAACCAAAATATATCCAGTTCAAAATTTCTTTGTTAGGCCTTGGCATCTCCAAGCAGAGGTTTGCAACCTTGTTTCAATTACAGCACTCATACTGAAAAGGGGTATATGCCTGAACTCAGACATGTCCTACATGATTCAAATTTTTATTATCAAATAATTGGTCTCTTTCTCTGGGTTCTTTGCTGGGCATACAGAGATGGATTTTTGAGGATACATTTGGCTGAAGAAACAAAACCCAATTAACATGACTCAAGATATTTGGTTATCTCATTTAATATGTCTGGAGTTGGGAGTTTGGAGCTGTTAATGCAACAGCTTATTGATATCACCAATGACCCATTCTCCTACTATTTTGTTCCACCTTCCTTAGAAGAATAGTTTCATATTCTAGGCTTGCTGCCTCATTGGCCACCACAGCTCCAGGTCTCTCATCCTTATACCAATGAACTAAGCGGGAAGGAAGGGAACAAATGGAAGAGTTTTCTTTGTGTTAGGGAAGAAAAAAATCCGAAAATAATAAAAATGACAGCAATAAACGCATATATGGGGCTTAACCTGTGCCAAGAATTGTTTTCAATTCTTTACATAAATTAACTCACTTAAGAAGCCCTTTAGTCTCACGGCCACTCCAAACTGCAGAGGCAAGTGATCCACACTGGGCCTTGTCCAATTTCGTGACCCACAGAATCTGTGAGCGTAATAAGATAGTTGTTGTTTTACTCCACTAAGTTTGGGGTGTTTGTTATGACTTGGAGGATACTGTTTGTGTGAAAGCTGGAGCCATGGCTGCCATCTTGAGACCGTGAGGTAGCCAGAGTAAGAATCAGTCAACAGAAATGGAAAGAACCTGGTTCCCCAATGACATTGTTGAATGAATGAATGAATGAGTTTTGGAACTGCCCTGCCAATGCACTTTTTTTAAAAAAAAATTAATTAATTAATTAATTTATGGCTGTGTTGGGTCTTCGTTTCTGTGCGAGGGCTTTCTCTAGTTGCGGCCAGTGGGGGCCACTCTTCATCGCGGTGCGCGGGCCTCTCATTATCGCGGCCTCTCTTGTTGCGGAGCACAGGCTCCAGACGCGCAGGCTCAGTAATTGTGGCTCACGGGCCCAGTTGCTCCGCGGCATGTGGGATCTTCCCAGACCAGGGCTCGAACCCGTGTCCCCTGCATTGGCAGGCAGACTCTCAACCACTGCGCCACCAGGGAAGCCCCCCAATGCACTTTTTACTGTGACATAATAAATTCATTTGTGTTCTATCCATTTGAGTTGGGTTTCTGACACATTATAGGATAAAGCATCCTGACTGATATAGACTTCCATCTGTCCTAGGTACATATGGAAAAGAGAGATATACAGTTCACACAGACAGGGAGAGATATATAAACATGTGCATAAGTACACACACACTTACACACACGTGGGCATGAACATGCTGTTATACATCTTCAGTTGGACTCAGGTTCGGGCAGATACTCACTTGGATGCATATACATACACATTCACAGAAGTCAGGCACACGCAAATATATGCAACCTGTCATCAATTTTGCCTGCACTACACAGACATCCACACTCAGTCACAGACCCACAGTCTCACACACACACACTCAAAGATTCACTTATCACAGAAGATTCCAATTCCTTACTGTTTATTTCTGCATATTATATAAAAGTAGAAAAAGAAACATTTCTTTCAGATCTGAGTCAGGGCTGCACGGGTGAGAAGAAATAACTTAAGGCAGGGCTGGGGTTAGTGCATAAATAAGGTCTGGGCTCCCAGATGGGCTGGGGTAGGTCCCAGTTCTCAGATGCACAGGTCTCCTCTGGCAGCACAATTCAGGTCCCAAGTGAGGAGGTGGAAGAGGATGAATGTGACAGAGGCCCTGAGGCCATCTTGAAACTCCTGTGGGGGAGATGAGAAGGTGGTTTCCCATTGCCCAGGCGTCAGCCTCCTCCTTACCCAGGGCCCAGGCATCCACCCTCTTCCTTGGTCACTCACCTTCTCTGGGGCCTCCTGGAGCCGATGCAGCCAGTACTGGAAGCGGCTCCTGGGGCCTGGAGCCTGCTGTGGGCTGAGCCTGGACCTGAGAACAGAGGAAGGTGGTGTGTGAGACAGGGCTTGGGACAGAGGGGTGAGGTCCCATCCGCCCAAAACCCACAGATATGGCCCCGGTGCCCCGAGCACTCACACAGGCCTGGAACTTGGAGTGGATGTGGTGCAGTGTGTGAAGTGGCTGGTCCAGGGTGTGGTCCAAGGATGAATTAGCCACCGTCCCCAGGACCCTTCAGTGTCAGGGCCAGCTCCGCCTCCAAGGCTGTGGGGTGCTCCTACACCTGAGGAGAGGTGAGAGAGAACAGGTGAGGTGGAAAGGTGAGGAAGGATAGGCAAGAAGGCCCAGTTAAGTGGGGACAGGTAGGGAGAACAGGGGAGGAGGGCAGGTGATATGAGACATATGAGGGGGACAGGTGATGGGACAGGTAAGAGGGAGACAGGAGAGGGGAACACATGAGGAAGGAGGCAGATGTAGGGGATGCAGGTGAGGCAGAATGATAAGGGAAGAGAAAAGTGAGGCAACAGGTAAAAAAGTGAAATGGGGACAAATGAAAAGTGATTCATGGGGGAGGTCACAGAGGTCTGAAGAGACGGGGATGGGAACGGATGAGAAGAGAACAGTTTGGGGAGGTAGGTGAGCGCGGGACAGTTGGCTGCATAGGTGAGAAGCATGGAGGAAGGAGGAGCGTTTGCTGGGAAAAGATCAGCGGAGGAAGATGACAAGGGACAGAGGTGAGAGCGGCGAGGAGGGCAGGTGAGAGGGGAAGAGGGAATCAGTGTTGAGAGTAGATGGTGACAAGGTGGGCAGGGCAAGGGGCACAGGCTGGGGACAGAGCCGGGAGAGAAAAGAAGAGAGAAGTGAGAAGGAACAAGGTAAGAGTGCAGGTGAGAGGGACAGGTGGGGGAGACAGGGAAGTGAGGACAGGCAGAGAGATGACAAAAAGGAACCCAGGGGAGGGACAGGGTCCAGTGAGCAGTTGGGGAGGCACAGGGGCCCAGGACAGATGAGGAGAGACCAGAGGGAGGGAAGCACAGGTGAGATAAAGGACATGAGGGGCCGCCTGCAAAGCCAGAAGAGCGGGGCCAGGTGAGGGCAGGCGGGCCTGACTCTCCCAACTCACCTGCAGCTGCTTCAGGTCCCGGGTCCTGGGGAAGAGGCGGGAGCTGCAGTTCCAGACCTTCTGCAAGAGCGACACTTCTCAGAGAGCAAGGGCAAGTTCAACCCACAACGGGAGGGACAGAGGCTAGCAGCAAGGATGAAGGTCTAGCAGGAGGGCTTGAGTTTAATCTACAGCAGAGAGAATAGATGTTAGTCATAGCCAAAAAACTAGAGGCTAGCCCGTGTAGCAGGAGGATAGAGGTTAGGCCAACAGTAGCAGGGCAGCAGGTTGGCTACGGTAGAAGGGGTAGAGGTTAGCCCACAACAGGGACTTACGAAGGCATCTTTGGCTTTTTTTTTTTTTTTTTTTTTTTTTGGCTGTGCCCTGCGGCTTGTGGGATCTTGGTTCCCTGACCAGGGATCGAACCCGGACCCAGCAGTGAGAGCATGGAGCCCTAACCACTGGACTGCCAGGGAATTCCCATCCTTGGCTTTCTTGAAGGCCACCAGCTCGCTTGGCAGCAGAGATTTGAACATGCCAATGTCGCAGCCCTTCCTGGTTGTGGTGGGGACAGGACATGCTCTAGCCAAGCCCAGCCCCATGGTTGTCACCAGAACTAGCATCAAGTCTGCAGCCATGGCCAAATCGCAAACTGCTTCCCCAGCTGTGCTTTTTAGCCAGGCTAAATGCGCAACCCTGGCTGAGGGCTTTGACTTTAAAAGGCATGAGTGGATGGGGCCAGCTGCTAAGCCAGGTGAGTTGACAGGTATTGGGGCGAGGTGAGCTCAGAGCTACGCCCAGAAGGAAAGAGAAACTGAAATCCCAGGAGGGAGCCTGAGAAGTTCCTGAACCTGGTTTAGGAAACCCTGGGATGTTGGGGAGCCCCTGACTGCGGCTGAGGCGGGAAGAGAAATGGGAAGCTGTCACAGCAGGGCAGGGGCTGGGGCGGGGTGTGTGTGGGCGGGGCTGCTGAAGCAGCAGAGAGGGAGCTTCCTCCACTGGTTTAAGCGTGTTCCACGAACTCATTCATATTAGGCTCCGAACATTCCCGTGAGTAGTTATTTTTATGATCACCCCCCATTTTACCAGTGAAGGAACTAGGGCACAGGAGGGTAAAGTGACTTAACTTAAGGTCCCACAGGTGTTTAATGGCAGAGCTGGGGTTTGAATGGAATCCCACGCAATTACTCCCTATTCTGTGTACAGCCAAAGCAGAAGATGGGAACCTCTGGGACTCACAGACGTCCAGCTTTCCTTTCTCTCCCTCTGGGTAGCATGAAGGGCTAGGAAGTTCCTCGTTTGCGGGGCAAGAGCACGTGCTGGGTACTGGAGGGGCTGCCTGGAAAGAAGGCAGTGAGGAGGGCTTCCAGAAGGCAGGCAGAGTCTGGTTGCTTTGCTATCATCATCCCCTGCGGTGATAATCATTGTGTAGCGAGAAGGGAATTGCTCTGATGTACAGGCACTTGATATTTTTCATTCCTGTATTTTTTTCTTGGCCCTTAGGTGCAGAAAGATACTAATCATACTCTTCGGATCATAATATAGAATCACGACTGGCCCATGAAAGACCCCCTAAGGTTTTACCCCCAGCCTCATACCCAATCCCTATCCCATCCCTCCCCTTCACAGACACCCACTTTAATGCGCTTGATACATAGCTGCGAAGATATATCTTTATACTTTGTGATTTTGTGTGTGTATATGTCTCCAATTTACATAAATGGGATTGGGCTATAAATCTTGTTCTGTTTCTTCCCCCTCTTTTTTTAAACTTAACAGTATGTTTCTGAGGTGTCTCCATGTAGTGGTGTACATCAAGCTCTCTGTTTCTCTTTTTTTTAAAAATAAATTTATTTATTTATTTTATTTTTGGCTGCATTGGGTCTTCGTTGCTGCGCGCGGGCTTTCTCTGGTTGTGGCGAACGGGGGCTACTCTCCATTGCGGTGCACAGGCTTCTCACTGAGGTGGCTTCTCCTGTTGCTAAGCAGGGGCTCTAGGTGCGCGGGCTTCAGTAGTTGCAGCACGCAGGCTCAGTAGTTGTGGCTCGCGGGCTCTAGAGCACAGGCTCAGTAGTTGTGGCTCACAGGCTTAGTTGCTCCGCGGCATGTGGGATCTTCCCGGACCAGGGCTCGAACCCATGTCCCCTGCATTGGCAGGTGGATTCCCAACCACTGCGCCACCAGGGAAGCTCCCAAGCTCTCCGGCTCTAACTGCTGTGTTGTATTCCATGGTGTGCCCACAGCACTCCTTCACTTATTTATTCCTCCAGTGATGGACATTTAGGTTGCCTCCAGCTCCCTATCACCATAAGGCTCACACACATCCTCTCTGCGGGAGGTTTTCTAGGCTGCTGTAGCCCCAAGCGGGTGCCCCCACCATATCGCTTCAGCTCATTTTCTCTCTCACTTGTACATCTGGTTCCCACACGCGCTGCCAGCTTCCCACCTCATGTGCCCGTATCTTTCTGCTTCTCCATCTGAGGTCTTTCTCCTGTGGGCATGCAGAACAGATTGGAAGTGCCAGGATTAATTCCCCAGGGGAAATCTTCAACCAGTGAGGGTCAGGAGTTTGTGATTAAATACTTTTGCCTCCCTTTTCCTCAGTGAGTCAATTCTGAGGTATGTTCTACATGATTTCTCAACTCCTTAGAGGGTCCTGGGTACCAATGAGCTCTAGTTGTTCACAGTGGTCACCCTTTCGGGGCTGGGACTAGGGTGAGGAAGCAAGGTGTCTAGGGTGCAAAATTTAAGGAGCCAGCCCCCCTCAGGTTCAGGTAAGCACCCTAGTTGCCTCACTTGCCTCACTCTAGTCCTCACTCTGCACCATTTATTGGCTTTTCCCCTCTTTCTTTAAAAAAAATTAAAAAAAAAAATTGGGGGCTGTGCCTCGCAGCTTGTGGGATCTCAGGCCCCCGACCAGGGATTGAACCCGGGGTCATGGCAGTGACAGCACCAAATCCCAACCACTAGGCCACCAGGGAACTCCCCACTTTTTTCTCTTTCAGTCCCAATTTTCCCACTCACTTGTATTTCCTGGGGATACCTCCCAGATAAACTACCTATACCCTTTGCTCAGGGCATGCTTTTGGGAGATCCCAAACTAAATCCTGATCCCTATTCAGGAGTAAGATTTCTGAGTCACAGGGCACACCTGTGCTTATATTGTCTAGTTAGCACCATTCCGTAGAACTTTCTGCAATGATGGAAGGGTTCTATATCTGTAATGTCCAATACAGGAGTTACTAGCCACATGTGGCTGTTGAGTACTTAAAATTTGGCTAGTGTGTTGGAGGAACTGAATTTTCAATTTCTCTTTTTCCCTTAATTTAAATCTAATTGCTATATGTGGCTGGTGGCTTTCATAATGGGCAGTGCAGTTCTAAATACTCATCTTGTTCTCCCAAATAGTTGCACCTGCTTCACTCCCTTTGGAGGTGCTCGAGAGATCCTGTATCCCTGCAATAGGGCGGCCTACTCAACACCTGGCTCTGACTTAGATGATGAGGTCCTAGGCTTTGACTATGAGCCTGATGCAACATAGATGAGACTTTTGAGGTTGAGGAGAAAGATGAGTGAATTTTGCATGTGGAAGGAATGTAAATATTTTATGGCCAGAAAGCAGATTGTAGTAGTTTCAAAACATGTCTTCAAAAGCTTTGACCCTTTCCCTACCGAGAAGTGGGTCTGTCCCCTTCCCTTCAATCTGGGTTGACCTTTGTTGGGCTGTACCCTGCAGGCCTGCAAGCCCTGTACCTGCCCAGCCTCAAGGTCAAAGAAAGAGCCCAGAGTCAGTGACAGAGACATCAATGGTTTAATGGATGGGGGGATATTACATTCCTGAAGCAAGGTCTTGGAGTGACACCCCACCGTGTGTGGCAGACAGTGGGCAGGACATGGTGGTAGCAGTATTTGCTACGGGGGGTTGGGAGGGAGGTTACCAGTTAGAGGGGGGGAACTGATGTCAGGTTGGCTCACCGGTTACCAGGGAAACCAGCAGAGGAGCATGGCCCCTCACCACCCCTAGGATAATCTGTCTTGGTGGAGACATTCTGATCTAAAGATTAGAACAATTACTAGCTGGGGCTGGAGGCAAGTCTGTAGGTGTTTACTGATTAAGCTCTATGATTTAGAGGAAGGGTCAGTCATGTGCGTAGGGTGTAGGTGAAGCAGGGACTGGTCAAGCAGGGGATGTACAGAGAGCAAGAGAACAGCCATCTTGGGTGGCCTTATCATACAACCTAGTGGCTCACGTATAAACATAGGTGCTGCATGACCTCTGGGTCTAAGTCAGAAAAGACTTAGGCAGCTTCTGTGTGGTTCTCTCTCTCTCTCTCTTTTTTTTTTGTCACTCTGCAGGGCATGTGGGATCTTAATTCCCCAACCAGGGATCAAACCCATGCCCCCTGCAGTGGAAACGCAGAGTCTTAACCACTGGACCGCCAGGGAAGTCCCTGCATGTTTCTCTTGAGAATCTCTCTCTGGGGAAGGCCAGCTGCCATGTGAAAAGGATGAATAACCTGAGACCACCATGCTCCCATCCTCACTCAGCATCAACTGGCAGCCATGTGAATGAGACGTCTCGGACATCCAGCCCAGATCTCAGAACCCCCAGACTATGGTTGGGGCTCTATCACCTCTAATCCCCACACCACCAAGGACTCTACACAGCCATTTTTACTCTACTGCTCCCAGGCCTCTGTGGCCCAGAGAACAAAATAATTATATATGTACACATACATTCATACATATACAATCTCCCCTTTTATATACAAATGGGTATATATATATATATATATACACACACACACACACACACACACACACACACATATATATACATACATGCATACATACATACATATCTGGTTACAATTACTTTGAAACAAATTATCCAAAACTCCAAAAAATGTGATTCAGCCACTGTACAAGGTGACCAGCACTGGGAATGTATAAACAGAGCTCTGATTATTGCCCTGGCAGTAACATTTTAAGAAAGGAATTAGAGCCTCATATTATAATACTCCAAATATCCAGGACACAAAAGAAAATAATTCATTACACTCGATATCTCAAGAATCAGGAAAATCTTAAACAGAATGGGAAAAGCCAATAAGTAGATACCAACACCAAGATGATGCAGATATTAGAATTATTTGACAAGAATTTTAAAGTAACTATTGTAAAAATGCTTCAAGGAGCAATCATGAACACTCTTGAAACAAATTAAAAAATAGAAAGTCTCAGCAAAGAAACAGAAGACATAAAGAACTGAATGGAAATTTTTGAATTGAAAAATACAATACTTGAAATAAAACTCACTGGAAGCGGTAAATAGAAGAATGAAGATGAGAGAGAGAAGAATCAGTGATCTTGATAATAGACCAATAGAAATTATCCACTCTGCACAACAGAGAGTAAATAGACTGAAGTCCAAACAAAAGAGAAGTAGATTTTTAAAAATTAAAAGGGAGCTTTTGGGACAAAGGGAGCCTCAGGGACCTTTGGGACAATAAGAAATGATCTAATATTCACATCATTGAAGTTCCAGAAGAAAAACAGAAAGAAACTGGGTCTGAAAAAAATTTTTGAAGAAATAATGGCTAAAAATATCCCATACTTAGCAAACTATATAAACCTACAAATTCAAGAAGCTGAATAACCCTTAAACAGGATAAATAAAAGAAATCCAAATCTAGGAACATCATAAAAAGACTTCTGAAAACTAAGGACAGAGAAAGAAACTTGAAAGGAACCAGAGAGAAAAGATGCATTACATTTTATAGGGGGACAATAATTTGATTGACAATGGATTGCTCTTCAGAAACCATAGAGGCCAGGAGAAAGTGACCCATTTTTCAAACACTGTAATAAAAGAACTGTCAACCCAGATTTCTTTATCCAGTGAAAAATATTCTTTAAGAAAGAATATGGGACTTCCCTGGTGGCGCAGTGGTTAAGAATCCGCCTGCCAATGCAGGGAACACGGGTTCGAGCCCTGGTCCGGGAAGATCCTACGTGCCGCGGAACAACTAAGCCCACGTGCCACAACTACTGAGCCTGCGCTCTAGAGCCCGCAAGCCACAACTACTGAGTCTGCGTGCCACAACTACTGAAGCCCGCGTGCCTAGAGCCCGTGCTCCACAACAAGAGAAGCCACTGCAATGAGAAGCCCGCGCACCGCAATGAAGAGTAGCCCCCGCTCGCCGAAATTAGAGAAAGCCCACGCGCAGCAACGAAGACCCAATGCAGCCAAAAATAAATAAATAAAATAAATAAATTAAAAAAAAAGTAAATGGATGGAAAAATATATAACAATCAATAGAAAGCTGGAGTGCCAATAGAAATACTAGATAAAGTAGGCTTTAGGAAATTATCAGAGAAGGACATTACATAATGATAATAGGGTCAATGTACCAAGGAGACAAAACAATCTTAAAAGTGTATACACCAAATAACAGAGCTTCAAAGTACAGAGCTTAAGCAAAAATCAACAGAATAGAAAGGATAAATAGAAAAATGCACAGTTACAGTTGGGTACTTCAATGTCTCTCTCTCAGAATGACTAGACACAAAAATCAGCAAGGATATAGTAGATTGAACAGTACCGTCAACCAACAGGATCTAATTGACATTTGTAGGACATTCCACCCAACAACTGTAGAATATATATTTTTTTAAAGGGCACATGGAACATTAAACAAGATAGACCATCTCCCAGGTTATAAAACCAACCTCAACAAATTTAAAAGAATTAAAATAATGTAGAATGTATTCTCTGGGTACAATGGAATCAAACTGGAAATCAATACAGAAAGCAGGACATTTTTCAAACACTTGGAAATGAAACAATGCACTCCTGAACAATCCATGGGTCAAAGAAGAAATCTCAAAGCAAATAAAAAATACACTGAACTGAATGAAAATGATAATACACCATATAAAAATATGTGAGATACAGCTAATGCAGTGCGTAGAGCGAAATTTGTAGCCTTAAATGCTTATATTTGAAAAATATTTTCTCAAATCAACAATCTAAGCATCCTCAAGAAACTAGAAAAAGAAGAGAAAAATAAACCCAAGCAAACAGAAGGAAATAAATAAGAAAGATAAGAACAGAAATTAATAAAATAACCAGAAAAACAATAAGGACAATCAATAAAACAAAAAGCTGTTTCTTTGAAAATATTGTAAAACTGATAAACTTTTAGCAAGATTGAAGAATAAAAAAAGAGAGAAGACACAAATGACCACTATCGTGAATGAAAGGAGATATCACTGTAGACCTCATAGACATTAAAATAGAAATAAGGGAATACTACAAGCAATTCTATGCATATACATTCAACAACTTAGACAAAAAGGACAAATTCCTCAAAACCCACAAACTACCAAAGCTCACGTAAGATGAAATAGGTAATATAAATAATCTTATTAACTATGGAAGAAATTTAATCTGTAATTAAAAGGCTTCCAAGAAAGAAATCACCAGGCCCAGATGGTTTAACTGTAGAATTCTACCAAATATTAATTTAAGGAAGAATTAACACTAATTCTTCACAAACTCTTCCAGAAAATTAAAGAGGAGGCAACACTTTCCAATTCATTTTATGAGGCCAGCATTGCATTTCATTCCAAAGCCAGATAAAGACATAACAAAAATAGAGGAAAAAAAAAAAAAAAGAAAAGGGAACTGAAGATCAGTATTCCTCATAAACATAGACCAAAAAAAACCACCTAAAACTTTAGCAAATTTTATCCAGCAATAAAAATACATGTAAAAAGTCAGTACATACCCAGAAGAATTGAAAACAGGAACTCAAAAAGTACTTGTATGCCTATGTTCATAGAAGCATTATTCAAAATAGTTGAAGGTGGAAACGAGCCAAGTGTCCATGAACAGATGAGTGGATAAACAAAATGTGGTATATACATATAATGGAATGTTATTCAGCCATAAAGAGGAATGAAATTCTGATGCATGCAACAACATGGATGAACCTTGAAAACATTATGCTAAATGAAATAAGACAGACGTAAAAGGACAAATATTGTGTGGTTCTACTTATAGGAAATATCTAGGATAGGCAGGTTCACAGATACAGAAAATAGTTTAGCAGTTACCCAGGTCTGGGAGCATGGGAGAGAGAGGAGTTATTACTTAATGTGTACAGAGTTTCTGTTTGGGGTGTTGAAAAAGTTTTGGAAACAGATAGTGGTGATGGTTTACACTAATGCCACTGAATTGTACACTTAAAAATTGTTTAGTGCTCGCTTCGGCAGCACATATACTAAAATTGGAACGATACAGAGAAGATTAGCATGGCCCCTGCGCAAGGATGACACGCAAATTCGTGAAGCGTTCCATATTTTTAGGCCCGTGAGCCACAACTACTGAGCCTGCGCGTCTGGAGCCTGTGCTCCGCAACAAGAGAGGCCACGGTAGTGAGAGGCCCGCGCACCGCGATGAAGAGTGGCCCCCGCTTGCCGCAACTAGAGAAAGCCCTCGCACAGAAACAAAGACCCAACACAGCCATAAAAAAAAAAAAAAAAAAAAAAAAAAATTGTTTAAATGGCAGAATTCCCTGGCGGTCCAGTGGTTAGGACTCCACGCTTCCACTGCAGGTGGCCTGGGTTCCACCACTGGTTGCAAAAGTAGGATCCCACAAGCCATGTGGCACAGCCAACACAAACAAACAAACAAACAACAACAAAAAAACCCACAAAAAACTAAAAACAAAAAAATACCAAAGATAAAAAAATGGCTAAAGTGGCAAATTTTACTATATGTATATTTTTTACCATAATTAAGGGGGAAAAAGGTAACCTTACTGGAAGAATGGAAGTCCAAAGTGAATAAAGATGTTTTATATTTAAAAAAGAAATCGTACACAATGACCAAGCAGAGATTTATTCCATGAATGCAGGTTCAATATTTGAAAATCTATCAATGGAATCCACCATATTAACAGACTAAAGAAAAAAAAATCATACGGTCATAAAACCCTTTACACAGCAAAGGAAACCATTGACAAAATGAAAAGACAACCTACTGAATGGGAGAAAATATTTGCAAATGATATGACCTATAAGGGATTGATATCCAACATACATAAATAGCTCATACGCTCAACATAAAAAAAAACAACAAACAATCCAACTAAAAAATGGGCAGAAGAACTGAATAGACATTTTTCCAAAGAGGAATTGCAGATAACCAACAGGCACATGAAAAGGTGCTCAACATCGCTAATCATCAGGGAAATGCAAATCAAAACCATAATGAGATATCACCTCACACCTGTCAGAATGGCTATCAACAAAAAGACCACAAATAACAAATGTTGGCAAGGATGTGGAGAAAAGGGAATCCTTCTACACTGTTGGTGGGAATGTAATTTGGTGCAGCCACTGCGAAAAACAGTACGGAGGTTTCTCAAAAAACTAAAAATAGAACTATCATATGACCTGGCAACTCCACTCCTGGGTATATATCCAAAAAAACCAAAAACACTAATTTGAAAAGGTACATGCACCCCAATGTTCATAGCAGCCTTATTTGTAATTGCCAAGATATGGAAGCAAACTAAGTTTCCATCAACAGATGAATGGATGATGAAGATGTGATTGATACACACACACACACACAGACACACACACACACACACACAATGGAATACTACTCAGTCATAAAAAATAATGAAAATTTGCCATTTGAAGCAGCATGGTTGGACTTGGAGGGCATTATGCTAAGTGAAATAAGTCAGAGAAAGATAAATACTGATGATATCACTTATATATGGAATCTAAAAAATACAACAAACTAGTGAATATAACAAAAAAGAAGCAGACTCACAGATATAGAGAACAAACTAGTGGTTACCAGTGGTGGGGCAAGGGGCAATATTGGGGAGGGGGAGTGGGAGGTACAAACTATTGGGTGTAAGACAGGCTCAAGGACGTATTGTACAACACAGGGAATATAGCCAATATTTTGTAATAACTGTAAACATAAAGTAACCTTTAAAATTGTATAAAAATTTAAAATATTAAAGAAAATCATGTGATCATATCAGTCAATGCAGAAAAGGCATTCGACAAAGTCTAACGTCCATTTCTGATTAAAAACTCTCAGCAACCAAGGAATAGAAGGAAATTTTTTGACTTGATAAAGAGAATCAGTGAAAAACATTCAGGTAATCTCATAATGGTGAAATACTGAATGCTTTTCTCACTAAAATCAGGAACAAGGTAAGGATGCCGACTCTCACCATTCTTGTTGTTTTTATTGTGGTAAAGTACACATAATATAAAATTTACCATCTTAACCATTTTCACGTGCACAGTTCAGTAGCGTTAAGTACATTCACATTGTTGTGCTATCATGACTGCCATCCATCCACAGAACTCTTTCCACCTTGCAAAACTGAAACTCTGTACCAAAGAAACGATAACTCCCCATTCTCCCTTACTCCTTGCCCCTGGCAACCACATTCTACTTTCTATCTCTATGAATTTGGCTACTCTGGGGCACCTCATATAAGTGGAATCATACAGTATTTGTCCTTCTGT
Organism: Eubalaena glacialis; assembly: GCF_028564815.1. Taxonomy (NCBI): domain Eukaryota; kingdom Metazoa; phylum Chordata; class Mammalia; order Artiodactyla; family Balaenidae; genus Eubalaena; species Eubalaena glacialis. The sequence goes on along the minus strand of NC_083733.1, from coordinate 56,417,887 downwards.
GACTGTCTTATTTCACTAGCATAATGTCCTCAAGGTTCATCCATGTTGATATGTGTCAGAATTTCCTTCAATTTTAAGGCTGAATAATACTCCATCTTATGTATATATCACATTTTGTTTATCCAGTCATCTGGCAATGGACACTTGGGTTGCTTCCATCTTTTGGCTATTGTATATAAGGCTATTATGAACATGGGTGTACAAATATCTGTTTGAGTTCCTGCTTTCAATTCTTTTGGGTATACACCCAGAAGTGGAATTGTTGGATGGTATGGCATTTAAAATTTTTTTTAGGAACTGCCATACTATTTGCCAGAGTGGTGGCACCATTTTACATTCCCACCAACAGTGCATAAGGGTTCCAATTTCGCCACATCCTTACCATCACTTGTTATTATTATTTTTTTGGTAACAGCCATCCTAATGAGTGTGAAGTCTCACCACTCTTATTTAACACAGTGCTGGAGATCCTAGGCAGTACAATAAGGAGAAAAAAAGAAAGAAAGAAGGAAAGGAAGGAAGGAAGAAAGAAAGAAAGTAAGGAAGGAAGGAAGGAAGAAAGAAAGGAAGGAAGGAAGAAAGGAAGAAAGAGAGAAAGAAAGAGAGAAAGAGAGAGAGAGGGAGGGAGAGAGAGATAGAGGGAGGGAGGGAGGAAGGAAGAGAGAGAGAAAGAAAGAAAGAGAAAGGGAGAGAGGAAGAAAGGAAGAAAGGAAGGAAGGACAAAAAAAGGAGGGAGGGAGGGAGGGAAGGAAGGAAGAAAAGAGAAAGAAATAAAGGAAGATTGGAAGGGAAGAAATAAAACTCTGTTTGTAGATGACATGAATGTGTATGTATAGAGACACCAGGAAAATACAAAAACTCCTAGAACTAATAAGTGAGTTTAGCAAGAATAAGGTGCAAGGTAAACACACAAAATGAATTATGTTTCTTTATACTAGCAGTAAACAATTGAAAATCAAAATTAAAAATAGGATACCTCTTACAATTGCTAAAAAAACCCCACTTAGATATAAGTCAACAAAATATGGATAGAATCTATATGTTAAAAGTTACAAAATTCTGATGAAATGTTACCGAGTCCAAGCTCATATGGCTTGCTGGCCAATAAACAGGCCAATAAATCGAGAGATGAGTTGGGGCAAGGAATAGGGGCTTTATTCGGAAAGCCAGCAGACCGAAAGCATGGTGGACTCGTGTCCCAAAGAACCATCTTACCCGAGTTAGAATTCAGGCTCCTTTCATGCTAAAAAGGGAGGGGGTGTGGTTCCTCGTTGCAAGCTTCTTGGTGGGGAAATCCTTCTGGCAGCTATTCACTGTAGGGCTGGTTGCAATGTTCCTATAAACCTCCAACAAGACAAATGTTATTCTCTATCCTGCAACTTTTAATCTCTATATGAATGGAAAAGTGTTATATCTTTAAAGGTCAGACGGGCTATCATGTATATTTCAGGCTATAGGCAACATTCTTTTACAAAGGTTCAGAGCCAGAATTACTAAGCAGAGGCAACAGAGCACAAAGGGTTAGAGCTAAAGGAATAGATCGGATATGGAATCAGGTTTGTTCTTCTCTTTTTACAGAAAGGCATCAAAGGAGAAATAAATAAAGGTAGAGACATACAGTGAACAGGAATGCTCAATGTAGTAAAGATGTCAATTCTCCCCAAACTGATTTGTAATTCAATGCAACTCCTATCAAAATGCCAACAAGATTTTTTTTAGTATATATACACAAGCTTACCTTAAAATTTATATTTACATGGATTATTATATTTAAATTTATATGGGAAAGAAAAAGAACTAGAACAGTTAAAACAATATTAAAAAAGAAAAAAAAATGATAGAGGAATCACACTACCTGATTTCAAGACTTATTAGATAGTGACAGTAATCAAGACAGTGTGGTACTGGGGGAAGCACAGACACATTAATCAATGGACCAGAGTAGGGAACCCAAAAATGGGGCCACATAAGTATGCCCAAATGAATTTTGACAAAAATTGAAAAGCAATCCAAAAAGGAAGGATAGTCTTTTTAACAAATGGTGCTGGAACAACTGGACATTAGTAGGCAAAAATATGAACCTTGACCTAAACTTCACACCTTATACACAAATTAACTCAAAACAGGTCATAGATCTTCATGTAAAATGTAAAACTGTAAACTTTTAGAAGAGAACATAGGAGAGCATCTTCATGACCCGGGATTAGGCAGAGTTCTTAGACTTGACACCAAAAGCACAATCCTTTAAAAAAACAAAAAGGATCAATTGGACTTCATCAAAATTAAAAACTTTTACTCTGTGAAAGGCTCATTGAAAAGGATGAGAAAATAAGTAGCTGACTGGAAGAAAATATTTGCAAACCACATATCTGACAAGGACTAGTATCTAGAATATATTTTAAAAACCTCAGAAGTCATCAATTTTAAAAAGTCAAAAAATCCAATTAGAAAATGGGCAGAAAACATTGACATTTCACCAAACAGTATATTCAGGTGGCAAATGAACACAAGAAAAGATGTCAGCATCACTTGCCCTTAGGAAAATGCAAATTAAAATTATGCAAATTAAAATCATGATGAAATGATGATTCATCATTCACTACACACCTACTAGCCTGGCTAATAATAATAATAATACTGATAGGACCAAATGCTGGTGAGCATTAGAAGAAACTGGAACTCTCATACATTGCTAATGGGAATGTAAAATGGCACAGCCATTCTAGAAAACAGTTGGAGATTTCTTAAAAAGTAAAGCATACACTTACACTGCATGACTCAGCAGTCACGCTCCTGGGCATTTATCCTAGAGAAATAAAAATTCATGTTCACACAAAAATCAGATATGAATATTCATAGCAGCTTCAATAGCCCATTAAACTATTTAATACTAGCTAAACTGGTTAATATTATTAGTTTGTAGTAGCCCCAAACTAGAAACAATCTGTATGTCCTTCAACTGCTGAATGGTTAATATTCCCTGTTGTCACATCCATGCAATGGAAGAGTACTCAGCAATAAAAAGGAAGGAACTAGTGATACACAAATTGGATGAATTTTAAGGGCACTGTGCGGAATGAAAAAAGCCACTCTCAAAAGGTTACATGCTATAGGACTCCATTTATATAATATTCTTGAAATGACAAATTATAGAGGTAGAGAACAGATGAGTAGTTGTCAAGGGTAACAGAAGAGGAGGGAAGGTATGACTGTATAAACGGGTGGCACTTGGGCATTCCTCTGTGGCGAGAAGATAATTCTGTATTCTGATTGTGGTACTTATACATATGATAAAATGTCACCGAATTATACACAAAAGTCCAAAAACAAACAAACAAAAAAAAGAGTGCATTGGAAAGCTGGGGAAGTCCCAGTCCCAGTAAGGTCTGTGGTCTAGTTAATTGCATTGTGACAATGTCAATTTCCTAGTTTTGAGACAGTGCTATAGTTAGGTAATAATGGATACAGGGAGCTTCTCTGTAGTATTTTTGCAACTTCTTGTAAGTCTACAGTATTGTAAAATTTTAGAATTTTTTATTTTTTTATGTACTATGCAGTAAATGTACTAAAAGAAAAAAATGATTCCATGCGCATTTTTCCGTTCAGCTTATACTCCTTTTCCCCTTTCTTTCTTACCTCCCTTTCTGCCCCTCCCTGCCCTACTCCAATCGCCTTAGATAACCATTGTTAACTCACAGCTTTTCCTGTACACTTATATCAAATGCAGATTCATGCACATATTCTCGTTTTGGTTTTACAAAAGTGGCATCAGTCGTATATTTTTCTGCAATTTGCTTTTCTCACTTTGCAGTGCTCCTGGAACTGGCCAGCGTTTTCCTGGGTGGTCAGGGTAGGTCTGGGGGAAGCAGTAAAGGGGAGGCACGAGTTCCCAGGTGGGGGTGGGAGGGGCTGAATCAGGGGACCCTGATTGGGGTCTCAGCCCCCCTCCCACTGCGCATCACTCCCGCGGTGCCTGCCGGGCCACCTTGAAATCTCTGGTGCGTCTCTCAGGAGCCCCACTGCAGGTGTGGAGGGGACCCAAGGGGCAAACACGGGGGGCGCGTTTTCAAGGGCAGAGGCTGGGAGACGGCAGAAAGGGGCACTTCGGTTCCGCTGGGGGTAGAGGAGGTGGACTGGCTCCACCGGCTTGCCCTGCAGAACGTCGGATGCCACCCCGAGGTTGCAACCCCAGGGAACCTCCATCTCCTACACAGCCTTTTCTGCACTCTCCTCCCCACCTCTTGCCTATCCCTCCTGTGCAGGTCTGAATAGTTCCCCGGCCCCTACATTCCTTCCCAGCCCTGAGGTCCACAGCCCTGCCCAACCCTGCCCAGGGCACCCAGAATCCCTGAGAGCCTTTGGGGCACCCTGGGTGGGAAACAGGAAGCCCTTGCTAGCAAAAAGGATACAGAAGAGGAGACAAGTGGGCAATAAGCAAAGGGGGAAAGATGAAAAAGACAGAGGCGGAGGGTTAAAGGTGAAGGGGGAGGTCCGTGAGGAGTGACTGAGAGGGGAAAGGTGGGCAAGGCAGGTGAGGGAAGCCACAACTGGATTAGAACAGTCGAGAAGGTTGAGTGAAGGGGGCAGGGAGTTGGGACGGTGAGAGAGTGGAAGGGAAGTTAGGAGAGGGAGAAAGGTGAGGGGAGACAGGTTATAGAGGCTGGGGAGGAGAGCCGGATGAAAAGGCCAGGTGAGGCGGCCAGGTGAGGCAGGAGAGTTAGGACGCGCATTGGACTCTCCTCCTCTCTGACTTGCTCCTTGCCTGTGCCCGCCACCTGTGCCACTCAAATGTGTCTCCTCACCTCTCTCTCTTCAACCTGACTTTGTGGGTCTCCTTCTCACTGATCACCTGTCCCCGTTCACCTGACCCCACTGTCCTGCTCAGGTTTGCCCCTCACATGTACCCATCTTTAAGCTCCCCCAGCTCCTTGCTTGCTACAGCAGGTCCCAGCTTTCAGGTCCTCTGGAGGGGCAGGAGCCATGCCCACCAAGTCCCTAAGGATTCTCTCATCTGTTCTCTCATCATATGTTAATGAGCCCCCAGTGTGTGCCCTGGGTGATCAAATGTTTACTGCCTTGGTCCCTCAGAGAGGAGTGGGTCTGAGGACAGCAGCAGGGCGGCAGGGGGTCTCAGCCCAGAGCACGAGGGATGGGGGAATAGACTTCAATAGTAAGAGCTACCACTGTTATCTCCCAGCGAAGGAGAGTGTGAGTCCACAGACGACCTGAGAGAGCAGTTCCAGGAGTGGGAGCACCAGAGGTGAGCCTTTAGCAGGACAAGCGGGAAATCATAAACCACAGTGGCGACATTTGAATGCTTACCCTATACTAGGCACTGTTCTAAATATGTCACTTGTGTTGTCCCCCTTAATCCTCAGAATAGTCTTAGGACCTAACTCAGACATATTATTTATGTTTCCCATTTTCCAGATGAGGAAACTGAGGCACAGAGAAGTAAAGTAATCTGCCCTAGGCTACACAGTTTATAGGTGGTGGAGTCAGATTCAATCCCAGGTCTGCCTGACTTGAGAGCTTCTTAACACTCACGGGGGAGGCTCACAAAGGTGGTGGCCTCTCTGCTCTCTTGGATGCCTGCCGACTAGAACCTCACAACACAGCAGTCTCTCCCAGGTGTGTGCCCCCAAAGGTGCCACTTGGACGGGGCTGGACCTGTGGCCCTACCTGTTGGATGGACAGGCTGAAGGGATAAGGACATGGCAGGGAGAGGGGAGTCACGGCTGGGGCATGGATTGGGCAGATGGATAGATGGATAGATGGATGGGCATTGATCAGGGGAGGGAGGTCTGCCTCACCTAGCTTTGCCTCTAACTTCTGGCTGTGGAAAGTGTTGGTACTTCTTCTCTGTGGGTGTATTTCTCCTGGAGTCTCTGTCTCCCCCGTTGCGTGAGTCTGGGGTCCAGCTTTTGATTTCTTGGGTCTCAGTCTCTGGCGCTTTGCCGCTGTCTGTTTTCTGGTTCTAGCCTCTATCTTGGTGTCTGCATCTCCATTTCAGTCTGTTTTCATATTTTATCAATATTTCTGTGGCTCCTGGGGCCCCAGGGGGCAGCTTTCAGCCTTGCTCAGTGTTTTTCAGCCTCTGCTGCACATTAGAAACACCTGGGGAGTTGATAATACTCATGACAAAAATAGCAAATATTTATTTGGTGCATATCCTATGCTAGGCACTGTTATGTTAACTCATTTAATCCTGACTATGCCCTTATGAGATAGGTATTATTATTACCCCCATTTTACAGACGAGAAAACTGAGACCTCAAGAAGCCACTTCCAAATCTCATAGTTAATCATAGGCAGAACTGGGATTGAACCCGGTACTCCTTAACATATGTATGAACCACCTGAAGTTATTGTTAAAATGCAGATTTCTGATTCAGTAGGTGGGGGGGGGTCAGGCCTGAGATTCTGCATTTCTAGCGTTCTCCCAAGGTGATGCCAATGGTCTGTGGAGCGCACTTGAGGAGCAAGAGTTTTGTTTTGTTTTTTTTAATGTATTTTATTTATTTATTTATGGCTGTGTTGGGTCTTCGTTTCTGTGCGAGGGCTTTCGCTAGTTGTGGCAAGCGGGGGCCACTCTTCATCGCGGTGCGCGGGCCTGTCACTATCGCGGCCTCTCTTGTTGTGGAGCACAGGCTCCAGACGCGCAGGCTCAGTAATTGTGGCTCACGGGCCCAGCTGCTCCGCGGCATGTGGGATCTTCCCAGATCAGGGCTCGAACCCATGTCCCCTGCATTGGCAGGCAGATTCTCAACCACTGCACCACCAGGGAAGCCCGAGGAGCAAGAGTTTTAACCATTTCAAGTTACCACCTCTTGGTATAGAGCAGTGCTTCTCTAAGTGTGGTCCTTGGACCAGCAGCACCAGCTTCACCTGGGAACTATTTTTTTAATCTTTTTTTTTTAAATTACTTTATTTTTTGGCCTCATTGGGTCTTCGTTGCTGTGCGTGGGCTTTCTCTAGTTTCGGCGAGTGGGGGCTACTCTTTGTTGCAGTGCACAGGCTTTTCATCGCGGTGGCTTCTCTTGTTGCAGAGCACGGGCTCTAGGCACACGGTCTTCAGTAGTTGTGGCGTGTGGGCTCTAGAGCGCAGGCTCAGTAGTTGTGGTGCACGGGCTTAGTTGCTCCGCAGCATGTGGGATCTTCCCGGATCAGGGATAGAACCTATGTCCCCCGCATTGGCAGGCGGATTCTTAACCACTGCGCCACCAGGGAAGTCCACTGGGAACTTCTTAGAAATGCAGATTCTCTGAGCTACACTGAATCAGAAATTCTGGGTGTGGAGTCCAGCAGTCAGGTTTAGTAAGACCTCCAGCTGATTCCGATGCACATTAAAGTTTGAGAACCACTGATTGAGTGTGACAATTAAGACCAGTCAAATCTCTGGGACTGCAGCCCAGACATTGGTGTCTTTACAGTTCCCCAGGTAATTGTAAAGCAAGCAAAGACTCTGAACCACCAGATTAGCTGGAGGGACAATCCTAGTTTATGTAAGTAAATGAACACACTAGCTGAATTGGAATTTGCTGGCAGGGTTTGGGCAGGCCTGGGGAAGCCCAGGTGGGCAGTGGCCAGGAGATGACAAATGGGAAACTGAATTTGGAAGAGTACCAAAAAGGAGGCTAGAACAGGGAGACTGGAATCCTTCCAAGAGACTCCTGGACAGGCAAATCCTTAGAACCCATGGAATGGTGGGAGGGGAGGAAGTTGCCCTGAGTCACCCCTATTTTCCTTGTGAGGGACACAAAATAAGGGGGCAAATGTTTTTGAAGAAATTGGGGCATGGTGGAGGGCTTTCTTGGAATCTCAGTGGACACATGTAGGGTTTGGGGGTGCCAGAATAAAGATGATGGATTTAGATGAGTTGTCTCAAACACATCCCATAATAAATAATGATGACAGTGGTATATGAAATGTGCTAAGTGTTCTATACCCACTGTTATAGAGACTCTCTGTGATGACCCTATGCAGTAAGTATTGCTTTCCTTCTCCTGTCGATGAAATTGAGGCTTCATTGTAACCATCAAGTCATCCTTGATTTTTCTTTCTCCCTCTGTCTGTCTCTCTCTCACACACAGTCCGTACTATTTTCAATTTATCAGCAAATCCTGCCGGCTGTACTTTCAAAGTGTTTCCAAATTCACCCACTTCTCATCCTCTCCACACCCCCATCTGGTACTGTTATGCTCACCTCCTGCCTGGACGATCACAGCATCCTCCTCCCTGGTCCCTCACCTCCACCCTAGTCTGTCTCCCACATACAGTCAGCGATTACGTCCCCCTTCTATTCAAGACCCTCTCATGGCTCCCATTTCACTCAGAATCAAATCCAAACTCCCTGCCATGCTTTGCAAAGCCCTTTGAGGGCTGGCCCTCCAGGTCTTCTCACCTCATCTCCCTCTTCACCCCCCTCTCCTCTACCACATGACCTTACCGCTGTCCCTTCAGCAAGCCCCTTCCTGCCTATATCTGTCAGGGCTCTTAGTTGCAAACAACAGAATCCACACTGGCTAGAGCAGTAAAGACATTCAATTAAAGACATTGGGAAGCTCATAGATTACCAGAGAGGGCAGAGTGGCAGCTTATGGAGCCAAAAGCCTGGAATAATCCCCAGCCACACCATGAGGGCCTCTCTGGGGAGAAAAACCCTGTACCTGAGGCTTAGAATCTCTACAGGTCAGAACCAGGCTCCAGGAACATCCTTCACAACCTTCCCCAAAGAACCAGAGGCTTTTTTGTTTTTTTAAATTTTACTGAAGTATAGTTGATTTAAAATGTTGTGTTAGGGGACTTCCCTGATGGTCCAGTGGTTAAGACTTCACCTTCCAATGCAAGAGGTGTGGGTTTGATCCCTGGTCGGGGAGCTAAGATCCCACATGCCTCGCAGCCAAAAAACCAAAACATAAAATAGAAGCAATACTGTAACAAATTCAATAAAGAGTTTAAAAATGGTCCACATCAAAAAAAAATCTTTAAAAAAAAATAAAATGTTGTGTTAGTTTTTGCTGTACAGCAAAGTGAATCAGTTATACATATACATATATCCACTCTTTTTTTAGATTCTTTTCCCAGAGGTTTTTATTGCAGAGGCCACCAGATGACTGCTTTTCATTTTTGTGGCCACCTCTTGTGGCTCTCTCTCTCTCTCCTTTTTTAAACAACAAAACCCAACATTTATTGAGCACTTATTATCTCCCAGATACTGTTATCTTCTTCACTTAATTCTCATAACCACTACATGAAGTAGATATTATTATTATTCCAGTTATATAGATGAGGAAACTGAGGATCAGCAAGATGAAGCAACCTACTCAAGGTCAAGCGATTTTTAAGTGGCACCAGGCTTTATATTCAAGTCTGTCTTATGTACTTCAAACTCTGTATCCCTACCTGACATTATATTACATATTTTTTGGTAACAGTTTTATCGAGATATAATTCGCACACCATATAATTCACCTATTTAAAGAGTACAATTCAAAACTAACACAACATTGTCAATTAACTATACTTCAATTTAAAAAAAGTATAATTCAATGGATTTTAATATATTCACACAGTTGCGAAGGCATCGCCACAATCAATTTTAGAACATTTTCATCACCCCCAAAAGAAATCCTATATGCTTTAGCAGTCACTCCCCTTTTCCTCTCAATCCCTGCACCCCACCCCAGCCCTAGGCAACTGTTAATCTACTTTCTGTCTCTATGGATTTGCCTATTCTAGACATTTCATACAAATAGAATCATATAGTATGTGGTCTTTCGTGCCTGGCTTCTTTCACTTAGTATAATGTTTTCAAGGTTCATCCATATTGTGGCACGGATCAGTACTTTCTTTTTATGCCTGATAATATTCCATTGTATGGATATACCACATTTTGTTTATCCATTCATCAGTTGGTGGACTTTTGGGTTGTTTCCACTCTTTGGCTATTATGTATAATGCTGCTATGAACATTTATGTACAAGCTTCTGTGTGGGTATACGTTTTCATTTCTCTTGGTTATTGTGGCTCACTTTTGAACTCAAACTTATGCAGATGCATCTGATTGGTGGAGCCCAGGTCACGTGTCTACAGAAATACTATCTAGGACAAAGGGAGTCTGGGAGTGTGAGTTTTTTGGCTTCTACCTGAGGAAGTCTGAGTCTTGTAATGTGGTAAATTACCAAAATGTGGGAGGATATTTTTGTAAGTTTTAAACATCCTGCTTCTTGTTTCCACATTCACTCTTTTTGCCTGCTTTTTTTTTTTTTTTGGCCGCAGTTTGTGTGATCCTAGTTCCCAGAGCAGGGATTGAACCCAGGCCCTCGGCAGTGAGATCATGGAGTCCTAACTAGTGGACAGCCAGGATATTCCCTTGCCTTCTCTTTGATGATGGAGCTAGGCCTTTTATGAATTTTTCCTTGGCCTGTCAGGAAGGTGTTCAGCCAGGCCAGTAGAGGGCGCCAGAGATTACACCGTAGGAGAAAGAGGCTTTCTTTGGTGGCTTGTTTGCCACTGCTTGGTCCTGTGTGGTTTCTCCTGGCCACATTACAGCAGGGTACATTTTTCTCTTCTTCTGTGTCCTTTCTCTCTTGACCTGAGTGGCAGTAGGGTATCTGGCAGCCTCTCTTGACCTGAGTGGCAGTAGGGTATCTGGCAGCCTCAGGCAGCATGGGCTGTGCCCTGATGGGTCACTGATTTCACACCCTTTCCTCAGCCCTGTGAAAATTAATAAAGGGAAAACCTCCCTAAAAAGGAGTCAGGAGGTACATACTTTGCATGTTGGGCAGGAAGTGACACTAGTTTGCTACCACCAGCAGGAGGAAGAAAAATTTTCTACTTGCCTGGCAACAGCTGAGCCAATGAGAGTCTCTCACAACTCAGCCAAGGAAAAGCCACTATACTTCAAACTCCCAGTTTCCTCTAATGGGCTTTTTGTTTATAGCAGCCCCTCCCAACGTTCCCTCTCCTCTATAAAAGAGTTCCCTCTCCTTTGCCTTAGGGGACTTGCATGTGGTTCACCATAGCTGTGTGTCCTGAATTGCAATTCTTTGCTGCTTCTGAATAAATCCATTTTGTTGGTAAAATAACTGGCTGTTTTATTATTTTAGGTTAATAGCCCCAAGCACGTGCATGCTGGGGAATGAGGTGGGATGGGGCTGGGGACGTGGGGCTGGCTGTCTAATGATCTGATGATCCAATTCTCATCCCATGCACCTGACCTGGATCTGCCTTGGCCAAGCCACACAGAGAAGTACACAAGACCCCGGAAGTTGATGTTCTTTTTAGCACCCAGTTCCAATAGCACCCTTCAGCCCACCCAACTCCCTCTGTGAACCCACCCACTAAAAGCCTTTGCTTGCCTGCACCCACAGCATTGTTTCTGCTTACCTGATGACTGGTGACCAGCTCTGGCCCCAGTGACCCAGGGAACTTTCCCACCATCCAGCGGTAGAGGTCTGAACCCCCTTCCAAGTTTGTCCTTCCTTGGGTATTCCTCCTCGGACCTAGGGTACCCTTTAGTGTTCTCTTTTATCTTTATAGTCACTCTCCTACCATTGCTTAATAATTCTTTATACTAAATAAATAATTATATAGAATATTAAATATATTAATATCTTAATATTTCCTTATATGAAACTTCTCCTGCTTAACTTACTGGGTGGACTCTGTCTTCTCTTAGGACCCAGACTGATACAGCAATCAATACATGTTGGACAGACAAAATAACCTATCTCCTCTATACTACCTCAGGGCCTTTGCACTTGCAGTTCCTGCTATCTAAAATGCTTTTCCCCCAGATATTTGCATGACTTACTTCTTCACTTCATCCTCTGCTCAAATGTCATCCTGTTTAAATGAGTGCTTCCACCATTCTATCCCTTTTTCCCGCTTTATCTTTTCTGTATAACACTATTCATTACTTGCCATTATATATTTATTTGTGTGTCTGTTTGTTTTCTCCCTGCCCACCACTAGAATGCAAGCTCTATGAGGGCAGGGACTCTGTTCATCTTGGTCCATGTTGAATCCTCAGGACCTAAAACCACATCTGGCATTTAAAACCATAAGTTCAAATTTAATTTCTACAGAGATTAGTAGCTATTTTTTCTACTTTCATGTAGATTTTTAAAACTTTTTTTTAAAAACCATTTTATCAAGTGTGTCAGTCAGGGTTCTACTAGAGAAACAGAATCAGTAGAATATCTATCTATCTACCTATCTATCTAGAGATTGATTCATTACAAGTAATTGGCTTATGCAGGAGGTGATGGGTTAATATTTATCTATTTCATAGGGTTGTGAGGATTAAATAAATTAATGCATGCAAAATACTTAAATCAATGCCTGGCATGCAGGTAGCACTCAATAAATAGTGCCATCATTAACACTTTCCCCCATCAGCGCGGGCTGGATTGTTGGTGTTCCTGAGGGCTCTTGTGTCAGTTATGAATTATATTTGACTGTTAGAACAGAGACCACCTGTGCAAGATAGAGATTTATTTCTCTCCCATGTAAAATACTAGCCCTACATCCAGAGGTAGGGTTGGTATTTCAGTTCTACATCAGGAATCCAGGCTCCTTTCAGCCTCCTGCTTTGCCAGTCTCAGCACATGGATTCCATTCTTAAGATCGTTTCTTCAAAGAATGAAGAATGAAGTGATCTCTAGAAACGAACTACGATTTCTCACCCGTGGGCCAGAAAAGGTGCTCAGGTGTCTCACTTGGCAAATTTTAGCTGGCAGAGGTTTACACGGTGGTGGTGGGATGGTGTAGGATACAAGGAAAGAATCTGTTTTCTCAGCTTTTTTTTTTTAATTTATTTTTTGTTGAGGTACAGTTGAATTACAATGTCATGTTGATTACTGCTGTACAGCAAGGTAACTCAGTTATACATTTAAAAAAAAGAGATCTTTTCTTGGTTCACTGTGGCTGCTGGAGCCCAAGCCATATTCAAAGCAGAAATTCCATGGAAGGAGTAAAGGGCATAAAGGGCACCTGCCAGCTGCCTATTCCCTTTAAGAAACTTTCCTGGAATCTCCACCCAATGACTTGCGTTTTTTTGTTTTAACAAGGGAAGCTGGTAAACATCTTTTGGCCTGGTCCATTGCCATCTGCAATTAAATCAGAGTTCTGTTACTGAAAAAGTAGAGAATGGATATAGCCTAGGCCAGTAGCAGTCTTTGCCCCACACCTATAGCCAGATGGTGAGTGTGCTGGTGTGGAGAATAACAGCAATGTCAGGTTGAGAAGCATTTTCCACTAGACTGTCAAAGTTCTGTGAGAGCAAGGATTTTTTTTTTAACATCTTTATTGGAGTATAATTGCTTTACAATGTTGTGTTAGTTTCTGCTGTATAACAAGGTGAATCAGCTATACGTATACATATATCCCCACATCCCCTCCCTCTTGCGTCTCCCTCCCTCCCACGCTCCCTATCCCACCCCTCTAGGTGGTCACAAAGCACCGAGCTGATCTCCCTGTGCTATGTGACTGCTTCCCACTAGCTAACTATTTTACATTTGGTAGTGTATATATGTCAATGCCACTCTCTCACTTCGTCCCAGCATTCCCTTCCCCCTTCCCATGTCCTCAAGTCCATTCTCTACGTCTGTGTCTTTATTCCGGTCCTGCCCCTAGGTTCTTCAGAACCTTTTTTTTTTTCTTAGATTCCATATATATGTGTTAGCATACGGTATTTGTTTTTCTCTTTCTGACTTACTTCACTCTGTATGACAGACTCTAGGTCCATCCACCTCACTATAAATAACTGTTTCATTTCTTTTTATGGCTGAGTAATATTCCATTGTATATATATGTGCCACATCTTCTTTATCCATTCATCTGTCGATGGACACTTAAGTTGCTTCCGTGTCCTGGCTATTGTAAATAGTGCTGCAATGAACATTGTGGTACATGACTCTTTTTGAATTATGGTTTTCTCAGGGTATATGCCCAGTAGTGGGATTGCTGGGTCATATGGTAGTTCTAGTTTTAGTTTTTTAAGGAACCTCCATACTGTTCTCCATAGTGGCTGTATCAATTTACATTCCCACCAACAGTGCAAGAGGGTTCCCTTTTCTCCACACCCTCTCCAACATTTATAGTTTGTAGATTTTTTGATGATGGCCACTCTGACCAGTGTGAGGTGATATCTCATTGTAGTTTCGATTTGCATTTCTCTAATGATTAGGGATGTTGAGCATCCTTTCATGTGTTTGTTGGCAATCTGTATATCTTCTTTGGAGAAATGTCTATTTAGGTCTTCTGCCTATTTTTGGATTGGGTTTTTTGTTGTTTTTATATTGAGCTGCATGAGCTGCTTGTATATTTTGGAGATTAATCCTTTGTCAGTTGCTTCGTTTGCAAATATTTTCTCCCATTCGGAGGGTTGTCTTTTTGTCTTGTTTATGGTTTCCTTTGCTGTGCAAAAGCTTTTAAGTTTCATTCGGTCCCATTTGTTTATTTTTGTTTTTATTTCCATTTCTCTACGAGGTGTGTCAAAAAGGATCTTGCTGTGATTTATGTCATAGAGTGTTCTGCCTATGTTTTCCTCTAAGAGTTTTATAGTATCTGGCCTTACCTTTAGGCCTTTAATCCATTTTGAGTTTATTTTTGTGTATGGTGTTATGGAGTGTTCTAATTTCATTCTTTTACATGTAGCTGTCCAGGTTTCCCAGCACCATTTATTGGAGAGCAAGGATTTTTATGTGTTCTGTTCACCACTGCTTACCCAGAGCCTAGAACAATGCCTAGCACACAATAGGTACTCAATAAGAATTGAATGAATGTGCTTCTGGCTAACACTCCAAGGAGCAGGAAAAAACAAAAAACAAACTTAAAATCGTTTGGAATGTGGTAGAAGTTTAAAAAAAAATACTTGTTGACTTGCCCCCAATTTTTTATTTTGAAAATTTTCACTCTTACAGAAAAGTTATAAAAGTAGTACAATGAACACTTATATACCCTTCACCTTGATTCACCACTGTTAATATTTTGCCTTCCTTTCTCTCTCCCACTTGAAAGTAAGTTGCAGACATCACTACTTCCCCCCTAAAAACTTTCTATGAAGTCCTAGAAACAAGGACATCTACATAAATCACAATACTCCACAATTTTAACATTGGAGTAACAAGATCAACACTATATTATCTAATATGCACTCCATGTTAAAATTTATCCAGTTATACCAATAATAGCTTTGTTCTTCATATTTTTTCAAATTCAGGATCCTATCCAGTCTAGGACCGCAGCGCATTGCATTTAGATGTCAATGTCATGTCTCTTGCCGTCCTTTGATCTGGAGCAGTTCCACAGCCTTTTTGTTTTGTTTTGTTCTTTCATGACATTGACATTTTTGAAGACTCCAAGCTAGTTGTTCTGTAGGATATTTTGGCTTGGGTTTGTTTGATTCTTTATTCATGATTTAAATTCAGGTTAAAAGTTTTGGCCAAGAGTAATTCAGAGATGACGTTGTGTCCTCAGTGTGTCATATCCCGAGGAACATGCTGTCAGTTTATCTCCTTTTTGGTGATTGGGTTAAGGTGGAGTCTGCCAAATTTCTCCATCATAAAGGTTTCTTTGCTTCCTTCTAGTTAATAAGTCATCTGTGGGAGGGTACTGGAGATTGTGTGACTATCCTGTGCTCCAACAACTTTTCACCCAAAGGTTTTAGCATCCATGGATGATCCTCATCTGAATCATTTATTCAACTGATGGTTACAAAATGCCTTGAAGATTTTGAAATATCAATTTTTGTTCTAGCATAAACAGTGCAGATTTTCCATCAAGACGGAAAAATTTTCAGCAGTCTGGTATTCTTTGACAACAACGTGGAAACAAGTTTTTCTTGCTTTTTTCTTGAAATCTCTTTGTAGCTAGATTCCCACACAGCCTGAATCTATTTGTCTGTCTGTTTCTCTTCCTGTCCTTATTGATTTTTTTACCTCTCCTGGTTTAGAATTTCTTGGAAAGACTGGCCAAACGTCCCTATATTCTAGTGTCTGTGGAGAAATCATTAAACTCAAGTGGGCAATGAAGCTTCAGGAGCACGAATAGGTGATGATGATCATGATGATGATAACTTACATTTATTGAGCACAGATGATGTGCTGAGAATTATTCTGTGATTTATATGCATTAAATAACTTTAGATTTTCAATAACCTTATGAGTTAGGTGTCATTTTTATTCTTATTTCAGAGGAAAGTGAGGTACAGAGAGGTTAGATGATTTGATCAAAGGCACATACCTAGTAAGTGGCAGATCTGGGACCTGAATCCAGTGATCTCACCTGAGATTATCTATCTGACTCACCTCAACTTTAACAAAGAGACTTTGTAAAGAGGAAGACTTTGAAGCAACTCCCAAGTATCTTGCAAAAAGACTGATATTGATATCGGTCCGGGTTCATTTCTAGAAGAAATAAACCACTCTAGCTATTCCAAAGAGAAAGGAGTTTAATAGTAAGTATCAGGCACTTACTGTGATGGTTAATTTTATGTGTCAACTTGACTAGACCATTGTGCCCAGGTATTTGGTCAAACATTATCCTGGATGTTTCCGTGAGTGTGCTTTTGGATGAGGTTAACATTTAAATCAGTGGACTTGGAGTAAAGCAGATTTTCCTCCACCATGTGGGTGGGCCTCATCCAATCAGTTGAAAGCCTGAATAGAACAAAGAACTGACCTCCTCTGAGCAAGAGGAAGTTCTGCCAGCAGAAAGTCTTTGGACTTGAACTGCCACCTCCCTTCTTTCCAGCATATCCAGCTTTTCAGTGCACCCTGCAGATTTTGGACTTGCCAACTTCCATAATCATAAACCTCTGTCTGTCTCTCTCTTTCTGACTCTCTCTCTATATCTATATCTAAATCTATATCTATATCTCCCATTGGTTCCGCTTCTCTGGAGAACCCCGACTAATACACGTGTAAAATCACTTAAAGGCTCAGAGGAGAAAGCTGTGGGCTTGGCCTCCAGAAATGACTCTCAAACAGTGCTGCAGAACTTACCCAGAACTTACTATTCCTGCCACAAACAGAAGATGGGAGTTCAAAAGACTATAGCGGGACTGTTGAATTCAGGAGCAAATTGGGAGAACTGATTATTCATCTATAGTCTCAGCCTCCAGCTCATTTGTCTCCACTCTGCTCTATGATTATAGGGCTGAAAGCCTACAAGCTACATTTTCCTAGACTCCTTTGCCATCTTCTGATTCAGTTCTGCCAATGAGGGAAGAAGGGATCAGGAACTTTCTTCCTGCTTCTAGCTCAGATCGGCATCCTCTCAGTCGCTGTGTGTCACAGCTGGGGTTCCCAGGGAGAGCACTGGGGAGGGCTCCTTCACACCTGTGAAAGAGGGAACTGAATCAGCATTGGGCAGAGGGGAAGTTGAGCTGTGATGTATTCCCAATAAAGATCTCTCCCGACCTTGTGGGACCTCTGGATGGCTCTTCAGAATTGTCTTGAGTTGGGGTGAAGGATCTGGGTCTTTATACCTCCATGTTCATCAGGTATTGGATGCAGGCTGCCCTGGAGTGAGGTGTGAATTTAGGCAAAACAGTTTCCTTCAACTCAGGCAATTCCTAAAGAGAGCTGACAGCTAAGCAATGCCAGCACCTGGAGAAGTTCTTCATTCCTGAATGGGAGTCTGGGTCATTTACTGTAGCATCTACCATACAGTGGATAACTCTAGTTTCAGCTGGAATACTGCAGTATTCCCAGTCCTAGCTACTCTGTACCTTCCCTAAAATATTCTAGTAGGCCAATATGCCATGCACCTTGGATGATCAAAGAACCAGCTGCAGGGAACCTACATTTGATGATCAGAAAATCAGCTTCACAGTTCTCCCTTCAGAGCCTGTGCACCTGATGCAGGGGGCTCCCTTCAGAGGCCAGAGCATGAGCTGCCTTTGTGCCTCCTTGGAGGTTCCAGCCCCAGCTCTTGGTAATCTGGGACTCCACCAAGTGGGGCCTCATCTCTCAGACCCTGGATTCTGGGAGTACCACCTGTCTTCTTTTGTTCCTTCAGTCCCAGAGGTGACAGTGGATTTATTCCATTACAATCTTCCGGTTACTCTGACATTCTTTTTTAGCTCATTCAGCCTTCCAAACCTCTGTGCAACTGAATATCTGAGTTATTTATTTATTTATATATTTATTTTTATTGAAGTATAGTTGAATTACAATGTTGTGTTAATTACTGCTGTACAGCAATGTGAGTCAGTTATACATACATATGTATATACATTCTTTTTCATATTCTTTCCAGTTATGGCTTATCACAAGATATTGAATATAGTTCCCTGTGCTATACAGTAGGACCTTGCTGTTTATCCATTCTATATACACCAGTTTGCATCTGCTAATCCCAGACTCCCAATCCAATCCTCTCCCATCCCCCTCCCCCTTGGCAACCACCAGTCTATTCTCTATGTCCCTGATTCTGTTTCTGTTTTGTAGATAGGTTCATTTGTGCCACATTTTAGATTCCACATATAGGTGATATCATATGATATTTGTCTTTCTCCTTCTGACTTACTTCACTTAGTATGATAATCTCTAGTTGCACAAATATCTGCATTTAAAACCCTCTTGCTTGAAATAACCTAGAGTGGTTCTCTTTTCCTGACTGGACCCTGACTGATCCCTCTGCCACAAATAGCTGAAGATGGGAGATCACAAGGTTATCACTGGAACAGATGACTTCAAGAACACATCCTGTGTTGGGACTCAGTGATTGTCCTATGCGTCTTTTTTTTTAAAAAAAATAATTAATTAATTTTATTTATTTATTTTTGGCTGCGTTGCGTCTTTGTTGCTGCGCACAGGCTTTCTCTAGTTGCGGCGAGCGGGGGCTACTCTTCATTGCGGTGCACGGGCTTCTCATTGCAGTGGCTTCTCTTGTTGCAGAACATGGGGTCTAGGCGTGCAGGCTTCAGCAGGTGCAGCACGTGGGCTCAGTAGTTGCGGCACGCAGGCTCAGTAGTTGCAGCTCGTGGGCTCTAGAGCACAGGCTCAGTAGTTGTGGTACACCAGCTTAGTTGCCCTGAGGCATGTGGGATCTTCCCGGACTAGGGTTCAAACCCATGTCCCCTGCATTGGCAGGTGGATTCTTAACCACTGTGCCACCAGGGAAGTCCCCCTACTGCTTCTTGACACCTGTGAATCTCTCTGTAGGAATTTTCTGGAATACTGCTGCAGAACAAAATCAAGACAGCAGGAGGAAAGTCTACGTCTCACTCCTCCCTTTTAAATCTCTGTGATCACACCTAATTGGCCAAACCTAATTTGCATCTAGAACTTGACTGGAAAGGAGTCTGAGAAAGATTTTTAAGTTTCCAGCTTCTACAATTCAGGATGATACAGTGGAAGGAGGTTGAAAGGATGCCACTTTACCAATTATCCCTCCTCGCCCCACTGAACAAAAGGCTCCCCTAAAGCTTTACCACTGGCAGTCGTGGTAGGCTGGTGAGGCTGGGGGCCACATTGTACGGGTTGAGCGAAGGATTTGGGTGAGTCTAGAAGACTTAGCGGCTGAGGTTAGTTTGAGCAAATCCAGGTTGATTGGAAGAGGTAACAGGGCCTGAGAAAGTTGTTTGGTGGATAAGACAGAAGTGAGTGGTAGGGGAATTCCCTGGCAGTCCAGTGGTTAGGACTCCGGGCCTTCACTGCCGAGGGTCCCCGTTTGATCCCTAGTCGGGGAACTAAGATCCAGCAAGCAGTGCAGCGAGGCCAAAAAAAAAAAAAAAAAAAAGCGAGTGACAGAAGTATGTTACAAGGCAAAAAGGACTTTATAGATGTAATTGGGGTTTCAGACAATAAAATAGAGAGATTATCCTGGGTTATGTGAGTGGGCCCAATCTAATCCCATGAGCTCTTAAAAGCAGAGGACTTTCTGTGGCTGGGGTCAGAGAGTTGAGGCAGAGGGAGAAGCCAGAGAGATTCAAAGTGTGAGAAGGATTCCAACCAGGGTTGCTGGCAGGGGCTGCATAGAAAACAAGAGCAGGAACACAGGCAGCCTCTAAGAGTAAAGACTGGTCCCTGCCGGACCCCCAGGGAGGAAGCCGAGAACACGGCCCTACAACGGTAAGGAGAATTCAGCCAGCAACCTGAGTGAGCTTAGAAATGGATTCTTCCCCAGAGCCTCCAGTAAGGAAGGCAGCCCTGATAACACCTTGATTTTGGCCTTGTGACAGACCCTAAGCAGAGGACCCAGTTCAACCCATTCAAAATTCTGATCTACAGAAACTGTAAAATAATAAACGTGTGTTGTTTTAAACTGCGAAATTTGTGGTAAGTTATTATGGCAGCCATAAAAAATACTAAAAAAATAAAATAAAATAAGAGAGAAAAAGCCCCCAGATGAGCATTTACCCTGCCTGATGACCTCCATGTGTGTCCTCATCAGGCTGCAGAGGAAGGATCAGCCTAGCCTGAGTGGTTTCTGAGGGCAGAGTCTATAAATGAATCACCCAGTATGTGGCCCTTTTCTGGCTTATTTCAGGAGTGCAAGGAAGGGAAGAATTACAGAGTAGCAGGAGAAAACTTTAGCAGCTGGTGATCTATTATCTTGATTGTGGTGATGGTTCCACAGATGTTTTCATACGTCAAAATTGTTCAAATTGTAAACTTAAATATGTGCAGTTTATTGTATGTCAATTATATCTCAAAAAAACTATATATAAAAAATAGGGACTTCCCTGGTGGCGCAGTGGTTAAGAATCTGCCTGCCAATGCAGAGGACATGGGTTTGAGCCCTGGTCCGGGAAGATCCCACATGCCACGGAGCAATTAAACCCGCGAGCCACAACTACTGAGCCCGCGTGCTGCAACTACTGAAGCCCGCACGCCTAGAAGCCCGTGCTCCGCAACAAGAGAAGCCACCGCAATGAGAAGCCTGCACACTGCACCGCTTGCCGCAGCTAGAGAAAGCCCGTACACAACAACGAAGACCCAACGTGGCCAAAATAAATAAATAAATGAATGAATAAATAAAATAAAAACAGTAAACTGATTTAAAAAAAAATAGTCACTCCTCATTTCAAAAAAAAAAAAAATAGACAAGGTTAAGACAGGAAAAGACAAGCCATGGATGGGGAGAAGATATTTGCAAAACAATGATTAGATAAAGGCTTTTTATCCAGAATATATTTTTGAAAACTTGCAACTCAATAATAAGCCAAAGAATCCAATAAAAATGAGCAAAAATTTTGAACAGACACTTCACCAACAAAGATATATAGATTGTAAATAACAATATGAAACCATGCTCATCATTTTAGTCATTAGGGAAATGCAAATTAAAATCACAATGAGACACCACTACTCACTCACCTCAATGGTTTTAAATAGAAGGACTAAAAATACCAAGTGCTGAGGAGTTTGAGAGTAACTGGCCTGGGAACTCTATGAGGGCAGGACCTGGCTCTCTTGGTCATCACAGTGTCCAGTCGTCACCTAGTTCAGGGCCTGTCACAGGGTAGGTACTCAGTAGATATTTATTGAGTAAGTGGACAAAATTCTTTGGGAGGACATTTCTTGATGATTTCTGGGGTCCCAGAGCAATTGGACTTTCTCTCCTAGGGGCTCCCCTGAGGTAATGTCCCACCTCAGGTGTGATGACTTCACTATAGTTGTTGGTTCATTCCTTCATTCATTAATCACGTATTTCTTTTACTTATTTATGTATTTATGTACTTATTTACTGAAGTACAGTTGATTTACAATGTTAGTTTCTGGTGTACAGCAAATTGATTCAGTTTTATATATATGTACGTATACATATGTACATATACATACACATGTATGTATTCTTTTTCATATTCTGTTCCATTATATTATGTTATTATAAGATATTGAATATAGTTCCCTCTAGTATACAGTAGGACTCTGTTGTTTATCTATTTTATATATAGTAGTTTGTATCTGGTAATCCCAAACTCCTAATTTATCCCTCCCACCCCCATTTCCCTTTTGGTAACCATAAGTTTGTTTTCTGTGTCTGTGAGTCTGTTTCTGTTTTGTAAATAAGTTCATTTGTGTCATATTTTAGATTCCACGTATAAGAATCACATATTTCTGACATCTGTATTTCTGGCATCTGCAGAGTCCAGGCCTTTGTCCTCGATACTGGAATCCAGTGTGGCCCACCGTCCCAGCCCTCTGAGGACTCAGAGGCCACATTAAGAAAGAGCTCATACACTCAGTATGTGTCGTGTGCAAAGTGTGTAGGAAGAAAGGTGAATGTGACTTACTGATGGAGCCAATGAAGGCCTCTCAGAGGAAGAGGGGATCTCGTTAGACCTTAAAGGATAAAGAAGAATGTCTGAAACTCCACAAGGACAAGGAAGGGTCTGTCTTATCATTACTAAAACTCCAGTGACTAGTACATGGGCAGATGCAAACTGGTAAATATTTACATAAAAGAACGCTGCTGTTTTATATGAGGCCCTCTATTTCCACACAGAAAGCATGCCTGTGTGAGGTCACCAGGATGCATTGGCTGCAAGTAACTGGAAACACTGTCTCAACTGGGCTTAAGCATTAAGGAGAATGTATTTCATCACAATTAAGGAATCTAAATGTAGGTGGCTCTGGAGGGTAGTTAATGCATTTTAGAAGATGAAGGAAGTATGGAAGGCTTAGATTCCTTCCTTCTCTCTGATCTGCTAGTCTTAGAGAATTGACTTGTCCTCAGATCCTTATGGTCCCAAGATGGCTGCTGCAGCTCCAGGCATCACATGGAGACACAGTGACATCTAGGGCAAGAAGGGGATGGAAGGATCTCCTGGTCCTATTAGCAACCAGGAAACCTGTCTTGAATATGTAGGTTGATGCTCTGCATTCATTTCAACTTCCCTCTTGTACGCCGTCCTGCCTGCAGGGGCTGAAAGGTCTAAAACAACATTTCTGACTCCGGTGCAGCTGGGATCTGCCTTACATTTGGGTTCTTCCAACCAGATGCACTCAGACAAGATTTGAATGATGGACGAGGGGTGGAGGCCATTTTTCTGCTGGCTCTACCCCCGTGGAAGTGTCTGCTTTTTTGTGGTGGTCTTTCTGATCATAGCAGTTTCCAGATGGCAGTTGTCCCATAACTATGACAGATCCGTGGTGTGTGGCCTGTGGCCTTCCTGATCATGGCGGTGGAAGCCAATTCCTAATTAAGCAGTCAGGATCCTGATCCTAGAAAGGAAGTGGGCCTTTGAAAAGCTCTGGTTTATGGTTTGGCTCTTAAAGTTATACCTAAATGGTCAACACAGAATCTATTTGTTCAACCTTCCTGACACTTCTGTAAGCCATTTATCACCCTATAATAAATCCCTTACTGCAGACATTAACCAGAATTGGTCCTGGTCTCTGTAATGAACCGTATAAATTTGCCATGGCTACTGTAACAAATTACCTCCAATTTTGTGGCATAAAACAACAGAAATTTATTCTCTCACCTTTGTGAGGCCAGAAGGCTATAATCAGGACCACTGGGCCAAAATCAATGTGTTAGCAGAGCCATGCTCCTTCTGGCAGCTCTAGGGGAGAATCTGTTCCTCGCCTCTTCCAGCTTCTGTTGGCTGCCGGCATTCCTTGGCTTGTGGCTGCATCTCTCCATGTCTGCCTCCCTGGTCATGTTCCCTCCTCCTCTTCTGTGTGTGTAATCTCCCTCTGTCTCTCTCTCTCTCTTTTCTTTTTTTTTGGCCATGCAGCTTGAGGGATCTTAGTTCCCAGACCAGGGATCGAACCCGGGACCTCGTCAGTGAAAGCACGAAGTCCTAACCACTGGACCACCAGGGAATTCTCTCCCTTTGTGTCTCTCTTACCATGATGCTTGCCATAGCATTTCAGTCTCACCCTGATAATCCAGGATAATCCCATCTCAAAAACTTAATTTAATCACATCTAAAAAAACCTCCCCCCCCCCCAAATAAGGTCACATTTACAGGTCCCAGGGACTGGGACATGGATATCTTTGGGAGAGCCATTTTTCAGCCTACCGAATGAAACACCATAAAACCTTTCTTAGAGGGCTTCCCTGGTGGCGCGGTGGTTAAGAATCCGCCTGCCAATTCAGGGGACACGGGTTCGATCCCTGGTCCAGGAAGATCCCACATGCTGTGGAGCAACTAAGCCCGTGCGCAACAATTACTGAGCCTGCGCTCTAGAGCCCACGAGCCACAACTACTGAAGCCCACGCGCCTAGAGCCCATGCTCCGCAACAAGAGAGCCACCACACCGAGAAACCTGTGCACCGCAACGAAGAATAGCCCCCGTTCGCCGCAACTAGAGAAAGCCCGCGTGCAGCAACGAAGACCCAACACAGCCAAAAGAAAGAAAGAAAACAAAAACAAAACCTTTCTTAGAGCATCCACCTCCCCGCAAGCCAAATTCCCCTAATCGTGGGCCAATTGGATCACTGTGAAACACGTCCTCTCTCCTTTTTTTTTGACCACGCCGTGCGTCACGAGGGGATCTTAGTTCCCTGACCAGGGTTCAAACCCGTGCCCCCTGCAGTGGATACACTGAGTCTTAACCACTGGACCGCCAGGGAAGTCCGAAAACATGTCCTCTCTTTTCCCTCTGGATTCACTCTCCACTCTGCTCTAGGTCCGGGAATGTGGATTACATCAGTTGGGACTCCCTTACCTTCTGTCTTCCAGCTGGGTTCAGCAATGGGAGGTGTTAGCAGAAAATTGGAGAGAGGAAAAGAGAGCAGGTGGGTATTTACTCTCCTACTTCCTTGCTGGGCTGTGGGCTGGCAGCAGTGATGTTCCAGAATCTCTGTCAGGGGACTGGTAACCGCTCCCTCCCAGGTCCCTTCTGGTGGTTTAGGAACAGTGATAGCTTCCGGCTGTTGGGTGGGCCCAGGTGCTGCCCTGTGTTGGTTTCCCCTAACCATACCCCACATCTGTACTTTGTTGCTTATGTAACTCCCTTACCCCATTTGACCATTTGGTCTCCTGCGGGATCCTGGCTGACGCAGTCACATAGCCAAGCCTACACGAGTCTTTAGCAAGAGGGCTCGTGTAGGTTGGTTTAGGTCAATCAAGAATGACGTGGGGGAAGGGCTGTGCCACAAAGAATGACATGAGACATTTTTGCTGGGCTGGCAACGACTGTGTCTCCTTTATCCATTTTAGAGATTAGGGCCCTAGGATAAAGCTTCCTCTCTTCTTTGACAGTTCACATGTTAGAAAAAATTTTTAACGGTGATATATTGATTTAATAACGAGTCCTTAGGTTGTGCCAGGGACTGTGCCTTGGTACTTGACATGATTTAACACATTTAATTCCCACTACCACCCAGTGATGAAGGATATTATAATATAGTTTACTGATTGGAAACTAAAAGTTTAACTGACTTGCCCAAGGTCATGCAGTAACTAAGCGAGCAGAAGTTGGGATTCTAAGATCTCTGTGACCTCAGAGCTTGCATTTTTAACCACTACAACCATACTGTCTCCTTTATCGTACTTGAGATACTTTTATCCACCAGGTGAGATGCTAATTGCTTTACGTATATTGTTTCTAATTTACAGAAGAACCTCTCTACGTGAATACACGTCACCATCATCTCACACCCAAACTCCCTCCTCTACTCTTAGGCATTCCTGGGTGCTCTCCTCTTGTGAGTCCTGAACTTTTAGAAACATAAACTGGAGCAGTTGCTTCTTTGCTTAAAACTCTGCAGTGACCGCCTATGTATCTTCCAGGAAAATCCAAGTGCTTAAAGATCTCACAGACACCCAAGGCCCTGGTCCCTATCTACTTGTCTAACTTCACTCCTAGCCACCTCTCTGTGGAGTTCTGGACTGCAGCACACTGGCCTCCTTTCTGTTCCTCAAATTTTAATGACCAGCTCCCTCCCCAGTCTGAAGGTCCCCGAGGACAGGGGCTTGTGGATCTGTATTCCCAATACTGGCAAATAACAGGCAGCTAGGAAATACTGTCCGTGTATATAATGAATGGACGACTGAATGGCTGCGTGGATGAATAAATGAACCTTTCAAAGAGAGGTATCCCTAAGTTATTTTCAGATGAAGAAATCTAGAGGCCAGGAAAGGCAAGTATATTACTAAATGTCACTCAGCAGATAAATGTTCCATCTGGGTATCAAATTCAGGTCTGAGTTCAGAGTTGGGCTTCCTCCACTCACACTGTCTCAGAATGACTGCTCTCACTAGTAAGTGTAACACCATTTGATAACGAAAATGAATTGACACCAGGAGAAAAGAATGACACCAGAGGTACAGGGTTTGCAAACACGAGGACACATAAATAGCAGGACCCAAAGTATCATAACTGGGAACTTTGACATCTATGATCCCCAAATCCCTCAGGGAACGAGACCTGCTCAGGTGGGGAGGTCCAAGAGTGACAGATTTATAAAATCCCCAAAAGGTGTTGGGGATTCACATTAGAGGACCAACCCTGTAATGGTCAGAGGAACCCAGGCAATTATGTCAGACTGGTTCATGGTATGTGGGGGTCAGTGACCAAAGCAACCCAGGAATCAAGTCTTCTACTGACCACCTGGAAAGATATTCTGGCCATGCATCCCACGGAAATGTCACTGCATCCAGGGAACTCGTTCTGGTCTTGGGAAAGAATCCGTGCCTCTTGCACCCAGCGTGGGTGGGTCAAGGTTCAGCCAATGGTGGCGGAGAAGCCACCTGTAAGTGCTCTGCTCAGCATGCCCAGCTGAACTCCCAGCCAACAGCTGCCCTGTGGGTGAGCCACCAACTGCCTCCAGCCCCGTCAAGCCTTCAGATCAATCAAATCCCAGCTGACATCCAACTGCAACCATGGGAGAGACCCCAAGTGAAAAATCACTCACCTGAGGGAGAACAGGAGGAGGAGAAAGGCACGACATGGACAGGTGAGAGGGTACTGTCTTACTTCCCCACAGACAGCAATTGCCAACTCTGAACAAAATATTAAAAAACAAAACAAAACAAAACAAAAACCCAACTATCTGAAGGCACTGGAGAGAAACCAGACACAGGCAGAAGCTGGAGGGGATTCAGCCTTTTAAGGAATGGAAGACACTGGGAATTCCCTGGTGGTCCAGTGGTTGGGACTGTGCCCTCCACTGCAGGGGGCACGGGTTCGATCCCTGGTTGGGGAACTAAGATCCTGCAAGCCGAGCAGCATGGCCAAAAATAAAATAAAATAAAGAATGGACTTTTTCGCTTATTACTAGACCACAGCATGGAAAAACATCTAGATTACAGGGTGTCGGATCCAGACAACCTTTCAAAAGGAAAGTACCAGAAGCATCCAAAAAGGAAACGAACTATGTTCACGAAGAAACAATTGGCAGATTTGAACTTCCTTTTCAATAAAAACCCATACCCCACCCCTAGCCTTCAGAGAGAAATGGCCTCAAAAATGGACATACATCCAACAGTCCTGCAGGTTTGGTTCAAGAATCGTAGAGCGAAACTCAAGAAAGCCAAATACAAGGATTTTCAGTCAGAACAGCAAGAGGCTCAACAGCAATTATCTGAGGCAGGAGGCAAGATCAGCTCTTCCAAGGGAAATATGGATACACCTCCCAGGTCCCCTAATGGTACCTCCCCTGCATCTCTAGTTTATATGGATCGTCCAATACCTTCCTTCCATCTCAGCAGGTGGCGCAATTTGAAGGCTGTCACAGACCATTCTCTTGGCCACAAAATGGTACATTTTGGCTACTGCCAATACCCTAATATATACTGCCTCTATCCCATTTTGGAAACCCAAGCTCTCTCCACAAGCTTCAATTCTAATTCTTTTGGCTCTTTTTCGCCATAAAGATCTTAGAGAAGCTAGACACAGAAAGTCACATATGATTTGTAATGATTCCCATACAAGGGAATACTTTTCAGCAGTGAAAGGAAAAAACAAGATATACACAACGTGGATGCAGTTCAAGACCATTATGTTGAGTGAAAGAAAAAAACCCACACAACAGAGTACACAGTGTATAATTCTGTATAATTCCCACTGTATGAATTTGTAGAGCAGGCAGGAAAAACTCATCTACAGCAGCCAGAGGCGGATTAGTGACTGTCCATGTCGTAGAAAGAATTGAGTTGAAAAAGGCACAGGATGATGTAGAGGTTTCATGTCTTTTTTTTTTTTTTTTTTTTTTTTTTGGCAACTCTGTATGGCTTGCAGGATCTTATTTCCTTGAACCCGGCCCACAGCTGTGAAAGCGCTGAGTCCTAACCACTAGACTGCCAGGGAATTCCTCTCACGTCTTAAAATGTCAGTTACCTAGGTGTAAAATTCATCAGAGCACTACATTATATACTTGAAAGTTGCAAGAGACTGGACCTTAAATGTTCTCACCGCAAAAAAGAAATGAGAATTATGTGATGGGATGGATGGAGGTGTTAGCTAACGCTATGGTGGTAATCATTTTGCCACATATAAATGTATCAAATCAACATGTTGTATACCTTAAACTTATGTGAAGTTATGTGTCAATCATATCTCATTAAAGCTGAAGGAAAAAAAAAAAAGAATGGAACACACTATGTGAGATCAAGTTCATATGGCTTTTCCTCTGAGGACGCACCCCTGTTCATGTGGCAAGGGACAGCTTGAATTCAAGCAGAAAACCAGTCATTGACTTGAAGTATCAGACCCTAGAGTTCAGGGCAGCAAGAGTAGTTGGAAACTGAGAGGAGAAATCCTAATATGGAGGGAGCCCCAGAGAAAGAGGACCTAAGTCTGTATATAAATTACCCTTGAATCTTTAATGTACTGAAAGAAAAAGAAAGCTGTCAACACAGAATTCTATATCCACTGTAAATATCCTAGAAAATTGGCAAAATAAGATGGCTGCTCTCATTTCTGTCATTCAGCAAGAGTGGAGACAGGAAACTAGGAGGGCATTGCCATTTCCTTTAAAGGACCAACTCATAAGGTGCTCAGATTGCTTTCACTCATTTGCATTGGCCAAAACATAGTGCCGTAGGTGCGGGGAAAGCTGGAAAATGTTGTCTTTAGTAGAGCACTCTTAAATCCACTAGGTAAAGGAAGAAGGGATAACAGATATAGAGACAGCTAGCTGGAGTCTCTGTCATCCAGCTTTATAGACAATTATGTGGTTGTATGATGGCTGGAGCTGTGGCAGCCATCTTATGACCATGAGGGGAGACAGTACTGATACATTGAGGATGGAGGAGCAGCCAGATGGAAAAACCCTGGCTCCACTATGACATCATGCTCTCTAAACTGGCACACTTCAGTATAAATATTATGTGAGCCATGCATACCATTTAAAATTTTCAGTAACCATGCTTAAAAAGTTAAAAAATGTATATGAAATTAATTTAAAATATACTTTATTTGACCCAGTATACCCAAAATATAATTTAAATATATAATCAATGTAAAATTATTAATGATTTTAAATCTTTTAAACAGTAAATAAAAATTCTGTATGTACACACGTCTATTTCCTAGCTCTATCCACTGAGAGAGAGCAGAAGCAATGATATCCTTGTAGCAATCAGTTCACCCAGGTCTTGGTTTCTAAATACTGTTCTCCACTAAAAGGAACCAGAGCTCCTTGGGGAAATGGGCAGAGTTACAGAGATGAGGCAGGAAAATTACAAAAGGAGCCTGGGAATCTGATACCAGAAAGCGAGGAGGTGCTCAACAAATGATGGGGACACATCAAAAGAACATGAGCCCTCTTGAAAAGGTTCCCATTGGCCTCATCTGGGACAACTTGAGCGTCACGATAAATGATAGTAAAGAACTACAATTATAAACTAATAACTCATGAGTCCATGTTGATATAAAGCCATTGGTAAATACATGAATCAGGAAGGGGAGGAAAGCTCTTCCTAAGAGTAGAATGTCGACTAAGAAATGTAGAAAGAATGATGACATTAGAGGCTCACTATTTGGTAATGGTCATAATAGTAACTGTAAGACAAACTCCAACAACGGATGCTAAAATGAATGGGTCAGAGTCTGAGAAGTAATCGGAATTTACATGGTCTCAAACTCTCTCCACATCCTTATTAACTACAAAGAGAAAAATTAGTAACCATAGAGAAACTTGGCAGGCAACATCCGAAAAAAGAAAAATAAGAAAAATAAGAAGTCGTTAAATTCTGGAGGATATTTTATACTTAGGGCACAGCTTGGCTTGTACTAGTTACCTTTCAAGTGCACAATGGCTACATGTGATCTGGGAGCCATATTGGACAGCTCAGCTTAAATGGACCCTGCTGTTTGAGATTTCTCATCCTGTACAATAATAATTGTTCTCATTATAAGGCACTTTAAGTTAATATTACTTTACTTATAACAGAATGCAATCTAGTGACACCATCATACCATCACACACATACTGTGGGAGGATGAATTATGGCCCCCAAAGATGCCAACCCGCAATCTCAGACCTATGAATATCCCCTGTTACATGCCAAAGGGACTTTGCAGATGTAATTAAGATTTATGGACTCTAAAAGAGAGAGATTATCCTGGATTCCCTGAGTGGACCCAGTCTAAACACACGAGTTCTTAAGAGCAGAGAACTTTCTCAGGCTGGAGGTAGAAGAGAAATGTGGCAGAAGGAGAAATGAGAGGGATTCCAAGCATGAGAAGGATTTGACTCACCATTACAGACTCTGAGATGTAGGGTCAACGTGCAGGGACCAGAAAAAAGTTGCAAAGAGCTAAGGATGGGCCCTCACAGCCAGCAAGGAAAAAGGATCTCAGTCTGACAACCGCAAGGAACAGAATTCTGCCAACAACTTAAATGAGTTTGGAAGCGGATCCTGCACAGAACCTCCGAAACAATCCAGCCAGCCACACTTTGATCAGCCTTGTGAGACCCACAGCAGGGAAATTAGCTGAGCCCACCCGGATTTCTTACTTGCAGAAATGTAAGATAACGAATTTGTGTTGTGTTGAGATGCTCAGTTTGTGAGAATTTGTTATGGCAGCAAAGAAAAACCAACACACACACACACAGCCCCACACCACAAAGAGCATCTTTTCTTCATTGTTTATTTGTACACTTTTTATAAAAAGTAGAAAAATAAACATTTAATGGGGTCTGAGCTTGATAAATCACACACATAAATATAAAAATAGTGATTTGGAGGCAATAAATTAAAAAAAGGAGTTTTGACGCATAAATAATATTGAAGATGCTGAGACACGTTGCAGGTGGGTCTCTGGGGTCAGACACACTGGTCTCCACTGGCAACACATTTCAGGTCCCGGGTGAGGAGGCGGAAGAGGTTGAACATGACAGAGGCTTCGAGGCAGTCCCGGGACTCCTGGGGGGAGAGGGGGATGGCTCAGTAGCTCCCACGTCTGGGCTCGCAGCTGAGCCCAGCCATCGGTTTCCCCTCCCCGGTCGCTCACCTTCTTCGCGGCCTCCTGGAGCCGGTGCAGCCAGTGGTGGAGGCGGCCCCGGGGCCTGGGGCCGGCTGTGGGCTGAGCTGGGACCTGTGGGCAGAGGAGGGTGGTGTTGAGGGTGTGAGGCAGGGCCTGGGACAGAGGGGGACGTACAGGTGGCCAGAGCCCAGACACGGCCCGGGTGCCCCGAGCACTCACACAGGCCTGGAGCTTGGAGTGGATGTGGTGCAGCGTGTGAAGGGGCTGGTCCAGGATGTGGTCCAGGGATGAGTTAGCCGTGGCCTCCAGGACATTCAGTGTCACGGCCAGCTCAGCCTCCAACGCCACGGGGCGCTCCCACACCTGAGGAGGGACAGAAGACAGGTGAGAGTTGCACGTGAGAGAGAACAGGCAAGGAGGCACAGGTGAGGGGAACAGAGGAAGGGACAGTGGAAGGTGAAAGTCGGGGTCAGGTGAGAGCTGATGTGCTTGGCTGAGGGGAAGGGGTCAGGGGACGGGTGGGGAGGGCAGGGAGAGAAGGACGTGAGAGAAGAAGGAGGTGAGGGGCCACCTGCAGAGCCGGAGCGGGGCGGGCAGGTGAGGGCAGGCGGGCCTGACTCTCCCAACTCACCTGCAGCTGCCTCAGGTCCCGGGTCCTGGGGAAGAGGCGGGAGCTGCAGTTCCAGTCCTTCTGCAAGAGCGACTCTTCCTAGAGAGCAAGGGCAAGGTCAGCCCACAGGGGGAGGGACAGAGGGGAGACCCCAGGGAGACTGGAGGATGGCCAACAACAGGAGGACGGGAGGTGAACTTCCAAAAGGACCGCAGAGGCACATCCACCGCAGGAGGACAGGAGATCGCCCACCGCGGGGAGGGTGGAGGTCAGCCCAGTGTGGGGAGGGCAGGCCCACCTTCAGCCCAGGTAGCCGGGGAGCGCCCAGAGGGAGGGGTGGAGGGTCGCCCACTGCAGGAGGGGTCGGGGGAGACTCACAAAGGCGTCCTTGGCCCTCTTGAAGGCCTGCAGCTCTTGTGGGGACAGAGACTTGAACTGGGCCATGTGGCAGCCCCTTGCACCTGGGAGGGCCCCGAGGGGCGAGGGCACAGGAACTGCTCCTGTCCTGCTCGGCGCCACGGTCATCAGCATCAGCACCAGCGTGCAGCCCAGGGCCATGTCTGTGTTAAGGAAGGACAGAAAGATGAGGGGAGGGAGGGCGTCAGGGGGTGAGGGTGGAGGCTCTGGGGAGGTGAGGGTCCCAGACAATGATGTAGGGGCTGACCCAGCTTCATTCCTGCTCTCTGGTCTCTGTCAGCAGATGGGGGATCAAGTATCCACTCTGAGGCTGTCGCCTGGGGTCTCTCAGTCTCGTCTGGCGTCTCTGACTTCAGCCTCCTCTTCTGGATCTCAGCTCGTTGCTCTGTCCGTGTCTCTGAACTTCCAGCTCTGTCTGAGGTGCAATTCCTGCCTGAGTTCCATGGCGCAGCTTTTAGCCTGTGCAGCTGGGCAATCCCAGCTGATGTAGGAAAAGTGAAAACGCAGCTAGAGGCTGACACCGGCACCAGGGGAGGCTCAGGCTGGGAAAGCCCAGAGCAGGGCGGGGCCTGTGAGCCATGTGAGCTGCTAAGGGAAAGAGAAACTGACATCCATTCATGTCCCATTTCACCTCCAAGAAAGTGAGTAACGAAGTGAAAATCAGGGCTGGGGCAGCTTCAGCCCCACATGGCGGGTCTCCTGCGCCGGTGCCCAGGCTGATCTAGGACTGGGGTGGGGAGGGGACAGAGGGACTTCCTTTTTTGCAGAGGCCCCAGTACAAGGAGTAGAGGGAAAAGGCACCTGTAGGAGGTGTTGCCATGAAGAACCTGGAACTTCCAAGAGGGAGGCTGTTTAGGAGATGGCAGAAGGTCCAGGGGTGCTGCTGCGGGTGGGAGAGAGAGTGAGAAAGGCAAAACACTCGCGAATTAAGCGAGGACACCAGCTCCTCCCCACCCTTCCCCACCTGGTACCGATAGAGACAGAATGGGGGCGGCTGGGAGCCTGCACTAACCTGTTCTCTGACTGTCAGGCACAGAAGGACCCAGGAATACGAGGATGTGCTATGAGCTGTGACCAGTACTTCAGGGAAATCAGGTGGGTTTGAGAAAAATGCCTTCATTCATTCACCAAGTACTTATTTGCCCTCCCACCCCCACTTTGGGTCAGACCCTGCTCAAGGTGCCAGGAAGAGAGCATTGAAAAAAGAAAAGACATGAAACAATCCTTCATGGGGCTTTTCACTAGAGAGAGGTACCAGATAGTACCTCTCTGGGACACGGGGATTAGGCATGTGGTATGTATTACGGTAGGTAAAGTCAGATCATGGAAAATGAAAGAAATGAAGCAGGGACGAGAGCAGAGTGCGAGAGGAAGTCTGTATTAAATAAGGTAATGAAATGACATTTGAGGGAAGACCTAAAGGAAGTGAGGGAGGGAGCCCTGTGGAGATCTGAGGGGGAGCCTTCCAGGAAAAGGGAACAGTCAGTGAAAAAGGAAAACAGAGACACCCCGCTCCTTCTGTGGGCCTGTGTATGTCTCACCCTGTTCACAGAGCCTCTGCCACAATGTGGTTTGTTTTCTTTGTTGTTGTTTCTGGCCATGCCGCTTGCAGGATCTCAGTTCCCCGACCAGGGATTGAACCAGGCCCTCAGCGGTGAAAGCGCAGCGTCCTGACCACTCGAATGGCAGGGAATTCCCTCACAATGTGCTATTGAATACTCATGGTAGCACCAAGGACATCCTGTGCTTTGCCTACATTTCAAATACAGAGGAGACTGCAGGGATTCAGAGGGGTTAAGAGACTTGTCCAAGGTCATACAGCAAATAAGTGGTGAGGGCAGGGTATTAACTGAGTTCTGTCTGACACCAGAGAGTACCCACTGCACTCAACAGCCCCAGTGTAGCTACATGTCCTGACTTGGAGGTAATGGACGTCTCGAACAGAAGGTGTGGAGTCCTTTTGACTATTACTGCCACCCCCTCTTTCCCTCATTCATAATTCCAGGGAGAGGGTGGACCAAAGTCCTCAGTTGGGAATATCTTTGAGCTCTGATACGTAACGTTTTTTAGAAATTTTTTTTATTGGAGTATAATTGCTTTACAATGTTGTATTAGTTTCTGCTGTACAATGAAGTGAATCAGCTATATGTATGCCTATATCCCCTCCCTCCTGGACCTCCTTCCCACCCCCAAATCCCACCCATCTAGGTCGTCACAGAGCACCGACCGAGCTGAGCTCCCTGTGCTTTATAGCACGTTCCCACTAGCTAGCTATTTTACACATGGTAGTGTATATATGTCAGTCCTAACCTCCCACTTCGTCCCACCCTCCCCTGCCCACACTCTGTCCACATGTCCATTCTCTAGGTCCACGTCTCTATTCCTGCCCTGCAGATAGGTTCATCTGTAACAGCAGGTGGACTTCCCTGGGGGTCCAGTGGGTAAGACTCTGTGCAGGGGGCCCGGGTTCGATCCCTGGTAGGGGAACTAGATCATGCATGCATGCCGCAACTCAGACCCAGAGCAGCCAAAATAAATAAACATTTTTTAAAAAAATAAAAGCAACAGCAGGGATGTGCCCAAGTCACCTACCAGTGTTCTGGTCAGTTTCTATTCATTGCATCGGCCTTACATCAGGGGAGGACACATTGCAACAACTGTGAATCCTGAAAATTGACAAATTATCTCAAAATCCCTCAACATCATACTGTTTCTCTTAGAAAGGAAGTTCAGGGGAGTGGTTAGGAGCATGGGAGCTGGAGCTAGACTCTGGGGCTCAAACCTGGCTCCGACCCTCTCTAGCTGTGTGACCTTGGGAAACAGGCTTTGCAGTTGGCCACGAAGATTGCCCATCCACAGATGTAGACAAATTTTAAAAGTACAATTGTTCTGCATTTATGTGTGTGATTATTTAATGGAGACCAATTATTAAGGCCATTCTGTGGCTTCAGCTGGAAGCTTCAGAAACATTATTTCAATGTATAGTACTCACTGCAAGGGAAGCATAACAATGCCATGGCATAAATGAGTAAACTGAGGCTCAGAGAGAAGTAATTTGCCCAGACACGCAACACTTAAGTGGCAGGGGCAGAAGTGAAACTCAGGTCACCTGATTTCCCTGTCTCAGCATTTTGTGCTGAACAGCCCCCCTCAAAATGATCGCGGAATAAACAACCCGCAGAAATGCAAAAATATTTAATAATTGGCAATAACTTAACAACAGAAGACAGAACAGCAAATACACACAGGAACTTCATAAATACAAAACACACTTAAGTAACGGAATTCAAAAAACTACTTATCCAGAAGACTTTTGGCCCTTTCACTACCCAGTCCCTCAGGGAATGAGGCCTCCCCAGCCGGGAGGTCCAAGAGTCACATATTCATGGAATCGCAAAGCGGGCATTGAAGGTTCAAGGCAGGGGGTGGGACCTGTCATGAGACAGGGCTGTTCCTGTAACCACAGAAGTAGAAACTGGTCCACGGTACGTGGTGGTCAGCGACCAAGGCGGACACGGACTCCAGTCTTTTCCTGCCAGCCCGGGCCCTGGAAGATCCTAGGGCAACGCATCCCGCGGAAATATCGCTGCTTCCGGGGGAACTCGTTCTGGTCTTTGGGAAAAGGGCGCCTCTGGCACCAGCGCCGGCGGGTCCAGGCTGAGAGACCCGCCTGGTCCGATGGGGCCACGGAGGAGGGCGGCGTCCGCAACCAGGCGCCCCCGGGGCTTCGGGTCCCAGGCGGAGCCGCGGCGGGATCACAGACAAGGACCCGAGTGCGCCACCAGCCGCAGGTCCCACGCGAGCAGGCGCAGGAGGTTGAAGATGACGGTGGCTTCGTGGCACCGAGGCGAGCCCTGCAGCCCGGGAAGCAGGCGGAGCGGGGCTGAGTCAGGAATCTCCTTCCCCGAGAGACCCCTCCAGACCCGCACGGCTCCAAGCCGGCCTCCCGTCTAGCCGCTTTCCCGCCTGCTCCACTCACAGCTGTGCGAGTTTGGGGACGCCTCCCGGGCCGCCGCAGGGACTTCCTCCGGGAGCCTGGCCGGACCAGCTCGAGCTGGAGGGAGAACAGGAGGTCAATGCAGGCGGCGGGGAACCGAGCCTCCCCTCCCAGGTGACTCCGCCCCTCACCCTCCCAGCCGCAGACCAAAGCCCGGATCTGGGGACACCGAGAGGACGTGAATCGTGTCTGCGCCCGTTTCTGGCCTCACGGGACAGATTCGCAGTCGGGGGTGCCTGGCCTTGAGACCAGGGGCGCAGAGCGAGCCGGGAGGGGTGCGGGGCCAGGGCGCGGCGCACTCACGCAGGCCGCCACGTCCCGCCCCGCGGCCGCCAGCAGCTCCAGGGTCGGGCCGACGCCGGGGAACAGCTCGGGGCTCGGCAGGCTGCTCAGCACGTCTTGGGCGTCGGCGAGGCCGCGGGCCACCTGGCGGAGCAGCGCACGGGACTGCGGGGACCCGGCGGGAGTTAGACGGGGCGGCGCGCCAGCCCGCGCTCCCCCCACCCCCCCCGCCCCGCCCGCCGGCCTCGGGCCTCACGGAAGGCCGCGGAGGGTCCCTCCTCCGGCGGAACGAGCAGTTGCGCGGCCTCCAGCTCAGCGTCTCTTCCTCCTGCGGGACAAGGGCTGGGGTGACGCGGAGTCTCCTGGCAAGGGCCCCTGAAGCGCTGGGACGTCGGAGATTCCTGGACGTGGCTCGGGACTGGCCGGGACGGTTGTGCTTATCGTGTCCCGAACCAGGCAGCGCTCCGATGGCTGAGCGGGGCTGAAAGGCACCCGCGCTCCCCGTGCGGAGCCTGCGCCCCGATGTGGAGCCGAGTCCGCCTGGAGGGGGCGCCCCTCTGTGACCCGCACCAAGGCCGTGCCTGAGCTGACCACCGGGGCCTCCCGGAAGATGTCGTGGTCACAATTCTGGACGCTGAAATCTGAGATGTGCCTGCTGGACGCTAGGACGCGAGGGCCCCTCGGGACAAAGACTGATGTCTCCGAGCCCGGCGGGCCTGGGGTCCAGGGGGCGGGGGCGTCTGAGCATCACTCACATAGCGGTCCCTCAGTGCCTTGATGGCCAGCAGCGCCCGGGGGTCCAGGGAGCGGTAGTGTGAGAGGAGGCGGCGCGGAGGCTCCACCACTTCGGGGTCCGCCGCCACGCCCACCGTCACCAAGACCCACAGCCCCACGGCCACCGCGGCTGCGCCACTCGGCCCCATCTCTGCTCTTGCAGGACGCGACGGACGTCAGGGAGCTCAAGGAGAAGGCCCCGAGTCCAAGCCCCTGCCTGTGGTTAGACTTGCAGAGGGACTGACGCTCAGAGCGTGGGCTGTGGACACACGCAGGGGAAGAGAGAGGATGGGCCTCCTCCTACCCTCAGCCTCTCTCCTCTCACTCCTCACCTACAATGTGTCTCTGGTGCCTGGTGCTGCAGCAGGGCCTGCCTTCCACTGCCCTCTGGGTGGTGTCCAGAGTGGGGTCCACCTGGGACAGTGGTGCCTGCACCCTCCATGGTGGCTTTTAAGTGCCCAGCTGAGGATGGTGAGCAACCGGGCTTCCCCGTGCAGGGTAAGCTTTCCCAACGTCATTGCTGGCCACTGATCAGCCCAGAGGGTTGCAGGCAGGGGTTTGAGGACTTTACCCACCTGTGGGCCAGTGCCAGTGATGACTCTGCCCAACCCTCTCTCCTGAGCCAATTGCTATGTTTATTTTCTGCACCTTTTGTTTTTTCTGTGTGTTGGTCTTTCTTTTGCACTCTAGGAATGAACTCAAAACACACCTTTTCCTTCGGCTGGAAGCTGCAAGCTTGGCAGAGGTACCCGTACAAGTGCCTGCTGTCAGGAGTTCATACTCGGGTTTCTTTCTTTCTTTCTTTTTAAAGATTTTTTTTGGTATGGACCATTTTTTAAAAAGTCTTTATTGAATTTGTTGCAATATTGCTTCTGTTTTAAGTTTTGGTTTTTAGGGCCACGATGCATGTCAGATCTGAGCTCCCCAACCAGGGACTGAACCCACGCCCTCTGCATTGGAAGGTGAAGTCCTAACCACTGGACTGCCAGGGAAGTCCCCATACTAGGGTTTCTAATGCTTGCTCTTCAGTCACTCTCTTGTCATTATATCCTTTCTCTCCCTGTCTTTTTTTCCCCTCTTTCTTTGCACAAATATCCCTCCCTTCTGTTTTCTCAGCTTCTTTCCTCATCTGGGACTTAGACAAACTCTCTCTGGCTTCCTTAGTCTGTTATTAAATGATATGTATTCCTTTACCAATTATAAAACTATTCTTCGTTGGCTGTTGAAAATTGGAATTGCAAACATGTTTTTCTGAACCACTGTTAATAATAATTATAGTTGATACATACTGAGCACTTCCTGTATGTTTGGCTCCACTTTAAGCTCTTCTCATGTATTTACTGCTTTATTCTCCCCAGCAAGTCTGTGAGGTAGGTCCTCTCACTGGCTGACATTTTATAAGATGAGGAAACTGAGGTACAGAGGCTGTGAGTCTGCCCAAGCTCACACAGCTTGTAGATGTGGTCCCAGGCCGTCTGGGTTATTACTGGTGGTGCTCTGCCATTTCTCACCTATATAGACAGATCTATTCATGTGCAGAATAGTTAAGGTATGTTTTGGGCGAGTAAAGCCAAGTTTCCTACATGAGACCACCTTTAATTAATTATAAAGTTTGTTAATAAATATTGATAATTACAGACAAGTAATGACTGTTTTTCCCATGTATGTCTTCCTCAGCATTAATATGAAAAAATTATTTTGTCTTTCAGTGTATATTTTCCTTATTGAAAGGCATAGAGGTTTTAAAAAACATCGAAGTGGTTGAAACAGAAGCACTCTGAAAAAAACATGAGAGAAATTCTACTGAAACACTAGACGAGATCAGCCAATGTGTCCATGCAGCAAACTTTCCAGGCTTCCATTACCTCTCCCCAACTCATCCCAGCATCCCCCCATTTCAGCTGGAGATCCAAATGGTTTGGGGAAGGTGACTTGACCCCCCATCTCTGGGTTGGCATATGTGACCTGGCTGCAGCCATTTACCTCAGTTAGTCTCCCTGGCCACAGTGGTTGCATTTGGAGGTGGGCATATGACCTAAGCCAATCTAATCAGAATGAATCTCAATGCTGGACATCTTATCCCCAGATAGTTTTGTGTATCAAGTTTGTTCCTTTTTATTGCTAAATGGTATTCCGTGGTCTGAATGTACTACAGTTTTGGTTTTTTTAAAACAGTTACCTGTTAAAGAACGTCTGGGTTGTTTTTTGGCTGTTATAAATAAAGCTGCTATAAACAATCATGTGCAAGATTTTGTATGAATGTAAGTCTTCATTTCTCTGGGCAAATGCCCAGGAATGCAATTGCTAGGTCATATGGTAGTTGCATGTTTAGTTTTTTTAAAAAACTACCAACCCTATTTTCCAGAGGGGCTGTACCATTTTGCATTTACACCAGCAATAAGCGATCAATTTCTCCATATCCTCGTTAGCATTTGATTTTTTTTTTTTTTAGGCATTCGGATAGCTGTATAATGATATCTCATGGTGGTTTTAATGTGCATCTCTTTATTGGCTAATAATGTTGAACATCTTTTCATGTACTTATTTCCCATCTTTCACTCTTTAGTGAAATGTCTCTTCATGTCTTTTGCCCATTCCCAAATGGATTGTTTAATTTTTGTACTGTTGATTTTTGAGAGTTCTTTATCTATTCTAGATACTAGTCCTTCATCAGATAGGTGGTTTGCAAGTATTCTCTCCCAGTCTTTAGCTCATTTTTCTATCTTCTTAACATGGTCTTTTACAGAGCAAAAGTTTTGGATCAAATTCAGTTGATCAATTTTCCCTTTATGGATTAAGCCCTTGGTGTCAAGTCTAAGAACCCTTTGCCTTGCTCTAGATCCTGAAGATGTGCTTCATAATTTTTTCAAAAAGTTTTATAGCTTTATATTTTACATTTAAGTCCATGATCCATATTGAGTTAATTTTTATTTTAGTGTGAAGTTTAGGTCAAGGTTCATTTTTTGGCCTGTGGAGGTCCAATTACTCCAGCACTATTTTTTGAAAAGGCTATTTTTCTCCACTGAATTGCTTTAGTATGTATGAGTATTTCTAAACGCAAGGAGTGTCACACCATGTATATTATTCAGCCATTTACTTTTTTCACTGTATGATATGTCTTCAAGATTTTTCCATGTCAATGCCTATAGATCTGCTTCATTCTATTTAACTGCTGCAGGTCTAGCTTAACCTGGAGTTCATGGACAATAGGATTCAGGGGAGGGTGAACTTGCATGGGAAAAAGCTGCATCTCCATCTTCACTGACCTCAAACTGAAATTTAGCATTACTTTCCACTATGAATGTAAGCAACAAACCACAATATATTAGCAGAGCCTGTGACTTTGTCGCTGAAAGAAGCCACAGATATTTCCTAACACATTACAGATGTGGCACATATCTTGAAATATCATTTACTCCCATTACTCCCTCAACAGTATAGTAGTTATTAAAGCTACTGCTATGTCTTGTACTTAGTTCATTAATAAAGAGACATATGTATTACTCATCACAAAGTTACTTTAATGTTTTGGTAACTGTGTTTCAAAATAATCGGTTTTCTTAATAGTCCTGTGTATTTAAGTTTATGTATTTTAAAACACATTTCTGAACCAAGAAGTGATTATAGCAAGGTTGCAGGATACAAGATTAATATGCAAAAGTATACTGCTTTCTTGTATAACAGCAGTGAACAGTTTGTAGTTGAAATTTAAAATACCATTTACATCAGCACCCCCAAAAATGAAACACTTAAGTACAAATACAACAAAATATAAATAAAATCTGTGTGAGGAAAACTATAAAACTTTGATGAAAGAAATAAAAGTACATCTAAAAATGGAAATATTCTATGAATATGGATAGGAAGACTCAATATTGTCAAGATGTTGGTTCTTCCCAACTTAATCTATAGATTCAATGCAATCCAATCAAAATCCCAGCAAGTTAATTTGTGGATATTGACAAAGTGAAAGTTTATATAGAGATTCAAAAGACCCAGAATAACTTTCACAATATTAAAAGAGAAGAACAAAGTTGGAGGACTGACACTCTCTCACATCAAGACTTACTATAAAGCTACAGTCATCAAGACAGTGTGATATTAGTAGAAGGATAGAGAAATCAATGGAACAGAATAGAGAGCCCAGGAATAGACCCACACAAATATAGTCAACTGATCTTTGAGAAAAGAGCAAAGGCAATTCAATGAAGAAAGGATAGACTTCCAACAAATGGTATTGAAACAACTGGACGTTCGCATGCGAATAAATAAAAAAATAAACAAACCAAGCTAGATGCAGACCTTGCACATTTCACAAAAATTAACTTAAAATGTATCATAGACCTAAATGTAAAGTGCAGAATTATAAAACCCCTAGAATGTAGTATAGGAGAAAATCTAGGGAACCATGGTGATGATTTTGTATATACACTGAAAGCACGATCCATGGAAGAAAAAAAATTGATGAATTGGAAACATTTTAAACTTCAGCCCTATGAAAGACACTATTAAAAGAATGAAAAAATTACTCCCTTTCTCTCCCGCAGTCTTGAGAACCATGATTTTAACAAAAGACTGGAAAGAATATCAATGCCCACCAATAGGGGATTGGTTATTCAATAATCCTGTCAGAATGGAAGCCTTACCAGTGGTATATGCAGGATGTCTTCCATTTGCCCCTCCAGCTTCACTCTTCCCACTTCTCCACCCTCCTCTGGGCCCCAGGAAGCTGGACTTTGGCTTCTGTTTGGTGCAGCCAATGGGGAGCCTAGCAGTAGGGCCAGAGAGTGGGGAAGGAGAGTAAAGTCAGAGTATTTATTCCCCAGGCTTCCTCCCTGCAGGGGCATCATGACTTCTCTGTCCCTCCCCCTGTGTACATGACTCCCTCCTTCCCAGGTCAGGTAACCACTCCCTCCCTTCTCCCATTCCTTCAGGCCTA
The DNA here is from genome assembly GCF_028564815.1 of Eubalaena glacialis. Taxonomy (NCBI): domain Eukaryota; kingdom Metazoa; phylum Chordata; class Mammalia; order Artiodactyla; family Balaenidae; genus Eubalaena; species Eubalaena glacialis. The sequence continues at coordinate 56,375,519 of NC_083733.1, read as the reverse complement.
GGGATGACAGACCCTCACCCGTGTGGGCCCCAAGGCCTTGCATTACTCCTCCTCTGTTCTCTTCACCAACCAATCCCTTTGTAAACACCCTTGGTATTAAACCACCACAAGTTATCCTACATTGATTAGGCCATCTGTTTCCTGCAGGGTACCTCACTGATACAGTATAATTAAAGATGTGGGGGACTGCAAATGGTAATGAGGTAATGGTAAGACACAAAAAGCAAGCTACCAAACTGTATACAGACTCGTTCCAATTTAGGAGAAGTTGCTCAAAGAAAGAAAAAAAAAAAAAAAAAAAGAGGAGAAATAGCCACTAACTGCTAAAAAGATTACCTCCAGGAAGTGGGATTAAAGACCTTCTTTAACTCTCCAAGTTGTATTTTTTAAAAAAATATTTATTTATTTATTTGGTTGCACCAGGTCTTAGTTGCAGCAGGCAGGCTCCTTAGTTGCTCCTTAGTTGTGGCATGCATGTGGGATCTAGTTCCCTGACCAGGGATCGAACCCAGGCCCCTGCATTGGGAGCATAGAGTCTTAGCCACTGTGCCACCAGGGAAGTCCCAATGGTATTTTTTTATTGACTGAATCTTTATAACGAATGTGTTACTTCAATAATCAGAAAACATATGTACAAATAAATGTATGTAACATTTCTACTCATTGGAAAAATTGTTCCAGAGCTGGGGTGACGGAAGACAGGTGGGTGGTGAAATTATAGGTGGGTTTTTTTCCTCTCCTATGCATGTCTCTATTTTTCCAGCTTTATCCAATGACCTTGCCTTGCTAATTTTATCAGGAAAAGTAGTAGATTTTATTTTTAAAGCAAAACAAAGAGACTGATTGAGACACACGGAGACAGAGAGACACTGGCCTGAATGTTTGCTAGAAAAAGGAATGATAGACAGATGGAGTTATCGACAGAGATAAAAACAGGACCAGAGAGACAGACAAAAGAGGAGGCAAACAGAGAGGGAAGAAAGAAACAGAATGAAATGAGGACAGAAATGGAGAGAGAGAAGGAGGCACTGAATCAGATATTTAGGGGTAGTTGTGGCTTGGAGATCAAGCTTTGGAGCTGGATTGAGTGTAGGTTCAAATTCTGCCTCTGCCAATTACTGACTGTGTGTCTTGGAAAAGTTCCTTCACTTTACTGTGCCTCGGTTATCCCATCTATAAATTGGAGGTGGAACAATTCTTGCAGTGTCATTTTTTGAGCATTAAATGAGACATGTACATATCAGTTACTTAGAACAGGGCCCAGTAACACTAAGCACTGTATAAGGGCTGGTTGTTATTATAGAACACAGATAGGGACACCCAGGGTGATGAAAAGAAAGTGAGAGGCTACAGAAAGGGAGAGAGACCAGAACTGGTGACAGAGAGCTGGGGCAGAGTCATCACTGGCACTGGCCCACAGGTGGGTAAAGTCCTCAAACCCCTGCCTGCAACCCTCTGGGCTGATCAATGGCCAGCAATGACGTTGGGAAAGCTTACCCTGCACGGGGAAGCCCGGTTGCTCACCATCCTCAGCTGGGCACTTAAAAGCCACCATGGAGGATGCAGGCACCACTGTCCCAGGTGGACACCACTCTGGACACCACCCAGAGGGCAGTGGAAGGCAGGCCCTGCTGCAGCACCAGGCACCAGAGACACATTGTAGGTGAGGAGTGAGAGGAGAGAGGCTGAGGGTAGGAGGAGGCCCATCCTCTCTCTTCCCCTGCGTGTGTCCACAGCCCACGCTCTGAGCGTCAGTCCCTCTGCAAGTCTAACCACAGGCAGGGGCTTGGACTCGGGGCCTTCTCCTTGAGCTCCCTGACGTCCGTCGCGTCCTGCAAGAGCAGAGATGGGGCCGAGTGGCGCAGCCGCGGTGGCCGTGGGGCTGTGGGTCTTGGTGACGGTGGGCGTGGCGGCGGACCCCGAAGTGGTGGAGCCTCCGCGCCGCCTCCTCTCACACTACCGCTCCCTGGACCCCCGGGCGCTGCTGGCCATCAAGGCACTGAGGGACCGCTATGTGAGTGATGCTCAGACGCCCCCGCCCCCTGGACCCCAGGCCCGCCGGGCTCGGAGACATCAGTCTTTGTCCCGAGGGGCCCTCGCGTCCTAGCGTCCAGCAGGCACATCTCAGATTTCAGCGTCCAGAATTGTGACCACGACATCTTCCGGGAGGCCCCGGTGGTCAGCTCAGGCACGGCCTTGGTGCGGGTCACAGAGGGGCGCCCCCTCCAGGCGGACTCGGCTCCACATCGGGGCGCAGGCTCCGCACGGGGAGCGCGGGTGCCTTTCAGCCCCGCTCAGCCATCGGAGCGCTGCCTGGTTCGGGACACGATAAGCACAACCGTCCCGGCCAGTCCCGAGCCACGTCCAGGAATCTCCGACGTCCCAGCGCTTCAGGGGCCCTTGCCAGGAGACTCCGCGTCACCCCAGCCCTTGTCCCGCAGGAGGAAGAGACGCTGAGCTGGAGGCCGCGCAACTGCTCGTTCCGCCGGAGGAGGGACCCTCCGCGGCCTTCCGTGAGGCCCGAGGCCGGCGGGCGGGGGGGGGGTGGGGGGAGCGCGGGCTGGCGCGCCGCCCCGTCTAACTCCCGCCGGGTCCCCGCAGTCCCGTGCGCTGCTCCGCCAGGTGGCCCGCGGCCTCGCCGACGCCCAAGACGTGCTGAGCAGCCTGCCGAGCCCCGAGCTGTTCCCCGGCGTCGGCCCGACCCTGGAGCTGCTGGCGGCCGCGGGGCGGGACGTGGCGGCCTGCGTGAGTGCGCCGCGCCCTGGCCCCGCACCCCTCCCGGCTCGCTCTGCGCCCCTGGTCTCAAGGCCAGGCCCCCCCCGACTGCGAATCTGTCCCGTGAGGCCAGAAACGGGCGCAGACACGATTCACGTCCTCTCGGTGTCCCCAGATCCGGGCTTTGGTCTGCGGCTGGGAGGGTGAGGGGCGGAGTCACCTGGGAGGGGAGGCTCGGTTCCCCGCCGCCTGCATTGACCTCCTGTTCTCCCTCCAGCTCGAGCTGGTCCGGCCAGGCTCCCGGAGGAAGTCCCTGCGGCGGCCCGGGAGGCGTCCCCAAACTCGCACAGCTGTGAGTGGAGCAGGCGGGAAAGCGGCTAGACGGGAGGCCGGCTTGGAGCCGTGCGGGTCTGGAGGAGGGTCTCTCGGGGAAGGAGATTCCTGACTCAGCCCCGCTCCGCCTGCTTCCCGGGCTGCAGGGTTCGCCTCGGTGCCACGAAGCCACCGTCATCTTCAACCTCCTGCGCCTGCTCGCGTGGGACCTGCGGCTGGTGGCGCACTCGGGTCCTTGTCTGTGATCCCGCCGCGGCTCCGCCTGGGACCCGAAGCCCCGGGGGCGCCTGGTTGCGGACGCCGCCCTCCTCCGTGGCCCCATCGGACCAGGCGGGTCTCTCAGCCTGGACCCGCCGGCGCTGGTGCCAGAGGCGCCCTTTTCCCAAAGACCAGAACGAGTTCCCCCGGAAGCAGCGATATTTCCGCGGGATGCGTTGCCCTAGGATCTTCCAGGGCCCGGGCTGGCAGGAAAAGACTGGAGTCCGTGTCCGCCTTGGTCGCTGACCACCACGTACCGTGGACCAGTTTCTACTTCTGTGGTTACAGGAACAGCCCTGTCTCATGACAGGTCCCACCCCCTGCCTTGAACCTTCAATGCCCGCTTTGCGATTCCATGAATATGTGACTCTTGGACCTCCCGGCTGGGGAGGCCTCATTCCCTGAGGGACTGGGTAGTGAAAGGGCCAAAAGTCTTCTGGATAAGTAGTTTTTTGAATTCCGTTACTTAAGTGTGTTTTGTATTTATGAAGTTCCTGTGTGTATTTGCTGTTCTGTCTTCTGTTGTTAAGTTATTGCCAATTATTAAATATTTTTGCATTTCTGCGGGTTGTTTATTCCGCGATCATTTTGAGGGGGGCTGTTCAGCACAAAATGCTGAGACAGGGAAATCAGGTGACCTGAGTTTCACTTCTGCCCCTGCCACTTAAGTGTTGCGTGTCTGGGCAAATTACTTCTCTCTGAGCCTCAGTTTACTCATTTATGCCATGGCATTGTTATGCTTCCCTTGCAGTGAGTACTATACATTGAAATAATGTTTCTGAAGCTTCCAGCTGAAGCCACAGAATGGCCTTAATAATTGGTCTCCATTAAATAATCACACACATAAATGCAGAACAATTGTACTTTTAAAATTTGTCTACATCTGTGGATGGGCAATCTTCGTGGCCAACTGCAAAGCCTGTTTCCCAAGGTCACACAGCTAGAGAGGGTCGGAGCCAGGTTTGAGCCCCAGAGTCTAGCTCCAGCTCCCATGCTCCTAACCACTCCCCTGAACTTCCTTTCTAAGAGAAACAGTATGATGTTGAGGGATTTTGAGATAATTTGTCAATTTTCAGGATTCACAGTTGTTGCAATGTGTCCTCCCCTGATGTAAGGCCGATGCAATGAATAGAAACTGACCAGAACACTGGTAGGTGACTTGGGCACATCCCTGCTGTTGCTTTTATTTTTTTAAAAAATGTTTATTTATTTTGGCTGCTCTGGGTCTGAGTTGCGGCATGCATGCATGATCTAGTTCCCCTACCAGGGATCGAACCCGGGCCCCCTGCACAGAGTCTTACCCACTGGACCCCCAGGGAAGTCCACCTGCTGTTACAGATGAACCTATCTGCAGGGCAGGAATAGAGACGTGGACCTAGAGAATGGACATGTGGACAGAGTGTGGGCAGGGGAGGGTGGGACGAAGTGGGAGGTTAGGACTGACATATATACACTACCATGTGTAAAATAGCTAGCTAGTGGGAACGTGCTATAAAGCACAGGGAGCTCAGCTCGGTCGGTGCTCTGTGACGACCTAGATGGGTGGGATTTGGGGGTGGGAAGGAGGTCCAGGAGGGAGGGGATATAGGCATACATATAGCTGATTCACTTCATTGTACAGCAGAAACTAATACAACATTGTAAAGCAATTATACTCCAATAAAAAAAATTTCTAAAAAACGTTACGTATCAGAGCTCAAAGATATTCCCAACTGAGGACTTTGGTCCACCCTCTCCCTGGAATTATGAATGAGGGAAAGAGGGGGTGGCAGTAATAGTCAAAAGGACTCCACACCTTCTGTTCGAGACGTCCATTACCTCCAAGTCAGGACATGTAGCTACACTGGGGCTGTTGAGTGCAGTGGGTACTCTCTGGTGTCAGACAGAACTCAGTTAATACCCTGCCCTCACCACTTATTTGCTGTATGACCTTGGACAAGTCTCTTAACCCCTCTGAATCCCTGCAGTCTCCTCTGTATTTGAAATGTAGGCAAAGCACAGGATGTCCTTGGTGCTACCATGAGTATTCAATAGCACATTGTGAGGGAATTCCCTGCCATTCGAGTGGTCAGGACGCTGCGCTTTCACCGCTGAGGGCCTGGTTCAATCCCTGGTCGGGGAACTGAGATCCTGCAAGCGGCATGGCCAGAAACAACAACAAAGAAAACAAACCACATTGTGGCAGAGGCTCTGTGAACAGGGTGAGACATACACAGGCCCACAGAAGGAGCGGGGTGTCTCTGTTTTCCTTTTTCACTGACTGTTCCCTTTTCCTGGAAGGCTCCCCCTCAGATCTCCACAGGGCTCCCTCCCTCACTTCCTTTAGGTCTTCCCTCAAATGTCATTTCATTACCTTATTTAATACAGACTTCCTCTCGCACTCTGCTCTCGTCCCTGCTTCATTTCTTTCATTTTCCATGATCTGACTTTACCTACCGTAATACATACCACATGCCTAATCCCCGTGTCCCAGAGAGGTACTATCTGGTACCTCTCTCTAGTGAAAAGCCCCATGAAGGATTGTTTCATGTCTTTTCTTTTTTCAATGCTCTCTTCCTGGCACCTTGAGCAGGGTCTGACCCAAAGTGGGGGTGGGAGGGCAAATAAGTACTTGGTGAATGAATGAAGGCATTTTTCTCAAACCCACCTGATTTCCCTGAAGTACTGGTCACAGCTCAATTTCATAGCACATCCTCGTATTCCTGGGTCCTTCTGTGCCTGACAGTCAGAGAACAGGTTAGTGCAGGCTCCCAGCCGCCCCCATTCTGTCTCTATCGGTACCAGGTGGGGAAGGGTGGGGAGGAGCTGGTGTCCTCGCTTAATTCGCGAGTGTTTTGCCTTTCTCACTCTCTCTCCCACCCGCAGCAGCACCCCTGGACCTTCTGCCATCTCCTAAACAGCCTCCCTCTTGGAAGTTCCAGGTTCTTCATGGCAACACCTCCTACAGGTGCCTTTTCCCTCTACTCCTTGTACTGGGGCCTCTGCAAAAAAGGAAGTCCCTCTGTCCCCTCCCCACCCCAGTCCTAGATCAGCCTGGGCACCGGCGCAGGAGACCCGCCATGTGGGGCTGAAGCTGCCCCAGCCCTGATTTTCACTTTGTTACTCACTTTCTTAGAAGTGAAATGGGACATGAATGGATGTCAGTTTCTCTTTCCCTCAGCAGCTCACATGGCTCACAGGCCCCACCCTGCTCTGGGCTTTCCCAGCCTGAGCCTCCCCTGGTGCCGGTGTCAGCCTCTAGCTGCGTTTTCACTTTTCCTACATCAGCTGGGATTGCCCAGCTGCACAGGCTAAAAGCTGCGCCATGGAACTCAGGCAGGAATTGCACCTCAGACAGAGCTGGAAGTTCAGAGACACGGACAGAGCAACGAGCTGAGATCCAGAAGAGGAGGCTGAAGTCAGAGACGCCAGACGAGACTGAGAGACCCCAGGCGACAGCCTCAGAGTGGATACTTGATCCCCCATCTGCTGACAGAGACCAGAGAGCAGGAATGAAGCTGGGTCAGCCCCTACATCATTGTCTGGGACCCTCACCTCCCCAGAGCCTCCACCCTCACCCCCTGACGCCCTCCCTCCCCTCATCTTTCTGTCCTTCCTTAACACAGACATGGCCCTGGGCTGCACGCTGGTGCTGATGCTGATGACCGTGGCGCCGAGCAGGACAGGAGCAGTTCCTGTGCCCTCGCCCCTCGGGGCCCTCCCAGGTGCAAGGGGCTGCCACATGGCCCAGTTCAAGTCTCTGTCCCCACAAGAGCTGCAGGCCTTCAAGAGGGCCAAGGACGCCTTTGTGAGTCTCCCCCGACCCCTCCTGCAGTGGGCGACCCTCCACCCCTCCCTCTGGGCGCTCCCCGGCTACCTGGGCTGAAGGTGGGCCTGCCCTCCCCACACTGGGCTGACCTCCACCCTCCCCGCGGTGGGCGATCTCCTGTCCTCCTGCGGTGGATGTGCCTCTGCGGTCCTTTTGGAAGTTCACCTCCCGTCCTCCTGTTGTTGGCCATCCTCCAGTCTCCCTGGGGTCTCCCCTCTGTCCCTCCCCCTGTGGGCTGACCTTGCCCTTGCTCTCTAGGAAGAGTCGCTCTTGCAGAAGGACTGGAACTGCAGCTCCCGCCTCTTCCCCAGGACCCGGGACCTGAGGCAGCTGCAGGTGAGTTGGGAGAGTCAGGCCCGCCTGCCCTCACCTGCCCGCCCCGCTCCGGCTCTGCAGGTGGCCCCTCACCTCCTTCTTCTCTCACGTCCTTCTCTCCCTGCCCTCCCCACCCGTCCCCTGACCCCTTCCCCTCAGCCAAGCACATCAGCTCTCACCTGACCCCGACTTTCACCTTCCACTGTCCCTTCCTCTGTTCCCCTCACCTGTGCCTCCTTGCCTGTTCTCTCTCACGTGCAACTCTCACCTGTCTTCTGTCCCTCCTCAGGTGTGGGAGCGCCCCGTGGCGTTGGAGGCTGAGCTGGCCGTGACACTGAATGTCCTGGAGGCCACGGCTAACTCATCCCTGGACCACATCCTGGACCAGCCCCTTCACACGCTGCACCACATCCACTCCAAGCTCCAGGCCTGTGTGAGTGCTCGGGGCACCCGGGCCGTGTCTGGGCTCTGGCCACCTGTACGTCCCCCTCTGTCCCAGGCCCTGCCTCACACCCTCAACACCACCCTCCTCTGCCCACAGGTCCCAGCTCAGCCCACAGCCGGCCCCAGGCCCCGGGGCCGCCTCCACCACTGGCTGCACCGGCTCCAGGAGGCCGCGAAGAAGGTGAGCGACCGGGGAGGGGAAACCGATGGCTGGGCTCAGCTGCGAGCCCAGACGTGGGAGCTACTGAGCCATCCCCCTCTCCCCCCAGGAGTCCCGGGACTGCCTCGAAGCCTCTGTCATGTTCAACCTCTTCCGCCTCCTCACCCGGGACCTGAAATGTGTTGCCAGTGGAGAGCAGTGTGTCTGACCCTGGAGACGCACCTGTCTCAGCATCTTTTTTATTTTTTTTAAATTTAATTAATTAATTTATTTCTAGCTGCATTGGGTCTTTGTTGCTGTGCACGGGCTTTCTCTAGTTGCGGCAAGCACGGGCTACTCTTCAGTGCGGTGCGTGGGCTTCTCATTGCGGTGGCTTCTCTTATTGCGGATCACCGGCTCTAGGCGTGCGGGCTTCAGTAGTTGTGGCTCACGGGCTCTAGAGCGCAGGCTCAGTAGTTGTGGCGCACGGGCTTAGTTGTTCCGCGGCATGTGGGATCTTCCCGGAGCAGCGCTCTAACCCGTGTCCCCTGCATTGGCAGGTGGATTCTTAAGCACTGCGCCACCAGGGAAGCCCTGTCTCAGCATCTTAGATATTATTTATGCACAAACTACCTCCACTGGATTATTGCTTCCAGATCCCTATTTGTTTTTGAAGCCCTTAAAAGATATTTATTCTTGTACTTTTTGTAAAATGTGTGAAAATAAACAATTTTTCTATGACATTGACCTTGTTTATATGTGACTGTATAAGTGACTGCACAACTGCGTATGTGACTGTGGCCCTCTGAGTGTGCGTGTATTGCAGTGGGAAGGCGAAGTGAGAGATGAAGAGACTATGAAAGAATAAATGAATGAGGAGTGAAAGAATCACCGAGGATGTTTTCAGCCACAACAATGGAAGATTTCATTGCATCACAAGCTATCATTACATTAAGTAATAAGATGTCTAGAGGAGGCTGTGTCTGGGCAGATCAGCCGGACCATGGCTTTATCATGGACCTACGGTCTATATCTGTTAGTATTTCTAAAGATATGTGTTAAAATTGTGTTTGTGTTACATTCACCCCAACTTCTTGTGGTTCTAAACCTGGGATGACTATTGTCAGGGTGGCGATGTGCTGGGAGAAATATCACAGAGAGAGTTGTCACCAAAAAATCATTAAGTTCCACTGTGGGCATTGTTCTATGTAGACTGCAAATAATTTTCTTGTCTGATCTGTATGTCTTTTATTTCCTTTTCTTGCCTTATTGCACTGGATAGAACTGTAGTACTATGTTGAATAAGAAGGGTGAAAGAGGGCATCTTTGCCTTCTTCCTCATCTTAGGGGGAAAACATTCAGTTTCACCATTAAGTGTAAATGTCAGCTGTAGGTTTTTTGTAGATGCTCTTTTTCAAGTTGAGGAAGTTCCTTTCCATTCCTATTTTTCTGAGAGTTTTAAAAAATTATGATTGGGGACTTCCCTGGTGGTCCAGTGGTTAAAAATCCGCCTTCCAATGCAGGGGGCATGTGTTAGATCCCCGGTCAGGGAACTAAGATCCCACATGCCATGGGGCAACTAAGCCCGTGCACCACAACTACTGAGCCTGAGCGCTCTAGAGCCTGTGTGTCACAACTAGAGAGCCCGTGTGCCGCAACTACTGAGCCTGTGTGCCACAACTAGAGAGCCCGTGTGCTGCAACTACTGAGCTTGTGCACTCTGGAGCCCGTGCGCTGCAACTAGAGAAGCCTGTGTGCTCTGGAGCCCGCATGCCACAACTAGAGAGAAGACTGCACACTGCAACGAAGAGCCCGTGTGCTGCAATGAAAGATCTCGCATGCCACAACTAAGACCTGATGCAGCCCAATTAAAAAAAAAAAATCATGAATGGATGTTGAAATTTGGCAAATGTTTTTCTTCATTGATTGATATGATCACGTGATTTTTTTTTTTCTTTAGCCTGTCTTGGTGGATTGTATTGATTGGTTTTCAAATATCGAACCAACCTTGCAACCTTGGAATGAATCCTTTAGGTCATGGTGTATAATTTTTTTGATCTACTGCTGAATTCTATATGCCAATATTTTGTTAAGGATTTTTGTGTCTATATTCATTACCTTACTTTGTGTGAGATAACAAGTTCGCATTATTTTTTAAGCCAGTTGAGTTAAAACTTACTGTTACTTGCAGCCAAAAGCATCCTTAATGATACACATGGAAATGAAAGGTGAGTTTCTCTCAGAGTTGAAGAATTCTGGCTGCATGGGATTGTTCTGCCTCTGCCATCCCCAAGACTGTCATTGATACAAAGCTGCAAAGAGTCCTTGTATTCAGTATCCATGGAAGGGGGGCAAGAAGATGAATAATCTGGGGCTGCAATCTGGGGAAACATGCTCTTCTGCCTACTCCTGTCTCTATGACATTACTATTTCTTACCTCTGTTTCTTGAAAGTTTCACTCCAACTCTTTCAGATCTTCTCTGCTTCCTCTTATCCACTACTCCATCATGTCCTCTCTCTCTCCAAATGGATTACTTTGCCCTCTCCCTCATAGAAGCTACCAGGTAGAAATTCCACATCATCTATACCACTCTCCTACCTGTCTCCACCGTCCTTTTGCTCCCCTGTCAAGATCAATGAGCTGCCTTTCTCTTAATGACATGAGAGGGGCCAGTGCCTGATCCTGGCCCCTCTTATGTCATTCCTCCATAAATTATCCTTCTCTTATCCTCCATTTTTCAAAACTTCCTTTCTACAAGTACCTGCCCATCAGTGGTCTCCCCTTTTATAAAACCCCTTTCTTAATCTGTCCTCTTCTCTTCAACTATTTCTCCATCTCTCTTTTCCACTGGCTCCATTTCCTTACCTAATCCAGGCTCCATAGCCCTTACAGTTGGCTTCTGTTCCCAGAACTCCACTCCACAACAACAATTTCTTATAGCTAAATCCTGCAATTGCTTCTCCAGTTCTCACCCTAGAAGACCTCTCAGTAGCATCCAACCCATTCCTCACCAACTCCTTCTTGTAACTCTCTCTTACTTTGACCTTAGTGATACCACCCTCTCTTTGTCTTCCTTCAATTTCTGTCTGATTCTTCTCAGTCATATTTTCTGGTTCTCTTTCTTCTTCCCACCTCTTGAATACTGGAGTGTCTCAGGGTCCTATCCTGGACTCTCATTTCTCTTCTGTCTTTATACTCTCTCTGGGGTCATCTCACACATCCTCATGGATTCACCAACTACCTTCTTGCTGACTACTTTTGTATCAGTCTGCTTAGGCTGGTTATGCTTTAGTAACAAATGACCCTCAAATTACAGTGGCTTATAACAACAAAGCTTTATTGCTCACTTATGCAACACAACCATCTTTTTTAAAATAAATAATTAATTAATTATATTTTTGGTTGCATTGGGTCTTCGTTGCTGCGTGCGGGCTTTCTCTAGTTGTGGTAAGTGGGGGCTACTCTTCATCGTGGTGCGCGGACTTCTCATTGTGGTGGCTTCTCTTGTTGTGGAGCACAGGCTCTAGGCATGCGGGCTTTAGTAGTTGTGGCGCGTGGGCTCAGTAGTTGTGGTTTGTGGGCTCTAGAGCGCAGGCTCAGTAGTTGTGGCGCACAGGCTTAGTTGCTCTGTGGCATGTGGGATCTTCCTGGACCAGGGCTCGAACCCATGGCTCCTGCATTGGCAGGTGGATTCTTAACCACTGAGCCACCGGGGAAGTCCACAACACAACCATCTTGAGTAGGCTGACTCTCAGCTCCTCACCGGGATTCAGGATGAAGGTGCAGTTGTATCTGGGACATTTCTGGTCTTAGAGTAGAGAGGTAAGAGTACATGATGGAGGGAATCCCCTGGTTTGGACTCGGCGCTTTCACTGCTGGGGCCCAGGTTCAATCTCTGGTTGGGGAAATAAGACCCCACAAGCCTTGAGGCTCAGCCAACAAAACAAAACACAAAAAAGAGTACATGGTGTACTATGCACTGGCTCTTAGAACTTCTGCTCAGAAATGATACACACCACTTCCATCCCCATTTCATTGGCCCAAACAAGTGACATAGCCAAGCCTGAGGTCAATAAGGCAGAGATTAATAATTTTCCCCAAGAAATGGATTCCTCACTTTGGAAAGGAAGAAGGTATTTGGAATGATAAGGCAGTATAACACATCCTAAGTTCTTATCTCCAACTCTGACTTTATTATTTATTTATTTTTTGGCTGCATAGGGTCTCAGTTGTGGCACGTGAGATCTTTCATTGCGGCGTGCGGGCTTCTCTTTAGTTGCAGCATGTGGGCTTCTCTCTAGTTGTGGTGCACGGGCTCTAGAGCACGTGGGCTCAGTAGTCGCAGCACGTGGGCTTAGTTGCCCCTCGGCATGTGGGATCTTAGTTCCCCGACCAGGGATCGAACCGGCATCCCCTGCATTGCAGGATGGATTCTCAACCACTGGACCACCAGGGAAGTCCCTCCAACTCTGACTTTAAAGACAAAGACAAATTAGCTTTATTATTGTGTGTAGAAACCAGCTCAAGTTCAGATCCAAACTGGACCAGCTGATAAGCCAGTAGCAATGAACACTCTGATCCTAAAAGTTCCCATGCCATTTTCTGACTAATGATCCATAGAAAGGGATTTGCTGGTGGAAACCCCCATTAAGAAGAGCTAGTCCACAGTGCTGAGAAGGCAGGGCCACTGTCCACTCTCCATGGTTCTGAACACCGCTGTTGGCTACAGGAGGGTGGTTTCTTTCATCCCTGGGACCTTGGTGGATGCCTGTTAACTTCTTCAGCACTTACAGATTTTTAAAATGAAATATTGTCACATCACATATGGTTGTGGGATTTTTTTTTCTTAAATAACAGAAAACTTCAACTCAACTTGCTTAAACAATCAGGAATTTGTAATCTCATATACCAAGAAGCCTGAGGGTAAGATAGATAAGGAGTTGGCTAATTTAGGAAATCACACTAATGTTATTGATAATTCAAATCCTTTCCATCTTTCAGCCTTGCCGTCCTCAGCATTTCAGACTCATCCTCAAGTTTGATCACCTCAGGTCACAAGGTGGCTACCGCAGTTCCGGATATTAAATCCTTTGAGCAATGTCCAGAGGAAGAAAAGGGACAGCATTTCCATGTATCTTTCTTATCACTGAGGAAAACCTTTCCCAGGAGCCCCCTAGCAGACTTTCCTTCAATCCCACACTAACATCCCATTAAAAATTGCAACCCCCCCAGTGCTCCTGATAGCCTAGTGCTCTACTTTCCCCCCCATAGCACATATCTCCTTCTAACACACCATAAATGTGCTTACTTAAAAAAAAAAAATGTATTTATTTGGCTGAGCCAGGTCTTAGTCGCGGCACACAGGACCTTCGTTGCTGTGTGCCGGATTTAGTTACTTCCCTGACCAGGGATCGACCCCAGGTCCCCTGTATTGGGAGTGTGGAGTCTTAACCACTGGACCAGCAGGGAAGTCCCAAGAATGTACTTACTTATTGGGACTTCCCTGGCGGTCCAGTGGTTAAGACTTCGCGCTTGCACTGCAGGGGGCGCCGGTTCGATCCTTTGTCTGGGAACTAAGATCCCCCAATATAAGCTCCACCAGCTCAGAGGTTATTGTCTGTTTTGTTCACCTCTGTCCCCAGCACCCAAAACAGGCACAGAGTAGGTGCTCAGTCAATACTTATTGAAAGAATGGATGACTGTCACATTATGTCACATGCCTCAGCCCAAATGATTCACTGGAAAGGGACATGAGACAACTATAATTGGCTCAGACCAAAGATGGTCGGCTTTGTAGAGTGGGGTAGGGGCCCACTTCTCCTGAAAGCTCAGGTCACAGCAAAGATGGTAGATTTCTGATCAAAACGGGGGTTATTTCAGGCCTCCATAATCTATTACAAGCCTCCAATACTTATTTCATATTTTCTCCCCTCTCCTTAAAATTCCAACTCCTCTCCCCCAACCTCACTCTCACAGATGGCTTTGCTTCTTCCACTGAAAATATGGAAGCAGTAGGAGAGAAATCCCATATGCTCCCACTACCACATCCACTTACCTACCAGCATCGGGGCCTGGATGCTCTGCTGTCCTCCTTTCTAAGCCCAACTTCTCCACTTGGACCCTGGATCCTACCTGTTTCTTACTCATAATTCTCCCCTCACCGCTTATCCTGCATCATCAGTTTTCCCCTGTCTATTCCTATCATTTCTATTATTTATTCTATCTCGGGAACTCCCTGGTGGTCCAGTGGTTAGGACTCCACGCTTCCACTGCCAGGGGCACAGGTTTGATGCCTGGTCAGGGAACTAAGATCCCACATGCAGTGATGTGGCCAAAAAATAAATACATAAAAATAAAAACATAAAGAAATTCTATCTCAATCCCACACCCCCTCCAGTTACCACCCCATTTCTCTGCCTCCTTGTACTAGTCAGGCTTCTCCAGAGAAACAGAACAACAGGATACAGATATAGATATATACCAAAGCCCTGAGAGCCAGGAGAGCCTATGGTGTAAGTTCCAGTCCAAAATCCAGGATGCTTGAGACCCAGGAAAGGCCAATGTCTCAGCTCGAATCTGAAAGCCAGAAAAGAACACAGTCTCAGCTCAAAGCAGTCAGGCAGGTGGCGTTCTCTCTTACTCAGCCTTTTCCTTCTATTCAGGTCTGTCATTGATTAGATGAGGTCCACCCACAGTAGGGAAGGCAATATACTTTACTCAGTCTACCAGTTCAAATGTAATCTAATCCAGAAACACCCTCACAGACACACCCTGACCAACGTTTGACCAAATGTCTGGGCACCCAATGGCCCAATCAAGTTGACACATAAAGTTGACCATCACACTCCCTTTTCGGCAACGTTTGTCAAAAGAGTTGTCTATGTCACTGTCTCCTCTTCCCCTGTGTCTCCTTTGAGTAAGGCTTTTGTCCCAACCACTCCACATTCAGCTCTTGTTCAGACCATCAATGACCTCCATGTTGCCAAACCCAGCGGTTGAGTCTCAGTCCAATGTTTCCTGATCTGTCAGGAGTAGTTGACATGGGTGTTCATCCTCTGCTCCATGAAACACATTCTTCGCTGGCTCCCACTTTCCTGGTTTTCCTCCTCCCTCTCTGGTGGTTCCTTCTCATTCTCTTTTCTGATTTTGCTTCTCCCTGAATATACCAGGGCTCATCCTGGCCCTTATCTCTCATCTATCAGTGATGCATGTATCTCTTCTCATGGCTTAGAACCCAACCCTACCTCTACAGTCATGGCTCTTGTGGCAGATTGAATTCTTGGTGCAAAACTTCCCCCTCCCTGCATCTATACCTTTCCCATGGCCTCACTGAAGGCAGAGTTTACTTCCCTGCCCCTTGATTCTGGACCTAGCCATGTGACATTTTTTTAGCCAGTGGTATGTATGTGCAAGGATACACAATAATGTGCCTGTTCTCAGTCTAGTCCTCAAGAGGCCTCATGGGTTTCCTGTGCCCTCCTGGGATTTTGTCATGACAATGAGAAGAGCTTCCCTGGCTTGCTGCTCTCCTTCAGCCTGGCCTCAGACCTGAGCCAGCCAGACCCTCAGCTTGAATCAGAGCCACCCAGCTGAACCCGACCTGCATCACCCAGCCCCAGAGATCAGCAGAGCCATCCCCAGCTCATCTGCAGATGGCTAAGTAAGTGGTTATTGTGTCTTGAAATTTTTGTGGTTGTTTATCAGTCACAGCACACACTAACGGATACACCTTCCAAATTTAGCTCTTCAGACCTCACTCCTGAACTCCAGGCTTATACATCAAACTGACTACTGAACAACTTCATTTGGATGTCTAATGGGCTTCTCAAACTTATCATGCCGGAAATGTAACTTCTGCCCTTCTCCACCCTAAACCTCTCCTTCTATTATTTTTCTCATCCTAGTAAATGGCAGCTCCATCTTTCAAGACCCACAGGCCAAAGACTTTGGAATCATCCTTGGCTTCTCTCTTTTTGTCATCTCCCACATCCAGTTAGTAAGTCCAGTGGACGCTACTTGAAAGAATATGCTGCATTGGACCATTGCTCACTCCCTCTCTGGCCCCACCCTCTCCCAGCTGGACCATGGCAGCAGCCTCTTCCCTGTGCTCCCCAGTCCTGCTCTGAGCCCACAGTCTGTTCCCCACATGCAGCCAGAGGGACTCTGTGAACACCTGAGTCAGGTCAGGCCCCTCCCCTGCCCAGAGTGCTCTCCTGGCTCCATCTCACTCACAGTAAGTGTCCGTTGACCAATGAATGAATAAACAAAATAATGATATATATGTCAAAGAAAAATTGAACAGTCGATCTAAGAAAGAAATGGAATGGATTTGCATTTCCTTAATGATCAGTGAACATATTTTCATGTGCTTATTGGTCATTTGCATCAAAATGAGTCTTACAGGGCTAAAATCAAGGTGTCAGCAGGGCTGATTCCTTAGGGAGGATCCTGGGAAGAATACGATTCCTTGCCTTTTTCAACTTCTAGTGGCCACCTGGATTCCTGGGCTTGCGGCCCCTTCCTCTAGCTTCATAGAACATCACCCCAGTCTCTGCTCCTATTATCACATCTCCTTCTCATCTGCAGTCAAATCTCCCTCTCATAAGGACACTTGTGTCTCCATTTACGGTTCATCCAGATAATCCAGGACAATCTCCCCATCTCAAGATCCTTAATTCAATTACATCTGCAAAGTCTCTTCTGCCAAAAAAAGGTCACATTCATAGATTCCAGGATTAGGACCTGGATATCTTAGGAGGCCATTATCAATCAGCCTACCACAGTCAGCCTTCCCTCTACTGTACCCAGGTTGTGGAAAGACTGAATTCCCTTTATTTTCCCCTGGAGATCTGTGTCCTATCTGACTCTCTGATCATCCCTCAACCTGCCTCTTACCCAAGCTTTGTGATAATACCTTAATATCTATTCTTCCTTTATTAATAGGAAACTTGATTTTTTACCAGGCATATGGCTAACCTGAGTCATGACTCAGCTTCTTATGGCATCATATGCTCACCTGTAACTAAGTTCTGACAGAAAGAGCTCTTAAAGGGTGGGGATATGGGATATGGGATATGGATGCAAAGGATGGAGTTCAAGCAATCATCTTGGACCATGAAGAGGAAGCCACATATTGACGATGGAGCAACAGTATGGAAGGAGCTTGGGTTCTCGCACTGTGGAACCCCAGACAGTCTGACACTGGAGCCCCAGACAGCTTGGGTGGCACCTCTCTTCATGAAGGAGAGAAGAATACTCCTCATTTGCAGTAAAATCAAATACAAATTAGTGATAAGCAGAATAATGGCCCCCCCAAAGATGTCCCTGTCCTAATCCCCAGTTATGACAAGGGGGAGATAAGGTGGCAGATGGAATAAAAGCTGTTAATCAGCTGACCTTAAAATAAGGAAATTATCCTGCATTATCTGGGTGAGTCCAATGTGATCACAAAGATCCTTTAATATGGAAGAGGGGCAGAAGAGGAGGTCAGAGTCAGAGAGGGATTTGAAGATGCTATGTTGCTGGCTTTGAAGAAGGAGGGGGCCACAAGCTAAGGAATGTAGGCAGCCTCTAGAAACTAGAAAATGCAAGGAAATGGATTGTCCCCTAGAGCCTCCAGAAGGAATGCAGCCCTGCCAACACCTTGATTTTAGCCCAATGAGATCCACTTTAGACTTCTGACCTTCAGATCTGTCAGATAACGTCTGTGTTGTTTTAAACTACTAAGTTTGTAATCATTTGTTATGGCAGCAATAGAAAACTAATATATAATTGATCCAGCCTTCTTCCCCTGAATCTTTCTCTGTCTTTAAGGCCCATCACTAATAGTAATAATCAAGGGACTTCCCTGGTGGTCCAGTGGTTAAGAATCCACCTTCCAGTGCAGGGGGCGCTGGCTCGATCCCTGGTCGGGGAACTAAGATCCCAAATGCCATGGGGCAACTATGCCTGCGTGCCGCAACTACTGAGTCCGTGTGCCACAACTAGAGAGAAGCCCATGTGCCACAACGAAGAGCCTGCACACCTCAGTGAACAATCCTGCATGCTGCAATGAAGATCCTGAGTGCCACAGCTAAGACCCGACGCAGCCAAATAAATAAAAACAAATTTAAAGAAATAATAATCAAAACCAACACCAACATTAATAGTTAACATACTGAGCATTTTCCTGTGCCTGACACAATCTCAGCACATGACACTTATTATCTTATGTAAGCCTCACAACAATCCTACAAAGGAAGTAGAAAGCCTTAAATACAAATGTGGGAAAAGAAGAAAAAAGGCTGAAAATTAGCAAGCTAAACATCAATCTCAAATGTTAGGATAAGAACAACACAATAAACTCAAAGAAAGAATGAAAACCAAATGCACAATAGAAACTAATGCTATTTATTATTATTAATGAAATAAGATCAAACGAAAGAAAAAACCCAAATATGCAATAGAGAGGATCTACAAAGCTAAATGTTGGTTATCACTAGTAATTTGAAAAGACTAATAAAACCCTTGCAATTATATCTCAAAATTGATAAAAAAAAAAGATTCAGCCATTAAAAAAAAGAAGGAAATCTTGCAATTTGCGACAGCATGGATGGCATTATGCTAAGTGAAATAAGTCAGACAGAGAAACAAATACTGTGTGATCTCGCTATATGTGGAATCTAAAAAAACAAAACCAAAAACAAATGAAAAACTGAACTCATAGAAAAAGAGAACAGATTGGTGGATGGATGAAGGTGGTCAAAACGTACACACTTCCAGTTATAAGATAGATAAGTCCTGGGGATATAATGTACAGCATGGTGACTATAGTGAACAATACTGTATTGTATATTTGAAAGTTGCTAAGAGAGGACATCTTAAAGGTTCTCACCACAGGGAAAAAAATGCAATTATTCGAGGGGATGCATGTTTACTAAACTTGCTGTGGTCATCATTTCGCAATATATGCATATATCATTATGTTGTACACCTTAAACATATACAATACTATATGTCAATTATATCTCAATAAAACTGGAAAAGAGAAGGAAAAAGAAAAAAAAAAGAGATAGAGAATATATCAATGACCAATATAAGCAACAGAAAAGGAAACCTTCCGAAATTTTGCCATTTGCAGCAACATGGGTGGACCTAGAGGGTATTATGCTCAGTGAAATAAGTCAGACAGAGAAAGACATATACTGTATGGTATCACTTACATGTGGAATCTAAAAAGTACAACAAACTAGTGAGTATAACAAGTAAGAAGCAGGGAATTCCCTGGCCGTCCAGTGGTTAGGATTCAGTGTTTTCACTGCCGTGGTCCGAGATCGAGTTCAATCCCTGGTCGGGGAACTAAGATCCCGCAAGCCTGGGAGCCAAAAAATAAAAAATAAAAATAAAGTAGACACAGATATAGAGAACAAACTAGTGGTTACCAGTGGGGAGGGACAATGTAGAGGTGGGAAAGTGGGAGGTGTAAAGTAGGCTACAAGGATGTATTGTACAACACGGGGAATATTGCCAATATTTTATAGTAACTGTAAAAGGAGTGTAACTTTTTTTTTTTTTTTTTTACAAATATTTATTGAGTGGCAAGCACTTTGCTGAACGCTTGATACATTCTTTCTTTTTTTTAAATTAATTAATTAATTTATTTATTTTGGGCTGTGTTGGGTCTTCGTTTCTGTGCTACGGCTTTTTCCACTTGCGGCGAGCGGGGGCCACTCTTCATCGCGGTGCGCGGGCCTCTTACTGTCGCGGCCTCTCCCGTTGCGGAGCACAGCCTCCAGACGCGCAGGCTCAGTAGTTGTGGCTCACGGGCCTAGTTGCTCCGCGGCATGTGGGATCTTCCCAGACCAGGGCTCGAACCCGTGTCCCCTGCATTGGCAGGCAGATTCTTAACCACTGCGCCACCAGGGAAGCCCAAGGAGTGTAACTTTTAAAAATTGTATAAAAAATAAAATAAAAGGAAAGGAAACGTTCCTTACAAGTCTCAAAACTGGAAGAGGTAACTAGCTTTTGTGTGTATTGTCTCCACTTCACACACGAGGAAACTGAAGTTCACAGAGGTTGAGTATCTTTCCTAGTTCACGCAGCAGGTAAGTGGCAGCGTCGGGATTTGAACCTGAGGCTCTAGCACTCACCTGCCCGCTACACGAATCTCTGTGCTTTGGCGCCACCTCGCGAGAATGCCCAGCCTCCCCATCCCAGCCGGCAGCCCGCGAAACTCCGCCCACTCCCCGGATTTAGTTTAGGGTTTCCACCGCCCACCTGCCGGGAATCTCGGGTCAAAGTTGTTGCAGCCCTTAGGAGGTTCAGACTCCGCTTACTCCACAGGCTTCCTTCTGAAATTTCATTGGATTTTCTCCTTCAGTTTCAATCACTCCCCTGCAGTGGCCCCCACCCTGCAGCCTTGATCACCTCTGAATTCCTGCCACGCCCTCCTGGTGGCAGGTTGCCTATTTGGAGCCGAATTATTGCTATATCTGTCTCAGATGGGAGTGTCAGCCTTGCTCAAGGGCCCCCAGCAGCCTGACATCACCTGGGAGCTGGTAGGAAATGCAGAAACGAAATCCTACCCCAGACTTGCTGAATCGGGATCAGTATCTTGACCCTCCCCACCCCACCTCGTCCCCCAAGTAATTTGCAGCACAGTGAAGGCTGAGTAGCTCTGGCCTAGACCACAAGGGGACCGTGGGACCCAGGGAGCCTTCCAGATAGGCCCCTCACCTGGAGCAGGTGTAGCTGAGAAAATGGTCTTCAGCCACGTCCTGAAGTTAGATGATGACTGATTTTGTGTCTGCGCTGGAGAAGATTCAAGTGCATTCCAGGCATCTGGGTTCCAGGCACTGTCTTACGAGGCTCCGTCGTGGACCCCAAGACATGCTCCTTTTTCTATTGCTAATGGAATTTTGTTTAATTTGTTTGGAAAATTATATGAAATAAACTTTATAGGAGCTGAGCAAATTGAGGTATCAATAAAGAAAATTCTAGATGTGATAAACAATCAGTGACATATGAAGTCTTAGAAGACCAAAGCCCTAACCCAGTGGTTCTCAAACTCTAGCATCAAGTCACCAGGAGGGCGTTTAAAACTCAGACTCTTGGGCCCCACCCCTAGAGTTTCTGATTCATAGAACTGGAGTGGGCCTGAGAATCTGCATTTCTCACAAGTTCCCAGGGGATGCTGATGCTGTTAGTCCAGAGACCATGCTTGGAGAACCACTGTTTCCAAACCAGAGAGTCAGGGCTGCTTTGGAGGGTTGTATTAGCCCTTGAGAATTATATAGAAATGACCCCAGTCAGTGACCTGTCATTACAGAAGAGTAATTCATTCCAATGATCCAGTGTAAATTTAAGTACTGATCTGAATATTTTCCTGTATTTATGCACAGATTTAGCATTTTCATTTAAATTATGTGTCACCTATAATGTTATTTATGTTCAGGTTCTACCCTGATTGAGACAAAAACTTTCTTTTTTCTTCTAGTGGCACTTTCAAGTGTATACCCACCTCCTTCTTTTATGGTCTGATGAAAAATGTCAAATCAAGGCGTGAGATCTAAAAAGGGGATTTTTTTTCCCCCCACATTGTACGAATCAAAATACATCGGTGGATGTTTTTTTAAAAAACCTGCTGTTCTTCCCACTGCATTCCCAGAGTCCTTTGCAACGCCCCTGTAATAGCTCTTTTCACATTGTATTCGAATTATTGATTTACCGTCTAACTTTCTGAAGGGCTCATGGGTTTCTCAAGGGCAGGACATTCTTCCATTTGAAGAAAAAAAAATGTGCAATAAGGAGATGTTTATTTTTCTACTATTTGTCCACTATGTGTTATCAACAGCGAGGAAACTGTTTCTGGAGGAAGATGCCTGGTAGGCGCTCACGTGGGCATGTTTGATGTGTGCATGGAATTTTGTGATTTTGAGATTTCATGGGGCGTAGGGTGGGAGCAGTTGAGAACTGGGGTTCTGTTGATGATGGTGGGCGTGTGATTCTGTTGGCAGGATATTGTCTGGGACCGTGTTTCTCTGGCACTGTGGTATCAAGCATGTGTCTACACTTGCTGTAATCCTCTAGGATCCACCAGTGAGAATCAGTGACCATCAGTGGCTGACTATGTGAAGGGGTGTCCCTACCCCCCCGAACCCATGTGTGCATCTCTGGACTGCGGATGCTGTGCCCATGCCCCAGATCTCCGTGGGTTCTCTCTGACGCTGGCTGTGTGCTGTGGCTCAGTGGGTCCTGCGTTCCTGTCCCTGGTCTGCCTCCGTGTCAGGGTCTCCTCACCATTCCATGTTGCTCTCTGTGTCTGAAGCTCATGGCCCTCCTGGGTGGCTGGGGCTCTAGGTGATTGTGTCCATCCCCAAGTCTGGTGGCCCTTGCAGAGCTGGGAGGGAGGGGACTCTGTGTCTCTGAAGTTAAGGACGCCCGCTGGGAAGTTAGCAGCTGGAGATAAGATTTCACAGTCATGAGAGGAAAGGAGGGAGAAGGATCCAGATTTGGTCTGGGGCAGGGCCAGGCCAGAGTCCAGGGTCTCAGAATCATTATAAGAATAGTTCTAGGGACTTCCCTGGCAGTCCAGTGGTTAATACTCCGAGCTTCCACTGCAGGGGGTGTGGGTTCGATCCCTGGTTCAAGGAACTAAGATCCCACATGCCATGCAGTGCGGCCAAAAAAAAAAAAAAGGTATAGTTCTAATAGCTCCCGTTAATTGTGCACATACCATGTGCCAGGCACTGTACTTCATGCTTTATAGTTATACTGTTTTTATATTATATTGACACTGTCATTTATAAATATAACTATATTTATATTTATACTGTTGTATTTATTCAATATCACAATTAAGTATTTATATTATATTTATAAATAATTATGTGAATTGTTCCTAATGTTTTTGAATAATATTCTATTAGTTATAAATTACATAGTAATTTTTAATTATCATTTTCTATTATCATTTTCTATTATCCCATTGAAGGTAGGAAGAAAAGTTCAGAGAGGTGAGTTCACTTGCCCGAGGTCACTCAGCAAGGTGACAGAGTCAAAATTTGAACCTAGTTCCAAGTGTTTCCAGCCTTTGGCTCGTAACCATTGCATTACCCTGGTAAAGGCGGAAGACAGCATCTGGGGGACCAGGAAGGAGCAGTGTTAGCTGGGTGGCCATGCATAATAGCAGATTGTTGTCGGTGTCGCATTGTGCTGGTGTGTGTTTATTGAGCCTTTATCGTGTGCCAGGCACCGTGCTAAAGGCTTTCACAATAAGAATATGGCAAATGCTCATATGGCATTTAGCAAGGGCCCTACTCTAAGTACTGTTATGTGGATTAATTCATTTACTCCTTATACCAGCATCCTGAGGTGGATACTGTCCTTGTCTCCATGAGGCCCTGAGGTGGAATCATGTGTGAAAGCTTGTGGAGGAGCTGGGATCTGGCTCCAGGCAGCCTGGCTCCATAGGCTGTTCCTTTAGCCCCCATACTTTCTATTATCCCTTGTAATCTTCACAACAATCCTATAGTGTAGGAAGAAATATCACCCACTTTACAGATGAGGAAACTGAGGCCCAGACTTGGACTCACCCACAGAGCCACAGACTTGAACCACTGTCTGTCTGATCAGCTCATCCACACACCTGACCCTGTTCCTGTCTGGTGGGAGGCCAGGAACTCCAAAGAGCCTCTGAAGGGCCTTGGCCAGACTCCCAGGTGCCAGGGGCCCTGTCTCTCCCTGAGGTCTCAGACTCCCTAACCTTCCTGTGCAGCTCCTTAATTTTGCCTTTGGCTTGTGCCATTTCAGCTTGCTGATTAGTAAGCAGTCATGTTACAAAAATTGTCTATTTTCCCCCAGATTAGGTTTTTATTTGTTTGTTGCTATACAAAAGGTTTAAGTTTTATACAGTTCAACAGGTCCTTTGTTTATATTATAGATGCAAGATTTCCAATCTTGGTTAAGAAAATCTCCTAGCTCCTTGGGAGTGGGAATGCCGGGCAGTGGGGTGTGGGGGGAGGCAGCCTCTTCTTCCTTCTCTCTGCCCCTCCTTGGCTTGTCCTTCTTGGAGTGGGGACTGGGGGCAGGGTTGTTTGATATCTCCTTGTCAATTTATAAGCCCTCTTCATATATTATAGCTACTAATTCTACGCTGTCCCAAGTGTTGCAGAGTTTTCCCCAAGCCTTTTGTACATTGCCTTGCAATGGTTTTTGTTATGCAAATATGTCTAATATCTTAAGATTGGTTAGGAAGATCTCCTGCTCCTGGGGAGGTGGGGGGGGGGATCTCCCTCCCCATCTCCTCTCTCCCCCCTCTTCCTTCCCCTCCAGGGTCTCTCTCTCCTTATCTCCAGCTTCTCCATTCCCAAGCGCCTGCCTCCCGGGAAGGGGACCTGCCCAGCGCGGAGGCCCAGCTCCCCTCCCCCTCTTTGGGCCTCTTGGTATTTGGAAGGGGGTTGTCCATTCCTTGTCAATTTTTAAGAGCTCCTCCTCCCTATAACTATTAACCCTATGCTACCCTCTGTATTACAAGCCACTGGTCCTGTCATTTGCCACATTAAATCTTAAGCTGCTGAGTTTTATACAAATAAGTCCGTCTTGTATTCATCTGTTGTGGGTTTCCGACCTAGGTTGGGAAGACTCCCCGCTCCTAAGCGCCCTCCTCTTCCCTCCCTAAGTCCTTATCTCGCAGCTTTTCCTTTCCCACGGGTCAGGATCATAAAAGGACGGGAGGGCGCTGCCCTGCAGTGTCAACATGTCCCCTCTGTGCTCACTGTTGCTGGCCTTGGCCCTGGCGGCCGTCCCCGGCATCCGAGGCGCCTGCCCGCAGCCCGCCGACCTCAAGAACGCCAACGGGACGCGCATGTGCGCCAAGCTCTACGACAAGAGCGACCCCTACTACGAGCGCTGCTGCGGCGGCGCCGAGCTGTCGGTGCAGCCGGGCACCGACATGCCCTACCTGCCCTCTGGCTGGGGGAACGTCGCCTCGTCCCTCGTGGTGGGCCAGCGCTGCGACCTCGTCGTGTGGTCCTCTCGCGGCAAGGCCGGCAAGAAGCACAAATTCTCGACCGGCACCTACCCGCGCCTGGAAGAGTACCGCCGCGGCCTCTTCGGGGACTGGTCCAACTCCATCTCCTCGCTCTACTGCAGGTGCCCGCCCGCTGGCCCGCGCCCGTAGGGACCCGGCCCTCCAGTCCGCACATCCACCTGCCTAGCTCCCAACCGAGCACCCGGGCTCCAGCCCCATCATCCAGACCGCTGAGCCTCTAACCCAAATTGGGCGTCCTTAGAACCAGTCCCGGAGGTCCCCCTTCTCCTCACCCACGCCCCCTCCCCCAAGCCCATGCCCCTTGGATCTCCCAGACCCAACTCTGGGATTCCCAGGCTTAGAAGCTGACTCAGTAATCCAGCCTCCATTCTGGGAGCACCTTCTCCAACCTCAGATCCCAGAGCTCTCAGACCCAACTCTGGGACTCCCAGATTCCAAACCTGACCCAGACCTCAAGATCCCAGACCCAATTCTAGGAATACCCTATCTAGCCCTCATGCTCCACCCTCCTAGACCCTCTAGATCAGCCTTGGCCCCAGAAACCAGTTCCAGAGCCCCTGTTAAGGTTCTGAAGCCCCCAGACCCAACTTTGGAGGCCCCTGAGCCCACCCTGGACTCACATATCCAAGCTCACAGACCCGGAGGCCCTAAATGTAGCCAGGGCACCCTCTAAAACCACCCCACCTGTCCCTCTACCCCCAAGAACTCCAAGAGCCCCCAGTCCCAAACTCCCAGGCCAGGATGCCTCGCTCCTGAACTTGGAGTCCAGCCCGGGACCCCCCCCCCTCATCTCAGGCTTCTTAGAACCCCTCCCACCTGGCACCCCCTGGTAATAATTTTTGATTCTGTGGCAGGTGCTACTGATACCTTAGCAGTTCCTCATCTCCATCCCCCGCAAAGTGCTGAGCCCCTCACCTGGCCTTGTCTGTGGGGTCTGCTGAAGTCCGCAAGACCCAGAAGAGAGCTCACCGCCTGCCTCCACCACCCTGCCTTCCCTGTAATACAACTGTTATGAACTTGTCCCTGTCTGCCATCTATTTGTGCCTGGGACCCAAGCCCATGCAGATGCGGGTCGGGATGGAGGAGACAGCAGGGTGGTCAGGCCTGGATCAGCCCATACTTGGGACAATGCCGTGGGTGGGGACACACCCATAGATTCCGACATGGATTTAGGTGTGGACATACACCCCCACACAGGACATCTGGGGGACATGCCATGGTACTGCCGGTTGATTGTTAAACATTGAAATGCTTCCCACACTTTTTGGTGGATAGCCCTTCTCTGAATGCCCCCCAGCTGTTCAGGCCTGCCAGGACCTCCAGACTCCCTCAGGATTTATGAATAGGACAGTAGGAGGCCTTCAAGGACCCTGCTCCAGGCTAGGGCCAGGGTCTGTTTTGCAATCTGGCCACAGCCCAGGACTTATGGGTTGTGAAGTGCTTTCAGTGCCCCTCTACCCAACACATGGAGAACACTTTAGTTCTAATTTGTATATTTTTGAAAATTCGAATTTGCAATTTACTACTCCCAAGGATAAGGGCCCTTGATGGGTACCTGGGTTTGGGGGCTCTGGAGGAGTGAGAGAAGAGAAATGAGGGGTCTTGGGGGGAGAAGAAGTAGGGGGACAGCTCTGGGGGATGATAACTTGGGATTGGAGGAGGAAGGGAATCTGGGGGGATTCTGAGTTAAGAGACATGGGAGAAGAGGTAAGTGGAGAGGCTACGAGGCCGTAAATTGGGGATACGTGAAGAGATCAGAGGTCAAGGGAGGTACTGGAGGATCAAGGATTAGAGGATGTGCAAGTTGGAAAGTGGGAAATGAACGCAGTGAAGTTCTTTTTTTTTTTTTTCTGGCCACCACGCACGGTATGCGGTATCTTAGTTCCCCTACCAGGGCTCGAACCTGCGCCCCCTGCAGTGGAAGTGCAGAGTCTTAAACACGGGACCGCCAGGGAAGTCCCTTGGTGAAGTTCTAAGGATCAAACACCACGGAAATAATCAGCATCCTTGGGCACATGTATTTATTCATTCAGTCAGCAAAGATTTATTGAGCCCCTACTATCTGTCAAGCACTGACTCAGGAAGAAGTGGCCACTGCCCTCATGGAAAACGCCAGAGAGTCAGACATTCAAAGATGTGTGAAGATGTCAAATGAGAAACCAAGGGTCAGGCAGGATTACGGGGGCATAGGAGGTGGCACGTGATCCAGGAGCAGCTGAGGGGTCATGAAGGTTTAGAGGGAGCAGGGAGGCGCTCAGGGAACATGGTGAAGCTTAAGGGTCAAGGAGGTGCTAAGGGTTAGGGACTTCTAAGGGTCAGGGAGCTGCTATGGGGTCAGAGAGATGCTAAGACGCCAGAAGTGATAAAGGAACAAGAAGATGCTAAGGGCTCAGGGAGGTGTCAAGGGGTGGATGGATGTGACGAGGGGTCAGGACGGGCCCGGAGCCAGCCAGTCACTCCCTGAACTGCACAGACACGGAGGAGTTGGTCACCCTCGTCCGCAGCAGCCCACCGCGCTTCATCTGGTTCTTGGTCTTGTGCAGGAAGCGGACAAAGCGGACGCCAGGACTGTACTGGCGGAATACGTGGGACACCTGGGGCAGCACCGGGGTCACGAAGAAGTTCCCATAAACGCTGCTCTCCTCCCTCTGTGAGGTCTTGGGACACGAAAGCATGTGTGCGGGTGGCAGACGGGTTAGGGAGTCTCACCTGGACCCAATGGCCGGGGGGGCCTCTCCCAGAGGTCCGGGGGGCCACGTGGTGCTGGGCGATGACTGTGTGGCGGTCAGCTGCCAGCAGCCAGACGTGCAGCTCATACACACACACGTCCAGTCGGCTGTCCTCATACCTGGGGGTGGGGGCCAGGCCTTCAGCTGCCTCCACTGCCCCTACCTCCCAGCCCCAAACCCTGGCTCAGTCGCCAGTTAACACACACTCACTGGCACCCGCTTTGTGTGCCGGGGCTGGGTGGTGCTGGCACCACAGCAGTGACCAAGACAGCCCCACACCCCGCCCTCATGGGATTCATGGTCCAGTGGGGGAGGTGGACATGTCATCAGGCAGTGACAAACAGGAATGGTCAGCGCCGGGATGGGGGAAATCTGGGCCACTGGAGGATAATGCATCTGACCCAACCTGGGGGCGGCCAGGGGAAGGCTTCCTGGTGGAGCCACATGTACCGACTCCTGAAGGAGAGAGGGGACTTCGCCTCGAGAAAAGAGGGTGGCCAGCATCTCAAGGAAGAAGGAACAGCCTCTGGGCTGGCACACTGCAAGAACGGACAGACTCAGAGAGAAGGGGCCACAGAGGTGGGCAGGGCTGGGTCCTGCAGTGGCAGGAGGGTCTCTGGGAGGATGGCGTGAGGCTTGCGCTTCGGGGAGCCCCTGTGTGCGAGCTGGCTGGGCAGGCCGGTGGGGCAGAGGCACGTACCAATCCATGACCGTGACGTGTGGCTGCTCAACATCAAGCAGCTCCTCCCACAAGCCCTCCGCCAGAAGGTCCACACCCTGCTGCTTCACGGTCCAGCTGTGAGAGACAGCACGGGGGAGGCGGGGTCTGCCATCTGCCGGGATTCTCCCAGGTCAGCCTGGCCCCAGCAAGCAGGACAGCCTGACCATTGCACCCTGGAAGTGATGTCAAGGGCACTGGCATAAGGGCACTGAGAGCTCACTCAGCCTACCTCACGATCTCAGTTCCCATGAACTCCTCTGAGGGTAATGCATCCTGAGCCCCGTGTTGCAGATGGGGAAACCGAGGCTCACAAAGGGAAGTGACTTGTCAAGATCGAGCAGCAAAGAAGTGGCAGAGCTGGGATCCCAACCCAGGTGCCTGTGACTCTGAGCCTCTGAGTTGCACCATCCCACCCACCGTTCAGAAGCAGGGCCTGGTTTAATGGCAGATAGCTGGTGGCCTGGGTGACCCTCCCCCTCCCACGGAAAGAGGCTGAGCATAGGAACGATATTAACTGTTATTTATTTAACACCTACTATATGCAGGCTACTCCCAGCCAGACCCTATGGCGTGTGTTTTATGGGCACGCTCTTATGACTAACCCTGTTTACAGAGCAGGAGACTAAGGCCCAGAGAGGCAAAGACCGTTTCTCCAGGTCCCACAGCGAGGAAGGCCGGAACAAGGAATCACAGGCAGGCCACCGTGGGTCCTGGCCACTCACCTGAGGCCCTCCTGGAGCTTCTCCGTCTTAATGTCCCAGCCGCGGAAATTGCCTGGCGGGTGGACGAGCAAAGGATTAGAATGTGCCCATTCTCCAGGGCCACCCCCTCAGCACCGGGCTAGCCACAAAGCGCTTACCCAGAGTCTCCAGGGGTTGCTGTGTGGGACCAGTAGGGGGCGCTGGCTCATAAATGTTGATGCCTGAAATGCGCAGGGAAGCAGAGCCTCAGGCGCGCTGAAGCTGCCCCTCTTCCGAATGCTCCCCAGTTTCTAACCCCAGGGCGGGCTGGAAGAGCAGGAATCAGTGCCCTGCCTGCCAGACCAGACCAGCCAGGCAGGGGTGAGTGGTGAGTCATGGCCCTGGGAGAGCCCTGAGAATGTCCTGGGGGCAGAGGGACAATGCTCGGAGAGGGAGGGCGTTGTGGTGAGACAGAGGGACAGAGAGAGAGGCACCAAGAAAAAGAGATAGAATATGGGCGGAGGGAGGGAGGGAGAGATACAGGGTGAGACAAAGAAACACAGGGAGAGATAGACGGAGACACATGACTTAGAAAGAAACAGAGATGCAGGTGGGACAAAGAGACACAAGGAGACAGAGAGAGGCACAATGACAAAAAGGGACAGAGACGGATGTAGAGGAATAAAAAGACAGAGGGACACTAATAGACAAAGACGGAGAAACAGAGTAGAGAGACAAGCAAACAGACGGAAAGAAGAAGAGACAGACGGTCTGGGTGAGCGAGCCTGGGGGAAGAAGACGGAGATGTCTCCAGTCCCGCGCGGACTTCTGTCCCGCACCTTCGGGGTTGGGAGAGCGGAGCAGGTTGCGGTAGAGCGGCCGCTGCAGGAAGAGCAGCTTCCAGGTGAGGCGCGGGGGCAGCTCCAGGCTCCCGCCCGGCGGCGCCCACTCCTGTAGCAGCAGCTGCTGTGCGTAGGCCTCGGTCGGCTGCTCAGGCGCGGGGAGCCCGGGGGTCTCGGGGGCCGCGGGCGACGGCGGCGACGGGGGCGGGGCGGCGACGGCGGCTCCTGGGGGCTCGCGGGTTCCTCCATCCCGCCACCGAGCGCCGGTCCTTCCCGCACGTCCTCCATCCGTCGGGTCTGGGCGACTGTCCCGGCTCCTCTGCAGGGCTCGGGGTTAACCCAGGGCGGGAGAGGGCGGAGCGCCTCGGCTGGCATTTAAGCGAAGGGTGTGTTGGGGGAAGGATCTGGGGCCCCAGGCCCTCCTCCCTCAGATCCAACAGTCGAGGTCACAGCGCCTCCTTTTCCCAGACTGTAGAAGTCCGGGTCCCGGCCCTGCTCCGTTTCCCAAGCCTCCTGCCCCAGTTTCCCCAGGGCCAGCTGAGGACCCAGACACCAGCCCTGGGAGAGGGGTGGGACCAAGGCGCTAATGCCAGGGCTCCGGGGCACATCTACCTCTTTAAGATCCCGCATGGCGGGCTTCCCTGGTGGCGCAGTGGTTGAGAATCTGCCTGCCAATGCAGGGGACACGGGTTCGAGCCCTGGTCTGGGAAGATCCCATATGCCGCGGAGCAACTAGGCCCGTGAGCCACAATTACTGAGCCTGCGCGTCTGGAGCCTGTGCTCCGCAACAAGAGAGACCACGATAATGAGAGGCCCGCGCACCGCGATGAAGAGTGGCCCCCACTTGCCGCAACTAGAGAAAGCCCTCGCACAGAAACAAAGACCCAACACAGCCATAAATAATAAATAAATAAATAAAATAAAATAAAAGACAAAACTGTAGTTCCCAGAGGCTCTCATTATAAAAAAAAAAAAAAAAAAAAGATCCCACATGGCAGGATTAGAGGTTAATTAATGAAGCCCCCCTCTTCCCACCCGCCTCAGCTAGGCAGTAAGGGGTGGGGGGTGGGGGGTGGGGGGTGGGAGGGTAGGTCCTGCCTCTGCCGGTTCCTCCTCTGCCCTGACATGGGACACAACCTTGGGACCTGACATTTCCTGTTCTGGAAACATAGTGGGGGTGCAGTGGAGGTCAGAGAGAGACCTGGAGCCTGAGATGGGGAGTCACAGAGATGGGGAACATCAGGGAGACACTGAGATAGCGCCAGAGGGGGAAGCAGCAACCCCTCCTGGGTATCAGGGTGCCTTGCATCCCTTCCTGGGGCTGGGGCAGGTGGCACAGCTGCCAAAGCCTTCTCCCTCGGAGGTCATAGGGAGTTTGGAGTGAGGGCTGGAGTGATGGTAGGGGCAGGAGGTCGGGGTGCGGAGGAAGTGGGGTGGCAGAGGAACCTGTAGGGCCAGATGCCCACAGCCACTTTCTGCCCGTGCTACATCCCACACCCGGCCCCGGTAAGCACAGGCTCAGAGTCCCACACAGGTTACCAGTAACAAGTGCCACAGTGAGCGCTTTCTGCTTGCTAGGTGCTGTCCCTAAGCACTTACAAGTTCATTTCATCCTCTAACGACGTAGGTGCTACTATTGTGGGCATTTTATAGGTAAAAGAAAGAATAGAGAACGTGTGTGGAGCTGCATGCCGGCCCAAGCGCTCCAGCATCCGCCTGCACACCAACCCTGAGTGGGGAACTGTTGTTATCCCCATTTCACGGATGAGGAAACAGAGTCCCACCTCACAGGCCTGGTCCCATACTGCCCCAGATAACCCCATATGCTTCCACGGGTGCTTCCTGCCTCAGATTCCCACAAGACCCTGAGAGACACATACTGCAGACATACAGAATTGAGCTCACACCGGAATGATGATGCTTGAGGAAACTGAGACTCAGAGAGGTCTAGTAACTCACCCAAGGTTGCACAGCTGGTATGTGGCGAGTTGGCACAGAGTCTCAGTGAGATACACAGGGATTCAGATTCAAACTGCCCCTAGAGAGAAACACTGCCTCAACACAGAAACAGACAGGAGAAAATGGTTACATTTATTGTCTGTCTTTAACTCATTAAATCTTACAACCCTGGGAGGTGGGAACTGGTAATAGTACCTCCATTGACAGATTGGGGAACTGAGGCAAGAGAGGTGAAGTGACCTGTCCTGGGAAACTTGGGAATTAGCCAGGGCCCTGGGAGGAGGGAGGGCCCATGGAAGCGGGCAAACCAACTAATGTGCAATAGCCCCGCTGCACCTGGAAGTCTCCAGGAAATTCGCAGACAAACACTCGCAGAGCCCACAACACACGCACAACCGGAAATACTCCCTTGGCCACTACAAGCACACAAACCCACACCCTTGTCTGGCTGCCTGCCCACCTGTCTTCATTGGAGGAGGAGGATGAGGAGGAGGAGGGGGAGGGGGAAAAGAGGGGGAGGAGGAGGAGGAAAGGACAGAGAGAGAAGGAGTGTCTGTCTAGTGGACTCAGAGCTGTCCCCTGGTCAGAATCCAGGGCAGGGAGTGGCTCGGAGCCAGAAACCTAAAAAAAAGCGCAGCAAGTCTATAGAATGGGGATCAACACCCCTCCTCTGTCTGCCCCTCTCCTGCCATGGTGTCCACATTATCTCCCTCCTGGGGTCCTCACCCCCTTCTCTTACACACACACACACACACACACACACACACACACGCCACAGCCAGAGGGGTCTTACGAAAGGTTAAACCCAGGCAGTCACTCCCCCTCTTAAACCTGCCATGGCTCCCCAGTGCAGGAGAAAAATCCCAGCTCTTTGCCAGCATTAGAGACCCTAGGTTTCTGCTCCCTGATCTCTCCCATCTTAGGGACTTTGCTCAGAAAGTTCTTTCCACACAGAATGCCCTTCCCTCTCACCCATATCCCCATACTCAGTGGTTCCCAAACTTTAGGGCTCATTAGATTCACCCAGGGAGCTTATTTTAAATGTGTATTTTCAAGCCCCACTCCCAGGAGTCTAATTCAGTCCCTCTGGGCCCCAGAATCTAAAATTTTAGAAGCACCCACCCCATCATTCCATACTATGAGAAACATTTTTACTTAAATCTGAGGGATCCAGGGGCACAACCAGGGCCATACAAAGCCAAGTGTCGTCAACATTAGATCTGAAACGTCTCCTTTCTCCACCTTTTGAGCGGTAAAGGTCCCATTGTGGAGACTCAAGCTCTGAAAGGCTGTTTTTCAAAAGGGCCAAGGCCTGGATGACCAACACAGCACGCCTCCCCACAAGCCACCTCTCATGTGTCGTGAAACATTAAAAAGTACGAGCAATGGTGTGACCACTTTGGAAAACAAATTGACAATCTCTTATAAAACCAGATATGCTCCCACCCTACAACCAAGCCATCCCACTTCTGGGGATTTAGCCATGGCCACCAAAAGACCCACACCCAATGCAGCTTTCCCATGATGACTCCAGAGCAAGCCCACCCAAGTGCCCGTCGACAGGCGAGTGGATAAACCAGCCGTGCTATGTCCACACTGTGGGATGCTCTCAGTAAGAAAATGGAATGACTAGCCAAACATGCAGCCACATGGATGAACCTAAAAATCCTCACACAGAGTGACAAAAGCCCCGCAGAAATGAGCACGTACTGTGTGATTCCATTTCTAGAAAATTCTGGACAAGGCAACAGTAATCTAGAATCAGAGAAACAGGTTGGTGGTTTCCTGGGCTGCGGGGCAGGGGCGTGGACTTTCTGGAGTGAGAAAAAAAGCTCTATCTTTCTTTTGTGTGTGTGTATTTATTTATTTATTTTTATTTTTAATTTTTTTTGGTGGCACCTCAGGGCATGAGGGATCTTAGTTCCCCAACCAGGGATTGAACCCATGCCCCCTGCAGTGGAGGCGCAGAGTTGTAACCACTGGACCACCAGGGAGGTTCCCAAAAGTTCTATCTTAATTGTGGTGGTAGTTATATGGGTGTATACATTTGCCAAAACTCATCAAACTGTACCTTTAAAATGGGTGTATTTTCTTGTGTGTAAATTATACCTCAATAAGAAACAAAGCAAAAAGGATATGGTAACTCTCTCCACGTACAAATAAGGAAATAGCAACAAGCCTATTGAGTGAAAAAGGCCAGATCTAGAATAGTGGGCCTCATAGGCTACTATTTGTGTGAACAAAAAATATATATGAAGAAAACAAGGATCCATAACTTCCCATTGCCCTTTCTACCTTTTATTCTTTTAACAAATACTTATTAAGCATCCACAGTGGCCAAGGCCTCTGCATTGGGGATATAATGGTGAAAGAACAGACAGATTCCTGTCCCCATGGGGCTTCCTCGTGGGAGGAGGGACAGGCTTCAAGAGTTCAACAAGTAACTAATTGACAAGCAGCATGAAATGCTTTGATGGTGAAAAAAGGTTGTGATGACAGGGAATAGCAGCGGGTGGGAAGCCTGTTTTAGCTGAGGTGGTCAGGGAGGGCTTCTCAGAGGAGGTGACATTTGAGCAGAGACCTGAAGAAGAGGGAACAGCAAGTGCAAAGGCCCTGAGGTGGGACCAGGCATGGTGCGTTTGGGGAACAGGAGGGAGGCCAGTGTGGCTGGAATGGAGGGAATGCAGGGGAGATGAGATCAGAGAGAGGATGGGGGGGTCAGCTCTGTAGGATTTATCTAAGTGTAATAAATGCAAAGTGAAACTATGGGGAAGTTTTTAGCTGGGAAGTGATGAATTGATCTCTGGCTGAGTGAGGGCAGGGAGGGGGCAAGGAAACAATGAGGAAGAAGATGGGGGTGGGCAGGACCAGGGTGGGGCCATAGAGTGACTGGTCGAGGACAGATTTAATATCTTTGCTGATTTGACAGAGAGGAAAGGCTTGATTGGACTTGAGGGTTGAGCAATGGGCAGAAGAAGGTGGCACCATTTGCAGAGAGGGGAAAACGAGGTCAGAACAGATTGAGGGCGAAGAGTGGGCAGGAAATCAAGTATTCTATCTCAGGTGTCAGTACTGGACATCTAAAGGGGTGATGGGAATTCCCTGGCAGTCCAGTGGTTAGGACTCCGAGCTCTCACTGCCGAGGGCTGGGGTTCAATCCCTGGTTGCGAAACAAAGATCCCACAAGCCGCAACTAAACAAAACAAACAATAGCAATAATGGACCACTTACTGTGTGCCTGGCACTATGTGGTCTATGTCTGTTAATCAAATGCACCCTCTAAGGTAGGTATTATCATTAAACCTATTTCACAGATGAAGAAACTGAGGCACAGAGAAGTGACGTGTCCTGCCCAAGGTCACACAGCCAGAAAGTGGCAGAGCTGGGATTTGAACCCCCGCTGTCTGGCCCCAGAGTCTGCATCCCCAGGGAGGGGAGGGTGGCCCAGGTTAGGGTCCAAGCTCCTCATGCTAGTGTCCAACTCCCAGCATCATGATCCTTTTCAGCAGCCATCTGACCATGGCTCTGCTCTCCCTGAAACCCTTCCCGGCTCCTCAGACCCCCCACCCCCACCCAGATAAGATTCTAGTTTGCAGCCCCATTTCTAAGTCATCGAGTTGGTCCCAGTGCACCTCAACCCCACCCCTGCTCCTCTCTTTACATCCCAGCAGCTCTGAATTCCACTCATAAGAAGACTCAGAGCTCTCGGGAAAATGACAGGATGAAGCCAGTGCCGGGCACGGTGACAGGGAAGCCTGGGTGGGCTCGGTCTTCCGCCCGAGGTGGGAAGTCAGGCTGGAGTCTGCTGCTCGGTCTGCCCCATTGCACAGTGGATTCATCTCCTAGGGCTGCTGTGACGAATTAGCACACGCTTGGTGGCTTAAACAACAGAAATGTATTCTCTCATGGTTCTAGAAGCCAAAAGTCTGAAATCAAGTTGGCAGGCAGCACTCACGCCAGAGGCTCTAGGAGAGAAGCCTTCCTCGCCTCTCCCAGCTCCTGGTGGCAGCCGGCATTCCTTGGTTTGTGGTCGAATCACTCCAGTCTCTGCCTCCGTGGTCACATTGCCTCCTTGCTCTCAAATTTACCTCTGTCTCACTCTTATAAGGACACATTGAATTTAGGGCTCTTCCAGATAATCCAGGATGATCTTCTCATCTCAAGGTCCCCAACCTAATTATAGCTACAAAGACCCTCTTTCCAAAAAAGGTAGCACTCACAGGTTCCGGGGATTAGGATGTGAACATATCTTTTGGGGGGACCATCAGTTAACCCACAATGGACAGGGATCCCTCATAGGGCAAGAGCAAAATTGGGGGAGGCAGGAGAGCCTGGTTCAGTGGTTCTCAAGTTTGTGTGTTAGAACAGGAAAAAAAAAAAAAAAAAAAAGATCGTGTGTTGGAATCCTCTGGAGGACTTGTTAAATGCAGGCTTCTGGGCTCCACACCCCTGCGCCCACCCGCGAGGTGATGCTGCTGCAGATCTGGGATCTTGGTGGTGAGGAGCAGGAGGCTGCCTGAGCTCAACAGTCCTCACCCTTACTCCATGTCTCCTTGGGCAAAGGACTTTCCTTCTTTCCAAAGCTTAGTCTATAAAATGGGGCTATCTTCTCCTCCCCACAGTGCACTTGAGGTGGTCCACGCATTCCTCCTCACCCACTGTGAGTCCCATATTTTTGCTGGGCCTTGACCCTCCAACTTCCTTCTCACCTCAGGACCTTTGCACATGCTTCCCCTTCCGCCTACAAGGCCTTCCACTCCACACCTCCAATGGATGCCTTCATCTCCATTCAGATGTCATCTCTTCATAAGGCACACACCCTTCCTGCTTTATTCTACCTAACAATACATCTCGGTGATTGTTCCCTATTGGTTCATATAAAGCAACTTGGGCCCTCCCCCACCAGGTCAATTTCCCACCCCCTGCCACACCCTGTTCTTTCTTTCTTGAACTGAGTGTGGTTTGTAAATACCTGTGAGTACATGGGTATGTTCACTTGGTCATGAACTGTGTCACCCGGTGAGAATGTCAACCTCACCAGGGCAGGGCCTTGGGTGGGTTTGTTTATTATTTGTCCTCAGCTCAGGGTTGACACTGACTGGTTGCTCTATTTGCTGAGCAGGGAGGGCAAGAAGGCCGGTCCCGAACAGGAGGATGAGGCTCTGTCCAGCCCAAGAACCACATGCAACCTGCGCAAGTCTAGCTCCCACGGCTCCTGCTGCAAAACCAGTATCACCCCCAGAGCATCGGCGCGTCCCAGGGCCCAATCCTGCTGGTACAGAGAAAGAAAGGGGTGGGATGTCCTGGAGGGCGGGCATCAGGGCTTGGAGGAGCAGATGGCTTCTCCACCAGGGCTGCAGGGTATGGGAGAGCCCAGCCAGGTGGCTCTGAGGTGGGGATATGTGTTGAGCCAGCTTCACCCTGTAGGGGGCGACAGAGAGGTGGGGATGAGTTGGGGTAGAAGGAAGGAAATGAGAAGGGGTGGGAGGAGAGGAGGAGGAGGAGGGACGCTGGTAAGGAGGAAAACGAAGAGACTTCGAGACAGAGTGATGAAGATGAAGACAGAAGGAAAGAGAGGTAGAGAGATCTAGAGAGGCTGAAGCAGACAGGCAAAAAGAGAGATGCTTATGGGGACTGGGACGGAGTTGATCGGATCCAGGGAAGGATCCAGAGGGTCAGAGATACCCACAAGGCATTACCTGGGACAGAGGGCAGGTGGGAGTCCAGGGGCAGGCAGGGGAGGCGAGGTGTATGCACACCAGTTAAATTTGCCAGATAGAACGTACGTGCAAGGTCTCTCCTGTGGCATTGTTTAGAACAGCAAACAGCCGCAGGCTGAACGTCCTGAAGGTCCATCAGCAGAGGCTGTTTCAGTGAATCAAGGTTCATATGCATCACAGAATACTACCCAGCCATTAACAGGAGCAAGGCTGCTTTTTATGTACCAACTGGGATCAACCACTAGAATACACTGTTAGGTCGCGAAAAAGCAAGGTGTAGAAGGATGTGTACAGTATGCTAACATTTGCGCAAAGTGGAACATATATCAGTATATGCACGTAGGTATTTCCTGGTATATGCATACATTTCTGAAAGCAGATACAAGAAACTTGCCTCAGTGGCTGCCTCTGGGGACGGGGACCGAGAGGCTGGGGATGCAGAGGAAGGGAGGTTGACTTTGCAATTTATTCCCTTTGGAATCTTCTATATTTTGTACCATGGGCTTCAGTTACCTGTTCAAACACTAAATAAGATTAAATGATAGAATAAGAAAGACAGAGGGAGAGAGAAAGTCGGGGATAAAGCTGTGGGGAAGAGAGGGATGGAGGAAGAAAGGGAGAGAGAGTTTAACTCTGTTTAATCCAGTGGTCCCCAAACTTCTGTAGATGCCTTTGGTCATCCGGAGAAAGGCTGTGAGGGGTCCCCACCTCCCCAAATGACAGGCCAGGACCCTATTTGCTGCCCCATTTTGTCCCCCCAGGCCTAACACCTCTCAGTCTTCTCCTGGAGGCCATCTCTCTTCCGGAGTCTCCTTTTTTGGGGTCTGGCCTAGTTGAGTTGACTGGCGGCCCTGGAAGACAGAGGTTGACCCTTTCCTGTTTAGACCTGTGGTCCCTCAGTTGTGGTTGGAAAGGGAGGTCCTGCTCAGTCTTCAGGAGGCTGTGGCATGGTGATGGCTTTGAACCCTGCCTCTACCACTTTCTTGCTGTGTGACCTCAGGCTGGTGACTTCGAGTCTCTGTTCCTCAGTCTCCCAGCTATAAAATGGGACAAGGAAGGTACTTCCTCGGAGGGCTGCTAGGAGGGTTGTGTTAGTTTTCTGGGGCTGCCACAATGAATTGTCACACACTGGGTTGCTTAAAACAGCAGAAATGTATTCTCTCACAGTTCCGGAAGCTGAAGTCTGAAATCAAGGTGTCAGCAAGGACTTGTTCCCTCTAGAGCTTTAGAGGGAGAAGACTTCTTTGCCTCTTCCTGCTTCTAGTGGCTCCCAGTGCGGTTTTGCTTGTGGCCACAGGACTCTAATCTCTGCCTGTCTTCACAAGGTCTTCTCTGGGTGTCTCAAGTCTACCTCTGCTTTTCTCTTATAAGGACATTTGTCACTGGATTTAGGGCCCACCCAGATAAGCCAGGATGACCTCACCTCAAGGTCCTTAATCACATCTGCAAAGACCCTTTTTCCAAATAAGGTCACACTTACAGGTTCCACAGGGACACGTCTGGTTTTTTTGGGGGGTGGGGGTGAGGAGGGGACACTATTTAACCCACTACAGGGTTAGATGAGGTAAAACTAGGAGCTCAGCAAAGCTCCTAAAAACAGTAAGGTTTTGATGAATGTTAACTATTCCCTTGATTTTGCTTGGCCCACATGATATTGTTAAATGTTTTTCATAAGTTGCCTACCTTTGAGATTCAAGAGCTTTCACATGAAAATGAGGATTTCTTGAGGAAAATCAGAACATTTTGCATCATTGGACCAAACCCCCGCAAGGCCAAAGAGCCCTGAGAAGTGACTGACCTTCGAAGGGGCGTGTGTGTGACCACTTCCCCAGTCCCCAGTGTCACCTGCTTGGCCCTGGGGCATCAGAGTTGGAGCCTCCTGGACCAGATCTGTCCTGCTCACTGTTGCAGCCCCACCGCCCAGCCTGAGGCCTGGCTCAGAAAGCCAGTGAGGGACCCAAGACTTCAGGCATGGACCTTGTAGGATGTGTGACCCTGAGCAGGCCCTTCCTCTCCATGGACCTCAGTCTCCACATCTGTGAAATGGGGGAAGGTGTGAGATGATTCCTGGGCCCTTCTCGTTGTGGGGCGTTGGCAGGAGGCAGGCACAAGTTTGAGGTCACCAATGACTTACTGTTGCAGATAAACTGCCATTCTCAATCCTGGCTGCACGTTAGAATTGCCTGGATAATTCTCATTTTATATGCCTATGACCAGACTCCAATCCGCACCAAAGGGGGTTGCCCTTTGCTTACAGAACAGACCTTCAGCATGGCCTTCAAGGCCTTTATTCCTCCCAAGACCCCTCTCTCATTCATTCATTCTTTCCCTTTATCCCACTCCTTCTTCCATTCTCCTCACTGGGAGCCATTCTGTTCCGTAAATGAGTCTCTTTTTTGGGTCTTGCCAAATGAGGACTATTCTTTTATGTCCACAATTTTTGATTTACAGACTTGGTTGGCTTGGTTCCCCATTCCCATGGGCACACTTGGTCCCTAGCTTCTGATGACTTCACAGGAGCCCTTGCCTTGCACCCTCAGATCCTGCATAAATACTGCATGGTCCCAAGGGAGAATTTCTTTGGGAAGTCACCCAGGAGCGGAATTACTGGGAGGTACGTATGTGCAGCACTTCATCTGACTAAGCCAGACTTTAATTTTTACCAGATTCGTACTGTTAAAATGACAGCTCATCGCTGAATTTGCTTTTCTCTGATTACTAATGGATTTGAGCACCTGCGCACATCCCTGTTGGCCTTTTAATTTGGTATAATCAAATTGATTTTTTTCTTCATAATTTGTTTCTTTGGGGAGTTTTCAGAAGTCCTTCTCTGCCCCTAGCTCATCAATTATTTTCCTCTATCAACTTTATAGTTTACCTTTCATGGTGTTTTGTTTTGTTTTTTTTTAAATATTTATTTATTTATTTATTTGGCTGCGTCAGGTCTTAGTTGCGGCACGCGGGATCTTCGTTGTAGCATATGGGATCCTAAGTTGCGGCGTGCAGGCTCAGTTGCCCTGTGGCATGTGGGATCTTAGTTCCCCAACCATGGAACCCACGACCCCTGCATTGGAAGGCGGATTCTTGACCACTGGACCACCAGGGAAGTCCCCACGGTGATATTTAATCCAGCTAGAGAAAAACAGTCGAAACAGAACTGAGCTAATAGAAGGTTTTCGCATTTCTACTGTCTAATCCTCAGCCGCTGGCCAGAAGCAGCAATTGAACGTGTGAAATGTGGCTAGTGCACCCGAGGGACCGAATGCTTAATTTTATTTCATTTAATTTAAAAGTAAATAGGCACACGTGGCTCGTGGCTACTGCCCTGCACAGCACCGATCTCGGGTTCCCTTTCATTGTATTCGGTAGGGATTCAGTTTTCTTTTTCTTCATAAAATGAACCAATTTCCTCAACACTATTATTAAACAATCTATTTCCCCCCATCGATTTGCTCCTGCATACACTTGGGTCTGCCTCTGGGTTCTCTGGGGTGAAGCCTGGCGAATGTAGTGAATAGCAGGGATAGAGGATCACGATTCTATAGAAGTGTTTTTTTTGTTTTTTTTGGCTTTTCCATGCGGCATGTAGGATCTTAGTTCCCCGACCAGGGATTGAACCCGTGTCCCCTGCATTGGGAGCGTAGAGTCTTAACCACTGGACCGCCAGGTAAGTCCCAGTAATAGAGGTTTTAATTAGACACACAGTCACCCAGAATAAAGACTACATTTCCCAACCTCCCTTGCTGCTGGGTATGGCCACGTGACTAAGCTCAGGCCAAAGAGGCAATGGTGAAAGCTTTGGGTCACGTCCTTTAAAAGGAAGGGGTGTGCCCTCCTATTCACGTGGGAGAGGTAACAATCCTAGGATGGAGGAGCAGCAAGTTGGAAGGAAGCTGGGACCTTGCTGACTGGGCAGGACTGAGTCCCACTCCTTGGCCTCTTACTAAGAGCAACTGTAGATCTCAGTGGTTCTCAAACTTGAGGGGGCATCAGAATCAGGCTTCTCACTGCAGCGGCTTCTCTTGTTGCCGAGCACGGGCTCTAGGTGCACGGGCTCAGTAGCTGTGGCTCGCGGGCTCTAGAGTGCAGGCTCAGTAGTTGTGGTGCACGGGCTTAGTTGCTCTGCGGCATGTGGGATCTTCCTGGACCAGGGCTCGAACCCGTGTCCCCTGCATTGGCAGGCGGATTCTTAACCACTGTGCCACCAGGGACGTCCTGCACTATGCTTTAAATCTGTGTTTATCCATCTAGATCATGCGTGTACTTGGCCAGGCTGTCACAGAAACAGTGCCCGGATTCCTGGGGGACTCAGGGCCTGTGGAGAGGGGTCCTGTGGGGGTGGGGGCTGACAGTGGGGGTGAGGCAGGACTAGGTCGGATTCTCTGGCTCCTCTCCACACACTTCCAGCCCACAAACCAGGCTGAGGTCCCTGGTGCCGGTGACGCCTGGAGGGCTCTGGGAAGGGGGTTCCCTCCTTGGTCTCTCAGTGTCCCCAGGAGGCCGCTGCTGCCCCGACACCTCCCAGGGTGCTGGGAAGGACACACACGAGCCCACACTGGCCTGGGGCACTCACTGCCCAAAATGCAGAAGCAGCGCCGTCTCCTGTCGGCCAGATTTTCTCCTCTCCCTGAGACCCAGCCTCAGCCTGGAGGGCAGGACACGGCCA
The DNA here is from genome assembly GCF_028564815.1 of Eubalaena glacialis. Lineage (NCBI taxonomy): Eukaryota > Metazoa > Chordata > Mammalia > Artiodactyla > Balaenidae > Eubalaena > Eubalaena glacialis. Next base: position 56,333,160 of record NC_083733.1, on the reverse strand, counting down.
ATGGCATATTTCTGAGGCTGGCAGCTCCAGGTGCATCTGTCTTAGCCGACGCCCCAGCAGCCCATCTGCCTGTTGACCGGTTTCCTAACATCAGCTCACCAAGGATGTTCCTACCCACTGAACGCACTCCAGACCACCTTTAAAATAGGTTTCCAGCAAATGGCAGATTTGGCAAACTGGTCATCATGGCACATGGACTGGTAAACTGGCTGCTTCCAAGCCTGGTGGGGCATCAATCCAGCCCTGTAACCAGCTGCTTGGACCTGGAGCTCCCGCCCACCCACAGACACGGCCCTGGCCCTGAACTGGGCTGGAATCCTGGGGTCAGCTAGGCCTCCCTCCCAACCCTAGAGCCCCTCCCCATCAATTCTCTCCCCAAGGCGGCCTGGACGGGGGTGGGGGGGCCTCTATGCACACTGCACACACACAAAACAAGAAACTGGTTTAATTGTAAAACTAAGTTGAGGGAGGGGCGGGCGGGGCTGCGCTGAGGGGGCAGGAACCTGATTCTTCAAGCAGTGGTCCTGTCCCCAGTGCCACCCCGCGGGACAGGGACCATCTGTCCCCAGATGGGGGCTAGAGTGTTATAAAATGACAATATAAATAGACTTCTAGAAAAGAGGAGGCTGTCCCAGGTGCAGTAGTCATGTTCTGCAGAGGCTGGGGGTGGGTGGGAAGCCCTGACTCCTGTCTCCGCGTCCAGCCACAGAGAGGGGTGTGGGGCAAAGGGAAAAGGCCACTCTTCAGACATTCATGATCGACCCCCGCAATGGCTCAGGGGGGAGGGGCTGTGGGTCAGGCGAGGTCTCAGAGACACGCACTCGCAGGCTGGAGGACAGAGGAGCTGGACCTTCTACATGCACACACGCGTGTACACACACACACGTGCGCGCGTGCGCACACACACACACACACACACACACCTCTTTCGTAGTGTTGTCTCCACCCCTGGCGGCCCCCACTGCAGACTTCCAGTGATGGGAAGGCCGCCCGTCCTTCCTGGAGACAGGACAACACTGGGGCGGGCCTGTCCCAGAGGGTTGGCGGGTCCTGGGAGCCTCGTGTGCTCCCACAAGTCCCTGCGTTTTTTTAAAAGTCACAAAATCAAAACGGCAGTTCAGTAGTAGGGTCCCGCACACCCCCCAGCAAGGAGGGCAGTGCCATACAGAGTGTCTCCTGGGCTGGGAGGGGCAGGGGCTGGCCCTCCACTGGCCTCTGGCAGGGCAGGGGTGACCCAAGGGGCTCTTTGGTTCAGGGTCAGGGCGCTGGGCCTCATCTGGTGCGGTTCTGGCGCATGAGGGGCACGATGCTGGCGGGCGGGCCCGCTTTGGCCAGGAATGGGTGCTTGAGCAGCTCAGCCGCCGTGGCCCGCTGTGCCGGGTCACGCACCAGCAGGCGGTCCAGGAAGCCCTTCAGGGATGGCGACACCTGTCAGGAGGTGGGCGAGAGGGTCAGGGGGTCTGAGAGCCAGCTCCACTGCTCACTCGCTGCGGGGCCTCAGTTTCCTCCTCTGTCAAATGGGCTGACAACATCTACTGCCTAGGGAGGGGGCAAAGAGGTCCCAGGAGCTTGGCCCCAGGGGCTCATTCCCTCCCCATTTACAAGGTTCGGCAGGACCTGGCAGCAGCTGGGCCCTGGAGGCACCCCTTTCTCACCAGGCAATTCCTCCACCAGGAAGGCCCCTCTCCTGGATCTGGCTATGCTGTGTGCGTCTAGCCAGGCCAGCCTAAGCACAATCTCTGGGATGTGGGGTGGTGAGGGCACAGAGTTTACACAGACACTTGAGGCCTGGGGGACACGGGGGTGACCCAGCACACAGTAAGCGCCACCTTGGGAGGGAGCCATCCATACCCCAGTGCTGCCCGCACCCAACGCTCTGCTTGGGTTCGGGGCTGGGTGGAGCCCTGTCCCCCCACCCCAACCTGCCTGCCGCCTGCGGGAGGGGCCCACCTTGTGCAGGTTCTTCAGTCGGGGTGGCAGGTTGTCCCGAATCATCTTCATGGCTTTGAGGGGTGGCTCATTGAAGTAGGGGGGCTCCCCATCCACCATCTCGATCACCATCACTCCCAGAGACCAGATGTCCACCTGCGGTGGGAATGGGGCAGCAGGGCTGAGCTGTGCAGGCATGGCCAGTGCTCGAGGGACACCCACAGAGGGATGGCCCTGGTTCTGTCTTTGCCTCTTCGCTCCTGGAATCCTTGGGCCCTGAACATCCTCGCTGATACCCAGCCTGCCGGACCCTATGCACTCCTCACCCAGGGAGCCCTCTGAAGGGTTCTGCCCACCCAGCATCTATCCCCTTCTTTTTTGCTAACCCCCCTCCTCCCCCTGGGTTCCTCTGGAGAACCCCCTCTCCCCTACTTCAGTCCATGGAGCATGACCAGGTAGCCTAATCAGCAGAGTCCGGACACAGTAATTGGTTCAGGAAAGGGCACAGGACCCAAGCTGAGCCAGTCACAGTCAACCCTGAGACTTCAACCAAGATATTCAGGAAAACAGTAGGGCTCATAGGCAGGGAGATGTGTCCTGGAGTTGCCAGGGTCATGTCTGCTCTGACCAGGGGAGCACCTGCCTGAGTGAAGACTACAAGGGGAAGATTCTAGGGACCCACAGCTTTCCATTTTGCTAAATCCGTTCGAGATGGTTTTGTCACTCACAGGCAGTTGTGACTGAGATGGTCCCTCAGAATCTCCTCCCAGCCTCCCCTCACAGTGTGATCCCACTCCTGCCTGAGGTTCCCCCAAGATATGCTTCCAAGGGCACCCTGGCCAGGCCCTGGGTCAAGCCTTGTTGACGGACTGTGGAGGAATCCTCAGGGCCACAGGTCACAGCTCAAAGACCAGGCAGGTAACGGCAGGGAGTGAAGCAGGTCAGTGTAGGCAATAGGGATGGGTGGGGACTATGGCCAAGATGAAGGCGCCCTGCACTTTCTAATGTGGAGCAGCCCTCAGCACCTGCTGATTGTTGCTGTGTGGGAATTCGGCCTCCCCGTGGCCAGAGCTCTTGGTTTTCTGACAGAGGATAAAATTCAGACTTTCACGTGAGAGCTCTCTTTTTAAAATGCTTGCAAGGGCGTCTTCAGAGCACATTGGCCAGTTTGCGGCCTCTGCCCCAGGCTGACAGGCAGGGCCACGGCCACCTCTGCTCAGCCTTCCGTTCCCATTGCTAAGCACTGGCCTGGCTCCAAACTAGAACCCAGTCAGCAATGAGTGCACGCAGGCATGCCTACTTCTCCCCCAAAACTGTCCCCAGGGACTGAGCCCCCTCACCCCCAGCACTCTGGCTGTTCCGGACTGTCACAGCGTAAACCAGTGCCGAGAGCGGGATGACCGGCCGCCTCTGGCTCACCTCTGGCCCGTAGGGGAGGCGGGAGATGAGCTCCGGGGCCATCCAGTAGGGCGTGCCGACCAGGGACTTCCTCCGCGGCACCTCCTTGCTCACCTGGGCACAGAACCCAAAGTCCGACAGCTTCACCTGCAGTAGGATGTAGGCAGTAGGGTCAGAGGTGCTGGTGGGGGCAGGGTGAGCAGAGGCATCTACCTATTTGATTCCTTGGCCTCGGACGTGCTGGGTCTCCACGATGCTGCCCAGAGGTTAGAGCCTCTGGGGAGCTCTGCCGTCTCCTGGCTGGGGCCCTCAGCCGTGTCACCTGCCCAAGATCGCACCATCTGCCTCCGTGACAGGGTCTGCGCTGGGGCTCTCGGGGGAAGTGGCCCGAGTCCCAGGGGTACCAAAGGCTGGGCGGGGGCTCAGACTGGGGCTGGCTCCCAACGCTGTGCCCTGGGCCCCTGCTTCCCGGCAGGAAGCACACCTTCAGCTGGCAGGTGTGAGAGGGATGCAACCCTGTCCAAGGCGGGTACAAGGGGACACAGCCTGCCTCTGCAACAGCTACGTCCCCAGACCAAGGATTTATACCTTTTTTGGAACCGTGGGCGCTATTCGGACTCTTAAGGATGTCTATGGATCCTCCTACCCGCAGAGAGCATGCTCACACATGTCCCCCAAACACATCTGCAGACATCTTTCAGTGTTCGTGGACCCCAACTGAGACTCCCGGTGAAACTGAGCCTTCCCCCCACCCCCTGCCTCTGCTGACTGGCTTAACTTTCCTGGGGGAGGGCGGGCAAATCACCAACAAGAATTCGGTGAAAGTCAAGGGCCCCCTCCCACTGAAAATCACGTTCACTCTTGGAATATAAATGCAGGTTCCGCTCACTGTGAGGCTCATCCATGGACCTCAGACTCAGAACTTCAGTCCAGAAGATGGGAGACAGGACTGGAGTCCACAGCCCACGCCTGGATGCCAGGCTAGGAGCAGGTTCTCACGTGGCCGAGAGCTGAGGCTGGCCACCCAAATGGAGCCTCCCCTCTCTGGGCCCAGGGCTAGACTACAGTTCCCAACGGCCTGTGCTGACGGCAGAGCCCCCGCCAGCCTGAGCCCCCTGACCACAGGGGGAGAGGCCCCACTCACGTGGACCCCTGACTCTGGACTGCTGCACGAGGAACGAATGAACTTACTGCTCCGCACGCGACTGAACTAGGGGGTCAGAGCACACCCTACCAGCAGAGGGAGAGTTGGGGAGAGGCGGGGGAAGGCCAAGCCACCCCATTCCTCACCCTGCCATCGTGGGTCAGCAAGATGGAGTCGCTCTTGATGTCCCGGTGGATGACCCCCTGGGCGTGGAGCACGGACAAGGCCTGCAGCACGGCCAGGCACACGGCGGCGATCTGCTCCTCGTTCATCCTGCGGGGGTGGGTGGGTGAGTGACGGGGACAGACAGGGCCCTGCCCTGGGGTTTAAGGGGGACACAACACTGCCCTGGGGTTTGAGGGGGACATAGCCCCACCCTGGGGGCCGGATGGGGACAGAGCCTGTTGGCTCTGAGACATGGCCCCACCCCAAGGGGTCTGGAGGGGGCCAGTCCTATCGTGGGAGAGGTCTGAGGGGACCCAGGTCCACCCTGGGGAGCCGGGGGAGACAGCAGGCTGGCTGTCACAGGGTCCAGCTGTCCAGCAGTACCTGGTGTGGGTGACGATGTCGGTGAGGGCGCCTCCCTCCAGGAACTCCATCACCACCCAGAGCTCGTCCCCGACCAGGTAGCTGTTGTACATCTCCACCACGTTCTCATGCTGGTAGTCCCTCATGATCACCACCTGGGCGTGGGAGGCCGGGTCGGCGCGGCGGAGGGAGGACCGCCAGCCCCCGCCACCGGAGCCCTCGCGCCTCCCTCTCAGCTTGGGTGTGGGCCCTGCCACACTGCGGGTCCGGTTCCACCCATCACTCCTGCTCATCGGGGTCCCCCTGGGCTGTCCTCCCACGGCCAAAGTCAAGAGACCTCAAAGGCAGCGTGGGCCTGACGTCTGCACTCTATTCCAGGGGTGCTCCCGCCCCGCACACACCCCACACTTCTGATGTTGGTCTCTGACCAGCCCTGAGCTGGTCCGCGAGCGGCTCTGATGGCCAGGCTGGTGTTGGGAGAGGGAGCTGGGACGAGAGCGTCTAAGCACAGGGCTGAGACCAGAAGGCCAAGCAGGTATTAGGCAGGTCAGATAAAAGGCGGGGGCGGGGGTGGGGGAAGAGATTTCAGGGGCAGGAAGGCCTAGCAAGGCAAAGCCTCACGGAGCTGGGGGAACACGATGCTCACAGGGGCCACGTTACACTGGGGCACAGCTGAGGAGTGTGGAGAGGTCAGGAGGCAAGAGCTAGAGTCGGATGACCCCGGACCTGACATCCTCCTGGGACTCCTGCATCAGAGGCTGGGGGCTGCTCCCAACACAGATTCCTCTCGGGAAGCAGCCAGGGGTCTGCCTTTGCAACACGCTCACTGGTAGTGAGCCCCCAAGGGCCAAAGCCTGAGGTCAGACAGAAGCGAGGCCTAGATGGGGGCGGATCGCAGATGCACGGCCAAGAGGCCAGGCCTTTGTCCTGAGGGCACCAGGGGGCGCTGCAAAGGGCAGTAAAGGGGTGTGTGGCAGTCCTTTGGCTGCGGTGTGGGGAATGCCCAGGGGGCAGGGCCGAGCAGCAAATGGGCTACAAGGGGATGGGGACGGGGAAGGAGTGACAGGCTCAGGGCTGACAAGCCGGGGTGGGGGCCAGGGAGGTCCAGAGCTCTGGCCTGGGGACAGGCGTGGCGGGGCCTCTCTGAGACAGGGAACCAGGAGAGGCAGGTTTGGAGTACACGCTTTGGGGCCAGAATGGGACTTGGTGGGTATGAGGGGCCTGGAAGGCACGCAGAGGGTGGGGCTCAGGGGGCTGAGGGAGCCTGGAGCTGGGGCTCAGGGCCTGGCCAGGAACAGGACAGCCGTGGCCATGGGTATCGTGGGGACAGAGGAGACAGCCTGGGGAGGTGGGAGGTGTGATGAGTGAGGACAGGAGCCGGGCCCAGAACCCAGCCCTGGGGAACCCCATCCCCGAAGGCCCTCTCCCATCCTCACCCCTATGTGCCCTCAAAAACCACGGGGCGGAGGAGCCCCAGGAGGAGAGGTGAAGGGCGGGGGCGGGGGCAGCAGGCCCACCTCATTGAAGAGCAGCTCGCGCCTCTGCTGCTTGCGGAGGTCCATCTTCTTGACGGCCACCAGCCTGCCCGAGCTGCGCACGGTGGCGATGCACACGATGCCCGTGGAGCCCTCGCCGATCTTGATGAAGTTGTCCAGGTAGGAGCGAGGGTCGCCGGGGTCCACCACCAGTTGCAGGGCAGCCCGGAACTGCTCGTGGGACACTCGCTGGGGTTCCCGCTGTGGCGAGCGGGGGCCGGGGGGCCCGGGGGCGGGGGGTGCGGGGGGTGCGGCGAGGGTGCGGGTTGGAGGGGCCAGCTGGGGCTCGGAGGCGTGGGGGCCCAGCACTCCAGGGCTGGGTGGGCCGTGGGCTCGAGCGGGGGGCCGGGAGGCGGAGGAGGACTGGGGGACGGCCAGGCCCCCCACCGATGGCCCATTGGGGGCCACGTTGTGAGGTTCCCCCTGCAACAGAAAAGAGAGGCGGCTGTCAGTGGAGGGGCCAGAGGGACAGGGACCCCAGCTGTGGGACAGACACATGGTGGTCAGGATGGAGATGGACGGTGGGCTGGGCACGGGTTGGAGTCGGTGGGTGGCAACGGGGAAGCTCCGGGCAAGGGGACAGTGGGGCGGTCCTGGGGCAGGGGGAGCAGTTACCTGGGCGCCCCGGGATGGGTGGTCCGTGTCGGCCCGCGGGTACGTGTTAAAGGGCCGGCCAGCTGCCACTTTCGCCCCGCTGGGCAGACCGGCAGGCTGGTGGGGGGTGCCGACGTCGGGCCCAGAGAGGGGGCGCTTGTCCCGGGAGGACTCCTGGGGCCCCCCTGAGCCCTCCCTGGAAGACTTGGGCCTCTTGTCCGGCCCCACCCGCCGCCTGTCTCCACTGCTGCCACCCGCCTCGCTGCGACCGGCGACCCGGCCTTGACCGCCTGCCTTCTCTGGGCCCCCTCTGGCCGTGGCGGCCTGCTCCACGGGCATCCCGTTTTCCTGGCGGGCACGGGCGGGTGGCGGCGGGCTGTCTCTCCGCAGGGAGTTGGAGCGCGTCACCGACATGTTCTCAAACTCGTCGAGCAGCAGCGTGAGGGCCCCATCCTTGGCGCCTTTGCTGCCCCGCACGATGGTCTGGGGTCCGGGGCAATGGCAGGGTGGGGGCCGGGCAAGGACGAGGGGGACACAGGACGTGTATCCGACACACGAGGACAGGACAACACGACACACACAGAGACAAGACAGAGACGGAATGAAGAAATGCCATGGGATGATGACAGGGCTGGGCGGGGGTGGGGGTGGGGTGGGGGGGGGTGGGGGCAGGACCAGGGAGGCCCCTGCTGCCCCTCCCCCAGCACCCAGCCATGGGTGGCAGGAGGGGAGCGGAAGGAGAACCTGCCCATTGGTCAGGCTGTTGCCCCCCAGCTGGATGCACCCCTGTCTTTTCCTTGCTCTCCAGACTGGGGGGCGGTCCCTGCCCTGTGGGGTGCAGGGGAAGAAGGGCAGAGACCACCCCACCCCATAATCAGCCCTGGAGAGCTGCAAATTACAGGATGCTGGGGCCAGGGCCCAGCTTGGCACTTCCTCCCCTGCAGCCCGCCAGGGCTGTTAACTCCAAACCACGCTCTCTGTTCCTCTGGAGGCTGAGGGTGGGTTAAAGGGAGAGTCAGAAAGGTTTGGGCCCAAAGTAGAGGGCAGGAGTGCCCCAGGAGCAGGGCTGGCAAATGCGAATGCCCATGTAAAGCCTGTCCTGAATCCACCCTCACCCGCCATGGCCACCATCCTGATCCAGGTCACAGCCTCCAGGGTTCCCCCTGCCCCCGACTCAGCTCCAGGCACATGGGCCTCCTAACTGCTCCTAAAACACACCGGACACACACCAACCTCAGGCACTGGCTGTTCACGTTGCCTGGAACATCTTCCCCCAAGTTTGCCCTGAGCTCTCCTCCCCAGTGCACCCCCCTTTCAGGTCTTTGCTGGAGGCTTTCGCTGACCACCCGCAGTCTGAAACGCCAGCCCCTAACACTCCCTATCCCCCTCCTCTGCTTTCCTTTTCTCTAGAGCACTTACAACCAGCTGACATAAAGCATGCGCACATCTGTCCATGGCCTGCTCCCCCAGTGCAATGATGGTGAGGGAGGCCATGGTTTCCTCCTGTCTGTTACCGTTCTGGCTGCATCTAGCACCTAGAACAGTGGCTGGTATGCAGAAGGTGCGCAATAAGCATTTGCTGAACCCGTGAGTGAGTGAGTAAGGCAGGCAGGCTGGGAGGAGGCTGAGGGGAGCAGAGCCCATGCCCCTCAGCCCTGTGCTGTCAATCACTGGCAGGCAGGGACATGGGCTGCCAGACATCCTAAAGCCAGAACCACCTCAAATGTGCAGAAACACAGATCCCACAAAACCCACCTACAGGCCACCGTACCCCTGTGGGGCCAGCCCCTGCCCCCTGCCTCTCCTGGGCTTGGCTGCCAGCCTGGAGGCCTGGCCTTGCCCAGGGGCCCAGCGAAGCAAGGGAGACACCTGGTCAGGCTTTGGTGCTGGAATAAGAGGTCGAGAAGTCCCTGGGGGTTGGGGGAGGGTCTGGGAGGACTAGGGAGTTTTCCAGCCGAGGGTAGCAAACACAAGTGCCCACAGGGGCCCCAGGACAGTGCCAGCCTGTGTGGCACCTTTGTGTGACTTAAGGTGCCCCTTCCTCCTGGCAGACACAGTCCCAGGTAGCGCTCATGGCTGGCAGGACAAGCAGGGGCTAGATTTTAGGAAGCGCCCTAGTGCGGGCATAACCAGCAGACAAGCAGCCACAGGGCCGGGTAGGGGATGGAACTGAAGTGGGCTGGGTGGGGCCTGCAGGCCCAGAAGAGCTGGCACCCTGCCTGCGGCGGCAGCTGCCCCTCCAGTGGCCCCAGCCGAACTGTCAGGAGAAGCCAGAAATAGAGATTTGGATGTGAAGTCTCTTGCTTTTTTAGGCAGTGGCAGAGAATTCAAAGTATCCAAAAGCCCCCTGCCTGGGGCACATGAACGCCTCAGTGGGCCGCCAGCTGGAGACCCTGGGGGAGAGCTTGCGCCCGCCCGGGGCGGGGCAGGATGAGTCAGCCCTGGGCCTGCCCCCGGGCGCTGAGCCTGCTGACCAGCCTGCCCATCTCCACCCCTCCGAACAACCCGGGTTGTGTGCCCGTGGCCCGTGGCCCTTCCCGGTTCCCACTGCCCTTCGGATAAAGTCCGTGCTCCAAGGCCGGCTTCGCAGGCTGCGGGGTGCTGCACCCCCTGCCCCCAGACCAGCCTCACCATAGGTCACGCCCGGCACTGGGACCACGGAGACAGGAAGGGGGTTAAGAACATGGGCCTTGGAAACGGACCTTGATTCAGATCCCAACTCTGCCCTTTTGCTCAGATGGCAGGGAAAAAACCCAAACCAAAAAACCCCCAATGCTTCATGTGGGCCGCTTCCTCCACTAAAAGCCCTGCCTCTCCACCATTTGCCCGAATGACTCCTCCTCGTCCTTGGCCCTCGGGGCTCAGCTCCAGTGTCCCCGACTCCAAGAGGCTGGCCTGGACCCTGGGGCTGGTCAGGAGCCCCCTCTGGGCTCCCCCAGCCCAGCCCTGAGCACTTGGGGCAGTCGCCATGAGGGAACGAGTCTGTCCCTCGCCCTGAGATGGGAGCCCGGTGAAGGCCCAGGACAAGTCTGTGGTGCTGGGGACCAGAGCACAGAGCTCAGGGCGCAAGGCTCCAGGACAGGAGCACGACTTGGGGCTGGTGTGGGGGACTGTCGGAGGGTCAAGGTCAGTGTAGGGTTCTCAGCAAGGTAAGGGGGTGGGGGTCAGCGCTGAGGCCAAGTGAGGGATCAGTGGGTGGAGGGGTGAGTGAAAGGTGAGGATTGGGCCGTGTCTGTGTGGAGGTCAGCAAGGGAGGCGGAGGTGTTGGCCGCAGGGTCAAGTGTGGGGTTGAGGGCTGGGGTCACCCCGAGGGGGTTGGCGTGGGTCAGGAGAGGCGGTGGTGGGCACCAGCATACCTTGGGGGCCCCAGGCTGGATGGAGGTGATGCAGGCGGGGTCGACGAGGGGCTTGGGCCGGCGAGCTGACTCCTCGATCAGGCTCTGCCACTGGCGGGGCAGCCCCGTGAACTTCTGCTCGTGCTGGTCGAAGCCCGTATGCACGCGGTGCTCGAAGTTAGACGGTGCCGAGATCTCGACCCGCTTCTTCTTCTTCCCAAACATGGCGCCAGGCTCTCAGCGTGGTGAGGGCGCAGACTTGGGCTCCTGCCGGCAGGCCTGTGGGAGGGGACGGCTCGCCAGAACCTGCTATTTCTCCTCGATCCTCTGGCCCCGCCCTGGTCCTATCCATCCTCCTCTCCTCCCTGGTCTCCCCACTCCCCTCAGCCCCCTCCCCAGTCTGTCCCCCACATGCAGCCCAAGGGACCCCATGAACACCAGAGTCAGGCCCCTTGCTCAGAGCCCTCCCGTGGCTCCACCTCACTCAGGAGAGAAGCTCAGTCCTCCGGTGGCCCGCCCCACACGACCTGCCCCATCACTTCTCTGCTCTCATCTCTCCCTCTCACTCACACTGGCTTCCAAACCTCAGGGACTTGCACTGGCTGTTCCCTCTGTGGGGAACACTCTTCCCCAGTATCCACACACATGGTCCCCTCCCTCCCTTCCTTCAGGTGTCAGAGTCGTTGGTGACTCCTTTCCTGAACACCCCAAGAAAAAGAGCCCCCATTCCCCACTGTCCTTCCATCACATTTTGTAGCATGTTTAACTTCTGGAAATTCTGCTGCTCGGTCTTGTGTTTACTAGTTCAATGTTTACAACCCCCATCACTAGACTTTCAGTGCCCCAGGCCAGGTCTCACCTGCCCAGGTTCCTGGCGTCCCACTCCCTTGTCTCGGCCACGCCCAGCACACAGTATGGGCTCAGTGACTGGTTCCTAAAGGCCCGCCGACACTATCCCTGCTTTGCCAGCCTGCACTCTGGGCTGGAAGCACCACATACCTTTGGTTACTTGTTCAACAAATGGTTACCAAGCCCCTGTCCTATGCGTGACCCCTAGGCAGCCTCACTGCTATATGCCCACTTTACAGATGAGGAGACTGAGGCTCAGAGGAGGGAAGTTCCTCACCAAGATCACAGAGCGGGGAAAGAGCCACTTCATAACAGTTACTAACAGACTAAACAGTCCCTGTCTTTAGGGCCTGTGGTCTCCAGTCCTGTACTCAGAACAGTACCAGCACAGAGTAAATGCTCAATGAAAGCTGATTTAAAAACCAAAGGGGCCGAAGAGGACATGTGTGATGGTGGTGTCCCATAGGGGGACCAGAGAAATGATGGGCAGGGGAGCCAGATGGCCAGAGTGCAAATCTCTCTCTGTTGCCTACTACGTGTGACCTTGGGCAAGTGACTTAACCTGTCTGTGCCTCGGATCAGCCCCCACAGGGCTGCCGGGAGGATTAATGAGTTAATACGAGCAGAGCTGGGTGCAGGGCTGGGACACGGAGGGAGGGCCCCGTCGGCATTTGCTCTTCTGATGATTAGGATGACTCCTAGCCATGTCTGGGGAAGGGGGGCCCAGGTGCTGCCCCCGAACCCGCACACGGGCCCTAAGCCCCACAGACCTGGTTTGATGCTGGCTGTGCTAGAAGTGCCCTTGGGCATGAGATGTCTCCTCTTGGGGCTTCGGGTTACTCATCTGTAAAGTGGGAAGAAAACATCATTTGTCCATTCATTTGTTCGTTCATTCGTTCAGCAATAACTCACTCCTTTGTGCCCAGCCTTGTGCTGGTTGGTGCTAGGGATACTGCGGTGACTGAGACAGCCTCTGACAGCCCAGAGTGGTCGGCGCTGGGGTCACAGAGCGCCAGACCCAGCCTGGAGGGATGGCAGGCTGGGGATAAGGGAGGTTTCCCAGTAGAGGGTCCGTGTGAACTAAGACCCAAAGAACTAGGGGAAATGCACTGGGTGGGGATTTCTGTCTGGTTCATGGCTGGCTCCCCAGAGCCTGGCACAGTGCCCAGCACAGGGTCGGCCCCAAGCTCAGTAAGTCTCGTGACCTAGCAAGGATGCCTGCGTGTGTCTGGGATGCGGCCCCTGCAGCCCCTGGTTCCACTCCTGGCTCCTTTCGCGGAGCAGCTCTGTGAGGTAAGGACGAAGAGGCCGCCATCCCCAGGCCAGAGGTAGGGCCATCAGTGGGCAGCGATCCAGGGGAACCGGTTTGGCAGCAGGAGCCGCCCAGTGGGAGGCGGGTGGGGACCCAGCAGCCAACCTGCCTCAACTGGCCTGGGCCTCCTGGCCAGCAGGTGACCAGAGCCAGGGCTCCCCCAGGGGTCCAGTTTCCCTGCCTGCTCTGGGGTGGAACAGGCCTGGCCAGGGTGGGGGGCCCTCTGCCCAGCCCCTTCTCTACCCCCCAAGCCAGGAGCCCCTTCAGCGTCGCTCCCGCATTCCAGCCCCCAGGACGCTGCGTATCCCGCCCGCCCAGGCCTCCATTCCTGGCCCACCTGCCAGAGGCCCTGACCTATCCTGTCCTCTCTCCAGGCTTCTCTGCCCTCGACTCTCTCCCAGTTCCAGCTCCTAGCCTCATCCCTACACGCTGAGGGGCCTTCCCCCATCTTCCCCGCTCCGCTCCGTCACTCCAGATGTGTACCCCATTTCCCACCACCTCCTCACTGTCTTCCTAGATTTGCCCCCGTTTGGCCCCGGGCCCAGCCTCACTCCTCACCTTGGCCTCTCTCACTCTGCCTGCCCATCCTCCGCCCCCCAGCCCAGGACCTGCGGGCCCCAAGTCAGCTCCAAGCCCTCTGCACGAACAGGGTTAGCCACAGGACCCCCCACTAAACCCAGGAGAGGGAGAAGCTCAGGATCCAGACGGGGTGGGCAGGAGGCAGCCTGGAAGACGGGGCAGCCAAGCCAGAACCCCTGCCGTAAACCCCCAAGCCGCCTCTGCCCACCGCCCCCGGCCCCGCCCCCAGCTGCCTGTGTGACCTGCAGGGGAAGGGGACAGAGGGGCACACCTCCGGATATTTGCCTGGGGCCAGCCCTTCCCTCTGGGCGCTGCGTGGAGGACAAACAGAGGAACCAACCGTGTTTATAATGATCAGGCGGGAGCCCCACCCTGGGGCAGCGCCAAGCACTGCCGGCTCCCCCGACCAGAACCCCCCCTTCCCACCAAGTCCCCGAGCTGCTGACTTTATGGGGGCCACACAGGGAAGGGAGAGGAGCTGCTACATGTAAAGGGGCCTACGCCAGCAGCAGAGGGGGCGGGCAGAGTAGGCGCTGGGGTTCCCAGGCAAGCCCAGAATTTAGGAGTCAGACAGCCCAGGGCCAAGAGCCCAGCTCTCTGCCTGTGAAGTGTGGGTGAGCTGACCCACCGTGGGTGCTCACTGCGTGGCCCTGGGCTAGCAGCTCAGCTGCTCTGCGCCCCAGTTTCCTCCTCTGTTAAAAGAGGACCATGACAGTACCTGCTTCCTGGAGTTCTTATAAGGAGTCACAGAGAACCCAGGCACTGATGGCCTGGCCCCAAGGCCAAGCGCACACAGCAAGGAAGCACACGGTGAATGTCGGTCACCATCCCAGCAGCAGCCAACACTTAGGGAGCACCTACCGTGCCGGCCCCTCTCCTAAGCACTGGACCCGGAGTCCCTCATTTAATCTGCACGCCCGACCCCAAAGGGGCCGTTTTGGGCCTTGTGCTACAGACAAGGAAGACGAGGCACAGAGAGAGCACGTGCCCACTTGCCCAGGTCACACAGCTTGGGGAGCAGAGTGGACACAAGACTCCAGGCCTGTCTAACACAGAGCCCGGGCCCCGCCAGTTCTCGGAATCACGGCCGGTGCGTCCTCGGAGACTCGTGTGTGCCCGGGCCTGCCTGGTGTTCTGTGTCTAATCGCATTCCACCCTCACCGCTAACCTGTGAGACAGGCACGCTCATCCCCAGTTCACGGGTGGGGAGACTGAGGCTCAGAGAGGGGAGATCCTTTGTCCAGGGCACCTAGAATTTGAACCCTGGCAGTCGGGGACCAAAGTCCAGGCTCTTACCCACCTGTCCTGCGGTGGTGCTTGTTTTTGTCATTACTATCAAGGTCCTGGCCTCCAACCCCTCCTCACTCCTTCTCCACCCTCTCTATCCACACCCAGACCTTGCTCTTCCTCTCCTGCCCTGACCCCACCTGGGGGTGAGGGTCCCCAGCTCCTCTGACCTGCCCAGGCCCCCAGCGGTAGTGTGGGAGGCAGCACAAAGTGGGGCTCCGACCACCGCCTTTTCCACGGGCCTTTGGCCTGTCGGTCTGCAGCAGAAAAGCTGTCCAAGAGCCAGTCCCCACCACCAAATGTGGTTTACTGAGGCTCAGCCCCAGTACTCACACCCCTACCACCACCACCATCACCACCACCATGGGGGACCCATGACCCTGCGCAGACGCCCATGCTGAGCTCACCGACTCCCCGGCACTTAGGTGGAGTGGCTATTCTCACTCCCATTTTGCAGATGTGGAAACTGAGGCTCACAAAGGTGAAATCTCTCACTAAGGTCACCAAGCAGAGGTGGGCCTGGAAGACAGTCTGATCCACTAGAGTCAACATCCTTAAACTCCTCCCCGTGGCCCACGAGGTCCTGAGAGATCTGCCCATCAGCTCTCCTCCCACACGGCCCCTCGCTCACTCTACCCCAGCCACTCTGGCCTCTTCACTGTTCTTCAAACGTCAGACATGCCCCCACCTCAGGGCCTTTGCACTGGCAGCTTACAACCGCCCCCCCCACCCCCCCTGCTGGAACTCTCTTCTCAATGATCTCCATATGGCTCCCTCCCTCCTTCCCTCCACCCACATCTGCGCACAAATGTCCCTGTTCCTGTCCTACCACCCTCTATGTCCCTTTCCTTGCTTTATTTTTCCTCATTGCACTCACCATATACTGTGTATGTTATGTGTTTGTGTGTGTGAGATTCTTTAGTGTCTGCTTCTCCCACCAGAATGTCAGCTCCACCAGGGCAGGGCCTGTCCTCTGTCTTGCTCCCCACTGTACCCCAATGCCTACAACACTGCGTGGCAGGCACTCAAGGAACACTTGGTGAATGAACACATTCGCCTGTACTCGCTATGCTACACCCCTGCTCAGACACCTCAGACTCTGCCCAGGCAGTACCTGTGAAACTCTGGCAGAGAAACCCCTGGAACTCAGAGGCAGAGGGTGAAGCAGTGACCCCAGTGACACGGAACAAAGGAGGACAGGGTGCAGCCTGCAGCCACCAGCCGGGACATAGATGCCTCTGAAGCCCAGTGTTTGATCCCTCAAATGCAGGCACATTTCCATCCTACTCTAAAATGTTTATTTCAATCAAAAAAAAGTTTTTGAATTATTTCACATGTGGGACGGGCAGTTTCCGACCTGTCCTAGCAAAAGCTTCACATTTTCCAGTCACCCCCTATGCTCAAGTGTTCTACCACCTGACCTTTCATGAGAAAAAAACGGCACCACTCTCCCCACCAAGGAAATCAGCGCGCGTGGAAAGAGCCAGATCTGCTAGTGTGATAACACGGTCAAGGGAGTGTGTGTGCGCGTGCACGTATATGTGTGCGTGCGCGTGTAGAGAACTCCTTCCCTCCTGCCCTCCACCTGCCCCGGCAGCCCTGAATAAAGCTGCCCCCCTCACCACCCCGGCAGTGGAGGGAGCTGACTCAGCCAGGGCCCCAGGGCGCAGGGGCAGAGCAGAGGATGCGGCAGGGGTCACGGCCACCCCTTCCTAGTCACCAAAATGAAACTAAAGCAGGAAGGGGACGATGAAGAAGGGCTCACTGGCCCCCACCTGCACTCAGCGCTTCCACCACTGGTTCCCGCCCACCCTTCTGCCATGATCTTCACCCACCAGCTCCAGAAGCCCCCTCCCTGCCTCAGTTTACCGCCTACCTCCCTGGGCTGTGCTCTGATGATGGAGGGGGAGTCTGTCTTAACGTGGCGGCCCACGGCAGGCTCTCACTGCCCCCTGAAACCCCACACCGTTCCTCCTTCAAACCTTTGCTCAGCTCTTGCTGCCCACCTGCGTGTCCCCTCCACCCCCCCCCGCCCCCGCATTCTCCTCCTGCCCTGAGCCTAGTTCCACCAAGGAACCCTCTGGCACCTTGTCCCCAGACCCTGCCTCACGCTTTGGGACTGACACGTGCTCAAGCCCCCTCCTTGGCAAACACCTACTCTACCCACAAATGATCCATCACACTCAGCCCCCCACCTCTCTATCCAATCATCAATGTCTACCGAGGACTGATCTCTGCCAGGCCCGGGGCAGGGCCGACAGCAGAGGCCAGGAGCGTCAGGAATATCCCCGCCCTTGCAGAGCTCACATCCTAGGGGAAAGGAGACAGTCAATAAATGAGATAAATCAGAAAAATAGCTAGTAAGTCAGGTGGTAAGTGCTGAGGAGAAAAATACAGCAGGGAGCAGGAGAGTGTGGAGGGCGAGGGGAGGTGGGAATTTTCAATGAAGTGGTCAGGGAGGGCCCTGCTGAGGAGGTGACACTTGAACAGGGACCCAAGTGGAGAGAGGAGAGGGAGCCCTGTGGGCAGCTGGAGGAGGAGCACCCAGGCAGTAGGAACAGCCAGTGCAAATGTCCTGAGGCAGGAACATGCCTGATGTGGTCAAAGAGCAGAGAGGAGGCCGAGTGGCTGGGGCAGGGTGAGCGAGGTGAGAGAGGAGGGCAGACTGTGTAGGCACTTGTGGGCCATGGGTAGGACTCTGGCTTTATTTTTAAAAATTTTTTTATGTGGATCATTTTTAAAGTCTTTATTGAATTTGTTACAATATTCCTTCTGTTTTATGTTTTGGGTTTTTGGCTGTGAGCCATGTGAGATCTTAGCTCCCCGACCAGGGATCGACCAGGGATCAAACCTGCACCCCCTGCATTGGAAGGCGAAGCCTTAACCACTGGATCACCATGGAAGTCCCCAGGACTCCAGCGTTTACCTGAGTGAGACGGAGCACCAGGAAGGTTCTGAGCAGGGGAGGGGTGTGGCCAGACGCAGGTGTGCACAGGCTCCCGGTGGCTGCGTGTGGGGGCAGGACAGGAGCAGGGACACCTGGGAGGAGGAGGATGCGACAGTCCAGCAGGAGAAGAGGGGGGACGGGACCACGTGGAGCCTGTGGAGGCGGAAGGAATAGGCAGGTTCTGGGCACCCTGTAGAGGTTGAGACGGCAGGATTGCTGAGGACTGACACCACCTTTTGCAACAGCTGGAGTGTGAGCTCCACGGGGGCAGGGGCTTGGTCTGGTCTTGCCCATCGCCGCATCCCCCAGAGCCTGGCATCCTGGCATCCAGTCCATTCTCTCCCAGCCCTTAGCATCACCTAACATGTTATATGGTTATGATTGTGTCTGCTGTCTCCCTGCTAAGCCGGTGGCTCGGCGCAGGCAGGAGCAATGCTCTGGTTGGTTACAGGCTGGATCCCAGGTCTCCCCTCAGTGGCTGCTGGGTGGATGGAGGGGACGCACGTGTTTCAGCGCTGACTCTGGCCTATGCCTGAACCAGGCATGCGGACCAGGCCGCAGTGAACCCTCCCAGTGGTTCTTGGGTGTGTGGGTGGAGAGTCCTCTTCCCTCCTGTTTCCCAAAAGAGGAAACTGAGGCCCAGAGAGGGGAAGTCACTGCCCAGGGCTGCCCAGCGCCAGGGCACAAAAGCGTCGACTCTGACCCACAGAGAAGGCCTGTCACTGCCCCCTTAAGCCTCCTGCTTCCCAGCAGCCCCGGCTCCAGACAAAGCTTCAACTCCAGACAAAGGACCTCAGAGGTTTATGGGACAGGAACATGAACAGAGACAACTCTACTTCCGATGACCAAAACCAAGATCAGAAAGGCTGCTGTGGTTAGCAGGGAATCTGAAGAAATGTTAAACAAAACTCTGCAGGGCTTCCCACCTGAATGAAACTCCCCACTGTGACTTAGCAAGGCCCTGCCCAGTTGGGCCCTGCCACCAAGGGGCCCCATCTCCTCCCTGCACTTCACTCCAGCCATGCTGGCCTCCTCCTTTTCAGTCTTGGACACATCAAGCTTGTTCCAGCCTCAGAGCCTTTGCACCCACTGTTCCCTCTGCCCAGAGCTGCATGGCTCCCCTTTCTTGATCTTCAGGTCTCAGTGCAAAGACAACCTCCTCTGAGAGGCCTTCCCTGACCCCCTGACAAAATTTGCACTCCTGCTTTATACTTCTCCGTGGCATTTATTATCATCTGGCATTATATACCTGTTGACTGTTGGTCCCCCCTCCTTCCCCTCCCCCCAGCAGAGTATGGGCTCCCCAGGAACAGGGGTCTTTTTCTGTCTCATTCTTGTCGTACCCCTGGCAGCTAGAGCAGGGCCTGGCACACAGCAGCTACCTGGAAAATATCTGTGCAACGAATGAGTGATGCCATTGCCAAAGTGATGAGGCTGGACCCTGAGGAGGAGCAGGGAAGGGTGGTGGGGCAGAGGGCAGCCAGGAGTCCCCAAGGCCTGTCCACACTGCCTGGAAGTCTGACCTTGATGCCTGTGAAGGAACTGAGCCTCTTTAGAGACTGAATCCGGCTATTTCGTGAATGACCTGGTGTGTGTTCCAAACACAAGGAGCGCCGGCTGTGAGCCCACTTCCCCAGGCCCTCCCCGCCACATGGCCTAGGCTGGGAATGGGAGGAAGGGGTGGTACATTTTGGCCAGAAGCAGGAAGAACATCATACGGGGGTGTGCCGCCAGAGATCCGCGTTCCCCACGATGGGTGAGATCCCATTAAAAGACACAGATCGAGGGCCACCCCAGCCTTGGGGAGCAGGGCCTGGAGTCGGCCACGTGGGAAGTGAGGAGCGGCCTGCTCTCCGTGCTCTGGCCACATAAGTGCCATCCCCCCCTCAGCAGGGCTCTGCACTGAGTGTGCCGGACAAGGACTCAGAAGGCAGCCGATGAGTAAGAGCGGACGGCCCAGGCTCGTGCCCGCTCCACCACTGCCAAGCCCGTGAGCAGTGCCCGTGAGCAGGTGACTCTGGGCCTCCGTGTCCTCATCTGCAAACTGGGGGTAACGATGGTCCCTATCTCCTGGGAGTGTTTGGACGATCGAACAAGATGACCCATGCAAAGCGCTTAGAACAGTGCCTGCCGCCAAGTGGGTCCTCACTACTACAGGCTAGCTGCTGTTATTATTACTGGCACTGCTGTTGTTGTTGCTGCTGAACGAATAAAGGAAGGAACAAATAGAGGACAGAGGATGCTGAGTACGGTCTCCCAGAGCAAATGTGCCAGTCTGACTATCTCTGCTTAGGATTTTCCTTCTCCAGGGCTGGGATGGGGGAGCATAATGGGTCCCCGTTATGCTCTGATGACCCCTGCCCTCCCAAAGGACAGGGCCTGGGGCCCTCTCAGCCACCCTGTGTCCCCAGCCCTGCCCAGCACAGGGCGAGGCACAGCTCAGAGAGTGTGGCTGAATGCAGAGATGGTGCTTCCTTTACCCCGAGGTGCTCTAAGCCCCCAGGGAGGCCAGGCGGCTCCTGTGGCAGCCCCAGGCTTGGGTGCCCCCCTCCCCGCCTGGCCAGGCTCAATAGGGCACAGACACAAAGGGCACTGCTGGTGTCCCTCACCCCCCGGAGGTGCCCAGGGTGGGGATGGATGCCACAACAAACCTGAGAGTGTGGGCGAGCCCCCAGGGACTGGGGAAATCAGATTAGACTTCATTCATTCCTCCCCTGAGGTGGGGCAGGAAGGAGGGAGGGGGCAACAGGCAGAAAAGAGGCTCCAGTGGCCTCCCAGTCCCCTCCAACCTAAGTCCTTCCCCTCCACACACACACACACACACACACACGCCCGAGACACAGAAGCAAATGAAGTCGTTCCACAGTGCACAGCTGTACACAGAGACTGACACAGACATGTAACACAAACGTCCAGCCACACAACCACAGACACACAAGAACACACACACTGGTTGCACGGAAAAGTCCCCACGCAGCCTGAGATGGAGCAGCCGCTTGCCCCACACTACCCGGGCACCCTGCTGGCGGCTGTACAGGGGTCTGGGCGCAGAAAGGAACATCCCACCCCGAGCCTCAGCTCCCGCCTCAGGAACACAGGCCCCAGCAAGTGGGCTGGAGGCAACTGTGAGGTGGCAATGGGAGAAGGTGGGGAAAGCAGTCTTAAGAGGGGCCTGGCTCAGAGGAAGTTCTCAGAACGGAAGGGCCGCAACACTGGGGACCCATGGCTGGGACCCCAAGAAGTCAAGGACCCAGAAGCCCCTCCACAAACAATGTAAAGACCCGTACACCCCAGAGATGGAGGGACTCTGGAGAGACCCAGAGGCACATACAAGGATCCTGGGGGAACCAAATGACACAACGATACGGACTTTAGCCACCACCTAGAAACACAGTCACATGCTTGCATACACATAATCCCACAAATGCTCCGTTATGGCTGGACTCACTAGGAAGGCAGACCCCAAGACCCTCCACACACCTAGAAACCCTCCTGAGACAGAGTTAAACCATGAGATCCGCACACAGACCCAGGCATGCCCACAGCCAACTCCAGGGTCACCAGTGGCCCAGGCAGGGAGGCACAGCCCCTTGGAAACACCTCCACGCAGACCAGACCCCAGGAATGCGCTCCCACAGAGATGCTCGGGGGGACCTGCGCCGAGCTGTGGGCTAAGCCCCAGCAGATAGACACCTGCCACCGCCAACACGGACACACACACGGCCACCCCGCCCCCGGCCCCAAGAAAGGTGTGGCCCCTGGCGCACGTGCTTACGCTGGCTCAGGTGGCCGTGTGTCCGGACTGCCCTCCCTCAACCCAGGCAGCCCTCCCCCTCCTCCACTCCTCCCCAAGGCCTGGGCCAGCTCACCTCCACCATCCTCTTCCCTCTGTCCTGGGCCACCCGCAGTGGGGCAGGCCAGCAGACAGAGGCTTCCACCTGAAAGACCAGGGAGCTGGGATCAAGGGGTTCCCCTGGCCCACGGAGGAGAGCTGGCTGGGCCCTGCGTCCCGGCCTCCCTGGCAGTGGCTGGCGACGCGGCCCTGCCCTGGCAGGAGTTGAGCTTGGCTGTGGCTCCAGCCCATGGGAGGGGGAGGGGAAGGGTGGAGGGTGGAGGGAGGGACGGAGGGAGGCGGGGCTGAGCCTGGAAAGCCTGGGCCACAGGGCCCACAACTGTCCCAGCAGAGGGAGGGGCTGGGCAGGGACACAGGAGCAGGGGACCCAACTACAGCCCCTGCTTCGGCAGGGTCAGTCTCCCACCACACACGCACACCCCCATCTCACTCCCTATGCCAGGCCAGGTGCCAGGGGCCAGGGGCCAGGGAAGCAGTGGCTCAGCTTGGGGCTGAGTGCCCGAGAGTGGCTGGCGGGGCAGCCAGGTGTGAAACACTGGCTGGGGCTGTGGTGCAGGACACAGAGACGGGGGATGAGTGGCCTCTTTGACGGGGAGGGTGGCTGGAGATCTGGGGCTCGCTGTGTCCCCCTCTCCCCGCACACCCAGGCTGCGATGCCAGCAAGAGCCCCAGAGGGTGCAACGAAGGGGGCCCCTCCTGCTCCGCCCCACTCACCCATCAGGATGAACCCGAGACTTGCGGCCTCACCAGGGGAGAGCACGGTGAACAGCCGCCAGCCCCACGCCCTGGCCATAGCTAGGCGTGAGAGCCGGGCTGGATGGCGGGAATGCGGAGAGGGAAGGGTGGGGACGGCTGGGACTCCCGTGTCGCTGTGCTGGCTGTCTTGCCAGGATGTAACTAACCCTTCTGAAAATAAGTGGCCCAACTTGCCAGAGAACTTCCTCTGGGCCAGGTCCTGCTCTCAGCATCGACACACATTAAGTCATTTTAGCTCACCACTGCCCTAAATGGGCAGGTACTTTATCAGGCCCATTTTACAACAGAGGAAACTGAAGCCTGGAGAGGCTGAGTGACTTGCCCAAGTGGGCCGTCTGTCCCAGCGCCTGTGTCCTAGACCAGCCGCTCTGAGCAGGAGGCTAGGGGGCCCAGAACCCCTATCGCAGAACAGGAGAAAAGGACGCTCAGAGAAAGGGAATCTAGAAGGGGTTGTGCGGGCCCCACCCCACCTCTGCCTCACATCTTCTCCCCCCTTCAGATCTCACTTTCTCTGAGAAGCCTTCCTTGGCCTGGGGCACAGCTCCTGGCACGAAATCTGTTTCTTTCTGTCTCCCCTGTGGGGGTCAGGGGCCGGGGCTGCCCAGTTCATCCCTTTACTGCGGCCCCTCCTGCAGGAAGCCTTCCCTGACACCCCGGGCTCCATCCCCGCGCCGACCCTCAGGCTGTCACCGTCCCTGACCTGTCTGTCTCCCCCATTGGTTCACACGTTTGCCCCACTCCTGGCACATACCAGGCAAGCCTGTCGGAGGCCCTGGCAATTCAGCAGTGAACAAACCAGACAAAACTCCCTGCCCTGGGGGCGGACGGAAGAGTAGGACTGCTCCCTGACTTGGGTGGGGGGCGGGTGGTCGTGTGAGCAGCGGCAATGACCGGATTCAAGCAGGGTCCTGGGCCCTGGGCAGGTACTCCGCTGATGGGGAGCCCAGGGAGAACAGTGAGTGAGCAGGTGGCCCGGGTGGCAGGTGGACAGAGGTGCCTGGGTCCTTCCCACTCCCCTGCTCCGGCACCCTACCATGGCTGCTGCCCCATGCCGACTCCTCCAGGGCTTCATCACGGGGACCAGGAGGACTCACTGGCTCCAAGCGCCTGGAAATCCCATCTACCCCCTTCTGTCTACCACCTGCTCACTAAGCCAGGGGCTTCCAGCCAGGCCTGGGGCCACGGCAGGGCAGGTCTGGCCCCTCCCGCCCCCCCCCCCCACGCCCCAGATCCCAGGCCAGCCCCTCCCCCGTCAGGGTGGAGCACCTGTCAGGCAACCACCCAGAGAGGAGCCAAATGGGGCAGGCTCCCCAAACCGGACCGGCTGGTTTGGGCTCTGGTGAGGGAGGCGGTCAGGACTGGGCAGTTCTGACCAGCCAGGGAAACTAGGTCCCAAGGGAAGGGACAGGGGAGGGGGGGAGAAAGGAGGGAGCACCCCTCCTCCAGGAGGAAGTCTCACTGGAAACAAGGGGTCCTCCTGGGGACAGGCCTCAGGGGCAAGGAGAGGTCGGTTCAAGAGCCGCTCACACCGGAACAGATCTTCATTATCAAACTTTATAAACACACCCCAAGCTAGAGACTAAACCAATGAACCCCCATAAAATCCATCGTTCGGATTCTCAACTATTAACATTCTGCCACATTTAGGCTTCATCTATCCCCTCCCTTTCCTTTCCTTCTCTCCGTCTCAGTCTCTGTCCCTTTATAATATGGAACATAGTTCGAAAGCCAATGGCACCAAAGGGTAAACAGTGACAGGACGATGCCCTCCTGCCCTGCCCCACCCCAGCTCAGCCCTGGAGCCACCTCTACTAGAGTTTCTTTGTTTTCTCTCTGAGAGAGCTTATGCACACGTGTGTGCGCACACGCGCGCGCACAGAGATGCTTACACACTTTTTAAAAAGCCATAAATGGTAGCACACCACACATACGATTCTGCACCTTGCTTTTGCCAACAGCATTCCTTGGCTCCTCTGCGCCGCTGGCACCAGGAGGAGTTTGGCAGTATCCAGTCGAGGTGAAGACACACTGGGGACCTGGCAAGTGCTCTCCCACGTCTGCTCCCAGGGACACACGTGAGAAGGTTCACACAGCACAGTCTGAATCGGCGAGGGACTGGAAACAACACAAATGCTCGTCTACAGGAGACGGACGATGAACTGTAATCTACTAGCCCCACGGAACAGTACACGACAGTGAGAATAAATGACCCACAGCTACGTGTGGATGGATATCATAAACAATATTAAACAGAAGAAGCAAAACAAAAACCGATACATCCTAGGACTTCGTTCAAAAATAGTTTAAAACCAGACAAAATGAAATATGCTCTTTAGGGATACATACAGAGGTAGCAAAACCAAAGAGAAAAGCAAGGCAGCGACTGCCTCAAAAATCAGGGGAGAAGCTGCCTCCGGGGGGCGAGAGGGCTTGGGACAGGCTTCTGGGGGGCTGGCACCATCTGTGTCTTCAACTGGAGGCGGGGGTTACGTGGCTCTTCCCTTTAAAGTAACTGGTCATACTATACATTTATGCCCTATGTAGGCTAATAATTTAAAATTAGGATTTTAAATTAAAAAAATATATATGTCTAGTGATCTTTCCATGCTTCCATCTCTGCAAAGCACAGCCTTGTTGCTTTAGCAGCTGTGTGGAAGGGCCACGATGTCTTGAGCCAGGCCCCATGGGGCCAGGTCAGTGGTTTCCAGGCATTTGCTCTTACAAAGGGTGCAGCAATGATATCCGTGTGCAGATGTCATTTCACAGGTGTGCCAGCATGTCTGTGGGCCAAATGCCTACAAGTGGGATTGCCGGGCAAAGCTCAGCACTGCCAAGTTGCCCGTTCTCAGCCCCTCCCTCGGCCTCACGCCCAGGGTGTTGTCAAACTCTCCCATCTTCCCCACTCAGACAGGTGAAGTCTGGCCCCTCTCGGCCTAGTTTTCATTTGCGTTTTTCTACTTAGTAATTGCGCATCCTTTAACATTTATAAAAGCACCACAATTCCTTTTCTGCTAAGTGTCTCTTCAAAGCCTTTGCCTCCTGCATGTCGTGCGGGGTGGCCAAAAAAAAAAAAAGTTTGATTTTGGAACTTTCTGGGTCCGTGCTTCCAATGCAGGGGGCGCGGGTCTGATCCCTGGTCGGGGAACTAAGATCACACATGCCATGTGGCATGGCCAAAAAAAAAAAAAAAAAAAAGCCTTTGCCTATTTTTCTGCAAGGGTCAGGGAGACCTCTGTAAACTCACCCCAGCTATCCCCACATCTCCAGCCTCATCTCCCCACCACCACCCCCAACCATGGGCTCCTTCCCACATTCGTGGAGTTTGTCAATAGAAATCCAATGTGCGTCCACCAAGTCCAGTCCCGGCTGGTGTGATGGTGCAGCATGGTCCCTGCCCACTGAGGCCCGCAGTCCAGCATCGCCTGATGAAGTGTGAAATTCCAGCGGAGACGGGTGGCTGGAGGGCGGAGAGTGCGGGGGAGCCAGGCTGGAGCAGGGCGGGAGGCGGGGGAGCAGAGGCAGGCGCTGAGGACGGGCTGGCATTTGGGAGATGTAACTCTGGCTGCCTTGTCTGTGGAGGATGGGATCAAGGGGGCCTGAGCGGGTGTGCGGACAAGTGACGAGACGGAAGCAGTGCTCCAGGAGACTGATGAAAGCAGCCAGGATGGCTGGACACGGAGAGAGGAGCACAGACCAGAGCTATGTCTGCCCCCAAAAAAGCAACGGTTGTTGATGAGTCAGATATGGGGGCTGAGGGCAAGGCAGGTGCCAAGGGTGACTTTGAAAGTAGGTAAGCCCTGGTGCCATCTTCCACGCAAGGGAGTGCGAGAGGGTCTCCAAAAATGCCAGGCCCAGGCCCTAGAAGAACTCAATTGTGAAAAAGGTGAATAAAATGGGAAGACTCACTTTCCCCAGTAGTTTCCCCGATAGTTTAAGACCAGCTGTACAGGCACAGTAATCAAGACAGTGGGGATAAACACAGTATTCAAGACAGTAGGGATAAACACAGAGCCCGGTGAACGGAATAGAGAACCCAGAGACAGACCCTTACAAATACACCCAACTGGTTTTTAAGACACTGATTTTTTTCACTGTGGTAAAATATACATAATATTTATCTTTTAACCATTTGTAAAGTGTACACTTCAGTGGCATTAAATACATTCACAATGTTGTGTAACCACCTTCAAGGCCTATGCCTCAAACTTTTTCATTATCCCCAACAAAGACCCTGTACCCATTAAACAATAGCTCCCCACTCCCTCCTTCCCCCCAGCCTCTGGTAACCTCTACTCTACTTTCTTTCTCTATGAATCTGCCTATGCTAGGTGGAATACGTAAGTGGAATCTCACAATATTTCTCCTATGTCTGGCTTATTTCACTAAGCATGTTTCCAAGGTCCACCCACATTGTAGCATAAATTAAAACTCCATTCCTTTTCATGGCTAAATAATATTCCATTGTGTGTATGCAACAAATTTTGTTTATCCATTCATCTGTTGATAGACACTTGGATCGTTTCCACTTTTTAGGTATGGTTAATAATGCATCTATGAACATTAAAGTATACAAATATCTGTTCAAGTCTCTGCTTTCAATTCTTTTGGATATGTACCTAGCAGTCGAATTGCTGGGTCATATGGTAGTTCTATATTTAACCTTTTGAGAAACCACCAAACTGTTTCCCACGGCAGCCGCACCATTTTACATCCCCACCAGCAATCCATAAGGGATCCAATTTCTCTGCATCCTCACCAATACATGTTATTTTCCTTTTTTCTTTTGATAATAGCCATCCTGGTAGGTGTGAAGTGGTATCTCACTGTGGTAACTTATTTTTGACAAAGAAGCATAAGCAATTCAATGGAGGAAAGACAGCATTTTCAACAAATGGTACAGGAACAATCAGACATCCATATGCTAAAAAATGAACCTTCACCTAAACCTCACACTCGCACAAACCTTAATTCATAATGGATCACAGGCTTAAACATAAAATGTAAAACTATAAAACTTTTAGAAAACAAACAAATCTTCAGGATCTAGGGCTAAGCACAGAGTTCTTAGACTTGATACCAAAAGCATGACCCATAAAAGGAAAAATTAATAAAGTAGACCTCATCAAAATTAAAAACTTCTGCTCTGCAAAAGTCCACGTGAAGAGGATAAAAAGCCACAGATTGGGAGAAAATATTTGCAAGCCACATATCTGACAAGCGATTAATATCTAGAAGTGATAAAGAACTCTCGATACTCAACAGTAAAAAAAACCAAACAATCCAATTAGAAAATGGGCAGGAGACATGACACATTTCACCAAAGAGGATACACAGATGGCAGATAAGCTCATGAAAGGATGTTCAACATCATTAGCCATTAGAGAAATGCAAATTAAAGCCACAATGAGTTATCATTACATGCCTATTAGAACAGCCAAAATAAAAAATAGTGATAACACCAAATGCTGGTGAGGACACAGAAAAACTGATCACTCATACACTGCTGGTGGGAATGTAGAATGGAACAGTCATTCTGGAAAACAGTTTGGCAGTTTTGCATCTACCTTACTTTCCAGCAGTTGCACTTATGGGTATTTGCCCCAGAAAAACGAAAATTTACATTCACACAAAAACCTGTATGAGACTGTTTATGGCAGCTTTATTTCTAATAGCCCCAAACTGGAAACAACCCAGATGTCCCTCAGTGGGTGAATGGTTCAATAAACTATGGCACATCCACTGCTGAGCAAGAAAAAGGAATGAACTATTGACACAGGCAACAACCTGGATGAATCTCCAGAGAACTATGCTGAGTGAAAAAAAGCCAACACCAAAAGGTGACGTACAGTATGATCCCATTTACATAACGTTGAAATGACAGAATTATTAAAATGGGGAACAGAGAGATGAGTGGTTGCCAGGAGTTAGGGACAGGCCAGGGAGGGGATGTGGCTATAAAAAGGCATCAGGGGGGATCCTTGTGATGGAATGTTCTATATCTTGACTGTATCTGTGTCAATATCCTGGTTGTGGTCTTGTACTAACCATAATTTTGCAAGATGTTACTATTGGGGGAACTTGGTAAAGGGTACAGGGGCTCTCTCTGTGTTATTTCTTACACCTCCAAGTTAATCTACAATGATCTCACAATGAAAAGCTTAATTAAAAATATTAATAATTTATTGAAAATGCCAGACCCTTTCCCACCTTAGAAGATGCTATTCATTCTCCTTGGAACGCACAGCTTTCCACACACTAACTCCTACTCCTCTTACAGCCCTCAGCTCAGATGTCTCCTCCTCCAGGAAGCCTTCCCTGATTTCCTAGGGTGGAGCCAGGGCTTGCTTCAAGTTCTCGGGGCTTCCTCCGCCAAAGCCATGACACTCAGGCCTGTGCTTTCCTCAGGGTCACTCTGGGCTGTCACTGCTTAGCGCTGTGTCTTTCTCCCATCACTGGACATGAGGGCAGGGCCTCAGACAGACAGGCCACCATCCTGTCCCAGGCATCAGCCAGCACAGGGCTGGACTCAGAGGAGGCACACAGTGAAAGAGTGAGGGACAATAATGACAATAATACTCTCAGCTAACACTTGTTAAGAGGTTTCTATGTGCTAGCTCTCTTTTGAGTGCTTTACATGGATAAAATAACCTTTATAACAATCTCATTTTACAAATGGGGAAAATGAGGCCGAGAGGGGGCTGGAGGGGAGCCACGAGCCCAAGGTCACCCAGCTAGTAGGTGGCGGAGCTGGGTAGCAAACCCAGGCCTTCAGATCCAGAGCCTTTGATAGTCATCTCCACCCCACAGGGCTTCTCCATGAAAGGCTGGATGAGACTGGCTAACAGGGGAAGCAGAGGGGCAGAGGAGGCAGGGGAAGAGA
This sequence comes from Eubalaena glacialis, assembly GCF_028564815.1. Taxonomy (NCBI): domain Eukaryota; kingdom Metazoa; phylum Chordata; class Mammalia; order Artiodactyla; family Balaenidae; genus Eubalaena; species Eubalaena glacialis. The sequence continues at coordinate 56,304,234 of NC_083733.1, read as the reverse complement.
AGAGACCCTCCCTGCACCCAGCCCCCAATCCATTCCCACGTTGGGGGGGGTCTCACCCTTCTCCAGGGAAGCCCCCTCCGTGGAACTGACAGAACTTGGATGGTACCAGAACCCCCTTCACACCTTAACAGGTGTCAGGGAAGGCCCCTTACAGGTCAAGGGCCTATAGCTGAACCCCAGTTGTCAACCTGGGAAGCTGGCAGTGCCCTCTACGGACAGGGAGAACCCACCTTCATGTGAGGCAGTGGTGTCACACCCAGCTAGAGCAGGGGGTGGCAAGCCGACAGGAGCCCCAGAGCGCCCTCCTGCGGCTCCAGCGGGGCAGGGCTGCTTTCATCTGGCTATGGGGAGGGGCTTCCATCTGACCCATGCTGGGGAGCATCCCCACTGGCATGCGACTTCACTTATCCACCCTATTGAGAGCGAGCTGCAGCTGAGTGCTGGCGGTCTGGAACCATTTACATACAGTTTTAAAACCTGCAGAACGATACGGGATACTGTTTATGGAAGCAACAAGGAAGCACAGCGAGTACCTGCGGGAGGGGACCCAGGGGACTTGAACCGTGGCAAGCGTTTTTCTCTCTGAGTTGGGCAACAGGCCCAAGGGAGTCCCTCAGGTGATTCTCTGATCTCTTGAGGGCAACTGTAATCTTTCATGATTCACAAACGAACAGGCAACAATTAAAAGGAAGAAAACAGGGCCGAATTTGTTTGATAAACCTGGAAAGAGCACACGAAGGAGGGGGCTTCTAGGGTGCTGGCAACGCTTGTGTTCTTGATCTGGGTGGTCGTTAGAAAGGCGTGTGCTTTATAATTATTCACTAGACTGAACGGGGAGGTCTTACGCAGTTTTCTGTACATGTGTCATATTTTTACACTCTGGTGCAGGAAACACCAGGGGTAGCAATTCTGACAGCTGGAAGCTTCCTCCATACCTGCAGGTGTCCACAGACAGTCTCTTTTGCTCTCTCTCTGTCCATCTCTCTCCCTCTCTCTCTCACACACACACACGCACACACACACACACACTCCCAAGGCTATAACTGCTGCCGCGATCAGAGCAGTAGCCCTCCTTGGCCCCTTGCAGCTCTTGGCCTGTTTCCTGCAAAGGAGACAAAGGCCTGGAAGCAGCCAGACTCAGCCTCAGCCCCAACACCCAGGTCTCTCCACATGCCCAGCACTCTGGTGTCCTGCGTGGATCACACTCCCCGTGGAGCCTTTCTGGCCACGGGGACGTATCTATCCACGGCATCCCTACCCTGGGGTGCCACAGCCGGTCACCCAGAGTGGAAGGAGTTAGTTAAGATTTGGTAGAGTCCCCAGGGTGGGGACAGCCCTAGCTGGCTCACCTGTGCCCGACGCTGGAGACACAGGACACCAGCGAGGCCAGCTACAGAGCCTTACGTGCGCGCACCACACTAGTGCAAGACAAGGCAGTGAGCAGGGTGCTGTGAATGCCTCCATGTTGCAGAGGAGGAAAGTGAGGCTCAGAGAGGGGAGGTGCTGGCCCAAGGTCACACAGCATGTATCAGAGCCAGGATTCCATGGCAGGTCTGACCCAGGCCAGAGTCCACTCACTTAACCACGTTCAGGCTCTTATTCGGTCCCGTACTCAACAATTCTTTATTATGCACTCAGTATGTGCCAGGCATTGTTTTAAGCACTGGGGATACAGCAGTGAGTAAGCTAGTCCCTCCTTCCCAGAGGTGACATCCTAGTGAGTGACGGAGTTGAGACAACACAAAAGTAAACAAAGAAGTACGTAACAAGTGGGAGAGGGGACAGTGGGCGGAGGGGTGTCTGAGGGGGCGGCATTTGAGCAAGAGCAGGGGAAGTGAGGGAGCCACGTGCGGATCTAGGGAAGAGCTTTCAGGGTGGAAGGAACCACAACTGCAAAGGCCCGAGGACTGAAGCCTGCCTGGCACATTCCAGAATGCCCGAGGAGGCCAGCCAAGGAGGCTGGCGTGGCAGGAAGGGAGGGAGGGTGGAAGGGGAGAGTGGCCCGGCTGAGGTCAAAGAGAGTCTACACTAAATGCAGAAGAACAGCAGCTCCTGGAGCCCAAGCCTCTTGACCACAGCCCTCCAAGGGAGGTGTGGTCCCCCTACCAGCATCATGTTACAGAGGAGGAAGCAGGTGGGGGATGGGAAAGCTTCCCAGGGTGGCCCTGCTGGCCAAGGGCAGAGCTGGGGCAGGAGTCCCTAAAGCTTAACCACCAGGCCAGGCTGAAGGATGGGGGTGCGGCTCGGGGTCAGGGATGGCTCTCAGCTGGGGGCCTCTGGTCCCAGCAAAGCAGGAGCCCAAAGCTGTGCACTTATGACGATGGTTCACTGGAAGCCAGGGGCTCACACACAGCCCTTTGCTCCCAGGCCCCGGTCGTTCTGAAAGTCAGGCCTTTGGGTTCCTCCTGCTCTGCTCTGCTGTAGCTGGGTACCAGCCTTACTAGGAGTGACTTAAGCATTTTTTTTTTTTTCAAACCACTCACTTAAAAAAAAAAACCACGGGCTTCCCTGGTAGTGCAGTGGTTAAGAATCTGCCTGCCAATGCAGGGGACACGGGTTCGAGCCCTGGTCTGGGAAGATCCCACATGCCGCAGAGCAACTAAGCCCGTGAGCCACAACTACTGAGCCTGTGCATCTGGAGCCTGTGCTCCGCAACGGGAGAGGCCGTGACAGTGAGAGGCCCGCGCACCGCGATGAAGAGTGGCCCCCGCTTGCCGCAACTGGAGAAAGCCCTCGCACAGAAACGAAGACCCAACACAGCCAAAAATAAATAAATAAATAAATAAATAAAATTTATATTTAAAAAAAAAAAAAACCAAAACTTAATTTATTTTAAAATAGTCACTCAGACACAAATGTTGGCCTGATGTTCCTACAGATCACCACCTATGAAATAAGGGAACCTGAATCCAATAGCGCCTCTAGGCCTAAGGCCCAATATACAGGAAGTACAGGGGACAAAGGAACATGTGAAATGACACCACAAGGATGCATCAGTGAGATCCAGAGTGTGGAAACTTCCAGAGGAGAGAGGACCAGGGTTTTGGATGGATCAAGGACCCAATAAGCAAGCACAGGAAAGAGCCGACAGGGGAAACCCTATAGACTACAGAAGACTTAAGGGGCCTATCAACCAAACGCAAAGCAGACCTTGTCTGGATGCCAAGTCAAACAAACACATTGAAAAGGATGATAAGACAACTGGGGAAATGTGAGGATATTAAGGAAGTATTGGTTCTTTTTCTCCTGTGACAATGGTATTGTGTGTGTGTGTGTGTGTGTTTTAAAGATTCCTTATCTCTCATAGGCAAAAAAATCTGAGATATTTATGGCTGAAGTCTATGATGTTTGAGAATTGCTTCAAAAGAATCAGGGAGGTGGGGATGGGGTACAGATGAAAAAGCTGGTGGTGACTGATAACTGCTGAAGCTGGGGACGGGGACGGGGAAGTAGGGAGGGCATCAGACCATTCTTCAGAGCATGTGTGGACACTTCAATTATACAAAGGTTTTAAATGTTTTGCAAAGGGAAATGTGACCTAGTCATAACAGTGAAGAATTATGGATCGCTCACCCCGTGAACCTTAATTACTAAATCCAAACACATATCCTGCCTCTAATAACTGTAACAGTAACCACGGCACCAGTAACCAGAATGACATAATGATGACAGCCCTGTGCTGAGCGTTACACACACGCTGACTCACTTAATTCTCCCAGCTACCTTGGGAGGCAACAAGAATCCTTCTCCTCCTGCTCCAAATGGGAACCAGTGCAGAGATACCCAGGGCTCAGGGCCTGGCCTCAGGTCACAGAGGAAGCTCTGCTGGAGGTGGGTGAGGCCGGCGGGGGAGCTGGATGCCCAGCCCTTGCCAGGATGGGGTCGGGGAGAGGAGGCCAGGGAGCCCTTGGTGACTGGGGACACACAGGGGCACTGGAATCTTGGTCCCCCTCGTTCCCATCAAATAATAACGGCTCCTGCAATGCAATATTCACATCTTAGCACAAACCTTTCCTGAAATTAAACCATGAGCCACCCCCCGGGAGCCTGAAATGGTAACCAGCAACAGATGACAACACCAGATCTGGGGCCCATGGGATTTGTTAGGCTCCACCCCCCTGGATGGTCCTCCCAGCAAGGTTGCAGAGCCAGCCCCAGTACCCCCCGCCCCTGACCATCAGTGGGATGGGTGCCCTGCCTCCCACCCTCTCCCACGCCGGGTGCCAGGAGCAGCAAGGGAGGCTGGAGTGTGGTGACGTCAGCATCCTTCCCGTCCTTGTCCTGGGCCTGTAGAAACCATCTCCCCTCTGTGGCTTCAGCAGGATCCTGGCTCTAAACAGGGAAGCTAAGGAAGCCTCTTCAGGGGAGGAGAGAAGCAGAAATTGAGGGAAAGAGGGAGAGAGAGGAGGCAGAGACACAGGTAGAGAAAGACAGGAGCGGGGCGGGGACAGGAGAGAGCTACTCAGACAGGGGCCTGGAGGGCCCAGGGATGGGAAGACAGGACAGCGACAGAGGCTGCACCGCCAGGCACGGATGCCTTCTTTGGGCCTCAGCTCCCTTGTCAGTAACATGGGAATAATAATCATATCTTCCTATAGTGTGCTTATGGAGGTGACATGACTTAATCACGCCACGTCAGAAACCCAGGAAAGTGCCCAAACATCGCAAAAGCTAGTACATGTTTTCTATCATTCTGTAAGCCAGTGGCTCTCATCTCAGTTCAGAATTGCACTAGAGTCACCCAGGGAGCTTTGAAAAACCTCACAAAACCCAATGCTCAGGCCCCACAGCCAGAGATTCGGATTCAAATGGTCTGACCCTGGACCCCCACATGGATGCCTGCACCAGGTAACCCTAATGTGTGGCCAGGGGTGAGCACGGGAGTAGGGGTGGGGGGCCTGGACACACAGTCCCAGGCCTGCGTCCTCGACGGGTGGTGTAAAGTGAGACAGACTGATGGGGGTGTAGGCCTGAGGGGCTGAAAGGGAAAGGGAGGGGCAGGGTGAGCGCCCAGGAGGCCCCACTCTCTGCCTGCCCACCCTCCCCCACCTTAGCCACCGGGAGTCTGGGGCCTGCTGAAGAATGCAAGGAATGAAGCCAGGCCTGGCACGGCCATCTCCAGGTCCCCTCCCCCTTCACAAACTCCCAAGAGCCCTTCCTTGGTCAGGTCACTGGCCAGATTGCCAACCACCTCCCCCGGGAAGGCCTCAGCAATCACTCAGTCCTCCGGGCCTGAAGCCCGCGCCCAGCCCTCTCCTCAGAGCGCCCATCCTGAACCCCTTCTCCTCCGCAACCCCAATGCTGGACCACAGGGCGCAGCCCAGGCGCGAAGCACTTATCAGTGGTGGAGGGAGTGATGCTGACAGCCAGCCTGTGGCTGGCAGAGTTTATCACCTGCTCTGGAGGCAGGAGTGGCCTGAGAAGGCTTCCCAGAGGTGGTGACCTTTAGGCCAGGACCCAAAGAATAAATGAGGTGAGAGCACTAAAAAAAGGCCAGCGAGGCTGAAGTGCAGCTGGCAAGGGAGGGGGGCAGGGCCTTGCTGACCAGAGGCGGGACTGGGTCCCCCACCACCCCAGCAGTGGGAACCATAGAAGGATTTTAAGCAGGGCGGGGACCTACTCTGACCTCACCGGCATCTGCTGCCCTCCACCCCGCTCTCTCCCAGGGATGGAGAACCGCAGCTGGCCTCCTGGGGGTGCCGGGGTATCCCCAGATCCTGCCATGGCCACGGGGTAAGGGCTGGGCCCTGGCTCCTTCCCGCCACGCTGTAAGGAGACCCCAGCAGTGCTGCTTCCTGCATCCCTGAGCCTGTTTCCCGATAATTAAACCGTAAGCTGATTAGTCAAGGAAGACCTTTAATTAGCCCTTGAAATCATTCAGGAAAATTACAACTTACTCTCTGGCACCCTGCCTGCCCTCTGCCAGGGCCCAGGGGCGGTGCCAGGGAGAAAGCAGGGAATGGGGGAGGTGGGCTCCTGCCTCTGCTGTGAGAGCCTCACCCAGCAAAGCCAAGCCCAGTGAACAAGGCGCCTCGTGGGAGAGGAGGCCACAGGCTCCCCCTGCCACATCACGAAGTGCCTTGGAATAAATCCAGCAAGCAGTGGGCAAGGCCCAGGCCGGAAAAGTGTGATACTTTGCTGAAAGACATCAGAGAAGACATAAATAAATGGAGAGACAGACCACGTTCATGGACTGGGAGACTCAATGTCACGTCTGTGTGTGTGGCAAGATGCTTGTCTCATATCTAAATGGAATTATGAAAAGTCAAATGGCCGAGACACTCGGGAAGAAGGACATGTGGAAGGGCTTGCTCTCCACACCATCGAGACTTACTATCAACTATAGAAATTAGGACAGTGGGGTACTGACACAGGAATAGGCAAACCAAGCATGAGAAAGGAAGAAAGTACCCAGAAACAGGCCCACTTATACAGAGAGAGAATTTATGACACAGGTGGCAGGGGAGATATGCTGGTTTGTAATAAATGGTACATGGATGACTGGGGATCCAGATGGAAAATGTGAAACTGGGTGCCTATCTCACACCACACACACGCACACACACATACACACACATACACACTCCAATTCCAGCACAAAGGAAGACTAAATGTGAAAAGTAGAACTATAAAACTATAAAGGAAATGGGTGATAACTGACTGCATTAAAATTAAAGGCTTCTGTTCATCAAAAGACACAATAAAAAAAGTGAATGGACTTCCCTGGTGGTCCAGTGGTTAAGAATCTGCCTTCCAATGCAGGGGACGCGGGTTCGATCCCTGGTCAGGGAACTAAGATCCCACACGCCGTGGGACAACTAAGCCCGCATGCCACAACTACTGAGCCCGTGGCTGCAACTAGAGAGCCCACGTGCCACAACTAGAGAGAAGCCTGACTGCTGCAATGAAGAGCCCGTGTGCTGCAAGTAAGACCTGATGCAGCCAAATGAATAAATAAATATTTTTTAAAAAAAGTGAAAAGACAGGCCATGGACTGAGAGAAGGCAGGAGTACCATCTAGGAAACACATGTTCTTGACCAGAATCTAGAATTCAACTCACAGAAATTCTAAATAAAAATGCAGACAGGGAATTCCCTGGCGGTCTAGTGGTTAAAAAAAAAGTACAGCCAGCTAGAGGAAAAAGAGGCAAGTGACCCGAATAGGCCCTTCATAGGAAGGGCACTCCAGATGTTTGAGGAGCATGTGAAAAGCTGCTCCAACACCCCAAGGAGATACTACCACATCAGGTTAGCACCAGCCGGCAGGATGGACCCAGCACTCACCACTGGTGCCACCCTCACCTCCCTCATCTCTGAAATGGGTCGAATCCTTCCAGGAAGGACTGAGTAGAAACAGCATGGGAGTTGTGTGCGGGCACTGGGCCTGGCATGTGCAAACCCGCGATTAGTTCTCCCTATTATCAGCCTCAGGAATAAGGACTCCCCAGGCCCAAGGTCTTTTCAGGCCTTCTCCTGCCTCTGAGCTGGGAGGTCGGGGGTGTGGCCAGAAGGTTGAGAGTCCAAGAGACAGGCTCCATCTGGGTAGCAACTGGGTCTGTTTATCTACCACAGTGTCCCTGGAGGCCACAAAGGGCCAGGCACTCCAGAGTATTTGTTGGAAAAAAAAGGTAATAAACCAATCACCTTCATATTTCTATGCCAGGCACTAGGATAAGTGTGTTAGGAGCAGAACTTTACACATGCCCTAGGACACCCAGAGGAGCCTCAGTTCTAGAGGAAGAAACTGAGACATGAAGAGGCCCGCGTGGCTGTCAAGATTCGAATCCAGAGCAGTGGGAGGATGCCAGTCTTCCTGCGACTCCTGGAAGGCGCCTTGCGCTCTCCCGCCTGGGACCTCTGCACAGGCAGCTCCCTCAGCCTCAACTGCTGTTCACCCTCCTCCTCCCTGAGTTCATTCTTCATGCGGCAATTCCTCCTTAGGAAAGCCTGCCCTGTAATTCTCACGTTGGGGGCAGGGCGGGCGGGTGGGGGAAGCACACACCCCCACCCCACATCATACACTCTGGCAGTGACACTCTCCGCTTATTACGGCTTGTTCATTCATTCGGCCCACCAGTGTTTATTGAGCGACTACTATAAGTCAAGCCCTGAGACACAACAAGGGACACAAGAATCGCCCCCCACTGCCATGAAGCTAAGTTATTCGGGGCGGGGCGGGGGGCGGGCTGAGAGGACACTAACCCACACGCCCACAGTCATAAGGGAATGGCAGTGATGCTGAGTGGACCCGGAGAACCAAGCAGGGGAAGGTGGGGAGAGAGAGTGACGGCGCTACTGTAGACGGGAGTCAGGGAGATCTGCCTGGATGTAGGGATGCGAGGTGCTGCAAACACAAGGCAGCAGCATGAACAGAGGGCCTGAGGCAGGACCAGCCTGGAATGTTCCAGGAATAGGGCGGCAGGAGAGGAGTGAAGGCGAGCAGGGAACCTGGGCCAGGATCTTGCGGGGCCTTGGAGGCATTTCCCAAAAGAGATGAAGCCACGGGAGGGCGCCCAGCAGGGCAGGGAGCCCCTGGCTGGGCATGGGGACAGACTGTGGGGGCAGCGGGGGAGCGAGGAGGCTGCCAGCACGGTCCAGGCAGGAGGGGAGGGTGGCTGGAACCAGGCGGTGACAACAAGGAGTGGGAGGCGCCAGGTTCTAATTTGAAGGCAGAACAGCTGGCTTTCTTGATGTCATGGATGTGGAGGACGAGGACAAGGGGAGCCAGGATGACGCCAGATTCCCGGCCCCATCGAGAGGACGGGTGGGGTGCCCATGAAGGAGGCAGGGGTGCTGGGAGAAGATGGGGCTTGGGAGTCTGGTCTACTTTACCTGTCTCCGTGTCACTCTTTGGTCAAGGTCTGGGTCGCCTGCCAGACTGAGCCCAGTGAGGGAGCCTGCTGTGTTCACCTCCGGGTCCTGGAGCCCGGGGCCCCAGCACAGGGCTTATCAAGGAGTAAGCACTTGATTCTCATAGGTGGGATGGGTAAGAGCTGGCATGGATAGGAACCCGGGGAGGAGAAAAGGACAAGAGGACTCATCTCAGCGATAAGAAGCACACATGTTACTTCTGTAGGAGAAGAGAATATAAAATGTTCCAAGGTCAGTTACAAAGTCTGAGAGACCCAGTGCAGGGGAGGAGGAGCAGACGCTGCTGGGCGGGCGCGCAGTCACGGCCACTCTGGACAGCTGCGTGGCGGGCTCTGCTAAGCGGGTGAGACTCGACCCTCTGAGCTGAGCACCGCAGCCTGGACGTGATCCCTGGAGAAGTGCGTGCACACAGGTCCCAGCAGATGCGTTCAAAGAGCACGGTTACCCCCGCGCAGCAGGGGCGGAGAAGTAAGTTATGGTTAGAAGGCTGCCCAGCAACGAGGGCGAACGAACCACCCACACCCACAACCACATGGCTGTGCCTCACAGACCATGGATGAGGGAGGACAGACCCAGACGAGGATGTGCTGCAGGAGTCCATTTATGTGGAGTCCCCAGGCAGGCGAGGTGGCAGGCTATAACTCAGGATGCACACCTGGTAAAACCTCTGGAAAAGCAGGGGCCTGGTGACCCCCAAGGTCAGGGAGGTGGCCTCTACTGGGGTTGTGGTCAAGAGGGCATGGGAGGCTCCTGGGGTGCTGTGTTCGCAGTCTTCGCCTAGGTGTGGTGAAATGCTGCTCACCTTATAATTACCTGTTAAACTGACATGGGCACTGATGCACTTTTCTATAGGCATGTTACCCTTCACTACTGTGGAAGGTTTAAAGAGGTGGAATTATCAAGGTACATAAATACACAAATAATCTGGGGCCAGATTTGGAGGGAGGGAGAAGGGAGCTGGGGAGGTGGCTGTAGGCAGCAGAGGCGGGGTCCCTAGGGAGAAAGAAAGCGCGAGAAAGAGCGCGCATGCGTACGCACAGGACTTGGGGGGTTGTCCTCACCTGGGGGACGGTAGGAGCCCAGCCCTCCCGCAATGCCCTACTTCCTCCCCATTCCCAGCACTCGCGTGGAGGGCTGGCAGGAGGGGCGGGGGAGGGGGAGGAGGCCCAGGCGGCTTCCCCATGTGTGGGAGTGGCTGAAAGCCGCCAGGGGAAGCAAGCCGAAACTGCCACACAATGCCGCTTTATCAGGAGTTTCCAGGGCCGGGCTGGGGCGCCAGGGCGGGAGCAGAGGGCCCAGGAGGGAGGCTCTCTATGTGGGGCCCCTGCCCGGCGTCCCCACCTGCCAAGGTGTGCCCTCCAGAGCTCCGCTGCAGCCGGCTGGGAAGGGAGGAGCCTTCTAATCCCTCCGCTCAGGCCAAACCCCAGCCCTGCTGGCTCTGACACCAGGCTGGTCTCCCAGGTTCTCCATTTCCTCCCCTTAAAAGAGGGATAATAAGAACATCTACATATAGGACTTCCCTGGTGGTCCAGTGGGTAAGACTCTGGGCTTCCACTGCAGGGGGCCCGGGAACTAAGATCCCACATGCCGCTAACAAAAAACAACCACCACCAAAAAAACAAGAACATCTACATCTTGGGGTTGCTAGGAGGATGTGAAAAGTTCGTTCACTCAAAGCACACAAAACAGTGCCTGCTAATACTAATAATATAGAGTAATACTATGAGTACTAATACTAGCAGCTATCCGTCTTTGAACACTTACCATGCATTTTGTCTGATGAGTATGCATTTATATCCTCAAAACAACCCTATAAAGGAGGTATCATTATCATCCCCATTTTATAGATGAGGACGCGGAGGCACAGAGAGGTGAACTGACTTGCCTGGGATCACACAGCCAAGAGTGGCAAAGTTGGCTCCAGAGTCTATGCCCTCAATCTCCACTGCATCCGACAGGTTAAGAGCTCCAGATTGGAGCCAGGCAGGCCTGGATTTGAGTCCCAAATCTACCACTCACTCGCTGTGGGGTTTCCAGCCTATACCTCAGTTTCCTCTTCTTAGGGAAAGCAAAAATATCACAAATAGACAGGAAAGGAAGTCCAGGTGGCTTTCAACAAACACAAAGATGCTCCCCTTTACTCATATTAAAATCAGGGGACTTCCCTGGTGGTCCAGTGATTAAGACTCTGCGCTTCCACTGCAGGGGGCATGGTCGGGGAACTGAGATCCCACATGCCATGTGGTACGGCCAAAATTAAAATAAAATAAATAACAAGAATAATTTTTAAAAAATCAGAACCACGATAAGGACCACTTGGCACCTGCCTGACTGGCAGAGGTCAAAGTATCAGGTAACACCCATCCACATGGTGAGAACGCGAGGAGACCCTGGCGCCACCAGACTCTGGGAGTGGGGTGCGAACAGGAGCATGCTCTCAGGCAGGCCGCGACACTGCCAGCAGAGCCACCGGGGCACACATCTCAGACCCCCAAGCACCTCCAGAGGTGCGCCCACAGCTCACACGCGCGGGGGGGGACACCATGCCATGGAACCTCACACAGCCACAGAAAGCACGAGGAAGCCCTCTACATCCTGACACAACTTAAGAGTGAAAAATGCAAGGGGCAGGACAGAATACAAACATGGGAAGTCGGCTCCATGTGAGCAAAAACAAAAGCGGGGGAGAACATGTGCAGGAACAAACACCCAAGAAAGAAAAGAAACCGGGAACAATGCTGTCTATGGGAAGGGGCCCGACCACTGGGGTGGGAAAGAGACCTTATCGCTGTATACCCTTCTGCGCTGTGCGTGGTTTCTCGACGGCAAATAGGTAATACCTGCAGACAGGGCAAAAATGGGCCTTCTTAAAATTAAAATGCAGGAAAAGAGAAATGAGGTTAATAGCACCTCCTCCTCAGGGCTCCGGGCCGAGCCACGGCGGGATGCTCATAAAGCACACATCTGGCGCCTGGCACTCAGGGAGCTGGCGGCTAGCACAGAATCACGAGGGGCTGGGAGCAGGCGAAGAGGAGGCTGCAGCCCAGAGGGGAACACGTACCATGAGCTTACTATGTACCAGGTAATGTGCTAAGCACTCGACAGCACGGTCTCCTCCAATCTTCCCGACAGCCCATTTAACAGGTGAGGAAGGTGAGGCCCGGGGACGCTCTGGCTCTTCCAGTAGGGGGTCGGGCTGAGGGACGTGTGAGCGGAATGTGTGGCCCTGGCAGGGAAGGTGCCATTGGGCAGGATCAGAGGGTCCCGTGAGACAGGCTGCAGTGAGTGGTAGCTTCTGACACATCTGCCGTAGCTGGCTCCCCTGGGACCTAGGAAAGCTCCCCTTCTGACCCTCCCTGCCCCCCTCCACCAGCGTTCCTGTGGGCCAAGGCAGCTGGCAGACAATAAGCCCCAGCCCCGGATGGGTGGCTGGGCCGGGAAGGGTCCCATTTCCCTGGCTGTGACTTGGAAGGAGACTGCTTCCTGCTGGCAGCATCTGTGGCCGCCCGGCTTGGGTGATGGGAGAAACAGCTGCTGGGGACACCCCTACCGGCGTCTGGCCAGGAAGTCTGGTTCACTGTGAGCCAGCAGGACAAGGAAGGGTGAGGCAGTGGACAAGAAAGGGAAGGGGGCTGTGGGAGGTCCTGAGGGAAGTAGGGACCCAGTGCCCAGAAACCACCCAGGCTGAACAGGCCCCCGAAGAGTTTCTATCTAAACAGGAGCCTGGAAGAACAGGAAGTAGCCTTGTCTTATCAAGACCACTTCCAAAACACTGCAGGGCAACTGCAACAAGCAGTGACTCTGGAGCCCGAAGGCCTGGAGTTCAAGTCCTGCCTCTGCCACTAGCCTGCTGTGTGACCCTAGGCAGGTCACATACCTCTCTGGGTCTCAATTCTCTCATCTCTAAAAAGGGGTTGATAACAGTACCTACCTCGTAGGTTGCTGTGAAGATCAAATGAGTCCATATGGGTATAGGACTCACAATCTTGGCCAGCACACGGGACCCTCCTCCAACACCGCCACCCGCATGCTACCCACTCTCTTTTTTTTTTTTTTTAAAGATTGATTGATTGATTGATTGATTGCTATGTTGGGTCTTCGTTTCTGTGCTAGGGCTTTCTCTAGTTGCAGCAAGTGGGGGCCACTCTTCATCGCGGTGCGCGGGCCTGCACGGGCCTCTCACTATCGTGGCCTCTCTTGTTGCGGAGCACAGGCTCCAGACGCGCAGGCTCAGTAGTTGTGGCTCACGGGCCTAGTTGCTCCGCGGCATGTGGGATCTTCCCAGACCAGGGCTCGAACCCGTGTCCCCTGCATTAGCAGGCAGATTCTCAACCACTGCGCCACCAGGGAAGCCCTACCCACTCTCTTCTGCTTGGACTATCCCAGCAGCCTCCCCTCAGGTCTCCCGGGCCCCACCCTCCCTGATCTGCTCCCCACATGGCAGCCTGAGCAATCTTTATAAAAGGCAAAGCAGATGTTGCTTAAAGCCCTCCGATGACTCCCATTACACACAGAATGAAGTCCACACTCCTCACCCTAGCCTGTCACCCCCTGCTGTATCTGCCACACCTCCCCACCTCCTTGATCTCACTGCCAGCTCTGCCACACTGGCTTCCTTGGTGGGACCTGAACATCCCAAGCTCCTTTGGACCTCAGGGCCTTTGCACTTTCCATACCCACTACCTGTTCTGTTTCTTTCCAGCTCTTCCAGGGCCTGGCTCCCTCTCATCAATCAGATGTCTCCTTCTCCAGAAAGCCCTTGTGCTGGCTCCCCAGGCTGGGTCAGACGCCTCCTCCAGATTCCTACCGTCCCTGTGCGTCCCCCATCCCAGCCCCAACCGGTCTGCTTGTGCATCCCCATCCCAGCCCAACCGCTGTGGGCTGGCACTGTCTGGGGACAGGTCTGTCTCCTTCACTGTCCTGTAACCCATGAGGGCCGGGCTTGGACTGTGTTGGTCACCACTGGGACCAGTGATCTGACACACACGAGTGTATCAAGGCTTTGCCCATCCCTTTCCGAGCTGCACCTCCTTCCTCTTTGCCTTCCTCCTGAGAAGGTTTAAGTCAGTACCGTTTCCCTTCCCAAATGTCAGCCCTGGGAGATGATCCCCAAGAAGAGTTGGGTCAAAGTTTCAGCCACTGTCCTGGATACCCTAGAGGGCGAAGGTCAAAGCCCAACCTGCCTTCTCCTCTGGGTATGAGGGCTCAGCAGGTGTCAGGCCCCAGCTAAGCCCGTCACATGAACCATCCCCCTGTTTCCAACTAGCCTGGGGTGAGGGGGGCAGGCAGGTGGCATAAAACCTACCACCTCATGGCTGAGTAAATTGTTTCAGCAAGGGTCGCAGACTTGCCCGAAGCAGGACACGGAGGCAAGGGAACCCTCAAGCACTGCTGGGAAGCACATTGGTACAAACGCTTAGGGGAGCAATTTGGAAGGTCCAGCATTTCCACTGCGAGACATATGCCTAAGAGAGACTCTGGCCGTGGTACACAAGGAAACATGTCTAGAATGTTCATTGCAGTGCTGTTCGTTACAGTCCCAGTGGGAACCACCTAAATGGCCACCGAAAGGTGAACGGGTAACTCCTGTGTGTCACCAATACAAAAAGAAACGCAGAAAGGGAAAACGAATGACCTGCTCTAGACCGACACACGTCCACGTGGAGAAAAAGCCAAACTAACACAGAGCAGAAGAGGCAGGCTGTTTACTGTGGTACCATTTATATGATCTGTGAAACTGTAAAACAGTGGGCAACGCTGGCTCACCATCAGAACCACGTACCGATGCTGGCCCACCCCAGACCAAGCCAGAATCTCTAGGGTGAGCCTGGGCAGCAGTATTTTTGAAAGCTCTCCAGGTGACTGCAATATGTAGCCAGGGTTGAGAGCTATTACTCTATTGTTTGTGAATCCATCGGAGGGCAGGAACAGTAGGAAAACCTGCAGAGGAAGGCTGGACACCAAATCCAGCCCAGTGGCTACCGCTGGGAGGGAGGACGGGCGGGGAGGGCGGGGCAGAGAAGAGGGGCCTTTAACTGTATCCACTGTGTGCTCTGTCCCAGGCTGAACACTGGAAGCGTGGGTGTTCTGCTACATTGAAAGCTCTACTTTTTTCCCCGAGTCTAAAATGTATCACAGGAACAAAACTGGCAAATAAGAAATCACTTGCCCAAGGTCCCATGGCTGGTAAGTGATGGGGCAGGAACCCAAATGTGGGTGTCTAGTGCCAAAGCCCTATCATTCCCCCATTATCTGTGCCAAGCCCTGAGATGCTGAGCGAGCTGCCGCCGTGAGGGCCTGAGGCTGGCTGGCCTCATAGGGCTGCCTGGCCCTGTACCCACCCAGTGACCCTGCCAGAGCCAGGTGGGGGAGGGGTAGCTGCCAGAGTAAGCCAGGAGGCAGGTGGAGAGAGGCCCGGCCACCACCTCTGAGGCCCTCCTCAGGTAGCAGTAGCAGCAGCGGCCTCAAGACCAGTGCTTACACAGCACCTACTGTGTGCTAGGCCTTGGGCCAAGCGCTTTATGCTCTGCATCCCCACAGCAGTTCTATGAAGTAGTCACTATCATTATGCCCATTTTGCAGAGGAGGAAACTGAGGCCCAGAAAAGTTAAGCGACTTGCCCAACGGTCACACAGCCTGTGAGTGATGGATGTGAGCCAGGCATCCTTGCTCCAGCGTCCGCTCTCTGAACCACTCCCCAGTAGTGTCTCGGAGCTCCACACACACAGGGCAGCTACTCATCTGCCCCTGCTCCACTGCCCACCCTCCTCCAAGGCCAGGAACCCTAGGGGTCTCACACAGGCTACATGCTGCCGACAAGCCCCCAACTCTGCATCTCTGACCTCCACTCACGCCTTTTCTTCTGCCTGGCGCACCCTTTCCCATTCCTCCTACTCATCCTTCAGAGCTTGCCCAGGGGACTTTCCAAGGGACAGAGTACCAGGCCCAGGGTCTGGGCACTCTCCTGGTCCTCTGAGCATGTCCTCGCAGGCCACGTCACTGCTGGTAGAGATGTAGCCATGTATTACTGGCTAGGGGTCTGGTTCCAGTCTGCTCCCACCAAGGGACACTGAGGGCCCTCAGGGGCCAGGGGCTCTGTGTGTCTTGTCCGCTGCTGCAGACCCAGCACCCAGCACCACGCCCAACATTCAACCACCAACAACCGAGCACCCTCCGTGGACCAGGCAGTGCTTCAAGTGGGGATTCACGGAAGGAACAACATGGAGAAATTCCTGCCTGTGAGGGGCCCACATTCTAGTGGGAGGCAGACAATAAACTGCGTGTTGATAAATAAGTTAAAGACCGAGCGAAGGGCTGGGAGAGAACAATAGTGAGATAAAGAGTGTGTGTGGAGGGCGGCTGGGAGTTCCCTGGTGGCCTAGTGGTTAGGATTCAGCGCTTTCACTGTAGAGGTCTGGGTTCAATCCCTGGTCCGGGAACCATCCCACATGCCACACAGCACAGCCAAAATACCACAAAACAGTGTCTGGGGGGCAGGGTGGTCCTGGTCAGGCTGTGAGTGAGTGGCTCGTGCGTGAGAGGGTGCAGAGTGGGGAAGGGATTCCAAGCAGAGGGAACACGAAGGTCAAAGACTGGGAGGCAGGCATAAGCCTACAGAGTTGAAGAACAGCAAACAGGCCAGTGTGGTTGGACCTCGGGGAGGGATGCGGGAGAGGAGGAAAGGAGGTGGCAGTGACTGAGGATCGTGAGGAGAGGTTGAGGTTTTAAGGACAGAGAACACCCAACTTTGTACAGGGCACCACCCAACAACACCCTCCCCAGACAGGAGCCTGCCAGACTCACGTGGACTCCGGGCCACCCACAAACACCCCATCCCATTGGCCCAGGGGACCCTCTCCTCCCAGATCACACCCTTCCACGGAGGCCAAACAGACAATCTGTTCCTGCCCAGGGAGCGGCCCAGCCTTGCCCAGCCCCCTGCTTCCACGAACAGACCTCTGGCAATCTACAGTGTGGCGACCAGGGGCAGGAGCTCTGGAATCATTCAGATCCAGCCTGGAATCTGCCTCCGTCACTTAGCAGAAGCTCTTTGAGCCTCACTTTTTGTGGCTGTAAAGTGGGTGTATCTAGATTGTAGTACAATAAGACCAGGCGCTGAGCACAGTGTCAGCCCTCATTAAGTATTAACCAACATTATTAGTATTTAAGAGGCAGCAGAGCATAGAACTCTGGGCCCAGAACTCCAGAGTTCCAATCTCAGCTGCAAAACTTACTCATGAGGTGGCCCTGGGCAAATCACTTAGCCTCTTAATAATGGCACCAAGCCCATAAGGTTGTGGTCAGGATTAAATACATGGAAAGCGTTTAGAACAGGGTCTGACACATAGTGCTTTATGAGTGCTTGGAATTCTTTTCACTATCTGCGGGAGGGGGGCTTTCTTCTCCCTCACCAGAAAGCACCTTTGATTTCTTTCTTGAATGTCCTACCCCTCCTCTCCAGCAATATGTCCCACTTGGGTTTTAAGTTTTGACCCTTGGGAACATCATCTGTCGGGCCATCAGATTCTGATTTTTGCTCGCTTTGGTCACGCCCCACCTTTGATCCCATAAAGATGCCCCCCAACCTAAATCTCCTACAATTGCTCCACTGGCTGCTGCCTTAACTCCAACCCGCCCCCCCCACGGTTGTGACCTCTGGCCCTCGTAGGCACATCCTCCCATCAAATTATTAATTTGACCCCCCTTTTTTGACATTCACCCCGTGCCCCTCCAACGAACTCCCACTTCAAATTTCGAATTTTGCGCCCCCCTTCGCCACGCCCCCTTCGTTAGTTTGACCTCTGACCTCCTATACACCTCCCTCCCTCCCGCTCAGCGTAGACTCACGACCCCCCGGACGCGACCCTTCCCTCCACAAGTGAACTTTGACCCCAGCGGCCCCGCCCCCTACTCGCCTAAACGCTCTACAACCGCCCGGCGCACCCCAATCCCCTGGCCAGACCGCTTATCCTACCGGCTCGGCACCGCAGTCGCTCCCGGCCTAGCTGCTCGGCCCGGAACTCGGCGCCCTCAAGCCGCCCTCAGCTCTCTTGCGCCGCCGCCACCACGGCCACTGCCGCCGCCATGTTGAATCCCCAACGAACATCCGGGGCTTTCCCCCCCTCGCCGTCCACCAGTCCCCATAGCAACGGGGCTGACTGGGCCGGGGGCAGGGCCCGCTCAGGGGCGGAGCTGGGCTCCGGGCAGCGCCGCTCCAGCCTCTGATTGGTGCTGATAGTCCAATCGGAGACCTTCGGGCGGAAAATGCCAAGCAGGGATTGGAAAATTTGGAAAGGGTGCGGAGAGGCTGGCTCCCAGCCCACTTGGATTCTTAAAGGGGAAAATGGCTATCCTCTGGTAACAGAGCTTCCCACCTTCCCTCAAAAAGGAGTTAGGGGATGGAAGGCAGTACTGGTAATAATGGCCAGAAACAGTTCGTAAGCATTTACTATGTGTCAGACACCCCGCCAAGTGAAATTTCTCGCTGAATACTCACAACAGCCGTATTGTATGTTAATACCCATTTTACAGATAAAACTGAGGTTTAGAGGGGCGAACGAGCTGGTTCGGGATCACAGGAAGTAAATAATGAGTTTTGGACGACGTCTGTCAGTCTGTCTGAGTCCGGGAACTTGGCCCGGAATCAAGGCACAGTTTGATTTAATCTTTTTATAAGGTATTTTTGTTTGTTTTTGTTTTGTTGTTTGCTTGTTTTTAGTATTTATTTGTAAAAAATTTTTTGGAAAAAAAAAAAACCCCGTAATCTAAACTCGGACATTTTTTTCTGTGATTGCACTCACTGAGCTCCAGCCAGTTTGCTCTTCCAAAAAAAAAAAAAAAAAAATCAGGTGCTCTCCCACTTCAAGGTCATTGCATTGCCTTTTCCTTCTGTCTGGAATAGACTCTTCCCCCAGGTATCGTCATGGCTACCTCCCTTCTGTCCTTCAGGGTTTTACTCAAATGTCATCTTATCAGTGGGACTGTTCCTGCCCATCCTGACTAATGCAGCAAACATCCCTCTCACATGCTACTAAACCCCTTACCTTGTCTGCTTTTTCTTATTTTCTGTTGCTCAAATCACCTTCTAACATACTAGATGATTAGATAATCATAGTTACTGTTTTTTGGCTGTCTCCCCTGCTGTCGTGTCAGCACCATGAGAGCATTGATTTTTGTCTGTTTTGTTCACTGTACTTGCCCATTTGTTGAATAAACATTTGTTGAATGGATGGTTGGATGAGTTGTAAGTCCACCTCCTCAGAGGTACTTTTAAATATTTAGTGCATCTCCCTTGCCCCAGCACAGTGTCTAGCACATAGTAGGCATTTAATTAATATCTGCAGAAGCAATGAATGAGTGATTGCATAATGCCTTTTTTTCCTGTGCATTTACCTACCTTTTATTTATTTTTAATTTTGGCTGTGTTGTGTCTTCGTTGCTGCGCGCAGGCTTTCTCTAGTTGCGGCGAGCGGGTGCTACTCTTCGTTGCGGTGCGCGGGCTTCTCATTGCCGTGGCTTCTATTGTTGCAGAGCACGGGCTCTAGGCGCGTGGGCTTCAGTAGTTGTGGCTTGCAGGCTCTAGAGCACAGGCTCAGCAGTTGTGGCGCCTGGGCCTAGCTGCTCCGCGGCACGTGGTATCTTCCTGGACCAGTGCTCGAACCTGTGTCCCCTGCATTGGCAGGTGGATTCTTAAGCACTGCGCCACCAGGGAAGCCCCCTACTTACCTTTTAAAACAGAATTGGAAACACATTTATAAAGAATTTTGTATCTTTTTAAAACAAGATTATAAATATCACCAGTATCTTTCCAGGTCATTAAATATTCTTCAAGAACATTTGTTTTAATGGCTGCATAAGATGCCATTCTATCAGTGAACGCTAATTTGTCTGAACCACTCTTTCTTGTTGAACATCTAAACTGTGATAAATATTTTGCTATTATAAATAATTTATCCCACCCCAAAAATCCAAGCAGTTAAATATTTGTGCACATCTTTAATTATTTCCTTTGAATAGATTACCACAGATGCAACTGCTGGGTCAAAGGAAATGTACATCTTTAAGATTTAATAATAGTAACAGTTCCCATGCTTCAAACATTTCTGTGCACTATACATGGTGCTAAGTTGCGTAATTTAATCAGCAGGGGCTGTGATTATCCCTGCTTCACAGAGGAGGAAACTGAGGCTTAGAGAAGTAACTTCATTTGCTCGAAACCACACACTGGGCTCATCCCTAGCTTTGATGCCCAAGTAAGGCTCTCGCTAACTGCCCTCTGCTGCCTCCCCACGGCCTGGGACACACATTGCCAAGTTGTGCTGCAGGGATCCAATTCACACACCCGCCAGTGTTCAGAGGGAATATGCCCTTTAAAGTACCCTTGCCAGCATTAAACAATCTTGTTCTTGTGCTCTTTTGAAGTCTTTATGCCTTACTGAGTCTCCGTTTTAAAAAAAAACAAGTCTTGGGAGTTCCCTGGCGGTCCAGAGGTTAGGACTCCGCCCTTCCACTGCAGGGGACACAGGTTCGATCCCTGGTCCCTGGGCGGGGAACTCAGACCCTGCAACCCCACCTCACCCTCCCCCCCCAAAAACAAGCAAGTCTAGTAGCTGAGACGATAGCACTTTATTCAAGTCACAGTGATGGGAGGATGGCCGGGTACAGCCTTTGTCTCTCTCTTTTTTTTTAAATTTTTATTTTATATTGGACTATAGTTGATTTACAGTGTTGTGTTAGTTTCAGGTGTACAGCAAAGTGATTCACTTACACATATACATATATCTAGTCTTTGCCTCTTTAATGCCCTGCACACATTGCAGGGCATCAGGCTCTAGAACCCATGTTTGGGGAAGCCCTCTTGTAACTTAGTTGGGGATCTCAGTCAGAGATCAGAGCCCTGGAACAAGCCCAGTGGCAGATCTGCTCCAAGGGTTTCCTCAGGATGCGCAATCAGGCCCTTCTACTTCAGGGCCCTGGGAGAGGAAATCGGGCCTGAAGAGGCTCCTATAGTGGGCTTCCTGGAGGGGTTGGTGAGGAGGTGAACCCCAATAGATGGAAACAGGTGAGGAGAGTGAGGATTTGGCCTCATAAAAATGATAAATTTCAATACCTCAAAGAAAAAGATCAGTGGCAATATATAGATGGCAAGCAAAGCTTCCTGTCCTTTATATGTAAAGAGCATTTACAAATTTGTGGTCCAGTGGTTAAGACTCCACACTCCCAATGCAGGGGGCCCAGGTTCAATCCCTGGTCAGGGAAGTAGATCCCACATGCCACAGATAAGAGTTCACATGCCACAACTAAGGAGCCAGTGAACTGCAACTAAGGAGCTCTCAAGCCACAACTAAGGAGCCCATGTGCCACAACTAAGGAGCCGGTGAGCCGCAACTAAGGAAACTGCCTGCTGCAACTAAGGAACCCGACTGCTGCAACTAAGACCAGGCACAACCAAGTAAATAAAAAAAAAAAAAAAAAGAAACTGCAAGGAGCCTTGGGCCTAGTGGAGCCTGGGCGGGAATAAGATGTGAGGAGGCTGAAACTGCATGGCACAATGGAGGAATACGTGTGCCATCAGCCTGCAGAGCTAGGGGCTCACAGGCTTCTCTCGGGGGAGCCCTCAGGCCTGGGGCCAGAGCCCAGCCTTTGCCTAGGACCTCTGGAGTCTGATCCTGTCCATCCCCAGCTCAGAGCCCTCCCCTGGTTCCATGTCACTCAGGATAAAGGACAGAGTCCTCCCTGTGACCCACGAGGCCCCACACGATCTGCCCCAGTCACCTCCCTGCCCTCATCCCCACTCTTCCTCTCACTCCCTCTGCCCCTCTGACAGGACAGGCGTGCGTCTGTCTCAGGGCCTGTGCATTAGCGGTTCCTCTGCCTGAATTGCTCTGCTCACATGGCTCTTCCTTCAGATTCCTTCAGATCTAAACATCACCCTCTCGGTGAGGTCTCCCTGACCACCCTCGTGAAAACTGCCACTGCCCCCCAACACTCTCTATCCCCCTTCCTGCTTTTCTGTGCATTTATCACTATTTACCATTATATGTTTTACTTATTTATTGTGTTTGCTGTCCGACACACTGGATAGAATGTCGGCTCCATGAGGGCAGACATATCTGTGTTGTTCACAGCACGGAGAACAGGTCCTGGCACATGACAGGTGCTCAATAAATACTGATTGAATACAGGAAAGGAAGAAGGGAAACAGGGGGAGGGGGAAAAATTTAAAAAGGGAGGAAAATGGCAGCTCCGTGAGCTCCTAAGCTTGTCAGCTGCCCCAGTTGGAAGTTAGGAGTGTTAACCCTTCCCCCCTTCCAGGGTAAGTCAGTGCCAGGCTGGGAAACTGAGGCATGAAGGACACTGGTTAGCGCTCCTTGGGCCATTGGAGACAGGCCTCTGATTGGCACTAAGGGCCGGCCTGGAGGAGAAAGTCACCGACGCCACCTGCTGGACAGTGGTGTCATGACAGCCATGCCCACCCTGCTGACTTGGGGCCGGTGATGGCCCTTGCTCGGTGGACAGGAGAGGAGTCGGCACAGTGGGGCATCCCCAGCAGAAGTTCAGAGTCCACGGAGACACAGCCATAAGCTTCTTTATTCCTGAGGCCCTGTGGACACTCCGCCCAGTCAGTGCTATGCAGGAGGGCAGGGTTGTGTCACCCAAGACCTGTCTTGCTTCACTTTGCCTGTACAGCTGCTCTCCCAACACAGCCGGTTGGGAACCCCCACTTCTCGGGGAGGGGAGAGCTGCTCCAGCTCCCTTGGGGCTGCATCCACCCCGCATGGGGCCTAGGAAGGTAGAGGAGTCGAGGACCTCCCTGACACCCTCCCGGGCCTGGGTACCCCAGCTAAGGTAGCAAGGCCCAGGGTTCCGGATGAGAGCTGTCTCCATCCCCAGAGGTACATCATCCGGCCAAGCAGGGGTCTCACCACCCAGACATCGTCCACAATCTTCCCATCCTGCAAGGGACAAAAAAAAAAAAAAAAAAAAAAAGGAGGTAATGAAGGCTGAAGCCCAGATTCTGGGGCCGAGTGGCCTGAGTTCAAATCCCAGCTCTGCCTCTGATAGTCTGTGTGACCTTGGGTGAGCTGTTAGACCTCTCTCGGTGTCAGTTTTCCTCAACTGGAAAGTGAGGATGATAGTAATAGTACCTACATCATAGATATCGTGAGAATTAAGTGAGATATTTGGAAAAGGCTGAAAAGGGAACCTGGCACAAGGCAAGGACTGGGTAAGTGTAGGCTATTATTATTAGAGCACAAACCCTGGAGTCAGACAAAACTCACTTTATATCCCAACAAAGCCACTCCCTATGTGGCCTTCAGCACATGACCCTACTCTGAGCCTAACTTCCATATTCCATAAAATGGGGAGAACTGAATAGATAACATACACAAGAGCCTGCCTGTGGTGTATGGGCTACACAGTAAATAGTAGTTATTTATCATAAAAAGAATATGGTCTTCGGGGTCAGATCTTAGTTCTGCACCCTCTGGCTGTGTGACCCTGGGAAAATTACCTCCCCTTTCTGAGCTGTAAAATGGAAAGAAAATTTGTCGCATGGTATTGTTGTGGTGATTAAAGGGACTAAATATAAGGCATCTAGTTCAGAGTCCGGAACACAACAGGCGTTCAATCAATCATAGTTATTAGCACCTTTATAAAACTACAATGGCAGAAATAAAGAAAGGTGAGCTATGATTATTTGGGTCCATCTAACCTTAAGCCATCCCTACCACACACACATCATATTGTTTTCCCTCTACCTGTCTCCCACAACCTACCTTTTTCTTCCCCTGCTTCATGTTGATAAATACCTATAGAATCGACCGTGTTTTAGAAACTGTTCTAAGCACTTTATATATAATAAGTCATTCAACCCCCATTCAATCCTGTGAGGTAGAAACTATTAACATCCCCATTTTTCAGATGGGAAAACTGTGACTCAAAGTTGCTTGAGGTCATCCAGCTGGTAAATAGCAGAGTCAGGATTTGAACCCAGGATTTCCAGCTCTCACGTCCACTTTTGAAACCACTTGGCTCCAGAGCATGCTAGATCTGGTTACTCAGGCAGGTGACTGGGCCACTGCTCACTGACCTGGTCATCAGACACCTGCTGGATGTGGACATGGGTCCCATTGAGGTTGTGTAGCTGTGTGTACCCGTACTCTTTGATGCGAACGGCGCTCCAGGGCCGCGGGAAGAGGGTTAAGGGGGTCAGCCACTCCTCACAACCCTGCCGGAGAGAATCATTTAGACCCAGGGCTGGCGCAGGTGGAGTACCCACTGGGGAGCAGAAAAGACCTGCCAGGCCGGGACCCTGCCACCCCCAAGGAAGACAAAGTCAGTTAAGACTTGACCTTGATAATGCTCACAGTTGAGTGTTTTGACCCAACCAGGCTTCCTGGTTCTTTGACTTCTAGAACAGTGCATGGCTGTACAAGACTGTCCACTGCAGCATTTTCTCTAAAAGCCCTGATCTGGAAGCCAGCCAAATGGCCATCAGTGGGGGTCAGTTAAATAAATTATAGGGTAGCCATCACAAAGTGGGGCGGTATAGAAAAATGGCCAAGACGTATGGTTAAGGGGAAAATGCAATTCACAGAATAGAAGAAATTGGTGGCTCTCAACCCTTGCTGCACAGTAGACCCTCCACGAAAGCTATTAAAATCATCATTGCCTGGGAGAGAGGAAGTGCTTATCCTTGCAGTAGAAAGCCAGGTAATGTGAGCAGAAAGGATGAGGGACCACCACCCTCAAAAACAAAAAAAAATCACCATTTTGCAGCCATCATCGTAATAACTGATTGAAGCCAGAACCATCAATGGATGGTCAAAGTGGTGAAAATTTGAGGAATATCAGTATATTTGTGTAGTCTCAAAGCATCTCCAGGAGACACTTGTTAATTTTAAAGGGGAAAATCGTAACTATGGTGGAGAAGATGTGTAAACTGAGACTTAAAGGGGCTAAAGAGATACCACGCACCTCCTCACAGGGTGCACTGAAAAGAACACAGTATCGCTTTTGTCTATTCTTACCAAAAATGTGTAACTTCAATCTAATCACCAGCAAACATCAGACAAACCCAAACTGAGGGATAGCCTACAAAACAGCTTTGCTATGCTCTTCAAATTTTTCAAAGTCATGAAGAATGAAGAAAGAGTGGGGAAATGTTTCTGATTAAAGGAAGGGAGAGAGATAAGACATGGAAGTAGAATGTATGACCTTAGACTAGATTCTGGACCAGAAAAAAAAAATTCTTTAATTTAAAGGACATGAATAGGACAATTGGCTAAATTTGAATGAGATTAGATAATGGTATATTATCAATGTTAACTACTTGAATCTGATTATTATACTGTACTGATGTAAGAGAATGTCCTCGTTTTCTTAGGAAATACAGATAGAAAGATAAAGGGGCATCATTTCTGCAACGTACTCTTCATCGGATCTGAAAATAATAGTAAAATGTATACACACACACACACACACACTTAGAGAGACAAAGAGACAAAAATAGAGATTGAAACAAGTGTGGTTAAATGTTCACATTTGGGAAATCTTCGTAAAGGGGATATGGAAAGTCTTTGTATTATTTTTGCTACTTTTCTATAAGTCTAAAATAATTTCAAAATTTAAAATGAAAGAAAAAAGCTAATCTGCACTGATTAAGGTCAGAATAGTGATCACCTACAGCTATGAGGAGCCACCTGTACTGATAACATTCTATTTCCTGCTGCAGGTGGTGGCCGCACAGGGGTGGCAATGCCAGGGCCGACCCCTCGGAGATTCTGGTGTTTGTTCTGGGGTGGGACCCAGGCATTGGAGTTTTAAAACCTCCCCAGGTAATTCTAACGTGCACCAAGGCTGAGAATTGCTAGGGTATGAAGCATGATCCAAGCTGTTTATAAAAAGTGGGTGATGCCATAACACATCTCTATTGAGACAATGACTCATTTGTATACATGGAAAATATTCTCAAATGCCACCCGAGATGTATGTAACCATTGAGAGTGGGACTAAGAAGGGTGTGGAGAGTTTTACCTCCTGCCCTCTGTTCTGTTTGAATTTTTATCATGAGAGGTTCTTACTTTGATCTCACTAATTTGTAAGAAACAGCTTAAAAGATAAGCCCTTGCTTCTTGTGGAAGTGACTGATTCCAAGGCTCGGCGGGTGGGGGTAGGGGGACAGAAGATGATGCTGGAGCGCCCTGTAGTGCCAAAAACTAAGAGAGAGCCCGCAAAACGACAGGGACACATCGAAAGGACACAGGGCCTGATCTGAAGAGTTCCCAGTGGCCAAAGTTAGAGCAATCTAGGCAGCAGCATGAACAGCGGGCAGTACTGGATTAGAGCCCACGGGAGAAGATAATTACCCATGAGTCCATACTAGTATAAATCCATAACTAACTAACCAAATAAATGGGGCAGAAGGGACAACTCTTCCTCATAGGAGGATGCTAATTAATAAATCGAGGAGGAATGAGGGAAATAGAAGATCCCCAGTAGAACACCCCAGTAATCACTGTAACAGACAAGACCCACTGATGGGTTCAAAAATTAGCAGGTGAAAGTTGGAGGAGAAACAGGACATTTGCAGGGTCTAAAAGCTTCTCCCTCAAGATGTTTATCAACTAAAAAGGGAAATACAACAACTTTACAGAGGAAGAACCCAGCAGACACTTCCTTCTGGAGTCCAGTTACAATGATAATAATAAGCCCTCTGCCCTGGATCCATCCAGTAGACCTGGGCAAGCACCCCCTGCCCCCACCACTTATTGATCCTGTGATTCTGAAGGAGTATTTTACTTTCTGAGCCTCTGTTTCCACATCTGTGCAATGGGCATGCTATTGATACTAGGTGCATCTAACCACCTAAGAGATAGCAGCTGTATAAAGGATGAGGCACCCAGGCTGGTACAAGTGCAGCCGTCAATAGATCAGAGGCCAAAGGCAGCACCCCCCCTTCCCCCACCCTGCTCACGGCAGATCCGGTGATGTTGTGGACCGGGCCTCGAGGGTGGGTGTAGGGCATCTCTTGGCTGCCGTTAAATACCTGGAGAAGGGATAAAGGGGAGGGGCCTGTCATACCCAGCCAGGCCCCGGGGGTCTGACGTTGAGGGGGCGGTTCACTGACACCAGCCACATGGGTCTCAGCCCACCCCAGGCCTCACATGGTAGTTGTAAATTGGCCACAGGCGTTCATAGGAGCGTTCGTGAGCCCACAGCTGCAGGTCGACCCCTGATGCAAAGCAAGAGGGGGGTCAGGTCCCTGAATCCAGGAGAGATGGGAGGTGGGGCTTGGGGCTGGGGAGTCCCCTGGGGTCGCTCACCGTATTTATAGAAAAGATTCTCCAACCCATAGAACTTGCCGAGGAGGCCTTTGCGAACCTGGGCCGGATGAGCAAGGAGGTGAGGGGTGACTCGGGCCAACCCCCGCCCCCGGATTTCAGCACCTTTTCCCCAGGGAGGGGGTCCTCACCTTGCTTTCATGCCAGGTGCAGTCATCCAAATCAGCACTGGAACAGTACATGGGCCGGTGACCCATGGTAATGATCCACGGCGGGGCTGTCCGGTTCTTATTGGCTTTCTGCAGAGAAGGGCGCAGTGTGAGGGGCAGGGATTGCAGGAGGGGGAGGCGAGGCAGGTCCAAGGGGGGGACATCCACAGGTTACCTGGAGGTCGCTCTCCAGCCAGCGAAACTGTCTCTCTACCAGGTGGTGCCGCAATGGAGAAAGAAATATACCTCGGTGGAGAAGGAAATGATGTGTGCCGGGCCCAGATCCCAGCTGGAAGGGTCAAAGGGCAGGGGTCAAAGTTGGGGTCTCTCCTGCATCTCCCATCCTTCAGGGGAGGGAGGCCAGTCCCCCAGCTCCCTCCAGGTTACCTGTACCACAGGCCTTCGCTGTTCCCTGGCATGCTGAAGCGAGCTTTGTAGTTGGAGAAGTTGCTGGATAAAAGGAAGTAAAACGGTGGGGGGAGGGTCTGGGTGCCCCCGCCCACCCACACCTCCCACTGTCAGGCCAGGCCCGGCTCCCAGCCCAGCCCTCGTCTCCTTTCCTCTCACTTCCACAAATGAGCTGCTGCAGTACGAGAGACTAAGGTGAGACACTAGGAAGGACTGTTTTCTTTGGCCAGGTCCTTGCCCACCCCGAAGCCCTCAGGCCTCACTAGCGTTCTTCGTGATTCCCAGGACACGTCACGTATGGCAGGCTGGCGGCCACAGGTTCAATGAGATTCATGAACTTGTCCCTGACGCGAGCGTTTTCCTGATCCATGTTGTAGGCAAAGTCTCCTGGGGGGTGGAGGAGAGAATGAGGACCCAGACCTGGCTCTGCTTTCTCCAGATTTGAGACACGTGGTTGGTCACGTGCGGGCTGTGCAAGTCCCGGTCGCCCCCACCGTGAGGCATCCTGGTTCTCCGATCCCTACCTCACACCCACCTGCATGTGCGCTTGGAACCATTTCCTGAGTCTCTGGTCCCTGAGGACCCCTGCAGGACCTTGCCGGTCTCCTGTGCTCTGAGCACACCAGCCGCCATCTCATCCCTTCTCAGAGTAATCACAACGTTAAGACTGACATAGTCTGGGAACTTCCCTGGTGGTCCAGTGGTTTAAGACTCGGTGCTTCCACTGCAGGGGGCACGAGTTCGATACCTGGTCAGGGAACTAAGATCCCGCATGCCACTCAGAGGGGCCAAAATAAACAAATAAAAAAAATATAAGGGTGACTTAAAAAAAAAAAAAACAGACTGACATAGTCTAGTCAGGTACTGGTTTTGTACCAGGCACATTTTCAAATGCTTTACATGCTCGATCACCTGAATCTTCAAAACACCCTCTGAGGTGGATGTTATTATCATCCCCATTTCAGATGGGGAAACAGGCCCAGAGGGGTTAAGTGCTCGTTTAAAGTCACAGAGCTGGTTAGTGAGGATCCAGGAATCGAACCCTGGGAGCTTAATTCCAGAGTCTACTGTGGCTTTGAACCATATCGGCCCCAATCTCCATCTCCCATCTGGTTCCCGTCCTCTCAAATCACAACAGAAATGATCATGACAATAAACACTTATGTAGCACTTACAACAGGACAGGCAATA
Source organism: Eubalaena glacialis (assembly GCF_028564815.1). Taxonomy (NCBI): domain Eukaryota; kingdom Metazoa; phylum Chordata; class Mammalia; order Artiodactyla; family Balaenidae; genus Eubalaena; species Eubalaena glacialis. Next base: position 56,275,268 of record NC_083733.1, on the reverse strand, counting down.
TCGACCTATTTAGTCATCACAAGAGCCCTATGAATTCTAACCCAGTCTTAGCCCTTATAACAATAATACAGAGGAGAAAACCAACGCACATAGCTTGAAGCGTCAAGACTGAGTTTAACCTGGGCAGCCTGGTTGACCACAGCACCGTCTCTGTGGCCAGTCTCACCCCCCATCCTTCAGAGCCACGCTAGCCCTGGCCCAGGTCCCCTCCGCGGTCCTGGCATTGCCTCCCACCCAAGCTCCCCCTCCCCGACCCCATACCTCCAGGCGCACCCTGGCCGATGCCTCACCCACATGAAGAACGGCGTCGTACTTGCCCTGCTGGGTGCCCCTGCACAGTCGAAGTAGGGCCCTAGGATTGTCAGTCCCTGTGTCCCCAAACACAGCCAGACAGGCGCTCCAGTGGGGCCCATTCTTCAGGGCTCCGAAGAGGAACCGACGGCTCCAGCTCTGAGTACTGCCACAGCGGTAAACTGAGGGGAAAGAAAAAGGTCACAGTCGGCTGGGGAGTGGGGTGGGGGGCGCCCCAGGACGTCTCCTTCACCCCCATCTGTCTTCAACTGGTGTGGGGATTGAATGGGTCTGCCCTACGCCCCTTCTGTCCACCTCACCCCAGGTCCCCAGCCTTCCATTTTCATCCCAGGGTCTTATACAGTAGGCTTGCAGATAAGCAGAAGGGGTACCAGCCCACCTGAGCCACCTGCCAATAGTAGCTTCTAGCCCCTAGCCCAATAGTAGCTTCTCTTCCCATTCCCCCCATAACACCTGGGCCCCGGGCCCCTCTCACCATACTGGACCCCGGGCAGCAGCCCCTGCAGTGTGACTCGGTGTATGTAGAGCTTCCGCCGGAGAATGCCCCCATCCACAAAGGGGCTGAAGGTGCCCTGAGCCCGGATGGGCAGGGGCCCCCATAGCTGCAGCCCAAACTGCACTTCCGAGGGGGTTGGGACCCATGTGGTCCAAGTTACCGTCATGCAGCCTGGCTCACCTGGAGAGAAAGGAAATGGGGGTCGGCCGGTGAGGCCTGGGCAGGGGTGGGGAGGGATGTGCGGAGAGTGAGGGGCAATAACGAGAGACTGAGGGGCTCTTGAACATTTAGTAGTTAAGATCACAGGTTCTGGAGCTTTCCAAGTTCAATCCCCGCTCCACCATTTCCAAGCTGTGCTTTCCTTGGGCAAGTCACTTCACCTCTCTGAGCCTCAGTTTCCTTCACAGTAAAATGGAATAATAATAGTATCTTCCCTATTGGGTTCTGTGAGGCTTAGATGAATAAATAAAAGTAAAGTACTTGGAACAGTGTCTAGTACAGTCAGGGTTACATGAGTGAATGAATATTATTATTAATATCGTTACCGTGTGCAGGTCTGTTCCACATATTTTACACATGACATAGTTTAGGGGTTGTAAACTCAGATGTCTAGAGGCCAGCTAGGTAATATACATGGGAACAGGGGCCAGCTGTAAGGACGAAGGCAGCAGGGAGACGTGGGGTATGTGGCAAAGCGTAGAGCCTGCCCTGTCTCAGAGAGGAGCCATCGTTCAGCTCTGGGGACGGCTGCTGTGAATGAAGCGGGGACGGCTGCTGTGAATGAAGCAGGCCCGGTACCACTCAATCTGTCAACTTCTAGAGCAAATCTTTATACGGTGGTTTTTATATCCCCAAAGCATGTAAGAGTAGATATACAAACTTTTAAGTGATAGCTCCTAATTCTTAAACGTTAGCAACCAAATCAAGGTTTTAAAAATACCGTGTGGTATAGGATGACGTTAAGAGCATGAGTGGGCTTCCCTGGTGGTGCAGTGGTTAAGAATCCACCTGCCATTGCAGGGGGCAGGGGTTCGATCCCTGGTCCCGGAAGATCCCACAGGCCGCGGAGCAACTAAGCCCGTGTGCCACAACTACTGAGCTTGCGCTCTAGAGCCCGCGAGCCACAACTACTGAGCCCACGCGCCGCAGCTACTGAAGCCCGCGCACCTAGAGCCCGTGCTCTGCAGCAAGAGAAGCCACCGCTCGCCAAAACTAGAGAAAGTCCGCGCGCAGCAATGAAGACCCAAAGCAGCCAAAAATAAATAAATAAATTTATTAAAAAAAAAAAAAAGAGCCTGAGGTCTTCCTCCTGCAACATGCATACAAAAATGCACGTGCACAGGGTATTCGTTGCAGCACTGTTTGTAATTGCAAAATATTGGAAACCACGGAAATGCCCATACATAAGAGAATGACTGAGCAAACTATGTAACGTTCATACCGTGGAGCACTTCGCAGCTGTCAAAAAGAAAGAGGACAAGTTCTAGGAACGGGTGAATGACGCCCAGGACATAATGTTAAAAGAAGCAAAGTACACAAGAGTATCTATAGTCAGCTACTCCTCACGTAAGAGGATATAAGAAAATACACAAGTACCTGCTTATTTATTTGTACAGAAGAAATACGGGAAGAATACACCAGAAACTTAAGAGATGGATTACATGAGATGGATGGGGGATGGGTAGAAAAAAGGGGGAATGGGAATGGAGTAGGTAGTCGGGATGCAGAGGGAGGACACTTCTCTGAGTCTGTCTTTTTCTTATAATCCTGAGTCCCAGAGCTATAGTCTTGTTTCATAGTTCCTCCACACACCCCAAAAAATTAACTAACAATTAAAGCCACCCAGGTTGTGGGGAAAGCCAATATGGAACATAAACACTAACAAATGGCTGTAACTATATTAAAAAACAAATAATCACACTGAAGTGTTGGGGAAGAAAAGTCACAGTGAGCATTAGTGTTTTGACTGGACAGTAAGGCTACAGAGAAAAAGGACTGCACATAAATGCCATCATCTAGTAATTGTTCCTCACAGGGATACAGGCAAACAATTCTGAACCCACTTGATGCTTATTCTAGCACTGAACGAATAAATAAGTCTATTGTAGATAGGGGGAGCTTGGTTTCTCAATGGTGGAGAAAGAAGTTACAAATAAGGAAAGAAGGCTAAAATAAACCCTTGATGGTGGACTGAAATCAGATGTATCAGTATGATCTCATGGTATTTTATATATAAATATATATATATACATTCATATATATACAGAAATATAGGTGTGTACATATGCATATCAACATACCCACATATATTGTCAAGCTCTGTTTGTGAGAGGGCCTAGGAGCAGCGATGCCTCAGTAGCAGTGAGCACACCTAGTGCTCAGATCTTAGTTTCTAAATACCCATTCTCCCATCAAAGGAACCAGGGCTCCTTGGAGAAGTAGTTGATTCCAGAGATCGGGTAGGAAATATACAAGATGAGTCTGGAATAATTGGTGGTGCCAGAAGGTGAGGCAGTGCTCAAGACATGATGGGAGTGGGGTTGTGGAAAGAACACAGAAGTCAAGCTGGAGGAATTCCAAAAGACCAAATCAGAGACAATTTGAGCCACAAAATAAATAGCAATAGTACTGAGTTTAACTCATGGGATAAAATAAATAATCAAAACAAACAAACAAATAAATAAATAGGGGGGGGGGATAGCCCTTCCTTACAGTAAAATTTCAATTAGACAGAGAGAGGGAATTAGTTACAAAATCACAATTAGGCACACCCCATGCTAATGATTGTTGCAGACAAGAGCCACCAATGAATGCTAAAATTAGTGCACAAAAATTTCAGGAGAAACCTGATTTCCACAGTCTTAAGGAATCTTCCCTTAGATATTTATTACAAAGATATTTATACAAAGGAAAGAATAAAAGCTTTACAGTGGGGAAACCCAGCAGGCAGCACTTTAACCAAGCAATGAAGGTTCACTTTACCAGTGACAGCAATAAGACATGTCAGTGTCATGAACACTCTGATACCAGGCACTGAGAAGGGCACTACATCCCACTAGGACAGTCTTGCCAGAAAAATACGTAATTCAATACGCTTAATTCCAATCATGAGAAAATAGCAGATAACCCCCAAGTGAGGACTATCCTACAAAACCCAAACAAAATCAGAAAGACAACAGCTCAGTACTCCAAAATGTCAAGATGTTAACATTAGGAGAAACTGGGTGAGGGGGATATAAGAACTCTGTAATATTTTTGCAAAATTTCTGTTAAATCTAAAATTAGTACAAAATTTACAGTTTTAAAAACAAATATGACAGGCTTTTGAGCCAGCCTGCCTGGGTTCAAATTCCAGACTATGTGACCTGCGGTCAGACTCTTCATCTCTTTGAGCCTCAGTTTACTCTTTTGTAAAATGGGAGGAACAATAGTACTTACAGCTTAAGGTCCAATAAGAGGTTAAATGAGTCTTCCATCTGAATCACTTGTAAGAGTATATTTGTTATTATTATCATTATTGTGTAGGCCAAACAAAGGACAGCTGTGATCTCACTGGGTTTTCACAGTGAGATGGGTTTTATTTTTGTTCCATTTTACAGAGGCCTCCAGGCAAAGTGCCTTGTCCAAGGTCACTTAGCCAGCAAATGCCAAAACCAGTTCATTCATGTGGTTTCAGATTCTCATTGCAACTAACCCTTAAGAAACGACCTTAAAAGTGTCAAGGACACAAAAAAATAAGCAAAGACTGAGGAATTGTCACAGATAGGAGGAGTAATTAAGGAGACTTAAAAAGATATAAATCAACGCCTCTCTTCACTATATTCCTTTTCTTTTTTAAGGTGTAGTTATTTTTCATGAAAAATGTCATCTACCTTACTACTGAATGGGTTTATTATTGCTCATTTTTAATGATTGAACCAATATTTTTAAATGCCTCCATTTTAGTTTCTGTTATGGCAACTATTATGGATATAACTCACATAAACTGAAGCTCTCTAAGGTTCTTATAATTTTTTTAGCTGTGCCAAAGCGTCCTGAGACAAAAACGTGTGACAACCACTGCCACACGCCAAGTTCCCTTTTGCTGCTTCGCAGGTGATATTTCACTTACTCCTCACTGTGAGGTCGCACTAATATTACCCCATTTTCCAGATGAGGAGGCTGAGGCCAGAGAGGTTAAGTCATTGCCCAAGTTCACACGGCAGGTAAGCAGCAAAGCTGGGGTTAAAACCCAGGAAGTCTGGGTGCAGAGGGTCCAGAGTCCAAGGTCTTACTACCTCCTTGCACCTCCACCCTAAGATCAAGGACCAGGAGGGAGCTTTGTGGGAACACAATGAGCACTCACCCAATGATCGAGGACAACAGCAGCCCCCTTAGGAGAGCGCTTACTATAGGCTGGGCTCCGGAATCATTTCCCACACAGCCAGATGCGCCGCTGCTTATAATCCCCATTTAACAGAGGTGGACAGATGAGGCTCAGGAAGAACCACCAGCCTAGACTCCCATAGCAATCAGTGTGGGATTCCTGAGCCTCACTGGGAAATGCCCAGGGAGAGGTCGCAGACATTTACCTGGGTAGGACAGGGGCAGTGCTGGGAGCCTTTGGGGACCCCTGGACCCCCAGGGAGAAAAAGAGGAGCAGATAGCAGCAGGACCAGCAGGGACGAAGGGAGCACATGGTAGAGGGAAGGTGGGGAAAAGAAAGGGGAAGGGAAAGGGTGTAAAGTGTATCAGATCCCTTCAGAACAGCAGGAGCGGCTGGGGAGGATGGGGAAAGAAGGCGGATCAGGCAAAGTCACACGGAGGGAGGGAGGACGGCAGGGAGGTCTTCACAGGGATGGTTATCCAGATGCCGGAGAAAAAACAAAAACAATCATCACTACTGAGAGGCAAATGCCCTCTGAGCCTCCCTGGCTGCTAAGCACTTTACATAGATTAACTCATGGGAACCTGACGACATTCCTCTGTGTGGTGGCCACTGTGACCATCCGCCCCATATCACAGGTGAGGAAGCTGAGCAATGGAGTGATTCAGTTGCATGGCTCAGGTGTGATGGAGCGGGGATTGGAACCCAGGGGTCCTGGCTCCAGAGCCCTTGCTCTTATCCACCTCTCACTCTCAATGCAAGAGGTTTGGGAGTGGGGCTGGGGTGTCTCAGTGTAGGAAGTCGCCTTTGGCAACCCCATCCCCAGCATTCCACCCTGCCCTCAGAGACGTCATCGCCCTCTACTCCATCCTCCAACCTTCCATTTCCATCGTAGTAACCCCAATCCTCCCCCTCCATCCCCAGACCGCCCAAGAATTCCACCCCACCTGGAGCAGCCCCGTCCTCCTTGTCCCCTACCCAGCATCCCATTCTGCCTTTAGTGACCCCAATTCCTCCCCATCTCCACCTGTCTCCCCTGGCCCTGCACCTGTATACCCACCCTCCTTCTCCCCAGCCCTTCCCCTCCCGCTCCAGTCCGGTCTCCAGCTCATCGAGGACCTGCCTGCCTGCCGGGGCAGAGCCAGGCCGGGACCGTCAGTCCAGGGGCCAGGAGCTGGGGCTGGAGGTTCCCTCCAGGTCCCTGGCTCACCCTCTGGGGCGCCAACTCCCAGCATGCGCGTCTCCGGGCACCAGTGCGACAGCAGTATTTTATGAGTTTGTAGGTGCTGAGACATCCCGCCACCCACAGCTGTCCCAGCCCCGGAAGAGCCTGCCTTCTCCAGGTGACGGCCTCCCCAGACAGCTGGAGCTCCGGGTTCCACAGGTCCGGCCGGTCTTGGGCGGCCCATGCCCACGCGCCCACCTCCCTCCCCCCACCCCCCCCACCCCCACCCCCCGCCTCCCCGGGCTGGACGAGGGAAGGGGGACCTAGGTGCATTTGATAAGCTGCTGCCGCCAACTCCAAGCCGGCCTCCAGGTGAGCGCCCGGACAGGAGGTCTATGCTAGTCCCCCAGGAGCCCCACCCCGCAGCTACGGAGCCCCCAGGGCACTGACACCGGCCCCCAGCTCTGGCCCTGCCGGATCCCGAGGTACCCAGGTGTGCTGGCACCTGCGCCTGCGACCGAGGTGGGTGTGGGGACATTCTCCCATCCCTTCCCGCGGCGCCTGCTATGTATTCTTGGCAGTTGCTTCCGCCTTCCTCACCCTGCAAGCTTAGTCCCCGCCGGTTCCTCCTCAGGCCCCCGGGCATGCAGAAAACAGAAAATCAGAGTGCAGCGAATGACAGTGCTGCTCCTGAGTTGTGCGCCCTAGGCCGGTTACTCGACCTCGCTGGGCCTTGGTTTCTTCACCTGTGAAATGAGGGTGATAACAGTATGGACACTATGGGCCATTGTGAGGATTAAACCAGTTGACACATGAAATTTCACGCTGAGAACAGGGACTGGCCCAGAGTAAGGGCTGGATAAGAATCAGCTGTTATTTTTATTATTATTAATGCATGAGTTCCAGAAATTGCCCTGGGGTCTAGGTGGGAGCAAGTGAGAATTTTCTCTGTAAACCTTTGTGAGCTGTTTAAAGGTTGTGAGTGGCTTGCTGCAAAATACCCTTGGGTATTTTCCCAGAGCAGCAGGAAAAGTCAGAGGGTCCAGGTTTTAGTTGTTTCGTCTTCCTGTCTGCAGATAAAATGACTCCACGGTTTGGCTTTGTCAATTCAGGTATAGCAGTGCCTGCAGATGGGGGACCCTGATTCCATAGACTGACACTGAGGGTGTAAGGGTGGTTCAAGATGGGCTTTTGCATTGTTTGGATTTTTTTCCCCACCTCCTGGAGTCTCCATTACAGCTTAAAATGTAATAAAAAGCAACTCTCTTGGCCATACTCAAATACCCTCAAGACCCTGCTCACCCTCAGCAATTTTAACTTCCCTTTAGTTCTAGTTTTTCTGGTGGTCTTCCAGGAGCTGTGGTTACAAACGTTTTTTTTGCTAAAGTCACCTGTGGCAGGCTGGTGAAGCCCTTCTCCAAATCATGTTTTTACATGCATTAAAAAGAAAAAAAAAACAAAAAACAAAACCACAGGATACAAAGGAAACGGATGCTATTGAATTACAGATACACGATTTATTTTGGATATGTAATACAGTAATATATGTACTTCTTTATCAGTGCATTAAATTTCAAGATCTAGGGACAGGTCCAAAAATTATAGTAATTTAGAAATTTTGTTGAGTGTATAGACGATGTTTGAGAGTCTTGTGACGACTACAGTGGGGTTTGAAAACAGCTGTAATTTCTTCTCATGACAAAGCCAGAAATCTGCTAACTGTCCTGTGGTTGGCCCTTCCAACACTCGCCCCCACCCACCATGGCAGAAGGACCTGGTAAATTTCAATTACAGCAACAGTTCATAAACATTACTCTCTTGAAAATTTTTGAGGACCCCAGAGAGCTTTGGTATGTGTGGGTTATATCTTTTAATATTTACCGTGTAAGAAAATAAAACTGGGAAGTGTTTTTTTCTTTTTTCTTTTTTTTTGGCTGTGCTGCACGGCTTGTGGCATCTTAGTTCCCCGACCAGGGATTGAACCTGGGCCCTCGGCAGTGAAAGCACTGAGTCCTAATCACTGGACCACCAGGAAATTCCCAAAATTGGGAAGTATTTATTTATTTATTTATTTATTTATCTCTGGCTGCGTTGGGTCTTTGTTGCTGCACACGGGCTTTCTCTAGTTCTGGCGAGCAGGGGCTACTCTTCATTGCAGTGCGCGGGCTTCTCATTGAGGTGGCTTCTCTTGTTGCGGAGCACGGGCTCTAGAGCACAGGCTCAGTAGTTGTGGCGCATGGGATTAGTTGCTCTGCGGCATGTGGGATCCTCCCGGACCAGGGCTCAAACCCGTGTCCCCTGCATTGGCAGGTGGATTCTTAACCACTGCCCCACCAGGGAAGTCCAAACTGGGAAATTTTTAAAACACAAGAATACACGTGCATACATTTCATTAGCCATCACAGTGATGATGTCATCACAGGTCAGGTAGCCTCCAAAGAGTGAAAAGGAGGAACACATACTAGTATTATTATAAAAATAGTTTGGGTCCCAAACCACGTTTTGAGGACCATTGAGTTGAAGGGTTGTCAAAGGAAAATTGTTTTTCCAATCGAAGTTCATGCAGCCCCTGAATTCCATCTGCCAACTCAGGTTAAAAAATCCCACTGGGGGACTGCCCTGGCTGTCCAGTGATTAAGACTCTGCGCTTCCACTGCAGGGGGTGCAGGTTCGATCCCTGGTCGGGGAACTAAGATCCTGCATGCTTCGCTGCCTGGACAAAATATTTAAAAAAAAAAAAAAACCCTACTGGAATTGTACCTTTTTGTCCCTGATGTAGTGGAAGAGGAGTCATAGCTCGCTTATGGCCCCTTTCCCCTGTCCTGATCATAAACATGGCCCTCCCCTACTCTCGGGACAGCCATAGAATCATTTCTAGTTTCTCTTTTTAGATACATTTGTGTTTTGAGAAATATACTCCCATTTCCCTATTTCTTATTCCCTCCTCGGAGAGAAGAATCTTGTGTGGTGAACAGAGCATCTACTCTGGGGCCAGATGGCCTGCATTTAGATCTAGCTCAAGCATTGACCAGCTTAGGGAAATTATTGAGCCTCACCGCGTCTCAGTTTCTCCATCTGTTAAATGGGGATATTAATAGTAACTGTCTTAAAGGGTTGTTGTGAGGATTAAACCAGGTAATAGATATAAACCACTTAGAACAGTGCCCAGCACAGAGCAAGTGCCACACACATCCCTTCCAATTACTATTATACCCTAGACCTCCAGTCTGCCCAGTTTGTAAGATAAGGCTATGATGAACCTACTTTTCCAAGTCATTTTTAACTATTTAAACTTTTTTTTATTATGAAATATGACATACATATAGAAAAGTACCTGAAACATAAATGTTCCACTTAATGAATTATGACAAACACACTTGTGTACCCACCACCCAGGTGAGGATACAAATCTTCCCAGGTTTCCACAAACTCCCTCCTGCCTCCTTCCTGCCTCCTATGGAAGCAAGGACATGGTCAGGGTTGAAAGGCTCTAGGAATGCAGGGATTCTGGCCTAAAGAGTGTAAGAAAGAGCTGGTCAGAAGACAAGTCCTACATCCACCCTATTAATCCCACACATGATCCTTTAACACAAGCAGAGAAATTCCTGCTCACACTTTCCTGCATTCTCTGGTTAAGAATTGCATTTGTGGTCATGATCAACGAAGCTCAGTCAAACCTTTGAGAGTCACCAGTAGCTGGTGGTCACGATGGCCCAATGGATGAGGCAGTGTCATGAGTACCAATGTCAGCAGAGCTAAGTAAATGGCCTTTGAGATCAGCAGAGGCAAGGACAGTGAGTAATAACAACATCACTGCCTCTTTCGGGTGATGATGAGGTCTGTTAAATTAGCCAGACAGGACACATCTGGCAATAGGTGCTTGGACGTCCCAAAGAATCTCACTGGCAGGGGTTGAAAGATAAGCAAATACCTAAGTACCTCTTCTCTACCTATTATTCTAAATCTTCATTGGTAAACCACTATACCTCACATGGGTCCATGAATTTTGTAACACATTTTTCCATCAAATCATCCGATAGACAGGGACTCCATAGAAAAAAATATTAGCCTGAGAGTCCACACACCCTCAGGGTGGCTCTGCAACCCACACCCATTTCTCCACAAATCCCATCAGCTCCGATTACCGATCTTTTCAGAACCCGTCCACTTGGCCCTTCCCCAGTGACCCTGCCCTGGTCCAGTCCACCTGCTTCTCCTGACACTTGTATCATCTCTCTCTCTCCTCCTGCCTCCAAGGTCTGTTCCTACGAGCAGCAGAGGACACCTGTGAACGTCTGAGTCAGGTGGCATCCCTTTACCTCAGGAGCACTATTTCATCAACCCCTCTCAACTCGCCCTTGATGTAGGCCTTGCTACCATCCCAATTTTCAAAATGAGAAAATGAAGCTTGGGGAGGGCAGCAGCCTGCCCAAAGTCACACAGCTGAACCTCGGTCCACAGGGAGGAGGCTCCTGAGCCCGCCTCTAACCTGCTGTGCGGGGCATCTGATCAGGGCAGTGACTGGAGGCAGCCTGGCTCTCCGGGGGCAAGTAGAGGCAGGTCTCAGGCCCTGAGCCCCAGGCCCTTCTCCACCAGCAGTCCGTGAACTTGGCATGGAGCCTAGAGGAACCGTTAGCATCAGTTCTGAAGCCGAGACTGCCAGGTCTCAAACCTTAGCTGGGACAAACCAAACACTCCATATCTGCCCCCTCCCTCCAATGCCACTCCCCACTCCCAGCCACCGTCCTGGGAAGGCACACGCTTTGGGTTACGTTCTCCTTTTTCTACATATGTTTGGCCCACAGTTATTATTTTTTTTAAATCTTTTTAAAAAATTAATTATTTATTTTTTGGCTGCGTTGGGTCTTCGTTGCTGCACGTGGGCTTTCTCTAGTTGCGGCGAGCGGGGGCTACTCTTCGTTGCGGTGCGCGGGCTTCTCATTGCGGTGGCTTCTCTTGTTGCGAAGCATGGGCTCTAGAGCGCAGGCTCAGTAGTTGTGGCGCACGAGCTTAGTTGCTCCGCCACATGTGGGACCTTCCCGGACCAGGGCTCGAACCCGCGTCCCCCGCATTGGGAGGCGGATTCCTAACCACTGCGCCACCAAGGAAGTACCTGGCCCACAATTGTTATATACCATTGTTTTATTTTTTAAGTTTTATGGAAATGATATATTGTACTCACCAACCCACAGCTTCATGTTTGCCCTGAGGATGTGCTTTTGGATTAGTCCATATTGTTACCTGGAGATCTTGTCCCTTGTGTGTCAATACTTAACTCTTCTTTGATGCTCTTCAATAACAGTTTTTAAATTTTTCATGAAGTATTGCATATCTTTTGTTGGATTTATTCTGAGCCACCTTAAGATTTTGTAAACCGAATTTTAAAATTTTTTTAATAAAAAATATTCTTAAGTAATAAAATGTCACATTTCACCATCTTAACCATTTTTGAGTTTAATAATGTTAAGTACATTCACATTGTTGTGTAACCCATCTCCAGAACTCTTTTCAACTTGTACAATTGAAACTCTGGACCCATTAATCAGTCTCCCCACTGCAACCCCCAGCAACCACCATTCTACTTGGCCTCTATGAGTTTCCCTACTCTAAGAACCTTATATAAGTGGAATCATACAGTTTTTGTCTTTTTGTGCCTGGCTTATTTCTCTAATGTCCTCAAGGTCCATGCTGTAGCATGCATTGAAATTTCTTTCCTTTTTAAGGCTGAGTAATATTCCACTGTGTGTAAACACCACATTCTGTTTATCCAGTCATCTGTCGAGGGACATGTGGGTTACTTCTGCCTTTTGGCTGTTGTGAATAATTCTATGAACATGGGTGTACAACTATCTCTTCAAGACCTTGCTTTCAATTCTCTTGGGTATGTACTCAGAAGTGGAATTGCTGCATTGTATATGGAATTTAATTTTTTTGAACTTTGAACTTTAACACACACACACACAAGGAGAGAAAATGGCATAATCAAACCTCATGTCCTCATTGCCCAGATTCAGCAATTACCAGCTTGGGGCCAATCTCATTTTTTGTTTATATATTTGTTTTACCTTTTTATTGAAGTATAATGTACACACAGAAAAGTGTAACCCGACTCCGTCTATAACCAGCCACAGAGTGAGAAAAGGCACTTACTCCTTTTCGTCTGGTTTATTTCCCTTATCCATAGCCTTCTAAAGTCCGTCCATGTTGTTGCACATGGCTGTAGCTTACTCTACAGGACCCCTCCAGAAGAGAGCCTTTTCTGAAATAACCATCATACAAGGTGGAAATCCCTTTGCTACTGAGTCTAATTTAGTTTTGAAGCATAAAAGCAAGTCATCTGGGAATTTCCTGGCAGTCCAGTGGTTAGGACTTGGCCCTTTCACTGCGGGGGCCCGGGTTTGATCCCTGGTCAGGGAAGATCCTGAAAGCATGGCCAAATAAATAAATAAATAAATAAATAAATAATTTAAGCAAAAACCTTAAAAAGAAAAAAGCAAGTCATCTACCAGCATTTTTGTAAAAGCATCAGTGTAAGACTATAATTGTCTATATATGCAAAAGACTGAAAAAGAAATTTGTTGTGACATACAACATTTTAAGATAACAGCTAGAATGATGACTGACATCATACCAGGACACTTGAAATTTTAAGAACTTCATATAATTTCTAGAACATTTATATTAATAACATTTACCTTTACAATGTAACTTAAGATTTATTATTACTCATTTGACATTGTTTTCCAGGTCATTTAATATACCAAATATACTAACTAGTTTAATACCTCTCTTTGGGATGTTCAGGGGCCCTCTGAAGCATCCCAGAGTTAGCTGGAGGTCAAAAGAACTTCATTTAGAATTTGATTTGAGAAAGTTTGTCAAAGATATCAAAATGTTTTAAATTTGGTCAAATAGAATCAGAAGTCACTGTGAGGCAATACTGATACATATAACCAAACTGTCAATAAAAGATCTCAAAGGCAAGTGCAGGAAGTCACTGGTAAAGAAACTTTACAATCTGTTATCAAAAGCAGATCCATATTTCAAGAAAACTTTGTCCTCTCAACAGAGAAAAAACCAAATTCTAGTTTTACATCATTTTACCTTTAATATTAAAATTCATTTATTTAATTAAATTCAATCTAAACTTAGTCTTGATCATGCATAAAACTCTCTTCTCAGTATTCCCTTTTAAAAATTAATTTCTAGAAATATATGCCATTTCATAGTACAATCTTTCAATAAAGCACAAAACATATCTATTAATAGTTTCAAACATATTTAGTCTCTCTGTAATAAGAGGTCAAGAGTAGGTAAACAGAGACTTCTTTAGCAATTAACGTTTTAGTATTTTATCTTATTAAAAATGATCTAGACATTCAATGAATTTCCAACGTTTAATTTGAGTTAGCAGAACTCTAAAGTTTCAAGCTGCCAAAAATCTGGAGAAACTGTTTGCAGGTAGACATACAATAAAACATATTATTCTTAAAGCATCACCCAAAAGCTTTTATCCCATTTATCTCTATTTTATTACTTGTGAAAATATCATCATACCATTAATTATTTGTTGACAAATTTTATAACATAAATAACATGAGCTTATTGACTTTCAGTAACCCTAGGTACAATAAAAGTATTATACTTAATGTTGATGACTCTAAAGACATGTCTATATTAATTAAACCATCAATTTAAACTTGTTTTTGGTCATTAAAGATTAATTCTAGATCACGTGATCTTTTAAAAATTTGGGTTAGTTTTTGGTAACATTTAGAAATATTTGATTTGTAAGCACTTGCTTTTAAGTCCGTTAAACAGAGCTCTTTTACAAATTAATTCTGATAACACCGTCTGGAGGTAGGGACATAGCATATTTATAACATACACACAGACATAGATACATCCAGACAGACACAGAGACCTCATAATTTTCCTGCTTGAACTTAAAAAGCCTCTTTCCCTTTTTTTCCTTCCTTTCAGTTTTAAGTTCTACTAACTGAGCTAAGGCTGTATTCTCAGATGATGTGGGCTGTGTTTACATTTCAAGGATGTAATAAACGTTATAACTTCAAGCTTTCTCCTAGGAATACTTTTTTTTTTTTTTAACTGGCTCCACCTCACGGCATGCGGGATCTTAGTTCCCCAACCAGGGATCGAACCTGTGCCCCCAAGCAGTGGGAGCGTGGAGTCTTAACCACTGGACCAACAGGGAAGTCCCTCCTAGGAATACTTTTATTCTCTTGGAGTCAGAATTTTGAAAAGGTGTTTTATCAAGCTGACTTTCTCTAAAATGTGAAAAGAGCTCCCTCCTGGCCATTTAAGAGTTAAGATAAGTGCTTTCGAGCATTGGCTTTGTTCCAATAGTACATGAAGCCAGGCAGAGTTCCCGCCAGTGGCTGCCCATCCAGGAGGTGTTTGGCCTTTGAGGCATAGTTTCCCATTATTAATTTGGCAGCCTAATTCAGATATGATCTGAACAACTTTCTGAGGGCGGTTGTGATGGGGCGAATGCGTGCTGCCTCTGAGTCTTGTTTACCAAGGGAGTTCTATCCTTGGGTTGGTTCGACTCTCTTACGTGTCTCAGTTTCTCCCTCCAGTGGTCTAAAACTGCCAGGGGTGCTCAGGGCACTACATGATCAGCCTTTATTATGCCCCGATGACAAGCAGAATTTACTTAATGATTGTAGTGGGATCCTCTGTGGGGCTGCTACAGGTCACGAGGATTGATTCTCAGACACTTCCCCTAGGTTCTCAGTCACCTCAGACCACCTCGTGGCCAGCAGGAACAGTTGTCCCTTTTCCTTCAGAGCTGAGCTGGCTCAGTTTCTCATTTCACTAGCAAACAGTTTGTTCAGACCATATACACATAATCTTTCCAATTTAAGCCAAATTTTAAAAAAGGACAAGACAACCCAATTCGCTCCAGATTTCCCCCTAGGTCCTTGCCTAGGAAATGTACCTGAACCCTTTCAGGACTCCAAGTCCCTAGAAAAAGAGATGGAGTAAAATCCAGGACAGCATTTAAGCAATGATGTCCGGATATCAGGAGAACTTGGAGAAGCACCTGAGGAATACCAAGAAGCTGGTGGGGCTCAGAGTTTCAGGGTGGGGGCCTCCTGGTGTCCTTTGGTGGGTGTCTCTGATATCCTGCAGACTACGCCAAGAAAATGTCGATGAAAATTCAATAAACTCTCAAGTTAAAAAAGAAAAAAAAAAGGGAATTTTCTTCAAGCCAAACAGGGTTATAATGCTGGAAGCAGATTCTCAGAAAGCTCTGAGAACTCTTCTGCCTGTTAGAAGTCGAAGGTACAGTCATTTACATTTTCTAGACAAAGGATTGTACAACAAAATGACATCTGATATTTTACATAAAGTTCACCAAGGATACCTAGTCCAGGTAAGAACGTACAAAACGAGCAGCAAGTCACCATGACCCCCACAGAGCTGGGAAAGAATTCTATTCTTCAGGAAGGTACATTGCGAACGTCAGAAGAAAGGGGAAAAAATGATCTTTACAATTGAGCAGGCACTGCCATCTCTGAGGAGCTCTGGTTGATTGCATAATGCAGGCGCACGTTACATTAGGGAGGGACAGAGGAGGCCCAAAAAAGCACACGGAGAGAATTTTATTTTTAATTTTCTCTTGTCCTGCCTCAAAATATACATTTTATTTCATCACTCCACAATCTCACTAACACGGATTTATTGTGATTGTTACTGGTTTCTTCTTGGGGTTTTATTGTTTGTTTGTTTAGCCATATGGCTTATCACAGGACACTAAGTACAGTTCTCTGGGCTATACAGTAGGACTTTGTTGTTTACCCATTCTAGATAAAATAGTTTGCATTTGCTAATCTCAAACTCCCAATCCTTCCCTCCCCTAACCCCCTCCCCCTTGGCAACCACAAGTCGGTTCTCTATATCTGTGAGTCTGTTTCTACTTCATAGATAAGTTCATTTGTGTCATATTTTAGATTCCATATATAACTGATATCATATGGTATTTATCTTTCTCTTTCTGACTTACTTCACTTAGTATGATAATCTCTAGGTCCATCCATGTTGCTGTAAATGGCATTATTTCTTTTTTTTATGGCTGAGTAGTATTCCATCGTATATACGTACCACATCTTTATCCTTTATCCGTCCATCTGTGGACGGACATTTAGGTTGGTTCCATGTCTTGGCTATTGTAAATAGTGCTGCAATGAACATTGGGGTGCATGTATCTTTTGGAATTATAGTTTTCTCTGGATATATGCCCAGGAGTGGGATTGCAGGATCATATGGCAACTCTATTTTTAGTTTTTGAAGAACCTTCATAATGTTTTCCATAGTGGCTGCACCAATTTACATTCTGCAGCACGGCCAAAAAAAAAAAAAAAAAAAATTGTACTGCTATGGGCAGCAGGGTGTGGTTTCTAAGATTTGCTTCAAATTGCCTGGAGGAGCAAGTGGGTGGGAGTAGAGATGAAACCAGATTGGTCAGGAGTTAACTGCTGGAGCTCGTTATACTCTTCCACTTTGGGATATGTTGGAAAACCTCAATAGTAATAATTTCATTGACAGTGTATGTATCGAAAAGAAATTTGGCCCATATAATAGTCAAGCCATCTCTCAGAATTCAGGATCTCCCCACCCAGATTGCTTATGGCCCTTTTCCCCTTCCCTGCTCTGTTTCCCATGGCACTGATCACCTACACTACACACTACTCAATTTCCATGTCACGTCCACTGCTCATCATGGCCCATATGAATTACAGTCTGATTTAATGTTTATTCCATAATAAAACTCTTTGAATCTTTTCTACAGTTGTGAAGAGGATTTGGGGGGTTGGCAGATTTTATTTTTAATGATTTCCCCAACAGTATATAACTTGCTTATTCTGTCTCCTGTTTACCATGTCTCTCCCCCTTGAAGGTAAGTTCCATGTGGGCAAGAAACCATGTCTGGTTTTACTTGCTGATATTGAAGAATTATATGTGTAGCACACATTTTATTTTTATTGGGTAGAGTTGGTATACAGATTAAAAGCAAGGATTCTAGATGCAGCCTGGTTAGGTTCAAATCCCAGCTCTGTCACCTGCTAGCTGTGTGAGCTTGGGCAGGTCACTTGACCTCAGTTTTCTCACCTGGGAAGTAGGGACACAGCAATATCTCCCTCAGGGGGTTGCTACCCTGACTGGTAGTAAGAGGCTCCATGAAGTTTGACTGGGGTTATTACTGGTTACAGCACTCATTTAGGGAGTCAGATAGAAATGCATTTGGCTCCTGCTGGAGCCTGCTTTCTCCTGTGCAATGATCTCTGAGTTAGTGATGCTGGATCCTTAAATGTGATAGGAATTTTTACAGGAACTAAGGAATATTGTTGCAGCAAAAATAGAAATGAAGTTTTCCCTCCCCTGAGAACAAGGAAAATAAAGGGAACAGTGAACAGGCTAGAGAAGAAACATAACCTGGCCTGAAAGAGTTAATCATGTTGCAATGTAAATAGAAGTGAGAGTTTTCTTTCTTCTTCTCCTGAGAGCAAGGAAAACAAAGGGAACAGCGAACAGGCTAGAGAAGAAACAAAACCTGGCCTGGAAGAGTTAATCACTCCTTGTTTTACTTTAACTGTCACTAATTTGTAGTAACTAGATTTGTACTTTACAAAGCGAACCTCACTCCCTGACACTATGTAATTTACATTCGGCACCTATCACCCCTAACGCTGTGAGTTACATCCCGCCTCTCACTCCCTAACCTTATTATGTCGCGGCACTTATATTCTATACGCCCCTTGTAACAAATCACCTCTTATAGTTTTTGCATTTCAGAGACAAGGTCAGCAGCCGATAAACCGGAGGCAAACGGACGCAATTACCAGGCTGCGGGACCCCAATTACCGGGCGGCCTGATGCCAGCTCTGACTGTTTTGAAATAATGCAAAGGAAAGGAAGAATGCCAGACCTTCACTGCTTTGATCCTTATCATATACCCCGGACTTTGAGTCCCACATATAAAATCTTCCCCGATTCCCAAGGATTCCCACAGTTCTTGAGGCGCTAGCCTGCTGTGTCTTCCCTTCTGCCTGGCCGAAAAATAAAGCTATCCCTGTCTTCCTCCAAAATCCCTGTCTCCGTATTTCCGTTCGGCCTCGGTGCACAGGCAAGCCGATATTTCGGCAACAATATGAGGCCTCCCGTCCGGAGGCCTGACTGAATAACAGGAGTTGTTCAGCACCAAGGGCCTTACAGCCTGGTTAGGTACACTCCAAGGGGCCACTGGGGCGGACGAAGAGCGAGAGACTCTGCATCCTGGCGTTCCTACCCCCTCCCTCTTCTGCGGATTCTGTTCGGTAGTTTCCTGGCGTTTGAATACAGCCCAGAGGAGAGCGTGTCTGGAGATTACAGGAGGCGGGGACGGGAGGTGCTGGCCCGTAAATCGCGGCGAAGCAGAGGGAGGAGGGTGCAGGTCAGTGAGAAGGGAGTGGCGCGCAGAGACTGGCAGTTAGAGGGAGGATGGGGCCGCAGGGTGGTGCTGACTATTAAGAAGGGAGGGGCGGGTGAATTAAAAGCGGGGGAGGAAGAGATAAGGGCACGTGAAGCAAGGTGATGGCCCACCCAGGAGGAGCGCTGGCTGAGATGCAGGGTAGGACTCGGGGGTCCGCGCGGCCCCAGAGCCGGTTGGCTGTCCAGGGCTGTGGGGCGCATGGTGGAGAGGGGAGGGGATGGGAGCCCGGCAAGGACAGGTTGGGAGTTTGGGGACTTGAGGACAAGACTGGGGGTGGTGAAGATGGGGAGGCGGCTGACGGGGTCTGGGGGCTGACAGTCTTGGGGTGTGGCTGGCAGGGGCGGGGCTGATGGAGGCTGCAGGTCTCTGACATCTTGGCACTGGCTGTCCCGCAGTCGCAGCGGAGCCTGGCGAGAAGACCTCCTCCAGGGGCCAGCCTGTCGGGATCCCCTTGCTAGAGCGGGAACCCGAGGAGGCGCTGGGCCTGAACCGACTGCCAGCCGAGCTGCTCGAGATGGTGCTGAGCCACGTGCCCCCTCACGTGCTGCTCGGGCGCTGCCGCCGGGTGTGCCGGCGCTGGCGCGCCCTGGTGGACTGCCAGGCCCTGTGGTTGAGCATCCTGCCCCGGAAACACGCCGCCCTGTGGCCCATCGTCAGCACCTACCTGCCCGCCGCCGACGACCCCAGGCCCTGCGTCCTAGGCCGCTTCTGCGAGCGCAGACCCATAGGACGCAACCTCCTCCGGAGCCCCAGGGGCCTAGGTGGGGAGCCCAGGAAAGGGGTCCTCCTGTGACCCGGTGGGAGGGTGCGGAGGCCTGCGACCAACCTCTAGGGTTTGGAGGGCGGGGCGGCGATGGACCACAGGGGAAACCCCTGGGACTTATACCTGAGCTGACAGGTGGAGGAAGAACTTGGGCACAAAATTTTGTTATTTAACAGATGGCTTCCAGAAACAGCCTATGCTGAGCGGTGGGGACGGCTGGACAAAGGAGGGAAAATGCAAGGGCATGCCTGCAGCTCCTTGTGATGTCCACTTCCTACCTACTACCTACCTGGTTACAGGTAAATGTCCCTCCCCATTCCCCGAGGACAGGGGTGTGGGGGTGAGTACTTCCCTGTTCTCTTGACCTTTCTCCCTCTTTCTTAGGTGGTTTCAAAAGAAGGAAGTGTTGGACCTGGAGGAGGAGGGTTTCTGGCCAGAACTCCTGGATAGTGGAAAGATTGAGATTTGTGTCTCTGCCTGGTGAGTGTGATGATAAAAACTGCCCTTTGGCTGAGCGCTGACTGACGGCGAGCACAAAGCCAGTGCTCTGAAGTTTGAGCTGTTTCAGCATCCTTCGTGATCCTTGATCCTGTGGGAAAGTGTATTTTGAGACCTCAAATTGAGAAGTTCAGAAAGGGAGGTGACTTCCCCTGGTGGCACAGCTAGGGATGGCAGGACCTGGCATGAGGCTCATACTTGTCTGACCCTTGTGCGCTGTATGATGGTCTTGAAACTGAGGTCCATGAAGACTTTCCAAGGGATACATGGCCCAGATAATTTTAAGGGAGGCAAATTACAAATTCTCTACACTTTTATTTTCCCTGTTTTCAAATTCATCAGCTACAGATCACATCTATGGTGGAAGTATCATTGGTTATGCTTTCCCAATTCCTATCTCTCAGCCCTCCAGTTTTACAGAAAAAAAAAAAAAAAAAAAAAGCCCCTCACTAAGATGTATGGTCCACAGATGTAAAGACCTCTGGGGAGACAGGCAAAGTGACCATTTGAAATTTCAGCCTTAATCAAGACATCTTAAACCCCCCCCACCCCCGCCCCGAAAACCCATCTCATTAGGAGTTGTATTTACAATAAACTTCTGTTTTTCACTTAATCATTTATAAATTATTGGAGCACATTTGTGTTGCTTAGAGCAATGGTGTAGCTTTTCATTGTAATAATCTGCGATTCCCAATTTTGCCATACATCACCCAGGAACACTGAAAACTCTTGATGCCTGAGTCACACATCATATTCATTAAATCGGAGTGTCTGGGGTGAGAGAGTCAGGCATCAACATCTTTGAGAAGTTTAGAGCCAACTGCAAGGTTAGAGGGCACAATTCCAAAACCACCCTCAGACTCAGTAATTGACTAGAAATATACAGAACTGAATGAAAACTCTTATTACAGGGAAAAGATACAGACTAAAATTAGCCATGGGAAGATCACAGGGCAGCATCCAGGAGAAGTATCCAACACCAGACTTCCATTGCCCTCTCTCTGTGGAGTCAGGACACCTGACTCTCCTGGCCTCCATGGGTGACAGTAGGCATGGAATATTGCCAACCAGGGAAGCTCGCCTGAGTTTATAGGAGCTTTATCATGTGTATCATCTCAGCCTCCAGGTCAACCGATACTGTGTGATTCATCCTAAGTCATATTGTTGGTCTTCCTGGAGCGGCTAGCCCCCATTATAGACTATCTATATGGATGTGGCCAGCTCCCACCAAATCACACTGGCAGGCTGTCCGCTATGACCCAAGTCTGCAGGTAAACAAGGTTATTCCTGTCAGACATAACATTCCAAGGGTCCAGAGATTACATCCCAGTAGCAGAGGGCAAAGACCACAGCTTTGGGCAAGCCAAAATTTTTTTCTACACGATATCTTTTCAAGAATGAAGATGATTCCAATCTGCAGCTATAACTGGAACCTCTAGTAGGTAAGAATCTAAAAGAAAAGATGTTGACACCTAGAGCTTTATGGTCACAAGAAAATTTTAAATTTCTAATTATATTCTTTGTGTGTGTGTGGTTGGCACAGAACAGCATGAAAGATAAGTCCAAAGAACATAATATTATTATATAAGAACAAAATCTGGGAGAAGTAGAATGGACATCTAAGTCTAAGAAGTGGAGTGATGTGAAGTCTCTGTAAAGGAAGTTACTTCTTTGTGTATTTATATAGCCAATTACTCTTGTTTTTAAAATTTTAATTTCTAATATCAAAAATGCACGTATCTTGGGTGTACAATTCAGTGAATTATGACAAATTGAACACTTTCACTTACACCAAGAACAGGATGTTGCCAGCAATCCCCACCCTCAGCATCCCTCATGCCCCATTCCCCATCACTTCCAACACAAGGGTACCACCATCCAGAATTCTGTTACCATAGATAGATTCCCCTGGATCCTTTTAAACGACTGATAAGAAAACTGTATCTTAAAACATCACCATTGTACACATTGGAAATGACATCTTTTGCTACCAGTGAAATATGGAATGAGAAATAATATGGGAGGAGGTACGTTGAAGAGCACAGCTCTAGGTCATTACTTCTGAATGTTCATGCAGACCAGCTGGGGAGCACATTTAGCACAGATGGAGTCATTGGGTATGCAGAGGGGCCAAGCTCCCAAGTGACACTGGTGGTGCTAGTTCTGGGGACCACAGCACCATTTTGGGTTTGTATACATGGGAAGGCCACTCAGGTGGGGGAGGCAGACCCCCAAAGAGAATGGGTGGCAAATCCAGCCTTTAAGGTTTCCCTTCTCCCACAGCTGGATGGAACAAAGAGGCACTAACCGTATACGTATATATCAGCTAATTGTGCAAATTCTAGACGTCAGCCAGGCTGTCCTGCATCACTTCTCTTCGAATCCTTTTCCCATCCGGCGGTGGAGGAGAGTCCCCTTTGAGGTCAGTCTCTGTGGGGAAAGGGGTTTGGGGAAAGGACAGTGGGGCCTATGCTGATCTATTGCTGCATAACAAACTGCCCCCAAATTTAGTTGGTTAATATTGACAGCAGTCATTTTCTCACCTCTCATGGGTTCTATGAGTAGGGCTCTGCTGGGAGTTTCTGGCTCTGGTCTCTCATGTAGTTGCATTTCAGACACAGGCTGGAGCTGAAGGCATGTTGGGGTGTGAGTGTGTGTACAGCAGCTGGTAGCTGGCCAAGCAGCTCTTGGTTTAGTCTCAGAGCTTGGCCTTGGGATCTCTCTGCTTGGTGTAGTTTGGGCTTCCTCATAGCATGGCGGTTTCAGGGCATTCAGATTGCTTCTTGGTGGCTCAAGCCTCCACCATGAGGCTTCGGGAGAAACCAGCAGAAGCTGTATTGCCTTTCTGACCCAGCCTCGGAAATCACTTGGCAAAAGTCACTCAGCATCACTTCCACCACACTCTTGGTTACAAGGAAATCCACCCAGATTCAAGGGGACAGAAATTAGACTCCACTCCTGGGTGAG
Source organism: Eubalaena glacialis (assembly GCF_028564815.1). Classification (NCBI taxonomy): domain Eukaryota; kingdom Metazoa; phylum Chordata; class Mammalia; order Artiodactyla; family Balaenidae; genus Eubalaena; species Eubalaena glacialis. The sequence goes on along the minus strand of NC_083733.1, from coordinate 56,252,205 downwards.
GAGTGGCATGATTCTAGAAGTACATGTGGAACTGGAGACATTGTTGCAGCCATCTATGGAAAATACACCTGTCAGAAGGCCCCCAACTCAGCTTTTGAGGGGAAGGCTATGTCACAATGAGGCTTACTTTTTTCTGTCTGTAGGCCAGCCACGTGTTCTCCAACCTCAAGAAGGGCGTTCGCTTTGTGTCTTTTGAACAATGCGTGTCGAACCTGGAGCTCGGGAATGAGCAATATGGAGTCCCTTTTACCAACTCCAGTGTGTTTGTGCGGGTCTGTCTGTCCTAGTCGTGGGCTGTCCTTGCAAAACTACCTGACCGTGCCTTCCAGGAGCTGGGCCCATTGGCTGGGCCACCTCGATAATCAAAGGCTTGTAGCTCCCTGGCATCCTGGGATCTCCTGGGTCCAGTCGAAGTTCTTGCTGGGCCCTGTCTTCAGGTTTTGAAAACTGCTAGAAGAAAGTTTCTGCTGCTTTCTAAGGCAGACCCTGTTCTACTGAGTGGAAACCCACAGTTGAGCACAGGGAAATGCTGGATCCTGAGAACTCCACCATCCCCCAGGGGCCCTCTGGTTCAGCCCCCGTGCCCTCTGCCCTCGTCTCCTCCTGTTTCTCCTGCAGAGGCTTTATTCGTCCTTTCCAGGAGGCCCTCTTTCACCTCTGAGCTAGAAGCTCATCCCTATGGCTGGGAAAATTCCAGCCCCCTTGGGTGGTGAACTTAACCTCATGGGGTTTCAAGCAAGACTGGGACCAGAACTCACAGCAGAAGGTCAAACAAGCATAAAAAATGTTTGGAGACAGAGGGTTCTGCCCACCCTGTGAACGGTGAAGCAGTCCCCTGAGCCCAACTCTGCTCTGAATTGTATGGCGTATAAAATTATTTTATTTTGAAATTCTTTTCAAACATGGAGAGACTAAATGAGCAATATATCTGCCGATCATAGGTAATAAATGTATCATTTTGCCAAAAGTGTCTCAGCTCTTTTTAATAGAAATACAGTGCTACAGCCTTGGTGACTACTTAGTTCACAGTAAGGAGCTGTCCCAGGTGAGGAGGGAAAACTGTACAGAAGAAAACACAATAGAAGGTGTTCTCCACTCAAGAGCATGGAAGTGTTAGCACCCCATTTCCCAAGCCCTAAGGAAATCATGGAGTCAAAGATGATCAATCAGGGTTAAAAGCATTAGGCAGGTGGTGGATGTGGGTACAGTGTCACAGTGACACCACATTGGTGACATTCTAGTCATGATGAGGGTGAGAGAGGACCACGCAATAGCAGGATCCGGCTGTCCTCACCCCAGTCCAGGGGTCGTGGCTAGCCTCACTGCTGCAGGATCCCTAAGGAGTTCCAGTCTCCTGATGTAATGCAGATGAAGCCTGCTGCTGCCTTTGATGTAACTACCCTGAACTGCCCCACCCACCTGCAGTACAAGCATGGGACACACCCACTGGGGACAGTGTTTTGCCAGTATCATCAAAAGGGGAGTGTGGGGCTTCCCTGGTGGCGCAGTGGTTAAGAATCCGCCTGCCAATGCAGGGGACACGGGTTCGAGCCCTGGTCACGGAAGATCTCGCATGCTGTGGGACAACTAAGGCTAGGCACCACAACTACTGAGGCTGCGCTCTAGAGCCCGTGAGCCACAACTATTGAAGCCCGCGTGCCTAGAGCCCGTGCTCCGCAACAAGAGAAGCCACCGCGATGAAAAGCCTGTGCACCGCAATGACGAGGAATCCCCTCTCACCGCAACTAGAGAAAGCCCGCGTGCAGCAGCGAAGATGCAACGCAGCCAAAAATAAATAAATTAATATTTTTTAAAAAGACTTTCAAATTGAGTGGCCTGTCCTTCAAGAGAAATCGGAAGGAGGGTGGGGTGATCCGTCTGCCTCGTCACCCACAGAGGAAGAGCAGGAGCGGGGGAGGTCGGTGCCTGGAGCGAGGAAGGCACTGCCCAGGGAGGGAAGGCTGCCGCCACCCCTGAGAGCCAGGAGCCCCAGGCCAAAGAGGCAGAGGCCGGTGCTGCCTCCAAGGGCGGAGACACAGAAGAGGCAGGGCCCCAGGCGCACAGCCATCCACTCCCTCGGGCCAGAGAGTGGCCCTACACCAGCGAGCGAGCAGAATGAGTGGGGGCAGGTGGGTGATCCCTAAGCTGCAAAAACTGTGCTGTCCTTGTGGTCACTGCCTGGACCTGGTGCCCTGGCTGCCTTCCTGTGCCCAGAAAGGAAGGGGCTGTTGTCCACTAGCCACGTTCCCTCTCCTCCTCTCCCCCCGGTGGATTCTCCCATCATCCTTCTGGTCTTCCTCTTAAGGCCAGTTGAAGATGGTCCCTTGCAGTTTCCCAAGTTAGGTTAGTGATGTGAAATACTCCTGCCCCTGTCCCTACCTCCTTCCCTGTCCCCACCTGTGCAGAAGGCAGTTGCTGGTTTTCTTCCCCAATTCTTTTCCAAGTAGGCTTTGTTTACTCCCCAAATCCCTGAGCCAGATGTGGTGGTGCCTACTCCCACACCCTGAGTGTCCAACCTTCCCCTGTTGAGTTTGTAGTCCCTTGTGCTGTGTCTAGTGGGACCTGGGCTGGAGAGGACACTGCCCCTGTCTAGGTTTTTATAAATGTCTTAACTCAAGTTCAAACCTCCAGCTTGTGAATCAGCTGTGTCTCTTTTTTGACTTGGTGAGCAAGTATGAAGCTCTGGGGTGAGGGAGGGGAGGTATGTAATGTGAAATAACTTCTTGTTGTCTTTTTTTTCCCCCCTCCCATTGTTGTAAATAACTTTTAATGGCCAAACCCCAGATTTGTACATTTTTTTTTTCTAACTGCTAAAACCATTCTTTTCCACCTGGTTTTACTGCAACATTTGGAAAAGGAATAAATGTCGTCCCTTTAAAAAAAAAAAAAAAAAAGACATGATGTTGGAGTGGGGATGCGGGGGGAGTTGAAAGAACCCAGAAGCCCATCTGAAGAAAATCAAAAGACCAAATCAGGGACAACCTGAGTCACAAAATGAATAGCAATAGTATTGGATTTAATTGGGGGGACAAAATATATATCAGTAACTCCATACTGATATAAAGAAATAATTGAGTAAATAAATAAATAAATAAATGGAGTGGGGAGGAACAGCCCTTCCTTACAGTAAAATTTCAATTAGACAAGAAAGAGAATTAGAAAATAACAAAATCACCATTAGGCAAACCCCATGCTAATAATTCTTGCAGACGAGATCCACCAATGAATGCTAAAATTAGTGGGCGAAAATTTCAGGAGAAACCTGATTTGCATAGCCTTAAGGAATCCACCCCCCACCCCCCGAGATATTTATTAACTACAAAGGAAAGAATAAAAGCTTTACAGTGGAGAAACCCAGCAGGCACCACTTTAACCAAGCAATGAAGGTTAACATCACCAGTGAGAGCAATAAGCCATGTCAGTGTCATAAACCCTCTGATACCATGCACTGAGAAGGACACTACATCCCACTAGGATAGTCTTGCCAGAAAAATCCAGAATCCAATTCACTTAATTCCAATCATGAGAAAACATCAGGTAAACCCCAAAGGAGTGATATCCTACAAAAAAACAACGGCTCAGGACTCTAAAATGTCAAGATGTTAACATTAGGAGAAACAGAGTGAGGGGGACAGAGGAACTTTGTAATATATCTGCAAATTTTCTGCTAAGTCTAAAATTAGTACAAAATTTAAAGTTCTAAAAAAAATATCAAGGGTTTTTCAGCCAGCCTGCCTGGTTTCAAATCCCAGACTGTGTGACCTGAGGTCAGACTCTTCATCTCTTTGAGCCTCAATTTACTCTTTTGTAAATGGAAGGAACAATAGTACCTACAGCTTAAGGTCCAATAAGAAGTTAAATGAGTTTTCCACCTGATCACTTGTAAGAGTATATTTGTTATTATTATTATTGTGTAGACCAAACAAACGACAACTGTGAGAACAACTTTGGGAGTGTTCCCTCCTCTTCAATCTTTTGGAAGAGTTTGAGAAGGATGGATATGTTTGGTAGAATTCCCCTGTGAAGGCATCCTGCCCTGGACTTTTGTTTGTAGGGAATTTTAAAATTACACAGTCTATTTCACTTCTAGAGTGATAGGTTTGTTCAAATTATCTATGTCATCCTGATTCAGTTTTGGTGGGCTGTATGTTTCTAGAAACTTGTCCATTTCTTCTAGGTTGTCTAATTAAATTATATGGGTTTTTTTTTTTTTTTTTGAGCCAATGGTCTCCACCTTTCTCTTCCTGAACATGACTGTCTCATATTCCTCCTATCAAAATTCCTCCAGTTGACCCAAAATTATCCTCCGGAGTTGAATTGTTCAAACCAGTATCTACTCCAGGACCACACACTACATGTGGTCATGACTCTTAGGTCTGTTTCAATCTGTCACACTCCCCTTTTGAGGATACTGGAAAAACGCTAACCCCTCTAGCTGTGTCTCCCTGCCAGGTGGGTGGGGCAGTTCAGGGTGGATACATCAAAGGCAGCAGCAGGCTTCATCTGCATTACATCAGGAGACTGGAACTCCTTAGGGATCCTGCAGCAGTGAGGCTAGCCACGACCCCTGGACTGGGGTGAGGACAGTCGAATTCTGCTATTGCATGGTTCTCTCTCAGCCTCATGACAAGAATGTCACAGATGTGGTGTCACTGTGACACTGTACCCACATCCACCACCTAATGCTCTTAACCCTAATTGATAATCTTTGACCCATGATTTCCTTAGGGCTTGGGAAATAGGGTGCTAACACTTCCATTCTCTCGACTGGAGAACACCTTCTATTGGTGTTTTCTTCTGTACAGTTTTCCCTCATCAACTGGAACAACTCCTTACTCTGAACCAAGTATTCACCAAGGCTGTAACATTGTATTTCTATTAAAAAGAGCTGAGACACTTTTGGCAAAATAATACATTTATTACCTATGATCGGCAGATGTATTGCTCAATATCCTCTCCGTGTTTGAAAAGAATTTAAAAATAACAAAATAATTTTATACGCCATACAATTCAAAGCAGAGTTGGGCTCAGGGGACCACTTCATCGTTCACAGGGTGGGCAGAACCCTCTGTCTCCAAACGTTTTTTTGAGCTAGTTGACGTTCTGCTGTGAGTCTTGGTCCCAGTCTTAAAACCCCAAGAGGGCTGGAATTCTCTCAGCCATAGGGATAAGGTTCTAGTTCAGAGGTGAAGAGAGGGCTTCCTGGAAGGGACCAATAAAGCCTCTGCAGCAGATCCAGGAGGAGACAAGGGCAGGGGGCACTGGGGCTGAACAAGAGGGTCCTGACATCGGGGAAAGGTGAGGAGCCCTCTCCCGATCCAGGATTTCCCTGTGTTCACCCCTGCGTCTCCACTCAGTAGAACAGGGGCTGCCTTGGAGAAGCAGAAGCTGGTAAATCTGATGCAGGAACTTTCTTGTAGTAGCTTCCAGAACCTGAAGACAGGGCCCAGGAAGATTTCGACTGGACCCGGGAGATCCCAGGATGCCAGGGAGCTACAAGCCCTTGATTACTGAGATGGTCCTGCCAATGGTCCCAGCTCCTGGAAGGCACTGTCAGATTGTTTGCAAGGACAGTCCTTGACTAGGACAGGCAAACCCAAACAATCACACTGGAGTGGGACAGAGAGAATCCATATTGCTCATTCCTGAACTCCAGGTCCCAGATGCACTGCTCAAAAGACACAAAGCGAACGCCCTTCTTGAGGTTGGAGAACACACGGCTGACCTGTAGGAAGGAAAAGAGGTAAGACCCATTGTGCCTTCAAAAGTTGAGTTGGGGGCCTACTGACAGTGGTATTTTCCATAGGTGGCTGCAACAATGTCCAAACAGAATCAGCAAAGAGGGAGGGGGAAGGGGCCGCCGGGAGCCAGAGTCTGTCGCTCCTCGTGCACACCAGTGGCCCCTTGGAGTCTCCCTAACCAGGCTGTAAGGCCCTTGGTGCTGAACAACTGCTGCTATTTGGGTCAGACACCTGGGCGGGAGGCTTCGTGTTCATTAGGTCGTATAAAATTCTCATCACCTTTAAGGATCCAGCATCACTAGCATGGAGATCATTGCACAGGAGAAAACAGGCTCCAGCAGAAGCCAAATGCGTTTCTATCTGACTCCCTAAATGAGTGCTGTAACCAGTAATAACCCCAGCCAAACTTCATGGCGCCTTTTACTACCAGTCAGGGTAGCAACCCCCTGAGATAGGTATGGCTATGTCCTCACTTCCCAGGTGAGAAAACTGAGGCCAAGTGACCTGCCCAAATCAAACAGCTGGTAGGTGACAGAGCTGGGATTTGAACCTAGCCAGGGTAGCTCTAGAATTCTTGCTTTTAACCTCTATACCAGGGCTTTCCTCGTGGCACAGTGGTTAAGAATCCGCCTGCCAATGCAGGGGACATGGGTTCGAGCCGTGGTCCAGGAAGATCCCACATGCCGCGGAGTAGCAAAGCCCGTGCGCCACAGCTACTGAGCCTGCGCTCTAGAGCCCACAAGCCACAACTACTGAAACCCGCGTGCCACAACTACTGAAGCCTGCGCGCCTATAGTCCATGCTCCACAACAAGAGAAGCCACTGCAGTGAGAAGCCTGTGCACTGCAACGAAGGGTAGCCCCTGCTCGCCGCAACTAGAGAAAGCCCACGCGCAGCAACAAAGACCCAACACAGCCAAAAATAAAATAAATAAAAATAAATAAATAAATTTATAACCCCTATACCAACTCTATCCAAGAAAAATAAAAGGGAAGCTACACATATAATTTTCAGTATTAGCAAATAAAACCAGAAATGGATTCTTGCCCACGTGGGACTTAACCTTCTAAGGGAGAGAGACATGGTGAACAGGAGGCATAGTAAGCAAATTAGATACTGTTGGGGAAATCATTAAAAATAAAATCCCCTGCCAACCCCCAAAATCCTCTTCACAAATGTAGAAAAGATGCAGTTTTATTTTTTAATTTAATTTTTATTTTATATTAGAGTATAGTTGATTTACAATGTTGTGTTAGTTTCAGGTGTACAGCAAAGTGATTCGGTTGTACATATACATATATCCATTCTTTTTTTAATAAATTTATTTATTCTTATTTATTTATTTTTGGCTGCGTTGAGTCTTCGTTGCTGTGCTCAGGCTTTCTCTAGTTGCAGCGAGCGGAGGCTACTCTTTGTTGTGGTGCGCGGGCTTCAGTAGTTGTGGCTCACGGGCTTAGTTGCTCCACGGCATGTGGGATCTTCCTGGACCAGGGCTCAAACCTGTGTCCCCTGCATTGGCAGGCATATTCTTAACTACTGTGCCACCAGGGAAGTCCCTTCATTCTTTTTCGGATTCTTTTCCCATATAGGTTATTACAGATTATTGAGTAGAGTTCCCTGTGCTATACAGTAGGTCCTTGTTGATTATCTATTTTATATATAGTAGAGTGTATATGTTAATCCCAAACTCCTAATTTATCCTTCCCCCCACCTTTCCCCCTTGGTAACCATAAGTTTGTTTCCAAAGTCTGTGAGTCTGTTTCTATTTTGTAAATAAATTCATTTGTATCATTTTCTTAGATTCCACATATAAGTGATATCATATGATGTTTGTCTTTCTCTGTCTGACTTACTTCACTTAGGATGATGATCTCTAGGTCCATCCATGTTGTTGCAAATGGCATTATTTCATTCTTTTTTATGGCTGAGTAGTATTCCATTGTATATATGTACCACATCTTCTGTATCCATTCATCTGTCAATGGACATTTGGTTGCTTCCATGTCTTGGCTATTGTAAATAGTGCTGCAGTGAACATTGGGGTGCATGTATCTTTTCGAATTATGGGTTTTTTTGGATATATGCCCAGGACTGGGATTGCTGGATCATAAGGTAGTTCTATTTTTAGTTTTTTAAGGAACCTCCTTGCTGTTCTCCATAATGATTGTACCAATTTACCTTCCTACCAACAGTGTAAGAGGGTTCCCTTTTCTCCACATGCTCTCCAGCATTTATTGTTTGTAGACTTTTTGATGCTGACCATTCTGACTGGTGTGAGGTGATACCTCATTATAGTTTTGATTCGCATTTCTCTAGTAATTTGTGATGCTGAGCATCTTTTCCTGTGCTTTTTGGCCATCTGTATGTTTTCTTAGGAGAAATGTCTATTTAGATCTTCTGCCTATTTTTTGTATGGGTTTTTTTTGTTTTTTTTTTTTATTGCACTGCATGAGCTGTTTGTATATTTTGGAGATTAATCCCTTGTCGGTCACTTCATTTGTAAATATTTTCTCCCACTCTCTGGGTTGTCTTTTTGTTTTGCTTATGGTTTCCTTTGCTGTGCAAAAACTTATACGTTTGATTAGGTCCCATTTGTTTATTTTTCTTTTATGGAGGAAAGGGCATGTTTAGAGGGTCTGTTATAAACAAAAAGTCCATTGGAGGAAATGAGATATTCTAAGTATAGAGACTTTTTCATTGGCTGAGTTGTGACAGCCTCTCATTGGCTGAGCTCTTGCCAGCCAAGGAGAAAATCTTTCTTCCTCCTGCTGGCTGTAGTAAAGTAGTGTCACATCCTGCCAGAGATGCAAGGTATTTGCATATTTGTACACCCATCTTCATAGAAATATTCACAACAGCTAAAAGGTGGAAGTAACCCATGTGTCCCTTGACAGATGACTGGATAAACAGAGGGTAGTGTAAACCAACAGTGGAATATTATTCAGCCTCAAAAAGGAAAGAAATTCTGATACATGCTGCAACATGGACCTTGAGGACATTATTCTCAGGGAAATAAGCCAGACACAGAAGGACAGAAACTGTATGATTCCACCTATAGGAGGTTCCTAGAATAGGGAAATTGATAGAGAGCAAGAAGAATGGTGGTTGCCGGGGGTTGAGGTGGAGGGACCAGGGAGTTACTGATTAGTGGGTACAGAATATCAGTTTCACAAGATGAAAAGTGTTCTGGAGATTGGTTCCACAGCAATGTGAATATCCTTAACATTACTAAATGCAAAAATGGTTATGAATTAAGAATTTTTTATGAAAAAATTTTTAATTCCATTTACAAAACCTTAAAGTGGCTCAGAATAAATCCAACAAAAGACATACAATACTTTATGAAAAAAACCTAGGGACTTCCCTGGTGGTCCAGTAATTAAGAATCTGCCTCCCAATGCAGGGACGTGGGTTCAGTCCCTGGTGGGGGAACTAAGATCCCACATGCCACGGGGCAACTAAGCCCACACGCCACAACTACTGAGCCCACGTGCTCTGGCGTCACAACTAGAGAGAAGCCTGCGCACCGCAATGAAAGATCCTGTGTGCCACAACTAAGACTCGACACAGCCAAAAATAAAAATAAATAAATATTTGTTAAAATAAGTAAAAATTTTTAAAAATCTATAAAACGTTATTGAAGGACATTTAAAAAGAGTTAAATATTGACACACAAGATGATAAGAGCTCCAGGTAACAATATGGACTAATCCAAAAACACATCCTCAGGGCAAACAGGAAGCTGTGGGTTGGTGAGTACAATATATGATTTCCATAAAACTTAAGAACACATAAAAAAATGCTATATAATAATTGTGGGCCAAACATATGTAGAAAAAAGGAGAACGTAACCCAAAGCGTGTGCCTTCCCAGGACGGTGGCTGGGAGTGGGGAGTGGCATTGGAGGGAGGGGACAGATATGGAGTGTTTGGTTTGTCCCCGCTAAGGCTTGAGACCTGGCAGTCTCAGCTTCAGAACTGATGTTAACGGTTCCTCTAGGCTCCATGCCAAGTTCACGGACTGCTGGTGGAGAAGGGCCTGGGGCTCAGGGCACCTGCCTCTACCTGACCCCCGAGAGCCAGGCTCCTGGCTGATACTGGCTGCCTCCAGTCACTGCCCTGATCAGATGCCCCGCACAGCAGGTTAGAGGCGGGCTCAGGAGCCTCCTCCCTGTGGACCGAGGTTCAGCTGTGTGACTTTGGGCAGGCTGCTGCCCTCCCCAAACTTCATTTTCTCATTTTGTAGCGAGGCCTAAATCAAGGGCGAGTTGAGAGGAGTTGATGAAATAGTGCTCCTAAGACGTGCAGCAAATTGCCTGGGATGGGGAGAGGGCACAGTTATTATTGATGTTATTATTATCATTATGCTCCCTGGGTGAAAGGTCAAGAAAGGTTGGCCATCATCCAAGGAGAATCCCCATAGCCCATGACCTCTCCATCCCATGCAGAGACAACTTCTACAGGGCTATGGCAACCACCGCATCCCTGCTAACACCATCCCCTCCACAGGGTGGCCAGCACCACCCCTCCTGAGCTGGGCAAGTCACTTGTCTTCTGTCAGAAGCTCAGTTTCTTCCTGAATTAAATGTGGGCCGTCACCTTTGTTCCTGGAGGTGGATAACGATTTCCTGACGTGGCCCATGCCTGCCCTCAGTCAGGAGCCCCATGCAGAAGAATCTAGTTAAAGTGGAACCGTAACCCTGTGAGAAACTGCCGCAATTCACTCATAAATTCCACAAGCATTTATCGAGCTCCTACTGTTTGCCAGGCCCCGGGCTAGGCACGGAGACACAGCAGTAAATACAACAGGTAAATGGAACCGCAATACCAGTGTCATACATAAGGAATTATTAATGTCTTTTTAAATATATGGAATCACCTATTAATTACATTTTCTAAATGGGCAGTTGCCAGCATGCAGTAATGCTACCAGGTGTGGTACACCAGAGGTGCAGGCAGCTCTGGCTGAACCCTTATTAGGAATGTTCACATGGTCTGCGATTTTGGACATTCTGGCTAGACAGTCCCCTGAGAGGCAGGCAGGTAGGGTAGATTCCTCTGGAAGGAGGCCAGCCCCTCCACACCCTCCAGGCCCATCTCCCCTCAGGCTGGAGCCCTCCTCCTCCTCACTCCCTGCCTTCTGCAGACCTTCCATACCAGGGCTCTCCCTTCAGGCCCTCCCTGGCCTGTCCCACTCCTTGCCCTGCCCAGGACTTTCTTTTCACAACTCCCTAGGTGTGTGTCCTCTCTAGATAGGTTGGTGCTTTGATATTTAAAGACTCTTAGTTTGTTGTAGAGCTTAGAAAACTGGCCCTAGGCAGAACTTTTTTTAAATTATTATTATTTTTTTGGCTGCGTTGGGTCTTCGTTGCCGTGCGTGGGCTTCCTCTAGTTGTGGTGAGCGGGGGCTACTCTTCGTTGCAGTGCACAGGCTTCTCATTGCAGTGGCTTCTCTTGTTGTGGAGCACGGGCTCTAGGCGCACGGGCTTCAGTAGTTGTGGCGCGTGGGCTCAGTAGTTGTGGTGCATGGGTTTAGTTGCTCCGCGGCATGTGGGATCTTCCCGGAACAGGGCTCGAACCCGTGTCCCCTGCATTGGCAGGCAGATTCTTAACCACTGCGCCACCAGGGAAGCCCCGGAATTTCTTCTTTAGAGCAAAGAAATTTTGTGGGTTTTGTGGCTCTTTTCTGCTCTTGACCCCCTAGAGGCTGGGTTGGGTGGAGAGCTGAGAAGGTTTTACCTGAAATCCCATCTCCCCACCCACATCCTCCCTACTCCAGGAAAGAAAGGCCTTCAGGGGCTGAATCACCTTGAGGAAGGAGCTTGAACCCGACACCCAGGGCTGGACGCACTCAACCCTACCGCTAGGGAGCTGGGCTCTCTTCAAATCCCTCCCACCCTTCTGAGAGAGATTTTGTTAACTACTTACCTCCTTCCTCCTAAGATCCCTCAGACCCTCCATCCACACAAAAGGCCCATCCCCAGTCCAGTTCTTTTCCTGGAATCAAAATACCCCCAGGCTTGCTACTCCACTCCTGTTAACAGGATAGGAGAACCAGGGGCAGGGAAGCCAAGTTGGTGGAACTTCTGATATCCTTGGGATATTCGTGCAACCTGCCTCCAGTGCTCTGAGGTCCAGGAATTTTCTACTTCTGCAAACCAGGCTGGCAGGTTTCCCCCCAACTTCCCAACCACTCCTCCTCCAGCAGAGAGAGGCACCTGCATCCCCACTCAGCACTTCCCTGCCCATCCTTGTTGCTTCACTCGGTCAGAGCCAACCACAACCTTCCTCCATTTATGGCGAAGAATTTCTCATTCAGCCTTTACCACCTTGAAATGAAATACTTGATGAAACCTACCTCCACAGAGAAATCTTTAAATGTTAATAAAATGTCCCAAATATATATGTATAGTGTAAAGGTGAAATAAACGGAGAGAAATTTATAAGTAAAAGAATACATATTTCAATATGCAAATGATACTTGGGCTTGCTCCCAAGAAGATCCAGCTAGTGTGGTCCATGGAGGGCAGCCATCAACATCCCTTGGGAATTTGTTACAAATGCAGACCTGATTCAGAGTTGGATTTTAAAACCTCCCCAGTGTATCTGAAAAATCCCCAGGATGTTCAGAACTCTCTGTGGATCCCTAAAGCTCCATAAAACCCACAGCTGGCACTGCCTAGATGAAGAGATTTTGCAGTTTCCTGAACTGGATCGTAACAACTAGTAAAGTGCCAACAAAGCCGAGGAAACTCTTCCAATTGACTCAGAAGTTGCGTTCCTGGACCATTCAGTGTCTATTAATACTCTTTACATTTACAGGCAAACTAATTTGGGTTCTAGGCTCAGATTAACAGGCTTTCCTCCTACATAAAACACACAGGACATTGGCTAGGAGGCGGAGTCCAGGACAGTTCTCCCCTGGGTGGCGCTGTCCTGTGCATGGCTTCCCAACAGCACTCTCATTACCGTGACACCAAAATGCACCCACAACTTTCCCAAAAGGCCACTGGGGTGCCTTGTACACCCTCGTCTCCTGGGAGCCATTATTCTCTAATCCTTTTCTTCTAGGCAGTAAGCCTTTGGAACCCAATTATATTTTTCTTTTATTTATTTAATTTTTTTTGGCTGTGTTGGGTCTTCATTGCTGTGTGTGGGCTTTCTCTAGCTGTGGCGAGAGGGGGCTACTCTTCGTTGTGGTGTGCGGGCTTCTCTTGTTGCGGAGCACGGGCTCTAGGAGTGCGGGCTTCAGTAGTTGTGGCACGCGGGCTCAGTAGTTATGGCTCGGGGGCTCTAGAGCGCAGGGTCAGTAGTTGTGGCACATGGGCTTAGTTGCTCTGCGGCATGTGCGATCTTCCTGGATCAGGGCTCGAACCCATGTCCCCTGCACTGGCAGGCGGATTCTTAATCATTGCGCCACCCTGGAAGTCCCTATTTTTCTTTTTAACTGGAGTACACCATGGGGTGTAATTCCAGGAATTAACAGAGATTGTGTCTGAGGAGGAAATTGAAGAATGGAAACTGACTTGTCAGTCTCTGCTCTTTTATCTTACTTAAAGTTTTCAAACTTTTTTTTTAACCACTTTTTGAAATCCTGATTGGGTCATCATCAATTTTCATAATCTCATTATCAAACTGATTCCCCCAGTTTACAAATTACATTAAGATAATGTATTGCTATGGGCATAAGGGTGTGGTTTCTAAGATTTGCTTTAAATTGCCTGGGGGAGCAAGTGGGTGGGAGTAGAGATGAAACCAGATTGGTCACGAGTTAACTGCTGGAGCTCGTTATACTCTTCCACTTTGGGATATGTTGGAAAACTTCAACGGTAAAAATTGTGTTGACAGTGTATGTATCGAAAAGAAATTTGACCCATATAATATTCAATCCATCTCTCAGAATTCAGGGTCTCCCCACCCAAACTGCTTATGGCCCTTTTCCCCTTCCCTGCTCTATTTCCCAGAGCACTGATCACCTTCTAACATACTACACAATTTCCATGTCACATCTACTGCTCATCATGGCCCATGTGAATTACAGTCTGATTTAATGCTTACTCCATAAAAAAACTGTTTGCATCTTTTCTGCATTTTTGAAGAGGATGTTGGGGGTTGGCAGGAGATTTTATTTTTAATGATTTCCTAACAGTATCTAATTTGCTTAATCTGTCTCCTGTTCACCATATCTCTCTCCCTTAGAAAGTAAGTTCCATGTGGGCAAAAATCAATGATGGTTTTACTTGCTGATATTGAAAATTGTATGTGTAGCTCCCCTTTTATTTTTCTTGGACAGAGTTGGTATAGAGGTTAAAAGCAAGAATTCTAGAGCTACCCTGGCTAGGTTCAAATCCCAGCTCTGTCACCTACTAGCTGTTTGATTTGGGCAGGTCACTTGGCCTCAGTTTTCTCACCTGGGAAGTGGGGACATAGCCATACCTATCTCAGGGGGTTGCTACCCTGACTGGTAGTAAGAGGCTCCATGAAGTTTGGCTGGGGTTATTACTGGTTACAGCACTCATTTAGGGAGTCAGATAGAAATGCATTTGGCTCCTGCTGGAGCCTGTTTTCTCCTGTGCAATGATCTCCAAGCTAGTGAGGCTGGATCCTTAAAGGTGATGAGAATTTTATACGACCTAATGAATACAAAGCCTCCTGCCCAGGTGTCTGACCCAAACAGCAGCAGTTGTTCAGCACCAAGGGCCTTACAGCCTGGTTAGGGAGACTCCAAGGGGCCACTGGTGTGCACAAGGAGCGACAGACTCTGGCTCCTGGCAGCCCCTACGCTGGGAGGTTTGGTTGGGCAGTTCCACCTCAGTCCAAATACAGCCTGAAGGAGGCGGGGGTCTGGAGAATACAGGAGATGGGCACAGGAGGGGCTGGCTAGCAAGTCGGGGCAAGGCAGAGGGAGGAGGGGGCATGACAGTAAGAAAGGAGGGGCAGACAGAGACTGTGGAGTCAGAAAGAGCATGGGGCAGGGGAGGTGGCCTGCGGTGGTGTTGGGTATTAAGAAGGGAGGGGCGGGCAAATAAAAAGGGCAGAGGTAGATGAAGCTAGATGAAGGCTTGCCTGCGAGGAGCACTGGCTGAGATGCAGGGTAGGACTCGGGGGTCTGCAAGGTTGCAGAGGAGGTTGGCTGCCGGGGGCTGTGATGCAAATGGTAGAGAGGGGCTTAGATCACCTGCTGGCAAGGACGGGTTGGGAGTTTGGGGCCTTGAGGATGGGGCTGGGGGTGGTGAGGATGGGGAGGCGGCTGAGGGGGCTTAGGGGGTGACAGTCTTGGGGGTGGCTGGCAGGGGCGGGGCTGGTAGAGGCTGCAGGTCCCTGACACCCTGAAGTATGACACTGGCTCTCCCGCGTTGCAGCTGGGCCTGGTGAGAAGACCATGGACAACTCGACCTCTGGGGGCCTGCCCGCCCGAGTCCCCGCTTGGGGGCCCGAAACCGAGGAGCTGCTGGGTCTGAGCCAACTGCCCACGGAGCTGCTCGAGATGGTGCTGAGCCACGACACGCCCTCACACATGCTCGGGCGCTGCCGCCGGGTGTGCTGGCGCTGGCGCGCCCTGGTGGACTGCCAGGCCCTGTGACTGAGCATCCTGGCCTGAGACCACGCCGCCCTGTGGCCCATCGTCAGCACCTGCCTGCCCCCTGCCAACGACCCCAGGCCCTGCATCCTGGGCCGCTTCTGCGAGCGCAGACCCATAGGACGCAATCTCCTCCTGAACCCCAAGGGCCTAGGTGGGGAGCCCAGGAAAGGGGTCCTCAAGGGAACCTGTGGGAGGGTCTGGAGTGGCGTGGCCTCATGGGAAACCCATGGGTTCTCTCCGTGGGCTGGCGGGCTGGCCAGGAACTTGGTCACAAACGTTTTTTCTCTAACAGAAGTCCTCCAGAAATCGATGGTTGTGCACGGTTGTGGTGCCCTGGCTATGGAGGAAAACTGGGAGGCCATGCCTAGGGCCCCTTTGCAGATCTGCTTCCAGTCTGCCTACAGGTGAAAGTCCCTCTTCCCCAAGGGCCAGGGCGGTGGTGAGTACTTCCCTGTTCTCTTGACCTTTCTCCCTCTTTCCTAGGTGGTGTCACAAAAAGAAGCAAGTGTTGGACCTGGAGAAGGAGGGATTTTGGCCAGAACTCCTGGATAGTGGAAAGATGGAGGTTTGTGTCTCTGACTGGTGAGTGTGATGATAAAACAGCCCTTTTGCTGAGCGCTGATGTTGGCATGGGTGACCTCATTTAGGCCTCCTAACAACCCCTTAGGATAAAGCAGGTAGGAAATGACTTCACCACCATCAGAGCTTTAGTACCCAGCAGAGTACACTCCCTGAACCCTCTCCTAACCTGCAAAGGGAACTGGATTGGAAGATGCCAGGTTGGATCCTATACAGAGGACTTGAGCCCAACTCTGTAAATGAGATGCCCCTTGGTTTAGGAGGAGGCAAGATAGGAGAGAGTGGGCTAAGAGGTCAGATTCTGGAGCCAGAACCTCCCAAGTTCAAACCCTGGCTTCCCAGCTTTGAGGGCTTGGGCAAATCACAGTGTGCCTCAGTTTCCCTATCTTTGTAAGATTGGGTTATATGTCAGGTACCTAGCCAGTACTTTGAAGTGTGAGCTCTTTCAGCACCCTTCATGATCCTTGATCCTGTGGGAAAGTGTGTTTTGAAACATCAAATTGCGAAGTTCAGAAAGGGGAGGTGACGTCCCCTGGTGGCACAGCTAGGGCTTGGCAGGAACTGGCATGGGGTTCATACATGTCTGACTCCAGAACTCATGCTCAGTAGTGATGGCCTTGAAACTGGGGTCCATGAAGACTTTCCAAGACCCGGATAATTTTAAATTCTCTACTCTTTTATGTTCCCTGTTCTCAAATTAATCAGCTACAGATCACATCTATGGTGGAAGTATCACTGGTTATTCTTCCCAAATGCTATCTCGTAACGCTCCAGTTTTGCAGAAAAAGAAAGCCCCTCACTGTGTTGTGTGGTTCCCAGAGGGAAAGACTACTTGAGAGACAGGCAAAGTGACCCTTTGAAATTTTGGCCTTACCACATTAACTTTTTTTTAAAAATGGTACATTCTCTGCCCAACCTGATAATGAGGGATGAGGAATTTGGAAACCCAGGTGTTTGTTTGTTTATTTATTTATTAAATATTTATTTATTTGGCTGTGCCAGGTCTTAGTTGCAGCACACGGGATCTTCGTTGCTGCGTGCAGGATCTTTAGTTGAGGCATCCGGGGTCTAGTTCCCTCACCAGGGATTGAACCCGGGCCCCCTGCATTGGGAGTGTAGAGTCTTAACCACTGGACCGCCAGGGAAGTCTCCCAAATGTACTTTCTATCGAGGCACCATAAACTGCCGCCTCTGCAAATCCATCTCATTAGAAGATGTATTTACAATCAACTTCTGTTTTTAACTTAATCCTTTATCAAACTATTGTAGCATGTTTGTGTGGCTTTGAGCAATGGTGTACCAGTTGACTGTAATAATCAGTGACTCCCCAGTTTTGCCATACATCACCCAGAAATATTTACAACTCCCAATGCCTGGGTCACACTCCATACCAATTAAATAGGAGTGTCTAAAATGAGAGCGCCAGGCATCAACATCTGTGAGAAGTTTAGAGCCAACTTCAAAGTTAATGACCACCACAATGTCAAGACCACCTTCCAACTGCCAGATAGGGGCATTCCCAAAGCCACCCTCAGGCTCAGTAATTGACTAGAAAGACATAGAACTGAATGAAAACTCTTATACAATTAGTTTGTTACAGGGAAAAGATACAGATTAAAATTAGCCAAGGGGAAGATCACAGGGCAGCATCCAGGGGAAGTATCCAACACCAGACTTCCATTGCCCTCTCCCCGTGGAGTCATGACACCTGACTGTCCTGGCCTCCAATGGTGACAGTACGCATGGAATATTGCCAACCAGGGAAGCTCACCTGAGTTTATAGGGGCTTTATTATATGTTTCATCTCAGCCTCCAGGTCAACTGATTGAGTGAGGCATCCTAAACCACATTGTTGGTCTTCCTGGAGTGGCTTGCCCCCATTATAGACTATCTATGTGGACGTGGCCAGCCCCCACCAAATCATATTTGCAGGCTGTCCAGTATGACCCAAGGTCCCCAGGCAAACAAGGTTAGTCCTGTCACACATAACATTCCAAGGGTCCAGAGATTACATCCCAGAAGCAGAGAGCAAAGACCATACATTTGGACAAGCCTATGGGAGGAGGTACCTTGAAGCGCACGGCTCTAGGTCATTATTTCTGAAATGAATGTGCATGCAGACAAGCTGGGGAGCTTGTGTTTAGTGCAGATGGATTCATTGGGTATACGCAGGGTCCAAGCTGCCAAGTGACACTGATGGTGCTTGTCCTGGGGACCACATTTTAGATTTGCATACATGCACAGGCCATTCAGGTGAAGCAGGCAGACATCCAAAGAGATGGAGTGGCAAGTCCAGTCTTCAAGCTCTCCCTTCTCCCATAGGTGGGCTGGCCGACAAGGCACTGACAATATATATCATCTAATTATCCAACTTCTAGATGCCAACCAGTCCGTCCTGGATCATTTCTCTTCTGTGCCTATGCCCATTCGGCAGTGGAGAAGCAATGTCTCCTTTGAGGTGAGTCTCTGAGAGGGGTGAGGGGAAAGGATGGTGGAGGCTATGATGAACTATTGTTGCATAACAAATTGCCCCAAAATTTAGTGGCTTGATATGAACAGCAGTCATTTTCTCACCTCTCATGTGTTCTATGAGTAGGGCTCTGCTGGGAGTTTCTGGCTCTGGTCTCTCATGTGGTTGCATTAGACACTGGCTGGAGCTGAAGGGCAGGGTGGGGTGTGAGTGTGTGTACAGCAACTGGTGGCTGGCCAAGCAGCTCTTGGTTTAGTCTCAGAGCTTGGCCGTGGGATCTCTCTGCTTGGTCTGGCTTGGGCTTCCTCACAGCATGGTGGCTTCAGGGCAGTCAGACTGCTTCTTGGTGGCTCAGGGTTCCACCATGAGGCTTCTGGAGAAACCAGCAGAAGCTGCATTGCCTTTCTGACCCAGCCTTGGAAGTCACTTAGCAAAAGTCACTCAGCATCACTTCCACCACACTCTTGGTTACAAGGAAACCCCTCCAGACTCAAGGGGATGGGAAGTAGACTCCACCCCTGGAAGAGGAGTGTCGTGATTCTAGAAGTACATGTGGAACTAAAAGTACCTGTGGAGACATCGTTGCAGCCATCTATGGAAAATACCACCTGTCAGAAGGCCCCCAACTCAGTTTTTGAAGGCACAATGAGACTTATCTCTTTTCCTTCCTACAGGTCAACGATGTGTTCTCCAACTTCAAGAAGGGCGTCCGCTTTGTGTCTTGTGAACACTGGGTCCAGGACATGGAGTTCTTGTCTGAACATTATGGAGTCTATCTGCCCAACTCCAGTGTAATTGTGTGGGTCTGTCTGTCCTGGTCGTGGACTGTCCTTGCAAAACTACCTGACCGTGCCTTCCAGGAGCTGGGCCCATTGGCTGGGCCATCTCAATAATCAATGGCTTGTAGCTCCCTGGCATCCTGGGATCTCCTGGGTCCAGTTGAGGGTCTAGATTCTTCTGCATGGGGCTACAGAGGGGTGACAGTTATGGGCCATGTTAGGAAATTGTTGTCCACCTCTGGGAACAAATGTGACTGCCCACAGAAAATTCAGGAAGAAATTGAGCTTCTGATAGAAGGCAAGTGACTTGCCCAGCTCAGAGGGATCTGAACCCCAGCACTGCGCCACCCCATGGAGAGGTTGGTGTTAGTGGGGATGCGGTTGCCATTTCCCTAGAGAAGTAGACTTCTGATGAGGACTCTGTCTCTGCATGGGATGGGGAGGTCAAGGGCTATGGGGATTCCCCTTGGATGACGGCCAACCTTTCTTGACCCTTTCACCCGGGGAGCATAATGATAATAATAACATCAGTAATAACAGTGCCCTCTCCCATCCCAGGCACTTTGCTGCTCATCTTAGGAGCACTATTTCATCAACTCCTCTCAACTCCCCCTTGATGTAGGCCTTGCTACCATCCCAGTTTACAAAATGAGAAAAAAAGCTTGGGGAGGCAGCAGCCTGCCCAAAGTCACGCAGCTGAACCTCGGTCCACAGGGAGGAGGCTCCTGAGCCCGCCTCTAACCTGCTGTGCGGGGCATCTGATCAGGGCAGTGACTGGAGGCAGCCAGTATCAACCAGGAGTCTGGCTCTCGGGGGTCAGGTAGAGGCAGGTGCCCTGAGCCCCAGGCCCTTCTCCACCAGCAGTCCGTGAACTTGGCATGGAGCCTAGAGGAACTGTTAGCATCAGTTCTGAAGCCAAGACTGCCAGGTCTCAAACCTTAGCTGGGACAAACCAAACACTCCATATCTGCCCCCTCCCTCCAATGCCACTCCCCACCCCCAGCCACCGTCCTGGGAAGGCACACACTTTGGGTTACGTTCTCCTTTTTCTACATATGTTTGTCTCACAATTATTATATAGCATTTTTTTAATGTGTTCTTAAGTTTTATGGAAATGATATATTGTACTCATCAACCCAAAGCTTCATGTTTGTCCTGAGGATGTGCTTTTGGATTAGTCCATATTGTTACCTGGAGATCTTGTCCTCTTGTGTGTCAATACTTAACTCTTCTTTAATGCCCTTCAATAAAGTTTTATAAATTTTTTCATAAAATATTGTATATCTTTTGTTGGATTTATGCTGAGCCACCTTAAGATTTTGTAAATAGAATTTTAAAAAATTTTTAATAAAAAATATTCTTAAATTGTAAAATATCAAATTTAACCATCTTAACCATTTTCGAGTTTAATAATTTTAAGTACATTCACATTGTTGTGCAACCCATCTCCAGAACTTTTTTCACCTTGTACAGTGGAAACTCTGGACCCATTAATCAATAACTCTGCATTCCCTCCTCCTCAACCCCCAGCAACCACCATTCTACTTGGTCTCAATGAATTTCCCTATTCTAGGAACCTCCTATAGGTGGAATCATACAATTTTTGTCTTTTTTTGTGTCTGGCTTATTTCTCTTAGCATAATGTCCTCAAAGTCCATGTTGCAGCATGTATCAGAATTTCTTTCCTTTCTGAGGCTAAATAATATTCCACTGCGTGTCAACACCACATTCTGTTTAACCAGTCATCTGTTAAGGGACACATGGGTTACTTCCACCTATGGCTGTTGTGAATATTTATGTGAATATGGGTGTAAAAATATCTCTTCAAGACTCTGCTTTCAATTCTTTTGGGTATTTATCCAGAAGTGGGATTGCTGGATCATTTATGGAATTTAAATTTTTTTAACTTTGAAACAAGCTCACTTTTTTTTTTTATGTTTGTGTTTTAAGTTTTTATTGAAGTATAATGTGCACACAGAAAAGTGTAACCAGAGCCCATCTATAACCAGCCACTGACTGAGAAATCAGACACGGCCTCTTGTGCCTTCAGGGTAACTGCTGTCCTGACTTTTAGCATCACTGATGGCGTCTTTCCTGAAGTATATTAAACAGAATCACGTGGCACTTGCTCCTTTGCATTGGTTTATTTCCCTTAACCTTAGGCTTCTAAAGTCCATCCATGTTTTTGCAAGTGGCTGTAGCTTGTTTCTTCTCTTTGCTGAATACTCTTGATTTATTTATCTGCTGTGGGTGGACATTGGTTCGTTTCTGGTTTGAGTCTCTGATCAATAAACCTGCAGTGAACATTCTAGTATCTATCTTTTTAAAAAAAATTTATTTATTTTTGGCTGCTTTGGGTCTGGCTTTGGCAGGCTTTCTCTAGTTGCGGCGAGCGGGGGCTACTCTTCGTTGCGGTGCTCGGGCTTCTCATTGCAGTGGCTTCTCTTGTTGCGGAGCACGGGCTCTAGGTGCATGGGCTTCAGTAGTTGTGGCACACAGGCTCAGTAGTTGTGGCTTGAGGGCTCTAGAGCACAGGCTCAGTAGTTGTGGCTCATGGGCTTAGTTGCTCTGCGGCATGTGTGATCTTCCCCAACTAAGAATCAAACCCATGTCCCCTGCATTGGCAGGTGGATTCTTAACCACTGTGCCACTAGGGAAGTCCTCTAGTATCTATCTTTATGGGCACACATTTCTCATACCTGGGAGTACAACTGTGCATGTGAAAATTAACAAAGAGAAACCTCGCTAAATTGGAGTCAGGGGGACTTCCCTGGCAGTCCAGTGGGTAAGACTCTGCGCTCCCAATGCAGTGGGCCCAGTTTGATCCCTGGTCAGGGAGCTATATCCTGAATGCATGTTGCAGCTAAGAGTGCGCATGCCACCATTAAAGATGCCATGTGCTGCAACTAAGACCCAGCACAGCCAAAATAAATAAGTAATATATTTTAAAAATAAAAATAAAATAAAATGGAGTCAGGAGGCCAGAAAGGAGAGCTGTCACACAGGTACCCCTCCATGTCAGATCCCATAAGGAAGAGACCTACCTTGCATCTCTGGCAGGAAGTGACACTACTTTACTACAGCCAGCAGGAGGAAGAAAGATTTTCTCTTTGCCTGGCAACAGCTCGGCCAATGAGAGATTGTCACAACTCAGCCAATGAAAAAGCCTCTATACTTAGAACATCTCCTTTCCTCCAATGGACTTTTTGTTTATAACAGTCCCTCCAAACATGCTCTCTCCTCTATAAAAGAATTCCCTCTCCTTTGCTTTAGAGGACTTGCATGTGGTTCAACCACCATATTTTCATATCCCAAACTGCAATTCTTCACTGCTTCTGAATAACCTTGTTTTCCTAGTAAAATAACTGGCTGTTTTATTGTTTTAGATGAATACATGTCATGGTGTAGGTATATATTCAGCTCTAGTAGGTGCTGCCAAACAATTTTCCAATGTGATAGTACCATGTCGTCACTCCCACAGGTAAGAGAGCTCCAATTAATTGCACCTGTAGATGAAAATGCAAAAATGCCAAACTGAGGATTATAACCCAGGAAGCAGATTCTCACAAAGCTCCAAGAACTCTTCTGCGTTTTAGAAGTCAAAGGCACAGTCATACACATTTTCTAGACAAAACATTACACATCAATGTAACCTACTGATACTTTACATAAAGTTCACCAAGGGTACCTAGTCCAGGTAAGAAAGTACAAAGCAAGCAGCTACTCACCATGACCCCCTACAGAACTGGGAAAGAACGCTATTCTTTAGAAAGTTATATTACCAGCATCAGAAGAAAAAAAATTGATCTTTCATTTGAGCAGGCATTTTGGGGAGCTCTGGTTATGTGTAATGCAGATACACACCCCACATTAGGGAGGCAGGAGGCCTAAAAAAAACACAGAGACAATTTTATGTTTAATTTTTTCTTTTCCTGCCTCAAAATATAGATTTTATTTCATCATTTTCCCCCTTTTGATCATTAATATTCCTATAGAAAGCACCAGGTGATCAAATATTTGGCCTCTGATGCCATGATGGTTGCTTACCTGCCCTGGATCCATCATGTCCTTTGCTGCCAGTCTTAACAGCCCAGTTCTTCCTTTCCTTTTAGGGGTTATGCTAGTAGAATGCTTCACAAGGACTGATAGTCAATTTTATCAGTCAGTTTCAATAGGACTTATGCCAATTTTACCCTGTATGTGCATTGTGCATGCCCTTTTATATAGAACAATAGATATGATCAATAGTTTCAAGTCATTTAGACATCATTATTTTCGTTGGAGTTTTGAATATATATACATTGAGATGCACAAGAGATTATTACTCTATAAATGATATAGAACACAATCGCCAGAACCAATAACAGTAACAAAGTCAGAAGTGGAGATTTAAGCCATGAATGCCCAAAACTGAACCATTTACCAAAGATTTCATTTAGACTAGAAAGTGGGTTCTTCAATGTAGAAATTTTTATTTTGTATGAGAGTCATTAGATGGTTATATTAGAGGACTCATCTGATATGAAAGTACAACATTGTCTGGATTCTAGCACACTTCCCCCTGCAAAGCAGTTTTAAAAATCAAGAGCTACTTGCTTTTGCAACATCACAGTCTCATCCCAGAAACTTCAGAATTGTATAAATTAACTGAATGTAGTAAACTTGGAGCTATATGCTGATGGGGAAACTTTTTGTAGATTATAGGAACATCTGAAAAGTCAATGATGAGAATTATGAGGGGCTTCTATTGGCCTTATTGACCAAGGAATTTAATGACAAATCCAACGATCAGTTAAATTGCCCCCAGTAGTAATACATTGTGATAGCATTACTAAAGGGTTTTGGGGCAAAAACATGGCTAGAAATAAAAAAAATAACTTTTAATTTTGATTTCAAGACAGACTTTCGGTAACAGTACATTTGAACTGGTAGGATGAGTCTTTCAGGCCTGGCCCAGACTCTTGGGTCAGCTGTCAGCTACTGCTGTTGTCATCTTCTCTTCCTAACTTGGTGACGCCTGTCTTAGTTGAAGTCAGGTGCTAGAAACAGCCGTCAAAGTCCATTCAGGTGGAGGATGAGAGATGTGAATCCTTGAATTAATGTCTCTCAGTTTGGCTGTGCATGGATTAGTTAATAATATCTGAAAAGTTTCTTTCCATCGTGGCTGCAAAGAATCTTTTATTTGATGTCCTTTCCAATAAGCAAAATCCCTGGGTTATAATCCATGATCCTTTCCACCTCCTGGGAGCTCTTTGTAAAAGTAGATCCCAATTTTTTTTAAAGATTTATTTATTATTTATTTTACTTATTTATTTTTTTATGTATTTTTGGCTGCATTGGGTCTTAGTTGTGGCACACAGGATCTTCGTTGAGGCATATGGGATCTTTCGCTGCAGCACGCGGGCTCTTCGTTGCAGTGCGCGGGTTTCTCTCTAGTTGTGGCATGCGGGTTTTCTCTTCTCTAGTTGTGGTGCGCGGGCTCCTGGGTGTGTGGCCTCTGTACTTTGCAGCTCTCGGGCTCTAGTTGAGGTGCGTGAGCTCAATAGTTGTGGCACGCGGGCTTAGCTGCCCTGCGGCATGTGGGATCTTAGTTCCCCAACCAGGGATCAAACCTGTGTTCCCTGCATTGTAAGGCGGATTCTTTACCACTGGACCACCAGGGAAGTCCCCCAATTTTTTTTAAGTATGTCAGTAAGGCCTGCCAATAATGTAATATGTTTCCTTTGAACCATCATGGGTGAAAGTTTCCAAAATATTGTTTCCCCCATAAAACCATTTTCTCAGATGCCCAATGGGTTAAAGAATGTACATGCTGGAGTATCGGCAAATTGGGCTTCAATAGACACTGTAAGTTTTGTTTTGTTTTGTTTTATCATATCTAAACCGTATTTGTGTGGTGGGATCAAAATACCTCCTTTTTGTTGCCATATCTGTTTCTCTTCATTAGTGGCGATTTCCTGAACCTGTAGAAAGAAATCTTTTACTGGATTAGCAGGGTTAATGGAGAAGAGTGGACAGTTTCAAGGCTGGACAGGATGAATGTTTAAAGCTAACTGTTTGGCTGCAGCATCAGCAAGCTGATTCCTTTTAGCTTCCATAGTGTCAGATTTGGAATGCCCTGGTGTTTTAATAATTGCTAACTGCTTTGGCAGTTATATAGCAATTAATAACTCGGCATCCTGTTTTCTATTTTTTTTATAGGTTGCCCTGAAGTTGTTAAAAACCTCATTGTTTTCATGGCATTCCGAAGTTGTGTACCACTACAAAAGCATAGTAACTGTCAGTATAAGTATTTGTTACCTGGTCTTTAACTAATTGACATCCTAGAGTTAAGGAAATTAATTTGGCATGTTGTACTGACTTTGTTTCTGGTAAATAAGAGCTTTCAATTATGCCCACTGTGGGCGTTATTGTATATCCAGTTTGGTAATGTCCCTGCTCATCCCTTAAGTACGACCCATCTGTAAATCTAATTACATCAGCATTATCAACAGGGACTTCTTGTAAGTCATTCCTGGGAGCAAGAATATAATCTGTTAACAAAATGCAATCATGATTTTTTTCTTGCTGTGATGCTGGAAGCAAAGTTGCAAGATTAATGTTATTACATCAAACCAGGGTAATATTGGGAATTCCCAGGGAATTCCCTGGTTAGGACTTGGTGCTTTCACTGCCGGGCACCCAGGTTCGATCCCTGGTCAGGAACTAAAAGTCTGTCACGGCGCAGCCAAAAACAAAAAAAAAAAAAGAAAAGAAAAAGGAAAACCAGGGTAGTATTAGGTGCAGAAAGCAACAATACTTCATAAGAAGTTAGTTGGCTTATAGAATTGTGCTGAGTGTGCTGAGAGTTTAGAAGAGACTCAACTGACGGTGAGACAGTTAAAGGAGACCCTATTACCACTTCTTCAGAAGCCTTCCATAAAAGTCATTCCTGGGACTTCCCTGGTGGTGCAGTGGTTAAGAATCCGCCTGCCAATGCAGGGGATATGGGTTCCATCCCTGATCCGGGAAGATCCCACATGCCGCAGAGCAACTAAGCCGGAGCGCCACAACTACTGAAACCCACCCGCCTAGAGCCGTGCTCCACAACAAGAGAAGCCACCACAATGAGAAGCACACGCACCGCAACGAAGAGTAGCCCCCGCTGGCGGCAACTAGAGAAAGCCTGCGCGCAGCAATGGAAGACCCAACGCAGCCAAAAATAAATATATAAATAAATAAGAGAGTCATTTCTGAAATAACCATCATACAAAGTGAAAGTCCCTTTGCTACCAAGTCTAATTTAGTTTTGTAGTGTAAAAGCAAGTCATCTACAAGCATGTTTGTAAAAGCATCAGAGTAAGACAGTAACTGTCTATGAATGACAAAAGACTTAAAAAGCATGGTTGAAGACCGATTACAATGCAATTGTCAAGGAAATTTGGCTGTTTCTGTGACATACAGCATTTTAAGATAATAACTAGGATTGTGACTGACCACATAACAGGATATTTCAAATTTTAGGAACCTCATACAATTTCTAGAACATTTGTATTGATAAATGTCCGACAACGTCTTCCGTGTGGCATTCGGTTCCATATTAACCCCCCAGTCTAAATACAGTCCGATGGAGGGGGTATCTAGAGAATACGGGGGGGTTGGGGGGGTGGGAAAGGCTGGCTTGTAAATTGCTGCAAGGTGAAGGGGGGGCACGACAGTGAGAAGGGAGGGTAAGGCAGAGACTGGGAGACAGGTAAGGTGGGGCAGTGGGAGGGGCAGGGGGAGGGGCAGGGGTGTGGGTGGTGCTGGGTGTTAGGGAGGGGCAGGCCTATAAAAAGGGCAGACTAGAGATGGGGGCACATGAAACAAGGTGAAGGCCAGCCTTCCAGGAGCACTGGCCGAGATGCAGGGTAGGACTCCAAGGGGTCAGTGAGGCCACAGAGGGGGTTGGCTGCAGGGGGCTGCAGTGGTCCGCTGGCAAGGACGGGCTGGGAGTCTGGGGACTTGAGGATGGGGCTGGGGGTGGTGAGGATGGGGAGGCGGCTGACGGGCTTTGGGGGGTGACAGTCTTGGGGTGTAGTTGGCAGGGGCGGGCTGTCATGGCTGCAGGTCCCTGACGTTTTGACACTGGCTCTCCCACAGTGGCAGCCGAGCCTGGTGAGGAGACCATGGGTGCCTCGGCTTCCAGGAACTGGCTAGTCGGTGTTTCCGCGCTGGAGCCTGAACCCGAGGAAGCGCTGGGTCTGGGCCAGCTGCCCACGGAGCTGCTCGAGATGGTGCTGAGCCACGTGCCCCCTCACGTGCTGCTCGGGCGCTGCCGCCGGGTGTGCCGGCGCTGGCGCGACCTGGTGGACTGCCAGGCCCTGTGGCTGAGCATCCTGGCCCGAGACCACGCCGCCCTGTCACCCGTCCTCCGCACCTGCCTGCCCCCCGCCGACGACCCCAGGCCCTGCGTCCTGGGCCGCTTCTGCGAGCTCCGACCCATAGGACGCAACCTCCTCCGGAACCCCAAGGGCGAAGGTGGGGAGCCCAGGAAAGGGGTCCTCCTCAAGGGAGCCGGTAGGAAGGGTCGGATGCGGGGGGCGCTTGGACTCCGTGGGTGGGGTGGAACTGGATCCCAAGGGAGGAGCTGGAGGTGCAGGTCCCCGCGGGAAACCCCAGGGGACTTATCCCTGGGCGGGTGGGATGGCAAGGAACGTGGGGAAAAACCGTTTTCATTTAACAGAAGGTTTCCTGAAATGGACGGTGCTGAGTAGTGAAGACGGCTGGGCGGCGGAGGAGGAAAACTCGGAGGTCATACCTAGTGCCTATATGCTGACCAGCTTCCTGTCTGCCCACAGGTGAATGTCCCTATTCCCCAAGGGCGGTTGTTGAGTACTTGCCTGGTCCTCATTGACCTTTCTCCTTCTTTCCTAGTGGGTATCACAAGAAGCAAGTGTTGGACCTGGAGAAGGAGGGCTTCTGGCCGGAACTCCTGGATAGTGGAAAGATTGAGATTTGTGTCTCTGACTGGTGAGTGTGATGATAAAAACAGCCCATTTTTATTTATTTATTTATTTATTTTTGGCTGCGTTGGGTCTTCGTTGCTGTGCGTGGGTTTTTCTCTAGTTGTGGAGAGCAGGGGTTACTCTTCGTTGTGGTTACCTGGCTTCTCATTGCTGTGGCTTCTCTTGTTGCGGAGCACGGGGTCTAGGCGCACTGGCTTCAGTAGTTGTGGCACACGGGCTTAGTTGCTCCGTGGCATGTGGGATCTTCCCCGACCAGGAATCGAACCCATGTCCCCTGTATTGGCAGGTGGATTCTTAACCACCGCGCCACCAGGGAAGTCCCTGGGTGACTTTATTTAGGCCTCCTAACAGCCCCTTAGGATAAAGCAGGTAGGGAAATGAGACTTAACCACCATCATAACTTTAGTACTTAGCAGAGTACATTCCCTGAACCCATCCCCTAACCCCCAAAGGGACCTGGATTGGAAGATGCCAGTTTGGATCCTATACAGAGGACTTGGGCCCAACTAAGTTTTGTCTGTGAATGAGATGCTCCTTGGTTTAGGAGGAGGCAAGGTAGGAGAGTTGGCTAAAGGTCAGATTCTGGAGCCAGAACCTCTCAAGTTCAAACCCTGGCTTCCCAGCTTTGTGGCCTTGGGCCAGTCACAGTGTGCCTCAGTTTCCCTATCTTTATAAGATAGGGTTATATGTCAAACACAAAGCCAGTGCTTTGAAGTTTGAGCTGTTTCAGTACCCTTCATGATCCTTGATCCTGTGGGAAAATTATTTTTGGAACCTCAAACTGAGAAGTTCGGAATGGGGAGGTGACTTTTCCCTGGTGGCACAACTAAGACTTGGCAGGGCCTGGCATTAGACTCATACTTGTCTGACCCTTGTGCTCTGTAGTGATGGTCTTGAAACTGGGGTCCATGAGCACCTTCCAGGGGATACAGGACCCAGATGATTTTAAGCAAGGTAAAATCCAAGTCCTCTACAGTTTTATGTTCCTTGTTCTAAAACAACTCACTACAGTTCACATCGATAGTGGGAGCATCTAGTTATCCTTTCCCAATTCCTATCTCACAATCCTTCTTCAGTTTTACAGAAAATGAAAGTCCCTCACTGTGTTGCGTGGTCCCCAGATGTAAAGACTACTTGAGAGACAGGAAGAGTGACCATTTAAAATTTTGGCCTTACCACATTCACTTTCAATCAAGGCACCGTAAACTTCCTCCCTCTGCAAATCCATATCTTTAGGAGGTGTATTTCCAATCAACTTTTGTTTTTAATTTAATCCTTTATCAAACTATTGTAGCATGGTTGTGTGGCTTTGAGCAATGGTGTACCAGTTGATTGTAATAATCAGTGACTCCCCAGTTTTGTCATACATCACCCAAAATATCTATAACTCCCAATATCTGGGTCACACTCTATACCAATTAAATAGAGTGTCTAGGCTGAGAGAGCCAGGCATCAACATCTGTGAGAAGTTTAGAGCCAACTATGAAGTTAAAGGGCACAATGTCAAGACCACCTTCCAACTGCCAGTTTGGGGGATTCCCAAAGCCACCCTCAGGCTCAGTAATTGACTAGAAAGACAGAACTGAATGGAAACTATTATACAATTAGTTTATTACATGGAAAATATACAGATTAAAATTAGCCAAGGGGAAGATCACAGGGCAGCATCCAGGGGATACCAGACTTCCATTGCCCTCTCCGCATGGGGTCAGGACACATGACTGTCCTGGCCTCCAATGGTGACAGTACGCATGGAATATTGCCAACCAGGGAAGCTCACCTGAGTTTATAGGGGCTTTATCCTGTGTTTCATCTCAGCCTCCAGGTCAACTGATACTGCGTGAGGCATCCTAAGTCACATTGTTGGTCTTCCTGCTGTGGTTTGCTCCCATTATAGACTATGTGGATGTGGCCAGCCCCCACCAAATCATATTGGCAGGCTATTCAATGTGACCCAAGGTCCCCAGGTGAACAAACATACTCCCGTCAGACATAACAGTCCAAGGGTCCAGAGATTACCTCCCAGTAGTGGACAGCAAAGACGTTACCTTTGGACAGGTCTAAATGCTTTTCTATAAGGTATCATTTCAAGATTCCAGATGATTCCAATCTGCAGCAATGTCTGGGAATCGCTAGTAGGAAATAATTTAATCCAAAAGAAAAAATGTTAATGCTTAGAGTTTTATGGTCACAGGAAAAATTTTAAATTTCTAATTATATTCTTTGTGTGTGTGGGGGGGAGGGTTGGCACAAACAGTATGAAAGGTAAGTCAGAAGAATTTAAAAATATATTAGTACTACATTAGGACAAAATTCTGTGGGAGAAGTAGAATGGACATCTAAGTCCCAGAAGTGGAGTGATGTGAAATCTCTGTAAAAGGAGATACTTACTTGTTTGTGTATTTATACCACCTATTACTCTTGTTTTTAAATTTTTAATTTCTAACATCAAAAATGCACGTCTTGGTTGTGCAACTCAGTGAATTATTACGAAGTGAATACATTCACTAAATCAAGAACAGAATGTTTCCAGCAAACCCCACCCTCAGCATCCCTCATGCACCATTCCCCATCACTTTCAACCCAAGGGTAGCACCATCCTGAATTCTGTCACCATAGATAAGTCTTGTCCATTTTGGTACTTAATACATATTGAGTCATACAGTATATAGTTTGTATCTGGCTTCTTTCAATCAATAACACATTTGTAAATTCATCCATAATTGTATGTAGCTGCAGTTAGTTTACTTTCATGGCTTTATAATATTCCATTACATGAATATACCATAATCTATCCATTTACCATTGAAGGACATTGGATGTTGTGTCTTTGAATATTGCTGGATAGCCCATCACCAATTTATCTAGATTCCTCTGGATCCTTGTAAATGGCTGATAAGAAAATTGTATCTTAAAACATCACGGTTGTACACATTGGAAATGACATCTTTTGCCACCAGTGAAATATAGAATGAGAAATAATATGGGAGGAGGTACCCTGAAGAGCACGGCTTTAGGTCATTACTTCTGAAATGAATGTGCATGCAGACCAGCTGGGGAGAGAGTTTAGTGCAGACGGATTCATTGGGTATGCAGAGGGGCCAAACTCCTAAGTGACACTAATGGTGTCAGTCCTGGGGATCACAAAACTATTTTGTACTTGCATACATGGGAAGGCCATTCAGGTGAAGCAGGCAGACCCCCAAAGAGATGGGATGGCAAGTCCAGCCTTCAAGGTCTCCCTTCTCCCACAGGCGGAAGGACCAACAAAGAACTGACTGTATATATCAGCTAACTGTCCGACTTCTAGATGCCAACCAGGCCATCCTGGATCATTTCTCTCCTTTGCCTTTTCCCATCTGGAAGTGGAGAAACAGCGTCTCTCCTCGGGTGAGTCTCTGGGGTGTGGGAAAGGACAGTGGGGCTTATGATAATCTATGGCTGCATGAAAAATTGCCCCTCAAATATAGTGGCTTAATAGCATCAGCACTCATTTTATCACCTCTCGTGGTTTCTATAAGTAGGGCTCTGCTGGGTGCTTCTGGCTCCATTCTCTCATGTAGTTGCCTTCAGACACTGGCTGGGGCTGAAGGGCAGGGCAGGATGTGAGTGTGTATACAGCTGGTGGCTGGCCAAGCATCTCTTGGTTTAGTCTCAGAGCTTGGCTATGGGCTCTCTCTGCTTGGTCTAGTTTGGGCTTCCTCACAGCATGGCAGCTTTAGGGCAGTCAGCTGCTTCTTGGTGGCTCAAGCCTCCACCATGAGGCTTCTGGAGAAACCAGCAGAAGCTGCATTGCCTTTCTGACCCAGCCTTGGAAGTCACTTAGCAAAAGTCACTCAGCGTCATTTCCATCACACTCTTGGTTACAAGGAAACCTGCCCAGATTCAAGGGAACAGGAATTAGACTCTATCCTTGGATAAGGAGTGGCATGATTCTAGAAGTACCTGTGGAGACATTGTCACAGCCATCTATGGAAAATACCACCTGCCTGAGGACCCCAACTCAGCTTTTGAGAGGAAGCCTATGTCACAATGAGGCTTACCTCTTTTCCTTCCTACAGGTCAGCCACGTGTTCTCCAACCTCAAGAAGGGCGTTCGCTTTGTGTCTTTTGAATGCCGCATCTGGGACTTGGAATTCAGAAATGAGCAGTATGGAATCTCTGTGACGAATTCCAGTGTCATCGTGCAGGTCTGTCTGTCCTAGTCGAGGGCTGTCCTTGAAAACTACCTGACCATGCCTTCCAGAAGCTGGACCCATTGGCAGGGCCATCTCAGTAATCAAGGGCTTGTAGCTCCCTGGCATCCTGGGATCTCCTGGATCCGGTCGAAGTTCCTACTGGGCCCTGTCTTCAGGTTCTGGAAGCTACTATAAGAAAGTTCCTCCATCAGATTTACTGGCTGCTGCTGCTCTAAGGCAGCCCCTGTTTTACTGAGTGGAGACGCAGTGATAAGCACAGGGAAACACTGGATCGTGAGAGGGCTTCTCACCCTCCACCCACACCAGGCCCTCTGTTTCGGCCCCAGTGCCCTCTACCCTTGTCTCCTAGAAGCTCATTCCTATGGCAGAGAAAATTCCAGCCCCCACGGGTGGTGAACTTAACCCCATGGCGTTTCAAGACTGGGACCAGGACTCAGAGCTGAAAGTCAGACTACCTCAAAAAAATGTATGGGGACAGAGGGTTCTGCCCACCCTGTGAAAAATCAAGTGGTCTCCTGAGTCCAGCCTTACCCTGAATTGTATGGTGTATAAAATTATTTTGTTATTTTGAAATTCTTTTCAAACATGGAAAGAATAAATCAGGAATATATCAACCAATCATAGGTAATAAAGGTATTATTTTGCCAATAGTGTCTCATGTCTTTTTAATAGAAATACAGTGTTTCTGCATTGGTGACTACTTGGTTCACAGTAAGGAGTTGTCCCAGTTGAGGAGGGAAAATTGTACAGAAGAAAACACCTATAGAAGGTGTTCTCCAGTCAAGAGCATGGAAGTGTTAGCACCCTGTTTCCCAAGCTCTAAGGAAATCATGGAGTCAAAGATGATCAATTAGGGTTAAAAGCATTAGGCAGGTGGTGGATGTGGGTACAGTGTCACAGTGACACCACATTGGTGACATTCTAGTCATGATGAGGGTGAGAGAGAACCAAGCAATAGCAGGATCCGGCTGTCCCCACCCCAGTCCAGGGGTCGTGGCTAGCCTCACTGCTGCAGGATCCCTAAGGAGTTCCAGTCTCCTGATGTAGTGCAGATGAAGCCTGCTGCTGCCTTTGATGTATCCACCCTGAACTGCCCCACCACCTGCAGTACAAGCATGGGACACACCCACTGGGGACAGTGTTTTGCCAGTATCATCAAAAGGGGAGTGTGACAGGTTGAAACAGACCTAAGAATCATGACCACATGTAGTGTGTGGTCCTGGAGTAGATACTGGTTCAGACAATTTAGCTCTGGAGGATATTTTTAGGTCAACTGGAGGAATTTGGATATGAGGAATATGAGATGGCATTTACAGGAAGGGAAAGGTGGAGACAATTGGCTCAAAAAAAAAGCAACCATATAATTTAATTTGGATGAATATATACTTCTATTTATATTGTACATATGTGCATATATGTAGGTATGTGTATATATATATGGCAAATTTAAATTATATACATATATATATATGTATAGATATCCTTATATTTGTATTCTGGATTGCATTCTGGATATATATATATTCAGACAAATAAGAATATGAGCTAAATTTTTACAGGGTTACTGCAATGGTGCTCAGCATATAGTGGTGAAGATTTTTGTACCTATTGATTTTGCTTATCTGAATTTCTCATTTCCTATGTGTGTGTAGAAATACTATGTTATAGACAAATGTAAAGCATCCTCCAATGCAATTTCCCTTCCTTTCCAGAAATAACCACATTTAGAAGGCATCTTTGCTGACAGGGTTTTTATTTTGTTATAGAGAATTCTAAATATAAGCAAATGTAGAGAGAAGAGTATTGTATGCTGCATGTATCTATTACCCAGAATCAGTTATCAACTTATGGTCAGTCTTCAATCCACTCCCCCATCAGTTCTCTCCTCTTCTCTCTCTCTCTATATATATTTAATATATTTTTATTTTGATACAATCCCAAACTTATAGAGAAGTTGTAGGAATGGCACATAGAACTTTTTTTCCCCTGTGAAACACTGATTACATTTCCAACTTGATGCACTATCAACATCACAGCAAAATCCTTTCATGTGTATTTTCTACAAGTATGGACATTCTCCTACATAAATAAAATACAACCATTGGCATCATGATGGTCACATTGATTAAATAACTGCCTGATGAAATAACAGAAAGGATTAACAGACCTTGGCCTATCTGCCTAGAAAGGTCTGTTTTTGGCAATAGAGATCCTGAATGACACAATAAAACAGTTAGGCTTACTTGATATTTTCAGTATATTATAT
The DNA here is from genome assembly GCF_028564815.1 of Eubalaena glacialis. Classification (NCBI taxonomy): domain Eukaryota; kingdom Metazoa; phylum Chordata; class Mammalia; order Artiodactyla; family Balaenidae; genus Eubalaena; species Eubalaena glacialis. The sequence continues at coordinate 56,217,602 of NC_083733.1, read as the reverse complement.
CAAAAAACAAAACAAAACAAAATAGGATAGACAGTGTTTTCAAGTGAACATGGGACATTCTCTAGGATAGACCACATACTGGGACACAAAACAAGCCTCAACAAATTTAAGAGAATAGAAATTATTTTAAACATCTTTTCAGGCCACAACAGCATGAAACTAGAAATCAACCACAGGAAAAATAACGACTCCATGGAGACTAAACAACATGCTACTAAAAAATCAATGGGTCAACAATGAAATCAAAGAGGAAATTAAAAAATACCTTGTGATAAATGACAATGAAAACACAACCATACAAAATCTACAGGATGCAGCAAAAGCAGTTCATAATGAAACAGGCCTTCCTCAAAAAACAAATAAACAAAAAAACTCAAGTAAACAACATACATTACCACCTAAAGGAATTAGAAAAAGAAGAATAAAGAAAACCTAAACTCATCAGGAGGAAGTAAATAATAAAGATCAAAGAGGAAATAAATAAAATACACTTTAGAAAATTTTTTTTAAAAATTAATAAAACTGGGACTTCCTTGGTGGCGCGGTGGTTAAGAATCCGCCTGCTGATGCAGGGCACAGGGGTTCGAGCCCTGGTCTGGGAAGATCCCACATGCCTCAGAGCAACTAAGCCCCTGCGCCACAACTACTGAGCCTGTGCTCTAGAGCCCGCAAGCCACAACTACTGAAGCCCATGTGCCTAGAGCCTGTACTCCACAACAGGAGAAGCCACCGCAATGAGAAGCCCGCACACCACAATGAAGAGTAGCCCCCGCTCGCCACAACTAGAGAAAGCCCGTGTGCAGCAACGAAGACCCAATGCAGCCAAAAATAAATAAATAAATTAATTAATTAATTTTAAAAAATTAATAAAACCAAGAGCTGGTTTTTTGAAAGGATAAAAAATCAACAAACCTCTGGCCAGCTCACCAAGAAGAAAAGAGAGAGGACTTAAATAAACAATATAAGAATTGAAAGAGGAGAAATGGGAATTACCTGGTGGTCCAGTGGTTAGGACTCTGAGCTTCCACTACAGGGGACACAAGTTCGACCTCCAGATGGGGAACTAAGATCACACATGTGGGCAGCACAGCCAAAAAAAAATAATAATAAAGGAAAAAAAAGAAAAGAAAGAGAAGAAATAACAACTGATGTTGCAGAAATACAAAAAACCGTAAGAGAATACTATGAACAGTCATATGCCAACAAATTGGATAACATAGAAGAAATGGACAAGTTTCTAGAAACATACAACCCACCAAAACTGAATCACGAAGAAATAGATAATTTGAACAAATCTATCACTAGAAGTGAAATAGACTCTGTAATTTAAAAACTCCCTACAAACAAAAGTCCAGGACCAGATGGCTTCACTGGGGAATTCTACCAAACATACAAAGAAGAACTTATACCAATCCTTCTCAAACTCTTCCAAAAGACTGAAGAGGTGGGAACACTCCCAGAGTCATTCTATGAAGCCATCATCACCCTGATACCAAAACCAGACAAAGACACTACCAAAAAAGAAAATTACAGGCCAATATCTTTGATGAATATAGATGCAATATACATTTCAAGGACCTAATAAGAGTTATAACTTCAAGCTTTCTCAGAGGAATACTTTTATTCTCTTGGGGTCAGAATTTTGAAGAGGTGTTTTATCAAGCTGACTTCCTCTAGAATGTCAAAAGAACTCCCTCTGGGCCATTTAAAAGTTAAGTGCTCACAAGCATTGGCTTTGTTCCAATTGTACATGATGCCAGCCAAAGTTCCAGTGAGTTCCAGGAGCTTTCCTCCTACATGAAAACACACAGGACATTGGCTAGGAGGAGGAATCCACGATAGTTCTCCCCTGGGTGGCACTGTCCTGTGCACGGCTTCCCAATAGCACGCCCATTACTGTGACACCAAAATGCACCCATAACTTTCCCAAAAGGCCCCTGGGGTGCCTTGTACACCCTCCTCTTCTGGGAGCTATTACTCTCTAATCATTATCTTCTGAGTGGTAAGCCCTTTTGGAACCCAATTATATTTGGTTTTCTTCTTAATCAGAGTACCTCATGGGATGTAATTCCAAGAATTAACAGAGACTGTCTCTGAGGAGGAAATTAAAGAATGGAGAAGAAAATTTGCTTGTCAGTATCTGCCCTTTAATCTTACTTGAAGATTTTTAACTATTTTTAAACCAGTTTTTGAACTCAAGATTGGGTCATAATCAATTTTAATAATCTCATTATCAAAGAGATTCCCATGGCTTAAACATTACATCAAAAAATAATGTATTGCCAAGGGCAGAAGGGTGTGGTTTCTAAGATTTGCTTCAAATTGCCTGGGGGAGCAAGTGGGTGGGAGTAGAGATGAAACCAGATCCGGTGGGGAGTTAACTGTTGGCGCTCCTTACACTATTCCACTTTGGGATATGTTAGAAAACAACAATAGTAAAAATTTTTTTGATAATGTACATATTGCAAAGAAATTTGGCCCATATAATAGTCAATCCATCTCTCAGAATTCAGGGCCTCCCTTCCCAGACTGCTTATGGCCCCATTTTCCCTTCCCTGCTCTATTTCCCAGAGCAATGATCACCTTCTAACATACTACACAATTTCCATGTCACCTCTACTGCTCACCATGGCCCATGTGAATTACAGTCTGATTTAATGCTTATTCCATTAAAAAAAAAAACTGTTTTATTCTCTTCTATATTTGTGGAGAGGATTTGGGGGGATTGGCAGGGAATTTTTTTTTTCTTGGCCAAGCCCAGTGGCATGTGGGATCTTAGTTCCCTGACCAGGGATGGAACCCGTGCCCCCTGTAATGGAAGCAGAGTCTTAACCACTGGACCACCAGGGAAGTCCCAGGGGATTTTATTTTTAATAATTTCCCAACAGTATATAATTTGCTTACTATGCCTCCTGTTCACTATGTCTCTCCCCCTAGAAGGTAAGTTCCATGTGGGCAAGAATCCACGTCTAGTTTTATTTGCTGATATTGAAAATTATATGGGTAGCTCCCCTTTTATTTTTCTTGCATAGAGTTGGTATAGAGGTTAAAAGCAAGGATTCTTGAGCCAGCCTGGCTAGGTTCAAATCCCAGCTCTGTCACCTACTAGCTGTGTGAGCTTGGGCAGGTCACTTGGCCTCACTTGTGAAGCGGGGACACAGCCATACCTACATCAAGGGGTTGCTACCCTGACTGGTAGTAAAAGACTCCATGAAGGTTGACTGGGGTTATTACTGGTTACAACACTCATTTAGGGAGTCAGATAGAAGTGCATCTGGCTCCTGCTGGAGCCTGTTTTCTCCTGTGCAATGATCTCCAAGATGCTGGGTCCTTAAATGTGATCATTTTTATAGGAGCTAATGGATATTAGGGCTCCTGCCTTACTGAAATAGCAGCAGTTGTTCAGCACCAAGGGCCTTACAGCCTAATTAGGGACACTCCAAAGGGCCATTGGTCCGGACGAAGAGCGACAGACTCTGGCTCCTGGCGGCCCCTACTCTGGGAGGTTTGGTTGGGCAGTTCCCCCTCAGTCCAAATACAGCCTGAAGGAGGCGGGGGTCTGGAGGATACAGGAGGTGGGCACAGGAGGGGCTGGCTAGCAAGTCGGGGCAAGGCAGAGGGAGGAGGGGGCATGACAGTAAGAAAGGAGGGGCAGACAGAGACTGTGGAGTCAGAAAGAGCATGGGAGGGGGAGGTGGCCGGCAGTGGTGTTGGGTATTATGAAGGGAGGGTCGGGAGAATAAAAAGGGCAGAGGTAGAGATGGGGGCCCATGAAGCTAGATGAAGGCTTGCCTGCGAGGAGCACTGGCTGAGATGCAGGGTAGGACTCGGGGGTCTGCAAGGTCGCAGAGGAGGTTGGCTGCCGGGGGCTGTGATGCAAATGGTAGAGAGGGGCTTAGATCGCCTGCTGGCAAGGATGGGTTGGGAGTTTGGGGCCTTGAGGATGGGGCTGGGGGTGGTGAGGATGGGGAGGCGGCTGAGGGGGCTTAGGAGGTGACAGTCTTGGGGGGTGGCTGGCAGGGGCGGGGCTGGTAGAGGCTGCAGGTCCCTGATGTCTTGACACTGGCTCTCCAGCAGAGGCAGCCGGGCCTGGCAAGGAGACCACGTGCGCCTCAGCCTCCAGGGTCCTGCCCGCCAGGGTCCCCACTCTGGACCCCCAACCCAAGGAGGCGCTGGGTCTGGGCCAACTGCCCACAGAGCTGCTCGAGATGGTGCAGAGCCACGTGCCCCCTCACGTGCTGCTCGGGCGCTGCCGCCGGGTGTGCAGGTGCTGGCGCGACCTGGTGGACTGCCAGGCCCTGTGACTGAGCATCCTGGCCTGAGAACACGCCGCCCTGTGGCCCATCGTCAGCACCTGCCTGCCCCCCGCCGATGACTGCAGGCCCTGCATCCTGGGCCGCTTCTGCGAGCGCAGACCCATAGGACGCAACCTCCTCTGGAACCCCAAGGGCAAAGGTGGGGAGCCCAGGAAAGGGGTCCTCATGGGAGCCGGTGGGAAGGTGCTGAGGGGCAGGCACAGGAAAGCCGAGAGGCATGTCCCTGGGCGAGTGGGCTGGCGAGGAACTTGGTCACAAACCTTTTTTATTTAACAGAAGCCTTCCTGAAATGGACCCCGCTGAGTGGAGGAGATGCCTGGGGGGCAGAGGAAAACTGGGAGGTCACGCCCAGGGCCTATAGGCAGACCAGCTTCTTGTCTTCCTACAGGTGAATGTCCCTCTTCCCCAAGGGCCAGGGCGGTGGTGAGTACTTGCCTGGCCTCTTGACCTTTCTCCCTCTTTCCTAGGTGGTGTCACAAAAAGGAAGTGTTGGACCTGGAGGAGGAGGGTTTCTGGCCAGAACTCCTGGATAGTGGAAAGATTGAGATTTGTGTCTCTGACTGGTGAGCGTGATGATAAAACAGCCCTTTTGCAGACAGCTGACATTGGCATGGGTGACTTTATTTAGACCTCCTAACAACCCCTTAGGATAAAGCAGGTAGGGAAATGAGACTTAACCACCATCAGAGTTTTAGTACCTAGCAGAGTACATTCCCTGAACCCCTCCCCTAACCCCCAAAGGGACCTGGATTGGAAGATGCCTGGTTGGATCCTATACAGAGGACTTGGGCCCAATTCCGTCTTGTCTGTGAATGAGATGCCCCTTGGTTTAGGAGGAGGCAAGATAGGAGAGTTTGGCTAAAGGTCAGATTCTGAAGCCAGAACCTCTCAGGTTCAAACCCTGGCTTCCCAGCTTTGTGGCCTTGGGCAAGTCGCAGTGTGCCTCAGTTTCCTTATCTTTATAAGATAGGGTTATATGTCAGGCATATAGCCAGTGCTTGAAGTGTGATCTGTTTCAGCACCTTTCATGATCCTTGATCCTGTGGGAAAGTGCATTTTGAAACCTCAAATTGCGAAGTTCAGAAAGGGGAGGTGACTTCCCCTGGTGGCACAGCTAGGGCTTGGCAGGACCTGGAATGAGGCTCATACTTGTGTGACTCCAGAGCTCGTGCTCTGTAGTGATGGCCTTGAAACTGGGGTCCATGAAGACTTTCCAAGGGATACATGACCCAGATGATTTTAAGGGAGGCAAATTCCAAATTCTCTACGCTTTTATGTTCCCTGTTCTACAATTACTCAGCTACAGATCACATCAATAGTGGGAACATCATATAGCTATGCTTTCCTAATTCCTATCTCTCGGTCCTTCTCCAGTTTTACAGAAATAGCCCTTCACTATAGTGTATGGTCCCCAGATGTAAAGACTTCTGGGGAGACAGGCAAGGTGATCATTTGAAATTTTGGCCTTACCACATTCACTTTCAAGGCACCGTAATTTTCCCACTTCCTCATGTGCATCTAATCTGCAGATGTGTTACGGAGCCCAAGCTCGGTCTGCTCGCCGCACAACAGGCCAGTATATCTGGAGACGCGTTGTTGGAATAGGAATAACGATTTTAATTGGAAAGCTAGCAGACCGAGAAGATGACAGACTAAAGTCTCAAAAAACCATCTTCCCTCAGTCCGAATTTGGGCTCCTTTTATCCACAAGAGGGGGAGGGGCCCACTGCGGCGCCAACTAATGGCTGAGCGGGGCTGCTATAGCTCATGCCTGCCCCGCCTCTATTACAGATGTATTTACAACTAACTTCTGTTTTTAATTTATTCATTCATCCAACTACTGTAGCGTGTTTGTGTTGCTTCGAGCAATGGTGTACCTTTTGTTTGTGATAATCAGTAACTCCCAAATTTCGCCAGGCATCACCCAGGAACACTGAAAACTCCCAATGCCTGGGTCACACTCCATACCCATTAAATCGGAGTGTCTGGGGTGAGAGAGCCAGGCATTAACATCTGTGAGAAGTTTAGAGCCAACTGCAAGGTTAGGGGGCACAATTCCAAGACCACCCTCAGGCTCAGTAATTGACTAGAAAGGCAAAACGGAATGAAAACTGTTATACAATTAGTTGATTACAGGGAACAGGTACAGATTAGAATTAGTCAAGGGGAAGATCATGGGGCAGCAACCAGGGGAAGTATCCAACAGCAGACTTCCATTGCCCTCTTCCCTTGGAGTCAGGACACATGACTGTCCTGGCATTCATGGGTGACAGTACGCACGGAATATTGCCAACCAGGGAAGCTCACCTGAGTTTTTGCTGGGGCTTTATCATGGTCAACTGATACTGTACACTGCATCCTAAGTCATATTGTTGGTCTTCCTGGAGTGGCTCACCCCCATTATGTGACTATCTATGTGGATGTGGCCAGCCCCCACCAAATCCTATTGGCAGGCTATTTGTGTGTGTGTGTGTGTGTGATTGGCACAGAACAGTGTGAAAGGTAAGTCATAAGAACATAAAAATATATTAATACTAAATTAGGACAAAATACTGTGGGAGAAGTAGAATGGACATCTGATTCTAAGAAGTGGAGTGATGTGAAGTCTCTGTGAAAGGTAGTTGCTTGTGTACTTATATAGCCCATTACTCTTAAGGTTTTTTTTTTTTTTTTTTAATAAATTTATTTATTTATTTTTGGCTGTGTTGGGTCTTCGTTTCTGTGCGAGGGCTTTCTCTAGTTGCGGCAAGTGGGGGCCACTCTTCATCGCGGTGCGCGGGCCTCTCACTATCGCGGCCTCTCTTGTTGCGGAGCACAGGCTCCAGACGCGCAGGCTCAGTAACTGCGGCTCACGGGCCTAGTTGCTCCGCGGCATGTGGGATCCTCCCAGACCAGGGCTCGAACCCGTGTCCCCTGCATTGGCAGGCAGATTCTCAACCACTGCGCCACCAGGGAAGCCCAACTCTTAAGTTTTTAAATTTTCATTTCTAACATCAAAAATTTATCCATCTACATTGGATGTTGTTTCTTTGAATGTTGTTGGATATCCCATCACCAATTTATTTAGATGCCCCTGTGTCCTTTTACATGGCTGATAAGAAAATTGTATGTTAAAACATGAACACTGTACACATTGGAAATGACATCTTTCGCCACCATTGAAACATAGAATGAGAAATAATACAACGGGAGGAGGTACCCTGAAGAGCACGGCTCTAGGTCATTACTTCTGAACTGAATGTGCATGCAGACCAGCTGGGGAGCGTGTTTCGTGCAGATGGATTCGGCTGGATATGCAGAGGGGTCAAGCTCCCAAGTGACACTGATGGTGCTAGTTCCCAGGACTCCAGCACCATTTTGGGTTTGCATACATGGGAAAGCCATGCAGGTGAAGCAGGCAAACCCCCAAAGAGATCGGGAGACAAATCCAGCCTTCAAGGTCTCCCTTCTCCCACAAGTGGACAGACCAACAATACACTGACAGTTTATATCGGCTAATTGTCCAACTTCTAGATGCCAACCAGGCCATCCTGCATCATTGCTCTCCTTTGCCTTTTCCCATCCCCCACTGTAGAAACAATTTCTCCTTTGAGGTGAGTCTCTGACAGAGGGGTGGGAAAGGACAGTGGGGCCTATGTTGATCTATTGCTACATAACAAACTGCCCCCAAATTTAGTGACTTAATATCAACAATACACATTTTCTCACCTCTCATGGGTTCTATGAGTAGGGCTCTGCTGGGAGTTTCTGGCTCTGGTCTCTCATGTAGTTGCATTTCAGACACAGGCTGGAGCTGAAGGCATGTTGGGGTGTGAGTGTGTGTACAGCAGCTGGTGGCTGGCCAAGCACCTCTTGGTTTAGTCTCAGAGCTTGGCTATGGGATCTCTCTGCTTGGTCTAGTTTGGGCTTCCTCATAGCATGGCGGTTTTAGGGCAATCAGACTGCTTCTTGGTGGCTCAAGCCTCCACCATGAGGCTTCTGGAGAAACCAGCAGAAGCTGCATTGCCTTTCTGACCCAGCCTTGGAAGTCACTTGGCAAAATCACTCATCATCACTTCCACCACACTCTTGGTTACAAGGAAACCTGCCCAGATTCAAGGGGACGGGAATTAGACTCCACCCCTGGGTGAAGAGTGGCGTGATTCTAGAAGTGCATATGGAACTGGAGACATTGTTGCAGCCATCTATGGAAAATACACCTGTCAGAAGGCCCCCGACTCAGCTTTTGAGGGGAAGGCCATGACACAATGAGGCTTACCTCTTTTTCTGCCTACAGGCCCGCCATGTGTTCTCCAACCTCAGGAAGGGTGTCTGCTTTGTGTCTTTTGAACGCTGGGTCCGGGATATTGATTTCTGTTCTCAGCCGTACGTAGGTCTATCTGTTCAACTCCAGTGTGATTGTGCGGGTCCGTCTGTCCTAGTCGTGGGCTGTCCTTGTAAAACGACCTGACCGTGCCTTCCAGAAGCTGGGCCCATTGGCAGGGCCATCTCAGTAATCAAGGGTTTGTAGCTCCCTGGCTTCCTGGGATCTCATGAATCCAGTCGAAGTTCCTTCTGGGCCCTGTCTTCAGGTTCTGGAAGCTACTGGGAGAAAGTTCCTCCATCAGATTTACCGGCTGCTGCTGCTCTAAGGCAGCCCCTGTTCTACTGAGTGGAGACGCAGGGGTTGAGCACAGCGAAATGCTGGATCCGGAGAGGGCTCCTCCCCCTCCCCCCATGCCAGGCCCCTCTGGCTCGGTCCCAGTGCCCTCTGCCCTTGCCTCTTCCTGTTTTGCATCAGAGGCTTAACTGGTCCCTTCCAGGAAGCCCTCTCCTCCTGTCTGAACTGGAACCTCAGCCCTATGGCTGAGAAAATTCCAGGCCCCAACCTTCTGTGATTTCAAGACTGGGACCAGGACTCAGAGCTGAAAGTTAAACTAGCTCAAAAAATGTTTGGAGACAGGTTTCTGCCCACCCTGTGAACAATGAAGCGGTCCCCCGAGCCCAACCCTACCCTGAATTGTATGGGGTATATAATTATTTTGTTATTTCGAAATTCTTTTTAAACATGGAGAGAAGAAATGAGCAATATATCTGCCGATCATAGGTAATAAATGTATCATTTTGCCAAAAGTGTCTCAGCTCTTTTTAATAGAAATACAATGTTACAACCTTGGTGACTACTTGGTTCAGAGTAAGGAGTTGTTCCAGCTGAGGAGGGAAAACTGTACAGAAGAAAACACCAGTAGAAGGTGTTCTCCAGTCGAGAGCATGGAAGTGTTAGCACCCTGTTTCCCAAGCCCTAAGGAAATCATGGAGTCAAAGATTATCAATCAGGGTTAAAAGCATTAGGCAGGTGGTGGATGTGGGTACAGTGCCACAGTGACACCACATTTGTGACATTCTAGTCATGATGAGGGTGAGAGAGAGCCATGCAATAGCAGGATCCGGCTGTCCCCACCCCAGTCCAGGGGTCGTGGCTAGCCTCACTGCTGCAGGATCCCTAAGGAGTTCCAGGTCTCCTGATGTAACGCAGATGAAGCCTGCTGCTGCCTTTGATGTATCCACCCTGAACTGCCCCACCCACCTGGCAGGGAGACACAGCTAGAGGGGTTAGTGTTTTTCTAGTATCATCAAAAGAGGAGTGTGACAGGTTGAAACAGACCTAAGAGTCATGACCACATGTAGTGTGTGGTCCTGGAGTAGATACTGGGTTGGACACTTCAACTCTGGAGTGATTTGGATAATTTTAGGTCAACTGGAGAGATTTGGATAGGAGGAATATGAAACAGGCATTTACAGGGAGGGAAAGATGGAGACATTTGCCTGAAGAAACAGCCTTATAATTTAATTTTCACATACATACTCCTACGTGTTGTACTGTACATATATGCATATTTGTAGGTGTGGGTACATATATGCCAAGTTAAACTTATACATATATTTATTTAGATACATATATTTCCTTGTATTTGTATTCTGGATTACCTTCTGGATATATCTCTTCATAATAAGAATATGAACTAACGCGTTACAGGGTTACTGCAATGGTGAACAGTGGATAGAGGTGATTTTTGTACCTACTATTTTGCTTATCTGAATTTCTCATCTTCTGCGTGTGTGTGTAGAAACACAATGTTATAGACAAATACAAAGCGTCCTCCAATGCAATTTCCCTTCCTTTCCAGAAATAACCACATTTAGAAGACATCTTTGCTGACAGCGTTTTTAAATTTTGTTTTGGAGAATTCTATATATAAGTAAATGTAGAGAGAAAAGTATTGTAACCTCCATGTATCTATTACCCAGAAACAGTTTTCAACTTATGGCCAGTCCTCAATCCACACCCCCATCAGTTGTCCCCTCTTCTATATATTTTTTTAATGTATTTTTTAATATATTTTTATTTTGACAGAATCTCAAACTTAAAGATACATTATAGTTATAGCACATAGAGCTTTTCCCCCCTGAAACATTTAGTACATTTCCAACTTGATGCACCATCGACATCACTGCAAAATCCTTTCATGTGTATTTTCTACAAATATGGACATTCTTCTACATAACTACAATAAAACCATTGGAATAATGAAAGTCACATTGATTAAATAGCAGAAAGGCTTATCATAGCTTGTCTCTCTTCTTTGAAAGGCCTGTTTGCAAGGTGGGCTGGAATCTGGGAACTTGAATTTTGGAAGTTGTCCCACCATTTCCTAACTGATAAGAAGGCTAATTGTTCTTAGACTGTGCAAACACTATGGTTTCTGCTCAACACCTGCTTTCATATGGGGAGCCTGGAATTTTGGTACATGCCAGGCAGAGAGGGTCCTCTGTGTCCAGGGCCCAGTGAAACCCTAGGGTGCTGGGTCCCTCATGAGATTCCCTGGACATCACACACATGTGACTGCATTTTTATTGCTGGGAGAAGAGAACATTCTGCGTGACCCCCCCGGGGAAGGGAGAGGACAGAAGGAAGAGGCACATGGATTCTTCCAGTCTCTGCTTGTATGTTTTTCCCTTAGGATCCACCGTGCATCCTTACTGCACCCCTGGAGTGAGTCCAACTATATGCTGAGTCCCCCAAGTCCTTTTGGCAAATATCCAACCATGGGGGTAATCTTGGGGCCACACAAACATGTGCACAGTTGTGGCAGGGGTGGCACTGCTAGAACGATCCTAGCCACCTAAAGTATGGCTACCCTGTTTGGGGGAAAGGGAGGGGGTGGGGAATTGTGAAACCCCAGGGCCTGGTGGCCATGGAGTTGCTCATGGTTTGAAATAGCTGAGCTGCTCTTTGTTTGAAACTGAGTCCCCCTAAAACTGTAACCCCTACCAAGTCTATGATTAACCTCTCTACCCAAAACTTTAGTCCTTTTCTTGTTCCACCCCTGTTCCCCTCAAGATTGAGGAGTATCAAAGAAAAGAGGGGATTGAAACTGAGGAGGACCCCGCAGGGCCCTCCCGAGTAAAAAGTCTTTCCAAGGCCCCTGTTTCTTGTTTGTAGGGAAAAGGCTTCAGCCCCCTAGACCTTCCCTGATTTCTGATGAAAGACATTTTCACATATTGAGGTCTGGGGAAGACATTGTGGCTTATACATGATGTAACTCAAATTTTATGCTAACTAAAACAGCCTGTTTACGACCTATCAAAAATACATTGTAGGGCTTCCCTGGTGGCGCAGTGGTTGAGAGTCTGCCTGCCAATGCAGGGGACACGGGTTCGAGCCCTGGTCTGGGAGGATCCCACATGCCGCGGAGCAACTGGGCCCGTGAGCCACAACTGCTGAGCCTGCGCGTCTGGAGCCTGTGCTCCGCAACAGGAGAGGCCGCGATAGTGAGAGGCCCGCGCACCGCGATGAAGAGTGGCCTCCGCTTGCCGCAACTAGAGAAAGCCCTCGCACAGGAATGAAGACCCAACACAGCCAAAAAAAAAAAATATATATATATATATATAAATAAATTAATTTAAAAAAATACATTGTACATCTGCTTTAATTATTAAAGAAAAAGGTGCATTGACCAGAAGTAAAAATGTCCATATTAAGAATAAAGGTTAAATGCCTCCCTTCCTAGGACGCCAATGCTGGTACTGCTTCATGATAAGACTCCCTTGCCAAGGCCATACTGACTCACTGTGTACATGTTGATCTTTTTCTTTTCTTTTCTCTTTTCTTTTTTTTTTTTTTTTAAACCTTGAAGGAATGTATCCCTGACTTGTTTGGTGTTCTTTGTTCTGACAAGTTATTAAACCGTGTTGAAAACCATGCTTCTCTGGAGCAGTTCCTCAGAGTTATCTGAGAGGGCATCTCCCGAGCTATAGTTCTCAGTTTGGCTCAAATAAACTCTTTTCTCTCCTATTATAGATTGTTTATTGACTATTTTTGTCAACAGTTCCAAAGAGCAGATTCAAACAGTTACTAATTAGGGAAGTGAGGGAATGCAGAATGAAAGGAAAAGGAGTCAAGAAACAATAATGCAGGGAAAAAAACCGAGTCCTACTTCCTCCTCAAGGGATATACATAACAATCTCATACATATTTTTGAGTTCTTCTGCAGGAACTAAAGCCCCCATGCAGGCGGAGGATGGCAACTACATGCTGAGACCCCAGACTTGTCAGAACCAGAAAACTGATGATTGAGATTCCTTGTACACCACCCTGTTACCTCACCACCAGCCAATCAGAAGAAAGTCATACACCCTGCAGCTCTCAGCCCAAATGTTACCTTTAAAAAACTCTTCCCTGAAAACCTCAAGGAATTCAAGTCTTTTGAGCATGGGCTGCCTGTTCTCCTAGTTTGGCCCTTGCAGTAAAGCTCTCTGTGCTCCAGACTTTGATGTTTCCGTTTGTTTGGCCTCACTGTGTGTCAAGCTCATGAACTTGGGTTCAAAAACATGTTGTGAGAGGTAGAAGTTACCTATGCAATTAAAACAATAGGTCCAGCCCCTGGGGAGTTGGCCCACAGGACCCCCTGGCTAACTTTGGCCCGGAAGTGAAGAAGATAATGCAGCCTGATGATGCCTTTGATTTTTCCCACTTTCCTCCAGGTGGGAGTTTGGGGTGGCTCAAAGACAATAAATACTAGTTTGTAGTTGCTCCCTATTCTAGGTGGGAAGAGAAAAGGGCCAAACTTCCCAAAGATGGGTTTTAGGCGAATCAAAAAGTTTAAAAGTTTGCATTGCTCTCTCCTCCAAGTAGAAGGAAAATAGGTTAAAATCCATTCCCAAGACTGGATCAAAGCTTTAGATAAGCCAGAGGAAAAAGAAGAAAGAAAACATTCCAGCTCTTAGGCCTGGAGGTTGCAGCAACCCTACCTATTCAGGTGGCCATGATGTTAACCCTGAATGCTGAATTTACTTCTAGGGATTTGAGTAAACTTCCAAGGAGGAAAAGAAAAAGGGAAATCTACAATACAATATTACCTCTCAATTATATCTCAAAGGAAAAGGGAAGTTTGTATTTTCTGGGTATTTCATCTGCATGTATGATTTTTAAAAATCAATGATCAATGTATACATATATATATACGTACATATGTATTTTATATATATATATATATATATATATATATATATATATATAAAACATATGTATTTTATACACACACACACTAGTTTGTTTTCTCTGTATTACTGTTACCAAAAGCTCAGCCTCTCTGTATACCGGTGATGAATCGAATCTCCGAGACAGAGTTTTGGGTGAAGTAGAAGAGAATAGCTTTATTGCTTTGCCAGGCAAAGGGGGCCACAGTGGGCTTCTGCCTCGAAAAACTGTGTCCCAACCTGGGAGGATTTGAGGAGGGGTTTTATAACAATGATTCAAAGGTGGGGTCTCTGAAAAGATTAGGGTGTGTGTAGGACCTGCACTCCTTTAATCTTGTCTCTCAGGTGTTCAGTCTTCTAATCTTTCTTTTTTTAAAAAAAACATTTATTTATTTGGCTGCACTGGGTGTTAGTTGCGGCATGCATGCGGGATCTTTTCTTTAGTTGCCAGGGATGGAACCCAGGCTCCCGCACTGGGAGTGCAGAATCTCAACCATTGGACCACCAGGGAAGTCCTGGTCTTGTAATCTTGATGAGCTTCTCTGGTCCCTTTAATCTCACCTCAGGTGATTTCTTGGCTGCTCCTCCCTTGATTAGCAACTGTCCCTCTGGAACTCAGGGAAGGTCATGAAGGCTGGAGTCTTGCTTACAAGAAACGGGGACTAAAGGGCCTCACTCAGTTTCATTATGACATTTTGACAGCTTTTAAAAGACGTTTCTGGGCTTCCCTGGTGGCGCAGTGGTTGAGAATCTGCCTGCTAATGCAGGGGACACGGGTTCGAGCCCTGGTCTGGGAAGATCCCACATGCCGCGGAGCAACTAGGCCCGTGAGCCACAACTACTGAGCCTGCGCGTCTGAAGCCTGTGCTCCGCAACAAGAGAGGACGCGATAGTGAGAGGCGCGCTCACCGCGATGAAGAGTGGCCCCCGCTTGCCACAACTAGAGAAAGCCCTCGCACAGACACGAAGACCCAACACAGCCAAAAATAAATAAATAAAATTTAAAAAAAAAGACGTTTCTGGCTAGGGAGAGACCACCCCTCCCAGGGCTGGCCAATTCTTCTCAGTAGCAAAGAACCCAGCCTAAGCCTGCCTTTGATATGCTAATGAGCCAATCCAGAGCCAGACCTCCTCTATCTGACCCCTGTATCCCAGGAGGCAATACAGGTATACCTCATTCTTTTTTTTTTTTTTTTTAATATTTGCATGGTACTGATACTTAAGACAAGGTTTTTTTTAATAAATGTATTTATTTATTTATTTTTGGCTGCGTTGAGTCTTCGTTGCTGCGCACGGGCTTTCTCTAGTTGCAGCTAGCGGGTCTACTCTTCGTTGCGGTGCGCGGGCTTCTCATTGCGGTGGCTTCTCTTGTTGCGGAGCATGGGCTCTAGGCGCATGGGCTTCAGTAGTTGTGGCATGCGGGCTCAGTAGTTGTGGCTCACGGGCTCTAGGGCTCAGGCTCAGTAGTTGTGGTGCATAGACTTAGTTGCTCTGCAGCATGTGGGATCCTTGAGGACCAGGGCTCGAACCCGTGTCTCCTGCATTGGCAGGCAGATTCTTAACCACTGCGTCACCAGGGAAGCCCAGGCATACCTCATTTTATATTTCCCTTCGTTTTGCTGTGCTTCACAGACATTGTGGTTTTTTACAAATTGAAGGTTTGTGGCAACCCTGCCTTGTCAGATGATGGTTAGCATTTTTTAGCAAAAAGGTATTTTTTAGTTAAGGTTGAAATCGAGCAGAGCCCTGCAGGGACTTCCTGGTTGCAGACCCCTCTGTGTTCCCCTGCTTCCTGCCTTTAGAAAAAAAAAATCAACTTTAGTTTCCTGGGCCTCCCAAGTTTCAGAAAACAGATGCAAGCAAGTGGGAAGTAAGAGAAGTCAGTCTAGCAAGGAAGGAGATAACAACTTTAGCAATAAGTAAAACTGAAGGGTGGAGTCAGAGGCCCTATTTCTCCTTAAGAGAAAGAGACAACAGTGTCTGACGCACATTCTTAAGTTCTTCTTACAGAAACCAGACCTCCATCAGGTGAAAACTCCTACCCTAAACCCATAGACCCTAGACTGGCTGGAGTCGGAAAATTGATGATCCAGATTCCTGAAACACCACACCATCACCTAGCATCTACCAATCAGAAAATTGTCCACACCCTGCAACCCTCACCTAACATTGTCTGTTTTTTTTTTTTTTTTTTTTGGCTGAGCTGTGTGGCTTGCGAGATCTTAGTTCTGACCAGGGATTGAACCCAGGCCACGGCAGTGAAAGTGCTGAGTCCTAACCACTGGACCACTAGGGAATTCCCTTAACGTTGTCCTTTCCCTGAAAGCCATCCAGGGGTTCAGGTCTTTTGAGCATGAGCTGCCCATTCTGCTTGCTTGGTGCCCTGCAATAAATGCTGTATTTTCCTTCAGTAGATTGGCTTGGCTGCATGTCAGGTAAGCGGACCCATGTCCAGTTCGGTAACAAGGTATGCACATTGATTGTTTAGACATAATGGTATTACATACTTAGTAGACCACAGCATAGGGTAAATATAACTTTTACAGGCACTGGTGTTCCTGGTGAATTTAAGGTTCTTGCTTTGTTGTGAAAGAATTCAGAGACAAAGTGATAGGTAAGAAGTGGGTTTATTTAAAGAGAAACACACTCCATAGATGGAGTGTGGGCCATCTCAGAAGGCAAGAGAGCCCCAAAATATGGCGTGGTTAGTTTTTATTTTTTTAATGATTTTTATTTATTGACTTAATATTTATTTATTTATTTTTGGCTGCACTGGGTCTTAGTTGCAACACACGTGATCTTTTGTTGCGGCACGTGGGCTTCTCTCTAGTTGTGGTGCGTGGGCTTAGTTGCCCCGAGGCAGGTGGGATCTTAGTTCCCCGACCAGGGATCGAACCCCGAGTCCGCTGCCTTGGAAGGCAGATTCTTAATCACTGGACCACCGGAGAAGTCCCACTGTTTGTATATTTTGGATAACAGTCTTTTATCAGATGTGTCTTTTGCAAAATATTTTCTCCCAATCTATGGCTTGTCTTCTCATTCTCTTGAAAGGGAGTATATTTTTGAGTGGATCAATTTGGGCTCTAAGACTGACAAGGTAAAAAGGGCTTAGGAAAGCTTTTCTCATCATTTGGATTTGGAACAGGGTCTTCTGGCTCTGCCACGTCTGGGCTTTGCTGATGCGTAAGAAAAGACTCTGGCTTTTGGGGATTCCTGAATTCATAAATCATAATTGCCTGGACCTGACTTTAAGCGAAAACCTAATACTGTCTGCTCTGGGCTGTTTCTTTTTCAGCATGTGCTGTGCTTAATTGAAAGCAGGTATATGCTCAATGAACAGGATTTCAACTCTGGGACCTCGGCAGATTTAGGATACCCCTAAACTGTGAAAACATCATGGATGCTGGCTGGGCCATCTGGGTCACATAAAAATGCCCCCATGAAAAGGTTTCTTCGTTGATGGAACTGTCTAAAATCAAGCTACTGCTCAACTTTATATTTCTGTTGCAGATACTAACTTCTGATGCATTTCTAACTTTGATTCTTGCCAAAAGCTTCAAGTTGGGGGAAGGCACATCACAGGGACTGTGACCCCTCTGGGTACTTCTAACAGACTGGACTCTGGACTCCCCTGGGGGGATGTCTCACTGCCGTTGACTTCTGTTCCACATTCCCTATTTGTTGCAATTTGCAGCAGTGGTCTGATAGCCTGACTGCTTCACTCACTTTTCTCCTAGTACATGCACCTTAGTAAGGCAACTTGATTACTAAATGCAGCTGTCCTCAGAAAGGGATTGATCTTTTCCAGGCTGCTCATTGGATAAATGATCAGGACAAAAGTGGTTGGGGTTGTATACAATGATTCCAAAAATTGTTGAAAATTCAGGATTTCATCTGACCAGTTCCTGGATGTGATGTATCTTTCTAGTTCAGTTGTATAAAAAATATTTTTCTGTGAAAATGTTTTTGTCCCTTATTGCATCTAACCCTTCTGGATGAAAAATTTGAATGAGAATTTTTAAATAATTGGGAATGCTAAAGTATCCACAAAACAAAAACAAAAACAAAACTATTAGAGCTAATAAATGAATTCAGGAAAATTGCAGAACACAAGATTAACATACAAAAATCACTTGAATTTCTATACACTAGCAATGACAATCTGAAAATGAAATTAAGAAAATAATTCCATTTACAATAGCATCAAAGTAAATAAAACACTTAGGAATAAATTTAACCAAGGGTGTGAAAGACTTGTACACTGAAAACTACAGAACATTGCTGAAAGAAATGAAAGAAGACCTAAATAAATGGAAAGAGACCCATGTACATCAATTGGAAGTCTTAATATTATTAAGATAGCAATACTCTCCAAATTGATCTACAGATTCAATATATTTCCTATCAAAATTCCAACTACCATTTTTGCAGAAAAGGATAAGGTTATCCTAAATTCATAGGAATTACAAGGGGTCCCAAATTGCTAAAACAATGTTGAAAAAGAAGAACAAAATTGGAGGACTCACACTTCTGCATTTCAAAACTTACTATAAAGCTACAGGAATCAAAGCAGTATGGTACTGGCATAAGGCTTGACATATAGATCAATGGAACAGAATCAAGAGCCCAGAAATAAACTTACACATTGATGGTCAATTGATTTACAATAAGTGTGTCAAGACCATTCAATGGGGAAGAATAGTTTTTTTTTCAGCAAATAGTATGGAACAACTGGATAACCACAAGTAAAAGTATAAAGTTGGATCCTTACCTCACACCATATACAAACATTAACTCAAAATGTATCAAAAACGTAAATGTAAGAGCCAAAACAATAAAATTCTTAGAAAAAAAATTAATCTTCATGACCTTGGATTTGGCAATTGATTCTTAGATATGACACAAAAAGCACAAGCAACAAATGAAAAAAATAGATAATCTGGACTTCATTAAAGTTAAAAACTTTTGCGCATTAAGGGACACTACAAAGACGGTGAAAAGACAACCAACAGAATTGTAAAGAGTAATTGCAAATCATGTGTCTGATAAGAGCCTAGTATATATAGAGAGAATATTTAAAGAACTCATAACTTAACAGAAAGAAAACAAAACAAAAAACAATTTTTAAATGGACAAAGAACTTGAATAGACATTTCTCCAAAGAAGATATACAAATGGCTAATAAGTACATGAAAAGATGTTCAACATCACTAGTCATTAAGGAAATGCAAATCAAAATCACAATGAGATAACTCTTCACACCCACTAGGATAACTATAAGCAAAAATGTGGAAAATAACAAATGTTGGTGATGATATGGAGAAACTGGAATCCTTATACTTTCAGGTGGGAATGTAAAATGATGCAGCTGCTTTGGAAAACAGTTTGGCAGTTCCCCAAAACGTTAAACATAGAGTTGCCATATGATCTAGCAATTCAACTCCTACATATATACCCAAGAGCACTGAAAACAGGTGTTTGAACAAAACCTTGTACATGAATATTCATAGCAGCATTATTCATAAAAACCAAAAAGGGGAAATAGCCCAAATGTCCATCAACTGATGAATGGATAAACAAATGAGATATACCCATATAGTGGAATATTATTCAGCCATAAAAAGGAATGGGTGGTGGTTGAACAATGATCCAGGCTACAACATGGATGGACCTTGAAAATATTATGCTCAATGAAAGAAAGGTACATATTTTTTAAATTTTATTGGAATATAGTTGATTTCAATGTTGTGTTAGTTTCAGATGTACAGCAAAGTGAATCAGTTATACATATACATATATCCACTCTTTTTTAGATTCTTTTCCCATTATAGGCCATATAGGAGTATTGAGTAAAGTTCCCTGTGGTATACAGTAGGTCCTTATTAGTTATCTATTTTATATATAGTAGTGTGTATATTTCCATCCCAATCTCCCAATTTATCCCTCCACCCCAAAAGAAAGGTACATACTATATGATTCCATTTATATGAAATGTCCAGAATAGGCAAATCCATAGAGACAGAAAATTAGAGATTAGTAGTTGCCAGGGGATGAAAAGGGAAGGAAATAGAGAATGACTGCTCACAGATACAGAGTTTCTTTTCTTTCTTTCTTTTTTTTTTTTTTTTTTCTTGTCAGGCAACTTGTGGGATCTTAGTTCCAGGGGTTGAACCCATGCACACTGGACCACCAGGGAATTCCCCAGAGTTTCTTTATGGAGTGAAGAAAATGTTCTGGAACTAGATAGTGGAGATGGTGGCACAACATTGTGAATATACTAAAAGTCACTGAATTGTATATTTTTAATGATGAATTATATATTATATAATTCTATATTATGTAAATTTTACTTCAATAAAGCAAATGTTTGGGGGGGATATTAAGTTATGATTACTGAATGAGCAACACTAATATTGTAACAAAAAAAAGGAGAGGTGCCAGAGTTGGGGGAGAGATATGATCTTTACCATTCAGAACTACTGGAAGATTTCCTCTCCTCCCCAGCTGAAAAAAAAAAATGGGAGGAAGCCCAGTGTTGTCTTTCCAGGCTGCCGGACCACTTTGAATTCAAACTGTGAGTCTACCTCTGATGTCTATCCCTCCAACTGGTCACATCTGACAGATCTGACTAGGAGACAGCAGGAGGGGACCCCGGTCACAAATACGTCCAGGTGTTGTCCATGCTAACGAGGTGGATGAACCAGCTTCATGGCAAAACAAACTGTTTGGAACTGATTGCCTCAGGCATTCCCTCTGAAAGCTAGGACTGAGCTGAACCATTTGGACTGGTCTGGCAACCCTGGAGTGGGAGGGCCCAGGGCAGGCGACCACACTGGGAGCTCTGTTAACCCATTCTGCCTGACCAATGCGTGTCCTACTTGGGGTGCCCTAACAATTATAAATTCTTTTCTTCTAGGGGTACCATGTGTGCCCTCTGGGGTTGTTCTTCTCACGTGTGAGGTGCCCTGACACGGCCTCAGCCCTGGAAGGCTTTGGAGTCAGCTTCACCTTCTTGGCCAGGGTGTGCTGTGCCTGAGTTGATGTCTCGGGCCAGGAAAAAGAGTTCAAACAGAAACTTGAAGACTAGAAACTTGAGGAAGCCACCTGATTTTCTGAGACAGACCTTTATGGCTAGTGGGATTTGCTTTACCTGGCTAAATCCAGGACTCCAGGGACTTCCCTGGTGGTCCAGTGGTTAAGAATCCACCTTCCTAATGGGGGGATACAGGTTCGATCCCTGGTCGGGAAAATAAGATGCCACATGCCGTGGGGCAACTAAGCCCGTGCGCCGCAACTACTGAGCCCGCACGCCCTGAAGCCTTCGAGCCACAACTAGAGAGAAGCCCGCATACCACAACGAAGACCCCATGTACCGCAACTAAGACCCGACACAGCCAAATAAATAAATAAATAAATAAATAAATAAATAAATAAATAATAAATCCGGGACTCTGGAGGGCATAACTGAGGCCAATACTGCAGGTTAATCTCACCGTGCCCTGTGAGGATCTACTGATAAGAATTTTGCTGTAAAGATGCCCTGGCCAAGGGTCAATGTAGTGGACTGCAGAAAAGAGTTATCACAGCAGGCCAGAGACCCCATCTTTAGAAGAGCCTGCTTACGAGGTTGGCTGGCATCTAGGAGCTTGGTCAGAGTGTTCCCATCATTCTCTAATTGATAAGGATGGCTCACTGAGCTGGAATTGCAAACATGTGGTTTATGCTGAGCACTTGCATTCTTTCTTGGAGTCTGGAATTTTGGTACATGTCAGCAGATGGTGCCTATGTGAGCAGCCCCCAATAAAAACGTTGGATGCTGAAATTCTAATGGACTTTCCATGACGGAAACACCACACACATGTTGCTGCATTTTGTTGTGCTCTGTGACCCCTCATGGAAGGAAGAGAGCGTAAGGAAGCCTGCACATGATTACTCCAGGACCCACCCATGTCTTTTTTTCTTACCATCTGGCTGTGTGTCCTTAGTACACTGTTGCCGTAAATCTTCGCTGAGTACAACTGTATGCTGACTCCCATGAGTCATTCTAGAAAATCTCTAAACATGGCAGTGGTCTTGGGGACTCCCAACACTGTACCTCTAATCCTTAGATTCCATACAAGTTTTGCCAAATGTTCCAATGGCTTGTTTTGTTTTGTTTTGTTTGTAGCAAAAAGATCCAGGTCAAAATCATGTGCAATAGCTTGGAGGTTCCTTAAAAAACTAAAAATAGAGTTGCCATATGATCTAGTAATTCCACTCCTGGGCGTATATGCGGACAAAACCATAATTTGAAAACATAGGGACTTTCCTTGTGGTCCAGTGGATAAGACTCCGTGCTCCCAATGCAGGGAGCCCAGGTTCGATCCCTGATCGGGGAACTAGATCCCACATGCATGCCGCAACTAAGAAGTCCGAATGCCTAAGATTCCACATGCCGCAACTATGAGCCCTCATGCCGCAACGAAGATCCTGTGTGCCGCAACTAAGACCTGGTGCGGCCTAAATAAATAAATAAATATTTTTAAAAAAGATACATACATCCCAATGTTCATTGCAGCATTGTTTACAATAGCCAAGACATGGAAGCAACCTAAGTGCCCATTGACAGAGGAATGGATAAAAAAGATGTGGTACATATATACAAAGGAATATTACTCTGCCATAAAAAAGAATGAAATAATGCCATTTGTAGCAACAGGGATGGATGTAGAGATTATCACACTAAGTGAAGTAAATCAGACAGAGAAAGGCAAATATCTTATGATATCACTTATATGTGGAATCTAAAAAAATGATACAAATGAACTTATTTACAAAACAGAAACAGACTCACAGACTTAGAGAATGAATTTATGGTTACCAAAGGGGAAACGTGGGGGGAAGGATAAATTAGGAGTTTGGGATTAACATATACACTACTATATACAAAATAGATAACCAACAAGGACCTACTGTATAGCACAGAGAACTCTATTCAATATTCTGTAATAACCTAAATGGGAAAAGAATCTGAAAATGAACAGATACATGTATATGTATAACTGAATCACCTTGCTGTACTAACACAACATTGTAAGTCAACTATACTCCAATATAAAATAAAAAATATTTTAAAAAGGCAAAAAAATCACGTGCAATGGCTTCTGATTGTCATGTCTCCATAGTCTCCTCCAATCTGCAACAGTTCCTCCATCTCTTTTTTAGTTTCATGATATTGACAGTTTCAGACCTTATAAGCCAGTTTTGCTTTGTAGAATGTCCCTCAATTTGTTTTTTTCTTATAGATTCAGATTATGCCTCTTTGGCAAGGATATCACAGAAGTGACCTTTTTGTCCTCATTGCATCCCATCAGGTGATACATGATTTCAATTTGTGCTGTTACTGACGATGCTCACCTTGATCACTAGATTTAAGGTGGTGTCTGCCAACCTTCACTGTCAAGCTACTCCTTTCCCTTTCTAAATAGCGTTTTGTGGGTAGCACCATTAGGCCTGCTTGTAAGGTTGACCCTTGACTGACTTCTGGAAACTTGCATTTTGGGAGTGACAAGGACTGATAAGGGTGATTCTCTGTGCCTGGAATTGTGTGAACAATATGGTTTATGTTACTTTCCTTCTGGAATTTTGGTACATGCTACCAAATTAGGAATTAGGTACATGCTGTGTTCAGCATAAACCACATTGTTTGCACAAATAGTCTAGCCACAGTAAATCACCCTTATCTGTTAGGGAATGGTGGGAACACTTCCAAAAGCCAGGTTTCCAGATGCCAGCCAAGAGCCAGTCTTTTTTTTTTCTCTCTATAAATTTATTTATTTATTTATTTATTTATTTATTTATGGCTGCCTTGGGTCTTCGTTGCTGCGCGTGGGCTTTCTCTAGTTGCAGTGAGCCGGGACTACTCTTTGTTGCAGTTCGCAGGCTTCTCATTGTGGTGGCTTCTCTTGTTGCAGAGCATGGGCTCTAGGCACACGGGCTTCAGTAGTTGTGGCACACAGGCTCAGTAGTTGTGGCACACGGGTTTTGTCGCTCCGTGGCACGTGGGATCTTCCCGGACCAGGGCTCGAACCTGTGTCGCCTGAATCGGCAGGTGGATTCTTAACCACTGCACCACAAGGGAAGTCCAAGAGGCAATCTTGTAAGCAGGTGCTTCTAAAGATAGGAGCCTCAGGCCAGCTGTGTTGACTCTTTTCTTCACAGTTCTCCATTCAGTTCTATGTGAATGTAGCCACAGCCCCAAATCTCTTTTAGTTGCTGTTCAAAAATATGAGGAACTTCCTTTTTTATCTCTCTGACTCTTTGAGCAGCCCAACCCTCTCTCCCTTGACTAAAGGGTTGCAACCTTCAGGCCAGCTGAATCAATAGCTTGAGTGTGATGCCAACATCTTCCATATGATGTTTGCATCTGGGTTGCCTTCTACTGTCTCGTGGAGACATTGTATGGAAGCTTTTGAGAAGGGGTCTGAATGACAGGAGCACAGAGTGTTAGCTTGTCCAACTTTACTAGGTGGTGAGTGTCTGGAGTCTTGTTATCTTAGACTACAGGCCACAGGCAGAGAAGAATCCCTTAGTAGAGTCCAGTTCCTTCCATCTCTACTTACAAACTGGCCAGTTCCTGCCTGAGCTCATCTCTCTTATAAGGATATTGCAAAAAGCACAAATGGGCAGTATACACAACAACAATACTCTGAGTTTTCCAACCAGTTCCCTAGGGCTACAAGCTCAGGTGAACAATGGGCTGCTAACCTCATTGTCAAAGAAGAGAGTTCTACAAAATGTTTTCTCCTGGCACAATAAAGGTCACCGGTTCTCATCCTACAATAGCCAGTCTTTGCCACCTGCTGCATGATCACTAAGACAATGCCACATGTCTTAGAGTTTTATTTTCTACATCAGCATTCCACTTCTGGTATCAATTTCTATATTAATTAAGATGCAGCCTAGGCTGTTGTAACAGACTTGAACACACAGTATCTACAACAACATGGAAGCTCATATCTTATTTAATAATTTATAGGTTGGTGGGCGGTCTGGGGCAGGTAGATGGCTCTTATCCTTGACTTATCATTTCTACCATCTTCAACATGTGTCTTCCATCTCCAGATCCAAGAAAGCTGCTAAAATTGCTCTGTTCCAACCAGTGGGGAAGGGAAGAAGGGGAAGTATGGGAAATTGGGTTTGTTTTCAAGGAGATGAGCTAGAAGTTACATACGATATCTCTACTCATATCCCACATCCCATTGGCCTGAACTTAGTCACATGGCCACATCTAGCTGCAAAGGAAACTGGGAAAAGTAGTTTGTGGCTGGGTGGCCAGCTAAAACTTGGGGGCTTTTAATAGTAAAAGGAAGAAAGGGAAAATGGAGGGCTTCCCTGGTGGCACAGTAGTTAAGAATTCGCCTGCCAATGCAGGGGACACAGGTTCGAGCCCTGGTCCAGGACGATCCCACATGCCGCGGAGCAACTAAGCCCGTGCACCACAACTACTGAGCCTGAGCGCCTAGAGCCCGTGCTCTGCAACAAGAGAAGCCCGCGCACCACAACGAAGAGTAGCCCCCACTCGCCACAACTAGAGAAAGCCCGCGCGCAGCAACGAAGGCCCAACACAGCCAAAAATAAATAAATAAAATTTTAAAAAAAAAGAAAGAAAGGGAAAATGGATACGAGGAAACTGATGAAGTTAGCAGTCTCTGTCATGGACCATGTGAGATTAACTACTTGATGTCCTCCAATGTCCATTCTGCCCTTGATATCTCTGATCACAAGGCTTCCTAAAATAAAAACTATATTTCCCAGCTTCCCTTGCAGCCAAGTGTGGCCATGTGACTAAGTGCCAGCTGGTGGAATGTAGGGAAAGTGATGTGCACAACTTCTAAGATATGACTTTAGGGTGGGGGGCAGCATGCCCTTTCTATACCTTCTTCAGCATTCCTGCTTCTCGGAAGGTAGATGTGATGGCTGTAGTTACATCGTGGGCCATGAGGACAACAGCCGCATCCTAATTAATGTTGGCAGAATGAGAAGCCAGAAGCAGCTTAGATCCTAGAGCCACCATGCCCAACCTGCACAGCCTACTCCTGAATTTTCCCTTAGAGAGAAATAAACTTATATCTTTTTTTTTTAAACATCTTTATTGGAGTATAATTGCTTTACAGTGGTGTGTTAGTTTCTGCTTTGTAACAAAGTGAATCAGTTATACATATACATATGTTCCCATATCTCTTCCCTCTTGCGTCTCCCTCCCTTGTACCCTCCCTATCCCACCCCTCTAGGTGGTCACAAAGCACTGAGCTGATCTCCCTGTGCTATGCGGCTGCTTCTCACTAGCTATCTATTTTACATTTGGTAGTGTATACATGTCCATGCCACTCTCTCACTTTGTCACAGCTTCTCCTTCCCCTTCCCCATATCCTCAAGTCCATTCTCTAGTAGGTCTGTGTCTTTATTCCCGTCTTGCCCCTAGGTTCTTCATGACCTTTTTTTTTTTTTCCTTAGATTCCATTTATATGTTTTAGCATACGGTGTTTGTTTTTCTCTTTCTGACTTACTTCACTCTGTATGACAGACTCTAGGTCCATCCACCTCACTACAAATAACTCAATTTCGTTTCTTTTTATGGCTGAGTAATATTCCATTGTATATATGTGCCACACCTTCTTTATCCATTCATCTGTCGATGGACACTTAGGTTGCTTCCATATCCTGGCTATTGTAAATAGAGCTGCAATGAACATTTTGGTACATGACTCTTTTTGAATTATGGTTTTCTCAGGGTATGTGCCCAGTAGTGGGATGGCTGGGTCGTATGGTAGTTCTATTTTTAGCTTTTTAAGGAACCTCCATACTGTTCTCCATAGTGGCTGTATCAATTTACATTCCCACCAACAGTGCAAGAGGGTTCCCTTTTCTCCACACCCTCTCCAGCATTTATTGTTTCTAGATTTTTTGATGATGGCCCTTCTGACCCGTGTGAGATGATATCTCATTGTAGTTTTGATTTGCATTTCTCTAATGATTAATGATGTTGAGCATTCTTTCATGTGTTTGTTGTCAATCTGTATATCTTCTTTGGAGAAATGTCTATTTAGGTCTTCTGCCCATTTTTGGATTGGGTTGTTTGTTTTTTTGATATTGAGCTGCATGAGCTTCTTGTAAATTTTGGAGATTAATCCTTTGTCAGTTGCTTCATTTGCAACTATTTTCTCCCATTCTGAGGGTTGACTTTTTGTCTTGTTTATGGTTTCCTTTGCTGTGCAAAAGCTTTTAAGTTTCATTAGGTCCCATTTGAAAATAAATTTATATCTTGTTTAAGTTACTATGATTTCTATTTCACACAGCCAAACCCAAATTCTAATGAACACAGAGAATGTCATATTTTCATATTCATCTTTTGCAACTTGCTTTTTTCACTCAACATTACATTTCTTACATGTATCCATATGGATTTATGTATATCTAATTCATTAAAAATTGTTTTTACATGGTTCCTTCAGTTGTTTCCCTGAGACTCTTTATTTTATTGTGGTAAAATAAACATAGCATGAACCATTTTTAAGCATACAATTCTGTGGCATTAGGTACATTCACAATGTTGTACAACCACCACTATCCATTCCAGAACTTTTTTATCATATTAAATAGATATTTTGTACCCATTAAACAATAACTCCCCATTCTTCCTCCCCCACCCCCAGCCCCTGGTAACCTCTATCCTACTTTCTGTCTCTATAAAATTGCCTATTCCAGGCACCTCATAAAAGTGGAATCTTACAATATTTGTCCTTTTGTGTCTGGTCTAACTCATTCATCTTAACTACTCTATGACATAGCATCTGTCTCCTTGTTGAGGTCATCTTTGTCATCCTTTAATGAAGTCTCATAATTTACTCCAAAATGAACTTGAACATCTTTTCTTGGCATTTGGGCTATGCACCTTACTTTTCTGTTGTATAAGAGAATGGAATCTTTTCTAAGAATTATATTTTCTAATTGGTCATTGCTATTATTAGAGGAGTCTTAATGATATTTTTGTATGTTGATCTTTAATCCAGCAGACTGGCTGAAATTTCATTTTTGTTCTTTACAGGGAATTTTTCTAATTAACTTGGATACCACGCTGATGCTTCCCTTTTATCTCTAGTTGGTGACAAAGGTTTTGTTATAAATGAGTGTTGAACTCCATCTAATGTTTCATCTCCCTTAATTTGATAACATGGTGTGTCACATTAGTAGATTAAAAAAATTTTTTTTTTGATGTGAAATTGTCATAGGTAGGAAAGTGGACTGGTTGCTATGATATGCCACCCAAATCCCCTCTTCAGGATGGAGGAATTCTTTCCACCAGCTGTCAGGCGTGTTGGCAGCTGATGGCTTAGAGCTGAGCGTCTTTCTGGGCAATGCCCTCAGCTGAAGAGAACCATCTTGCTCAAGCTTATGTCCCTTTCCTAGGGGCAGCCCATATTCCATGTCTGGTCAATGAGGGGACAAAAGCCTGGCTCCAGAGACTTCCCTGGTGGCCCAGTGGGTAAGATTCCACGCTCCCAATGCAGGGGGCCTGGGTTCGATCCCTGGTCAGGGAACTAGATCCCACATGTGCAACTAAACATGCCACAACGAAGATCCTGCGCAGCCAAAATAAATTAATTAATAAATTAAAAAAAAAGCCTGGCTCCATGCCTCAATTAGGGACAACCCAGAAGGCCATCCCACTCCAGTTTCCCTGTAGGATGGACTGAGGCCCTGCTGCAACCACGTCAACTTCTCCCTGTGCCTTTCCTGCCTCCTCTCTTCCTTATAAATGTTGCCCCAGAGAGCTCTTCCCAGAAACCAGCTGTTTGGGCTGCAAATCTCTACCTCAAAGTCTGTTTCCTAGGAAACCCTACGTGTCAAAAATGTGGATGTTATGTGTGTTTATTTTTTATTTATTTATTTATTTATTTATTTATTTACTTTTGGCTGTGTTGGGTCTTCGTTGCTGCGCATGGGCTTTCTCTAGTTGCGGCGAGCAAGGGCTACTCTTTGTTGCTGTGCACGTGCTGCTCATTGCGGTGGCTTCTCTTGTTGCGGAGCACCGGCTATAGGCGCACAGGCTTCAGTAGTTGTGGCTCGAGGGCTCTAGAGCGCAGGCTCAGTAGTTGTGGTGCACAGGCTTAGTTGCTCCGCGGCATGTGGGATCGTCCTGGACCAGGGCTCAAACCCGTGTCCCCTGCACTGGCAGGCGGATTCTTAACCACTGCGCCACCATGTGTGTTTATTTTTAAACAAAAATAAAATAAATCTTCATGTGGCCACCAACTAAGTTCTGGAATAGAACATTGCCAGTGCCTTAGAAGCCCCTTGTGGGTCCTTCCCCGTCTTTCCCCTTCCAGCTTACTCAGAGATCATCAACATCTTGATTTTTGGTAATAATCTCTTGGTGTGTGTGTGTGTGTATGTGTGTGTGTGTGTGTGTGTGTGTGTGTTTAGTGTTTTGTATCTATGTATTTCATACATATATATCTCTCTTTGCTTTTGAATTATACAGCATGTATTCTGTGACCTGCTTCTTTCATTCAGCATCGAAGTGAGATTCACGCATTTTGATGAAATAGCTATCGCTTGTTAATTTTGTTCATTATGTGAATAAACTACAATATGTGCATCTCTTCCACTCTTGACAGACATGCGTGTTGTCTCCAGTTTGGGGACTATTATTACTCACGGCTGCAATGAACGTTCTCGTACATGCCTCTGGGGTCATGGGCACAAGTGTCTCTAGGGCAGGGTTTCTCAACCTCAGCACTACTGCCATCTTGGCCTGGATAATCCTTGACCATAAGGGGCTCTCCTGGGGTTCGTAGAACACTTAGCAGCATCCTTATTTTAATATTTAAACAATCATAAAAAATTTCAATCCAGGACTTCCCTGGTGGTCCAGTGGTTAAGAATCCACCTACCAATGCAGGGGACACGGGTTCGAGCCCTGGTCGGGGAACTAAGATCCCACATGCCACGGGGCAACTAAGCCCACGCGCTCTGGAGTCCTTCAAAATACATGCAAAATCGGCCCCATCTCTGCCACCACCTGGCTCTGGTCCCGGGCAGGATTACCTCTCACCTCAGTTATGATTCATCTAGTTCAGAGACAGCAGGACCCAGAAAGGCGCTCCGCACATAGTAGGTGCTGCATGCAGTAGGTGCTCATGTCCAGGCTGACTGATTTGCCTCCTCACCCCCTCTTGGCTGGGCTGTGAATTCACTTGGCCAGCATGCTGCCATCCTTCAACTGTCCCCCTCCAGCACCCTCCCAAGAGCCTGATCGCTGATCTTCCTCCACGTCGGCCCCTTGCATCCCCTCCTCCAGGCCATGGGGCCTCTGGGGTTTTTAAGAATTTGAACCTAGGGAATTCCCTGGCGGTCCAGTGGTTAGGACTCAGCGTTTTCACTGCCATGGCCCGGGTTCAATCCCTGGTCAGGGAACTAAGATCCCGCAAGCCACATGGCGCCGCCAAAACAAAAACAAAAACAAAAACAGTTTGAGCTCAGCTGCTCCCCCCACACCCAGGGTGGTTAATTCCAGGCTGGTTGTACCCTTGCCACACTCCCATTCCGTTGCCATAATAGTGAGAGTTGATCCATCCCAGGGACAATCTCCAAATCTCTGATCTCCAATCCCTGTGGGACCTTCTAAGACATCCCTGTTCATCTCCGGGTCACAGCCCTGACTTCAGCCTGGCCAGGAGCAGAGCCAGGCAAAGGGATGCTACATGATGCCATTAACACCCTGGACATCATTTAACTATCTCCAGGGGTTATGGCCAGGCCCAACAGTGAGACTTAGGAAAGAATGCAGAATAGAGCTGGGCAGTCAACAAACCAGCTGATGCCAATCCAGATGTGAACAACCCGTCTAGTGCCGCAGACTTCCTCTGATTTCACTGGCTGTGAAATGGCACACATGGCAGGTAATGGCACACCCCGACCTGGGATGCAACCCAGGGGACAAGAACTTGGTAGCCTGCGAAGCTGCTTTGTTTTGGTAACTATTTAAAAAGGGCCCCATGGGTTTTTTCATAACCAGCAAGTCAGAGCTCCTGTTCCAGTCCCAAATTCCCGGCCAAGAATCAACCTCACCTCACTAGTAAAATTTTCCTTAAGAGTGTCTTTTAATGCCCAGTTAGTTGTAAGAAGGCTTACAATCAGAGAAAGTCAGGTGAACCCACAGAATTAATACTTTTGTGTTATGTTTAAGAATCATCTGGGATATTTGGTATTTAATATATTTGAAATGTTTAAGAGAATTTGGCATAGGAGAAAATGTGACGAATGTGTCCTGTAAATGTAAGTCTTCCAACTTGAAGTGTGTAATTGAGTAATACATTATTTTAGACTTGTAATTTGTCACTGAAACGTGAAAAGGAATTTTTCAAACAGAGTAAATGGTACTAGAATATTTAAAAGATCTTGACACTATTGTAATTTATTGTAAGAGTTAAGTACTTGGGAAGGTTTCGCTTTTTAGAAGCTTCTGTTGAGTGTCCAAAGAAAATTAAACAGTTAAGGACTTCCCTGGTGGCACAGTGGTTAAGAATCCACCTGCCAATGCAGGGAACACGGGTTCGATCCCTGGTCCGGGAAGATCCCACATGCCGTGGAGCAACTAAGCCCGTGCGCCACAACTACTGCCTGTGCTCTAGAGCCCGCGAGCCACAACTACTGAGCCCGTGTGCCACAACTACTGAAGCCCGCGCGCCTAGAGCCCGTGCTCTGCAACAAGAGAAGCCACCGCAATGAGAAGCCCATGCACTGCAACGAAGAGTAGCCCCCGCTCGCCGTAACTAGAGAAAGCTTGCGCGCAGCAAGGAAGACCCAATGCAGCCAAACATAAATAAATAAATAAATTTATTAAAAAAAAATAAGTTGGAGTTTTATTAAGCTACACGGACGAAAGGCTTTGGATTTGACTGTATAGAAACAGGTCCTGCTCAGGGACTTCCCTGGTGGTCCAGTGGTCAAGAGTCCGCCTTCCAACGCAGGGGACTTGGGTTCAATCCCTGGTTGGGGAACTAGAATCCCACATGCTGCGGGGCAACTAAGCCCACGTGCCACAATGAAGAGCCTGCGTGCCGCAACTAAGACCTGACGCAGCCAAATAAATATTAAAAAAAGAAAGAAAGAAGAAAAAGAAACAGATCCTGCTCAGAACAAAGAGTGCCAGCCTATCTGCTTGTTCAGAGCCAATACCATGGACAGTCTTGAGGAAAGACCACGTCAGTGGGCTGCTGTGGTGGGTGCTCCCCCATCCCATCACTGGTCCTGAATCATCGGCCATCCCGAAACTGGCTCCACCCCCACCCAAAACCTCAGCAGCTCTGAGGCAATAACTCTGACTCTTTACATTGGCAAATAAAATCATACTCCCAACAGGAGAGAAGAATACACATTGGAACAGCCATCGTAAAGAAGCAAATTCAAACCCATGGTGTCAGCACATTTGTGACATGTGTCAGTACAAGTAATTAGTTTTATAATCATTATAATATCACACAATTGCCTCATCTATTCGTTAAGGTATTTACAACATTTGCAAAGATCTGATATTAGATTTGTGAAGGGTTTAAGTGATTGCATTTGGAAGGAGTGTTTAATTGGTTAGGGAATTCTGATATAGAAGAATAACTGCTTAACGATTTTATCAAAGAACAAAGATTAGTTAGTATTCCTGTTTACATGCAAGCCCAATGGTTGTTGGCAAATCCAGCAGCATGGAAAAATGGCTGCTTGCATACATTACTGGTGAGTAATGGGTAATTCTGCAGTAGCTAAGAAAATTTTATGCAGATACATTTTCGTAAGTATCACTTTTTTATTGAGATAGAATTCACATAACAAAACAATTAATCATTTTAAAGTGTTTGAGTCTGTGGTTTCTCGTATATTTACAATCTTGTGCAATCATCACCACTACCTAATTCCAGAACATTATCATCTCCCCGTTCTCTGCAACTCCCCCAGCTCTTGGCAACCACTAGTCTACTTTCTGCCTCTGTAAATTTGCCTATTCTGGTCATTTCCATGTAAATGGAATCAGTACAGCATGTGGTCTTCTGTGTCTGGCTGCTTTAACTTATCAACATGATTTCAAGGTTCATCCATGTGGTCACATGTATCCATACTTCATTTCTTTTTCTGGCTCAGTAATCCCATTTCAATAATTCCACTGCATGGAAATATCATATTATGCTTATCTATTCATTAATTAATGGACACTTGGGTTGTTTCCATCTTTTGGCTATTATGAATAATCCTGCTATGAACACTTGTGTACAAGTTTTTGTGTGGAGATAAGTTTTTCTTTCTCTACAGTATATACCTAGGAGTGGAATTGCGGGTTTTATGGGAACTCTAAGTTCAACTTCTTGAGGAACTGTCAGATTGTTGTCCAAAGCAGCTACACCATTTTCTGTTTTCACCAGCAGCAGTGTATGAGAGTTCCGATTTACCCGCACCCTCAGCAACACTTGTCATTGTTCCTTTTTAAAGTTACAACCATGCACATATCTTGTGACCCAGCAGTTCCACTTTTAGAAATATACACATACTATGACGACACACACTGTATATGACAGCACTGTTGGTAACAACAAAATATTAGAAATACCCTATATTTCCATCAGTAAAGGATGGGAGTAAAACATGGGGTACCCCCATACATAAAAGTAAATAAATAAGGAAGCTCTCTATGTAATGATATGGAAAGATCATCAAAGTATATTAAATGAGGGGAGGTGGGGGAGGGATGGATTGGGAGTTTGGGATTAGCAGATGCAAACGATTATATATAGAATGGATAAACAACAAGGTCCTATTGTAGAGCACAGAGAACTATATTCAATATCCTATAATACACCAAAAAGGAAAAGAATTTTTAAAATATATATTATATGGTAAAAGCAAAGTGTCAAAAAGGGAGTATATGGTATGTTATTGTTTATTTGAAGAGAGTGTGTGTTTGCATTATTCCTTGTACATGTATAGGAAATCTCTGCAAGAACATGTCTGAATTGAGGGGAAAACTGGGGTAGCTGAGGGCAGTGGTAGAAGAGAGATTAGCCCTAGAAAACTTTTTTATACTTTAAAATTTTTATACTGTGTAAATATATTATCCAATTCAAAATAAATACAATGAGAAACTTTAAAACACTGAAAGCTAAACAAAACAGATCTGTAGGCCTGATAGAAGCTGGAGGCGACTTCTGCGTCATCCAGTTTGATGCTCATGCCACAAGGAAAATGACAACACAGTGAGACAACAAACTGACCTGCCTCGGGTCACTCAGTAATCAGCGGTGTCACCAGGAGATTAAAGTCTGACCCAGAGCCCACCGTCTTAGCACCTTAGAGGTTATGATACACTCCCATTTCTATAAAGTAATGGAATAAAAAAGGAAATCAGCTGACAGTGCAAAGGGATGGGGGAGGAGACTGGATTCATTTCCTGTTGCTGCTGTAACGAATTACCATAAACTCAATGGCTTAACACAACAAAAGTTATTCTTTTACAGTTCTGGAGGTTAGAAGTCTGTAAAATATTTTGTGCCACATTCGGCAATATTCACGGGTCCCAAGGATTAGGGCATGGATGTGTTCAGGGGGTCTTTATTCAGCCTACTACAGAGACCACCCACGTGTAAGAGATTCCCACACTTTTCTGGTAGACAAACCTGGTAGAGGCTTGGGGACATGAATCAGAGTGAAGAGGTCATCGCATTCAGGACAGGACTGCAGGGAAAAGGGAGCCCAGCATGACCCGGGTTGTAGAGAGTAGGCAGGAGTGAGAAAAAACGGCCAAGGCAGGCTCAGATGATAGTCTTTCCACACTTCCTGCACCCTCTCCTCCCCGCTTCCCCAGGGCACAGGCCACCCAACATTCATGGGCAGGAAAACAAGAATCGAAGGGCGCTTCCCTAAAGAGATCCAGCTCTCTGCCAGCCTGAGGTGGTAACTAGGCTAGGTGTCAGCTTCTGGAAAAAGCCAGTCCTATTTTGGCGCTTGTGGAGGAGGGGAGGGGCAGCCGGAAGTGGGGCTTCTGGTCTCTCACCATCCACATGTGAGGCCAGCCCGGCAGCAAGCCCCACACCCAGACACAAAGCTCCCATTCACCCTGAGACCTGGCGGGAAAACAGCCCAACATTTATAACAGGAAGCACAGTCCCATCACCTACCAGACACCAGCTTTGCTCCTCAGTTGAGAATGGCAAGGAACAAGCTAGATCATCAGACAGGAAAAGAAAACCAGCCCCGAGCAAGACAGAACCCAAAGGAAATCACCAATTCAAGACCCAATCAAGGGGACTTCCCTGGTGGCGCAGTGGTTAAGAATCCGCCTGCCAATGCAGGGGACATGGGTTCGATCCTTGGCCCGGGAAGATCCCACATGCTGCGGGGCAACTAAGCCCTCGTGCCACAACTACTGAAGCCTGCGCACCTAGAGCCTGTGCTCCGCAACAAGAGAAGCCACTGCAATGAGAAGCCCGCGCACTGCAATGAAGAGTAGCCCCTGCTCTCTGCAACTAGAGAAAGTCCGTGAGCAGCAACAAAGACCCAACACAGCCATAAATAAATAAATTTATTTAAAAAAAAGACCCAATCAAGGTGCACGAACTGTATCTGATTGTTATGTCTCTTTGGTCTCCTTTTTGGTTTTTCATATTGACTTTTTTGAAAAGTCCTGGCCAGTTATGTATATCCCGCGTGTTCAATACTGATTGCTTTCTCATTACTAAACGTAGGTTTAAATTTTTTTTTTAACAAGAATTCTGCTTAGGCAATTTTGTATACTTCCTATAGTGGTGTCACATCAAGAGACCCTTGATGTCATGCTGTCCCACTACTGAGGATATTATTTGATCACTTGGTTAAGAGGGTATCTGCCAAAACCCACCGCCCCTCACTAAGTAGGTACATTTTTTCCCCTAGTGAATAAGTCATCTGCTGGGTAATAATTCTGGACTGTTCTCCAACAACATTTTACCAATGGTTTTAACATCCTTTGATAATCCAATTATTTTCTTGGGAATACCCTGAGTTTTTTCTCATTTATCTGTAATAAACCAGTATTATGTGTTGAAATAAATTGTTTAGTGCCTGTAAACCCACATAATCTATGTAGTCTGCATCTGGTTCACAGCAGGTGCTTAATAATGCTATCAATTAAAAAAAAAAAAGAGAAAAAATACAAACTAGGGGACTTCCCTGGTGGCGCAGTGGTTGAGAATCCGCCTGCCAATGCAGGGGACACGGGTTCGAGCCCTGGTCCGGGAAGATCCCACATGCCGCGGAGCAACTAAGTCCGTGTGCCGCAACTACTGACCCTGCACTCTAGAGCCCGTGCCCTGCAGCAAGAGAAGCCACCATAATGAGAAGCCCACGCACCACAACGAAGAGTAGCCCCCGCTCACCACAACTAGAGAAAGCCTGCGTGCAGCAACGAAGACCCAGCGCAGCCAAAAATGAATAAATAAATAAATAAAGTTATTTAAAAAAAAAAATAGGGAATTCCCTGGAGGTCCAGTGGTTCGGACTCTTCACTTCCACTGCACCGGGCCTGGGTTCCATCCCTGGTCGGGGAACTAAGACCCCACAAGCTGTGCAGTGAGGCCCAATAAATAAATAAATAACAACTTAAAAACATTGTTATAGTTTCTTACCCACAAACTTTCTTCATAAATTAGGCCCCAGTCTCTTCAAGCAATAAGACCTGACTGAACTGACATCAGGTATTCATAACTATTCCACTAAGTATTTCTTTCTACACACGATTTAACGCAGAAATATCACGTGATCATGGAATGCTGCCCTGATCCTGCTGGGAATACTGCGGAATGTTGTATACATGTTATATGCATTCTACTGCCTTCTAAGTTTGAAAAATAAAAAAGAAAAAATCCGGAATTCAAACCATCTAGTCCTAGGCCTTTCAGATAAGGGACTGTGTGTGGATCGATACTAAAAACGCTACCTATAATACAACAATTTTACAACCCGCCGCAGAAAATGCTTCGAAAGGCAGATGGTACAAATAATGAGAGCTGAACGTTTACCGGGCACTGCAGGCACGGACCTCACGCCGTCCTCACGATGGCGTTGTGGTGCCTTTCTGAGGCTTCCGGCGGAGGGGACCTGGGGAACTGAGGCTTAAACCCTTTCCTGTGTGACCACCAAGCAAGTGACTTGCACCTCGTGCAAAGCCTACGTATCTCTGGGCCTCAGTTTCTCAGGAGAGGTGTCCATGGAATAATGCATATAAAGCATTTAGCATAGTTGATAGGGACAGAGTAAAGGAACAAAGTAGGTGATTAGTTAATCCCACTAGGGGATTTTAAGTAGAGAAAAAAGTATGGGAGACCCCTGTAAGTTAATGATCACTCAAGAAAGCATGTTTGCTTAACTACAAAACCAAGCAGGCTTGCTTAGCAACAAAACCATGCAACAGAAGCACGAGACATGCCCCCAAACAACAAAACGATGGTGGCATGAGACCCATGTCTTGCCCAGTGAGCACAGTAGGTTAATGATTCCTAGGACATGCTCCTCTGGGCACACTGAAAACAAAAATGTAAGGAAAGGGTGACATTATACTGAAACCTGAGATGATTTACCATTTTTAGCATACGTTACCGCCTTTTTGCTCATTTCCATTGCGCCATGACAGTCCCGGCTTGACCACGTAGGGACAAGAAAACTCCCCCACCTGACATGGAGGAGGAGCTGATGATGGAAGCTTGCCATCTACTCAGGAAGGAGGAAGAAGGTGGTCTTCTCCCCCTCTCCACTTTTCCTTTGATTATAAAACTGTAGCCCACTAAGTTCTCCAGGCGTGGCACTCCCTTGCCCACCGGCTTGTAGGCCTCACAAGCGTCCTATACTAATACTGTAAACTCTTTTCTTAACCTGTCACTCTGCCTCACCCTGAAGTCTCTCTGCCGGGAGACAGAGGAACCTATGCTCTACTAAGTACAGAGACGTGTTCTGTCGGTTTCAGAGTGCCTCCAATGAGTGAGCGCTGGGGTAACTGGGACTGGTGACGATTTCCTAGGTTGTGGGAGGCCTGGAGTTCTGAAGACTGGCTCTGGGGTGGCTAAGATCAGTCCTTGAGGTTCCTTGCGCAATATAGGGCAATCCGAAAAAAACTGTGGAGGGCCAAGGGCAGAGGTCAAGAGAGAAATGGGTCTTGGCCCCATCCTTACTGTGAACCTCGGATTAATTACCTTGTCTGCAATTTAGGGGAGGGGGCAGGTTTCTGATGCAGGAGCGCCCAGGTTGTCGCCCCAGAGAAGTATGTGTGGCGGAGAGGCTCAACTTAAGAACAAGCCTGGGCTTCTGAGACACTACCCTGGGGACACAATGTAAATTCGAGAGAATCCCTGTGGATAGAAACTTCCATCCAAGTGTTTCACACCAGGCCCAGGGTCGAAGTCACAGCTCGGCCATTTACTAGAAGTTGACAGATGGTGGGAGAGATGTTGTGAATGGCGGAGGCGGTTGTAGGCAGGTGGCGGGAATAAGAAGGAAAGACAGGATTTGGGGGGGGCGGTGGGGGCAGCTGGGACCATTCCCACGGCGGGAGGCTCCCCGGGAGGTGGGACTCGCCCACTGGAGGTGCTTGCGCTAAGCGCCGGGGAACCCGGGTTTCAGATCGCGGGGCGCCTGGGCAGCAGGTAACCACGTGGAGAAAATGTAGACTCTCCGAGGAGCGGGCCCCGAGATGCGCGAGGGCGGGGGCTGGGTCCCCTCCCCGCCAGCCTTGCGGCAGCTGGGCCCTCCTCCCGGCGCCTACAGCCTCCCAGACCCCGCCCCTCCCTCGCTTCGGCTTCGCGCAGCCGCCCGCCCGCGGGATCTCACAGCCGTCCGCCCCGGAGAGGACCGACTGCCCAGAGCGCGGGTCCCGGGGCTCCCTGGGCGGGGCCGTTCCCGGGGAGCCCCCCGACTGCCTCTCAGAGCAGGGTGGGGAAGGGGATCCTAGCCCGCCGCCGCCTCCGAGCAGGCCGCCAGGTGAGCGCCGGGACAGGTAGGGACCCAGGTCGGGACCGGTGTCCCGTCCCCACTCGCGGCTGAGGCGCCCCGGGAAGGATTTCCGCCCCAGGCCCTGCCCGGAGGGGCGTGTCCCAAGGGTCCTGCGCCCTAGCGCCCCTTCCCGGCCTGCGCCAGCCAGCTTCTGCCCCTTTAAGTCCAGAGTTACACAATCGCACGTTTGAAAGACCCAGATCGTTCGGAAAGGGCTTTGCTAAAAGCAGCCCTCTAAAGCCCTCGCCTCTCCGCTCGGCTGCTGGCCCGCGGAGGCCACCATTAAATAAATCCCCCTCTAAAACGTACCCGACCAACACGTGTTCGCTGCAGCTGGTGAAAGGCCAGACCACTTTTTACCAATTCTGGTTTTTGTTTCCTCTGACTGGCAGAAAAATCTGTGATTCAGAAGATCTTAGAGCGCCGTTTCTCGATTTAGCAACTTGGGCACAGTATGTTTTTAGCTGCGGCCGCTCCACCCAATTTCAATTTTGTTCTAAGTTAACTTTTGCAGTGTTCAGTAATATTTGTTAACGCTCCGTATCTTGATCCTTCAACTTTAGACAGCAGCTGTTTACCCCCTATTTTGAATATTACCAATATTCAAATTTACAATATTACCAACCTACTTTTAAAATAAATAATAACAATTTTTTAAATGTCCGAGTAACACAAGAACAAAAGACAAACAGGACAAAGCTTTGCATGAAATATCAATCGTTTAAACAGCGCACCCTCCCCCGCAGCCAATTTTAAAACTGTGTAATTAAATTACTTTTCAGAAATGGCAAAAGTAACTTGTGATCCGTGGTGCATGGTTTTAAACCTTTCTCTGCTTTTTATTACTCTGGTAGTTACTTCCAGATTTTTAAAGGAAATTCTTCCATTGTTATTTCTTAGTTTATCAACTTTGAGACAATGTCTGTTAATCCTTTGCTAAAAATAGATGGAGACAGCTTTCATCATCTCCAGGGTTTCCCTCCTTCCTGTATAATCATGACATTCCTTTTAGTTTCTCTATTGGCACTTTTGTAACATGAAATAATTTTTGTAAACTTTTGTTTTCTTGTTCCATTAAATATATCTATATATAACTATATATATATTTGTTATATATATATATGTATATAATCTGTTGACTCCCGTTTTTGTATGGCCTGGCTGAGGAATCTACTTTAAAAATATATATATTTTTAAAATTTATTTGTTTGGTTGCACTGGGTCTTAGTTGCGGCTTCCGAGCTCCTTAGTTGTGGCATGCGAACTCTTAGTTGAGGCATGCATGTGGGATCTAGTTCCCTGACCAGGGATCGAACCCGGCCCTCTGCATTGGGAGCACGGAGTCTTAACCACTGTGCCACCAGGGAAGTCCCTAAAATATTTTTAATAAAGTTTTTATATTTATTTAAATGCTAATTTTTCAATCAAGTTATGCATATGGTTCACAAATCAAATAGAAAAGAGTCTGCCTTATTTTTTTCCTTTGATAAAAGAAATATAATCCCTTTAAGAAAAATGGAAAAGGCAGGGGCAGTGTTTTAGATTAAAAGAGATTAGAGAGACATGAGCACCCCCAGCAGTGTGTGAGCCCCATCTTTGTTAGGAAGATACAGCTCCAGAAGACCTTGGGACAACGGGAAAAAGTGTTCATGGAGTGAAGATTAGATGGTAGAATGGATTTCTCTTAGTGGGTTAAGTGTTAGTATAGACTTATAGAGGGTCCTTATTCTTTCTTAGAAGATGCATGTTTAATAGTTCATCAAAAGAGACATTGTAAATCAACTATACTCCAATAAAAAATAATTTAAAAAATAAAAAAAAATTTAAAAAACAAACAAAAACTCCTGTGGATCCCTGCAGCTACCCAAAGTCATCTTGCCTTGGCAACAGTAGCTAGTCCTCTGGAGTCACAACATACCAAGATAGAAAATGTAAAATGCAATTCAAATAAAATGCCACATGGTTCAAGACCATCAAAAAAAAAAAAAAACAGTTCATCAAAAGAGAGGGAGGGAGAGAAAGCCAATATGGCAAAATATGGAACACATTGAGATATTCGTTTTAACTATTTTTTTCAACTTTTCTGTATGGTGACATTTTTATGGTAAAATTTGACGTAAATAAAGTAAGACAGTTTAGAAACTCAGAGATGAAGGCGTGCACAGCGGCACAAACCCTGGAGTCCTCCACCCCGAGGTTCAAATCCCCGACCTGCCACCTTGCTTGTCAGGCGACCTTGGGTCGGTTGCTTCCCTCCTCCAAGCCTCAGTTTCCCCAGCTGAAAAATAGCGCCTGCCTCATGGGGTTGTTGTTGAGCCTTCTGTGAGATCTTGTAAAGCACTTTCCACATGCCTAGAGCAGTTAGTGTGCAGTTAACAGTAGCTGTTAGTGTTTTGTGAAGGATTTTTCTTAACTACCGTGGTCTGCTCACCTGGGAATAACTACTCATAACATCATCACTGCTCTTGGGCCCTTCCTTCTACTCCTTTTTTTTTCTGGAGATAGATTTTGAACTTGCCGTTTTCTTTCTTTTCTCTTTTTTTAAATTTAATTTATTTATTTTTGGCTGCGTTGGGTCTTCACTGCTGCACATGGGCTTTCTCTAGTTGTGGGAAGCGGGCTTCATTGCGGTGTGCGGGCTTCTTATTGCAGTGGCTTCTCTTGTTTCAGAGCATGGGCTCTAGGCGCATGGGTTTCGGTAGTTGTGGCTTGCGGGCCCTAGAGCGCAGGCTCAGTAGTTGTGGCGCAGGGGCTTATTTGCTCCGCGGCATGTGTGATCTTCCCAGACCAGGGATCGAACCCGTGTCCCCTGCATTGGCAGGCGGATTCTTAACCACTGCGCCACCAGGGAAGTCCCAAACTTGCCATTTTCTTTTGCCTTTTTTAAATTCACTGAATGGCTCTGACCTTGCCATTGGTGCAGTTTCATGTCCTGCTGTGTTTCGTTACTCCCTAAGCACGGATCCCCTTAGCCCACATTCCTCCAGTCATGGTTTCAATGGCTGCGTGATTCTGACATAAGGAGGTGCAGCCACAGACTCCAATCCCATAGATGGACTTAAGTGCTAATCATAGTCACAACGTTCACAGTGGCAGCTAACACTTGTCGAGGGCCAGGCCTTGATCTCACTGAATTTCCCCATCACCATGAGAAGTGAGAGTTACTACAAGTCCACAGTGTCTTAGCCAAAACTTTTGAGGCCCAATGCATTTGGGAAGTGAATATGAGGCAAGCCATAAGGAACCATCCTGTACATTACATAAGATTCCTAGTGGGGCTGGAGAGTAATCAAACACACTGATATTTCTTCAGTGAAATGCAAGTTCATATCATAAATAAAACCTTCCATCAGTTCCAGGCAGCTCTGCCACCAGATGGGTCTGTGAAAGACTTGGTTTGCAGAGCTTTTGGATTTAGGGATTGTGGACAGGAGATGTGGGCCTGCACATTTCCCATTTTCCAGAGGGGAAATCTACGCTTAGAGAGGGAAAGCCATATGCCCAAATTCACGAAGAAGTTTGAATTAGGGCTGGGGCTAACCCGGGGCTCACTGAATGTGGAACTGGCAACATTTCACCTCTCCCCAGTGCCACCTCCTCTGCAGGCTATCACCAGCAGTTCCCAAAACCAATGTCCCCGGCTAGCCCTGTGATGCCCCAGAAATGTCAGTGCTGCCCCCAGGGAACGAGACGATGCACGTAAAGAATTTCTCAGGATGCCTTACACAAAGAAAGCATTGACAAATGTAAACTATTATTTGCACTAAGATGCAGTATGACTGTTTCCTTCTTTGACTTAGATAATCGTGGTGTTCACTGATAGCACTAATAATTGTTAAATTGCGAAATATAACACTCATACAGAAAAGTACATAAAATATACGTGTACAGTTTAACAAATAATTATAAAGTATATAACCAGCACCCAGGTCAACAAGGAGAACATTACCAGCCCCCAGATGCTTCTCTGGTTAGTAGCCCTCTCCATCTCCACAG
This sequence comes from Eubalaena glacialis, assembly GCF_028564815.1. Lineage (NCBI taxonomy): Eukaryota > Metazoa > Chordata > Mammalia > Artiodactyla > Balaenidae > Eubalaena > Eubalaena glacialis. The sequence continues at coordinate 56,174,727 of NC_083733.1, read as the reverse complement.
AGGGAACCAGCGCCCTGACTTTTATAATGCTTGTCTCCCTGCTTGTTTTTTTTTTTTTTTTTTTTGATTTTTTTTTTTTTAAAACATCTTTATTGAAGTATAATTGCTTTACAATGGTGTGTTAGTTTCTGCTTTATAACAAAGTGAATCCGTTATACATATACATATGTTCCCATATCTCTTCCCTCTTGCATCTCCCTCCCTGCTTGTTTTTTTTAATATGGTGTTAGTACCTTTTAATATGTGTGTACATCCATAAGTAGTATTGATTAGTTTAGCTTGTTTGTAGACTTTCTAAGAGTAGAACCACTGGTGTGAATATATAATTTATCATCTAAACCAGGGAATTTTGGAAGTGATAAGGGTCACTATTAACAATGACCCTAATTACCCTGGGACACTAGGTGTAGACAGGACTGCCCCAGGCCACCCAGCTGTCTGGTTGTCCTGGGAGTCGCACTCTGTGTGACTTGTTGTGTCTGGCAACTTCACCCAAAATTATGCTTTTGAGGTCCATTTGTGTTGTTGTGTTTACTTGTCGTTAACCCTTTTTTATTGCTACTTAGTATCCCATTCTGTGACTGCCTTAATTTGTTTATACACCCTACAGCGGATGGGCACCTGGGTCATTTCCAGGCTGGAGCTGTTAGGCGCAGTGCTGTCGCGAATATCCTAGTATGTGTTTCCTGGCTCTGGGGTCGCATTGCTGGGTCATGGAGAAGGCATATTTCTAACTTCAGTAAAAAATGCCTTGGGACTTCCCTGGTGGCGCAGTGGTTAAGAATCCGCCTGCCAATGCAGGGGACACGGGTTCGAGCCCTGGTCCGGGAAGATCCCACATGCCGCGGAGCAACTAAGCCCGTGCGCCACAGCGACTGAGCCTGTGCTCTAGAGCCCACGAGCCACAACTACTGAGCCCACGTGCTGCAACTACTGAAGCCCGCGCGCCTAGAGCCTGTGCTCTGCAACAAATTCCCTGGCGGTACAGTGATTAAGACTCTGCACTTCCACTGCAGGCGGGGCAGATTCAATCCCTGATGGGGAACTAAGATCCCACATGTGCTGTGGTGCGGCCACATAATAAATTAATTAATTAATTAATTAAAAAATGCCCAACTAGTTTCCAAAGTGCTTCCACCAATTTTTACTCTCGTCAGGTGTGTATGGGAGTTCTCACTGGTGGCATTTTAAGTAAATTATGGTGACATTGCACTAGTTGGCTGGTTGGTTGGTTGATTTTAATACGCATGATGTTTATGACATTTAAACTAGAATATACCAGAATCAGAAGTAACTTTGCCTCCCATTTCACCCATGCTGTGGCCCAGAAGACAGTTGAATAACTGAGAGGGTGATGACAGTGAAAATGACAGAGAAATAGGGAAATTCAGTATCGTCTATTACTGTCTGCTATGAAAGATGGTGTTTAGCTCACTGTGTATTTGCTCCACTAATTTTTAATAATTGTACTTTTTAAAAGATCATTTCTTATTTACCTTTGTAACTTTAAATTTTATGCTTCACTTGTATTTCTTATTCTGGCAACTTTTGATTCCCATGATACTAAGTGAGTGAGAGAAGCGTCTTGGCTTCCCCTCCTCTCACCTTTTCCTTTCCCATCTTTGGTCAGTTGTACACTTGCTTTCACGCTGTCAAGGTTGATTACTTCTACAGTCTGTTCTGTTACCCTATTTAAGTCTTACATGCTTTAACTGTAAAGTTTGCCCGGTTTGGGTTTTTTTGGACAGCTTTATTGAGGTGCAATTTACATACCATAAAATTCAGCCCTTTTAAGTGTACAATTTAGTGATTTAGTGAATTTACAGAGTTTTGCAGCCATCACCACAGTTTTAGAGCATTTCTATCACCTCCAAAATATCCCTTGTGCCTATTTGTGACCACTTCCTGTTCCCATGTCCAGTCCCAGGCAACTACTAATCTTTCTGTATGTCTTTTCCGGACATTTCATATGAATCCATCATACAATATGTGGTCTTTTGTGTCTGGCGCTTTCACTTAGCATACTGTTTGGGGGTTCATTCTCATATTGTAGCATGTACCAGTACTTCATTCCTTTTATTGTTGAACAGTATTCCACTGTATGACTACACCACATTTTGTTTATCCATTCACCAGTTGATGGACATTTGGATTGTTTCCAAAGATATAATGCTGCTATGCACTTTTGCAGTCAAGTCTTTGCATGGATGTATGTTTTCACTTCTCTTCGGTAGATAGCCTAATGGTAGAATTGCTGGGTTTCCTGGTAAGTTTATGTTTAACTTTTTTTTTTTAATGTTCAACTTTTAGAGAAACTTTTTTCCAAAGAGGCTGTACCATTTTACATTCCCTCCAGCAGTGTGTGAGGGTTCCAGTTTCTCCCTGTCCTTGCCAATCTTTTGGACAATAGCCATTCTAGTGGGCATGAAGTGGCATCACATTGTGATTTCAAATTGCATTTCCTTAATGACTAATGATGTTGAGCATCTTTTCATGTGCTTATTAGTCATTTTTATCTCTTCTTCAGTGAAATGTCTATTCAAATCTTTCATCAATTTTTAAATTGGATTGTCTTATTATTGAATTTTAAGTGTTCTTTATATATTCTAGATACAAGTCCTTTGTCAAATATATGGTATGCAAATATTTTCTGCTAATCTATAGCTTGTCTTTTCATTTTCTTAATGGTGTCTTTTGAAGTACAAAAGTTTAAAATTTTGATGATGTTTAATTAATCCATTTTTTCTTTTAGGAATCATACTTTTGGTATTGTATCTAAGAAATCTTTGCCTAACCCAAGATCATGAGATTTTTCTCCTGTCTTCTTCTAAAAATGTTATAGTTTTAACTCTTACATTTAGGTCTCTGATTCATTTTGAGTTGATGTTTGTGTATGGTGTGAGGTAAAGGCCTAAATTCATCTTTTTGCATGTAGATTTCCTAACACAATCCAAAGGATTGTCTTTTTTTGAAAAGACAATCTTTATGTTAAGAGACCAGATCTTAAATGGTCTCACCAAAAAAGGAAGTAATTATGTGAAGTGATAAAGGCGTTGCTAATGCTACAGTGGTAATCATATTGCAATATATAAATGTATCAAATCAACAGGCTGGAGAATTCCCTGGCCGTCCAGTGGTTAGGACTCCTTGCTTGCACTGCTGGGGGTCCAGGTTCGATCCCTGGTCAGGGAACTAAGATCCCACAAGCCATGTGCTGCAGCCAAAAAAAAAAAAAACGAAACAGGCTGTGCATCTTAAATTTACACAATATTAATTATATCTCAAAAAAACAAAAACAATATTTTTCCCATGAAAACCAATAAACAGAGCTAGTATAAGGAGAATGCCCCTAGCCTCCAGGTCAAATGGATTCCTTTTTCTTGTACTTTATCAAATGGATATAACATAGATATGGTTTAGTGTATATCATATTTGTGCCATGACTTTCTTAAACAGTTTTTTGTTTTTCCTGCAGTTTTTTTTAATAGCTTTACTTTTTCTCTTTTGAGAGAAGGATTTTCCTGTTTTTAACTCATCCCATCTATTTCTTGGAATTTCTTTTTTCTGCTTGAAGACATTCTTCCTTTTTTAGTATCCTGTTCTTGTTTTGCTTTGAATTTCTTCTCAAATCTACGTGTAGTCAGGACCAGCTACATAATTTGCAGGGCCCAGTACAAAATGAAAATGTGGGCCCCTTGTTCAAAAACGATTAAGAATTTCGGGTTGGGAGTAGCAGGCCATCAAACAAGCACGGAGCCCTTCTAAGTACAACTGCACAGGTCACACGCCCGTGAAGCCTGAAGCCGGCCCTGAGTGTACTCATTAGGGTTTTTCTTTTCCTTTACGTTCTTTTGGCCCTCTGAACTGTCTCTGTTACCTCTGGGATCAGTTCACTCTTGCTCTGCATGTTTATCTTTTTTTTTTTTTTTTAATTTTATTTATTTATTTATTTAATTTATTTGTTTTTGGCTGTGTTGGGTCTTCGTTTCTGTGCGAGGGCTTTCTCTAGTTGCGGCAAGCGGGGGTCACTCTTCATCGCCGGTGCGCGGGCCTCTCACTATCGCGGCCTCTCTTGTTGCGGAGCACGGGCTCCAGACGCGCAGGCTCAGTAGTTGTGGCTCACGGGCCTAGTCGCTCCGCGGCATGTGGGATCCTCCCAGACCAGGGCTCGAGCCCGTGTCCCCTGCATTGGCAGGCAGATTCTCAACCACTGCGCCACCAGGGAAGCCCTGTTTATCTTTTTTAAAAAAATTTATTTATTTATTTATTTTTTATTTTTGGCTGCATTGGGTCTTTGTTGCTGTGCGCGGCTTTCTCTAGTTGCGGTGAGCGGGGGCTACTCTTCGTTGCGGTGTATGGGCGTCTCATTGCGGTGGCTTCTCTTGTGGAGCATGGGCTCTAGGCGCGCGAGCTTCAGTAGTTGTGGCACACGGGCTCAATAGTTGTGGCTTGCAGGCTCAGTAGTTGTGGCGCACGGGCTTAGTTGCTCCGCGGCATGTGGGATCTTCAGGAACCAGGGCTTCAATCCATGTCCGCTGCATTGGCAGGCGGATTCTCAACCACTGCGCCACCAGGGAAGCCCTGCATGTTTATCTTACTGGTTCTTTTTCAGGCTGCTGGTTTTCTTTAAGCATCTGGTGATCCCTGCTTGTCCAATCACATTTTCAAACAAACAAGGGGCTGGGTGACTTATTTAAGTAACTGGTATGAAATTTGGGGCTTTCGTAAATATGGTCCTGCTTTCCCACTGGCCTCTTTGTCCAGCTGAAGGTATGACTGAGAACCCTGTGTTTGGAGGCAGCACTTGTCAGTGATAACTTGGGGGAAACCAAGCTGCTGGGAGCTCACTCCCAGATGCCAGAGTGGGGAAGGCTATCCTCAGGAACACCAGCAGCCTGGGCACTTCCTGGATGCTTCATGCAATTTTTTCAAAGAACAGTCATCCAGTACTGTTTTGTTTTTCCTGTATGTGAATGTTGGGCAGCTTGAGATCTGTGTGGCAAAGCATGGCGGAGGAAGGTGAGGGAACAGGGAGCCAATAGGCACCGTTTTTCAAAGATGGACTAACCTCTGTCCTCGCTCTGCCCTCTCGACTCCTGACCTGCACTTCTACCACAGCCTGGGCCCCTCTGGATCCTCGACTCTGGGTCGAGAGCCTCTGGGGGTCCTTGAGGCTCCATTGTCCCCACCTTGAGTTCTGTCCTAGCCCCTACACTTCTTTCTGCTTTCTATCTTGCAGAAATTTATCGACATTTCTTTCTTGGTGATGGTCCCCCTCCTGTTCACTTTGCTTTTTAATTTCTTTGCTGTACGTAGGGAGGATGCCCTTTGAGAGGGAGACCAGACTGCCCAGATTCCCATCGCCACTCCACTTCTGACTGCTGTGTGACCTTTTGTGCATCATTTCACCTCTCTGGGCCTCATGGTGTGAAGATCAACTGCGATAATACAGAAGCCACAAAAGGCTACCCCCAGTCAGTTCCTGGTCTGCACATCTGTCTCACCTGGCCCACACTGTCCTTTTTTTTTTTTTCTTTAAATGCACCGCTAACATTTAAAAATTGGGTGATTTCACATAAAAACAGGGATTTCCAATCACTTGACAAACTGGAAAATGTAGCCAAACTGGGCCCACCTTCCTACTGGGCAGTAAATCAGCCAGAGTGAGCACTGGCGCAGCCTCCAGGCTGGGCTCCTCTCTCCGGTTTGCTTCCACCAAGTTGGTCTCACTTTGGATACTTCCTGTCTCTTGTAGCATTTGAACTTGGGATTCCTGGGATTCTGTTTTGAGAGCATCTAGCACAGAACCAGCTATTATTATTATGAGGCCAGCCGGGGGCTTGAATCCAGCCCTTGCTCTGATCACCAGGCCCTTGCTCTGATCACCAGGTCTTGCATTCACCCAGAAAGGGTACCGTTTTTTAAAAATCTACCTAAAAGCTCTTACAGGCCAGTAGAGGCTCTGATTATCAATAGCTCAGTCTGCCTTCTTGAACGAGAAGACACACCAAATCTTTGTACATGCAAATAATTCTAAAGAGCAAAGAATTTTCGATCTTGTTTTATTGATGATTTTTCTGTAACCATTTGTCGCAGGTTAGAAACAACACTGGCACCACAGTTCAAGAGTAAAGAGTTAAAATTAATAAGGGAGAGGGTAATTCCCTGGCAGTCCAGGGGTTAGGACTGCGCACTTCCACTCCTGAGGGCGCGGGTGCAGTCCCTGGTCGGGGAACTAAGATCCCACAAGCCGCAAGGTGCGGCCAAAAAAAAAAAAATTAATAAAGGAGGATGTCAGGTAGAGGAAAATCTCCCCGGGGCATGAAAAGGAAGCCATTCTGTCTAAAATTGAAAAGATTCACAATACAAGGTGCTGACAACTGCAACTCTCATGCATGGTTGATGGGATCGCAAATGGCACAATCATGCTGAAAAAACGATTGGGCATGTTCCTGTAAAGTGAGATACACACTTACCATGTGATCCAAGAATTCCACTCCTACATAGTTACTCATGAGAAATGAAAACCTGTGTCCACACAAACACTTGTATGTGAATGTTCATAGAAGCTTTATTCATAATAGCCTCAAGCTGGAAACAACCCAAATGTCCATGATGGTGGGTGGGTAAACAGATCATGGTTTAATCTGTTCAATGGAATACTACTCAGTGATAAAAAGGAGTGAACTACTGATTGATACATGCAACGATGTGGCTGAATCACAGAATGTTATGCTGAAGGAAAGAAGACACAGGGGCACATTCTATAGTTATCAGTCAGGGTCCAATCAGGAGACTGGAACCACACAGGAATTTGAAGGGAGAATGTTTAATATACAGAATTATTAATTATAGCAGAGGATTAGAGTTAGAGGGATTAGCTGCTAAGAAATAAGAGAATGCTAAAGAATATAGAAATAGCAAATACAAGGAGCAGCCACTACCCCTAAGATCTAAGACAGACAGCTTGAGAAGGATGCCAGTCCCAGGTTGTCTGTGGCAGCCGCAGAATCCCTGGTGTTTTTGGAGAACACTTGGAGATGACCCACTAAAGGGCAAAAGAATCCCTTTGGTGCTGCACCTGTAGAGCTTGCTGGAAATCCAGCCTCTGGAACTTGCCAGAAGTCAGTCCTCTAGGATGCTAGGGAAAGCAGTTCCCAAGGAAGTATCTCACCAGAGGCACTCAGCTAGGAAACCAGCTGAGGTGGGTGCCAGGGGAGGATGCTGGCTGAGGGATGCTGCTGACTGCCAGACACCGGAGAAGCATGCATGTACGCTTGGGAATGGGGCAGGAGAAGCTGCCTATCCCGGCAGTCTGGAAGTGGGAAGCAAAACCCCTTCCTCTGTACAACAGACTCTAGGTCCATCCACCTCACTGCAAATAACACATATATATGGAATCTAAAAAAAAAAAAAAAAAAAAAAATGGTACTGATGAACCTAGTGGCAGGGCAGGAATAAATACGCAGACATAGAGAATGGACTTGAGGACACGGGGTTGGGGGAGGGGGAAGCTGGGGCGAAGTGAGAGAGTGGCATGGACATATATACACTACCAATGTAAAATAGACAGCTAGTGGGAAGCAGCCGCATAGCACAGGGAGATCAGTTTGGTGCTTTGCGACAGCCTAGAGGGGTGGGATAGGGAGGGTGGGAGGGAGGCTCAAGAGGGAGGGGATACGGAGATATATGTATGCATATGGCTGATTCACTTTGCTGTACAGCAGAAACTAACACAGCACTTCCTCCTGCAATGCCTCTCTGGCTCCCTCTACTGGAAAAACTTAACATGTCAGCCGGCAAAGGGAAAAGATTTACGTGCCCAGATTCCAATTTCTCAACTTGGAGCTGTGAGGAAGTAAATTAATAACTGGCACACCATGTGATTCCATTTATATGAAATTCTAGAAGAGAAAACTCTAATTTATAGTGACATAAAGCAGATTAGTGGCGGGGATGGAGGTGGGGCTTAACTGGGAAGGGGTAAACCTTTTAGAGTGAAAGAAATATCCCACATCTTGGCTGTGGGCATGGTTGTACAGTTGTACACAGTTGTTAGAACACAAATTGTGCACTTGAAGTATGTGCATCTTATTGGATGTAATTTATACATCCATGAAGGTAATTTTTTTAAAAAGGTACCCATTCTGGGAAACAGGGCTCCCTGTGTGCAAATATAAATGGAACATGTACGTGTACACACACAGCAGAAATGCACCACGAATCCCACCACCAAGATTCCCCAGCTTATGCAGGTGCATATCTCTCCATGGGGTGTTATTGGAAGTAGTTTCTGGCTTTGGCTTGGTGGTTTGCTCATGCATTCTCCCTGAGGAGTTCAAGTTCAACATGCGTGCCCTGGGTAGTTGGCAGAGTTTTGAAAGGGTGATGAGGTAGATGTGTGCCCACCCCCTCTCCCATTTCCCTTCTCCCCAAGGGGGATCCACAGAGGGCATCTCACTAGGTTCCTAATTCTTTCAGATTATCAAATCCTCATCCAAAGAGCGAAAGCCTGTAGCTCTTTTATGACCATTGAGTCTGATTCCTTGAGTCCCAGGCATGGCTTAGGGATATTTGTCTTTCACTGCTCACATCCATCCTTTGAGGTAGAACAATAGTTATCCCCATGTTACAGACAAGAAAACTGAGGCTCAGAGGGCAGCAACATGCCTAAGTGATGGCCTGCCCAAGAAGAGGCAGAACCAGGGTTTGAACGTTGATCGTCTGCCTCCATAGTGGGAGCTCCTGCCCATCAGCTATCCTGCTGGGAGCGGCAGCCCAGGATCCTGGAAACCTTCAGTTGCTCCCTGCCCTCGGCAGAGGGTCCTAATAGGCTTTACAGACACTGAATCTTTTTTTTTTTTAATTAATTTATTTTATTTTTGGCTGCGTTGGGTCTTCGTTGCTGCGCGCGGGCTTTCTCTAGTTGCGGCTAATGGGGGCTACTCTTCGTTGCGGTACGCGGGCTTCTCATTGCGGTGGCTTCTCTTGTTGCAGAGCATGGCCTCTAGGCGCGCGGGCTTCAGTAGTTGCGGCACGCGGGCTCGGTAGTTGTGGCTCATGGGCTCTAGAGCGCAGTCTCAGTAGTTGTGGCATCCGAGGCATGTGGGATCTTCCTGGACCAGGGCTCGAACCTCTGTCCCCTACGCTGACAGGTGGATTCTTAACCACTGTACTACCAGGGAAGCCTGGACACTGAATCTTTGACAGTTGGGTCTTTTCTACCCCCATGATTGTATTCTGAAAAAATTCAACGATACAGAAAAGCTAATTCAAGCATCCAGAAAAGCTGATTTTTTTTTTTTTTTTGCCACGCTGCACAGCTTGTGGGATCTTAGTTCCCTGACCAGGAATGGAACCCACGCCCTCGGCAGTGAGAGCTCCGAGTCCTAACACTGGACCGCCAGGAAATTCCCAAAGCTGAAATAATTATACAGTGAATAAACACTGACGCCTAAGAAAAGGAGACAAGGACGATACCCATGTATTTTTTTAGACCGATACTGAAATATTACTATTCACAGTAACTGTTCAGTCTTCAAAATTCATAAAACAAAAGTTAACGACATGATATTTCAAGTACCAAAATGTACCAGGGTTTGATCCCTGGTAGGGGAACTAAGATGCCACGTGCAGCGACGCGCGGCCAAAAAAAAAGAGAGAGAGAAGGACAATTCCATCATCGTGATTTGTACAACAACAAAGAAAATAAAGTGTTTACTTTTATGTGGCAAAAAGCATTAAAAAAAAAAAAAAAAAGAGTGGGGCTACTCAGGGAAAAGTATGTGCTAGCAGGAGACCACATGGAGACGGAGAAATGCTGGGGAGCCCCCAGCTGTCTGAGTCCCCACCTCCGGTGCTTGACAGAGGAGTGATGAGCCTTCAGGTGACCCAGCGCCAGCCCCTGCCTGAGGACCACTGCATGAGAGCCGCTGAGAACTGCTTGGCTGAGCCCAGTCAGTCCCCAGAGCCATAAAAAATATTCATAAAATAATGGTTATTATAAGTATATGCCACCAAACCATGGCAATGGTATCACCACTGAGTCACGGAGGTATTTTTGTGCAAAATTTTCCATCACTATAAAAAGGCCCTACTTGATTGGAGGAACCACTGAGGAGAGAGAGAAGCTACCTCTTAATACTCTCATGGGGGTCCTTAATTTAAAAATAATCCTATCGTGCTCACTTTGGCAGCACATATACTAAAATTGGAACGATAGAGAGAAGATTAGCATGGCCCCTGCACAAGGATGACAAGCAAATCTGTGAAGCGTTCCATATTTTAAAATCATAGTAATAATAATAATCCTATCTTTTGTTTGATAACACTGGGGAGAGCTTTTTGGACATCTTTTGGTTCCTTTCCATGGACTACCATCTCTGTTTTTATTGTTGTTATCGTTTCTAGTAAACCTTTTCTAGAAAGTACACAAACTGTACAGCCTGATGAATTTTTACAAACGAACGCACATGTAACCAGCCCTCAGATCAAGAAACAGGAAGAAAGAAAGAAAAAAACCTTTCTAAATGTTTCTAAAGGCAAAGTTCCTCTGCCCAGATGGAATGTTTTTTTTAACTTATTGAAGTAGAGTTGATTTACAATGTTGTGTTAATTTCTGCTGTACAGCAAAGTGACTCAGTTATACATATATACATATACATTCATTTTTATATTCTTTTCCATTATGGTTTATCACAGGATATTGAATATACTTCCCTGTGCTATACAGTAGGACCTTGTGGTTTATTCATTCTATAATATTTATAATAGTTTGCATCTGCTAATCCCAAACTCTCAGTCCATCCCTCCCCCACCCCCCCTCCCTCTTGGCAACCAACCACAAGTCTGTTCTCTATGTCTGTGAGTCTGTTTCTGTTTCACAGATCAGTTCATTTGTGTCATATTTTAGTTCCACATATAAATGATATCATAGGGTATTTGTCTTTTTCTGATTTGCTTCACTTCGTATGATAAGCTCCAGGTCCGTCCATGTTGCTGCAAATGACATTATTTCATTCTTTTTCATGGCTGAGTAGTATTCCATGGTATATATGGACCACATCTTCTTTATACATTCCAGATGGAACTTTCAATGCTGACTGGAATTCTCTTGGCCACCCTTTGTGAGTGGTACCTGTCCCCTGAAATACAGGTCACTGAGCATCGTTACATTTAGCAAGTGCTGCATAACAGACCACTCAAAATGCAATGACTTAAAACAGTAACCGTTCCTTTATTATTTTGATGGCTCTGGGGATTGACTGGGCTCAGCTAAGCAGTCCTCAGGGGCTTTTGTGCAGGTGCCATCAGGCAGTGGTTGGGACTGGGTCATCTGAGGGCTCATTCACTCCTTTGTGTAGCACCTTGGATGGGGAGACCCAAACAGCTGGGGCTCCCAAGCATGTCTGTCTCCCTGTGTATCTCCAATGTGACGACTTCAGGGCAGCCAGACTTGCGTGGTGACGCAGGTGGTGGTGTGCTGGAGCTGGCTCGCGCCGGATCCTGGGACCACATTGTGGACAGCTCTTTCCAACTCCAAAGTCCAGGGACGTCGTGTTGGTAGCTTGCTGTCAGCCATGGAAGGTGTATTCACACCACAGAAGTCAGCAAATGCTACACACCCAGACTCTTCTTTTTTTCCCCTACAGAGCCAGTTGTTAAACGTTTAGGAGCACACCACTGGACTCACGGCTCCCCATGCATGCATCCCCAGAGAGTCAGGCAGAGGCTGTATCCTCTTTCCTGACCTAGCCTCTGAAATCCCTTAGCAATGTCACTTCTGCAATGCTCTGAAAGGCGAAGCAGTCCCAAAGGCCTGCCCATGTCAAGGGGAGGGCTGTGGACGCCACCCCTTAATGGAGAATGGTCAATTCCTGGAAAAGAGCACGTCAGTTTGGATACGTTGTTATAACCATCTGGGGACGATGTCTGCCATGCATCACAGGTCCCTGGAAACCGAATATCAGTAGCATCCCCCAGTCACTGTGACAACCAATACAATATCCTCCCCACCAAACACACACACACACACACACACACTTCCAAACACCCTAGCAGCAGGCAGTGCTGTGCCATTCTGACCCAGCCAGTAGTTGGCATTCAGCCGTGTTGGACATGTTGGCTACGAGGCACCTCGTGGGCCTCAGGAGAGCATCACACACAAGCATTTTGAATACCCAGGGCTCATATGGTACATCACTTGAAGGTCCTTGCCCCTCAGTGAAGTCTGGCTGTCCTGGTTGTGTGAGGGGACCACCCCCAGCTCCAGGGATCCCCTGTTTGCCAGTGATCGGCACATTCCTAAGGAGAGCCGACCCAGGGAACTACACTCTGGTGAGTTTCACATCCATACCGGGCAAGCTGGTGGATTCGCTTGTAAATTGCAGCTAATTATTAATGCAGCTAATAACCACCTGGGGCAACGCACACCCTAGTCTCTAAAGCGTGTCTCCACAACTTCAGTTCTCTGTTGTGGAGGTGAAGGGGAATTGGGCTTTGTGCCACGTCCACGGACCACTGGCTTGATAGGGCCTTAATCCTTAACAAGACCTTAATCAATTTATTTCAAAATAGTAGCAGCTGACATGAATGGAGCACTTACTGGCATTAGATAATATAACAAGCATTAGATCATTGAAGCCTCTTAACCCAGGGCAACCTCCAAGGATTGTTTTGGCCATTAAAACACGATGATGGGATTCAGTGCAATGATCCAGCTTAAACGCTCAGCACGGGTGGTTTAGTAAGGGCTCAGTAAATGTCACCAGATGAAAATATTGTAGCTAAATGGTTGCTCGCCATCTTTTTATGGTGTGTAATAATAATAGCAACTAACATAATTTAGTGTCTAATATTATATCAATACCACTTTTATTTATGAGACACCAGCGATTATTTAAGCGCTTTACAAATATTAATTCGTTTCATCCTCACAATAACCCTATGAAGTGGGTAAGGTTAACATCCTCATTTTCGGAAGAGGAAACTGAGGCATAAAAAGATGAAGTGATTTGCTCTTGAGGCAAGAGGCTTAGCTGGGACTCAAACCCAGGCTGGCTGGACCCAGGCATGGGCATTTCATCACTAAGCTCTTCTGCCTTGATGGGGAAATGAAATGAGTTTCTCACTAGGTCTTGAGCTAATCACTGAGTTCTTGTTAAATAAAGGTGTTTCACCTTGCTATGCCTCAGTTTGCTCATCTGTGAAGTGGGTTTCTTTTGGGAAGAATAAAGTAAGGAAATGGGAAGGAGGAGTAGGTGATGGTCATGAGGCCCTGAAATTGTAAATAATGTGGCCAGGGACGGTCTCATGGAGAAGTTGACATTTGAGCAAAGATTGAAGGGAATGTGGAGGTGAGCAAATAAATGCTCTGGTTCCAGGTGGAGGAAACAGCCTGTGCGAAGGCCCTGAGGTGTGGAGGCTGGTGTGGCTGGGGCAGAGTGAGTGAGGGGGAGATGAGGGCAGGGAGGTGATGGGTACAGATCATGTGGGGCTTGTGGGCTGCATTGAGGACCTTGCCCTGACCCTGAGTGAGGTGGAGCCACAGAAGGGCTCTGAGCAGGGCAGGGACAGGACCTGACTCAGGTGTTCACACCTGACAGCTGGGGAAAGGAGCAGGGAGACAGTGATGGTCCAGGTGAGAGGTGATGAGAGTGGATGAGATCCCAAAGGGAGTACTCATGGAGAATAGAGGAGGTTCAAAGACTCAGCCCTGGGACTTCCCTGGTGGTGCAGTGGTTAAGAATCTGCCTGCCAATGCAGGGGACACGGGTTCGATCCCTAGTCTGGGAAGATCCCACATGCTGCGGAGCAGCTAAACCCGCGCGCCACAACTACTGAGCCCCCGTGCCACAACTACTGAAGCCCACGCACCTAGAGCCTGTGCTCCGCAACAAGAGAAGCCACCTCAATGAGAAGCCCATGCACCCCAACAAAGAGTAGCCGAGTAGCCCCCGCTTGCCGCAACTAGAGAAAGCCCATGCGCAGCGACGAAGACCCAACGCAGTCAAAAATAAATAAATTTATTTTTTTAAAAAAAGACCGATCCCTGATACTGAAATCAGAGGGAGGAGGAAGGAACAGCTGAGGAGATTGACTAGGAGCCACAGGCAGACGGGAGGGGTCTAGAGGGATGTGCCGGCCCAGAGCCAAGTGAGAAGAGAGTCACCTCACTGTGTCAGGTGCTGCTGACAGGTCAAGCAAGGTGAGGATTGAACAGTGACTACTGGCTCAGCACCAAGGGGGCGGGGTCATTGGTGACCTTGACATTTCAGGGTAGAGAAGGAGGGCAAAGTCTGATTAGAGAAGGTTTGAGAGAGAATATCAGTAGAAAATATGGAGGCAGTGAGTGTGACAACTTTTCGGAGATTTATTATAAAGAGGAGCAAAGAAATGGGGTCAGAGCTGGGAGGGGAGGTGGAGTCAAGAGGAGTTTCATTTGTTTTCAAATGAGAGATGACTCTGTGTGAGCTGACGGGAATGATCCAGTGCAGAGGGGGAAGCTGAAGGTGCAGCAGAGAGAGGGGAGAACTGTGAGACGGTGAGCTGGGGTGGGAGCAGTCACGGTGGGAAAGCACAGGGCAGGGAGGTGGTACATGGGGCGGTGGGGGTCTATGGACGTTCACTTCCCATCGATTTTATTTTTTCCGCAAAATAAGAAGCAAGGAGGGAATTCCCTGGTGGTCCAGTGGCTAGGACTCCGTGCTTCCACTGCAGGGAGCATGGGTTCGATCCCTGGTAGGGGAACTAAGATCCCCCATGCTGCGCGGCACGGCCAAAAAAAATAAATAAGAAGCAAAGAGAGAGTGAAAAGGTGGAAGGAAGTGTGATGTGTTGGGGATAGGGGAGAAGGTGTGAAATAGTTATCTACAGAGAGGAAGAGCAAGAGGATAAGAGAAATGTAATCTGGTTGCCAGGCAGCACTGTGGGTACGCTTGAGCGTCAAGTGCACAAACTTGAAGTGAGACCAGCCAGTGGAGTTGTGTGTTGTTCTTCAGCGGCTTTAAACTGTGTGGGTACAGGCACAGGTAGGTGGAGGGCTGGATTTAACCGGGTCATGCGTAGGAGGAAGCCAGAGGAGGCAAGGGTGTATGCAAAGAATGTTTTAAATGATTAACCAAGGAATTTAAGCTGGATAAGGAAGAACTGAGGACTTGAGGGGGTGTGGGGCAGTGAAAAAGAGGTAGGGACAAAGGATGGGAGATCACAGTGGGTTGGAAGGACTGTGGGGGGTGGAGGTCTAGGGCACTGGAGGGAGAGAGCTGGAAAGAGAGGAGGTGACGCGTGGAGACTGAGAAGCCTGAGACTGAGGCTCTGAAGAGGCTGTGGTTACTGAGACAAGGTGTAGGTGCGACCACGGGGTGGAGGGGCCGGAAGAACAGCTGGTCAGGGAACAAGAGAGGCCTGGTGGCAGAAGGAAGGAGCGTCATCCTGGATATGGAAATCACCAAGAATGTTGATAAGAGCAGCCTGAGTGGCAGTGAGCCTGGAGCTAAAATCATGGAGAAGTGAGGAGTAGTCATCTGGGTCAGCAGATGATGATGACAAGGTGACAAACGATCTACCCTGATGATGAGATTCATAGCTGCGGCGTTTGGGGGAGGATGGAGGGAGAACGGTCTGGAAACAGCACCAAGGAGCAAGGAGATTTACCCACTTGGAAGGCCCACAGGACAGCTGGGTTCTGGTTAGAGCAAGAAGGTGACAAGAATCTTCAGCGAAGAGATTGAGGAAATAGATTTTGCTGAAGGACAGGTCCTGGATTCCAAAGGCCCGAGAGTCGGGACAGGTTGGGGGATGGGGTGGAAATGGTTTCCTCCTCGGTGGATTTTTCTCATGGGCCTTCAGTGTGCATATGGTCATATGTAAAGTGCTTAGCCAGACACAAGTGCACCGGCCAGAGACAGAAGCCGTGGTTAGCAGTCCTGGTGGGGTCGTGATCAGGCCAGGGGGTTGTTGCTTGAGGGGAAAAGGTGGGGAGAAACCGGTCCCCGTCCAGAGCCAAGTGGCAGGAAATAGATGCTGGATTTTCTTGGTTATGGCAGTCCCCCGGTCGCCGTGTACCTGGTGAGGTCACGGTCAAGTCGCAGGGGACTTGCGTCCTGGAAGGAGAGGTGGAGGGAGGCCGGGCTGCCCTGACCTGCCGACCCCTCTCGACCTGCAGGACTCTGGCGGCCGGAGATGGGCGCCCGGCCTTCGCGGCGGCGGCTGCCCGCGGACCCGCCCATAGCCTTGGACGTGCTGCCGCCGGAGCTGCTCGTGCAGGTGCTGAGCCACGTGCCACCGCGCGCGTTAGTGACGCGCTGCCGCCCAGTGTGCCGCGCCTGGCGTGACGTGGTGGACGGGCCCACCGTGTGGCTGCTGCAGCTGGCCCGCGACCGCAGCGCGGAGGGCCGCGCATTCTACGCGGTGGCCCAGCGCTGCCCGCCCAACAGCGAGGACGAGGAGGAGTTCCCGCTCCGCGCCCTGGCGCGCTACTGCCTGCGAGCGCCCCTCGGCCGCAACCTCATCTTCAACTCCTGCGGAGAGCGTGGGTGCCGGGGGTCAGGGCCTAGCAGCAGGGGCGGGAAAAAAGAGACCAAAGGGATGTGTGGCCTGGAGGCCCAGGCGACGTGGAGCGAGTGGGCGTGGCCAGGATGAAGCAGACAGGGGCGGGGCCGGGAGCCAGGGGACGTGGTCGAGGCTCTTGGGAAACTGGGTGGGAGGAGCCAGGGGCTGTGGGCAGTATGGCGAGCCAAGATGACTGGGCGAGACAGAGCAGAAGGATCCAGGGAACTGGGCCGTGGCAGAGGTGAAGCCATGCTTGAACTGTAGATTCGGTGGGCGCGGTTAAAGGGGGAGGAGCCAGGGGAGGCCTGGGAGAAGCCGATTGGGTGCTGGCAGGGGCGGAGCTTGCATAGAAATATAAGGTATTGCGAGGCTGTGGGGAGGGGAACTGAGTGAGTGGGCGGGGCCAAGGTAGGAGGGGCCCGGAAGCGGTGGTGTAAGGAGCCCAGGGCGGGGCCAGAATTGAATCCCAGTAGTTTGAGAGTGAAGGGAGGCAGAACAGGGGGGCGGGGCCGAGAGAGGCTGCGGAGAAGCTGAGTGGATGGGCAGGGCTGAGTGACGCCGTCGTGGGGTGGGACCAAGAATACAGCCTGCTGGGAGGGAGGAGCTGGTGGGCGGAGCAAGTTAGGTGGTGGCGGGCTCTCCGCGGGGCGAGCTGGCGGGCGAATCCCTGGTGTTCAACCCTTTTATATCTCACAGAGGGCTTCAGAGGCTGGGAGGTGGAGCACGGCGGGAATGGCTGGGCTGTGGAAAAGAACCTAATACTGGTGCCGGGCGCTCCTTCCCAGACCTGCTTCGTGACTTCTTTCGAGTGAGTGGCCCTTGATCCCTGGTGCGAGGGAGGGGGACCCTACCCTACCGTCCTCATCCTCACCCTCACCCACTTTCAGCCTCTCCTTCCCACATTCATTTATTCAGTCAATCAGCTAATATTTGTTGAGGGCCTACCAGGTACCAGGCACTGTTTTACATGTCAGAGATACAAGGAAAATTCAGAAAGATCAGGAACCTGCTCTTTTTTCATTTGCATTTTAGATGTAGGGTTGGGGAAGCCATTAAACGCATAAACAGTAAAATAAAAACAACAACATAATAAACATTTAGAGGGCTTACTCTATGCTAGATGCTTTACATGTAAATTTTTTAATCCTGGCAACAACCCTATGACACATACCATTATTATCTCCACTTTCTAATAGGAAACTGAGGCATAGAGGGTAACTAACATCTAGTAAATGGTGGAGCTGGGATTCGAACCCAGGTAGTCTGACTTCAGAGCTTCTGACGGTGATAAATGCTATGAAGACATAAAAACAGTTTGATTGGCTGATTCTCTTTATCCTCATACCCCATACCCATTTTCCTTGTGCCCTCCCCCCACAGTCAACCATTCTCATGGCATCTAGCTTTCTAGTAGTTACCAGTATATTAGGGGTGACGGGATATCTCATTGCTATTTTAATTTGCATGTTTCAGTTTACTAATAATTAAACATCTCTTCATGTGCTTGTTAGCTTTTTGGATTCCCTCTTTTGTAAATTGCCTGTTCATATTTTCTATTAAGGTTGATATCTTATTCTCGTTGATATCCAAGAATTTCTTGCATATTCTAGATGTCAGTCCCTTGTCCATCCTGGACATTACAGAAATCCCCCACTCTACCATCTGAATTAACTATGTCCATGGTGTTATTTGGTATTTACATATGATCAAATTCATCTTTTTGCTTTAGAATTTGTTTTCTGAAATTTTGTTTAAAAAATCCTTCCCTACCCTTAGATCCTAACAGTGTTCTCTTATACTCTCTTCTAGTAACCTCATAGTTTTATCTTTTACATTTAGATCTTTAATCCACCTTGAATGTGATGTTCGGTAAGGATCCAGTTTTCTTTTTATCCCCCTCCTTATATTGAGTCAGCTTTCCCAGCACCATCTACTAAAGAATCCTTCCCTTCCCCCATGGAATGGCGGTGCCACCTCTATCATTTATGAAGTTCCCATACAAACCTAGGTCTGTCCTTGAGCACTCTGTTCAGTTCTGATCCATTTATCAGTTCTTCTGATAAATCACTATTTCTGTTATTATGGCACATTGAAATTCGAGGAGAAGGACTGTTTACAAACGTGCAGGCAGAACACAAGAGATACTACAGGACCCTAGGCTAGTAACAGTGGGGGGAAGGGACATTACCACCCCTAGGCCTGGCAGGGGTAAGGGGAGGAAGCAATTACCGAAACATGAAGACAGAGAAGGCTGGGAGGAGAGAGCACTGTGGAGAGGGCCCTTTCGTTGAGAAATACAACAGTCCCACGATGATCCCTTGGGAGAGAGCCAGGAGAATAAATACCCTGATTTCACTCTCTTCTCCCTTCTGTCTGCTGCTGGAGCTTCCCATTGGCTGACCCAACAGGAAGTAGAGGGTAAGGGAGACCCTTCCATACAGGCAACACAACCTTAGACCTTGGGCCTCTTGGTGCTTGAGGAGACCCCAGAATTCTCTGCTCAGATGTCTAGTATGTGGGCCTCCATTTGTATTCATGTCCCGGTCCCCACAAATACTAGGGGCAGGCCTGCATACAGTCAGCCTCCTGGAGCCCACAGCAGAGTGAAGGGTGGAGGGGATCTGAGAGGCCAGCGGGGTTGCGCAGCCCATCATACATCTTGTCTGGTAGAGCAACCCTGATGGGCTGCTTTAGACAGGGTAGTCAGGGGAGGCTTCTGGGAGGAGGTGATTTCTGGGAGGAGGTGATTTCTGGGCTGTGACTTGAATGATGGGACTCTCTACCCCCCCACCCGTCCTATCATCCCCCCTTCTTAGATGGTGCTTCAAGAGGCAGCTTGTGGACTTGGTGATGGAGGGTGTGTGGCAGGAGCTGCTCGACAGCTCCCAGATCGAGATCTGTGTGGCCGACTGGTGAGTGGAGAACCCCCCGTGGTGGCAGCAGTTCTGCAGAAGGGAGTCATTCCACACCCCCATCAACCCCACGGGCTGGCACTGCTACTGTGCCCCCTTCATAGTGAGGCTGACAGAGGGGAAGCGATGCTCTCATAGTAGCAGAGCCAGGGAGGGGCGGAGCTTTGGTGAGCCCAGAGCCCCCAGATTCCTACACCCTCAAGCTCCTCCCCAAGGTTGTGGTTCCTCCCCAGAACACCATTACCCTCCCCACGCCCCTCCATATACACCTGACCCAAAGCCTCCTGAATCTGCCCACGGGAGCACCCAGGCTCTTCCCCCAGGCCCTGGCTCCACCCCAGGGGCACCTAGGCTCCTCCCCCTAGGTTCCCAGGCCTGACCTCATCAAAGTGCAGGGAGGCCAGACCTCAGTCTCCCTCCCCAACCTGGAGACCTGAGCGGGTGGTGAGGCTATCACGGCCCACTGCCACCTGGCAGGTGGGGTGCCCGGGAGAACTGCGGCTGCATCTACCGGCTCCGGGTCCGCCTCCTGGACATCTATGAAAACGAAGTGGTCAAGTTCTCGGCATCGCCCAACCCGGTCCTTCAGTGGACTGAAAGAGGCTGCCGACAGGTGGGTCCAGACTACCTTCCCTGACCCAAAGGCACACCCACCTCTCACCCTGCTCAAATTCTGCTCTCAGCACTGCTGGGTATCTATAACAACAGCTAACATTGAGCCCTTATTACAGGCCTGCCCAAGAGTTTCACCCATTAATTCATTTCATTAGCACAATGGCCTCGTTGTTCAACAGACATTTTTGAGCACCTACTGTGTGCCTGCCATGCTCTAGTTGCTAGAAATGCAGCAGTGAACCAAAGTCCTTGCTCCATCCCCATTCTAGAGTTGGGGAAACTGACGCATGGGAGGTTAGGTGACTGGCCCAAAGTCACCCTAAAGCGTGCAGGGCCTGATTCAACCCCAGGCTGGCTCCTGAGCCTAAACTGTCATGGTCATCATACCTCACTTATCAAAGTAACCTTTTAGGTGGTCTTTTGGTTTCTATTCCTGATCTCCTCCCACCCACCCCCAACCCAATACACAGACTCAGCATCCAGAAAGCTCCTATTAAAAAGTGAGTTGGGGCTTCCCTGGTGGTGCAGTGGTTAAGAATCTGCCTGCCAATGCAGAGGACACAGGTTTGAGCCATGGTCTGGGAAGATCCCACATGCCGCGGAGCAACTAAGCCCGAGCGCCACAACTACTGAGCCTGCACTCTAGAGCCCGCGCACCTAAAGCCCGTGCTCCGCAGCAAGAGAAGCCACCGCAATGAGAAGCCCGAGCACTGCAACAAAGAGTAGCCCTCGCTCGCCACAACTGGAGAAAGTCCGCGTGCAGCAACGAAGACCCAACACAACCAAAAATAATAAATAAATTTATTTTTTTTTAAAAAGTGAGTCAGACCACGGATCTCACCTGCTTGTAACCCTCCCGTGGCTACATCTCAGAGCAAAAGCCAATATCCTATAATGCAGCTATAAAAAGGAGTGAAGTACAGATTCACACTTCAACATGAGTGAGCCTTGGAAACTGTGATAAGTGAAAGAGGCCAGACACAAAAGGCCACATATTGTATGATTGCATTTATATGAAATTTCCAGAATAAGCAAAGCCATAGAGACAGAAAGCAGATAGATTAGTGGTTGTCCGAGGATAGGGGGAGGGAGGAATTGGAAGTGACAGCTAATGGATTCGAGGTTTTTTTCCTGGGGTGATGAAAATGTTCCAGAATTAGATAGTGGTGATGATTGCATAACATTACGAATACACACACACACACACACACACACACCACTGAATTGTACAGTTTTAAATGGTACATTTTATGTTAGGTGAATTTTAGCTCAATTTAAAAAATTAAATAAGATTATAAAGCCAGAAGCCAGGGACTTCCCTGGCAGTCCAGTGGTTAAGACTCCACACTTGCACTGCAGGGGGCACGGGTTCAATCCCTGGTCAGGGGAACCAAGATCCCACATGCCGAGTGACACGGCCAAAAAAAAAAAAAAAAAAGCCAGAAGCCAAAGTCCTTCTGTGGCCGATCTCAAAGGCCCCACACGATCTGCCCGCTACTTCCCTGACCCCATCTCTTACTTCTCCCCTCACTCTGCTCCAGGCACACTGCCACCTCAGGGCCTTTGCACTGACTGTTCCTCTGTCTGGAATACTCCAGTTCCCCACTTGGCTCCCCCGCCCCATCAGGTCTCTGTCATCTCAGTGGGGCCCTTGCTTTACAATCCCACCCTCCTACAGTATTTCCTCTGCCCTTTCCCCCATTTGTCTTCAGCATCACAGTCTAGACTCTTAGCTTCTCCAGGATAGGATCTTTTGGCTGCTTTCTTCACGGCTATACCCCCAGCGCCTGGAGCAGGGCCAGGTACCTACTTGGTGTTGGGGAATATCTGTTAAGGTTGCGGAGGAAGAGAAGTCTATGGAGCCTCACTCCCTCACTCTTCTTCCCTGCACAGGTCTCCCACGTCTTTACCAACTTTGGCAAGGGCATCCGCTACGTGTCTTTTGAGCAGTATGGAAGAGACACACGTTCCTGGGTGGGGCACTATGGTGCCCTCGTGACCCACTCCAGTGTGAGGGTCAGGATCCGCCTGTCCTAGCTAACCAGCCTGATCCAGCCTTCCGGGACAGACTGCCATCTGCCAGACACCGTCGTCAATCAAGGTCTGCTTTGCAGCCAGGAGCCGGAGGATGCCCGGGGACAGTGGGGTTCCCGTGTAGCCTGTTCCCGGAATGTTTCCAGTGAACCCCACTTGCTGCTGCTTCAGCGTGGTGGCCCCCATGCTATTCGAGAAACCAGGGATCCAACCAGGCTGGTCACTTGCTTCCCCAGCTTCCCAGGGGGAGTGTCAAAGAGTTAACTCAGAGACCTGTATTTTACTTGCAAATTTTTTTCTCACATGTGTGGATATCAGTTGACGGACTGAGTCAAAAAACAAAGGCCAAACCAGGATTTCAAATAGAGGAAAGCTGCTGACAATCTTGGCCAAGGACTCTTGTCAGCATGTTTTGGGGGCAAGGTGATTGCTGGCAGGGAGCAGAGGTCCTTGAGGGGACCAACAGCAGCCTCAAAGGGAACTCTTCCTGTTGTTTTGGGGAGTCTCTGGGATTCGGCAGTGGGGCCCGTGCAACCTCCTCCAGCACCGCGCCCATCAGCACGTCCCCTCTGGGCCAGACTGGTGCCATTTCTTTCAGAATTTCTGAGGCCAGTTCTGCGCTGACCCCCAAACTGTACCCTCCACCCCCACCTCCTGCCCCTGCCTCAGGGGCAGCTCGCCTCCTGTCAGGCGACAGCCTCCTTTTCTCCACACTTGAGCCCGCTTGGAGATGGACCCCAGGAGCAAGGCATGCTGTGAAGGAAAGCTCTCCTTTCCCCAGCTGAGCGCAGCCAACAAGCTCGCTCAATAAAATCGGTGCTAAGCATGAGGTGATGGGGGATTTTTGTCTGTAATCAATGCACTTGTTTGCCCCTAGCTCTGATCCTAAAAGGCCTTGTGGGATGTTTCCAATCGTGAGAACTTCAGGTGTGCTAAGTGCCGCGCAAGAAACAGAGGTGGACTTCGAGAACCCAGAGACAGGCTACAAGGGCTCACCCAAAAGCTCCTGTGCCCGATCTCAGCTGTTCTCCCAGCAGCTCTCACGGAGACACTGTCATCACTGCCGTTTAGTCCAGACAGAAACGGGCTCAGAGTTTAAAAGGCCTGCCCAGCGTCACCTGGCCAGGAAACAGGGGAAGCCGGACTTACACCAGACATTGGGCTCCAAAGCCTGATGATATAAGCTCAGCTCCCAAATTTTAAAACCGAACATGGCCAAGCATATGATCGGGTGAGGTCAGCATCACTCTCAGTGCCATTTTCCAAGGGAGGAAACTGAAGCCAGAGGGGGAAGCAAATATACCCAGAGTCACAGAACAAGGAAGAGGTGGAGGCAGGATTTGAACCCAGGTGTGTGTGAGTCTGAGAATAACAGAGAAGAGCAGCACACACCATTCAATCCTTGCAACACCCCTTCGTGGCCAACATTACAATTACTGCCACTTTTCAGATGAGGAAGCTTGACAGCAGGGCTTTCGTGCCCAGGCCCTCAGCCTGCAGGAAGGGGAACTGGGCCTCAGTGCTGCCCACCTCACGCCAAAGCTTAAAACAGAGTGGCCATCGCATGTGTTATACACATAAAGCATCCAGTTTAATCTTCACCAAACCCAACAAAGGTGATACTGCAAGTGGAGCTATTTTTTTCTGCAGGAGGAAACAGGCCAGAGGGGATGTTGGTGCCCAAGACCACACAGAGGTCAAATACCATGCAAATACCACAGGGCGGGGTGGGGTTGGGGGGGGCGTGTCTGTGTTTATTGCAACCCCTTCCCAGTAGATGGCAGTACAGTGTCTTGTCCCAGCAGAAGAAGTCCCCGGTGCCAACATGGAAACCAAGGGTGTTGGGAGAGGGGCGCCTTTTTTCTGATTCACACCCAGGACCACTATGGGTTAAGGGTGGTCCTGATGGAAGAGGCGGCCAGGCTTTGAACCACAACCAGCTACTTCTAGAGTTGTACTAGCTTCCCAAGGACACTGCAGGGGCCCCGAGGGGAAGGTTCTTGTTCTGCGGTGAACACCCACCCGCCGTGTCCCGGGGGAGGTGGGGAGGGAGTCACTTCTTCTTCTGCACGTGGCCACAGTCGTACTTGCCCCGCACGATGGTGAGCTTGACGCCGGGCAGGTCCTGCGTGCGGCCGCCCTGCACGAGCACGACGTGGTGCTCCTGCAGGCTGTGGCCCTCTCCGGGGATGAAGCAGACGGCCTCCCGACCGGTGCTGAGCCGCACGCGGCAGCATTTGCGGTTGGCCGAGTTGGGCTTCTTGGGCTTGCGGATGAACGTGCGCAGGACCACGCCCTTCAGCTGCGGCCGGCCCTCCATGGGGCCCACTTTCGGAGGCGGATGCTTCGGAGGTCCCCGGCGGTGCATCTGGTTCAGGGTGGCCATGGGACGCGTGGCCCAAGGCCGCGGGGCCAGGGCTAGGCCTGGAGAGACACAACCGGGAGGGCTAGTTGGCGGGGCGGGGGGCGGGGGGGGCGGCGGCGGCGGCGGCGGCGGCGGCGGTTATTATCCCAGCGAACAGATAATAGCATCAGCCACTCCGCTCTGCTGTTCTCGGCACCGTTCCAAGCACTTCGCCAGGCTGCATTTGTCTACGGCTAGGGGTACTCACGGCTGAGAGTAATATAACGTTTATGGAGTAACCACCACGTGTCAGGTTCTATTTTAAGCATTTTCTATGAATTAACTCATTTTATTCTGCAAAGAAGACATTAATTTTAATGCTGTTTAAACCACAGTAAACGCAAACAGGCTCCCACTGTGTCCTGTACTGGTCTATGCATCGTACCTACGTTAATTCAAGCTGCTCCACAGCGACCCCACGGGGTACCCCTGGGAGCTGTCACTCCTCCTCCTCCCGTCACACCCACTCCTATACCGGTGAGCAGATCCTGTCAACTGAACCTTTACAACTGATCAGAATCCCTCTTCTCCCTCCGCCACGGCATCCACCCTGGTCCTGTCCACCCCTGTCTCCCACTGGACTCTCCTGTCCTCCTTCCTCCTCCTCCTCCCAGGTCTCCCGACTCCTACTGTCTGCTCGCCACTCGAAGCCAGAGGGACCCTATGGACACCTGGGTCAGATCACATCCCTCCCCTGCTCAGCGCCCTCTTGTGGCTCCATCTCAGTGAGGGTAAGAGCCAAATCCCACGAGGCCCCACATGGTCTGCGAACTATTTCTCTGACCTCATCTCCTCACTCGCCCCCTCGTTCTCCCTGCTCCAGCCTCAGCCCGTGTCCACAAACAGATCAACAGAAAGGAGGGCAGTGTGGCTGCAGTGCAGTGAGAGGAAAGGCAGGTGGGGGAAAAGGGCAGGAATATGGTTCTAAGGTAGATGACAGGATGTGCTCATAGACAGGAAATAGAACATAAAAAGACTCAAACAACTGGATTCTCTTCAACAAACATTCATTGAGCACCTACTGTGTCTTGGCCCCAATCAATAATGGAGACACAGTGGTGACTGAGACAACCCTGGGCCATGTCCTCTTGGAGCTCCCAGGCCAGAGCTGTGAGGTGCATCCTCTCTCTGTGTCACTAGCACGAATGCCCTCTTGACACCCAAACATCACACTCCCCTCTAGATTCAGGGCAGGTCCTGGCCCTACAGTCCATTTCCATGTGTCCTTATGCCTCAAGTTACAGCAGAATCCTCAGAGAGGATGAGACATTCCTAGAAGTCTCTTCCTACTGGTCTGCCCTTGAGCAAGACTGTTCACCTCTCAGTGCCTCTGTGTCCTCATCTGTGTGGTGGGCACCACAGTCAGGTCTCCCTCCTGAGCACCGTGTGTGAGAGGCTTCCACGAAATATGCATGTCAAGCCAGCCCAGATTCCCCAAGCAGGGCACAGATCTGTCTTGTCCAGTCCTGTGACACTTGGTGAATAAAGGTCTGCAGAGTGACTGAGTGGAATATTTCTCATAAGGGCATGGCCCAGAAGAATCATTTGATGTTCGTGCAAGAAATAGGTTCATAAATAAAGTGTCCCTCTCAGTGCCTGGTATGCACTAGGCTCTTGAACAACATCAGTTGGGGACTTCCCTGGCGGTCCAGTGGTTAATACTCCACGCTTCCACTGCAAGGGTGCAAGGCGCGCGGGTTTGATCCCTGATCAGGGAACTAAGATCCCACAAGCCGTGTGGCTCGGACAAAAAAAAAAAGGAAAAGAAAACGTCAGTTGAATGAACGACTTCAAAGTCTTGCTTGGATGTCTCACCCATGGGAAGTATTTAATATTATTTGCTGAAAAAAATAATTGACCCGAACTCCTGATACCCACCTGACGCCTAGCAGCCCTCAATGCTACTTCCTACCTCTTGCCCTTGCAACCCCAGCTCCGCCAAAACCCATCGTGTATCCATCCCTGATTTAAAACTCTGATTCCCTCAGGGCTATGGCAGAGGGACACAAGTCCCAGGGGAAATAACCCTCACGCTGCCTCGTCTCTGCAGCCCAAGCCCCCCACTTACCATGATTTAGGGACGTGCTGAGGCCACGGAGAAGGCCGGACCAGGACATCCCGCCGCCTGCAGCGTCCCTGTGTTAGGGGGTAAGAGACTCAGCAAGCAGTAGGAGGGTCCAAATTCTCCCCACCCCGCTCTCGGAGCCTTCCGGTTAAATCTAAGGAATTTCCTCTCACTGTATAACCACAACCCCTAACGCTGCTAACAGAAAATCCCTCCGTAAATTTAGTCTTGCTCTGAATAGGCTCTCTGAATAGGCTCTCGCAACCGCCCCCGCTCACAAACAGAAGGAAACCAGAAACTGAGGGGAGGCCCGAGAAGTTTGGAAGACCCGAGAAGTCTGTCGACCTTACCGATCCTAGCCGGGTCCACAGACACGCCGAATCCGGCCTCTAGCGCGGTCTGGGGATTATCCCGGCAGGGATTGGCTGATTCTGCCTCTCGCGTACACTGAAGGGGCGGGGAACAGACGACGATTGGGCAACGACAGTGTCAATCTCGGTCAACTGTTCTCGCTGATCTTTGTTTTTTGCGGCATGGGAGGGGGGCTCACCCCTTCCAGGCTCTGATTGGCTAGTCCCGAGAATAGCTGCTTTGCAATTAGTCTAAACGCGTAGTGGGCGGGACAAAGAGGGCGGGACGAAGAGTGCGTGACTCTTTGTCCCCCTTCCAAGATGGCTGCGTCCACAGTGCGGCGCTTGTGGCCTCTGGTGGCTGCTCGGAGCCTGCGGCTCCGGGGAGGCTGCGTTTGCAACCAGAGCCCAAGGAGAAGTTTCGCTACGGAGAGACGAGACAGGAACCTCCTGTACGAGCACGCGCGTGAGGGCTACAGCGCGCTCCCTCAGCTGGACATGGAGCCGCTGTGCGCATACCCGGAAGAGGCCGCGCGCACCCTGGAGCTCCGCAAGGGGGAGCTGCGGTCGGAGGATCTGCCTGCGATCGTGAGTGCGCTTGTGCCGGCCGGTGGTTGCGAGGCCCGGCCGCTCTGTCTATCGGCTGTTCGTTTTACAGACGAAATGGGCTTGCAAGAAACTTTCCAACAGGGGGCGGTCTTATCGCAGGAATTTTAGTTCCTTCCCAAGTTTAGCCAACGTGTTGTGCTTGGCACCTAAGTACGTGCCAGTTAGCCAGAGTGCTAAGGCCCTACTGTCTAGTTACCCATGATGCTCCTGTCCCATAAAGCGTGCTGGGTACCCACTGTGCGTTAGGAACTTACTGTCTGCCAGTGTCCTCTCTGCTTAGACCTCATGCCAGGCTTATCCTAAGGCCACGAAGGAAAATGGGGGACAGGGATGTGAATCAGCGGCGGGGGGTGTGAATCAGCGGTGGGAGGGGGGTTGCCTCTTGCCTTTGGAGAGTGAGAGGTAGAGTTGTGCACCTACCCCACAGGTAGCAGGCAGTTACATAGTGTTATTTAATGAATGAATGTGCTTTTGAACAGATATGTAGGGAGCGCCCCTGTTATGTTCCAGATGTTGAGAATAAGGCAGTGAATATTAATAATAATAAAGCTAGCACTTATATAATACCACATGCTGGGGAACTAGAACCAGGGTCACCGTATTTCTAGACCCTGCTGGGGTGCCGAGGATAATGGGGACCCCAAATCCTCCCAGCCCTCTCTTGGACCCCCCTACCATCCTATTTTAAGTGCTTTATACAGATGAGTCTCATTTAAATTTCACAACTCTATGAGGTGGGTACCATTATTTCTCCTATTTTATCAGAGGGGAAATTAAGGCTCAGAGAAGTTAATTAAAAAAGAAAAAATAGGAACTTACCTGGTGGTGCAGTGGTTAAGAATCCGCCTGCCAATACAGGGGACACGGGTACAAGCCCCGGTCCGGGAAGATCCCACATGCCGCAGAGCAACGAATCCCGTGCGCAACAACTACTGAGCCTGTGCTCTAGAGCCGGCGAGCCACAACTACTGAGCCCGTGTGCCACAACTACTGAAGCCCACGTGCCTAGAGCCCGAGCACCACAACAAGGGAAGCCACCGCAGTGAGAAGCCCGTGCATTGCGAGGAACAGTAGCCCCTGCTCGCCACTACTTAGAGGAAGCCTGTGCGCAGCAAGGAAGACCCAACACAGCCAAAAATAAATTAAAAATTAATTAATTAATTAATTAATTTTTCAAAAAAGAAAAAGAAAAAATATATGGCAGTTCCTCAAAAAATTAAACATAGAATTACCATGTATTCCAGCAATTCCACTTCTGGGTATATACCCAAAAAGAACTGAAAGAAGGGACTTAGATGTTTGTATGCCCATGTTTATAGCTGCGTTAGTCACAGTAAAAAGGTGGAAGCAACCCAAGGGTCCACTGATGGATAAATGGATAAACAAAATGTGGTAAATGCATACAGTGGAATGACATTCAGCCTTAAAAAGGAAGGAAATTCTGACACATGCTACAACATGGATGCACTTTAAAGACGTTATGCTAAGTGAAATTTGCCAGTCACAAAAGGGCAAATACTGTGTGATTCCAGTTGTATGAGGCACCTGGAGCAAATTCAGAAACAGAATGTAGAATGGTGGTTGCCAGGGGCAGGAGGAGGGGAGAAAGTTTAATGGGTACAGAGTTTTAGTTTGGGAATGTAAAAAAGTTCCAGAGATGGGTAGTTATGATAGCACGATGATATGAATGTACTTAATGCCACTGAACTGTACACTTTTTAAAAAATTTTTATTGGAGTAGTTGATTTACAATATTGTATTAGTTTCTGCTATACAACAAAGTGAATCAGTTATACATATACATATATCCACTCTTTTTTGGATTTTTTTCCATATAGGTCATTACAGAATATTGAGTGGAGTTCCCTGTGCTATACATTAGGTCCTTATTAGTTATCTGTTTTATATAGTGTGTATAGGTCAGTCCCAATCTCCCAATTTATCCCTCCCCCCCGAACTGTACACTTAAAAAATGGTTAAAAGGCTTCCCTCGTGGCACAGTGGTTAAGAATCCGCCTGCCAATGCAGGGAACATGGGTTCCAGCCCTGGTCCGGGAAGATCCCACACGCCGCGGAGCAACTAAGCCCGTGCGCCACAACTACTGAGCCTGCGCTCTAGAGCCCGCGAGCCACAACTACTGAGCCCACATGCCACAACTACTGAAGCCCATGCACCTAGAGCCCGTGCTCCACAAGAGAAGCCACCACAATGAGAAGCCCACACACCGCAATGAAGAGTAGCCCCCGCTCGCCGCAACTAGAGAAAGCCCGCGCGCAACAATGAAGACCCAATGCAGCCAAAAATAAATAAATAAAATAAATTTTTTTAACTACTTTTTTAATTTTTAAAATGGTACGTTTTATGTATATTTTACCTCAATTTACTAAAGTGCTGGTTTAGAGACCCTAAGTTAAATTTATAACCCACAAATGGATCACATTCCAAAGCTTGAAAAACACTTCCTTAGGGCATAAGTATGGAGAGGAATATGGCGTGTGGCTTGGCAGGCAGTAGCAAGGCATGCAGTTCGTTCCTAGGGGCACTGGGGGCCTAGGGTGCTCTCAGGCAGGAGAGGATTGTATAAGAACTCTGGCTGGGTTGGAGAAGGTGAGCCTGAAGGCCAGGAGGCTGGCACAGGGCTTCTGGTGGGAGCTGATGGGATCTGGGGTGAGGCAGGAGTGGGGAGATGAGGGAAGGACAGATCTGACGGGTGTTCATGAGGCAGAAAGGTCAGGACGTGGTACCTGGCTGCGGGGCTGGGGTGGAGGGTGGGCGTTAGTGGGGCTGTCCCTGAGGAGGAGGAGGAGCAGATGTGGGGGAGATAAGTTTCCCAGAGTCACTCTTGCACACGGTGAGCCGTGAGGTGTCCAGGAGACATCCAGGGGGAGCCACGAAGTGGGTAACAAACCATCCTGTGATCGCCCTCTCTCCGCTTCTGGTTTCCCCTCTCCCTTCCAGGGAGGTAGGACAGTGTTGCTTGCACCATTTTGTCCAAGGGAAAACTGCAACCAGAGAGGACAGAGGGCTTTGCTCGGGGATCTGGGCTCGCAGAGGGACTCCACAGCAGTAGGTGTGCCCAAAGAGTGAGAGCTGGAGGGGGCCGGGTCTCTCCCGCCCCTCCTGACCCCCCTGGGCTGGTGAGTGCAGGTGTAGCTGCCGTGGCCGCCCCATAGGACACAGGCTGTTTTGCTCTCACGTGAGAGTCAAGAGGTAAGTGCTGCTCAGCTCCACGTCCCCCAGCGCCCAGGTAGCCCCCGCTCACGCAACTAGAGCAAGCCCGCATGCAACAATGAAGACCCTTTGAAGCCCCAATGAAGACCTTTCATCTTCTTGCTCTGCATCCCTTAGGGGGTTGTCCTGTTCACCTCTCCTCAGGGTCCGTCGTCCAGTCCAAAGGGAGTGAGAAAGTCCAGTATGGGGGCTTATCTTTAAGGAGGCAACTCAGGAGTGACACCTACCACTTCAACTCATGTCCCTTGGTCAATCTTGGGCCCACAGACACATGTAGCTGCCCAGGAGGCTGGGAGTGTGTCTTAATTCTGGGCAGCTGCGTGCCCGACTAAACATCAGGGGGTTCAAGTACTGAGGGGAAGGAGGGGAGAATGGCTACTGGGGGACAGTGAGTGGTCTCTACCTCACCCCACTGCTGGTCCAGGGGACCGAGGGGACGAGGCTCCAGCCAGAAGGGGCAGGGGACAGTGGCCGCTTCACATCTTTCCCTCCTGTGTCCACCCCCAGATCGCGACATGGCAGGAGCTGAGGCAGCTGCGGGAGCAGATCCGGAGCCTGGAGGAAGAGAAGGGGGCCGTGGCTGAGGCAGTGCGGGCCCTGCTGGTGAGCGCGGGGGTCCTGGGTGGGTGGGGGTGTGGCAGTAGGATGCCTCGCAGGTAACAGGAAACCCAATTTACGGAACGTGAAGGATGTGGACATTCATTATGTCACACAATAAGCCACCCAGGGCCAGGCATCCCTGGGGCTGATGAATTAGCAGCTCTCCCCAGCATCCCTAACCCAGGTTCCTTCCCTCTCTCTCTACCTGCAACTTCACCATGTTGATTTGACCTCAGTTGCCCCCTCAGGGTCCCAAGGTGGCTGCCATAGTACAGCATCTCCTGGCATGTCTCTGCCAGAGGCAGAAAACAGGACTTCTCTGGCTTAAGTGCCTTTTCCAAGAGCAGGGAGAGCTTTCCTGAAGCATCCAGCGGAGTCCCTTCATGTCTCATGGGCCTAGACACCCCACAGCCACACCAGTCAATGGCAAGAGGCAACCTTGGCTGGGCCCACGTTCCCTGAACTGCAGGCTGCCCAGGGGAGGGTGAACTGAGTCAGGGGTCTCTGGCTAGAAGGAGGAAGGAGGGCAAATGGTCTTGGGTTAGAGAGCTGACAGCATCTGCCACAGAGGGCTGAAAAACAATCATCATAGTAATAGCAGACATGTACATAGCCATCGCTGCCTGCCAAGCACTGTTCTAGGTGCTTTCCTTACTCTTAATCGTCACAGCTCTGTGAGACAGGAACAATACAAACCCGGTTCTACAGCTGAGGAAACCGAGACCTCAAGAGGTTAAAATGTGCCTGTCTCACAGCTAGGAAGCAGGAGAGGTGGGATTGGCACCCAGGCATTTGGGCAGCTTTTCGCCACTCTCCCAACCTTAACTACATCTCCCAGTGACCTGCTGTGTCTTGCCAGGCCCTGGGCTACATGCATCGCAGGCGAGCAGCCAGTGAAAGCAGCAAAGTTGATCACAGTTCATGTTCAGTGAGCGCTAGCTCATCTTCTCAGGAAGCCAGGCAACAGCTCCCTAAGGAGCTCCTGTTATCAGCCCATTTCACAGACCAGGATACCAAGGCTCAGAGAAGGGAAGAGATTTGCCCAAGGGCGCACAGCTGGTAGGCACCCAACATTCAGACCCAGATCTGCCTGATTCCCTCTGGTGCTCAGGGCCACAGAAGGTTCAGAGTGTCACAGACCCTTGGCCTCAAGCCTCCAAATGCATGCTCACAGACTTTACCATTCCGAGCCTCAGTTTTCTCATCTGTAAAATGGGATCACATTGATGCGCGAAACTCATGGAGTGGGTTATGAAGAAATAGGATCATATGAGGGTCCTCTGCACATGGCCAGGCATGAGGCAGCACTCAATAAATGGAGCTGCAGGCATGATTACTATTATGTTATCTTGCCTCCTCCCAGCTTTACTGACAGAGAAACTGAGGCACAGAGTGGAGGAGGGTCCAGCCAGGCACGGGCAGAGCAAGTAATTTAGATCCCGTGGCCCTGACCTTTCACCTCTCCTCCCCATCCCCAACTTCATCAACCTGATCACCCCCTCCTTCTCTTTTCTACCAGGTAAACCAGGACAACAATCAAGTGCAGCAGGTACTACAGGGAGTTGATATCCTGTCCCTGGTGAGGGGTGGGCAGCAAAGATACCATTATCAGCCATGAAGTCTCCATTGTATGTGATAGAAAACATAACTCAAATGGGAGTAAGGAAAATAACAACAACAGGCTCTATTGATTCATGAAACTAAAAAGACTGGCTTCAGGTACAGCTGGATCCAGGTCCTGGCCCATATTTGCTTCTGCTTCCTTCTTATTCCCAGACCAGCTTTCTCTCCTTGGGGCAAGGGCAGGCAGGGTCTGGTGCAAAGAGGACCATTTTCCTGACAGCTCCAGACACAGCCCTGGGGCTGATTCTCATGAGTTCGTCTTGGGTCATGTGCCTGTCTTTAAGCCAATCACTATGGTCAAGGCAATGGAATGTTCTAGTAGACCAGGCCAGAGTCATGTCCCTGTGGACATGCCCTGTGGTGGTGAGGGGAGGTTCCTGAAAGGAAATTCAAGATGTTGAGCCAAAACAAGAAGCAGCAAACATCCACCACAGAGGTTGTGCTAGCCGGGATCAAGGTCAAACTGGTTGAGGGACCCCACCCGCTCCTGGGCTCACCCTGCCTGCCCCACTCCCAGGACCCCCAATATGAGAGTCTGCGGGCACGTGGCCGGGAGATCCGGAAGCAGCTCATGCTCCTGTACCCCAAGGAGGCACAACTCGAGGAGCAGTTCTACCTGCGGGCGCTGAGGCTGCCCAACCAGACCCACCCAGATGTGGTGAGCATCGCGCTGGGCAGCAGGGGAGGCCGGGGTCCACCTAGTGCCACCTTCCCAGTGACACCCACTGTTTCCCTGCAGCCCGTCGGGGACGAAAGCCAGGCCCGAGTGCTCCATGTGGTTGGAGACAAGCCAGGTGGACCACAGCCCAGGCCAGGGGACCCCAGGCTGGGGGCGGGGGCTCCTGGGGTCTGGGACCATGGCTGGAGCCTATAGAGCCCCAGGGCTTTCTCATTTCTCACCCTGTCTCGTGTGTGTGTGTGTGTGCGTGTGCGTGTGTGTGTGTGTGTACACGCACACATGTATCTGTCTTTTTCTTCCTCCCCCCTCTCTCTTTTCCTCTCTCTCCTTTTCTCTCCCTCCCTCTGTCCTCCTCTCCTTCCGCTCTCTCTCTAATCCTCTTTCTCTCTGTCCCTGTTCCCTGTCTCTCCTCCCCCTCTTACCCCATTGCTTTTCATCCGTATATAGCTTTCTCCTTCCAACCCCGGGGCCACCTGGAAATAGCTGAGAAACTCGACATCATCCGTCAGAAGTGAGCCCCCCTCCCAGCCCCCAGCGCCCAGCCCTCCCAACCCAACAGCTGGCTGCCGGCTCCGCCTCATTGGGCTCAGCATGGGATGTGGAACTGCCAGGGCCTTGCCCGGCATGAATGTTTGATGCCCGGTCCCCCGCCTAGCAGCTGGCCCTCTGCCCCGGGGTGCTTGAGTCCCCCTCTTCCCCCACCAGCCCTGGCCCACGTGCCCCCGCCTGTCTGCCCATCTGTCTCCCAGGCGTCTGTCCCACGTGTCTGGCCACCGCTCCTATTACCTGCGCGGGGCTGGGGCCCTCCTGCAGCACGGCCTGGTCAACTTCACACTCAACAAGCTCGTCCACCGGGTATGGGCCTGGATGGGAGGGTTGCCTGGAGGGGGTGGCATTGAAGCTGAGCTCCGAACGCTCAGGGTGGAGAGGAGGGGGTGACCTCTGCTCCAGTCACTGTTTTCAGAGCTTTACATGTATTATTGACGTATTTAATTCTTAGGACAACTTTATGAGGTGAGTGCTATTATTATCCCCTTTAAAGATGGAGGAGGGAGTAACTAGGCAGGGTCTCCCAGCTAGCGTGTGGAGCCGCACCTGTAACCACTGCCCCTCACTGCCTGCTTGCAGTGTACAGGGAGTGTTGGGGAAATACAGCATCCGTTGAAACTGGAGGGGTCGGCAAGGGCTGAATGCAGGGGATGTTGGCCATGGTGAGGGACTCGGACATTTCCTGAGGGCGCCGGGGAGCCACGGAAGGCTTTCAGCAGGGGAGGGACATGGTCAGATCTAAGTGGTATATCCAAGTGAGGAAACCAGGAGGCACCAGCAGAGGGGACCCCAGTGACAGGGGCCCAGGACCCTGGGTCCAGCTCCAAGCCCACTGCTCAGGCCTGCCTCGATTTCCTCTGAAGTGAAATGGACTTCGGAGTGACACGGGGGAGCCGTTGGCCCACCCTGCAGCGTCCTTTCTTCGGGCCTGAGCTTGGGGTCTGGTGGGGGTCCTGGCTGTGCTCCTCACCCCTCCCGTCCCCCTTCACAGGGCTTCACCCCCATGACGGTGCCAGACCTTCTCCGAGGAGCTGTGTTTGTGAGTGAGGACTCTCGGTTCCCCACGCCCAGCCGTGTGTCAGGCCCCATTCTGAGGGCTCCAGGTGGAGAGACCAGCCTGTCTCCCCCGAGGAACCTGCCCTGGGGCTGGGTTGAGGGGGTCAAGCCATAACAGGGAGCTCAGGGTGATTCCAGATGCTTTTAGGGGAGGAGCAGGGGTTGTGACTGCACAATGGGGGCCACCCAGGTTACCTGTCCCCTGACCTCTGTGGCCTGGCCTCCTCCCCAGGAAGGCTGTGGGATGACACCAAATGCCAAACCATCCCAAATTTACAACATCGACCCCTCCCGCTTTGAAGACCTCAACCTGGCCGGGACAGCAGAGGTGGGACTTGCAGGTGAGTTCTTACCTGGGGGCAAGAGTGGGGTGAGGACACCTCCAGTGTCCTCAGAGCAGGAGGGGATCGAAAGGGGACAGCCAGGAGCCTCCTGGGGGGTGATGGCTGCACGCCCAGGATATCTCAGCGACCCCAGGGCCTACGTTTACAGTTGTGTAGGTTGTTTACTGCACAGTGGTACGGTGAGGATCCAGCCACATGTCCTGACTTGAGGTTGCGTCTGCTAGAGGGGACATCTTTTCTAATTCTCACAAAGGTTTCCTATGGCTGGATGGATGGTGGCCTTGGCTGACCCATTCTGTACCCCTCTCCTCCCAGGCTACTTCATGGACCACTCCGTGGCCTTCAGGGACCTGCCAATCAGGTGATGCCCAGTTCCTTTAGACCTTGTCCCCACCAGTGACATTGCCTCTCCTCTCCCTGACCCCACCTACCCTGCTCCCCCCAGGATGGTTTGTTCCAGCACCTGCTACCGGGCGGAAACAGACACGGGGAAGGAGCCGTGGGGGCTGTATCGAGTGCACCACTTCACCAAGGTTGGCATAGCTAGGACTGGCAACAGCCCAGCGCCCCAGCCCGTCAAGCCCAACAGCCTAGCGCCTCCTGACTCCTGTGCCTCCCGCCCTGCCCCAGGTGGAGATGTTTGGGGTGACAGGCCCTGGGCTGGAGCAGAGCTCGCAGCTGCTGGAGGAGTTCCTGTCCCTTCAGATGGAGATCTTGACAGAGCTGGGCTTGCACTTCCGGTGTGGGGAGGGGCGGGGGGCTGAGGTGGGTGGCAGAGGGTGGGGTGAGGGAGGAGGGAGGGAAGGGCTGGCTAGGTGCTCCCCCATCTTGAAAATCCTCACCACCTCTTCTCCCTCTGCCCCCTTTTGCCTGTGTTATTATTATATATAGGATGTCCGTGTACCTATCAATATATAAAATCACGTATAGGATCATAATGGCAGCATAAGTTGCGCAGGGCACTCCAGTGTCAAGACCAGGCCCCTTCCCTCCTGTTGCTCCCCATCCCTAGGGTGCTGCCTCGTCTGGGTGGTCCAAGACGGCTTTTCACCCTCCAGGGGGGCAGGCACACCCCTTCCCTTTAAGGGGGTGACTGGACGTCACAAGCCCCGCCTCCTCTCGCACCCTGTCAGTCACACGGAGCTTTCAAGAGAAGCTGAGAAGTGTGGACTTTTATCTGGGTGACCCATTACAAAAACCTGAGGGTGCTGCTGTTATAGAAGGAAGAACGGCCATGGTGAACAGCCCGGAGGCTCGGCCACCTCTTCCCCTTTGCCACTGTCATCTCGTTTATCACTTGCATTTCCCTCTTTTTGGCTACCTCCTCTTCCATCACCTCCCCTTCCCCCTCCTCCCCCTCCTCCTCCACCACCTCTCACCCGCTGGCCTTTGCCATGTCTTTCTCCTGGGCTGCAGGGTCCTGGACATGCCCACCCAGGAGCTGGGCCTGCCCGCCTACCGCAAGTTTGACATTGAGGCCTGGATGCCGGGCCGAGGCCGCTTTGGCGAGGTGAGCCCCCTGCCCGGCGGGGCCACAGGGTGGGAAAGAGGACCCCACCGCCACCGATGGCCCATCCTCTCAGCCCACCCCACCCCCGTGCCCAGGTCACCAGTGCTTCCAACTGCACGGACTTCCAGAGCCGCCGCCTCCACGTCATGGTCCAGACGGAGGCTGGGGAGCTGCAGTTCGCCCACACGGTGAGCCGCACACCCTCGCCCACCCTCCCCAGTGCCCCCGTGCCCCGGGCCCACCACCTCAAGCCTCTCCCTGGGCCGGCCAGCTGCTGGCTCTGAGCGTGCCCCTCTCCCAGGTGAACGCCACAGCCTGTGCTGTCCCCCGCCTCCTCATCGCCCTCCTGGAGAGCAATCAGCAAAAGGTGAGGGGGCAGCGGGAGGATCTCACGCAGGGAGGCGGAGGCTGCAGGGCTGGCAGGGCAGCGGCCTGAGGCCTGCTCTCTCCCCAGGACGGCTCGGTGCTCGTGCCCCCTGTCCTCCAGCCCTACCTCAGCACCGATCGGATCACGACCCCCACCCACGTGCCTCTCCAGTACATCGGCCCCAACCAGCCCCAGAAGCCCAGGCTCCCGGGCCAGCCTGCCTCGAGCTGAGGACTCATCCTCATTGGCCAGTAGGGTTGTCGCTGCTTCCTGGAGCTTGGGGTCGCTGGGCCCCTGGGACCTGTTGTCCTGATCCATCCCAACATTTGCCTTCATGTCAGCTCCCCGCCTGGGCCCCTGGACTGCAGGGTCCACCACTCCTATGCCCCTACTTCCTCGGGATCAGTCAGTGACCCTGTTGTTGTTGGAGCTCCCAGCCTGCGCTGGGAAGCAGTGGTTCCTCCAAGGGGACTTGGAGGTTCTAGGGATGGGGGAAGGAGAGGGAGAGGAGGCCTCCATCCCTCCTTCCTTCTTCCCGCCCTCAGTGCTTAAGAGAAAGTCCCCCAATAAATGGTCGGAACAAAGGCATTTGTGGGTCTGTGAGTTAGGGAGGTGGCCTGGCCAACTTGCTAGGGATGCTGGGCTATTGCTCAGAGGTGCTGAATCCTCAAGGGGTCTGTGGCTGCAGGGACCATGCCAGAAGTGTCCAGCATCCCCAGAGCACGTGGAGGTAGCTTGGGGGCCACCGAGGGAACTGAGAGGATGCCGAGGCCTCTCCCCTGACTCTGGGACAAGTGGCAGCTTACGTCCAACCTCCCCCGTCATTCCCCAGCTCCAGGTGGGGTCCAGGAAGCAGCCCAAACTCGGTGAAGCCAGAACTCGCTCCTCCCGTATGGCCCCTGTCTCAGTACCTGGAACTGCTCTCCCAGCTCCTCAGGCCGCAGCCCTGAGAGTCATCCTCGACTGTTCTCTCCTCTCCACATCCACATCCCGTCCTTCAGCAAACCCTGGCGGCTCCTCCTTCAAAATATTTCCAGAACCTGCCTTTGCCCTCTCATCCCTGGCCCCCCGCTGGGCCTGTCCACTGCTATCTCCCATTTGGAGAGTCGCGGCAGTCTCTTGGCCGTCTTCCTGCTCCCTGTCCCCCACACAAAGCCAGAGGGACCCTGTGGACACCTGCGTTGGGTCACATCCCTCCCTGCTCAGAGCCCTCGTGTGGCTCCATCTCAGGGGAAAGGACAAGCTGTCACCATGGTCCACGGGGCCCCACGTGACCTGCCCCCCACCTTCCTCTTCAACCAGCCTCTTCCCTGTCGTGCTCTGGCCACCCCCCAACCTGCCTTGCTGTTCTCACTCTCAGACTTATTCCCAACTCAGGCCTCTGCACTTGCTAGACCGCTCCCTGGCTACTCTTCCCCTAGATCTTGTGTGATTGCTTGCATTTTGTCACTCAGGCCTTAGCCCAGATGTCACCTCCTCCGAGAGGACTTCCCTGACCAGCCTGGCCAAAGTAAAAACCCCAGCACTCAGCATCTACGCCACTGTGCTGTGATGCACCGCAGCCTCCTTCCTTGAGTATTGTCTGTTTCCCCCTTCTCAAATGTCTGCTCCAAGAGGCCAGGGAAGTTCTTGTTTTTTGTTTTTTGTTTTTAACATCTTTATTGGAATATAATTGCTTTACAATGGTGTGTTAGTTTCTGCTTTATAACAAAGTGAATCAGTTATATATATACATATGTTCCCATATCTCTTCCCTCTTGCGTCTCCCTCCCTCCCACCCTCCCTATCCCACCCCTCTAGGTGGTCACAAAGCACCGAGCTGATTTCCCTGTGCCATGCGGCTGCTTCCCACTAGCTATCTATTTTACGTTTGGTAGTGTATATATGTCCATGCCACTCTCTCACTTTGTCACAGCTTACCCTTCCCCCTCCCCATATCCTCAAGTCCATTCTCTAGTAGGTCTGTGTCTTTATTCCCGTCTTGCCCCTAGGTTCTTCATGACCTTTTTTTTTTTCTCTTAGATTCCATATATACGTGTTAGCATACGGTATTTGTTTTTCTCTTTCTGACTTACTTCACTCTGTATGATAGACTGTAGGGCCATCCACCTCACTACAAATAACTCAATTTCATTTCTTTTTATGGTTGAGTAATATTCCATTGTATATATGTGCCACATCTTTATCCATTCATCTGTTGATGGACACTTAGGTTGCTTCCATGTCCTGAGGCCAGGGAAGTTTGCCAGTAGCCCCATTCACTGTTGTAGCCCCAGAGTCTAGAAGAGGACTGGGCATGTAATGGGTGCTCAATAAAAATGACTGGGAGGAAGGAGCTCGGACCTGTGTAGTTCGCAGTGCCAGGCACTGCCGGAGCTAACATATGTGCATTAACTTATTCAATCTTCCCCATCAAGCTGTGGAGTAGGTTGTCACCAGCCCTATTTCACAAGTGAGGAACAGGTCTTAGATTAAGCAGTTGTCCCAGGGCTGCGCAGCTGGTAGTGGAGGAGCTGGGACTCAGGTGGGGCCCAGATACAGCTCTGAGGAAGTAGATTTATGAGACCCATTTTCCAGAGGAGAAAATGGGCCAAGGAAGGGAAGGAGTTGCCTGAGGTTGGTCTGTAAGTGGCTGCCTCTGGATTCAAACCCAGGTCCCGCCTCCCAGTGGGGCCTTAAGCTCATCAGACCCTGTTTACCTGGGCAGAGAATCCCCCACCCTCCGTGCTGGAGCTCAGGGCCCGGAAGCTGGAGGGGAGGGTGCAGGGAGTGGGCCCCCATGAATAATTGAGGGTCTCAGACGGGTCTCCGCCCCGCAGCTGTTGCCCTCCCTCTGGCGGGGAGGGGGTGGTGGTGACGTCACTTCCTCCCGTGGGGGCCACTGGGGGCGCGGGTTATAAGGAGCTGCCTCCCCGGCCGCACGGTGCCGAGGACCCTGGTCCGGGCGCCCCACCATGCAGCGCCGCGAGCCCACCGTGCCGCTCTTGCTGCTGCTGCCTCCTCTGCTGGCGCTGCTGCTGGGGGCGGGTGAGCGCCTGAGACCGGGGCGACCCCACCGGCCAGCCTGGGGAGCGGGGGACTCGGGTGACCGGGGGCGGGGACGGTGCACCCAGCGGGGCCAGACTAGAGCTTTCATGGGCTGAGCTTCCAGGTGGAGACGGCGCACCTGGCAGGGGGCTGGGGGAGGGGACTTGTGGGTACCGGGACGACCTCGGAGCTGGAATCAGCACCCGGGACAGCGCCCGGAGTACGAGCCCAGCACCCCTGTCCTTCCTCCACAGCCACCGCGGCTCCCCTGGCACCGAGACCCTCCAAGGAGGAGGTGAGGACTGCAGCCCTCTTGCCCTGCCTCATCTCCCTGGGGCCCTGGCTCCCCCTGCCCAGCCCCCTCCACGATATTTTGTCTCCCCTCCAACCCTCCCACTGCTCTCATGCCCCCCATCTGCCCTACCCTCAACCTCCCCTCTGACCCTTCACCCCCAGCTGACCCGCTGTCTGGCAGAGGTGGTCACAGAAGTGCTGATGCTGGGCCAGGCCAAGCGAGGCCCCTGCATGGCTCTCCTCCACAAAGGTAAGGAGGGCCCAGGCCCCAGTTCCTCTTAGGAGCTCCCACCCCACCAGGGCTGCCTGGAGGAAGGGGTGTCCTCTTCTCATCCTAGAGCCATTGTCTGGGCTGGCACGGCATTGTCAAGTGTGTCCAGACTGAAGGAGCCTGGCCCCCAGCCCCACGCTCGGGGCTCCCTGCAAGGGTACAGGATGGGGGCAGACAGTGTCTCCCAGCACCCGACTCTCCCCTCCCAGGTCTGGGCAGTGCCCCTGTGGGGCCTCGGGCAGCCCCAGCACTCCTCTAGGGCTGTTTTCTGATCAGCTGCACAGAGAACATCCTCTCTTTCCACTAGAAACGTGTGAGACAGAGTCCTGTGGCTGTGGGTCCACTGAAGAGAAAGGCCTCCTGGTTGGGGATTTTAAAAAGCCAGACGCTGGGAAGACAAGGTCCAGCCATGAGGTGAGGGACGAGGAAGAGGAGGCAGCAGAAAGGACCCACAAGTCCCAAGTGCGGGAACAGGCCATCCGCGAGCAGCTCCACAGCCGGCTCCGCCAGGAGGACCACAGAGAGGAGGAGGAGGAAAAGAAGAGGGGGCCCGTGGAGACCTCTGAGGGCCTGTGGAAGCGGCGTCT
This sequence comes from Eubalaena glacialis, assembly GCF_028564815.1. Lineage (NCBI taxonomy): Eukaryota > Metazoa > Chordata > Mammalia > Artiodactyla > Balaenidae > Eubalaena > Eubalaena glacialis. The sequence continues at coordinate 56,133,048 of NC_083733.1, read as the reverse complement.
AGAAGGTGGCAGGGCCCCCCAGAAGCGGGTGGCAGAGCAGGCCAGCGATGAGGAGACGGCGCAGTTCGAGGCAGAGGAGAAGGGGGTGCAGGTGCTGGGCAGGGGCCACAGCCTGTGGCAGGGGGCCGAGGCGGGTGGAGAGAGGCACGAGGACGGCCGCCACCTCCACCAGCCAGAAGCTGAGCCCAAGCAGGAGAAGAGAGAGGCTTCGGACAGGGAGGTGAGTGGAGGAGGCAGTGGGGGAGTGGGGTGGACCAGATGTCAGTGGACTTCCTGCCAAACAGCCACTGGTGTCGGGCCACAAACAGCAAGATCCACCGCAAATGGGCCGTAGTGACCAGGACTGACATGAGGACGAGGTGGCAACATCTAAGCAGGGCCTTTACTTGACCAAGAGGGCTTCCATACTTCCTTCCGTTACAGTAACCAAGAAGGCCACCATGGCCACACAGAAGTGCCCGAGTTAGCCACCATTGCTGGGCTGTGACCAGCAAGTCGGCCACCATGAAAAGTAGCTGCCGCGCCTGGTTCACTGGGCTATAGATGGACACCACTGCTGGGTCATGGGAAGTAAAGATGTCACCATGATCGGTGGCAGTTACCGAAATGGCCATCACCTCACAAATGGGTCGCAGCATCCCGGCTGAGCACCTGTGCTAGTCCCCTGTCTGCCGCTGTTGGCTACGGCAGACTCCGTAGGCCTCGCCGCTGGCCATGTTAGCCGACGCGACTCTTCCAGGGTTGCAGCAACCAGCAGGGCGACCATCGCAGCCCGCGGTGACCAGGATGACCACGGCTGGCTGCCACTGTGTGAACTGACCTGGCCCACATTCATGGGCAACCACTGAGGTGGCCTGCCTTTGAAGGTGGGTGCTGAGCACCCCATTTCTGATCCCACCAGGAGCATGATGTGGAGAGGCTGGCGCACAGGAGAGATGAGCTGAAGAAGGCGACGGAGATGCTGGGAGAGGAGCTCAGGAGGGCGGGCTGACCCCTAGCCTCGTGTCCTCCTTCCCCACACACCCTGCGGCCTAGGACTGTTGACCCCCAAACCCTTCCAGTCCGTCGCCCCACTCTGCTCCCCAACCTGCAGGAGTGGGGAGAAGGGTGTGCCTTGAAACCAGGCCTGAGGGGCCAAGTCTGAGCTGGGTAGAGGGGCTGGGCTCAGACTGACTCAGGAAACAGCCCTGACACCCGTCTAACCCACTCCAACCCTCCCGAGTGAATAAAGCACAAAGAAAACCACCAAGGCTTATCGTGTAGCACTTGATTTTAGAGGGACAGGAGCTGAGGAGTGGGCGGGAGGCCTGGGAAGGCGACTGTCGATCTAGTCACTGGTTGTCAGAACTGGGATTTTTTATTAAATTGGAAACTCTATTCACAATTAAGTCAGATGGGGTCGTCAGGGAGCGGTTTCGAGGCTGGGGTGGGAGGTAGCTGGTTTGGGCTCCGGCCACTGTGGACCACGATGTCGTCATATTCATCCTGGGGGCAGAGGGGGCCAGGCAGAGGGGCTCAGGCGGCTGCCACCTTGCCCGCTGCCCAAGTTCTCCCACCCACCCTGAGAACTGGGTGCTGCCTTGAAGCCCAAGTTCCCCGCTCCCAGTTCAACTTCCCTGCTCCTAGTTCTCTAAGCACCACTTTCCAGGTCACCTGTGTTCTCCCAGCGCTACTGCGTGGGCTCCGGCCCTGCTGCCTCTCCAGCCCTTCAGCCGCCGCAGCCTGAGGTCTCCCCCTCTGCCCCTTCCCTCTGCCTCTACCCAAATTCCTCAACCCCCACCGTTCAGCGACAACCCCTGCCCCCAGCGGTGTCTCTGCTGCCTGGGTTCTCCAATGAAGCCTCCTCACCGCTGGCTTAGGTCTTTCCCCACCGCTGCCAGTGTTTGAATCACTGCTGCCCAAGGTCATCTTCCCACAGCCTAAATTCTCCAGCTCTTGCTCCCACAAAACAACTCCCCACGCTGCCACCCTCTGCTGCCGATGTTTACTAACCACTAGGACCAAGGTCTTTTCTCTCCCTCTGCCTGAGTTCTACCTCTGCCACTGCCTTAATTTCTCAACCGCCACTGCCTGAGTTCTCCCCGCCACCCCTGTCCAGGTCTCCCCTGATCGCTGTCTGATATCACTTTCACTGCTGCCTGAGTTCTCTAATCACAGCAACCCAACGTCAGTCTCAACGTGCTGCCTAATTTCTCTTCTCCCCCTTCCACCTGCCCGTTTACCCTGACCCCCAAGCTGGGCCCCCCAGTCTTTCCTCCTGACTCACTCCCTCGTCCCCGCTGTCGCTGTCGCTACTGCTGCTGCAGGGGCCGGGCTTGTCCTCGTCCTCGGGCTCAGGGGCTCCGTGTGCACGGAGGAGGCGGGCGAGGATGGGGTTGGGCCGGAGCGTGGCGCTGCCGAGTGGGGTGCGGCCACCATACATGCAGGTGGCGGGGTTGGCACCGGCCTTCAGGAGAAGCTCCAGCACATCGGCTGCCTGGGCCTCCACTGCCAAGTGCAAAGGGCTCCGGCCACACGTGGGCTCCTGTGGGGTGCAGCAGAGAGGTTAGAGGAGACCTTGCCCCGCTCAGGGACGATCCCCACCCTGCCACGCCTTCTCCCTAGGGCGGCTCACCGGTTTGTTGAGGTCAGCTCCGGCCTCCCAGAGCAGCCGGACCATCTCCGCGTCTTTGTGGATGACAGCCACGTGGAGTGGGGTGTGGCCTGGGGACAGAGTGACCTATGTCAGATGATGGGGGGGGCCTGGGCCCCCAATGCCACGATCCTAGGGGAGGGTTTTGTGGCCTGAGGGTGATGGAGTGTGGGGTCTGGCTCCTGAATGCCTGGGTATATCAAAGAGGCTCCTGCATCCCAAATGCCTAAGTCTCAGGTGGTCTGGAACTTGCTGGCAGTGCCAATGCCTGGGTTGTGGGATGTCTGGGGCCTATGCGTGAAGAGCCCAGGGGCTTTGGACAGGAGACCTGGATCTTGGGGCTAGGAGACCTGAGTCTCTGGTCTTACTTCACAAAGAACCAGGACCCCAAATTCCTGGGTCCTGAGTAGTTGAAGGGCCTATGACCTTGGGGGGTGGGGTGGGCCCTGAACACTGGGTCCTGCCCTTCCACCTGTGGAGGGGCCTGGTCCCAAGTAGTTGGGTGGGCTTAGAGACGGGGGAGCTGAGACTCAGATGCTAGGGCCCTGGGTAGACAAGGTCTATTTTCCCATGAGGCCTGGCTGAGGACGGCTGTCCCTGAACTCCAATGTCAACCTCTGGGAACCTGGGCTGCCACAGTTTCACAGAGGGCTTGGCGCTTGAGTTCCCTTGTCCTGGGTGGCCTGGGGCTTGTGGTTCTCAATAAGCTGGGGCCTGAGCAGGAGTCCTTGGTCCTGATGCCTGGGTTCCCTAAAGCCTCGGTATTATTTCCCAAGGCGCCAGGCTTTGAGTCGGGAGAGCCGAGCCCAGAGCCAGGCACGCTTCCCCTGCCTGGGAGCCCGGCGCTTCCCAGGGGCAGAGGACCCTCACCCTCATAGTTTTCAGCCTCCAGCTGCAGCTTCCAATCCTCTTCACTCTCGTCCTCTTCCTTCCCCAGGTCAGGTTCAGGGTACAAGGCAACAGAGGTGTGGTCGGTGTCAGGGGTGTGGTCAGAGCCCTGAGCGAGGTAGGTGTTGGGGGCTCCCCTGGGGCACTGGGGGCGGGGCTGGAGCAGCACACGAGCGCAGGCGTGTGCCCCGACGCGGCAGGCCAGGTGCAGCGCCGTGTGGCCCCCACGCTCCGCCACCAGCAAGCTGGCACCCGCCGCATACAGCTTCTCCACCGTGGATGCCTCTTCCAGGATGGCTGCCAGATGCAGGGCTGTCTGCAGGAGCAGAAGGCAGGGGTTAGGGGTCACACAGAGAAGCCTGGCCCCCAAGCCCTACAGTGTCTACGGGTGGCTCACCTGGCCCAGGTCATTCTGCAGGTACAGGTACTCAGTACCAGCCGCGAAGCCTAGGAGGAAATCCAGGAAGGGCTCGTGCTGATGAATCACGGCCAAGTGCAGTGCCCTGAGGACAAGGACGGGGTCAGAAGGCAGAGGTCTAGTACTCTTATTTTGGTTTGCTTGGGTGTTTTTTTGTTTTGTTTTGTTTTTTTGGTTTGTTTGTTTGTTTTACTTCTTATGAGGTCAAGTACTCTTGCATGCATTCATTCAACGAACATGGAGCACCTACTGTGTGCTAGGCATTATGACCACAGTTCTGGAACCAGCTGTCAGCAATCTGGGAGGGTCAGGTCAGAGTTAATTCAGCAAATTTGCTTAATCAATGTTTTGTTTTGGTTTGGTTTGGTTTGGTTTGGGGTTTTTTTGGCCGCACCGCACGGCGTGTGGGATCTTAGTTCTCTGACCAGAGATCGAACCCAAGCCCCCTGCAGTGGAAGCGTGGAGTCTTAATCACTGGACCAGCAGGGAAGTCCCCAATGTTTATTAAGTAGGACTTCTACTCCCTCCCAAGATGAAGTAACATGGATCAGATTTCACTCCCATCTCCAACCAACCAAAAAAAATCAGACATAATACAGTATATGAAACAACAGTTCTCAAGATACTGGACATCATGCAATGAATGACAGCAATTCTAGGGAAACAGGCAGCACACTCGATGAGCCCTTCAGTTGACTGCCACAGCTTTCTGTCTTGAGAGTTTCCAAGCCATGATGCAGAGAGGGGGAACGCAGGCAGATTCGCCTGAGGTGAGGAGACAGAGCTGAGTCTCAGGAGAGCAAGGCAGCTGGAGTCACAGGACAGGGAACCAGAGAGGAGACAGCTGCCCAGAGATCACAGAGGGGCCTCTTGAGTATTTAGAAGAATACTGGTCAGTGCAAGGGTGTAAGGAAACTACCCCAGTCTGGGGGAAAACCATCCAAAAGGATTAGAGAGATATGCCCAGTGCTCACACAGGGCCGGGACTAGGACAAACCCACAATTCATAGGATATTGGGTAGAATACTCCGGAAGGTCTTACTTCATCAGTAATGGGGAATAATGAGCCCCATATTAGGTGGGTGCTCAGGACCCACCTAACAAATCATAAAAGCAAAACCCCAAAGGATCAAACTACTTACAAGTAATTTAACTGCATCCCAGAACAATATTTAAGAGTATTTATAGGAATACAAAGCTAGCTAGCCTAACAAGGTAAAAATTACAATGTCTGGCATCTAATCGAAGATTAGCAAGCATACAAAGAAGCAGGAAAACATGATCCATAATGAGAATAATCAATCAATTGACATTGACCCAGAAATGACTCAGATGACAGAATTAGCAAATGAGAACATTCAAACTGTATCTTATACATTCAACAAGTTAAGTAGAGACATGGATAATAAAAGAAAAAGACGCAAACTGAACTCCTAGAGATGAAAATTACAGCACCTGAAATGAAAAATACACTGGATGGAACTAACAACAGATTACACATTACCAAAAAAAAAGATTAGCAAACCTGAGGAGTTCACAATAGCAACTATCCAGAATGAAACACAAAGAGAACACTTAAAAATGGAAAGAACATCAGTGAGCCATGGGACAACTTCAAGCAGCCCAATATATCTGTAACAAGTTCCTAAAGGAGCAGGGGGATAGAAAAAATATTTGAAGAAATAATGTCTAGAAATTTTTCCAAATTTGATGGAAACTATAAACCCACGGCTCCAAGAAGCTCTATGACTCCCAAGAACAAGAAATATGAAGAAAAGTATACCGAGGCCCAACATGAAAAACCTGTTCAAAATCAACAATTAAGATAAATATCTTCAAAGCAGCCAGAGGAAAAGATACCTTAAGTATAAAGGAATAAAAATAAGCACGACAGCAGATTTCACAAAGGAAATAATACAAGAGAACACAACAGAGCCACATCTTTAAAGTACTCAAAGACAGACTGTCAACCTAGAATTCTTTAACCCAGCAAAAATATCTTTCAAAAATGGAGACAAAATACAGCTGCTTTCAACTATACAGAAGCCGAAGGAACTCATCACCAGCAGACCCACATCACAAGAAATGTTCAAGGAAACCTGTAAGCAAAAGGAAAATGACATCAAATGAAAATACGGATCTACACAACAGAATAAAGAACACTGAAAACAGTAACTATACAGGTAAGTACATAAGATTTTCTTTCTTAATATGTAAATCTCTTTAGAAGATAATTTTTTAAAAAGAATTGACTGTTTAAGCAAAAATAATAACAATGTCCGGTGGAGTTTATAATACATGTATAAGTGAAATGTATGACTGCAATACAATAAAGGCCAGGAAGAGACAAATGGAAATACACTATTCTAAGGTTCTTTTATGCTATGAGAAGCGGCATCATATCACTTGAAGGCAGACCATAATAAGTTAAAGTGGTACACTATAAGCCCTAAAGCAGGAGTCAGCAAATTTTTCTGTAAAGGGACATATAAATAATTCAAGCTTAGTGGATGACATGGTCTCTCTTTCACCTACTCAGCTCTCCTGTCAGGATGCAAAAGCAGCCATTGGCGATATGTAAATGAATGGGCATGGCTGGATTCCAACAGAACTTACTTTATGGAGTCTGCAATTTGGATTTCATATAATTTTCACTTGCAATGAAATGTTATTCTTCTTTTGATTTTCTTCCAACCTTTTAAAAATGTAAAAACCATTCTTAGCTCACAGCCATACAAAAGCAGGTAGCTGGCTGGATTTTGCTCGTCTTTGTTGGAAAAGACCATAGTTTGCCAACCTGTCTTTCAGAGCAACCACTAAAATAAAAAACAAAGAGTTAAAGGTAATAAGCCGGGCTTCCCTGGTGGCGCAGTGGTTGAGAATCTGCCTACCAATGCAGGGGACACGGGTTCGACCCCTGGTCCGGGAAGATCCCACATGCTGCAGAGCAACTAAGCCCGTGTGCCACAACTACTGAAGCCCGCGCACCTAAAGCCCGTACTCTGCAACAAGAGAAGCCGCCACGATGAGAAGCCCGCACACTGCAACAAAGTATAGCCCCCACTCGCCGCAACTAGAGAAAGCCCGCATGCAGCAACGAAGACCCAACGCAGCCAAAAATAAATAAATAAATTTATTAAAAAAAAAAGGTAATAAGCCAACAAAAGAAATACAACGGAACAAAATTTGCTCGTTCCAAAAGACAGAAAAAGAGGAAAAGGTAAACAAAGAAGAGATAAGTAGAAAACTAATAACGAGATAATAAATATAACTATATCAATAATTAAATTAAATGTAAATGGTCTAAAAACTCCAATTAAAAGGTAGAAACTGTCAGATTGAATAAAAAAGCAAAACCCAACTATATGCTACCTACAAGTAACACCCTTTAAAATAAATTTTAAAATAGGTTAAAAATAAAAGGATGGAAAAAGATATACCATGCTAACACCAGTCAGTCAAAAAAAGCAAGAGTGAAGGACTTCTCTGGTGGCACAGTGGTTAAGAATCCGCCTGCCAATGCAGGGGACATGGGTTCAATCCCTGGTCCAGGAAGATCCCACATGCCACGGATCAACTAAGCCCGTGTGCCACAACTACTGAGCCCGCGCTCTAGAGCCCGCGAGCCACAACTACTGAACCCATGCTCTGCAACTACTGAAGCCCGCGCGCCTAGAGCCCGTGCTCTGCAATGAAAAGCCAACACAATGAGAAGCCCGCGCACCGCAACGAAGAGTAGTCCCCACTCGCCGCAACTAGAGAAAGCCCGCCCGCAGCAACGAAGACCCAACGCAGCCAAAAAATAATAAATAAACAAATAAGACAGCATACACGAAAGCCCCTAACATTGGCTAGCATAAAAAACAGATACTCAATGAAAAACAAGTTTAAAAAAAAAAAAGAAAGCAGGAGTGAGTATTTTAATATCAGAGTAGATTTCAGAGCAAGGAATATTACCACGGATAGAGAAGATTATTTCCTAATGATAAAGAGGTCAATTAAGAAAGAAGACATAATAATCCTAAACATTTGTGCCCCTAATAACAGAGCGTCAAATTACACGAAGGAAAACCTGATAGAACAACAAGGAAATCCACAAATCCACAATTATTGTTGAAGATTTCAATACCCCTCTCTCCATAACTGATAGAACAAGCAGACAGAAATCATCAGCAAGGATATAGTAGACCTGAACAACAGAAGAACCAAAGAAACCAATGCAACCTCTAACTGACATTTGGAGAACACTACAACAACAGCAGCAGAATACACATTCTTTTCAGGTGCACACACAATGGAATTAAACTAAAAACCAATAAAAGGAAGATATTTGGACTATCTGGAAACTAAATAACATACTTCTAAATAATCCACCAGCCAAAGGAGAAATCAAAAGAGAAATTAGAAAGTATACTGAATTAAGTGAAAATAGAAACACAGCACATCAGAATTTGTGAGAATTCTGGGAAATTTATACTCTGGGAAATTTACATGAAACACCTATACTAGAAAAAAAGAAAGGTCTCAAATCAATGACCTCAGCTTCCACCTTAAGAAACTAGAAAAAGAAGAACAAATTAAACCTAAAGTAAGCAGAAGAAAGTAAATAATGAAAGTCAGAACAGAGATAAACAAAATAGAAAGCAAAAAAAAAAAAAAACCTATAGAGAAAATAAATGAAACCACAGCTGGTTCTTTGAGAAGATCTGTGTTTCTTGAGTGCCTCCTATGGGCCAGGCACTGTTCTGTCACTGGGGATACAACAGTAAACACAACACACAAAAACCCCAGGTACATTCCCTCAGTTGGGCCTTTACGACATTGTTCCTTCTACCTGGAATGCTCTCCCCAGATAATCTACTTGTCTCACTTTCCTACTTTATTTTTCTCCAAAGAACTTACTATCTTCTGACATACCATTTTTCTTATTTTTTTTTCATTTTTCCATCTTTGTTTCTTCCTATCTTTCTTCTCTTCTCTCTCTCTTTCTTACTTTGTGTCTATGTGGTTTTCTGTTTCTTTCTTTCCTTCTCTCTACCTTTCTTTTTTGTTCCTCCCACCCTTCCTCCCTTCCTTTCTGTAAGTCTGTCTGCCCATCCATCTATATACCCCCACTAGAATGTAGGCTCCACAAGTCATAAATTTTTGTGCTTTCTTCACTGCCTTATCACCAGCACCTAAAACAGGGCCTGAAACGTTGTCGGTGTTGGATAAATATTTAACAGATGAATCGCTGCTGTCATGGAGTTTACATTTTCTGTTTGAATGTAAGATTTGAAGATTAGTGCTCAGAAGGTGGGATCTTAGAGTCAAAAGCCAAGTATTAATTTTGGAAATCAAAATCTAAAGCGCCTAAGTTAGGAGCTAAGGCTCAAAGATCATATTTAGAGGTCAGATGTCAGGAGGAGCCTGCCTGAACTTCAGTTCTAACATAGGTCTCAGGACCGCGGTCAGGAAGGTCAAATCGAGCCTTGGATGTGGAATCAATCAATGGATGTGGAGCTCTGAGAACCAGAGTTCCAGAAAGGAACGGGTTAGGATCAAAATTAGATTGGAAATTGATTTATCACAGGTTAGACTTGGGGGTTAGAGGTCAGGGCAAGCATTAGAAGACAGATTTAGGATTGAGAGGTTGGGAAGTCAGGATCAGAGACTAATAGGGAGTCAGATGTGGGATTTTAGGGCCCGGTGTGGCAGCCTAAGGTTCACTCACGTGTCGCCATCCTCAGTGACGTAGCCAAAGACGAGGGGCGCCCACGACAGCCCCGGGCCCAGCTCCGAGCCTAGCCCCGGTCCTCCGGGGGCCGCCGCGTCCGGACCCAGAGAGCCCAGGCCGCTGTCGCACCATTCGTCGGCATCCGCAGCTTTCCCCAAGCACGCGACCCCGGCCATGGCCCCCAAAGCCTCAGGGGACCCCAGCGGCCGCCCGCCAGTCGCTGGGCTCTGCCTGGAATTCTAGCGCTTCCGCCCTGGGGGGAATTCCCCAACACTCCCCCTGACTCATCCAATCAGAGTGGGTTAAATAGTAAACGCCCCGCCCCCATACCACACCGTGACCAATCAGAGTATTCAGATGGACTGCGACTCTCTACCCTTTCCCACTCTTTCCGCGAGCCCTTTACCAACATGGCTGCGGGAGCGGGGCACTCTGGGATTCGTAGTCCAGCCCTCGCGTGTCTTCTTTACCGCAGAGGGGCTCACTCCGGGCATTGTTGGCGGCCGCGATGGCTCATGGGAGTTGTAGTTCTTTGCCCTGTCTCGGCCCCCTCCTGTTTCCGGTGCCGTCACGGGGCAGAGCAGTCGGTGACAGTCCCGAGGGCCCCCGCCCCGCGCCCATGGCTGAGCCGGATCGTGAGTCGGGGGCCCTGGTGGGAGGGTCGGGCCGCGCCGGGGCCTGGCTGAGGGCTGCAGGCCCCGGGGCCCGAGGGCGGGCGTGGTGGGGCAGGAGATGGGGGCTGCATGGAGGGGAATGGGATTCAGGGGCCGTTGAAAAGTGATCCATATTGCTAGATTGGTGGGTTTCTGGGTCGCGAGGTTTTAAGGGTCCGTTTGCCACGTCCCCCAGGTTACTAATGATCGCGTCTTTCTCTCACCTTAGTTGCTAAGGACCCTCGTTGCTAGGGACTTAGAATGCCGCGGTCCCGGTTGCTAAGGGTACCTGGTTGTTAGTGGGAACTGTAGGATGCTAGGGGACCCCTGGTGTCCCCTCCTATCTCTTCCTTCCTCTCCTAAACCTACCATCCTACCCTCCCTGCCCCCCACCACCCAACACCTCTTCCAGGCGGAGTATCTCTTCTTATCTTCCCTCCTCCTTTCTACGCTTCCCTCTGCTTGTAAACCTAACCCTCCCCGCACACACTCACACACTACTGCGTCCTTCCTAACTCCTCCTAAGTCTTCCCCCATACCCTGTATGCTTTACTTTCTTTTCCCTCTCCTAAACCTTCCCATCCCAGCCTCTTTGTCCCTCACTAACCACCTGTCCTCCCAGCACTCCCCACTCTGATAAGATCTGCTTTTCCCCATTCCCTCCCTCCATCTACTCCATTTTTACACTTCCACCCCAATATAACTAGGTTGGTGGGTCTTCTTGACCCCCTCTGCCCCCCGCTGCTTTGAAACCCTTCATTCTCCCTTAACCACTCCCTTCACCATAACCACATCTGCTCCCCCTCCTCCCCCAGCCTCTGACCCTGTGGAGACCCAGGCAGGGAAGGTGCAGGAGGCTCAGGTGAGATGGAGGGAAGGGTGGAGGGAAGGAGAGAGATGGACTTCCAACACCCCACACGGGGGGAGGTGGCAGAGGGGAGACAGTTACCCCAGGGCCCTCAGCTCACTGCCCCAGTCCCTCACCCCACCTCCTGGTTCATCCTCCCGGGGAATGGTAGATTCTGGGGACTGTCAGAGAAGGGTGTGCAGCCTCAACCCCAGGCCTGCCCTTCCAAACTTTCCTTTCTCCTTGCCCTCCCCGCCCCGCCCATCCCTTCTGAACCTCATTTGCACTGGGCATGGAAGAGCTTTGGTCCCTGAACTCACAGATCTCACGGACAAGTCACTAGACAATGACCCTACGGGGTGATAATGAAAGTAGCTCAGGGCACTTTGGGAGCCCAGAGTAAACTTTGTGGGGTCACACAGATTCCAGCCAATCCCTTCCCTGGAGGAATCCACAGGCTGATCTAGGAGTCAGACTGAGATACAGCACATGGTAGTTAGTGTAGAGTGATTTAGAATTTTCTTAGGCAAGGTGAGAAATGGTGTCCCAGGCAGAGGGTACAGCTTGTGCAAACGCTGAGGGGCATGAAAGAATGTGATGTGTTCAGTAATCAGGTGGCTGGGGAGGTCAGCTAACTATATTCATGGTTAGCATTTATTGAGTACTTACGCCAGCTGGGTACTCTGCTTAGTGTTTGATGTGCCTCATCTCATTTCATCTTCCCAGCATCCCTGTTGGGGGGCAAGGTCTACTGTAGCCATTTTATAGATGAGGAATTGGAAACAGAGTTGTTCAGTAACTTGTCCACTGTCCCTTGGCTAGGAGGGCAGGGACGGGTTTGCGACCCACGGCACCCGGCACATTGCCTCTTGGACGCTTCGCTGGAAGCGGGCTCACAGAGGCCTCACCAGCACCTCCAGCTCCCCCTTAGGCCGTGTTGCTCCCACGTGCTCAGCAGGGCCCTGAAATCCTTCCACAGAGCCTCACTGTCTGCAACCTGAAAGCGTGCCAGCCCACCCACAGACGCGAGTTCGCAGTTCAGATGTAGGCCAGTGCAGAAGCTGTGATGAGAGCACGCCACAGATGCACGGCAGAGCCACACCGAGGGGATAAGAGCTTCCTGTCAGGCCGGGCTTCTCCCTCGCCTGGCTCCCAAAGCACGACCACTTTTAGGGAAAAAGGTTTAATGTGAAAAAGCGATCCTCAGTCCCAAAGAGAGAGATTCGAGGGTGTAAATTGCAGCATTGTCTCATACAGAAAAACTGGAAACAGCCCAAACGGCTATCAGTTGATGGGTTAAATGAACTATGGTGCATCCTTACAATGCAACACTATGTAGCTGGTGGGTCTATGATATATTGTTTTGCGGAAAATGCAGGGTGCAGCATCGTACTGTGGTATGACCCATTTCTGGGGAAATAATGAGTTTTACCCGCAGAGACAAAATCTGGAGTAATTACCATTGTACTGTTAATAATAGTGGTTAACTTGAAGGGGGGGAACGGGATAGGGGTTGTGGGTGAGGGAATCATGAGGCAAGTGCCCCAAGTTATACATTGTCTAATGGTCAAAGTTTTTGTGCAGCTTACACAATCCGAAAGTAATGAAAAGTTTTAACTATGTTTGGAAGGGAGGTTTCTATTCAAAAAGGCTTGGAACCAGAGTTGTGAGTGATGGAGAGGGGTTGTTGGAGGGGTTTTAAACAGGAGAGCGAATTGGTTAGATTTTTTTTTTTTTCTTGGCTGCACCACTCGGCATGCGGGATCTTAGTTCCTGACCAGGGATTGAACCCAGGCCCTTGGCAGTACGATCGCGTAGTCCTAACCACTGGACTGCCAGGGAGTTCCCCAGAATTGCATTTCTACGCGGTCCGTTGCAGGGCCCAGGCCTGGTCTAGCCCACTGCACAGCAGGTGTCCATGTGTTCAGTGGTGGATGGTCCTGGAACTCCCGCCAAGGGCCAGACCCTGTTCTCGGTGCTGAGCATCCAGCGGTGACGACGAAAAATCCCAGCCTTCTTGGAGCTGACATCATGGTAGACTCCATAGATGTTCGTGATCAGATGATTAGACTGGAGAAGCCACAGAGAAGGGCCTTTGAAGTGGAGGGCAGTGGGCCGACCCAGGCAGGCCGTCACACAGAGGGCAGTAGAGTAGATCGGAGGTGAAGACTGAGGCTGGGAGCCTAGGGAGGAGGTCGGGGCAGGACCCCTGGGAGGACAGGCTGGACCCCGTGGAGCCCTGGAGAGGGGATGTGTTATGGCAGGAGGGCAGGGGAGGGAGGCAGGAGGCATCTGGCAGACCGGGGGCCGGAAGCCACACTGAGATGGGGCCCAGGAGGAGGAACAGGTTTGGGGGAGATGCTGAGGCCAGTTTGGGACACGGTGGGAGTGAGGGACCGGGGGTCACTTAGAAGGAGGCATCCAGGAGGTTGCGGGAACCCTGGATCTGGGGGACAGACCAGTGGCGTGGATGAGGCCGACCAGGGAAGGTGGACAGAGGAAGTAGGGAGGGCCCAGGACAGAGTCCCAGACCCTCAATTTGGGAGTCTGGCTGAGGGGAGGAGTCGATAAAGGAGATGGAAGTGTTGGAAAGGTGGAGTGGGGGGCTTCAGGCAGGAGGGCTGACGGCCGCAGGGTGAGGACCGAGGCGTTACTCACAGGAGTGACTTAGGTGAGGAGGGCTGCAGGGCTGCTGGCCAGGGCAGGGGACAAGAGGGGTTGTGAGGCGAGGCCGTGGACGCCGGGAGGTGAGGAGAGCAATGGCCAGTGCTTCCTGAGCAATCACCGCCACACAGCCGCCCCAGGGCTGATCTGAGCACCTCCCAGAGGTGAACTCACTTCATCTCACAGTAGCCCTCTGAGGTGAGTGTCCTCTGAGCTCCATTTCTAAGAGGAGGAGCTCGAAGACTCAGAAAAGCAAAGTCACCCACCGGAGACTGCGCTCCCTGCGAGTAGCAGAGCTGGGTTTCCCAGCACAGGCAGCCTGTCCCAGAGCCCACACACTGGCCCCCAGCGCTGTCCCCTCCACCCCTCACTTCCTCGGGCCCAGCTCCCAGCCAGAGCCTTTTCCCCAAACCTGGGTGTCGCCCCCCCCTTCCCTCCCTCCCTAACCCCACTTCTGGGGCCTGATCACCCCACCCCCACCCCTTCCAGGACTCAGATTCAGACACTGAGGGAGGAGCGGCTGGCGGAGAAGGAGAGAGTGAGTATCTTCCTTGGGAGCACGGTTCTGGGGGGCGGTTTAGGGCAGGGACCTGGGTGCTCATCTCCGCCAGGGGTGACATTCAAGGTATGTGATAACAGACGCAGTGCCAGCGCCTGGAGGTCCCTGACTGGGCCAGGCATTGAGCTCTTAGTCGCGGGAAGGCGGCGGGGCCCCAGGGCTGGGCAGGGGCACTCGGGGCCTCTGGGCACCTTGACTGAGCACCCACCCCGCTGCTGTCTCTCTTCTTTTTGGCCAGTGGACTTCCTGCGGAATTTCTTCTCCCAGACACTGGGCCTGGGCACCCAGAAGGAGCGTCTGCTGGACGAATTAACCCTGGAAGGGGTGACCCGCTACATGCACAGTGAGCGCTGTGAGTCCTCTGCCTGCACTGGGCCCCTTCCCCTCTCCTGGCCCCACGTGACTTAGCCCCAGCCATTCACAACTTTCGTCTGCAAGTCACAAGAACCTCAACTCAAACTGGCTTACGCCAAAAAGGGAGTGTGTTGATCCTGTAACGAAAACCCCGCTTTAATCATGGCCGGATTCAGCGGCTTCCATGCTGTTGTCAAAAATCTGAACCCTCTCTGGTGCAGCTCTTCTCTGTGTTGGGGTCAAGGTTGCACCTGGCAGTGGCAAATACAAGTTCCACCAGCCTAGTGGCTCCCACTGAAGAGAGCATCTTTCTCCCAGTAGTTCAAGCAAAAGAGCAGAGATCGGCTCCAATTGGCCCAGGTTGGGTCACATTCCTACCCCTGAACCAATCACCGTGTCTCTGATTGGCCAGGCCTGTTTGACAGAATGAAGATGCTAATAATAGTAATTGCCTTATAGGGTTATGAGGGGGTTACATAAATTCATAGATGTAAATGCCTGGAACCGGGCCTGGAACAGAGCAAGAGCTGCGTAAGTGTTCCCTGTGACGATTATTACAGGAGGCTTGTTTCAGGTGTGGTGTAGAGGTGCCTCTTTACGGGGTCACCATGTAATTTATATTTCTTGCCACGAGTTGAGGTCACCGGAGTCTGAGAAACCGAGCCCTCGGCAGTCCTCGACTAGAACAATCCACTCTTTGAGGGTCCTGAACAACCTTTTGTTGAGGACGTCTTCTCCAGTTTCCCTGTCTTCCAGCCGCTGCCGTCTCTCCTAGGGCAGCCAGGCCGGCCGGCCTGAGCCTCCCTCTCCCAGGGCAGGCCAGGCAGCTCTCTGCAGCCATCTCTTGGCTTGGGTGGGCCCCCAAGAGAATGAAGCCAGTGGCATCAAAGCTCTCATTCCTTCTGTCCTCCTGCACCTGGGTTTTAGGATAATTGACTCATGAGGGCACCTATGAGGGCATAATAATAAATAATAACAATGGGGACTTGCATGGCTGTCCGTTGGTTAAGACTTCGCCTTCCTATGCAGGGGGTATGTATGGGTTCGATCCCTGGTTGGGGAGCTGAGATCCCACATGCCTCACGGCCAAAAAACCAAAACATAAAACAGAAGCAATATTGTAACAAATTCAATAAAGACTTTAAAAATGGTCCACACCAAGAAAACCTTAAAAAATAATAATAATAATAACAATGAATTGAGCTCTCGCTGTTTGCCAGACACTGGGCTAAGCACTTGACAGGCGTCCCCTCCTTTGATCTTCACATGATACCTGTGAGGAGTGATCTGGACAGAGGAGGAAACTGGGGCGCAGAGAGGCTGTGACTTGGTACAGGGTCACACTTCTGGCAAGAGGCAGAATCAGGGCTCGACGCCAGGCCGCCTGAATCCAGGGCGCACACTCCCTTCCACATGGCCCCTGCTGGGTCCACTGGGCCTAGTCCAATGGCATCCCGAGACGAAGCCAAGGGCTGTGTGCAGCAGGTCTCAGCCTTTGTCACCCTGGCTGTCCTCCTTTGCATAGAACACCCCAGAGGCGCCCGGTTCACAGGCGCCCGGTTCACAGGCGCCTCACACCCGTGTCTGTCCATCAGCTGATGGGCAGATGCCAAGGGTGCTGCGTGGCAGGGCTGCCAGCCAGCCAGCCACTGAAGAGGCAGCTGGGCTATTTCTGCACAGCCCCACGCGCTTGTGAATGATGCCACCTCTACCACGCCTCCCCATCTTCTTTTCTGAAAGCTGGTGACAATGGGGAAGCAAAGCGCTTATAGGTATACGAATCATGGGGCTAAAGAAGTTGAGTACGAGTGACTTGAAGAATCATCAGTGCTGGGCACTGATCTAAGCTTCACAGGGATGAATTCATTCTCTCAGCAACCCTGCGAGGTCAGTACTGTGATTATGCCCATTTTACAGAGCAGGAAGCTAAAGCCCAGAGTGGCGATCTGAACTAAGACGCCCCCACTGGTGTGCAGAAGAACTAGAATTGGAAGCCCTTTTCCACTCTGCTGTTCACTGGGCATGGGCTGAGAGTGGCCAGTCTTTGGTCTTCACCTGAAAATTACCAGACTTCCGGTGGCTGATGTGCATTTGATTATGGAGGGAAGGAATAGGATGAAGGAATGTGTATCATATGCTAGAAATAGATGGCCGTCCAAGATTGTGTCCAAAAGATGAGGGGTGGCCAGAGAGTTTTTCACAATAACCTGCAGCTCTTCCGGGGGAACCCCCCACCCCACCCCTCTCACTAAGATCTCATGCTTTTTTGTCTAGATCTAGCTAGGAGAAATTTCTCTCCAAGTGGCCTTTTCTTGAATCTTACTACATTGGTATAATTTCCTTTTTTTCTTATAAATTTATTTATTTATTTTGGCTACGTTGGGTCTTGGTTGCTACGCGTGGGCTTTCTCTACTTGCGGTTTGTTGCAGTGCGCATGAGAACAGTGTGGTGGCTTCTCTTGTTGCGGAGCACAGGCTCTAGGCACGCGGGCTTCAGTAGTTGTGGCACGCAGGCAGTAGTTGTAGCTCGCGAGCTCTAGAGCGCAGGCTCAGTAGTTGTAGCGCACAGGCTTAGTTGCTCCGTGACATGTGGGATCTTCCCAGACCAGGGCTCAGACCTGTGTCCCCTGCATTGGTAGGCGGATTCTTAACCACTGCGCCACCAGGGAAGTCCCCATTGGTATAATTTCAAACAGTGGATTCTTTGACCCCATGCTGGCTCTTCCATCAGTCACCTGTGTGACCCCTTCCCCTATCTGAGCCTCAGTTTCCTCATCTATAAAGTGGGATGTTAACACCTCCCTCCTTGAGATGGTTGGGAGAGCCATTCAGGGATCTGAAATGCTTGCCCCAGGGCCAGGCACAGAGTAAACGGCTTCAGAGACTGTGATGGGTGGTATTATTTAAGGGTAAGAAAGGGAAGGGGAAACTTTGGTCTTTTAATGTAATCATTACATCCAGTCTGTGATGATATATTTGATTATTAGACAGCAGTGCCACTAATAATTTTTTAAGTTGTCAGAAGTTCATTATAAACATCAGTTCAGTACTTAGTTTATGGCAAAGACAACTGTCTTAAGATAAATGGCTCATATTTTGGTGCAGTGTTTGATGTTCAAAACAAAATGTTACAACAATAAACAAACGTAAACTGAAAAAAAAAACAAACAAAAAAAAACACGCTGCATAAACTTTTCTCCTCCAGGTCGCAGGGTTATCTGTTTGGTGGGAGCTGGAATCTCCACTTGTAAGTGCCCCCCTCCCCCAAGAGAACTCCCTGGTTGGGGGCGCCCCTTCAAAGAGCTGGGGAGGAGCCGTTTGGGGGCCCTTGCCTGGGAGGGTCAGTGTGGTAGAGAAGGGGCCAAGGTCCCTCATCGATTGATTGCCCGCTGCCACTCCTCCCCCAGCCGCGGGCATCCCTGACTTCCGCTCCCCAAACACGGGCCTCTACGCCAACCTGGAGAAATACCATCTTCCCTACCCGGAGGCCATCTTTGAGATTGGCTACTTCAAGGTACGTGTCCCGCAGGGAGGAACGTCTGTAATGGGGGTGGGGGGTGGAGGCTTGGCCGCCTCTCTCCAGCTGTCATCTCACCAGGGGCATCTGGGTGCCCACCTGCCCCTCCGGCTCTCTCTCCCACAGAAACATCCAGAGCCCTTCTTTGCCCTCGCCAAGGAACTCTATCCTGGGCAGTTCAAGGTGAGCTCTCTTTTGTGGAGGCGGGGACAGGAAAGGTTGGGGGCCAGCAGGCATGGGAAAGCCCCTCCAGGGCCCTTCAGACAAATATCATAGCCATTAGACACACGGGCTCTGGGGAAGTTCCCTGGTGGCCCAGTGGTTAGGATTCCGGGCCTTCACTGCTGTGGCCCGGGGTTCAATCCCTGGTTGGGGAACTGAGATCCTGCAAGCCGTGTGGCACCGTCCAAAAAATATATATATATATATACATGGGCTCCGGGCCCAGACTGCCTGGGTCCAAGTCCTGGTCCCCCATTTCCTGCTCTTGTGTCCTTGAGCCTCAGTTTTCCCTTATGTAAAATGAAGCTGATAATAATCCATGAGAAAGGGTTGTCGTGAGGCCTAAATGAGTTAACGATACATGTAAGAGCCCAGGCTCCAGAGCCAGTCCTCTCTGTGCAAACCCCAACTCCACAACCTGGGTGACTTTGGCAAGACAGTCACCCTCTCTGTGCCTCAGTTCCCTCACCTGTGAAATGGGGATAACGAAGGTGCTCACCTCACGAGGTCGGTGTGACGATTCCGTGAGGGAAAACAGGCGTGGTGCCTAGAACAGTTCCCGGCACACGGCGGTGCGCGGTCAGCGTGCTCTGTCTTCATCGGCGTTGTCACGATTGCTCCCCTCCAGCCCACCATCTGCCACTACTTCATCCGCCTGCTGAAGGAGAAAGGGCTGCTCCTGCGCTGCTACACGCAGGTAGGCGGGACCGCGGGCATCCTGGGAGGAAGAGCGCGGGTTGGAGGGGCCCGAGAGCTCAGGCCACGGCTTCTCTGTCACGTGACCTGCAGTGACTCACGTCCCCTCTCTCAGCCTCAGTTTCCCTTTCGATAAAACAGAGGCCAGAACAGCTTCGCCCTCTCAGGCCTGTAGTGATGTGGCAGTGACCTCTCTCAGAGCCATCCCAGGAGTACTTCTCTGAGCAGACACTCTTGGCACCATAGATTTCGTATTTGGCAGGGCTTTGCAGCAGATGACTCCAAACTGAGTTGATCTAATATGATCAGTACACCTGACAATTTTCCGGCTGGTGGCTGTAAACTCTTAAGGAAGGGGCACTATTTTTTTTTTTTTTTTGTGGGGCAGCTTTTAAAAATATATTTATTTATTTATTTGGTTGTGCTGGGTCTTAGTTGTGGCAGGCAGGCTCCTTAGGTGCGGCTCGCTGGCTTCTTAGTTACGGCACACTGGCTCCTTAGTTGCAGCAGGCGGGCTCCTTAGTTGTGGCATGCATGTGGGATCTAGTTCCCCAACCAGGGATCGAACCCTGGCCCCCTGCATTGGGAGCGTGGAGTCTTAACCACTGCACCACCGGGGAAGTCCTGGGACACCCTTTTATAATTTGCACAAAGGCCTTGTGCGTACCATGGGGCCATGGCTCATACATGTCAGGTGCTTAGCTGAGGGCCTCGCCCGGGTGTCCTCAGGGAAGGACAGCTCACATTGTTGGCTTCCGAGTTGGTGAGCCTTTTAGGGTCTCGCACCCCTAATAGTGAAAAATGTTTGCACCTCTACCTTTGTTTCATAAATACGTATTGAAATTACATGATGTACTATAGGCCTGGTACCATGCCTGCTCTAATTCATACCTCAGAACCCAAAATTATAAAATAGAGAGAGAACACATGGGTAGAAATAGGTGTTCTATTATTTTCTTCCTGCGCCTGGCAATCTGGAGCCTGCAGCCTCAGAAGTTGCCACCAGGGGGAGGATGAATTCTTTGTAGGTCCAGAATTCTCAAGTGGGGTATGTGCTCCCACCCAGGGCTGGTGCTCCCACCCACGGCTGGTGGGGGAGGGGATGGCCTCCTCCTTTCAGGAGGAGCCCCAGCTCAGAATAAACCTGACCTTTCTTCCCAGAGAGTCAGTTTTTTCCATGAGATGTGACTCAGACTTGATACGAACAGCACACCTGAAGCCAAGGGCCTTCGTGAAATCCTCACCATAGCCCTGCTGGCAAACCTGTTTGCAAGCTTCTGTCCCAATGTTTAGTGAGTGCCAACCCAGTGCCAGGCCCTGCAGGCAGTGAACGGAGGGAGCAGACATCCCTGCCCTCCTGGAACTGACAGTGTAGTGTGGGGAGAGACAACGGACGAGATGGGTGAGTTGCGTATCTACTCTGATGCTGAGAGGTCTATGGAGCGCAGCGGAGCAGGAAAGGGGAATCAAGCTCTGTGTGTGCGGGGTCGGGGGTGCTGTAGTGAACAGGATGTCAGGGAAGGCCTCACTGAGAAGCAGGACATTTAAACAGAGACCTGTAGGAGGGGAGGGAGGGAGCCATGGGATCATTTGTGGGGGGAGAGTGCATTCCAGGCAAAGGGAACAGACAGTCCAGAGGTCCTGAGGGGAGACTGCATTTGGCGTGTTTAAGAAGCTGGATCTGGACTTCCCTGGTGGTCCAGCGGTTAAGACTCCACGCTCTCAATGCAGGGGGCCCAGGTTCGATCCCTGGTCAGGGAACTAGATCCCACATGCCACAGCTAAGACCCGGCACAGCCGAATAAATAAATATTTAGAAAAAGAAAGAAGAAGAAGAAGCAGCAGCTGGACCTGAGTGAGCAAGGAGGACAGTAGTAGGAGAAGATGGAGGAGACGAGGTCAGGGAGGTGACAGGGGTGGACCATGTGGGGGCTTGGGGGCCACAGGGAGGGCTTTGTCCTTTCCCCTGAGTGAGATGGAACCACAGGAGGGCTCTGAGCAGGGCAGGGACGTGACCTGTCCCAGGTGTTCACAGGGTCCCTCTGGCTGCGTGAGGGGGGCAGACTGTGGGAGCAGTGGGGGGCGGGTACCAAGACCAGGGAGGAGGCTGCAATGATGCTCCAAGCAGGAGAGGGTGGAGGCTGGGCCAGGGAGGGGGCTGTCGAAGGGGAGAAGTGGGCGGCTTAGGAACCCGTTTTGAAGGTGGAGCCGGCAGGACTTGCCAATGGGTTGAATGTGAAACGGTTCGTGAGAGAAGGAAAGGAGATGGTGGGACGCGCAGGCGTGGGGGGCAGAGGAGGAGCCTGGCTGAAGGCATGTCGAGGTTGAGATG
This sequence comes from Eubalaena glacialis, assembly GCF_028564815.1. Lineage (NCBI taxonomy): Eukaryota > Metazoa > Chordata > Mammalia > Artiodactyla > Balaenidae > Eubalaena > Eubalaena glacialis. Next base: position 56,111,550 of record NC_083733.1, on the reverse strand, counting down.
CCCGCTAGACAACCACGTGGGGACATGGGCAGACAGCTGGGCACAGGAGTCTGGACTCGAGCTGGAGAGCAGCAGATAGACGACGTTTAAACCCTCCAGACAGGATGAGATCACAGGGGTCCCAGCACGAGAAGCCCAGGCCCAGGACCAAGAGGCTCGTCAGGGCTGCTCAGAGGGCTCGCTTCCCAGCTCTGTCTGAGGCAGAACCCCCTGCCCCAACCACGAAAGCACACCAGCTGTAGGCTATTTTTAGACGAAAGCCAACACCAATGCGTTGTGAGGTCAGTGTGAAATGTGGTGGCATTTCCCCCCAGTTGCAGCTCTTCGTGTGTGGATTTAAGTACGCATACATATTCAAAGTGGCACATTACGTAACATAGACAAAGGTGGAGAAAATTTTTCCAGTCTCACGTTTCATGAAACCTTTTTTATTTTTTCAAACTCATCACCCTCTTCTTTAACCTCAGCCACTTTTTGAGTCACTGACCCAGTTTTCTGGAACACATTGTCTTCACGTCTTTCTGAATTGTGACGATGCAGCACTTTCGAAGCCATGCGCGATGCTATTTTTATCTCAAGACACAAGTATCCATTCAAACATGAGAACAGTTGTCGCCTTCATTCAAGTCACTGTGATCTCCTCAGCAAACCAGCTTATCGCTCTTTTAAATCTATATCTATGGCATTTACATCATACATAGGGTTTGTACTTGGCTTTCTTTCATTTAAGCCCTGTCTGGAAGATCCTTCCATATCCGCACCCACATAGCAGCTTCATGCTTTTTTTTTTTGGCTGCGTTGGGTCTTCGTTGCTGCAGGTGGGCTTTCTCTAGTTGCGGCGAGCGGGGGCTACTTTTCGTTGCAGTGCGCATGAGAACATTGTGGTGGCTTCTCTTGTTGTGGAGCATGGGCTCTAGGCACACAGGCTTCAGTAGTTGTGGCACACGGGCTCAGTAGTTGTGGCACGCGGGCTTAGTTGCTCTGTGGCATATGGGATCTTCCCAGACTAGGGCTCGAACCCATGTCCCCTGCATTGGGAGTTAGATTCTTAACCATGGTGCCACCAGGGAAGTCCCAGCTTCATGCTTTTTAAAAGCATGTCAGAGACGTGATGTCTTGAAACCAGAAGTGAGCCAAGGTTTAAAATTCAAGAGATTGCAGATGAAAACCCAGGCGTCAGGCTCCTCTTGAAAATCAGGAAGAGCTGGCTGAACCTGGGTGGCTTTCTGGGGGGGAAAGTGGTTGGCTGGAGCTGAGTGTCCGCTGCCCACCTTGCCCAGGGCCCGCCTCCTCACCATGCCCTCTTTCCTGCCTGATGCTGAGGCCAGACGTCAGTTGCTGTGTGTTGCCATGCATTCATTGCTGCTTGGCCTTTATAGCGAACCTCTTGGGCCATATTCCCCAGCCCCAGCTTCCCTCCCTGGGGGTCACTGCTGCTGCCTACTTCTTGGGTCTCCTTTGAAGATATTCCATACTTAGGCAAGCAAATACACAAATTCATATATTGATTTTTTCACATCCTGTACACACTGCCTTTGTGCTTTGGGCCTTCTAACATCTTGGAGAGATCCCTTCATACCAGTACATACGGGTTGACCGCATTCATTTTTGTTTGTTTGTGGTTTCTCCATCAAAAGTGGCATCAAGGGAATTCCCTGGTGGTCCAGTGGTTAGGACTCTGTGCTTTCACTGCTGAGAGCATGGGTTCGATCCCTGGCCAGGGAACTAAGGTCCCGCAAGTCGCACAGCATGGTAAAAAAAAAAAAAGTGACATCAAAGGGTAACACAGAGGCATGTAGGTAGACCTTTGACGTGCCATTTAGTTATTTGCATGCACACTGCTTACTTACGTGTCAGGGAGTTGGTAGACTAAGTCAAGAAACAAAGGCAAAACTAGCATTTCTAGTAAAGGGGGGAGAGGGAAAGCCACAGAGAGTCTGGGAACAGTGACTCTTGTCTGCATGTTTTGGGGATAAACTGATGGCTGGCTGGGAGCAGAGAGGGCAGTTGGGGCTGTCTGCCCTTGAAAGGGAACCCTTTCAGTTGTTCACGGAGCGTCCAGGAAACCTCGTCGGGTCAGCTGTGGGCTGCATATGCCCGGCCATCTCTGTAACATCTGCCAGTGTCCTCCAGCAGTACCTGCCTCAGCAGCATTCCTCGTGGGCCAGCAAAAGCTGCTCCAGAGGGGCTGGAGAAAGCGCAAATGTCTATGTGGAAGAGAAGAATATTCTTGCCTGTTGAATAAGGAAATTATCTCTGTCTGAAAAGACTACAAGTTAATATACTATCTATGCAGCAGACCATAGTAAGGTTAAGTAGGAAAACAGTGTGATGAAAACCCAAAAAACCCTCCTGATTCATTGATTTATGTTAATGCCTGGCCAGGGCTGCCACAGACAGCTGTGCAGGTTGGGTACTGCACAAGGATGCCATATCTGAGGGGGCTGCGTTTACAATGGAGACACTGGAGATTAGTACGTTTATTTCACCAAATTTCTGGCAGGTGCCACTAGAGTGTCTGGTTCTAACAAAACACATTTGCAGCAAAACGGAAGCAAAGTGGCCCAAATTTGCCAGGGCTGGTTGGTGGCAGTGGGTCTGGGCTCATAGACATTTGAGTTTGGGCCCCTGCCTTTAAGTGTCCATGACTTACCTTTTCAGAGGCACCATCAGGATGAACAGAAGAGTTTTAGACACACCCTGCCCCCTTGCTTCTCCCTCCCTCCCTTCTCCCCTGTCCCACTTGCTTTTCTCAGCCGCAACTCCTGGCTCTGCCTTCTGCCCCCTGGGATTGCGGCTCGCTCCTGACGCTCTCTCCTCCATCTCTCCCTCCAGAACATAGACACCCTGGAGCGAGTGGCGGGGCTGGAGGCCGAGGACCTGGTGGAGGCCCACGGCACCTTCTACACGTCTCACTGCATCAGCCCCGTCTGCCGGCAGGAGTACACGCTAAGCTGGATGAAAGGTGAGGGGCTGGAGGTGATTATCCCCGAGGGCAGGCCTCCCGTCCCCTGTCTGCTCCCCAGCGCCAGGGACAGGGTCTCCACGCGTGGATAACGGCAGCCCCCAGAGATTTGAGGTGGCAGTGGGGGTTCATTTCTCCCGACACCACCTCACAGCCAGGTTATGATGGATGCAGACTCCAGACACAGAGACGTGCGTTAGCAGACAGGCCCCCACGTGGTCATACAACCTTTTCTGTGAGGTCCTGAAACCCTAGCTCTTTGTCCTTTGGGTGCTCTGACCCCGTCTTACATGAGGGGCTCATCCAGGCAAGCGCAACTACACTCTAAGAAGAGCAGAAGTATCTGAGAGAACTTGCTGGGGTGTGGGGAATGTTCCATATCTGCACGGTCCAACACGGCAGCCACTTGCTATATGGGGCTATTGAGCTCTTAAAATGTGGCTAATGTGACCGAGGAACTGAATTTTTAACTTTCTTTAATTTGTATTAATTAAAATTTAAAAGCCACATGTGGCTCTAACCAGCATACTGGACAGCACTGCCCCAGAGGCACAGGATTCAACCAGCCCATTAGCTGGATTCAGGCGAGCAGAGGCCGTGGCGTGTGAAGCTGGGCACAGCCCTGGTTAGGAATGAAGACTGGGGGCTGTCCTTAAGGATGCAAACTCCAGGGCTTGCTAAAGTCATCGTCCCTGTTCATGCATGGGCGGAGTGTCCAAAAAGAGAAGGAGGAGAAAACAAAATCCAGCCAATCCACATTTCTTGAATGCCAGTGAGAGCTGATTTCTGACATCCATTGTGCTAATTAAGAAGCCACTTATTTCATCCATGGAAACCCATTTCTGACATTCTTTATGCTGATTTCACAAAGCCTCTGGTGTCCGTGTGTGATAAGGACAGCTGCAGCGCTTATAGTAGGGCCTCCGGAGTGTGGCCCTTCTGACAACATGCCAGCTGACCGCCCCTGGGGTGAGGATTCCTGAATAGCCCAAGTGCACGCAGCTGGGGGTGATGTACAATTAACATTACCCCATTATGTTTCTCTTACAGCAGTAACACAAGCGTCACCCGCAAAATGTCATGTACTGTCAATGCAAAAATATTTTCAAGTAAATGACAGACCTTAAAGCAGTGCTCTGTAAATATTTGTTGACGGAATGAGTGAATAGTTGAATGAACAAGCCAGGATTCTGTGGGTTGCAAGTGACAGAATGCTTTCAAGCTTCCTTGATCAATAAGCAATGAGGAGGAGGATTGTCATAAGCATGGGGTGTGCGTGGGGGCAGGGGTGGGTCTGTCACAGAGCCCAAGAGTGGGAAGCACCTGCACCTAAGGTTTTGTCCCCGTCCCAGCATCATCTGCATAATTCTTCCCTCTCTGCCATTAGGCCTGGCACCTACCAGGCCTCTCTGACCCACGATGAAGTAGGGCTGCCCTCAAAGACCCACTGGACGAGCTTCACTCCCAAGTCCAGATTCCCCAGGTCGGGGGTTGGTGGAACCCAGTGGCCCCTTTTACGGGCTAGTGTCTGCTCATTTGTTTGTTTGTTCATTTAATAGCTATAGGCTGGTGCTGGGAGCCACCCCAGGAATCTTGGGGGTGGGGGAGGGACAGCTGTCTAAGAAGGGAGGTCCTTCCTGAGCAGGTCAAACACCCCAGGAGGCCCACCCGGTGACTGAGGTGTGTTTGTGTTGACAGTGAAGGAAGGGTGGGGTGGGCAGGCAGGCTGCAGCCCCAGCCCAAAGCCTCTTACCTCCTCCTCTCCCTCCCCGTTCCCCACGCCCAGAGAAGATCTTCTCCGAGGTGACTCCCAAGTGTGAGAAATGTCGGAGTGTGGTGAAGCCCGGTGAGCCTCGGGGACAGGGACCAACCAAGGTAGACTCAGGCTGGGACCCCCTCAGCCACTAACCCGTTCCCAAGAAGGCCACGCTCCCTATCCATCCATCCACCCCGGTCACCCTCTCTCCCTGACCAGTGCCCGGAGTCTGCCCCAGGGAGAGTGGGTACCATAGCCCCTAGCCTGTCCCCAGTGCTCCACACTCCCGCCCCAGCCCTGGGGTCCACCTTCTCTTCCTGCCTGTTCTCTCTCTCCCTCCCTGTCTCTGCCCCCCTGCTTTTTCACTGTCTCTATCTTTCCCTGTGTCTGTCTGTCCATCTGTCTCCACCTCAGATATCGTGTTCTTCGGCGAGAACCTCCCAGCGCGTTTCTTTTCCTGCCTGCAGTCAGTAAGTGTATCCGCCGCGCCCCCCATCTCGGTCCACGCGGGGGCAGCCGGGGCCCTGCCCTGGGGAAGGTGGCTTCCGCTAGTAGCTGCGGGTGGGCTTGCGGCGGGGAACGGGGGCCGGCAGCCCAGCCTCACTGGCCGCTCCCCCTTCACAGGACTTCCTGAAGGTGGACCTCCTCATCATCATGGGCACCTCCCTGCAGGTGCAGCCCTTCGCATCCCTTATCAGCAAGTAGGTTGGGGGTCGGGGCTATGGGGGGCTGCTGGGGACTGGGGGAGCCGGGACAGGCCCTCACCTCTCAGCTCGCCCTCCACCAGGGCGCCCCTCTCCACGCCACGCCTGCTCATCAACAAGGAGAAGACTGGCCAGGTGAGTCCTTTTAGTCACACCCTGCCACCCCCGCACAGGGGCCCCACATTGCCTCCCCCCAGCCTCCTCGGGAACCAGGGGACAGGTCTCTGGGGAATCCCGATACTTTGGACCCCCTCGGCTCAGACCTAAGGATTCTGGAATCCACAGGGGTCAGGTTCCAGGCTGCCCTTACTCCAGGATTCCACAGGACTCTGTGTCATTCACCCTTTTTTTTTTTTTTTAATTTATTTATTTATTTATTATTTATTTTTGGCTGCGTTGGGTCTTTGTTGCTGCGCATGGGCTTTAGTTGCGGTAAGCGGGGGCTACTCTTTGTTGCGGTGCACGGGCTTCTCATTGCAGTGACTTCTCTGGTTGTGGAGCACGGGCTCTAGGCGAGCGGGCTCAGTAGTTGTGGCTCACTGGCTCTAGAGCACAGACTCAGTAGTTGTGGCGCACAGGCTTAGTTGCTCCACAGGATGTGGGATCTTCCCGGACCAGGGCTCGAACCCGTGTCCCCTGCATTGGCAGGTAGATTCTTAACCACTGCATCGCCAGGGAAGTCCCTCATTCACCTTTTGAACGAGTGACAGAACCCCAGCTCAAAGCGACTTAAGCCAAAACGAGAATGTCGTGCTTCCCGTGACTGAAGAGTCCGGGCTAGCTGGCCCCTGGGCCTGCAGCAGTGCTGTCAGGAGTTACCCGCTCCCTCTCTCGGCTCTCTTTTCCTGAGGTAGCTTCACTCCCAGGCAGGGGCTCCCTCCTGGGGACAGATGTTTCTCCAACAGGCAAAAAACGTACGGTGTGCCAGATGCCGTGATAAGCATTTCCTCTGTATTAACCCGCTGACAGTACAACCCTAGGAGTGGGTTTGATGATCACCCCCACTCTACAGAGAAAGAAACTGACGTTCAGAGAGGCCAGGCCACTTGAGCAAAGTCACAGAGCTGGGATTCCAACCCAAGCCACCTGGCTCCAGGGTCTGTGCTCCTAGCTCCCCCCGACTCCACCCCCTTCCCCACAGACTGACCCTTTCCTCGGGATGATGATGGGCCTCGGAGGAGGCATGGACTTCGACTCCAAGAAGGCCTACAGGTGAGGCCCCGCCGCGGCAGTGGGGGGGCAGTGGAGCCTTCAAGGGACAGGGCCAAGGTGGGAGGGAGGGCACGAAGGCACAGGACAGGGCAGAGCCGGCAGGGCCCTGGGACAAGCCTGGGAGCTCTGACTCTCACCCGCCCACAGGGACGTGGCCTGGCTGGGTGACTGCGACCAGGGCTGCCTGGCCCTTGCCGACCTCCTCGGATGGAAGGTGAGGAGCCTGGGCCACCCCAGCCCACCCTGAGCCCAGTCCCTGGACCCCCATCCCACAGGTCCTCTGACCTTATGATGCGTGATGACCTCTGACCTCTGTGAACTTTGCCCCCTGCAGAAGGAGCTGGAGGACCTTGTCCGGAAGGAGCATGCCAGCATAGATGCCCAGTCGGGGTCGGGGACTCCCAACCCCACCACTTCAGCTTCCTCCAGGAAGTCTCCACCTCCAGCCAAGGAGGAGGCCAGGACCACGGAGGGAGAGAAACCCCAGTGACGGCCGCATCTCCCAGGCAGGACGCCCAGCTTTGGGACAGCTGAGCCCCAGCCAGGCCTGGCCCCCTCTAACTTACAGCTCTTTTCTGGGGAGCTCAGAACATTTCCTCAATCTACTAACTACTCCCTCCCAAAACTGGGGTCCCAGCACCCCTGACCCCAGTGAATCTCTAACATTCTTAGGGGCTGAGGCTTGGGCAGCCGGTCTCTAAGAGCCCGCAGCCTCTAATCACCCCTAGGGCCAAGGATCAGCCTCCCCTAATCTCTAACTGCTCAGGGGGCCAGGGGTACCTCCAAACTGCTAACTGTCCCAGGACGAGAGCCCCAGGGCCCCCATGCTCTCTACTGTTCCCAGGGGCTTGGGGCCAAGTAGACGAAGTCTAACCTACCCTGGGTGGGGAGGTACGCCCTCCAAACATAACTCACACCCAGTGGGGGGATCCAAGCCTCAAGGCCTCCCAAGTCTCTGCCTACAACTCCCAAAGTGGGTGCTAGGCCCCCTCACTCGGGACCCGCTTCCCAGGCGGGGGTGGGCAGATGGTGTCGCTTATTAGAGACAAATTAAAAACAAAAAACAACTAACCATCAGCTGTCTGGCCTCGCTGTTCTTTCCTGTGGGCCCACAGGGAAGCTGCCGGAGGAAGGGGGCTAGACCTTGGGCCGCTAAGGAAACAAGAACATCCACAGGCTCTTATGAGAAAGAGTGAAGGGTGCCGAGAGGGGACTCCTGGGGCCGTGGGAGCCTCATGGTTCTTACCCCTGGACTCCCAGACTGCCAGGGTCCCTTCCTCCAAAGCCCGGTCACCTAAGGCCTGAGCCCCCGGAAAGAGGGAGGAGGGTCGATTTCAAATACCCCCAGCCCCGCCTCTTCCCCCTGCCCGCTCAGCTTCCTCTCTCTGCGAGGAACACTTTCACTTCCTGCTACTCCAGGCCTCCCCTCGGAGAACAGGTAGGGGTCCCCAGGGACTGAGCAGCTGGCATCATCACCCGCCCACTGACCCACTGCCTCCCTGTGGTATCAGGCAGCTGCCGCCATCCCACCCTGCCCAGCACCACCCATCTCCTTCTCCCCTTCTCATGGGACCCAGGCAAGCATCTGTCTCCCTCCCCCCACCCCTCCTGACTGCTCTCCCCTGGCCAGGGCACCTGCTCTCTGTCCCCCACTTCCTAATACCCTGGGCTTCTGGTCAGTGGGCTGATTGATTTGTTTAGCTGTTTATTTTCCATCCCCTATACCCACCCCAAGAAGGATGGAAGCCCCTGGGAGCAGGGGCCTATTCTGCCCATCACCCTTTTCCCCAGGCACCCTTTCACCCTAATCTGGGCCTGTACTCAATAAATATCTGTTGGATGTATGGGCGCACGGATGGATGGATGGATGCATGGATGGACCTAGGACTCCTACTCCTGGGACTGCTGCAGGGAAAATATTTTAGAATGCCCACCTTAACTGATAACCCACTGTAGGACTCTCTACCTGGTTAAAAGGGTTGGGGTCCGATGGATAGCGGGACAGATGTGTGATAAGCAAAAAGAATAATAGTAGAATCTAGGTAGTGGGTATGTGGATGTTCCCTGTAAAACTATTTCAGTTTTTCTGAATGTTTGAAATCTCTCATAATAAAACGTTGGGAGAAAATATTTGAGGGCTCCTCTGTGGTCTGGGAAGGGAGGGAGAGGAAATGTTGTATAACATTTGTCACAGTTACAGAGTGCCTGCTATGGGCAGAGCCCTTTTCCGGGCACTGTATTTTGACAAGCGTTGTTAGTTAGCTGGTCCACATTCATAAGGCTGCACCGGATGTTATAATCTGAAATATTACCCTACCGCTTGGTAAATAGCTGTCATTTTGAGTCATCTTCCTCCCCCACTACGTCAAGACTCAAGACTCCTGGGATCCCCAGATCGCCCCGCCATCCAGCAAATAAAGAATTAATACCTGGCACAGCAAGGGGTCTCAAGTCCATTCTGATTGGTCAAGGCCTCTGCCACGTGGGTTGTAAATAGACTTATCTTCCTCCCTGCCAGAGGCCAGACCATGGCTCACTGGCCTTTTGCATCCTGAGGATGATGGCACAGCCAGAGGACAAGGCCTCAGCAGGCCCCACCGATGGGGAGAGGTGAGGGCTGCTGGGGCTGTCTCCAACTCCTACCCCTGGATTCAGAAGCCCCTTCCATCCAGTTCCCACCCGCCACAGGACCCAGAACCCCATCTCTGACCCTTTGCCCCTGGGCTTCCCCTTCCTGTACCTTTGACCCCATCTCAGTGTCCAACTGCCTTCCTCTGTCCCCTGGTCTCCTGGTCCCTGCATGTCCCAGACTAATCCCATCACAGGCGAATGGAGCAGGTGAGACCCCCTTAAGGGTCCTTGGGACCCCAGAGCCACTCCTTCGCCTTCAGAGGACATGGGGGGTGTGGCAGATCCCAGAGCTGGATGCCCAGGATGCAAAAGCCCTTCTGGAGCTGTGGCCACCAGGGGTAAGTGCTCACAGCCGGGGACCCTCTCTGACCCTCCCCATGACACTCTGAATCAGTTCGGACTCTGCTGGTTGCTAGTGACAAACACAACCCAGACCAGGCAAACTGAAAGGCTACTTATTGATTCAAATGACTGAAAAGCCCAGAAGTAAAAGTAATTTCAGGAATGTCTGGATCCTGAACATCAGAAAATGTATACATTTCTCTTCATTCCACTTCTTGGCTTTGTTTTTTGTTTTTCTGTTTTTCCCTTTTTTTGTTTGTTTGTTTTTGTTTTTGTTTTTGTTTTGCCACAAGGCTTGTAGGGTCTTAGTTCCCTGACCAGGGGTTGAGCCTGGGCCCTCAGCAGTGAAAGCGCAGAATCCTAACCATTGGACCGCCAGGGAATTCCCTTGGCTTTGCTTTAAACTGCAGGGAATTCTAAATATTTGGGGATGCAAGTAAACACTTGTTCTATAATAGCTTAGATAAATAGGCATTTTTCTTTCTAACATAACCAGAAAGGTAGCTGCAGGCTCCAGTTCTGCTCCTCGGGTGACATCAAGGCCATCTTCTCTGCAATTCTCCTGGACTTCCCTCATGGTCATCTAGTGGCTGCCCCAGACCCAAGCACATGTGTGCATTCCAGGCAGGAGGAAGGAGGAAAGGAGGCACCAGTTGCATTTTTTTCTTTTACTAGGAAAAACAAAAGCCTTCACAATCGATTCAGAATATATGGATAAGGCCCAGGTAGCAACATTTTTAAAAGCTCACCTGGGAGTTATACAGAGGTGAGAACCACTGACTACATCAATCATTATCCATCTTCTATGGCTGGGCCTATTAATGCCCTGAATAAAGCTGGAGTTCTGCAAGGAATAGGGAATAGATCTGGATAAAGCAACTAACAGGTATACCACAGTTTCCTCCTCAGGGGGGCTTTCTCTTTGTAGTGAGAGAGATGGCTGGCCCCAGCTCAGGGCCACATCTCACCAGCTTAGCAACCCCAGTGTAAAAAGAGGCCTCTTTCCAAAAAGCTCCAGCAAAAATCCTGTGGAAGATTTCTGTTGGCTGAGCTTGGTTCACGTGCCCATCTCTGAACCAATCACAGTGGTCAGAGAACACTGTCAATCCTATTGGCTAGGTCAGGTCATGGACCCACCCCTAGGGCTTGATGGAGAGTTAGTCACCCACAGGACCTAGAGTAGAGAGTGGAGTAGAGAGTTTTCTAAATGAAATTTGAGGTGTGGAGCCCAAAATAAGGGCAATGGTTGCTAGGCAGGCACAAATCCTCTTCAAGCTGAACTTTGCCTCCATTCCCCCAGAGTTTCCTGGTCATAGGACATGATCCCAGACAGGTCCTTGTGTTGAGGACAGGACCTTCACCAGGGGAAATCAACACCTACCAGATCCAGAAGCTTCCTGGAGGTGAGGAGCCTATACCCCCCAAGTTTCCAGTCCACAGCAAATTTATCACCAAGATTGGTCAGTTTTAATTCTAAAATATCTCCTGAATCTTCCCAATCCTCTCTACCTCCATCACCCTAATCCTAGCCACCATCACCTCTTGCCCAGACAATTTCAGTAGCCTCCTCTCTGGTCTCCCTGCTCCCACCCTTTTCTTCCATTCTGAACAGAGCAGCCAGAGTGATATTTTCAAACATCAATCAGATGTTATACATTCCTGCCCTAAACCCTGCAAAGGACATGCAGCATCTTTAGATAAACATTAAACTCCTTACAGCCCATCATGGCCTATAAGGTGATGAATGATTAGCTCCTGCCCACCTCTCCATCTACAGCCCTTCATTCTCTCTACTCTAGACACACTGTTTTCTCTGTTCCTTGAGCATGCTAAATGTGTCCCAACTTCAGGGCCTTTGTATTTGTTTTTCCTGCATGAATGCCCTTCCTTGAATGGTTAGTTTAGTCTCCATCCTTTAGGTCTCTGTAGAAATGTAATCTTCCTTGATCACCACAGCTAATGAGAGCCCTGGTCACTTTCAATCACTCCATTTCATTCATAGCACTCAATACATTATACACTTATCTTTATTTGTTTACTCATTCATTTTTGTCTCCCTGCACTAAAAGGTAAACTACAGGAAGACAGAGAACGTATCTGCCTTTTGACAACTGTATCCCCAGTGCCTGAAAATGAATAGGTGCTCAATAAATATTTGTCTAATGAATGAATCCTATTTGGTGGCCTAAGTGGAATGCAAGCATAAAGTCACAGGAAAAGATAGGGACTGCAAGGGTAGAAATTTCCCTGTTCTGAAAGTTCTTGGGGGAACTGCAGGACTGGGGAAGAGAGAGTCCCAGGGAAAAGAAGGCTGCTGCCCCTCAAGTTGTCTAACTCGTTCCTCCTTGCCCTCTCCCCCCAGGTGTGTCTCTGGAGTCCTCTAACCTCTGCATGTCAGACCTGCCCCATCTCCTGGCCTTCCTATCAGCCAGCAGGTACAGGTCACCCTTCAAAAGGGCTAAGGGGGATCCTTCCCTATGATACCTCACCCATCCTGTGACTCCTCATTTTTTCTCAGGGATGTTTTGCCCAGAACACTGCTCTTGCCCCCTCCCACTCTAGGGCCTGGAGACCAAAACACAGGTGAGGCATGATCCTCTAATGGAGGAAGAGGCCACCTTTCCACCTCCTTAGTCCAGGAGGATGGTACTTGAGGGACCAAACTACAGGGTTCGAGGGAGGATAAGGCTGGGGTTTGAGAAAGTTGGGGGGGGGTGTGGTGCTAGACTCCCAGGCCTGAATGTGCCAGGGACCTTGGTGCCAGGGACCAAGCCTCAGTTCTTCCAGTAACGAAGCTGGACACTAAGTCTCCAAGGCTGGCCCCTTGGACACCTGGGACACCTCACTTCTGCTGGCCCCCAGATCCTCTGTGGATTGGCAGCATCCAACTCAACACCTCAGGGACGGTGTACTTTGCGGTGAACAAGCTCTACCTGGAGACCCACAGAGGGTGGGAGATGGAGCAGACGCCCCCAGAGACAACTCCAGAGACTGCCGAGAGACATGGTCCAGGTTAGATGAGCAGGGCCCTGGGCCCCTGAGGGATGAAGGAGCTGCCGCCGCTGTTTGGTGGAACTCAACCCTCTCTCCCCATCAGCCCCCAGGAACCCAGCCCCTCACCAGGTCTCCTGGGTGGAAGGCCCACTCAGCCCAGAAGTACACCATCCTAGGCCAGCTCTGGCCAGCCCGGTGGAAGAGAAGGAGGAAGAGGAGAAGGAGAAGGATGACTACAAAGACGAGGAAGAGGGAGCTGAGGATGCGCTCACACAGCACATCCGGGCTCTAGCCAGGGCCCGGAGCAGCTACGTGGCCAGGCAGTTTCGGGGCTTTCGGGTGCGCCTCGTCTCAGAGGCTGAAGGTCCCCACAGGCCTGGGGACCCGGCCACAGAGCTGCTTCAGGATATGCGGCATCTCCTTGCTGACCTCCAAGATCGCTTAGCAAAGGACCCCGATGTCAGGGCTGTCTTTGAGAGCAGGGCGCCCGGGGCCCCCCAGAAGGACGAGGATCTAGGTAATGAGGAGGACTGAGAGGGAACTTAAGGCCACTCTCCCAACCCGCACAGGTTCACGTTTGCCATCTCTTGGCCCTACATAGGTGTTCACACCCAACTTCCTTCTCTCCATCTGCGTGCACACCTGTTTCCTTTTCTACTCACGTGCCCTTTCCTACGTGTAGTAATACCTATTCTGTTCACCACTGCTCCATCTCACACATGTGTGACAGCCATGCTCTCTCTCCCACGCGCTCGTTCACACCCAGGCTCCTTCTTCCACACGTGCTCACACCTAAGTCTGCACAAGTGGGTGGCCACAGGCTGGGAAGGTGTTGCGGTTGGCGAGGGTGGGTCGCTGGAGAGAGAGGGTAGGCGTGGGTCAGCCCGGAGACCCTTCCTTCACCCATCTCAACCCCTGCAGGCCCCGCGGTGGAGGCGGCCCTGTGCCGGGCGGTGCTGGCGCCTCTGAAGCCGGCCCTGTGGACTCGACTCCGCACGCTCCGCGCCCCAGCTCTGCGGCAACTGCGGCGGCGACAGATAGCCCTGCGGGCGGAGGCGGGGCCTCCGGGAGCTCAGGGGGCGGGGCATGAGAGGCGGGGCCCCGTCCCCGCCCTGCGAAGCCGCATCCACGCGCGCCTGGCGCGCCTCCACTCAGCCTGCGCCCCGCGCCGCAAGGTGTCGCTCCTGCTGGCGGTGTGCAGTGACGTCTACGAGGGCCTGGCTCGGGACGAAAACCAAGGTAAAGGAGGAGTCTTGAGTCTACCTGAATGTGGAGTGGCTTGAGGGTTACGGGAGCCAGGTAGGAGGCTCCTGTGCACACGTCGAGGGGAAGATGGCATGCTCTAGCAGGAGGCGTCTACGCGGGCCGGGGGAATCTAGTAAGGGGCGTTTGCATGCCCGGCAAAGTGGAAGGGCAGCTAGCCCTCGCGGTCCTGGGGATCGGATGGAAGGTGCCTGAACGCCCCGTCCACCCCAGAACCTGTCCTCCGGCTCCCCTAGAGCCCCTGGGGGCCGACGCCTTCCTGCCAGCGCTAACAGAGGAACTAATCTGGAGTCCGGACATTGGGGAGACGCAGCTGGACGTGGAGTTTCTCATGGAGCTCTTGGATCCGGACGAGCTACGGGGAGAGGGTGACGCCCCAGCCCCAGAACGCTGGGACCCAAGAGGGGGCGCCCTAGGCCGCCCGCCTGCAGCGGGAGGGAAGGCGGGCAACCTGCAGGGGACCTGCAGGCGGCCAGGGAACCTGAGGGGGCTGCGCTGACCTCCGCTTCTTGCCCCTAGCCGGGTACTACCTGACCACGTGGTTTGGGGCCCTGTACCACATTGCCCACTACCAGCCCGACACGGGCCGCGCGCCTCAGGGGCTCAGCTCTGAGGCCCGGGCCTCCCTGCGCCAGTGGCACCGCAGGCGGACGCTGCATAGACAGAGCCCCATCGAAACCCAGGTGATCGCCCCTCTGGACTGCGGGTGGAGGGGAGGGCTGGATCTGTTGCCTTTCTGACCCAGGCTCCTGCCTCTCCCCACAGGCCAAGCTGCCCTTTGAGGAACCATGGGCAATAGAGATTGTGCAAGAGGCCAATGATGATTAGAATCTCAAACCCTCCTGCTCCGCAAGCAAGATTCGGGAGGCACCTAGGGCAGCACCAACTTCTGACCCCTGTAGTTTAGACTAGAGGCAGCAAGAAGGAGGGGTTCCCAGGAAAAGGAACCGGGTCTGAGGGAAGACCTTTGAGCCTTTGCATTGGCTGTCCCTGCTTCCTGGAATGCCATTCCCGAATATCCACACTGCTCCTTCCCTCCCTTCCTTCAGGTCTTTAGGCAGATGTCACCTTCTCAGTGAGGCTCTCTTCCAGACACCCCTGTCTAAAACCACAGCTTCTCTGGCTTGACCCTCTCTGTGGTAAACAGAATAATGCCCCCCCAAGATGTTCACCTCCTAATCCCCATAATCTGTGAATATGTTACCTTAAGTGGTAAAAGGGACTTTACAGATGTGATTAAATTAAGGATCTTGGACTTCTCTGGTGGTCCAGGGGTTAAGACTCCGCGCTTCCACTGTGGGGGCTGCGGGTTCGATCCCTGGTGGTGGAAGTTCCACATACCATGGGGTGCGGCCAAAAAAAAAAAAAAAAATTAAGGGTCTTGCGATGGGAAGATTACCCTGGATTCAGGTGGGCCCGATGTAATCCCCAGGGTCCTTATAAGAGGGAGGCAGTGGGGTCAGAGTTGTCCAGGAGCCAAACAATGTAGGCATCCTCTAGAAGCTGAAAAAGACAAGGAATAGATTTTCCCCTGGAACCTCCAGAAGGAACTCAGCTTTCGATTTTGTTTTCTTTTAATTAAAGTATAGTTAATTTATAATGTTGTGTTAGTTTCAAGTGTACAGCAAAATGATTCAGTTATGTATATATATATTCTTTTTCAGATTCCTTTCTATTATAGGTTATTACAAGATATTGAGTATAGATCCCTGTGCTATACAGTAGGTCCTTGTTGTTTACCTATTTTATGTATAGTAGTGTGTATATATTAATCCCAAACTCCTAATTTATCTCTCCCTCCCTACCTCTGCTATCCCTTTTGGTAACCATTAGTTTGTTTTCTATGTCTGTGAGTCTATTTCTGTTTTGTAAATAAGTTCATTTGCATCTTTTTTTTTTTTTTTGGATTCCACATATAAGTGATACCATATGACATTTGTCTTTCTCTGTCTGACTTACTTCACTTAATATGATAATCTCTAGGTCCACTCGAGTTCAGCCTTTGATTTTAGACCCTAAGACATATTTTGGACATCTGACCTTTAGAACTGCAATAGATAATAAATGTGTGTTTTTTTAAGCCACTAAGTTTGTGGTAATTTGTTACAGCAGCCATAGGAAACACTCCCTTACCCTGATCTTTATTTTTTTCCATAGAAGCTTTCACTTCCAATCATTCCATATAATATACTTATTTACTGTGTTAATTGTCCATAATCTTCTCCCTCCCCTTAGGACAGTGCTGTCCAATAGAAATAGAATACAAGCTACACATGTTAATTCTAAATACTCTCATAGTTACATTTAAAAATAACTGAAAAGAAACAAGTGAATTTAACTTTAATAACATATCTGATTTAACCCATTATATCACTTCAACATGTAATCAATATTTTTGAATTATTGAGATATTTAACATTCTTTTTGTGTGTATCCTAAATCTTCAAATTCCAGTGTGTTCTACACTGCAACACATCTCAAGTGCTCAATAGCCACTCAGGGCTTGTAGCTACTATTTTTAGACAGTGAGTACAGCCTTAGAACGTCAGCTCCAGGAGGCTAGGGATCTCTGTTTTGTTCATAGCTGTATCCTCAGTGCCTAGACAAATGCCTGGCACACAGTAGGTGTTCAATAAATACTTGCTGAATGATTCAATGAACAAATTTTCTGTGGTAGGCTGAAAATGGCTCCCCGCAAAGATATCCATGTCCTAATCTCTGGAATCCATGAATGTTACCTTATTTGGAAAGGGGTCTTTGCAGATGTTATCAAATTAAGGATTTTTTTTTTTCCACGCCCTGAGGCTTGCGGGATCTTAGCTCCCAGACCAGGGATTGAACCTGGGCCCACGGCAGTGAAAGCTCTGGGTCCTATCCACTGGACCGCCAGGGAAGTCCCAAATTAACGATTAAAATGGAGGGATTATCCTGGAATATCGAGGGGGGCTCTAAATGCAACCACATGTGTCCTTATAAAAGGAAGGCAAAGGAAGACTTGACACAAACAGCAGAAGGCAATATAAAGGCAGAGCAGAGAGCTGAAAATGTTGGCCTTGCAGATTGGAGTGACGTGGCCACAAGCCAAGGAACACTTTCCAGAAGCTGGAAGAGGCAAGGAACGGAGCTTCCAGAACAAGTGTGGCCCAGCTGACACCTTGATTTCAGCCCAGTGATACTGATGTCTAATTTCTGGCCTCCGGAACTGGAGGAGAATAAATTTCTGTTGTTTTAAGCCACCGAGTTTGTAGTCATTCGTTATACCAGCCCCAGGAAACTCACAGAGTTTCAGCACTATTAATGAAAAGGCAAAGTAAGAGTAGAATTAATACTCAACTCAACCTCATTCCAGCAACAAGGACATTCATCTACTAGAAAAATAGGAAAATCCCTCGTAATCCATCTAATGAAGAGATGCATTGCCATTAAAATTTTACATTTTATAATGATCAAAATGCTGTAATTTTAGATGTCAACTGAAAAATGTCCCAAGGAATAGAGTTTTTTCACAATTGTTTTTGAAAGCCAAGACCCTTGAGGATGGCTGCGTTGGGCAGTGAAGCAGGAAGCAGGGATTGGAGAGACTGCAGGATACAGTCTCTGATCTTATGTTCATACAGCACCGAGGGGGGTGGCCAGACCCCAGGAGATGGGAGGGGTCATCTCTTGTAAGAAGGAGCTGACCTCCAGGGCAAGCAGGGCATCCAGAATTTCATTGATTTATTATGTGTTTATGTATGTTTTTATGTACGTATTTATTTATTTATTTTTAAATTGTAGCAAAAACGTATAATTTACGCTCTTATCTTTTTTAAATTTTTATTTATTTATTTTTGGCTGTATTGGTTCCTCGTTGCTGTGGGCGGGCTTTCTCTAGTTGGGGCGAGCAAGGACTAGTCTTCGTTGTGGTGCGCGGGCTTCTCACTGCGGTGGCTTCTCTTGTTGCGGAGCACGGGCCCTAGAGCACGCAGGCTTCAGTAGTTGTGGGTCGCGGGCTTAGTTGCTCCGCAGCATGTGGGATCTTCCCAGACCAGGGCTCGAACCCATGTTCCCTGCATTAGCAGGCGGATTCTTAACCACTGCGCCACCAGGGAAGTCCCTACACTTTTTTCTTTTCTTGTTTGTTTTTGTTTTTTGGCCATGCCGCATGTGGCATCTTAGTTCCCCGACCAGGGATGCGACCCGTACCCACTGCACTGGAAGCTCAGAGTCAACCACTGGACCACCAGGGAAGTCCCCCATCTTACCTATTTTTAAGTGTGCAGTTCAGTAGTATTAACTGTATTCACATTGTTGTGTAACAGATCTCTGGCACGTTTTCATCTTTTAAATCTGAAACTACCCATCGAACACAGCTCCTATTTCCCCTTCCCCCCAGCACCAGGCAACCACCGTTCTAATTTCTGTTCCCATGATTTTGACAACTCTAGATATCTCATGTAAGTGAAATCATACAGCATTTGTCTCTTGGTGAACTGGTTTATTTCACTAAGCATAAAGTCCTCAAGCCTCATCCATGTTGTAGCATAGGACAGGATTTCCATCTTTTAAACTTTTCTTTTTTTTCTTTCTTTCTGGCTGTACCACGCAGCATGCGGGATCTTAGTTCCCCGACCAGCGATCGAACCCATGTCCCTGGTAGTGGAAGCGTGGAGTCTTAATCGCTGGACCACCAGAGAAGTCCCCCATCTTTTAAAAGACTGAATAACATTCACCAGAGAAGTCCCCCATCTTTTAAAAGACTGAATAACATTCCATTGTTTGTATAGACCACATTTTGTTTATCTAGTCATCCTTCTGTGCACAACTGGGTTGCTTCCACCTCTTGACTATTGTGAGTGATACTGCAATGAACAAGAGGATGCAAATATCTTTTTTGAAATCTTGCTTACGTTTCTTTTGGATATATACCCAAAAGTAGCATAGCCAGATCATATGGTAATTCTATGTTTAATTTTTTACAACAGTTTTTAATTTAATTAAAATTAATTTTTTAACAGTTTATCTCTAGGCTGTCTTCCTTAACAGCTGCACCACTTTACATTCCCACCAAGAATGCACAAGGGTTCTGATTTCTCTACATCCTTGCCAACACTTATTTTCTCTTTTTTGGATAGTAGCCATCCTAATGGGTGTAAGGTGATATCTCATTGTAGTTTTGGCTTGCATTTTCCTAATGATTAGTGATGTTAGGCATCTTTTCATATGCTTGCTGGCCATTTGTACATCTTCTTTGGAGAAATGTTTATTCAAGCCTTTTGCCCGTAATTAAATTGAGTTATTTGTTTTGCTGTTGTTGTTGAGTTGTAGAAGCTCTTTATATCCTGCATGAGTATGTCTTGTGGACAGCCCCACTTGCTGGATTTGTCTGATGTTTCTTCACGATTAGATTCCAGTCCTGCAGTTAAATGAAGACTACTGTGTAGGTGATGCTGGGTCCTTCTCAGTACCTCCCATCAGGCACCCCGTGATCTGTGATGCTAAGTTTGCCCGTTGAGTTAAGGAGTACATTAGTTTGATTGGGCTGCTGTAACAGAATACCACAGACTGGGTGGTTAAAGAACAGAGATTTGTTTTCTCATGGATCTGGAGGCTGGAAGTCTATTAAGGTGTCAGTAGGGCTGATTTCATTCTGAGGCCTCTCTCCTTGGCTTGGAGATGCCCATTTTCTCCCTTTGCTTCATATGGTCTTTCTTTTGTGTGTGTCTGTGTCCTAATCTCCTCTTCGTATAAGGACACCACTCACGTTGCATCAGGGCCTGCCCATATGATTTCATTTTCATTTAATCACCTCTTAAAGGCTCTTTCTCCAAATATAGTCACATTCTGAGGTACTGGGGGTTAGGACTTCAACATGTGAGTTTGGTGGGGGCACACAGTTCAGCCCATAATAGGAAGTGACTGTCAGATCTCTTCCCATTTGAATTATGATGTTATCCGTGGGTGGTACATTGAGACCCTGTGAATAACCTGTCCCCCAACAACTTTTTTACCCAATGCTTTCAGCACCTCTTTTTGATCCTTGCTGAATCATTGGATTTATTTGTACTATTATATTCTATTCATGGCCGTTTTTCACTTCCTGGAGTAAAATGACGTTTCCTGTATAAATAAATGTGTTGAATTTTTTAAAAAAAACAGTGAATCGATTTAAAGAAAATGATTAAGTAGCTAAGCGTACAGGTGATGCGTGGATACGAGGCAAAGTATGGGAAAGTGAAACCAAATGGCTGATGTTTGGGGTATCACTGGTTTAGGGCTTTGGCTACACTTTGGAGCTCTGGGCTTCGTGCTGGATGCCTCCTCTTGGGCTCCCACTCTCACGGTGTCCCAAACTGGCCACAGCATCTCCCTGAAACCCATTCCTCCTTCTAGTCCCCATCTCAGGGGGCCCCCCGATCCCCTGGTCCCTAGGCCAGCCAGAGCCTGAGCCTCGTCCTGAACCCTTCCTCTCCCCACTCCCTCCCACCCCATCCTCCCTTTCCACAGCCCCATCCTGGTCCAGCCCCAGCCTCCCTCTGCCTCCTGGCTCCCAGTCCTGGGGATCCTCTCCGATACCCACCCACGTGGCAGCCAGAAGGATATTTTAAAAATAGATCTCAGAGGTCTACCTCTCAGGCCAGAAATTAGGTTTGCAAGAAACACTATTTTATTTTTTATTTAGAGAGATACACATTCCATAGGCAGAATGAGGGCTGTCTCAGAAAGTGAGAGCAACCCTGGGAGACACACATTCCATAGACAGAATGTGGACCATCTCAGGTGGCGTGAGGGGGGGGGGAGGGGGCGGTAGTTGGTTTTTATAGGCTGGGTAATTTCATATGCTAATGAGTAGGAGGAATATTCTAACTATTTGGGGCAAGTGGCAGGGGTTTCCACGAATTGGGCCACTGCCCACTTTTTGGCCTTTTATGGTCAGCCTCAGAACTGTCATGGCACCTGTGGGTGTGTCTTTTAGCATATGCTGATGTATTACAATGAGCATATAATGAGGCTCAAGGTTTATGGGAAGTCAAATCTTCTGCCATCTTGGGCCTAGTTGATTCTAACTAGTTTTTGTTGTTTTCTCAAATGGCTGCGTCATTCTTTTAACAGTTATGCCCTGCCCCCGTCCCTCCTGCCTCACCTGGAACATCTTCCCCAGATGCATGCTTGTCTGACTCCCTTGTGTTTTGCAGGGCTTTGCTCAACTATCACCTTTTCTATGACTTCTCAAAAAGTACAGCCTCCCTTCCTGTTTTATTGTTAATCTTGTTAGGGAGCTGTTGACCAAAACCGCCCAGCTTGGCCAGGCAGGATGATAACCGCTTGCCTGAATTATCTCACAACAGAAGGTCCTAGTAAAGAACGAGGTGCTGCCACTGAAAACTAACTGGGAGAATTCGGGAGGGGCTGAAAGGAGGGAGGACATGCCCACCCATAGTATCTCTTGTAAAACCAGCCCAGAAAAGTTCGGGAGGGGCCAAAAGGTGGAGGGAAGAGATGATATATCCTGCCAACCTCCCAGAAACCCTCACGCTGGAATCCATCTTGGCTGAGTGATGTGCGTGCCACCAGGAAGGACCCTGAGTCAGAACGATTGGCCAGGGACAACCCGGAAACTAACCCTATTATAAAACCAGAGACTGTGAGCCACGTGGCAGAGCAGTTCTCCTGGGTTCCCTAACCCTGCTGCTCTCCACCCAGGTGCCCCTCTCCAATAACGTCTTTTGCTTTGTCAGCGTGTTTCTCCTCGGACAATTCACTTCTGAGTATTAGACAAGAGCCCTCTCTTGGGCCCTGAAAGGGGTCCCCCTTCCTGCAACAATCTGATACTATATATCAATGGTTTTCAACAGCAACTTGTTAAAAATGCAAATTCTAGAAATAAACCCTGACATGTATGGTCAAATGATTTTCGACAAGGGTGTCCATATCATTCAATGGGGAAAGGACAGTCTTTTCAACGAATGGTATTGGGAAAACTGGATGGATATCCACGTGCAAAAGAATGATGTTGGACCCTTATCTAACACCCTATATAAAGATTAACCTAAAATGGATCAAAGACCTAAATGTCAAAACTATAAAACTCTTAGAAGAAAACATAGGGGAAAAGCTTCATGACATTGGATTTGGCAATAATTTCTTGGGTGTGATGCCAAAAGAACGGGCAACAAAAGAAAAAAGTTAATTGGACTACATCAAAATTTAAAAGTGTGCATGAAAGGAAACAATCAACAGTGTAACATCAACCCACGGAATGGGAGAAAATATCTGCAAATCATAAAGGGTCAATATCCAGAATACATACAGAATTCCTAAAACTCAGCAACAACAAAAACCCCACAAAAATCCAATTTTATTTGTTTGTTTGTTTATTTATTTATTGGCCACGCTGCGTGGCTTGTGGGATCTTAGTTTCCCGACCAGGGATTGAACCTGGACCCGGCGCCCCCAGCTCTTCCCTGGGCAGTGGAAGCACGGAGATCCTAACCACTGGACTGCCAGGGAATTCCCTACAATCCAATTTTTAAATGGGCAAAGGACTTAAATAGATATTTCTCCAAAAAAGATATGCAAGTGGCTGATAGGCACATGAAAAGATAATAAACGTCACTAATCATTAGGGAAATGCAAATCAAAACCACTGTGAGCCACTATTTCACGCCCATTAAGGGACAATGTATGTTTCGCCTGTTTATTCTCTGGCTCCCCCCACCCCCCAGCATAGATAATAGCTAATGCTTAGTGGCTTGCATGCCTGTTGACGGAGGTCATCAAGAGGACACACATGACTGCCAGTTGACCTGAGAGCTGGGGCCGGGTAATCAGAGGCTCCTCACCCGCTCCCCTGTCCTTGGAATGTACACTGCCCACTGTTCCCACAGTGGGAGCTGTGCCAAAGACACAGCCTTGGGAGAGTAGGGTTTTGTTGAGACCATCTCGACGGTATGTGTGACTGAGCCCAGTTAAGGCCTCTGTATATAAACTTTGAAGATTCTGGCAGGTGGGTAAGGAGATCTACTTATCTTGTGGCTGCCCAAGACGAGCCTTGTATGAACTTTCCCTTGCTTCTTAAACCTGCCGTCTACCAATCTGGACATGCCTCTTTCTTGGGTCTCTCCTTGCCCTCTGTGTACAGGGGCCAGTTTGGGAACCAACAATGCCACAACCTTAGGAGGTAAAGATTGCATTATCAGCGCCCCCTTTTTACAGAATAAGACTCAGATAAGGGGTCTTGCCAAGGCCACATAGCTAGGAAATGGCAGAGCCAGGATTTGGACCAGGCCATCTCGGCTTCTCAGCACGTGTGTGGTCCCAACCTAGAAAACCGAATCATCTGGGCTGAGAGAGGATAAGTCAAGCATCAGCTCCCCGAGGGTGGGAATTTTGTGTGCCTTGTTCATTGCTGAATCCCCGGTGCCTAGAACAGGGTCCGGCACAAAGCACTACCCAGTAAATATTTGTCAAATGAAGGAATAAGTGAATTAAAATAAATACTAAATTTTCAACTGGTTTGTTGTTGTTGTTAATAGTAATAGTAGTTGGACAACGTGGTACAACTACTTTGGAAAATAACTTTTCTTTAAAAGTTAAATATATAGGGCTTCCCTGGTGGCGCAGTGGTTGAGAATCTGCCTGCCAATGCAGGGGACACGGGTTCGACCCCTGGTCTGGGAAGATCCCACATGTCGCGGAGCAACTAGGCCCATGAGCCACAATTACTGAGCCTGCACGTCTGGAGCCTGTGCTCCGCAACAAGAGAGGCCGCGATAGTGAGAGGCCCGCGCACAGCGATGAAGAGTGGCCCCCACTTGCCGCAACTAGAGAAAGCCCTCGCACAGAAACGAAGACCCAACACAGTCATAAATAAATAAATAAATAAATAAAAATTTATTAAAAAAAAAAAAGTTAAATATATACCTATCACATGATCCAGGCATTCCAATCCTAGGTATATACACTAAAAAAATGAAAACATAGCCACACAAAGACTTGTACATTGATGTTCATAGCACCTTTATTTGTATAATTGCAAAAAACTGCAAACAACACATATGTCCATCAGTGAGTGACCTGATAAACAAATTGTGGTGACTTGATAAATAAACTATTCCACACAATGGAACACCACTCAGAAATAAAAAGAATGAATTATTGTTAAACATGTATGAATCTCAAAATAATTATATTGAATGAAAAAAGCCAGACATGAGAGTACATACTATATAATTTCATTCTAGAAAATGCAAACTAACCAACAGTGATAGAAAGCAGATTAGTGGTTGTCTGGGGATGTGTGTGTGGAGGCGTGAGGGATGAAGCGTTTATCAAGAGGCAGGGGGAAATTTGGAGATGATGGATATATTGATTACCTTTTTAGTCATTATCTTCTTTTTTTTTTGATGTTCCTGAGAATATACATTTTATTTATTTATTTACTTTTAATTTTTAAATTTTTTTCATGGTTAAGCCATTCATTCTTCTTTTTAAAATGTATTTATTTATTTATTTTAATTAAAAAAAATTTTTTGGGGGGCCGTACTGTGTGTCTTGCGGGATCTTAGTTCCCTGACCAGGGATCAAACCTGCGCACCCTTGCAATGGAAGCACGGAGTCTTAACCACTGGACTGCCAGGGAAGTCCCCTCTTTTTATTTTTTTAATTTTTTAATTTTTTTTAAATTAATTTATTTTATTTGTAATTTATTTTTGGCTGCGTTGGGTCTTCATTGCTGTGTGCGGGCTTCTTCTAGCTGCAGCGAGCGGGGGCTATTCTTCATTGCAGTGCGCGGGCTTCTCATGGCAGTGGCTTCTCTTGTTGTGGAGCACGGGGTCCAGGCGCGCGGGCTTCAGTAGCTGTGGCACACGGGCTCAGTAGTTGTGGCTCGCGGGCTCTAGAACGCAGGCTCAGTAGTTGTGGCGCACGGGCTTGGTTGCTCCGCGGCATGTGGGATCTTCCCGGACCGGGGATCGAACACGTGTCCCCAGGGATCTTAGTTCCCTGACCAGGGATCAAACCTGCGCACCCTTGCAATGGAAGCGCGAGTCTTAACCACTGGACTGCCAGGGAAGTCCCCTCTTTTTATTTTTAAAATTGAAGTATAGTTGACTTAAAACATCATGTTAGTTTCAGGTGTACAGCACAGTGATTCCGTTATATATTCTTTTTCAGATTCTCTTTTTTAAAATTTTTTAAAAATTAATTAATTTTTTATTGAAGTATAGTTGATTTACAATGTTGTGTTAGTTTCAGGTGTACAGCACAGTGATTCCGTTATATATTCTTTTTCAGATTCTCTTTTTAAACATTTTTTAAAAATTAATTAATTTTTTATTGAAGTATAGTTGATTTACAATGTTGTGTTAGTTTCAGGTGTACAGCACAGCAATTCATATATATCCATATATTTTTTTTTTCAGATTCTTTTCTCATATAGGTTATTATGAAATACTGAGTATAGTTCCTTGTACTATACAGTAGGTGTCCTTGTTCCTTTTGGTCATCACCTTGATTGTGGTGGCGGTTTCACAGGTTTATACATAAGTCAAAACTCATCAACAGTATTCTTTAAATATGTATGGTTTCTTGAATGTCAGGCATATCTCAATAAATCTTGGGGAAAAATAAGCCACAACTGTGTAATGCAACTGAGAACTTTTCCTCTACCACACTGGCTTCACCCATTGACCCTAAAGGCATCTGAGTTTTCAATCTGAGGCCCAATAGACCATGAAGCTATTTCCGCCTGGAGCCCTGAAGAGGCTTTAAAAAAAGAAAAGAAAAGAAAGCTGGCTTATTTCTGCTTTGGGGCCTGTCACATTTCTCTCCTGAGACCCTGAGCCCACAGGGGACCAATTTCTTGACTAGGGAAGAAAAAAATGAGAATACGCATAGGAAAAAAAAGAAGCCCAGCAGATGGCAACATGGCTAGCTACCCCACTCACAAGTAGGCAGGAGGAGGGTGGATATGGGGGGAGGGTGGCTGTAGTTCTCCCAGGAAGCAGGGAGAAAGTCACTGCTGAGAGTGACAATGAGGAAGACGCTGTTAGAGGTTTGAGGAGAAGATCTGATACATCATCTGGGAGAGTCAAGGGACTAGGGGCAGAGGCAAAATTTGTTAGGCAGCATTCCAAGTCGGTGGGTATGAATTTAAGGCGAGAGCAGTTAGCATGATTGTGTATTTTTTTTCCATCCACATTCATCTGCACAGATGCAGGCATGCGATAGATGGAGCCTTAGATTTAACAATGATTGTGGTTTTGCCAGATGAGTAGGGTGGAGAGGGGGAAGTGTGTAGAGAATGTGCGTAAGGGGGCGATTATAGTGGCTTGTCAAGGAATTTAATCTGTGTGAAGGTATGAGGGGGTGGAGGGGTCATGGAAACATGGTAGGGCTAATGGATTATCGGAGTTGAGCTTCTGAAGGGAGTGAACTAGAAAGACAGGTGATCAGTAGAGCGCAAGATGCACGAAACTGAGGTTCTAAAGAGGCTGTGGTGATTGAGACAAGGTCTAGGTGTGACCATGGGAGGGACACATAATACTGTACATCAACTATAATTTTTTTAAAAAAGTGTTTTTTCAAAAGGCTACAAGCCAGGGGAATCCCCACCTCCATCTGGACGGGCTTGCTGTAGGTGTTTGAGAGCAGTTATGCACACTCATGACACTGATGGGGATGGCTGGTCCTGGGAGGCCATGGAACAGGCCTGTGTCAAAGGGAGAGGGAGAAGAGATGCTCCTTAAAAAAGAAGCATCTCATAGTGGATAGAGGACCAAAAGGAGCTGGGGATGTTGGCCACCACTATGAACCCTGCAGTTGGGGTGGTTTTGAATCATGAGGAGTTTTGACCCCTCAGCCCATCCTATGGGCTCTACTTTCAAAACAGATCCATAACCTGTTCACTTCAATCCCTCCACGGCCCCCATCCTGACCCCATCCACCTTCTCCAGCCCATTCCCATTGAATTAGCCTCCTGTCTTCCTGCTCCCACCCCACCTCCCACAGTCTGTTTCCCACACCCACAGCACACAGCCACAGGGCTCCTGTGAACACCTGAGCCAGATCAGGGCCTTCTCCTGCTCGGAACCCTCCTGTGGCCTCACCTCAGAGTAAAAGTAAAAGTCCTCCCCTCCCCATGGCCCAGGAGGACCCTCACAGACTGCCCTCTCCCCCTTTTCTGATGTCATCACTTACCATTTACCCCTCCCTTCCTCTACTCCAGCCACAAAGGTCTCTAGCAATTCCTGGAACACACCAGGCACATTTCACCGCAGGGCCTTTGCACTGGATGTTCCTTCTGCTTGGAATGCTCTTCCCCCAGTATCCACATGACCTCCTCTCTCTCCTATTCAGACCTTTGCTAAAATGTCACCTTCTCAGTGAGGCTTCCCCTGAATACCCTTTTGAGCAGAGCAAACTGCCCTCATGTACTCCTCATCCTCCTTCCCTGTTTTATTATCTTCATAGCAGTTATCACCTCTGATACATATTTTACTGATGTATTGTGCATCTTTCACTAGAATGGAACCCCCGGAAGGAGGGAATTTTTTCTTATCTGGTTCACCATTTTTATCCCAGATGCCCCAAAGAGTGTTAGCTCAATAAACATCAGATGAATGAGTGACTGACCCCAGGGTAGGTCCTTAGAGGGGTGAAAACATACCCACTTTTGGCCCCCAAAGAGCCCAGATTCTAGTGAGGAGACAAAAATTAAATAACTGGTTGTTTTCACATGGCAATAAGAGCAAAGAGGGAGATAAATGGGAAGCCATGATTATAACTATGTATGGCGACTAACTAGGTTGGGGTGCTCAGGAGGTGACATTTGAGCCAAGGCCTCTCAAATGAGAAGCAAAGATCTGGGAGAAGGGTGTTTTAGACAGAGGGAACAGCCAGTGCAGAGTCAGGAATGAGCTCTGGGTATCTGATGAACAGAAGGAAAACCAGTGTTTGTGCCATGTAGAGGACAAGTGGAAAGGGTTAGGCATGGATTTGGATGGGCCCACAAGGGTTGGATTATGCCATGGGGGCCCTAAGGAGGGGAGGACTTGTTCTTTCAGATGCTGCCCAGCTGTGGTGAATTTCAGTTGGTCCTTCCCCTCTCTGAGCCTCAGTTTCTGAAATGGAGGTAGACCTGAGGTCCCCTCTGCTTTCAGACATTCTCAGCACTTCTCAAGACCACCCAGCGTTGCAGGTGCTATTACCAACCTCCTACCGGATGAGGAAACAGAGGCCCCAGAATGCTAAATCACTTTTCCAAAGCCACAGAGTAAGTAGGTGCACCGTCCATATTTGAACGCTGGCAGTCTGACCCCAGGACTCATGCTCTTACCCTCCAAGGGATATTGCAGACCCCATCACTGTTAACAGGCACTGCAGTGCACTGGCTATGTGTCTTTGCTGGCAGACAAATCCTGCTATATGCCACTTACAAGCGGTGGGATCCCGGGTAGGTCGCTAGCGTCCCCTGAGCCCATTTCCCCGTCTGTACAATGTGCACCCCAACATTTACCTCAACCAACAGAACACTTGGCTGACCAGGAGGAATGAGGTGTGATTCCCAAACAACTGTGCGACTTTCTGTGAGGGATGGGGGGCGGGTATTGAGGGGCTGGGGATGTTTGGGGAAAAGGGACGCGGAGTCTTCCCGTTCCTTTTTTGCGTTGTGTCCTCCATTCAACCGCAGAGCAACTCTCGATCTCCCCCCTCTACCCCCCCCATTTTTTTTTTCCCCGGGCTGGAAAGAGGTCGTGGTCCCTTTAAGTCCCGCCCCTCCCTCCCCCAAAACTTCCCAGTGTCTGCTCTCTTTTCGATCTCGGACGGCCGGCCAGGCTCGCCGCCGAACTGGTAGGGGCTGGGGGCGAGGGGTCAGGGAGGAGTGAGGGGGGATCCCAGGGAGGCGCCGCCCGGGGCCCGCGACCGCAGCCCGTGTGCAAGGGGTGGGGGAGGGGCGGAAGCCGGGAGCGCGGGTGTGCAGATAACGCGGCAGCCCGGTCGCCAGCCGTGGGCGCGCTCGGGCGGCCAAGCTGCCTGGAACGTGCCGCGCGGGGGACGGTTCCGTCGCGCCCCGTCGGCGCGCGCCGGCGCGAGGGGCGTCCGGGCCGGGCGCGGGGGCGGGGAGGGGAGGGGCCCTCTCTCCCCCTCCCCCCACCACATTCCTCTGACGTCTGGACCTCGCGACCCCGCCCTTCAGTCGGAGCCGCACCGCCTTAATTCCGTCGCACTGATCACGTGTTGGAGGCGCTGCGCCGTCCCCCATCTCCGTTCGGCCGGCTCTTTCGGATCTTTTCGGGGTGATCGGGAGCTGATTTACATCTCCACCAGCCCACCCCAACTTTCGTATCTCCTCAAACCCGCGGACCTACCAGGCCGGTCCCACTCTCTTAGTGCCACTGGCCCCATTTCAAACTTAGTTTCCACTAGGACCCCTGTTTCGGGAACCCCCTTTCACCCGAGTGGAAAGGTTCCAGAGCATCTTTGGTGGGCGTCCCCCGCATTTCCCACGTCTGTCTCCTCGCTTTCTAAGCGCAGCGTCCCCTCCTCTCCCCCCTCCCCCCCCCAGCAGGCAGCCCCATAAGGTTAAAGCCCTTAGGGCGGGATCCTAGGTCACCCCCCCAGCCCCGCCCCCAGGTTCCGGCTGTTGGGCGTCGTTGCACCCTAGAGACTTGGGAAGGTGTTCTCTGCGGGGTGGCCCTACCCGCCTCGGAGAAAACAAGCCCCGCCAGACGCTCAGAATACCTTAAGTACTCCCCTTTGCAGAGTGCTGGCACTGTGCCGGGTGCTGTGCCGGGTGCTGTACCGGGTGCTGTACCTGGCGCTTGGTAGGGTGGCCAGCTTCACTAAGGCCGAGGCAGAGACCACCGCTCCCTTGCTCACACAAGCACTTCCATGCTACGGAAAAAGACAGCCACCAAACTGTGACGACCCAGAGTAGTAAGGGCTGTCGCGTGAGAACCATTGGCCTGAGCGATCAGGGGTTATTATGGGGGAAGCCGAGGGTCTGGGCTGGTAGGGACAAAGAACGCTTCTCAGAGTGAGCAGAGCACGAACAAGAGAAATTTATTCTTTAGCTCCGGCAGGAGGGATAGTGGAGAAAGTGTTCTAGGTGTAAGGGCCTGCTCGGGCCAAAGATCCAGAGGTGCGCGAAAGATCCCTTTCTGCAAATTGAAAGGAGTTATTTGTGGTTGAATTTAGTGGTAGAGTGGTGAAAGGACGCCGGGGAACTGGACTGGGTCATAAGATAGTCGGCAACAGCAAATGGTTTTATACTGAAGGAAAGGGTCAGATTGGGTTCAAAAAATTTTTCTCTGGCGTTGTGAAGGTTAGAGATGGAGAAGAATAGAATATAGTGATGGGGACAGAGCTGCACTGGCAGTTGCCCTTCTAACTTAGTTTGCCCTTGCGGGGCTGCTTACAGCAGTAAATAAAGACTCAGGGTACTTCAGGCCTTCCCTCCTTTAGAGGGTCGCCCCGCCTCCAGAGGCGCCGGAAAGCGATTCGCGCATGCGTCCTCTCCTCCGATCCTTTCCTAGACTGCGCCAAAGAGCGCCTAGGGGTCAGGGATGGGCTCTCCTTTTTCACCCAATCAGGGGCCACCAGTGGTCCTACCGTCTGGTGAGAGGACTCTTTCCACTCTCAACTGACTAATCGGGCGTCTTGCAGAAGATGGACACCTGCAGTAGCCAGTGGAGAGGCAAAAGGGAGGAGCCTCCTTGGTTCCTTGCGGAGAGGCGCGGGAAGGTAGTCGCTGTGACGGAAGACTAAGGGCTTTCGGTTTGATGGATTAGCGAGAAGACCAATGAAAGTGGGAAGGAGGCGGGGCTTTTGGGGAGAGTGGGGAGCGCCGCTCCTATCAGGTCCTCCTAACGAGGCCAGGCAGTGTCAGAAATCTGACCAATCAAGTTGGAGTTTATTTTAAGGCGGCGGGGTCGGAGAAATGACTGGCAGAAAGCGCTCGCCTATAAGGAGTGTCCCAGACAAACAAGGGCGGGCACTCCTGCAGAACGGCGTGGGCTTTATCCAATAGATGCGCAAGGCGTATGGAGGCTTCCCCTCCCCCAGCGGCGGGACCAGTGGCTCCCCCTATCGGGTGGGGGCGGCGGGTGACGGGCGTGTCCCTCCCCCAATGAGAGGCGGGGGGAGGCGGGTTCTGGGCCGCCATGTCGCGGAGGCTGCTGCCCCGGGCGGAGAAGCGGCGTCGGAGGCTGGAGCAGAGGCAGCAGCCGGACGAGCAGCGGAGGCGGTCCGGAGCGATGGTGAAGATGGCGGCGGCGGGCGGCGGAGGCGGCGGTGGCCGCTACTACGGCGGCGGCAGTGAGGGCGGCCGGGCCCCTAAACGGCTCAAGACTGACAACGCTGGCGACCAGCATGGAGGCGGCGGCGGCGGTGGAGGAGCCGGGGCGGCGGGCGGTGGCGGCGGGGTGAGGCCAGGGCCCTAAGCGCCGGAGACGGTCGGGAAGGGAGGAAAAATTTCTCACGTTGAGGGCCTTTATTTTGGGGAGGGGGGGGTGCTGTGCGCACGCGCCCAGGCCCTCGCGCCGTGGACGGGGTGGGGGAGGGGCAGGCGTTGGGCAAACGGCGGGGTTTGCGCGAGGACAGGCGCTTGCGCGTGCGCGCTCTACAGAGCGGGGTGTGGGGGGCGGAGGA
This sequence comes from Eubalaena glacialis, assembly GCF_028564815.1. Taxonomy (NCBI): domain Eukaryota; kingdom Metazoa; phylum Chordata; class Mammalia; order Artiodactyla; family Balaenidae; genus Eubalaena; species Eubalaena glacialis. The sequence continues at coordinate 56,080,052 of NC_083733.1, read as the reverse complement.
AACTGCTCGCGCTGCAGGTGGCGCAGTGCGCAGGCGCCGCGGGCTGGCTTGTGGGGGCCGGGCACGCGGTCGGGCCGATTTTTTCTTTATCATTTTCTTTTCTGGCCCCATGCGCAGGCGCACTTCTCCTGCCCGGGCCTTGTGGGCGGTTGGGGGGGGGCACCGCGTGAGCGGGGAATGGGTGGGCGGTAGCCTTTTCCGTGCCTGAGTGGGGTATTCTGCCTGATCGCTATTTGATTTTTGTAGCGTCATGGTTTGTCTCAGAACAGAAATTGATTTCTTTGAGGATATTCCCCCAGACCAGAATATCTGCCTAATTTTTGTGGGCATTAAAAACCGGAAGAAAGTGTTGTGAGAGGTCTCTTTAGCCGTTTGGAAGTTGAACCAAGCTCTGGAGTTATCACAAGTTTGCTTACATTTTCTGAGGGTTAACTGGGTGCGGTAGGTTTGATGAACCAAAATGTTCCCTGAGGGGTGGGCACTTTGTAAGGGATTCAGCCTCTTCAGTCTCCTGCTCGGAAAAGACAACCAATTGTTACTCCTGGCTTGGAGCCCATTCCCTCCTCCTCGGAAGTTCCTGAAGCCCTGTCCTGTTCAGCCATTTGCAGAGTTTTCCGTGGTTTAGCGGTGCTCTGTAGCCGTGATGTACTAGCATTTAAACCGTGCCAGGCCTTGTTGCACGCATTTGAAAGGTATCTTAATTGAATTCTTAACACTCATCTATGAGGTAAGGGATGGGCTTATTATTCCCCATTTACAGAGGCGAGGTAAATTTCTTTAGGTCTTGTAGCTAGTCGGAGGAGGGGCAGGGATTAGAACTCAGGGCTGTGGAACTCCAAATCGCTGAGCTGGTAACCATCAGGCGGGTGTGGCTCCTGTGGTTTGTGTGGTTCATTCCTGAAATAGAATCCAATTCTGCCCGTGTTACATGGGCTTCTGCTTGGTGGTTCTCACATGGGAGGCTGGGCCCAGAGCCCAGGAGAGGTGGAGAAAGTTACTTTGCTCTTTCTTGATTCCCAGACGCTGTTGTCTGTGGGTGGAAAGATACTTCCCCTGGGAAGGGAACTGTCTTGATTTTTAGTGGTACAGGTTGGATCTTCTTTTCTTTTGAAAACTACTCTCTTTTTCATTAGTCTGACCTAGGTAGTATTTTCCCATACAGATTTTGGTGAGAGTAAAGACTAGAGGCAGTCAGGACTGGCCTGGATGCCACAGTGTCTGAGGCGCCTGCTGGACCTGGGGATGAGTGGTGGGGAACAGCAGTGCTTGGCTGTGTGGTGATGGTAGGTTCCTCCACTAGGGGAGGGGGAGAAAAACTTGGGTGAATGCAAAGGGAATGTCCTGGTTCAGGCTGCAGCAGAAAATTGAGTCCCCTTTCCAAGCCGCTCTTTTCCCACATTTCTTTGACCAGTGGGAAGAGACTGGTGCTGGGAAGACTGTAAGATGGGACTTGGGACTTGTCTGGTCCTCTGTTTTGCCTTCGTCAGAAACTACAGTACGAGCTATTAGGCGTGTGGCCATACACTCAGGCCTTCTGCTCCGCTGGCCCAGAATCCTTTTGGGGTGATTGGTTGAATTGCTGCCCCTAGTTGCCTGCCGTGTATGTCTTTCCTGGGTGACACACTCGAATGTTTTATCTGTTTGAGTCCCCAGTGGCACGGAAGCCAGTAATCCACTGTCTTGTACAGCAGAAAGTGAAGTCTTGTTTTTGCTTTCTTTCTCAGGAGAACTACGATGACCCGCACAAAACCCCCGCCTCCCCAGTTGTCCACATCAGGGGCCTGATTGACGGCGTGGTGGAAGCTGACCTTGTGGAGGCCTTGCAGGAGTTTGGACCCATCAGGTACTCAGCTCAGAGGCCAGGGGTTGGGTGTTCAGATGAGTCAACTCCTTGGTGTCCTGTGTGTCACCGGGTTTCTGGTTAGAAGTAACTTGGCCATTTCGGTCCAGGTTCCTTTAGCTAGGTCCTGGGGCTCCATTACTCCTGGGGTTAGCCATTGTACTTTGGATAAGTTACAGCAAGTTCCGTGTTTTTCCCTCCTTCCTTTAGCTAGGTCCTGGGGCTCCATTACTCCTGGGGTTAGCCATTGTACTTTAGATAAGTTACAGCAAGTTCCGTGTTTTTCCCTTTTTCCTTTTTTTTTCTCATTTTTTTTTTTGTCTCTCTGCCTGGTAATTTTGGCACATGGTGAGTAATGGGAATAGAGGAGTGAACATCACTGTCTTGATTCCTCCCGGACAGTTGCCTACCCAGAGTGGTCAACACTGTGATAGGGGACACCCAGCCGTCTGTGGGAGGCATCTGACTCGATCAGGTGAGGGGTTGGGAAGGAAGGCTTCCCAGAGAAGCTGATGCCAAAGCCGCACACACCTCTTTTGCTTGTTGTGCCACTTACGGCAAGGGGTGTTCACGTCAAGAAACCATGACGGGCACAGAGGAGTCCAGAGGCCAGGGAGGAGTCGGATCACAGATAACTGAGGTCGTCCTCTGACTCTTGTCTCCATCTCCCTGAGAGGATTGCAGCGTGTGTTCTCTTTGACAGTTATGTGGTGGTAATGCCTAAAAAGAGACAAGCGTTGGTGGAATTTGAAGATGTGTTGGGGGCTTGCAACGCCGTGAACTACGCAGCCGACAACCAGATCTACATTGCGGGCCACCCAGCTTTTGTCAATTACTCTACCAGCCAGAAAATCTCCCGCCCCGGGGACTCGGATGACTCCAGGAGCGTCAACAGTGTGCTTCTCTTTACCATCCTGAACCCCATCTATTCGATTACCACGGTGCGTGCCAGTGGTTATTCGTTTAGGCTCTTCTATGGAATCTCTCTCCTGCCTTTTCTTCCTGTCTTCTCCCATGAGCCAGACTGACCTGCCAGTGTTCCTTCATCTTGCCTGTCTTTGGTTTTTACAGGATGTTCTTTATACTATCTGTAACCCTTGTGGTCCTGTCCAGAGAATTGTCATTTTCCGGAAGAATGGAGTCCAGGCTATGGTGGAATATCCTTTGCTGGGAAATGGGTGTTCCTTGAGATGGGAGCTCACAGGGCTCGGTAGGAGTCCATCTTTTCAACCAGCACGTGTCTCCTGAACGCCTGCCCTGTGCCAGATGCCTTCATAGAGCCCATGGTCTCATGGAAGGGATGATTAATAAATAATCGCACCTAAATAGTTGGCCCTTGAACAGCACAGATTGGAACTCTGTGGGTCCACTTAAGGTGAATCTCACTCACTAAATGTATACTACAGTATTATGACATCTGTGGTGGGTTAAATACATGGATTTTCAATTGCACAGAGAGTTGGTACCCCTAAAACACCCACACACACATGTTCAAGGGTTGTGTAATGTGAAAGTATGGGGTTTAAAGTGTGAAGGGAAGGAAGAGTGTGCCATGAGATACAAGAGGAAAGAATTTACAGGGGTTCTGGGAAAGTCTTTGAGGAGGTGCTATCCTTATTTCCATGTAGAGGTAGGAACTGATATTCAGGCCGAGGACATCACCTCAGCAAAGGTCCTCAGGTGGGCAGGAGCTTAGCGTTGGAGAAAGCGGGCAACCTGACAACTGAAGAGTAGCTGACGAGGGGGAGAGGGTTCCTTAGGACATTGGAAGAAGTTACGGCATCCCAGGCAGTGTGGTGAAGCTTGGGTCAGGGTGTAGTGGGAAGTCACTGATGGGTTTTCAGGGTAGGAGTATAATCTAGTTAACATTTCAGAGATTGTTCAGGCTTAGTCAAGGCGCGTAGAAGCAGAGGGAGAGGATGAGGCCGAAGAAGAAGGTGGCTTGGCCTGTGACGCTGGCAGAGAAGGTTGTTGCGGTGGGGCAGGGTGGGGGCAGTGCAGGTCTCAGAGGAGCTCTGGCCGTGTCTGCGCATTTGGGGCAGCACTCCAGCTGTGTCTGTACACGTGGCTGGTGGCTGTGGGCAGTGAACTAACCCCAGAGCCCGCTTGGAGCAGTCTTCGGGGTGCTGCTTGTCCTCCTCCCTCTCTGGCGCAACTTGAAGCTCTTTTCAGAGAGCTCTTGGGATGGGACTTTCCCTTAACTGTACTCACATTTGACTCTGTGCAGAGTGCCCAGCGGGCCAAGGCCTCACTCAATGGGGCTGACATCTACTCAGGCTGTTGCACTCTGAAGATTGAATATGCGAAGGTAGGTCTGGGAAATGGCTGCCGCTTGTCAGCTTCCTAGGTGAGCCTGGAGCCTGGCTGACCTCAAGCTTTTTTTGTCCCTGCAGCCTACACGCTTAAACGTGTTCAAGAATGATCAGGATACTTGGGACTACACAAACCCCAACCTCAGTGGACAAGGTAATCCTGACGGCAGCTTTGTTTTAAACATACCCGCCTTGCCTTCACTTGACTAGCGCACTTCATAGACCTGGACTCAGGGTTATGTAATGCCATTGGGCTCCTGTGGACATGGGAGGGCCTTGGGGGTCAGCTCTTGGAAGATACACTCCAGTGGGAGGGGGTGAATGAGGGGCCTCTGTAGGTCCTAGCTGCTGCTCGTGGCCCTTTGATGCAGCAGAGGATGCAGGGTCAAGGCAGAGGCCTGGGTGGGGTGGGGAGCAGGGCCTCACTGAGCACAGGCCACGGCAATGGCTTACAAACCAGTAGCAGCTCCCAAACGGATTCTGCTGCTTTTCTTCTAGGAGCGTGCTTAGGGTCACTGACCCCATTCTCACTGGGCCGGGAGTGGTCCTCTTGCTCTCCACTATTGACAGGGTCTGCTTCTGGGGGGACAGATTGGGGATGTGATGAGGGCTCCCAGGCCCTTGCAGCAGAGCCTTTGAGCAAGTTGACCTTGTGGAGGTGAGACACCCTGGATTGGAGCAGGGCGGACACGCCTCACCTCACTTGTAGAGGGGATGCAACATCTCTGCAGGGGGCCCAAATGGACAACCCCCTTCCTAGAATCTGTCAAGAATGGTTTGCCTTGGATAGGAGGGAGAGGTGGAGCCTTGCCTTTGAAAAACAGCGGCGCCCCCTCAGCAAGACCATCCATCTCTGTTTCTCTCTTGGTCTGATACGTCGGACTAGGCCATGGGCTGAGGGAGATGGCTGGTGGCTGACATCTCACAGGCCGTGGGAGGCCAGAGGCCCCCGTTCCTAGGCAGGCCTGTCTTGTTCGCCCTTGCAGCTGGGAAGCCGTGGGCCGGGTGGGCTAGGCTCTTCCCCAGGACCCTCACAATGGGCGCTGTGGGGCTCGCTGCCCCCTCCAGAGGTCAGAGACAAATTGGTGACCGAGTGAATGTACCAGAGCGGGCAATGGCATTACATGACTGCTAACAGAAACACGGCAACCAACCATTTCTTCTCCAAGGAACATAAATAGAAGATGTGCAGACCGGCAGGGGCTAGTGGCAGGGGCTGGCTGTGCATTGGTTTTGATGCCTCTCAGCTTTGGCCGCCCCCAGGCTGGGGGTCAAAAACGAGAGCTGTTGAGGTGACCTGGAGTGAGGGAGGTGCTTCGCCACCCCCTCGGGAACCAGACTTCAGCGGCTCTGCCTCTGCACATTGCTCACCAACACACAGGGTAGAAACCACTAGCTCTTCCTGGAGAGAACAGAACATGCAGCCTCCACCACGTCCCCAGAAACAGCCGCAGACTTGAGCTCACTACATCAAGAACACCACACCGCGCTCCAAGGAACAGCTACAAGCACAGAGGCAGACAGAGACAAAGAAAGAGACGCAACATGGCAGCAGACACTGCTTTTTTACTAAACATTAAAAAAATGTCAAAATCCAAGCAAACTTGAACCCGAAAATGTACACAGAAGTAGGAAACACAGAGAACAGCTCTCCCAGCCAGCCAGCGGCGCTCTTTTCGGAGAACGTTTCATAGACTGAAGTAGATTCCATGGGCCTCCAAGACAATAGGATCCTCTCCATTCCTCGCCATGTGGGTTTGGTTTTTTTTGTTTTTCGTTTTTTAAGTCCTTTGGTTTGGGGAGGGCCTTCTTTTTTTTTTTTCTGTTTTGATATTTTTATTTTTTCTGCAGTCATCGGCTGCCAACATAATCTGCACCAACTGGAGATCAGAAACCAAAAAAAAACAAAAACAAACTTAAACCACAACAGCAGCAAAAAATCAAAAAAACCAAAACAGACCTAAAACCAAACAGCCAAACAGCTCAGAGGTACACAGTTACCTGCTGGCGGGTAACTGGGAGTGCTCCCAAGGCCAAAAGCGCGGGCATAGTGGGGCCACTGGCACACCTCATAACCAGGAGACACGCACACGGAACGCTACACAGCCAGAAGCACCGCACTGCAGCACACAATGTGAGGAGGTGACAACATGGAGGGACACTACCCACTTCATACACCTTTATTTGCCACTTTTCTGATATCTTCTGAGGACAGAACATCTGTGAGCCATTTTTGATTTAATCAAAACATTGACTTTTAAAACAATTCTTTAAAAAAAAGTTGTATCGGATGTGTACCGTAACTTGTATTTATGACTGTAAAACCATGTGATGCAGGGTCGCAGTGTATGTTTGATGGGACGCCATCTTTCAGAACTGTGCTAACTCACTGTTGAAGCGTCCAATGGTAAGAGAAAATACAGATTTGTTTTTTGTGACAAATGGACATTGTACTCTGTACTTCTGCTGTAAGTAGCCCTTTTCCATCTTTGTAATGACTGTTGGAAAACAAAACCCAGGCCGGGTGGCAGGAAAGGGCAGTGGTCCCGAGCCCTGGGTTTTTGCAGTCAACCAGGCCTGGGTTCAAGTCCCGGCTTGGCCACTAACTTGCTTTGTGACCTTGGGCCAAAGTGTATTATAACTGCTCAGTTAAAAGTTAAGTGCTCATTTTCCTTATCTGTAAAATGGGGCTAAAATAGTACCTACCTCATAGGGTTGTTGTGAGGACTTTAAGAAACGGTGATGTCTGTTTGTAAAGTACTTAGCACAGTGTTTGCCACTCAAGTGCTGAGTTAACGGTAGCGATTATGAACTGCAGCTGGGGTTGGGGCGGGGTGGAACTGCGCCATTGTCTGAGACTGTTGATGCCTTGTACATGACTGCTCATTTGAACTGATGTTGATGTCGCCCTGTTTGTCCTTTCCTACAGTCACTCTTCTTGGGGTGGATGTGACTAGAGGGGAGGGTGACTGGTACCAAGATAGAGAAAGTCTTCTCTCTAGAGAGTGGGCCCTAGCGCTCTTAGACCCTTGGGGCTTTGTGGGCCCAATTTTATTTTTCTACCCTTCCCTGGGTTATTTTCTGGCTCTTAATTCCTCTCCCTTCATTGGGAGTTATTTTAAAAATCTGTTCCCGGCTCCCATATCAGCTTCCATAGTGGCTGCAACTTCCCCAGAGGGCCCAAGAGCTGGGCTTCCTGCCAGAGCTCGGGAAGGTGAGAGGCCCGGAACCCGGCTTCATCCTTCACGGATAAAGGAAGGCAGCCTGCTTGGAGTGGGCGGCGGGAGGGACAGTGGGCTCCAGCCTTGAGGCTTGGGCTTCATGCCCCACCCTGGGTCGGGCCACAGGAAGGAAGCCCCAGTAACCCTTGTGAGGAAGGAAAGGCCACTGCCCAGGCCCTCAGGAGCCGAGGGACGCTGAGGTCAGCCTCTAGTCAGGAGGGAGGGAGATACCCCTTTTTCCAAGTTAGGTTCTAACTGTTATCTCTGTCTGCAGGTGACCCTGGCAGCAACCCTAACAAACGCCAGAGGCAGCCCCCTCTCCTGGGAGATCACCCCGCAGAATATGGTGAGGGCAGGGGGTTCCCCTCCGTGGACTCCCGTGGCTCATGTGCCCCTGCCCGCCGCCCGACGCGCAAATTCTCACCCGTCCTCCCTCTCTTTCCTTCCCACCCCCCAGGAGGGCCCCACGGTGGGTACCACAGCCATTACCATGATGAGGGCTACGGGCCCCCCCCACCTCACTACGAAGGGAGAAGGATGGGCCCACCAGTGGGGGGTCACCGCCGGGGCCCAAGTCGCTACGGCCCCCAGTATGGTCACCCCCCACCCCCTCCCCCACCACCCGAGTATGGCCCCCACGCCGACAGCCCTGTGCTCATGGTCTATGGCTTGGATCAGTCTAAGATGAACTGTGACCGGGTCTTCAATGTCTTCTGCTTGTATGGCAATGTGGAGAAGGTGAGCTTCCGCTAGGTCCACTGCTTTCCTTATAGACCTGGCAGCCCCAGGGGAGGCCCCGACCCTTTGGCCCCCCAGTGAGCAAAGAAGGGGGAAGGAGCCTCTTTAGGAGCAAGCAGGTCCAGAGAGGGTAACTTGTTTAATCAGGTGACACTGCAGATGGATTTTATTTGGTCCTCATGGTATGTGGGTGGTTTATTTTTTTTATTTTTAATTTTTTTTAATTTTCAGTGTTATTTTTTTTAAAAAAAACAAGACTTTATCACATGAAAGTGTTAGTACTTAATATTACGTAAATATTACGGTGTATAAAATTTACCCATCACAGTTAAAGATCATTACGTAAGATTTTCTCTGGAACACTTCAGATGCTATGGCAACACTGAGCCTTCCTGCTTTGCCTGGGAGAACAGTCGGCTAGGGCTGTCTGGTGACTGCCCACCTCAGACTAGGTCGTTTCTTCTGTCAAACCCATCTGGGTCCTGGAAGCCTTTGAGTTTACAGCCCCTGGCCTGGCCCATTAATATTAGCAGCTAATAACGTGTCAAGCGTTTTTTTTGTACCACTGTTAAAAGTGCTTTAAATGTTGTAAGTTGTTTCATTCTCACAAGAATCCTTAATGAGACAAGCAGGGGAAGTGAAAGCGTGGGGGGCAGATAACTTGCCCAGGTTCACATACCTGTATGTGGAAGCAGGACTCAGAGCTGACACTACTGTTTTTAGTGTTATTTTATAACAACCCACATAGTCATGACTCAGTATCTGTACATATGTCTGTTGATGGAAGTAGCTGCTTTTATTTCTCCCACCATTCCTGCTTTGCTGTTGTGCTTCGTTAAATGACCCACTCATGGGTCGGGTCCTGAGGTTAGGGAAAGACTGCCTAGTCTCTGCTGCCTAACTTGGGCTGAGCACTTGATGTGGGCCAGACACGCTTCTCTGTTCTCCTGACTCCTCACAAGTGAGGAAATGGAAGCCTCGATCCAGAGCAGGAGTTGACTTCCTTCTAACTGACTTGGAAGGGACAGGAGAAGGGTCTCTGACAGCTGGGCGGTGGTGCTGATCATGACTACTCTCCTCAAGGTGAAATTCATGAAAAGCAAGCCAGGGGCCGCCATGGTGGAGATGGCTGATGGCTATGCTGTGGACCGGGCCATCACTCACCTCAACAACAACTTCATGTTTGGGCAGAAGCTGAATGTCTGGTAGGTACCCAGGCTCCTCGGGCTTGGGGAGGGTTGGAGAGGGACTGAGGAGAGAAGGGAGGGGGAATGGGGCCCACTCTGGACAGAGGTCAGAGGAGCACAGAGAAGCCAAGTGCTTATCCAGGCTGGAGTTGGGCATGCAGGTGTGTTCCCAGATGTTCTTCTGAAGCGGTGGGCGAAAGTGTGTCGGCCTCTCCTCAGCTGTGGAGAAGTGCCCTCTGAGGCATACATTGCTGTCAGACAGGAAGGAGGCCACAGTAGAAGGTGGGGGACAGCTTGAGGTCTGACACAGGGCTCCCCTTCCCTCCTACAGTGTCTCCAAACAACCAGCCATCATGCCCGGTCAGTCGTATGGGCTAGAAGATGGCTCCTGCAGTTACAAAGACTTCAGTGAGTCAAGGAACAATCGGTTCTCCACTCCGGAGCAGGCAGCCAAGAACCGCATCCAGCACCCTAGCAACGTGCTGCACTTTTTCAATGCCCCTCTGGAGGTGACTGAGGAGAACTTCTTTGAGGTGGGTGCCGTGGACTTGGTCCTTCAGCATAGCCATCTGAGGAGGCCATTCATTTTTGTATTTTAACAAATATCTATTGAGCTGCTCTGCTGGGCTCTGGGTTGGGTGCTAGGGACATAGCAGGGACCATGAAAGGCTCAGAATGGCACCAAACTTCCAGCAACAGAGGAGTTTGCCATGCTTCTTGTATTTTTGGCAAGTCAGAGTGGCTGCTCATTTGCCTTGAAAGATTCCTCCCTGTCTGGGTGATGGACTGGTGATTGGCGTCCAATCTCGAAACATCCATGCTGTCATGCCGTCTGGGGCCTAGATGACATTAGAAGGGAGGGTCCCATTATGGTGCTGTCAGAGGGAACCGGGGCAGCTTTGGGGAAGGGTGGAAGTCTGACTGTGGAGTTGGACTTTGGGCCTTACTGTGGCCTGAGGTGTTGCTATTCGGTTTAGCAAACATTTACCTAGTGCCAGAACACACCCAAATAACAGCTGAAGATGGGAAATTTAAAAAGCAGTTTCCCGGTTTTAGGCAACAAAATAGTTCAGAGCAGTGTTTCTCAACCTTTGGGGGGATTACAGGGACACCTTAGAGTGTGTGATAAAAGCTTAGAAACTCTTTTGTCCAGAAAAATCCAAGTGTTCAGCTGTGGTGTGCTTGAATTCCTCCATGTGGCACTCCTTGTGTTTCTAAGTCTGTCTGTTCTTTGTTTTTGTTTTGGCCACGCCGCATGCGGGACCTTAGTTCCCTGACCAGGGATCAGACCCATACCCCCTGCAGTGGAAGCGTGGAGTCTTAACCACTGGAACACCAGGGAAGTCCTTTGAGTCTGTTTTCTGTTTCTGTTGCAGATCTGCGATGAGCTGGGAGTGAAGCGGCCATCTTCTGTGAAAGTATTCTCAGGCAAAAGTGAGTAAACTGCCCCACCTTCCTCCCCCATTCCTTGACTGTAGGTGGGCAGCTCCCTGGCTCCTGCTCAGTCAGCCTAAAGCCTTTGTTTTTCCCGTCAGGTGAACGCAGCTCCTCTGGGCTGCTGGAGTGGGAATCCAAGAGCGATGCCCTGGAGACTCTGGGCTTCCTGAACCATTATCAGATGAAAAACCCAAGTGAGTATCTGTGGGTCCTGCGGTCATCCATCCCCCTTGTGGCTTAATGGGTTGGCTCGCTTCGGGCCAGAGCCATCCTTCCTGCCATCAAGATAGGGCCCCAGGGATTTCCTTATTGTCACTGACACAGGCAGGTGGGACTTGGTGGCCAGGAGAGCAGCCTGATGTTTCATGTGGGAGGGCCAGCCTAGCTGCTTGCTGCCGCCCGCTCTGCCAGCTTGGGAGTTGCTCAGGCTTGTCCTCCAGGGAGCTGCCATTCTCTGTGCATCAGAGGCTGGCTCAGTACCCAGGAAAAGGGGCTGTAACAGCCAGCAGGTAAAATTTGCCCACCCAGTTCCTGGGCAGGCCTGTTGTTGTGTGCCAGCTGAAAAGCTGGGAATGGGATCCTCCATGGAATTGAAGGAAGAGAAGGAGAAATGCCTTGTGTGTTAGGCTTGTTTTTGAGTCTCAAAAGTGGCAGTGAAGAGTTAGACCCTTGCAGTTGAATTGCAGAAAATGAGAGATGTGTGCAAAACCAGGGGAACTCTGGGTGGGGGGAGCATCCAGAGAGGGGCCCAGTTACACCTCTGTCCTCTCTTTTGCAGATGGGCCGTACCCTTACACCCTGAAGTTGTGTTTCTCCACCGCTCAGCACGCCTCCTAATTAGGTGCCTATGGAGAGTCCCATCTGAGCAGGAAAACATTTCTTTCCTTTATGCTGGTTTTTTTGTTTGTTTTGTTTTGCAGATGTTCCTGTATTCCTTTTTTTTAATGCTAGGTTAGTAGAGGCTTAACCATTAATGGAAACGCTGGAAGTCTAAAGGGGGAGGGGAAGGGGAACTGATATCTCCCAAGATTAACCTTCACTTTTTAAAAATTATTGTACATGTGATTTTTTTTTTTTTCCTGTTCATACATTTGTGCTGCCCGTGTACTCTTGGCACATTTCAATAAAATTGTTTGGAAAATAAACGTAGCACTTTCTGGGATTCTGGGGTGTGTCTGCTTCCCTCACACTCAGTCTTCTGAAGAGGGGCAGGCCGGCCAGGACACAGCTGCAGCCCCTCCAGAGGGGCAGACCCAGCCCTGAGGAGCAGTGTGGGCCAGAGCTGCAGATTGGGAAATGATGAAAGGGTCTTGAAAATCTGGGAGACCTGGTGGCATCCTTCATGGGCTCTACCCAAGCAAGCTGGATCTAGTTGAAGAGTCTTTTTTTTTTAAGTAAATAGTTGAAAAAATTTAAAAATTGAAGAGATTTTAAAAAGAAGAAAGCCTTAATCTTACAAAGTAAACACCCGCCTTTCTTTAAGGTTGGAAAGTGAAACCTCATAAAAGTGAAAGTCATCTCCCCACTCCCCTTGAAAGCAAGTTTTTTTTTTTTTTCCATAAGGAAAGTTCTCCTATTTGGATATGTGTCTTAACAGAAAATGCTTTGTACTGTAAGATGTTCTCATATCACATGCAGGGCAACCTCATTATCTTTAGTCTTACACAGTATCTTGTGTGGATATGTCATAATTTACTTGGTTCTGAAGGTAATTTCCAATTTGCTACTGCAAACAGTACTACTATGCATCTTCGTACAAATGTTAACCCAGCTTCCTTGATACTGATCTGGAGGTAAATTCCTAGCAGTGGAATTGCTGGATTAAAGGATACATTCAATTGCAACTTGATAGATATTCCCCAGTCTTGGTGGGTGGGAACTTGTGCTTATGGTTGGGACTGGGCCATATGGGTGGAGGGCAGACGATAACCTGGAAGGGAGCCGCCTTTTAAGAACCTTGACTCATACTGGAGGGAGGAGATCCTGCAGAGAGGAGCAAGTCAAAAAGTCCAGTTCCTTGTGTGCGCTTGAAAAAACCCACTTTGTAATTTCCTGTAGAGTTTTTAAACATTAACATCTACTGAAGTCGAATGGCATTTATCAAAGTTTCATCAGGGAAAGCTTCAAACCTAGACAAGGAGAAACTATAGTCACCTTGCAGCCGTAACTTAAAAATCTAGGATTATTTTAAGCTAATCAAGGGGGGTAAAAAGTAAATTTCCCCATTTTGTCTGCCAGCACCCAGTCTTCATCCCATGTTAGTAGTTATGAGTCTCCTAGATATTCTATGCATATATTGTTTTTTATGAATGTACAGCCATCTATAACCGTCTTTTTATAGCAACCTAAATGTTCTACATCTTTAAATTTTTTTCTCTCACATCTTGTTATCTGCATAGTGGTTCCAGAGTTCTCCATTGTGTAGCTGACCAAACATTCTCTGTTTTCCAAAAGAGCCTTACCATCTGACACATTAAGAAGGCAAAATAGGACTTAACCTGGTGATCCTGTGGTTAAGACTCAACCCTTCCCCTGCAGGGGACACAGGTTTGATCCCTGGTCTGGGAAGTTCTACATGCATGCAGTGTGCAGTGCGGCCAAAAAGAAACAAAAAAAAAGTCAAAGTAGGGCTTCATTGGTGGCACAGTGGTTAAGAATCCACCTGCCAATGCAGGGGACATGGGTTCCAGCCCTGGTCCGGGAAGATCCCACGTGCCGGGGAGCAACTAAGCCCGTGGGCCACAACTACTGAGCCTGCGCTCTAGAGCCTGCGAACCACAACTGCTGAAGCCCACGCGCCTAGAGCCCATGCTCTGCAACAAGAGAAGCCACCGCAATGAGAAGCCTGCACACTGCAACAAAGACCCAACACAGACAAAAAACTAAAAAAAAAAAAAAAAAAAAGCCAAGTATTCATTACAACCCCATTTGCCAGAGACAGAGACCTTGAACTATTGACTTCTCCCCAGCCGGTTTCCTCTGCATACAACATAAAATAGTACAACCCTGCAGTGGTGTGGCAATTCAGATTATATAGTCAGTGCTTAACGTTGGCCGGCCTATGTTCCCATTCCCTTACATGGATAAATTCAGTAGTAACTTTTTTCTTTTATTTTTTAAAATTTATTATTTTAAAATTTATTTTGGGCTGCGTTGGGTCTTCGTTGCTGCTCGTGGGCTTTCTCTAGTTGCAGCGAGTAGGCGTCTCATTGCGGTGGCTTCTCTTGTTGCAGAGCACTGGCTCTAGAGCGCAGGCTCAGTAGTTGTGGCCCACGGGCTTAGTTGCTCCGCGGCATGTGGGATCTTCCCGGACCAGGGCTGGAACCCATGTCCCTCGCATTGGCAGGCGGAATCTTAACCACTGTGCCACTAGGGAAGCCCCCTGTGTTTTTTTTTAGTTAATATGGTACAAATACATGATTGCAAACTTGCAGAGCTGCAGTTATTCTGCCATTATGCCCTTGGACATTCATCTGTCTTCAGTTTCTCCACCATTATGAAACAGCTGTGGTGAATTCTGTACAGAATGTCCAACAGCAGTGTGAACCATTTTCTTAGTCCGGGTATCTACTGGTCCGAAGTTTCCATGACCGAATCACTCTAATGGCCGGCGAACCTAGAAGGCTGTTTCCGGTTGCCCTTGGTAAAGATGGCGAGAAGAGGACCGTCACCGGGGTCAGGCTGCGGCTTCGATGCCCTCACCAAACATGGCGGCCTTTTGTGCCCGCCCCCTTAGCTTCCTCCTGTCGGTTTACTCCAGCGAATCAGTAGCAATGGCGGCGGTGATAGCGGCTTCTCGGAGACTCCGCAACTTGCTGACCCGGCGTGAGTCACCTCTTGACCTTTGGGGGTCCGTTGAGCTGTCGTGCTGTCATAGCGACGGTCGGACGGGGAGGCCTGTCCCGGGTCTCGCAGGGTCCGAGCCCCTTATTAAACTCAGGGGTCCATGTGCCCCCATCCAAACGGCCTGTGTCTTACAATCGGGTCGCTGACGGCTCAGTGTTCCCAACCTGGAGTCAGTACCACGATCACGGGTCTGAAGTGGTCCTCATACTGAGGCCACTGATAAAGTGCACCCTAATCTTAAAGTCTGTATTTCCCTAAACCAAGGCCTCTAACAGGCCTGTGTTCCCCAATCTAGTGTCACTGAGATGTGTGCCCTCTGCTCTTGAAGGTGCTGTGCCCCCAATCTGGGGTCATCAATGGCTCTTCCTTCCTTCATCTCCCCAGGATTGACAGCCCGCACCAACCTGGGTCTGAGCCTTAACCTTCATCCCATGAGTTCCTTTGCACAAGATGAGGCCTCCAAAGCAGCCCCCGAGGAAGCCCCAGGCCACAGCTATGAGTCCCTTCGGGTGACCTCTGCCCAGAAACACATTCTGCATGTGCAGCTAAACCGGCCGGAGAAGAGAAACGCCATGAACAAGGCCTTCTGGAGGTCTGGCCTGCAGATTCTGGAGGCCTGCCTGCAGGAGGAGGCGGGGGCTAAGGGACTGGGCAGGGGTGGGCCTGAGGGCTGGGGATTCCCACGCCAGACATAGCCCTTCCCCCTTTCCCCCACAGCGAGATGGTGGTGTGCTTCAACAAGATTGCAGAAGATGCTGACTGTCGTGCTGTGGTGATCTCTGGCGCAGGAAAAATGTTCACTTCAGGTACCAGGTGCTCTCCACACCCAACCCTGCCAGTCTCCCCTGCTCCTGGGAATAGAGTAATGCTTCATAATTAGTGTTTTAAGCAGCTTCTAACTTCCACTTTGATCATTTTCAAATACAGAAATTAGTCCATGGGACTTCCCTGGCGGTCCAGTGGTTAAGACTCCACGCTTCCACTCCAGGAGGCATGGGTTCATCCCTGGTCAGGGAACTAGGACCCTATATGCCGCACGGTGCGGCAAAAACAAAAGAAAAGAAATTAGTCCAACCGAACATGACAGGATCATCGGCTCTAAAGTCAGGGTTTTCATCCTGAATCTGTGGCCTTGATCAAGGCCTTTAATCACCCAGAATCTGTTTTTTTTATGTCAGTAAAGCGTGTTGTAATAATTACACGCTTTCTGGGAACTCCCTGGCAGTCCAGTGGTTAGGACTCAGCACTTTCACTGCAGGGGCCCGGGTTCAATCCCTGGTTGGGGAACTAAGATCCTGCAAGCTGCGAGTGGTGCGGCCAAAAAAAAAAAATTGCATGCTTTCATGCAATTAATTACTCAATCCACATGAACTGATTTCCAGTTACATGTCTGTTAGATCTTTTGATTGTCCCACAGGTCTATTCTTCAGGTTGGATAATTTCCATTGACCAGACTCATCGACTCCTTTGTCATCTCTGTTCTGCTGTTAAGCCCATCCAATGATTTTTTAAAATTTCAGATACAGGCATACCTCAGAGATATTGTGGGTTCAGTTCTAGACTACCACAATAAAGCGCATATAGCAATAAAGCAAGTCACACGAACTTTCTGGTTTCCCAGTGCATATAAAAGTTACATTTACACTATATTGTAGTCTATTAAGTGTGCAGTAGCATTATGTCTAAAAAAAAAGTACATACCTTAATTAAAAGATAATTTATTGCTAAGAAATGCTAACCATTTGACAATGCAGGGTTGCCAGAAACCTTCAATGTGTAAAAAACACAGTATCTGTGGGACTTCCCTGGTGGTTCAGTGGTTAAGATTCCCTGCTTCCAATGCAGGGATGCACGGGGCATGGGTTCGATACCTGGTCAGGGAACTAAGATCCCACATGCTGTGTGGTGCAGCCAAAAAATCAAAAGAAAAAACAGTATCTGTGAAGCGCAGTAAAAAGAGGTATGCCTGTATTGTAGTTTGCAGTTCTCAAATTTCCATTTGGTTCTTTTTTATATTTTCCATTTCTCTGCTAAAGTTTCATATCTTTTTGTTTGTCACAATCGTATTTTTAAAAAAATATTTATTTGTTTATCTTTGGCTGCGTCGGTTCTTAGTTGCTCACTCGGGATCTTCATTGCCACGTGCGGGCTTCTCTCTACTTGTGGCCCACATGCTCAGTAGTTGTGGCGCGCGGGTTTAGTTGCCCCTCGGCATGTGGGATCTTAGTTCCCCAACCAGGGATCAAACGTGCGTCCCCTGCATTGAAAGGCAGATTCTGAACCACTGGACCACCAGTGATGTCCCACAATCATATTTTTCTTTGCATCATTGACCGTAGTTACAATGGCTGTTTTAAAATCCTTGTCTCCTAATTCCAACATCTGGGTCGCCTTGGCGTCAATCTCTGTTTCTTATCTTTTCTCTTGAAAAAAAATGGGTCTCATTTTCCTGTTTCTTTGTTTTTGGAGTAAGGTTAGATTGTATCCTGGATATTGGACTATGGGAGAAAATGATGTGGAAATTCAGGATCCTATTACATAATTCCAGAGTGTTGAGTTTCCTGTTTTAGCAGCTAAGTTGGAGTCAGTGTTTAAGTCTCTTTGCTGGGCTGCCTGCCTGCTTCATGGGTCAACAAGAGATTTGGGCAGAGCTTATACACAGAACCTGGGGCTCCCCTCTCTGGCTCTCTGCTTTCTGGAATTTCCCCCCCTCACTTTCTATCAGCTGAGGTCACCCTGGGCTCTGTTTGTCCTTTGGTTCTTCAAGCACAACTCCAGCCTGCCCTCAGGTTAACTTTTTTAAAAACAGGAAACTCGGCCAGTCACTTCTTCCAGAGTCTGCCTGGTGCCTTCAGGTAATTGGATCTTGTCCAACAAGGGCACATAGTTGGCACCTGTAGGAGGGTCCCTACCAGAAGTGGAGGGTCACATACACTGATTTCTGCACAGGGCCCAGCCTAGTGCTGGGGTCCCAGTGGTGACTGAGGCAGCCCCAGGCCCTGCCCTCATGGAGTTCCCAATTCAGTGGGGAAGACAGACAGTAAACAATGTATTTCTTTTTTTTTTTTTTAATTTGCTTTAAAATATTTTATTGGAATCCTTTTGATAAGACCAAGTAAAGGCCACCTAAATGATTTTGGCCCCCAAATTTCTAGGCAGTCCCCTCTCCCCACCCCAGGAGGTTGACAGCTGCTCACACAGGTTAAGGCAGGAAAGATGTGAAGTTCCAAGGGTCTGTCCAACACCAGGTAGAGGACACCCTTTGTGTCAGCAAAATTCACAGTACCCAGGTAGAAGGCGCGCTGCTCTCCACTTCTTATCACAGCCTGTTAATGAAGTGGCAGGAACCATTACCGGGGCATCCCAGCTATCCCAACAGCACTTCTTCAAGAAGAGAATTCCAAACCTTAGGCCTTCAGTCACCAGGCTAGCCCTGAATCTCTGTGAAGGGGCACTGCCCTGGCTGGGCTTCCAAAAGCTCTCCTGCTCTATTCAAGAATAACACAACAGTGGACGTCCTCGAGGCGCTCAGGAGGCGCTCAGGAGCCTCCTTCAAGAATCAGGGACCTGGGAAGAAACCAATGAGTCAGCAGAAGCCAGGGCGACTCCAGACGAGTGCCCCCTGCCCTGAGCTGGGTCAGTTCCAAGCAGTGGCATCACAGAGACATCAGACACTCTAGTCTGTAATGGTAGTTCATCCTGCTCAGAAAATGTATTTCTTTCTGTTTCCTGTTAACATCTCCGCGTGTCGTGTCCGTTGTTTTCTTTCTACAACTCTCTCTGTTCTCCTTCATTCCTTTGTTCATCCATTCAACATTCCAGTGCCAGCCCCCTTGCTGGGTGCCGCGGACCTCGAAACAGAGAGCAGCCCCTGTGTCTGAGCCCTGTCTTTCATGGAGTGCAGGATGAGGGTTCACGTGTAGCCGTGCCAGGCCTGGGGTCCTCATCTTTCAGCTCACAGCTGATTGTGGCCGTCTCGTCCCATTTTCGATCTGAAGGCCAGAAGGAAGAAACTCAACTATTAGCAGTTTCAATGATAGAATGAAACTACTAATCTAAAAAAAAAAGAAAAAAAGAACTAGCCCACACTTATTTACATTTGCGGAGTGTCTCTGAGCACTTTACACGTATTAATTCTCACCACGACCCTGTGAGACAGGCTCAGTCCCCATCCCCATTTGATAGGTGAGGGAACTGAGACCCAGAGAGAGGAAGAAACTTGCCCAGTTCTCACTGCTGGGATTTTTGAACATGGGCTGCCTTGCTGCAGAATCCTTGCTCTTCACGGCTAAGTGACTATGGCCCACGTGTCTGACAGGCTGGTTCAAAGTATGCCTAGCCGGAGGAGCCCGCCACCTCCCACCCCTGCCACCTCCACACACCTTCACCTCTCTGTGGTCTCATCTGAAGAAAAGGGAGATGCTCTGAGCCCCCACCTCATCAGGTTGCCGTGAGGATGAAACGAGTTAATAGGCGCAAAACATTAATTCATGTGGAACTTTTATTAATGTAGCTGTTATTATTATTTTTAAAAATAAATTTATTTATTTATTTCTTTTTGGCTGCGTTGGGTCTTCGTTGCTGCGCGTGGGCTTTCTCTAGTTGCGGTGAGCGGGGGCTACTCTTCGTTGCGGTGCACGGGCTTCTCGTTGCGGTGGCTTCTTTTGTTGCGGAGCACGGGCTCTAGGCGCGCAGGCTTCAGTAGTTGTGGCACACAGGCTCAGTAGTTGCGGCTCGCGGGCTCTAGAGCGCAGGCTCAGTAGTTGTGGCGCACGGGCTTAGTTGCTCCGCGGCATGTGGGATCTTCCCGGACCAGGGCTCGAACCCGTGTCCCCTGCATTGGCAGGCAGGTTCTTAACCACTGCGCCACCAGGGAAGTCCCTGTAGCTGTTATTATTGATGATTATAAATAACGTAATTGTGATGATGAAGGAGATCTGAAACATTTAGAGGTTCCCAGGGAACGAGACCTCTCCGGAATGACTTCTGACTCTGGAGGGGGACACCTTGTACCATGGTCTGGGGCCCTTTATTCCAAGGGGTTGCAGATACCCACGTCTGCAGATCCAGGTAGGGCGGATAAACCAGCAAAACCAGCAAAACCAGCAAAACCAGCGGGAGGAGGTGTGGCCAGGTGCCAAGCTGGGCTCGTTCTGGGGGTAAGCGTGGCTCGCACTGAGTCATACACGCTGTGCAGGCCTAGTGGGAAGCTGGCAGATGCCTGCAGGCTGATGCAGGCAGTCTGGCCTCGGCTGAGATGGAGTATATAATAATAGTAACTGTTGTGATGCCATTACGTGCCAGGCATCGCTCAAAGCGCCTCTGGGCTCTGTCGCTTGAATCCTTGCAGCCCCATCAGCTCTTGGGAGGATTTTAGGCTCATTTTACAGAGCAGAAACCCAAGACCCAAAGGATGGAGTGACCTGGCCAGGGTCACACAGAGGAGTTCTGTCTTACCCACATTTAACCTGCACAAATTCAGCTCCACCCTGAGTCAACACTCCTCTGTTCTCGTTCATTTAAACAAGCTGTGGAGGCAACAGAGCCTCAGAGAGTCAGGGGTGTGGCTGAAGGTGGGAGTGATTTTTCAGGTTCGTCAAATAGCATTGGTCAGAGGGCAGGCAAAAGGATGAGAATGATTCACCTCGGGAAGAAGAAAATTCTGCTCAGAACCATCCCGTAGCTCCACCTCACTCAGAGTCAAAGCCAAAGTCCTCCTCTTGGCCCACAAGGCCCCACAGAGTCTGCCTCTGTCACCTCTCTGACGTTGGCTCTTCCTACTTTCCCCCTTGCTCACTCTACTCCACTACGCTGGCCTCAGTGGTCCTCACACAGACACCGGGGGCATTCCTACCGCAGGGCCTTCGCACTGGCTGTTCCTGACACGTAGAACTCTCTTATCCCAGATATCCCTACAGCTCCCTCCCTCTGGTCCTTCAGATCTTTATTCATATGTCGCTTTTTCAGTAAGAGGGTCCCTGACCACCCTAGTTAATACTGCAAGAGCCCTCACTGCATGTGCACACACACACACACACACGCTCCATTCCACTTCCCTCCTTTAATTTTCTTTTAGTACTTATTGCCACCTGACAAAATGTGTCTTCTTACCTGTTTGTTTCCCATAGAAGGGCAGCTCCATGGGGGCAGAGATTGTTGTCTGTATTGTTCACTTATTGAGCACCTGCTGTGTACTAGGCCCTGGTAGGCACTGGGGATACAGTGGTGGGCAAAAAGCCAGACTCCTTGGGGGTGGGGAGGTGGGGAAGACAAACTCCTCGGCTCATGGAGCTCACATCCTAGAAAGGGAGACAGGCACTAAACGAGATAAGCATACAATTATAACAAGAAGGCAGTGCAGGAGATACGGCAGAGAAAGGAGGTGAAGGGTGACAGGCTGCTATTTAGCCAGGGTGGCCAGAGGGGGCCTCTCTGAGGAGGTGACCTTTGAGCTGTGGCCTGAACGGCGTGATGGCGTGGGCCTTCTGATCGCTGGGGAAGGGCTGTTCTAGGCAGCGGCAGGAACAGGCACAGAGGCCCTGGGAAGCGAATGTGTTGTGTTGTTGGAACAGCTGATGGAGGCCTGCGTGCCCAGTGGAATAGGTTGGAAATGATGCTTGTGCAGGGCTGGTAAGGGCTTGGCAAAAGACCTGGCATTTCATTCTAAGTAAGAGGGATGGGGGGCGTCGGGGAGAAGAGAGGGCCCTGAGGCGATCACAAGTGCCCTCTGGCCACGTGTGGGGAACAGGCTGTGGAGGCAGGTCAGTGGAGGAAAGGTCAGACTTGGGATTGTCTTAAAGTTGAAGCCACAAAAATTTCTCCATTTCCGAGCTTCCCGTCTCAGGAAACATTACCACCTCTGACGCAGTTGCTCGTGCCCAAAACCTTGACCTCCAGGCCATCTGACATCACAGTGAAGAGCGTGGCCCCTGGAGCCAGCTGCGTAGTTCTGGGTTTGAAATCGCCGCTCCACTGCTCACAAGCCAGTGTGACCTTGGGCATGTGATTTAAGCTCCCCGTGCCTCAGTTTCTCCCCCAGGAAAATGGAGGTAGTAATAGGACCTACCTCAGAGGGTCATTGTGAGGCTAAAGTGAGCAAAGACTCGATATACGTTAGCTTGCCTTGACTTCACACCCCAAACGCAGTCCCTCCTGTGTGAGTTGCTGTCTCCACTGTGGTGGTTTGCCTGGCCTCTGAACTCTAGTCAGGGCAATGGGTTGGGCCTGGGCGGCTAGGTGAGCCTCCTCATATCTCCCCACCAGGTATCGACTTCGTGGACATGGCTTCAGGCCTCCTTCAGCCCGCAGGAGACGACGTGGCCCGCATCAGCTGGCACCTCCACAGCCTCCTCAGCAGATACCAAGAGACCTTCAGCGTCATCGAGAAGGTCACGCTGGGAGGCTAGCAGGGCATCCCCCCTGCCTGCCGCTCCTGGACCAACCTTGACCCTGCCCCTCCTGTCCCCTTCCAGTGCCCTAAGCCGGTGATTGGAGCCATCCATGGGGGCTGCATTGGTGCAGGTGAGTCTGCAGCCACCCACCCAGATCTGTTGCTAGTTAGACTTTGGCCCAAGGTGCAACGCCACAGTCTGGGGGCGGGGGGGGGGGGGAGGGGAGCAGTCCTGTGGTTGTTTAGTGTCCCTGGCCTCTACTTCCCAGGAGTGGATCTTATCACTGCCTGTGACATCCGGTACTGTACCCAGGATGCTTCCTTCCAGGTGAAGGTGAGCCATCCTCCCAAGCTTCTGCTTCCTTGGGCCCTGCTTAGAGCTGGGAAATGAGTGGCAGAGACAGGTCAGAGCAGGGGTAGAGCAGGGACGGAGCAAGCTAAGGGGGTGGGAGTGAGTCTAGATGGCTTCATGGAAGAGTTAGTTAGAACTGAACCTTAAAAAGTAACCCTTGGGACTTCCCTGGTGGTCCAGTGGTTAGGACTCCGCACTTCCAATGCAGGGGGCGCCTGTTTGATCCCTGGTCAGGGAACTAAGATCCCACGTGCCACAGGAGCAAAAAAAAAAAAGAAAAAAAAGTAACACTTGGCCAGGGAGGAAGTCAAGGGTAGGTCATGCAGTCAGTGTGAGGTCAGGAGTGAGTAAAGTTGTCAGGGAGGGGTTGAGGCTGGGGGTGCTGCTGGCGTCAGTGCTGGAGGGGGCGGGAGGCACGATGGAGCTCGTGGATGGAGGGGGGCAGGGCAGGGATAAGCAAGGCTTCCGTCTGGAGATAGATGCAGCTGACCTCAAAGAATTGGGAGGGCAGAGGAATTGGAAGGTAGGCTGTATTCTAGAGTGAAGGAACCTATATGGGCAAAAGTATGTGGTTGGGAATGAAACGGGGTGTTGGAATGGGAGTCTCTGAGGTGGGGGTGGGGTGGGACCTCTGCAGTAAATGCAGAATTTCATTGGCATTGAGGTTGCATGGGGGACAGTAGTGGGCAGAAACCAAGCACGGACAGGATTGCTCCCCCCCAGGAGGTGGACCTAGGTTTGGCAGCGGATGTGGGAACCCTGCAGCGACTTCCCAGAGTCATCGGGAACCAGAGGTGGGTGAGAGGAGCCTGGGGAAGGGGACGGCAGGACATCTCCTAGACCTGGGATGACTGCCACCCCCGACACGCTCTGCCTTCTTGCAGCCTGGTCAACGAGCTGGCCTTCACTGCCCGCAAGATGATGGCTGACGAGGCCCTGGAGAGTGGGCTGGTCAGGTAGGGGCCGAGGCCTGTGCTGGATAAGAGCTCAGGGGCAGCCAGACCTGGGTGGGGCTCTCTGGATCCCCCTGTACCTTAACTCATGGATTCCAAGTGGCCTCCTCTCTTTGGGTGGTCTGGAGTCTACTGCCCTGCTCTGATTGGTCCATTTCACTGCGGTATCTTCTGTTTTCTACTGTGATTGGCCACTTCTTCATCCATGGGAGGGAGAGGAGAGCTCTTCTCAGACCGCCGACTCCAAATTCCTTTCATCCTCAGCCGGGTCTTCCCAGACAAGGAGGTCATGCTTGATGCGGCCTTCGCCCTGGCAGCCGAGATTTCCAGCAAGAGCCCCGTGGCGGTGCAGAGCACCAAGATCAACCTGCTCTACTCCCGCGACCATTCGGTGACAGACAGCCTCAACTTCATGGTGAGACTCTCCGTCTGACCAATCACTTCCCTTCTCTGATCCCAGAGCAACCAATCAGGGCACAGCGGCCCCTTGCAGGCCTTGTCCTCTGATTGGTGCGCTGCTATCTCCCATTTTTTCATTGGTCCAATTAAAATCTTCCCGTATCCTTTCCATTCCCCGCCGCCGTCTTTATCCAGAAATCCTGGAACATGAGCATGCTGCAGACAGAGGACGTCGTTAAGTCTCTCCAGGCCTTAATGGAGAAGAAGGAACTGAAGACCATCACCTTCTCCAAGCTCTGAGAGGCCCTTCGTCCCAGGTCCTGGCCCAGGGTCTAGCTTTGTCCCGTCTCATGCCTGCGCTTCCTCATTCACAGAGAGGGAGGATTAGTGAAGACGGTCCCCCTCGCTGTCTTCTTGGCCAGTCTCCCAGTTTATAACTTTATGACACAGCTTTACTCATGCCTTGTCTTCGCCCCACGAACAATAAAGCAATATAAAGAACCCGGTGTCCTTATTGGAGAGAGAGGCGAGGCAGAAAGGGGGTTAACATGATCATCCTGGGGGATCCAAGGACCACGGTTGTGCTGAAAGTTGGGGATAGAGATATGACCAATGGGAATGGGAGCCATGCAGGTGATGACCATTCAGAGTGGCAGTGGGCAGGCCAGGGCTGGTAGCAAGTCATGTGAAGGGCCTCAGACGGTCTTCCTGCCTGCTCCAGGCTTGAAGGCGGCATTTCCCCTGCCTGGCCCCCACTCACTGCACAGCATAGTAGGTTCCGGTGCTGGAGTCTGGCTAGGGTTCTACTGCTACCCAATCTTGGGTCAACTGCCTCACTTCTCTAAGCTCTGAGTTCTCTTTTCCATATGTAATCCCAACCTCCTGGGGAATTCCCTGGCGGTCCAGTGGTTAGGGCTTTCACTGCGGTGTCCCGGGTTCAATCCCCTGTGGGGGAACGAAGATCCTGCAAGCCGCATGGCGTGGCCAAAAAAATAAAAAATAAACCAACGTCCTGGATTTATGTTTGGAATGAGGGCAAGAGACCAAGCATTTATTTACAAGGTATTATTTTCCTTTTTTTCTTTTTTTTTTGGCCGCGCCGTGCGGCTTGTGGGAGACTTGTGGGATCTTAGTTTCCCCGACCAGGGATGGAACCCAGTGCCACGGCAGTGAAAGCACAGAGTCCTAACCACTGGACCACCAGGGAAGTCCCCAAGCATTAATTTAGTGTCTCCTATATGCCACGTCCTGTTATGAATATTTATTAACTTAGTAATTCCTTTCAAGGACCCTATGAGGTTGATACTATTAATATTCCCTATTTAACAGATGGGCAAATGGGCAAACTGAGGTTAAAGCACTGACACAAGATCAAACAGCGAAGAAGGGGCAGAGGAAGGAGTTTAACCCAGAACCTCAGGCTCCAGAAGTCAGTGATCTAAACTACTACATATACAATATAACGTACATACTAGAGGCATGCAGCAATAAATTTAGGTCCTTGAACAGTTCCTGGGAGTATCAAGAGTGCCCAGTTCCTCCTTGCTTTTTCACTTGTTTCCATTGCCCATCTGTCCTGGGCCACTCCTTTTAGCCTTACCCTGCCCAACCCTCCTGGCCTCACCCTCCCTCTGACAACAAAGGGTCAGCCAGGTTTTTATGGGCTCTGATAAGGCCCTTGAAGGGCCAAAGTTCGCCAGCACTTCCTCTTTGCAGAAGGGCCTAGAGGAGGCGGTCCTGAGCTGAGTACCCCAGGCCTGGCCCAGAAGATCTGGGTTCCGGCTGGTTACCAGTGAGGCTGGTAAGAGAAGGGAGACTGGGGGTGCCCTAGAAGATGTGTGCCTAGGATGCCCAGAAGAGGGACCCCGTGGACCCTGCCCTGCCAGCCACTCCCTTATCCTCAGGTATAAGAGCCACCCACCAGCCGCTATCTGCCACCATTCCCTACTCCTGCAGCTCTCCTCACCGTAGAAGCCACCAGCCCAGCCTCTCAAGATGGCCTTTGTTCCTGCACCAGGCTACCAGCCCACCTACAACCCGGTGAGATACCCTAGTCCCTGGCTTAGCTCCACCCTGACCTCCACGCACCAATTTACCCTCACCCTGATCCTCAGAGGCGCCCACCCGGCTGTTGTGGGTCTGATTTACCCAGTACTGACCCTGGGGCTTGACTGACTCCCACCCTGATAGACTATTTACATCCATCCCCAGCTCTCAGCCCTCTTCATCTTCACGCTGATCCCTCACCCCTTGGTTTCCTCTCCCTTGCTTAAGGGAGGGGGGCCGGAGGGGCTTCTGACTGAGTAGTAAGGGCTGCAATAGGCAGATGGCCTTTGAGGCCCCTCACCTGGCCCCTTCTGCAGACGCTGCCCTACCACAGGCCCATCCCAGGCAGTCTCAGAGTTGGAATGTCCATTTACATCCAAGGAGTGGCTAGCGAGCATATGAAGAGGTAAGACCCTCCCCCATGCCAGGCTAGGCTGGGAGGGGGCTACAAACAGGGGGCTTCCAGCCCAGGTGCAGGAGGCCTATTTCCCTTTCTCCCCGCCGGCTGAGAAGAGGGCTCTATGTCACTGCACCTGATGGCCAAAGAACAGCTCTGGTCTGGGGAGTCCAGGGCTTGGTGATTAGATCAGGAGGGGAGCTGGGAGGTGTTAGGGAGACTCACCATGACAGGTGGCCCCAGAGTTGGGACACTGGATTGGAATTGATGGGTATGACAGCATGAATTAAGATCACAGGCTCAGAGCTGGTCCACCTGAGTTCATGTCCCAGCTCTGTCATTTACCAACCGTGTGACTGGGAAAGCTCTGTGTGCTTTAGTTTGTCATCTGTAAAATGGGTTTTGAGGATTCAGTATGTTAAACATATAGTCATATAGTCAGCACTACAATAACTCTTAGCTTTTTGTTTTCTTTAATTTTTTAGATTTATTTTTGGCTGCATTGGGTCTTCGTTCCATGCGGGCTTTCTTTAGTTGAGGCGAGCGGTGGCGGGAGGGCTACTCTTTGTTGCGGTGCGCGGGCTTCTCGCTGCGGTGGCTTCTCTTGTTGCGGAGCACGGGCTCTAGGTGCGTGGGCTTCAGTAGTTGTGGCACGCGGGCTCAGTAGTTGTGGTGCACGGGCTTAGTTGCTCCGCGACATGTGGGATCTTCCCGGACCAGGGTTCAAACCTGTGTCCTCTGCATTGGCAGGAGGATTCTTAACCACTGCACCACCAGGGAAGTCCACTTAGCTTTTTTTATGGCTTTAAAATGGTGATGATAAAAAAAAAATGGTGATGATAATTGAATGATGTCATAGGACTGTTGTTTCTTT
This sequence comes from Eubalaena glacialis, assembly GCF_028564815.1. NCBI lineage: Eukaryota > Metazoa > Chordata > Mammalia > Artiodactyla > Balaenidae > Eubalaena > Eubalaena glacialis. The sequence continues at coordinate 56,053,060 of NC_083733.1, read as the reverse complement.
GTTCATTTTTTCTGTGTCCACCGAGTACCCACTCTGTGCCTAGGCGCTGGGGACTGAGAACTCAACAGGACAAAGATCCCTGTCCTCATGGAGCTGACATCCTAGTAGAGGAGACAGACAAAAAATAAATAAGTCAGATATATAATAAGTCAGATGGTGATAAATGCTATGGAGACAAATGAGGAGGGAAGGGAGATGGGGAGCAGATGTGGGGTAGGGGTTGTGTGGCATTGTCTCTTTAAATAAGGTGGCCAGGGAAAGGTTCCTGGGAAGGGAATTTTTCAGCAAAGACCTGAAGGCAGTGAGGGAGGGAGCCTGGGGTGTATCTGAGGGAAGAGCATTCCAAGCAGAAAGAACAGCCAGTGCAAAGGTCCTGAGGCAGGTGTGTGCCTGCCCCCTTGGAATAATTTGGGGGATGCTGGTGTGAAGGGAGCTGTGGAAGGTGCTCCGATTTGGGTTTTCACAGGGTCCCTCTGGCTGCATGTGGGGAATGGCCTTCAGGAGCCAGGGAGGGGGCAGAGAGACCTGAACCGATCGATACCGGGCTGGGGTAAACGCAGGAGTCCCAGTAGCAGTCTTATTTGAAGCTGGGTCAGGGAAGGGGGTCTCATAAGGAAAGGGTTGCAGTGGGAATAGCAAAGGGGTAGCGGTGGGAATCTGCCCCTTGGAGTGCAGGGGCCCGATCTCCCCCTCCAGTCTTGGGTCAATAGTGCGCTGGCATGTGCGGCCAGGGGAACAGCCCTTCGTGTCCCACCAGGTTCTTCGTGAACTTCGAGGTGGGGCAGGGCCCAGAGGCAGACGTCGCCTTCCACTTCAACCCCCGCTTTGACGGCTGGGATAAGGTGGTCTTAAACACGAGGCAGGACGGCAACTGGGGCAAGGAGGAGAAGAAAAGGAGCATGCCCTTCAGCAAGGGTGCCGCCTTCGAGCTGGTGTTCATGGTCTTGGCCGATCACTACAAGGTCTGAGCCTCGAGGGCGAGGCCTCCCCTCCCCATCCCTCCCTCCCTCCTTCCCTTCCTTCCTCCCTCCCTGCCTTTCTGCCTTGCCCTGATCCCTCCCTCTCTCCCTTTCTTTCTTCTTTCTTCCTCTCTCCCTTCCCCCTCCCTCCTCCCTTCCTACCTCACTTTTCTTTTCTTTTCTTTTCCTCCTCTCCTGCCTCTCTTTTTCTCATTCCCATTCCTCCACCTCGGAGAGCCTTCTAATGTGTTTCACGCATAACCTCTTGCTCCCGTGTTCTTGCGAGGTATGTATTTTGGCCATTTCTTATCAGGAAGTCTAAATACACACAGAAGCACAGAGTCGTGGGAAGCCCTCCTCCCCTGGGCCAGCACCATAGCTGTCGCGCCAGGCCCCTCTGCTCCTATCTCTACCTCCCACTTCCCCTCCGGTTATTTAGAAGCAAATCCCAGCTATCATATAATTTCATTCATAAATTGAATGGAGTTCTCTCCATCCCCTGCCTGCCACTCCCCATAAATGACACACATCAGACACCCTGTGCACATCCGTCCCAGCCTGACCCGTGGGAGAAGTCTTCTGGGAGGATAACCTACCTGGACGTTATCTGCCCTCATATGGACACCAGATATCTAACCTCATCACCAAGGTTAACATCAGGGCTTGAGCTCGGACAGACATGGGTTCAAGCCTGGGCTTTGCCTCTCCCCAGCATGTGACCTTGAACTGGTCACTCTACCACCTGGAACCTCTGCTTTCTTGAACAACAGGGACAGTGTTTTGTCCTCCCTCACGGAGCTGTTGAGCCAATCACCATGTTGATGCCAGCAGGTAAAGCGCTTAGCATGTAGGAAGCTCTCAGTCCTGGAGAGCTGGGTCTCGGCTGTGCCCATTGCTTAGCACTATAAATAGAACCGTGATGGCTTACAGTACTCTTGAGATGTGATGACAAGGCAAAGCTCTACATGGGATTTCCACAGTGCCTTTGACATGCCTTCCCAACAGTCCCAGAGTGAGATCCCATTTTACAGATGCAGAAACAAAGACTCAGAGAAGTGAGTGACTTACCTAAGGTCACACAGCCAAGACATGTCAGAGCTGGACCTGACACCCAATCATTTGGTACCAAAACCAGGACTCCAATTCAGTTATCTCCCAATCTCCATCCTCAGGCTAAATTCTCTATTCTTGTCCGCCCACCAATCTGTGAGCTGACTTTTGACCTCAGCTTGACCTCTGACCGGTGGACTCAAGATTCCTGACTCTGAGGCTGTCCCAGCTCACCCTCAAAACTTGTGACCCCAAGTTAAAAATCTCCCTGTTTCCTGCTTCCTGTTTTCTACCTTCCAGGGTCAGAGGTGCCACCTCTGACCTGACCCCTGCCCTCCAGGTGGTGGTAAATGGGAATCCCTTCTATGAGTTTGGGCACCGGATCCCACTACAGATGGTCACCCACCTGCATGTGGATGGCGACCTGCAGCTTCAATCAATCAACTTCATCGGAGGCCAGCCCGCCCCAAACCAGGTGTGTGGTGTGTCCCTCTCTTGTTTGCTTGCTTTCTTCCTTAATTCATCCCTACATTCACTTATTTCCTGAGCACCTGCTCTGTGCCAGACCCTTTTTTGTTTTTTTTAGTTAATTTTATTTATTTATTTATTTTAGCTGTGTTGGGTCTTCGTTTCTGTGCGAGGGCTTTCTCTAGTTGCAGCAAGCGGGGGCCACTCTTCATCACAGTGTGCGGGCCTCTCACTGTCGCAGCCTCTCTTGTTGCGGAGCACAGGCTCCAGACGCGCAGGCTCAGTAGTTGTGGCGCACGGGCCTAGTTGCTCCGCGGCATGTGGGATCTTCCCAGACCAGGGCTCGAACCCGTGTCCCCTGCATTGGCAGGCAGATTCTCAACCACTGCGCCACCAGGGAAGCCCTGTGCCAGACCCTTTGCCAGGTGATGCCACAGACCCAGCGGCAACCAAGACAGTCTACTGGGAAGACAGCTGTGTCACCAGATAGTAGTGGCCACAAGTCGTCAGTGCGGGGGTGGGGCACATACAGGAGGTTTGGAGAGTTGTTTTTTTTTAAGGTATTTGCACCATTTTCTACACCATCATTTTATTTTATTTATTTATTTAATTATTTTGGCTGCGCCACGTGGCTTGCAGGATCCTATTTCCCCGACCAGGAATTGAACCCTGGCCCTTGGCAGTGAAAGCGCAGAGTTCCAACCACTGGACGGCCAGGGAAGTCCCTGGAAAGCCTTAGGAAGGGCTTTCTGGAGGAGAAGTAGGTGTGTGAGCTGAGTCAGAAAGTGAAGATAGGGAGGGACAAAAACCACAGGAGTAGCAAACATGTTTCTGAGAAGTTGCCTAACGTCATTAGTCAGCTGGGAAATTCACTGACAATCACAAGGAGCTACCACTACACACCCGCCGGAAGGGCTGTAACGAGAAAGGCACATAGTACCAACGTCTGGTGAGGCTGTGGACTGGCCGACACTCCCATACCTCGGGAAATAACTGGGCAGCCTCTACGGAAGCTGAACAGACACACACCCAGTGACCATGAAACCCCACTACCAGGTCCACGGTGAACAACTGGCCAAGACACAAGCACTAGAACCCCACAGCAACACTACTTGGAGAAGCCCCAACTTCAGAACCCTGGCATGTCCTTCAGCTGAGGGCTCTACCCTTCCCAACCTGTAAGTCCCCCAGCCCCTCCAAGGGGAAAGTACTCTGATGATCATCAGCCCCATTCTACAGATGTGGGAACTGAGGCACGGAGTGCTTCAGTAACTTGCCCAAGGTCATGGAGCTTGTAAGCGGCAGAGGCACGGATCAAACCGCTCCTCTGCCTCCCTGATGAGGAAACGCTGGGAATGTCTTCATCCCTAAGGTGGCCTTGGGCCTATGGGTGTTCATTTTACTCTTGTGCTTCATCAGTGTATTTTATTTTATTATTTATTTACTTACTTACTTATGGCCGCACTGCATGGCTTGCGGAATCTTAGTTCCCTGACCAGGGATCGAATCCCGGGCCCCCACAGTGAGAGTGCCAAGTCCTAACCACTGGACTGCCAGGGAATTCCCTCATCAATGTATTTTAAAAAGAAAAACAACATGGGAATTCCCTGACGGTCCAGTGGTTAGGACGCCTCACTTTCACTGCCGAGGGCCCGGGTTCAATCCCTGATCAGGGAACTAAGATCCTGCAAAATGCGCAATGCAGCCAGAATAAAAAGAAAAACAACAATGAAGCAATTTTTAAAGGACCTTCAGGATAGCTGGCTTAAAACGGAAGTCGAGGCAGAAATGAGTGCATCAGAAACAGAGAGAAAGAGTGAATAAAAATTGTTTGGTGGGGAAAGGAACCACTGGTGAGGAGCTGAGGACGAGAGAGAGGAACAGAGACAGAGACAGCGAGTAAGAGAGGCTGAGAAACAGAAACAGACACACACAGACTGAAAGAGCTGAGACAGACAAGGGAGGGACAGGAACTTGGCTGGTTAAAGCGCCCCTAGTTGCCCCAGGGGTGCACATGTAGAGTGAGGGGTAAATCATGGCTGGAGATGAGGTGAGCAGGGTGTTGTGTGGGCCTGGGTGTGTGTAATGAGGGTGCACACTTTATCGTGTGGCTCCTGGATTGAGCGGGAGAAGAGGAGTGGATGAGGGTCCTGGGTCAGCAGGAAGCCAGGACAGGGGTGGGTACAAAAACAGAATTTACCAGCCTTGTCCTAAAGGAGTGGGCTGAGGTTCGCTGTGCACTGGAGATCCCTAAACACGGCGAGTTCCTCTCCATGAATGAGCCATCTGGGTGCTACCCTTTGACCCCGAGTTCCCTTGTATGGTGGTGGTAGGCTGCCCTGGGGTGGGCATCCTTGACACCCTCCAGGACCTAGTTTAGGGTCCCCCTCATTGCCTCCTTCTCTTTCAGTGCCCACAGATGCCCATGCCTAATCCGGTGTACCCAGTAAGTACCTGCTGGTGGGTGATGGACTTCCCCTTGAGGTGGGGTTCAGTGGCTGAGGAGGTCCTAGGGCAGCCAAAGGACCCCCAGCCTCTCTCCATTCATGCCTTCCGTCCATCTGTAGGAGGTCCCGGGCAGTACTACCAAGAGCCAAGTAACCTCCCTGTAAGTGGGAGGGTTGCGTGGCCATTTGGGGGTGGATGGCAAGAATTGGAGGGTGGTCAGAGAGACTGGATCCCCAGTTGTACTAATCCAGCACCTAGAGCTACGCCTGCATGTAGTAGGTGGGCCTAATATTTGCCGAATATTATAGAATAATAACTCTTCCTCACTTCACAGACCATGGAGGGACCCCCAACCTTCAACCCGGTAAGGTCTTTGGTGGGAGTTTAGGGTTCTGTGGTGGGCAGTTTGTGGGGAAGCAGGAATTGGTGGTGGGTCAGGGGTCCTGAACCATGGGGAGCCCTGAGAAGGTAGGAAATAGAGTGGGCAGAGGGTGTTTGGGGTAGGAGGTGGGTGGGGAGAGGGTGAAGTTGGTGGTCAGAGGGGGTGGAGGTTGGGGGTTTGGGACATTTCCCAGGACAAGTGAGAGCCCCTCTCTGAAAATTTGTCCCTGCCTCTGGCTTCTGGGGACCTGAGAGATGATGGGACACCATGTTCTCTTCCCACAGCCTGTGCCATTTAATGGGAGACTGCAAGGGGGGCTTACAGCCCGAAGAACCATTATTGTCAAGGGCTACGTACCCCCCACAGCCAAGAGGTACGGAATCTAGATTGAGGTGTGAATCCTTGGTCCTCCACATCCCTCAGTCCTAGGAGTCTGAGCCCTCAGCCTCCTCCTCTATTGGAGACCTGGGAATCCAGTCCCCAGTCCCCTCCTTCCTTGGGGAGCAAAGCGCTCCCCCACCTCCTCCCCACCCATCTTACTCCTACCTTTCTCTCTGCCCCCAGCTTTGTCATCAACTTCAAGGTGGGATCCTCGGGGGACCTGGCTCTGCACATTAACCCCCGGCTGAATGAGGGCACCGTGGTTCGGAACAGCTTTCTGAATGGCTTGTGGGGAGCCGAGGAAAGGAAGGTCTCCAACAACCCATTTGGTCCTGGACAGTTCTTTGATGTGAGTCTGGGGTCTCTTTCCCTGCTTCCCTCCAAAGCCTCTGTCCTGGCCCTGGCCTCATGCCCGCCCCTCTCTCTGCAGCTGTCCATTCGCTGTGGCATGGATCGCTTCAAGGTGTACGCCAACGGCCAGCACCTCTTCGACTTCTCCCATCGCCTTTCGGCCTTCCAGAGGGTGGACATGGTGGAGATCCAGGGTGATGTCACCTTGTCCTATGTCCAGATCTGATCTATTCCTGGGGCCATAACCCTTGGGAACACAGAGGAAGATCCTGTAGGACTCCTTTCTAAGCCCCTAATAAAATGTCTGAGGGTGTCTTGTGAGTGTACATGACCCCATTCGCCTCCCTCACTGTTCCTTCCTTCTTGGTTCAATCATGCACTGTCCATTCAGCCATCCAATCATCTGTCCATCCATCCTCTCATCATAATAAATCTAGGGCTTTATGTGTATGGACCTATTCACTCCTCACAATGCCAGGAGGTAGGAACTATTATTATTTTCCATCTGTAAATGATGAGGAGACAGGCAAAGAAAAATAAAGCTGTTGCCCAAGGTCACAGAGTCCATAAATGGCAGAACCAGGATCCAAATCGAGGTGGTCTGGCTCCCAAGGCTACGTGCTCAGCCACTATACAGCCTGTTGTCCCATCCACCCTGCATCCATCCAACCAAAATTCCATATACCCATTCAACATCCAACCATCTAGCCACTCACCAATCCATCTATCTGTCTGTTTGTCCAGCCATCTTTTCATCCATCCCTTCATCCATCCACCTATCCATTCATCCTTCCATCCATCTATCTCGTCATCCATCAATCTTTCCAAACATTCATCCAAGCATATGTTCATCCATCCATCTAAACATTCAACAATCCATCCACTCTACCTCTCCATTTTAGCTGTTTGTTCATCCATTCATCATCCAGCTGTTCACCCATCCATCTGACCATCCATCCATTCAAACATCTAACTACTTATTTATTAGTCCATATGTCTACTCACTCAGCCATCCTTACATCCAAATTTCATTCATCCTTTCATCTCTTCACTCCCTCCTTCATTTGTCCATGCAGTTCTCTGCCTTCCAGCACATCCATCCATGCATCCATTTGTCCATTTTTTATCTATCCAGTCATCCATTCTTCTCTTCATGATCTATTCCTCCATCCATTTCCAATTATTTATCCATCCATTTATCTCTTCATCTGTCCACTAACCATGTGTCATTCATTCAAACATCCTTTTATCATCATCTTTGTGTTGATTTAATAATTTGTTCATTTATTTACACTTTCATGCATCCATTTATTCACTCTTATTCATTCACTCACTCGCTTGTTCACATATCCAGTCATTTGTCACTGTCTGTTCAATTACTCATTCAGTTTATTGTCTCATTCATTCACCTAGTCTAGTTCTTAAACAGTCCTACGTTGCAATCCCCTGGGGAGCTTTTAAAAAATATTGATACCTGACCCCAACCCAGACCATGATTAGGTTAAACCACAAAAATGCCATTTTTGTAGGTTAAAAGTGGTTAAATATCAATAATTTCATATGTTCTAGCCTAGTAAATCTGTAGTGGGTCCTGGGCATCAATATTTTCATTGAGTTCTCTAAATGATTCTATGGATTTGTCAAACATTGATCAAAGATGTTCTGGGGGCCCTCAGACCCTGGATGGCTGCTGAGGAGGTCAGGAAGGGAGGAGGGCTGACCTGGGCAGCCTCCAGTCTGAGGCAGTCTTCTCCTTCTGGGCTCCCTCCTCCCTTACTTAACAGTCACTGCCCAGGGATGGCTGTCAGGAGATACATCAGTCACGAGCCTAGAGGGACACAGGGAGAGGGTCCCCCAGAGAGCTGGAGAGGTCATGTTTAGTTTTCTATCACTGCTGCAATATGTTTGAAGAAATAATGGCTGAAAACTTACCCAATTTTATGAAAGACATTAGTTTCTAGATCCGAGAAGCTCAATGAACTGCAAGTAGGATAAATACAAAGAGATCCATACCGAGACCCATCATAGTTGAACTGCTGGAAGAAAACCAAAAAAAAAAAGACAAAAATTTGAAAGCTATAAGTGAAAAACAACTCTTCATGTACAGGGGAAAGCAGTACGATTCACAGCTAAATTTTCATAGAAACAATGAAGGCCAGAAGGCAGTTGAATGATTTATTCAAAGTGCTAAACAAAAGAAAACTGTCAGTAATTCTATACTCGACAAAACTATATTTAAAAACTGAAGGCAAACGTTAAGAAGAAAAAAAAAACCAACAAAAAACTGAAGGCAAAAGAAAAGTATTCTGAGATAGACAAAAACTGAGAATTCATTGCTAGCAGACCTCCCTGTAGGGAATACTAAAGGAAGTCCTTCACATTGAAAGAAAATGACATCAAATCCACAGGAAGAAATAAAGAATCCTAGAAATTATGAATATGTGGATAAATATTTTTCAAAATTATATAAATAAAATTTCTTTTATTTTTTCTTCTATTTTCTTTAAAAATGTGATTGTAGAAGTGAAAATTATAACACTATATTGTAGAGTGTATAACATATATGAATGTGACATATATAACAACAGTAGCACAAAATAAGGTGGGAAATGGAGATATATTGGAGCAATGCTGCTATATTTTACTGGAATTAAATCTGTATTAACATAAATTTGACTGTGATCATTTACAATGTATATAGTCATCCCTAGAGTGACCATTTAAAAACCAGCTTTCAAAATATACAGTTTAAAAAGAAACAACAGAGGAATTTAAATGGTATACTAAAAATTGTTTAACACAAAGGCAGGTAGTGAAGGACTAACAGAGTAAAAACAAATAGCAAGATGGCAGCCATGAAGCCAACTATATCAATCACGACATCAAGTGCGAATGAAATAAACATTCCAACCAAAAGTCAGAGATCAGGGCTTCCCTGGTGACGAAGTAGTTAAGAATCCGCCTGCCAATGCAGGGGACACGGGTTCGAGCCCTGGTCCGGGAAGATCCCACATGCCGCGGAACAGCTAAGCCCGTGCACCACAACTACTGAGCCTGTGCTCTAGAGCCCGCGTGCCACAACTACTGAAGCCCACACGCCTAGAGCCTGTGCCCCGCAACAAGAGAAGCCACCACAGTGAGAAGCTGGCACACCGCAACTAGAGAAAGCCCACGCGCAGCAACAAAGACCCAACGCAGCCAAAAATTAAAAAAAAAAAAAAAAAAAAAAAAAGTCAGAGATCGTCTGTGGTGGTCAGCTTCCAAACTGGCCTCCAATGATATTCACACCCTTGTGTGAACCCCTCCCAAATGGTACCAGGGTTGGTATGTGTGACTACGTTTCATCAAGAGAATATGGCAGAACTGATAGTATGTCACTTCTCAGACTGGGATATAAGAGACACTACAGCTTCTGTCTTGGCTTGCTCTCTTGCTCTCTCATTTCTCAATGACTCCCCCGGGAGGAGTCAGTAACTTCTTGAACAGTCCCACGTAAGTGTTCATGTGACAAGAAACTGAAAACTCCTGCCAACATCCATGTGTGTGAGCCCTCTTAGAAGAAGCTCCTCCAATCCCAGTCAAGCCTTTAGAGCAGGGGTTGCAGACTTTTTCTATAATGGTCACATAGTAAATATGTTAGGCATTGTGGGTGACCCAGTCTCTGTTGCAGCTCCCGAACTCCACGGGTGAAGCACAAAAGCAGCCAGTAGGCTATACATAAATGAAAGAGCATGGCTGTGTCCCAATAAAACTTATTTATGGACACTGAAATTTGAATTTCGCATCATTTGAAGTGTTAAGGAATGTTATTCTTCTTTTCATTTTTTTTCAGCTATTTTAAAATGTGAAAAACATTCTTAGATTGTGAGCCTTACTAAAACAGGTAATGGGTGGGTTTAACCAACAGCCATAGTTTGCCAAAACTTCTTTCGGGTGCTAGCAACTTTACTTATAGTTTGACTGTAACTGCATGAAAACTCAGCACCACAAGCTAGTTAAGCCACTCCTAGGTTCCTAACTTCAGCAACTGTAAGACAATAAATATGTGTTATTTTCTGATGTTACTGGGATAATTTGTTATGAAGCTACAGAGAATAATACATTTTCAGCCTGGATAAGAAAACAAGACCCAAGTATATGCTATCTACAAAAGACACACTTTAGATCTAAGACATAAATAAGTTGAAGGTAAAAGGATGAGAAAAGAAGTACTATGCAATCAGTAACCATAAGAGAGTAGAAGGACAAAATTAGTATCAGACACAATAGATGTTAAAAGAAATTTTACTAGAGACAAAGGACGTTTCATCATGATAAAAGGGTCAATACATCAAATATACACATCAAACTATGCACATATATTGCTAAGTGACAAAAAAGAGGTGAGTAGGTGAAAGTTGCTCAATTTTATGCAAGGAGGGAAAAAAATTGCATATACATGTGTTTAGAAGTGCAGAGAGTTTTGGAAAGATACACAAGAAATAAAGACACGGGTAACAGAAGTTTGCTCTTATAAAGGAGGACTTTCATATACATATTTTATATATTTATAGTTCTTTTTATTTTGAAATGACTAACACAGAAAGTTGTAAGTACAGTACAAACATGTTTTTCCCTACACTCATTTGAGAATAAGTTGCCAACATGCTTCCTAATCACCTTCAAATACTTTATTGTGTATTTCTACAAACGAGAACATCCTCTTGCATGTCCACTGTAAGGCAACAGTGAGAATCAGGAAATTAACAGATGGATAACAGATTAACAGATGGATAACTACCGTAATTAACAGATTAATAGATGGATAACTACCATAATTAACAGATTAACAGATGGATAACTACCATCTATTCCGAGACCCCAACCACCTTTACCAGTTGTCCCAACAACTATATTTTCCACTGCATACTTTGAAATTTGTACTGTAGGTATATCTTTAAATTAATATATATTTTTAAAATTATATATATTAAAAATTATATATATATTAAAAGTGATATTATATATATAAAATTCCTTTAACACGCAAATAAAAATAAACATAATGAGCCCTGGGACCAGGGGAATTCAGACTTTCCCGGGTCCTCCAGTGGGAGAGGGTGTCCTTCATTCCACGACCCACCCAGAGATACACTCTCAAGGGCCGGGCATGGGGGTGAGGTGGCTTCAGCCGAAGGGTCTCAAGGGGCAGAAAAACGGGTCCAGAAAAAGCTCAAGTCTCGCGGCAGGGTTTGGTCTTCCCACCACCCTAGCTGTTTCAGGTTCAGTCGGCAAGCAGCCCCACCTTGCTGAGCCTCCGTTTTTAAACTGCAACTTCTCCAGCGGCCCAAGGGAAGGGGGGAGATCTGTCTGTCACACTTTGGCCGGAGTCCGGGCCGGAAGCCTGAGGTACATCCGCCAGGGGTGCGGATCCGGACTTTCGGAGACCCGGGCCCAAACCCACTGTGAGCTGCTGGCACGCTGCCCGCCCCCCCCCCTCCCCGGCCTCCCCCGGCTCCATCCGCAGCTGCGAACCAGGGCCGCTGCGAGCGCCTCGCTGAGGGTGCGAGGCTGGGGGCGCTCGCTTGGTCCCGGCTCCCCCGCCAACCACAGCTATTTAAGGGCGACCCAGCGACCCCCAGAAACCAGAAAATCCCCACCTGGCGGTCGGGGGTGACTGGGCGTCTGTATGTACCCAACTCCCCCTACCCCCTAGAATCTCGGGGAGGGCCGGGGTCTCGGGGCCGTCGGGCGAGCCCAGATGGACGAAGTGTGTGAACACGCTCGACGGCAGCGGAGACACAGGAGCCCGGCCGTTCGCTTTCCCCGTCTTCTCCGCGGGGAGGCTGCAGCTTCAGTGCGTGTCTGCCCCGGGGCGCGACCGTCGGAGGCCTGTCCTGACTCGTGAACAGATGGGAGGCAGGCGAGGCCCGGATCTGCCTCCAAGCCCCATCCCGCGCCACCCCGTCTACAGGTGCCAGTATGTAGGCGAAACCGGTGAGAGGCAAGAAGAGGGACACCGGCGCAGGGAGCCTGAGATTCACGCACCCGGGGTCTCCAAGGGACCTGTTTGCAGACGTACCGATTGGGGGGGTCCCTTACACCCAGGGAGCGGGCGCCAAGGGATGGCTTGGGCCCCTGCAACTTCCCTAAAGTCGCCCCCCACCGCATTACCACCTGGCTGCTTCGCAAAGTGCTGCAGGGGGGCAAGCCAAAGCCCCACCCCCGCCAGATCGTGACCCTCCTCAGGCCTCCAGGGACACAAAGTGCCCTCGGAGATCCAGGCCCGGACCCGCCCCGGCCACGCAATCGCTGTGTGACCCTTAGTCAGTGTCTTCACCTCCCTGAGCCTGCTATCCTCGTCTATGTGAAGGAGACACAGACACACAGGAGGCGCACAGACGAGAAGCTAAGACTTTATTTGCCACCCAAGACCCCTGCGCCCTGTCCCCACCAGCCCTCCTGGGAAGGCTCAGAAGATCTTCACCAAATCCAGCTGCACGTCCCCGCCCACCTCCACAAAGACCGCGCGCTCTGGTGGGAGCCGGTAGACAAAGTCGTGGTATACCGAGTCCTCGACCACAACCTGCAGGGGCGAGGAGACAGGGTTTAGGGTTCCCGAGGCGACTGCGGGGTCATTCCCGACTCGTACCCACGCTGCGTGACCTCGTCACCCACGCAACCCCGCATTAAGGAAAAGGGCTACTCTTGATTCTAAGCCCTTGCTGTGAGGATTCAATGAGTTCATTGTTGGCACGGGAGTGCTTTTTAAGCTTTGGCGGTGGATGTGGTCTCCACGGTGCCCGCGTCCACCGCCTCACTGTGACGCACAGATTGAAAGTGGAGAACGGCCTGGTTGGTGGAGGGTCTACAGCGACCACTCCCTGCTGGGACTTATTTTGGGTCCTGTCTCCCAACCCAGCCATCCCCCTGCCCCAGAGCCGCTACGTCAGACGCCAGTGGACAGGGAAGAGGGTCCGGGATGTCCACGCCTCCCTCCTGGACACCCACCCTTTGGGCTCTTGCTCTCGCGTCCTTGCCACCGCCATACGCCTGCCTTCTAGTGCGCTTGCGCCACGGGAGGTGAGGGACTGGGGACGCCCTGCCCAGCCTTGGCCGCGCCTTTGCTCCCCACCTCCGCCAAGGGCCTTCCTGGCCTTGCCAAGGGCCTTCCTGGCCTTGCCAAGGGAAGAGACCTGGGTGTTGGCGGCCACCCCTGTGGCAGAGACGCACCTTGAAGCCTTTTCTGCTGGCGATGAGGAGCAGGTCGAAGGACTGCCCACGCTGGAAGGGAATGCCTAAGCCACGCTCCTCCGAGCCCCAGGCACCACACTCCAGGCTGTTGAAGACCACCGAGGATTCATCCAGCCGGGGGTTGAAATGCAGGACGGTCTCACTATCCGGCCCGTCATTGCACAGCAGGTTTATGTAGAACCTGGTAGGTGGCGGATGGGAGGGGGCGTCGGAGAAAGGACTTCCCGATTGCCAGAGCACATCCAAGTTTACAGGGACCCGAGAGCCACACGCCAGTGAAGGAGGGGTGGTGGACTGGGGGCCAAGGAGCCCAGATCGCAGGACATCCAGAAACCAACTGGGGACCTGGACACACATCCACCTAGGCGAGGGGCACTGTACTATGGCCTGGGTCCCCCTCATTTCCAGAGTCTGGGAGTTGCCAAGGAGTCATGGTCCTGAAGACCAGGGTGCTCCTGGTTCCCAAGTGTTCTCCTGTTCCCAACCAGAGTGCTCCTGATCCCCCAATGCCCAGAGGGCTGGGGACAATACCAGGGACCCCAGTATTCCCAGGCATCGTAGATTCCCAGAAATCCTGAAGCTCCCGACCCAGGAAGTCATAGGTTTGATTGCTGAGGCCTCCCAGGTGCCCAGGGCACCTCTGACTCACAGGCTGTTTTTCCACAGTTGCTTCAGATTCAGACTGGAAGTCATAGGATTATAAGTAAGAACCTTGGATTGCCCTGGATCCCCCAGATTCTTAGAAGGATGCAGGGACCCCAGGTACACTGTCCTGGGACAAATGAGTGAAGACATCAGATTCCAGAAGGTGGGAAATAGCCTGGGGATTCCAAGATCCTGGTGGGCAAAGTTGGCCTGGGGCTTCGTTCTCTGGGCCGTAAGAAGTGGGGTCAGCTGAGCCTGGAGACCTCCCACCCCTTACCGCTGAGGCTTGGGGGTCTCACCTGTCAGCCCCGGTGTGGACAACACCACGAACAATCATCACGGTGCCGGCTCCGAAGCCATCGGGCACCGAGGTCTTGTAGGGCACTTTCTGCAGCAGCAGGAGTGGGGGCCAAAGTGGATCAGGGAGGCAGAGGAGAGAGACAGATGGGTCAGCGCCGGGGAGAACATGACCAGGACCCAGACCAGCAGAATCAGAGAGAAGAAAGGGCACAGAGGCAAAGGAAAGAGAGCCAGGCGTAGGGAAAGGGTTGGAGAGCGGAACACAAAGAATCAACAGGAAGATATTCAGAGAGGTAGAAAGTAAGGGGGAAACACCAAGGGGGAGATGGGAGCATGGGATGGATTGGGTCAACCCAGAAACAACAGCCCAGAACGTCATAGCACGCCCGAACACCCACTTTCTCCTTGAAACAGGAGACCTCAGCCAAGGCCCAGCCCCTACCCCATTCCGGTGCAGCCTTCGGTCCAAAACCTCCCCACCTCCACACCCCCGAAGCACCCACAAATCTCCCTACCATGGCTGGGAACAGCGGACAGGCAGTGGTGGTGGTGGGTATGGCTGCTGGGACCTTAAGTAAAAGCAGGGCGTGGCTGGCCCTGGTGACTCACCATCACCCCTTTCCACACCCACCACCCACACCTGGCACAGACCCTGGCCCTGGGGCCATGCTGGCCAGCACCCTCCTTCTAGGGCCTCTGACACCCCTGCAATCCCTGAGTATTCCCAGGTGTACGGTCCCTCTCCTCTGAGCTAATAATGATAGGAACAGTTAACAGTAATAATAATAATAACATTATAAGGACTTCCCTGGCGGTACAGTGGTTAAGAATCCACCTGCCAGGGGAGAGGACACAGGTTCGATCCCTAGTCCAGGAAGATCCCACATGCCTCAGAGCAACTAAGCTCGTGCACCACAACTACTGAGCCTGCGCTCTAGAGCCTGTGAGCCACAACTACTGAGCCTGCGTGCCACAGCTACTGAGCCCGTGTGCCACAACTATTGAAGCCCGCGGGCCTAGAGCCCGTGCTCTGCAACAAGAGAAGCCACCGCAATGAGAAACCCGTGCTCGCCACAGCTAGAGAAAGCCTGTGTGCAGCAACGAAGACCCAACGCAGCCAAAAATAAATAAATAAATTTATTTATTAAAAAAAAAAAACATCAGTGAAGGCTCATTGAGCCACCATCCCTCCAGCCCTACCTTCCTGGTGCCTGGCAGAGAGAAAACACTCTCATGCCCATTTCATCATGGAAAACTCGAGTCCTGAGAGGCTAAGCTGTGGGCTGCAACTCTGGACCCTCTCTCCCAGGTTAGGACCTGCTGACTAGGGCTAAGGATGTGTCTGCACTGAAATTCCAGTTTATGCTTCTGTAATATAATAATAACCATGGCACCAACAATAATAATAGAAAAGGGAGCTCAGAGGGGCAGGATATTTTGCCTGATGGTCAAGGCTGTCTCCTTGGTGCCTAGTGCAGTGCCTGGCACACGTAAGTACTCTGTAAATATGGGTGAAAGAAGGAATAAAAGATAACACAGCTGCCATTAACGAAGCCTCCGGCCTTTCTAGCATGTGCGAGAGACCGCTGATCTCAGATAGGCCACTGAGGGAGGGCCATTGATCCCCCTTATTTGACAGATAAGGAAACTGAGGCTCAGAAATGAGAAGCAGTTTGCCCAAAAAACACAGCTGGGCAGAACCACGGGGACTGTGTCTCTGGCTTTCTTGATCTCTGGAAGTTGCTCTCTGGTTTATTCTGTCTCCAGGATGCCCTAGTCTCTCTGACTCTCTGTCTCTCTGGCTGTCCTGTGTCTCTGTCCCCCCGCCCCCCGACGTGTTCCTGTTTCTCTCCTTCGAGTCTCTCTCCCTCCTCCTCCCAGAACCCTTCCTCTCTCCCATCCGATGTTCAGGACAAGGGGGCGGGGAAGGAGGGGTGTCCTAGGACCCGCCCCCCAGCCAGACCAAGGAAGAGAAAAAAGTGGGACCCTCCACCCAGGCCCATTTCCACTCCCCACAGCCCAAAACTCCAGAAGAGGAATCCAGGTATGAAGGGTGGGGTCAGAGGGAGAATGCTGAAAGAGGGTTCTGGAAGACAGGGAACGGGCAGGTGGGGGAGCTGGGCAGAAGCCCCTCCTAGCAGCCCCCTCTCCGTTTCCACCGCCCTACTCCCCGCACCCCACCCCCATCGGCGCCCCACCCGGCAGAGGGAGAAGAGGCCTGGGGCAGAGCCAGGAACGGAAGCTCTGGGTGGAGACAAGCAGACTCAGAACCTGGGCCACAGCCTCGCGGGCGTCCCAGCCTCCCTCCAGGCCCCTGACCACGCAGCTAGGGCAGTTGGAGGAGCCAGGGCCTCGGAGAGGGAGGCTGGGCAGCTGCATTTAGGCCTTTCGTTGGGGGCTGCAGGCACCCCCATTTGGCAGAGGAGAAAGCAGGCTTAGAGAGGGCCAGCCTCTCACCAAGGCCTCACAGCAAGGACGGGCCAGGGCCTGGGCTGGAGCTGCTCTGTGTGCCAAGGGCACCTCATCGGAACTTTCAATAGAGAGGACAGTGGGGTCTGAGGTGGTACCACCAACATCTACTCGGGTGGAGAGTTTCCCAGGATGATGGACTCCATTACTCTGATCACTAAGGGTGACCCTTTTCTATCCCTCATTCTGTATATTGCTGTGTATCCCACTAGCTCATCTTTTCCCTGATTTCTTCATTGTGGTGGGATATTTCTCCACATGCTTCCGCCCTGCAAGTCCTGACTTGACCTGGATGTTTGGCCAAATGTTTGCATTCAGTCTGTTACCAGTTTGATTGCTAGTTCATTTCTCAGAAGTCAGATATGGGCGTCCTGGATGGATTCTTATTCATTTGTGTTGATTATCTTCGATCAGTTCTGGAATAATATGCTTAGGAGCATTTTTGTTTCACCTCTAAATAAGTGGTGGATGTCCTTATTTCCCAATACTCTTTTTGTTTCCTCGAGCTGTAGGTCACGCTCGTAAATCATCCAGGTTTTAGCAGAACACTTCCATGAGCCTTGACAATATACAGACCTGGGCAACCACCACCCCAACCAAGTTTTAGCCCCTGAAACAGCCAGTCCCCCTCCACCTGCCCCAGGAAACACTGTCACTCCTCAGCATTTAAGAGCCACCAAGTTCATTTGCCATGAAAACAAAGAGAGGGCTGCCCAGCGGGCGGAGTTTGCTGGCTTTCCCCTCCTTCAGAAGTAACTGGGGCGAAGAGTACGAAGTGTACCACGGTGTTTGTAGGAATTGAAAATCCCAGGCTCTGTCCATGTCAGCTTCTTGGAGACTTTGGGTTGGTTTTCATATACAGTGAAGATAATTCAGGGGCTGGATTGGTTTTGTAAATTCGTTTACCAATGAGGAAAATGACATGTTTTAAAAATCTGACCTTTTTTTTTTTTCTTGGCCCTGCTGTGCTTGACTTGTGGGATCTTTTTCCCCTGATGAGGAATTGAACCCGGGCCCTCGGCAATGAAAGCACCGAGTCCTAACCACCGGACCACCAGGGAATTCCCCAAAATGTGACTTTTTCTTAAGCTAGGAAGTCCACTGGAAACCTTACAGTTTTATTGATAAATATAGTAAATTGTATCAACTCAATCACTTGCTAAGGAGAAGCAGTTGCTGTCATATTTGGTTCCATTGATCAACTGAGTTCATTAAACCCCTTTAAACATTTTAATCAGAATGTGGGATTTTGACATGTTGAGTTTTAAGTATTTCCACTGTCTCTCCAAGTCCTAAGTAACCTTGTACATTTCCATCTTGCAGTGTGAAAACACTGATTTGCTGTTTCTCCTCCTCTTCTGCCTTCCTTTCCTTCTTCTGCTGAGCACTTGGGTGCTCCAGCTGTTATGCTGGTGAGTAAGTGCTGCCTCTGGGGGGTGGGGGGCCCACAGGGTGGGGTGAGGGGGCTGAGGGGGCACCCCTCCCCCAGGGCTGGGTCAGCTGGGGTGTCAGAGGGAGCCGGGGAGGAGGGCGCTCAGCAGAGGCTGGCCCTCAGGAGGGGGGCGAGGAGGGCGGCGGGACAGAGGGGAGCGCAGCCCCAACGTGGGAGGAGGTGTCTGGGCAGGGGTGAGGGTCCCTGAGAGGTGCTGGAGCCCAGCCCGGGCGGGGGGCTTCCCCGTGGGGAGGAAATGCCGTGGGGGTGTCAGCGATGGAAGGAAGTCCAGAGCTGCTCTCTCCCTGTCAGAGGAGGGACGTACAGATGTGCACCAAAGAAATGGGCTGTGACCCCTGTGACATCGGACTGGAAATGGAGGTGTCCGTGTGAGCTAATAATTACATGATTAAATTTATGTTAGTATTTTTAGGTGTGATTTGTACTGTGGTTATATAGGAGAATTATGCTTCAAAAATGCACACTGAAGGGACTTCCCTGATGGTCCAGTTTAAGACCCCGCACTCCCAATGCAGGGGGCCCGGGTTTGATACCTGGTCAGGGAACTAGATCCCCCCTGCTGCAACGAAGACCTGGTGCAGCCAAATAAATTTTTAAAAAATGCACACTGAAGTATTTAGGGGTGAAGTGTCATGATGTCTGCAACTTGCCTTCCAATGGCTCCCAGAGAGAAATGGCAGATGTGGGAAATATGAACGCACCTGGGAGCCTAGATGACGTCTCTGCAGGTGTTCGTTGTCCTCTTCTTTTAACTTTTCTGTAAGTGTGAAAATTTTCAAAATGGTGGGGGAATAAATCAAACTTGGGGTTCTGACGTTACAGAATCCGGGCTACCGTGGTTCCCAAAAAGAGCATCCTCTCCAACATCCTTACCCCCCAGATGAGGCCTTGGAAAGCAGTGGAGACAAGAAGAACCTCCCTGGAGGCAGAACCAGAACCAGTCTTTGATCTTCATGTCCAGTGGGCTTGACCTTTGCTATGGACCAGTGTCTGCTGCACGTTGCCCTGTTTCCCGTTTCCTGAATAAGAATGCCTTCACCTTAGTTTATTGGGTGTCTAGGGCCAGCCTTGGCTGGGCGTGACAAAGAGGACTGTGTGTGTCTTCCACCAAAATCCTGGCCTCTGGGCTGGACACAGTAACCAGATGGGCGCTTAGGGTTGTCTCCATTGGAAGAGGAGGTGAGTGGTCTGGGTAGGGGAAGAAGAGGACAGATGAATATTATTGTAGACAAAGGGGTGGCCTGTAACAGGGAGCACCAGCTGACCATCCAATACCCACTGTCACTTTCTTTCTTAATCAGACTCCTGACTCAGTCCAGGATGGCCATGTGGCTGTTGCATTTCCCCGGGTTCCAGTTACTTTTGTTGTGAAGCCAATTACCCCAACGCTTTGCGGCTTAAAACAGCCATAGTGTGTGTGTAGGCTCATGGCTTCTGTAGGTCAAGGGTTCGGACAGGGCACAGAGGGAATGGCTTGTCTTAAGGTTCCATGATATCTGGGCAACCTCTGTTACTACGGGGCTGGGATCATCTGGGTGACCTGCACACAGCCTTCCTAGGGAGCCTGTGCATCTTCAGAGTAGCCAGACTTCCTTCACGGCAGCTCAGGGCTCCAAAAGCCAGTGCCCTTTCAGCTCACCAGATGAAAGCTGCCTCCTCTTTTCTAACCTGCTCTGGGAAGTCATGCTAAATCTCTTCATGCTACATTCTATTTCTTATGAGTGAACAACTGAGGTTGGCCTGCATTTAAGCCTCCACTTCATGGTAGCAGAAGTGCCAAAGAATTGGTGGAGGTATTTTTGGTATTAATTTCATACTTTTGTTATTTTTTTTATGATTTAATTTAATTTTTATTTTTTTTGGCTGTGTTGGGTCTTCGTTGCAGTGCGCGGGCTTCTCATTGCACTGCGGTGGCTTCTCTTGTTGCGGAGCACGGGCTCTAGGTGCGCGGGCTTCAGTAGTTGCAGCACGCGGGCTCAGTAGTTGTAGCTCGCGGGTTTAGTTGCCCCACGGCATGTGGGGTCTTCCCGGACCAGGGATCGAACCTGTGTCTCCTGCACTGGCAGGCGGATTTTTAACCACTGCGCCACCAGGGAAGTCCCTTGTTATTTGTTATTTGTTATTTGTTATTTGTTATTTGTTATTTTTAAAACTAATTTTTTATTTTTAAATGATTTATTTGCAACACAGCCCAGTCCCCATCATTTCAATACAGCTAAACATGCTAAGTTTAATTAATTAATTAATTTATTTATTATTTTTGGCTGTGTTGGGTCTTCGTTTCTGTGCAAGGGCTTTCTCTAGTTGTGGCGAGCGGGGCCACTCTTCATCGCGGTGTGCGGGCCTTTCACTGTCATGGCCTCTCTTGTTGTGGAGCACAAACTCCAGACGCGCAGGCTCAGTAGTCGTGGCTCACGGGCCCAGTTGCTCCGTGGCATGTGGAATCTTCCCAGGCCAGGGCTCGAACCCGTGTCCCCTGCATTGGCAGGCAGATTCTCAACCACTGCGCCACCAGGGAAGCCCCCCTTGTTATTTTTTAATCAACGTTATTCATGCACATAGTCTACAGATTCAAATAGTGGGTAAACAACATCTTTCCTCCCACCCATCTGTCCACTTCTCCAGCCCAACATAGCTTTTTAAAAAAATGATTATTATTATTTTGGCCTCGTCGTGCATGCGGGATCTTAGTTCCCCAACCAGGGATCAAACCCGTGCCCCATGCAGAGGAAGTGCAGAGCCTTAACCACTGGACCAGCAGAGAAGTCCCCTGGTGGGTGTATTTTAAAACCACTACATCCACTTCCCTTTGCAACCACAGGTAGCTAAATGCATGTAAGTGGATATTCTGTGTGGGGCTTCTGGAAAGTTCTTTGCAGGAAACTGACCCAGCAGCAGAAGAGCCATTTGACCCTCCACCTTCCTCGTCCTTCCTGTCTGAAACATACCATGATCAGAAATTTTGGTCAGGAAGTAAAACCTGTACCTGCAGACAGAATAATGTTCGTCGTGACCCAGAGGTTGTACTGAGTCCTCTTTCTCTCCAAGTTTAATATGGCCAAAAATATACATGCATAACATTTAAAGACACAGTTTTACAAACTTGTGGTGAAAAAACAGTAGTTTTCTCCCCACCCACCTCCTCATTTCCCCTTCAGGAGAGGCAAAGCAATTTTAGCTGGATCTTTCCCTCCATAGCTGTAAATAATCTACTTATTGCTACTTCTGGATCTTTCTGGTGGGGCGTTATGTACTGAGACTCCCACTTAAGAGGAAGAGGATGTAGCTTTCTTTCATTTCCTCACCTCCTCCCTCTCACTGTGTACATGTGCCCCCTTACTATTTACCAAGAGACTTACAAAGTCATTTTGGTTAGATCAGTGGTCAGCGTTTACATTCCTGTGACTCTGTTGGCACCATTCACCAGCCAGCCATGTGGTGTATCCGTGAAGGGTTCTCCTTTTTGCATATCTTTATGTTTTTCCTGGAGTTAATGATCATCCTATTTTGTATTTGTTTCGTTTTCTTTTATGAAAACGTACTCATATGTACTTCTTATGAACTGGAATCCTGAGTTCTCTGTCCCTTGACAAAATCTCTCAATACATTCAGATGCACCCAACTTTCTATTCGTTTCACTTTCGTGGAGATTTTGCCCCTAGCTGTCCTTTACGCCAGCCTTCCCTTTCCTTCCCAATGGAAAGGTGGTTGAAGCCCCCAGGTAGTTGTCTCTGTGTACAGCTGTCACCTCTCAGCCTCCCATTTTTTTTTTGTTTTTTAATTCAAGACCCATTTATTCTCTAGTTCAGCCCACATGGAGACACCCTCCTTGAAAAGGCGTTAAATCCTTCCATTCACTTTAAGACCTTGTGCTGAAAACACGTGTTCCAAGGTTTCAACTATGAGATCCACACTCTTAAAGCACTAATTCTTAAACCTCATCTAGATTTCTCCCCTTGGATGGGGGCAGATGACTCAAACACAGCGCAGAACAGCTCAGGACTGTGGGCTCTGCTCGCCCAGAAGACCTTGTAGCTTCCCTGACCACCCGGCTGGAGCCAGGATTAGGGCCCTGAGACGAGGGGCACCTGGTG
Organism: Eubalaena glacialis; assembly: GCF_028564815.1. Taxonomy (NCBI): domain Eukaryota; kingdom Metazoa; phylum Chordata; class Mammalia; order Artiodactyla; family Balaenidae; genus Eubalaena; species Eubalaena glacialis. The sequence continues at coordinate 56,030,827 of NC_083733.1, read as the reverse complement.
GGTTACCGCCACCGCAGATGGGACATGCTGCCTTCGGGCGCCTTCCTGCCACCACCGCCCCCAACTCCTGTCCTCTTCACTAGGCTGGCTGTCACCTTTAGTTTCCCTGGAGTTTGGGGCTTCCAGACGGTCTCTGCTCACACTTCTGTATCCCGCCTGCTGCCTCAGCACTGCTGAGCCACACCAAGGGGGAAAAGCACACAGAACTGCTTTTCAACACACCAACGTTCCACACCAAAGTTATTTTATAAGCCTGCAGGTTCTTTTTTATCACAGGACATTCCCAAGGCCGTGACTTGCCCCGGCTCCCCACTGCCCTTGCCAGCCCACTGGAGGGCCGAGGCCGAGGTGCTGAGTCGGGCACACCCCCTGGCACCCCTCTGGCGCGCTCTCCTGGAGAACTGAGGGCGGTGCCCTGGCCTCATCAGCAGCATCTGTCCCGAAGCCAGTCCTAGAGTGACAAGAGCCACGCCTGCAGGTCTCTTCCACTGACCAGCGTACAGGACCGAGCTGGGCCCACAGACCTTGGTCTGGACTGTGTCGGCTGGTCATTCTTGCCGAGGTTCACAGGCCAACAGCCGCTGTCCTCCCTTCCCTGCTCATCACCGCACCAGCGGGTCACTCCTACCTGCTGCTGTCACACGCCTGGCAACCTCGTGTTCCGGGGCCAGCCGAGAACTGAGACCCCAGCAGGCCCCTTAGTTCCCAATAGGCAAACTCCGCATCAAACTACTGCTGTCTAGCCGTGTTCTCGAGGCTTCAGAGCCGGGAAAGTGCGGAGAGCATAGCAAGCCGCGGAGCCTCCAGCCCCGGACCCGCGATGCTCCGCGGAGGCGCCGGAACCTCGCTGCATGCCACCCCCCAAAACAAGCGACCTCTGCGCCCACCTGTCTCGCGGACCTGGGCGCACCTCTGGCCACCGCGGCCCAGGACGGAGGCGCGGGGCTCAGCCGGCCGGCGGCAGGCGCTGGGGCGGGTGGGGACCCGGGCTCCATCCCCGAGGCAGCGTGGACCCGCCAGGCCCACCTCCGTTCCCTCTGCCCGGAAAGCCTGCCTCCCATTTTTTGTCTCACCTCCAGAAGCACCTGGTGCCATGGATTCCCGAGCTGTTTGGTGGTTCTGAATTCAATGAGTTTCTTCTATAGTTTTCCAACTCCAGCCTAGGATTCAATGTCTGGGGTTTACTAAGAGGTTACCACATATCCAGTACCTAAATTTGTCTTCGCTCTCCTTTTCTTTGTCCCTGAGGGTTTACAACTTTTAAAAATCCTTTAAAACATAGTGGTTAAGGGCCAGAGGCCTGGGATAATTTTTTTGGCGCTGCATTCCCTGACTACGTGATCTGAAGACAGTTGCTTTTCTCGTTATGTCAGTAAAACAGGGGTGACAGCAGTCCCTACCCCATAGATTCAATTAGATGACAGTGAGAAACTAAAGGGTGAATGTTGCTCAAGTGCCTAGAGCTGTGTGACACATACCAGGATATGCCATTTGCACGGGAGTAACTGCTGCTAGTGGGTTTAGGAAGGGAGCCACATTCAAATGACACATTCTCCAAGTTTGATGTGTCAGCCACATACATTCAGATGACATTTTTGCCTAACCAAACTTGATCTAGTATTTTGTCTAGCTGAGCCCCTTTCCTATTTTTCTTGCCTGGCATGGCTATAGATATTCAAATGACACAAAGGGTCCACACATCTTTTGTCTTGCCTGACTTTGTTTCTTTTTTTTAATTAATTAATTAATTAATTAATTAATTAATTTCTTTATCTTTGGCTGTGTTGGGTCCTTATTGCTATGCGCGGGCTTTCTCTAGTAGCGGCGAGCGGGGGCTACTCTTCGTTGCGGTGCACGGGCTTCTTATTGCAGTGGCTTCTCTTGCTGTGGAGCACGGGCTCTAGGCACGTGGGCTTCAGTAGTTGTGGCTCAGGGGCTCTAGAGCACAGGCTCAGTAGTTGTGGCGCACGGGCTTAGTTGCTCCGCGGCATGTGGGATCTTCCCGGACCAGGGCTCGAACCCGTGTTCCCTGCATTGGTAGGCGGATTCTTAACCACTGCACCGCGAGGGAAGTCCCTGTATACACATTTAAATGTTTTCCGTGATCCTGGAGCCCTCATAAGGAAATAAACGCAAAGAAACAGCTAAACCTTCAAGCTAAGAACAATAAAAGCAATTGTGGAAAAGTAACTAATATGTGGGGAGGCTAAAGGAAGATAAGAATTGTTTTAACAAGGCCTGTTTTTATTGAACTCTGTAGGTCTCAGCTTGCTGATAAAAATGTTACTTTCCTTGGGTACAAGTAGGGTGTCTTTCACGTAGTAGTTTTTATCTCCTGTTTTCAGGAGAAAAGGGGAGATTAGAACGCCCTTCCTGTATTTGCTGCTTTTCAAGTGCTTTTAGCTCAAAATAATCCTCATGCCAAAGGGGCATATTCTGTTGGTGGTGGTGGTGTTTAATATTTATTTATTTAGGCTGTGCCAGGTCTTCACTGTGGCATGCGGGATCTTCGTTGCAGCATGCAAACTCTTAGTTGTGGCATGCGGGATGTTCGTTGCAGCATGCAAACTCTTAGTTGTGGCATGCGGGATCTGGTTCCCTGACCAGGGATCGAACCCAGGCCCCCTGCATTGGGAGAGTGGGGTCTTACCCACTGGACCGCCAAGGAAGTCCCAAAGGGTAATATTTTGGGTGGCATATTTGTCACCCTTCAACACACACACACATATTTACATCCATCTTTCTTTCTCTTTTATGTGTATATAATACTCATCAGTCACAGAGGGCAAGTATGACTCCACTCATACAAGGTACCCGGAACAGTCAAATTCGCGGAGACAGGAAGTAGCATGGTGGTGGCCAGGGGCTGGGGACAGGGGAACAGGGAGCCAGTGTTTAGTGGGTACAGGTTTCAGTCGGGGAAGGTGAAAAAGTTCTGGGGATGGATGGTGGTGAGGGTTGCACAACAATGTGACTGTACTTGAGGCCACTGAACTGTACATTTAACACAGGGTTACAATGGTAAATTCCATGGTTTTCTATTTTAACACAATTTAAAAAAACTTTTAAAAATAATCTTCTCCAGAAAAACCCCAACTCATGCAATCGTTACTTCAAACGGATACTTCCAATTCCAGTCCTCCTCTTCTGCCTTCCTTTCCTTCTTCTGCTGAGCACTTGGGTGCTCCAGCTGTTATGCTGGTGAGTAAGTGCTGCCTCTGGGGGGTGGGGGGCCCACAGGGTGGGGTGAGGGGGCTGAGGGGGCACCCCTCCCCCAGGGCTGGGTCAGCTGGGGTGTCAGAGGGAGCCGGGGAGGAGGGCGCTCAGCAGAGGCTGGCCCTCAGGAGGGGGGCGAGGAGGGCGGCGGGACAGAGGGGAGCGCAGCCCCGACGTGGGAGGAGGTGTCTGGGCAGGGGTGAGGGTCCCTGAGAGGTGCTGGAGCCCAGCGGGGGCGGGGGGCTTCCCCGGGGGGAGGAAATGCCGTGGGGGTGTCAGCGATGGAAGGAAGTCCAGAGCTGCTCTCTCCCTGTCAGAGGAGGGACGTATAGATGTGCACCAAAGAAATGGGCCGTGAACCCTGTGACATCGGACTGGAATTGGAAGTATCCGTTTGAAGTAATGATTGCATGAGTTGGGGTTTTTCTGGAGAGGATTATTTTAAAAAGTTTTTTTAAATTGTGTTAAAATAGAAAACCATGGAATTTACCATTGTAACCCTGTGTTAAATGTACAGTTCAGTGGCCTCAAGTACAGTCACATTGTTGTGCAACCCTCACCAGCATCCATCCCCAGAACTTTTTCACCTTCCCCGACTGAAACCTGTACCCACTAAACACTGGCTCCCTGTTCCCCTGTCCCCAGCCCCTGGCCACCACCATGCTACTTCCTGTCTCCGCGAATTTGACTGTTCCGGGTACCTTGTATGAGTGGAGTCATACTTGCCCTCTGTGACTGATGAGTATTATATACACATAAAAGAGAAAGAAAGATGGATGTAAATATGTGTGTGTGTGTTGAAGGGTGACAAATATGCCACCCAAAATATTACCCTTTGGGACTTCCTTGGCGGTCCAGTGGGTAAGACCCCACTCTCCCAATGCAGGGGGCCTGGGTTCGATCCCTGGTCAGGGAACTACATCCCGCATGCCACAACTAAGAGTTTGCATGCTGCAACGAAGATCCCGCATGCCACAGTGAAGACCTGGCACAGCCTAAATAAATAAATATTAAACACCACCACCACCAACAGAATATGCCCCTTTGGCATGAGGATTATTTTGAGCTAAAAGCACTTGAAAAGCAGCAAATACAGGAAGGGCATTCTAATCTCCCCTTTTCTCCTGAAAACAGGAGATAAAAACTGCTACGTGAAAGACACCCTACTTGTACCCAAGGAAAGTAACATTTTTATCAGCAAGCTGAGACCTACAGAGTTCAATAAAAACAGGCCTTGTTAAAACAAATTTCTTCCTTTAGCCTCCCCACATATTAGTTACTTTTCCACAATTGCTTTTATTGTTCTTAGCTTGAAGGTTTAGCTGTTTCTTTGCGTTTATTTCCTTATGAGGGCTCCAGGATCACGGAAAACATTTAAATGTGTATACAGGGACTTCCCTCGCGGTGCAGTGGTTAAGAATCCGCCTACCAATGCAGGGAACACGGGTTCGAGCCCTGGTCCGGGAAGATCCCACATGCCGCGGAGCAACTAAGCCCGTGTGCCACAACTACTGAGCCTGTGCTCTAGAGCCCCTGAGCCACAACTACTGAAGCCCACGTGCCTAGAGCCCGTGCTCCACAGCAAGAGAAGCCACTGCAATGAGAAGCCCGTGCACCGCAACGAAGAGCAGCCCCCGCTCGCTGCTACTAGAGAAAGCCCGCGCATAGCAATAAGGACCCAACACAGCCAAAGATAAAGAAATTAATTAATTAATTAAAAAACAAAAAACAAAGTCAGGCAAGACAAAAGATGTGTGGACCCTTTGTGTCATTTGAATATCTATAGCCCTGCCAGGCAAGAAAAATAGGAAAGGAACTCAGCTAGACAAAATACTAGATCAAGTTTGGTCAGGCAAAAATGTCATCTGAATGTATGTGGCTGACACATCAAACTTGGAGAATGTGTCATTTGAATGTGGCTCCCTTCCTAAACCCACTAGCAGCAGTTACTCCCGTGCAAATGGCATATCCTGGTATGTGTCACACAGCTCTAGGCACTTGAGCAACATTCACCCTTTAGTTTCTCACTGTCATCTAATTGAATCTATGGGGTAGGGACTGCTGTCACCCCTGTTTTACTGACATAACGAGAAAAGCAACTGTCTTCAGATCACGTAGTCAGGGAATGCAGCGCCAAAAAAATTATCCCAGGCCTCTGGCCCTTAACCACTATGTTTTAAAGGATTTTTAAAAGTTGTAAACCCTCAGGGACAAAGAAAAGGAGAGCGAAGACAAATTTAGGTACTGGATATGTGGTAACCTCTTAGTAAACCCCAGACATTGAATCCTAGGCTGGAGTTGGAAAACTATAGAAGAAACTCATTGAATTCAGAACCACCAAACAGCTCGGGAATCCATGGCACCAGGTGCTTCTGGAGGTGAGACAAAAAATGGGAGGCAGGCTTTCCGGGCAGAGGGAACGGAGGTGGGCCTGGCGGGTCCACGCTGCCTCGGGGATGGAGCCCGGGTCCCCACCCGCCCCAGCGCCTGCCGCCGGCCGGCTGAGCCCCGCGCCTCCGTCCTGGGCCGCGGTGGCCAGAGGTGCGCCCAGGTCCGCGAGACAGGTGGGCGCAGAGGTCGCTTGTTTTGGGGGGTGGCATGCAGCGAGGTTCCGGCGCCTCCGCGGAGCATCGCGGGTCCGGGGCTGGAGGCTCCGCGGCTTGCTATGCTCTCCGCACTTTCCCGGCTCTGAAGCCTCGAGAACACGGCTAGACAGCAGTAGTTTGATGCGGAGTTTGCCTATTGGGAACTAAGGGGCCTGCTGGGGTCTCAGTTCTCGGCTGGCCCCGGAACACGAGGTTGCCAGGCGTGTGACAGCAGCAGGTAGGAGTGACCCGCTGGTGCGGTGATGAGCAGGGAAGGGAGGACAGCGGCTGTTGGCCTGTGAACCTCGGCAAGAATGACCAGCCGACACAGTCCAGACCAAGGTCTGTGGGCCCAGCTCGGTCCTGTACGCTGGTCAGTGGAAGAGACCTGCAGGCGTGGCTCTTGTCACTCTAGGACTGGCTTCGGGACAGATGCTGCTGATGAGGCCAGGGCACCGCCCTCAGTTCTCCAGGAGAGCGCGCCAGAGGGGTGCCAGGGGGTGTGCCCGACTCAGCACCTCGGCCTCGGCCCTCCAGTGGGCTGGCAAGGGCAGTGGGGAGCCGGGGCAAGTCACGGCCTTGGGAATGTCCTGTGATAAAAAAGAACCTGCAGGCTTATAAAATAACTTTGGTGTGGAACGTTGGTGTGTTGAAAAGCAGTTCTGTGTGCTTTTCCCCCTTGGTGTGGCTCAGCAGTGCTGAGGCAGCAGGCGGGATACAGAAGTGTGAGCAGAGACCGTCTGGAAGCCCCAAACTCCAGGGAAACTAAAGGTGACAGCCAGCCTAGTGAAGAGGACAGGAGTTGGGGGCGGTGGTGGCAGGAAGGCGCCCGAAGGCAGCATGTCCCATCTGCGGTGGCGGTAACCCACCAGGTGCCCCTCGTCTCAGGGCCCTAATCCTGGCTCCAGCCGGGTGGTCAGGGAAGCGACAAGGTCTTCTGGGCGAGCAGAGCCCACAGTCCTGAGCTGTTCTGCGCTGTGTTTGAGTCATCTGCCCCCATCCAAGGGGAGAAATCTAGATGAGGTTTAAGAATTAGTGCTTTAAGAGTGTGGATCTCATAGTTGAAACCTTGGAACACGTGTTTTCAGCACAGGGTCTTAAAGTGAATGGAAGGATTTAACGCCTTTTCAAGGAGGGTGTCTCCATGTGGGCTGAACTAGAGAATAAATGGGTCTTGAATTAAAAAACAAAAAAAAAATGGGAGGCTGAGAGGTGACAGCTGTACACAGAGACAACTACCTGGGGGCTTCAACCACCTTTCCATTGGGAAGGAAAGGGAAGGCTGGCGTAAAGGACAGCTAGGGGCAAAATCTCCACGAAAGTGAAACGAATAGAAAGTTGGGTGCATCTGAATGTATTGAGAGATTTTGTCAAGGGACAGAGAACTCAGGATTCCAGTTCATAAGAAGTACATATGAGTACGTTTTCATAAAAGAAAACGAAACAAATACAAAATAGGATGATCATTAACTCCAGGAAAAACATAAAGATATGCAAAAAGGAGAACCCTTCACGGATACACCACATGGCTGGCTGGTGAATGGTGCCAACAGAGTCACAGGAATGTAAACGCTGACCACTGATCTAACCAAAATGACTTTGTAAGTCTCTTGGTAAATAGTAAGGGGGCACATGTACACAGTGAGAGGGAGGAGGTGAGGAAATGAAAGAAAGCTACATCCTCTTCCTCTTAAGTGGGAGTCTCAGTACATAACGCCCCACCAGAAAGATCCAGAAGTAGCAATAAGTAGATTATTTACAGCTATGGAGGGAAAGATCCAGCTAAAATTGCTTTGCCTCTCCTGAAGGGGAAATGAGGAGGTGGGTGGGGAGAAAACTACTGTTTTTTCACCACAAGTTTGTAAAACTGTGTCTTTAAATGTTATGCATGTATATTTTTGGCCATATTAAACTTGGAGAGAAAGAGGACTCAGTACAACCTCTGGGTCACGACGAACATTATTCTGTCTGCAGGTACAGGTTTTACTTCCTGACCAAAATTTCTGATCATGGTATGTTTCAGACAGGAAGGACGAGGAAGGTGGAGGGTCAAATGGCTCTTCTGCTGCTGGGTCAGTTTCCTGCAAAGAACTTTCCAGAAGCCCCACACAGAATATCCACTTACATGCATTTAGCTACCTGTGGTTGCAAAGGGAAGTGGATGTAGTGGTTTTAAAATACACCCACCAGGGGACTTCTCTGCTGGTCCAGTGGTTAAGGCTCTGCACTTCCTCTGCATGGGGCACGGGTTTGATCCCTGGTTGGGGAACTAAGATCCCGCATGCACGACGAGGCCAAAATAATAATAATCATTTTTTTAAAAAGCTATGTTGGGCTGGAGAAGTGGACAGGTGGGTGGGAGGAAAGATGTTGTTTACCCACTATTTGAATCTGTAGACTATGTGCATGAATAACTTTGATTAAAAAATAACAAGGGGGGCTTCCCTGGTGGCGCAGTGGTTGAGAATCTGCCTGCCAATGCAGGGGACACGGGTTCGAGCCCTGGCCTGGGAAGATCCCACATGCCACGGAGCAACTGGGCCCGTGAGCCACGACTACTGAGCCTGCGCGTCTGGAGTTTGTGCTCCGCAACAAGAGAGGCCGTGACAGTGAAAGGCCCGCGCACCGTGATGAAGAGTGGCCCCGCTCGCCACAACTAGAGAAAGCCCTTGCACAGAAACGAAGACCCAACACAGCCAAAAATAATAAATAAATTAATTAATTAATTAAACTTAGCATGTTTAGCTGTATTGAAATGATGGGGACTGGGCTGTGTTGCAAATAAATCATTTAAAAATAAAAAATTAGTTTTAAAAATAACAAATAACAAATAACAAATAACAAGGGACTTCCCTGGTGGCGCAGTGGTTAAAAATCCGCCTGCCAGTGCAGGAGACACAGGTTCGATCCCTGGTCCGGGAAGACCCCACATGCCGTGGGGCAACTAAACCCGCGAGCTACAACTACTGAGCCCGCGTGCTGCAACTACTGAAGCCCGCGCACCTAGAGCCCGTGCTCCACAACAAGAGAAGCCACCGCAGTGCAATGAGAAGCCCGCGCACCGCAACGAAGACCCAACACAGCCAAAAAAAATAAAAATTAAATTAAATCATAAAAAAAAATAACAAAAGTATGAAATTAATACCAAAAATACCTCCACCAATTCTTTGGCACTTCTGCTACCATGAAGTGGAGGCTTAAATGCAGGCCAACCTCAGTTGTTCACTCATAAGAAATAGAATGTAGCATGAAGAGATTTAGCATGACTTCCCAGAGCAGGTTAGAAAAGAGGAGGCAGCTTTCATCTGGTGAGCTGAAAGGGCACTGGCTTTTGGAGCCCTGAGCTGCCGTGAAGGAAGTCTGGCTACTCTGAAGATGCACAGGCTCCCTAGGAAGGCTGTGTGCAGGTCACCCAGATGATCCCAGCCCCGTAGTAACAGAGGTTGCCCAGATATCATGGAACCTTAAGACAAGCCATTCCCTCTGTGCCCTGTCCGAACCCTTGACCTACAGAAGCCATGAGCCCACACACACACTATGGCTGTTTTAAGCCGCAAAGCGTTGGGGTAATTGGCTTCACAACAAAAGTAACTGGAACCCGGGGAAATGCAACAGCCACATGGCCATCCTGGACTGAGTCAGGAGTCTGATTAAGAAAGAAAGTGACAGTGGGTATTGGATGGTCAGCTGGTGCTCCCTGTTACAGGCCACCCCTTTGTCTACAATAATATTCATCTGTCCTCTTCTTCCCCTACCCAGACCACTCACCTCCTCTTCCAATGGAGACAACCCTAAGCGCCCATCTGGTTACTGTGTCCAGCCCAGAGGCCAGGATTTTGGTGGAAGACACACACAGTCCTCTTTGTCACGCCCAGCCAAGGCTGGCCCTAGACACCCAATAAACTAAGGTGAAGGCATTCTTATTCAGGAAACGGGAAACAGGGCAACGTGCAGCAGACACTGGTCCATAGCAAAGGTCAAGCCCACTGGACATGAAGATCAAAGACTGGTTCTGGTTCTGCCTCCAGGGAGGTTCTTCTTGTCTCCACTGCTTTCCAAGGCCTCATCTGGGGGGTAAGGATGTTGGAGAGGATGCTCTTTTTGGGAACCACGGTAGCCCGGATTCTGTAACGTCAGAACCCCAAGTTTGATTTATTCCCCCACCATTTTGAAAATTTTCACACTTACAGAAAAGTTAAAAGAAGAGGACAACGAACACCTGCAGAGACGTCATCTAGGCTCCCAGGTGCGTTCATATTTCCCACATCTGCCATTTCTCTCTGGGAGCCATTGGAAGGCAAGTTGCAGACATCATGACACTTCACCCCTAAATACTTCAGTGTGCATTTTTTAAAAATTTATTTGGCTGCACCAGGTCTTCGTTGCAGCAGGGGGGATCTAGTTCCCTGACCAGGTATCAAACCCGGGCCCCCTGCATTGGGAGTGCGGGGTCTTAAACTGGACCATCAGGGAAGTCCCTTCAGTGTGCATTTTTGAAGCATAATTCTCCTATATAACCACAGTACAAATCACACCTAAAAATACTAACATAAATTTAATCATGTAATTATTAGCTCACACGGACACCTCCATTTCCAGTCCGATGTCACAGGGGTCACAGCCCATTTCTTTGGTGCACATCTGTACGTCCCTCCTCTGACAGGGAGAGAGCAGCTCTGGACTTCCTTCCATCGCTGACACCCCCACGGCATTTCCTCCCCCCGGGGAAGCCCCCCGCCCGGGCTGGGCTCCAGCACCTCTCAGGGACCCTCACCCCTGCCCAGACACCTCCTCCCACGTTGGGGCTGCGCTCCCCTCTGTCCCGCCGCCCTCCTCGCCCCCCTCCTGAGGGCCAGCCTCTGCTGAGCGCCCTCCTCCCCGGCTCCCTCTGACACCCCAGCTGACCCAGCCCTGGGGGAGGGGTGCCCCCTCAGCCCCCTCACCCCACCCTGTGGGCCCCCCACCCCCCAGAGGCAGCACTTACTCACCAGCATAACAGCTGGAGCACCCAAGTGCTCAGCAGAAGAAGGAAAGGAAGGCAGAAGAGGAGGAGAAACAGCAAATCAGTGTTTTCACACTGCAAGATGGAAATGTACAAGGTTACTTAGGACTTGGAGAGACAGTGGAAATACTTAAAACTCAACATGTCAAAATCCCACATTCTGATTAAAATGTTTAAAGGGGTTTAATGAACTCAGTTGATCAATGGAACCAAATATGACAGCAACTGCTTCTCCTTAGCAAGTGATTGAGTTGATACAATTTACTATATTTATCAATAAAACTGTAAGGTTTCCAGTGGACTTCCTAGCTTAAGAAAAAGTCACATTTTGGGGAATTCCCTGGTGGTCCGGTGGTTAGGACTCGGTGCTTTCATTGCCGAGGGCCCGGGTTCAATTCCTCATCAGGGGAAAAAGATCCCACAAGTCAAGCACAGCAGGGCCAAGAAAAAAAAAAAAGGTCAGATTTTTAAAACATGGCATTTTCCTCATTGGTAAACGAATTTACAAAACCAATCCAGCCCCTGAATTATCTTCACTGTATATGAAAACCAACCCAAAGTCTCCAAGAAGCTGACATGGACAGAGCCTGGGATCTTCAATTCCTACAAACACCGTGGTACACTTCGTACTCTTCGCCCCAGTTACTTCTGAAGGAGGGGAAAGCCAGCAAACTCCGCCCGCTGGGCAGCCCTCTCTTTGTTTTCATGGCAAATGAACTTGGTGGCTCTTAAATGCTGAGGAGTGACAGTGTTTCCTGGGGCAGGTGGAGGGGGACTGGCTGTTTCAGGGGCTAAAACTTGGTTGGGGTGGTGGTTGCCCAGGTCTGTATATTGTCAAGGCTCATGGAAGTGTTCTGCTAAAACCTGGATGATTTACGAGCGTGACCTACAGCTCGAGGAAACAAAAAGAGTATTGGGAAATAAGGACATCCACCACTTATTTAGAGGTGAAACAAAAATGCTCCTAAGCATATTATTCCAGAACTGATCGAAGATAATCAACACAAATGAATAAGAATCCATCCAGGACGCCCATATCTGACTTCTGAGAAATGAACTAGCAATCAAACTGGTAACAGACTGAATGCAAACATTTGGCCAAACATCCAGGTCAAGTCAGGACTTGCAGGGCGGAAGCATGTGGAGAAATATCCCACCACAATGAAGAAATCAGGGAAAAGATGAGCTAGTGGGATACACAGCAATATACAGAATGAGGGATAGAAAAGGGTCACCCTTAGTGATCAGAGTAATGGAGTCCATCATCCTGGGAAACTCTCCACCCGAGTAGATGTTGGTGGTACCACCTCAGACCCCACTGTCCTCTCTATTGAAAGTTCCGATGAGGTGCCCTTGGCACACAGAGCAGCTCCAGCCCAGGCCCTGGCCCGTCCTTGCTGTGAGGCCTTGGTGAGAGGCTGGCCCTCTCTAAGCCTGCTTTCTCCTCTGCCAAATGGGGGTGCCTGCAGCCCCCAACGAAAGGCCTAAATGCAGCTGCCCAGCCTCCCTCTCCGAGGCCCTGGCTCCTCCAACTGCCCTAGCTGCGTGGTCAGGGGCCTGGAGGGAGGCTGGGACGCCCGCGAGGCTGTGGCCCAGGTTCTGAGTCTGCTTGTCTCCACCCAGAGCTTCCGTTCCTGGCTCTGCCCCAGGCCTCTTCTCCCTCTGCCGGGTGGGGCGCCGATGGGGGTGGGGTGCGGGGAGTAGGGCGGTGGAAACGGAGAGGGGGCTGCTAGGAGGGGCTTCTGCCCAGCTCCCCCACCTGCCCGTTCCCTGTCTTCCAGAACCCTCTTTCAGCATTCTCCCTCTGACCCCACCCTTCATACCTGGATTCCTCTTCTGGAGTTTTGGGCTGTGGGGAGTGGAAATGGGCCTGGGTGGAGGGTCCCACTTTTTTCTCTTCCTTGGTCTGGCTGGGGGGCGGGTCCTAGGACACCCCTCCTTCCCCGCCCCCTTGTCCTGAACATCGGATGGGAGAGAGGAAGGGTTCTGGGAGGAGGAGGGAGAGAGACTCGAAGGAGAGAAACAGGAACACGTCGGGGGGCGGGGGGACAGAGACACAGGACAGCCAGAGAGACAGAGAGTCAGAGAGACTAGGGCATCCTGGAGACAGAATAAACCAGAGAGCAACTTCCAGAGATCAAGAAAGCCAGAGACACAGTCCCCGTGGTTCTGCCCAGCTGTGTTTTTTGGGCAAACTGCTTCTCATTTCTGAGCCTCAGTTTCCTTATCTGTCAAATAAGGGGGATCAATGGCCCTCCCTCAGTGGCCTATCTGAGATCAGCGGTCTCTCGCACATGCTAGAAAGGCCGGAGGCTTCGTTAATGGCAGCTGTGTTATCTTTTATTCCTTCTTTCACCCATATTTACAGAGTACTTACGTGTGCCAGGCACTGCACTAGGCACCAAGGAGACAGCCTTGACCATCAGGCAAAATATCCTGCCCCTCTGAGCTCCCTTTTCTATTATTATTGTTGGTGCCATGGTTATTATTATATTACAGAAGCATAAACTGGAATTTCAGTGCAGACACATCCTTAGCCCTAGTCAGCAGGTCCTAACCTGGGAGAGAGGGTCCAGAGTTGCAGCCCACAGCTTAGCCTCTCAGGACTCGAGTTTTCCATGATGAAATGGGCATGAGAGTGTTTTCTCTCTGCCAGGCACCAGGAAGGTAGGGCTGGAGGGATGGTGGCTCAATGAGCCTTCACTGATGTTTTTTTTTTTTAATAAATAAATTTATTTATTTATTTTTGGCTGCGTTGGGTCTTCGTTGCTGCACACAGGCTTTCTCTAGCTGTGGCGAGCACGGGTTTCTCATTGCGGTGGCTTCTCTTGTTGCAGAGCACGGGCTCTAGGCCCGCGGGCTTCAATAGTTGTGGCACACGGGCTCAGTAGCTGTGGCACGCAGGCTCAGTAGTTGTGGCTCACAGGCTCTAGAGCGCAGGCTCAGTAGTTGTGGTGCACGAGCTTAGTTGCTCTGAGGCATGTGGGATCTTCCTGGACTAGGGATCGAACCTGTGTCCTCTCCCCTGGCAGGTGGATTCTTAACCACTGTACCGCCAGGGAAGTCCTTATAATGTTATTATTATTATTACTGTTAACTGTTCCTATCATTATTAGCTCAGAGGAGAGGGACCGTACACCTGGGAATACTCAGGGATTGCAGGGGTGTCAGAGGCCCTAGAAGGAGGGTGCTGGCCAGCATGGCCCCAGGGCCAGGGTCTGTGCCAGGTGTGGGTGGTGGGTGTGGAAAGGGGTGATGGTGAGTCACCAGGGCCAGCCACGCCCTGCTTTTACTTAAGGTCCCAGCAGCCATACCCACCACCACCACTGCCTGTCCGCTGTTCCCAGCCATGGTAGGGAGATTTGTGGGTGCTTCGGGGGTGTGGAGGTGGGGAGGTTTTGGACCGAAGGCTGCACCGGAATGGGGTAGGGGCTGGGCCTTGGCTGAGGTCTCCTGTTTCAAGGAGAAAGTGGGTGTTCGGGCGTGCTATGACGTTCTGGGCTGTTGTTTCTGGGTTGACCCAATCCATCCCATGCTCCCATCTCCCCCTTGGTGTTTCCCCCTTACTTTCTACCTCTCTGAATATCTTCCTGTTGATTCTTTGTGTTCCGCTCTCCAACCCTTTCCCTACGCCTGGCTCTCTTTCCTTTGCCTCTGTGCCCTTTCTTCTCTCTGATTCTGCTGGTCTGGGTCCTGGTCATGTTCTCCCCGGCGCTGACCCATCTGTCTCTCTCCTCTGCCTCCCTGATCCACTTTGGCCCCCACTCCTGCTGCTGCAGAAAGTGCCCTACAAGACCTCGCTGCCCGATGGCTTCGGAGTCGGCACCGTGATGAGAGTTCGTGGTTTTGTCCCCGATGGGGCTGACAGGTGAGACCCCCAAGCCTCAGCGGTAAGGGGTGGGAGGTCTCCAGGCTCAGCTGACCCCACTTCTTACAGCCCAGAGAACGAAGCCCCAGGCCAACTTTGCCCACCAGGATCTTGGAATCCCCAGGCTATTTCCCACCTTCTGGAATCTGATGTCTTCACTCATTTGTCCCAGGACAGTGTACCTGGGGTCCCTGCATCCTTCTAAGAATCTGGGGGATCCAGGGCAATCCAAGGTTCTTACTTATAATCCTATGACTTCCAGTCTGAGTCTGAAGCAACTGTGGAAAAACAGCCTGTGAGTCAGAGGTGCCCTGGGCACCTGGCAGGCCTCAGCAATCAAACCTATGACTTCCTGGGTCGGGAGCTTCAGGATTTCTGGGAATCTACGATGCCTGGGAATACTGGGGTCCCTGGTATTATCCCCAGCTCTCTGGGCATTGGGGGATAAGGAGCACTCTGGTTGGGAACAGGAGAACACTTGGGAACCAGGAGCACCCTGGTCTTCAGGACCATGACTCCTTGGCAACTCCCAGACTCTGGAAATGAGGGGGACCCAGGCCATAGTACAGTGCCCCTCGCCTAGGTGGATGTGTGTCCAGGTCCCCAGTTGGTTTCTGGATGTCCTGGGATCTGAGCTCCTTGGCCCCCAGTCCACCACCCCTCCTTCACTGGCATGTGGCTCTCAGGTCCCTGTAAACTTGGATGTGCTCTGGCAATCGGTAAGTCCTCTCTCTGACGCCCCCTCCCATCCGCCACCTACCAGGTTCTACATAAACCTGCTGTGCAGTGAGGAGCCGGAGAGTGAGACCGTCCTGCATTTCAACCCCCGGCTGGATGAATCCACGGTGGTCTTCAACACCCTGAAGTGTGGCGAGTGGGGCTCGGAGGAGCGTGGCTTAGGCATTCCCTTCCAGCGTGGGGAGCACTTCCACCTGCTCCTCATCGCCAGCAAAACAGGTTTCACGGTGCGTGTCTGCCACAGGGGTGGCCGCCAACACCCAGGTCTCTTCCCTTGGCAAGGCCAGGAAGGCCCTTGGCGGAGGTGGGGAGCAAAGGCGCGGCCAAGGCTGGGCAGGGCGTCCCCAGTCCCTCACCTCCCGTGGCGCAAGCGCACTAGAGGGCAGGCGTATGGCGGTGGCAAGGACGCGAGAGCAAGAGCCCAAAGGGTGGGTGTCCAGGAGGGAGGCGTGGACATCCCGGACCCTCTTCCCTGTCCACTGGCGTCTGACGTAGCGGCTCTGGGGCAGGGGAATGGCTGGGTTGGGAGACAGGACCCAAAATAAGTCCCAGCAGGGAGTGGTCGCTGTAGACCCTCCACCAACCAGGCCGTTCTCCACTTTCAATCTGTGCGTCACAGTGAGGCGGTGGACGCGGGCACCGTGGAGACCACATCCACCGCCAAAGCTTAAAAAGCACTCCCGTGCCAACAACGAACTCATTGAATCCTCACGGCAAGGGCTTAGAATCAAGAGTAGCCCTTTTCCTTAATGCGGGGTTGCGTGGGTGACGAGGTCACGCAGCGTGGGTACGAGTCGGGAATGACCCCGCAGTCGCCTCGGGAACCCTAAACCCTGTCTCCTCGCCCCTGCAGGTTGTGGTCGAGGACGCGGTATACCACCACTTTGTCTACCGGCTCCCATCAGAGCGCGCGCACTTGTTGGAGATAGGCGGGGACGTGCAGCTGCAGTTGGTGAAGATCTTCTGAGCCTTCCCAGGAGGGCTGGTGGGGACGGGGCGCAGGGGTCTTGGGTGGCAAATAAAGTCTTAGCTTCTCGTCTGTGCGCCTCCTGTGTGTCTGTGTCTCCTTCACATAGACGAGGATAGCAGGCTCAGGGAGGTGAAGACACTAAGGGTCACACAGCGATTGCGTGGCCGGGGCGGGTCCGGGCCTGGATCTCCGAGGGCACTTTGTGTCCCTGGAGGCCTGAGGAGGGTCACGATCTGGCGGGGGTGGGGCTTTGGCTTGCCCCCCTGCAGCACTTTGCGAAGCAGCCAGGTGGTAATGCGGTGGGGGGCGACTTTAGGGAAGTTGCAGGGGCCCAAGCCATCCCTTGGCGCCCGCTCCCTGGGTGTAAGGGACCCCCTCAGTCGGTACGTCTGCAAACAGGTCTCTTGGAGACTCCAGCCTCGCGGAGAAGATGCGTGAATCTCCGGCTCCCCGCGCCGATGCCCGAGGCTTCATGCCACTCCTCCGCTTCCCCGGCCTCCCGGCGCCTGCAGACAGGTGGCGCAGGGAGGGGCTTGGAAGCCAATCAGGGCGTCGCCGGCCTCTCATCTGTCCCCGAGTTGGGACCGGCCCTGCCAGTTCGCGCCCCGAGGCAGACGCGTACTGCAGCGACACGGGACGCGAAGGGCCGTGCTCCCGTGACCCCGCTGCTGTCTAAAGCGCCGTTCTCACACTTCTTCCTCCTCGGCTCACTCAACTGCCCTGCCACCCCGGCCCTACCCGAGGGATTCTGGAGGGGGAACGGGGAGCGGGGTACATACAGAAGCCCAGTCAGCCCTGAGTGCCAGGTGGGGATTTTCTGGTTTCAGGGGGGTGGTTGGGTTGTCCCTAAAAGACCACTCGTGGGAGAGGAGCCCAGACCACGGGAGCGCCCCCGAATCCCGCACCCACAAGGCACTCGCATCGGCTGTGGTTCTCAGCAGCGGACGGAGAGGGGGTTGGAAGGCGCGTGCCAGCAGCGCACCACGTGTTGGAAAGTCCGGAGCCGCGCCCCTGCCGGATGTTTCTCGGCCTGGAACCTTGCGAAACCAGTGACATGTTGCCCCCTCCTGGCCGCTGCCAACATTGCAATCTTGGCAATCGGTGCAGGAGCAGGGGCCTGTTTTCCTTGGTTTCACCTTAAAGAGAGGTGGAAAATCCTGTGGGACCACCAAGCCTGGGCGCCAGTTCGAGCCCTTTCAGGACCTGAGCTTTTTCTGCACTTTGCAAACCGCCTATAGCTACCTTTCCTCATGCCGGCCCTTCTGAATATGTTTCTGGGGGGCTGTGGAATGAGGGGTCCCCTGCGGAGACCTGAGAAAATCTGGCATCCCTTGGGACTCCAGGGCTCATTGTTAAATGAATTAATTTTTATTTTATGTGTGTTTTCATGTAGTTATTGAACATTAAAATATGTTTGTAAAAATAACATACTATACGGTTCGAATTTCAAAAAATACAGTGGAAAGTAAGGCACTATTGGCACAATCACAAAGGGGGTTGGATTCTGCCGTTTAGATGGTAATGATTCATCATTGTTAATTTCCTGACTTTCACCTCTGTCTTACGGTGTATATAGTGGAGAATGTTCTTATTTATACAAAATACAAACCATTTGGAGGTAAAGAGGCAGCATGATGGCAACTTATTCATAAATCGTTCAAGAAAAAACTGAAGTTTATATTGTACTTAAAATTTTTTGTCATTTCAAGAAATATATATATATACATTATATCATATATGTATGATATGATCTTATATGTAGAATTCCCTAAAGATTCTCCCCCCTCATTGCTAAAACTTGAATGAATGAATTCAGGAAAGTAGCAGGACACAAAGTCAACACACAAAAATCAGCTGCATTTTCCTACACTGAGACTTTGTTTCTGTAACGGAGATATATATATATACAGCTTCATTCATTTTGCTGGCTTCCCAGGGCTCCACTGCAAGGAGTAACACAACTAAAGTCACTTGAACCCGCTGGATGTCTACTGGTGTCACACCATCTCCTACATACAAACTACACTTCAGTGAGTTTCCTTGGACCTACCTACATCAGCCCAAAGCTTTTACCTTTTTTATAATCTCCACTGTGATTAGAAAATATATGCTTAAAAAAAAAAGCAGGAAAATATATGCACACTTATTGTACGGTTTTGAATAAGAATTTTAAAATCACCCACAATTTTACCACTCTGAAATAATCACTCAATATATTAGTGTGTTTCTTTCTAGTCATTTTTCTATAATAATTTATCTACATTGTACATTTTGGGGAAAATTGGAATATATATATTTATATACCTATTTAGCTAACATTTCCTGTGTCCCTACTATGTGTTAGTCACTGTGCTAACCATTTGTTCAATCCTTAAAATGACTCTCTGAGATACTTTTTTTTTCATTTATAGAAAGACAATATTTTTTATTTAAAATTTTTTTTAAATTTTTTTATTGAAGTATAGTTGATTTACAGTGTTGTGTTAATCACTGCTGTACAGCAAAGTGATTCAGTTATATATATATATATATATATATATATATATATATATATATATATATATATATATACACACACACACACACATTCCCTATTTATTTATTTATTTATTTATTTATTTAGGGCTGCACTGGGTCTTTGTTGCTGAGCGCGGGCTTTCTTTAGTTGCGGCGAGCGGGGGCTACTCTTCGTTGTGGTGCGCGGGCTTCTCATTGCGGTGGCTTCTCTTGTTGCGAAGCATGGGCTCTAGGTGCGTGGGCTTCAGTAGTTGTGGCATGAGGGCTCAGTAGTTGTGTCACGCGGGTTTAGTTGCTCCGCGGCATGTGGGATCTTCCTGGACCAGGGATCGAACCCATGTCCCCCGCAGTGGCAGGTGGATTCTTAACCACTGCGTCACCAGGGAAGCCCCCCGTTTTAATTAGATTGTTTGTTTTCTTATTATTGAGTTATGAGTTCTTTATATTTTCTGGATATAGTCCTTTGCCAAATATATGTATTGTGAATTTGTAATATGTATTCTCCTCTATGTAAACACAGACTAAAAACAAAGGACTAATTTTTTTTCATTTTTTAAACTGTGCCTTTCTCAGAGCAGAAGTGTTTAATTGATGAATTCCACCATATCAGGTTTTTTTTTTTTTTTTTTCTGTTATGGTGTGTGCCTTTATGTCTTATTTAAGAAATCTTTGGAAATTCCCTAGCGGTCCAGTCGTTAAGACTCGGCACTTTCACTGCCAAGGTCCAGGTCCAATCCCTGGTGCGGGAACTAAGATGCTGCAAGCCTCTCATCATGGCCAAAAAGAAAAAGAAAAAACAAAGAAAGAAATTTTTGTCTACCTAGGGTCACAATTTTAAAAATGTTTCCTTCTAGCTGTTTTATAGTTTTAGCACATATGCTTGGGTCTATGATCTATTTTTAGTTAATTTTTTGTATGGTGTGATGTAAGGGTTGCGGTTCACTTCTTACCATATGGACTTCTAGCTATTTCAGCACGACTTGTTGAAAAGATTGTCTTTTCTCCCATTGAATTACCTTGGCTATTTTGTCAAAAATTAATTGACCATGTATGTGTACGTTTATTTCTGGCCTCACTAATCTTCTGACTCCTTGGTCTTTTTGTTTACTTTTATGCCAATATGACACTCCTGATTTCTGTAGTTTTATAGTAAGTCAAAAAATCACATAGCGGGGAAGTTCCCTGATGGCCTAGGGGTTAGAATTCTAGGCTTTCACTATTGTGGCCTGGGTTCAATCCCCAGTCGGGGAACTGAGATCCCACAAGCTGCGAGATGTGACCAAAAAATAAATAAATAAACTAATTTTGGGGACTTCCCTGGTGGACCAGTGGGTAAGACTCTGCGCTCCCAATGCAGGGGGCCTGGGTTCGATCCCTGGTCTGGGAACTAGATCCCACATGCATGCCGCAACTAAGACCCGTTGCAGCCTAAATAAATAAATATTAAAAAAAAAAAAAAAAATCACATAGTGGGCTTCCCTGGTGGCGCAGTGGTTAAGAATCTGCCTGACAATGCAGGGGACATGGGTTCGAGCCCTGGTCCGTGAATATCCCACATGCTGCGGAGCAACCAAGCCCGTGTGTCACAACTACTGAGCCTGCGCTAGAGCCCGCAAGCCACACTACTGAAGCCCACGTGCCACAACTCCTGAAGCCTGCACGCCTAGAACCCGTGCTCCACAACAAGAGAAGCCACCGCAATGAGAAGACCGCGCACCACAACGAAGAGTAGCCCCTGCTCGCCGCAACTAGAGAAAGCCCGCGTGCAGCAACAAAGACCCAACGCAGCCAAAAATAAATAAATAAAATAAAATCTATTAAAAAAAAAAGTCTATAAAAAGAAAATCACATAGTATAAGTCTTGCAACATTGTTCTTTTCAAAATTACTTTGATTGTTGTAGGTCTTTTTTGTTTTCATACACATTTAAAATTTTTTATCAACATTTTTTAAATTAATTAATTTATTTATTTTAATTTTTAAAAAAATTTATTTATTTATTTATTTTTGGCTGCGTTGGGTCTTCGTCACTGCACGCGGGCTTTCTCTAGTTGCGGTGAGCGGGGGCTACTCTTCGCTGCGGTGCGCGGTCTTCTCATTGTGGTGGCTTCTCTTGTTGCAGAGCACGGGCTCTAGGCACGCGGGCTTCAGTAGTTGTGGCATACGGGCTCAGTAGTTGTGGCTTGTGGGCTCTAGAGCGCAGGCTCAGTAGTTGTGGCGCACGGGCTTAGTTGCCCTGCAGCATGTGGGATCATAGCTCTCCGACCAGGGATTGAACCTGTGTCCCCCACATTGGAAGGCAGATTCTTTACCACTAGACCACCAGGGAAGTCCCTTGGAGACTGTTTTTAAGGAACTCACTCTAAGACACAGGGCGATTTAAATATATGTGTCTTTAAGTTAAACTCCAGGGGCCATCAGTTGGCCTAAGCTGGAATACACACTTCCAGAAGAGTCAGCCAGCATCTGATCAAAAGCCGAATAGGCAATTACCTCAAGGGCTTCAACTGTCTTTGAGAAACACCAGAGACTTCACTAATTAGCATGATGAATGTTAGAAATGGCTTTTCATTTGCGCATTGAGCGGCTTATTAATAATTAACATAGTGGGTGTTAAAAATGGCCTGTTATTGATGAAATTGGTAGCTTGCAGTGTTGACTAAAGTATTTTAGACACTTTCCACCCTTGTTTGAATAGCGTATAAGAATCTAGTAAACTTTCATCATTTTCCGTAAGGTGAAAAAAGAAACCTACAGATTAAAAGCGATTTAAGAGGCATGTCAATCAATTTCAGTGAATCTACCTTATTTGGGTCCTGATCCAAATAAACTACTAATAATTTTATTACATTTATGAGACAATTGGAAATGTGGATATTTGATGATATTAAGGAATTATTGTTAATTTTCTTGGTGTGACAATGGTATTCAGGTTATGGTTTTCTTTAAGAGTTTTTATCTTAGAGAAATACATTGAAATATTTACTAAGGAAATGAAATGATGTCTGGGATTTGCTTCAAAATTATACAAGAGGGGTGGGGTAGAAGTGAAGCTGGATTTGAGTTAAAAATTGTTGAGTCTGGCTGATCAAGATACGAGGGTTCATTATATCCTTCAGTCTGCTTTTGTTTATGTTTTAAATTTTCTGTAACAAAAAGTACTTTTTAGAGAACAGTATCATACTGTGGGCATTCTTCTGAGGCTTGCTTTTTCACTGAACATTATGTTTCTAAGAGTCACCCATGCTGTATCTGCAGTTCATCCAATTTTCACTTCTGTGTAGTCTTCCCTTGTATGAATATGGCACAATTTTCTCATTTTGCTGACAAAAGATATTTGAGATGTTTTCAGGTTTTTGCTATTACAAACCATGCTGCTATGAACGTTTTTGAACATGTCTCCTGGGATACATGTCACACGCGTTTCTTTAGGATACGTATACCTGGGAGTGGAATTGCTGGGTTGTGGCATAGGCATTTACTGAGTAATGCCAAATTGTCTTCTAAAGTGTTTGTACCAAGTTACACCTCTCCATCAGCACTTCTGTTGCTCCACATCCCTGCCAACACTTGGTATTTTCAGACTTCTTAACTTTCTTCCTCATCTAGTGGGATAATGGTATTTCATATGGTTCTAATTAGCATTTCCTTAGCATATGCATATTAGCATATGCTTATTGGCCATGCTGCTTATTCGGCAACTGCTTATTCATGTTTTTGCCCGTTTTCTATTGAGTCAACTTGTTTATTTACAGGGGCTCTTTGTATATTCTGAATACTGACCTTTTGAGAAGCAGTATAGTATAATCAGTAAGCCAGACCACCAGATTCAAATCCTGAGTGTGCAAAGTTGTGAGAGCATGGGCACAACACCACACTTCCCTGTATCTCAGTTTCCTCATCTGTAAAATGGGGTCACTATAAACCTTACCTTTTGCTATGGGCTGAATGTTTGTACCCCTCCCCACCAATTCATATGTTGAAGCCCTAACCCCCAATGTGGTGGTAGTTAGAGGTGGGGGCCTTTGGGACGTAATTAGGTTTAGATGAGATCATAAGGGTGGGGGTCCCCATGATGGAATTAGTGCCCTGATAAGAAGAGGAAGAGAGGGAATTCTCTGGTGGGCCAGTGGTTAGGACTCAGCACTTTCACTTCCGGGGTCTGGGTTCAATCCCTGGTCGGGGAATTAAGATCCCACAAAAAAGAAAAACAAAAAACAGATGGGACATAGAATTAAATATAGTGAAAAACTATAGATCTTCCAAATGAAAAAAAATAAATAAAAAAGAAGAGGAAGAGACACCAGAGCTCTCTCTCTGCCATGGAAAGATACACCAAGAAGATGGCCGTTTGCAAGCCTGGAAGAGAGCTCTCAGCAGAACCCGACCATGCTGACACCCTGATCTGGGACTCCCAGGCTCCAGAACTGAGAAATAATCATCTGTTGTTTGAGCCCCCAGTCTGTGGTCTTTGCTATAGCTGCCAGAGCTGCCAGATCATATTTATGATCTCTTGTGCACAGTCACAGCAAGTGCTCGGTAAATAGTAAGCATTTGTTATTATATGTGTAACAAATATCTGCTCTCTATGGTGGGTCTTTTCATTTTCATGATAGCATTTAAATTTGGCTCAAGTGCAGCCTTAACTTGGTGAAACAGGAACACTCTACTTTGCTGGTTAAGTAAGGAAGCAGGAGTAGAAGCTGAGTAACTGGCACCAGACCCCTTACTCCATGACAGTGAAGGATTCCTTACTCCACAGGGAATTGATGTCCTCGACATTCCGGCTAGCGCACCGCTGCAGAAACCATGCCAACTGAATTAGGAAGGTTTCTTTTGGTTGCTAGTGACGTACATAAATAAATAAATAAATAAATAAATAAATAAAATAAAAAATGGGAAAAAGAGAGGAGCAGAATTATTGACTCCGTTAATGTAAAAGTCTGGTTTTGAGCACACCCGATTGAGGGGTTGTTTGCTCGCGGGGATCTTGTCTCTGGCTCTGCTTCCCTCAGCGTTGTCCTCACTCTCAGGCAGGGTCTCCTGACTACATGGCCAAGGTAGAGCTTAGCCACTCGGGACTTACATCCCGTCTGCTTAGTGGCCTCAGGGAAATAGAAGCCCTGTCCTGACTCCCAGGTACTGAACAAGGGGTGTGACCGAGGGGCGTGACCAGGGGCTGAGGTGCTCTGATTGGCTGTTCTGAGTCACATGCACTTCCTTGGAGCTGGAGGGAGGGGCCAGCCCTACCAGAGCCACAGGGCTTGAGAATAAGGGACCCGTGGGTCCCCAAAACATAATGGGGGTGCTGATTCCAGAAAGAGGTCGGGGGTGCTGGGCTCACAAAGCATCTACTACAGTAACATCAATGCGTTCTTCTTACCTTGGCTGGGGAAAGCATATTTGGGACTCCGAATTCAAGGAGCGATGTGGGGAGTGATAATCAAGAGAACACTTGCTTGTGGGATATGAGCAGAGCCCTGAAGCATGGCAGCCGGCAGGGAGCTAGGAAGAGCAGCAGCCTGGAGGGGCCTTGCAGGAGGGGCCGGGGAAGGGGCAGGAAGGAGGCCAGGGCATCTGACAGGATTTTTACATCATTGCAAGATGTCACTCAGGTTTTATTAAAAGCTTCCTCCTACTGTTAGTGGTACTTTGGGGCAAATAAAGGGGAGAGGGCTGTGACCTCGCGGGGTGAGAACATGGAGAACAGATAATGGGATGGTGGAAGTGCCTGTGGAAATGGCAGAGACAGCAGCCAGAGCCAGTGGTGATAGGTGACCATAGATGGGATCGCAGGACGTAGTCATGACATAGAACGTTCATTGAGCAACTACTGTGTGTCGGGCACTGTTCTGAACATGTCCCACATATCAACTCATATGTTTCTCACAACAACACCCAGAGGTAGGTCTTATTATTATCCCCATTGTAAAGATGAGGAAACTGAGGCACAGAGAGGATAAGTGACTTGCCCACGACACACAGTTCTAAGTGGCAGATCTGAGATTTGAACCCAGGCCCTCTGACTCCTAACCCTGTCACCTGCCTCACATGGAGGGTTGGTCTCTGCAATTCTATAGGAAGAAAACCTGTTTATAACCTCCTTTTTGTGGCCACACAGCCGGGAGGCACAGACAATATCTGTTGGTCCATCTGGGGGGAAAGATCCCAGAGGGCTGAGCGACATCTAGTATCACAGAGGAGACAAGGCTCTGCTGGGGCAGGAGACCCCCCTGCTGAGTGTGGAAGGGCTGTGGGGATGAAAACTGGTGAGTTTCGGCCACTTGAAACCTATTTCTCCCATTTCTTCCAATGGCTCTGAGGTAGGAGATAGATAGGCCCCAGACTCAGCAGCTGCAGCTGGTCTCCTGCTGATGTTTTAAGATGGGATACCAGCGGGAGCATTGGGCCCTGATTGGGTGCATTCTTGTGGATTTCCCAGCCCAACACATGCGCAGAGAAGGCCCTCAGTCTAGGGGAAGGACAAAAGGAGGGAGAAGATGCCAGCTGGAATCCATCTTGACTGAGAGATGGGCGCCCACCCCAGGATAAAACATGGAGATGATTGGCCAGAAAAACAACCCAGAAAACTCCCCCTATATGAGCGACCTAAGCCACCCCTATTGCTTGCAACTCTCTCTGAGTTTGCCTGTGTGCTCTGCCACGCGTATTTTGTTTCTTCAATGTGTACTTTCCTCCATTTTAGACAATCCTCTTTTAAACACCCACCCCCGACTCTCAGGGAGGAAACTGAGCCTCTCCTACTCTGTATCCCCCTGACCAATCCCAAATCCTACCTATCTATGCTCTTTTATCCACACCGGTACCCCAGGATGAAAAGGCTAGTCCTGCTGAGGTAACCCATAGTGGGACTTCCTATCACCCAGGATCAGGGAGAATATGCCCTCTTAGAGAAGTGGCAAATGGCGAAGGCACAATCAGAGTACATGTGCCCTTCTTCTGACTTAGTCCAATGTGAACAAAGGCTGGGATGATTTTCTGGAGACCCTAGTAGATTTACTGAAGGATTTCAACCCCTAACCCTGGACTTTGATTTAACTTGGAAGGATGTCCAAATAGTACTATCTACCAGCTGTACCCAAGAGGAGAAACACAGGATTTAGACAGCAGTCCAGGGGCACGCTGATCAGCTCACCAGGGACCAACCTCACATTTATGATGTGGGTGAGGACGCAGTCCCAAATCAGGAGCCCACTTGGGATTATAATTCCCTGGGGGGAATGAAGGCCAGGAACCACATGGTCCAATGCCTATTAGAAGGAATGAAGGAGACTTCCCTGGCGGTCCAGTGGTTAAGACTCCGTGCTCCCAATGCAGGGGGCGCGGGTCCACCCCTGGTCAGGGAACTAGATCCCGCATGCTGCAACTAAGACCCAGCGCAGACAAATAAATAAATAAATATAAAAAAAAAAAAAAAAGAAGAAGGAATGAGAAAGTGCATCAGAAAGCCAGTTAACTATGAAAAGGTCAGGGAAGTGACCCAAGAGAAAGAAGAAAACCCAGTTCTCTTTCAGGGACGGCTTGTGGAGGCTTTTAGAAAATTTACTAACATAGACCCCTCCACTCCCGAGGGTCAAGCTCTGCTGGGACAACATTTTGTCAGTCTGCCCCAGATATTAGGTGACAACTCCAAAAGTTACAATTAGGCCCACAAACCCCTATGCACCAACACTTAGAGGTGACCTTTGGGGTATTTAATAATCGAGATCAAATTCAGGAGGAGGAAAGAACTCAATGTGAGAACAGGCAGGCCAAGGCTCAAGCTAAACAGGTAACAGTTGCTGTCAGCCATGCCTGGCAACCTCAGGGCAACCCAAAGGGGACAAGGAGTTTCAACCATCAGTCTCGAGGTAAAACCAACAAGAGGGAATGCTTCAAATATAAGTCAACTGGCCACTGGGCCTGTAAATGCCAGGAGCGCCCCCAGGCCATGCCCAGTCTGCAAAGAGACCAGTCTCTGGAGATGGAAGTGCCCTCAGTCCTGAAGGGGAAGGGGGGCTCCTGCTCCAGATGGCCATGCTGGACAACTGAGGCGGTCCCGGGGATTCTGGCGGCTCCCCCATGCCCCCTCATGAGCTGTCTATCTCTGTCGAGGAGCCCCAGGTGGTCCTTGATGTGGCAGGTAAGAAGATTGATTTTTTAAATTGATACGGGAGCCACTTATTCTGTCTTGATTTCTCATGCTGGGCCTCTTTCCTCTAAAAGTTGCACGTAACTGATGTTGACAGAAAGCCTTGAACACATTACTTCCCTGGGCCTCTCGCTTGCCAGTTTGAACAGTGTTTGATCTCACATGCCTTTCTAGTTGTTCCTGAGTGTCCTACCCTACTACTGGGGAGAGACCTTCTGGGCTCCCTTGGGGCTATATTAGAGTTAAGGGTGGGCCTAGGGCAGCCCTTTATCTTGACCCTGGCTAAGGCAGATCAATGGGAAGAGCAAGGGCCTACTCTCAGGCTGATCTTCAGCTCTTGACTTTTTAATCTGCTTGTTAAGTTTGCTTTTTCCGGGTTACAGCAATTCAAGATGATGGTGATGCAGGGATTCCATCCACTCCCTGAAACCAGTCCTGCCGGAATAACAGCAGAAGTTGCCCTGGGGCCCCTAACAAGGCAAGGTAAGAGTTCCGTGGCCCCAATTAGGTGGGGTCTATGAACCCAATGTCAGCCTGAAGAAGCTACAGAAGATGAACCATTGCCCTTCATCCTCCCAATAAGATTTTTTTGGGTCCACATCTCTCAGGAGGGATCTGAGGTAGGAGATAGATAGGCCCCTGGATGAGCAGCTGCAGCTGGTCTCCTGCTGCTTCGAGATGGGATACCAGCGGAGGTATTGGGCCCTGATTGGGCGCATTCTTGTGGATTTCCCAGCCCAAAACATGTGCAGAAAAGGCCCTCAGTCTAGGGGAAGGGCAAAAGGAGGGAGAAGATGCCAGCTGGAATCCATCTTGGCTGAGAGATTGGTGCCCACACCAGGACCAAATATGGAGGTGATTGGTCAGAAGAAAAACCCAGAAAAGTGCCCCTATAAAAGCAACCTAAGCTGCCCCTATTGTGTGCAACCTCTGTTGCTCTGCCACGTGTACTTTGCTTCTAATAAACACTTTTATCTTTTTCATAATCTTTGTCTCTTTGCTGAATTCTTTCTTCAAAGAAGACAAGAACCAAGGTCCTTCTTCCAGCCGCTCCACCACCAGAATCAGCTCCAGCATCCTTTTGGGGAAATACTATTCTACCGAACCCTGAGCCACAGGTGGGCAGGATGGGGTGTCATAGTCACTGGTGGGCCTTGCCCCAGCCCAGGGCAGGTAGGTGCAGAGCAGCCCCTCCATGGTCAGCTCTGCCTGGGGCGACCAGGCTGAGGTCTGCCTTGTCAGGGAGGGGAGAGATGGGGGTCCCACTTTGGGTGACTGAGGAGTTACAGGGACAGGGAGAAAAATGGAGAGGGACAGACAGTGAGGCATCCACAAGACAAATACAGAGAGAAAAAGAGACACAGGAAGAGATATAAAGAGAGAGATGGAGGGACTTCCCAGGCGGTCCAGTGGTTAAGACTCCACGCTTCCAATGCAGAGGGCGCGGGTTCGATCCCTGGTCAGGAACTAAGATCCCACATGCTGCGCAGCACGGCCAAAAAAAAAAAAAAAGAGAGAGAGAGAGAGATGGAGACAGTGGGAGATACAGAGAGAAACACAGATACAGATAAACAAAAAATGGAGGAAGACAAAAGGAGACAAGAGAGATGGATAGAGACAGTGAGGTCAAGATAGAGAAGAGAGATAACAATGGTAGGCAGAGAGAGAAACTGTCAGATGGAGAGACACAGAGAGAGAGATACAGCAGTAAAGATGCCTCCCTCCAGGATAAAGCAGCCTGTAAAAAAGGCAGATCAAAGGCACTAAAAAAAAAAAAAGATGCCTCCCTCCCCATCCCTGCCCTCCTCAACCCCACAGAGGGAGGCCTGCAGGGACAAGCTGGCAGAGATGCACCACCCACACTGACCTCCTTCTAGGCACTCCCACAGCAGCAGCCGGTCCTCCTTCAGCTCTGCCCACCTTCCCTCCTGCTGCTGGCCAAGCCCATTAAGCTGCTACCCTGGCCACAACTGAAGGCCCCACGCCCTGAGGAGGAAAACACTGAAGAGGCATCCTTGCTCCCCGGCACCCCAAACCATCAATTAATATTAACGAGGGAAGGTTCCTCTCTGCCTAAAGACCCCCATCTGGGCTCAGATGGAGGCGAGGCCCCACCCCCATGACTCAGGAGGTTAAAGGGCCTGGAGCCGGCCTGTGAGCCCGCAGTGTCCGGATGGCGTGTGGCAGCAGGAGAGTCACCATCCAGCTGGTGAACGAGGAGGCAGGGCCTGGAACCAAGGGCCCAAAGCCCTTTCGGGGCCAGAACTACAAAGCAATCCGAGCAGCCTGCCTGGATGAGGGGATCCTGTTCTGAGATCCCTACTTCCCTGCTGGCCCTGATGCCCTTGGCTATGACCAGCTGGGGCCTGACTCGGAGAAGGCCGAAGGGGTGGAATGGAAGAGGCCCCATGTAATGTGTGGATGGGGCCCTGGACTCCTGGGTCTGAGGAAGGAGGTGTCACTGTGGGACCAGCTCAGAGCAGGTTCAGCAGTCCTGGGTCAAGGGAGGCCCAGGGAAGCCAAACGGCTGCCCACAGGTTTTACAAGCCTCTCATGGGGTTGGAGGTGCTCATTACTCCAGAGCCGCGAGGGCAGGACGGGGCCCAGGCATCTGACCCCACAGCTGCTCCTTCCCTCCCCTTCCCGTCTGAGGTCTAGATTCCCCCATCTCCCCCAGGAGTTTTGCGCTGAGCCCCAGTTCATCTGTGAGGACATGAGCCGAACAGACATGTGTCAGGGGAGTCTGGGTGAGACCACTGAACCCATGCTGAGCCCCCAGATCTGGCAGGTTGCAGTGGGGACCCTGACAGCTCCGCCCTCAGCCTCCCCCTGCCCTGTCCCTGCCCCTCCCTCTCCCTCTCAGGCTCTCCTCTCCTGGTGCCTCGGTCTCCCTCTTTCCACCCTCCCCCAATCTCAGCCTTTCCTGCCAGGTAACTGCTGGTTTCTTGCAGCTGCTGCCTCCATCACTCTGTACCCACAACTCCTGTCCCAGGTGGTCCCCCCGGGACAGGGCTTCCAAGATGGCTATGCAGGCGTCTTCCACTTCCAGGTAAAGCTCGGTTCCTCTGTTCATGCCTCAGTTTCCCCCAGGGTGACATGGATTTCATAGTTGACACTGTCCCCTTGGGGCTGTAATTCCCGGACTGGTACAGCAGGGTCAGGTGTCAGAGGTTGGGGCCCAGCAGGGTTGGAGGTGGGAAGCCGAGCCCAGGCCCCTCCCCTTCTCACACCAGCTCTGGCAGTTTGGCTGCTGGGTAGACGTCATGGTGGATGACAGGCTGCCTGTGCGTGAGGGGAAGCTGATGTCCGTGCGTTCGGATCAGCGGAACGAGTTCTGGGTCCCACTCCTGGAAAAAGCCTACGCCAAGTAAGGACCCCGATGCCACCAGCGGCAACCCCAAGTCCCAGCCAGCAGGCCCCAAGCCACAGGGGACGCCCGGAGTCCCCGGACTTCTGGGATCCTCCAGACAACCCGCCAAAGATCTCAAACCAAGGTACAGCCCACAGGACCCTCATGTCATACCATCGCCTGAGGACCTCCAAATCATAAACACCTCCCTGATTTTTTTTTTTTCTTGGGGCTGTGCCTTGTGGCATGCGGGATCTTAGTTCCCTGACCAGGGATCGAACCCGTGCCCCCTGCATTGGGAGCACAGAGTCTTAACCACTGGACTACCAGGGAAGTCCCCCTCCATTGATATTTCACACAAAATATTCCTAGATACCCACTGAACACTCTTAATTCTGAAGGAGACTGAAATCTCGTATCAGGCCCCAGAGTCACCAAATCTAAGTGATCCCCTTGGGGGACCTGTAATCTCAGACAATCTCTCCTGATCCCTTGAGAAACCCAAGACACCTCCAAAATATTGGGTGTAATCCCTGGAACCCTTAAATCTTCGCTTTTCCCCATTCTGCAGCTCTGAAATCCCTGACAAACCCCATAGGGATCACCCCCCAAAGCAGACATCTCCCACAGACTCAAAGTGTCAGACACAGCCCCCAGGATGCCCAGAATTCTGACAGAGCTCTTCTTTGACCCCCAAATCACGCAGTCCTGGTGGCCCCAGGAGCCACCAGCCCAATTTCCCGGGGCTTCCCAAGTGCACCCTCCTTAAGAGTCTGCAAATTTGGGGGATAGCCCTTGGGACCTCAGCCTGAGACAGAGGCCCCCCACATTCCCATGGTTGCCCAAGATACTCGCCCATGCCTCAGACACCCCACCCCAGACCTGCTCCCACAGGCTCGTTGGCTCCTATGAGGTGATGCGAGGCGGCCACATGAATGAGGCTTTCATGGACTTCACAGGCGGTGTGGGCGAGGTGCTCTACCTGAGGCAGGACACTCTAGGCCTCTTCTCTACCCTGCGCCATGCCCTGGCCAAGGAGTCCCTCGTGGGAGCCACTGCCCTGGTGAGAGAGTCAGACTCCCATGAAGACCCCCGCCAGGACCAGAGTGCAGTCACAGCTAGAGAGGGGTGGTGTCCTGTGTCTTTCTCCCCTCTGCTTTCACTGTTGGCTTATTGTCTCTCACAAATCTAATGCCAGCAAGTCAAAAGGACATTTATTTGCTCTCATGACTAATTAAGCTTCAGGCACAGCTGGATCCAGGTGCTTAGTGGATGTTGTGAATGTGTTTTTCTATTCTTACTTCTGGGTTAGATTCACTCACAGGCAGGCTTTCCTCTCATGGGCACAAAAGTGGGCCCCACAGCTGCAGGTTCCTCCTACTGCCCCCGGGGGATGTGTGTGTGTGAAAAAAAAAGTGCCTCTTTCTGAGAATTTCAACAAAAGTCTCAGGACTGATTTTTCACGGGCTCAGCTTGGGTCATATGTCCATCTGTGACCCAATCACATATTCATTCACTGAGTCAGTCTAACTCATTCGTTCATTCATTTATTTAATCCTCTACTCAGTTACTGAGTGTCTTTTGCGTTTCTCCACCTCTATTCCTCTCTGTTCCGTATCTTTCTTTGTCCCCGTGTCTCTATGTCTCTCTTCTTTATTTATTTATTTTTTTAGTAAATTTTTTTAAAAAATAAATTTATTTATTTATTTATATTTTTGGCTGCGTTGGGTCTTCGTTGCTGCGCGCGGGCTTTCTCTAGTTGCGCGAGCGGGGACTACTCTTTGTTGTGGTGCGCGGGCTTCTCATTGCGGTGGTTTCTCTTGTTGAGGAGCACGGGCTCTAGGTGCACGGGCTTCAGTAGTTGTGGCTCGCGGGCTCTAGAGCGCAGACTCAGTAGTTGTGGCACACGGGCTTAGTTGCTCCGTGGCATGTGGGATCTTCCCGGACCAGGGCTCGAACCCATGTCCCCTGCGTTGGCAGGCGGATTCTTAACCACTGCACCACCAGGGAAGTCCTATGTCTCTCCTCTTTAAACCTGTTTTGGTCTCTTGTCTCCATCTGCCTCTCTCTCCTTCTCTTGCCTTCACTCGCCAACTCCCAGCCCCTCTCGGAGCCTGGTGCCATTCAGTTAGGTGCTCTGGGTGACTCCTGCTTCGGTGAAAGGAGGTGGGGATGCAGCGGGGAGCCCTGTCCCCCGCTATGGCTCACTGTCCTGTCCTCTTCCCAGAGTGATCAGGGCAAGTACCGTACAGAAGATGGGCTGGTGAAGGGACATGCATATTCAGTCACAGGCACACACAAGGTGAGGAACCCCCAGGGTGGGCTGGCAGGGGGTGTCCAAGCACCAAACCCCGACTGACCACGTCTCCCTTAGGTGTCACTGGGCTTCACCAATGTGCGTCTGATGTGGCTGTGGAGCCCACGGGGCCGAGTGGAGTGGCCTGGGGCCTGGAGTGACAGGTGGGATGGATCTGGGGTGGGTGGGTGGCTCGGTCCCACCTGCCCACCCCTTACACCTCGGTCTCCCCAGCTGCCCACGCTGGGACGCGCTCCCCGCTGAGTGGCGAGATGCCTTGCTGGTGAAAAAGGAGGATGGCGAGTTCTGGTGAGTGGGGCAGGGTCCCTGGTCTGCTTCGGGGAGGGGTGCCAGGCCAGCGGGGTCAGGGAGGGGGCAAGTCCTGCTTGAAGGGACATGGGAGAAGTTCATGGGGGTGGGTCCTAATGGGGAGAAACTGTCCATATCTGTGGTAATTCGGGAGTTGTGTTCTATTTCAGGGAGTCGAATTAGAATTAGCAGTAACATTAGGGAACTTGGAAGCATAGTAATCTTTGGAGAGTCGAAGGGGGATGGGTAATATTTAGGGCAATTGAGGGAGGCTTGGTGACCTTGGGGCATTTCTTGAGATTTGGCAATATTGAGGGGCTGAAGGATACTTACTGGTAATAGAGAATCTGAGGGTCTTGATATTTGGGGGTTGAAGGCAATTTGACAATATTTGGGGGGAGTTTGTAGATCTTGGCTGTTTGTAGGGCATTTCTGAGGACTTGGAGAAATCTGAGGGAGCTGGAGGGCTCTAATTTGAGGGTCATTTCTGGAGACATGTATTATTTGGGGGACTGAAGTGTACTTGGCGACATTTAAGGAATTTAGGGGCTTTGTGACTTGGGGGGTCATGAGCTATTTGGGGTGGGGGCCAGGCCAGGGTCTGACTGCCGGCCACCGTCCAGGATGGAGCTGCAGGACTTCCTCTGCCACTTCGCCACCATCCAGGTCTGCTCGCTGAGCCCTGAGGTGTTGGTCCCCAGCCTGGCTGGAGGCGGCAGGCACATCCACACCTTCCAAGGCCGCTGGGTACGTGGCTTCAACTCTGGCGGGGGCCAGCCTGGTGCCGGTGAGGCCTGGAGGGGCCCCTGAAGGCAAGCAAGGGGGGCCGTGGCATGCTGGGTAACCCTGTTTCTTTATCCTTTACTAGAAACCTTCTGGACTCACCCCCAGTTCCGGCTGACGCTGCTGGAGCCTGGTGATGATGATGAGGAGGAGGAGGAGGGGCCCTGGGAGGGCTGGGGGGCAGCAGGGGTGTGGGGCCCCACACTGGGGGGGACGCACCCCCAAATGCACTGTGCTCCTGTCACTCATCCAGCGCAACCGGCGGCGCCTGAGGGCCCAGGGCCTCACATACCTGACCGTGGGCTTCCACGTGTTCCAGGTGGGACCCCGGGCTGGAAGAGGCAATGGGGGAACACAGAGGCATGGAGGTGCAGGAGGCCAAAGGCGGGATCCGAGTGGGTAGAGGATGGGGGCTGAGGGTCAGAGTCAGGAGACAGCTGAGGCAATTGGAGGTGGGGGTCAAGGAGAGACTGAAGGGCTAGGGAGGGCGCAGAGGGAGAGGCTGGGGGCCAGAAGGGTAGAGGGGTGAGGGGTCAGAAAGGAGACAGGGGCTTTAGAAGGGGTGGGATGGGAGGAAAAGAGAGGGAGGGGTGTGGAGGGACCAGGAGCAGGGGCACTCTGAGGGGCGGCTGCCTCCGCCTGGCCCTGCCTCCACCCTGCTCTTCCTTCTTACAGATCCCAGAGGAGGTGGGTATCAGATAGGACCCCAGATTCCATCCATCTCTGAGCAAGCCCCAGCGGCTGGGACAACCTGGCGGCCCGGGACGCGCTTGGGGTGATGGGCGACCAGTGGGTTTGGACAGGGCGGTGTGGAGGATGCAGTGGGTCGGAGGCTGGGTGGGGTGCACTTGGACGGCGGTGGTCACGCCGCTCTGCCCCCCAGCTGCTGGGACTGTGGGACTCCCTGCGCAGTCGGTCGCGCGCTCTTGCGGGGCCTGCCGCGCGCCGACCGCTCGCCCTTCTGTGCCCGCCGCGACGTGAGCCGCTGCTGCCGCCTGCGCCCCGGCCACTATCTGGTGGTATCCAGCGCCGCCCGCGCCGGCGACGAGGCCGACTTCACGCTGCGCGTGTTCTCCGAGCGCCGCCACGCCGCGGTGTGAACCGGGATCCCCTGCCCCGCCCCGGGATCCCCTGCCCCGCGCCTGGGTCAGCCCAGCGCCCCCAGGATCCCGCCTAGACCCCACCCGAGCCTCAGCTGAGACCCCGCCCGAGCCTCAGCTGAGACCCCGCGCGGCCCATATCCCCAGCCGCGGGGTGAGCAGTCCCCTCCCCCATCTCGCGTCTGTAATTTGCAGGGAGATAGATGATGTGATCAGCGCCGACCTGCGTGCCCTCATGGTGAGGCGCTGCTCTGGGAAGGGGGTGCGAGGGTGTGTGTGTGTGCTGGGGGGCGGGGGTCCTCTTGGCCAGAACTAAACACCCCCTACCCCACAGGTCCCCTACGTTCCCCTGGAGCTATGGAGCAGCTGTTTCACGAGCCGACAGGAGAGGTGAGGAGATGGGGCAGAGCTAAGGGGGTCCCTCCCCTCCCCTCCTCTCTCCTCCCCTCCCCTCGCCATGTACCCCTCCCTCCCTCCCTCCCTCATCCTAGACATCTCATTTTGCTTTGGTTTCTCAGTCTGTCTGTGCTTAAATCTCATGAGCTTCTTTTCTCAAAATGCTCACAGCTCTTCCCTGCCTCAGGGCCTTTGCTCAGTCTGTACCCTCCCCCTGGACTGCTTTCTCTCCCTTCACAACCCCTGCCAGGCTAAGGCCTTGTCTTTCCAACGTGCCCTGACCCTCCCCCAGGCTGGTCAGCTGCTTGCCCTCTGTGGGCTCCCGAAGCCCAATGCTTCCCCATTGCAGCCCTGACCACTCTGGGGACAGGTCTCACTCCCTTCTGGGACCAGGAGCTCTGAGAGGGCAGGCCGGCCCCGGGCTGTTTGTTGAATGACTGCCTGAGTGCAGGCTCACAACCGGCTCTCTCCTTACCAGGAGGAAGAACTCAATGCCCCTCAGCTCCAGACCTTATTAAGCATTGCCCTGGAGCCTGGTGAGTTGGGGACCAAGAGTGGACTCCACAGAGCCCCCATGTGTGTTAATCCACGATGCTTCTGGGAGTCAGGACATGGGAACCCTGGGCTCAGCCTGCTGGCATCTCCCCTGTAGCCAGACCTGTGGGTTCTGTGATAGGACCCGTGGCCAAGGCCATGGCCACTTATAAGCCCATCTTCCTCTACGGAAGTGTAACTGTCCTGAGCACAGACCCAGACCCCCGTGCCTGGGTTCAAATCCCAGCTCTACTAGTTTCCAGCAGTCACATGGCTTTCTGCACCTCAGTTTCAGAAAGGATTATTGGGGATAACAATAATCCATCCCTAGCACTTACAATGATGGCCAGTATGCAGGAAGTGCCTTTTTTTTTTTTCCTGTAGCCAGGGCCCATGCACGGACTCCCAGAGAAATTGGGCTCAGGACCTGTGAGCAGCTGCTGCAGCGTTTTGGGGTATATGACGGGGGCATTGCCTAGGTAGGGAGGATG
Organism: Eubalaena glacialis; assembly: GCF_028564815.1. Taxonomy (NCBI): domain Eukaryota; kingdom Metazoa; phylum Chordata; class Mammalia; order Artiodactyla; family Balaenidae; genus Eubalaena; species Eubalaena glacialis. Next base: position 55,994,522 of record NC_083733.1, on the reverse strand, counting down.
GCCTCCGCTTCCCTTTTGGGGACATTGACCTTAACCAGATGCCGTATCCCCAGCATGGGCGAAGCCTCGATCTGTACCACTTCCAGCAGCTCTGGGGCCACCTCCTGGAGTGGCAGGTAAGATGGGGGCTGTGCAGGGCACCTCCTTCTGGAGGGAGAGGCACCTTTACTAACATGGGCATAGGTGCTCTGTGGGCTAGCAGGGCCCCAGGGGAGAAGGGGAACTTGACCACACCATGCCAACCTGGAGGCATCTGGCTGTGATATCCCTGCCCCATACACCCCTTTGTTGTCCCTCTAGGGGCACTAAATAGCTCAAGGATCAAGAGCAGACTTGGATCCTGGGTTGGAATCCCAGCTCCCAGCTCTGCCCCTTTCTGGCTGTGTGACCTGAGGGGCCTTTGCTTGTCTACCACTGGGAGGCGGTAATTCCCCACCCCCCCCCTCCCGGCTCTGGATCCCTGTGAGGAGGAGATGGTCCCAGGCCTCCCCACACTGCAAGTGGTAAGCCACTGTTCACTGAGCCCTCACTAAGCCCTTTGTGGGTAGAATCTCACCTTGTCCTCACAACAACCCTGTTACTGCTGGTACTGTTATTCCCAATTTACCGATTGGGAAACAGACACCCAAAGTGGTTAAGCTGCTTGCACAGGGCAGCCAGGAAGAAAGGGAGGCGGGTGGGAACTCAGGCTGTCTGGCTCCGAGACCTCCTTTCAGCCTTCTTCAGGGTGCTCAGGGGCCTGGGTGTGGGACTGACCAAGACCTCCCTGCCCAGGCCACATTTGACAAGTTCGATGAGGACGCCTCTGGAACCATGAACTCCTATGAACTGAGGCTGGCCCTGAACGCAGCGGGTATGGACAGAGGTCCTGCGGGATCCTGGGGACGGATCTGCTCCCCCTCCTCCCCTGTACTCCTCCCCTGCCATCCACAAAGCCCACACCTTAGTTGCCCACTCTTGGCAGGAACTGGGTGACCCTGAGAGAGGCCCAAAGGGGGAGAATCCTCTGTGTGGGGGGAGGAGGGCACTGAGGGAGGGAGTGCGGCCCTCCTGGGAGGGGAAGGGGGAGTTGGGAGCTGGTGTCTGAGAGGCCCCAGCCCCCAGGACCTCATGGTAGAATGTCCTGGACTCCTGGACGCCTTGGGTGGCCCTGGGCGCCTGGAGCCTCCATTTCCCTCTCTGTAAAATGGCTAATACACAGGGTGGCCAGGAGGAGCCTGTGGAATGGAGCCCACAGGGTTTGGTGCTGGGGAATGTAGCTTCCGTGACCGCGTGCCAGAGTGCCCAAAGGAAGGCTGCCACTGAAAGGCTGAGTGCTTCCAGGAGACGTAGAACAACCCCATTCCATTTGTGTGGGAGCACAAAAATCCTAGCCAATGAACAGAGGCAGAGAGCAACTTTTTCCCTGGGCTATGCAGTTAGAAAAGTGCGTGTGATCTGTCCCCCACCCCACCTTGCGTGGACGGGCTGTGGTCTGGGATCAGACACAGAACTCCCAGACCCCCCACCCCACCCCAGGGCTCATCTGCCACAGCAAAGGGAAGGGTGAGACATGGGGAGATGGGGGGCTGGGGGTGATGTGACCCAGAGTCTGAGAGGCAGGGGGAGACCCTGAGGGGGGAAGTCAAAGGTCCAGGGAGGTGCAGGAAAAGAAAGGAACTCAAGACAGGGGGGAGATGGAGTCAGAGAGAAGACTGGGAGATGTGAGCCTGAGAAACAAGAGTCCCAGGTAAGCAGAAGCAGAGGCGAGAGAGGGTGGGGGAAGGTGGAAGGCTGTACTGTTCACGTGGTATGCCCGAGTGCCTGGTACAAGCCTGGTGTTAGTCTAGGCAGAGGAGCGCTCTAATGGGCTGACGTGCTGATGGTACAGACACACGACAGGCAGAACGTCTAGGGCAGATGGTGAGAAGTCCTACGGTGGCAAAAGGAAACAGGCCATGGTGCTGGGACCCGCAGCGGGTGAGGTGTGGGTTGAGACATGGCGGTCAGGGAAGGCCTCACTTGGGTGATGTGTGAACAGAGACCGGAAGGAGCGGGGAGTGAGCCTTGGGGACTCTGGGGAAGAGCGGTCCAGATGGGGAAAGTCAGTGTAAAGGCCCTGAGGAGGCTGGTGTGGAGGCAGCGGAGTGAACGAGGGGCCCAGTGATGGAGATGAGGACAGGGGGCCAGTGTGGCTGGAGCCAAGTGGGGAGGGGGAGGTGGTCAGAGAGGAGATGGGTGGAGGAAGACAGGAGAGCCCCACGAGGCCTTGGGAGGACAGCTCTTTAAAAATTTTTAAATATGTATGAGAGGGAGGAGGGAGAGGCAAATCCAGGGTCAGGGACTTGTGTGTGAGCCTGGAGCTGACAGGCAAGGGAAAGGTGGTGTGTATGGTGGAGGGAATACCAGGGAGTGGGCCAGCTGGAAGCAAGGTCTGGAGACCCGGGCAGTCCCGGGCTGGGGGGACGGACAGGAGAAATTACCTGCTCCGATCCAATCCTATCCTCTGCTCCACAAACACCCCCTGAGCCCCGCTCTGCTCCAGGCCCTGTGCTGGCTGATGCTGGGGTTTCAGTGGTGACCAGAAGCCCTTCCCGGACCTCACCCACCACTCACTTCCCTGCCCAGTGCAGGCGCAGCCAGAGCCACCAAAGACAGTGACAGCCCAGAGGGCTCAGGGCAGGCATGTGGAAGCCCAGAGGGGTCAGGGCAGGGATGTGAGCTGTGAGACCCGAGAGGAGGAGCTTGACGCTGCTTGCTGGGGGCTGAGTATCTGAGAGGACTTCCTGAAGGAGGCGTGTATCAGACTAGGAACACTCCGGGCTGAGAGAGGACATGGTGTTCTGGGCAGAGGGAACATCAGGTGCAAAGAAGGCAAGGCAAAGCCCAAGGTCAAGTAGAGAAGAGGGAGGAGGGGAGCAGGAGATGAGGTGCAGCCTGTGCAGGCCACCAGGTGGCTGGGGACAACGGGGGCCCTGGGGAGGGGTAACCAGGAGGTCATGGTCACTAGGGCCCAGTAACCTAGGTAAGGGGTTTCACAAGGACTGGCTTTTAAAAGCCTCTGTTGAACGATTCCTCATCGGAGGTGATTTCTGAACTCCAGAAATCGCCCCTGATATGGAGCATCAAGAAATTGACTCCATACGGGGCTGACAAAAATGCTTTGCTGCACAGAAATATTCTCTAGTGTCTATTAGCAGAAATCTGGCAGAGTTTAAAGGAATAATAATACAATAGTTATGATGTGCCAGACACTGTCCTAAGCTCTCTACATATAACATCTTCACACGACCTTATAGGGTCAGGGCTATCATAGTCCCCACTTGACAGATAAGGAAACTGAAGCCCAGAGAAGTGAAGGGAGTTGCCCGTGGCCTCACGGCTGGGATGAGGCAGAGCTGGGACTAGAGAGGTGGAACCAGGCCCCCCTGGTGTCTGCCTTCCCTGGGGAGTCGGGGGGGGGGGTATGACCCTGAGGTGGGGCTCCCGGGGCAGCCCAGGCTTCCACCTAACCAACCAGCTGACTCAGGCCCTCACTAGCCGCTACCGGGACAGCCGTCTGCGCGTGGACTTCGGGCACTTTGCGTCCTGCATGGCCCAGCTCATCTCCATCTTCCGTGAGTGCCACCCCTGGCACTGGTGGGACAGAGGGAGGATGTCTCCATGGTAGGGGGACCACAGAGGTGGGCGCTCAACCTGCCCCTCTCTGACAGGCCACTGCAGCCAGCACCTGGATGGTGGGGAGGGGGTCGTCTGCCTGATCCACAGACAGGTGAGCCTGGGCTGCAGGGAGGGGTGGCACGGGAGTGTCAGGAGTCCCCGGCCTCATGCCTGCTGTTTCCTCTCGCCCAGTGGATGGAGGTGGCCACCTTCTAGGACCTCAGCCTGGGAGCCCTGCCTTTCCCTTCTCCCAGCCCGGACCAGGGTTTCCTCTACAGGGAGGGGGCTGATGCCCTGACGTTAAGCAGTGATTCAGAGCGTGGCCTTGGGAGCCAGCCTGCCTGGAGCTGACTTCTGGCCCCACCACTCACCAGCTGGGTGACACCGGGCAAGTCACTGCACCTCTCTGGTAAACGGGCGAGGTAACAGCACCTTTCTCGTGCAGGCTGCACGAGATAGCCCACGTTACACGCTTAGAACAGTGCCTGGCCTGGAGTGGGTCCCCAACAGCACTCCTACTTTCACACACTCATGGGAACAGGGATCGGGGCACTCCCACGCCCCACCTCGCTCTGGGAAGAGGTGCTCTATCATCGCTCTCCTAAGAGGTGGAGAACAGATAGAAAAACAGAGGACACTGTAGGAATCCTTCTTAAAAATATTACATGTTTTATTATCCTGTCCCCAGAAGGGTGGTTTATCCAGAAACCGAGAAAAAAATAATCAATCGGAATAAACTCAAAAAAAAAGGGGGGGGGGAGGTGGTGGAGCGAAACCATCCACTAACAGGCAGCTAGGCCAGCAGCCCACCCTCCACCTCGGGGGGGTCCCCAGAGACCCACGCCGACGGCAGACATCAGAGAAATCAGTAAGGGGCTGGGGGAGGGGAGCAAATCAGCTATGTCTTCATTATGAGAGCAAGAGGCGGCGAAGATATGCTGCTAGGTGAATATATATTTATATAATAAATCCGTAAGTTAATAAAGTAAATAGTAATTCTCTGAAAGGTTTTTTTTCATAGTTTTTTTTTTTTGTGGATTTTTGTGTGGTTTTTTTTTGTGTTTTTTGTGTGTGTGTGGTTTTTTTTTTTTTCTTTTTTTTTTTTTGCGGGTGGAGGGGGGTCCTTAGAAAATCTGAGAGATACGCAGGTCCAGACAAAGCAAGGTGGGGGCTGGCTGGGGGTGAGGGTGGGAGGCTGGTCTGCCCAACCCCACTCCTGGTGCAGAAGAGGGGGGACTGAGCTGAACCCCCTCATCTCCTGGCGATGCCAAGTGAGGGGAGGGGATGGGGGAGCAGGGAGCAGGCTGGTCCTCTTTCCTGCCGGGCGGCTGTGGCACCCTCTGCGGGGCCCATCGCAGGCCCGGGCGGTTCCTGGACAAGGCACGTTGGGCTTTGGCCTGGATGTGGGAGGCCTTGAAGGGACCTCAGGGGAGAAGAAATGGACCGGGGGGTGGTGGTGAGGGGTGGGTGTTTCTAGGGCTTGGAGGGGGCCTGTTTTGCTGTGAGGATCCACTGTCCCCTCCACAGAGTTAAAAAAACAAAACAAAACAACACATCATATATATTTACCAGACCAGAAGCGCTGACCCCGGAAGCCTCCCTCACCCCCGTCCAGGGGGAGGGGGAGATCCTCCTGGCGCACCGACAAAGAGAGAGGAGAGAGCCTGCCCCAGCCCCTCCCTGCCCACCCCGCTCCCGCCCAGGAAGGACTGACAGAGAGTGCTTTGCATAGATACAGAGTCAGAGGAGCCGGGCCAGGGGGTGCCCTTGCAGCAGGGAGGGGGGCAGAAGAGCTCCCCCAGCCCCTCCTGGAGGCTGTGAGGAGGGGTGTTTGGTCAGGGTTTCTCCGGTGGGGGCCTCACAGGTCACTCTCGCCGTACAGGGCTGTTGAGAAGGACTTGTAGTCGAGGGCCCCGGGCACGGCATCAGGGCCCTGGTACGGGGCCATGCGGGCGATGCAGTACTCGGCCTGGTCGGGGGGCAGCTCTCTCCGCAGCTCCTCAGCTGTGATGAAGTTCTGGGGGCGGCAGGGCGGGAATCTGGGTCACCCCCGACACGGGCGCTGGCCCACCCGGCCCCTCACGCCCAGCCCTGGCTGCGAGGGCCCCTCCGCGCCGGCCGCTGGGTGCCTCCCAGGTGTCTTGCTCACCTTGTCCCCGGCCAGGACCTTGAAGGAGGCGATGACCTGGTCGGCTGTGTCCGTGTCGGTGGTCTCCCTCGACATGAAGTCGATGAAGGCTTGGAAGGTCACGAGGCCGCTGTGGTTGGGGTCAACCACGCTCATGATGCGGTTGAACTCGGCATCGCCCTGTGAGGGGGGTGGGCGGGGGACAGGCGGCCTTCAGCGGGGCAGGGCGGCCGGGCCAGCCCGGTGGCTAGAACCGGGTTGGGAGAGCAGGGCCCGACCCCAGCGCACACGACAGGCGTCGTCAGCCCGCCTCCAAGGGTCTTGGCTCCCTGGCCGACTGCCCCACCTGCCCCAGACCTGGGCCGTGCACCCTCTGCTCCTCCCCTCCCACGTTTTTGGGAACTGGGGAGTTGGGGAGTGGATCTAACAGGTCTACTGCTCCTCAGCCCTGGCTCGCAAGTTAGCTCCGGAGGGCAGGGCGAGGAAGAAAGAAAGAGAGAAAGAGAAAGAGAAGGGGAGAGAGCTGGAGGCCTGACCTCCTCTCTCCGGAGACTTCCAGGAAAGGAGGTGGGAGGCTCAGGGAGTCATCGGAGGGACCCCAACCAGCAGATGCAGCAGAGGAGGAGGAGGGAGGCCAGGCCGCGCTGCTCTGGTGGAGGAGTGTCCCCGAGGACGCGGACATTCTGGAGGCGGTGAGGAGGGTGAGGAGGAGGGGGGAGGGGCGGAGGAGGGGAGGAGGGGCAGAGGAGGGGAGGAGGAGAGGCACAGCAGCAGGGCAGGCAGAGGCGCGTACCAGGCTGTATCCCGTGGAGATAAGCAGAGCCCTGAAGTCATCGGAGTCCATGCTGCCTGTCTGCTTCTGCTCGAGGACGCAGGGACAGCAGAGGAGGCCGGGCCCAGAGTAGGCAAGAGGGGCCGCCCCGTGTGCACAGCGGGGAAACAGGACAGTGGCAGGGAGCAGGGGAGACAGAGGCGGCCCCGAGAGACCAGGTAAGGGGGAAGGTGTCCGGAGAGACACAGGGCAGGGAGGAGGCAAGGGAGCCCGTGAAATGGCACACACGATGGCAAGGGGTGGGATGGCCAGAGGGAGGGGAGACAGAGAGAAGGAGAGAGAGAAAGAGAAGAGCAGTTAATGCCACAGTCCGCTGGGGCCCAGGGGGCGCGTACCTGCCGGTCATTCTCCACGTCGTAGCCCAGGCTGATGAGGCAGGCCTTGAACTCCTCCGGCCCCAGCGCCCCGCCGTGGTCCTGCCGGCGTCCGAAGGCAGGTGTGCACAAGGGGCGGTGTGGAGACCAGGCCGGCACCGAGGCGGGGAGAGGGGCCCGGGTCACATGCAGAGGGCGGGGGAAGGGGACACACGGGGGAGGGAAACACAGAGTTAGAGGTGACGTGGACAAGGTGATGGCCAGGGAGGGGCAGGTAGAGGGGCGTGGGTGGCCTGGAGGGCAGTCAGAGGCCTCCTCCCAGCTCCTCTGGGCCAGAGCAGGGGTGGGAGCTGAGAGGTGCAGGATTGAGGCTTGAGTCCCAGGACTCCTGGGAGGTAAGAGGGGAGCTCTCCTCACCTCCAGGATTTGGGGTGGGAGAAAGGGAATTGCACCCCCTCCTGCTGGGCCCCTGCCTAATGCCCAGAGCACATGCTACCCACAGAAAGCAGGCAGATGACACATCAGGCCCGGCAGGGCCTGGGGCAAACTGGTGCTCAGGGCCCCTCTAAAGGGGCTGCCAGACCAAATCTGACTTTTAAGGACACTGTGTGTATGTGTGGATCAGATTCCTGGGTCAGGTCTCAAATCCCTGGTGTGCTGGGACCTGTCTGTTCAGGGTTGCATCGGCAGGTGGGCGAGGATGCATAGCCCCGGGGGCAGGGCTTGGGACTCCCCTTTCTCTTCCTGAGGGAAGCTGCCCACGCTGTGGGTTGAGGTGATGCACCTCTGCACCCCCTTCAGTGGCTGGGGCCCTGCCGCCCCCTGTGAGTGGCCTCTGATACTCAGCAACTGTGATGTGAACAAACGGACAGATGCAAAGACGGAGGGGGCAAGGTGGGAGGTGACAGTGGGGAGGGAAGACACCAAGGGGCAGAGGGAGTGGCTCACCTTGTCGAAGTGATTGAAGGACGCCCGGAACTCCTGCATCTGCTCTTGGCTGATGCCCTTGGCATCGCGGGTGAGGATCTGGTTCTCGACCTCGTTGATGGTGCGGGCGATGGTGGTGAGCAGCTGCTCCCAGCCCACGCGGATGTGCTGCGGGAGGAATGAGGGCGTGAGTGTGGGCTGGGCCGGCAGGTGGGGATGCTGGGACCACCGCAGCTGTAGCTGAGGGGGCTCGGAACTGGCTTCTCCTTGTGCGGGGGTGTGTGTGGCCTGGAGTCAGGCTCGCCCTAACTTTCTCCCAAATGCCAACCCAGCCCCACACTCTCCCGTGTGGCTCATGTGCACAGGGACACAGGCACGGTGCCCGCTTATTGCCTCTGCCAACCAGCGGGGTTCACGTCACACTGGTGTTATGTCCCAGTGACGGATGCAGCAGACAACCGGGTCCTGATACCTGTGCCAGGATCCACAGGGAAACTTTGCAGAGACATGCTGGGCAATGTTTAACTAGCTTCCTGGGGAAACAGCCCTTCCCCCCTTTTATTTGGTGGTATCTTCCGATTTGCATGGTCTAATAAGCGCTGTCACCACGGACCATTTCAAGCTACCGATAGGATGACAACCAGCCCTGATGCTGTAACCTGGCGGCAGCGAGCCAGGGCATGGGATTCCCACACATGCTGGCTGGATCTGCGTCCTCAAGTGAGGATGAAAGGGCTGAGGCCACACTGGGGGGCGGGTGCTGCCTGCCCTCCCAGCTCTCCAGGGGGTTGGGATAAGGCAGCCGGGCCCTGCGTGGGCTGCCACAGGGCCCCCCCAAGCCCGGGGCAGGCGGGGCGGGGCAGGGCAGGGCGGGGCAAGCGGGGCGGCGCGCGGGCTCGCCTCCATGGTGTAGTTGGTGTGCTTGTTGTCGAAGATGAGCGCCTCCTGGATGAGCTGGTGCTGCTGCTCCAGCAGGTCCAGGCTCGGCTTGTAGTCCACGATGCTGCGCTCGTACTGCTTCAGGTGGCTCAGCTGGTCCTCCAGAGTCCCGTTCATCTCGATGGAGATGCGCCCGATCTCCTGCACAGAGGGCGGTGCTACTGGGGCGCGGGACTGGCGGGCCCTCGGCCACGGCCAGCCACCGGGAGGAGGTCTGTCGCCGGCCGCCCCATTGCCAGGGTGCCTCTGCCCAGGGGTCCCCTCCGGCCCACCCTCGAGGGTTAACAGCAGCCACGATGCAGTTTCTGCACCAACGCTCCACAGGGCTAACCTCACTGCTTCCCCCCCTTGACTCCCTGTGAGGCCCAAGACTGGGACAGGCCTATTCCGCAGAGGTGGAAACTGAGGCCCAAAGGGGGCAACGTATCACATTAAGAGGCAGAGCCAGGATCGGAACCCAGGCCTGGCGACTTCAGAACCCGTGCTCCTGAGCACGAGCACCCCACGCCTCGCCTCCCACGGCCACCAAGCCGTGCAGGGGGCACTGAGCCCCGCGGCCGACCTGCCCGGTCCTCTCTCGGGCTGCCGTGAGTTTCAGTGAGGCCACTTCGGTCAGTGGGGTGCCTAGTACACAGTGAGCACTCGGTAAGTGGTGGCCCGAGTCGCCGTTGGCATGGTTACAAGCCTTCCCGTGGCTGGGTCACGAGGGCAGAGTGAGGGCGCGGTGAGGGTCTGAGCTCGGACCACCTTGGTCACAGCTACACCACAGTGCTTGTGGTGGGGCTGGCACAGGGCGGTGCCCAAAAGTGTCTGTTGAGGGAATGCAATAATGGTCTTCCGCATCCTTTTAGGGATGAGAAAACTGAGCCACAGAGGTTAAATTGTGCCTGACTCCCCGATCCTAAGTCAAGGGGAGAGTCGAGACTCGAACCCATCTCTACCTGACCCCTTAGCACAGTTTCCCTCTGGATGGTGCTGCCATTTCCATGAATATGTTATTGGCGCTCCTAATCCCATGAGGCCACGAGAGCTGGGTCCCCGATCCACCAGGCCCCCAAGTGCACCGGCCCCGCGGAGCACTGGGGCCCTCCCACCAGGGGTGAGCAGCCTCCCGTTCAGCGGGGGCTCTTCCTCAACTCCGCCCGGAGATCCTCCTGGGCCCAGCGGGGCTGCGGCGACTCGCCCTCACCTCCATCTTAGTCTGGATCCAGGGCCCCACGATGTTGGCCTGGCTGGCGAACTGGCGGCGCAGGTGCTCGTTGGACTGCTGTTTGCTCTGCTCCTCCAGGAGGGCGTGGTCCCGCTTGGGCACCAGCTGCTGCACCTGGGCAAGGGGACGCAGGCAGGAGCAGTCAGGGCGGCGGCCCCCTCGCCCGGCTGGTCCTGCCCCGGCCCCGCCGGCGGGTGGGTGCCGCCTACCTTCTCCCACTTGGAGTTGATGATCTGGGGGGTGACGGTGGTGTAGGGGTTGCTGCCTGACAGCTTGATGTGGTTGCTCTCGGCGATCCTCTGGGCCTCCTTGTGGATGGCCAGGATGGCCTCCCGTTCCCTGTCAGCGTCCGGCAGTGTTGACTTGAACTGGTCGTGGGCTGAGATCAGGCCCTGGGGGCGGGAAGAGAAGGCGTGAGGCGCAGCCCGGCCCCGTGGAGGCCCCACGAGCCACGAGCGGGACGGGAGGGGAAGGGGCGGACCTCGATCTCCTCGATGGTGTGGACAATGAACATGTCCTGGAGGTCCTCCATGGCGCTCTCCATCCAGTTGTTGAAGGGGGCTGCCCGCTTGGCGTACTCCAGGTGCAGCTGGTCGATGGTCTCCAGCTGCTTCTCCGTTTTCTGGTGCGTGTTGGGAGGGACGGGGACAGAGGAGGGAGGTCAGTCGGCTAGCAGGAGGCCTGTATGGTGGGGAGGGGCCCGGGGGCACCAGGGGGTCAGGGGAAGACCCCTGCTCTGAGGGCAACGAGGCACAGACCTCGGCGGGTGACATCACCCCCTCCTCACCTCCAGGGCTTCCCTGCGACTGTGGGTCAGAGAGCCAAGGGCGTCCCACTGGTCGCAGATCTTCTGGCAGCGGGTGTTGACGTTGTGGGAGTCGTAGTAATCCAGCTCGCTGTGGGCCGGGCAGAGGGTGATGAGACCCAGCAGGGGCAGTCAGGGTGTGCTGGACCCACCCGCCCCCAGGTGTCCCAGGCCCTGGTGCCAGGGGATATCAACACTTAAGCACATCAGTCATGAATCACCCCTCTGGCCCGGGGCAGGAGGAATTGCGGGGAGAGGATAACAGAGCTTGCTGTCACTGTAAGCTGACGCAGGGCTCCCAGAGTGTGGCCCTCGACCATGCCTGTAGGCTGGCGAAATCTCAGTTGCCCGACCAGGGGTCGAACCCAGACCCCCAGCAGTGGAAGCACAGAGTCCTAACCACTGGACCACCAGGGAAGTCCCCGGGATTGCTTTTTCCATTTAAAGAAAGTCTAGCAGAGCACACTGGTTAGAGCATAAGGCTCTGGAGCCAAGTTCCTTAGGTGTGAATTCCAGCTCTCCGATTTTGAACTTGTGTGACCCTGGGCGAATGAACTCCCTCTGGATCCCTCGGTTTTCTCACCTCTGAAATGGGGGTGGGGTTATCATGGAGACCAAGTTACTTAACTCATGTGAACTGCCAAGAGCAGTCCTTTGCACCCAGTAGGTAAAAGTAGCAACAGTTACTCATTAAAGGTTGTGTATTTACTTTAATGGGTATTAAGAAAAAAATGTACAACTAGCCTGCAATCTCATTGTACGCAACTAACAATATATTCAAGAAAAAAAAAAGTGAGCTGATGAGGGAATGGGTATTATTATTGCAATGACTGAGGTTGGAAACACTAAGCTGATACCGTAGTCGCGGCCCCCTGCCCCTTATTCCCTCTCTTCAGCCCCAGCATTCCTGCCTCCTGGGGTCCACACTTGGATACTCTTAGCAGCAGGCTCCTAGGGAGTCAGTGTACAGGTCTGGGGGAACAACCATGGGGAGGAACACGACATGGGGACCAGGACACAGCGATTGTGTCGCCTGCCTGGTGAGCCAGACGGGCAGGCAGGATACAGGGGCCGGGGGAGGGGAGCAGGCAAGGGCTGGAGGAGGAGCAAGGCTGTGCTTCACACAGGGACCAGGCGGCCCAGGCGGCCCAGGCTCCAGTCCTATCTCACTCCCTAGCTGTGTGACCTTGGGCAGGCCCCTTGGGCTCTCTGTGCCTCAGTTCCCATTCTGTAACACAGGATCGCTGGGGGATTAAATGAGCTGGTACATGTAGAGCACTAAGTGCCCTGAGTTTTTGTCATCACCATTAATCAACGCTCAGCCGGGCTGTCCATCCAGGCTCATCCTGGCCGGCCCTGGGCCCTCAGACTCATCTTCGGGGGAACGGACAGCACCCCAAACAGCCCTCCCTTTCTCCTCCAGGGCTACTGTCCAGAAAGCTGCCTCAGGGACCGCCTGTTCCCCGGCTCAGGGTAATGGGTTTCACATGGCTGTTCCCAGTGCCTGAGAAGTGGGCTGGCCTAGGATTTCCTCCAAGTCTGTTTCCCACTGGCTTCCAGGAGCTCGCCTGTCAATGGGGGGTGGGGGTGGGGACCTGCCCATGTCCCACCCCACAACCCCTGAGGGTGGTGGACGTCTGCGTCTGTGACCTCACTCTCCTCGGCCTGGGCATGCCAGGTACAGGGGCTCGATCCTAGGGGAGCTGCAGGACCCCAAGGGGTGCCCCCAACAGTGCTCAATGGGGACGCCGTGTCCCTGGTACTGTGAAGGCCCAGTGGTACTTCTGCCTCTGGGTGAGCAAATGGGGAGCCCCCAGAGCAGGTGGGCAGTGTGGAGGGCGTGAGTCAGGGAGGAAGCCAGCCCTGCCCGGCGTGGGGCTCCACCAGGCATCACCGCTAGGCCCCAGCCTTGCAGGAACAAGGAGAACTTTGCGGATGACTGTGACAGGGTTGGGGGTGTCTGTGGAAAGGGCAGTTCCAGCCAAGGATCCTATTTTTGAGCAGACAGCTATTTTGGGAGCCCTGCCGCCCTCCAGGGCCCGTGGATTTTCCATGAAGTAATGGCCTGGGCCTCCCACTCCCTGGGCCCTGCTTGCTGCTGGCCGCTGCGCTGGTGGAATAAGGCCCCCTTTCACTGGCTCTGGAGGTTGAGTGTACTAATTGTGTGCACAAGTTTATCTGACTGGGGTGGGGAAGGGAAGGCAGAGAACCGACCGCCTGGAAGCTCTTACAATAAGTGTATTCTGAGCAGGAGAGGGAAGGGGCCGGGCAGAACAACGGGCTCTCTGTGCAGCCAGATTCCCTCAGGGAGCAGCGGGTGGGAGCGGTGGGGGCTAGGCCGCCCACCACATCAGGGGGCCAGGGGGTCTCCTTGGTGTGGCAGGCAGAGGAGGGGGAGCCCCAGGGACCCCAGCAGCCTGAGGAATCAGGACAAGGGGTCAGAGACCTCCCTTCTGCTGGAGAATCTAGGTCCCACTGTTCCTCATCTGGGGTAAAGACAAGGTGGGCAAAAGGCATCATCCTGTAAGGCTCTTCCCTGGCATCTGAAAGGAGGGTGTGAGGGTGGAAAGGGCTGGGGGACCCCATTCCACCACTGCCCCACCGCTGCTCTGGACTGGGTGCTGGAGGGGAAGCAGGTGACGGGGGACCGCGAGCCCACACGTACTTGAGCTCCTGGGCGATAGCGGCGATCTGCTCCACGCGGTCCTGGTGTGCGGCCAGGTCGCTCTCGAAGGCCTCGTGCTTGCGGATGAGGGCTTTGATGTCCGACAGGGTGGCCGTCTCATAGTCCCGGTGCTTCAGCATGGCCTCCTTCCCTGGGGTGGGGCGGAGGGCAGGGGGTGCTTCGTCAACAGCGCCAGAGGGATGTCCAGCCAGAGCGATGTCCAACCAGAGGGAGGGAGACGGGGTGTGGACCCCACGCCCTGCCTTGCCGAGGATGGTGCCATGAAAGCTAGAAACTTCCAGAACCTTTTTCCTTGCCCTTTGCAGGAACCTCTACGCCCAACTAGATCCTGGATGGAGCTGGGAGACAACTGTGGGGCTGGTGGGCTTGAGACATATCCCAATTCAAGCTGTGGGTTCTAAACTTAGTATCCTTTATTGGTAGACGGTAAGAATTTGGATTGTGCTACCAGGGCTGGAAATGTGGACACCCATCTGCGGACCGCTGTGATCTGGAGAAGCAGCTGGTGTTGCAGCCGTGCCTCAGCAGTGGGGGGAAGGGGAAGTCTGAGTCGGGGCTCTTCCAGGAGCCTGACCCCTGGCACTTGGGCGCCAGGCCCCCTCGGGGTGGGAGTCCTATCACACATCTATTGCTCCACACTATCCTAAGGGCTTTCCATGTGCAGCGAGGCAGGGCCCATTGTCAGGCCCTTTGAAGGAAGGGAGGAACACTGCTATTAGTCCTGGAGCCTGGCTAATTATACACCCCAGGACAGAAGCTCAAGTGAGCCCTGCAAGCACAGTAAGGGTACTGCAAAGAACCAAGGGGGAAACGCTGGCCAGGAAAGGTGGCTGGGACCCCCAACCCCTAAAGCTACCTCAGGCTACCCCTGGAGCGGCAGCTCAGAGACCCCCTCCTCAGCTGGCACCAGAAAATCCAACCAACAGCTGCCTGCCTAGAGCAGGGGACGGCAGACAGCTTCTCCCCACCTGTTCTTCCTCTGTAAATGCGGCCAGTGCCAGCCCAAGGTTAAAACCTCAGTGAGGTGATGCTGAGAAGGCCGAGCACCAGCCAGTCCCATCTGCACCTCAGCCACCCCGTGGACAGGGTCCGGCACTGGCGGACAGGAGGTGGCAGCCTGGGACAGACTGCACTGGCCCTGCCACTCCAGCCCCGGGGCAGCAGGCTCAACCACAAAGGCAAGCTTGCAATTCCCTTCTCCAAATTGCCTTCTCCCAAGGGTGGGAACCAGAAATAGTAGGTTACCACTTTTCTGCCTCAGCAGAGTTTCAGCAAGGGAGCTGCCAGGGGCATGCTGGGAAGAATCGGGAGGAGGGGGCCACGGCCACGGCTGCCTGGGATCCAGGCCAAGGGGCAGCCAGGCCGAGGGGGGGATGGGGGCTCATTTTTGCTTTTTCCCCAATCTAAGACCCTGTGAGAAGCATCCACATGGGCGCTCACTCCTGCAGGCTGTAGGGATGCTGAGGGGGCACAGAGTGATGGTGGCTCAACCCACCCTCTGCCCCCCAACCCCCCACAGGGGTGTAGAGAGGTCGGGAGGCCGGTCTGTCCTGTTTTGCATAATTGGGTGGTTCAGAGAACAGAGGCTTCAGGTCTTGGGAATGAGAGTGGACAGGACTGCCTGGGGACTCCGGGCTAATGCAAGGGGCAGGGCCAGATGCCAAAGTGTCTGTGGGGAGGTAGGGGTGGGGCAGGGGCGTGTGGAGGCCGCTGAACCAGTTGGGCCCTGGCTAAAGACTGGGCCAACTTCTCCTAAATGCCTTCGGGTGAAGGCCGGCCAGAGTGGTTCCCAGGGAAGGAGCTCCGGTGGGCCGTCACACCCACACCCCTCGGCCTCAGGAGACCATCTTCTCAGGGCCTCTTGGAGCCCCAGGAG
This sequence comes from Eubalaena glacialis, assembly GCF_028564815.1. Lineage (NCBI taxonomy): Eukaryota > Metazoa > Chordata > Mammalia > Artiodactyla > Balaenidae > Eubalaena > Eubalaena glacialis. The sequence continues at coordinate 55,979,166 of NC_083733.1, read as the reverse complement.
AGAGGCTGAAGGGCTGATAAGAGGCCCCCAGAAGGGAAATCCACAGGGATGACACTCAGAGCCTAAGAGAGGATGATGGAGCTACAACACGTGGATAATGACAGGAGACAGCTCAGCCCAAGCGTGGGACACGGGTGCTGATAAATCCACTTACACGTCCAAGGGCCCTTGGACAAGAGAGATGTCAAAATCTGCAGTTCCCTGGGCAGGGACCTCACCTACCTGGAAACTGCTGAGCATAGCGAAGAGGCTCAAGAGGTGTTTGTTGAATGAATGAAGAACAAACGAATAAACTAAATGCCAACACCCCCTCCCTCAGGTCTCGGGGGGCAGAACCCACAGGCACCATTTCTGTGAGGCAGAGGGAGGTGCCTGCATCCCTGGCCCAGGCTACCTTTTCCTCGCCTCGCCTTCTGGCTTCTCCTCCTCTGCATTCCTTCCCTGGCAGAGGAGGGATCAGGGTATTGCTCTGGATCTGGAAGCTGCCGTTAGAGAACAGCCGGCCTGAGCTAATGTGAGGAGGGCATTAGCTGGGCTGCAGCTAGGGACACAGGTGACACAGGCCCAGGTCTGAGGATCCTGCAGAGTTGCGTGTCCGCATGCCAGCAAGGGTGGGGCAGGCTCCATATGGGTGCCTCTGGGTGGGTCTCAGCAACTGACCAGGGTTGGGGCTGCCTGCCAAATAGCTGGGTGGGTGGGGCCAGAGGAGCCCCCAGGGGCTCAGTGAGGATCTCACGGGGACCTGGGAGAGTGGGAGGGATGAAAAACCACACTGAGCAATACAAGGAAGTGTGAGACCAGCTGGGCAGTGGTGGCAGGACGGCCAGGGCAGGGAGGGCAGGAGGCAGCCAGAAGTGGGAGGGTGGGAGTCCAGTGGAAGGCGCTCGGCTTTCCCAGGCGCTGGCCGTTTCCCGAAAGCTTTTGGGCCCCTGGGATCCGGAATCTCAGCCGTGGTGTGGGTCCCGAACGAGGGCCAGGGACGTGATGGAATTCCACATCCCGAGCCAAGGGAACAGGCAGCTGCAGAGCTGCCGAGAAACCGGAGTCACCGCTGCCCTTGTGGGAGAGGGCCCTCGGGGGAGGCACCGGGACAGGGCAGAGGTGAGAAAGAGCTCCCACGGCGGGCCACACCGAAGGGTGCATGGCTGGTAGTCAGTGAGCAGCAGGTGCAAGTCGGGCAGCAGGGCCAGGAGGCGGCTCCCTGGCCCGTTCTAAGGACCGTGCTCAGGATCACAGACCATCCAGCACTGGCTCTTCAGTGTGAAGTCCACAGTCTCAAAGGGTGCAGGGCACGGAAGGCAGGCTGTGTGAACCCAGGCTGCCAGAGAGGGGAGAGCATACCCCCACGCCCACCCTGGCCCGGAGGGGCGCCATACTCAGGGGAGACGTGGCAGAGTGGCAGGGACAGGGGCCACGTCCCTGTGCAGCTGGCACAGGGTCCAGTGACCCAGGAAGGAATCCACCTGTAAGTAATCTCTGAGGCCAGGGCAGATTGGGCGGACCTGGCCCCAAACTGTTCCTTGCTGCCTGGGGCTGGATGAACCCAAAGCGGCATTTGTGACATGCATGTTCCCAGGCAGCAGGAAAGGGGGCCTGACAAACAGACACTACGCAGGCAGGAGGGGCTCTGTGTGTGTGTGTGTGTGTGTGCGCGTCTGTGTATGTGTACACGTGTGTGTCTCCGAGAGACAAGAAAGGAGGGAGGGAGCTGGGAGGGTCATACCGTCAGTCCAGGCCTCGTGGATGGAGGCCTTCTGCCGGAACTTCTCTGCCAGGTGGTCGAGCCGCTCCAACCTGCGGATCTCATTCAGCAGCCACTCCTCGTAGCCCTTCTCGGCCTGCTCCAGGTGCTGCCAGCCGTTGTTGATGTCCTGTGGGGGCAGGAGAGGGCAGGGCTACCATGGGGAGCTGGGGCACCCAGCAGGGCAATGCCTCCCTGAAGGATGATGACGGGAAGGCAGCAGAAATGGGCCGGGGTCACATCTCTCCCCGGCTTTGCTGTATCTGCGTGCCTGGACAGGGCCCAGCACATGGCAGGTGTGGTCAATACTTCTGGAGTAAATGAATGAGTGAAAATGAACGAATGCCATACAGGGCACTGGGAGTCAGAAGGTGACTGTCCAGTGAATATTGTCCCTCCCCTGAGAAGGGGCCTCAAGCACTGGAGGTCCTGGAGTCACAGCCAAATGAGGGTCCAAATTCAAACAATTCCACACGAACTATGGTGTGGTTTGGGGATGGGTGTAAAACTCTGGGGAGTGATGGGGGGAGAAGGAACACAGTAAAGTGTCCAGTGCATGCCCCACCGCACTCTGCACCCCGAAAGCTGTGCATTCTACTTAAGAAAGACCATGCTGGGGAAATAAGCCTGTGGGTGGTGAGGAGCTGCCCCTCGCCCCTCACAGGGAATCTGCAGCTCCGCACACCTCCTGGGCCCTGGCCCACCCTCAGCCCTCCGGCACTCACCGAGACCATCTTGCCCTCGGAGGGCATGAAGGCGGGCCGGTTGCTGAGGCGCAGCTTGGTCTGCAGCGTGTTGAAGTTGATCTCCAGCTGGCACTTCTCCTGCACCTTGGGCGGCTTATGGACGCGCCGGTAGTCGCGGAAGTCCTCCAGCTTCTGCTGCATCTCCTGGATGGTCTTCTGGGGCACGCGGTCCTCCAGCCAGGGGATGGTGCGCCGGATCCACTCCAGGAGCTGTGGGCCCACAAGAAGCTGTGGTGGCCTTCGCAGGGGACCCTCCGAGCACAGACAGGGCCGCCCCCAGCTCACGGGCACATGGGACCTGGATCTCCGAGGGCCCCATCTTGGGGAATCACCCCTGCTCCCCAGCTCGACTTCTCCATGATTCCCGATGGGAATCCCACGACCAGGAATTCTGGGAACACGTGCCCCCTCTGAACCACAGCGCTGTTCTCTGGCTACTTCCTGCTCCTGCCTTTGCTCTTGGTCTTCCTTCCCTCATCTAAGCGGGGCAGCCTCAATTCAGACGCCCCTCCTGGATGGCCGCCCCTATCGCGCCCCCATGAGAGCCCGCTGGCGCCATCTGCACGGAGCTCCACGCTGAGAGCCTCACTGTGTCCTGGTCACTGATGGTAAGCGCCTCAAGGGCAGGGCTGGCTGCATGCCTGGCTCACTCTGGGGTGGTCAGTGCCATGCGTGGGGCCTGGGACATAGAAAATTAGAAAGTACAACTGAAAAAGAAAGTGACCTGTATGAGCCACTCATGTCTTTGATGGAGACCAGGGTACAAACAAGCAAACAAACTGGACATTCTAGAAAAATCCTAGGACAGGAAAATCGATTATTGTCCAGCATAGATAGGCCCGGGGAAGTGGTTCCCAAATGCCAACCTCTGGCAGGATGAGAAAACCAAGGACAAAGGTCTCCGTGTGTGTTGACATCTTGGTGCATGATGCCAACTGCCCTCTCTTGGGAAGGGCTGGGATTCTAAGATATAACCTTTTAACCTTTCCTAGGTGTTAGAAATGATGGTGGTAACAGACGGTAGCTTTTTCTTTTAAAAATATCCTTAACTTGGCAAAATAAAAAGCTCACCACTCTAGGTTGGCTGACAAATACTTTCCTAAATTTTCCTGGTCTGTGAAATCTCAAAGTCTGGGAACCACTGGTCTAGAAGAGCAGTCAAACTACTCCTTTTGGGGAGCTTAGATGTTTTTATTTTTTTAATATGGACATTTTAAAAATGAAGGGGAGAATCTAGAAGAGATGCACTAAACACCCACATTCCCAACTTACGGTCCGGGTTCAGGTTCTGGAGCAGGGCTGCCTGGGTTTGAACCTCCGTCCCACCAGCCGCATGATGGTGGGTTTGTGCCTGACCCTCTCTGGGCCTGTTTCCTCACTTGGAAAAGGGGGTAATAGGAGTTCCCTCCTAACAGGGCTGTTGTGGAGATGGTAGATCCTGTTCGTGAAGTGCTTGCACGGGGGCCTGCCGTGACAAACTGCTGTCCTGTCACCGTATCAGCTCTCGGGTCTCTCTCCATCCTACGGAATCAGTCTCTCCACGGGTGGGGCATGGGAACAGGAATTTTTAAAAAGCTCCCCAGCTGATTCTAATGCAGCCGGGTGTTCAGAAAACTCTGTCCTTGAGTATCTCTGTAGAAACCCAAGCTCGAGACCCCAGGAGCCAGCCAGCATAGTGACACAGCAGTCTGACCCCTTAGCCTTGTAAAATCAACCCAAAAGGTCACATACTGGCTTGGTCAAACTCCACAGCCTACACAACCTTACGACCTTTTCTAGAAAGTCTCGCTGCCATCCCTGCTCTCCCCTCTGCAGATGTCACATGACCTTTGGCAGAGAGTAACAAGAGGTGACCTGATCTTTCAGCTCTGGCGGAGCCACCAGGGCAGGGGGGAGTGACACACTCACATCGCTGGCCAGCCTCTCATAATCTTCCATCAGGTGTTCATTCTCCTGGTTGACAGCCAGCACCTTGCAAATCCGGTTGGCGGCAGTCTCAGCCTGGGGCAGGGGAGGGGAAAGCACACACAGTCAGGGCTGCCTGGGGGCTGCTGACCCTCCCTCCTGACAGGCACGTCCCCTGAAAGCTGGCTCATCCATGGCCCACACAGAAGTCCCCGAGGAGGGAAGGAGAGGAAGCACAGCTTCAGCAAGATGGGGCCCTGAGTGGCTGTGTCCCGACAGGCCTTTCCGGGGTCCCCAAAGCTTACTGCTGAGGCCCCCGCCAGGGGAGCTGGGCCTGGGGGCTCTCTCAACTTGGACCGTGGAGGTGCTGAAGGGGACTAGGGAGCCGTACGCCCACCCACTGTGGGGGAAATGGGACTCACAGGCCCTCCAAGAGGAGGGTTGGGTGAGGCTGGGTAGGGTCCTCCGTTAGGCCAAGGACCCTCCCCTTGGCTGGGAAGGGAGACTGCGGGGGAGGCCGAGCGCCAGAGAGCTGTGGCGGCGGGCAGAGGGAGGGGTGCTGGCGCCCCCCAGAGAAGTCTGGTGGTCAGTGCGCAGGCAGAGCATGCCTGGCCCCTTCCTAATCCTCCCCTTGAGGAGGCTGCTGACGGCTCAGAGGGCGGAAGTCACGATCCACAGGGCGGAGGGGAGCCAGGGCTTCGGAGAGTAGGGGGCGGTGCAGACAGTGACTAGTCTCTGCCCAGAACTACAGGACAATGTCCTGCTTTGTCCTGCTGGGGGGAAAATGCAAGGACAGGAGAAGGAGGGTGAGGGATGCCACACAGAGACCAGGTACCTTTCAGGAAGCACAGAAAGGGTCCAAGAAGAAGAGTTGAAACGGCAACAGAACAGGAACAGAAATAGTGAGGAGGGTCTACAGAGTGGTGGGGAAGGAAAACAGAGAGGCTTGGGGATGGCTCCAGACCTGGCTAGCTGCAGGCACTGACGCCCAGCCTCCCCCTTCCACACGCTGCTTCTGGGACAGGTGGGGAGGTGAGTGGGGGACCAGCTGAGGGTGGTGTGTACACACACACACACACACACACACACACATACACACACACCCTGCTTCATGCTGCAGGACACAGGCCAACGGCCACAGGCAGTGCTCCTCAGAGGTGAGGCTCACAAGGGCCTCGGCCAATGAACACCCAGCCCCTAGTGAGTGCAGGAAGCAGAGCCAAGATCACGGCTTGTGGGCGAGTCGCGGAGGTGAGTCCCTGACCCCAAATCTGGAGAGACAACCGGCACCCCAAGCTCAGCTCCACCGTGCTGTGCAGGCCCGCGAAGGTGCGGGCTGCTGGTCAGAAGTATTTTGGTTCACCGCTGAATTCCTGGCACCCAGCTCAGGGCTTGGCGTGTTTGAGGTACTCAAGAGTTGATGAATGAATGAGTGAGCAAAGGAACAAGGAGCAAATGCTTTAGTGACTAGAAATAAACTATCAGAAGAGAACGGGCAAACTTGGTGCTAGGGCTAGGATTGCCCTTGCATTCATAAAACAAAACAAAACCCAGAGAGCACTCTTTTAAGAGACTGGATTGAGCCTCTGGGGAAAAGACAGCCACAATAATAAAAGCATTACAAGGATGTCCTGGGAAGTAAACACGGGCCGGGGGAAGCTGGAGAGGCCTGGATCCTGCACGTCCCTTGGTGATGGGCAGCTCCCAATAGGCCGGCCTTTATTTCCTCCCTCACGAGAGGGGCCCAGCTGCCTCAAAGACTCCCAAATGCTCTGACCTGGGCTTTCCTGCCAGTATCCCCTCCCACAGATGCCTCAAGGCCTCCGGTCCCCCACACCAGAGCTCAGCTCTAAGCACGAGGGGGCAGTTTGGACAGAGAGAAGACATTCCCTCGAGGGCAGTGTGGTGGGCAGCGAGGCTGGCTTGGGGCCCGCGGAGGGGTGAGGCCAACACAAACGTGCTGTTAGTTGGGGTTTGTGGCGAGGAATCTCCTATCACCGCCCACCCCCACCCTGCCTTCCCGCTAGGGTGAGGGGTCCCCTCCACTCTCCCTGCCTGTGCCCCCCCTCAGAACACTCCAAACACGAGCTCCGACCACCTGCCGGGGAGGTGGCACGGGAAGTGGCACGGCGGGCAGAGGCGGGCCGCTCTGACTGCCGGGCTGCGGACGGGGCGCTTAAGGGGCCTTCACCCGCATGAGCTCACTTCACCCTCAGGACAGCCCTGAGACGGACACTAGCCTGCTCCGCGGTTTCCACGTGGGAGAACGGAGGGGAAGGGACTTATCCGAGGTCACACTGCTGAGAGGCGGCCCGAGCAGACGGCCCGTGGGAAGGCCCCCACTGGCCTTGAGGCTCTGAAGGAGGCAGCAAAGTCCCCGCCCCGTGACTTCAGGGTCCTCCTCTTGTAAATGGGGATAACGGCACCCACTCCTCCCGGGGGTGTGCAGGGGACTCTTAGAGCCTGTGCACATGGAGTCCTCGGAGGAGTCCCTAGCATGCAGTAAGTGCTCAATAAATGAGAGCTCATTTCTTCTTGTTCTCCTCCCTGCCCAACTGCCAACTGTGACACAAAATCAAGCTGCTGGGAATACACTGCTGGCCAAGACCAGACACCAAGGAGGCAAGTGGAGGGGACAGAGCCGGCCAGGCCTCCACGTGGGGGCAGCTGGGCACCGTCCCGTGGAAGCAGAGGGCTCCTGACAGGCGCAGCGGTGGACACGTGAGGTCAGCCAGGCTCAGGGAGGGCCGCTACTGGGAGCAGACACTTCTGACGGCCCTACCCGTGTCCGCGGGGCTGCTAGGGACAGCGGCCTGGCGATCTGGGTCAGCAGGAGCAGGCTCAGAGCCTTTCCTGGGGCCTTTGGGAGGGGATGGAGCTGCAGAGGGGGCCAGGAAAGCCAATGCTCCGGGCGAAGGCACAGCCAGTGCAGCAGGCAGGTGGCCGGCACGGATCACGGAAAGGGCGGGGCGGCCGAGCAGAGGAGCACAGGCCCAAGCTGCGCTCTGCCGTCTAAGGTGACGCTGGGATTCAACTGCCTTGTCTGAGAAACCGGGATGCCACCACCCATCTCACAGAGTGGGCTGTATTCACAGAGAGACTACCTGTGGCGTCTCGACACTGGGCCAGCACCGGCTCTGTGGTGGCAGTGGAGGCCCACAGTCACAAGAACCTGCCAGACTGGGTCGGTCCTCAGGCCGCAGCCCGGGCAGTGGGACATGGGGGCGGAGGGGTGGCAAGGGCGAGTCTCCAGCCACAGCAGTGAGGGTGCTCCCGCCCCAGCTCACCTTTTGAGCCCCCGAGAAAGCGTGGTAGAAGCAGGACACGTAAGTCATGATGGCTTTCTCATCTGGCCTCAGAGTGCCTACAATATCTGCGCAGAGAGAGAGAAAGAGAGAGAGAGGCAGGAGAGAGTGAAAGATGCAGGAAGGGCGGCTGAGGCCCGAGGCTCATGCGGGAGGAATAGCGCTTGCTCGGGACTGGAAGCCAGACCCTGGCTCCGGCCTGGGTGGGCATGTCTTGCCAACGTTTTGTAGAGGGGAAGGGGGAGGGTCCGAATAAGATGGATTCCTTTTTGAACCAGGCCTGAGTTTGTGAAACACTAGCTAGGAAGCCTTGTTTGGGGCTGGAAGGATCAGGTGTTATTTGATCTTCCTGGGAACATAAGTAAGATCATGTCCGGTGTGACCACCTACCACCTTAGCATAAACCCCTAATGGTCTCCTGAGCCCCCAGAATAAAACCCAAACTCCGGATCCCAGACTACAATGGTCCTACATGGCCTGGCCCTGTCACATTCTCCGACCTCATTTTCCTCCCCTCTCCTACTCTTCTCCAGCCATTCCTTGAATAAGCCACGCTTATTTACACCTCAGGGCCTTTGCACTTGCTCCTCCCTCTACCTGGAACACTTTTCCGGCAGATCTTCACCGGGCAGCTCCTGCTCATCTCGCCTCCCCTGACAGCCCCAGCGAAGCAGCCCCCATGCTTCCCCATCCCACCATCCTGCCCCATGCTCTCGACTGCACTTATCACATGAAATTACTCTATCTGTGGACATGCCTGTTGTCTGCCTTGCCCACTAGAATGTAAGCTCCATGAAAGCAGGGACTGTGCCTGACTCAGTCACTGACTGTATCCTCAGTGCCTGGAACACAGCCTGGCACAGGTCAGGCCCTCGATAGACAGTGTGGGCAAAGACTAAATGGGCGGAGGTGCCAAGGAGTTGGGGGGTGGCTTCCAGTCAGAGAGAGGCCGCTGCCGTCTGCAAGAGAAATGAGGTGAGCACGGGAGGCGAGAGGCAGCAGTGGCATTGGGCAGTGGCAGCGAGGTGGGCCTGCCTGGCCCTGCCCGGTACCTTCTGCGCTCCCGAAAAGGCATGGTAGAAGCTGGACACATAGGTCATTATGGCCTTCTCGTCGGGCCGGGCCGTGTTCACGATGTCTGCAAGTGAACAACAAGGGTTAAACCGCCCAAGCAGGGGCGGGTGGGGCGGGGGCGGTCACCCACTGGATCCATAGGCTCCCAAGGCCACAGCCATCCTGGGAGAAGGACCCTCAGAGCTGATTCCACGGCCCTTGGCGACTCCAGTGGGCTTGGCTTGGCCACACCCTTGGCCCCTCCATCCCCCAGGGTCACTGGAAAGGCCAAGCCTGTGGGAAATGGATTAAAACGAGGCCACCTCCTCTCTCTGAGAATGGCCTCAAGGGGCTGCTAGACGGTCAACCCCAAAGGCCACCAGAGGCCAGATGCATGGGTCCTGGCTGGGGGTGGTGCATGGCTGGGAAAAGGAGCAAAGCCGGAAAAGGAAAAAACACTCCACTTTGGTGGGCTCCAGACTCCGAGGCTGCAGCAGGCAGGGAAGGCAGAGGCCTTGGTTATTTGCAGGAGTCAACGCTCCTGGCGACCTCCCTCGCCCCTCCGGAGGGAGGGGTGGGATCAGTCAGGAAGGGCTTTGGCAGGGCACCTGGGCCCAGCCCGAGAGGCGGCACCTGGGCCCAGCCCGAGAGGCAGCCCCTGAGAGCTGATCCTCTCCAAGGACCTCTTCCCCACCATCTCCATCCCTGGCTGCTCAGGCTGCTCCTGCTCTGGCTCCCTGGGTGACACCACTGTCCCCAGCTCACGCTGATTCATTCAGGCGTTCTGGCTGGCTCCGCCAGCTCCCTGAGGTTACCGCAAGACATGCCCACAAAACAGGGTGCTGACTGAACAAAAGGGATGTACTTACCCTCTGCATCCAACATCTTGGGGATGTCTAGGTATTTCTCAGCCACTTCAAAGGCATTGTTCAGGTTGGTGACGGGGTCGTCCTGGGGGAGGGAGGTGAGGGAAGGAGGAGAAACTTGGTCAGGGGCAGGATGCACAGCAGAAGGAACAAGGGCTGGCCCGGAAGGGAGGGATCTCGGGAAGGGCTAGGACTGGAAAGGGTCCTTCAGGCAGTTCTCAGCCACCTGTGCTGCTGCAGGGAGCGGTGGGGGGAGGGGGGACACCCGGGTAAAGTCAATTCCTACCCAAAGGAATGCCTCTGGAAATCTTTGTGGGGCAAACTGTGGACCCTTTCTCCAGCGACAATGCAGGCGTGCTCTTTTCTTAGAATTTCCATCCATCCCCAGACCCCAGATTAAGACCCCTGCCCTGAAACCAGACACTGCGGTCCAGACCTGAGAGAGCACTGGACGTGGGGGGTGGGGTAGGGAGGGAACGGAGAGCATCCACGTTCTAACCTCCCTACTCTGACTGCCCCGCTGCTTACAGGATGAAAGGCACTTCACCCTGACCCTCCCTCATGTGCCTTCACCTAGCCTTTCCAGCTAGAGCCCAACACGATTACTCACTGCGGCTTGAACGGGCTAAGTGCAGGCCTGTGCCTCCCCTACCTGGGATGCCCGCTCTCTGGCCCTCGGCTGCCTCCTCCCCAGAGGCCCTGCCCCCGCCGGGCCAGCTCAGGTGTGCCTTCCTTCCTCTGGAGCGTTTGTCCGGCCCCGTCCCCCCTCCGCCCCCATGCAGCCTGAGCACATGCACAGGGCCCTGTGCGGCTGGTTTGCTCTGGACGCAACTGTCCTGCCTTCCCCGCGAGGCTGGCAGCTCCTAGAGGGCAGAGTCTGGGTCTTACATGCTCTGTACAGGCGAAATAGAACAGGACCCTGCACGGCACAGGGCTGCCAGCGGTGATGGTTTAGAATTCTTTACCCCTCCCCAAATGCTTCCAGAATCTAGAGGGTTAAGGAAGGGCGGCTATAAGGCATGGCCGGCCAGGCCCTACAATAACCCCAGGTAGCTGCGATGCCCAAGGAGGGAGAAGGGCAGTCCCCAAGGGGAGCAAAGGAGGCGAGAATCAGCCACCGAGCCTGGGGTCTGCTGACAGCTGGCACAAGGCCCTCCCAGTCTGCCCATCTGAGCACAGAGTCCAGCTTTGGACGCCAGCAACAGATGGGCTTGGGGGCGGTGGCCCGGAGTCAGGGTCAGACTCAGGGTGTCTGTGGGCCACTGAGGGGAGCAGGAGATGCATACCTTTCTCAGCTTGTCGTACTCAATCAGCTCTGGTCGGTGCCGGTGGATCAGGGCATTGAAGGCAAGACCGTCCTTCCAGCTGGGGATGGAAAGGCCAAGGTTATGAGTAGAGCCCCCCACCGTCATGGGAGGGCTGCAGGCTGTGGGCACCCACAGGAATGGTTAACTCCCACTCAGTGAGGTGGTTTAGAGTGTGTGCCTGGCACTGCAGGCAGACGGCGTGGCCGGCTGGCCGTGAACCTGGCTGCTGGAGCCAGACCATCTGCGGGAAATCGCAGCCCTTCCACTCACTGTCAGTGTGACCTTGGGCAAGTCCCATAATCTCCTGCTACCTCAGTTGCCACATCTGTAAAATGGGGTTAATACAGTACCTACACTTCATTGGGCTGTTGTGAGGATGAAAGGAGTAAATATGTGAGGCTTTGGCCGATACCTGACAAATGACAAGTGCTTTGACTGCTCGTTCCCAGGGTGGCTGTGACCTGCTGAGTGCTGTCCCTGCGAGGCCCCACTGAGCTGCGCAGGCCACCGCAGGCCCTCTGCACCTTGGCTGACCTGACCCGTGGGCTGGCTAAATGCCGGGATGTGGCTTGGCATGAGGGGCTCTGTTCAGAGGAAAGTGACAGCTGGTCACAGCCCATACTGGTCACACTGGCTCTTTCATGGGTCAAGGTTAATGACACCTCCTTAGAAAGACCCCCCCGCCCCCGACTGTGGTACTCTTCCCATTACTTTCTATCACCTTATCCTACTTTGTCGTCTTTCTATGACTCCTCTCACTACCTGAAATTACATTGTTGGTTTCTTCACGCCTTTGTGAACTACTGGTTCCCCTGCTGCGGTGTTACCTTCCAAGGGTGGGGACTTTATTTTGGTGCTGCTGTATTCCCACTCTTGGCATGGAGTAGGCGCTCCATAGACACTTAGTGATTGAATAAATAAATGAGTAAGAAATGCACAGGGACTTCCCTGGTGGCACAGTGGTTAAGAATCCGCCTTCCAATGCAGGGGACGCGGGTTCGATCCCTGGTCGGGGAACTAAGATCCCACATGCCTCAGAGCAACTGAGCCTGCAGGCCACAGCTACTGAGCCCACGCTCCACAAGGAAAGATCCCACGTGTGGCAACTAAGACCCAACGCAGCCAAAAAAAGAAAAAGAAATGCACAGAGGACCGCCAGCTGGTGGCAGGAAAAGGAAGGAAACACACAGAGGAGCTCAAGGGAGGGACCAAATGCTCTTAATGGCAGAGCACAATGGTCCCCAACGTCCAGTGCCAGGGCTCCAGGGAGCCTGAGGACACAGCAGGACCTCTGCGGATCCCATGAAGCCCCGTTCTTCATTCCTGCGTGTGCCCTCTCCCTGGTCCATCCACCCCAGGAGAACACCAGAGGCTCAGAGAGGTGAGGTCACAGAGTCACGCCAGATCTGACCTCGGGGCCACCCCCAAAGCCTGCACTCCTAACCCCCGGGCCATGCCACGCTCCCAGATCTCGTGTGGCACTGACCACACTCACCTCATGGACACACTCATTTCCCGCTCTCAACCGAGGAAGAACAGGCTCGTGCAGGCGAGTCTTGTTCCTCTAGTGGACACATTTTCCCCAACACTAAATTCACTAGCAACCGTAAAGGACGGCAGGTCCCTCTTGAGAGGTCAAAACAAAGGAAGAGCTTTGTTGTTGCTTCTGAGTTACCTTGCTTGGGGAAAAAGAAGATTCTAGAGGGCCTGCCAGAGTGCCGGGCCTTAATGCCTTTAGCCTGGGACGGCGAGGTGACTGCTGCCTCCCCCAGCGGACGCAGGGACCTTCCCAGGGGCTCACGGGGGCCAGTGGCAGGGGGAGGGGCTCCTGAGAGCTGGCACCTCACAGACCATGACAACACCACAGCAAAAGAGAGAGGGTGGGAGGACAGCATGTCAGGTCCCGGGAAGCAGAGTGGGAACGATGTGGGCCGGGGTGCTTCGGTCGGCGCTCACCTGATGTGGAAGTTCTGCACGTTGACGTTCTTGTACGGGGCCGTCTTTCTCTGGCACCAGAGAAGGAGCCCTTCCTTGGCAGAGGTCTCTGCAAAACACATGAGGACGGTGAGCACCGGCCCAAAACGAAACGCTCAGAACCCAGGCCCGGGGGACTGCACTTTCGGCTCAGGCATAAGGGTCACACAGAACCTGGGGGAGAGGCCCTCGGACAGAGCAGCAGCAGTGCCCCTTCCAGACGCGGGCGGGCGCCTGCTGATCCTAACAGCACGCCAGGCCCCGAGGAGCAGTCACTTGCCTGGGGTCACCCCAGAAGTGGCAGTGACAGGCCAGGGTGAGGGCCTGAACCTGCGCCATGTTTCTGACCCCAAAGCCTCTGCCTTTAGCTGGCAAGACACACTGCCAAACAAGCCCCTGAGGCGGGCCTTGGCCTCTTTTGAACAAGGGGCATGAGCGCCGGGCCTGCCCACTCAGGGTCTCCAGATCTGGCCGCAGCTTCGAGGAGGCGGGGAGGGAGGGCCCCAGGAGGTCCCTCCGCTCCCCATGGACAGCTGTGACTGTCCTCAACGCACAGCGAGTGCTACAAGGGCAGGGAACACATCTGCCTGGTCACTGCTGTGGCCTGTCACCAGGAGCCCCCTCTGCACGCTGGCCCTGTGGCTTTTCTCATCCTGTGGTGGCCTGGACCAACCCCAGGTCCATGGAGGCCAAGGTCCGAGGGTGGGAGGTTGAGTGGAAACATAGGTGCTGGCGCCCAGGAGAACGAGGCCACGCCTGACTCTATCACTAGTTTGCTACTTGACTGTAAAATGCGGCCAATCATGCCCACTTGACAAGGGTGGTGTGAGGGTCCACTGAGATGGGTGGCTGCAGGGGGGACCCTTCACCTGCAGCCTGGGCCAGCACCTCTACTAACCACCCCCAGGCAGGGCATGTGAGTGATGTCTGAACACAGGAAAGAGCCTCAAAGCATGAAGACAAAAAGCCCGAAATCCTAACTAAGTCCCCCCAACTCGGGTGGAACCAGGGCGGGGAGGAAAGGCTGTTCTTTGCCCATGAGCAGGTCCTTGGCTCTCACCTTCCACAGAGATGTCCTGGATGGCGAACCTGAGGATGATGGTCCAGATCATTCCCAGGGTCATCTTTGCGTTGCCGTCCACAATCTCTGCACACAGGGAAAGGGGGCAGAGGGCAAGAGGGCTGTTAAAACCAGAGTGGGACTCCCCAGGCGGCCCCCGGCCCTGTCTAGAGATTAACTCCAATCATCTGACAGAGCTGCCTAGGCCTGTCCTCCACCACCTTCACTGGGAGAAGATGTCCCCTGGACACTCCGGGAAGTGCTGTCCCTAAAGCCTTCTGCTGCTTGGCACCTTCGGGCTTCCATCCCCGTGTATTCTCGGTCACGCAGGCCTCTTCCTCTCTGGGCAGCTCATTCTCTTGACCCAGCTCAATGGACTGCTCCCTGCTGAGCCTCGTCCCAGGTGTTGGGCCTCCGTTTCCAGGCCCCACCACACCTTATGGGCATGTCTCTTGAGAGTCTGCCCACTTCCTTCCAATCCCACTGCCGCCACCTTCGTCCGAGCCACCGTCATCTCCCTCAGATCCTCACGTGCTGCCTCCTCCATCCCCACTGCGATCCACCCCACGCAGCAGGCAGGGTGGTCACTGGAACAGGTGCACTGGATTTGTGTCGGTCGCCTGCTTTGTGTTCTGGAGTCTGGCTTACAAAGCCTGCCCTGCGTGACTCCCGCCTCCCTCCCCAGCATTCTCCAGCTCTGTCCTCTCGACAAGCCAGCTATCTCTTGCTTTAAGGATCTCACACCTTCTGGCCCGCCACAAAGCACACGCCTCGACCCTTTCCTCAGATGGCTGGTCCTTCCCAGCCTGTAAGGCTCTGCTTATATGTCACCTCCCCAGAATGGCTTCCCTGACCGTCCCGGTGCCTCTCCCCCCAGCACCCTGCTCTTCCCCTCACACACTGATACGTGCTGGTTTGTCTACTTGTTCACTGTCTGCCTTCGTGATCACCTCTGCACCCCCAGCACCTGGACCCGGCCCTTGAGAAAGACACGGTGCTGCAGGAAGGGGAGAGCGGGTAGCACAAGGTCCAGCTGGTAAGTGCCTGCTTTCTTAACTAACCGAAAACCAGTCACTCTCCCAAACTTCTGGGAGTGAAAGAGAAGGGTCTGGACCACACGTTCTTCAGCTTCAGCAACTTAAGAGAAAAATCACTTCTGCAACGCTCAGGCACCGCGTGTCTGCAGCCAGGTGAGGGAGGTGCGTGCAAGCGGCCTCTTCCTGGGGCCCATGGGCCCGATGCGCCTTTGGCGGTCCTCTCAGGCCTGCCACCCCCGCGCCTCTCACACACCGGATGCGGGAGAGAGGGTGCGGAGAACGGAGGGGACACTTCAAGAGAGCTTGCTCACCGGCCTCGAGAACAGAAAACTCTATGTGGGCTTGATCTGGGAAGGAGGCACGATGGTCCCCCGGAGGATGGGGCCCAGCCTTCCCCGAGGACATGCTCGCTAGGAAAGGGTGGGTGCTCTTTTAGCCACTGGAGAGGCTCCCCACAGTGAAGCCATGGGCTGACGGCCGAGGGCAGCTCTCGGTTTGAGGGTTTCAGGAGAGGAGATATGCGTAGCCGGCCGCCTGGAAGCAGGGGAAGGACACGTTGTCTGTCCAGCCCTCTCCCAGGGCTAAGAACCCCACGGGCGGAAACGAGGCCGAGCCTTCCCAGCGTGGGGTGAGGGCGGTGATTCATTCAGGAAATCTATGCTGCGTTCCTCCCAAGGGCCAGGCACCCCAAAGCCGGGGACGGACACAAGCTGGAGAGGAGGCCGCAGCGCCCATACCCAGCCGGTGCTATGAGCAAGTTGGTCATGGAGGACTCAGAGAGTCCCTGTGAGGGGAGGAAGACGGCTGCTCTCATGACACATCCACCAGCTGCTTCTTGGACCTGCAGCTGTGCCTCCGAGTCCCGACCCCTCTCACAACCCCCACGGGGAAGCCACGTTCCTGCAACTGCCTAGATGGTGTGGAGGGACAGGGGGCCGGGGGCGGGCGGGGACTGGGGCGCTCAGGTATCCCAAAGCCCTCGGAACGGCTCCAGTCGGCTGCCCTCCAGAGGCCCGATGGCCACGGGGATTGGGAGTGAAGCAGCTTGGGCATGAACGGAAAACATTTTTAGACTGAGTTTTTCTCCAGATGAAAACTGATGACTGCCACGGGTCTCTCCTCTAACCCCTTCTGTATTTACAGGCTAGCATTTGAGCAAAATAAATGCAGCTGTGAGAAGCAGAAGGCTGGAGGGGAGCCAGGAGGAAAGATCCATGCAAGAACAGAAAATCTCAGGGCCTGATTGAGTTCAGGGTTTTGATTTTTTTTTTTTTGTAAACAAACACCAACCACCTCAACCGTGGCATGCGAGGCTTGGCAGTCCTCCCTGGAGAGGTCCCGGGTTGGGGCAGAGCCTTGGAACGCGGGATGTGCATTCTGGCCTGGAGTCTTGGCCAAATTCTCGGAGCCCTGTCATTAGCAGCAATTAGTTTTCTTTGTTTTTCTAAAAGCTGGGACAACATGGATATGGGGGTGTAGGAAACCCTGCTCTGACTAATGACCAGAACTGGGAGCCCAGGCCGATGGGGAGCTTCTGGGCTCTGTCAGGCCTCGCCTGGTCTCCAAAGGCGTCTGTGAGACAAGAGCCTGCACTGAGGGAGGGAGGGCACGCCGTTGCTCTAGGGAGGGCTCAGAGACAAGGGTCACAGTTCCAGGTACCCGCACGGGGCCCAGAGGATCCTGGGTATCCTGTCAAGAGGCCACACTCTCCCAAGCTGTGCAGCTAGCGAAGTCTGCTCGCTGACCTTTGGACTTACACTCCCTGCCCCAGAGCCCTGACACCGGGCCTCAAGCGCCCTCCCCTACTCTGAGCCCTCCTGCCTGCAGACACCAGACAGGGCCTAAGGGTGAAGGTGCTGCTGGCTCAGAGAGATGCCGTGTCCCTCAGGCCCGGCACCAGGAGGGCGAGTGAGGGTGTCCGGGGTCCAAGTCAAAGCCATTCCTCCCCCTGTGCCCCTCATGACCGGGTGAGCTGGATTTCCTGGTCTTGGGCTGGATTATTCTTTGGGGGAAGGGAGGGAGGTCTGCGGGCCCAGCATCACATCAAGGGCAGTCACTGTGGTCGCTGCTCGGTGTATCTGGGCTTTAAGCACCCCCAAGTGCTCTCTCTGCCACCAACACAGCTTCTGTTCCCAAGGCAGAGGTGGGGCCCCATCCGAGCTCACCTTCCGCCCCGATGGAGACCAGCTTGACTCCTTTGCTGGCGATGAAGTCCAGTGCCTTGTTCACATTGTTGATTTTGTGCACTCTCATCTTGCCCCGCTCCGGCTTAGGTAACCGCTCCCCTGAGGGCCGAACACCGAGAAAGAGAGGGAGAGGAGCTTTAGGGTCCCCGCTGTTCCCCGGAACAGGCCCATGCCGGCGCAGTGCTGCTGCAGCCGGTAAAGGCCTCGCTCTTCCCCGCGCAGCAATGGGACGGCGGGGTGGGCAGCATCCCATGGGCACCCGCAGGAGGGGGGCCTCACCTGAAATGACCTCCAGGAGGAGCATGAGCTTGAGCCCATCTCGGAAGTCCTCGTCGATGTTCTCGATCTGCGTGCCGGCCTTCCTCAGGTGGGAGTTGCACCAGGCTGTGAAGGTCTGGGGAAGCGGAGAAGAGCATGGCTTGGAGGGTCGGCGTGGCCGTCAGGGCTCTCCAGCAAAAGGGCTGGGTCACAGCCCTGACTCCGCGACAGCACGGCTGCCACGGGGCCCTTGCTCAGGGCCAGGTCCTGGGCCCCACCTTTTATCAACACTGACACTGTTTCCGGTCTTTACAGCGAGCCAGGCAGGTCGATCTGAGGACACTGAGGCTCAGGGCAGTTAGCAGACTACCACTTGTTAGCCGGGTGACACGCGGCCGAGCGTGGACTGGAAACCACGTCTGCCAGCCCCAGAGCAAGTGCCGGCCCCACCACACCCTGAGTGGGCCCACTGCCCGCATCGGGCAAAGGTGCTGACGGAGCCGGGCCCTGAGCATGGAAACAAGCAGCAGGGGTCCAGCTCCCGCGGACACGTTCTTCTGGACAGACACACCAGCCCTCCATCCCCCTGGGCGGGCAGAGCAGACCACAGGTCCCCACGGCCCTGGCTCCCTTCCACCTGCCCCTCCCCTCAGGCAGGGGCAGCAATTTCCCCATCACTGGCACAGAGATGACTTGGGACAGGAAAGCAGTTGGAAAACAAGCCTCCTGTAAATTCAAGGTTTGCTCAAGTCAGTCTCTCTTCGAACCACCAGTAGCCCAGCGGCAACACCTCCCCCAAAGGCTGGGCGCACAGATCCTCCGAGCCCTGTGGCACCCCTACATACGCTGTTTCCCTCGAGGCCAGACACCCTCTATTCCCTGGAGAACATCCCACGCCCCACCCTTCCACATCTTAAGATCCAGTGTATCTCAGAGGGGGCTGGAAGGCAAGTGGGAGGCAGGCACCCACCCCCACCAGGGTTAGGAAACCACATCTGAGGAGGAACTGCCGGAGGATCACAGGGCACGCGGGTGCTGGAAGGCGAAGGGGCCTCTTCAGGTGGAGAGGCCCGTCCGTCGACAAGAAGCCCAAATCCCAAACCGGACCACAGAATGCCCGAGTACGTAACCAGCACTCAGCCCCCTGCTGGCTGGGGCACGTTATCAGACTTCAGCGCCAGGGATGCACGACACATCAGTTAAGGTGCACGTGCCCAGATGCCTTCCGGGGAGACAGGCCCCCGCAGCAAGATCTGGGAAAAACCCCAAGCCTGCTTCTCACGGGAGTCCCCCGCTCTGCCCTCGTCAATCCACAGGGCCCAGCGTGGAGGTGGGCCGACAGCCAGGAACGCGCAAGAGCCCATGTGCACCCGGGTGCCGGCAGAGGCCATGTGGGGCTGAGGGGCTTCCAAGGAGCCTCTGGCCAAGAACCATGTGTTCTGACAACTGTCACCAGCTCTGCTCATTCAGAGACTCAACACAAGGCCCCTCCCAGACAAAGAAGCCGCCTGATTAATACGCTGCACCACAGGTACAAGGTTTCCTTCCAAACCCGAAGCGGGGAGAGGGCTGCGAACGGGCAGGGCACCCCACCCGCCTCCCGCCAACACGAAGAAGAGTTCTTCCACCTCGGAGACAGACACCCACATGAGGCTGTCTCCTCAGCGACGGGCACCTTTGCCCCGCTTCCGCCTCGCCTCAGCCCGCACCCACCCATCCCACAAAATCAGTCCCAAGTGCGGCTCCTCCGGACGCCCCCACTGACTTGCTTGCCCCACCCCGATTCTGACTCGGATGCCCCCTCCTCGTGCAGATCTATCACAGCACCATTCTCTCTGCTTCTGCCTCCTCACAAGCATGAGCTACTTTGGGCTCTGGCCAGGAGCAGGTTCTCAGCAAGGCATCCGCCTTCCCCACCTCACTTCCCACGCTCCTTCCCCTCTGCAGCTCTCAATTCAGACAGACCAGGGCTACACCACTCATGTGGGCAGGTTACCCAACCTTCCTAACGTCAGCTTCTTCATCTGCAACCTGGCGATGAAGACACCACCTGGGTCACGGTCAGTGTGAGGGTTCGAAGCGGCAATGCCTGTACAGCACGTGGCAGGTGCTCATAAGCGGCAGCTCTCCGCACAGCCCGTGCTTCCCAGGATCTCCTCCTCTCCCGACACCTGGCCCGCCTCTTCCACTGAGTGCCTTCTCCGTCCCCTGCCTACCCCCACCACCGCGCTCAACCCTTGGCATATCTCTGACAGCATTCTCCAGTCATTTTGGGTCTTACTGGATGTTACGTGCATGTGTGCGTGCTCCCAGGGAGTAGGAATTAAGTCTCACATCGCACATGCATTTAGAATGCCCAAAGCACAGCAGCCTCCGTGGTGGGCAGCGGGTGGGCGGGGAACTCAGCCACCCTGTAAAGCAGAGGGCAGCAGCAGGCCAGGCTGGGGCAGGAAGTGGCAGGGGATGCTGGGCCTCTGCTGGTGCATGTGCCTGAAAGATGCTGCGGGGCAGCAAAGTGGCCCATCACATCCTGTGGCCGAGGACGCAAGAGGGCAGTTCCCAGAGAGCGAGCGCCCCTGGTGCTGCGGTGCTGCTGGGCCGAGATCTAGGCGCCTGGGCTGCAGGTAGAGCTGGGCACGTATCTGAATGGCAACGCTCTCTGCTTCGGCCTGCCTGGGTTACACCTGGGGTAACCCTTCAGGGTTTGAATGCCAGCCCCTCGGCTTACTTCTGTGTTTCCAACCAAGTGACTTGGCCCACTTCCACCTCAGCTCCCTTCTCTGTAGGATGGACTTATCAGAATCTACCTCCTGTATTTGCTGTAGGATTAAACGGGGGGGGGGGGATGCTTTAAAACATCTGGCACAGAGCTTGGCATCAAGTGCCAGATGAACTGAGCATACGCACACCTGCGAACACAGCCACCCCGGCTGCTTCCCACTCCATTCCCAGGAAGGATGAGAGCCCGTCTCTCTGCAAAGGCCCTTACCCCACGGCCATGGTGTGGAGTGGTAACAAGATACAGCACACCCTCTCACTCCAACCTGTGGAGGCTCTGAACGAACCTCGCCTCACTGGGTTCAGGCAGTCTGTCCTCAGAAGGTCACGACACCGTTCACCCTGCAAACATGCGTCCCATCTCTGCACCTTTGCTCATCTTCTCTGGGCAGGAAACAAGAGCTCTGGCTTGGGGCTCACACAGACCTGGATTCCAACCTTGCCTCGGCCACTGAGGCCACCTGCCGGCGGGGTAACCTCGGGCAAGCAATGAGCCTCAAGTTCCTTGTTGGTGAAATGGAGGCAATAATCTCCCCTCTTAAATGAGGATTAAATAAAACAATGCAAGTAAATCACTTATGACTGTGCCTGGCACAGATTAAGTATTCAGAGTTATACAAATCTCAGGGAAAGGACTATTTTTAAATAAATGGTAACTCTGCCCTGTACTTCCGTCTCCCTGGCTGGAAGCAGGCAGAGGCCCAAGCAGACTACAGAGCAGGTGCTTGGGGAAGAACATCCACTGGCCTGGCCTCGGTGGTGAGGAAAAGCCTGTGGGTATTCTCCTGAACCCGACACACGATGGGAACCCCGCCGACAGGCCTCCCATCCTCACTCCACGGCCTGCGTGGCCCTGATTCCTCCTCCTGGAAGACGAGGAGCATCTACTGACACCGGAGGCTCGCAGGGTCCTGGGCTCAGGGCAAGGGGAGCAGGAGTCACGAGGCCCTCCTCGGGAACGAGCCCACCATGCGCAGCCCCTGCTCCACGCGGCATGACTGGTGAGTAGGAGCTGAAGTTCCAATGGGACATGAAAAATTCATAGCTTCTTCTACTTGGTTACAAAAATAACATTCTGCTTACTCACTCCCTCTCCCTACCCAGTTTAGACTGAGATGTGTGGGGTGGGTAGTGTGGAGGGTGGCTGCTATAGATGGACGTCTCGTGGGCCCACTGTACCCCCGCCACCATGCAGATCTGTCAGAGCACGAGCTACGGAGCCCGACTGCCCGAGCGTGGCAGGCCCCACTGGCTCCGCGATGCCCAGGTCACTGTGGGGCAGGACATATCCACTCCCTCGACAAGGGAGGGTTTGCTGCATGCCAAGCCAGGGCCAGGCCTGGTGCTGAATCCACAGTAGTGAGCAAAGCAGACCCAGGCTGCACTCTAAGGAGCTCCCGCTCTGTTGAGGAAGAGGATCGATCTCATTAACCAAGCAACTACTCAACTACAGAAGAGACACCCTTAGGAAAAGTGGTAACAGTAACAACCACAGCAGATACTTCTATAAGCTAACTATGTGCCGGGCACTGTTCTAGGCACTTCTCTAGGCACTTCGTCACATGTTAACATCTCTCATCTGCAAAGCTACTTTGTGAGGTAGTTGCTATTTCTGGCCCATTTTACAGATGAGGGAACCGAGGGTCTGAGAGGTGACGTGACTTGCCCGCAGGTAGTCACGCACCTGGAAAGTTGCAGAGCTAGATTTAAAGCCAGGTACTCTGGCTCCAGCAGCCACACTCTGAGGTATCATCCTGCATTTGTCCTCCTCTCTCCCACCCCCAGAGAGGGAGCTGAAGAGAACGTTTAGGATGCTAGGGAACAGCTCCTGATCTACTGGCCGGGCAGACACGGGGAAGTTTCCCTATGGAGAATAAGTAAGATGAAAATGAGGGAGACTTTCCAGATAATGGGAACAGCATGTGCAAAGGCCCTGTGGCAGCGAGAACACAGCCCGGCTGGAGAGAGGAAGGAAGGGAGTGAGGGAGAGCAGACTGTGTCATGAGGCTGGCAGGGCCACCCTCATGGGGCGGCTGCTGTGTGGAGACTGACCCAAAGGGGGCAAGGGTCAATGTGTGATGACCAGGGAAAAAAAGAGGGTAAGGAGCCTCTACGAGAAACTTGGCAGGAGGAGGAAGGCAGAGGAGCCGTGCTGGAAATGCTGACAGTTGTAACCAAGCAAGGCAAACTCAAGGTTTCGATTTCATTTGGGAGGGTCCGGAGCTACTGGCCCTCTGTGGGAGAAGGGAAAGGCAAAAAGCATCTCAAGCTCGTCTGGGTTTTATTGTCAAGGTCATTTTCCAGGGGCAGTACTGATTCTGAGCGGTGGCTGTGTCCCCAGCACCTCACCTAAGAGGCGCTCGATGCAATCACCGGGCTGACAAATCCTGACTTGGAGGCCCGATTAGGCACTGGGCATGGGAGGAAGCAAAACAGACACAGAATTTACATTCTGATGGCGGCGGGGGTGGGGTGGCCAGTAACTGCTAATTGCTAGTTCTTACCATTTACACATAGCAAGTCTTTAAAACCTCCAACCCCAAGGTCATGTGAGATATTATCATCTCCATTTTACAGATGAGGAAACTGAGGCAGGGAAAAGTTAAGTGACTTGCCCAAGGTCACACAGCTATTAACACAAATATGGGGCGGCCACTCATTCCTCTGAGGGGAATGCTACCTACTGGCCTGGCAAAGCAGAGCCCGCAGAACGGAGTCAAGAAGGGCCCCGCCCAGCCTCAGTCCCTAAACTGGAGCTGAGCTCACAAAGCGAGGCAGGCAGGGCTGTTTCCCTAAAAGCCTGCCTGCTTCTTAAAGGGTGGCCTGAGCCCAGTGTGGGAGGCCAATGCTGGCCATGCTGCTCCAGGCCTGGCCCTGCCATCCTGTGAAGGGAGCTTGCACCCAGCCCTTGACCTATCTAGGGAGGAAGGATGTGGACTCGTCTGCCTTTGAGAACACACGTGAAAAAAACCACAAAGAGCCTTCAAAACTTGCCTCTGCACACTGGCAGCCTGTTAAAGATTCTTCTCTGGTTGTTAAAATAGCACAGGGTGTAGGGGGGAGGCGGGGTGGAAGAAGAGAGGACGAGCTTGTTGGTTTGTTTGGGATCCAGTCACCACTCCCTGTGCCGAGGCCCGAGGCCCGAGGCCCGAGGCCCGAGGCCCATGCACTGGGGAAGGCAAGCCTCAGAGGACAACCCCCCCAGCTGTTTCTGCTTTGTCACTGTGTGTTGGGGGAGGGGGAGAAGGCCTAGCATCGCTGGTCATAAAGTCCTTCCTGTGTCACAGGGACCCCTCCCAGTTGCCAGGATGTGGGGTGGCTGTGTGAATGAATGATGGATATTGTTTGGGAGGTGAACTAAACGGCCAGGAATGTGGCAGCAGTGGGCTTTAATGAGCTATTCATCGATGACTCCCTCCCCCAACCCAAAGAGGTAAATTAAACCCTCTTGACTCTGGGGCAGTCACCAAGTAAGAAACAAACATTCGAAAGACATGGGGCAACCCAGTGGTATTCCAGCGGGCAGAGTGATGCCAAGGGCAAGAAGGAAGGATCCTGGTGGGATGCGGCTAACCCAGCTGAAAAAACTTTCCTTCCCTTTTCTTCTTACCAACTACGTGTCACAAAACATGTTCTTAGTACTGAAGGGGGTGGCGTGGAGGGAAATGTCAGTTGGAAGCTGGAATTCCACTAAACCCAGACTAAAGGGAGTCTTTTACAGAGTCAGTTTGGACCTAGAAACGGGCTCACCTGAGACCTCAGGCTGGGGCAAGCGTGCTGGCTCTGATTATTAGCACTGGCGAAGGAGAGCTCCTGGACCGGGGTCGGGGGCTGCGCTATTTCTACCCGCCAGCAGATGCTCACATGTGGATTCCATTGACTCCACACTGGACAAGACTTTAGGAAAAACCGTTCGCTGTCTCGTGCTGCACCCCCCGCCTTCCGCTGTGTATACCGCCCACCCCCTTAGCAGAACATCACAGGCCAGCAGCCTGACCCAGAAGGACCAGCTGCATATCTTTGCCCCAGGACCAGGGCTGGCTGGAAGAACTGGCCACAGCAAACTCCCCCAGGGCACTCGGAGGCAAGTCAGGGTTCCTTAGGGAGCTGGGAGTTTTCAAACCTCGTCTCTGCAATACCGTGTTGGGTTTGCCGCTCCGCTGGGGCGTTGGCCGCTTTGAGGGGGAGGGCGCCGTCCCGCCTCCTGAACTCCCACCTTGCCTGGTGTGGCCTCTGACGCTGCCCATGGTTCCTGCTTCCACAGGACCTCAGGAAGGGTGTCCGGGGCTTGGACACAGGGGAGGGACAGCTATTTATTCCTAGGGTAGGCACCCACCCTTCTTATCACCCATCTGCCAGCTACTGCCAGGCTTCAGGCAAGGCCTGGCCCCAGTGGGGCATCTTCTCAGTTCCTGAAAGCAGAGACTGCTCCCCTGGCCCCTGGGCTTCATCACCAACTATAAAGGTGCTTTCAGGATCCGATGGCTAAGGCTTCCGGAATCTGGGTTACCAGCGGCCCAGGCAAACAGGCGATTGCCCTGGCAACATCTGCATGGATCCATCCAGGAAGTCTGTGAAGCCTCTGGAACGGTTTTGAGATTATACATGTGAGTGCTATTTTGAAGATCCACTGCCTTTACCAGATTCTGAAGATAAAAACCAGGGACCAGGCTGAGAGAAGAGAAAATGATCCAGTCACGATGACATGACCACAACTTAGACGGGTGCAGCAACATGGGACTCAGACAGCCCTGCCAGCATGGGTCGTCGGGGCCGGTGGTACAGCAGCACAGGGACACACTGGCTGCCCGTCCAGGACCCAACTCCATATCCAGCCACGGGCAGAGCGGGTGTGCTGTGTGTGCCTGCCCCATGACAACAGAACCTAATTTGAAAGCAATTACAGGGAAATATGGAATGCTTCTTTCTTATGTCCTGGCCTGCTGTTGCCTTATTCGGAGTTTTCTCGGCCTACATGAAAAAGCTGACTTCCCAGTCGGAGGAGAGGTATAAATACCGCAGAGTGGAGTAGCGAGCATTCCAAAGGTCCTGCGTGTCCATCCAGAAACCAGCTCTTTCCCCCACGTCCCCTCCCAGTAGCCAACATTCCTGCGTCAGCCAATCCCCTGCGAGGCACCAGAAAGCGTGTATGTTATTGCTGCAACAGGCTGATTCTGGAGTGTAGTCCCTTCTTCCCGAGAAACGCTGGTCTAAGACTTTCTTCTAGCTCTTTACAGCCTGCTTAGTTCTCATCACTCAGGGTTTCCCTCATGCCATCACCCCAGGGTGCCTTCCCTGACCCTGCTGTCTCCACCATGCTGTCACTTCCCTCTGCTTTGTTTTACTCACTGCACTTATTGCTATCAGAAATGAGGTTCTTTGTCCATAACCAGTCTCCCTCCCATGTGTAACATAAGCTCTATGAGAGCAGGGTCCTGTTTGCTGCAGGACCCACTGCCTGGAACGGTGCGCCTTGCACATAGTAGGTGCTCAGTAAATCCTAGAATGAATGGAATACGGTTGGTGCTTCTCATGGCCAGCCATTTAGGACTTCTCATGGTTTCCAATCCCATTTTATACTGGTGAGGGTCCCTACTTAGAGATAAGTCTATTTTGCTCTCAGGAGTTCATAGAAATAATCCTAGAGCTGTAGACGTTCGAAAAACAAGCCAGGGAAGACAATGCCCTCGGCGTGCCACTCCAGTGGAAGAGAGGAGCCCTCAGCAGCCCTCTTCGCTCAGGCATCTGAGGCCACTGGACTTGCAGAGACCCTGGTTCACGGGGGTCGGGTCTGGGCCTAGACAGGGGCGGAGCAGTAGGTGGGCTAGAAGGAGGCAGTTTGAGGAGCTGACAGACATGTCAAGACATCAATCTGCCGGGGTCTACAAGGGTGAGGAGAGGACAACATGGCACAGTGCTCCAGAGCGAGGGCTCTCGAGTCTGAACAAACGTGGGTCCGAACCCTCGCTCTGCCACGCATTGTGTGTGGCTGCAGAAAATGAACTTCACCTCTCTAAGCTTCAAGTTCCTCCCCTGTAAAATGAGGGCAACAGACATGATGGGTGCGGGCACTCAACAGGATAACACAGAGAAAGCACTGCACACAGCCTGGCAGACAGTGAGCACTCAACAGAGGTTCTATTCATTACTGTATTATCCCTATTCCGGAAGGTGCCGTCGTTGGTAGCAGCACTGCAGTTGTTGAAGCCACACCTCCACCCTAGGATTCGCCAAGTTGACGGGCTGCTTTCTGGTGGCTGACATAAAGCGGTCTTCCCCCAAACCTCCCCTCCCCTTTGCCTGGCCTCTTGACTACCAAATGAGTAAAGGAATATAATGATCAGATCCGGTCCTTCCTGCTTCCAGAGATCCTTCAAATTCTGGCTTTACAACAGAATTACCCAGGCACTTTTCTGGTTCGTTTGCATTTTCTCTCTCTAATATTTACTGCTTTAAGCCATTAAGCTTTGAAAAGGCAATTTGTTATGCAGCAGTAGATAACTAATACAACACAGAAGTAGAGTAGCTGGATCACAGGCGTGCATGTACTCTTTTTAATCATGTTCATAGTTTGGAAAATCAAATTTTTAATTGAATAATAATTCACATACCATAGAATTCACCCCTTTAAAGTATAAACATCAGTGAGTTTTAGCATGAGATTGAAAAACTATCACCACTACCTGATTCCAGAAAATTTTCATCACCCCAGAACTGTCAGCAGTAACTCCCCATTTCTCCTCCTCCTCCCCCCAAACCAGCCCATGACAACCACTAATCTACTTTCTGTCTCTATGAATTCACCTAATCTGGATACTTCATATGAATGGAATCATACAATATGTGGCCTTTTCTGTCTGGCTTCTTTCATTCAGCAGGTTTTCAAGGTTCATCCACAGTGTAGTACATTCCTTTTTGACTGAAGATTCCATTGTATGGACATACCACATTTTGCTTATCCATTCATAAGTTGATGGACATTTGGGTTATTTCTACCTTTGCTATTATATATATCTGCTATTATGAGTAATGCTGCTACAAACGTTTAAGCACAAATTTTTGTGTAGATATATATTTCTAGTTCTCTTAGGGATATACCCAGAAGTGTAATTGCTGGGTCATATGGTAAGTCTATGTTTAATCATTTGAGGAACTGCCAAACTGTTTTCCAAACAGGCTGCACCACTTTACATTCCCACCAGCAATGTATGATAATTCCAATTTCTCCACATCCTTGCTAACACTTGTTATTATCTGGCTTTTTGATTATAGTCACCCTAGTGGTTGTGAGGTGGTATCTCATTGTGGTTTTGATTTGCATTTCCCTAATGACTAATGATGTTGGGCATCTTTTCATGTACCATTTTCTAATTGTATATCTTCTTTGGAGAAATGTCTATTCTAGTCCTTTGCCCATTTTTAACTGGTTTATTTATCTTTTCATTATTGCATTGTAGGACTTCTTATATATTCTGGACAATTGACCCTTATCAGATGTATAATTTGCAAATATTATCTCCCATTCTGAGGGATGTCTTTTCACTTTCTTAATAGTGTCCTTTGAAGCAAAAAGTTTTTTTAATTTTGGAGAGTATAGTTTATCTATTTTTCTTTGGTTGCTTATGGTTTTGGTGTCATATCTAATAAACCACTGCCTAACCCAAGGTCATGAAGATTTATGCCTATGTTTTCTTCTGGGTTTTATGGTTTTAGCTCCTACATTTAGGTCTTTGATCCAGTTGGAGGTACTTTTTTGTATATGGTATGAGGAAGGGGTCCAATTCCATTCTTTGCATGTGGATATCCAGTTGTTTCAGCACTATTTACTGGGAAGGCTATTCCCTCCCCAATGCATATGTCTTGGACCCCTGTTGAAAAACAAAGGACAATAAATGTATGGGACCAGAAAGCTTCTTAAAAATGCCTGAACTTCACCCCAGGCCAAATGAATCAGATTTCCTGGGGGTGGGTCCCGGAATAATGATATTTTACAAATGCTCTAACATGAAGCCAGGGTTGAGTCTAACATGAAGCCAGGGTTGAGAACCACCACTCAAATCTGACCCTTTGTTCTAAAAATGAGGGCTCTGAAGCCCAGGCAGAACCGGGGAGCCTTGCCACTGCATTTGTTAGACTGGACTAGACTCTTGGAGCTAAAAGAAACCCCAGAGAAGCAGGGGACAGGCAGCCCAGGGAAGGGAGGTGTCCCAGTCTGAGCTTGTGTCTGTTCTCAAATGGACCTTTCCAGAGCCATCTCACACACGGAAAACCAACCAACCAACCAACGAACCAACCAACCCAGAGCTACTGAGATTACACTCCAAAGAACTGGGTCCTCCCTGAGGGCGAAGAGCCTGCCCTCCCCACACAGAATCCATAGGGAGATACGGGTCTGAACTACAGGCAGGTGGGGCCCACAGGGTAGACGCAGGAGGCAGTGCTCCGCTTTCAAAGGAGGGCTTTTCAGCAGGAAGAGGAGATGGGTTGAAATTAGCTACCTTTAAAAGAGAAAACTTCCACTCCCAAAAGGCAGTTTTAAAATTAGGGCAGCAGCAGAGGTTGGGGCCCTACCCTCCGCCTCTCCTCTGGCCCCATCTGGCATTTTGCTGTGAAACAATCAGGCACAGGGGGCCCTTCACCTGGAGAACAGGGAGGCTGAGCTACAAAAACCCCATTTATTTTCAATGGTTTACAGCTGAGCTCGGGTTTCAGGCTTGGGAGGGGAGATTAAAGATCGTCTGGTTTAAACTTTGATCCTTCAAAAAGATAGCCGAGTGAGCCAATTCTGGCCTCGAGACTGTGTGGCCTGGAATCCTAACAGGTGCCTAAGAGGACTGGTCTTTAGAATCACGTCTTAGCCTGGACAAATCCGCCCATGGACTGGCTCATCCAGATAACAGGTGTTTGACATTTGAGGAGAAGTCAGAGGGGGCGCTGTGCTCCTTCCACCCTGGGCCACGGTGGCCCACCCCAGGAACTCCCGAACAGAATCTAGAGGTGCAAAGAGTGCCACAGGCCAGGGGCGCCTGAAGGCAGGGCAAACATTCCCATCCCGCCCGCCGCCTTCTAGCAGACAGCTTGTTTTCTGCAGCAATTTACATGATCCACAAACTAGGCCTTGTTGGCGGAAGGGCAAGCAACTGTGCCGGCCCTGGAGTGATCTCTAACAGTGGTGAGGGTTTCGCCTTTGACAACTGAAACTCCTCCTCGGTGACCCTTTTCCTTTTTCCTGTTTTTGGGACGTTCTGATTCATCGGTCTGCCGGTCAGGTCAGAAGCCTTCTCCTGCTCCAGTGAAAAGCAGGGGTGAGCGACATGGCTAGGGTGGAGTGCGTTGGGCTGGAAATCTTTGCTCTTGACATACCAGGGGGAACCAGAGCCTGGGCCAGCACTCACAGACATGCACTGTTTTCTATATACTCTGTCCCACTGGCTTCCCACTCTCAGAGCCTGGGCGTAAGACGATCCCTTTGAGAAGCAGGGAGAGTGTGGAGACTGAGTGAATACAGGGCGTTTATCTGCATGATCAATTCCCCTCATCTCTGAGTGGACCAGCACTGGCAGGGGGCCTGAGGAGGTGCTGGGTGCTCGTCAGCAGGCCTGCTTTTTGCTGAGGCTCATACTGGATAAGAGTGTGAATGAATCCATCGGTCAATCTGGGAGGCGCCTCAGACCAGAAATTCCAGGCTTGGAGTTTAAAGTTTGCCAAGAGGCAACTGGAGGTGTTCAGAGTTATCCACTCTTGCCATCAGCCTTGCGTAAGCCGGTGCTGGCTCTACTTCCTGGCGTGGCACTAGAATGGTGCTTGGAGTGGGTGGGGGAAGGCATCATTTCTGTGGGTTAAGAAATCACTCTGGATTTGGAGTCTCTCTTTTTTCCCTTTACCATTGCCACTCCATCTTAGACCCCTTGGACACATGAGATGGACAATATGAACAGTGTCTTAGGATTTAAAAAAAGAAAAACCAAAATAAGGTTCTATAGCCAAAGGGTAATTATAGGATTGGGAGGAACCAGTGAAGAGAGACTGAAACCTCTGACTCATAACTGCTCTATTAAAAATGGTGAAACCGTTTGCCCTGGCAGAGTGACAGCACTAGACTCTCACCCTGGCTCGCCCAACCTACAGGCCTTCCTGGGGCTGGTACTAAGGCCTGGCCAAACCACACAGCAGTCATAAGGGGCGGCTGTCTCCAGGAGCAGTGTGATGTCAGAGGACAAAGGGGCCCCTGCTGAGCTCTCGCAGAGCTGACTCCTGGCCCTGTAACAGCAGAGGAGTGGCTTGTTCTGCATGCGTGTGGGTGTGGGGGGGCGGGTGGGGGAGGAAAGGGAATGAGGTGCCACTGGGAAGTTGTGGGTTCAGTTTTCCAGGGAGGGACTCCGAGTACCAGCTCAATCTGCCCCATTAAAGCTACTAAGGGGCTGAGCCTCAAAGGAAAACAGCAGAGGTGTTTTTATGATTGGGTGGGGGTATATACGCTGACATGATTGTACAAATGACTCACATTTATTGAGCACTTACTATGTACCAGGATTTGTTCTGAGTGCTCTACATTTTACAGATAAGCCATCTGCCTGTGGTCACACAGCTGGTAGGTGTCAGAGCCGGGGCCCACATTGTCTCCTAACCAGCCTCAAGTCTGGCCAAGGCTACTTTCTGTTTCTGGTTCTCACTCTGTCAGGCCCCCTGTGAGGCACCTCACATAGTTTCTCTCATTTGAAGGAAGACACAGAAGCAAGCAGGTCCCAGAGACCCTCCCCCAATTCCACCAGCCACCAGGGCCACCAGGGCCACCAGCGCCACCCAGAGTGGCAGGCTTAGTGCTGAGCTACAGGGTGAGTCATGGGAGAGGGAGGGCAAGTCAGGTGACCCAACGAGAATCAGAGCTATGCTGAGGTGGCCTGGTTACCTTGACATTCCTGAGATTCTGCCAAGGTAAAAAGTAACCCGAGGAGTTTGCCTTATATGGGCACAATGACAGATTTCGACTCGACAACATGTTAACTGACCCTGTATCAAATCCGTTCCCGGATTGCATAGGAGACGCCCGATAAAGCTGCTCTGATAGTATAGGAAAAAACAATTTATGACGGGCTAGTGCCGATGACTCATAAAACAAAGGCGCAGCCCAACTGCCATTGTGTGCCTTTTAGGGAAGGGGGGTGGAAAGGTTGGTGGCTCTCAGGCCAAGTGGCTATATCACTCTCTTCCCAACACGTGGTAGGGGAGACCTGGCTTCAACCCCTCCCTCTGTTCACAGGGCCTGGCTCAAGGCAGGGCCTGGAGGAAATCGATTTCAGACTGGAGCAGAATGGCAAGTCCTGCCTGTGCTCAGAGAGCCCCAGCCTCCTGCTTTCTCCCAGAGGAGCCCAAAAGAGGAGAGCTAGGGGACAAAATGGTTAGGTCCGAGTGCCCTGACACTGCATGAGAACCAAAGAAGCCGACTGGAACTCAGGATTCCAGAGTCATCCCAGCCTGGGCTCAGAATGCTGGCATCAGATCCCTCCTCCCCGGCATCCCCAGCCCCCAGTAGGGGGAGACTCACTGCTCTGAGGCTCTCCCAAACTTCATTCACTCATTTCAATTAAACAATGTATTGGGCAGCCCCCACATGCTGCCGTATGCTGAGCACTGGGATTAGACAAACATCCCTGCCCTCACGAGGTCCACATTCTGGTGGAGGAGATGACACACAAGAGGGTAATGGGGCTTCCCTGGTGGCGCAGTGGTTGAGAATCCGCCTGCCAACGCAGGGGACACGGGTTCGAGCCCTGGTCCGGGAAGATCCCACATGCCGCAGAGATACTAAGCCCGTGTGCCACAACTATTGAGCCTGCGCTCTGCAACAAGAGAAGCCTGCGCACCGAAACAAAGAGTGGCCCCCGCTCGCTGCAACTAGAGAAAGCCCGCACGCAGCAACAAAGACCCGATGTAGCCAAAAATAAATAAATAAATAATTTTTAAAAGAGAGAAGATAATTAGACAGTCGTGGTGCAGTAAAACAGGGTTATGCAAGCAAGAGTAACGGGAGGAGGGGGACAGCCGGGGAGGGAATCAAGTTCAGCCAGTCAAGGAAGACCTCTCTGTGGAGGTGCTATTTGAGTCTGAACCAAAGGAAAGGGCAAACCAGTTGCCAGTAGGACGGAGATCATTCCAGGAGGAGAGACCCCGGGTGGGAAAGGCCTCGTGGGTGTGGCCGGAGCAGAGGGGAGCCTAGGGGAGGAGCGGGAGCCTTACAGGCCCTGGGGAGGAAGGGTGGGGAGTTTGGGTCTTATTCTAAGAGTGGCAGGAAGCTCTTGTGGGGGCAGTAGTAGCATGACTAGATTTATGGGGTGGGAAGACCCCCTGGTGGCCGTGGGGATGGCAGGGTTACAGCAGTGAGGATGGAGAGAACCCTGAAGGCAGAGCCGCTAGGACGCGCTGTCCTTTGTCAAAGCCTCCTCCTCCACAGAACCAGGAGGTGACTGTTATCCCACACAGCACAAAGCTGCACCCAACGTGCAGGCGCAGGACCCCCCCACCCCGGCCCCAGCCATCTTCTTTAGAAACACACAGACCCCAGGGTGAACCACAAAGGGACAGTGGAATGCCTCTTTCAGCAGAGAAGTGGACGTGATACCAAGGAGTGATTTTCAAACAGCATTCTGAAAAGAGCTCTGCTGTGAGGGGTGCCAGGGGAGAGGGAGGCTGCCCCCTACTCACATTTAACTTCAGCAGCTATTTAATCGATTTTATAATATGGCAGATCCACGTGAGATTCAACTTGAAAGACAGCTGTGCCACTGAAAAATGTCACTGCTTTAAATCTTAAATCCCCCATGCAAAATCTATTCCAAATGGCTGTAGCCCCTTCCACAGTAGCCCCTACATCCCACCAGATCGAGGGGAGGACGGGACTCCGCCAGGCCAAGCGATGGAAGGGGAAAGAGAAGCCTCTGGTTCCACTGATGCGAAAGCCCGTCAGTCTCCTCGCCTGCTAAAGCCTTTGATCCTCTCTGCTCCCTGGGTGGCAGGCGGCTGGAGGAAGGCAGACACCACATGTGCTGCCGTTTCAGTCTGAGATGGCTGGGGCCCGCTCCCTTCTGGAAGGTGGGGCAACAAACAAAGGGAAGATAAGAAGGCCTGTATCCCAAAGTTCCCCCAGCGTCTGGCCTGCTGCCCACAGATGGAACCTGTTGGAGAGAACCAGAGAAAGGCAACAGGAATTCACAGCAGAGCGGCCAAAGCAGGCAGCCGTTCCCCTGGCGGAAGCAGACCCTTGCCATGAGTTTCTAACTTCCACAGCATCCTCTCCTCTTGGACAAGAAAACAAAGAAAAAAGGAAGAGCTAAAGGCGGAGAGAATGAGAAATCCTCTGTTTACTTAACTAAATGTCTATGAAGGTGAAACTGGCCTTCAGGTAGCTTCCCATCTCCTGGAGGAAGTGAGATTCAGGCTGAGTAAAGAGAATCACGACCAAGAGTCTAGGGAGATGTACAGAACCTGACATTCTGTCCTGGAGGAGTGCACGGTCTGGTTGGAGAGGGACGCTGGTAAGCCAGTCACTGCAGAGCAGTGCGATCCGAGGACAGCAGAGGTCAGGTGACACCTGATCCGGGCCGTGAAAGAGGAGCACTATTCTGATAGGTGGTGACCTGGGAAGAAGGTTGTTCCACGTGGTGGGAACATCAAGAAGAAAAAAACATAAATGTGCAAGAAATGTCTGGGGAACCCCTAAGGGAAAGTGGCAGGAGATGGTGTCAGCTGGGGTCAGAAGGTAGAAAGGCCGAGGAACTCAGAACTTGTTCTCTGGGTATCGGAAGGTTCCTCAGAGTGACCTGCTTAGATATGGGTCTCAGAAAGATAATGTTCGTGGAGCCACTGAGATGAGCTAGGAGACTGGAGTGAAGCCAGTCAGGAGGCCGCCGCGGGAGACCTGGACATGGTATAACAGGGGTGATGACGGTGATGATGAAGGAGCCAACATCAGAGCACTTCCTGTGTGCCCGGCATGGAGCAAAGGGCACACAGTATTAACTCACCAAAGTCTCACCACAGGCCGTGGAGGCAGACATTACCCTCACAGAGTGGTTAAGGCATTTCCCCGCAGTCACGCAGCTCAAGGTAGCGAATGGCGGCACTGCAGTTTACACCCAGGCAGTCTGACTTTAGAATCTGCACTTTTAAGCACTTACTATGTGGTCCTGCGTGAGGACAACGGCAGTAGCAAAGGAAAGGAGGAGCGTAAGGATTCTGAGAGATAGTTGAGAGAAAGAAAGAAGTAAAATTTGGTGCCCGTGACGGGGTGAGGAGTCAGAAGGTGATTTCAATGTTTCTGGCTTGGATGTCGGACCCGGGTACAGTGAACCCAGGGAGAGGGGCTCGAGAACGAGTCTGGTTTGGGACGTGCCGAGAGTGACGTACATGCTGCACAACCAGCTGGTGTGCAGAAACTTACGTCTCAGATTCGGCAGAAAGGTCATTTGTTCGCACGTGCATTCACTCAGTCACTCATTCAAACATTTCCTGGGCCTCTCTTAGGGTCAGGCGTGGCGCTGGTGCTGGGGATACAAAGAGAAATAAGATAGGGTTCCTCCACGAAAGACCTCAAGTCTAACAGGGAACAGAGACATGTTAACAGACAATTGCACCAGAGTGTGAGAAGGGGTCAGGACTAGAGACGTGGAGTCATCCACACTGGTGTGGGACTTAAGGCCAGGGGAAGGCGGGAGATAAAATCCTCCTGGGAAAAGGATGTTGTGAGATGTCCCCATTTCAGAGGTGGGAAGAGGGAAAGGATTCAGAGACAGAGAATGAGATGGTGGAGAAGTAGAGAAGGTGATGTCAAGGAAGGCAAAGGGGAGAACTTTTTTTTTTCTTAAGGCATGCTCAAAAGCATCCGGTACAGTGGCGTGCTGTTCCATCAAAAACACAGACACCCATATCCATTAGAGAAACACACGGAAGCATTTATGGGTGATGTCTGGGGTTGTCTTTAAAACAGTCTGAGTGGGGAGTGTGTTGGGAGAAGCTGATGAAACAAGTTTGTCAAAATTTTGGTAATTGTTGATGCTGGGTGATGGGTACATAAGGATTCCCTCCACTTTTGTACATGTTCATAAATGTGTTGGGGGGGATGTTTTTTTTTTTGAAAGGACCATGCACTGCAGAGAGGTTGAGAAGAGACGGCAGGGACCACTGCCTGCATCCCCAGCACCTAATACAGCGCCTGGCACTTAGGAGGCGCCAAGCACATCCAGATTAGGCAGTGCTGCGCCCACACCCTCAGGGATGGTAATTAGCCAGTCTCTGGAGACCTCTGAGAGGGCAGACTCAGGGGAGCTGCTGGGGCTGAGAAGTAATTGGGAAGTGAGGAAATGGAATCAGCCAGCAGAGGCTTACACATTTTTTAAATGCACCAAGGCCAATAGTCAAGCACATTTCTTCTCCCCAGTATAGAACCCAGCTGGTGGACCATCCAGCACCACTCTACTTTCCTACAGGAGAGAGACAGGCCGGGCTGCTCCGAGGTGAACTCCTCCCCCACCCCACGCCCACCCCCAGTTTCAGATTCCCACCAAGTTCCCCGTGTTCCTCTCCTCTCATTATCTGGCAAAGGCTGCTGGGCAAACGGGCCCTTTTCAAAGGCATATCGGAGTACACCTCACTATCGTCAAACGAACAAGCCATCTCTTTCCAGCTTTTCTCCTCTCCTGCAGAACAAAGTTGCATTTAAAAGGAGAAACAGTCTCAGGTTTTGTCTGCCGAACACAGAGAAGGTCCCAGGGGCCTGATTCGGAACACAGAGCGGCTGATTCCCCAGCATCGCTCACACCGACAGCGAAGGAGGTGTGGAGGGACGTGGCAGACCAAGCCCAAGGCCAAGCCTGACAGCAGAGACAGGGCGGCTGTGTCGTTCTGGGTCCCATGGCCCAGAGAGCGCCGAGGGGCTGTCGAATTCTGCTCAACCACACTGTGTAGCCTCTATCTTTCTCCAGAGTTTCCACGGTACTGACTTCTCTGCCAATGCCCCATAAATAACAATGGCCACCAAAGATAGCCCAGACTGCGCTTCCTTCCCGGGTACCGCACATCTCCAAGCTCAGCTCAGGACATGGAGACGAGTGGGCTGCCCCAGAACACGGTACCATAGTAAGCTGGGTTTCAGGAAGGTGGCCAGCCAGTTAAACCACAGGGCTATGTTTTTATGTTTGTAGCTATCTCTAGAAACAAAACACTTTATTGTCTCTTATTAGACTAAGTTAATTTGCAACAGGTAGCAATCTCTGTATAAAAGAGATTAAGTTTAAGAAAAGAAAAATTTAAAAAGGTCTCCCCCTGTGTTTAGCCTTGTGTCTCATTTTTTTGAGGGCAGGGGCCTTCTCTTGTGTTGCATCCCTGATGCTTGGACCAGTGCCTGGCACACAACACATGGATACCTAGCTTGGTATTTGCACAAAAAAGGATGAATTTTGTCCTAACAATGTTTTCCCCACTCTCCAGGTGACAGTGATGTCTCCCCTCCTTTCCGCACTTGAAAAGCATCCTGCTTGTGGCTGGTAACTGGCAGGCACTGATGCAGAACTCTGTCAGGACAGCTGGCTGACCCACTGCGTCTGGAAGTGTCCTGGGGGAGGACGTCTTATAACCTTCCGGAGCACACAGCTTACCGCAGGGCCAGCTTTTAGTTGGGACTCACCTGGCCTGCAGAGTGACAGTGCCTTCTTTCTCAGAGAAACTGAGGGTGATCAATCTTTGCCCCTAACACCAAGCTGTTCCACAGGAGGCACTCAAATAAGTGGGTGAACAGATGGGTGGCAGGTCCATTCCACCTGCTTGATTGGCTTGCTATTAATCCATTCATTCCATAAATATATATTTACTGGAGCACCTATATTTGTCAGACATTGTTCTACATGCTAGGCACATAGCAGTGGACAAAACAGACTCCGTCTCTACTCTCATGGCCCTCACAGCGTCGGGGGGGTGGGGTGGTGGAGAGATCAAAGGATGGTTAGAGTTAAAAGGAGAAGTGGAGGTGAAAGGTGTGCCCCTAAGACAGAGACCTAGCCTAGGCTGGAGGGGTTGAGTACGACTTCCTCACCAACAGTGGGGAAGATCTAAAGAATGAGGAGGAGCTGGGTGGGGATTTGGCGAGGGAAAGAGGATCGCACGGGTAGGAAAGAGCATGGAGCAGAGGAGCAGCTGGTGTGCCTGGAGCACAGTGATACAGTGGGAGGGGGAGAGAGATGAAGCTGGAGAGGAAAGAACAGATCCTGCAGGGCCCAGTGGGCTTCCAGATTTGGGATATGGATCAAGATTTCAAGCAGGCTATTATCTGGCTCCCATGTGGAGAATGGATGGGAGGGGGCCGGGGACTGTTGCTCAAGCTTCAGCATCGTGCCTGGGCCACACTGGTTATGCTGCTGCACAGGGACAATGAGGCTGCTTTAGGGGAGCCGGTGGGACCTCAGGGCTTCCTGAGATGAAAAGCAGAGCAGAAGGGCTGCCTGTTTACCTTCCACATCCGGCCCCAGAGGCCCTGCCGGGGTGGAAGGCTTCCCAGAGGGAAGAACACATGGGGCGCTCTGCAGGACACAGTCATCTAGCCTCCTCTGAGGGCCGGCGGGGCCCACTCTGGCCCACTTGCAGGACACTGCTGTACAAAGCATTCGGCACCCCCTGGCTTAGCTTTCTGGCCCAGAGTCTGCCCCTCAACCACAGGGGCTCCATCCTCCACCCTGGGTCTGAGACAGTTGGGGATGAGCAAGAGATTGTTGCCTCTTTCTAGGAACCTTACTTCCAGGCCCCCTTAAATGCTTAATGCTTCCATATCTAGCAGTTGAACTTGTTGGATCTCAGGGTCAATCTTCAAAGAGCAGCTGGCTTCAACTTAGACACCATAAGACAGCTCTATTATCTTAATTCTCTGGCTGCAGTTTCCTAATTGAAGAAGGGTTCCCTGGTCCCCCACTCCCCCAACCAATCACTCCAACTGGGACTCCAGACCCCACAGGATGAGACCTCAGAAAGACTCCATCCCAACCGCCCACCCCAGTAGACAGAGTACGAATGAAAAGAGACACCAGGTACTGATCTCTGCAACTCGGCAGACACGCCCCACCCCATCTCCTTACTGAATCCTGACCCTGAGGTAAATACATTATTGGTCCCATTTTGTAGATGAGGAAGCAGAGGTTTCCTTGCCCAAGGTCCCCCAGGCAGTAAGTATAGGGCCAGGCTCAGCATTTGAGCCACTCTGGCTTCATGGCCTTGTGTTTATGAGAAGCCAAGTCTACAGCCTCCAATGCAGGAGAGCTGGGGAACACACACGGACCCAGCTTCGGCCTCTGCTTGGCCCGGCCGTGCACCGCAGGAGCCCCTGCGTCCAGGCCTTGCTCTCTCTCTCTGCTACGAAGCCTCTTGATTGAGTGATGAAGAGTTGGGCCCATCCAGCTGACCCTTCATCACAAAACCCTCTGGTAGCGCCTGCAACCTCTGCACCTCATTAGCCAAAGTGCGCACAACAGCAAGACAGACTTGAGCCCTTTATGGCTGGAGGCCCCCACTGTCAGCTAGAAGGAAAAGGAACGCAGCTGGAGATGTTCACAAAGATCCTCCCTCTTAAGAGATATTTCTAGGCTTATTAAAAAGCAACAAAGTTGAGAAGGCGACACCCCAGCCAGGTTGGCTGTACCCTCACCATATGCTTTTCAGACCGGGATTAATTCTTTGGCTGGTTTCAGACCTTCAGTTTCAAAAATATCTAGTTTGTGCTTGTCTACAAAGGAATGTAGCTGGGCACCTCCCACCAGGAACACAGAAAACAACTCCTACTGCCATCACCTGTTCTTTGAGGCCAGGCCATATATAGGCAGACTGCACCCGCAAGGTTTGGCCAGAGAGCTAAGTCACTCCCCAGCTCTACACCACCACTTAGACAGGTTTTCCCAGACATGTGGGTCAGTCAAACGCTTGTCTCCAACCTAAGACGTTGTGGTAGAGATGAAATGCACAGCTCTAGGCTACTGAAGCAGGGATATCACCACCTCTGTCCTCTTGCCATACCCCATCCTGCAGGACCCAAGGCGTAGGTGTTTTGATGCCATTATATGCCTGGAGTCCAAGCATCACCAGGAGCCCTTGAATCTTACTACCAGGGGTATATAAAGTCAGAGAGAAGAGAACCAATCACTCAGCCCTGACATGGGAGAAATAACCTAAAAGGAGAAGAGCATGGTTTGATTCTTGGTTCTGTCATTTATTGGCTGAGTGACCCTGAGCAAATCACATAACCTCTCTGAATCTCAGTCTCCTCATCCATAAGGTGGGGATAAAAACACAAGTTTTTTTTTTTTTGGAAGAATTGTGTGGCTTGCAGGATCTTAGTTCCACGACCAGAGAGCGAACCCATGCCCTCAGCAGTGAAAGCCCCGAGTCCTAACCACTGGACCGCGAGGGTCCCAAGGAATATATTTTATTTATTTATTTATTTTAATTAAAAAAATTTTTTTAAAATTAGTTTACTTATTTTTGGCTGCGTTGGGTCTTCGCTGCTGCGCGTGGGGTTTCTCTAGTTGAGGTGAGCGGGGGCTACTCTTTGTTGCAGTGAGCGGGCTTCTTCTCATTGCGGTGGCGTCTCTTGTTGCGGAGCATGGGCTCTAGGCACGCGGGCTTCAGTAGTTGTGGCATGCAGGCTTCAGTAGTTGTGGCTCACGGGCTCTAGAGCGCAGGCTCAGTAGCTGTGGTGCATGGGCTTAGTTGCTCCGCGGCATGTGGGATCTTCCCGGACCAGGGCTCGAACCCATGTCCCCTGCATTGGCAGGCGGATTCTTAACCACTGCGCCACCCGGGAAGTCCCTCAAGGAATATATTTTAAAGTGCTACATGCTTTACGAGCTATCACGGGATCTGTCCCAGCATCAGAAAAGGACATACTTCCATGGAGTTCCACTTGATGGAGAGCCCCATGAGGGCAGGGATGGTTCTGTTTTGGTTTTTTTTTTTTTTTTCACAATTATATACCCAGTGCCTTAAACAGTGACTGGCCTGAAGTAAATATTTGTGGAATCAATGTTTTCTCGTTCATTTGGGAGAAAATCTAAGATCCTCACTGGAGGCATGTTCTGGCTGCTGTCACCTTTCTGATCTCACCTCACACCACCCTTCCCACTCGGCCCCAGGCACCCTGGTCTCATTCTCTCCTCCCACGCTTCTCAGCTTCTCAGGTCCTCCTGCCCGGGACACTCTTCTCCCAGGGTGGCTCCTGCCCAATGTATGGCAAGTTCCCCACTGTGCCCTCTTAAAGGGCCCTGCTCTTTTCCTTCAAAACATGGATCACAATTTGGAACACTATATATTTGGGGTTTTTGTTGTTTTTGCTGCTGTTTAATGCCTATCTTCCCCACTGGGCCGTAAGCTCTATGAGGACAAAAAGGACTATTTTGTTCACATCTCTTTACCCAGTATCTTGTTTATGGCACATACTGGATAAATGCTCAGTAAATGCTGAATGGATGGACAACGCCATCTTCATCAATTGTGCTGGGATCAATTATTTAAAACTGGTGAGAGGGCTTCTCTTCCTTATCAGTCTGTTGCCCGACCTCTCCTCCCCTCCATAATTAATTTCCTTCCTCCTCCATTCATTCCAAATACACCAAAAAGGACACAGATCAAAAAAACAGAACCTCCTGTAATGAACAGCCCTGGGTGCTCCATATGGCTAGCAGCGAAGCCCACTTATGAGAACTCCTACCGATTTGGTCTCTACCCTAACGCACCTTGGGCGGCCAATCTGTGGTGAGCTGGAAACTTTCTCAGCCCAGTCACTATGGTACAGTGAGAGCCCTGCTAGAATAACGTGATAGGCCAGGCGGGGTGATTGAAGTCTTCTCCACCCAGCTCTTTTCCTGGGTGGAAAGCCCTTTCCCTTGCGGAGAGAGTTTCCATCCACCAGAGAGGCAGTGAGCAATGCAAAGCATTACAACCATTTTTCCTCCAGCTATTTCTAGGCACACAAATAACATCTAAGGACTCAAGGCCAGCTTGAGAAAACAATTGAGCCAGGAAATACTCAAACCAGCAAGGAGGCAACGGAGCCCAAAAAAATTAAAGTTGAGGGCAATGCCTTTATGGGGAGTTTCCTGGCTTTTCCCAGACAGACAGATCCAAATGCAAAGTTTGATAAGGATCTTTCTCTGTGGGGCCATTAATCCAATAAACAGGGAACTTAATTTGAGCTTAGGAAAAAAACTGCATGAATTTTTCAGGGATAAGTGTCTTTTTTTTCCTTTTTTCCAAGTTAACAAATTTATAGCACACCTAGTAGATCCCGTTTTTCTGAAATCCATCAACTCTCTCATCAGTGATTAGTGCTGTGTTCTGGCTTTTCTGTCTACACAGACCTTAGAATTGATCTCTTTCACAAGACCTGGACTGCCAGTATCTTCCAGAAGTCAAATTTAGCTGAACAATCCTAAATGGGTATTTCTGCACAACTGCCACTTGGGTGCAAAATTTGAACCGGCAGTTAATTTTGAAGGCTGGCATTGTTCACCAGGTTATTGTGTGTGCAGAATAGCTGCCTTTGTATGAAAGTTGTTTGGGGCCTTCTAAAACAAAAACAAATGAAAAAAACTTACCACTATTTCTGTTCACAGAAACGTGGAGCCAGATCCTAAAAATATGTATATGGTGAGAGGAATTTTGAGGAGCCAACTCTTTTATCTACAGTAATGGGAAAAAGGAAAGAGTCCGGAGATGGAAAACCAGCTAGGGCAAGCCCTTTTTACCACCATTCATTTCAACCACCGTTTATCAGAGCTGTCACCAAGGAGCAAAAGAAAATGGATTTTCTCCCTCCCAGTAAGAGGATTAAGTAGCAGCAATCCAGTCAAGAGGAAAGAAGAAACTAAAGGAGAGTCAGAGACAAAATCAAGACCATGCAAATGTTCAAGGTCAGAGGTCACAAATGGGTAGCTTTGGGGACCAAATAGGCCCCATTTTGTATGGCCTGCAGATTTGGGGTTTTTTAAACTGAATTAATTGCCCCATAAAACTCTGGATTTCCAAACTTCTGGAAAATAAAGTCCCAGGCCCACAATCAGCGGAAGCTGAGTAGTGGCTGCCCCTGTCCCCACCCAGGCTACTTTACTGGTTTTTGTCACCTGCCCTACGATAACCCAAGACAGCAGTCTCTCCGCTCCAGAAGAAAACCAGGAGCACTCACACCCATTCCAGCAAGGCCCAAATGACAGGGCCACCCACCCAGAGTGACAATCTACATGCCAGGACAGAGCCAGCCCTGTCCTCACTATTCCTGAAAGAGGACTGAGGGCAGGGCTGCCCCAGCTCAGCTTCCAGCCTCCTTTGACCCTCCCTCCTGGATCCCACCATCTCCTACGCGCCCACATACAGCCTGAAACCCCGGGTGGGGGTAGAGGGTGTTGTGGTCCCCAACTCCCCCGAGTGGAAACATTAAATTTCCTAGGGGACCTAGAAGACATGTTTTCCAGGCACTCTATCCAAATGATGGGGCTGGGAGGCTGAGATGGGACAAATGGAAAAGAAAGGCATAGTCAGGAAAACGTTAGGAACACCAGATATATCGGCTCCGAGGGGCCCTGGAGGAATGACCCCCTTTAGCTGTCAACAGTTTCCAATGGGTGCTAAGAGCGAACAGCTCTTGCCACGAAAGATCAGAAAAGCACTAAAGTTTTATACATTGGAGATTTTTGGCTGGGCTGCAACTATTACCTCTCCCCCCTTCCCTCAACTCTTGCTTCAAGATACCCAAT
Organism: Eubalaena glacialis; assembly: GCF_028564815.1. Classification (NCBI taxonomy): domain Eukaryota; kingdom Metazoa; phylum Chordata; class Mammalia; order Artiodactyla; family Balaenidae; genus Eubalaena; species Eubalaena glacialis. Next base: position 55,936,172 of record NC_083733.1, on the reverse strand, counting down.
GAGCAAGTGAGCCAGCATTCCAAGAGACGATTTCCACAGTGTCCCCAAAGAACAAAATCCCGGGGCTACGCCCATGGGGTGTCAGTGCTGGTACTGTCACCAGCCCCTCAAAAAGCAGTACTAACCTCACCAACTTCCTGAGGCCACATGGGGCTCAGCTTCCTGGTAGTTACCACAAAACCGTGGCTCTAAGTGCACAAGGCAGCTCCGGAATGGAGCAGCAACTCGAGCAATCCACGGGCAACCACCTCCCCAGGCAATGGTTGTGGCATCTGCCACCACCCCCATCACCATCTCCACCAGCTCCTCCCCAGCTGCCCCCTATACACACTCCGTCTTAGCAAAAACAGCAGGTCTGCGGCTTCTAGACCAGGCCCCTGTTCACCCACTCCAGACCAGACTGGGCCACTGAAGCTTTTCCCACACAGAAATTCTAGAGACGCCATTGATGGGGGACACCTGCAAACTCTGGTTTCCTTGGCCAGGAGATGCATCCTTCTTGCCTAGGTCTGTCAGCCCTTTCCAGCAATGTGTCCTAAGCCAGGATAGCTCCAGGAAAAGCTGGATCCCAAGGCAACTCCTCAGCCCTGGGGAACTTATGAAACTGTACACCAAGAACCAAACACGCGGGATTCAGCTGGCGGTGGATTTCTTAGAGAGGTAGCCTGAACACCTGAGCTCCTAGTCACATATGCCTCGTTGGGAAGATCCTTTCTGAACCCAGGGAGGCAATGTCAATGGGCCTATTTAAGTTAGACTGCAAACTCATTCAACTTATCGTCCACCTTCCCCTCCAGAATGGAACTGCTATGAGGACAGAAGCTAGGCCGGTTTTCTTTCCCGCTGTATCTCTAAATCTAACCCTGTGAATGTCTGGGTAAATGTCAGCCGAGTGAGGGAAAAAAAAAAAAAAGAGCACTAACAGATCACAGGATGTGAACCACAGGAAGCTTATGGCTCTCTTATTCAATCCTGAAACTTCCTTCTGAAGCTGTTAGGATGTTTTTTAAGGAGGGGAGGGTGCAGTGGGGCACTCTAAACTGTATCCTGATCCTGCATTAGCATTTCAGAAGTTTCAGCAAGAGACTGAACTGTGCAAAGCATGAAATGAGACACTGCATTTCAACCCCATCTGAGTGAATCACCCGTGGGTTATTTGGAATTCTAAGGAACAGGCACCTCAGAAGATATAACCCTCCTTAGCCAGGCCTAGATCTCCTTACGATTGCCTTCTGCCTTATAAATAGTAAGTCAGCTTGCATACTTGGCATTAATGTCTTCACGCGGGGCTGGTTTGAGTTTATTTTTGTTGCTTTCATTTTAAGACTGTGTTTATGCCTCTCTGTTAGACTTCCAGCCAGAAGAAGAATGACAAGATGCAAAGTTTGTCTTTTTTTTCAGAGATGCTCCAGACGCTTCCTGGAGGCACATGGGAAGGTTAACAACTCATAGATGCCAACTCACTGGCATTGGGTGGTTTTCCAAAATGATTTTTGTGGAAGAGACAGGAACATTAACCTAGTCCTGTGTCTCCATTTCCACACTTCTTAGCAACGGACTCTCGTCCTGAGAAAAGCAGTAGTGAGCATTTACCTGGTGCCTAACTCCCTGCCTTGTGGGCCACAAATCCCAGACTGTAACAGCCAGTTACCCAAGAAAGCACTAAATGAGGAATGGCTCAGAAAAGGCTGTGTCTGAAAAAGCAACAGCATTTTGAGGCGCAAAAATAGTAACAGAGAATTTGTTTAAACTTGGAAAAACAAGGAAAGTTGAACCTAGCTAAGAATATTTCAAAGACCCCCACTTGTGATTTCTCTCCTGCCCAGATTTTCAATTGACTTCCCTCTTTTAGAGACAACTAAACACACACACACACACACACACACACACTTTTCTAATCCCACCAACCCTCCTCCTCCCCCAAGGCCAGGCTTGGTGGTGACAGCTTCGAACAATGACATCACCCCAGGTTTGCCTCTTTGGCAGGGTCACCAATATTGTTTGCAGTGAATTTCCTGTAAAGGCTCTTAAGGCAGGAAACTAGTCCTGTGCCTTGAGTCCTCCGCCTGTTCTAAGCCATCCTGTCAAGTCAAAACAAAGGCTTTTTGTGTTCTTTCCTTAAAAAAAATAAAATAAAACTTCCCTGCCCTTTTAATGAGCACCTTAATTATAGCAAAAGAATTAGATATATTTATGGATGACCTCATGCCTGCAGATAATTAGTGGTTTGAAAGACCTGGCACATCCCTAGACCTGGTTCCTTCTCCTTCATCCCCTCCCCGAAGCGTTCAGGTTAATTACTAAGCTTGACCTTCCAAAACAAGTAGGTCTGGCTCAGCAGAGAGCGGCTTGTCCCTCCTTCTCCATGGAGAGAATGGAGAATGGAAACTGAGTCAGGAGAGGGTTGATTTGTCCAGGATAACGATGTAAGAGGGGTGACAGGTTTCTGGGGCTCTAAGTGTTGACAAGTTTTAATTAACGCCAGAGCTAATTTAACCCTGGCACCGTTGAGGGGAAGAAAACTGCTCATCTCAGAGGCAGAAAGTGTCTGGATTTGCAGAGTCCCAGTTGCGATGGAGGGGAGGTGTCTCCGAGCAGACTCTCAGGTTGTGCTTCACGTCCCCCGAGGCGCGGCAGGTGAGGCTGACCCACGGCTGTTACTTTCCACACACTTTTGTGTGCGAGAGGGGTGTCAACCGCCTGATTTGGAAAGCGCAAACCAGGTGGCCCTCCCGCAGGGTCCCGCCTGCTGTGGACAATGGGCAGCTCCAGAAAATGGGCCCCCCCACCCCCCCACCAGTCAGTTGTCCTTCCCGTTGTCGTAACATTTTCCAAATTCGCTTCGGGCCTGCGCCCTGTTAGGGGAGAGGCTGGGAGGTGGACATTCTCCTCATTCTTTTGCCTTATTAGGTTGTGGATTTGATTGCTTTTGGGGGGGACAGGGGCTAAGTTGAGGAATGGCATCAGGAAGTGACCTCGGGGAGGGGGCAGGAGGCCGGCAGAAAAGAGGATGGAGCCGCAGGCGTGAGAAGCGCTGGGGAAGGAGGCAGCATGGCTCCGCAAAGCCTTCTGGAAGGTCCCATATTCTGGGCCAGCAGCTAAGCACAGGCTCCTGCACACCCCTAGGCCCCGTCTCACAGCAATTCTGGGCAGTTATTTTGGGGGTTATCAGTGGGAGGCCGTTCTTCTTTCTACATCATTACCACTTGAGAGAAGGCGGCCTGGCTGGAGGCTGTGGGTTGTTTCTAACTTGAGTTGATAAGGACTTTTTTTTTTTTTGCTCTGGGGGAAGGGGACAGGGAAAGAAGCGGACCTGAGGAAGAGTCCCTCGGCTGACTCCAAACTTAGTAACAAGCTGAGTTGCTCACAAAACAGCCTTGCTGGTACTGCCTATGGCTCATCCAGACACAAAACTGTTTAGGGCTTGCAGCTCAGAAACAAGAAGCCACGTCCCGGGTAATGAGGCCCAGACGGACCCAGAGGCTGGGGAGAGGGCTTCGTCATGTCACCTGCATCTCACATTCGGGTTGCCACTTGACAGTGGATGCTGCTTTGAAGTCGCTGGCCGGGTTTAGGGTTCAGAGCTCTCTGGGGGAGGACTTTAGGAAATGGGGTATACATTTTGGTTTTCCACTGAGCTGCACATTTCAGCAGACCCTTTCAACTCCTTTAAAGAGGAGACGCAAGCAGCAGACCCCACCTGGATGCAGGATGGTGAGCTGCTGAAAGGATTTTGAGAAGCTACATTTACTGAGCACTGACAATGTGCCACGCACTGGGCCAAGTGCTTCATACACACTATTTTTCTTGTTTAATCTTAGAATCATCCTGTGAGGTAGGATGATGGCCCTTTTCAAAGGAGGACACCGAGGCTTAACCCCTGTCACCTGCTCACGGTCACGCAGCCAGCAGGTGGAGGAGATGGGTGCGGAACCCAGTTCTGTCTCCCTCTAAAGGCTGTGATCTGACCCTCTCCCCACCCCACACCTCTCACTACCTCCTGGTTCTGTGGCCAGAAGCGCCCTCCCACAGGAGCTTCAGCGCTCTCAACACCCCCTCCTGGGTTGCAGCTGCTTGAGCCAGGAGACAGCCTGGATCCCAGTGACAACTGAGCCGTCTCCTATCGTCTGGTGGGCAGGCTGGGTGCTATCGGCTCACCCACCGGCTGAGCAGGCATCTCCTCCCAGAGCCTGGGTTCATGCAACAAACATTCTGATCCTGAATATTCTTCAACGTCTCCCCCAGAAACCTCTCCCAAAGTGTGGGTAGAGCAATGCATTCCCCAACTGCAACTAGTGAGCCACGGGTTCTCTCCTGGAAGAAAGTCCACCTCCCTCCCATCTCTGCCTTTCAAAAGCGGGGAAAGAGGCACCTCTTAAGGATTAAGGCAGACCCTGACTGGAAGCCATAACAAGCTGGAAAAGGCAACAGAAACTGGCTGTACTAATATCCTGCAGCTCTTAACGGCAGAAGCACTGCTTCAGTGCCCAAGCTACACAGACTGGCTCATTCCAGGCGACACCTGCAACCCTACCAAATCCTTCCATGGCAAACCTACTGATCCCGGGCAGTCTAAGAGATGGAGGCCAGGTTCTACTGGATGATTTCAGATTTGCATGAGCTGTGCTGTCACGGCTCTCAAGCATCCTCTGAAGAGAGAAAAAGCCCAAACTGAAACCATACAAAGAAAGAGGCACGGGCCAGCTACCCCAACCTTATCTCATGGTGGGGCCAGAGTGCAACTCCAGTATGTCAATTTTGGGAAAGCAAATCAAGGGCACTGCAGTATTTGAGTCACACATTTGGCCATGAGCATCTGAATGAGGAGGTTTCTTTTTTTTTTTTAAACAGACTTGAGTATTTCTTGGGATGGGAACTCTGAAGTTCCACGAGCCAGTCTAAGGCATTTATTTAAAGAAAAGAATAGCACCTGGAAGCTGCGCTTGGCAGGCAAGAATAAACTCTCAGGACAGAACACTTGGAGGCTACCCTCATCCAGGGATAGCGTGTTTACTGTGGCACACCAAATCTGCCAGCCTGCCGGGACTCAACCCCATTCATTTCCACGATCAACACAGAATCGCCATTCCCGGCTTTGAGTGTCATCTAGACTGGAAGGCAGTGGCAAGCATCACATACCCAGAGGGGCCGTAAGGCACAGGCTTGAAGAAACCCTTGGACGTAAGAAGGGGGTCTCTCTCTGCTCCTCTTTTTCTGAAGCCTGCGCTTATTCTAAAGGGACCATCAGCAAGCTGAAAGCAAATGCCTCACAAGGATTAGTCAGAGCAGCTGCCCACCTGGGGAAGGGTCTGGCCTGCCCCCTAGAGCCCTGAAAGCGACAGGACCTGCGAATGGATACGGATTCAGAACCTGGGGTCCTGCAATTCAGAAGTTCCAAGGCATGGCTAAGACATACTGAACATGGTGCCTCAACTGGAAAACTCCCCATAGACAATACTCTCTGAGGGAGGGAAGTGGTAGGACTGCTCATGAGAGGCAGCTAAGGAACCTGTTCAAACTGCACACGCGGGACGGGATCCCCCTAACACTTGCCCCCAGAAACCTGCCCGCGGCCACACTCACCTCCTTTATGAAAGTTTCCATGACTGACCCCACCTGCCCTTATTCACCCCTTTTCCTCTCCTGGGACACAGCTAGAGTGCGGTGGGCTTGTCCGTGGGCCGCTTAGTGTCCTCCTGAGGTCGCATGTGGCTCTGCTCTCTCCCCAGCTACACCACAAGCTCCTTGAGAGCATGGGCCGGGTCTCTGGTTTCTCTCATACCCCCGAAGGCTCAGCGCGGAGCTCCGCTCTGCAGAGGGGCCCAGCGAGGGCTGTCGTCTGGCCCTGGCGGTCATGTTTCTACCTGAGCGCTGGACTCCAGGGCCCATGAAGCCCCTACTCATGTTACACAAGATGCTGGTTGGTATAAAAAGCAGAACCACTTTGGTCAGTGGCCCCTAATTCTGCTACCCAAGTGACGACTGCTGAAGTCTTTCAAGAGACCTTCCAAGTCTCTCCGGTGTGGTGCAAAGAGACAGCTTCCCCCCCACCCCACCCCCACAAGAAAGCCTTTTCTATCCGCAGGAACAGCTTGGAGCAGGTTCAGCTCAACATAAATGCATAATAAGCCACCCACCGTGGAAACTTACAGCTGTCTCCCAAACGTGGGGTAGGACTCAATATAATTGGACACATTTTCCACTCGCCATAGACTTTCTTCCCACTCTGAATCAGTTTTATAAAGGGGAAGTTTTACTTTTATATTTAAGGGGGTAAGGATAAAAACACACACACATCTCCCCTCCTATACAGCTACTTAAAAGATTTAACAAGTTCACATGGGTATGCTGCCAGGAAAATGGAAACCTCACTATCTTCTTTCCAGCTGAAGCAGCTGGGCTGGCCAGGCCATTACAGGACACCTTCATACTCATTCGCTCCTTTGCATTCTGTCAGAAGGCATGATTTTTGCTGTTGAATTGCATCTAGGGCAGGGCAGAGAGAATACCAGCCCATGTTCACAATGGACACTTTATGATCCGTGAACTTCGCTTCTTGCTGGGTGCAGTGTGTGCAGTCAGAAGTGCCCACTGAATAGCTCCGAGCTCTGTCACCGTTTCTCCCTTCCTCGGTAAAAGCCACACAACTAGTTTGACAAGGTGTGCCTTCCAACCTAGAGCCATGGGCCAAATGAAATCTACCACGTTCCTGGACTGGCTTCCAGCGGGGGACAGAAAGCTGAATGCCTCAAAATGAATCAGCCTGCACATCTGTCTTTCTGAACTAGAACACCCTAGCTACAGCCCCACCTGACCAAAGGAAACGAGGCGGAAATACTGAATAAACGGAAGAGATTTACAGAGAAAGGGGGACCTAGAAGAGCCAGTTTAAAAAATCAGGCTTCCGGGCTTGCCACTTCAAAGAGGGAGACACAACATTTTACCAAAGATGCTTTGTAAATCAAGCAGCCTCCTGATGGGACTGAAGGGAGCTGGAATTTGTTCACGGGGTAGAAGTTAAGCTAAGAGAGAGACTACAAAGCCATATGAGTACACAGTGCCATAAAACTCCAGATTCAGAAGTTACCAACACTTTAATCAAACACAGGTGTCTTCTGCAGCAGTGATCACAGAGATAATTGAAGCTTTTGTTCGGTTTAATGTTCTACAGTCCTGGGGTTCCCACTTTAGAAGTCAGTTCTGGTCTGGCCTGTCCAGCGGGCCTGAGGGGAAAGGGTTGTAGGGCCAGAGTTCTGGAAGCATGAGGTTCCTGGCCTACTGGAGTCTAAGAAGAACTGAATTTGCAGACCTGGGCCTCATCACCACTTCCAACAACAAAGCTCTAAGAGGCCTGGCTGTGCCCATGTTTTCTACATGCCCTGCTCCCACCATTCTGACCCTTCCGCTCCGCAGGGCCTCCACACTTTCATTCCCGCTTCTTGGAACGGCCTTCTCCCAATGCTCTCTTGGCTCCCTCTTTCTCATCCCCTAGGGAACAGCTAAAATGTCATGTCTTCAGAGATCTTCCTCTTGATCTAAAGTACCTGCACTGCCCTCCTCCCCTCAGCGACCTCTCCCCAGGCCATTCCCAATCACTAGACTCTAGTGTAGTGTAGAAATGAGAGCGCAGGCTTGAAAGGTTCAAATCCTGGCACTGTCACTTAGGCAAGTGACTTCAACTTCGACGGATCCATTTCTGCACCTGTCCTGTAAAGGTAACAACACCTACCTACCTCGCAGGATTACATGAGTCAATCCACGTAAAGCTCTTAGAATAGTGTCTAGCACAGAGTCATATGCTAGCTGTTATTATTATCATTAAATTCATAGTGCATAATCCCATCTGAAATTACCTTGTTTTATTTACATGCTTGCTCTCTGTCTCCGCCACCAGCCTGTGAGTAGATCAAGAACATAAATGAGGACTTCCCTGGTGGCGCAGTGGTTAAGAATCTGCCTGCCAATGCAGGGGACACGGGTTCGAGCCCTGGTCCAGGAGGATCCCACATGCCACAGAGCAACTAAGCCCGTGCGCCACAACTACTGATCCTGCGCTCTAGAGCCCGCGAGCCACAACTACTGAAGCCCGCGTGCCTGGAGCACGTGCTCTGCAACAAGAGAAGCCACTGCAATGAGAAGCTGGCGCGCAGCGACGAAGACCCAATGCAGCCAAAAAGAAAAAAAGAAAAAAAAAAAAGAACGTAAATGAGTTGGAAGATGGTTTGCATTTGGTCAGCTGATTTCCTTGGTGGCCACTGGCCAATCCCAAAGTGGGGAGCTAGGCTCCCCAAAGACCCTCAACTGCCCACACTCTGACATAACTGAACCCACAAGGCCTGAACTGCTACTCACAAGTCTCATGTTTAAACTATGCTTGGAATGTTCGATAGGAACATACACTTATTTTTAGGCAAGAAAGTTGTCTCCTAAGCTAACCCTGTGGCCCTGGAGCTGGCCGTATTTGGCAAGGCCTGCCTTGTGGCTGTTTATTAAAGAGGCCCAGAACTTTCTCAAGTCTAAGGTAGCTGCGAAGAGAACTCAATGAGCTGGGAGTCTTGTATTTTTATGGTCAAAGCTTGTTCCCTTTGAATCTCTGGGGTGTTTCTGTGCAGCGGGTAGGAGCCGAGTGCCGCTCCCTGACCTTCCACAGCTTTGGGCCATGATCCATCAACCACAGTCATCCCTAAAATGGTTCACTGCTTTCAGTGGATTGAATTCTCTTCCGTGGGTTGTCCCTGAGTCAGTGAGTCAGTGAGTTAATGAAAGTTACAAAAGGAAAGGGAAAATTCGTGTCCCCAAACGGTTAAGAAGTTTCCCCCACCCCAACTGGTCTAGGTATTTCCTCTCACTCCACCAGCAGACACAGTGCTGGGCGACTACAGGCCTGACATCTCTGAAAAAGACATCTTGATACAGACCTTTCTGTCTTACAGAAAGTCAAATCCTACCAGACTTGGCAGTGAAGCTCAAACGATGCCCCCACCCACACCCCGTCCTGCAAAGAAAAAACTGCCTGATGATCCTGGTGATGTTTATGGGCTGGACACCTTCCAGGATTGGTTAGCAGACAGCCTGTAAGAAGGGGTGATTCATCAGACTGCCCTTGAACTAGCCTGGCAAGCCAGCTGCTTCCAGACATTTTGAATTTTGAAATGGAGCTTATTTCATAGGCCAGAACTGGAAGATCATACCAGCCTATAAAATTAAAAAAACAAAAAACAAAACACAAAACTGACTCTTCCAAACATAATCCATGCCAGCAGCAGCCAAAGAAGCATTTAATATTTTCATCAGACACAGAGTTTAATGTAAAGATACTCATTTCCTTAAAGTGGGGGGGGGGGGGGAGGGGGGGGATGATAGGGAGAAAAAGGTTTATTTATTGTCAGAGTTGGAGTAGGAAGGATGTGGATTTTTAAAAAAATGTTATCACGGAATGAACTGTGCTTGGGATTTGCTGGAAACTTTAGAGTTCTTTTTAATTTGTCAGTGTTTGCGAAAACAGGCAAAAGATGCAGGCACATTTTGCCCTGCTATTAAGAAGTCACATAGCTGAAATTCCAACTCTAAATGCCTAGAGAAAAAGCACACATCCCAGCCACAAAGCCAACAGCGGCTTTCATGGTGTACTCTTGTTCTTCTCTCCCTCTCTCTCTCTTTCTCTAGCGCAAATACACACCCCCTCATCGATAAAACAATAAAACGGGCTGGCCTGACTCCTGCGCCAGGGAACAGAGGCCCCTCGTCCCCCTCCCCAGCGTGGCCACCGCTCACGTGGATATCTTCTGTGAGACTGGCTGGCAGCAGCCCATTTCTGCCCAGCAGCCCAACATTCCACCACTGGTGCTGCCTCTAGTATGGAGCCGCATCCCCAAAACAGTAAGCAACTCAGTTTCCACGGCGCTATCAACTAAATACCTTTTACCCACACCCTGATTTAGACTGATCATAGAGCACTGATGTGTTGATGGTTGCACACGCGCATACCGAGGCCGGTGACACTGGTGACACTGACCGAAGCCGGCTTCCAGCACTGCCCCTCGGGGCTTGGTAAAGGGAAGCCTGTCTTTTCAATAACGCAAGCTGAAGACCCACAAACCCTCCTGGCGTGACACCCCCTCAAGCAACCTCCCAGCGTGGTGGCTGGTTGTTCAATCCCTTTCAAGCTTCCTCCCGTGATGTTTCTCCTAACCTCAAACTGGCCTTCTCTGCCATTGAAATGAAGTGTATATTAAAAAAAGAAAGAAAGGAAAAAGAAGAAATGCATTTCTTTGGCTTCCTGCAGTGCCCCCATCCTGGATGGCTGCTAATTAAGACATTCTTGGAGCTGGAATCAGAGTCCTTACTGGTCAGGAGGTAAGATATGGAAACCCTTCATCCTGGGCTCTTTGGAGATTAAAAAACCAAATGTGTTCCCTTCACGTGTGGAGAACAAGGAGGAAGGCGTACTGCCTGCCTTCCGCACTGCCTCCCATCCACCTAGACTGTGGCTTCCACCCACTCTCAACAGCCATCAGGGAGGGGGAAAAAGATGAAAAGAAAAACCCACTAGAAAGCCAGTAACAAGACATCACTCAGCCCCACATCTTTGGGGGGAAAACTTTAAAAAGCATAAAACAAACCACAATGTCTTCTTTATTCCTGCCCAAAGCTGAAGACACAAATGCTGTTGTATTGATGGTGTTCTAGCATCCCATTCAATCATTTCAGCACCATCAATGATATTTCCCGAGATGACTTCACTGTGTTCTGCGGAGTTGTAACTGCCCCTTCCAACTACTTCTGCCCCATGTCCATAGTTCCATAGGAGACAAAGAATCTGTTCTGCTCTGATATCTGGAAGCAAAACATTTAAATCAGCCCTTCTTAACTTGGCAGGAGGGCACTGCTTTCCTTTCTGAATCTAGGATGCAAACCCAGACAGGGTAGCAGGGTGGTTTATTCATGGGAGCAGCCAAACTTTAAGTGTATATGTGTTAGAAAGCTGGAGCCTTAAAAAGAAAAAGTGATGTGAGGAGCAAGGGATAAACCCACAATTCTTGTATTTAGAACATGGCCCTAGTTACTTAAAAAAAAAACAGAACCCAAGAAACCTTAACATTTGAATGCAGAGATAAACCCAGTGCCATCCAATCCTGTTCAAGGGTAGTACAGTGGGATGCCGGGCAAGCAGGATGGGCTGTGTGTTCCTGGGTAAGTCACTCTGCCCCGCCATTTGCAGAATGTTTCAGGGTCAAGCGAGATAAAGTTTTTTCCAAGTGCGGCACGCACACATGGGAGATTTTAAGGGTTATCCACACTCTCCGTTAAACCTTGAACAACAGCGAGAAGGTTATTCCCCTTGATTCTCTTGAAAACCTTCTGATCAAAGAGAAAGTCTCTGTTTGGTACGCTGGGTCTCTAACACCTCGCCAACACTTGCCAATCTCCTTTCAACAAAGGGAGCATGCCTCAGGCCCAGAGCCTGCAGCAGGAATAGTACCTAGCTAGAACTTAACAGCACTGTTTTGTTTTCAGCCTGTTTACTTTTGCAGTTTCCTTCTATTTATGGCCAGGGAAGCTAGGTTTTCCATTTGCAATACTCATATAAATTTCTCCTTTAAAACTTAAGTTAAAAAAGGCAGGGACTTCCCTGGTGGCGCAGTGGTTAAGAATCCGCCTGCCAATGCAGGGGACATGGGTTTGATCCCTGGTCCGGGAAGATCCCACATGCCGCGGAGCAACTAAGCCTGTGCACCAGAACTACTGAGACTGCGCTCTAGAGCCCACGAGCCACAACTACTGAGCCCACATGCTGCAACTACTGAGACTGCGTGCTGCAACTACTGAAGCCCGTGTGCCTAGAGCCCGTGTTCCGCACAGCAATGAGAAGCTCATGCTCACTGCAGCTAGAGAAAGCCCACACACAGCAACAAAGACCCAACGCAGCCAATAAATTAATAAATAATTTATTTTTTAAAAAGGGCAAATTGACTTGAAAGAATATTATTAAGTATATAAAAGCAAAAGTGGCTAAGGAAAAATCACAAATGACTGAAGTTTAGGAAGTACGGAGACAAGCGCGCGTTGGGGGTGAGGAGGGCTGCTCTGGCTGGAGAACCACTGTCCCTTCTGGAAACACAGGATGGTCCCTCGCTCTTGGGGAGATGGGGCTCATCCCACTCCAGGAAGGCAGGAGCCAGTACAGAAACAGGTGGCAAATAGCAAATCCCAAGTAAGCTCTATTCACTCACTTTTAGATACCACTTCAGTAAATTACATCTAAGAAAAAAGGCCACTGGCCTCTTCCGGAGTAACTCCTGCTCAGAGTAGAGAAGGCAAGCAAGTTACACCAACCACCTTTTAAAGACTTTCCATGGACATTCCAAGTTAATGCATCTGTTGTTTACGAGGGAAAGGGGAGGGGGAGGGACATGAAAGAACAACACAACCAAAAAAGGCACAACACCAAGACAAATGTCTCTGGGATTTTTATAATCCCAGGGAGACCGCTTCTTGGACAAAACTTCCCAAGCACTGATAAAGGTCACTCTTGCCAGTTAAATGTATGCAGAGTTTTCACTTTCTGGAGGAGGCGGGATCCTCCTCCCAGCCACGGGTTAATTTTTCCTCCCAATAAGATCACTCTTTAAACGGAGGCTGGAATTTTAAATGATTCTGTTTCTCTTAACTCACTGAACCCTACACTCCCTGATACCTGGGTTACTGACTAAAATGTAACTCATAAACCTTCCTGAAGAAAAGCAAGTGTTACTTGTGCCACTTTCAGACACTTTATAACAACTTCTGGTGTCTAGACAGGCAACACTGTAAAACTAAGTTTCCTTATAACTGCGCTTGATGCTTTGATGTTTCAAAGTTTAACCTCATCCTAAAGGAGACTGATTTTGAGCTCTCAAACTACCCAGGACATAAAGGCTTCTTTCAAACCTCCCTCGATGACAGGATTTGTAGCTGCTCAAGTAGAAGCTTCCACCCACCTTTTAGTAGGTCAGTGCTTCAATTACCACTGCCATTGAATTACCAACTTGCTATCACTTGCCTCCTATTTCCATGAAAAAAGAAAAGGAGGGGAAGGAGACTTAAACAAGGTAACCTGAGTGCGTTTGCTATTCTGTAAAATAAATACGTAAATAAAGGCAGCGGAAGGGAACTGACCATGACTGATGAAAACACAGACATCACTAAGTGAAGGAAATAAGGATAAAGCTGGGGAAACCATTGATCTAGAATATACCAAATGCCAGACAAGAGATAAACATGTTGATAATTCAGCCATTCAGAAAACCTGAATGAGCAAGTGATACCAGAGCAAACAGCTGTTCCTTATTTTTGCCCTTTCCGTCTCCCCTCCCCCAAAAATAAGAGCAAAGGAATTTTTTTTTTTTAAAGAACAACCCTAAGATCTGGTCAAAGGCTTGTACAATTCCCAGCACACTATAAATCAATATGGCAAAAGCCAAAAGCGTTCATCTCAACAGTCTCAGAAATTCCTTGAGCCTTCCCCAAATCAATTCCTTTCTGGCTCCATTCTCTTCGCTGTCATCTGCTAGACCAGCACTGCCAAATAACTTGTACTACTCACTCAGTTAACGCTGTAGAAGGGTGCTGTCTGGCCAAAGTCAGCCGTGACTGGAATATATGTTTAAGCGGCAGAACTCCCCACCCCAGAGGCTTAAGATTGGAATCCAGACTTGTCCCTGCTCCCCTGACATCTGATTAAGAGGACATTTTGAGAGTGCAAGCCTACATTTTAACTGACCTCCCGGACTGCATCTCAGGAGTTTAACAGCACCAGCAACACCTGGATATTAAAACCCCACCCTCATTTCCAGGGTTGTTTTCCTCCAACACTTTCACCAAACTTTTCCCACAAGGCATCCCACTCTAGGCCAGGCAATCGGCTGCCATTAAATGAAACCATTTAGCACCAGTTCCAACTGGAGAGTGAGTCAGCTCCCGGCTGCCAAAGCAGCCTCCTTGTTGGTCTCAGGGAGGGTGTTTCAAAAGGCAGAGGGCAATCCTGGGCCCACGCCCTGGAGCGCAAGGAATTAGATGAAGCAACAGGCGCCACTCCATGGCACCAACCGGATTTCAACTCTCAGTTGAATGAGTGTGAGTGAGTACAAGGGGCGCTGTACTCCCAGGCCATCCTCCCACATCTCATCTCTTCCGCAGTCATCAGAAAAGCCCTGTTCTTAAAACACATGGGGAGGGGGGTGGACAGAGGCTAGCAGCTGATAGCTTCCCCTACCCCTCTCCCAAGAAGGCAAACAGGATACCTGCCGCCCTCACATATTTACAGTCTTTAATTCTAGATGACAATTGAGTTTAGGTTTTTTTGGTTTTTGTTTTTGTTTTCGGTATGTAACTTATTCAGTTTTTAAAACTGCTAAGGATCTGCTAGTCTTAGCCAGATCCTAAGAGGGAAGCAATTAGAGTAATGGAACAAAATAACAGATGGCTACTTTGAGGTCTCTATCATCAGCCTAAGGAAAAAAAAAAACAACAAACCCTACTTGGAGAAAAACAAGACACCATCAGAACTTTCAAATAATTAACTCAAACTAATAGAGCCCGAGCCAAAGGTCAGGGTCTAAACACTGAGGCCCTGTAAGCAGTGATGTTTCAATGAACAGGCAACCTTAGCAAAGGAGGCAATTCCTCTTGCTGTGATGAGAAGTTCTAGATCAGCTATCAAGTGACCTCACCTGTCCAGCAGAACAGGGGGGACAAGGCTACCCAGGCCCCTTTCAGAAACTGGGAGAGAGAACTCTGGCCCAGAGCTATAATTGCTCAAGAATTTGCTCAAAGGCCAGACCAGTCCTTCCCCCACACCCCTGGAGAAAACACGTAGAGCCTTCCCAGATCAGAACTGTTGCATAAGCTACTTATCAGGTAATGCCTTGGTTACAAGGGTCCTTAGAAGGGCTTCAGGTAGAAGTGAGAACCACCAGGAATCACACGCACCCTGACTTGGGCCAAACCTTGCTTAATTCCTAGAAGAATTCAATTCTACACGCTTTAAGAGCCTACAGCTATCCTGGATAATGATTTTTAGGGTATGAGAGTACGCACAGGACACTCACAGGACTGCCACTCTCCCTGTGACCAGTGGCTCAGCCTTGGAGGGGCAAGAAGGGCAATCTGTCATTCACTAAAGTGACATTGCAGCGCAGAAAAACCCAGCCAGCCTGTCTGGGGGGAATGGGGGTGGGGGGTTCCTCTTGGAAGGAAGACAACAGCACAAACTTGTGTATATATTCCTTTCCATTACTCCTTCTCCCATTTCAGAAAGGATCCCCACCCCATAATAGGTAGGTGCACAGCAGTGAAGCGATATTCCCCCCCAAAGTACAGCTATGTGTAAATATTTGTCGCAGTTGTATAAAGCAAGACACACTAGAATCTGCCCCTTATTGAGAATCTAAAACAGATAGTATTAGAGGGGCTGTGAGCCACCCTTTCCCTGAACCTTGCCTGGTCCCTGTGGAAGGGAGGAGGGAGGATGATACAACAGCAGCAAGGCCTAGGGGTTCCGGTGAGTCCCCTAGGGGGTCCCGCCCAGGCCTGAATGGTGCCTCAGCCTCACCCAGCGTGCAAGGGAGACTATAACCACGAAGGAGCACACACCCTAACTCGCAGAAGGGAGTGGAAGTGAGCTAGCAAAGGGAGTCACTCTGGGAGTCGTAGAAGTCAGGAAGGGAGGGAAAGGGAAGGTCCCCACTCCCACCACCTGAGTAAAAATGTTCCGAAGCTCATTCTCCCCAAGCACCTGGAGCTGGAGAAGACAGATCCCAGACATGCTCAAAGACAACCCCGTGGCCCCCTGTTCCCCTCCCACCTTTCCAAGTCTCTTGGCAACTCTTAACCTTTTCCAGCCCGGCACTGCCTCCCGCAATAAATTACAGTTGAGAGTGCAGGCTAGGTCTCTCCCCTTAAAAAGAATTTTATGTCAGATTATCTCAACCTGCCCACCCGGAGGTAGGTGGGGCAACAGATAAGGACACCACCATCTAGCCGCCACCCGCCCCCCCCCAACTACTGATGAGGAAATTCAAGCAGAGGTTGGTAATTTACCCAAGGTCATGCCAGGCTCCACCCCAGGCTGCCTGGAACAGCTGCTCCGTTCACCCTTTCCCCTCCACCCCGGGCTGCCTGCACGGAGCCCCCAAAGCACCAACTCACACCCTCAAGAGGCTTCCAGCCACACTCGCCACTCAAGCCCCTTGCCTGAGTTGGCCCCCATGATCCTGAGGAAGCTCCACCAAAGCTACCCTCCCGAAGTCCCAACACCACACACATCCGTTCTTGTAGAATCACAGAAGGGACCCCTTCGACCCCTCCTCATTTCACAGATGACAGAACTGCCCTGAGATCAAGGGTCTTGCTCCAGGCCACAGAGCTGACAACAAACCTAGGAAGAAAATTCCGATCTCCGGAACATATTAAATGTCTCTAAGTGCAAGTACTTCCCACCCTCTTCACACACAACACTTTTAAACAGCCCCCTCCCGACACACACACCCACTCAACACCCTCCTTTCTTTAGCTCTTGCTGCACACGCTCAAACCCTCTCTTCTATCAGCTTGGAGCTCTCCCCTCTCAACCACCCTGGATTACACACACACACACACACACACACACACACACACATACACACACACACACCCCACCTTCTCTGGGCCTCCCACTCCTTCTGATCTCCCTTTCCCCACTGTGGGTCCCCCCCCGCAAATTGCTTCAACACCCCAACGTGCCACCTGAAAACAGACCCTGCTTTAGAAAGAGCTCTTCACCACCACCCCCAAAAGACACAATTCTTCTGGACACTCTCACCTCTTCCTCCCCAAACAATTTATTCTCCCTTCACAACACACACACTCTCTCCAGTCCCGGGACTGCATGTCCAGAAGCCCCCACCCCCAGATTCCTTTCTCAGTCTATCCATCATACACTCCCCTTCTAATGAGACTTTCATTACTACTCTAACCTCCCTCCCACCATCCGCCATTCCGCTCATTCTCTCCCGCCATCCTCACCTTGTCCAGGCTACCTTAGCCTCCGGCGCCGCCAACCCTTTGCTGAGCTTTGTCTACGTTCCATCAGTTCTTCAGAACCCCTCCTCAAAACACTCCAGATACTCTCTGTATCCCCCCTTCGGCCTCTCCTCATCAGTGAGGTCTCGGCCTCATCAATTCCTCTTCTTCTTCCTATCTCCCAATCTTCTCCTCTTCCCCGTAGAACAGCACACCCCAAATAAATCTCACCCCCTTCAAAACCTCTTATTCACAGCTCCCTAACTTCTCCCTTCAGACCCGGAGTCCCGGAACTCCTTAGCAGCCCTCCCCGTCCTCATCCCCCAAGCTCCGGGTCCTTTCACACCCACTTCTTTCCTCAGCCCCTCTCCTCCTTCCATCTCCCCAGTCTCCCCAGTCCTCCCACTACTCTTCAGACTTCATAATCCCTTCCTTGGTACCCCTACTCCATCTTCAGACTTCCAGAATCTTCATCCCCTTTATAAGTCCCCCAACCCGGGGCTCCCTCAATTCCAACCCTCTTCAGAGGATTCTGCAATCAAAATAACCCCCTCCATACTCGAGCTCTTCAGACTCCCCCGATGCCTAATTCTATCCTGACCCACAAATTCCGGACTCCCCCGTTTCTCTCTGAACACCCCCAGTCCATCCTGACCCTCCAGTCCCGCCTCAGACCCCATTCCATGTTAGAGTCTCCAATCATCTCGCCGGTTTCCCCCAATTCCCCGCCCAGACCCTCCAATTCCTTCATCGGGCTCCCTGATTCCTTGTTTTAGCTTTCCATATTCCCTGTTCGGCCGCCAATTATTTTTTCAGACTCCCAATTCCTTGCTCAAGTTCTGCAACTCCTCTTCAGGACTCTAAACCCCTTCCCAGACCCGCCGGTTTATTCCCAGGACGCCCAGTTCTCACCACAGACCCTCCAATTCCGTCTCAGGACCTCCCAGCCCCTTTCCGGCCCCCAGCCTCCCTCGGAAGCCCCCCCTCCAGCCCGTTCGGCCCGCGGGCCGCGCACCTTGCGCTGCTGCTTCTCCCAGGCCGGGTCCAGCAGCAGGTCCCGGTCCCAGTCGTCCTCCTGGGCCATGTAGTCGCCCATGCTACCCCCGCCGCCGGCGCCATTGCTCCCGCTGCTGGGGCCGTATTGGTACGACTGGTTCGCCGCGTGGTAGTCCACCATTCCGCTGCCTCTCCCGAGCCCGTCCGCTCCCGCCTCTGCTCCCGCCCCTCTGCCCGAACCGCCGCCGCCGCCGCCGCTGCCGCCGCTGCCGCCGCCGCTTCAGCTGCTTCAGCCCGCCCTCCGCTGACGCCTGCGCACTGCTCGCTGCGCCTGCGCACCGCGCCGCCGCCGCCGCCCTCTCTCGCGCGCGCGCCTCCTATGCCAAAACGCACTGAAACCCCGCCTCGGGGAGCTCGGAGCCTGCGCAGAGTGCACCTCCCCTCGGCCCTTCAGCTCATGGACGAGCCGCGCCCCCTCTCCCGCGTGAGCGCGCGCGGCCTCTGCGTGTGGGCGGGGCCAGAGCATGGATGATTCGTAAGGCGCGTCTCGACATCAGGCTTGAATCTGTTGAGGCGTGGCGTGTATTCCCATTCAGTAACAGAAATTTAACAAATATTTATTAAGCGCCTACTGTGTGCGTTGCCAGTAAACAAGATAGACAAAACTCCCTGGCCTCATGGAACTACCTTCTAGTGAAGGGAGACGAACAAAATTTTAAGTACATATATATTGAAAGGGGTAAGTGTTATGGAGAAAAATCAAGCAGAGCTGGAACGTAAACGAAGTACTCAGGGTAGCCTTTGCGGAGAAGGAGAACATTTGAACAAACATCTGGGGGATTCACGAAATGAACATGGGAGTTAGGTAGACTGGAATAGATACTGGCTGACGGGGAAGGAAGAGGATTTTTTGGACTTGTCTATCTTCATTCATTCAACAAACATTTATTGGGCACCTACTGGTGTGCCAGGCCCTGTTCCTGGGTGCTGGCGATATGGTGCTGAGCATGATAAATGTGATTAGTTCTCAAGTGGCTAATATTGGGAGGGGGTGTGCCACAATAAACAAATAAATACAGATAAATGACATTGTTACACTGAGGCATGTCAAGTGTAAATATCCAAAGCTGAGCTCCTCATCTTTCTCTCAGACCTGGTCACCCCACAGTCATCCCCATCCCAGTCAATGGCGCCTCCATCCTTCCAGCTGTGCAGGCAGCAAAGCTTGCAGTCCTCCTTGGCTCCTCTTTGTCTTCACGCCCCACATCCAGTTCTTCAGGAAATTCTGTCAGTTCCATCTTCAGAGTATGTCCGGAATCCACCCACTTCCCCTTTCCCCCCGCGGCCACACCCTGGTCCTGTCCAGCCTCGCTTCGTCTTCGCTTGGACCACTGCAGTAGCCTCCTCACCATCTCCCCGCTCCTCCACTCACCTCCCGACTCTCCTTCTCACAAGAAGTCAGAAGGAGCCTGTGAACACTTGAGTCAGATCAAGTCCCTCCCTCCCTGCTCAGAACCTTCCTTTGGTGCCACATGTCAAAGTCAAGGAAAGGAGGAAAGGCTGCTGGAGTCTTCGTTGCCCTGGTGCAGCCCAGCCCAGCTTTTGAAATACCCGAGACTCCTGGGGCCTCAGCCAAACCCACAAGGTCTTCCACGTCCTGGTCATCCTGGTCCCCATTCTTATCCCAGCTCACCTCCCACTCTCCCCCTCCTCTCTGAGCTCCCGCCACACTGCTGGCCTCCTAGCTGTTCCTCCAACACACCAGGTATGCTCCAGCCTCAGGGCCTTTGTATACGGTGATACCTTGTTACCACTGTTTGGAACACGTTCCCCGGATACTGGATCCCCAGGGCTCATAGCCTCCTCACCTGCAGATCAGCAGAAATATCATCTCCTTAGTGAGACCTGCCCTGACCACCTTTTTATAAATAGCATCCCACACCTTCCCAGCTTTATTCTTTCCAGAATACTGATCATCATTTAATATACTACATGACTGGTTTATTTATCATGTTTATTTGTCTCCTTCCCAACAATGTCAGCCCATGAATGGTGAGGATCTTTTGTTTTGGTCACTGCTGTATCTCTAGCCCCTGAAGCAGTGTCTGGCACAAGACAGAAGCTTAATAAATCCCAGATGAATGAACAGACTTAAAACCATACTGAAGTATCTGAGGAGTTTTTTTTGTTTTTTGTTTTTTACTATTTTTTGCCTGAAAAGAAGTTTTGATTTTATTCTAAGTGCAGTGGGGACATATAATGAATTTTATTCTAAATGCAATGGTAAGTTAGGAGAGGACTGCAGGCAGGGGTGGGGTCTGATTCAACTGTCCATAGGGTCCGTCTGGCCACACAAGGGGAACAAACTGTAGAAGGTGGAGTGAGTTCAGGGAGCCCAGTGAGGAGGCTGCTGCGATGGTCCTGACGAGGCTGGACAGACAGACAAGAGGGTGAAGGAGGAGAGTGCTGAGGAGGAGAGGCAGTGGGAGGATGTGGGGAAGTGGAGCCTCCAAGACTTAGTGTCATGAATTTGATGGGGGTGGGAGGCAGGGGTGGGAAAGAGCAAAGAATCAAGACTCAAGGTGGCTCTAGGTTTTGGACCTAGAGCAACCTTGAGGGGAGTGGATGGGTGTTAGGGAAGGTAAGAACGTAAGGGTTTGACTGAAGCAGAGCCTGACCGGCAGTACAAAAGGACTGTGTTGCAGTCACCTGCTGGGGATGGGGATTAGAGGACACGGCTTCTCCAGGTTATGGGAGCTACCAGGCTCTCTCCTCTCCTCTCTCAAAGGCACTAGAAGAGATCCAAGGGCAAGCAAAGGAAGGGGATGAGGCCTAGGTAGCAGCCCACTTTCCCAGGTAATGCCATGACCTGGCCAAAGACGCGGGTGTTGGCTGTTTCCAAAGCTGGGCTGGGCTGGGGCTGGGTTGGGGCAAGGCACCCTCTTCCTGCCTAACCTGCAGAACGAGCCCAGGACTCTTGTGCTGGGCTCACTGGGCAGGGAAAGGCCGCTCAAACAATGGGCCATCTGCCCCTCCCTGCGTGCTCCCGATTGACACTGAGAAACCTCCCAGACCAAGGGCTCAGAGATGAAGTGGATGTCCCCAGCCAATGAGGTTTAAATTAAAGGCTCCCTTTAATTGCCAGCTTTGAGGCCACTTCCCAACAGCCATCCATGGACAGTGCAGTAATAATAGCTACTGTTTATGGAGGGTCAAGGCGCAGCAGGCAAGAAGAGGGGGCAGGGAGAGATCCCTGAGTGAAAGGGTATGGTCAGTGGGCCCTGGCATTAGGTTCACCATTTCCATATCACCATTTCTTGGAGTTCTTGAGACTTCAGTCAGAACTTATTAAATGCTGTATCCCATTACTGGGAAATCCCTGGCAGTCTAATGCTTAGGACTTGGTACTTTCATGGCCGTGGTCCAGGTTCAATCCCTGGTCAGGGAACTAAGATCCCACAAGCCTCACGGTCAAAAAATAAATAAATAAATAAATAAATAAATAAATGTTGAATTAAAACAAATAAATGCTGTATCCCATTATTAACGCTACTTAGATGAAACAAAGGAGAGAGGGCTGCATCCTCTCAGAGTAGGAACATGAACAGGTCCTGGGATGTCTAGAGGTGACTGTGGAAGCAGCTGAAACAGCAGCCCTAAGCCCGAGCCACCATGACAGGTGACAAGTTGAGTGCATTAACTCACAGCAATGACTGAAGTGGGTACTCTCCCCAGCGGTAAAACTGAGGCACAGAGGGGTTGACTAACACACCCAAAGGTCACTAGGCTGGTGTTTGAACTCAGTCATTCTGCAGAGCCAGGCCTCTTAGCTGCTCAAAGGATGATCCGCCTGGAGCAAAAGCAGGTTGGCAAAGCAGGACAAGTTGTGGCTTCCAAAACAGATAAAGGTCATTTCCTCCTCCCCTGCAGGGTGGCCATGGCCCGTTGTACCCTACACAAGGGCAAGTGCTACGTGGGTGAGTGGGAGCGTGCCCACCCAGAACGGGTGCCTTTTGCTGACTCACACAACCAAATGGGTGGGTAACAGCACCCCAGTCTCCCCTCCTTCTACCCCTCTTAGAGCTAGCTCCCAATTCCTGAGCTGCAAGAGCACCCTCTGTCCCCAGGGTTTGGGCATGTCCTAATTCCTGGCTCCTGCTCAGGTCTGATCCCAGGGCAAAGGGTGTCCCGTTCGGCCCTGGCTCCCCAAGTCAGGGCCCTCAGAGAACGATGGGTGTGAGTGCTGGCAAGTGGGGAGGGCTGGGAAGGCTGGCAGCGCAGGCTCACCTGCCCTTTCCGTGGGCAGAGTCCACACATACCGGTCATTTGAGAATGAGGCGCTCCCTCAGGGGCACCTGCAGTCTATGTAAAGGGATGTGCATCTATTGTGGCATTTGATTTCCTCCATTTTCCCCAGTCACTGTTGTCCCCACTCCCTCTTCCTGCAGGCAACAGGCTCACAGGTGAAGACACCCGCCCAAAATCACTCCGCCTGAAAGTCTGGAATACCTTATAAAATGCGAATAACCAACCTAAGGTCACTCTGCCAGAATGTCGGGAATACTTTGCAAAATGCGAATAACCAACCCAACTAAGGATCATGTGACGTGTGCTAGGCCTCCTGGCCACTGTAGGCTGGAACTCGGCATGGGGTATGGGGGGAAACGGCCTGGCCTCAAATCCCAAAAACTCTCACCAAACAGAAGAGTGCTGGGGACTAGTTTGCAACATTGGGAACAAACTCTTCTGACTCTGAAATTAACAACTCCAGTTTTCTAAGCGCCAAAAACAGGCTAGGTCCTGATCTGAGAAATTTACTGGCCACAGCTCACAGAATCCTCATGATTCTGACAAGGGTGCATCATTCTCCCCCTTTCACAGATGAGGAAACTGAGGAACAGAAGGCAAGGACACAAAACCGCTTGAGCAAGCAGCCAGAATCCCGCCCCCCCACCCCAGCTCACCCCTCCAGCCACTGCCTCGGGGCCACTAGTGGCTGCATCCGTGAGGGCCAAGGGCAAAGCTGGTGCCTCTCCCTCACCAGGAACCCAGTGGCCACACCTGTTCGCCTAGGTTTTCAGGAGGACAGAAGAGCCCAAGCTAGCCCCAGGTGCAGGGCTGGGCTCCTACATCCCATTCATACCCTCCTCCTTGCTGACTCACCCACAGCCCATTCACACCCTCCTTGCTAACTCACCCACAGCCCATTCACACCCTCCTTGCTGACTCACGGCTGCGTGCCCTCCACTTGTGACCTGACAGGTCAGGAAGGTGGTGATGGAGGTCAGTTGCTGGGTCGGGGCAGAGGAGGAGATCAAAGGAAGCTTGGCTGCTGGTGGACATGGGTGTGGGCAGCCATGCACAGGGCCATGCGAGGCCTGCTCCCGGTCCCCACCCCGTGGGAGAGGGGCAGAGTCAGGAAGCCAACGAGAAGATAACAGGGCTAAGAAGTCAACAAGTCTTTATTAAACGCCTGCAAAGTTACTGGGAGGAGGCCATGATGCTGGACACACCTGTTGAAAGGGAAGACCAGGGTCAACATGAGCAGAATGGGAGATGAACCTCCAGCCACCAACCACAGCGCCCATGATGGTTTAGGGGCAGATGATCACAAACCCCCTCAGTCACCATCACAAAGGCAGTAGAGTTAAAAGTCTGGAGCCTGGAACAAGGAGGCCTAGGTTCAAGTCGCGGCTCTGCCCTGTACCGCCGGGGGTGGGGGTGGGGCAGGGGTGACCTCAAGCAAGTCACTAAACATCAGTTTCCCACCTGTAAGAACCATCTACCCTATGGGATTAAATGATGGCCTTAGAACAATGCCTGTTACTAAGTAAGTGTGGCTTGCTATCATCATCACCGTCATAGTAACATTTATTACGTACTGTTTGCAAGACACTCTGAGCACTGAACTTGCATCTCCTCACTGCAGAACCCTTTGCTCCAGTGAGTTCTCTCAGAGAACCCCACCCAGTGGGCACATCTCATTTAGAGTGAGGGTCCACAGCCCCCAAATGTGGAGATGACTGCCCGCTCAATCTTGTTTCTCGATTAAGTAGCAACTTGGTATGTACTCAGAGGCTACACCGTACCAGTCCGTACCTTTAAAACACCAGAACCACACTCAAGAGGGCAGGGAGGAGGCCCAGGGCCTAAGGAAGCAGCCCTTCCCTGTCCCCCGGTTCTCTCTCACTCCAAGACATGCACGCAGCGCAAAGGTGAGAGAGCGTGTGCTAATGGAACGGCAAGTTTGCTCCAGTTGAGCAGCCAGTAGAGTCTGTGTTAGGTAATGTATGCGTGATGGTGACAACAAGGGTAACATTCAGCGAGCTGTGGGACTGGTTCCTTGCTAAGTGGTGCGCGTGGATTGCCTCACTTCACACTCACAGCTCCACGAGGTGCCTATCGTGGTGTTGTTCAGTTACTTACAAGGCCCCTCCAGACCCCGGGAAGTCTTACTGAGTGCTTCAGGGCAGGATACAGTACCCAGAATTCCAGGGGAGGACACCCAGCATCCTCTGCCATCCCTCCCTGGGCAGGCGGCCTGGGACTGAAGAGGTCAGGGGAGTCTGGCAGATGCCAATTTCCTGGCCTTGAACCAGAGCTTATTTACCGGGGTCCTTTGGGGCCCCAGCCCTGGTCTGTCAAAGGGCACCTCCTCAGGCCTACAGCCTGAGGCCTCAGGCCACCACTCACTGTCAAAGTCGATCTTCTCCACAATGTTCTTGGGCTTAATGCTCTCTTCCTGGCTGCAGATGAAGATCTGGCCCGACTCATCAGTGCTCCAGCCGTACTTGCTCATCCACACCTTTAGCTGGTTATCTGCAGGGGACACAGCAGCACAGGGGCTTTGCGCACTCTGATCCCACAGCACCGGGGGGCCAAGGTGTCCTCCTTCCCTGCCTTCAGCCGACCTGGTCTCCTGCTGCCGGCCCGGTGCTTCTACAGTTCATTCTCCGAACAGCCGCCAGAGGGAGCCTCTTAGCCTTCTCCTCCTTCCCATTACAGGGCTTTTGTCTTAAGCTCCTTTCATTTTCTATTTACCTCTCCCAGTTCGAAGCTCGGCTCCTTAGGACAGCAGTGTACTTACTTATCTGCCCTTCCCCACAATCTACATGAAATGGCTTCAAAATTAGGATGTCATCATTACCACTAACAATAAGCTTATGGCACCAGGTTTAAGCATTTCTTTGCAGCTCTTTTTTGCCTTTAGAAAATATGCCTGTAAGTTTGCCCAGCCAGAGAAGTATTCTGTTCCTTGAAATAATTCTTTTCTGCATGACTATTATTCAGCTGTTTCTCTTCACATTCAATTCTAAGGGTTGTTTCATCCGCTTTTGATTTAATTTCACTTTTAAATATGTAAAACATCTATCCGATGTAAAGCACTTAGTATAGTGCCTGACGCAAAGTGCCCACTAAAAGTTAGCTTCCACTGAAAACAAACAAACATCCCACAGAAAACCCACCTGGCTCAAAAGGCAAAACTATCCAAGATGGTACTCAGAGAAATCTCTCCCCCAACCCACCACTCTCCTCCCTGTTCTCACTTTCGGCCCCCAGGAAGTAACCATTTTCCTTAGTTCTTTTATTTTTCCTTCTTGCGTTTCTTTTTGCAAAATGAGCAAATACACACACATTTTTTTTTCTTTTTGGAGGGATCTTTAAAAACATAAATCTGATCATGTCCCTCTCTGCTCAGACCCTCCAGTGGCTCCATCTCACTCAGGGTAAAGGACAAAGTCCTCAGGCAGGAGGCCCCTCAGTATCTGAAGCCCCTCCCACCACCACCTCTCTGCCCTCAGCTCCGCCCCCTCGCTCCCCCTGCTCCAACCTAGGGCTTCCTGGCTGCTCTGTGAGCACACAGGAGCCTCACATTCGCTCTGCCCTCAGGCTGCCCGCCTCACTCCGCTGAGGTAACCGCTCAGACGCTGCACCTCCTCACCTCCATGTGCCTCCTGTTGCCCCACCCCTCGCCCGCCCCAGCCCTCTCTAGGGGCTGTCATGCATGAATTCCCACTGGACATGTACATCTTCATTTGTCATCTGTTTTGCCAACTCCACGAGAACGAACCTGAGTCATTCTGTGTTGTTCACTGCCGTGGCCCCAGGGCCTTGAACTCAGAGTAGGCGTTGAATTAATTTACGCAGAATAAATGAATGAATACCATAGGATCCCCGCCAAGGAAGGGAACATTTTATACTAATTCCTTATTCCCTCCCTGGGCCTTCAATAATGACCTGGTGAGGCAGGGGTGGGCCCATCTGAGAAGCTGGCTGAGGCCCACCGCCCTCCTCACTCCCAACCTCCTAAACGGGCACTAGGGACCCAGAGGGGGCCTTACCTGTCAGATCCCCGAGCATCTCGGCCAGCAGCCAGCGATCAATGTGCTGATAAGTAATGCCCACAACATGGCAGATAACTGCGGAAATTAGGGACAAAGATGATGAAGGGCCACCCCCAGAACCCTGCTGCCACTCCCTCCCCCGCAGCAGGGAGCCCAAGCTCAGAGAGGGACTTACATTTTCGGACAGAGTCTTCAAAGCCAGTTATACCTTCCAAGAGGTCCATGTTTTCATCCAGGGCTTGCTGTGAGGGGATTTACAATGTTGAAATAACATTAACATCAATAACGTCAAGAATATTAACACTAAAAAAAAAAAAAAAAAAAAGAATATTAACACTGACATTAACAGAAGTGAACACCCCAGCATTCACCCCACATGCCAGCCCTCCTTCTGTGTGCAACCTTATGATGGAACAGTTGCTGTTTTTTTGCCCATTTTATTTTTTTCTCCGGCTGCACCGCGCGGCATGTGGGATCTTAGTTCCCTGACCAGGGATCAAATCCGCACCCCCTGTAGTGGAAGTACAGAGTCTTAACCACTGGACCGCCAGGGAAGTCCCTTGCCCATTTTAGAGATGAGGAAACCAAAGCTCAGAGCAGCTAAGTGATTTACCCAAAGTCACAGAGCTGGGGTTTGAACCTGGCAGGCAGAAACCACAGTCCCAAGAGAGGAGACAGACACAGATTAGCTACCTACACTCACCCACCTCCTCTTGGCTCCCATCTCCGAGAAAAGGGCAACAGTCCTACCACAGCCCATAAGGCCCCCCAGGATCTGCCCGCCACCACCTCCCACTCACCCCCTCACTCCAGCCACAGGGGCTCCTCGCTGCCCCTTAGAAATTCCAGACACCCGCCCACCTCAAGGTCTCTGCGCTGGCTGCCTTGGGGGCTGGAACTCTCCTCCCCCACAGCTAGCACCCCTACCTCCTTCAGGCCTCTGCTCAAATGCCACCTTCCCAGCCAGGGCTCCCCCCACCATCAGTGAGAGAAACGAGGAACCTGCAAGGACAACGGGAAGGAGCAGCCGGTGCAGCGGGAGGAAAGCCAGGAGAGCAGCTGTCCCGGAGGCCAAGCGATGCTGGCCTGGCAGCTGAGCCGGGCCTGAGAACTTCCTACCGGATCTAGCAATGGGGACGTCACTATGGGTCTCAACAAGACTGGTTCCACGGCCTGTGCGTGGGTTGGGGGGGCAGAGGCTTGGTCATAAAAGCCTGAATGCACTGAATGGCGTGAGTTCAAGTGAGCAAGGGGAGAAGGGGAGGCCGAGCACAGGCAACCTGGCCCCGGGGCGGGCCGACCGACAGTCCCGATTCACCTGAGACTGAGGGTTTCCTGGCATGTGAGACTTTCAGCTTGAAAACCAGGAAAGCCCTGGGCAAACTGGGCCAGCCAGCGCCCCAGCCGGGAGCATGGCTGGAAGGGGAGCAGAGGAAGCGGGTGGGAGGCAGAGCTGGTGGGGAGTGTGGAGGTCCAGGGAGCATCCTCTTTTTTAGGCTAGAACTCACTGCGGGGTGGACGTGTTCCGTGGTGACAGAAACAGTGCGGGAAGGCCAAGTTTGCTGCTATCAGAGACTGGGGTGAACAGCTGGTGTGATGCTGCTGAGTGGGCGAGAGGGAAAGGAGTCGGTGCACCGGAGCAGGGGTGCCTGCGACGGGAGGAGGGACAGGTCGCCCACGAAAACAGAAAAGCGCTCCGTCAGCTGCCAGTAGACGTCGGGCCAGGGGCAGGAAGTTCTGCTTTGGCTGCTTCTATTTTCCCGTGAAATGAGGTGGGGAGAAAGTGGTGGTGATGGGCAGCTGTGAAAGGCCGTCCAGGCGAGGGGGAGGGAAGCAAGGCCCCAGGCCCGGAGGAGCCGAGGAGCGGGTCTGGGCCGCTTGCTGGGTCTTCTCCAGCCTGGAGCGTCCCCTCAGACACAGGAGCTCGCGACTTGCGCTGAAGGAGGAAGCAGCACAGAGGACTGGGGCTGCTGGTCAGGCCCAAGAATGTTGGGTCGGAGACTTGACCTTATGGGGGCGAGCTGGGAAGCGAGGAGGAAGTGGTCCGAGGGTGGAAACGTTTGACATTCATGGGCAGAAGAGGAGGCAATTACTGGTGAAGACGAGTACAGGCCGGTGGCTCCCAGCCTTAGCCGGCGATCAGAATCACCAAGAATTAAGTGTTTAAAATCCCTAAGCCTAGACCACACCTGGACCAATTACATCACATTCTGTGAAGGCAGGATTCACGTGTTAGTTTTTGTTTTTTTAATTCCTCAGGGGTCCAATGCGCTGAGAACTGGTCTAGGATGTGACTGGGAGTGAGGGGCTTGGGACACAGGGAGGACAAGAAATCCGGAAACTGAGAAGTCAGGGTGGGGGAAGGATCACAGATCTGCCCTTTCAAGTATCTAAGAATAAAGACAGGAGTGGTAAAGAGTGGCAGTGAGCTAAATTCTTCACAAAAATGAGGAGCAGTCATGGGGGGCAGGCGGGGGGTGCTGATACCAACAAAGTGGGGCAGGAAGTGCTAACACAGGCGCTTCAGGGCTGGGGGTTGGGGGAGGGGAGATGATTCTGGGAGTGGCAGTGAGAAGCTAGGAGGCCACCTGGCCTCCCACTTGGGAAGCTGCAGGAGTGGGAGGCCAGGCTCAGTTAGAACAAGAAAAGGGGGGAAGAGTACTTAGAGGATGGAGGACTTTTACTGGAAGAACGTGGCGGGGGGAGGGAGAGAGGGGGAGAGAGAGGGAGAGGGGGAGGGGGAGGGAGGGGGAGAGAGAGGGAGGGGGAGAGAGAGGGAGGGGGAGAGAGAGGGAGGGGGAGAGAGAGGGAGGGGGAGGGGGAGGGGGAGGGGGAGGGGAGGTGGGGGGAGAGAGAGAGCGTGCAGCTCTGCGGGCAGAGGAGAGGACCTGGGAGTCCTGGCTCCGGGTGAGGATGACCATTCCATGTGACCACACACGCAAATCTCTGAGCACAGGGCCCACTGCCACGGAGGCAGCCAACAAATGTGCATGGCCGTGACTTTTAGCAGTCTTTTCCGCATGGCCCAGTCACCACCCTGCCCACGGACCCAAGGGAAGTTACCCAGAAGGCCTGGAAGTGGCATGTCTCCAGCAAGTCTCCGAGGTACAAAATCTGCCGGATGGGCCGTTCTTCTTGCTGGGAGGAAGCGTTAAGGGCAAAAGGCCTTGGAGCCCGAGGAGGCTGCTGCTGACCCTAGACCAGCCGCCCACCTTCTGTGCACCGCAGCACGTTCGTAATGGCAAAAGTGAGAAACACCCTAATGACCCAGTGATGGGGACAATTCAACCGTGGCCGCTCCACACACTGAGATCGAGTCACCTCTTATAGAAGTGACATGGAGAAAGCGATGAGACACGCTGTGATAAGAAAAAAGCAAGATACAGAACGATGTGTGTAACAGCCCACCATTTGGGCGGGGAGGAATATGTGTCTATAAACACCTGTACTTACGTACCTGTAGGGTATCTGTGGAAAGGTAGCCAAGAACTGCAAACAACTGCTGTCTTCGGGGAGGGGAGTAGGTGGCTGTGGGATGGGGAGGGAGGAAGCCTTGGCTTTTTCACTGTACACTGTGTTGTACTTTGAACAGTGGACAACGTGCCTTTTTTAAGCCACCGGAACAGATCTCTGGGGAAGGTGGACAGTCTCTCAGAAGGCAGGTGCTCCCATGGACACACTGGCAGAGCAGGTTCAATGAGGAAGACCATTTCTCAGCCCAGCCGCCAGTGAGCAGGCCAGTTCATTGATTTTTCACTCAGTATTTCTTCACTGAAGACCAGCACTGTGCCAGACACTGTGCCAGGCCCTGAGGTTACATACAATGAAGTTCAGCTGACAATCTAGCTCTTCATGGCTCCTGCCTTTTGCCTGGTAGTCTTTACTCAGCGAGGAAGCCTCATGGGAATCTTTCTAAAGCATAAATCTACCCATATCACTCTGCAGCTTTAAAGCCTTCCACGGCTCCCCAGTGCCCTTTTTGAGTTTGACCAATTCTGTGGCGCAGCTATGCCGAACTCCCTCTACTGCCTCTGAAAAACAGCACTGAGCTCTTTTCCTCCTCCTTTCCCTACAGACTATTCCCTCTGCCTGGATCACCCTTCCCTACCGCTTCACCTAATTCCTCATCTTTCATATGTTCCCTCCTCCAGTAAGCTTTCCTAGCATCCAGGCAGGTTCAGGTGCCTCTTGCCCTCTAACCCCAAGCCCTGACTATTTCAGGCTGTCACCGACAGAACAGGTCTCACCCACAGGCTGTGAGCTCCGTGAGGGCAGGGGGCCAGGCCTTCCCCAGCCTCCACGGTGCTCCAGTCCCAGCCAGCACCGGGCCAGGCTCAGAGCTCAGTGTCTGTGGCTGAACTCAGACCACTTCCCCATGAATTCAGCTAGCCGGCCCCGCCCCCTCCCACACACCCAGCCGGGGAAATGGGAAGGATACATGGGCCTGGTCGATCATGCACTTGCACAGCGTGAAGTCGGTGTGGGGCAGGTTGGTGAGGGCCTTCATCAGGATCTGGGCGGTGACTGTGGTCTGGAAGAAGGCTGGGTTGAACTGGTACCTGAGAAGGGGAACAAGAGACACAGTAGCAGTGTCGTCTCCAGGTCCCTGGGCCTCACCAGGTGCCAGACAGGCTGCCCACTGCTTCGGCCCAGAGTCTGGGAGCTGGACACGCCTGGGCTCCGGTCCCAACCACACCACTCTCTGGCTGTGTGACCTTAACCTCCCTGACCCTACTTTCCTGCTCTGTAGATGGGGACAGTTAACCCTCACAACCACGCAGTAAGGCCGACAGTGTTGAGTGATCCACAAACAAAGGAGTACATAAGAGGCAGTCTGCAGTAGTGGTCAAGGCTCTGGAGCCAACTGCCTGGGTTTAAACTTCACTGCTGAGTGACCTTGGACTACTTATTTTATTTATTTGTTTGTTTGTTTGGTGGGGACTAGCAGACTAATTATTTTAAATGCTCTGTGCATCGGCTTCCTCCCTTGCAAGAGGGGACAATAACAACCATATCTAGCTCTCAAGGGCAATTGAGCTCACAATTAACTCACATCTAAGTGAGTTAATACACACAAAGCTTACAGCACAGCAGCTGCCACACGGGGAGCACTCACTAAGTAGCGGTTATCACCAATAACCACCCAAACAACCTCACAAATACAAGTGTTGTTATCTCCATTTTATCGATGGCAAAACCGAGGCTATGCAAGCTATAAAAATTACACAGCTGGTAGTATGTCAATAAAGCACTGAGGAGGAAGAACCCAAACGCCCACTAACAGGAGAACGGTTAATTAAGACACAGACACACATGGAACACTATACAGCAATGACAACAAACAAACTGCAGCCACACAGAAAAAGGATGGATCTCACAAACCCAGGGCCAAGTGGAAGATGCCAGACGCAGAAGAGCTCCAGCTGTATAATTACACTTATGTCAAGGTCAAAGCAGGCAAACCTGAACTAAGCTAATCAGGACGCGTGTGTATGTGTGCGTGTGTACGTGTGCGTGTGTACGCGCACACGCAGTAAATTCACATAAAGCCAGGCCATGAGAGCATACCACGAGAGTGGTTACCAGGGTCAGGGTGCTTGGCACAAAGCATATGGGGCAAAGGACCAGGGGCGCTAGCAACACTCAGTTTTTCAATTTGGATGGTGATTACATAGGTGTTCATTTATAATTGCTTGTTAAACTATACATTCGTTTTATGTACTAGGCTGTATGTG
Organism: Eubalaena glacialis; assembly: GCF_028564815.1. Lineage (NCBI taxonomy): Eukaryota > Metazoa > Chordata > Mammalia > Artiodactyla > Balaenidae > Eubalaena > Eubalaena glacialis. The sequence continues at coordinate 55,904,056 of NC_083733.1, read as the reverse complement.
TGTTTTTTTTTTAAAAAGCCATCCCTCCTCCAGTCCCAACTTCTCTAGCTTCCTAGTCTTGCACATTAAGAGAAACCACATCCTATCCAAAATATCAATATATAAAGAGCTCATACAACTCAATACCAACAAACAAACAAACAAACAACCCTATTAAAAAATGGGCAGAAGACCTGAATAGACATTTTTCCAAAGAAGACATACAGATGGCCAACAGGCACATGAAGAGATGCTCAACATTGCTAATCATCAGGAAAATGCAAATCAAAACCACAATGAGATACCACTTCACACCTGTCAAAATGGCTATCATCAAAAAAAAAAAAAAACAAATAACAAAGCATTGGTGAGGATGTGGAGAAGAGAGAACTCTCGTAGGTTGTTAGTGTGATGTAAATTGGTGCAGTCACTATGGAAAACAGTATGGAGCTTCCCCCCAAAATTAAAAATAGAACTACCATATGATCCAGCAATTCCACTCCTGGGTATATATCTGAAGAAAATAAAAACACTAATTCGAAAGATACATGCCCCCCAATGTTCAGAGCAGCACCATTTATAATAGCCAAGATAAGGAAGCAACCTAAGTGTCCATCAACAGATGAATGGATAAAGAAAATGTGGTACATATAAACACATACACACAATGGAATATTACTCATCCATTAAAAAAAAAGAATGGAAATTTGCCATTTGCAACAACATGGATGGACCTAGAGGATATCATGCTTAGTGATGTAAGTCAGACAAGGAAAGGCAAATACCATATGTTTTCACTTCTATGTGGAATCTAAAAAATAAAACATACGAATGAATATAACAAAACAAACAGACTCATAGGTACAGAGAGCAAGCTAGTGGTTAACAGAGGGGAGTGGGGTGGGGGAGTGGCAAAATAGGGGAAGATAGGGGATTAAGAGATACAAACTACAATGTATAAAATAAATAAGATACAATGATGTAATGTACAACACAGAGAATATAACCAATATTTTATAATAGCTTTAAATGGAGCATAATCTATAAAAATATCCAAACACTATGTTGTACACCTGAAACTAATACAACATTGTAAATCAACTATACTTCAATTTTGAAAAAGAGAGAGAAGCCACATCCTGCAGGCTACCCCCAACTCCCACCCCACCCAGTGGTGGGCGTGCTGGCTACTGGCATGGGGGTGGGAATGGAGGCAGACACTCACAGCTTCAGGACAGCCAGGTTGGCTTCCAGATCATAGGCATTCTCCTTGGCTTGTGTCTCCACATAGCGCTCCAGGGTGGCCAGATTCTCAGGATTGTACCTAGAGTAGAGGAGAAACAAGATGGGTAAGCAAAGAGGAGACAAGAGCTGAGGCCCGTCACTCTATGGAACCCGGTGGGGGGGTGGGGGGCACTGTAGCCTGCTCCTCCCTCTTCCTTTCTTCCCTCCCTCTAGATCTGTCACTGGCCATTTGCTCTACCCAAATATTGAATCAGCTCTATAATCTCTACTGAAGCTTATCCACATCCCAGACCTAAACCTAAGCTCTAAACCCCGTCAGAACCCTGGGGTCTTTTCTAGGATGCCTCCTCAATCTCTCAGCCAACCAGCCCTTGCAGCCTGTATACCTGGCCCCCTGGGCATCTTTGCCACCCACCCCTTCCTTCTGTCCCCAAACCCCACTGTGGTCTAGCCCCATCCTCTCCTGCCTAGTTTCCCTCATCCCAGCCCTGACCAATCTACCTGTGCTTCCCCCAACACCGCTCTGACCACTCCTGGCTATCACTGTCTATTGTCTGGTCTGCCTGGACTCTGAACTAGGAACTGCATGAAAGCATGGCCTTTGGCTGTTTTTGGTCACCTCTGGTCCGCAGCATTGCCCAGAACTGACCGAGTAGATTTTAGTAAACATGTGTTCAATGAATGACATGAGGGAAAAAAGGGGGAGCGATAAAGAGGCACTGAGAGACACAGTGAGACTGAGGAACAGAGAGAGGAAACTGAGGGGCTGATAGAGGGAAAGCTGAGGAGCAGAGAGGGCGGGCTTAAGGCAACTAAAGAGGGGGAGACTGAGCGGTAGGCAAGGCTACCTCCTGCCTTTAGGCCTTTACAGTGCTTTCCTTAAACATGTCCCCCAGGATGACTGAAAAATCCCACCCCTTGCTGTCTCCAGAAAAACCTCTCCTCCGCCCCTCTTGGCCAGAAGCGCTCCCTCCGACCAGGCTCAGACCTGTCGATCCCCTTGAGCAACTTGCCCACGTTCGCTCTCATCTGCTCGAACATCGCCATGATGCTGTCGCCTCCCACACCAGGGCTGCAGCCGAAGTCCCTGCCGGCACTGCGTCCTCGAGAACTGGAAGAGGAAGAGCTGGCGGAAACGGAAACTACGTCTTTGTTTTCTCTCCAGCCCGAGGGGCGATGAAGGTGTGGGGAGGCTCCGGAGGCTACTGCCACGCTTTCCGGCTGCCACGTGACTTCTTCCCAGCGGCTCAGTTAGCGCGTGCGCATACGCTCTACCCGAGCAGAACCAACGGCGCGAGAAAAGACCTAGTCTAGCCCAGTGCGCAGGCGCCTCTAGAGGCGAGGAGGCGGGGCTAAGCTTTTCCGGGGCCTCGCGTGTCCAGTTCCAGTCCGTGGGAAGTGCGCGGGAACTCCCAGTGAAGGAGACTGTTTCCTGGCGGCTTGCACCCACGTCGCGTTGCGCGCGGCCGTGAACTCAAAACTGTGTTGGAATGCACGTGTTAGATAGATTCCTTTTGGGCCGTGGCCAAGTCCCGAGGAATGTGCTCTCTGAGGTCCCCTTTGGCCCAGGCCTCGGCCCCTGAGGCAGGATCCTGAGCTCCTCGCACTCCATCCTAACGCCGGGGGTAGCGGCCCGCAAAGCCGTTGTTCTCTGCCCGGCAGGGGCGGGGTGAGGGGGTTCCTGGACCCCCCCGGCTCGTTTTGTGGGTGAAAGCGAGTGCCCCGTGTGTGCCGTCATGAGATGTGTGAACAGATTCTGCACACTGCAGGCATGAATACACATGCATGTGTCACACGTATATGCTCTGGGTACATCCACATATGTGCACACGGATATCCAGGCATTTGCATGTTGACTGGTCTTCGCACTGCACAGGAGGTTACCACTAAGTGCATGTATGTGCCCCCGGTGAGCAGTGATATATATTGCATGGCCATCTCTGTGCAGACCTGCCATCTCCGAGTTGTGGCCCAGCACTCAAGCACTCAGCAGAGGTTCAACTGTAGTTTTTTGCTGCCGCCCAGAACGGGGGAGGGAGTGTTAGGGCACCCCTCCAGGTCACAATTAAGATAGTTTGCATCTGGTTTACATGCAGCCCAGGGCCCTGGAAGTGGAGGGGGGGGTCCCCTGGGTCCCAAGGCAAGCTGCCCCTCACAGGCTCTTAGGGCCCAGGGGACAGGGGGTGGAGCCAGCTGCACAGCTCTGTGCTGGGGCAGGAAGCGAGAGTGGGGAGGGGGGAGGCCACAGCCGGTGGAGGCAAGGCGGGTGCAGGGCGTGTGGGGAAGGAGGGAGGTGACAGCATTCCGAGCCCTGAGGCCCTGCTGGCCCCTGGGCGCAGGCCCAGCTCCGGGCCCCAGGAATGGACTTCGTGGACCCTGACATCTTTAATAGGGATCCCCGGGACCACTATGACCTGCTACAGCGGCTGGGTGGCGGCACCTATGGGGAAGTCTTCAAGGTGAGGAACCCCCTCCTTCTCCAGCACCCTCAAACCGGTGACCTTTGGGGTGAGGCCCAAGAAGGGAAGGGGATGTGAGAGGGTCCCAGTCCTTGGCTTTGGTTCAGGGATGCTGAGGAGGAACTCAGGCGAATGGAGCCCGCCTGACTGCCAACTTCCCCTTTACAAGGCTCGAGACAAGGTGACGGGGGACCTGGTGGCATTGAAGATGGTGAAGATGGAGCCTGGTGAGGAGAGAACCTCAGGAGCTTCTTCCCCACACGCGCACCTCCTGGGACACTGGGATCTCCCCCATACTCCCTCCCTGTAGCAGCCTTTTCTCTTCTGCCCCTCCTTGCAGACGATGATGTTTCCACACTTCAGAAGGAAATCCTCATCTTGAAAACTTGTCGGCACGCCAACATCGTTGCCTACCATGGGAGTTATCTCTGGTGATGAGCCTCAGACCTGCCCTGACACCCAGCCCAGCCCCTACCCGCGAGCTCCCATTCCTGACCAGGGTACCCCCTAACCTGACCTCTAATCCTGGACCCCCATTTTTAACTGGGGCACTCCTAACTTGGTCCCGAGCCCAAAGTCCCACTTTTTTGACCAGAGCACCCCCAAATCTAATCTCCAATAAATAACTCCCATTTCTGACTAGGGGTCCACCAAACTGATCCCTTCATAGTAACCAAACCTGAAACCAAGTCCCCTAAAACTAATCTTTCATCATCTTGCCCTTCGGGTCCCCTAGTTTCACTTTCATTTCCTTTAATACGAACCCCTAAATTCCCTGACCCCCAAATTAATATCCCAGATGCCCCAATAATGTCCTCTGTCCCCCAGACCTGGTATCCTAGCATCCTCTGTCCCCTCCGAACTTCCACAACCTGTGAGGTCTCTACCCTGTCTCCTAGGTTAGCATGGGACGACAGAGGATGCCATGGGTCAGGAGCCCAAAGACCTGGGTTCCATTCCAATTGACCCTAAACATATATTTCCTCTCTGAGCCTCAACTTCCCCATCTGTAAAATGGGATGATCTCACTGTAGTGGGCAGTAGAGAGATGACAGCTCTTACATTAAAGTTCTTGTTGAACTAGAATAAGATGGACAGTGAGCCAGGAGGTACCCTGTAATAATTTATTACTGCTGTTATTAGTGTTGCTCTTGAACTGTTATAGGCTGCAGAAGCTCTGGATCTGCATGGAATTCTGTGGGGCTGGTTCTCTCCAGGACATCTACCAAGGTGAGAGGAAGGGCAAGGGGATCCAGGTAGCCCCTGCCCCCCCAATTCGCCTGTCCTGTCTCTCTGCCTTTGTGTCTCCTGGGACTGTCTTTACGGTCCATATTTCACACAGTGAGCCAGCCTCTCCTCTGGGCCTGGCCTGGCCTGGATGATGCTGGGGATACTGTGGTGACCGAGCGGGCCCTGCGCCCTGTCCTCCAGGACCTGAGAGTCCAGCCCCAGTCTTTCTGCATGCAATGATCCCCTCTACTTCCCCTGCCCCATCTTCCCCGTGTCTGCATTTTCTCACCAAGGTGTATTCATGTGTTTGAGTATTTCTGCATTTCTGGCTCATCATCAGTGCCCACATGTTCATTTAATAGTGAATGCATTTCTGATTCTCTTAGCCTGCTTTTCACTCTCTCGGAGCATTGGAGGGTGTGGGCGGGGTGGGCCTCTGATCACTTCGAGATTTCTGATGCTCACCTCTATCTTTGACCATCTCCCGGTCTCCCTCCAGCCTCAGACCTCAAATGCCAGGAAGGAAGGACTTCATTAAGAAGTCCTCAGAGGGGGAAACTGAGGCCCACAGAGAGGAAGTGACTTACCCCGCCAGCCCATCAGACCTGGTCTCTGACCCCTCTGTCTACTGTCTGTGTCTAGTGTATCCTCTTCACCTCTTTGTGTCTCTCTTTCTCACCGTGTCTGTTTTCCCACTTTTTGTTCTCTGACCATGTCTTTCTTTCTCTGCCTCAATTTGGGTCTGTTCCTGATTCTCTTTCTCTCTCTGTCTCTCTCCCTATCTCTCTCTGCCTTTCCTCATTTTACAAAGTGACATCACCCCCTGCTCAGAGCCCTCCCATGCCTTCCAGTTCCCTCCAAAGCCAAGCCCAAATTTCTCATCACAGCCCACAAGTCTGACCCCCACTGGCACACCCCAAGCGGACACACCTCATCTCCGCTCCATCCACTTTACTGCTTTCCAGACCCACCAGGCACTCTCCTGCCTCCGGGCCTTTGCACTTGCTGCTCCCATGTTCACCCCCGTCACCTTCTCAGGGTTGATCACCCTGTGTAAAATGTCATACCCCTTCCCACACATATTTCCTGTTGTCTTTTCTTGCTTTATTTTTCTTCTTACTATTTATTAGCATCTCGCGTACTGTATATCTTACCTGTTTATCTTGTCTACTGTCCATCTCCCCCACCGGAATGTTCTCTCCATGAGGGCAGGAATCTCTGCCTCTTCTGTCCACAGCTGTATCCCCGGTGCCTGCCGCCGTGGCTGGCACACAGTAGACACGCGGTAAATATCTGTTGAATGAATCTCTCTCCCTCCAGCCTCTGGTTCCCTGCATCGCTGCCCCTCTCTCTGTTGCTGACCACCCCTTTGCCTCCTCCCCCTACTTGTCCCATCCTGTTTCCCCCTCCCTATGTGGCACCCTCTCAGCTGGTGTGGGTGGCAGCCAGGGGCCTGGCCCGCACCCAACACCGCACCGGGGTGACCTTTGCAGTGACAGGCCCCCTGTCAGAGCTCCAGATCAGCTATGTCTGCCGGGAAGTGCTCCAGGTGAGGAGATGCTCTGTGGGCTTGGGTAGGGGCAGGGCCCTGCTCCAGCCCCCGGACACTCACAGCCCCCGTGTCCACCCTCCTCCCCAGGGACTGGCCTATCTGCACTCACAGAAGAAGATACACCGGGACATCAAGGTGGTCTAGGGGCAGAAAGGTGGCCTTGGTGGCTGGGGAGCCCAGGATATGGGAGTGGTGCTTGGAGGGCTCAGGGTGGTGTGGGACCAGGGAGTGGCTGCAGCATTGGACTTGGGGGGTATCTCTGACAGCCTCTAACCGCCCCCTCTTCCCCAGGGAGCCAACATCCTCATCAACGATGCTGGGGAGGTCAGACTGGGTGAGTGTGGCTGGTGGGGGTCTGGAGGGGGACTGGCTGGGGGCCCAAGGGGGCAGGGGAGGTCACTATGTCTCTCCCTCTGCCTCTAGCTGACTTTGGTATCTCGGCCCAGATCGGGGCAACGCTGGCTCGACGCCTCTCTTTCATTGGGACACCCTACTGGTGAGGGGTGCCTGGCTGGCAGCTAGGGGTGGTACAGGGGGCAGTGGCTTTTCCCAGCCTGGATCTCTGGGAATCTCCGTCCTGGCTTTTTGCCCTGCCTCTACCTTGCTCTGTTGAACGTTCTGTCTTCTCTTGGGCTCCCTGTTGAGTTTTCCATTTACCTAGGGCTCCCTGTGCCCCCTCCACCTGTTCCTCTCAGTGTTTGTGTTGATTTTTATCCCGATCTCTCTGTCTTTCCATATCTGTCCACGTTTGCCTCCCTCTCTCTCTGTCTCTGTCTCTCTGCCTTTACCTCGCTCCGTCTTTATGTCTGTCTTTCTCCATCTTTATGTTTCTCTCTGCATCTGTCTCTCTGTATGCCCCGTTCTCCTTCTCTCTCTCCTACACCCCCCAAAAAGTCTCCCCTCCCCCTCCTGTGTCAGCCCGGGCTCTCTGAGGGTCTCTGCCCCCAGGATGGCTCCAGAAGTGGCGGCCGTGGCCCTGAAGGGGGGATACAATGAGCTGTGTGACATCTGGTCCCTGGGCGTCACAGCCATCGAATTAGCCGAGCTACAACCACCGCTCTTTGACGTGCACCCTCTCAGGTAGGCAGATGTGGGCAGGTCCCCCTAGTCCCAGAGACCCCACTCAACTCTGACCCTGGACACCAGCCCCCAGCCTGCTTCCCCACCACAAGACCCCCTACAGGAGACACCCCCTTGCTCTGAGCTCCATCCGAGACCCTCAGGCTCCCCTCAGCCCAGAAAGCCTTTTCTGCAGCCCTCCACACCAGGAGCCCCCGACACAGGGAGCACCATCTTGAGGCTCCCTCCGAGACTGCAGGAGCTCTGTAATCGATAAGCAGTATCCCCTAGAAGTGGCATCCCATGCCTTGGAAATCCTAACCCTCGTTCTCATTCCGTCCCTCACTTGGCTCTCTGCTGATCTTAGTGCTACTGGGGTTCCTTTGAGCCACGAGGCCTGACCTCCACTGGAAAGTCTGAACCCCATATTCTGTCCTACTCTTATAGAGTCCTCTTCCTCATGACCAAGAGTGGCTACCAGCCCCCAAGGCTAAAGGAAAAAGGCAAATGGTAGGAGAGGTTGATGGGAAGGAGGGAGAGGGAGGGTGGAGCCAGGGGTGATGGTCTGAGGGGAGGGTCTCTGGTGCCCTCACCACAGAACTTGCCTTCTTCCTCCCAAGGTCGGCTGCCTTCCACAACTTTGTCAAAGTCACCCTCACTAAGAGCCCCAAGAAACGACCCGGCGCCACCAAGATGCTCAGTGTAAACCTCCCCTCCCAGAGAAGCCTTCCCAGACTCACCCCCGGAATCCCCCAGGGCCTCCCACAGCTCCCTAGAACGTTGATAATTTCATTCCACAGAACCCTCATGGCCCTTTCAAAGTCCCTAGTCCCTCCAAATTCCCCAGGGATCCCCAAGACTCTCCAAATTGTATCCCAGACCTTTGTCCAAGATACGCTGAGTTCTTAAAACTCACAAATTCCCAAGGGCTTCAGGACCCATTCCTGGGTGTGCTTTGGAATTCCAGGGGAACTCCAGTCCCCTCTAAGACACCTCTGGAATTCTCCAACTACCCTAAATTCTTTTTTTTTTGGCTGCGATGTGCGGCATGAGGGATCTTATTTCCCTGACTAGCGATCGAGCCCGCGCCCCCTGCAGTGGAAGCGGGGACTCTTAACCACTGGACCGCCAGGGAAGTCCCCTACCCTAAATTCTTCTAATCCCGTCAGACTCCTCAGAATCGCCCAGGTCCCCGTAATTCCCTGCCTTCTTCCTCTGCTGGCAACTTCCCCACCAGATTCCCTTAGATGGGTTCTCCAGCCCCTCGTCCCAACCCTCTCTCTCCAGCCCAGCCCTCTGTCTGCTGACACCCTCCTCCCCTCCCCCAGCATCAACTGGTGTCCCAGCCTGGGCTAAACAGAGGCCTGATCGTAGATCTTCTTGACAAACTGAGGAACCCAGGGAAGGGGGCCCCTGTTGGCGAGATTGAAGATGAGGAGCCTGAGGTGAGGGACCTGCCCCCCCACTTTGCTCACGCTGTTCCCCTGCCTGGAGCACCCCCTTGCTGCCTCTCTTAGAAGGAAAAAAGCCAGTGAGGATGGGGAGCTTGGCACAGGGCTGGAGGCACAGAGGTTATGGGAGGGTCAAGGGCTCCAAGCTGGGCCCACAGGGTGGTGAGGGCTGCTAGAGGGCATGGGCCTGATGCAGCCGTCACTCTGCCCAGCTCCCCCCCGCCATCCCTCGGCGGATCAGATCCACCCATCGCTCCAGCTCTCTGGGGATCCCAGACGCGGATTGCTGTCGTGAGTAGAGAATCCTTACGCTTGGGGACACCTGACCCTATAATCCAAGAGATGCCCCCTCATCAGATTGCCAGAGACCCCAGAGACCCCCATCACCATCTGACCCCGCAGGAGACCCCAGAGAAAACCTCATCACCACCTGATCTACAAAATGACTCTAGAGACCCCCACCTCTCTGTCCTGCACACAGACCCCCTGAGACTTCCCACAACCACCAGGACTCCCAGGGACCTCAGAAATCTTTGTCTGATCCTTGGTACCCAGGTGGAACCTCAAAACAAACACTCTGTAACCATTCTGAGCCCCCAGCTCCCTGATCTCAAACCCCGACCCCCAAATGAGACCCCTGTAAACCAAGATCCCTCCCCTGTAGGGACAGCTCCAGTCCTAAGACCCTGATCCCAGACCCCACCCCCAATTCTACTCTTTCTGTTCCCAAATCCACGTCCCCAGCTCACTATGTGTTACCCCCAGGGCGGCACATGGAGTTCAGGAAGCTCAGAGGCATGGAGTCCAGACCCACAGCCGACACGGTGAGATGCCTCCCCTGCCGCCCAGCCGCCCTCCCCTCCCCCTGGGCCACTGCTGACCCTTTACTATCCCGCAGGTTCGCTTACAGCCCCCTGGAGACTTCAGGAGCAGCAGTCCTAGGTCAGGGACCCTCAAGGTGGGAGGGAGGCTGGGCTACATGTGGGGACCACCCGAGGCTCATACCTGTCCGTCCTCAGGAGGCACCTGTCAGAGTCCGATGATGACTACGACGACGTGGACATGTAAGACAGCTCCACAGGCCCCCACCCAGCTCCCACCTTCCTACCCCGCCTTCCTTCCACCCCGACCCCAGCCTCAGCCCCTGCTTTCCTTCTACCACTCAGCGCTGACCCCTGACCCCTGACTGGACCCTCAATGCCCCCACCTTCCTTCACCCCGGACTCCTGACCCTCAACCCCACCCCCACTCCACCCTGGGACCCCTGCTACATCTCAGTCCCCAGCTCCTGCCAGATTTTGCTCCCACCCCAAGGCCTCAACTGCAGCCCTAACCCTCAACCCCCCAGCCCTCATCCTTCTTCATCTCACCCAGCCTCAGGCTGAACCTTTCCCCCATGTCAGGCCCTCAGCCCCAGCAGTCGGCCCAGGCCCCCGTCTCCCCCAGCCCCAGGCCTGTGTCAGCCTCAGGCCCCACCCATCCATTCCACACATCTCGTCTGTCATGGGCTCACGGGCAGCGCGCCCGGCACCAAGTGAGAACCTGACCCCCAGGAGCTCACATGATCTGTGTTCCTAGGCGGGCGTGAAGATGCAGAGACTTGATGCATTGTCAGCACTCGATATCCAAGAGTTGCTGTTACTATTATCATCATGGCTATCAGTCCTTTAGCCCTCAGCCCCAGCCCAGACCACGTCACCCCTGAGCCTCCTGAGCTCAGACCTCTGGCCCCAACCCTCCCCAGTGCTTGTTCCCCACACCCGCACCTGCTTACCCCATCTTTGTGTTCCAGCCCCACCCCTGCAGAAGACACACCTCCTCCGCTGCCCCCCAAGGTAAGGCCCTGGGTCAGAGCTGGGGGCCAGGGGGCCAGGAGGCCAGAGTCCATAGATGCTGGGATACTGAGCCCTCTAGGGCTGGAGTCTGGGATGCCGGGTCCTTTGAAGTCTGGGAAGACTGGGTTGTTAAGAACATTGGGATCTGGAAGTGGTAACCCTGACCCTAGGGGTGGGACTCAAAATATTTAGCCCGATGGACACTGGTCAGTAGCTGGTCCCTGGAAACGCCTGCTGCATCCAGCACTCACCCTTTAGTTGCTGGCATGTGTTGATGTTGGGCGTGGGTTAGAGGGGAAGGCTGGAGTGGTGGACGGACATCGTGGGGAAGGTCAGAGCCGTGACCTACTGTCAGTTCTGGTGGAGGCAGATTGCAGGGCGCCCTCTCTCTCAGATCATCTAATGTATTCCCCCACCCTCCTTCTCTCTCTCCAAAGCCCAAGTTCCGTTCTCCATCGGATGAGGGTCCTGGGGGGACTGGGGATGAGGGGCAGCTGAGCCCGGGGGTGCTGGTCCGATGTGCCAGTGGGCCTCCCCCACGCACCCCCCATCTTGGGCCTCCCCCAGCCACCCGAAGCCCCCACCTAACTGCCCACTCAGGTGACAGGGCAGGCTGGGGTGGGAGGTGGGCGGAGGTGGGGTGGGGCAGGGGTAGGGGGGTTTTGGGGGCTGATTTTCCCCACCCCATCTCAGAACCCTCACTCTGGAACCCAGCCCCCCGGGAGCCTGACCAGCCCCCACTGTTGCCCCCCAAGAAAGAAAAGATGAAGAGAAAGGTGAGGCCAGCCATGCTGAGGACTCTCACCTCTGGATGGGGCTGGGGATGCCTGGTGGGAGTGCGGGGGGTCGGGCTGGGAAGACTAATAATATAACAGGTGACATATGTTGAGCAGTTCCTCTGTGCCAGACACCGATCTCGTGTCTTTACAAGGTGTATACCTTCACAGAAAGCGGTAGATGTCGTAGAGATAGGTATTATCCCCCATTTCAAACTGGGGAAACTGAGGCACAGAGGGGTAAGTAGCTTTCCAAGGTATAAACCTTTGAGGAAGCAGAGGCAGGATTTGAACCTTGGCACTCTCGCTTCCAAATCTTAACCACCCGCCTTCCTGTCCCCTCCTCCCTTTTGCTGGATCTGCTGCTGCCCCGCCCCCATGGCCCACCCAGGGATGTGCCCTTCTTGTAAAGTTATTCAATGGCTGCCCCCTCCGGATCCACAGCACGGCAGCCTGGACGCACCCCTCCACCAAGGGTGAGCATTCAGGAGGGTCATGGAGAAGGTGGCGGGGACGGGGAGGGCCCTTAATGGAAGGCACAAAGGCAGGGACAGGGGAGGGGAGGGAGTGGCAGAGCTGAGGCAGGGGCAGAGCCAGGAGTTACAGGTGGAGTTGAGGGATCAAAGATGGGTAGAGTGAAGATGGGTTTGAGAGTGAAGACTAGGAAAATTAGAGTTTGGAGGCCAGGAGTGTCAGATATGGGACTTCCCCGGTGGTCCAGTGGTTAGGACTCCACGCTTCTGCTGCATGGGGCACGGGTTCGATCCCTGGTCGGGGAACTAAGGTCCCACATGCTGTGCGGTGTGGCCTAACTAACTAACTAACTAAATAAATTTTTAAAAAGGACTGTCAGATATAGCAGAAAGGTCAGAGTTTGGGGTACAAGATCCAGGACAGTTGGACCCCATTAACCTCAGTTGTAGGTTAATGGTAGAGAGACTGGGATCAGGACTTTGGGGCCAGGAGTTTTAGGGGTTAGAATGTAGCAGAAAGGGAGGGAGTCTGGGGATCAAAGATGTGGAGACAAGGTCAGTGAGGGATAAATGTTAAGGAAACAGTATTAGAGTTTTCGGGGTCACACTGGACAGAAAAAGCCATATGTAGGGCTGTCTGAGGATCAGTGTTGAGATAGGATTAGCATTCAGGGACCAGAACTGGGGAGAAAGAGGGACAGAATTTAGAGGGCTATTCGGGGAGTCACATCTAATGTTAGGGGCAGAATTGAGGGGACAGAGGGTCAGGATTTGCGAGTCAGGGATGAAAGAACCACCAGAACCAGTGGTGGTCAGAGGCTGGTGAGAGTGAGATCAGCTCAGGGGAACTGGTCAGGGTTTGAGTTCAGATTTGGGGAAACAGAGGCCGGAAGTGTCAGTTTGGAGGGAGAGCAGAGAATTGAGGGTCAGGGCTGGGGAACAGAGTACCAGTGTTTGGGGCCATAGTGGGGTCTGGGAGGTCCCCCACGATGAGGCAGGTCCCAGCATCCTCATGTCTGTGCTCCCCAGACCAGCACCTGCTCCTGGGGGCCGAGGAAGGCATTTTCATCCTGAACCGAAATGATCAGGAGGCCACGCTGGAGATGGTGAGGGGCAGCACCTAGGATGGGCCCAGGGTGGGGGCTGGAGTTGGGGTTGCTGGGGTCTTACAGGAGCCATCTCCCCTTCCTCTGCAGCTTTTTTCTAGCCGGACTACCTGGGTGTACTCTATCAACAATGTCCTCATGTCTCTCTCAGGTCTGGCTATGGCTGGGTGGGAGGGTGGGTCAGAACTTAAGGAGTCAAGGGTCAAGGGGTTGGGAGATAGATGGGCATGGCTGAAAAAAAATTAGGCTCCCCCTTCACAGAGCCTACAGTTCAAACTCCAGCCACTTTTCCACTGTGGGACTTGGGGCAAGAGACTTCTCCCTGAGCCTCAGTTTCCCCATCTGTAAAATGGGGCCCACAGTAGTACCCACCTCTCAAGTCAGTTTTGAGGTAATTTCCACAAGAAGTCAGTCTTTACATTTCTTTGATGTTCAGATGACAGTTAGTACTTGTTCCATGCTTTACTAAAATAGAGCGAGCAAGTTGTAGATTAAAATTACATGTCATTGTTTTATAAACACTTTGTGTAAAAGAATTTCTAATTTATGAGGAGACGCCAAGCCAAAAGTCTGTGATGACAAACTTTTGCAGAATTTGTAGATATGTTTCTTCTTAAATTTTGTAATGTGTGTAACTTCATCTGACTGGTTAAGTGTTCATCATTTGTCATGTGGCTACAAGCACCATGAGGGTAGAGAACGTAATTATTTTACTCACCATTGTTCACCAGAGCCAAGCACAGTGCCTGGCCTACAGTGGGCATTTAAAATATGTTGTGTGAAAAATGAGTAAATAAAGGTGCTTGAGACTTGAAGCCTTGGGCATTTTAAAGGGATGGGGCCAAGTGATGGGACAGGGAAAAGGTGGGAGTGTGCAGTGTCCTATAACTGCCTGCTTCCCCTACATACACACGCACTGCAGGAAAGACCCCCCACCTGTATTCTCATAGCATCTTGGGCCTACTGGAACGGAAAGAGGCCAGAGCAGGAAGCCCCATCGCTCACATTAGCCCCCACCGGCTACTGGCAAGGTACCAGCCCGCAGTGGCACCTCTGACCCCTCTAATGCCTCATTTCTGCCGTCCCTCCCCCCATTCACGCCTCCCTTCTTCTGCAGGAAGAACATGGTCTCCACTAAGATCCAGGACACCAAAGGCTGCCGGGCGTGCTGTGTGGGTGAGAGAAAACCCCAAGGGTGTGCAGAGAGGGGGCGGGGCCAGGGGCGGGACTTGGACTCCCTCTCGACCCGAGAGGATTGCAGAGTTCAGGCAGGGTGAACAGAGCCCGGGGAAAGATGTGTGGCCTTTGGGGGGCGGAGCAGGGGAGGGAGGATATACCCTAACCCATCCTTACCTCCACAGCAGAGGGCACGAGCTCCGGGGGCCCCTTCCTGTGTGGGGCATTGGAGACATCCGTGGTCCTGCTTCAGTGGTACCAGCCCATGAACAAGTTCCTGCTGGTCCGGGTAGGGAGCCTGCAGACGCTGGGGACTTTGTCAGATTGGGTGGCCAGGGCCATCCACTCTACGCTTCTGTTGAGAGCTCCACGAACCCGGCCTTCCACCCGAGGCCCCGCCCCAATCTCCCCAAGGCCCCGCCCACCTGGAGGCTCCTCACTGATCTTTCAGCTCCGCTTCTCACCCCTGGCCTAATTATTCTTCAGGCCCTATGCCCCTCCTCCCATCTCTAAGGAGACCCCATTCAGGTTCTTTGAGGCTCTAAGGAGACTTCACTGCCTTTGGGGCCACAGCCCCCGGGGGCCCTGCCTCTCTGTCGCCAAGGCGGCATGCCCCCAAACGGAAGCTACGCCCACTCTGAGGGCACACCCGTCAATTTCTAAGCCCTCTGAGGCCTCACCCACTGAAGTTTCTTGGCAAGAAAATACTTAGGAAATACTTCGGAAGCCCCACGCCCACTGTCCTCCAAGACCCCGCCCCCTCTCAGGCCCCGCCCCAAGCCTCCTCTGAGCCCGCCCCTCCCTGCGCGTTCCGCAGCAGGTGCTGTTCCCGCTACCTACGCCTCTGCCGGTGTTTGCACTGCTGACCGGGCCAGGCTCCGAGCTGCCCGCCGTGTGCATCGGCGTGAGCCCCGGGCGGCCGGCGAAGTCGGTGCTCTTCCACACCGTGCGCTTCGGCGCGCTCTCCTGCTGGCTGGGCGAGATGAGCACAGGTGCAGGCTCTGGGAGGGGTGGGGCTTATCAGTTTGGGAGGGTTGGGTCTGGGTGGCTGGACAGTGCTTAGCCTGAGGCGTAATTGAGAAAGGGGTTGAAACGAGAGGGAGCGGGAGAACATTGGGTATATGTAATTGGTGAGATTGATGATAGGGGAGTGGGGAACTCTATGATGGGCGAGGTTTAGCCCGCTTGCTTGGGAAAGGCGGAGTGAGGTGGAATGGGTCCTTGAACCCCCCCGCCTCTCAAGCAGAGCACAAGGGACCAGTACAGGTGACTCAGGTCGAGGAAGACAAGGTGATGGTGTTGATGGACGGTAAGAACATTCCTCCCTCCCTTTCCCCCACTATTCCTAGATCTCCGACCCCCAGAACCCGTACCTCTCTCAGAAACGCTGAGCCCCTCCAGTCCTTGCCCGTCCTGCTTTGCTTCTCACGCTGAATTTATTGTCTGGTCCCTCCGTAACCTTCTAAGTCCCGCTTACTGCTCTTAAAGACCCCGCTATACCTCCTTCTAGGGTCTCTGAAGCTGGTGACCCCAGAGGGGGCCCCAGTCAGGGGGCTTCGAACTCCAGAGATCCCCATGACTGAAGCAGTGGAGGCCGTGGGTATGTGCCGGGATGATAGGGTCCGGGGTCCAGGTTGGAGGCTTAAGTGAAAGCCAAGGGTAACAGGCACTGCTTTCCTCCCAGCTATGGTCGGGGGTCGGCTCCAGGCCTTCTGGAAGCATGGAGTGCAGGTGTGGGCTCTAGGCTCGGACCAGGTAAGCTCCTCCATCCCAGCACCCGCAACCCAGCCCCTCCCATGTCAGTCATCTCATTCATCAGATGGACTGGGAGAACCGAGTCAGGGTGTGAAGTCCTGGAGGAGAAGCTTCCTCTAGGCTCAGTTCAGACAGGTCCCCTTCTCTACCCCAGTGTCTCTTAGGTCCAGACCTCATCCAGGGTCACTGTGTGACCTTGTGTAAGGGACTTTGCTTCTCTCTGAGCCTCAGGCTCCCAACTATAAAATGGGGTCACTGTAGAGATATGTGGGTTAAGAGCATGGCCCAGACTGCCTGGGTTGGAATCCAGCTGAATGACCTTAGGCAAATGACTTAATCTTCCTGTGCCTCACTTTTCTCATCCGGAAAATGGAGTGGAAAATGGAGTGAAAAATGGTGCTTAGCTCACAGAACACCATGTGTCAGGCTCTGCCCTTACAGTTTTGTATTTTACTTAATCTTCGTGATTGCCTATCAGGTAGGTACTATGATTTCAAAGGTTAGTACTCTGAGGTGCAGAGAGGTTAAGTAACTCGCCTGAGGTCACACAGCTGATGAGCGGTGTTAGCAAGAATGATTATTTCTGGACCTGAGGAGTTCAGAGACCTCGTCCGTCCCCTGCTCTCTTTAAAGGAGAGGGGAGGAGTCTTCTAGGCACTGACACAGCACCTTTTCCCCCAGCTGCTGCAGGAGCTGAGAGACCCCACCCTCACCTTCCGTCTGCTTGGCTCCCCCAGGTATGAACTCGGGAAGGGGGGGCTTCTGATGTGGAGAGGGCATCCGGAGGTATCCCCAGCCACCTGTATCTTGGCCTGGCCATCCTCTCACCTGGTCTCCCTGCTTCCATCTCTGCCCCCATAGTCCATTCCCCACACAGCAGCCAAGGTGGAATTTTCGTTTTTTAAATTTTTATCCTAACTTTTTATTTTGACATAATTTTAGACTCTCAGAGAAGTTGCAAAAATAAATTTAAAAATTGTGTATCCCCTTCACCCAGATTCCCCATATATTATTTTTTTAACCACACTTGCTTTATTCTTCCCTTTCATATATGTATAATTTTTTCTATTTGCATGTGAATTGCAGACGTGATGCCAATTTACCCCTAAATACTACAGTGTATGTTTCCTAAATGAAGGCAAGGACATACTCTTACAAACCACAATACAGCTGTCAAAATCAAGAAAATAACACTGAAATAGCACCACCTTCTAATTCACACGCTCATTCAAGTCTCACCAGTTGTTCCAATGATGCCCTTGCTCTCTATAACCAAAAAATACTACTTTTTTTCTAGTCCAGGATATAATCCAGGATGATGGGCTGCATTTTGGAGTAATGTTTCTTTAGTCTTGAGGCTAGGACAATTCTTCAGACTTTCCTGACTTTTCATGACCTTGACACTTTTGAAGAGTACAGGAAATTTGTTTTACAGAATGTCCCTCAATTGGGTTTGAGGTTTCCAGGTTAAGCGTTTGGGGCAGGAATACCACAGAAATGATGGTGTGTCCTTTCACTGCATCAGATCAGGAAGCACATGTATTGTCCCATTACTGGTGATGTTATCTTTTTTTTCTTTATCTGTTTTTTCTTTATTTATTTTTGGCTGTGTTGGGTCTTCGTTGCTGCGCGCAGGCTTTCTCTAGTTGCGGCGAGCGGGGGCTACTCTTTGTTGCAGTGCGCGGGCTTCTCATTGCGGTGGCTTCTCTTGTTGCGGAGCATGGGCTCTAGGCGCGCAGGCTTCAGTAGTTGTGGTGCATGGACTCACTAGTGTGGCTCGCGGCCTCTAGGGCGCAGGCTCAGTAGTTGTGGCGCACGGGCTTAGTTGCTCCATGGCATGTGGGATCTTCCCAGACCAGGGCTCGAACCTGTGTCCTCTGCATTGGCAGGAGGATTCTTAACCACTGTGCCACCAGGGAAGCCCAGAGGGGTCTTTTAAAATCCAGATCTGATTGTGTCACTCTCCACCTGTTTAAGTCCTTCCCGTGACCTCAAGATAAGTACCCAATCCTGGTCACAGCCCACAAACCATGACTTCTGCAGTCAAACCCCAGGCTCTCTCCCACCTCGAGGCCTTTGCACAGGCTGTTCTCTCTGCCCAGAACACTCTTCCCTGCCTTTTCACCAAGTTCCCTCCTGAGCCTCTTTCGGGCTCCAGCATCCATTCTTTGGGGGCACCTTGGCTGACCCCTTGGGCTAGGTTTCCTTGCTATGTGCCTCATGCTTCTTTGCACTCATCTGATTCACTGATTCATGTTGGTCTCCTGCTCTAGATTGAGCTCCCCGAGGGCAGGGGCCATGTGTGCTCATTCACTGCTATAGCCCAGCATTGTGCTGGCAAAGACTCTGTAAACTCCTCTGCAGATGAAGGAATGAACAAATGAATGAATGAACTGACTTCTCTCTTCCTTCCCCAGGCCTGTGGTGGTGGAGACACGCCCAGCAGATGATCCTACTGCCCCCAGCAACCTCTACATCCAGGAATGAGTCCCTGAGGGGGTGTTAGGAACTAGTCCCCACCCCTCCCTCCCCAGCGGACACACATTAGTGATCACGACATGCCTGTCTCCGAATAAACATGACTTCAGTCTCTGCTGCCATCTTGGTTTTCTTGGGTTGGCGGGGGAGAGGAGGGCAGAATTCCTGCATGCCCACCCACCCCACAAATGTCAACAATCCAACACAATGACGTCAGGGGTGTAGCACAGACTTTATTTTGCCAGTACATGGTCACCCTCCCCCAGCCGCCTTGGGGGGAGGGATTTGGGGGCTAAGGGGCTTGCTGTGAGAATAAGGACCTTGAGGTGGCGGTGAAGGGCCAGCTGGGGGTGTCTCAGCTAAGCTGGTCCTCATACTGCTTGCGGAAACAATCGCCAGCCGGGAAGAAATCCCAACATCTCTCTTGGTACATCTTCCAGACGTAAGACTCCTAGTGGTGGGGGATGGGGAAGGGTTGGTTGGTCACATCTTCACATGCTTCATATTGATATGAGCTTTTTACTGTCACCTGCTGATTGACCTTATATTAAAATTCACCATGTCTCTACCCACTGTCGTCCCATTAACACACCCTTACCTGACCCGTGTGTTCTGTCTCGTCCTTGTTTATCAGATACATCAGGAAAAACCTGGGGATGGGAGGCAGCGGTAGACAGGTCGCAATCACCCTTACTTTCTCCTGATTGGCTGGCTGGGAATCCACCCACATGGACACCATACCCCCTCCCCTAACTGGCCAGTATCGGCAGCCACGCCCCCACCCTCCTGATTGGCCAGTGGGCCCACACTCACATGTAATTGGCCAGGTTGTGCTCCTCTAGTGTGTGAGTCTCGAACCCATGCGGTGTTGAATCAAAGTAATCGCTGCCGATACCACAGATGAAGCACTTGGTCTATGCATGGCAGGAGACATCAGAGTCGAGGCCCATTCAACCCCCCAGGGTCCCATAATCCCTCTGGGTCGCCCCCCAGATATGACCTACCTCCATATCTTCCTTCACTTGCTCTTGTTGGTCTCGGAGCTCACCAAAAGCGTCAATGATCAGACCTGGGGTGGCAGGGCGCAAGTCAGTGCCCAACCTCTGACCCAGTTCAGACTCCCTCCTCTTCTGGCTACCTACGTCTGAGTCCTGCCTCCCATCCTCATCTCCCTAATCACACCCTGCTTCCTAAAAATAATAATACCTAGCATTTATTGAGCACTTACCACGAGCCAGACATTTACCACCTATGAATTGATTGAATTCTCACAACAACCCTATGAGGCTAGTATAATTAAAAACCCCCATTTTACAGATGGAGAAACTGAGGCTCAGAGTGGTGACTTGCCCAAAGTCTCACAGTAGGGAGAGGCAGAGCCAGGATATGAATCCAGGCTGATGTGATCCTGGGCCTGCACTCTTAAAGGGGCTAGTCTGCCTCTGGGCACAGAGCCCCCACTCCCACAACCCCGACGAGCACTGACCCTGGATGATGGCCAACAGGATGACGATGACAAAGAAGAAGAAAGTGATGTCGAAGACCACCCGGTACAGCTCGTATTCATCGCCTGCTGGGTCCTCTATCTCGTCCCCAATGCCCCCACCAGCTCGGACACCCACATACATGTGAAACAGGTAACACTGCGGGGGCAGGGTGAGAAGCACATTAGTCATGCATTCAATCATTCGACATTCACCGAGTATCTACAGGGCGCTGGGCTAGCTGCAGCAGGGCACACATGACAATGACTGAGACAGCCCTGAACCTTCCTCTCACAGGGCTCACAAACTTGGCATCAGACAGTGACAGCCCAGAAATGATCAGGGTTGTGACAGGGAGGGCTCAGGGCCAGGACAGGGAAAGCACAGTGTAATCAGCAGTGAGATGGGGGAAGCACAGGAAGCACTGAAGCTTTGAAAGCCTGGCCCAGCCTGCGGTGATTGGGCAAGGCTTCCTAGAACAGGGGACATGTGTGAGCTGGAACGTGAAGAAAATGTTAGGTGGGAGAGAGAGTTCCAGGCAGAGAAAACCACATGTGCTTCATCACCATTTGGGGAGGAAAGAATGCATCTTGCTCTTGTGAGGAACTGAAAGGGGTTCAGTGAAGCTGGAAAATAGAGTTCCTGTGAGCACGAGCAGGGAGACAAATGAGGTCCAGCCAATAGTCATGGAGGGCTTCCTGTAGGAGGCAGCATTTAAGTTGAAGGTGAAGCATCAAGTGAAGGGGTGTGTGTACATAGGGCCGGGGAAGGGAGGAAGAGAGAATGTCAGATGCAAAGGGCTTGGGTTGGGAGGAAACACATGATCTTAGGGGAACTGAAGGAGGACCAGGCAGCCAGAGAGCAAAAAGCAAGAAGGACTCTGGTTAGACTCAGGCTAGGCTGGGTTTTCCCTGGCTTTGTAAGCCATGGTGAAGGCATCAGGAAACCACAGAAAGGTTCTGAGCAGAGGGAGGGACGTGGTCTGCCTGGCACTTGGGAAAGACTTTACACTGTTCTTTCTGTGTCCCTGGGAAGTGAGAGAACCCATTTCTCTTGGGTAAGAGCTAAGACCAGTGACTGATGGGAACAAGGCTAAGTGACAAGACCAGGTCTGGTGGGGCCTCAAACGTCAGGCTGAGTGGATCCTGTGAGCACAGTGCCAGATTACAGGCCATCTCTGAGATAAAGCCCTGGGATGATTCCTTCCACTGTGGCCCATGCCTATAGTAGGTTAAACTTAATTTGGGGGGAATTGCCTAGCGGTCCAGTGGTTAGGACTCTGCACTTTCACTGCCGAGGGTCTAGGTTCGATCCCTGGTCGAAGAACTAAGATCTCACAAGCCACACAGTGCGGCCAAAAAAAATTTTTGTAACTAAATAAATAAAAATTAAAAAAAATTCACAAGTGGAGGAAATGCTAAGGTTCTGTTGGAGTATAATAAAAATAAAGATGGAGTCTAGTGGAATTCCCTGGCGGTCCAGTGGTTAGGACTCTGCGCTCTCACTGCCAAGGGCCCAGGTTCAATCCCTGGTCAGGGAACTAAGATCCTACAAGCCGTGTGGTAAGGCCAAAAAAAAAAAAAAAAAAAGATGGAGTTTAGAAAAAAAAAAACAACTCAGTTTGGGTTATGACCACCACTACTAGAATAGAAGAGAAAATAAAAACACGGATAGCATGCTTTGGGTGAAACTTTTCATTATAATGATGATAGTAGCTCACATCTATGGAATCCTTAATACCTGCCAGGCACTATTTTAAGACTTTTAAATCTTAGATGATCAGGGAGCATCACTGAGTCCTAAAAGCAACCCGAGGATGTAGGCACTGTTATTATACACCCATTTCACAGGTGAGGACACCAGAGCATGGGGAGGTTGAGCAGCCAACCCCAAATCACATGGCTTGTAAGTCAGGCCTGAGCACCCTTCCAACAAGGATAGCTTGAAAAACTCAGATACTATTACAACAGTGGCTACCATTTATTGAGCATTGTTCAATGTACCTCACAAGTGTCAACTCACTGAACCCTCACAATAAGTCTACAGGTAGGTTCTATTACTAACCCCCTTTACAGATGGGAAAACTAAGGGTCAGGGATGGTCAGTAACTTGTTCCAAGAGCGTTGGGGGGAGGGGCTTACCGTCATCATGTCGTCACACTTCATATCAGGCTCGTCCTCATCCTCACTCTTGTTGTAGAACTTGCGGAAGAAGTTGAAGGCCACCACGGTGTACAGGTAGACCACCACCGCCAGGAGGCCCACGGTCATCAACAGCTGGGGATGGGCAAGGGGCCGGTCAGCTCCACTCTGGGCTTGCCCCTCCCCCATGCCCAGCCTTCTCTATCCTTTTTTTTTTTTTTTTATATTTATTTATTTATTTGGCTGCGCTGGGTCTTAGTTGTGGCACGCGGGCTCTATAGTTGAGGCATGTATGATCTTTAGTTGCAGCATGTGGGATCTAGTTCCATGACCAGGGATCAAACTCAGGCCCCATGCACTAGGAGCGCAGAGTCTTAACTGCTGGACCACCAGGGAAGTCCCCAGCCTTCTCTATCCTTGCCCCAGTTCGGCCCAGGTGGCCTTCCCCCTGGGGTCTCACCACCCACACCCGCCCTGGCTCAGCCCGCCCAGCCTTGCCCCTCCTCACCCTACCTGCCCAGCCCTCACCCTCCACCCCTCCTCAGACTGCCAAGCTCGTCCCTCCAGGCTCACTCCCCTCAGACAGGTCCCCTCCACACCTGTTTCCCATTGTGGGTGACAGAGGAGAGGATGGTGCGCAACGTCTTGACCCCCATGGCAATGTCCAGGAGGTGGGCGGCAAAGAAGAAGTTGTTGTAGTGACCCAGGAGGGACATCACCATGTACCAGCCCAGATACAGGAAAGACTGTGGGCACACAGAGCCGGGGTCAGCGTGCATTCATGAGGGTCAAGGAGTACTCTGGGCGCCAGGGAACAGTTGAGAGTGTTGGGCATGCTCTGGGGGTCAGGGTGCCATCTCTGGCTAGGGATTATTTGAAGGATCAGGAACAATGGGGCACTCTGGGTGGGAAGCCATTCTGCAGGGAGTTGGGGAACTCTCCGCAGAAGGACATAGTCTGGGAATTCAAGAGTGTTCTGGGTGGTAAGGAGCCTTGGGCGGGTCAGAGATGCACAGGGGTCAGGAGTCAGTCCCTGGTCAGGGATACCTGGGGGTGGAGCCCCCAACGCCCTCGGACCCTTCTCCTGCAGGCCCCTCCCCCCCACACACAGGGCCCTCCTCACATTGTCTGTGAAGATGACCCCAAACTTCCAGATCTGGTACTTGATATCGATGGACATGAGCCTGTAGGGTGGAGGGAAGAGGGATGGCCAGATGCTGGAGGGTCAGACCCTGGCCACCTCCCCTGCCTGTCCCAGGCCTGTGCAGGGTCACCCCTGGCTCACCAGGTGAGCAGCCCCGGCGGTGGTTCAGGCTTGCGCTCATTGTGGGCTGTGATCTCCAGCGTGGCCAGATCCATGCCCAGGAGCTCGGCGATCCGCTCCCTCCCATAGATGTCCCCGTGCTTGTCCAAGACCTACGCAGGGGAGCATAGGGCCGTGCAGACACAACTAGAGTGGGGAAGGTCATAGCCTGCATGGTTGGGGGGGTCTGGGGACACTCTGAACTTTGTGTGAGAGATCGGGGGTGCATTTTTCTGGGGAGAAGGGCCAGAGCTTTCTTCAGATCCTCAGGGGGAAGGTCCCAAAGTGATAAAGGTCCAGTTTACTCAGTAGCCAAATTAATTGGGATAATTTATTAATATTAGGCAGGTAGGCAAGGAATCCTATATAACTGGCGCCCCCACCCTGTCATCTATGAATTCATCTCCTCCCACTCACCCCCTCACTCACTCTGCTCCAGCCACACTGGCCTCCTCACAGCTCCTCAAATATACCAGGCACATTCCTCCCCCAGGACCTTTGCACTGGCCGTTCCCCCTGCCCAGGACACCCTTCCCCCAGATTCCCACCTGCCTCACTCCCTCACCTCCTGAGCACCCTGCGCGAAAGAGCAACCTGTCTGGGCTGATACCCACGCACTCCCCACCCCTCTGCGGGGCTTTTATCTTCTACAGCACTTATCACCACCTGAATGCTATAAATGTGTTCCTCCTCTGTCTTTCCAACTTGAGGGTCCAAATGTGTTTACTGCTTGGATTCCAGGTCCCTAAAACAGGTCCTGGCACACAGTAGGTGCTCAATAAACATTTGTTGAGTGACTGAATGATTGTAACTGAATGTTTTCCTATGTGCCAGATACTGCTCCTGTAGTAGGTCATATAACCTTTACAACAACCTGGTGGGGTCGGCCCTCATTACTTCACTTTGAATATGAGGGAAACTGAGGCACAGAAAGGCTGACCCTGCTAGGAACAGAAAAGCAGACAATCTAGCACCAGAGTCTGTGCGCTGAAAATAGGATGGCTTACTTCCTCCCTCAAAACTAATTTTCACTGAGTATTTACTCTGTGCCAGGCACTATGCTGTGCTTGTTACATGTATCATCTCATTACAGAGCGGGAGGGGTGACTGTCATGCCCACTTCCAGACTGGCAATCTGAGGTGCTCCTCAGACAGTCAAAGCCTCTTGCCCAAGGTCACACATGAAGCAAGTGCCTGACGGGGTTTGGATGGCCTGGTGGCAGCAAGGAACCCAGCCCGGGAGGCCCTTCCACCTCCCCATCCACATCCTCTCACCTTCCGCTTGACAAACTTGTCCCAGTAGTTGCTGGGGAAAGACCTGCCAAGAGAAAGAAGCCACAAGACATTAGGGTAGGAGGGAATAGGAGCCACCAGCCAGGACGGGGCAGGGGGGTTGGAATTCCAGTGCTTTTCTCACAGGAGACAGGGGGGTCACATCTCACTCAGGGTCAGGCTCTAAAGACCCCAGGCCAGGTGACTTTTGCCCAAGGTCAACTCTTACCCCGCCCTCCCCCGCTGCTGTTGTTGGTGGAGCCCAGGTGAGGCAGGTGGCTCGCATTCGGAGCTGGGATGTGCAAAGACCCCAGAACTGCACTCAGGTGGGGAGGAGTCGGGACCAGCAGCCTGGCCCTGCTCCGGCTCCGGGGTGCTTTCTCAGACTGTTTAATTTTATTTGATGATTCTGGCCCTTTATTTACCAGTTTTCTAATTTATGAGTTGATGTCCCAACATCCTGCAAAGGTGGGCCAATGAGTTTTGCTGGGGGTGGGGTGGGGGGTGAAGTGGAGATTTATTATGAATCCATGGATTTAGGCCTATTTGATGTGTGTTTCAATTTGTGGCACTTCCTATCCTTATCAATGCTCAAACTGTCCTTGATTTGTCCACGGGGAGCCCCTTCTAAGCTGGCAGCAGGGTCCTTTCAGCATGTCACCATTTTTCAGTGAGCACACCCTTGCTTTCTGACATAACAAGATAATCCAGGCTCATCTTACACTTCCCCAACCCAGCCCTGAAATCTGCCACTTCTTCATGGAGTTTGGTTCCTTGTCATGGGAAATGGTATTTAGAAGTCAAGGTCTTGGGCAGACACCATTTTAAATAGGTGTCTCTCTCTCTCTTAAGCATGTGTACTTGAATGTGTGTAAGTTAAATGTGTCTTTGATGGTGACAATGAGAGTATAGGATGTCCTTGGTATGGCTTCTCTCTCTCCTTGCACCACTTCACTAGGCAGGACCCCATAAGAAAATAACTTCCGGGACTTCCCTGGTGGTTCAGTGGTAAAGAATCCACCTTCCAATGCAGGGGACGTGGGTTCTATCCCTGGTCCGGGAAGATCCCACATGTCACGGGGCAACTAAGCCCGCACGCTATAGCTACTGAACTCGCGCGCCTCAACGAGAGAGCCTGCATGCCGCAAACTACCGAGCCCTCGCGCCCTGGAGCCTGCGCGCCACAAGGAAAAGGTTGCTAGCGGAAACGAAAGATCCTGCATGTGTACCTCAACAAAGATTCCGCATGCCGCAACTAAGGCCTGATGCCAAAAAAAAAAGAAAGTGTCTTCATTAAAAAAAAAAAGAAAAAAGAAAATAACTTCTAACCCTTACCTAGGGCTTACAGTGCCCCAGAAACCACACTAACTCATTTCATTGTCACAAGGTCCTTGTGAGGTCAGTGCTATTATATATCCCCACTTTACAGATAAGGAAACTGAGGCACAGAGAGGCCAAGTAACTGGACCAATAATTCCCAGCTAGAGTGAGGCCAACCCAGGGTTCCAACCTGACCTGGTGTTCTTACTCTAGACATGCCTCCCTCTAAGGATGCAGCCCCGCTGTATGAACACATAAGACGGGACTTGACCTGGGGGAAAATGGAATGGGCTGGGAGTGTACTTTGGGGGTCCAGAGTCCCACCACGTTGCCCTCACAACCCTCATTTCCTCTCTGGGCTCAGTTTAAAAACCAAATGATTTCATATATTTCCCACTCATGGCACCTGGTGAGAATCGCGTGTGGGGACAGAGTTTAAAATGCAGGTTCCTAGGCGCCACCTCACACTCACTGAACCAGAATCCCCAGGGCTGGGGCCCAGGAATCTCCATGTGTCAGCAGCACCCCCAGAGGTACTTTAATGCATGGGAAATTTGTCTGTACTACTAAGAGGAGGACAAAGGCTTGGGGAGAATGAGTCAGGACCGGCGGTGACTGGAACTCCGGTCTTTTGAGGCCTGGGCTGGGACTGGAGTGGAAACCCAGCTCTGCTTCCCCAACCCACCACGAGGCTGGGGCTGGGCCCTTACGGAGTGTTGAGCACCAGCCGGTCCCACTGCCCCTTCACGTCATCGTCTTCAGGCTGCTCCGTGATGTAGAGGCCGTCAAACTCCAGCTTCCGGGCCAGTTCCTTCTCCCGCTTAAAGATCACCAGGGGCACCTAGATCATGCAGGGAGGCAAAGGGGTGGGTGTCAGGAGACCACAGCCTCGGCAGGAGCTAGGACATCTTGCTGGAGCCTTCGTGAGACCCCACATCAGAGGAGCTTTCCCAGAGTGATCAGGGTAGTAGTGGGGAAACGCGGTCAGAGGGTCAGGGCTGGGATGAGGAAAAAACCCGGGAGAGCCCAGAACTGGCACCTGCTGCAGCCTGGGGCCTCCCAAGGGAAGGAGGAGGAAAAAAACAGGCAGGTGAAAGGAGGTGGAAGTGGGGCAGAGCGAACAGCACTTGCAAAACTTCTAAGCCAAAAGAGCTCTGTTCGTCCAATTGTAAAGTATCAAGATTTGCTGAACAGTCAGTTCTCATGGAACCCATACTGAAGTTTTGTAATACACCTTACGGGGCATCACAAGCTTCAGGCATAGTTGATGTCAGAATCCACATCCCCCTGTTGGCACCCATGTTATGTCTGAGGCCCACAGACCCTCACAGATATTAATTCACCAACTGACCAACATGCAGAAAATAAATATTCCCGAATGACAAATTTTGCTTCTTGATCCAGAAATTAACATCATCACAGGACCCATCTCCTCAGCTGCGACCCGTATCAGTTCCCAGTTTGAATATCACCCTTGCTAAAGACCCCAATCCTGTACTCAGTCCCCCAGCCTTACCCCAACCCTAGACCCCCCCTCTGTCCCAATCACTGTGTGAGATGCCCCAGCCCCTGCCCCGGCACACATCCCCTCCAAACACACACATACACACACACACACACACGCCCCAGCCCCAAGGCTGTGGTCATGACCCACCTTGAGACAGTTGTAGCCAATGATGCAGAGAAAGGCCACCAGCGTATGCAGAAGGCTCAAGCAACGCAAGGCAGGTTCCATGTAGCCCGTGCTCTCCTCCAGGAAGTAGTACACCATGTTCTCATCCTCGTCGCCCTCTGCCTCCTCTCCGGCCCCCGAGCCCCAGCCGGAGCCTCCACCTGACCCTGCTCCTGACAGGTCCCCAGCTGCTGAGCTCTGCATATCATCCTCCCCTGGTGGAGAGTCTGAGACCTAAAGGGGGACAGAGATCAGTCAGGGTGGGGACCCGGTGTCCTGGTACCTGGTCTGCCACACCCAGAACTGGGCCCTCGTCAGATACAGTCTCTGCAGGACTGTCCATCAAGATCAAAGGGTGGGCCCAGGACCCTAGCTAGCAAATCAGATTCTGTCCTGGGAATCTGACTATTGAACTGAGTGACAGGAGGACTGAAAACAGAGTTGATTCGTCTTGATAGTGGAGCCCTAAAGAGACTACTTTTAACACTAATATTAACACTAATACTAAAATTAGTAGTAGCTATCATTTATTTATACAGCACCTTTTTTTTGCCAGGCACTATTCTGAGTGCTTTACATACATCAACCCTCTTTTTTTTTTTGGCTGGGCCTCACACAACTTGCAGGATCTTAGTTCCCTGATCAGGGATTGAACCCGCGCCTTCAGCAGTGAAAGCGTGGAGTCCTAACCACTGGACCGCCAGGAAATTCCTCATGTTAATCTTCTTTTAATTCCCACAGCTCTAAGATGTAGGCTCTGTTATTATCCCATATTACAGATGAGGAAATTAAGGCACAGAAAGGTTAAGAACTTTGCCTAACATCATGCAGCCAGTGAGTGGTGGAGCCAGACTCTGATCCTACAGAAGCCATGCTCTGACCATTCTGCTAGACTGCCCCTCTGTCCTGTTATCTAGATCTCGCGCAAGACCCCGAGGGTCCCTTTGTCCTTTGGGAGGCCTGCTTCTTAGCCCTCTCCTTCTCTTCCATGAGCTGCCCATTTCCTTCTCCCCACAAATTTCTCTTTAGCTTATGTGAGAACAAAGAAATGTAACCATATCAGCCGGTGTTGCAGAGAGGGGAAGGCCTGCACCCAGGGGCACGGGGCTGGCCAGCGGCAGAGCTGAGCGTGGAACCCAGGACTGACTCCCTGCACTAACTCCCACAGGGCACTCAGGCATCTGTTCCAGATGGACCCAGACACCCATACTCACCACCACAGGGGTCTTAAGCTCAAGGTGTTCAGCCTGAACCTTCCTGGGGACCCTGAGCCCAACACCTTGTCCCTGGTGAACTGCAAGGGCCCTGGGAACCAGTTAGGGGCTGAGCCTGCCGCCCCACAGCCCAGGTAAGCGCCTGATTCTCCCAGCCCCTCTTGATCAGCACCTTATAAAACAGCAGGATGAAGTTGATGGCAAATGCCAAGAAGAGGGCAAGGAATCGCAGAGTGTAAAAGTTCCGGGAGAGGTAGTTCTAAGATGAGGAGAGAAAGAAAAAGACAGAGCTCACGGTCCACTCGCTTCCCGGGAGAATTTATCCCAACATTCACCCACAACCCAAGCACCGGGGTCCTTAATATCTGGTCCCACAATCTCCCATTTATTGAGTGCTTATTGTATACCAAGGCCTGGGCTAAGAGCTTTATATACATGAACCTGTTTAATTCTCACCACAACCCTATGAAGTAGGTACTGCTGATATGCCCACTTTCCGGATGAGGAAATGGAGGCTCAGGGTGGTGAGCTGCCTTCTCCAAGGTTACGCAGCCAAGAAGTGGCAGACCTGGGCTTTGAAGCCAGGCGGTCAAGCTCCAGAGTCCACACTCCCAACCACTCTGCCATGCTGCCTCCCGGGTGAGGGGACCCTGTCTGCTTTATCCCAGGCAGAGGACATCTACTTCCACCTCTCCCTTCCTCTTTTTCTCTCCATCGTTCTCTCCATCCCCCATTCTTCCCCCGAATCCTCACTGAACCACCCTCTGTCCAACATGTTTCCCTCAGCCCCTCATGTCAGGCTGGCCTGGAGAGGAGATAGGACAGATGGAGCCCTGGGCCCTGACCTCCCTTCTTCCGGGCTGGATGAGGAGATGAATTCTCCCCCCCACAGGAGGAGCTGGGGCTGGTGTGGCAGCTCCTACCTGAAGGCTGAGAGCCAAGAAATAGGCCACGGTGGAAGGAACAGCGCCATGGCCTCAGTTGGATTTAGCTTTGGATAGAGGATGGGGGTGGGAAGCTGAGGCCGGTGGCCCCAGGTGCGCAAAAGCGGGGAGGCTGGAATAAGGATTGTGAGCGGGGAGAGGCCGAAGAGCCAAGTGGGGACCACCTGAAAATGCTGCCCTGTGCCCAGGTCCTGCTCTGTCTGGGGACATCTCTGCTCTCTGCCCATATCGACTTCCCCACAGAGATGAGCCTGGCCCAGGTGGGCTCAAGGACAGGGTTGGGGGAGAGGTGGTGTGAGTGTTTTCTGGGAGAGGCGGCTTCAGGGTGCCCTTGCTGGGTTCCTCACCAAGAACTTCACCCTCTGTACTTCCAGTTCTCCCCAGAATTCCAGGCCCCCGCCTCCAGCCCCCTCCTTCTTTGGAGGGGGAGGAGGAGGAGCTGTCTTCTTGGGGGGTTCTGGTGGGGGTTCGGGGACTTCTTTCTTCTCCCCATTCTCAGCACTGCAGGGCAGGACACAGAGAGAGTGAGCAGGTGCCTGGGAAATGCATTCATTCATTCATTCATTCATTCAAAGCCATGCGCTGGGGCCCACCCCATGCCTGGTCCAGGTCTAGATGGTGCTGGGGACACAGTGGTGAGACAACTTCCAGCCCTGTCCCCATGGGGCTCCAGTCCAATGGGGTACAGACCCGTCACCAGACAGTGGCAGCCCAGAGTGGTCAGGGCTGGGACGAGGGTAGCTCAGGGGCTTATGGGAGCCCAGAGGAGACACCTCTTCAACTTAGGGGGCGTGTCAAGGTAGGCTTCCCAGAGAAGGAGCCATGTGAGCCAAGATGGGAAGGAGGAGGAAGGCTGAGACAAAGCACAGGGGAAGGTGTCACAGGCGGAGGGAACGGCTGGGAGAAAGGCTTGCAGGTAAGAGAGGAGCGTTCATTTCTCTACTGCCTTTCACAGAGGCCCTCCTCTGGGCCTGGGCCTGGGATGGGTGATGCTGCGGTCCCAGAGTGACCAGGACATCCTCAGGCCCTGACCTCAGGAGGCTTCTAGTCCAGGAGGGAGGCAGTGATAGGGGCTGGGCCCCTTGGACCCAAGGCCACTCACTCGGCTTTCTCAGGCTCGGGCTCTGGAGGCAGCTCCCCTTCCTCTCCATCCACCTGGCGGCAGGGCAAGTATCAGGGCTGAGCCTGCACCCCAAGCGCCTCTCAGACCTGCCTATTCCTCTCTGTATCCCTTTCTGGCCGTTTCTCCTGGGCAATCTAAGTTTTACTCGCCCCCCCCCCCCCCGCCCCAGAAGAGGGATTATGATTCTCATTTTACAGAGGGGAAACTGAGGCTCAGAGAGGTGGAGTGCCTTGGCTAAAGCACTGTGCAGAGTCAGGCTGGCTCCAAGTGGAGCTCTTCTCCCCTCATGGCCTTCCATCACCTTGACAACCGCACCCCCATGGCACTTATTGCACTGAGGGCCTGAGGATGCTTTAGGGGCCTCTGTCACGTGGACTACTTAATTCCCCACAACCGCCTGTATCTCTGAGGGTCTTTCCCAGTGTCTCTGACCCTATCTTCGGTCTTTTTAGTTCTTGGTCCTGCTTCTCCTCTAATTTGGTCTCTGGATCTCTTGCTCTTTCTGGCTCCAGATATTTTTTTCTCTGTCTCTCCCAGAATCACTACCCTCTTCACCGGGAGACTTCCTCCAGGTCTCCATCTCTGCGTCCATCTCTCAGTGTGTCTCTCTTTGTCTCTGCGTATCTCTCAGGCCCTCTCTCCGCCCTTTTCCTCTCTCTGTGCACCGCTCTCCAACCTCTATTTGTCTCTCTTTCCCTCTCTCACCCTGCCTCCTACCCCAATCTCTCCAAAACCCTGAAGCCCCAGCCCGCGCTCTCACCCCCAGCTTCCTCTTGATGATAGGGGAGCCCTCGGGCGTGGGCGGCTCCACCGGCGTCAAGTCACCCATGTCCCCGAGGCCGCCGGCCCCTTCGGGCCGGAAGGGGCCATCCTCGGCCACGGCCACAGTCCCGTCGGCGCCTCCCGGGCCGGCCTCCTGCGCCGCCGCCTCCTCGTCGCCCGCGCCCTCCGCGGAGTCGCCCGCGCCTTCGCCCGCACCCTCGCCGTCCGCGTCGCCTCCGGGCCCGGCCGGCTGCTCGCCGCGCACCTCGTCGCCCGTGGGGTCGGGCATGCCCGCCAGGAGCTCGGTCATCGTCACCTTCTTGGCGCCCTCCACCAGGCCACCGCCGAAGAGCGAGCCCCAGAGCAGGCGCAGCGCGCCCGCCGCCGCCCCCGCGGCCGCCGCCCCCGCGCACGCCAGCGCCCCCCAGAGCAGCGCGGCCACGGCCGTCGCGGCCTCGCGCGCCGTCAGCCGCCGCAGCCGCCGCACGCGCCGCCGCAGGCTGCGGTAGCTGAGGCCCCGCAGGGCCCGACCCGCCGCCGCCGCCAGCCGCGCCGTCGCGCCCGCCGCCGCCGTCCCCGGCGCGCCCTCGGGCCCCGCCGCGCCCTCCTCTGCGCCCTCGGCGCCCGCCTCCGCCGCGCCCGCGCCCTCGTCGTCGTCCCCCCCCGGCCCGCCCTCGGTCTCCGAGATCTGTGCGGCGATCTGCATCTCGAAGATGGTGTCCTCGCAGAAGCTCACGAAGAGCTCCATCTTCTCCGACTCGCCGCCCTCGTTCACCACGTCGAAGATGAACTGACGCTTCGACTCCTTCACCTGCAGCGCGGGACGGAGGGGACGTGATGGGGGCGCCGTCGGCGGGGACTTGGGACAACATTGGTGGCAGCCACGCGCGTTCGCCGCTGTTCTAAGCATCGTCTTTATTTTTGAAAGCGAACCTATATAGCGCTCGCTGTAGGTGCACTTGTAAGAACCTCAGCAAGGCTAGGCCCTGTATCCAGCATTTTATGTATGGTCTCTCATTAAAACCTCACAAACCATCCTAGAAGTAGGGGCCGATATCCCCATTTTACAGATGAGGAAATGGAAGCCCAGAAAGTCACGTGTCCGGGGTGATGCAGCTGCGAGGTGGCAGGTGTAGGATTCGAATTCCCAACAAGCTGGTTCCAGAATCGATGTTCTTGGCTTCGACAGACGCAGCATAGTGGTTGAGGGCAAAGATTCTGCAGCCAGCCTGCCTGGGTTCGAATGCTGATTCTGCCACTGAGTTAGACTTAACTCTCTGGGCTTCGGTTTCCCCTTATGTAAATCGGGGAATAATAGTAGGACCCACGCGTAAAAGGGTTGGCGTGAGGACTAAATGAGTTAATAGATGCTGAGTGATTAGGACAGTGCCTGGCACCTGCCAAAGGCCGTGTAGTGCTTGCTATTGTGGCACTGCTGCACGAGCGCTAGAGGGCCACGCAGGCGGACATGGACTCCGCACCGGCGGGAGAACGTGGGAATGGGAAGGAGCGAGCAGGAGGAAGTGGGTGTTTGGAGGAATAACACTAACAGAAAGAGTGTGCACGTGGGGTGCACGTGAGGGGCGGAGCTCCCACGGGGTGTACTAGAGTGTGAAGGGCCAGTGGTGAACCAGGGCTTCCTGCAGAGGCAGGGATGTGCAGACGTCCCGGGTGCAAGGACGATGCAACGGCTTTTAAGCCAGATTGGAGAGGAGGATGAGTACACAGTGGTGCCCCAAGGGACACAGGTGAGTGTGCAAAACCTTGGGAGTTCCGGTGGAGTATGTGAAAGGGCCGATGTGCAAGAGCCTTGTGAGAGGGCACCGGGACTAAGGGAGGAATCGGGTGTGAGGAGGGCGTGGCGGCATGGGAGGACATGGGAAGAATGTGACCATGCCCGGCTCAGTGTGCTCGGCGGACATGGGCATATGGGGCAGGCATGCAAGGGCCTGGGTGAAACCGCGGGTGGGGAGTGTAAATGTGGGAGGGGTCTACAATTCATACGGTCAGTGCATGTGCGGCAGGATGAGTGTGCAAGAGGACCCGGGAGTCAGTGTAAGAGGGCCCAGAACGTGAGGGCAGGGCTCAGGGTAGGGCACAAGCCCGGGCGTGCATGAGCCAGGTGTCACTGAGGAGGAGACTCAAGGGGCCCAGGTGTTGAGGAGATGATGGGAGTGCAAGTCTCATGAACTGTGAGTGTAGGGTGGGAAGGGTGTGCAAGAGCAAGTGGGAGGAGTGTGCAGGTGCCTGGGGGCATCTGAGGAATAAAAGGGAAGTGGGAGTGCAAGGGGCAGGTAAGGAGCACGCAGGCTTGGCGTGCACTGTGAGTGTGGGCAGGAGGGCCACCTGGACAGCAGGGGCAGGGCCAGGGGCTGAGCGTGCATGAGGGGCACATGGGAGGGTGAGAGAATGGGGGATGGGAACCACATGCAGGCTAAGTGTGTGAGGTGGGCTGGGGGCGTGCCAGGGCTACGTGAGCGTACTTTGGAGCAAGTGAGTGTGTAAGGGGCATTCAAACACTTGTAGGCTGGGCATATTCGGGGCACATCAGGTCAAGGAGTAGGCCTGGCCACCAAGGACACGCAGGGGCTCTTGTGGGTGAGTTGGTGAGGGTGGTCCAAGTGCTCATGAATGAGCGTGGGTGTGCCAGGGCATGTGTGGGTGAATGAGTGAGGGCGGGCAACCATATGGCATGCCAGGGCTGCAGGAATGCACACTGGCATCCTCAGAGTGAGCGTGCAAGAGAGGTGCACGCACATGTGGGCCCAGCGTAAGTGGGAAGGGCATTGTGTGCTAGGAACTCAGAGGGCATTTGGGGGCACAAAATGCCAGTCATCAGGGCACCCTAGAGCCCCCACGGTGAGTGTGCAAAAGAGTGGGTAAGGGCAGGCCAGGGCCAAGAGAGGGCACACCAGGGGCTGCTGGTAAGGTGAGCAAGGTGTGTGTAACCACGTGGGTTCAAGTACAAGAGTGTGGGTGTGGTCGCATCAGGATTATAAGAGCTCCCAGGGTGAGTGTGCAAGTGGCAGGCGTGGTGTGCGAGCAGCCACAGTGAGGGCCCACAGACGCTGCTGCATGTATAAGGGTATATGTCCATGCCGAGTCTGCACGAGGTGGGCATGGGAGAACCAGGGGTGCGCAAGGGCACAGCAGCACCCATACAACGTGTGCAGAAGGGTGGGCATGGGCTTACACGAGCAGAGCAGGGGCACACCAGGGTCTGCAGAGCGGATGTGCGAAGCGTGCACAGCCCCATGTGTGGTCCAAGCGTGCGAGGAGCATGCCCCGAAGCCCCGGGAGGCAAGCATGCGCGTGTGCGGGGCCACCGACCTGGGGCATCTCCCACTGGGCGCGGTTGGTCTCCGAGATCTCGAAGTAGATACGCTCGATGCGGCGGGAGGCGCCCATGATCTCGATGCGGCCCAGGTAGGGCCGGAAGTACTCGAGGATGCTCCCGGCCAGCTCGAGGAAGTTGCGCAGGCGCGGGTCGTGAGGCACGTGCTCCGACAGGTTGGTGAGCAGCACGGCCACGTTGAAGCCGATGTCGCGGGCTGGCTCCTGGAAGCGGTTGGCAAACTCGTCGCAGTCGATCATCTCGTTCTCATCCGCTTCGGAGCACGAAAGCAGGAACTGGATTTCTGGACCGGTGAACTGCTTCTGGCTGTCCATGGCCTGGGGGGTGGGCAGGGGTGAGCGGGGGAGGTCAGAGGGGTGGCCTAGGGAGCCCCAATGCCTTTCCCGAAACAACTATGGACTTTTCATAAAGGGAGAAAAATCCAGAATCATATAACCAGCACCCAAGGCTGACGCCCAGCAGGTTGGTATGGGTGAGGCTGTACCAGCTATTAAAACACTGAATGTTGTGGGACTTCCCTGGTGGCGCAGTGGTTAAGAATCCGCCTGCCAATGCAGGGGACAGGGGTTAGAGCCCTGGAACAGGAAGACCCCACATGCTGCGGCGCAACTAAGCCCGTGTGCCACAACTACTGAGCCTGTGCTCTAGACCCCGCAAGCCACAACTACTGAGCCCACGTGCCACAACTACTGAAGCCTGTGCACCTAGAGCCCGTGCTCCGCAACAAGAGAAGCCACCGCAGTGAGAAGCCCGCGCACCGCAACGAAGAGTAGCCCCCGCTCGCCGCAACTAGAGAAAGCCCACGCGCAGCAATGAAGACCCAATGCAGCCAAAAGTAAATAAATAAATCTATTTATTAAAAAAAAAAATACTGAATGCTGCATTTCCACAAAGCTGAGCCACCATCCACTGTCAGATAAAGTCCATTTTCAGAGATGGTAAGATGTGAATTGATGAAACTCAGCACTTGTGTAGCAGCTGGTAAAGAGATGCTGCCCCAAGCTCCCTGCCTGCCGTGCTGGTGAGTCCCCGCAGGCCTCCTCTCCACCCATCCTCCCCCCACATGATGGCACCTGTGGTCTGTACCACAGGCTTTCTTGACCCTCTGGCTGCAGGTGGGGCCTGTCCAGTTGAGGTCAGGGAGCAGGAGGAGAATGGAGCTGTGGCATTTCTCTCCCTGGCTTCCTCCCCGTGCTGGTTGTCTCTCTCCCTCAAAGGTCAGTCCTGCCATCCTGTCCACACAGCTCCTTCTATCTCGGAGTTAGATAATTACTCTTTCCTCCAGGCCAGCCCCCTTACAGCTAGGGCCCTGACTGATACATGCCACCACCTCTGCCCCTTCCCCAAGGCCCTTTGGTCCCCCCATCCTACCATTTCCAGCAACTGAATAATTGGCACCTGACACAATGGAGGCCTCCAAATTTCAACTAGGAATAAAGTCGTATGCCCATCACCCCAGAACATATTTTCAGCTACTCTATATTTAAGAACTGTAACATGACAGGTATGGTTGGAGCCCTCTGTGTACCCTTCTCTTGCTCCATTACCCCCACCCTCCCCCAAGGTAACCACCAAGGAGTTGGTGTATCCTTGCAAAGAACTATGTGTCACATGGGTGGACCTAGTGGGTATTATGCTTAGTGAAATAAGTCAGGCAAAGACAAATACTGTATGTTATCACTTATATGTGGAATCTAAAAAATAAAACAAATGAATGAATATAACAAAGCAGAAACAGACTCACAGATATAGAGAACAAATTAGAACAAACCAGTGAGGAGAGGGCATGGGGGGAGGGGCAAGATAGGGATAGGGGATTAAGAGATACAAACTACTATGAATAAAATAAATAAGCTACAAGGACATATTGTACAGCACAGAGAATATAGCCAATATTTTATGATAACTTTAAATGGAGTATAATCTATAAAAATATTGAATCACTATGTTGTACACCTGAAGCTAATATAATACTGTAAATCAACTATACTTCAATAAAAAAAGATGTGTCAGTACTTCTACTACTTATATTCTGTCATTTTCTCACACAAAAAATTTGGTATCCTGTGCATTATTTTGATTTAAAGAACTGCTATTATAATCATGTAATTTGAAACGTGCTTTTTTCACTCAGCTGTACGTTTTCAAGATCTATCCATGTTGATATATAGATCAAATGAATGCATTTTCACTGCTGTGTAGTATTCCTGTTTTATAAACAAACTATTCTCCTGATGACAGACATTTAGTTTATTTCCAGTTTTTAACTTTACAGACACTTTCATTGAACATTCTTGCACTGATCTTCAATGCACTCTTTGCAAGAGGTTCTCTGGGGCAGTCTTTCAAATGTTTTGACCACACCTATAGTAAGAATGCATTTTATAATGTGACTCAAAAAAAAAAAAGGTTTCACGACACAATTCTGACTTTCGCTATGTAACACACTCTGCAATGTTCTATTCTATTTTATTTTGAAAGATGCTGGTCATGACTTAACTAAATTTCATGACCAACAGATGGGTTGCAACATGGTTTGAGAAACACTGCTCTGGGGTATGAACAGAAGCGAAATTTTCTGGCTCTAAAAAATGCTTTGTAGCCAAGAACTTTGCAAAATGCTTTCTAAATGAGTAACATGCTTTGCAAATCATGAAGGGCTCTAGAAACCACAGAGAGTGGAGACATAATCACACAGGAACTCTTCACCTTCCACCGTCACGCCATCAACCTGACTCCTTCCCTTATGATACAGTGTGACACTGTCCCTCTTAAAATCTGACACCCCCCCAACCACGCTCCACATTGTGCATTTGCCTATCCCCTTCTTCTGAAATACCTTTTTCTCTGACTGTTGTCAGTTTCCTTGGCTGGAGTCTCCTTCTCTTCCAGACCTCTAAAGGTTGGAGGGGCTCCAAGGCCTGGAATTTACACACTTTTCTTGAGATATACACTTGTCATGGAGATGTCATTGAGGCCCGAACCTCTGAAAGCCATCCCATGCCAATGATTGTAAAGTCTACATCCCAGCCCTGACTGCTCCGCAGAATCCATACACTTAACAGTGGAAGCCTTATCTGACATCTCTTTGTGGAAATGGCCAAAACTGATCTCTTGATTTCAAAACCTCTCCTCCCACAGTCTTACCCATCTCAGGAATAGCATCACCACCCACCCAGGTGCTTAAGTTAAAATCTTTGAGTCAGCCTTGATTCCTCTCTTTTATCTCACTACCCACACCTAATCCATCAGCAAATCTGTCAGCTCTACTTTCAAAAGATCTAGGACACATACACTTCTGCCCCCTCCATGGCCCCTACCCTGGTTTTGTCCCCCATTGGACCATCACAGCAACCTTCTCCCTGGTCTCCCTGCTCCTCTTCTGTCCCCACAGTCTCTTCCCCCCACCCACAGCTGGAGGGACCCTGTGAACATCTGAGTCAGGTCACATTCCTCCCCTGCTCAGAATCCTCCCTTAGCTCCATCTCATTCAGGTTTAAAGAGTCCTCCCTGCAGCCAACCAGTGCCAGCACATCTGCCCCCCTCACCTCTCAGACTTAAAGTTTTCCTCTCCCCGCCCCCAACAGCCCTCTCCAGCCATACTGGCCTCCTTTGCATCCCTCTTATTCCCACTTTTCAGCCTTTACACTTGTTGTGCCTTTTCCTGGGGATGCCACAACCTCCCCTACCTTCACAGGGTAGCTTTCAGCTCTTGGCTTCAATGTCCTCTTCTGGAAAGACCTTCCCTGACCACCCAATTTACAGGGCTTACTCCACGCATGCTCTCTTGCACACCACCCTGCTCATTTCCTTCAGACCACAGATTATAACCTGAAATTATTTTGTTTCTTTACTTATTTTCATCTGTCCCTCCCCACTGGGCTGTCAGTCTCTGTTTTGCTCACTGCTACACGCAGTATGTGCTCTACGCATATTTCAAATGAATTAAGCATCTTGAAAACTGAAAAGACTTTTTAACTTTGTTACAATTTTTGAAAATTAAAAAGTCCTTAAAAAAAAAAACACCTAACCTTGTCTTTTAAACCATAAAAAAATTGAAAAGCATATTGTAAAATACAAAGATTTGCAAAGAGTCTGGGAATCATACGATGCTTTGGGTTTGGGAAACCATATGATGTTTGGTAAAGGTCAAACATTTAGAAATGAGAATATTGCCATTTTGCAATCTCTAATGAACTAATGTGTCTGGGCATTGAATATCAGTGGTTGCTGGCATCACAAAAGGAGAGATGATGGGACAGGATGTGCCTCTTGATGGACGTATGAAGCACCACAAAGGAAGGTGTTGGCGAAAAATAAAAATAAAAACAAAAACTCCAAACCTGAATCTGATCGAGCTTCTTGACCCAAGTCCCAGTTTACAGGAAATGCAAGGGACAGAGGAACACATTAAATGACACCACAAAGTTGCATCAGCCAGATCAAAACTGTGGGAAACTCCACAACTAGGAGAGCACTATCTAATGACAGCTACGAGCCACATGTGGCTACTGAGCCCTTGAATCATGGCTGGTGCAAAGTGAGATGTGCTGACAGTGTAAAATACACATGGATTTTAAAGACTTAGTATAGGACTTCTCTGGTGGCGCAGTGCTTAAGAATCCGGCTGCCAATGCAGGGGACGCGGGTTCAATCCCTGGTCCGGGCAGATCCCACATGCCGCGGAGCAACTAGGCCCGTGCATCACAACTACTGAGCCTGCCCTCTAGAGCCTGCGAGCCACAACTACTGAAGCCCGCGCGCCTAGAGCCCGTGCTCCGCAACAAGAGAAGCCACCGCAATGAGAAGCCTACGCACAACAACGAAGAGTAGACCCCGCTCGCCACAACTAGAGAAAGCCCGCACGCACCAACGAAGACCCAACACAGCCCAATAAATAAATAAATAAATAAATGTTCCTTTAAAAAAAAAAGACTTAGTATAAAAAAAGAATTTAAAATATCTGATAATTTTTACATTGACTATATGTTGAAATATTATTTTGGTAGAGTAGGTTAAATAAAACATTGTTAAAAATAATTTCACGTGTTTCTTTTTACTTCTTTTTTTAAGTGTAGGTATTAGAAATTTCTTTTTTTAAAAAATATTTATTTACTTATTTTTGGCTCTGTTGGGTCTTAGTTGCAGCACGCGGGATCTTTCCTTGCAGTGCGCGGGCTCTTCGTTGCAGCACGTGGGCTTCTCTCTAGTGGTGTGAGAGCTCCAGAGCGCGTGGGCTCAGTAGCTGCAGTGCGCGGGCTTAGTTGCCCCGTGGCATACGGGATCTTAGTTCCCCCGACCAGGGATCAAACCCGTGTCCCCTACATTGGAAGGTGGATTCTTAACCACTGGACCACCAGGGAAGTCCCAGAAATTTCTTAATTATATGTGTTGCTCTCATTGTATTTCTATCAGGCAGTGCTGCTCTACATGACCAGCAACCCAGGTATCCATCAGATAAACTGCCAGGTAAGGGAAAAGTGATGGAGGGGCAGCAGTAGATAAAAGGAGGTTTAAAGAAATAGCAACCAGGGACTTCCCTGGTAGTGCAGTGGTTAAGAATCTGCCTGCCTATGTAGGGGACACAGGTTCGAACTCTGGTCTGGG
Source organism: Eubalaena glacialis (assembly GCF_028564815.1). NCBI lineage: Eukaryota > Metazoa > Chordata > Mammalia > Artiodactyla > Balaenidae > Eubalaena > Eubalaena glacialis. The sequence goes on along the minus strand of NC_083733.1, from coordinate 55,863,285 downwards.
AAGATCCCACATGTTGTGGAGCAACTAAGTCCATGTGCCACAACTACTGGAGCCTGCACACCGCAACAAAGAGTAGCCCCCGCTCTCCGCAACTGGAGAAAGCCCACGCGTAGCAACGAAGACCCAAAACAGCCAAAAATAAATAAGTAGATAATTTTTTTTTTTAAAAAGGAGAATTTAAGAAATAGCAACCAATAGCACTGGGTGGCCTTGTTTGGATCCTGCTTCAAAGAAATTACAAAAAATTATATGTGGTCTTTAGAAGATCTGGAAAAGTGAACATTGGCCAGACATTTGATGATTTAATGAACTATGGATCTTTTTCATTTTGTCTTTATTGCTTTGTTTTTAGTTAGGAGTGATAATGATATTGTGGTTCGTTAAATAGAAGGAAAGCTTTTAAAGACCATATATTGTACAGTTCCATTTATATGAAGTGTCCAGAATAGGCAAATCTATAGAGACAGAAAGTAGATTAGCTGCCAGGGGCCTGAGTGGGGGAAATGGAAGTGACTGCTAAAGGGTATGGGGTTTCTTTTTGGGGTGATTAAAATGTTCTAATTAGATTGTAGCGATGGTTGCACAATTCTGTGAATATATCAAAAAAACATTAAATTGTACCTTTTAAATGAATTTTAAATAGCATATGAATTATATATTATAGCATATGAATTTTATAGCATATGAATTATATCTCAATAAAGATGTTTTTTAAAAGGAAGTCTTTTAATTTAGAGATAGGTACAAAAACATTTGCTAATAAAAAACAATAAAGAAAACCACAAAATAGTACTACCTAAGAATAAATTAGTAGCCTGAAATGTGTTTTCACCCACCAGGAAGGGCTTTCCAAACTGTAGTAGATGTTTTGGAATCTGCAAAGTACTTATCATTGGAGACATGTTTTGCAGACTGTCAAGAACACTGTCAACCACGAAGAACTTGGGAAACCCTAAAATAATTCTATATATTTGTCTTTTTTTATAAATTTATTTATTTATTCATTTATTTAATTTTTGGATGCATTGGGTCTTCGCTGCTGCACGCGGGTTTTCTCTAGTTGCTGAGAGCGGGGGTTACTCTTTGTTGCAGTGCGCGGGCTTCTCATTGCGGTGGCTTCTGTTGCGGAGCACAGTCTCTAGGCGCGCAGGCTTCAGTAGTTGTGGCACACTGGCTTCAGTAGTTGTGGCTCGCGGGCTCTAGAGTGCAGGCTCAGTAGTTGTGGCACACGGGCTTAGTTGCTCTGCGGCATGTGGGCTATTCCCAGACCAGGGATCAAACCAGTGTCCCCTGCATTGGCAGGCAGATTCTTAACCACTGCGCCACCAGGGAAGCCCTCTATATATTTTTCAGTGCAGATTTACATATGAACGGAAATGCAGAAATAAATGTCCAGAGATATGAACATCAAGAGGATAACTGTGGCAGCCTTTGAAGAGGCGGGGTGAGAGTAGGGTTGGGTGTGGGGACCAAAGATAACCTCAACCATAGCTATAAGTTCTGAATTTCTCTACAAAAGGACTGTATCCCTGTATTTTCTATTCTGTTAAAAATTAATAAGATATTTTAAATGATTTTCTACATAAAAATCAAGTCTTATGCATGGCCAACCCTCTCCCCCCAAAGCCAACCAGCCAACCAACCAACCAACCAACCAACCAACCAACAAAACAAACCACCATAAGCAAAGTCAAAAGACAAATGATGAACTAGAAAAAAGAAGTACACCTCATATCACTAACAAAGTTATAATCAGCCAAATATAGAAATCAAGAAGAAAAACACCAACATCCCAATAGAAAAGTAAGCCAAAGACATGGTCAGTTCACTGAACAAGTAATACAAAAGAAGTAACATGAAAAGATGCCTAATTACACTCGTAACAGGAGAAATGTGAATTAAAACTGCACTCAATACCCTTTTTCACCTATCAGATTGGCAAAAATCCAAATATTTGACAATGCGGTCTGGTGGTGAGGCTGTGGGAAAACAGGCAGTCTCACATTTTGCTAATGAAAAGGAAAAATGCAGGGCAAGATCTGTCCAAATGACAAATGCATTTACCCTTTAACCCAGCAATCCCACTTTTGGAAGTTTACCTTTAGATATAACTGCACGTACAAAATGATGTACATACAAAGGTAATTGTTCTAGCCAGCATTGCTAGTGACCCATATGGAGCCTTCCTCAACACTCTTACTTCCATCTGCTGGAAATCAGCAGTACAAATTTACAATATCTGTCCTAAAAACGGCACCTTTGTACAGTGCACAACTTGCACAACTATCCATGGCCGCCCTAATGACAGCATGTGTTGTAATGGCAAAAGACTGGGAAAAAGTGAGTGTCCATCAACAGGGAATAATCAAATAAACCATAATATATACACAAAGTGGAGTACTGGATACCTATAAAAAATAATCAGGACACTCCCTATATCTCTAGAATATATTGTTAAGTGATACAGGCCAATGTATATAGCTTATTACCTATTATGTAAGAAAAGAGGAAAATAATACCTGGAGAAAATGATAGAAGGATACAAAAGAAACTAATGTTTACTCACAGCAGTGGGGGTGAAGGAAGCGTAGGTTGAGAAAGGGGTGGGAATGAGACTTCTCACACTTCATACTTTGTTATATTTTACTCTAAAAATTATGTGAATGTATTATTTATTCAAAAAATAAAGCCAATGCACTTTTAAAGTTACAGATTGTTTGTAACTTTGTGAAACAGATATTGAGCTACAAAATGTTGTGTACATGACATCAAATCTTGTGATCTGTGAAACCCTGAATAGTCAGGAGGGATCTTTACCCATTTTTTAAAAATTCACCTTATAACTGAAAGTCTGTACCCTTTCACCAACCTCTCCCTTTTTCCACCACCTCCCAGCTTATGGAAACCACTCACTTTTCTACTCTCTGTTTCTGAGTTTGACTTTTATTTTTAGATTTCACATAAGTGATACCACGCAGTATTTGTCTTTCGCTGGCTGGCTTATTTCACTTAGCGTAATGCCCTCCAGGTTCATCCATGTTGCTGCAAATGACAAGATTTCCAGCCTTATCCAAGGCTGAATGATATTTCACACACACACATACACACATACCACATCTTCTTTATCCATTCATCCATTGACAGATACTTAGGTTGTTTTCACACCTTGGCTATTGTGAATAATGCTGCAATTAATGTGAGAGTGCAAACATCGCTTTGCAATTATAGTTTCATTTCCTTTGGATAGATACCCAGAAATGGGATTCCTGGGTCCTACTGTAGTTCTGTTTTTAATTTCCTGAGGAACTTCCATTCTGTTTTCCATAGTGGTTGCACCAGTTTACATTCCCACCAACAATGGACAAAGATTCCCTTTTCTCTACATCCTTGCCACACTTGTTATCTCTTGTTTTTTTGATAACACCCATCCTAACAGGTGTGAGGTGATATCTCACTGTGGTTTTGATTTGCACTTTCCTGATGATTAGTGATATTTAGCACCTTTTCTTGTACCTGTTGGCCATTTGTATGTCTTCTTTGGAAAAATGTCTATTCAGGTCCTTTGCCCATTTTTAAATTGGGTTATTGGTTTTATTGCTTTTGAGCTATAATGACTTCTTTGTGTATTTTGGATATTAACCCCGTATCAAATATGTGGTTGGCAAATATTTTCTTCCATTCCGTAAGTTGCCTTTTTTTTTTGTCGATGGTTTCCTTTGCTGAGTAGAGTCATTTTAAAATTATAAATGATGGGACTTTAGCTCCTGCATCGTCTTTTTTGGTTCTCTTGCAGTCCCTACTGAGACTCTCACCCTAACCTGCCAGTCTTGAGAGTTGAGCTGGGACTCCCCAGAGAGGGCCTGGCACCCAGGAGGTGCTCATTGACTGTTTATGAGGCTAGATTAGTGGATGATCTGGAGGCAGTGTACTCTGGAGCCAGACTGCCTGAGTTCTAATCCCAGCTTTGTTACTTATCAGTTGTGTGACCTTAAGCACAGCACTTTAACCTTCCTGTGCCTCAGTTTCCACTTCTGCAAAATGGGAATAAAAAATAGTCCTTACTGGGACTTCCCTGGTGGTCCGGTGGTTAAGAATCCGCCAATGCAGGGGACACGGGTTCGAGCCCTGGTCCAGGAAGATCCCACATGCCGCAGAGCAACTAAGCCCGTGTGCCACAACTACTGAGTCTGCGCTCTAGAGCCCATGAGCCGCAACTACTGAAGCCCACACGCCTAGAGCCTGTGGTCCACAACAAGAGAAGCCACCACAGTGAGAAGCCCGCGCCCCGCAACAAAGAGTAGCCCCCGCTCACCGCAACTAGAGAAAGCCCGCGCGCAGCAACGAAGACCCAACGCAGCCAAAAAAAAAAAAAAGTCCTTACTACCTAAGGGTTACTGTAAATTAACATTCATTTACACACAGGACCTAGCACAGAGTGAGAACATGATACATATTAGCTCTTCTTCCTGAAGGTGCAGGGCTCAGGGACAGCGATGTTTAAGAGGCTGCGAGGGCGACAGGAATAAATACGCAGACCTACTAGAGAATGGACTTGAGGACACGGGGAGGGGGAAGGGTAAGCTGGGACAAAGTGAGAGAGTGGCATGAACACATATACACTACCAAATGTAAAATAGATAGCTAGTGGGAAGCAGCCGCATAGCACAGGGAGATCAGCTCAGTGCTTTGTGACCACCTAGAGGGGTGGGATAGGGAGGGTGGGAGGGAGGGAGATGCAAGAGGGAGGAGATATGGGGATATATGTATATGTATAGCTGATTCACTTTGTTATAAAGCAGAAACTAACACACCATTGTAAAGCAATTATACTCCAATAAAGATGTTAAAAAAAAAAAAAAGAGGCTGCGAGGGATTGGCAGGGAAGGTGGGGGTCCCAGGAATGCGTGGCACAGACGCCCAGGGGAGCAAGGCATTGCCGAGGGGGAGGAAATGGCCGACTGTGGCAAACGCTGCCAAGATGACAAGTCAGAGGAGAGATTTAGGGTGAACAGATCACTGATGATCTTAGCTGGCGTAGTTTCAGGAGAGTGACAGGGACAGAAGCCCCGAATCAGGGAAGGAGTGGGAGGTGAGAAAGGAGTGAGCGAGGGTAGATAGCTCTTGGGAGGCGTGGCTGAGAAGCGGGGAGAGAGAGAGGCAGGGAGGCTCTCAGAGGACAACTGGGAGGCATGGGGCACTTTGTATTCAATTCAGAAGACCCTGGGTTTATTTAAATGCTGACGGACAACAGTGATTGCAATCCCTAGAATAAAATAAAAAGCCATGAGTCTATACCCATACAAATGAATGAATGAACGAATGAACGAACAAACAAACAAATAAATAAATGGAGGAGAAGGGAAAAACTCTTCCTTACAGTAAAATGGTACCTAATGTGTGGAGAAAAGGGAACCCTCTTACACTGTTGGTGGGAATGTAAATTGATGCAGCCACTGTGGAAAACAGTATGGAGGATCCTCAAAGAACTAAAAATAGAGTTGCCATATGATCCAGCAATCCTACTCCTGGGCATACACCCAGACAAAACTATATTTCAAAAAGATACATGCACCCCTATGTTCATAGCAGCACTATTTACAATAGCCAGGACATGGAAACAACCTAAATGTCCATTGACAGATGAATGGATAAAGAAGATGTGGTCCAAATATACAGTGGAATATTACTCAGCCATAAAAAAGAATAAAATAATGACATTTGCAGCAACATGGATGGACCTAGAGATGATCATACTAAGCAAACTAAGTCAGAAAGAGAAAGACAAATACCATATGATAGCACTTATGTGTGAATCTAAAATGTGACACAAATGAACATATCTATGAAACAGAAACAGACTCACAGATATAGAGAACAGACTTGTGGTTGCCAAGGGAGAGGGGGAGGTGGGGGAGGGAAGGATTGGTAGTTTGGGATTAGCAGATCCAAACTATTACATGTAGGATGGATAAACAACAAGGTCCTACTCTACAGCACAGGGAACTATACTCAATATCCTGTGGTGATCAACCATAATGGAAAAGAATATGAAAAAGAATATATATATATGTATAACCGACTCACTTTGCTATACTGTAGAAATTAACACAACATTTTACTGCAGTACGGCAAGTCAACCATACTGCAATAAAGTGAAAAAAGGTACCTAGTAAAGGTAAAGGGTACAGGGAAATTAGAAAACCACCATTTATCAACTGCCATAGTAATAATCGTTGAGACAAGTATCACTGATAGATGCTAACCCTGAGAGGGTGTGCAGGACATTTACATAGTCTCAAAGCACATCTTCACAAGATACCAAGGGGAACGATAGTATCATTACAGTGGAGACTCTGGTAAACACCATCTTCACCAAGTGACCAAGCTAACACCAACTGTAATGGGAAGAACCAACATCACATGCCTCCTGATACGATGCACTGAGAAAGACATAGCCCTCCTCTGATATTCCTGCCAAAGGCGTATAACCTGAATTGAATCACAAGGAAAACTCAGACAAACCCACACTGAGGGCCATCCTATAAAACAACTGGCCTCTATTTTTCAAAAATATCAAGATCATAAGAGGCAAAGACAGATCAAGGAAGGGTTCCAGATTGAAGGGAGCTAAAGAGACAGGATGCCTAAATGCAATCCCTGATCCTGGACTGGATTCTTGACAAGGAAAAAAATTTCTTCAAGAGCAAAAACTGAATAAAGTCTGTAGATAGCAGGATTGTCTCAGTGTTGGTTTCCTGATTTGCATAATTGTTTTGTGGTTATGTAAGGGAATGAACTTGTTCTCAGGAGATACACACTGAAGTATTTAGAGGTAAAGAGGAATCATGATAGAGCAAATGAGGTAAAAATTTAACATTTGGGGGACTTCCCTGGTGGTCCAGTGGCTGAGACTCCGAGCTCCCAATGCAGGGGGCCCTGGTCAGGGAACTAGATCCCACACGCCGCAACTAAGAGCCCGCATGCCGCAATTAAAGATCCCATATGCTGCAACTAAAAGATCCCGCACACCGCAACGAAGACCCTTGTGCTGCAACTAAGACCCAGCACAGCCAAATAAATAAATAAATAAATAAAAAGTTAACATTTGGACAATCCGGGTGAAAAGGTATTCAGAAATTTTATGTACTGTTCCTGCAACTCCTCCATAAGATTGAAGTTATTTCAGAAGAAAAATTTAACAAAATGGTGATGGAAAAGATCTGGCAGTAATAACAGTAATAATAATAGGTAACATCTCTTGTACTCTCCTGTGTTCCAGGCACTGTCCAGGCTCTGTTCACCCACTGCCTAACCTCAAAGCAGTCCTGTGAAACAGTTAATGATATTATCTTAGCCCCATTTCACAGAAGAGCCTGAGGCTTAGAGCGGATGAGTGGCTTACCTGGGGTGGAAGGGTTGGCAGAGGCAGGTGAGTGGGCTCCTGGACAGAGCTGGTTCCTGCATTTCCCTCCTAACAGCCTCATTATTTAGACCTGCAGTGGTCGTTAGTGACTGCCTCTCCCATTAGTCTATAAGCCCGATGAGGGCAGGGCTGTGTCTGTCTCAGTCATTGCTGTGTCCATGGTACCAGCACAGAGCCCAACACAGAGGAGAAACCCAATAGATGTTTATCAACTGAATAACTGATATCTATTTATAATAATGATAATATTATGATTGTTAATAATGATAATAGAAATAAGGTTCTCATTTGTGTTAATGCATTTCGTCTTCAAAACAAGTCCAAGGATGATAATTTATTTTATTCCCATTTTACAGATAAGGAAACTGAGGCATCCAGAGAAGTCTCTTGCTTACAGCAGGCAGCCAGGAAGGGCATGACTGGCACTTGGCACCCCACCCATCCGCCTTCCAGTACTCACCTTCTGGAAGTCCTTCTTGGAGATGAGGCCACGGGGATCAGTGACATAGTCCTGGAAGGCCTCAGAGCCCACAATGTCCTTGAGTTTCAGGAACATGTCGAAGAACTTGAGGATCATCTCCACGTTGGATGAGGATTCCACAAGCATGTCCACCATCTGCCGGGCAATCATGCCGTTCACCACGTTCCCTGCAGGCAGCCCCAGGTCAGTGTGGCTCAACAGAGCCTCCTTTCTGGATCCCCATTGGGCTTGCCTCCCTCTCCAGCTCAGGAGCCACCAGGATCCACTGTGCTGGTGGAAGCTTCCCTGGCCAGCTCCTGTACCTCCCCTCAGAGGGCAAGGGTCACTTTCTGATCTGCCTCAGCATCAGGTGTGAACCTGGCTGATTCTGTCTATGTCCTCCTCCCCCAATAGCTGGGGGAGTCATCAACAAAGATAACAATGGCATAAACTAATGGCGGGTCCAGATGCCATGCCAAGTGCTGCACTGACACGACCTCATCTTTGTAAGGAACGTGTGTCACTATTCATTTTTATAGATGAGGAAACAGACTCAGAGAAAGTCTCAAACTCAGGGTTACACAGCCAGTAAGGGGGTGGGGAGGACTTGAATCCAGAGCTGCATGACCTCAGAGCTCACACCACCTAAGCCTTCCACTAGCCCACAGAGGCCAGGCAGGTCCATAGATGAGTGAGGTAGGCCAAAGACAAGACAAAAGGGAGAGGTGAAGACTGTGGTAAACTGGGACCCCACACCCCCTCTAAAGCAAACTGGCTCCAACTTTTTTTTTTAACAGAATTTTATTTATATTTATATTTATTCATTTATTTTTTGGCTGTGCCACACAGCTTGCGGGATCTTAGTTCTGCCACCAGGGACTGAACCTGGGCCACAGCAGTGAAAACCCCAAATCCTAACCACTGGACCACCAGGGAACTCCCTAAACTGGCTCCAGCTTCTTTTTGTACCTTTCAATTTTCATATAACTTCAAATTTACATGTAGTTCACAAGAATAGTGCAAAGGGACCCTCATGTATTCCAGATTCATCAATTGTTTACATTTTGCCATGTTTGCTTTATAATACCTCTCCCTCTCTATTTTTTTTCACTGAACCATTAAGGACTAAGCTGTAGACATGAGGCCTTTTTACCCCTAAACATTTCCACATATATATTCTTAAAGATGAGGACATTCTCTTATATAATCATAGTGCAGTCATCAAAATCAGATTGAACACTGATATGACAGTTATTTAATCCAGTTCAGCTGATTTTTCCCATGTGAGAATGTGGACGCATGGTCACCGAATCTTTCAATTTTTCAAGAAAAATGTTTAAAGGGATTTTTGATTTTTAAATCTGATTTTTAAAAAATTAATTGATTATTTTTGGCTGCGTTGGGTCTTTGTTGCTGTGCGCGGGCTTTCTCTAGTTGCGGTGAGGGGGGGCTACTCTTCCTTGTGGTGTGCGGGCTTCTCCTTGCGGTGGCTTCTCCTGTTGCGGAGCATGGGCTCTAGGTGCACGGGCTCAGTAGTTGTGGCTCGCGGGCTCTAGAGCGCAGGCTCAGAAGTTGTGGCGCACAGGCTCAGTTGCTCCGCGGCATGTGGGATCTTCCCGGACCAGGGCTCGAACCCGTGTCCCCTGCATTGGCAGGCGGATTCTTAACCAGTGTGCCACCAGGGAAGTCCCTTTAAATCTGATTTTTAAAAGCTGATGACTAGTTACCAAAAATTTAAAACATTGTAGGAGGATTATTCATTGCAACATGGTTTGTAATAGCAAAATATTTTTTAAGAACCTTGAATGTCCATTGATAGGGGTGTGGTTAAATGAATCACTGTATCGCCACGCAATTAGTACTATGCAGCCATATAAAAGAATGAGGATGCTGTTATGAACCTCTATAGAAAAAAGTCTTTGTCTACAAGTTAAATAATTTTATTAATTAGTAATAAATTATGGTTGTTTTAAATCACTACGTTTTGGGGATATTTGTTAGGCAGCAAGAGCTAACTGACATATTCAGCAAATAAATAAATAAATAAATAAATAAATATTCAGTGCATAAATTTTAGAAAGTGTCCAGGCCACCCACTTAATTAAGATTTCTCTGGTGATTCAATAAATTACTATATCTACAGTCAGGACCTGGCACATAATAAGTGCCCAATAAGTGTTTGCTGAGCTTCTTATAGCAACTTGAATGCATTGACCCTCACATGATATCAGATGGGGTTGAAGGTTAGGCTCTCCTGGGTCTCAGAGGGCCATTTTCAGGATCATCTGAACATTTGTACCCTCCCCTTACCCCCACCCACTATGAGTTTACCTTCTAGTAGTGACAGCAACATCACCACCATGTCCTTCTGTAGATCCAGCAGCTCCTTCAACAGCTCGATCTGGCTCGAGTCCTAGAGACCCCACATCCCAGCTTTGTGAAGGCTCTTCTCAGCAGAGACGCCTCCCACACCTCCAGCTGCTTCCACCCACCCAGCAGGCCCTAAGACCCCTTTTCTTTCCCCCTCTTACCTCCGAGGGGACCCGAGTCCAGACATGTTCCTCGGAAGCAGGGGAAAAGGCAGAGAGACAAGACTGTGGGGTGGGATTGGCACTTTGGGGGAAGTGGGCCCAACAGGTGATGTGTAAGGACAAGGGCTGGCAGACAAGGAGGACCGGGAGGAGTATGGGGATCTGAGAGCAGATGCTTGGAACCAAGAGAGACAGAGACGGACAGGGGCAAATGCTGGGGACAGTGACACAGATCTGGGAAGGGATGAGAGTTCAGCACTGCGCCTGGCCTATGGTGGGTGCTTGACACATGTTTGTTGAATGAATGTGTGACAGAAAAAGTGGGACTCTGGGTTCAGGAAGAAGGCTGTGGGACACAGCTATGTGCTTTCTGGTAAGCCATTTGGGAAGAATGGCTCTCCTGTCACAGTGTCTCATGCAGGGCCCACAAAAGTCTCCAACATGGTCAAAGTTCTGCCCCATGGTCCCTATTTGTATTAGGTTGAGCTACATAAAATTGCCAGTCTTCAGTCATTTCTCACCAACAAAGTGGTAATTTCATATGGTTCTACCTAATGAAATGGAGGAAGGGGAAGGGTACCAGATAAATGGGATGTAAGGCTCCTTCTACCCCATGCTAGTTCTAGAGTTGCTGATTCTAATCCTAACACATTTCCACAGTTCCAAAGCTCTGCATTCTGACTCTAAGATTCCAACATTCCAGGATCTCAAGATCCTAAGATGGGTGAGTCCTGTGGTGTGTGCCTGTCCATGATGTAGCCCCTTGATTCTCTCAACAATCCCACTCTCAGAGCATATGGGACTAACCCCATCTTCCGGGTTGTAGGGGTGGGTATATAACCAGGACTGGCCAATCAGAGCTTTCTTTCCCCTGGCCAGGGTGATTGGTTCAGGAATGGGCATGTGACCTAGTAGTCCAATAAGAGAATATGGCCGATCTTTTCCTGGATCTAAAGAGGTGTTCTCTTCCCTCTGGAGCTGTTAGTGGAGCTCATGAAAGCCCAGGGCATCATTTTCCCAGCCTGTGGGGAGCACCTGCTTGAGAAGGAAGCTAGAGAGGAGAGGGACATTTCTACTAACAGCACTATAGGCCCTGGATCTGATCTGTGATGTGAACTGATAAATTCTTTTCTTTTTATTCTTTTTTTGTAAGCTACCACTTTGAATTGGATTTCTAGCCCTTGCAATTTAACCTAGACTACGGCTGAGGAATTAATTCTGCAGGATTTGAAACTCTACACTAAGATACCAATATCCTCTAGAATTTTAAGATTACATCAACAGGCCCACTTGAACTCACTGACACTAAGAAATTGCATTCTTAAGTTCAACTCCTTTCAAAAGGTCAGATGACACCAGACAGGGTTTCTGCCAGCCCCTGTGGCGCCTTTGAGTAAATTAGAAAAAGGCTTCCCTTCTTCAAGACTCTTTCCTGTTGGGAAATTATAATATACAGAATATTGCCATCTGCTGGAAAACTACTGTAATAAATACACCGATATATGTATGATGTCTAGGATGTGGATGGTGCCGTTTCAGATGCTGGGCCCTGCTGCAGCGCATATGGCAGCCTTGAATATGTTTACCAGACAGAAGCAGAGCAAATGGATAAGGTGTTTGTGAGGCATTGACAAGGCTGCAAAGGGGCGGGGGTGGTGGGGAAAAGGGGAGCACGAAGACGCTAGAGATGGGAGACGGGGCTCGACAGGGACCTTACATCATGGATGCCCTGGATAGATGTCATCTGCCGCAAGCAGAATAAAGAAGCAAAACACCCCTTCAGCCCCAGGCCCAGATCTAGAAGCCTACCCTCATCCTATCCCTAGGCCTGTCCGAATCTGGGTGACCTCATCAGAGAGGAAAGAACACCAACCAATCATAGAGGAGCTCTGGACCAGAGCGGGCGGGTCCCAAACGTCAGACCAAGGGAACTGTAGATGGATAACCAGCCGATTGGCGGTGGCAGAGGAGGAGGCGGGGTCATGGAGAGAGCCAATCCAGAAGAAAGATGGATTTGGCCACGGAGAGGGACCAGTCTGCAACCTGCCGGGAGCACTGGGGTGCGACACGGACCGATGGGACAAAACTCGGAAACGTGCCAGTTGGGGGACGCCTGGAAGCAGTTGGATGAAGAACAGAGAGGCCCGAACCTGAGCGAGCTTCATCATCATGTGGGCAAACACGTGCAGGAATCCCACCACGGCGTCCCAGAGGCGGCTGTGCGCTAGACTCTGCTGGTTCCCGGTGCAGGGCCCCTGTGGGGCAGAGAGAGGCTCTACGTGAGCACGAGGCAGGGCGCGGGATGCGGAACTGCCCCGCCCCGCCCCAGTGGGCGAGCCCTACCTGAATGTATTCGGTGAGGCTGTTGAACACCTGTTTAGCCACCGACATGGCCTTGGAAAAGTTCCTCTTGCCCTGCTCCTCAATGACATCCTTGCCCGAGTAGTACCAGTAGAAGTCGCTGATGGATTCCTGGGGGGCAGACACAGTGTGAGGGGCTGCTGGTGCCAACCATGGCCCAACAGACCCCGACCCGGGTCACACCTGGACGGCCTCACATCCTCACCTGAAGCCGCAGGAGGTAGTCCACAGTACAGATGATGATGTTAATAGTGGTTGTATTCCCTGTCTGTGTCCGTAGGTAGTTTTGGAAATCTAGGGAGATGAAAAGTCACTCATTTATTGAGCACCTGCCATGTGCTAGGGGAGGTGCACAGGGAGTCCTTTATTCATTTATGCAATAAATGTTTATTGAGGGCCTATTGTATGCCGGAAGGCATATCATCATTAATTTACTTAATAACTCTTTATCAGTACCTACTATGTGTTAGGGGAAGATGGAGGATCATTTATCCATTTGTCTAATAAATATTTATTGAGGGCCTACTATGTGCCAGATGTGGTGGAGGGCCAGTCATTTACTCATTTTTTCCCCCAAAATATTTATTGAGCACCTACAATGTAGCAGGGGGAAATGGAGATTCAGCCTTTGTTTGTTCACAAAAGTTTTTTACTGAATGCCTACTATGTGCTGGGGAGATCGGAGATAGGTTATTTATTCATTCATTTATCCAAAAAATATTTATTGACCACCTACCAAGAACCAGAGGAGATAAATAAGCATTTGTTATTTATTTGTTCATTTATTCAATATATATTTATTGAGCATATACTATATGCTAACGGGAGATGAAGATTGGTCACATACTTTGATACTACAAATTTCCTGAGCATTTATTATGTGCCCTGGAGATACAGCAGTAAAAGAAAACAAAGTCCCTGCCCTTGTGAAGTTTATATTATCATGTAGTAATTTTTCAGTCTTTTCTAACTGCAACCTACAGTAGGAAATCCAGTACATATTTACACTGAGACCCAGTATGCGTGTCTAATCTGAAATTACATCCACATATACCCGAAATAGAAGTTTCACATACCCTTACTATGTGCCATACATTCTGCTATTTTCTGTCCTGTACTCGTCTAGTTAACTACAAATGAATTCTGAACTCAACCCACTAAATGTGTAGTTCTCAACCTCCCAACCCTGGCTGCACATTAGAACCACCTGGAGGATTTTAAATATCCCAGTGCTCAGACCCCATCTGAGACCAATTAAATTAGAATATCTGCGTGAAACCTGATCTTTAGTGTCTTGTAAAGCTCCCCAGGCATACCAATGCGCAATTAGGAATGAGAACCTCTGCGATAAACTTGATTCACAACCCTCTGGTGAGTTGGTTCCCATTATGAAAAACATTGTTCTATGGCAGAAAGCTGATAACTGTTAGAGCTGAGTGATGGCTTCTTGGGGGCTTATTATACCATTCTCTCTACTTCAGTGTGTGGTTGAGAAGTTCTGGAATAATAATGATGATGATGATAAAGGTTGTGATGGGGGAAGCTCAGGGGGTTGGAGGAGCCCAGAGGAGATGCCTGACCCAGACAAGGTGGTCAGGGAGGGCTTCTTGGAGGAGGGGACCTATGACCTGAAAGATAAGTAGGAGTTGACTGCACAAATTCCTTGCTGTGTGACCTCAGGCAAGTTATTGAACCTCTCTGTGTGGCAGACTGTGCCTCGGTTCCCCCATATATAACACGGTGGTCACAATAGGCCCTACTTTAAAGAGTTTGGTGAGGTTTTAATGCTTTAGCATATATAATGAATTGAGGACAGAACCTGGTACATAAGTGCTCAATAAACAATAGCTGTTCTTAAAGGGCCTTAAAGAGAGTGCTGAGGTTAAGAGCTGCACTTTGGAGCAGTGACTCTCAAAACATGGGCCCAGACCAGCAGCGTCAGCATCTTCCGGAAGGAAACCTGTTAGAAATGCAAATTCCTGGGCTCCGCCCCAGAATTACTAAATCGGAAAATCTGGGATGGGGTCCAAAAGTCTAGTTTAACAAGGCCTCCTGGTGATTCTTAGGTACGCTTGAGTTTGAGAACAACCTCTGTAGACTCATTTGCCAAATGACCAATTCATCAAATTATCAAGGCAATGAAAACAAGCTTCAGTTAAATCCTTTTGATGTTATAGCAATGTCATGTTGCCCAGGATGGCTTCAACAGCCCTTGAAAGTTTTTTTCTCCCAAAGTTTTACTTCCACCTGATTTCCCTATAGCCACTTCACAATCACTATATCAGGCTGAATGTCCATTTTGCCTGGTTTCACATTACAGATGAAAAGTATACTCAGATATTCAAGATTTTATAAGCAAATGGACAGGCTTTCCCATCAACCCTGTTTTCTAATTCCTTTTTCTGTGTTCATTTAAATCAGACTGTATGCCTAAATGGTTAATACGGCTCCCCGGCTTTTGTCTGCTCTGAATGGCACTGAATACTCAAGACATGCAAGGCCTGAGATTTGAAAGATATTTCAAATATTTATTCGACTGGGCTGGTTAATGAATCCACAAATTTGGGCAGAGGACCAGATTGCAAATTTGGTGGGAGAGAGAAATCCCACCATAAGAACATTCTCATTTCCAAAAAGTCATAGACCTAGGGAATAAAATTCATTCTAAGCCCCAAAGACTGATTCCACCTTTGTTAAAGAAAGAAAACCCCAGTCACATGGCACAAAGGTATTTAATAAACCTTGAAGAAAAACTAGCTGTGGACATAAGATTTTATGATAATACAAAACAATGGATCATGCTTTATCCTTTGTTGAAAAGAAAAAAGTGAAGATTAAAGATGTTTACCTTAAAGAACACTAGCCAAGTGGGGTGCGGGTTCTATGGAGGTTAGATTTATAATTACTCCCATTCTTGTCGTGAAGGTTAACTTCTGGGCAGTCTGTGGTTTCTTATCACCCACTAAGTGTTATAACCACAACCGTGAGACTGTACATGTTTGTCATAGGAAACTGCGTCGGGTACAATGTTTACTGTTCAGAATTTCAACTATTCCTTTAACGTTGTAAGCTGTGTGCCACACGAGGTTATATTTTCTCACCAATGATGTATTTAATTACCTTGCTGTGTCATCCTTGATCTGGTTATATTGCCTGAACCAGAACAAAAGTTGTGAAAACTCAAACTTGTTTAAGTTAGGAAAGAGTCTGTAGGCCTTCCTCGTGGCCAAGTATTTTATAAGCAAAATTAATAGGTGGTTCTAATAGATTCATTTAAAAATGCCAGGCAAATTTTCCCTCTACAGACCCAGAGTATGGCAATCTACCACATTTACTGAACTTTGGCAGCTGCTGCAAAATGCCTGTGGAAAAATGGCATGTGGCGAATTGCTCATTTGTGAAAATTGATTTTGGGCCAAATTGGGTTTTGGCAGATTGCTTTTGGGGAATTGGACTGGCTAGAGGAGGTGAAAGTGAAGCAAAGTGGCTAGGCTCCAGACATTCAAGAGCGATTTAGGAAGGTGGGCAGGCAGCACTTGACACTGGCTGAAAGTAAAGAATGAACGACAATGGGATTGAGGACAAGGCCTGGATGGGGGGATTGAGGCCATCACTGATAAAGGGAAGAGGAGACTGGAGATTAACTCAGGCAACCCTTCCAGACCGACTCCAAACCCTGGCCTTCTCTCTATGTCACCCACCCCTCCTCCTCACCATTATTGTGCCCCTCGCAGAGCAATTGCAGGAATCGGAACAGGTCTTGGGTGAATTCATCATCTGCCATGACCTTCTCTCCTGGGTGGAAGAGGGGGGGAAAGGGCCAGAAGGGATCAGATGCGCCAGGACACAGCACGCATGCACATGGCCCATGCACACTGCACACGCATGCAGAAAGCATGGGGCGCGCAGGGAGGAGCAGCCACCACTTTAAAGACAGCATGAGGTCCACGGGCATCCATGACACCAGAGTCCAGGACATCAGCAGATGGAAACTGAGGTGCCCTGAGTTATGAAGCTGGGGCCTCAAGTGTCTGTCTACAATATCAGTGTCCCTTTGATGTCACCACCTGTGTGACAGCTGGGAGTGTCTGTCGACCTAGCAGAGGTTCGGGCTGCTGTTACCTCCCTCAGCCCCCCTCTAGGACAGCGTGGGGCGGTTAATGGATTATGGGGGTCAGAGTCACTTTCACGCAAAGGCTCTGAGCAGGAGGGGATTGAGCAGGGGGATGGGAATCCAAAGCCAGCCAATTGGCTCTGATGTCTTGAAAGCAGCCAATCCAGGAGAAGCAGAGGAGGAGGCGTGTAAACATGGGCCAATCAGAACGGGTATCTGAAAGAAGCCAATCACTGTGGGCTGTAGGGGAGGGAAGGCTAGATAGTGAAGGTTCGGGCCAACCAGAGCAGGCGCAGAGGAGGCACGCACACCAATCAGAGTGGCTGCTTGGGGGCAACCAATCTGGTTGGTGGATGGGAGCCGCAGACTCGATCATTATGGGGTCGCGGGGGCAGAGAGCAGGGCAGGTGGGAGAGGGGTTCACCCCACCTCGGGACTGAGAATCTGGGTCTGGAAGTCCGAGAACATCCAGCTGGAAAGGGATCTTTGCCATCTTCTCTAGCTTCTATTTTACACATGGGGAAACTGAGGCTTACGGAAGGTAAGAGTCCCATGTGTTGTTAGTGGCTAATCTGGGACCCGAATCTTGGTCTCTGGACCCCTGATCTCGAGACTTTCCTCGGGCATGGACCCTCCCTCCCCTGGATGACCCAAATCCTCAGCCCCCAGGTGGAGGGGATGGTTCGGGGTTAGAAGGAAGGGGTGGCAGTAGCACAGCACGGGAAATGGACTAGGGGAATTACCGTTCTGGCGGTTGATGACTGGGGCAGCCAACAGGATGAGAGGAAGAAGCAGAAGAAAAGAGGGAAAAAGAAAGGCAGAAGGGGACAGAGAGACAGACAGAAAAACACACACAGAGACATGGTCAGGGATGAAGGCACAGACACAGAGAGAGAAACAACCCACAGAGAGAGAGAGCGACAAGGAGCAAGGAAGCAAAGAAGAGAACAAGAAGAGGGTAAAAGCAGAGAGGAAGAAAGAAGAGGGAAGAGAAAGAGAGAGATGGGTAGGTACAGGTGGAGAGGCAGGAGGCGAGGATCAGGGCAGAAAGGTTAGGCACGTCACAACACGGCAAAGAGGAGACGCGATTAACTCAGATTAGGGACATTAATGAGAGAACAGCAAGCAGGGCTGGAGACTTGGGGCATGTGGAGGGTAGGGTCCATGTGGTGATGGGTGAGAGAACACAGAAGGACACCCAGGGGTGGGACCATGGGGAGGGAGACTCTGGAGGAATGGGGGGGGCAGAACTGGGGACCACTGCAGGGGGGAAACCTGGGCATGCTCTTGGGGAGGGAAGGTGTCTTGGTGGAAGGGAGCTCTGGGCAATTGGGGGGGAGGGGGGTGGATCCTGAAAGAAGGGGATGCCCCAGGGAGAGGGAAGCCCAAGAAGGCCTCACCGGTTCCATCCTCATTCACCATGCCCAGCCCCTCTGCCTTGTTCTGTCTCTCGAAGGCATTGAGATCCAGGACACTGAGGGAAAGAAAGGAAAGATGGTGAAGATGTGCTGAGGCCTCTGCCCTCCTCTCTTCCAGAGACTGGTAGCTCCCCCACGGTGGAGGGTGGTGAGCCATCGTAAACCATGAGTGAGCTGAAATCAAGAGGAAGCAGAAACCAAGAGCTGAGAGAAGCTATGCAGTGGCAGCTGTGAGGTCAGGTGGGGCAAGGATGAAATGTATAAAAGTTGAAATCAGAAGGAAACAGAAACCATCAATTAGCAAAAGCTTCAGAGAGGCAGTGAAAGTCAGTCAACCGCAAGAGGAGAACAAAGGCAGACAGTAGTGGAGCCACACGAATAGGGGTCATCGGAAAGAGCCCCAAGTCCCTGCTGCCTGAGTGTCCCTTGAAGACTCAACAACCTTCCGGCTCCAGCTGTCTGGATCCTTAATACAACCCGTTCTTAAAGTCTGTGGCATTTTGCCTCCCTTATTGTTCCATGTGAATCCTTATAATAAACTCCCTATTATTTGAGCTGGTCTGAGTGTGTCTCTGTTCCTGGAACCAAGAGAACAGACCTGGAACCGGAGGTGGTACGAGGACTGGGGGCTCAGCCACACCAAGCAGCTTCACTAAAGATGTGCACTAGAGCCCACCTGCAGGTTTGCATCAGTGCCTGGATACTCTGGAAGAAGCCAACTTCCTTCTTGTCCTTCAGGTAATCCAGCATTTTCTGCAGAGGGGGTGGGAGTGGAGGGGGAACTGGGGGTCGCACAGGAACCTCCCACCCCTCCCAGCTCCCCTCCCAAGTCCCTTCGCCCATTACCTGCTGCACATCGGCATTGCCTCCATTCAGGATGGAGATGCCCAGCTTCAGGGTGGAGGACACCATGGCGCCCGTCTCTCCTGGAGGGGATGGGTTGGGGGGTGGGGTAGGCAACGGATGGTCCACTCAGTTTGGGAGCAGGGTTCTTCACTCACCAGAAAACAGCCATCCCGGGGGATGTCAGAGAATGGGGCAGAGGAGAGTGCAAGGGCGCGTATGCAGGGGTGATCAGCATTGAAGGAATTGGTGAGAAATTGCAAGGCAAGTGCGTGAGTGCAATCCACATGCATGAGGGGTGGGAGAGTGTGCCCGCTGGGTCCACAGGGGATGGGTGGGCTGGGGACAGGATGGGTTTACTCAGGAGGAGCTGAATGCACGTGCAGGGCACCTTTGCAGGCACTGATCATCTGGAGCACCATCTCCGCGGTGCCCCGGTTGTGCAGCCGCGCCTGCTGGTACAGGAGCCTCTGCTTCTCCATCTCTTTCTCCTGCAGCAGAGCCCGGCCCACGGAGCTGAGTGAGTCCAGGCTCACCAGCCCAGCCTTGCCCTCTCACAGGCTTGCCCTCACCGCTGCCCTTCCTGCTCCAGCCACATCCCCTGGCTCATTCCTTCAACTGTAAGCTCCTTCTATCCCCTGGGACTTAAGTCTGCGATTTGTCTCCTGCATCTACACAGGGCTGGGCATGGAGCAATTGTAACCTGGCCCCATGCACCTCCAAGGGGTCAACGGATAAAATCCCAGGGGTCTGTGAACATGGATGGGGAAAAAAGTTATATTTTTATATTTCCCACCCTCCATCTGAAATGTAGCATTTCCTTCCATTATGGATGAGGCCATAAATCACAGCAGTATTAGCAGAATCCGTGGTTGTGTCATCCATACAAATCACAGATGTTTCCATATCACATCATTTTTGAAGACATCTCGAAACATCACTTTTTTTCTTTTTTTTTGTCCGCACTGCGCAGCTTGCGGGATTGAACCCGGGCCCCCGGCATTGAAAGCACCGAGTCCTAACCACTGGACCACCAGGGAATTCCCTCGAAATATCACTTATGTTCATCACTACTTATCAATTACAGTAGCTACTGGATCCACTGTTAGTTCTTGTTATTTGGTAGATTAATAAAGAAGTACAACTATTACTGTATCACAAATTTTTAAAGCAGTATTTTGACAACTATTTCAATATGCTTGTTTCCTCTGCTATGGATTCGTTTTATATATTTAAGTACATGATTCTGAGAAAGGATTCATCGGATGCCAAAGGGGACCCTGACACAAAAAAGGTTGAGAAACTTGGGGAAATGCTTGCTGATCACCTTAATGAGTGAGAGGATGGGTTAATCGCATCTACTAGCTCTTTCTCACTGCCTGGCCTTTGCGCATGCTGTGCCCCTACCTGGAACACCTTCCCTTTTTCTTCAACTGGCACATTCCTTTTATCCTTCTGCTCGGACATCCCTTCCTCTGAGAAACCCTCCCTGAAACCCTTCCCCCCGGGCTGGATCAGGCGTCTTGCCTGGGCCCGCATGACCCCCTGAGCTTCCCTGGCTTCCCCCCGCCCTGACCCCTCTGCCCGTGCCTCCCCATTCCCGCTCTGACCATTTTGCTGGAGCTCCCCTCATCACCACAGTGGATACTCTGTGCTGTTACTGTCTGCTTGATGTAGCTGTCTCCCCAGTAGACTGGCCTGGCCGCTGCTATGTGCCCAACATCACCCAGCCCAGGGCTGGGCCCAGAGCATTGCTCTGTGAACACATGCTGACTGAATGGGGGATAATGAAGGCAGGATCCCCCATCCTTTTCTTCAGGGACTACTTGATCCCACCTACCTCAAAGGAAAGCTCAACCTCCTCTTCTTCAGCTTCGCCATTCTCCCCTCCCTCCTCCAG
Source organism: Eubalaena glacialis (assembly GCF_028564815.1). Lineage (NCBI taxonomy): Eukaryota > Metazoa > Chordata > Mammalia > Artiodactyla > Balaenidae > Eubalaena > Eubalaena glacialis. Next base: position 55,842,235 of record NC_083733.1, on the reverse strand, counting down.
GTGGCAGCTCTGGGGATAGGGCATCAGTTAGAGATGACAGTGAACAGAAGAGATACCCCAGGCCAGTTCCAGCCCTTTCAGTGGACAGGCATTGCAGCTGAGGGGGAAGGGAACCTGCCCTAAATGGGGGCAGGGCCTCACCTTTGCCATGATATCGGCATACGCTATATACAAGTAATCTTCATCCAGTTTGCTGAGGAAGTAAGTGGGGAGACAGTCAGGATCCAGTAGAGAGGAACCCCATCTTATAACAGCTTCCAGTTTTCCTTTGGAGAGCCACCCCTCCCCATGCTCAGGCTGTGTGGTTCAGATGGGGTAGGACTCTCCATTGCCAGACTGGGCATGTGATCAAGGCTGAGCCAATCAGTACTTTCTATCTGCTTGGCTACAATAATAGGTAAGAGATGGTCATGTGGTCCACTCTGGTCCAGTGGAATTCATTCTGGGAGTTTTGCTGAAGCTATTGATAGAGCTGCTCCCTTTCCACCGGGGTTGCTGTGATGGTGTGATGGAAGCCTGGAGCTTCCCGGGCCATCTTGCCACCTGACAACTGGTTGGCTCACCTGACAACTATGACCAACCACCTCCTTAGGTCTCCTCTATAATAATAATACTAATAACAGCAGAAGTAATGGCCAACACCCATTGAGTTTACTCTAGATTGGTTTCTGTTCTAAGCGCTTTGTATATAATAACAAATTAATTCTCACAGTAATTCAGTTAGGTAGATATATAGTTAACCCTTGAACAATATAGTTTTGAACTGCACAGGTCCACTTATATGTGCATTTTTAAGAATAAATACTGCTACAGTTCTATACAATCCATGGTTGGTTGAATCCATGGATGCAGAACCGCAGATATGGAGGGCCAACTATAGAGTTATACCTGGACTTTTGACCGCATGCAGGGTCAGTACCCCTAACCCCTGCATTGTTCAAGGGTCAATTGGATTACTAGCCCCATTTTACAGATGAGGGAAACTGAGGCACAAAGATCCTTCTTCGCCAGGGTCATAGAGCTTGTACTGGTCATAGAGCTTGTACTGGGATTCAAACCTTGTACTGGGATTCAAACCTGGATAGTCTAACTCCAGGGTCATTGCCATCCCAGAGGACAGAAAACAGAATACTCAGCTTCCCAGTCTCCCTTGCAACTGGTGGTGGCCTGATATCAGAATTCTGGCCAATGAAACATGTGCAGAAGCCCACCAGGGAGAGCTTTCCTTGGACAAAAAGATTTTGGTCTTGCTTAAGGGAAAGCCTTTCCCCTTCTTTCTGCCTGACATGTGGTCATGACGCCTGGATGTTCAGCATCCACCTTGTAACCACCAGGCAACAGCTCAGAATGGCAGGGCAGAAATCCTGAACGAGACTGGGTCCCTGTCAGCGTCATTGTGCCCCTGCCCAGCCCTGGACTCTCTACCTCCTGACTTGATATTACATAAGAAAAACAAATCTCTGTGCCTCCACTTCCTCATCCACAAAAAAAAAGTTGATAATAATATCTATCTCATAGTGTGACGATTAAGGGAGAGGATCTATATGTCAAGTGTTTAGCATGATGCTTGACACATAAAAAAACATTTAATAGACACTGCTGTTTATTCCCATGACTGCCACTAGCCCATACGAAGCTTTTGTGTGAATTAGAAAAAGGCCCCCCTTCCTCACTGCCATCTGTTGGAAATTGGTCATAATATTCTGATTTTCTCCCTATAATACACTGTAGTATACTGGTTTTGTTTGAGCAAGACCTTTTCTTCTAGAAAAAGCCTAAATCAATATTGCCTGTGATGCGAACACTTCAGAGGAGATGCCCTCGTGAAGTGCTCAGTCTGCACAGTGGTACGTGGGAGCTCTGCCTGTCCTAGTAAAATGGTATTAGAAGATCCGCTATGGGGCTCCCACACAGAGGGTCTCTCTTGAGTAACAGGGAGGTCGCGGGAGTGGGCAGAGGTAGCGGGTTTCTCTCTGGGACCTAGGAAGGGTCCTCACCTCTTTTCAGTCAGGGCGGTACGGCTGAAGTGCAGGACCAGCTGGTGCAGGGGGTCTGGCTTCTTGTCCTCCACCTCTTCCTCCTCCTCCTCCTGCTCACCAGCTTTCTGGAGGGAGGTGTGGGGCTCGGGGGAGGGGCTTCTAGGGTCCCCACCTGTCTCCCCCCTAGCCCTGCTGGGCTGTTTTTTTTTTTCTCTTCCCCCACATCCTGCACCCGGCCCTGGCTCCCATACCCCCCAGTGCGAAGGGCGACCCACCCCTGGAGGTGTACAATGGACGGCTGGACCCCAGTCCTATCCCACACTGTCCCGACACTCCCAGGCAGGCCCCAGCTCACTGAAAGGTCATCTATCATGCGGTCCTCGAAACTGTGGTCTTCAGTCAGGATCCACGCCGCCTTGTAGCTCTCCACAAACATGTTACAGGCCCGGTGCCTTCGGGGGAAAGATGTGCGGTGTCGCCGAGACCTCCCCATCCACGCCTCTCTGTCCTCCCACACATCTCCTCCCCTAACCGCTCCCCAAGACCCCACTGGGGTTGACACTCCATCCTCTTGCCTCTTCAGACACTCTTTCTCCAAGTCCCCTAGAGGTTACCTCCTCCATGGGGGGGGGGTGTCTTACGTGGGCAGGTTGTACAGGGGGGTCATGCGGAAACAGGCGACAACCGCCCTCCGGCGCTGCTTGGACAAGAGCTTGTGCCACACGGCCTTCTTGGACTTATAAGGGTGCTCGATCTGGAGGCAGGATTATCTGTCACGTCTCCAGACTCTGCCCCTGGTCTGATTCTCACTTCCAGCCCCGAGTGAAACTGCCCACCAGTGCCCACGTCCAAATTCAGGCCCGACTCACAGGGCCGAAGAAACACCCTGGCTCCACCCACAGAGTCAAGGTTCTGACCTGTACTACTCTGCTTCCAGACTGAAATTTCCCTCCTACGCCCCGCCCGCAGACCCGGGGCCACTACCCAGCCCCCGCCCCAATCTCAAGACCCGCCCAAGGCACTGCCCGCGGAGTCAAGGCGTCTTCACTGGGCCTGACTCGCAGACCCAAAGTTCTGCCCCTGTCGCCGTTCCCAGGCCCAAGATTAAGCGCCAGGTCCTACCCCCAGATCAAAGTTTCCATTCTAACTCTCGCTTTAAACTCAACTGTCACCACGCCCAACAGATTAAAGGCCCGCCCCTTGCCCCGCTCAGAGTCCCAAGGTTCAACCGCAGGCCCCGCCCACAGGCTCAAGGACCGCCCCAGGCCCCGCCCAGAGACGCAAGCTTCGGCAACTCAGTAGTAAGACACCTGCTCCAGATGATAGAGCACTGCAGACACTTCCTGGACTCTGCGCACGATTTTCTCCGGGTTGTCAGCGTCCTCCTCGCGGCCCGGGAGGCCCCGGTACAGGGCCATCTGCCAGCGTAGAGAAGGGGAGCCTTCGACCTGAGAGGAGGAAGGACGGTCAGCATGAGGCCCCTCCCCTGCCCGCTCCCTCCTCTCTCAGCCGGGCTTCTCGGACCGCCCCTCTGCGCAGAGTGGGCTTCTCCGGCCGCTCCGCCCCCCTTTCAATGCTGTGATGATTCACTGGGGTGCTGAATACGAGGTCCCTCTTTCGATGCCTGATACACAGTAAGTGCTCAAACGTCGGCTGTTACTCTTGCTATTAACCTGACATGCCCGTTTCGGTTGCACGTTAAGGAGGAGGAGGCGTACCTTTCCCTGAAGGTGAAGGTTGTTTTGCAGAAATTCCCGGACCTCCTCATCTGTGTCTTTCTGGGGAGACATGACAGGCTGGGTCACTCTGGAGGGCCAAGCGTCCTCCTTGACCTACAACTCTTTCCCTTCCAGCCCCATCACCCCAGCAACTGGTGAGAGGCTTGTGTGGGGAAGATCCGAGAGAAACTGAAAGGATCCACAGGTCAGGAGTGGTCAGAGAGGAGTCCTAGAGGGCATCAGAGGCCACAGAGGCACCTTGAAGAGACAGGATTAGAGGGGCCTCGTTGGGGGTGTGAGAGGAGGTAGGGGGTGACATGAGGCTATCCCCAAAGGTCAAAAAAGGTCAGAAGAGGGTCAGAGTGGGGCTGGAAGTGGGAGATGGGCAGGGAGTTTCTGAAGATTAGAGGTGGGTGAGGGGGATTAGAAGGAGACGATAAGGTCAGCAGAGGTCATAGGGGGTCAGGCAGATCACCCAAGTCACTGGTGGCGTTTACACGGAGGCTAAAGGAGGGATCAGTAGGGTGGGATTTCCTTAGGGTCCCAGGAGAGGGGGCCCTCATGACGAAGTTAAGTGGGCAGAGGGGCCCAGGAGGGCTCTTAGGGATCTCAGCAGTACTCAACAGGTCCTAGGAGGAGAAAGGGGGTGCTTGTGATATCAGGGGCGAGTCAGTGGTCTTCAGGGCCCTGTGGGTTAGTAGATTGTCAGGGTGCTTAGCAGGGTCCTGGGGTTCTAGGGGTCTTGGGGCAGAGTCCTGGGAGGGCTTCTTGGGTCCCTGAGGCCAAAAAGCATCAGGGAGGGGGGTTGTTATCCCATACAATGGATAAAAGGGGTCCCGGGAGGTCTCTTTGGGGCCCCAGAGGGCTTAGAAGGATTCAGGGGCAGGGTCAATTGATCCCAATCACCCTTGAGACCTCAGAGGTTTCGGTGTGGTCCTGGGGAAGAAGGCATTAGGATCCTGGGGGCTACTTAGGGTCACAGGGTGCTCACTGGGCCCCTGAGAGTCTTTGGGGGCTCAGTTGGGTGTCAACAGAGTCCCGGGGGAGGGGTCAGCAGGGTCCTGAGGGAAAGATGTGGTGAGCTGGAGAGGTCAGTGGGAACCCAGAGGTTCGGGGGGGCCAATGGGGTCATGAGGGGCTCAGTGGGTCCCGAGGGACTTGGGGAGGTCCTGGTAGAGGGCTTGGAGGAGTCTCAGGGGGACTCATGGTGTCTCAGCTGGGGTCCTCAGGTTCCTAGCAGGTTTGGCATGGCAGGGGGGTGGTGCTCAGTAGGGTCCCTGAAGGCTCAGTGTGGTCCTTGGGTCCCAAGGGTCTTAGTGGCCTTTCCAGTTTCCAGTGGGGTCCCAGTTAGGGTCCTTTGGTCCCAGAATTCTGAGAGCATCCCAAGTAGGGTTCTCAGCATCCTGTGGGAAGGCTCAGGGCATCCTAGGAGGCCCAGTGAATCCTCAGGCTCCTGGAGAAGGACTCAGTAGGGTCCTAACGGAGGGCCCTTAGTGGGATCCTGGGGGTTCAGTAGGGTCCCAGGGGCTTAGTGGGAGTGCTGAATGGGATCCTGGTAGGTTCTCAGAAAGGGGCTGAGCAGGCACCAGGGCATAGCGGGTCTTGGCCAGTGTAATGAGTTCCTGGTCAGTGGGTGCACACATGTTCAGGCCGATGGGCAGCATCTTCTTGAGCGTGGCCACAATCAGCGATGTCTGCACGGAGTACCGGTCCCCCCGGCGCTTCTTCTTGGTGCGTTCCTGGTCTGAGCCACCTGACTGTGGGGACACGGGGGCTCAGCGCCAGCCTGAGTCTCAGCCTGGCCCCTGCTCCAGCCCCAACCAGCTACCATTGTCCACACTCCAGCCCCCGCCTGAATACTAGGCAGCCCCGTCCCATCTCAGTTTCCACCCCAGACCTTGCTGATCTTTCACTTCAGACCCCCAGCCCTGACCCTAGACCCTCCCAGACCCAAGCCTCTATCCCAAATTCCAACTTCTATCCCAAATCCTTCCAGATTTCCCTCCATTCCAGGCTTTCTCAACTTCTAGCAGTCTTCTCCCAGAATCCCCCCAGAACTTTCAGTAGGACACCCCTCCTGCCCCTACACAACACTTACAAGCCCCCCTTCAGAGCCCAAGACAGAGTTCCCAAGAATGAAATGAAGATGTAGAACTGTAAAGAGTCCCAAGAGACAAGAAAAGTTGGAAGAAAAAGAGAGAGAAAGAGAGACTGAGAGACTGAGACAGACAAGGAGACAGAAGATGCAAGAAAGATCCAGAAAGATCTGGAAGCAGAAGCACAGAGCACAGAGTCCCACAGCCATGTTCTGGAGCCTTGGGTGCAGACCCATGGCCTGGGCCACCCCAGTCATGCCAATGAGAAGTCCTGGTGACAAGCTTCGGCCGGAGCCACATCCACGCCAGCTTGTGATATGGAGCATGACCCATGTGCCAGCACATGCAGCACCTCACTGGGTCCTCACAGAGCCCTGGGGCTGGGGGGCCACTGACTGGATGCCTTCCAAAGCTCAAAAGGTTAATACACTTGTCCAAGGTCACACAGCTAACTGCCAAGAGTCAGGATTCTAACCCAAGTGCATCTGATTCCAGAGCCCAAGCCTTAAACCCCAACCATGCACGTGACTTTCCCACCCCCATTCCCATTCCCTGGGACCTCAGTCCAAAATGCTTTGAAGCTTTGGGGAAAGCTGAGAGGGGAGCTGGTTATTTTTTAAACAAAAGTTAATAAAATTTCAACAGCCAAAAGTTGAGGGCCGGGAAGGGAATGGTTGGTGGGAGGTGGGGTGGAGGAAGAGAAAGAGGATGGGGGCTAGGAGCCAAGGATGAGGGGTGGGGAACAGGGGCAGGGGTTTTCTGGAGGCAGAGCAGAGGCTGGGGTTGGGAGCGGGGTAGAGGGTGTTAGCCAAGAGCCATGCGGAAGGTCCCAGATGTGGGGCTGACCTGTACATCTCCCGCCTGCTTCATCAGGTTGCAGACAGAGACAAGAAGTGTTACCCCAGTTCCTCCGAGAACCCCAGGCCCCCTCCAAGTCAGCCCTAACCGCAGTTCCTCTGCCCCACCCTGATGCAAATCCCCCAGCTGGGCATTTCCAGACCTCACTCAGGGTGGTGGGTTTGTTCTTTAGACCCTGTCCTTTAGAGGGCAGTTCTGGGAAGGATAAGGGGAGAGGAAAGGGGGAGATGTGGGATAATGGGATAGAAGGAAAGAAGTGGGTGAAAGGAGAGGAGGAAATTGGGATGGGGGAGGGAGATGGGGAGGAGGGAGGAGTAAGATGAGGAACAGGGAGATGGGGAGGAGGGTGATGGGGAGGAGAAAGCATGTAGGGCGGAGGGAGGAGATGGGAAAGAAGAGGTAAACGGGGGGGAAGGAAAAAGACGGGAGGGAGGAGATGGGGATGAGAGAAGGGGGAGGTGGGGAGGAAGGAGGAGGGAGATGGGGCTGCTATGAGGGCTGCAGGGAATGCGACTAGGACAGGGCAGGCTGGCGGGGTGAGGAGGGGTCAGGTAGGAAGGCCAGGAGGCTGTTCCCTCCCTCCCTGCTAAGTCCTCCTCCCAGAGCAAAGCACCCACCTTGGCCATTTTGCTCTTGCTGTCTGCAGTCAGAAATGACATGTTGTTGATCTCATTCTGGACCACAAAGTTCTGCTCTTCGCGCTTAAAGTTCTGGGGGTGGGGGGAGGCAGTGTTGGGGATCAGACAGGGTGGGGGAGGGCATCTTTGGGCAGCAGCTTCTCGGCTTATAGAGAGGAGGGGCAGGGCAGGTGGGGACTCACGTGGGACTTGGACCAGTAGATGAAGATCTCGCCCACCATCCTGAACAGCTCCTCCGCACTGGGATTGGGCTCGGTCAGCCAGTGAGCCCTGGGCAGGCAGGGGAAAGGGCTGGTGAGGGATGAGGGCAGGGATCCCCACAGAAGGGGGCCACGTGGAGAGACCTCAGGGGAGGGGATCGGAGACTCCAATGGGAGGGATAGAGCTTTCTAGGGTAATCTGGCCATTCAGATGATTTAAAAATGATCAATGAGGGCTTCCCTGGTGGTGCAGTGGTTAAGAATCCGCCTCCCAATGCAAGGGACACGGGTTCGAGCCCTGGTCTGGGAAGATCCCACATGCTGCGGAACAACTAAGCCCGTGAGCCACAACTACTGAAGCAAGCCCACGCGCCTAGAGCCCGTGCTCCACAACAAGAGAAGCCACCTCAATGAGAAGGCCGCGCACCACAACGAAGAGTAGCCCCCCCTTGTCACAACTAGAGAAAGCCCACACGCAGCAGCAAAGACCCAACACAGCCAAAAAAAAAAAAAAAATTATCAATGACCATTCCTTAAAAATTGTTTTTTCTTTCTCTAACCTTCTTATTGAAGTATAACATACATACAAAGTTTCAACTTGATGAATTATCACCAAGTGAACACACTTGTGTAACTGCCACCCAAATCAAGAAATAGAACATTTCCAGTCCCTGGTCTGAAAGATGCCCTTATCCAGACTTCTAGACCATGAATTTTTTTTTTAAGATTTAAAAAAAATTTTATTTTATTTATTTATTTTTGGCTGCATTGGGTCTTCGTTGCTGCACGCGTCCTTTCTCTAGTTGCGGTGAGCGGGGGCTACTCTTCGTTGCGGTGAGCGGGCTTCTCATTGCGGTGGCTTCTCTTGTTGCGGAGCACGGGCTCTAGGCGCGCGGGCTCAGTAGTTGTGGCTCGCAGGCTTTAGAGCGCAGGCTCCATAGTTGTGGCACATGCACTAAGTTGCTCCGTGGCATGTGGGATCTTCCCAGACCAGGGCTCGAACCCATGTCCGCTGCATTGGCAGGCGGATTCTTAGCCACTGGCCACCACGGAAGCCCCTAAAGATTTTTTTTGATGTGGACCATTTTTAAAGTCTTTATTGAATTTGTTACAATATCGCTTCTGTTTTATGTTTTGGTTTTTTTGGCCGCGAGTCATATGGGATTAGCTCCTGATCGAACCTGCACCCCCTGCATCGGAAGGTGAAGTCTTAAGCACTGGAACACCAGGGAAGTCCCCTAGCCCATGAATTATTTTGGTCTGTTCTTGAATGTTACATAAATAGATGATACGATATGTACTCTATTTAAAATTTTCTGGTTTCTTTCATTCAACCTATGTTGGAGAGATTCATCCATGTTGCTGGGTGTTGCAACAGTTAGCTCACTTTCATTGCCATGTAGTATTCCACTATGTGAGTATACCTCACTTTACTTGCCCATACTTTTTGACCCAACACTCCTACTCCTAGGAATCTATCCTATAGCGATACCCACTCATGAGCACAAAGATGGGTGTACAAGGATGTATACAGCATGCATACCACTGCTTTCTGCTTCAGCTCCCATGACAGACATAGCTAATCAATCCAAGCACCCTTTCTCACAAAACCCTGATGCAACCTTAAAATCTTTTTCAACCCAGAGGGAACTTGGAGTTGAATCTTGTTCACTATCCCTGGATTTGGCTGCACCTAAGACTCAATAATTCTTTAAACATTGCTTCTGATTTTAGGGAGATGTTAGCAATTGGTTGATACCTGCGCTTGCCCTTTTATAAAGACCTATGTTTCTGGGGGAAATTAGTCTGGCTGGATCTGGACTATCTTCCTTTCTTCTCTCAGTGATGGAGGAGGGCCTGACCATTGGACTTCACTGCACAAATCAGGCATCCTGTCTACCCAAGCCTGGAGACACAGTGCTGGAGGAGAGAAGTACGGCTTCTTATGGCTGATACTGCAGTCCTCACAGGGCCTCAGATTCAGGAGGTTTAAAGGAGCAAAAGGGGAGAAAACACAGGCTGGCTTTTATTGGTCCATAAGCAACAGGGGCTGGGGGTCAGAAGGTTGGGTAGGACTGAGTGAGAAGTGCAAGAAGTTTATAGCAAGTCAGAGGCGAGAGGTCAGATGGGGTCCGAGGAAGCCGGGGGTCAGGCTGGGGTGTGTGGGGGGGGCGGCTGGGGACATGCTGACCTGTTGTTGTCCACGTAGCGGATGAGCAGTGGATAGAGGGCGTACAGGTCCCGGCAGAGTACGGAGAACTCATCCCGCACCAGGAGCTCGCCCTCCTCGGCTTCCGCCTTGGCCTCTAGGCGCAGCTGCTCCTCCTCGGACACCACCTTCCCTGCCCGCTTGCGCAGCCGCCCGATGGTGGGGATGAAGTGTGAGTGCAGGAGCTCAGGCCGGGCCCGGCTCACGATGGGCTGGGCAAACACTGCAGAACCAGAGGGGGCGCAGGTGCTGCTGGCCAGCCACTGACTCCAGCACCTGACCTAAGACCTCTGATCTCACCCTTGACCTCTGTTTCCATCCCACGACTTCCGACCTGTACCTCTGACCCAGCAGCTGTCATCGACCCCAGCCTCTACCTCTGATCCCACTCCTGACCTCGGGCTGTGACCTCTGACATAGCCCCTGATCCTGGATCCCAACCCTAACCCTTGACCTGAAACTGTGACCCCTCAGCCCGACACAAGTCCTTGACTTCTGACTCCAACAACTGAATCCTAACCTGATATCTTACCCTAGCCTATGACATCTCACCCCAGTCTTTAACCTCTGACCTGGTCTATACCCCGACATACCTCACCACATGATTTCTGACTATGACCCTGGTTTCTTACCACAGCCTCTGACCTCTGACCTCAGCCCTGATCTCTAGCTTGGCTCTGATCCAAAACTTAACTCCTGACAAGGAACTTACAAGGCATGATTTATTTATTTATTTTTGGCCACGCTGCGTGGCTTGTGGGATCCTAGTTCCCCGACCAGGGATTGAACCCAGGCCCCTGCAGTGAAAGCCCAGAGTCCTAACCACTGGACCGCCAGGGAATTCCCCTGACATGGAACTTCTAAACCAGGAGCCCCAATCTTTTAAAGATTCACTTCTTGACCTCTGACCCAGAACCCTAACTGTCCATATCGGGGACCCTGATATTTGACCTGGTCCTCTGACCCTTTGTATAAGGAACTCAGCCTTCTGACCCAGTTTCTAACCCATGACCTAACCCTCTTCAAGGCTCCAGAAATTCAGACTCCAGCCTGGAGGACTCCCAGGACCCATGCTTCCACCTCAGACCCTATGAGCCTGAGATTCTGACCCCTTAGGATGACCTCTGGCCTTGTGACCCCGAGAAAACTGAGCTCTGACTCCTCCCCACTCCCAGAAAACCATGGACCCCGGGATCTCCCTCTGAGACCATCAGGTCCAGGGACCTGAGCCCCAGTACTCAGGAGGCCCATGCCCGCCAGACCCACCAGCCAGCCGCTTCATCCACGAGGCCTCGTCAATGCCCAGGTTGTTGACGATGATCCGCAGGATATTCCCCAGCAGGGAGTTGAGATGGTCGGAAGTGATGGCTGTGCAGGGTGGAGGGGCCCCTGCAGGCAGGACAGGCAGGAGTGCCTCGGGTCCGCGCTCCCACCAGCGGGGCAGGTAGCTGCACAGCATGGGCAGCGTGATCTCGATGACGTGCGGCATCTCTGTGTAGCGGGCCCCCGACTCAGCCAGCCCCCCGATGTCTGCCATGAGCCGCTCCAGCACCGGGATGTCAGGACACATCTCCTCCACGCTGTTGGGGAGCCCCAAGACTGGGGTGCGGGGAGGGGGTCAGGGCATGCCAACCCATCATGCCCAGACCTCAGTGTCCACACCATAATCCAGAGCACCCACAAACTCTGGGGTTCCCCAATCTGGAGCGCCCCCAACCTGAGGAATCCTCAGCCCCTCAGAGCCCAGACTGGGCCACACTACCCACAGTGGGTCTCCCTGGAACCCATGCAGGTGGAATATAACCCTTGACAGCTGCCCCAGCCCCGCCCGACTTACTGGCCCGCTCCCGGGGAGATTTGGTGGTGTACACTGAGCAGGCATTATACTCGTTCAGCTGAGGCTCCAGGAACGCCACCGGCATGGCCGCTGCTAGGCAGGCCAGGCACTCGCCCAGGGCTGGCCGAAGCCTGGAAGACGAGGCTGTGCTCAGCTCCCACGTCCCCTCTGCCCTGTCCTGGATCCCAGTCCCTTCCTCCACAGAAGTGTCTCTCCCCAGGACACTTTGGGGTAGAGATGCCATTCACTGGTGGTCACCCATGCGGCCGTTTCCCTGGGTTTCCTGAGTGCCCTTTTGCTCTACCGGTGATTCTGGCACTGCCATCGGCCCTCCCCAGTGCCCCCAGCATGCCTGGCTCCTGTGGGTCGCCAGAGTTTCTGCGTGCCCCCTGCCAGCCCAGAACAACCTGGCATCCTGGCCGCCAAGCGCCTGTGCCCACCTGGCCCCCAACCAGTGGCCTCCACTTTCTTCACTGGCCTTCCTCCGAGCGCCCTCACGTGGCCATCTTGAGGAACTGCAGTGGCCACGGTGCGGACGTCTTTTGAAGACATTCCCGGCTTTTCATTCACCCCCATCTTCTCCTGTGCCCTCCCCTCCCTGGGCCCCCACAGTATCCACCCCAGCCCCAGACTATGGCTGCCTCTCCTTACTTTTCCACGTAAGGGTTCTTGGTGGTTCCCAGAGAGTAGATACTGCACAGCGTTCGGTAGCAAGAGACCTGGACATCATCCACTGAGGGAAAGAGGGAGGGTGAGGGTCCGTACCAGTTCTTCTCTAACCCCCTCCCTTGTCTCCAAATGACGGGTAAGAGCAGGGGCTGTAGAGCCAGCCTGCCATTTACAAGTTTTGTTACTTGAGCAAGTACCAACTCTCTCGCGGCCTTAGTTTCCCTCTCTGTAAAATGTGGATAATTATAGTATCTTCCTCATGGGGTTGTTGTGATGATTAAATGAGTTAATACTCAGAAAGCAACTGGAACAGGGCACACAGGAGGCACTCAATGAAGGCTAGCTGTTCTTGGAGAGGAGTCACGGATGTCTTTGATGATAGTGATGGACACTCTCTCCAGCAAATGCAGACAGATATCCAATTGTGACTTCAATATTGGTTATCCACACACCCCCCACCCCAGAAGGCCAGGTTAAGAACCTCGTCAACTTCCTAAATGTCATGAGGCAAAAAGAGGGCAGGGGGACTGTTCTAGATTGAAAAGAGACGACAGAGACGTAACAACCAAATGCAATGAGAGAAACTTCACTGAATTCTGAATTTTTAAAAAAATCAAAGACATTTTGAGGGTAATAGGGAAATTTAACTATAGTCAGGTTAGGTGTGATACTGATATTGTGGGTACAGGAGAGAAGGTTCTGCAACATTCAGGTGTTGCAGGCTGAGTATTTAGGGATGAGGTGTCACTGTGTGTGTGCAACTCACATTCAAAAGTTCAACAAGGGCTTCCCTGGTGGCGCAGTGGTTAAGAATCCGCCTGCCAATGCAGGGGACACGGGTTCGATCCCCGGTCCGGGAAGATCCCACATGCCGCGGAGCAACTAGGCCCGTGCGCCACAACTACTGAGCCTGCGCTCTGGAGTCCACAAGCCACAATTACTGAGGCTGTGTGCCACAACTACTGAAGCCCGCGTGCCTAGAGCCCGTGCTCCGCAACAAGAAAAGCCACTGCAATGAGAAGCCCGCGCACAGCAACGAAGAGTAGCCCCCGCTCGCCGCAACTAGAGAAAGCCCGCGTGCAGCAGCAAAGACCCAATGCAGCCAAAAATAAATTAAATTTAAAAAAAAAAGTTCAACAAAAAGTTTGGAAATACTTTCACTCATAAAGTGAAAGGTAAAACAAATGGGGCAGATTGTTAACAATTCTCTTCTTTCTACTTTTCTGTATGTTTTTAAAATTTCAGAATAAAATGTTGGCGGGATTCCCTGGCAGTCCAGTGGTTAGGACTCCTCGCTCTCACTGCCAAAGGCTCGGGTTCGATCCCTCGTTGGGGAACTAAGATCCCGCGTGCCCCATGGCGCGGCTGAAAAAAAAAAATATTGGAGCCGGGGAAGAACCCCATCCAAGTGCTACTTTTTTTATTTTTGTCAGTGTCAAATCAGCAGTGAGCTGAGACAGGCCTCCCCTACCCCTCGGTCCCCACAGCCTGTCCTGGACGCCTCCGATCCCCTGGGCCCCTCACAACCACCGAACCCCAAACTGACCTTGGCATCTCCCTCAAACTTGTTATTTCTCCCAACTTGTCTCATGGAGGCCCCACTGTCCCCAGGTCCCCAGGCCAGGGCCTCACTCTGGATGCCTCCTCTCCACAGCCTATCTCCTCGGCCTCCAAGACATCTCTCCCACCAGCCCTTCCTGCCCTTTCCTGTCTCTGCCATGCTCCACATCTTGTAGGGCTTTTTGAGTACCTGAACATACAATGTCATCACCCCCTACTGGGTGTTTTATCTTGCCCGTGTCTCATTAACAACATTATGTTACACACTGTATGCATTATGTTACAAGATCCCAGGCTGGGTCACACACTATAGGTGCCATTTGGTAGGATAAATACAGCAGACACTGCCAATTGACTCCCAATATCTGCTCTTACCTTCTTTCTGCTCTGCTCTTCTTCCTAGTAAGAGACCTCCATACTTAGCTCAACACATGAATAAAGTCTACCATCCTAGCCTTCCTTACAGTGACATGTGGCCATATGCTAAGTTCTGGCCAAAAGGATAAATGTGAGCAGAAGTGACGTGGGCCATTTCTACGTTGTTCCTTTAAAAGAACTGAGGTGCCCTCCTCTGTTTTCTCTTGTCTCCTACTGGCTAGAATGAGAAGGAGATGGTGCACCATCTTGGACCATATGGATAAAGGCAATATTTCAGGGATGGCAGAGCAACAAGATGGAAGGAATCTGGGCTTCTGACATCATGATCAACCTACCAGTAGACTGTTACATGAAAAAGAAATATATCTGTCACTTGTTTAAGCTACTGTGATTTAGGTTCTTTTGTTAGAGCTGTGGAATTAATGCTCTGATTAACTCATTCTCTAACCTACCAATTTTCTGAACTGAATGCACACTTTGCTTATGACAATGAATCCTCTCAATAAATATAACGCTGAAACACCTGCAGATTCTATCAGGCACACTGGGATGGGTGGTATTGGTTGAACTGACACCCCCCCCCCCACAACTGCCCTTGAGATCAGGAGCCCTTACGGATAACATCGTCTCCAAATTGGTGCTGGGCGATGTGCTGGAAGAGGGTGGTGAGCACGGGCAGCAGGGCCACGGTGGTGTAGGTGAGGTTCTGGCCCACACCCTTCACCTGCGTGTGTGTCTGCGACACCTTGCCTAGCCGCAGGTTCTCCACCATCTTCTCGATGTCCTCCGAGGCACTCTCAAAGAAGGAACGGAGGCCAGCCTTCACGATCTCGGGGCCAGACTTCATCACGGTCCTAACAGGGAAGTGGGGGCAAACCAGTTCCAGAATCTGAGATTCAAGATTGAGGAGAGTCTAGGAGAACAGGGGTTGGGGGTGGGAGCACGGTTAGAATGGGAGTGGGCACCATGACCCTTAGCCCCACCTGGCATCCAGGGAGCGTGCCAGGATATGAAGACAGTTGACCACAGCTGGGGCATCCGTCCCTGGGGGAGGAAGTTGGGCTTGGGTGAAGAAAGGGTTATGGGGACAGTACCTCCCTCTACAGCCAACTCAGCTGATCTCTCTTCATCCATCCCCACCCCACCTAGACTCCCATAGGCCCCTGTCCTTCCCTCATCCTGGCTGTGACCCCTCTTCCTGTCCCTCCCCCATCCTGGCCCTGACCTCTGGGCCGTCACCGTCTGGTTATGAGTCTGAGAGTTCCATGATGGCAGGGCCCAGGACTATCCCAGTCACTGCTCTGTCCCCAGGACCACCCACTCCATGTCCAAGTTCAGAGGAAGAACACAGGGAAAGTTGTTCAGATTAAGGCATGAACCTGGGCCATATTTCTTCAGGGCGAGGTTGTGAAGAGGGGAAGAGAGGGAAGATTGGGGAGAAGGGCTCGGGAGCAGAGCTACTTACCAAAGAGAGAGACTCGGTGACGGACAAGAGCGGCAAGCTTGCAGAAGAGGCTGAAGAAAGAGAAAGAAACAGGACAGGAGAAACAGGGAGCGAGGACACCAAGGGGACACAATGAGAGGAGGAGGGACAGGGAAGACAGGGGGAGAGGGACAGAAGACAGAGCCAGGAGGAGAAAGGATGATGGGGGAGAAAACGAAGGAGACAGAGGAGTGCAGAGGGGCAGAGAGATGAACCAGCTTGAAAGTCACAAGCAGTAACTGGTATGCTGGGGGTGGGGAGGCTGGTCTGCCTTTCTGACAGGGTGACCAATTCGTCCCAGGTTGCCTGAAAGCCCCGTGTCCTGGGGCACACCAGGACAGTTGGTCACCCTAGCCCTTCCATCACCTCTGCAGGTAGACTGATCAGTGCCCAGCACCTAGGACAGAGCCTCTAAGGTCCAAGGGTGGGAGGAAAAGATCCAGGATTACAATGCCGTGAGGTCAGGGGTGTGAGTCACAGGTCCCAGGGGGGCGCACCTGGTGATCATTTCCTTCTCCTTGTTGGAGGCATGGCCACCACTGCCCAGCACTTTGGCCGGCGTGGACAGGAAATAGAGGCAGTGGTTGGTGAAGTACTGGTTGATCAAAGGGAGCAGGATCTGGGGGCATGGGGAAGAGACGAAGGGGATTTTGGGTGAAGAGAGAGGAGAGCCCACCGGTCCCCAGCCTCCTCCAGCTTCTGAGCCCACCTCTCACCTTGGCAAAGAATTTAATCTCCTGTTCGTGAGGGGACTTCTCCACTCGTCCACTGCTGAACACAGCCTCTGGTGGGGGAAGGCAAATAGGGGTCATGGTGGCTTCGAGGCTAGGGAACTCAGGGTTTTCTGAGGGGGCAGAGTTGGGATATGATAGGAGATTGCCTCCTGGTATGAAGTCACTTGTATTGGCTTTAAGGTAAACCTCTCTCCCCTATCTTTCATCTGATCCCCCTAACTCCTTGAGCAAACCCTTCCTGAGGCTGAAAATGGGGAGGAGGACAAACTGGGATGGGGTAAGGCCATGGAACATCCCCCTCCTCACCAATCACAAGTCCTTTTCTTTCTGAACTTCAATATCTGGCACTGAGTAAATGTGGAATGAATGAATGAAACAAGAAGTCAATACAGACACATTAGATTCAACTTTAAAGTGGAAATCTGTTTCAGTCATCATCATCATCATCGTAGTGATGGTAATAATTCATATTATTAAAATATTAATAATAATAAAAAATAAGGCTCCAATTACTAAACACTCGCTATGTCCCCTGGCACTGTGAGAAATGTTCTTGCACAATCTCCTCCCAACCTGGAGGCCTGTGTACTTGGTCCTTCATTCCCATTTTACAGATGAGGAAATTGAGGTGAAATAGCTCACTCCAGGTCACTCAGCAAATAAGTGACAGAACTGTAGCGGGTTATGGTGAACAGAATCCCCCTTTCACAGATGAGCAAACTGAGCTTCAGGGAGGAGAGGGAATTGCCAGGAGCCTGTGCAGCATGGAGGTCTGGCTCACGTGGGATTTGGGGTGAGATGTATGAGTGAATCCTGCTGGGCCACTCACTCACCTGAAGGGAATTTGGGGGTTCCTGGGTGGCTCTTAAGGGGAATGCTGGGGCTCTCTGGGGGAAGCTGGAAGGGATCATAGGGGCCCCAGCTGTGATTCTTAGTGATATATAAGAGGCATCTGCAGGGCATCCCAACAGCCTCAGCCTTCAAAATAGATCCAGAATCTGCCCAGTTCTCACTCTCTTCTGCTCCTGCCCCCCTCAGTCTGCTCCCACAGGCAGCCAGAGGGAGCCTGTGAACACCCAAGGCAGATCAGCGCCCTCTCCTGCTTAGAATGCTCCCGTGGCACCATCTCACTCAGAGCAAAAAGCCACAGTCTTCACCATGGCCTGCAAAGCCCATCATGATCTGCCTGTCACTGACCCCATTTCCTCTCACTCTTCCCCTCTGTCACTCTGCTTCAGCCACATGGGCCTCCTAATACGCACATCAGCGACCTCTGCACTGGTTGTTCCTCTCCCTAAAATACTCTCCCCAGATGACCACATAGCTCTCTCCCCAGCTTCCTGGAATACTCTATTTATTTATTTTTATTTTTTTGACTGCACAGCAGGGCATGTGGGACCTTAGTTCCCCGACCAGGGATCAAACCCACTGACCCCTGCAGTGGAAGTGCAGCATCTGAACCACTGGACCACCAAGGAAGTCCTGGAATACTCCATTTAAAATTACAACCGGCCCACACTCCCAACCCTCTTTAGCTAGCTCTAGTGTATTCCTCTTCCCATAACACTAATCACTTTCTGACACACTCAGTGATCTCCTTATTTCCGACTTTAAATGGCTGAATCCACCACAGGAATGTAAGTGGCAGGAGGACAGGGATCTTTGTCTTCTTGTTCACTGTCTTATTCTCAACCCCTAGAACAATGTCTGGCACAATGATTAGATGAAGGGAGGAAGGAGAAATGAATGAACTGGGTGCCTTTGTGAAACTGCAGCTAGGGCGGGGACGGGGAGGGAATTCTCCGTACCCAGGTGGGCGATAAACTCCTGAGAAATGTCCATCCAGCGGAGCAACTGCTGCAGGAAGCCGAAGGCGAACCGTTTCTCAATGGAAGACGTGTCCAGTTCCATGTCCTTACGGCCCCTGCGTGCAGGCAGAGCGAGAGGTCAGCCCAGACGCAGACCCGCCGTGTTTCCCGCCTCTTTCCAGTTCGGCCTGGACTCCCCCAGGCCCTGCCTCCGCTTTCCAGGCCCCACCCTTCTTAGGCTCCTCCCCTCTCTGGCCCCGCCTCTGCCCTCCAGGCCCCACCCCTCTATGGCCCTGCCTCTGCTCCCAGGCCCCACCCCCATCATCTTCCTTTCTCTGGCTCCACCTCCACTACCTAGGACTCGCCACTCCCAGCTTTTGCCGGGGTTCCGCCCACTTTCCCTACCCCTCCCGGGACGGCCTTCCAGCCCGCTTGCCTGGTGACCGCGTAGCCGTTCATCTGCAGGAACTTCAGCAGCTCCTGGGCCTTCTCCCTATCTCGTGACTTCTCCTTGGCCGTGAGCGTGTCGTAGGGAACCAGCAGGGGGTGGGTCCCACCACCTGGGGCAGCAAAGACCAGAAATCAGGGGCGTGGGGGGGACCCAGGCCGCTCATTGAAGTGGTTCCTGAAGTTGAGGGTGTGCATAATTATAGTAATAAAGACAGAGATAAGAATAACCAAACATTGCTTTCAGATGCTCCTCACATCCTCACCACAGCCCTACAGGAGTAAATGCTGCGATTATCCCCATTGTAGAGACACAGAAACGAAGGTTCAGTGGGGTGAAAGCAACTGTTCAAAGTCACACAACTCTAACCCAGGCCCTTATGATTCCGGAGCCTGTGACTAGGGGACTACGGCGAAGGGGAGTCTGTGCGGCGTGGGGTGGGTGCCTCACCCTTGGCTTCCAGCTCCTGTTTCTTCTTCCGTCCCCATGTGTTGTGGTAATTTTCCGCCAGTTGTTCTGCCATGGCCTGGGAGAGGATGCAAAGGGTCAAAGCCCACATTCAGAGGATGTCTTCCTCTCCCAACAGATGCCTCCAGTCCCCAAATAAAGGACCAGAAGACTCACCTGCAGCTCCCGGGACAGGGTAACTCCGGTGAGGTCGGGGGGCTGGGGGTTGTAGCCTTCCCGTGGATCATAGGTCTGGGGAGACAAGGGAAAGATGAACGGACTAGCAGGAAGCCCAGCCCCCAAGCCAATTTATCCCCCCTACCTGGCCCTACATCCCTCCTCTGTGCCCTCTCCTTAAGTCTCTGTCTCTAAGCCACCCTCCTCTCTTCTGCCCTTTGCAGTTCTTCAGACCCATGCCCTCTCCCTTCCCAGATCTCTCAGCCTTCTCCTGCACCCCCTCCTGGCCTTCCCCCTTCCGCTGACCCCATGTTTTTCCCGTGGCCCTCGTCCCCCTCTCGACCCCACCTCCTGCCTGGCCCCACCCTCTCCTGGCCCCGCCCCTTATGCTAGCCGCTCACCACCCCCTCATGACCCCGCCCCCTGTCCCAGCCCCGCCTCCACCTGGGCACTTTGGGATATCTTCCGGGTTTTTTTCTTCTCCGTCTTCTCCTCCTCACCCTCCCTGGCTTTCTCTATCGTCCATTCCCAGGCAATCATGGCCTTCAAGGACTCCTTGATGGGCCAGCGGTAAATCTCTTTGTCCTGGGGTGGACAGAAGGGAGTGGAGTTGGTGGAATGGGGTGAGAGGGAGGTGGAGGGAGGAACCCCTGGCTCAGCCTCACTGGCCTCCAGTGTCCCAAGAAGGGGAAAGCCCTGACCATGTGGCTAGGAAGTGGTCCAGTCCGAATTCAATCCCAGGTGTCTTACCTGTTCTGTAACAGAGCTTCCCAAACTCTCATTATCCCCTTTTATACATGAGACTCAGAGAAGTTAAGTTGTATGGTCAAGGGATCAAACGCAGTCTCTCCAACTCTAAGAGAAGGGACACTAGGAGTCTGGGGTCTAGGGGAGGCAGCCAAGTTTGAGGGAAGACAAAGTCCATGGCTGGGGAGCCTTAACCCACAGATCCAGCTAGATCCAAGCCCATGAAGCTGCCTCACTCCTCCCTGATCCCCCAAATTTTGGACCCCCAACTTGGGCGCCAAGGCTTGGTTACCTTCTCCGAAAATGTCTTGTAGGGCCTCAGCATGGGATGGGTCTTCAGTTCCTCATCTATGTTCTCCCCATAGGACCAGTTGTTCTGGATCTGGAGGTGGAGAGGGGACAGGTGGGGGCAGTGTCACTATGGAGCTGGGAGTGGGAGCAGGATGAGGTGTGGACAGACACTGAGCGGGAACCCTGGAGGGGCTGAGGGTTCCAGAGGAGGCTGTGAATCCCAGGAAGAGCTATGGGTCTCAGGGAAACCTGGGGCCCTCCGGGAGGATCTGGGTCTGGGGGAAAGCTGGGGTCTTGAGGAAGGCTGGCAGGGGTGGGGGTTCCTGGGGAGGGGAGGACCATGACGCCAACCTTGTCGAAGGCCCACTTCTCGTGTGTGTACTCCGCAAACTTGTTAATGAAGGAGTCCAGCTTCTCTGGGATGATCACACTATTAGGGGGGTGGGGTCAGCAGATGTTAGGGCTGGCCCCTCCTTCCACCTCTGAAACCTTCTTCTTCTCCCAGCCCCCAGGCCCCCCCCCTCCTGCCCCCAGGCCTCACTTGAGGGTCTCCACAGGCCGAGGATCAAAGTTGCCTTCAGCGTCCACCGTGGCCTTTTTCTCAGTCTTGGATGAGTATGAGGCGTCCACGTAGTCGGGGGGCAGGGCCCCTGCGATGGCACACACGCAGGGCATAACCATGCGGTACAGCTCTGGGTCATATTTCTGGGGAGGTCAGGGCAGGGGGGGGGTGGTCACTGCAGGCCTGACGGAGCCTTCAAATCCTGGAGCACCAGGACTTCAAACTCACCCCTCCAATCATCACCCCTCTTTCTTGAGCCCTCAAACATGAAGTATGGTCTCTCTCCCTGAAACCCAAACCTCAGACCCACCTGGACTCTCAAACCACGCCTATGTTACCCCCTCCAAGCCCCCAAACTAGAGGCCCATTCCCTCTTCCATAATGTTCAAACCAGAGACCCAACTCATAGATTCTCCTAGATCCAAACCTGCAGAACTGCCTCCCTCCCTGAACCCCCAACTTTGAGGATTTCATTCTGGATCCCTGACTTCGGGCCCCAGACCCTGCAAACAGGCTTCTTTCAGGGCCCTTGGGTGCCCAGACCTTATGGGCCAGCGAGTCAAAGATGCCCCAGAAGAGTTTACGGGTGAGGTGCAGCTCTTCCTCCGAGGTGACCCCATAGTTGGCCCAGCCTGTGGGGAGGCAGTAGTACTTCCAACAACGCTCATAGTGGTTGGTGAGGAGCTGGGTGGGAACAAGAGGGGGACACACAAATGAGGGGGACATTAACAGGTGGCAGGCGAATGAAGGCCCAGGGAGGCCCTGGGGTGGGGGTGGGGGGGTGGCAGTGCTTTTAAATTATGAAGGAGGTGTGAATTATGCAAATGATATGCTAATAAAGGGGAAATGGCATGCGTATTGGGAAGTGGTCCTGGACAGTTTATTATGTAAATTTGGCACTCTAATTCAGAGTCAGGATGGGCATTAAATCAGAGCTGGATTTGTCTGGTGTTCTTTATACAAATAAGCATGCAGATATTAATCCATGGGTAGGGTTATGTGCAAATGGGCATACGGATGAAGTGATCTGTGCTTATGTGAATTAACATGGCAAATAGAAACATAGGCAGCACCCCACGCAAACACGTGGTAGTTGGGAAGAGAGCCTCCACCAGCCAATATACAAATTTGAAATGGGGGCTGATTTAGATGTATTACGCAAAATAGTTAAAATATCTGAGTTGGGGGTATCTCCTTATGCAAACTAGCATGCAAATGAAAAAATAATAGGAGAGACAGTGTGCAAATATTCAGGATAGCTGTGGTACTATTTACTGAAATAAATGCAGTCATTTGAATAGTGGAAGGCCGGTGGTCTAAGCATGCGAATAAGCATGCTAATTAGAAAAAGTGTGCCCCACGCAAATATATGCGAATTAAGATGGGGGTTGGCTCACTGTCATGCGAATTAAACGCTAATTAGGGAGTGTTAGAGGCACCAATGACGCAAAGTGAATGTTAAAGAGGTTTCTATGGGGCCCGCTGCCCGTGCGTTTGCAGGTTAACTGGCCTGGGCGGTGTGATACAAATGAGCCCCATAGTCCGAGGGCGGAGCAAGCCGGTGGGTGGAGCAAGCCGGTGGGTGGAGCATGGAAATACGCAAGCTGAAGAGGGCTTGCCCTCACCTTGAGCGGCATCTTGGCGAACTCGTTAAGGATGGGCACGTCGAACACCAGGCGCCGCAGCAGGTGCTGCAGCATGGACGGGCGGATGTACCTGCGGGGACATGCACGGGGCGGGGCTATCTCACCCTGAGGTCCGCCCCACCCGTAGCCCCGCCCACCAGGGTCCCGCCCCACCTGCAGAGCGCCATCAGGCATTCCTCGATGACGTCGCGCTGCGCCTTGGTGAGCGATCGGCCGCGGGACAGGCGGTACACCGTGTGAAGCATGGAGTCCACCATGATGGCGCGATGCTCGGTTCCCGCAAAGAGTGGCGCACACTTGGTGATGAGCGGCAGCACCGCCAGGCACAGGTAACGGTTCAGCGCCAGCGCCATCTCCGTGGTGCTGAAAGTGGCCTGGGGCGCAGGGTGGGGACATCAAGCCCTGACACCCGCCCAGGATAACTCTGGGCAAACGACCCCGGCTTCTGATCTTCCCCTGAAACCTGCTTCTCCCAGACTCCACTACCCTTAGTACTTTGGACTATGCAAAATTTCAAATACACGCAAAAGTCCAGGAGCCAATTAATGAACCCTCATTACCCAGATTAGGCTGTTTTGCAGATACCCACCTTCTGCATGCTTTTCCTCTCTACCCTCGCCTTTTTTTCCTGTAATATTTCATGCAACCCCCAGCCATATATCACTTTATCCAAAGATACTTCAATATGTATCTCCATTCAGACAAGTATCAATACTTCTATTTAACATTCCATGCTGCCATTATCACACCTCACAGAATTAACGAAATCTCTTAATAATCATGATCAGCTTTCTCTAATTGTCTCAAAAATGGCTTTGCATTTAGCTGCGATTGTTTGGATCAGGGCCCCAAGAAGACCCCCATACTGTACTTGGCTGACAGGTGTCTCCATCAGTAACTGTCCCTTTTCCTCCCCCCCCGTTTTAAGGCTATTGATTTGCTGAAGAAACTGAGTCATGGGTCCAATGGAATTTCCTACATTTTGGCCTTGGTTGGTCGCTTCCCAGTGGTGTCAGGTAACTAGTTCCTCTGCCTCCTGTATTTCTGATAAACTGGTAGTTATAGATTCAAGTTCCGGGGTTCCCTTCCCCAGTAGGGAACAGTCATTTCTCCCATCTTAAGAAGAGCCTCCTCTTGACCAAGTTCACCCGGCCAGCACATCGCCATTTCCCTGCCTCTTCTGTCACCAACTTGTGTAGACTGTCAACACTCGCTGTCTCCAATACCTCACCTCTCAGCCTCTCTCTCTGAGAGGGGCTCGCTCTCTCTCTATATATATATTTTTCGGCTGCACCGCATGGCATATGGGCTCTTAGTTCCCTGACCAGGGGGCAAACTTCCACTGCGCCCCCTGCAGTGGAAGCGTGGAGTCTTAACCACTGGACTGCCAGGGAAGTCCTCCCAGGCTCTCCTAAACCCTTTCCCATAAGGCTTTAGCCCCACCACCTCACTGAAACTGCTTCCTCCATTTGGCCAAACCAATGGTGAGTTACCAGTCTTCATCCTAACGTGGCATTGTCACCTTCTATTATTATTGTTCTTGTTGTGGGTGTTGTGCATGGGTCTTTGTATCTCCACGGTGCTGAGCCATCACTGAGAATTCTTTTTTATAACCTGAGGTGTTGGAGATTTCCACCCACCCTTTCCCAGAACTCAGAGCTTTTCTTGGTTTTTGTTTTCTATCTTGATGGTGGGGGAGGGAGGATTATGATACGTACACAAGTTCAGAACAAACAAAAGTGCTGCCACTATTCCCATGACACATCCCACTCTGGAGGCCGGGAGAGTGGCCAGACTACCCACCGTGTCCAGCGAGGCGGCCGCCCGCATGTCGGGCAGGAAACCCACATCTAGCACATGCAGCAAGAACTCCTGGTTCTCGATGCCGTACACGCGGTCCAGGAAGAGCACCATCGACGCCTTGTGGTCCGGCACAAAGGATGCCGACATCTTTGGCTGTACCAGAGCCCCATCTGTGGGCAAGAGAGTGGGGTCAGGGCTGCCCTTGGGGTCCCTCTGCTTCCTCCCCAGCGTCACTCCCTTGCTGAGTCCCGCCCCTCCGCACCTTTGCCCAGGGTGGGGATCTGCAGTGGGAGGCTGATGATGCCCACGAGGTCGTCCAGGGGCACGAGGGAGCGCAGGATGGCGCGGATCCGCAGGGCCTCGCCTTTGCCGGCTTGGATTAGCTGGAGAGGGGAGGGGGGCATGTCATCAGGCACCCCCTGCCCCATGTGGTCATTCCCCCATTCCATCCCTTCCCGACCCACTGGCAGGTAAAGACTCCGTCTCGTGGAGCTAACTCTAGAATTCCCAGCCCTGACCCCTCTGCCTGTGCTTCCCCCCTGCAGCCCTGACTACCACTGGCTTTCATTGCCTGATCTCCCGCACTGGACTGAGAGCTCTGTGCGAGCGGGGCCAGGGGCTCTCTCGGCCACTGGTGTGTCCCCAGCATTGCCTAACCCAGGACCACATGCAGAGCAAGAGCTAAATCAATGTTGTTGAATGTCTGAATGAAGAGGTTCAAGGTTGGCTGTGCCTGCCCCTCAGCCCAGCCTTCAGGTCTCACATGCATCTCTGGTGCACAGCGTCCCAGCAGGTCGATCAAGGCAGCGTAGAAGGACATGATGGCGTGTCCAAGGTGCACCCGGTTTTCTTCGGGAGGCTCCTCCCCGAAGCTGCAGAGGAAGGCGGGTGGTGTGAGGAGACAGCAGGGGCTCGGGGAGGGTGGTGGTTCTGTCGAGGAGGGGGCAGGAGACTCACAGCTCACGCCGCCGGTCCCTGCGGACTCCTGGGCCATCCCTCGCGGGGTCCTCGGAGATGCGGATGGCCTCTTCGATGGTGGCCAGCAGCCCCGAGCTGCCCTCACCCCGCAGGGCAGGCCCGAAGCACTCAGGCTTGCGGATCAGCAGACGCACCACCACGTTGGCATTCTCCTCCACGCTCTCACCTGGTGGCTCGCGGGGTCAGGAGGCCTCATGAGCCACTGCCCAGGGTCCCTCCCTGGACAGCCCCTGACCTGGCACCCCAGGGGTGAACGTCAGGCCCCCGTTGACCTCCAGACCCTGCCCCGCGCCCACTTGGAGGCATCCCTGCCCAGGCCAGGCCTGTGGCCCAGTATGTGGGCCACACCCGAGGGAGGCTTTAGCCAGTGACCCCCAGCCTCCCGCCCTATTACCGCCACCCCTTGCCTCACCGTTGACGAAGACAGCGAAGCGCAGGAAGTCCAGGTAGCGCTCGCCGCCGCAGGGGTTCCAGCCGATGTCTGGGTACCCTTTGGCCAGGAGTATGGGGCAGCTTTGGAGGCCACAGCCTGCCAGGTAGGACACCACCTGGGGGCACAGGAGGCTCAGCCAAAGGCTAGACCCACACCTCCTTCCTCCCCAAGGCTCAAGTCCCTGCCCATCCCTGGAGCTCCGCAATCCAATTTGCATCCCTCAGCAAACAATAACCCTCATCCTCCACCATCATTTCCCACCTGGACCATCGCAGCCACCTCCTCCCTGGGCTCACTGTTCCCTTCAACCCCTAGTCTGTCCCCCACACAGTCAGAGAGACCCCTACTGTCTCACTTAGGGCTAAAGCCAGAGCCCTCGCTGTGGCCCACAGACCCTCCACACAATCTGCCCTTGTCAACTCCCTGCCCTCACATCCTAGCACTCACCCTGTCTCCCCCTGTTCCAAGCACACTGCTCTCTCTGCTGTTCCTCACACTCATCAGGTTCACTCCTGCCTCAGCGCCTTTGCACTGGCTGCTTCCCAGCTTGGAATGCTCTTCCCCCTCATGTCCATATGGCCCCCATCTCCTTCAGAGCTTTACCTGAAGGTCACTTTCTCAGTGAGGCTTTCTCTGACCACTTGTGTCTAAACTCAGACACCCTCCCGACACTTGATATTTCTCTCCCTTGCTCACGTTTTTTCTTCCTTAACACTCGTCATTAGCTAATACACCACATATTTTACTTCTTCATCTTGTTTATTATCCATCCTCCCAACTAGAATGTCAGCTTCACAAGGACAAGGATTTTTGACTCTCAATCACTGTCATACCCCTACTGCCTTGGACGGGTCCTGACACATAGTAGGTGCTCAAAAACATTTGTTAAATAATAATACTATAATAGTAGATAACTGTCAGAGAGTGCTTACTGCTTTGTAAACGCTTTCGTGAGTTAACTTATTTAATCCGCAGAACAACTGTATGAAATTGTTTCTATTATATTCATTCTACAAATGAGGAGATGGAGGCCTGGAGAATTTAAGCCACTTGTCCAAGGCCACACAGCAAGAGAGTGGGGCTGGGAGTGGGGGTGGGGGCGGGGAGTTGAATCTAAGTTGCTGAGCTCCAGAGTCCATGCCTTTCACTGCTACACACAGAAGCAGGGAGCACAGAGGGCCAAGAAACGTGCCAAGCCCACGTGGCTGGGGAGGGTGGGGTGTAGATTTTCACTCAGCCCCGTGAGCGAGTGACTGGGTCCTGTCCCTTTGCTGCAAATTATTCCCCTTCTGATTCAGTTCTGGACCATGCACAATGGCACCCATAGAGTGGGACCCAAATCAGCAGGTGCCCCAAGGGGCCAGGTATGGGCCAGGCCTTCTCCCTCCACACCTTCTCCAGATCCTGCTCCTGCAACGCCAAGGCCAGCTCGTTGTTGTCAATGACAGAGGCAGCTGCCACGTCCAGGGGCGTGGAGCCCTTCATGCCTGTGGGGGTGAGAGGCAGTGAGAATGCTCTTCAGAGGTGCCTAGCTGACTGTCTCACTTTTGCTTGCCTCACCTCCTCCAGGAAGCCCTCCTTGACCACCCCTTTTCCAGCCTGGGTCAGGTGGCTCCTCTGACTGTGCTTCTCCATCCCAGGCCTGATCAGTCCAGGCTGACACTGTCTGGGATCGGTTTGTCTACCCCACTCCACTGTGAACCCCATTAGGGCCAGGCCCAGGGCTGTCTGGGTATCCCCAGCACTGCTCATTACAGGTCCAGATCCAGGGTGAGTTGAGAGTGAGTGTTTGTTAAATGACTAAGTGAGCCAGCGGAGAGCGGGGCCAGCCTGGATGGACCGCCAGGAGTGGGCTCAGGGTTCCTCACCCAGGCCAATGCCGCTGTTCTCCAGCAGGTAGCTCAGGTGGTCAAACATGGAGCGCTGGTTCTGCCGGCTGATGCGGCAGAAGTAGCAGAGGAAGCGGCAGCAGCTGGTCACCATCTTGGGGAAGCGGATCTCCTGGGCAAGCAGGGTGGGCTGGTGGTCAGTGCCTGCCCTCCGGGGCCCGCTCCCCTGAGCTCCCCAGCCCACGCAGCCCCCTTACCTTGGATTCGCCGCCCCCAAGGACATTCACCATGACCTCCATGACTGTCTCATGCATGCCCAGCGCCCGCATCAGGTTCGGGTGTTGGTAGAAGACTTTGTTGTTCATGATGTTCCTGTGGACAGGTAGAGTGCATGGGGTCAAGTCCAGGGAGAGCCTCCAGACCCTTGCGGGAGCCATCACCACCACTGTGGTAACAGTTAACATTTACTGAACTCCTAGTCTGTGCCCGGCACTCCTCCCTTTACAGATCTGAACTCATTCAATCCTTATGTCCACTCTGAGGCAGGAACTGGAATTATCCCTCTTTCACAGACAAGGAAACCAGAGGTTCCAAGGTGGGCTCCCCCTGGGGCGGAGATCTTTATCATGTTGCATGTTGTAACCCCAAGTGCCTAGAAAGGGCCTGGCACACAGTAGGTGCTCAATAGATGTTTGCTGAGTGAATGAATGAGGCTCACTTGGCGCTGAGTGCTGAAGACTATTGTTATCATTATTATTATTACTGTTATTACCACTACATGAGCTCACTGAAGCCGCACCACAACTCTTCAAGATAAGCGTGGCTCTTCCCCAGGTTAGAGATGAAGAAACCAAAGCTCAAAGAGGGTAAATCTTGAGCCAAGAGTCACAGGTGAGTAGGAGCTGTTACCCAGGGGTGGGTGGAGAGGTAAGAGGGGGGGACATTACCTAGGGAGATGGGCTAGTTGCTGGGAGGAGCACACCACCCTGAGGATGGGGCAGAAGTGGGGAAGGACACATTATTGCATCCAGAGGACGTGAGCCGGTGGACAAGCTTGAGCCGGAAGGTCTCCCCTCCCTTCCCCGGGGATGTGCAGAGTCAGGGGAGGGGCGGGGCCTCACCCAATGCTCTGGATCATGAGGTGTTCCTCCTGGGGGCCCATCTGCACGATAAGCAGTGACCGGATCTGGCCAAGGCACTCAAGCAGACTCATGGTGTCCTCCACGGAGGAGGGTGAGATGGTATAGGCCCGGGGCAGGGCACGCAGCAGCTCCCCGAGCCCATCGTACTGCCGGTGCAGGAGGCTGAACATGGCCCGTACCAGCTCGGGGCTCTGCACGAAGTCCTCTTGGGCCCAACGCACCACTGTGTGGGACACCAGCTCCTGCAGCGACTCTGGGAAGGGGACACAAGGGTAGGAACACTCTTCCTGACCAGGGCCTTGAGCGAAAACGGTACAGAGGGCGCCCCTCTTTCCAGAGGGCTTCTCAGTTGCTAACCACCCACCTCCTACCCTCCTCCTGCCAGGAGTGGGCAGATTCTGGCAGATTTTGTTCTGTGGCTCTAGGAGTCTCCCTATCCTCTTCACCCTATACCCAGACCATAAGTGCCCCCCTAAAAGCTTTAAGAGGAAAAAGCACTTGTATCACTGCAAAGTACCAGAGCATTATTCTGAGCACCTTTGAAAGTGCCAGTGGTAATTCCATTTGTTCTGTGAAAACACTGCTGATTTTTCATCATGGGAGACAACAGACACAAAGAAAAACTGTGAAGACTTTGGTGTCATCTGAAAATTATGTCAAAAATGAACTCTTTTATTTTCCCTGGCCATGTCCCCGGGACTCTCCTCTCCTATATCCAGCATCCATTTCTCTCCCTGTCTCTCTTTCTCTCCCAACCCTTTTTCTTCCCAGGATTTCTGGGAGAGAAGACAGATGTCTCCTGTGTCTCAGGGTCAGGAGAAACCTTCCTGCACTGGCACTGAATGATGGTGTCAATTCATGACCTGTGACATGTCCTACCTTCCTTCCATCTGCTCTACACGATCTGGACCCATCACTTCTGACTTCATATGCTGTACCTCCCCTCCTGCTCACTCTGCTCCAGCCACACTGGTCTCTAAACGCACCAAGCATGTTCCTGCCTCAGGGCCTTTGCACTGGCTGTTCCATCTGTACCAATCATCTTTCCCCAGATCTTTGCATACCTCACTCCCCCACTCCAACCTCTCCATCTTTGTCCCTCTCTCTCCTCTCACTCAGCTTTAGTTTTCTTCTTAATACGTATGGCCATCTGATATTATGGTATATGTATATTTGTATCTTTTGTAATATTCTAAACTCCTTGAGGGCAGGGACTTTGACTCTTCCCCCTACTATATTCCCTGGCCCTACCAACAGTGCCTGGCCCAGAGTTGGCCCAATAAAATTTCTTGAATGTTATAGAATAAACCCTCCACCAATGTTAGGGACTCTGTCCTTGTCATATGGTGTTAATATATAGTTTGCCTAATGACCCATGGGCCCAACATTTATCATGACTGCTTTCCTAACCCCTCAGCATAGTAATCACTTTCACCAAGAAATAAGGGAAAAACAAAGAAAAGCCACAAGTACATGGAAGCCACGGTGGTGCAGGAGTTGCCCCACCCCAAGATTGGATGTATGCCTCTGCTCTGGCAGCCATGCACCACGCTGTTCCAACACACACACTGTGCAGCCCCAACTTTGGGGCCACGCCTCCAGCATGCCTCCTCTCTCACCCCTCTCTCCACTCCTCCTCTCTCATTAATACCCATCCACCCATCCCTTGGGCTACTCCTGGTGGCCTGTCTTGGACCCAGAAACTCCCCAAGCGCAGGGCTGCTTGGCCCACCCCTGTGCCATCCCTGGTGGCCCCAGTCCTCACGGGGTTTGTGCTCCTCGGCAGGTGGCTCCTCCTCCGGTTTCTCCTCCTTCTTCTTCAGCAGCCGTACCTTCTCCAACAGGCCCATCAGGCGGCTGCCCAGGGTGGCTTCTTCCTCCGGTTCTTCCTCCTCCCCCACCAGCTGAACTCCTGGAGGTGGTCAAGAAGGGAGGGCGTGTCATTCATCATTCATTGCTTATTAATCGCCTCTATCATTTACTTCTTTATTCATTCATGTGTTCACTCACTCATTTCTCATTCATGTGTGCATTCGTGGGGTTTTTCATTTGTTTATATGTTCATGTTTGTTCATTTATTCATTCCTTGAATCATTTGTCTTTTAAATCAACTATTGCAAGTATCTTCAAAGAACTAAAGGAAACCAAGTCTAAAGTATTAAAGAGAACTATGATGACAATGACTCATCAAACAGAATATTAATAGAGGTAGATAATGTAAAAAATAACCATATAGAGTTGAAAAGTACAAAAACTGAAATTTAAAAAACACTAGAGGGGTACGACAGCATACTTGAGCTGGTAGGAGAAAGAATCAATGAACTTGAAGGTAGAACAACAGACGTTATCCAGTCTGAAGAAAAACTAACAGAGCCTCAGAGACCTGTGGGACACCATCTAGTGTACCAACATACGCATAATGGGAGTCCTAGAAGGAGAGATGAGAAAGGAGCAGAAAAATACTTGGAAAAATAATGGCCTCAAAGTCCCAAATTTGATGAAAAATATTAATTTACACATCCAAGAAACTTGGTGGCCTAGTGGTTAGGATTCCTGGCTTTCACTGCCGTGGCCTGGGTTCGATCCCTTGTTGGGGAACTGAGATCCCACAAACCGCATGGTGCGGCAAAAAACAAAAACAGCTCAAGTAGGATAAATTCACTGAGCTCCACACCTAGATACATCATACTCAAACTGCTTAAAGGCAAAGGTAAAGAGAAATCTTGAAAGCCAGCCAGGGAAAAATGACTCATCACATATAATAAAATCTCAGTAAGATTATCAGCTGACTTATGAGAAAAAATAGAGGTCATCCATCCATCCCCCCAGCCATCCTTCTTTTCATTCATCCAAACCAGTCAGCCATCTCTTCACCCATTTCTTTATTCGGCCATCCTTCCCTCCATCAGTTCACACACTCTTCCATCCAGCTATAGCCTACAGCCATTTGTCCACATATACATCCACCCAAATACCCATATAAACATATCCTTCCACTCATCATCTACCTGTTCACTAACATGTTCATTCATTCAGTCACTCATTCATTTTACCAACAGTTACTGCACAAATACTGTAGATATTTAAGATCAGGAAATCTTAGGAAAACTTCAAGACAGGTCTCAAGAACAAGTTTGGGAGGAGGATTCTCTGATCTCCTCTCTTACCACAGTGTGACAGCAGGTCTTGATGAAATTCGAGCAAATCCTGTCGGATCTCTTCAGGGACAGGACTATCTTCCTCATCCTCAGCATTTTTGAAGTTCAATAGCATGTTGATCTAGGGGAAGGTCAAAGATTAGAATGAGGGTCAGAGACCCCAGAGCAGCAACTCTGAAGTCAAGGATCAAAGATCCAATCGTGAGTTCCTGTCTAAGGTCATTAGTGAAGAATATCTGGGCGACTAAAGGTTCGAAAGGAGTCAGGGTCAGTCTGCGGTGACTCAGAAGTCTGGTTCAGAGAGAGGTAGAAGAGTAACAGATAAGTATATGGATAGGGCCAGAGGTCAAGCTCAGATTGAGAGGTTAAGTGAGTATCATCAGTGATCAGAGTAAGGGGAGAGGTTGAGGTTGGGTTTAGACAGTAAGGCCAGCTGGGGTCAGGGGTCAGAGGACCTGCTCCTGGGGTGGGGAGCGGAACTCGCGAGTACGTCGGGCAGTCTCAGCTGCAGTCATGGTGAAGGCTTTCACAAGGGTGCCGTAGCGGTCCCTCTGGTTGGCCTGGAGCTTGTCCACGTAGCGCTCTGCGAAGGCTGCAAGAGACTCCACACGGT
The DNA here is from genome assembly GCF_028564815.1 of Eubalaena glacialis. Lineage (NCBI taxonomy): Eukaryota > Metazoa > Chordata > Mammalia > Artiodactyla > Balaenidae > Eubalaena > Eubalaena glacialis. Next base: position 55,809,794 of record NC_083733.1, on the reverse strand, counting down.
GCTGCAGCTCTTGGTCACAGAAATACTCCAGCAGGTGACACATCTGTGGGATGACAGCCATGCAGTAGGAGGGATGGTGGTGAGACCATCAGGACTTCCTTGAAACTTTTCTTGCTTTCTCTCCCCACTCCATAGCCCTGCTCTGGTCGAGCCACCACTGTCTCCTGCCTGGATCCTCAAGCCAGCCATCTCCATGGTCTCATCCCTCTAATTCACCTCCCACATGGAAAACAGATAGCTCATTCAAAGCCAGCAGCACTCCACTGCTTTATGCCCTTCCACAGCTCCCCACTGCCTTGGGACAAAGTCCAGACTCAAGCCCCACCAGACCCTGTATGTCCTAGCCCAGAGGGATGGAGGCTGGAAAACAGGAAGAATCAGCCCACCTGTAACTTCACAGACTCCGGCAACTTCATCTGGAGCAGCCCCTCCTCCAAGTCGTCTTCTTTTTCCCCTTCTGCTGTCTCCTCTTCCTCTTTTTCCTCATCTTCCTTCTCCCGTGCCTCTTCCTCCTCATCCTCCTCCTTCTCCTCCTCCTCCTCCTCTTCCTCCTCTTCTTCCTCCTCCTCCTCTTCCTCTTCTTCCTCAGTGAATACTTCAGGCTCAATCATCTTCAAGATCTGTTTCACATCCTCATCGCCAAAGATGCCCATCACCTATGGGACAAAGCCTGGGTCTGTCACTGTGGCCTGCAAGGCTTCCATAATCAAGACCCAGCCTCACTCCCCAGATCTGTTTCTCCTGCACAGGCCAGATTCATTCCTGCATTGGCTGTATATGATTCCTCTTACAAGCAGGAATGGCATCCCCCTGCCCTGCCATCCATCCTCCTTAAGATCCCCCCAGATCCACACCCTGTGTCCCACGTACATGGCCCAGACTACAAAGCCAAACATGAGCACCTCTCCCTTCACAAGGAAGTGTCCTTTTTCCCAAGCTTGAGCATTTGTTACTCTGTAACAGGACGCACCCTACACCTGAGGCCCTCATATCTCCCAGCATATGCTAGCTCTCAGTCAACATCATGAAGATGCCAGCAGATGGAAGGAGAGCAGGTAGATAAAAGGGAAAAATAGTGGGGAGAGAGAGAGATGAATGAATGGGGGGAGGACTGGGTGACTGGGTGGATGAATTAATAGATGGAATAGTAGAGGTTTGACGGGGAGATGGATGGATGGGTGGATAATGAACTGAGAGGTGAAGGTAAAGGTGGAAGAAGAGATGGTGGGTAGATGGATGACAGGATAAATGATGTATAGATAGGTGGGTGGATAGATGGTTTGACAGACGCATAAGCAAGTAAATGAGTGGATGGGCAAATAGATAAATGGGTAAATAACCAGGCACTGGGGTAGGATGGATATGTGGATGGGTGGATAGGTTTGTGTATGAAAAATCGGATGGATGGATGGATATATGGATGAGTCATTAGATGGGTATGTGAATGAAAGGGTACATGAAATGAAGAAGGGATAGAAGGATGGAGAACGGGTGAATTAAAGGGTGTAGATGGTTGGATGGATTTGTGGGTACGTGGATGGGTCTTAATATATATGGATAGAGAGATGCATGGATTGATGGACAGATAGGTGGAAGATGGAGAAATGGATGAATCTGTGGATGGGTGGATGAATGGATGCACAGGTGGAAGGAAGATGATGGCTGAATGCATGAAGGGAAAGATAGATTAATAAATAAATGGGTAGGTGGATGGATGAATAGATGAAATGGTGGATGTAATGATGTGTGAATGAATGGAAGAATGAATGGACAACTAGATTGAAAGTTAGATAGATGGATACATGTATGGATGGATGGATAATTGGGTGGAGACTGGAAGGATAAATAGATGAGGAACTTTTGGATGGAAAGATGGGGGTATGTTTGAATGAATAGGTGGATGGATGGAAAGGTTGGTGGAGGATGGATGAATGATGGTTGGTTGGATGGATGAATGGAAAGAAGGAAGTGATTACTAAACAGATGAATAGATGGCAGACGAATGGATGGAAGGAAAAGTGAACGAGTAGATGATACAAGGATAAGTTGGAAGGTGAAGGGTATATGGACCGAGAGATGAACGGGTAGTTGGATGTATAAATGGGAGGGGAATGTATGTAGGTATGTATGTACGGATGGATGGATGATTTGGAATGTGAAAGAACAGGACAGAGGGAAGCAGGAGGAAGTCATTACCAGCAGGGTGGACACAAGCTTGAGCACGGGCACAAACTGGAACTCCACGGAGCCCCCGACAGGGTCGCGTGCGTGCTGCCCACCGTCTCGCACTGCCTCCCCCAGCATTCTTAGTGCTTTGTCCCGAAGAGCCTCCAGAGGGATGCTGGGGCTGAGACGGGCTGGAGCTTCTGCCGCCCCAGCAGCTGGCAGGGCAGCCACAAAACAGGGAGCTAAGAAATGGTGTGGAGGCCGCAGCGAGGTGGTGACGCCGACACCAGGAAGGCCGTAGCGGCGGGGACCATTATCTGCTCTTTTTCCAGGCGGGAAGAGGGTGATGGCACGGGTCTCAGGAGTGAGGGGCACGATGTACTCAGAGAGCATGGAGCGGCGGCTGCGGCAGGCACTTTCGAGATGGATGCTGATGAGGAGGTCGTAGTAGCCTGCACGCAGGGGGCCGGGCAGGTGCGCGTCTTCCAGGGCGTGCAGCAGCTGTGCCTGGTCCACGTGGCTGCACAGAGCATGTGCCACGCGGTTGTTGCCCAGGGCGCACACAGCGCGGTAGAGGCGGAGGGTGTGCGAGTGGAACCGCTGCAGGTCCAAGCGCTCCGACAGCTCCAGGATGTCCATGCATCTGCAGTGGAGATGGGCCACATTCAGGGACTCAGCAGGCAGAGGAGGTGGGAGACAGAGACACAGACCACAGAGAGGCAAAGAGGTGCTCAGGTGAGTGTTGGCAGCCCCAGCAGCGAATCCCAGTGTTCTGCTGGGTCAAGGTTCTGTGAGGTCTGTGGAGCTGAGTCTAGGAGTCTTTTAATGGTTCTGGAAGTCCCTCAGTGGTCTGGGGGCTCCCTGACATACATCTGGGATTTGTGGGATGGTCTGGTACTCTGGGGATCTAAGAGACCATGGGAAATATCTGGTGACCCTGAGATGTATCTAGGATCCCAGGTTGGGTCTGAATCCCCCTCTGGCAGGTCTGAGTACCCTGGTTATATCTGAGCACCACCAGAATGTAAACTCCACCAGTACAGGACACTTCTGCCTCTTTTGTTTATTTGTTTGTTTGCTATATTCCCAGCACCTAAAAAGGACTTAGCAGGCTTCCCTGGTGGTGCAGTGGTTAAGAATCCACCTGCAGGGGACACGGGTTGGAGCCCTGGTCCGGGAAGATCCCACATGCCGCAGAGCAACTAAGCGAGTGCGCCACAACTACTGAGCCCACGAGCCGCAACTACTGAAGCCCGCGCGCCTAGAGCCTGTGCTCCGCAACAAGAGAAGCCACCGCAATGAGAAGCCTGCGCACCGCAACGAAGGCTAGCCCCCCGCTCGCTGCAACTACAGAAAGCCCACATGCAGCAATGAAGACCCAACACAGCCAAAAATAAATAAATAAAGGACTTAGCAAATAGTATGTGCTCAATAAATATTTGTTGTAGGAACAAATGAATAAATGGGTGTGTCTGAGGCCCCTGGGGATGGGTCTGAGTCCTCCTGGGCAGGTCTGAGTCCCCTGAGTTATACAAAAGCATTACTAGAATGTCCGTTCACAAGAGCTTGGTGTCTCCAGGCTAGAATTCTGCTGTCACACAGGAGGAGCTCAGAGCTATTTGTCGAATCAGTGAATAAAGGAAAGATGAAGCATCTTCCTGGGGTGAGTCTGGGATCCTGGCCACATTTAGAGTCCTTAAAAGCTTTCCTGTCATCCATGTGAATACTCTTTAGCCTGGTGTGTCTGGGTTCCCTGGAGCGGGTTAGATATCTCCAAGGGATACCTCTAAAGTCTCCTGGGTACGTCCAAGAGAACCTGGGGTGCCTCCAGGCCTGTCTGAATAACGTGCAAGACTCTCTGAGGTGCACTTGAGGCCCCTGGGGTGTTGTGTGGTCTCCTTGATGTGGATCTGGACTCCCTGCGATGGGTTTGGAGCCCCATAGGTGAGTCTGGAGTCCACTGGGGTGTTAGCTGGGGATGCCTGGGCTGAGTCTGGGTCCCCTGAGGTGGGTCTGAGCCTGCTGAAAGGGATTTAGAGCCCCCTGGAGTGTTATCTGGGGATGGTAAGGTAGGCCTGGGGCTTCCTAGGGTGTTGTGTGGAGTCCCGGGGTAGTGGGGAGGGGCACCGGGTGGCATCCAGACCCCAGAGGGCTTGCGGTATCCGCCCCACCCCTGGGCGCCGGGGCTGTCCCTGACCGGTTCTCCTCGGGGATGTGCAGCGCCATCATGGTCAGCGGCTCCTGGCACTGCACAGCCCAGCCCAGCCGCTCGCCCGCACGCCGCATGTCCACCTGCAGGAAGTGGTTGGGCATGCGGCTCCACGACACGGGCATCAGCATCTGCATCTCGAGCCGCGGCGGGCACTGTGGGGTGGGGTTCTTGCGCTCGCTCAGAAACATGGCGGCCGACAGCGGCATGATGTTCTGGGGACACAGGGGTATGCACATGTCAGGATTCCCCATCCTTTCTCTCCCGCCACTCTGTTTCCAGGAAGACCTCCCGGATTTCTCCCCCCACTGAAGCCGCTCTGCCAGCCTGACCTCCCACACCTCTGTCCTCAGCCTGCCCCCATTAGTGCCCCATCACTGCACCCTGACCTTCTGCTTCCCCAGCTCAAACTGGATGACGTTCTGGTGTGTCGGCAGGACAAAGACAGCAGGAAACAGCTTTGTATTGGGTTCCACCTGGGAAGGGAGAAGAGGGCAGGGTGAGGAAGAAGATGAACTGGAGGTGGTATTGACTCTGGATCCCCGACTTGGGAGCCAGTTGCCCCAGCCTGATGCTGCTGGTGTCTACAGATCCAAACTCAGGCACTGGAGGCTCCACAAGAGCCCTGAAGTGGCTCATGGGCTGCACCACCTCTGATCCAGTGAGGCCAACCTCCTCCACCTCCCCCAGGGCAACCTGTCGTCTGGGTCTTCGCGCACATCATGCCCACCCCCACCCACGAATGCCATTCCTGTTTCTCTCCCAAGCACTTATTTATTCTTCAAAGTTCAAAAACCATCCTCTGACTGCCTTTCCCTGCAGCCCCTCTGATCTTTGAAGAGAAACCCACCCAGGCTCTAACACAACAAACACCACTATCTGTGACGCAGTCTTGCCAAACCTGAATCAAATCCAATCTAACCTGGACCCATCTCCCAGTTTACAAGAAAATACAGGGGACAGAGGAAAATGTTTAAATGACACCTCAGGTGTGCATCAGCCAGATTCAGCCTGTGGGAAACTAGGCCAGCACTCTTCAGATGGTAGTATGCACACGAATGCCCTGAGATTTATTTAAAAAATCAGATTCTGATTGGGCAGGTCTGGGTAAGAGCCTGAGAGTCTGCATTTCTAACAGGCTCCCAGGTGATGCAGAGCCTGCTGGTCCAGGGACCACACTTTGAGGAGCAAAGTTCTACCAGACAGACAGCTGGTTTCTTCAATGAATACATTTCAAAGGGGAAAAAAAAAAAAATGGAAGGGAAATCTACATACGAAAAGAGACTGAAGGGACTTAGCAACCAACTAAAACATATCACCTTATTTAGATTCTGATTCAAACAAACGGTAAAAAGACATTTTTGAGACAACCAGAGAAGTTTGACCACGGGCTGGATATTTGGTGATATCTAAGAATTCTTGGGGTTTTTTTTAAGATAATAGTGGTATTGTGGCTATGTTTTTTAAAAGAATCCTTATCTTTTAGAGATACATACTGAAAAGAGACAACCCATGTGATATCTGGGATTTCCTTCAAAATCCTCCAGTGGGTGTGGATAAAGATGAATCAAGGTTGGCCGTGAGTGGGTACTAGTTGGAGCTATGTAATGGGGACATGGAGCCTCATTACGCTATTCCAGTTTTGCGTATTTTTTTAAATTCTCCATTTAAAATAAAGTTTTATAAAATAAATAAAGTTAGGTGGATTAATGGATGGATAGCAGATTCGTGGTAGTAGGTATATAGGCATTCATGATACAATTCCTTTAATTTTGCTGTATGCTTGAAATCTTTCATAATAAAGTGATGAAAAGGAAAATCCCACCTTGGAATTTTGGCCCATCCTAGGATGTTCCCTGATTGGTGAAAAGGTGGCGACTGGTATCACCCAGCCCAAGAGGGATATGGACCTCTCTCCAAGGTCAAGGCTCTGCTCTGTCTCCCCCTTTCTGGATGTCAGTTCGATGAATGGTTCACCTAGGTGGTCTCCTAGGAACCTCCCAGCTCTGGCCTGTCCTGAGGCTGTTTTATCCTGTCTCTCTGGGGTCTGCCCTCAGAGGGTGTCTGGGAGGGCTGTCCCGGGATGCTGAGACACGAGGACGCTATCGCTAAGTTGCTGAATGAGGGCTGGGCTTACCTGGAAAAAGGTGTTGCTCTCTTTGCCGTTGGCGGTGAAGGTCATTAGGCCAGTGGCCAAGTCCACCAGGCAGCCAATGACAAGGTCCGTGTGGCTGATCCGGCCCTGCTGCCCGGGGCTCACGAAGTCTCCACCCCACACCATGTAGCAGTTGCTGCACTTGAGGCTAGAGGACACAGGAGTGATCAGTGCCCGGATCGTCAGCCGAGGCGCTCTGGACCCTGGACACCCCCTTCCCTGAGCTCCCGGAATACCATGACTCAGAGCCCCACCCCCAAACACCCACCACCTGCAGACCTGAGTGCTGAAACCCCTCACCCCAGACCCTGAGCCCCTCGGAGCTAGAATTCTTAGAAGCTGGTGGGGGAAAGGGGTGTTTCCAGAACGAGGAGAAGGAGAAGGGGAGCAGGAGGAGAGAATAGAGAAAGGAGGTAAACTAGAAAGAGGACGGCAAGATGGAAGAGGAGGAGAAAATGGAAAAGAAGAAGTGGACAAAGAAGAGGACGAGGGAAAACACAGAGCAGGAGCCACAGGAGGAAGACAAGCAGGAAGAGGGGAGGAAAGGAGGAGGCGCCCAGCGCTGACTTCCGGTCTCCCACGGCCCCCGCCCCTCCCCGCACCTGCTGTGGACGTTGCCTTGCTCGTCCCCCATGGTCACCGTCACCACCCGGACCTTGCTGAGGTCGAAGTTCATGTCGTGCTGATGGTAGTCGGGGGTGACCCAGCCCACCCACACGCAGCTGGGCTCCTGGCCGGCGAAGACCCTCACAGAGTAATAGTACTGAAGAGGCAAAGGGGGGACCGGTGGTCAGTGGGCTTCCCTGAGACTCTGAGTTGATTTCTCTGGATTCTCAGTGTCCTCTGGGAGTTTAACAAGAAGTTGCTGGATTTGAGACCCCCTGGGTCTGTGTCCCTCTGTTTCTGTGTTTACTGATGTATTCCTAGATTCGGGAATCCTTTGGGCCTGTTTTGTGATACACCCAAATTTGGGTCCCTCCCCAGGTTATACAGCAAAGTTATAAATAAATAATAGCTAACAAATAGCTCACAAATGAACTCACTTAAATCCTTACTATCACCATCAAGTGGATACACTTTTTATCTCCATTTTACTGATGGGGAAACCATAGCGCTTCCCCAGAAGAGAAGACATAGAGCCGTGAAGTGACACCCAGGTAGCCCGCGATCCTAACCACTAGGCTGTTTGTCTCAGAAAAGATTCCAGATTTGGCGAATCCCCAAACTGTATTGGAATAATTGTGAATTTTGGTTCCCAGGAATATACTAGAATAGCTACTAAATTTGGGGTGTTGAGTTTATATGGGTGAACCCAAATATTGGGGTGCCGAGTCTATGTTGGTTTATCCCTGGGATTTGGGGGGCCCTGGGAGTTGTATCAGTGTGCCCCATGGCTTCATTGTGTTCCCTGCAATTTTTAGGCCCCTAGCTATACGGATTTAGGGGTTCAAAGGGTTAAATTGATGTGTACTGTATTTTGTGGTCTCCAGTATATATCGGGGTGTCCCCAGATAAGGGCAATTACTGGGGATTACGGCATGAAATTTGGAAATCTGGGGGGGAGCTGAAGTTGAGGGTCCCCGGTTCGCACCGTGGTGGTATTGAGGATGATCTCAGGGTCATCACGGTCGTCAGCAGGCACCACCTCGCGAGGGAGTCGGGGCAGAGTGGGGGTGGCTGGTGGTTGGGTCATCATTGCGGCCTTCTTGGCCTTGAACAAGAACCTGGTGGTGAAGAGGAGAGGCTGTCATGAGACTCACTCTCAAGCCCAGCTCCCCAGCCTTCTCCATCACAACGTTCGTGCCTCCACATCCATCCTAAATAAACCCTGTTCCTAATACCCAAGGCCTCGCCTCTAGAGGGATGAAATTCCCAACTGCACCAGCAAAGTCCACCCTGGAGGAGCTCTGTGCTTTCGGATGCCGGGTTACCCAGATTTAAAGGTGCCTCTGGGAACATGGAGGTTCCCTTGGGGAGCATACAATGGTCCCCTAAGTCACCATTTCTGATATGGGTGCTAAAGGCATTTGGGAAAGGACAATTCTTCACTGGGCACTGTCTTGTACATTGAAGACATGTAGAATCCCTGGAGCCCCCAGCAAGCAGTACCTCCCCCCAAAACTGTGATAACTAAAAATCTCCCATCATTTCCAAACATCCCCTCAAGAGACACAGAACTAAATCCCACTGAAAACTACTGCCACAGTAGGGGAAAAGCAGATTTAGTTTCATTTCAAATTTAATGCCCTTTGAGGGTCTCCCTTGAAGTTAGTTTTTGGGGGGTACATTTGAGACACAGAAGTGACCCCAATTTAGAAGACCAAAGATGTTCACTGGGATACCTTGGGGTACAGTCAACTTTCCCAAGATTCTGAGGTCCCCTTTAGTGTTCACAGATAATGAAGTCCATTGGATGAAAAGCTTTTGGTACCCCAAGGACCGTGGAGTTCTCCATAGATATAGTGGGGCATCCCGATTTTACATTCTCAGGGAAATTAGAGCATCTCAGGGAAATAATAGCGTTCACTCGAGACATAACAGGATCCCTCAGTAATCTGACCCCATTTAGCATATATGGGCCCACTTTGGGATACAGTGGGGTTTCTCAAGTTATTGAGGTTGCCTAATTGGGGGTCCCAGGACAGACCCCCAAACCCCACCCTGCCCCACCCTTGACTCACCCTCTCTTCTTGTTCTTCTCTGTGGTAGCATCCTTCTCATTCTCTGCCCTGGGAGGCTGGGCCTCTACCCCAGCCTGGGCGGTGCCCCCAGATGACCCATCCTTGCCAGTTCCTTCTTTGCCCCCCTCAGCCTCGCCCCAGTGCCCAGCTGAGCGGCGCAGGTTTTCATAGTCGGGATCAGGCTCCGCTGCCCGGGCCTCATCCTCAGCAGGAGGCTGCAGGCCAGGGGGTGCCAGAGGGGTGGCCCCTGCGGTGCAGCGGAAGTGCTGGTGGAACTGGACCGGAAGGCTGAGCCGGAGAAAGAGCATCTCCACCAGACTGTTCTGGGAGCCCCACGTGCGGTGGGTCAGGCGCAGGCAGGGGGGTGTATCCACGGTGCCGTCCACACGAGTCACCTGTGGGGGTGAGGCAGGAAGCACTGAGCCAGGAGGGTGAGCTAGGCCATTGGTCCTAAACCTTATTACACACAGAGTCACCATTAGGCCTTAGAGCACTGTGTGAGAATTAGCCAAAGACTCACTCCTCCGAGCGTACGAACTCCCATGGGACACACAGCTTGGCCGTGGGGTGCATTCAGCCTTCTGTCTACCTTTGTCTGGACACCTTTGTACAGTGGGCAGCTCTGGTCAGACACTGGAATCACTTGGGGAGCTTTCAAAACCTTCCTGCGCACAGGGCTCACTCCAGACCAGGTCATCCACCCATCCACCCATTCATTCTTCCATCCTTCCATCCACCAATCCATCCATCCATCCATTCACCCATCTAACACTACACGAATATTACCTGAGCACCTACTGTGTGCCAGGCACTGTTCCAAGTGCTGGGAACACATCAGTGAACAGAACAAGGGCTCTGCCCTCCTGCTCTCTTGGGGAGACGTCTTGGGGAGAGCAGCCCAGAAGGGTCAGATTTTTTTAAAGACTCCCCAGATGAATTTTTGTTAGACTTGCTGTTTGTGGAAATATAACACTCAGAAGAATGCACACATCGTAAGTGCACAGCACAATGAGGTTCTGAAGGGACCACGCCTGTGTACCCAGCACTCAGATGGAGAAATGGAACACCACCAGTCCCCCTGGGAGCCCCCTCAGTGCCCATTTAGTCACTACACTCTCGAAGATAGTGAGGGATTCTGATGAGGAAAATGCACCGGCCTGGCCTAAATAAAGGGCAGGAGCTGAGAGAGGGACAGGCGTCTGGCCTGTGCGCTCCAAAGACAGACTCTCAAGTTTTCTGGAGACTCCATAAACAACTGGAGCAGTTCCCTTTCTTTGATGCCCCACCTCAAGTTGACCTCCTCAAGGACCAATTGCCAAGAGAGACCTCTGCGCTCCTCACCAGCCAATGAATTCACCCCAAAACTGTGCAACCAAGACTGTCTGCAGGGTCGTTTTCTCCCCTCTCTCTCATCTCTCTTATAAATCCTGTTTTGCCTCTGCTCCTTGGCAAGCCTACTGACCATCTCCTTCCCGTGATTGGTATGCAAAGTAACTAAATGTCCGATTATTCGTTCACAGTTAACGCCCTTCTGACTTAGCACATCACAGATTAGCTTTGCCCATTCTTGAACTTTCTGTGAATGGGATCCTACAGTATGTGCTCTTTTGTGTCTGGCTTCTTTCATTCAACATTATGTCTGTGAGATTCGTCCATGTGGTTGTGGGTAGGTTAGTTTATTCATTCTCACTGCTGTCTAGCATGCTGTTCTTTGGGTTGAGAACACCATCTGGCAGTGGCAGGGATTGGGAGGTTCACGTCTTCCCCACCATCCTCTCCTGCCCCAGGCACCTCTCTGGTCTTCGTGCTCCCACTCTCGCCTCCTAACATCCACTGTCAATAGAGACCTTTCCAAAACTCAGATCTAGACTGGACATTCCCCTGTTTAAAACCCTTCCGTTTTTACCTAGCCTTAAAATGCCTTCCCACAAATTACTTATTAATTATAAAGAGAAAAATAGTAACTTGATGGTGGAGAAACTTGGCAGACTCCACCATAACCAAATAGTCAAAGTTAATGTAATCAGTAATAAGACATAATGACATGATGTGCCGCCCTGATATTCTGCATCAAGAAGAACACAACCTCTTTGCTATGGTATTCGCGCCAAATACATGAGGAATATTCTGCAAAATAACTGGTCTGTACTCTTCAAAAATGTCAATATCATGACAGACAAAGAAACACTCAGAAACATTCTACATTGAAGACTAAAGAGACATAACAGCTAACTGCAACGTGTAACTGCGGATTGGATTTTGGACCAGAAAAACAGAAAGAGACATCATTGCCACGATTAAAAAAATTTGAATATGGATTGTAAATTAGGTAACAGTATGTATCAATGTAAAATTTCCTGATTTTCATAACTGCAGCTCTGTAAGAGCACAGCCTGTTCTGAAGAAAAGCACATTGAAATATTTAGGGATAAAGAGGCATGATGTCTCCAACTTACCTAAATAATTCAGGAAAGAGAAAGAGAGAGAGAATGTGAGAGGGAGATCTGAACGATGCCTAGGACGGGAAAACTGAGGCTCAGGAGGAGACAGTCTCAGGCCCAGGTCATACAGCAGGTAAAAGGCCAACTCCAGGTCTGATTCTAAAGTACCAGCTGAAGCTTAGCCACGTGGAATTCAAGTTCTTCCCAGGTTGAGAAAAAGACTATCACTTCGATTTATGTGGGTTTTTATTGTCAGAATCTGACCCTGAGTTTAACCTTGGGAAAGAAAGGCACTAGGGTCTAAAAATTAGGATACCAGATTAATGAAAAGTTACTAAAAATAAATAAACCCATGGGAATTCCCTGGCAGTCCAGTGGTTAGCACTCCTTGCTCTCACTGCCAAGGACCCGGGTTCAACGCCTGGTTGGAGAACTAAGATCCCACAAGCTTACTGCCGTGCTTTGTGGCACGGCAATAAATAAATAAACAAACAAACAAACCCCCAAAATACCACCATAGATAACAGTTAGTAAGGAAGGTGTCAAAATGTACCCAGTGATTTATATTTCTTTAAACCTTGTTGTAGGATTAGATAGTTATAAGGGCTGGAAATGTCCACTGGGGTCACTTAATCCAGCTTCTCTTTTCTCCCTTCCCCCATTTTGTAGGCACGGTACCTGGAGCTCAGAAAGGTGTAGTTTGCCAAGGTTAAACCCTACAAGGCAGCCCTGGGAGCCCATGATCCTGACACCCACTTCTACACAGTTTGTGGGCTAACAAAGAAGCCAAAGAGAAGCTTGGGGAAGAGAACTGTGGGGAGAATGAGATTTGGAAGCAGATCAGAGTGTACTGAGTGGGGTCGGTCCTCACCTCATAGTGGGGATGCTCAGGGGGCATGGCCTCAAACTGGGGAAGGCTTTTGCTGAACCAGCTAGTGACCGGGCGCTGCATGTTGATGGCAAATGGCTCAAAACCTTCCTGGAGGCCACAGATGGCAAAGAACCGCAGGGAGCTCACATCCTGGCCCAGGTTCAGGTGACCCACCTGTCCAGGTCCCAAGCTGCAGACGGGCAGGAAGCCTAGTGGGAGGGGATAGATGGGCAGGGGTGAGGATAGATGGGCAGGGCAGGGGCAGCCATAGGGAAGGAGGTACTGTGGAAAGAAGGGATGGAAGAGCGGGGGGCTGGAGGGGACAGCGTAGGGTCAGGTGAGACGAAAGAAAACCAGAAAGGGGCCACAAGGCCAGCCCTCACCATCCCCAATCTCAATATCCCGGAAGGCTGTTTCAGAGCCTGAATCGGACATGAGGACCTCGCCGTTGAGGGTGAAGATAATGGTGTTCTCTGTGAGGTCGATCATGCAGCCCACGACATCACCTGACTGCCAGGGACGCCCAAACAGTTCACTGCCCAAGTGCCAGCGCTGACCCTGTGAGGAGGCAAGGGGAAGATGTGGTGCAGGAGAGACACGCAGAGGAATGGAGAGATACAGAAGCAAGGGGAGACGTAAAGATACAAGTGTCAGGTCCAGGGCATGTGGGACAGAAGAGGGTTCACCCCCACGGTGTCCCCCATCTTACCCCACGTTTGCATCCATGATCCTTAAAGGATAAGCTTTCATGCTTTCCCCTCCCACTAATCTCTGTATCTCATCCCTTCTGCCTGGGTTCTCTATTGTTTCTATGACTGGGGCTGGGGTTACACAGACCACCAAAGTGCTAGTGGAGGGTTGGGGACAGCAGCAAGTAGAGGGGTGGAAAGGAAAAACTAACCTGTCAATGTCCCCCATACGAACCCAAATATACCCATATGCCCCCAGAATAGATAAATGGATAATGAGATAGATGGATAGGAAGCAGGGTATATGGCTGGATGGAAGAATGAAATGAAAGCTGAGAGTCTACCTGGGTTGATGCAGTGAGGGAAGAAAGTGTAGACAGACACATAGGTAGATGGATGGGTGGATGGATAAATAGATGATGTATTTATGCATTAAATTATTGGATAGATGAATGGATAAATGAAATCACAAATTGATTAAACAGGTGAATTGCTGAACTAACAACTACATGAATAGATGGCAACGTGGATGACTAAATGATTCTTTGGACAGATGAGAAGGATGGATGAATGGACAGACGGATGGTTGGATAGAGAGCTGGATGATGGATGGACATATGCGTGGACAGAGAGAGGGAAGGATACATGGAAGAATGGGTAGATGAGTGGGAAGGTAGAGTCAGAGATGGGCGGACAGAGTGAGGCACAGGTAGAGGCAGGGCTGGAGCGTGTGAGCTGTGGGAAGGACCACAGAGCCCGGCAGAGTGGAGCCCAGGGAGCTACCCACGCGGTGCCCATTGAAGACATAGGCCAGCTCATCAGCTCCCAGCTCCACGTCAGGCCGCAGCTCAGGCCTCGCCCAGCCCACTCGCATCTCGCCGGTGGTGACTGCCTCAAACTCGAAGTACCAGCGGCCGCTCTGCACCACATAGGATTTCTCTGCCCTGAAGATGCGCACCCGGTCCCAGCGAGACTGCCTCTCCACCTGACCTACAAATGGGGCCAGGCAGAGTCATAGAGGCTGGGTTGGTGGGAGAGACCAGGAAAGGTGAGGGCCTTTGGGGGGCTGGGAGGAAAGGGACAATTCTTGGTGTTAGGGAAGAACTGGGGAATCTCAGAGCAGTCACAGAGAGGCAGGAGGGACCTGCTGAGACTTCTCCTCCATCCCTCTGCAGTCAGAGCTTCACAGAGGAACTAGTGACAGAGGCATGGAGGAAGAAAGTCGGGTCAGTCACGGTCATGGTCTGGGGTGAAGGGTCAAGATTAAGGTCAATGGTAAGAATCAAGGGTTGAGAGCAGGATCAGGAAGAGAGAGTCAGGGTCAGGGAGGGGATAGAAATTGCGGCTGGGGACAGCGGTTAAGAAATTGAAAGTTGAGGACCACAGTCAGGGTTAGGGGTTGAGGCTGGGATTGGGGGGTCAGTGATAGGTCAGGAGTCAAGTTAGGAGTAGGGATTAGAGGCTCTCTAAGTCCTTGGTTGGGTGGTTCCATGTTATAGCTATAGTCGAGAGGTTAGGAGTTAGGGGTCGTAGCTGGGGGTCAGGAATTGGAGTCAGGGTCAGGGTTAGCGCTCACTGGGTTCCTGGTCTGGCTGTTCAGTGTTGTAGCCGTAGCCCAGGCAGGGCTTGAGTCAGGTCAAGGTCAGTGGTCAAGATCAGGTTCAGGGTCAGGGACAGAGTGTCAGGGTTGGGGGGAGACGGTCAGTGCTGTAGATGTAGCCCATTGAGAGGCGAGTTGGGTCAGAGATCAGGAGTCAAGGGCCGGGGTTAGGGTCAGGGTAGGGGTCAGGGTCAGGGGCCTGTGGTCAGCACTCACTGGGCTCCTGGTCAGGCGGTTCAATGTTGTAACCGTAGCCCAGCAGGGTGCGCACGGCCTGGCAGAGGCTGTCCCGGTTGCTGCGCTTGGTGGCCTCGTCCAGCAGGCGGTAGGGCACAAGGCGAGGGTTCCGGCGCGCAGGGATGTCCTGCACAGAGCTGTAGGTCCAGCCCTGGGCCACTCGGTCTCGTGCCCACACATTGTGTCCGTTCTCCGCCAGCCGGTCCACCAGCATCGTCTGCGCGGGCGTCAGTCTCACGTGGCTCAGGTCCAGAGGCGCTGGCTTGTACCCATTGCTCATCATGTACCTGCGGGTGTGGCGGGGTTCGGTGGGACAAGACCCTCACCTCCACTTCTAGGCTCTGTGCTATGGGATCCCTGACTTCTGACCCTTGTCCTTAGGATTCCATGATCTTTAGCCTTGAGCTTTGAAATTTCTGACCTTTGGTCTCTGACATCAGGGTTCTATGACTCCCTTAAATAAGCTTTGATATACTTGACTTCTGACCCCAGGATCCTGTGACCCTAGCAAGGGCTTTGACTTCACTGACCTCTGGCCTCTGTGACCCCTTCATCTTGATTTTGGGAGCCTCATCTCTCACCCTGGAACTCTCTGACCCCTCACTTCTAACTTTGAGGCTTCTTACCTCCGATCCCAGGACCCTATCATTCCAAACTCCTGGCTTTGGAGTCCTTGACCTTTGAACCTTGGCATCTATCCCCAAGACCTCTGATCTCTCATCTATAATTTTAGGATCCCTTACTTACAACCCTAACAATTTCTCACCTCTTTCCATTGACCCCTCACCTCTAACTCAGAGATATTACCTCTGTTCTCTCATTTTCCCAGACTCCATGGCAGACCCTGACCCTGGGTCCGACTCACTCCCACTCTCTCTCTGGAATGTCTAACTCCGCATTCCTGACACCTCCCCAGGACACTCACCACTGACTCCAGAGCCCCAACCCCTGGTCCTATGACCCCCACCCTAACCCACAGCCCCTTGGTTTCTGACCTCAGCCTCCCCCCACAGGCCCTCAATTGCTCCAGCCCTCACCACGGCATCCCCGGCCCCCTACTCTCTTCCCCACGTGGGGCCCAGGCCGCCCACACTCACGTCTTGGGGAGTTTTGTCTTCTTCAGGTTGTCTTCCGCCTTCTCATCCGCCATGCCCACATGGCAGCCCAGCGCCAGCAGGGTCCTGGGGCGGGGGGTGGGGGCAGGGGGACAGGGTCACCCCACGTGGCCTCCCTGCCGCTGGCGTCCTCTCCCCCAGCCCAGCTCCGCTCATCCCCCAGCCCCTGTCAGCTGTCTCTGGGTCACTAGCTCTCTCCACCTCTCTTGTTCTGGTTTTCTGGGCGTCTGTCCCGTCTCTCTCGGTCTTGGTGTCTGTGTCTCTCTGGCTCCTGACTCTCCCTGTTTCTCTGTCGTTGTATCTCTTTGACTGTGTTTGTCTTTTCCTGTCTGCTTCTTTCCTTTTCTCTTCTCTCTCTTTCACTTACTGAGCATCTCTCTTTATGCCTCTGTCTCTTACTTGCCCTCTGTTTCAGCCTCACAATCCCAGTCTCCCTCTCTCTCTCTGCCTCTCTTTTGTCTCTTTCTCTCTGTCTCTCTCAGTCTCGGTCTCGCTCTCCCTGTCTCTCCTTGCCCTCCCGCCCAGCGGTCAGGCCCGGGCCCCTGCTCCCTGGTCACCCCCTCACTTGAGCGTCTCCCCCGACATCTGCAGGTTGTAATTCCTCTCGGGCTCCGGTAGGCTGTGGAAGTCCACGAGACACGGATGCAGCCTCTTATTGTCATCCCGAACCTGGAGAAACTCCAGAGTCAACTCCTCGGTTCCCCTTCCCTCCCCAGCACTCCCAGACTGTGACCCCTGGCCTCCCCGACCCGTTCTACCACCCAAGGAGCCCCTGGTGTCCCAAAGTCACTTCCCCCAGCCGCCAGCCCCTCCCAGTTAGTGAGCAGTTGCCACTCCACCACAGCCAGCCTAGCCTCTCTCCCCCGCGCTGCAGGCAGCCCCCTCACCGGGCCGTAGGTCCAGCCCTGCTCAATGCGAGTCAGCGCCCAGAGCTCATGGATGTTCTCCGCCAGCTTCTCCCGAATACGCTCCAGATGGGGAGGCAGGACGATCTGGGGGCAGGTGACATTGGTGAGGTCCCTGCCTCCCCTCCAGTCTGCGTCGTGACCCCTCTTCCCGAGGACACGTGCGAGCCCTGAACAGTTCCCCAGAGAGCTCTTTTGACCTTTCCTACTGCCGAGCCTTGGTCCCCATCACCTCACCCTGCCTCCAGGGTTGATGTCCGGCTGAGTAAGGACTTAGCAGCCTCAGAATTAAGGAACTATCTGGGAATGGGTCTGTCTCCCCCTGTGGGCTGGGAGCTCCGTGAAGGCAGGGCTGGGGCTGTCTCTGGCTCCAGCATTTTCCCAGCCCTGTCCAGCCCAGAAGGGGATGCTCGTGAAATGTTTGCTGAATGAATGGATGAGTCTCTTTCCTTCTCTGTACGATGAGAATCAGAACAGTATTAACTCATGATACTTACTTTATAAGGGTTCAGTGAAATCATTTACATAAACTACTAAATGTTATATACAGTGGACCCTCAAACAATGTGGGCTTGAACTGCGTGGATTTTTTTTCAATAAACATAAATAGTACCTGTATTTTCATTTTACAGATCTTTAACTAAGTGTGGGGAAAAGCTTGTGTTTGATTAGGGATCACAATATGCGGAATCAAAAGAACTGGGGCTTGAGTCCTGATTCTATCCAAACTATTTTAGCTTCCTGCCCTAGGGTGTGTCATTTACCAATTCCTTTGTTTTTAAGACAGAGAGAGCAGTGCTGGGACTTGCGACTGCGCAGGGGTCGGTGCCCCTAACCCTCTCGCATAGTTTGTATAAATGCATGGCACGTGGTAGGTGCCTAGTAATATTTATATTGTTGGTGTTCTGCAGGCAGAGATAATGATGGTTGGACCAGGGTGGGATGTGGGGGGAGAAGGGATTGGGAGGAGGCGGAGTGGACAACCCCTGAGGCTGCCAGGTGGGTGGCGGAGGGGAAGGGTGACATCCAGGAGGAGGCCCAGGGCTCTGGCCTGGCTACAGGGGGATGGCAAGTTCACCCCTGCAATAACACTACTACCACCAATAATGATAGTAACTCTACTGAGTAATTACTATTTCCTCAGGACCATGCTAAGCACTTCACATATATTAATTCATCTAACCTTCACAACAATGCTAGAGGGAGGTTCTCTCGTTCCCCCCTTTTCCTCACAGGTGAGGGAACTGAGGCACAGAGAAGTGAAGCCGCATGCCCACGGTGACATACCGAAAGTCAAACCCTTGTGATCAGGCTCTTAAACAGGACTTATATTCCCTCTTATAGGGACATGCCTGGAGGGAAGGTGGGGAGCTCAGATTGGGATAGGAGGAGTGAGAGAGGCGTGGAATAGAAAAGATGCCCAACAAATTGTGGTGGATAAGATCACAGGCTTTGGGATCAGACTGCCTGGGCTCAAATGCTGTGTGACTTGCACAGGCTGCTTAACCTCTCTGGGCCTCACTTTCCTCAGCTGTATGTTGGGGGCAATAATAGTCCTTTTTAGGGAATTCCCTGGCAGTCCAGTGACTAGGACTCCGTGCTTTCACTGCTGAGGGCCCAGGTTCAATCCCTGGTCGGGGAGCTAAGATCCCACAAGCCACTCGGAGCAGCAAATAAATAAATAAATACTTTTAAAAAATTAAATAAATAAATAATAGTCCTTTTTTTAGGGGACTATACTGAGGACTCCCTGAAACCGAGATTCTGCCTTGAGAGATTCCTTTGCCTCCT
This sequence comes from Eubalaena glacialis, assembly GCF_028564815.1. Taxonomy (NCBI): domain Eukaryota; kingdom Metazoa; phylum Chordata; class Mammalia; order Artiodactyla; family Balaenidae; genus Eubalaena; species Eubalaena glacialis. Next base: position 55,790,934 of record NC_083733.1, on the reverse strand, counting down.
CTCTGCCTCAGTTTCCCCACCTGTTAAACAACAGGGTCCCCAGCTTCCAGCTCAGCTCCCCATCTCCATGGCTCCTAAGGGAGTCTGCCTCTCCAGGAAACCCTTGCAGAGCAGGCAGTACCTGGACAGTGTCCACAGGGCAGGGCACAAAGTCGGTGTGTGAGAGGCAGCGGCTGGGGCCCACCAGGTGGGGCCCCCGGGGCCCTTCCCGCCGATACTCCTTGATGGGCTCCAGATGGAGTCGCTCTCGCGGGAGCACAGCCTCATGACAAGGGGAATAGCCAGGTGGAGGGAGGAACTTGAATTCGCCATGGCGGCCACCAAGGAGGAACCGCACCCTAGGTGGGAGAGTGGGGGTCACTAGTGAGGGCAGTGTACAGAGGAGAGTCTGTACTCAGTTGGGAGAAGGGAGCAATCTTGGGATCAGTGGAAGGTTCTGGGGAGACCTGAGGTCACTGGACAGTCATAGCGTCATGGAGGTCATTTAGGAGTCAGGAAAGTCTAAGGTCAAAGAAAATGTTGGAGGCCAATAGGCATCTTTGGAAAACCAAAAAAGGAAAGTGGGGGTCAGGTCACTGGGGAGTTAATCCAAGATCATGGGAAGGTCCTTTGGAGGAGGTCCTGGATCAACAGAGCATTTAGAGATACCAGAAGGTTTGGGGGAGACCAAGAAGAAGGTCATTTGGAAGTCACTGAGAGTCGGGTGTAACCTTGAGAAAATCATAATCGCCACTGAAATGGTGAGTAAGTCATTCAGAGAGCTTGGGGTCACTGGGAAAAGACTGGGCTACTGAGAGGTCTTTGAAATAACTGTGGTCGTTGAGAGGTCACTGGGAAATTATGGAACTATTAGAATATCGTTGGGAGATGCTGGGGTCATTGAGAAGTTGTTAAGAGCATGGAGTCATTGGGAGAGTCCCAGATCACTGGGAGGATTTGTGGTCATTGGACGATCACTGTCAGATTCTGGAATCATTTGGAGGTCATTGGAATGGCATAGAATCATTGGGAGAGTCAGAGGTCATCTGGGAGGTCACTGGAAGAAACTTATTAATCATTAGAAGGTCACTGTGAAATTCGGGGGACACTTGGAGATTGGGGTGAAGCTGAGGTCATTGGGAGGGTCTGGGTCATTGGGAGGACACTGAGAGTGTCTGGGATCATGTAGAGGTCACTGGGACCTTCATGTAGGGGTCTGGCCCGTCTGTCCTGAGAGAAGGCTGCTGGGTCCTGGCCCCATAGAAGGCCATGGCGTGCTTGCAGAAGCTGTCTCAGGACAGTCCCAGGTCTGGGGACTGGCCAGGGGGCTGGGGCAAGTCCTTACTTGACACCAGCTGAGAAGCTGACAATGGGGAAGAACAGCCCATCAAGGTTGAAGGCCTCGAAGACACCCTGCACAGGACAGCCATTGATGCGGAAGGAGATGGACGGCACGCTGAGGTCCAGGCAGCAGCTGACCACGTCCTCGGGGGCCAGGAGGTGCTGCCCTGGGGAAGTCACCAGGCGTGGCACGTGTCCTGCACCAGGATCACCAGGGAGAAGTCAGAAGTCAGAGGTCCAATGGAACCAATGGTCTCAAGAGACAAGGGGCAGGTGTTAGAGGATCCTATGGGGTCTGGACCCTAGAAACTCTAAGGTCAAGTGTTCCTTAGAGATTAGAGGCAGAGGTCAAGTTTCCCCTGAGGTTAGGTTCCTGAGAGGTGTGGGGGTCAAAGATTAAAGTCGTCTTGGAGTTAGGATTCTGGAACCTTTGGGGGCATAAGTCAAAGATCAGAGATCATAATAATCGGGGCAGTTTTCTGGGATCTCTAGGGTCAGAGATCTGACATCCTCTGGGGTCAGAGTTCTGGAGGCTATGAAGAAACAGGTTCGAGCCAAGATTCTGAAAGCTCTAGGGTTAGGGTCTTGGGAAATGAGGAGTAAGGGGTCAAAGTTAGCCTGTTTGGGGGTCAGGATCCCAAGAACCCCAAGGCATGTGGTGAGAGCCTAGAAACCCTGGGTCAATGGTCAGGGTTGAGGGTCCCCTAGAAGGGTCCAGGTACCTGTCCAGAGATGCAGCCCATCAAAGCCGTAGGAATAGAGGTCATCGCCGACCCCGTTGCCGCCCCAGCCCTCGCCGCCCCCAGGGTACGGGCTGTAGCCCTCAGTGAGGGCCCAGCCCACCCGCAGGTGGGTGGCCTGAGCTGTCAGGAATGGAACCACCTCGTCCACCATCACCTCAAAGTACCATTTGAGGTACTGCGTGGAGCCCTCTGCTCGGCCCACAAAAATGTTGGGGCGGATGCTGTAGGAGAGACAGGACAGGAGAGGAGGATGAAGGAGAGATGGAGAGGAGACCCAGGCCAGTGGGGGGTGGGAGAGGAAGGGAGAAACACAAAGATATACATACACAAGAAAAACAGAAAAGCAGAGACACAGCAACAGAGAGAGAAAGCAGAGACAGAGACAGAGAGGCATCAAAGGACAGAGAAGAGAGAGATGAGAGAGAGACCGGGAAAAAGAGATGGAGGAGAAAGAGAGACAGACAGACAGATGAAGACAAAAACAGCAAACACAGAAAGAAAGAAAGAGGGAGGAAGAGACAGAGGCAGAAATGGAGCAGGGAGAGAGGACAAGAGGAATGAGAAGCCAGGGGTGAGCTGGGGACAGCTGTGGGGACCGGGGTGGGACATGGAGGAAGGCCCATCCACCTGGGTGTGGAGTCTGAGTCAGGGAGGGGATTGAGAGGTTCTGAGTTCTGGGGTCAGGGGTTAGGGGCCAGACCTGGTGACAAAGTTGATGAGGTTTGTCTGCAGCAGAAGCTCGCGGCCAGGGAGCAAGTTCTCAGTGATGAGATCTTGGTTGGAGCGCACGGCCACGCCATTGCACACACACAGGGAACACAGAACATCCAGCACCTGGAGGTCAAGGTCAGAGGTCAGGGTGTGAGGGCACCTGGGCGGGGGGGCGGGGGGCGTTGTCCATGGAAGACCCAGAGTGGGAAACCAGAAGGATGATATGCCAGGATGGGAGATGGAGCTTTTGACTGAGAAGAGGTGGTGAAAGTGGGAGGTCAGGGGTCACAGAGAGAGATCGGGGTCAAAGAGAAACATCAGGCAAGAGGCGGGGGCCGTATGAGCTGGGATAAGACATCAGCAGTGTAAGAAAAGAGAGACTGAGGAATTCCCTGGCGGTCCAGTGGTCAGGACTCTGAGCTTTCCTGGGTTCGATCGTTGGTTGGGGAACTAAGATCCCGCAAGCCGCATGGCTTGGCCAAAAAAAAAAAAAAAGACTAGGGTAAGAATTCAGAGGTCAGCGGGAAGAGTGAAAGGGTCGGTCAGGGAGAGAGCACAGATGAGGTTTAGATCAGTGGAGGTTGCAAACTTGTGTCTTCAGGGGCCAGGTAGATAATGTAAATATGTGAAGTGGTTAGAAATAATTCAGTGGGAACCAGTAGCACTTGGGGCAAACCGGAGAGTGTCTATGCAGCCCCCCTAAAGGCTACAAAATTAGAAATTGAAAAAATACTTCAAAGAGCTAATGAAGCACATCTGTGGCCCAGAATCCATTTAAGAACCGTGAGTTTGAGACCTTTGTGTTGAGACGGAAGCTTGTGGTAGAGGAGTCCAGGTAAGAGATAAGATGGGGAAATGGGGGCAATTCGAGGGACATGGGGAAAGGTCAGCGTTCAGAATTCAGGGGATAAGAGGTCAGGGATGAGAGGCCAACCTTGTGGTTCCTCCCATGCTTGTCCAGGAGGGAGATGATGGACTTGATGTGGTTCTCCTGGATGATGTTCAGGACCTCAGGACTCTCAATCAGGACACAGTACAGCACCTCCAGGATCCCTGCACACGGATCAGAGTGAGAGGGGAGGCGGCTGCAGCCCTCCCGTCCCCGCAAGTCCGCATCCCCTCCGCCTGGGTTCTCCTACCCGAGGAGGCCTCCAGCCGATCCAGCTTGCTGACCAGCCAATCCAGGTTTTTGGAGAAGAGGGCACAGTTGGCACGATTGCCACGGATCAGAGAGGCTGAGGGTGGAGAGAGGGGTCAGACCCAGTAGGACTGGGAACCTGGGGTGCTCTAGGGGGAGTCAAGTCTGGGGCCCCTCACCCAGGATTTCATAGAGCAGGTTCACAATCTCTTTCCAGGACTCGGCTGCCTCCTCCCCGGCAAATTCGGCAAAGTGGGCAGCAGTGGTGTAAACATTTAGGCGGTCGATGCAGTTCAGGACCAGGGAGAGCATCCCCTGGGGCAGAGAAAACAGGGGGTTTCATCACAGGCATCCCAGGCCCTCCCTTCCTTGCCTCTCTTGGACTTGCTAATTCATATTCCTTCAACAACTAGTGACTGGGTGTCCCCAGATCTAAACCAGAGCCATCTGTGTGCACCTTCACTCCCAACTCCCTCCTCTCCTCCTCGGCTCTCCAGACCTGGCCTTGTCCCACTCTGCCTCTGTCCCCAACGTAATACATCCCTATTAACATCAGGACTGAATCTGTGCTTCTCCTTCCAGTATTTTCTTTCCTTCCTTTCCACCTCCAAGGACCCTACTCCTGGTCCCATTGGCCCAGCTCACTCTCCACACCAACCATCAGAGAGATTTTTGCCTTCTCTCTCTTTCTTTTTTTAAAAAACATTTTAACCTTTTGTCTTCTTTTATTTTGAATTATAACAGACATACAGAAAAGCACATAAAACATATACAGTCTATTCTTGCTTTTCGTAGTAGTTAGGTTCTGTAAAGTCGCCGTGAGCACTGAGTGAATCCTGAGAACTGAGGCTCCCAGGGGAAACACAGGGGGTTTCTCTGAGTCTCTGAGCACAACATTTTCATCAATCAATCAATCAATACACACTCTCGTTTTATGTGCGTTTCTGTTTAAAGACACTAATTTAATAGATGTTGTTGATTCATTAACATTAAACTCACAACCAACAGCACTGTAACTGATGCTTCAGTGAAGCTTTTCTTTAACACATATTTTCTCAGTAAGGCACATCACAGCCTTCTTGCACTTAGGAACACTAGACAGCGCTTCGCCACTGTGCTTAGGGGCCATTTTAATCAGTGAAATTAACAAAAAGCACAAAAACGTGAAAAGTGTGGCACTAAATACACCACGAAAAGGACACTTGCTTACAGGTGAGAGTTGAAATAACAAGGCAGATCGTCGCCTTGTTCAACCTCAACTGGAAACACAACATCAAATGACTTAAATTTTTGGCCTCTCTGCACATGTCCACAAATGACTACAAATATTCTGCAAGCATTGATTTGGAGGTTGCAAATAAATTTTAGCAAGTAGGCATATTTGCAAATACAGAATCTGGAAATAATAAAGATCAAATGTATATGGTTTAACAAATAAATACGGAACAACACTTGTGTAACCATGACCCAGGTCAAGAAAGAGAGCATTGCTAGCCTCCCAGAAGTCACCTCGATGCCCCTGCTGTTACACAACCCTCTCTGCTAGGGATAACCGTTATCCTGACTTTTATGGAAATTCTTTCCTTGTTTTTCTATTTTTACTACCTATGCATGCATTTGTAAACAGTCTAGTAAAATTTTGCCTGTTTTTGAACTTGAGATGTACAGTAAGTATTCTTTTGCACATGGATTCTTTTGCTCAACATTACTTTAAAAAAAATTTTTTTTTCTATTTATTTATTTGGCCGCACTGAGTGGCTTGCAGGATCTCAGTTCCCCGAGTAGGGATCGAACCGAGACCTTGGCAGTGAAAGTGCCGAGTCCCAACCACTTGACCACGAGGGAATTCTCTCAATATTACGCTTTAAGATTAAGAGCATTGTTTCATGGGGTTGTCATTTGTTCGTTTTCATTGCTGAGTAGTATCCATAGCCATCGTACGGATATGCCACATTTGTGGATTCATTCCAGTGGTGGTGGACAACTGGGCTGCTATGATAATTGTTGTATCTATATCCTGGGCCCATAGTAAGAGATGAAGTGCATCAACCAGTTGGAGTCACACACAGTGGCTCTGCCCCTAACTCGTTGTGACTTTCAAAGACCTAACCCTTCTGTGGCTCCCAAACCGCAAGTCCTCACCGTGGCCTGGCCTTTGTCACCTCTCTGTGCTCGTCTCCTCCCACTCTTACCCTAGCTCACCCAGTTCCAGTCATCCCGGCCTCCTTGCTATTCTGGAAGCTGCCAGGCACACTCCCACTTCATGGTCCGTGTACTTGCTTTATCTCCCCACTGTCCCTCCCTCAGGTGTACACATGGCTGCCTCTCTTCATTCAGGTGACCCTCCCTGACTACTGTATTTTAAACTGCAACAACCCCAGTACTCCCTACCGCTGCCCTGCTTGCTTTTTTTTTTTTTTTTTTAAATTAATTAATTAATTTATTTATTTATTTGGCTGCGTAGGGTCTTAGTTGCGGGGCCTAGTTGCAGGATCTTTGTTGCAGCATGCAGGATCTTTTGTTGTGGCATGTGGGCTTCTCTCTAGTGGCGTGCGGGCTCCAGAGCGCACAGGCTCAGTAGTTACGGCACGTGGGCTCTAGAGCGCACAGGCTTAGTTGCCCCGCGGCATGTGGGATCTCAGTTCCCCCACCAGGGATCGAACCCGCGTCCCCTGCTTTGGAAGGAGGATTCTTAACCACTGGACCACCAGGGAAGTCCCTGACCTGCTTTGTTTTTCTCCTTATCATCATCTAATATACCACATAATCCTCCTATTTTATTGCTCATTTATCCTCCCGCCCCACGTCAACTCCATAAGGACAGGGATTTTTGTCTGTTTTCTTGACAGCTATATCCTCCCTGGTATATTTGTTCAGCAATGGCTGTTATTTAATCTCTCTGCGCTTCAGTGACCCATCTGTAATATGGGAATTACAATCCCCCATGGGGTTATGGGGAGGATGTCAGGTATATAACACCCATAACACACAGTAAGAGCTAAATTCAAAGTAACAATAACCACTGACACTTATTTAGCATCCACTATGTGCTATGACTGTTCTAAACATTTCGCATATCCTCATCCCACTCCATTAGTAAGTTTTGTTGTTGTTACTATCGTCATTTCTAGGTCTGCCACCCCCATCACAATGGGAGCCCCTGGAGAGGAGCGGGGCCAACCTGGAAGACTTTAAATGAACATGCTCCCCAGTCACCCTGAGGAGACATCAGACCCCGGACCTTTGTGCAGCCCCAGTCTTCCACCCCTCTCGGCCCCTCGCACTCAGACTCCGTGCTGAGCGGAGCCCACCACGTCTCCTCTCATAACACACAGACCCCCAGCCTCTGACCCAAGCTGAGGTCCCGCCCTACACTATCCTCCCACCCAAAAGCCCACCTCTCTGGCCCTGCCCCCCACCATGCCCCACTCTGGTTCTATCCTCCCACCCCGCAGGCCCTACCCCTACAGACACCGCCCCCTGAGTCTAGTAGCTCAGCCTCGGACTTCTTCCCAGGCCTTGCCTCCACTGGCCTGCCTTGGCCCAGAGCTTACCCTCACCCCGTCCCGTCCTCCCAGGAGAGGGAACAAGTCCTGCCCCCGCCTTCAGGTTCCGGTTCCACCTTGCTCTCACAGGCCCCGCCCCTCACCAAAGCCTCGCCCACCAACCCGCTCCGGACCCGCTTCAAGGCTCCGCCCCCTCGCGTGTCCCCTACGACCCGCCTCCCCGCCCTGTTCACCAGGCCAGGGCCTTCCTCCTGCCCCTCCACCTGCCCCGCCCCCTCTCAGACCACTGCTTCCCCGGGTCCGGCAGGCTCCGCCCCTCGGAAGACCCCGCCCCCGCGCCCACAGACCCCGCCCTCCCGGGCCGCGGCCGCACCTCCTCCTGGAAGAGGCTCTGGCGGTTGCGCAGGCTGCGCAGCTTGCTCTGCTTCTCCTCATGCTGCAGCTCCTCGGAGGGTGGCTCGAAGTAGCCGATGAGGTCCTGCAGGCTCAGGATGATGCCCTCGAGAGGCAGTGCTGTGCCAGCCGGCGACCCCGAGCCCCTCGGCTTTCCGCTGAAGCTGTCCAGGCCCCTGCGGAGACGGCGCACTTATCAGTGAGGGTCCGGGAACACTGTGAGGGTCCCGCCCCCACCCACCCCCGGTCCCTGCCAGACTCCCACAGACACACCTATTTAACAGAGAGAGAGACTGAGACGCACAGAGAGAAGGGCATTGATTGGCCCGAGGTGACACAGTGGCCAAGGGCAGAGCTGGGCCTGGGACCCACGCCTGCGTAGGGACAGGTCATGGAAGCAGAGGTCAGGGCTAGGAAGGTCCAGGGTCGAGGGTGTCAGGGGTGTGAAGTCAAAGTCATAGCTGTCGAGGTCAGATTAGGGGTCAAGTATGTAGAGGTCAGGAGTTTGTGTATGTAAGAGGGGTGAATGTCAGAGGTAGAGATTAAATGGTCGGGCGCATGAACACCAGGAGCGTGGGGTCAAGGTGTGGCCTGGCCCCCCAGGGCAGAGCGGGCGGGATGGCGCACTTGATGAAGTGGTTGTAGAGGCCGCCAGTGCTGTAGATCATGCGGGCGGCCTGGGATTCCTCCTGCTGACAGCGGGTCAGTGACAGAGTATCGTCCATGTGGCCTTCCTGGTGCAGAATGGCCTGACAGTGGTGGGAGAGAGACGTCAGGAGGGGGCTCAGCCACCCAGGGCCATGCTCCCCAGACCTCCACCCAGACTCTAGCCCCCAAATTGCCCCCATCCTCTACGGAATCTCTCTGCCAGCTCCGCCCGCAGTCCCTCTTCATCTGTCCCTGTGTCTTTCATTCTCAACCCCTCTCTTTTCCCCCCCTCTAGGTCTCTCCTCTCACTCTCTGTCTCTGTCCTCTTTGTTTCTGTCTGTCTTTGTCTCTCTCATGCCTATCCCATGCTCTGTCTCTTTCTCCCTGTCTCTCCCTCTCTGTCTCTATGTCCATCTCTCTCTCTACCTCTGTCTTTCTTTCTCTCTTTCTCTGTCCCTCTTTGATTCTCCCTGTCTCTCCCTCTCTGTCTCTCTCTATCTTGTCTGTCTCCAGGCCAGACCCTCTCCATTTGTATCTACTACTGACTTAACATCCCCTCACCAGAAACCTCTAATGGCACCCCAAACTTAACATGTCCCAGACAGAACGCCTGAACACCTTTCTGGGAGGTGAGACCATCATGGCTGCCGGCTTTCCCCTGAGCTGACCTCCCCAGGACCCCATCCAGTCCAGCAGCTGTAAATACCATCCACCTGCTGACGACTCCCACATTGCCCTCCCTGGCCCAGGCCCGTCTCTACATCCTCTGCTCTTGTATCCAACTTCAGCCTCATTTTTCACAAACAGGTGCCGCCCTAGTCTTCTCACTGATTCACTCAGCAAGTCTATTGAGTGGCTCTGTTCTAGGCATTGGGGCCCGTCCTCCTGAGCTGATACTTGGCTGTCCCTGACTCAGTTAATGGCACTTCCCTCCTTCCAGCTGCTCAGGGCAAAAAAGGACAAAAATCATGGTCTCATCCTCAGTCCCTCTCCCTCTCACCCTGATATCCAATCTGTCAGAAAATCCTGTTGGCTCTGCCCTCAGAATACAACCAGACTCTGCCCCCTTTCCTCACTCCACAGTCCCCACCCTGCTGCTGTCCACTGCCATCCTCCACCTGCACCAGTGCAGACCTGCCCTGGTCTTCCTTCTCCAGCTCTGCCCACCCCCATAGTCTGTTCCCATAAGCAGCTCAAGAACCCTGTGAACCTGAATCAGGTCTGCCCCCGTGCCCTGGCCTGCTCAAGACTATCTTGTGGCTCCATCTCATCCAGAGTAAAAGCCAGGACCCTCCCCAGTGGCCCACAAGGCTCTACCTGATCTCTTCCCTTCCCCTCTCTGTCCTCATCTCCCACGACTCACCCCTCGCTCACTCTCCTCCAGCCAAACTAGATCTCCTTTCAGTGATTGCAACAGACCAACCTCATCCCAACTTCAGGGCCTTTGCACGTGCTGTTCCCTCTGTCAAAAGTAGCTTTCCCACTGTTTGGTTGTAAAACTGTGTACTTCATTAGAGAGGGTTTAGTCATAGTGTCTGAGCCCAGGGAAGGCAGGGAACAGGTCTGTATAGCTCACCTATTTGTCCACACATACATCCACAACAACTGGGGTACTCAATAATTGGTTGAATGTTATTCTCAGTCTGTTATTATTCATCTTTTTCTCTCCACCTCTGTCTTTCTTATTTCTGTCTCTCTGTCTCTGTCTTTCTCTATTTGTCTGTCTCCATGTCTGTCTATACTTCTCTCTCTCTCTTCATATATGTATTCTTTCTTTTTTCCTGTCTCTCTCAATCTCAGTTTCTCTCTCAGTCTTTGTCTTTCTCTCAATCCCATCCTCAAACTCCTAAAGGCTCAAGCATCATCACCCCCAGTCCCCTTCCTGCCCCAGCCTGTACCCCACCCCTTCCCTCTTCCAGGTGCCCACCTTCTTCTTGAGCACGCCGAGCCGCAGGGCCTTGGGGTCCGAGGCAGCATAGGTGAGCCACAGGCCTGAGGCCACGTGCTGCACAAAGCACAGTGACTCCCCGTATTTGATTTCAGGGGGGCCCATGCCCTCCACATCCCGCTTGGGGGCCGTATCCAGCTTCTCCTACAGGGGCAGGGGACAGAGGTCAGCCGCCTATGCTTGTGTATTTAATGGGGGAGCCCCCCCAAGAGACTGCAGAGTGGTGGGGGGCTGGGGCGGGATTTGGGGCTCCAGCTGAGGGAGGGTATCCTGACCCCACCGACCTTGGAGATTCGGAAGCAGAAGGAAGTGGGCTTGGTGTGGGCCTTGCTGGCGTCAACCACCACTAGGCCCTGGTCCTCAATGAGTGCCAAGTACCGCCCGGTGGTGACATGCCGGATGCGGAGTGGCTGGCCCCAGCGCAGGTGGCTCCCACTCCAGCTGCAGAGGGTGAGGACGAGGGAGAGGTCAGAGGCCCCCCAGTTCTCCCATGGACACCATAGTCTTGGTTGAAACCTCCTCAAGCCCTCAGCCCTGTTCCAGGGTGCCCAAATCTTCCTTGGAGCCCTCAAATCCTTCTTAGGACCCCCAGCCTTCCTTTAAGAACCCCAATCTTCTCTCAGGCCCTCACCACTTCCTCAGGGCTGCCCAGATGATTTCAGTGTCTCCAGTTTTCCCAAATCTGTCATTTTCTCCCCTCCTTTCCCCACAATTTCACTCAAGACCCTGATCTCTCCCTCAGGAACCTCCACTACCCCCAAGGCCTCTTTTTCCTCCAGGATTCTAGGACCCTGAGGACCTTTATTGCTCTCTTAGGCTCCCCAGATTTTCCCTCAAAACCCTCCAGTCTCTTCCTCAGTTCTTCCTTCAAGACACTCTTCTCCTCCCAGGGCCCCCAGGAACCCCTAGCCCCTCCCCCAGCCTGCCTCCTCTACCCCGACCCCTACCTGATTCTCAGTGGCTCCAGTCTCCAGAGGGAGCGGGCGTGGGTGCACACAGATCCCCCCTCATAGTAGACAAGTCTGGGTACATGGAAGAGAGTGAGGTCAAGAGTTCAGGCTCCAGCCCCCCAGAATCTGATCCCTAATCCTAGGGTTCCAGGCCCCCCTAGCCAACCTTTGCCATCCCCCTTCTGGCCTGAAGACACCAGACCCTCTTGTCCCCAAGCCCAGACCTGCGCTGGTCATCACTGTCAGCAGGGGAAATGGTCAGACATTCATCCATGTGTCCATGAAAGAGGCGGAGCACGTGGCCCCCGGTCACATAGCCTGGACAGGAGCAAAGGAAAGTGGTCATCGGGAAGCTGGAGTCCCAGAAAGGCCTGGGAGCCATAGTGGAGTTTGCAGGCCCTGCTTCTGCCCTGTGGGAAGCTGGGGGCTGGGTTTGGGGATCTGCAGATGGAGATCTGAGTTTCAAGGTACAAAGTGGTAGTCTGAGATTTGGGCTCAGATTGAGGCCTGAAGTAGGGGCATGAGATTTTGGGTCTGAGGTTGGGGATCTAATGTTGGGGGTCTGGGTGTGCAGGGCTGAGGTTGGGAGGTTTGTGGGTCTGGGGTTTAAAGGTCTCAGTCTGGATTTTTGAGGTTGGGTTCAGAGAATGTCATTAGAGATTTGGGTCTAATGTTCCCTGATTCTGAGGTGTGAGTTCCAGGGCTTGATATGGGGGTCTGGGTTTAGAGGTATGATGGTTGGGTCTGAAGTCAGGGTCTGAATTTTGAATGTTATTTTGGAGGTCTGAGGCTGGTATCTGAGGTTTGAGGTCTGAGGTTTGGAAGGGTTAGCTCTGGGGTCTGAGTCTGGGGAGATGTGAGCTTTGTAGTTAGAAGTTGGTGGGTCTGAGTTTCAGGGTCTGAGATTAAGGCCTGAGTTTCGAGATCTGTGGCTTGAGTCTCAGCTTGGGTCTGGCTTAGGGCTCTGAGGTTTGGGGTGTGAGAATTGGGTTCAAAGTTTTGGGTTCATGCTTTAGGGTCTCAGCATGGGGGTCTGAAAACTGGGAGATGATTTTGGAGATTTGAGGTCAAAGTTGGAGGTGTGAAGTTGATTGGCTGACGTTTGGGGTCTGAATTACTGTTCTTAGTTTGGGGATCTGAGTTTGAATTTGGGGGGCTGGTTTTGGGGGACTGAGGTCGCATGTGCTTGTCATCTGAGGCTTGGGGTCTGAGGGATAAGCTACAAATTCGATGTTCTAAGCTTTGGGTCTGAGTTTAGGGGTCTGACCTCCAGGACCTGAGTTTGGCATGTGAGCTTTGGGGTCTGAATTAGGAGTCTGATACTGAGTTTTAGCTTTCGAGGTCTGAGCTCTAGGGTTCCAGATTGGTGGTCAGTTGGAGATCTAAGTGTGAGGTTCATAATTTGGAGATCTTGGTTTGGGGTCTGAGGGGCAATGTTGAAGGTCTGTTTTGGGGGTCTTAGGTTAGGGGTCAGAGGTCTGGGGTCCTCACCCTCTTCGCAGCCGGAGCAGATGGGGTTCATGTTCCACAGTGTCTGCATGAAGGAGGCGTCAACCTGGAGCTCCCCACTGGCCGTCGACAGGTGCTGGGGGCAACCAGGATGTGGTGGTCAGAGATAATGGGGGGTGAGCAATAGTTCCAGAGCGAGTCAGAAACCAAGGGTGGAAGCCAGGAAACCAGCAGACAGGAGGCCAAAAATTAGAGGTCACAGATCAAGAAACCGAGATCAAGTCAGGAAATGGGGCGTCAGAAACCAGAAATTGGATGGAAACTGGAAATTGGGAGTCAGGACGTTGGGGCCAGGGACCAGGCAAAGCAATGAGGAGGAGACGGGGTGGATCCCGTGTGCCCCCAGCCCCGGGGGCAGTAGGAGCTGTGGTGAGGGAGGTGCTACTCACCAGGTAGCGCTCAGAGGAGACGCTGACGAGGATGAGGTCATCCCCAACTCGGACCTTCTCTCCTTCCGACCTCTGCTTGGAGGCCGGATGTGTCGTCCACCAACAGGCCTCTCCTGGGGGTGGGGGCGGGGTGAGGGCTGCCCAGAACGCTCTTCCCCAAGGCATTCCCAGCCACGGAGCCTCCCAAGCCCTCCGTCCCAAGCTCTCCTCTTACTGCCCCCAACTCTCTGCCTCACAGTCCCCCGTTCCTGTCCTCAGACTCTCTGCCTGCTTGCCCGAGTCTCTCTGTCCAGAATGTGTTCATCCACACCCCCAGACTCTCAGCCCCAAAGCCCCCCATCTTTGCCCCTGGAACATCCCCATGCCCGCTCCCGGGGTTCTGCAGACCTTCTGCATCCCAACTCCCTGCCTGCGGCGTCCCCATCGCACCCCCTCCCTCCAGCCCCTGCACCTATTGCATCCTCCTGCAGTCCCACGTCGAAGGCCAGCTTGTCAGTCATGGAGCGGGAGGTGGTGAGGCAGCTCAGGTACTAGGGTTGTAGGGGGGAGTCAGCCACCTGGCGGGCATTGCAATCCCTGGCCCCTGCCCCCGCCCCTGGCCCCTCCCGGACGCACTTACCATGCCGCTGTGCGAGTGCCGGAGCAGGATGGCATGGCCATACAGGAGCGTCCTGTGTCCCCCACCCTGGGACGACTGCGGGGGGCAGGGGAGGACACAGAGTGAGAATAGACCCCCCTGAAACATCTGGCCTATCTCAGGTGGGAATACACTTCCCAGAAGACACCATGCTCAGGCCTGGAGGCGAAGAAGCCTCAGCTCAGACCCACAACAGAGTCTCTGCCTCAGTTTCCCTGCTTCCAGGGAAAGCAAGGTCTGTGTCTCTGAGAAGCCTGTGGATGGGGTGTTTTCTATTCCCCAAAGCCCACTCTGTCCTCCTTCAACCTGTTAACTAGGTCCCAAAGTCACTCAGGGGGCTGAACCCCTCTTCCAGAGGTTCAGATACCTGGGGTCACTCAGGGAAGCCCTCGTATCTCGTGTTCCACGGACTTCAGCCCCCTCTGCTCTCACCTGTCATAGCACAGCTGTACACCGGTACTGTCCTACCAGTTGTTAAACATTGGAGCATCACCCGCAGGGACCTGCCCTGTGCTGCCACACACCCCCGGGCCCAAGGAGACTCAGCGCATCTTGGGAGTGGGTGGGTACACCCAGCATTCGATGGCATCATGCCCCCCATCCCAGCTCTCACATGCCCATGCTCTGAGGGGACCATGTGATGGGGCCACGTGATCACATGGCGGACCCACTCCTGGCCCGGAGGGGACTCACACTTGGGATGGAGGGAGGTGATGAGGGGAGAGGTCCCATGCGGAGAAGAGCTAGGAGGGTTGGAGGAAAGGATGGAAAAGAGGAGAAAGGAGCAGGTGGGAGAACAGGGGCTCAAAAGCCCCCACCCCCTTCCTTCCTGCCTGCCTGGCCTTTCCTGGGTTCCACAGACCCTGACAACCGGGGTGGGGAAGACCCCCCAGCCCCTGTGTGCAGGATGTGGACCCAATAGGCCTACTTGGGGTCAGGAGAGGTGGCAATGACAGATGACACCCAAGGCCAGACCTACCCACTTATCCAAATTGAGGGCCTGTGGGGGGCAGGGCAGAGAGAGGAAGAAGAACAGATGGTAAATGACCCCCAGGTCCTCCCACTCATCCCTGCCACCCATCCCACCTGGGTGGGAGCCTCACCTCCACGCCGGCCTCCACGGTGTTGGCCAGCATCTCCTGCAGGGCTCGGACGGACAGGGACTGCTCCAGGACGAAGCAACAGATGGCCAGATCGGGGGGCACATTCTGGGGGGTGGGGAGATGTGAATAGGGGACCTGAAGGCTCCAGAGCGCTGGTGCACGCCCTGCCCCTAGTCTAAATACCTACACCCCTTAGAGACCCAGACCTGACCCCAACCCTCCAAGAAGCCCTGCCCTCTGCCTCCCGCTTCAAACACCCTGAATTCACACCAACATCCCAGAAAACACCTCTGCTCTGCCTCCTCCCTCTACCCCACCCGAACCTCACAGAAGTTTCCACACCACACCTAATACCATAGGAAGCCTCAGCCCCTGTCAGACACATTCCACCCATCCAGCTCCGGGAGCCTCCTTCTTGCCCTCCCAGCAGAAAACCCAAATCTCTCCAACCCCAAAGGAAGCCCCAGCTCCCGCTGTCACAAGCAGACAGGCCCAGCTCCTGCCCTCTGCCTCAGACACCTGTGAACACTGCTTCAAAGTCCCAGGGGCAAGGTCCCACCTCACACCTCCAGCCTCAGTCTCCCACCCAGGCACCTCAAGCACTTAGACACCCTCCCCCTTGGACCCAAGACTCTCTGCCCACCTCAGGCCCCTGGCCTCTTCCCCCATCAAACTCCAGGTCTCCTCCCTCTCCCAGCCTCCACCACATCCCCCCAGGTCACCTCCTCCCTCAGACCCTGAGTTCACCTCAGGCTCAGACCCCAGGCTCCCTCCACCTCTCAGCCTCCAACCCCCTCCCCAGTCAGCCCCCTACTGGCACCCCCTGACCCTCCAGGCTGTTCTGCTTTGGATTGAAGACCCTCTGCCCCCTCAGACACCTGCCTCCTAAGACCCCCTGCCCCTCCCTCCTCAGACCTCCACCTCCACCCACCTCAGACCCCTGCCCCTTTCCCTCGTAAGCCCCCTCCCATTTTCTCTCCTATCAGCACCCCCTTCAGATCCCCTCTTCTTTGAACTCAAGACCTTCTATCTCCTTAGACCCCCTCCCTCTTCCCCCAGGACCCCAGCTCCCCTCCTCAGACCTCCAGCCCCCTTTCCCTCTTAGCCCCCCTCCCTATTCCCTCTCCTGTCAGCATCCCCTCTCCAGACTCCCAGACCCCTCTTCTTTGGGCCCCAGGCTCTCTGCCCCTCAGACCCCCTCTTCCTTCCATCCTGCACAGACCTGGGCATTGCTGGTAGGCTCCAGGAAGCAGAGGCGGTTGCCAAAGCCCTCGGCGGCCAGGCAGAGCTTGAGCTGCTCCTTGAGCACCATGGCGCTGCACTGCAGGACCATCTCATCGTCCTGGGGATGGGCAGAGGGTCAGGGTGGGCGCCCGCATCCCACCCGCATCCCGCAGACACTGTACCATGGGCCACCCACCTGGCCCTTCTCCTCGTGAAAAAGATGTGACTAATAATAGCCACCCTCACCATTTATCAAGTAGGGGCCCGTGTTGAGCACTGTACATGCTTCTAACATCCCCATGAGATCCAAGCCAGTGGCATCCCCACGTTAAAATGGGGAAACCGAGGCTCAATGAGGGGACATGGCTTGTCCAAGGCCACACGGCTGATAAGAGAAGCAGCTGGGATCTGAACCCCAGTCCAACTGACTCCAGAGGACTCCCAGATGGGGGTCCACAAGGTGAGTCACTGGAGGGTGGAAGATAAGAGCGCCTCAAGTTAAATGGCTTTTAAGTTCAGCCTTATCTAATTATTCTTTTGTGTGTTATTTTAATAGTAGCTATCATTTAAGGAGTGCTGTCTAATGACTCCTGAATGCAGTGTCAGAGTCTGGACTGGATCCTGGATGGAGGGGAAATGCCATAAAAGATGGTATAGAGACAAGTGGTGAAAGGTGAAACAGACTGTGAATTAGATGATGGTATCATAGCCATACGAAATCTCCTGATTTTGATAACTGTGCTGTGGTTTTGTGAGAGACATCCCTTGTTTTTTTAGGAAACAGACACTGAAGGATTTAGGGGTTAAGGGTATCATGTCCACAGCTTACTCTCAAACAGCTTAGGAAAAAAATAGGGAGAGAGAGGGAGGGAGAGATGGAGGGAATGATAAAGCAGATATGCTACATCCTAACATTTGGGGGAAATGACTGAAGGCCACATGGGAGTTCTCTGAGCTAACCTTGCAACTTTTCTCTAAGTTTGAAATAATCTCGAGGGTATAAATTAAAATTTTAAGTAAAATAAACAACTTCTGAGGTAAGTCCTAGTATGTGAACCTGTGGAAACAGAGGCCTAGAGAGGTGAAGTGATTTGCCTGAGGTCACACAGCCGGCACAGCTTGTGGGATCTTAGTTTCCCTTGTGGGGTCTTAGTTTCCCGACCAGGGATCGAACCCACACCCCCTGCAGTGGAAGTGTGGAGTCCTAAACACTGGACCACCAGGGAAGTCCCAATATGCCACTTTTAGAACGTTAGACCACCTCTTGATATGTTAGTAGAATAGCCCATATTACATTCATAACTAATATAAATGTATGTGGGGGCGTGCTCAACATTTTTACTGATAGAGGTTTCAATCAAAATTGATGGGAAAAAAAACAGATGGAGACCGCAGTGTTTAACCACAGTTAAGACAGTGATTATTCCATTTTACAGCAAAGGAAACAGGTTCAAGGAGGCTAGGCGTTCTGCCTGAAGTCACACAGACTCCAGCCCTTCCAGCAAATCCTGGGCTTCACCCCACACAGGCAGCCCTCATTCTTTCTGTCAGCCTGGGAGGAGGGAGAGAGATTCATCCTGTTGGCCGGAGGCCCCAGGACTGCTCTGTCCTATTACCCCCAACCCCGACATCTTGGCATATGCCGTGTATTCACAGGGATCATACAGCTTGCATTTATTAAGTACATACTCTCTGCTAGACCTCATGTTCAGGGCTTTACATTCATCTAATAGACACTGATTAAGCATCTGCCATGTGCCAGGCACTGATCTAGGCACTGGATATAAAGCAGCGAATAAAGCAGACAAATTCCCTGTCCTTGTGGAGCTGACATCCTTGTGGGGGGAAATGCAATGAACAGGTGAATCAATTTATAATGTTAATTTCAGTGATAAGTGTTATGGAAAAAATAACCCAGGGTGATGTAAGAGAGTGGCTTTTGGGGTAGAGATGACATCAGTGAGGGGGGTGAAGTGACAGCCTCTCCAAGGAGGTGACATTTGAGCTGAGCCTTGTCTGAGTAACAAGAAGGAATCAGGCCCGATCATCTCTGGAGGAAGAAAGTTCCCAGAAGAGGAGTTGGCCTGTGCAAAGGCTTGGGGCCGTGGGTATTCAGAAAAAGCAAGGGAGACAGCCTGGCGCTGCTGCCATCAGGAGCAAGGGAGAAAGTGGGAGGAGACGAGCCCAGAGAGATATTTGCATGGACCCACTGAATCCTTATGGTACATATTTTTGTCCCCATTTTCCAGATTGGGAAATTGAGGCTCAGAGAGAAAAATAAAAATCACTTGCCCAAAGTTAGGAAGCAGGCAAATGGCAAAACCAAGATATAAACCAGGGACAGGGAGCCTAATCCCTACACCAATGATTCTCTAACTTCCTCCTGCATCAGAATGAAGGGGGGTAGCCTGGTTAAAAATGCAACTTCCTTGCTGCCCCAGTCTCCCCCTCAACACCAAGAGCCTGATTCAGTAGATCTGGGGTCAGCAGGGAATCTGGACCATTAACCAGCCCCTAGGAGGTTTTGACATGGGCCATGCTTTGAGGAACCCCAGCCTGGGCAGGGCTGGATGTTGCCACCCATCAAAAGGAAATGAAATGAACTTGGGGGCCATGCCCATCATGCTTAAAAAGTGAAATAAAAGTAGAGCAAGAACAGAAAATAGCAGCATGCTCCTTGTGTTCTAAGGGCTACCTACATTTTATGAAACTCGTTTCAGTTAAAAATAGTTGTGTGCGAATGCACCTAATTTGAGCATAATAGCATGAATTGGAGGCAACCCAAATGTCCATCAGGTTGAACTGATAAAAAAAATTGTAGCATATTCACACAATGGAATACTACTTAGCAACAAAAAGAAATGAATTCTTGATACACACTACATGGATTAATGTCAAAAATGTTACAGTGTGCAAAAGAAGCAAGACAAATGAGCATATATTTTATATGAAACACTAGTTAGTGACTTATGGAATCTATGTTGACATAAAGCAGATGGGCAGGGTGATTACTGCAAAGAGCCAAAGGGAACTTTCTGGGGTAAAGGAAATGTTCTATTGATTATGATAGTGGTTACATGGGTGTGTACAGCTTGTCAGCTGTAACACCTAAAAGGGGTACAATTTATTGCACGTCAATTATAGCTCAATAAAGCTGACTTTTTATAACGTATGTGAATATATGCATGTACTGGGTTGCAATATAAAATATATTTCTTACCAGTGGGATGAGATCCAAAAAGTTTGAGAAAACCACCACACAACCTCAGTAAAGTTCAGAAAAATGGACCCAGTCTGGGGCCAAGAGATGCCAAGGCCAGGCCTCTAGAATCCAACACTGGCTAGCCAGGCAAGTCTGAGCCCAGTTTTCCTCTTATGAAAGCAGGAGGGCTGGCCCCCAGGGGCATCCAGAGATGACACTTCCTGGCCTTAACCTTGGTCATTGACTCCTATTCAGGCCTCGGTTTCCCTCAAAACTCCCAGGGAGATAAAGATAGGGCCCTACCTCAGAAGATAGGGCAGCGAGGATATAATTAGATGCCTCAGGAGGCTGAGGCCCTGGGCATGGGGCCTGACGTAGAGTGGCGGCTCAGGGGCTCAAGACCATGGCCACGGTCTTATTAGGGCTGGGGAGGAGGGGAGAGCCCAACCCATGGTGTCTGCTAAGGGACTGGAGCCAGTGCAAGAGTCTAGGGTGAAGCTAGGCCTCCTCCCATGGCCGAATGTCCAGCTGTCCCTATCCTTCACTACCAGCCCCAGCTGTTCATTCCTCCGTCCCAGGAAACCAGAGCCGGCTCACCAGGGTCCTATTCTGGGGCCGGAATGCTGTGTCAGCATTTCCCAGGGCCTGGAGGGGGTGGAGAGGGGCTAGTGCAGGATCAGCAGGACCTGGCCCGGAAGAGGGAATATCCCCTC
The DNA here is from genome assembly GCF_028564815.1 of Eubalaena glacialis. NCBI lineage: Eukaryota > Metazoa > Chordata > Mammalia > Artiodactyla > Balaenidae > Eubalaena > Eubalaena glacialis. Next base: position 55,770,800 of record NC_083733.1, on the reverse strand, counting down.
CCATATTCACAGCCCCACACCCGGTAGAACCACTGGGAGGGAAAAGTGGGAAGGACTTCGAGATGGGCAGCCCCTCCCCCCATCCTCTCCCTGTCCCCTGCCCAGGCCCCAGAAAAGCGGACTATTCTGGGAGGGACACCTGTTGTTCCAATTCCCATCCCTGCCCCCCACCAATCGAGGGTCAGAGATGCAGAGAGAGACAGAGTTGAAGACACAGTGAGAAACACAGAGGGCCTGAAGCCAAAGAACAAAGCCAGAGACAGAGACAGGGAGACAGAGATGGAAAGAGACAGAGACACAGACAACCCAAAGAGACAGATAGGGAGAGACACCAGCCAGAGACCATTAGCAGCCATATCTGACCCTCCTCCCCAAAACCAAGTGGGGGAAGAAAGAAGACCCAGAAACAGGGTGACCCTCAGGAGACCCTCAAGGGCTGGGAGTTCAAAGGAGTTGTGTCCTTCAGCCCACCACAGCCCTCTTCCCAAGAATTTAAATAGGTCAGAGTCTGAAGCAAAAAGAGAATTAGGGCTAAGTGGGGGGTGGGGGAGGGGGACAGCTAAATTAAGCTCAGGAATTAGAACCACCTTCCCCAAGTGCCTGCTTCCAGAGTGGTGGGAGGGGGTGCTCTCCCAGCGGCCCCCTTCTCTGGGACAAATCGCTAGTGTCAGAAGAGAGGGTGGAGGAGGGAGGATCCTCCTCCCCGTTCTGTAGTCCCAGATTCTGCTAATTCTCTGACGAGAAAGATGGGGGAGACTAAGAAAGACAAAAACGGAGAAAGACGGAGTGACAGTCACCCAAAGGGACAGAGGAGAGACCCCAGAGTCTCAGAGACCACCAGCAATCAGGACAAAGACATCGGAGACAGAGAGACACTCAGACCAGAGAGATAGTCCCAGAGACTCCAACACAGAGATACGCACCGTCCGCAGAAACTGGACCTCATCCTCGCCCTCTCCTCCGTCACCCATGATGTCGAGGCCAGAGGTGCTGGGGCTGAGGTCGGTGACTAAGAGGAGGGGGCCGAAGGCTGGATGGGTGGGCTGGGGGTGAGTTGGGGTCGGAGACCTCTGCGGACGCCAGAGGCACCCGCGGCGTAGATGGAACTGCGTGGAGGACTCGTGTGCTGGACAGAGCTGGGAGGAGGTCCCCGCCCCCGGGTCCCCATTGGAGCAGGACGGCCAAGGCCACGCCCCTTTGACGGAGCCCCGCCTACAAACCCCAAACCTTGGCCAAAGGTGCGCTTGTGGTGGGGGGGCTTGGGGGAGTGTCTTTAAGGCAGCTACCCTCTCTCCCCCTTCGCGATAAGGAAGGTGCCATCATTCTATTTCACAGAGAGCAAACTGAGGCTCTGAATGGGGAAGCCCCTGCTTGATGTCATACAGCAGAGAGGGGATGCGCACTAGGTCTCCTGGCTTTAAAAAGCACCATACACAGTGATTAAAAATATGGACTCTGAGACAGACTGGATCCAAATCCCTGTCTTGCCACTCCTTTGTGTGACCTTGAACAAGTCACTTCGCCTCTCTGTGCCTCAGTTTCCTCAACTGGTAAGAAGGATATTAATAGTACCTACCTCACAGGGCTGCTGCAAGGATTAAATTAGATTATTTGCAGCACTTAAAACTGTACCAATACAGAGGCAGCCACTGTGGAAAACAGTATGGAAGTTTCTCAAAAAAACTAAAAATAGAACTACCACATGACCCAGCAATTCCACTCCTGGGTATGTATCTGAAAAAAAAAAAAAACCCAAAACACTAATTCAAATAGATACATGCACCCAATATTCATAGCAGCATTATTTACAATTGCCAAGAGATGGAAGCATCCTAAATATCCATCAACAGATGACTGTATAAAGAAGATGTGGTATATATATACAATGGAATACTACTCATAAAAAAAGAACGAAATTTTGCCCTTTGCAGCAACATGGATGGACTTGCAGGGCATTATGCTGAGTGAAATAAATCAGACAGAGATAGACAAATACTGTATGATATCACTTACATGTGGAATCTAAGAAATACAACAAACTAGTGAATATAACAGAAAAGAAGCAGATTCACAGATATAGAGAACAAATTAGTGGTTACCAGTGGGGGCGGCGGGGGGGCGGGGAAGGAGCCATAAAGGGGAGGGGGAGTGGGAGGTACAAACTACTGGGAGTAAGATAGGCTCAAGGACATATTGTACAACACGGGGAATATAGCCAATATTTTGTAATAACTGTAAATGAAAAGTAACCTTTAAAAATTGTATTTAAAAACTACCTATACAGGGCTTCCCTGGTGGCGCAGTGGTTAAGAATCCGCCTGCCAATGCAGGGTACACGGGTTCGAGCCCTGGTCTGGGAAGATCCCACATGTCGCGGAGCAACTAAGCCCGTGAGCCATAACAACTGAGCCTGCGCTCTAGAGCCCGTGCTCCGCAACAAGAGAAGCCACCGCAATGAGAAGCCCGTGCTCTGCAACAAAGAGTAGACCCCGCTCCCCGAAACTAGAGAAAGCCTGCGTGGAGCAACAAAGGCCCAACGCAGCCCAAAATAAATTAATTAATTAATTAATTAATAATTTTAAAAAAACTACCTATACATAGAAAATGTTAAGTAAGTGTTGCTAGCATCATCATGTTCTTCGTCATCATCATCATTATTATAAAAACTTATGAGGCAGGAGTAATAGGCATAGTATCTACTATCTACAGTCTTTTGTGTGCCTGTCACATTTCAGGCCCTGGGCTATGACCTTTTCACTGCATCTCATTAGTTCTCACAACAATCCTGCTATTATTTACATTGTTTAGAGGAGGAAATAAAAATGTGTGGTCCTTGCCACGTATGGTTTTAAGGACACGACCTGAATAAACGAGGTACAGCCGCCCCCCCCACCGATATCTGTGGGTTTCCCATTTGCAGATTCAACCAACTGCAGATCAAAAACAAAATTTTTTTTAATTCCAGAAATTTCCAAAAAGCAAAACTTGAATTTGCCACAGGCCCGCAACTATTTCCATAGCATTTGCATTGTGTGTACAACTATTTCCATAGCATTTACATTGTGTGTACAACTATTTCCATAGCATTTACATTGTGTGTACAACTATTTCCATAGCATTTACATTGTAATAGGTATTATAAGTAATCTAAAGATGATGTAAATTTTACCAGAGGATGTGCGTAGGTTTATGCAAATACTACATCATTTTATATAAGGGACTTGAGCATCCACAGATTTTGGTATCCAAGGGGGTCCTGGAACCAAACCCCTGTGGATGCTGAGGGATGACTGTAGTTCTCACAGTAATCTTGTGAAGTCAGTACTTGTATGGTGCCCGTTTTCCAGATGAGGAAAGCTGAGCACAGGGAGGTGAAGTAACTTGCCCAAGGTCACACAGAGGCTGAGCCAGGGATTTGAACCCAGAGCCAGGGTTCTTAACTATTCCACTATACTGTCTCTATATTTGCATAAAGTCTCCCAGTTACAACAAAAAGCCACTTCACCAGGGCCAGGCTACATCCCCCCAGAATTCTAATCCTCTGTCTCCCCAGGGGCTGCCTGAGCCAATGAGGGCCACTAGCTGGGCCACCCTTATGCAGATGAGCACCCTGGGCTTTGTAAGTAAGGGAGCACTGAGAGGGGCAATCAGCTCCTTCCTGTTCCTGGCCACCTGGGGGGAGGGGGGTCTGGAAGAGGCTTGGGATCTGGGGAGCTGGGGCCAAGGGCCTCTGCAGTTCCCTAAAATGGGCAGCTCTGGGGACTAGAGGCCCAACACAGGATGCCACACACACCTGGACCTCCTGCCGGGCAGGTAGCTTCATGCCTCTAGGCCTCAGTTTCCTCATCTGTCAACTAGACTAATTTAGGATAGTCCCCACCTCTTGGGGTTGTGGAGAAGATTCCATGAGGAAACCGATTAGCGCCTACCACATGGTAACTGATTGATACAGAGATCTATTAAAATTATTATTGGGACTTCCCTGGTGGTCCAGTGGTTAGAATTCCATGCTTCCACTGCAGGGGGCATGGGTTTGACCCCTGGTTGGGGAGCTAAATTCCCACATGCCACGCGGTGTGGCCAAAAAAAAAAGTATTAACATGTAATGGTATCTAATAAGTTATACAAAACAATATCTTGCAGTTCAATAAAATTATACATAAAATGTTAAGGTATAATAGATTGCTATGTGTTACATAGTTAAATATTGATTTATTGATACAACTGTAATGGCACATACATTTGTACCATATTATTAGATTATATAATGTGTAATTATATAATTAGATATTTAGGCTAATATAATTATGTAACACAACGATATGTTTATCTGTCATACACTATATAATGCACACTTGTATATTAAATATGAAGTTTTCCCTCAGAGTTGCATATATAACAGAAAGTTATTCTGTGTCATTGTGCATTACATCATAAGATATTAATAGCGTTTCCTTTTTCTGTCAGTCATCATTATGTGTTTAGGACCTACCCATGTTGCTCTGTGGACACCTGGTCTGTGGCCGCGGGGGTTTTGCAGACCTCCCTGGTGACTGTTCCCTTCTGTTTATTCCCCCTCCCAGGCTGCCCCCACCTCCCCCAAAATAACGTTGCAGTGAACGTCCTTGTATATGTCCCCGCGTGGAACTGAGGGAGAAGGTCTCGGTATGCACACCCAGGAGCTAACCGTGGGGTCACAGCTCCACACACACATTTAATTTGACTGCAGCGCCAAGCGGTCCTCAGGAAGGGCTGTCCCCTATCAGTACATAAGGGTTCATCCGTCCCCAAGGCCCCAACCTCCACTTGGCATTTTTCCAACTTCTAATTTTTGCCAGACCAATAGGATGACTCACTGTCGTTTCAATTTGCACTTCCCTGATCTCCTACCAATAATTTCTAGCACCTTCTCAGGTGCCTGTCAAGAGAGTTTTGGGGTCTCCTCCTCACCCTCATCCTCTTTGCCCATTTTTCTATCAGAGCGGCTGTCTTTTTCTCTTGCTGACTTGCAGCTGTCCCTTTTCCATTCTAGATATTAATCTCTCCTTGATTTTAAACTTTCTCTTTTTTTTTTTTTTTTTGGCCACACCACGAGTCATGCAGGATCTTAGCTCCCCGACCAGGGCTCAAACCCACGCCCCCTGCAGTGGAAGCTCGGAGTCTTAACCACTGGACCGCCAGGGAAGTCCCGGTTTTACACATTTTAAATACTGTTTTTCCTCTCTGTCATCTGATATTTGTTCCATGGTGTCCTCATTAAAAGAAATCTTTATTTGGATGTTATCAAATGCATCCTGTTTCTGCCTCATGAGTTCTTGTGGTTTGCTTCAGTAGTCTTTTCCTTTACGGTTGTTGGTGTTATTGTTGGTATTAACCATCCCCGAGGGCCATGAGGGCGGCACACGTTTATACCAGTGCCAGGGACCTTTGTCCGTCTCCCTCTCTGAGGCTTCTCTGAGTCCTGGGGGCCTGGAGACACTCTCCCACTACAAGCTGGGCTCAGCCAGGGCTGTTACATCACCTCATGTAAAGCAGGTGCCGAGGAGATAGGCTGAGAGTCAGACAGACAGCACATCACGGAGAGCACTCTTGAGATCAAAGGAGAGAGAAGAGAAAAGGCAGGTGGAGGAAAACATGGAGAGGTTCTGCAACCATACGGCATGGCGCGGAATGGAAAAGCTAAAGAGAATGGGCTCTGTGCTTGTCTAAATGTTCTGGCCTTAAAAAAAAATCCATGGTGACTTCTTTCAGTGCAAAAATAGACTTCTAAAAGAGCTTTGGTTGAATGGACTCACTTACTAGGTTTGGCAGAATCATACTAAATACTGTGACCATTAATCCACTCTTGGGTATCTACCCTACAGAACTGCACACCGCAATGTTCACCGGAAGTCAGGGGCTAGAATGACAGCAGCAGCATTATTCACAGCAGCCCCAAACTGGAAACAACTCAAATGTCCATCACAGGAAAATCAATCAATAAATCATGGACTAATCACATGATGGAAGACTATACAACAACCAAAGGAATGAGCTACAGCTAAATATAACATGGAAGAATCACAAAGACATGATGTTGAATGAAAGAAGCCAGGGACTTCCCTGGTGGTCCAGTGGCTAAGACTCCGCACTTCCAGTGCAGGGGGCCTGGGTTCGATCCCTGGTCAGGGAACTAGATCCCACATGCATGTCGCAACTAAGAGTTCGCATACTGCAATAAACGATCCTGCATGCCACCGGTAAAGATCCCGCAGACCGCAACTAAGACCTGGAGCAGCCTAAATAAACAATTTTTTTTTTTTTTTTTTTTTTTTAAAAAGAAGCCAGGGCTTCCCTGGTGGCGCAGTGGTTGAGAATCTGCCTGCTAATGCAGGGGACATGGGTTCGAGCCCTGGTCTGGGTAGATCCCACATGCCGCAGAGCAACTAGGCCGGTGAGCCACAACTACTGAGCCTGCGCGTCTGGAGCCTGTGCTCCGCAACAAGAGAGGCCACAATAGTGAGAGGCCCGTGCACCGCAATGAAGAGTGGCCCCCGCTTGCCACAACTAGAGGAAGCCCTCGCACAGAAACGAAGACCCAACACAGCCAAATAAATAAATAAAAATAAATAAATAAATAATAATTAAAAAGGTGCTAATAATTAAAAAAAAAAAAAAGAAGCCAGACAGTTAGTTGTTTCCATTTATATACAGCTCAAAACCAGGCAAAACTACTCTGTTAGAAATCAGGTTACTGGTAACTTTTGGGAGATAGCACTGGGAAGGAACACAAGGGGGCTTATGGGGAATGGAAACGTTCTATTTCTTGATTTGTGTGAATGTCACAGGGGCATATTCGGTTTGTCACCATTCAACAACCTAAACACTTATGATTTGACTCTTTTTTGTATTTCAATTTAAAAATGTGTCAAAAAAAATATGTCAAGCATGACACATTTAGGTAAGCGAAAACAAGCATGCATACTCAAAAGTCTGTATTTCTATGAGCATGTGTCTATGTAGTTAAAAGCACAGCCAACAGATCAGATGAAACCCAACCATGTATGATATTGGTCACCCCTGCCTAACAGGGACAGTGGGATGGGGAGGGGTCTCCCCAAGGGTTAACTTCTGTCTGCAATGTTTTTATACTAAGATAAGAGTCTTTAAGATTATGTGAGGACTTCCCTGGTGGCACAGTGGTTAAGAATCCACCTGCCAATGCAGGGGACACAGGTTCGATCCCTGGTCCAGGAAGATCTCACATGCCACGGAGCAAATAAGCCCGTGCGCCACAACTACTGAGCCTGCACTCTAGAGCCCACAAGCTACAACTACTGAGCCTGCGTGCCACAGCTACTGAAGCCCATGCTCCTAGGGCCCGTGCTCCGCAACAAGAGAAGCCAGCACAATGAGAAGCCCGCACACCGCAAACGAAGAGTAGCCCCCGCTCACCGCAACTAGAGAAAGCCCATGCGCAGCAATGAAGACCCCAACACAGCAAAAAAAATAAAAGTTTGTGTGAGAATTAAATGAGTTAATATGTTAAGAGCCCTTAGAACAGTGTGTGGTATACAGTAGGTGCTACATAAGGTTTTCTTACAATAAAAGGAATAAAGTGAAAATGTTTTCTGGGGTATAAATGGTATTATTAAAACTAAGCTAGAAATAAAAGAAACATAGGCAGAAATATACAAAATATTGTCTTGTGACTTTCCAATCAAACTGCTGTGCATTATTATACATGAATATGTCCTCATAGAAATATAGACTTTTCTTTTGAGTGTCTTTACATAAATGTGTCATATTAGGCATACTTTTTTTAAAAAACTGCTCTTATTGAAGCTTGACAGTGACAGAACAGAGAATCACGGGTCTGGAGACCAAAAGATGCGGGAGATAGAGAGAGCCCGCTGGGTGATTGGGGGTGGGGGCTGGCAGCACCGGAAACCTCAGCCTGAAGGGATCCCCATGTAGGGGGAGGAGGGACCTTTGGTCTCTCCCCAGCCTCTTCCTTCCCCCTGGCCTGGGGCTGGGTGGGGAGGGGCAGTTCCTCTTTCCTGCCCAAGCACCGAGGAGGCCCCAGCTCCCTAGGGGCTAAGAAGCTGGAGCATTGGTGAGGGGGGAGGAGCTGAGCCACACTCTTAAAAGACCCCTTCCCCTCAAGGAAGCATGAACAGGAAAGACAGCAAGAGGTGAGGGGACCCTTCTCCAAGAGACCAGGAGCGCCCTAAGCCCCTGGGTCTCGCTTGGGCTGCATGGGAAGTTTGGGGAGCTTCTAATGAGGGGCATAGGGTGTCGGGCTACTCTCGGGGCAGCAGCAGGAGCTGGGGGCGCCAGGTGCAAAGATGCTTCAGGGAGTCCAGAGCCAGCTCAGGCTGGGGCTGTTTGCTTGGGCGTCTGTGTCTTATCCTTGCTCTTCTGGAATTTGAGCTGCTCTGATCCCATTCTCCCCGCGCCCTTCACGCCCCGATCCTAATTCCGTAGGCTGGGTGTCTCTGTCCTCCCTGGGGTCTTCTTGGCTGCCCCCAGAACTGGAAACTCCAGACTCCTGCAGGGCACTGCCCCAGGGGAGGGGAGTGTGACGCAGGGCAAGGCGGCTCCCCGGCCTCTTAAGCAACTCCTGGCTGCTCCAGACGCTGCAGGGGGCAGAGAGTCCGAAGGTAAGGGCCTAGCAGCTGGCTATGCCAGCAGGTTCTGGAATCGGCTTCCTATCACCTGCCCTCCTGTCCTCACAGGGACCATGGTGGCTGGGTCCATAGCCTAGGCAGCTCCTTCTGCCTCCCCCAGCATGTCTTTGATAGGCAAAGGGTCCCCTCCCTATAATCTCCAGGAGTTTAATGGTGGACACCTGGCTGCCTCATTTTCTGGCTGTGTGACCTTAGGTAAGTCACTTACCCGCTCTGTGCCTCAGTTTCTTCTTCTGTCAATAGAATAATCATAGTCCCTCCTCGGAGGGACGCATGAGTCCTCGGTGGTACAGTCTAGACCTGTGGTTCTCAAGCTTGGGCACACATCAGGACCACCTGGAGGGCTTCTAAAACACAGGCTGCTGGGCCCACCTTCAAGGTGTCTGATTCTGTAGGTCTGGGGTGGGGCCTAAGAATTTGTATTTCTCTCAAGTTCCCATGTGATGCTGTTGGGATTGGTTGGGGACCATGCTTCGGGAACCCCTAAACTAGATAGATGCTCAACCCTCTGCCCGGTACACATTCAGTGCTCAGTAATGCCAGCTGTTACTCGACACCATTCAATACTGATTACCGAGCCTTTATGATGCACCAGGGACATGGCAGTGCCCTTGTTATGGGGGTCTCCCGATTTCTGGTTTCACCCCCATTCCCCATGCCTTGCTTCTAGTTTGCTCCATCACATTCTCTCTCTGCATCTCATATTTAACTTTCTCACCTCTGGCCACTTAAGAGCCTAAGCAAACTAAATCCCTTATTTAGCACTTTTGAAGAGCAAGGCATTGAATGTTCATAATAAATTCTTGGGGAAGGTCCAAAGACGACTCTCATTTTTCACATGAGGAAACTGAGGTCCAAAGAAATTATGTGATTAACACAAAGTCTCACAGCCAGCATAAATTTCTCCAACCCAGTTTTGTCTGACTCTTGTGGAAGCCAAGGCCTTCTGCCTGGATTCTGCTCCCTCCTTCCTCCACCATCCCTGTCTCTCCATTACCCTCTTTCCCCACCTGGAACAAGAGCCTTGGGGAGGCACGGGGCAGAGTGAGGGTTATTTTTAAACTTTCCTTGAAGCTGCCTCAGCCCCTGGGACCACGCCCAGCTCTGAAGGGCTCTGGTGAGGCTACTTTGCACCTGTATCTTCTCTCCAGGCTCCAAATCTAGGGACCCAGGCTTGCAGCTAAGACTCCAGTCCCACCGAAAGGCTGGCTTGGGGGAGGGGTCTGTCACCTTAGTGGCGGTCAAGGTGGGGGAGGAGGGAGAGATGGAATCTCAGGGGTCTGCTTCTCTCATGAGGGCTGGGGGGAGGAGGGGTGGGTGTTGGAAAGCAAAGGGGAATTCTGAGGAGTGTCCCTGAAGGCAGAACCTCCCATGATTCCCCCTGGGGAGCACAAGAATAATTCTGGGGTCTTCTCCTATGATTCCCTGGGAGGTCAGGAGTAACCCGTCTGCCAACAGGAAGTCTCTCCCATGATGTCTTGGGACCATACAGTCAAGGGGAATTGGGGGACAATGCCTGGAGGAGAGAGTTCTTATGATTCCTGGAGGGTCCTAAGTAGTCCTGGGGGTCTTCTCCCATGATTCGCTGGGGGTGAGGGTTCAGGGTAGTCCTAGGGTTTTCCCTCCTGATTCCCTGAAGAGGACAGGCGTGACCCTTGGAGTTTACCTGTAGGAGAAGGCTCCCATGATCTGGACTACTCCTGGGGTTTTCTCCTATGGAACCACGGTAGGTCAGGACTAATGCTAGGACCTTCCCTTTAGGATGCCTTGGGGCTTTGGGGTCAAGAAGAATTCTGGGGGTCTGCCTCAAGGAAGGGGCTCCCATGATTCCCCAGGGAATGTGTCCACAGGAAGTCCCACCAGGAATGCCCGGGGAAGACAGGGGGACGGGGCCGGCCCCGACAGGCCCGCCGCCACAAGACGTGCCCCAGCCCCCGGGAAATCAGCAAGGTCATGGCTTCCATGGCTCTGGGCATGCTGAATGAGGGCGGCTGCAGCGAAGATGACCTGCTGGAGAAATGCATTCAGTCTTTCGGTGAGTGTCCCCTCCCTGGCCAGCCTCCCCAGTCCTGAGGTTGGGCCAAGCACCCACCTCTCTCTGGGCTCAACTTGAGGGGTATAAAATAGAAGCAGGAGTATGTGGAATGAGTCTCAATCACTACAGTAGGAATAAGAGAGACACCTACCTGCGTTTCTTTTTCCTGAGCTGCGGGGGGAGGAGGTCTGATGCTATTTCCATCTTCAGTATGACTTGCCAGGCACGATGCTGGTCCATGCACAGTACAGACAAGGAAACTGGAGCACAAGGAGGCCAGGTTGTTTGCCCAAGTTCATACATGGAGTCACTGGTAGAGCTGGGGTTTGAACCAGGCTGTCCAACCGGCTCTGGAAGCTGTGCAGTCCATTGCCCAGGGGCCATTCTGACACAGTGTCCCCTTCTCCTGCCTTCAGACTCAGCTGGCAGCCTGCGCCGTGGGGACCATATTCTCAACATGGTACTTGCCATGCACAGCTGGGTGCTGCCTTCTGCCCACCTTGCTGCCCGTCTGCTGACCTTATATCCTCCCGGGGCCATGAGCAGTGGGTGGAGGGCGGAGGGCAGAGATGAGAGAGCCTGGTGGGGACGAGGTGAGCAGGCAGGTCTGAGATACTGGATAACAGAGCCTTGACCAGAACTTAAGTACCAGGAGGCCACAGGGAGCACACAGGAGCTGAGGAGGCTGCAGATCTGTCACCTGGTCAGGTAAGCCTGGGCCAAGACCTACACTCCCATGACCCAAGATACTCACCCTACTGCCCCCCCGCCAAAAAAAAACACTTCCCAGAGACTACTCAGTCCTGCTCCCGCAAATCCCACTCTGAGAATCCCCTGGCTTGGTCCCTAAAACCTCCCAGTTCTCTTCCTTAGAACCCTCACCTCTTAGAGACCCCTGACCAGATCCTATGGACCCTCTCCCAGCTGGTACCCCAAGACGTCCAGCTCAGATTCCTAAAACCCCGACCTCCCATATACCCCAGCCTAGTTTCTAAGAACCCCTCACCCTGTTCCCCCAAAATCTCACCCCTAGAGGCCCCCAACCTAGTTCCTGAGACCCATCCCCACTACCCTGCTTCCTAGCCATGCCACTTCCAAGAGATTCCCCAGTCTATCTGCCACAGATCCCTCAGCCTGTGTTAAGAGGCCCCCAGTCCTATTCCCAGAGATCCTCCCAGCCTGGTGTCTCTCTGAACACTGGCCTTCCAGAGACCCCCTGCACACATTTAGAGACGCCCCCAAGCCCAGCACCTAGAGATCCCTCAGCCCAAGAGACCCCTTTCAGAGACTTGCCTCACCCCCAGCCTCACTCCACCATCTCTAAACCACCCTCAGGTACTGGCTGACCCAACACCCTGAGACAGTGCATCAGGAGCCCCAGTTAGAAGAGGTTATAGGTCGCTTCTGGGCCACTGTGGAACAGGAGGGTAACGCAACCCAGCGGAGCCTGGGAGACTCCACCAACCTGTGAGTCAGTCCCTTCCCCTTCCCTCCCACCCCCACTCTGCCTTCTCCCTCCACACTCCCACACCCTCCACCCCAGCTCCTCCCCCTGCCTCTCTTTGCCCCCAGGCTGAGCCCCGGTGGCCCTGGCCCCCCTCCCCCCATAAGCAGCCCAGGCCTGGGCAAAAAGCGCAAAGTGTCCTTGCTTTTCGACCACCTGGAGACTGAGGAGCTGGCAGAGCACCTCACTTACCTGGAGTTCCGGTCCTTCCAGGCTATCACGGTAAGGACGCCCCTCCTCCCAGCTGGGGAGGGCTTGGGGTGGGGTGAGGCCTGGCTGGGGCCAGGCAGGACTGAGAGGACCCAAACTGTCAATCTTGGGTGCTAGAGGGTCCAGGAAAATGAGTTAAGCTGGCTGAGCACAGAGCCCCGGGTTCAAATCCCATCAGCCCCTTCCTACCTGTGTAACTTTGAACTAGTTTCTCAACCTCTCTGGGACTCAGTTTTCTCATGTGTAAAAAGGAGGTCATAATATTTCATTGGCTGGTTGGGGAAATTAATATGTCCATTTAAAAATGCTCGTCACAGTGCCTGGCACGTAGTCAGTGCTCAAAATATTTTATTAATTGTTCATTTATTTGAGAAGCATTTAAATTCACTGTGCCTCAGCCCGTTATCTGTAAAAGGGGGACTTAGTTCCTGCCTCATAGGATCAGCGCCTGGTCCAGAGTAAATGCTATATAGTTGAACCATTTGAAATTGCCATATTTTGACATATTTTACCTACCCAAATGGTAATTTCAAATGCTTCAACCTATATATGTGTTTAGCTATTGCCATCTTGCCATCATCGTTTTGAGGGTACTTGGGGATCTGGTTCCTTAATGGGAAAATTTCCTGATTGTAAACACACACACACACACACACACACACACACACACACACACAGTGCAGTGGATGTGGGTATGTAATGTTGACTCCTTGAGCAGAACAAATAGAAGTTAGTTTCGTGTCCTCTTCACCACCCTTCCCTTTGCTGACTATATACCAGTCAGGTATACAGTTAAGAGCAATAGACTGGGTTCCCACCCTGACTTGGGCCTGTGTGACCCTGGGCAAATTACTTAGCCTCTCTGTGCCTCAATGACCTCATCTCTAAAATGGGAATAATATAGTATTCACTTCATAGACTTGTTGTGAGGCTATGAGGAAGGGCTCAGAATAGTACCCAACTTTCTTTAAACATTTCTCCTCAGATGGGAGAGGGCCATGGTGACCTCAGGGACATGTGATGGCCGAGCTAGGACATCAGAGGTCGTGACTGCTTGGGGGATGGCGTGTGAGGGGCAGGGCCTGAGCGCGAGGGCCCACCCTGACACCCACCTCACCCCCAGCCCCAGGACCTGCGGGGCTACGTTTTGCAGGGCTCCGTGCGGGGCTGCCCGGCCCTGGAGGGATCCGTAGGTCTCAGCAACAGCGTCTCCCGCTGGGTGCAGGTCATGGTGCTGAGCCGTCCCGGGCCTGCACAGCGCGGGCAGGTGCTGGACAAGTTCATCCACGTGGCACAGGTGAGGTCCGCCCCGCCGCTCTGCCCACTTTCTGAGCACCTGCCCCGCTGGGCTCCCGGGCGGTGACGTCACCATCTCGTGGCCCCTCCCGAACGCATCACGCCCCACCCTGGCCGCGTCCCCGCGGCCTCAGTCCTGTCGTTCTAACCCGGGACTGTGACGGCACTTCTTCCCTGGCCTTGATTTCACCACGTCCAACCCGCCCTGGCCCCACTCCTTGGTCCCAGACGTGGCAGTTGACGACGTTCCTCCTGACCCCGTCTCACAAGCCCAGTGCCCGAATATTCTATCCGCAGGGCAATGAAAGAGGAGACTCTTTCTTGCCCGCACCTTTGCGTCATCCCTACCCCGGTCCCTAGGCCCCAGCTGTCCCTTTAGGACAGTGACAGCATCCGTCCCCATCACTTCAGGTCTCCCTTGGCCCGCCCTTTCCTTTCCCCCTCCCCCTTCTCCCTCCCCCTTCTCCCTCCCCCTTCTCCCTCCCCCTTCTCCCTCCCCCTTCCCCCTCCTTTCCAGCTATGTTCCCTCCCTTCTGGAGAAAAGGGAAGCCCTCCTTCCCCCAGCGTGGCCACGCCCCTTTGCGTACTTCCTCGCAGACCACGCCCTGCCTCTGGCGTCTTCCATCTCCTTGCTTCCCCTGTCCGGCCTGACAGACCAGGGTGTTCTGGCATCTACATGGGGTCTCCCCGGTCTGAGCGTCTTCCATTCCTCCCTGGCCCCACCTTCTTCCCCAGCAACCTCCGCTCTTCAAACCTGAAAAAGGGGAGGGCTGACCCCACACCTGTCTCTCATATCTACCTGACCCCTCTGTATCACTCTGGACGATTTCACCTCTGCCCAGCTCCCAACTCCTGCCCAGAACCCAGGCCTTCTGGTCTCCCCTCACCTGGCTGACTCCCAGTGCAGAGGCCGCCTAGTTGTCTGACACCCTAACATTTGTCTGAATCCTCCACACCTGGCTGACACAGACCTGTTGAGTCCCCAAACCCGTCCAACACCCCATACTTGCCTGACTCCCCCCACTTTTTTTTTTTTTTTTTTTTTTGGCCATACCACATGGCATGCGGGATAATAGTTGTCCCACCAGAGCTCCAGCTCATGTCCCGGCAGTGGATGTACACGCTGAGTCCTAACCACTGGACCGCCAGGGAAGTCCCTGACTCCCCCCACTTTTATCTGACCTCACATTAGTCTATCATCTGCCTGACCTCCGTGTGATGCCCACATACCTGCTTGTGGCCCACTCCTGCCTGACACATCTCACCTGTCTGATGCCTGCAGTGGCCCATCCCCACACATGCCTGACACCCCAACTCAATGGGGATGCTGTCATTTGAACCCCCAATTTGCCTGTCCTCCATGTGGTACCCACCACTTCTGCATCACCCTCCCTTCCTAGAGGCTGCTCCAGCTGCAGAATTTCAACACACTGATGGCAGTCACTGGGGGCCTGTGTCATAGCGCCATCTCCAGACTCAAGGACTCCTACACCCACCTGAGCCCTGACAGCACCAAGGTGAAGTCCCACTGCCCTCCCCAAAGTTCCAGTGGTCAATTATCCTGAACCCACACACTTTTCCCCAGCCCCCTCCATCCCTTCCCAGGGGCCCTGGAGCCACCCAGAGACCTTTTGCTCCTCCAAATCCGACAGACCCCCAGGCTTTGTCCTCTGTCATTCTTCCTCCCTCCTCATCCATGGTGCTGACCTCTCTCTACTGTGTGTCTGGTCCTGAGCAGGACTGGAGGGAGACAGATAAGAGATGCTAGCAGAGAACTTGCAGTCCAGGTGGGGAGTGAAATGATGCCCCCAGGGATGCCAACATTTGGGCCACCCATGGGAGGAGCATGGGTTGGGGGTGTCCTGAAAGTATCTAAGGAGAGCGAATCATTCATGAGTCTGGTGTGTGGCTGAGGTCAGGATGTGGCAGGATATTGGGCTGGAGATGCTGGGGCAGGGGCGGGGGGAGATCCTGTTGAGCCTTTTGCAAGCTCAACTAAGGTGTCTGGGCTTTATCTAGAGGGCAGTGGGGAGCTAGGAAGCGTTTGGGAATGCTGAGAGCACCCATGATCAGATTTGGGTTTTTGAAAAATCACTCTAGCCTGGGGAATGGGAGATAGTGGGGCCTTTCTGAGATGGGGGCCCAAGTGGAAGAGCAGTCTGGGGAGATGCTGAAGCCAATGTGGGACATGGAGGGGCTTGGGGAGAGGTCCAAAATGCCATTGGGCCCCTGGGGGGGTCCAGAGCTACACAGGACGCTGCTAGGTACTCCCCTTCAAGGAGCTAGGGGAACAGAACTGGCCTTCCCGATTACATGCTGCTCCCCCCCCAAAAAAACATGCCCCTCCCACACAGGCCCTGCTGGAGCTGACTGAGCTCCTTGCTGCCCACAACAACTACGCCTGTTACCGCCGCACCTGGGCTGGCTGCACCGGCTTCCGGCTGCCTGTACTGGGTGTGCATCTCAAGGATCTGGTGTCCCTGCACGAGGCCCAGCCTGACAGGTTGCCTGACGGCCGCCTGCACCTACCCAAGCTCAACAGCCTCTACCTGCGGCTGCAGGAGCTGGCAACCCTCCAGAGGCAACACCCCCCCTGCAGTGCCAATGAGGACCTACTGCATCTGCTCACGGTGAGCTGCCCTGAGCTGCCCAGGCTGAGCTCCCAGAGGCTGCACCTGCGGGGTACTGAGATTTAGGGTCCTGGGTGGGTGAGGGTCAGGATAGAATAGTAGAATAGCGCTGGAATGCATGGGCTTTGAAGCCAGAGCTTCTAGGGTGTTTTTGTTTTTTTCTGTGTGGTCTTGGGCAAGTCACTTAACCCCTCAGCCTCAGTTTCCTTAACTACAAAATGGGAATACTAATAGGACCTACTTCAGAGAGTGGTTGAAAAGAATCAGTAATATAATTCATATAATTCACATAAAGTACTTAAAATAGTATCTGGAACACAGTGAGCTCTATACAAGTAATGCACTTTTCCCCCAGTTCCCCCAGCAACTCAAGTATCCATTGATCTGAGCTCCAGAATTGCTTTGGGCTTTTGCACTCCTGAACTCCAAGGTTCTGAGCTTCTCATGCCACTAGTCCAAAATTCCAAGTTTTATCATATCCAGGAATCTAAGCAAAAAGCTAATAACAGTTATTGACCACTTATTATGTGCCAGGCACCATATTAAAGTCCCCAGAGAGCACTTCATTCCATCCTCACAACCCTACAAGGAGGGGATCCTTATAGTGTCCATTCTACAGACTGAGAAACTGAGACCCACAGAGGTGAGGTCACTTGCCCCCTGTCCCACAGCAGGCCAGCTTCAGAACATGTATTAACTATCACACTATGTCCTAAGACTGCAAGTGTGCGATTCTGGCTATATTTTATTTTACATAGATGGATAGATAGGTAGATAGATGATAGATAGATAGATAGATAATAGAGATAGAGAGGTAGAGATATATATATTTCATTCTAAAGAGCTATAAATTGAGAGAGACTGGGATTCTGAGGACCAGGTAGTCTAAGACTGAAAAGCTGACTTTCAGATCCTAGGACAGGACCACCTGCAAATTGAAAATGTGGGGCTCCTTGTTTGAAATTATTAAGAATTTCAAGATGGTGACAGCAGGGCATTAAATGAAGTGGAGGCCCCTCTAAGTGTGGGGCCTGCCTGTGAAGCTGGTCCTGCCTCAGGATGACTGGTGCCTAAGCTGCTCTGCTATGCTGACTCTAAGAGGCCATCAGCCCAAATATTTATTGAGCACCTGCTGTGAGCCATGCACTACTTTAGACACTTAGGCTCACAGCAGTGTGCAACACCAGAAAAAAATTGCTGTCTTGTGGGGCTGACTTCCTAGTGGGGGAGATAGCCAGTGAAAAAAGTAAATAAATCATATGGTCTTTTAGATAATAAGTGCTATAGAGAAAATTAAAGCAGAAACAGGCATGGAAAGTGACAGGGGTTTGCAATTTTAAATAGGATCAAAAGAGCCTCAGTGACAAGATGGTGTTTCTGGTCTAGGGGACCGGCGGTGTGCAGAGCGAAGGGGGGCTCAGTGGGAGAGGGGACCATGGGGGTCCCAGGGAAGAGGGGCTTTGGAAAGAGGAGGAGATTGGGGGTCCAGGCAGGCGTGGGCTGTAGGTAGGAGGATAGAGACAAGGAGGGTCCGTAACACCCTGCCCATCCTCCAGCTTTCCCTGGATCTCTTCCACACGGAGGACGAGATCTATGAGCTTTCTTACGCCCGGGAGCCCCGCTGTCCCAAGAGTCTGGTGAGACCCCAGCCCTGACCTCTGACCTCCAGCCCAAGCCTCTGCAATGACTAACTGTGACCCTCTGTCCCTGCCCCAGCCACCCTCCCCCTTCAAGGTGCCCCTGGTGGTGGAGTGGGCCCCTGGCGTGACGCCCAAGCCCGACAGGGTCACGCTGGGTCGGCATGTGGAGCAGCTGGTGGAGGTGAGGAGGAGCCCTGGGCGGGAGGAGGGATCTAAGACAGTGGGGCCCCTGACTTGGCCTTACTCTCCCCTTCCCATGCTCCTCCGAAGTCTGTGTTCAAGAACTATGACCCTGAAGGCCGAGGCACCATCTCTCAGGAGGACTTTGAGCGACTCTCAGGCAACTTCCCCTTCGCCTGCCACGGGCTTCACCCACCCCCCCGCCAGGGGTAGGTGCTCCCGACTCCTGGGTTCCCTTAAGACGAGGACCTGGGGTATCCAGGACTCCTGGGTCTGGGAGAAAGGGGCCAGTCCTGCTGAAGCGCAGTCTCTCCCCCAGGAGTGGCTCCTTCAGCCGAGAGGAGCTGACAGGGTACCTGCTCCAAGCCAGCGCCATCTGCTCCAAGCTGGGCCTGGCCTTCCTGCACACCTTCCAGGAGGTCACCTTCCGCAAGCCCACCTTCTGTAGCAGCTGCAATGGCTTCGTGAGCACTCCGCCCGCTGTCACCCTGAGGGACCCCTGGAGCGCCCTAACTCCTCACAGCCTGGGCTGGAAAAGCCAGCCCTGCCCTGGAGCGCTCACATTCCCCAAGCCCCGGATAATCCCCAAATTCCAGAAAATCCTCTAGCCTCAAATAATCCCCATATTTCACAGCAACCCTAAACAATGGATATTCCCTACATCTTGGATAATTCTGAAGTCGAGATAATGCTCGATTCCCAGACAATCCCCATCCTGGATAATTGCCAAACCCTGGAGAATCTACAAACACAAGTAGATTATCTCCAAGCAGAATCAATCTCCAAGTCTCTAGACCCCAGATAATTCAAACCCTGGATAATTTCCAAATTCAGGGTATCCTCAAACTCTGTATAATGGACAAATCTCTCAATCTCAAACCAAGAGCAATTCACAAACCTTGGATTACTTTCCAAATTTACTTTTTCATTCATAAATATATACTGGGCACCTGCTGTGTGTGCCAGGCACAGTTATAGGCTCTGGGTGGGTGGGAGCACAGGAGGAAACAGAACAGACACAATCCCTGCCCATAGAATTTATGCTTTATTAATTCCAAATTTTGTCCAATTCTCATATCACAGATGACTTTCCAAACCTGAGATAACCTCCTAATTCCTTTAGTCTCCCAGATCCCACATAAGCCTCTAGCCTTGAAAACTTCCAAAACCTTAATTGTTTCCTCCAGACAGACCCCAGCCCCACCCCAATCACAGCCCTCCTTCCCCTAGCCTAGGTAACCTATTCTGCTTTCTCTTCCCAGCTTTGGGGTGTCACCAAGCAAGGCTACCGCTGTCGGGGTGAGCGGGGCATGGGTAGGGGGAGGGAATCCGGGACCCGCGGGCTGAAAGAATAGAGGACACAGACTGGGCCTCTGGCACTAACCTCTGAATTTCCCCCAGACTGTGGGCTGTGTTGCCACAAACACTGCAGAGACCAAGTGAAGGTGGAGTGTAAGAAGAGGCCAGGGGCCAAGGGCGACGTGAGCCCCCCAGAAGCCCCTGTCCCACCCACACCAGTTCCCCATGCCGGATGTGGTAAGACCCAGGGTGTAGCAGTCCTGGGAAGGGGGCCTGGTGGATGGATGGAGATTAACTCCAAGGTCATGAGGTCTTTCCTACCGTACCCACATCCCTCCCATCCACACGCCCACGAACAGGCTCTGAGGACAATCTCTCCTACACGCTATCCCTGGAACCTGAGACCGGGTGGCACGTTTGCCATGCTTGGACCCAGACAGAGCCCTCACATCCCTCCTGGGAACCAGAGACGGTGAGGAGGAGCTGCCCGTACCCACAACTGGATACAGGGAGACCAGCCTATTTGCCTGGGGGAACCCAGACAGATTTGGGGAAGCATAGGAAAGTTAAAATATGCAAAAGTCCTCAATTGCTTGGGTAGGAGGGCATAGATAGTGGTTAATTTTTAATGTTGATAGAAAAATAGAAATTACAGTACGTTGTAGGGAGGGGAAGGGGTAACCACTAGTAGAAAAGAAAAGGGAGTTTAGGAAGAAAAAAAGAAAGACAACTATAAGATGGCTAGAATAAGGCCAAATATATCAGACACTAATAGTAGAACAAATGCCACGATTCAAAAGTGGGGACTCTCAGATTGAGCTAAAAGAAAATCCAGAGGGGACATTCATCCATCCACTTTAAAAAGTCTGGGTGAGGCTCTCCCCCTGCAGTGAACCATCTCCTGGACATCGTGCACTCCCCACGTCACCCAGTGTCTTCCTCCTTCCAGGTCCCTCTGCCAGCGACGGCCCCATCACCCACCCAGTCCTCCAAGCTGAGTTCCTAGATGTTGCCTTGGTCTGCTCTCTCCCCACTCCCTCCAGCAGAGTCAGTCTTGAGTCCTGTTATTCGGCCTCCAGGCCTCCAGCAGAACCCCCAAAGGCATCGCCTCCTTCCCATCCACACTGCCTTTGTTGAAGCATCCGTCATCTCTTACTCCGAAAGAAAGTTACTTTCTTCTTTTGCATCAGAGTGGCTATTAATCGTACTCCCTTTTCTTGCATTTAATATCTGTGCAGCTCTGTGTTGGATGCATTTAGACCTAGGTATCATCTCGCCACCTCCTTAAATCTCCATTTTACAGATGAGGAAACAGGCTCAGTGAAGTTAAACTGCTCACCCAAGGTGGCAGAACTCCTAAGTGCTGGAGACAGGACTCACACCCAGGTTTGCCTGCCTCTAGAATGGAAGCTACTGACCAATATGCTACACTGATGTCAGCATGGGTCAGGAGGGGGACGGTACAGGGTGGGTAAAGTTCCAAACTCTGGAGTTCCAGAGATGGGAGAGAAGGCCAGAGAAAGGGTGGAACAGGGAGGGAGCCTGTGAACACCTGAGTCCAATCACATCCCTCCTCTGCTCAGAGCCCTCCCATGGCTTCATCTCACTCAGGGGAAAAGCCAGAGTTCTCACTGTGGCCCACCCCGCATGATCTGCCCCCATCACCTCTCCGACCTCCCCTCCCACCACTCACCCCCTCACTCATCCTGCTTCAGCTACACTGGCCTCCGATGGTCCCTGATCATGCCCCAAAATACTCCTACCTCAGGACCTTTGCACTGGCCACTCCCTCTGCCAGGAAGGGAAGGCTCTTCCCCAGAGGTCCACATGGCTCCCTCTTTGGGACTTAGCTCAAGTACCACCTTCTCAGTGAGGCCTCCCCTGATCATGCATAAAGGTGCAATCCCACCATGGTCCCAATCCTGCCTTCCTGCTTTATTTCTCTCCAAAGCCCTTTCCCCATCTGACAAACTAAACTTTCTTGTCTGCCCTTCCTCACCAGAAAGGTCAGCTCCGGGACACCAGGGGTTATTATTATCTGTATCCCCAATGCCTAGCACAGGGCTGGCACATGGTGGGTACCTGACAGATGTTTGCCCAATGCCTGCATGTCTCCTCCCCCATGCCCATTGGGAGGGAAGGATGTTGCTGAAGAGAAAAGGGCTTTAAGGGTCAGAGCAGCAGGGGCCTGTTCAGACCCAGGGGACAGAGAGCCCCTACCTTTCCTCAAACCTGAGCACCCCTGACCTGGCCCCCACAGAGATAGGTCCTAGGGCTGTCATAAATTAAATTTAGGACTTCCCTGGTGGCGCAGTGGTTAAGAATCCTGCCAATGCAGGGGACATGGGTTCGATCCCTGGTCTGGGAAGATCCCACATGCCGCGGGAGCAACTAAGCCCACGCGCCACAACTATTGAGCCTGCACTCTAGAGCCCACGAGCCACAACTACTGGGCCTGAGTGCCACAACTACTGAAGCCCGTGCACCTAGAGCCCATGCTCTGCAATAAGAGAAGCCACCGCAGTGAGAAGGCCACGCGCAGCAACAAAGACCTAACACAGCCAAAAATAAATAAATAAATTTTTAAAAATAAATAAATTAATTAAATTTATTTTCCAGAGAACATGGTCCTTGGTGTTTAATGGTAGATGGGGGGGAGGACATTTGGGACCTCAGGAACAGGGGATATGGGGCTGGGGTGCCAGTGCCAAGAGAAACCCTCACAGTGACTCCTCAGAGATTATCAATGTCAGCATCTCATGAAGGACCCCTCCCCCAACCACCAGTCCCCCTTTACTTCTTCTTCTTGCGGCCCCAGCACTGGCGGCCTGCCTTCTGCCCGCCTCTGTCCTCTCTTCTGCTCTGCCAGCTGGGCATGGGAGCCTCCAGCTCATTTGGGCGGCCCCCCCGGTCTGGAACGCTGCCCATAAGCACCTGAGAGGTGATTAGACTTGAGTTGCAGAGAAGAAAATATCTTGGACAAAGGGGCTAGAGAGCCAAGAGAACAGCATGAGGTTGAAAAAGGAAGGGCAGATGTTGGGACTTCCTTGGTGGTCCAGTGGTTAACACTCCTTACTCCCAATGCAGGCTAAATACGTAATCATTTGAACAGAGGGTAGTTTTGCTTTAAAAATGGTTAAAACCCAATACAACAGACAGGGTGAGTGGTGGGAGAGGATTCTAAGCCAAAGCAGGAGAGGTGGGCAGGGGCTCAGTAAATAGGTGGACTTTGTTCTGAAGGCACTGGGGAGCCATAGAAGGGTTTTGAGCTAGGGAGGGACATGGTCAGATGTTTGAGTTAGAAACATCCTTCTAACTGCCATGTGGAGGGGGCAGATTAGAAGTCGTGAGTCCAGAGGCCAGGAACCCAAGGAGAAGGCGAGAGCAGGAGCCCAGGCAGAAGAGGACAAGGTTTGTACAAGCAAAGGCTAAAAGGCCAGTTTGAAGGCCAAGGATGCTGGGGCCCTCCCCCATCCCCAGGTGTTCACCTTGTGGATAGCACAGCAGGTCCCTCGGCGGGCAGTCTTGCTGGTGGCTGGGACAAGCCGTGACAGGTCAGCTCGAGCAGCCAGGACGTGTGCAATGGAGACATCCGATTCTGGGGTCAGAGACTCTCGAATTGGGATCAGCACTGCCTTCATGGCCTCTCCTTGGGCCTAGTGGGTAGGGGTAGACATGGAGAACGTGCCCACGAGACCTCCCCAGATGGGATCTGTAATCTTTAAAGCATCTCTTCCCGACTCAGGGCCTCACTTCCCACATCTTTTTTCTTTTTTAATATTTCATTACGTTTTTTGTTTGCTTTATCGAAGTATAGTTGATTTACAATGTTGTGCGCGTCCCACATCTTTTAATAAGGAGTATTGCTCTAAATACACTCCCAGCTCAGACCAGGGAATTCTAGAATGCCCTGGGGGCCCTGAGATTCCAGACCCCAAAACCTCACAAGATTCTAAAATGTCCTGGGCCTTCGAACCAGCAAGAGGGTCATATCCCTGGCCCTCATGTCTCCTCCCTGCAGCTGCAGCCCTCACAACTGCTCCTGCCTAGGTCTTCTGCCCACACCTCTGCCCGATCACTCCAGTGGAAAGCAGATGTTGTGAGGTCCAGGCGCTTGAGGAGGAGGCAGCGGCGGCAGCAGTACTGATCTCGCAGGCTTTGGGACAGAGACTCCAATGCTTCCTGGGGAAAAAGGTCTCAGTCATGCCAGGGGTCCCCCTCACTCCCATCTCTGTTCACATACATACAGCCATACACAGCCTTACCCATCTGGGTGCATCCAGCGGGTAGCTGAGGAGGGGCTGCAGGGACCCTGCGGGCAGGGAAGGCAGCAGCTCCGCGATCTGATGAGAGAAGAAGGAGGCTGGGGTTGACTGGGCAGAAATCGGATAGACTCCTGCGTGGACCCCAGTTCCCCACGACCCTGAGGACCCCGGCCATAGAACCAAGAATGGCAGTCACAGTTCTAGGAAACATCCGTGGCTGTGCACTCCTCCCAGAGCCACTTTTGAAGAGGGGGCTGTCCCCCCTACGAGGAGGGTGAGGTGAGCCGGGTGCGGAGGGGACTCCAGCTCTCTACCTTGGCATGCAAGTCTCGAAGCAGCTGGCTGGCTGGGGTCCCCGGCATGGGTCTAGGCAGCCCCAGAGCTTGGAGAGTAAGGACCATTTCCTGGACCAGGCCAGATCCCTCCTCTGCCCCCTCCACACCGGACTGCTCAGGGCTGGGATCCAGACGGGACTGCAGGCGGAGGAGGCGAGCAGCCTGGACCTCTGAGCAGAGAAAGCCTAAAAGTAGGGAAAAGGAGCAGTGCAATCAATGAGGGCTGCCACCCCACCTACCGGGGTCAAAAAGTTCAAGTGGCTTCAAACCCTCCCGTCTCCTAGTTCCTCCCACCTAGAACCCTGCTTCTACCTCCAGAATAAGCCCCACTCACTTCGAGACCCAGCTCCCTCTGCAGATTTCAAACCCTGCCCACTTCGGAACCTCCTGTCCCGCTCCGCCTAACCCAACCCACGTGAGCTTCAAGACCCACCATCAAAATACTAACCCCGCCCATCGCAGAGCCCTTAGCCTAGCCCAGTGTTCGGACCCCACCCACCTCCGTCCGGCCCTCTCGCTCGTCTCAAATTCTGGCCGCGCCCCCTCGGGATCCTGGCTCCACCTCAACGTGCAGAGCCCGCCCCCCTCGAGGCTGTAGCCTCGCCCCCTTCCGCATCCCGGCCAGCCCCCGGCTCACGCAGCAGGCGCAGGCGCGCGCCGGACTCCCGCAGCGAGGCCGCGCAGTCCCCGCCGCAGAGCTCGCGGTCAGGGCAGTGCAACTCCCGCAACAGGCCGGCCAACTGTCGCAGGAATTCCTCCTCGGGAACAGGACCTGCCGGAGGCGGGAGATGTCAGGGCGTGGCGGCGCCACCCATGGCTCCAACACTCCCAGCCTCCCGCTACATGCGTACCGTCGCCGGCGCTCAGCGCCTCCGTGCCCTCCTCTCGCTGCCGCTCCAGGGCACCCAGAGTCGCCAGCTCCGCCGCCAGCCGCGCGCACAGAGCCCTGAAGTCTGGGCACGAGTTGCCCAGCGACGCCGCCCCCGGAAAACCCTCATACCTGCGGCGCGGCCGAGGCAGCGGGAGGGGGTGGGGGAGGTTAGTAGGAATTTCTGAGGGCAAACCTGCCCCTTCCTGCACCCCCAGCCACACCCCGCTCCCCTTACCCCAGCGCCAGCAGGTCCCGGGCCACCGCGGCCCACTCCCGCTCCTCCGCCTCCGCCCCCTCCATGAAAGTGTAGCCCCTTCGCCTGGCGCGCGCTCCCCCTGCCTGTCGGTGGGAAGCTCCGCCCCAGGAGTGGCGTGCGCACCCAGCCCCCGTAACTGACCAATAAGCCTCTTCATGCTAAGGGCCTTCGTCATTTCAATTGGTGCAGAAGGAGGCAGAACCCGCCCCCGGGCTCGCCTCCCTAGCCGAGCACTAGAGCGCCGCCCTTCGGGTAAGCAGTCAGGACACTGGAAAAACCCCTGGCTATGTAAATCCAAAGCGGGCGTTCTGGATCCCGGCTGTCGCGACAGACCAGCGGTGTCGCTACTGCTGCGACATAGAAGCAACTTCGGCTTCCTTTTCCTCAGCCTCCCTCAAATGCCCTCTGCTTTTAAAGCAACTTTGACCAAGTGTTGTCCTCCCAACTTCTCTCCAAGTCCAGAAACTCTTTCCCTCCTTTCCTACTTAGAGTTGGAATTCTGTCAGGGACCCAGGAATCCCAGCTACACACACACACACAAAACCGAGTTAGTCCGTTGGACCTTCACCCCTCTGCCCCCCTGAGCCTTGGAGAGAGGGAGCAGGTGCAATATACCATGGTGATTAAGAGATTGCACCCTAGGAGTGCAATCTTGTCTGCAGGCAAAGGTTAGGATCTGACTCCACCATTCACCACCATTGTGTTCCTGCCAAATTTCTTCACAACTGTGTAATGATGGTAACGCCTACATTTTACAGTTGTTTGTGAGGATTAGAGTCCTGTATGTAAGTGCTTAGCAGACATCTACGGGGTACTCAATTAAAAATGACTAACATATATTGAGCATTTCGTGTGTGCTACTGGGCTAAGTATCTTATCTCTATTTTATGGAAGAGAAAACTGTGATGCAGAGAGGATGAATCACAGAGTGAATGCATGGTGGTGCCAGGACTCCAAATTCAGATCTGATTCCAAAGTCTGTGCTTTTAACCACTTAACCTATTACTATTGTTATTACTGCTCTTGTTTTTGTAGCTGTTATTAAAATTATTGTTCCAGGTTTATTCTCTTCCCGACTCTATCCTGGTCTCCTGTAGTTTCTATAGTTCTACTGGGAGTGGGAGTGAACTGGGAGTAGAGCCTCAGGGAAGAAAAGGGCCAGAACCTGTTTCTCCAGGGCAGAGCCTACCCTTAATCTGGTTCCTCCATAGTCCTGCATACCCCAGGGCTGGGTACTCAGGGGGCATTTGTTGACCTTAATAAAATACTAAAAATTGATCAGGCCAAAGCCTTGGAGTCATAACCTTGACTCTACTCTTTATAGTGTACTCCATATCTAAATTGGTGAACTTGACCATCAAAACAGATCCAGTATCTTGCCCACTTCTCCCCACCTCCACTGCTCTCACCCTCGTCCTGTGCACCACTGTCTCCCCTGGACCATCCCAGCAGCCTCCACCCTGTCTCCATGCCCCGTCCTCCCCGTATCTGTCCCCCACAGGCAGCCAATGGGAACCTATGAATACCTGAGTCAGGTTACATCCCTCCCATGCTTGGAGCCTTCCTGTAGCTCCACCTCACTCCGGGTGAGCAGAAAAGTCCATGCGGTAGCTTGCAAGGCCCCACAGATTCTCCCTGTCACCTTTCAGCCTTCATCTCCTATGCACCCTCCTCCTTGCTTCCCCCCCTCCAGCTCCCTTGATGTCCCTCAGACTTACCAGGCATGCTCCTCGCTCAGGGCCTCGCACAACTGTCCCCTTTACCTGGAGTGCTCTTCCTGCAGACATCCACAAGACTCCCTCACCTCCTTCAGGGCTTTATTCAAATGCCAGCTCCTTAGTGGGGACTCCCTGACCACCCCGGCTACAGCTGCCTGTATCCTCCATCTCCACTTTATTTTTTCTTTATAGTATGTATCATTTCTAACATGTTGTCTCCTTCACTATAAGGCTCATAAGTTCCTTGTGGGAAAGGATTTTGTCTGTTCTGGCCTCGTGGCTTGAGGGATCTTAGTTTCCCAACCAGGGATTGAAACTACACCCTTGGCAGTGAAAGCAATGTGAAGTCCTAACCACTGGACCGCCAGGGAATTCCCCAATTTTTGTCTGTTCTGTTCACTGCTTTATCCCCAGCACCTAGGGTGTCTAATAAAAAGGGTGTCCAATAAATGTAGAGTGACTGGAGGTATAAAATTCAGCTGGAGGGTCTGCTTGGGACTAAAGGATGGGAAGGGGAAAGGAGGATTTGGGTAGGGGACTGGTCTGGTGGTTCAGGAAGGTGAATGGATGGGGTGCATCAATGCAAATAAAGAACACAGGCTGAGACTTTGTCACAGACATTTCTTGGAGCCGATATCTCATGCCCCTCCCCCGATGACAAGGCTGGGTCTTCGGCCCGCATCATCCCCCACTACTTCAGCCTGCCCTGATAACAACATTGAGGTCACAGACTGGCTTAGAATCAAGATCAGGAAGATAAATGTCGGGGTGCCTCCCCCAAGTATGGGGGCCAAGCATCCAATCTGAGGGGCAAGCAGCTGGGAAATTGGGCCTGGGGGCTCCAGGGTCTGAGGTTTTCCTGGCTCCCAGGGTCATCCCTCCATGCACCCCTGATTTAGGGGTGATGAAGAGTAATCATGGATCAGAGGTGGGTATCAGCAGGGAGCAGGACTGGGAGACCTGGGAGAGGCGGTGCTGGGAGGTGGGAGCCAGGGAACCGTCCCCCAGCCCCCCACTTCATCCGCAGATCCCGCAGCACCTTACAGCACTCTGGTCCCCCGTCCCACCCCTCCCCAAAACGAGGTAGGTTAAGAATGGAGCTTCCCCCCGCCCACCACGGAAGGGAGGAGACCGAGGCACAGAGAGGGGGATGGGGACCCAGGCTGCCCCAGCCCCCAGTCCCTCCGCCCTCAGCTCTGGTGGGTCTGACAGTGATGAGAGCTGGGCAGAGTGGGGATGGGAGGGACACCCCCCTTTTCTCTCACCCATCCCAGGGTCTGCTTGAGAGAGCTGAATCTCACAGGTTCTGGATGTAATAAATAGTTAATAATTTAAAGGAAGTGACAGGAGGATCCATCCCTCTGGCCCCCTTGACCTATCCCTTGAACCCCCACAAGGCTATCCAAGTCTGGGTAATGAGGAAAGGTAAGTGACATTTCAAGGTGCTCGGGACCAGATGCAGGTCCCAAGCCCGTACAACATTGAGATTGTGTTGCTCCAAGACTGTGATTCCCCCCCCATGCAGGAGGCCATCAGATCTGTGGTACACTAGAAGTCCCATTCCACTCAGGGGAAAGAGACCTTGGAATCCCCCTTCCCCAGAAGAGGACTCTCAATAGGCCATGAACCAGGCTTTCAAACTTTCCGAAACAACCCCCAACTCTGAAATGGAAGAGAAGGAGTTAACAGAGGGGCAGATCATAAAAGGCTTGGACTAGGGCTAGGACTCAAAGTTGGGCTTGGAAGAGAGTCTGCAAGGCTGGTGTGTGTGTGTGTGGCCTTTGTGCCAGTAGAGCCCTATCTAGTTGCCTTTGTGCAATGCACACCTTCCTCTGAGGGCACAGCATGGCCAGCCCCACTCACCACCTTGGCTGTGTGCCTTTGCTTCATGAACAGCCTGCACAATCATCTACAGCAATGCTGGGTCCTAGAGATGGGAGCAGGGGTGCTCTTGGGTGGTCCTGGAATCCAGGAACATTATGGGCTCAAAATGTTTTTTTCCCCTTAGGGTAAAGGGGTAGTTCTGTGGGATACTGAGAGCTTGGGCTGGAGCCCTTGGGACTAGAATTCCAGTGTCTGGGAACTTGGGGTTTCAGGGGCATATGGATGGCAGGATTCAACGGGCAGCAGGTCTCAGGAGATGCATAAGCTGGGCCTGGGAAATATCAGGCTAGAGAGGTTTGAGTCCAAAGAAATCTGGGATCTGAAGGTGCTAGGGCCCCGGGGAGCCTCAGATCTGTCTCTGGTATGGAGGGACCAAGGTCTTGGGTCAGGGACAATCCCAATATTGTGTAGGCTTGAGTCCTGAATTTGGGGGTCAATGGCACCTTGGGGTCTTGGACCTAGTGCTCCTAAAGCACCTTGGGGTCACTCAGGGGCAAGGGGTCAGAGGTTTGAGTTGCCATGAACATCCCATCTTGTGGGAGCTGGGCTCCCAGCCTTTAGTGGATTGGGGAATCTGTGGGTACGAAGAAGCCGAAGATTCCAGGACATTCTGGGGCTTCAAATGCAAGTCCAAGGAGGATTGGAAGAGGCCTATCTGAGGGGCTGGGACCAATGTCTTGGGCCCTGAGGTGTTGGTTGCCTCCAGTCTTACATCTGCGGGACTAGGCACCTCAGAGTCCTATATATGAAATCGAAAGCTCCTGGGAACACAGGCTTGGTGTTGGTGGTCTACAGACTTCTTTGATCCCTGGCTCACAGAGCATCTTGGAGTCTTAATTCTGGATGTTGGGCAGTGTGCGTGTGGGGAAGGGGGCTCTTAGATGGGTCTCCCAAGTCATTTGGGTCAGAGAACATCCGTTTGAGCACATCCAAGGACTCAGAGTATCTTAAGAGGATTCGGTATCTAAGAAGTCCTGGAGCCACAAGAACATCTCAGATACAGGTGCTCCGAGTTTTAGATGAGCATTCAGGAACGATTTGGGGGTGATTCTGGGTCTTAGGGTCTCAAGATCTGGGAGTAATTGTGTACAGGCAGGGTCAGGTACCGGCAACTCCTAATTCTGGGGCTGTAATTTGAGGGTTCATGGTGCCAGGCATGACTGAGTCTAGATTGGTAATTTGAACAGGGAGTCAGGATTCAGAGCCTGAGTCTCAGGGATCCGTGTGCTCCCCTGCCTGCCTGAGGTGAAGAGTCTGGGCATCCCTGGAATCTCCTCAGTCTAGGCCAGAGCGGGGCGGAGTGGGGATGGAGAATGGGGACTCCAGAACTCAGGATGCCTAGGACCTCTTGGACAGACATCCCAATGAAGCTGGTTCTGGGGTCTCTCAGTCCTACATTTGGGGTCCAGGTTCCAGGTCTGGGGTCTCTCAATCCAAACTCAAGCTCCAAGTTCCGGGTGTGCCTAGGTTTGGGTTTGGGGTCCGAACGGAGTCCGGGGTCCTGGACCCTCAATTTTGGGTCCTCGGTCCGGCTACCGGACCCACCAGGCCGTCCTCACCGCGCCGCCTCCTCGTGGCGACCCCCGCAGCCTGCGCAGCCGCATCGCGCTGCGACCCAGTGGCATGCGCGCAGGGGCGCGTAGCAGCAGAGGCAGGGCACGGCGAGGGAGAGCGCAGCCAGCGCGGCCCAGCGCGCGGCGGGGCGCGGGTGGCCCGGCTCGCAGGCGCACGGGTCCGAGAAGTCGCCCTCGGCATCCGACAGGCAGTGGTAGAGCAAGCTCTCGGCGCACCACAGGCAGCTGAGACGGCGCACCAGACGGCGACCCGGGTCCGGGGCCTCGGCGCAGCGGCCGCCACGCCCGTCGGCGCGACGGCGGAAGAGCGCGCGGCAGTGCACGCAGCGCGCCGCCTCCTCCGCCTCCGGGGAGGCCTTGGCAGGCGCAGGGGCCGGGCCGGGGCCCGGGGGTGGGCGAGCCGGGGGCGCTGGAGGCGCAGCCTCGGTGAGAGGGGCGGGCAGGGCTGTGGGGGGCCCCAGGGCTGCGCCCCTCAACGCGCCGGTCTTGGCGAAGCGCACGACGCAGGTGGATAGGGCGAGGGGTGCGGGTGGCCCAGCTCGCCGGTAATCCTCATAGCCACGGCCGCCCCAGCCCAGCCCCCCTGTCCCGGCCAGGGGCTCTGAAGGCTCCGGAATCCCCGTGAACGGTAGGAGCGGAGGGTAGCTCTGCGGGACCAAGACACAGGAGAAGAAGTTAGCGGGGTCTGTGATGCCCCACATCCCACCACAATCCATCCCGGCCTTAGAAGACCCGAAAATCCACAGACCCAGACACAGGCCTCATTCATCCTAGGATCCTGCCCTGGGATCCTGACTGCCTGGGTCCGGTACTCAGATTTCTAAGTCCTCAGCCCACTCCCCTCCCAGGGACAGAGGACATCTAGGGACCGACAGAAGACTCCAGGCACCAAACCCACACCTTAAGGACCCAGTGGTCCAGGCTCTCAGTCCTGCCCTCTCTCAAGATCCGGGATCCCAGTACCCAGCCCCCTCTATTCTCAGATTCAGGACTCCTGGACCCCAGCCGTCTCCTCCTTCAGGACGCAGGAGTCTGGTCCCCAGGTCCCTTTTACCCCTTGGATACTGAGCCCCACCCCTCGTGAATTAAGCACTAAAGGACTCCTTCCACGAGTACCACCAACTTCCTAATATAGTCATTGTCCGAGTCGTCCCCTAAACCTCTGTGGAATTCAGAACTTTCCAATCTCCAAGAGCGCAGGAGACGCAGGAAGCCCTCACCCAACCTTGCGAGGAACCCAGGCCTAAGCTCCCCCGCCATAAGTCAGGTCAGCTATCCCTTAGAATCTGTTTGTGGTTTCTTGCCCCTCTGCGGCCTCAGTTCCCGCCCACTTTCGGGACCCCAGCGCCCGGCCTTATTTCACCGGGGGTCGGAGGTCGCACCTGAGCTGACGAGCGGCGGCGCTGGGGGGGCGTGGCCGGCCCGAAGCCAGAAGCTGACTCCACGGTGACGATGGGGGCCGCCGCTGCGGTGGGAGGCGTCTCCTGGTGGCTGTGACTGGAGGAGGAGTCGCTGTCCACGTGGGACTGGGGGAGATTGGCGGCCTCAGAGCCGGGACCCCTGGCACAGCCGATGCCCTTACATAGACCCCCTCCCATTGTGAGCGAGGGCTCTGCGGCCAGACAGGCCTGGGTTCAAGCCCCGGCTCTGCCACTGACTGGTTGTGTGACCTCCGGCAAGTGAGCTCAGCTCTTTGAGCCTCAGTTTCCTCTTCTGTAAAATGGGGATCATAATATTGTCTATTCATAACGATGTGGTTAGGACCCACTGTAAAGGGCATAAACATGCCTGAAGTACAGGAAGAGCTGGAAATGGTTATTATTATTTGACTTTCTCTTCTTATCTGCTCAGCTCACCAACCTACAGAACATCAAATCATCCTCCCTTCTCAGAAGCCCTCTCCCTTGGCTGTCAGCTGCCTTCCTGCCTCCTTCCCACCACCACACCTTTACTGGGGCAGTTCCACCCACCTGGAATGTGTTCCTTCCCATCCAAACCAAGCTCTGTCCTTTACGAGCTTCTCAGACCCTTGGTTTCCTTTCTGTAACTTAGGAATAATTCCCACCTCATCCGATTACTATCTTCAATAAACATTCATTGAGCACCCACGACATGCCAGGCTCACAAAGGCCATTGGGAGGGTGTGAGATGGAGCATGGAGAGCACAGCACCTTTCCTGAGTAAGTGCTCAATAAGTGGGACCTGTGTGACTTTGTAGACCCACCTGCATCTCCCATTACCCTGGGAATCCCCCTTTTCTGCCCAGGGAACCAGTTTTGTTCCTCCAAGTGTTCTCGAGCAACCCCCACTGTACCCCAGCAAGTGCCAAATCGAATCCGACATTCTGTGCATTTATTCATTCAATCAATTTATTCAACACATATTTACTGAACACTTACTGTCTACCAGGCACTGTTTTAAGCATTGAAGATGCAGCAAGAAAGCAACAAAAGATCCTTGCCCTCCTGGAGCTGACATGCTAGCATGAGAGATGGACAGTAAAGTCATTGATAAGAAAACTGTCTATTGGGAGAGGAAATAAGAAAAATATCTTAGAAGATGGGGATAAAGAGTAGGATAAGGAGCATTGGGAGATTTTAAACAGGTTACTCAGGGAGGGCCTCACTAAGGTGATATGTGTACAAAGCCCTGAAGGAAATAAGGGAATAAGCCATGTGGAAATTTGGGGAAGAGTGTTCTAAGACAGAGGACCAGCGAGTGCAAAGGCGCTGAGACAGGAATGTGCCGGCCCTTTTGGAGTACCAGTAGGAGGCCAGTGTGGCTGGAGCCAAGTGAGCATGAGGGAGAGTAATAGGAGGCCAGATTGTGTGGGATCTTATGTGCCACTGTGAGGACTTTGTCCTTTACCACGAGTGAGATGGAGCCTGGGTAGGGTTGTAAGTGGGAGATATCCATGATTTGACTTAGATGTCAGTCGGGTCCCTCTGGCTGTGTGTGGGGAAAGGAGATGGTGGGGAGGGGGCAGTTGATGATGAGCAGTTGATGAGATGGTCCAGTGGGGAGATGAGGTTGAACAGTAACCAGGTTGGAGGCACATTCCGATCATTTTGAAAGTGGAACCAGGGAATTCCCTGGAGGTCCAGTGGTTAGGACTCAGCGCTTTCACTGCCAGGGCCTGGGTTCAACCCCCAGTCCGGGAACTAAGATCCCACATGCCATGCGGTGCAGCCAAATTAAAAAAAAAAAGTGGAGCCAATATTTGCTGACAGATTAGATGAGGGGCATAAAAGAGGAGAGGAGGCAAGGATGACTCCAAGGTTTGTACCCCTGAGAAGGATGGATTTCCCATTAATTTGTTGACCCATTTACTTTTAAGATTTATTAATTTTTATAGTGTACCTTAAATTTTTTTCTGCCTTTCCACACTAGAATAGAAGCTCCTCGAGGAAAGGGACTTTGTTTTGTTCACTGATGTATCCCCAGTGCTTAAAACACTTCTTATTCAAGGTGTTCAATAAATACCCTTGAATGAACGTATAAATCAAGATAGAACAGAAAAACTAGAATAACTGGGATCCAAGTTGACACTATTGTTTGGGCCCAAATTCGTGTCCCCAGCACGTGGCATGGCGCTGGATACACAGTAGGTGCTCAAGAATGTTTGTAGCATAGAAAGAAACCCCTGCCCTCCCAGCAGAGCTGCATCCTGGAGACTCACCGTCAGAGGGCAGGGAGTGTCTGCGGTATCCTGGGAAGGGGAGGAGGAAGAGGAGGAGGAGGAGGAGGGGGTGAGCGAGCCTGGGGCAGGGAGAAAGGCAGAGAGTGAGTTCCCTGGGCCCAGCTTCTCCCACCCCTCCACCCCAGCTCCCCCCCCCCCACCAATGCCCACCACCTGTGCCACTCACCTCGACCCAGTGCAGCCAGCGCTGCCAGCAGGCTCTTCTGGAACTCATCAGCCTCTGCCGGACTCTGAAACGTCAGCCCAAACTTGCAGTCACCCAGGCTCCAGTGATGGAAGATGGGGTTCACCTTGTTGTAAACCAAGCCTGGCCGCAGGGTACACTCCAAGGTGGTCTGAGGGGGGCAGGAAGGGGCCAGGTCAGATACCCCCTTCCAGCCATGCCTGTGACTTCCCCAGACTCTATACCAGAGCATCCCACAAACCTCATTTCTCAATCCTAGGTGTACCCCTGAACCCTGATCAACACCCCAATACCACTCCCCAACTTTACTGAGCACACCTCTTATACTCCAATATTTCCCCCAAACCCCTTGATCCCTACATTTTCCTAACCATCCCCCGCCCCATATCTCAATAGGAATCCCAAATTTTATTGAATGCTTCAAAAAATGAGTCAACCTCTTTCTGATAGCCAATATCCCCCATTTGACTCAATCATACTCCCCAAATTTTACTGAACATCTCAAAATGTTATTGTTAATCCCCTTCTGATGCCCCAATAAGCTCCCCAAATATTATCCCCAAATTCTTAACAAACTCCCACAGATTTCCCCTCAGATGCTGGTCAACACCCTAGAAGTTCCCTCATCTTCTTGCCCAACACCACTATATTCTTTCACACCATTTCAAACCCCCCTACATTGTTCCTTCCGATCCTTGCTCTGAAATTCAACCCTTACCCCAAGCCTTTTCAAACGATCCAAACCTTTCTACTACATCCCCAGCTGAAACGTCAACATTCTCTTTCCATTTCAGGCCAGACAGCCCAGAACATTCCTGCTGAACCCACATGAGGATTGTAAACCCTATTGGACACTTCCAGACGGTCGCCCCACCAAATGCCTCCATATACTTAGGCAGACAGGGGCCAGTGGTGTAAAATCCTCGTGGTGAGGATCTCTGAGCAAGATGGAGCCACGGGGAGGGTTCTGAGCCGAGGAGGGATGTGATCTGAGTCAGGTGTTAGCCCAGCCCCTTTTGAACAGACTGAGGTTGGGGGAGGGAGCAGGAGCAGGGCAAGGAGACCAGTGCAGAGGCTGCTGTGACAGTCCAGCAGGCAATGGCAGCGGACAGGACCTGCTTAATACCCCAAATAGTCCCGAAACTCCCCACTCTCAGACAGAGGACAGATGTACTTCCAACTCCATCCCACACCCCTGTGCTGGGAGATGACCTGACCTCACCTCTACATCCCCAGTCCCATTCCCCTACATCCCCACACCCGCACCCTACCCCCACGCCCCAGGGTGGCTCACTTTCTGGTCCCGGAGGCGCTCCCCGTGGATGACGTAGTGCCCCTGGCGGGCCCCCCCCTCGGGCCTGGCCCCTCGGACCCGACATACGCTCACCTGGCTGAGGCCCCCGCCCCCCACAGGCAGCCAGCCCCCACTGGAGTCATCTCGGGCCATCACCACGGCTCGGACCCGAACCATGTACCTGGAGGAGGTGGGGGGACAGGGACAACAGGGTCAGTGAGCGTCAATCCTGCTCTCCTATTCAGTGTTCCCCCAACCCTCATCTCTGCTCTTCATCCCTCACAGCTGGATCTACTGCACCCTTAGCCACCCATACTCACCTTACCTTCCACACCCACCTCCTCCCCTAGGCCCACTGTCTCCCCATACCCGTCACCTCTCTTATGCCCACCTTCTTCCAGCATGGCTTCTTTCTTCCTCTTGCCATCTCTTTTCTCCCATGCCTACCTTCTTCTCCATATCTACCTTTTTTCTCCATACCCACCTTTCCTCCCTTTCCCCATCTTTCCCATCCTCACCCCCATAGCTTTGCTCTTCCACTTCCCTTCCTCCTCCTGCTCATCCCCTATCAACCCTGTCTCCTTCTCCTCCCTCAGCACGTACCCACAGCCCCACCCATCGTCCCCCTCACAGCTGGGTGCCTGCGCATATGTATTTTCTTAGAGCCCATCAACTCAGCTCCAGTCCCCCCTACACTGCCTCCGCACCCTGTCGCCCAGGCCACTGGCTGGGTGAGAAACCCAGGCTCTCTTCCCCCCCACCCCTTCCCGGATTTATGAATGAGACCGGATGCAAAGCTCACTGAGTCACCCAGCAACGGGAGATGGGCAGGGAGCAGGGAGAGAACCAGAAATGGCCAGAGACAGGCCGAAAGGGAGATGGAGGCAGAGGAAGCCAGAAACGGGCGACCGAGACACATCCAGAGAGCATTTCATTCACAAAAATCAAGCCTGCTCCCTCAGGCCCCTGCCGAGGAAAGGCAAGGGGCAGAGATTGCGGGGGGTGGGGGCGGGGGGAATTGATCCCTCCTCCTCTCCTTCCCCGCCCCAGCATCCTTCAGAACCATCTTACCCCGCCCCCCAGCTCAAGGGACTTAGCCCTCCGCCCAGTAATTGGGATCAGCGTCCATCCCCTCACTACCGCTGAGCGCAGGGACCTTGGCGCCCCAGCCTTAGGGACCCCAGCGACGAGGTCTAGCCCCTTCCCCCACCTGCAGGCTGCCGGGTTTCCCCAGCCCTTGGGGAGGGGAAGGGGCGGCCGCAGCGCCCCCAGCCCCCTTTTCTCAATGGGATGGGATTTTGTGAATGAGCAGTCACGTGACGCTGCTTCCTTTGTCCGCCCGCCTCCCCCGACAACAGGTGAAGCAGAGAAAGAGGGCAGGGGTCCCCCCCGCACCAGGGCCTACTGAGATGGGACGCCGGGATTTCTGGATGCCCTACGCTCCCCACACATCTGTTTCCCGGGGGGAGTGGTCCCCTGAGTTCCCCAATGGTGAGGGTCCAGTACGGAAATTTATGAATGGGGCGTCCTCCGAGGAAGTCCAGGCCCCCCAAATGGACACTGGTACCCCAAATGGCTGCCGCGCAGTTTGGGGGCCCCCACCCCCTTGTCCTTCCAGCCAGGGTCTGGGGGGCGCCCCGGTGGGCAGGAGGCGCAGCGCGGTGCCGTCTGCCCCCTCACCGTGACAGGCGGTCTGTCAGCCCCCGCCCCCTCGCCCCCCTCTGCACCTGCCTGGGAGGCTCCGGCCGGGCTCCGAGCGGTGGCGACGTGGCCTCCTCCTCCTCCTCCTCCTCCTCCTCCTCCTGTTCGCTCCGGCTCCCTCGCTGGCTCCGGCGGCGCTAGAGACGGGCACCGGGAGCCGGGGCGAGGGGGGAGGGAGGGGGAACCTGAAAGATGGGTGGGGGGGAGGGGGCGGCTTGGGGGAGGGGTAAGCGCGAGGCAGGCGCACTTGCCCGCTGGGTCCTAGAGCCCGGCACTGGCTCCAGCGAACAGCCCCCCAGCCCGCATTTTCTCAGGATCCAGAGAGGATCCCCTACTTTCCCACCCATCCGCGCCATTGGTCCCTGAGGATATGGGGAAGGGGTCCGGGACGGAGCCTGGTCTCAAGGTTCTAAAGAGGCGAGGGTCTACGTTTTGGGTTCTAAATGGGAGGGGCTGGGTGCCTGGCTAGGTTAGAAAAGGGGTGGGGCAAGAAGGGAGCATTTGCAAGGAGGCGGGGTCGGAGGACCTGGGGGAAGGAGAGGGGGAAGGAGAGGGTGAGGACGCCGAAGGCGCGGACAAGCGCGTGCGTCAAGAAAGGGGCGGGTCCACGGAGGAAGGGCCTTCTGGGCGGGCCCGAGGAAGGAGAGGGTCCAGGGAAGAGAGGTTGCCAAGTCCTAAGAGGGCGGAGCTTATAAGTAAATTGTCTTTAGGGGCTGGACGACGGAGAGCTCCAAAAGGGAGGAGCTACGTAGCAGTGTTTGTAATGGGCGGGGCTTCGGGAGAGAGACTAACGGAGAGGGGCGGGGCATTATAAAGGGGAGGGGCTTAAAACGTTCTATAGGGGTGGGGCCTAGGACTACAAGGCTTGGGGGCGGGGAAGAAGACTCCCGAGTATTTCAAAGGGAGAACCAGGTTCGTAAGGGGCCGTGCCCAAGCTGGTTCAAGGAGGGCGGGGCCTCGAGCCCGGGGGCGTGGCCTAGACCTCGGGGTCCGCCCTCGCAGTCTCGCCCACTTGCCTTCACCCGCACCCCCGTTCTTTTCGGTTATTTTCTGCTACGGCCGTTCCCCGCCCTGCCCTGGGCCCAGGGGGCCGCGGTCTGAACTTTGGTCAGCTGGAGGAGTCGGTGAGTGGGATCCTCTGAGCGAAGGAGTAGCCAGGACGGAGCTTGGGTAAAGGGGTGGGGCCTGAGTGTGAGGCCTGCAGCTAGACCAGGAGCGGGAAAAGAAATTTAGGACTAAAGCCTGGGAAGAGGGCAGGACCAAATGATCAACACAGAGAGAGAGATCTGAGGGTTAGAGGTGGTGACTGAGCGGTTAGCCTGACAAGAATACCGGGAATTTGTTAAGCGGAGGCGGGGCCAGACCTGGGGCGGGGTGTGTTGAGAAGGCCAGATTCCCTGACAATCGGGGCAGGACCAGAGGGCGGGGGCGGGGCCTGGGCCTCTGGCGCCTAGAGTCCGGGGAGAAAAGCTTGAACTCTTTGTAGGTCTTATAGGCTACAGAGCACAACCATCATGAGTGATGTGGCCTGAGTGACTGACAGGAAAGCGGGCAAGACCTGTGTCTTGGAGCTTAGAGACCTGAGACGTGGTCAAAGTGTAGGGATGTGATATGAGGGACCAGCCAGGGAGACAGGGACCCAACCTTAGTACACTAGGAGGATGGAGGACTAAGTATCTGAACAGCAACTGTATGAGGCCACGGGGAAGAAGATGTGAACATCAAGAGTCACGGAACAGGAATGCGGGGAGAGACTAGTGCCTGAGTGGATCTTGGAGGACAAGGGCGGGGCCGGTGCTGACGGATAGGACCAAGTACAGCCAGCCTCGTGGAGACTCCACAGCCCTGGCAGATTGACTGGCGGAAGTTTTTCTGACCACAGTCCCCGACCTCCGTCAGAAATGGGGAACGTGCAGTCGGAGCCGTCCGCGGGCGGGGGCTCCCGAAAAGAGCAGGCCTCGGACCGGTCCTCCAACTCCCGCCGGACATCACTTGTGGAGCCCGAGGGGACCCCCTCCTCCCCGGCCATGCGCCTGGCTCGCGGGCTGGGCGTCTGGTTCCCTGGCAGCTCCGCGCCCCCGGGACTCCTGGTACCCCCGGAGCCCCAGGCCTCACCCTCACCCCTGCCCCTGACCTTAGAACTGCCCTCGCCAGTGACGCCCCCTTCAGAGGAGGCGACTGCGGCCGCGGTCTCCACACCACCCCCGCCCCCCGTGGGGACCCTGCTGCCCGCGCCGTCTAAGTGGCGAAAACCCACGGGCACTCCGGTGCCCCGGATCCGCGGTCTGCTGGAGGCGAGCCATCGCGGCCAGGGCGACCCTCCCAACCTCCGCCCGCTGCCGCCGCCGCCCCGGCAACTAACCGGAGAGGACCCCGACCCTGTCCCGAGGGCCCCATCCCCGACTCCGCCGCCCTTGGAGCCGCGGAAGCCGCCACTACGGACACCTTCCGACCCGCAGCCCCCGGAACGCAGAAGCACTCCTGCTCTGGCCACATCCGCCGCAACCCCTACAGAAAGCCAGGCCAGGCACGGTAGCGAGGGCCAGACGGCCGGCGGAGCCCGCAGAGGGGCACCTCCCCAAGCAGGCGAGGGCGAAATGGCCCGGCCTGTGGCCTCCGAGCCCGGCCTGAGCCTGTTGTGTAAAGTCACCTTCAAGTCGGGGCCCCAGCTGTGCCCTGCGGCGGCGTCGAGTTCCTTAGTGGCCAAAGCCTCTCTCGGGGGCGGCGGCGGAGGAGGACTCTTCGCCGCCGCCTCGGGCGCCATCTCCTACGCTGAGGTCCTGAAGCAGGGACCTCTGGCTCCTGGGGCCTCTCGCCCCTCGGGAGAGGTCCCTCGGGGAACTCAGGAAGCAGAGGGCGGTGATGGAGACGGCGAGGGGTGTTCTGGACCACCCTCGGCGCCTGCGTCCCACGGCCGGATCCTTACTCCTCCATCCTACACCACCTTCCCAGGCTCGAAGCCCAAATTTGACTGGGTGAGCCCCCCTGATGGCCCTGAACGCCACTTTCGCTTCAGTGGAGCTGGCGGAGGCGTCGGGGCGCCCCGACGGCGCGCAGTCGCGCTCTCAGGGCCCAGGGGCTCCCCGCCGCCTCCACCAGGGCAGATGCATCCAGCTCCCGGGCCCCGGAGGCCCGCACCCGCCTTGCTGGCGCCGCCTGTGTTCATCTTCCCAGCGCCCACCAATGGCGAGACTGTGCGCCCCGGGCCTCCCAGCCCGCAGGAGTTGCTGCCGCCGCCGCCCGCGCCGCCGCCGCCGCCCGCGCCACCACCCACGCCGCCTCCCGCGCCGCAGCCGCCCGTGCTCCAGCCAACGCCGCTGCCCGTGGCGCTCCCGCCCACACCAAGCCCTGGCCACTTGGAGTCGGCCGTGGCTCCCGCTCCGGCTCCCGCTCTGCCCCTCGCCTTGGCCGCTGACCAGGCCCCAGGCCCGGCCCCACCCCCGGCTCCAGCTCCCACCGTGGCTGAGCCATCGCCACCTGCGCCCGCGCCCGTCAAGGTCCGCACGCGCCGGAACAAGGGTCCCCGCGCAGCCCGGGCTGCTCCGCGTGAGAATGGCGCGCCTGGAGGTGGTCCTCGCGAATGTACTGCGACTACTGTGACTGACAGCGGTGGTGGAGGGGGTGGTGGCAGCGGGGCTCCTCCAGCGGGGACGGTTAACTCGGGCGCCACGCGCCACTGGCCACCCTTCCAGGTGCTTAACTCTTGTCCCTTCAAGTGTTACTGCCGCCACCAGCCACGCCATCGCCGCCTGCCACGCAACGTGTCTGCCTGGTGAGGGGAGGTCGAGGAATAGGGAGGGGAGGCATACCCTTCCAAGTCCTGAACCCGACTTTCCTGAGTGCCCCATTTCAACCCTTTGGCGTCCTGACCCCAGCTGACCCTAGACCCTCCCCTTGGCTGCATCTCAAACCCAGCTGAGCTCCAACCCTTCAGAACCAAGAGGAGCCTTGGTATCATGCTGATTCCTGACAGAGAACACCTTGGCCCCGCTCCTTAGTATCCAGACCTCCTACGTGACCCTTGGCCCTCTTATTACTCTCTGGAGCCATCAGGGAGGGAAAACTGGTCCCAGCTGGCCTGACCCTATTCACTGCCTTGACCCTGTCCCTGATGACATCAAGAAGGACCACATCCCAGGCTCTTCAGGGATGGGATGGGAGATGATGGTCTTCTGGAACCAAACGGGTATAAATGCAGGCCTCCAAAGGAAGCCCCAGGCCTAGCCCCCCAGACTCCTTACCCCTCCAGCCTTTGGCACCTTCTCCCGACTGACCCAAGACTTTGACCGCCAGAGGGCACTGATATCCCAGTCCTTGTGGTGCAGAGGTTACTCCTGATTCCGCAGATTCAGGGGAGACACTGCATCCTCCAGTTACCTCTCCTTCACCCCTAAATCTCAGGATCTGGTCATCAGGGTCTGTCTGACCCTGGCTCCTGAGGAACCTGAATAACTGGGAGACCCTCTGCCCTGGTACCTCTGGGGCTCAGCTGGGACCTGAAAGGGGAGTTGGGAGAACTACTATCACCAACCCTCAGCCCCCTTTCCTACTAAGTTTAAGTGGATACAGCCCTGCCCTAAACTACCTTTGGGATATTCAGACATGGTCCCTTATACAGATGGAGAAAGTGGAGCCTAGAAGGGGTAAGGGCCTGGCCACATAGCCAGGTCCTGAAGATTCTACCCTCTCCCTAGGCTGAGCACACCCACCAACCACCTGAGTGAGCCACCCTGGGTCACCACCATCAAGTTGGCCGGCTCCCTGGTAGCTGGGCTGGAGCACTACGACTTGCAGGCTACCCATTCCAACTGAGTGCAGTCTGCTCAACGCCCTCTGCCTTCCTCTCCTTGACAATAAAATAACCATCCAGATGCCTAGATGCCTAGATGTCTGTCAGTCACTGGCTAAGGGTTGAAGGGGTGGGGCGGGGCAGAGGTCTCCATGAAAGCACCACATCCTGGCAACAGGAGGCTGGACCCAGACTAGCAATAAGGGAGGTTCCATTCATCCAGCACGTGGACTGATGCACCCAGGGGTGAGATGTTCTCATTCCCCTTAATACCATCAGCCCCGTTTCCAAGCCGATCTGGTGCCAAGCGCAGGGGTTCAGTGCAAATCACTCTGGAAAGCAGGAATGATCATTCCCTTTCTGCAGCTGAGGAAACCGACTCTAGGAGACTTTCTTGAAAATCCCACAAACCACAAATGGCTCAGCCAGATTTGGACTCTGCCTTAAACACCTTCTTGAGAACTTCAAGGCAGGAAACAGGCTGGGAGGTGCAGGAGGTCATAAGTCACAGCACTGGCTCAGAAGAGTGGGAACCAAGGCAAGCCCATGCCAGGGCCCATGCCTTTTGTTCCACAGAGGTCCATTTAGCACGTCATTTTAAAAAACTGGTTTAATTCATTGCAAACATTTTTCAAAATCAGGACACTTCGCCCCCTTCACTGAAACACTCTGGTACGTTGGTCTGGCCTTTCTGTGTGTCCACAGCTGCCTGCAACAGTCCTTCTACCCGGGGCCTGTGCTCTCCCCGCTGTGCCACTGGGCCCCCACAGTGGACATCTGTGTTTGAGACCTTGAGCAATGGCCACTGGACAGAGGCTGACCCAGGGTTATCTCAGACCTCCTAGGGCCCCCAAACCTCCAAGTTCTTCAGAGATAAGAACTTACGTCCCTACCATTCCACTCGGGGAGACAAGGGCCTAAGAGAGAAAATGTCAATCCACCTTTATTGGGGGAAACCCTGCACTGCAACTGCCTTAAATAATGCAAGCTCTGCTCCACCCGTGTCTGGTGGGCTCAGACGATCATCTCCAGCTGCCGGGCATACTCGATGACCTGTTTGGCCAGCTCCGTGGAGGGGATGGTGGTATCTTCCGGCTTCTGCTGCTGGCTGGCAAAGCTGTAGTAGTTGTTGAGGCCCAGGACCCACCCTCGCTGCAAGAAGGGAGATGAGATGGGTCGGTGATCACACAGGCACCCTCCCCTTACCCATGTGGGCCCTGGCTCGCTTTCCTCACCAACCCTACTCTACCCTGCACAACCCTAGGCAAGTAACTTCACCTCTCTGTGCCTCAGTTTCTCCATGTTTGAGATGGGGACCCTAATCACACACTTTTCTGGGTCTGCTGTGAGGATTCAGTGAATCAAAAGTGCTGAGAATAGTGTTTGGACCAGAGTAAACGATCACTAAGTATCAGCTGTCACAATCGCTCAAGTTCAGTTTCACCTCTTCCAGTCTGATCTTGACCCTCCTCAGTCACCAGGGCTATTGCACCCCATGCATCAGCATCTCCAGGGGCACTGCTCCCACACAAATACCCCAGACCAAATGAAGCAAAGTCTTGTGGGGAAAAGCTGCAACCTCCAAGGAATTCTGATAAGCCCAGCAACCAACATATGCTAAGCCTCCACCTGCACCTGGTGCCAGGTGCTGGGCTAAGCTCATCCCACATATTAAACTCTAGCTCCTTTCTACACGTAGGGAAACTGAAGTTCGGAGAAGTTCGGCAACTTGCCTGAGGTCACACAACTGGATTGAAACCTGGGCAGTCTTGCTCCAGTGTCCCTCCAGGCCACCCCACCCTGCTGTTAGTGAGTGCACCCCTTGGCTTGCTGGCCCCGTGGTCCCTTGCCCTCCACCCCAGCCACCTTCTTGGCGTAGTCTGTCATCTTTTTGGGTGTGTTGAAGAAGAGGATCCGGGTGGCCTCAGTGAAGAGGATTTTTTCATAGGCCTTCTCGATGCACCCAGCAATCTCATCCCTGGGGGAAGACGAGATTCTCATTACTGAGCACAGACAACTCTCCAGGCCCTGTCCTCTCAGGCCGGACCCTTCAGTTCAGCACTGATGGCTGGAATGTGTTACCTGCCCTGTTCAACCAATCAAGGCTCAGGGGAGAGTAGCTTGACTAGAGTTGCAAAGCTAGGGCCACAGTAGGGTCCACACTCAGATCTCTGGGA
Source organism: Eubalaena glacialis (assembly GCF_028564815.1). NCBI lineage: Eukaryota > Metazoa > Chordata > Mammalia > Artiodactyla > Balaenidae > Eubalaena > Eubalaena glacialis. Next base: position 55,726,589 of record NC_083733.1, on the reverse strand, counting down.
CTCCTGGGCCCACACTCTGAGATGAAGCCATATGACTCGTGGAGCACTTCCATGAGAAGCAGCAGGGTCTCTGTCTGCTGAGTGCTGTCTGGGTGCCAAGTCCGTACTCAGGGTCTGATGTCCACAAGCACACACATACACAGCCCATAGTGAGATGAGGGCTCTTACCCCCATCTCACGACCAGTTCCAGTTCACAGAAAAGGAGACCTGATGTGCCCAGCTTCCCCAGATCACAAGTGGCCAGAATGGGATTTAAACACAGAGCTGTCTGACTCCAGAGTCCAGGCTCTTTCTAAACTCCACACGACCCTGGCCCCCCACACACCTGATAGTGTCAAGCAAGATGTCGATGAAGAAGGTATAGCTCTCAGCAGGGATGTTGCCTTTGGCCAGGAACACCTTGTTGTAGCTGCCCTCCATCAGGTACTGTAGAGGACAGGGGTGAGGAAGAAGAGAGGGTGAGGAAGAGGCAGCACAGGGGCCTACCCGCTGAGGCCTCACCATACTCCCAGTGCCTCCATAATCCACACTCTACTAGAACACTCTCTGCCATACAATCACCCATTCCCCATGCAGACTGGGTCCTACTCTTCCCGGAAGCCCTCCCTCGTTTTCACACACACACACACACACACACACACACACACACACACTCTCCAAGCCTGCCCTTGGTTAGTATCTAATTATCTATTTTCCAGGAGGGAGACAGAGCTGGAGCCACCCCAAGCTCATTCCTCCACATCTTTGCCCCAGCTGTGCTGCCCCTGCCATAAATGCCCTCTATCCCATCCTCTCCCCACAGCGAAATCCTCCCATGAAACCTCAGCTCTAAGAACTACTTCTTAACCTTAGGCACTACAGCTCTTCCTTGACTCTGCTCACCTTGTTCCAGAAACCGTCCTCTTTGCTGCCCCTCAAACACACCAGGCATGTTTCTGCCTTGGGACCCTTGGACTGGCTGTTCCCTCTACCTGGACCATTTTCCCCCCAGATGACCACGTGGTTGGGTTCTTCACCCCTTTCAAGTCTTTCTCAAGTTTCATCTTTTCAGCAAGGCATTTCCTGACCACCTGCCCCTGCCCCTCCACCCTCCTTCCTGCTTTATTTTTCTCTACAGCATTTCACATCTGACAGACCATATACAGGTTATTTAATCTTTTTGTTTATTATCCACTTCCTCACCTGAATGTCATCCTCACAAAATCAGAGGTTCTAACTGTTTTGTTCACTGTAGAGTCTGAAAACCAACCACAGTGCCTGGTACAGGGCTGGGGCTCAATAGCTGTTGGACAAATGAGTCCATAGGCTGAAAGATGGGTGAACCCTCTCATTTGGGAGGAAGCCCTCCCGAATGTCTGTCCCTGTACCACTCCCTTTAGCCAGGCCCTCCCCTCCCCCTTCCTCAGCCTCACTTGCTCGAGGGACACCGGATGCTTGATGTATACATTGGTCTGGATGTCCTTGGCAGGCAGACGCTCCAACTCTGTGTGGAACTCAGCCACCCGGTTCTGGGACAGCAGGAAGAGGAGGTTGAGGCCCAAGAGCTGGTGCATGTAGGCTGACTCCGGGAGCTGCTCCCTGTGGACCAGGGTGGGACACCAAGGTAAGGAGGGCTTAGGTACCGACCAAGCGCCCCACTCCAGGCTTCAGGGAACCTGACGACTGCCTGATGCTCTCTCCTTGGAGGGGTATCGGGTCCTGGGTTTTCAGATGAAACTGAGGCCCAAAGAGACATGAAGAAGTCACAATCATATGGGCCCTAGAAAGTGACCTCACACCAGTAAAGTGACTTAGCCTCAGTTTCCGCAACTGTAAAATGGGTATCACCACAGTACCCATCTGACAGAGGTGGGTTAAATAAATAAGGGTTAAGTTATTAAATGATTTAATCCAGGTAGTGATTAGAACAGTATCTGGTCCAAATAAATACTATATAAGTGTTAACTATGATTATGATATTAAGAATCATCACCTTCACTTTTGGGGGGAAACTGAGGATTAGTGAAGTAAAGTCATTTGCCCAAGACCATATAATCAGGAAGTGGCAAAATTAGTTTCAAACTCGGGTTTGTCTGGCTTCTGATGTCAAATTCTTAATCATTAGTCCATGCAAGCCCCATTCAGTCATGAAGCCATTCAGTTTCATATTCAACACACAGCCAGTGAGTCCCTGCTCTGGGCCCGGCTCCATGCTAGGCAGTGCTGGGACACAGCAGTGACTAAGACCCTTCTGCTTATAGAAGACTCACAGTCCAGTGGGAGAGACAGGGCTGGGATGGGGGGAGACACAGACAGACGGGTCAGGGCTGATACAGCATTGGAGGCCACAGGAAAGAGCTTGGTCTGAAACCTGAGGGCTATGGGGAGCCAGGACAGGTTCTAAGCAGATAATAAACATGGTCAAATTTTAGTGTCACAAAGAACCTACTGGCTGCCATGGAGGGATGAATCTGAGGGGACAAGGCTGGGGCCAAGGCAGGTAAAAGGGGATAGTGGCTACATTGGGGAGTGGAAATTTAGAGTGGGAATGTGAAGGGGGAGACAGACTGGAGCGCAACAGAGACTGGATGGTATAATCCCAGACCCAGGACCTCCAGGCCAACCCCTAACCCTGAGGCTTCTGGCGACACAGCTATGCAAAGGGGTAATTCCCAAGTGAAGGAAGATGTCTCAAGTGGCTAGAGCAACAAGGATAAAAAGCTGTCATGTGACACCCCCCCCCACACACACACGCAAACCAAATTAGGGACAGGGCCCGTCCTCACTTGTAATCGAAGTAATAGCATTTGAGCTGGGCCATGTACCGCTCGAAGGAGGGGATGTCCTTGCGTAGGATACTCCACTGGGCCCCGATCTCCAGGATGTCACCTGTACGTAACAGGGGAAGCTCTCAGGAGGTGACTGTGCTCTGACCCTGACCACCACTGCTGCCATTCCTGCCATGACCACAGCCCATAACCACCACCCACCCCGCCCCCACCAACCCCAGTGACACTCACGGGCCAGAATGAGCTGCTGTTTGGTCAGTTTGGTCCCTGTGGTTGGCAGGAAGTTGAGCTCCAACAGAACCAGCTGATGAGGAGAGCAGGGGAAGGAAGGAAAGAAGATGGGACTTCAAGTACAGGTTACTTACCTTCTTCTAGGTCTTGGTTTTCCCTCCTAGAAAATGGAGCTAATCATCATCCCAGACTCATTAGGTTGTTATGAGTATTAAAGGAGTCAGTCCTCATAAAGCCCTCAGATCAGGGCCTGGGCACATGATGAGGGCTCATTTAGGATGACCTCATATTACAAGTATTAATAGATCCACTGGGGAAACAGGAAGGCCACTCCATGCCTGACCCAATGGAATCAAGGGGTGGGGAGACACTAGCACCTTCAATTCTTTGGCAATCTTTTCCCATACTTTGGTGGGCTGGGCCCAGCTACCCCCCTCCATCTACAGCAGGGAAGAAAGGGTGCTAACCTCTTCTCATAGTCCAGCCCACACACCATCCCTTATCAGATACACCCCCTCAGCAACTTGGTCCAGCCCACTGTATTTGTACTCTCTCCCAAACACACTTGGCCTGAAGCAACCCGAGCCCCATTCTGGTCCTCTACTATAAGAATATTTTTCCTAAGTTCAGTCTTGCCCTCACAACTTGGCTGGGCCCCTCTCCCCATAGACGCATCCCTAAGCCCAAGATTTCTCAGACCCTAACTTGACCTGGTCCTAACCACGAACCCCATCATCTCAGCCTCCTTCTTCCATCACCCTGTCCAGTCCTCATTCCCCACTTGGTGTCGTCCAGAACCCTCCATCAGAAAAACTCTTGACAGCCCCGTCCTGCCACTCCAGCCAGCTAGGTCTCCAAGCACCAAAATTTTAACTTCTCACTCGTCTGTGCCAGAAACACTCTTTACGTCAGCCCCCACCGTGGGGCCGCACTTGGTCCATTCCAGACCCCTCTCACGTCTTCATTCTTCCAAGCCCGCACTTTGGCTGTTCCGAATCCTTCACCCTATTGGATCGCCCAGCCCGTCCTAGTCGTGTCGGCGCTGCGGCCTCCCCCTGGGTCTGCACCCCTCGAAGCACCCCCAGCCGATCCCTACCTTGAGACGGCCGAGCTCTTCCCCGCACTTGCTAAGATTGGGGCTTTTACGGTTCCATTCGCCCTTGAGTTGCTCGTACATGCCGGCCGCGGCCTGCAGGACTGCGCCCGAGGCCGCCGCAGGCCCCGAGCTCGAGGCTCCCGCCACCCCGTTCACCGCCGCGGCCGCCATCTTCCGTGATGCGGCAAACCGCCCGCCCGATTTACGGCAGCGACGCCTACATCGCCTCGCCCGGCGGAAGTGGGGCCGAGAGGTGGAGCCCAAAGCCGGAGGCGGGGCTGCGACTGTCTGCCTCCGCCTGCCGGGGTTAGCGTTCAGTCGCTCTCGGGGAGGTGCCCTCGGAGCCCGGCTTTTAAGAAACATGTTAGTCGGAGCTCCGCCTCTGCTGTCACTCAAGATGGCGACCGGAAGTCGCCGCCTGCCCTAACTGAAAATGGCAGCGGTCGCAACGCCTCTCCGCCTCCCGTAGCCAATATGGCCGCCCTAGCTTCAGCCTGGGCTTTCGAGATGCTACGTTTCTGTCTTGGAGATTACACCTGCGTGGCAGCTTTTCTAAACCAAGAGGTGGCGGTGGTGGAGCCATTTGGATAGCTGTGTTATTCTTCCCATGTTACAGACAGGCTTTGAGAGGCTGGGTAAACCTCCAAGAGACTAACGGCTGAGATTTGACCCTAGGTCTTTCTCTCTAGTCTCTCAGTGCATCCTTCCACACTTTCTCCGAGCTTGTACGAATACGCACAAACTTTACAAAAATCATCCAGTCTTAATGACTTTAAATGCCACCATATATGCAGAGGATTCCCAATTTTTTTTATCCCTACCCCCGATTCTTCCATTTATATCACACCCGCCTATTTAACATCTCCACTTTTTCTCAATTCTCTTGTCTCCATCATTTAGAATGTCAGCTCCATGAGAGAAGGGATATTTATCGGTTTTCTTTACTGCTGTATTCCCAGCACGAGGTAGACAGTCAATGAATATTTGTTGAATGAGTGAATGAGTGGGTGTGTAAACAAGTTGTGTCTTCCCCAGCCCCACCCCCCAAGCTGCACCGGTGGCTTGCGGGGATCTTAATTCCCCCACCAGGGATTGAACCCTGGGGCCACAGCAGTGAAAGCCCAGAGTCCTAACCAGTGGACCGCCAGGGAATTCCGAAGTTGTGTCTTTAAAAAAAGTTTTTAAAGAAAAACTGCATCGTACTATACATATTTTCTAAAAAGCACAGTGCTTTTTAGCAATACACTAAAGACATCTCTGGAGATCAGTGGGCATATTTCTGACACTTTAACAAAAACGGCTGCATAATATCCCACAGCGTGAATATACAATTCATGTAATGGTTCCCATATTGATGTTTGTGTTATTTTTGTTTACTTGTTTGCCACTTCTAACAATGCTGCAGTAAAGATCCTTAAGGTGAGGGGAGGGGGAATTGGAGGAAGGTGGTCAAAAGGTACAAATTTCCAGTTATAGGATAAATAATTGGGATGTAATGTACAACTTGATGACTACAGCTAACCCTGCTGTATGATATATAGGGAAGTTGATAGGAGAGTACATCTTATGAGTTCTCATCACAAGGAGAAATTTTTTGCCTTTTTTCTTTCTTTTTATTGTATCTATATGAGAGATGGATTTAAGCTGGACCTATTGTGGTAATCGCTTCACATTACATGCAAATCAAACCATCATGCTGTATGCCTTAAACTTACAGTGATGTATGTTAATTATTTCTCAATAAAACTGGGGGGGTGTGTAAAAAAATCCTTAAATGCATTTCTTTGAATACAGTTGTTTTATTTCTAAGGGACAGATCCTAGGAATTCAGATTACTGAGTTGAGATAAGCATATTTTTTTCATTTTAATAGACATCATAAGATTGCTTTCCAAAGTTGTAGCAGTTCACAGTTCCACCAGCAATGAAAGTGCTGACAGCATCACTGCTACTGGGCTATATAGCTTCTTCTTTTTCCTTTTACCAGTCTGATAGGGGACAAGCACTAATTTTTTGTTGCTTTAGTTTGGATTTCTGTACTAATGAAGTTGAGCATCCTTTCCTGTGTTTATTGAACATTTGGATTTCCTCTTCTCTGAAATTTTCTGTGGGGTTATTGCATTTTTCTATAAATTTTTAGGTACTTGTGCGTATTGGAGATAAAACGTTTTATCATATATGTTGCAACTATTTTCTTTGGTCTAGTGTTTATTTTCTGAATATATATACATATATACATTTATAATTTATTTATTCATCTTTTGCCATGCAAAATTTTAATTTTTACATAGTCAAATTTATGTAACTTTCCCTTTCCCTTTCCCTTTCGCTTAGGAAATTCTCCCAATGCCAAAGTAAAACAAATAGTCTCCAAAACTTTTTGGTAAAGTATTTGTGTTTTTCCACATGTAATTTTTATTATTAATCTTGAATTAATTTTTGCATATGGTGTGAAGTAGTGATCTAAATTTGATTTCATCCTCACAGTCAATTTTTTCAGAAACATTTATTAAACTATCACTTTCTCACCAAAGTGAAAAACATTTGTATCATATTAAATCTCCTCAATAATCAGACATATTTTAAGTCATCTACTGTATCCTACTGGTCTATATTTATTCTTGGTAAATACCATACTGGTTTTTTTTTTAGTATTTATTTTTTTTAATTTTTATTTTTGGCTGCATTGGGTCTTAGTTGCCACACGCGGACTCCAGAGCGCGTTGGCTCTGTAGTTGTGGCACGCAGTGTCTCTAGTTGTGGTTCGCGTGCTCAGTAGTTGCAGCGTGTGGGCTTAGTTGCCCCACAGCATGCGAGATCTCATTTACCCGATCAGGGATCGAACCTGCATCCCCTGCATTGGAAGGCGGATTTTTAACCACTGGACCACCAGGGAAGTCCCCATACTGTTTTTAAATATTTATTCTTGGTAAATACTGTACTGTTTTTTATATACATTTTTTTTTTAATATTTCAGCTTACTTTTTTTTTTTTTTTAAACTTTGGGTTTATTTTATTTATTTATTTATTTATTTATTTATGGCTGCGTTGGGTCTTCGTTTCTGTGCGAGGGCTTTCTCTAGTTGTGGCAAATGGGGGCCACTCTTCATCGCGGTGCGCGGGCCTCTCATTACCGCGGTCTCTCTTGTTGCGGAGCACAGGCTCCAGACGCGCAGGCTCAGTAATTGTGGCTCACGGGCCTAGTTGCTCCGCGGCATGTGGGATCTTCCCAGACCAGGGCTCGAACCTGTGGCCCCTGCATTGGCAGGCAGATTCTCAACCACTGCGCCACCAGGGAAGCCCCATATACATTTTATATACATATTTATATATGTATTTTACGTTGAGGTGAAATTGAAATAAAATTAATCATCCTAAAGTGAACAATTCAGTGGCATTTATTACATCCACACTGTTGTGCAAATACCATCTCTATCTACCTCCAAAACATTTTCATCATCACAGAAGGAAACCCATTCCCCTTAAGCTGTTGCCTTCCATTCCTTCCTTTTTCCTTGCCCCTAGTAACCACCAATCTGCATTCTGTCTCTGTGCATTTACCTATTCTGGGTATTTCATATAAATGGTATCATAAAATATGTGACCTTAGACGTCTGGCTCCTTTCACTTAGCATACTGGTTTTGAGGTTCATAGATGTTACAGAGTATTTCAGTACTTCATGCCTTTTTATGGCTGAATACTATTGTATTATTGTATGGATATACATTTGTTTATTCATCCACTGATGGACAGTTGGGCTGTTTTCACCTTTTGGCTTTGTGAATACTGCTGATATGAACATGCATGTACATGTACTTGTTGGAGAATATGTTTTCAATTCTTCTGGATAATATACCCTGGAGTGGAACTGCTGAATGATACAGTAATTCTATGTTTAACCTTTTGAGGAATGATCAAACTGTTTTCCATGACATCTGAACAATTTTACATTCCCACCAGCAATATACAAGGGTTCCAATTTCTCCACATCCTTGCCAACACTTGTATTTGTTGCTGTTTTTTAATTATTATAGCTATCCTAATGTATGTGAAGTGATATCTCACTGTGGTTTTGACTTGCATTTCCCTGATAACTAATGATGTTGAACAATCTTTTCATGTGCTTACTGGCTATTTTACATATCTATTTTGGAGAAATGTCTGTTCAAGTCCTTTGCCATTTTAAATTGAGTTGCCTGTGGTTTTTTATTGTTGAGTTATAGGAGTTCTTCATTTTCTATATACTAGTCTTTATCAGATATATGATTTACAAATATTTTCTCCCACTCTATGGGTTGGCTTTTCATTCTCTTGATGGTATCCTTTGATTCACAAAAGTTTTTAACTTTGATGAGGTTCAATTTATCTGTTTTTTCTTTTGTTGCCTGTACTTTTGGTATCATAGTTAAGAAATCACTGACAGATCAAAGGTCAAGATTTTCCCCTATGTTTTATAGTTTTAACTTTTTTTTTTTTTTTTTGGCCACCCTGCGTGGCTTGTGGGATGTTAGTTCCCTGACAGGGATCGAACCTGGGCCCATGGCAGTGAAAGTACTGAGTCTTAACCACTGGACCACCAGGGAATTCCCAGTATAGTTTTCACCCTTAAATTTAGGAATCTGATCTGGTTTTGGTTAATTTTTGTACACGGTATAAAGTAAGGGTCCAACTTTTTCTTTTGCATGTGGACATCCAGTTTTCCCAGTACCATTTGTTGTTAAGAGTGTCCCTTCTCCTTGGATGGTCTTGGCACCTGGTCAAAAATCAGTTGACTATATATGTGAGGGTTTATTCTGAGCTCTCTATTCTATTACATTGGTCTGTATGTCTGTCTTTATGCCAGTAAGACACTGTTTTGATTACTGCAGCTTTGCAGTTTTGAAATTAGAAAGTATGAGTCCTCCAACTTTGTTCTTCTGTTTCAAGATAGTGTTGGCTATTTGGAGTTCCATATGAGTTTTAGGATATGTATGCAAAATTGCCATTGGGATTTTGATAGAGATTGCACTGAATCTGTATTTCACTTTGGGTCATGTTATGGGCTAAATGGTGTTCCCCTAAAATGTATATGTTGAAGCCCGAACCCCCAGTACCTCAGAACAGGACTGTATTTGGAGATAGGGCCTTTTAAAAGGTGATTACTTTCTCTTTCTTTCTTTCTTTCTTTCTGCCGCTCCCCACGCGTGGCATGTGGGATCTTAGTTCCCCAACCAGGGATTAAACCTGCGCCCCCTGCAGTGGAAGCATGGAGTCAACCACTGGACCTCCAGGGAAGTCCCCAAATGTGGTTACTTTAAAATGAGGCTCAGTGGACCCTAATCCAATCTGAAAGGAGTCTTTATAAGAGGAGCACTTTGGACACACAAAGAGACACCAGTGATGTGACCACACAGAGGAAAGACCGTGAGGACACCGCAAGAGGGCAGCCATCAGCAAGCCAAGAAGAGAGGCCTCAGAAACCAAACCTGCTGACACGGTGATCTTGAATTTCTGGCCAGAATTGTGAGAAAATAAATTTCTGTTGTTTAAGCTACCCAGTCTGTGATATTTCCTTATGGCAGCCCTAGCAAACTAATTCAGATAGTATTGTCGACAATATTAATTCATGAACATGGGATGTTTTTCCATTTATTTAAGTCTTCTTTAATTTCTTTCAGCAATGTTTTGTAGCTTTCAGTATACAAGTCTTTTTCCTCCTTGCATAAATTTATTTTTTAAATAGTTATTTATTTATTTATTTATTTGGCTGCGCCGGGTCTTAGTTGTGGCACGCGGGATCTTTAGTTGCAGCATGCGGGATCTAACTCCCTGACCAGGGATCAAACCCGGGCCCCCTGCATTGGGAGCACAGAGTCTTAACCGCTGGACCACCAGGGAAGTCCCTATAAATTTATTCTTAAAACTTTTATTCTTTTTGTTGTTGCCGTTGTAAATAGGATTTTTTTTTAAATTTCCTTTTCAGATTATTCATTGCTGGTGTATAGAAATGCGACCGATTTTTGTGTGTTGATTTTGTGTACTGCAACTTTGCTGAACGCATTTATTAGCTCTAGTTTTTCATATGTGTGGACTCTACCTATAAAATTTTAATGAAAATGGCTTTGGCATTTAACTACCATATGCCATATGCCATCTGTCTTTGTTTTTCTTGTTTATTTATTTATTTATTTATTTTTGGCTGCATTGGGTCTTCGTTGCTGCGCGTGGGCTTTCTCTAGTCGCGGTGAGCGGGGGCTACTCTTTGTTGTGGAGCACATGCTTCTCATTGCGGTGGCTTTGCTGTGGAGCACAGGCTCTAGGCGCGCGGGCTCAGTAGTTGTGGCGCACAAGCTTAGCTGCTCCGCGGCATGTGGGATCTTCCCGGACCAGGGCTCGAACTGGTGTCCCCTGAATTGGCAGGCGGATTCCCAACCGCTGCACCACCAGCGAAGTCCCATCTATCTTTGGTAATCAGGTAATTTGATAATCTTGCTCAAACAGTTTCCTTCTATTTCTATTTGACTTAGAATTAATATAAGGAATGGATGTTGAATTTTATAAAAAGCTTTTTCAGGTACCTATTCATGTAATCATACATGTTTGCACACCTGAGTCTCTGTTTCTTCATTTATGAAATGGGGACAATGATAGAATTTTCCTGATAGAACATCATGAAGATTACTTGATAATCTAAGAAAAGGGATCTGCTATGGACTGAAAGTTTGTGTTCCCCACAAACTCCTATGTTGAAACCTAACTCCCAGTGTAATGGTATCAGGAGGCGATTAGTCTGTGAGGGCAGAACCCTCATATTTGAGATTAATGTCCTTATAAAAGAGACCTCAGTGACCTTCCTCATCCCTTCTATCATGTGAGGACACAGTAAAAAGATGGTCATCTATGAACCAGGAAGCAGGTTCTCACCAGACATCGAATCTGCCAGCGCCTTGATCTTGGACTTCCCAGCCTCCAGAACTCTGAGAAATTTCTGTTGTTTGTAAGCCACCCAGTCTATGGTCTTCCGTTACAGCAGCCTGAATGGACTTAGGTCAAAACAGGATGTTATGTCATCACATTCTCCTTAATCGCATCAATGCAATGAATTTTGTTGATAGACGTATCTGTACCACTGACTGTTGTGCGTATTGCTTGGCCATCGCTGACCTCCCTCCTGGGCCCCAGACCTGGGGTTCCCACAGCCTCCTGGACAGGCTCCTCTAGAAGTCTGTCAGACCTCCCACACCAACCATGACCCCAAATGGCCTTAGTGTCTCCCCCAAACCTGTTCCTTCTCCCCAGTCCTCATCTCAGGGACAGCCTCTTTGTCCCCCAGTCCCCAGGGCAGAGGCCTGGGCTTTTTCCTAAATGCCCCCCCTTGCTCCCACTCCTTCCATGGCCTGTCAGCTTCACAGCCTGTTCACTAGGCCTCCTAAGCATCCCTCCCACCTGTCCCTTCTTCTCCTTCCCACACCAGGCTTTGGTCCAGCACCATCCCCTCCTGCCCAGGTCCCTGGCCTACTGCCTCGAGTCCTGAGCCATCCTCCACAGGGCAGCCAGAGCATCTTTCTACATCTGACCATGTCCTTCAGCTTCTCAGCTTGAATGCTCTTCTGATAATTCCTAAGCTCTATAATGTGACCTCAGTGGCCTTGTCTGCTCTGGAGCTATGCTGCCTCATCACAGACAAGCTGGTCCAACTGTCTGCCCTGGTGTCCCCTCAGAGGGTGTGTCCCCTGGGCCTCTGCTTCTACAGTGAAGGAGTGGAGGGGGTGATCAGAGGACCTGCATAGTCCCTTCACCTAAGACCTCTGGGGAGGGGCTGGAGTTGAGCCTATTGGGTGGACAGGGAGTGGAGTACAAAGGCACATTTGCTTTTCGCCTTTCGGTCTGTCCTTTTCCCCTTCTTGACACACATGTTCCTTACAAGAGCTGCCCTTTCCCGCACATAAGCAAGAGATTAGGGAGGGATTGACAACCCTCAGCTCCAGGGGTGGGCTCTGAAGGGCTTAACCCAATCAAGGTCCCATCTGTCTGGCAGAGTGAGTGGTAAAGTAGTGAGCTTATGACCCAACCCCACCCAATCAGAGTGACTGACAGGACTTTTGCCTGGGAATGTTGGACTTCAGCCCCTTTTTTCTCTGCACAGTAAGACATGGGGATGTGCAGCCTCAGACGGTGAAGTGGGCTGGCCTGAGGTCAGAGACCACCCTCAGAGAAGGGCAGAGCAGGGAAAGGTATAGAGAAATGGAGCCAGAATCCTATGGACATTGAGGACTTCTGGATCAAACTGTACCTGAAGCCTATATTAACAAAGTCCATAAATTACCATTTCCATATGGACCACTGAGTGAAATTTTTGCTACTTGCAACCAAAACAAAAATTCTAACCTCTCCAGAGCCCCCTCCTTAAGATAGACACTAGATACATGTTGCCATTCAAAATATTTAACAACTAGTATCAAACCTGGGCACTGAACAATCAGAACAGACTGCAGGTCATAGCAACGGGCCTGGGTCATGGAGGACCCTGCTGGACTGTAGGGAGGTCAGGGGCACTCTGGGGAGGGGCTGAGTAGGCAGGCACACAGGGAAGCCACTATTTACCAGCTTGGCACAGAAGGATTTTGATATTTTAATAACTTATGTGGCTGAGTGGTACAAACTAATTGAACATGAGTCCTTACAAGGTTCCACAGCTGGTGCTGAAATGCGAAGTGAAAATTCAAGCGAAACAGGGAGAAAGGCCTGGGATGAGCGAGCGACAGGTTGCGTGTTCAAAATGGCCCAGGAAACGAGGGATGAGGGTGGGTGGCAGTTGGGGCAGGTAAGAGGCTCAGGATATTGACTTCTTCCTCAAGGTTTCCTTAGTGTCAGTCTTGTTCTCCTCTGCCACCTTGGAGAAAACTCTGGAGATGCCCCCAGAGCTCTCCCCAGATTTGGTCCCAGAGGTGTTGCTGAAGGCCCTGGTGTCGGAGGCGGTACTGTAGGTGTAAGATTCCCAGGCAATGATGTTGTTGATCTTCCAGCAGAGGACGTTGCAGACCTTCACCACGTAGGGCGACAGGAGGCAGGAGATGATGTAGAGGATCACCAGACCAACAAACAGGCTGGCTGACACCTGCAGGCACCACACAACAGGCATGGGTGGGCAGCCTGGGGGCCCCCATCCACCCAGCAGGGCAGCTCCAGGGGAGCCACTCACCATGAGGATGAGGAAGGCCCGCCTGGCACTGAGTGGGAGCCCATGGATGTGCAGCAGGAAGGTGAGCTGGTAGTCGCAGTATGTGCTCTTGTCCACACCTCTGTTGGTGGATGCGGTTCAGGATTGGGGGAGGAGGTGGTCACCCCACAGGAAGCCCCCGACCCCACCTGGGCCATGTGTCTGGCTCACCTATTGCTCACCAACACCTTGAAGAAGAACTCGGAGGCAAAGATGCTGTGCGGAATGGTGTCATGGCATGGGGAGTTCTCCAGACAGAGCCACCTGGGGGCCCAAGTTCAGGCACTTGTAGTACAAATCATGCCTAGCACGTGCCAATCCTTGACCTTCCCCTCTACCCCACAGACTCTGGGTGAGCACTAACTAGGTGCAATCTCCTACCTTTCTCCCTGATTCACTCCTTCACCCACTTTAGCCAATAAGGCTGACTGAGCCCCTACCAGGTGACAGGCTGTTTGTTTACTCATTCATTTCCTCATGTCTTTACATCTCCAGCTGTCAATTCCTCTGTTACTGTGCATTCATCTAGATTATGGATTGTATACCTATTATGTGCCGCCTCCTCATTTATTGTTTGCTACCTTTATTCCTTCATCCCACAAATGAATCTGGAGCAGCTACTAGGTACAAAGTCACATCTTCATTCATATATTCAGTAAACACAGGTTGAATACTGAATAGGTGCAAGTTGGCTACTTTGTTCATTCATTCACTTCCTTCATTTGGTCATGGCATCATTTTCTTCCTTTCATTATTATTATTCCTATCATTATTATAGGGCCAGCTATTGAGGCCCTATATGCTTTTTTTTTTTTTTTTTTTTGGCGGTGCCTCGCAGCTTGCGGGATCTTAGTTCCCCGACCAGGGATTGAACCCAGGCCCCCCCAGCAGTGGAAGCACTGAGTCCTAACCACTGGACCACCAGAGAATTCCCCCTGTACTAACTTATTCCTTCACTGTTTTATTCATTCATTAATACCTCCATTCAAATGTCAATAAATGCCTACCATGGATGAATTAACTTGTTCATTGTCTCATTCAACAAATACTATGTTGTCTATTCTGGACCTGGACTATTAGGGAGACAGACCCCACAGGAGACAGTGGCAGCTCAGAGGGGTAAGGGCTGGGAAGGAGGAAGCACAGGCAGAGGGGTCAGGGTGAGAATGGGGAACGTACAGGAGAACACGAGAGCAAAACTGTCCCATCTAGAACAGTCAGAAAAGTCCTCCTGGATGAAGTGGCATCTGAACTAAGGCCTGAAGAAAGATTAAGAGGGACCAGTCCTGCAGACAGAGGGTCCAGCTTGTGTAGAGATCAGTCTCATTTGAGGACCGCAAAGGCAGTCAGTGTAGCTTGAGGACCAGGAGGTCTCCCAGAGGCAGAAGGGATGGACAGGCCCGACAGACTGTGGGGGAGAAGGGGGCGTGCAGTCGGCCCGGCACTCACTCAATGCCTAAACTGTTGTGGGACAGAATGTTGAAGGCTGAGTCCTCGGTGGTCGTTGTGTTTCTTGTGGTCCAGATGAGGCTGTCAGTCCTGTGCAGGAAGGGGTAACCTCAGTGGGGCCGGGGCCTCAGCGGGCAGAGGCCCCAAAGGGAGCGGGGGCAGTGGGGGGGGGATCGGGTGAGCGGAGCCTCCTGCCGTGGGCGGGGCCGAGTAGGTGGGAAGCTAGGAGCCTGGGCTGTGGGCGGGGCCTGAGACACCAAGATGGGCGGGGTTTGCAGCCCAGGGTTGGTCTGCGGCTGGGAAGATGGAGGGGCCTGCAGGGGAAGAAAGGCCGATTATGGGCCCGGTCCCACAGGGATTACTTGTCCAGAGGGCTGTTGAAGCGGTAGATATCCTCCTCGCTGTATTCCTTGATGGTGTCCAGGGTGGGCCCGCCGCCCACCACCTTCAGCACGTAGCTGCCGGGAGCAGAGGTGCGCATGGACTGTCCGGAGTCCTGCATCACCTCTACCACCTCCACCCCCACTTCCTCCCCCGCTTCCTCCCCCTCCCCCGACTCCCCACCTCACTCCCGTCAGCCGCTGCCTCGGCCACGACTTTACCTGCCCTGAAAACTGCCAGAATCTCCCGTCACCAAATCTTGGATCAAGAAGAACGGGTAGAAGACTGTGGGGTCGGAGGAGTTGAGGCGGGGAGGAGAAATTAGCTCGGAAGTGGAGGATGGAGAGGGGAAGAAGGAGAGACGAGTGGTCCAAGGGCAAGAGCAGAGGGTGCTGGGGCCGTGAGCGGGCAGGGAGGAAAGGCCAGGGAGGGCAAAGTAGTGGGGGCAGAGGACACTGAACATTGAGAGGAGGGGCTGGACACGCACCGTCGCGGAAGAGGAAACAGGGCATCTCGGGGTCGACGTGCACGCAGTCAAAGTAGCGTTTGTTCTGCAGGCGGTTGTACTCCAGCGTGTAGGTGATGTCAAAGGCAAGGCGCTTGCCTGGGGGGCAGCCGATAAGCACTGGCACCACCAGGTTGCCCTGAATGGGAGGAGAAAAGCCTGGCTCTAGGGGTGGGGCAGGGAAGACACCCCTCCTCCCACACACACCACCCCTACCTGCCAGGCTCACCCTCACCAGAGGGCAAGGTGATTATTATGATGATCGTTGAAACAATAATAACTGCAAACACTTAAGTAGCTCTTACTATGCACAAGGCACTGAGGAATGGTCTCAGTGCTTTACATATTCAAATTTATTTAATCCTCAGAACAACCTTGTATGATATAGACCATTAATATCTCCATTTTAGAGATGGCAAAAGTGAAGCACAGAGAGGTCAAGTCACTTATTAATTATCCAAAGCCACACAGCTGGTAAGTGGTAGAGCTGGGATTCAAACTGAGACAGGTTGCTTCCAACTGCCTCCAGAATAAGACATACAAAACCACTAACACCTACACCTATGAAGCAGGACTTTCAAGGTTGAGGGAATTCCCTGGCAGTTCAGTGGCTGGGACTCCGGGCTTTCACTGCCATGACCCAGGTTCACTCCCTGGTCGGGGAACTAAGATCCCGCAAGCCTCGCAGCATGGCAGAAAAATTAATTTTTAAAAAATAAAATAAAATAAAGGGCTGAGGTTGAGCCTAAATTCTCAGACAGTAGACCTGGGGGAAGCATGGGGTATATGAGGGAAGTAGAGCCCAGGATGGGGGTTAGGGATCTGGGAACCCCCATGACATTGTCATTGGGAATGAAAGACTCCTTCCTGGCCCATTCCGTGGGTAGGGCCCAAGGATTTCACCCAATTGTCAAAAGGACATGGACATCTGGAGACTGTGGCCTGGGCTTGATGGCTACTGCGGAGAGGGGTCATGGCCACAGATTAAGCAATTCCCATGCTCGCCTGAGCCAAAGACTTTACACCTATCAGCCACTGAATCACTGGGAGGTCTAATGGGTGTCTCAGATTCAATCTATCCACAGGCCACCTCTGTTTATGGCACCTCATCCCTGCATGTTCAGGCTAAAAAGCCTTGGCCTCATCCTGGAAACCTCTCTTTCTCTCACCCCCACATGCAGTCCATCCAGAAATCCTGTTGTCTCTAAACTTCAAAATAGAGCTATTCTCTTCCCCAACCCCCAACTCCTCTGCTCCACCCTGGCTGGCGCATTTCCTCCCTGCTCCCGCCCCTCCCCCCAGGCTCTCCCCACATGCAGCCGGAGGGACTCTGTGAACACCTGAGTTCTCCTCTGCTCAGATGCCTCCCATGTGACCTGCCCATCACCACTTTGACCTCATCTCTCTCCACAGTCCTCCTTGCTGGCCCTGATCCAGCCATGCCTGCTCCTCGCTGTTCCTTTAGTCTAACACATGAAGCATACTCCTGCCTCCAGGCCTCTGCCATCTGTCCCCTCTCGCTGACATGCTTTCCGGCACATAACTGCATGCTCACTTCCTCCCCGACTTCAAGTCTTTGCTCAAATGTTTCCTCCTCGGCCAGGTCTTCCCTGAACCATCCTATGGAAAATGCTAACCTACCCCAGGCCCCTTGCTCGCTACTTTTTCTCCTAGCACTCATTGCCTCTTAACATACAATATCTTTTATTTCTCTTGCTTGTTATCTGACTCTCCGTTCTGGGTTGAATTGTGTGTCTCAAAAAGATATTAGGACCCGGGAAGCCCTAATTCCCTGGTACCTGCCCATGTGACCTAATTTGGAATAGGGTCTTTACAGATGTAATCAAGTTAAGATGACATCACACTGGATTAGGGTGGACCCTAGTCCAATGACCCGTGTCCTTATAAGAAGAGGGAAATTTGGACACAGACACATAGGGAGGAGGCCTTGTGAAGATGGAGACAGAGATTGGAGTGATGCATCTACAAGCCAAGGAATGTCAGGGACTGTCAACGACCACCAGAAGCTAGGAGAGAGCACAGAACAGATTCTCCCTCAGAACCTGCAGAGGGAATCAATCCCAATTTTGGACTTCTGACCGCCATAACTGGGAGAGAATAAATTTCCCAGTTTGTGGCAATTTGTTATGGCAGCCTAGGAAACGAATACACTCCCACCCCCACTAGAACATCAGCTTCATAAGGTCAGGAATTCTGTTTTGTTCACTGCTGTAATTCCAGCACCTAAAAAAACAATGCTGGCATGTAATAGGATGTAATAGGTACTCAATAAATATTGGTTGAATGAATGAATAAGCTTTAGGGCGCAGGGAGTGAAATCTGTTCCTGGTCTGTCCTCTGGATCCCAGTCTCAGCCTCATTCTCCTCTGTGGGCTGTCTCGGAGCTGGCCTGTTGAGAGATGCCCCAAGCCTCGAGCATGTATTATGTGTAAATTTATTTCTTCCTTCCTTCATCCAACATATTTACAGATTGAGAACTCACTATTTATCAAATTAGTTCCAGTTCCTATTTTTTTGCAGGATGAGGAGCCAGAGAGAGCCTCCAAGCCTTCCAAATACATATACCTCTTGAACTGGTAATGTGGGGGAGGGGAAAGAGAGGGACAAGAAACCCAAAAGGCCCCAGCCTGAGGATACAGAGAAAGAGAAGTCAGATTACATCCCAACTTCAGCACCTCTGTTCCCTTGTCTGTTTGAATTTAAAAAAAAATCCCACAAGGACTCAGAGGCAAAGAATATACAAATCAATTTTCACTGCAAAGTAAAGGAGCTGTTACAGTGGAGGATTACTGGACTGAATGTCAATATTATGACATAGTATGAGTGTGTTTCATGTTTGGTAATTGCAATCATTGTTGCTTTTGTTGTGGTCATCCATGTACAATGCTTGGTGTCAGTCTATTTATCTCTTGTAAAAATAAAATACAGTGTGTGTGTGTGAAAAAAAAAACTTAATCTTTAGGTGGGTATCATGGTTAGATAGATAGATAGATAAAGTAGATATATACAGGGATACACACACACACACACACACATATATATAGTGAAAATTTCACTTCCATTCCCATCCTCCAACTGTCCTGCCTCTTCCCTATTCCACGTGTAGGGAACCATTATGAGTACTTTCTGGCCCAATTCCCCAGAGTTTCTTCATGCAAATAAAAGCAAACATGAATATATGTTCTCAATTAACCTCTTTTGTGCTAACGTTTTATATATGCTGTTCCATTCCCTGCTTTTCTCTTTTAAGAATAAAATACACTTTGGAGACTATTCCACATCAGTATGTGGAAATATTTGTCTCCCCGCCCCCCTTTTCTTGGGGGGTGGTGCGGTGCGGCTTGCAGGATCGTAGTTCCCTGACCAGGGATTGAACCCGGGCCGTGGCAGTGAAAGCACCGAGTCCTAAACACTGGACCGCCAGGGAATTCTGGCCCCTCTGCCCCGCCCTTTTTAAATAGTTGCCTAGTTTTCCATTGCATGGATGTATCACCATTTAACCAGTCCCCTATTAATGGACATTTAGGTTGTCTCCAATCTTGCTGTTTTTTTTGCATATCAGATTCCCAGAAGGTATGTGCTAGGTCAGAAATGGAGATGTTAACTTTGACTTTCTGGGGTTAAGATAAAGACGAAAATAATGCGTATCACTAAGGATAGAAGGAAATTGCTATTGGGCTGAGGTCAGTCACTCTTCCTTGCATTTGACCCCGAATATTCCATGTAATCCAAGGAGTTGGGAGCTGTTACAAGCCCCTTTTTTTAACTGCCCTGGGTCATACCAACCCAGGAGGAAGAAGCACCAGGGTCTGTCTCCTGGAGACTGGGCAGGGAAGTGGGTGAGAACAAGGCTTCCTCTACCACTTATTAGCTCCCAGGGTTACTCTGAGCAGATGTCTGCATCTCTCTGCGCCTCAGTGTTTGCTTCTGTGCAAAGGGGATACTGCATGTGCAAGCAAGTGAAGAACCAAGGACCCAAAGGCTTGAACAAGGCACATGTGAGCAGGCAAAGGAAGAGCGAGGTATGAAGGAAGGGTCAAGCTGGCCCATGTGCCGCCTTTGTGCCCATTGGAAAAAGAAGCCCTGTGTGGCAGATACTTTACTTCCCCCTGCAGAAAAGTATCAGAAGGAACATACAAGCTTGTGTGCAATCTACACGAAGCAGCCCTTTCTGAAAACACGAATGGATTAAAGGAGGGAGTGGGTGGCTGGGTGGGTGAATGACAAAAATGAATGAGAAAGAAGAAATTAGGAAGGCATTCAAGGGATTCCCAGAAGGAGACCTCGGGTTCCGCCCTGTTGAGACTGGACCCGACCCCTTCCCTCCCAGCACAGGGCCCAGTACCCCAAGTCCAATACTTGCATGCGGGGCCCCTGGTGCGTGTTCTGGAAGCAGTGCCCGGACGAGCCCACCACCTGTGAGTAGGAGCAGATGATGACTGGTGGACCCCACGGGCCCAGGCTTTTCCCTCATCCGCATCCCTCCCCTCCAGGCTTGGACCGCACCTTGACAAGCATGGAGGTTTTCATGAGGTGATGTCCACTAATGCCCTGATCAAAGCAAAACCTTTTATCACTGAGCGTAACCTGGGGGTGGGGGCAGAAATGAAGGGGTCAGCAGGCCAGCGGGCGGACCCAGGGACAGTTCAAATAACCGCGGGCTTCTAACAGGTCCACTGCCTCAGTAGCTCCGCCGTCACCTCAGCTCCTCCCCTCCACCTGGTCTCACCCAGAAAAGCACCGAGTTGCGATTAACAAGGACCTTCTCCTTCACCACAGCCTCGATGCAGCCCGGGTCGGCCAGCACCACAGCCAGGCCCACCTGGCTCTGCACCTGGAAGGAGGCGCCTGCTTGGAGCAGAGGGAGGGGTCAGGGCGCCGCAGCCAACAGAAGCCCCGCCCCTCAGGCTCCACCCGGCCCCGCCCACAGACCGTGCACGGGCTCCGGCTCCCGGGCGGTCAGGAAGACCGAGAAGCGGTAGCTGGTGCCCTTGTCCAGGAAGATGCGCTCGGGCAGCTCGTTCTCAGCCTTAAGGTCGTAGATCTTTTCGTAGCTGGCCATGTCAACGTGCACACTGCCCGCGCTCCGCCAGTTGCTGGCCAGGTAGAAGTAGTAATCCTGGGGGACGGGATGCGGGGCAAAGACAGTGCCCGGACAGGGGGACGGTGAGGGGGGATCCGGGCTCGGCCCTCCCACCGATTCGCCACCCTCTCCACGCACCTGGTCCTGCTTCTTGTTCTTCCACCAGCGCCAGGTGGGGTCGTGCACCGGGTCCGCATATGGCTGCAGGGACCGCCGGCACCTTGAGGGGGGCCAAGGGGCGTGCCCAGGCAGGCAGTATCCTCCGAGCCCTTCCTAGCCTCAGTCCCAGCCCCTGACCCTAAAAGCGGCCCCAAGCCCCGCTTTCAGCCCGACCGCCACACCCCCAAAGCCATCTCCCCTGAGCCGTGCTCGACCCCCTCTCCAGCCCGCCTTAGCCTCGGACGCACCGAGGCGGCTCTGCTCTGCTCCGCCCTCCGCGGCGGTTCTCCCGGCCACGCAGGCCTTGCCTTCTACGCCTCTGCGGTCCCGCCTCACACAAGACCCGGCCCGGATGGCCCCGGCCGCCGCCAGGCGCCCACCTTGTCATACTTCGAGTGCAGCCAAAGCAGGTAGTAGACGAGGCCCTGATAGACAGCGAGCGAGTTTTCGCTGTGGAAGCCCCAGGGCTCCAAGACACGCGGCGGCTGCGCCCGGTAGCGCTCCTGGCGCGTGTAGATCTGCGGGTTGGGCAGGTCCCGCAGACGCATCACCGTGAAGGGGCAGAAGTTGGTGAAGGAGAGCGTCAGGTGGCTCCTGAGCGGCGGTAGTGGAGGATGGCGGCTGACTCTTCCGTGCGCGCACCAGGAGCCTCCGCAGGCCCCCTTACCACCCCTGCGCTGCACACTACCCAAGGCTAATCCATCCCTGCCCTTCCTCCTCAGCCTCAGCCCCTGGTGCCCCTGCACACGTTCACGTGGTCGGCCCTCGGCCGCACAGGCCAGAGTCCTGGACCTCATCCTAGACTCGCCCCCACCCCCTCCACCGTACTCAACCTCCGAAGTGTCCTCCCCCCTCCCCCCTCCCCCTGCTGCCTCCCTGGGCTCCTCTGCAGGTGAGCAGAAGAATCACTGCTGAACACAGTAAAATCTGACCATGGAGCCCCTCCCCTTAGTCCCATCGTGGTTCCCCAGGCCCCTCAAGATGAAGTCCAAGTTCCTCCCTGTGACCACCAGGCTCACCTTGTCCACCCCGCCACCACTGCACTCTAGCAGCACCGCACTCTCTCTCGGTTCTTTGATCAGCCAATCTCCTTTCCTCCCGGGGGCCTTGGCACATGTGGTTCCCCCTGTCTGGAACACCCTGCTCCATGCTATTACCTGGTCAATTCTTCCTCACCCTTCAGGTCAGAGCTCATGCACCTCTTCCTCCTTGAAGCCCTCCCTGATGCACCCTGTCCCCAGGCTGGGTCAGACCCCTCCTTTGAGCCCAGCAGTTGTCACTGGGGATGGCTTGGTCTCCACCCCACCCCCACCCCCCGAATGGGAGCTTCCCACAGGCAGCGCCTAAGGCTCTGACTGCTGCTGTGGTCCAGTATCTTCTCACCCTTGCCGTTCCAAGAGGTAGTCGTTGCTGATCTGCTGGTACATCAGAAGCTGCTCCACAGGCACAAGTCTCTTGACGAGCCTGCCCTGCTGGTTGTCTATAAGGTACACCAGCTGCAGCGAGAAGGCAGGGCCACATGAGCGGCTGTCAGCCACCCTGCAGCTTCCCCATGTCTCCCCCATGTCTCCCCCATAGCCCCCGGCTTAGCACCTGGTACAGTTTGTTGTCTTCGTAGAAGAGGGTGACCATGGTCTCATTGGGGGCGTAGAGAGAGGACTGCTGCATCATCTGTAGGCTGACATGCACCTCCCAGCCCTTGGACGGGAACAGCTTGTACACCTGGTAGCTACCCTCCAGGAGGTACCAGATCTGGGGGTGAGACAGCCGGGTGTGTGTGTGTGAGGGCCATGGGCCCTGCGACCCCCACCTCTCGCTCTGCCGAGCGTGAGGGCCCCATTCCCTGAGGGGTGAAGCTTGGGAGCTCACCTCCAGCTGGGATCGGGTAAGCCATTTCTCTACTTCCCAGACCCAAACACCTCTGCTTACAGCCCTCACTCGCCATGATAAATTTCTTCAGTGTTTTAGTCTGCTTGAGTTTCTATTACTTGCAATGTAACCATTCCTAATATATACACCCCCTGGAGGCCTGGGATCTGAGGAATGAGCCCTCGTTTTTCCTTCTCACTCTTTGCATCCTCCATGGTCTCACCATCCCCTTGGCCTCAGTTTCCCATCTCTGCACTATTGCCCACCGTCTCATCCCCCAACACATTTTGCTCTA
Organism: Eubalaena glacialis; assembly: GCF_028564815.1. Taxonomy (NCBI): domain Eukaryota; kingdom Metazoa; phylum Chordata; class Mammalia; order Artiodactyla; family Balaenidae; genus Eubalaena; species Eubalaena glacialis. Next base: position 55,703,532 of record NC_083733.1, on the reverse strand, counting down.
GATCTCACCTCCTCCTTAGCTTCAACCTGGAGGATCCCCTCCAGCCTCCAGCATGTCCCCCCTCCACGTGGCCTCCTCTGTGAAGCCCTCGCTGACACACACACCCCCAGACCGGGTCTGAACTTCCATAGGTGCTGTTTTCCACATTGCAGCCCTGGCTACTCTGAACCGTCACAGTCTGGGAATGAGTCCGTCTTCCCAACTGGACTGGGACCCTGTGAGGGCAGGGCCCAGGACTGATTCATTGGCCACTGTGTCTCCAGCACTGGATCAGGCATACGGTAAGTCCTCAATATTTATGAACTGAACTGCACGATGGAATGAAAGAAGACCCCCTCTGGAAATCACATCATGACTCTGAGCCCAGGTTTTTCACTCTGCTGAGTGACTTTGGAAAGGTACTTATCCTTTCTGAGTTTGAGGGTTCTCAGCTATAAATGGAGCTTTCGTTGCCCTTCCCCTGGGTCCCTGAGGACGTTCCCTCTCCTGGGCCCCTTCACCCTGACAGGGGAAGAAGGGAAACCCTTGGGATTTGGGGGTGGGCAGAAAGGAAGTGGGGAGAGGGGCAGGGCAGCCCACCTCCTCAGTCTCTGTGACAATAGCCGTGTCCCCATAGAACGAGTTGACCAGGTACTTGATGGACAGCTCTTTGGGGAAGTCCGCCAGGTAGATGAAGTTTTCACTGTTATAGCTGCAGGGGCAGAGGTGGGAGGTAGGGGCACCAGGCAAGGCCCTGGGGAATATCTGCTTCCCCAACTAGGCCTGACATGATGCAGGAACCACCTATTCAGTTCTCCACCAGCCTGTGAGAACATGCAAAGGAGGCCTGGGACTCTAGTTTCTGCCCCCCACTCCAAACCCTCTGGCTGACCTGCCCATCAGTAAACAGGAAGGTTCAACCAAACTGGCAGTTTGCCAACAGGCCATAGAGTTGGCTCTGGGACCCCTGGACTCCTGAGGGGTGAAAAGCATCCTTACCTTTCCCCAGACAATGCCCTTCTATCGCTCACATAGGTTAGGTCCTCATATTAGGTTTCATCTAAGAAAGGGCTCCCAGCTTTAAAATATCAGCTTCCCCCATCCCATCTCTGCCCACCCCAGCTCATTTTTCCCCCATCACAGTCCTGATAACTTCTGGACTTGGGCATACTCTGAAAACTTGGTGACTTCATAAAGGACCCCCACCCTAGTGGGGTTGGGGAGGCCAACTTGTACCCGGCCCCATACCCCTGCAGGAGGAAGTTGCCCCAGATGAACAGCAGGTTGTTATATGGGTTGTAGGACATGCCCTTGGGTACCATCGGGAAGTTGGTGTAAGACTCTGTCCCTAGGATCATCAGGAACTCCAGGCCTCGAGCTGGCAGGGGCAGAGGCAGAGTGGACACAGCAGTGAGCTGGGGTCACTTGGGTCCCTCCTAGCCCCCCCCACACACTTTTTCAGCCCCCTCTGCCCTCCCCGCCTACCGTCAGGGATGAATTCCGGGATGGTGTAGAGGACAACCAGGTAATCACTGACTACAGGTGGGGAAAACACAGCAAAAATCTCCTGAGGCCCTGAGCTTTCAAGACCTGAAACTGAGCAGGTCCCCAGCTCCCCAAACCCTCCCCAAACCCTCCAACAGCTTCCCATTTGGGCCCATTAATCTTTAGAATTTCTTTATGTGAATTATAAAAAGACACTTCCTCTGAGAGGATACAGTCCTGTTAGGGCAGAGGACTTGCCTCCTCTGACTCCTTGGCTGGGGAGTGCCAGGCACAGCCTAAACAGCTGTACACGGCAGCCCTATTCTCACTTCATCAAATCAAATCAAATCTCCTTATTGTGAGCCACAAGGCCCTTCCAGGTCTGGCGTCTGCCCACGTCTCCAATCTCTCTCCTCCCCTTTCCCCTCTGTTCTAGTCTCATTGACTTCCTCTCAGGTTCTTCAGCCCAGACGGCCTGTTCTCCACCACTGCCCCTTACCTAGCAGTGGCACGAGCAACATTTCCTTCCAGCTGTCTGCTGGGCACAGATCGCAAAGGATGGGCCCACAGTTCACACTCCGAGCTCCTGCCCCTTCCCGCTCAGCCACCCCGCCCCGTGGCGCCCCATTTACCCAGGTCATAGCTGACCACCTGGAAATACTTCCTGGTGGAGGGGTCTTCGATCTCCACCAGCAGCAGTAGATTGTAGTCACCAGCAATGAATACGGCCCAGGTTATGGAGCAGTTGACAACTGGTAGGGAAGGCAGAAGTCCAGAGCAGCCCCCAGATCCCGTCCTTCTCCATGGTCTCTGTGACCGCCACATCTATCCCAGTGACTCTCCACCCATCCCCAAGAAATTGCCCATCCTGTCCTGTGACCTCTCCCACCCTCCCCTGCTCTCCCATACCTTCGATTCCCCCTCAACCCCCCCAAACCCACCCCACCCCACCCCCTGCCCACTGCAGACCCATCTGGGAGCTGGGTACCTAGTATCCCATTGCACACGGACCGCTGCCTGGGCAGCAACTCGAAGGACACGCGGCCATCTGCAGAGCAGGGCAGGTCAAAGCTCAGGCCCTTCCCAGCCCGTCTGGCACCCCACCACACCGGCTCTCCAATTATGCCTGTGCCTCCTTCTTAGTCCCAGGATTCCCTGGGGCAGCTCTCACCCAACTAGCCTTTCAGTCGTTCACAACTGGCCTATCAGAATATGTCTGCCTGGACTTCCCTGGTGGCGCAGTGGTTAAGAATCCACCTGCCAATGCAGGGGACACGGGTTCGAGCCCTGGTCAGGGAAGATCCCACATGCCACCGAGCAACTAAGCCCATGCGCCACAACTACTGAGCCTGCACTCTAGAGCCCACGAGCCGCAACTACTGAGCCTGCGCGCCACAACTACTGAGCCCACACGCCGCAACTACTGAGCCCACACGCCACAATTACTGAAGCCTGCGCGCCTAGAGCCCCTGTTCCACAACAAGAGAAGCCACCACAATGAGAAGCCCGCGCACCGCAACGAAGAGTAGCCCCCACTCGCAACTAGAGAAAACCCGCGTGCAGGAACAAAGACGCAACACAGCCAAGAATAAATAAATAAATAAATAAATTCTTCAAAAAAGAGTTAAAAAAAAAGAGAATATGTCTGTCTCTGGTCACAGTAATTGGCTCAGGTCTGAGCATGTCACCCAGAATGGGCCAATCAGAGTGCACCCTGAGATTTGTGCTAGAGCCAGTGGGGAAGAGTCCACTCTCACTCTCTCAGGGTGACTCAGACTGGTGGGAGATGTGAGCCCCAAGTTCCTGGAGGCCATCTCTAACCCTCGTGAGGGGAGTATCTACCTGAAAATGAAGCCAAATCACAGGGCTAATAATGATAAACCCTTGAATAGTACCATGTCCCTAGCACTCTCCTAAGACCCTTATATATGTCAACTTATTTAATCTTTATCAATACGATGAGGCAGGTACTAGTAGTATCAGCCCCATTTTGCAAATGAGGATATGAGACCAAAAAGAGAGGTTAAGTCACCTATCCAAAGCCGCAGGTGACTTGAGTTGGGTGTGTTAGAGCAGTCTCTCTCCAGAACCCGTGCTATAATCCCTATGCTATACTACCTTGCCAAGAGATAGAGTCCTGAGGATATACCCTGTAAGCCCCTGAATCCAGCTATGCCTGACGTTGGATCCTGGTCTTCTCATTTATATGTCTACAAATTTTTTATGCTTAGATGATTTTTTAAAAAAATTTTGGCCATACCGTGCAGTATGTGAGGATCTTATTTCCCCAACCAGGGATCGAACCTGCACCCCCTGTAGTGGAAGCCCGGAGTCTTAACCACTGGACTGCAGGGAAGTCCCTGCTTAAGTGATTTTTGAATTGGGCTTCTGCCCTTTGAAACCAAACACACTGTGAAAGATACATAACACACCCCAAGCCCTGCCCCTACAAAGGCATAAACCCATATCGACTCACAGGGAGAACCTCCAGCCTGGGACCCCTCCTGAAGGAATATGGTGAGGGGTGAGGGCCTGGGGTCAGAATTCTTAGAAGTGAGAGGGTACGGAGGGGTCTCTTGGGCTGTTGGAGACCCCCAAACTTACCTGTGATGGTCCCAAAGTGGACGTAACCTTCGTGCTTGCCAGTGGTGAGGGCCATGACATACTCGGAGCCATTGCTATGGAAATGCACAGGGCACAACTTCTTGATGCACTCGTTAGCCAGGACACGAACCCATCTCTCTGTGGGGGCCAGCACAGACATTTGAGCCTGGGACCTGGGCCCCCATCCACATTTCCCAGGCCTTAATGAGCCTGTTATCTGTCTTCTCCCACTGGAGTGACGGTTCAGCGTGGCATCTGAGGGGCCCTTGGTATAAGGCCCCAACTGCCTTTGAGAAAATCCCCCCAGCCCCGCTCACACTCTGTCCACAAGGTTCAGATTGGGCTGACCCCACTCTTCTATTCCCCTGGCCAGAGGATGGGTTCTGAGCTGGGCATGTGACCAAGCTGGGCAAATCAGAGACAGCTCTCAGCTTGCAACCACTAACAAAGAGATATTCTTTCCTGCCCCCCACCTCCACCCCCGGCATAAAAGCCTGCAGTTGCTGGATGGAGTGGGGCAGTACCACAAAGATGGGCCTAACAGCTGCAGTGAGCCCCTAGATCCAACTGTGCCTGAAAACAACATGCTCCTGAGTTTTCCAGCTATCTAAGCCAATAAACACCCGTCTTCGACTTAAATCTCTTTTAACTTGGTCCTTCCCACTGTCAAAGTGCCCTAAGAAAGAAAGGGAGAAAAATAGAGCTGTTGGGAACACTCACTAACTAATGAAATATGGGTTACAGTACAAGTTTCTGTGACTCTGTAAGTTGACATCTTTCATTTAGATAGGGCAGGGGCAGAAAGTGAGAAGAACTAGGGCTTTGGTATCATTTAACAGATGAGGCTGAATCAAAAGTCTCTGTTTTTCCCCTCTGATCAATCTCCCTCATGGCACTGCCTCTCCAACGGCCCATCTCTGTTTCTCTCTTTGTATGTCTTTCTTTCTGACTCTCTGCCACTCTCCAGCCCCCCACATTTCTCGCTTGGTATGCATCTCTCTCCGTTTTGCCTTTCTCTCTCTGCACGTCTGTGTGTGAGTGCACATGCACCGTGTGTCTTTCTCTCTGCTCCCTCCCTTCACTCTCACACCTCTCTCTGCCCTTAGTCGGTTCACAACTCCTGGGAAGGTCTGAATGAAAGCCTCACCCCAGCATATAGAGGGTAGGAGGAGGCCAATGCAGGGTGGGCAGCGATGCTTCAGGAGCTTGGGAAGTCCCAACATCCCCCTCCCCACTCACGGCAATTCCATTCCCAGGCGCCTCCAGTGATGGATTCACTGAGGCGCCCTCCCTGGGGCTCCAACAGGCAGGTCCCCTTGCCTAAGATGCCAAGGACACCCGGGTATGTGACCCGGCCAGGGCCCCCTCACCGCTGCCACGGTTGCTTTCGTGGAGTGTGGTATAGGTGCCCGTGAAATAGTAGACGAGCTGGTTCTGCCGAATGAAGAGGGTGCTCTCGGTGGCGATGGCATCGAAGATGGTAGCAGTGAAGCTGGTCTGGGGGCAGTAGAAGGAGCCTACCCAGCAACTGTCAATGCTCAACTGCAAGGGAGTAGAGTCAGTGGTAGGCAGGTGGCCTTGGTCTCAGCCCCTGTGTCCTCCCTTGCCTCGAGGCACCAGCTCTGACAACTGCTTGGAATGAACACATGCGGCTGCCCCCAGGGTCCCCTCCCTGCTCACGCTGCAGCAGCATCTTGGCGGCCAAACTTCCCCAGCAAACTTCCCCTGCAAGCAGGTGACCCCGGCCAGAGCCAGTTGGGGCTTTCTGTGCTCCCTAGAGTTGGGCAGTACACAGCATACTCAACGGTGCTCAGCAGACCCGGTTCCCCAGGCCACAGTCAGGGTTGTACTCATGTGGATCCAAAAGATCCCAAGCTTGGCCCAAGGCACACTTTTAATAATCCTATTCTATCGTGAACACAATTGGCTGCGAGGCTGACACCATCTGAACTTACGACCGATCACTAGCACTGGCAATATCACTAACAGTGGGAAAGCACCACCAATGAAGGGCCTAAAAGATTGAGTCTACCCAGGATCGAACCGGGCCCCCTGCAGTGGAAGTGTTGAGTCCTAACCACTGGACCGCCAAGGAATTCCCGTTTTTTTTTTTTTTTGAGTCTAAGTTTAACCAAGCTTCTAGAGCTCACTACCAGTTTATAGGCAACATAGGGTGTTATGAACAGAATTTATATGTTGAAGCCCTAGCCCTCATCATGACTGTATTTGGGCCTTTAAGGAGATAATTAAGGTTCAACAAGGTCATAAGGGTGGGGCCCTAATCCTATTGGACTGGTGACCTTATAAAAAGAGAAAGAGACATCAGAGATCTCTCTCTCTCTCCACTCATGCCCACAGAGAAAAGGCCATGTGAGGACACAGTGAGAAGGTACTTTCTGCAAGCCCAGGAGAGAAACCAACCCTGCTGACACCTTGATCTTGGACTTCCAGCCTCCAGAACTATGAGAATATAAATTTCTGTTGTTTAAGCCACCCAGTCTATGGTATTTTATTATGGCAGCCTGAGCAGACTAATACATAGGGTCAGAGGAACAAGTTTTAATCGATTCTGTGAAGAAGCAAACAGCCAAATTCTATGGGACAAAAGGCCTGGTTTCTTAAATTGCCTGAAAAAAAGGTAGAGTATTAAGAGACATAACAACCAAATGCAATGTGTGGGTCCTGATTCAAACAAACCAACTGTAAAACACATTTTTAGATCATTGGGGAAAATTGACTATGACCGGGTTAGATGCTATTAAGGGGTTACTGTTAATTTTGCTGGGCATTTTAATGGCATTGTGGTTTTATTTCTTAAAAGTTCTCATGTGTTAGAGAAACTTCCTCAGTTATTTCCAGAATTTACAGGTGAATGGTATGATGGCTGGAATTTTCTTTAAAACATTCCAGGAAAAAAAAAAAAAAAAAAATAGTGGGATCAAAAAAAAAAAAAAGCAAAATGTTAATTATTGAAGCTGGGTTCATTATACAATTCTCTACTTTTGTGTTTGATTGAAATTTTCCACTAAAAAGTGGAATTTTCCACTAACTTTTCCAATAAAAAGCATATATCAAAGTAACACTCTAAGTCCTACTGCTGAGGGAAATTTCATCAAGTTAAGGGTAACATGTACATTCTCACTTCCCTACCCTATTCAGCACATAAGAGATTTCTACAGACTACAGACATTGTTGCTGTGCCTGGTGAAACTAACCTGTACCCTCTCAATGTGTCATTTTGATTGGTTGTCATACTTAATGTATTGCCCTGTTAATATTTAAAGTGCTGCCTCTGTTTTCTGGAAGAAATACTTGGAAATTTTCTTTGTTAAACCAGAAGAGGATCATCACATCTCCCTTCTCCCACATACATGAGAAAAAGAAAAGCTATGAGTCAGCTGGATTTCTTATTTGAGCAGAGCTTGAGAGTTCTGACTCATTTAACTCAAAAAAAAAGCAGCATGGTGGGTGTCTCTGGCCACAATGATTGAGTCAAGGTGAGCAAATGGTGAGCCACACCAAGTGGAAGGAATCTTGGGATTTGGGGGTTAGAGGGTAATGGGAAAGATCTTTCCCACTGGATGTGGGCCTGAGATGCAGCCTTTGCAATTCCAAGTACAGAGATGTTTGAGCACAAAGTCAATACAGAGGAACCAGGTCCGAGAGATGGAGAGAGAGCAACTCAGTCTTGGTGACATTGTTTGAAATCCTGGGTCAAGCTGGACCTGAAGTCTTGAATTTTTTGGTTACACAAACTTACAAATTTCCTCTTCCATTTTTGGCAGGTGGCTATTTGGGCTCCCAAATCCCTTTCTCCCATATTCTTTGGTAATTGAGTTTTAGCAGGGCATGTGCCACCCAGACGGAAATTATACTTCCCAGCCTCCTTTGCAGTTGGATGTAGCCAAGTAACTAATTCCTCAGTAATGGAATGTGAGTGGAAGTGAAACTTGCTCAAGAGAAAATAGTTTGCCTTTCACTTCTGCTCCTTCTCCTTCCCAATTGGCTGGAATATGGACATAGGCATGACCCAGCTCTGATCACACTGATGAGATCAACACCTGGGGCCTAGAGGATGGTGAAGCAGGAAAATAGAAGGGACGGGGGTTTCTCACTTCTGAACTGTTCGGGGAATGAGCAATAGTGACTATTTAAGCTATTCTCTCTCAGGAGCCGCTTTGTTACAGGTTTTTTTTTTTGGCCACGCAGCTTGAGGGATGTTCCCTGACCAGGGATTGAACCCAGGCCGTGGCACTGAAAGCCCAGAATCCAAACCACTAGGCTACCAGGGAACTCCTATTACAGCATCTAAACCTGACCAACTCAGGGCGGAAGAGAGCTGAGTAGGGGGAGGATTCCTATGGGACCCTAGGGGCAGTCTAGAAGGGAGTGGTGAGGTGAAACAAGAGGAAGGAAACCAGAGAGGAGACAACAATATGGGAAAAATCCCTATGATTAAAGAATGAGAATAAGTAGGCTTTGATTTTGGAGTGATGGAAACTTTTTGGAAACAGAGTTGGTGGTTGCACAATATCAAATGTACTCAATGGCACTAAATTGTTCACTTCAAAGTGGTGAATTTTAGGGACTTTCTTGGCGGTCCAGTGGTTGGGACTTTGCCTTCCAGTGCAGGGGGTGTGGGTTCGATCCCTGGGGATCCCACGTGCCTCGAGGCCAAAGGGCCAGGGCATGGAACAGAGGCAGTGTTGTAACAAATTCAAAAGAGAGTTTAAAAAAATGGTCCACATCAAAAAAAATCTTAAAAAAAAAAAAAAGTGGTGAATTTTATGAGTTTCATCTTGATAAATTAAAAAAAAAAAGAACAAGGATGACTGAAGTTCAAATTGCACTTTTCATTCTCATGACATAAACCCCCTTCTCTGTCCTCCAAATCTCTTCAGCAGAATCCACATCGGCCACATATTTCCTGTGGGTGTGTTTGGGTCAGGAGCGTGAAAACTGAGCAAGGTCTGGAAAGACTTGGGCCAAGAGAGCTGACCCAGGACAGGGAGACTGTCTGTAAATGAAATGAGATCAGTAGAAGCCGGAAGTCATAGCCAGAGGGACCTGAGAGAACGTTAATCCACATGGGGTTGTCAGAAATCATGCGTGGGGCTTTCAACCTTAAGGGGAGGAGGCTAAGGCAATCTTTGGGGGTTGCTGTGTGCACAATTGTTATCTTGGACACAATTAACAGCCAGCATCTTATCCCCTCAACTTGTGGCAAAGCTAGCCTGATTTCACTCTGGGGGGACCATCCTTTCTCTGCCTCTCTGTCTCGGCTGCCCTCCTCATTAGGATAGATCTCATGATCTGTGCTAAGCCAGCTGGCACATTCCATTCTTTTGGGACACATGACTCAAGCTGGGCCAATCAGGACCAAGCAAACAAATTTCAGGATTTTTTTTTTTTTTTTTTTTTTTTTTAAGTTATTTGGGAAACAGACACTCCCTTTCTCTCTGCCTGGGAGTTGGGATGATATGAATCACACTGAGGATGGAGTTAATCCAGAAGAAGTGGAGCCGAAAGCTGGAGTCCTCATTTGAGCCCTGAATCAAGCCAGGCCTGCAGGCTGAGCTGTGTCTGGGCTTTGCAGTTAGGCACACCTACTAAATCCATTTCTCTGCTTAAACCAAACTGGTTTGGAGTTCTGCCTACAGCTGCAATTAATTCAAACGTGTTTGTCATCCACACCAAAAGAACCTTGCTTCAGACACTCCTTCCCTGTTCTGGGAATAATATAGGCTCACAATGCTGAATTTGAAACCCTAGGAGCCAGATGAATATCGAAATTCAGAATTTTCCAGTTTAGAAGGTAAGATGGCACATATATACCATCCAAACCCCAGTGGGGTCTGGGGCAACACCCCATAATCAAACTCCTTAATATTTCTGCAGGGCAGCATCTGAATATTAACACTAAATGGATGCATAAAGACTAAAAAAAGTAGCCTTTGTTAGCTCAGGTCGGGGTTTCTCAACAAATACATTTTAGCCCTAAACTTGTGAAAATGCCGTTTCAAAGATTTTGGATTTCAGAATTACAAATGGTGGACCTATAAATAATAATAGCTTTGACTCACATAGTGCTCATTCTGTGTCCGGCTGACATTAATTTATATCATCCTCGCAATGATTCTGTGAGGTAAATATAAATATTGTTCCCATTTTACAGATGGGGAATCTGAGGCCCAGGTGAAGTGACTTGCCCAACATCGCACAGCCAGGAGGTGGCAGAACCAGGACTTGAACCCAGGCTGTCTGGTTGCAGTCTTATGTCTTTCATTCATGCTATTTGCCTCTCATCGGTGGTAGGTCTTTGGGGACCTTTCTCTGGCCCCAGGCCCCCCCACCATTTTAGGAGCTGAGGCCCGGCCCACCATCTGCCCTGCATCAACTCACCTCCACGAGAAAGAAGTCCTTGAAGTTTGTGTCAGTCAGCAGGATGGCCTTCTCCTCAGGGATGCCGCCCAGGATGAACACAGGTGTCTGGTCCACAGTGTACCACAGGGGCCTCGACGGGACATTCACAAAGTACCGGGGTATCAGATTGAAGAGCTGCGGGGCAGGGGCAGGAGGGCTGCTCAACACCCCCCTCCCTTCCCTCTCCCACGGTTCCGTCTGCTTGCCCCCATCGCCTCTCTGATCTCATGCCCCACCACTCTCCCACTCACCCACTCTCTCCTGGCCACATGGGCCTCCTGCTCCTCAGAGCGTTTGCACAGACTGTTCCCTCTGTATCCCCTAGTAGCCACGTGATTCCCTTTACTCAAATGCCAAGTTTCTCAATTACGCCTTTTTTTTTTTTTTGGCCACGCTGCGCGGCTTGTGGGGTCTCGTGGGATCTTATTTCCCCGATCAGGGATCGAACCTGGGCCCTCCGAAGTGAAGGCATGGAGTCCTAACCACTGGACTGCCAGGGAATTCCCATCAGTTATGCCTTTCTTGAGCATTCCATTAAACACTGCCATCCTCTCCTGCACAGACCCAGTTCCCCTCACTCTGAATTCTCTCCAGAGCACTAAGCACCTTTTAACCTGCTACAGAATTTACCTGATTTCATGTTTACTGGTTTGCTGTCTGTCTCTCCCACTAGACTGTCAGCTCTAAGAGAGGACAGGGACTTGGGTCTGTGTGTTCACTGTTATGTTCCCATGGTGCCTGCTGTGTGCTCAGGAAGTGCCTGCTGAATGAATGAATGAATGAATGCACTGTGGTTAAGAATATGGGTGCAGGAGTCCGGCAGACACAGTTTCAAGTCTCGTTCCATATGTACATGCCGAGAGCCTGTGGACAAATGGCTCCATCCTTTTGGGGCCTCAGTTTTCTCCTCTTTAAGATGGGTATGTGAGAGTACCTTCCCTCACAGGTCAGTCAAGATCTAATGTGATTGTGCATTTAGCAGGGCACGTCGCCAGGGGGCCGGCACACAGTAAATGCTCTGTAAATGGAATCTGCCACTCGTTTGGGAAGTCATCAGGGCCCCAGCCTACTGTCTTTAACCCCCTCTTCTACCCTTCCCACCATCCGGGTCCCCTCACCTCATTTCCCACCGTGAATTGGAGTGTGGTGTCTCGCTGTCTCTCCAGGAAGCCGTTGATATTCACCTGAAACCTGGAGGTGGGTGTGGGGCACGCACGGGTGAGGATTCCGGCTCCTGCCACAGCTCACTGCCACCTCCCTGTCCTGTTCCCTCCCTTTGGGCTCCTCCTGTCTTCTTTGGGGATCTGGGGATTAGGAAGCCCTTCCCAGAGTCTACCCCCTGCCCCGGGTTTGGGAAAGGGCACCTTTTATTGGGAATGAAGGGCCCCAGGCCGTTGCTGCTAACGTCCACGCGCATGACCACGCTGCCGTTCTTGATGGGCATGGGTGTGTACCAGCTCATGAGACACACCTCCTCTGCATTACACCTCTCTGCTGGCAGGCAGGGGGTACTGAGGCTGCTGGGGCCTTCCAGTAGCAAGCCCCCCAGACCACTGGGGTCCCCCTGCAACTCCCCACACCCCCCCCTCAGCCATGGACCCCACTGGGGCCTCTGTGTGGTCCCATCTAGGCCAAGGAACCTGCTGAGGCCTCCCCGGGCCCCCCTCCAGGTCAGACACCTCTGTGAGGCCCCCAACAAACCCACACGCCCACCAGGTCATAGGCCCCTTCGATGGTCCCAGCCTCCCCTCAAGGTCATGAACCCTGCTAAGGTCCCTGGCAATGCCCCCACATGCCCGCCGTGCTGTGACCCCTCCAGGAGCCCTCCAGGCCCACCTCTGCTGCGGAAGGGGGCTGCCTCCATCTGGATCTGCAGCTGCTCTATCTTCCAGCGATGGAAGTTGACTGGAGATTGGAAGGTGACCAGCACCACCGGCTTCAGCCCCGTCAGGTGGCCCTTGCGGACCAGGGCCTCAGAGGACTGAGGGCGAGATGGCCCCACAAGTGTGTCCTTAAGATAGCCTGTGGGTCCCGCTGCCTTGACCTCACATTTACTAGCCTGTCTTCTTCCTGGGGCTGGGTCAGGAGAACAGACTCTCCACTGAGGGAAGGTCAGAGAACATGGTCTAGGGTTGGGGCTGGGGCAGGGGATGGGCCAGGCTAGGAGACGGGCAGAAGTGCTTTGAGCTGTGGAGGGAGTCAGGAGGTCTTCCTGGAGGAGGCGAGTCCAGAGCAAGGTCCTCAGCCAGAATTTGGATGTAGGGAATGCATGGGGAAGGACAGCATGGGATAAGCAAAAACGTAAAGGTGGGAGTGCCTGGCACCCACGATACTAGCAGCCTCTTCCCTCACTTCAGGGATTTCAAGTCCCACTCTTGAGGCTTCTACCCCACCCCCTACCCAGAGAAATTAGAGTCTCTGCCACCGCCACCAGGTTTGTGGGCTGGGGCCTGGGCTGAGGGTGGGATGGGGCAGTTAGACAGAAAGGAACTGGGGAAGAGGGTGACGGGGCAGCCAGGGACAACCTCCCAGAGACGCCAGGATCCTGGCTGGGCTAAGAAGGGAGGGCAGGGCTTAGAGCGGAGATGGAAGGAGGAAGATAGGTGTTCTAGGGTATAGAACAGCATTAATTTTTTTTTTTTTTTGGCCACACCGTGCGGCATGCAGGATCTTAGTTCCCCAACCAGGGATTGAACCCATGCCCCCTGCATTGGGAGGGCCCACTGGACCACCAGGGAAGTCCCTAGAACAGCACTAGCAAAGGCTTGGAGGCATCCCCAAGAGACAGCTGTGCTCAAGCCACTGTGGGCAGGGGTGTGGGGGCAGCTGTGAGATGCGGGCGGGAGATTTAACGAGTCTGACCCCTTTTGCACAGGCCTTCATCCTGAGGAATGCCTAGGCCAGGGCCCTTTCAATCCTGCCCCCTACACCGGCCCCAGCCCTGACTCAGGGTTTCCAATCACAGGGTTTCCAATCACAGGGTAGCAGGTGCTAGTCGGGGGGACCTCTTCCCCGTCAGGGCTACAGTGGCCATGACCACCCTGGTCCTGTCCACCCTCCACTCCTGCCCGGACTGAGCATCAGCCCCCTCCCTGTCTCCTTGCTCCTGCCCTGCCCCCCATTCAGCCTGTGAACACCTGAGTCCCATCACATCCCTCCTCTGCTCAGAACCTTCTCATGGCTCCACCTCACTCAGGGGGAAAGCCAGGTCCTCACTATCTCCTCCCATTCTCCCCCTCGCTCACTCTCCTCCAGCCACACAGGCCTCGGGTCGGTTCCTCATACACACTGGCTTCCGTCCTGGCTGTTCCCTCAGCCCAGATGTTTTCCCCAGTTCTCCGCATGTGTCCCTTTTCATCATTCCACTCTCTGCTCAAGCTTTTCAGAGACCTTCCCCAACCGCCCCAGCTAACACCCTCCTTTCTGACATATCACCTCATTTTATTTTCATCTTTGCACTGATTACTGTAATAAATTATTTTATGTATTTACTTGCCAATTGTCTGTTTCCCTGGTGGGCTGCATCCAGAAGAAAAACCTGGCCACGTTGTTTATCATTGTACCGCCTTCCCCACCCCATTGTGAAAAAAAAAAAAAAAGAGGATCTGACTCAGAGCAGGTGTTGCATGCACAGATCAAGGAATTATTATCACGCTTTCACAGATAAGGAGAGAAGGCTCATGGAGTAAACTCTCTGCCCAGGGTCACACTCTAGAAACTTGTTGCTAGCATTCACTGAGCCCTGTCTATGAACCAGGCACTGTGCTAAGTGCTTCACACTTATTTAATCATTTTATGAAGTGGGTATGATCATTATTGTACCCTTGTTAAGGATGAGGAAACTTTGGTACAGAGAAGTTAAGTAACTTGCCTGAGATCACACAGCTATTATGTAGCACAGCTGGGATTTGAAGTCAGGCAGCCTGGCTCCAGAGCCCAAAGGATTCACTATCATGCTATACTTCCTCCAAGTAATGTTAGTTAATGGCAGATTCAAACCCAGGTCTGTAGCCTCCAGAACTTCAGTTCTAGACCACAACATTCTACTGTCCTCAGAAAGCTTACTTGAGCCAAAACAGTCTTAAAGAAGAACAAAGTTGGAGGACTCAAACTTAGCAATTTGAAAAGTTAATACAAAACTACAGTGATCAAGACTGTGTGGTACTGGCATATGGATAGACATATAGAGCAATGGAACAGAATTATACCCAGAAACAAACCCTTATATTTATGGTCAATTGATTTTTGACAAGGGTGCCAAGACAATTCAATGAGGAAAGAATAATCTTTTCAACAAATGGTACTGGCATAACTGGATATTCACATGTAAAAGTTGGACCCCTACCTCACACCATATACAAAAACTAACTCAAAATGGATCATAGGCCTACACGTAAGAGCTAAAACAAACAAACAAACAAAAAAACTCTTAGAAGAAAACATGGAAGTAAATTTTTGTGACTTTGGTTAGGTAAAGCCTTTTTAGACAACACCAAAAGCATCAGCAACAAATGAAAAAAACTGATAAATTGGACTTTATCAAAATTAAAAACTTTGGTGCTATCGTATGATATGTGAATTATATCTCAATAAACATAAAGCTTTTGTGCTTTAAAGGACATCATCAGGATAGTGAAAAGACATGGAATGTGAAAAATATTTACAAATCATATATCTGACAAGGAACTAGTATCCAATATATAAAAAGAAATTTTACAATGCAACAGTGGAAAGACAAATAACCCAGTTTTTACATGGGCAAAGGAGCTGAATAGACGTTTCTCCAAAGAAGATAAATGGCCAATGAGCATATGAAAAGATGTTCAACATCATTAGTTATGAGGCAAATGCAAGTCAAAACCACACTGAGATAGCATTTCACACATACTAGATGGCTATAATCAAAAAGATGAACAAGAGCAAGTGAGGATATAGAAAAACTGGACCCCTCATACATTGCTGATGGGAATATAAAATGATGTGTAGCTGCTTTGGAAAACAGGCTGGCAGTTCCTCAGAGGTGAAACAGAGTTAACATATGACCCAGCAATTCCTTTCCTAGGTATATAGTGAAGAGAACTGAAAACAGATGTTTACACAAAAACTTGTACAGACATGTTCATAGCAGCATTATTGATAATATCCCCCCTCAAAAGTGGAAATAACCCAAATGTCCATCAATTAATGAATGGATAAGCAAAATGTAGCACATCCATACAATTGAATATTACTCAGCCATAAAAAGGAAATACTGATGCATGCTACAACATGGATAAGCCTTGAGAACATGATAAATGGAAGAAGTCAGATACAAAAGGCCACATATTGTATGATTCCATTCTTTATATGAAATGTCCAGAATAAGCATATTCATAGGGACAAAAAGTAGATTAGTGGTCTCCAGGGGCTGGAGGGATGGGGGTACAGGGTTTCCTCTTGAGGTGATGAAAATGTGCTGGAACAAGATAGTGGTGATGGTTGCACAACTTTGTAAATATACAAAAAACTATTGAACTGTATCCCGCAGCTTGCAGGATCTTATTTCCCCAACCAGGGATCGAACCCGTGTACCCTGCAGTGGAAGCTCGGAGTCCTAACCACTGAACCGCCAGGGAATTCCCGAACTGTATATTTTAAAATAGTGAATTTATGGTATGTGGATTATATCTCAATTTTTGAAAAATATTTTCTTCACTTTATTGAGGAAAGTGTTTTGTTGTTGTTGTTTTGTTTTGTTTGGCCGCGATGTGGGGCATGCGAGATCTTAGTTCCCCGACCAGGGATGGAACCCGCGCTCCCTGCAGTGGAAGCGCGCAGTCTTAACCACTGGACCGCCAGGGAAGACCCTATATGTCAATTTTTAAAAATGGAAATGGAAAGCTTACTTGAGCACCAACTATGTGCCTCGTGGGATACCGGGAATCTTCTTGAATCTTTAAGGTCCCTAGGGTCTGGCGGTGCCACCGCTATTCAAATATTAGAGATGGGGAAACTGAGGCCCCAACAGAATGAGCCCACCCCCTCTGCACCCACTCACCTCTCCCTTGCAGGAGTAGTTGATCTTCAGGTAGTAAGGAAAGCCCAGGTATGTCTGCAAGGAGAGGGTGGGCAAATGTCCAGAGCCCAGTGGGGTGCAGGTCCAGGACCTCTCCCGTTTGCCTGACACCAGTCCCCTCACCTCGTCCGGGTCGATGGGCGCGTCCACTAGCAGGCTGAACACTTTGTCCACTGTGTACAAGGGCTCTTGATCGACGAAACGATCGCTCGCGTCCTTCTTGCCTACTGTCTCAAAGTTGTTCAGGACAACTTGCCAGGTGCACTCCTGGGTATTCTTTATCGCCCACAACCTCCACGGTGCCAACAGCACCACCAGCAGTGCCCACAGCGCCTGCAGGACTCGGAGCCTCGGCCACTCAGGGCCAGCAGGGGACATCTCGGGGCAGTGGATAACGTGGCTTCAACCTGGAGAATGCGGAGGTCACCAGCCGGCAAGACTGTTCTTGGTAGGCGCCTTCTGAGATCCCGCCTCGCTCCGGTGCTTCGTCCCGTCCCTGCTCCCGGCCCCGCCTCTGCTCAGACGCTCCACTCCTACTTTTGCTCCTGGCTCCTCTCCCGCTCTTGCTCCAGGCTCCACCCTTGCTTTTGTTCCTGGCTCCGCCTCTGCTCCCGAACTCAGCCCTGCATCTACTACTACACTTCTGGACCCCGCCTCTGCTACTACTCCAGGTCTCGCCCCTCCTGTAGCTCCTGGCCGCGCCCCTACTCCTGGTTTCGCCCCGCCTCCTGGTCTCTCCCCTTAACCTTGCCCCACACTTCTTTCCTCTGCCCCTGCTCTGCCTCCCACCGCTACTCTTCACTCGGTCTCGGTTTCTGTTTCTCGATTTAGCTGCGCCCCACCTATTTTCCCCAGTTCCTCTGGTCGCGCACCTGCACGTGGCTCCGCCCCCACTTCTTTCCCCGCCCCCCACTTCTCTTCGCACCGCCCCATTCTCCGTGCTCGGGCCCTGCCCAGGTACCGGGTCCTGCCTCTAGACCCTCCCCTCTCCGGATCCTGTTTCCGGACCTTCCCCACGCCCCGCCCCTTCCCCTGTCCCCGCTCCTGTTTCTCGCCTGGAGCTTGCTCCTCGCTCGGCTTCTGCTCCTCGTCCCGCCCCTTATAGACCCACCCTTCCCCCTCATCCTGGGGGAGCTGTTCTTCCCAAGCCAGCTGCTTGCCCCGCCCCCTTCTATGGCCCCGCCCCTTCTCTTTAGAGACGCTTTCTTTGCCTTGGGAACTCTCCTCGCCACTGGCCTTCCCCTCGCTCCGCACCCTCTCCTCGTCCTGCAACTTCTCGTTCCTTGTCGGCGCTACCTTGTCCGTCAGCACTTTCTTGATCCTCACCTTCCCCCTGAACCGTGACACCTTTTCGCCCCCTCCCTTTTCACCACCCCTTTCCATTCCCTGGACAGCCTGGCTCTACGCTCCGCCTCTTCTAGCCCCGCCCCTATTCATCACCCCGCTTCTTCTCTTAGCCTCTCCCGGCTCCTCGCCCCGCCCTTTCTCCGCCCTTTCTCCGCCCCTCCTGTGCCCAGTCCCTGGACTCTCCTCCTTTTCCCCAGCTTTTCCCCTCCTCGCCTCCCCCCTCCCCTCTCCTCCCCTTCTTAACCCCGCCCCCACCCCACCCTTCCCTCCCAGGGATGACCCCAGGCACCTCCCTCTTCTCCCAGACCCGTGGTACCAGTCTCTAAGTTAAACCGGTCAACCGTCACTCTGCCGCTGCAGTCCCGCCCCTCTTGCCCGGTCTCAAAATGGCCGCCTACACTTCCACAACCGACTTCTGCCTTTCTCGAGGCACGCCTGCCTCGCCCGCCTGTCTCCATGGTAACGCGCACCCCAACCAGCGCCTACGGCTTGGGGGGCGGAGGGAGGGCGGTGCTCAACACCCAGCAGCGCGGGGCCTGGCCGGCAGAGGGTGCTGGGGACGAAGTTTGCGATGGGAAGGCCTTCAAGGAGTTCCTATTGGTGGTTCTCGCCTACTTATCCTTCTACCCAGTCAGACATTGATATCACAATTCTAGTGAAAAAAAAATTTGGTCTCCATGTGGGAATTAATCTTACTGCGGCTTAACACCCTTCTCTACAGAACAGGGACAAAGGCAGCCATCTCATAGAGCTGTTTTGGGAAGTCAATAAGATAGCACGTGAAGAATGCCTGGCACAAGTACATATTCAATAAGTTAACAGTTTTCATTGGTATTCTGATGCCTAACAGTTAAGGACTCAGACCATGACTTTTTTTTTTTTTTTTTTTTCCGGGGATCCTAGTTCCCCGACCAGGGATTGAACCTGGGCCCTCTGCAATGAAAGTGTGGAGTCCTAACCACTGGACCGCCAGGGAATTCCCCAGACCATGATTTTTTGATGAACGGCAAAGCTGACTTTACTCTAAACCCCAGTGGTTTTCAAACTTTAGCGTGCATTAGGCTCACCAAAAGAGCTTGTTAAAACAGGTTGTTGGGCTCCACCCCCAGGGGTTTTGATTCAGTAAGTTTTGAGATGGGGCTGGAGAATTTGTATTTCCAGCAAGATTCCAGGTGATGCTGAAACTAATGGTCTGGGGACAACACCCTGGGAACCTTCCATGACTCCCCAGGACCCCAGGGAAACATCCAAACTCAGTTGTTTTCCAGAGCCCTGCATAATCTCATCCCTGCTGTCCTTCCTATCCCAGGCATCTCTTCTCTCCCTCTGTAGTCCAAAGCCTAGTCACACGGAGCGACTTGAATATCCTTCATCAGGCATGCTCGCTCTCCTCCAGACTGTGCACATGCTGTAACACCCTCTGGAATGCTATTCCCTACTTTGTCACCGGCTGACCACTTTCCTCCTTTCAGGTCTTGTCTATGATATGTGAGCAGCCCCCATCCTTCCCCTGACCATGCTAGGCCATGTCTGTCTGGGAATGGGTCTTTGTTTCCCACTGCATCACAGGCTCCGTGAGGGTAGGGCCTAGGGCTTTCTCTGTCACTTGTTCCCAACTCTGTGCAACACAGCACATTATAGGTGTTCTACGTAAATGAAGAGCTGACAGGGGTCTGTGCTCCCCACCCCCCCAACCCATCCCCACAGACCAGGGAGGGTGACTTCATCTGAGGGAAGAAATCCAGCAGCTGTGTACCTGAGCCCTTCTAGACTCACAGAGGCAGAGAGACTGGGATGTCCTCATGGCACCCCCCCCCCACTCAGGAATATAGCCCCACCAAGGGGAGGGCCTCTGTTACCTTGATGCACAAGGCACACCCTACAGCATCACTTATGCCAGCAAAAGACTGGCAGCCACCCACATGTCCGTTAATGAAACGTGGAAATAATTTATGGGATGTGGGTCCTAGAGGAGGCACCACAGACATAAAAAAGGATAGGAGACCTACTTGTGTGCGTCTGGAATGATCTCCGAATGACACTGGGTTGGTGAAAAAAGCAAGGTGCAGAAAAGAGAATATTAGAAAAGCATATAAAATCATACATGTATATATGAAACATATAATATGAAAAAGGTGCAGAAATGAGAATAACCATTAGCTGACATTTTATTGAGCACCAGACACTGTTCTAAGAGCTTTACAGTATTAAATTGCTTAATTCTCCAACAAGTCCATGAGGTAGGTGCTGTTATCATACCATTTCACAGATTGGCAAACTCAGGCACAGGAAGGTGAAATCACTTGCCCAAAACCACAGAGCCTAGAAGTGACAGAGTTCAGATTTATACCCAGGGACTTTGCCTCCAGAGTCTGTGATTGTAACCACCTCACTGTACTAGGCACTACTTACGTAGAGTGAAAGAAAAAAATTAAAACACACATATACACACACATGTATATAGCTGGTACATGCCTGGAAGGAGACCTGAGAAATCTGTCAACACAGCCCAAGTCCAGGAGAAAGACTTACTTTTCACTGTACAGTCTTTTCTACTTTTTCCATTTTTAAGCATGTGCTTTTTTTTTTTTTTTTTTTAATATCTTGAACTGAGCAGGGCCTGATTTCTTTTTCTGGGGGAATTTGGAAGGAGAAGTGGTGAGGAGCAGAAGTGGTGAGGAGATCACACAGGCACCTCCTCCAAGCAACTGCCTTCCACCCAGCTAGTGACTTTAGCAGCAGGGTCAACGACCATGCTGAGGAGCCAGGAAGGCTGAGAGACTGAGAAAGAGCTAGACAGTGGGTGTTTCTGAGCCTCCGTGGGACAAGGTGACCAACCAAAACCTTGTCCAAATCCCAGTTTTGCATTTCCTGTGTGACCTTGGGTAAGTTATTTAACCTCTCTGGGCCTCCTTTCCTCATCTGCAATATAGAGAATGTACCTGACTCACAGAGTTGTTGAGAGGGTTAAATAAATTCTTGTGTATCAAGGGCTTGGAACAATGCCTGGCACATAGTAAATCCTATATAAGTGTTTTCTATCACTGTTATTAAAACCATTTTGTGTGACTTCTTAGCATCATTTGACAATGTTGCCTTCTCCCTCCTTAAAATTCTCTCATCTCTTACCAATACTCCCCACCCTCCTGGTTTTCCTACTCCTCTCTAGAACTCCTTTTCTGTCTCCTTTGTAAGCTCTTCTCTCTGGTAGGAGGGCATTGCTTGAAGGGTCACTGCTCACCATATGGGGCTGTTATGTTAATTAGAAAAAGAAGTCCCCTTTGGGCATATTCAGCCATGAACTTCAGCCCCTATTTGTTTCCACCCTAACAGCCAGGCATCCCTTATGTAGGTCCCAACCTGCATAATTGTACATCACTGCCTTGGCTGATTAGTTTATTGATGTCTGCCCATTCTCCCAACTTTCTGCCTTTCTAATAGAAGCCCAATTTTGTTCAAGTATTCACCAGCCTGCAAACTAAAACCTCAGCCCCAGCCTCAGACCTGGATGGCAGGGGAAATCCTGAGGAATCCAAGCTAATCATGGTGATGCCATCACTCTGGCCAATGACTGGCTCAGGATGTGCATGTGAGCCAATTTTGGCCAATGAGATGGAAGAGGAAGGCTGCTGGGAGACACTGGCAAAAGGTTTCCTTGTTTCCAAAAAGGCACCATGGGAAGAGATGCCCCCCCACTGCCCCCCGCCAACTTCCTGTCCTAAAAATTAACATGTCTGATTGTGACGCCTGGACCTGTGGCAGCCACTCTGGTGCCATGAGGAGAGCCCATGTGGGAGCCAAGCCTTCAGCTGAGGGTAACAGAGCAGAGAGAGAGGGAACCTGGGGCCACAAGACCCTCTTGGAGCTGTGGATTGTATCATGCCTGGAGCTGTCCCCAACTCTGGTGATGTACAATATACAACCATCTCATCGTTTCAGCCAGTGCCAGTCAGGATTTGGTTACTTGCAACCCAAATCTTTCCTTACTGATATAAATATATAAATACCCTAAGGCTGATTTCTCAAGGCTGGTCTTCTCTCTTCATTTCCACCCAGGGCTGTCATACCCACCTTCATGGCCTTGGTTTCCTCATCTGTCTCCAGCCTCAACCACCCACTAAGCCCTTGCCCTGAGGGTCCTGTAACCTCCTGATGCCTTCTCCTGTGTGTCCCGTTAGCCCTTCACAGCCACCATGTTCCAAACAAGCCTCAGCATCTCCCTTCAAATCTGTTCTTTCTCCCAGGCTCCCACCTCAGGGGCAGCTGACCAACCTTGGACCTTTCTCTGGCCTTATCCCTCGCAAGTCTGTAAGGCTTATGGCCTGTCCACTTGGCCTTCTGAGCATCCCTTGACTCGCCCCCTCCTCCCCTTCCCTTGGCCCTACCCAGTCCCATTGTCTCCTGCTTTGTTCCTGCCCCAACCTCCCCTGGGCACCCGGCGTCAGTGTCCCCCTGCACACAGCAGCTAAAACCCAAACCTAACCATGGCCCTCTCCTGCTCAAAACCCTTCCATGGCTCTCTAGTGCCCTCAAGAAAGAAGCCAAGTTCCCAAGATGGTCCTTTAAGGATGCTTACGATATGCCCATGTCCACTGATAATATTATCATTATCTACCTCATATGTAAAGTACCCAGAACAGGGCCCGGCCAAAGAAAGCATCACAGAATAACATGGCAGGCTCTGTGAAATCACCTTTTGAAGTAACTATTGTTATTGCCATTTTACTGATGAGGAAACCAAGAATCACAAAGGCAAAGTGACCACCCAAGGACACAGGCAGGACACAGCTGAGTTGGGATTTGAGCCCAAGCAGGCTGGCTCCAGAGCCCAGTGCACCTAATGTAATTAGTCCTTGGTAAACGGGAACAGCTGTTACAATGGTGTCTCAGGAAGAGCAGTGCCTTAGCTTCCTGCCTGCCAGGCTGCTGAAGAAGATTCTATCACACAAGCCTACCCCAGGAGTCTCCGAATGTGTCTTGCTCCCTGGACACACTTGAGGAAAATGAGTCAGGTACACCTTCTTCCCCAGACTACTCCTCAGATTTCAGGTCTGAGTTCAGTTGCCCCTTCCTCCAGGAAGCCCTCCCTGACCTTCCAGGCTGGATTGGGTACATTCCTTGTGCTCCCTCCACCCCAGCCCTGACCACTCTGCCCACCCCCACCCTCACCCCCCCCACTGAAGTCCTGCCTGTTATGGACTGTCACTGTGTGGGACAGGTCTGTCTACCTTACAGGATGGCAAGCCCCATGAGAGCAGGGCCCAGACCATCTGAAACACTACTATGTCCCTAGCACTGCCCAGCATGCGTTGGCACAGAGGAGGGAGTTTTGAATGAGTGAATATACTCTTTCCACTTGACAGATGAGGAGATCAAGGCTCTGAGAGGGCCGGTCACTTGGCCAAAGTGGAGTGACTGATCAAGCACCTGAAATGAAGTCTGAGCCCAGAGCCTGGGAGAATCAGCAGGTGGTGAGTGGCAGATGGCGTGAGTAAAAGAATGAGAAACAAAGAGACGGTGAGAGGGAAAGACAGAGACGGTGAGAAAGCCAGGGAAGCACAGAGTGTGCAGGGAGGCGAGAGGAGGGGCAGGGGAAACAAGGCAACGCTGGTCCCTGGATCCGGCTGGTGCTCAGGCAGGTAAGACAAAGGACAGACGGGTAGCGGAGGCAGGGCCTCGGGAACACTGGCATGTGCCTGTGGACGTGCTAGTCTGTCAGTCCAGCCCCTTGGGCCCCTCAGCCGCAGGCCAGGTCCGCAGCCTCGCGGCGCCTGCCCCAGCTACCTGGGGATGGAGGCGTAGTCAGTGTGCAAGCCGGCGGTGAATTGCTGGTGTGGCTCCGGCTGGGGGCCCAGAATGTCCACCTGATCGTCCCCATCCTCGTCGAAGCTGGTAGGGCATGGACTGGGCAGCAGGATGAGCTCTGTGAGGCCATGAAGGTCAGACACACGGCGGAAAGTCTGCAGCACGAGCACCATGGCGACCAGGCCCAGGAAGAGGTAGACTGCGGAGACGGCAGAGGGGCGATGGCTGGACTCAGACCTCCAGGTCACGGCCGTGGGGCTACAGGACCCCCCAGGATGGGGCTGTGACTTTCAACTCCCCCCGGGGTTGGGGCCAGGTCCCCCTCAGACCCGGCCCTCGGTCCCCGGCCAGCCACCCCACTCACCTGTGACCAGCACCTTGTAGAGGGCCCGGTAGGGCTGGCCGAGGGCCTCTCCAGGCACATAGTCACCCAGGCCAATGGTGGACAGAGAGATGAAGCAGAAGTAGAAGGCGTCCAGGAAGCTCCAGGCCTCCTCAAGGTGGGCAAAGACGGCGGCCGGCACCAGGAAGCAGATGGTCACCACGACCGCCAGCAGGGCCCCCAGGTGCCAGCGGGCCGCCTGCGGGGGGTGGCAGCCCCAGCGCCGGCTCAGCCAGGACAGGGGCGCGTGGGTGAGCAGCGACAGGCGCTGGGCCGAGGCGGTCAGCAGCAGCATGGTGGCCGGCACGCCCAGGAGCGCAAAGGCAATGCAGAAGGCCTTGCCCCCGTCGGTCAGTGGCGTCGTGTGCCCGTAGCCTGTGGGAGTGAGGGGGAATTCCTTCTGCCCACTCGGCGTCCACTCCGGGGTCTGTGGCCACTCTAAACCAAGGACTAATTTCACTCTCGAACCCACCTCTCCTAGAGTCTCTCATCTCCAGTGATGGCACCTCCACCCTTCCTGCCGTTCAGGCCAAGAGCCTGGTGTCGTCCTCGACTCCCTTGTCGCTCACACCCACTTTCTGTCTGTTGTCTCAACCTTCAGACAGATCCAAAACCCACCCGCTCGCCCCACTCCAGCCCACGGCTCCATCCTGGTCCTGTCTACCCGGCAGCCTCCTGCCTGGTCTCCCTTCTCCCCTCACGCAGCCAGAGGGTCCCTGTGAACACGTGAGTCAGGTCATGTCCCTCCCCTGTTCAGAGTCCCCCTGTGGCTCCATCTCACTCAGGTAAAAGGACAAAGTCCTTATGGTGACCCACGGGGCACCACACAATCCAGGGCAGCACGCTCCCACCTCAGGGCCTTTGCACTGGCTGTTCTTTCCTAGTGGAACACTCTTCCCCCACGTATCCACATGGCTCCCTTCCTCCCCTCCTTCAGGTCTGCTCAAATGTCACCTTCTCAGTGACACCCTCACCACTTTAAATTGTTACACCTTCCTACCCAACTCTTCTTTTTAGTTTGTTTTCATAGCACTGAACACCTTCTAGCATACTATATGGTTTATTTATTTGGTTACTGTCTGTCTCCCCACAGGGTGCCAGCTCCAGGAGGGCAGGAGCTTCTGTCTGTTTTGTTCACTACTGTAGCCCTGGTATCTGGCATAGAGTGGGCACTTGATCGATAGTCAAAATAATGAACAAAGGGTGCAGGCTTTACCTTGGCTCAAAGCCTCAGTTTCCTCTACTCTAAAATGGGTGTGACAAGCCCCACTGTGCTCCCGGAGACCATGGGAACACAGGAAGGCCAGGGTGGGTGTGAGTTCTGCAAACAGAAACACGATAAAGGGGAATTCAGGTGTGGGTGAAACTGGATCACTTTGGCAATGTGTAATTTAAAATCTCTTTTGATTTCCCAAATAAAGCAAACCAAAGGGTCAGAGATATGACTGGAGTGGTAAGGGGCCTGGTTTATGTTGACAGTAAAATGTCTTGCCCAAAAGACTGCAGATTCTGCCCTGTGACCCGTAAGAAAGTGTGGAAGCATTGCACATACGAGCAGGCTTTCCCCTGAGCCCGTCTTCCACACAAAAGGATCCCCTGGCTTTTATATACTCAAAGGAACTGAAAGCAGAAGCTTGAAGAGATACCTGTACACCCATGTTCACAGCAGCATTCTTCATAATAGCCAAAAGGTGGAAACAACCCTAGTGTCCATAGATGGATGAACAGATCAACAAAATGTAAATACAAACAATGGAATATTATTCAGCCTTTTGAAGGAAGGAAATTCTGACACATGCTGCAACATGGATGAAGCTTGAGGATATTATGCTAAGTGAAACAAGTCAGTCACGATGTCAGGGACATCGGTTCGAGCCCTGGTCTGGGAAGATCCCACGTGCCGTGGAGCAACTAAGCCTGTACGCCACAACTACTGAACCTGCGCTCCAGAGCCCACGAGCCACAACTACTGAGCCCGCGTGCCACAACTACTGAAGCCCGCGTGCCTAGAGCCCGTGCTCTGCAACAAGAGAAGCCACAGCAATGAGAAGCCCGCGCACCACAACAGAGTAGCCCCTGCTCGCCACAACTAGAGAAAGCCCGTGCACAGCAACAAAGACCCAACACAGCCAAAAAAAAAAAAAGAAGGTAGAACGATGGTTGCCAGTAGCTGAGGAGAGGGGCAAATGGGGAGTTAGTATATAAGGGTATAGATTCAGTTTTGCGCGATAAGAAGAGTTCTGGAGATGGATGGTGGTGATAGTTGCACAACAATATGAATGTACCTAATACCACTGAACTGTACACTTAAAAATGGTTAAGGTAGTAAATTTTATGTTATGCGTATTTTGTCACAATAAAAAAAAAAAAACTAGGGAAAAATAAAGGATCCTCTAGTTCTTGCTGGACAGGTGGCCACCTGTAATAAAGACATTCCCTCCTCCAGTGCAGCTAGGTGTGGCTCTGGAATAATTTATGGCCAATGAGGTATATATGAAAGAAGCAAGCAACTTCCAGGAAGTGTCCTTAGAGAAAGGGAGATGCCTATCTTCCTTCTTTCCTCCCTCCTCCTGCTGCCTGGAACACAGATATGAAGGCTGGAGGTGAGCAGCCATCTGGGACCGTGAGATGAGCTTGGGAATGGAAACCGTGCCCAGGAGTTATGAAGGAACATGAAGGTCTCTGACCATGCAGCACCATTCTGGTCTTGGACTGACTCCCTTGAATGTGAGCAAGAAATAAACTTCCATCTTACTTAAGCAGCTGTTATTTGAGGTTTATCACTTATGGCTCCAAGCTTCATTAATACAAGGCTTTTGATAGAGAAACTCCAGCAGCCTAGCTGAAATGACAGGTTTGCAGATGACACGAAATCCTTATAAACAGAAAAATCATAGAGTTAGAATAGAATGGGGGCTGTGAGCCTCAACTTGCTACCTCCAAGAGCCAAGTCCAAATCGGTGCTTTGTTATTTGGTCCCTGCATCACCTTGGCCAAGTGACTTTTCCTCTCTGAGCCTCAGTTTCCTCAGAGTACTGCAAAATGGCCTCATAAACAATGCCTTCCTCAAATGCAGGTTGGGAAAGGGTGTAGCACCTAGCACGGGCATAGAAAGAGTTAGCATGACTGTAATGCTCGCTCCCTCCCCCCATTCCCAGTTGCAGGTGAGCCCGACTCCTCCACCCCTGGCCTCAATCATAGCAAGGCTGCCTGGACCAGCTCCAGGCCCCAGGTCTTCCTCAGAAGACTAGGGCCTATGACAAGACCCCTCAGAAAACTAGGGCCTATGACAAGACCAGGGACGCTGTGGGAGAGGTCTCTCTGAATGACGTATGGTCTTCCATTTCTCCAGATACATTCAGGGCTCCCGGCTTCACCAGCAACAATAATAATAACTGAGGCTCTGTCAATCTCAGTTATTATTACCGGCACTTCACATAGACACAGACTCCCACCTTGACCAAATTTTAGTCAGGCTCCTCTGAGCCCTCTTCCTTTTTTTTTTTGGCTGTGCCGCGCGGCATGTGGGATCTTAGTTCCCTGACCAGGGATCGAACCTGCGCCCCCTGCATTGGAAGTGCAGAGTCTAAACCACTGGACCACCAGGGAAGTCCTGAGCCCTCTTCTTGACTAAGCCCAGTGTTAGCAGGACTCCTCAGTTGGTTTAGGGAGAATCCCCCCATTCTTGATATCTGATCAAATTCCTCACCATCCACCACTGATATCGAAGTCCTTGGCCAGTCTTTAGCAAGAATCCTATTAAGCCAGTTTAGCAAGAATCCCCCTACCTTCCATGTCTCCTCTTAGTAATTTTCCATCCACTGACCCCTTCACTTTGCTCTCAGCTCTAAATCTCCAGCTGTCTTTGCTATATTCGGAATTGAGTTCAGTCTCTCTCCCCTGCTGCAATAACCTACCATTTTTAACGAATGTCAGAATAACTTTTTTTTTTTTTACAATATACATACATCACCCTCCTTCATTCATGCAAGCCTAAGAGGTAGTGTGGTGTGTTGGTTAACAGCATGGGACTCTGAGGCCTGACAGCCTCAGTTCAAAACCGCACGCTACACTTCCTACCTGTGTGGCCTTGGGCAAGTTGTCCAACCTCTCTGGGCCTCAGTTTCTATTGCTAAAAAATAGAACCACTAATGGTACCTGCCTCACAAGGCTTATTGTACTGAGTGAGTTAAAGTCCGTATGTGGTTAAGTCCTCTACCAGGTATTGCTATTACTGTGAAGTAGGGAGTGTTATTATCCCCATTTTACAGATGAGGGAGGACACTGACGACTAGAGATCACCCAGACGGTGCCTGCCTTGAGTTTGGCTTCTTCACCTGTCTTGCCTGGGACAACTTCTCAGAAGCCAGGATCTGAGAGGAGGCAGAGGGAGAGTGAAGCCGGGAAGCAGGTCGGGCAGGCCCAGCCAGCAACTGGGAAGAGTCTGTGAGAAGCATCCAGCCCTGCTGCCCGGGGCCTTGGTTTGCTGATCCACACAACAATGACAGGGCACAAAAGGCAAAGGCTGCCTGCTATTGCCAGCAGGGAAGGGGAGTTAGGAGTCTGGGCTAGCTGGGCCCCAGCCACCTCCCCTATCCAAATCCTAGCAAAGAGGCAAAGAGGAAGTTTGGGGGCTGGGGAGGGGCTGTGGGAGGACCAGCAGAGCCTGACAACAAAGGGATTTTCCAGGTCTGAGGGGCCCCGAGGTGAGGGATTTCCCGGGTAGGGCTGGGAGGGGGTGTCAGTCCCACCTGAGGCTGTAGGGATCCAGAGAAGGGGATCTGTGGGGTCCAGTCAGTAATCTGAAATCAGAGGCCAGTGTCCTGGTTTGAAAAGAATCCTGGTTTGGGGCTGGGGTCCTGGGTCCAGAGGAAGAAGGGGGACAGGCACCAGTGGGGGTGTTTTCTGGATCACAAATGGGATTGGGAGGGGAATCCTCAGGCAGAGGGGGCTTCTGAGCCCAAGGATGCCTGAGGGGACATGATGGGGGTAGACAATGCTACGGGGATGATGGGGGGGGGGTGTCTCAGGTCCTGGCTGAGAGTGTCAAGGGTGGAAAGTGGTAATGGTCTTGAGTGGACAGTGGTGGTGGGGGGGTCTGGGGCACAGAGAGCCTGGAGTGTCCTTGATGGAGGGAGAACTTCAGGTCCAAAGCAGACTACAGCAGGGTTGGGGTGGAGAGAAAGGTCCCAGCTGTGGGTCTGGAGGAGACTGAAGGGGTCCCAGGTCCCCAGGAGGTTCCCTTTCTTGGGAAATTCAGGTTGGGCAGGGGGTCTCGGGGGAGGGGTAGCAGGTGCAGAGAGCCGACTCCCTGGGCTGGCATCCTGGGGAGGGGGGCGATTCTGCTCTCAGGGGCAGCGTGTGTGGAGGGCGCTGGGGTCCCAGGTGGTTCTGGGGTTCTTACGAGGGGTGTCAGGGTCCAGAGAGTGGTGAGAGTCTCAGCTAGGGGTCCTCAGGTTCAAAGAGGTCTGCAAAGAATTTCCTGGTGGGCCAGTGGTTAGGACTCCGCACTTCCACTGCAGGGGGCATGGGTTTGTGTTCAGGGAACTAAGATCCCGCATGCCTTGCGGTGGCCAACATAAATAAACAAAGGGGTCCCCATGGGGAGTCCCTGGCTTGGAAAACAGTAGGGGTTTTTGCTGGTGCCGTTTTGGGACTGGAGGGGTGGGAGTCCTGGCTAGGGAGCTTCTGGATGGAAAGTCAGCGGCCCTTCCTGGAAGGTGCTCTAGTTCTCTCACACACTTGCATAGCTGGGGGCTGCTGAATTGGAAGTCCCACGTTCAGAGGGAACACGGGTGTCCCTATTGGGAGGAAAACCCTGCATTGAGGGCTCCTCAATACAAAGATGTTAAGATGGAATGGGATATGTGAAGAGGGGCCCTGTGTCTGGAGTCAGGGCTACCTGCAGGGGAGTATGAGGGTGGGGGTGGTCCTTGGTCAGGAGGAGGGCAGGGCCCCTTGCTGGGGAGTGGTCTAGGTCCAGAGGGGTAGAAGTCTGAGATAGGGGCCCCAGGTTCTGGCTGAGGGATGTCTACTGGCAGTAAGGTCTTTAGGAATAGCACCTGGAGAGGGTCTGGAGATTCAGGGTCCTCACTGGGGCACCAGGGTCAGCAGGAGATTGGGATAAGGCTTCCCAAGGGGCAACCCAGAAGGACGTATCTGGAGAACCAGGAGACAGTGTTGGAGGGGATGGTGGTCTGAGCCAGAGAGAGCTGGCTCAGCATGGCTGAGGTCCCAGTCCAGATGGGGCGAGGGTCTCAGGCAGAGGGTCCGGGGTTCTCGCAGGAGGTCTCTGAGGGTAGTTCTAGGCCCAGAGGGGACTGGACAGACCCGGGTCTCCAAGAGAGTTAAGGCAGAGGAATGAGGTCCCAGATGCTCGCCGGAAGGTACTCTGAGGGTGGCTCTGGTCCCCGAGGGAACTGGTGGATTTCCTACTGGGAGGAAAGGCATGGATGGGGGCTCCCCAAGGTGGAGGAGCCCATGAGTGTGGGTCCCAGGTCCTCGTTGGGGGGTTTTGAGGGGATCCTGGGCTCAGAGTAGATCGGGAATGATCCCCCGGGATCAGGGTATTTCGTGGCGGCTCCTGGGTCCCTAGGGAAGCGGGGGCGAGGGGGGTCCCGGGTCGGGGGCTCGGGGCGGCGCTCACGTACCCACGGTGGTGACCAGCGTGCTGGCGAAGAAGAGCGCCGAGGCGAAGTCCCAGGCGGGGTCCGAGGCGTTGGCTGACCCCGAGGCGTTGGCGAGCGCTGCGCGCCCCAGCCGTCCGGCCGCCAGCATCCGCTCCACGAAGGCGTCCAGGGCGGGGGCAGCCACACACGGGCTGCGCTGCAGCAGCTGCTGGCGCAGAGTCTGCAGCTCAGCTCGGAGGCGGTCTTCGTGCGGCCGCTCCAGCCGCGCCACCAGTAGCGCGCCCAGCACCAGGTAAGCGATGTACGCCGCCAGGGCGCCCGCCAGGAGCGCTCCCCGCCGCATGGCGCAGCCAGCCGGCCCGCCAAGCTCCCGGCCGCCCCGCTGACGTGGCCCCTGACTCCCGACCGCCAGGCGCCCAGCTTCAGTTCCGGGAGTGCTTGACGCGCGGCCCCCGGCGCCCCAAAGAGGAAGAAGAGGAAAAAGGGGAGGGGCGGGGGTGGAGGAGACTGAGGCACGCCCCACCGCCAGGTGTGAGGACCGAGAGGGAGGAGCCCGGCGCTCCCGGACCCAGGAGACCGGAGGGATGCTTGGGTTAGGGGTATTCTTCCTTTCCTCCCCCGTCCTTCCTTTGCTTCCTCCCCGGAGCCGCGGCTCCCTACGCCAGAGAGAATCCTAAGTCTCTTTTCGGCTCGCGGACCGAGGAGTCGCTCCCCGACTCCTTAGGGCCATCGCTCAAGGCTGCGAATGTTGTGCGCCGCACCGGGGCGCGTGGCTGAGGGGACAAGGGGACAAACTGAAATCCAGCCCTCGCTCCACGCGCCAGGTCGTGCGTTCTGGAGTGGGGCTGCGTCCACCTGGAGAGAACCCCTGTCTAACTCACAAAGGGGGACACCACAGGGCCAGGTGTCACCTGTGCCCTCACGGACTGAGGATCCTTAGCTATTCACCAAATCTTTGCTCAGCCCTCACTTTGTGCCCAGCGCTTTGCTGGGTGATGCTGGGGACACGCAGTGACCAAGACAGTCCCTGGGCCCTGCCCTCGGGTGGGGGGGCTCCCCGCACTTCAACAGAGTGACAGCCCAGAGGGTCAGGGCTGTGATAAGGGAAGCACAGGCAGAGTGACAGGGGCTGGGATGGTGAAGCCTAGAGGACTGTGCAGCCAGGAGTCATAACTGAGAGACTAGAACAGTCTTCAAGGTCCCCAGAAAAGACAGTGTCTCAGAGGAGGAAAGGGAAAGCCACAGTGACACGGTCACTTGCTGACATCCTTCCGGAGTGCTATCACTCCCCAGAAGTCACTTCTACCATTATCTTTGCCTGAGATAACTGGAGGAGACTGAGGGACAGAAAAGGGGAGGCTGAGGGGGAGACAGGGTTAGATAAAGGGGGAGACGGAGGGCAGAGACAGGAGAGACTAAGGTAGCTTAATGTTCAGGGCTCCTCACTTGCAGGTGTGCCTGTGTGTGCTCACTTGCTGGGGGTTATAATGTTTTTTGGCAAACCAGGGAAACCAGGTTGCAACACAGGAGCATTTTTATGACTTTCTGGGAAAATGTCTAAAGATGTTGTTAAAGAGAAAACCACAGACCCCAAATGGCGTCACTCGTGCTAAAGCCCATGATACCAAACCTAGATTTTAACATCTGACCTAACTGCAATTTTGTCCTTCCCCAGGAAGGTAATCTTAATCGGCCAGTCTGGAATTTCCTGGTCAGCACCAGCGAGGTAATCTGTCATGTGGGACCTCACCATTTCTACATTCCCCACGCCCCCACCCCTACCCCCCTACCCCCGCAAAGGAAGAAGAGGTATTCTATAAGATAGATTCTCACCCTCCCCCCAAAAGAAGGTGACCTGGCCTGAAATAATTCTTTCTTTTCTCTTGCTAATAACTTCCTTGCCTCCTTCTATAAAAAAACCTCCATTTTGTACAACTCCTTCAAGCTCCGTTCTATTTACTAGATGGGATGTTGCCGGATTCATAAATTTTTGAATAAATCCCATAGGTCTTCAAATTTACTCGGTTTAGTAAAGCAACTATACCCCAATAAAAAATTAATTTAAGAAATTTTACTCGGTTTAGTTTGGGGTTTTTTGGTTTGTTTTGTTTGTGGGGTTTTTTTTTTTTTTGGTTTTTTTTGGCCGCATCACGCTGGCATGTGGGATCTTAGTTCCCCAACTAGGGATGGAACCCACGCCCCCTGCAGTGGAAGCGCGGAGGCTTAACCACTGGACCGCCAAGGAAGTCCCTAACTTTGTTTTTTAACAATACGTCTTGAGGAAAGACACCTGGTTCTTCCCACCTAACTTGTTGGATATCCTTTTCTCCCTCTAAATAATCACTTTAATACCTAAAGTTTGCCAAAACTGTATAAGCGCTAGGGCCCGCACAACTCCGCTTAGCCCCTGGGGAACACTAACGGGTCTCTCCTCTCCTGCTCCACACCCTTCTCTCGCTCCCCAGTGTTCTCAAGAGCCAAATTGAGCGTTTGTCTATAGAGAACTCCATTTCCCATCGCCCTCTTCGCTCGACACCTACATTTCCCATCATGCACGACACCGCCTACTCCTTCGATTGTTCCGGGCTCCGCCCTCCTCGCCCTGCAGGCCTGACTCTCACCTAACGTCACCGGCCTCCAGTCCTCCCCTCTTACCCGCCAGCTTGTCTGGGCCTCCGTGTGGGGGCGTGGCGTCTGCGCGATCGTGACGCCCATTGGCTGTCGTGTGGCCGGTGAGGCGTGGCTACGGGAGCCGGGCGGGCACATTTCGAACCGTGGCTGGGGCTGCGGTGGCGGCGGCGGCAGGGAAAAATGCACCCGGCAGGCTTGGCGGCGGCGGGGACGCCCCGGCAGCGTAAGTGGCGTACGTGGCCGACCGAGGAGATAGGGAGGGCGGGGCGTGGCGGGGGCCGCCTCGGCGGTTGGCGAGGTCGCCGCAGGTCGGAGGTCACGAGGTCAGGGATCTGGAGCTACGAGGTGTGCACAGCGCAGGGATGCCAGGTCCAGGTAGGGGGCGCATTGGACTCGATTCTTCTTTTCTTTAGGAAATTCCTTTAGAAGAAAACAAGTTTGGGCAGGATATTGTGTGATGTGCGGAAAAACGCGACTTTCATTCATTTTCAGTTAGCCGTCTGTCCTCTCCCCACCCTTCCGTGGCCTTGGGCTGTTGCCCACGCACCTTAGGACGGTGTTCATAGCCCTGCGTGATCGCAGAGGGCCGTGTTTACCCCTCATTTAAGATTTGAACCTGTGTTTATTGTGCTGTTAATCCCCTTTTCCCATGTCTGTGAATTTGTATCTCTCTTTAAATTCCTCTTCATCTTCGGGAGTGTGCGTGTGTCTCATTTATTCATTCAGCATATCTTACTTCAGCTCCCTTGTGCCAGGCCCTGTGCTGCAATTTGGGTACCCAGTAGTAACCAGCAACTTGGCAACTTACAGCTCAGAGTTTAGTGGGAAGACAGACACTAAACTTGGAAGCAAACTAGGCAGCAGGATAATTTCGGGAGAGATTAGGACTGTAAAGAGAATAAGCCGGAAACTGACTAGGGGTTGAGGAGGCCTTAAGACATGATGCATGCATTCCTCCCTCAACCTTTGTAAGATGCCTGACTGGCCCTGTGGTAGGCGATGCTGGGGATACAGCCGTGCCCATCAGTCCTGGTTCCTGTCTTCATGGAACTTACCAGTACAGAGCAGAAGACAGTGACAGTCTAGCGTGATGGAGCTGTGATAAGAGAAGAGCAGGCAGAGGGGTCGGGGCTGGGATGGGGGAAGCACAATCAGAGTGGTTATGGCTGGGCTGGAGGTGTTGTGTTAGCCCAGATTAGGAAACATGACCCAGCCCAGCCGTGTCAGTGAAGCTTCCTGGAAGAGGTAACATCGAATGATGAGGAATTAGCCCGGGGAAGGGGATTTATGGTGCGTGGGAAAAGCGTGGGAGGCCTGTGCTGAGTAAGCAAGTAGACAAATGAACATAGATTCAGAAATTGTGACAAGTACTTGGAAGAGAAAAAAGAACCACTGGATATTATGAGAAAGAACAGTGTGGGGCTAGTGCTTTATATTGAGGAGTAAGGAAGGTCTCTCTGAGAAGGAATCTTTTGAGCTGAGGCCTGAGTGCTGTATTGGCAGGTGTTAATTGTGGGAAGGTGTTCCAAGGTGATAGCACTGTATGTTCAAAAGCCTGAGGGGGCGAGGAGCTTGGCAGGGTCAGGGCCCGAGAGGAGGAGGCCCTTGTGACTGGTAGAGTGAGTCCCAGGAGAGGTAGCAAACCAGGGTGGTTGGCAGGGCTGGGTCATGCAGGGCCTCCTAGGCATTTGGATTTTATTCTCAGCGCAGTGGGCACCGATCTTAGGCAGAGGGCATGAAATATTCTCTTTTACATTTAAAAAGATCATTCTGGCTGCTGACTGGAAAGGAAGTTGTTGGGGCTAAGAATGAACAGGGGAAGCTGGTAGGAGGACATTTAAGTCAGGTGCAAGATGACAGAGTCTGAAAAGGGAGGGTAACATTGAGACCAAGTGGGTGAGAACTGATGTCAGAGGTAAAGGCCCTGGGGCCTTGGCAGGAAGTGGTGGCTAGAGACAGCCCAGGGCACAGGGTGGGTGGCTGTGAAAGCCATGGGTGTGGTGAGATTGCCCTAGGTGAGAGACAGAAGACAAGGGTAAGGGTGGAAAATTGGGGCACACAATTCAGGGAGCTGGAGAGAAATCATTGATTGAGAGGGACCGATCAGAACATCAGCTCCATGAAGGCAGGCGTTTTTCCCTTTTGGTTCACTGCTGTATCCACCTCGCGCGCAGCAGAGCCTAACCCACAGAGGTGCTCAGTCGATGTTTGTGGGGCTCCGACAGGAAAGAGAAAGAGGTAGTACAGTGTCTCAGAAGCCAAGAGAGCAGAGAGTTGGAGGTTGGCATTTGGAGCAAGGGCCTCAGTGCTGCCGAGGAGCTTGAGTCTGAGGAGAGTGGAATAACAGCCTTGGCCTGGTAGTGCAGAGGGATTTAGGGGACCGGTGAGAGCAGAACCCCAAATGCCAAGGGCTGAGGGGGCGACAAAGAGGGAGGAAGTGCTTACACTAAAGCTTTCAGGAAGCCAGCCCTTTGGCCAGAAGTGGGAGAGGGAAAAGAGAAGTGGTGCTTGGGGACAAGTGGGCCAGGGCCAGTGCTGCTTGCTCTGGGATAGAGGACTACCTGGGTCTGTTTTCAGGCTACAAATAATGAAGAGGAAGAGTCGAGGGGCTAGTTATTAATAATAGGTGACAGGATGGACCACTTTTTAATGGGTCAGGCCAGGGGCTGAGGAGTTTATGTCACTTTGCCCTGGAGTGTTGACACCATCCTGCAGAGGAGAAAATTGAGGTGCAGAGAAAGTCATGACATGGATTATGTGATTCCTCTCCCGCATCCCATTGTAATCCTACCACCCTTTTCCCACTGTGGCACCTGGCACAGAGGAAGAGCTCCGTAAATGTTTGCTGCGGTGGCATGGCTTATTGGTCAGGGTGCTGGAGCCCGAGTGCTGGGTTCAAATCTGCCCTCTCCATATTCCCCATCTCAGTAGGCAGCACTCCCATCCACTCGATCACTCAGACCAGAATCTGGGAAGAAGTGTGGATTCCTTCATCTTCCTTACCCTACCGCAGCCAAGCACACCTCCAGCAATCCTGCCTCTCCTACCTCCAAAATTCGCCAGAAGCAGCCCCTCCCCTTCTCACCCCACCCCTGCCTGCCCCATCCTGCTCTCCCCCCTGGACCACCTCAGCAGCTTCCTCCCCCCTCCTCTCCTCTCCCCTCCCCTCCTCTCCCCTCATCTTGTCCCCGCCTTCCCAGTCTGTTCCCCACATGAAGCGGAGGGATCTTTTGAAAACTTGAAACCCGGCTCTGCTTCACACCATCTGTATGACTCTGGGCAAGGGCCTGAGCCTCTTTGGGGCTCACGGTTCCCATCTGTAAAATGGGATGATAGTCTCACCAACACAAAATGGATTGTTGTGAGGATTAAGTGAGTTAATCCATAGTGTCTAGAACACGGCCTGGTGTGTGGTTTAAGTGCTCAGCTGGGGTTTAATTATTACAATATTTAACAGGGTGACCTGGGCTGGAATCCTGCTCTGTCACTCCCTTAATTTGGCCCTTTGCACAAGTCATTTAGACTGTCTGAGCCTCGGTTTCCACATCTGTAAAATGGGCATGGCCATTTATTCATTCATCAGGTTTTTATCAAGCACCTACTCTAACCCTGTTCTAGGGGCTGGGGCTTCAGCCACAAACAAGACAAAGCTCCTCACCTTGGTGGGGGGGGCTCACATTTGAGTGGGGGAGACAGACAGTGAATAAAATAAATTAAACAGCTAGTATGTCAGCTGGTACTGAGTTCTGTGGATATAAATGAAGTAGGGATGAGGGGGTGGCACCAAGGGAGATGCAGTTGTAGACAGGATGGCTGGGGAAGGCCCCACGGAGCCAAGACCTCGAGGAGAGGAGGGAGCCCTGAGGATGTCTGGGGCAAGAGCATTCAGGCAGAGGAACCGCCAGTGAAGAGGCCCTGAGGTGGGAATGTGCCTGGTGCGTTCACTGAGTACTGAGGCCAGTGTGGCTGGAGCTGGATGAGTAAGAGGGAACGTGAAGGGAGAAGGTCTGTCTAGAGACCTTGTTTGTAGGAGTCTTAGCACAGGATTCTGTGCACAGTCAACCCCAGTACATAGTAGCCGTCATCGTCGTCCTCATCATCATCATTGTTATTTGGATGGATGGATGGATGGATGGATGGCAGGCAAAGGCCGCCCAGACCTGACTAGACAACCCATCTGACAGCAAAACCAGTGCCCCACTGCGGCAGAAGTGGGAGGGAGAGCTCCTGCGAAATGAATGAGGCTCCCCACCCTTCTCCCCCTGCAGCCTCGAAGCGGAGGGTACCTGTGTCCCAGCCAGGCATGGCTGACCCCCACCAGCTTTTCGATGACACGAGTTCGGCCCAGAGCCGAGGCTACGGGGCCCAGCGGGCGCCTGGTGGCCTGGGCTACCCTACAGCCTCCGCCTCGCCCCAGGCGGCCTTCCTGGGTGATCCTGTGTCCAACATGGCCATGGCCTACGGGAGCAGCCTAGCCGCGCAGGGCAAGGAGCTGGTGGATAAGAACGTGAGTGGGCCGGGCTGGTGGGGGTGGGGGCAGGTAGGGGCCTTGGGGCCAGGGCTTCAGGTTGGCGCTCTGCCTCCCCAGATCGACCGCTTCATCCCCGTCACCAAGCTCAAGTATTACTTCGCCGTGGACACCATGTATGTGGGCAAAAAGCTGGGTCTGCTCTTCTTCCCCTACCTGCACCAGGTGAGCATCTGAGCGGGGTGGCAGCCTCTAGGCAGGGGTGGGTCAGGCTGGGGCAGGTGAGAGAGGGCCTGTAGGCGGGCCAGGAGCCCAGCTCTGCATCCTGCCTGCTCCCTCCGCTCTCCCCACAGGACTGGGAGGTGCAGTACCAGCAGGACACACCAGTGGCCCCGCGCTTTGACGTCAACGCGCCTGACCTCTACATTCCAGGTTCACCCTACCCACCACGGCCCGGTGCCCTCCTCCCTCTGGGTGGGCCTGTCTCGGGCAGAGGTTTAGGTGCCTGGAGGCCCTGGATGGTCCTTCTTCTTCTGACTAGTGTCTGTGTGTCTCCCTCTCACAGCCATGGCTTTCATCACCTACGTCTTGGTGGCTGGCCTGGCGCTGGGGACCCAGGATAGGTAAGAGAGGCCTGGAGTAGGCAGAGTGGTGTGGGGTTTGGGGGAGCTGAGGGGCAGTCAGGAAGGTCTCTTGGTTCCCCTGTCTCAGAAGAGCCCCACCGTGTTCCCAGTTAGCCCAAGACAGAGCCTGCAGGGTCACCCTCAGGGTCACCCTTGCCCCTTTCCTCTTTCCCTCCCGTGTGCAGCCCATCACCACACCCTGTGCTGGGTGACACTAAATCCATCCTTCCCCTGGCCTCTCCTAACCAGCTGCCCGGCCCCCACACACCCCCTGCACCCCGACTCCAGCAGGAAGGTCTTGGCTGAGAGGTGAGCCTGGCCATGTCCCCCCCTGCTCAGAAGCTGTCCCTAGCTCCCCTGTCCCCAGACCAAGCCCCAGCTCCTTAGCCTGGCACTGCCTGCCCCTCTCCCTCACTCTGCTGCGCCACTCTGGTCCTCTTTCTGTTTCTCCAGAGGACCTGGGTTGCCTCCCCAGGGCCTTTGCACATCAGTTCCCTTTGCTGGGGAGTGTGTTCCTCCCCTGCATCACCTGCTGAGCACCTATTCACTCATGATGTCTCCACTGCGACGTTACTTCCTCAGGGAAGCCTTGCCACCCTCCAGCCTGCGTCAGGCCCCCACCTCTCACTCATAGACCCCTGTCCATTTCCTTTGTGGCACGGAAAACAGTTGTCATTAGAGTCAATTAATTGTTGAGGCACTGGGGATATGGCAGAGACTAAGGTCCTTCTTCCCCAATCAGCTCCTTACTCCTTCAAGCCTTAGCTCAAGTGTCTGATACCCACCTCCCAACGGGGTCACACACCTCCCCTGCCCTGTGCTTCCCCCATCCCAGCCCTGACCTTTCTGGGCTGTCACTGGGAATGGGATTTCCAGGACAGGGCCCAGATCCATCTTGGTCCCTGCCGGGTCTCCAGCATGCCCCGGCCCCCCCTCCCCCCCATACAGGCTGTCCCCAGGCAGATGCTTAGGGAGGGTCTGAGGCAGCTAACTGAATGACAGAGCTTGGGTGCTGACAGGTTCTCCCCAGACCTCCTGGGGCTGCAGGCGAGCTCGGCATTGGCCTGGCTGACACTGGAGGTGCTGGCCATCCTGCTCAGCCTCTACCTTGTCACTGTCAACACAGACCTCACCACTATCGACCTGGTGGCCTTCTTGGGCTACAAATATGTTGGGTGAGTACCCCCTCCGCCTTCCCACTGCCAGCCCCCAGCCCTGGGGCTTCTTCCTCAGACCAGCCTTCCCCTCTCCCCCACAGGATGATTGGCGGGGTCCTCATGGGCCTGCTCTTTGGAAAGATTGGCTACTACCTGGTGCTGGGCTGGTGCTGTGTGTCCATCTTTGTGTTTATGGTGAGCTGGGGCTCAGGGAAGGAGGGCATTCAGGGCACAGGCCACCTGGGCAGAGTTGGGGGTCCCTGGAGGCATCCAAGCAGGGGATGTCAGGTGGGGAGTTTAGACCAGAGGCCCCACGCTGGTGAACTGAGGAGCCCTGGAGTGGCTGCCCTAGCCTGAGGGTCTGGAGAGCTTCCTGGAAGAGGGGGTGTCCAAGCGGGGTCCTGAAGGAAGAGGAGGCGCCAGCCAGGCTACTAGA
Organism: Eubalaena glacialis; assembly: GCF_028564815.1. Taxonomy (NCBI): domain Eukaryota; kingdom Metazoa; phylum Chordata; class Mammalia; order Artiodactyla; family Balaenidae; genus Eubalaena; species Eubalaena glacialis. The sequence goes on along the minus strand of NC_083733.1, from coordinate 55,663,508 downwards.
GTGGGCTCTCACCCTCACTCCACTCTCCTTGCATGATGGGCTTTCCTACTAGAATTTCCTCTAGGATGAAAAGAGTTCAGTATCCTCAAAGTAGCTTCTCTGAGAGTTCATCCAGCTGGAGTGGAGGTGCTGGTTAAGAGCACTGGGATCCACCAGGCCTGGGTTTGAACCCAGGCTTCGCTCGATCCTGGGCAGATCACTTCCTCTCTTTAAACCTGCTTTGCCTTTTGTAAAATGGAGATGATGCTAATTGCACGTCAGGGTACTGGGAGGATTCAGTGTGAGGAGCAGAGGGCAAAAACTAGTGGCTGGTGGGCCAGATCTGCCCAGATAAACTTCGACTTAGATGTCATTATTTAAAATTCTGGTGGGGGAGGGGGTGGGGGGAAAAGTTAAGAAGAAAAAGAAGGCATTTCTGGCTTGTGTTGAAAAATTGTCAAGGGTCAACACAAGCTGGTGGCGGCCAAAGGGCCAAGCCTGGCCATCCCCTCAGGTGCAGTATTCACAGTGAAGTTCCTCACCTCACTCACTTAAGAGGCCTCGCCTAGCGTTTGAGTTTGGAACCCTCACATTTTCTCCCAAGGCCTGGGAGGCGGAGCAGGTCCTCCGCGTGTGTTAGGAGGTTTGGGAGAAACCAAGGCTCCTCAAGAGCAGAGACTTGAGCGCAGCTGCCCTGTGGAGGGGTGGGGAAACTGGAGTCTGGAAGGAGGCCGGGCTCAAGAGTGAACCCCTCCCCCGCCCAGATCCGGACGCTGCGGCTGAAGATCCTGGCCGAGGCGGCGGCCGAGGGCATCCCGGTGCGTGGGGCGCGGAACCAGCTGCGCATGTACCTGACCATGGCCGTGGCGGCGGCGCAGCCCCTGCTCATGTACTGGCTCACCTTCCACCTGGTGCGGTGAGGGCGGCCCCGCGACGCCTCCAGCTGCTGCTTCCGGTGGCCACCGCGCTGCCGCCGCTCATCTCCCGGCCACCTGCCGGCCACAGGGTCCGCCCCGCCGCCCGAGTCCCTCCCTCCCCATCCTCGCCGAGGTGCTGAGATCTCCAGCTGCACAGGCCGCCCCCCAGCAGTGCGGCCACTGTTCCAGAAACAATAAACCGTAATGGGCACGGCGTGGGCAGCCTCTCCTTGGCGCGCGGTGCCCAGCAGGGGGCAGGCCCGGTCCGGGAAGGGGGATGGGGAAGGGCGGGGCGGGGACAAAAGGCAACCTGGAGGCCGAGAGAAGGTTTAATGAGCCCCGACCAGGCCCGTTAGTGGGAAGCCTCCTTCTTCTTGCCCTCCTTCTTCTTGCCCTCCTTCTTCTCCTCCTTCTTCTTCTCCTTTTTCACCTTGGGCTTCTTGACCTTGCCCGGGGCGCTTTTGTGCTGCTCGGAGCCGGCAGCGCCGGGCTGTGGGGCGAGGGCGGTGGGGGAGGGAGAGGAGAGAGAGGGTTCGCCTGTGAGACGTCGGCCCGAATTCCTGGCTGGGACTCCGCCCTCACCTGGGGCGCCGGGCACCCTCTAGAGAGGGGTAAGCCTCTTACCTTCGCCTCATTTTCTGAGTCGCTGGAGCTGCAGCTGGAATCTGAGGAGGTTCCGTGCTCGTGGCCGTGGCCGTGGCCGTGGCCGTGGTGATGCTAGTCGGAGGCATGGCAGTGAGGCCGGGGACCCCTTTCCCAGCTCCCATTCCCCCATGTCGGAGGCCCCAGACCTACCGGGGCCCTGGGGTCAGAAACACCCTCCTAAGAATGAAGTGACTTACCTTCAGGTTATCAGCTCCCTGAACTTTGGCGGGGGCGTGCTTGGGGTCTCCCACCTGGCCTGCCCCCTGGGGCTTCTTGGAGGTGGACTTCAGGGCTGCAGAGAGAAGAGAAATTGGGTGCGTTAGTGCAAGCGCAGGGGATGCCCCGTTGGAGGCAGTCCCTGGGTTTGAGTCTGGCCCCCTGTCCCTCAAGCTCCCCACTCCCCAGGAGCGCACCTGCCGACAGGTCGACCTCCATGGTGGTGAGAGAAGGTATGTCTGCAGGGCCAGAGGCAGGGGACGGACCTTGGGGAGAGGCAGTGGGCCGGCCCCGGAAGTTCTGAGGAGCCCCACCCGAGACCTTTGTTCAGAGTCCTTAGCCCTGACTCACGGCCCCTCCCCAGCACCGCCCAACTGGTCCTCTGGGAAATGGGGAGGGTGGACAGTTAACTTATGTCTCCCCCGCACCACCACCCACCCAGTGAGCCTTGGCAAGTGAGCGGTGGGTGGGGCTGGGGGAGGAATGTGTGGGCAGTTGCAGATTTGAGGGGCTAGAGCTGTTATTAGCTTCCCCTAAAAGGGTCAGGTCCTTGCTTTTGAAGAAATGAGAGGGAGGGAGGATGCCTCCCGTGCCCTCTGTTTTATGTGATAATACTGACACTCCTTGTGTACTTACTACGTGCTGGGGCCGCTGTTCCAAGGGCTTCAGATACATTAACTCACTATAACAATGCCTCTGGCTTGGTGAGAAGCAGTGTCTGAGTGAAAAGCATGAACTTGGAACCAGTCTGCTGATTGGAAGCCCATCTGTATTACTTAGTAGCAGAGGGATCTGGGGAAAGTTACTCCCCCTCTCTGGGCCTCAGTTTCCTCATCTGTAAAGGACAGCTACCATATGGAGCTCTTGTAAGAATCGAATGGATTAGTTTCCCACAACCATGCCTGCACACAGTTACAAGGAGTAAGTGCTTATAAAATAATGTTTGGTTTTTAAGTAAAAGGTAGCTACGGTTGCTATCCCTATTTTACAGATGAGAAAACTGAAGGACCGGTTAAGATGACGAGGGACAAAATTAGCCCCTTGTGAACAGGCTAGAACTGAGGTTCGAACCCAGGCAGTGTAGCTCAAGTCCAAGGCTGTGCCTGGCCCCTTTGTCTCACCCTGGGGGTCACTCAGCAGACGGGGCAGCCAGGCAAGCCCAGCCTTCCCTCCCCACACTGCGCAGGGCCCAGGTTAGGCTCAGGGAGGAGTTGGGGCCTGCGTCATCTGTTCCGATGGCTGTGAGGCTAGGAGTCCTTGGGAGTCTCTCTCCAGCCCATCCCTGCTGCTAAGTTGGGTGCCTGGACCTGCAGGAGTGGCAGGCAAGGCTGGCATTTAGGCAGGAGCAGATAGCTGAGGCCTCCGGATGATGATGAGCGTGCAGTAATCAGCCTTGTGCATTCAGGTCTCTGCTCCAAAGTCCATTCCTTAGAGGAGACTGCCCTGACTGCTGGCTCCACGGAGCCTCGTCACTCCATCCCCTTTCCCCTGCTTCATGGCCAGCATAGATAGCCCTTGCTTACCACTCTCTGAGGTTATCTTTATTCTCACTTGTTCCTTCAGCATATATTTATTGAGTACCTACAATGTGTCCAGCACAGTTCAAGTTCTGGGGACACAGAGCTGAACAAACCCAGCAAAAATTCCAGCCCCATGGAATTGACAGTCTAGTGGGGGGAACAAGGCAAAATGTAAAGTATGTTAGAAAAAGCTGGAAACAAAACTGTCCATCAGTTGGTGAATAGATATACAAAATGTGATCTATCTGTCCATACGATGGAATACTATTCAGCAATAAAAAGGAATGAACTCCTGACATACGCTACAGCTACATAAACCTCAAAAACATTATGCTGGGTGAAAGAAGCCAGACACAAGAGACTGCACATTGTATGATATCATTCATATGAAGTATTCAGAAAAGGCAATTAGAGAGACAAAGTAGATTAGTGGTTGCTGGGAGCTGAGTGTGGGAATGGCGATTAGCTGTAAATGGCCATGAGGGATCTTACTGGGGGGAAGGGGGTGAAAATGTTCAAAAACAGATTTATGGTGATAGTTGCACCGCCTGGTAAAATTATTAAAAATCACTGAATTGTATATTTGAAATGGGTTTTATGTAACTTATAACTCAATGAACTCTATTTTTTTTAAAAAATGTAATATGTGTTAAGAAGAGAACTACAGCAAGAAGGGGGACCAGGGAATAACTATGTAGTATGTTTGGGAGACGCTGGATTTCAGATAGAGTTACCAGGGAAGCCTCACTGAAGTCTTTTTTGAGTACAGATCTGAAGGTGAGAAACCAAGCCATGCAAGCACATGGAGGCCTATCTAGGCAGAGGGAGTAGCAAGTGCAAAGGCCCTGAGGCAGGAATGTACCTGTGTATCTGAAGAGCTGGAGGGAGAGAGGTAAGAGGAGGAATGGTTGGGGTGGGTGGTGGAACGTCTTGTAAATCAAAGATTTTTGGTCTTTACTCTGAGTGAGAAGAGGAGGTGAACAGTGATTGTGGCTTTGCCGACAACCGTGTGCAGGATATGAGAGAAAGTTCCTGTCTCTCCTGGCAGAACATAAATTCAGGAGGGTGGGAGCTTCGTTGCTTTGCTCAGCGCCTGGAACGGTGTGACTCAGAGTTGGTGCTCCCTATCACTTGGTGAATTAGGTTACCTGATGCCGGGCAGTGTGGTAACGGCAGGTTAGAGCAAGCTTAGAGTGGCTACGAGTTTGGGTTCTGGAGGTCAGTCTGCTTACAGGTGAATCCTTGCTCTACCCCTTACTGTTCTTACTGTGGACCATTAAGTTAGTCAGTCTGGCCCTCATTGTCCTCCTCTGTCAAATGGAACTTACCTCATAAGGTAAATGGTTTTGCACAGAGCGTGCCTAGGACAAGGTAAGTAGATACTTGATAAATGTTAGTTTTTATTATGATTCACAAACACAGTCTCATGATTCCTTAAGAAACTGGCAATAGGATTCCCATGTTATATGTAGTTGAGCCCTAAAAGGTACAGTAGGACACTGGGCTAGTAGGTTGTGGGACAGCAGTGTGAGACCTTCCAGACTCGAGAGGAAGTAGTAGTTCTTCACTGCTGTGCTAAATAAAATTGTGGGGTGAGTGAGTGAATGGGTCCAGGGAGACCTCGGCCTGGTCCTTCAGACCCCCAGTTATTCGCTCCTATATTATATTTAGGATGTGGCAGCTTTCAGAGACTCTGAAGACAGAGGCTTAACAAGAGAGCTTCACTTTTCTCTCCCACGAAAACCTGAGCTGGTGGGAGTCCAGAGCAGGTGAGTGGGTGACTCTGCAAGATCATCCAGCGACCGGGCTCCCTCTGTCTGGGTGCTCTGCATTCCTCCAGGATGTCGCCCCTGGGCCTGTGGGGAGGCTGGCCCCCACCATCGGGTTCTCAGGAAGGAAAAGGGCAAGTGGAGGGCACACCACTTCCTTTTAAGGACCCGACCTGGAGGCAGCACACATCCCTTCAGTCAGGATTTAGACACCTGGTCACATCCAGCTGCAAGGGAGACAGGGAAACAGCGAGTTTCTAGCTGGGCAGCCACATACCCACTAAAACCTGGGGACTTCTATTACTGAAAGGAAGAAAGGGAAATGGGACACGGGAGCCTATCACTACTGCCTGTCGGCAGCAAGTGTCCCTCCCTTACTCCCCTACTCCGGAAGGTTTACAAATGGAGGCGAGATTAAAGCTGGGAAGGTGGACATAAATACTTGGATGAAAAACGTAGGTGAGACAAGGGCCCTCCTACGACAAGGGCATGTCCATCTACTCTTTAAAAGTGAGTTCCCTGCCATTCAGTTCTCATCTTCCATGGCTCATGGAAGCAGAGACAGCAGCTGATGCCTGTCTTCCCCAGGCCCTGCCTGCTCCTGGTATCTAATGGCACTGCCCTCCCCTGCTTGTTTCCTCATTATTTCTGCCTAAAATGACTTGGTCCTATGGGTATAAGCAATGCCTTCTCCTTTGTAGGAAAAAGAGACTTGTGTTCCCAACTGGCCTGCAATCCCCATGTCATTCACTGCTAAGATCAGCTTACCTTTTCTCCAGCATTTCACCAGCAGACACGCTTCAGAGGGTCACTCCAACCCTGAAGTTTTTACTTAATCACTGCAGTTTAGGAAGAGAGTTCTGGATGCCAACTTTAGGGGTATAGGACCAAGGAGCGGAGTGCTGGAAGAGACAGTCCTCCATGGGGGTCCGGTGCTCCTGCACGTCTGTGGACTGACGTAGCTAGTTGGAAGAGAAACTGCTGAAGGCCTGGCTTCGTCTTCTTCCTGAAGCTTACACGGCCAGAGTGCCCCAGTCCTACAAACATCATAATCCCTGTTCTGGAATGTTTTCTTTGAACCTAACCACATCCCAGGAGATGGATGACCTTAAGCACACAGTATGCAGGGACTCAGTTTCTTTTCCCACAAGGCAGAAACGCTGCACTGGCCCTGGATGTTCTGGAATACTAATAATCAGAAAATCTCAACAGAGCCTCCTTCAGGAGGTGCCAAGGGGCTGACAGCCCAGCTAGGGAAACCCAAGCTTGGCCTCACCCCTCTCACTGTTGTGTTTGGGACTTGATTTTATTCTATTTACAAGCTAATAAATTAAAATTAGCCTTGTAACTGTTTCCAAAATGCTGGCAGGAGCCTTGAGACTCCTGAGTCAGAGACAAAAGGCTTTGTCAGAGCAGCAGCATAAGCATCCACCCGTGTGTTGGCCTCCCCTGCCCCATGGGGGCAAAGCGGAGGTCCAGATGGACACCGCACATGCGGTGACTGGTAGCATTACAATAGAGGGATGCTGAGCGTGGGGTACACACCACCTTATAGCAGACAGGAGGCAAGCCTGCTCTTTGTCCTAGAGGGAGCCATTACCTCACCTCACCTCATCCCTCAAGGTGCTGTCACTGCAGACCCAGCCTTGAGAAAGGCCCAGGTAAACAGCTGTCAGGGTTGTGCGTTCTTGGAACACCCAGCAAGACACGCAGAAGCAGGAGACCCCTGTGGAGGGCTGTCTTTCCAAACAATGCACCTCTCTTGGCTTCTGATGAATTTTCACATGCGTATGCCATTCTATCAGCTGCTCTGATTAACTTGACTGAGGCTGGGACCAAATTCAGTTTGTCTCACACGGCATTTAATTACTGTCAGCAGGACTCCAAGTAGCAGTGACTCCTGTTGATGAGGCCAACCTGCCATCCAGTGTCCTGGACTCATCAAGCTGTGACCAAGCAGGGCTTATTTCAGACAGCCAGGATGTAATCAAAGGCTAGGCTCTTATCCATTAGGAACCCCACAAGGGAGTTCAGACTGACCTGTTGATCTTTGGTGTCACTGCCAATAATTACAAGGCCCCAGAGCAGGTTCTCATGCCCAATGGAGAGACGTTGTGACTCATTCTTTCCCACATGCAAACACGCAGAGTACTGGGCACAAGACACTCCAGTTCAGGATTTGTTATTAAACTTGACTTGGAACACCACTGCACTGGTTTGGTTAAGCCACATGGGCAATGCCATGAGGAGCTGCAGCCTCAATTGCCATACATGGCATAGCCCGGAGCTGCTTGGCATCAGAAGTGTGTGCTTTTGTTATCAGCCAGATTAGAACAAGGCTGTGCAGGTCCACGTGTTTGTAAACGTCTATGGGTGGGGCCCACATTCAGGCGTTGCTGCTGTTGGCATCGGGTATAGCAGAATGGTTCAGGATTGGCTGGGTCTGTGTGTCACATTGCCTGCTGCAGGGCTCAGGCAGACCAGGTGATGGATTGTCAGGCTGCAGTGTTGGATCTAGAGGACAGAAAGAGCACTGATTACACCCCTCCTTCCCCCCCACCTCCTGGGGTCTGAGGTGTTCCGTTGCCAGGTGCCAGGTTGTTATTCTCCCTCCGAGCACACGAAATCAGTGTGACTCCCATCCCAGAAGGTATAGCTTTACCTCTTCTATCATCACCTACTCACACCCAGACCTTTTGTTTGGAAAGGTCAGGTGTGAATGGAACAAGCATTTTTACAAATTTCCAGAGACCACGTGGGCCACTGTAGGGAGACGTGGCAGGCAGGGCACTCAGTGACCAAGTGGTCATTGTTTTCATGACCTGGGACTAGTCATCCAAGAAAGAATCTCGGAGGCTGAACCAGAATTAATTCCTGAGGCCCCCCTTTGGTCAGCTGCCACCCAGAGGGTGCACCAACCAGGCGAACCTGGGCTTGCTGTTAGGGGGAAGATTTTTTAGAAGTCCATTCCACCTCTGAGGATGACAAAGGCCATGAAATGTCCATTGAACACCCTGGCTACTGGCCTATTGTTAGGCAGCTTTTGCAACGAAAAGAGGACCGTCAGCCTTTAAATGGTCTAGAAAGTGGAAAGCATGGCAGTTTAGTTTCAAGGGCCATAGTGGCGTGGCAGGAGGTGGCTGACCAGACTGGAACAGCAGCATCATAACCCGGAAAAGTACAGAAGGGAGACAGACACCACTGGCAGACAAAGAGCGCCGCAAGGCCCCATGCTGTCAATCTGCCAGGAGCAAGTGGAGCCACGGGGCCTCCCAAACCACAAGACAGAACAGGACAAATTCTGGCAGAAGTGAGTCACAGAGATAACTTCTGCATCAGAAACATATAAAGGTACACTATGAAAAACCTGCGAAAACTCGACTGGCCTTGATGGTGTTAGGAGAATTCACTTCATGATCTTCCTACTGCAGTAGAATTATTTAAAAGTGATTCCCAGACTTCCCTGGCGGTCCAGTGGTTAAGACTCTGCGCTTCCAATACGGGGGGGGGGGGGCGCAAATTCGATCCCTGGTCAGGGAACTAATATCCCACATGCCACATGGCACGGCAAAAAAAAAACAACGAAAAAAGTGAAGTGATTCCCAACAGTTTCTTTTCAAATCCAAACACACTACTTTTTTCCTTCACATGAAGGAGAGACAACTCTTGTTCAAGCAGGTAGAGAAAGGCCAGAGGCATCAGTGGGTCTGAGGTTCCTGAATCCAAAGGGATACATAAGTGGACCTGAGAGTTGCTCGTGGGGTGGCAGGGTGGGTGTAGGGAAGAACCACCAACTACTAAGGAGGAACGAGGACACAGGTAGGTGGGCAGAGGTGGCCACCACTTCCCATGGGCAACCTGACATCTATGATCTCATGTGACCCTCACATCCACCCATCTTACAGGTGAGGAAACCGGAGGTTCAAAGGAGTTAAGTGACCTGCCTGCTCTTGCACACCTGGAGGGGGGTGGTGGGCGGAGAGTCTCTTCCCAATGTCTAGGCCCTCTTTCCCTGGACCACAGGCTCTTGAGGAGCACTGGGGAGGCGGGGGGGGGGGGAGGAGAACGGGGGCGGGTGTCCCAATTTGTCTGGGATATGGCACCTGTTCACCAACTCTGAGTCAACCACAGTGAGGGCCTGGAGCACCAGGCTGCCTGGAAGGCTTGGCAGGGAGAATGCCAGAATCCATGAGCAACGTCTACCATGGACCAGAGAGGCTGGGGGGAATTGGATGAGGTATTTACCCAATTGCTTCTGGAATAGATTTCTAAGCCCTAATGGACACAAGCCTTTCCCCCAATGTACAGTCATCCCTCCGAGATATTGTGTGTTCAGTTCCAGACTACCACAACAAAGCAAATATCACAATAAAGCAAGTCACATGAATTTTTTGATTTCCTGGTGCATATAACAGTTATGTCTACACTACAGTCTATTAAGTGTGCAATCGCATCGTGTCTAAAAAAACAATGTATATACCTTAATTTAAAAATACTTTAAATGCTTACCATCATCTGACAACGCAGCGTTGCCACAAACCTTCAATTTGTAAAAAAAAAACCCAAAAACCGAAAAAACCCATGCAGTATCTGCGAACTGCAATAAAAGGAGGTATGTCTGTACAGAATGTGGCCTTTTGGCCTGAAGGGATTTCTACGAAGGGTCAAGGAAAGGAGGGCTTATTGTCTTTTTGTTCCAATTTATTTATTTATTTATTTATTTTATTTTTTTATTCAAGACCCATTTATTCTCTAGTTCTGCCCACATGGAGACACCCTCCTTGAAAAGGGGTTGAATCCTTCCGTTCACTTTAACACCCTGTGCTGAAAACTTGTCTTCCGAGGTTTCAGCTCCGAGATCCACAGTCTTAAAGCACTGATTCTTAAACCTCATCTAGATTTCTCCCCTTGGATGGGGGGAGATGACCCAAACACAGAGAAGAACAGCTCAGGACTGTGGGCTCTGCTCGCCCAGAAGACCTTGCAGCTCCCCTGACCAGCCGGCTGGAACCAGGATTAGGGCCCTGAGACGAGGGTCGCCTGCTGGGCTGCCGCCCCCGCCCCTAACTCCTGTCCTCTTCACTAGGCTGGCTGTCACCTTTAGTTTCCCTGGAGTCTGGGGCTTCCAGACGGTCTCTGCTCACACTTCTGTATCCCGCTTGCTGCCTCAGCACTGCTGATTCACACTAGGGGGGAAAAGCACACAGAACTGCTTTTCAACACACCAACGTTCCACACCAAAGTTATTTGATAAGCCTGCAGGTTCTTTTTCATCACAGGACACTCCCAAGGCCATGACTTCCTCCGGCTGCCCACTGCCCTTGCCAGCAGACTGGATGTGCGTGGCCACCGTGCTGAGTCGGGCACACCCCCTGGCTCCCCTCTGGCGCGCTCTCCTGGAGAACTGAGGGCGGTGCCCTGGGCGCATCAGCAGGATCTGTCCTGAAGCCAGTCCTAGAGTGACAAGAGCCACACCTGCAGGTCTCTTCCACTGACCAGACGCACAGGACCGAGCTGGGCGCACGGACCTTGGTCTGGACTGTGTCGGCTGGTCATTCTTGCCTAGGTTCACAGGCCAACAGCCGCTGTCCTTCCTTTCTTGCTCATCACCGCACCAGCGGGTCACTCCTACCTGCTGCCGTCACACACCTGGCAACCTCGTGTTCCGGGGCCAGCCGAGAACTGAGACCCCAGCAGGCCCCTAGTTCCCAGCAGGCAAACTCCCCATTAAACTACTGCTGCCTAGCCGTGTTCTCGAGGCTTCAGAGCCGGGAAAGTGCGGAGAGGATAGCAATCCGTGGCGCCCACAGCCCCAGACCCACGATGCTCCGTGGAGGTACCGGAACCTCGCCGCAGCCACCCCCGCCAACACAAGGGACCTCTGCGCCCGCCTGTCCCGCGAACCCGGGCGCACATCCGACCACCGCGACCCACGATGGAGACGCGGGGGGCGGGGCTCGGCCGGCGGCGGGCCCTGGGGCGGGCGGGGACCCGGGCTCCGAGGCCCCGAGGCCGCGCGGACCCAGCAGGCTGCCTGCCCTCCCTCCCCGCCTGCCGCCCGGAAAAGCTGTTCCAATTTATTTTTAAATAAATTAAAAAAAAAAAAAATCATGGATGCCAAAGTGGGTCATTAAAAAAAAAAGTGTGGTATGACCAAAAAAAATTTTTTTTAAGATTTTTTTACCCTTTTTTTAAAATTAATTTTTTATTTATTTTATTTTGGCTGTGTTGGGTCTTCGCTGCTGCATGCGGGGCTTCCTCTAGTTGCAGTGAGCAGGGGCTACTCTTTGTTGCGGTGCGCAGGCTTCTCGTTGTGGTGGCTTCTCTTGTTGTGGAGCATGGGCTCTAGGCATGCAGGCTTCGGTAGTTGTGGCTCACGGGCTCTAGAGCGCAGGCTCAGTAGTTGTGGCACATGGGCTTAGTTGCTCCACGGCATGTGGGATCTTCCCGGACCAGGGATCAACAAACCTGTGTCCCCTGCATTGGCAGGCGGATTCTTAACCACTGCGCCACCAGGGAAGTCCCTAAGACCGAAATTTTTAAAAAGTGAAATAGAATAAGAAAATATCAGAGCTTACCACAGGTGGTAAGGCTAAGTGTTGTCTGGTGAAACTTTATGGGCACTCCGTTGAAATGTAAGATGTATTTCATTCAAGAAGATCTGAAAGGTGCTATTTTTTTAAGAAGTCTGTTTCTGGAATGGGACATCTCATGTAGTGTCCTGTGGTAACTTTGGTAGAGTTTAAATTAGCAGTCCCACAAAGAAAGAAAGCACATACTGAAATTTATTTTAAAAGGGAAGGCCGTTTTTATTAAACTTGTACATTTTACTTTCTTCCTTTCAGAATCCTAATTAAAAAAACTTATGTTTCTGCTTACTTTAAAAAAAAAAAACAGAAAACAAACAAAGGAAACTATTAAAACATTACTTTTGTGATGGGAAAGGAGGCAATAGGATTCAACATAAGCTAAGAAAACTACACCTGGAGCAAAGAAATAAATCGAAGAGGAACCGACTCCGATCTAGGGCTAGACCATCTGCAACGTGCACAGCCCTTCATTAAGAGAATTTCCAAAGCAAACCCATCCCGGGAGACCAGGGAGCAGCCCTCTTACCTTCTGGATTAACAAACAGGCCAAAAGCCCTAATGATCGCGCAAATACAAACAAATCACTCTATTTGAAAAAGCACACACGCGTTCGACACTTGTCTCTCCTCCCTTCGCAGATTCTCTTCATTAACAGGGGGTTGAGGAGGGCAGCCCCTTGGCGACCGCGCATTCACAGGACGTAAGCGTTCTTTACCAGGTGCTCCTTGTCGTCCCCAGGGCTCCAGACAGTACGGAGGGTGCGCTCCTGGTTCCTCCGCGCCACCCTGACCAGGCAGACCACGGAGGCTCCCAGCAAGAGGAACAGGACCATCACGAACAGCCCTGCCAGGACCACCACTGTGGATGAGAGAGAGGCCTCAGAACCAGCAGGGCGAGGCGGGCCATAGCCAGAGTGTCCACGTGGGCTCGGGAGGAGGACCAGCAGCCCTTGCGCCAGACGTCCCCCCACCCCAACCCAGAAGGCTCTGGAGAACTGACACTGCTTGACAGGAAGTCCTCAAGGAGAGTCCCTACAGTCTTGAGAAGTAGGTTCCTGAAAAAAGGAGGTGCTATGCTATGTGCACATAGACAGAGTGGCTACTTGTGTTCCTCCTTTTTGAACAAAAATCCCCACTTCAACTCTGTACTACCCTGCCACCTCTCTGGGGCAATCTGTACAGGAAAAGCACACATCTCTGGTGTGTGTGTGCAAACGCACACCCCCTCCCCCAACCAGCCACAGAGAAAGATGTGGCCCTGCAGTTGGCTGGGGTGGCTGCCTGTGGAATGAGGGAAGGGCAGAGGCATGGGTATATTTGCAGCAGGGCCGGGAGGGAACCCTCATGCTCCTAACTGCCCAGGTAAATTTAACAGTGGTTGCCCCACTGCAGTCCCACTGGTCAGTTAAGATGCTTTTTCTTCAGGTGGGGCTCCACCTAAGGAATGTGGCCTCCTGTGGCAGCTACCCGGCTCCCTCTCCCCACTTGGTTGCAGAATTGGACAGGGTCAATTCACTCTCCATCTCCAACCCTCCAGATCCCTATGCCTGGCAAACCAGGTTCCAGCTTCTTTTCTCTTCTAAAGCAGAGCAGACACACAGGCCAGGCCTGGACTCCTTAACAGGGAAACAGGTGGAAAGAGGCCAAACCAGTGTGGCAGGTCTTCTGTGCAAACACTACCATCCATGATTCAGGCTCAGAATCAGAAACAAAAGCTAGAGGAGGCCTAGCCTTCTTGTCAGACCAGACTGCTTGGGGACAACAGCACTGGCTGGGGCCATGCTCCACCCACACATGGCAAGGGCTTTCCATCCTCCTTTGTTATCACCCATGACCAACTCTGTACACCCCATGGCAGTAAAGTTCCCCCCCAAACCTGGAGTTAGTCCCAGGCCTGCGTGCAGCAGATCCCACACACCTAAAACAGTAGGATGTGTCCCCCAGTCACCCCCAGGCTGCCTAGGCAGAGACGGCCTCACTCTTAACCTGTTTATGTACACTGTACAATGGGACAAACATCCACCACATGTTCCAAGCTGCCTGGCCATTCTAGTGCAGAAACACGACTTTCTAACAAAACGATGTTTACAGTGAAGGATGATGTGTCCGAGACAACATGAGCCTGCAAAAACACAGCCGAGCTTAGTCAAGGCAGGCAGGTGGAGGGGGGCAAGAGGCCGTTTACCTTTAGTGCGGGGCAGGGCAGGATACAACTGCTTGCCTGGAAGAAAACACACAACCCTGAGGTCAGCTTTCAGCCCTCCTCCCCTCACAGCTGCAGCCACCTGAGGATTCCCCTCAGCCCTGGGCCTTCACGCTCCTTCTGAATGACTTCTTCCAGCTCTTCTGAGGGTTCTGAGACCTTGCCACCCCAGTAGGGACCTAGGACACATGTGCCCAATAGCTGGGGCCAAAGCCCACCCCTTCCCCACCAGGGAGCCAGAGAAGACTAAGGGCAGAGTCCAAATGACAGCATTTCCAAGGCCTTCATTTTAGGGATGAGGACAGGGACTGGTGTCCTCTCAGGAGGGTTCATCTGCCCATGGTTGTTTCTTGGCTTTAGGAGTCAGGCAGACTCACCGAAGCAGCGCTGCATGCACTCCTCCTTGGAGAGGTAGCTGTTTTTATTGCCCCGGCATCCGCCGTAGATGAAGTTATCACAAGAGTTCTTCTCGGCATTAAAGTACCAGCGTGGGAAGGATGCGCGGCAAGGCCCAGTGATGGCCTTGGCAGTGCAGTGTTCTGGGAGTGAGACAGCCCAAAGCATACAAATTAGCAGGGCCCAGGAGAGGTGAATGGAGCTAGAATGCTCCCAAGCAGTCATATGGCTGCCAGCCAATGGGGAAAACATCTCTCTGTTAAAAGAAACTTGGCCATTACAGACGTGGCCATTCTGGACCACATTTTCAGATATCTTTCTCTTTATGGCCAGACTACACTGTTATGGAGGTTATTCTATGTCAGTCACTGTTGTAGGCTCTACATGTGTTAACTCGGTCTCTGAACCTTCAGAGAGGTCTGAACTAGGCCCCTCATTTCATAGTCAGGGACTCTGAGGCAGAGCTACAGTATTCCGCCCACAGCGCGCAGCTGGTGGGAGGCAGAGCCTGCACGCCACACTGCCTCTCAAGCAAAGCTTCCCAAGGGCGTGCTGTGGCACACCCTGCTTCCTGCTGCCCCAGGGCATCCTCATGAGTCCTAACACCTGGGAAAGGTCGGGAAGCCCTGCTCTACAATACCCTTAATGGAAATCCTCAAGTGTGTCTCAATTCCCAATTAAGTAAGAAAACATGTTTTTTAAAAGTTATACCTTCATAGTTGAAAATATCACTGGACAGGTCATCAGAATCCTGCCTTCTGGGAACTGAAACACAAACATCCATGTCAGGGAGGCTGGAATGGACACAGGACACGTCGCCTAGCTGGGGCTGAGTCTAAAAGGGCCCACTGAGGGAGCGTAGACACTCTGGCACCCCGAAGGGAGTGGAGCCCCCCTCTGTGGGCAGCTTTGCTCCATCACCTCCCAGTCCTAATGGGCTCTACGGCACACAAAGAATGAATGCTGGATAGGGAAGCCTGCCCGTCACCTCAGGGGTTACTATGGAAACTAATCCCAGCCACAATTTCTGGGGTGATGAGGAAGACCAGAGGTGTCCACTCTCTGACACAGGGAAGAGGGTCCCTTATTCTCTTGGGGGAATTTTCTTCTGAAACAGGACAGAAACCAGAGTTATGATGCCAGTGCCCCATGGCTCTGGATGACCTTGCAGAGGCCAGCTTGGGAATAAGCAATGAACCCAGGCAAAGCAATGGTCAGGACAGTCACAGGATTCCTAGCCTAGCAAAACTGGAAAGTGACTTTAACCTAACTCTCAGCATTCTGCAAATCGGTCAACCACTGAACTAATAAATGCTCACTCTCATGTGGGTGCTGATGTCAGAGTCAAAGGACCAGAATCAAGACTGCAACCAGTGCGTGGCCAGTGGCTGACTGGGGGCCATCCTCAAATGGGGTAGCGGCGGACTCCCTCCCTCCACAGCAGGTCTCGCCCAGCAGAACCCACTGCCTGGGCACTGGCCTTTGGGGAAGCTGGACTGGACTTACTAGTGCATCTGAACCACTCACCCCCGGCTCCTGATGCAGAGTCCTTTAAGCATAAAGGAGGAATGGGGCAGCTGCTGTCAGCACTACAAAGCAAGCTAACACAAAGCTCGAGATCAAGGACTGAAGTGGGAATGGAGGCGGGGGTGGCAGAAGACAGAGGACTCTTAGCACAGGGAGGGAGACGGACAGCAAGGATGACAAGGAGCAAAGGAGATACAGCAAGCAAGGAGGTGCGATAGGGCAGTGAAGACAGCACGAAGGCTGAGGCCAGGGGACTTGAAGCCAGCCCAAAGCGGGGGAAGGAGCCTGAGCCACACACAGCAGTAGCCACAATCCCTTATCCCCCAGGAGGAAGCTGAGGTCAGCCAGGAAGCACTGTAGAATCCCTCAGCCCTCTTGTCTGCTGAACTCCCCAGCGGAAGGATGCTGGCCAGGAGCCAGAAGCTGGCAGCCCAGGCAGAGCCCCTGTTCGCCAGTTCTGAGTAAACAGAACCAGGAGGTGGAAGTCCTTGTACAATGCCCAAATTACAAATGTCCTTTCACATTAGCCATCTGGATGGCCCTCATTCCATCCTGGGTCTTTTTAAGAACCTACCGCTTGGGACAGAGGAATCTGCTCCATTCCTGGACAGATCATCGATGGTGTTTACTACAAGAGGACAAATAAACAGCACAGTGAGAAAGTGTACCTCCAAGACTGCCTGGTGAAACAAAACAAGCTGTATCCCTGAGGAGGCTTGGTCCTGTGTGCCTCTCACAGCGACTCCCATTTCTCCTTTATGTGGGCCCTTCAGTGCACATGCTGGACCACAAACCTGCCAGAACTTGGAAAATAAGGAACCAAGACTGCCCTTGTGGGTTAAATTTTAAGATCAACCAGCTGGGAATCAGAGAAAAGACGTGTGAAATGACATTATAAAAAGACAGAATGGCTTCCAGGGCCAAATAACCTGTTGAACTGTATTAACTCACCCAATGAATTAAAAAAGTGAAGGGCGTGGGACTTCCCTGGTGGCGCAGTGGTAAGACTATGCGCGCCCCAGTGGTTAAGAACCTGCCTGCCAATGCAGGGGAGACAGGTTCGAGCCCTGGTCCGGGAAGATCCCACATGGCACGGAGCAACTAAGCCCGTGCACCACAATTACTAAGCCTGCACTCTAGAGCCCGTGAGCCACAACTACTGAGCCCACGTGCCACAACTACTGAAGCCCGTGTGCCTAGAGCCTGTGCTCCGCAACAAAGAGAAGCCACCTCAGTGAGAAGCCCGTGCACTGCAATGAAGAGTAGCCCCCACTCGACACAACTAGAGAAAGCCCGTGCAGCAATGAAGACCCAATGCAGCCAAAAATAAATAAATAAGTAAATAAATAAATTTATTTTAAAAAAAAGATGCAGGTGTGTTTAAAAAAAAAAAAAAAGACTATGCGCTCCCAATGCAGGGGGCCTGGGTTCAATCCCTGGTCAGGGAACTAGATCCCACATGCATGCCGCAACTAAGAATTCGCAGGCCGCAACTAAGAGTTCGCAGGCCACAACTAAGGAGCCCGTGTGCCGCAACTAAGAAGCCCACCTGCCGCAACTAAGAAGCCTGCCTGTTGCAACTAAGGAGCCCACGTGCCGCAACGAAGACCTGGCACAACCAAATAAATAAATAAATAAACAAATATTTTTTAAAAAGTGAAGGGTATGCTCAGCACTGTGAATGTACTTCATGCTACTAAACTGTGCACTTAAAAATGGTTAAATGCTAAATTTTACGTTATGTATATTTTATCTTGCACACACACAAAGCTAAGAGGGTGGGTGGAAGTGCAAAAAAGGGAGCGCTGGCAGGGTCCAGGAGGGAGGAACCCTCCCTTGTGGAGAGGCGTGGGGCTGGCCTAACCTGATGCCATTACACATTCCCATCACAAACCAGCTCCCCCAGTTCCGCCTCTCCCCTCATCAAGCAATGTTCTGGGAATTTCGCTGAGAGGTTTGCCTACACAGACTAAGGGTTCAGGCACAGGGACAGAAGTGTCTGGTCCCTTTGGTTTTTCTGGTTCTCATTATAATTAATTAATTAATAAACTGGCATTCTCATTATCATTTGGCTCCCCACAGAGCTTGCCTGCCTGGGAGAAAATATGCTGGCAAAGAGAAGGCCTCAGGAGCTGTGCAGTGCAGCCACGCTCGGGTGCCAGCAAATGAGCTTTCCGGGACCTCAAGGCTGGGGCCAGACTCTGGCTTGACCTCTAGGAAGATAGCTGTCCGCCTTCTCCCAGCAAAACACTACACCCTGTGGCTCCTTGCAGAGACATCCCACCTTAATGCCCACTGTCCACTGCTTGTGTTCTTAAAACTTAACTTTCCCCCTGAGAAACCAAGGAGTAACCAGAATGGTATGTACATTTGCTACTGTCAACTCTTGATTGGAAAAGGAAAGAAAATGTAGCAAAAAACATTTCCCCTTAATTCCTTCCCTGACACTGGATCACAGCTGATGGCGGAAAACCACATAAAATAAATGGTATTTTTCTCCATCACCATCTGGTACGGTTGCCAGTTGCCCCCCAACCCCCGCCCCCAAAATGAGGAACTCATCTGTTGGAATCCAAGGATTCTTTCCAGTCAACGAAAAGTTCAACCAGAAAGGCAAAAGGCACCATTAAAAGATAAGACCAAAGTACCTGGTCCTGCTCTAGCAAATCAAATGAATTGGCATTAAGCCAAGGTGGACTTAAAATAATCCAAAAATAATCCAAAAATAATACCAGCCACCTCAGCTCTCCAAACACTTGTTGAGTGCCTGCCGGGCACTGGGCACACAAAGATCAATAAAATGTTCCTCAAGGCACTCAGTCACTGCTGGGCTTGTGTGTCTGCGCGTTATGTTTTAAACCTCAGTTCACAGCCAAGAACACTGTTGTCTTCCTTTCCTTACACACAACTTTAATAAACTTATCTGATTTCTGAATGCAGAGTTCAAAGCCAAGAGAGATTACAGGCAGTGCGGTGAGCACTGAGGGCACCAGCACATTCTGACACAGAATCATAATGCAGAGTCCACACATTGACACCAAGCTGTCAGGAAAGGATGCAAGAAGTCCCGTAACAATGTTAAGGAAATCGCCAATGAAAATCTTTGACAGTTTGGCTGGCCCAATCCTCGGGTCTCTGGAACACCTAGGAAGGATCAGGCTCCAGAGGGCCAATATCGCACTGCCATCAGGTCTCAAGGAGTCCCTCGAGGCTCCGTTCAGAGCCAGTGCACACTGTTGTGGGGCTTTAGGTTTTTATTTACACTGGGAGGCTCTCAGGGTCAACATTATCTTGATTCCACAGAATCCCTCACGAAGGTTGAGAGAAGGACAGATTCCAGAAGTATGTTCTAGTTTTAACTTGATTCATAACTTGGCTGGCTGGGTGAGCTCCTCAAGTCATTTGTCCCAAAGGTAAAATAACCCAGATGCCCAGGAAGCAAGGGGGGCAGCCCGCCTGAGTAGACCTGGAGGACTCTGCTCATACCAGGCCTGGCATGGGACCTGCTCTCAGTAGTGGGAGAAGGGAAGTTGGGGAGAAGACGCAGTCATGTCACCCCTCCCCTGGCTTCAGTCTGCGGCCTACTCTCCCCTTTCTGGGAAGAGGAGGGAGGGTACCACTGTGAAACCACCGTGTGGGCAACCTTCACACTGTGCCTGTTTCTTCTGCTTTTAAAAACGTCTCCCAGTTTCAGCAGTGAAGAACTAGCAAAGAGCAAAAGGCAGCTACGTCCCAATTAATAAAGTGTCTCTAGACAATAAAACTTCCCCAACAGCACTGTCTTACCTGTGACACCAGCACACTTTGCAAGACACTCCTCCTTGGTCCTGTAATTATTGTCATTCCCTCCACAGCCTCCATACACAAACTGCTGGCAGGATCCATCAGTGACATTGTACCACCACCTAGGGATGGAGGCCCGGCATTTTCCCACACTCTTCGAAACTCGGCAAAAATCTAAAACACAACCAACCAGAGACCAGTTAGCTTGGCAGGGCAATTCTGGCAAGACAGAACATGCACAGACCTGTAGGAGAAGGCCCACAGCTTTCCAGAGCCCCAAGAGGAGAAGCAGAGCCTTAAGTTTCAGCACAGTTACTCTGTGAGCTGTTTCTGAAGTGTCGCCATCAGGCCTACCTAGTGATTCCTTCTTTGTATAGGAAGGCATCATCTAACGACAAAGACACCAACCCACCAGACTGAACTGAATTTCAGTTGTGTGTTGATTTTGTCCCTTCCCCCATTATCAAACACACACACATCCAGTATAGAAAAAGGACTTTCAAAGGCAAAAAGCCAGACTGCAGGATCCTTCTGGATATGTGCCCGTCTCACTGGGCCAAGGGGAGCCTAGCACTGAAAGGCCAGAGCTGGGACTTCCCTGGTGGTGCAGTGGTTAAGGATCTACCTGCCAATGCAGGGGACATGGGTTCGAGCCCTGGTCTGGGAAGATCCCACATGCCACGGAGCAACTAAGCCTGTGCACCACAACTACTGAGCCTGTGCTCTAGAGCCCACGTGCCACAACTACTGAGCCCACATGCCACAACTACTGAAGCCCACGCGCCTAGAGCCCGTGCTCCACAACAAAGAGAAGCCAGCACAATGAGAAGCCCGTGCACCACAACAAAGAGTAGCCCCCGCTCGCTGCAACTAGAGAAAGCCTGCACACACCAACGAAGACCCAAAGCAGCCAAAAATTAATTAATTAATTAATTAAAAAAAAAAAAAAAAAAGAGAAAGAAAGCCCAGAGCTGGCAATGCACGGTCAGGAAGGAAACGCACGGCCTGGTGCTCTTAGCACCCCACAGAAGGACCTTTCCTAACTTTTCCTGTCTACTCTCTGCCAGGATAGGCCACTTCATAGTCAAATTACCACAAGAGCCTCAGAAAGAAGCTCCCTAATGTTAGTTCCCCCAACTGCCAACCTTCCAGAGACAACTCAGGTCACTCCTCTGCTTCAGCGCTTATGACGGCTCCCCCCATCTGAGCACACCAAGATGGGCCTGGGTTACAAGGTGTCCTAAAATCTGGCCCCACTCTAGTACAAGGAAAACAGAACAATGTTATAATTGCAGCCAGATACATCTGCCTGCAGAAGGCCTAGAAATCTGCTCTCTCTTAAAAAGGGACAGATAAACAAGTGCTGGAGGTATCACCTGCACTAGAATGAGACTTTCTCCTGGAGGAATCAGGAGGATTGAAAGCAACTTGGAAAGGGAGTAACCTGACCATGTGATTCAATGTGTGCTCTGCACCACCATATCACTCCCCCCCCCCACCCCGGGATCACGAGTCCACATCACCTCTCCCTACACCCTGGTCTCCTACATCTCTGCCTTCTGGCATAAGGGCATTCCACCCTGCCCTGGGCCTAGCACAGGGTGCTTCATAAACATCTCAAATAAAAACATCCCAGGGGCCCGTGAGCCACAACTACTGAGCCTGCGCGGCTGGAGCCTGTGCTCCGCGACAAGAGAGGCCGTGATAGTGAGAGGCCCGCGCATCGCGATGAAGAGTGGCCCCCGCTTGCCACAACTAGAGAAAGCCCACGCACAGAAACGAAGACCCAACACAGCCCAAAAAATAAATAAATAAATAAATTAATTAAAAAAAAAAAAAAATCCCAGGGCCCAAAACTTGGTTATATGCTGTCATTTACTCCTCCCTAGTTGTTTTCATGTTTGCTAGGTTTACCTCAACAACTAGGGGATGCCTTTCGAAAGCACAGAGGGCAGGATTTGTGCTTCTCTTGCGTCTCCCAAAATACATCACAACGATGGGCAAGAAACCAAATGTTCCACAAAACATCTACCTATGGACAAAAAAGGTTGGTACTATGCAAAACAAACACCCCAAGAAACTCACACACACACCAATAAATCACAGCTAACTAGTACAGCAGAAAAAGCATACTCTGAAGTAAAAAAAATGCTCTGTTCATTTGCAAGCAACCATCAATGAAATCACCAGTTAGAAAGTACCTTATCTGGGGACCTCCCTGGTGGCGCAGTGGATAAGACTCCACGCTCCCAATGCAGGGGGCCCGGATTCGACTAGATCCCACATGCATGCCTCAACTAAGAGTTTGCATGCCACAACTAAGGAGCCCACCTGCCGCAACTAAGGAGCCCACCTGCTGCAACTAAGGAGTCCGTGAGCCTCAACTAAGACCCAGCGCAAAAAAAAAAAAAAAAAAAAAAAAGTACCTTATCTGGATACTTCATATGAATGGAATCATATGATATGTTCAGAAAAGGCAAATCAATAGAGACAGGAAGTAGATTAGTGTTTGCCTGGTGTTGGGGGTGTGGAGCAGAGAGTGACTGCAAATGGGCACAGGGATGGATCTTTTGGTGCTGATGGAAATGTTCTAAAATTGGATTGGGGGGATGGTTGTACAATTCTGTAAATGTACCAAAAGTCATTGGGTTGTATACTTGAAACAAGTGATTTTATGGTATGTAAATACTTTACTAAATCAGTTTTTTTTTGAAAATAGGCCCAGGCACCTTTTGTCCATATAACACATCAACCAGAACCAGCTGGGTGTGCACCTGGAACAGGTACTTTTGACAATGTGCAAAGGTCACAAAACAAACGCAATTGACAAGGCCCAGGGAAGACATGGAAGAAGAGTTCTTTGGTATATATTTCTGCCCAATCCACACGGCTATCAAATGCCAGAGGCAGCACTGCTAAAAACAAGACAAGATGGAGAGGACCCACACAGGATCCACCTATGATCCCAAACTGAAAACAACATCAAGGCGGGAGCACCCCACTGCTGCCGAGGTTTGGCAACAGCCTGTCCAATGCCCTGCCAAGCTGAGAGCCCTGGGGATCATTGACTGCTTTGTGTCCTTGCTTCCTGAGCAGCTTCAGGTACAATCTTTTAAACAAAAACCCTGAGGGAGGAATTGTACACTTTAAATGGGTCAAATGTACGGAATGTGAATTATGTCTCAATTGAAACAAACACCTGAGAGGGGCCAAACAAAGCTCAAGCCAGCCAGGTGGGAACTGCCAGACACCACAGCAGAGAATGCAGCAGGGCGAACACAGTATAAAGGGTGAGAATTTGGTGGCTTTTCATAAGCAAGGGTGCCAGACACATTCTGTGCAGGTATAGAAGCCTGAGGGTGCATAAAGAGGAAGAGGGAAAAGCTTATCTAGGGATGGAGGGCAGTTACCTTAGTGAAGTAAACACTGCCCAGAATCTGGCCCTCATCTTTGTAGGCTCAGACAGGCACTCTTAGTGCCCCAGAGCTGAGGAGGCACAGGGATGCTGATCTTGCTAACAAAGCGCACAGGAGGATACTGAGAAAATAATTGTCCAGCGGGGTGGATGCGTACCAACATACCACCTCGGATAGCAAGCTGAAATGGAGCAGGTGACTTGGAGTCACAGTAAAGAAGTTTTCCATAGGATTCCTGTGAACTTACTCTCTACTGGGATCTGTCAGGCAGACTAGAGGCTTGCAGCAGACAGCTCGGGAAGCGCTTAGGTCAAGACAGCACAGTCAAGGTCTGCCTCTGGAACACTTACTTTTCTTACTTCCACCACTGACCAATGACCCTTCCTGACTGGACCATTCTTTCTGTAGATGCGATGGTTCCTTCATTACAAATTTTGTGGGCCTGAGAGGCTATTCTGTCTCAGACGGCTGCTCGTATCTGCTGTCAATGATCACACATTGATCTCATAGTTTAAGTTTCAGAAGCAGCCTTATTTTCAGGTTCCTTGGGTGGGGTAGGACAGGATGGGGGTGACTTCATTTTTGTCCCAGGAGAATTTAGAAACGTCTCTTTATTAGGAGAGAACCTGGACTAAAAACACAGTATATCTGAAAAGACAGAATGCCGACAATTGTTGAAGCTGAGTGATGGTCTATGGGCACTCATAAAACTGTTTTCACTCCTTTGTGTACATTTGAAAATTCCTATAATAAAAAGAGAAAAAAGCTAATCTCTTTTTTTTTGTTTTTATTTTTTTTTAATTGGGGTAAAAGCTCTTTTTAAAATAAATTTGATTAGAGTAAAAGAGCTCTAAGGAGCAGATTAGTTGGCCAAAGCTAGGTTCAATTAAGATGAAATTTAACCACACACTTACTGTGTCAAGACAGAGTCCCTTCTCTGAGTATGGAGGCTCCTTGTCAAACGGAGAAAAGTCTCATTTTGTCACATGCTTTTACTAACTAAACTGCTTTTAAGCTTCCATCATATACATTTTTACTCTCTAGGCTTAAGGAAGTAATCTCATGAAAAAGGATTTTGTTTTTGTTTGCTTGCTCGGTTCGTTTCAAAGGAGAGAATGTTCCTTTAGGAAACACAGGCCACATGTTCTTCACCTCACTCCAAATAACATCAGTGCATTTTCTCTTTTGTTGTTCTCCAAAAAGCTTGTACAAAAAGCCAGAAATACTTTAGTATGTAAGACGGCTTCCATGACTTATCACCTTCCTTAAAAAAAACTTCAAAAAAGTCAAAATACTATACTTTGGTAGACCCAGCTTAAAATCAAAATGAACCAAAATGCAGAGCATGACTTATTTCTTGACACCCCGTTTCACTGCCTTCACTAAGCTTGATGCCAGGCACATTCTATGCACGATTTCTAATAGTCACAATAAAACTGTGACTCATGCAGTAACACCCCCACCCCTGCCCTTTACAAAGCAGAACACTGAGGCTTTGGGTAGGTTAAGCTAAGCAAGCAGCAGAGCTGGATATGAATTCAAATTGGTCTGATCAGAGAGCACAGGCACAAACAAAACGACCTCTTGGATGGAAAGAAAGAAAAAAACCACTATAGTGACAGGCAGTGGGAAAAACATGAAACTGAAGTTGCCTAAAAGCCAAAACATTCCTCAAGGCTTCATCACAACTGGAGGGCTCACCAAGGCCAGGCCCTCTGCTAGGCCTGTTTATGGTGACACTCAATGACAGGGTCATAGATAGCACGATACCAAAGAACTGGCCAAGGCTGAGGGGGACTCGGTTGGACAATTTTCAGTAAGTTATTCCTTAATAAATAACTGTTCTTATTAAGAGATGACAAAATGATATACTGGTCTCAGAATAGTTTTGGAAAACAATCATGAAAAATATGTTTCAAGTTCTATTTCTGTGCTCACAAATGCTAGTGCAAAATTAAATACGTTCTGTAAGTTTTCAAAACAGAATAAGAAAAACAGGGAAAAGCTGAAGGGCACCAAATTTGGATACACTTGCTTCAGAATATGGAAAAATGGAATTCCTGCCTTTAGGGAACAGTAACATTCTCTTGGAAAAGTATTAAAAATGGTTAAAATCACACATTATCTGACACATGAACCTAAACTACAAAACCCTGGCAGGCATTTTGAACATTGGCTATTACAAAATTGCCAAACAGACTGGTCTTTGTCATAGAAAACAGGTTTCTCTGGTTCTGAAGTCGCTTGAGCTTTTTTTTTTTAATTTTTATTTATTTTTGGCTACGTTGGGTCTTCATTGCTGCGTGCAGGCTTTCTCTAGTTGCGGCGAGCGGGGACTACTCTTCGTTGCAGTGTACGCGCTTCTCATTGTGGTGGCTTCTCTTGTTGCGGAGCTCGGGCTCTAAGGCGCGCGGGTTCTAAGGTGCGCGGGCTTCGGTAGCTGTGGCTCGCGGGCTCTAGAGCGCAGGCTCAGTAGTTGTGGTGCACAGGCTTAGTTGCTCCGGAGCATGTGGGATCTTCCTGGACCAGGGATCAAACCCGTGTCCCATGCATTGGCTGGGGGATTCTTAACCACCGCTCCACCATGGAAGTCCCTTGATACACTTTTTACTCCCGTGGGTGCTATAAACTGAAGAACACCAACTTCTTGCCTCACTGTATACTAATAAGAAAGCCCTGGATCACCTCACAAGCTTGAAGCCACTCATGAAATGGTCCTTCTCCTCCCCCCATCTGTTTTCTCTAGAGCGAAGGTCAGTAAACTTTTTTTATGATGGGCCAAATAGTAAATACAGGCAGAATAGTGTGAAATCATGCAGAGCAATGGGAACAATTATGATTGTTCCGTGACCTTTAAAACGAAAAACTGTGGGCTATAAATGTATAGAATAATAAAAAAATAAAATAAAATGAATATTTATTTAGTACTCTGTAAGTTAAAACATTAGAAACTTGAGAATTGGGGCTTCCTTGGTGGCACAGTGGTTAAGAATCCGCCTGCCAATGCAGGGGACACAGGTTCGATCCCTGGTCCGGGAAGATCCCACATGCCGCGGAGCAACTGTGCGCCACAACTACTGAAGCCTGCACACCTAGAGCCCGTGCTCCACAACAAGAGAAGCCACCGCAATGAGAAGCCCGCGCACTGCAACAAAGAGTAGCCCCCGCTCACCGCAACTAGAGAAAGCCCGCGCACAGCAACAAAGACCCAAACACAGCCAAAAATAAATAAGTTTATTAAAAAAAAAAAAGAAACTTGAGAATCGAAGTGTTCAATCTTCTTTGTAAATAAATAAGTCACCAAGAGTAGTCTGAACAGTGCTTGTGAAGGTCTTTACTCATATAACTCATGATAGAGAGCAAGCATCTTCTCAGTTCACCTTAGTGAAGTGTCACACCTCTTTCTTGGTTTGGATCCGTTTCCAACGTTTTATCCTTTGCTCTTTCAATGACACAAAATTGCTGAGAGTTGCTTGACTTTTTGTGGAAGTTTCTGCCAGCATTACTTCCACTGGATCATCCTTTTTTTGTCACAACTACTTTCCTCATTTCTGTCGATAAGCTCCTCTGGCTGCATATCCGGTCTCAAATGGCAAGCAGTGTCAACATTCCCACAGTTAACTCATTCTCCTATCACTCCATTTATGTTCAATTGGAATTTCACTTCCAGCGTTATCACTTTTTCTCTTTGCTACACTTTGGTGTTTTTTTGGCCAACTTCCTCTAGTGATTAACCATTTTTGTAAACTGTCACGTATACTGGGAAACAAGGAAGCAACACAACTACATGCTTTGCTGTGTATGAACTGAGTAACAGATGTGCAGTGACCAATCACTATGCATATGTGTAATTTACACAATGATTTGTGACTGAAGAGCTAGTAGCTGAAACTTGTTCTGTACCCAAGTACTAACAGTTAATATATTGTAGTAACTGAAATCTGTGCATGTTGAAAACTGTGCAAAGCAAGGACTGCCTTTCTTTCAAGCTTCATGGACCTAGCCTAACTATTCAACTCTGTCATGGTAGCATGAAAGCAGCCTAAGGCAATATGTAAATGAACGACCATGGTTGTCATTCCAATAAAAATTTATTTCATATAATTTTTAATCTTTAAAATATTCTTTTGATTTTTTTCAACTATTAAAAAAATGCAAAAGCCATACTTAGCGTGTAGGCCATACGTAGGCAGTGACTACGTGCTGCAGTTTGCCAATCACTTCTTTAGAGAGTGTTGCTAAAAACACCCTGCTCAGATTTTCCACACCCCTCACCCCCTGTCATGTCACAGAACTCAGCACGTCCTACAGGTGTGGTCAGATGCTATCACATAGACTCCTAGGGCTCACATTTCTATGACAACACTGACCACACCTTCCTCAGGTTAATCCTTTGCCAAAAATGCTGCAGCACACCCTTCCATCACTAAAAACAGCTCTACTCTTTTCATTAAAGCCACTTAGAATTCTAAGGATAATGGCCAAAGGGAAATGATTTGCTACAATAATCCTCAGACATCTGAAAATACTATTTTATACAAAAAAATAGGATAGAATACAGTTCACTCCTCAGTATCAAAAAGCAAACAAGGAAGAATCAATTAATTCAAGAGTTTCAAAGAACAGGGGCAACTATTACCACATCCACAAAGGGCTTGGTGCGCACAGACCTACAACAGCTGAAAATTCACCACCAGAACACCCTGTTCGTGCTAGTGAAATAACTTGTGAGACATCCGCATAATCGAATACTCAGAGCTGTTTAAAATAGACAACTACGTATGTGCTGGTATAGAAAAGTGTCTGAGAGAAAAAAGCAAAAGAATGGTTTACATGTTATGATTCCTTTTTAAATTTTTAATTTAGATATGAATCTACCTTTAGGGAAAGAGACTAAAGGAAGGAGAAGCTTTTCCAGTTTTTCTTTTCCATCTGTATCTTTTAGTACAATTTTTCTAATTTTGTGAATGCATTACTTTTATTTTCTTTAAGGGTTTTATCTGGAGAGTGGATTATAGTCATCCCTTTTGTTTGCTTAAATTTTTCAGTGAAATTTTTCATGGTAAATAAAACTGAATGTACTAAATTCCCTAGTATCTTGAACAGTAGTAAGCAACAAGTGTTTGGTGAATAGCTAATATATGTAAATAGGGCGATCATATAATTTATCCTCCAGATCAAGACACTTTTCAGAGTGAAAAGGGGTATTCTTAATAGTTACCGTGGGAAACACAGTGGCATAAATTGGAACCCTCCAAGGTAAACTGAGCTGAGTAGCCATCCTACATAGAAGGCACCCACTGGGAATGTAGTCCTTGACCTCCAGGGGTTTACAATTAAGTTAGAGCCACAAGACTGGCTTGGATAGAAGAAGAAAATCACACAAGGTAAAATATTACAATCACACCCTAAATTCAAAGGGCTTGTAAGCCACACAAGGTACAAAGGAAATGAGCAAAGGCTCTGGTATAGGGAAGTGACA
This sequence comes from Eubalaena glacialis, assembly GCF_028564815.1. NCBI lineage: Eukaryota > Metazoa > Chordata > Mammalia > Artiodactyla > Balaenidae > Eubalaena > Eubalaena glacialis. The sequence goes on along the minus strand of NC_083733.1, from coordinate 55,635,066 downwards.
CAATAAGGAAGAGTCACTCGGCAAAAGTGTGTAGGACACATGAGAGGACAGGGCCTGTAGGAAGCTGTTCTGGTAAAGGACCAGTGTGTGCAGGAATTCCTGGCTGCCTCTTACTAGCCCACTGTTTTGGGATGGGGGTGGGAGGCAGCTTTCCTAACCTCCCTGCACACCCATTTCCTCATTCATAATAAGGGAACAATAATACATGCAACAAAAATGTATAAACCTCTCAATAAAGCTGGAAAATGTATAAACCCAGTATTCTTCAATTCGGCAAGCCCCATATTCTCTGATTTAGGCCTGGCTAATAAAAAAAAAAGTGTAGATTTTAGAGGCTTAGAGTATCTAAATCAGACTCTTGGGAGGCTTAGGAAGATAAGGCAAAGCTCTGATTATAGACCTATCATATCTGTGACATAATTAGAAATATGTATTTGGTCTCTCCCCGCCTGCCCTTCCTGATACAGAGCTCCTAAAACCCTTGTAATTTCCTGAGAGCTGGAGCATGTTCTATTCTAATATTTGGTCTTTGACCCACGTTTCTGACACAAGAACTAAAACCCTGGCCATCTCTGGAGTAGTACGATTGTCTTTTTGTACGCCAATGAGATGATAGTGGCTGGGGGAGCCCTAGAAAGCTTCAGGATGGGGGCTGGGGGAATTCCCTGGCGGTCCAGCGGTTAGGACTCCTCGCTTTAACTGCAGAGGGCCCGGGTTCAATCCCTGGTTGGGGAACTAAGATCCCGCAAGTCTTGTGGCACGGCCAAAAAAAAAAAAAAGGTTGGGGGCTGGTTGCCAGAAAAACCGAGGCAAGATTAAAGGGTTGGAACTTTCAGCCCCACCCCCTATTCTCCTGGGAGGGGAGAGGGGTGGAATATTGAGTTAATAATCAATCATGCCTATGTGATGAAGCTTCCATAAAATACCCCAACTGAAGGGGTTAGGAGAGCTTCTGGGTTGGTGAACACATCCACATGCCAAGAGGGTGGCTCACCCCAAACTCCACAAGGACAGAAGCTCCTACACTGAGGACCCTTCCAGACCTCTGTCTTCATTTAGCTGTTCATTTGTATCCTTTATAATAAACTGGTAAACGTGTTACCCTGAGTTCTGTGAGCCACTCTAGCAAATTGGATCCGAGGGGGTCGTGGCAACCCTTGATTTATAGCAGGTTGGTGAAAATGACAGGGGACAACCTCAGACTTTGACTGGCATTTGAAGGGGGGAGAGGGAGTCTTGTGAGACTGAGCCCTTAACCCACAGGATCTGTGCTCACTCCCTGCGGTTTCAGAATTGAGTTAAATTGCCAAACACCCAATCCGTGTCTGCTGAGAACTGCTTGATGTGGAAAAACCCACACATCTTGTATCAGAAATATTCTCTGTAGTAAACAGGAGAGTTTCCTCTTTAAAATTCCTTCAGGTTACGGTGAAAGCTGAGAATGTTAGCAAGAGAACTAACTTGAGGACATTATAAACACAACTCAGCCCAAGTTGAAGTGAAGGCCCCTCTGTGTGATTTGTACCCATTCTGGATCTACTTAGTATAAAAATGTTTTTTGACAAGTTTGTTAGCAATAAGTCCCATTTTGTGACACCTAGACTTTTGTTTCCTGCTGTGGAATGCACCATTTATTAATCTTGAGGCTATCTTGACCATGGCCTGTCTGGGAAAGGGCATTTGTTCAATGTAATTTGAATTCACTGGTGAGTAATAAAGTGGGGAGATTCAGCTGGCTTTCCCTCCATAGGTCCCATTGAGTTAAATTCTGTGGACTTGCAGATGCATTTCTTAAAAACAATTCAAATGGAAGGGACTTCTTTGACACACGGACCAATCATTAAGAGTGTTGTGAAAATTAAAGGCGTTTTTTACTCCATTATAAGAGCTTAAAACATTTGGCACAAAGCTTTGAATAAGTAGTAGATATTATATTTTTATGAAGACCAGACTACTGCAGGAACAGTGGGAATGAAGATAAAGAGAAGGATGACACATTTCACTAGTAAGTCCAACTGAATGTGGTGACTGACAGGATAGAGGGGATATGGAAAACCGAAGTACAAACTCAAGTCAGTGAGTTGATCAAACCAACTCAACCATCACTCCTTTCCTTTGTTTTTCTGCTGTGCAACCACCTGCCATGCCTGAAGACACAAAATTCCTTATCTTCACCTACAGTAAGACAATGGTAGACTATCACACAGATCAAAGTCCTGCAACACTACAGTATCAGGAGATTAAGAGGTCGGAAACAAGAAAATAAGAAAAATTATGCCTTGGTTACCCATCTGGACTTCAAGTTATCTTTTCACCGAGGAATGAGAGAATATTAAAGTTCTGTGTGAGTGAAGAGGTACTGAATACCAGGGAGGCAGATATTCAAGGCTGCTTTAATTCTACTGTGCCAAATTCCAAAGTTGACATTTATTTTACAATCAGTCTTATTTCAAGGTGATCTATAAATCCAGCTATTTTGGTTAGTTGGATAGGTTCTACATACTTGAGGGCTTCTGTTTCTAGTACAGAAAGCTACTAACTACCCACGTCCTCTAGGTTCTGGTGCCTGGAAGTTGTCATTATTAGGATAAGTAATTCAGAAACTTTAAAATAACCCCTAGGTATTTATGAGGAAAGAACATTTACAATGACAAATCCAACTTAAATTATAAGGCTCATAAAATCTTGTTTAGATATATAATCTTGGCATTTTAGATATAAAATATTTAGATATAAAGGTTTACATTCCATAAACTATTAGCACAATGCAAACCACCACTCCTACCCACTGTCACCTCATACTCATCACTCAAGCAGGACTATAAATTCTACCCTTACCTAAATTCATAACTAGAATCACAGTGCTCCATCTGAATAATTTGTAAGGAAGGGCTTCCCTGGTGGCGCAGTGGTTAGGAATCCGCTTGCCAGCGCAGGGAACATGGGTTCAAGCCCTGGTCCGGGAAGATCCCACGTGCCGCGGAGCAACTAAGCCCGTGCGCCACAACTACTGAGCCTGCGCTCTAGAGCCTGTGAGGTACACCTACTGAGCCCGCGTGCCACAACTACCGAAGCCCGTGCGCCTAGAGCCAGTGCTCCGCAACAAGAGAAGCCACCACAATGAGAAGCCCGCTCACCGCAACTAGAGAAAGCCCGCAGGCAGCAACAAAGACCCAATGCAGCCAAAAAAACCCCACAAATTTTAGGAAAAGGTCCTAAATGTTAAAAAAAAAAAAAAAAAAATTTGTAAGGAAACAGTAGTTTCAAAGTCTTTCATGGAATTGTCTGTTAATTCACATTCAGGGGTTCTTAATCTTTTTTGAAACATGGACCATTTTCAGAAACTGATTACAGCTAACGGACCCTCTACCTAGAGCAATGTTTCTCAACCTTTTTTCCCATTATCACCCCACCCCAGGAGCCTTCGTAGACGTGTTTTTCCTAAGCACCACACTAAATTTCAATACCACAGACATATATCTATCTATGTAGCCCTTTGAAAGATCAAAAACTATTATAATATCTAATATTATTTCATCCCCACCCCCACCCCGAACATGCCCTAGACTCTAAATGACTGACCCTGGAATAAACACGGACAAAGTACCACATATGAACTCAGGAACTTCAGATTACGGGGCTTCTGAGGCCAGGGACCCAGGACCCCATTGATGAGATCCATCTCAAACACTTGCCCTCACTTCTAAAATGGCTTTCCAATAATGAAAAATGTGCTTCAAATAAACTTCAAAGTAACTAACTCCAAAGTTCATGGGCCTCAGCATCCAAATTCCAGCACTCCTTCATAAGTTTTCAAAAAGGCCTTGTCAGAAACAAGTGAAATGATATTTGTGACCAGGATCACACAAGGACATCCATAATCCATACACTAATGCTTCTGGGGTCATTTGCAAATTCCTCATTAGTCATGTGACCAATGGGCCACCAAGGCCTCCTGGGGTTAAGTCATTTCAGTGTGACCCCTTCAGGGTTCTCTCCTGCCTCACATGAATCACAAGCTACCTCATCCCTTATTTGGCCTGTCAGTCTCAGGACATGGGAAACAGAGGTTTGGCTGCCTGGCCAACTACCTGAAGACAAGCCTGAATGTTGCAAATGACTCTGGGGATAGGTAAAATGAGAAACAGGTTGGGGGCTGGCTTTCTCTATTACAGGCTGACTTCTCAAATACTGACCAGGGCAAAGGAATGTTTCTGGTGGCAAGGGTCCACTTTCCCTCAGTGGACCTAAAGGCAAGCCCCTCAATGTTCTTTAGGTATAGTCACCATTTGAGCCTCAAAGGCCATGTTTTTAGTACTAAGCACACCAAACCTTACCTTACTTTTTTCTTTTTTTTTAATTGAAGTATAGTTGATCTACAATGTTTCAGGTATACAGCAAAGTGATTCAGTTTTATATATATATATTCTTTTTCAGATTCCTGTCCATTATAGGTTATTATAAGATATTGAATATAGTTCCCTGTGATATACAGTAGGTCCTTGTTGTTTATTTTATATATAGTAGTGTGTATCTGTTAATCCCAAATTCCTAATTTATCCCTCCCCCCACCTTACTTTTCTTTATAGTACTCATCACCAAATTATCTATTCATTGTTCATTTATTTATTGTATTTTCTTCTCATTACAATGTAACTGCCATGGATTGGGGTGGGAGGGTGTCATCTGTTTCATTCAGTGCTTTGTTTCCAGGGCCTAAAACTGTGCCTGGCACTTGGCAGGTGTTCAAAAAATATGTGCTGAATAAATATTTCAAACTGTCCTGGAACTAAACTGTCTTGCCTGCAAATTAAACAAGTGCCTCTTCCGTGAAGGACAAGAATACTACAAGATGCTACTTTGGAGAACTCCCAGCTGATCACCAACACCAGCTGCACTTTCCCTCTTATCTGTCATCTTCTCTTTGACTACTCAGTTTACAACTATCCATGGGGGTGAGGAGAAGAAAAAGGAGTGGTGACTAATAACATGCTTCTTGGAGATTTACTGGAAAGTTCACTCTTTCAGGCAAAGTTCTGGGGAAACTAATTAATCGAAGAGGTTGATGCACATGGAAGATCACTTCAAAGTGTGGTGGAGGCTCTCATATGAATGCTGCCGCACTTGTCTCCAGTGGAAATTCCCAAGAACAATCAACAAAGGGCTATGAGTGAAGGAACCATTAACACAAGTTCCGATGCCCAAGGAACCATTAACACAAGTTCTGATGCATAAGTTATTGGCAGCAGGAACTACACTTAACTGACCACTCCTAAAAGGAATTTTTGAGGTTCTATTCTGAAAAGGAATATATTATCTGCCCTTGTATTGATCAAAATTATATATTTGGGGGCACTCCAAATACCAGGACTTATCACCCGAGAAGAGATTAAAAAATCAGGCACATTTGTGGCCACCTGATAAGGGGTGTTCCCTAACAACAATAACACACATACACACACTCACTGCACTGTACAATTTATAAGTAGCTATTATGTTTTATCTACCTTTGTTTCCTAAATGGGGCATACTCTTAACATGGGAGTCACAACTCTAATGCTTAGAAGATACAGAGGGCAGGCCAAGTGAATAAATACAGGCTGAGAAAGACAGTCTTCTTTGTCCTTCCCAAAAGAAGTACTTGGCACCACCCCATGGGTGCTATGTGGGAACACTGGACTGGCACCGCCAGATCTTCATATTCTTCAGGCAAAGCCAAAAATAAAAATATTTCAAAACAAACTCTCAATCCTAGAAACTGTACAAGTCACATAAAGCCTGTTTGAGGCCTGCTGGGAACAGCCAGTTTATAATCTCTACGTGCTTCCATGCAGACTGGCACTCTCCCTGAATGCTATGAACACCCGAACACCCACAGAAGTATCAGCTTTCCCCCACCTCCATCTGCAAAGGTCTGGAGTCAGGACACTTCGCCAAGCCTCCAAATGTCCATTATATCCCACACCCCTTCCTATCTGCCCTCCACCACCCAGTGCCTCACCAACATTGTCAGTCTCGAGACCATGTGACTCTCCTATCACTTGCTTATCACCACATCAGCCCCAGACTCGAGTTACCCTTCATCACCATACATCCTGTTTTGTCAGCATCTCCCTTCCCCCAACTCCTGGAGTCTCTGATACTCATGGCCTATCTTAAGCAAAATCTCTCATTTCTTCAATCTCTTCTCTGAACATTCTTGTCACTTTCTTACTCTAACTGAACCCAGCTCTCCCCTGAAGATATAGCTTCTCTTGTGCCCTTCCAGTGGGCACTGCTTCTACACCATTCTCCCTCCACCCTCAACACCCAGTTATGAATCCCATCATCAGAGTAAATCATATCCCACCTTGTGGGTCATTTGCTGATCCAGGTCACTACTCCTCACGTCTCCATGATTTTAGCTCCTGGCTCACTGTCACTCCCGCTGCTGCTCCTATCATCATTCTTGGTGATTTCCATATCCAGATAGGCGATCCTCCAACCATCCTGGCCTCTTGGTTCCTAGACCTCCTCTCCTCCAGTGATCTTGCCCTCCCTGCAGCCGCTCCCTCCCATGGTCACACCTAGACCTTGTCTCAATAATTGCAGCCTCTTCAGAACCTCAGTTTCATGCATCTCCCTCATTGCCCATTGTATCCTAGCTTCCTAGTTCAGTCTCTTCAAAATCTCAACTCCAACAATCCACTGGCCCTACCACCTTTCCACTACCCCTCAGCCCCCTCATGTCTTCACACAGATCATTATGATCACCCCCTTACACACATTCACTACACACTTCCCGCCCTCCACCATACTCATCTGGAGGTACCTGTGCAGCTGTGTGTGGCTGGAGAAACACCTCACTCTTAATGGATGACCTTGCTTCCTGAGAAAAATCAAAGCAATCAGAAGGGGTGGAGGGATAAAAACTACCTCCTGCCTCAAATTAAGCTGTTGAAACCTTTCATACAAATAGAACTTCAGATAAGCAAGGGCATTAGTTCACCCAGCCAGATAGGAGTACTTCTGAAAGGTCAGTAGGTCCAGCCAGCTGCAACAGCTGGGGAAGCCACTGGGAACAAACAGAAAAGCCCTCTGCAGCCCGACCTGGCTTTGTCAATTACTATTGTGTGACCTTAGGCAAGATGTGTAACAGGTTGTTTCAAGGATTAAGTAATACACAAGAGCCCAAAGTAAGCAACAGATGTTAGCCCCAAACTCAGTTTTGATAAAATCCCAGGCCAGGTAACTGGAAGGTATATCCTAACATAATTAATTCCTCTAAAAAAGTCCAGACGGGCTGACAAATTCTAGTTCAGACCACAAGAATGATCAACACCTGCATTCCTAATTCCCTGGAGCTGAGTCTCTCCCCACTGGCTCTTAACACTACTCCCCACCCCCCAACTCAATTTTTCCTCTCTGCCTCAGGCATAGGGAAATTAAAGGCTTCAGAAGCCACCACAGGCGATGACTGGGTGCACATACATCCTGCTTGCTTTCTTTCCATCCAAAATGCTGGCCTATAAAGCTACCTGGCTCCTGCCTATTTTCCCCACTTGGCATCCTCCTCCAATCCCCCACCTCCCCCGCCCAACACACTCCTGCTCTAGTCACGCTGTCATCTCTTTTCCTCCAATACCACCAAGCTTGCTCCAGCCTCAAGGCCTTTGTACTCTACTACTTCCAGTTGGACCCTGAAGCCTCTGTGTCGCTGCCACTTGCTCATTCTTCATGTTAGACCTCAGCCGTCACTGTCCTCAGAGACCTCCTCTGACAACCTGAGCTAAAGTGGCCCCCATCATCTTACATCATCCCTGTTTGTCTACTTCACCCCGTTCAATTACGTCTTAGTAATTTAATACTGTGGTGAGTGCTCTTTATTTGAATGTTTACTCCCTGTCTCTGTCTATCCCACTAGAATATAAGCTCTCTCAGTGCAGGGACCTGGCTTGTCTGAGTCACAACTGTTACCAGTGCTGCCAGCACTGCCCCTGACACATAACAGGGGCTCAATAAATTTTGCTGAACCAACGAATTTTTCTTTCAAGAGATCTATTTTCAAAGCCTTCTTGTGGCTGTCTGAAGCAGTAAGGTTAGACCAACACTTGTTCAAAAAGACCTTTCAGGCCAAACTTCCATAGAGTTTAGAGGTTTAAACTGAGCCTTACCCTCCACCAACCTCTAAGGACCAGGCCAAGGAATCCAAGCCCAGCTTCTCAATGCCAATATTCTTCTTATACCAAGAGGCTCCCCTCCTTGCACCCTGACAAAGTATTTTCCCCCCAACAATTTTGCTTTTCTTTTCCTTCCTTTGGATATCATTGAGAAACACCCTTCCTCTTGGAGGCGTTCTACTGCAACTGAACCAGAAAGGTTTCTCAGGAGGCTGCTGTCCAATATCCAAAAAGGTGGGGGTGAGGGCTTCTTTCCTGAGGCTAAAACGGCCACCAGGTCACCGAATCCAAGCCCCACCCGCTGCGGCTGGCCTCCCTGGGCTTTCTTGGAACTTTTCTCTGCCAGGAAGAGGCTGGTCTTCTGTTCAGCCCCTCACCTCCTTCCTGCCACAGGAAGGGCCACTGCCACTCTTCTCGGTCAACAGCGCTAGTCTCCTCCCTCATTCACAGGAAACTTTTCCCAGCCCGGGCTCCTCCGTCCGTCCTCACTCCCAAGGGCTCCCAAACCTCTTTCCCAAGGTTCAGTCTAGCTACACACCCTGAGCTTCACCAAGTCGCCCCCAACTTCCTCTCCCGCCAATTCTCCCGCTCAGACCCTGCCCAGGGCCTCCTCAGACCCCCACTTACGCCCTCGACCCTGCCCCTAACGCCCCGCCTTCGGCCTCTCGGCCCTCCACAGCTCCCAGGAGACCCGCCCGGGCCCTCACCGTGGACGCCACGTTCTCCGTCGGCCGCCTCAGCCCCGGAGAGGAGCAGCGATGCCAGCAGGGCGAGGAGCGCCCAGTACTGCCTCAGCCCACACAGCTGCGCCATGACGGGCTCCACCAGGCCGCCCAGGCGAGGCCTAGAGCTGCCCGCCGTTGGGGTCTCGCGATCAGGTGCGGGAAGACCCTTGCCGCGCACGCGCACTGGAGCGCGTCGCGTTCAGGTGCGGGTCCGCGAGGTGCGCGCCTCCCCTCGCCACACAGGAAGTCTCCGGGAAGCACTTTTCTCGGTCCTTTGGTGTGCGGACACTCTGCCTCCTGCGCCCACGATGCTTTAGTTCGCTCCTCGCTTGCCCCGGACTCCCCCCACCCTTCAGAACCCCGCCACACCCCCGAGCCTCTCCGTGGGCGCCAGAGGTAATGGCGGCTGCCTCGAAGCTGCTACCGAAGGTGGAAGGCCAGGGAAGGGGCGGGGCGCACCTGGCCAGGCGGTATGCGTTAGAGCGCAGGCGCAGGGAGCAGGCACCTGAGCGGCCGTCCTCCTCCCTGGGCGCACCTGGGCCCGCCCCTGGCCCTGGGGTAAAGGGGCGGGACTTGCGTTTGCTCCGCCCCGGTGGGACCTAGCCTAGGGGCCGGCGCTCGCAGGTTGAACCTCGGGGCTCCGGCTGTCCTTGCGCGTGGGCTTGTTGACCACGTCCGAGCACCTTCGCTCTTGGATTGGGCCTCTGGGTGGGAGGAGAGGTCGCAGACGTGCTCATACTGGAAACCTGTGGTTTTTGCCCATCTTGCTTCAGCCTTCCGTTGAGGGCGAGGGGTTTATTCTTCCTAAATTCCAGAGTTCACTGAGCGCCTACCCAGAGGTGACCACGCCAGAGTGGTCCCTGCATCACCAGACAGGAACAGCCCAGCACAGTGATGACAGAAGCATAGGGCAGAGTGATTATGGATGAGACGGCGCAAGCACAGGCTGAGTGATCAGGCGCTGCGTGGTGGAAGACCTGGGAGCCCAGACAAGTTCCTTATTCAGCCTGAGAGAGGGCCAGGGAGGGCTCCCAGAGGAGGTGATAGACCCATGAATGAACAAGAGCCCCAGACCCTGCCTCCACAGTTCCTAGTACTTAGATGAAGACAGATAATTGACCAGAGAAGGATAGGTGTCAGGGCTGTGATGGGGAAGCACAGGCAGAGTAATCAGACCTGAAAGGAGGAAAACCCAGAGGAGGCATCCGACCAGCTTCCGGGCCAGGGAGGGCTTCCTGGAAGAGGGATATATGAGCTGAATCTCGAAAAGAGGATGGAGTAGGGCAGGCATAGGAGTAGCCAACAGGATAATTAAAATAAGTATATTATTATTTAAAACACCTAACAGTGCTATGAAGGAGATGAATTAAGGGCTGGGATTAACAGAGAACAGGTGGTGAAGGAGGTGGTTTTGATATGAACCCTGAAGGATAAGAAGGGCTGATGAACAAACACATTCTAAGCAAACAGCAAATGCAAAAGTCCTGAAGCAAGAAAGACGTCAGTTTGTTACAGGAGCCAGGGCCACGCCCACTACTTGGCCTCCCTGCAGACATAATAATATGTGAAGAGCCTTAACTGTGTTATCAAAGTGGTGTTTACCTTAAACAATTAAGATTTTATGCCTGCCATCTTCTTTTATCTTGCAGTGAGGACCTACCAAGTTTATGATTAACCTCTTTATCCAAAATTTTATTCCATTTCATGTCCTGCCCCTGTGCCCCTCAGGATTGAGGAGTATCAAAGAAAAGGGGGATTGAAACCAAGCAGGACCCTGTGAGGCCCTCCCAGGTACAAAAGTCCTCTGTTTCTTGTTTGTAGAAAAAGGCTTTGGTCTCTTAGGCCTTCCTTGAGTTCCAAAGAGCAGACTCAACAGTTACTAGTTAGGGAAGTAAAGGAACGCAGAAACAAAGGAAACGGGCAAGAAACAATAGTTCAGCGATAAAACAGAGTCAGTTCCTCCTCAAGGGATATACATAACAATCTGACACATATCTTTAAGTTTTGTTTGCAGAAACTAAGACCCCCACCCAGGTGGAGGATGGTGACTAAATGCTGACCACAAGCATCTAGACCCCAGACTGGTTGGAACCAGAAGGTTGATGATTAAGATTCCCAAAACATCACCCTGTTACCTCACCACCAACCAATCAGAAGAAAGTCCACGAGCTACAACCCTCACCCCAAATGTTGCTTTTAAAACCCCTTCCCTGAAAGCCATCGGGGAGATCCCATCTTTTGAGCACGAGCTGCCCCTTCTCCTTGTTTGGCATCCTGCAAATAAATGCTGTACTTTCCTTTACCACAACCCAGTGTCAGTAAATTGGCTTTGCTGTGTGGCAGGCGAGCAAACCCACATTCAGTTCTGTAACAACACCTGGGGTGGATAATTTTTTTATACCTCCTCTCTACCAGGAAATTATTTTTGATAATAATCATGTAAGAATCATTATTTTATTTGTTCTTTAATTTTAAAATTAATAATTGAAAATGAATAAATTTCCATTTTAAAGATATTACTCAAATTCAGTAAAATATTTCATGTGTGAATGAAAATTTGTACTTACCAAATAAAAATATTATGCCTCACAGTTCATACCCTGATTCAATCTTTTAAATTTTTAAACACAAAAACTCCAAAAGGATGTGTAGAATGACAGAATAGTTTCTTCATCTTTACAATCAGTGTGCTATCATTTAAATTTCTAACCTATTATTTAAATGCAAGAATATGTAGAATCACAGAAGTGCCTGAAACAAGCCCAAATGATTCCAAATTGTTAGGAACTTATTTTCAAAATGAACACACAGAGCTGAGTCTTCATATGTCAGAGGTCAACTGTATACCTGACAGTTCTCTATATTGACTTCCCTATAGAACAGGGGTCCCCAGCCCCTGGGCCACGGACTGGTACTGGTCCGTGGTCTGTTAGGAACCATGCCACACAGCAGGAGGTGAGCGGAGGGCGGGCGAGCAAGTGAAGCTTCATCTGTATGTACAGCCGTTCCCCATCACTAACATTACCACCTGAGCCCTGAGCTCTGCCTCCTGTCAGCATTATGGTGAGTTGTATAATTATTTCATTATATATTACAATGTAATAATAATAGAAATAAAGTGCACAATAAATGTAATGTGCTTGAATCATCCCGAAACCATCCCCCCCCTGCCCCCTGGTCTGTGGAAAAATTGTCTTCCATGAAACCGGTCCCTGGTGCCAAAAAAGTTGGGAACCGCCACTGTAGAATATTGTGGCAAACAGATGTTGGACAGCCCCCATGTTCATGACCTGTATAATCCTCTCAAGTGTGAGCACGACCTGGGATTTGCTTCTAACCAATTAAATATGGCAAAGGAGGTTTACATTATATTATGTAAGACTCTGTCTTCGTGGACTGAGAAGAAAGAGATTCTCCATTGCTAGCTTTGAAAGTTATAAGTTGCCACATTGTGAGAAGATCTATGGAGAAGGCCACATGGCAAGGAAATGTAGGTGGCCTCTAGGAGCCAGGAGCAAACCCCACTGATAGCCAGCAAGAAAATGAAGACCTCATCCCCACAGCCTCAAGCAGATGAAAGCAGATCTTTTCTCAGTCGAGTCTCTGATGAGACAGCAGCCCTGGCTGACCCATGGATTGCAGCCTGGTGAGACCCTGGAGCAGAGGGCCCAGCTAAGCCATGACTGGACTGGATCCACAGAAACTATGAGATAATAAACATGTGCTGTTTTAGGTGCTAAGTTTGTGCTAATTTATTACACAGCAATAAAAAACTAATACAAATACAATGTTTACTAAACGATAGAGTAATAAAAATATCTAATTTGAAGCTTACATATATATTATTAAAACTCAACAGTATTGCATCAATTCAGTCAGTAGACCACCAAACAATTTTTTCCTGGGGGTGGAAGGATTATTTTATCACTGATACTGTTTAGAATTTGTCACATGGCATAATAAAAGCTTGGTCAAATTTGATCAGTTTTATTATTATTTTTAAATTCTCCACAGACAGTGCACCCCTTTTTTCCTGTACCCAAGGTGGACCACTCCTATTGCCCTCCCTTTGGTACACTACTAGTTGGAAAACAGACGGTAAATAAAACGAGTAAATTTTTTTCTCTCATTCTGTAGGTTGTCTCTTCACTTTCTTGATGATGTTCTTTAAAATGAAAGTTTTAAATTTTGATGATGTCCAATTTTCCTATTTTTTTTTCTTTTGTTGCTTTGTTTTTGATGTCATATTTAAGAAACCATTGCCTAGTTATGGATAGTCTTAAGCAGGGGAGGGACATGGCCAAATTTAAGTTTCATTTAAGTTTTGAAGTGTTATTCTTGCTGTTTTCAATTAAAGTGGGAAGACTTGTGAGGTAAGAGATTTCTCTGGTTACCTTGGCTAAAACTGCAACCCCACCCTCACTCCATTTCTCATTTTCTGCTTCATATTTCTCCATAGAACTAATTATATTCTAATAAACTGTATAATATACTGTACTTACTTATTATGTCACTGCCTGCCTCCACCGCAAGAATGCCAACTCCATGAGGACTGGACTTGTCTGTTGGTTCACTGCTCTATCTCCAGTGCCTAGGGAAGTTCAGGAGGGGGAGCCTGGTGATGACCAGAGGGACAGAGAACCCCTGGATGCTATCTGGCATGAGGAGTCTGATTTGGGTGGGTGGGTGGGGTTACAGCCCAGATGTCATGATGTCAAATGAATATTTGTTGAGTAGAGTGAGTGAATATGAACGAATGAATGCATGGATGAGTGAATAAATGAAAGAAGGAACAAATGATGTACCGTTGAGTACTATGGCTTGACCTTCCCTTTCAAAGAGAGTAGGTAGCACAGGGGCTCGTGCACTGTCCCTGGCAACCGCCAGAGGGCGCAGACAGGCCGGGTCCCCTAGAGCCCATCCCGGACCCGCCCCCCCGGATCCAGGCCCCGGGAGCCCCTGTCGCCCGATCGGGTCTGGGGCTCCCGGATCCCGCCCATACCTGAGCCAGGCACGGCCGCGGGCTTCACGCCGGCGCAGCGGCCAGTCCTCGCTTTGCAGGCAGGGAAACTGAGGCCCGGGGCAGCCGGGGCGGGGCCGGCCCGCCTGCGAGTCCGAGCCCCCGCCCCCGATCGGCCCCGCCCCGGCCCGTAAGAGGCCCCCTGGCCGGCAGGCGAAAGCTCACAGCGCGGGGCCGGGGCCAGGACCGCGATGGCAGCTCAGCGGCTGGGCAAGCGGGTGCTGAGCAAGCTACAGGCTCCATCGCGGGCCCGGGGACCGGGAGGCAGCCCCGGGGGGCTGCAGAAGCGACACGCGCGTGTCACCGTCAAGTATGACCGGCGGGAGCTGCAGCGGCGGCTAGACGTGGAGAAGTGGATCGACGGGCGCTTGGAGGAGCTGTATTGCGGCAGGGTGAGACGGGGAGAGGTGGGGTTGCAGGGGGAGTCCCGGACCGATAGACCCCGAGCCCGGACTCCCTACGCCTTGAGGGTCTCTGGTTGCTTGTGCTCGCTGGTGCGCGCTGGTGCAGCCTCGTTCACACGTTAGGACGCACGCTCCTGGACTCATGGGCCTCGCCGTCCACCCTCCATGGCACTCTGCTTGTGCACACAGACAGACACTTGGGTCCAAACACCAGGGGAGCACCAGGGGTTTAGCGTATGGGAGGTGAGGAGGCAAACTTGGGGAGCTGGAGTGGCCATATCTGGAGAAAGGGTGGGGGGAGGGGGATGTCTTAAAGCCAAACATATACATGGTGGCAGGGGAGATACAACCACACGGAGCTGCACAGCAAAGGAAGCATCAGCATTCACAGACGTGCACAGTGACGAGCTACGGCCACTCGCAGACGCAGTGACAGAAGCAACAGCCATGCACAGACTCTCAAGGACACAAGCTGGGGTCGCTTACGCATCAACCTATGCTACAGCCGCAGGCTCTCACAGTCACAACAGCACAGGCCACAGCCATATGCAGACAGAACACAACAACTACACCCACACAAAAGGACTCCAGTTACAACTCTTCATAGATACACACAGCACAGGCTGTAGCGGCTCGCAGACGGTACAAGTTACAACAGCTACCCCCGGACACCCAGTGATTCAAGTACCAACCATCCATTATCTCCTAAAGGCAAAAATCGATAATCACATGCAAACGCAATGATAGATGCTGCAGCCACGTGCAGACATAAAATAACAGAAATTATAGCTACACCCAGACAGAAAACCACGTAAGCTATGGGCACCTCCAGACATACAATGGCAGAAACTGCAGCTGCCAGTGGACACACAGGGCACAAGCTATGGCCTCCTATGCTGTCTCATGGGCTACAGACAGACATGACATCTCACTCGGGTCTCTGCCTGAAGTCACATTTTGTACAACACACTCGTGCTGTGGAGCATGGTCACAGGTACACAGACACACAGGACGACAGATACTCCGCAGCACAGTGCGAAGGTGGGAGAAGCCATGGCCCCTCGCAGTGACACGAGGGCCCTCTGTTCTCAGACACATGTGGGCTCACACAGGTGGACAGTTGCTGGTGGTAGGTGGCATCCTCTGAGGTCGTCCTCCGACAGTGGGCACTACAGCTAGCTAGACTCTCAGGGACACAAGCTGTGGTCACCTACTGATCAGCATATGCTACAGTGACGCATGACGGTGAGACAAAAACAGCTAAGCCAGAGTCGCCCACTGCCCACCCGTAGGACCATAGGCCCCTGCACAGGCCGCGCGCGATGTCACACACCTCTGCGCCCTCGTGCCGGCCCTGGCGCCTTGGCATCAGGCTCTGGCTCACACACAGAAACTCACACAGGCAGGTAACACACTTACAGACACTCCATGCCACACACAATCCCCTGACCACTCAGGCCTGAAGCCCACAATGGAGTCAGCAAGACTTTGCGTAGGGGAGGCAAAACTCTGTAGCCTCTGGGATCTCTTTGCTCAGACAGCTGGGTTCTGTCCCCCACAGGGTTACTGAGCCAGCCTGCATTTGCCCTTTGCCCCGAGAGGCCATCCAAGGGTCCCCCTCTTGGCTGCTCAAAGGGGCTTGTGGCTTATCTCTCCCACCCACCTTGGGGGGCTTCCTGGACTCGAGGGTTGCGCTTTGGCCCTGGGGGCTGACCCAAGCCCTCCCCGCCCTCCCTGTGCCCTGGGGCACAGGGCCACCCCCCGCAGGCTCTAGCCTGCCAGCTTCCCTCCCCTGCACCTAGCGCTTAAACTTCTCCTTGAAAGGGCAGAGCCAGCCCCTCTCCTGAATCCCAGAATCTGACATTCCAAGACTCCACCAGGCCTGTTTCCCGCTGTGGGAATAGGCGCCAAGGCGAGAGACCCGTGCCAGGCCCAAGACTCCCGAGGCCCAGGGGCCAGCATCCGAGCTGGTACAGGCTCCCGGGCCTCTGTCAACCCATCTGTCACCCCTCCCCCCAACACCCAGATGTCCCGCCTTGGTGGTGCTGTCCCTGACTGCCACATTATTGCTCCAGAACCCGCCAGCTGGGTCCCGGGGCCACCAGGGCTCCTCCAGGGACCTGGACAAAGGCGGGGGAGGGAGGGGAAAGGGACCCTGACACCCCTCCCTCTCCACCTTTTAGGAGGCAGACATGCCCGATGAGGTCAACATCGATGAATTGTTGGAATTAGAGAGTGAAGAGGAGAGAAGCCGGAAAATCCAGGTAGCTGGAAGGGAAAGCCGCCCCCAGCCCCCTACCCTGCACCTCCCTACAAATCATATCAATAGTTAACGTGTTTCTTGAGCACTTCCTAAGTGCCAGGCACTGTTTCAATTGCTTTACACTTAGTAACTCATTTAATCTTCACAAAACCCTCTGAAGGGTTTATTATCTCCATTTCACTATTATCACTATTATTATCTCTGCTTTCCACTTGAGGAAAATGAGGCCCAGTGAGATCTAATCACTTGCCCAGGGTCACATAGCTCAGAAGGCACATAGCTGGGAGTCAGAGCCAGGCAGCCTGGACGCAGTGTCCTTGCTCTTCCGGCCTGTGCTCTCCTAGAGGCAGGAAATGCTGTGTGCCCTTCTGGCCCTCTCTGGATCTAGCGCTGGTCTCGGTGCTGAGTTTCTTGACTCAACCCTGCCCCCAGTTGCTCTATAAGACGCTCAGGCCTTGTTCCTCCCTTGAAGCCACATGGGAAGTCCACCTGGAGTCTGACTGCTATTTGTCTTGCTGCCTTGGGGCTTTGTTGGGAAATGGAAGGGGCTGGCGGGGCATATGTTTTAGTCATTTACTATTTTCTTTTCTTTTTTTTTTTTGTGGGGGGTTGTTTAGGGACTCCTAAAGTCGTGCACAAACCCCACAGAGGTGAGTTTTCCATCCCCCATTCCAGACCCTGTTGTACCCCCTGCACCTTGACTGGGGGCTGGGGGGCGGTCTCTGGGGAGGAGGGAAGAAGCTGGCTGTGCCCAGGACCAGCAGAGGGAACTCTGGGAGCCCTGCCTCTCCCATGGCCGTTTTCTCATCTCCAGTGGCGTCTTTTGTCTTCCTCACTCCTGTCCCCTCTCTTCCCATCTGCCCCTGGGGCTCCATTATCGCCTCCCTGCTGACATGCTGCCCCATCTGTCTCCTATTTCTGCCACTGCTGCTCTCTGTCTGCCCGCTCGCCTCCCTCCGCCTCTCTCCCTTGTTACTGCCTCCACGCCCTGGGGCTCCCTTCCCCACCTCTCAGGGGCCCCCGCCATCCTTCCAGGCCCTGAGCGGCCTAGCTCCTCCCACTTCCTTCCCTGCTTTAAAAGGGAAAAATATTCATGTTTCTCTAACCAGCTCTGGGCTGCCTGAGCGACAAACGTCATTGTGTGTCTGTCTGCCCTGGAGCCAGCTTAGGCCTCTGTCCCTGGGGACCCTCCTGATAATCTCTTGGCTCCAGAAATATCTCCATGTCTCTCTGTGGCTCTGTTTCTTTCTCTGTCCCTTCGTTTCTCCCTCTGTCTCTATCTCTGCATCTCTCTCTGTCTCTGCATCTCTCTCTGTCTCTGCATCTATGTCTTGGTTTCTGTCTATGGGTCTCTGTCTCTCTCCATCTCTCTCTCCCTGTTCCCCCCACCCCCGCATGGTCTTCTCCATCTGTAGCCTCTACCCCTCCTTAACTCCACCTCCATCCCCTCTCACTGACCAGGAAGCAGGAAATAGAGGGGCCCAGGTCAGAAGGGCAGGGCTGGGCAGGGGGTGCCCCCACCCCTCCCGTGTTATCAGCACCCTCGCCTTGTCCTCAGGACTTCGTCCAGGAGCTGCTGGTGAAGCTGAGAGGCCTCCACAAGCAGCCAGGCCTCCGCCAGCCCAGCCCCTCCGGTGACTGCAGCCTGAGCCCCCTCCAGGACCGAGCCCGGACCGCGCGGCCCTGACCCTCTCTGGCCTCTGTGACCCCCTCCATCTCCCCCCAACGCCATCCTGGCTTGTTTATAAGTTGTATTTAATGGTTCTGTAACAATAACACTGCGTGCCTGTTTTTCTTCTCCCTGGTTACTGTGGGCTTCCCTTAGCTCCTCCCCGCACCTCCCTCTCTCCTGCTGCGTCGCCTCATGTCCCAGCACCCGCAGCTGGCCCAGGCAGATGGAGAATCACTCCTCAGCCAGGGAGCATGAGAACAGGCCCTGCTGACCTTGCACCCCTGGGACTCACATCCTCTCCTCACCTCCCCCAGCCTTGGCCCAGTCCCAGCCAGCAGGGCCTCAGTGAGTGGGTGGCACAGGGGGGCTCCTGTAGGGAGGACCACCTGTGGTCCCTGGGCCCCAGGAGATGCACAGGACTGAATGTGCCTGATGTGACCACAGTGCACTGGGAACAAACCTCTCCATAGATTTTATTGGGCACCTCGCCATAGATTTTATTGGGCACCTATTGTATGCTTACCCTGGCCATTAGTATTGAGGCCACAAAGATGGCAGAAGATGTCTCTGGCATCAAGGTGCTCACACAGTGGTGGGGAAGAAGGGCCTGTGGGCAGGGGATTAGAGCAAAGTGTGCTGCATGGTCCAAGATACTTGGGAGCCCACGGAGTGGGAGGAGCTGTTCACTCTTGGGGTGGTGAAGAAATCTAGGAGTGCTTCTTGAAGAAAGTGACATTTAGGCAGGGCTTTGAAGGATGCATAGGAGTTCGTGTGAAATGGGTACCCATATCAGAGGACTCTGAACTGGTGGGAGGAGGGATTGATATTGGGGCTGAGCCAGGGAAGATACCAAATATTGGCAGGCCCATCTACCAGTCAGGATGGGCAAGTGCCCCAGAGCTGGATCAGGGAAGCCCCCTGGGCTGGGGCATGCTCATGCTGGGGAAGGGAGGGCCCTGAAGGGTCTCAGGGGAAGGGCAAGGGTATCAGAAGTGGGTAGTGGTTATTTACCAAAGACTGTGGAAGTGTTTCATTATTTTAACGATAGCAGTCCCAGCTGTGTACAGTCAGGAGATGGGGTGGGATTGTGGCTTTGCTTAGGACTGGGGCCAGGCCAGAACTGGGGAATCTTCCCCCAAGGGCATAGCACATCTCCCATCTCACTTCTACTGCCTAAAATTGGGGCCCCGACCCCGATGCCCATCCAGTGCCGCCCAGCAGCCCTGCCAGGATCAGACACCCATCCCAGGGGTCTCAGATCTAGTCTGGCAGGAAGAGAAGCCGACCCTGAAGAAGAGGGGTATCAAGGAGCACCTGGTCTGTCCAGCCCTTCAGGTGACCTTGCTGTCCCTGTGCAGACAGACCTCAGGCTTCCAGTGCCCCCTCCCCTCCACACAACTGGATAGAGAGTGTAATGGAGGAATCCCTCCTCCTTGCATCCAAGCAAAGTCTTGGGTGTGCCATGTGTTGAGCCTCTCAGTTTCCTCATCTGAAAAATGGGGACTTCACAGATGATGAAACTGAGGCCCAGATTAGTGATGACACTTGCCCTAAATCACTCAGCTGGGAAGTGGCAGTGGGTTTTAATCACAGGCATTATGACTCCAGAACCCAAATATTTCTACACTACAGTGCCCCTATAAGCCATAGCTTTAGCATAGATTGCAATTCTTCAGTGGCAAGAAGAGGTGGACTAATTCATACTAAGGTGTTAGTGACTGCTGACAGCTCTCTGAGATAGCCTGTCTAAAGGGCAATACAATTTGACTGAGAACAAGGCTACAACAAAAGGATCGGGAAGCAGCATACCATGGTGGGTAAGAGCATGGACTCCAGGGTTAGTGCTTGGATTCAAATGCCATCTGTCCTACTTCCTAGCTGTGTGGTCTTGAGCAAGTCACTTAACCTCTCTGTGCCTCAAGTTTCCACATCTGGAAAATGATTACAATTGTACCTACTTCCCAGGCAGGTTGTGAGGTTTAAATGCATAGATTTGTAGACTAGCGCCAGGTACATAATAAGCATTATCATCAACCTTATCATTGTAGGGAGGGGCTGGACCATTAGCTCCTTACAGCCACCATCCCTGACCAGCAAGATGTCCCTTAGGAACACTGAATCACAGGCACTCTGTTAAGGAAAAGCCACAAAGGACACAGTGTACCTGACCCACCACCTTTGCGTAATTGCCACACTCACCTCCTCATGCTGCCTCCCGGGGCCTGTGATCTTGTTTCCCACTTAGCAGCCAAATAATGCTTTTTCTCTCTCACTTTATTTTTTATTTATTTATTTTTTGGCTGTGCTGCACGGCTTGCAGGATCTTAGTTCCCCCAACCAGGGGTCGAACCCACGGCCCCTGCAGTGAAAGCGCAGAGTACTCACCACTAGACCGCCAGGGAAGGCCCTCTCACTTTTGTCTCCATCCACCCTGCTCCCTCCATGGGCTTCTTCTGGCTTCAGATGAGAAACCAAAGTCTCCCCCTACACGCTCCACACCCCCCCCCACCTGTCATCCTTCATCCCTCTCCTCTCCCTCACCTGCACTCCCCCCCTAACCCCCCTCACTCCCACGAGACTCTTCCCCTCCTGGACCCTCGGATGTTTGTCTGCCCGGAGTACTCTGCCCAAGTGAGGGATCATCATTTAGATGTAATTCCAGACAGGTGTCCTTGAGCCCCTTATGTAAGGAGCCGCTCTCTGTCACTATCCTGTCACAATAATTAATTTTCTCCACGAATTTATTACACCCTGAAATTATGCATTAGTTTGCTTTATTGTCTGTCTACCCTCCCCCCACCTTCAGAATATTAGGTCCTTAGGCACGGCTGTATGCCTAACGTCCGGAGCAGCGCCTAGCACACAGAGCACAGTAACCCTCTTCGACTAGAAGTGAAGCCCTAGCGCCCCCTCGTGGCTATGCGGGTTGTTTTAAACTACACCCCAACGGTCAGCTACTCCAGGGCTGGTCGGCTGGCATTTAATTAAGAGCTGGCTCCAGAAGTAGCTACAGCAAAGCACTCGCCCATCTTAGATCAACACCAGAGACTCTGCTAATCAGAATGATAAACATTAGAAATGGTGTCGCATTGATGATATGATTGGTATTCACAATTGGCTAAAACGTTTTAGAAATACTTCATAATAAAGAGGGCAGGAAGGCTCTTCACGAAGGGTGTATCATGGTTGATATAAGCCTACGAGAATCCATATCATTTCACTAATACTGTAATAACCAATTAAAACATAATCTTAAAAGCTTGTTCCCAGGCTTCAGCACCAAAAAACAAAAACAGAAAACAAAACAGACAAAAAAAAAAACTATAGTTTATCTAACAACTTAATCAAAGATATATAAGGCCTTGATTGAAAAAACATTAATATGCCAATAAAGGATATAGAAGATAATTTGGAAAAATGAGACCATCCATGCCTTTGCATAAGATATCTTAATATTATCCACATGTAAGTTCTCTCCAAATTAGCCAATAAATTCAAAGCAATCTCAATCAGAATTCTGGGTGGATTTTTTGAGATACTTGATAAAGTCTATTCTAAAATTTGTATGGAGGAATAACAACAGTTGTACATAATATGTACAAATAACCAAGTCAACATGAAAAAAGAAAGTGAGGAAGGCTTGCTCTACCAAATATCAAGCCATAGAAATAAAAACTGTGGTGTTGATGAAGAACAGATGAATACAGCAAAGGAACCGAACAGACTCACAGGCAGACTCCAAATGAAATAAAGACCTAAATGTAAAGAATAAAACGATGGAGTTAATACAAGAAAATGAAGAATAATATCACTGTGACATGCCCACAAATTTTTTGCTATACTTCCCATCAAAAGGTGGAGTCTCATTCCCCTTGTCTTGAAAACAGACCAGCCTCAGGGATTCACTTCTCACAAACAAAATGTGATGGAAGTGGTGCTGAGTGTATTCGTCTGCTCAGGCTGCCCTAATGAAATACTATAGACTAGGTGGTTTAAACATCAGAAATTCGTTCTCTCACAGTTTTGGAGGCTGGGAAGTCCGAGATCAGGGTGCCGGCATGGTTGGGTTCTGGTGAGGGCTGTCTTCCTAGCTTGCGGACCGCTGACTTTCCACTGAGTCCTCACATGGCAGAAAGAGAGAGAACAAGTTCTCTGGTGTCTATTCTTTTTTTTTTTTTTTTTTTTTTTTTGGCGCATTGGGTTTTCGTTGCTGCGCGCGGGCTTTTTCTAGCTGTGGCGAGCGGGGGCTACTCTTTGTTGTGGTGCGCGGTCTTCTCACTGCGGTGGCCTCTCTTGCTGTGCTGTGGGGCACGGGCTCTAGGCATGTGGGCTTCAGTAGTTGTGGAGCGTGGGCTCTAGAGCGCAGGCTCAGTAGTTGTGGCACACGGGCTTAGTTGCTCCATGGCATGTGGGATCTTCCCGGACCAGGGCTCGAACCTGTGTCCCCTGCATTGGCAGGCAGATTCTTAACCACTGTGCCACCAGGAAAAGTCCACTGGTGTCTATTCTTATAAGGGCACAATTCCCATCAGACCAGGGCCCTGCCTTCATGACCTCATCTAACCCTAATTACCTCCCAAAGGCCCCATCTCCAAATACCATCATACTGGAGGTGAGGGCTTCAATATCTAAATTTTGGTGAGATACAAAAAATCAGTGTATAACAGTGACTTCTGAGGCTAGGTCATAAAAGACTTGGCTGTCTTGGGATGCTTTTTCTTGGAATCCAGTTGCCATGTTGTAAGGAAGCCCAAGGCATATGAAGAGGTTTTGTGTTCTAGCCGACAGCCAGCATCAATTGCCAGACACACGAGTGAGAAAGCCTGGAATGAGATAACTCCGGCCCTAGACACCATCTGGCTTCAATGGCATGAGAGACCCAAGTAAGAACCGCTCAGCTGAGCCCAGTCACTCCCAGAACCATGAGAGATAAATGTAATAAATGCTTGCTATTTTAAACCACTAAGTTTAGCACAGTTTGTTATGCATCCAGTGATAACAGGAGCAGTGAATTAGGAGTGGGGAAAGACTTCTAAAACAAAACTTCAAAAGTATAAACCATAAGGCAAAAAAATTGATGAATTTGCTCATATTAAAATTGTCTCTTTTCAAGGAAAGACATCATAGACAAAGTTAGTATTTAATGGGAAGAATGAGAGAAGATATTTGCAGCATTTAAAACTGATGAGTGATTACAATTCAGAAACCACTAGGAACTCCTGCAAATCAACACAGAAAGACAACAACCCTGATAGAAAAATACACAAGGGACACAAACCTACGACTGTGAGGACAGGAAGCCCAAACTATTCACCAGCACATTAGGAAATGCTCAAAATGGATAGTAATCTGAAAATGCAAATTAAAACAACAATGAGATGTCATTTAACATCTATTTATTGGGCAAAATTTAGAAATCTGGATAATACCAAGTGTTGGCAGGAATAGCAGTGGCACTGACCAAGAGAACAGACCAGAAAGCATGCAAGCAGTATGTGGAAACACAGTGAGAGAGCAGGATAAATGCTTGGCTGTGAATCATGGTCCCGGCTTGTAGAGAGTAACCCATTCATTCATTCACAAATTTTTTTAGATGTTACAAAATTATAGCAATTACTGCCCTAGGTTTATTAAATATTTTCTTTTCTCTAGTTCACTACTAATTTTTTTAATTACTAGTTTTTATTGAAGAAACAATTTTATCATGAATATGATTTTTAAAATTAAGTATTACAAAAGGATATACAGTGAAAATAAGTCTCCCTCTTGGGGAGTCAAGTGATGTTATCAATTTCTTATGTAAACTTCCAGAAATACATCATTTTTATGCAAATGGAAGCCTGTTACATACAATTTACTGTATATTTTTCTTACTTTTTTCCATTACATTATATCTTAGAAGTCATTCCATATTATCACATTCGACCTCATTCTTTTCTTTTCTTTCTTTCTTTTTTTTTTTTGTTTCACCATTTAATTAATTAATTTATTTGGAGTGGGAGTGTCTTGGAAAAAAACGTAGTTTCAACATATTTTCTAGTTTTAAAAACATCCTTCTTCCTTATTTTGACTTCAGTTTTATTAAATGCCAACCAGAGCGGAGTGAAGACTGGCTGGCTGGGACCTTGGCAGCTCTCTGGGGTTTAGAGGGCAGGCAAGGTGGGTCTTGCCCTCATGTGGAGACGCCCTACCTCACTTTTTTCTAACAGTTTCAGAGTATTCTGTTTTATTGATGTTTTAGAACTCTATCCATTCATTAATTCAATAAGTATCCATCTTTTGTGCATCTTCTCTGTGCAAGGGAGAGAGAAGAGACCCATGCAAGGACATGGGAAGAGGGACACTTAAGAAACAGCAGGTGCAAAGGTCTAAGACAAGAACGTGCTTGTCATGTTAAAGGGGCAGCGAGGCCAGTGTTGGTGAAAGGCAGTGAGCAAGCATGAGAGCGAAAGGGAATGAGATAGGAGAGGTGGCCTGGAGCCAGATCATGCAGAGCCTCATTCACAGATATTTTTGAGCACCTATTATGTGCCTGGCACTATTCTGGGTACCAGTTTATATCAGGAGTTTATATTCTAGCAGGGCAAAACAGATAATAAGCAATATCATAAGCAAGTGGATTATATAATATGTTAGAAGGTGATAAGAATTATGGAAAACATTATACGGGAAAAAAAGAGAAAAAATTAAACAGAGTAAAGAGATTGGAAGCGCTGGGCTAGGGAAGATTGCAATTTTCAATAGGGTAGTTGGTAGATAGAAAAATGGCCCCCCAAACTGTTCACATCCTAAAACCCAGAACCTGTGAATATGTTACCTTACATGGCAGAAGGGCCTTTGCGGATAGGATTAAATTAAGGATCTTGAACTGAGAGGATTATTCTGGATTATTCACGTGGGCCCAGTGTAATCACAAGGATCATTCAAGGAGGAAGCAAGAGGGTCAGAGTGAGCGAGATGGGACGATGGAAGCAGAGGTTGAGTGATGGGCTTTGAAGACGGAGGAGGGTCCATGAGCCAAGGAGTGAAGGTGGATTCTAGAAGCTGGAAAAGGTAAGGAAACAGACTCTTCCCTAGAGCCTCCACCAGGAACACAGCTCCACTGACACCTTGATTTTTAGCCCCGTGAGACCCATTTCAGACTTCCTGATTAATTGCATTGTGTTTTCCTGCTTCTTTGAATACCCAGTGAGCTTTTTTTTTTAAAAAAAGATTTATTATTTATTTATTTATTTTTGGCTGTGTCAGGTCTTAGTTGTAGCACGTGGGATCTTTGTTGAGGCATGTGGGATCTTTAATTGTGGCGTGCGGGCTTCTCTCTAGTTGTGGCGTGCGGGTTTTCTCTTCTCTAGTTGTGGCACTCAGGTTCCAGGGCATGTGGCCTCTGTAGTTTGTGGCACGTGGGCTCTAGTTGAGGCGCGTGAACTCAGTAGTTGTGGCACGCGAGCTCAGTAGTTGTGGCACGCGGGCTCCATAGTTGTGGCACGTGGGCTCAGTAGTTGTGGCTCGCGGTCTCTAGAGCGCAGGCTCAGTAGTTGTGGCGCAAGGGCTTATTTGCTCCGCGGCATGTGGGATCATCCTGCACCAGGGCTGAAACCCATGTCCCCTGCATTGGCAGGTGGATTCTTAACCACTGCGCCACCAGGGAAGTCCCATACCCTGTTTTTAATAATGGAAATTTAGTTGTCTTGCCCCATAAGAAGGCTACTGAAGGAATGTCAACTCCGAGATTCCAATGTCCCCTCATGAGACCATCTTTCCCCACTAGTGGCCAATAGCAGGCTAATAATTACCTCTTAAAAGAGGCATACCTGTCAGCAGTGGGGCAAGTCCCTCAGTCCAAAACCCTAAGGGGTGGCCCACGTGGCAGCATTTCATTGCCAAAGGCACTGCTCTTCTGGGAGGCTGGATTTGGGCAGGGGGAGCCCTTGCTCCTGGGGTTCCAAGAGTGTTCACTGGACAAACCTGCTTGTCTACCTCACTCCACGTTATCTTTTTTTTATATGTGTGCTTGCGAAATGTGTATTGATGGGGAATTCCCCAGCCGTCCGGTGGTTAGGACTCTGTACTTTCACTGCCGAGGGCCTGGGTTCAATCCCTGGTCAGGGAACTAAAAGCAGCGGCACAGCCAAAAAAAGAAAAAAGAAAGTGTATTGATGTGTGCATATGTTTCTAATCTATGTAATTGCAATTTTATTATGTATCCTACTCTACGTGTCCCTCAATACTGTAAGGTAAAGCTCTATCCACGTTGCTCTGTGCATATTTCATCCCATCTTCTCATTGCCTACAGGACTCCCTGGTGTGTGTCCCTTGAAGTTTAACTGCCCACGCCCCCAAGGTGAAACCCAGGGCAGCCAGGCTGCCCCCAGCACCAACCACCACAAGTAATGCTCAGTGGACATCCTTAGGCACCACCCCTTACGGACCCATGTGAGAATTTCTAGGGGATGCCACTTAGGAGCATGATTTCTGGGAAGGAGGGAGGTGCATATCGCCCTCCAGAATGGCCTCCCAGGCCACTCCTACCCCCAGTGCATGAGAGTTCCTGGGTCTCTACATCCCCTCCACCACTTGACATGATACAGCTTTCTAATTTTTGTGTGTCTACTAGGTGCTAAGTGACTGCTCATTGTTTTTTCCCCACTTTTTATTATGAAAAATTTCACATGTATAGAAAATCTGAAAGGAATTTTGCCACGAACACTCATATTCTGGTTGTTTTTTACTTCCATTCTTCAGAGTACTAATGATTTTGAACTCACTTTCTTATGCTTGACAGTTTTTTAGGTCTTCTGACATTTAAGTGCTCACATCCTTTGCTCACCCTATTTTTTGGGGGGTGTCGAGGAGGTGGTTGTAGTGTTCTTTTTTATAAATATAAATTTATTTATTTATTTGGCTGCGTTGGGTCTTCGTTGCTGCGCGTGGGCTTTCTCTACTTGCGGTGAGCGGGGGCTACTCTTTGTCACGGTGCGCGGGCTTCTCATTGCAGCGGCTTCTCCTCTTGCGGAGCACGGGCTCTAGGCGCGCAGGCTTCAGTTGTTGTGGCACGTGGGCTTAGTTGCTCTGCGGCATGTGGTATCTTCCCGGACCAAGGCTCGAACCCGTGTCCCCTGCTTTGGCAGGCGGACTCTTAACCACTATGCCACCAGGGAAGTCCCTTTTGCTTTTTCTTTAAAAAAATTTTTTTTATTTATTTGTCTGCGCCAGGTCTTAGTTGCAGCACGTGGAACCTTTAGTTGCAGCATGCAGATCTTTTAGTTGCGGCATGTGGGATCTTCGTTGTGGCATGTGGAATCTTTAGTTGCAGCATGCATGTGGGATCTAGTTCCCTGATCAGGGATCAAACCCGGGCCCTCTGCATTGGGAGCATGGAGTCTTAACCACTGGACCACCAGGAAAGTCCCTGTTGTGTTCATTTTTAAGGGTTCTTTGAATATTCTTATTATTAATCCTTTGTCAGTTTCAGACGTGGTACCTTTCATTTACCTGTCTATTAGTTTTGTTCATAGTTCCTTCATTAAACAGAATCCTTGGAAATTTATTTTGGAGATTTCCAAGCATACAGAAAGTAGAGAGACTAGTATAATGATCTCCCACTTAGTCATCACCCAGCTCCAACAATTATCAGTGCATGGTTATTCTTATTTCAATTATCCTCCTTAACCTTTTATTTTTTTTTGAGATGCAACACTTTCTTTTTCAAAATTTCAAACATACAGAAAAGTTGAAGTAATTGTTCAGTGAACACCCATATACCCATCAGCAGGACTCTACCATTAGCATTTTAATCTACTGGCTTTATCACTCACTTTTCTCTCTATCCATCCCACCACCTACCCATCACATTTTTTTAATGCATTTCAAAGTAAGTTCCACACTCTTCCACTAAACATTTCAGCAAGTGTATTAGTATGAGTTGAATTGTGTCCCCCCCAAAAAGATGTGTTGAAGTTCTAACTCCTCGCACTTTAGAATGTGACCTTATTTCCAAATAATAAGATGCAGATATAGGGACTTCCCTGGTGGTCCAGCGGTTAAGACTCCGTGCTTCCACTGCAGAGGGCATGGGTTCGATCCCCGATCCCTGGTCAGGGAGCTAGGATCCCACACGCCGTGAGGTGTGGCCAAAAAAAAAAAAAAAGATGCAGGTATAATTAGTTAAGAGGAAGTCATGCTAGAAGCGCTTAACTCAAAATGACTGGTGTCCTTATAAGACAGCCACGTGAAGACACAGAGACACACTAAGAGGCCATGTGAAGACAGAGGCAGAGATTGGAGTGATGCAGCCACAAGCCAAGGAACTCCTGGGACTACCAGAAACTTGAAAGAGGCAAGGAAGGATCCTCTCCTGGAAGTTTCAAGAGAGCATGGTCAGGCAGACACCTTGATTTCAGACTTCTGGCCTCCAGAATCATGAGAGAATAAATTTCTGTTGTTTTAAGCCACCCAGTTTGTGGTACTTTGTTATGGCAGCCCTAGGAAACTAATACACATACCGTTACCTAGAGTTCAAGATTTATTTAATTAATTAATTAATTAATTAATTAATTAATTTATTTATTTATTTTTGGCTGCATTGGGTCTTCGTTGCTGCATGTGGGCCCTCTCTAGTTGCAGCGAGCGGGGGCTACTCTTCCTTGTGGTGCGCGGGCTTCTTATTGCGGTGGCTTCTCTTGTTGTGGAGCACAGGCCCCAGGCACATGGGCCTCAGCAGTTGCGGTGCACGGGCTCAGCAGTTGTGGAGCACAGGCCCAGTCGCTCCACGGCTCGTGGGATCTTCCCAGACCAGGGATCGAACCCGTGTCCCCTGTATTGGCAGGAGGACTCTTAACCACTGCGCCACCAGGGAAGCCCTATTTACTTTTTTTAAGGTAAAATTTGTACACAAAGAAATGCAAAATCTTAAGTATGCTATTCGATGGGTTTTGACAAATGCTTATAACTGTGTAATCCCAATCTTTGTTAAGAAATAGAACACACACACACGAAAAGAAATAGGACATCACTATCATCCAAGAAAATTCCCTTACTTCACTTTAGCTGTAATACTTAAACAAACCCTAATTTTTAAGCCACAAAAAACAAACCAAACCTAGCTATAATTATCTATCTCAAATATTTCATGATCTATCTCAAACAAGTAATGACTTTACAAAAATCATAACCACAATGCCATTATCACATCCAAAAAAAACACAAAAAAACAAAAAACGAAGGACTTCCCTGGTGGTCCAGTGGTTAGGACTCCATGCTTCCAATGCTGGGACCGCGGGTTCGATCCCTGGTCGGGGAACTAAGATTTCACATGCCCCGCGGTGCGGCCAAAAATTTTTTTTAAATATAAGAATAAAAAAGATGAACGAGGTGCTGTGTGAATGAAGCTGTTTTATGCTCCGATTTGCCCCTTGTTGCTGTAGAGAACCTCCATGGAGCTTGTTCGGTCAACATGCCTGTGGGTTCTGGCAGGTCTGGCTGTGGGTCTGGGCTTTGGGGCCCTGGCCAAGGTTGCCAAGAAGAGCCTCCGCCCCGAGGATCCTTCAGGGAAGAAGGCCGTGCTGGATTCCAGCCCCTTCCTGTCGGAGGCCGACAGGGAGCGCATCGTGCGCACGCTCTGCAAGGTGAGCGGGGGCGGCGCTCAAGCTGGGCCAGATGCTGAGCTTCCAGGACGACGCCTTCATCAAACCCCATCTGGCCAAGATCTTCGAGCGGGTCAGGCAGAGCGTGGACTTCATCATGACACTGAAACAGGTGATGAAAACTCTCAACAACGACCTGGGCCGCAACTGCTGGGACAAGCCTCCATCGGGCAGGTGCATCTGGCCCGCGTGAAAGGCGTCCGCGAGGTGGCCATGAAAATCCAGTAGCCCGGGGCTTCCCTGGTGGCGCAGTGGTTAAGAATCCGCCTGCCAATGCAGGAGACACGGGTTCGAGCCCTGGTCCAGGAAGATCCCACATGCCGCGGAGCAACTAAGCCAGTGCGCCACAACTACTGAGCCTGCGCTCTAGAGCCTGCGAGCCACAACTACTGAAGCCTGCGCGCCTAGAGCCCGAGCTCCGCAACAAGAGAAGCCACCGCTATGAGAAGCCTGCGCACTGCAACAAAGAGTAGCCCCTGCTCACCGCAACTAGAGAAAGTCCACATGCAGTAACGAAGACCCAACACAGCCAAAAATAAGAAACAAATAAAATAAATAAATTTATTTAAAAAAAAAAAAAGGTCCAGTAGCCCCGTGTGGCCCAGAGCATCAATTGTGACGTCAACAAGCTCATGGCCGTGCTGAACATGAGCAACATGCTTCCGGAAGGCCTGTTCCGTGAGCACCTGCTCGACGTGCTGAGGCAGGAGCTGGCCCTCGAGTGCGACTGCCAGTAGGAGGCCGCCTGTGCGGGCAGGTTCAGGGAGCTGCTGAAGGACCACCCCTTCTTCTACACGCCTGAGACTGTGGAGGAGCTCTGAAGCCCCCACGCGCTGACCACGGAGCTGGTGTCTGGCTTCCCCCTTGGACCAGGCCGAGGGGCTGAGCCAGGAGATCTGGAACGAGATCTGCTACCATATCCTGGTCCTGTGCCTGCAGGAGCTGTTCCAGTTCTGCTTCATGCAGACAGACCCCAACTGGGCCAACTTCTTTTATGACGCTCAGCAGCACAGGGTGGCTATTCTGGACTTCGGGGCAACTCAGGAATACGATGGGTCCTTCACGGACCTCTACATCCAGATCATCAGGGCTGCTGCTGACAAGGACAGGGAGGCCGTGCTGAAGAAATTCATAGAGATGAAGTTCCTCACCGGCTATGAGGTCAAGGCCATGGAAGATACCCACTTGGACGCCATCCTCATCCTGGGGGAGGCCTTTGCCTCGGAGGAGCCCTTTGACTTTGGCGCCCAGAGCACCACCGCGAAGATCCACCACCCGATCCCCACCATGCTGAAGCACTGAGGAGACCTACTCCCTGCACAGGAAGCTGGGGGGCTCCTTCTTCATGTTCTCCAAGCTGAAGGCCCGGTTCCCCTGCAAGGCCATGTTCGAGGAGGCCTACAGCAACTACCGCAGGAGGCAAGCCGCGCAGCATAGCCATGGGCCGGCCGCTCGGCCGGACCCTCCGTCCCGTGCCGCTAAAACTAGTAGGAAGCAGGTGGTGCCCCTGCTCCATTTAAACTTCGTACGGTGCGAGAGGGGTGGCCACTCAGAGCCTGTCGCCAGCGCTTATGCACAGTTGTTTTTCTTTTTTTTTTAAAATTTATTTATTTTATGTATTTATTTTTGGCTGCATTGGGTCTTCTTTGCTGTGCACGGGCTTTCCGTAGTTGCAGCGAGCGGGGGCTACTCTTTGTTGCGGTGCGCGGGCTTCTCACTGCGGTGGCTTCTCTTGTTGCAGAGCACGGGCTCTAGGCACGCGGGCTTTAGTAGCTGCGGCACGTGGGCTCAGTAGTTGTGGCTCGCAGGCTCTAGAGCGCAGTCTCAGTCGTTGTGACGTACGGGCTTAGTTGCTCCGCGGCATGTGGGATCTTCCCGGACCAGGGCTTGAACCCGTGTCCCCTGCATTGGCAGGCGGATTCTTAACCCCTGCGCCACCAGGGAAGTCCCTTATGCACAATTTTTATTGCTAAGTGGGTATGGGGTGAGAAGCGCAAGAATGAAAATGCAACCCCACTGCCGTCTGTCAGAATCTGCTTATTGTTTATTCATCCTCTGAAGTGACTCTCGATAAAAAGACGATGCTATGTCCTTTTCCTTCTTGTAACAGGGGTTTTTGCTAATGTGAAGGTTAACCAGAAGATGAGAGTTCTCCCTTTGAATCCCTGCCACCAAAAGCAAACAAAACAAAAACAAACAAACAAAAAGACCAGAAAAGCCTTTTTGGATTTTACTGAGCATGTAATATAAGGTTTGTGTGTGTGTGTTTCTAGAAGGAGATTTGTGTTTTCCACCTTTTCCTGTCTGGCCTGGATCTGGAGCTTGAAGTGCTGATCTGAGCATTGCCAAAAAGTACTACTTCACCAGGAGAGACCCACCCACACTTGCTCTCTGGCTAGTCCTAGAGGTTTTTTTATTTTTTACTTTTTTATTTTTTTTTTTATGTTTGGCTGCATTGGGTCTTCGTTGCTGCTCACGGGCTTTCTCTAGTTGCGGTGAGCGGGGGCTACTCTTCGTTGTTGTGCATGGGGTTCTCATTGCGGTGGCTTCTCTTGTTGCAGAGCATGGGCTCTAGGCTCGCGGGCTTCAGTAGTTGTGGTGCGTGGGCTCAGTAGTTGTGGCTCGCGGGCTCAGTAGTTGTGGCTCGCGGGCTCTAGGGCCCAGGCTCCATAGTTGTGGCACACGCTTAATTGCTCCGCGGCATGTGGGATCTTCCCGGAGCAGGGCTCGAACCCGTGTCCCCTGCAGTGGCAGGCGGATTCTTAACCACTGCGCCACCAGGGAAGCCCTCCTAGAGGTTTTTTGACAACCAGAGGTTTCCAGAGAACTGCTGCCTCCTGTGGGGAAGGGCAGGAGACGCAGAAGGGGAGAGAAAGCCACATGCTCTGTCTCTGGGCTCCAAGACTGGTGTGTGTGGGGCCCTTCCTCCCACTCCAGGCCCCTGGGCCCTTGTGGAAGGAAATGATATGCACTTGTCACCTGGTTGCACCCAAGGGGTCATTTCAGGCTCTGTTAATCTTCATACAGTTCTTGTAATTGTCTGATTTACTTGTTTCAATTTTTAAAAAAATGCTAAAATAAAAAGAACAATATTTCCTTAATATCTTATAATACACACCCTATGTTCAAATATCCCAGTTATCTCAGAAATGTCTTTTTAAGTTAGTTTGTTCAAATCAGGATCTATACAAGATCCACATGTTGTGTTTTTAATCTACAGGGATTCTCAACCTGGGGTCCTGGGGCCTCCAACTGGTCCAGAGTTCTTGGCGTCTATCACCATTGGTGGGAAAAAACTGACATCTATGTTTTCACTAACCTCTAATGACATTTGATATTTTTGTCAATTATGAATTTTGGCAACAAATCACAATACTATTGCCAGAACCTATGACCTTGTCACCCAAATAAATCACAGATGTTTTATAGCACATTACAGTTGTTGCAGATCTCTTGAAACATTGGTTTTACTCATCACCGCTTAGAAATTATGGTAGTTACTGAATCTGCAGCCAGGTCTTATTCTTTAATGTATTAATAAAGAAGCACATATATTACTATATCACAATTATTATTTTTTTTTACTAACTGTATATTAATGCAATGAGTTTCCTCTGTAACCCTCTGGATTTTATGCTTTTATAAACTTGATTCTGAAAAGGGCCCCATGGGCTTTGCTAGATGCTCAGGCACATACAGGTCTCCGGCAGGCAAAAGCTTAAAACAACACTCGCTAGCAGCCCCTTTGTCTTTAAAGCCAATTATTTGTTGAAAAACCCAGGTCATGCAACCCCAATTTTGAAAAAAAGTTAATTAATTAATTTATTTTGGGCTGCGTTTGGGTCTTCATTGCTGCGCGTGGGCTTTCTCTAGTTGCGGCGAGCAGGGTCTACTCTTTGTTGTAGTGGGTGGGCTTCTCATTGTGGTGGCTTCTCTTGTCGCAGAGCACGGGCTCTAGGAGCACAGGCTTCAGTAGTTGTGGTGCATGGGTTCAGTAGTTGTGGCGCACGGGCTTAGTTGCTCTGGGGCATGTGGGATCTTCCCGGGCCAGGGATCGAACCCGTGTCCCCTGCACTGGCAGGCGGATTCTTAACCACTGCACCACCAGGGAAGTCACCCACACTTTCTTCTATTAACTTTATAGATTTACCTTTCACATGTGGGTCTTTGATGGAGCTGGAGCGGCAGATGTCGTTCCCAGAGCTGACCGCCCATTCAGTAGAACCCAAGCCCCCTTTTCCAGTTAGGGATGCCTCCTGAGAGGGGACAGGGTGGGTGCTGGGGTCACTATGGCCGTGGGGATCACGGTCTCTTTCGTTTTCCACCTGGCTCACCACTCACTCCTAACAGAGTCCTCACATCCAGGTAGATGCTCCTTCGACCTCCCCCAGCCTCCCCATGCCCCCACCGCCTCTCTGCCAGGGATCTGGTCCTCTGCCCAACCCCGGCCCCTCCAGCGACCTTGGCCCTCGTCATGCCCATGCCCGATAAACACAGCCCCTCCAATCTCAGTTTCATGCTTCTCGCTCTCTATCCGCCTTCTCCTCTCTCCCAGCTCCCTCGCTCCAATCCCCCAACCCTGCCAGGACCTACGGCCCCATCGATGCCCCTCCCCTTTCACTGTCCTTCAGCCCTGCAAGTCTGTGGTCACTCACCAAAGTGGCTCCCTTGGATCCCACCCCCCCCAACTCCCTCTCTTTATTATTCTCACTTGGGAAACCCCCCAATCTGGCTAAATCAAACTTGGCCTCTACTCTATGCCTCTGTCCTCTTCCAAGAGCTCAAAACTTTGAGTTCCTGACCGGCCCCTCAAGGGGTCTTCAGTGCATCCTCTCTCTTTTCCCCCATCTCTGCTCCCAGCTCATTTCACTGAAGCCATAGGAGAGAATGTCCTCAATCTCCCACCTCCTGGCGTCTGCTCCGCATGTCTCCTCCTCCTCCTGATACAGATCAAGCCTCACTAAGGCTGACCCCCACTTGGGGACTCGCTTGTTTCCTCTTGTCTCCATCACTGCTCCAGCAATGCTCCCCTCTCCCCTGCATCGTCACCTTCCTGCTCATCATTCCCACTGGCATACAGATGTATTGTAACTCCTTCCATCTTAAAACAAAACAGAAGACAAAACTCTTTGACCTTCTCCAGCCACAGCCCTGTTTCTTGGTTCCCCTTTACAGCAAAATTTCTCACCAGAGATGTCTCCAGTTCTCTTCTACACTCTTTCCAATCAAATGTTCACATTCTACTCCTCCTCCACCCCCTGCTCCATGGAAGTGCTCTTGTCAGGGTCCCCCTGGTCCTAATCTAAGTCACATTTCAGTTGTCGTCTTACTTGACCCGTCAGCCCTCATCGTTCCCTGTCTCCTTTGCTCCTGAGACACCGGCCATCCTCTCCTGGTCTTCTCTAGCCTCCCTGCTGGCTCCCTCTCAGTGCCCCCCCGGTTCCTCCTTACCTTCTGGATCTGGTACTGATGGTCACCTCTAGGTCTCCACCTTGGTCCTCTTCTCTCCCTGGAGAGCTCATCCAGTCTCACTTTATGCACCCAAATTTCTCTCTTTAACCCAACCTCCGGACTTACCCAGCAGCCCCCCTTGGATGCCTGACGTACATCTCAAACTCAAGGCTTCTGCTTCTGAAGCTGAGCTCCTGGGCTCTCCCAAACCTGCCCCTCTGGCTGCCGCCCCATCTCGGTGATGGCACCTCCATCCCTCCAGCTGCTCAGGCCACGGGCCTTCGAGTTCTCCTTGACATTCCACAGACTCTTTCCCTCGTGCTCCATAAATTATCCATCTGCAAATTCTGCCCACTCTGCTGTAGTAGGCAGAATAATGGCACCTCAAAGCTACCGGTTCTAATCCCGCATAGGGAAAAGAGTCTTTGCAGATGTGATGAAGTTAAGGATCTTGAGATGGGAAGAATATCTTGGATTATCCAGGTGGGCCCTAAATACCATCACTTATAAGTATCCTTATAGGACAAAAGCAGAGGGAGAGAAGCACACACACAGAGGAGGAGGTGATGTGAGGATGGAACCTTGAAGATTGGAGTGATGAGGCCACAAGCCAAGGAGCATCAACAGCCGCCAGAAGCTGGAAGAGGCAAAGAATGGATATTCCCTTACAGCCTCCAGAAGGAGTGCGGCCCTGCTGACACCTTGCTTTCAACTCAGTGATACTGATTTCTGACTTCTGGCCTCCAGAACTGTGAGAGCATAAATTTCTGGGGGCTTTTTGTTTTGTTCTGTTTTTAAATTTTTATTGAAGTATCATTGATTTAAAATGTTGTGTTAGTTTCTACTGTACAGCAAAGTGAATCAGTTATACATACATATGTATCTACTCCTTTTTAGATTCTTTTCCCATATAGGCCATTAAGAGTATTGAATAGAGTTCCCTGTGCTATACAGTAGGTCCTTACTAGTTATCTATTTTATACATAGTAGTGTGTATATGTCAATCCCAATCTCCCAATTTTTCCCTCCTCCCTTTCCCCCCTGCTAAACATAAGTTTGTTTTCTACATCTGTGACTCTATTTCTGTTTTGTAAATTTGTTCATTTGTACCATTTTTTTTTAATTCCACATATAAGTGATATCATATGATATTTGTTTTTCTCTCTCTGACTTCACTCAGTATGGCAATCTCTAGGTCCATCCACGTTGCTGCAAATGACATTATTTCGTTCTTTTTTATGGCTGAGTAATATTTCATTGTATATATGTACCACATCTTCTTTATCCATGCCTCTGTCGAATTTCTGTTGCTTTAAGCTGACAAGTTCATGGTCATTTGTTACAGCAGCTGCATTCTGTTGCCTCTCATCACCTTCTTGCCCCAACCCTGGCCCCATCCTCCCACCCCAGCCATCTCAGCCCCCTCCCAGGTCTCCCGCCTCCTACCTTGTCCCCACAGTCTGGTCCACACTTGCAGCCATGAGGATCTTTCTAAAACAGAAGGAGATGGGGACTTCCCTGGTGGTTCAGTGGTTAAGAATCTGCCTTCCAATGCAGGGGACGCAGGTTCGATCCCTGGTCCCACATGCCACGGGACAACTAAGCCCACGTGCCACAACTAGAGAGAAGCCTGCGCGCCACATGCCGCAATGAAGATCCCGTGTGTTGCAACTAAGACCCAACACAGCCAAATAAATAAATAAATAAATATTAAAAAAAAAAACTGAAGGAGATCATGCTGAAAACAATCCACTGTCTCCCCCCTACCCGCAGAATCAAACCCAAACTCCTTACCCTAGGTTTTATGGTCCTACCTGACATGGTCTCACCTTATCACCGGTCTCAGGATTGTTGCGAGGGTCACGTGAGTGTACACGTTAGCGCAGTGCCCAGCAGAGGTAAGAGTGCCCATCAGGGCAGCACAGAGGGTGCTTTGGGTCAGCAAACCTGAGACCAAGTCCAGACTTCATGATTTCTTTGTGATCTCCAGGCAGGGACCACACCTCTCTGGGCTGTTGAGATTATGTATGTAAAACCCTCCGCCTGGGCGTAGCACACAGTAGGTGTTCTAGTATTGTGTGCTAAAGTGTGCCAAGCACTAAGAGCTCTACATGGACCCAAAGCATCCTCACCACGAACCTGTGAGGTTGGAACCATTACTCCCATTTTGCAGATGAGAAAACCAAAGTACCAAAAAGTTCCAGCAGAGCTACTGGGGAAACAGGAAGTTGGTCTGCAGAGCCCACACTCCACCACCGACTCTAAGGCCTCTGTTGCAAACCCATATCCTCACCCCTCCCCACCTGAGAGCTTGAGAACCATCCCTTCAATTGCATTTTGTTTCTTCTTTCTGCCTTTGTGCCCAAACACAAACCATGATTCTCAGGGCTTTGCAGTCATTAGAAAGACTTGGGGGCTGCCTTCTGAGACCTGGGATTCTGGGATCTGCCTTCAGGGACCCTGGATCCCTGGGACTGGGGGGCGGGAGGGTGGGTAGGGATGGCATTTTCATGGAGGGCCTGAGCAGATTCTGACACAGGAAGTCAGTAACCCCCCTCGGAGTAGCACAGGGAGGTGGCCTGTAGTTTAGCTTCTGAGTGAGACCGGGGTTCAAATCCCAGCTCTCCCCGCCATGATAGGTGGGGACTTTTGGCGAGGGTATTGTCTATATGAGCCCAAGTTGCCTTGTCTGACTCTGAAGTGAAGAGTCCTGCTTCCTAAGTGCGGTCTGCATGATAGTAACATAAGACCTGTAAAAAGCTCAGGAGCCGTCTTGACACACAGGAGGAGCTAAGTCAATGGGACCTTATGTATTGTTGCTATTATTATTAGTTGTTATTGTTGTTGCCCTGGTATTGTGTGGCCACCCCCCCACCCCCCCAGCCTCACGTCCTCTGTACCTCAGCATCCTCATCTGGGTAGGAGACTTCTGAGGGCCATGTCTGAACACCCCAAGGGCAGCTTAGGGGAGGGCTGTATCCTCTGAAGAATAGCAGGGAAGAGAGGGATCATGGGGGCTTAGCAAGTGTCTCCCTCGGAGGCCCAAGCTGGGCCCTCAGGGGTCTGGGACAGAGAGGGTCTCCTACTGATTCCACAGGAGCCTCTGGGGGGAGGGGCTCCGACCGTGGTGACCAGGTCCTGGGCAGGGTCTGAGGCTCATAGTGGGGGGACCAGTGTCTCCACTGGCTGGTCCCACTGGCCCCACAATGTCCCTCCAGGACCCGAGGCTTCACGAACAGTCTGTCTGGACAAAGACTGAGGCCACAGTGCCCTCTGGTGGCCAAACCTTTGCGTTCCAGGCTAGGAGACGAGAACAAATGTTGGGATTTGTTTGTTCCCAAGACTTGGGTGACAGGTAGATCAGACGTCAGAGCCCCAAGAGGTCAGAACAGGGACTCGCCCTGTGTCTGGAGAGGTCAGGGGGTCAGGACTTGAAAAGACTCCCCTGGAACTTCCTTCAAGGAGCCCTCCCTGACCCCCAGGCTGGGTTAGGAGCCTCCTCTGGGCTCCCATAGCCCCGTGTACCTCCTCTATCCCAGCCCTGCCATCTGCCCTGGCTTCCCCCACTCTTGGCTGTCATCGTGTGGTGGTGGGTCTGTTACCCCACTGACTGTGAGCTTACGGCTCTGCCTGGGGCAGAGCCATCAGACGCATCATTGCTGTGTCCCCAGCATGCCCACACAGGGCTGGGGACAATGATACTCTATAGAAATGAGTGAATATGCCTCTTAACCTCTCCCTTCTCTTTGCCTTGAAGCTTTAGCTCCAGACCCTCTGCTCGGAAGGTTTCCTTAATACAACACACCCCCCCCACCCTCCGCCAACTCCCCTTCAGATGGTCCAAGTGTGTGGGAGGGCACAGCCTGGAGCCCACATGACTCTCTCTCCCTGCTGCTTGCACTCTGCAGAGCCAGACAATGGGGAGAGACATGGAGGATAATGACTAATTGATTCATTTATTTATTCAACAAATAATTGTTGAGCACCTGCTATTTTTCAGGCCCTGTTCTAGGCACTGGGGAGACAGCAGTGGAATGAACAACAATCCCTGCCTCATAGAGCTGGTAGTCAAAGGAGTGGAGACAGACACTCAATCAAGTAACTAAATAGGCCTACAACATGATGACAAGTTATGGTAAGTGTTGGGAGAAGGAGAAAGCTTTTAAGAGGAAAGAGAGATTCTGGGGGATGCCATTTTAGCTGAGGTTGTCTCTGAGAAGGTGACATTCAGAAACCTGAATAAAGTGAGAGTTGGAGCCATGCAGGTGTCTGGGGGAGGAGCATTCTAGGCAGTGAGAACAGCAAGTGCAAAGGTCCTGTGGCTGAAGTGGGACTGGAACGTTCCAGGAACAGGGAGGAGGCCAGTGCGGCTGGAGCAAAGTTAGCCAAGGGAAGGAAGAAGGGCAATGAGATCAGAAGTGTGATGGGGGTTGGGAATGGGTTTGAGTAGGGCCTAGAAGGCATAGTGAGGACTTCAAATTTTATTCTAAGTGTGAACGAAGGGACTTCCCTGGTGGTGCAGTGGTTAAGACTCTGTGCTCCCAATGCAGGGGACCTGGGTTTGATCCCTGGTCAGGGAACTAGATCCCCCATGCATGCCGCAACTAAGAATTCTCATGTCACCACTAAAGAGTCCTCGAGCTGCAACTAAGCAGCCCGCCTGCTGCAACTAAGAACTGGAGCAACCAAATAAATAAATAAATATTTTTTTAAAAAGTGTGAAAGAAGCCACTGGAGGTTTTGAGCCAGAGCGCATGTGTGATGCCAGCTGTTTTAAGCAGCTCACTCTGGCTGCCCTGGAGAGAATAGAAATGGACTGTCCAGGGGGGAGCAAAAGGGGAGCAGTACCAGGATGGAGGCTGTGAAGGGAGAAGAGTGGGTGGATCCTGGATCTATTTTGTGAATGTGGAGATAACAGCATTTGCTGATGGGTTTGGGGTGTGTGTGAAAATGAAGAGTCAAGGATGACTGATTGCACTTAGAACAAAGTCCATTTTCTTTATAATGGCCTACAAGGCCCTACATGATCTGGATCCTTGCTGTCTCCCTAACATTGTCTCCCTCCCCGCCTCCCCCCACACACTCTGCTCGTTACACTAGCTTTCCCACTGATCTTTGAACTTGCCAAGCTTTTCCTCCTTCTCCTCCCATTGCATGGTGGCAGCTTCTCAGGTCTCAGCTCAGATGTCACCTCCTCAGAGCAGCCACTTTCTTTATAATGCTTATCACTCTCTAAAATGATCAGTTTATTTGTTTGTTTATCACCTTTTTTCCTCCACTAAAAGGTCAGCTCCTTGAGGGCAGCAACTTTGCCTGTTTGTCACGCTGTATCCCTAGTGTCTAGAAGAGTGCCTGGCACATAGCAGGCACTTAATAAATGAACAAAGGCATTGATTAACCCCTGTGCTTGTTTACAGACTGGCTTACACAGAAGAGACACCCAGACAAGTAGGCAAAGGCAAGAATACACGACAGACCCTGGGGTCATCCACATACCCAGGGGAGACCCAGAAGCCAGGGACCACCTTCTCCTGCGAGCCTGCGGTGCCTGGAGGATGGAGAGCCCGAGCTGGGGATGGAGCACCCCCAGGGAGGGGAAAGGATGCTTTGGGGCGATCCCAGCCCCGCCCTGTATCCCCAGTAGCCAATGGGCGTGCGGTCCTCCCGACGCCCCCTGGGACGTGTAGTCCGGACAGGGGCGCCCTCGGGCGCCGCCGAGCGCCCCTAGACTCCACGTCCCGTCGTGCGCCGGGAGGTGAGGGGATTGGCCGAGCCCCGCCCCCTGCCCGCCCCGCTCCGCTCGCGCCGCAGCCCCAAGAATGAATGAAATCGTAGCGCGCTGGGCGGCAGAGCGGGCGGCGCAGGCCGGGCTGGGCCCGCGCGCGGCGGCAGCGGCGCCCCGGGCCGGAGGCGGTCCAGCCGAGCGGGCCATGGCCACCGCCATTCAGAACCCGCTCAAGTCGTGAGTGTCCCCGCCGTCCACGTCCCTCCATCCTGCCCCCTACCCGAACCCTTCCCCCGCCCTCGCTGGGGAGGGGGACGCAGTGGGCGGATGGCAGTTGAATGTGGGCCCCCAGCTTGCCCCCCCTCCCCTGGGGGGGCCCGCCACCCCCTGTCGCCCCCTGGGGCTGGGGGCGGGAGCCCCTCGGGGGTCGCGGGGGCGCCTCTTCTTTGTCGCTGTCAGTGAAGGAATGTGGCGCGAGCTGGGGGGTGGCGGAGGCCGTTTCCCCACCCAGAGTGGGGGTAGGGGCTTCCCTCTCCTCCTCCTCCCTCTCTCCTCCTCCGAGTATCTGGGGGCGCCGGGCCTGCCCCTGCCTGGGGCTGGGAGTACGTACGCCTAAGTGCAGACCTCAGTCTCCGGGGTCTCCACCACCCTTTCCCCTCATCAAAGCATCTTTCTCTCTTTCCCCCCCTCTATCTCGGGGACCTCGGTCCGCGCGGCCGCAGGGTGGGAGCTGAGACGTCGGGGGTCCCCGATTAGATCCCTGCTGTTTTCCTTCCCGGGTCTTCAGGACCTAAAGCCCCGACGCCCCGTTCAGCTTAGACCGTGGGATCCCTCCCTCTCTCCTCCCGTACACATCTAACGAGAGCATCTCTCATCCCCTTGGGGACTAGATGCCTCGGGAGAGGGTGCTGGGAGCGCCCTCAGCCTCCGGGGATTCCCTCCCTTTCTCCCTGTCCGCGTCCCTCCTCCGAGTGTTAGCTTCCTCCCGGGCCCAGTGGCTGGGATCCTGGACGCCTGGGTTCAAAGCTAGCTCTCTTCCAGCCCTCACCTCTCCTAGACATCCCTCGCTCTCTCCACCTCTCTTCTTCCCTCTCTTTCCATCTCTCTCGCTCCCCCCTCGGGATCCCGAACTCCTGGGTCCCAGCGCTCCCCACCCCCCTTCCCCAGGCGGTGACAGCGGGCTGGGAGTGACAGGCGCGCGGCCGCTCCCGCTCTCCCTCCCGGGTTGGCGTGCGCGGCACTCCCCTCCCCCTCCTCCCCGGCCTGGTGGGGAGGAGGCGGAGGGCGAACGCCCGCGGCGCTGCACAAAGGGGCCTGGGCGACCTCCCCCACCCTTCCCCCAACCCCTGGCACCCGCCACCTTGACCTTGAGCAACTTGTGCTGTGGGGTGGAGGTGGGGAGAGGGGCCCGGGGGCAACCCCCATCCCCCGCCCCCGCCCTCCAGAAAGGCTGTGCCAGGTGGCCGGACCGAAGGCGCCCAGTGGCTTCTGGTTTCTGGTGGGGGGGAGTTGGGAGAGGAGGGGGCCGGACCTTACAGGCACGCGCCTACACGTGTGGCTTTGCGGTGGGCAAAGAGCGCTTGGAGGGCGTGTACGGGGCTGGGGTCAGCGTGAAATGGTGTGTAACGGTGACAACACTTCTGCTTCCCTCTCACTCTAAGTCTTCCACACAGACTTGTCTCCCCTATGAGGGACACCCTCAAAGTGGCTGGGACGGGGTTCCTGTGCAGGTTGGTGGATCTATAGGTATCCAGACATCCTCATTCTGACCCTGGCCCAGACCTCTTGGAAGAGGTATGGGGCAGCCATTGCAGGGACCTGAAGGCCAGAGTAAGCTTGAAGGTGGGAGTGCCAGCACCCTTCTTTGCTCTCACCTTCCTAGGGGTCTGCAGGGGTGAGGGCAGGGACTGGCTCCTGAGAGAATGCCAGTCAAATCCCCTTGGGATTGGGAGGTGGCGGGTGCAGCTCTCAGTTCTGACTGCCTGCATCATTCAA
The DNA here is from genome assembly GCF_028564815.1 of Eubalaena glacialis. Classification (NCBI taxonomy): domain Eukaryota; kingdom Metazoa; phylum Chordata; class Mammalia; order Artiodactyla; family Balaenidae; genus Eubalaena; species Eubalaena glacialis. The sequence continues at coordinate 55,592,010 of NC_083733.1, read as the reverse complement.
ACCCCATCTTGAGCACTAATTTCCTGCCCCCCCCGCCCCCCCCACCCCCCGGCCCCAAGCCTCAGTGTTACCACCTGTGAATTGGGGAATCATAACAGCTCTTATTACCTCATGGTGCTGCTGTGATGTTTGTAAAGCGCTTGGTACTGAGCCTGACACTGACTGAATGTAGTGATTATTATTGGTAGTATCACTATTGATTTCATTTGTGGTCCAGTTTCCACACAGGGCGCTGGGGGATGGGGATAGGAGGATTGTTTGGGCAGGGGAGCTCAAGTGTGGGAGAGGGGTCTCTGAAGGTGACTAGGGGTAAGGAAGGGAAGGGAGACCCCTCTCCAAATGTCAGCTGTGGGTCAAATTGTGCTGGTGGACAAGGGCATCCAGGGAAGTGATGGAGTGTTCTACACTCAGGCTCCAAGCTGACCAAAACTGATGCAAAGGTTCTGGGGTGGGGCAGAAGTGAGCGGGGTGTCTGAGGCTAGAGGTGTGGGGAGAAAGTGTAAGGGCATATTGGAAGATCTGTAAGGGTGGTGGAAGGTGAGAGAGGAAGGTGGCAAGGGCACTCTGAGCTGAGCTGGCCGGTTGGGAGGAGCGGGGCAGGGCTTACCGTGGCTGAGATATGGGGTGGCCACTGTAGGGACCTGGAGGCCAGAGTGAGTGTGAGGACTTACTCCCCTTGCCATCTGCTCTAGGCCAGATGTGAAGTAGAGACCCACTCCCTGCTGTTTGGGCTCGGGAAGGAGGAGGTCAAGGCCTTACCTGGGGGAGATGGGGAAGAGCCTGTAGAAGGGGTCTAAGACTAGAGGTGTGTGTGTGTGTGTGTGTGTGTGTGTGTGTCCAGAAGTGACCATGAGTGTGGAAGACCCTGAGGGGCTCTCTCTCACCAGGGTGAGGTGGGGGTGTCAAGTGACAAAAGAGGAGGTGAAGGCTCTTATGCCTCTTCTATCTGCTGGAGAGCCCCCTGGTGGACAAGGACATTGGTGGGCATTTTCATCCATGCAAGGGCTCAAACTTGAACACGAACTTTGGATGGGGTGGGGGTGGGGGTGTGTGTTCCAGGTGTGTGTGCGTGGGACTTGGTGATTGTTGTGACTTGGTAGGTCAGCTCCCTCTCTGGGCATCCCTTAGGGTAGAGTCAGTGTGGGTGACAGTGGGAGAAAGGAGGTGACCAATTGGGTACAGACATCTGGGTGAGTGAATCCTTCTCTTAGTCCCACCTTCAAACAGCCACCAGGAGCTGAGGGCATGTGACTTCACCTCCTCATCTGGAAAATGGGGGTAATGATAATATCACCCCAGAGGGTCAGGATGAGGATCAAGTGAGTTAATCTCTGTTAAAGAACTGTGCCTGGCACATGGTGGCTACTCAGTATATTGCTATTCAACAAATATTTATTAAGCATCTATTATGTGCCCAGCATTATTCTTTCTAATAATGTTTAGCTATCACCATTTTACATCTTAGTACATATCAGGTCCTCTTTGTGGAATGAATGAATTTATTGAACACCTACTACTTGCCAGGTACCTTTTAAAACACTTTACCCATGCTTACTCATTTAATCCTCACAATAATCCAATGAGCCATCATCTGCATTTTACAGATGAGGAAACTGAGGCCAGAAAGGTTAAGTCATTTGCCCAAGGTCACATGGCCACCAAGTGGCATAGCCAGGATTTGAACCCAGGAGGTGTGGCTATATCTCCTAACTAGCACAGCTGCTGTCAGGCCTGGGAAGGGGTTGAGTAGGGCGGGGTCCCTGTGAGAGAGACAGCTCCGAGGGGGACCGGAGAGGGTTCTCCCGAGCTAGGAGGGACTAGTGGGAGGGGGCGGTGTCAGTGAGCCACGCGTTGGTGGGACGTTCGTGTGGGCACCTGTAAGGTGTCTCTAAGTCTCCTGGCACTGAAGTGTTTGTGTGAGTGTAAATGTATGTGAGTCTGTGCGAAGGTGTGGGAGAGGGAGTGTGCGTGAGTCTGCGTGGGACGCTGTGAGTACACGTGTGAATGTGTGTGTAAGCTGCCGCGTGTGGGTGTGTGCGAGTCCAGGTGTGCATGGGTGAGTGTAGGCCCATGTGTGAGACTCAAGAGGTGTGCATGAGTGAGCGCGCGTGAGTGGCTGTGCGTGCCTCCGGCCCCACCTCTGACCCGCTTCTCTGCGGGGTCCCGCCAGCCCCGGGCGGGGAACTACCACTCCCGGCATGGCCCGGGTGGGCCCACCCCGCCACCCTGATTGGCTGCGGTCCCGGTGCTCCCGCCCCCCGGGAATGAATGGATGGGCGGCCTCAGCGCCCGCCCGAGCGCTGGGAGGACCGGCCCGGCGGGGACCTGCTGGGGGCAGGACCCTGGGAGCAAGATGGCCACGGTCATCCCCGGCCCCCTGAGGTGCTGCGGGCCGGCGGGAGGCAGGGGAGGGCGCGCGAGCGGGTCTGCGCGGGCGTGTGTGTGTGTGTGTGGCGGCTGGGGGTGGGGCCGATGGGGTGTCTGGGGGGCTGTCACCGTGGGCCGGGCTGCGCGGGGTTGCGAATGTGTGTGAATGTGGGTCTCTGGCAAGAACCGTGTCCGACGCGCTGCTCCTGGAGGAGCGCGGAGTATGGGGAACTCGGAGCCCTATTGGCGCCCTCTTCGGGAAAGGGGGTCATGTCCTGCCCTGCGACCCCCGGGGTTGGGGAGAGGGTGAAATGGCCTGGGGGCCCGGGGGCCTTGGTAAACTTGAGTGAAGCCCACACTACCTTTGTCTTGGGTTGTGGAGTGTGTGTCACTTGTTCGGGTTCTGGTTTTTTTTTGGATATGTGTGTGGATATGTATTTAATTTCTTTCACATTCTACACTAGGTGTCTTTGGATATTTTGGTCTTTGAGTGTGTGTACATATCCTTTGAAACTGTGCATCATTTATGTTCTGTGTCTTTGGATATGTAGGTATGCATGTATTTATGTGCAAATTTTTGTGTGACTATGGGTGGATTTGTCTGTTTCTATGTTGTGTATGTGTGTATCTTTGTGTGAGTGTGTGGTATTTTAGATGTTGGTTTCTATATTGTGTATCTTCGTGAATGTGTGTGTGTATCCTGTGTGAATCTGTGTGATTTCTTTGTATAGTGTATCTGGATTGTGTGTGTGTGTGTGTGATTTGTTTGTGTTGTGTCTTTGGATATGTGTGTAAGTGCATATGTGGGTAGTTTGTTTTTAACATTTTTTCTTTTTTAACATTTGTGTATCTGTGTGTGTCTTTGGATGCATGAGTAAGTGGATGTGTCTGTGTGTGGTGTGTCATCTGTTTGCATGTTGTGTGTCTTTGTGTGGGTGATTGTTTATGTTGTGTGTCTTTGGATATGTGATATATATTTGTGCATGTATATGTGTGTGATCTGTCTGCTTCTACACTATGGGACTTGAGATACTTGTGTTTTTCAGTAGATGTTTGTGTGAGCACATATGTGAGATGTGTCTGTTTCTCCTTTGTGAGTCTTGGGATATGTCTCTCTTTGTGTGTGAATCCTGAGTGACTATGTGCGATTTGTTTGTGTTGTGTATTTGGATATGTGCCTGTATGGATGGGTCCCGGTGTATTTTTATCTGTTTCTATACTGTGTGTATCCACTCCTTGGCTCAAGGCCTGCTTGAGTCCCGGGTTGGGGGCTCCTGGGTCCAGGAGCGACGACAGCGGGGGAGAGGTGAGGTTGGAGGAGTCGGCCCACCCATTCCCCACGGGCGGGCTGGGGGAGGGGTGCCGGGCGACCCGGTGCGCCTGCCCTTGCTGACAGCCGCCCGCCCGCCTACCCGCCCCTCGCAGCCTAGGCGAGGACTTCTACCGAGAAGCCATCGAGCACTGCCGCAGCTACAACGCACGCCTGTGCGCCGAGCGCAGCCTGCGCCTGCCGTTCCTCGACTCGCAGACCGGCGTGGCCCAGAACAACTGCTACATCTGGATGGAGAAGACCCACCGCGGCCCGGGTACGGCTGGGAGGTTGGGGGTGGGGCGGGGCGGTGGCTTCGCGGCCGCGTTCTTACCGCCCTTCTCACTCCAGGTTTGGCCCCGGGACAGATCTACACGTACCCCGCCCGCTGTTGGAGAAAGAAACGGAGACTCAACATCCTGGAAGACCCCAGACTTCGGCCCTGCGAGTACAAGATTGGTGGGTGGAGCTCCGTCCTGTGCCTTCGGTGGCCCCCATGGGTGCCCACAGCACACGCTGATAAGTGTGTGGTGATGCCGGTGTGCGTCTGAGCATTTGCCTTTATTTCCCTCCTAGCCAGTGTCTGAGTGGCTGGCTGTGTCTGCCGTTGTGTGTCTGGGTGTCGTCCGGAGATTCTCCAGTTTTCGCTGAGTGACTGAGCTTTGGACTGTATCTTATCCTACTTGGGCCCAGGCGTATTTCAGGACAGAGTGGTATCTGTTATGTGTGTCCAGGTGTATCCAGTCTTTGTATCTCTTCCCTTGTGAGCTGGGATGTATCAGAGTATCTGACTGTATTGCTTCCTGTGGATGTCTGAGTGTGTCTGGATGTATCAGAGTGTCAGGTTGTAACTCTTTCCCTTTGTAATAGAGTGTATCTCAGTGTCTGTGTCTTTCTTCAGGTGTTTCCAAGTGTATTAGAAGGTTTGTTTCCTCTTGTGTGTGGCTGGTCTATCAGAGTGTCCAGCGGTTCCCGATGTGGGTGTATCAGGGGGTCCGGCTCTCTCTTCCTTTGAGCGCCAGATGCTTTGGAATGTCTGGGAGAATCTCTTCCCTGAGTGTCTGTCTGGTGTATTAGATGTATTTCTGCACGTGTGTGCTGCTCTGAGTGTCTGGTTTTATCACTTCTCTTGAATGTGTCCAGTACTATTAGAGTCACTGGCTGTCTCTCTTCCCCTGTCCAGGCATATCCAAGGATCTGTGTGGGTCCAGGTGTATTGGAGGGACTGTCTCTATCTCCTGTGTGTATGTGTATCCACCTGAGTGACTCTCTCTAGGTGTGTCTATCTCCCCTAAGTATGTTCAGGTGTTTGGTAGGGTCTGGCCGTGTCTTCCCCATGTGGTCTGGGTATATCTGGTGGTCTAATGTTCTGTTTTGGAGTGTTGCTGGGTGTGCCAGTATACCCAAGGGTCTGGATATGTCTTCTCCTTGTGTCTGGGTATATCTGAGTGTCTGGGTGTATCTCTTCCTTTGTGTGTCTGGCTGTCTCAGATGACCTGTATGTATCTCCCCTGTGTATGTCCATGTGTGTCCTGTTTGAGTGTCTGTTCTCTCCAGGTGTGAGGGTCTGGGTGGGGTCTCCTACATGTATGTATGTAGTTATATAGGAGGGTCTGGCCATGTCTCCCCTTGAGTGTGTCCAAGTGGCTCTGAGGGTCCGGCTGTGTCTTCCCCAGGGTCTGGGCATCCTTGGAAAGGATGTATGGAAGTATTGTTGGAAGGGTGTATGGTTGAATCTTTGAGTCTGTTGCTGGTTGAGTGTGGGAAAGCCTCTTCCCTCTAGCAAAGAGCATGATTCTCCAATCTGGGCAGTTTGAGGAGTCCTCCAGGGACACGTTCTCCACTTGACACCCTCCTCCCTTGTCCCCAGACTGTGAGGCGCCATTGAAGAAGGAGGGCGGCCTCCCAGAAGGGCCGGTCCTTGAGGCTCTACTGTGTGCTGAGACAGGGGAGAAGAAGATAGAGCTGAAGGAGGAGGAGACCATTATGGACTGCCAGGTAGGATCCCCCCAACCCCCCGCCAGGGGCCACAGCTGCCCTCTCACCCCTGTCTCCTGCCCCGGCCCATCCTGTTCCTGCTCTGAAATCTCCCCTGGCTCCCTAGGGCCTTTGGGCATCCTAAGTCTCTATTCTTCCACACGTCATCTCTTTTTGGAAGACCTCCTGACTTGCCCTGACACCCCCAGTCTCCAGTCCGCCCAGAGCCGCCCCACCCACAAAGCAGAACAATACCCCATTTTCTTAACCCCAATCTCCCTTCTCCTGGTGCCCAGAAACAGCAGCTGCTGGAGTTTCCACATGATCTTGAAGTGGAAGATTTGGAGGATGACATTCCCAGGAGGAAGAACAGGGCCAAAGGAAAGGTATCACTCCAAAGTTTCTCTCCATCACTCCTCCGCTCAATGCAGATCCCATTTATTGAGTATGTACAATGTTCAGACCCTGCCCCAGTTTGGCCTCATTTAATCCCCAGAGCAGTCTGAAGGGATAGGGGATTTTTATACCTATTTTACAGATGAGGAAATTGAGGCTTGGGTCTATTAAACCATTTGCAAAACAGAGATTGTACAGTGGGTTAGAACTAGCTTCATACCTGTGTCACGGATGAGGAAACTGAACCTTGGAGAGATCAAGGGAGTTACTCAAGGCCCACAGCTAGGAAGTGGCAGAGCTGTGATTTGACTTTCAGGCCCAAATGATGAAAATTCTTTTAGTTCCCTCCCTTTCTTGGCCCCTCACTCATGACTTTTCCCCTAGGCATATGGCATCGGGGGTCTCCGGAAACGCCAGGACACCGCTTCCCTGGAGGACCGAGACAAGCCGTATGTCTGTGATAGTGAGTCTTTCTGAAGAGGGGGGAAGAGAGAGAGAGTGGGGCCCAGAGACCTCTCCCTTCCTGGCCCCCTCCCTTCTGTTCTGGACCCTGGTTGGGGGATGCTCAGGCCTCTGGCAGAGGGTGGAGGTGTGATCCTGGAGGCCAGGGCAGAGGCGGGCTGGGAGGGCTGACCGGCCCTTCCTGCTCACTCTCCAGTCTGTGGGAAACGGTATAAGAACCGGCCAGGGCTCAGCTACCACTACACCCACACCCACCTGGCTGAGGAGGAGGGGGAGGAGAACGCCGAACGCCACGCCCTGCCCTTCCACCGGAAAAACAACCATAAACGTGAGCAGGCGGGCAGGGCGTGGGGTGGTGAGGGGCCCTGGGAGTGGGGGCTAAGGAGCCTGGGAGGGAGGGGGCACATTAGACATTTCTGGAAAATCTCCAGCTCAGCGGTCCCCTCCCCCCACCAACCATGGGGGATGCTGGCTCTGAGGTTGCCATGGCAACCAACCATCTCTCTCCCTCGCTCCTGGCCGGGCGTAATATTTCTGGGTCTGATTTATTGTTTCAATTAGAGCTTGGGGAGGGGGGGTGATAAATGACTCCCCTCCCTCCCTGCCTCCCTTTCTCCCTTCTCTGCTAAGCTTTGGCCGAGGGGCAGGGTCCGTGGCCTGGGAACCCTTGGCGACCGCCCATGCCAATCCGGTGCCAACCCTGACAGCTGAGGGATGGGGGAAGGCTTGAGGGGAGGCTCTGCCAGTGGAAAAACCATCTTTCCACCCACCCCTCAGCGGGAGAGGGCAGTCTCTTCATCCCATCCCCACCACGCACCGAGGCACCTCTGTGTTCAGAATTTTCCTTCTGAATGTCTGTTTCCATACCAGATCTCAGCCAGTGGTGTCCACCTAATTTTTATTTAGTCGGGGCTTAGTTGGGGGGGGCTGTCTGGTAGAAGTGTGTATGGGCGGGGAAGCAGGGGGCTCTTCCTAAAGCTGCATCTGCCAAGTTTTTACCTAATAAAGAGGACGTATCAGTTGTCCTCAAAGAGTTGGGGGGGTCCTGATGAGAATTATTTGGGCTCCCCCAACTCTCTTTTGCTACTGGCCACAGCTTGGGGTAGCTGCTCCCTCTCCCCACCTCCTCCATGCCTGGAGAAGGGGTCCACCCCTGGGGCTGAGGCTGGGGGCAGGGTGGAGCCTTGCCTATGGTGAGAGCCCCTCTTTCTGTCTCCCCATCCCCAGAGTTTTACAAAGAATTGGCCTGGGTCCCTGAGGCACAGAGGAAACACACAGGTAGGGACGCCTCCCTCTGCCCCTACTTCTGCAGCAGCCTTTGACTGAGTGTCCCTGCCTGCCCATGCCAACCCTTGCCTGCTCTCTTTCAGCCAAGAAGGCGCCTGATGGCACTGTCATCCCCAACGGCTACTGTGACTTCTGCCTGGGTGGCTCCAAGAAGACGGGGTGTCCCGAGGACCTCATCTCCTGTGCCGACTGTGGGCGATCAGGTGATGCCCCCACCTGAGGTTTCTGGGGGCCGCGGTGGAGAGGACTCCAGGAGTCCAGATCTGGAGGAGAGAAGGCAGAGGAGTGAGAGGACTGGTGGGGGGGATGCAGAGCATCCCAGGGGCACTGAGGATAAACAGCCGACTCAACTGCTGAGGACTGTGGGAAACTGAGTGGGGTCAGGGAGGCTCTGGGAACAATGGGATGTGGTTGTCACGGCATTGTGGGTACCGGCATGTGCTTATCTGGCGTGGGGAACAGTGAAAGATGGTTGCCAAAACATCGTGGGAAGTGGGCTGTGATAGCGAGTAATGGATTGCCACTGCCTGGGTGCTGTGGATCACAGAGGGCACTTGCCATTGCCATGGAGTTGTGGTTAATAGACTGTGGTTTCCCAAGGTGGACTTGTGGGTAATAGACGGTGGTTGCCTCAGCACGGTGGCTAATGAATTGTGGTTGTCATGGTATTATGGGTAGTGAAATATGGTTGTCATGGCGATTGGGTGTAGTGGAAGGTGGTTGTTGTGGCCTGGGGTAGTGGCTGCACATCTGTGCTGGGGTGGTGGGTTGACCAGTGGGTTAGCACCCTGCACAGTCATGTTGGTAACAGTGTGGTTGCTGGGGCATCGTGTGTAATGGGCTTGGGTTGCAGGGAACCAGGGTGTGGGGACCCCTCTGTGGAAGGCAGTTGCCATGGCATTGTGGCTGGGAGACTGTGGTTGCCACGTACTGCGGTTAATGGAACCGGTTGGCCATTCTGCTGTGGGTAATGGAATGTGGCTGCCTCAGCACGGTGGTTAACAGAATGTGGCTGCCCCGGTGCTGTGGGTGGTAGAAAGTGGTTGCCACAGCACCGTGGGTAATGGAATGCGGTTGCCATGGTGTCCTGGGGAGCAGAGTGTGGTTGCCATGGTGGCTGGGTAGGAGACTGGTGGCCAGGGCAGCGTTGCCTGCGGGACAGGCTCTGGGCACCGTGGGCTGGGTGGGGTCGGGCTGTGGGCCTTGTGAGCTAGGGATGGGGGCTGAGCCATTGCTTCCCCGGGGGTCAGCAGCCACCAGGGGCACGATGACCCCTAACCGCATCCCTGCCCCTTGGCCCCCAGGACACCCCTCGTGTTTACAGTTCACGGTGAACATGACGGCAGCTGTGCGGACCTACCGCTGGCAGTGCATCGAGTGCAAGTCCTGCAGCCTGTGTGGCACCTCGGAGAACGACGTGAGTGCCCAGGCGCCCCCTTCCCCGGGACGTGCCCCCAGGCGGCCTCCTTTCCCTGGAGCCCCCTCCCTTGTGAACACCAGTAACCTGTATTATGACTATCGTTAGTGTCCATTAATTGAGCCCGGCACTTAATACTCTTCACTCTCTGACTCCTTCCAACTGCCCTGAGGTAGGTGATCTTGTTCCCACTTCACAGAGAAGAAACCGAGCTCAGAGAGGGGACTAGACTTGCCCAAGGTCACCCAGCCAGGAAAATGGTACGGCTGGGACCTGAACCCACGTCCATGGCTTCCAGACCATCTCCGTGTCATTTTAAGTGTTCCACAGAATCCTATAAAACCTAAACTACAAACTGCGAACTGACAGTCCTCAGGGGTGTTTTGCTCGTCGCCCAGCAGGGTTTTGCAAAGATGACCTTCTCAGAGCCCTTTGTCTTGCAAGGGACCACCTCCTCCAGCCCCTTTGACCTGGCCCCTGCCCCCGCCCCCCACCCCGGTTTCTGGTGCCCGTGCCCCCAGGGTGCCAGCTGGGCGGGTCTCACCTCCCAGGACCAGCTGCTGTTTTGTGATGACTGCGATCGGGGTTACCACATGTACTGCCTGAGTCCCCCCATGGCGGAGCCCCCGGAAGGTGAGAGAAGAGGAGGGCCTGACACGGGGGTGCGGTGTTGGACAGTGGTCTTCCTGCTGTCCGCTGGGTGGGAGGGGGTCGGGGCAGCCCTGCCCAGACCTGGGCCTAACTCCCTGTCCTCCGGCCTCGCCACAGGGAGCTGGAGTTGTCACCTCTGTCTTCGGCACCTGAAAGAGAAGGCCTCTGCCTACATCACCCTCACCTAGGCCTGGCTCTGGCTCACCTGGACCTCTGGGGTGATGCTTGCCTACCTGCTTCTTGGAGCTCCTCCAGTCTCTCCCCATCCTTAATGCCCCACAGTGGAAGGGGCCGGGGGGCGGGGGGAGCCTGAGAGGGGGATGGGCCACCCCCTCCCCTCTGTGCAAGTGGAATGTTTGCCCTGTGGGTTGGTGGGCCCAGCAGGGTCCTCTCCCTTCCTCCCTCCTTCCTCACCCCTTCGCAAATGGGCACCAGGGGCTTCTGCTCCCCTCAAAGCCATACCCCGCCTCTGGGCGGGCACGAGGGGTGGTGGATGCCAGCTGGGGGCACGGACAAAGCCTTTTTCTAAAGAAAAAGTCAAAAAGTTAAAAAAAAAAAGAAATTAATATATAACAAAGAGTCCTATAAGGTCTGGCTGGGTGGAGGGGGCACTGCTGAGCGCATCTACTGGGCACCAGTCTCCGCCAGTTTCCTGCCTGGCGGCTCCTCCCCCCCAGTCCCTGGAGTTGCAGCTCTCCCACCTCCCCACCCAAGGTGGGTACCATTCCCCCCTTGTGCCCAGGGCAGGTGGGTGTGGTGTCCACCCCCCGCCCTCTCTTGGTGCCCACTGTGGATACTGCATGATGTGAACCACGGTTTTGAACTCCGTTCCTGCTCCCTCGCCGAGAGCCCCGCCCCGAGCCCACTCCGTGCCTGCCTTGGCAAGGCGGGCCCCTGCCCAGCGCCTGCTGGAATGAGAAGCACAGACTCTGCAACGGACTAGATTTTCCTCTTCCCCCCGCCCCGATTCCCTACCAGCCAGGTTCCCTACCGGCCAGGCCGGGCTGCCCCCTGCCACCCTCGCTGGCCATTTTCGGGTCGCAAGGGGGCGTGGTTGTTTCTTGTGGTTGTGTGTGTTTGTTGTTCGGGTTTAAAAAAAAAGGGAAATTGAGGCTGCAAGTGGGGGAGGTGGTGGGTTTGGGGGGTCTCCCCCAATCCAGGCGTGTCCCCCCTTGTAAACGAGTCTCCTTTATTGCCTGCCTCTGCTGTGAATTAACTTGTTCCGTGTATTAAACTGGGCCTGACCCCTCTGCCCACGTCGTCTGCCTCATTCTCCAGGCTGGTTTGGGGCGTCACCAAGAAGGGGAGATGGGGCCTCACTGGGGGAGAAGCAACCGAGGTTAACAGCTGGAGCTGGCCCTACGTCCATCTCCCTCCAGCTCCCCTCTGCACCCCGCCTTTCTCTGGCTTTGTCCCAGCTCCTCCCTGCCTCGCTGGAAAGGAGAAGGGGGGGGATGGGGTGGAGGGGGCTCCCACCCAGCCAGCTGTGGTTGCCCTGGCAACGGACTGCTGCAGCTGCAACGGGGAAGCAGTGAGGAGGGAGGCGGGAAGCTGGGGACTGGGGGAAGGGAAGGGATGGAAAGATGAAGACCGGGGGCGGGCCCCTCCCGGGGCGGGCCCCTCCCCTCGGGGCTGTGGTAGGGATCAGGGGTGCCAGGGGCACCTCATCCTACACCCAGACATCACCTGGAGCTCCCTATCCCGATGTGGGGCAAAGAACAGAGGGGAATGGGAAATGGGATATAGATCCAGGGACATTAGGAGGAAGACAGATTTGGGTGAGGTGAGGTGAGGAGTGAGAACCAGGACACAAGAACAGTCAGGAGAGAGACAGATAGGAGTCACACATTTATAGAAAATGAGAAAAAGAGCAGGAGAGGGAAGACGTAGACCTGGAGAGAGATGTAGATGAAGAAGGCCAGAGGAATTATGGCGGAAGAGGACAGAGGAGATGATTTAGTGGGAGAGAGGCAATAGTAGTAATAAAAAACAGCAGACACATGGGGAGAGACAGAGGAGGAAGTACAGGGATCTGGAGAGAGAAGCAGAAGAGATTCCATGTGGGGAGGCAGGGAACCAGGGCACGTAAAATAGGAGAGCGGAAGAGAGAATAAGAGGGGGGAGGCACATTTGGGGAGAGAGATGAAGTTAGGACCCAGCACAGGCGAAGTCCTAGGACAATGACACAGAGATGAGATTTCAGGGGAGAGGACACAAAGAATTTAGGGAGACAATAGAAAAATCTGGAGAGAGCCAAAAGCAGGAAGGGATTCAGAGCCTGGGTGAGGGGAGAGCCAGAGGCGGGGTGGGAGGCAGAGGAGACTGGGGGAGGGTCGAGGAGGGCGCCCGGGCCAGCGAGAGGGCGACAGGCAGAGCAAGTGGGAAACTGGGGCAAGATGGGGAAGGGACGAGCAGGGCACAGTTCAGGCGAGAGCGCAGGCTGGCGTGTGCGAGTTGTGGGGTGTTGGAAGTTGGTGTGTGTCACAGGCGCCAGGAGAGGATGTGAGAACAGCTTGTTCCGCCGTTTCCGTGCTGGAGGGGGGAGGGCAGCACGGGTTGAGGATGGGGCCTCAGGGAGGGCGGAGACAGGGAGAGTGTCTGGAACACTCTAGAATTTTTAGGAGATGTGGAAATAGCTGGTCCACCTCCTCTGGAAAAAGGATATATACCCATTTTGGAAAAAGATTTTTTGTGTGTGTGGGGCGGGTGTGTGTGTGCGGGAGAGTCTAGGTTACAGAAGCATCAGGTTTGAGCTCGGAAACAGTAAACTCCATGACAGGTAAACGGCTAGGTGGGCCAGAAAGCCCCAGCCGTGGGGCCAGCCCTGTCAAGAGGAGGGGCTGCTTCTCAGATCCAGGTGGAGCTGGACCTAGACTTCCCACCAGAGGCCGGACCTTGGGATTCTCGCATGAAATTTCGAGATTTGGAAAATAAGTTTGACCCTGATCCCCGGGTCAAACTGCGAAAAGCGTTTCGCCGTGGCAGCTGCAGATCAGGGGCCAGGAGTTTAAGACCGCTCCCAGCTAGAAGAGCCCCTAGGCCCGGGGCTGAGGTCCCTGGCTGTGTCGGTATCTTTCCAAGACACCTCCACCTCTCCCCGAGCCCCCCGGGGCCTGGAAGCAGGGGCTGCTCTCCACTCCAAACCACCGACTAGCTGACTGGCAGAGGGAGGCCTACCCCCACCAAGCGCGGGTGTGGTGCCAATAAGCCAGCACCGGCAGGGTGTGGCCTGGGGTGACAGCCCGGCTCAAGGAGGCAGGGGCCCCTCAGTTCGAAGTCTTGCTGCAGAGGACAGAGTTACGGAAGCTCGAAATCCAGCTTTCTTTCTGTACCATCTCCAGATTTTAAAAAGTTGACCATTAATTTTAAAACCAACACAACTCCATGGGCCGGGTCTGGCTTTTAGGCCTCAAGTATATGAATTCTGAGGTAAAACCTCCCTCTTTTTAACTTAAGAATTTCTTACATCCGGGGGAACTCCCCGGCGGTCCAGTGGTTAGGACTCCGTGCTCTCACTAAATTTCTTACGTTCTGAGTGTTGGATTTCTGTCACTTGGGTTTCAAGAAAAAGAGAATGGTGCCCCCTGGTTCTCAGGGGTGTGTGCGTGCACCGGGGGTGACGGCGTTTGGGACAAGGGGGACAGGGGGAGGGGGCTGACGCTGGATCACACCTGCTTCTCAGGGAGTCCAGGCAGCTGCTCAGCTAGCGAACACACAGGCCACTTCTATGAAACATTTATTTCCTTTAAAACCTCCAGAAACATGCCAGAAAATCTCAAGACGGGGATGGGGCTGGGGGGTGGGGGGAGATAATAAAGAATAAAAAAATCCAAATGAAACAAATCAACATATGAAAAAAAAAAAAGAAAAAAACCCTGCTGCTATCTTCAGCCGTCAGATAGAACACCAAACTGAAATTAAATAGATGTGCTTTGCAGAGATCCTTTAGAAATAACAGACAACAAAACTCAAAATCATAATTTACACTTGTCGATGTACATGATTAGGTCCCCAAAATGATTCAAATGATCTGAAGATATGAGGAGACAACTTAAAAAAACAAACAAACAAAAATGGGTGGGGGAGGGGTGAGCCCCAGGTTAAGGTCTGAGGAAAGGGTGGGGTGGTAAGTGGTCCTGGAGAACCCTTCCCAAAAGGGACCCGGGAAGAGGGGCAGAGACATCACAGTAGTTGGCCAGGGCTGAGGACCCGGCAGGCCCCCCTCGCAAACCACAGGTGAGGGAGAGGAGATGGCAGACCTGAGGGCCTTTCTCGCGGGACTGCAGTGCTGCCGAGCGGCCAGAAGTTGATGGCAGGGAGGCACGACGAGGGTCCTTTTCTCTTGCTCCTTCAACGTCTGTGTCCTGTGTGGTCAGTCCCCAGAGCCTCCTTCCCTGAGGTTTCTGGCCCCAGAGAGGAGGCGGCGGGGTCTCCGGATGGGGCTGGACCTCCGGGTGCTGGCCCCCGGCCGGAGCGTGCTGCTCTAAGCTGGGCCCCCCGGCCTGTCTGCCCACCCTGCCTTCGTCCCCAGCCCACGGGGGACGCGCCTCGATCCTCAGCTTGAGGTTGGGGGAATCCACAGACTGTGGCCGTACAGACTTGTTCTGGCGCAACTCCACATGAAAAAATAAATATATATATATATATTTCTTTGTTTGTTTGTTTGTTTTTAAAGGAAAAAAAGAAACTGTTTCCTGGGTGAACAGCGTAGTACCACACTGGCTTGGCTGCCTGGCAAGCTGCCCCTTATTGCCTTGAGAGAACCAGCGTCTTGTGGGGTTCGCACAGCAAGGCGCTCCCCGGGGAGCACAGTGACGGTGTCCGACGTTGCTGCTGCTACTGCGGGGCCTACGAGATGGGCCGAGGGTCTTTGCAAAGGGAAACAAAAGCGGAGAGGAGAGGGAGGCTGCCTCCCTCCGGCCCGGACCTGACGGCTCCGTGGAGCCCCTCCTGGTGCCCGGGAGGGGCCGGGGCTGACGGAACCAGGGAGGAGGAGGGGTGGGCCGTGCCGGCTCCGCCGCTGGGCCTGGCCGGGTCAGCAGCTCACAGGCGGAGGGGCCCAGGTGCCGTGGCCTCTGGCAGTCAAGGGACTGGTAGACAAAGACTGGAGAAATGGTCCCGAGCGTGCAAATACCTTCCCCCTCAAAGAAGTTAACTCTGGATGCTGGGGTTTCCTCGCTCCACCCTGGGACCCCCCCAAGAAAATAAGTGAAACTCTAAGAAAGTGCTCCTGGTTGCTTTTTGGAGGATAGGGTAGGGAGGGGGCAATGTCCATGCTTTCTGGAGCCAGTGCACCAGGAACCAAGAGCCCTGGCCCGCTTCCATGCCGCCCGCACCTCTCCGGGCGTGAGGGAGAGCGTGCTGGTTTCCCACCGTGATTTCTCAGGCAGGGGTCTTGGCCCCATAAGCCCAGACGCTGCTGTACGTGGTGAAGAAACCCGGTTTGGGGATTCCTGGAGCTGTGGGGTTTGGAGACTCACTCCTGCCCTCCACCCCCTTCCTACAGCTTCCAATGGCTTGGTCCTAGGAAGAGGCTGGATGCGGATGGCAGGATGGGACCCTGGGGGCAGTGTGGGCGTGGCCCAGCCCCCAGGAACCTCAGATGGTGGCTCAGAGGGAGGCCGGAGACCACGTCACCCTCTGGGGCTCGAGGGCCAGGAGCGGACCCCAGCTCACAGCCCGGTGAGGCCTCCCTCAGGTCCCACTGCCACCCCGAGTGTCCGTGTCCACGGGAGGGCGGTGGGGCCCTGGCTGCATAGCTCGGTCCACCTGCAACCAGAAGCCGGGCTGAAGGAGAGGAGAGCAGGAGCCCCAGGTCTGCCCAGGCGGAGGGGTGGAGGTGGCAGCCTCTCCACCTCAGAGTTCCTTCTTTTCCCTGCAGAAGATCTCGGCGAACTTGCGTAGCTGCTCGCTGGCGGCCTGGGACTCCTCCTGCAACCGCTGGTTGTTCTGCCTCAGGCTGGCCACCTCCGACTGCAGCACGGCCTTGTCCTGCTTCTCCTGCGGGGGCGGGGGCTGCCATCAGCGGGCGCACCTTGAACGGCTCCCCGGGGCCTGCGAGCCCTGCTAGGCCATGGTTTAGAGCCAGGGTTCAGATCCCAGCTCTGCTTCTCAACAGCTGAGCAACCTCGGGCAAGTCTGGGCCCCCGTTTCCTCCGCTCTGAAAGGGGCAGTTGAGAGGTCTCCCTGAGGTCACATATGTTGAGCTCTTAGAACACAGCCTGACGTGCAGTAACTGACAAACGTCACTGTAATTAGGAGCACCTCATTCCACCCTCACAGCCACCCAAGGGTTGGGGACTGTTGTTACCCCCATTTTCCTGGAAGAGGAGACCAGACCTCACACAGCAAGTAGGGGGCTGGGATGTGGATGCAGGGCTGCCCTTCCAGGACAGTGTAACATGCTCAGGAGTGACTTGTGGAAGGTCACACAGCATTAAGTGGTGGGGTGGGATTTGACCCTGGGCCCCTATGACTCCTGTGCTTGAGACTCCCATGTTCTACTCGGCCACCTTTTGGCTTTTTACCCAAACATATATAAAACGACAAGTGAAAGTCTCTTCCACTCTTATTTCCCCTCACTCTTCCACACCCTGGAGATAAGTACAAGGAACAATCTGGAATGTCGCCTTCTAGATACCCCTCTGACCCACAGCCGTTAAACGTTTTGAAGCATGACGGTGTTCTAGGAAACGGTTTTGCAACTTGCCTAATTTTCTGCTTGAGTGACCGGACTTCTTTCGTATGTTAGTAAATATATAGATTTCTGTTACTGCTTTAATTGGCTGCAGAACATTTCGCTGCACGGGTGTCCTGTCATTTACATAACCATTCTCCTGTTGACGGACAGCTGCACTGGCTCCAATTTTTTATCACCAGCGGTGCAGCAGCGAACATCCTTGCTCATGGGTTTCTTTGTGCCCGTGTCTGAAATTCTGTTGGACAAGTTCCCACAGTGAAACTGCTGGGTCGACAAGGTACGCAATTACAGTTTTGACAAATATTGTCCGATTGCCCTCCAAAAAGGCTGGGCCAATTTATTCTCCCTCCAAGAGGGTATGAGGGTTTCTCTGTGTGCTTTACCAGCCTTCTCTACTGTCACTTTCTACTCTTCACTCATGACTACATTCAAAGCTGGGTGGCCTCCCCTAGAATAGATGGGGTGTGGGTGGGGACGGGTGCCTCAGCCTCGCTGTCCCCCGCCACCCTCCGGGGGGCCGGGAAGTGCAATGGGGAGGTGCGTGCCACGTGAAGCGGCTGCTTGGCAGCCTTACCTTCTGGAGGTCCGTGTGCAGCTGTTTCAGCATCACTTCCAGTTGGTACACCTTGCCCGTCAGATCCAGGGGTGGCTCCTCACTGGAAAGACAGGGGGCAGGGTCAGGCTCTTGGCCCACAGCTGGGAGGAGCCCGGGATACAGGCTCCCTCTTGTCCCTGAGGCTCTGGGGAGTCCTTTTCTTGCTGGAGTCCCAAGGGATGCCTGGAGGAGAAGGCCACGCTCCACCTGGCGAGGGCACGTCTGTGGATGTGGATGTGGGTCGTGGGAGCACCAGGCCTGCCGTGTGTGCATTCCTCCCGAGGATGGACCATGCGTGTGCTTTTGGGAGAGACTCCCCCCACGTATGACCACCTCAGGCGGCACGGTACAAAGAACACCCCCCCACGCCCATCCACCGAGCCCCCGGCAGGCCCGAGCATCGCTCCGGCACACGGGGCATGTAAGTGGGCAAACGGACGGGAGAGCCTGCCTGGTGGACAGGACCAGTAACGATACGGACAGTAACAGCCCCCCGTTACCGAGAGCCCACCCTGTACTGCGTGAGGTCTCACCTAACAGGGCGGACGGTGGTTTCCCCACTGGACAGAGGGGAAACCCAGGCTCAGGCGGGGACTCTGCACCCAGGACCCCAGCCTGTGGCTCCCCCTCTGTGCAGATTCCCCAGGCCTGGGCCCGCCTGGCCCCTGCAGAGGAGGGCGGGCAGCCGAGAAGGCTCCACTGGGCGCTGTGGGAACGCACACACCCGGTAGGGGTGCCGGGGTCGGGGGGGGGGCGCGTGGGCTGCAGCAGACGAGAGGGAGACGGGGGGGGGGGTCTCCGCCCAAGAAGGGGAGAGGACTCGGCCCTCCCGCCTCTCCCACCCTTTCCTCCCTGCTGGTGCTGCATCTTGGGGAGCTGCAGCCACAAGGGGAGACAGGAGGCAGGTGGAGGGAGGTCATCAGTTCAGGGCAAAAGGCGTCCGGGAGCATGCCCAGAGGTCCCGCCATTTCCACACCCACCCTGCTCCTACCCCTGCCGCGGTGCCCCATCTGTAACCACCCAGCTCTGCTATTATAGTGGGGCCAATCTTTGGTGGAGGTTGAGTTCTAAAGCCACTGTGTGAAGCAAAAAACAAGGAGAGTCAAAACCACCCTCGAAAATCGCTTGAACTGCCCATAAAGTACAGTGCACGACTGTTGTATACAGAACCCTGCACGGTGAGGTGTGCAGATGAGTGTGAAATGCACTACTGAAATCCACGGACATGCAAACATGCCATTTCCATCCTCTCCCCCTCTTTGTAGTTCTATTTTCTGCCAAGCTGGTGCAGTTGAATCTGCTGCACTACATGTGAGATGACACACGTGAGATGCCTGCCTCCCCGTCCTCCTCCCTCCCCCGGAAGCCTCGTGAGGGCAGGGCTTGGGCCTCCATCACCACTGTGTCCCCAGACAGCCCAGCACGGGGCCTGCCGGGGAAGAGTGAGAGGTAAATGTCAGGGGAACACGTGCGTAATTTAGGAACCTGCAGAGGAGGAGACCCGGGAGCAGACAGACGGGAGGCTGAAGGCCGGGAGCGGGCAGACAGAGGGGGCAGACGAGAGGCCCGGGGGCGGGGGGGAGACTGGGGGGCACTACTTAGCGATTTTCCAAGTTGGCAGTGAAACAATCCTGAGGGCTGATCACAGGGCTGACCCCGACTTGGTCCCTGCTGGGCCCCAGCACGTGGATTAGTCCAAAGTCTGTCAGGTGAGAGGGGCGGTTGCTCCCCCAGCTACTGCCAAGGGGGCCTCTCACCCAGCGT
This sequence comes from Eubalaena glacialis, assembly GCF_028564815.1. Classification (NCBI taxonomy): domain Eukaryota; kingdom Metazoa; phylum Chordata; class Mammalia; order Artiodactyla; family Balaenidae; genus Eubalaena; species Eubalaena glacialis. The sequence continues at coordinate 55,573,085 of NC_083733.1, read as the reverse complement.
GGGGGAAGGGAACCTCACCTCATGGTAGGGGTAGTCCTGGGGGTCGGGGGCCCCCTCTCCAGGCTCAGGTGGCTGTGGACAGGACTGTGCGCTGGCGGGATGTCCGGGCTCAGAGCTGGGTCGTTGAGAGAGAAGAGCGAGACGGCTCTTTGCACTGCCGGGGAGAGGGGGGCGGTGGTCGGCAGGGCTCCCGGCTTCTCCTTACACCACCCCCTCCCCCCAATGACCAACCCCTCCCTGGAAACTCCAGGACATTGCCAATCACACCCCGGTGAGATCACCCAGGCACTTAGGATGGATTCTTGCCAAAATACCAAACCAAATCAGGACACAAACAACAATAACCCGTCCTGATTCTGAGCAAGCCGCCAGACCCGATGACCAGTTTATACAAAATACAAGGGATAGAGAAAGAAATTAAGTTGCGGCGTGGGGAAGTGACCACCCAAACTGGGCAGAAGTGACCTGGTTTCGTCAATAAATAAATGGTAGGGGGAAAAATGGCCAGAAGTGGATGGGGTTGACGCCGGGTGATGAGGACGTGGGGATTCATCATCCTAGTTCTGAGAATGTGAAACTTCAAAAGCAAAAAGGAAAGCTTAACAGAGAATATCATGTATACGTAAGAGAGAAAAAAATCTCAGGGGGCTGCCCATTAAAGCAAAGATTCCCGGGTCCCACCCCAGACACGTGACTGGCTCTGGGGGAGGGGCCCGAGCGCCTGCATTTTCAGATGGGACCATTAGGTGATCCTTCTACAATGGCAAGAACTGGCGACAGTCCTGATGCATCCAAAAAGCAGCTGGCTGAGTGAGCCCTAGGACAGCCAGACAATGGAATGTGCGGGGAGTGAACAACCAGACGTGGGGCTGCGTGTTGCCCTGTGGGGAGAGGGCACCGCTACCTGGCAAAGGCGGGCTCCTCTACATCTCTGTGCTCTTTATATCTCTGTGCTCAAAGAACAGCGCAGTGAAAACCCAAATACCCTTCCCCAAGACCCACCCACTGTTAACGGTTTGCCACACTTATTTTCTGTGTGTGTGTGTGTGTGTGTATTTTATTCCCTAACCATGTGAGTGTAAATTGCCAACATCCTGGTACTTCATCTCTGTGTACTTTACTACCCATCTCCAGAAAGTAAAGACATGCTCCTATATAATCATGAAACAACATCGTACTCAGGAAATTTAACATTTATATGGTATTACTGTCTAATAGATAGTCATCTTGAAATTGCTCCAGTTCTCTAAATAACATCCTTTATAGCTGTGGTTTTCTATCTTGGATACAACATTTCTTCTCTTCGAAAATATTTTTCTATAAACAGTTTCAAACAGGCCCCAAAGCAGAGAAAAGAGCATCACGGGTCCTCATGAACCCGTCGCCAGTTTCAACACTTTTCAACATACTCTGGTTCCCTCCCTTGCACTCTCTTTGGTTTTTTATTCCCCTGATCACTCCTCTCCATTACTTTCTAAAAACAGCTTATCGTGGTTTAACCAACATACGACCCACTGCATGCTGAAAGGTGTACAACCTGGCCCGGTGACTGTGGCAGCCGAGCCTCAGTCGCCTCATCCGTAAACGGGATCTGAATACATCCCTCAGACTGAAGAGCGGAAGAGATGATGTTTGTAAAGTGGTAACGTGCTGGCTGAGGAGACGCTCCGTAACGTCACTGTGGCTGCAGAGTTACCTCCTTCAGGAAGTGCCCCCCACCCCCGAGCTCATCAGGCCTCTGGACAGCAGCGCTGGGCCACTGCCTGGCAGCCACTCCCCACTGGTTCTGGAGCGTAAGGCTGGGGTATCCCTGAGGCCGGGCCTTGTATTCTCTGTCGCTCTCCCTCCTACCATGCCCTCCCCACCCCAGAGGCCTGACTGCCTTCATCCCGTGGCTTGGGGAGAGGCTGCAGGACAGGATGGAAGCAATGAATGGAAGCAAAGAGGGAGGAGCTTCCTCCAGGGCCACCTGTCAGATGTGGGCTGGCTCACACATGAAAATAAGAAGGATGTGTATCGTATGGGTCTGGTTTAACAGATCCTGCTCTGTGCCAGACCCATGCTGGGCACCCAGTGGTGACTGAGACAGCCCCGGGTCTTGCCATCATTAGAAAGCCAGGGCACAGGCAGAGGGGTCAGGGCTATAGGAGCCCAGAGGAGGTGCCTGATCCAGACTAAGGGATATCAGGGAAGGCTTCCTGGAGGAGGGACAGCAAAGCTGTGGCCTAAAAGATGAAAAATGAGCCAGAAGAATATGTTCTTGTCTGTCAGGGTTCCACAGATGAGGGAACTGAGGCTTAGAAAGGTAAAGCCACTTGCCCAAGGTCACACGGGAGAGAAGTGGCAGAGACTGCCAGCTGTCCCTCATGGTTTTTCTTTCCCCTTCTTGGTAATAACACATCACAAATTTCAGCCTCGCACGTGGCCTCACACCCCAGCTTGCCCCGGAACAAGGTGTGGCCGTGACACTCTGACCAATGGGAAGCAAGTGTAGGAGGAGTATAAGGCTTTGGGAAATGTCCTCAAAGGGAGGGGATGTCTCCCCCGCTGGTCAGAGCTGGACATGATGGCCAGAGCTCTAGTGGCCTGACTGTGAGGGTGAGGCCCCCCAGGAATGGCAGAGCAGGCGCGGAAGGGGCTTGAGCTGTAATACGTTTGTGGAAACGCCACACCAGCCCCAGACTGCCCACCCCAGGAATTTTTACTGCATAAAACCTTGTTTAAGTCATTGTTAATTTGGATTTTCTGCCACTTGCAGCCAAAGTATGTCTAAGCACAATTTGGATTATGGCAATTCTGCACGGTAATAATAACAGAAAGTCCTGTCTGCTGAGCGCGTGTTCCGTGCCTGACACGTTTTACCCACAGGCTCCCCCCGCGGCTCCGGGCAGTGGGTACAGTCTCATCCCAGCTTTGTAGACAAGGTAACTGGGGGAGTCAGACAGATGAAGACATTTGCCCAGGACTGCACAGTGACCAAGGGACAGGGCAGGATGTGAACCCTGCTCCCCCTCATTCTGGAACCCGAGTGCGTCCCCCTTCAAAGCCCCAAGACCCTCCGTGGATCCTTCCAGAACAGAGAAGGGAGTAGGGGTCTGGCGGGGCTGGGTGGAAGGTGCCTACCTTCGTATGCCTTGGCTGCGTTTACGAGGCTGGACCACTCAAGGCCAGCAGCCGTGTCGGGCAGCGGCATCATCCCTGGGTCCAGGCGCCGCAGGGGCCGGTCCCGCCCATCGGCCAGTGAGAGCTCAGAGGCTGAGATGGTGGCTGGGTGGGGAGAGCGGAGAGGGGAGATGGGTGAGTGACGATGTGGGAGAAACAAAGAAATTAACACGTTATGTTACACTTCATACACAATTATGTAACATTATGTAACTGTTATACCTGTTACATATAATTAAACGAGTACATTATATTTATTAGATAATAAATGCCAGGGAAAACATCCAGCAGAGTAAGGGGGTAGGAGCGTTGGATGTTTACGTAGGTACGATTTTAGGCTGCTTGGGGAGGCCTCGCTGAGAAGATGGCCTTTGCACAAAGCTCTGAAGGAAGGGAGGCGGGGCGGGGAGGGGGCACCTGGGGGAAGAGCATTCTGGGCAGCTGAAACAGCCAGTGACAAAGCCCTGAGGCAGGAACGTGCCTCGAGGTTTAAGAAACATTGAGGGGGCCCGCGTGGCTGGGACAGAAGGAGAGGCAGAGGGCAGTGGGAGGTGAAGTCACAGGTGACAGTGCTGGGCTGTGTGGGGCCCTGTGGGCCATGATGAGGACTTTCTCTCTTCCCCTGGGTGACAGGGAGCCACAGGTGGGCTCTGAGCAGGAAGGAGTGTGACCTGTCACAGGTGTCCAGAGGGTCCCTCTGGCTTCGTGTGGGGGACAGACGGTGGGCGGGGGGAGCAGGGAGCAGGGAGGCAGTGGGGAGGCTCCGGCGACGGTCCAGGAGTGAGATGAGGGCGGACAGGACCAGGTGGGGCTGCAGGGACAAGTGGACGGATCCTGGGTCTATTTTGTAGGTGGAGTCAATAGTTTTTCCTGAGAGTAGATGTGGGCATGAGACAGAGAAGGGTCCAGGATGACTTCAAGATCTTGGAGCTGGCACCAAGATGGGGAAGGCTGGGGGTGGGATCAAAAGTTAGTTTCTGGGGGCATGAGTGTGAGATGCCTCAGACACCTGTGGGGCGCTGGCCACGTGAGTTTTGGAGTGGAGGAGAGAGTGCCAGGCTGCAGATACAATGTGGGGCGCTTCAGCGTATGGATGATGTTTAGACGTGGCAGGGTCACCGTGGGGAGACCTGGTCGGTTCAGGTATGACACGTCGGGCAGAGAAAGAGTCTCAGGGTGTTGGAAGTGACAGATGGCACAAGCACTGCGCCAACAGCTGCATTTGCTGCAGAGATAGAGCGAGACCCCCGTGCTGGGCTTAGGCCCTCGGCCTCAGCTCACCGAGGCCTCACAGCCCCTAAAGGGAAGGGGACAGAGGATGACAGTGAAGCATAGAGGTCAAGAGGTGACTCAGGCAGGAAAAGCCATGTCCCCCCCAACGAGCGTGTCCTCTCTCCGGGCACCATGCTGGGTGTTACAGGGATCATCTCAGAGTCCCACCTCCGATTAGCCGGGAGGGAGGTGCTGCTATGACCCCGTGAGGCGGAGGGGGCAGCCTACACTCAGAGCGGGAAGCTCCCTTGCGTGTAGACTCACGCTCGCCGGTAGTGGCACTTGGGTGTGACACGTGGGGTTTGACACTGACCCTGCTCTAAGCCCAACCCCACACGGCTCTGGTGTTCAGAGGGTCCCTGTCAATATCTTATTTTAACCCTGCTCTCTAGTCCAGAGGCACAAACCTGACTGATGACACATTAGAACGCTCGCTCCTGGTGACAGCACACTAACAGAAAAATACATGAACAGCTAGTGGTTTTTTTTCAGCGCTTACTGCATATCAGGCATTGAGCTTAGTGTTTTCCATGAAGAACTTGTTTGATTCTCGGATTAACCCAGTGAAGTGGGCACTATTTTTGCTGTTTTTACAGGCACAGAGAGGTTACAGCTGTGACTTCAGGACCTGGGCTACAAACTTGAGCCATCCAGCTCTCAGGACGTGTGGTGCTAGTAAGTGTTGCCCAGTGAATGAAAGCACAGGGGAATGAATGAGGGCAGGAAGGATGCCGAGACCTTGACCTCCATGCTCTCCATCTCCAGCCTCCTAGCATCTCACTACTGAGCGGGTGAGGGTTGCGGAAGCAGCTGCCACAGCCAAGCAAGCTATCAGCGGGCGCTGCTGTGAGAGGCTCCTTGGCATGGAGAGCCCTTCATCCGTGAAACCCAGGCCTGGGCTGACGGCATCTCTTCAGCCCCGACGTGGCTTGGGAAGGGCTCTTGAGCAGGCGTGGAGAGGTGAACAGGCCCAGGGCCCCCGGCCACACTGAGGCCAGATATGGGACTCTCTGTGGTTCAGGGGGACAGGGGAGTCAGACGGGCAAAGAGAGGTATATGTGTGTGCTTCATGAGACAGAAGGCCCTGGGCTGTGGTCCCCACAGGGACCCAGACAACCCTGGACCCAGCTCTTAGGGAGCCCCCAGTCCAACAGGGGAGACAGACTCATTCCCACACAGTGACAGCCCGGAGTGAGTGGGGCTGTGATGGGAACGTAAGGCAGAGCGAGCAGGATGGGATGCGAGCAGGCCAGGGGGCTGTGGGGCCCAGAGGAGGCATCTGACTCACCCTGGCAGCCTGGTTGGGGAAGGAGGATTTCCTGGAGGCAGCGGCATCTTTTTTTTTTTTTTGATGCGGGCCATTTTTTTAAAAATTAATTAATTAATTTTTGGCTGCGTTGGGTCTTTGTTGCTGCACACAGGCTTTCTCTAGTTGCGGCGAGCGGGGGCTACTCTTCGTTGCGGCGCACGGGTTTCTCATTGCGGTGGCTTCTCTTGTTGCGAAGCACAGGCTCTAGGCACATGGGCTTCAGTAGTTTTGGCACGCAGGCTCAGTAGTTGTGGCTCGCGGGCTCTAGAGCGCAGACTCAGTAGTTGTGACGCACAGGCTTAGTTGCTCCGTGGCATGTGGGATCTTCCTGGACCAGGGGTTGAACCCGTGTTCCCTGCACTGGCAGGTGGATTCTTAATCACTGTGCTACCAGGGAAGTCCCTGATGCGGACCATTTTTAAAGTCTTTGTTGAATTTGTCACAATATTGCCTCTGTTTTATTTCTTTGTTTTTTTTGGCCCAAAGGCATGTGGGATTTTAGCTCCCCGACCAGGGATCGAACCCGCACCCCCTGCACTAGAAGGGGAAGTCTTAATCACTGGACTTCCAGGGAAGTCCTGGCAGCGGCATCTTAGTTGAGACTGAAAGGATGAGGCAGAGCTAGTCAGGGGCATTCTGTCTGCCTTGTGTGGGTCTGTGATCTCTGTGCATATTACCCCTGCCCTGGCCCCTCTCTCGCCTTCTCCTCACGACGTGTCAAATGCCTACTATGTGCCAGGCCCTGCCTTCAGCACAGACAGGGCAGTATAGGCAAGATGCAAATGAAGGAGACACAGAGTGAAGCTGAGGGAAGCAAGAGGAACTGCCATGAAGCTCAGCCCCACAAGGGCAGGGCTGCTCTGACGTGCTCCCGCTGTGTGCCTAGTGCCTAGAGCAGAGCCCCGCCCAGAGGAGGTGTTCAAGAAACATCTGTGGAACGAAGGCAATGGAGGGGCAGGCCGGGTGCTCTGGAGTTTAAGACAGGAGGGATGACCCAGGCTGGAGCTTAAGGGAGGCCTCCAGAGCAATAACTGAGCAAAGTCCTAAAGGAGAAGCAGGAGTTAGGTATCAAGAACCGGGTTAGGGGAAGAGCATGGCCAGCAGAGGGACCAGCCATGTGGAATGCCCTGAGGCGAGAGAGTGGGGGACAGAAGGATCCAAGGGAGGGTACTGTGAAGTGGAGGGACTGAGGTGGGGCCCCATGGTGGGAGCCCAAAAACACCAGGGCAAGGAGTATGGACCCAGATACTAGGTTAATGGGGAGCCATGGAAGAATTTTAAGGGGGGAGATAGAACCCCTCAAAAAAGTCCCAGAGCCTCCTCCAACCCATCCCCTGCAATGTACAAAAGGGTTCCATCTAGATGCTACAGGGCACAGGCCCTCAGCTGAAACCCTTGGGGTGGACACATCTCTGAAGTCAAGATTTGTTGGGATTTGATAAAGCACGATGCGCTATAAATACATACACACCCAGAAAGGTCAGCAGTACCCCTATTCAACACACTAGCACTCCTCAACGAAGCAACTGATCGTTCACACCAAGTGGGGTAAAGAAGGACCATAAACAGCCTCACATCCATGCAGGTCGAGCACTGCTGCCCAGTGAGCTTGGCCCAAACTTCTGCTTTGCCTTTCAGTTTCAGAGCCTTTGGGGTTGTGGATAAGGGATTACAGGGTGGGCTGAAGGCACGGCCAACCCCAGCCAGTGCACAGCTTTTTGATGGGGGCCGTGTGCACAGCGCCCCCTTCACTAATTATTTGCTGATGCTGGTCACACCCCTGTACCCCCTTCCCTTCAAGAGGTGGCAGGCCTGGGGGATATTTATTTATGTCACTTACATAAATAAATATTCACGAGGCGATTTGCTTGGTGCTGGAACACGGAGCTGGGGAAGGGGGGCAGCTAATAGAAACCCTCGATCCTCAGGACCCTAGGGATGAGCTCTCCAGTCTGGAGACACCTAGAGAGACTAACGCCCTCTCTCTGGTCTCAGATGACCCCAATCCTTGGGTGCCCCCATTCCTAGGTGACCCCCAGGAGACCCCTGATGCTTGGGCAACAACCCCTTGCTCTGTGGGTGACACCCGGTGCTCAATCATCAGGGCCCCCTGAAGCTCCCGTGCACTTCGGTTCCCTCCGTCAGCTGACTCTGACACTGATGACCCCCAGTCTTTGACCTCTAAGTGATCTGCGTGCTCGTGCCCCCTGCTTCCCACCCCTTCACCCCCAACCAGCTCCTGGGTGCCCGGGCTCACATTTCTTCTCCGGGAAGCCGTTGCCGGTGGCAGGGATGGTGCTGGGGCCGCCGGGCGGGTGGGCGTGCTGGTGCTGGCGGCGGGCGGGCAGCGTGCTGGAGGGGAAGGCGCAGGTGCTGGTGAAGAGCACGTCGCTGGGCAGGCCCGGCTCCAGGCCGGCAGGGTTGGCAAAGCTGGGCTCCCGACGCCCGCTGCACAGGCTCTCGTCCGACAGCGTCCGCTGCAGGCTCTTCTGTGGCGACTGCTGCCAAGACAGGGATGGGAGGCGGGACGCCAGGCGTGGTCACGGCCAGGCCCAGGGTCGCCGTCCTCAGAGGCTTCTTCCCGTCCTGGACGTCTGCGGTCTTCACCCAACCAGCATCCATTTCTGCTCCCTTTTTGGTCAACGTACTCCAATTTTCTCCTGGGGATTCCTCCTCCCCCCTCTGCAACCCACCTTATTCTGGAGGGCCGACCCCACCCTCCAGCTCCAGGTGAGGTCAGGGAAGGCAGAGTGACCCAAGCTGGAGCTTGAGAGCCAGTCATTGGTGGGGACCACGCGGGACAGAGTGCTGGCTTCCCCCAGAGCTCAGGCTGGTGGGAGAGAACCCTGGAGAGACTGCTGCCACCCAGGTCCCCACAAGAGAGCTCGCAGCCAACAAGAGGGAGGCAGGGACAAGAGGGAAAAGAAGCAGGGGATGTGTGAAGGGACTGAGGACGCCTGCTGTTTTGGCCTCCCCCCACCCCTGGGTCACAAGAGCCTAAATGCCCCCTGGGCCCCGCTCCTGCACTCCTGGTCCTGTGGTCCGGGGGTGGTGGGGGCTGCTTCCACCCTGGGCTCCACGAGAAGGACGTGAGAGCCAGTAAGAGCATCCCGGTCCAGTCGCCTGAGCTACGGTGGGGATAAATCCCCTGCAAGCCTGCCAGGCTGGCTCACGCTGTGATCCTGCCTGACCAGCTCGACGTCCTGACTCCTGGCTGCGGAGCCACACACCCAAACAGGCCGGCAGGTGCCGCGGGCAGAGGCGGTGGGCAGGCAGAGGCAGTCCTCCTCCCCCCACCAGCCTGTCTGATTGTGTGTGTGTGTGTGTGGGGGGGGGCAGGGGCGGGGCAGCCTCTACGTACTCTGGCGTCTCTCTCCTGCTCGGGTGCCAGGTTGTCCATGATGATGAGTTTCTTCAGGTCGTCCTCGATGGTGGACTTGTAGTTCTTCCGGGGAGAGCGGAGGTCTCGGAGGGAGGCCCTCAACCGCGGCTGCCCAAAGACGTTTTTGGTGTTGCTGTCCACCTGCCTGGAATGAGGGTCATGGTCAAGGTCAGAGGGGTCTCGGGAGGCTCAAGCTGCTTCTCAAGGTTGTCCTGACCCAGGAAGGCTGGCCGCCACTGGGCGAGTGACCGCAGCTTCTCCACAACATCTGGTGAAAGTGGGACAGAGGAGAGACTTGGTTTATTCTCTCCCCTCGCTCATCCCACAGATGTTGCCTGGGAACCCACCCTGTGCCATGCGTGTTCTCGGCGGGGGGAGGGGGGGATACAGCGGTGAATGTGAAGCTGACTCCAGTCAGAGAGACTGACAATGAATAAATGAACAAAGACAGAGACCCCATAATGTGAGGTAGAGAGAGGTATTCTGAAGAGCAAATGGATAGGGATCGCTGGGGATGGAGGCTGGCTTTTCTGAGGGGATGACATCGGAGAGGAAACTTGGAGAGAGGAAGGCAGGAATCCACCTGGTATTGTAGAAGAGGACACAGGGCAGAGGGAACAGCAAGTGTTGGGCTGTGAGGTGGGAACAGGCTCGGTGAGTCTGCGGAGTGGCGGGGATGAGTAGCTGAGGGGGAGGAGGTGAGGCCTGGGAGGCGCTGGGGCAGATGTTCTGGAACTTATGAGCCACAGAGGGGACTTGGGGTTGCATCTAGGGAGCCTCTGATCTGTTGAGTGCTAGGTCCTGATGTGCATTTTAGAAGGGTCTCAGACAGAAAAGTGACCCTCATGGAAGCAGGGAGACAGTGAGGAAGGGAGGCAGTTGTTCAGGTGGGAGACTGGGGTGGCCTGGACCAGGGGTTCCAACCACAGAAGAGGGATGGGGTCCCACAGAGGGAGAATCCCCCAAAGGGATCAGTCCCTTTGGGCAAGTACAGGGCCAAAGGCAGCAGACCCCTGGCCTGAGTGCTCCAGGGCCTGGCACCAGATCTCCCTAACTTTGGTTTCCTCATCCACCACATGGGGTAAGACAGCTCACGCGTCACGGGGTGGCTGGGAGGATCCAGACATGAGGTACCTGCACCTGTTCCTGCTGTGGGACCCTGGGCAAGTCACACCACCTCTCTGATCCTTGGTTTGCTCATCTGGAAAATACGCTGACCTCACAGCATTTTGGGGTTTGCTGCAAAGCGCTTGGCGAGCACCTCACAGAACAGACAATGGGGAAATGAGAGCTGCTCTTGTAACTGTTCACCTGAGGCTGCCCGGCGCCCTGAGCTGCACATGGTCCTCTCCTGCCGCTCCTAATCCCCTCCGCTGGCTCCGCAGGCCGTCATCCCCGGCTCCCAGGCCCTCTCCTGGCCAAGGCTGGCTCCTGGGGGCTCTGTGTCCTCCACTCCTGGGACTTCCCTAGAGATCTCCTCTTGCCTTCTGATTCCGGCCCAGCCTTTGGGATCAGGTTTTACTTCCCCTGTGAAAACTAGACCCCTCACCTGAGGTGCTGCCACTCCCCAGGAAAGAAATAACGACAGCTAAGAGGAGCACAGCACCAGGCATGATCCACCAGCCCGAGGGCTCCATGTGTGCGAATCTGTGAAATCTGCACAGCAGCCCTCCCTGGGAGCCACTATTACTAGCATCTCCATTTTACAGGTGGGAAACTGAGGCACAGAGAGATAAAGTAACTGTCCAAAGTCACACAGCCTATGAATGGAGGAGCCAGGATGCCAGCCAAGGCCACCAGGCCTCAGAGCCCATGGTGTCACGATCACGCTTGGCTGTCACGTTTGTACCATAGAGATGGCATATGAAAGCTGTACAGTATGTGGAACATAATCACATTTGGTTTAATAATATGCTTTTATATGCTGAAAAAAAATTCTGGAAGCAATTATGAACAATTACCTCTGGGAAGTAGGAGTCTTATTAGGCGGTGGAAAAATGAGATTTTTACTTTTCATCTGATACAACACCCTTCTGAACTGTCTGAATTTATTTTGCTATAATCATGTGTTATAACAATAATAATATAAAAACTAGAGCTGACACCTAGACTTCATCATTTTGTAACTCAAGAAAGAAAAAGAATCCTTGAACCCAGGAAGAAATAAGATATCTTGGGCTCTTGAGGGTATTGAAGTCTACGTTTTTTCTCATTTTCTCAGCTGCCAGCCTTGGGATTTTAACAAAGGAAGGAAGAAAAGGTAGTAAGTTTTTTCTTGTTAGGTCGTATTCCTTCTCAAATGAGAATTCCAGGTCTAGGGTAATTCTGGCTCTGTCATTATTAGGGAAGTATGCTCTTTGGGCAAAGGAAAAGCGTTCTATCCAAAAGAGAGAAATAGAGACACAAAGAGAGAAAGAGACGTATGCAGCCCAGAGTACATGTTGCTCCCTTGGGAGCTGGAAGGGGATTCACCCCTCCCTCTTCCCTTTTGATTTTGCCATTTCCCAGAATCCTCTGCACAAGGGGAGTATGTGACTCAGCGCAGGGCACGCCTGAGCCCATCAACCTGGTGAGGGAACAGGCCGGGCCTCCAGCTCATCCACCGCAATAAAGTGGCGCCGTCCCCGAGGCTCCCCTCTGCAAGGGGTGTAAAATGACCTGCTGAAAACTTTAAAATGTGCACTTTCTCTACCCTGGGAGTTCTCCATCTGGGAGTGTGTCCTTTAATGTGCCAGGTGTACGGGGACCCATGTGTGCCAGGTGTGCGGGGACACTTCATGGGATCCTGTCTATGGAGCAAACAGAATTGGCCAGCAGGGGAAGGGCGAGGCCCCACAGGGAGGGACAGTGGCATCACAGAATAATACTATCTAGCTGCTGAAGAGCAGTTGGTCCACATGACATGGGAAGAGGTTCGCCCAGATATGCGTCATGGGAATAAAGAAGTGGTACTTATGGTGCGAAATCATTTTTAGAAAACAAAACTCACACACTGCTTAGCTTGGTATACTGAAGTTTACCAAAGTCTCAGCTCCAAAGGTGGATATGTGGGGATTCACTTTCTAAAAATGTTCCTCACCACAGCCCACGAGGTCCGAAACAATCTGTCCTGCCCGGTCTCAGCCCTCATCTTCTCCCACACAGGCTTCCCAAGGTTCCTTAAACATGCCAGGCATGTTCCTGCCTCAGGGCCTTTGCACTGGCTGTTCTGTCTGCCTAGAGCGCCCTCCCCAGCATTCCCCGTGAATGGCAGCTTCTCATCCATCCAGCTTGGCTCAACTGTCACCTTCTCACCTCCCCTGGCCACTTGACCTTCTGGTGCTCCCTCCCAGCCCAGGTGAGTTCCAACACGCAATCCTGTGCTACTTCTTCACTGTCTCCATCTCATGATGATTTGTCCTGTGTGCTTGTGTTTGTGGTTCCACTCCTCCCACCTGACTCAGAGCCTTCTGTATTCTATGTCCAGCGTTGGGAACAAGACCTGCCACATTGCAGGCACTCCAAATTAGTTGTTAAATGTGTATCACATGCAACCAACCTTCCTTCCAACCAACCAGCCAACCTCCCTACCCATCTTCTTCCTTCCTTCCAACCTTCCTTACTCTCTCCTTTCTTTTTCCAACAAGCTTAAATGACTTTTATAAAACAGGAAAAAGTATAGAGATACTTTACTCTCTATACTTTAAAAAGTCAAGCCAAAAGGACACAACTATTCCTTCCCTGCTCTGTTTGGGTTCATTTGCTAAATTGCCTTCCCAGCTCCCAGGACCTCCAGGACTCCTAATTCTACAGCGGAAGGCTGGTTCACTGGAAGAAATCCTGCTAGAACCTTCCCCCCGACCCTCAACTCCACACCTATCTATCCACTGCAAGTTCCACATGGCTGACACTGTTAGTGGGCTGCTGGGACATGTCTAAAGAGAAAAAGTATGATGAAATTCAGTTTGGAGAGTCAAACTGATCATTTTTGCCCTTACTCGCTTTCTTCTGAAAGAATTTTCCAATGTATTTTCTTTTTTTTTTTTTAATTTATTTTTGGCTACGTTGGGTCTTTGTTGCTGCGCACAGGCTTTCTCTAGCTGTGGCGAATGGGGGCTACTCTTCGTTGTGGTGCGCAGGCCCCAGAGCACACAGGCTTCAGTAGTTGCAGCATGTGGGCTCAGTAGTTGTGGCACGCGGGCTCTAGGGCATGTGGGCTTCAGTAGTTGTGGCGTGCTGGCTCAGGCTTGCAGGCTCTAGAGCACAGGCTCAGTAGTTGTGGTGCACGGGCGTGCACTTCCCCAGGGCCCCTTAACGCGAGGAAGGAGGGAGCCCGAAAGCCAGGTGTCAACCACTAGATGCCAGTGCCTGTCAGCCCAGCCAACGCTGACCGGGCACTTCCCCATGCCTCACTGCCTCCTCACGCCACCTCTGGGAGGCAGGCACTCCTGTCTTCCCCTTTCGAGGCTGGGGGACCGAGGCGCAGTGAGCTGAGGACACTCAGAACCCACACCTGCCAGACGCGCTGAGCCGCCCGAGATTTGCTCACGACGAACACAGCGCCGAGTGTGCATGGAACGCGGTGACGGCGGCTCTGGGGGATGCGGGCCCTCACCCTGGGGCCGGTGTGTCCCACGGGGCTACATTCCTTTCTCACGGCCATCACCTCCATCACCTCGCTCTACTGGTGGAGCACTGATGCTCCGAGAGCACCGTTCTGAAATGGTGACAGCGGAGTCGGATTGGGGGCTTGACTCGGCGGACTGCTCGTGACTGCAGCGGTGGTAACTGCAGCAGCAGCAAAGCTCACCTCCCGAGCGCTCACTCTCTCCCAGGCCCCAGGCTGCCCTTCACACACATTACTTCATCTCATCCCCTCAGTGGCCCTACATGACGCAGGGCTGCCCTTCTTTTTTTTTTTTAAATTAATTAATTAATTAATTAATTTATTTATTTTTGGCTGTGTTGGGTCTTCGTTGCTGCGCACGGGCTTTCTCTAGTTGTGGCCAGCGGGGGCTACTCTTTGCTGCAGTGTGCGGGCTTCTCATTGCGGTGGCTTCTCTTGTTGCAGAGCATGGCCTCTAGGCGTGCAGGCTTCAGGAGTTGTGGCACGCGGGCTCAGTAGTTGTGGCGCACGGGCTTAGCTGCTCCGCGGCATGTGGGATCTTCCCGGACCAGAGATCGAACCCGTGTCCCCTGCACTGGCAGGTGGATTCTTAACCACTGTGTCATCAGGGAAGTCCCAGGGCTGCCCTTCTTAAGGATGAGGACGTTTGGGGCCTGGGTCCTCAGGCGTGACCTGGGGGCTTAGCCTCCCAACCACCACTCCACCTTAAGGCAACAAACAGGCTGTTTCCTAGGGCCTGCCCCTCCTCACTGGGCCTGCCAGCAGGGACGGGGGCCAGCAGGGCAGCAACACGCCAGCCTTTCAGTTGGGCTGAGACCAGCCTGGCGGGGAGGAGGTGCCCAGGACGGCTGAGGACGCAGGGCCGCTGGTTCTGCCTCCTGCTCCGCGGGCTCCAGCCTGGCAACCCATCGGCCTAGTCGTCCCTCACCGCTAAGCCCTGTGCAGCTCAACCTCGGTGCTGGGGTCCTCACATGGATTAACTCAGGAAATCCTCACAACTGGGAGGTAGGGAGGACCGTCAGGCCAGTTTAAAGAGAGGGAAACTGAGGGGTTAAGGAGGGGGTAAGCAGCCGATGAGGGAGTCCCACCCCGACCCCCATGCTGTTCTGCTCCTCTACTGGTCGGGAGAAGGCAGTCCAGTAAATTCAGCGTCTTGGGACAAAGCGGTCAAAACGGGGCTGTCCGGCCATCTCCCAAGGCAGAGCTGCTGGCCCGTCCCACAGAGTTGACCGGGGCCTGCAGCAGAGGGGCCGAGGTGAGGGACCTTCCGTGGCAGGTGCTCTCGGTCCCCTCAGTGTCCCCTCTGTCCTTCACCAGCTCACTCTGTCTTTCGTTTAACAGACCACGCGCCCAAATCCAAGAAGTCAGTCCTCAGAAAATGTGCGTCACTGCCTTGGATGCACGTCTTCCCTGAGTCTCTCCCAAGACGAGATGCTCTGTTAGTTATCTTTCTGGGCGTGAATCCTGGTTCTGCCACTTGCAGCTGGGTGACCTGGGCTACGCACTTCTGGCTGTGCCTCGGTCTCTTCCTCTGGAAGTCGCCGGCAGGATCAATGGGGCCAGGTTGGTACAGCCCTAGCCAGCAGCCTGGCTGAAAGGCAGCGCCCCCTGTGTCGGCCGCAGCCATTTATCATTCCTCTGGGGATGCATTAGAGGTCCCTGACCAGAATCAATGAGAAAGGAGGCAGATTTGGTAATTACTCCTTTGGGGATAATCTCATAATATGTGGTGACCTGTGGGGACAAATTACAAAACCAACAACCATAATATTTGCAGTTGTTGACCTTAACTAACAGTGAATTTGGGCAAGTGACTTAACCGTTCTGTACCTCGATTTTTCTTATCTGGAAAATGGGATACAAAGTACCTATACCTCATTGTTCTGTAGTGAAGATTAAATGAGTTAAAGTAGGTACACGGCTTATGATAGTACTTGGCAGGGGAGGTATCAGTAAATGCAAGTAAATAAGTTATGCAAATGAGTTCTTGTGCCTTGGGATAAAATTTCAGCAACAGAATTACAGATTAAAAAAAAAAAACATTTTAGCCTCAAATAATTTAGCTGGAAGTAAAGACAATGTTTCCTGGAAAACTAGATTAGGTGACTCAGAAGTGTCTTTAAATGACAAAGATATTGTCTCCAAAATGCTCAGGGAGAGTTTGAATAAAACAGCTTTCCGAAATGGGAGTGTGTGGACAAAAGCATGAATTCTAAATTAACATGTTATTTTATGCATGTGATTTTAAAAATGTATCTGTAACTAAATTAATAAACATAAGAAACCATGAAACTATTTTGTGTCCCCCAGTATTTTATATATTTAGTTTACATGTTTACACAACACACGTAATACATATGTAAAAAGCCTTCTTTGGATTTTACGTTGGGAAAAGGGGGGCTGCTGTTTGTTTACGGTTGTCACATATCCAGGTATGTTTTCTGAGTGCCTACTATGTATGTGCTGGGCCCTGGATGGGGCTCGGGTGTCTCTGCTCTCCCAGAACCCTCAGTCCAGTGGGCCGACAGGGAGGAAGCAAGTCTCTAGGAAACGAATGCCTGATGTGCCCTGGGACAGAGGCTGAGGAAGGGAAGAAGCGTGGGGTCAGTGGGAGGGATAAGCCTGGTGTGGGGGATGGGAGAGCTTCTCCGAGGACGGCGTGTCTGTGTTGAGACCTGAGGGGTGGTGTTACGGGTCCCCCAAGCAAAGAGATGTTGAAGTCCTAACCCCTAGTGTCTCAGAAGGTGACCTGATTTGGAAATAGGGTCTTTACAGAGGTCATCAAGGTGAAATGAGGCAATTAGGATCGACCCTAATCTAATGACTGGTGTCCTTATAAAAAGAGGAAATGTGAACACAGAGACACGCACAGGGAGAAGGCCATGTGAAGATGAAGGCAGGGGTTGGGGTGATGCACCTACACGCCTAGGAATCCCACAGATTGCCAGCAAGTCAACCAGAAGCTGGGAGAGAGGCGTGGAACAGAGCCTTCCTCACAGCCCGCAGAGGGAACCAACCCTGCTGACACCCTGACTCCGACTTCCAGCCTCCAGAACTCTGAGAAAATACATTTCTGCTGTTGAGCCACTTGGTCTGCGGTACTTTGTTATGGCAGCCCTAGCAAACTACAGATGGGCAGCAGTGAGCCAGGTGGGCTGGGGGGGACCCGGGCAGGAGGAACAGCACACACGCCGGGGAAGGCCAGAGCAGCTGCCCTCATGGAGCACAGTGGGGTCAACAGGGCCTGACCCTCTGGCCACCCTGAAAAGTGGGAGCCTTACTGTATTTTGGGGGTTATAGTGAGAATGAAGTGAGATGTGAGGCTCATACCTTCCATTCACTGACGGAGCACCCACACAGTGCCAGGTGGCTACAAGTCAAGACAGAGTCACCTTCTTTCCAGTGGGAGAAATGAGCAGTGGAACAGAGACCAGTGATAGAATGACAGCAGGGGCTACAGAAGGCTGGGAAGGCCCGTCTGAGGAGGTGGCATTGGACCAAACCCCTCTCCTCCCCGAGACAGCCACAAGATGTGGGGGAAGAGCATTCCAGGGACCGGAGAGAGCCAGTGCAATGGCCCTGAGGTCAGCCTGTACTTGGCAAGTCTGAGGAGTGGGAAGAGGCCAGGTGGCTGGAGTGGAGTGAGTGCAGGCGAGAGTGGGAGGGGATGAGGGCAGAGGGGTGACAGGGCTGGTCATGCAGGGTCCAGGTGGGATTTTGGGCAAAGCACACGCTGCCCTAGTGCCTGGTACGATATATGTGCTCTGTAAATGTGAGCCTTTATCATTAATCCTGGGAGCGGGGCAAGACACTGGAGGTTTTAATCAGGGGAGCGAAGGATCCAAATCTAGTTTTCCGGGTGCCCCCAGCTGTTAGTGAGGTGCGTGAACTGGATTCTCAGCTTGCTTCCCTGCCCACATCTCCAGGGATCCCGTTTCTGTCTCCTGACACCTCTCTCCTTAGGAGCTCTGTGTCAGCACACATCTGAACGGCCCCAACCAGGTCATGAAAGAGGACATCACCGAGAACAGGATGGAGAAGGGCAGACCCCCCCCAAACCCAACTGAAGAGGAGCCTTGGACCGAGCTTCCTAGGCTCTGATCCAAGCTCCATCCCTTCCCAGCTCTGAGCCTCTGGGCCTCAGGTGCCTCATCAGTAAAACTGGAAGAATAACAGGTCCACCTCACGGAGCTGTTGTTGAGGAGGATTCGGTGAATAAATTCACGGACGAGAGCTCGGAACTGAGACTGGCACACAGTGAGTGCTCGATAAATGTTTGGTATCATCATCATGTTCTAACTTAGAAACACAAAAACCCTTTCTTAACTGATGACTCCTCTCCTCTCTCTCTTGCTTTGCAGCAAAATGCCCCAAACCAGCTGCCTCCTGTTCTGCCCTGCCCTTCTCTCCCTTCTCTGATCCTCCAGTCACCTCCGTGAGGCTCAACCGACGCTCAGTTCCCGGGCTCGTCCCGCTGATGGCTCACAGTTGTCACCCCGGGCTCCTCCTCGTATGAACACTGAGGGGTCTCAGGCTGAGTCCTACACCTCCCTTCCTCTCCAGCCTCGTGCCTTTATGCTGACAACGCCCAAATTTCTCTCTCCAGCCTGACCTCTCCCCCGAGCTCCAGACTCCTTACCCGACTGCCTCCTCCTCTCCCCCACTCAGTCCCCATCTCAGCCCGAGGAGAGTCCATCCATCCTTCAGGCTGCGAGACCTGGGACCATGTTCAACCTCGTCCTCTCTCACACCACAGCCAATCTGCCCGCAAAGCCTGCCTGCTCCCACGTCAGAGAATCTATCCCGAAACTGCCCCCTTGACCCTCCCTGGCCTCCATCCTGCTCCAGGCCCCTCGTCTCCTGCCTGGACCATTGCAGCAGCGCCCCGCTGGTCTCCCTGCCCCTCGCAGGCCGTGCTCCACACGCAGCCACAGGGACCCTGTGGACACCCAATTTAGGTCATGTCCCTCCTCTGTTCCAGATCCTCCCGCGGCTCCCCCTCACTCACAGCAGACGCCCAGGCCCTTATGTGGGGCCCACAAGACCCTCCTGGTCTGTGTCCATCGCCTCTCTGACCTCACGTGCTCACGTGATCCCAGCCACACTGGCCTTCCTCCAGCAGACCGAGCATGCTCCTGCCTCCGGGTCTGTGCAGCTGCTGTTCCCTCTGCCTGGAACAGCCTTCATTTACATGCCACACAGTGCTAATCACCACCTGACCTGCTGCATGCTTTTCTTAGTTACCCTATTTGCTGTCTGCCTCCCCAACAGGCATTGTCAGCTCCCCGAGCTGACAGGGACCCCTGCCCGCCTGTTCACAGCTGTGTTCCCAGTGTGTAGACTGGCACGGTGTCCTGATGAATGAGGCAGCGAGGTGTCACCCTCCTCCCCAGCCCGAGACGCCCGAGCTCAGCTCCGGCAGTGCCTCACCGGGCGTCCAGGCACTTACTTCTTTGGGTCAGTGAAGGGGAGCGGCCGTGGCGGGGGCTCGTCCGTTCTCTTCCACCCCGTTGGGTGCTTGTTGCGCATGGGCTGCTTGGAGAAGAAGGACTTGGGGACGGAGGCGGAGAGCTGGAAGGCGCTGGGCTGGGCCAGCTGTGAGGGCCGCGGGGTCTCTGCGCTGGCCGTCTTGTGAACCTGAGTAGGGTAGCCGGCCCTCGAGCTCATGTCGCTGCAATGTGAAAATGAGAGAAATAAGCCAATTCCATCCCACGTTTTGAAAAACCGATCTGTTTAAGTTTCCTCTTGGGAAACAAAACTTCATTCACCGAGGAGAGATACAAGTACTTTACTGCTGTGGAAAATTCCAATACATAGATGTCTATGTGGAGAAAACGTAAAGCTGCCTTCATAGTCCCAATCCCACCCCAGGGATGCCCTTCTAGCACAGCTGGTACCTCTATGGGAATCTAAAAAGTCACCCCCTGTGGGTGGATGCTCCCACCCCGCCCCAGAGATTCCCTGTCTCCTAGGCACAACCTACACAGCTGAAGGTGGGGGTCCCACCTGCCTGTCTCTGGAGGTGACCGTGGTTTACAGCTTGCTCTATTTCCTTCTTAACCCTTTCTTATGATTAAAAACACATGTGTTGGGAATTCCCCGGTGGTCCAATGGTTAGGACGCAGCACTTTCACCGCCGGGGGTCCTGGGTTCGATCCCTGGTCGGGGAACTAAGATCCCACGAGCTGCATGTTGCAGCCAAAAACAAATAAACAAAAAAACAAACAAAAAAACAAAAAAGTGCATATAATCAGAAAACAGGAGCTTTTTTTGAGGGGTGGGAGAATTGTTTTTATATATAACTGGGATTGTGCTAATAACTTGCTCTGTAACTTACGGGTTTCTTTTTTTTTAACTTATACCTTGCCACGCCTCTTCATTCAAATATTTTTTGAGCACTACTACACAACGGACACGACTCCAGCTGACCTAATCTAAAACCACAGCTCGATATCCCAAATGCTGGATTCCTGTGAAGTTAATGCTACAATGAACCTCACGCTGTTAACTAGGACCCAACTCTTGGGGACCCAACTGCTGATCCCATTGAGGCGAATCAGCTTTTAAAACTTTTAAATAAAATTCCAATTCCACTTCAAGTAAGAGGTCTTTAATGGGAAAATTAATGTCCTTGGAGTGCAAGTCAATAAATCCTTATTGAAAGTCAATTTAGCAATATTGGGGGGTGGGATTTCTGACTATGGCAAAATGAGGAGATTGGCAAATTCTTTGCCCCAAAGCACAAAATCGACAAAAACAATCATTTCAGCACTCTGGAAACTGACCAAGGGCATGCAAGAATCCAAGTATCGTTTATGCTTGAAAAACTGAACTTCAGGTAAGAACAGGGGGAATCTGACATTGTGGCCTGGGGGCTCTCTCCCATCCCACTGCCCAGCTCAGTGAACAGGCAGGTTCTGCCACAGTGGAACCTCTGGGGCTGCATCAAGCATATCAACACATGCTCATTGAGAGTTTCAGAAGGAGAAGAGAGAAAGGGGCAGAAGAAAGGTTTGAAGAAATAATGGCTGAAAACTTCTCAAACTGGACAAAAAACATTCATCTACACATCTAAGAAACTCAACAAATCCCCACCAGGATAAATATAAAGACATCATCCAGAAAAACAGGTGAAAGTCAAACATTAAGACAAAACCCCTGAAAGCACCAAGAGAAAAGGATTCATCACATACAGAGGAGCACAATACAATTAACTGCTGACTTGTCATTTGAAACAATGGAAGGGAATGATATTTTCAAAGTGCTGAGAGAAAAAACTGTCAACCAAGACTTTTATGTCCAGCAAAAGTATCCTTCACAAATGAAGGCAAAATAAAGCTGTCCCCAGATAAACAGAGACTCAGAGAATTCATTGCTAGCACATCTGCCTAATAAATAATAAAATAAGTCCTTGGGCCGAAAGGAAATGACTGCAGATGGTGACCTGAATCCATTCGGAGAAATGAAGGATCCAAGATGGTAAATTTGTGGATTAGAATTAAAAACTCTATAGATTTATGTTTCCTTATTTCTTCTCTAACTTCCTTAAACATAAGACTGTATAAGGCAATAATAACAACACTATACTGTTGGGTTAATAACAGGTATGGATGTAATAGTATAGATGACAAAAATAGCACAAAGGAGGGGAAATGGAATGGGGCTATATTGGAAAAAAGTCTCCATATTTTATTGGAATTAAGTTAGTATTAATCTGAATTACACTGAAAAGGCACATACTATAACAACTAAAAAAAAATAGTCCAAAAAATCAAGAGGAATCCAAATGGTGTACTAAAATGCATTTATTTAACACAAAAGGCAGCAGTAAAGGAAGAAAAGAGGAGCAAGAAAACCAGTAAACATATAGACAACAAAGAGAAAAACGGCAAATATAAATCAAATCATTATCAGTAACTTCATTAAACGTGAATGCTGAAACACCCCAATTCTGAGGCAGATTGTCAGACTGGATTAAAAAAAGCAAGCTCTGGCTGACTTATATATACTTTCTATAATTCAGCAACATCTACTAACAGGCCCAAGGTTGCACATTGGTGGGGGGATGTCCAGGGAGCCATGGAGCATGTAACATCGGGATTGGACTTGGTCTGGGGTGGTCAGGGGCTTCCCCAACGAGGCAACGGTGTCTGAGCTGAGAACTGAAGGAGATACAGCCTTAGTCTAACAGATCTGACCTCCCAGAAATCCACACCACAGAAAAGCCTACACAAGTACATGCAGGCACATACAAGGATGGTCACTGCAATGCTGTGTGTAATCAAGAAAACATGGACATGGACTGAATGTCTTTTAACTGGGGATGAATAGATTGTTCCAAGCACATCCATATGATCAAAATCTATGCAGCCAGTGCAAAGAATGAGGTCAATTTCTGTTTATGGGTGAGGACAGATGTCTGAGCTACAGTAAGTGGAAAAAAGGCATTGTGTAAAGCATGCTTTTTCTTTTCTTAAAATGTATCTATAGGGGGCTTCCCTGGTGGCGCAGTGGTTAAGAATCCGCCTGCCAATGTAGGGGACATGGGTTTGAGCCCTGGTCCAGGAAGATCCCACGTGTCACGGAGCAACTAAGCCTGTGTGCCACACTACTGGGCCCGAGTGCCACAACTACTGAAGCCCGCGTGCCTAGAGCCCGTGCTCCGCAACAAGAGAAGCCACTGCAGTGAGAAGCCCGCGCACGGCAACGAAGAGTAGCCCGCGCACGGCAACGAAGAGTAGCCCCCCGCTAGCCTCAACTAGAGAAAGCCCGTGCGCAGCAACGAAGACCCAATGCAGCCAAAAATAAATAAATAAATAAATTTATTTATTTAAAAAAAAATGTATGTATACTATATGATTACTGGGCTTTTTTGGGGGGATCTTTTTATGAAAAGGAAATGCACACTTTTTTCCCCAACTGTGGGTCATGAAATCAACTTAGTGGATCTTGACTGTTATTAAGAGGAAAATGAAAAAAAATAGACTAGAATGAAAAACCTCAGTGTACCTCTTGTGAGGTAAGGGTAAGTGGTTTTGTGAAACCTTATTCTGGATGTCCACGCTGGATTGTAATATAAAATGCTTTTCCTGTTTTGGTTAATGGTCAAAAATGTGTGAAAGATCTGGGCTGGTACAGGTTTGGGGAAAAATCTCTGGGGGAGTGTACACTAACTGATTACCTCTGGAGATAGTAATGATGGGGGAAATGAAACCATATAAAAGGCGCAGGGTAGAAAGAAGTGCCATGTGACACCTCAGTCTCCTTCGAGGCAACCCTGCCCCCCCCCCTTTCTTCAACAGAGAGCCTAGTACACACAAGCACAATCTTCCTTTGCAACATAAATGGCAGCCTATCATGAGCTTGTTCTGCACCTGGCTTTAACCTTAACATGGTGCTCTGGAGACTTCTCCGTGTCAGTCCACACAAGCCCCTCTCCCTTCAACAGCTGCAGAGGGTCCACTCTATGAATATATCCTAATTGATTTTAACCCTAACTTTTACTTTCTACAGTACATATTTCTCTACCTTGTCATCAGGCATGTTCAGCTTTTACGAGCTGAAAGAAACAAGAGATGATTGAAAAAAAAAGGAAGGGAATAAGATGAACACCCTTTGCCTCTGTGTCTGCCAGCTGGCTCCAGCCATTGCCTCTTTTGGGAGGGGTTCGCCCCCTCCTCAGGCCTGTGGCAGGCACTGGGTGTCATGCTAATCCCCGTTACCCTGTAAATGAAGGCTGACTGTACTCATCCTCAAGGAAGGTGACCTGGCTGGCACCCAGCCCAGGGCACAAATCCTGAATGGCTGATGCCACTTGTCTGCAATGGGTCTGGGGTAGGTCTGCGATCTACTTCTGGCCAGTGAGACATCAGGTGTGTGAGTGTGGACTGTGTGCTAGGGGACTTCTGGGGAAGATTTCTTCACTAGAAAACTAACACAGACCACTTGCAGCAAATATCACGTGTTCTTCCACTGGACACTGTGACTATCTGGTTGAATGACAGCCACTTTGAGACTGTGAGGGGAGCCAGTCTATAGGCTGATGGAGGCAGAACAAAGAAAGGGAAAGAACCTGGGTCCTCGAGTCAATAAATTACCCAGTCGTGGGGCCCTTCCCACCTTGTGCCTTCACGTTCTGAGAGATAACAGACTTCCCCCAATTGAGCTGGGGTTTCTTGTTGCTTGGAGCCAAAGGCATTCCCACGACTGTCCCTGTTTTCAACCTCTACCAGCCTCAGGGATGGATGGTGCCCCCCACACAGTAGGGCAACAAAAAACTATTCTCCTGAATATGTTGTGCATCTTGACCCGGCCCTTTGGGGAGAGCACCCCTTCTCACACATCCCTTGGACCACGAGTTGTGTCAGGTGCCACGTACAGGGTGGAGTTCTTACCCCACCTGCCAATCACTTTCCTCCTGAAGCACTGGTGAGGCCAGGTGCCCTCCCCAGGCCTCAGCTTGAAAAACGAAGCAGCACCTTGTGGTGGATGGGAACATGGGCCATGCTGCTCCCCTGACACTGCGCTCTTTGCTCGAGCCCTTTCCCCTCAGTGAGCCTCAGTTTCCTCCTCTGAGAATTGAGGCAACGACAGCACCTGCCTCACACGATCATATGTGCACAGTGCTCAGCACAGGCCCGGGCACCGGGGTGTGCTCCCCGAGCGGCAAATATACAGGGACGTCGTGCGTCCAGAGGCTGAAAGCCTGGGCTCTGGGCTCAGCCAGGACTGGCGGGGGCGGGGGGCATCCTGCTCCCACCCCACCCTCACCCAGAGAGGCTGTGCGTTTATCTGTGTTGTATCTCAGGGGAGCAGTTAAGATTTTGTTGGAGTAAAAGGTTCTGCGGCTTACAAAAAAAAGCTGAAAAACTGTAGGCTGGATGGAGAAATTGCACAGCTGCCTGGGCATGTGCGATGCTTTGGTCTATTCACCCCCGTGGGCGCTGATGGGTGGCCCAGGGTTGGCAACAGGCACAAAGGGAGCTGTGCCCTTGCCTTTAGGAGGAAGAGCAGTGACGGAGCAGGTGGTAGTGATGGTGGTGACCGCGCCGAGCCTGTGAACACGGCCAGGCCCTGTTCTAAGCATTTCATAGGCATCACTTCATCTAGTTGCCCCAGCAACCCCACGAGGCAGGAACTACCACCTCCCGCAAGTTCCACGTGGGGAAACCGAGGCCCAGAGAGATTAAATAACTTGCCCCAAATAACATAGCTGGTCAGGGGTAGAGCCAGGATACAAAGCCAGGCAGTGTGGCTCAAGAGACACTGTGTTTAACCACCAACCTGTACTTTCAATGGCAACGGTAGACATGATAAATACATAATACATGAAAATAAAACCAAGCAACAGCTGATATATTTGGACCAGCTACGTCTCAGGCCCTGTGCTAACTACCTTAAACACATGGTGTAGGTTCATCCTCGCAGCCTTGGACCACAGAGCCCACCTTCACCCCCAATTTACAGATGAGGAAACTGAGCCTCAGAGGAATTAAGGAGCCTGGTGGAGATCACACAGTTGGTGAGTGGTGGAGCTGTGACCTGGACACAGGCAGCCAGAGGCCAGAGCCTGGGAAATAACACTGTTCACCCAGGTACCCCCAGGTGGGCCCCTGTGGGGCCTTAACTGCTGGACTGATCTCGCCCTCTCTCCTAGGTGTCTGGCAGGGGCTTGAGAGTTGAATCAGTCCCTGCACGTGGCTGGAATTATCAGGCTCAGTGTAGGAGCCATATGCAGCAACATTCTGCCCTGCGGCCTGTGAGCAAAAACAGTAGGTCTTCAGGAGGTGGAAGCAGAGACGACATGGGAGAAAAACTCATTGGCACAAAATCAATGCGGAATCCAACCACCACTGGCCACCTCCACCAACCACCGTGCACCTGTATCATCACAGCGGCCTCCTCCTGCCCTCGCCCCCAGACACAGCCAGGGGGAGGCTGTGAACGCCCGAGTGCAACCACCGCCCTCCTCTGCTCAGGGTGAGGCAGAGCTCTCCCCGAGTCCACAAGGCCCCACACCATCTGGGCCGACCCCTCTCTGCCCTCAGATCCTCCCACTCTCCCTCTCGCTCACTCTGCTCTGGCCACATGGAAGCTGTTCCCCAAACACACCAGAAACATTCCCACCTCAGGGCCTTTGCACTCCTCCCTGCCCCAGCCCCAAGATCTCTGCAAGGTTCCCTCCTTCCCTTGAGTTCCTGGAGATGGCCTGCGTTCCTCTTCCCAAGCTGACTGCGACTCTCTGAGTAGGTCTCTGCTGTGTGACGCTGGCTTCCTAGCCAACACAGGTGGGGTGGGCCCCAGTGGATGCCAAGGCCCTCACATCACCTTTCAGGGCTGTGCGCCCAGAAGGGTATCCCGGAGACCGCAGCCCCACCCGCGGAAGCAAGGCCACGTGCTTCCTGCCTGCCTGGGAACACCCGGCGATGTCAGCTCCACATGTAGCGGAGAGCCTCTCACTGCCTCTAAACAGCTCTTGACAAATTGCTCAGGAAGCCCAGGAAGTTTTGGAGTGTATGCTGCCTCGAGAGAGGGTGGGGCGGGGGGGGGGGCAGGTGGCTGCCTGCCTGGGATCACTCAGCCCACCGCGATGCCCACAGCAGGCACTGGCGCCTGGCACTGTGCCTGGAAGCCGGGCTCCCATGACGAACGTCTCGGGGGAGAGTCTGTGAAGTCACTGGAATCATCCACAGGCACAAGCTGCTACAGGCTGCGGGCGGCTTCTACGGAGAGGGCTGGAGCGCAGGGAGGGAGTGGGTAGGGGGTTTGGGCATGGCAGGGCCCATCCCTTTCCTGGCAGTCCTCACATTATGCTGGTGAACTCAATCCCCCCAACCCCTGAAACAGTCCACTTTCCCCCAAGTAGCCCAGAGTGATCTACTTAAAACGTAAGTCAGATTATGTGCTCCCGTGGCTCCCACATCCCTCAGAATCAAATCCCAGCATCTGACCGTGGTCGGTAAGCCTGCCAGAGCTGGGCCCCTGCCCACCTTGCAAATCAGACCTCTTGCCTTCCTTTGGCCTGTCTGGCCACCAGAGCATTTCTAGAGCACTGCAAATGAGTTTACCTTCAGGGCCTCAGCATTTGCTATTTTCCCTGCCTGGATCACTTCCACGCTTCCTGCAAAATATCACCTCCTCCTAGAGGCCTTCTGGGACCTCTGCCCGGTTTGGTTTTCTCCCCAGACCTTATCTCCACCTGGCATATTAATATTACACGGTTGCTCAGTTGTCTGTCTGCCTCACTCTCTCCAGGAGAACATCAGCTCCACAAAAGAGGGCTCCACTTTGTCCCCTGCTGTATCGCCATGTTTGGAACGGTACCCGGCACACAGTGGGTGCTTTGGTGTCAGTGAATGTGAGAATAACATTCCTCTCAGGCCTGCCCAGCCCTGCTCTCCTCTTCTCTCTCAAGAATCTCAACATTCCCCATCTGCCGCAGACTCCCGACACTGAGCAGTCACCGGCACCGTCCTGGACCTTTGCCTCCCTCCCTCCTTAGGTCCTGGTGGTGCCACCTGCCGACACATCTACAGTTGCTCTGTCCTCTAGTCAAGGTCCCCTTCCTTCTCACTCATATCTCGGCCTCAGACCCATCCCTGAGACTTCTGCAGTTGCGCCTCCAGCACCATTTTTCAAAACATCTATCTGCCTGCATTATCCTTTCTGCTGAAGCCTTTCCTTGCTGGCCACAGCTCTTAGGATCAAATCCAAACTCTGTAATGTGGCTGACAGCGCCTTGCGTGATCTGGCCCCTGCCAACCTCCCATCAGCTGCCCCCCTCAATTTCTATACTTGAGCCAAGGGGCCTGTGTTCACTGACCTGATGGCACCCACCCTCCTCCCCACCCTAGGGCCTCTGCACACGCTACTCCCTCTCATAGGGATGCCTTCTCCACACATCATCTTTCCTTTTTCTCTTTTAAAAAAAAAATTGTAAAATAGCCCACATAGAACAAAGTGTACAAAACATGTATGTACAATTTAACAAACACTTACAAAGCAAACACCCACATAACTGCATCAAGAGTATATCATCAGTCCCCCTGAAACCATTTCACCTGCTCCCTCCCATCTTTGGCAGAAATGACGCCTTCTCAGGGAAATTATCCCTGCCCCCCAACTCCCCGCCTAGATTAGACACCCCCTCCAGCCCCTGCATCACATCCACTCTCAGATCCCAGGAGGTCTCCCTTGAAGGTTTTCCCCTAGCATAATTGATTCATTGCTTTTGTAATTATTTGCTTGCTGTCTCCCCTGGCACCCTATCAGTGCCAGGACAGCCGGGGCCCTCTGCGGCAGAGGGCTGAGCATACAGTAGGTGCCTGCTGTATGAATGAATGCAAAGTGTTGGGCTACAAAGGGCCTGGAAGTAGACACAAGGGCGGCTATGGAGCGCTTGTGCCTCTCTTCGGGGAGCCAAGGCTGGGCAGCAGGTTGTCATTCCGGCTCGGCCCCAGGGAATGGATGGATGACAGCAGATGCACAGGGCTGCTGGGCTGCCCCGAGCAAGGGGCAGTGTGGCTAGTGGCAGGCAGAGGCACGTGTGGGCCCCTCGAGCACAGGTGCTCAGCGATCTGCTGGGAACTTGTACCTACTGAGATGGGAAGATTGTGGGAGGACTGGCAGGGTGAGGTGGGACTTGCACATCTTCTCTGCCTAGAACACTCTGCCCTCCTAGTTCCCAGTAGCTTAGCCTCCTTCCTTCAGGAAAGCACCTCCCATACTGGGTCAGGCCCCTCCTTTGGGCTCCCACACCCTGAACACTTCCCTCACCCTGGTCCTGACCACTATGGGCTGTCACTGTCTGGGGATGGATATGTCTCCCCCATTGACTCTGAGCCCTCACTAAGGCCCTGGCGCTGTCCCTAAATAAAGTGTTGATGCTCAGGTTCTTAAGTAAGACAGAGTCAGGCTTTTAGTTAGGGACAGTATCATGGCCTTAGTTAGGGACAGATTCAGGGTCTTAGTTAGGGACAGATTCAGGGCCTCGGTTGGGAAAAGCATCAGGCCCTTAGTTAGGGACAGCGTCAGGGCATTAGTGACAGGGTCAAGCTTTAGTTAGGGACAGCTCAGGCCGTTAGTTAGAAACAGCTCAGGCCCTTAGTTAGGGACAGCGTCAGGGCCTTAGTTGGAAAGAGCATCAGGGTCTTTCTTACCGACAGCGGCAGAGTTTTAGTTAGGGACAGCTCAGGCTGTTAGGGACAGTGTCAGGGCCTTAGCTAGGGACATCGACATGGCCTTAGTTAGGGACAGTGACAGGGCCCCCATTTCACAGATGAGGAAACTGAGGCCCAGAGAGGTTCAGTAATTTGCCCAAGGCCACACAGCCAAGACAAGGCGGTGTGCGGTGGCACTCAAACCCCAGTGGGCTGACTCTGGAGTCCACGCTCTCATCTACCATGAACACGTTTGTTTCTTGAAATCAACTCATTTAATTTTCCTTAATTTGTCCAAGGCAATATCTGTAAAATCAGGGGATGGGTTGATAACACTTTTCCTAATATCCATTTAAAATAAAACACTTTCCGCCCCACACCACCCATATCACCTCAAGCACCCCATTTTGGGAAATGCTGCTTCACACTAAAGCCTGGTTGCCTAGGAGAAAACTTCAGGAAGCAGCTTTAATGAGTAGATAAGAATGATTTGCAATTAGCATCAATTGTCTGTATGCAAATTAAAGCTCCCAACCGCAGGGCCCTCTTTTGTAGCAGGTTCCTCTCCCATTTTATTCCCTTCATTTCTGGGTTCAGCAAATCCTTCTCTCAGACACAGAGTAATTTTATACCCACCCCCCTGCCTCAGACACAGTCTACTCCCCAGCACCGCTGCCTTTATATCACAGACTCCAAAACCCTATAGCTACTGAGCTTTACTAACACGGGCCTGTGCCCAACACAGGGGCTACCACAGCCGGGACCTGGGACCCCCATGGCACCCAGGCCCTCTTGGTGGGCGCACTTTGACATCTGTCTCAGTGATGACCTGATTCTAGTCTGCCTCCCTCAATAGATGGTGGGTGAGGTGAGGGCTGGGGGCCTCGTCTGAATTTGCTCGTTACTTCTCCTTAGCTCTCAGCATAGTCCCTGGGACACAACAAATCCCTGAGAAATATTTGTGAATGAAATGAATGGATAAATAAATGAATGAAGGAGCTGTTCAAAAGAGTCCGTGAGTTCAAATGATTAACATCTATCTGTCTAGGGAGGCTGGCTCAGACAGAGACTTAACTCCCTGGGGCACCCTTTCTCTCCACCCTCACCCTTCTCCTGGCTCCTGACTCCAGGGGAACCAGGGCCACAGTGAGGGAAAGCACTGACAGACGGACACTCTCAAATACCGTGGTTTCCAAGTCTGTCAGAGTGTAAGCAGCCCCTTGGTCTTAGAATCTAGTTATACTTTAACTTCTACAACAGCTAAACTTCCTTACGCTTCTGCATATTTTCCTTTCCAATCAACACCTGTTTGTCCAATATTGGCTTTCGAGTGTCAAGCAGCAGAACCTGAGTTTGGTAACAACAGAACCGCTGCTAGGTCATGAGATCCTTTAAGGAGGTAGTGAGCAGCGTTCAAACATTCTAAACAGAGTAGACTGGATTAAAGGGCTTCGCACGGTCAGGCTAAGAACTGCTAGGGAGATTTTTGCTTCACCTTTTAAAAAATATAGATATTTCTGTATAGTCAAAGACCCAGGTCCACTGTGGGTTGTGGTCAAGGAGGTCTGAGGCCACTGCCTGGGTGCACGTGTCCTGTGTGGAGAGAGGCTCAGGTCTGGGGACGGGCCAAGGTGTCAGGAAGCCAAGGGAGATGAAGACCCCTAATAGGGGTCCTGGACATGCGCTGGCCCCTGCTCAGGTGTGGTCAGGGAAGAGAAAGGAGGTGGTGGCCTCAGGGGTGTACACTGGGGACTGCAGCACAGTAATCCCTGCCTGGGGCCGCAGACCTCTGAGGGGGCCCCTGGACCGGGCTGAGTCCTGTGACGGCAGAACGACTTTTCCAGGAGGCAGTTCGTGGCTTTCATCACATTCGCAAAGTGTGTGTGGTCCAGACTCCAGGTTGTTGGTTAGTCAATGCCTGTTCGTTCTCACTTATTACCCTGTCTGCCTCTCTACCAGTGGTTCTCAAAGCGTGGTCCCGGGACCAGCAACATTGGCATCTACACGGAACTTTGTAAAAATGCATACTCTCAGGCCCCACCCCATAGGGCAGGGGAATCTGTGTTGAACAGCCCTCCAGTGGACTGTCTGGAGACCACATTGCCCTTCACTATGAAGGCTGGAAGGCTAACCCGTGATCTCCCAGACTTCCTTGTAGCTGAGATGGCCATGTGACACTGCCTGCTGAAGGGGGTTCTGGGAAAGCTTTTGCTTTCTCCACAGACAGGGAGCTACACAGACGCTGCCATCTTTCCTCTGTTCTCTGTCCCCATGTCCCCCAGGGGCACCACAGCCATCTGGAGACCAGGAAGTCACAGCCAGCATGAGGAGGGTGATGGAGCAGGAAGACACAGGGTGCTAGGCCTTGAGGCCCTCCCTGAGCCGCTGCTGCACCAGCCCAGCTCTGCCCTCTCTGGACTTCCCAAAAGGGGACTATTAAACCTCTACTTGTTTAAGCCACTGTGGGTCACGTTTCCTATTACCTCCAGACAAATGCACTCCTAACAGAAACAGTCTGTGGTTCCCAGAAAATGTAAAAACTACTAGTCTCAGGAGAGAGAAAAGGAAAGAGACTGAGGGTCAGAGTGAACCAGAGACAGATGAGACAGACAGCCAGGGATTTACCTCCCTCTACTGGGATTCTTAAAGGCCAATGGATGGCAGCAGGGGGAGATCCACGAGTCTCCCAACTCTGTAAGCAAACTAAGGTGCGAGCATTCCCACCTGTGAGCATGTTTCTGGGGAGGGAAACACCAGTGTCAGGACTGTGGGGGATGCAGAAGGTGGTCAGGGCCCCTGAATGACTTGGACTAGATTCAGTGTCTTACCTGGACTGCCTCGGTGGGTCGCGGCTGCCCCCAGCCAGGCCTGTAGGGGTGCTGGAGCCTGAGGAGTACAGCTTCGGTCGGTAGCCCTTGTTCTGGCCAGTGACCCCAGGGGCGGGCGAGACCTCCCGACGCCGGTCTGTATGGTGGGACCGCCCGGCAGCCTCGCGCCCGCCCCCACAGAGGCCCATACTTCCCGGGGGCTTGTGTGGCTTGGCCGGCCGAGATGTCTTGGCCAGGGACAAGCAGCTGGGGCTAGAGGTGTAGAGGGTGGTGTCAATGCCACTGTCACTGGAGCCTCCCTTGGAGAGAGGGTCTTGCTCTGGCTCCAGTGGGTCCAGGGGGTCGAACCAGCGATCATCGCTGTGGCTGCTGGACGCGTTGCTGGAGAGCGTATTGCTGCTGGAATGACTGGAGTACTGAGGCTCTCCCTGGAAGGCAGGAGAAGTGTGTCATTCCTAGACTCTGGATGGGGGGGCGGGGGGCAAACTTCCTTCTCTGGGTCCTCCCCACACCTAAGTGTGAACCCTGGAGCCAGACAGCTTCAAACTCTGGCTCCCCCACTTACTGGCCTTATCTTGGGCAATTGATTGAACTTCCCCGTGCCTCAGTTTCCACATCTGTAAAATGGGTTGATAATAACCCTGCCCCATGAGGTTGATCAGAGGGATAAATTACAGCACATATGTAACATGTTGCCCACAGCTTAAGCTGAACACATCTGAAACGGAGCTCCTGGCCTTCCCTCCTGAATTCGCCTCTTCCCTGTCTCATAATGGCACCTCCGTCCTTTCAGCTGCTCCACCCAAGAGCCGTGGAGTCACTCGACGCTGCTTTTGCTCTCACACCCGTATCTAGTCCAACGGCAACTCCTGTCGCCTGAATCTTCGAAACAGATCCAAACCTGCCACTTCTCCTCCCTCTGTGGCTCCACCCTGGTCCTGTCCACCACTGCCTCCTGCTGGACCATGGCAGGAGCCTCCTCCCTGGTCTCCCAACTCCCTGTCCCTGTCTCCCCTCACCCCGGCCCCCAATTTGTTCCCTACACGCAGCCAGAGACAGGCTGTGAACACTTGCGTCAGTTCATGTCCTTTCCCTGCTCACTCAGGGGAAAAGCAAGAGTCCTCACCATGGCCTCTGAGGCCCTGTGTGATCTGGTTCCAGGTTCTGGTCTCTAACTTTATCTCCCGCCTCCCTCTTGATCACTCTGCTCCAGCCACACTGGCCTTCTCGCTGTTCTCTGAGTATGCCAGGCACACTGCCCCCTCAGGGCCTTTGTACTTGCTGTTCCCTCTGCCTACAATGCTCTTCCCTCAGATATTTTCATGGGTTGCTCCTTACTTCATTCAAGATTTTGCTTAAAGGTTACCTCCTCAAAGGCCTTCTCTGACCACCTCATCCTAAAGTAGCTGTGCTTGACACTCTTTTCCCTTAACTGTACTTTGTTTTTCTTTCACAGCAAGAATTGGTTCTTACCATTATATAATGAAATCTGTTTCTTTGCTTACTGCTTGTTGCCCCCACTGGGACGCCAGCTTTGTGAGCACAGGGGTGCAACTGCCCTCTTCATCACTGTGGTCCCAATGCCTGGCATGTTGCATGTGCTCATCAAACACCCACTGAGTGAACAGATGTGAAGAGACTCCCAAGTGCTCACCAAAACTATCTCCTTCTCCTGGGCACACAGGACATTTCCCAGTTCCTCCTGCAGTGACCTGTGGCCACGTGATAAGAGTCCTGGACAATGCAATATAGGTAAAAGTGATTTTTGCCGGGGCTTCCCTGGTGGCACAGTGGTTAAGAATCTGCCTGCCAATGCAGGGGACACGGGTTCGAGCCCTGGTCCGGGAAGATCCCACATGCCGCGGAGCAACTAAGCCCATGTGCCACAACTACTGAACCCGTGTGCCTAGAGCCTGAGTTCTGCAACAAGAGAATCCACCTCAATGAATGAGAAGCCTGCGCGCAGCAACGAAGACCCCACACAGCCAAAAAAAAAAGTGATTTATGCCATTTCCAGGTCTGAGCCACAAAAACCTTCCCTCTCCCTCCTACTCTCATCTGCTGCAAAGAGGCAGGGACCCAGGGGAGGGCTCTGAGGCCCTGAGGGACAGCTACAAGAGGGAGGGAGCCTGGGTTCCTGAATCACCATGTGGAAAGCTGCTCACTGAGTACCCACACTGAATTGTTACATGAAAGGGGAATAAACTTCTATTGTGTGAGGTCACTGAGATTTGGGGGCTGTCTGTTACAGCAGTTAACCTATTGCTATAGATTGAATAGTCTGTGTTCCCCCAACATTCATACGCTGAATCCTAATCTCCAATGGGAAGGTATTAGGAGGGAGGGCCTTTGGGAAGTGATTAGGTTATGAGGGTAGAGCCCTCATGAATGGGATTATAAAACTGCTATATATTTTCACATATTTATCCTACATATGTTTATATATTCCTCATGAATGGGGTTATAAAATCCATATGTGTATTTATATCCTTATAGAAGAGACCACAGAGAGCTCCCTTCACACATGAGGTGGAGGGAAGGCTGTCTGTGAACCAGGAGGCAGGTTCTCACCAGACACTGAATCTCCCTGCACCTTGATCTTGGACTTCCCAGCCTCCAGAACTGTAAGAAATAAATTTCTGTTGTTTATCAGCCACCCAGTCTGTGGTACTTTTCTTACAGCAGCCCGAGCTGGTGAAGACACCTACCACAACTGAGGTAATGAGGAAACTGTGGCTTCAGGGGGGTGAAGGTATTCGCTCAAGATGACGTGGATGGTGGGGGCTGGAGCCAGGATGTGCACCTGGCTGGGTCTAACTCCAGACCAGGCATCTTGCCCCTCTGCTGGAGCGGAAGGGGGCAGAGGTGGAGCATGTGCTCACTTGTGGTGCTCAGAGGCCCACACGGGTGAAGCCGCCCAGCCCTCGGCAGTCAGGGCGGGTAAGGCGGCCAGCTCCCACAGCCCTGGCTCCCCGGGGTTGGCAGGCGGGGCCCAGACTCACCTTGGAATGCCTGTTGGGGGAATCTTTGCCTGCTGTGTCCTGCCTGGAGGCGTGCTTGCTCCCGCTGCTTCCAGCCATGGCCGAGAGCCGGGCCTGGGCGGGCACATGCCACAAAGGCTCTGCATTAAGACGGGAGACACACCAGTGGTCAGAGGTGACTCAGGCTCTGGCCCAAGTTCACCCAAAGAATCTGGTCCTAAATGTGGTTGGATGGTCCCACCCCTCTGCCAGCTTGTCTGCTCAGCTCACACACGGCCACGACCCCCATCAACTCATGTGTTGGGGTCTAACAACACTCAGTAACAGAATATTTACTGAGCACTTACTGTGTGCCAGGCACCATTCTAGTGCTTAACATGCGTTAACTTCGCGAAGCCTTCCAACAGTCCTCCATCCACAAAGGAGCTTGAGCACGTTTTCATCCTTACTGGCCATTTGGATTTTCTATTTTGTAAATTACTTGTTCATATCCTTTACCCATTTTTCTACGGGATTGACTGTCTTTTGGTGAATAAGATTCTTTATATAATCAAGGTCGCATTCCTTTGTTGCTTAAACGTGTGTAGCTTTTTTTGGTTACATGAAAGTGGAATCATAATAAGCACTGTCTCACAACTTGATTTCTTACTTTACAAATAAATAATACTTACACTTGCTTTTTGCTCTGTATCTTCATCATACATCTTCACATAAGTTAACTGAACATGAAGTTATCTTATTTTTAATAGCTGTACAGTATTCCATCATGTGAATGGACATCAATTATTTAACCAGTTTCCCGCTGATGGACATTCAGGTTATTTTCCATTTTTCTTAACATTCTGGTGGCCTTCCCTCTACACCCAACTTTGAGCAAGTGTGGAATTATGTTTGGGACAGAATTCTACAAGTGGAATGGCTGGCTCAAAGGTGAAATAGGTTTAAAATCATGATGGCTGGTGTGGGTGTAAATTAGTCTAAATTCCCAAGGCTAGCCAATGTGCCTGAATGGAGCATGGGATCTTAAAAAAACACACAACGTCAGTGGAGGGCTAGTTAATATCTATCAAACTTGCAAACGCACTAACAGAGGACCCAAACCCAGGCGGTCTAACACCAGAGCCCACAATTTTGATCAGTGCTGTATTTAAAATAATAACAATAATTATTATTAAGCACACGTCTGTATCAGGTACTACTATAAGTGCTTTGCACGCATTACCTTGCTACATCCTCCCAGTGATACTGTGAGGTGGACATTAGTACCAGTTTAATAGATGAAGGAGAACATCAAGACTCAGAGAGGTTAAGTAACTGGTCCAAGGTCACAAAGTCAGAAAGAGCTTCAGACCTGTGCTCTCAACCCCTGTACCCTCTCTGTGCTTTCCCAACAATGACAACGCCAGCGACAGTGCAGAGTGAGTGCTCGAGAAGCAGAAGTCATCGTTCCCTTCATGATGGGCTGGGTCCTGTGCCGAGGGCTGGGCAGGTGTGATCTCACTGGACCCCGAAACCACCCTGCAAGGAAAGACACTTAGGGTGTCTGCCGCAGCAGAGGGACCTGAGGCTGGGAGAGATGAGGTCACCGCCAAGGTCACACAGCTGACTCAGAACTTCTCATCAGGCCCATCGGAGGCTGAGCTCACAACCATACACACTGCTGCCCCCAGTGCAGCCCCAGAGGGCTCTGGGCCCATGTTCCTGCTGGGGAAGGTGGGCCTGTAGGGCCAGGCACGGCACTCAGGGACATGGCAGAAAGCAGCCTGGCTGGACATTGCCGAGGGTGTCACTGCCCACGTGGCTTTCATTTGGGAATCATGGTCATCAGAGCAGGCAGGCTGGCCACTTTGTCCACCTACTTTACCTCCACAGATGCCTTTTCCTCCTTGGAAGCATCCGACACGCCCAGGAGGCTCTGGTCCCCTGGGAAGTGGGCAGACCATGCCAGGAGACCACATTTCTGCAGAGAGCCAAGCCCGTGGCAGTCACACCCAGCCTTCTCTACCACCTATGACACCAGTGGCTCCCACACTTCTGTCTCTGGCTGGACCTCTCCCCATGACTTCAGACTTGTATATATGGCTCCCTCACACGCCTCCACCGGCTGTCTACTGGGCACCTCCCACTGGACACGGCCAAAGCCAACTCTTTACCTTCCCCCAAAACTGCATCTCTCATCATCTCCATCCTTTTAGCTGCTCGGGTCAGAAATTGGTTTTCATCCTTGAGCATCAGGAAATTCTAACTTTACCTCCAAAGGACCGTATCCAGAACCTGCCCATCTCTCCCCCTCCACTGGCCCCACCCTGCAAGAATCTGTAGCTAGAGGGACCCTGTGAACACCCGAGTCAGATCCCATCCCTCCTGTGCTCATAAGAATTGAGCCCCGTGGTTCTGACTGAAGGACAGAGTCCCCACCATGCTGTCCCCGTCACCTCCCTGGCCTCATCTCCCACTTCTCCAGCCACTCGGCCTCTTTCCTGTTCAACCAACACCATACCCCCTGCTACCTCAGGGTCTTCAACCAGCTCCCTTTCCCTGGAATGTTCTCCTCCCAGTTGGCTCCTCTGCATTCTTCTAGCCTCGCCTGAAATGTGATTTGCTCAGAGACACCCTCATCCCCAGACCCCACCAAGCTCTCTCTAGGCACTGTGTTTGTTTCCACTTAATACTCAGCATTATCAGTGAGTATTTATTACTCGGTGCTCCTGCTATTGTC
Source organism: Eubalaena glacialis (assembly GCF_028564815.1). Lineage (NCBI taxonomy): Eukaryota > Metazoa > Chordata > Mammalia > Artiodactyla > Balaenidae > Eubalaena > Eubalaena glacialis. The sequence goes on along the minus strand of NC_083733.1, from coordinate 55,535,668 downwards.
CGTCTCTCCCACAAACTGTCAGCTCCAAGAAGGCAGGGGACACGCCTGTCTGGCTCACACTGTATCCCTGGTGCCCAGCCTGGCACGTATCATTGGTGATGTGTCGAATGAATGGAGGGATGAAGGGCTAGGTTCCTGCCCCTCCTTGGCTGCCCCAGTGTCCCCTTTGCCCCTAGCCCTGCCCTTAGCAGGCCCTGATCCTGGGCCCTTCACTGGCGCTCTGAACTGGGCCCCAGTGACCTTCTGGCGCTCCTGCTTCACCCTTGACACACTGGGTGGGTGACAGACATGGACGTGGCTGTGAGAGATGTGTTGAAAACACGGCCAGGCACGGGCCTGGGGCAGCTGGTGGCTCTGGGGCCACCTTCCTAACCTGGGTGCGCTGAGGCTTGAGAAACGCTCACTCTGTGGGTGAGGGACCGTGGTGGTGTCTGTGGGTGATGAGGGTTAAGGAGGGTTCTAGAGCCAATAGGCCTTGGTCCAAATCTCAATGATGCTACTCACCAGCAGGGACCTCTGACAAGGGACAACCTTTCTGTGCCTCATCTTCCTCGTTTCTAAAACAGGGCAGTCACGGCACCCAATCTGTCGTGTTCCTGAGATGATTAAACAGGAGGGAGTGTACAGCACCGGAAACCGTACTGCTGTCACTGCAATCATGGTCATCTGACCAGGGCTGGGCACATCCCCACATCCATCGTGGCACCTGATTCCCCCACCCTGGTCTTGAATACATTCTAAACTTTATGACGACTCGTAGACACAGACTGCCCTGATTTCTATGTGTGCCGGGAGGGGTTAGTCAACTTATAACAAGGTCTCAAGGAAGTGAGAGGGGAGACGAGCTCTAGGGGACAGAAGAGGAAAGAAAGGAGGGACCACGGTGAGCTTCTGTGACTCCTTATTTGGGGTCCATGGTGAATGCTGGAAAAATTTCCTTCTTATTTTACACTTTGGTGTAATGACATCGCCAAGCAACGCGTTTCTCTTCTTCTCAACTGGGTGGGGTGGGGGGAAAAGGATGCGAATCTGCCTGTGCTGGAGCAAAGATCACAGACTGCGGGCACGATCAAGCGTGCTGAGGAGAGGAGCGAACCCGTGTCTACAGGCCCCGGAGGCAGCAGCAGTGGGGGACAGTTGGGGGTCGGGGCGACGCGATCTGCTTGCCTGCAGTCCAACCGTTGTCCCTGGTTTAAGAGAACCATGGGGCGGGGGTGCTGAGGAATTCTCCAGGCCGCTAATCCTGGGGCAGGCAACCTCTCCCCTGCCCCACAGTGGCCGGGGGAGCCGGTGATGTGCTGCCAGGGTCCTCCCCGCCGAGAGCTGCCTGGATACTCTCGAACACCCGCTGCGTGGACACCTCCATCTCCTGCCCCTCTGATGTCAGCGCTCTCTGACACTTCATTGATTTTCGTTCTTTTGAACCCACCCATCATCTGCTGGTTCTCACACTTCAAAGGGGCTACAACTTTGTTATGAGGAATCATGTTTAAGATATTCATCTAAGTAGTACATGCCTATGATTAATACTTATACACAGAAGAATAAACAGATGAGAAGATGCTCAGTCTCATCAGGCATCAGAAAAATGCAAATTAAAAACACAACATGATACTACTATGTGCCCACTAGGAAGGCTGAAATGAAAAGGTTGGTGAGGACCGGAGCAAAGAGAACTCTCTCTGTCGTTGGTGGGAGTGGTAAATGGTTTGGCAGTCTTTTGTAAAGTTAAACGCATGACCCAGCAATTCCACTCCTAGGTATATTCCCTGCAGAAATGTGAGTATGTGTTCATCAAAAGGCAGGTATGAGGATACTCCTGGCAGCACTATTCTAACCAGCCCCAAACTGGAAACAATCCAAATGTCCTTCAACGTGAGACTCGAGTAAGAAATTGTGGGTCATTCAGACAATGGATATGCTACTCAGAAATGGCGTGGCTACACACAACCACGTGGCCGACCCTTCCCAACACAATACTGAGCAACAGAAGCCACACACACACACACACACACACACACACACACACACACACAGTGCATCCAGTGGGAGTCTACATTCCATATGCGTGAAGTTCAAAACCAGGCAAGATTAAGTCTGGTCGTGGGAAGCAAGACAGGGGTGGCCTTGGGGGATACTGATTGGGAGGGGCTGGGGCCTTCCAGGAGGCTGGCCACGTCTGTCTCTTGCCCTGGGTGTGGAACATGGGCGTGCTCACTTTGTGACATGTTATCACACTAGATGCTCCAGATTTGGAGCATCGTTTCTCAGCACAGCAGTCGAGAAGCAACACTGGAAGCTTTACGTAATGAGCAGCCTCAGAACACTGCCGGCCCCGCTCCCCTGAGAGCACCACTTTCAGTCCTTTTCAATGACTTCCCCTGGTGGTCCCCACCTCCAAGTCGCACGCACATCTGTGCCCTGGCTCCTGACCGACAGTGTTGGCAGACCCCGTCTGCTGATGCCCTGCCTGGGTGGAGATGGATCTGGCTCACTGGTCCCTGCCGCTCTCCCGGGTGACCTCTCTAATCTTACGTGTGGCACTTACAGCTTTCTTTTGTGTTTTATCCATCACTGACAGGAGGAGGGGTGTCACCTGTCACGCTGTAACTAAGAGGTCGTGCAGGGCGAGGCCAGGGGCACAGCTGGCCTGGGGAGACCTTACCTGGCTTCTGGCGCTCCATGGTGCTCTCCTGGCTGGTCAGGCCGCCTGAGGAGGACTCGCCGCTGGACGTCCCATCGTGGCTGAAGTGGGGATCAAAAGACAGCAGTGGGTGTGGGGCAGCTGTGTACCTGCAGCAGGGCGAGAGGAGCAAACACAGGGTGAAGGGCTGGTGTGCCAAAAACCACCTGAGACTTCCTCGATGTAGGGTTTTAAATACACGAGAGGCTCCGCGCGGAGGGGAGGCTAGGTGAGGAAGCCTGGAAACGTGCTATTAACTGAGGGTCAGGAGTGAGTTCTGCGCGGGAAGCATGCCAGGGAGCCGGTGGTGGCAGGGCGTGTGGGGCCAGGTGGGGTCCTCAAGGAAGGAGGGGGCAGAAGCCACCTGGGCAACAGCCCTACCCAGAGGCTCCTCCGGGGTCCCGTTTCTTGGCTGCGGAGCGGGGTGAGCTGTCATCAGCAGCCCCCCGCCCCCAGGCCTGTCTTGGGCTCCCTTTCTCTCTGGTGGAGGAGAGCAGGATAAGGCAGCGTTTGTAGGTACAGGAGGCCTGGAACCCAGTGGCCTGGGGATCAAACCTCCCCTCGGCCTCTCGCCCAGCCAGGTACAGTCACTTCCTTGCCCTGAGCCTCAGTTTCCCTAGTTGTCAAGAGGCAACTGCAGTAGGTCCTTCCTTGCAGGACTGAATGTCATCCTGTGTGTCCAGAGCTTAGCCTGAGGCTGACAGGCTGGAAGTGTGTATGTCTCTCTGGTGGAGGAAAGAGCTGCAGAGGAGAAGCTGTGGGCTCAGGCTTCAGAACAAGGCAGGTCTGGGCTCAACCCCAGCTCCATCCCTTACTAGCTGCGTGACCTTGGTCGGGCAAGTGCTCATCAGTTTGAGCTGCAGTTTTCCTGTCTGAAAAATGACATTTTCTGCTTCACAGGGTTGTGAAGGAATGAAATAACAAAGTTGTCTCCTAGACAGAGATTCTCCTGGAATCCCTGGTGTGCTGGCCCTGCACACCCGCAGGCAAGGGATGAGATTTAACAGAGGGATTGGCAAAAGGTTCTCTGTGGCCTCAGGTCCCACAGACATTCTCTATGAACCCGGAGTGAATCCTGTGGGCGCCTCCCAACGTCCATTCCACCTCAGATCAGAGCCAGTCATGGCGGAAACCTTCTCCTTGCCTGGGGTTGCTTAGGGACAGGCACATGAGATGTGAGAGGATGTGAGTCATTAAGACTCCCATGAAATATTTCTGGCTCTTCACCTGGCAAGCACACGGCAGGACCACACTTCCTAGCCCCTTGAGACAGGCTGGCTGGGACTGTGTGACTAGTTCTCGCCAGTGAGCTGTGAGGCAGCCTGCATCCTGAGAGGTCCAACCAGTGGTGGACCTGCAGTGTGGGTGCAAAATAAACCTTCGCTGACTTTGGTCACTGCAATTTTCAGGCATCTTTTACCCAGAATAACCTGACTGAAATGGGGGAAGTCTGCTGAGGAGCTTTGGGGAAAAGTCTCCTTGCTCCGAAGGGAGCTGACAAGGAAAGATGGCCTCTCTTCTTCACCAGGTGTTGCTGGGTTCAGACATAACACCATGAGCCGCTGTCACCCTCTTCCAAGCAGCCTGAGAACAAGGCCAATGCTGAGCGTGGAAGAGAGTAGGCACCGGGCCCTTGATGATGTTGTCGAGATGCTGGATTAACCCTCCCTGGAGCCTGCTCTGCCTCTGAACCTTCTTTGCTGTGAGATAACACATTCCAACAGCATTTGAGTCAGCCAAGTTTTGGCTACTTGTCACCAGAAACATTCCATTGACATAAGCCCTGGACTTTGCAGGAGTCACTGAGCCTCCATTAATCAAGCTGATATTGTGATTCCCCATTTGGCTCCTGTGCCTATACTTGCACCTTGAGAGGATGATAAACCAGGACCCCCCCAAAATCCAAAAGAGGAGTTAACTGACTTCTCCAGGGTCACCCTGCCAGCCCCAAGCCAAGGCTGTCTCTGTAGAGACCAACTCTAAACCCCTGGCTTCAACGCCTCCAGGGCAGCAGAGGGGTGCTGCAGAGGTGCACTGGACTTCCTGATAACTCATCTTTACTCAACCGCCAAGAAAATACATATTATCCCCGCTTCTCCAGACCTTGAACTCTAATGCCTCCAGGAAAAAAAGAGTCAAAACAATAAAAAAAAGCATAGGCAGTCTTCATCTTATTGGCTGACTTAGCAGCCAGCCAACCTCCTGGTAAAATGTGGCTCCAGCACAGCTGGAAACTGAAGTGTTGATGTGTTTATTCCATTTTCTCAAAATGTCCGTATTGAATTCTGAGTACTAAAGGAAGACGGCAGTAGCTGGGATCAGCCAAAGGAAAGCGGAAGGTCCAAGTGTCAGATGCTGCAGGCTGCTCCCTCAATGTCTACTCTCTGCTTCCACCTTGGTAACGGAATCCCAACTGTACTGGGGGCAGTAATGTGATTGGTTAACAAACTACATTTCCCAGGCTCCCCTGCAGTCCTGGCCAATGAGATAAGAGTACTGCACGTGACTCCCAGGCACTCTCTGGAAATGTGCGGTGGGTGCCTTTACCTCATTATCTCCTTAAGGCTGAGCAGCCACCTTAAGACCAGTAGGCCACAGGCCAAGGGTGGCAGAACATCGGCGAGGAGGAGCAGACAAACCTAATCCCAACTTTTTTTTTTTTTTGGCTGCACTGAGTGGCTTACGGGATCTTAGCTCCCCGACCAGGGATTGAACCTGGGCCCTGGCAGTGAAAGCGCCGCATCCTAACCACTGGACCGCCGGAGAATTCCCCTGATGGACTGTCTTTAGCTGGATATATGTTACCAGCTTAATCTCTCAGCTAACTGTCCTCAATCAAGACAACCTGTACTTTGTCCATTTATGTAATTCTCTCACTAAAAAGCCTTCTTATTATCCCAATGCAAACTGACTGACCTATGTTGACCATTCTTTCGGTGCTGAATATGTCCTATTTGGGGCCATTTCTATCATTACCACATCCTGGTCAAGCTGATTGGAAACTGGAACATTCCAGAATCTCACCATGCATAGCTCTGGGCAAAACTTCCCAGAAGCAGGTTTGGGCTGCCAGGATCTTGGCTTTCAACTTCCCATTCTGCCATATAGGAAAGTACCAAGACAGAATTGAACTCCTGAGGGCAGGGCTCCAGGCCTGGATGGAACAGTGGATGACGGGTGCATTACAGGAGGACTGGGTAAAGGGTGGACGGACGATGCAGCCATTGTTGGCTGCCACCCCAGTCGGCATCATCTTCTTTGCCTCTGCTGGTGGAGTCCAGATGCTGCTCTGGCGGCCATCCCTCTGCCACATGACTTGTGTAAGTCCTGATGGTTTAAGACAGTCATGGGGGTCCAATGTGACCTTGCCAGGGGTTAGTTCAGGGGTGGGCAAGTGACCGAGTTCCTTTACTGTAGGAAACAAAGAGAAGCTCTTCCTTCTTTTTCTGCAGGGCACCGGTTTTGCTTGGGGCCACAGTAGCCCTCATGGGTCATGAATGGAGCCAGGTCCCTAAGGATGACCCTGTACAATTAACCAGCCCTAGAGCCACCCCACCTCTGGACTTATTACGTGATGATGATAAATCCCCCTGACGCTCATGCCTTCTTGAGTTAGGTTTTCTGTCTGAAGTCAAATGCCTCCTAACTGATGTACCACTCCTCATGGAACTGGCAGAGAAAAACAAAGGAAAAAAAAAAAAAAAAAAGCCAGCCAAGTGGCCTAATGAGCAAATGTCTGGGGTCCACGCCAGCCCTGCAGGGTGCTGAGCTGGGTACACAATTCTGTCCTAGCGCTCTGTACTGAGTTTGGAGGTTTGCTCATGTTGCACACCAGAGTGGCAAACTCCTGAGGACGGGGACCGCATCTGCAGCTGCCGGCACAGCCCTGCAGGCAGCAGTAACAGTCAGAACCCTCACAGAGCACTTACTGTGTGCCGGGCTCAGTCCTAAGTGCTCAAGAGAGATTCCCTCCTAGAATGTTCTCAACACTGCTCAGAGGCAGACTTTTTTTTTTAACAGCTAATTTTTTTTTTTTCTTTTCTTTTTTTTGGGCCTTGCTGTGTAGCATGAGGGATCCTAGTTCCCTGACCAGGGATGGAACTTGTGCCCCCTGCAGTGGAAGTGCAGAGCCCTAACCATTGGACCGCCAGGGAATTACCAAGGGCAGACGTTTCACATGTGAGCAAACAGGGGCAGAGAGGTGAAGCCCACTCTCACATGGCTGATGAGGTGCAGGCCATCTTGCCCTCCTGTCTCAGCAAATCTAAAATGGGCCATGGGATAGGTTCTGTCTATGAGGGCCTTCGAGCTCCTAAAAGCTTGATGAATTTGGCAAGTTGCAGGCCCGCTGGAGAAGACAGCAGGAGACACAGGAGTCCTGAGGGGGGAATGTCCGTGGCTGGGCTGGAATGTCTCGCTTGGGTCACACAGGCTCCAGGATGTCAACTGTGCGGCAGGAAAAGGGGAAAGGAGCTGAGGCCAAAGGCCACTGGGGCAGCCTGACTTGTTCCCGGGCCTCTTATCGCCGGCTGGTGACTGGCCATGAGACACACTTTTGCGAGTTTAGGGGCTGAGGTGTGCTAGGAATGGTTGGCAAAATGTGGAACCTAGCTGTTGACAGAGATAAAAATTGCTGAGACCTAGGCCACAGAGAGCCGAGTCAGGCTCCACTGGAGCCCTGGGGAGAGAGGGGTGGGCTGGGAAGAGCTGGAATCCAAGGGAAAAGTGAGAGTTTTTCACTTGCCAATGCCAGAAAGCCTGAAACACAAAATCACAGCCATCAAGTGTCACTGTGGGGTGGGGACTCCAGTAGGGACCACGCATGTCACCCTGATTTGGAGGATGCGCTCAGAGTCTCGTGGGCAGGCAGGACAGCTCTGGGTCAGAGTCGGTCCCTTGGAATCACATAGGCCTGGGTTCCTGGAAAAGTGATCTTGGCCAAGTGGATTCACCTTGTTGAGCCTCAGTTTTCCCTCTCCCTCTGTAAAATGGGACACGCTACCCACTTCATGGAATTGCTGGAAGCACTCATTGAGATCATGCATATAGCTCAATGGAACAGTCTAGAGATTACAGAAATAGACCCACACAAATGTGCCCAATTAATTTCCCCTTCCAATGAATTTTTGCTTTAAGAAGCAAAAGCAATACACTGGAGGAGGGAGAGCCTTTTCCATAAATGGTGCTGGACATCGGCAGGCAAAAAAAGGAACCTCAACCTAAACCTTTCACCTTAGGCAAAAAGTAGCTTTGAAAAACTCAAAGTGGATCATGGACTTAAATGTAAAATAGAAAACAATTAAAACTTCTAGGAAGGGAATTCCCTGGCGGTCTAGTGGTTGGGATTCTGTGCTTCCACTGCAAGGGGCACGGGTTTGATCCCTGGTCGGGGAACTAGGATCCCGCGTGCTGCACAGCGTGGCAAAAAAAAAAAAAAAAGGGAAAAACTTCTGGGAAAAAAAAAATCTTCAGGACTCAGGACTAGGCAGAGCTCTAAGATTTAACACCAGAAGCATGATCCATAAAAGGAAAACAATGATAATTTGGAGCTCATCAAAATTAAAAACTTTTGTGAAAGACCCTGTTATGAAGATGAAAAGACAAACTAATGACTGGGAGAAAATATTTGCAAACCACAAAGCTAAAAAGGACTTGTATCTAGAATATATAAACATTGAAAAACAGAGATGTTCAACATCATTAGCCGTTAGAGAAATGCAAATTAAAACCACAATGAGGGTTTCCCAGGTGGCCCAGTGGTTAAGAATCTGCCTGCCAATGCAGGGGACACGGGTTTGAGCCCTGGTCCGGGAAGATGCCATGTGCTGCGGAGCAACTAAGTCCGTGCACCACAACTACTGAGCCTGCGCTCTAGAGCCCGCGAGCCACAACTGCTGAGCCCGTGTGCCACAACTACTGAAGCCTGCGTGCCTAGAGCCCGTGCTCCACAACAAGAGAAGCCACTGCAATGAGAAGCCCGCGCACTGCAACGAAGAGTAGCCCCCGCTCACTGCAACTACAGAAAGCCCATGCGCAGCAATGAAGACCCGTCGCAGCCAAAAACAAAACAAACAAACAAACAAACAAAACCCCACAATGAGATATCATCACACACCTATGAGAATAGCTGAAACGAAAAACGGTGATGACACCAGAGAGCGACAAGGATGTGGAGAAACCGGATGACTCATACCTTGCCAGTGGTAATGGACAATGGTACAACCACTCTGGAAAATAGTTTGGCAGCTCTTTTTAAAACTAAAAATGGACTTACCGCAAAGTAAGCAATTGTATTCTCTTTTCTTCCTAAACACTTCTCTACACGTAATACAGAATGGTCAGCATATCCCTTCACAGAAATAACAATGTTCTCAACTCCTTGAGTAAATAGCACTCTTAGAAACATCTCTCCCCCACGCCCCGGAGCTTTACTGAGGTGTAACTGACAAATAAAACTGTAATATATTTAAAGTGTACAACGTAATGATTTATGTATACATTGTGAAATGAGTACCACAATTGAGTTAATTAACACATCTATCATCTCACATACTTATCTTTTTTTGGGTGAGAATGCTTAAGATCTACTCTCTTAGCAGATTTTAAGTGTACAATACAGAATTATTAACTACAGCCACCATGCTACACATTAAATCCTCAGAACTTATTCATCTCATAACCCAAAGTTTGTGCCCTTTGACCAACATCGCTCCATTTCCCCCACCCCCAGGCAACCACCATTCTACTCTGTTTCTTTGAGTTCAACTTTTTTTTTCCTCCTGCATTTCACACCATTCTGCTTACTCACATCTGTAGCCTTTGCTCTGTCTGGAATGACCTTCTCCCTCTTCTCCGCGGCAAACTCCTACTAATCTCTCAAAGCCTTATTCAAATGCCGCTTCCTCCTGGCAGCCAGCCTAGACCTGACGCTGGGCTGAGCTCCCTCCTCTGAGGCCTGAGTCTGTTAGAGCTCTCATCAGAGTGCGCATCCCTTCTAAGACTCTCTCTCCACCACAGCAGCACTGAAAACAGGAACCCCTGTGAGTGAGTATCTCAAATATTTCTCCTGGCACCTGGCACATGGAAGGCTCTGGGGATCCTTTGCTGATGAAAGCTGAATGGTGGCCACTAGAAGACGAAAGACTGAGTATGTTTCCCCCAGTTTTACAACAGAGGCTTAGAATCAAACAATGTTTAGTGTGGTGGCTCTCGAAGTGTGTTCCCTGGACCAGCAGCCTTGGTATCGCATGCTCTACCCCAGTCCTACCAAGCTGGAAACTCAGGGGTCAGACCAGTAATCTGTACTTTAACAAGCCCTCCCTCCGGGTGATTCTGAAGCTCACTATTTAAACAAACTCACTCACTCAATCCATCTTTCATCAAATATATACCAAGGATCTACCATGTGCCAGACCCTGTGCTGTGTGATGGTAATAATATTATACAAAACAACCTGGAAAGGTATCGTATCTTGGAGAGCAGGCTTGTTCGTGCACACATGCATGAGTATGCATGCACATGTGTGTGTGCACACACGCTTAACTGGGCTAACAGAATGGAGAGTGCTCAAGGCCATGGTCAGGAAATACACATGAAGCGAAGGGCACAGGGGCAGCACGTCACCTAGTGCAGGGGGAGGTACAGGGAAGCCTTCCTGGAGGAGGAGCTTCAGCACTCACATTGGAGGAATGGTGTCTGTGGAGTGGGTGGGGGTGAAGATCATGAAGAATTTCCATGGGGAGGATTCTGAAATGCACACAGCCTGCCTAGGAAATCAGAAGTGGCCAGGGCAGCTGACGTGCAGGGCACTGCACAAGGCTGGAGAGGTGGGTGCGTCCCAGTGGCCAGCGTGAGGCATGGAGGCTGTGTCCTGAGGGCTCTGGGACACAAGGAGGGTTTGGAGCAGGGGACAGACATGGCCATATATGCAAAGACTCCCCAGTTACTGAGTGGTGGGTGGACCAGAGGAGGTGGCACAGAGGCTGGGGGCTCAGGGAGGTGGCCAGGGTGGGGCACTGGGGAAAGGAGGAGGGGGCGGAGATGCTCAGGAGGTTGAAGGGATGGACCACGGTAGAGGGGAGGGGGGGAAGGGAGACATCCAGGATGAGGTGCACAGCTCTGGCCTGAAGACAGGGGAGTGGTGGGGCTGCCCCTCAGACAGGGACCCTGGAGGAGGAAGGTTATAGGGCACCAGGGCTGAAGGCTGCTGGAGAGCAAGCTAGAGAGCTTGGGTTTACCCCAAGGGCGCTGGGGAGCCAGGGAGGAGTTGGGAAGATCCCTCAGGCTGCCAGACTGGAGAAGGGGACAGGACTGAAGCCCGACAGGCCATGACAACTGGGTAATGCTGGTGGCCTGGTCCTGGGGAGCACAGGCTGGAGTGAGGTGAATGGTTGTTCTGGAAGGCGCCTGCTCTTGCGCAGACAAGTGATTCAGGTGTCAGGAGAACGGCAACCGAAATGCTGCTGCAAGGACAGGCACGGCAAGTCCTGCCCAGGCCGGCTTGGCCCTACATCTTAACACACACAGCCCACCCTCCTGGAGGTCCTCTGATGACCTTCAGGGATCCATAAGCCCCATAAAATGGCGAATAAACTTGTGGGGTAAGTGCATTTCCTGAGGAAGAAGGATTCTGGCTTTCACCAGATTCCTTCACTGAAAAGAGTGAAGAGACTCTGACCTTTCTGGGGATGGCTTGTATCTTGCGTAGGTGGCCGAGCCGGGGGTGGAGAAGCTCCCAGAAGGCTGTCGGTAGGGAGGGACTTTGTCGACCCCTGCTGGTGATGCTGTGTAAGGGGTTTCTGGGAAGCTGACGGGCCTGGAACAGAGACAGGAGGGAGGAAAGTGGTGGGGGTGAGCGAGGAGGATACCCCTGCCCTCCGAGGAGGGACAGCCAGACCTCTCCCTCAGGCCCAACCACATCCCATCTGATTCACCTGCTATCCTCCCATGGGCACAGAGAGAGGGCTGCTGAGCAAAGGGCAGCAGGAAGCCAGGGCACCCCTTGCCTGCCTTCCCACTGCAGCTGAGCCTGCCCCCCAGCTTCTGTGGCCTGATGGGGCTCTGATGGGGCCACGAAGACCGTTCTCGCCCACGCCTGGGACAAGACGCTCCTCTGCAAGGTGGATTCCTTCATTACTTGGAAAATTTTCTTTATCTTTTAATATATAATATATTCAAAAGCATTTATCTTTAAGGTATATGCCATCATAATAAAACAAACTCCCTGAAGCTACCACCCAACCCAAGAGCTAGAGTGGCGGCAATACCTGTCCACTGGTGGGCTCCTCCCCTTCCCACTTCCCTGCCAGAAGGAATCACTGTCCTAAATTTTGTGCTTATCAGTCCTTTGACCTTTTAAAAAAATATATAGTTTTAATCATATACAGTAGGGTGGATTTCCAACCTCAGACCCTGAGCTCCCCAGCCCTGGGCCCTCACACAAGAGGCTCATAAGGCAAGTTTAAGGGAAGGAGGAAGCGGTGGGGGGGGGGGGCATATAAGCACAAGAAGAAAAGGAGAAAGACTGAGGAGAGGAAGAGACTGGACAGCAGGGGAAGGAGAGAGAAAAGGGCAAAGGGCGGTTGCAGACAGGAGGGAGGTGCGGGCTGGGCTGGTGCCCTGGGTGGGGTGTGGGGGGTGGGGGAAGTCCTTACCTCTTGCTGTGCAGGGGCTGGGACTCCCGGAAGGGGACCATGGGGGTCTGCTTCGGGGGCCGGCTCAGGGACTGGGCGTGCCCGGGGGTGGCAGGAGCAGCCCACTTGGAGGCTGGGAGAGAGTTGTGGGACGCGGGCCCGCTCCACTGCCAGGGAGCATTGCTGCGATAAGGGGGCCGGCCCCCCGCGACCAGGCTCTCCAGCTCCGTCTTGGGCTCCGAGGTATTCATGTCATAGGTCTCTGGCCACCCCCTGGGAAGAAAAACTGCGTTACTCAGACAGGCCCCGGCCCACCAGCGCGCACACCTGCTGAGCATCGCAGCAGCACGGGCTGGGCTTTCCCACCCAATCTGAACGGACACGGCCTATTTTAAAGGCCCAGTAGGTACCCTTTAAACTGGTCTGACATGTAGCAGCTTGGAGGCCTCAACTGGGACAGGGCCCAACAATGTGGCTCCAACGCTTGGCGCTCTCTGCCTCATCTCCTCTCCCCTCCTCTTCCTCTCTCCTCGTCTCCCTTCCTCTCCCTTCTCCCTGACCCAGGCCTTGGGTCAGCCAGTGTCCTCTATGGGCTGGCTCGGCCCCCCCTTGGTGGTTCTTGGGGCCAGGAAGGCGGATGCCCTCAGAATCAAAGGACAGTATCTGCCTTGTTCCAAAGAAGCTCAAAGGCAGCTGGAAGAGGAGCAGGTGACCTACTTTGCAAGGTGGTTAAAAAAAAAAAAAAAAAAGCCACGAAATCCAGAACCTTGAAATAGATGCAGAACGGCCCGTGAATTCCCCCAGACCAGGCTGCCACACATGCACCGCAGCGTTCCTGGCTCTAGGTAGGGAGATCCACAGGCTGGGTTGGCATCTTCACCACTGCTGCAGTGCAGCACGGGAGGGGGCTCTGAGCCCGAGGAGGGGGCCGTGCTCACAAAATCCACCTCCTAGCAGCTGTGGGAGCTGAACTCAGAGGAGCCCTTGGCCTAGAAGTTCTCCTGCCCACACTGAGCCGATCCTCTGTGGTTCTCCTGAGTCCCCTGGAGCCTGGGGAACTTTCAGGGCATCCAGCAAAAGATCTGGTGGACTTGGTGGCTGGGAGCCTGTGGGCCCAGGTCATGTCTGCTAAGGAGTCATTAAAAGGTGACCTGAAGATGTGCTCTGGCACCTGGGCCAGACACACAGCGCCGCTCAGTAGCACTAGAGTCGGAGCTGAGCTGACGTTCAGCAGCTCCTTCCAGCAGCCTCTCTGGATTAGCAGGTGCCCATGCCTCACAAGGTACCAGGTGAGGAATGACAGCATACAAATGTCTACCAGAACCCACAGATACGCCAGGCCTGAGCAGAGGTGGAGGGGGTACCATCATGGCCCCAGGCAGTGCACACCTGCTACTCCTGCCTGCTCAGCTTCTACACCCCTTCTCCTGAGAACAGGTCTGTGTGCTCTAGGTGGGGCTGACCCCACTTCTTGGCTCCAGGTATGAGCATGTGACCCAGGCCTGCTGGGCAGAAACTCTTCTCTCTCTGGACACAATGACAGGCACAGGATTGTCATGTGCCCCAAGCTGAGCCAATCAGAGGCAGTGAGCATCAGCTCTGGAACTACCGGGGGAGAGATCTATTTCCCTGGGCTGCTGAGCTGGGGAGACCTAAGCTGGAGCTGTGAGGAGGGAGAGGTCATCTTTGTCCCCGTGAAGTGGGAGATGGCTTGAGAATGACAGCAACGCACCAAAGGAGACAGGTGATAAAGATTCCTGATGAAGATGTCCCTGCATAAAGCCACACTTAAATCTTGCCCCATCTCCTAGTCTTATCAGGTGCATTCGCTAGTAAAGTCTCTCTTTTGCTTCACCTCTGTTGCTGGTAACCAGAATTCTAATCAGTAGATACACTGAAGAGAGAAGTAAATCGAGGCACAGAGAAGTTAAGTAACCTATCCAAGGTCACACAGCCAGTAAGAGGTGGAAACTGGATTTATCTATGTATCTATGTACCTATGTAGGTACCCATGTATGTATGTATGTATGTATCTATCTATCTATTCTTTTTTCTTTTTTTGGCCATGCCACACGGCTTGTGGTATCTTAGTTCCCCAACCAGGGATAGAACCCACACTCTTGGCAGTGAAAGTGCGTTGTCCTAACCACTGGACTGCAAGGGAATTCCCGGAAACTGGATAGTAAGCTGACTTGAAAGCCCACAGCTTTAACCACCATATACACTGGCCCACTGAACAGTGGTTTGGGAACCAGTGAGTAGATTTTTTGGGTCCCTTCTGCCCCAGTTACTGACAGCTTCATCTTTGGTCAAGAGTCCCTGGGCATGACGTCAAAGAGGGAAACAGTCATCTTGAAGGCAGCACAGAGTGATGGAGAGCCAGGGCTCTGAGGCCAGACGGCTGGTTCAGATCCCAGCTCTGCCACTTATGGCCTGTGTGGCCTTGGGTGAGGGATTTTCCTTCTCAGAGCTTCAGTTTCCTAATCTGTAAGATGGCTGCGAGCATTAGCAGAAAGTCTGGCGCGTGCCAACTGCTTAACAAACAGGAGCTCTTGCCGTTGTCGCCTTCTCCAGCCGATTCTGTGGACTGTCTACCTGTCATTCCCACATGCTCAGAAGCGAAAGTCTCCCTTCCGCCTTCTGAAGTCCAACCACACCCACCTGGGGGCTCTGGAACAAATTCCTTCCCAGTGATCTGAGATCCGTCAGCATCTAAATTACCCTGAGCGCTCAGTAAAGGAACACAGATTCCTGGGCCCCATCTCAGCCCCTCTGAATCAGAGTCCTCTTTGAGGTGGGGCCCAGGAAGCTGCATTTTACCAAGCTGCCAGGGATGATGCTGACATGAGAAAAAGTTTACGAAGCCCATTTCACTGATTTAGTCTTTGAATTGTTTTTAAAAATTAAAGTGGTATAAAAGGGCATCCCTTTCCCCGTCTCCGTCCCCCAGTCACACCCACCAGAAGCACCCACAGCTGCCAGGTTTTTACATATTCTTACAGAAATAGCCTATGCACATACGTAAACATGATTTAAAACAGAAATAAAAAGAATATTACACTTAACTCCAGATCCCATCTTGCTTTTTTTTATTCTTCCCAATTAACGACATTTCTCACCAGGCCCTCTCAGCACAAAGAGACTCACTGCATTTTCTTTATAAACAATCCATTACTATTCCATCACGTGGATGACCTGGGATCTACTCAGCCAATCCCCTGCGGCTGGATATTGAGGTTTCTTCTAGTCTTTTGCTTGCCCAACAACGCTGCCCTCAGCTACGTGCGGGAGACATCTGAGAGCGGATGCCCCTGGTTTGCAGACCACTTTTCCTCTCTGCCTCCTTGTCCTTGATTCCTGACAGCCTAGTTTCTGGGGGCCATGGGGATTCCTTTCTTATCTCTACTACTCACTCACTTGTGGGGTTTCAATTTCCCTTCTCAAGCAGGAGTTTCTACCCCCTCCCCCTTCAGACGTCTTAAGTACAACTGACGAGGACAAAAGCAGCCCAGGTCGCCTTCCCCATCAGGCAGCGAGAGACAGCAAGATGAGAACATCCCTCTTGAGCCTGTGCAAGCACCCAAGGTCACGACGACACACCTCACTGGGGGCTCCGGAATGCCCTCCCGGCTACCTGGCCCAGGCTGGCAATGGCCCAGCAGGGCAGGGCTCACTTGAGAACCCCAGCCTTGCGGCCTGGGGGATGTGAGGATGATCCCCTGTATTCTGTTCAGTGTCTGAAGAACATGGGGTCCAGACACACGCCATACAGAGCCTGGCTGGAGGCAGGGAGAACCCTCTGCTCCTCCTGGTGTGTTTCCCCTCAGAGCTTATCGTGACATTTGAGCCTGGAGGCCAGGGCTGCAGCAAGAGGCTGGAGGGACCCCAGCGCTGGGGTTATCAGCTCTGCAAATGAGGCCAGCCAGACGCCTCTGCATTTGAAGAACAACAAAAACCACGCAAGTCCCAACCCACACCCGCCCCTGTAAGCAGGAGATCCTGTTTCGGTGGCCGCCTTGTAAAGGGAGCAGGATGATAGTTTTTCTCCTAAATAGGGCAGGGAGCGGAACCCGTCTGGCCACACCCTCCCGGCCCCATCTCCCCAGAGTTGGAGAAGGGAGCCTGCAGACATTTCCTTTTGCTTCAGCTGGTCCCTACCTGTGGGTCCAAGGACGCCTTTGCAGCCTCTGGCGCTCGCAAGTTTTGAAGGCAGGGTATCTCGTGCGTGTGTGTGTGTGTGTGTGTGTGTGTGCGTGTGTGTGTGTGTGCTCGCCTGTGGGGTTACCTCAGCTTGACTTGCCCCTGCAGAGCGCGGAGCAGGTGTGGCCAGGCCTCGGCTCCGTGCAGGGGTGGAGGCGGCCCCGGAAGAGGGCTGGGAAGAGGGGATGCCTGGGGCCTGGCCGAAGTCCCGAGGCTGAGGGGCTGGGGTGCGGGTGGCTAAGCCCTTGGTTGCAGCAGGGTTTAAGCCTGCCCAGACCACCCCCGACCAAGGTCAGAGCAACAAGACTCAAGAAGGTGGGGCTGGTGCAACCAGAACGCACACGCCCACAGCTCGCAACCGCTTTCAGAGGCAGCTGAGGACCTGGACACGGAAGCTGGACTGAGTTTTGCTCGCCACTCAGTAGCCGTACAGCTCTGCACAAGACACTGGGCCACTCTGGGCGTCAGTTTTCTCACTGGTAAAGCGGGGATCACACCAGCCCTGCGAGGTCATGTATATAAGCACTCAGTGTCACCTCATCTCGTGCCTTTCTCGTGGCTCACTCAGCTCCAGCCACATGACCCTCTTTCTGGCCCATCAACAAGCCAAGGGCCTCTGTCCTCACCTTTGTGATGGCTACTCCCTGCCCGCAAGGCCCCTCTCCTGGCTCCTTCTCGTCTTCAGGCCTTCCCTGACCCCCTCATCCAATGTCGGGTCACGCCCTTCATGCGCCTCACACCCAGGATCTCATAGCTGGTGTCTTCAGAGCGCCTCCTACAGGCCAAGTCCTGTTCCATGTGCTCTGCAGGCCTTACCTCCCCCGAACTCACAACCACCTCTAGTGAAAGATCTATTCTTGTCCCTATTTTACAAATGAGGAAACAGGCAGAGAGTGGTGAGGCCACCTGCCCAGGGTCACAGTTAATAAGAGGAGGAGCTTGGATTCAAACGTAGGCAAGCTCCCTGCAGAGCCTGCCTTCCTACTATGCTCAGCTGCCTCCCCCTTTGGCTATATGAACCATCTTACTTGCTTACTTGTTTATTGTTTGTCTCCCCCGATCCATTCAGCAGGGTTGTGAGGGCCCAGGCCTTGACTGTCCTCTGTGCAGCTATGTTTCCGGCACTTGGAATATAGTGATTCTAGAGAGAATCACTGTCTCCAGACCCCTCTGGAGGTTGCGAGGGTACCAACTCATTATCCTAAGAACTGCATCTATCCTGCCTTCCCTGTACAAATTATACCTCAGAAGAATCATATAGTTGCTGAAGGATAGTTCTTTTTAGAAGAATTCCAGGGATGTCCCTGGCAGTCCAGTGGTTAAGACTCTGGGCTTCCAACGCAGGGGGCACAGGTTCGATCCGTGGTCGGGGAACTAAGATCCCGCATATTGCAGGACGGCCAAAAAATAAAATAAAAATTAAAAAAAAAAAAGGGAAGAATTCCAGCCAATAAATAACACAGGAATGACAGAAATGAGGACATCACTTCAATGTGCCCTGTAATGACATAGCGGATCCAGGCAATGATCACGAATGGCTGCTGAGAGCTGAAGGGAAACGTATGGTCACAGGTCAGGTTGCCACCATCTGAACCCTCTGAGCGCCCTTAGTATCACTCACACAGGGACAACCAGACATTTGATGCCTCCTAATGACATAGGGGATCCAGGCAATGATCACGAATGGCTGCTGACAGCTGAAGGGAAACGTATGGTCAAGGGTCAGGTTGCCACCATCTGAACCCTCTGAGCGCCCTTAGTATCACTCACACAGGGACAACCGGACATTTGATGCCTCCTAATGGATGCACACCTGGGAAGTGCCGTTACCAAAAGAAATTCAATCAGAATCTGATCAAGCTTCTATGCCGAACTTCAGTTTATAGGAAATACACATGCTAGAAAAACAGGTTAAAGGACACCAGAGGGGTGGTGTCCAAGCAGCTAAATCCAGGACACGGGAAATTCTAAAGGACAAGTGAGCTGGTTTCCTCCCAAAGTAAGTTGTAAGAAAAAAATAAGAGGGAGGGGAAACTCACAGATGAGAAGAGCCTGAAGAGGCACATCAACCAAATGCCACTGTTTTTAAAAAATATCTCTCTGATACAAAAGAAGTTAAAGATAGACTGGGCAGTTGATGCTGACTTTCTGCTAAAATTTTTAAGTGTAATAATAATTTTTTAAAGGTCCTGACTGGGTAGAGATACATTCCAAGGAGTTGGGATTGCTTCAAATAATCCAAGGTGGGGAGGTATGGAATTAAAAAAAAACAAAAACTGGGACTTCCCTGGTGGCACAGTGGATACGACTCCATGCTCCCAATGCAGGGGGCCCAGATTCGATCCCTGGTCAGGGAACTAGATCCCACATGCATGCTGTAACTAAGAGTTTGCATGCCACAAGTGAGGAGCTGGCAAACCACAACTAAAGAGCCCATGTGCTGCAACTAAGGAGCCGATGAGCTGCAACTAAGGAGCCCACCTGCTGCAACTAACACCCAGCGTAACCAAATAAATAAATAAATAATTAAAAACAAACAAAAAACAAAACAAGAACTGGCCACATGTTAATAAATGTTGAAACAAGGGGCTCAGCATACTTTTCATATGTTTGAAATGTTCCATTAAAACAAAACAAAAGAAAACAAAATGAAAAGAAACAAACACTGCACTGGCTTCCTAGTGAACAAAACCCAAGCTCATCACCATGTCCAGAAAGGCCCCCCAGTCTGTCCGTCTCTCCCATCTCGCAGCCTTGCTCTCTGTGCTCCAGCCACACCAGCCTCCCTGTGCTGCAGGAACGCACCACACACACTGACACTTTGGAGACCCTGTCCTGGCTTGTTCCTGTCTCGGACCCGCTAGCCCGGAAAACTACATGGTGGCCTCCACCCGGGAGCCTTCCCTGACCACCCCGTAAGCCGCTCTCCCGCCACGCTGCAAACCCTTCAATGACCCCACTTTCTCTTCTCAGACCTCATCACTGCCAGGTCCTGTATTATACATCTATTTGATGATTGCCTGTCCTTCCCTCAGGACACAAACTCCAAGGGAACAGGCGCTTTATTTTGTTCACCTGTGCCCGATTAGGCAGCACCAGCCCTGGGAGTCCCGGGCTGTATCCTGAGCACTTCAAATGGAGCGTGCACACAGTAGGGGCTCAATACATATGTGCTGAACAAGTGAGTGAAGTGCCATGTGCCCTCAGGCAAGGACTTTTAACGCTGTGTGCGACTAAGGAGGTCGCCCGTCTCACAGGGCTGTTGTGGAGGCTGGATGGGACAGCACGCACGTGGAGAGCTTAGACTGCGACTGGCTTGCAGGAGAGGTTCCACAGATATTAGCTCTGACCCTGTCACCACTATCACTTTTCCCACTGAGGGAGGGCTTCAAGTGCTAGCACCTGGGGAGCTGCCGACCTTTCAGGGTGGACAGACTTACCTCCGGGGCGTGCCGTCGTCGAAAGGCGGGATGATGACCACCTTGACGGTGACGGAGGTGCGCAGCAGGTCGATCATCTGGTCATGGGTCAGCGTGACCACGGCCACCTTGCAGATCTCCACCAGGCGGCTGCCCTGCCGGAGGCCAGCCTGCCAGGCAAACCCGTAGTCCTCCACCTCAGCCACGGTCCCGTCGTACTTCACGTGGAAGCCCAGCTGCCCGAGCCCGTTCCGCCGCAGGGTCATGTCCACCGTCTCCCAGCCATTGGTCATCACCTGCAGGCAACACGTGGGGTCTAGCCTCACAAGCTGCTCGGGGTCAGCTCTTGTGGGAGGCTCCTGGTCAGATTCTGCCCTTTGAGGCCAAAGACCCTGCTGACCCCCGTCTACCCTCCCAGGTGATGTCAGGGTACGGGAGCGCAAACACCCACCTAGTCCCAGTCCGGGGTTCCTGACTTCTGGAGAAACATGGATACCTCACACAGAGGTGGCGGTCATGAGCTGTGATCTCCAAATGCACCCCCCACAACCCCTGCCCCGCTGTTGGTGGTGTCTGGGATTTGTTCTGGCCAATGAAGTGTGAATGGAACCGGCATACTGTCTGGGCTGGGGCATTTCACTGCCAATTCAAGACCCTTTGCAGGCCTTTCCCCTCAGCCACAGCCTCTAGGATTATTCCGGAGAGTGGCTGTTTGGTCAGCTAGGGTCCCGAAGTTAGAATAATGTGGAGCACAGACACCAGCTGAACCTAAGATGGATACGTGGTGGGAGTGACATAAACCTTTGTTATTTGAAGCCACTAATAATGCATCCTGACCGATATGGTGACTGTGACCAGAGTAAAAGCCAGAGAGGCAACAGACCAGAGATCCTGCGACCTTTTCTAGGTTGGGGGCTCGGGCCATATTTTTTACTTCATGACATCATTCTTAGAGGTACAAACCCCTTCCCAATCTCCTTCCCAGACCGTCTCCCATCCTGGAGCTGACCAGACCACACAGGGCCTTGCCTCCAATTTACTCCCTGCTTCATTTGTATGAGACTTTCGTCATGATTACCATAGATATGAGAAGCCACTGAACAGAACCCCTGGTTCTTCAGCATGTCCTTAGGGATTCCCTCCTCTTCCTGGGACAAAAAGATTAACTTAACAAGCCATAGCTATTAAACACGTTACATCAAGATTTGTCTGCCCTATCCTAAAACTGCATTAAGGAAAGAGTTCGTGTAATGGTTCACATTTCCTGTGAGAAGTCATTCCCTGGCTAGAAGGCTACCCGATGTACCTATTAGAGCAGCACAGTAAGAAAGAATTTTATGTCACAAGCCACGCTATGCATTCACACATTTACACACGTATCCATATACACAAAAATATTCCTTGCAATCCACACTGACATTCCCGAGTGTGGGTAGCGAGAAATGAGTTTGGATGGCAAAGGACTTACCTGAAAATGTAAACACACTTGTTCCTGGTCTGGACAGTGCGAATTTGGGAAGTGAGGAAACATGTAAAACTGGAACAAAGCTCCATGAAACCAAGTCCTTCCCCACTGGGATCCACTTGGGTACGTTTCAATCTTTTCTACCCTATCTTTGAGAATTGTTGATTGAGACCCAGTAATTGATTTCATAACCCAACTTGTTTACATGACAACAAGGAGTTACTGTTAATTTTTTATGTATGATAATGACAAAATAGTTATTTTTACAGAGTCCATATGTTTTAGAGATAAATATTGAGATGTTTACCGATGAAATGATAGGATGTCTAGGATTTGTTTCAAAATAATCAGGGGAAGAGAAGGGAGGGAAGGGAAAAACAAGACGGGCCACGGGCTGATAACTATGGAAACTGGTGATGGAGCTACAAGTTCACTATGTGAGTCTCTTTACTTTTCTGTATGTTTGAAAATTTCCACGATTAACAAGTATAAAAAAGTTGGTTGGAAAGGAAAGTCTACTGTTCAATGCCTCAAAAGAGAAAGTTGTGAGTGGCTCCATCCTAGACCACTACTTCTGCTTTGGGAGTCAAAATTCTTCTTCCCTTTGAAGCCGTCACCCTTGTGTCTGAAGAATTTGGCTGTGGGTGATTCACAGGAGAGTCCTGTGTGTCCGTGCCTGTGCCCGATTAGGCAGCACCAGCCCTGGGAGTCCCGGGCTGTTCCGAGAGCCACCCCCCGCAGAGGCCCCGACGGCTCAGGCACTGCTGTGCAGGACTGCTAAGTGCCTTCCACTCTCCATCCTCCCCTTCTTCCTTTGAGTAATGAGACTCCCCTGCCCACCGCAAATCAAGAGTTTTGATGGGTGCATGGCCAACTGGTTGGGGACCACATTTCTCAGCTTCCCTTGCAGCTGGGTGTGGACATGACTTGGTTTTGGGCAACAGTGATGGAACGGTGTTTTTAAAAATAAAATTGTTTGTCCTCCACGCTCACGCTTTCTCCCTTCCTGCAGACAGGAACATGGATATGGAGTGACTCCACGTTGACCATGCTGAAAAGTACAATATCGAAGGGAAAGAAGGAGCCACAGGAGGAAGGGACGTGAGTCCCTGAGCTGTCTCTGCCAGCTTTGAGCAGCCTGAGCGCTAACTACAAAAGAAATAAACTCCCATCTTATTTCAGCCACTGGATTTCTCAGTCTCTCTCTCTCTTTCTTTTAGCAGCTCAGCCTGTAACGACCCAGTATGGCTGCTTTGGCTCATTTTGGGTGGGGGAGAGAGAGCCAGTAGGGGAACTCGGGCTGCTCTGGCTTAGTGTCCTGAAACTTCTGTGCCATTTGCTTTTGTTAACAACCCGAAGGCAGCCCCACCCAAAGAAGAACACCATTCCTGATGTTCACAAGGTTCCAGAAAGGCTCCATGGCACACGGAACACCTTATGAGACCAAACAATCAGTTCAGAGGAACCTCTGCTGTGTCATGCGGCCACCCTACCCCCTTTAAAGCTAATTTTCTTGGGGACCGATATTTGTGTGCCAGGCATTGGACACACAAGTCCTTTCAATGCCCAATTTCTCTAATATCTCACTTATGACGTACATACAATAATTTGCTTGTTTTACAGCTGGGGAATCTGAGGCATGTCAGTTGCCCAAGGTCATAAAGCAGATCTGACTCCTTAACTCTATCTTTTAGCCCCTGTGCTGTTTTCCCTGCTGCTATGCTGCTTCCCCTGCCTTTTTTTTTTCTCTCTTTTATTTATTTTCCCCCTCATTCTTCACCAGGATGATTCCTACTTACTGCTCTAGTCTCAGTTTAAGTCATTTCCTCAGGGAAGCCTCGCTCCACCCCGGGCCAAGGCTCACAAGCTGGGGTGCTTGGTGGGTAATGGGAGATGCAGGCTGGTGAGAACCATGGTCAAACGGTGCACTCATGCCCTGTGTAAAGGGGGCACCCAACACCCTGCTTCAGCTGACCCCTGACCAGTATAAACATAGGCCCTGGATAGCCAGATCCCCCAGTTTTTCAAGAGAAGCCAGAAAGCTAGGTTCATATGAAATCTTCGGAATGTTAAGCATTGGTAACTAATTAAATATGTCTGGGGGCTGCATCCCATCTGTGGGTTTGAGACCGCCCACCATGATACGTTCCCCTGGCATCCTCAACACTCTGCCTTTTAGCATCTTGGCACTTGTGATTCCTGTTCAGTGTCTGCCTCAGACGGGAGCCTGGGCCCACCAAGGTCACTGCTGAGTCCCAGCACTGCCCGGCCCAGCGCCCGGCACATAATAAAACCTGTCGACTTAACAAACAAAGGATGTCTGAATCCCAGCTGTGCTGGGGGAGGGTGTGGACCCCTCACCCTGGAGGACTTCACAAAGAAGACACACCTTGGGAGCCATTTAAGATGGGCCTGTCCCTTCACAGAAGATGGCTTATGTCATCACTTCCTGGCTGCCCGGTTTCTCAGCGGGCTTTGGGGCATTGAGATTGTGAGGGGAGCTGTGGAAATGTGCTCTAAAAGCACTGCACCAACAGTAGGCACGGGGGTGGGCGTGGGACAGAGAGGATGTGGGTAAAACATGTAGCCTGGCACAGTGCCTGGCACGGTCACTGCTCAAGAAATGCAAGCTGCTGTCAGGATTTTGGGAGGAAGACCTCTCATGTTTAAGAACCCTTAACTCACTCTGGGCCCTGGGCAAGTCGCTTTACCTCTCTGGGCCTCAGCTTCCTCATCTGTGAATCGGGGGTGATAACAGTGTCTCCCTCACTGGGCTTTTGGGAAGAAGAAATGCAAGGTTGTGCAAGGCTGCAGGCAGTCAGACAGTCAGCCCCCCATGAATGGCCACTTTTGCTATTACTACAGGGTAGCACGCATGCGAGCATTCAGTCCACAGTCACTGAGTGCCTACTGCACACCAGACGCTGGCCTAGGTGCTGAGGATACAGCGGCAAACAACAAATTCGTAAAAATACACGTCAGATGGTGGTAGGTGCTATCGAGAAAATTAAAGCAGGGAAAGTGGGTGGAACAAGCTCAGGGCCAAGTTGGGGAGGGGAGTTTGCAATTTTGGATAATGAGGCCTCACTGACAGATGACATCTGACTAAAGGCATATAGAAGGGGAGGGAGCCATGTGGGGATGAGGGAAAGTGTTCCAGCAAGAGCGCACAGGCAGTGCAAAGGCTCTGAGGCTGGATGCCTGATGAGCACACTCTGGAAACAGCAGAGGTCTGTGCCTGGAGCAGGGAGAGCAAGGGGGGACAAGATCAGAGAGGCTGACAGAGAGGCCATGCAGGGCCTCATGGGCCACTGTAAGGAATTGGGCTTTTACCCAGAGTGAGCTGAGGGGTTTGAGCAGAGCAGTGACATGATCGGATCCCTCTGATGACCTTACTGAGAAGAGACCACAGGGAAGCAAGTGTTGACGCAAAGGAGACCAGCGAGGAGGCTACCGGATAGGCCAGGAGGGGCTATGGAAGGGGGAGAAGTAGGGTAGCCTGCCTATTGGAGACGGAGCTGACAGATTGGATGTGGGTGTGAGAGAAAGGGGAGTGAGGCTGATGGCGAGGCCTCTGATCCCACAAATGCACTCATTTGGGCTTGTCCTCTGCTGAGACAGGAGAACCCTGGGAGGCATGGGGAAGGAAACTAGGAGCTTGCTCTTAGACATGTTAAGTTTCAAGGTCAAGTGGAGATGCCAAGTAAGCAGTTAGTTATCAGCCTCAAGTCTAGGCACAAACAGGTTTTGGAGTCAGAAAAATCTGGATTCAGATCCCAGTCTGCCACCTACTGTATGACCTTCTGTGAGTATCTATACCTCTCTGAACCTTGCATTTCTCATCTGTCAAGTGGGGATAAAAACAGTGCCTACATTCCACGGGGTGGGTGAAGAACTGTGAGGTCATGCACATAAATGGCTCATTAGCACAGAGTCAGGGTTCAGTCATCTCATTCAACTAACCAACTAATCAGCATTTACTGACCACCTACTATGTGCCACCTCTGATCTGTGCATATGAGATAAGCAAGTGAGCAAAACAGTCAGAGGCCCTCATTCACGGACCTCCCATCCTAATGGGAAATCTACATACAAGCTACCACAGTGTGGTAGTCTAAGGCGGGGCATGAATTTTGGAGTCAGGGAAGCTGAGAGCAGGGCTTTACCAATCCAACTGAACTCAAAGAGCAAGTGCAAAGACCTAGAAGGGTGAGGACAGCCAGCTGTCACAGTGGCCTCTGGAGGTCACGGCCTCCCAAGTCAGGCCAGCTTGCCTGGGCCACATAACTCATCCAATCCTTAAAACTTTTACATGATGTAGGATGATTACTGTTCCCATTTTTCAGATGGGGAAACTGAGTCACCCAGCGGTTAAGTAACAGGGTGAGGTTACACAGCTGGTAAGTGGCAGTGCCGGGAGTTGAAACCAGGCCCTCCGATTCAAGAACCTGTGTTGTTAACTCCCGTGATACACTGCCTTCTCTATTCCACGCATGACATGCCATTCTGCTAAACCCACTGAGAGCCAATCACCGACCACAGCATTCCTTCACACAGGGCTCAGATGTGGCCTTAGTACTTCTTAGCCCAATGCTTCAAACAGCCATTACCAACTAAGCTGTCAGCTGACTTGAAACCAATCTGCTATCCTTGGTTTGGCAACAGTCCGAGCCTGAGCTACCGAGAGCTTAGGGTTAAGATTTTTATCCAGACTGTGAGTCTTTGTTTTTTAACAGGAGATGTTAAACCACTCACGTTTATTGTGATTACTAATGTGGAATTATTCCTGCCATACAATTTTCTGTTTGTTTTGTTTCTTTTATTATGCTTTTGTATACTCCCCACCGCAACATCCTGTTTCTGTCCTATATTTTAATGGTCTGGAAGCCTTTCATTCTGTTTTAATTCTTCTGGAAAGTATCCTTACATTTTTAACATGAGTTTAAACTTATCTTTCCTATCAACATCTTGAGTGAGTAAATATGCCTTTTGTCCTCCCAAGGTGATGGCACGGAGAGCCTCAGACACCTTCCCCAGAAAGAACCCAGGCTGTGGGACCCACTAGACCCCTGGTGTGTAAGTGACAATTCTGATTCTCTTGGGGCCGATGAGTGTCCTGGCCTAACTGACTGGGCTCAGGGAGGCATTTTAGTGGTTCCTAAGGCCTCTGCCAGACCACAGAACTGCTGCACCCTTGAGAAGCTCTCTCCCTTACCTTCAGCCTCTGGACAATTTCCCTTATGTCCTCCACAGAACCCTCAGAGGCCTTTAGGAAGATGTGGTCCCCTCGCCCGTAGAAGATTTTGAGCGTCGAGGAGTCTGGGGTCCAGCCGATGACATCCCCGCAGTAGCAGTTGAACACCACCTCCTTGGTGCGTAGATCCAGGAGCACCACAAACTCGTTGGAAATTCCCAAAATGCAGTCGATTTCTACCCCCTGGGCGAAGTCCTCAGCCGCCACCCTCCAGGCGATGGCCCCGGCGCTGTGCTGCTCAGCGCCTGCCCGGGCTTTTGTCTTCTCCTTCTTCTTGGACGTCAGGGAGATGAGGTTGAATTTGCCGGTGGAGTCAATGGGTGTGTTGGAGACACAGTTTTCAGCCAGGTCCTTGAGGTACTCCTGGCGGGTCCTGGTGGCCATGGTGTGGAACTTGTCGGACTTATGCGCGGCATTCTCAGCATTAATCACCTTGGCCAGCAAGAAGTCTCTGAAGACATCAGATTTGCGGAATGTGGTTCCACTGGGGATGGGGGGTCCGAAAGGAGGAGCGTCTTTGGATCGGGTCACAGCCATACTGAGGAGGGAGAAATTATTTAGATGGTAGAAAGATAGGCACTTGAGAGTTCCTTTAGAAAGACAATACATGACCAGAAGGAGGAGTTTCCTTTCTAAGAACGGAAGTCTACGTCTAACTAGTAAGTTGCCAGCCAACTAGAATGGAAACTGGAGAAAGTCTTAGGGCACATGCATGCATTTTTACTTCCTATACAACAGATGTTAGAACATCCACTGATATTCAAAGGATAATTTTCCTAGTATTGTTCAATTTAAGTTAATCTTGTTTTACATACATACAGGCTTGCGGTAAATTATAGTTTGGCAAAAATTCACCCCTCCTTCTCTACCTTTGTGGGCAGGTACATCCCCACCCCATTGATCCTGAGCCTGGTCATGTGACTTGATTTGGCCAATGGCTTTTGAGCAAAGGCACAAATGTGTGTGCGGGCCAGGCTTGCCTCCTATGCACCTGCCCTCGCCATGAGGTGAACATGCCCTGGGGCCTACTGGTCCAGGAGGATGAGGACACCTGGAGCAGACCTGCAGCCAGGGCCAGCCAGACCTCAGCTGACCTGCAGATGTGTGAGCCAAGAAAAAATGATATGTTTGTGAGCCACTGAGCTTCAGGGTGGTTTGTTAAGCAGCATTATTGTAGGAACACCTGACTGATATGGAACATTCTGTTATTTACTTCTTTCAGACACTTGTGTAAGACTAACACGCTTTGTAAATCATCTCTACAAAGGGTGTTCTGAAAATTCATTGTATGGGGAAGTTAGGATGGGGCTCTTCCTACTTCAGTTTTGACTGAGATGCTATTATGATAGAAATCAGATAGCAACTGAGTGAGAAAGTAAAAAGGAAATGATCTAAAACCTGTTCCCCCAAATAACCTTCTCACCCACTATGCAAATTAGAGAGGGAGGATCTCATTGGGCGGAAAATCTTTGGAGAAAGTGGCCCCATGAATAGGGGCCGTCCTAGGTGACCCTTATATTTGGGAGGAGACCTGGGTCTGCTCCTGCCTGGGAGATGTAGAAGGTGGGCAGGGAGCCCCCGCAGAGCCCAGAGAGCACGCAGCCAGCTGTGACCAGAGCCCCAGTGACACTTCCCTGTCTCCCGTTTTCTCCTTGTGCTCCAACCCTGGACAGGTCAGAAACTGGCAGTGAGCAGGCCTGGGGGAGGGGAAGTGCAAGGCGGAAAAACAGACTCCCCAGCCACCGAGGTTCCTAGGCAGAGGCAATCCTGAGCTGGGAGGCAGGAGATTTGCTGATAAGTCAAGTTTAGACTTGATGAACCTTGTTTGTGACATTCTAATGACCAAATCGAGACTCAGTGGCTACAAGTTCGACGATTTCTAGTATCAGGCAGAAAGGCTATAGCACCTGCCAGAGTGAACACCCAGGGGGCAGGGGAAGACAACTCTCACGGAAAGACATTTAAAGGGGCTCCAGAGACACCATGAGTTATGCTGTTTACATAATGACGATTAAAAAACAGTATGAGGTGCTGAAAATGAGGTTTTTCTTAGAGAGTACTGCATTCACTTTCTATAAAAATGTCAGCTTGTGATTACGGTGTTGGGAGAGATTTCATACCGTAAGACAATTTTTAAAATAATGAGATTCTTCATTAAAACCTGTTTTGTGAAACCCAACCACAATGAAAGGCTTGTTCAGGTTTCGACTCCCAAGCCCCCACCCAACTTGACACGGGGACAGGGTGACATTCATGCATTTGTTTGACCAGCGCTTCTGGGACGCCCCCCCTCTTGGGCCCTGGGGATTTAGTGTTCTGGGAGGGCCGCTGTGAGGAAGAGAAATTATGCTGGGATCTGCAGCTGAGTAGGAGACAGAGGAAGAGCTGAGGGGAGGGCCGTGCAGGCAGTGGGCATGGGAGGAACAAGGCCCGACAGGAAACAGCACGCGCAGGGCGAGGTGAGGCCGGGGTGCCCAGAGCCCAGGCAGTGAAGGGTGGAAGGCTGATGAGGTCACCAGGGACCAGGCTAGGCCATGCCTTGATGGTGAGTTGGCGCTTTTCACCTTGAAACAAGCAACCATTTTACCATCTGGGCTGGCTATTCACCGCCTGTGCCCCCAGATGCAGTCTCTACCATTTCCTGTCCTGGAAGGTGGGTTTCTACAGGCTGTGCGACCTTCGCTGGGTTCCCCTGGCCAGGCTACGGGAAGGGGAGAGGAGAGAGGGTGGAGTACTTATTTCTCCTCACTGCCTCCCTGCTGGGCTCGGATGGTGGCAGTGGCTGTAGTCCTGGGCCCTTTACTCAACAGCCACAGCTCCTGCTGCGCAGCCCCTCTCCCAAAGCCATAGTTCTCCCTAGTTTCCAGAAACTTCTCCCATCTCCTTCTGACCTCATCCCTGGGGGTGGGGTAATGGCTCCCTGCTGTTGCTGGTCCCTGGATGTCTCACTTTCCTGTATTGGTTCCTTTAACATACCCACACCTATTAGTCTGTTCATTAATCCCTCAGTTAAAACCCAGAGTGGGGGGCACCTGCTTCTTGCGGGTCCCTGATGAATGCATGTGCCAGGCTGACAATCTGCAAGGATCACCGTGGCTGCCCCACGAAGAAAGGGATGGACGGGACCAGAGAATGTGCAGGAGACCACGGAGAGAGCTACTGCAGACCCAGGTGGGTCAGGCCAGACCCCTTGCTCTCCACCTCCACAGTTCACTGGCCAGTGAAACCTTCTCTACATCCCGGGAATGTGTGTGGGCAGGTGCCACCCACCTGGGCTCAGCTGATGCCCCAGAGCCGGCACAGGTGTTCAATACTGATTAAAGTAATGATTTAAACTTGAACAGACAGACCAAGAAGAAACAGATTCCTACCAATGTGTAGGTTGGACAGAAAAAGGCATTTCCCGGTGGAGAGGTTCTTCAAAGGCCACACAAACCAGGCAGCTTTTCTTCTGTGGGAAAGCCTGTGGGCGTGGCCTTGCCTCCAGGCAGGGGGATGGATAAGACAACCTCGCCAGTCTCTCTACTCTAATTAAAGCCGTGTTCAGACTGTGCTTTACAGATGTGAATGGCTCTGCAGCTTCTTCACTCAGGACGTGGCTGCTTAGAGTGACAGATTTGGGCTCTTCCCATAGTCCTGATTCATGATTTTAAGAATTATGAAACTGCAAGCTGCCGAAGGTTTCTGGACAATCAGAACAGCTGGTCCCTCACTTCCCCAGCAGGAGGGATGGGGTTTCCCCAGCCCACAGGCTGCAGGGATGCTGGTGCGCTATGCAGAAAGTACGCACTTGAAGCGAGCGGGAAAGGGCGGCACCTCCTTATGCAGCCAGGAGATGGTGCGACCACCAGGTCACCTGTAGCTGTAGCTGTAGCTACAGTATTTCTAGAACACTCACAACTATTTATTCAACAACTATCTTCTCAAGGCCTACAATGTTTGGGCCAGGCACGTGTCTAGTTGGCAAAGGCGTCTTTGGGGTCCTCTACATGGCAAGCGCCGGGCCAGCACAGATGTATGAAGGTGAGTATGACGTGGGCTTACCCTCGAGGGAGGCGAGAGTCACATCGACAGTTTGTTCCTACAGAGTGATGAGTGCTGAGACAGAAACGTGTTTGGGGACACCGGGGGGGTGGGTGGGGACAGGGGAAGGTCTGTCCAGAGAGCAGCTGCGTGTGGGGAAGGAGAGAAGGGGAGGAAAGGGGTTGCGGGAGGGGCAGCTTTGGTTGTATCTCTAACATTTTCTTTCTTCAGAAATAAAGGGAGAGCTGAAGCAAATATGGCAAAATGTTAACATCTGTTAGATTTGGTGGTAGGCACATGGGTGTCTGTTATATTATCCTCTGTACTTTTCAGAACGTTTAAAACATTGCATAATAAAAATATTTTAAATTGAATTGCAAAAAAAACAAGAAACCTTTGTGTGTCAGAAAAAAAGAGATCGTTCTGGAAACCATGTGAAGGCCGGCCTGGAAAGGCAGGAGGTCAGCCGCAGGCTCCTGCGATAACCCAGGTAGGAGAGGGGAGCTCACAGTTAGGAGAACGGGGAGAAGGGCCCACCCAGCAGCCCCCTGCTTCTGATGTGCTACAGGAGGGCTGTCTCCTTCTGTGTCTGTGTGTATGTGTGTGTGAGCTCGAGAACAACTCCATCTTTGCTCACCAGGGCTACCTTTGAGCTGCCGAGGAACATCGACAGCATCTAAGTAACCTCAGGCCCACATGAAGCCTGGAGGTGCAGGCCCTCGTAGCTGCTGCTCTGTCCCGGGAACAAATGGGTGGGGGTGAGGGAGGGGGGCTGCAGGCCTGGGCCTGTGCCGTGTGAAGGCCCTGCCATGCAGTGTACTGGCTCCCAGCGGCCACTGGGCAACACATCCAGCCTGGTGGTCAAACAGCACGTCCTGCATATTGGAATCCACCTCTCTTCTCTCACACATTTGGCCAAGAAGAAACTGGGAGATTCTGGCAATTCCACTGAGACCACCCAGTGTACCTACGCACGTACCCTTTGGCCCAGTAACTCCATGCTTGGGACTTTATCTATCCCAGTTGTGTACTTGGACACGTGTGCAATGACAGTCTAAACTAGGTTATGGGGACTTCCCTGACAGTCCAGTGGTTAGGACTCAGTGCTTTCACTGCTGAGGGCCCGGGTTCAATCCCTGGTTGGGGAACTAAGATCCCACAAGCAGCACAGCACGGCCAAAACACAAAAACAAAAAACAAAAAAACCCCCCACAAAACTAGGTTATGCACTGCAGGGGGGAGTGTAACAGCAGGCGACAGGAAACAACCCAAACACCCATCGATAAGGGATGGGGGGAGATTCTCAGGCATCCATGTGATGGACTAATACACAGTCATAAAGAAGGAAGAGGCACTTTACGGACTGGTGTGCAAAGTTCTCAAAGGCTGTTGAGCGAAGAAATACAGAATGCGGAACAGTGTGTGGGATATGGTACCATGTGTGTTAAAAAGGTGGAAAAGGAATACTTGTAAGCATTTGCCTGTATGGCCCGAAGGTATCAGGATACATGAGAAATAGCTAATAGTAGTTGCCTCTGTGACAGGCAACTAGGTGGTTGGGGGTCAGAGGTAAGAGGCCAGAGAGCTTTCCATTTGTCCTTTGGGGGCCGGCCACGCCCCCGGGTGAGAACTGGTGCTTGGGGAGGACGCTGAATGGGTCTGAGGCTTGTGTCACTTCTTGATCTGCGAACTAAGAGAACCCTCAGCTCTGCCTCCCGACGGGGGCCCCTGCCTGCCCTGTCTCCATCCTTCCATATTCCGATTTTCCTGTGACTCTCAGCCCATGCGCCCTGTGCCCAGGCATAGCTGGTGGTCTTACTCTAGGATGGGTACGTGACCCCAAACAGGTCAATGAGCCTCAATCCTGGGGCTTCTTTTCCTGGGAAAGGAAAGCTCTCTTTTTGCTGGATTTGCAGCTGGGAAGATGTTAAGCTTGGAGCTGCCAGCAAACGAAGCGACAGACAGGGAAGTGGAGCACATGCGGCTAGGCCTGAACGTGTCATTTATGAGAACCAACGTATATAACTGCCTTTTTGAGGTGGGTTTTCTGTCCCTTGCAACCAAAAGATTCCAGGCAAATACAAATCCCTGATGGTTTGCTTATCGAAACTGGGGTGACATGCCCCTTTTCTGGTTAAGAATCACTCTCTCAGAGGGTGTGGGAAGGTGTGAACAGCGCTCCCCTACTGAAGCACAAACAAGAAACGCAGGAGGCAGCCCACCTGGGCCAGCTGTCCCCTCTCTCTCTCTGCCGCGCGCTGCCCGGATGCTGGAAACCAGCTTTGGTGGTCTCCGGTGCACGCAGGGGCGGGGCGTGGGCGCGTACCTGTAGCAGACGCTGTCAGTGCAGGGCTTGTGGACCCGGACGATGATGAAGACGTGCTGGAAGTGGGAGCGGATGTTTTTGGGGGTGAAAGGCAGCGCCCCGGGCTCCTGGAAGATGATCGTCACGATGTCGTTTCCTATGTGCCTCTTCCTTAGTAGCTGGTAAACGGCGGGGAGAGGAAAACGTCATGGTCGGCTCAAGGCTCACGATCCGCCCCGTCACCTCTCTGCCGGCTCCTTCAGTGCCCCCCTCGCTCACTCTGCTCCAGCCACACTGGCCTCCTGCTGCCCCTCAAACACTCCAGAGACATTTCCTCCTCAAGGCCCCTGCCCTGACTCTTCCCGCTGCCTGGAACATTCTTCCCCCAGATGCCCACATGGCTCGCTCCCGCCCTCCCTCCTTCAGGTCTTGTCTGAAACGTCACCCTACCACGAGGCCTTCGCTGACTGTCTTATCCATGATGTCACCCCCTCTGCTTTTCTGCCTTTATTACTTAACACTTGTTGACACTTAGCGTACAGCGGCTTCCCCTCTTCCTTTTGTTTCTTGTCTGTCTTTTCCCACTACAGTGTCAGCTCCATGAGAACAAGGGTTTTTGTCTGCTTTGTTCGCTGCCCACTGCTGTATCCTCAGTGCCTAGAGCAGAGCCTGGCACACAGCAGCTGCTCCAGAAACATCTCTTGGAGAAGAGCATGGGCTGGTAGCTTTCGACTTGCTCAAGGCCATGCTCACAGATGATGGCAGAGTCAGACCCGAGACCGCTGGCAGGGCCCATCCCTGCTGCCGCCCCTTCCCCGGACACCTGAGTTGAGAAGGTTGGGGCAGCGGCTTCAGACCAGCCCACAGGAGCCCTGTCCTTACTCCCCCGCCTGTCACGGTCTCTGAGAAAAACTCTGTCATCTTTGTAGGCGATCATGTACTCACGGCATTTTACTTGTTTGCTGAAATTACATTGTTCTTATTTGTACAAGTTTAGTCTTCATGTAACTGTTAGGAATTCCCATTGGCCACGTGAGGTCCGCAGATGGGAGACACATGTAGCTCTACATGAGGCGGCCCGCGGTGTGAAATCCAGTCACACTGAGTGGCACAACTCACACTGTTGAACTGTTAGCTCTTTATGTGTGTTTTACACTGGATTAAATTAAATTGCTAGATAAAGTACCCATTACTGTGGCCGGCCCTGTACTAGGCATTTTACATCCACATCTGAAAGCTGCAACCTCGTTTCATCTTTTTTTTTTTTAAATTTTTATTTATTTATTTATTTTGGGGCTGCACTGGGTCTTCTTTGCTGCGTGTGGGCTCTAGGGTGTGCGGGCTCATTAGTTGTGGCTCATGGGCTCTAGAGTGAAGGCTCAGTAGTTGTGGCTCACGGGCTTAGTTGCTCCGCAGCATGTGGGATCTTCCCGGACCAGGGATCAAACCCGTGTCCCCTGCATTGGCAGGCGGATTCTTAACCACCGCGCCACCAGGGAAGTCCTCGTTTCATCATTACAACAAGGCTGTGAGGCGTTAACTCATCCTACCTCCTTTTACCGATGGGAAAAGTTAGGTTCCTGGGGGTTAAACGTCTTGCCCTAAGTCACACAGTCATGGAGGGAAACAGCCAGGATTTGAACCCACTTCTGCTTGACTCCACAACCCAAGCTTTCCTCACCATGCCTCCCAGACGTCCAGGAGTAGGTTTCTGTCTGCTTCCTGTGCGCCTCCCGTGTCGCGCCCTGACTCGAGCCCCAGTTTCACGCGTGAGTGCAGGGTCCTTTCCCAATGACCCCGAGACATGGGTGCTACCATTCCGCCCATTTTACAGAGGAGGGATCTGAGGCTCAGGGAGGTGAGATTACACAGCTAGGAAGTGGCAGAGAAAGAACTCCAACCCAGGCCTAATGACAGCAATGCTCTTACAGCTGCTATTAGGTGAACCTTCTGAAATCACTGATATTTGACCATTTTCGGCCAGTGAAATCTACAACATCACCTGTACCAATGGAAAAAAATATATACACTAAACCATAAGTCTGTGGGGTTTCTGTTCATTAGAAACTGCTCCCGGACTGAGCATGCATGGCGTGTCCAGGAGAGGAGGCCCCTGGCGGTGGGCGTCAGCTGTTGTACCCACCCAGCACCTCCTCCTCCTCCTTCTGGCAGCCATTTCCATCCCGCTTGGGAAAGCACCTCCCTGATCTCTGTCAACGGTTCAAGCTGAGCTGACCTCACTCGCCCTCTCTAGGGGTGGGCATGTCCTTCAGGCTTGGCCAATCAGCCCATTCCATCCCTGCCCTGGGCCTGGCAAGTGAGTGGTCCAATGAGATTCATTCCTGAAACGTTTCTGGGACTTCCGCAAGACACAGCTCTCTTTCTCCCGTGGTAGCAAAGCTGGTGGGATGTAAGGCGAGGGCGGCTGGGGGGCGACTCTGCACTACTTGGGAAGATCTGTGAATAAGGCCACTACGAAGAAAAGCAGAGGCGAGAAATGCAAAGACTTCCTAACACTGTTTGAGCTCCTAGATCCAGCCATACCTAAAGCCAGCCCTCTCCCAGTACGTGAGAATTACCTAACCCAGTAAATCCCATTTTTTGCTTTTGCCAGTTTGATTTGTGCTTCTGTCACTTGCAGTCGAAATAATGTTGACTGATTCACTTTTTTTTTTTCCCACAGGATCCCTGATGACTCAAGAGACTCTTGAGGGGAGTTGGGGTAGCAGGATGGCCAAGGCAACCGTTAGAAAAAAACTGACGGTGAATGACACCTGACCTAGTCTCCAACCCCCAGGTGATGAGACCGTGATGCAGAGGGTCTCCAGGGCCAAAGGCCTCCACGTGCTGCACAGGATGGTGCCAGGGGAGCCAGTGCCGGGCAGGCAGCCAGCTAACAGCTGTGGGGAGGGAGAGTGCCGTGGGTTCAGCTGTGCACCCACCGGAAGTCACTTGGGCCCCCCACCCTGGGCCCCACTGACCTGCTGCCTGTTGTTGGGGGTATAAGGGAGCAGGGTGGAGACGTGGAACATGATCTCATAGTCCTGGTACGTCGTGTAGAGGGAGTGGGTTCCCGTGGAGTCAGCTGAAACAGAAACACCAGTTAGCACCACGTCTCCAAAACCCCTGGGCTCCTGCCATATCCCACATGCCATCTGTGTTAGTTTTTACCTCGATGTTTTCACTTAACTCCACCCTCTAAAATTCAGTAAATTTAAGATAAAAAGGAAACCGTACATTAAGCACCCACCAGGCTGGTATACATTGAAGAGTCTGACAGTGCCAAGGGTTGGTGGGGATGTGGAGCAACTGGAACCCTCTGTGTGGCTGGTCAGGTGTGTAAATTGGTACAAACACTTTGGAAAACTCTTTAGTAAGATCGACTGAACCTGAAGACAGGCTTAATTGATGACCCAGCACTTCATCTCCTAGGATCACAGCCTAGAGAAATTGTACACAGATGCTCCGGAATATGGGTACAAGTATCCTCCAAATGTTAGTCCAAGGAATAGATAAACAGTTCATACTGTGGAAAAGTACACGGCCGTGAAAAGAAATGAGTCACAGCCACCACATGGGCAAATCCGACGAATACAATGGCCAGACACAAAGGAGCACAAACCGTATGATGCCATTCACATTACGTTGTCAAACAGGCAAAACGAATTACATTATTTAGAGATGCATATGAAGATGGCAAAACTATGAAGAAAAGAAGGAAATGATAATCTTAAGAATCAGAATACTGTTCATCTCTAATGGGAGGGCGTTATGACCAGGGAGAAACACCTGATTAGGGGCTCCATGGGGGAAACTTGAGGCACAGGGAGGGAGTGACTTGCCCAAGGTCACGCACGCTTCAGCGAGTGGTGGCGTCCGGACTGGAACTCAGGCTGTCTGACTCCAGAGTGTTTCCTTAACAGTAGTCAATGCTGCCTCTCATGAGTTTCAAAATTCTCATAGGAAACAGACCCAAATCCCTAATCTTTAGCCCTAAAGGTCCTGCATGGTGAGGCCCCCGCCGGCCTCCCTCACTTCCTCCTTCACATTAATTCCCTGAACAACAGCCTTTAGATCTCAGGGCTTTTGCACGTGCTGTTCTTTCTCCCTGGAACGCACTTCCTGCTCCCTCTTGGCCTATTTTATTCCAACTCATCCCTCTCGGGTCACGTGCCATGTTCTTGAGGCCCAGCCCCCACATGAGGTTGGGTTCCCCATATTTGCTCGTATCATCTTGAACTGCTCCTTCCTGCCCAGGGAGGACAGCCAGGAGGTTGTTTTTGCTGGATGCGTGAGTGAACCCACAAACCGCACTGCAAGTAACTCCACGGTGCCACACTCACCCTGGAAGCCTACTCCTTGGCCTTTTTGAGCACTGTGGTCCACCAGCTTTATTTAACTGTAGGTGCACGGGAAACAGCAGTAAAACAGACCGAGGAATCCCTATCCTTGTGGGCTTCCATTCTAGGGGAGAAGCTGTGACAGGTGAGGTCACTGAAGCCTTGGTTGGCCAGTGCCAGAGCCAGGTGACCTCCAGGTGGCTGTGAGGCCAGGGCAGCCCTGCCTGTTAGTTGGGGACACTGGCCAGGAGCACTGTATTCCCCGGGGGCCTTGTGCACACTGGGCACCATGCAGGTGTCTGTGGCTATGACCCCTCAGGACATCTCCCAGCGCACATGTGCACAGGATCTCAGAGGACGTGTCTAGGAGCGCAAGGGCTGACACACAGGGCAAGTGAGTCTTCAGACTTTACTAGAGTATGAGGTACTGCTGTCCAGAGTGGCTGCACTGCCCGCACTCTCACCAACGAAGTCCTCGAGCTCCCGCTGCCCGGAGTCCCCACCTGGGTATCACCAGGCCTTTGGACCTTAGCTCACAGGATGAGTGTGCTGTTGGGACTCACCCTGCTCCCCCCGCAAGGCCACTCGCCACTGCCACTTACTCTTGACGTCCAGCTGGGCGGCGTACTTGGTGAAGCCCTTCAGGCAGACCTTCTCTCCGATGAGGGAGAGGAACTCCTCAAAGGCCGGCCCGGCCTCCTCGTTGTTGTACATCTCCTCCTCCGAGCTCTGGCCGGCCTTGCAGTAGAGGATGCCCACTTTGTGTTTCCGGCAGAGCTGCAGAGGCGAGAGTGGCGTCAGGGAGGCAGGCCAGGCAGAGAGGGAGGGGGGCATGGAACAAAGCAGGCTCTCTCGGGCGCGGAGCCCGGGGAGCTGCCGGGGTCACACAGGAATTCAGTGCCACAGCTAGAGAAGAAAAAAAGCATGGGGGCACGTCCCAGTTGTCCCTCCCCCACCCTGCCATTCCAGAGAGGCACAACAAGGCGCTGGTGCCGCCATTCTCGTGCTTTCTACATGAGGGCGGAGGGCAGCTGGCGACACCATCTTCTCAAGGGAAAGACCTTGGCTGGCTTCCCACAGTAGGTGGACTGGACCTGGCTAAGGTTCTGCAAAAGGAAATTCTGGAGGACTCAGTCTAGTCGACATTGTTTTTTAGGGGGTGAGCCCTTGATAACCATGTTGTTGTTTTTTTTAATTAATTAATTAATTTTATTTATTTATTTTTGGTGCGTTGGGTCTTTGTTGCTGCGTGCGGGTTTTCCCTAGTTGTGGCGAGCGGGGGCTACTCTTCGTTGCGGTGCGCAGGCTTCTCATTGCGGTGGCTTCTCTCGTTGCAGAGCACAGGTTCTAGGCACGTGGGCTTCAGTAGTTGTGGCTCGCGGGCTCAGTAGTTGTGGCTCACGGGCTCTAGAGCGCAGGCTCAGTAGTTGTGGTGCACGGGCTTAGTTGCTCCGCGGCATGTGGGATCCTCCCGGACCAGGGCTCGAACCCGTGTCCCCTGCGTTGGCAGGCAGATTCTTATCATTGCGCCACCAGGGAAGTCCTCCATGTTTGTTTTATGTATCCCTGATTCCTCTGTTCACTGGTGATTGGACCATCGACAGTCATGTGACCTAAGTGTGGGCCAGTCAGAGGCTCTCCTGGGACTGAGAGCCAGCTAGCTGGGGCCTGTGTGTGCCTATAATCCTAACAGTAATTCTGTGAGCTGTGGGAGGGCCAGAGAAGCAGAGGGAGGCAGTGTGCAGTGAGGGAGAGGGAGCACACACATGCTCCCGTGCGCACACACGCGCGCGCGCACACACACACACACACACACACACGGGAACCTGGTGGCTGTTTTGTTCCTAGACTATTTCCCTCCTAAGACCCAGTCACATTCCGGCTCTTGGCACCCCTAGAATTTGATAAGAGACCCCTCCTTTTACTGGAACTAACCTGAGTGGGTTTCTGTTCTTTGGAGAAAAAAACAAGTGACCAAGACAGAAGGAGGTACCGGGAGTGGGGCTGCAGGCTGCTGCCCCAGTGCCCCCCCATCCCCCTCCCTGGCCCCCGGCTCACCCCTTGCTCGTCGAGCTTCAGCAGCTGCTCCGTCACCTTGGGAGTGTTGAGAGCCAGCCGCAGGCAGTGGATGTTGAGCTCGGGGATGACATACTCCAGGGCGTCCTTCAGGGGCAGGCCCCGCCCTGTCCCATGCTTCATAGCTGTGGGTGTGGCGTCCTCCAGGATGGAGCCACGCAGGGTGGTGAGCTGCTCGAGGGAGAGGAGGGAACGTTAGGAGGCTCTCAGGACTCGGGAAGGGATGAGAGCACATGAGGGTGTCCTGTTCTCAAAGCGACATGTGGGATGGTTAGTAGCCTGGGCTCTTGGGCCAGAAAGCACTAGGTCTGGACCAACTTGAACTTGCTGCCTCCTGGCTGTGTGATCTTGACCAAGTGACTGCCTATCTGTGAGCCTCAGCTTTCAAGGACTGTTGGGAGAACTAAATGAGACAGTGGATGGAACATCCTTCATTTGTTCAACGAATGATGAAAAAAGAAAGACCCCTGTCTTCCTGGAGCTGACGTGCGGGTGAGGAGATGGATTATGTCAGGTAATAAGAGGTATAATGAATAAAACAAGCTCCACAATGTAGACACTCAAACAAACACTCTTACTGTCATTATCACAATAATATTATGTGTACACTTATTACCATAAGCTCTTATGTAAAACACCTGCCTGCCCTGGACACCGGTACCATCTTGGATCTTGAATTGTGACACTGGTTTTCAACCTGGTTTCCTGATAAAATCACCACCAATGGTTCTGATTCGGCTGGTCTGTGGTGGGGCCCAGACATGTATGTATACACGCACGTATGTATGTATACACACACTTACATATTTGTATATTTGTATACTTACACACACACACTCTCTCTCTCTCTGTCTCTTTTAATACTACTCAGGTGATTCTGATGTGCAGCCAGGGTTGAAAACCTTGAGTCAAGCCAATCATGGCCATCTCATTCCCCTTTCGCAGATGCTGCTTTCCAAGTTTTTCCTATAGTTGGCTACATGACTAGTTCCAGGCAATGAGATGGGATGGAATTCAGCTTGGGGAGGACATCTAGGGCAGATTTTCTTCCCTGGTAAAAGGAAAGCCCCTTTCCACCTGCCCATTTTTTCTAAGGACACTGGTATAAGGATAAGATGTTTGGAGCTGTGGAGGCCATCTTGTGATCATAAGTAAAGAAACAACAACAAAAAAAATCACACAGAAGTCATTTCCTGCCACTTCCTACCCCCAGACTTCTGTTAGATAATTAAAATAACCCCGTATTTGTTTTAGCTATAGTCATGTTTTCTGTTACTTTGCAGACAAAGCAATTTCTAACAGATACATCTTAATAACGAGTCACATTTATGAAGGCACAGTTCACTGCACTGTATTCCAGGAATGACAGCAGTTATCTAGGTATAGGTCTGTTCAGGGGAGATTTTACTATCTCCATTTTACAGATAAGAAAACTGAAGCTCTAAGAGGCTACTAGGTGCCTTAGCCACGGTCACCACAGCTAAGTGGCTGAACCAGGATTCCAACCCAGGTCTGACGTCTCCAAAGCTCATGATTTTTCTCTTTGAAATTTTTTTTTAACTGTGAAATATAATCCATATACAGAAAAGGATACAACACATATAAGTACAGCTCAAGGAATTATCACAGAGTGAATACCTAGGTATCACCACCCAGACCAAGAAATACATTACTAGCCTCTGGAAACTCTTTCGTGCCCTTTCCCACCTCCCTAATGGCAACCCTATCCTGACTTTTCACACCATAATTTATTTCTGCCTGCTTCTGAGCTTCATGTCGTTTGTATTCCTTTCTATCTGGCTTCTTTCTCTCAATGCTATGGATGTGAGATACGACCACGTTGCAGTAAGAGGCTGACGTTTTTACCACAATGGATTTAATCCATCCTACTGCTGATGAGCACGGAAACTGCTTCCAGCGTTTGACAACTGTGAACAGTGCTGTTAGGAACACTCACGGAAGCACCTCCTAGTGCACATGAACACATTTTCGTCTGGGTTTATACCTAGGAGAGAAATTGCTGAGTCACCAGGCATGTTAATCTTCAATTTTACTGAACTGCCAAATCGTTTTCCAAGTGGTTGTACCAATTTACACGCCGCCAGCCCTGTCTGAGAGCCCCTGCTGCTTCCCGTCGTCACTATCACTAGCTCAGGCTTCCATCTACGCTGTGCTGCTGGCCGCCAGGCTATGCTGTGCTCTGGGTGAGGCACAGCAGCTCCTGCACCACAGCAAGAAGACTCCCTAGTCTGCAGCAGGACAGGGAAAAAAATCCTCCCCCAAGGGGATTGCTGTCAGCGCCCAAAATACACTTGGGGCTACGGGTTAAAGACGAGGGAGGATCAGCGTTAACTGGAAAAACACAGTCACCCCAAGTCAACAGATGCAAGAGATGGCAAAAATGACGTGTCATGACACTGCCTCTAAGCATACAGCCTAACCCTGCCAAACAGGACCTGGGCAAGAGGCATGCGTGTTAGGAATGAATGATCTCATGGTTGGGAGTTCCCAGTTCTGGCTTTGGTAATTAATAAACAAATCTCTCTTAGGATAAGCAGGACAGTCTTGAAATACATCACGAAAAACTGTGATATGGATGCTCTGCCCTGCCAATCTGGGTGGCCCTGGGATTGTGAATTTCGATTAAGGCACCAACAGGATCAGCGCCTTTCTATCCTGCTGACACTGCCCCACAGCGCCCTCTGCTGGGGCCAAGAGACAGCGTGGACCAGAAATCCTCATTCTCTTCCACACTAGAGACAGGCGGCCTACCGTCACATTTTTGGCTCTGAAGACTTGACCAAAAGCCACTACTTGGAAAGCTCCCAGCTTTTCCTTCTCTGCTGGCGATAATAAGTAGGGCACTGGCAGGCTGCAACCTGTGGCCCCCTCTGCCCTCCACCTGGTCCTGTCCCCTGTCACGTCCTACCTGGACTGTGACAGCAGCCTTTTCCCGGTCTCCCTGCACCTGCCCGGCCACCACCCCACTCCAGTCCATTCTTCCTGCAGCAGCTTGAGTCAGATCGTGTCTCTCCTCTGTGCAGAACCTGCTGACAGCGTTCCATCTCTCTCCCAATAAAATCTACACTCGCGGGACTTCCCTGGTGGTCCAGTGGTAAAGAATCCGCCTTACAATGCAGGGGACGCGGGTTCGATCCCTGGTCAGGGAACTAAGATCCCACATGCCACGGGGCAACTAAGCCCACACGCCGCAACTACTGAGCTTGCATGCCTCAACGAGAGAGCCCGCCTGCCGCAAACTACAGAGCCCACGTGCTCTGGAGCCTGTGCGCCACAACTACAGAGCCCACGTGCCCTAGAACCCACACACAACTAGAGAAGAGAAAAGCCCGCACGCCGCAATGAAAGATCCTGCATGCCTCAACGAACATCCCGCGTGCTGCAACTAAAACCAGACACAGCCAAAAGAAAAATTCAAAAAAAAACCCCTTGCCTTAAAACCAAACAAAACAAAACTACACTCGCTGCTCAGGCTGCGAGACCCTGTGTGCTCTGACCCTTGATGACATCTGGCATCATCTCACTGAGCTGTGAAAGGGATTCAGGGCCACATCAGCAAGGAGGTTCCCATCGGCACAGGTTGTTCTCCACCAGCTCCCGACTCAGATGCACCCCTGCCATCCTCTGTGCTGCGTCCACCCTCCAAGAGCTCTTCCTGGGAGGTCACTTGGGAGTCAGTCTGCCTCGGTTCAAATCCCGGCTCTACCCCTTCTCTAGCTGTGTGACTCTGGGAAAGCTGCTGAATTTCTCTGTGCCTGTTCCCTTATCTATAAAATGGGGCATAACAGTGCCTGTCGCAAAGGGTTATAAAGATTCAGTAAGACAATCCATGTACAGTGCTTTTTTACCACTGTATCTGGCATACAGTGAGCACTCAATATATGTGTTAGCCATTATCACATTACACACGTCGAATGTTTTTACACAAAGCCATATGTGTAGTTAAAAATTTAAAGAAAATTTAACCTTAATAGGAAGCTACAGTTTGTTTTTCCCCCCACTTAACAGTATGCTTTGGAGATTACATCACACAATCATTGGTGCCTACTGAACACAAATGAGGTCCCAA
The DNA here is from genome assembly GCF_028564815.1 of Eubalaena glacialis. Lineage (NCBI taxonomy): Eukaryota > Metazoa > Chordata > Mammalia > Artiodactyla > Balaenidae > Eubalaena > Eubalaena glacialis. The sequence goes on along the minus strand of NC_083733.1, from coordinate 55,492,181 downwards.
ATGAGGTTCACTACTACACTTGCTTTTTTCACTTAATACAAGATTCTTCCTTTTCTACTTTGTATACATATATACTGTTTAAATTCTTAATGAGTGACTGTTACTTTTTCAATAAAGAAAAAAAAAAATCTAAACCTCTAACCCTAACAAAACTAAGGCTGTCAAAAACTCATACTTGGGGCCAAAGGGAACCCACCAAGCCTGCTGGGCCAAAGAGTCCCTGGCTACTTGGCATCCCTTGTGTTCTGCCAGCAAGGGGCTCAGGACAGGGCAGCCCTGGCCTGCAGCTTGTCCTATCCAGGCTCAGGGTGGGTGGGGCTGATGTTTCGGCGTGTGGTCCTGAAGCCCAGCTCCAGTCTGTTCCCGCCCCAGCAGGAGGCTCAGAGCTGCCAACACTCCCATCCCATCTGCTGGGAGATGTGAGCCCACTCGGTCTGCTTGGCGGCCGGGGGCGGCCATCTGGGGCAGGCCAGCCAGCTGGCTTGGAAAACAGCCTGGGCCCTTCACTCTGGCCCCCATGCCTTGGTTAACCGGAGCCCGAGACGTGTGTGTAGACAGGAGAAGGGCAGAACTCTGAGCATAAGCTGAACCTTCCCTCCCCAGAAAAGCCCTCTGACCTTTCGGGAAAGAGCGACAGCACGATGGCAGCGTCATCACAGTATCTGCCGCTCGGAGCACTCACTACCCTGCAGCCTTGTGCTATCCCACCTGGTGCGTGTCAGTCCAGGAGAACGCTCCCGCCTTTCCCGGACACAGGGAACAAACAGTACAAAGTCTATTTTACAGATGAAGAAACTGAGGCATCCGGGGTAAAGCCATCTGCCTAAGCTCACAAGGCTAGAGAGTGGCAGAGCCCAACCGAACCCCAAGCTGTCTGTTCCCAGAGCCAGAATACAAACTCAACCCCACAGGGAGTGGTGAGTGGTTAAGAGCACGGGCTGGGGACACAGGCAGTCTGGGTTCATATCCTGGCTCTGCCACTGGGGGACCCTGACGAGTGACAGCCCTAAGCCTCAAGAGTCCTCATCTGTAGAATGGGAGGAATGGGACCCACATCATGGGACTACTGAGAGAATCTGAAGGGTCAATGCATATAAAACACTTGGAAGAGTGCCTGGCAGGAATATGTGCTAAAAGTGTTAGCTATTCTTATTATTACTGTCATTACTACTTTTGGGTTATGTGACTCTCTGCCTCCATGGCAGGAAGGGCCTTAGGAAGGGGCAAGGCAAACCTTGTTGGCCACTGCCCCTCCCTCCAGATGACAGGATGACGAGGTCCTCAGGCCTTAGTGCCCAATAGGCAGCTCTGCAAGGGGCTGGGGCCAGGACTGAGTACACGTGTGGCCTGCACGTGTGTGAGGGCAGAGAAAGGCCTGCTTGTGGCTGTGAACCTCACGGTGGGCCAAAAGTCACAGGGCTGACTGGAATGTGACAAGGGGACAGGGAACTGAGACCTCTCCCAACGGCTATCCTCACTGGGCTCTCCCCAAGTGCCAGGCCCAGCACTGCCTATTTTATTTGGGCAACCTCACCAAGCCCACACTATGGTCCTGTGAGAGTGGGATTCCCTTGGGGGAAACAGAGGCTCTGAGAGAAGAAGCCACGTGCCCAAGGTTTCATAGCTGCTGAGTGACTGTGCCAGGCCTGTTCCTGCCTCAGGACCTTTGCACTGGATGTTCCCTGTGTCTGGAACACTCTTCCAGATGTCCACAAGGCTCCTCTCATCTTCTTCAGGTCTTTTACTCAAATGTTCCCTTCCGAGTGACACCCCCCTTGACCATCCTGTCTAAAAATCTTACCACCCCCACACTTATCTCTCTTCCTTGCTTTACTTTCCACCTTGTCATCACGTACCACGTAGTATAATTTACAAGAGTATCTATGTATTGTCTGCCTCCCCAGCAAAAATGCAGTCCCATGAGCATCTCTGCTGCCTTGTTTACACTGTTTCCTCAGTGTCCAGCACAGGGCTGGCTGGTAGTGGTGCTGAGTGAATCTCCGTGGAGTGGATGAACCCCAGGCCTGTGCCCCTGAGCTGTGAAGGCCCTGTGCCCAGCCTGGGGTGGATCAGAGGCTAGTTTGTGGGCGCTGGGGGTGGGAAGTGAACGGAAGCAGGAACGAGCCAGGAATGGCACCAAGCCAGTTTCCAACCTACTGAATAGGAACCACCGCAAAACATTATCCCCTGACCTAGCATCTCCACACTAGAGTCTCACGACTCTCAGTACCTACAACAAAGTCTGGTATTAAAAAAAAAAAAATCATTCTACATATTTTGTTTTCATTTAAAACAACAACAACAACAACAAAACCAATAACATAAAATGCTGGCATTAAGTTGAGTTCATAACTCTTGAATGGGTCTGATATGCAATCTGAGCCAAGTCAGTGGAATCCCAGAGGCGGCCGAGCGGTGGCTGGCGCATGGGCCGACACTTCGTCCCGTCACTCACTGAGGTCCCTTAACCTTTCTGCGCCTGTTTCATCATTTGTAAATGAGGACTATAGTGCCTTCATCATAGAACTGTCACGACGTTTAAGTGAGTGAATACACATAATCGGTGTAGAAAATGCCTTGACACACAGTGTTGAGTAAATCTGCAGTATAACAGCAGCTGTAATATTATCGATTAGTATATGATTGCCGTTGTCATTTCACCTGGCAGCTCCCCACATGTCATACAACACTTGGATACAGTGTGAGCTGTCACCTCACATTCTGCCCTGGTGCTCATCTAGCCAGAAAGGTGAGGAGAGGGAAGGAGGAGGGTGCTGGGGAGACTCAGGGGCCGGTGACCACCTGTGATCTGGGGCACAAAGTTTTTGGGGCTGCCTCCCCTACGCTGCCATCTGTGTCATCTCATTCCCCCTCAGCGGGAAGGTCTTTGCGAGGGGATGGGGCTACGGCCCTCGGTGCAGCATCTGCTGGTCTGGATGAGGTCCAGGATCGGCCCGCCCCACATCCAAACTCCCTGGCAGTGCCTGCCTGTTGGGCTCCCATGTTGGCGCAAAAGGCCAGGCCCAAGGGGCATGGCGTAATGCAGGGGTGAGGGAGATCCATTTTGGGGGCCTGCCCAGCTGATGATTGCTCCTTTTCTGAAAAGGTCTTCCTTTGAGGTTTTTTGGAAGTCTCTATCATTTCTACTGGCCTAGCTCCCCACCTTTTGCTGAGTAACCGCCCCCCTACCACCACCTGTGGGTGGCTCTGACAGAACTGTCAATCACAGTGCCCGGCCCGGCCCCTGGACCCAGGGTGGAGCACATGTCTTAGATCTAGACAGAGTCCTCTATCATCCCTGACAACAGTGACTGGCCCAGGCTTGTGATCCAAGCAGGGCCAATCAGAGTCCTTCCCAGAGATTCAGCAGATAAGAACGTGGAGAAGAAAGTATAAAGACGGAAAAGATTTGAGCAGCCGGTCCCCATTTTCCCATGACATGGAGAGAGCCTGTTGGTAGCAGAAGAGGATGACATTCACAATGCAAAAAGCAGCAGAGCCAGCTGAGCGGGAGAGATAAGGAGGCAGAGTTCTGGTGACATCATTTGAGTGCCTGGGTCCAGCTATGCCTGAAGCCATTCCTACCCCTGGATTTGCAGTTACATGAACCAATGAATTCTATTTCTGTCTTAAACCAAATAGAAGTAGATTTCTGCCACTTACAACTTAAGAGTCCTAATCGAGCAGGATGCCCCCAACGGGCCTTGTTCCTTAGCCACAGCAGACATTTATTCCAAGGGAAGACCTCTGACCAAGCCAGGACAATGGGATCCTCTATTCTGAATGAAAGTAGGCAGGCTGGGAGTGTTTTGAGCTGATCAACATCAACAGCAGTGCCTGCTGCTGAGATTCCCCAATTCCTGCCCTGCCCGAGACTTGCTGCCTTAATTCTCCTTTCCACTCTGCAGGGCATCTCACAATCCTGAAAGCATCCCCTATATCTCTCCCTTTATTTTTTATGCTCATCACAGTTAATCTTTTGCAAATGCCAGAATCCTGGGCTCTGCAGTAAGACACACTGGATTCCAATCCTGGCCACTTAGTCACTGATTTCAAACATGTTTCTGAGTCTCAGTCTTCCCTTCTGTAAAATGGGGAGACTGACAGGATTGCGCTCCTGAGGCTGTTGGAAGGATTACGAGTTGAAACAGGGGAAGCACTTGCCCACAGAACCTGGCACAGAGTAAGGGCTCATAGATGTGAGCGGCTGTGATTTATGTAATAATAACAATAGCGATGGGACCTACCTCGCGGGTCCGGAAGATGATCCTGTACTGGTACTGAGGCCCGTGGTCCTTGTGGTCCTCCAGCTTCTCCCGCTTGATGCTCACGGCCACTGGTCCCAGCTTCTCGTCCACGCCAAAGTAATTGGCATGCTCTGAGAGGGAAGAGCAGGTGAGCTCAGAGTCAGCTCTCTGGGAAGGAGGGGTGACGTCCCATGGCAGGCCTGCTGAGAGGACAGCCGGGGAAGGCTCTTGTGCAACCCGTGAGCTCTTGCGCAGGCTCTTGGGATCCTGGTCACACAAACCTCACGGTTGGTCACAACCACACTCAATGGAGAGACCGTAAGAGGTTAAAGCCCACCTTACTATACCCCCTTGCCAGTCACAGAAATTTCCTGAGTCTCAGTGCTCTCATCTGGGAAATGGGGGGCCCTCATGCTACCCATGATTCATAGGGCCGATGTGAGAATGAAATGAGGCTACGAACAAAAAACGCTTAGTGCAGTGCATGCCATGTTACAAACCTAGCTTCGCTGTGATTATCCCATATTTGCAAATGTTCAGCAGCTTAGCTGCCAATTAGCCCTCATGAAGTGGTTAGATTCTAGTCTAGAGAGGCTTCTGCCCGGCTGAAATCCGGGCCCTGGACTCATTAGATGTGTGGCCCAAGTCGCTTGATGGCATTCTCATCAGTACAATGGTATCAGGAAGGATGGAGTCCCCCCTCTCAGCTGGTTGTAAGGACTAAATAGGTTAATAAGCATGGAGCACTCGGCACAGGGCCGGGCACAGAGTAAGCACATGAGATGTGTTGGCTAGTACTACCCCCAGGGCATGATGTTTGTCACAGAAAAGGACCATGATTCCAGTCCCCAAGCGTCACCTTTATCTAACCATATTTCTATAGACGTAAAAAACTTAAACACTACTCTGTTTTTCCTTATGGTGACAGAGTCTTTAACAAGTCACGGAGGAAGTCTCCTGTTCTCTCCCCAAAATGACAGCTGTCTCCCCTTTTTAAAAAAACATGCTGCTGTCTTATAATCCTTCCAGGCAAACAGTTCTGATATATAACCCAAGTATCTCCTGCTTGTGGTGGATGCCCACCAGCAGTCTGTCTTAAGTCCATGAAGTCAGCAGCTACGCACTGCCAGAAATTCCTTCCCACCCCAGTGCTCTCAATATTTAACTGATGGTTCCTATTCTCATGAGATGCTCTTGGTGAATCAAAGGCTTACCTAAGGCTCAAATGTGTGTTAATTAATGGTCCCAATCAGAACAGCACCTGCAGTGGGTTAAACCATCTCCCCAGCTGGTCAGAGAACAGAATAAGTGTGCTCCACAGATATCAGTTCATTCCTGAAACAGCTGCAGGATCTGTTTTGTTTTGTTTTCCGCCAATGCATACGCAGTACCTTGCGGTCTTAGCATAGAATAGGCAATCAATAAACACTGACCAATGACTAACTTATTTATGAGTTTCCACGGCTACAAAGAAATCATTTTTTGAAAGAAAACAGCTTCTTTTCAACGCTCCATGATAAGTACTCACTATCTGTCTGATGAAGAACTGTTTGGATGTACAATCTTATTTGATCCTTACCACAGTCCTTCCGTGTAGGTATTCCTACGTGCAAGTTAAAAAGAACGTGTTCTCTGTTGGTTAGGTAGAAAATTAATATAATATAAATGCAAAACCAGGTTTCAAATCCTCTCAGCCTTACTTTCTGGCTACTAGATTCGTCAATTTCAAAGAGCGACCCTGTCAACTTCTCCCATGGGTTGTGGATTTGTTCATGTCTCCCTGTCGCTGTATTAGTTTTTTATTTATATACCCCTCAAACAGGTTGCCAGGTATACAAAGGTTCACAACTATTACAGTTTCTTGGTAAATTTTTAAGAAGTCAATAAGAAATGGCCCTTTTGGTTCTTCTAACAAATGCTTTTAGCCTTGAAATCTATTTTGTGTGATACTGATGTCACCTCACCAGTTTTCTCTTTGTTAGTGACTGTCTGAACTTCTTTTTTCATCCCTTAATTTTCAGTCTCTGTGTCATTTTGTTTCTGGGCATGTGATGCTGCTACAATCATCTCTGCTCCTCACATGAGGACACGGAGTCCAAGGGGTAAAATGTGTCACGTAGCTAATAAGCTATGAAAAAGACATCCCAAACCCAGGGCTGTCGGACTCCAACACTGGTGGACCTCCAGAGACTGTACTCTGGACGATCTAGTTGACATTTGTTGTATTTGACTAGGATACTGCTTTAAAAAATTTTTTAAACTAGTTGCTGTGGAGTACTGGCTGCCTATCCATTACCTATTCTTCCCTTCTTTCATTTTAAGAGAAACCCTCTGTTCTTGGAGGAAGAAAAGAGAGGGGCTATGTCTACCTAAAAACTAACATTTCCCAGCCTGCCTTGCAGACAGGTGTGGCCAATAACCAGAAGCAGTTGGCTGGGACTTCTGAGAATGTTCTTTAAAAGGGGCTGACTTGAAAAAAAAAAGGTAGGGGTGCTGACTTGACATTTCGCCCGAATCCTTTCCTCCTTTTTTTGCCTGGAAACATGGATGTGATGGCTGGAACTCCAGCAGCCATCTTGGACCAGGACACCACCCTGAGGGCTTGGAGGCCATGCACTAAGGGTGGCATTCCATTGTTTCTGAGGAGTAACCATACCAGTCCTGGGCTGCACATCTCCAGACCTTTTTATGTGAGAGAAATAAACTTCTATGTTGTTTAAGCCTGTTACTATATCAATTCAATTCTGAATTGATACAGGAGAATCCATATTAAAAATATCTGAATTTCAGGAGAATCTAGAAAAATTGGAAAGGCTGGCAACACTGGGCTTGTCTCTACTTCCTGATGACAACAGTGAGCTGGAGCTGAGCAGGAGCTGCCCTTTGTGCAGCCCCTGCCTGGTTTGCTTCCCTCTATTGTCTCCTGCCTGGTCCCTGAGGCTGCCTGGGTTTGTGGTCTCTGCACTATGCTCTGCTGCCTCCTAGGATTGCCTCATCAGCACCAATGAACTTAACCATGTGTGATGCCTGTGTTAACACCCTCCAAACATCAACAGCTCCGCCGTCAAAGGGAATCCAGAACCTGCCAGCTTCTTCCCCTCTCCTAGGCTCCCCTAGACCTGCCCATCATCATCTCCTGCCTGGACCATTGCAGCAGCCTCCTCCTTGGTCTCCCAGCTCCCCCTGTCCCCACAGCCTGTTCCCTAGAGGGAGGCTGAGAATACCTGAGTCAGATCAAGGCCCTCTCCTGCTCAGAACTTTCCTGCGGCCCCATCTCACTCAGGGTAAAAGTGAGAGTCCTCACTGTGGCTCACAGAGTCCCACATGATCTGCCCCTGTCACCTGTCTCAACTCCTTCCACTCTCCCTCAGTCACTCTGTCCCAGCAACACTGGCCTCCGTCCTATTCCTCCAGTGTTCCAGGACTACTGTACTTGTTTCCCGTGTCAGGAACACTGTCCTTGATCTCCACAAGGCTCCCTCCCTCACCTCCTTCACCTCAGTACTCAAAGGGCACCCACCTAGGAGGCCCTCCCTGACCATTCCCTACTGAAAATGCAACCCCTGGCACTGACACTGTTTCCCTCTTCCCTGCTTTACTTTTCTCCACCGCCCTTGCCACCCATCACACCTTAGATAGCTTACATATTTATCTACTTTTATTGTTTGTCTTACCCCACTAAGACATTAGGAAGACAAGGTTTTTGTTTCAAGCTGGTCAATACTGTATCCCCCAGCTCTAGAAAGTGCCCTGGCGCATAGCTGACCCAAGCACATATTTGCTAAGCTAATGCATATCTACTGTTTCATGTAGCTCAGGGTTTTGAAGTTCTACCCATATGTCATGAGGCTGGACTCCCTGCATCCTCACAGCCCCTCTCTGAGGGAGGTCTTGTGTCTTTCTGCATCCTCGGTGCCCAGGGCAGGGCCTGGCAGACAGGGAATGAATGAGCAGTGACAATCTCACAGACCAGGTGCTGCCCGCCTGTCCGCCCCCACCTCACCTTTGCCCACGAAGTAGTCCTGGTAGTAGCGGGCGCCCAGGTCCACGTGCTCGATGCTGTACTGCCGCGGGCGACTCTGCGTCCTCTGCTGTTCCTTGGGCACCTCCAGCACCGAGATGCTGGCGTTGGTGCGGTAGGCGCTCAGGGCGGGCTCCGGCGGGCGGCCCTCTCCGCCGCCCCCACCGCTGCCGCCCGTGGAGCCCGCGGCCGCCCGGGAGAAGCTCACGTTGCGCTCGCACTCACCGCCGATCTCGTTGCGGAAGTGCGGGCAGCTGAGCAGCAGGTCGTTGCTGTTGTCGTCGCCGAGGTCCTGCTCCAGGTTCTCCTTGCAGTTCAAGTCTTCCGTGCTGGTGAAGGCGGGGTCCAGGCCGCCGAGGCTGTGGGCCCGCGACGCCGTGAGGGACGCCATGGCCGAGGCGGCCGAGGCCCCGGTGGTCGTGTTCCGCCGCTGGGCCGTGGACGCCCGGTTGGCGGCCGCCTCGTTGAGGTCGAACAGCATGCTCTGCACGTCGAAATGGGCAAAGCTCTTCTGGCAGACCCACGGCCTGCTGGCCTCCGGGGGGCTCCGGCCGTCCTCGGCCTCCCCGGGGCACCGGGCCGCTTCGCCCTCGGCTTTACTGCTCCGCAGCTTCCGGAAGATGGACGAGTCCACCGCGTCCCCGCCGCCCAGGCCCCGCGCGGGCTTCTTCCGGGCCTTCTCCTTCTCCTTCATGGGCTGCAGTGGCAGCAGGCCGTCCTTGGCGGGCTGCCCGTTGCGGGCATCCCCCTTGGCTCCACCGCCGCCCCCCGCGACCTGTGGGCCGGGATCGGCCCGCAGGAGCTCAGTGAGGCTCGGGGCACCCCGGGCCTCGGGCTGCTCGCTGCGGAACTCATTGAGGATGTCGAAGAAGCTCTGCTCGGGCACGCCCTGCACGTCGATGGAGGACGTACTCCCATACTCGCGGAAGAGCGGCAGTGCCCCCGTGTGCCGGGCGCCACGGGGCTCCACCGCGTCCTCCAGGTCGCACTCGCTGAGGGTGATCTCGCTGCTGCTGCGGTGCCGCAGCGGGAGGAAGGCCCTGCCAGGGGACCGGGGCCACCCGTCCTGGAACTCCACATCCTTAGACCTTCTCCTGGAGAGTCGGTGCAAGGCTTTGGACCCTGAGGAAGCCGGGATGCTGGTGGGAGGCTGTCCGTTCTGTACGCTTCTCATGGAATGGGCCACCTTTGTGGCCTTTGTGCCATCTGTGTCCTGTGAGGGGCTGGGGTTGTTCTGTTCTCTCAGGGCCTCCCGCTTGGGCGGCCAGTCGGCCACTCTTGCCCGCACGCCCATCTTGGGCACCGCGGGGGTGGTGGGACTGGGGCGGGTGGTGGCACTGGCTGGGCTCTCACCCACAGGCTGGGGCATGCTGCCGTTCTGGACCCAGAATCCCATGGGAGCGTAGTCCCCTGTGTGCGGGCCGGGGAGGACATCGGCTGCCCTGGTCCCACAGCTGACCGCCAGGTCCACAGCATCATTGGGAATGGGCCGATAGGTGGTCATATTCCCGGGCAGTGGGGTGCTACTGGCCCCTGAAAGCTGCAGACGAACTTTATGGGGTCCCCTGGCCCTCAGCCATTGTTCAGGGCCACCAGTCCCAGGATGAAGGATTCTGGCCCCTGAAGCCTGTCGGGAAGGTTGTGAGCCTGTGGAGTCCAGTTCTCCACCATCGCTGTGGACAACTGAGCCAGGACAACCTCACGAGGCAGGCGCTGTCCCGGGGCCTCCAGACTGAGTGGCTCAGCGGGGCAGAGCAAGCAGCAGGTGTGCACGAGGGCTGGCAGGCTGCAGGGGTGCCTTCCCTGCCATGCTGAAAAGGGAGAAAAGGCAAAGGTGAGATATGATGTTACTGCTCCCAGAGAATGACCTTTTGTTTTTGACAGCTTTACTCATTTAAAAACAAACAAAAACAAAAAAACCGTTTTATTATGGAAAATTTCAAACATACCCAAAAGCAGAGAGAAGAACACGATAAGCCACCCCACCAGCTTCAACACTATTAACTATTTGCCATTCCTGTTTCATCTGTTCCCCTACTCCTCCACTTTGTTTTTGGCAGAATATTTTAGAATAAATCCCAGACATCAGGCCATTTTACCTATAAATAATTTAGCTTGTATCTCTAGCATATAAGGCCTTCAAAAAATAAAAATAAAAACCACAATACCTTTATCGTACCCATCTAAATAAGAATTCTTTAATGTCATGTAATACCCCAACTGCATTACATTTCCCCGCATTGTCTCAAAGATGTCTTTTGAAAGTTGACTTGTTCAAATCAGGATCCAAACAAGATCTGTACTCTGCTTTGGCATATATATTTCTTAAGTCTCCACTACTCTACAATCCCCCCTCCCCCATCTTGATGCTATTTACTTATGGAAGGAATGAGGTCACTTGTCCTGTGGAGCTTCCCACTTTCAGGATCTGGCTGACTGTTCCCTGTGGTGTCACTGAACATGTTCCTCTGCCCCCCATGAGTCCGGTCTACTGGTGGTTGTACACAGAGGCTGCACGGTTGTCCATTTGTTTTGTAGTCCACCTGACCAGCCACCCCGCCAGAAAGGAAGTGGAAAAGATGGAGGAATCACCATGAGCACTGGTGGATTTGGGGGAGGAATGTCTCTAGAAATCTGTGTGATTAATAAATATTGATACTATGAGAGCTGGCAGATCTTTTGCTTCTTTGCTGACATGTCCCCAGTGGCTTCTTACTGCATTAGAATAAAATCCAAATTCCTTCTGCTGGCTCATGAGCCCCACAGGACTGACCAGTCTCCCTGATGCCTCTCCCCAGCCCCAACTAAGGGATGTGCCTCTCCCATCACACTGGCCTTCTGTTCTTCTGACATATCAGGCCCCATCCAGGATATGTGGGTATCCTTCCTCGGTCCTTCACCAGGCTGGTTCCCTAACTTGATATTCATTCTTTAATGAAGCCTTCCCAAACCACTCTAGGAGCCTTTCTCTGTCACTCTGCTTTCTTCTTTTTCCTTAGAGGTTACCACTAATTGAAATTAGTTTGCTATTTACTGATTATCTCCATCACTAAATTATCAGTTCCAGAACAGCAGGGCTATCTGTGTTGTTCACTGATGTAGCCCCAGCTCCTGGAATAGTGTCCAGGACACTCGTTCACTAGTGTATGAATTAGCGAACAGACAGCCTCTACCTGACCTGATGTGTTTAGTGCATCCTGACTTGCAGACCTCTGGGGAAGGGAGTTCATTCTTCTTCTGCCTGGCAACATAAAGTACTCTGGAGGATCACTTCCCTTTGTCTCTACCCTGAGCTTCTGGAAGATGAAACCCTCAGTGGGGAAGGAAGGGGAAAGTAGATCATGGCCTGTGGCAGAACCTGCTGCTTGTCCCAGCAGCTGTGCCCCTTTCTCCTGCCAACAGAACTGATTTTATTCAGGGCAGCAGAGTGCTGGGTCGGCCTGGGCATCTGACTCAAGGTGACTAACAATTACTTTCCCTTGGAATGTAGAAGTGGACATGGCCATTGTGAGTGATGTGACTGACTCATGTGAGTCAGTGAGTGTTGGTGTTTTGAGTAAGTGGAAGGCCTCCTGTGTGAGCATGTGTGCGCGTGCACGTGTACACGTGTAGGAGGCATTTCACAACTCATGCCTAGAGGTATGGAGTTAGCTGGCAGAGAGGCACCGCCGGGGAAGCATGAAGCAGATTCATGGAGCAAAAAAGAAGGGGAGCCTATAGCCTCTGAGAAAGTGAGAACCAGGTGAGGGGAGAGGTGGGGGTGGGGATTCCTGAGCATTCCTGCAGATACCACAGGGAGGCATACAGGGGAGGTGGCAGAGAAGGGGCAGGAAAGTGGAGAGTCCCCAGGGTTGGGCTAGTTAAGGGAGATGGAGGCCAGGTGAAGCTGCAGTGACCTGGACAGCAGAGGCGTCCTCTAAAGAGGCAGCTGGGCCTCAGCTCCTGCAACTGAGCCTTGCAGGCATGTGGATGCCTGATCATGGGATTTTTCAAGAGAAACAGAAATCTAGAACTGTATGCAACATCTCCCAATCTGAAAAACAAAAACAACAGCTATGACAGCAACAAACTAACATGCAGAGATGACCTCTAAAAGGATTTTCAAGAAACTGCTCATGGTGGTTGCCCCTGAGGAGGGAAACTGGGTATCTTTCCTCTCCACTCCCAGCCCCATCCCTGCTTCATTTATTTTCTTTAGTACTTATACTCACTTACGTCTCTGATTTATTCCTGGCCTCCCTCCCCATAAGAATGTGACCTACTGTGTATCCCCAGGATCTGTGTTTGGGAAGAAGGGGCAGAAAGGAGCCTTACTTTTTTTTTATTTTTTTTATTTTTTTTATTTTTATTTTTTCACACACACACACACACACACTGTATTTTATTTTTACAAGAGATAAATAGACTGACACCAAGCATTGTACATGGATGACCACAACAAAAGCAACAATGATTGCAATTACCAAACATGAAACACACTCATACTATGTCATAATATTGACATTCAGTCTAGTAGGGAGCCTTACTTTTTATTGCACACCACTGGCTACCATTTGCAATACTTACATGTATTCTTAGTCAACAGATGAATTACCAACACACACCACAATGAGGGCCAACAAAGTAAGTATGCGGGCCTGATTTGAGCAGGGGCTGCTGGTTTGTGACTTTCGGTGACTGGTCTTCAGCTTCGCCAGAGATGAGGGCCTGAGGGCAGTCCCAAACTCTGCTGGGCCCTGGATCGCAGGCCAGGCTGGGGTATCCCGACCAGCTGAGGGCACTGTTGGCTCCGCTTGGCAGCCCAGCTGTGCCCTTGGGTCAGCCTGGCAGAGTTCAGAGGATTAGTCCTTTGAGGTCACGTTTGGGCTGGTTGGGAAACGCAGTGGCCCCGATGCGACCCTGACTTGCTTATGCAAAAACCTCTGACAGATGGGCTTTGCTGATGGCATTTTGTTTCCAGCTCAGTCGGAAACCCCAATTCGCTTTGCTCCCTTCTATGAAAACACACAGATGTTCTTGAGGCCCTGGTCTCTTTGCACAAATCCCTTCCCCGAGCAGGTGCAGCTGAGTCTGCTTGTGACGTTCACAGACTGAGTGTATGATACCCACAGCCTCTCTGGGATTCAGGGACCGGTGCACACTGGTCCCTTTCTAGCTGTCTCTGTCCAACTCCCTCTTCCTAAAAGCACTCTGATCTTCCTGATGGGGAACCTCTTGTTATGAGAGCCAGACTGCCTGGGTTCAGATACTGGTGTGCCATGGACTGGTTACTGAAACTGTGACTCAATTTCAATCCGTAAAATGGGGATAATACCATCTACCTCATGGTTCCTGCTATTATCACCGTTCCTTCGCATACCTTTGGCAGGAGTTCTTCCCCCTCCCCGCAATTACAGAAGCACAGCCGGGGGTGGGCACAGGACCTCAGCAGAGCATAAAAGGCTGGAGGGTGTCCTGCAGTAGCGGGGGATGTGGATCTGACTTTTCCTACATGTCACTTGCTAGGGACCCTGGCGTTCCTTTCTTCCAGTGTTGCTTGGCTCCTGCCTGTTTTCTACAATTGCTCCTCTGGCCTCCTGTTGATTCTGTAAGCCACTAATAAATCTGCCTCTGCCCAAGACTGTCAAGCAAGGCTTTTGCTGCTGGCATCTGAGGCCCTTGACTAAGACATGGTGCTGTGTGCAAAGAAGGCAGCTGCGGATGGTGGAGGGGAACAAATGGGGCCAAGGCAGTGGCACAATGAGAAGCAAGCGACAGTGGGTGAGGCAGGTGGGAGGCATTTGGCTGCAAGTAACAATACCATCCAGTGGTGTCTTGGGCAATGAAGACATTTCATTATCTCATGTAACAAGGAGGCCAGATATGGCAGCTCCACGCTTGGTACAGGGAAATGACGTCAGGTGTTTTCTCTTTCTCCCCCCACTGCCGTCCCGCAGTGTGCTGCTGGCTTACATCTTTGGCTTGTGGCCCCGTGGTCACAAGCTGGCAGCCACAGCCATGCCTCTCACTGAACTACTGGCGAGGGGTAAAGAAAGGGATGATGTAAGAGTGTTCTTACCGATCTGACCCTAATCAGGAAGGAGAACATTGCCAGAACATTGCCCCTACCTCCACAGACATTCTTTTATGTCTCATTGGCCAGGATGTGGTCCCTTATGGCCACTCCAGTTGCCAGAGAAGCTGGTGAAGCCAGAGTCTATGATCATCCTGATTGCCCTTGGGCCACTGAGGACTCATCCCTGGGGCTGGCCACACTGGTTCCCAGAAAACATCAGGGTCTGTTAGAAGAGCAGGCAGCTAATGGTGTATCTGTGTAAGTGCTCCCAGACTGTCATTTGTGAAGAAGCTGGGGAACGCTGAGCTGAGAGGATGCTTCCTTATCAGGCCCCCAAAGCCTGGAGGCTAGAACAGCAGACGGACAGGCAAGCACCATGGCCCCAGTGTCCTGGCTCTGAAGGGCCCTGCTCTGTGGGGCCACAATATCTGCCGGAACCTCACAGAGCAGAGGAAAAGGGAAAAACACAAGCCTTCCAGTGTTAGACATTTGTAGTTTGCTCCCCCAGCCTCCATGACTTCTTTTTCCAACAACAGCCCAGATTTCCCTTTGAGAACCTGCCCGCTCTAACCTCCACCCAGTGGGCTAGAGGAGGGCTCCTTCTCAAGGTCAGGAACAAATCACACAACCCAATCAAAACCAGAGACCTAGTGATGTCTTTGCAAGAAGTGCTGGGGCTGAAGACTGTGCTTTTCCCTTCTACCCCGAGCTGGAGAGGATGTGAAAGATGGAATCACTGTAGCCATCTTGCGACCATGAGGGGAGAACCATCTGTGAAAGGGGCTGAGAGTTACAGACAATCTGGGGGCTGTAGTCATCATTTGAGTCTCTACATCAAGCCTGGACCTGAAGCTAACCCGATTCCACTTCCCACCTCTGGACATTTTAGTTACATGACAAAACAACAACAAAACAACATCTATAACAACAGCTACCACATAGGACCCTTCTATGGTCCAGGTCCTTGTCTAAGCACCTGACATTTGTTATTTCTCTTAATCCTCACAACAGCTCCATGGGGTAGATATCATTATTATCTCCAGCTTACACATGAAGAAACAGGAAGGAAGTAATGTGTCCTAGACCATATGACTATGAGGTGGCAGAGTTGGGACTGACCCCAGCTGTTTCATTCCTGAAGTAAGGCAGTCCTGAGCTCAAGCACCAGCCCTCCCAGTGATCACAGGCAGACTCCTGCACCTCGTGATTCTCATTTTCTTCATTGGTGACACACAATAAATTATCTCCAGATCCAATTGCTCTTCTGAGTTCCAAACTCAGGTATTTACCTGCTTACTTGACACCACCATGTCTGTATCTCATATGCACTGCAAACTGAACATTCCCAACCTGACCTTTTGATCCCTCCCAACCACAAAACTTGCTCCTTCTCAGGATAGTCAGGATGGGCTGAGCTACGCTACACTAACAAAGGACCCCAAGTGCTCAGAGGCTTACACAACAAGGGTTTGTTTCTAGTTCATACTGCATGTCCGTCATGGATTGGCCAAGGGCCCCGCTCATGCCAGCTTTGTTCCCAGTTGAGGGAGTAGCCCTTCACCTGATACCCTGCCAATCGCAGAGGGAAAAGACATGGTTGAACCATGCAATGGCCCTTAAAGTTCCTGCTCAGGAATGACACGTGTCACTTCTGCAAACTACATTTTATTGGCCAAATCAAGACAAGAGATGTCAATAGGGTGGTACACCAGAATATCTGTCAGAACAGGAATGCAACTGGCCATCTGCTTCCTCTGCATCTCAGCAAAAGGCACTTACTTCCACCCAAGGGCTCAAACTGGAAACGTCAATGTCATCCTTCACACTTCCTCTCCCTCACTCCACACGTCCAATTCACCACCCCACGTCCTGTTGACTCTCCCCACAGCGTATCCGAGTCCATCTTTCTCTCCCACCAGCCCTCTGGTCTGAGCTGCTGTGACTTTCACTGGTTCACTACACCACAGCCTCACTGGTGTCTCTGCTTCTGTTCCTGCTCTCCTAAGGGCCCTTTTCCACACAATAAAATTCAAAACCTTCCTCTCAGTCCTCCAGGCTCCCTTTCCTCTTCCCCTTGCTCTTGGAGCCCAGGCCACAATGTCCCTCTTTCAGTTCCCCTCACACCCATCTTCCCTGCTGTCTCAGGACCTTTGTACATGCCATTCCTGCTCCCCTTCCTTTACCTAGGTAATTCTTTCTCAAGACTCAGGGCAAATGACACTTTCTCCACCTAAGCTTCGTTTCTCACCAACCTGTTCAATCCCCAACCTGAGCTCTCTGCATTTCCCTTTGGTGGTACCTGCATCAGTATATGTAAGTAGAGACCTCCCTGGTGGTCCAGGGTTAAGAATCCGCCTTCTAATGCAGGGGACACGGGTTCGAGCCCTGGTCCGGGAAGAACCCACACGCCGCGGAGCAACTAGGCCAGTGCGCTACAACTAGTAAGCCTGCACTCTAGAGCCCGCGAACCACAACTACTGAAGCCTGCGCGCCACAACTACGGAAGCCTGCGCGCCTAAAGCCTGTGCTCTGCAACAAGAGAAGCCACTGCAGTAAGAAGCTCACGCACCGCAACAAAGAGTAGCCCCCGCTCGCCACAACTAGAGAAAGCCTGCGAGCAGCAACAAAGACCCAATGCAGCCAAAAATAATAAATTAAAAAAAAAAAAAGAACTAGTTAATCCTTAAAACTCATTCATTCATTCACTCACTCATACAACAAACACCTACCACATTCTTTTTTTTTTTTTGGCCGCACTGCGGGGCTTGTGGGATCTTAGTTGCCCGACCAGGGATGGAACCTGGGCCCTTGGCAGTGAAAGTGCGGAGCCCTAACCGCTGGACCGCCAAGGAATTCCCACACCTACCACGTTCTTACAAATCATTCAGTCCAAAAAATTCATTCAGTCAAAAAAAGCACTAAAAACTTATTCACTTATTCAACATTTACTAGGCATGTATAACTCATTTATTCCACAAACACTAAGCACTTAAAATCCATTAATTTATTCAATAAATTTCTTAAAGCATCTACTATGTGCTGTTATAGGAGCTGAAGATATAGCCCTGAGCAGGACAGACCACGCTCCCCACTCCTTAAGAACTTACCTCTAGCAGAAGGAAGCCAGAGAAATAAGTAAACAAAGACAGAAAACAAGGGAACTTCAAAGGGTAGTCAGCCATATAAAGGAATAAAATGTAACGCTGTGATAGGTTGGGAGGAGGTCCCACCCTGATGGCTCAGAGAGGGGGTGCCCTCTGACCTGGGGTCTGCATCAGGAGAGGGCGCCTGCCGTGCCCCAGGTGTGCTGATGAGCGAGGCTGACGTGCAGGGGCAGGAAAGCTGGGAGCGGCCCATATACAAGGCTCTCTGGAGTTGTCTGAGGCGATGGCTCTCTCCCCCAGCTGTCCATTAGAGGCACCGGGGAGCTTAGTAAAAATACAGGTGTTCACACCCCACCCGCAGAGAGTCTGAATCAGCTGGTTTGGGGTGGGGCCCAGGCCTGAGTGTCTTTTAAAAGCTCTGCAGCTGATTCCAATATGCAGCCAGGGCTGAGGAGAGAGGAAGAAATGGAGAGAGCAAAGAGAGGAGGGTCTGACACCAAGCCTCGAGAGGCCGCAGAAGTCAGAGGGAGTGAGCACACTGGCCACAGCGGGCCCAGGCAGAGGGGCAGGAGGGCAGGTGTGCGAGAGGCCCTGGAGGGGGGGTGTGGTCTGGGGAGGACCAGGTGGTTCACAGGCTGGATGCTGCTGAGAGGGTCACCTTTGGTGACAATTACCGGTCTGAAGGGCACCGTGACCACTGCAGGAGGTATTTCCGGGGCCTGCCGCTCCAGGGAGCCTTGTCCACGCCCCTCGCCCCCGGTGCTGCTGGCCAGCGCGCGGTGACTTCCTCCCGCCAGCCCCTCCACACCCCAGGCTTTGTCCTCCACTCCCTGAGCTCCCAGGGCTCTGGGCTGCACACACTCTCGACTACAAGAGTTAGCCCACAGGATTTTTAAGCCTCTGAGTATCTTTTGTTCTCCTTAGACCTTGAACAGCTCCAAGTTTGTGGTGGTCTGGGGTCTGACGTTTGTGTTCTTGCCGCATGGGTTGGGTAGAGGGGAGGAATGATATGGTGGTGATGCTTATAAAAATAAGGCTAATACTTATGAGCTCTCCTGATGGGCCAGGTGCGGGGCTACCCTCGTGGGGTGTATTAACTTGTGTGTTACAATAACCCTATTAAGTAGGGACCCTAGCATGCCCGTGTTACAGATGAGGCAAGGGTAACACGGCCAAGTCACACAGCTGGGATTCAAACCTCGACAGTCTGGCTCCCACACCTATGCTCTAAATAAAAGATACAGCAGGTCCAATGGGTGTGTTGTGTGAATACATGAATGACGCAAGGATCTTTGAAATCAATTCATAAGGACAGAGCTCTGGAATGTCAGCAACACCTCAGCAGATTTCAGATTAAGAACCTGTTTTCTCCCCACTATATCTTTCCCCACTTTATTGGAAATCTGAGCATACACAGGACCACTTTAGAGCTCCCCCAGGAAACAAGATGGATGGAAATCTCAGAAATCTCATTAGAAAGTATCATGGCAGAGACTCTGCTCCATCAGCCCAAAGAACAATGAGCAGGGCCTTGACCATGGCCATATACTACTGTGATCTGTTTTGCATGCTCAACAATTCTGACACCAAATGTGTGGGTTTTCCATACCAAGCAATTCTCTTAGGGCTGGGTGTCCCACAATTTAACTCAATCCTGACACTAGCTACCCGGAGTGAGCATAAACCCCACAGGTAAAGGGCTCAGTCCCCTAAGACTGTCCCCACTTCAGACCCCAACTGCAAGCAGTGGGGGTCTAGGTTACCCACACTTCTGTCCGACTTGGCTGCAAATCAGAGGTTCCCACGACCCCCTCCTCAAGTTCAATAATTAGCTATAACAGCTCACATAACTCAGGAAACACTACTTACTACTCCTGGTTTATTATAAAGGATACAGATGAAGAGATACACAGGATGAGGTCTAGAAGGGTCCTGAGTGCAGAAGCTTCTGTTCCTGTGGAGTTTGGGGTGTGCCGCCCTCCCAGCATGTGCCTGCGTTCACCAACCTAGCAGCTCTCTGAACCGTGTTGTTTAGGGCTTCATGGAGGTTCTGTTATGAAGGCCTGATGGATTAAATCACTGGCTATTGGTGATTTAATCTGCAGCCCCTCTCCCTTCCCAAAGGTCAGGGGGGTGGAGCTGAAAGTCCCAAGCCTCTAATCACGTGGTTGGTTCCTCTGGCAACCAGCCCCATCCTGAAGATATTTAGGGGTCCACCAAGAGTCACCTCTTTAGCATAAACTCAGGTACGGTTCAAAGGAGCTTATTTTGAATAACAAAAGACGGTATCACCCATATCTCTCAGGAAATTCCAAGGGTTTTAGAAGCTCTTGTGCCAGGAACCTGAATGAAGACCAAAATATTTTTCTTATTATATCAAAGTATCACGCTGTGAGAACCTGCACTTTCATATTTAATGTCAGAGCCCAGCGGATGGGTGTTTCTAATTTAAACTTTCCCAGGCATCCAGGAGAGCTCCACATTCCTACCTAGGAGTCAAGGGCAGTCCCCACAGGGGCAAGAGTAGCCATGTACAGCTATTACGCTCAAAACAGGTGAGGGTCCCACACAAGTCAGAGTTAAATCGGTATCGGTTTTTCTCCCTTGGGGAAATAGGAAGAATGAACTGGAATTATGCATTGAAAATGTAGGTGTGCATATTGTTTTATTTGTACCTAGCAATTCCCCTTCTAGGAATCTCTTCCTCAGATATTCACCCCAGTGCACCTTGAAAGACAGACTCAAGGTGGTTCAACCGCAGGGGTGCTCACACTGCCGCGCTGCTGTAACATGGAAGCGCTGGGAACAGCCCCAATGCCCACGAGCAGAGGATGGGTTAAGTGAATCTGGGTGCCTCTATTCCAGGGAAGGTGCCGCAGCTGTGATAAACAGTGAGGTAGCGCCATGTGTCGTGCATGCAGATCGTCCACACGGCCTGAAGGGAATGAGCAGGGCTCATACTTACTGAGTGCTTACTGTGCACCAGGTGAAATGCTTACACACATTCACCCATTTAATCTTCATGACAAGCCTGTGAGGGAGGGACTACCTGAGGGACCATGCTCATTTAAAGCCAATGCAACTCAGTCCAGAGAGGCTGAGTAACTTGCCCCAGGTCACTCAGCTAGAATCCAGTAGCGCTGGGATCTGAACCGAGGCTATCCAGCTTCCTACCTTATACTCTTTTACTCTATGCTGCCACTTGGGAAGGGAAAGCAGCAAGTTGTGGAATAGTTTGTGTAGCATGACCCCATTTGGTTTAAACAAGAGGGGGACAGATTTTGTTAGTGTGAGTGTGCATGTACATAAATTCTATAAAACGTCCAAGAAAGGGTCTAGGAAGACATCCACCAAACCATTAAAAGTGGTTACTTCTAAGGAGTAAAATGGAATGGAGATAAAGGAAAACTTAAAAAAAAAAAAATTCTCCATGTCTGTGTATGAATTTTTACAAGTATGTAAGTTTAAGGCCCTCTTCAAGACCCCTATGAGGCTCTGCCCCAAATCCAAATCCTGGCGAGAAGCCCTGTGAATAGGTTTTGCATGTCTTCTTCCAGACCTTTCTCTGTGAGTCTATAAGGAAATGCTCACAATTGCACAGGGGAGGGGCGCCTCAGGCTGGGGTTAAGTTTTCAGTTTTAAAAGTGAGCATGTGAAGGGAAACATGAGTGGAGTGAAAGCCACGCCCCAAAAAGCCCTGATGGATGCAGTTAGAATGGAAGAGCTGCCCCACCCCCCAGGTAGAGCACAAGTCCCCACCTCAACCTCGCCTCTAGGGCCATGGAGTCTGAAAAATACGCATCTTTCCAAGTGGAGATTCCTCTGTGGCCTAGCAAGATGCTCGCCCCCAGCCCCACTGCGGGAAGGAAGGGGCACCCCATCTCATGTTCATGTGTCCTCAGTGAAACAGAAGCAGTGCTTACCCAAAATGCTTAAACTGCAATAAATGCTTATATACAGAAAAGAATTTTTTTTTTAAATAAATGAGTTAATACCTCCATAGTTGCTTTTCTTACTTATTACCAGATCTTGAAGATGCTTCCTGATGTGACAGCTGTAGAGTAGTGGTTAGAAGCAAAGACCACCCAGGTTCAATGCCCACCTCTGCCACTCAGACCTTGGGCAGGTGACTTAGCCTCCCTATACCTCACTTTTCCCATCTGTAAAATGGAGATAATAATAGGGCTTAACTCGTAGGAATGTTATGAATTAATGAACGTAGAGACTTAGAATACCCCTGGCACACAGTGATATATAAGTATTATCATTTTCACTTAGGTAATAATAATAATAGTAATATCTTAAGCAAACAACTAGGACCAAAGGTGGCCTTGGAATGAACCCTGGCTCCTCTGGGCTCAGGAGCCAGGTAACCCACGCTGGCCAACCTCGAACAAGAGGAAGGGCAAGCCCCTCCTTCCTGGTGGCCCCAGAGCCAGGGCCAGGGGAGGCACCGCTGCTGAGTCCCTGTGGGGCTGGGTGGGTGGGTGAGGGTGTCACTACCTCCCGTGAAGCACATGTGGACTGAGCGTCTTGCTCCAATCCTGGGCACAGTCCCACTCACTTCAAATGAGACTTTGAAATCCAGAATTAAAAAAGGATGCTTCCTGGAGTACCGGCACGTGCACCAGGCCCACCCAGGAGCTGCAGCCATGCTCGTGGAGTGGGGATACAGTGACAGAGCTGGGCTATGGGCCTCTGTGGTCAGGGGAGCCCCTTCTGGGAAGACTTAATCAGGGGCACAACCCCTGCTCCAGGGAGCTGGACATCCCTTGAGGGATCTCCTGGCTCTAGCCAGGCCCAATGTCAAGCCACACGCACTGGTATGGCCGTGCTGTTTATTTTGATAGTGAAGCTTTTCAGTCTACGGCTGCTGCCTCGAACCCCGAGTGTTCCCGCTATCACTGTGTGGGGCAACGCTGGGCCCACAGAGGCTTCCAGGACCCCGCTTCTGAGGCTGCTCTCATGGCAGCTGGTGCCCAGGTCGGACTGGTGGTTAAATATGCAGTACGTTCCCCTGCAGGGCTCACTCCTGTGGCCAGGCCTAACTTCCTTTAGAAGATGGTTGTCTTGTCAGCTTGGAGCCTGACTTGCTAACTAATCCCAGCTAATTGCCACTGAAACCTGCTAAGATCACATCTGTTGGGTCTAGAGATTAAATCAATATTTGACAATCTTGATTAAACAGAGCCAGGGAATCCTTGTCAAAGAACATCTGTTAAAGCCCTGTTCTTTCCATCCTGCTCTTGGGGGGCCAGGCCGGAGGTGTCTGGGGCTCTGCTTGTCCTCACCTGAGGACGACTCTGGGGTGGGGGGCAGGGGAGCAGTGGAGCCCACCAGGAACACCGCGGCCAGGAAGGCTCCCCGTGGTGGGAGGGGAGGGGGGTGAGGGGGACACACATAGCTGGGCCTTGTTATCCTGGGTGGCACCCAGCTGCCAACAGTAATCATCCTAACTGCCCCCCTCCCCCATCTGGAGCGCCAGGCCCCCCTGCAGAGTACCTGCCACAAAATTCAAGTTTTCTAGTGACCCATGGAGGCAGTGTTCTCATCACCTCCATTTCAGAATGAGGAAAGCAAGGTTCTGAGAGGCGACATTACTTGCCCAAGGTCGGAGGAGCGGGGGTCTGAACCTCGGTCTCAGAACTCTGAACTCTGACTCACTCCAGAGTCTGTCCTGAGACCACTCATGGACGTGAGTCCAAGTTGTCAAAAGTGAGAGCAAAATCTGGCACTTACGGAGCCAGGAGCCCAGGCTGGAGGCCTGCTCCCATGGTCCAGTTCCCTCAGCTACACTTAACAGCAGCCCCGCTAAGAAGCACTGGCCTCACACCTGGCCCTAACTCAACCCATGCAGCCTCCCAGGGGGAAGGCTCTACCATTCTGCCCCACATTGCAAAAAGGAACACTGAGGCTCAGAGCGGCAAGTTACCTGTTTGAGATCACCCAGTGAGGGAAAAGGCAGAGGTGGGGCTCGAACCCAGGTGGGTGACTCCAGGCCATCGTAACTATTGTCATCTCTAAAAAGCAGGGATAGAGCCGTGAACATGGTGGGTCTTTGATAAATGCCTGCCCTCTGTCCCTGGGTACTTTTATGGCAGAAATTAGGCTTCTGCTCTGGAGTCAGATCTCCTGGGATTAAATCCCAGCCCCAACGCAGCCCAGAGAGGATAACAGTGGCACCTCACTGGACTGCTGGAGGAGCCCAAGATGATCCCCGTAAGGCCCCGCTCCCCACAGTAACGGCACAATAATAAGCACTCATACATCCTCATCCAAGATTAAAGAAAAAACCAAAAAAAAACAAACCAAAAAAACCACACAATAATAATGAAGACAAAGCAGCTGCTCTCAAAGTACCTTCACGGCGGGAGGGGTGATCAGACACCCAAATGCCTGCAGCCACTGTTAACCTCTCTATCCCTAGGTTCACAGCACTGCCGAGATCAGGGGAAGTCTTCCATAGTCCAGGGAGTCCTGGATTTCCTGAGTCCATTAAAAAAAAAAACAACCCCAAACCAAAACCAACCAGGCAACCAGTCAGCCACCAAGCCAGATGGCCGACTAACCAACCAGCCACCCAGCAAGCCAACTGGTCCCATGTTTCTGTGTCTCTGCTCTACCTCTCTGTGTCCCTGTTCCCGTCTCTCCATGTCCCTGATCTTGTTCCTCTGTGTGTCTCTCTCACAAATGTGCACGCACAGACGGCCACACCACAGCCATGCACATTTCAGGCCCCTGAGTCACAATCCCATGTTAACTCACCACTGGGCATGTGCTCCAGGCTGGCAGCCTCTGCCTGGTCCCTCTGTTAACTCCCTTCCAGATTCCAAGTTCCCAACATCTGCAGGCCAAGACCATATATATGTATATATATCCAGTCTCACCCCCATCCTTAAGTATACAATCTTATAAGGAAACTAGCTGCTTTAATCAGAGAGCAAACTCAGAAATCTCAAGAAGTAATTTAGAAGAATGGCACACCCTCTTACAAAAAACAAACAAAAAAATTAGTATTAAAAAAAAATCCCCAGCTACCTATTTTATATCTATATAGCCACCTAGGTCAACACAGAGCGAAAATCTGGAAGGCTGAGCTCCAGCTGTAAGCAGTTACCCCAGGGAGGGGAGTGGCGTGTGTGTACACATGATCATCCTGTCCTAGACCCTGAAGCTCCCAAACTTCCCGAAGTCACATACCTCCACTGACACAATCGCAGACCACCTGTACTATTATTTACTTAAGACGGTCCTTTCAACCAACTTGTTTATTAAAGCCTTAATAATATCAGTGTTGGAGTCATTATTTTTTTCTAACACTCATCAAACAAAATGCACAAACACGAGAATTGGTAAGGCTCGTCTGTACATCAGTGAAAACGAGCTTTAATACCAGAAATGCACTGATATCAAAACCAGGATGCAGCTCCCAGACATGATCCTAAGCAAAAAAAAAAGCCAGACGCAGAACATAATATGGGTTATGATTCCATTTCTATAAAGTTCAAAAACAGGCAAAATGGAACCATGTTATGCAGGGTTGTTCACACAGGTGACCCAACTTCGAAAGCAAGAAATGGCGAACGGAAGTCCTGAGAGTAGTGGCTTCTGGGGGAGGGAGAGGCTTCCGGGGGTTCTGGCAAGATTCTCTTCTTGATCTGGGGGTTACAGGAGTGCTTGCCTTGTAATTGTTTGCTAAACTGTATATTTACATCTGATGTACTTCTCTGTGCATGTGTTACATTTCCCAGTAACAAAGTTTTTAAACGTCTTTTGCGTTGTATGAATTCGTTTTTAAAATGAGATCGTACTCTTGTATTATATATGTAATTTTAAAAAACAGGTAAATACATTTTAAAGTCTCAGTTGTTTGATCTTTGCAGACCCACTGTGAACACCTGAGAATCAGTTTCATGCCTTTGTGTGCAGTGCATACAAACAGACACACACACACACACACACACAGCCACCCCAGTCACTCTCACTCTCCTGGTTCACTTTCTCTGCTATAAAAGGTTTCCACTTCCCAGAACCTGCAGGGCCACATAGCCTGTATGAACACAAACATCTTGGGCAGGCTGAGGGAACGTGTACTTCCTCCTAGCCCCGAGGTGGGGGCACGGGGGAGGCAGGGAGGGCAGGGTTATCTCGTAGCAGCAGTTTCTGGACAACTCACCAAGTGACAGCAGGGGACAGAGTAGGAGGGACTGGCGCCCACCTGAGAAATACAGGAGGGCTTCCAGGGCATAAGGCTATGGGGCCAGGCTGCTGTAAGGAGCATGCATCCCAGCCCTGCCCCTGCAGTGATACCAGTGAGCACTAGAAGGGCTCCTGACCCTAGACTGGGTACCCAGCCTCCTCTCGGGCCCATGGACTGGCTGACAGTTGGCGAGGGCCTGCAGCTCTGTTTGAACAACACTTTGATCAAACATCCTGCCCCAGGACTGCACGCAGGATGGGTACTCAGACCAAGGCCAATGCAGAGGAAGACAGGCTGGAAGCGGGCACCGGGCCCTCAGGAGACTAGGGCGGGGGCTCTCTGGGAGCTCAAAGGAAGCCAGGACACTAGGAAATCAGCAACTCACTTCCAGGACAACAAACATTTTTTTTTTTTTAAATGGTCACAGTTGGTGGAAACCTTTTAGAGGCAATCTGGCAACAGCTTTTAAAAATGTTCTTACCCTCTGAACCAGAAGTGCTACTTCTGGAAATTGATCCCAAAGAAATTCACGGCATTGGTTATAAACGGGGGGGAAAAAAAGGTCCAACCTCAACATCCAACAACAGGAGAATGGTTAAATAAATTACCGCATATCCTTATGACATTAAAAATATATATACGCAGATGCAGTCATAGACAAAAGATTGGATAAAAACTCTGAAATGTTCACTGGGGTTACGTTTTGCTGCTGGGACTACCAGTGATTTTTGAAAACATGTTCTTTATACCTTCCTATATTTTCCCAAATTACCTTTAATGAACATGTTTTCAAAATCAGGGGAAAAAAGCAGTAAGTTTTCATTCATTTAACTGATTTCCATTCATTAGATGAATGTTTCCTGAAATCTGACCATGTAATAAAGCAGTGAATGACGTAGCCCCTCTCTGCCCTATGGCTGGAGGGGGAGACGCGTATGAATTAAGTGCCCTTACCAAATATGCATGTCAGCATAAACGATGCAAAGAAAGGATAAACTGACGGAGGACAGGAACAGGGCGTGGTTGGTCAAGGAAGGCTTCTCAGAAGCAGTGGTGTTTAAGCGCTGAAGGATTCGAAGTTGACCAGGGAAAGGGGTGGTAGCAGGTGAGGGGTACAGATGAACAGCAAGGGCAAAGACCCTGGAGTGTTTAGGAGTCTGGAGTTGCCCTCCACTGCAGGTTTAGGAGGCAGTGACCCGATCTGCCTGCCACGTAGATGATTAACCCGGTGAGCAGCAGAGTCTAGTCCCGCTGGGAGCTGGGGGAGCCATCCCTGTGAAGCGCAGGAGTGGCCTGGCCCAGAACAGGGGTGGTGCTGACATAGAGAAGCAGGTAGACTGGAGAAGACTTGGTTGCTTCCTCACATTGAAGAGGAGCTCCAGGGCATTCAATCCTAAACGGAGTACCAGGTGGGTACAGGCCAGACCGGGTCAGAGAGATGCAGGTCACCACTCCTGCTCTCACACCCACACTGTTCAGACCAGAGGGGAACAGAGATGAACAAATGAGCCATTACAGGGCAATATGTTTGGGCTGACAGTCACCTGGTAGGGCTGGATTCAGCTTTAAGAAATCTGACAGTTTTCCAAACAAAATACATCCCGCCCTCTTACTAGGTGGGATGTATTTCAAAATCCTTCCCAGCCAGGCTTCCACAAGTGCTGCTCAGTCGACCCTAAGGCAAGGAGCATCACTCCCAATGGGCAGATGAGGAAACTGGGCACAAAGTGGTTGTGCTTCTTGATAACAAGAACAAGAACTCAGACCTTCAGTGTGAGAGTACTGTGACCCTCTACCCGGGCCTGCTCCCGTGTTAAGCACGACACTGAATGCTTCACACTCATGGCTGCATGGACATCACTGCTGGTTGTCAAATCCAAACCCACTCTCCTCTTCTTCCTTGAGAGAAGTCTGAATTTGTTTGGAGCAGCAGGATGCCCATCCAAAAAGCTTGCTTTTGCAGGTTCCCTTGCAGCTATGGCTAAATATGTGTCCCATTCTGGCCAACAAGAGGTTAAGCAGAAGTCCGCTGGGGATGGGCGAAGGGGCCTTCTGGTAAAGCTACTGCTTTCCAATAAAAAGAAGCACACCCTTTGCATCATTCTCCTTCCTGGAATGTGGATACCATATCTGGAGGTGTGGCAGCCATCCTGTAATTGTGAGGCTGAAAGCCACAAACTGAGGACGGCAGCACAAGGATTCAGAAGGAGCCCACTCTCCCAGCCAGTGCCTCTGCCCTGGTTCACCCACACTCCCTTTTCCTTCTCATGTGCAACAGAGACTAGTTGCCTTATTTATGTCACTGCTCCCTGGCTTTCTGTTACTTGTAGCAGAGTACAATCTTGACTGATAGAGGTCCTACCCAGATCCTCATTTTACAGATAAGGAAATGGAAGCTCTGGGAGGGAGCGTCACTAGCCCAAGGTCACATAGAGCCCGGAAGAGATGAGGCTGGAATGTGAGCCTGTATTCCTAACCACTTCATAGTAGCTCCTTGAATCTTATTGAAGAATACTAGCTTTGGAGAAAACTTGGCTTCAATTCACTTCTCCATTTAGTAGTTTGTTTGCCCATCTCCCCCTCACCGGAAGCATGCGCTCCCTTCGCTCTGCTTGCTCTCTGCCACCTAGAACAGCGCTGGGCTGGTGGCGGTGCTCAAACCCCACGCCCCCCCCCCCCCAAAAGAGCAATGACCGAATGCATGGCAAGATGGAGTGACTCTTCCAGTACAAGTGACTCTTCTGGAAAATGGGAATGCCACCACTGGCTTCACAGGAGGCTGTGAGGGTTCAATGAGGGATGAATGGAAAGCACAGGGCATGGTGTCCAGTTAGTGCCCAATAACTGGTTCCACTATCACCATCACAGGGGTATAATGTGGATCTCCTCTTCCAAAGACCTCTCCTCATGACCAAAAGGGTTCATCATCTCTAGAGGATTCTTTTTTAAAACTTGGATGCAAAAATGCTTTCTCTACGCAAACTAGCTATAACTCACAGGCCAAATATCCCCAGGATTCCCCACGAATTCCCAACTGCTCTGTAACCAGACCAGCCTCCTCACCTCCCAGCCTTGGCCTTGGCCTTGTATTCTGCTTGCAGTAACTGCTGTGTACACCAATCCTTCCTCTTCCTTTGGCCAGTTCCCAAGCCACCTCCTGGGTGAGGCCTTCTCTGATTTCCCCAGCCCATTTGGCACTGCCCCTCAGGAAAGCTACTGGGGCCCCGTCTGGCCCATCCGCTGCCTGATGTGGTGTCTGGAAAGGCCGACTGCCTGGCACGCCTGTTGGGTGCTGTATGTACATGCATCAGCCCCCCATAAGAGCAGTTCCTGTGGTCTTGGGGTCTGTATCGACTCTCCCAGGAGTGCTGGCACCTTGAGGACATGTTCAAGTCCATCTAATGAACAGGAGAATGAATAATCACGCTGCCTAATGTTTATATGGGGCCTATTATGTGCCCGGCATTGTTCTAAGCACTTTATGTGTATTAGCTCATTTGATCGGCACAACAATCCTTTTTTTTTTTTTTAATATTTATTTATTTACTTATTTAATTCATTTTGGCTGCGCCGGGTCTTAGTTGTGGCATGCAGACTCTTAATTGCGGCATGCATGCGGGATCTAGCTCCCCGACCACGGATTGAAGCCGGGCCCCCTGCACTGGGAGCACGGAGTCTTACCCACGGGACCACCAGGTAAGTCCTGGCACAACAATCCTTTGAGAGAGGTACTATTATCAACCCTACTTTACACATGAGGAAATTGAGGCATAGAGTGAGGTAACTTGCCCAAGGTCACACTGTTGGTTAATGGCAAAGCTGGGTTCAAATCCTGCAGACTGACTCCAGAGTCCACGCTCTTAACCTCTAGGCTCTCTTCCCTCGTTGTATGAATAAATGTACAAATGTCCACGGCATGAAGAGAGCCGCCTGGGGCCAGGCTTGAGTGGAAGGCAAAGCTCACTATTTTCCCCCTAAGCCAGAACAAACACTCTCAACTAGTCTCGCCACATTCCAACCTCCTTCTTCTTTGCTAACCTGCCAATATTGAGGCTGAAAAGCCAGACACTCACTTTTCTAGCTGAGAAGTCTGCTAGAAGGTACGAATGCTTCCTCATAAAAGAGCAGTACCATGGTCCTAGCTGGCTCCCTGCTTTCTGCCTCATGGCTGTGAGAGGATGTGTTACCTGGAGCCCCAGCAACCATCTTGCAACCATGAGGAAAGGTCAAGATGATTTCAGGAGCATGCACTTGGGGCCCTGACATGTGCAGCTGTGGAACCAATCCCAGAACTGCCTTTTCTCTGGACTTTCTAGCTGAATAAGCCACTGTGAGTTGAGTTTGTGTTACTTATATACCAGGTTGAGATATAAAATATTTAGAACCCCATATGGCACAGGCACAGGCAACAGGCAATCAGAACAGGTGGTGGCTGGTGAACATCAGCCTTGCTTGTATCTGATTACTTGAATGGGAGCTCCTTGAGGGTTGGGATCAATGCCAATGTTGTGCACTGTTGTGTCTCAGCACCAGCACAGTGCCTGGCACAGCAGGCACACAGGCAACATTTGGTGAATGATCCTGAATGATGTCTCTGGAGAACGTATACTGTGTTGGGAGCACAGGCGCTACAGTCTGAGTGCCAACTACACTACC
Organism: Eubalaena glacialis; assembly: GCF_028564815.1. NCBI lineage: Eukaryota > Metazoa > Chordata > Mammalia > Artiodactyla > Balaenidae > Eubalaena > Eubalaena glacialis. The sequence continues at coordinate 55,461,898 of NC_083733.1, read as the reverse complement.
TTTCAGCACCAAACAGGGCACTTCATCTCTCTGAGCTTTAGTTTCCTCATCTGTGAGGCTTCCGGAGGAAACATTAATATCCATACGTGTGGAGCACTTAGCACAGGACCTGGTGTGATGCCAGGGATGCATGGTAGCTTCTATCAGCCTCTTTTATCCTCTCAGTTTCCTTGCCTGGCAAATGGCTACTGTGATCTGTCTCTGCTCTAATGAGATAAAATCTGAAAAAGTACAGCATAAAGCGTCCTGCAAGCAAATGTTAATTCTCATCTTTGACTTAGTGCAGTGTGGCAGTTAAGAGCACAGATTCTGAACTCAGGCTGCCTGGGTTTGAATCCCAGCTCTGCCGTGTGACCTTGGGCAAGTCACTTAACCTCTTTGTGCCTCAGTTATCTCATCTGTAAAATGGAAATAACAAAAGTACTTCTCTCACGGGGTTGACGTGAAGATTAAGCGAGTTAATATATAAAGCTCTGAGGGCAGTGCCTGGCACAGGTAACCACCAAGAAGTGTTAGCTGCTATTACCACTACTGGTATATGGATTCCTGGTACACCACTTCCTAGATGTATGACCTTGGGCAAGTTACTTAACCCTCTGCCTTTCTCCTAAGACGGGGCTACTAGTAATACCTCCTTCATAGGATTATTATGAGAATTAAATAAGTTAATCCATGTGAAGTGTCACGTACTTGAAACCAGGCCTGCTTTATAAGAAGGGCCCAGTGAATGTTAGCGATCCTCATCATTTCTGACTGGGGGCTCTCTTGTGTGACTGACCTCCTACACTTGCATTTAACCTTCACATTGCTGTTTAACTTCCTTGTCTGCAGATCTGGCGTGACCCCTCCCACCCAAGGCTCCCCACCTCCAGGAAACCATCAGCTCCAGGAGGGCGCACGGCACACCCTGCCCCTCCCACAAGCCCAGTGCCCAGCTGGGTGCGCAGCTGCCCGCTAAATGTCCGCTGGCGTTGCTCAGTGGTATGACACTCCTCTGGCCTCTCTCCTGGCCCAGGACACAGGCGCCTCATGCAGGGGCTCCCTGAGAACACCACACCATCCATAACTCTCCCATCAAGAGGAGCCACTCTGCCTGCGGGCACAGAGTGTCCTCAGGAGGGCCTTCCTTATGTTAGGGCACACAATCCTCTGACCCGGAATAAAAGGAAGTGTCTGCTCTGAGCGTGGGATGGGGAAGCTTGGAGAGGATTCCTCCAGCAAAGGAAGAACCCGTAACCATGGGCAAACAGCCTGGAGCCTCCCAAGGGAGGCCTGTCCCAGGCAGCAGTGACCAGCAGGCAATGACCGCAGAGCTGCCGCAGCTTTCCCTGGCAACCAAGGGACCACAGTGTCTGAGATGGTGCTTATCCCTAAGCAACGTGCCCCTGACCAGGTCATTTAGACCCTCTGGCTTTCTCATCTATAAAATGGGGTCAGGGACTTCCCTGGTTGTCTAGTGGTTAAGACTCCATGCTACCACTCCAGGGGACTCAGGTTCGATCCCTGGTCGGGAAACTAAGATCCCGCATGTCACACGCGTGGCCAATAAATAAATAAATAAATAAAATGGGATAAACTTCCCTGATTGACCCATTGCCTGACCTGCTCCGGATCACAGGGAACTACATTTCCCAGGATTCTGGCTAGGTTCCACCAATGGGGGTCAATGGCAGAAACCTGGCTGGTGGAGGAGGCGAGAAGCCAGGATGGTTCTCCCTCTTGTCCCTCCACCTTGGACAGCATCTTGGGTAGGACATGCCTCCCCACTCCCCTCAAAGCCCTGGGCGCTGGTAATAACCCCTCCCTCTTGCATCCCTCCAGCTCTGGTTGCTTGCCCCTCTGCCCCTGTTTGGCTTCTCTGCTCCTCCATCACTAATTTAACCAAATTCTCTATGTTGAATTCCCTCTGCCTGAAACACCTAGAGTGGATTTTGTTTTCCCGGACAGATACACCTGCCTTGACTACATTTTAGGAGCACCTGATAATGAAAGGAGAAGATACACTGGAAAGTGAAGAGTACCACACAAAGCAAGGATTATCTTATGGAAACGCCTTCCTCTCTTCCATAGCCCAGGCGCGTTGAGGGTGTGGAGTTTAAAATGCCCCAAATGAAATGATACAATGTTTGAGATTTGCTTCAAAATAATCCAGAGACAGGGGGATGGATGAAGCGAGCTTGACTGTGTGATGAAAACTGTGGGATTTGGAGACAGGCTCTGTACACTCTTCTTACTACCGCTGTATATGTTTGAAATTTTCCATTAATCAAAACCAACACGTACGGGCTTCCCTGGTGGTGCAGTGGTTAAGAGTCCGCCTGCCAATGCAGGGGACACGGGTTCGAGCCCTGGTCCGGGAAGATCCCACAGGCCGCGGAGCAATTAAGCCCATGGGCCACAACTACTGAGCCTGAGCTCTAGAGCCCGCGAGCCACAACTGCTGAGCTCGTATGCCACAACTACTGAAGCCTGCGCGCCTAGAGCCCGTGCTCCGCAACAAGAGAAGACACCGCAATGAGAAGCCCGCCCACCGCAATGAAGAGTAGCCCCCGCTCGCCACAACTAGAGAAAGCCCGCGCACGGCAACGAAGACCCAATGCAGCCAAAAATAAATAAAATAAATTTATTAAAAAAAAAAACAAAACCCAACACGAAAGGGAAAACCGGTCCCTATTCTGTTGTTGGGGGTACAAACTGGTAGAACCTTTTTTGAAGGCAATTTGTCAATTAGATTAAAACCATGCATGTCTGTGGATCCAGTGATTCCAAAACCAAGAGAAATGCTGGCCCAAGAACACAAAGCTGCCTGGACAAGGCCCCCCAGCTGCTTGAGACAGAAGAAAATGAAGGCAACCTGAAAGTCCCTCACTAAAGAACTGATTAAATGCATTTTGATAAATCCATATAATACAACCCCAGGCAGCCATTAAAAAGAATGAGGGCACATCTAACATGCTGATAGGGTAAAATGCCCAAGAGACACCGATAAGGGACAAACCAAGCCGTGGAGAAACAGTATTATCACATATATACACACATACATATATACATACATACATATATATAAAAGTATGTGATATCTGGAGGAAAAAGTCTGATAAATAGTAATAATAATAATATCTACAAATATGAATCTAGCATTTACCATGTGCCAGCACTTTATATATGTGTGTGTGTGTGTGTGTATATATATATATATGTATGTTACATATCACATGTTCAGAAAACCCTATAAAGGTAGATACAATTACTGTCTCCGTTTCACAGATAAGGAAACTGAGGCACAGAATTGTCAAAGATACATGTTGAAGTCCTAACCCCCAGTACCTCAGAATGTGACTGTATTTGGAGATAAAGCCAAAGAGGTAATTACACACACAGAGACACGACCATGTGGAGAGACAGCAACAGGGCGGCTACCAGCAAGCCGAGGAGAGAGGCCTTGGAGGAAACCAACTCTGCTGGCACCTTGATCCTGGACTTCTAGCCTCCAGAACTGGAAAAAAAAACTGTTGTTTAAACCACCCAGTCTGCGTTTTTTTTGTTATGGCAGCAATAGCAAACTAATATAACTAGGTCACACAGCCAGTCGGTGCTGGAACCGGGATTTGAGCCCGGGCCGGCAGGGCTCCAGAGCCCATACCCTTAACAACACGGCCGACACAGCAAACCCTTTACAATGGTTGTTTTATCTCCAGAAAGTGAGAGTGGGGGTGAGGTACAGGGAAAGGAGGAGTGAGACTTCGGATTTTTACTTCATAGGCTTTTATAATGTTTTATAATTTCTTAAAATATATCATATTTTTAAAAATTAAAAACCACTTACATGGAAATGAACATATACCACCCAACTCAAATGTGGGAGAAAGGAGTATATCTAGACCTGATCTGTCTTTTACAAGTTTCACTATCTCTCATGGTTCCTAAGGAGCCACCAGAGAGAAGCCGGAAGTGCCTGCACAGGCAGACATTCTGATGTGAATGAAAAGAAGAAAGGATAAAATATTTGAATCTTTAGAAACCTTTTTTTTTTTTTTTTTGGCCACACCGCGCAGCTTGTGGGATCTTAGCTCCCCGACCAGGAATCGAACCTGGATCCATGGCAGTGAAAGCCCGTGTCCTGACCACTGAGCCGCCATGGAATTCCCCTAGAAACTTTGAAACACCCAATAATGATGATGATAGTGATAATAATAATTGCTGATATTTTCATATCATATGTATGCTAGATACTGTCCTAAGTGCTTTTTAAAAAATTTTTGGCTGCGTTGGGTCTTCGTTGCTGCGCGTGGGCTTTCTCTAGTTGCGGCGAGCGGGGGCTATTCTTCATTGCGGTGCGTGGGCTTCTCATTGCAGTGGCTTCTCTTGTTGCAGACCATGGCCTCTAGGCACGCGGGCTTCAGGAGTTGTGGCACGTGGGCTCAGTAGTTGCGGCACGTGGGCTTAGTTGCTCCGTGGCATGTGGGATCTTCCCGGACCAGGGCTCGAACCCATGTCCCCTGCACTGGCAGGCGGATTCTTAACCACTGCGCCACCAGGGAAGTCCCTGTCCTAAGTGCTTTATATATATTATCTGTTAAGTCCTCAAAATATTTTAGGATATAGATCCTATTACCATTCCTGTTTTGTATTTAAGGAAATTCTGAGGCTCAGAGAGGTTAACTCGCTGGGTTAAATGGCAGGGTCAGGATTCGAACCTAGGCCATCTGGCTCCAGAATTTGCCTCTCATGACCATGCTCTCCTGCCTCGCCTCAGCTCTGAAGGGGCCACTCATAGAAAGGGAAGCCTGACTCAGGGTAACAGGTGCAGGAAGAGGCACGAAGAGGCATTCAGCCAGACCAGTAATCAGAGCATTAAAACCCGAGACCCCACTTCATTGGGGTGACACAGATTAGGAAGCAGGATAATGACAGCAAGTGGTGAGGAGCCAATGGGAAGGCTGGACCCTCCTGCCCACTGGGGGGAGCATGGGCCAGAGCAGCAGCATGGAGAGCAACCCTGGCCATCCCTGGGGGAAGAGAGAATGCCCATCTCCAGCCACAATGTGACCCCTGGACATAAACCCCAGGGGTTCAGAAGGACACAGGTATGTGGGTGCTCACTGAAGTACTGGCCGTGGTGGTGTGGAGCTGGGGGTGACTTGAACACCAGGGGACTAGAAATGTGAGGGTGGTGGATGCACATCACATACGACTGTTCAGCAGGCGGACGTAATGCACTGGAGCACACAGAGCAACGAGACCTCAAAAACACGGCATTTGGTGAAAACCAGAAGAAAAAGGAAGAATAAGAATAAGATATGGAGCCCAAAACCATTTCTGGAAGCAGACTCTTTCCTCAAACCTCAGTATATATTTTGCAAGGATACGTACCTAGCTACAGACACACCACAATCACCCCAGAGTCAGGGAGGGGATGGAAGGAGGGCTAGAGGATGAAGAAGGAAAAAATAACAACAAAAATTTACCCAGTGACACGGGAGGCAACACACACATTGTTTCCGCCAACAGACAAGTAGTCTGTGGGAGCAGGACTTGACTTGCCCTCCATTTCTGGGGTTACGTGAGGGTGGAAGAAGAGGCAGAAGGCAGAAACTGGACACAAATCACTCCACTTCTTCAAAAGAAAATCTTTGCTCTCAAATGCCACGATCTGTTGGGCCTGACACAATTTGTTAACTTTGCCTCGGTCAGGGACCAAGTCTGGAGGCCTTTCCCAGCTGTGGCAGGCATCTGGTTGTCTACTCAATACCCACTCCCCTCTTCCCCTGGAAGATAGACCCCAACTGGTCAAAGGCGATCAGGACATGGCATTCCTCTGCGGAGTTGACTGGCCTGGTAAGGAGAGCACATGACCTCAGCTGGACCAATCCTAGACTAAAGGGAAGTATTTATAACCCACGAGGGACTGGGCTCTTTTTTTCCTCTCTCTCTCCTGATGTCTGTGGACAAGAAAGCAGGTGGCCCTGTCACTGGCAGCCAGCTTGGGACCAAGAGGCACATATGTATATATAGAGAGAAAGCTCTAGGATGAAGCTAACACTGAGAACCTTGATGGCAGACATCTGAGCTGCTGACCCTACCTCGCCTGCACCCCACGCACTTCTAGACTTCCAAGACATATTAAATGTCTTTACCGTTGGCCAGATGATGTCAGTGTTTTTGTTACTTGCAACTAAAAGCATCCTAACCGAGAACCACAAACGAGGCAGCCATTTTTCGACTGTTAAACAGAGGAAAATCCCTGCAAGAGGGAAATGGGGCATCTGAGACACCAACGGGAAGGGATGCTGAATCCCAACATACAGAGAACATTTACAAGTCTCAAGTTGCACGTCCCCTGCCTGTTGGGTCAGCACCACACATGTGATTCCGCAGAAACAGGCAGTGGCGCTGTCCCTGGCACACAAGGGGTCTGGAAACCTTCAGCAGTGGGTTACTTCGTTTCCTTCATTCTTCACAAGAACCCAGTTGCAGCCAGTTTCTTATGTTCTATTTCTCCTGAAAACGGCAGGGGGTTAATCCCCAGCTGGCTGGAGCTGAGGATGAGAGACAGGACAAGGAGCCCAGCCTGGCTCTCCTGCAGCGACTCTGTTCCTGAATCAAAGGTTGGACTTCTGGATGTAGGTACCCTGAGATCTGACTACAGCTGGGCTCTCTGACATAGCACACGGCCTCAGGACTTCAGTGAGGAGACCCCACCAGTTGCGGTGCCTCACCACTACATCGGAATCAAGGGAAAGGCCCAAATGAGATGAAAGGGGAGTCAAGGAGACCTGCCCTCTGGAGCTGGCCTGCCCTGGTGCCAATGGCCGCTCTGCCATTGTGACCCTGGACAAGTGATTTCATTTGAGCTGCCTCATCTATAAAACAAGAACAGGGACTTCCCTGGTGGTCCAGTGGTTAAGACTCTGCGCTTCTACTGCAGGGGACACAGGTTCGATCCCTGGTTGGGGAAGTTCCGCATGCCATGCAGTGCGGCCAAAAAGAAAATATTTTTTTAATGAAAAAATTTAAAAAAAAATAAAATAACAACAGAAGTACCCATCTCACAAAACTGTTGTATGGATAAAATGAACTAACACGTGCAAAGTGCTTAGCATGGAGCCTGGCACAGAGTAAAAGCTTTAAGAAGTGTGAGCTATTTTATTATCATTATGATTTCATGGTATCTATCTAATAAAGTATAATTACATACAGTAACATGTACCTGTTTTAAGTGCACAGTTTGATGAATTTTCACACATGTCTACACCTGTGTAACTCACACCCCAAACAAGACACAGAAGCTGCCGACCACACACATTAACTGAGCGCCTTGCTCCAGGAGTCATCTCTGACCCTCTCCTTCAAAGACTGGTCTGTTGAAGACCTACAAGGCTCTCTGGCCAGTTCGTTTTCCTCTGCATTCAGGCCCACTTGCTGTAGGCTCTGTCCTCCAGTTTCCCTGACCCCAATCTCTCAGTGTTGCAGCCACAGTTATCACTTAAAAATGCAGATCTGACCAGGTCCCTCTCCTGCCTGAAACCCTTCCGGGGGCTGACCTCAGGGTAAACCCTAAACCCCTCCCATGGCCTACAGGCCCTATGCTCTGCCCTGCCCTGCCCATCTCCCTCACCTCTGCAGACAGATCCATCCTCCACTTCCCCCTTTCTCTCTCTTCCCATCGCACTGGCAACTTTTTTTAATAGCCATTTTTACTGAGGTAATTGTAAACTCAAGTACACTTGTAAGATATGATACAGAGAGATACTATATACACTTTACCCAGTTTGGCAAATGGTAACTTTTTGCAAAAATGAAGTACAATATCATAACCAGGAAATGGACATTGAAACAATCTACTGATTTTATTCAGATTTCCTGTATTCATTTGCGTGTGTGTCTTCTGTTCTATACCACTTCATCACTTGTGTATGTCTATGTATCCACTATCACAACCAAGATATGAGCAGTTTCATTATCACAAAGATAGATCCCTCATGTTACCTTTTATAATCACACCCACTCCTTCATAACCCACTATCCCTAACCCCTGACAACCACCAATATGTTCTCCATTTGTATGATTTTGCCATTTAAAAATGTTGTATAGGGGCTTCCCTGGTGGTGCAGTGGTTGAGACTCTGCCTGTCAATGCAGGGTACACGGGTTCGAGCCCTGGTCTGGGAAGATCCCACATGCTGCAGAGCAACTAAGCCCATGCGCCACAACTACTGAGCTTGCACTCTAGAGCCGGCAAGCCGCAACTACTGAGCCCACGTGCCACACTACTGAAGCCCGTTCTCCGCAACAAGAGAAGCCACCGCAATGAGAGGCCCACGCATCGCAACGAAGAGTAGCCTCCGCTTACCTCAACTAGAGAAAGCCCGCGTGCAGCAACGAAGACCCAACGCAGCCAAAAATAAATAAATGAATTTAAAAAAAAAAAAAAAGAGTGCAATGGCTGGGTCATATGACAGTTGCACACTTAGTTTTTAAGACAGTGCCAATCTGTTTTCCAGAGTGGCTGTACCATTTGACATTCCCACCAGCAAAATATGAGCGATCCAGTTCCTCCACATCCTTGTCACTGGCAACTTTGGATCATTCATTCAACAGATATTTATTGAGCAGCTCCGGTGTGCCAGGTACTAGATGTTGGGTTTACACCACCAAACAAGACACATAATTCATATTATCAAATAGGAGCTTACCTCCTAAAGGGTGTAGATAGGCAGTACACAAGTCAACAAACTGAGTAAGTACTAAGAAGAAAATAAACAGTGATGTGATAAGGAGAGTGGGCACGCAGGCAGCACAGCACAGTGATTATGAAGCCAAACAGCCTGGGTTCAAATCCTGACTCCACCACTTCCCAGCTGTGGGGCTTAGGCAAGTGACCTGACCTATCTGTGCCCTGGTTTCCTCATCTGTTTCCTATGAATACCTACCTCCTAGGGTTGTTGGGAGGACTGAGCAAGATCCTGAGTGCCACGGGCCAGCCACTCAGGTCTGGATGTGGACTCCATCAGTTTAAAAGTCTCTATAAGAGCCTCTGAACTACCACATTGCTGAGAAGCCACACTTAAAAGTTTTGTGGGTTTCCCGAGACAGGATGCACCCAAGTGCTCAGAAGGGAAACCTCCCCCCTCACCCCGCAAGGGTCAGAGCCCCGCTCTGGGAGCTCTGGGAATGGGCGGCCATGGACACGACAGAAGAAGGGACAGCAAGGCCCTCCACTTACCCAGCAACTGGCAGAGGCCACTCCAGCAGAGGAGACGCCAGGGCAGGATCGGAGGAGCCGCTCAGGGTACCTGGGCCACTCCATATACCCTGGGAATCTGACACCATTCCCAGGCTGGAGGACTCATCTGAGCCCTTGCTGAGGGGCTGGGGCACAGGGCCTCCCCAAACTCCTGGCCCACAAAATAGCCATTTCCTGTGCAGAGCTGAGGAGACAAAGGTAACCTGGAAACTCTCCTCCCCACCCTGTCCCACCTCTCTCCAGGGCCTGGCCCACAAGAGGGAACTGAGAGAAGCATATTGGTAGGCATCTTACAAAAGAAATAGAGAAATGGGTGGGGGTGGAGCTATTGGCAGCTCCAGGCCCAGGAGGAAACAAGGCCATCTTTGAGCGGGGCAGGCTGGGGTCCCTTCTCTGAGAGGATGGGATCATGAGTCAGTGAGGCCCCGAGCCTTTCTGAGGAAGAGGCGATGCTGCAGTGACCTGTTCTGCGGGCCTCCCAGCGGCCTGGGATGGGTCAGCAAGCTGCTTCTTTCCTAAGGATTCATGAGTCTGGAACCAGGGCACCTTCTCCTTATGTAAAGCTCCTTCCAGACCTGCGGACTGACGGCCAGAAGGCAGCACGGCACTTCAAGGTGACGGGGGAGGGCTGGAGTCTCTGACCCTGACCCTGGCTTGCAGCAGTTGGTACAAACTGTTCTGGGGGAGGAGGGAGTCAGGACACCAGGCCTTGAAAGTGCACACAGGAGTTAAAAAGCTAAACCAAACCAAACCAGCATCATGGGTCTCCTAAAACCCTTCAGGGGCCATGGGAAGAAGTCCAAATCATGACGGATGGTTCGCCAGGCCCAGTATGACCCAGGCTGCTGACCTGTCCCCCCATCCCTCTGCTCAGGGCACACCAGCCTCTGTTCCTCCAGCACACCTCAGGGCCTTTGCACAGGCTCTGCTTCCTGCCCCCAAACACCAGCCTCCAGCCTGCCCCTGGGCAAGTTCCCACTTATCCTTCAGGTCTAGGCTTACAGGTCACTTCTTCTCAGACACTCCCAACCCCACTCCAGCCTTGAATAAGACCCCACCTCCAGCCCTGTTACTCTCTTTCAAAGGCATTCTGGACTTTTCTTTTAGAGTTTAATTACCAGTTAAATTATGTGGTTATCTGAGTGATTATTTGATATCTATCTCCCCCCAGTAGATGGGGAATGCCATGAAGTCAGACTAATAGCTCATCACGTTTATGAAACACCTACAGGTGTCTTACAGCATTATCCCACTGACCCCTTACAATAGCTCTATGAGGTCAATACTCTCATTATCCTAATTTACAGATGGGGAAGACATGTCAGTCCTGTCCACAGGGCCAGGCACTCAGTAAATGTTTAGCTTGGGGGAGGGCACACAGACGTCTGGGTTACACTTCCAATTATTCCTTCCGCCTAATACCCATGGTGTGTGGAGGGGAGCCCACTGGGAAGCCCAGGTCCACAGAACACACTACTGTCACACTCTGGCATGACAGCCTCTGATTCCAAGGGCTCCTTCTGATTCTAATCCCTCCCCAATCCAAGAAGACACTGAGCACATTTTTATCGTGCAGCTACTGTGTGTCAGGTGTGGCCAAAGCACTAGAGACACAGCAACAAACAAAACACACGGCGGGGTGGGGGTGGGGGCGATGACGGACGACACCTTCACAGGCTCATGTCTGCCAGGGAGATGGATACAAAGTCCTGTTGTTCTGCAGTAAACAGATCAGTGGTTTTTGTGTGTGGGGGGGGCAGGGGGTGGAAGGGTGCAAACAAATAGGCAGAGCTGTGAAGCTACCCTGAATGATACTGTAACAGTGGATACATATCACACGTGTCAAAACCCATATCATGTAGAACACAAAGCATGAACCCTAACTGTAAACTATGTACTTTAGTTAACAACGATGTATCAGTATTGGTTCATCAGTTTTTTAAAAAAATGTACCACACTAATACGAATGTAAATAAAAGGGGAAACTTTTATTAGAGTGGGGAGAGAGGGAGTTCATGGGAACTCTCTGTATTTCATGATCAATCTTCTGTACACCTTTTAAAACTGCTCTTAAAAAAAAAAAAAAAGAAGCAAAGCTGTGTTTCTCTTGAATCCACTCCCATCAGCTCTATCCTTGATTCTCCCACCATCTTCACCTTCTCCTTGCAAATCGCCACTCTGCTGGCTCTCAACTCAACGCCTTCACTAGTCACCTGGTGCTCAGGCCAAAACCTCAGTGCCAGCCTCCACCCCTCTCCTTCTCTCAACCCCACATTCAGTCCATTCATAGTTAGTATTGGCTCCACCTTCAAATCATGGTTAGGACCTGCGCGCTTCTCCCTGCTGCACCTCCCACCCCCGCCAGCCTGGACCATGAACTGTAGCAGGAGCTCCCTCCCCTGGTCCCACACACAACCAGAGGGACTCTGCTAACTTGAGTCAGATCATATCCCTCCTCTGCTCAGAACCCTCCCACTACACATTCAGGAAAAAGCCTCAGTCCCTGTAAGGCCTCACATGTAACTCTCTGACCTCATCTCCTCCCATGTTGTCTTTATTTCACCTATTGAGGTGGGTGTGTAATGGCATCTCATTGTGGTTATCACTTGCATTTCCATGATGATGATTAAGGATGGTGAGGTAGGTAGTTTAAATAATAATAACAATAACAAATGGTTACCATTTACACAGACCTTATTATGTGCCAGGCACTATGCTAAGTGTTTTATATATACAGCTGCCCTTTCCAAACCTCTTAGGCCAAACGAGTTTTGGGATTCTGGATGATCTGGATTTTAGAAAAGCAATGGAGAGCTTATACCCAGGAGGGTCTAGGGAAGCATGCATCACATCGATATTTCTGCAGTGATGATAATCTGTCTATTTGGGTAACATTCCACCTGGGATTGTGGATCTGTATTAAACCCCTGAATCCCCACAACCACTTTGCGAGGAAGGCAGTGTTATCATCTCTAGTTTATAGATGGGGAAACTGAGGCATGGGAAGGTTAACTGCCTTGGCCACACTTGCACAGGTAGAAGTGGAAGGCTGGGATTCCAACATGGGCCTTTTGTACTACCGTCCTCTTTACTGGTTCTTAGGGTAGCTGACAGGAAATTAATCAATACTGAATGTATGAATGAGATTAAGCTGGGCACGTTAGAGAACTCAGGCTTTCCAAGAAGTTATTGCTCACGGCAGGAAGATCAAATACCACTGAGCTAACTGTATGTGTTTAACCTACTTAATTTAGTTTGAATACAAGACCTACCCAAATATAAAGCAAGATTTCCCCCCTGAAAAATGATCCTCAGCAATAAGAGTTGTGTTTCAAAGTTTTCATATTATTTTATTTTGAACAAAGTGCAACTTGGGAAAAGCCACATTAGCATCTAAAGATTTCAGTGATGCTAGTTTTGGCAACAATGAAAAAGGAGGCATATATTATAATAGACTCAGGAACTGTTCCCGAGGGCTTGACCTCACGATTCCAAGTGTTATAAGTCACTTAAAGAGGCCCTTTAAAGATAGAGAGCAAGATAGGGACAAATAATTGTAAGCAACATTCATTTAATTAACTAGAATTTTGAAAACTGAAAAAAGGCTGTGTAAAGTAAGACTGAAAACTATCTTGAGGCAAAGTGCTGCTGTGTGGGATGAAACTGAATTTTCCTAAACTGTCATTTATTATTCATATCGGAATCATTAGTCTGATTGACTCAAAAATGAGTGCTTATGTAACTGCTTTTATATGTTCACATTTTTTCATTTATTCATTTTCAGTAACTGTCTTTAAAAAAAAAATCAAAGTGTTTTTTTTTCCTTAATGTAACATAGTAAAAGTTATTGGCTATACTTTAGAGATCACCAATATACAACTAAAAGGGGAATTAAAAAAAAATTGTCTAATGATATATGACTACTTGGGATACAATTTCCAGCAACAACTTAATACACAGATTCAAGAAGTTCCACATCACAAGCACTTCAGATGGAGGTGGAAATGATGTACTCTGGAAATATGGGTCGATGACTCAAAAAGGGGGCTCTAATGATGATAAGGAGGCCTGTGAAGAGTGTAACATTTTATGATGTGAGAGGACCTAAGCCACATTTTGAATTCAACATTTTTGATGTCATGATTCTAAATGTGTCACAAAATTAATAAACTGAAAAATATAGGCAGCTGATTACATCATCAATATCCCTAAACATTTCAAGTAGACCCCAAAACTTTAAAAAAAATTTTCTCTTTGGAAAGATGGGGAATCATCTTGTTTTGGGATACATACAGTATTTTTTTTTTTAGTGCATTTTTTTTTTAATTTGGAAGGAACCCTCCAGGCTTGAAAAAGTGATTATCTTGGCAGAGTCTGGGTCCTTTGATTTCTTTTTTTTAAACAACAAGCAAGTATTACTTTGACAATCAGACATGCATATAAACAACACAGCTTTATAACGTGAAGCTCACCAAAGGCCACAATAAAGCAATAGTTCCCACCCTCAGCCGCGCCCTGGAAACATCTGGGGAGCTTTAAAAAAAAACCCCATCCCACGCCTGGTCCTACCCTTGGTGACTCTAGTGAAATGTTCTGGGGTGGGGCCCAGGCCTTGGGGTTTCTTAAAGCTCCCCACGTGACTCTAATATGCCACAAAGATGAGAATTATTATTAAAGCAAAAATTTTCAAATTTTTCCGCAGAACATGTTACTAAGTGCCTTTCAGAAAATAAAAAGGTTCCATAGTCAAAGAAGCAGGTTTCTTCCCTGCAAGATTTCTCAGAGCCTGTACTATGCAAATGTGTACCAAGACTTTTACAAGAGGAGGACACAGTACAAGGCGGATAGATATCTGTGTGTGTGTGTGTGTGCGCGCGCACATGTGCTCAGCATCCTTTCTTTCCAGCAGCCATGTCGTTAGCAAGCCCCGGCCATTCTACCTCCTAACCTGCCCCCCTCCACTCCCTCCCATCCTGGTTCTGTCCTCCATCGTCTCCCGTCTGGACTATGGCAGAAGCCTCCCCCCTGCTCTCCCACTGGCCCTATAATTCACTGCCTACAAAGGTGGACTACAGAGATCCTTGGAGCACACAGAGTTTGAAAAAGCTTCTGTTCCCACCCCTGAGACTCCCTGCAATGTCCCAACTGCCACCCAATGATCATGGGAGGGACCTGTCTTAAGGTAAAAGTGCATCATGGACAGCCCAGCTGCTGCAGAATGAACCTGGGTTCTCCACGCCATCCATGTTGAGCTGCCAAGTTACCAGCCCAGAAGGCAGCCCCAAAAACACTTGGACTTGGGGTTGGGGAGCCCTCACATTTCCTGACAGTTTAAGTCGGCACAAATGGGGTTTTCTGTTACTTATAGCCAAAAGAATCCAAACTAAATGCTCTCTATTAAATTACCCTATTTCATTGGTCAGAAGTTTTTTCACGAAGTAAAATTATATTATTTGTTTCTTTTCTGGTTTCTTATCTGTCTCCCCTTCAAGAATGCCAGCTCCATGAGAGCAGGGACATTTGTCCATCTTGTTCATAGTTACGTCCCTCGGACCTGAAACACTGTCTGCCAAAGAGTTGAAACTCAGCATTTGCTGAAAAAATGATTGAGCTCATTTGATTCTTTCAACAGCTCCAAAAGGTAGGTGTTAACAAATACCAAACTCCTCCTCACAGCCACACAGACCCTGCATGGTCTGCCCCCAGCTTCCTCTCCCCGACTCAGTATCCTACAGTTTTGCTGGCCACCTTCCAGTTCCTTCCCAGAATCAAGCTCCTTCCCACCTCCAGAACTCCGCTGATGCTGTTCCCTCTATTGGGAATGCTCCCCCCATCCATTAAGGTCTACACATCCTTCAGGCCTCCCCTCAAATGGCAGTCCTTATTAGAGACATCTCCTGACCTCTCGAAACATGTCAGGTCCCCCCGGATAGGCTGTCATGGCTCCTCCATCAGGGCACTTAGTGCAGATGTAATGACACAGCTGCTTCTATGAATTCTTACTGAGGTTCTGTTTCCTCCACCGAACCATGAGCTCCAGGAAGACAGAGGCCCCTTTGTACTTCCAGAGCCCTCTTAGAAAACCCGGCACACAGTACGTGCTTAATAAATACCACGCTTGCTTCTTGTGGCCAGGATATTTACTGCTCACTGAACACCCACATGCTCCCACATCCCGGCCCCTTGCAGTTAGTTAGGCAAGGCCACGTGGCTAGTTCTGGGTGTGAGCAGAGGTGGACTGCGTCACTCTGGCCTTGGCATCTAAGTGCTGTGGTGTGACCCTCTAGTTCCCTTGTCCTGCCGTGGTGACCCTGGAGACTGTGTGTTCCAGTTGTGATGCTACAAGACAGGGGAGCCCCATCCTGGGTCCCTGAGGTTCAAGGCAAAGCCCCCAGCTGACCTGACTTGGGTCATGAGTAAGAAGTAGACATTTGCTGTGTTCAACCTCTAGGATTTCAGGGTTAATTTGCTTCTGCAGCAGAATCTTGCCTCTCACTGGCACTCTGTGTGAATGAATGAAGGCAGCTAAAGGCAGAGACAGCTGTGATTACAGACCGGGAGGTGAGGAGCAAGGCAGTGGCCTTCAGCTGCCAGTACTGAACTCAGGATGAGAGGGGCAGACTGCATAACTACTCCCTGGGGAATCGCCACTTTCAATGCCTGATGAGGCAGATGAAAGGACCCAGAGCCCGCACTCCCATCAGACAGAGCCTGAGGCCTCGGGGCCCTCATCAAACACAGCTCCTTAGGGATCACAGCCAAGTCTCAGCCCCTGGGAATTGGGAAGAGGCTGCTCAGAAGCCAGCAACACCCTGGGAAAACCCTATTAGTTAGGGGAAGCTGAAACAGCAAGGCCACATGAAGGGCCTGGGCTAATTCAGGCTGACAACCTTCCCTCAGAATCACCCACTGGGGCTCTGCCCTCCCAGCTCCATCCCAGAGAATAAATCACACTGTCAGGTCTAATTTGGGACTCGGCTGACGGGTTGAGCAGAGAGAGCATCCATGCGTTCTGGCCACAGAGGTCAAGGGCAGCCCACACGCTAGAGGCCAATGCTGAAAGGCCTGGGGACTAATTGGAAAGGGGACTGGGAGACCGAAAGCTATGGGTTTCCAATACCCACCAAGGAAACTCGTCTCTTCTCCCGTAAAATGTCTGGCCCAGGCCTCAGCTGTACAAGCCCTGTTTGCAGCGCACAGTCCAGCTATATCCAGGCACCATGCTAGCTCAGGGCTGGGCACAAGGTAAACACTCATAGTTGCTGAATAAATAATCCTAACAGCAGCAGTGAATGCTTATTATTCTCTTCCAGGCTGGTGACTAGGCTGCCTAACTTCTGCCATGCAGTAAAGGCTAATGAATCTAAGTGGCCACCATCGCCATCTCATCTATTATGTGACTACTTCAGCCAGGCACTAAGTACTTGAGATTCACAGTCACGTTGTGATTCCCAAAACAACCTTAGGAGAAAACAGAAGCTCCCAGAGTTAGGCTCCCTACTTGGGGCTCGTCAGTGATCAAGCTAAGACTAGACCCCAGGTTAGCTGGACTTTGGAGCCTGTGCTCTCGGCCACTGTGTCAGCCCATTGTGATTGATTTCGCAGCCTTCAAGAAGCTGGCCCTGAAGCCCCAAGTCAGTGTCAGGTGTCTCCTCAGAGTTCCCATGCCCTGTGGCTTTCCCCCTGAGGGCTCTCATGACTCCGGGCTGTTTACCTACAGAGCTTTCCCCAAATACTCTCTACCCAAGAGGGTATCCCTGTAAGCCTAGTGCTCACGTGGGATATGTCTGCTGGATGGAAGGATGGAAGCCCAAGTCCAAACCCTACATCTTACAGAGGAAGGGGGTGGAGATTCAGCAAGGAGAGCTGCAGTGAAAGAGTTTCACTGAAGAAAGGGGAGGTGGAGAAGAGGGGGGAAATTGCTCATTGACAAATCTCTATTCTTCCTTCAAAGCCCAAAGCTGCTTCCAGGAGACCTCCCTGACCCCCAGGCTTGCCTGGGCACCTCCTGTGGGCTCTCATCAGCCCCTGGGGTTCCCCCATACAGCCCTGACCACCCTGGGCTGTCACTGTCTGAGGGCCTGCCTCCCTCCCTGGACGAGGAGCCCCCTGAGTACAGGGCCCACTCAGCCATGAGGCCGTCTCACCCACACCACTACACTACAGGGATGGGCACCGAGGAGGCGCATATTAAATGTGTGTTGAATCAACCAGCAGAACCCCAAGAAAGGAAAGAAGGCTGGAAGCATCATTCTGGGAAGAAGAGTTAAAAGCACAGGTACAGCGTGTTTGGGAAAGGAGGCCAGGAGAAGACTCTGCCATCTGCAAGCCACAAAGGGCTGCCAGGAGGAAGATGTGTGGCTGGTGCCCTTCATCAGGACTGGACCAGGACCAGTGAGAGGCAGTTACACAGAACGGATGTGATTCACGAGGAAGCTTTTTAATGACCAAAACTTCCCTAAAGCAAAATATGCTGCCCTGTTCCTCCCTTCCTAGAAGAATTTAAACTGAGGTCAGATAGCTAGCAGTCTGGGACCCCAGGACCTCTTATGAAGCGACAAAGTGTAGTGGCCAAGAGCGAGGGCTCTGGAGACATTGCAAAGGTTCCCACCCTGGCTCCTCTGCTTGATAAAGGGCGTCACCACTCTCTGCCTCAGTTTCCAAGTCATTACTATATGGGGAGACCACAGCAGCGACATCATAGGGTGGGTGGAAGGACTGAATGAGATCATGCACGTAAAGTGCTTACAGCAGGGCGCGGCGTAGACTCTGCACCCATTAATGTTCATTATTATTGTTTTTGTTCTCCCGTGGAGCCAGACACTGTTGGCTGGATAACCCAACTGACACTCTCAGTTCCCTTTTTCTCTGGCTTCCTCCTCAGGAGAGGCTGAAAAGCCAAACAACATTTCTCACCTTCCTTGAAATAGGGGGAGGCTATGTGACCCATTTCTGGCCAATGAGATGTAAGTGGAATCTTCTGGGGAGGGGGATTCTGGGATTGCTGAAGTGGTTCAGAACTGAAAAAAAACCACACTGCTTGGAGTTGACTCTCCCCCTTCCTTGTTCCGGTTGGAGCTGCAAGCAGCAACCTTGCAACCATGAGGGAAAAGCCAAGGGAATCAAGGAGGCCCCAGCCCAGACATCCCTCAGCCTCTGAACTGACATCGGCAGCCAAGTACCTCTGGGTTTGTTGTTATGGGAGAGAAATTGAGCCTCATTTGTTTAAGCTGCTGTGAGCTGGGTTTTCTGTTCTTGCCGCTGAAAGCATTCCTGGCTGATACACCCACCATGACACAAAGGGCTCAGGGCACATGTCCATGGTCATCGTTTGCCAGCCTCAGTTCAGGTCCCCGGCTGAGAACCCCTGATCCAGAGGAGAAAGAGTGGAACGTCAAGACAGGACAGCGTTTACCAAACCTCACTAGCTGTGTTTCACCCTTCCTTTTCAACTGCATCTATGTCCCAGCTGTACAATTACTTACTTAATAGTTCCTTTAAATCAACTCACTTTTAAACTTGAATATATATACATATATTTAAAACAAAATCTACATTCCTACCAAAATGAAAAACTGGTATCTTTTGTTCCAAAGGTAACAATGAATAAATACAATGAGGGAATTCCCTGGTGGTCCAGTGGCTAAGACTCCGCGCTTCCAATGCAGGGGGCCTGGGTTCGATCCCTGGTCGGGGAATTAGGTCATGCATGCCGCAACTAAGATCTGGCACAGCCCAATAAATAAATATTTTAAATAAATAAATAGATAAATAAGTAAATAAATAAATACAATGAAAATGAACAAAAGATATTCATCCACATATCCCTGAAAGTTAGCTGATGTAGCATAATTTGGGTTTGATGGACAAGCAAGAATTCCTCATTTCTGTCTTCTATTGGGGAAAAAATATCAGCAGATCTGGCAAGACTTGGCATTTCCCCAGGGCAACAAATGGGCTAGAGCTCAGTAGGGGCTGCCCCTCAGAGAGGTAACACGTTTTCCTGTTGGCCACAATTCCTGAAACCCTGTTCAGAAGTGAGAGAATTCGTTTAGCTCTCCTGGCTGGCAGACGGAAGAATTAGGTCGGGGACCTGCCTTGTTCCTTCCCTTCAGGGCCTCCTCAGAGAGGCCTTCCTGGATCATCTGGTCTAAAATCACCCCCTTGGACTTCCCTGGCGGTCCAGTGGTTAAGACTCCATGCTCCCAATGCAGGGGGCATAGGTTCGATCCCTGGTCTGGGAACTAAGATCCCACATGCCGCACGGTGCGGCCAAAAAATAAAAAAATAAAAATAAAATAAAATAAAATCACTGTTGCTCCCAGTCAGTCCTCTTTCCTGCTTTACTGAT
Source organism: Eubalaena glacialis (assembly GCF_028564815.1). Lineage (NCBI taxonomy): Eukaryota > Metazoa > Chordata > Mammalia > Artiodactyla > Balaenidae > Eubalaena > Eubalaena glacialis. Next base: position 55,442,300 of record NC_083733.1, on the reverse strand, counting down.
CCCTGTAGCACTTATCCCCACATTTACTCGTTTGTCTGCTTATTGTTTTATCCTCCAGTAGGATGTCAGTTCCTGTAGGGAAAGGATTTTGTTTGTTTTGTTCATTCCTGAATCCCCAGTACCTGGACCATAACAGCAGGTGCTCAAAGGCCTATTTGTTGAGTGAAGGAAAGAAACGAATGAAGGAACAAATGAAACCCTGTCTCCTGCTTTCCAGTCCCTAAGGCGCTCGTTACCATGTAGGAATGATGCCGGTCCTCCTGCGGTTTAAGAGGCAATACTAGGAATTCACTCAGAAACTGGAACCTTTTACCACATTCAAAAGGGATGAGCTAGATTACAGTGAGTATCTATGACGCCATACAGATATATGTTAATAACCGAATAACTGAAATAAATGAGGGAGAAGGGACAGGTCTCCCTTAACAGAACAAATTATGTGGACAATTCATAAATGTAGAAGAAATGAGGGACGTACAAAAATCACCATTAGGGAAATACCACAGTGATAACTGTTGCAGGCAAGATTCACCCTACCAACGCATGCCAAAATGAGCAGGTGCAAGTTCAAGGAGAAACAAGTGTAGTCTCAAAGCACCTCCCCCAAGATAACTATCAATTGCAAAGGGAAAAAACAGTTACCGGACAGTGGAGAAACCCAGCAGACAGCACCATGATGAAGTGATCCAGGTTAACATCACCAGCGACGAGACACGTGGACCCGCTGGTGCCATGCACCGAGGCGGGCACCTCACCTCTGCCAAATAATGCATAAGCTCAACCCTGTCATGAGGAAACATCAGACAAAGCCAAACTGAGACAATCTACAAAATAACAGGACAGCTCTCTTCCAGAGTGTCATGGTCATAAAAGACAAGGAAATACTGAGGAACCGATGCGGATTGGAGGAGGATTAAAGAGACATGACAACTAAATGCAGTAAGGATCCTGGATAGGGTCTTGGAAGAGAGAAAGGACATCAGTAGAAAAACTAGTGAAATATGACTGAAGTCTGTAACTTAGTTCATAGTACTAGACCAGTGTTCATTTCCTAGTTTTAATAGTTGTGCTACAGTTGTATAAGATGGTAGCATTTGGGGATGCTGGGTGAAGGGTAGATAATGTGAACTCTCTGTACTATTTTTGTCACTTTTTTGTAAGTCTAAAATTCCTTTAAAATAAAAAAGTTAATACAAAATTGTATGGCCATCATCAAAAAGTCTCCAAACAATAAATGCTGGAGAGGGTGTGGAGAAAAGGGAACCCTCTTGCACTGTTGGTGGGAATGTAAATTGATACAGCCACTATGGAGAACAGTATGGAGGTTCCTTAAGAAACTAAAAATAGAGCTGCCGTATGACCCAGCAATCCCACTACTGGGCATATACCCTGAGAAAACCGTAATTCAAAAAGAGTCATGTACCACAATGTTCACTGCAGCTCTATTTACAATAGCCAGGACATGGAAGCAACCTAAGTGTCCATCGACAGATGAATGGATAAAGAAGATGTGGCACATATATACAATGGAATATTACTCAGCCATAAAAAGAAATGAAATTGAGTTATTTGTAGTGAGGTGGATGGACCTAGAGACTGTCATACAGAGTGAAGTAAGTCAGAAAGAGAAAAATAAATACCGTATGCTAACACATATATATGGAATCTTAAAAAAAAAAAAAAAGGTTCTGATGAACCTAGGGGCAGGACAGTAATAAAGATGCAGATGTAGAGAATGGACTTGAGGATACGGGAAGGGGGAAGGGTAAGCTGGGACGAAGTGAGAGAGTGGCATGGACATATATACACTACCAAATGTAAAATAGATAGCTAGTGGGAAGCAGCCGCATAGCACAGGGAGATCAGCTCAGTGATTTATGACCACCTAGAGGGGTGGGATAGGGAGGGTGGGAGGGAGACCCAAGAGGGAGGAGATATGGGGATATATGTATATGTATAGATGACTCACTTTGTTATAAAGCAGAAACTAACACACCATTGTAAAGCAATTATACTCCAATAAAGATGTTAAAAAAAAACAGAATTGTGCCAAGAAACATCCCTTAATGGAAATCTGGCCCCAAGAGACTGTCCCACAAACAAGCTCCAGGTACCCGGGCAGAGCCTTAGGCCAGGATGAAGGAATATGAAGAGACCCAAGAAACAGCCAAGGGAGAAGATACTGTCTAGATTTTTTTTTTAAAACTTTTTTTTTTTGGCCACGCCACACGGCTTACGGGATCTTAGTTCCCCAACCAGGGATCGAACCCGGGCCCTCAGCAGTGAGCGTGCGGAGTCCTAACCACTGGACCGCCGGGGAAGTCCCCCTGTCTAGATGCCCTCAGTTCCCAAACTCGACTGACTGGTCCCTGCAACTCAGCCAACACCACTATCTGCGTCCAGAGTCTGGATGCCAGAATCTTCTGTTCTCCCACTTTCCACGCTATTGGGGTCTCTTGGTGATTCAAAGATCAGACAGCACCCCCTCTCCCAAGCCCCTAGTGGCATCCTGCCAACAAAGGTTGACATCCTCGTTTAGGAATGCCCCACTACCACCTGGACTGCCCCACACCCTGAGGCCCCCTCCTTTACTTGGTCTGGGCCAAAGAAACCAAAGAGGGTGCTCACTAGCAAAAAACCCAGAAACCTAATTATAACACATTCAAAATCTTTATATTACAGGTAAGTACTTACCATGTGTACATATTTTAATTTCGTGTAACTACCTGCACTATACTTTTAGCCTATAGATAAACAGCACATCCACACATGGGGTGATGGGGCCATTCTGTACCTTAACTGTGGTGGCAGTCACACAACGGCATGCATTTGCCTAAACTCAAAGAACCACACACCAAAAAGTGAATTTCACTCTGTGTAAATTTTAAAATGGAAATTGAAAAGTTAAAAAAAAAAAAGACTGTGATACACTGATGGATGCTATGAACAAAGATCTTCAAGACACACTACCACTGGGGACAGTGGGAAACATGCTGCAGAAGTGTCATCTAGCACGGCTTCTTTTTTCTCCATGTAAGAAATTAAAATAATGAGGGTGTATTTGGATAAGGAGGAATGTTCATGAGCAGGAAGAGAGGTCCAGCCAGACACCCACCCAACTACTGACTGCAATGACCTCGGAGGGAAGATGTCAGACTGTGGGTGTTGGGAGGGACGGGGAAGGAGTCATACATCTTTTCCTTGGTACTCTTTCAAATAAAATTTTTTTTTAAACAATAAAGAGGCTTATATGTATGAGCCGTAAAACTTAAGCAAACGAAAGTCACACAAATCTCAGTACTCAACCTTAGTATGTTCTGGACACTAGTGCTCCTTGAGGGTCCCAGGAGAGCCGAGGTCAAAGACTGTGCATCTACGGAGAGAAAAAAAATGAGGTTACATCTTTGGCCAGCATGAGCCTTCCTGCTGTAGTACCCACCTGTCATTCACGAAGTCACTCCCTCAACAAGTATTTATTGAACGCCTGCTGCGTGCCAGGCACCGAGGGTACACCAGTGACCAAGACAAAGTCGCTGTCCTCAGGGAGGAGACACTCCAGCAGGGGAGGGAGACACTGAACAAACACAGTCCTCAGCCAGGGAGCGGCGGCGCCTTGATGGAGACTAAGTAGGCTGAGGAGAGCAACGGGCTGCCGCTTCACAGAGACGTCAGAGGAGGCCTGAGGACAGAGACCTGAATACAGGAGACCACGAACTGGGTGACTATCTGGGAGAGAGCCTTCCAGGCACAGGAACGGCCACTGCACAGGACCTGAGGCAGGAGGGAGAGGGAGAGGGGCGGGGGGGGGGTGTTCAGGAGCAGCAGGAGGCCCGTGTGCCTGGCGCAGGGTGAGTGCGGGACACGAGGGCAGGGAGGTGACGGGGCAGCTGGAAGGCCATTATAAAGACATGTCCTTCAGACAACTGTGAGCAGAGGAGTGGCAGAGAAAAAGCACTGGCTTGTAACTCTGTATTATTAATTTATGTTTTTGAATATTTAGTATGGTTGTGCATATTTGAGTGGGTATTTCATGGATGAATGAATGTCTCCAGGCCAAGAAGCCACTGTCTGCATTGCTCACCATCACATTTTGGTTTAGGCCAGGCACTTACTAAGCCAGGGAGATGAGATCTGAGAGGACAACCTAGAACCTTCCTATATGCTAAACGATGACTCTCACTCCCTATGTGCCAGGCTCCATCCTAGCAGGATGTGCCGACTCATTTCACTCCCCCAGTAACCCTAGAGGCTGCCCAGCCAGTCGAAAGTACACCATAGGTGGGACGAACCCAGGCAACCTGGCACCAGAGCCTGCTCCCGACCACTTGGCCAGGCCACACGGTCATGGCGGTCAATGAAGACAGGGCTAACTGCAGGCTGGCAAGGCCTCTCCCCATCCTTCCCCAATGCTGCCATGTCCACATGCCATCCACATGCCAAGGCCGACCTCAAATGCCAGCCAGCTCCTCCAGAGGGCCTCAGAGGAAGGAAACCTAGCAAGCAGCTGGCCTACTTTCCAGAGTCCAGGAATCAGGATAGCTTCAATAATCTTGCCCTTAGGGGCTCTGGAGAAGCCAGAAGGGGTTCTTAGTTCTTTACCTTTCTCAGGCCAGGGACCCCTGTTGGCAGCCTGGTGAAGAAGGGTTTGGGCTCCTTCTCAGAATCATGTGTTCAAATGTACAAAATACAATACACAAGATTACAAGGGAAATCGATTATATTCAGATATCAAAATATCTGTAAAACAAAACCTAACCTGAGATACAGTAATATTTGTGTTTCTTTGTGAATGCTTTAAATTATGAGATCTTAGTGGTGGGTCCAATAACTATAGTAATTTAGAAAGAGATGAGTGTAAACAGTACCTTGTAATATCTACAACAACTGTAATGTGACATGGAAAACGTTTTGATCTCTAGCAGCGACAAAGTCACAGGCGTTGCTGATACAATGTGGTTTGTGGCCCTTGTTCAGAAGGAATGGAAATGCTAAATTTCAGTTAGATGGTAGAGAAAATAAAGATGTAATTTTTTTCCCAGCCAACTTCACAATCCTCTAAATTCCATCCAAGGACCCTTCAAGGGTCCATGGACCTGCGATTAAGAACCTCTACGCTAGCCCTGAGATAGGGTAAAGGTGGAGTGTGTGCCCAGGGAAGGTGACAACTAGGGGGTATGCGGCAGATTCAGATCCTCGTGAGTTTTGTATGGGAAGGGGTCCTGAGCATTGGTGGTTTTGGTTCATCCTGCATCCATTTCCCTTTCCAGGTCGGCCCTCCAGACCTCATCTTTCTCACTCAGCCCATGGAATTCCTGTGGGAATGACCCAATCCATGTGTTGGTAGGGAAGGGAGTGGTGTCACAAAACCCAGGCCTGGCCAATAAAGCCACTGCATCCCCTCTTCCCCGCCCCTGGCCTCAGAGATGGCCCAGGGTGGCCCTGGAACCAAAGCCAGGCTGATCAGGTCCACTAAACAGTCTCAGGACATGTGCTGGGATTACGGGGAAATCTCTGGGGCTGCTAAGTTGGTTGGATATATATGTGGAGCTGCCTCAGAGCCTGTCTGACCATAAAACCAACAGAGGACTGCAGCCAGGAGATGGAAGGAAACAGGGTCCTGGCAACCCTGAAGCCATTACACATAGAATGTTCCAGGCTGTGAGTTCAAACATTTCCTTTTATACTTACGCAGGCTGACCTGAATTTCTATTTGTTGACACAACTGAATGACTCTCAACTAACATAGAAGGGAAGAAGTGAGTACGGTTCTTGACAATTCGCACAGCTTACTACCAAGCCACTTAGGAAAGCATAAAATAAAATTAGAAACAGTTACTGTACATAGAATCAGCAAATACAGAAAAACACACACTCTTTGAAAGATCTGAAATAGCCTCTTGGGTAGTTGCTATCCCTAAAGCTGGTCTATGAAACACTAACAATTTTGATTTTCAAGATGCTTGGCAGGCCAGGAGGGAACCAGAAGCACCCAGAACATTTTCCTTTATCACCAGACTTCCCATTAAAAATATTCCTGGGATGATCAGGAAGCCCCTGCAATAAAGCTCCTGTAAAATTGTAATCGCTGCCTTTTAAATTGCATCAGAAATTGCTTTTCTGCCACTCATTTTCCCCCCTTTCTTTCTCTAGAGTGATGTTCATGGCTCTTTAAAGGCACATTAGCAGTGACGTGCAGTGCTGCCACGTCCCTCTGAGCTGAGAATCTACTCCCTGTCAAGTGGAGGAAGCTGTGATGTCCATCAGTTTGAGGTCCCTGATACACAGGAGGGGCCGCAGCAGATGCTGAAGGGTTGTGGAAATGGCAGCAAAGGCAGGCTACAGCGCCAGGAATTCAGCCAGGACCCCAGACATCCCAGAGCCCCTCTTACACCACCTGGGAAGGGAAGATGCCCTTGGAATTTCCTCAGCAACTCCGGCACCCACCAGAGCAACAGCCCCGGCTCATCTGTCACATAAGTCACAGTCACAGGGCTGCACACCTCGCTTCCCACGGTGTATACCAAGAAATAGAAGCCAAGATGAGAGGACCTGGGAGTGAGAGGGTGTCCAGGCCTGACTCCTAGCCTGATGGTTCCTCCCCTCAGCCACAGTGATTGGCTCTGGGAGAGACACATGATCCAAGCAAGGCCAATCAGAGTTGGCCCTGGAAATTTTGCTGGATTACTGGGGGAAAGAAATGGGTGTAAGGCAGGGGCTGTTGAAGGCTTCTTTGCCAGCTGAGGGAGGGGATGGACACCTAAAAATAAAGTCAAAGGTGAAAGAGGCAGAATCCAGAAGTGGCGAAGGGTGTATTCCTGACAAGAATACCTGAGTGCAGACTCCAGTCAGGCTAGCTCTGAGATTTTCAGGTCCCAGAGCCATTAACTTCCCTTTGCAGTTTAAGACAGTTTGAGTTGGGGAGATTCTGTCATTTACAACAGAAATAACTGACTGATAGAACTGGAAGGGACCTCAGAAATCAATACAGTGTTCCTTCATGTTCCAGTGCATGCAATCCTTCTGAGGAGCTGACAAAACAAAACTATGTCATGTCTCTCCAGGAAACACACACACACACACACACACACACACACACACACACAACTATTTCAAGGATGTCAAAGATCTCAAGCCTCTGTTCATAGGAACTGGGTGAAGAACTCTTCAATCTAGTCTGATCTGCCCACTTGATAGATAAGAAGACTGAGGTTCAGAATGCTGAGATGACTTGCTTGGGGCCCAGGGCCAGCTGGAGGCAGAGCCAGGCCTCCAGGAGGTTTCACCTTGAACTCCCCTGAGTATGGTCCTTGGGGAGACAGCAGAGGGTAAGGGGGGCACCGGGCGAGGCTCCAGGCCTCTGCACCCCCATTCACCTACAGCAGCTCCACTTTTTTCTGTTTTTAAAAATGGGCTTTCAGGGAAGTGTCTGACAAAAGTTCCATTACTCCACAATCAACATCCTGAAAACCAATCACTTATATCACATTTCAAAGTACTTACATGTTAATGACCTTGGTTTCCAGCCTCGCTGAAATCCTGTGAAGCCGGCATTATTGCATGCCATGGCTCCGGGCGAGGTGCCTCTGCAGGGCCAGCCAGCCAGGGCGCTGCTCTCCTGACCCCAAGGCAGCCTCAGCCTGTGCACCTGGGCCTTCCTGTTCCTGCACTTCTTCCCTCATATTTCATCTCAACTCATGTGGAAAAGATCATCCATTCGCACCTCTCCACGAAGACCAAGGAAGGAAGAAGGGGTGGCTAATCTGACTGGTCAGAGCCTGTGACTGTTGCTGGCACCCGCTTTTCCAGTGCACAGAATTAACAGCCCCAAAGACTGGGACCAGGGCTACTAGCTCTTTTCTCTCCCTGCGCCCAGAGACGGCAGCTTTCTCTTCTGCTTTCTGTCTCGGAACAGGACACACACCCTGGGCACCCAACCTCTAAGAGTGCCTGGCCACATGCACTCCTCCTGACCAAGCGGTGATGGGGGCGGCCAGGTGTATAAGTGGCTGATCTAGGCATTTAGATTTGAGCTGAAGGAGAACCAAGCCCACAGGGGCCTTCTGCTACAAGTTGCATTCTCCTTTTTAGACTTTACCAGAGCTTCACATTGGGGCATCAGGGACCTACTCACCTACTAATAAAGTGGTTCAGTCGTCCTTCATTTAGAGAAGATTCCCATTATACCCATCCCCATCCTGTCTTTGAAACAGTGACTTAGGAAAATCTCCATTCATTTAACTGCCTCTACCCACCTGCCAACAAAGAAAAGTTGCTTTGCGAAGAAAGGACTTTGCCTTGGGAAAATCTAAGCCCTCAATCACTATCCTGTATGACAGCCGCTGGGATCATCTTGTAATTAATCATGTTTTCTCTTATGACCTATATTCTATTACTAAAATACACTAACGATTCAGCACTGGTTCTTTCACTGATTGATTCAGTCCACAAATGGGACTAAGGCTGTGTTGCTGACTACGAGGGTCTTACATCCTCATCTTCTGTCCTCTCCCCAGCCCCTCCCCTCCCACAAGGGAAGCGCCATGGTATTGGGCTCTGAACATGGGGCTCTGAGGACTTCACTGTGCCGGAGGGTCTAATGGCTGCCCTGCCTCCAGCCTAGCCCAAGTAACTCTGCGGTACAGTGGCACACGACAGACCCCTGCAGAGGAACTGCTCAGGAAAAGCATCAATGCATGACCATCTCATGCACAGCAGATTGGTCAAAACATCAGAGTGTGACACTGCCAAACGTACTGAAGTTGTGGAATAAGGAGAAGTCACTGCAGGTGGGAGTGTACATTGGAACAGACATTTTCATAACAGTTTGGCAATTTCTCGTAAAGAGAAAGAGATGGTGACCTCAGTGACATGCTTCGCCTTCCCAAATGACTGGGGTCTGGGATTCCCTGCCAAGTTCCCAGACCCACGTGGCCTTGCAAATTCTCATTCTGGCTTGAAGCATGAGATTTTGCTTTGATTTTGCTACATTCCAGGCACTGTTTTCAAGTTAACTATCAACTCATTTAACCATCGTAACAACCCTGTGTAGTCGGGTCTACCAGCATTCCCCACTTTTAACAGACCAGAAAACTGTTGCACAGAGTGGGGCAGCCTACCCAAGATCACACAGCCAAGTAGGTGGCACAGCCAGGAAGGATTCGAACTCAGTGCGTCTGGCTCCAGAACTACCAACAATGCCACTTTCCAAACACAGAGTTAAGAGGAAAGGCTCAGCCTTGAACCCAATCTCATTCTACATTCAGACGTTGTTTTCAGATGGATCCAAGACCTAAATGCAAAAGGAAAATACGAGTGTATCTAGATAATGCAGAAGCATATCTTCACATTGGGGTAAGCGAAGGTTTCTCATTCAGGAAATCTGGGAAAGTGTTTGTTCTCTTCACAAAGAGGGTCAGACTCATCCACACAGTCCTCTGCCTCTTCGCCAGTCTGCCTTTTTCCAGCTTGGAGTGTGGACATGACACCTGGATTTGAGAGGGTCCCTCTTGTCCCCAGAACACTACTCAGAATAGAAGGGCTGAACTCTCAGGGTCCCCCGGCCCACTGGGGAAGGGGGGTGCAGCAGCCGTCTTGTGGCCATGAGGGGGCAAGAGAGTCAGAGCAGCGCTGGCATTCACTCTGCCAAGCCACTGAGCCATATTATCTCCCTCCAGATGTTATAAGACACAAACAACCTCCAATGTGTTAAAGTGACAATGCCACCTGTGTAGTCTGATACTTGCAGCCAAATGCACTCCTAACCGAAACACCTGCTACATCCAGACTCCAGCAGCCACATGCTGTGCCATCACCCCGGAGAGTCTGCAAACAGCCATTAACAGGGACCTGAAGGTGTCTCAAAAAGACTCAACTCAGAGGTCAATTTTGGGAATCAAAAATTTCCACCAAGCATGGCTGATCAGAGGCATCCAGAAAGATGACTTGGTGCCTGAATTAATTCTCAGAGGACCTGAATTGGAGACAGCTTTCTTTCTCCCCACAGACCTCTAAGAGCAGTCAGGTAGACCATGATTTTAAAGGCCAAGCCCAGCCCACTGGCACAACTGCTTTGTGGTCTGCTAGCCGCAGGCTCAGGGGCCGTGGAAATCCTGCATAGCTTGTGGATCCTTTTTCCTCCTGTCACCAGGCATTTGCTGGATGTGCCAAGAGTTAAGCCCCTTCCTGCACTCCTATAAAACCAGTCTGTCAATGTGGCTTCAACTGCCGAGTGCCTTTCCACAAAGCACTCTCTAGACCTCAGCTCATCAGATGGGAGACAGAACGCTGGTCAATCTACCAAAATAGGTCAGGCTTTATTTTTAATCCTCTTATTCATTATATATATTGAAAGGGAAGAATGAACAAAAACAACATTATTAACAGCGAGAATGTCTAGGGTTACTTAACCCCTCTGTGCCTCAGTTTCCTCATCTGTAAAATGGAGATGAGGATGAAGTAAATGACTCCATGAAAAATGTTTAGAGCAGGACTTATCATGTAGTAAGGGTTCATCATTCTTATTGCTGGTGACATGGTCAGTTTTTTCGACTGAAGGCCCTTGAGGGGCTTCAAAATCTCACCCTCTGGTCAACCTGACAGAAAAAGGCACTGCTCTGATTCTGGCCACTTAGGGAAGGAGGAGGCTTGAAGGCCCAGGCCAATGGGCAGAAGCTGGCTGCCATGGCCCAGGGTACCAGGGGCAGGAAACAGACCTGCTGGTGCTAGCTGCCCAGCCAGTAGCCATTCTCCCCCTTCTTCTCGGGATGCTCAGCTAAGACTACATCTCCCAAACTCCCCTGCAGCTAGGGATGGTCAACAAGAGGTAGGCAGACATTGTTGTGGGACTTCAAGGAAAATTCCTTCACCAAGAACAAAGAGCTGGACTACACTTTTGTGCCCATTCCCTACCCCGATTCCCACCTGGACTACAGACTCACTGGCTGGACTCCGGCAGTCACAGTGGACCATGAAGCCACCTTAAGGATGAAAGCTTTGTGCTAGCCATGGTTAAGCAGAAAGATAGAAGGATCTTGCTTTACCTGAGGACTGTGGAGCTGCCAGCCCAGCCACAGACTGCAGATCTCAGGACATTTTACTCACAAGAGAAACCACCTTCCATTGAGTTTACACCATTGTTACTTCTGACCTCTCCTACTGGCAGCCACATGCACTTTCAAATGATACCGTGGACTTACACAGCAGATGACCAACGGAGCAGTGTTTTACACCACAGAAATCCTTCCAGCAACCTGCCACTATTTAAAGTAGAGAGCTAGATACAGCAAGTAGAAAGCTAGATACAGAATTTCCCACAGAACAGGGTTACAATCATTTTGCCTTAGGAGGAGGTAAAATGAGAACAAGATGAGATACACTGAGTCATTCCTCCAGCAACTATTAAGCAGTAGCCGGCACTGTGCAAGGCAGGGCGGTAGACACAGTGAACAAAAGCAGACAGAGTCCACGCCCTTACAAAATGCACAGTCCAGAACAGGGGACAGAAGATAAACAAACAGGGAAACAAATATATTCATAAGTACAAATGGTAAGAAATAGTATGCAGGAAACCAGAGTGAGTTTCAGCACAGAACTGAAGAGGAAGGAGAAGGAAGCCATGTGGAGAACGGAAGTAAGAATATCCCAGAATGTCCACCAAATGAAGAATGGATAAACAACACACAGCCCATCCATACAGTGGAATATTATTCAACTATAAAAAGAATGAAGTACTGATTTGTGTACAACATGGATGAACACTGAAAACATCATGCTGAGTGAAAGAGGCCAGTCACAAAAGACCACATATTATAGGATTCCATTTATATGAAATGTCTAGAATAGGCAAATCCAGAGAGACAGAAAGTAGAGTAGTGGTTGCCAGGGGCTGGGAGGAGGGGGACACAGAAGGAGAGTAACTGCTAGTGGGTACACGGTGTCTTTCTGGGTTGATGAAAATGTACTGGAATTAGATACTGGTGATGGCTGCACAATCTTATGAAAACACTAAAAACCAGTGAAATGTAGACTTTAAAAGGGTGAATTTTATGGTATGTGAATTATTTCTCAATTAAAAGACACTCAAAGGGCTACCCAGACTGAATTACTGGATTGGTAATAAAGTCTCTAATGAAAGTTAAAAAAAAAAAAAAGAATATTCCAGGAGATGGAGGAGGATGGAGGAATCTGTTAAAGAAGCTCATAGGAGGCCCTCCTGCCTAGATGGCTGTGGAGAGGGAGGGAGGGGTGCTAGGAGATGTGGCAGAAGCTTGCGGGCCGTGTGAGCCACAGTCGGCCATATGCTCTTTATTCTAAGTATGACGGGGAGGAGGAGAATGATGTGTTCCGGCTGACATTTCTGAAAGACCCCTCTGGCTGTTGCACAGAGACTGTCGGGGTTGAAAAGCAGCAGGGAGAACAGTGAAGTGGCTGCTGTGACACCCAAGGAGAGATGGTGGTGGCTGGGAGCGGGGGGAGGGCAGCGGAATGGAAAGGAGGAGGCTGGTGAAGATCTGTTTCAGGTCAAGGACAAACAAGCCTTGCTGATGGATTGGCCGTCGGGAGTGAGGCAGAAAAGGGAGATCTGAGAGTGATCTTCACACGGTCTTATGAGTTTTCCCAAAGTGGTTTTCTGCCAGATTCAAACTGTACACAGCACAATAAGAGCAGATCAGCAAATGCCTGTTAAATGAATTTCAATAAATGACCAGTCACTGCCTAATTTTTTGTAGGGCATATTTTTGTATTTTCAATAAAGATACGAATTCTCTCTCTCCATGTGTGTATGTGTGCATATACACACACACACACACATATATATTCTCCCTCTCTCTCTCCATGTAATATCCTTAATTGTACCTGTTTCTCTCCCATCCACAGGTAGATAGTGGTCCACTAGACACCATCAACTACCCAAACCAGAAACCTGAGAATATTCATACATATATACACACACACACACACACACACACACACCAAGCAAGATAAAGCCTTGGAGTCAGTAACAACCAGGTCCTTCCTTCTCTGAGGGGGTCAGAGGAATAGATTAGCCAGTGAGAACTGAGCTCTCACTTCTGATGAACGACCAGTAGGAGAGGAAACAGAGGAAGAGATGCTGCTCCAGAGATAGGAAGTGTTCTTTCTTTTCGGTGGTGGTGAAAGGGTAAGGAACATGGTCAAGAGTGGGGAGAGAGCACTGTGAATAAACGTGGTCTAGTCAAGGGGGGAAGCCTCAGTTTGAGAACAGCCACTGCAAATGAAGCCCAGCAGGAGACAAGTTATGACTCAAAGGGGTCATGAGCCCCTACCCCACTGACAGCCACATCCATACTGAGGGGAACGCCAGAACCCTGGAGGAATGCATCCTTATCCGGGGTCTAGGAGCAGGAAAGGGGAAGGGAAGCCGAGCTTCACAGAGAACAACTCCAGGGCCACCACGATGACAGACCACAGCGCAAACAGAGCCCCAGGAGTGGCGAGACGCAGTGGTCCTGTGGGTGAGTGTCCACCCAACACCTTCCTTCCAGGTCCACTCTCCCCAGCAATAGGGCTCGTCCGTTTTAGGAGCGGGGCGTGAGAAGCATCCCACTGGGTGGCTCTGTGTGGTGGGCTGCGGGTGGACATGAGGTAAGTTGTCACCTGTGCCGCCTGCCCTGTGCAGCTTCATCGGGATCACAGCCAGGGACCTGATCTGATGCCTTGACTTCAGCGTTTCTATAATTCCTCTGCCTTATTCTCACAAGGGGCAGACTTGGTGGCGCTGCATGCTTCACACAGCTGACCAAACTCTGTCCTTATTTCATTCTACCAAATGCCTGGGAAGTAGGTCAAAATAGCCTGTCCTAGTCAGTGAGAAGCGACTTCTCACTACGCACCACATTAGCCCCTCCTAGGCTGACAGAGGTCCAGGGGAGCCTTTCCCAACACCGACGTCACGGGCTCTCCACCCGTGGGCCAGATACCCTCCCAAGGGGGCCTCTAGTGTGGTCCAACATGTGAAGTTTGTTTTGACCACAACTGAGGACACTGCAAAGTCTCCCAGACAGAGTGCTGGGCCGTGTGATGCGGAACAGCATGAGTACTATGCCCACCACTCCAACACGATTCACAGACTCTTGCCCATGCATTTTACATAATCAGGGTCACATCATATTGACTTCTTGGAATCTTGCTTTCCCTCAGCTGCATCACAGAAATGCCTCCAAATCAACTAGTGCTCTTACCCACTCTTTTCAGCAGCTGATATTCCATAGTGTGGAGGTGCCATATTTTACCAATCATTCCCTGAAAAATGGGCATTCATTTTACTTCCAGGGTTTCGCTTTGTTTTTTGTTTGGCCACTGCAAATAATGCTGTGGTAAATAACCTTTTGTACTGGGGCCATTTTTTCTGTAGGGTAGGTTCTCAGGCGTGGTGGTTCTGCATCAAAGGCTACTTATGGAGTATTACATAGTTATGTTAGAGAATGGTTTCCAAGATCAAAGGGTAGAAGCGTATGTATAATATGTGCTTGCTTCGGTATTGAGTATCTCTGGAAGAATACACCGGAAATGGGTGTCCTCACGGGAGGGGAACTGGGTGACAATGGACAGGGGAGGGAGACTTAATTTTCACTGTACATGGTTTTTTGTGTCATTTGACTGCTTTATCACGTGCATGGACTGCTCATTCAAAAATAAATAAGCTTTTTTAGGCTGTCTTCTAAAAAGGTTGCGATGAGTCACATGTCCTCCAGCAACTTGGGAGAATACTCAGTTGAGCTCATTAATGCCCTATATTTTCTCCTTCAAGGTTGTCCCCCCACCCCCTGTTTTTTTGACCTACTGCAAGCTCAAACATCAAATTTCACCTGCTCATGATAGCCACAATGCCTCCAATTCTACAACCCTTGGGCAGGCAGAAAGCAAACTGCCAGAGATATTAATTTTGACAAGTCAGCCTGGCTGGCACCTCCCAACAGCACAAGAGAGAAACCCAAGCCAGGGTGGGAGCCGGTCTTCAGGGACCCAAGGGAACCAATGGCAGAAACAGAAGCAGGGCGCTCTCTCCTCAAGTGCTTGCAGGTCACGCTGTTTTAAACTCCTGCTGGCTGAGCCGCCTCATGAGCTGAGTGGGCCTAGAGCCCCCAAACGCCCAAAGCCTCTGAGAAAGGGCAAAGGAGGCCGGCAGGAGCAGCTGCTGCCCGTAGGCCCTGCATTCTCAAGAACAAGGCCAGAGATGAGAAACAGGAGGGAACGGGGGATGAAGAACATGGAAAAATCCAGCTCAGACAAACAAGAGGTCTTCTTGTTCACTTCCTACAGGCCTGTCAGCCTCCAGGGCTGGCCCAGAGCCAAAGGCCTCACTGGCCACTGTTTTTAAGCCCCACTGTGGCTCACGCAACAGGACGACAAAGCTGAGCCAGTGCAGACAGGCAGGGCCCCCGAGCATGGCAGCAACGCCAACTGAACACACCTGCTGCGGCAATGCTGGCTGGAGCTCTGGACTAACCTTCTGGGGGGAGGGGACTGGACGTGGCCAGAGGAGAAAGCAACTCGGGGAAGGTGCGGGATGGGAGAGCATGAAAAAACATCTCAAAATCGGCAGCGGGTCCACACGATTCAGGTGGTGGATTGAGGCCGTGTGCTACCATTCTGCAGCCTACACTCTGGCACAAGCTGAGCCAGGTGTTGGGGAGGCCCCAGCCTTAGCTCTAATGGTTCCCACTACCTGGAATGCTCTTGCCCTTGATCCTTCGAGACTCAGCTCATCAAGGATGTGTGCATATGAGTGCTGGCTGGAGAGGCCTCTGTGAGCAGGGAGAATGAGAGATGACCTGAGTGACCATCAGCAGGGAAGGGCCAACAAAGTGTGATGCAAACACACAATGGAATCCTTTACGTCTCTCCTTCCCTCATCCTCTGTGACAAGTCTATGAGCAAGTTCTGCTGCCACTACCTCCAAAACAGATCCTGAATCCATTCCCTTTCTCCTTCTTCGTAGGCCAAGCTGCCAGCACCATCTTTCACCTGCACAACTCCATGACATCCCCCACTGGTCTCCCTGAGTCCACTCTTGCCTTCCTAGGTTCTACTCTCCACACACAGACAGAGGGATCAAATAAAACAGGGATCACATCAGATCGCCTTCCTACTTAAAATTCTTCAACACCTCTAGGAGCTCGTCCCCTTCTACTTTATCCCTCACCCAAATGCTCCCCATCACACTGGCCTTTTTTGCCTTCTAAGCTTATTCCTACCCCAGGGGCTTTGCACATTTTGCCCTAGCTATTCTCCAGATCTGCCAGTCAGGTCTCCCTGTGACTGTAGACAGTAATGAGTAGACATGAAAGATAACTACATGCAACGACATGGACATCTCACAGATGTAATGCTGAACAGAAAGGCCAGACACAAAGGAGCATCTACATAAAGTATGATTGCATTTACACAAAGTTCAAATTGGTTTTGCTTGGAAGGTAGGAGTGACCCGGAGAGAGTAGGAAAGGGACTTCTGGGGTCTGGAAATATTGCTTTTAGAGCTGGTTACATGAGTGTGTTGTTTGTTAAAGTTCTTCTAGCTACATACACTTTTAATACGTGCCCTTGTCTTTTTCTGGATCTATATTAGAGTTTAATAAAAAGTTTAAAGAATTAAAGCATTTTGGCAGCCCATAATCTTTCCTATGATTTGGGAATTTCCCACCTATGATCCTTTGTAGGAGGCCGGGCCTGCCTCTCAAGGTAAAATATTATGAAGGCTGGGAACTGACTCTTACTGCTTTCCTTGCAGCCGGGCCATGGGCGCAGGATCTGGGCTCTCCTCAGCAGATGCACCCTTCCTCCACGGCTTAAATTTGCCTGCAGAACCAGGGCTTATTCACCTTGGTGTCTGGAACCCAGAGCTGCAGCCTGGCACATGGGAGGGTCTCACTGAGGCTTGATGAGCAAAACCAACCCCCCTTCCCATCCCCTCCCCACCCCCCCCTGCCCAGCACCATAATGACAGGATCCAACCATTCACTCTTTCAAGAAATGTTTACTGAGTGTCTATTTGGTGCCAGGCACTGTGCTAGGCACCAGGGTTTCAGGTGAACAGGACACTGGAGCTGATAATTCTAGTAGGGAAGCTGAACAATAAACAAAATAACTAAAAGATATAACATGTTAGGTAAGTGCTATAGAGAAAAACAGAGAAGGGAGATAGGGACTTCCCTGAGAAGACAATGTATGAACAAAGGTGTGAAGGATGTAAGGGAGTGAACCACGTGGGTATGAGAGAAGAGCCTTCCTAGTAGCAGGAAGAGCCAGTGCAAGGGTCCTGGGGCAGGCACATACCCTGGTGCCATGTAAGGAGCAGAGCTAGTGAGGAGAGGAGTGGGAGGTAATGGGGGCAGATCGCGTGGGGTCTGGTTGGGGACGGTGAGGACTTTGGCTTTTACTCTGGGTAACAGGGAGCCATGGAGGGTTCCCAGGAGAGGAGGGACAGATCTGATTGGGTGGTAACAGGGTTCCTCTGGATGCTATCTAACCCTCTCCCCTGCCCAACATGGAAACCAATCTCGAAGAGAAACAGAAGTTTGGTCATTTGTGTGGCAAATGTCTGTGAGAAATAAACAAGCAGAAGGCTCTCCACCCACTTCCTCCAGCCCATCAAGGCCTCATGCTGGCCAGCAGGGCTTTGCAACATGATTAACAATCCATATCACATTGTAGGAAATCAGACCCTCTTCCACTGGCCACTGGGAGAATCCCAAAAGCACATGGGGAAGCAGTAGGCCACATGGCTGTGAGAATGCCTTCATGGTGGTCAGCTAGAGACAGAATCAAATCCCAGCTCTGGCTCTTAGCAGCTGGGTGACCCATTACTCATTACTAGACCTTTCTGAGTCCAAGCTTGCTTATCAGTAAAGGGGGGGGGAGGGTAATTTCCACCCCTGAACAGGCCTGTTGGGAGGGTTAAATGAGGTAACAGGGATCAAGGGACTGGAAAAATGCCTGGCACAGAGGGAGTCCTAAAAGATGTCAGCAAAGCTGTTATAACTGAAACACTGAAGAAATAATAAGTCTGATGACATCCCTTGGCCAAACTGGACTCTGATAATATCGAGCATAGGGCTGAAGTGAAGGGTCCTCCAGAGGAGAGAGGCCATCAGGTCGGAAGTTTCTCTCTCCCTCTACCTACTCTCCATGGCATCACTGCCCGGAACAAGCATCATGCAAGCCAGAGAGGAGAGACGGGCCCCAAAGAGTCGGGGAAGCGGGCATCAAATGAGAACAGTATAGGCACGTTTTTCAGTGCTTCACAGGCAGTGTCCCCCTGCCCCCCTGAAGAGACCCTGGCCTGCATCCGTGTCTCTCAAGGTGACTCTGAAAAGGAAATGTAAGTAAAGGGAGAATTTTAGCCACATAAAAGGCAGTCTAGGGCAACTTCTTGCCTCTTCCCCCAGTCAGAAGAGCAGTGGGCCCTCAGCTTGTTCCATGCAAGGAGGGCAAGGCCTCTGGGGCCTCAGGTCTACATCTAACATGGGGATAATTTTCACTATACGCTCGTTCACATTCATTCAGCACATACTTATTAAGCAACTACTATGGGCCAGACACCGCTCTAAATGCTGAGATACAGCAAGGAATGAAACCGTGATCGCTGCCCTCAGAGCTGAGGAGGATGGTGCAGAAAGCAAACAAACATATAACAGCAGAAGGTGACAAGTGCTATGAAAGAAAATAAAGCAGGGACCGTTTTAGACGGGGTGCTCAGGAAGGCCTCTCTGAGGTAGGGTCTCAGCCATTCAAGCTGAGACCTGAATAAAATAGTAAAATTATATGTACACACATACCCATACATATACATAATCTTGGATATGGCTGTCTGTCTGTATGTATAATATACACACATGCATAGAGCCAAGAACACAGCCCCTGCTATGGAAACCTAAGGTATCTAGTTTGATAATGATGCATGCTCTAGGCTGTCTGGGATTGGAATCTTCATAAAACCTACACTCTTCCCCCAGGTTCCAATATGCCTTTCCCAACTGAGGATTACTTGTAAAAGCTGTTCCTTTTCCTTCCCTTTTTCATACTTGGCGGTGAACCACAGACACAGAAGGCGCTCCCGGTCAGGACCCCACCCCCCTGCAAAGCTGCACAGTGCTCCACTGTACAGATGGACCTCACCGATGCATCCAGTCCCCTCGTAGTGCTGGACACGTAGGACAGTTCCCAGCTTCTGCTCTGCCAAACGGTGCTGCAGTGAACTACCCTGGACACACATCACGTCTCACACTCAGGAATATCTGGAGGCAAGAATTCCTCAAAGTGGGAGCGCTGGGGCAAAGGGAGGGGTGTGCAAAGGTCATGCTGACATTGCCCAAGTCCCTCCAAAGTGAGGGTCCTGCTTCCACCCCCCGGCACTGGACAAGCCTGCCTGCTTCCCCACACCACTGCCAGAGGCTCACCTGCTGCTCCTGCCCTTCGGAGAAGTGAAAACTATTATCTCAGCATGACTTTAATTGGCATTTCTCTTATTATATACCATGTTGAATATATATAGACTACACACATAGAATGTATAGAAATACATATTGTGGTATTGTGATTTATAGTAAGAAACAGAGTTGGTCTTTGTTTCTGGCACAGAGTTCCTAAAACCCTGGTAATTTCCTAAGTGATAAGAGCAAAGGGAATCTTTTGTTTTGCATTATTTGGTCTTTTGTCCTGCATTATTTGGTCTTTTGTCCTTAATTCCTAAAGTAGCTTCAGAGTGATAAAGGTGAAAGGAGTGTCCAGTTAATTCAGAACAAGCCCCTTCCAACCACACCAGAGTTTGTTAAGGGGTTGATTAATGGAAAGGTCCCTAGGGTAACCTAAGGATGGGGGCGTGTGGGGTGGCGCCTGGCTGCCAGGAGGACCAACCTGGGTTAGTGGGTTGGAACTTTCAGCCCCATCCCTCGACCTGTGAGGACGGGACACGGACTGGAGATTGAGTTCAACTGCCATAATCAATCATGTCTCTGTAATGAAGCCTGGAGAAAAAAACCGAAAGGATGTAGTTGGGAGAGCTTCCAGGCTGGCAGACCCATGGAGGTGCAGGGAGAGTGGCACCCTCGAGAGGGTCCCGAAGCTCCACACCCCTTCCCATAACTCGCCCTGTGCATCTTCTCCTGGCTGTTCCTGAATTACGTCCTTTTTAACAAACCCGCCATCTAGTAAGTGAATGTTCTCCTGAGTTCTGTGGCTAGCCGCTGAAGCAAATTAACTGAACCCAAAGGAGGGGGTTGTGGGAACCTCCGATGTACAGGTGGTGGGTCAGAAGCACAGGTGGGGAGATTGGGGGTGGGGGGACACCTTGTAGGGCTGAGCCCTTAGCCTGTGGGGTCCGATGTTATAGAGAGTGTCAGAATCGAGTTAGTTGCTTGATGTGGAAACCCCACCCCTTTGGTGTCAGAAATGAAGTAGTGCTGCAATAGTGTGTGAGTCAAGGACACACAGAAGTGTGTCTTTCCCTTACACATATACACAGCAAGCTGGTGTGTGACTCGATCTCACCAAAAATGGCTGATGGGTAAATGATGGGCTCTTACCACCTCCTACCTGTGTGGCCTTGGTCAAATGACTAGAGCTCTCTAGGACTCTGTCACCATCAGTGCAGGGAGACAGGATAGCGGTTACACGGTCTGGGCTGGCATCCCAGCTTTGCCGCTTCCTAGCTGAGTGATCCGGGCAAGGTCACTGTGCACCATTTCCTCAACTGTGAAGTCGGGATGATGGCAATACTGGCCTCAGGGCGCTGTTGTCAGGATTCAGTGAGATGACACAGGTAAGGGACTCGGGACAATGGTTGACATGGCTCAATCAATGACTATCATCATCATTATGTTCTGTTAAATGGGAGTAACCATTTAAAGGTTTTGTAGGTAAAAGAGCTTAGTACAGTGCCTATTAGGAAGCAGCCACTCAAAAGCCAGCTACTGTTAATTATGTTACTATTATCGCCTCATTCAGTCCCTCAGCAAAACTTAGTAAGGCATATCCTTGATGGAAAGGGTTACACCTTTAACCAAACAGATTTGATCCCTGCCTTTATGGAGATGATATCACTGAGAGGATGAAAGGCCCTGAGTATGCAAGCTGAGTAGTTCAGGGCAGAAGAGTGGGGTGTGCGGTCCGGGCAGGCCCCCTGCAGAGATGTCTCAGGGGAGACCTGAAAGAGGAGTGGCACGGGTAGGCCAGAATGGGGGTGGGGTGTGGGGAGCAAGACAGGGGAGAAGAGGAAGCACTCCAGAGATAGGGAACAAATGCCATGCGTTGAAGGAACCCAAAGCATGGCCAGGTGGCTGGAGGGCAGAGTGTGGAGTGAGCTGCAGGATGAGGCTGGGGGCCGGCAGCCGGCAGGGGCCATAGCATGCTCGGCCTGCTGGGCTATGTTGAAGAGTTGGCCTTTCCGCAGGGAACTGCTCTGGGAATGTGGAAAACACAAGGGACACCCCTCATCCTCCAACAGCTTGGGAATAAAATGAGGTTTTAGTGTCACTACAGTCAGGAAGTGCAGCCCAACTGGTATCCTCAGGGGTCCTGCTTAAATGACTCCCAGCTCAGAGGTCCTGGGAAAAGGATACAGTAGGTAGGGGGAAGGGGGGAGGGGGGGCGGGGTTGGACAGAGGGAACAATGACCCCCAACCCTGCCTACAGCTGATTGGCCCAGAAAGAGCACCTGACCTCAACTGGCCTGTCTCAAGAACCCCTTCCCTGGCCCTGGTTAATGAGTCCAAAGGGAGACAGTTTCCTTTCCTTGGGTTGTTTTGGGCTCTTTGAGCCTGTACTGCAAGGTGTACAGCTTAGTCTGTGGATGGTCGTCACCCAGCAGAGGGAAAGGCAGAAAGAGAGACTATGGATATGAAAGAATGAATAAAGCAGACAAGGAGTCGGGGCAGTAACAAGGAAGAGAATCCTGCTAGTGGCATTTGTGTTCTGGTTCCAATCCACAGGTTGTTTGCTTCCCAGCACCCATTCCACCCTTCCCCATGAGTGGTTTTGGGTGGGAGCAACCAGCCTGGTACTATTCCCCACCCCTTTGCCACAGGGATTGGTTCAGGGAGGGTCACACGACCTGTGCTATTCCAACTAGATAGGAGCTCTGAAGCTTTGCACTATGGCTGCAGGACAAGACACCCTCTCTATCTCTCAGGCCAAGGATGAGAAGACAAAAGCCTGGACCAGTGCTGGCAGCCAGTCTGCTACTTCCAAGGGAGCCAGGTTTGAGGATGACGTGGACAGCAGAGGGAAGAATGGAAGGACAGAAAGAAAGTGGGTCGCTAGTGATGCCCTTGCCAAAGCTTGCCCCACCTCTGGGCGTTCTGGTTGCGAGTCAATCCTTTCCCCTAGGGTTTATGCCCATTTGAGATGGTGTTTCTGTTACTTGTAACCAAGTAACTGGTACGCAGTCCTTCCTGAGGTCTTGCTTTGGTTCTCTGGGCCATCCCAGCACCCTCTAGTTAAATCCTCCTGTTTTGCCTAAGCTGCTAAAATGGCAGGCCTTAAGGAGCTCTAAGAGAGCAATATAGCAATTTGGCCAACAACATAACTTGTTTCCTGCCACAGTTTACCCAGCTGTAAAATGGGGATAATAATAATAAACACTTCATTGGGTTAAGAGGATTACAAATGATTTAAAGAATACCTAGCACATTGTAAATTCTCAACAAGTTAGCAATGATGACTCTAAAGCATTGAAGGGTAGCTGAAAGGTCTCAAGCCCAGAAAGCAATTAGCTACAGCCCTCCCCCATCTTGTTTGCTATTCCTTTGTTTAGGTCATCAAGTCATTTATTCACAAACAGTCCCAAAGAACAAACAGCCAGCCCAGTTTCTGTCAGGAGGGTGGCAAATCTAGCCTCAGTGGGGGATCTGAATGAAAGAGATTTGACTCAACTTCTCCTGTAGCTGGTGGCGGAGGAAGCCCTCGTGAGCTCATTTCTCCATCAAATACAAGCTGGGGTCTAAAGTTTCAAAACACAGGCTGGAACATGCTGGCACAGTCCCACGAGAGGACAAAGGAAAGAGCCCGGATGCAAGTGAAACCACGACATGGCAGGTTCCACAACTAACTCGGTCGGGAGGAGGCTCCTGGCTGGCTTCCAGCCACATCCGTTGTCCGCACAGCTATGAGGCAGCGGGAAGACTGGACCCTGCCACGTCTGTATCTACAGCTGGGAACTGGCATGGGCACAGGAAAGTCGGAAATAAACTCAGTCAGGAAGTGAGAACTGGAAGATGCTTCCAAAGCAACGCCCATCTGGAGATCCCTGCCCACAGCTGGAAACATTCGGAAGCGAGCTTATCTAGAGATGTACACCAAGTTCATTTTTTCCATTTGCACCCGGATTATGTTACTTAAACTTTACTTCCTTGGAGAGCCTCTGGGAAACCGCTGTACTATGGCTCAAAAAGTCTTATCCTTCTTCTGAATGTTCAGAACCTGGGGCTTAGCAGTGTGGCCAAGTGTTTCTTGCGTCCTCCCCCTCTGTGATGGGGGAGACTGTGTCTGCCTTGCTCACTGGTACCTAGTCTTCAACTAACGTTCACTGAATAAATAAATCAACTGCTTTGTTCCCAATTTTATAGCTATTCATAACTTCAGCTAACATGCAAGCACCTGTATCCACAGGGCAGTGAGCTGAGATGCACGACACCTCATGCATGAGGTACTTAACTACTGTCAGGCCTGTTTAAAAGATGAGCCTCCTCCTCAAGGTCAGAGCCACAAAAAAACTGGAGTTCTTTAATCTCAAGAGAAGAATGGGAGAGAGCGTGAATACCTACAGCAAGGCTGGGCAGGTGGAGGGATGGATGTTGAGGAACTGGCTTTGATATCAAGAATTTCCTGAGTAGAAATTTTCTAGGGCCGGAGAACATCTCGTCAAGGAAGGCTGGAACACAAGCTTCTCAAACATTAAACAGGCAGCTCCACTGTGGGAGAATTCCACCCAACTTCCCAAAAGCCACAGCTCACATGATTCCTTACCTTTTTAAATATTCTTCTTGCTTATGAAAGTGGTATATGCTTATATATACATATAAAAAACCTGGAAAATAAATATGCAAAGAAGACTATAAAGTTACGCATAATCTCCCCACCAAAGAACGACCACTGTAAAGACGTTAGCTCATTTCCTTCTGGTCTTTTTTTTCTGGTGTGTGTGGTACGTGTATAGAGAAGTGAAGAGATTTTTCCCCTTTAAGTCTTTCACCTGTTCTTTTCTAGATTTTAAACATCAAATGAAAAATATTTTTAAATGGCGAAATTAAGTCTATGTCCCCAAACTACAGACTTGGGAAGGAAGAACGCTCCCCTCTTCTGATCCTCCAACTTCTGTTTCCATCTGAACCACTATTACAGACCAGTGGTTCTCAATCCTAACTCTGCATGACCATAACAGTAGGATACAATAATCGCCACCACCATTAACTGAGCAACTACTTTAGAAGACGCCATTTTAAACATTTTACAGAGTATTTAATTTAATCTTTACAATCCTATAAGGCAGGTACTATTATCATTTTATAGATGAGGAAACTGAGGCAGAGAGGTTAAGTGACTTTCCCAAGGTCACATGGCCGTTAAGTGGTGGTGCTGGGATTTGAACCCAGGCCATCTGGCCCCAGGTGCCCTCTTTCCCCTGGTCCAACTGCTCAAGAACCTGGCAACAATGACACCGACTATGAGCTTCAGGGCAAGGTTCCCAACGTCCCTATTGCCAAGTTTGTCATCATGATTATTCATACTTCTCTCCAGACTCATTTTGTTTCCTAAAGGAAATGAGAAATTGCTGAAATTCAGCAGAAGTGAGACAGCCGGAAGCTGCAGCTGACCACATGTACACGTGGGTCTCCGCTGAGCTGCCTAAGAAACATTCTTAAATGATGACCTTTCTGGAGGGGACCAGGGGTCAGTTACTGGGTGGATCACCCTCCACTGACTGAGACCCCACCCAGTGCCAGATGGGTTGTGAAAGCCCCACCCTAACTTCACCTCGCAGTGGGATAGAGAACAGCCCGGAAAACTCACCGACTACCACCTGTTTACATGTGAATCTGGAGAAAGGGCTGGGGACCACAGCTATTTGACAGGGATGGGCAAGGACTGCTCTTGCATGTTCAGAGGCTTAGTAGGGCTAGAGTCAATATTTAGTCACTGTGGAGGATCAGCCAGTTATGATTTTGCCATCATCACATAGATCTTTGGAGAAAAGCAGCTCCTGACTCCCTCTACCCCACGGCAAAACCAGACCCACAACCAAGAAGGGTTTTCCCAGGAGGTAATCGCTAGGGAGTCTGTCTTCCCTTCAGGCTAGGAAGGGAAAACCTCCATTTCAGGAAAAGGTCCTTGAATGCCTGGTTCAGGGAAGGAGATGAGAAGTTGCACCTTGGGGTCTGAGAGCTACTATCCTTCCAGGTGCTGAGCCAAAAGGGTCTCCCCACAAAGGGGATCCATGCAGAGAAAGGCTGGGGGAACAGAGGGCTATAAGGCTGTCATTTTTCCAACACCACCTGGGCCCCGGGGTACTTCTTAGTGCCTGCGTACAGCGGGGGCTCAGTAATGTTTCACAACTGTTCAATCTTTAGGCTTTCCCTCTGTGTGTGTGTATATGTGTGTGTGTGTGTGTGTATGTGTGTGTTGGGGGTGCTGGTTTTTTCAATTTTGTCAACATTCTAAAAAAGTAGAGAGAGAAAGGTACAATGAACTCCCAATGTACTCAAACGAAGATTCAGTAGTTACCAAAAAGTCTGCCCTATTAGCTTCATCTATTCCCTATCCATTCCTTTTCCTCCCTTTTTCTTCTGCCTGAAGTACTTTAAAGTAAACCCTAGGAACTTCCCTTGTGGTCCAGTGGTTAAGACTCCTCACTGCCAATGCAGGGGGCCTGGGTTCCATCCCCAGTCGGGGAACTAGACCCTGCATGCATGCCACAACCAAAAGCCCACATGCCGCAACTAAAATATCCCACATGCTGCAACAAAGATCTCGCACGCGACAACGAAGATTCTGTGTGTCGCAGCTAAACAAATAAACAAACAAATAAATAAATATTTTTTAAAAAAAGTAAATCCTAGACATTAGGTCATCTCACCTTTACATGTTTCAGTTTGCAGGTCTGAAATATACAGACACGTTCTTATGTGTCCACAATATTAAGCTGGTTTCTTTACTGACCAAAATAACAATGAATTTTTTCCTAGAAGGTAAGACCTAGTGTTGACTAAGGAGTAGGGAAATGGGTCATCTCAGCTTCTATGATGGAGTAATGCCTTTCTGCAGGGCCTCTTGGCAATAGGGATCCAAAAAGGTTTAACAACCTGCATGTATCTTCTGACTCAGCTCTTCTATTCATGTACTCATCAAAAAAAATATTTACTGGGACTTCCCTGGCAGTCCAGTGGTTAAGACTCTGTGCTGCCACTGCAGGGGGCACAGGTTCGATCCCTGGTTGGGGAACTAAGATCCCACATGCCGCGCAGTGCGGCCAAACCAAAAGACCAAAAAAAAAAAAAAAAAATTACTGATGTCTACCATGTGCCTGGCAGTGTCCTAAGCATTTTTCTCCCTGGTACAGATGTGGAAACTGAGGCACAGAGAGGCAAAGTCATTTGCTCAGGGTTACACAGTTCTTACGTGCCAGAGCTGATAGTCGTATGCGAGCAATCAAGGTTTAAATGACAACACCGGGTCCTGGCAAGGTAGCATTCAGGGCCTTCCACTTGGGAGGCCATTGCTCTAGGTTCCACAGAGCACTTCCTACCTGCACTGGTGAACACTCTCTATGTGGAATCTACCCCAGACCCTACGTATGAGGTAGGGATAATTATATTAGTCCCATTTTTCAGATGAGGAAACTGAGTACAGAGGCTGAAGGTCACACTCCTCTATCCTGGCAAGGCTGTGGCTCACTGTGCTCATCCTTCAACCCTGCTTTAGACACCACCTTCAGAGACGGGCACATGAACTACTGCTATAAACTGCATGTTTTGTGTCCCCCTCCAACTTCATACGTTGAAACCTAATCTCCAATGTGATGGTATTAAGAGGTGGGGCCGTTGGGAAGTAATTAGGCCTTGAGGGCACAGCCCTCATGAATGGGATTAGCATCCTTATAAAGGAGGAACCAGGGAGTTCGCTTGCCCCTTCTTCCATGTGAGGACATGGCAAAAAGATGGTCATCTGTGAACCAGGAGGTGGATCCTCACCAGACACCGAATCTGCGGCACCTTGACCTTGGACTTCGCAGGTTCTAGAATTGTGAAAAAAGAAATTTCTGTTGTTTGTAAGTTACCTAGTCTATGGTATTTTTGTTAGAGCCGATTTAAAGAACCTGAGGACAAGAAAGCCTCTTTTCACTGGGTTGATAAAGCAGGAGAATTTGTACCTGAACCCAGCCAGTCTGTACAGTGAAGCCAAGCAGAGCAAGGAAAAGCGACAGAGCCCCCTTATCCGGCTAGGTGTGAAGCTCCGCCCTCCAGACTTCCCAGTGACATAAGACAAATTCATCTTACAATCAAAAGAGCCTTGATTAACCCACCCAGCATGCACTGTCCCATCCCCTCACTTTTATTTATGCTGTACCCTCTGCCTGGGGCCCACCCTCCTCATGCCATTATCCCTGTGCACCTGGCAGAATCCCAACACACCTTTCAAAGGCCAGCCCAATCACTGGCCATGATTCTCTACACACTCTTCTCTCTTCTCTACAGCTCGCTCTCCCTGACCATACCCAAGCAGAATTTCTCTTTCCTCTGAGTTCTCCCAGCACCTGGGGTTCACCACTCAACACCCTGCATTACGACCATCTGGGTGTCCCCTGCTGGCAAGGCAGTACCATACAGAGGTTAAGACCGCAGGCTCCGGAGAAGGAAAGACGTGGGTTCAAATCCTGCTCTGCCACCACAAGCGCTATGAGATCCTGGGCAAGCAAGTCATCTTCTCACCTCTCTGATCCTTGATTTTTCTCATCTCCCGAAGGGGTAGTAAGAGAACGCACCTGCAGCAGACACTTGGTGGTATAGCTTATGGCCATTCCCAACTCCCACTTCTCCTGCTGCCTCCCACTGTATGGGCATCCACTCTCCCAGCCTCCCTTGCAGCTAGGGGCAGCCAGTGACTCCTTTACAACCAATGAGAGTCACAGACGTCTGCCGGGGGTAGGGGTGTCTATGGGCACATATTCCCTTTAGAAAGGAAAGGCACAGGAAGAGAAAGCCTTTCCCCCTGCCTCTTCTCCCCGCTTGGGATACTGTGTGTAAGGATGTGATCATAGGGCTGGGGTGGCCATCCCATGACCATGCAACATCAGGATGAAACACATGTACACAGAGGGCTGTGAAACAGAAGGAGAGAAAGCACCCAGTTCTCGGAGGTGTCACTGAACCTCTGTACCCACTGTGGAGCCAACCACACTTTGCAATGAGAGAATCACTTGGCTCTACCGCTCAGCCAAGATTCACCAGGCACCTTGTTTCTTGCAGCCCCATGTGTCCTCACTGACATATCACCTCACAGAGCGGGGTTTCAATGCCATCATGCATGTAAAGTGCTTAGTATGTTGTTGGCGCTCAGTCAATGTTGGTTAAAGATCATTACCATTATCACAATGAGCTGCTCGAGGCCATACCACAGCTTCCACATCCCATGGCAGAGACAGCAGGTGCCAGCTGCAGACACCTGGTACATTTCAGCACCCGCCCTGCTGCCTCTGACAGAGGGAACTACAGTTACCAGGGCTGCTGCCCTACTCTGAGGCAGCTACAACCCCTCCTTCAGTGGCATGAAAGAGCCAAGGAGAAGAGAGGCAAAGGGGGCCTAAAAGCTCAGCAGCCTCCCGAGGGAGGCTCAGGCTTTCCAAGGCTGAAAAACAAGGTTAAAACCCAGCTCAGACCCGTTTCTCCTAATGCGTGTGTCCCGACTGCCAGAATCTGTATGCACTGGCACCATTTCTGCCATATCCTCAGACCACCTGTAATATGACTTACTTTGCATTTTTCTTTAACTGCACTCACTTGCATACCATCATTAGCCTCACCCAAAGCAGAAACAGCCATGGGATACTGGGTTTGACGAGCTATTGAAATTCTTTTCCTGTTACACATGAAAATAAAAGTACAACTATTAAAATGTGTAAGGTGTTTATTCATACCACCACCTCAAGTTATCTAGTGGAATGATCTGACTTTGGGAAACCTGTCCCTATGGCAATAAGACATCATTGCTAGTCAGCACGCTCCTACCCCGCTCCCCTTTCCTTTACACATTCTTTCACTTACATTCTAGAAACACAAAAGCTCGAATGCTAGCTCTAAACAACCCCTCTGGAGGCTGAGATCTCTCCCAAACTCCCTCATTAGGGCTCTGTCCCCCTGGAATAGATCCATGGTTCATACTTTTCACTTACATTGTCTTCCAGGATGGTTTTATAATAATAATAATAATAGCCAATGTGCACTAAAGACTTTCCCTGCACTAGGTACTGCTTTAAGGACTTTATATAGAAAAACTCATGATCCTCACATGGCCCCATGTAAAGCAGTATCACCCTCATTTCACAGATGAGGAAACTGAGGCTCAGAAGGGATTAAGTCACTTGCTCAAGGTCCCACAGCGTGGATGTGACACAGCCAGGGTTGAATCCAGGTGACTAACCCAGGGGCCCACCCTCCTAACCTCCTCACTACCCTGCTGCCCCCAGAACAGCCAGCGCTGACCAAGCTCTGTGCCGACTGAACACTGACATTGAGGAATTTGCCTAAAGTCATGCAGCTGGGAGCTGGAATCCAGGCTGGCCAATCCCCACGCTCACTCTCGCCCTGCATAACTGCCCACGCAGCCAGCACATAAGGGAACCGGAGTGGAACTCGGGCCTGAGGCCCTGGTGCACCTCCACTCCCTGGCTTCCTCAAGTCCCCTTTTAGCTCACGTTATTCAGCCCCAAGAGGCCAACTCTCCTCTCAAAGGAGGAAAAGAGTCCCTGACACAACCAGACAGAGCCTCATGTCACTGTCTCTTGTGCCTAAAGGGAAGCTGGCTGACCAAAGTGGAGTTTTCTAAAACCGGCACATTCATAACATTATTCTGTGCAAGGTTTTCTCCTCACCTGGTTGCTAGGACTCAGGCTCATTCTTAATTGATAATTAAATCATGATAGCTAATGCTTGTGGGGCTATGAGCACCAGGCCCTGTGCTAACCGCCTCACAGGTTCTGGCTCACCGAATGCTCACAGCATCATTATGAGGTAGGGACTAGCATTATCCTTGTTTTAGGATGAACAAATGCGGCTCCATAGAGGCTGAAGCTGCAACTAAGACCTGGCACAGCTAGCTAAATAAATAAATAAATAAATAAATAAATAAATAAATAAATAAATAAAATTTTAAAAATAATAATAATAAAATAAAAATAAATAAAAACAAAGAGCCTGAAGTTCAGAGAAGTGAAGTCACCTGTCCAAGGTCACACAGCTAGACCAGGATACAGGTCTACAGGATAGACCAGGACACAGGTGCCTACAGTGTGACTCCAAAGCCATTAGCTGAAAGCCTCTGCAGCCTCACACCCAAATTCCAAATGTCCCAAATCTCCACCCTGTTTCCAACAAGCCCCCTGAGAGAAATCGGTCTCTAATTCCAAGAAATCATGGTGGACTGTCATCTCTGCTACAGGGCATCACAGTGTCAGGGAGCCCTGGTCAATTCCAAAGGCAGGATACAGCTCGGCAGCTGCACACCGCCCGGTAACTGCTGCTCTGCACTGTTCCCCCTTCTCAGTAATGAGCCCCCTGAACTCAGGTGCAGGTGGGGTCCAGGAGCCAGGCTAGGGCTTTCCAGGATGATGATGACTGGCCAGTGACAATGCTCTCTCCCCAGCCCTGCCCTTAAGTTTTCTCCATGGCCTTTTTTTTTTTTTTTTTTGTCTTCTAGATTGAGGGTTTTATTTTTTTACATTTTTTTAAATTGTAGTAAAATATATATAACATATAATTTGCAATGTAACGATTTTTAAACATACAATTCAGTGGCATTAACCACATTCACAATGTTGTACAACCATCAACGTCTAATTAATTTTTGGTAATTCTTTTAGTACTATTCAGTTTGTTATTTCTACAGAGTAATTTTTGGTAAGTTTTCTATCTCTAGGAGTGGATCTGTTTCCTGTGAATTCTGAGCTTGATTGGCATAAAGTTATTCACAATATATGTTTAATCTCTGCAGCATCTATAATTGTGTTATTTTTTGCTTTTTAATTTTCTTTAAGCCTTCTCTCTTTTTTAATGAATAATCTTGCCTGACTTTTTCCTATTAATTTTCTTTTTTTTTTAATTTTTATTTTATATTGGAGTATAGTTGATTAACAATGTTGTGCTAGTTTCAGGTATACTCCATGGCCTTTGTTCTGGGGACGTGGGGTCTGGAATTGGGACTGCTCCTTTCTGCACTGGCAGGGCCTTCCTCACATCCCCAGAGAGATCAAGCAGTGAGCAACCTTAGTCCTGTCCAACCTCCCGATATGTCCACAGGGTGCTTAAGAGCGAGGACTCTGAAACCAGATGGCCTGGGTTCAAATCCCAACTTTGCCACTTACTAGCTGTGGGACCTCAGACAAGTTATCTCCCCTCTCTGTGTCTTAGTTCCTCACCTGGAAAAAGGGGATAATGATGGTACCAACGTCATGGGTTGTGGTGGGGATTTAAAAACACTTAGAATAGGGCCTGGTGCTAAGAGCTACATAAGTGTTTGCTACTGTAGTTAAGAGTGGCCCAGTTAAGCACATTCACACCCACTGGGAGGGCAGAGATTTCCACCCGGCCTCTAAGACCCTGTGATTACCCACCAGCTACGTATTTTTTAAAAAAGCAGACTCTCTCAAAGGAGTCCACTGGCCTGCTGGTGGCAAAGGGCACAGTAGCCTAGAGTTGGGGTAGGGTTCTTGGTTCCTGCTGACCAGCTATGAGACAGCAGTAATTATGGTCCACTTATAATTATTTGGCTTGTTAGGAGGTTTGTGTGTTTATTCTTCGTATGAATTCCGACCCCACCCAGAACTAAAGCAGCCATGACCTCTGCTGCGGGGCCTGGACACCTGTGTGCCCACCTGGCCCAGAGATTCCCAGGCATGGCTAAGCTTGAGGGCTTTAGGCCACTGGTTCGCTTCTGAGGGCAATTTCGCCACCCCTACCCCAGGGACAGTCGCATTTTTGAATATCATGGCTGGCAGTGGGGGGCTGCTACTGGCGTCTCATGGGTAGTGGCCAGGGACGCTGCTAACTGTCCCACGCTGCACAGGACAGCCCCACAACAGAGAACGATCTGCCCCCAACGGTCGACAGTGTCGAAGCTGAGCAACCCTGGGTCTAGGCTCTCAAACTGTAAAGGAGGTTGAATCACCAAGGGAGTCGGTGAAAATGCAGACTGGGATTCAGTGTGGGGGTCTGCGATTCTGCAGTCTGTGACGCCAACTTCTAGACCCTTGAACCTCAAAGCTGTGGTCCAGGGAGCAGCGGCATCGATAACACCTGGGAGCGCCTCAGAACTGCAGACGCTCGCCCCTCCCCAGACCTGCTGAATCAGAATCTGCATTTTAACAAGATTCCCAGGTACATTCAGTGATTGGAAATCCTGGCGGCGCATTAGGGAGCACTGAAAAAATTCTCCCTGCTTGGGCCTCAGGCCATTTACATGGGGGGGGAGGGCGGGGGAAGGCCTGGGGAAGTTTTGTTGTTTTTTTTGGGGGGGGCGGGGGTAAGGTTTTAATAGTCCAGCTCCACCCTCCCAATTCAATAACAATTCAATCTCAGGGCTGAGAAGCACAGAAGCACTGCCCTGGAGGAAGCAGTCTTTTCTCCCTGGCAGGTAGGAGCAGTCACCATGTAGAGGCTCCACACAATCCCTGACCTCTGGTGACAAATACCCTATCAACTCTCAGCTTCCTGGCATTGAATAACCTGTCCCCCAGAAGCAGCGGTGCTTTTGGCACCCAGACCCTGGCTGTCTGCCAGACACCAAACTCCTGGGCAAGAACTAGGTCTATGTGGAGAAACAGGAGTAAATCCAAGCGTCTTAACTGTTCACAAGAAACTAGAAGAAAGAGGAACTTATGTCACTGTGACTTCAAATCGGAAGGTAATGATAATAATAGCGAGCACTTCCCGTGTGCACGTTTCTAAGCATCGGAGCTATTTTCCCTGTTCTACAGATGAGAAAGCTAAGGCAAGGTACAGGTAAGTTACTTGCCCAAGGTCACACAGCTGGTAGGTGGTGAAGCCAGAGCCGAAACCCAGAGTCTAGGCTCCTCACTGCTGCTCTGGTCTCTCTCACCAAGACCTGGGGCTTTAATACCTTCCTCACCTTCAGTACAAAGAATCTCCCACATCCCCAAGAAGCAGGCTCGGTTTGGCCAGGTTGCTTCCTGGCACTTCTCCAGGGCAGCTAGCTTTCAGCTGTCCTCCTTTGCGGAAGAAAGTGGGCTTCCGGCACAGAGCACTGAGGCTTTGCTGTACATAACAGCACGGCTAGGCCACCTTTGAGACAAAAAAAAAATGCAAACCACATTCTTGGCTGGGAAGTCAGAGAACTCAGTTGTGGGGCGAAGGGTCTCTTCCTCGTGGCCTGAAATCCCTGGGTTAGGGCTTTGAGAACGTCTGTAAGAGTGAGGCA
This sequence comes from Eubalaena glacialis, assembly GCF_028564815.1. Classification (NCBI taxonomy): domain Eukaryota; kingdom Metazoa; phylum Chordata; class Mammalia; order Artiodactyla; family Balaenidae; genus Eubalaena; species Eubalaena glacialis. The sequence goes on along the minus strand of NC_083733.1, from coordinate 55,408,622 downwards.
GGGGCCAGGCCTCTGGTCCCCCCATGCCTCCTTCTAGGTGCTGAAGTCAGCCCTCCACAGCCCTTCTCTTTAAACACTCCCAGGGATGGAAGAAAGCGCAGGCTTCAGGGAGCAAACTCAGGGCCTACAAATCCCTCCCACACATTCTCACCCTTGTTCACCTAACTGAAGCCAGAACAGCCTCCTTTCTTTTCCTGCAACTTGCCAAGCTCATTCCCACCTCAGGGCCTTTGCATTTGCTGTTCTTTCTGCAGGCACCTTCTTTCTTCACCTCTTTGCATGGCTGGCACCTTTTTAATCTTCAAGTCTCAGATCAAATGACATCTTCCTGACCCCACTCACCAAGGTAGCCCTCCTACCACCACTCACATCTCAGTATCCTGCTTTAGTTTAGTTTAGCACTACCAATCACCTCTGATATACACTGTTTATTTCTAGTCTGTCTCCCCCACTGGAACTTGCACTCCAGGAGAGCAGGGATTGGGTCTGTCTTGTCCACTGTGTACTTGGGGCTTACAACCTTACAACAGTGCTTGGCGCAGAGTAGAAGGCATATGTATGTGTGTGTGTGTGTGTGTGTATATATATATATTTGTTGAATGAATACATGAATCTTTATTTCTATTCAGGTTAATGAAATAAATAACTATTATCTTCTTGAGGGTTCACCAAGACCACGATGCTCTGGTTTGCTACAGAGTGGCCTGCATAGGAGATATTTGTGGAATAGCAGACCAGCCATATTCCACAGCAATTTAAAGCACGATAGTAACAATTACAATTATAATAACAGTATTGCGGCTAACATTTAATGTGCACTTACTATGTGTCAGAAACTGTGCAAGGTGCTTTACTAGTTCAAAGTTCATTAATAGGCTTGAGATGTAGTATCTTGTTTTTCTCGTTGTTTTGCAGAGACAGACATCGAAGCTTGGAAAGGCTATGTCACTTGCCCAAGGTCACACATTAGCAAGGACTGAATACAGTGCAGAGCCCTTAACCACTGCCCTGCCCCATGCCGCACAGGGTGTATGGCAGTGCTCCCTAAGACTGGAACGACAGGGCATCTGGGAAACTGACTCACTGTTCTCAGGAGATTGAGCCAGGCTGTGTCTTTCTCCCAACTTCTCCCACAAAGAACACAACTCCAAAAGTTCCAACTCTAATCATACCTGTACTAAGCAAGCATATTGATCAGGGCTGGATTTACAATTCCACATCAGTGCCAAGCAGCCATTTTTGGCTGAAATCACTTGTTCTCAGGCTCATGGGTTGAACTTCATTTCCCCTGGAATTGAGCTTGTCTCTCTACACACTTGAAGCTAAGACTCAACTACTCTTCACAGTCAAAACTACCACATAACACCTAATAGCAGTAGATAACTCTCACACATGTGCCTGTTTTCCAGACACTTTAAAATTCCAATTTATTTAAACCTCACAACTACAGATTTGAACACCAGCCCATGGCTCCAAACTCTATTGACAATCACTATCCTCCACTGCCTATCTAACCCTGATTTGACATCTGCCCAGAAAATACTGCAAGTAAGTTCTGTTTAGCTGTTTGTTGTACCACTAGAGTCATTTATTCACTCATTCATTGACATGTTTTTAAAACCGATTACATGGTCAGGATTGGGCTAAGGGAAGTAGATGCAATGCCCCCACCCTCCAAATGTTTGGCTTAGGGGGACAAATGAGAGAAAAGTCAATTTCTTAACATCATACTTAATAATGAGAAACTCAAAGCTTTGCCACTAAGATCAGGAACAAGACAAGGATGTCCCTTCTCACCACTGCTTTTCAACATTGTATTGGCAGTCCTAGCTAGTGTAATAAGACAAGAAAAGGAAATTTTAAAAATACAGATTAGGAAGGAAGAAGCAAAACTGCCTTTGTTTGCAGATGACATGATCATATGTCAAAAATCCTAAAGAATTGAGGGGGGAAAAAAGACCTCCTGGAAGGAATTATAGTAAAGTTGTAGGATATAAGGTTAATATAAAAAAGTCAATTGCAGGCTTCCCTGGTGGCGCAGTGGTTGAGAGTCTGCCTGCTAATGCTGGGGACACGGGTTCGAGCCCTGGTCTGGGAAGATCCCACATGCCGCAGAGCAACTAGGCCCGTGAGTCACAACTACTGAGCCTGCGCGTCTGGAGCCTGTGCTCCGCAACGAGAGGCCACGATAGTGAGGCCCGCACACCGCGATGAAGAGTGGCCCCCACTTGCCGCAGCTAGAGGAAGCCCTCGCACAGAAACGAAGACCCAACACAGCCAAAAATAAATAAATAAATAAATAAATAATAATTAAAAAAAAAAAAAAAAGAACTTTGTAAGGTAGCAATTTCTGTCTTTCCAATGTATCCTTTAAAAGAAAAAAAAAAAAGGTCAATTGCTTTCCTATATACCAGCAACGGACAAGTGGAATCTGAAATTAAAAACACAATTATCGGGACTTCCCTGGTGGTGCAGTGGTCTGCCTGCCAATGCAGGGGACACTGGTTCGATACCCAGTCCGGGAAGATCCCACATGCCGTGGAGCAACTAAGCCCGTGCGCCACAACTACTGAGCCTGCACTCTAGAGCCTGTGAGCCACAACTACTGAGCCCACGCATCACAACTACTGAAGTCCACGTGCCTAGAGCCCGTGCTCTGCAACAAGATAAGCCACCGCAATGAGAAGCCCACACACCACAACCAAGATTAGCCCCTGCTCGCCTCAACTAGAGAAAGCCCACGTGAAGCAACGAAGACCCAACGCAGTCAAAAATAAATAAATAAATTTATTTTAAAAAAAAAAGAGTGCTATATGAGGAAAACTACAAAATTCTGATGAAAGATATCAAAGAACTAAATAAAGAGAGAGATATTCCATGTTCATAAACAGTAAGCTTCAATATAGTCAAGATATCAGTCCTTCCTAGCTTGATTTATAGATTCTACATAACCTCAGCAAATTATTTTGTGGATATTGACAAACTGATTCTAAAGTTTATATGGAGAGGCAAAAGACCCAGGAGAGCCAACACAATATTGAAGGAGAAGAACAAAGTGTGAAGACTGACACTAACTGACTTCAAGACTCCCTACAAAGCTACAATAGTCAAGACAGTGTGGTATTGGCTGAAGAATAGATAAATAGATTAACAGAACAGAATGGAAAGCCCAGAAATAGACCCACATAAATACAGTCAACTGATCTTTGATAAAGGACCAAAGGCAATACAATGGAGCAAAGATAATCTTTTCAACAAATGGTGTTAGAATAGCTGGACATCCACATGCAAAAAAAAAAAAAAAATCTAGGCACAGAGCTTACACCTTTCACAAAAGTAAACTCAAAATGGATCACAGACCTAAATGTAAAATGAAAAACTATGAAACTCTTAGAAGATAACATAGGAGAGGGCCTTCCCTGGAGGCACAGCGGTTAAGAATCTACCTGCCCATGCAGGGGACATGGGTACGAACCCTGGCCCGGGAAGATCCCACATGCTGTGGAGCAACTAAGCCTGTGCACCACAACTACTGAGCCTGTGCTCTAGAGCCTGCGAGCCACAAATACTGAGCCCACATGCCACAACTACTGAAGCCCGCGTGCCTAGAGCCCGTGCTCTGCAATGAGAAGCCACCGCAATGAGAAGCCCGCGCACCGCAATGAAGAGTAGCCCCTGCTCGCCGCAACTAGAGAAAGCCCGCGTGAAGCAACAAAGACCCAGCAGCCAAAAATTAATTAATTAATTTTAAAAATTAAAAGTTTATTTAAAAAAAAATCAATCTAACAAAATAAGCCATCAATGAAAGGCTTATGTTATTGTGAGATAACAAATATAATTTTAAAATATTGAGCATTATGTAAAATAAGGGTTTTTTAATAAAGACTTTAGGATCATTTTGCAATATACACAAATATCAAATCACTACATTGTACACCTGAAACTAATATAATGTTATATCAACTATACCTCAATTTAAAAACCCCAAACTTAATCTAAAAAAATGATAGGAATGAACTTATTTATAAAACACAAGTAGACTCACAGACATAAAAAACAAATTTATGGTTACCTAAGGGGGAAAGGGGGTACAGAGATAAATTAGAAGTTTGGGATTAACATATACATACTACTATAGGTAAAATAGATAACCAACAAGGACCCACTGTATAGCACAGAAAACTATACTCAATATCTTGTAATAATCTATAAGGGAAAAGAATCTGAAATAACTGAATCACTTTGTTGTACACCTGAAACTAACACAATACCATAAATCAACTATACTTTAATAAAGGAAAAAACAAACAAAAAAAACTTTATTTTTTACACATCTGTAATGGGCCTAACACAAGACCCACCTCATGGGGCTACTGATAAGATTAAATGAGCTAACCCAAGCACCTGCAATGCCTGGCATATGGTGAGCACCCAATAAATGTTACCTATTATTTTATCTCCAGCACTTCGGACAGGACAGCACCAGACACACAGTAGGCACTCCGTGGCCCCAGGGGGCTTAGCCATCTGCAAAGAGAGGCCCAGCCCAAGGGAAGAGACTATCTGGGAGGCCTCTGGGAGCCAATGGGATTGTTCACTAGCAATCAGACAAGCAGGTAAACAGACCTGCCCCAAGAAACCAGTTCTTTTTTTTTTTTTTAATTGGAGTATAGTTGATTTACAATGTTGTGTTAGTTTCTGCTGTACAGCAAAGTGAATCAGTTATACATATATCAGTCTTTTTTAGATTCTTTTAAATTCAGAGTATCTAGGGTTCCCTGTGCTATACAGTAGGTCCTTATTAGTTATCTATTTTATATACAGTAGCGTGTATATGTCAATCCCAATCTCCCAATTTGTCCCTCCCCCCCTTTCCCCCCTTGGCAACCATAAATTTAAGAAACCGGTTCTGCAGCCTTTCTCTGGCTGCTCTGGGCCCAGTTCCCAGAGCCTGCCCCTCGACTTTGGTCTAGGAGGTATAATTATTTCCCTGATTAGATAGATACAACTCAAGAGGCTTTAAAACTGTGTCCCTCACAAGCTTCCTTCCAGCACTTTAGGTTGGGGGCCAGCTGTTTTGCCACATTCCACGGGTCACTTTCTGCAAAATGACCACAACACGGACATGTGTAAAATGCTGGGATGCCTCATGATGGCTAGATTGGTAAATGAGTTTATATGCTTGCAAATATTTACTGAGCATGTCTGTGATCATGTTATTTGTATTCTACTGGGAAAGACAATTAGGAAACTATTTCCCAGCCCTCCTTGCAGTTAAGAGTGGTCACATGACTTTATATGGCCAATAACATAAAGGGAAGTCTGGTGGAATTATCATTCCTGACTAAACAGACAATCCTTTTCTCCAGGTATTTGCAGATGTTCTTTGGAAAAGATGTTACTGCAAATGAAGGGAACTGCTCTCCTGAAATGGTGGTGGTACTGCCATCACTGACATCAAGTTCCCCTGAGTATACAGTGTACAGACCTCCGGATGGAAAGCAGAGGGTGTACAGTAATGTGATAATAATAGCTGGCATCCCCTGATGTCACTACTTGCTGTGCACTATTTTAAGTGCAATACAAATGTTACCTCATTTCATCCTTAGCACAGGACCAAAAAGCAGGTATTACCATCTTCATTTACAGATGACCAAAATCAAGTACAAAGAGTTTAAGTAACCTGCCCAACATAGATAGTAAGTGTAGAGGGGCTATGAGAACCCAGGTGACCAGGCTTCCTAATCAAAAGTCTTCACTGTGAGCTACACTAACAAAGTTTGAGCCTGAGGCAGCCCTGTAAAAATAATCGAAGCTATCGCTACCACATACTGAGCACTTACTACTATGTGGCAACCTTAGAACCAAGCCCAGTGTGTGTTACCCTCCAAACACCCCCTGTGCTCGGCACCGTGACCGTGTCCACTGAAAAGCTGAGAGGTGATTGGACTTGACCTCTGTCACATAATTGGTAAGGACCATGGAGGTCGGAGGTACAGGCCTGTAAACCCCTAGACACCAGATCACGCCTCTTGGAAATAGCTAGCAGGAGACATTTTCTTTCATTATTAACCACACTCGTAACCTGTTCTCAAGGACATTCTTGGCCTCTCCTTGGCCATGTGTGATAAAGGCCACGTGTACTTGGCCCCAGAGAAAAGCAAGGCATGGAAGGAAGCAGAGCAGAACCCCACACCCAGGTGCTCCTCGAATCAAGGCCACAGTCCCTCCCTTGACCATCAGGCCCTTGCAGCTAGAGTAGGCCCCTCCCCTCTTGCTGTAGCCTCACAGGCCTCGTCTCTGCTCTGGAGGAAGCCACACTCCCCAGGACCTCGACACACACTGTTCTCCTGGCCTAGAATGCTCTTCCTCATGACCCTCTTGCCCCGGTACACATCTTCCTCTCTCCCTTAATTAACTCCTACCCATCCTTCAGTGTTTAGCCACTGGGCTGGATAACGAGAGATCTCAGGATGTGCTGGTAAGTTAAAAAAAAAAAAGCAAAGTGCAGGACAGGGTGTGGAGTAGGGTGCATTTTGTATAAGAAAGGAGGGGAAGATAAAAATAGACATTCGTATTTGCATAAGGAAACCTTAAAAGGATATGCAAGAGACTAATACAAATGATTACTTAAGCGGTGGAGAACAAGGTGGGCAGGGAAAGGGGTAGGAGAGAGCGCTCAGTGTGTACATCTACACATGCGCACTCACACACACAGGCATGCACACAGAATTAACTTTTGAAGCATACAGACGTATGACCTACTTTTTTAAAAGTGTCACAAATAAAAACAAGGCAGGAGTGATGGGCAGAGGGTCAGAGGTGGTCTGTGACCGCAGACCTGAATACATCCATCTGTGGGACTGCTTGATAATGACTGACTCCCCCAGTGGCCTGCGGATTCCTGAGGTCAAGCCTGGACATGCTCCGGCTGCCAGTCAGGGGCCTCCCATGCAGCTGGTGCCCGAGAAATGCTCAGAGTGAGTGGGAGTGGACACACCATCCAACCCACCTCTAGCCACACACCTGGGCTTAGCCCACTGCTTGCCCGTTTCCGTGAAATACATTAATGGGTGAGGGGGACGGGAACACAGTTACTGCACAAGAAAAGAGCTCGAAGACACACTGCCTCGTGCCGGGATCAGAAACCTTTTCCTGTAAATGGCCAGAGAGTAAATATTTTAAGTTTTGGGGGACCACATGGTTCTGTTTCAAGTACGCAACTCTACCCTGCAGTGTGACAGCAGCCCTGGCAATATGAGCACGGCTGTGTTCCAACACGACTTTATTCATGGGCACTGAAACCCCAAGTTCATCTAATTTTACATGTCACAAAATATTCTTTTGATTTTTTTTTTTTTAACCATTAAAAAATGTAAAAACCATTCTTAGCTCCTGGGTCGTACAAAAACAGGCAGTGGAGGGCGGGTGGGGGGGATAGATTGGGAGTTTGGGACTGACATGTACACACTGCTGTATTTGAAATAGATAACCAACAAGGACCTATTGTGTAGCACAGGGAACTCTGCTCAATGTTCTGTAATAACCTAAATGGGAAAAGAATTTGAAAAAGGATATATGTATATGCATAACTGAATCACTTTGCTATACCTGAAACTAACACAACACTGTTAATCAACTATGCTCCAATATAAAATAAAAAAATAAAAACAAAACAAAACAGGAGGTGGGCCGAATGGCCGATAGACTGCAGTCTGCTGCCCTTGGTGTAGAGAACAGCTACCATGTTTATGTTTGTTGTATATACACAGAGAATTTCTGGAAGGAGATAGGTCACAATGGCTAATTTTATGGAGGCTTCAGAGATGGGAAGGAAGCTCACTTTTTTATTCTTAAATAATGTACCACGTACAAGTTAACGAAATATTGCTTTAAAGTTAGTACTGGGACTTGCTGGTGGTCCAGTGGTTAAGAATCTGCCTTCCAATGCAGAGGACGGGGGTTCAATCCCTGGTCGGGGAACTAAGATCCCACATGCCGCGGGGCAACTAAGCCCACATGCCACAACTATTGAGCCCACACGCCACAGCTAGAGAGAAGCCTGCACGCTGCAACGAAGAGCCCGCCTGCTGCAACCAAAGATCCTGCATGCTGCAACTAAGACCCGATGCAGCCAAAAATAAATAAATAAATAAAATAAAGTTAGTACTTAAACGAGAAAGGAGGCTGTGTATGGGGTTAAGAGCCCACGCTCTGCAATAAGAATCCCAAACTTTTCCTCACTTGCTGTGAACCCAACAGGCAAGTTATTTTCCCTCTCTGAGCCTCAGCACACGGGGATAATATTAGCATTGGCTTCATGGGCTGTTGGGAGATTCCATGGGTTAAGCCTTCTGCACAGTTTCAGGCACCTGGAAAGTGCTGGCTATTATTATCTTTCTCATTAACAGTCATTCATGGGGAAAAGCCCTTCTCCAAAGGGAAGCCTGAAACACGACTGCGGCTATAAAATTCCCCTCAAGAGCCGCCCAGTCCCACAGCGAGTCATCCAACTGTCCACATAATGGATGCCTTGTGACGTGAGGAAGCTCATTTGTATTAGCAACCACATTCCACAAAGATGCATCCTGGAGCCACGTCTGCACATCCTGTTCAGCAGAGAAAGCAGACAGCTTCCCAACCCAGGGTCTGTCCCTGACTATCACACTGGGTGGACTGCAGGGCCGTGCACCCATGAGATCACTCAGTGCCCATTTATTAAACGCCTACAGTGTGCCAGGATATGCAGGTAGACACCCCTCTGCACCCTGCCCTGGAGGCTGCAGGTGCAAACATGGGCTTCTTTTAAAACAACTGATGAGACCAGAGGGAGGGTAGACTCATTGGTTGTGCGCTCCTGCAAACCTCTTGCATTTCCCTGTATGTTTATTCATTCAACAAATATATACTGACCTCCTAAGACCCAGGCATTGTTCTAAGCACTCGGTCTTAACCAGGACCCTCATTTTTCAGCTGTTTCCCTCTGAACTTTGAGACCTGTCAGGAAAACATCTGGCACATCATTGTCCCTTCTCTGTCCTCTGTGCTTAGCACAGGCCATGGTACAAAGCAGGCAAATAACATTTGCTGGGTCAAATTACTGAGCATGGAGGACGTCTGGGGTCTGGGCCTACTTGGTATCTGTGCCCCAACTTCGGGTGACAGCAGCCCACTTTTCCTAGGACAACAGTTCCTCCCCAATTCCTCCTAGCTTGGGGAGGAGAGGGCTGCCAATCATGGGACTCCACCCACCCACACAATACAAGCTTAGGCCAATCAGCTGTTTTTTTTTTTTTTTTTTTTTTTTAAAGCTAAGGGGAAAATCAAGAGACTTCTTCCCAACAGGATGGAAATTTTATTTTATTTTTTTAATTTATTTTTGGTTGTGCTGGGTCTTTGTTGCTGCGTGTGGGCTTTCTCTAGTTGCAGCGACTGGGGCTACTCTTCGATGTGGTGCATGGGCTTCTCATTGTGGTGGCTTCTCTTGTTGCGGAGCATGGGCTCTAGGTGCGTGGGCTTCTGTAGTTGTGGCACGAGGGCTCAGTAGTTGTGGCTCACGGGCTCTAGAACGCAGGCTCAGTAGTTGTGGCACACGGGCTTAGTTGCTCCGTGGCATGTGGGATCTTCCCGGACCAAGGATAGAACCCTTGTCCCTTGCATGGGCAGGCAGATTCTTAACCACTGCGCCACCAGGGAAGTCCTGATGTGGATTTTTTAAAGTCTTTATTGAATTTGTTACAATATTGCTTCTGCTTTACGTTTTGGTTTTTTGGCCGCAAGACGTGGGATTGTAGCTCCCCGACCAGGGATCGATCCCGCACCCCCTGCGCTGGAAGGCGAAGTCTTAACCACTGGACCGTCAGGGAAGCCCCCAGTCAGCTGCTCTTGCTCAAGAATTTGGATTTCAATAAAAACAGTGATAACAGTAATAACGGCAATAAAATAAAAATAGCAGCTAGTATTTCTCTAGCCACATAGTCTATACTATGCACTACTCTAAACCTGCCTCAAGTTTCAACTTATATCCTCTCAGCGACCCTATTCTTTTTTTTTTTTTTTTGGCTGCATTAGGTCTTCGTTGCTGCGTGCAGCTTTCTCTAGTTGCAGTGAGCAGGGGCTACTCTTCGTTGCGGTGCGCGGGCTTCTCATTGCGGTGGCTTCGCTTGTTGCAGAGCACAGGCTCTAGGCACGCGGGCTTCAGTAGTTGTGCTGCACGGGCTTAGCTGCTCCGCGGCATGTGGGATCTTCCCAGACCAGGGATCAAACCCGTGTCCCCTGCATTGGCAGGCGGATTCTTAACCACTGCGCCACCAGGGAAGCCCGCCCCTTCTATTCTTATCCCCATCTTACAACTGACAAACTGAGGCACAGAAAGGTTGGGTAACTTATGAATTAGTAGTGAGGTTGGGATTCATGCCCAGGAGGCCAGCTACAGAGTCAGAGCTTTTCACTGCTACCCTCCACTGGCTCCTCTACCCCTGGGCTGGCCCTGAACACCCACCTCGAGGTGCCCCAGAGCTGCTTGACCCCGGTTTCTCTTTTACTGCAGGTGGCCCAAGCTGGTTTCTGTTGCTTGCAACCCAAGGACCCTGATTGATAAACCAGGAATTGGTTTCACACTTTCTGCCAGACGGGCAGAAAATGCTTCCAAGTGCTACAGGGCAGGGGCAGCTTATAAACATTTTAGGAGGTGAGGCTGGTGGTCAGGGCATTTGGGGGCAGCCTGCAGCTGCAAGAGCAGCCTCTTTCCACAGTGGGGAGAAAGGGGGGGAAGGGAGGGGGAGAACCCAACAGGAAACAGAGAGCAAGGGGAGAATCAAGGAGATACATTAGGGGAGAGCTCTCCCCAAGGGACTGCTGCTGGCATTTGGGGTGGAACAATCCTTTGTTACTAGACCAATCCTCTGCATTGTAGGACATTTAGCATCCTTGGTCCCCAGGTCCTAAACTCCTGTGGTGTCGCTGCCACTTCACTGTGAGAACAAAACCACCCCACACACTTCTGAATGCCTCCTGGGAATGGTTTCCAATGGCTGCAGCCCTGAGCCCCACACCAAGTCCCCGGTCTGGTAGCCCCTGTCCAGCTCTTTCCTAACTTGGATTCTGGCCTTAGGCTGGGTTCTCTGATTTTCTATTAGCTGCTTTAAGTCCCACAACACACAAGTTTTCATTACTTGTTAACAAGGAGAGAGCCCCTGCTACATGCCAGGAGCTGTTCTAAACGTCTTACATCTAGCAACTCATTTAACCCTCACAGCCACCAATGAAGTGGGCACCATGACCAAGGTCACTGCCATCTTACAGATGAGGAAACCGAGCCTGGATAGGCTGCAGGACTTGCTCGTAGGTGGGGGGGCCTTGCTTGGAGGCAGTCTCCTCAGAGTCCAGTGGGACCAGGGTTATGACCAGTGTCCAGGGCTTTCCAGTTCGCCCAGCAGGTGGTCTGCTTCTCCTCTGCCTGGATGCTGCCCACTCACCACCAATCAGCTTTAGGCCTCGGCAAAGACAGACGTGCGCCTCCTCAGGAAGCCCTCCTATTGCCCTCCCCCGACCCAGGACCTGCGTTCCACACGTTCATATGCCCTCCGAGCTCCGTGTATTTTTCCTTAATGGCATTTGTCACAGCAGCAATCAGTGCTAGTGAAGTTATCTGTTGAGGGCCTGAGTCTTTTGCCTCCCCTCTAGACTGTCAATTCCATGAAGGCAGGGACTTGCTTAATGATGCACCTGTGTCTGGTGGCCCAGATCTGGCCCCTGGAAATACTAGCTGAGTAACAAATCAACCACTTTTTAAAAATTCACATTTAAAACTAGGACAGCAAAACACTGGCTCTTAAAACTGAAACCAGGGTGAAGGGCTGGCCTAGAATTGAGGGAGACAAAGAGATCAACAGAGTCACTTGAACATTTCAGTGGTGGAGCTGAGGAAGTGGGGATGCACCACTGGGTGCTGGAACAGAGGGAAGGGAGTCTGTGATGGCACCATCAAGGAAACTCAAAAGTCAGCATAAAAGTAAATAAATACTGGGGAAACAAAGGCATGAAAGTAAACACGCTCCTCCATCCAGAATTTCAAGCTTTCTACTCCTGCATTTCACCTTCTGTCCTCATGACGATAGGGTTAATTAAGAGCACAGGCCAGAACCACACCTTCTATGTTCAAATCCCATCTCTGCCATGAATAAATAACTATATGATCTTGCGCGGGCCAATTAACCCCTGTGCATCAGGAAAATGGGGATACAGCAGGATCCAGCTCATAAGGTTGTTGTAAAATTAGTTCACCCATGAACACTGCTAGGCACACAGTAAGCGCTCAGTAAAGACTACCTGTTACCATTATCATGATCAGCATCACTGCTCTTCACCCCTACGACCGAGATAATGGGGAGGTCACCTTGCCAATGGGCCATACGTGTCCTGTGATTTCCTACCTTTGATGCCTAAACTGTCCACACTCTCTGTTGCTGACCTTCTTGGATTCAGAGCCAACAAATTAGTCCCTCTTCTGCCCTGGGTGATCCAAGACGAGTTCTGACACCTAAAATCAAGCGTTCCAATATAACATCAACTTCCAGCCATTTGAGAAGCCAACTGCACATCTTATGGCACAGTCAAGAGGTACCAAGAGGTTGCATCAAATGTTTACCTCACACATACTTAATGATGCAAGTGACCCCTCCTCCCCTTCAAAGGACAAATCATTAAGATGGAACAGATGTCCAGCCTTCCACTTCACGAGCATTTGCTCTGGTGTGAATGTGAGATGGGAGTCAAGCATATGCTATCCCCTCAGGCAGGCTCAGCTCTTCCTTATGGAGCAGCTCACCACTCTGAGCAGCATTCCAGATGCACACTTTTCATACAACATGGCCTCTAAAGGCAAACCAACTCCTCTGGCAGGTGCTCGTCAGAAAGAAGAATGCATGTTCCGAACCGGGGCAAGAAACTGGCTGTAGGGAGTGTAGTGTAATATTTTTTGTTGTCCCTCAATACACGTTCTCCTTTTTTAATTTAATAACTGAACTCCTACACTTTAGCCAGACACGTGGCTGATGTGAATGAAGACTGCATTTCCCTGCCTCCCTTGCAGCTAGGTGTGGTCATGTGACTAAGTTCAGCCCAACAGGACAGAGTGGAAGAGGTGTATTCGACTTCTGGATCAACCCTTGGAAGTGTGATAGAATTCAGGAGCTCCATTAATTTAGAGGGGTGAAATTACCTCTTTATTTTCACTAGCTTCTAACTGAAATTCATCATTTCCTTCCATTATTAACATAGGCAAACCATAGTAGTTTTCACACCTGTGAATTTGTCACCAACAATAGAAATCACAGGGTTTTCTTTTAAATCACACTACAGTACTTACAAACATCTCAAAATAGTATCGGTGCCCTTTAGTACTTTGAAATCATGTAGTTATTAGGCCTGTCACTGGGTTTTGCCATACTGTAACACAAATTTGTTATCTTCCTATTTTGAAAATTATATTTCAACACAATTGGTTTACTTTGTAATCCCACATATTTTATGAATTTAAAAACATGACTGTGAGAAGTAGATGTCCCAGAGTCCATGGCACACAAATGTTAAGAATCTCTGCCCTGTTCTTCAAAAAGTTAAACATAGTTACTACATGACCCAGCAATTCCACTCTTAGGTACATATCCAAGAAAACTGAAAAATATGCTCATGCAAAAACTTGCACACAAACATTCACAGCAGCATTACTTATTCATAAAAACCAAAAAGTGAAAACAACCCAAATATCCATCAACTGGTGAATGGATAAACAGAACATGGTGTAGCTGTACAATGGAATACTATTCAGGCATAGAAAGGAATGAAGTATTGATACATGCTACAACATGGATGAAACTTGAAAACATTATGCTAAGTGAGAAGCCAGACACAGAAGGCCATATATTGCATTATTAAGTTTACATGAAATGTTCAGAAAAGGTAAATCCACAGACACACAAAGTAGATTAGTGGTTGCCAGGGGCTGAGAGGAGGGGGAAATGGGGAGTAAACGGGTTCAGAGTTTCTTCTTTGGGGTGATGAAAATGTTGTGCAACCAGATTAGATAACTGCACAACCTTGTGAATACACTAAAAACCACTGAACTGTACATTTTAAAAGGGTAACTTTTATGGTACGTGAATTCTCTCTCAAAACAGAAGTAACTCCTGCTTTAAAAAGAAGGGGAGGCACCCTCTTCTCTTACATCCTCCCTTCTCATGGGCTGGAAGGCACACATGGTGATGGTGGAGAGTCATTCTGGACCATGAAGATGAGGGCAAAATCCCAGGAATGGGGAGCAAGAAGATGGCAGGAGCCTGGATCCCCAAGACTATGGAGCTGCCTTGTTGGCCCTGGGCTGCTCACTGTCAAACGTTTCAGGAGAGAGAAATCAATTGCTCTCTCATTGATGCCACTGCTATTCTGGGTCTGTTACAGCAGCCAAACCTATATTCAACTAATACCCGACACCTTTTTTTTTTGTTTTTAATTGAAGTAGGGTTGATTTACCATGTTGTACCAATCTCTGCTGTACAGCAAAGTGACTCAGTGATACACATACATACATTCTTTTTTAAATTTTCTTTTCCATTATGGTTTATCACAGGATATTGAATATAGTTCCCTGTGCTATACATTAGGTCCTTGTTGTTTATCCATTCTAAATGTAATAGTTTGCATCTACCAACCCCAAACTCCCAGTGCATCCCTCTCCCCCCTCGGCAACCACAAGTCTGTTCTCTATGTCTGTGAGTCTGTTTCTGTTTTGTAGACAGGTTCATTTGCGCCATATTTTAGATCCCATACATAAGTGATATCATATGGTATTTGTCATTCTCTTTCTGACTTATTTCACTTAGTATGATAATCTCTAGTTGCATCCATGTTGCTGCAAATGGCATTATTTTGTTCTCTTTTATGGCTGAGTAGAATTCCATTGTATGTATGTACCACATCTTCTTTATCCATTCATCTGTGAGGGACATTTAGATTGTTTCCATGTTTTGGCTATTGTGAACAGTGCTGCTATGAACATAGGAGTGCATGTATCTTTTTGAATTATAGTTTTGTCCAGTAATACCCAATATCTTAAGAGAAAGTCCAAGGTGATCTGACTCTACAGCACTTTTGCTTTTACCCGATGACTAACTCTCTTAGCCAAAGCTAACTCTTCCATGAGATGCACCCCCCCCCAACCTCAAGTGTCCCCACCCCTGCCTCCTACAGGAAAGGAGGGTTCAGCCACCTTGGCTGTCATGCCAGTTTGGTGACCTCTCCACTCTGCACTGAGAGGCTGACTGTGGCTTTAGGAGAGAACAGAGCCACCTGGAAAAAGGCTTCTGACTGCAGGAGCCCTGATGGCCTGCAGAGATTCAGGATGGTGTCAGTGTCAGCAGCATGGGATAGTTCCTTGAAGGTATTTGAATAACCAAGTGTTAAGACGCCTGACCTTAGCTTCCCACTCCCTGGCCTCCTTAGATACAAGATGACTAACAGGCTAATTAAAAATGTGTGTTAATCATCCTTCTCTAGTTAATGTGGTGAAGCTTTTATTGTTAGGAGATATATCACCTCAACTGGCCCCAAGACCCCAAAAGGAAGGTCACTTTGGGCATCATTAATACCAAGAGGCCTATAAAAAATATGGCTGAAGCAGGCATTTCATTTAATCTACTAGTAAAACTTTCACTTTGAAATTTCACTGCCAGGCTTTTAAAAACTTCCGGTCAGTCATTGTTTCCTGTTCCTGTCAGTTCATTGTTATTGAACTCAGTTCAATAACAGGTTAATCATAATTTTAAATGAGTAAACCTTTCCACTTCAACCATACTCATTTAATAAAGAGTTTTTTTGAAGCACCTAGTACGTACTGGGGATGCAATGGGCGGAAATAAAAACGGGCCTGGGCTTGACCTGCTGGGACTTACAGCCCAGTGGAGAAGACAGACATTAAACATGTGAAGGCAAACATAACGTATAATTAAATATTATGATAACTGCTCTGAAGGTTTGCCAGGCGAGGATAACAGGGGACCTGGTTTAGATTCAGGATGGTCTAGGGAGGGCCTCTTAGAAGCCTTGCCATTTAGGCTGCAATCTAAGGGATGAAAAAGAAGGGTAGGAGAAAAGCCATCAGGAAAAGCATTTCAAGGACAAGGAAGAGCACATACAAAGGCTCTGAGGTCAGAAAAGCTTGGCTTGTTTGAGAAACTAAATGAAAAACTGGCTGGTATGCAGTGAGGCCAGCAGGGGCTACATCGTGGGGCACCTTGTAGGCCATGATAAGGATTTTTTTTTTTTTTTTTGCCACACCACGTGGCATGCAGGATATTAGTTCCCCGACCAGGGACTGAACCCGTGCCCCTGCAGTGGAAGCACGGAGTCTTAACCATTGGACCGCCAGGTAAGTCCCGGCCATGATAAGGATTTCTGAAAATTATTTTAAGTACAGGAGTAAATTAGTAGGTAACTGTTCTTTGTTCCCCACTGGAAGCCACTGTCGCTTTTCCCACAAAGCACCTTATTTGCACTTGGAGCCCAGATGGCCCCCACTTTCAGGCCAGGAGATGTCAGTGGGGCTCTAGCCCTGACCCAGGACTAAGCCCATCAAGGTGCCCCAACTTCCCCTGGTTATAGCACTGGTAATACTTGCTCACATGACCTACGCTGGCTCATAGTGAACTTCAGAACTTTTGTAGAAATTCCCACACACCAAAAAAAAAAAAAAGGCTCAAGAAAGCTCTTTTACTGCTGGACTTGAGCCTCATAATTTGAGGCTAGAGTTCTTGCAGTCATAACTATCAGAGAACAACCAATTTAAGACTGGAACTGTGATAAATATATATTTGGTCTTTGTCCCCAGTTGCTGACACAGAGCTTCTAAAACCCTTGGAATTTCCTGAATGACAGGGGTGATAGGAACACATCTTGTGCTATGTGTAACTATATGTGAGTTGACGCTAATAAAGTGACTCTTGAATGAGAGAGAGGCCCCTGGAGAGCTTCAGGAGGGGGGTCAGTCATTAGAAAGACCAAGGCACCGATCAAAGGGTTGGAACTGTCAGCCTCACCCCTTGACCTACAGGAAGGGAGAGGGGCTGGAGGTTGAGATAATCACCAAAGGCCAATGATTTAATCAACCGCACCTACATGCTAAGCGCACCATAAAACCCTAAACAACGGGTCTGGAGAGCTTCCAGGCTGGTGAACAGGTGGAGGCGCTGGGAGTGTGGTGCCAAGAAGTCATGGAAGCTCTGTGCTCCTCCTCCCACGTGCTGGCCTGTGCATCCCTTCCATTTGGCTCTTCCTGTGTTGTATTCTTTATAATAAATGGGTAAAATATAAGCACAGTGTTTTCCTGACTTCTGTGAGCTGTTCTAGCAAATTATCAAACCTGA
This sequence comes from Eubalaena glacialis, assembly GCF_028564815.1. Classification (NCBI taxonomy): domain Eukaryota; kingdom Metazoa; phylum Chordata; class Mammalia; order Artiodactyla; family Balaenidae; genus Eubalaena; species Eubalaena glacialis. The sequence continues at coordinate 55,391,202 of NC_083733.1, read as the reverse complement.
GGAAAGGGTCACTGGAAGCCCCAATTTATAGCCGGTTGGTCAGCAGGACGGGTGGCAACCTGGGACTTGCACCTGGCATCTGAAGTGAGGGCAGCCATGTGGAACTGAGCCCTTCACCTGTGGGGTCTGCACCAACCCCGGGGAAGCTATTTTCAGAACTGGATTGAATTGTTGGACACCCAGTTAGTGTCCAGAGAGCTGGAGAATTGGTTGGTTTGAGGGAAACACCCACATGTTTGGTGTCAGAATTGTTATGAGTAAAAACAGCCCAGAGGAACCAACTGAGAGATCAAGGAGAAAAACTCAGTATTGGTAATAGCATTATTTGAGCTCTGCATCAAGTTGCACCTAAAGCAGATTACCCTTGGACTTCAATTATGTCATGCCAATGATTTCTAAATTTCCCTAAGCCAGTTTGGATTGGGTTTTCTGTTACTTGCGACCCTGATTTCCTGACTACTAGAAATGGGAAACCACTGAAGGGTTTACATATGGGGTATAACGTGACTTTATTTCTATATTTGGAGAATGAATCAAGAAAGCAAGAATAGAAGCAGTGAGCCAATTAGGAGGCTACTTTAATAGTCTGAGAGATGAGGTCACCAGAGCCCATTAATAAGACTAACACTTACTGAGCACTTACTATGTAACAGGAAGTCAGTGCTTTAATTTATAACCTAACAACCCTAGTGCATGAGTAGTATTATTAATGCTGCTTTTTTCTGGTATGGGTTGAACTGTGTCCCTCCAAAATTCATGTGCTGAAGTCCTAATCTTCAGTACCTCAGAATGTGACCTTATTTGGAGATAGAGTTGTTGTAGATGTAACTGGTTAAGTTAGAATAAAGTTATACTGGAATAGGGTGGGCCCCTAATCCAGTATGACTGGTGTCCTTAGAAGAAGGAGAAATTTGGACACACACATACATTCAGGGAGAACACCACGTGAAGATGAAGACAGATCAAAGCGATGCACCAGAAGCCAGGGAGCACCAAATACTGCCAGCAAAGCCCCAGGAGCTAGCAGTGAGGCATGGAACACTCTTCCCCATGGTCCTCAGAAAGAATTAACCCTGCCAACACCTCAATCCTGGACTTCTAGCCTCTAGAACTGTGAGATGATACATTTTAGTTGTTTAAGTCACCCAGTTCATGGTACTTGGTCATGGCAGCTCGAGCAAACTAATACTGTGAAGAGGAACCTGAGGCCCAGAGGGGTATGGTCACCTGCACCAAACTCCCCAGCCAGCGGTGGAGGTGCTGGGTCTTCTACCTTGGGAGGCCATGTTTCCAACCACTGCACTGATCCTCCCGCCTGTGGGAACTGCTCCATCCCCCACCCTGGTGTCTAGAAAAGCCCCGGGCCCTCCACGTGCCCCTGTTCTCCATCTGCACGACTGACATCTGCCTCCCCGCCCCCCCAAAGCCTGGATGAATGAGAAGAATGAAAGAACAGCTGCAGAGGTGCAGGCCTCTGGAGACAGCACAGAAGCGGGGCAATCCTGGACAGTATTCTGCACAGAAGTAAACACTAGAGAGGAGGGTGGAGGCGGATCAAAATCACCTCCCCACCGCAGATGGCTGGCACGGCACGATCCAGGCTCTTCCGCGGCAGACCGGAGAACAGAGCCGGCCCCAGATGGGGGACGTGGAGGGAGGTGAGCCTCTTGCAGGAGCTTTCCAGAAGACACAGGAACGCTCCTGGATCCCAGATCAGGAGTCCACGACCCACCACCCCAAGCTGGTCGAATGACATTCCTCCAGCGCCTACCAACCAAGGCCCGGTCACTCTCCACACATGGAGGAAAAGGAGCTCTGTCCAAACCTGTCCTCGCCATTGTGAGCAAGTCTCTGCAAAACATCCCTTGCTGAGCCTAAGCAGGTGGCACATGTGGCGGGCAGAGGCCCATGGCCACCGTGGCAAGCTGGGAAGGGCAGAGGCTGCCAGCTCCCCGCAATGCTGATTCCTCCTCCTGAAGAGCATTTCTTCAAACAGATCAGTGTTTCTGGACAAGGCTGAAGTGGGCAGTTTTTAAACTCCAAGTGGAATTTAGCACTTATTTCGGGAAAAACAGTGAGCGTGGATCACACAGCAGGGGAGTGGGGTGGGGGGACGACGACTCTGTGTCTGGACCAAATGGTAACAACAGAGCGGGTGGGGAGCTAGCCCAGCACACACCCGAGCCACGCAAAATCAGGTGTTAAATCACAGCTTGCTGCTTCTAATGTGCACATTTCCCCAAAGAGCCCACCATGCACAAAGATCAGAAATGCGGCAGGTGCTTTTGAGGTGGGCAGGAGGTGGCAACGTCCAGACATACTGAGGCACAGTCAAAGGCCGGGACCCTAAGATGAACCTTGGATTGACAGGGCCTATTACAAAAGGACTGAAATGGCATTTGATGTCACCCAACACATTTGATGACACCGACATCAGAGGACATTCCAACTACAATTAAGGATTTGGAAATGAAGGAACTGGGGGCTGGGTAGGAGACAGTCTGCTGTTGTTTGCCTCAACTTTTTGTGGCAAAAAGTTATGAGGGAAATGTGAATCTAACTGTTCAAAACAGAAGCCATTAGAAATATAAGAACTGACAGAATCATGACCACTGTGGGAAATACACACATGCTTCAGGAGAGTGACAATAGATAAATCGACCAAAAATAAGGCTGGAGAGAATATGAATAACACAAATCAGCAACATGGTTTTTTTTTTTTTTTCTATTGGATTATAGTTGATTAACAATGCTGTGTTAGTTTCAGGTGTACAGCAAAGTGATTCAGTTATACATACACATGTATCTATTCTTTTTAAATTCTTTTCCCATTTAGGTTACTGCAGAATATTGCGCGGAGTTCCCTGTGCTGTACAGTAGGTCCTTGTTGGTAGCACCTTGGTTTCAAAGGCTGATATAAAACTCTTTACCAGAAAGCAGATGAGATTCATTCTTTATAAAATACCCACTGAATATTCATAAAAACTGATCCTATGTTAAGAAAATTCTCAAATTCCCCCCAAAGAGAATTTTTCCTATCACAATACACTGACCCTAATGCATTTAAACTAGAAATGAACACAATTTTGGAAAAGGATAAAGAGAAATCTAACTTAATGGTTCTCAACCTCAGTGGCATGTCACAATTATCTGGGGAGCTTAATACTATATCCTGATGCTCATCCACAGAGAGTCTGATTTCATTGGACTGGGCACCTTATTTTTCAAAGTTCCCCAAATCTATTTGATGATATTAAGCAATTGCTATTAATTGTTTTAGTTGTAATAATGGTATTGTGGTTATGGTTTTTTTTTTTTTTAATTTATTTATTTTTGTCTGTATTGGGTCTTCGTTGCTGTGCGCGGGCTTTCTCTAGTTGTGGTGAGCGGGGGCCACTCTTCCTTGTGGTGCGCGGGCTTCTCACTGCGGTGGCTTCTCTTGTTGCGGAGCACGGGCTCTAGGCGCGCGGCCTTCAGTAGCTGTGGCACATGGGCTCAGTAGTTGTGGCTCGCGGGCTCTAGAGCACAGGCTCAGTAGTTGTGGCACACGGGCTTAGTTGCTCCGTGGCATGTGGGATCTTCCCGGACCAGGGCTCGAACCCGTGTCTCCTGCATTGGCAGGAGGAGTCTTAACCACTGCGCCACTGGGGAAGCCCTGTGGTTATGTTTTTAAAAAGTGACCCTTCTCTTTGTAGAACTACATACTGAAATATTTGTGGTTTGGATATGATGTATAACACTTGTTTCAAAATAATGGGCGGGGGAGCAGGCAAAATCAGAATATTAATAAGATCGGTCATGATTAGATTACATGTGCTGTACTTCTACATGTTTGCAATTGTTCATAATAGAAAGTAAAATGTAAAAAACCAAAAACAATTTTAAAAGTTCTCCAATGGATCAAAATGTATAGCCAGGGTTACGTAATTGAAATCTGTAAATTTGTAAATACTTGTGGGTATGTCTTAAGTTAAAGAGGAAATCAAAAGTCAAAAGAGCCAACCAAACTTCTGGAGTGGTGAAATGAGGAGCTCAGAAAATTCTTTTTTTCCAAAAACCAGTGAAAAAAATGGATAAAACTATTAAATACAATATTTGAGGAAACTAGAAATCACCCATAGGCATACAACAACCTGAGCAGCATTTATTCAAGAAAAACTGCTGAACTCTGAGTAAGAACAGTGGGAGTATGTGATATTTAACTTAGGTTACTTCCATCACATGCTCCATCTGTGCTATAGTTTAACCAAAGCGGAGCAAGCTATGAAAACTTCACTGCTGGAGAGGCTGACTGAATTGGAGCGGGGCAAGGCAAAACCCCACACCCCTGGGCATTGTTGAAACAGCAGCAGTCTCAGTGCCAAACAGATGGGAAACACTACCATCACAGCTGGACTGTGGTTACAATCTGGTTGGAGCAAGCAACAGACCTGCAGACTAACCAGAAATTTCACAGGAAGATCCAGAGAATGAGACAGTCATACTGGGCCTTGGTAAGCTCCTGTGTATCCCTACTGGTCTGGAAGAATGTACATATATACAAGGCTGTATGCAATCTCCAAAGAGACTAGAGAGGGCCTTAGCTATCCATATATGCGTGGCTGAACATGAGCCCTTCAGAGTATGCAAAGAAGACACCAGATGGTCAGGCATAAAGCAGTAACTGGGGCAAATTCATAGACTGCTTGAACTTTGAAAATATTCCCCAACCCACACAGAGATCCACTGGCTCAAGGTTTTTCAGCACAACCTATGATCAAGCATTAGCTGACCACTAAATCATACTGAACCAAGGGCAACCCCTAGTAACTACAGATTAAAATTAAGGTAAGACTTTTTTTTTTTTTTTAAGAGCATAGGCATCAGTCTCGGTACCATGGAAGAGAGAAAGAGACACCAAGAATTAGCCCATGAAAGTCATTAAATGAACAAAAAGAACAAAACAACTTAAAAAAATAACAACAACAATGGCCTGTGGAAGGAGGGATCAGAATCCAGAATTGCTACAATATATGATCTGAAATGTGCAGTTCTCAACAAAAATAAAATTGTGACAGACACACAGAAATAGTAAGGTGTGACCCATACTCAGGAAAAGCAGCAGGTAATACAAACTGTCTTTGAGAAGGTTCAGAAGTTAGACTTAGCAAACAGAGTTCAAATATCTACTACAAATATGTTAACAAACTAAAGGAAATCATGTTTAAAGAATTAAAAGTAGAAGACTTCCCTGGTGGCACAGTGGTTAAGAATCCAACTGCCCATGCAGGGGACACAGGTTCGATCCCTGGTCTGGGAAGATCCCACATGCCGCAGAGCAACTAAGCCCGTGCACCACAACTACTGAGCCTGTGCTCTAGAGCCCATGAGCCACAACTACTGAGCCTGTGCACCACTACTGAAGCCCACGTGCCCTAGAGCCTGCGTGCCACAACTACTGAGCCCATGCACCACAACTACTGAAGCCCATGCACTCTAGGGCCCACGTGCCACAACTACTGAAGTCCGTGCACCTAGAGTCCGTGCTCCACAACAAGAGAAGCCACAGCAATGAGAAGCCCACGCACTGCAATTAAGAGTAGCCCCCGCTCGCCGTAACTAGAGAAAGCCCGTGTGCAGCAACGAAGACCCAACACAGCCAATAACTAACTAACTAACTAACTAAATATTAAAAAAAAAAAAGAATTAAAAGTAGAGAAATGAAGAAATATAAATTTTTAAAAAAAGGAACTTCTAGGGCTTCCCTGGTGGCGCAGTAGTTGAGAATCTGCCTGCTAATGCAGGCGACACGGGTTCGAGCCCTGGTCTGGGAAGATCCCACATGCCGCGGAGCAACTAGGCCCGTGAGCCACAACTACTGAGCCTGCGCATCTGGAGCCTGTGCTCCACAACAAGAGAGGCCACGATAGTGAGAGGCCTGTGCACCGCGATGAAGAGTGGCCCCCGCTTGCCGCAACACCCTCGCACAGAAACGAAGACCCAACACAGCCAAAAATAAATAAATTAATTAATTAATTTAAAAAAAAACGCAAATGAGTTTTAAAAAAAAATGGCAGCGCTGTACAACATTAAGTGAAATAATAAAAATAATAAGAAACCATTGTTCATATTGTTTTTTTTAAAAAAAAGGAACTTCTAAAGTTGAATATTATAATAACTGCAATGAAAAATTCACTTGAGGGGCTCAACAGGAGATTTCAAATGGCAGAAGAAATAACCAGTGAGCTGAAAGATGGATCAACAAAACTTATCCAATCTGAAACAGCAACAAAAAAGGGGGGAAAATGAATCAAAATAAACAGAATCTCAGAGACATGTGGGATACTATCAAGGACATTAACATAGGAATAACGGAAGCCCCAGAAGAGGAGGAAAGAGAAAAGGGCAGGAAAAAAATCTGAATAAGTAATGGCCAAAACGTCTCAGATTTAATGAAAAACATTAGTCTACATGTCCAAGAAGTCCAACAAACTCCACATAGGATAACTAAAAAGACAGCCACATCTAGACACACATAAGTTGTTGAAAGACAAAGAAGGAGAAAATCTTTAAAGTAGGAAGAGAGAAACAGGTTATCATGCACAGGGAGCATCAGTGCAATCAATCAATAGCTCGTTTCCCACCAAAAATAATAAAGGCCAAAAGGCATCAGGATAACATATTCAAAATGCTGAAAAAAAGAAAATCCTATCAAACAAAAATTCTATATCCAGCAAAACTATCCTTCAAAAAATCAAGGCACAATAAACGCACTCCCAAACAAACAAAGACGGAGAATTCACTGCTACCAGATTTGATTTGCAAGAAATACTACTGGAAGTTCTTTAGGGTGAAAGAAAAAGACACCATATGGTAACTCCAAACTGACAAGAAGAAATAAAGAATACCAGAAAGGGTAAATAGGTAGTAAATAGAAAGGACTGCATGACTATTTTTTCTTTTCTTTTCTTGACTGATTTAAAAGATGTAATATTTCATAAAACAATTATAAAACTCTACCGTGAAGCTTATAACATATAAAAATATACATGACAATAATAACACAAAAGAGGGAAGAGGAAATGGTGCTATATCAGAGCAAAGTTTCTATATTTGACTCTAAGTTTTTTTTTTCCTTATAAATTTATTTATTTATTTTTGGCTGCTTTGGGTCTTCATTGCTGCACGTGGGCTATCTCTAGTTGTGGCGAGTGGAAGCTACTCTTTGTTGCGGTGCATGGGCTTCTCATTGCGGTGGCTTCTCTTGTTGCGGAGCATGGGCTCTAGGCACACGGGCTTCAGTAGTTGTGGCTTGTGGGCTCTAGAGCGCACGCTCAGTAGTTGTGGTGCACGGGCTTAGCTGCTCCGCAGCCTGTGGGATCTTCCCGGACCAGGGCTTGAACCCGTGTCCCCTGCATTGGCAGGTGGATTCTCAACCACTGTGCCACCAGGGAAGCCCTAACTCTAAGCTTTAATATTAATCTGAAGTAGACTGTGATAAATTAAGATGCATATTGTAATCCCTAGAGACCCACTAAGGAAATAACAAGAGTTTTTAAAAACCCAAAGGAATTAAACTAAAACACTAGGAAATATGTACTTATTGGAAAGAAGGCAGTAAAGGAGGAACAGAGGGAAAAAGAAAGACATGAGACATACAGAAAACAAAAAGCAAAAAGACATGTTAATCCAAACATATCCATAATTACATCAAATGTGAATGAATGAAATTCACTCATTCACTGCTTTTTAGTATATTCAAAGTTGTGCAACCATCACCATAACCTAAGCTTAGAACATTTTCATCACCCCAAAAATAAACTGATAAAAGCAATCACTTCTCATTCCCCCCTCACACCATTCATTCCCAGCTTAGTCAAACACTAATCTACTTTCTGTCTATGGATTTGCTTACTCTGAACATTTCATATAAATGGAATCATATAATATGTGGTCTTTTGTGTCTGGTTTCCTTCATCTGCCATAATGTTTTCAAGGTTCATCCATGTTGTGGTATATATCAGTACTTCATTCCTTTCAATGGTAGAATAATATACTGTTGTGTGTACATGCCACATTTTGTTTATCCTGTCACCAGTTAATGAACATTTGGGTTGTTTCTACTTCTGGGCTATTATGAATAATGCTGCTATGAACATTTGTGTAAAGGTTTTTGTGTGGACATATGTTTGTATTTCTCTTGGGTATATACCTAGGAGTGGAATTGTTGGGTCATATGGTAATTTGGTGTAACTTTTTAAGGAACTGTCAAACTATTTTCCAAAGTGACTACACCATTTTACAATCCCACTGGCCATATATAAGGATTCCAGTTTCCCCACCTCCTTGGCAACACTTATTATTGTCCATCTTTTTTGTTACAGCCATTCTAGTGAAGTGGAATCTCATTGTGGTTTTGATTAGAATTACCCTAATGACTAATGGTATTGAGCATCTTTTCATGTGCTTATAGGCCATTTATATGTCTTTAGGGGAGAAATATCCATTCAAATCCTTTGTCCATTTTTAAATTGGGTTATTTGTTTTTATATTGTCAAGCTGCAAGAGTTCTTTGTAAATTCTGGACACAAATCCCTTATGAGACATATGATTTGCAAATATCTTCTCCCATTCTATGGTTTGTGTTTTTACATTCCTGATGTGTCCTTTGAATCACATAAAAAATTTTTATTTTGTTGAAGTCCAATATATCTATTTTTTTTCTTTTGTTGCTTGTACTTTTAGTGTCATATCTAAGAAACCACTACCTGGGACTTCCCTGGTGGGCCAGTGGGTAAGACTCTGAGCTCCCAATGCAGGGGGCCCGGGTTTGATCCTTGGTCAGGGAACTAGATCCTGCATGCATGCCACAACTAAGAGTTCATATGCCACAACTAAGGAGTTCGCATGTCACAACAAAGACCTCACGTGCCGCAACTAAGACCTGGAGCAGCCAAAATAAATACATACATAAATAAATATTTTTTTAAAAATAAATAAATAAATAAAAACCAAGAAACCACTACCTATCCCAAGGTCATGAAGACATACTCCTATGTTCTCTTCTAGGAGTTTTATAGTTTTAGTTCTTACATTTAGGTCTATGATCTATTTTGAGGTAATTCTGTATATGGAGTGAGGTAAGGATCTAACTTCATTCTTTGGCATGTAGATAACCATTTGTTCCACCTGTGGTATTTTTATATTTTCTTGTGAGACTTAAAAATTTTTTTAAGTAAAATAATTTTTTGAAAGGATTGAAATGATACAAAGAATGGTATTCCATCACAATGGAATTAAATTGAAAATCAGCAACAGAAAGAAATTTGATAAACCTCCAAATATTTGGATTAAACAAGATGCTTTTAAATAACTCAGGAGTCAAAGAAGAAATCACAAGGGAAATTAGAAAATATTTTAAACTGAATAAAATAAAAACACAACACATCAACATTTATGGAATATAAGTTAAAGCAGTATTTAGAAGGAAATTTATAGCTTTAAATACCTACATTAGAAAAGAAGAAAGAGTTCAAATCAATAATTTAAGCTTTCGGACTTCCCTGGTGGCGCAGTGGTTAAGAATCCTCCCGCCAATGCAGCGGACACGGCTTTGATCCGTGCTCCGGGAAGATCCCACATGCCGTGGAGCAACTAAGCCTGTGTGCCGCAACTACTGAGCCTGCGCTCTAGAGCCTGAGAGCCACAACTACTGAGCCCACGTGCCCCAACTACTGAAGCCTGCGTGCCTAGAGCCCGTGCTCCGCAACAAGAGAAGCCACCTCAATGAGAAGCCTGAGCACCGCAACAAAGAGTAGCCCCCGCTCGCCACAACTAGAGAAAGCCTGCGCGCAGCAACGAAGACCCAATGCAGGCAAAAATAAATAAATAAATAAATTTTTAAAAAATGATAATTTAAGCTTTCACCTGGAGAAACTAGAAATAGATAAACTAAACTCAAAGCAAGCAGAAACAAGAAAATATTAAAGGATAGAGATCAATGAAATTGACAGTATGGCAGTTCCTCAAAAAATTAAAAATGGAACTTCTGAGTTCCACTCAGAACTGGAAGCAATTCCACTTCTGAGTGTTTATCCAAAAAAACCAAAAATACTAATTCAAAAAGATATATGCACCCCCGTGTTCACTGCAGACATTATTTACAATAGCCAAGATATGGAAACATAAGTTTCCTTCAATGGATGAATGCATAAAGAAAATGTGGTATATATACAATGGAATACTTCTCAGCCGTAAAAAGAATAAAATCTTGCCATTGGTGACAACACAGATGGTCCCTGAAGGCATTATGCTAAGTGAAATAAGTCAGAAAAAGACAAATACCGTATGATCTCACTTACACGTGGAACCTAAACAAACAGAAAACAATTTCACAGATACAGAAAACAAACTGGGAGTTGCCAGAGGTGGGGAGTGGGGATGGCAGAATGGATGAAGTTGGTCAAAAGGTACAAACTTCCACTTATAAAATAAATAAGTCATGGGGATGTAACATACAGTATGGTGAATATAGTTAATAATACTATATTGTATATTTGAAAGTTGCTAAGAGTAAATCTTAAAAGTTCTTATCAAAAGAAAAAATTTTTGTAACTATGTATGATAACGGATGTAACTAGACTTACTGTGGTCATCACTTCACAATACATACAAATATCAAAACATTATATTGTAATGATTTGAAACCTGAAACTAATATAATGTTATATGTCAATATACTTCAATAAAAAAATAAATCAATAAAATTAAAGACTGACAAAACAGAAAAGTCAATTAAACTAAAAGTTGGTTCTTGCTGAAAAGATCAACAAAATGAACAAATCTTTAGCTAGACTAACCAAAAAGAAAAAAGAGAGAGAAAAGATAGAAAATATGAGGAATGAAAAAATATCCCAACCTTACAGAAATTAAAAGGAATATAAGGGAATACTATGAACAACTTTTATGCCAAGAAATTAGTCAACTTAGATGAAGTGGACAAATTCCTAGAAGGACGCAAATTACCAAAACTTACATTAAAAAAAAAAAAAAAGAAAAAGAAAGAAAAGAATCTGAGTAGACCTAACAAGAAAATGAGTTAGTAACTTAAAATCTTCCCACAAAGAAAAGCTCAGCCCAGATGCCTTCACTGGTTAACTCTATGAAAGGAGTACAGAAGATATAATACCAATCCTTCACAAATTTCTAAAAAATATATAGGAGGAGGGGATACTTCCAATTCGTGCTGTGGAACCAGTGTTACCCTGCTACCAAAGTCAGATAAAATCATAAAAAACCAAACAAACCAACTACATACCAATATGATTCATGAATATACACACCAAAATCCTCAACAAATATTAGCAACTGAATCCAGCAACATGACCAAGAGGGATTTATCCCAGGAATGCAAAGTTGATTTAACATCTGTAAACACAAATTTAGATCAATGGATCAGAACTGAGAGTCCAGGGAATTCCCTGGCAGTCCAGTGGTTAGGACTCGGCACTTTCACTGTGGTGGTGGCCCAGGTTCAATCCCTGGTCAGGGAATTAAGATCCCACAAGCCACGAGGCACAACCAAAAAAAAAAAAAAGCAACAACAACAAAAAAACTGAGAGTCCAGAAACATACCTTTATATGAATAGTCAACTTATTTTCAACAAAAGTGCCAACAGCACAATTCAGTGGGAGTAATATGGTCTTTTTTCAACAAATGGTGCTGGGACAACTGGATAGTCACATGCAAAAAGATAAATTTAGACTCTTACCTCAAATAATGCACAAAAACGATGTCAAAATGGATTACAGAGCTTTAGGTAAGATTACACTAAAAGTCTGAAACTTCAAGGAGAAAACATAAGAAAAAAATCTTTGTGACACTGGATCAGGCAGAGTTCTTAGACATGACACAAAGGCAGGTTCCATAAAAGAACAAGTTGATAAACTTGATTTACCAAAATTTAAAACTTCTGCACTTCAAAAGACATCATTAAGAAAATGAAAAGACAAATCCCAGTCTGGGGGAAATTATTCGCAAATTATATATCTGATGAGTGACTGTTATCCACAACGTAAAAGAAGTCTTACAACCCAATAAGAAGACAAGATTAAGACTGAGTAAAAGATTCGAAGAGACATTTCACTGAAGAAGATATAAACATGGCCAACAAGCACATAAAAAGATGATCAACATCCTCAGACATTAGGGAAATGTGAATCAAAACCACAATGAGATACCACTGCACATCCACTAGGATGGCTATAATAACAAGTACTGGTGAGAAGATGGAAAAACTGGAATCCTCAATACATTGCTGGTGGGACTATAAAATGGTGTGGTCACTTTGGAAAAACAATTTGGCAGTTTCTTAAGAAGTTAAACACAGAGTTACCAAATGACCCAGCAATTCCACTCCTAGGTGGAAGTGAAAACATATGTCCACACAGATACTCCTACATGAATGTTCATAACAGCATTACTCATACTAGCCCGACACTGGAAACAATCCAAATATCTATCAACTGGTGAATGGATAAACAAACTGTGGTACACCCATACAATAGGATACTATTCAGCAACAAAAGGAGTGAACTGGGGCTTCCCTGGTGGCGCAGTGGTTGAGAGTCTGCCTGCTAATGCAGGGGACACGGGTTCGAGCCCTGGTCTGGGAAGATCCCACGTGCCGCGGAGCGGCGGGGCCCGTGAGCCACAACTACTGAGCCTGCGCGTCTGGAGCCTGTGCTCCGCAACAAGAGAGGCCGCGATGGTGAGAGGCCCGCGCACCGCGATGAAGAGTGGTCCCCGCTTGCCGCAACTAGAGGAAGCCCTCGCACAGAAACGAAGACCCAACACAGCCAAAAAATAAATAAATAAATAATAATTTTTAAAAAAAAAGGAGTGAACTGATACATGTTATAACATGGAGAGCCTAAAAAACATATTGCTAAGTGACAGAAGCCAGGTATAAAAAGTTGTACCTCAATAAAGGTAATTAAAAATTGCTAATCATTTAGAAATGAATGATTCATGAGAAATGACATATCAAAACCTGTAGGATATGGGTGGAGCGAATGGGGTATAGGGGGAAAGAAGCAGAAGAGAAAAGGTAAATAATTTTAAATTTACTCTATGTAGGATAATTCAGGGCCAGCTAAGAGGTGACAACAACAGTAACAATCTACTTTTGGTTGTGTCTAACGCAGGCTCTGGACTGATCCCTTCCATGCATGAACATCAAATCCCCACGTCCCCAGGAGTTCACTACTATAACCTCTCTTCAATGACAGGGTTATTAGCAAGTAGGGGAATTGACTTTGGAACCCAAGCCAACACCTTAGTCACCAAGCTCACCCACCAGACCTCACTGCAATTTGCAGGATTAATGTAAAAACCACTTACTCTCCTATCATCATTGTCAACCATAACAAAATAGCACTTACATTTCCTACTTAAAATATGATGCTTCACAATTTTACCTTATTTAAACATCATTAGCAATTGTATTAGTTCTGATTCACCTTTCAGGCACAGAGTAGGACTACAATTCCCCACCACCCTGAAGACTTGCACTGGCCAGTGAAATATGAGTAGAAACAATGTGGGTCGGTTCCGTGTGGGATCCTCTGAGAGCTGATGTACAATCCCCTATCCTCCCCTTCTTCCATGAGTGAACCTGTTCCAGATGGTGAAACCTGGGGGCCTGAATGAGGATGATGTAGAACGGGGAAATGCTACCAATCCATGAGGAACATGTGGTAGTAATGAGAACCCGATCCCTGTCTTTTAAGTCACTGAGATACTAGGGTTATTTGTTAGCAGCATAAACTAGCCTATCTTTATTGATTCAGTACCCTTTGAGTTAATCCTGTTTTTACTAGAAAATTAACCAAGGCTCAGATAAGTTAAATGATTTGTTCAAAAACACAGTTAAAAGATGGCAGAGGTGGGATTCGAATTTAGGTCTAATTCCAGTGCTGTCAATTCAATCACTACCCTGTGCTTCCTCCTAATTCACTCAACAAACATTTTCTGAATGGCTACTTTATTAGACACTGTTAGTTTAGGGGAAGAAGGGTATTACAGATTTTAACAAATACCCTACCAGTAAAATTAACAACTAACATTTATTGAGGGCTTATTACGAGCCAGGTACCACTGCAAAGAATGTCTTCCAGGTTAACGTTTTTTTCCCAGTAAAATGCCTCTTTGGTTTTTAATACTTGAACTTCATGGAGTGTAAATAGTTCTTGATGTGTTCTCACCTAATTTTTATGTGGGAAAAATTTATGCTCTCAAAACTCATTACAACTTTTTTTAAAAATTAAATTAATTATTTATTTTTGGCTGCATTGGGTCTTCATTGCTATGCACGGGCTTTCTCTAGTTGTGGTGAGCGGGGGCTACACATCGTTGCAGTGCGCGGGCTTCTCATTGCGGTGGCTTCTCTTGTTGAGGAGCACAGGCTCTAGGTGCGCAGGGGCTTCAGTAGTTGTGGCACGCAGGCTCAGTAGTTGGGGCTCGCGGGTTCTAGAGTGCAGGCTCAGTAGTTGTGGCTCACGGGCTTAGCTGCTCCACGGCGTGTGGGACCGTCCCAGACCAGGGATGGAACCCGTGTCCCCTGCATTGGCAGGCGGATTCTTAACCACTGCGCCACCAGGGAAGTCCCTCATTACAACATTTTTAACAAAATGATGAGCAGGAAAAGTCGCAAGGGGTTACATTTTAAATACAATCAGAAGGTCAGAACCATGTGTGGACACGAAACAGGTGATCAAGACAAACATAGGTGATGCAAATTTAGACGTTGTTGACTGGAGGGGAATAATGGTGTGAAGGCATGTGACAGCTGTTTTTTAGCCACCATATTGATTAGTGATCAGGAAGTGATGTTCTGAACTTTTACATACTAACATGATAGTCTGTTACTTATCTGTAGGAGATGGGCTGGCCTAATCCAGTTGGGCCAACAAGAAGCAAGAAGAGACCAGCTGGGGTTTCTGGGGACAGATGCCGGCTTCCTTCTCCTTTACACACTATCCTATCTGGCCAGGATGTCCAAGGTTGCGCAAGTACTCCCTGGACCACGCTGGGCCGCAAGTACTCCCTGGACCACGCTGGGGCGGCACACAGGAGGAGGAAGTCTGTAGGGCCAGAAGATGAGATCAACTGGATCTGCAATGATGATGGTAGTGGTGGTGGTGAACCAGTCAACCATCTCTGTAACCTAGCCACCTCTGGACTTCCTGTTCTATGAGATAAGAAACAGTGAGATTCTTTCAGCTGAGTCTTCAGGCTTGTAAGTGCTTATCCCCAGGGGTTTACAGAGACTTTCAATGGATCCGAGAGGACAAATGTCTCTCAGGGAAGAGATCCTCCATTGTCACAAGTTTCCTTTCCTGAAACTGATCTGTGAACCAACCAGCCTTCTCAGCTGTCCATCCCCCACTGCACAACCGCCCACCTCTTCCCAAAAAGCACTGCCCACAGGGGTGTATAAAATCTCTAGGACTCCAAACAACAGAAAGCATCAAAATACTGGTTTCAGGGAAGTAGTCTTTAATGAATAATAAAGCTCCTTAAGCTCCTAGACTTGCCTGTCTTTTCCCGACTTATACATATTTCTGTTAAATATGAAACTTGGCTTTAAAAACATAATATTTTGGCCCATGCTGGGATCTCCTAAATTCAGAACAGTCAAAGCGGTATAGGTTAGTGGCCTTGGAATTCATTTAAATGGAATGTTCTGCAGGACCACCAAACTTTTTGAAATCCACCAGAAAAAATTCCCAGGGAAAAAATTGATTTCTTTCAGATTCTGTGTGCTTTATTTAATAAGGTAGTGAAAACCTACTTTATCTAATCATATCCTAGAATATTTATTTCAATTACAGTCAATCTTCATCTTACCTCACCTTACAAAATATGCGCTCTTTTCTTTCTCCCACAAATAATCAAAATCTTAAGTTACCATAAAATTATTTTAGATGTTAGCTTTATAATGTACACGGAGGGGTACACTATAAAATTCTCTTGAGGGGACACACGCAAAAATATTTGAAGATGATCAGTTTAAATTTGCATAATCCTGGCCAACCCACACCCTAATTCCTGATGGCTGAGCTACAGGAACTCAGCATGCGGTACAAGGCCTGGGGGAAAAAAGACTTCAGACAATGGCAAAGTCACACGTGCTTGGGGTTAGGGCCAACAGGGCATGTCATTCAGGCTCCACACTCCCTTTCCCCCAGCTCTCTGGGGTCTCAAAAGCAAAGCTGCTACAAGACAGTATTTGAAAAGGGATTTTCTGGCCTAATGGGTCAACTCAAAAGATTCCCTTTCACCCAAGTAAAAGGGCTGTGGCCCTTCCTTCACCTCCAAGTAAGTATGGGTACACATGTACACACACGCACGCATGCGCGCGCGCGCACACACACACACACACACACACACACACACACACACGTGAGGGAAGCAT
The DNA here is from genome assembly GCF_028564815.1 of Eubalaena glacialis. Lineage (NCBI taxonomy): Eukaryota > Metazoa > Chordata > Mammalia > Artiodactyla > Balaenidae > Eubalaena > Eubalaena glacialis. Next base: position 55,374,745 of record NC_083733.1, on the reverse strand, counting down.
TCACCGTAAATTACCTCAGACTAAGTCAGTAAGTAATTACCCTCTTGAACATTTTCCGCTACTACCAAAATCTTTCTTCAAGAGCAGACTTTGTTCTGAATCTGCAGCAACAATTTCAGCAGGCACAATATCCACCTGTTTCTAAGTTACTTGAGGGGTTCCACGCTGGTTAAACCATTATATTAATAAAGCTCACATATCTAACCACAGTTCCTTTGGTTAGATTTTTTAAAACATGACGTAGCATGCAAGGCTGGGTAACAGGCAGGAAAGGAATGATTTTCCAAAGAAGATCTAAACTCAAATTCTACTTTCATTCATTTGAGAAAGACCCTGGGCCCCCTCTACGGGTAAAGCCTTAGACTGGGCATGATCCCTGCCCTTTATCAGAGTGGTTCTCAAACTCTGATGTGCATCCCATCACCCAGGATGTTGCTCGAAACTCAGATCCCTTGGCCCCAGCCTCCAGATCAGAATCTCCAGCAGTTTGGAGCTGAGACTCCGTATTTTTAACGAGACCACCCCTCAGGCAAGTCTGCTGCTCACTTAAGTCTGAGAACTACCACTCAGAAAACTCTAGCAAAGTGGTTCTCAAACTTCATACAAATCATTTGTGGAAAATTTTTAAGCTACAGATTCTAGGGCCCACTAAGATTACTGTGTTACTTACAGGGCTCTTTTGGTTGCAAGTGGCCAAGACCCAACTCAAACTGGCTTGAGGAAAAAAAAAAAAAGCAACTTTTTGGCTCACCATACTGACAAGTGCAGAGGTTATTCCAACTTCCAGTTACCCAGAGTTTTTTGGGTTTTTTAAAATTTATTTATTTTTATTTTTTGGCTGCTTTGGGTCTTTGTTGCTGCATGTGGGCTTTCTCTAGTTGCCGCGAGCGGGGGCTACTCTTCGTTGCGGTGCGCAGGCTTCTCATTGTGGTGGCTTCCTTTGTTGCGGAGCACGGGCTCTAGAGCACGTGGGCTTCAGTAGTTGCGGCACGTGGGCTCAGCAGTAGGGGCTCGTGGGCTCTAGAGCGCAGGCTCAGTAGTTGTGGCGCATGGGCTTAGTTGCTCTGTGGTATGTGGGATCTTCCTGGACCAGGGCTCGCACCCACGTCCCCTGCATTGGCAGGCAGGATTCTTAACCACTGCGCCATCATGGAAGTCCCCAGTTACCCAGAGAGCTTATCAGAAACCAATCATTTCCGTGCCCCTTCTATCTGACCCTTTGGGAAAAATGGTCCCCAACGGCATTAGTTTTCTGCCCCACAACTTAGGACCCGAGCAGAAAGAAAGCACCTCTTTCCTGGTGCTTTCCAGCAAAAGACACGTGTTAATTCTGAGTGGTCTAATGGGAGCCCTTTCCTGAGCCAATCACTGTGGCAGGGAGGGGCGGACCGATGGGAAGGGCCCACACCTGCTCCTGAGGTGGTTCCACAGCCAAACCACAAGGACCAGAACGGTCCACGAGGCAGGAGGGGTTTTTTTTTTTAAAGCTGTTTTTTACTCCTATTTCCGGAAGTTCCTTCTAGAAAATGTGAAAAATACATAGACGTATAAAGAAAGAAAAGAATCTATAAACTTCCTACCAACTAATGTTTTTAGAACCTTTAAACTCAAAACTGTGCATATGAGCACTAATTTCTTCAATAGAAACGTATTCTGTACAACAAAGCATTTTGCTATGGCTGAGTGTTCATGACAATACCCCCAAACTGAAAAAAGATAAATATTTTTAGTCAATTTTATGATTGTTCAGCCAATACTGGTTTGCCTTCCTTTTTCTAAGAATTTGTTCTCTTTAACCCCTACAGAAGTCAGTGGCTGTTTCCAAAGAAAACGCCCAATCATGGTACAATTACTGAAATCAGAAAGTGTTATCTAACGTATAATTACCTAATATTTAACTTATAAGATAATTTATAACTTACAAGATACTGTCATCTCATTCCATTTTCAAGGGCAGGGCTTTCAGTGTCTGATTCACTGCCCCAGCCCCGGTGCTAGAGTAACGTGGCGTCGTACATACAGTAGGGCTCAGTAAATGAATGGACCGGATCATGGAAGAAGCAGTTCCCCAGAGGAAAACCTCAAAAGAACGGTGAATGGTTGCCAGGCGGCCAAACCAACAGACGGTCATCTTCTACACCTGCCCAAACAGGAGCTCCAGGAGTGAAGCCAGATAAGCCCAACTGTTAATAAGATTCCCCAGGTGAGGCGAATTCCCAGCCAGGTTTCAGAAGCACCACCGTCTGGGGAATGGGTATGAACAGACACAAACACAGCATTTCCTGAGACTCTGTTTTCCAGGTCTGTCTTTCACCAGAGAAGAAGCCTGAAGAGGGTGAGCGTCCTGCATTCGCGCTCAGCACTGATGCCAGGGAGCTGGGAACGGACGGGTCAGACCTGGGTGCTCCTTTCACAGTCCGGGGGCAGCAGATGGGCTTCCAGGGAACAGGTACGGTGCCACGCCATGTGCAGAAGAGCCCTGCGCAAACCTCCGTGAAGGAGGCGAGGCAGGTCCTAACACCACCCTCGCCATCAGCTCACATTCGCGGGGTGTATGATCAGCGGCCCGGGCTGCACCGAGCCCAAACACCTGGGATCTCCTGCATTTCCACCGTCACCCCAAACCTCAGACAACACACGTACATCCAGGGAGTGAGCCCTGTCCGCTTGTTATTCTCCCTACTCTGCAGATGAAGAACCCAAAGCTCCTTCAGAAGTTACTCACTTGGCCAAGGTCACAGAGCTAGTTGGTGGTGGAGCTGACATCAATTCCTGATTCTTTATTCCCAAGTCCCAGCCTGAACAAGAGAACGCTATCCAGTCTTGGGAAGAAAAAATAAGGATAATGATGGTGATGACAACTAATACTTCCTGAGCACTTCCTGAGTGATTACAGTGCATCAGGCTCAAACTACTGATAAATACTTTCCGTAAGTTTATTTAATACTCTTAGTCGTCCCTTGAGGCACAAGTCTTTATCATCCATATTTTACAGGTAAGGAGTCTGAGGCCCTGAGAGGTGAAGTGATAAACACAAGGTCACAGAACTAGCAACTGGTTGAGCTTTGAGTCCAGGCCATGTGGTCCATATTCAACAGCATGATGATGTTTCATATGTAAGAAGAGCAATGATGCCCTAGGCCAAGAGAGCAAAGGAGTGGGTCTGCTGGGCTTCCGAAAGCCCTCATTTTATGAGAAGTGTGTGTGCCATGCTTATTGCCTCATCATAGCTCGCTGGATGAGAGGGAGCCATCTGACCAAAGCTGGGCCAATCAGGCCCCCTTCCTGGGATGGAGATAGCCAATCGAGTCTTTGCTGGTGGCTGGGAACTGGAGACCACAGAAGGAAGGAGCTATGGAACAGCCAAATGCTTGGAGAAACCCAGAGAGGGAAGGAAGCAGAGAGAAAGAAGAGGCAAGGTGGGAAGGGAAGAGAGAAAACTGTCTGGGTCCTGGGCCTATTTACTGATCATGACACCAGCCGATGATACCAGTCTAGGTTTAAGAGGCATTTCAGAATTCTTTTAGGCTTCAGTGGATCTGACCTGGGTTTCTGTTATTTTCAACCAAAAGAACCTAGGCTAAGAACTTCCCAGCTGGCATCCTCTCTGACCTCATCTCCTTTATCTTCCCTTCCCTCACTGCCCTCTGGCCACAGTGGCCTCTCTGTACTTCTAAGAACATGCTCTGCAAGCTCCTGCCTCAGGACCTTTGCATTTGCTGCGCTGTCTGGAATGCTCTTTCCCAAATGTCTCCATAGCTGGCTCCTTATCTTTGAGGTCTTGACCAAACATTCAGAGGTCTGCCTTGATCACCTCTGCTGAAATAGTAGCCTCAGACACTCTCTAGCCTTTGCCCTGATCTATTTTCTTCTTAGCAGAGAAGAAATAATGACTAACATTTATTTGAGTGTTTACTATGTGCCAACCACAATTCTAAGCACTTTACATGGACCATTTAATCCTCACAAAAACCTAAGGTAAAAGCTCCAATTATTCCATTTTACAGAAGGTGACGCTGAGGCACAGAGACGGTAAGATGCTTGTCCAAGGCCACTCGCTTGGAAGAGGCAAGGGTGCAGTGTGAAGCTGGCAGTCTGATGTCAGGCCTCATGAGATCCAGGTGGGCAACCAGTTCCACAGAGCCAGCAACCAACTCTGAGGCTGCCCTCTCCATGTTTGGGTTCACTGTGCTAGCTCCTCACTGGGCTCCACACATCCTCGCTGCTGGACCTTTTTTTTTTTCCCCCTTCCTATTAATCAAGGCCCCAGAATGTTGTCCACTGCTGCTTGCACTCAAGTTATAACCCTTGATGCCAGCTTCTTCCCTGGTTTGGCCCAGCCATGGGGACAGATGAGTCCTTCATTGCACTGACATTGCCACTTTTCTGGTCCCTGCCTAACTAGGCCCCCATGGAGGGGGGACCTGCAGGATAAAACATCTTGAGGTACCCATGCCTGTCTGCAACCCCCACTGGTATTTAACACTGTCACGGAAGTCCTTGCCAGGGCAACGAGGCAGAGAAGAGCACAGGAGCAATTGAAATGCCTATTACTAGTGGACGAAAGGAAGGTTTGCCAAGAAACTGCAGGAAAAGCTGCTGAAAATATATTAGAAACAAGGAAGCTCATTACTGAATAAATCCACAATATTGCAAGCCAGACTCTGCCTCATCCATGTTGTGAGACATGAAGCAAGCAAGGTCACCTCTTTGTGCTTCAGTTTCCTCCCTGAGAATGGAGATATTACCAACCTGCTTCACTGAGTTACGACAGGGGACTGAAAGGTAAATGTTCAAACACTTAGACTGGGGCCTAGCTAATAAGATTTTCAAGTTAGTGGGAAAGGATGGATTATTCAGACCATATGATGGGGATAACTGCTTAACTATTGGTCGGGGGTGGGTGAAAGGGGGGTTTAAGATCTTTATCCCACACCTAACACCAAAAAAAATTTTACAGATATTGGATGTAAAAAATGAAGCCATAAAATAACTAGGAATATATTTATCTTAAATTAAAGGCCAGGGGCTTCCCTGGTGGCGCAGTGGTTAAGAGTCCGCCTGCCAATGCAGGGGACACGGGTTCGAGCCCTGGTCCCGGAAGATCCCACGTGCCGCGGAGTGGCTGGGCCCGTGAGCCACAATTGCTGAGCCTGCGCGTCTGGAGTCTGTGCTCCGCAACGAGAGAGGCCGCGATGGTGAGAGGCCCGCGCACTGCGATGAAGAGTGGCCCCCACTTGCCACAACTGGAGAGGGCCCTGGCACAGAGGCGAAGACCCAACACAGCCATAAATAAAATAAATAAATAATTAAAAAAAAAAAAAAATTAAAGGCCAAAGCTTTAAAAAAAAAAGTCTCAGTATGTTTAATAACATAAAAAAATTAAAAAGTAAACTAAGTAGGAATATAAACTTGCAGCATAGGGAATCCTCTGGTGGTCCAGTGGTTAGGATTCAGCACTTTCACTGCCGGGCCTGGGTTCAATCCCTGGTTGGGGAGCTAAGACCCCGTAAGCCGCGTGGCATGGCCAAAAAATTAAAAAAAAAATTTTTTTTTGATTAAAAAAAATTAAATTTGCAACATATAACAAAAGATTCTACCTTCAACAATGTAAAGATCCCGTACAAATCTGTAAGAAAAAAAAAACCCTAGAAAAATAGGAACAAGGAATACATATGGTTAATAAACAGATCCCAGAAAACAAGTTCGCAATAGATATCACAAGTCTTTAAATATATTTATTCACTTTGTTGCAGTAATTGCAACCCCAGGACTTTGTTCTAAGAAAAATCTAAGAAGCAAACAAAGGTTTTTGTGTGTGAGATGTTCAGAGTTATAACAATAAAGGTTGGAAACAAACAGTGTGTTTGATAACAGGGCATTGACAGGATGGAACACTGTGAAGTCTTTAAAAAGAATGTGGCAGGGCTTCCCTGGTGGCGTAGTGCTTAAGAATCCACCTGCCAATGCAGGGGACACAGGTTCGAGCCCTGGTCCGTGAAGACCCCACACACCGCGGAGCAACTAAGCCCGTGAGCCACAACTACTGAGCCTGAGCTCTAGGGCCCGCAAGCCACAACTACTGAGCCCACGGGCTGTAACTACTGAAGCCTGCGCACCTAGAGCCTGTGCTCCGCAACAAGAGAAGCCACCACAATGAGAAGCCCACGCACCACAACGAAGAGTAGCCCCCGCTCGCCACAACTAGAGAAAACCCATGCGTAGCAACAAAGACCCAACGCAGCCAAAAATAAATAATAAATAAATAAATTCTTTAAAATAAATAAATAAATTTTTAAAAGGGGGGGAAAAAAGAATGTGGCTGACCTTGACCCAGTGCCACGGGAGGCTCTCCAAGATAGACTATTAAAGGAAAGTGCAACCTGCAGAACAATATACCCAGAAAAAATATGTGTGTAAAACAATATATGCATATATGTGTGTAATAAAAATAGCTAATGTGTAAGTGCATGTCACTTGCAAGGTGCCACTCTGTTACATGCTCAATGCAATGAATCCTTACTAGCCAAGAACCATCACCACCATTTTACAGATGGGGAAACTGAGGCACAGAGCGATTAAGTCAAGGCCCAAGTCAGCACACAGCAAAACTGGGATTTGAACCCAAGCACTGTGGCTCCAGAGCCCGGGCTCTTACCACACACAATCCACAGTACACACAGCAAGGAAGGGTGCACTTCATGTCCCTCTGGGCAGGTGAGGGAGGCGAGGAGAAGGCCAGGTGCCGGGGCCACAATGGGAATGCGGAACTTCCACGCTTTACATGCTGCTCTACTCTGTGAACTGTTTTACAACCAGTGTGTGGCTTCTGTAAGTTTTAAATCAACAAAGATTTTTTTAAATAGAATTTTTAAAAACCGATCAATATAAAATTTTGCCACCTGCCCTAAATGCAGGTGGGAGCAGCTGATCAGCATCTATCCGTGCCGTTAAAGGGTAGGTGGTGAGCAGGACCAGACTCCACACCACCTTTCCCAGGAGCCACGACACAGAGGGAGGTGCGGGTCACACCTCTCTCCTAGAAGACACCAAGTAAAGCCATGTGTCTGGCTGAGGCATCACACAGGACACACCTCGTGGGGAGTGAGCTCCCTCGACACGTGGAGCGCTGGAGGAGGAGATAAAAAGGATCTGATGGTTGGGGAGACTTTCTGCCCCATCAGTGAAGCAGGCTCGGGAGCTCAAAGTCCGGGGCCTATACACACCTTATCTGGCCCAAGTGTCAAGTTACAAACGTCAAGTTACATCTGTGTCAGCAACCAGAAAGTCCCTGTTTTCTGCCCTGTAATAAATACTGTAATAAAAGGTGTGTCAGGATCCAGGTTAGCAAGATGGTGGAAGGGCCACCAGTGTGGACTTGATCTCTTCCACCCCGATTTCATAAATGTAGGACACTGACATTCAGCTCCTCCTGGGCACAGACTATGTCAACATAATGAATTAACAGCTATGGATGCAGTGAGAGAAAAGGGGAGCAAGGTCAGACTGCGGGTCTGGCTAGCCAGGTCCCAACCCCAGCCCCAAGTAGCTGGGTGACAAGGATCAAGGGCTCCCCTTCCCTGGGCCTCAGTGTCCTCATCTGTGAAATGGGGAATAAGAGTCTACTGCAATGATGGTTAAACGAGACATGTGTGAGTAGGACCCTCAGCCCACGTTAAAGGGGGCCTGGGACTGTTATGACTGCCACCCAAACCTGCAGACCAAAGCCCAAAGCCCCTGCAAAAGCTTTCACCCCACTCACCGCCCACTCTGACCAATCCCCTGGCAAGTTCTGTCCAGCTGTGCGCTTCTCTCCAGCACCAATGAGACCATTCAGGTCTGGCACCACACCCCTCTGCTCACTCCACCACCCTCATCACCTCACTTCCACCCCCACCTCTGCCATCTATGCTCCCCACAGCAGCCAGAGGGAATGAGAGACATGACGCTCAGAATCAAACCCAAACTCTCCACCAGGCTCTCATCCCTGTCCATCCTCCAACCCCATCCTCCTGCGCCCCAGCCATGCTGTGTCCTCCGCTGTTCCCTGCCGCACCAAGCTCTCTCCCACCTCTTCACTCGCTGCTCCTTCTGTCAGGAAGCCTCTTCCCCCAGGTCGTTCACAAGGCTGCCACCTTTGTACCATCCCAGGCTCAGCTGACGTACCACTACCCCGGCAAAGCTCTCCCCCAAGCACCCCAGCTATCCAGCCTCCCACAGCCCCCCTCCACCTTCCACCAGGTGTGTCCTCTCACATTCTACTTCAGTGACTTCAGAGCATTATTCGTCCCCATCTGAAAGTACAATATCTGATCAATTTGTTTACTACTTTATCATCTGTGTCCTTCAACGTGAACATAAACTCCAAGAGTACGGGCCTTCGCAGGCTCTGACCCCAGCACTTGGAACACGTGAAGCTCAATAAATATTTGCCAAATGAACAAGTCACTGACTGAATGAATGAAGGAATTCTGCATCATTCCACATCAAATCTTCTCTCCCCACCCAGAGGGAATAAATGTGTTGTAATCTCCAGAAGGAAAGAAAATCCTCAGGTATATAGTGTGTAACTGATCCCAAGGCATCCAAATGATTTCAAGTGTGTTGCGCTCTTAAGAATTTATGACCCAGACAACAGTGGCTGGGGTCAGAGCTCGCCCTGGCCAGGCTACTAGAAGGACTGGCCTTTCCAATGGAGCACAGCCCTTTATTGTTCTTTTGTCTAGGAATGGAGTTTCAGATCAGAATAAATTCAAATGCTCGAAAACCTCTTGCGCTAAGCATAACGGTTTAATCCCCTGGCACAGAGCAGGAACTCTCCAGAGGCTGTAGGTTTGAAAATACATGGCCAGGAAAGAGAGGGGAAAAAAATGAAAATGTCAACAGTCTAGAGTCAACTCTCCCTGGTTACACTGACAAGCACATAGGGCTCCACCTGGTCAAAGGTAAGGCCTGAGGCAGCCATGCCTACACAATGAGATGACTGTGACCGTGGCTCATCTGTTTGTTCCCAAATCCATGACGGACCTGGGCAGTAGCAGAAACCAGTAAATATCACAAATGAATGAACACAAAAACAAAGACAGAAGATTGGAATCACTGAAGGAAAAATCAGCCGATTAGAAACCACCAGCCCAATTGTTCACTACTCATTTCTAATGTAAACAAAAGTTCAAAAGAGTCAGTACCCTCAGGAAAACTGAATAATAGATGAGGGAGGTTTCTCTCTAGAGGAATATTCCAGCTAATAAATGAAGAGGAGGTTTGCAACTTTTGCAACCCCCAAGTGAAAGCATGGGTCTAGGAAACGGTCATTTACAGTCGTTAACTCTACAGAACATCACAGAAAGAGACAACAAGCTTTACATACCCTAATGGATATACACACACCAGCAACACACACACGTGTGTGTGTGTGTACATCTCAAATATGAATCTGATCCAGTCTCGGAATCCAACTACCCATTCATAGGAAACACAGGGACAGAAGAACTCGTTAAATATCACCACAGGTATACAATCAGCCAGACACAGACTGTACAAAATCTACAAGACAAATGACATGGCTTCTCTCAACAAGTAAATTATAAAAGAAAAAAAAAAAAAGGGAGGGAGGGGGAACCTGTAGATTAAACAACACCTAATAGGCATGTGAACCAAATCCAACAGTGAAACTTGTTGGGTCTTGATTGGAACAAATCAATTCTAAAAAGATATTTATGGGACTTCCCTGGTGGTGCAGTGGTTAAGAATCTACCTGCCAATGCAGGGGACACGGGTTCTATCCCTGGCCCGGGAAGATCCCACATGCCGCGGAGCAACTAAGCCCATGCGCCACAACTACTGAGCCTGCGCTCCAGAGCCCACGAGCCACAACTACTGAGCCCACACACCACAACTACTGAGCTCACGCACCACAACTACTGAAGCCACGTGCTGCAACTACTGAAGCCCGCACACCTAGAGCCCATGCTCCGCAACAAGAGAAGCCACCACGATAAGAATCCCGCACACCACAACAAACAGTAGCCCTGCTCGCCACAACTAGAAAAAGCCTGCACACAGCAACGAAGACCCAACGCAGCCAAAAATAATAAATTTAAAAAAAAAGGGGGGTGCATCATCTAGAGGTACCATCCTGGTGTCTGGCAACTCCTTTAAGAGCCATTTTTAGGGAACATTTCAGAACTAGTAAAGTTGTTGGTTGCCTAATCCAGTATTTAGTCTCCCCTTTTAACTTATTAATATTGTCTGATTTTTAACTAAGAACAAGGCCATGTGAAATACATTTCCCAGATTTCCTTATAACTATATATGGTACTGTGACTAAGTTCTGGGCAAGAGTCTGTAAGCAGAATTATTGTGTGCAACTTCCATTAAGTAGGGGTGCCCATCTTCATCCTTTCTTTCTTGCTTGCTGAGATATAATGGCTGGAGCTTGAGCAGCCATCTTGAACCATGAGGTGACAGCACAAGGATGGTAGAGCAAAAAGGGAGAAGGAACCTGAGTCCCTGATTAGAGTGCAGCCCTGGCCTCCTTATCACTGGGCTCCTTTATGTGAGAGAGAAATAAATAAATAATTCTATTATATACAGTTGAACCTAATCCTGATACACCTGGGATTACAAAGCTATGTTACAGTGGGTGGAACAAGTATAGTCATATATCCATACAAATGTATAAAAATGCCCATAATTTGAGAACTGTTCCAGAGAGAATCACTGTGAGCTGGGGTACACAAAGAGGTATCATGGAGTTGGGGAGAGAGAACAAGCGGAGACAACCAAGGAAACGGGGACATGAGAATCATAAAACTTTCATTAGGTTAAATAGGCTGCAGCCCCAGGATGAGTAACCAGGCTATATAAAGAACACCTACAAACCAATAAGAAAAAGAAAAAGAAGCAAAAAGCATGAACAGGCTATATCCAAAAGAAGAAACATAAATGAAAAGACTGCCTTACTAGTCTTCAGAAGAATACAAATTAAAACCACAATGAGATTTCATTTCTTATCCATCAGACCGACAAAAATAAAAAAGCTTTTACAAAATCGAGTGTAACAGGATACAGAACAACAGGAACTCTTATACATCCTTGGTGGGAATGTTTAGAGAACAGTTTGATGATATTTGGCAAAGTTAAAGATGCTCATATCCTACACCCACCAATCTTGTGCCTAGTACATACCTCAAAGAAATTCTTGTCCATGCACATCAGGAAATGTGTGTAACGACATTCACAGTAGCCCATGAATAGCAAAAAAATCTGGAAACTATTGAAATATGCAGTCATGGAAATGACTTAAACAAAAATGTGGTATATTCAGCCGTGGGATATTACATAGCAGTAAAAAATGAAATACCACTATACCAAATGGTCTGGATCAATCACAGTATTAACTGAAAAATGCAAGTCCCAGAAGACTATGATATCATTTGTAAAAGTTCAAAAATAATTATTTTAAGACAAAGAATGATAAACAAAAAATTCAAGATAGTGGTCACCCCTGGGAGAGCAGACTGGGGATTGAATGGGAAATACCACAGTTTCATATAAGTTATTGGTAGGTAATGTTCTAGTTCTTGGGCAGGTAGCAGGTTAAAGGCTATTCATTGTAATAGACATTTTTGTACAGACTAAAAACACCATTGTATCATGCACCAAGGATTATGATTAATCTGATCCTGTGCGTCCAAAGGCCTTTAAAAAACGGAATGCGGGGGCTTCCCTGGTGGCGCAGTGGTTAAGAATCTGCCTGCCAATGCAGGGGACACGGGTTCGAGCCCTGGTCTGGGAAGATCCCACATGCCGCGGAGCAACTAAGCCCGTGAGCCACAACTACTGAGCCTGCGCATCTGGAGCCTGTGCTCCGCAACAAGAGAGGCCGCGACAGTGAGAGGCCTGCGCACCGCGATGAAGAGTGGCCCCCACTCGCCGCAACTGGAGAAAGCCCTCGCACAGAAACGAAGACCCAACACAGCCATAAATAAATTAATTAATAAAAAAAAAAAAAAAAAAAAAAAAACGGAATGCGTTTACAAAGAGGTGAGAAAGAACATACACCAGCTTACTGACAGATAAGACCAATGAGGCAGGAAGCAGGAGTGAGGGATGGAGTAGTAAATGGTTTCTATCTCATGTTTTGTTCTGCTGTCACTTACATATTCATTTCAAGAAGAATCCTTTCTTGTAATAAACAAACTAAAGCAGTAGAGCCCAGTGGTTCAGTACACAGACTCTTGAGCCTGATCACCAGAGACTGCATGTCGACTCTACTACTCCTTAGCCGTATGGCAGGTTATTTAATTTCTCTGTACCTCTGTTTCTGCTTCTGAAAAGGGGGTGATGATAACAGTGCCTACTTCACTGGGCCATTAGATTAAATGAGTTGGTTCATAGTTCTTCTTCACAAATTAAACCCTTAATGAGATTGGCTATTATTATGATCTTTAGTCTAACTCCAAACATCTACATGGGAGACAAGAGCTGAGCAATTATCTGGTCCAGACCAGCAAATGATCCTGGTCAGTTTTAGGCCCAAATGTGTCCACTTCTCTGATCCTTGTAGCCTCTGTAAGAAGCACAGTGCCTCGCCCATTCCAGGTACTTACTAAACGGTTGATAAATGAATGCACGCTGCCTCAGTTTACCCATCGTGTCTTTGGCTGTCTGAACACACCACTCCTAGATGCCTACCCAGCATGTCCTTTCTCCCCGCTGCTTCCTTAACTGACCCTCTGTCAGGGGTGGTAATAAGCACAGCTTAAAAATTGCATTTCCGAGACTTCCTTTTGGCAAGGGGTGGTTTTGTCACAAAGTTCTAGCCAAAGAGACGGAAGCAAAAGTCTGCTAAGGATTTCAGGGAGGGCTTTGGTTTCCTGACAGAGGTGCTATTTCTCTTCCTCAGAACTTTGCTTCTTTCTGCCTGTAATAGGATGTGGGGCTGGAGACGGGGCGGCCTTCTTTTCGCTACTAGGCTAAGGGTAGCAACGCAGATAAACAGGAGCCTGGGGCACTAGAGATGCTAAGCTGCAGCACCACCTGGTCCTGATGACCTCTGCACTTCTTATGTGAGAAAACAAAGGCTGTGGTGGTTTCCAAAGATGGGCCCCAATAGGCTCCACCTTCCAGAATTCAAGTCTTCCGTCTTCCTTCCCACACTGAATCTGGGCTGATGCTGGGTCAGTTCTGGACCTACACCATAAGAAGGTATAGGAAGCCCTGGGCTGCCATGTTCTAAATCCAGCTACTGGCTGGCGAGACCATGTGGAAGGAGAGGTTCTGAGACTAGAGAGAGGGGTCCAGCCATCTCCAAGGTGCCATGTGAGTAAAACCATCTTGAGCATATTCCAGCCCATCCATCTTCTGACTCCAGCCACACGAGAGACCCCAATCCAAACCAGCAGAAGAGGGACTTCCCCAGTGGTCCAGTGGCTAAGACTCCGCACTCCCAATGCAGGGGGCCCAGGTTCGATCCCTGGTCGGGGAACTAGATCCCGCATGCATGCCGCAACTAAGAGAGTCCGCATGCCGGAAGTGAAAAGCCTGCACGCCTCAACTAAAGATCCCACATGCCGCAACTAAGACCCGGGGCAGCCAAATAAATAAATAAATACTGAAAAAAAAAAAAAACCCAGCAGAAGAGCCATCGAGCCTCAGTCAATCAGAGATTCATGAGAAATAATAAACTGCTGTCATTTTAAGGCATTAAGTTTGGGGTCGCTTGTTATATAGCAGCAGAGAACTGAAACAGACCTCTAAGTGCGTACGCCACTGCACAAGTTCCAGGAAGCCAAATATATTCCTTAACTGAAGTACCACCGAAAAAAGAAACTTGCCAATAGATCACAAACTCCTCTCGCGTGTTCTTATTTCCAACAAAGATTGTTAATAGGAAAAAACTTGAAGTTTTCTCTCTCTTATTTGGCAATAAGTACTCATTAAGCACAACTAATCTGTATTAAGCGTGAGGAATCTATTAATCACTTTTGTAATTAAAAAGCATTTAAAGTAGATGGTTCAGGGACTTCCCTGGTGGCGCAGTGGATAAGACTCCGCACTCCCAACGCAGGGGGTCCGGGTTCGATCCCTGGTCAGGGAACTAGATCCCACATGCATGCCGTGACTAAGAGTTCACATGCCACAACTAAGGAGCCCGCATGCCACAACTAAGGAGCCCATGTGCTGCAACAAAGGAGCCCATGTGCTGCAAATAAGGAGCTAGCGAGCCACAACTAAGGAGCCCTGGGGCTGCAACTAAGTAGACCACATGCTACAACTAAGGAGCTGGTGAGCCGCAACTAAGGAGCCCGCCTGCCACAAATAAGACTCCATGCAACTAAATAAATAAATAATAAAAAAATAAAGTACGTGGTTCAACATTGTGCTGGACCTGGTGAGAACCCTCAGAAAATACATCTCCTATCTGGGCAAGAGGCCTCATTATACTAATGTTACTTCCTATTCATTCTCAAAGGCTTAGAGCTTAACAAAGTGGCTAAGCAGCCTGGATGTCTGCAATCTAATTTTTAAAAGCTATCAATAAAAATAATAATTTGGAGGGAAAAATCAACTAGAAACAAAGGGAATGCACATCAGTAACAGCCAGGTCAAATAAATTATGGTACACCCACACCTCCATGTGTTACACAGCCCTTAAAAGAGCAAATTCGAGCATTACCCTGAGAAACTGGAGGCATTTCCACACAGTATTGCCATGTAAGAAAAGCAAAATGTGGGAATCTGACAGCAATGTTATCCCTTATAGGATAATATTTCCCCCATAGGATTATATAACCATGGAAAATTATGTGGAAAGATACATACAGTACTTGATTGTTCCCATGGGTGAAGGATTGTGGGAGGATGCTTGACATGGGGGTGGGGTAGAGAGGAGCCCACAAAAAAGGGACTGGAAAAAATTTTAAAGGGCTTGAAACCAATTCATAAAAATAATTATTATCCCCATTTAGTGAGTGCTCAATGCACTAGACGCACTGCTAACTAGGTCACCCCATCTCACTTTTAACTTCTCATTTAAGGCAGGTACTATTAATTATTCCCATTTTCCAAATAAGGAAACCGAGGTTTAGTGAAGATAAGTGCTATGCCTAGAGCTCGGGCAGTGCTGGGACTTGAACATTATGTGCAACAGTGTCCCCGACACAACTCCAAAACCACTGCACTTGGAGCTCAAAAGACACAGTCAGATGTCGTAGGAGCTGCTCCTCTGACACTTTGCACATTCTTCTAGTAGCAGCAGGCACTGAGGTGTGATGATGTGTGTGAAGGCAGTACACACCTCAGTCCCTCAGTGCCTCATGCTGTTGGGAGAAACCAGAGAGGGCTGCTGAGCTCGCTCTGTGGAGCTTTGGGAAGCCCTGCCCAAGATATTTTTACAGAATCGATTGCTGACACTGGGAGGAAACAGATGAGGAGGTGTCAGCTATTACACAGACTCTTGGAGGTTCACCATTTAATTAAAACCTGTTCAGCCCCAGAACAAGAATTATTGCCTATTAAAGCAGGGGAGACCGAAAAACTCTGCCTGGACAGTTAATTCTTATTTCCAAGGCATTCCCTGACCCCCACTACTGCAGGAACACTCAAGAGGGCCTGATAATAAAGTCGGCCTTCCATATACATTCGGGGTGTGTGTGTGTGTGTGTGTGTGTGTGTGTGTGTGTGTGTGTGTGTGTGTGTGTGTGTGTGTGTGTGTGTTGTCTTTGACAAAGCCTTCCTCACCTGAACTAACCTGCACACATCCTCTGCACTCACTAGGGCCAAGGCCGTCTGTTCCATGCCACATGCACCCACGCCACTGCCAGGGCCCAGGCTGCACAGACGGGAGGGGCTGAGGGATGGGAAGTCAGAGGGCCGGACACCGCAGGGAGGCCCGAGGACCACTGGGTGACCAAGGTGGGGTGTGTGCACGCCACCGCCCCACCCTCAGTTGCAGATCTGAGGATATGTTGACATTCTCCTCAAAACCCAGATAGGAACAGCCACCCTTCCTCGGACACCATCATAAATTCACTCATAAAACAGTTTATCCCACACCTACCACATGCCAGGAACTGTTCTACAAGGAGAAACAGAAGTACCTGTGCTTTCCTGGAGCCTACAGTGGGGGAGGAGGGGATAAGAAACATGTCAAGTGGTCATGCCATGAAGAAAACTAAAGCAGAGTAAAGGGCCAGAGTGTGATGGAGAAGGTGCTGTTTAATGAGAGGCCTCACTGAGAAGGTGACATTTGAGCAGAGACCCGAAGCGGGTGGGAGCTTTGGGGATACCAGGGAAGTGTTCCAGGCAGAGGGAACAGCCAGGGCAAAGGCCCTGAGGGAGGAACAGCAGGAGGCCAGTGTAGCTGGAGTACAGCCAGCAGCAGCTGAGAAGTCAGAGACAAGGTCAGACAGGGAATTTGGGGGGCTGGGGGTTGGGGTGGGGGCGGGAACAGCTGACACTGAGCACCACTCTGTGCCCAGGCTGTGAGCACTTTACAAAGGTGATTCATTGGAAAGGTGAGTGGGTACTGCTATTTCTCACTTCATCGGATGAGGAAACTGAGGCCCAGAGAGGGAAAGGAACTCGCCTGAGACCACACAGCTCATCTGTACCAGGCTGGGATGCCCCACTGGTACAGAAGTTTGCATCCCCTGGGAGCTCAACATTCACAATGCCTTCTCCGGGGAGAAATATCCTCCATTTCCTTCTCACTCCCTCAACGCTCCGCCCACCCTTTCTTCACAGTTAGCAGCAGACAGGTAAACATTTCATGGGAGAGGAGGGAAAAAGAAAACAAAAAAAAACACGGGTCTAATTCCCGAAAAGAGAAAACACGCTATTAACTTCCTTTCCTCTACAAGTCACTACCAAACTTAACAATCACCACTCACCTGAAAGATGTCCCGAGCACAGCCTGGACCACAAAGTAGGCAGGTGACTATGAGGGGAGCTCCAGGCTCTCGGCTCCAGTCCCTTCCAGGCCAAGGCCACCTGCCTGCGCTCAGCAGGCCGCCCCGCCCTCACCCTCCCCGTCGGGTGGGTGGTGCCTCCCCCCCGCAGCCCGCTGTGGGTGTCTGGAATGCGGAAGCAGGAACCTGCCGTGCCAGCTTCTAACAGCGACTTACTCAACAGCCGCAAGAACAACACACCAGCCACCGGGGTTCCCCGAGAGATGGCTGGTCTCTGCGAACAGGCGAGTTCCCAAAGAGGGCTGTTTTGCCAAGGGTCCCTGTGGGGGAGGGAAATAAAAGGACTCCTTACTCATCAGACACGTGGTCTGAGGAGCCTGAATGGGCTTAAGTGAAAGCTCAAGGTAACAAAGGCAGCTGGTCGGTTACCTTGGATCCAGGAACAGGCCACCTGTTCGCTGACAGAGCGGGGGTTGGATCGGCGCCCACAGCATCCCCTGCCCTGGGCTTGCCCGCTTCATTCACAGCTGCACAAACCAAAGGTGGGCTCCTTTCCCCATGCAGATGGGGGAGCTAGCTCGCAGGCGCAGCGTCGCTTAATGATTAAGCACTGCTGCTGGACTCCTCCGGCCAGCTTGGGAAGCACAACGGAATGGTTCTGCCTAACAATAACAGCCCCCAGAACCCTAACCCCCTCCCCGCACCCTGCCACCACGCTCACTCTGCACAAACACTGTTCTGAGCACCTCACGTGAATTACCTCCCCCAACCCTCACAGCCACCCTCTAAGTCAGCACTATTAGCATTCCTATTTTACATAAGAGAAAGTTCAAGAACAGAGAAGTCACAGGCTAAAGGTCACCCAGCAAGAAAGTGGTGGGGCAGAGGGTTAAGCCAAGCAGAGCAACTCTGGGTTTCCAGTTGTTAACCACTGCACTACATCTCCTCTCAAGAGGAAAGACAGGTCCGCCCAACTGGGCCTCAGTTTCCTCATCCGTAAAATGGGATGAGTGTGGGGTGTCAGTGAGAGCTTAGAGTGAGCGCTTAGCCCTAACGCACAAAAATGCTCAATAAACACCAGTTGCAGTTATCACACGCTGCCCTCAGATTCAATCACGTTCAGCTTTTATCTTCAAAACAGGGGGTAATTATAGTCACGGAGTTTAAATTCTGGGCAGCTGAAGGGAAGGAAAAAAAAAAAAAAAGAACGACCCTTACTGCCCTTCTTTTCATCCACAGAAAAAATATACAAAACATCTACTCTGAGTCCTGCACTAGGACTCAGTGATAAACAAAAACCACATAAACCCTGCCCTCAGGGAGCTTACAGTTCCCTGTGAATAAACTGGCACAAAATATTGAAAGAACAAGACACAGCATGTGTACTGAGCGGTCACTGTGGGCCAGGCGCTGCAGTGCTCTAAATGCTTTACGTGCCTGAATGCACTGAACTCTCTCAACAACCTAGGAGGACAGTACCATTACCACCTTAAAGATATGGAAACTGAGGCACTGCAAGGCTAGTGGCTTGCCCAAGGTCACACGGGAGCCTGAGATGGAACCAGGACTTATGCCCAAGTAGTCTGGCTCCACAGCCTGCGCTTCATTCCTCAGTCCCTCGGCAGTCCTGCAGGGCAACGGCTTTATACTGGGTCCATAAGCAGTAGCAACAGGCACCCATAGGAAATGTCAGTCTGCAAAATGACTGGTCACTTTCATGTGTTGTTGGGAGGAGAGGGTGGGATAATTAAATTATAACTGTTCAATTAATGTCACATTTAATATGTTAATAGCAGGGGCCACATTCTTTTTTTTTTTTAATTCCAAGAAAAAAAATTTTTTTTGCCATTTTTAAAAATTTTATTTTATTATTTTTTTATACAGCAGGTTCTTATTAGTTATCTATTTTATACATATTAGTGTATATATGTCAATCCCAATCTCCCAATTCATCCCACCACCACCACCACCACTGCCACTTTCCCCCCTTAGTGTCCATACGTTTGTTCTCTACATCTGTGTCTCTATTTCTGCCTTGCAAACTGGTTCATCTGTACCATTTTTCTAGATTCCACATATATGCGTTAATATACGATATTTGTTTTTCTCTTTCTGACTTACTTCACTCTGTATGACAGTCTCTAGGCCCATCCATGTCTCTACAAATGACCCAATTTCGTTCCTTTTTATGGCTGACTAATATTCCATTGTATATATGTACCACATCTTCTTTATCCATTTGTCTGTTGATGGGCATTTAGGTTGCTTCCATGACCTGGTTATTGTAAATAGTGCTGCAGTGAACATTGGGGTAGATGTGTCTTTTTGAATTATGGTTTTCTCTGGGTATATGCCCAGAGGGGCCACATTCTTGAGCACTTACCACCGTGAGCCAGTTACTGGGGGTAAGCACCTGACCCGCATCCTTTTTTTTTTGTTTTTGGCACCGCGCCAGCTTGTGGAATCTTAGTACCCCAACCAGGGATTGAACCCGGGCCCCAGCAGTGAAAGTGCTGAGTCCTAACCACTGGACTGCCAGGGAACTTCCTGCATCCTATTCTTTCATCCTCACAACCATCGTACAAGGCAGTCCTCAAAGGGGGAAACTGAGCCTCTTTGAGGAGTACCTTGAATAGGAACTGGTCAGAAGCAGAGAGAGGAGATCCAAGTGTTTCTGAGCAGACTGAGTGCACTCATGGACCATGCACACTGCCCCTCAGACTGCTGCCTCGTCATCCAGCTTGGGTTTCTCTGAATGTCCAGATAAAATGTTTTGTTTCTTGACAAGACCGAGAACTCCTATGATACCGGGACTCTATATACACATTCTTGAAGGTGGAAATGATTAGAGAACAAAAAGCTATGTCCTGAATCAGGTAATTACAAAATGAAGTTGGCAAGGACAATGACACAAGAACATATAGGTACTATGCTTCCACTTTGTTTCCCTAACTTCTGTAGCAGATCCAATTGTTTGCCTACCCAATATCCATCCCCCTCTCCTAGTCTTTTCCTAAATAGTACTCCAATTTTATTCCTGTAGTGGCACTCCTCCCGGCGGTCCTGTCCTTCAGGTGAGGATGCTTTTAGCCCCAGTGCCGACAGTAAATCCTGATTGGCCCTTGCCTGTGATTTGCCCAAGCATGGTCATGTGTCACAATGCTGGCCAATGAGATATGAGGGGAATCTGGAAGGCGGGGCGTCTTTGAAAGGTTTCCACGCTCCTAAGAGAGACACAGTGAGAGATGCCCTCTTTCTGCTGCTGGATATAACCTTGTCAGGGTGTGATGACCGTAGCTGTGACAGTCATCCTGTGGCCACAAGGACATCCTGAGGACACAGAAGACACACCAAGGATGGTGGAGAGGGCTGGGCTTCTTACAGGCATTGTGGAACTGCTTAATTATTCTACCCTGGTGCTGCCTATCTATGGACTTGTTAGAAATGCAAATTCTCAAGCCAGACCTACTGAATCAGAGGCGCTGGGTGGGGCCCGGCAATATGTGTTTTAACAAGCCCTCCAGGGGACTCCGGAGCCTGCTCAGGTTTGAGCACCACTGCAGTAGCACAAAGTGATAAAATGTTCAGAGTGTGGCCTCTGGAGTCAGGTTCCCAGAATCCAAATCCTGTCACCACCACTGTCTAGCTGTTGGGCAAGTTATTTAAATTTAGTTGCCTCATCTGCAAAAGGGGAATAATAAGCATACTTACAGCGTTGTTGGGAGGCTTAAATGAGTCACTTTGTGGGAAGCGCCTAGCACAGTGCTTAGCATACAGCAGACATTGTATAAATGACCTATTTGCTGCTGCTGTTGTTGCTATTAACTATTGTTTGCAGCCAAAGGCATACCAACTGACACAACTTTCTGACTGAACTCCCCCAAAGCTGGATCCATAAATCTTTTCACCTCCAGGACCCAGCCCAGCGCCCTGGGGCTCCGTTTGTGTGACTCTCTGGTCAGCACAGGGTTGTGACACACAGGAGGGGCGGAAGGCCTTTCTCCCGAGTCCAAACCATCGCTCTTCAGACCTCCTCCCAAAGCCTGAGCCTCCACGGTCCCAGCAGCTTCTCCTGGACACTCCAGGTTGGGTATTCTGCCAGCTACTCTGCCCAGTTACTGATCCAGAATGGCCACAAGTTCTGCCCAGCCCCAGAGAGCACCCCTGCCATGTAAGTCATGCCAAACATCTGGCAAGAGTCCAGGGGTGCCCTTCCCTCTGGGAGCTATCTGTGATTTCAAAACTGGTGGCACCAAGATGCAGAAAGCCAAAGAATGACTAATACCACCCCTAGATAAGGCTCCAGTAGGAAGAGGCAGCTTCTTGTCAGGCTTAACAGCAGCCAGGGGCTATGGGTGGGGCAGGGGTTTTTCACACACTGGTGTCGCTGACACTGTTGGGCCAGTCGATGAAAGAAATGTGTGGGTGCAGAAAGGGGGTCCCAACCTCTGACCACCAACCCCTGGGGCAAGAAAGGATGGGTCAAGTTCCTGGACACTGGAAAGGAAGCTATTAGGCTGAACGTCATAAAACTGCCAATATTCAACCATTCTTGACCCACAAAAAAGCAATTTCATTCGATTCAACCTAATATAAGCCAGGAAACTGACTCAGTGCAGTGCCAAGGAACAGGTCAACAAGAATTTGGGATGGTGGTGGCCTCTGGGGAAGGGAATTCAGTGCTTTATTTTTGTCCCTTTGGTTCCGTGTGTGTGTCCACTATTCAAAACTTAGTGAAATTTATCCTTTTACAACCTAAATGGGAAAATAATTAGAAAAAGAATAGATACACGTATATGTATAACTGAATCACTGTGCTGTATACCTGAAACTAACACGACATTGTTAATCAACTATACTCCAATATAAAATAAAAAGTTTAAAAAAAAGCTTAATGAAATTTAATAGCTCAATCAACCCTGCAATATGGCCCATCTCAGAGAAAAGACAAGGCTGCACTAGCTGCAAACCCGACACCTCTCTGCCCTCATGCCTTCCCACTCTATCCTCCTCCACTCTGCTCTTAGCCACTGTCTCAGGGCCTTTGCACTGGCTGCTCCCTCTGCCCAGAAACCTCCACTGCTCACATTGCCTCACCTCCTTTAGGTGTGAACTCAACCCACCTCCCAGGGAGGCCATCCCTGGCCACCCTGTCTAAAATTTCAACACCCTCCACCCTGATACCTCACATCCCCTTTCTTAATTTCTTCTGCTTAGCATTTATTACCATCTAACACAGTATACATCTTATTTATCTGTTTACTGTCTGAATTCCCCACTTGAATGAGAGCCCCGGAAGGGGAGAAGCCTTGTCTGCCTTGCTCACTGCTGTAAACCTGGTACCTAGAAGAGCATTCAGCTGGGTGAATACCTGTTGAATGAGTAAGTTTAAAAGTCAGGGACTTCCCTGGTGGTCCAGTGGTTAAGAATCCGCTTTCCAATGCAGGGGACATGGGTTCGATCCCTGGTCGGGGAACTAAGATCCCACATGCCGCGGGGCAACTAAGCCCACACGCTGCAACTACTGAGCCCGGCGCTCTAGAGCCCACGCACCGCAACGAAGAGCCTGCACACCGCGACAAAGACCCAGCACAGCCAAAATAAAATATAAATAAATAAATAAATAAAAACTCAGAATCAGTGTCAGTGTTTGGGGTTTGCCACCCTCAGATCCAACATGTGCCAGGTCTATACTGGGAAACCTGGAAAAACCAAGCCGCCTAAACTGGTGACAGTGATCCTAATGTTCTCTCCATGCTGGACGCACCTCAGAGCCTGTGAAGGAAAAGGAAAGGCAGAACTGATGAGGGTGCTGGAGGCAGATACTTGAGGGAGCCAGAGGGGCTGCAGGACTTCGCCCGCCTTCCTCCCGCAAACCAAGAGCGTGGTATAAAGAGCTAAGCATCAGAACAAATGCCGCCAGCCTCGGGCAGGATCAGTGCCGAGCTCCTGTTCACATCAACCACTGCTACCCATCTAGCAAGCAAACCCCAAGCAGAAACCCCCAAATGAGGGTGCCCTCTTTTCCTGCCACTTTCACACAAGGATTTCTGCCCCGCACTGACTTGCTGTTCAGTTAGAGACCCCAAAAGAACAAATGCAACAGGAATCTCTGCTTGATGTGAAGGGGGGCGGAGTGAACGTTTGTTGTCAAGGAGTTTTATCTGCTGGCTTGACAAGAAATATCATCAGGTCCGCGGCACCGGCACATGCTGCATCTTGCAGCGTTGTCAAAAGTCAAAAGTCAGAACTGAAAGGGGGCACTTTCCCTGCCTCCCGCTGCAGGGCTGCAGGCAAACCAAATGCTGGATTCTGGTTCCATGTGGGGCCCTGACAAAGACACATCAGAGGAAGGATCTGCGCACGGCTGTCCTGAGGGGAGGATGGGGGGAGGATCTGAGGCCTCCTGCTGGAACACGTCTTTGGAAAAAATGTGGGAGGCGCCCCACGGTCAGGTGCTGGAGGGAACCAGATCTCAGGGAAGAGGGACTTCTGCAAACTGACTCAGAGAACCAGCGCCCTCGTGGTCAGTGCTCAGAGCAGCTGGGGAAGCGTGTGGCCTCTGCAGGCTCGCTGATGCCCTCGCTGTGGCCGGATGCTGCTTTACCAAAGGGGTTTCCAGAGCTTTGAGCCAAGTATTGACTCGTTTGATGAAAAGAAAAAACAAAAACCCTTTTTACTATATAAGTGAACTGGGCAGAGGCAGGGAATTCCTCCATACTACACTCGAGCTTGAAACACACAAACGCTGAGTGAAATTTGTTATACTTGCTTCTAACTTTTCATGGTGAGATGTTTCAAGCACACAAAGGTGAAAAGAAGAGTATAGGGCTTCCCTGGTGGCGCACTGGTTGAGAATCTGCCTGCCAATGCAGGGGACACGGGTTCGAGCCCTGGTCTGGGAAGATCCCACATGCCACGGAGCAACTGGGTCTGTGAGCCACAACTACTGAGCCTGCGCGTCTGGAGCCTGTGCTCCGCAACAAGAGAGGCCGCGATAGTGAGAGGCCCGTGCACCGCGATGAAGAGTGGCCCCCGCTCACCACAACTAGAGAGAGCCCTCGCACAGAAACGAAGACCCAACACAGCCAAAAAATATAAATTAATTAATTAATTAATTAATTTAAAAAAAAAAAAAAGAAGAGTAATAAACCTCCTCCAGCCAGCTTCAACAGAATCACCTCATGTCCAATCTTCCTTTATCTCTTTACTCGTCCATACACTTGGCCCCCTCCACTCCCTGCCCATCCATATTATCTTGAAGCAAATCTCAGATGTCTTAACAGTTCATAGGTATTTCAGAATATAAGTCTTGGCTTCCCTGGTGGCGCAGTGGTTAAGAATCCGCCTGCCAATGCAGGGGACATGGGTTTGAGCCCTGGTCTGGGAAGATCCCACATGCTGCAGAGCAACTAAGCCCGTGCACCACAACTACTGAGCCTGCACTCTAGAGCCCGCGAACCACAACTACTGAAGTCCTCGCACCTAGAACCCGTGCTCCGCAACAAGAGAAGCCACCGCAGTGAGAAGCCCGTGCACTGCAACGAAGAGTAGCCCCCGCTCGCCACAACTAGAGAAAGCCCGCACGCAGCAACGAAGACCCAAAGCAGCCAAAAATAAAATAAATAAAATAAATTTATAAAAAAAAGAATATAAGTCTTAAAGATAAGGACTTTTTCTTAAGCAGAACCACAGTATCATTATCACACCTAAAAAATTAACAAGAATTTCTTAATAATGTCAAATATCCAGTGCGTTTTTGTTATTTAAAAGGGTGACTTCCCTTGTAGTCCAGGGGTTAAGATTCTGCGCTTCCAAGTCAGGGGGTGCAGGTTCAATCCCTGGTCAGGGAACTAAGACCCCACATGTCACGCAACGCAGCCAAAAAAAATTTTAAAATAAAAAAATAAAGAGGGCTTCCCTGGTGGCGCAGTGGTTGAGAGTCTGCCTGCCAATGCAGGGGACACGGGTTCGAGCCCTGGTCTGGGAGGATCCCACATGCCGCAGAGCAACTGGGCCCGTGAGCCACAACTGCTGAGCCTGCGCGTCTGGAGCCTGTGCTCCGCAACGAGAGGCCGCGATAGTGAGAGGCCCGCGCACCGCGATGAAGAGTGGCCCCCACTTGCCGCAACTGGAGAAGGCCCTCGCACAGAGACGAAGACCCAACACAGCCATAAATAAATAAATTAATTAATTAATTAATTAATAAAAAAAATAAAAAAAATAAAGAAAGGGGAAGTGCAGGTTCCAAAATCACAGAAAAACCCCACACCCAGAGTGATGGTCAAGCCTCCAGGCCCAAAGGGGCCTGAGACTTGCTGCAGGGCTACCCTGGACCAGGAGATCAGAGACCACACGTGGAATAGAGAGGCTACAACTAGTCAGTGTGGTCTTGCTTGACCACCCCATTCGGCTGTCTGTCGTCCACGGAGAGACCGCAGAATGAGCGTTTAAGAGCCTGGACTTGGCTTGGATTTGAATCCTGACTTTGACACTCACCAACTTTGTGATTTGCAGTTCTCAAGATCTGAGTTTCTTTACATAGGCAATGTGAATAATAACAGTACCTACGCCATGGAGTAGTTATGAGGATTAAGTGAGCTATTACATGAAAAGCACTCAGAGCAGTGCCTTGCACACAGTAAGAGCTCAATGAACGCTGGATCGTATCAATAATTCAGCCAACAGACACTTAGTGAGCATCTTTTACATGCCAGGCACTGTCCAGCAGTAGGAGGTAAGAGTGGTTACGAGGTTAAAGCTCTCATGAATTACCACCTGGAAACAGGGGCTGGCACCAGGTCAACCACCTGAGGACATGAACAGACTCAGAATCTCCAGCACCTGCCTTGTCTGGGTAGGAGAAACAAGCACTCCTTGCTCCTGAGATGGGGAACCCTGAACCAAGAGAGTAATTAAAGGTCTAGAACAATGACCCTCATAGATGAAAGAGTCCCCTTCCCGCTATCCCCCAGCCCAGCAATGCCTCTGGATCAGAGCAAGGGCAAGATTCACACACTGGGTAAACTCTGCCGTCGCTGAGCTCACAGGAAAAGGCCACACAGCTCCCACAGGAGGCAGACAAAAGAGAAGAGAGACTTCACACCCAAATAAGCTGCTTGCTTAGAGTGGGCTTTCAGTAGGCTGCGTCCTTTTCTCGTTTCCTTCACTCACCCTGCCCACCGTCCTCAGGGCCCAAAGACCCTTCTCCTTCCTGGGAAGTAAAGACCTGTTCCCAGGAAACCTCGAGCTCATCGTAAGGAGGAGATCAGCCAGTCACGCAGGTCTAAACCAGCACTCCAGCACCAATATAAAACTCGAGGATCGATGCTGACAAACTCCGGGAATGCATTTTGTGTGATGAGTCCTTCCTATGGTTTCTGTGGCTCAAAGCTCAGACCCCATCCCTCAAACCCTCAAACAAACATGAACACAGCATATACAACAGAGATTGAAGAGATTTAAGAGTATGCACCTGAGTTCAAATTCTGCCTCCATCACTTCCTAACCGTGAGCAAGTGGCCTCTCGTTGCCAGATCTCAGCTTCTTCACCTGTAGAGCGGGGATGATCCGAGTCCCTGCCACCTCAGTACACAGGTCACACACGCCAAGCACACTGCCACGCCCAGAAGGTGCCTTTGATGAATGACAGCTGTGAGTTTAGCTACCCCTGCCTGTGATAAATATGCTTTTCACCACTCATCTGCCCTTATTCACCAAGATAAAACAGGGATGGCATCTTTGACCTATCACCTAGGATATGAGTCTCATACCCTAGGTCCACACTGTCCAATACACGTGGCTACTGAGCACTTGAAATGCGGCCGGTGCAAATGGAGATGCTGAAGTTGTAAAATACACATTGTATTTTGAAGACTTAATGTGAAAAAAAAAGAATGTAAAATATCTCAATAATTTTTATACTGACTACATGTTGAAATGATGCTTTTTTTTAATCAGTCATCAATTTTATACACATCAGTGTATTTCTTTTTTTTTTTTTGGCCATGCCACACGGATCTTAGTTCCCTGACCAGGTATCGAACCCGTGACCTCTGCACTGGAAGCACAGTCTTAACCACTGGACCACCAGGGACGTCCGAAATGATACTATTTTGGACTAAATAAAATATATTATTAAAATCAATTTCCTGTTTCTTTTTACTCTTTTAAATGTGATTCCCCATAAAATCTTAAATTATGTATATGGCTCACATTGGTGGCTCGCATTATATTTCTAATGGACAGTACTGGTGCAGACCCTTGAGAACCAGAGTCTTCTTATTTGACTTCATACTGTCAGTGTCTAGCATGGTGCCTGGCACATAGGCTGGGTAGAAAAAAATGTTTCATAGATGGCTGGATGAAAGATGCTCTCCATACTTTTCCTGGTCTTAAAAGCAATCACTACCATCCTCACATCTAACCAGGCCTGCCCTTCATTCAAAATAGTGCACAACCCTTAAGGTCAAAGCTACACCAGATCAAAATGGACACAGTCACGGTGGCTGGAACAGGTCCCAGAGCCCCTGCAGGGCCAGGCATCACCACCTTAATTACTGGACTGTATTTTAATACTTTAACAGTCCATAAAGCTGGTCTGGTGCTTAGAAACACTCTTTCCCTGGCTGGCCCAAGTCCTCTTGCAAAGCTCACCCAAATGGGACACCGCCTTATTCACGCTCCTTCGACACCACACCTCAGTTCTTGCTAACTTGCGTCTGGTGTGGGAGCCACACAGTCAACCTTGTTTTATTTGAGGACAGGTTCTGCTGAAAGGCCTTCAGTTTTGAAACAACCAATTAAACATCCCAACAGAAACTGACCCCATCGTGTCTCACGGTCAGTGGAAACGATGCCACATCCCCAGACCACTCCTGCTGCCACATGAATGAGGTACTAAATATAGTCCGCAGTGCTTTGCATGTCAAACGACATGGAAAGGAAATGCTGCATCCACTTCTTAAACTTGCCTCAGCCTACTAAAGAGGACCTGGGAAGAGGAGTTTGGCATATGGGTGAAGAGCCTGGACCCTGGAGTCGGCTTCCTCGTCTGTAAAGTGAGTTATCTTCCCCGGACTCTTGTGAGGATTAACTGAGGAAAAATGTGAAATGCTTAGAAGAGTACCAAGTACAGAGTAAAGTACTAGGAAATGTTAGCTGCTATTATCATCATTATTATTATTTTACAAAAATTAAAGTAGTGTGAACTTGAACAATGGGAATTCACTCTTCTCCAGCCACAACGATACTGTTTTTGTAGCAAACTCATTCTCACATCTGAGCCTTTGCACTTGCTGTTCCCTCTGCCTGGAAATAGTCTTCCCGCCCAGCTCCTGGCACAGCTGATGTCTCTTGCTCATTCAGGTCTCAGCTCACGTGACTCCCCTTCAGAGAGGCCTGGAAGGCCTTTCCGGGCCACACAAGCTAAAGTAACCATCCCTGGGACTTCCCTGGTGGTCCAGTGGTAAAGAATCTGCCTTCCAATGCAGGGGACTCGGGTTCGATCCCTGGTCGGGGAACTAAGATCCCACATGCCGCGGGGCAACTAAGCCTGCGCACTGCAACTACTGAGCTCACGTGCCTCAACTAGGGAGTCCGTGTGCCGCAACTAGAGAGAAGCCCATGTGCCGCAATGAAGAGCCCGCGTGCTGCAACAAAGACCAGATGCAGCCATAAAAATAAGTAAATAAAATAAAATATAAACATTAAAAAAAATTTGAAGAGGAAAGCATACTTTATTAAAAAAAAAAAATCCCTTCCCCACCGCCAGTCTGCCCCAACGCCTCTCTCCATCACCCCCACCCTGTTATTTCCTCCATCTGAAATTAAAACCACCTGAAGTTACCTTGTTTATTGTGTGTCCCCTCAGCTAGAATGTAAACCCTAGGAGAGCAAGGATCTTGTCTGTCTTGTTCACTGTCCAGAGTTTATGCTTTTAGCCACTATGCTATACTGACTATGTACCAGAATGCTTACTGGATGTGCGTTTGTGAATATAAAAGAAATCCCAGAAACAACTTAAATGTCCAGCAATAGGGAGATGGTGGTGTGGAGCATGGTCTGTCCACACTGAAGAATACGTGTCTAGCCGTTAAAAAGAGTGAGTCAGGGACTTCCCTGGCAGTCCAGTGGCTTAGACGCCGCACTCCCAATGCAGGGGGCCTGGGTTCGATCCCTGGTTGGGGAACTAGATCCCACATGCTGCAACTAAGAGTTCTCATGCCGCAACTAAAAGATCCCGCACGCCGCAACTAAAGATCCCGCATGCTGCAACTAAGACCCGGCGCAGCCAAATAAATAAATAAATAAATTTTTTTTTTTTTTTAAAAAGAATGATTCAGATCTGTATGTAAATGACTTGAAGAGATATACCCTATCAAATATTTAAAAAATCAAGTTACAAATATGTGTGTCTTGATCCCTCCTTTTTTGGGGAGTGGTGAGGGACAAGGAAGAAAACAGTCAATATTTGCATACATACATCCATATAAGTATAGAAAGAGGTAAGTGAGAGCATCTACCCGAATTTCCAAGGGCAGAGAATCTACTTTGTTCTCTCAGACATCTCCAAAACCTGACACTGGATACTCAGTAAATACTCATTGTCTGAATAAATGGTTGTCTTCGGGGGATGGGATTTTGGAGTGGAGGGTGGCACCTATTGTTTTCCTTATGTATCTCTGTATTGACATGTTACTATGAGCATGTATATCTCCGCATAACTTTTTAAAAGCCAAGTTCAACCAATTCACACACACACACAAATTAAAGCCATGACCAGAGCAGTTCTAAGAAACAGCAGTGTCAGTCTTGAAGAAAGCACAAATGCACAAACTGGTCCAATAGCATCTCATTCTAACGGCTAAAAACAAACCCTTTACTTTAGAGGAAATGACTGTTCAATTCTTTTATTAAAACATACAGACATTTAATTTAGATTTGGGGAATTAAACACATAACAAGGTTAATCTGTTATCATAACCTGTGTCATGTTTTTACACGGAAGTTTGAAATATAACCGCAAAATACCTTTTACAGGGAAAAAAAGGCGCCAATCACTGCACATCCTAAATTCCATTTTTGATTTACCACCTAACAACTGCAATGTCTGAAAAACAGGCTCATGTTTAACTCTGACCATTCCACACAGACTGCTAAAAAACCCACATGCTGTTGTCACTAACAATTAAGACCAAGATTTTTTTAAGTCATTGCTTTATTTCCTCAGATTTAAAAAAGCACTTAGGGGGAATTCCCTGGCAGTCCAGTGGTTAGGACTCGGCACTTTCACTGCCCAGGCCCTGGTTCGATCCCTGGTCGGGGAACTAAGATCCTGGCAAGCCCTGCGGCGCGGCCATAAATGATTAATTAATTAATTAACTCAATAAATAAATAAATAATTAAAAAGCACTTAGGCAAATTTAGTGGTCAGCACAAATTTGAGACCACCGGTTCCCATCTCCAAGTGCAATTACAATGAAAGATCTGACAACAGACTCACCCTAAACGGAGAGCTAATGAATTCCCTGCCCAGCCTCTTCCCTGGTATGTATGCTACCTCCCAAAATGCTCAGGATGGCCCTTCCCACATAGGATATTCTAAGCCGCTGACACGGTGTAACTTTTCAGAAAGAAATTTAGCGACTCAGCCGAGCTCTGCCAGGCTAAAACTGTAGAAATGGGCCCCCTGAAAGCCAGGGCTTTACTCCCGACTTGTGGCCATTGCAATCTGGCCAAGTCCATAGTGCCTTCTCGACACCCTACGAATACAATGTTTCACATACATCAATCCTCGGTGACTTGAAAGAAACAACTCAACCTTGTTGGAAAAGGCCATATTCAGTGGCCAAGGGAGAATTTCAGTGCCCACAAGATGGGAGATCAAGAAGGGCCAATGAAATGGTTGCTATGAAATAAGACAGCTCCATCCTTCTTGCCAATCAATTAGACCTGGGAAGCCTGGGGGAGAAGAGCAACTCCGAAGTTTCTGCCTTGGCCCATTTGCCAAGATGGTGACTACTGGGTCTGAGAGGAAAAGGAGTTTAGGTTGAACATTTTGAGTTCATGGTACCCAAGGGAACAGTCACCAGAGGACATCACGGAACACGGGCTCCACATCTGGAGCTGGAGCTCAGGGTGCTAATAGGGCTTTGAGACAGAGTCAAGTGCTGACAGCAGTGGTACAGTACATAAAGCACTAGAGTGAATGTGTTGGCTTGCGGGGAGGAGTGTGTGAGAGCTGAGCAGGCGGCTGCTGATAGCAAGTCACTACCATTTCTTCTCAGGCCCTTATACTGCAGTATGTTCCACAATTTAACCTCTGGTGAATAAAAATTAGGGCAGTGTGGGGGGGAGACATTAACCTTGTCCCTGCTCTGCCCTGTAAATACAAACATAAGCAGCAAAGGCCTATCAAGAAAAACAAGACATGTTTATTAAGTGCTTACTATGCACCTGGCCCTGTGCTGAACACTAAATATGAATTATCTCCTGGGATCATCAAAGCAACCCTAGCACAAATGTCCTATGACTACCATTTCACAGATGGGGCACTGAGGCTGGGAGTGAACATGTGGGGTAGCTCAGGGCTGTCATGTCACATCCCACCACAGTTAGGCAGTCTCTGGGCCAGATGGAGAACACTGAAGAAGAACAATTATAATATATAAGAGCTGCTACTTAGTGAGAGATGGCTCTGGACTAGGAATACAATCTCAGCAAATCCTTACAACCCTCTGAGGCTGATATTGTTACCCCATTTTACATAGATGGAACCTGACGCTGCAGGAGAGGAAGTCAACCAGACCAGTTTTGAGTTCGGCCCACTGGAAGAACAACACTACAGCCAGAGCCCCACCCTCAGGGGGTCTCTGAGAAACTGGAAAAATGCTGAATAAATGGTACCATTTATTAAATGCTGACTATGTGCCAGCTGCTGCTCTAAGCACTTCACAAATGGTATTCTCATTGCATCCTCAAAACGACTCTACGAGGTGGCTGCTATTAAAATCCCATTTTATAGACAGAGAAACTAAGGCACAGAGCAGTGAAGTCTGTCGCTCAAGGTCACACAGCTAGTAAATGGTAGAACCTAATGGTTGAACTTGGCTCTGCCTCCCAAACCAAAGCTCTTAAACAAAATAATTTCAGTTAACAGCAGCCACCCTGCATTGAGGGCTAACTATGGACTCGGCTCACCCTCAACTTACCACATTCGGTCGATAATACCTTCACCCCATTTCTCGGGAGCTAACAATACGCAAACACGTAATAAGTGCCTTCTATGTGCCAAATGCTTTATTCACCAGATCTCAACATTTCAACAGAATTCCCAACAAAAGACAAACACTATTCTTCCCCGGTTAGACTGAAAGGGGAAACTGAGGTTCGGCGCGGTTTCCCTATATCGCACCTCCAGAGTGGCAGAGCCAGGACCCGAACTCACTGCTACCCGACTCCCATGCCACGCTCTTCGGCAACAGCGCCAGGTAGCTCGTCTGGAAAGTTGAAGCATGCGGGCAAGAGACCGGCCAGGTCCGGAGGGCTAGAGTCCCGCCGCCGCCGCCGCCGCCCCCAACAACCGGTGCCCACACCCGGCCGTCCGCCCAGTCGCCCGCCCGCGCTGACCCTCGGGGTCCGAGGGGACACCGATTCCCCACCAGCCTTGCGCGAGGCCGACCCTGCACCCGAAGCCACATACCTGGGCGTCCCGGCTGCCCGCCCAGCGGGCCCCACGACCACGGTATCCAGATCCGCGCCGCTTGCTGGAGACGCCGCCAGCTCCTGTGGCCCGAGTGACTTCCAGGCTGCCCACTTCCAAGCCGCTTCGCGCGACGCCTCCTGGGAACTGTAGTTTCGTCCTAGGCGGCAGCAAGCTGAAAAAGGCCTGGTGCGCAGGTGCTGCCGGGAGCTGTAGGCGCGGGGCCGCGCCGCCTTCTGGGAATGGTAGTCCACCTGTCGCCTCCGTGCCTCTGGAGTCTCCAGAGTACTTCCGCAGCCCCGAGGGGCGTGAGGGACGGAGGCGTGCCTTCTGCAGACTCCAGCCCGTTGACCGCGCTCCTCGCTCGGCGAGGGCGGTTTTTCCCTTTTTCCAAGCCCTGTCCGCCTCCTCCCTTCCTTCAGTGGACGCTCTTCCTCCCTCTCCGCAAAGCGCGAGATACTTACCCCGAGGGCGCGAGCCTCGGGAGAGGCGGGAATAGCGGAGCAGCGCGCTAGACCCCCAACCGAGGGGAGCCGTGGAGAAGGGCGTCTATGCGCGCTCGCGCACGCGCGCTCGCCGGCCAACTCCGGCCTAAATTGCCGCGGGCTCCCGCGGGGAGGACTTTTTTTTTCCTTTCGAACGCGCGCGCGCGCGCGGGGTCTCGCGCTGGGCTTTTTCCTGCCGGGCGCGTGCCAGTGCGCACGCGCGCTCACTCCCCTCGCCTCGGTCAGCCTGCCGGGCACGGGGCTGGGGAGCTAACCGTCCTGTTGGTAGAGTCCTCTCGCAGCATCCCCAAGGTCGCTCCTTAGGCCCTCCTATTCTAGGTCTGATCCTTCACATAGCTTCTGAGTGCCGCCACACACGCCGTGCCCGTCCCCAGTCGGGAGTGCAGTCGTCGCAGGTAACAGGCGCGGCCCCGGTTTTGAAGAGGCGGACACGCCCTTCTTCCCTCCGGCCGGAGAGCCGGGACGACCGAATGTGTTGGGATTCGGGTCTGGTCGCCTCTCCCCGTACTAGGCGGCTCCGGAGCTCTGCCTTCGACGGGAGTCTCATGACCATCACCCAGGGGGTTGCCCTGGAGGCCCGGTTACCTACCATTCATTCGTTTATCGCACATTCTTAGGGTAACCAGTGTTTGTTGAGTACTTATGGCCTGGAAAATTTTGTTCAAATTTAGTCCACCTGCTGGCATAATCAAGGATCCGACCCCTTTTTTTCAAAAAATGGATGTTGCCACTCCTACTCCACTAGGGGTTACCGAGGGAACTGGCTAGAATTGCAATGTTCTCTGGTCAAGAAAACCCAGTCAATACCCTTCGCACCTCATCTTCCTTCCAAGAAGATGCTCAGTAAGACTTGAGCTGGGAAGCATATATTTCTTCTTCCTGAGAGAGGGCAGAGGGTCATTCATTTGCTCATTCATTCAACAAAAATGTATTAAACACCTACTTCATACCAGGTTGGGTGATTATGAGGACACGGGAGAAATCAAGATAGATTGGGTTCCTACTCTCAAGGAGCGAAGTCCACACCACCACCAGACGGTGATAATTTAAAGCAGTACTATCTAATACAAATATAATGCAAGCCAAATATGCAATTTTAAAATTTACATTAAAAAGAAACAGGTGAAATTAATTTTAATAATTTATTTAAGCCGGTATATCTAAAATAAGTTATGCTTAATGAATAAAAGATTTACATTGCTTCAATTTTAAAATTTAAGTTAATTAAAACTCTGAGGCATTAACAAAGATATTCATTTGTGGCATGGGTTATAGCAAAAGGTTGGAAACTGCCCAATTTCCATTAATAGAAGTTTAAATAAATAAATGGTAGTTCAGCCACGCAGTGGAATACACTGCAGCTGACAACTGTTGAAAAATGAGACAGAGCTGTATGTTTTAATATGAGTTAATCTTTAAGATTATTAAGTGAGAAAAGTGTATATAGCATACTACCATTTGTATAAGAATAATAATATTTTTTACATGCATGCTTGTGTGTGTACAGAACACCTGTAGAAAGACACAACCAGGGTTACCTTTCTGAAGGGGAAACAGAACAGGTGACTTTCTTTTCAGTATATGTTCCTTGGTATGTTTTGAATATTTTTACCATGTCCATTTTTAAAAGTTGTTTAATTAATGGAGGATGATAGCTAAGTCATAGAATCATTGTATAAGAATTAAACGAAACAATGTGTGTAAAATGCCTGGCTACCACTTTACAACCTTAATCAGTTCTGGATGCTATCACTACTCCCATGCTGGATAATTCTTCACTCAATAGAAACTATCCCACCCTAGTAATATATGTTTGTCAGCCTGGAAAATTGTTTCTTTCTGTAAAGTTAAGTGCGTTCCAGTCCCAGCCTAGCTGTGAAGTCACTTATAAGGCCAGAGTAGCAGTCCCAGGCCTGGGGACAGACTTGGGCTCCTTATCAGTAATTCAAAAAAACAGAGTAAGCCAAGATTGCCCTCGGGCTTTACAGTCCCTCTGACTTTACAGTCAACTGATGCCAGCTGGGCTTTCTGCATCGTTGTCCCCAAACCTGAGAGCCACCTGCGAGGCTGTAGGATCCACGCAGGGCTTTACCTCAAAGTGTGAAGCACACATCACTCTTCTTTTGGGTGGTCAGGTCTCCTTGTTATATGTACTCACAATACTTCGTTCTTTTCCTTCTTTAACAGGGGCCCAATAGTGTCATGGAGTGCAGTACCCCCTAGAGCCAATTCTCTGTATTACAAAGGCAGGGCTCATGGGATGCTGGCTTTCCATCCCACCACCACCGACACAGTACCTTGGAATGGACTGCAGCTAAGAAAAAGGATGTGGTGCCAGCATCAATGCCCAATCATAGACCTGGTTTGTCTCTATAGTCAGCTACAGTCAGATACCATATCTCAGCTCCCAAATTCTGACTCCTCTAAGTTGGCTGCAGGACTTGAATTCGCCCTTTAGATCATCTTTGGGTTATCAAGATATTAAAAAGTCAAGACCATTGGGATTAAGGCATTTGGTGCTCTCTCTGGACTTGCTTGTAAGGACAGGTAATGGGATTAGGGAATCAAATGTGGGGCATTTTAGGAGAGGTTTCCTCTAAGGAAACTGCTATATGGGATGGAAGAGAGTGGCAACAACAACAACAAACATAGGTATGGGGTTGAAGGCCTTCCTTCTCACTTAACCTCCAAAGAATATGCCCCCAAAGGGTCCCAACCGCTTGCTTTTTATAGGCTGGTCAAGAGAAGTTGGACCCAGAGGATATAATTAGGAAAAATGGAAACTGATGGCAATGACTGCAAATTTGTTGACTACAAATGACTACTCTCTCAGCAGCTCTGGGGCCCCAAGAAGGAGCTGGTTGGGTAAATCTGAGCTGTGGGGCCCTGGCCCGTAGGGCCATCCACCGATCCATTTCAGCAGATCACAGTGGCTCCTGAAAGGTGGTCCAAAAGAACAGCAAGTGCAGGGTTACAGGGGAATAGAATGGAAAAAGATATGGCAGGAGGGCAGCATGCAGCCTTGGGGAGAGTGGAAAGACATAGGGGATGCTAATGTCTGAAAGCCAGTCCCCAGTTCCCATTAGTGGGTTTGTGGGGAAGAGAGCTCACTTAGCGTTAGCTGGGAGAACCTTTTACTTCTCTCAAATGATAGAAGAATCTTGAACTGTGAGTTAGATCTTAGTCTTGAATCTGCCCTGTGTAGCTTTGAACACATCCCTTTTCCTCTCTGAACTCACATTCCTTATATGTACAATGGAGACGATGGTATCTGCCTCTCAGAATTCTTTCAAGAACTAATGAAGTGATTGATGTGAAAGCTTTTTTTTTTTTTGGCTGCACTGTGAGGCATGCGGAATCTTAGTTCCCTGACCACAGATCCAACCCACGCCCCATAGAGTGGAAGCGCATAGTCCTAACCACTGGACCGCCAGGGAAGTTCCTGTGAAAGCTTTTTTTTTGTGGGCACTAAACCACCCCACACATGAGATGATGATAAGTTTTGCCTGTTGCTTCCCCCCGCAGATCCAGCCATCAAGTCTCTGTGGCAACACAGGGCCTAGGCTTAGCCATGCCAGAGGGTGGGTTCTGCTGACCTTGCCTCAGGAGGCCCAGGCCAAATGATCTGGAACTCCAACAGCTCTCCAAACCAGTGTTTCTCAGACTTTAAGACCAGCTGGAGAGCTTGTTAAAACTCGGATTTTGGGGCCCTACGCGCGGAGTTTCCGATTTAGTAGGTCTAGGGTGGGGCCTGATAATTTGCATTTCTAACAAGTTCCCGGGTGATGCTGATGCTGCTGTCCTGAGGATCGCGCTTTGGGGACCACTTCTTTAAACTGAAAGTCCATCAGTTTTCCTTCATCTGGCAGGCACAAGGATGGCTTCCACTGCCCTCTGCTGGCCAGACTATTAAATTTAGCTGTAATGTTTCCAGAGCAACTGAAAAGTACAAAGTATAGGTTGGAAGGAAATATCTAGTACTTCTCTGAGAACCAAACCAGCCTAAAAACAGCAATCATAATTGTTTGTTGCTTCAGAGTATACTTTAAAAAGTATTCACAGGAATTATCTTAGTTGATCCTTGCAACAATCCTGTGAAGTTGCAAGGATCTGGCATTTTCATTTTACAAATGAGGAAAACAAGCCCATCGTCAGATCAGTAATGACAGACCCCCTGACAGAGGGAACTTGTTAAAAGTAGGATTTATTCACCATCCAACTAAGAAAAGTAGAGGTTTGTCCTCATGAAGGCCAAAGAGAAGGGAATGGGGAGGAGGAGGATGAATAGCAGATGTATCACATGCAAGAGAGCTACTTGATTCCACAAGCCTGGGAAAGCCTGCAAGGCCGAATGGCTGGATCCTTTCTCCAGCTGGGCTACATGGAGCTGACTCTTTGTCCTGGGCACCCTTTATCTCGATTTCCTGTTTCAGCAGTCAGACTTCAATGTCCACAGAATCACCTAGGGAGCTTGTTACAAGTGAAGGACTCAGGGGCCCACCACCATGGTTCTGCTTCAGTACCTAAGGATCTGCATTTTAAGATGTACCTCTCCCCCAGGAATCCCGGTGCAGGAGGTGCAGGGTCCACACTTTGGGAACTACTAGTTCTTGCAAAAAGATCTCTTGACAGCCCATCACCAGCAAAGAACAATTATTTGCCTGTGACAGTATTCCTTTCCAGCCCCTCTTAGGTTTCTCTGCTTTCCTCCCCCATAATATCCTATTGGATGATAGCCAGTGCTAAGATTCAACCTCCAACTCCTTTATTTACCCTCTCCAAGCCTCAGTTTTCTCAAATGAGGTAATACCTACCTCACTGGGCTGCAGTGAGGATTAAATGAGAAGGTATCTTATGCATAGTTCCTGACATTCAAAAAGTGTCCAATAAACATGAGTTCATGGATCTTGCCTTCCGATTTCTAGCTCCTCAAAAACTATCAGTGGCTAATCTGGCCTCTTTTGTATTCCTACAGGTTTTTAAACGACGGTCCTGAGGAGGACCAGGGGATAATCAAGGTGATGACTTCCCCCAGACTCATTCCCCTGTGGAAGGATTTTAAATACCTTATAAATGACATGATACATAAAAGCAAGGTAATGTATATGTAGAACATAAACATATTATTGGCCTCTATCTATCTTAAGAGTTATGAGCACTTCAGAGGAGCATAGATCCTCTATGCAGGAAGTAGGCAAGGTAGATGATAAAGACAACTGTCCCCTTAGTAGAAAGTGGGCCATCAACTTCCAAATGAGTCTAGAGACCTCTTGCAAGGACATTTTGATGGTGAGAGGTTAACACTTTGAAGCATTTCAGAAGAACCAACCCTCTGGGAAGAGAGATTTTTCTAAAAGAGAATGGAGAAGGCACCAGAGAGAATAGCTGCCAACCTCAGTTTTGCTATGGCTGGCTCTGTGTAAAAGGATCCCAGGTGCATGTTTCATAGCACATGCTCTATCACAGTGGGATAATACACACACACACACACACAAACACATATTTATAGTGTGTGTGTGTCTATATATATATATATAAAATGTGTGTATATATATATATAATGTATATATATAAAATGTGTGTATATATATGTGTGTGTGTATGTGTATATATACACACACACACACACACATATATATATATATATATATATGTGTGTGTGTGTGTGTGTATATATATATGTACACACACATAAAAAGTCTTCCTCTGTCAAACTTAAAGGCCAGAAAGGTGTCCTAAAAGTCTTACTTAGTGCAGTTTTAGGCTTTAATAAAGCTGCACTGACTTTTGGGATACTGTGTTACTTTACATGTGGGCATACGGCAGTGCACTTGCCTTTGTAATCTGGTAAATGTGTCTTTTATGACATATGTACCTTTTAGACAGGAGGGAGAATGTTAGAGGACATGTTGGGAAGAACATCAGTTTTCCCCTGTGCTCACACCATAAAATTTGCCCATATAGGCCCTATAGCGGTTTGGTTCGCTTTTGTGTTGGGGGTTTTGTTACATGCTTGTGAAGTATAGTGTCCCACAGGTGATAAATTGTTCATGTGTGGGAGTCACAGGAGTGATCCTTGGGGCTGAGGCGTAACTTTGAGAACTGCTTCAATTGTGACTTGCATGAGAATGTATTTAGTGCATATGTGTTCCTGGTCTCTTAGTTTATGCCATGCCTCTCCCCAGCAAACTCTAGATGACCCAAAGACTGATGTAGTTGTGTTGAGTGACCGGTCCCAGATCCTGTTCAAAGAGTCTCGCCATCCTCAAAATATGCCACTTATATGCTATTACTTCAGTGATGCCCACTTCTTTGCTTCCCTCTCGTGGGTGACAACAAGCACAAAAGAAATACAGGTAAAACTACCCAGCCTTTCTTCTTAGCCCATTCTACAGGGGCCATGCCCACGTAAGTTCTGACCCTAGATTAACCCAGGAAGATATACCCGTTGAATGAAAGTGACCTGGATCCAGGATTCCCCGTTCATCCTTTCTCCAATTACAGTCTCTGTGTTGGACAGATTTTATGGTTCTCCTAAAGTAGGCCAAGGTTAGGGAAAGAGTCCTAGGTTTCCTGCTTCTACAATATTTCCAACTCCCAAAACCAGGGGGTAAAATCACTCTAGAGTCTTCCAGTTTCTCCTTAGCAAGAGAAAAATAGCTGAATATTCTGCCCTTTCTTCTTCTACTATCTTTTCTAGGCAGTTCCCATCTTTTTCCCTTCTAGGCTGTGGTATGGATGAAGAGCAAAACTGAGGACATGGTGGAGAAGAGAACATTCTCCATGACCGAACGACTGCCGCCCATCCAGTCCATGGTTCACACAGGTTCCTTTCATATCCTCGTGGTCTACTGTGGTGACCTGCTCCTGCGGCTCTTTGGGGACCACTTTCAGTCATTCAAACCCCTGGGTATAGTGCCCTGCCGCTTCAACATCAACTGCCTCTGCTATGACCCAGAAATGAAGATGCTTCTGTCGGGAATCCTGGGGGCAGTGGTCACCTGGATCATGGAGCGGAGTGGCAAGGGTCTCCAAATAGCCCACATGGTTTCCATGCCTGGTGATGAGCTAGTCCACAACATCATGTTGAACGGCCCCAATGGCTCCCTTGTAGCCCTGTGTGAGACTGTGGTGAGGGTCCTTGAGCGCCAGGGCCACGGCCGGCTGGCAGAGGTGAAGAGGTTCCCTTCCACCACCAGTGGCTCCTCAATCACCTGCTGCTTCACCTGTTCTGAGCAGCGCTTTCTCTATGCTGGAAACAAGACTGGGGAAATCCACGTGTGGAGCCTCAATCAGGGCCACGCACTCCACAGTTTCAAGGCCCATTTCTCATCGGTGATATGTATCCGCAGCCGGCCAGAAGCCCACACCCTGCTAACAGCCGGCCAAGAAGGCTTAATCAAGGAGTGGAACCTGACTTCAGGGAGTCTACTGCGGCAGCTAGAACTTGGCGAGGAACTGTATCAACTCCAGTTTATTGATAGCACTACTTTCTTCTGCCAGACTACCCATTCTTTCTCCTTGCGCAGTCTGCCCTGCTTCTATAACCTCTTCAATGTCTGTGGCTCTGCTCCCCAGCAGATACGTCGGGTCCGCTGTGGCAATAACTGGTTCCGGATCCTGTGCACTACTGAGGATGGCTTGTTGCGCTTTGTGTCCCCACTAACAGGGAATCTTCTGGTTATCACCTGGCCCTTCTCAATCCTGGACAAGGCTGTGGATTGGGCCTATGACCCAGATAAAGAGGAGCTCTTTGTAGCAACAGGCAGCTCAGATGTGCTGGTATTTGACACAACCCGCTGCCCTTGCCCAGCCAAGTATCTTATATGCACCTCACCAGATTCTCAGGACATGGTACAATGCCTGGCTTATGGGCATTTCCACCTGGGTCGGGGTCTAGAAGGACTAATGTTCTCTGGACACCAGAGTGGTGTGATCAGAGTGCTTTCCCAGCACAGCTGTGCCCAAATAGAGAAATTCATGCACTTTGGGGCTGTATTAGCACTCTCTACACTGCCTGGAGGGCTTCCTGGTTGCCGAGAAAACTCTTTGCTCTGTTCCTATGGAATGGATGACTATGTACACCTATCAGAAGCTGTGCTTGAAGGGGTGAGAGTGCAGCTGCAGCCCCTCGCCAGCATTCTCAGCAGCTGTCAGCTAACACACTTGATACTCTTGCCCAAGTCTGTGGGTGCCATCACGGAGACTAACTGCCTGCGTCTCTGGAAGTTCCATGACTTTCTGTCCTCTGGGTCACAGGAAGGCTCAACGTTCATAGAGACGTTGCCTCTGCACCAGTGTACCATCACATCTTTTGATGTCTGCCTATCCTTGAGTCTTTTTGTCACGGGTGGCAGTGATGGCTCTGTCCGGATCTGGAACTTCCATGGTAGACTCATAGCCATGCTGGACTCATCATTGCACTTTGGCCCACTCTGCTTTGCAAATGACCGGGGTGACCTGCTTGTCACTTTCAACCAGAGTCTTTATCTGGTGTCCTGTTTAAAACTGCTTCCCTCAGCCCTGCTGGCTCACCTTTCCCTTATGGGTATGACAGATGAAGTGCTAGAAGTTCCTAAGCCTTTCATACCAAGCTTCTTCTTCTCCTTTGAGACCATGTTTGTGCCCAAGTATATCTACTTTGGACAAGGGCAACAGCAATTAGTGGGTCTGGAGAACCTTGTCAATAATCGGGCCATCGCCTTTGATCATAATGTGCCACACGTCATAGAAGAAGATGAGCAAGGGAGCCCTGTGTTACTGTCTTCCTTCAGACACGAGTCCTTGTATAAGGAAGCTGATTGGACGCAGGTGAAAAAACCTCCTCATTCCCATTATGTGCTTCCTCCCCAGCTACAGCTGACTACCTGGGATGGGCTCAACCCTTACCAGATACTGCGATACTACTTTGGTCATGGGCAGAAATGGCTCTTGGCTCCTGATTGCTACATCCCTAACTCAGTGATTCGTGCCCGTCTTTGGCCACAGGGCAGCCCGATATACCTACAGTGCAACCTGCACTCACCCATGCGGGAACTGGAATGGGACAAGTCTCAACAATTCTTCTTCTGGCACGGTAGGGTAAGAGCTATAAGTGATGTAGGAGAATATGCACGTGAAAAGGAGGATGAAGACTTCCTTGAAATAAGAGCGTCAAAGGATATAACTTACAGTGTCCTTACAGACTCAGCAAACTGCAGTTGGCTGGGAAGAAAGATGAGTGAAATAGCTATCAATAGCCTGATAGAGACAATTCTCAGTATTATGATCTATGCTTCTCCACTGAAGTACCAGTGCTGTATTGGTGCACTAGGGCAAATCTTTGCCTCTTACCAGGTGTCTCCACTCCTGCGCACTGAAACAGCCCATCGTCTGTTGGATGATACAACACATTACAATCCACTGATCCGAGAGCTAGCCTGGGAAGGGCTGAAGCGTCTAGGAATGATTACGCATCTCTTTGCCGTGCCTCTGGCCCAAAGACTAATGGACAAAGATGAAAGAGTGAGGAATAAGGCCCTGAGCCTCATGGCTGAGACTGGAATCCACTCTAAGACCTCACTCTTAAACTTGATCCACAACCAAGATACTTTCCGGGAGATGCAGTAAGTTCTTTGTGCCTTCCTCAGTTCTTTACTAGCTTCTGATTTTCTTCTTCCCCTTTCCCATTTTTCCCTTCTCTGTCTTCACTGTCTCTTCATCTCTGTTCATTAGCTCTTCCTGTCCTTTATCCTTGTTCATAGTCTTTTTCCATTCCTAGACTATCCTGATGGTCCCCTAACTGCTCACTCCTTTCTCCATTTCTTCTCCTATTCCTGTTTGTCCCCTACCTCTTCAAGTGCCCCTTTTCACCCTCTTCTCCTACCCTTGAAGGCCCCATACAGGTCACGCCATGCATTACCATCTTGGCTTCCTAGACTTTTTCTTTCTTCTTCGCCATTCTTTACCTCTACGTACGCTGTCTCTGTTGGTCATGTTGTCAAGTCCCTTGCCTGTTACATAGCAGTTCTTTCCTTCTCATTCTCCCTCTTGTCCCTGATTCAGCATGGTCCTTCCTCTCCTTTGACTTTCATAGGCAGGAAATGATTGGGGAAGAAACCCTGGACCAGCTGCTGGGAATGCGGGCCACAGATCTCCAAATCCTTCATTCCCAAGTGGAGCAGCGATTGAATGAAAACCTGATCCTATCACTGGGTGATGAAAAGCCTACTTTTTCTTTAGATGTCTCAGGGGCTTCTGAACTTACCGCCCTTTCCAACCAACTTGATACAGCTCCTGAAGAACCTGAAGTTGCCTACAAGCCCAGCAAAGGCCAAAGACGGGGCCGAGTAGGAGGCAGAAAGCATAGTATGTATGGGGTGATCTGGTTAATGCCTCAGGGTCCCCAAGAGGCAGGGTAGTTAAGGATAACGTGGGTCAAGAAGTATCAGATAGGAACAGAGGTAAGTGGAAAGATCCTTTCACAGAAAAGAACCTTCCTAGGAAGAATCCACCCAAATTCAGAGAGACTCCAAAACCTATCTCTGTAAGACTTGAC
The DNA here is from genome assembly GCF_028564815.1 of Eubalaena glacialis. Lineage (NCBI taxonomy): Eukaryota > Metazoa > Chordata > Mammalia > Artiodactyla > Balaenidae > Eubalaena > Eubalaena glacialis. The sequence continues at coordinate 55,331,083 of NC_083733.1, read as the reverse complement.
AGAGGTGGGGGGTGGGGGGGAGGGAGGAGGGAAGGCACTGGGAATAAAGCAAGGAGAATGCCTTTTTTTAAAAAAAGGCCTCAGCCCCCTCTGTTGCTACATCTGTTATGGCAGTTCCTCTTAGCTCATACCAGATTTTGGGAAGGGCTTCATTTAAGCCTCCCATGCTTCCCTTATCTACATCTCCTGATTCTCCCTATAGCCCGAAAATTTTTGCGGAGCCTCAAGAAGATGAAAGAGACTGGCACAGAGCCAGGTCCCTTAGAGGGTGAAGATGATCAGAGTGAAGCTGCACCAACTGAGGGGGAGGAGTGTAGGTCTTCAACCTCCAGTATACTAAAGATTTCAAAAGATGATGAACAAGAGCCTCCAGGGGTAGATGCCTCAAAGGATCATGTTGCATTGACCCTGAAGATGCTGAGGAAGATACGTGACAAAAGAGGCAGGAAAGCAACACTTCAGAAACCCAAAAAGAGGCGCAAGAGGAAGACAATAGACGCTGAAGTTACAGTTGAGGACCCTCCATATCCTATAAGGAAAGAATCAGTTGTGAAGCTGGTGAAAGTCAGAGGGCGGGGTGCCTCTGGAGCTCCTGGCCACAGTACTACCCCTGGAGATGGCTCATCATGGCGGGACGATCTATGTCGTCTTATGACCCTGAGGATATCTGGTTCCCAGACAAAAATGTCAGAAGCTCTAAACACTGAGCTAGTGACCATGGCTCAGGAGGTGCTGGCAGATCGACAGCCCAGCTGGGAGCTCTTTCAGGAGATCTGTCCCCTGTTGAAGAAAGAAAGTAAGGAACTGCTTGAGGACCTTGACTGGGATGTAGCCTGGCCAGAGGAGAAACCAGTTTTTCCTCAGGGAGGAGCAATTAGAGAGGACATGGTGATCAGAGACAAGGAAGAGGAGACAAAAGAGGAGCAAGAGCGAAAGAAAGAAAGGGATGTGCAGGACTTGCGGGAAACCCAGGTGATTCCCAAAAAAGGCAAGAAAGAGAAAGTTGCTTTTTTAGAACCAGACGTAACCAAGGGAAAACGAATATCAAAGAAAGAAGAGAAGAAACCCTCTAAGAAGCCCTCTAAGCAGGAGGGGAAAGCAGTCCAGCAGGAAATAAAAGTGGATAAAAAAGAGAGGAAAAAAACCAAAGAAGAGGAGAGGGACGTGAGTCAGGAAGTGGGGGAAAAGGCCAAATTAGAGGAGAAAGTGGTTGAGCAAGAAGGAAGACCAGTTAAGGAAGAGACAAAGCTGTCTTGGCAGGAGTGGAAGAAGTCCCGGGATCAGTGGAAACAGGCCTACAGTGAGACGAGGATATCCTGGGATGAATGGAAGAAAGCCTGGGAAAGCAGGCATCTTCAGGAAGAGGAGAAGCTCCATGAGGAGGAAGAAAAGCTGTTCCCAGATGAGGAAGAGCTGGAGAGGGACAAGAGGAAGCAGACGTGGGATGAATGGTCACAGATCTGGGAAAAGATGGCAGCCAGGGCCAGGGAGCAATTGTTGGAGGATGAGGAGGAAGTGACCCTGGAGGAAGAATTGTCTCAGGAGTGGGAAGGAGAAGAAGAAGCAGCAGCAGCAGAAGAAGGAGAAGAGCTGATGACAGAAGAGCAGAGACAGATCCACCAAGAATATGAACAGGCACAGGTTGAGAGGAAACGGGCCCAAGTTGAAATAAAACGAGCCCAAGAAAAGAGGAAGCTGGCACAAGAAGTAGAGAAGCTAGCACAGGAAGAGAGAAAACTGGCTCAGGAAGAGAGAAAAATGGCCAGAGACTATGAGAAACTGGCCCAGAAGGACAGGAAAATGGTGCAGGCAGAGAGGAAGTTTATCCAGAATGAGGAAAAACTAGCCCAAAGAGAGGAGATGCTAACCCAGGAAGCAGAGAAATTGGCCCAGCGAAGGAAGAAACTGGCCATGAGATTGGAGAAACTGGCTCAAGAAGACGAGAAAATAGCAAAGAAAGGAGGGAAGCTAGCTGAGGTAAAAAAGATATTGGTCCAGAAACTGGAAAAACTGGCCCAGAAGGAGCAAGATCTAGCATGGCAAGAAAAGGAACTAGCCCAGGAATCGGAGGAGCTGGCATGGGAAGAGGAGGAACTGAATCAGGAAGAGGAGGAACTGGTCAATGAAGAGGAGAGACTGGATCAGGAGGAGACGACACTGGCCTCTCAAGAGGAGAAACTGAATGTGGAAGAGAAAGAAGTGGTCCAGGAAGAAGAACTGCTGATCCAGGAAGAGGAGAAACTGGTCCAGGACAAGGGAAAACTGCCTGAGGAAAAGGAAAGACTTGTCCAGAAAAGGGAGCAATTGATGGAGAATAAGCAAAAGTTGGCCCAGGAAGAAGAGCTGCTGATCCAGGAAGAGAAGAAACTGGCCCAGGACAATGTAAAATTTCCTGAAGAAGAGGAAAGACTTGGCCAGAAAAGGGAGCAACTGATGGAGAATAAGCAGAAATTGGCCCAAGAAGAAGAGCTACTGATCCAGGATGAGAAGAAACTGACCCAGGACATGGAAACACTGCCTGGGGAGGAGGCAAGACTTGTCCAGAAAAGGGAGCAACTGATAAAGAATAAGCAAAAACTGGCCCAGGAAAGGAATAAATTGGTCCAGAATAAGGAAGAACTCCCCAAAACCAAGGAGATAGTAGCCTGGAGGCAGAAGACTCTGGCTCAGGAGGAGAATCTAGCTCAGGAGAAGGTGAAACTGGCTCAGAGGAAAGAAAACTTAATCCAGCTCAAAGAAAGCCTCACCCAGAAGAGAAAGAAATCAGACCAAGGAAAGGAGAACCTGGACATGTACAAGAAGAGACTGGTTCAGATAGAGAAGAAGCTGATGGAGGAAAAGGAGAAACTTTTCCAGAGAAAGGAGAAATTGGCTGCTATAGAGGAAAAACTGACCCAATTAGAGGAAAGCCTGGCTGAGAAACAGCACCAAGTAGCCCAGGACAAAATGAAATTAGCTATGGAAAAGAGGATGATATTCCAAGGACTGAAACAGCTCAGAGGTGACTGGTCTATTACTAAGGAAGAAAAGGCATTGGGCATGGAAATAAAGAAAGTGGCCTGGGAGAAGGTGAGACTGGCTGAGGGAAAGGAAACTGTCTTTAAAAAAGAGACTCAAGAAACTTCAAGACAGGGAAGACCAACTAAGGATGAACTAGAACTAATTAAGAGGAAATTGTCACTAGAGGAAAAGATACTGGTCTATGAAGATAGGATACTGGCCACAGAGCAAACAGACATTACCAAAGGAAAACTGGAGTTTACTAGAGGAGGGAGAGTATGTGCCCAGGAAGAAAGGAAGCTAGCCAAATTAATAAGGAAGTTGGCTAAAGAAAGCAAGGGCATTTCCAAGGAACCATTAAAAGTAAGCAGCAAAATCTTAAAGAGACTTCAAGGCCTTATCAAAAAAGAAAGGAAACTAACCCAGCAAGAAATAGAGATGACAAAGTTAAAGAGGTCATTCCTTACTAAGGAAAAGGAATTGAACAAGGTACAGAACGAACTTGATGCCAAGGAGTGGGATTTTTCTGAGGAACAACCAGAAATTGCCACAGGTGAGAAGAAACTGGCTAAGAGGCAGAGAAAACTGGCCAAGGAAATGAGAAGACTGATAAAGAAAGAGAAAAAGATGACTGAGGAAGAAAGCAGATTGGCCAGGCAACAGAGAGAAGTCATACAGGAAGAAGAGGAGGATGAAATAACGGAAGAAGAAGAGGCAAAGCCATTCCTTAAACAAAGGTCAAGAAAGAGAAAAAAGCTAAAGAGAGTTGATTTGCAACAGGAAGAGTTTCTCAGTCAAGAGGATGAGGTGAAAAGTGTGAAAAGTGAAGAGAGCTTTTCTGAAGAAGTGGAAAGCTTGTTAGATGAAATAGAGCGAGAGAGTTTGTCTGAGGAGGAGGAAGAAGAGGAGGAGGAGGAGGAAGAGGAGGAAATGGAAGAGGAGGAGGAGGAGGAAGAGGAAGGGAAGGAGAAGAAGAAGAAAAAGAAAAAGGAGAAGAAGGTGCAGGAGGAGGAAGAGGAGGAGGAGGAAGTGTTTGAGAAGGAGGAAAGCATGAGTGAGGAAGAGATGGAACATTTGAGTGAGAAAGAGGGGGAGGAAGAGGAGAGAAGCTCATTGGAAGAAGAGGTAGACAAGAAGAAAGAGATCTTTAAAAAAGAAAAACTATTTAAGTTACCAGGAGAAAGAAAAAAGGACTTAAAAGGAAGAGAAGCAGTCCCTTCTATTGAGAAAAGAATCCCCAAGGTCAAAGGCAGTGCTATAAAACTTGAAGTTCTGAAAAGCCCTTCCAAGCAACTGATCTCAGTAGTTCTGGGGAGGGAAGAGAAGGTACCAGTGCCAGCGTCAACTAAACAAATATCCTGGGAAGATAAGGCCACAGTACTTGAGACGTCCAGGGTATTCCCAGGGATAGGGTTTATGGATAAACAAGAAGAACTGTTGAAGAAATATAAGCCCATACCTCTACAAGTTTTGGATACAGTTTTGGAGTCCCAAGAGCCTGACTTAAAGACCCCATATTTATCCCACATATTGAAGAAGACCATGGAAGCTCATAAACTCCAAGGCAAACAACTAGGGGCCAAGTGGCAGTGGCTTCTGCAGCGTCATCCATCTCTGAAGGGACAGACTGAGGTACAATTACCTGTGTCCAAAATCCTGGCTGAGGAAATATATGCAGACGTCAGCCTCTCAGATGTAGAGTGGATCCACCATGTCCTAGAACAGATGGAGGCAGGAGAACAGCTTTCCAGGGCTAGTTTCCACAGATTGTGCCAGCTTCTCAAAGACCTCACTGCAAAGGAAAACTTAGAGTGGATGCATCTGGCCAAACTTGAAGCCATTGTGTACCGTCACAAGCAGAACCTGGAATCACGAAGCACAAGTATCTCAAAACCCAGTAAGGAGCCCATGGGTCCAAAATACTTGAAAGTGATCCCTCCTATAAACGGAAAGGAAAAGGAAAGCTGGCTAAAACCTTTGGCTGTATCCACACCAAAGTCCCCATTAGCTACCAAAATGATTCCAGACCTGAAGGCTATAAATTGGCATCTTCTAGGAGAGCCTTACAAGAGTGCGCGGGCAGAGCAGATATCCACTGCTCGCAAGGAGATGGAGATGCAACACCATTATCCTCCACCAAGAGACATTTTCACAGGTGCCCTTGACCCTGTGGAAAAACAAACCCTAGCACTGATGTTTCAAAAGGACTTCTGGGCTTTTAAGGATAAGGGCAGGTTTGCCAAATTGCCCAAGTTGGAAAAGAAGGCACAGCCCATCTCTAAAAAAAAGGACAAGGTGCCTCTATGGGAGACATTTGTGGCATTGTACCATGTTTTGCGGATGTTGCAGGAGCGATACGCGAAAGACAGTGCTGCTTGGATGGAACAGTTCTACCGTCTCATGGACCTGTACCAACTTAAGTCCCCCCGAATCCAGAGGCTACTACAGGAACTGTTACTGAGAGGGGAACCTCAATCCCAAGAGATCATTTACAAAGAGGCCCTAAAGGCCATGGAGCTAGTTCCTGGGGAGCGGTTGTTCTACCACCTGTTCTGTGGTGGCTCTCACACCCCTAAAGGTCCTCTGGAGTTCCAGGAGGTGGTTCCCCTCCCAGGGAAGAACAATGTACGTACCATGCTCCCTATGGGCATTGCCCAGTATGGGATCCTAGAACTTGCCTGGAAGAGCCTGCCGCAAGCTGATTTACACCTCACCAAGGAATTGCCCTACATCGTTGCTCCTACCCCCTAATTTGGGACTGAAGGGGCAGGACTTTTCATTCCCACCTGGAGAAAGGCCTTGTCACCAGAATCTAGACCTTTATCCCTAGGGCCCACACAGAGGTACAGCCATGCCAAAGTTCTTTCCCTATCCAGTTCCAGAAACCAGCTTTTATATGTGGAATAAAGAGGAGATTCTCATTTATAACAAGCACTGTGATGTTTCCCTTTTCCTCAAATGTTGCTTCTCCAGAAAGGTAGCCAGGGAGACCAGATACTCACATACTCTTGAGAGTGGGAAGACTTCCCCAAAGCCAGTGGTGCTCACTCACCCTCTGGAGGCATTCAGGCAGAAGAGTCTGTCCTTGTCCTCTTCCTTCCTTGCCCCTCACCATTCTCCCCTAAAGACCATAGGAAGGAAAGCACCTGGCACAAAAATGTACTTTTGGCATTAATATAAGAGGCCTTGATATAATGGAAATAAAATGGATTTTAGAATCAGAAGACCCAGTATTTTGCCCCTTGGTTTTTGGGGGTACACAGTGGAGGCAGACTCTTTCCCTGACCATAGCTCTGCATGCTGATGACTTGAGTACCAAACAGCAGGTATGGTGGGTGTTGAGGAGATCCTCAGAGAACAGGAAAAACTTCAACAAGTTCTAGCCAGTACCACCTGGTGACCTCATTACTGGATGGCATTAAGAGATGAGGCCATTTGAGGTTAAAGCAGGAAGAAAAGGAGGGAAGCCTATATCTTCCACTTCCTTTGCCAACCTGGACATGGGTTTTGGGTAGGATGATAGAATGAGAATTTGAAAGATTAGGTGTAAGCTCAAATAGGCCCCCAACTATCTAGGGACTTATGATCGTTCCCTCTAGCAATATAGGAGACAACAGTTAAAGGGAAAGAGGTAGTAAAGTGGAGGAAGTTGTCACTGCCAGTAATGCTGTTCCTCCCCGATCTCCCCTCCCCACTATAGAGACTTCAAAACTGCCTCTTTCCAGGTAAGCTGAGCCAACAGATTTTAGCAAGTAGCCCATCTATGCCATTTGCCACCCTCCATCCCAACCTCTCCTTTATTATTCTACTCCCTCCACCTGAGTTTGCTTTTGTGGGGAAGCCAGGAATAGAGAGCAAGAGAACATTTTGAGAAGTTGGATTCACCTTGAAGGCCAAGGGTAATGATAGCCCTGAGTGTGTAGTTGGGCTCTTCCATGTCAGACTACATATCAGGCCACATGGAGTATATGAAAGCTGTGGGCTGGGGACAGGGAGCCTCAAAAAGGATGATTGACCCAGCAGCCAGGCAAGGCAGCAGAAGTAAGGATGGTCCAGCTGGCTCTGCAGTCTTGACCTGAATCATTTCTCCTTTTTGGCCTCTGTTTACTTGTCTGTGTCAAAAAGAGGATAATGAACATATTACAAATATAAGGCACGGCAGAGGGGACATCACTACAGACCCTACACACATTAAAAGGATGAAGACTAATATGAACAAATCTAGGGCCATAAATTTGACAACACAAATGAAAAGGACAAATTCCTTGAAAGATCCAGAAAGGGAATAGTAATACCAACAAATTCATTTTGCAGGATATCAGTGGGTCCTCTGGTCAACAAACAAACAAACAAAACACAGTGACGAAAAATAGTCTTAACTGTTGTCCCAGGGTCAGGAAGTCTATGGATGGCTCTTCAGGGAGCCTCAAAACCTAGGTACCAGCTACAACAACCTAGATATTCTTTTGCCTTTGCCAGAATTGCAGAGACTAGGGCTTGTTTGTATTTTCTCTTTATTATGAAAAATTTCAATCACTAAAGTAGAAGAGAGTATTATAATGAACCCCCAGATCCCCAGATCCCCTTCATTTAATTGTAAACATCTTGCAAAAATTGCTTCATCTGGGACTTCCCTGGTGGTGCAGTGGTTAAGAATCCATCTGCCAATGCAGGGGACACAGGTTCCATCCCTGGTCTGGGAAGATCCCACATGCTGCAGGGCAACTAAGCCCGTGCACCACAACTACTGAGCCTGCTCTCTAGAGCCCGCGTGCCACAACTACTGAGCCCACATGCTACAACTACTGAAGCCCATGCGCCTAGAGCTCATGCTCCGCAACAAGAGAAGCCACCGCAACGAGAAGCCTGCGCACCGCAACGAAGAGCAGACCCTGCTCGCCGCAACTAGGGAGAGCCCGCGCGCAGCAACAAAGACCCAATGCAGCCAAAAATAAATAAATAAATTTAATTTTAAAAAATTGCTTCATCTAATTTTTCCTTTGTTGAAGTATTTTAAAATAAATCCCAGACATCATGATATTCCAACCCTAAATACTTTGATACTCATCTCTAAAAAATAAAATTTTCTTATATAATAATTTTCACATCTAACAAAATTAATAATAATTCCTTAATATTATCCAATGCTCTATGCAGATTTTCCTGGTTGTCCCCAAAAATGTCCTTTTATGCTTAATTTGTTTGACAGAATTTAAACAAGGTCTACACACTGGATTTTATTGTTATGCTTCCTAAGACTCTTTTTCTTTTTTTTTCTTTTTGGATGCACCGTGCGGCACGTGGGATCTTAATTCCCTGACCAGGGATCGAACCCACACCCCCTGCAGTGGAAGTTTGGAGTCTTAACCACTGGACCGCTAGGGAAGTCCCCCTAAGACTATTTTAATCTTAAATATTTATACTCCCCTCTCTCCAGTTTTTCACAGTTTTTTCATTCAGTTTCTTTGTTGAAGACACTGAATCAATTATCCTGTAGATTTCTCCCATGTAGTTTTCTGATTGAGCAGAGTTTTGCTAAATGAGATCTGGATGTGCTTCAAGGGTATGAAACTCCTGAAATTAGATAAAAAGAATTGTTCGTATGTGCTAGGTATTCCCCCACCCACTGCCTTGGAGAGGAAGCATGCTTCCAAGTTTGTTCTTCTTTGGGTACTCTCTCTCAGTTCTAGGGTACCATATAGATTTTTCTTATATCTTATAATGGCTTTGGGGCCATTTTAAAGCCTTTGACTTTTACTCTGCATTTGATGGAAACCATAGGAGGGTTCTGAGCAGATGAGTGATAAAAATCTAATTTACAGGGAATTCCCTGGCGGTCCAGTGGTTAGGACTCTGCACTTTCACTGCCGAGGGCGTGGGTTTGATCCCTGGTCGGGAAACTAACACCCCACAAGCCTGGTGCAGCTCGGCCAAAAAAAACCTAATTTACATATTCAAAAAGCACCCTGATGGCTGTGTGGAGAATAGACTGTGGTAAGGGAGTCAGAGATTGGGGGCAGGAATGCAAGCAGGGAGATGAATGAGGAGGTTACTACAATAATTCAGAGGAAAGAAGGTAGTGGACTTGAACAGAGGAGAGGAGAACAGAGGCAGTAGAAGTGAGGAGTATTGGGCAGTTCTGGACCTATTTGGAGGTAAAGCCATCGGGGTTTGCTGATAGATTGGATGTGAATGTGACAGAAAGGAGTCAAAGATAACTCCAAGGTTTTTGGCTTGACCAGGTGGAAAGCTGGAGGCACCATCAAGTTAGTTGGGGAAGATTAACAAGGGAGTTGGTACTAGGAGGAAGATTAGGCGTTCATGAGATCAGTTTTGGACAAATTGAGATTGAGGTGCCTATTAAACATTTAAGAGAAGATGTCTAGTAGGCAATTGGATATGTAAGTCTGGAGTTCAGGAGACAGGTTCATACTGGAGTCATAAATTTGGCAATCACTGGTATATACATGATACTTAAAGCCAAGAGACTGGATGAGATGACCAAGGGAGTGGATGTGGATAAGAAAGAGGAACAAGGATTGTAGCATGAGAAGCTCTAACATTAAGAGGTCAGGGAGAGGTCAGCATAGGAAACTGAGGAGCACTAATGGGTAGAAGGAAAATCAAGAAACCTATGGTGTCACAGAAACTAAGTGAAGAAAGCATGCCAAGGAGGAGGGAATGATCAATTGTGTCAAGTGCTGCTAACAGGTCAAGCAGAAAATAATTGAAAGTCAACCATTAGATGCAGCAAGATGAAGATTATTAGTAACCCTGACCAGAGCAGTTTTGGTAAAGTGATGGGTGCAAAAGTCTGATTAGACTGCTTTCAGAAGAGAACGCAAGAAAAGAAATTGGAAGCAGGAAATATAGATAATATTTTCTAGGAGTTTTGTTAGAAATGGGACAGTAGTTGATGAGAGAAGGGAAATAAATAAAAGCTGTGTGAGTGTTGTTTGTTTTCAAGGTGAGGGGATTGCTGGAGTCAAGAACTTGATAAATAGGGAATTCCCTGGCTGTCCAGTGGTTAGGACTCCGCACTTGCATTGCTGGCCGCAGTTCAATCCTTGGTGGAGGAACTAAGATCCCGCAAGCCACACAGCCAAAAAAAAAAAAAAAAAAAGAACTTGATAAACAAAAGACGGTGAGATCTAGTGCCCAAGTGGAGGGACTAGAGTTAGATAAAAATATAGTTAGTTCAGCTGTGGGATGAGAGTGAAAGGAGCGTACATACATGGGCAAAGATGTAGATTGGTAGGTAGGTTGGTGAGTCTGTGTAGATTCTCTTCTGACAACTTCCATTTTCTCAGTGAAGTGAGAAGCAGGGTTTGTTAGTAGAGGGAAAGGGAATGGGAGTATGTGTTTGAAAAGTTGTGTATGGAAGTGAATGGACTTAGAAAAATAAAAAACAGAGTGTTTGCTGGGAAGCGTTAAGAATGATTTGAGGTTCGGGCCAGGGTCCAGTTGGGCTACTTAGGGAGAGAAGTGACCACGTGGGGCCTGCTGGGAAAGCTCCCTCTCTCCCAGGATTTCCTGAGAGCTGACATCCACCCGCCACTTCCACAAAACACAAGGAACTACGGAAGACAGCACGCTGGGAACTGGTTTCCCAACATCGCGTATGTTAGGGGCTATAGTTCCCGTCCACTCCCAACACAGCCTCCACCGCTATCTATTGATACTTGTTGCAGGCCAACACTGGGCAAGTGCATTGGCCTGATGGGGAGGTAAAGTCCAAGGAGCTTCCCCGCGAGCATACTGGGAATTGTAGTCTCCAAGGAGAGGCATACTGGGAGCTTCAGTCCCCCGGCCTCTCCCTCCTCTACTATGGCCTGGGGACGCTGGGGAACAGGCTAGACTGAAGGGAAAGGCGGAACTTACGGAACCTGGGACGGATGGTATTGGAAACTGCAGTTTCCCCAGCGCCGGACAGAGCTGCACACTGGAAAATCCAATCCTCTAGCCGCCTGGTCCCCAGGAGACGGAGAAAGGCCTAGCCTAGGAAGCGCTGCACGGACGCTGGGAAATGCAGTCCCGCCTCTCCGGCCCAAACTAGGAGTCCATTTGCCGTCGTGGGTGTTGTTCTGAGCCCCCTGCCCGGAGGGACGAAGTCTCCCGCCCTGAGGGAGATCGCGCATTACTAGCCACCCTTTCACACCGTTCTCCCTGTCCCTCGCTTCTTGTGTCTCCGAACTGAAGAGGGGGAAATCCTCGAGACTCGTGGAGAAAGAAGGCAGAAGAGTGCCTGAGAGATCAGGAAAGCCCAAGGAAGGAAGCCGTCGAGCGGGAGGAGGTGAAGCGAGCCTCGCGGGGCTTCGGGTGTGGGAAGTGGAGTGTGGGGTGGAGCAGGGCCCTTGGGTCGGCGACGGCTGTCGCCGGCGCGGGCACGCGCGTTCCTCACTCCTGGTCTCCGCGCTACTCCTAGTCCGCCCCCGTGCCCGCACGCACGCGTAGTCGGTGGGTCTCGCGTGCTTTCCTGCCAAAATGCGGTCGTGGCGCTTCCGAGCCCAAGTAGGGTGGGAGTGAGGCCCTCGTAGAGGGCTGGGCGGCTCGGAAGGGAGCGATTGCTGCGACTCAGACGTACGTCCAGACCAACCCGCCCCAGATATCGGTTTCCTCAGGTCCTCTACACCGAAGGCAGAGACGAGAGGGAGGGGGCCGGGGCGCACTGTCTCAGCGCCTTCCAGTGGCCGCCCTGCCTGTTTGCCTCTGTGAGGGGTGGTGCAGAAAGAAGCCAGAGAAATGTTTGGGTACTGTCTGCTCTGTTTCCTACCACCGGTGTTTTTTTTTTTTTTTTTTTAATTTATTTATTTATGGCTGTGCTGGGTCTTCGTTTCTGTGCGAGGGCTTTCTCTAGTTGTGGCGAGCGGGGGCCACTCTTCATCGCGGTGCGCGGGCCTCTCACTGTCGCGGCCTCTCTTGTTGCGGAGCACAGGCTCCAGACGCGCAGGCTCAGCAGTTGTGGCTCACGGGCCCAGTTGCTATGTGGCATGTGGGATCTTCCCAGACCAGGGCTCGAACCCGTGTCCCCTGCATTGGCAGGCAGATTCTCAACCACTGTGCCACGAGGGAAGCCCCCACCGGTGTTTTTATAAAAGGTTTTGCTTTGTGGCTTCATCAGGCCTGGTGGGGCTCGGGCACTGGCGTCGTACAAGGCTCGAGGAGCCCCTTTATAACCACAAAGGGGCAGCTGCGCACGCAGGCCGCTGATGCACGGCCTCTGTCATAAAGGCCAGAGCCTCCCACGCGCATCTCCGCAGATCCGGTGACAGTGGCATAATAGCTAAGAACATGCCTGGACTCGGACTCTGTGGCCCTGCCACGTTCTAGCTGTGTGGCTGGAGGAAGGCATCACAGTACCTTAAAGTAGGGAAATGCGGGACCTCCAGTTAAGTTTGAATTTCAGTTAAAAGACGGATAAATTTTTTAGCATAAGTCCCAAATATTGTTTATCTGAAGTTCAAATTTTAACTGGGAATCAAATTCAAATATAATTGTATTTTATCTGGCAACCCTGATTTAAGGCATTATTGGAGCAGTGCATGAACAGACTTTAGAATAGTGCCTGGCATGTGTAAACATGCAATAAAGGTTATATAAAACGGCCAAACTCCACATCACGTCCCAACACATTAGTGTCTTTAGTCATCTGGCTGTACTATCTGAAATGGCCAGCCCTCAGAAAGCCACTCTGTCACGCAAGGTCAGCTTACATGCCCCCTCCACCCGACTGCATGATAGTGACCCCACTCCACCATCACAAAGGGCCAGATTCTCCCTGCTTCCCAGTGCTCCTCACATTCATGGGAGGATTTTGAGGTTCTTAGTAATGTTGGTGCTGCATCACTGGACACAAGTGGGTGGGGGGGGCGGGGCCTGAACCATTATGATGTTGGAGCTAGTGACACTCTTTCCACAGGAAGTTGTGACTAGAGTCCGTCTCTTGTAGAACTGGGGGCATGTTATCTTCTGAGGAAGATAAAGGTGTGTGAGCTAGGAGAGAATATAGAGGGAATGGGAAGCCGTTGATGTTATGGGATGTTAGTAACAGGTTCCCAACTTGGAGAATGTATACTGAGTGGCATTCTTCCCACTGAGCTCATTAAGATGTCTCATATATGTGAGAGAAGACTTTGTTCAGTCTGAGAAGTCTAAAGGAAAAAAGAAGACATTCAAGTGGCAGAACCTAGGATTATAAACGTAAGTCTATTTGATTCTCAAGTGTCGTTTTTCATCTCTCCTATTCTCCATCAATTGCAGCATGCCCCTTCATTTCTCTCACAATAATAGCACCCTGAATTTATATTGTACTTTTTCATTATAAAACCTCTTGAATTTCATTATCTCATTTTACTTTTTAAAGGCTTTCATAGGGAAAAAGAGAGGGGCATTCCTCTCTGAGGCCAAGAGGGGTTAAAGGGAAATGCCTGACTCTCACGGCAAACCTGGTGAAATGTACTGTTAGCCCAGGATTTTTTTTTTTTTTTTTTTTGCCACGAGGCTTGCGGGATCTTAGTTCCCCCACCAGGGATTGAACCCAGCCCTGGCAGTGAAAGAGCTGAGTCCTAACCACTGGATTGCCAGGGAATTCCCCAGCCCAGGATTTAGACAGAAGTGTCGGGCATACTCCATTTCCCTAGCCAGAGCTCCAAGTCTTAAATAACCAGAGGAAACTTTAGGGAGTCTCTGAGATTGTGGGATCAGACCCTCATTTCTCTTCACATCAGCTTGATGTAGCAGCCCATCCTCTCTTTTCTGTATTTGCACTCTCCCTCCTGACATTTAAACATGTTTAATTATCTCATTTAAAACAATCCTTCTCTCCAGGGGCCAATCATTTGGTCTTCCCATGCATGTCCTTGAGAGTCATATGCAAGATTTTGGAAAGTTTAAAGTTTACTCGTGGTAGAAATTGAAGTGAGGTAGTAACTGTTGCTAGGTGGAAGAGAAATGCTTGGAATTGTTCAGCTAGGAATAGGAATCCCTAAGGCAGTCCTCCTTAGCACTCTAGTGCCATCCAAGAGCTGTTTGCTCTGTCCTCAACAAGATAAGTACAGAAATTCAGAGAAAGTATTTAGTAACTTTTATAACAATTTGACAGAGTAATCTTATGTCTATTGAACTTAATAATGAAAAATCCGGAGTTAAAAAAAACTTTCCTTGACCCTATATTCTCTTCTACCTCTCTCCCTCTCTCTCATTTTCTCCCCTCCTCCCTCTCTCCCCATCATCCCCAAGCTTTTGAAGAGCTGGACTTAAGTTTCTTACTTTTCATTTAGTCCTCAGCTCCCTCCAATCTGACTTCAAGAATCACTCTTCTGTGATCCTGTTCTCATTAAAGACACCAGTACCATTTACCAAATCCACTCTTTGGTTCATCTTACTTGACCTCTCTGTTACAGTTGATTTACCTTCATGAAACTCTCCTCTGGTTTCTGAGAGAACATCCTATCTTTCTATAGTTGTTCTTTCTCAGAGTGCTTCCCCATAATTATCTTGTTATCAAGTCTCCTTCTCATGCTGCGTATTCCCCTGTGGGCATACTCCTCCAGGTGCCTGGCTTCAGCTGTCCCTATAGGTTGATCATTTTCATATTTGTTTCCAACCCAGACCTTTTCCTGATCTCCAGACCCACATATCCAGTTGTCTTCATTTAGATATTCCATAACCACCTCAACAAATCCAAAATCAAACTGACCTTCTCTCCTCCATACCTACTCTTACTCTTTAGCCCATCTGAATGCACCAGTTTCATTCAGAGCCTAGCTCAGAAACCCACGAACCATTACAGACTTCTCTTTTCCTGACTCTCCACCCCAACTAATCTTCAAGACCCATAGAGTCTAACCCCTAAGTATTTTATATTGCTCTCATAATTTGCTTTTCCTTTCCCACTGCTCTAAATTAGATTATATAAAGTTGTTTTTGGTGTTTCTCTAACACCTACTCAGGATAAAAATTGAACTCCTTAGTATGGCACTTAATATTGACTCCCACCTATCTAGACATTTTTCTTCCTCTACCTTCTTGAACTTTGTGCTGTAAGAATATTTAACTCCTCTGTAGTTTTTGGCATAAATCACACTTTAAGTGTCTGTGCCATTCTCTCCTGCTGGAATGCTTTAGTAAGCCTTATCTGCCTGGCAGCCCCCTCATGCTTCTCCCATGCTGAGTACCTGCATTTCCTCCCTAGAGTCTGTCCCATGCAGCTTCAGGTGCTCCATTACAGCAATTACCAAATTTTAACAATTGAAGTTCCTTGAGGACAGTGACTGCTTTTGATCTTAGGATATCCAGTGGATAGCGAAATACATCTTATAAAGTAGAATCTCAACAAATATTTGTTGACTATTTTGGAATTAGCTTTTTTCGTTGTCCTTGGCCGTGCACTGCACGGCTTGCGGGATCTTAGTTCCCTGACCAAGGATTGAACCCGGGCCCCGGCAGTGAAAATGCCAAGTCCTAACCACTGGACCACCAGGGAATTCCCTGTTTACAATTTAGAGAAGTTGCAGAAAAGTATAAATAATAGAGCAAATACTCATGACCCCACAGCTCCGAATTTCACATTTGAAATTCATTGTAATTAGTTTTTGTGTAATTATTCAGTGTCTGGATGCTTTCATCCAGACATAATATTTTAGCATAATATATTTTCAAGGTTCATCCATGTTGTAGCATGTACCAGTACTCCCTCCTTTTTATGGCTGAATAAAAAAATTTTTTTATTCATTCATCAGTTGATGGACATTTAGATTGTTTATACTTTTGGGCCATTATGAATAATGCTACTGTGAACACTTATATAAAAGTTTTTGAGTGAAGATATTTTAAAAACTAATTTTTAGAGCACTTTCAGTTTTATAACAAAATTGAGAGGAAGGTACAGAGATTTCCCATATATTCCCTGTCCCCACCTCTCTCTCAGTATCATCACTCACCAGAATGGTACATTTTTAATCAAGGAGGAACCTACAGATTGATACATCATAATCATCCAAAGTCCATGCCTTAGAGTTCACTCTTGGTGTGCATCCTACAGGTTTGGGCAAAGTATAATGGAATAATATTCCATTGTCTGGAGGTACTGCAGTTTATTTATTCATTTATCTATCAAAGGATGTCTTCCAAGTTTTGACAATTTGGTTCCAATTTCTCCACATCCTTGTCAACACTTATTTTCCATTAAAAAAAAATTATAGCCATTCTAGTGGATGTTAGGTGATATCTCATTGTTTTGATTTACATTTCCCTAAAGACTAATGATGTTGAGCATCTTTTCATGTGGGTATTGGCCATTTGTATTTCTTCTTCTGAGAAATGTCTTTTCAAATCCTTAGCCTATTTTTAATTTGGGTTATTTGCCTTTTTATTCAGTTGTAACAGTCCTTTATATATTCTAGATATTATACCCTCATCAGATAGATGATTTGCAAATATTTTCTCCCATTCTGTGGGTTGTCTTTTTACTTTTTTGATAGTGTCCTTTGATGTACAGCAGGTTTTGATGAAGTTCAGTTTATCTTTTCTTTCCCCCTTTGGTTGCTTGTGGTTTAGATATCATATCTACGAAACCATCGTCTACTCCAAGGTCAGAAAGATTTATACCTATGTTTTCTTCTAAAAGGTTTTAGAGTTTTAGCTCTTACATTTAGGTATTCGATCCATGTTGAGCTAATGTTTGTGTATGGTGTGAGATAGGGGTACAAATTCATTCGTTTGCATGTGGGTAGTCAATTGTCCCAGTACCATTTGTTGAAAATATATATTATTTTCTAAGTAATTCTATTTTTGTTTCTTTTTGTTTTTCCCATTTTTATTCTCTCTGTTTCTGAGTTTTTCTCCTTTGTGTTTCTTCAAGGTTTGTCCATTTGTGATATTTGATTATTCTTCCATTTCTGCCTGCTCACCTTTTATCTTACTCTCTTGTTTCACCATCTCTTTCCTAAGTTCTTACATTTTTGCTTTTTGGTCTTCCATCATAGAGTCAATTGAATTATTATTTTTTAAAAATTCATGAAAAATATTTAGTTAAATTTTTATCTGATCCATTGTAGCAGTTTTATAGTGAATGGTTTTGTTTGTTCGTTTGTTTCTTTCTTTCTTTCTTTGTTCCTTCATAGTTCTTTTTGTAGCTTTGGATTAATGTTGTACTTGTTCCTTTCTTCTTACACATCATTGTCTGAGTTGGGTTTTCTTGGACTAGTTCTTTGTAAGAAGTTCCTGGGTGTGTTGAAGGGGTCAGGGTAAAGTTCCCGGCCATCTGGTTTTCACAACATTAAAGCTTACTTCTTGTCTTCCATCACATATAAGGCTTTTATAAGGGATTGAATAGCCCTCCTTCCTCTGCTTCTGCTTCCCAGTTTCTTGCAGTTGTAGTTACAAGTAGGAGGTTCCTGATGGTGGAAACCTCTCCTTTAGGACATGTAATTTTCCTCATTTTTTTTTTAGATCTGCCTCTATTTGTCCCTCTTTACACTCAAATTTCTCTCTATAGTTTCTTGTTTCCAGTTTCTATTTCATAATTGCCCCTGATTTCAGCTGCTTTTGTCAGCCCTTACATGTAAGTTATTATCTACCAAATATACTTATCTCCTGGTTTTGCTGAATGTGGAGTTTGCAAAGATCTTTTCATTCTCTTTATTGCTTTTAGATGATTTTCAGAACAGAAGAACATGGTAATAATGATACTTTAAAGCTTCTATGTTTTTGAATTTTAGATTTGTCTCTTACTAACAGCATACAACTATACTTTATTCATTTTTAAAAAATCTAATCTGAAAATCTGTTATCTAATGAGTTCAGTCTGTACTTATCACGATCATGACATATTTAGACTTGTTTCTATCACCTTACTTCTTTCTATTTACATTACCTCTTTTTTCCTTCTTATGTTTTGTCTTATATTTCTTCTATTGGATTGACTTGTATTACCTTTATTTCCTATCCCCTTTCCCCTGATTAAATCATACATTCTATTTGTTTCTTTCTTTTTGGTGGTTTCCTTAGAATTTTTAATATACACATATAACAGAATATTAAATGTGGCTTTCTATATTCTGGGAATTTAATTTGAGAACAGTAGATGTCAGATAACCCACACAGAGCATGCTAAGAGATTATGAAGGAGATTTTTGTGACCCCACCACCACCCCGCCCCAGCTCACTACCCTCTCAGGTGTAGATTTTAAATGATTTCTTCAGGAAGAATTGTTGGTATGCTCTGTGGTTATTTCTCCTTCCATCTTGCCTCTCTTCCTTATGAGGTATGTGTCAGAGTATCATTTGGAGAGCTTGATGATACCCATTCAGGTATCCCCTGAATTTGGAGGTGTATAGGTTCCCGACTCACGCCTGGACAAATGTTTAAAGATGTATAAGCTTTCAGGAAGCTGGTCATGAGCCAGCTTTGTCTATGGAAGTATGTCTCTCCAAGGTAATGGAGGAGTCTCAGTTCCAGCTCCCTATCTCTTATGGTCCAAATCCTTTCTCCTTTCTTAGACAAGGCAGTACTACCCTACCTCCTAGCCATTATGGTCAGTCTGAGGCTCTGATAACTACACCTTTTCAGGACGATCACAGAAGCAGTTTGCATTTATTGCTGTGTCTTTCCCCCCAACCTTTCTTCATTTCTGGCTCCTGGAATTTAGCTACTTGTTATTTTACCCAGAATTTCTAGGAGTTTGTAGTGGGAGGCTTTTAGGTTATTTTAGTCTGGCATCTTGCCAGAACTAGACATCTACTTTAACTTGTTCAGTGTCTGCCTTCCATATTAGATAGTAAACTCCATGCAGGCAGATAATCATTCTTGTTCACTGCTTTATCTACAGCGCTCAGCACAGAGCCTGGCATGTAATGAACAGTGAGTAAATCTGTGTTGAACAGGTGAGTGACTTTTGCATACAGTAGTGAAGAGGATAGACATAATTGTGTCTACAAAATTATGTCTTCAAAAATGAGCATTCCAGTGAAGAGAGTTATAGGAGGGCTGAAAAGCCAGGCTCCTGTATTATTTTTGCTATGCTACAACTGACTCACCTAAGCTCACCTAACAGCTTACTTTTTCTACACTTTTTCCTATTTTAGACTTCATAAAACTCCCACTTCACTCCTATCCTCTTTAGTATTTATTTATTTATTTATTTTTGGCTGTGTTGGGTCTTCCTTGCTGCACACGGGCTTTCTCTAGTTGCGGTGAGCAGGGGCTACTCTTGGTTGCGATGCACAGGCTTCTCGTTGTGGTGGCTTCTCTTGTTGTGGAGCACAGGCTCTAGGCGTGTGGGCTTCAGTAGTTGCAGCACGCGGGCTCAGTAGTTGTGGCTCGCGGGCTCTAGAGCGCAGGCTCAGTAGTTGTGATGCACGGGCTTAGTTGCTCCACGGCATGTGGGATCTTCCTGGCCCAGGGCTCGAACCTGTGTCCCCTGCATTGGCAGGCGGATTCTTAACCACTGCACCACCAGGGAAGTCCCTCCTACCCTCTTTTTAAAAATCATATTTATTTAGGTATAATTTACATGTACTAAAGTGTACCCATTTTAAGTGTATGTTTCGATAAGTTTTGACAAATTTATATACCCATGTAACAACTACCAAAGTCAAGATATAGAACATTCCCACCACTACAAGATGTTTCCTTTTACCCCTGCCTAGGCAATCCCCCAAACTCTTAGCCTCAGGTAACCACTGATCTGCTCTGTGTCCCTATAGGTTTGATTACTCTTTTCTAGAATTTCATATAGAAAATGGAATCAAATATCAATAGCATATCCTCTTTGGTGTTTGGCTTCTACTCACTATAATGTTTCTGAGATTCATCCATGTTGTTGCAAATATCAGTAGTTCATTCCAACCCCTATCTTTTTGAAATATTTCTCCTATTTCTAAAGGAATACTTTTGCTTCTCCCCTTTTCTAACTTTCCCTGTTGCTCTTCCCTCTCTCAATTCCCTTAATTTCCCATCTAACATCAGATGTTGTGATTAAGGCATATTTGCCTTCCACAGGTTCTGTAATCCAAGATGTCTTTTAAGTGCTGGAATATCACAAGGATGTCATCGTCACCCAGACTTATTCCTGAGTGGAAGGACTTGAAACTTCTCATAAATAATACCCTGAAGGATATAAAGGTATGTGTATGAGCGATATGCACATGGTGGGCTTGGACTAATTATCTATCCCTGCCAAGGCAGCCTGTGGCATGAGCAACATGTGAGCCATTTTGGAAGGGTCCTCCCATACCCCTAAACAACTCCCACTTCTAGATTAAGATAACATTAGTTATAATTAGAACATGTTCTGCAAAAAACAAAAACAAAAACAAAACAAACAAACAACATAAAATGGCCTTAAATGGATTAAACAAGCTGGAGGCATCTTTATCTTACATGGTGTCAAGGAACCATGTTCCTTTTCTCTCTTTTTCCGCCTCTTTGGTATTTAGCTTACTATCAACAGTTACAAGATGGTTGCTACACTTCCAGGTGTCAGCTTTAAATTGCAAGTAGGCAGAAGAGCAAAGGTCAGAGAGCACAGAGCTGTGCCAACCTTGGAGTACCACAGTGCTACTCTATATTGCCAGAATTTCAGGGTCCATGACCACCCTAAACAAGATCCAAGTTTTATTGGGATGGAAGGAGGAGGAAGAGGAAGGAATGGGGATCGATATAGAGTAGGTAACAGTAGTGCCAGGCACAGATGCATTGCTTGGGTTTAAGATATCCTTATCTTTTAGAGTCCTCTGTAGACGAGCATTGATAATGCTGAATGAGTGAATAAATTGTTTGTACACGAAGTCTAGAAAGGAGGAGAGGAATGGTGATTAACTAATGGAATAAGGGGTATGTAAATAAACTTTCTGGTTCAGTGAAGAGGGAAGGGCGATTAGGAGCTCAGACACCAGGATCCTCTCAACTCTGCTGCTGTCACTGAATCAGCAATGACAGCAGGTGCTAGAAGTTCTCCAACTCTCTGTATTTTGTATTCTCTCAGAACACACAAAGGTCTGAAAATGAGAGCTATAGGGAGAAGAGAGCTTCTGAGTTGTGATAATGGCCTCAGTACAGTCTCAAACCCTTTGTGGATGCAGGAAGCAGGCATAATGGACATTTTGTGCAAAGAAGTATTAATACTTCAGTTTAATTGAGTATTTCACTTTCCAGCTTAGGTGGTCATAGTACAAATTCTAATGCAGACAAACTTGGAGAGTTAGACTCGTGAGTTCACGAGCCTCAGTTTTGGCTGGTCAGAATGAAGAGTTCATGTACTTATATCCTAGGGATATGCTACAGTCACAAGAAGGTAGTGTATATTGTACACATTCTACTGTGTAATATGTTAAAAGGAAACATAGATGCAGATACACATACACACACACACACACACACACACACACACACACACACAAACTCCACTGGGTCAGAATTCAGAATATTAGAGCTGAAGCAAAGCTAACTCCGTGTTGTGAATAGCACACGTTTCCCTTGGATGCACATGAGAATAATGAAGGGGGTGCATGCTACAGGGTCTAGTTGTCACACATGGTGGGCATTCCATGTCTGTGAAGTATGAGTTTCCCATAGGCTATATGTCATGACTGTGGTTATAACAGGAGTGGTCCTTTTGGTGTAGGCAAGAACTTTGAAGTGTTGGTCCAACTGTGACAGGTAGAGATATTTGCCAAGGTTGGGTTCCTTTGTCACACTCACATAGGATTGTATTTCTTTCTTTTGAAGACTTTGTTTTGTATAGTCATTTGTTAATTGTTGGCTAATGTCTGTTCCACTGGACTCTTTTTTTTTTTTAATTTATTTTTGGCTGCGTTGGGTCTTTGTTGCTCCGCGCAGGCTTTCTCTAGTTGCGTCGAGCAGGGGCTACTCTTCATTGTGGTGCGCGGGCTTCTCAGTGCGGTAGCTTCTCTTGTTGCAGAACACGGGCTCTAGGCGCGCGGGCTTCAGTAGTTGTGGCACGCGGGCTCAGTAGTTGTGGCTCGCGGGTTCTAGAGTGCGGGCTCAGTAGTTGTGGTGCATGGGCTTAGTTGCTCCACGGCATGTGAGATCTTCCCGGCCCAGGGCTCGAACCCGTGTCCCCTGTATTGGCAGGCGGAGTCTTAACCACCGCGCCACCAGGGAAGTCCCATGGACTCTTTATCTTTTAAGAGCTTAGGCCATATCTCTTTTGCTCAGCATTGTATCCCCAGTGTCTGTCATAGAACATACCAGCCTTTCTCAAATGTGGTTCCTCATCTGACCCATAGAACACAGAAAATGATTTGAGGGGCTATTTTCTCAGTTCTCTTAAGGATGGTACATAACTAGTAGCAGGGAAGATGCACAGGGAAGAATTCCAGATGCACAGGGAAGAATTAATTTATTATGTAGAATGGATACTTTGGGATATTAGGGCTTACTTCTCTTTACGGAACTTTGGTTGAGAAAGGCTGGAAGGTACTTTGATGAATTAGGATGTATTCTGAGGGTGAGGGAGTGCTCACCCCAACAGTGCTTTCTAGTAGTAGGGTGAATAAATGTTGGTTAGCTAAAGAACAACAAATTTCCAGTAATCCCTCAATAAGTATTCACTGAATGAATGAGTGTGTGGGGACTCAGCCCTCTTAGCTCAGGCTACTCTTCTCTCTCAGGTTGATGAAAAAACAGAGAATGATGTGATTGTACTGAGGGACTGGCCTGAGATTCTATACCAAGAGCCTCACTATCCTGAGAGCAAGCCTTTCATCTGCTTCTACTCCATTGATGACAACTATTTTGTCTCCTTAAGCTGGGTGGAACCATATTCAAAACAAATGCCTGGTTTATCTTGCCAAACGGCAGGGGTCTCCAAATGGCACAAACTGTGCCTATGCCTGGTGGTGAGCTTGTACAGGGCTTTTCCCTGAATGGCCCCCAGGGCTCCCTCCTGGCTCTTTGTGAGAATAAGGTGAGAGTCTTCACCCACCAGGGTCAGGGCCAGCTGGAAGAGGTAAAGAAGTTCACTCCCATCACCAGTGGCTCCACCATCACCTGCTCCTTCACTTGTGTCTCTCAGAGCTATTTCTGTGCTGGAAACAAGGACAGAGAAATCCATGCTTGGGGTCTAGACCGAGGTAACTTCCTCCACAGCTTCCAGGCTCATTCCTCACCAGTGATATGTGTCCAAAGCCGGCCAGAGACCCATACCTTACTAACAGCAGGCAGTGAAGGTGTAGTGAAGGAGTGGAACCTTGCCTTTGGGAACTTGCTGCGGCAGCTGGATATTGATATGGATCTGCAGAAACCGCAGTTTATTGATAACACCACTTTTTTCTGCCAGACTGACTACGCTTTCTCATTGTACCACCTGCCCTACTTTTATAGCCTCTTCAGTGTCTGTGGTTCTGCTCCCCAGCAGGTGCGGCGGGTCTGCTGCGGCCGTAATTGGACTCGGATGCTATGTGCCACTAACAGAAGAAGTGGTTAAAGAGGTTGTCAAGGAAGAAGGGACAGTAGGATCGAGAGAACAAGGAAGTAAAACAGTGTTAAAGAAAGGCAAGGTGTTTTCTAAAGTCAAGAAAAAGAAAGTTAGTTTCTTAGAAGATGACCTAGTATTAGAGAAAAGGAAAATTTAAAAAGTAACGAAACTAGCCACACAAAAAGGGAAAATAACTAGGGAAGAAAGGAAACTGAGTAAGCAAGAGAAGAAATTAATTCAGGGAAAGGAGAAACTGACCCATCAAAAAGAAAAAGGAGCTTGGGAGGAAGAAATACTGCCTTCCTCACAAAAGAAATTAACCAAGGAAGAGTGGAAGTTAGTCCTAGGAGAAAAGAAGGTGACTGGAAGAGAAAAGAAACTACTGGGGAAAAGAAAGAGGGTGAACTGGAAAGAGGGGAAGGTAACCCCGGAGGGAAGGAAGTGGTACTGGGAGAAGGCTATGCTGGCCCAGGAAGAGGGGTTGCCTGTCTGGGAAGAGAGTAAGTTGTCCCATGAAGAGGAGGAGCTGGGCAAGGAAGAGGAAGAGCTGAGTGAGGAAGAGGACGAGCTGGGTGAGGAAGAGGAGAAGCTGGGTGAGGAAGAAGAGGAGCTGGCCTGGGACAAGGAGGAACTAATCCAGGACCTAGAGAAACAAATTGAAAAAATAATGAAGAAGTATCATGAAAAGAAGAAACACATCTGGGGTATAGAGGAACATGTTGAGGAAGAGGCCTGGGAAAGGGGGAAATTGGCTCAGGAAGAGGAACATTTGTCTAAAGAAGAGGAAGGACTGTCTAGGAAAGAGGGAAAATAGGCATTACAAAGAGGCAGCTCAGCAGAGCAAGAGATCAAATTGACCTGAGAAAAGAAGAAGTCATTAGTAATGGAGAAAAAAAGAGGCCCATAAAAAGAAATAAATCCAAGAAAAGAAAAAGCAAGTTGAGAAACAGAGAAAGTGGATCAGAAGGTAAGGCAGGCTAAGAAAGAGGAGAAAGAGGTCAAGGACAAACAATTAGCCAAGAAAAGAAAGAAACTGGGCCAAAATGAGAAGGAAAAGTTTGGAGAAATGGAGAAACTGTCACAACAAGAAGTTAGACAGACCACAAAAAAAGGCAAGCAAAGCTTGGAGAAAGGAGAGAAGGGACCAGAAAGAGGAGAAAATAACCAAGAAAAAGAGACAGCAGGCCTCAGGAAAAAAAGTGGACCTAGAAGAGAATGAAAAGGCTGGGGAAATGGAGAGACAGTCACTGAAAGAAAAGAAACAGGCCTGGGAAGGAAAGAGATGGGATCAGAAAAAGGAGAAATTGCCTCCAAAAGTAGAAAAAGCTGAGGGAAAAAAACAGCCAGAGAAAAAATGAAACTGGCCTCAAAAGAGGAGAAAAAGATAGAGAAAATTGAGAAAGTATCCCCAAAAGAAGAGAAACAGGTCATGGAAAAAAAGAAGAAAGCTATAAAAGAAGAGAAATGTGTTGGAAAAGATAGGAAAGCCATTGAGGAAAAAAAACAATGGACCCGTGAAAAAGAACAACTAGCCCTACAAGAGGAGAAACAGGCCCAGAAAGAGAGAATATGGAGTCAGAAAGAGGAGAAAGAGAGTGATCGAAAAAAACAATGGGCCTGGGAAAAAGAGAAATTGTTCCTAGAAGAAACAAGCTGGTGAAATGAAGAAAAAATCCCAGCAAAAAGAAAGGGCAGGCTTCCCTAGTGGCGCAGTGGTTGAGAATCTGCCTGCCAATGCAGGGGACACGGGTTCGAGCCCTGGTCTGGGAAGTTCCCACATGCCGCGGAGCGACTAGGCCCGTGAGCCACAATTACTGAGCCTGCGCGTCTGGAGCCTGTGCTCCGCAACAGGAGAGGACGCGATAATGAGAGGCCCGTGCACTGCGATGAAGAGTGGCCCCCACTTGCCGCGGCTGGAGAAAGCCCTCGCACAGAGACGAAGACCCAACACAGCCATAAATAATTAAATAATTTTTAAAAAAAAGATTCTTCCCTGCCACCTTTAATTCCCATTAAAAAAAAAAAAAAAAAGAAAGAGCATCGGAGAAAAGACTGACTCAGGAAGACAGTATACTGGCCAAGGAAGAGAGGCATATTGCCAGAAGGAATAGGCAATAGCCAGGGAAGGAACTGGCATAACTAAGGGAAAGGAAAAAATAACCCAAGAAGAGAAAGAAATTATGGAAGAAGAAGAAGGTACCTTGTCTGATAAAGACAGGAAATTGGCCTATGACATAAGGACCAAGGAGATGGGTGTTGCCAAGGAAGAAAAGAATCAAGAGGAGAGTATACAGGAAATGAGGAAACTGGATATGGGAACGGGGATTAGTTCTGAAGAAAAAGAGGCTAGTTCCAGAAAAAAAGATACAAGGAAGAAAGAGAGTCACCTGGTGAGGATCCTGGCTAAAACAATTAGAGAAATGAGTACAGCGCCATTGAAAGAACTAGGAATACCTGAAGAAGAACGATCATTCATTATGGGAAGGAGTGAAATTGATGGCCAGAGGTGGGAGTTTTTTAAGGAACAGAAGGAAATAACCAAAGAAGAGAAGGAGCTGGTTCAGAAAGAAAGAAAACTAGAAGATGACAGACTGGCTACCAAAGAGAGAACACTGACTGATGAAGAGAGCTTGAAGGAGGACCAAAGGTTATTAGAGAAGGTCCAGGAAAAGATACTATTAGATAAAACCCAGGTAGAGAGTATGTTAAAGGAGGTCCAGCAGCAAAATCTGTTAGGAAAAAAGCAGCTGAAGAAGCTTCTGAAGATAACTGAGGAAAATAAACCAGAAAAGACCCAGGTAAAGTGGTTATTAGAGAGTATCAGAGACATACTGTTTGAAGGCTTATCTGAGAGTTTGATTGAGAAGGAAATGGAAGCTTCAACTAAGAAGAGGATGGAGGAGGAGAGCCTCACTGAGGAAGGAGAGGAGGAGGAGATTCTGCCCAGGAAAGAGAAAAGGAAATACCTGATTAAGAAGAAGAAAAAGAAAGTAAGCACGACTGAAGAGGAACTGGAGGAGAGGTTGGCTAAGAAGCATAAGAAAAAGAGTTCAACCCAAATAAGGAAAAAGGAAAAGAAACTGACTCAGGAGAAAGAGAAGCTGAGTAAGAAGAAAAAAGAGGGCCCACATAAGGAAGAGAAGGAGCCCCTCAGCAATGAGGAGGGGGGGCACCTGAGCATGGAGGAGGAGGAGGAGAGCCTGAGTGAGGAAGAGGAGGAAGAGGAAGAAATGGAGAAGACAGAGGAAAAAGAGGAGGAGGAGGAAAGGGAGGCAAGGCAGAAGGATGAGGAGAGCATGAGTAGAGAGAAGGAACAAGAGAGCGGACTTATGGAGGCGATGCTCTCAGAAGAGGAGAGAGTACTGAAAACAGAGCTCCCAAAGGAAGAAGTGAACTTATCGAAGCTAGCAACAGAAGGTGAGGTTCGTGCTGAGAAAAGGGAGGGTACAGCAGGAAGGGAAATGGCTCCTAAGAAAGAGAGATTGCTTTATGGAAAGGGAGGTCCCACAGTTATGGACAAGGCTATGTGGCCAACAATTATGAAGAGCCCCTTCAAAAGGCCACTCCCTGTAGCCCTGGAAAAAGAAAAGGGAATGCCCCTGAAAGTGTTAGGGTATCACTTGGATTTGGAAGGACAGGAAAGTCAACTTCTTGGAGCACACCACATGACAATGTCATGGGGAACACAAGAGGATGTACTCTTGGAGAAAGCCAGGGGCATGTTTTTACAAGTCATGGAAACAGAGACCCAGACCCCAGAAGGCCTCCACAAGCCAAAGTCCCACTTACCTGATATTACCATGGAACCACAGAAACCTGAACGTAGGCCCAAAGGCAGCAAGTAGAAGTGGTTCTTGAAGTATCAGGATTCTCTGATGGGCAAAACTGAGGGTCAGGCCCCTGCCCCAGCCCCAGCCCCAGCCCCAGCACTTACCTCTATGCCAGCTAAAAGGCCTTGCCACTCAGAAGTAAGATTCTCAGTTGAGGACTGGATTAGTAATGCTTTAATAAGACTGGAAGCAGGAGAACAACTTTCAAGGGACAGTTTCCATAGACCGAGCCAACTCCTCAGACACTTCACTTCAAAGGGATATTTGAAATGGATGCATCTGTACAATCTTAAAGCCATTGCTAAACACCTCCAGCAGAACCTACAGATAGGTCACATAGATATATCACAACCCTATAAAGGTGTTTTGAGTCCAGTAGACTTAAAAGTGATCCCTCCAATTAGAAGAAAAGAAATGGAGAGCTGGCTAGAGCCATTCCCTATCCCTGAACCCGTGTTACCATCATCTACTAAGAGGACTCAAACCCCACAAGCTCTCAGTTGGCATCTCTTAGCTGAGTTCTATAGGAAGAAGCAGATACAACAGTCATCTACTGCTGTCAAGGAGTTAAAGCACCTTTATCCAATCAGAAAGGATGTTCCTACAGCTGTCTACCCCTCTGTGGATAAAGAATCCCTGTCCTTGGACTTCCGAGCCTTGAGGGGAAGGGGTGAGCTCCCCAAATTTCACAAGGCGAAGAAGAAAGCCCAGCCCAGCCCTGCACCAGTGTTACCATCAACTACCAAGAGAATTCAAGACCCAAAGGCTATAACTTGGCATCTTTTAGGAGAGCCTTACAGGAGTGCATGGGCACAGCAGTTATCCAACGTTCTTGAAGAGATGGAAGTGAGACCTTTTTATCCTGCCACAAGAGACATTTTCACAGGTGCCCATACCTCTGTGGAAAAACAAACTCTAGCACTGAGGTTTCAGAAGGATCTCAGGGCTTTTAAGGGTAAAGGCAGGCCCCTCAAGTTGCCCCAATTGGAGAAGAAGGCACAGCCCATCTCTAAAGAAAAGGAAGAGCTGCCTCAGTGGGAGACATTTGTGGCATTGTACCATGTTTTGCGGATGTTGCAGGAGCGATATGCTAAAGACAGTGCTGCTTGGATGGATCAGTTCTACCATCTCATGGACCTGTACCAACTTAAGTCCCCCAGAATCCAGAGGCTGCTACTAGAGTTGCTGCAGAGAAAGAAACTCCAACCACAAGAGACCATCTACAAAAAGGCCCTGAAAACCAAGGAGTTGGTACTTGGTGAATGGTTATTCTATGGCCTGTTTTGTGGTAGTTCTCATGCCCCTGCAGGTCCCCTTGAGTTCCAGAATGTTGTACCCTTGCCTGGGCAGAATAGGGTGCATACTATCCAACCTGTGGGCATCGCCCAGTATGGGTTCTTAGAACTTGCCTGGAAAAGGCTACCACAAGTCAATCCTTATTGAATTGAGAGGCTGCCCAACATCCCTACTCCCACTCTCTGATTTGGCCTAATATTAAGACTCTGGGGTCTTACTGGAAAATAAGCCTGGGCCACAGATTTTAAGCCTCCTTACCTGTTCCCCACTTCAAGGTGGGACTAGACAAGGACTCCTTTTCATTCAGCTCCAGAAACCTATTATTGTGTACTGAATAAAATGACATCTCTCAATCGTAACAAATATTCTGACTTATTTCTCTTCCCCCGCCCCCCTAGCCTAGAATCCCCTAGAAAGTAGCCAGAAAAAAAACAAATAAACTTTGTCTTATTGTCTTTCAATAAGACAAATAAACTTGTCTTTCATTGAGTAGGCTACATCCTTTGGAGGGTAAGGGCTAGTGTTTGATCACCTTTTGATAGAAAAGCCTGTCTGGCACTCAAATTCTTTGGCTACTATTTCTTTTCCTCAAAAGATCCTGGAGGGACAGTGTCTGGCACGGGTGGACTTCTGTTTCTTTAGCATTAATATGAGAGGAAGCAAAGAAGACCCATAATTTTGCCCCTTTATAAACCACTTATTCGTAACCACTGCGCCACCAGGGAAGTCCCTATACACAGATTTTTGACTGCAGCAGCTGAGCTCCCCTAACCCCCGAGTTGTTCAAGGGTCAACTGTACTTGGAATACCAAGGGATTAAATCCAGTCTCTTGTTCTGTCAGACTAAGCTCCGCTCAGGGAAGTTCAAGAAATTCCCGGTCCTGAGTTGGAATCCCAGAATCTTTCCTTGTGGTAAGGAAAGCTGTGAGCCTCTCTGTGAAAATTTTGAGGGAGAGCGAATATGGCACATGCATGAGGGAAAGAAGATGGCTAATTTGTCTCCACTCTAGAAGGAGCCTGGAACCCCTGGTGCTAAAGGAAGGAGCGCTGTTGTTCAGATCTGATCAACATATTTGGATTATAGAGGAGCTTTTTCAAATAAGTCAGTTTGGGAGATAAAAGTGAAGACCATTCTCTCAGGGACCTCAAAAAAAAAAAAACAAACACCTTTTACAGTAGGCACTGTCAGGGTTTCTGAAAAGGCTGAGATTTTACCCTATGTACAAGCTAGTAAGCTAGCCTATTACTGTTTCATGGAAGCTGGCAGAGGACATGAGATTTCTGGTCAAAAGCAAAGGACTTTACCCATGGCACACCAAACAAGCCTCGTGTCTGTGTTGGTTCTCTATGCCCCCACGTCCCACAGGCATGGAGCAGGTAAGCCTAGATGGATGCTGGCACATACAGTGGGTTGTGTTACAGGAAGGGAACGCTAACCCTGGGTAGCTTACTACTTCACAGCAGTCCGTGAGCAAGACTTTTCTCTCTCTCTCTTTTATTTAACTATACTTGACTTACAACATTGTGTTTGTTTCACGTGTACAGCTTCAGATTTTTTTCCATTATAGGTTATTATATTGAATATAGTTCCCTGTGCTATACAGTAAATCCTTGTTGTTTATCTATTTTATGTACAGTGGTGTGTATCTGTTAATCCCATACTCCTAATTTATCCCTGCCCCTTTCCCCTTTGGTAACCATAAGTTTCTTATCTGTCTGTGAGTCTGTTTCTGTTTTGTAAATAAGTTCATTTGTATTTTAGATTCCACATATAAGTAATATATTTGTCTTTCTCTGTCTGATTTACTTCACTTAATATGGTAATCTCTAGGTCCCATCCATGTTGCTGCAAATGGCAATATTTCATTCTTTTTTATGGCTGAACAATATTCCATTGTGTGTGTCTGTGTGTGTGTGTGCGTGTGTATACAGAACATCTTCTTAATCCATTTATCTGTTAATGGACACTGAGGTTGCTCCCATGTCTTGGCTACTGTGAACAGTGCTGCTATGAACATTGGAGTGCATGTATCTTTTCGAATTAAGAGTTTTCATCTTTTCCAGATATATGTCCAGGAGTGGGATGGCTGGACCATATAGTAACTCTATTTTTAGTTTTTTAAGGAACGGCCATACTGTTTTCCATAGTAGCTGCACCAATCTACATTCCCACCAACAGTGTAGGAGGGTTCCCTTTTCTCCACACTCTCTCCAGCATTTATTATTTGTAGACTTTTTAATGATGGCCATTCTGACTGGTGTGAGGTAGTACCTCATTGTAGTTTTAATTTGTATTTCTCTAATAATTAGCAATGTTGAGCATCTTTTCATGTGCCTGTTGGCCATCTATCTGTATGTCATTTTTGGAGAAATGTTTATTTAGGTCTTCTGCCCATTTTTTGACTGGGTTTTTTGTTTGTTTGTTTGTTTTTGATATTGAGTTGTATGAGCTATCTGTATATACTGGAAATTAAGCCCTTGTTGGTCACATTGTTTGCAAATATTTTCTCCCAGTCCGTAGGTTGTCTTTTTTTTTTAATGCATGAATTTTTTAAAATTTCTTTTCTTTTTTTGGGGGGGTATAGTTGTTTTACAATGCTGTGTTAGTTTCTATTGCACAGTGAAGTGGAGTAGAGTTCCTTGTGCTATACAGCAAGTTCTTTTTTTTTTCTTTTTTTTACAAATTTTATTTTATTTATTTTATTTATTTATTTTTGGCTGAGTTGGGTCTTTGTTGCTGCCCACAGGCTTTCTCCAATTGTGGCGAGCAGGGGCTACTCTTCATTGCAGTGCGCAGGCTTCTCATTGTGGTGGCTTCTCTTGTTGCAGAGCACGGGCTTTAGGTGCGCAGGCCTCAGCAGTTGTGGCGCACGGGCTTAGTTGCTCCGTGGCATGTGAGATCTTCCCGGACCAGGGCTCGAACCCATGTCCCCTGCATTGGCAGGTGGATTCTTAACCACTGTGCCACCAGGGAAGCCCTGTACCTGGGTTCTTTTGCTTAGCATTCCTTGGAGGATTCATACATATTGCTGACTGTTGTTTCAGATGATTCATTCTCATTGCTGTATATTATTCTACTGTATAAAGATACCAAAATATCCCCATTCTACTGCTGATGGGCACTTTAGTTCAATACTTTTGATGAACATATGTATGCTCCCAAGGACTTCTGCATCTCATGTCTACCTGCCTCAAAGCTCTGCCCTATTTCTTACCTCACAAGAAAGGAACCTTAAGGGATGATCAGTTATCAGGATTTTAAAAGCGACATGCCAGGTGAATTAGTGATTTTACTTTTGCAAATATGCTATACTTATATTTTTCAAGTATTAGTGTTATGGACAGAATGTTTATGCCACTCACCCCCAAACTCATATGCTAAAGCTCTTACTCTCAATGTGATAGTATCTAGAGATGGAGCCTATGAGAGGTAATTAGGGTTAGATGAGGTTATGAGGGTGGGCCCTCATAGCGGGAATAGTGCCCATAAAAGAAGAGACACCCCTATCCTCAAAAAGACAACAAATAACAAGTGTTGGTGGGGACGTGGAGAAAAGGGAGCCTTTCTGCATTGTTGGTGGGACTGTAAATTGGCACAGCCCCTGTGGAGAACAGTATAGAGGTTCCTCAAAATATCAAAAATAGGACTGCCATATGATCCAGCAATTTCACTTCTGGGTATTTATCCTAAGGAAATAAAAATACTAATTCAAAAAGATATATATAGGGACTTCCCTGGTGGTGCAGTGGTTAAGAATCCGCCTGCTAATGCAGGGGACACGGGTTCGAGCCCTGGTCCGGGAAGATCCCACATGCTGTGGAGCACCTAAGCCTGTGTGCCGCAATTACTGAGCCTGAGCTCTAGAGCCTGCAAGCCACAACTACTGAGCCTGTGTGCCACAACTACTGAAGCCCGTGTGCCTAGAGCCTGTGCTCCGCAACAAGAGAAGCCACCGCAATGAGAAGCCTGCGCACCACAATGAGAAGAGTAGCCCCCGCTCGCCACAACTAGAGAAAGCCTGTGCGCAGCAGCAAAGACCCAACACAGCCAAAAATAAAAATAAGTAAATAATTAATTTAAAAAAACAAAAAAAAATCAAATCAACAGATATAAAAAGCTCCATAACTTTTTAAAGACAAGTTCTATCTTCCTTTAAACTTTTTAAGCTCTTTAAACTTTAAAAAATCTGGTGAGTGCAACATCAAACATTAAAAATACAATACAAAAGGAAATCAGAATACAATCTCACATATAAATACAGATGCAAACATTCTAAATCAAGTTAACAAATGGAACTGAGCAGGTATAAAAAATAATATACCATGGCTGACTAGGGTTTATTCCAGGGATGATTAAAAACTAACAAATCTATCAGTATTAATCAATATATCAATAAAGAAGAATAGTAAATGACTAAAGCAACAAACAATGAAATGGAGTTTGGAAAAAATGAGGCATTTCTAATGTAGGAAACTACTTAAATACAATACAGATTATTTGGGGCACATAACCAAAAGGAAATAATAGATTAACCATGAAATGTTGACATAATTTCCATTAAATTGGAGGAGAAGCCTGAAAACCTGAAAGCCTGAGACTCAAATTATTTCGTCCTGCATTATATTTAATTCTAAAACTTAAACTTGTATGGGACAATGGTGTTAACTATCAGATGGTGAATGACTGAATAAAATATTGGATTCTCCACCTGAAACAAATGGACATAGAAGTGTAAGTTGTAAGGGACAATCACACTGATATCATAGCTACCAATACATAATACCACTGACATCATCACCACCAATGTACAATACAGCCAAAGTTATTTCAATAAAAGAAATAATCCATATAAATACGTTAAAAGGAATTTTCTTTTTGACTTGCAGATAATTTGATTATTTAGAAAACTAAATAGTCTAATAAAATTGTGAATAGAAATAATAAGAATATTTGGTACGACTGAAAACTTACTATACTGAAATTTAAAATATTTGTATGAGGGGTACTGAACATAGTAAAAAACAGCATAAATCAGTATAAGTTTGGAAAAAATAAGGACATATGAAACAAGCAAAGGATTTGGATACTGAATATTTTTTAAAACGCCTATAAATCAGAAGGAAAAAAATGAATAAATGGGCAAAAAACGAGACTAGGAAAATCACAATAAGTAACATGATTGGCTAATAAAAATATATGGAAAATATTCAACTCACCAGTAATTAAAAAACTAAAAACTAAACCACACACTAGAAGAAGAAATACAGGACATTTATTTCGCCTTTTGACTGAGTTGCCAGATGTCCACAAAAATAAACAAGTTACCAACATGTACCAAAGGTGAAAATGTATACAACCTATGCCTGAGTAATTGGACACCACTGCTCTGTGTACTAGTATACAGGAGCAAAGCTAGTCACTGGTTTTGTAATAGTGAAAAACTGTCAACAACTGTATAATGGCCAATAGATAAGATTTAAATCTATTGAGGTATATTTATATCAAGATTGGGCTAAAAGATATTTCATTTTGTAGAAAAATAGCAACCCTACATTCAGAAAAAGGACACTAATTGCAGGTCAGGATGTGAGCTGTTAGCCATCCAATTATCGCTAGTAACATGAATTAATGACCCATAATTCCAATCTGAGAGTCACTCCCTTTGGATTTGGCAACATTTCCCAGAGAGATTAATAGGTATTAGAAATGGAGGTTCCCTGGTAACATTTTAAAGTGTTCTTTACCACAGGTCTCCATTTGTTTGGTCAATATGAGCTTTTCATCATTCAAACGTAGAGATTTAGTATTCAGTACTTCGTAAACTTGTTTAAGCCCAAAAACATTTTAAAAAGTACTGTCAAGTACCAACAGTATTCCTGGGGCATAATTTCAAAAACGTTGGATAAAGGTATGTCTGTACATTCAACATATATATATAGTAACTTGGAGAAGTACCATGCTGACCTACTGTAGGCTTATTTTATTACGGAACTCAAATTATTCTGTCTTGTGTTATATTTTATTCTAAAACTTAAACATATGGGACAAATGGTCATAGAAGTGTAGGTTATAAGGGACAATCACATTGACATCATAGATGGTTGGTTGACAATGCATAATTTGTAATTTCCATGAATCATTCTTATTTGAAAGATAAGAATTCTTTTATAGGGCTAAATACCAATTGTGCAAAAACACACAGTATTTCATCAAAACTAATATGATTTGCTGCTGGCACTTTCTTGACATTTACAGAAAATACAGGGGAAGGCAATTCAAATGACTAATTTCTGACATTTATCTGGATGGAAGTGTTTGAAAATAGGTATCAAGTATGTCAACAGGTATCAAAAATGGTCAAGTATGTGTTGGGGGGTGGGAGGGAGGTTCCTTTTAGTATTAAAGAAATCAGTTATCTATAATTCAGCTCATTCATAAATTTAAATAAAGATTAGAAAAACTAATGAATCTAGATCACAGATTCGCAAACTTGTTCTTAAAGGTCCGATAGTAAATATTTTTAGGTTTACGAGGCATACAGTGTCTGTTACAACTAACTCTGCTGTTGAAGACAGAAAGCAGCCTTAGGTAATATGTAGGTGAATGAATACAGCTGTGTTCCAATAAAACCCTAGAAAAACAGGTGGTTGGCCCACAGGGCAATCGTTTGCTAACCTGTAATATTGAAAGTACTAAACTTGGATCAACAGCTTTGTCATTCAAGATTTATAATTAAACAAGAATAGTTAAGTCTTGAACATTCTAGATAAATGCTTTTTTTTTTTAACACCTTTATTGGAGTATAATTGCTTTACAATGGTGTGTTAGTTTCTGCTTTGTAACAAAGTGAATCAGCTATACATATACATATATCCCCATATCTCTTCCCTCTTGCGTCTCCCTCCCTCCCACCCTCCCTATCCCACTCCTCTAGGCGGTCACAAAGCACCGAGCTGATCTCCCTGTGCTATGCGGCTGCTTCCCACTAGCTATCGGTTTTACATTTGGTAGTGTATATATGTCCATGCCACTTTCTAACTTTGTCCCAGCTTACCCTTCCCTCTCCCCGTGTCCTCAAGTCCATTCTCTAGTAGGTCTGCTAGATAATTGCTTTCTAATTTCATAGTTCTTTTGGTAGATTCTCAGTTTCAGTTGGCGGGTAATACATTTAGATTTTCTATACTTAGTTTCATAAGGAAACCTCATTTAGCTTTTGATTTTTAGGACCTATTATTCTAATAGAGATTTGTTATAATTATGTAATCCATATATCAATGAGCTAGAAATACTGTTAGAAATAATTTCCTTCTTTAAGTCTACCCAAGTATGTGTCATAGTGCTGCTTTTAATAAAAAAGTTGTTTTCCTTTGATTTTATTTTATAAAATTTAAATTAAATTTTATAAAATAAAATCAATATCATCTTAGGTTAATTTTGATAAATTACATTTTTTCCCAGGAATCTAATACATTCTTTCAATTTCTAAATATACTGGAATAAACTGAAGCATTGCCTTATAATTAAAATATTTTTTTCTTCCATATTTACGGCTAAATCCCCTTTATTTGATGCTAATATACTTATAATAGAAAAATTTTTAAGTTAAAAAACACTGTTTCAAGATTACTATTTCATTTCTAAATTATAAAACTGTAATTCTAGATGAATTCATTGCTTTTCATGGGAAAAAACCCAAAACTCTGAGTATCATTTTGGTTAATAATCAATAAGCTCTAATAATTTTATTTGTATTAATTGCTTCCTATATTGGCTTAGGATTTATGTTGTTATATTTCTAACTTTGTAGGTCAAATTCTTATTCATTGTTTTATCAGTTTTATCAACTCCTACTAAGTGAGGGACTGAATAGTTCTGGGGATAAAGCAGTGAACAGAAAGTTCTGGTCTTCATTTTTTATTTCATGCATGCATTGAAGAGTATTACATTTCCAAAGAGTAGAGGTTTGGCAACATCCCAAAGCTGGTATATAGGCATTTTATTATTGTTCCTTTCTGAATAGCCCTAATTTCAATTTTAATTTTCTAATTGATTCAGGACTTATACATGAGATAATCAATTTGCAAAAGGAGGTGATAAAATATGTAGATTAATAACTGTAAAATGAATCTCTACAATGGAGAGATCTAGCAGTCTCCACTATAACCAATCTAGCACCATTAATAGTAGGAAAATGCTTCTTAATGTACACAACATAAACTCAATTAAACCTCTTCATTTAACTTCAAATTTACTGGAACTATTAGAGATAGAAGAACAGGACAAATGGACCTACAATGAAGCAATTTTAAAAATCCAGAACATGAGACATTCTGTAAGATAACTTTCCTGTACTTTTCAAAAATCCAAAGTAAGGAAAACATGGTGGTGATGCTGTTCTAAAACAGGAATTGGCAAATTTTTTGTAATGAACCAGACAATAAATATTTTAGGCTTTGTGGGTCATACAGCCTATGGCAACTATTCAGCTCTGCCAAAGAAATACCAAAGCAACCACAGACAGTATTTAAACGAATGAACATGTCAGTGCTCTCATAAAACTCCTGTTTTAAATCCTCTCATGATTTTTACATTTTACTAGAGTTT
This sequence comes from Eubalaena glacialis, assembly GCF_028564815.1. Taxonomy (NCBI): domain Eukaryota; kingdom Metazoa; phylum Chordata; class Mammalia; order Artiodactyla; family Balaenidae; genus Eubalaena; species Eubalaena glacialis. The sequence continues at coordinate 55,293,911 of NC_083733.1, read as the reverse complement.
GTCCAGAAAAAATTATTTAAAACTCAACAAGGCATAAGGAATTACACAAAGCTAAATTCATTACATCCATATGGACTTGATCTCATAATGATACAAATAATAATACCAATAATAATACACTAATAATAATACCAATGATAATACTAAAAATAGTATCTAATACTTACTGAGTAAACACTATGTTTAAGATAGCTTTCCAAGTTTTTTGTATTCCAATAACAGCACTATAATGTAGGTATTATTATCATCATTTACAAATGACTCCCACAGGGATAGATATCTTGAATGCAGGCTGTAAAGAATCAAATGGCAATCATGATGGTTTTTTCACATTTGTTAGGTCAACAGGGGTTTTCTGTGGTATTAGTTTTTTCAAATGTAATAATAACTGACGAGGGTTATAGAGCTTTTATAAATAGAGCATAAAAAACAAGGGCAGGGCTTCCCTGGTGGCGCAGTGGTTGAGAATCTGCCTGCCAATGCAGGGGATGCGGGTTCGAGCCCTGGTCTGGAAGGATCCCACATGCCGTGGAGCAACTAGGCCCGTGAGCCACAATTACTGAGCCTGCGCGTCTGGAGCCTGTGCTCCGCAACAAGAGAGGCCGCGATAGTGAGAGGCCCGCGCACCGCGATGAAGAGTGGCCCCCACTTGACGCAACTAGAGAAAGCCCTCGCACAGAAACGAAGACCCAACACAGCCATAAATAAATAAATAAATAAATAAATCATTAAAAAAAAAAAAACAAGGGCATTTCCACATTCTGTGAATTTTCCTCCATTATGAATATTCTGATAATCCATAAATAGAGAAATGCTAGTAAAGGCCTTCCTATGTTACATAAAAATACACCATAAATTTCTGAATCTGAACAACATTTGGGTCATAACTAAAAACTCTGAAACATTATTTACATTCTGAGGGGTTCTCACCAGTATAAATTATTTAATGCCTTATAAGAATCGAACCATATCTAAAAGCTTTCCCACGTTCTTTTCATTCAAAATTTTTCCCAGCGTTATAAATGTATGGATGTACTATACATTCTCTACTGCATATATATGCTTTTCTACAGTCCTTAAATTCATAAGTTTTCTCTCCAGTATGAATTTTCTGATGTACTTTAAGGCTTGAACTAAGCCTAAAAGACTTACCGCATTTGTTACATTCAAAAGGTCTCTCACCACTGTGAATACTCTGATGTCCAGTAAGTCATCCATACACACTAAAGGCCTTCCCACATGCCTTACATTCATACGGTTTCTCACCAGTGTGAATTCTATGATGTATTTTAAGGCTTTCAACATGACTAAAGGCCTTCCAACATTCTTTACACTCACATGGTTTCTCACCAGTGTGAATTCTCTCATGCCTGTCAAGGTTTGAGGTGTGACTAAAGGCCTTCCCACAGTCTTTACATTCATAAGTTTTCTCACCAGTATGAATTCTCTGATGCATTCTTAGGCTTCCACCATGAATAAAGGCCTTCCCACATTCTTTACACTTATAGGGTTTCTCACCAGTATGAATTCTCTCATGTTGAATAAGTGCTGAAGCATGACTAAAGGCCTTCCCACATTCATTACATTCATAGGGTTTCATGACAATATGTATTCGCTGATGTGGAATGAGTTGATAGCCAGAACTAAATGTCATCCCACATTCCTTACATTTATAGGGCTTCTCCCCAGAATGAATTCTCTCATGTTGAACAAGATTTGAGGCATGACTAAAGGCCTTCCCACATTCCTTACATTTGAAACCCTTGTAACAAACCCTTGTTTGTTACAAGGGTTTCTTGCCAGTATGCATTCTATGATATACTCTAAGATCTATACCACGACTAAAGATCATCCCACATTCACGGCATTCATAAGGTTTTTCACCAGTATGAACTCTACCATGTTGCACAACATGAGAGGCTTGACTAAAGGCCTTCCCACATTCCTTACATTCATAGGGTTTCTCACCAGTATGAATTCTCTGATGTATTCTAATTCTTCTACCTTGACTAAAGGTCTTTCCACATTCATTACATACATAGGATTTCTCACCAGTATGAACTCTGCCATGTTGAGTAAGATGTGAGGCACAACTAAAGGCCTTCCCACATTCTTCACATTCATAGGGTTTCTCCCCAGTATGAATTCTCTGATGAACTCTAAGTTCTATCCTATGACTAAAAGTCATTCCACATTCCTCACATTTACAGGGTTTTTCACCAGTATGAATTCTCTGATGTCGCAGCAAGTTGGATGCATGATTAAAGGCCTTTCCACACTGCTTACATTCATAAGGCTTCTCACCAGTATGAATTCTCTGATGTACTGTAAGGTCTGTGTGTTGACTAAAGGCCTTCCCACATTTGTCACATTCATACGGTTTCTCACCAGTATGAATTTTCTGATGTAGAGTAAGAGATGAATATTTTTTATAAATGTGGACATTTTTATAGCTGATTATTTCATACCTTGACTTCAAATCTAAAAGAAATGAAAAAAACATTTTGTTTTCCTTGACAAAGAACAGTGTATATTCTATAGTACATTCTTTTAAATTAAAAATATCCTCATTAGGACTTCCCTGGTGGTGCAGTGGTTAAGAATCTGCCTGCCAATGCAGGGGACATGGGTTCGAGCCCTGGTCCGGGAAGATCTCACATGCTGCAGAGCAACTAAGCCCATGCGCCACAACTACTGAGCCTGCACTCTAGAGCCTGTGCACCACAACTACTGAGCCCATGCGCTGCAACTACTGAAGCCCACGTGCCCTAGGGCCTGTGCTCCACAACAAGAAAAGCCACCATAATGAGAAGCCCACGCTCTGCAACAAAGAGTAGCCCCCACTTGCCATAACTAGAGAAAGCCCACACGTAGGAACAAAGACCCAAAGCAGCCAAAATAAAAAAATGTTTAAAAAATGTTTTTAAATCACTCATTAGAGATGAATACTTTAGACAACTCTAAAATCAGCTATACAGTTTGTAACAGTTACTGACACTTTCTCCATAACTCATTTATCACACTTTACTAGAGTGATTTAATATACTCTTTCCTGCATCAGTTTCCATCAAAGACTTACAGAGGTGTGACTGGCCAAAACTGTGAAAACAGCAGCAAAAAAAAACGATTGTGATAAATGGTAACAATACAATGGAAAGCAATGAGTCCAAAATGATACAAGAGAAAATAAATGAAAAAAATCATCTTCACCATCAAATAACTCCTTAACTGAAGAAGTTCTAGTAGCATCATGGTGATGTAAACTTGTTATAGTCGATCTCCCTCTCTGATATCAATTAAAAATGCTTGACAAAATAAAAAAAATCAAACACCTCAGGTCCGTAAATTAAACAAAAAAGGGCTTGTGGAGGGGAGTGAAAACCTTAAAAAACGACCTACACTAGGCTGAGTTTCTTGCCACCTTCTCTACCACTCATAGCCTTGCCAGATGGGTATATTGGGGCAAAAATGAGCTGTCAAAGCCCCAACATATTTCCTGATACAAGAATCATGGCAAGGAACACTACCAAACTGGAGAGTGAGAGAGGAACCCTAGAAAGGAAACATTCAGAGAAGGAGATTCCCTAATTTTGGGTGGAAACAAGTACAAATCTTAGCCTAAACATGAATCACATATGCATGAGAAGGACACAAACGAGTACAGCAAAGCGTTAGAGAACCAGAGGATTACACTACTTCCCATGAACAGCAGGACAGAATGTGTAGTCTAAATTTTATTGCTTCAATTCCTTGCTAAAGTAAAAATATCAACATATCAACACATCACACTCACAATGTCCATGAAACAATTTAAAATTATTAATTGTAAAAAGAACAAAAAAACGTGATCCCCTCTGAAGGTAAAAGATAAACCGCAGATGCTGAGACAACCCAGATGTTGTAATTATCAGACAAAGATATAAAAGCAGTTATTTTAGCTATACTCTAAGAGATTAAAAAATTTTTTAAAAACCACACAATTGAAATTATTGATAAGAAATATAGCCAGAGAAAAAGAAACCACAAAAACGAAAAAATTAAAATTGTAGAACTGAAATATATAATTTCTAAAATTGCTGGATGAGCTTACAGCAGAATGGAAATGACAGAGGAAAAGGTAAACATGATAGATGTATAGAAGTTATTCAAGTTGAAACTCATCAACAGTACAGGTTAAAAGTTTTATAATAGAGCTTCAGGGACTTGTGGTAATATATCTAAAAATGTGATTAGAATCTGAAAAGGAAAGGGACAGACTGAGGCAAAAAATTGTCTGATTGAAGAAAACAACACTACTAAAGGAATTTATTTAGGCTTATGGAAAATGATACAAAAGAGAACCCTGAATCTTCAGGAATGAAAGATGGCATCATGAAAGGTAAATATCTAGGTAAATACATAAGATCATTTATTTCCCTATTAAGTTATTTCAGATATATTTGACTCTTGAAAGCAAAGTTTATAACAGTCTGGTGGTGTTTTCAGTATGTGTAGATATGATAAACATGGCAATTATAAAGGGAAAGGTAAATATAAACATATTGAAGATACAAGGTTTGTTCATTTTACAAGAAGTGCTACAATATTTGTAAAAAGATTGTGAAAGCTTAGGTATATTGTATACTGTAACCCTTATAACATACACTAAAACAAATATTCAAAGAGAAATAGCCAAAATACCAACAGAAAAACTAAAATGAATACTAAAGAAGTATTTAAATACTCCAGTACAAGGCAGGAAATGGGAAACAGAAAACCTAAAACAAAGGAAGGTAGGACATTAGGAAGATAGTGCACTAGGAAGATATAGCCCCTCGTTCTCCCCAAGAGACCCTGAATTAACAGCATTATATGTACCAAAATACTTTTGTGAAAACTCTAAAAACTAGTTAAGGGGCTCCAGCACCCAGATAAGCACATAAACAAGAGAAGAGACAGCCAAGAAGGTTACAAGTTGGTGACAGTTTGCTTGCCCTAGCCCCTCTTGCTACCCAGTGTAATGAGGTGTGATAGGGAGAATAGCTACTCCTAATTTCTGGATCCTTCCTCAGGATAGGAAAAAAGTGAAAGTTGTGTCCAACATTCTGACTTCTCTAGGGGCTGCCCAAGGGACTGGTTTCTGTCTCATCTGGCTTGGACTGCTGATGAGAATGGTGGCATAGTTTGTATATCAGATTGGAGGCAACTGAAAACACAGGTGAGTGCTGCAGTGTATTAAAGCAGCAGAGAATATACATTTCCAGAGGCAGGCACCAGGAGAAGCAAAATATTAAGGGTAGAGGAATACAACAGAAACTGAAAGGTCCTCAGAAGAAACAGGAAATTAAGATAGTTAAAAGCAGCCATTTATACTAAAATAAAAGCATACACACAACCCCAAAGAAGATGCATCCCAAGAAAAGGTTTGAAAGGTTCCAGAACCCCTGGCTGGGCTTACTGGTGAAGGTAGTAAGCCAGTCTGTAAAGAGTGGGAGAGGCGGCTGTTTCTACAAAGCCAAAATCTCAATGAAAAATCACAAGGGATACAGAGAAACAGGGAAATACAGTCCAATCAAAGGATCAAAACAAAGCTCCAGAAACCAACTCTAAAGAAAAGCAGACCTGTGAAGTTCCTGAAAAAGAATTTAAAATGATGTTTTGAAGATGTTAACAAACTAAAAGAGATCACAGATAGACAAATAAATGAATTCAGCAAAACAATGCATGAAGACAATGAGAATATCAACAAAGAGATAGAAATTGTAAGAAAGAACCAAACAAATTCCGGAGCTGAGAAATACAATAACTAAATGGAGAAATTCACTAGAGGGGTTCAATAGCAGATTTCATCAGGCAAAACAAAGAGTCAGCAAACTTGAAGAGAGGTCACTTGAAATCATCAAGTAAAAAAGAAAAATGAATGAAGAGTGCCTAGGGCACTATAGGAGAATATCAAGAGGACCAATATACACATTGTAGGAGGCCCAGAAGGAGAAGAGCAAAGGGGCAGCGAGATTATTAGAGAAATAATGGCTGAAAATTTTCAAAATATAAGGAAAGAAATGGATACACAAATTTAAGAAGCTCAATGAACTCCAACTAGGAAAATTCAAGAGACCCACATCAAGACACATTTATAGTGTGTATTATATAAAACGGCTGAAATTCAAAGAAAGAAAATGAATAAGCAAGAGAAAACAAACTTATCAAAAGCAAGCGGGCTTCCTTAATATCACTGTATTCTTCAGCAGAAACTTTGCAGATCAGAAGAAAATGGGATGATATATTCAAAGTGCTGAAAGAAAAGAAAAAAAAAACTATCAACCAAGAATACTGTATCTGGAAAACCTGTCCTTCAAAAATGAAGAAGTGAGACTTCCCTGGTGGCACAGTGGTTAAGAATCCACCTGCCAATGCAGGGGACACGGGTTTGAGCCCTGGTCCGGGAAGATCCCACATGCCGCGGGGCAACTAAGCCTGTGCGCCACAACTACTGAGCCTGTGTGCCACAACTACTGAAGCCCACGTGCCTAGAGCCCATGTTCTGCAACAAGAGAAGCCACTGCAATGAGAAGCCCTGAGAAGCCCACGCACAACGAAGAGTAGCCCCCGCTCACCGCAACTAGAGAAAGCCCGTGCACAGCAACAAAGACACAAAGCAGGCAAATAAATTAATTACTTTTAAAAAAACAAATGAAGGAGTGGACTTCACTGGTGGAGCAGTGGTTAAGAATCCATCTGCCAATGCAGGGGACACGGGTTCGAGCCTGGTCCGGGTAGATCCCACATGCTGCAGAGCTACTGAAGCTGCGCGTCTAGAGCCTATGCTCTGCAACGAGAAGCCACCATAATGAGAAGCCTGCGCACTGCAACGAAGAGTAGCCCCCCCAAAAAAAAAAAAAAAAAAAAAAGAGTAGCCCCTGCTCACTGCAACTAGAGAAAGCCCACACACAGCAACGAATACCCAACGCAGCCAAAAATAAATTAAAAATTAAAAAAAATATATGTTTGTACGTAATAAAAACAAAAAATGAAGGAGAAATCCATACCTTCCCAGATAAACAAAAGCTGAAGGAATTCATTACCACTAGACTTGTCCCACAGGAAATGCTAAAGGGAGTCCTTAAAGTCAAAACGAAAGAACATCAAAAAGCCACGCAAACCCATATAAAAGTATAATATTCTTCAATAAAGGTAAATATATGAACAAAACATAGAATCCTATATTACTGTAATTTTGATACATAAATCCACTTTAAATTCTAGTATAGAATCTAAAAGACAAAATCATTTAAAAAAACCCACTAATCTATGTTACTAGGTATAAAATATAGAAAGATGTAATTTATGACATAACTAATGTAAAGGGTGAGGGTAGAGTTGTAAAGAAGTAGAGTTTTTGTATGTGATTAAAGTTAAGTTTTTATCAGTTTAAAACAGATTGTTGGGCTTCCCTGGTGGCGCAGTGGTTAAGAATCCGCCTGCCAATGCAGGGGACACGGGTTCGAGCCCTGGTCCAGGAAGATCCCACATGCTGCGGAGCAACTAACCCCGTGCACCACAACTACTGAGCCTGCACTCTAGAGCCACGAGCCACAACTACTGAAGCCTGCGCACCTAGAGCCTGTGCTCCGCAACAAGAGAAGCCACCGCAATGAGAAGCCTGCACACTGCAACGAAGAGTAGCCCCGCGCACCACAACTAGAGAAAGCCCGCGTGCAGCAATGAAGACGCAACGCAGCCAAAAATAAAACAAATTTTTAAAAAGACTGTTATAACTTTAAGATATTTTATGTAATCAAAATGGTAACCACAAAGAAAATATCTATAGAATATACACAAAAAGAAATTAGAAGGGAATCAAAGCATGTCACTACAAAAAAATCAATGAAACACAAAGGAAGGCAGTAAGAGAGAGGAAACAAGGGTCAAAAACCCCACAAAGTATACAGAATATCAGTAACAAAATGGCAATAATAAATACTTTCCTATCAGTAATTTAAATGTAAACAGATTAAACTCTCCAATAACATAGACATAGATAGGTTGAATGGATAAAAAATTATGATCCACTGACTTGCTGCTTACAAGAGATTCACTTTAGGTCTAAGGACACAGACAGACTGAAAGTGAAAGGATGGAAAAAGATATTCCATGCAAATAGTAACCAAAAGAAAGTAGGGGTGACTTTAAGTGAAAAACTGTCACGAGACAAAAAGGACATTATATAATAATAAAATGGTCAATTCACCAGGAGATAAACAATTATACATATTTATACACCAAACATCAGACCTCCAAAATATATGAGGGAAACATTGACAGAAGGGAGAAATAGACAGCAATATAATTTTAGTGGGAGGCTTCAATACCCTTCCTTCAATAATGGATAGAACAACCAGACAGAAGACCAATAAGGAAATAGAAGATTTGAACGACACTCTAGACAAATTAGACCCCTCTGACATACAGAGAACACTTCACAGAACAACAGCAGAATATACATTCTTCTCAAGTGCACACGGAACATTCTCTAAGACAGACCACATTAGATCACAAGACAAGTATTAATAAATTTTAAATGACTGACATCATAGAGAGTGTCTTTTCCAATCACAAAGGAATGAAATTAGAAATCATTAGCAGAAGGAAAACTAGAAAATACACAAACATATGCAAATTAAACAACATACACTTAAATAATCAATGAGTCAAAGAAGAAATTACAGGGAAATTAGAAAATATCTTAAGACAAATGAAGTAAAAGAACATACCAAGACTTATGGAATGTAGCAAAATTAGTGCTTTCAGTCTTTCACAATTTAGTATGGAAGCTGTGGACTTTTCATATGGCCTTTATTATGCTGAGGTAGTTTCCTTCTATTCCTAGTTTCTTGAGTGTTTTTGTCATGAAGGGGTAATAAATATTGTCATGTGTTTTTTCTGCAGCAATTGAGACAGCCATGTTTTTTTTTTTCTTTATTTTGTTAATGTGGCACATTACATTGCTTGATTTTTACATGTTGTACCATCCTTACGTTCCAGAAATAAATCCCATTTGGTAATGGTGTATAATCCTTTGCATGAGCTGTTGAATTCAGTTTGCTACTATTTTGTTAAAGATTTTTGCCTCAACAGGCATCAGAAATATTGATCTAGTTTTCTCTTCTTGCACTGTTTGTCTGGCTTTGGTATCAGGGTAATGCTGCCCTCATAGAAAAGGTTTGGGAGTGTTCCTTCCTCTTCAATTTTTTGGTAAGAGTTTGAGGGGAATTGGTGTTAATTCTTCTTTAAATGTTTAGTAGAATTCACCAGTGAAGCAACTGGATCCAAGGCTATTCTTTGTCAGTAGGTTTATGATTACTGATTCAATCTCTTTACTAGTATGTCTCTTTAGATTTTCTATTTCTTTATGATTCAGTATTTGTAGATTGTGTGCTTTCAGGATTTCACCTAGGTTACTCAATTTGTTGGTGTACAATTGTTCACAGACCCCTCTTTCATTTCTGATTTTAGTTGAGTCTTCTCTACTTTTTCTTCATCTAGCTGAAGTTTTCTCACTTTGGTTAATCTTTTTGAAGAACTCACTCTTGGTTTCAATGATTTTTCTCTATTGTTTTTCTGTTCTCTAACTTGTTTATTTCTGCTCTATTCTATTATTTTCTTCCTTTTCCTCTCTTTGGACTTAATTATTCTTATTTCAGTTCCTCGAAGTATGAAGTTAGGCTGATTTGAGATCTTTCTTTCTAATGTAAGTGTTTACAGCTATAAACTTCCTTCTTAGCACTGCTTTCCATGCACCCTATGAGTTTTGGTATGTAGTAAGTTTTGAAATTGGAAAGTGTAAATCCTACTTTCTTCTCTTTCAAGATTTTTTGGGATGGACTTCCCTGGTGGCACAGTGGTTAAGGATCTGCCTGCCAATGCAGGAGACACGGGTTCGAGCCCTGGTCCAGGAAGATCCTACATGCCGCAGAGCAACTAAGCCCGTGTGCCACAACTACTGAGCCTGTGCTCTACAGCCCACGAGCCACAACTACTAAGCCCGCGTGCCACAACTACTGAAGCCTGCGTGCCCAGAGCCTGTGCTCCACAAGAGAAGCCACCACAATGAGAAGCCCGTGCACCGCAACGAAGAATAGCCCCCACTTGCCATGACTAGAGAAAGCCCACGTGCAGCAACAAAGACCCAACGCAGCCAAAAATAAAAATAAATAAATAAATAAATTTATTTAATTAAAAAAAAAAGATTTTTTGGCTAGTCTGGATCCCTTGCATATCCACATAAATTCATGATCAAGATGTCAATAAGCCAATGGGATCTGGGGTAGTATTGCCATCTTAACAATATTAAGTGTTCTGAATCTTTTAAATTTGCCGTAAGAAGTGAAAGAACAACATAAATCAGAATTAGAAAAACTCCGAAATGAAGTCACAGACCTCAGGAACATAGTAGAGATAAAAGAAAAAATAATTTCAGAATATTAATCTAGAAAGAAATAAGAAAAACTCCAATATATTAATATTAAGACAAAAAATTTTTAGAAGATTTTTTTTTGATGTGGCCCATTTTTAAAGTCTTTATTGAATCTGTTACAATATTACTTCTGTTTTATGTTTTTGGTTTTTTGGTCACGAGGCATGTGGGATCTTAGCTCTCCGACCAGGGATCGGACTTGTACCCCCTGCATTGGAAGGCAAAGTTCTAACTACTGGACTGCCAGGGAGGTCCCAGGACAAAAATTTTTTAATAAAAAATTTTAAATATGTAAAAAGTATATGAGAGAAAGTGAATAACTAATTAATTTATATTTATTTTATCTAGACTTCTAAGTCTCATAAATAATAATGTTTAATTTTTGAAAATATTTATAAAAAAATATATAAATATATTAAAAATTTAATCAGATCATGGCTCATAAGTAATCTTAGAAAACAATTTTAATTCTTGGTAACATCTTATGTGACCTGAACCCCCATAATATACTGAATTCATGTTTTGTTAGTTACCCCTCAATAACTCTGCTCTGATCCCTTAGCACACAACACTCATGTTCACTTTCAGGCCTTTCCATTTGTTGTTTACTCTTCTTGGAATGCACTTCCTCATATACTCAAATGGCCTGAGTCCTTACCCTCCATGTCTCAGCTCAAATATCACTTCCTCAGAAAAGGGTTCCTGACCATCTTACCTCATTACCTAAATTTGCCTTATCCTTGGTAGTTTCCTTCACACTATATTCACTATGTGATGTTATTTATCTACTTATTTGTTTAAATGTTTATTTTATGTCTTCCCTAATATAATACAAACTCCATTTATTAGCCAGATATAGTAATGAATATATTTTTAGGTAATGAAGCCACATATATAAATCTAAGTGCACAAGAGGATCTGGAAAACATTTGAGTCCAAAATACAAATTAAAAGGTGCATAAGGAAGAAGGACAGTGCCCATCATTGAACTGGGAGAAAAATATAAGAAGAATGACACAGGGAGTGGTTAATGAAGTAAAGATAAAAGTCACTGGGTAGCTCATCCAGAGTATTTATTTCTACTTTAGAGCACATTTTATCCAATGTGAATGAACCTTTCCAGCCAACATTTCAAGTGTATGTCTCCTTGACCACTGGGCTTTCACCTACACAGATGTATTCCCATAATTTGACTTGCTCATACTTACCTGTACATCATCTTCTTGTTTCTTCTCTCACAACCATCCACGGCTCTTTCCCTTGCTCCAATAATGTAATCACATCTGGCTTAGAAATGGAATGTCCTGTTTACAAAGAAAAAAAAAAATAGCACACGATGTAGAAGAAAACATTGCTCAGTTTAAATAATAATAATAATAATAATAATAATAATAATAATAATAAATTAAAGGTGTCAAAATAATATTGAATAAGATTTTCCAGAAGAGAGGGTAAGGGAATGAAAGAACAAGAAATCAGTTAGGTAGGGTAAGTTTAAAGAAAAAAAAAATACACACACACACACACATATATATATACACATATATCCTCTTTTTTCTTGAAAGCATGTATAATGCCATAGTTGAAAATACAGATCCTGGAACCTTAGTTCAGTTCCTGCGTTTGCCACCTTCCAGCTGTGTCTGACCTTTGGGAAAGTCACTTAAACCCACTGTGCCTCAGTATTCTCACTTATAAAATGGGAATAATAAGGCTGTTAGAAGGAGTAAACAAGTTGACATATATATGTATGTATATGTACATACATTTATGCATGTATATGTATATGTACATACATTTATGTACGTATATGTACACGCATTTATGCATGTATATGTATATGTACATACATTTATGTACGTATATGTACACACATTTATGTATGTATATGTACATAATTTATGTATATAAAGTGCTTAGAGCATTGCCTATTAAATACTAAGCAAAATGTTAGCTATTAACATTATTATCGATATTGTTTTACGAATATACAAGAGGAGCTATCTGTAGGATATTAATTGCAATTAAAATGTAATGTTCATTGATTATAACTTTCAACCACAAAACAGAAAAATTTTCTCTTAAATAGACTGTGTATTCTTCAGTTTTCAATGAATTCCATTTATCTAATCCATTGTTATATAAATTGTAGGGGCTCTTTTAGAGCAATTCGAGCAATTCAGGACCCTGTGTCAGGCTGATCTCTCTGCAAGTGGATCAGATAACAAAATGGAGTGTCTATAAAAGTTCTGAGCATAAATAAATAGGAAACCTGGATTCTTTGACAATGGTTATGTAATAAATGCCAGAGAATTCTAAACTAGATCCTATTCATAAAGGAAGAGAGGCAACTGTAAGTAAGAATAGAGGAGGTATGAATGTCACTGAAGGACAGGGAAGATAAAGATATTAAATGGAGATGTGATTTCCAACCTGACAAAGCTCAAACCACTTCTTTGGGAAAAAAGAACATGGAAGTGTAACTAGTTTCCTAAAAGCAGCCTTGAAAATCAGAGTGGAAAAAAAATACATATTTTAAAGAGCAGATTCTCAATTATTCTAAATCACCTGAGGCTTATAAACATACCCAGTGAGACCAAGTTACCATAGTTCTCCATCATCACATATCGGTACAAGTTCTTCTGAACAGAGTCAAGATATTCCCACTCCTGCTGAGAGAAGTCTATGGCCACATCCCTGAATGTCACAGATCTCTGAAATGGCAAACCTATGTATTAATGGGGAAATTAAAGGAATATTTTGAAGACAGAAGGAGAGAAGATAAGGATCATACTGTAGGAAGAGAGCAATATAGCAAGTACGTAGGCTAAAAATCTATAATACAGGAGGGAACTGAAGTAGAACATATACATATTTTTGAAGAAGTCTGCTAGAATAAACAAAATTTCCTGGCTTGTTAAGTATCTGAGCCATTTGACAATAGATAAAATAATAACATTTGGTTATTAAATTAAATAGTAAACACAAGCATAATGCCTGATTGGTATCTGTCACATAAATTCTCAGTAAGCGTGAGCTGTCAAGGAAAATTTCTGCTTTTTAGAGAAAAGAAAATTTAATCAGCTATTTTTTTAAAATGTAGTATAAAGTCTCAATTTTAGAAAATAGGGTTTATATAAAATTGAGAATTCCCTCAAGTATTAAATGCTTCATTATGTCAGATCTTATCATAGTATTTTTTTTTTTACAAATCCACATAATTTTTGGCACATGACATTATATTTTATGGATATATCAGATTTAAATGCACAACATTTAGGATGCACAACATGTGTAAGGTCTTCTCCAATCCTATGATTCTGTATTCGCCTACTATTTATGATGATACACTTTTTTTGCTGCCATCTACTATCTGTCATTGAACACCTGGCTTGTGCTGAGTGTGACAGGCAATGATTACTTAGGTTACCAATGATCATCTTCTGGTATTTATGCCCTTGTGTACTCTCCTTCACATGTGTATGAGTTGAACTGAGTGACTTCCTTTTAATAAATAGAATATGGCTAAAGTGATGAAATGTTACTTGTGATGGTAGATTACAGACTATGATTTCCATGTTGCTTGCCCTATTTAGATGTCTCACTTGCTCAACCAAGAGTGCCCTCCAATCCTCCCATGAGTAACTGGATCCTGTCAAAAACCATTTGGGTGAGCTTGGAAGCAGATACATGCAAAGTTGGCCTTAAGATGACTGCAGCTCTGACCAACAATTTAATAGCCTTGCAAGAGACCGAGAGCAAGAGAGCCAAGCTAAGCCATGTCCAGATTTCTGAACCAGTGAAGCCGTGGGACAAACATTTACTACTTTAAGCTACTAAGTGTCAGGGTAATACATTATGCAGCAATAGATAACTAATAGGCAGAGTTAAAGAATACTGAGGAAGGATGTTGAATTATGTCACCCAAATTTAGTATGTCCCATTCGACAACAGAATAGTCTTGATATTTATCTCTCGGGGATTTCCTGCCAAGTTTGCAAATCTCAATCATGTATACACTAATTCACATAAACTATGAGATATTACTATACACTGAGATTTAAGTCATTCAATACCAAATTTCTATCTTATCTACCTGGAATCTTAAGTCTGGAAAATTTCAAAGTCTTCTCCTGGACAGTCAAATACAACCATTGTCTCCATTTCACCAAAATACAGACCTGACTCACATAACATAAATCTTTAATGGATTTATCTCTTTCACTGCTCCATCACTGCCCGTGATAGAAGAATGGGCACTTAAGACGTGTTGGATAATTTATCAGTTATAACATGAACACTAGTTAGTTTAGATCGGGACACACAGAGAAGATGCTGGGTAATTCTGCATCACATTTCACTAGAACAAAAGCTGGGAAGCAGGTTATTTGAGGAACCTCTTTTGGTAGTAAACTTTAGAAAAATTAATGAAAATACTCACATGACCTACAAAAATACACATATTCCAAGATGGGAGAAACATCAACTTACATGAGCCATGCTTTTAGACCTGCAAGACTGGATCAGTCCTCAAGGTTCCTCTAACAGAAAAGCACAAATCCAGAAAGCTAGAGCTGGGAGAAGAGAAAGACCTTGAGACTAGTTTAATGTTCCCAACAGAACATAAGTTAATAACGTTATGATCTTCCATTCCAGGTTCCAAACTATTTCCCATCACACACAATTTGGGTAGATTAGGATTCTAGATAAATCCATTTCTTTTGCCAACCCAGGTGTCTAGGATGAACGAAGTCATAGAACAGAGGCATTTCTGCATTGAAGCCAGACCCAGATATGTCAGCAGGAAGTTTTCTGACACTACGTCATTTTGGTGAGGGAGATGTAGACCTAAGAGTGGGCAATGCAATCTTGCTCAGAGCACATCCTCTTCCTTCTACTCCCACCTTCTAAGACTGAAAAGAGCCCACATTATCCTAATAAGAACCTCTTTTGTGGCTTTGTAATTATATGAAGTTGGTTAAGACACTGAAGATAGAAAGTCGGTGTTTAATACTTTGAGTTCAGCAAAGCTTACTAGTTAAATATATGACAAACCATCACTGTACTAAAAATCAAAGTAGATATCAAATGTGAAGTTGGGAAAATATTTAAGGATATGGGAAATAATCCAGATACACTGTCAAGAGAACAATTAGATTGACCAATATACATACTTTTGAATAATATATGAATACGTCAGTCAATATAGAGAAACAGTGCCAGAGAAACAGACCACTGAAATCAGTAGATAAAAGAAAGTCTGGAAGGTTATGTGACCATCGAATAATAGTGCTTACTTTCTAATTTTGATCTTGATTTTTCTTTTTAAAGTTTATTTAATAATTATTTTAACAATTACCATAGGTTAACTTGAAATAAATGTGTATTTTTAAAAAAATTGTTGACAGAGAGGTTTATGTGGTTTATAAACCTGTCAACTAAGCCATGATGTCTCCCAGATAGCTGCTGCATTATAATATCCTACTAGCTTCACTTTGCATCCAACAAAATTAGAAGGAAACTGTAAAGTACAAAAGTCACAGCACAAAATCCATTTATTACCACTGACATTTCACAGAATCCATCTATTTTGCTCAGATCCTGACTATTGCTACAGACAGACTGATGTGTCTTTCCTGTGAATTCACAAGGTAGGTCACCTAAATCTCTCATCACACACCACCTTACACTTACTCTTGAATAGATTTTACCTCATTTTAGATAATAAGCATTTTAAAGGAAGCAACTACGCCTTTTTAGTGATTGTATTACCCCAAGTCCTATAATTTCTAGGTCTAGCCTATTGTAGGCATTTAATAAAAGTCTGATTTTTTTACCACAAAATTCCATTTCTAGAAATTTTTAAAAGGAAATAACTATAGAAGTACACAAGGCATGTGCACGAGGATGTTGACCAGAGAATAATTTTTGATAGCCAAAAATTAAAAATAACTATCTCCCAGTAGGCAACAGGTTAACCATATTACAGTCTGCAATATGGTGACATACTAAGGCTTCCTTAATAATTAATCCATATGAAATGATGGAAAACAATATTAACTCAGTGAAGACCAAGGCAGGTTTTAAAGGTATGCAGTCAAATGCTCTACCACTGAGCTACACCCACAGTGTACTTAAAAAAAAAAAAGAAAAAAGAAAGAAAACATTTGTTGTATACTATTAAAGCTAGGCTAATATTAATTCAAACTAGGCTATTATAAGTTTAAGATGTTCACTGTAATCCTCAAGATAACCACTAAGAAAAAACTAAAAAATATACAGAGAAAAAGAAATGAGAAAGGAATCGAACAGGACACTACAATCAAAAAGAAGGCAGGAATGGAAGAATCAAGGAACAAAAAAGACAAGACATACAGAAAACAAATGGTAAAATGGCCATTTTGGAACTAATAAATTCCTCCTAATTAGTAATTACTTTACATTTATTATTTATTTATTTATTTATTTATTTATTTTTGGCTGCGTTGGGTCTTTGCTGCTGCGTGCGGGCTTTCTCTAGTTGCGGCGAGCAGGGGCTACTCTCCGTTGCGGTGCGCGGGCCTCTCATTGCGGTGGCTTCTCTCGTTGAGGAGCACGGGCTCTAGACACGCAGGCTTCAGTAGTTGTGGCTCGCGGGCTCAGCAGTTGTGGCTCGCGGGCTCCAGAGCTCAGGATCAGCAGCTGTGGCGCATGGGCTTAGTTGCTCTGAGGCATGTGGGATCTTCCCGGACCAGGGCTCGAGCCCGTGTCCCCTGCATTGGCAGGCGGATTCTCAACAACTGCGCCACCAGGGAAGCCCTGCATCATATTTTTCTGACAGAAAATTTGTGCTTCTTGAGCTTTCTCTTTAATTTAAAATTTTTTCTTTGGGAAAATAAAATTTTTCTTAATAAAATCATTATTAATGAGAGAGAGGGAGAGAGAGAGACAGATATTATCAGACAGGAAAAGAAAATACGTGCCCTTCCTCAGTTCTCAGCAGATAGATGTTTAAATATATGTTTATAATGCTGAACAGGGTTTTTCTCATTCTCTGTAGTTGCTGGGGCTGAGGAAGGAGGGATAGAGATATATATAATTAGGATGTGAAAAAATGCAGAATCTAACGAATGAATCTTATTCTTCAGCATAACATGGGGATTTATATTAAAAATCTTTATTTTCTGTTATAATAACTATCTTTGGAAATATTGTTTGTATTTGCATCATACCTGGAATTAGAAATTAGTGCCACTGGGACTTCCCTGGTGGTCCAGAGGTTAAGGCTCCACATTCCCAATGCAGGGCGCCTGGGTTCGATCCCTGGTCAGGGAACTAGATCCTGCATGCAACAACTAAGAGCCTGCATGCCGCAACTAAAAGATCCCACACGCCGCAATGAAGATCCCATGTGCCGCAACTAAGACCTGGCGCAGCCAAATAAATAAATAAGTAAATTTAAAAAAAAAGAAAGAAAGAAATTAGTGCCATTTTCTCTGAAAGTAACTTTAAATCTCTAAATTATTAATTCTGAAAGGATGTCTTATTTAGTAATTTGGTGCCACGAATAATCAAATTTTAAATAAAATTCCTAATCTCTAAAATGTGAAAACAGAATGTTTTTCAAACAAGGAGATCCTCAGCACTTCCTTTTCCCTAATGCAGAGGTATAAGGAAATCCATGATTGGGTTAGATTTTTTTTTCATACTAAGAATAGGACTCTGTCTCCTTTA
This sequence comes from Eubalaena glacialis, assembly GCF_028564815.1. Classification (NCBI taxonomy): domain Eukaryota; kingdom Metazoa; phylum Chordata; class Mammalia; order Artiodactyla; family Balaenidae; genus Eubalaena; species Eubalaena glacialis. The sequence goes on along the minus strand of NC_083733.1, from coordinate 55,275,742 downwards.
TTTGATCAATTATTTTGCCAAAACAAAACCACATGGAAATGTTCACACATAAAAAGCTAGAAACAGGGACTTCTCTGGTGGCACAGTGGTTAAGAATCCACCTGCCAATGCAGGGGATGCGGGTTCCATCCCTGGTCCGGGAAGACCCCACATGCTGCGGAGCAACAAAGTCCGTGCGCCACAACTACTGAGCCTGCACTCTAGGGCCCGTGTGCCACAACTACTTAGCCCACGTGCCGCAACTACTGAAGCCCCTGCGCCTAGAGCCAGTGCTCCGAGTCTCGCGCCACGCACCGCAACAAAGAGTAGCCCCCGCTCGCCACAACTCGAGAAAGCCCGCGCACGGCAATGAAGACCCAACACAGCCAAAAAAACAAACAAACAAACAAACAAAAAAGCATATACACCAAAATATTAAAAGTGATTATTTCCAGGCAGTGGGAATAAGAGGTATTCTTAATTTCTTCTTCCTAATTTCTTAGGAAATCAAATTTTTGGTAATAAGTCTGCATTAATTCCATCATCATAAATAAAACATAAATATATTTCAAAGTATTCAACATATTTTAAGTCATTATTATGGCAGAGGCTATATTTTTGTCATTTTAAAAAGTCTATAAATAGCAGGCCTGCCATGAAGTATTGCTATGACTGAAACAACTACCACTTACCTATTCTTGAATATCCTTTAGCTGTATCACACTGATATAACCAGACACATGTCACTATAAAGATTTTTCCACTACTAGAAAGGGAAATGGCCTTTGCAGATTAGGGTTGTATGCAAAATGGGCAGAAAAGTTTTGAATACACAGAAGGTGTTCAATAAATGACTATGCACTTTCTATTCTCTTCTGAATAACCTATTAAAATATCATTTTAGATACAATCCTTGCAAAATGGTTTTACAAAATTCTGTTTCAAAAATGAACGCCATATATAATTTTAAATTTTCTTGGGTACTATTATCTACAACTATGAAGATGATTTAACATTAGATCATGGCCATTTTTCCTTATCATGACTAATTTTTATAAACAGAAATTTTATTACCTACATAATATTGTCTCATGGATGTCATGTGGGTTTCTTAATCATTCTCATTATCTTGGCCACTAATTTTGTTTTTCTTTTTTTTTATTGGCATATAATTGCTTTACAATGTTGTGTTAGTTTCTGCTGTTCGGCCACTAATTTTGTACAAAACTGTCCCAAGGTATAACAATTTTTGATTCTAGATAAAAACCCAGGTCTAAATCTTTTGAATTGTGTACACCTTTGAAGAATGGAAATGTACAAATATACAGCGATTATCTATAAAATTTCGGGGGTTGTGGTCCCCTCTACACCCATAAATACAGACAAAGGAACCCTGGTTAAGAACTCCTGTTCTGGACACGAATTCTGGCTCAGTCGCTTCACTTGCAAGCACAAGTCACAATTAACCTCACATTTTCGTTGCTTCTTAACTACTGAAACCTGCAGGGGAATAATCAGAGTCACCACAACGCTGAGCGTGTATTAAAATACACCCTCCATGGCTACATCCGCTGTGACCTCATACATAAAACCAAAATGAAGTAAGAAGAGGTCGTTCACAGTAGGTTCCTGCCGTCAGAGCTCAAGAAACGCTGTCATCCTCAAATATACAGATGAACTTCAGAGGACTCCTAGGAACAACAATCCCAGGAAGGAATCCCATTCTTGGAGTCTCTCTATACATTCGTTTCTAGAATCCTGACTCAGGGGCAATCCCTAATCTAAAATTCCCATCCTAAAAGCCAGTCTGTACCTTGTTACCAAAAACCTTCATCGAGGGCTTAGCATGCGGTTTCCCCCTTGGAGTCATTTCTCTGTGCCAGTCGTATGTGCCTGACAGAAGGGTGGAGGAAGCAGCAGAGAACCTAGGGCCATGGGTCCCTGAGACATTCCCCACAAGTCCACCGCAACCCACGCTCACATAAAGGACACGCATCTTACGTCCCCGTCACGCAAGGATAACCACGCACCTCTCAGTCTCACTACGGGCACTCACCACCCGGCACCACCCCCGCGGCCCTTCGCACGGAACACGGCCTCTCACAAACACGCACGCTTCCCGATTTTCTCCCAGGGCTGCAACCACCGTCCCCGCTGCTCAAGCGCCCACAGCCCCGAGGGGGCGGGCGAACTCGCGCGGCTGCGCTCCCAAAGTCCACGCTTTGAGCGCCTCCCGCAATCCCACCCTCACCGCCACTCACCGTCCCCCACGGGCTCGGGCTACGTCTGCACAGTCGTTTCCGCGGCGACCCACGCCGGTTCCTTCCTCGGACGGGTGCCACTCGCGCAGCGCGCAACAAGGGACACGGAAAAGAGGCCCGAAGTCGAAGACACCTCGTCGACTGTGAAGGTACAGTACAGGGTCGCAAAATTCCTAAAGCAAAGCTGCCGCCCCGGCCCGGCCGAGAGACTTCTGGGAGTGATTTCCGGACTGCGCGTGCGCAGCACACATCTCGGGCCACTGGAGGCCCGACCCCAGGCTGAGGGCGAGCTCACTGGTTCCCTCGGCCAGCGGGAGGCTAGTCCTGGTGGCACCGCACCAGCGAATTGTGAGGAGGGGACGGCGGAGCTCTTATTTTCCGAGGGCTCAGGCCTGTGTGTGAGTGTTCACCCTGTTGAGTCAGTGATGTGACCCCCAGGGTTATGGAGCGCTTGACAGGTGAGCGCCTGAACTTAGGTTTATAATCTAACCATGCTGTATGTATTTGTGTGTGTATTCATGTTGGGGTGTATGTATCTTTCCTAAAATTCCCATTACACCTGAAATGTCACAGGTGCTTACTATATTTCCATTTCAGAGTCGACGCTTCTGAGATCAAAACAGGTACAAAGTTATACTGTTTAGTGGCAAAGCCATGTTTCCAGGTTGGGATAAGCTGGATAAAGTGAGACTCTACCGTGTAATGTATTCTCATTGTAGAAAAGGAGAGAGTGAGTTTGGGTCCTTTTTAAGGTCACCGACTGTAGGAAATCTTAGAAATTTAGGAAAATAAATACTTTTTCACATTTCACAATATTATGCCCACCAGAAACTTTTTGTTACAGTAAAAAATTTCATCCCTCTGTTGTTTTATGCATGGGTGGGCTTGACTACATAAAAGCCCATAGATGGAGAAACGTCTTTAATTTGTATTCCTGGTCATGAGATCCCATTGAAAAATATCTCGCTTCTTAGGCATGTGACAGTAATATAAATTGTGGACACAGACTTAAAATTTGGGAAGAAGGTGTTATCAGTAGAATCAAGGTTACATCCATATGTATTTAGATTCATGAGGAAGTTGAGCAAATGAGAAATATAAAGTCAGTCATCAAAGAATGTCCATATTTTAGTTGTCACCACTATTATATATTTGAAATATGTAATGCATAACAATTCAAAAGGCACAAAAATGTTTAAATAAAAAGGTAAGCAACATTTCCTTACATGTATCCCAGTCATACATCAGCTCACCTTAAAGTCAACAAAAATTTGATTTTGGTGTGTATCCTTCTGGAGAAGTTATTATCATATACAAATATGTACTTTCTATATATATGTATGTAATGATTAGGGGTTTGAGACCCTGTGAGGCTCAAATATATTAAGACAACACATGAAAATTTAGGCCTTACAATACAGGAGAAAGAAGGAAGTAACATGAAATATTTGCTCTTTAGTGATTTCATTATAAAAATTAATATTACAGTAGTCCCCCCTTATCCTCCAGGGAGATGTTCCAAGACCCCCAGTAGATGCCTGAAACCATGAACACTACTGAACCCTATATATACTATGTTTTTTTCTATAAATATCTATGATAAAGTTTATAAATTAAGCTCAGTAAGAGATTAACAGCAATAACTCAATAAAATAGAGCAATTATAAGAATATACTGTAATAAAAGTTATATAAATGTGGTCTTTCTCTCTCTCTCAAAATATCTTATTGTAGAAGTTTAATGCCTTTTCCATCTCAACTAAGTGCTTATCATGCACTGTTGCTGTAACGTTTGTCTGTCTGCAGCGTCGGTGTCTCCATTTTCCTTTTGGTTCAGTCTCTGTCTTTGAGGTGCAACAACAAAACTAGCATGAATTTCTTTTTCCTTCTTCACAGTTTCATGCGTGGAAAATTTGTCCTTATTATAGATCTTAGCAACCTCTGAATATGATTTTATTTCTCTCATTATGTGGAGAATTTTCATCTTTTCACTTAAAAGAAGCACTTTGTGGTATATCTGAATTGCCAGCATTATTACTCTTGCATTTTGGGGCCATTATTAAGTAAAATAAAGGTTACTTAATACTTGAACACAAGCACTGTGATACGTGACTCTCCATCTGAGTTGGCTACTAAGTGTCTAACAGGCAGGGTATGCTGGACAAAGGGATGATTCCATCTGAGATGGCTACTAAGTGTCTAACAGGCCAAGTACGCTGGACAAAGGGATGATTCATATCCAGACTAGGTCAGAGCAGGTGGTGTGAAATTTCATCACGCTACTCAGAATGGCACACAATTTAAGACATGAATTGTCTATTTCTGAAGATTTCCATTTATTATTTCACAATGCATGTGACCATGGAAAGCGCCACCACTCTTAAGGGGGGAATACTGTATCTCAAAATGTGGACATAAAAAACATAGGGAGAGACTAATCATTCATAATACACCTGTACAATAAAGACCAAAATAAATATTTTAATGTGTTTTCCAATATTTTTTATTGTGATAAAATACACATATAAAATTTACCATCTTAACCATTTTTAGAGCACAGATCCCTGAAATTAACCAAGCCTTCAGTTGTAAGTTGCATGCCTTTAATAGACTCCAGTTCCAAAATCATTACATCCAGACAGATTCTGCAGTGCAATTGCTGTCTACGTGGAGAGACAGATTCCTGATGTTTCTACTGTATCATCTTCCCAGAATTTTCTAGTATGTGTGTTCTACGGATTTTTTGGTGTGCATTTTAAAGCACTAGTACTTAGTATGTAATATCCCCTGCTTTGGCCCTTAGTATCATAGCAAAAAAAACCCAAGCAAACAAAAACAAACAAACAAAACTTTCTCATTAAAAAAAGCACATTAACAAACATTTAATGGCTGAATAATTATATTAGGGGTGTTTCATTATTTATTTAACAATCCCAATCTTTGGGGCATTTAGTTGTTTGCAATATTATGTGGTTATAAACAATGCTGATATTAATATATATTTATACAGAAGACTTTTCTGCATATTTTGGACTACTTTCTTACGATAGATTGGTAAGATAAAATGACCAGAGAAATAATAATTTTTTAATGACTCCTAATTAAAATTTCCACCAGAACTATAAAAATTCTGAGTTCAGCTGTGCTACCATAACTAATTACTATTGTTTTTTAAGAATAATTTTGGAGCTCTAGTCTTGAAATGCAATCACAATGGGAATCATTGCAGAAGAGAACACCTGGGGTATATAGATTTCAAGAACTCTACTCAAAGCTAAAGAGAAGCCCACTCCTTTCTTATTTTATGCCAATTCTTTTTCTTTTACCTTTTTACTAGTTTAAATATAAAAGAAAAGAAAACAACAATAAATAATATTCTTCTCCCACAAGATATTCACAGAACTGCTGCATCTATGGTGATTCTCTTTTCTGGAACGGGCATACATCATCAGGTCATGTTAAACATCAGGAGAACTAGATCTCATCAAAATCACATTCAGCTAGTTGATTTATTTATTTCTTCCTTGAGAGCCAGATAATCTGAGACTCAGGGGCCCCAGTAATTTCTGGAATTGGAAAAAACCACCTGGGACTAAAAGGGGATATTGGGTAAGTTTCATAACATTTTCTATCTCAACTGCAGTGGAATGAACAAGACAACAGACACACGCATTAAGTTGATTTCAAGATCTTTTCCCAACACAGGCTTCTACCATAGGGATAATGTCTTAAGCATAGAAATTCCTAATACTCCTAAATCATTTTGAAAACCTATTACTTATTTTTGAGGAGCCAGAATCAGATATGTGGAGCTGTAGACTGGAAGCAGAAGCAGTTAACAATGGAGATTTTAGGCAGTTTGCTGAGGAAAACTGTTTCTCCAGACCTCCTTAAAGAATTCAACAAGGTTCAAAGCTTCAGGGATACTTGTGAATGTGTCCACATCTACTAGAAATACAGGAGTTTTCTTTGATCAAAAAAAGTTGTATTGGGCACTTCCCTGGCGATCCAGTGGTTAAGTCTCCGAGCTTCCACTGTGGGGATGGAGATGGGGGGTAAGGGGGGCACGCAGATTCAATTCCTGGTTGGGGAACTAGGATCCAGCATGCCAGCACGGCGCGGCCAAAAAAAAAAAAAAAAGTTGGATCTTCTAGAAATTTTTAAATGAGTAGTAAACAATGATTCATGTCAATAAAAGCAAAGAAAAACAAAACAAAAAATATACTAGTTACACAGGTGCCATTTCCCCTGGTGTGCTGAGTTCCCTGCTGTTATCTGAAGTGCAGAGCTCACACTGAAGCCTCACAAAGCATCCCTTTCTGTACACCTATTACATCTTCTAGAGTTTTGTTACCAAAAATCTGGAAAAGCTAAAACATACTTATTTCTAAGAGTTCACCTAAAATCTTCTATTCCATTTATCTCTATTATTATTTATGTAAATATTATCATAACAAGTTAACGCTTCTTACTGATAAATTTTGTGACAGAAATATTATGAATTTACAAACTTTCAGTAAACCTAGTACATTCAACATATTATACTTAATATTGATGACTCTAAAAACATGTCTGTATTAATTAAACCAACAAACTTAAACGTGTTTTCACTCATTAAAAATCAGTCCTGGATCATGTGATCCTTTCAAACTTTAGGTTAATTTCTGTTGTATTTAGAAATGTTTGATTTGTAAGCACTTACTTTCCTTTAAGCCAATTAAATAGAGCTCATTTACAAATTAATTTTTACATAAAGATAGAATCAGAGATCTCATAGCTTCATTTTAAAACCTAGTCATGAATCAAGTATTTCAATATAAAACTTATTAGTTTATAAATAACAGTTGGAATAAGTTAAGTTTACCCATTTGAGTTTTAAAAGTCCTCTTTTCCCTTTTTCTTCTTACAGTTTCGGATTCTACTAATTGAGCCAAGGCCATAGTCTCAGGCAATGTGGGTTGGGTTTGTATTTCAAAACTCTTTTGCTGATTAACAAGAATTTTTTTTAATAATAAGAAATAAATGCACTCTCAAACTCCGCTACTAAATTTGACTGGGGGGTGTTAGCACTATAAGAAATAGCAGGCATGAGAAACACAAATTTTAGTAACAGGAATAGCACTATTAAGATTTTTTATAATTAATTTGGGGACATGTAACATTCTTTACATCAGTAAAACCAGCCAAGTTACATTAATATACTAGGATAAAATACTATTAAGTGTTTTATAGAGTATCTTTCTCCATGATACTCGTATTTAGTAGGTGATGTTCATATTTAGTAGGTGATATTCTACATTTATCAATGAAAAAACAAGGCACTAAGATGTCATGAACACTATGAACACAGTTTCATATTTTAAAAATCTGACAACAGACCCTATGTTCTAAATTTCAACAAGATACCATCTCCAACTTATGTATACTTACTTTAAGCCTGCTTTCTTCACTCACTAATTCTTCAGTAACTAATCCAGGCCAAAATCATTATGATTCGCAATGGTATATTTGTCTTTATATTGCAGAGCCAAATTAATTAACCTGTTGCCTACTGTTAGAATTTTGTTTTTAATTTTTGGTTATCAAAAATATATGTTGAATGCTCTTGCATGTTATGAATCTCTGTAGATATTTCCTTAACTTGATTGCTAGAAGTAGAATTTGGGATAAAATAATCAGACCTTTACTAATTACCTACAGCATGCCAGATCCTGCAATCATAGTATTTGAGGTGATACAAAGACTAAAATGACATAGTTTTTACCTTAAACTGCCTTATAATGTAGTAAGATAACCTCCCAACAATATATATATATTTTGCTAAAATTATATAAATATTAAAAAAATAAAAACTATCACTACTTGACAAAAAAAAAAAAGAAATTACTACCTACTCCCAATACTCCATATTGTTTTTTCCCCTAAATCTCTCAGATTTAGCTCTTCAATTCATATGAATGAGGGGTGGGGAAGGTGTAAAGTAGGCATCATGATTTTTTTCCATACATATATTCAATTCACCCAGCAATACTTATGAAAAACATTCTTTTCCCAATTTATAACAAAGTGTTAACTTTGTCTTACACGTGTGAGCCTGTTTCTGGACTCTACATCTGTTGACCTATTTGTCTACCCTTAACCAAGGCCACATGGATAATTCCAAGGCTATAATGGATAGTGGGAGTTGATGCCTGCTAGTACAAGTCCTTTAGTTTTGTTGTTGTTGCTCTTGTTCCTCCCCTCTTCCTCCTCCTGCTTCTTGAAATTTGTCTTACCTGTTCTTGGTCCTTTGCAATTTCAAGTATATTTTAGAATCAGTTTGTCAGTTACACACAAAAAAACACACAGAGCCTGATGGTATTTTGGGAGGATAGTGTACAATAAATATACAACTCAGATTGCAGAGAACTGAAATTATTTCAAGAGTCTCCCAATCCACAAACACAGTATATATTCTTTATTTAGGTATTGCTGCATCTCAATACAGTTCATAATTTTCTGTGTAGAAGTTTTGCATGTCTTTTGCTAGATTTATTGCTAGGTATTTGATTTTTTTTAATACTATTGTAAACTATAGTTAAAAATAACATTTAAAAGTGTTTGTTGCTGGTACATATATACAATTTTTAAAATACTGACATTATAGCCAGCAATCTTACTAATTTCATACATTCATTCTAAGCTGCCTGAAATTCTTTTAGATACTCTATGTACACGTAATGACAATTTTATTTTTTCCTTTCCAACCTTTAAGTCTTTTCTACTTGCCCTTCGCACTGGCTAAGCTCGCCAATACAATGTTGAGTAGTAATGGTGACTATGGATAGCCTGTCTCACGTCAAATCTCGGGGAAAGTTTTCAATACTTCAACATTAAGAAAAATTTTTTGTAGATAAAACCCTTTAAGATATAAGATCCTTTCTACTCCGAGGACATGATCTGAACAATTCTAATCTTTTAAAATGCCTTGAAACTTATGGCTCGACCACATGATCAATTTTTATATTGTTTCATATGCACAGGAAAATATTGTGTATTCAGTCATTATTGGGTGTGGTATTCTATATATGTCAAGTTCATTCATCACGTTACTCAGATATTCTTTTTACTGACTTTTTTGTTTACGTGTTCTCTCTGTATTAAGAGAGGTGGATTAACGTCCTCCACTATAATTGCCAATTTTTCTATTTCTCCTTTGTGTCGTCATTTTTAACTTCATATATTTTAAAGTTACGTTATTAGGTTTACACAAAATTTTAAATTGTTGCACATTTCTGATGAGCTCACCTTTTTATCCCTCTTTATCTCGAGTTATCCTTATTTTCTTAATCAGCTTTCTTTGGATTAGTGCTTGCATGGCTTGTAGTAAAGGGTTAACACCACAGCCTTGGTTTGCCCAAATCCTGTACATTCTAAGAAAGGACTGACCTTGACAGCTTCTGGGAAATAACCTCTGATCCCTTGGCATATCTTGCCTACAAATAGTTTTTTGTATGCCTGAGGCCTTGCTTTATCAGTTTGACTAGCATTATGAACTTAAATATGCCTCCCGCAAAATTCACATATCGAAATCCTAACCCGAATGCGACTGTGTTTGGATACAGAGCTGAAAAGAGGTAATTAAATTAAAATGAGGCCATGTGGGTGGACCCTAATCCAATCTTACTAATGTCCCTATAACAAGATTACGACATACAGAGAGATACCAGAGATGCACACACACAGAGAAAAGGCCATGTGAGTACACAGTGAGAAGGCAGCCATCTGCAAGCCAAGAAGAGAAGCCTTGGGAGAAACCAAACCTGATGACATCTTGATTTTCCAGTTTCCAGAACTATGAAAAAATAAGCTACCCAGTCTGTAAATTTTTGTTGTTGTGTTGTTTTAAAATACACATAACATAAAATTTCCCATCTTAATTTTTAAGTATACATTTCAGTGGTATTATATATATTGACATTGTGTGTAGTTATCACCACCACTGAACCCCATAACTCTTCATTTTGTAACACTAAAAGTCTATACTTATTAATCAATAATTCCCCACTCTCCCCTCCCCCCAGTCACTGGCAACCATCATTACAAGTTCTATAATTTTTGACTAAGTACCTCACATAAGTGGAATCATTCAATATTTGCCTTTTGTGACAATTTATTTCATTTACCAGAATGTCCTCAAGGTTCATCTTTGTTTAGCATATTACTGAATTTCCTCCTTTTTAAAGGCTGAATAACGTTCCATTGTATGTATATACCACATTTGTCTTATGGACACCTGGGTTTCTTCCACATTTCAGCTAAGGTGAACAATGCTGCTATGAACATGAGTGTATAACTAGCTCTTAAAGACCCTGACCTCAAGTATATGCACAAGTGGAATTGCTGGATCATATACAATTCTATTTTTAATCTTTTGAGAAACCTACATACTGTTTCCCACAACGGTTATACCACTTTACATTCCCACCAATAGTGGAGAAGGGTTCCAATTTCTCTACATCCTTTCCAACACTGTTCTTTTCTGTGGGTTTTTTTTTTTCAATAGTAGCCATCTTAATAGATGTGAGGTGGTATCTCATTGTAGTTTTCATTTGCATTTCCTTAATGATTATTGATATTAAGTATATTTTCATGTGTTTATTCCCCATTCATATATCTTCTTTGGAGAAATGTCTGTTCAAGTCCTTTGCCCATTTTTTTTTAAATTAATTAATTAATTTATTTTTGGCTGTGTTGGGTCTTCGTTTCTGTGTGAGGGCTTTCTCTAGTTGCAGCAAGCGGGGGCCACTCTTCATTGCGGTGCGCGGGCCTCTCACTATCGTGGCCTCTCTTGTTGTGAAGCACACGCTCCAGACACGCAGGCTCAGTAATTGTGGCTCACGGGCCTAGTTGCTCCACAGCATGTGGAATCTTCCCAGACCAGGGCTCGAACCCATGTCCCCTGAATTGGCAGGCAGATTCTCAACCACTGCACCACCAGGGAAGCCCCCATTTTTGTTTTTATGTTGTTGTTGTTCAGTTTTAGATATAATTGCTTAACAGACATATGATTTGCAAATATTTTCCCCCATTCTATTTTTTTTAAATAAATTTATTTATTTAGTTTATTTTATTTTTTTTTGAGTCTTTGTTGCTGCACGCAAGCTTTCTCTAGTTGCGGCAAGAGGGAGCTACTCTTTGTTGCGGTGCACGGGCTTCTCATTGCAGTGGCTTCTCTTGCTGCAGAGCATGGGCTCTAGGCGCACAGGCTTCAGTAGTTGTAGCATGCAGGCTCAGTAGTTGTGGCTCGCGGGCTCTAGAGCACAGGCTCAGTAGTTGTGGCACACGGGCTTAGTTGCTCTGCAGCATGTGGGATCTTCCTGGACAAGGGCTCGAACCTGTGTCCCCTGCACTGGCAGGCGGATTCTTAACCACTGTGCCACCAGGGAAGCCCTATTTTCCCCCATTCTGTAGACTGCCTTTTTACTCTGTGGATAGTGTCTTTTTTTTTTTTTTCTTCAGGTGACAATGACCTACACATTCTCATCTAATGAAGATGTGTAGTTATAGAAAAGTAATTTCCAAAACTAATCTATTGAAAATGATATTCCATTAGTTTTAATGATATTATTTGAAGTGGATAATGTCCTTTGATACAAAAGTATTTTAAATTTTCATCAAGTCCAATTTGTCTTATTTTCTTTTGCTACCTGTGTCTTTGGTGTCATATCCAAGAAAACGCCAGCAAATCCAATGTCATGAAGCTTTTGTCCTGTTTTATTCTAAAAGTTCTACTGTTTTAGGTCTTATGTTTAGGTCCTCAATCTGTTTTGAGAGTTTTTGTACATGGTGTTAGGCAAGGGTCCAGCTTCATTCTTTTGCATGTAGATATCCAGTTTTCCCAGTTCCATTTGTGGAAAAATAGTGCTTTCCTCATTGAATGGTCTTGGCAGCCTTGTCAAAAATCACTTGACCATATACGTAAGGGATTACTTGTGCGCTCTCTGTTCTATTCCATTTGTTGATATGTCTGTCTTTATGCAAGTACCACACTGTTTTGATTACTGGTGCTTTGTAATCAGGAAGTGTGAGTCCTCCAGATTTGTTCAAGATTGTTATGGCTATTGGCAGTCCTTTGAGATTCCATATGAATTTTAGGGTGGGTTTTTGTATTTCTGCCAAAAACATCATTGGGATTTTGATAGGAATTGCATTGAATCTGTAGATTGCTTTCGTTAGTACTGGCATTTTAATAATATTAAGTCTTCTAATCCATGAACACGGGATGTGTTTCCATTTATTTATGTCTTTTATAGTTTCTTTCAGCAATGTTTTGTAGCTTTCATTGTACAAATCTTACTTCCTTGGTTAATTCCACTATTTCATTCTTTTTGATGCTATTGTAAATGGACTTGTTTTTGAAATTTCCTTTTCATATTGTTCATTGTTAGTGTATAGAAATGCAATTGATTTTTACATGTTGACTTTGCATCCTGAAACTTTGCTGAATTCATTTATTAGATCTAACAGCTTTCTTATGGAGTCCTGAGGGTTTTCTACATATAACATCGTGTCACCTATAAACAGAGATGATTTTACTTTTTCCTTTTGAATTTGGATGCCTTTATTTTTCTTGCATAATTGATCTGCTGAGAACTTCCAGTACTATGTTGAATAGAAGTGGTGAAAGCAAGCATGCTTGTCTTGTTTCCTGATATTAGATAAAATCTTGATGTTTATCAAGTATTATGTTTGCTGTGGGTCTTTCATATAGCTTTTATTTTGCAGAGATAGTTTCATATATAGCTTTTGTTATGATTGAGATGATTTCCTTCTGTTCCTATTTTGTTGAGTGTTTTTATCATAAAAGGGTGTTGAATTCTGTCAAATGCTTTTTCTGCATTAATTGAGATGATCATGTTTTCTTCCTTCGTTTTGTTGATGTGACATATTACATTGGTGAACTTTCATATGATGAACCATCCTTGCATTTCAGGAATAAATCCCATTTGGTCATTTTGTATAATTCTTTTAATATGCTGCTGAATCGTTTGCTAGTACTCTGTTGAGGATTTTTGAATCAATGATCATAAGAGACAATGTTCTGTAGTTTTCTTTCTTGCAGTGTTTTTGAGTAGCTTTGGCAACAGGGTTGTGCTGGTCTCACAGAATCAGTTAGGAAGTATTCCCTCCTCTTCAACTTTTTTGAAAAGTTTGAGAAAGATTAGTATTAGTTCTTGTTTAAATTCACCAGTGAAGCCACCAGATCCAGGACTTTTCTTTGTTGGGAGGTTTTTTATTTTGGCCATGCTGCATGGCTTGCAGGATCTTAGTTCTCCAACCAGGGATTGAACCCAGGCCACGGCAGTGAAAGCCCGGAATCCTAACCACTAGGCCACCAGTGAACTCCCTGTTGGGAGATTTTGTGTGTGACCAAGTCAATTTCCTTACTACTTATAGAGTAGTTACCAGTCTATTCAGGTTTTCTATTTATTCATGTTTAACTCCATGGTTTTACGTTTCTAGGAATTTGTCCATTTCACCTAGGCTATCCAACTTCTGGCATACAATTGTTCATAGTACTCTCATAATCCCTTTATTTCTGTATAATTGGTAGTAATGTCTCCCCACTTACACTTTTTTGTGTGTGAATTTATTTTTTAATTTTGTATCACAACTTTTTTTTAATTCAAGTATAGTTAATTTACCCACTTTCACTTTTGATTGTAGTAATTTGAGTCTCCTCCCTTTTTTCTTAGCTCATTTAGCTAAAGGTTTGCCAATTTTGTTGATCTTTTTGAAGAACTTCTGGTTTCAAGATTTTCTCTGTTGTTATTCTGTTCTCTTATTTCATATATCACTGCTCTATTCTTTATTTCTCCTTCTGCTAGCTTTGTGTTGTTTGTTCTTTTTCTAGTTCCTTAAGCTGTAAAGTTAGGTTGTTAATTTGAGACCTCTCTTGTTTTTTAATATAAGCATTTATAGCCAAACATTCCCCTTTAGCACCACTTGTATGCCTTAAATTTACTTTTCTTTGTCAATCATACTTCAGTAAAGCTGGTGGGAAAAAAAGATGGGCCTTGTTGGGGCTGCATACTTCTTTACCAAAAAATACAGAACCCTCACAGCCTCTGCTGGGCTTACTGCCATGAATAGCTATCTCTGTGTCAGACTCAATGCATACTCCTTTGTTCTGCTTAATCATGGGTATTAGCGGCACTCAGGCACGCCCCCAGTTTTCTGGATGTCACACCCCACAGAGAAGGAGTTTGTGTCCTGCCACTGCAGAACAAAGTGGGCTGTGTGCAGCTATATTGCTGTTGTCAGATGTGGAGTTGATCGACTGGCTATGGGTTACTGACACATTGCAAGGAACTAGATCTTGTGCATTCTATCTCCTCTTTTGCCATAAGTAAACACTGTTCTACTTGATCCTGGGGTGTATTTTTACTATTCTCCATGACCTCAAATCATGCACTGGTCTTTTTCTTGGTGGCACTTATCTGCCTTGCAACCTTGGCCAAAGAGCCTGGGCACTCAGTGAATACTGAAAAAGGGGGAATGACATAAAAGACTTTCTAATATAAAGTACAGTATAAATTCTCTGAAGGTGAACAGTATTTGGATCATAACTGAAAAACTTAAAACACTGTTTAAATTTCAAGGAGTTCCTGCCAGCCTAAATTATCTGATGCTTTATAAGAACTGAACCATGTAAAATCCTTCTCATATTCTCTTCATTTAAATTGTTTCTCAAGTGGTATAATTCCATTGTCTACTATACATATATCCCATAAAGTCTCTCTCCAGTATGAATTCTGTGATGTACCTTAAGCATTGAACTAAGTCTAAAGGACTTCCCGCATTTGTGGCATTCAAAGGGTTTTTCACCAGTATGAATACTCTGATGTACTTTAAGGCTTGAACTGAGCCTAAAGGACTTCCCGCATTTGTTACACTCAAAAGGTTTCTCACCACTGTGAATACTCTGATGTCGAGTAAGGCGTCCATACACACTAAACGCCTTCCCACATGCCTTACATTCATAGGGTTTCTCACCAGTATGAAATCTGTGGTGTATAGTAAGTTGATGGCTACTCCTAAAAGTCTTTCCACACTCCTTACATTCATAGGGTTTCTCACCAGTATGAATTCTCTCATGTCTAACAAGATGTGAAGCATGACTAAAAGCCTTCCCACAATCTTTACATTCATAGGGTTTTTCACCAGTATGAATCCTGTCATGTTGTATAAGGTTTGAGGCTTGACTAAAGGCCTTCCCACATTCCTTACATTCATAGGGTTTCTCACCAGTATGAATTCTCTGATGTATTCTAAGTGTTCCAACGTCACTAAAGGCCTTCCCACATTCCTTACATCCATAGGATTTCTCACCAGTATGAACTCTTCCATGTTGAGCAAGGTTTGAGGCACGACTAAAGGCCTTCCCACATTCTTCACATTCATAGGGTTTCTCACCAGTATGAATTCTCTTATGTACTTTAAAGTCTGTAAGACGACTAAAGGCCTTGCCACATTCCCTACATTCATACGGTTTCTCACCAGTATGAATTATTTGATGTACTCTTAGGTCTGTATGACGACTAAAGGCCTTGCCACATTCCTTACATTCATATGGTTTCTCACCAGTATGAATTATGTGATGTACTCTTAGGTCTGTATGACGACTAAAGGCCTTCCCACATTCCTTACATTCATATGGTTTCTCTCCATTATCAATTCTGTGATGTAGAGTAAGAGATGAACGTTTTGTATAAATGTATGTTTTTCCATTGCTGATTATTTCATATCTTGAGTCCAAATCTAAAACAAATAAGAAAAAAGAAGTTTCTTTGACCACAAAACATTTTATAGAATTAAGAGAAAATTGAAAATTTCACCCCTTAGAGATGGTTTAAAGAACTCTAAAATACAGTTATAAAACTTGAAAACTTAAAAGGAGGGCTCAGAAAAAGTAAGTTTATGCAGTAGAGCACTGGTAAACAAAGACACGCACAGAACACATCCAGCCCTGATTTGTAGTGTTTGCCAATGTCTATGGTGTAAATACTCCCACCACAGGCAATTCCAAGCTATCAGTGTAATGTAATTGAACCTGGACTTAGGATGATAAGTAAAATCTTGTCCCTAGAGAGCCAGTATCAGCCAGCTCTAAATACCACTTCCATCTAAAATATATATACATAAATAAAATTTAAAAAAGCAATTATACCTGATCATTCTTCAATTACAATTCCCCTAAAAATATACATTTCTGCCACTGTGACTCTTTCCCTCCTGTGCATAGCCACGTGTGCTTTTATTTGTTCTTCATAACACATTAAGATATTGAGAGTCTTTACTTAGTTATTCCTCCCCTGACACTTTATTATTTATCCTTACATATGTTCAACCTGTTTCATTCCTTCATATCTTTTCTCAGGTCCTCTCTAGCTTTCCCTTTTAACCAAGGCCAACCATTCTGGTCATCCCCAGAAAAGTATGTCCATCAATTCTCTGACATATACCAGGTATACCAGTTGTATGGTATTTTGAACATTTAGGTACTTTGGGCAAAAGAGGGAACTTGAATTATATAGAAGAGTCTAGAAGAATGCCAAGAATTATATTAAAAAGAATTGGCAGTTGTGGGCTGAATGATAAAAATCTGTATGAAGTATCTTGAGCGAAATCCAAAGCGTTTAATGAGGGAGCTATAAGTTGAGGGCAAAAAACATCTTCTTGTACCTAGAGTATGGTATGTGTACAAAAAGTTGAAATAATATTAACAACACTCTTCAAAATTGAGTAACAATAGAAATTAATAAATATTAGAAAACCAAAAGCCCTTTCATCTGGAAATGGAAATGCCCTCTCCAAAAATGCTAGATCACTATGGAAAGAACAAACTGAAATAAGAGTTCTAGTAAATGGACTACACAGAAAATAAGCACAAATCTGAATCTTGGGCATTCAATTTCACCACGCAGAGAACTCAAAACTTAAAATAATTATCTCTATAAAAAAAGGTGAGTTGAGAATCAAAGCCTAACATGTAGAAAATAAACAACAAAATGGAGGCATAAAGATAAAGATAAAAGCAGAACCTAATGAGTTAGAAAACAGTAACATTAACAAATAAAGAGCTGGTACTTTAAAAAAATCATTATAAGAAATATTAGATAAACCAATTAAAGACAGCTAAATAAAAATAAGAAAAGAGGAAAACAAGAACCACAGAGGGGGACTTCCCTGGTGGTCCAGTGGTTAAGAATCTGCCTTCCAATGCAGGGGATGAGGGTTCGATCCCTTGTCGGGGAACTGAGATCCCACGTGCTGCGGGGCAACTAAGCCCACGCGCTGCAACTACTGAGCCCACGTGCCACAACTAGAGAGACCGTGTGCTGCAACTACAGAGCCCATGCGCTGTGGAGCCTGTGCACCACAGCTACAGAGCCCACACACTCTTGAGTCCATGTGCCACAACTACTGAGCCCATGCGCTCTGGAGCCTGCACACCACAACTAGAGAGAACCCTGCATGCCTCAACAAAGAACCTGTGCGCTGCAACGGAAGATCCTACATGCCACAACTAAGACCCAACACAGCCAAAAATAAATAAATAATTAATCTAAAAAAAAAAAAAAAAAAACCACAGAGGAATTTATTTAAATTACAAGGGTACTATGTGAATACTTTTGAAAGTATGGATAACTTTCTAGGAAAATTTATTAAAATTGAACACAGAAAAGAAAGCCTAAACCAACCAGATGCTACAGAATAAACAGAAAAAAAGCTGCCAGGAAAAAATTAAGACGTGTCATAAGCATATTTCAACACCTATATTGTAATTTCTCAATATCTAGATCTAAAATATGGATACAGCATAATTGGACAAAGGGAAAATTTAGGAAGCCAGCAGGCATAACCCTAGAAATCTTATGCCAAAAAGAGAGGAAGAATTGAAAGGCTTGGAGAGTTTTGATTGGCCAAAACTAAAAAGACAGTAGCATAAAAATGATTGTGACAGATAATAATCCATGCAATAAAAAGCAATGAATCAGCAATGATACAAGAGAAAAAAATTATTTCTCATCATTAAATAACTCCTTAATTGAAGAAGTTCTAGTTCCAGTATGGTAGCATGAAGTTCCTACAGCCTGCCCCCTCTCTGATTTCAACTATTAACACTTGACAAAATACAAAAATTAACTACCTAAGGGCTGTAAATAAAAGCAGGAGGGCTTTGGAAAGGAGTCAGACTTTACAAAGCAACCCAGACTGAGCTGAGTTTCTTGCTTAACTCACTCTCATGTCCTTGCTTCAAGGGCAGGTCCCAGTTATTGTGGGGTAAGCGTGGGCTACAAAAATTCCAACAGAAACTCCACAATGTTTCTGGCTATAAGAACAATGAGAGGGAGCACTGCCAAACTGGAAAGCAAGCGGGGAATGCTGGGACAAAAACAGCCAGAGAAGATTTCCTAATTTGGTATTTGGGTATAGATCAGTACAACATTCACTCTTACCAACAACAGCACATGCATGAGAAGGATATAAATCAGTGCGGCAACACTATACATAGTAAACAATCTGCAAACCTTCCCACAAAGAAAATTCCAAGCACAGGCAGTTTCACTGGTGAATTATTTCAAATACTTAGTGAAGAAGTACTACCAGTTCTAAACAAACAATTCCAGAAGATTGAGGAGTGAATCAGTCTATGCAGCTAGTTACTCTGATACCAAACAGGAGAAAAACAGTATAAGAAGTGAAAATTACACACTATAAAACCTTGTAAACATATATGCAAAATACTAAACACTATCTTAACTAACAGAATCCATCAATACATAAAAAAGGTAATACGTAATGCCTGTCTTAGTCCTTTTGGGCTACTATAACAAAAAATAAAGACTGGGTAGCTTATAAACAACAGAAATTTATTTCTCACAGTTCCAGAGGCTGAGAAGTCCAAGATCAAGGGACCAGTATGGTCATATTCTGGTGAAGGCCTTCTTCCTGGTTCATAGCCAGTGCCTTCTCAATGCATCCTCATATGGTGTAAGGGGTGAGGAATCTCTGTGGTAACTCTTAATAAGAACACTAATTCCACTCATGAGTGCTCCACCTTCATGACCTAAGCATCTCCCAAAGGCTTTCCCTCCTAATGCCATCATCTTTGGGGGTTCGGATTTCAGTATAATACTGGGGGGTAGAAACATTCAGACGGTAGCGATGATCAATCCCAGGAATACAAGATTGGTTTAATATTTGAAAATTTCATCAATATAATTCACTATATTAACAAAATAAAATTTAAAAAACCCATATGGATGTCTAAAAATTTTTTTTAAAAAAGCATTTAATAAAAGCCACATCCATCCCTCATAAAAAGAACTTATCCTAATAAAGATCATCTGCAAAAAACCCACAGCTAACACCATATCCAATGGTGAGAGAATTATGCCTACCACATACGATCAGAACAATAAAAAGTTATGCCCTCACCACTTCTACTCAACATTGGACTAGAGGTTCCAGGCAGTGCAATAAATCAAAAAATAAGTAAAGGCATGCAGGAGAAAAATTAAGATACAAAAATGTCCTTAATCATAGATTACTTAATCATATGTGTAGAAAGTCAAATGTAAGCTATAAAACAGCTACTAGAAAATAATAATTGAGTTTAGCAAGGCTGAAGTATATACAACCAATATGTAAATATGAGCGAACACTCAGGGATTCAGTTTTTAAAAATACAATTTAAAGTAGTATCAAAAATAGGACATAGTGAGGGATATATCTCACAAAAGATATGTAAGACCTGTACACTATAAACTATAAAACACTGCTGAGAAAAGTTAAAGATATAAATAAACGGAGAGACATATCATGTTTATGGAATGTAAAACTTGATACTGTTAAGATGTCAATAATTATTGCTGAATTGATTTATAGATTCAATGTAATTCCAGTAAAAATCCCAGCAGACTTTTTTGTGGTCTATGATGAAATTGACAAGCTGATCCTAAAATTTATAGGGAAATGCAAAGGACCTAGAATAATCAAAACAACTTTGAAAAGACCACAGTACGAGGACTAAATAACACTACTTAATTATAAGATTTATGAAGATACACTAATCAGCAAGTTGATGTGTCAAGACACGTCAATTAATGGAACAGATGATCAGAAATAGATCTATACATATATGAAAAACTTACTTTCATCATTTCAAAGGCAATAGAGTGAAGAAAGAATAGTCTTTTCAAGAAATGATGCAGGAACAATTGGGATATCCATATGCCAAAAAAGAATCCATACTTTGATAAACAAAAATGAACTAAAAAATGGATCACAGACCTGAATGTAAAACATAAAACTGTAAAACTTTTGGAAGAAAACCGGAAAAAATGTGTGACCTTGGGCTAGACAAAGAATTCTTAGATATAACACCAAAAACCAAGATTCATAAAGAATAAATGGATAAACTTGATTTTGTCAAAGTTCAAAACTTCTGTTCTCCCAAGCACACTGCTACAAGAATGAAAGGAAAAATCACAGTAAACAAGAGAATATTCAAAAAGGATATCTTTTAATGTAGAATATGAAAAATAACTTACAAGTTCAATAAGAAAACAAACAACCTAATAAAACAGACAAAAGATTTTAAAAGATACTGCACTAAAGAAGACAGCAAATAAGATACTCAACGTCATTAGTTATTATGGAGAAACAGATTAAAACCACAACAAAATGCCACTATATACTTACTTGAAAGGCCAGAATTAAAAAGATTGGCCATACCAATTGTTCATAAGATATGGAGGATCCAGACCTCTCTTACAGCTGGTGGAAATGTGAAATGGTATAGAAACACTGTAAAATAGTTTCTTACAAATTTAAATTTATAATCTTATTTATCTAAATCTAAATTTAAAATCTTACAAATTTAACCATACAATCCAGGCATTCAACTGCTCAGTATTTGGC
Source organism: Eubalaena glacialis (assembly GCF_028564815.1). Lineage (NCBI taxonomy): Eukaryota > Metazoa > Chordata > Mammalia > Artiodactyla > Balaenidae > Eubalaena > Eubalaena glacialis. The sequence goes on along the minus strand of NC_083733.1, from coordinate 55,254,531 downwards.
CAAAAGAAATGAAAGCATATATTCATTCAAAGACTTATAAACAAATGTCTACAGCATCTTAATTTGTTATTGCTAAAAACCAAAAATGTCCATCAGCAGATAATGAGTAAACAAATTGTGTTATAACCAAATACTGGTATAGTACTGAGTAAAATACACATAACAACATGGATGAACTTCAACCTAATTATGCTGACTGAAGGAAGATGAAAAACTTCACACTATCATTCTGTTTGTATAAAACTACAGAAAATGCAATCAACTCTATTGTGACAGAAAGTAGAAAGTAGATCATTGCATACCTAAGGAAGTTGGAGGAAGACAGAGGAGGAAGATTATGAAGGGACAAGAAATGCAAAGTTTTGAAAAAAAATCATTTTAATAGATTCAGATAAAGCATTTGACAAAATTGAACACCCATTCATAGTTAAAAAAAAAATCAGCAAACTAGGAACAAAAGAAAACTACCTCAATTCAACAAAGGTCACAAATGATCTTTTCACAAGACTTTCTTTTTTTCTTAAGACTTTCACTTTCTATGCCAACATGAAAAACACAGTAGAGACCAGAAACAGACACAGATACATACAGTGATTTCACTTCTGACAAAGGTGCCAAAGCAATCCAACAGGGAAAGGAGATTCTTTTTTTTTTAAATGGTGCTGGAATAACTGGGTATCCATATGGAAAACATGAGTCCTGAACCCTACTCACACCGTAATAAAAAATTAACTCAAAATGGATATATAATAGAACTAAAAAGCAAAAATTATAAAAGGTCAAGAAAAAGCAGGGAAAAAACTTTGCCACCTTGGGGTAGGCAAAGATTTCTTGGATAGTATACCCCAAAAAAAATCATTAAAGAGAAATTTGATAAATTGGAATTCATAACAATTTAAAAACTCCTTGTAAGATATTGTTAATAAAATTAATAGGTAAGTCACATTGTGGGGAAAAGTTTTTAATGTTCCAAAAGGACTTCCTTTTGTTCCAAAATAAAGAACAGTTACCCCTCAAATATAAGAAAATAATGATTTCAAATGGCTAAAGATTTGGATAAACACTCCAAAAAATATGAATGATCAGTAAATAAAAGAAACTCAAGATCATTAGTCATCATGGAAATGCAAAAAGATACCACTACATACCAACTATAATGTCTAGAATTTAAAGGACTGACAATAACAAGTGTTGGAAAGGAAATGGAGTAAGTGGAATGGAGCAGTGCAAAATTTCTAAAATTGTTAAACATGCAGTTACTACTCAACAATTCCACTCTTAGGTATTCACCCTATAAAAATACATGTACACAAATATTCATAACAGTTCTACTCATAACTAGTCCCAAACCGGAAACAACACAAAAGTCCATCAGTAGGTGAACAGAAACATAAATTGTGGTCTATCCATACAACAGAATACTACTTAACAAAAAAATGAACAAAGTAGTGATACACGCAACAATATAGACATACCTCAAAGTCATTATACTGACCAATGGAAGCAAAACATAACAGAATATATAATGTATGATTCCATATTTATAAAATTATTTTAAAAGGCTAATCTAATGTACACTGACAGAAAGTTGATCAGTGGTAGTTTGAATGGGAGTGGGCATTGGGCGTGGAAATTAATTGGGAAGGGAAACAATGGAAACCTTTCATGTACTGTAAATGTTGTGTATCTTGATTATAGTGGGAAATCTGGGTTGTTTACACTTTCTGACCATTAATACACAATGCTGCTATGAGCAACCATGTACAGGCTTTTGTGAGATGTACATTTCCAATTTTCTAGAGTATGTAGCTAGCTATGAAGGAAAGAGATGAGAAGAAAAGCATGGCCTTCATTAGCTTGCAAAACAAGTAAGTCACATGGCATGCCAGAAGATGGAAATTGCTAAAGAAGAAAATGAAATTGGAAAGAAGACTCAGGATGGCTAGGATCAGGGGAAAGGCTCACTGCAAAACCCCACTAAAAGCATGATATTTGGGCAAAGATCTAAAGACTATAAGGGAGTGCACCCTATTGACCGGATGGTAACTCCAAGTTTAACATTTTAAGAAAGTGACCAGCTGCTTCCCCATGTGGCTGGACCTTTATTTTAACCTATTTGTGTTTCTGACTCTAAAATGTATTTCTTACAGTTGGATCATGTTTTTTATTTTTAATCCATTCTGCCTACGTTGGTCATTTAAACGGAGTGTACACTCAATTTACCTTTAATATAATTACTGATAGAATTTATGGTTAAAATTTGTTACATATTTTCTATGTGTCTTAGGCCTTTCTTCCCCTTCTGTCTCTTAATTATTACCTTCTTTTGCGTTAAATACGTATGTTCTAGGATGCCATTTGATTTCCTTTATTGTTTCTTTTGCTATATATTTTTTAGTTATTTTCTTAATGGTTTTCCTGGGAATTACAATTAACATCTTAATCTGTAACAATTTAAATCTGATCAATACCATCTTAATTATAATATTATAAAAAACTATGCTCCTGAATAGTTCCATTCATTCCCCAAGCCATGATAATTTAAATGCTTAAAAAAAATAAACAGAAGAGGGAGCTCTTAAAATCACAAATTTAGAAAAGGCATCCAGAATCTTGACTCCTTTCTCAAAATTGAGGAAAACTAATCTCATATATAAATGACCCCCCGCCCCCGCAAAAAGGCCCAAGGTCAACTTCTATACAAGAAATTATATGACTAAAGTTAATGACAGTTATAGAGACAATATATATACATCTAAAGCAAATGCCCTGAAAACAGGGAAAAAACTATACCATACTATTCAATAACATGCTAAAAGACAAGAAAAAACTTTTAGATATGAAAAATCATAAATGAGAATTAGAAAAACTCAGAATTGGGTGATAGAGCTCACAAGTAAATTTCAAATAAATGAAAAATAATGAAAGAATACCAACCTAGAAAGAATATGAGAATAAATCCAACAGATCAATGTTAACACAAATAAGAATAAAGAAATATTTGAAAAGGATATGAAAATGAATTACAATTTAACCTATAGTTGTTTTATCTAGGCTTCTGTGTAAGTCTTATGATTAAAGAAAAGGTGAAAATCATATTTAAAAAACAAAGACAAAAAACCTGAATCAGATTAGGGATCCTAACTACTCTTAGAAAACAATTCTACTAATTCTTCATAAGGATCCACAAAATCTAATAGGATCTTTTCCTTCCTAACATACTAGCTTCATGTCCTGTTAGTCACCATTCACTAACTGATCTAGATGCTACTCCTCAAATACGCAAACCTCATCCCCCTTGAGGGCCTTTGCATGTGTCGTTCACTCTCCTTGGATGCGCTCTCGTACAGTCAAAAAGCCTGTGACCTTACTTCATGTCTCTGCACAAATGTTAGAAAAGGGTTCTTGATGATGCTACCTTACCTAAATTTGCTGTGTTCTTTGTTAGTGCCCTTCATAACATATTTCACTACCTTATATTATTTATCTATTTATTTCATGTTAATTTCTCCCTTAACATGGTATAATCTCCATTACTGCAAGAACATTATCTGCCCTATTCAGTATTACTGGGTTGATTGTGCCAAGCACAGTGCCAGCTCAGACTATTCAAATATTTTCCAGATACAGGAATGAATGTATTTTTAGACAAGAGTCACATTGAAAAAGAGGATCTGGAAAGAATCTGGTCCAAAATACAGGTAAATGGCTACACCGTGGAAGGAAAGTGACTAGCATGAAATTGGGAGGGGAATATGAGAAAAATAACATGGTGAATGACTAATGCGGTTAAGATGAAGTTGAGATACTTCCTCTTCACATTACAAGACTTTCCTTCACTGAGAAGGGAGCTTTCCAACTAATGTTTCAAGGATGTGTTTACCAAGTGTATTTACCACCTGGGCTATCACTTACACAAGTGACTTCTGCCTGACCTGCTCTTACTTACCTGTACACCAACTTCTTGTTTCTTCTCTCATAACCATCCAGGGTTCTTTTCCTTGCTCCAGTAAGGTAATTAAATTTGGCTTAGAAATGGAATGGCCTGCTTTAAAGAAAAAAGAATGCCACAGGTTGGAGAAATAAATTGTAACTAGTCAAGGTAAAATTATAATTATGATAATAAAAGATCATAATGATATTGACTATTTTAGAGAAGAATGAGAAAATTAAAGAATAAGAGGTCAGTTAGGTAAGGTAAAGTTTTTGTTTTGCTGTATTTAAAATTCAAACTCATATGTCCTCTAACTCTAGAGAGCAAACATAATGTGGTTAAAAACATATTCTGAAGCCTGGGATCAATTCCTGCCTTTGCTACCTTCCAGCTGGGTATAACCTCGAATTCACTTAAACCCACTATACCTCAGTATTCTCATTTATAAAATGGGGATAATAATAGTACTGTTGGGGGAATTAAATCAGTTAATACTCTCAATTATTTTAATCAGCTAAATCACATAATGCGCTTAGAATAATGACTACTACACAGTAATCAAAATGTTAGCTATTAACATTATTCTTATGCTCTAATGTCACTAGAGGATACAAGAAAAGAGAGCTATAAGATATTCATTCCATTTTGAATGTAATTTTCATGGATTACAACTTTCAACCACAAATCAGATGAACTTTGTTTTAAGAAATGAACTGCTTTTGGTACAGTTTTAAATAAATTCCAATTATGCAATCCATCACCATATAAATTGTAGAGGCTCTTTTGATACTGAGAGCAATTCAGGACCCTCTGTCAAGCTGATATCCCTGAAACTGTTTCAGATCTTAAAATGGAGTATTAGAGCAATCTGGAGCACAAATGAATAAAAAACTTGGATCCTCTGACCATGGTTATACAGTATATGCCACAAATATCTAATTTAGCTGCTTGGTCATTACGGAAGAGATGCAAATATAAAAAAAGAACACATGGAGATATGAATATGATTGAAGGATAGGGAAGATGAAGGTGTTTAATGGAGCTGCCATTTCTAACCTGACAAAGCTCAGACCACTTTTTTGGGAAGAGGAAAAACAAATTTAACTAGTTTCTTGAAAGGCAGCCCTGAAAATTACAGTAGAAAAAATACACAGCCTATAGAGCAGATTCTAAATTAATCTAAATTATTTGAAGCAGATGAACATACCCAGTGAGACCAAGTTACCATAGTTCTCCATCATCACATCCCGGTACAAAGTCTTCTGAATGAGGTCAAGACATTCCCACTCCTGCTGAGAGAAGCCTATGGCCACATCACTGAATGTCAGTGATCCCTGAAACAGTAAACACATGTATCACTGGGCAAATTAAAGAAAATACTTTGAAAGCAGAAGCAGAGGAGTTGATGGACTTCTCCGTAGGAAAAGAGAAAATGAAAGCATGTAGGCTGGCAATCTATGATGTAGAAGGAGACTTAAGCACAAGGTATACATATTTTTTAAGAAGCCTGCCAACACAGGTCAAATGTCTTCCGTATTCTGGGATACTTCTAAATACCTGAACCATTTGGAAATGGACGAAATAATGTTTCCCTCCTAAATTAAAAAGCGTATACAAGAATAATGTCCAAATGGTATCTGCCTCAAAAATTCTCAATAAATAAATATTTCTCCAAATTTTAAAAACTGGGTTGCATAAAATTAATATGATTTTCTTCAAGTATCAAGTACTATTAAGTTAGATCTTGCCATAAGCATTTTTGCTTGATTCAATAAATCCATTTATTATTTTGGCATATGACATTGTATTTTATAAATAAATCAGATTTAATAATTTATACAATTAGATGCACAACATTTGGAAGGTTTTCCACAACTGTAAGGTTCTATTTTCACCAACTACATATAATGATATGCATTTTTGTTGCCATCTACCATTTCTCACTGAACACTTTCCTTATTCTGAGTGTAGTAGGTAACCTCATTGATTACCAATGATCTCCATTTCCTGGTATTTATGTCCTCATGTAATCCTCTCCCTTTGAATGTGGTCTGAACCCAGTGAGAGAGAATTATTTCTAACAAATAGAATATAGAAAAGTGATGGAATGTCACGTCCAACATTAGCTTATAAAAAACTATGATTCCCACATTGCTTATTCTCTCTTGCTATCTAACTTGGTCACTCTGATGAAGCCAGCTACCACGTGTGAGCTGCCCTAAGGAGAGCCCCACATAATAAAGCCCTTTTGGAGGAAGACGCGGTCGCCGCTGCAGCGGAGCCTCGGGCCGCCCGCTCCTGCTCCTGACTCACTGCAGTTCGCTCTCGCAGAGGAACAAGTTGTTTAGGAAGCCGCGCCGCAGCTATGGTTTTTAAAGATACCGGAAAGACTCCCGTGGAGCCCGAGGTGGCGATTCACCAGATTAGAATCACCCTCACCAGCCGCAACGTGAAATCTTTGAAGAAGGTATGTGCTGATCTGATCAGAGGCGCGAAGGAAAAGAATCTCAAAGTGAAAGGACCGGTTCGGATGCCTACCAAGACTGAGAATAACTACAAGGAAAACTCCTTGTGGTGAAGGTTCTAAGACTTGGGATCGTTTCCAGATGAGGATCCACAAGCGACTCACTGACCTGCACAGTCCTTCTGAGATTGTCAAGCAGATCACTTCCATCAGTATTGAGCCAGGAGTCGAGGCTGAAGTCACCACTGCAGATGCTTAAATCAACGTTTTTAATAAATTGATAATCAGTTGTTAAATATTGTTGACTTTTATTCATAATACTGACAGGTCTTAGGAATAGAGTTGTGCTATGGAATTCATTCCACCTTTTAAGTAGAATAATTAAAATTAGATGGGTAGCCTATGTTTTACTCTTTTTCATTATATGTTCCAGGGGCCACTAAATTAGTTTACACTTGATATTATTTGAAAACTGAATTGTATTAGCTAAATAACATGTGAGACCTTGTGTTGATGATGAATATATACAGTTCTGGCTGCCTATTGGAGCTTTTCCAGAGAACATGTGTCTGGGTTCTACTCTGGAAAATCCGATTTAATTGATATGGGGTACTATCAAAAGTTTCTGGGGTGATTCTAATGTGTACAGCCATGGTTAAGAACCTAATGTACTAGAGGGCAAGTAACTCAGGGAAAATAGATCTTAAATTCCAGCCCTGGCTCTGCCAGTTTGTCATAACTCCTTTTAAACTTGGCAAATTTCAAAATGTTTTTGAAACTTTGTTAATAAATTTTATAGACAAAAAAACAAAACAAAACAAACAAAAAAAACAATAAACCAAGAGCAGTCGCCAGCCAACAGCTACTGAGGAAGTGAGGCCCTCAATCCAACAGCCATGAAGAACTGGATCAAGTCAAGAACCACTTCAATGAGTTCGGATGCAGATCCACTCAAAGTTGAGCTTTAAAATGACTGCAACCCTGACCAACACATTATAACCCTGTAAGGGACCCAGAGCAGGAGAGCCAAGCTAAGCAACATCCAGATACCTAACTCACTGAAACTGTGAGATAAATGTTTGCTGCTTTAAGATGCTATGTTTCAGACTAACTAATTATGCACTAAAAGATAATTCATTGATTTAAATGATACTGAAGAAGGCTGGTCAATTATACAGATGTTACACAAACTTAGCATGTCTCATTCAACAACAAAATAGCCTTAGTATTTATGTCTCATGGCTTTCCTACCAAATCCATGACCTCCATGTTCAAAGCCCCAATCATATACTCATCCATACAAAGCAGGAATTTCATACCATATTAAGACTCAGGTCATTCAATGATAAATTCCACCTCATCTACCTGGAAATCTCGGATCTGTGGAAAACTTCAAAGTCTTACCATGGATAGTTAAACAGAACCATTGTCTCCATCTCCAAACTACAGATCTGACCTGCATAGCATAAATTTCTACTTCAAAGAACTTAACCCCACTATTCCATCACTGCCCTTAATTGAAGAATGGGCACTAAAAACATATTGAAAATTTTGGACAATAATTACATGAACACTAGTTAGTTTTGAATGGGCCAAACAGAGACAGTGCCAGGTAATGTGGCCACATATTTCTCTGGAACAATAGCTAGGAAACAGGTTATTTGAGGGAACTTTCTATTAGGAAACATCAGGAAAATTAATGAAAATACTTACATGACCAAAAAAAAAATATACACATATTTCAACAAGGAGAGAAACATCAACTTACATGGGCCATGGTTTTAGACCTGCAAGAGCTGATCAGTCCTCTGGGCTCCTCTACCAGAAAAGCAGAGTCCAGAAAACCCAGACCTGGGAGAAGAGAAAGACCTTGAGACCAGTTGTACTTTAGTGTTTCCTCACTGGGCTTAAGTTAATGTTACCATTTATGCTCTTCCATTCCAGATTCCAAATTACTTCATATCACACACAACTTGGGTAAGTTAGGATTCTGGACAAATCCATTTCCTCACTCAATTCCTAGGGGTCTCAGCTGCAGAGTCATTTCTGCATTGAAACCAGACCCAGATACTTCAGTAGAAAATTTTCTGGCCAATGTACCATTGTTATCAGGTTGACGTGAACCTAAGATTGGGCAGCTCTGTCTTGCTCTGAGCAGATATTCCTCTTTCCATTCCCAACTTCAAGAGAGAAAAGAGGCCACATAATCCAAATCAGAACCTCTTTCGTGGCCTTGAAAGTGGGTGCAGCTGATCAAAATATTAGAGATGGACAAGGAATGTTCAGCATCCTGAGTCCAGCAAAGCTTATTAGTTAAATACATGACAGACCAATATTATACTAGAATATACAAATAGTCATTAAAAGTTAAATTGGGAAGAATATTTAAGGACATGGAAAATGTTCCATATATAATGTCAATAGAAAAGTAAGGTTGACTAATATATTTCTATTTATAAAATATAAGAGCATATTAATCAATACAGAGAAAAGAATGACAATCATAAAACAGAAAATAGAAAAGTCTGGAAATTTATATGGCCATATATTAACAGCTATTATATTTTTGGTTATGTTTTTATTGTTTTGTTTTTTAGGGGGTGTTTTTAGAAATGAATCACTGGGTATTCAGTTGTTTTTAGTTCATACATGAAACAATCAAATAAAACTAGTGAAGGCATAAATTATACCTTTGCCATGATCAGAATTTGACATCGGCAATCCCTATCTTTTTGCTTAGATCTTGAGTTTTTTTTTTTTTTTTTAAGGTTACTTCATAATCATTATAACAATTGACATAGGAACTTGAAATTTTTTTTTTTTTAATTTATTTGTTGCTGCACACGGGCTTTCTCTAGTTGCGGCGAGCGGGGGCTACTTTTCGTTGCAGTGCACAGGCTTCTCATTGCAGTGGCTTCTCTTGTTGCAGTGCACAGGCTCTAGAGGGCAGGCTCAGTATCTGTGATGCATGGGCTTAGTTGCTCCGCAGCATGTGGGATCTTCCCCAACCAGGGCTCGAACCCGTGTCCCCTGCATTGGCAGGTGGATTCTTAACCACTGTGCCACCAGGGAAGTCCAAAATATGTTTTTTTTAATTTGTTAAGGTGAAGACGTCCACAAAGTTCTTTGTTCTTTAAATTCAGATCTTTGGGACGTCTCTGGCAGTCCAGTGGTTAAGACTTCACCTTCCAGGGACTTCCCTGGTGGCACATTGGATAAGACTCCATGCTCCCAAAGCAGGGGGCCCACGTTCTATCCCTGGTCAGGGAACTAGATCCCACATGCATGCCGCAACTAAGAGTTCACATGCCACAATTAAGGAGCCTGCAAGCCGCAACTAAGGAGCTGGCAAGCCACAACTAAGGAGCCCTCCTGCCACAAGTAAGACCAGTGTAACCAAATAAATAAATAAATATTAAAAAAATAAACAAACAGACTTCGCCTTCCAATGCAGGGGGTGCGGGTTCGATCCCTGGTTGGGGAGCTAAGATCCCACATGCCTTGGGGCCAAAAAACCAAGAAGCAATATTGTAACAAACTCAATAAAGACTTTAAAAATGGTCCACATCAAAAAACTTTAAAAAAATTTTTTTAAATAAATAAATTCAGATCATTTTACTATATGGCTTATATTTTGTTTCCTTTGGATCCCAATATCTCATTTTATAATTTCTTCTCAGTTATGTTGGAATTCTGGCCACAAAAAACTTGGGAACAGTCCCTGAGTAATCTCTTTTGCGAAGTGATGACAGTCTCAATACAGCTTTATTTCAGATCTTTTCAACAGAAGAATTTATCTTGTTTCTGAACCTGTCAGTTTTGTCATGATATCCTCCAGATAGCTGCTGAATTATCTTACCTATTAATTTTGCTATACATCTAGTATCATTAGAATGAAATCTACAAAATATAAAGGTTATAGTAAAAAAATCCACTTATTGCCATACAGATCCCATGTGTTCAGTATTATTTGTTTATATGCTTACTGTCACTATAGTCACACTGATGTCTCCTTTAGGCAGGTCACCTAACTCTCACCAGTGGCCTTTATCATACACTACCTTTCAGTTATTCCTATTCAGATTTTAACTTCCTTCACAGATTATAAGTACTCTGAAGGAAGTAATTATGTCTTTTTAGTGACTGTATTACTTCAAATATTATACTTTCCAGGTCTGGCATATTTTAAACAAAAGAAGTATGATTTTTGACTACAAAATACCACTTTTAGAAAAATTTTAAAGGAAATAACTTATAGAAGTTCACAAGGTATATGCACAAGAATGTTCATCAGAGAATAATTTTTGATAGTCCAAAATTAAAAACATAAAAATCTCACAGCAGGCAAACAGGTTAACTATATTATAGTCTGCTATATTTTGACATACTATGCCATTCTTTTTTTTTTAAATTTATTTTTGGCTGCATTGGGTCTTTGTTGCTGCACGTGGGCTTTCTCTAGTTGCCGCGAGCGGGGGCTGCTCTTCGTTGCAGTACGCGTGCTTCTCACTGCGGTGGCTTCTCTTGTTGCTGAGCACGGGCTCTAGGCGCGCGGGCTTCAGTAGTTGTGGCAAAAGGTCTAACTAGTTGTGGCTCGTGGGCTCTAGAACGCAGGCTCAGTAGTTGTGGCTTGTGGACTTAGTTCTTCTGCAGCAGGTGGGATCTTCCCGGACCAGGGCTTGAACCCGTTTCCCCTGCATTGGCAGGTGGATTCTTAACCACTGCGCCACCAGGGAAGTCCCCCTATGCCATTCTTAATAAGAATGATATTAAACCATATAATTGATGGAAAACAATATTAAAAGAATTGCTCGGTGAAAAAGGCAGGTCTAAAAAATTATGCATAATTTAAGAGGTGGCATCCCGTTGAAATTAAGAAAAATATTTCAATGCCGATTTCCTCATCAGCAAAGTAGGGATAAAAATATCACATATGATATATGACTAGTTTGAAGACTAGGCAAAATAATTCAAATACACACTAAATTGTATATCATGATGACTAACGTAAATTATCTATCATTATTGAAGAAGAAAATCATTCCATGTTCCTTAATCTTTTATTATAAAAGGAAGCTAATTCTGGTGCTTCCTGGTTTTATTATATTAAAACTTGTGCTTCTTGGGTGTCCTCTTTCTTCTAGTTCTGGTATTTAAAATTTTAGGAGGTACGTTTGAGAAAACAGATTTCTGCTTAATAAAATCATTAATTAAAAAGAGAGAGAGAGAGATTATCAGACAAGAAAAGAGAAAATGTCCCCTTCCTCAGTCCCCAGCAGCTATAGAGAGCAAGAAAAACTGTTCAGAATCATAAACTTGTTCAAAGAACATCATGATAAAACTGGGAAAACTAACTGGAGAATGAATCTTATTCTTCGCACAATATAGAGATTTATGTAAATATTTATAAATATAATCTTTATTTTCTGGTATAACAACTATGGAAATATTGTTTGTACTTGTAAGACACCTGGAAATCAGAGATTAGTGTTATTTTTTCTAAAAATAAGCTTAAATCTCTAAATTATTAACTCTGAAAGCATATCTTACTTAGTAATATGGTGCCCTGGTAATTAAGTTTTAAATAACATTTGTAATAACTAAAAGGTTAAACTACTTGTAATGCTTTTCACACAAGATTCTCTGCCCTTCCCTCTTCTCCCTACATGTACAGGGGTATAAAGAAAACTATCATTGGATTAGATTTCTTTTTTGAACTATGAGTTGGACTTTGTCTTCTTTATTTGATCAATTTTATTCTGCCAAAACAAAACCACACAAAATTGGAAAAATATACACCAAAATGTTAAAGTGATTATCTCTAAGTAGGGAGATCATGGGTTATCCTTGCTTTCTTCTCAGTAAATTCCCTAAAGAAATGAAAATTTTTTGCAATAAGCCTGTATTAATTCCATCATCCTAAATAAAATATAAAGATATTTCAAAGTATTAAAATATTTATAGACATCACTTTGGGAAGAGGCCATATATTCCTCATTTAAAAAATCTGTTAATATGACAATGAAAAAAAAATCAATGTGATTAAAATAAATACCACTTAAGGGAATTCCCTGGTGGTCCAGTGGTTAGGACCCCATGCTTCCACTGCAGAGGGCCCGGGTTTGATCCCTAGTCAGGGAACTAAAATCCCGCATAGTAGTGTACTAGCACAAAAACAGAAATATAGATCAATGGAACACGATGGAAAGCCCAGAGATAAACCCATGCACCTATGGTCATCTAATCTATGACAAAGGAGACAAGACTACACAATGGAGAAAAGACAGCCTCTTCAATAAGTGGTGCTGGGAAAACTGGACAGCTACATGTAAAAGAATGAAATTAGAACAGTCCCTAACACCATACACAAAAATAAACTCAAAATGGATTAAAGACCTAAATGTAAGGCCAGACACTATAAAACTCTTAGAGGAAAACATAGGCAGAACACTCTTTGACATAAATTGCAGAAAGATCTTTTTTGACCCACCTCCTAGAGTAATGAAAATAAAAACAAAAATAAACAAATGGGACCCAATTAAACTTAAAAGCTTTTGCACAGCAAACCATAAACAAGATGAAACGACAATGGGAGAAAATATTTGCAAGTGAAGCAACTGACAAAGGATTAATCTCCAATATATACAAACAGCTCATGCAGCTCAATACCAAAAACACAAACAACCCAATCAAAAAATGGGCAGAAGACCTAAATAGACATTTCTCCAAAGAAGACATACAGATGGCCAACAGACACAGGAAAAGATGCTTAACATCACTAATTATTAGAGAAATGTAAATCAAAACTACAGTGAGGTATCACCTCACACCGGTCAGAATGGCCATCATCAAAAAATCTACAAACAATAAATGCCGGAGAGGGTGTGGAGAAAAGGGAACCTTCTTACACTGTTGGTGGGAATGTAAATTGATACAGCCACTATGGAGAACAGTATGGAGGTTCCTTAAAAAACTAAAAATAGGGGACTTCCCTGGTGGCGCAGTGGTTAAGAATCCGACTGCCAATGCAGGGGACACGGGTTCAATCCCTGGTCCAGGAAGATCCCACCTGCCGCGGAGCAACTAAGCCCGTGCACCACAACTACTTAGCCTGTGCTCTAGAGCCCATGAGCCACAACTACTGAGCCTGCGTGCCACAACTACTGAAGCCCACGTGCCTAGAGCCCGTGCTCCGCAACAAGAGAAGCCACTGCGATGAGAAGCCCGTGCACCACAAAGAAGAGTAGCCCCCTCACGCCGCAACTAGAGAAAGCGCACGCACAGCAACAAAGACCCAACACAGCCCAAAATAAATAAACAAATAAAATAAATAAATAAATAAAGTTTATTTTAAAAAAACTAAAAATAGAACTACCATATGACCCAGCAATCCCACTACTGGGCATATACCAGGAGAAAACCATAATCAAAAAGATACATGCACTCCAATGTTCATTGCAGCACTATTTACAATAGCCAGGACATGGAAGCAACCTAAACGTCCATCAACAGAGGAATGGACAAAGAAGATGTGGTACATATACAATGGAATATTACTCAGCCATAGAAAGGAATGAAATTGTGTCATTTGCAGAGACATGGATGGACCTAGAGACTGTCATACAGAGTGAAGTAGGTCAGAAAAACAAATATCGTGTATTAACGCATATATGTGGAATCTAGAAAAATGGTAAAGAGGATCTTATTTGCAAAGCAGAAATAGAGGCTCAGACATAGAGAACAAACGTATGGATACCAAGGGGGAGGGAGAGTGAGATGAACTGGGAGATTGGAATTGACATATATACACTACTATGTATAAAATAGATAACTAATGAGAACCAACCACATAGCACAGGGAACTCTACTCCGTGCTCTGTGGTGACCTAAATGGGAAGGAAATCCAAAAAAGAGGGGATGTATGTATACGTATGGCTGATTCACTTTGCTGTACAGCAGAAACTGACACAGCAGTGTAAAGCAACTATACTCCAATAAAAATAAATAAATAAAATAAATACCACTTAAGTATATTCACTTCTTGAATATCCTTTAGCTGTACTGTACTGATATAATTAGAGACATTTCCCTATAAACACTCTAACATCAATGGAAAAGGAAATTGCCTTTGCAAATTAATGTGAATATGTGTACCAAATAGGTAGAAAAGTTCTGGGTACACAGAAAATGCTCAATAAATGTGGCTAAACATTTTCATTCTTCTCTGAAAAACCAATTAAACTATCATTTTGGATATAATCCTTGCAAAAGTTTTTACAAAATTCTCTTTTTAAAATGAGCTGCATATATAATTTCAAATTTTCTTGACTACTATTATCTACAAATTAAGATTGCTTAACATTAGATCATAGCCATTTTTTTTCTTGTAACGGCTAATTCTTATAAACAGGAACTTTATTATCTACATAATATTCTATCTCATGGATATCGTGTGATTTTCTTAACCATTCCATTAGTATAATCATTAATTTTGTGCAAAATCATCCCAAGGTATAACAGTCTTTGATTGTATATCAATTACCCAGGTCTGATCTTTTGGGTTATCACACCTTTGAAAAATGCATTTTTCCAAATATATGCAGTAATGCTATACAAGCACAAGGCATTTGTGGTCCCCTGTAGGCCCCAAAATACAAAGGACCCCTGGATCAGAACACTTGTTCTGGAAAACTAGCGTCCACGTAGCCCTTTGACATGCAAGCACTCAACACATTAACATCATATTTTCATCACTGATTTATAGAATCTGAAGGGTAAATGACACAGAATAAAGACAATGTTGAGCATTTATTGTGTGCCACCCTTCATGACTACTAAACCTACTAAACCTCATACCTATAACCAGAATTAAGTAGGATTGTGCGATCTGTATCAGGGCTCACAGGTTTCTCCCGTCAGAGCTCATAGTTTCATACTCAAATGCTTTCATACTCAAATACATAAATGAGCCCCAGAGAACTGCCAGGGAGGGTAATCCGAGGAAGGAATCCTAATCTTGGGAGTCTTTTTATCCATACGTTCCTAGGAGCCTGTCTCAGGGGCAATTCTTGATTTAAAATTCCGATCTCAGCAGCTGGTATGTACTTTCTTGCTGGAAGGTGTCTGCAGGACTCAAAACCAGATTTCCCAACTGCGCCCACATTCTTTGGGAGAAGTACATGTTTGAGAGAAGCCTAGAAGCAGCGAAGGGGAAAAAGAGCTATGTGTCACATGACACCACAGAGCCACTGCAATCCACATTCACAAAAAGGACATGCACGTTCTGTCTCCGTCACACAAGGACGAACACACACCTCTCTCAGTCTCACAATCGCACTCACTCTAAGAGATAAAATTACCCTCCCCGCTGCTCAAGCGCCCACAGCCCCGAGGGGGCGGGCGGACTCGCGTGGCTGCGCTCCGACCGTCCACGCTTTGAGCGCCTCCCGCAATCCCAGTCTCACCGCCACTGGCTGTCCCTCGTGGGCTCCAGCTACGTCTGCGCTGTCGTCTTCGCGGCGACCCAAGCCGGATTCTTCCTCGGACGGGTGCCACTCACGCGCAGTTCGCAACACGGGACACGGAAAAAGAACCGGAGGTCAAAGTCACCTCGCCGTCTGTGGGACGTGAGATTCTAGGTCGTTAAAGTCCTGAATCAAAGCAACCGCCGGGCCGGGCCCGGAGACTTCTGGGAGTGACCGCCAGACTGCGCCTGCGCAGCGCTGGTCTCCCAACGCCCGGAGGCCCAACCTGAGGCGGAAGGTGGGTTCAGTGGTTCCCAGGGCCTGGAGGCGGCGAGTGAGGGTGGGGCCGGACCAGAGAATTGTGAGGAGGCGCCTGCGGAGCTCTTCCTTTCCGAGGCTTCAGGCCTGCGTGTGAAGGGTCTGCCCAGTTGAATCAGTAATATGACCCCGAGGGCCATCCAGTGCGAGCTCTTGAGGTGGGTTCATGATCCAACCAAACTCTGTGCGTGTTTGTGTCGTGTGTTATGAGTGTGCAGGTGAATGTATCCCTTCCCTGAAACGCTCATTCCACTCGCAGTGCCACAGGTGCTGACTACTCCGGTTTTAGAGCTGAAGCCTCTGAGTTTACATAAGGTGTATAACATTATACTGTTGATTAGCAAAGACGTGTTTCCAGGTGAGAAAACCTGGATAAAGTGAGACTTTATAATATATTCTCATTGTAGAAAAAGGGAGAATGAGTTTTGGTCCCTTTTTCAAGAATACTGATTGCAGTTCTCTGAAAACTAGAACAAAAAGCAATACCTTATTTACATTTTACAATATTATGTCCACCAGAAATTGACTGTTGTTAAGCGATTCTTTTCATCCCTCTCTGCTCTATTGTGAAGTGGCGAGCTTGACTGCATTTAAAAGCCCACAGGTTGAGAAACATCTTTAAATTCGTAATGCCTGGTCATGACATCTCATTGAAAAATACTTCGCTTCTCAGTTGTTTGGGCAGTGAAGATAAATCAGGCTCAAAATCTGAAAGGAGGAAGATTCTTCTGGGCTATCAGAAGAATTAAGGTTGCATTACACATATATATATTTAGATTCATGAGTAAGTTCAGCAAATGGGAAATGTAAAGTTCTCATCAAAGGATGCCCATATTTCAGTTATCAGCATTACAACATATTTAAAATATGCAATCCATGCATAGATTAACATTTAAAAAGGATATAAAGTTTAACTAAAAATGCGATCAACCTCTTCTGCCATATATTTCAGGCATACAGTAGCTAACCTTAGCATGCACAGCATTTTGATTTTAGTGTATATAGCCTTCCAGACGTTATTTTACTTTTTCTCATAAAAATAATTAGACATTTTAAAAAATATTATTGAAGTACAATTGATTTACAATGTTGTGTTAATTTCTGTACAGCAAAGTGACTCAGTTATACATATATATATACTTTTTCATATTATTTTCCGTTATGGTTTAATCACAGGATATTGAATATAGTTCCCTGTGCTATATAGTAGGACCTTGTTATTTCAGATAAGTTATTTTATTTTAGTTTAGTTTTTTTTTTAATTTATTTATTTTATTTATTTATTTTTGGCTGCATTGGGTCTTCGTTGCTGTGGGCGGACTTTCTCTAGTTGCGGCGAGCGGGGGCTACTCTTCGTTGCGGTGCGCGGGCTTCTCTTGTTGCGGAGCATAGGCTCTAGAGCGCAGGCTCAGTAGTTGTGGCTGACAGGGTTAGTTGCTCCACGGCATGGGGGATCTTCCCGGACTAGGGCTCGAACCCGTGTCCCCTGCATTGGCAGTCGGATTCTTAACCACTGCGCCACCAGGGAAGCTCCCAGATAAGTTATTTTAAAATAAAATATACAGTGTTACACACACACATATGAATACAAAATGTATATGTAATTTCAAATACTATGTATGCTATATGCATATGAAAGTATGTATTTCTTTTTCTTCACACAAAGGTATTTCCATATCAGTACTTAAGGAGTGTCATCATTTTCAACAACTGCAAAATAGGCCACAGTATGTGTAGCTGAAACCTTTCTCTAAGAAACAAAACTCTACAAATAAATATTATGGATTTTCCTATTTTTTTCTCACAAACAATGCTCAATTAATATCCCTCCATAAACTTCAGTTTGCACCTATGTAGGCTTATATGTAAGTTAACTTCTTGAAAGTGGTCTTGCTTTTTGCACATTAACTTGTGATACTGACAAATTTCTCACTGTGATTATACCATTTTACATATTCACAGCAGTGTAAGAATATCTGTTTCTGCTACCAACATTTTCCCATTTTAACGCTCAGTTCTTTTTTTCCCCCTCTCCCCCTTTAACTCTCACTTCTTATTCTAAAGCTCCACTTTCACACAACCTGAAGAAATAATCTAAAAGACTCCTTTTCCATTTGAGTCCAAGCTTAATGAGGGATCCTTACCTATAATACCTATAATTTTAGCCTTATCTGTCTTACAAATAGGGCAAAAGTGTAATATTAGTTTGTAGGCTCAGCAAAATAAAATTTCAATCACAAACATATAGGTTGACAACATGATCTAGCGTTCCTATTTGAAGGTTAATTGGGCTTTATAAAAATCTTTCTCAGTGTAGATACTGAAAACTCATGGAATAGCAGTAAAAATGAGTAGGCAGGTGTTTTTTCAGCTAGCGGTGATGGAGAGAGTCCTGCCCTAGGGTTCTGAAGATATCCTAACACACACCTAGATACTAGACAGATGAGATTGACAGCAGTCTGAGTCGAGTATCCTCAAATCCTACAGGAGAAGGACACAACATGTCACAGGGTGGTGTCACTTGGGAGCAGGATTTCTACTAACAAGAGGATGAGGTGCCCCCTGGTTGCTGTGGAAGGATGTGATTGGCTTCTTTGATTAATTTGTGGCTGACAGGGAGATGGTTTGGCTGATACGGGAACTAACAGTGTGGTTAGCTTTTTTCCCACTGCTTGGTGGGCATGTCTGGTGAGAAGAGGGGAACTCATGGTTAGGCTTATGGGCCCTGTGAGGTTCAAAGCTATTAAGACAGCACATGAAATTTTAGGCCTTGCAATATAAGAGAAGGAGGGAAGCACGTGGAATGTTTGCTCTCCTGTGATTTCATTACAAAAATTAATAAAATTATCTAAGAAATTTTGGAAAAAAACATAAAGGAGAATCAAATCATGCATAATACAGTTCTTGTATAAAAACCAGTGTGAACATTTCAAAATGTTTGTTACAAGGATTTTTTTGATGTACATTTTAATGCACTGCTACTTAGTATATAATATCTCCTGCTTTTGGCACTAAGTATCATAATAAAACAATTTCTACAATATATTTTTTTAATTTTTATTTTATATTGGAGTATAGTTGATTTACAATCCACAATATATTTTTAAAAAACTTATACAACTTAATAGAAAGGCAAACAAACAACCCAATTAAAAAATGGGGAGAGATTCTGAATAGACATTTTTCTAAAGAAGACATACAAATGGCCAACAGGTACAGGAAAAGGTGCTCAACATCACTAATCATCAGGGAAATGCAAATCAAAACTACAATAAAAATATCACCTCACACCTGTAAGAATGTCTATTACCAAAAAGACAAGAAATAAGTGTTGGCAAGAATGTGGAGAAAAGGGAACCCTTATGTACTGCTGGAGGGAATGTAAATTAGTGCAGCTACTATGGAAAACAGTATGGAGATTCCTCAAAAAAATTAGAACTACCATATAACCCAGCAGTTCCACTTCTTGGTATTTAACCAAAGGAAACAAAATCACTATCTTGAAAATATATCTGCACTCCGATGTTCAATGCAGCATTATTTACAATAGCCAAGATATGGAAACAACAAGAGTTCATCAAGGGATGAATGGATTTTTAAAAAATGTGGCATAGATACAATCGAGTATTATTCAATCATAAAAAGAAGGAAATCCTGCAATTTGTGACAACATGGATGGATCTTGAGGGCATTGTACTAAGTGAAGTCAGACAAAGACAAATACCAATCCTGTATGACCTCATTTATATGTGAAATCTAAAAAAAAAATCAAAAACAAAAAAATGAAACCAAAGCCATAGATACAGAGAACAGATTGATGGTTGCCAGAGGCAGGGGGGGAAATGGGTGAAGGTGGTCAAAAGCTACAGACTTCCAATTATAAAATAAGTCATGGGGATGTAATATACAGAATGGTGATTATAGTTAATAATACTGTATTACATACTTGAAAGTTGCTAAGAGAGATCTTTTTTTTTTTTTTCACCAGTCATCTTTTATTGGGTGTTAGTTATCCATTAGGATATGAAAGGATTCAGGGGTGCCCGGCAAAGGTCATGGTCAGGAATGCAGAGTGCGCCCTCTTCAGTGGTACTCCCTTGGCTGCTCATGTTCTGAAGTTAGAAAGGCAAAACGGTAAGTTTCTTCAAAGGTATGGTGAAAGCACAGGATGACGGGGAGGGCAACAGGCTAAGATCTTATGAAGCCATCCTGAGAATTCCTTTCAGGAGATGACCCAGAACCCGCTTGAGGAATTAGGAGCTGATCTGCCACCTGGCCAGCTTCTTCCTTCCCTGAAGGAACACCCAACTCAGAAAAACAGCACCCAAGAGCCCATCTTTCATTGCTCTGGATGCGACAGACTAACAAGGGGCTGAATGCTGTCAGAAAGGGCCCATAAAACCCAGCCAGTGGCCACCACTGAAACTGTTCCCAGCATCTCCCACCGGACAAACTCCCCTCAGGTCTCAGAACCAGGAATAGCCACGCTTTTCCAGAGCACTACACAGACACCGGACTATAGCACTCAACTATTTCCCTCTTCACACTGGCTGCTAGGGAGATAAAGCCAAGTTTTCCACCAACCTTTGGTAGAGCCTACAGTATCTTATAGAATGCTTCCTAAGTATTACCTTTATCCCAGCTTCATCTTATTTTTCCTATCTTTGTCTTTGCCACAATTTTCTCACTTAAAATATGCTGTATTCTGATAAGTCCTTCCAATTCTTCAGTTGTCAGTAGAATGAAGGACTTCTAAATTTGACAGGGAACCAATACCACCTTGTCAAGGGAAACCCCACCAAAGGCAAAGCAACCCAAGAGACTCACTAAGTTCCTTGTAAGAACGGCAGTAGTTGAAAAGCACATAAGCTGCCAGCACCATAGAAAGCCCAGCAACGCTCCCTTTCTTCATGTTGAAATACTTGTTGTAATACCAGTAATAACCTGCAAACAGGAGAGGAAGTCACTTCTCTGAGGGCACACTCTACACATTCTAATATGAGAGGGCAAAGCTGAGGAAAGGCCTCAGGGAAGGAGGAAACAGTACGCAAAAGAGAGCCACAGGGTGACCAAAATTATAAAGAAAAACACAGAAGGAGGGGGGCCCCTGAGGAGGCTGGCGACCACGCAGGCCCCTAAAAGATGATGACATGGGTTCCACAGGACTGATCTGACTAGTCTTGCACTTTAAAATGCACAGAGCTGAAGGATAGACCATTTCAAATATTCGTCTCAGTTTTGTCTGGCCGGGAGATAGAATGATGTCCCCTTATGTTTCAAACTCATTTTCCTCAAGTCTTATGACATTTCTTTAAGATGGACGGAGGCAGTGGTACCGATTCCAAGCAATAGAAAACATTTCCTTGTCTGAAATACCTCAGAGCCAGCCTTTGATAGGACCCATCACACATGGAAATTCAAGAGCTAACAATCTCGCCCTGTCCTTCTCTACATAACTTAATGGTCTGAGAAGGCCTTTACTGGCCAAATTAATTCAGGGCAAAAAGAGACATGAAAGACCCAGAGATTTGCTTTTATTTACACATGCCCATAAGGCTCTGGCCTCTTTGAATGCTCCAGCAATGCCTTTAGGGATGAAATCCCACATTAGTATCCAGCTTGGCAGCTCCCTTAATTTGATATCCAGGAGCTTCTTCAGTGGCACAACTGATGCCATCTTGGAGTCATGGCTGTCTGCTCCTAAGAGAGATCTTAAAAGTTCTCATCACAAGAAAAAAAAATTGTAACTATGAACGAAGACCCACGTTAACTAGACTTATGGTGTTGATTGTTTCACAATGTATACAAGAATCATTATGCTGTACACTTGAAACCAATATAGTGTTACATGTTAATTCTATCTCAGTTATAAAAAAAGAAAAAGAAAACAAATGGATTTAAAAATGGGCAAAACACCTGGAAACCTTACCAAAGATATACAGATGCCAAATAAGCATATGTTAAGATATTCACCATCATATGTCATTAGGGAATTACAAATTAAAACATGGAAATACCACCACATACTTATTAGAACGGTCAAATTCCAAAATACTGACAACACCAAAAACTGGTGAGGAGGTGGATTACCAGGAACTCTCATCCACTGCTAATGGGAATGGAAAATGCTACAACCACTTTGGAAGACAGTTTGAAGTTTCTTACAAAACTAAACATACTCTTCGCACACAGTCCAGCAATTGCACTCCTTGGTACTTACCCAAAGTAGCTGAAAACTATGTCAACACAAAAACCTGCACACGAATGATTATACCAGCTTTAATCATAATTGCTCAAACTTGGAAGAAACCAAGATGTCCTTCAGTAAGTGAATGGATAAATACATTGTGAAACATCCAGATAATGGAATATTATTCAGCACTAAGTAGAAATTATCTATCACACCATAAAAAGACATGGAGGAACCTTAAAGGCATATTGCTAAGTCAAAGAATCCAAGTTTTAAAAGCCATATACTGCTATGATTCCAACTATGAGATATTCTGGAAGAGGGCACAATAAAAAGATTAGTGGTTGCCAAAAGAGGAGACAGATGAATAGGGAAAGCACAAAGGATTTTGTTTCTTAATAAATTTATTTATTTATTTATTTTTGGCTGCGTTGGGTCTTCGTTGCTATGCACGGGCTTTCTCTAGTTGCGGCGAGCAGGGGCTACTCTTCGTTGTGGTGCACGAGCTTCTCATTGTGGTGGCTTCTCTTGTTGCAGTGCGCAGGCTCTAGGCATGTGGGCTTCAGTAGTTGTGGCTCGCGGGCTCAGTAGTTGTAGCTCGCAGACTCTAGAGCGCAGGCTCAGTAGTTGTGGCACACAGGCTTAGTTGCTCCGCAGCATGTGGGATCTTCCTGGACCAGGGATTGAACCCATGTCCCCTGCATTGGCAGGCAGATTCTTAACCACTGCACCACCAGGGAAGTCCCATCACAAAGGATTTAGAAGGCAGTGACTATTCTCTGTATATTGTATTTGTGTGTGTATGTACACACACACACACACGTTAAACTTTGGTATTATAATGTATGTATGTATAATGTATGTATATCGTTATGCATTTATTCAAATCCATAGAATGTGAAACACCAAGAGTGATCCCTAAGATAAGCTATGGACTTTAGGTGATTATGATGTGTTCATCCTTGGTAAAAAATGTACCGCTCTGGTGAATGATATTGATAATGTGGGAAGCCATGCATGTGTGGGGGCAGTGACTATATGGGAAATCTCTGTACCTCCCTCTCAAATTTGTTCTAAAACTTAAACTGCTTTTAAAAAATAAAATTATGCAAAATAAAAAAAGATTAATAATGAATGTGGTTCCCATTTTTGGAACTTACCAAAAAAACAGTGCTGTGAACATTCTCGTGTATGTATCCTGGTTACTATCTTCAGCTTCACTAGATGTTGCTCTATTTCCCCCAAAGTAAATGAACTATTCACAGTCCCAAAATGTATCATAATTCACAAAACATCACTTTCTTTTAACAGTTAATACTGTCAAATTTTAAAATTAGCCTCTGGTGTGTGTGGTGATGATTGAGGTATTAATTTGCCCAGGTTCTCCTTTTGTTTTAATTCCCTAAGAATGCCCCATGTCAGGATTTGTGAATGTGGAAGGGTAGGATGCTGCCTCTCAATTCCAACAACTTACTCTACTCATAGTACTTGAGGCCACTGGTATGGTCAGGGCTCGGATCCACTTCTCAAGACCTCACAACCTAACCCTCTTACTTCCATTTGAGATATGCTCTTTCCTCAATATGACTGAACAACCTCATCTTCTTGTGAGAGAGCACAAAGTCCTCACTCTGCCTAACCATACGTCAGGTATTTCCAACTTATCGTTGTGACTCCATGCGCATTACATTTGAAAACTGAAAGGAAGAGTTCAGATTTTGTTTTCTTTTTTGTTTAACCTGACTAAAGTGTAATGGATACCTCCTGGACTGTTGCTAAGTGCAGGAGTTTCTTCATTAATGGGAAGAACTGAAGGGAAACTTCATTGATAATTTATCCTTTTACTGTCATCACACATATGGAATTCACTTAAGATGCTAATGAGGAGACTGCGTGACTTATTAAAAAGTATAGAGAATGTAGGCAATGTCTCAGCTGAGGAGAAAGAAGCTACAGAAAGTAATTATGAAAAACAATGGGGGACTTCCCTGGTGGCGCAGTGGTTAAGAATCCACCTGCCAATGCAGGGGACATGGGTTCGAGCCCTGGTCCGGGAAGATCCCACATGCCGTGGAGCAACTAAGCCCCTGCGCCACAACTACTGAGCCTGAGCTCTAGAGCCTGTGAGCCACAACTACGGAGCTTGCGTGCCACAATTACTGAAGCCCACATGCCTAGAGCCCGTGCTCCGCAACAAGAGAAGCCACCACAGTGAGAAGCCCACGCATTGCAATGAAGAGTAGCCCCCACTCACTGCAACTAGAGAAAGCCCACGCACAGCAACGAAGACCCAATGCAGCCAAGAATAAATAAATAAATTTATAAAATGCTAAAAAAAATGGAACATGAAAATTCATCTATTGATTCAGGAGCATGAAGTGAGTTGAGGAAAAAGAAGTCATCAACATTTTACAAGTTACTCATTATGGAGAGCAGAATGAACCTAAATGGTTAGTTTTGACACTGATATATACCTTGATAATTTGTATTTCTAGTGTTTTAAATAGTGAACTTATCCTCATTCCCTATCCTTAGACTATTCACCATTATCTTATTGAATGAAAAAAAATTAAAATTATCTGTGTGTTCATTTTAATTGTTAAAAATAAGTATCAAATTTTGTCTAACATTTACTTTAGGTCAAATCACAATTTTTATTTTATTTATTTTTTATTGGAGTAAAGTTGCTTTACATTATTGTGTTAGCTTATACTGTACAGCAAAGTAAATCAGCTATATGTATACATATATCCCCTCTTTTTTGGATTTCCTTCTCATTTAGGTCACCACAGAGCATTGAGTAGAGTTCCCTGTGCTATACAGTAGGTTCTCATTAGGTATCTATTTTATACATGGTATCAATAGTGTATATATGTTGATATCAATCTCCCAGTTCATCCCACCCCCACCCGCCCGTTTCCCCATTGGTATCCATACATTTGTTCTCTACATCTGTGTCTCTATTTCTGCTTTGTAAATAAGATCGTCTATACCAATTTTTTCAGATTCCACATATATATGTTAATATACTATATCAAATCACAATTTTTAAAGGCATTTCTCTCTCTGGTTATGCTTGGGAAATCAATCCCTAAATCGGTATTACAAAATATATACAAAATTTTCACCAGACCATTTTTACATTTATTCACTGTGTGTCGAACATATCTTAATGTGAAGTATTAATATTACTTCACTACTACAGTTATTAAATGTAGCCAATACAATTTACTGAATAAACCAGCCCATTCCCAGTGGTAAAAGTTACTTTTCCCATATATTACCACTAGGTCACAGCTACCTTAGGGGACACTAGCCTGGAGTCCCCGCTGTCAGGAGATCACACCCAGTCTTGCCCCCTCAGCTACCCCAGTGACCCTACTGTGAATCTCCCCATGCACATGCTTGAGGCTTGGTGAAGCCCCGACTTCTGGATTGCCCTTCTCAGTCTTCTTGGCACAGTGACCTCCTCTGGACGTGGAGGACACCAGCATCACTAGAGATAACCATCCCGGGAAGAAAGCATAGGCATTAAGCCCATTGACATACATGTTGGCAATGATTTTTTGACTGTGACACCAAAAGCAAAAGCAACAAAGGCAAAAATGAACAAGTGGGACTATTTTTTTTTTTGACTTTCAGGTGGTGCAAAAGTGATATGCAATCAGAAGTTGCAGCTCTCAGCCAGCCAGGAGATCACAAAGGTAAACAATTCATACTCTACAGTCAGTGTACAGTGTTACCAGCTTTGTTTGGTTGTTGTGTTTTGGGTTTTCGAATTCCCATCTGTGTCTCTTGCTCCTGTTGAGGAGGAGGAGGCAATTACTCTTGAGATGAAACCCACCATGAAGGGGGAAAGCCAGTAACGGCAAATGCCCATGAGTTGAAACTTTCACAATCAACAATCTTGACCACCTTAAAAAATAAGAAGCGCTAAGTGATGCAGTGAAATTGTCAGCTTTGGTTGAATTCACCAACATCACGAAGAAAAGAGCGGGCTGATTCATGGTATGGAAAAATTACTTCTCATATGGATGGAGGACCAGGAAACAGAAGTGCATACCAGGTAGCCTACTGATGATCCAGGCTAAGGCAAGCAGTCTTTTCCATATGCTAAAAGATAGTGCCAATGATCCTACCTACATGTATGCAAATGTTTATAGCATCTTCTTTATCCATTCATCTGTCGATGGACAAAGAAGATGCTATAAACATTTGCATAAAGAAGATGTGGCACATATATACAATGGAATATTACTCAGCCATAAAAAGAAATGAAATTGAGTTATTTGTAGTGAGGTGGATGGACCTGGAGTCTGTCATACAGAGTGAAGTAAGTCAGAAAGAGAAAAACAAATACCATATGCTAACACATATATATGGAATCTAAAAAAAAAAAAAAAAGGTTCTCACGAACCTAGGGGCAGGACAGGAATAAAGACGCAGATGTAGAGAATGGACTTGAGGACACAGGGAGGGGGAAGGTACTACCAAATGTAAAATAGATAGCTAGTGGGAAGCAGCTGCATAGCACAGGGAGATCAGCTCCGTGCTTTGTGACCACCTAGAGGGGTGGGATAGGGGTGGGAGGGAGACATAAGAGGGAGGGGATATGGAGATATATGTATATGTATAGCTGATTCACTTTGTTATATAACAGAAACTAACACAGCATTGTAAACCAACTATACTCCAATAAAGATATAAGAAAAAAAATGTTTATAGCAAGTCATGGGTTCTTCCAACTCTTCAAAAAGCATCATAATTTTCATAATGTGAAAGTCAGTGATGAGGCAGAAAGGGCCAATACTGAAGGTGCTAAAGTTTTACAGGAAGTGCTGCTTAGGATAACTGTGGATGAAAATATTCGCCAGAACAAATACTTTTTTTTAAAATTGGGGTATAGTTGTATTACAATGTTGTGTTAGTTTCTACTGTACAGCGAAGTGAAGTAGAGTTCCCTGTGCTATACAGCAGGTTCTCATTAGTTATCTATTTTATACCAGAACAAATACTTAATGTCAATGAAACAAGCTTGTCCTGGAAGTGGATGCTGGAGTGTAAACAAATTCATCAAGACTCCAAAACAATGCCAAAACCAAAGGCAATCGAAGACTGTGTAATGATGCTTTGGGGTGGAAATGTTGCAGGGTTCCAATTAAAGCCTTTCCTAACCTACCTCTTGGAGAACACCAGAGCATTCAAGAATATGAGCAAGTGTAAGCTTCCCATTTATTATTGCCATAACAAGAAAGGCTGGATGACATTGGCATTGTCTGAAGACTGGCTTTTTAACTGTTTTATTCCACAGGCAAGAGAATACTGCAGGCAAAACAAGATCCTATTGAAGAGTCTTCTGATCTTAGACAGTTTGCCAGGGCATCCAAAGCATCTTCTGCGACATGTATCCTGATGTAAAGGTTGTGTATTTGCTGCCAAACACAACTGCACTCATTCAACCAATGGACTAAGTTGCAGTAGCTATGTTCAAACCATACTGTACATCAAACATTGCCCATGCTATTGAAGTGACTAGAAATGTGGCTGAAAGCTCCAAGAGTTTTGGAAAGGTTTTAACATGGGAATAAGTCACACAGCAATGCGTGCATGAACAGCATTTGGAAGAAAGCTTAGAATACATGTGAACACATTCAAAGGCTCTAACAAAGATTCTGCTGTCGATGAAACAGTTAAGTAACAAGATATTAGTGCTTGGGAAGAAAGTGGAATGAGATTGATGAAGAGGATATTCCTGAGATGGTTCTCATTGAGGCTGAAGAGCTTTCCAATGAGGAACTCATCAAAGTGGAGAAAGAAAAAATTAAAAAGTTGAGGAAGAGGAAGAAGATGTTATACCCAAAGCATTATGACAACAGAGATGTACCTTGAGGGCATTATGCTAAGTGAATTAGGTCGGACAGAAAGACAAATGCTGCATGATCCAAAAAAGCCAAACTCATAGAAACAGAGAGAAGAGTGGTTGCCATTGGATGGGGAATGGGGAAACAGATGTCAATCAAAGGGTACAAAGCTCCAGTTTTAAGTTGAATGAGTTTTGGGGATGTAATGTACAATGGACTTATACACATGAAAGTTGCAAAGAGAGTAGGTCTAAAATGTTCTCACCACAGAAAAGAAACAGTAATTATGACAGGTGATGAAGGTGTTAACTAACCCTACTGTGGTAATCATTTTGCAAAATGTAAGAGTATACTCCTTAAGCTTACACAATGTCATGTCAGTTTATGTCTCTACAAAGCGGGAAAATAAGAAAAAAATTAAATCAAATGGATCCATGACCTTCATGGAAGATGTAAAGCTAAAAACATCTTAGGAGAGAACATGGGGCAGAAGATTCACCACATTGAATTTGGCAATGATTTCTTGGCGATGACATAAAAGACACAAAAACGAAACAAAAGAAAACAGACAAATGGGACTTCATGAACATTAAGAAATTTTGTACATAAAAACAATATCAACACACTAAAATGGCAATCTACAAAATGGTAGAAATAATTGCAAGTATTTACATTTATAAATGTTTATCAAAGGGATTACTATCAAGGATATATATAGAAATCCAAAAAAGGCAACAATTAAAATTTAAAAATCTATTTAATGAATAAATGGACAAAGGACTTTGGATAGATATGGCCAGTAAGTACATAAAAAGCTGTTTAACATCAAAAATCATTAGAAAAGTGTAAATCAAAACTATGAGGTATCATCTCATACCCACTAGGATGGCTACTATTAAAACAAAACAAAAACAGAATAACAAGTATTGAGGAAGATGTGGAGAAACCATAACCCATCTGCACTGTTGGCGGGAGTGAAAGAAGGTACAGCTCCTATGGAAAACAGCATGGTTTTCTTCAAAAGAGGAAATGTGGTTCCTCAAAAATATTAAAGATAGACTAACATATGATCCAGCAATTCTACTTCTCGTTATATACGCAAAATACTTGAAAGAAGGCTCTTGAAGAGATATTTGTATGTCCATGTACACAGCAGCTTTTTTCACAGTAGCTAAAATATGGAAGCAACACAAGTGTCAATAGATGAATGAATGGATAAGCAAAATGTGGTATACACATAGAATGGTCTATTATTATTCACCCTTCAAAAGAGGGAAACTCTGACATACACTACATGGATGAACCTTGAGGAAATTATGCTAAGGGAAATAAGCCAGTCACAAAAGGACAAATACTGTAGGATTCCATTTATATGATGTACTTCAGAGATGTCAAAATCATCAAGATGGAAAGTAGAATGATTGTTGCCAGGAACCAGGGGGAAAGGGGAATGAATGGTGATTTATTGTGTAATGTGTACTGAGTTTCAGTTTTATAAGATGAAAAAAGTTCTGGGCACAGATAGTGGTGATGGCTACACATAATATTAATGTACTTAATGCCACTGAACTGAACCACTTAAAACTAGTGAAGACAGTAAATTGTATTCTATTTGGTATTTTACCAAATTTTTTCAAAATTGAAGAAAAGGAAGGAGACAACTTAAAAGAAGCCAGTCATGAAAAACAGTAGACACGTGGTAAATGGCGAGTTGGCAAACTCTTTCATGACATGTCATAGTAAATACTGTAGGTTTTTTTGGCCATACTTATGTGTCCCAGCTCCTCAACTTTGTTATAGGAGCAAGAAAGCAGCTGTAGAAAACATAAACAGGGACTTCCCTGGTGGAGCAGTGGTTAAGAATCCGCCTGCCAATGCAGGGGACACAGGTTTGAGCCCTGGTCTGGGAAGATCCCACGTGCCGCAGAGTAACTAAGCCCGTGCGCCACAACTACTGAGCCTGCACTCTAGATCCCGTGAGCTACAACTACTGAGCCCATGTGCCACAACTACTGAAGCCCGTGTGCCTAGAGCCCGTGCTCCACAAGAGAAGCCACTGCAAGGAGAAGCCCGTGCACTGCAATGAAGAGTAGCCCCCACTCGCTGCAACTAGAGAAAGCCTGTGCGCAGCCACAAAGACCCAATGCAGTCAAAAATTAATTAATTAATTAAAAAAGAAAACATAAACAAATGAGGGTAGCAGTGTTGCAATAAAACATTACAAAAAAGAGTGTGAGGTTTCATCTGCTCTGTGGGATGTGGTTTGTCATCCACTGTTCTAAAATAAAAGCAAATAGTCACAATAATCTAATAAACCTAGACTGAATATAATTTTGGAAATTACTTATAAAAGACATACCTGGTAAAATTTTTAAAATTTGAATATGGATTAAATACTGGAAGAGAAAATTATTATTTTCTTATGTGTGATTGATTATATGGGGATTTGAGTAAGGAAATTGGATTTTTACGGGATGCACTGATATATTTAGTGATGAAACATCATAACGTTCATAACACTGAAATTATTCAGCCAACATATAGGAAAGAAAATGAAGCAATGCATTAAAATACATTTGCTGCAGTGTTCTTATAAAAATGTTTATATGTTTAAAATTATCCATAATTAAAAGATAGAGATGATTACAAAATGGATATCCTTTTGTTAATTTCTAATCAATTTTGATTTGTGTAAAAGGAATGTAAATTCCTGTCTATTTTCAATATTCCACATTTTCTAAACCTATATATCTGAATTTCATTCCAAGATTAAATGTTTGATGCACGTTAAGAGACCTGAATGAAGATCCTCTAGTGTTTTTTTAATCACACTTTAACTTTATCCAGAATGAATTAAAATTCAATAAGGGATAAGTAGTTACATAGAGCTTTTCTTAATTCATTAAACCTCTGGGTCTTTATCTCAAAGAAGTCACTAAGAATAATATAATGATTACATTAGAAATAGTGCCTTATTTTTTTTAATATAAAGTATATACCAAATATTTTCCCAAGTTTTTTACATGTACTTCTTCATGTAATTCTAAGAACAGCAGTATACTGGAGGTACTACCATCATCATTTAAAAATGAGGCCAAAGGGAAAATTCCCTGGTGGTCCAGTGGTTAGAGCTCCACGCTTTCACTGCTGAGGGCCTGGGTTCAATCCCTGGTTGGGGAACTAAGATCCCACAAGCCTTGCTGCAGACAAAAAAAAAAAAAGCCCAAAACGGAGAAGTACACCTTACTGAATGTCACACAGTTTGTAAGAAGCACAAAAGCAATTGTGATCATTAAGATAGGTACAATGGCTAAAGACTTTCCCACATCTCTTACATTAATAGATGTTTTGTGTATTACAACTTTTCCCAAATTTAATTCTTGGTGCTAGAAAAGTTTTGTACGTAAAGAGTAAAGAAAAAGGGTTTCCTACAGACACTAAATTTTCCTCAGTATGAATAGTCCGATAACTCATAAATAGGGGAATGTCAAAAAAGACTTTCTTATGATATATACACTATAAGTACTCTGAATTGAGCAACATATGGGTCAAAACAAACAAACAAAAAAATCAAGCATGGACTTCCCTGGTGGTGCAGTGGTTAAGAATCCGCCTGCCAATGCAGGGGAAATGGGTTTGAGCCCTGGTCTGGGAAGATCCCACATGCCGTGGAGCAACTAAGCCCATGTGCCACAACTACTGAGCCTGAGCTCTAGAGCCCACGAGCCACAACTACTGAGCCCACATGCCACAACTACTGAAGCCCGCGCGCCTATAGCCCGTGCTCTGCAACGAGAAGCCACCGCAATGAGAAGCCTGCACACCGCAACAAAGAGCAGCCCCTGCTCACTGCAACTAGAGGAAGCCCACGTGCAGCAATGAAGACCCAATGCAGCCAAAACTAAATAAATAAAATAAATAAATTTAAAATAAAATAAAATAAAATAAAAAATTTAAAAATCAAGCATTATTTACATTCCAAGCTGTTCATACAAGTATAAATTGGTACCTTATAGGAATGGAACCCTATCTAAAAGCCTTCTATTGTCTTCATTCAAACTGTTTCTCAGTTATATAAATCTATCCATGTACAGTACATCATCTAGTGTGCATATATATACCATAAAGTCTCTATCCACTATGAATTCTCTGATGTACTTCAAGAATTGAACTAAGCCTGAAGGACATTTTGCATATGTTACATTGAAAGGGTTTCACACCAGTATGAAGTCTATTATGTACAGTAAGTTGATGGCTATTACTAAAAACTTGCCCACACTCTTGACATACATAGGGTTTCTCACCAGTATGAATCTTCTCATGTGTAAGAAGATATGAAACACAATGAAAGGCTTTCCAACATTTCTTTACATTCGTAGGGTTTATCACCAGTATGAATTCTCTCATGATTCACAAGATGTCTCACCAAAAGCCTCTCCACATTCTGTACGCTGATAAGACTTTTTACCAGTATGAATTCTGTCATGTGTTACAAGGGTTGAGGCTAGATGAAAGCTTTTTCCACATTCCTTACATTCATAGTGTTTCTCACCAGTGTGAATACTCTGATGTTTTTTAAGGCTTGCAATGCATGTAAAAGCCTTCCCGCATTTGTTACATTCAAAACGTTTCTTACAACTATGAGTAGTTTGATGCCTGGTGAGTCTTCCACACAGACCAAAGGTCTTCCCACATTCCTTACATTCATAAGATTTCTCACCACTATGAACTCCATAATGTATAGTAAGTTGATAGCTGTAACTAAAAGCTTTCCAACACTCCTGACACACAAAAGTTTTTTCACCAGTATGAATTCTCTCATATATAACAAGGTATGAGGCAGTGTGAAAGGCCTTCCCACATTCCTTACATTCATAAGGTTTCTCACAAGTATGAATCCTCTGAGGTACTTTAAGGGTTGAACTGGCACTAAAGGACTTCCCACACTTGTTACATTTATAGGGTTTCTCACCAGTATGAACACTAATGTCGAATAAGTCCTTCACACCTTCTAAAGACCTTCCCACATTTCTTATGGTCATAGGGTTTCTCACCAGTATGAATCCTCTGATATATTTTAAGGGTTGAACTTGCACTAAAGAACTTCCCACACGTGTTACATTCATAGGGTTTCTCATCAGTACAAATACCATGATGCCGAGTAAGTCCATATACACTAAAGGCCTTCCCACATTCCTTACATTCATAGGGTTGTCTCACCAGTATGAATTCTCAGGTGTGCTTTAAGGTTTGAAGTACTTAAGACTTCCCACATTTGTCACATTCAAAAGGTTTCGCACCACTATGAATTCTATGGTGTAATCTAAGAATTGGAGCATCACTAAAGGCCTTATCACATTCCTTACATACACAGGATTTCTCACCAATATGAACTCTTCCGTGTTGAGTAAGGTTTGAGGCACAACTAAAGGCCTTCCCACATTCTTCATCTTCATAGGGCTTCTCACCACTATGAATTATCTGATACAGAAAAAGAGATGAATGTTTTCCATATATAAACGTTTTTCTATGGCTGATTATTATATAACTTGAATCCAAATCTAAACTAAATGAGAAAAAAATATTACCATTCCATGGCAAGAAAAAGGAAATGTTCTATAGTACAATTAATAGAAATTTCAAAATCTTCCCCAGTAGAGATGGGTCAGAGAACAGTTATAAAATTTGAAATACTGAAAGGAGAGCTCAAAAAACCATGATTTTATGAAGTGAAGTGCTGTTAAGTATTTAACAACCAACTCTACACACACACAGAGAGACACCCCTGTTTTGTAGTGTTTACCAGTGTTCACAGTGTAAATACTCCTACCATGGCCAATAGCAATGTATTGATATAATTCATTGAACATAGAGTTAGGGAGAGATGTGCATGGTTGGCCCTGGCATGACATTACTGCCCAGCTCTAACACACCACTCCCATATAAAATGTAGGTGTATACAAATGTATAAATAATAAAAGGTGACTATCTATGCCTGGTGATTCTGTAATTACAATGCCACTAAAAATTACAAATGTCTCCCCCACTGTGGTTCACTCCCTCTTATGCACAGCCATGTGTTCTTTTCAAATGAGATACTGAGTTTTTATTTACTTAACTCCCCTTGAGATTTCACATCAAATACAAATGTTGAAATCTTTTTTCAAAGTTAATGATGGTCTACCCTGGTGGTGCAGTAGTTAAGAATCCACCTGCCAATGCAGGGGACACGGGTTCAAGCCCTGGTCTGGGAAGATCCCACATGCCGTGGAGCAACTAAGCCTGTGTGCCACAACTACTGAGCCTGCGCTCTAGAGCCCGCCAGCCACAACTACTGAAGCCCATGCGCCTAGAGCCTGTGCTCTGCAACAAGAGAAGCCACCGCAGTGAGAAGCCTGCACACTGCAACGAAGAGTAGCCCCACCTTGCCACAACTAGAGAAAGCTCACGCACAGCAACAAAGACCCAACACAGCCAAAAATTTAAAAAATAATAAAATTAAAGGAACAAAAAGAAGCTATTAAACAAAAAAGAAACACTCTGTGGGAAGGCCTTTGTAAGGGTTAATTTCTTATTGAAGCATGGAAAAATATTTCCTGGTGAGAAATGATCCTTAGGAGCACAAGAAGGCCTTTTTTTTTTTTTAAACATCTTTATTGAAGTATAATTGCTTTACAATGGTGTGTTAGTTTCTGCTTTATAACAAAGTGAATCAGTTATACATATACATATGTTCCCATATCTCTTCCCTCTTGCATCTCCCTCCCTCCCACCCTCCCTATCCCACCCCTCTAGGTGGTCACAAAGCACCGAGCTGATCTCCCTGTGCTATGCGGCTGCTTCCCACTAGCTATCTATTTTACATTTGGTAGTGTATATATGTCCATGACACTCTCTCACCCTGTCACATCTCACCCCTCCCCCTATCCTCAAGTCCATTCTCTAGTAGGTCTGTGTCTTTATTCCCGTCTTGCCACTAGGTTCTTCATGACCTTTTTTTTTTCCCTTAGATTCCATATATATGTGTTAGCATACTGTATTTGTTTTTCTCTTTCTGACTTACTTCACTCTGTATGACAGACTCTAACTCCATCCACCTCATTACAAATACCTCCATTTCATTTCTTTTTATGGCTGAGTAATATTCCATTGTATATATGTGCCACATCTTCTTTATCCATTCATCTGATGATGGACACTTAGGTTGCTTCCATGTCCTGGCTATTGTAAATAGAGCTGCAATGAACATTTTGGTACATGACTCTTTTTGAATTATAGTTTTCTCAGGGTATATGCCCAGTAGTGGGATTGCTGGGTCGTATGGTAGTTCTATTTTTAGTTTTTTAAGGAACCTCCATACTGTTCTCCATAGTGGCTGTATCAATTTACATTCCCACCAACAGTGCAAGAGGGTTCCCTTTTCTCCACACCCTCTCCAGCATTTATTGTTTCTAGATTTTTTGATGATGGCCATTCTGACCGGTGTGAGATGATACCTCATTGTAGTTTTGATTTGCATTTCTCTAATGATTAATGATGTTGAGCATTCTTTCACGTGTCTGTTGGCAATCTGTATATCTTCTTTGGAGAAATGTCTATTTAGGTCTTCTGCCCATTTTTGGATTGGGTTGTTTGTTTTTTTGTTATTGAGCTGCATGAGCTGCTTGTAAATCTTGGAGATTAATCCTTTGTCCGTTGCTTCATTTGCAAATATTTTCTCCCATTCCGAGGGTTGTCTTTTGGTCTTGTTTATGGTTTCCTTTGCTGTGCAAAAGCTTTTAAGTTTCATTAGGTCCCATTTGTTTATTTGTGTTTTTATTTCCATTTCTCTAGGAGCTGGGTCAAAAAGGATCTTGCTGTGATTTATGTCATAGAGTGTTCTGCCTATGTTTTCCTCTAAGAGTTTGATAGTGTCTGGCCTTACACTTAGGTCTTTAATCCATTTTGAGTTTATTTTTGTGTATGGTGTCAGGGAGTGTTCTAATTTCATACTTTTACACGTACCTGTCCAATTTTCCCAGCACCACTTATTGAAGAGGCTGTCTTTTCTCCACTGTATATGCTTGCCTCCTTTATCAAAGATAAGGTGACCATATGTGCGTGGGTTTATCTCTGGGCTTTCTATCCTGTTCCATTGATCTATATTTCTGTTTTTGTGCCAGTACCAAACTGTCTTGATTACTGTAGCTTTGTAATATAGTCTGAAGTCAGGGAGCCTGATTCCTCCAGCTCCATTTTTCGTTCTCAAGATTGCTTTGGCTATTCGGGGTCTTTTGTGTTTCCATACAAATTGTGAAATTTTTTGTTCTAGTTCTGTGAAAAATGCCAGTGGTAGTTTGATAGGGATTGCACTGAATCTGTAGATTGCTTTGGGTAGTAGAGTCATTTTCACAATGTTGATTCTTCCAATCCAAGAACATGGTATATCTCTCCATCTATTTGTATCATCTTTAATTTCTTTCATCAGTGTCCTATAATTTTCTGCGTACAGGTCTTTTGTCTCCTTAGGTAGGTTTATTCCTAGATATTTTATTCTTTTTGTTGCAGTGGTAAATGGGAGTGTTTTCTTAATTTCACTTTCAGATTTTTCATCATTAGTATATAGGAATGCAAGAGATTTCTGTGCATTAATTTTGTATCCTGCTACTTTACCAAATTCATTGATTAGCTCTAGTAGTTTTCTGGTAGCATCTTTAGGATTCTCTATGTATAGTATCATGTCATCTGCAAACAGTGACAGCTTTACTTCTTCTTTTCCGATTTGGATTCCTTTTATTTCTTTTTCTTCTCTGATTGCTGTGGCTAACACTTCCAAAACTATGTTGAATAATAGTGGTGAGAGTGGGCAACCTTGTCTTGTTCCTGATCTTAGTGGAAATGGTTTCAGTTTTTCACCATTGAGGACAATGTTGGCTGTGGGTTTGTCATATATGGCCTTTATTATGTTGAGGAAAGTTCCCTCTATGCCTACTTTCTGCAGGGCTTTTATCATAAATGAGTGTTGAATTTTGTCAAAAGCTTTCTCTGCATCTATTGAGATGATCATATGGTTTTTATCCTTCAGTTTGTTAATATGATGTATCACGTTGATTGATTTGGTATATTGAAGAATCCTTGCATTCCTGGAATAAACCCCACTTGGTCATGGTGTATGATCCTTTTAATGTGCTGTTGGATTCTGTTTGCTAGTATTTTGTTGAGGATTTTTGCATCTATGTTCATCAGTGATATTGGCCTGTAGTTTTCTTTCTTTGTGACATCTTTGTCTGGTTTTGGTATCAGGGTGATGGTGGCCTCGTAGAATGAGTTTGGGAGTGTTCCTCCCTCTGCAATATTTTGGAAGAGTTTGAGAAGGATAGGTGTTAGCTCTTCTCTAAATGTTTGATAGAATTCGCCTGTGAAGCCATCTGGTCCTGGGCTTTTGTTTGTTGGAAGATTTTTAATCACAGTCTCAATTTCAGTGCTTGTGATTGGTCTGTTCATATTTTCTATTTCTTCCTGGTTCAGTCTCGGCAGGTTGTGCATTTCTAAGAATCTGTCTATTTCTTCCAGGTTGTCCATTTTATTGGCATAGAGTTGCTTGTAGTAATCTCTCATGATCGTTTGTATTTCTGCAGTGTCAGTGGTTACTTCTCCTTTTTCATTTCTAATTCTATTGATTTGAGTCTTCTCCCTTTTTCTCTTGATGAGTCTGGCTAATGGTTTATCAATTTAGTTTATCTTCTCAAAGAACCAGCTTTTAGTTTCATTGATTTTTGCTATTGTTTCCTTCATTTCTTTTTCATTTATTTCTGATCTGATCTTTATGATTTCTTTCCTTCTGCTAACTTTGGGGTTTTTTTGTTCTTCTTTCTCTAATTGCTTTAGGTGCAAGGTTAGGTTGTTTATTCGAGATGTTTCCTGTTTCTTGAGGTAGGCTTGTATTGCTATAAACTTCCCTCTTAGCACTGCTTTTGCTGCATCCCATAGGTTTTGGGTCGTCGTGTCTCCATTGTCATTTGTTTCTAGGTATTTTTTGATTTCCCCTTTGATTTCTTCAGTGATCACTTCGTTATTAAGTAGTGTATTGTGTAGCCTCCATGTGTTTGTATTTTTTACAGATCTTTTCCTGTAATTGATATCTAGTCTCATAGCCTTGTGGTCGGAAAAGATACTTGATACGATTTCAATTTTCTTAAATTTACCAAGGCTTGATTTGTGACCCAAGATATGATCTATCCTGGAGAATGTTCCATGAGCACTTGAGAAAAATGTGTATTCTGTTGTTTTTGGGTGGAATGTCCTATAAATATCAATTAAGTCCATCTTGTTTAATGTATCATTTAAAGCTCGTGTTTCCTTATTTATTTTCATTTTGGATGATCTGTCCATTGGTGAAAGTGGGGTGTTAAAGTCCCCTACTATGATTGTGTTGCTGTCGATTTCCCCTGTTATGGCTGTTAATATTTGCCTTATGTATTGAGGTGCTCCTATGTTGGGTGCATAAATATTTACAATTGTTATACCTTCCTCTTGGATCGATCCCTTGATCATTATATAGTGTCCTTCTTTGTCTCTTGTAATAGTCTTTATTTTAAAGTCTATTTTGTCTGATATGAGAATTGCTACTCCAGCTTTCTTTTGATTTCCATTTGCATGGAATATCTTTTTCCATCCCCTCACTTTCAGTCTGTATGTGTCTCTAGGTCTGAAGTGGGTCTCTTGTAGACAGCATATATATGGGTCTTGTTTTTGTATCCATTCAGCCAGTCTGTGTCTTTTGGTGGGAGCATTTAATCCATTTACATTTAAGGTAATTATCGATATGTATGTTCCTATTCCCATTTTCTTAAATGTTTTGGGTTTGTTATTGTAGGTGTTTTCCTTCTCTTGTGTTTCTTGCCTAGAGAAGTTTCTTTAGCATTTGTTGTAAAGCTGGTTTGGTGGTGCTGAACTCTCTCAGCTTTTGCTTGTCTGTAAAGGTTTTAATTTCTCCATCAAATCTGAATGAGATCCTTGCTGGGTAGAGTAATCTTGGTTGTAGGTTTTTCTCCTTCATCACTTTAAGTATATCCTGCCACTCCCTTCTGGCTTGCAGAGTTTCTGCTGAAAGATCAGCTGTTAACCTTATGGGGATTCCCTTGTGTGTTATTTGTTGTTTTTCCCTTGCTGCTTTCAATATGTTTTCTTTATATTTAATTTTGGATAGTTTGATTAATATGTGTCCTGGCGTGTTTCTCCTTGGATTTATCCTGTATGGGACTCTCTGTGCTTCCAGGACTTGATTAACTATTTCCTTTCCCATATTAGGGAAGTTTTCAACTATAATCTCTTCAAATATTTTCTCAGTCCCTTTCTTTTTCTCTTCTTCTTCTGGGACCCCTATAATTCGAATGTTGGTGCGTTTAATGTTGTCCCAGAGGTCTCTGAGACTGTCCTCAG
This sequence comes from Eubalaena glacialis, assembly GCF_028564815.1. Lineage (NCBI taxonomy): Eukaryota > Metazoa > Chordata > Mammalia > Artiodactyla > Balaenidae > Eubalaena > Eubalaena glacialis. The sequence goes on along the minus strand of NC_083733.1, from coordinate 55,214,879 downwards.
TTCTTTTCATTCTCTTTTCTTTATTCTGCTCTGCAGTAGTTATTCCACCATTTTATCTTCCAGGTCACTTATCCGTTCTTCTGCCTCAGTTATTCTGCTATTGATCCCATCTAGAGTATTTTTAATTTCATTTATTGTGTTTTTCATCATTGCTTGGTTCCTCTTTAGTTCTTCTACGTCCTTGTTAAATGTTTCTTGCATTTTGTCTATTCTATTTCCAAGATTTTGGATCATCCTTACTATCATTATTCTGAATTCTTTTTCAGGTAGACTACCTATTTCCTTTTCATTTGTTAGGTCTGGTGTGTTTTGACCCTGCTCCTTCATCTGCTGTGTGTTTTTCTGTCTTCTCATTTTGCTTATCTTACTGTGTTTGGGGTCTCCTTTTCACAGGCTGCAGGTTCGTAGTTCCCGTTGTTTTTGGTATCTGTCCCCAGTGGCTAAGGTTGGTTCAGTGGGTTGTGTAGGCTTCCTGGTGGAGGGAACTAGTTCCTGTGTTCTGGTGGATGAGGCTGGATCTTGTCTTTCTGGTGGGCACGTCCACGTCTGCTGGTGTGTTTTGGGGTGTCTGTGGCCTTATGATTTTAGGCAGCCTCTCTGCTAATGGATGGGGCTGTGTTCCTGTCTTGCTAGTTGTTTGGCATAGGGTGTCCAGCACTGTAGCTTGCTGGTCGTTGAGTGAAGCTGGGTCTTGATGTTGAGATGGAGATCTCTGAAAGATTTTTGCCGTTTGGTAGTACGTGGAGCTGGGAGGTCTCTTGTGGACCAGTGTCCTGAAGTTGGCTCTCCCACCTCAGAGGCACAGCCCTGATGCCTGGCTGGAGCACCAAGAGCCTTTCATCTACACGGCTTCCGCGTTGCCCCAGACCACCATGCCCGGGCACGGCCGCCTCCTCCAGCCTCGCTGGCCCCGCCGCCGCCGCCACACGGTGCCCTCGCCTGGGGCGGGGAGGAGGGCCGGGGAAGGAGTCGCACCGCCGCGCCGTGGTCCATGTTCGCCCCACGCTCGCGGCGGCCGCCCTGAGCGCGCCCAGTCACAAGAAGGCCTTTAAACTTAGTTCAAACCTTAATGCACATAAAATAATTCATGATGATATAAAACCCTGTGAATATAGGAAATTTGAAAAGAAATACAGAATGCATGAAAAACTTACCCAACACAAAAATTCATAGTGGTGTGAAAATCTAAACATGAGGAATGTAGGAAAGCATTAGATACGCCTCTCAACCTGTTTGACATAGGTGAATTCATATTGGTGGAAAACCCTATAAATTTAAGAAATGTAGAAAGGCTTTTATAAGTGACTGTCAAGTTCCTGAATATGAGAATATTCATACTGGTCTGAAATACTTCGAATGCAAGGAATGTGGGAAGATTTTTGCATTTAGTTCAACCCTTATTATACAAAAGAGAATTAAAATTATGTAAAATTCCAGGAATGTAAGGAATGTGGAAAGGTGCTTAGAGGGGAGCCTTACTTAACATCAAAAAGTCATACTGGGGCTTCCCTGGTGGCGCTGTGGTTGAGAATCTGCCTGCCAATGCAGGGGACACGGGTTCGAGCCCTGGTCTGGGAAGATCCCACATGCCACGGAGCGACTAGGCCCGTGAGCCACAATTGCTGAGCCTGCGTGTCTGGAGCCTGTGCTCCGCAACAAGAGAGGCCGCGATAGTGAGAGGCCCGTGCACCGCGATGAAGAGTGGCCCCCACTTGCCGCAACTAGAGAAAGCCCTCACACAGAAACGAAGACCCAACACAGCCATGAATAAATTAATAAATTAATTAAAAAAAAAAAAGTCATACTGGTGGGAAACCCTATGAATGTAAGGAATGAAGCCCTTTCATCATGTTTCATATCTCGTTCAACATGAGAAATTCATATCAGTGAAAAACCCTATACGTGAAAGAAATGTGGGTTGGCCATTAGAGATGGTTCAGCCCTTAAAGCACATCACGTTACTCATATTGGTCTGAAACGATTAGAATATAAGGAATATAGGAATTCCTTTAGGCATGGCCAATCTCTGCTCAGCATCAGATAATTCCTACTACTGAGAAATTTCTGATTATGAATTATATTGATAGGCCTTCAGCAAATATTCCAACTCTTCTCTTAGCAAATACTCCAAATTTTCTCATATCAAAGAATTGATAATATAATCTACTCAACATAAAAGAGCTTCCAGTTGTCACTCATGTATTAATCGAATATCAGACAATTTGAAATAGAGATAAATTCACAAAAGATAGGGATTCTTGCTTGTTTATGCCTGCAACATTCACACCATGAGATCTGTTGGATATTTTCATTTAATTAACACCTTCTGTAATATCTACTCCTGAGCAACACCGGTAACATTTATTATCTCTCATCATTTTTATAGGTCAGAATTTTGGGAATAGGTGGCTGCGCAATTCTGGCTTGGGGTTTCCCATGAGGCTGCAGTTTTCTCAAGGCTCGACTGGAGCTGGATGGTCCTCTTTATGTGCCTACTAAGTTGATACTGTTCATTTTTCTCCACATTGGCCTCTCTGTTTGCTGCTTGTGTGTCCTCAGTATGGCAGCTGGTTTTGTCCCAAAATAAATACTCCACATGAGAGAGCGAGAGAAAGAGACATGAAAGATATGCATCTGGTCTATGTATCTATTCTATGCACGTCACTTAGGTCAAATTGGCAGCATTGTTCGTATTCTTGTTGATTTTTCACCTAGCTGTTCTCTCTGTTATTATGAGTGGTGTTTGACACACAGATTTATTGACTCTTGGCTATAAATTCATTTGTTCTGACTACTCTATGAAAATACATCTTTGCCCATTAAATCTTATGCCCATCCTCAGATACTTTTGTGGCAGAGTACCTCAGCTCCTGAATCACTCACAGCTTCTCCAGTGCCTGGCTCTAGCAGCACCCAGTAATAACAGTCTCCCCTAGTATCCTTCCTTGAGCAGTTTTGTAGTTAATATCTCCGGTGAGATAATTTCCCATGAACAGCACCCAAGCACCCTAGACAGCAGATTTCCAGCAAGGGTCCCAAGCACCCTAGAGAGCAGATTTCCAGCAAATTTCATCAGCACAGCATAGTAGCAATGTCTTTTCAGTGAGTTAATGGCCATGTCCTCTCTGACAATGTCTGGATCTCTGTCCTGTAAGGTGGATCTTCCTTGGGTTCTCAATCTCAACTCTAGGTTTGTGAGATTTAATGCTCTTATATCTCATAAAGTTTGCTTTACTTACTTGCTCATTATTCTAATTCCCTGTAATAGTTAATACTTATTTATATTAAACATTCCCTGTTCAAATTACTGTGTGGTGTCTCCCTCCTGATTGGACTCAAACTGATAATGGCGTATTGAAGACTCCAGCTATTGTTGATTTGTCTACTTCTTCCTTCAATTCTACTAGTCTTGCTTCATTTATTTTGTTGCTCACTGTCAATGTTTACAATTGTTACATATTTATATACATTGACACTTTCATCATTATAAAATGTTCCCTTTTGTCTCTAGTGACTTTTTTGTTGTATCAAAGACTACTCTGCCTAATATGGTATAGCCACTCCAGCTATCATGCTATTATTTGCATGGTATACTTTCCTATCATTTTACTTCGAACCTATTCGTGTATCTGAATCTAAAGTGTTTCTCTTGTAAATAGCATATAGCTGAATATTGTTTTATTTAGAGACTGAAAATATCTGCTTTTGATTGGAGTTTTTAATACATTTCAAATTAATGTAACTATTGATATTGTTGAATTTACATTTCCCATTTGGCCATTTGTTTCATGTGTCTTGTGTGTTTTTGTATCTTCCCCTTTACTGCTTTTTTATTTTTTTAAATATTTATTTATTTATTTATTTGGCTGTGCCGGGTCTTAATTGAGACATGAGGGATCTTCGTTGCGGCATATGGGATATTTTAGTTGCAGCCCTGACCAGGGATTGCTCCTGGACCCCCTGCATTGGGAGCATGGAGTCTTAACTGCTGTACCACCAGGAAAGTCCCTTTACTGCTTTTTTAAATGTTACATATATTTTTTCTAGTGTAACATTTTAGTTTTATTGGTTTTCTTAATATATTGAATTATTTTCTCAGTGGTTGCTCTAGAGAAGACAATATGCATCTAAATATAAAATTATTCAGATTAATATAATTTACATACAAAATATAGAAGTTGCTTCAATATAGCTCCATTCTGTCCCCTTCCTCTTTTGCAGTTATCATATATATCACATCTTTTTATAAGTTCAACAATGCAGTTTTATAATTGTCTTGTGTAATTATCTTTTGAGTCAGTTAAGAGAAAGAATAAAACACATTTTGAAAGTCACCTGACTACAATCTGTCCTCCATTGTTTCTGAAGAGAAGTCAGCTGTTAATCTAATTGTGGTTCCCTTGTACATAATGAATTGTTCTCCTTCTTCTTTCAAGATTTTCTACATATCTTTGGCTTTTGGTAGCTTGACTGTGTGTATTTATTTATTTATTTATTTATTTTTTGAACCCCCCCCCAAAGCTTTTTCATATTTTACTACAGAGGTACTTCTGATATATTGATAGTTAATATGTAATTTGTAAACTGCTACTTCATATCCTACATGTACAAAATCATTTTACAAAAATGTTCTAAAAACTAGTAGATAAAATGTGTTCTCTGCTGGGCTGTTACGGGAAGGTGTATCTGGGCAGGTGACACCTGCCGCAGGCAACAGCCATAGCAACAGTACAACCACCGCAGCTGCTCTCCGCCTGATGTGGTCCTTCTGCCACCTCTTTGGTCCCAAGTTTGAGGCATCTTGATTCTTCACCTTTCTCCCCTCTTCTTCGGCCTTCTTCTCACCTGGGACCCGCCTCTTCACAGATGACCATGCAGGATAAATGAGTAACAGAAATATATCTTCAACCCTTTCCTACTTGGACAAGAAGAATTCTGGTTCCTGGGACATTCAGCAATCTTATCTCCTGTGGCCTTTTTTATCCCAGAAAATATGTGTCACTTCAAACTTTAATAAATCTCCTTCAATCAGAGTTCTCAAATAGCCTTCATGGTGTCTCTTGAGTGGTCCTTTTATACTTAGTCCTTCAAGTATCTACATTACAATATTTAACCCTCATGATCAAAACAACTAAGAAAGCTGTCTTGTTACAATTGTTTTACATTCCATATCACCAGGAGTTCTGCTAAGAAAATATGAAAGAGGGAGAATCTGCTCAATAATTGCCTGCAACAAGTTCTTAATGTGTGCTACTAGGGGAAGTCTCTAGGCCAAAATTATTGCGATCAAATATTCAGTTCCTCCAAATGTCACCAGAAGAGCCAGGGTTATGGGCCAGACCAGAAATCCACTGTGATGTTGACATATAAAGGATTATAATCCACGGAGAGTAATTTATAATCACAACTGCTCAACCCATCTGTTCTCCAGACACATGACACCTGATGTAAGAGTTTCATCCGTTCTATATTCACCTCATTGCCTTGGTCTCTCTTGTGGAAGATCACAGTATATTTACCCACTTCAGGCAGTGGCTGGGTTATTTTCATTCTAGGAAGCTCAACCCTTGAAAAATTGCTCTTGGCTTAAGGCAGTAACACCCACAAAATATCCATTGTAACGTAACCTGCACCCAGTGCTGTTCCTGCCAACCACCAGATGCCTGGGCTGATCCTCACACTTGTAAAGGTTCAAATCGTTCTCAGGCACCAGGTCCACATCATGGAATATGAAGCAGTCCCAACTTTCATCCTTGAGAGCTTCTAGATAGCCTACATTCAGGAGTTTGGCGTGATTAAACTTTTTACTTCCGGCCTGGTGGATGACGTAGATGCCATACGCCAGCTGCTGCCTCTGCATGAAGGGGTGAAGGTGTTCTAGCAGGTACAGCAGGTGCTTCTCTCTGTGCCAGTGAAGGATGAGGCTGGCGACCCGCTGCAAAGCCCTGCATTCCTCAGGATGATACCGGCCTCTGTGCACCTTGGGGTTTTCTGCCTGTACTTCTTCCAGAGTGAGATTGAGGTGTGGAGACACAGAAGGGCATTTGTCAAGGTTTGCTTTTTTCACAGAGGCTTCCTCTATCACAGTTCCTTTCTTCCCCAAAACTACACCCTTGTTCAAACTAGCCATGAGATCCTTTGCTTTAGGAATCTCTTGAATAGCACCCACAGAGTAGTTACTGGTGGCCCACCCAACCACCGTCAGGCATAAAGTAAAAAGCAACAGTAATCGGAATTTGTAGGAAAGGTGGAAAGTCACGTTGAAGCTCATGTCTTTTATTATGTGAGCAATAGGTATCTCTCGGCCTCACTGCAGGCAGGAAGCTTCAAGTTCAGCTTTTCCAATCTGATTGCAAACCTGATGACAACTGACAGTGCAACGCCTGCTTCTGCTTGGTAGTTCCGCTCCAGCAATCCCCCAGACGCAGCCTCAACGAGTCCCGCCCTGACTGTATTTAGATGTGAATTTCTTTTTGCTTATCTTACTTGAAGTTTGTTGAGCTTCCTTGATTTGTAGATTTTTTTTTTCATCATAGTTGGAAAATCTTGGGCCATTATTTCTTCAAAGAATTTTTCTGCCCCTTTCTCCACTCTCCTTCAAAGTAGCTGTTATACTCCTGGAAATCCTTTTATGTGTATGCTTGGTATGCTTGATTGTTGTCCAAGTCTCTGACATTGCTCCTTTTATTTTTTTTTCATTTTATGATTCTTTTTTTAAAATATTTTATTTATTTATTTATTCAGCTGTGCCAGGTCTTAGTTGCAGCATGTGGGATCTTCATTGCAGCATGCAGGATCTAGTTCCCTGACCAGGGATCGAACCCAGGCCCCCTGCATTGGCAGTGTGGAGTCTTAACTGCTGGACCACCAGGGAAGTCCCCTATGATTCTTTTTCTCAGACAGATAATCTCTAATGATTTATCATCAGGTTCACAGATCCTTCATTCTGCCAGCTCAGTCGGCTGTTGAGCTTCTCTTGGAAAATTTTCATTTCAGATATTAAACATTTCAAAGCTAGAAATTCTACTAAGTTCTTTTTTAAAAATAATTTTTATCTCTGTATTGACAGTCTCTACTTGATGAGTAATTGTCATTTGAACATATTTATAATAGCTGCTTTTCAGTCTTTTTCTGCTGAGTCCAACATCTTGGCCCCCTCACAGAGTTTTATTGAGTTTTTTTGCTATTTATGGGTCACATTTTCCATTTCTTTGTAGTTCTCTTTTGTTGTTGTTGTTGTTGTTGTTGTTGACACCTGGACATTTAAAATAATATATTGTAGCAAGTCTGAATTCTGATGTCCTGTTCCCCCAGGAATTGATGTTCTTGCTTTTGTTTACTGACTTAATTATTCTGTAATATGTCTCCTTTTCAGTATGGAGATGCTGCTGTCTCTGCTCAGTTTATTGTTATATTTTAAATTATTGTTTAAAGAATTTAAGTCTGACTTCCTAGAGTCACTTCTGAGTTAGCATAGCTTAGTGGTCAGCCAATGAATGGTCAGATGTGCTTAAGTACCTTGAGTAGGTGAGCCTTCCAACACTTGCCAGTTGATCTGTGCATTGTTTCATTAAAAGCCCTGGCTTTTACTTTCTGCGGGGTTTGTTTGTTTGTTTGTTTGTTTTTGCCCCGTCATGCAGCTTATGGGATCTTAGTTCCCTGACCAGGGATTGAACCCGGGCCCATAGCAGAGAACATGCAAAGTCCTAACCACTCTTCTCATGTCACCTCTGTGGTCAGAGATGAATAGTTGGCTAGGGTTCTCACGACTGTGCATAATCCAGCCTTCCAGACCACCAGGAATATATGAGATCATATTAAGAGCTTCTCCAGCTATCTCACTCTCTTTGATTAACTTTTGGTTAGTCTGATGGTATTGGTACTTCAGACTATCTGTGTTGCTCTCCTTCCCCAGTTGTCTGCACTGAGGTTGACATTGTTTTTGCACAACACCCCTAGGCATGGGACTTTTCCACACTCCACTCCAACTCAAATGGGACTCCTAGAGCAGCAAAGCTGGTGGTTTTCATAACTCGTGCTGCCCTGGTAAAACAGGGCTAGAGGGAACTAGGGGTATCCCAAGGCTAAAACCCCACAGACTCCATTGCTCTTTCCTGGGGTTCAGTAGTTTTGCTTGAATGAATGCTTCTTGATTCGCTGTATGTGTCTGCTCAATTTCCATAGTGCAAAAATGGTTGTTTTGATAATTTTATCATTCTATGATTGTTTTTTGGGGATATTTGCCAAGCTCCTCACTACACCATTCTGGAAGTCCCACTCATGTATCATTTTATTAATTTCAAAACTAAGAAAAAATTATGCTTACACACATGTTTACCATGTCCTGTGTAGATCCAAACTTCCATCTGATATCCTTTTCTAGCTGTCTGGAGGACTTTATCATTTCTTATAATGCCGGAATACTGTTAATCAATTCTTTCATGTTTTATATGTCTGAGAAAATCAACTATACACAAATTTTCACTTTTTTACAAAGATTGTTTACTTTGCATAGAATGCAAGGAAATATTTTTCTTTTTTAAAAAAAAATTATTTATTTATTTATTTATTTGGCTGTGTTGGTTCTTAGTTGCAGCATGCAGGATCTTTCATTGGGGCGTGCAGGCTTCTCTCTAGTTGTGGTGTGCAGGCTCAGTAGTTGCGGCACATGGGCTCAGTAGTTGCAGCACGCGGGCTCTCTGGTTGTGGCATGCCTGCTCAGTAGTTGCTGCGTGCGGTCTTAGTTGCCCCGCGGGGTCTTAGTTGCCCCGCGGCATGTGGGATCTTAGCTCCCTGACCAGGGATCGAACCCGCGTCCCCTGCATTGGAAGGCGGATTTTTAACCACCTTCCCTGGACCACTAGGGAAGTCCTGGAAATTTTTTTCTTTTCAGCACTGTATAAGGATTTTGCTCAAATGCCTTCTGGTTTCCTGTTTCCAACAAGAAGTCTGATTTTATTCATGACCTATATGGGAAAAGAATCTAAAAAGGGGTGGCTATATGTATATGTATAACTGATTCACTTTGCTGTACAGCAGAAACTAACACAACATTGTAAATCAGCTATACTCCAATAAAAATTTAAAAAATAAAAATAAAAATTGAAATAACATGAAAGTTTAAAAAAATAAAATAATTGGATTATGACCACTCTTGGTCTACATTTTTTATGATTAGAGTTCACTGAGTTTGAATTTGCAGGTCTATAATTTTCATCAAATTTGGAATATTATTTATCATTCATTCTTCAAATAATTTTTCTGTCCCTTCCTCTTTCTACATTCATTTGGGAACTTTAATAACAATATTAGGCAACTTAAAGTTGTCCCACAGCTCACTGATAAATGTTCACTATGTTAATTGTTTCTTTTTGGATGACTGTACCTTCAAGTTCATTAATCCTTTCTTCTGTAATGTCTAATCAGTTGTCTAATCAGCTCCTTCTGTCCCAGTGTATCTTATATCTCAGACATTGTAGTTTTCATTTATGTATTTTGAATTCAGTTTTTAAAAACATCTCCCATGACTCTCTCTCTGCTCATATTTTGCTCTACTTTTGTCAACACGTAAAATATAGTTATGACTGTTTTGATAACCTGCCTACTAATTCAAATGTCTGAGTCAGTTTTGAATATTGATTTTTCTCATTGTGTGTTTCTCATTTTCCTGCTTCTTTGCATCTCTTGTAACTTGGAAATAGTTTGATCCTTTCAAGGCTCATTTTACTCATTTTTAATTTTTTTGGTTGCACAGCTTGCAGGGTCTTAGTTCCCCAACCAGGGATTGAATCTGCTCCCTCCACAGGGAAAGCATGGAGTCCTAGCCACTGATGGTCACCAGGGAATTCCCTCATTTTACTCATTTTAAAGCTTTGTTAGGCAGAACCAGAACAGCTTTTAAAAAGTCTAGTGTTTTTGTTTGTTTTTTTAATGTCCAGGGCTAATTTTTCCTCTTTCTTAACGCAGTCCCCTTTTGAGTATTCTACCCAATGTCCTGTATTACAAGGTTTTTCCACTTTGACTATTGGTAACATCAGCTATTCCTGGACCTACTTGAGCTGTAAGGATTATTCTCTTTACTCATTTCAAGTGGTTCTTTCCACAGCTTCATGGTGTTTTCTTCACACATGTGAACTGATCAGTACTCAGCTGAAGATTCTAGGCACTCCCTCCCAGTTGTACAGAGCTCCTGAGCTCTCGAGCTCTCCAGTTATTTCCTGCCTAGTACTGTTTCACATACCTTGGCTTCCCCAAACCACCAACCTTGTGTCTCAATTCATAAAGAACACTGGGCTCTGCCTCTGTTAACCCTGCCTGTGCTTTGGCCTGGAAACTCTCCATATATTAAGTTGGCAGACATAATAGGGCTCACCTTGGTTGTTTATGTGATAAGGAACATGGTCTTGAACAGTTGTCCAATGTTTGAAAACTGTCATTTCATGCATTTTTTCCCTATTTTTAAAGTGTTTAAGTTGAAAGGATACATCCTATCCCTGTTATTCTATCTTAGGAAGAAACAAAAATATAAAACTGTATCTTAATGTATCTGGTTGATAATCTGGTCCTAAAGCATTCAGTTTTTGTGATTACTGTATTTGCATGTGTGTGTCTCAGGTAAAAACATGAAAACTGCAGGAATTTTCTAAAATTGTCCAATTACAATAATTATAAGGGGAAATGGTAAGAAATAAGAATATGATTAAGTATAAATAGAGAAACAGTAGTAAGAAACAAAGTATAAATGGATACATTTTTCCGATTTACTATTTAAAAAAATATTAGAATATTTTTTGCATATTGCTTCACTTTAAAAGATTTAAGGGACTCCCCTGATGGTCCAGCAGTTAAGACTCTGTGCTCTGTGGTTAAGACTTTGGTGGCGCAGTGGTTAAGAATCCACCTGCCGATTCAGGGGACACGGTTTTAATCCCTGGTCCAGGAAGATCACACATGCCGTGGAGCAACTAAGCCCATGTGCCACAACTACCGAGCCTGCACTCTAGAACCTGCGAGCCACAACTACTGAGCCCATGCGCCGCAACTACTGAAGCCCGCGTGCCTAGAGCCCGTGCTCTGCAGCAAGAGAAGCCACTGCAATGAGAAGCCCTCACACCACAACGAAGAGTAGCCCCTGCTCACTGCAACTGGAGAAAGCCTGCACACAGCAACGAAGACCCAACGCAGCCAAAACAAAAACAAAAAGAAACCAAAAAAACTCCTTGCTCCCAACGCAGGGGGCCCGGGTTCAATCCCTGGTCAGGGAACTAGATCGCGCATGCAGGCCACAACTAAAGATCCCACACGCCGCAATGAAGATCCCGCACGTGGCAATGAAGATCCCGCATGCTGCAACTAAGAACTGGCCCAGCCAAATAAATATTTTTTAAAAAAAGGTTTAAGATGCATCAAATATCTGATAAATATGATTTTTAATATATGCTTTATAGGGCTTGATTAATTTTGCAAGTGATGATTAAGTACTTGGCAATATTTAATTTGTTAAAGCCATAAGGTCCTCTTTATTTATGTGAATAGAATGTAGATATTCAAAACATTCCTATCTAATTGAAAGCTTTTTGATAATGGAAAACTTCTTTATCTGTAAAGCCCAGTACACATGGCTATAGAACACTTGATTATGGCTAGTACCAGTGATGAATTCAATTTTTAATTGTATTCAATTTAAATTAATTTAAAATTTAAATAGCCACAAGTAGCTAGTGGCTATTGTACCGTACAGTGCAGAGATAGAGGAATGTTCACTGTTTAATGAAATGATAGTTATTTGACAAATTATAATGTTAAGCATGATACATTAAACAAAGTGAAACTACTGGTGGATATCTCTCACCCTGCATTAAAACCTTTCACCCATTTAAAAACCTACACTGTTGTTAAGATTGCTGGTAAGTATCCAAATGTGTCTAAGCAGCCAAATGGCATTTTATACTCTTGTAGAAAAGGCCTGAGCTCCAGCAGAGTATGGTCAAGAACACATTTTACTTGATTTTCATTGAGGGACCCATTTAGGGATGCTCATTTTATATGGGACCCAGTGGTACTACCAAAATGTGAAGTGCTCAAAGGAATTGTGCCGGGGCAGGTAGTCAGATAATCTGTTTGGTTCAAACAGCATAGAAATTGAAATGAAGAGTACCAGATGAACTTAGAAAAGGGGTGAAAAATCTAATATTAAAAACAGAAGAATAAAAATAAAAAACATGGCCATATGAGCTTTTTTTTTAAACAATTTTTTTGATGTGGACCATTTTTAAAGTCTTTATTGATTTGTTGCAATATTTCTTCTGCTTTATGTTTTGGTTTTTTGGCCGCGAGGCATGTGTGATCTTAGCTCCCCGACCAGGGATCGAACCCGCACCACCTGCATTGAAAGGCAAAGTCTTAACCACTGGACCGACAAGAAAGTCCCACCATATGGGCATAAAGCCAAGTTCTAACTTTTAATGAACATATAATGTCAATAACAAAAAATTTCAAATATCATATTCTTAATTTTGATTATTAATATATAATATCAATATCAATTTTCTGAAGAAAATGTTCAAAAAAAACGGAGTGGCTTATCAAAAGAATAATATGCCAAGACCAAGCACGTTATATTACAAAAATGGTTAAAAGTCAGAAATCAGTGTAAATTATATTAATATATTAAAGGAGAATAATACATGAACACAGCAAAATATGCACAATGGCATTTGAAGAAAATTAAAATTTAGTCCTAACTACTTGGAATATAACAAAGCAAATATCAATTTAATGGCAAAATATTGTACAAATTTCCATTAAACTGGGTAACGGATGAGCTTCTGGCGCTTACTAGTAAATAGTAATAATGTTACAAATATTCAGTATTACCATATTTATTTTAAGTAAAGAATACGTATGTGAAAAGAAAAATTAATTTTTATCTACAGATATGACTGAATACTTAGAAATCCTACATTCCATTAAAAATATAAATAGAGGACTTCCCTCGTGGCACAGTGGTAAAGAATCCGCCTGCCAATGCAGCGCACATGGGTTCGGCCCTGGTTGGGAAGATCCAACATGCTGCGGAGCAACTAAGACACAACTACTGAGCGTAGGCTCAGGTGAAAGACACAGAAGGGAAATGCCCAGTCTGGACTGGAAATGGAATGTCCTTCATGAGGTGAAAAACAAAACAAAGCGAAGCAATGGAAATAGGGGATGGCCAAGACTTCCCAAGAACAGAAGCACTGACCGGAGCCAAAAGGGGTTTAAGAAGGAAAAGCGAACCCAGTGCCATGGAACGCGTGTACTGCAGAGGAGGAGGAGGAGAGAATCATGGAGAAGACGAAGAGCACACACAAGCACAGAGAAGAGAGAGAGCGAGTCAGACAGGTGTGGAATCGGGATGCGGCCAGGAAGGAGGGAGGCAGAGGGTGCACCTCTGAGGCGGTGTTTGGAGATTTCAGGGCTGATAATGACCCCAAGCCGTGCTTTGGACCACAGGGAGAACCCCCAGGGGGGGTCACGATGAAGAAGTTCCTATCCAGGACCACAGGAGGAGATGTGCTGAGCCCCAACCCATGCTCTCAGAAGCTTGCAGACAGGGTGAGCAGACCCCAAACACCCAGAGAGAGCACCTTCCAACAGCAGAGGATAGCCCCACCGCCCCCATCCCATCCCGGGGTCCCTACATCCCAGCAAGAAGACTGGAAGCTAGCAAATGAAGTGCTGGTAGGCCAAAACACACAGCTCAACTGGAAGTGGATCGGTGGTGGTGAATTTTCCAGAAGGTTGTAGTCGAGTGGATCATGCCTTGCCCAAGGGACTTTCCTCTTCCAGATCATGGCGCTGTGGTCGGGTTAGGTGAGTTGAGCGCTGGGGGAAAGGGGCTCGGGTGGGGGTGGGATTTGGGGCATTCGCATCATGAGCACGACTTCTGGCATCTTTCCTGCAAGTGTATCATGAGTTCCTCATAGAGATTCCTTGTGTTTTTGTGTGTGGAAGGGTGCCTCTCAGGATGCAGAGGGGCTTCCTTCCACGTGCTGTTCCCAGGACATGGCAAGTCAGGCACATTTGAAGAAAAGCCAGGAAAAGCGATAAGGAAGGAAACAAGAATCCCACTGAGCCACACAGCCAGACAGAGCCACGGAGCCACCTTGTCACGGAGGGGGTGGGGTGGGGTGGGGTGGTGGTGAGTGGGGGGGAAATGGGGACTGCAGGGAGTCCTGGGCTCCTCAGACAAGCCCCATCCCTCCACGGGCACGGCAGTTCCTTGGGCCTGGGCTCGGGCTCGGGCTCTGGCTCTGGCTCTGGCTGCAGGCGCTGAAGCCCACGAGGGAGCAAAGCCCCCCAGAAGCCCACAGTCAGTCCCCTGTCCAGCTCACAGGGCAGTCCCCCTTCCGGGACAGTCCCAGGCACACACTGAGGATTGACCTGAGCAAGGGATACCACCACTAGGCTCCTGATCCTGCTTGGTCAGCCTGGCCCGGCCTGGCCTTATTCCACTCTGCACTCCGCAACTATCCATTTATGTAGCCTTCCTTCTTCCTTCCTCCCTCCCTTTCTTCCTCCCTCCCTTCCTTGCGTCCTTCCATCCGCTCATTTATCCTTGCTTCCATCCATGTGCTGGACGCACTGGAGGATGGGGGCCCGGGCTTCTTCCAAAGGCACGGGGGCCGCCGGCGGCGCCTGCCCCTAGCCCGGCCAGCCGCCAGAGGGCGCGCCCGCGTCACGGAGAGCCCCGCCCCCGTTTGCTGAGTAACCCGCCAGGGCAACAAACGGGAAACCCGGGGCAACCAAGGCGATTGTCCGCGCCCGCCTGGTCGGAGGGCAGGCTTCCACCAGTAGAAGGCTGGCTGTCAGAGCCCAGGGAGGGGAGAGAGGAGGACGGAGGGCAGCGAGGGATGTAGGGAGGGTGCGCCAGCCCTCCGGTCCCCAGGTTCTGGACATCCTAGATCTCTGGGTCTGTGCCACCGTCTCCGCCAGTGGCTGCCGAAGCTGGTGGCCAGACCAAGGCACGCCGGGTACCTCTGTGGATCCAAATCTGGATCGGCATGGGTGGGAATGGTGTCAAATGGGAGGAGGGTGTGGGATGCCATCTGGTGAGGCGGGGGCGAGGAACATCGCAGAGTCCCGGCTCGAACTGTGAACTGTGGTCGTGTCACCAGAAAATCCACTGACCCCGAAAGTGGTAGCTCCCCTAGACGTGGGCAGAGGAGGCCCATGCCCTGGTGCCACACTGGTTTCGGGTGGCGGGTGAGACGGGGGTCCCTGCCTCTGCCTCTCCCAGTGCCTCGCAGGGATGTGATTGCAAGGCCCTACTCCGCGCAGTTCTTCCCAACTAGCCCCCAACTTCTCCCCCCACCCCTCACCCGCCCCCCCTCCCACTCCATCCTGCTTGGTAAGCCTGGGCTGGCCCGGGCCGGCCTTTCCTCCACTCTTGGGAGCCCCAACAATCCGTCCATCTACTCATCCGTCAGTCCTTCTTGCTTTTTGAACCATACATCCATCTGATGAGGATAGTCATCAACAAAGAATCCATAATAGGAAAAGAAAAGAGTTATTGGAGCCAAACGGAGGACTCGAGCGCGGGAGACAGCCTCTCACAGGGCTCGGAGGAACTGCTCTGGAGAAGCATGACTTTCAGCCTAGTTTTATATGTGAGGGCAGAGAACCTCTATCGCGTCAGGGGTCCATTCCTTGTCTTCTTGTTTCCAAAAGAGACAGATGAGCACATAGACCGCGAATCAGCATGGCCTTGGCGCCTGCCAAAGGAGCCTTCTCATCGGACGACTAGTAGCACTGGCGTCCAGGTAAGGGAGGCATTTTATGTGTATCTTGAAAAAGGACGTCTTTATTTCTGGACAGTGCACGCTTTTCTGTAACGATGAAAGCACATGTACAATGTATGTTTAAGAGGCCACAAAACAGGCTGTTGTAGTTAGCATAGAAATCATGTGAGAGCCAGCATGACTTCCCTGTACCCCAACATGGGAACACTGCTTTCATCCCATCCATCCGTCCTTCCGTGCATGCATGCATCCATCCATCCATCCATCCATCCACTGGACCACTGGAAGTCACAGGCCCCAGGCCCTTCAGAGAGCACCGGACACAGCTTTCACCTGTACCTGCCAAGCGACAAAGGGCGCTCCGGATCCCTAGAGCCTAACAGACCCAACCCTTAGCAAACCTGCTAGTCATTGTGAGGTCAGCCTCCCACTCCACCCCCCCAACCCCACCCCCAGCCCGTGCCCCGCGCGCTCACGCTCACGCAGTTGGAGGGCTGGCTTCAACTCCGGTGAGTGAGCTGGGTAGGGACGGGGAAGGAGAGAGAGAACAGAGGGAGATGGCGGGAAGTACGGAGGGTGCGCCAGCCTTCCTCTTCTCACGTTACTGACGTCCCGGATCTCAGAGTCTGTGTCTGTCGACATCTTCGAACCACTGCCCCCACACTGATGGCTGGAACTGGTGGCGAGACGCCAAGTGGACCCAAATCCGGATCTAGGTGGGAGGTGATGGAGTCCACTGTATGGAGAAAGGGGGCGTGGTTTGGAATCTGGTGCCTGGTGAGGCGGCGAGCGGCATGAAGGTCCCCATGTCCCCGCTCAAAATGACGGTCACGTCGCCGAGAAACCCACTGACCCGGAGAGAGAGCGGTACCTCCCCTAGACATGGGCAGAGGCCGCCCGTGCCCTGGCGTCACACTGGGCGGGTTCTCTGCCGCTTCCATTGCTTTGCAGGAAACTGTGGAAAACCCCTTCTTTCCGCCATTCTTCCACGCTAGGCTCGCAACCTCTCCCCGCCTCCTTCTCCCCTCCCCTCCCCGCCCTTCACCGCCCCTCCCCTCCCCTCCGCTTGCCGCCCCTCGGCAGGGCTTTCCTCCACTCTGCGGGGCCCTAACAGTCCGTCCGTATATTCCTCCAACCTTCCATCGAGCCGTGGATCCGCCCACCCTTCCTTCCGTCTGTCGGTCTGCCGGACCACTGGAAGACCTAGGCCCCAGGCCCTTCCTAGAGCACCGGACACGGCCCGCGCCTGCGCCCGCCCGCCCGCCAGCCCGCCAGCCCGCCAGCCAGCCAACGTGTCGCCCACCCCTCAGAGACAAGTCGCTTAGCAACCGTGCCCGAGGCGCAGCCAGGCCTCGCGGCCTGGTCGCCTGCGCATGCGCGCCTGGAGGACCGGCTACAGCTCCACCAGCCAGAAGGACGACAGGAGGGCCGAGCGGCCACGGTGAGAGGCGGCCTTCCCGAGCTGGTCGTATGGACGCCTCCCCTTAGGTCCCAGCCCAACCGAAGCTCCCGGCCTCAGCGGGGAAGTTTCTTTCCCTGTTGGATTCCCACTGCCATCAAGGAAACGCAGGCTGAGATACTAACAGCACACGCCCGAGTCGAGGGCTTGGCTCACCAATCAACTTCTCCTCTGGGGGCTCACAAGGCAGGAAGTTTAAAGGTAGGGTTCGTTCGTGAGGCGGAGGCATGGGTATTGGTTTTCTGGGAAGAGGCGGGGTTCTTCTCCCTGGAACCGTGGTCCCATCTTCTTCTTTTCCTTCCTTCCCTGTGGTCAGGTGTTTCCCATCAGGCTAACTGGAGTCCAGTGAGCGTATAATGAGGCTCGGGTTCAGGAGAGGTCAAGAGGGTGATTTCATCAATTCCAGTCACATGTTGATATTTCTCTTGGGTTCTCTCCTTCTGAGGTTTGGTTCTGCAACTGAAGGCTGGGGCAGGTGGTTTCCCTTGGAGGGACGGGCCGGGGTATTGTTCTGGGGCAACCACCTGGGGGACAGTAGGGAGGGTGCGCCAGCACCCTCTTTCCTTAGGTTACCCACAGCCCAGATATCTGGGCCTATGTCGCGTTCTCGGCAGCAGCAGCTGGACCTGGTGGTGAGGCGCAGATAGATACAGCGGGGACGTCTGTGGACCCAGATCTGGTTCGGGGTGAGTGGAAATTGCAGCCAGTGAGAGAGGGGTGCAGAGTGAAATGCGGCGAGGTGGGGCGCGATGAAGATCCCCGAGTCCCGCTCCAAGGGATGGTCTGTTGCCAAAAATCCACTGGCCCCTGAGGGTGGTCCCTCCCTTAGACTTGGGCAGAGGAGGCCCATGCCCTGGGCCTGCACTAGGCGGGGCCCCTGCCTCTTCCAGGGCTCTCCAGGAATGTGTCGGAAGCCCCTTCTCCCTGCCGTTTCCGCTCCCCAGCACCCCTAACCCATCTCTTCCACACACACACCCCACCACCACGACCACCACCACCACCACCCCCCCCCAAACCACCACCCTCCCTCAAGTACCTGGGCTAGGCTGAGGAGGGTGCTCCCTCCCCAAGGACCCTAGCTCTCTTTCAGGCACACCGGTTGCCTGACACCTTCCTCCTGCAACAGGGGCGATCAGGAATGCATCTCAGAGGCGTCCCAGGACCCAGTGCCCTTTCCTCAGTAGGGGCTCCGCTGACAGATTTCTGTCCCCTGTGTGCCTCTCTTGAAGAAACCAGGCAAAGCCTACGGTGAAACAGAGGTACAGAGAAGAAGACCCGATTGAGGCAGAGGCATTCCACTGGGGCTTCTTAGGACCGCAGCCTAGCCTGGGAGACGCAGATTCAGGAGGCACTTGAATGATGTTCTGCTGCACTACAAAACGGAGGAAGGTTCTGAAGGCAAAACCTCCCAGGCCATAGTTAGTTCCATGAGTTGTGCGTCAAGAATTCGGATTGGAACTGCTCCAAAGTAAGGGTGCTTGTGAAGCAAGGCTTGGTTGGGGTCCAAAATGACTACAGAGGTGCAAGAGGGGAACTTTTGAGACCACACTTGTGGCAGCTAGCAGATGTTAGAGAAGCTAGAAGAGACAGGCTTCTAACAGTGTAGTAAGAGCCAGGTGTGTTGGCAGGTATGCCTGTCCGAGTTTGATTCTGGGCAAGGCGCCCTGTGTGTGTGTGTGTGTGTGTGTGTGTGTGTGTGTGTGTGTGTCTGTCTGTCTGTCTGTCTCTGTGTCTGTGTGTCGGTGTGTGTCTTAGGGCAAAGGGCCAGGAGAACTTGGGGGTGGGGTACCTGGGGTCTGGACCTTGACGGCAGCTGTGTTTGAGTCCCAACCCAGGCACATACCCCGGTGGGCATGGGTGGGGTGAGGGAGGGAGGCGGGCACTCACTGCAAATCTCCGTGTCAGTCCATTGCCACCCCCATCGTGGTGATCATCACGACAGGGCTCTAGCTCTTCTCAAAAGAACCACAGTGGAACGACAGCCATTTTTTCCAGGCCCCAGTGATTTTCATTCTCCGTTTTTTCAAAGGCTTTCTCGTTCCGCGCCCTCCAGCGCTCAAGGTTCTGGTGGTGGCAGCAACCCAGTTCCAGGCGAGTCTGCCAAAACTCATCAGAAAACAAAGGGGAGTGTGGTGCATTTCCTGGGATGCAGATCATGCTGAAAGAAATAGGAACAGACGTTCCATCCTAGGTGAAAGACACAGAAGGGAAATGCCCAGTCCGGACCGGGAATGGAAGGTCCTTGATGAGGTGAAAAACAGAACAAAGCAAAGCAATGGAAATAGGGGATGGCCAAGACTTCCCAAGAACAGAAGCACTGACCGGAGCCAAAAGGGGTTTAAGAAGGAAAAGCGAACCCAGTGCCATGGAACGCGTGTACTGCAGAGGAGGAGGAGGAGAGAATCATGGAGAAGACGGAAGAGCACACACAAGCACAGAGAAGAGAGAGAGCGAGTCAGACAGGTGTGGAATCGGGATGCGGCCAGGAAGGAGGGAGGCAGAGGGTGCACCTCTGAGGCGGTGTTTGGAGATTTCAGGGCTGATAATGACCCCAAGCCGTGCTTTGGACCACAGGGAGAACCCCCAGGGGGGGTCACGATGAAGAAGTTCCTATCCAGGACCACAGGAGGAGATGTGCTGAGCCCCAACCCATGCTCTCAGAAGCTTGCAGTCAGGGTGAGCCGACCCCAAACACCCAGAGAGAGCACTTTCCAACAGCAGAGGATAGCCCCACCGCCCCCATCCCATCCCGGGGTCCCTACATCCCAGCAAGAAGACTGGAAGCTAGCAAATGAAGTGCTGGTAGGCCAAAACACACAGCTCAACTGGAAGTGGATCGGTGGTGGTGAATTTTCCAGAAGGTTGTAGTCGAGTGGATCATGCCTTGCCCAAGGGACTTTCCTCTTCCAGATCATGGCGCTGTGGTCGGGTTAGGTGAGTTGAGCGCTGGGGGAAAGGGGCTCGGGTGGGGGTGGGATTTGGGGCATTCGCATCATGAGCATGACTTTCGGCATCTTTCCTGCAAGTGTATCATGAGTTCCTCATAGAGATTCCTTGTGTTTTTGGGTGTGGAAGGGTGCCTCTCAGGATGCAGAGGGGCTTCCTTCCACGTGCTGTTCCCAGGACATGGCAAGTCAGGCACATTTGAAGAAAAGCCAGGAAAAGCGATAAGGAAGGAAACAAGAATCCCACTGAGCCACACAGCCAGACAGAGCCACGGAGCCACCTTGTCACGGAGGGGGTGGGGTGGGGTGGGGTGGTGGTGAGTGGGGGGGAAATGGGGACTGCAGGGAGTCCCGGGCTCCTCAGACAAGCCCCATCCCTTCACGGGCACGGCAGTTCCTTGGGCCTGGGCTCAGGCTCGGGCTCTGGCTCGGGCTCTGGCTCTGGCTCTGGCTCTGGCTCTGGCTCTGGCTCTGGCTCTGGCTGCAGGCGCTGAAGCCCACGAGGGAGCAAAGCCCCCCAGAAGCCCACAGTCAGTCCCCTGTCCAGCTCACAGGGCAGTCCCCCTTCCGGGACAGTCCCAGGCACACACTGAGGATTGACCTGAGCAAGGGATACCACCACTAGGCTCCTGATCCTGCTTGGTCAGCCTGGCCCGGCCTGGCCTTATTCCACTCTGCACTCCGCAACTATCCATTTATGTAGCCTTCCTTCTTCCTTCCTCCCTCCCTTTCTTCCTCCCTCCCTTCCTTGCGTCCTTCCATCCGCTCATTTATCCTTGCTTCCATCCATGTGCTGGACGCACTGGAGGATGGGGGCCCGGGCTTCTTCCAAAGGCACGGGGGCCGCCGGCGGCGCCTGCCCCTAGCCCGGCCAGCCGCCAGAGGGCGCGCCCGCGTCACGGAGAGCCCCGCCCCCGTTTGCTGAGTAACCCGCCAGGGCAACAAACGGGAAACCCGGGGCAACCAAGGCGATTGTCCGCGCCCGCCTGGTCGGAGGGCAGGCTTCCACCAGTAGAAGGCTGGCTGTCAGAGCCCAGGGAGGGGAGAGAGGAGGACGGAGGGCAGCGAGGGATGTAGGGAGGGTGCGCCAGCCCTCCGGTCCCCAGGTTCTGGACATCCTAGATCTCTGGGTCTGTGCCACCGTCTCCGCCAGTGGCTGCCGAAGCTGGTGGCCAGACCAAGGCACGCCGGGTACCTCTGTGGATCCAAATCTGGATCGGCATGGGTGGGAATGGTGTCAAATGGGAGGAGGGTGTGGGATGCCATCTGGTGAGGCGGGGGCGAGGAACATCGCAGAGTCCCGGCTCGAACTGTGAACTGTGGTCGTGTCACCAGAAAATCCACTGACCCCGAAAGTGGTAGCTCCCCTAGACGTGGGCAGAGGAGGCCCATGCCCTGGTGCCACACTGGTTTCGGGTGGCGGGTGAGACGGGGGTCCCTGCCTCTGCCTCTCCCAGTGCCTCGCAGGGATGTGATTGCAAGGCCCTACTCCGCGCAGTTCTTCCCAACTAGCCCCCAACTTCTCCCCCCACCCCTCACCCGCCCCCCCTCCCACTCCATCCTGCTTGGTAAGCCTGGGCTGGCCCGGGCCGGCCTTTCCTCCACTCTTGGGAGCCCCAACAATCCGTCCATCTACTCATCCGTCAGTCCTTCTTGCTTTTTGAACCATACATCCATCTGATGAGGATAGTCATCAACAAAGAATCCATAATAGGAAAAGAAAAGAGTTATTGGAGCCAAACGGAGGACTCGAGCGCGGGAGACAGCCTCTCACAGGGCTCGGAGGAACTGCTCTGGAGAAGCATGACTTTCAGCCTAGTTTTATATGTGAGGGCAGAGAACCTCTATCGCGTCAGGGGTCCATTCCTTGTCTTCTTGTTTCCAAAAGAGACAGATGAGCACATAGACCGCGAATCAGCATGGCCTTGGCGCCTGCCAAAGGAGCCTTCTCATCGGACGACTAGTAGCACTGGCGTCCAGGTAAGGGAGGCATTTTATGTGTATCTTGAAAAAGGACGTCTTTATTTCTGGACAGTGCACGCTTTTCTGTAACGATGAAAGCACATGTACAATGTATGTTTAAGAGGCCACAAAACAGGCTGTTGTAGTTAGCATAGAAATCATGTGAGAGCCAGCATGACTTCCCTGTACCCCAACATGGGAACACTGCTTTCATCCCATCCATCCGTCCTTCCGTGCATGCATCCATCCATCCATCCATCCATCCACTGGACCACTGGAAGTCACAGGCCCCAGGCCCTTCAGAGAGCACCGGACACAGCTTTCACCTGTACCTGCCAAGCGACAAAGGGCGCTCCGGATCCCTAGAGCCTAACAGACCCAACCCTTAGCAAACCTGCTAGTCATTGTGAGGTCAGCCTCCCACTCCACCCCCCCAACCCCACCCCCAGCCCGTGCCCCGCGCGCTCACGCTCACGCAGTTGGAGGGCTGGCTTCAACTCCGGTGAGTGAGCTGGGTAGGGACGGGGAAGGACAGAGAGAACAGAGGGAGATGGCGGGAAGTACGGAGGGTGCGCCAGCCTTCCTCTTCTCACGTTACTGACGTCCCGGATCTCAGAGTCTGTGTCTGTCGACATCTTCGAACCACTGCCCCCACACTGATGGCTGGAACTGGTGGCGAGACGCCAAGTGGACCCAAATCCGGATCTAGGTGGGAGGTGATGGAGTCCACTGTATGGAGAAAGGGGGCGTGGTTTGGAATCTGGTGCCTGGTGAGGCGGCGAGCGGCATGAAGGTCCCCATGTCCCCGCTCAAAATGACGGTCACGTCGCCGAGAAACCCACTGACCCGGAGAGAGAGCGGTACCTCCCCTAGACATGGGCAGAGGCCGCCCGTGCCCTGGCGTCACACTGGGCGGGTTCTCTGCCGCTTCCATTGCTTTGCAGGAAACTGTGGAAAACCCCTTCTTTCCGCCATTCTTCCACGCTAGGCTCGCAACCTCTCCCCGCCTCCTTCTCCCCTCCCCTCCCCGCCCTTCACCGCCCCTCCCCTCCCCTCCGCTTGCCGCCCCTCGGCAGGGCTTTCCTCCACTCTGCGGGGCCCTAACAGTCCGTCCGTATATTCCTCCAACCTTCCATCGAGCCGTGGATCCGCCCACCCTTCCTTCCGTCTGTCGGTCTGCCGGACCACTGGGAGACCTAGGCCCCAGGCCCTTCCTAGAGCACCGGACACGGCCCGCGCCTGCGCCCGCCCGCCCGCCAGCCCGCCAGCCCGCCAGCCAGCCAGCCAGCCAACGTGTCGCCCACCCCTCAGAGACAAGTCGCTTAGCAACCGTGCCCGAGGCGCAGCCAGGCCTCGCGGCCTGGTCGCCTGCGCATGCGCGCCTGGAGGACCGGCTACAGCTCCACCAGCCAGAAGGACGACAGGAGGGCCGAGCGGCCACGGTGAGAGGCGGCCTTCCCGAGCTGGTCGTATGGACGCCTCCCCTTAGGTCCCAGCCCAACCGAAGCTCCCGGCCTCAGCGGGGAAGTTTCTTTCCCTGTTGGATTCCCACTGCCATCAAGGAAACGCAGGCTGAGATACTAACAGCACACGCCCGAGTCGAGGGCTTGGCTCACCAATCAACTTCTCCTCTGGGGGCTCACAAGGCAGGAAGTTTAAAGGTAGGGTTCGTTCGTGAGGCGGAGGCATGGGTATTGGTTTTCTGGGAAGAGGCGGGGTTCTTCTCCCTGGAACCGTGGTCCCATCTTCTTCTTTTCCTTCCTTCCCTGTGGTCAGGTGTTTCCCATCAGGCTAACTGGAGTCCAGTGAGCGTATAATGAGGCTCGGGTTCAGGAGAGGTCAAGAGGGTGATTTCATCAATTCCAGTCACATGTTGATATTTCTCTTGGGTTCTCTCCTTCTGAGGTTTGGTTCTGCAACTGAAGGCTGGGGCAGGTGGTTTCCCTTGGAGGGACGGGCCGGGGTATTGTTCTGGGGCAACCACCTGGGGGACAGTAGGGAGGGTGCGCCAGCACCCTCTTTCCTTAGGTTACCCACAGCCCAGATATCTGGGCCTATGTCGCGTTCTCGGCAGCAGCAGCTGGACCTGGTGGTGAGGCGCAGATAGATACAGCGGGGACGTCTGTGGACCCAGATCTGGTTCGGGGTGAGTGGAAATTGCAGCCAGTGAGAGAGGGGTGCAGAGTGAAATGCGGCGAGGTGGGGCGCGATGAAGATCCCCGAGTCCCGCTCCAAGGGATGGTCTGTTGCCAAAAATCCACTGGCCCCTGAGGGTGGTCCCTCCCTTAGACTTGGGCAGAGGAGGCCCATGCCCTGGGCCTGCACTAGGCGGGGCCCCTGCCTCTTCCAGGGCTCTCCAGGAATGTGTCGGAAGCCCCTTCTCCCTGCCGTTTCCGCTCCCCAGCACCCCTAACCCATCTCTTCCACACACACACCCCACCACCACGACCACCACCACCACCACCCCCCCCCAAACCACCACCCTCCCTCAAGTACCTGGGCTAGGCTGAGGAGGGTGCTCCCTCCCCAAGGACCCTAGCTCTCTTTCAGGCACACCGGTTGCCTGACACCTTCCTCCTGCAACAGGGGCGATCAGGAATGCATCTCAGAGGCGTCCCAGGACCCAGTGCCCTTTCCTCAGTAGGGGCTCCGCTGACAGATTTCTGTCCCCTGTGTGCCTCTCTTGAAGAAACCAGGCAAAGCCTACGGTGAAACAGAGGTACAGAGAAGAAGACCCGATTGAGGCAGAGGCATTCCACTGGGGCTTCTTAGGACCGCAGCCTAGCCTGGGAGACGCAGATTCAGGAGGCACTTGAATGATGTTCTGCTGCACTACAAAACGGAGGAAGGTTCTGAAGGCAAAACCTCCCAGGCCATAGTTAGTTCCATGAGTTGTGCGTCAAGAATTCGGATTGGAACTGCTCCAAAGTAAGGGTGCTTGTGAAGCAAGGCTTGGTTGGGGTCCAAAATGACTACAGAGGTGCAAGAGGGGAACTTTTGAGACCACACTTGTGGCAGCTAGCAGATGTTAGAGAAGCTAGAAGAGACAGGCTTCTAACAGTGTAGTAAGAGCCAGGTGTGTTGGCAGGTATGCCTGTCCGAGTTTGATTCTGGGCAAGGCGCCCTGTGTGTGTGTGTGTGTGTGTGTGTGTGTGTGTGTGTGTGTGTGTCTGTCTGTCTGTCTGTCTCTGTGTCTGTGTGTCGGTGTGTGTCTTAGGGCAAAGGGCCAGGAGAACTTGGGGGTGGGGTACCTGGGGTCTGGACCTTGACGGCAGCTGTGTTTGAGTCCCAACCCAGGCACATACCCCGGTGGGCATGGGTGGGGTGAGGGAGGGAGGCGGGCACTCACTGCAAATCTCCGTGTCAGTCCATTGCCACCCCCATCGTGGTGATCATCACGACAGGGCTCTAGCTCTTCTCAAAAGAACCACAGTGGAACGACAGCCATTTTTTCCAGGCCCCAGTGATTTTCATTCTCCGTTTTTTCAAAGGCTTTCTCGTTCCGCGCCCTCCAGCGCTCAAGGTTCTGGTGGTGGCAGCAACCCAGTTCCAGGCGAGTCTGCCAAAACTCATCAGAAAACAAAGGGGAGTGTGGTGCATTTCCTGGGATGCAGATCATGCTGAAAGAAATAGGAACAGACGTTCCATCCTAGGTGAAAGACACAGAAGGGAAATGCCCAGTCCGGACCGGGAATGGAAGGTCCTTGATGAGGTGAAAAACAGAACAAAGCAAAGCAATGGAAATAGGGGATGGC
The DNA here is from genome assembly GCF_028564815.1 of Eubalaena glacialis. Classification (NCBI taxonomy): domain Eukaryota; kingdom Metazoa; phylum Chordata; class Mammalia; order Artiodactyla; family Balaenidae; genus Eubalaena; species Eubalaena glacialis. The sequence continues at coordinate 55,188,976 of NC_083733.1, read as the reverse complement.
CAAGACTTCCCAAGAACAGAAGCACTGACCGGAGCCAAAAGGGGTTTAAGAAGGAAAAGCGAACCCAGTGCCATGGAACGCGTGTACTGCAGAGGAGGAGGAGGAGAGAATCATGGAGAAGACGGAAGAGCACACACAAGCACAGAGAAGAGAGAGAGCGAGTCAGACAGGTGTGGAATCGGGATGCGGCCAGGAAGGAGGGAGGCAGAGGGTGCACCTCTGAGGCGGTGTTTGGAGATTTCAGGGCTGATAATGACCCCAAGCCGTGCTTTGGACCACAGGGAGAACCCCCAGGGGGGGTCACGATGAAGAAGTTCCTATCCAGGACCACAGGAGGAGATGTGCTGAGCCCCAACCCATGCTCTCAGAAGCTTGCAGTCAGGGTGAGCCGACCCCAAACACCCAGAGAGAGCACTTTCCAACAGCAGAGGATAGCCCCACCGCCCCCATCCCATCCCGGGGTCCCTACATCCCAGCAAGAAGACTGGAAGCTAGCAAATGAAGTGCTGGTAGGCCAAAACACACAGCTCAACTGGAAGTGGATCGGTGGTGGTGAATTTTCCAGAAGGTTGTAGTCGAGTGGATCATGCCTTGCCCAAGGGACTTTCCTCTTCCAGATCATGGCGCTGTGGTCGGGTTAGGTGAGTTGAGCGCTGGGGGAAAGGGGCTCGGGTGGGGGTGGGATTTGGGGCATTCGCATCATGAGCATGACTTTCGGCATCTTTCCTGCAAGTGTATCATGAGTTCCTCATAGAGATTCCTTGTGTTTTTGGGTGTGGAAGGGTGCCTCTCAGGATGCAGAGGGGCTTCCTTCCACGTGCTGTTCCCAGGACATGGCAAGTCAGGCACATTTGAAGAAAAGCCAGGAAAAGCGATAAGGAAGGAAACAAGAATCCCACTGAGCCACACAGCCAGACAGAGCCACGGAGCCACCTTGTCACGGAGGGGGTGGGGTGGGGTGGGGTGGTGGTGAGTGGGGGGGAAATGGGGACTGCAGGGAGTCCCGGGCTCCTCAGACAAGCCCCATCCCTTCACGGGCACGGCAGTTCCTTGGGCCTGGGCTCAGGCTCGGGCTCTGGCTCGGGCTCTGGCTCTGGCTCTGGCTCTGGCTCTGGCTCTGGCTGCAGGCGCTGAAGCCCACGAGGGAGCAAAGCCCCCCAGAAGCCCACAGTCAGTCCCCTGTCCAGCTCACAGGGCAGTCCCCCTTCCGGGACAGTCCCAGGCACACACTGAGGATTGACCTGAGCAAGGGATACCACCACTAGGCTCCTGATCCTGCTTGGTCAGCCTGGCCCGGCCTGGCCTTATTCCACTCTGCACTCCGCAACTATCCATTTATGTAGCCTTCCTTCTTCCTTCCTCCCTCCCTTCCTTGCGTCCTTCCATCCGCTCATTTATCCTTGCTTCCATCCATGTGCTGGACGCACTGGAGGATGGGGGCCCGGGCTTCTTCCAAAGGCACGGGGGCCGCCGGCGGCGCCTGCCCCTAGCCCGGCCAGCCGCCAGAGGGCGCGCCCGCGTCACGGAGAGCCCCGCCCCCGTTTGCTGAGTAACCCGCCAGGGCAACAAACGGGAAACCCGGGGCAACCAAGGCGATTGTCCGCGCCCGCCTGGTCGGAGGGCAGGCTTCCACCAGTAGAAGGCTGGCTGTCAGAGCCCAGGGAGGGGAGAGAGGAGGACGGAGGGCAGCGAGGGATGTAGGGAGGGTGCGCCAGCCCTCCGGTCCCCAGGTTCTGGACATCCTAGATCTCTGGGTCTGTGCCACCGTCTCCGCCAGTGGCTGCCGAAGCTGGTGGCCAGACCAAGGCACGCCGGGTACCTCTGTGGATCCAAATCTGGATCGGCATGGGTGGGAATGGTGTCAAATGGGAGGAGGGTGTGGGATGCCATCTGGTGAGGCGGGGGCGAGGAACATCGCAGAGTCCCGGCTCGAACTGTGAACTGTGGTCGTGTCACCAGAAAATCCACTGACCCCGAAAGTGGTAGCTCCCCTAGACGTGGGCAGAGGAGGCCCATGCCCTGGTGCCACACTGGTTTCGGGTGGCGGGTGAGACGGGGGTCCCTGCCTCTGCCTCTCCCAGTGCCTCGCAGGGATGTGATTGCAAGGCCCTACTCCGCGCAGTTCTTCCCAACTAGCCCCCAACTTCTCCCCCCACCCCTCACCCGCCCCCCCTCCCACTCCATCCTGCTTGGTAAGCCTGGGCTGGCCCGGGCCGGCCTTTCCTCCACTCTTGGGAGCCCCAACAATCCGTCCATCTACTCATCCGTCAGTCCTTCTTGCTTTTTGAACCATACATCCATCTGATGAGGATAGTCATCAACAAAGAATCCATAATAGGAAAAGAAAAGAGTTATTGGAGCCAAACGGAGGACTCGAGCGCGGGAGACAGCCTCTCACAGGGCTCGGAGGAACTGCTCTGGAGAAGCATGACTTTCAGCCTAGTTTTATATGTGAGGGCAGAGAACCTCTATCGCGTCAGGGGTCCATTCCTTGTCTTCTTGTTTCCAAAAGAGACAGATGAGCACATAGACCGCGAATCAGCATGGCCTTGGCGCCTGCCAAAGGAGCCTTCTCATCGGACGACTAGTAGCACTGGCGTCCAGGTAAGGGAGGCATTTTATGTGTATCTTGAAAAAGGACGTCTTTATTTCTGGACAGTGCACGCTTTTCTGTAACGATGAAAGCACATGTACAATGTATGTTTAAGAGGCCACAAAACAGGCTGTTGTAGTTAGCATAGAAATCATGTGAGAGCCAGCATGACTTCCCTGTACCCCAACATGGGAACACTGCTTTCATCCCATCCATCCGTCCTTCCGTGCATGCATCCATCCATCCATCCATCCATCCACTGGACCACTGGAAGTCACAGGCCCCAGGCCCTTCAGAGAGCACCGGACACAGCTTTCACCTGTACCTGCCAAGCGACAAAGGGCGCTCCGGATCCCTAGAGCCTAACAGACCCAACCCTTAGCAAACCTGCTAGTCATTGTGAGGTCAGCCTCCCACTCCACCCCCCCAACCCCACCCCCAGCCCGTGCCCCGCGCGCTCACGCTCACGCAGTTGGAGGGCTGGCTTCAACTCCGGTGAGTGAGCTGGGTAGGGACGGGGAAGGACAGAGAGAACAGAGGGAGATGGCGGGAAGTACGGAGGGTGCGCCAGCCTTCCTCTTCTCACGTTACTGACGTCCCGGATCTCAGAGTCTGTGTCTGTCGACATCTTCGAACCACTGCCCCCACACTGATGGCTGGAACTGGTGGCGAGACGCCAAGTGGACCCAAATCCGGATCTAGGTGGGAGGTGATGGAGTCCACTGTATGGAGAAAGGGGGCGTGGTTTGGAATCTGGTGCCTGGTGAGGCGGCGAGCGGCATGAAGGTCCCCATGTCCCCGCTCAAAATGACGGTCACGTCGCCGAGAAACCCACTGACCCGGAGAGAGAGCGGTACCTCCCCTAGACATGGGCAGAGGCCGCCCGTGCCCTGGCGTCACACTGGGCGGGTTCTCTGCCGCTTCCATTGCTTTGCAGGAAACTGTGGAAAACCCCTTCTTTCCGCCATTCTTCCACGCTAGGCTCGCAACCTCTCCCCGCCTCCTTCTCCCCTCCCCTCCCCGCCCTTCACCGCCCCTCCCCTCCCCTCCGCTTGCCGCCCCTCGGCAGGGCTTTCCTCCACTCTGCGGGGCCCCAACAGTCCGTCCGTATATTCCTCCAACCTTCCATCGAGCCGTGGATCCGCCCACCCTTCCTTCCGTCTGTCGGTCTGCCGGACCACTGGGAGACCTAGGCCCCAGGCCCTTCCTAGAGCACCGGACACGGCCCGCGCCTGCGCCCGCCCGCCCGCCAGCCCGCCAGCCCGCCAGCCAGCCAGCCAGCCAACGTGTCGCCCACCCCTCAGAGACAAGTCGCTTAGCAACCGTGCCCGAGGCGCAGCCAGGCCTCGCGGCCTGGTCGCCTGCGCATGCGCGCCTGGAGGACCGGCTACAGCTCCACCAGCCAGAAGGACGACAGGAGGGCCGAGCGGCCACGGTGAGAGGCGGCCTTCCCGAGCTGGTCGTATGGACGCCTCCCCTTAGGTCCCAGCCCAACCGAAGCTCCCGGCCTCAGCGGGGAAGTTTCTTTCCCTGTTGGATTCCCACTGCCATCAAGGAAACGCAGGCTGAGATACTAACAGCACACGCCCGAGTCGAGGGCTTGGCTCACCAATCAACTTCTCCTCTGGGGGCTCACAAGGCAGGAAGTTTAAAGGTAGGGTTCGTTCGTGAGGCGGAGGCATGGGTATTGGTTTTCTGGGAAGAGGCGGGGTTCTTCTCCCTGGAACCGTGGTCCCATCTTCTTCTTTTCCTTCCTTCCCTGTGGTCAGGTGTTTCCCATCAGGCTAACTGGAGTCCAGTGAGCGTATAATGAGGCTCGGGTTCAGGAGAGGTCAAGAGGGTGATTTCATCAATTCCAGTCACATGTTGATATTTCTCTTGGGTTCTCTCCTTCTGAGGTTTGGTTCTGCAACTGAAGGCTGGGGCAGGTGGTTTCCCTTGGAGGGACGGGCCGGGGTATTGTTCTGGGGCAACCACCTGGGGGACAGTAGGGAGGGTGCGCCAGCACCCTCTTTCCTTAGGTTACCCACAGCCCAGATATCTGGGCCTATGTCGCGTTCTCGGCAGCAGCAGCTGGACCTGGTGGTGAGGCGCAGATAGATACAGCGGGGACGTCTGTGGACCCAGATCTGGTTCGGGGTGAGTGGAAATTGCAGCCAGTGAGAGAGGGGTGCAGAGTGAAATGCGGCGAGGTGGGGCGCGATGAAGATCCCCGAGTCCCGCTCCAAGGGATGGTCTGTTGCCAAAAATCCACTGGCCCCTGAGGGTGGTCCCTCCCTTAGACTTGGGCAGAGGAGGCCCATGCCCTGGGCCTGCACTAGGCGGGGCCCCTGCCTCTTCCAGGGCTCTCCAGGAATGTGTCGGAAGCCCCTTCTCCCTGCCGTTTCCGCTCCCCAGCACCCCTAACCCATCTCTTCCACACACACACCCCACCACCACGACCACCACCACCACCACCCCCCCCCAAACCACCACCCTCCCTCAAGTACCTGGGCTAGGCTGAGGAGGGTGCTCCCTCCCCAAGGACCCTAGCTCTCTTTCAGGCACACCGGTTGCCTGACACCTTCCTCCTGCAACAGGGGCGATCAGGAATGCATCTCAGAGGCGTCCCAGGACCCAGTGCCCTTTCCTCAGTAGGGGCTCCGCTGACAGATTTCTGTCCCCTGTGTGCCTCTCTTGAAGAAACCAGGCAAAGCCTACGGTGAAACAGAGGTACAGAGAAGAAGACCCGATTGAGGCAGAGGCATTCCACTGGGGCTTCTTAGGACCGCAGCCTAGCCTGGGAGACGCAGATTCAGGAGGCACTTGAATGATGTTCTGCTGCACTACAAAACGGAGGAAGGTTCTGAAGGCAAAACCTCCCAGGCCATAGTTAGTTCCATGAGTTGTGCGTCAAGAATTCGGATTGGAACTGCTCCAAAGTAAGGGTGCTTGTGAAGCAAGGCTTGGTTGGGGTCCAAAATGACTACAGAGGTGCAAGAGGGGAACTTTTGAGACCACACTTGTGGCAGCTAGCAGATGTTAGAGAAGCTAGAAGAGACAGGCTTCTAACAGTGTAGTAAGAGCCAGGTGTGTTGGCAGGTATGCCTGTCCGAGTTTGATTCTGGGCAAGGCGCCCTGTGTGTGTGTGTGTGTGTGTGTGTGTGTGTGTGTGTCTGTCTGTCTGTCTGTCTCTGTGTCTGTGTGTCGGTGTGTGTCTTAGGGCAAAGGGCCAGGAGAACTTGGGGGTGGGGTACCTGGGGTCTGGACCTTGACGGCAGCTGTGTTTGAGTCCCAACCCAGGCACATACCCCGGTGGGCATGGGTGGGGTGAGGGAGGGAGGCGGGCACTCACTGCAAATCTCCGTGTCAGTCCATTGCCACCCCCATCGTGGTGATCATCACGACAGGGCTCTAGCTCTTCTCAAAAGAACCACAGTGGAACGACAGCCATTTTTTCCAGGCCCCAGTGATTTTCATTCTCCGTTTTTTCAAAGGCTTTCTCGTTCCGCGCCCTCCAGCGCTCAAGGTTCTGGTGGTGGCAGCAACCCAGTTCCAGGCGAGTCTGCCAAAACTCATCAGAAAACAAAGGGGAGTGTGGTGCATTTCCTGGGATGCAGATCATGCTGAAAGAAATAGGAACAGACGTTCCATCCTAGGTGAAAGACACAGAAGGGAAATGCCCAGTCCGGACCGGGAATGGAAGGTCCTTGATGAGGTGAAAAACAGAACAAAGCAAAGCAATGGAAATAGGGGATGGCCAAGACTTCCCAAGAACAGAAGCACTGACCGGAGCCAAAAGGGGTTTAAGAAGGAAAAGCGAACCCAGTGCCATGGAACGCGTGTACTGCAGAGGAGGAGGAGGAGAGAATCATGGAGAAGACGGAAGAGCACACACAAGCACAGAGAAGAGAGAGAGCGAGTCAGACAGGTGTGGAATCGGGATGCGGCCAGGAAGGAGGGAGGCAGAGGGTGCACCTCTGAGGCGGTGTTTGGAGATTTCAGGGCTGATAATGACCCCAAGCCGTGCTTTGGACCACAGGGAGAACCCCCAGGGGGGGTCACGATGAAGAAGTTCCTATCCAGGACCACAGGAGGAGATGTGCTGAGCCCCAACCCATGCTCTCAGAAGCTTGCAGTCAGGGTGAGCCGACCCCAAACACCCAGAGAGAGCACTTTCCAACAGCAGAGGATAGCCCCACCGCCCCCATCCCATCCCGGGGTCCCTACATCCCAGCAAGAAGACTGGAAGCTAGCAAATGAAGTGCTGGTAGGCCAAAACACACAGCTCAACTGGAAGTGGATCGGTGGTGGTGAATTTTCCAGAAGGTTGTAGTCGAGTGGATCATGCCTTGCCCAAGGGACTTTCCTCTTCCAGATCATGGCGCTGTGGTCGGGTTAGGTGAGTTGAGCGCTGGGGGAAAGGGGCTCGGGTGGGGGTGGGATTTGGGGCATTCGCATCATGAGCATGACTTTCGGCATCTTTCCTGCAAGTGTATCATGAGTTCCTCATAGAGATTCCTTGTGTTTTTGGGTGTGGAAGGGTGCCTCTCAGGATGCAGAGGGGCTTCCTTCCACGTGCTGTTCCCAGGACATGGCAAGTCAGGCACATTTGAAGAAAAGCCAGGAAAAGCGATAAGGAAGGAAACAAGAATCCCACTGAGCCACACAGCCAGACAGAGCCACGGAGCCACCTTGTCACGGAGGGGGTGGGGTGGGGTGGGGTGGTGGTGAGTGGGGGGGAAATGGGGACTGCAGGGAGTCCCGGGCTCCTCAGACAAGCCCCATCCCTCCACGGGCACGGCAGTTCCTTGGGCCTGGGCTAAGGCTCGGGCTCTGGCTCGGGCTCTGGCTCTGGCTCTGGCTCTGGCTCTGGCTCTGGCTGCAGGCGCTGAAGCCCACGAGGGAGCAAAGCCCCCCAGAAGCCCACAGTCAGTCCCCTGTCCAGCTCACAGGGCAGTCCCCCTTCCGGGACAGTCCCAGGCACACACTGAGGATTGACCTGAGCAAGGGATACCACCACTAGGCTCCTGATCCTGCTTGGTCAGCCTGGCCCGGCCTGGCCTTATTCCACTCTGCACTCCGCAACTATCCATTTATGTAGCCTTCCTTCTTCCTTCCTCCCTCCCTTTCTTCCTCCCTCCCTTCCTTGCGTCCTTCCATCCGCTCATTTATCCTTGCTTCCATCCATGTGCTGGACGCACTGGAGGATGGGGGCCCGGGCTTCTTCCAAAGGCACGGGGGCCGCCGGCGGCGCCTGCCCCTAGCCCGGCCAGCCGCCAGAGGGCGCGCCCGCGTCACGGAGAGCCCCGCCCCCGTTTGCTGAGTAACCCGCCAGGGCAACAAACGGGAAACCCGGGGCAACCAAGGCGATTGTCCGCGCCCGCCTGGTCGGAGGGCAGGCTTCCACCAGTAGAAGGCTGGCTGTCAGAGCCCAGGGAGGGGAGAGAGGAGGACGGAGGGCAGCGAGGGATGTAGGGAGGGTGCGCCAGCCCTCCGGTCCCCAGGTTCTGGACATCCTAGATCTCTGGGTCTGTGCCACCGTCTCCGCCAGTGGCTGCCGAAGCTGGTGGCCAGACCAAGGCACGCCGGGTACCTCTGTGGATCCAAATCTGGATCGGCATGGGTGGGAATGGTGTCAAATGGGAGGAGGGTGTGGGATGCCATCTGGTGAGGCGGGGGCGAGGAACATCGCAGAGTCCCGGCTCGAACTGTGAACTGTGGTCGTGTCACCAGAAAATCCACTGACCCCGAAAGTGGTAGCTCCCCTAGACGTGGGCAGAGGAGGCCCATGCCCTGGTGCCACACTGGTTTCGGGTGGCGGGTGAGACGGGGGTCCCTGCCTCTGCCTCTCCCAGTGCCTCGCAGGGATGTGATTGCAAGGCCCTACTCCGCGCAGTTCTTCCCAACTAGCCCCCAACTTCTCCCCCCACCCCTCACCCGCCCCCCCTCCCACTCCATCCTGCTTGGTAAGCCTGGGCTGGCCCGGGCCGGCCTTTCCTCCACTCTTGGGAGCCCCAACAATCCGTCCATCTACTCATCCGTCAGTCCTTCTTGCTTTTTGAACCATACATCCATCTGATGAGGATAGTCATCAACAAAGAATCCATAATAGGAAAAGAAAAGAGTTATTGGAGCCAAACGGAGGACTCGAGCGCGGGAGACAGCCTCTCACAGGGCTCGGAGGAACTGCTCTGGAGAAGCATGACTTTCAGCCTAGTTTTATATGTGAGGGCAGAGAACCTCTATCGCGTCAGGGGTCCATTCCTTGTCTTCTTGTTTCCAAAAGAGACAGATGAGCACATAGACCGCGAATCAGCATGGCCTTGGCGCCTGCCAAAGGAGCCTTCTCATCGGACGACTAGTAGCACTGGCGTCCAGGTAAGGGAGGCATTTTATGTGTATCTTGAAAAAGGACGTCTTTATTTCTGGACAGTGCACGCTTTTCTGTAACGATGAAAGCACATGTACAATGTATGTTTAAGAGGCCACAAAACAGGCTGTTGTAGTTAGCATAGAAATCATGTGAGAGCCAGCATGACTTCCCTGTACCCCAACATGGGAACACTGCTTTCATCCCATCCATCCGTCCTTCCGTGCATGCATCCATCCATCCATCCATCCATCCACTGGACCACTGGAAGTCACAGGCCCCAGGCCCTTCAGAGAGCACCGGACACAGCTTTCACCTGTACCTGCCAAGCGACAAAGGGCGCTCCGGATCCCTAGAGCCTAACAGACCCAACCCTTAGCAAACCTGCTAGTCATTGTGAGGTCAGCCTCCCACTCCACCCCCCCAACCCCACCCCCAGCCCGTGCCCCGCGCGCTCACGCTCACGCAGTTGGAGGGCTGGCTTCAACTCCGGTGAGTGAGCTGGGTAGGGACGGGGAAGGAGAGAGAGAACAGAGGGAGATGGCGGGAAGTACGGAGGGTGCGCCAGCCTTCCTCTCCTCACGTTACTGACGTCCCGGATCTCAGAGTCTGTGTCTGTCGACATCTTCGAACCACTGCCCCCACACTGATGGCTGGAACTGGTGGCGAGACGCCAAGTGGACCCAAATCCGGATCTAGGTGGGAGGTGATGGAGTCCACTGTATGGAGAAAGGGGGCGTGGTTTGGAATCTGGTGCCTGGTGAGGCGGCGAGCGGCATGAAGGTCCCCATGTCTCCGCTCAAAATGACGGTCACGTCGCCGAGAAACCCACTGACCCGGAGAGAGAGCGGTACCTCCCCTAGACATGGGCAGAGGCCGCCCGTGCCCTGGCGTCACACTGGGCGGGTTCTCTGCCGCTTCCATTGCTTTGCAGGAAACTGTGGAAAACCCCTTCTTTCCGCCATTCTTCCACGCTAGGCTCGCAACCTCTCCCCACCTCCTTCTCCCCTCCCCTCCCCGCCCTTCACCGCCCCTACCCTCCCCTCCCCTCCGCTTGCCGCCCCTCGGCAGGGCTTTCCTCCACTCTGCGGGGCCCCAACAGTCCGTCCGTATATTCCTCCAACCTTCCATCGAGCCGTGGATCCGCCCACCCTTCCTTCCGTCTGTCGGTCTGCCGGACCACTGGAAGACCTAGGCCCCAGGCCCTTCCTAGAGCACCAGACACGGCCCGCGCCTGCGCCCGCCCGCCCGCCCGCCCGCCAGCCCGCCAGCCAGCCAACGTGTCGCCCACCCCTCAGAGACAAGTCGCTTAGCAACCGTGCCCGAGGCGCAGCCAGGCCTCGCGGCCTGGTCGCCTGCGCATGCGCGCCTGGAGGACCGGCTTCAGCTCCACCAGCCAGAAGGACGACAGGAGGGCCGAGCGGCCACGGTGAGAGGCGGCCTTCCCGAGTTGGTCGTATGGACGCCTCCCCTTAGGTCCCAGCCCAACCGAAGCTCCCGGCCTCAGCGGGGAAGTTTCTTTCCCTGTTGGATTCCCACTGCCATCAAGGAAACGCAGGCTGAGATACTAACAGCACACGCCCGAGTCGAGGGCTTGGCTCACCAATCAACTTCTCCTCTGGGGGCTCACAAGGCAGGAAGTTTAAAGGTAGGGTTCGTTCGTGAGGCGGAGGCATGGGTATTGGTTTTCTGGGAAGAGGCGGGGTTCTTCTCCCTGGAACCGTGGTCCCATCTTCTTCTTTTCCTTCCTTCCCTGTGGTCAGGTGTTTCCCATCAGGCTAACTGGAGTCCAGTGAGCGTATAATGAGGCTCGGGTTCAGGAGAGGTCAAGAGGGTGATTTCATCAATTCCAGTCACATGTTGATATTTCTCTTGGGTTCTCTCCTTCTGAGGTTTGGTTCTGCAACTGAAGGCTGGGGCAGGTGGTTTCCCTTGGAGGGACGGGCCGGGGTATTGTTCTGGGGCAACCACCTGGGGGACAGTAGGGAGGGTGCGCCAGCACCCTCTTTCCTTAGGTTACCCACAGCCCAGATATCTGGGCCTATGTCGCGTTCTCGGCAGCAGCAGCTGGACCTGGTGGTGAGGCGCAGATAGATACAGCGGGGACGTCTGTGGACCCAGATCTGGTTCGGGGTGAGTGGAAATTGCAGCCAGTGAGAGAGGGGTGCAGAGTGAAATGCGGCGAGGTGGGGCGCGATGAAGATCCCCGAGTCCCGCTCCAAGGGATGGTCTGTTGCCAAAAATCCACTGGCCCCTGAGGGTGGTCCCTCCCTTAGACTTGGGCAGAGGAGGCCCATGCCCTGGGCCTGCACTAGGCGGGGCCCCTGCCTCTTCCAGGGCTCTCCAGGAATGTGTCGGAAGCCCCTTCTCCCTGCCGTTTCCGCTCCCCAGCACCCCTAACCCATCTCTTCCACACACACACCCCACCACCACGACCACCACCACCACCACCCCCCCCCAAACCACCACCCTCCCTCAAGTACCTGGGCTAGGCTGAGGAGGGTGCTCCCTCCCCAAGGACCCTAGCTCTCTTTCAGGCACACCGGTTGCCTGACACCTTCCTCCTGCAACAGGGGCGATCAGGAATGCATCTCAGAGGCGTCCCAGGACCCAGTGCCCTTTCCTCAGTAGGGGCTCCGCTGACAGATTTCTGTCCCCTGTGTGCCTCTCTTGAAGAAACCAGGCAAAGCCTACGGTGAAACAGAGGTACAGAGAAGAAGACCCGATTGAGGCAGAGGCATTCCACTGGGGCTTCTTAGGACCGCAGCCTAGCCTGGGAGACGCAGATTCAGGAGGCACTTGAATGATGTTCTGCTGCACTACAAAACGGAGGAAGGTTCTGAAGGCAAAACCTCCCAGGCCATAGTTAGTTCCATGAGTTGTGCGTCAAGAATTCGGATTGGAACTGCTCCAAAGTAAGGGTGCTTGTGAAGCAAGGCTTGGTTGGGGTCCAAAATGACTACAGAGGTGCAAGAGGGGAACTTTTGAGACCACACTTGTGGCAGCTAGCAGATGTTAGAGAAGCTAGAAGAGACAGGCTTCTAACAGTGTAGTAAGAGCCAGGTGTGTTGGCAGGTATGCCTGTCCGAGTTTGATTCTGGGCAAGGCGCCCTGTGTGTGTGTGTGTGTGTGTGTGTGTGTGTGTGTGTGTGTCTGTCTGTCTGTCTGTCTCTGTGTCTGTGTGTCGGTGTGTGTCTTAGGGCAAAGGGCCAGGAGAACTTGGGGGTGGGGTACCTGGGGTCTGGACCTTGACGGCAGCTGTGTTTGAGTCCCAACCCAGGCACATACCCCGGTGGGCATGGGTGGGGTGAGGGAGGGAGGCGGGCACTCACTGCAAATCTCCGTGTCAGTCCATTGCCACCCCCATCGTGGTGATCATCACGACAGGGCTCTAGCTCTTCTCAAAAGAACCACAGTGGAACGACAGCCATTTTTTCCAGGCCCCAGTGATTTTCATTCTCCGTTTTTTCAAAGGCTTTCTCGTTCCGCGCCCTCCAGCGCTCAAGGTTCTGGTGGTGGCAGCAACCCAGTTCCAGGCGAGTCTGCCAAAACTCATCAGAAAACAAAGGGGAGTGTGGTGCATTTCCTGGGATGCAGATCATGCTGAAAGAAATAGGAACAGACGTTCCATCCTAGGTGAAAGACACAGAAGGGAAATGCCCAGTCCGGACCGGGAATGGAAGGTCCTTGATGAGGTGAAAAACAGAACAAAGCAAAGCAATGGAAATAGGGGATGGCCAAGACTTCCCAAGAACAGAAGCACTGACCGGAGCCAAAAGGGGTTTAAGAAGGAAAAGCGAACCCAGTGCCATGGAACGCGTGTACTGCAGAGGAGGAGGAGGAGAGAATCATGGAGAAGACGGAAGAGCACACACAAGCACAGAGAAGAGAGAGAGCGAGTCAGACAGGTGTGGAATCGGGATGCGGCCAGGAAGGAGGGAGGCAGAGGGTGCACCTCTGAGGCGGTGTTTGGAGATTTCAGGGCTGATAATGACCCCAAGCCGTGCTTTGGACCACAGGGAGAACCCCCAGGGGGGGTCACGATGAAGAAGTTCCTATCCAGGACCACAGGAGGAGATGTGCTGAGCCCCAACCCATGCTCTCAGAAGCTTGCAGTCAGGGTGAGCCGACCCCAAACACCCAGAGAGAGCACTTTCCAACAGCAGAGGATAGCCCCACCGCCCCCATCCCATCCCGGGGTCCCTACATCCCAGCAAGAAGACTGGAAGCTAGCAAATGAAGTGCTGGTAGGCCAAAACACACAGCTCAACTGGAAGTGGATCGGTGGTGGTGAATTTTCCAGAAGGTTGTAGTCGAGTGGATCATGCCTTGCCCAAGGGACTTTCCTCTTCCAGATCATGGCGCTGTGGTCGGGTTAGGTGAGTTGAGCGCTGGGGGAAAGGGGCTCGGGTGGGGGTGGGATTTGGGGCATTCGCATCATGAGCATGACTTTCGGCATCTTTCCTGCAAGTGTATCATGAGTTCCTCATAGAGATTCCTTGTGTTTTTGGGTGTGGAAGGGTGCCTCTCAGGATGCAGAGGGGCTTCCTTCCACGTGCTGTTCCCAGGACATGGCAAGTCAGGCACATTTGAAGAAAAGCCAGGAAAAGCGATAAGGAAGGAAACAAGAATCCCACTGAGCCACACAGCCAGACAGAGCCACGGAGCCACCTTGTCACGGAGGGGGTGGGGTGGGGTGGGGTGGTGGTGAGTGGGGGGGAAATGGGGACTGCAGGGAGTCCCGGGCTCCTCAGACAAGCCCCATCCCTCCACGGGCACGGCAGTTCCTTGGGCCTGGGCTAAGGCTCGGGCTCTGGCTCGGGCTCGGGCTCTGGCTCTGGCTCTGGCTCTGGCTCTGGCTCTGGCTCTGGCTCTGGCTCTGGCTGCAGGCGCTGAAGCCCACGAGGGAGCAAAGCCCCCCAGAAGCCCACAGTCAGTCCCCTGTCCAGCTCACAGGGCAGTCCCCCTTCCGGGACAGTCCCAGGCACACACTGAGGATTGACCTGAGCAAGGGATACCACCACTAGGCTCCTGATCCTGCTTGGTCAGCCTGGCCCGGCCTGGCCTTATTCCACTCTGCACTCCGCAACTATCCATTTATGTAGCCTTCCTTCTTCCTTCTTCCCTCCCTTTCTTCCTCCCTCCCTTCCTTGCGTCCTTCCATCCGCTCATTTATCCTTGCTTCCATCCATGTGCTGGACGCACTGGAGGATGGGGGCCCGGGCTTCTTCCAAAGGCACGGGGGCCGCCGGCGGCGCCTGCCCCTAGCCCGGCCAGCCGCCAGAGGGCGCGCCCGCGTCACGGAGAGCCCCGCCCCCGTTTGCTGAGTAACCCGCCAGGGCAACAAACGGGAAACCCGGGGCAACCAAGGCGATTGTCCGCGCCCGCCTGGTCGGAGGGCAGGCTTCCACCAGTAGAAGGCTGGCTGTCAGAGCCCAGGGAGGGGAGAGAGGAGGACGGAGGGCAGCGAGGGATGTAGGGAGGGTGCGCCAGCCCTCCGGTCCCCAGGTTCTGGACATCCTAGATCTCTGGGTCTGTGCCACCGTCTCCGCCAGTGGCTGCCGAAGCTGGTGGCCAGACCAAGGCACGCCGGGTACCTCTGTGGATCCAAATCTGGATCGGCATGGGTGGGAATGGTGTCAAATGGGAGGAGGGTGTGGGATGCCATCTGGTGAGGCGGGGGCGAGGAACATCGCAGAGTCCCGGCTCGAACTGTGAACTGTGGTCGTGTCACCAGAAAATCCACTGACCCCGAAAGTGGTAGCTCCCCTAGACGTGGGCAGAGGAGGCCCATGCCCTGGTGCCACACTGGTTTCGGGTGGCGGGTGAGACGGGGGTCCCTGCCTCTGCCTCTCCCAGTGCCTCGCAGGGATGTGATTGCAAGGCCCTACTCCGCGCAGTTCTTCCCAACTAGCCCCCAACTTCTCCCCCCACCCCTCACCCGCCCCCCCTCCCACTCCATCCTGCTTGGTAAGCCTGGGCTGGCCCGGGCCGGCCTTTCCTCCACTCTTGGGAGCCCCAACAATCCGTCCATCTACTCATCCGTCAGTCCTTCTTGCTTTTTGAACCATACATCCATCTGATGAGGATAGTCATCAACAAAGAATCCATAATAGGAAAAGAAAAGAGTTATTGGAGCCAAACGGAGGACTCGAGCGCGGGAGACAGCCTCTCACAGGGCTCGGAGGAACTGCTCTGGAGAAGCATGACTTTCAGCCTAGTTTTATATGTGAGGGCAGAGAACCTCTATCGCGTCAGGGGTCCATTCCTTGTCTTCTTGTTTCCAAAAGAGACAGATGAGCACATAGACCGCGAATCAGCATGGCCTTGGCGCCTGCCAAAGGAGCCTTCTCATCGGACGACTAGTAGCACTGGCGTCCAGGTAAGGGAGGCATTTTATGTGTATCTTGAAAAAGGACGTCTTTATTTCTGGACAGTGCACGCTTTTCTGTAACGATGAAAGCACATGTACAATGTATGTTTAAGAGGCCACAAAACAGGCTGTTGTAGTTAGCATAGAAATCATGTGAGAGCCAGCATGACTTCCCTGTACCCCAACATGGGAACACTGCTTTCATCCCATCCATCCATCCTTCCGTGCATGCATCCATCCATCCATCCATCCATCCACTGGACCACTGGAAGTCACAGGCCCCAGGCCCTTCAGAGAGCACCGGACACAGCTTTCACCTGTACCTGCCAAGCGACAAAGGGCGCTCCGGATCCCTAGAGCCTAACAGACCCAACCCTTAGCAAACCTGCTAGTCATTGTGAGGTCAGCCTCCCACTCCACCCCCCCAACCCCACCCCCAGCCCGTGCCCCGCGCGCTCACGCTCACGCAGTTGGAGGGCTGGCTTCAACTCCGGTGAGTGAGCTGGGTAGGGACGGGGAAGGAGAGAGAGAACAGAGGGAGATGGCGGGAAGTACGGAGGGTGCGCCAGCCTTCCTCTCCTCACGTTACTGACGTCCCGGATCTCAGAGTCTGTGTCTGTCGACATCTTCGAACCACTGCCCCCACACTGATGGCTGGAACTGGTGGCGAGACGCCAAGTGGACCCAAATCCGGATCTAGGTGGGAGGTGATGGAGTCCACTGTATGGAGAAAGGGGGCGTGGTTTGGAATCTGGTGCCTGGTGAGGCGGCGAGCGGCATGAAGGTCCCCATGTCCCCGCTCAAAATGACGGTCACGTCGCCGAGAAACCCACTGACCCGGAGAGAGAGCGGTACCTCCCCTAGACATGGGCAGAGGCCGCCCGTGCCCTGGCGTCACACTGGGCGGGTTCTCTGCCGCTTCCATTGCTTTGCAGGAAACTGTGGAAAACCCCTTCTTTCCGCCATTCTTCCACGCTAGGCTCGCAACCTCTCCCCACCTCCTTCTCCCCTCCCCTCCCCGCCCTTCACCGCCCCTACCCTCCCCTCCCCTCCGCTTGCCGCCCCTCGGCAGGGCTTTCCTCCACTCTGCGGGGCCCCAACAGTCCGTCCGTATATTCCTCCAACCTTCCATCGAGCCGTGGATCCGCCCACCCTTCCTTCCGTCTGTCGGTCTGCCGGACCACTGGAAGACCTAGGCCCCAGGCCCTTCCTAGAGCACCGGACACGGCCCGCGCCTGCGCCCGCCCGCCAGCCCGCCAGCCAGCCAGCCAGCCAACGTGTCGCCCACCCCTCAGAGACAAGTCGCTTAGCAACCGTGCCCGAGGCGCAGCCAGGCCTCGCGGCCTGGTCGCCTGCGCATGCGCGCCTGGAGGACCGGCTTCAGCTCCACCAGCCAGAAGGACGACAGGAGGGCCGAGCGGCCACGGTGAGAGGCGGCCTTCCCGAGTTGGTCGTATGGACGCCTCCCCTTAGGTCCCAGCCCAACCGAAGCTCCCTGCCTCAGCGGGGAAGTTTCTTTCCCTGTTGGATTCCCACTGCCATCAAGGAAACGCAGGCTGAGATACTAACAGCACACGCCCGAGTCGAGGGCTTGGCTCACCAATCAACTTCTCCTCTGGGGGCTCACAAGGCAGGAAGTTTAAAGGTAGGGTTCGTTCGTGAGGCGGAGGCATGGGTATTGGTTTTCTGGGAAGAGGCGGGGTTCTTCTCCCTGGAACCGTGGTCCCATCTTCTTCTTTTCCTTCCTTCCCTGTGGTCAGGTGTTTCCCATCAGGCTAACTGGAGTCCAGTGAGCGTATAATGAGGCTCGGGTTCAGGAGAGGTCAAGAGGGTGATTTCATCAATTCCAGTCACATGTTGATATTTCTCTTGGGTTCTCTCCTTCTGAGGTTTGGTTCTGCAACTGAAGGCTGGGGCAGGTGGTTTCCCTTGGAGGGACGGGCCGGGGTATTGTTCTGGGGCAACCACCTGGGGGACAGTAGGGAGGGTGCGCCAGCACCCTCTTTCCTTAGGTTACCCACAGCCCAGATATCTGGGCCTATGTCGCGTTCTCGGCAGCAGCAGCTGGACCTGGTGGTGAGGCGCAGATAGATACAGCGGGGACGTCTGTGGACCCAGATCTGGTTCGGGGTGAGTGGAAATTGCAGCCAGTGAGAGAGGGGTGCAGAGTGAAATGCGGCGAGGTGGGGCGCGATGAAGATCCCCGAGTCCCGCTCCAAGGGATGGTCTGTTGCCAAAAATCCACTGGCCCCTGAGGGTGGTCCCTCCCTTAGACTTGGGCAGAGGAGGCCCATGCCCTGGGCCTGCACTAGGCGGGGCCCCTGCCTCTTCCAGGGCTCTCCAGGAATGTGTCGGAAGCCCCTTCTCCCTGCCGTTTCCGCTCCCCAGCACCCCTAACCCATCTCTTCCACACACACACCCCACCACCACGACCACCACCACCACCACCCCCCCCCAAACCACCACCCTCCCTCAAGTACCTGGGCTAGGCTGAGGAGGGTGCTCCCTCCCCAAGGACCCTAGCTCTCTTTCAGGCACACCGGTTGCCTGACACCTTCCTCCTGCAACAGGGGCGATCAGGAATGCATCTCAGAGGCGTCCCAGGACCCAGTGCCCTTTCCTCAGTAGGGGCTCCGCTGACAGATTTCTGTCCCCTGTGTGCCTCTCTTGAAGAAACCAGGCAAAGCCTACGGTGAAACAGAGGTACAGAGAAGAAGACCCGATTGAGGCAGAGGCATTCCACTGGGGCTTCTTAGGACCGCAGCCTAGCCTGGGAGACGCAGATTCAGGAGGCACTTGAATGATGTTCTGCTGCACTACAAAACGGAGGAAGGTTCTGAAGGCAAAACCTCCCAGGCCATAGTTAGTTCCATGAGTTGTGCGTCAAGAATTCGGATTGGAACTGCTCCAAAGTAAGGGTGCTTGTGAAGCAAGGCTTGGTTGGGGTCCAAAATGACTACAGAGGTGCAAGAGGGGAACTTTTGAGACCACACTTGTGGCAGCTAGCAGATGTTAGAGAAGCTAGAAGAGACAGGCTTCTAACAGTGTAGTAAGAGCCAGGTGTGTTGGCAGGTATGCCTGTCCGAGTTTGATTCTGGGCAAGGCGCCCTGTGTGTGTGTGTGTGTGTGTGTGTGTGTGTGTGTGTGTGTCTGTCTGTCTGTCTGTCTGTCTCTGTGTCTGTGTGTCGGTGTGTGTCTTAGGGCAAAGGGCCAGGAGAACTTGGGGGTGGGGTACCTGGGGTCTGGACCTTGACGGCAGCTGTGTTTGAGTCCCAACCCAGGCACATACCCCGGTGGGCATGGGTGGGGTGAGGGAGGGAGGCGGGCACTCACTGCAAATCTCCGTGTCAGTCCATTGCCACCCCCATCGTGGTGATCATCACGACAGGGCTCTAGCTCTTCTCAAAAGAACCACAGTGGAACGACAGCCATTTTTTCCAGGCCCCAGTGATTTTCATTCTCCGTTTTTTCAAAGGCTTTCTCGTTCCGCGCCCTCCAGCGCTCAAGGTTCTGGTGGTGGCAGCAACCCAGTTCCAGGCGAGTCTGCCAAAACTCATCAGAAAACAAAGGGGAGTGTGGTGCATTTCCTGGGATGCAGATCATGCTGAAAGAAATAGGAACAGACGTTCCATCCTAGGTGAAAGACACAGAAGGGAAATGCCCAGTCCGGACCGGGAATGGAAGGTCCTTGATGAGGTGAAAAACAGAACAAAGCAAAGCAATGGAAATAGGGGATGGCCAAGACTTCCCAAGAACAGAAGCACTGACCGGAGCCAAAAGGGGTTTAAGAAGGAAAAGCGAACCCAGTGCCATGGAACGCGTGTACTGCAGAGGAGGAGGAGGAGAGAATCATGGAGAAGACGGAAGAGCACACACAAGCACAGAGAAGAGAGAGAGCGAGTCAGACAGGTGTGGAATCGGGATGCGGCCAGGAAGGAGGGAGGCAGAGGGTGCACCTCTGAGGCGGTGTTTGGAGATTTCAGGGCTGATAATGACCCCAAGCCGTGCTTTGGACCACAGGGAGAACCCCCAGGGGGGGTCACGATGAAGAAGTTCCTATCCAGGACCACAGGAGGAGATGTGCTGAGCCCCAACCCATGCTCTCAGAAGCTTGCAGTCAGGGTGAGCCGACCCCAAACACCCAGAGAGAGCACTTTCCAACAGCAGAGGATAGCCCCACCGCCCCCATCCCATCCCGGGGTCCCTACATCCCAGCAAGAAGACTGGAAGCTAGCAAATGAAGTGCTGGTAGGCCAAAACACACAGCTCAACTGGAAGTGGATCGGTGGTGGTGAATTTTCCAGAAGGTTGTAGTCGAGTGGATCATGCCTTGCCCAAGGGACTTTCCTCTTCCAGATCATGGCGCTGTGGTCGGGTTAGGTGAGTTGAGCGCTGGGGGAAAGGGGCTCGGGTGGGGGTGGGATTTGGGGCATTCGCATCATGAGCATGACTTTCGGCATCTTTCCTGCAAGTGTATCATGAGTTCCTCATAGAGATTCCTTGTGTTTTTGGGTGTGGAAGGGTGCCTCTCAGGATGCAGAGGGGCTTCCTTCCACGTGCTGTTCCCAGGACATGGCAAGTCAGGCACATTTGAAGAAAAGCCAGGAAAAGCGATAAGGAAGGAAACAAGAATCCCACTGAGCCACACAGCCAGACAGAGCCACGGAGCCACCTTGTCACGGAGGGGGTGGGGTGGGGTGGGGTGGTGGTGAGTGGGGGGGAAATGGGGACTGCAGGGAGTCCCGGGCTCCTCAGACAAGCCCCATCCCTCCACGGGCACGGCAGTTCCTTGGGCCTGGGCTAAGGCTCGGGCTCTGGCTCGGGCTCGGGCTCTGGCTCTGGCTCTGGCTCTGGCTCTGGCTCTGGCTCTGGCTCTGGCTCTGGCTGCAGGCGCTGAAGCCCACGAGGGAGCAAAGCCCCCCAGAAGCCCACAGTCAGTCCCCTGTCCAGCTCACAGGGCAGTCCCCCTTCCGGGACAGTCCCAGGCACACACTGAGGATTGACCTGAGCAAGGGATACCACCACTAGGCTCCTGATCCTGCTTGGTCAGCCTGGCCCGGCCTGGCCTTATTCCACTCTGCACTCCGCAACTATCCATTTATGTAGCCTTCCTTCTTCCTTCTTCCCTCCCTTTCTTCCTCCCTCCCTTCCTTGCGTCCTTCCATCCGCTCATTTATCCTTGCTTCCATCCATGTGCTGGACGCACTGGAGGATGGGGGCCCGGGCTTCTTCCAAAGGCACGGGGGCCGCCGGCGGCGCCTGCCCCTAGCCCGGCCAGCCGCCAGAGGGCGCGCCCGCGTCACGGAGAGCCCCGCCCCCGTTTGCTGAGTAACCCGCCAGGGCAACAAACGGGAAACCCGGGGCAACCAAGGCGATTGTCCGCGCCCGCCTGGTCGGAGGGCAGGCTTCCACCAGTAGAAGGCTGGCTGTCAGAGCCCAGGGAGGGGAGAGAGGAGGACGGAGGGCAGCGAGGGATGTAGGGAGGGTGCGCCAGCCCTCCGGTCCCCAGGTTCTGGACATCCTAGATCTCTGGGTCTGTGCCACCGTCTCCGCCAGTGGCTGCCGAAGCTGGTGGCCAGACCAAGGCACGCCGGGTACCTCTGTGGATCCAAATCTGGATCGGCATGGGTGGGAATGGTGTCAAATGGGAGGAGGGTGTGGGATGCCATCTGGTGAGGCGGGGGCGAGGAACATCGCAGAGTCCCGGCTCGAACTGTGAACTGTGGTCGTGTCACCAGAAAATCCACTGACCCCGAAAGTGGTAGCTCCCCTAGACGTGGGCAGAGGAGGCCCATGCCCTGGTGCCACACTGGTTTCGGGTGGCGGGTGAGACGGGGGTCCCTGCCTCTGCCTCTCCCAGTGCCTCGCAGGGATGTGATTGCAAGGCCCTACTCCGCGCAGTTCTTCCCAACTAGCCCCCAACTTCTCCCCCCACCCCTCACCCGCCCCCCCTCCCACTCCATCCTGCTTGGTAAGCCTGGGCTGGCCCGGGCCGGCCTTTCCTCCACTCTTGGGAGCCCCAACAATCCGTCCATCTACTCATCCGTCAGTCCTTCTTGCTTTTTGAACCATACATCCATCTGATGAGGATAGTCATCAACAAAGAATCCATAATAGGAAAAGAAAAGAGTTATTGGAGCCAAACGGAGGACTCGAGCGCGGGAGACAGCCTCTCACAGGGCTCGGAGGAACTGCTCTGGAGAAGCATGACTTTCAGCCTAGTTTTATATGTGAGGGCAGAGAACCTCTATCGCGTCAGGGGTCCATTCCTTGTCTTCTTGTTTCCAAAAGAGACAGATGAGCACATAGACCGCGAATCAGCATGGCCTTGGCGCCTGCCAAAGGAGCCTTCTCATCGGACGACTAGTAGCACTGGCGTCCAGGTAAGGGAGGCATTTTATGTGTATCTTGAAAAAGGACGTCTTTATTTCTGGACAGTGCACGCTTTTCTGTAACGATGAAAGCACATGTACAATGTATGTTTAAGAGGCCACAAAACAGGCTGTTGTAGTTAGCATAGAAATCATGTGAGAGCCAGCATGACTTCCCTGTACCCCAACATGGGAACACTGCTTTCATCCCATCCATCCATCCTTCCGTGCATGCATCCATCCATCCATCCATCCATCCACTGGACCACTGGAAGTCACAGGCCCCAGGCCCTTCAGAGAGCACCGGACACAGCTTTCACCTGTACCTGCCAAGCGACAAAGGGCGCTCCGGATCCCTAGAGCCTAACAGACCCAACCCTTAGCAAACCTGCTAGTCATTGTGAGGTCAGCCTCCCACTCCACCCCCCCAACCCCACCCCCAGCCCGTGCCCCGCGCGCTCACGCTCACGCAGTTGGAGGGCTGGCTTCAACTCCGGTGAGTGAGCTGGGTAGGGACGGGGAAGGAGAGAGAGAACAGAGGGAGATGGCGGGAAGTACGGAGGGTGCGCCAGCCTTCCTCTCCTCACGTTACTGACGTCCCGGATCTCAGAGTCTGTGTCTGTCGACATCTTCGAACCACTGCCCCCACACTGATGGCTGGAACTGGTGGCGAGACGCCAAGTGGACCCAAATCCGGATCTAGGTGGGAGGTGATGGAGTCCACTGTATGGAGAAAGGGGGCGTGGTTTGGAATCTGGTGCCTGGTGAGGCGGCGAGCGGCATGAAGGTCCCCATGTCCCCGCTCAAAATGACGGTCACGTCGCCGAGAAACCCACTGACCCGGAGAGAGAGCGGTACCTCCCCTAGACATGGGCAGAGGCCGCCCGTGCCCTGGCGTCACACTGGGCGGGTTCTCTGCCGCTTCCATTGCTTTGCAGGAAACTGTGGAAAACCCCTTCTTTCCGCCATTCTTCCACGCTAGGCTCGCAACCTCTCCCCACCTCCTTCTCCCCTCCCCTCCCCGCCCTTCACCGCCCCTACCCTCCCCTCCCCTCCGCTTGCCGCCCCTCGGCAGGGCTTTCCTCCACTCTGCGGGGCCCCAACAGTCCGTCCGTATATTCCTCCAACCTTCCATCGAGCCGTGGATCCGCCCACCCTTCCTTCCGTCTGTCGGTCTGCCGGACCACTGGAAGACCTAGGCCCCAGGCCCTTCCTAGAGCACCGGACACGGCCCGCGCCTGCGCCCGCCCGCCAGCCCGCCAGCCAGCCAGCCAGCCAACGTGTCGCCCACCCCTCAGAGACAAGTCGCTTAGCAACCGTGCCCGAGGCGCAGCCAGGCCTCGCGGCCTGGTCGCCTGCGCATGCGCGCCTGGAGGACCGGCTTCAGCTCCACCAGCCAGAAGGACGACAGGAGGGCCGAGCGGCCACGGTGAGAGGCGGCCTTCCCGAGTTGGTCGTATGGACGCCTCCCCTTAGGTCCCAGCCCAACCGAAGCTCCCTGCCTCAGCGGGGAAGTTTCTTTCCCTGTTGGATTCCCACTGCCATCAAGGAAACGCAGGCTGAGATACTAACAGCACACGCCCGAGTCGAGGGCTTGGCTCACCAATCAACTTCTCCTCTGGGGGCTCACAAGGCAGGAAGTTTAAAGGTAGGGTTCGTTCGTGAGGCGGAGGCATGGGTATTGGTTTTCTGGGAAGAGGCGGGGTTCTTCTCCCTGGAACCGTGGTCCCATCTTCTTCTTTTCCTTCCTTCCCTGTGGTCAGGTGTTTCCCATCAGGCTAACTGGAGTCCAGTGAGCGTATAATGAGGCTCGGGTTCAGGAGAGGTCAAGAGGGTGATTTCATCAATTCCAGTCACATGTTGATATTTCTCTTGGGTTCTCTCCTTCTGAGGTTTGGTTCTGCAACTGAAGGCTGGGGCAGGTGGTTTCCCTTGGAGGGACGGGCCGGGGTATTGTTCTGGGGCAACCACCTGGGGGACAGTAGGGAGGGTGCGCCAGCACCCTCTTTCCTTAGGTTACCCACAGCCCAGATATCTGGGCCTATGTCGCGTTCTCGGCAGCAGCAGCTGGACCTGGTGGTGAGGCGCAGATAGATACAGCGGGGACGTCTGTGGACCCAGATCTGGTTCGGGGTGAGTGGAAATTGCAGCCAGTGAGAGAGGGGTGCAGAGTGAAATGCGGCGAGGTGGGGCGCGATGAAGATCCCCGAGTCCCGCTCCAAGGGATGGTCTGTTGCCAAAAATCCACTGGCCCCTGAGGGTGGTCCCTCCCTTAGACTTGGGCAGAGGAGGCCCATGCCCTGGGCCTGCACTAGGCGGGGCCCCTGCCTCTTCCAGGGCTCTCCAGGAATGTGTCGGAAGCCCCTTCTCCCTGCCGTTTCCGCTCCCCAGCACCCCTAACCCATCTCTTCCACACACACACCCCACCACCACGACCACCACCACCACCACCCCCCCCCAAACCACCACCCTCCCTCAAGTACCTGGGCTAGGCTGAGGAGGGTGCTCCCTCCCCAAGGACCCTAGCTCTCTTTCAGGCACACCGGTTGCCTGACACCTTCCTCCTGCAACAGGGGCGATCAGGAATGCATCTCAGAGGCGTCCCAGGACCCAGTGCCCTTTCCTCAGTAGGGGCTCCGCTGACAGATTTCTGTCCCCTGTGTGCCTCTCTTGAAGAAACCAGGCAAAGCCTACGGTGAAACAGAGGTACAGAGAAGAAGACCCGATTGAGGCAGAGGCATTCCACTGGGGCTTCTTAGGACCGCAGCCTAGCCTGGGAGACGCAGATTCAGGAGGCACTTGAATGATGTTCTGCTGCACTACAAAACGGAGGAAGGTTCTGAAGGCAAAACCTCCCAGGCCATAGTTAGTTCCATGAGTTGTGCGTCAAGAATTCGGATTGGAACTGCTCCAAAGTAAGGGTGCTTGTGAAGCAAGGCTTGGTTGGGGTCCAAAATGACTACAGAGGTGCAAGAGGGGAACTTTTGAGACCACACTTGTGGCAGCTAGCAGATGTTAGAGAAGCTAGAAGAGACAGGCTTCTAACAGTGTAGTAAGAGCCAGGTGTGTTGGCAGGTATGCCTGTCCGAGTTTGATTCTGGGCAAGGCGCCCTGTGTGTGTGTGTGTGTGTGTGTGTGTGTGTGTGTGTGTGTCTGTCTGTCTGTCTGTCTGTCTCTGTGTCTGTGTGTCGGTGTGTGTCTTAGGGCAAAGGGCCAGGAGAACTTGGGGGTGGGGTACCTGGGGTCTGGACCTTGACGGCAGCTGTGTTTGAGTCCCAACCCAGGCACATACCCCGGTGGGCATGGGTGGGGTGAGGGAGGGAGGCGGGCACTCACTGCAAATCTCCGTGTCAGTCCATTGCCACCCCCATCGTGGTGATCATCACGACAGGGCTCTAGCTCTTCTCAAAAGAACCACAGTGGAACGACAGCCATTTTTTCCAGGCCCCAGTGATTTTCATTCTCCGTTTTTTCAAAGGCTTTCTCGTTCCGCGCCCTCCAGCGCTCAAGGTTCTGGTGGTGGCAGCAACCCAGTTCCAGGCGAGTCTGCCAAAACTCATCAGAAAACAAAGGGGAGTGTGGTGCATTTCCTGGGATGCAGATCATGCTGAAAGAAATAGGAACAGACGTTCCATCCTAGGTGAAAGACACAGAAGGGAAATGCCCAGTCCGGACCGGGAATGGAAGGTCCTTGATGAGGTGAAAAACAGAACAAAGCAAAGCAATGGAAATAGGGGATGGCCAAGACTTCCCAAGAACAGAAGCACTGACCGGAGCCAAAAGGGGTTTAAGAAGGAAAAGCGAACCCAGTGCCATGGAACGCGTGTACTGCAGAGGAGGAGGAGGAGAGAATCATGGAGAAGACGGAAGAGCACACACAAGCACAGAGAAGAGAGAGAGCGAGTCAGACAGGTGTGGAATCGGGATGCGGCCAGGAAGGAGGGAGGCAGAGGGTGCACCTCTGAGGCGGTGTTTGGAGATTTCAGGGCTGATAATGACCCCAAGCCGTGCTTTGGACCACAGGGAGAACCCCCAGGGGGGGTCACGATGAAGAAGTTCCTATCCAGGACCACAGGAGGAGATGTGCTGAGCCCCAACCCATGCTCTCAGAAGCTTGCAGTCAGGGTGAGCCGACCCCAAACACCCAGAGAGAGCACTTTCCAACAGCAGAGGATAGCCCCACCGCCCCCATCCCATCCCGGGGTCCCTACATCCCAGCAAGAAGACTGGAAGCTAGCAAATGAAGTGCTGGTAGGCCAAAACACACAGCTCAACTGGAAGTGGATCGGTGGTGGTGAATTTTCCAGAAGGTTGTAGTCGAGTGGATCATGCCTTGCCCAAGGGACTTTCCTCTTCCAGATCATGGCGCTGTGGTCGGGTTAGGTGAGTTGAGCGCTGGGGGAAAGGGGCTCGGGTGGGGGTGGGATTTGGGGCATTCGCATCATGAGCATGACTTTCGGCATCTTTCCTGCAAGTGTATCATGAGTTCCTCATAGAGATTCCTTGTGTTTTTGGGTGTGGAAGGGTGCCTCTCAGGATGCAGAGGGGCTTCCTTCCACGTGCTGTTCCCAGGACATGGCAAGTCAGGCACATTTGAAGAAAAGCCAGGAAAAGCGATAAGGAAGGAAACAAGAATCCCACTGAGCCACACAGCCAGACAGAGCCACGGAGCCACCTTGTCACGGAGGGGGTGGGGTGGGGTGGGGTGGTGGTGAGTGGGGGGGAAATGGGGACTGCAGGGAGTCCCGGGCTCCTCAGACAAGCCCCATCCCTCCACGGGCACGGCAGTTCCTTGGGCCTGGGCTCAGGCTCGGGCTCTGGCTCGGGCTCTGGCTCTGGCTCTGGCTCTGGCTCTGGCTCTGGCTCTGGCTCTGGCTGCAGGCGCTGAAGCCCACGAGGGAGCAAAGCCCCCCAGAAGCCCACAGTCAGTCCCCTGTCCAGCTCACAGGGCAGCCCCCCTTCCGGGACAGTCCCAGGCACACACTGAGGATTGACCTGAGCAAGGGATACCACCACTAGGCTCCTGATCCTGCTTGGTCAGCCTGGCCCGGCCTGGCCTTATTCCACTCTGCACTCCGCAACTATCCATTTATGTAGCCTTCCTTCTTCCTTCCTCCCTCCCTTTCTTCCTCCCTCCCTTCCTTGCGTCCTTCCATCCGCTCATTTATCCTTGCTTCCATCCATGTGCTGGACGCACTGGAGGATGGGGGCCCGGGCTTCTTCCAAAGGCACGGGGGCCGCCGGCGGCGCCTGCCCCTAGCCCGGCCAGCCGCCAGAGGGCGCGCCCGCGTCACGGAGAGCCCCGCCCCCGTTTGCTGAGTAACCCGCCAGGGCAACAAACGGGAAACCCGGGGCAACCAAGGCGATTGTCCGCGCCCGCCTGGTCGGAGGGCAGGCTTCCACCAGTAGAAGGCTGGCTGTCAGAGCCCAGGGAGGGGAGAGAGGAGGACGGAGGGCAGCGAGGGATGTAGGGAGGGTGCGCCAGCCCTCCGGTCCCCAGGTTCTGGACATCCTAGATCTCTGGGTCTGTGCCACCGTCTCCGCCAGTGGCTGCCGAAGCTGGTGGCCAGACCAAGGCACGCCGGGTACCTCTGTGGATCCAAA
The DNA here is from genome assembly GCF_028564815.1 of Eubalaena glacialis. Classification (NCBI taxonomy): domain Eukaryota; kingdom Metazoa; phylum Chordata; class Mammalia; order Artiodactyla; family Balaenidae; genus Eubalaena; species Eubalaena glacialis. Next base: position 55,161,683 of record NC_083733.1, on the reverse strand, counting down.
TCTGGATCGGCATGGGTGGGAATGGTGTCAAATGGGAGGAGGGTGTGGGATGCCATCTGGTGAGGCGGGGGCGAGGAACATCGCAGAGTCCCGGCTCGAACTGTGAACTGTGGTCGTGTCACCAGAAAATCCACTGACCCCGAAAGTGGTAGCTCCCCTAGACGTGGGCAGAGGAGGCCCATGCCCTGGTGCCACACTGGTTTCGGGTGGCGGGTGAGACGGGGGTCCCTGCCTCTGCCTCTCCCAGTGCCTCGCAGGGATGTGATTGCAAGGCCCTACTCCGCGCAGTTCTTCCCAACTAGCCCCCAACTTCTCCCCCCACCCCTCACCCGCCCCCCCTCCCACTCCATCCTGCTTGGTAAGCCTGGGCTGGCCCGGGCCGGCCTTTCCTCCACTCTTGGGAGCCCCAACAATCCGTCCATCTACTCATCCGTCAGTCCTTCTTGCTTTTTGAACCATACATCCATCTGATGAGGATAGTCATCAACAAAGAATCCATAATAGGAAAAGAAAAGAGTTATTGGAGCCAAACGGAGGACTCGAGCGCGGGAGACAGCCTCTCACAGGGCTCGGAGGAACTGCTCTGGAGAAGCATGACTTTCAGCCTAGTTTTATATGTGAGGGCAGAGAACCTCTATCGCGTCAGGGGTCCATTCCTTGTCTTCTTGTTTCCAAAAGAGACAGATGAGCACATAGACCGCGAATCAGCATGGCCTTGGCGCCTGCCAAAGGAGCCTTCTCATCGGACGACTAGTAGCACTGGCGTCCAGGTAAGGGAGGCATTTTATGTGTATCTTGAAAAAGGACGTCTTTATTTCTGGACAGTGCACGCTTTTCTGTAACGATGAAAGCACATGTACAATGTATGTTTAAGAGGCCACAAAACAGGCTGTTGTAGTTAGCATAGAAATCATGTGAGAGCCAGCATGACTTCCCTGTACCCCAACATGGGAACACTGCTTTCATCCCATCCATCCGTCCTTCCGTGCATGCATCCATCCATCCATCCATCCATCCACTGGACCACTGGAAGTCACAGGCCCCAGGCCCTTCAGAGAGCACCGGACACAGCTTTCACCTGTACCTGCCAAGCGACAAAGGGCGCTCCGGATCCCTAGAGCCTAACAGACCCAACCCTTAGCAAACCTGCTAGTCATTGTGAGGTCAGCCTCCCACTCCACCCCCCCAACCCCACCCCCAGCCCGTGCCCCGCGCGCTCACGCTCACGCAGTTGGAGGGCTGGCTTCAACTCCGGTGAGTGAGCTGGGTAGGGACGGGGAAGGAGAGAGAGAACAGAGGGAGATGGCGGGAAGTACGGAGGGTGCGCCAGCCTTCCTCTTCTCACGTTACTGACGTCCCGGATCTCAGAGTCTGTGTCTGTCGACATCTTCGAACCACTGCCCCCACACTGATGGCTGGAACTGGTGGCGAGACGCCAAGTGGACCCAAATCCGGATCTAGGTGGGAGGTGATGGAGTCCACTGTATGGAGAAAGGGGGCGTGGTTTGGAATCTGGTGCCTGGTGAGGCGGCGAGCGGCATGAAGGTCCCCATGTCCCCGCTCAAAATGACGGTCACGTCGCCGAGAAACCCACTGACCCGGAGAGAGAGCGGTACCTCCCCTAGACATGGGCAGAGGCCGCCCGTGCCCTGGCGTCACACTGGGCGGGTTCTCTGCCGCTTCCATTGCTTTGCAGGAAACTGTGGAAAACCGCTTCTTTCCGCCATTCTTCCACGCTAGGCTCGCAACCTCTCCCCGCCTCCTTCTCCCCTCCCCTCCCCGCCCTTCACCGCCCCTACCCTCCCCTCCCCTCCGCTTGCCGCCCCTCGGCAGGGCTTTCCTCCACTCTGCGGGGCCCCAACAGTCCGTCCGTATATTCCTCCAACCTTCCATCGAGCCGTGGATCCGCCCACCCTTCCTTCCGTCTGTCGGTCTGCCGGACCACTGGAAGACCTAGGCCCCAGGCCCTTCCTAGAGCACCGGACACGGCCCGCGCCTGCGCCCGCCCGCCCGCCAGCCCGCCAGCCCGGCAGCCAGCCAGCCAGCCAACGTGTCGCCCACCCCTCAGAGACAAGTCGCTTAGCAACCGTGCCCGAGGCGCAGCCAGGCCTCGCGGCCTGGTCGCCTGCGCATGCGCGCCTGGAGGACCGGCTACAGCTCCACCAGCCAGAAGGACGACAGGAGGGCCGAGCGGCCACGGTGAGAGGCGGCCTTCCCGAGCTGGTCGTATGGACGCCTCCCCTTAGGTCCCAGCCCAACCGAAGCTCCCGGCCTCAGCGGGGAAGTTTCTTTCCCTGTTGGATTCCCACTGCCATCAAGGAAACGCAGGCTGAGATACTAACAGCACACGCCCGAGTCGAGGGCTTGGCTCACCAATCAACTTCTCCTCTGGGGGCTCACAAGGCAGGAAGTTTAAAGGTAGGGTTCGTTCGTGAGGCGGAGGCATGGGTATTGGTTTTCTGGGAAGAGGCGGGGTTCTTCTCCCTGGAACCGTGGTCCCATCTTCTTCTTTTCCTTCCTTCCCTGTGGTCAGGTGTTTCCCATCAGGCTAACTGGAGTCCAGTGAGCGTATAATGAGGCTCGGGTTCAGGAGAGGTCAAGAGGGTGATTTCATCAATTCCAGTCACATGTTGATATTTCTCTTGGGTTCTCTCCTTCTGAGGTTTGGTTCTGCAACTGAAGGCTGGGGCAGGTGGTTTCCCTTGGAGGGACGGGCCGGGGTATTGTTCTGGGGCAACCACCTGGGGGACAGTAGGGAGGGTGCGCCAGCACCCTCTTTCCTTAGGTTACCCACAGCCCAGATATCTGGGCCTATGTCGCGTTCTCGGCAGCAGCAGCTGGACCTGGTGGTGAGGCGCAGATAGATACAGCGGGGACGTCTGTGGACCCAGATCTGGTTCGGGGTGAGTGGAAATTGCAGCCAGTGAGAGAGGGGTGCAGAGTGAAATGCGGCGAGGTGGGGCGCGATGAAGATCCCCGAGTCCCGCTCCAAGGGATGGTCTGTTGCCAAAAATCCACTGGCCCCTGAGGGTGGTCCCTCCCTTAGACTTGGGCAGAGGAGGCCCATGCCCTGGGCCTGCACTAGGCGGGGCCCCTGCCTCTTCCAGGGCTCTCCAGGAATGTGTCGGAAGCCCCTTCTCCCTGCCGTTTCCGCTCCCCAGCACCCCTAACCCATCTCTTCCACACACACACCCCACCACCACGACCACCACCACCACCACCCCCCCCCAAACCACCACCCTCCCTCAAGTACCTGGGCTAGGCTGAGGAGGGTGCTCCCTCCCCAAGGACCCTAGCTCTCTTTCAGGCACACCGGTTGCCTGACACCTTCCTCCTGCAACAGGGGCGATCAGGAATGCATCTCAGAGGCGTCCCAGGACCCAGTGCCCTTTCCTCAGTAGGGGCTCCGCTGACAGATTTCTGTCCCCTGTGTGCCTCTCTTGAAGAAACCAGGCAAAGCCTACGGTGAAACAGAGGTACAGAGAAGAAGACCCGATTGAGGCAGAGGCATTCCACTGGGGCTTCTTAGGACCGCAGCCTAGCCTGGGAGACGCAGATTCAGGAGGCACTTGAATGATGTTCTGCTGCACTACAAAACGGAGGAAGGTTCTGAAGGCAAAACCTCCCAGGCCATAGTTAGTTCCATGAGTTGTGCGTCAAGAATTCGGATTGGAACTGCTCCAAAGTAAGGGTGCTTGTGAAGCAAGGCTTGGTTGGGGTCCAAAATGACTACAGAGGTGCAAGAGGGGAACTTTTGAGACCACACTTGTGGCAGCTAGCAGATGTTAGAGAAGCTAGAAGAGACAGGCTTCTAACAGTGTAGTAAGAGCCAGGTGTGTTGGCAGGTATGCCTGTCCGAGTTTGATTCTGGGCAAGGCGCCCTGTGTGTGTGTGTGTGTGTGTGTGTGTGTGTGTGTGTGTGTGTGTGTGTGTGTCTGTCTGTCTGTCTCTGTGTCTGTGTGTCGGTGTGTGTCTTAGGGCAAAGGGCCAGGAGAACTTGGGGGTGGGGTACCTGGGGTCTGGACCTTGACGGCAGCTGTGTTTGAGTCCCAACCCAGGCACATACCCCGGTGGGCATGGGTGGGGTGAGGGAGGGAGGCGGGCACTCACTGCAAATCTCCGTGTCAGTCCATTGCCACCCCCATCGTGGTGATCATCACGACAGGGCTCTAGCTCTTCTCAAAAGAACCACAGTGGAACGACAGCCATTTTTTCCAGGCCCCAGTGATTTTCATTCTCCGTTTTTTCAAAGGCTTTCTCGTTCCGCGCCCTCCAGCGCTCAAGGTTCTGGTGGTGGCAGCAACCCAGTTCCAGGCGAGTCTGCCAAAACTCATCAGAAAACAAAGGGGAGTGTGGTGCATTTCCTGGGATGCAGATCATGCTGAAAGAAATAGGAACAGACGTTCCATCCTAGGTGAAAGACACAGAAGGGAAATGCCCAGTCCGGACCGGGAATGGAAGGTCCTTGATGAGGTGAAAAACAGAACAAAGCAAAGCAATGGAAATAGGGGATGGCCAAGACTTCCCAAGAACAGAAGCACTGACCGGAGCCAAAAGGGGTTTAAGAAGGAAAAGCGAACCCAGTGCCATGGAACGCGTGTACTGCAGAGGAGGAGGAGGAGAGAATCATGGAGAAGACGGAAGAACACACACAAGCACAGAGAAGAGAGAGAGCGAGTCAGACAGGTGTGGAATCGGGATGCGGCCAGGAAGGAGGGAGGCAGAGGGTGCACCTCTGAGGCGGTGTTTGGAGATTTCAGGGCTGATAATGACCCCAAGCCGTGCTTTGGACCACAGGGAGAACCCCCAGGGGGGGTCACGATGAAGAAGTTCCTATCCAGGACCACAGGAGGAGATGTGCTGAGCCCCAACCCATGCTCTCAGAAGCTTGCAGTCAGGGTGAGCCGACCCCAAACACCCAGAGAGAGCACTTTCCAACAGCAGAGGATAGCCCCACCGCCCCCATCCCATCCCGGGGTCCCTACATCCCAGCAAGAAGACTGGAAGCTAGCAAATGAAGTGCTGGTAGGCCAAAACACACAGCTCAACTGGAAGTGGATCGGTGGTGGTGAATTTTCCAGAAGGTTGTAGTCGAGTGGATCATGCCTTGCCCAAGGGACTTTCCTCTTCCAGATCATGGCGCTGTGGTCGGGTTAGGTGAGTTGAGCGCTGGGGGAAAGGGGCTCGGGTGGGGGTGGGATTTGGGGCATTCGCATCATGAGCATGACTTTCGGCATCTTTCCTGCAAGTGTATCATGAGTTCCTCATAGAGATTCCTTGTGTTTTTGGGTGTGGAAGGGTGCCTCTCAGGATGCAGAGGGGCTTCCTTCCACGTGCTGTTCCCAGGACATGGCAAGTCAGGCACATTTGAAGAAAAGCCAGGAAAAGCGATAAGGAAGGAAACAAGAATCCCACTGAGCCACACAGCCAGACAGAGCCACGGAGCCACCTTGTCACGGAGGGGGTGGGGTGGGGTGGGGTGGTGGTGAGTGGGGGGGAAATGGGGACTGCAGGGAGTCCCGGGCTCCTCAGACAAGCCCCATCCCTCCACGGGCACGGCAGTTCCTTGGGCCTGGGCTCAGGCTCGGGCTCTGGCTCGGGCTCTGGCTCGGGCTCTGGCTCTGGCTCTGGCTCTGGCTCTGGCTCTGGCTGCAGGCGCTGAAGCCCACGAGGGAGCAAAGCCCCCCAGAAGCCCACAGTCAGTCCCCTGTCCAGCTCACAGGGCAGTCCCCCTTCCGGGACAGTCCCAGGCACACACTGAGGATTGACCTGAGCAAGGGATACCACCACTAGGCTCCTGATCCTGCTTGGTCAGCCTGGCCCGGCCTGGCCTTATTCCACTCTGCACTCCGCAACTATCCATTTATGTAGCCTTCCTTCTTCCTTCCTCCCTCCCTTTCTTCCTCCCTCCCTTCCTTGCGTCCTTCCATCCGCTCATTTATCCTTGCTTCCATCCATGTGCTGGACGCACTGGAGGATGGGGGCCCGGGCTTCTTCCAAAGGCACGGGGGCCGCCGGCGGCGCCTGCCCCTAGCCCGGCCAGCCGCCAGAGGGCGCGCCCGCGTCACGGAGAGCCCCGCCCCCGTTTGCTGAGTAACCCGCCAGGGCAACAAACGGGAAACCCGGGGCAACCAAGGCGATTGTCCGCGCCCGCCTGGTCGGAGGGCAGGCTTCCACCAGTAGAAGGCTGGCTGTCAGAGCCCAGGGAGGGGAGAGAGGAGGACGGAGGGCAGCGAGGGATGTAGGGAGGGTGCGCCAGCCCTCCGGTCCCCAGGTTCTGGACATCCTAGATCTCTGGGTCTGTGCCACCGTCTCCGCCAGTGGCTGCCGAAGCTGGTGGCCAGACCAAGGCACGCCGGGTACCTCTGTGGATCCAAATCTGGATCGGCATGGGTGGGAATGGTGTCAAATGGGAGGAGGGTGTGGGATGCCATCTGGTGAGGCGGGGGCGAGGAACATCGCAGAGTCCCGGCTCGAACTGTGAACTGTGGTCGTGTCACCAGAAAATCCACTGACCCCGAAAGTGGTAGCTCCCCTAGACGTGGGCAGAGGAGGCCCATGCCCTGGTGCCACACTGGTTTCGGGTGGCGGGTGAGACGGGGGTCCCTGCCTCTGCCTCTCCCAGTGCCTCGCAGGGATGTGATTGCAAGGCCCTACTCCGCGCAGTTCTTCCCAACTAGCCCCCAACTTCTCCCCCCACCCCTCACCCGCCCCCCCTCCCACTCCATCCTGCTTGGTAAGCCTGGGCTGGCCCGGGCCGGCCTTTCCTCCACTCTTGGGAGCCCCAACAATCCGTCCATCTACTCATCCGTCAGTCCTTCTTGCTTTTTGAACCATACATCCATCTGATGAGGATAGTCATCAACAAAGAATCCATAATAGGAAAAGAAAAGAGTTATTGGAGCCAAACGGAGGACTCGAGCGCGGGAGACAGCCTCTCACAGGGCTCGGAGGAACTGCTCTGGAGAAGCATGACTTTCAGCCTAGTTTTATATGTGAGGGCAGAGAACCTCTATCGCGTCAGGGGTCCATTCCTTGTCTTCTTGTTTCCAAAAGAGACAGATGAGCACATAGACCGCGAATCAGCATGGCCTTGGCGCCTGCCAAAGGAGCCTTCTCATCGGACGACTAGTAGCACTGGCGTCCAGGTAAGGGAGGCATTTTATGTGTATCTTGAAAAAGGACGTCTTTATTTCTGGACAGTGCACGCTTTTCTGTAACGATGAAAGCACATGTACAATGTATGTTTAAGAGGCCACAAAACAGGCTGTTGCAGTTAGCATAGAAATCATGTGAGAGCCAGCATGACTTCCCTGTACCCCAACATGGGAACACTGCTTTCATCCCATCCATCCGTCCTTCCGTGCATGCATCCATCCATCCATCCATCCATCCATCCACTGGACCACTGGAAGTCACAGGCCCCAGGCCCTTCAGAGAGCACCGGACACAGCTTTCACCTGTACCTGCCAAGCGACAAAGGGCGCTCCGGATCCCTAGAGCCTAACAGACCCAACCCTTAGCAAACCTGCTAGTCATTGTGAGGTCAGCCTCCCACTCCACCCCCCCAACCCCACCCCCAGCCCGTGCCCCGCGCGCTCACGCTCACGCAGTTGGAGGGCTGGCTTCAACTCCGGTGAGTGAGCTGGGTAGGGACGGGGAAGGAGAGAGAGAACAGAGGGAGATGGCGGGAAGTACGGAGGGTGCGCCAGCCTTCCTCTCCTCACGTTACTGACGTCCCGGATCTCAGAGTCTGTGTCTGTCGACATCTTCGAACCACTGCCCCCACACTGATGGCTGGAACTGGTGGCGAGACGCCAAGTGGACCCAAATCCGGATCTAGGTGGGAGGTGATGGAGTCCACTGTATGGAGAAAGGGGGCGTGGTTTGGAATCTGGTGCCTGGTGAGGCGGCGAGCGGCATGAAGGTCCCCATGTCCCCGCTCAAAATGACGGTCACGTCGCCGAGAAATCCACTGACCCGGAGAGAGAGCGGTACCTCCCCTAGACATGGGCAGAGGCCGCCCGTGCCCTGGCGTCACACTGGGCGGGTTCTCTGCCGCTTCCATTGCTTTGCAGGAAACTGTGGAAAACCGCTTCTTTCCGCCATTCTTCCACGCTAGGCTCGCAACCTCTCCCCGCCTCCTTCTCCCCTCCCCTCCCCGCCCTTCACCGCCCCTACCCTCCCCTCCCCTCCGCTTGCCGCCCCTCGGCAGGGCTTTCCTCCACTCTGCGGGGCCCCAACAGTCCGTCCGTATATTCCTCCAACCTTCCATCGAGCCGTGGATCCGCCCACCCTTCCTTCCGTCTGTCGGTCTGCCGGACCACTGGAAGACCTAGGCCCCAGGCCCTTCCTAGAGCACCGGACACGGCCCGCGCCTGCGCCCGCCCGCCAGCCCGCCAGCCAGCCAGCCAGCCAACGTGTCGCCCACCCCTCAGAGACAAGTCGCTTAGCAACCGTGCCCGAGGCGCAGCCAGGCCTCGCGGCCTGGTCGCCTGCGCATGCGCGCCTGGAGGACCGGCTTCAGCTCCACCAGCCAGAAGGACGACAGGAGGGCCGAGCGGCCACGGTGAGAGGCGGCCTTCCCGAGTTGGTCGTATGGACGCCTCCCCTTAGGTCCCAGCCCAACCGAAGCTCCCGGCCTCAGCGGGGAAGTTTCTTTCCCTGTTGGATTCCCACTGCCATCAAGGAAACGCAGGCTGAGATACTAACAGCACACGCCCGAGTCGAGGGCTTGGCTCACCAATCAACTTCTCCTCTGGGGGCTCACAAGGCAGGAAGTTTAAAGGTAGGGTTCGTTCGTGAGGCGGAGGCATGGGTATTGGTTTTCTGGGAAGAGGCGGGGTTCTTCTCCCTGGAACCGTGGTCCCATCTTCTTCTTTTCCTTCCTTCCCTGTGGTCAGGTGTTTCCCATCAGGCTAACTGGAGTCCAGTGAGCGTATAATGAGGCTCGGGTTCAGGAGAGGTCAAGAGGGTGATTTCATCAATTCCAGTCACATGTTGATATTTCTCTTGGGTTCTCTCCTTCTGAGGTTTGGTTCTGCAACTGAAGGCTGGGGCAGGTGGTTTCCCTTGGAGGGACGGGCCGGGGTATTGTTCTGGGGCAACCACCTGGGGGACAGTAGGGAGGGTGCGCCAGCACCCTCTTTCCTTAGGTTACCCACAGCCCAGATATCTGGGCCTATGTCGCGTTCTCGGCAGCAGCAGCTGGACCTGGTGGTGAGGCGCAGATAGATACAGCGGGGACGTCTGTGGACCCAGATCTGGTTCGGGGTGAGTGGAAATTGCAGCCAGTGAGAGAGGGGTGCAGAGTGAAATGCGGCGAGGTGGGGCGCGATGAAGATCCCCGAGTCCCGCTCCAAGGGATGGTCTGTTGCCAAAAATCCACTGGCCCCTGAGGGTGGTCCCTCCCTTAGACTTGGGCAGAGGAGGCCCATGCCCTGGGCCTGCACTAGGCGGGGCCCCTGCCTCTTCCAGGGCTCTCCAGGAATGTGTCGGAAGCCCCTTCTCCCTGCCGTTTCCGCTCCCCAGCACCCCTAACCCATCTCTTCCACACACACACCCCACCACCACGACCACCACCACCACCACCCCCCCCCAAACCACCACCCTCCCTCAAGTACCTGGGCTAGGCTGAGGAGGGTGCTCCCTCCCCAAGGACCCTAGCTCTCTTTCAGGCACACCGGTTGCCTGACACCTTCCTCCTGCAACAGGGGCGATCAGGAATGCATCTCAGAGGCGTCCCAGGACCCAGTGCCCTTTCCTCAGTAGGGGCTCCGCTGACAGATTTCTGTCCCCTGTGTGCCTCTCTTGAAGAAACCAGGCAAAGCCTACGGTGAAACAGAGGTACAGAGAAGAAGACCCGATTGAGGCAGAGGCATTCCACTGGGGCTTCTTAGGACCGCAGCCTAGCCTGGGAGACGCAGATTCAGGAGGCACTTGAATGATGTTCTGCTGCACTACAAAACGGAGGAAGGTTCTGAAGGCAAAACCTCCCAGGCCATAGTTAGTTCCATGAGTTGTGCGTCAAGAATTCGGATTGGAACTGCTCCAAAGTAAGGGTGCTTGTGAAGCAAGGCTTGGTTGGGGTCCAAAATGACTACAGAGGTGCAAGAGGGGAACTTTTGAGACCACACTTGTGGCAGCTAGCAGATGTTAGAGAAGCTAGAAGAGACAGGCTTCTAACAGTGTAGTAAGAGCCAGGTGTGTTGGCAGGTATGCCTGTCCGAGTTTGATTCTGGGCAAGGCGCCCTGTGTGTGTGTGTGTGTGTGTGTGTGTGTGTGTGTGTGTGTGTGTCTGTCTGTCTGTCTCTGTGTCTGTGTGTCGGTGTGTGTCTTAGGGCAAAGGGCCAGGAGAACTTGGGGGTGGGGTACCTGGGGTCTGGACCTTGACGGCAGCTGTGTTTGAGTCCCAACCCAGGCACATACCCCGGTGGGCATGGGTGGGGTGAGGGAGGGAGGCGGGCACTCACTGCAAATCTCCGTGTCAGTCCATTGCCACCCCCATCGTGGTGATCATCACGACAGGGCTCTAGCTCTTCTCAAAAGAACCACAGTGGAACGACAGCCATTTTTTCCAGGCCCCAGTGATTTTCATTCTCCGTTTTTTCAAAGGCTTTCTCGTTCCGCGCCCTCCAGCGCTCAAGGTTCTGGTGGTGGCAGCAACCCAGTTCCAGGCGAGTCTGCCAAAACTCATCAGAAAACAAAGGGGAGTGTGGTGCATTTCCTGGGATGCAGATCATGCTGAAAGAAATAGGAACAGACGTTCCATCCTAGGTGAAAGACACAGAAGGGAAATGCCCAGTCCGGACCGGGAATGGAAGGTCCTTGATGAGGTGAAAAACAGAACAAAGCAAAGCAATGGAAATAGGGGATGGCCAAGACTTCCCAAGAACAGAAGCACTGACCGGAGCCAAAAGGGGTTTAAGAAGGAAAAGCGAACCCAGTGCCATGGAACGCGTGTACTGCAGAGGAGGAGGAGGAGAGAATCATGGAGAAGACGGAAGAGCACACACAAGCACAGAGAAGAGAGAGAGCGAGTCAGACAGGTGTGGAATCGGGATGCGGCCAGGAAGGAGGGAGGCAGAGGGTGCACCTCTGAGGCGGTGTTTGGAGATTTCAGGGCTGATAATGACCCCAAGCCGTGCTTTGGACCACAGGGAGAACCCCCAGGGGGGGTCACGATGAAGAAGTTCCTATCCAGGACCACAGGAGGAGATGTGCTGAGCCCCAACCCATGCTCTCAGAAGCTTGCAGTCAGGGTGAGCCGACCCCAAACACCCAGAGAGAGCACTTTCCAACAGCAGAGGATAGCCCCACCGCCCCCATCCCATCCCGGGGTCCCTACATCCCAGCAAGAAGACTGGAAGCTAGCAAATGAAGTGCTGGTAGGCCAAAACACACAGCTCAACTGGAAGTGGATCGGTGGTGGTGAATTTTCCAGAAGGTTGTAGTCGAGTGGATCATGCCTTGCCCAAGGGACTTTCCTCTTCCAGATCATGGCGCTGTGGTCGGGTTAGGTGAGTTGAGCGCTGGGGGAAAGGGGCTCGGGTGGGGGTGGGATTTGGGGCATTCGCATCATGAGCATGACTTTCGGCATCTTTCCTGCAAGTGTATCATGAGTTCCTCATAGAGATTCCTTGTGTTTTTGGGTGTGGAAGGGTGCCTCTCAGGATGCAGAGGGGCTTCCTTCCACGTGCTGTTCCCAGGACATGGCAAGTCAGGCACATTTGAAGAAAAGCCAGGAAAAGCGATAAGGAAGGAAACAAGAATCCCACTGAGCCACACAGCCAGACAGAGCCACGGAGCCACCTTGTCACGGAGGGGGTGGGGTGGGGTGGGGTGGTGGTGAGTGGGGGGGAAATGGGGACTGCAGGGAGTCCCGGGCTCCTCAGACAAGCCCCATCCCTCCACGGGCACGGCAGTTCCTTGGGCCTGGGCTCAGGCTCGGGCTCTGGCTCGGGCTCTGGCTCTGGCTCTGGCTCTGGCTCTGGCTCTGGCTCTGGCTCTGGCTGCAGGCGCTGAAGCCCACGAGGGAGCAAAGCCCCCCAGAAGCCCACAGTCAGTCCCCTGTCCAGCTCACAGGGCAGTCCCCCTTCCGGGACAGTCCCAGGCACACACTGAGGATTGACCTGAGCAAGGGATACCACCACTAGGCTCCTGATCCTGCTTGGTCAGCCTGGCCCGGCCTGGCCTTATTCCACTCTGCACTCCGCAACTATCCATTTATGTAGCCTTCCTTCTTCCTTCCTCCCTCCCTTTCTTCCTCCCTCCCTTCCTTGCGTCCTTCCATCCGCTCATTTATCCTTGCTTCCATCCATGTGCTGGACGCACTGGAGGATGGGGGCCCGGGCTTCTTCCAAAGGCACGGGGGCCGCCGGCGGCGCCTGCCCCTAGCCCGGCCAGCCGCCAGAGGGCGCGCCCGCGTCACGGAGAGCCCCGCCCCCGTTTGCTGAGTAACCCGCCAGGGCAACAAACGGGAAACCCGGGGCAACCAAGGCGATTGTCCGCGCCCGCCTGGTCGGAGGGCAGGCTTCCACCAGTAGAAGGCTGGCTGTCAGAGCCCAGGGAGGGGAGAGAGGAGGACGGAGGGCAGCGAGGGATGTAGGGAGGGTGCGCCAGCCCTCCGGTCCCCAGGTTCTGGACATCCTAGATCTCTGGGTCTGTGCCACCGTCTCCGCCAGTGGCTGCCGAAGCTGGTGGCCAGACCAAGGCACGCCGGGTACCTCTGTGGATCCAAATCTGGATCGGCATGGGTGGGAATGGTGTCAAATGGGAGGAGGGTGTGGGATGCCATCTGGTGAGGCGGGGGCGAGGAACATCGCAGAGTCCCGGCTCGAACTGTGAACTGTGGTCGTGTCACCAGAAAATCCACTGACCCCGAAAGTGGTAGCTCCCCTAGACGTGGGCAGAGGAGGCCCATGCCCTGGTGCCACACTGGTTTCGGGTGGCGGGTGAGACGGGGGTCCCTGCCTCTGCCTCTCCCAGTGCCTCGCAGGGATGTGATTGCAAGGCCCTACTCCGCGCAGTTCTTCCCAACTAGCCCCCAACTTCTCCCCCCACCCCTCACCCGCCCCCCCTCCCACTCCATCCTGCTTGGTAAGCCTGGGCTGGCCCGGGCCGGCCTTTCCTCCACTCTTGGGAGCCCCAACAATCCGTCCATCTACTCATCCGTCAGTCCTTCTTGCTTTTTGAACCATACATCCATCTGATGAGGATAGTCATCAACAAAGAATCCATAATAGGAAAAGAAAAGAGTTATTGGAGCCAAACGGAGGACTCGAGCGCGGGAGACAGCCTCTCACAGGGCTCGGAGGAACTGCTCTGGAGAAGCATGACTTTCAGCCTAGTTTTATATGTGAGGGCAGAGAACCTCTATCGCGTCAGGGGTCCATTCCTTGTCTTCTTGTTTCCAAAAGAGACAGATGAGCACATAGACCGCGAATCAGCATGGCCTTGGCGCCTGCCAAAGGAGCCTTCTCATCGGACGACTAGTAGCACTGGCGTCCAGGTAAGGGAGGCATTTTATGTGTATCTTGAAAAAGGACGTCTTTATTTCTGGACAGTGCACGCTTTTCTGTAACGATGAAAGCACATGTACAATGTATGTTTAAGAGGCCACAAAACAGGCTGTTGCAGTTAGCATAGAAATCATGTGAGAGCCAGCATGACTTCCCTGTACCCCAACATGGGAACACTGCTTTCATCCCATCCATCCGTCCTTCCGTGCATGCATGCATCCATCCATCCATCCATCCATCCACTGGACCACTGGAAGTCACAGGCCCCAGGCCCTTCAGAGAGCACCGGACACAGCTTTCACCTGTACCTGCCAAGCGACAAAGGGCGCTCCGGATCCCTAGAGCCTAACAGACCCAACCCTTAGCAAACCTGCTAGTCATTGTGAGGTCAGCCTCCCACTCCACCCCCCCAACCCCACCCCCAGCCCGTGCCCCGCGCGCTCACGCTCACGCAGTTGGAGGGCTGGCTTCAACTCCGGTGAGTGAGCTGGGTAGGGACGGGGAAGGAGAGAGAGAACAGAGGGAGATGGCGGGAAGTACGGAGGGTGCGCCAGCCTTCCTCTCCTCACGTTACTGACGTCCCGGATCTCAGAGTCTGTGTCTGTCGACATCTTCGAACCACTGCCCCCACACTGATGGCTGGAACTGGTGGCGAGACGCCAAGTGGACCCAAATCCGGATCTAGGTGGGAGGTGATGGAGTCCACTGTATGGAGAAAGGGGGCGTGGTTTGGAATCTGGTGCCTGGTGAGGCGGCGAGCGGCATGAAGGTCCCCATGTCCCCGCTCAAAATGACGGTCACGTCGCCGAGAAACCCACTGACCCGGAGAGAGAGCGGTACCTCCCCTAGACATGGGCAGAGGCCGCCCGTGCCCTGGCGTCACACTGGGCGGGTTCTCTGCCGCTTCCATTGCTTTGCAGGAAACTGTGGAAAACCGCTTCTTTCCGCCATTCTTCCACGCTAGGCTCGCAACCTCTCCCCGCCTCCTTCTCCCCTCCCCTCCCCGCCCTTCACCGCCCCTACCCTCCCCTCCCCTCCGCTTGCCGCCCCTCGGCAGGGCTTTCCTCCACTCTGCGGGGCCCCAACAGTCCGTCCGTATATTCCTCCAACCTTCCATCGAGCCGTGGATCCGCCCACCCTTCCTTCCGTCTGTCGGTCTGCCGGACCACTGGAAGACCTAGGCCCCAGGCCCTTCCTAGAGCACCGGACACGGCCCGCGCCTGCGCCCGCCCGCCAGCCCGCCAGCCAGCCAGCCAGCCAACGTGTCGCCCACCCCTCAGAGACAAGTCGCTTAGCAACCGTGCCCGAGGCGCAGCCAGGCCTCGCGGCCTGGTCGCCTGCGCATGCGCGCCTGGAGGACCGGCTTCAGCTCCACCAGCCAGAAGGACGACAGGAGGGCCGAGCGGCCACGGTGAGAGGCGGCCTTCCCGAGTTGGTCGTATGGACGCCTCCCCTTAGGTCCCAGCCCAACCGAAGCTCCCGGCCTCAGCGGGGAAGTTTCTTTCCCTGTTGGATTCCCACTGCCATCAAGGAAACGCAGGCTGAGATACTAACAGCACACGCCCGAGTCGAGGGCTTGGCTCACCAATCAACTTCTCCTCTGGGGGCTCACAAGGCAGGAAGTTTAAAGGTAGGGTTCGTTCGTGAGGCGGAGGCATGGGTATTGGTTTTCTGGGAAGAGGCGGGGTTCTTCTCCCTGGAACCGTGGTCCCATCTTCTTCTTTTCCTTCCTTCCCTGTGGTCAGGTGTTTCCCATCAGGCTAACTGGAGTCCAGTGAGCGTATAATGAGGCTCGGGTTCAGGAGAGGTCAAGAGGGTGATTTCATCAATTCCAGTCACATGTTGATATTTCTCTTGGGTTCTCTCCTTCTGAGGTTTGGTTCTGCAACTGAAGGCTGGGGCAGGTGGTTTCCCTTGGAGGGACGGGCCGGGGTATTGTTCTGGGGCAACCACCTGGGGGACAGTAGGGAGGGTGCGCCAGCACCCTCTTTCCTTAGGTTACCCACAGCCCAGATATCTGGGCCTATGTCGCGTTCTCGGCAGCAGCAGCTGGACCTGGTGGTGAGGCGCAGATAGATACAGCGGGGACGTCTGTGGACCCAGATCTGGTTCGGGGTGAGTGGAAATTGCAGCCAGTGAGAGAGGGGTGCAGAGTGAAATGCGGCGAGGTGGGGCGCGATGAAGATCCCCGAGTCCCGCTCCAAGGGATGGTCTGTTGCCAAAAATCCACTGGCCCCTGAGGGTGGTCCCTCCCTTAGACTTGGGCAGAGGAGGCCCATGCCCTGGGCCTGCACTAGGCGGGGCCCCTGCCTCTTCCAGGGCTCTCCAGGAATGTGTCGGAAGCCCCTTCTCCCTGCCGTTTCCGCTCCCCAGCACCCCTAACCCATCTCTTCCACACACACACCCCACCACCACGACCACCACCACCACCACCCCCCCCCAAACCACCACCCTCCCTCAAGTACCTGGGCTAGGCTGAGGAGGGTGCTCCCTCCCCAAGGACCCTAGCTCTCTTTCAGGCACACCGGTTGCCTGACACCTTCCTCCTGCAACAGGGGCGATCAGGAATGCATCTCAGAGGCGTCCCAGGACCCAGTGCCCTTTCCTCAGTAGGGGCTCCGCTGACAGATTTCTGTCCCCTGTGTGCCTCTCTTGAAGAAACCAGGCAAAGCCTACGGTGAAACAGAGGTACAGAGAAGAAGACCCGATTGAGGCAGAGGCATTCCACTCTGGGGCTTCTTAGGACCGCAGCCTAGCCTGGGAGACGCAGATTCAGGAGGCACTTGAATGATGTTCTGCTGCACTACAAAACGGAGGAAGGTTCTGAAGGCAAAACCTCCCAGGCCATAGTTAGTTCCATGAGTTGTGCGTCAAGAATTCGGATTGGAACTGCTCCAAAGTAAGGGTGCTTGTGAAGCAAGGCTTGGTTGGGGTCCAAAATGACTACAGAGGTGCAAGAGGGGAACTTTTGAGACCACACTTGTGGCAGCTAGCAGATGTTAGAGAAGCTAGAAGAGACAGGCTTCTAACAGTGTAGTAAGAGCCAGGTGTGTTGGCAGGTATGCCTGTCCGAGTTTGATTCTGGGCAAGGCGCCCTGTGTGTGTGTGTGTGTGTGTGTGTGTGTGTGTGTGTGTGTGTGTGTGTGTCTGTCTGTCTGTCTCTGTGTCTGTGTGTCGGTGTGTGTCTTAGGGCAAAGGGCCAGGAGAACTTGGGGGTGGGGTACCTGGGGTCTGGACCTTGACGGCAGCTGTGTTTGAGTCCCAACCCAGGCACATACCCCGGTGGGCATGGGTGGGGTGAGGGAGGGAGGCGGGCACTCACTGCAAATCTCCGTGTCAGTCCATTGCCACCCCCATCGTGGTGATCATCACGACAGGGCTCTAGCTCTTCTCAAAAGAACCACAGTGGAACGACAGCCATTTTTTCCAGGCCCCAGTGATTTTCATTCTCCGTTTTTTCAAAGGCTTTCTCGTTCCGCGCCCTCCAGCGCTCAAGGTTCTGGTGGTGGCAGCAACCCAGTTCCAGGCGAGTCTGCCAAAACTCATCAGAAAACAAAGGGGAGTGTGGTGCATTTCCTGGGATGCAGATCATGCTGAAAGAAATAGGAACAGACGTTCCATCCTAGGTGAAAGACACAGAAGGGAAATGCCCAGTCCGGACCGGGAATGGAAGGTCCTTGATGAGGTGAAAAACAGAACAAAGCAAAGCAATGGAAATAGGGGATGGCCAAGACTTCCCAAGAACAGAAGCACTGACCGGAGCCAAAAGGGGTTTAAGAAGGAAAAGCGAACCCAGTGCCATGGAACGCGTGTACTGCAGAGGAGGAGGAGGAGAGAATCATGGAGAAGACGGAAGAGCACACACAAGCACAGAGAAGAGAGAGAGCGAGTCAGACAGGTGTGGAATCGGGATGCGGCCAGGAAGGAGGGAGGCAGAGGGTGCACCTCTGAGGCGGTGTTTGGAGATTTCAGGGCTGATAATGACCCCAAGCCGTGCTTTGGACCACAGGGAGAACCCCCAGGGGGGGTCACGATGAAGAAGTTCCTATCCAGGACCACAGGAGGAGATGTGCTGAGCCCCAACCCATGCTCTCAGAAGCTTGCAGTCAGGGTGAGCCGACCCCAAACACCCAGAGAGAGCACTTTCCAACAGCAGAGGATAGCCCCACCGCCCCCATCCCATCCCGGGGTCCCTACATCCCAGCAAGAAGACTGGAAGCTAGCAAATGAAGTGCTGGTAGGCCAAAACACACAGCTCAACTGGAAGTGGATCGGTGGTGGTGAATTTTCCAGAAGGTTGTAGTCGAGTGGATCATGCCTTGCCCAAGGGACTTTCCTCTTCCAGATCATGGCGCTGTGGTCGGGTTAGGTGAGTTGAGCGCTGGGGGAAAGGGGCTCGGGTGGGGGTGGGATTTGGGGCATTCGCATCATGAGCATGACTTTCGGCATCTTTCCTGCAAGTGTATCATGAGTTCCTCATAGAGATTCCTTGTGTTTTTGGGTGTGGAAGGGTGCCTCTCAGGATGCAGAGGGGCTTCCTTCCACGTGCTGTTCCCAGGACATGGCAAGTCAGGCACATTTGAAGAAAAGCCAGGAAAAGCGATAAGGAAGGAAACAAGAATCCCACTGAGCCACACAGCCAGACAGAGCCACGGAGCCACCTTGTCACGGAGGGGGTGGGGTGGGGTGGGGTGGTGGTGAGTGGGGGGGAAATGGGGACTGCAGGGAGTCCCGGGCTCCTCAGACAAGCCCCATCCCTCCACGGGCACGGCAGTTCCTTGGGCCTGGGCTCAGGCTCGGGCTCTGGCTCGGGCTCTGGCTCTGGCTCTGGCTCTGGCTCTGGCTCTGGCTCTGGCTCTGGCTGCAGGCGCTGAAGCCCACGAGGGAGCAAAGCCCCCCAGAAGCCCACAGTCAGTCCCCTGTCCAGCTCACAGGGCAGTCCCCCTTCCGGGACAGTCCCAGGCACACACTGAGGATTGACCTGAGCAAGGGATACCACCACTAGGCTCCTGATCCTGCTTGGTCAGCCTGGCCCGGCCTGGCCTTATTCCACTCTGCACTCCGCAACTATCCATTTATGTAGCCTTCCTTCTTCCTTCCTCCCTCCCTTTCTTCCTCCCTCCCTTCCTTGCGTCCTTCCATCCGCTCATTTATCCTTGCTTCCATCCATGTGCTGGACGCACTGGAGGATGGGGGCCCGGGCTTCTTCCAAAGGCACGGGGGCCGCCGGCGGCGCCTGCCCCTAGCCCGGCCAGCCGCCAGAGGGCGCGCCCGCGTCACGGAGAGCCCCGCCCCCGTTTGCTGAGTAACCCGCCAGGGCAACAAACGGGAAACCCGGGGCAACCAAGGCGATTGTCCGCGCCCGCCTGGTCGGAGGGCAGGCTTCCACCAGTAGAAGGCTGGCTGTCAGAGCCCAGGGAGGGGAGAGAGGAGGACGGAGGGCAGCGAGGGATGTAGGGAGGGTGCGCCAGCCCTCCGGTCCCCAGGTTCTGGACATCCTAGATCTCTGGGTCTGTGCCACCGTCTCCGCCAGTGGCTGCCGAAGCTGGTGGCCAGACCAAGGCACGCCGGGTACCTCTGTGGATCCAAATCTGGATCGGCATGGGTGGGAATGGTGTCAAATGGGAGGAGGGTGTGGGATGCCATCTGGTGAGGCGGGGGCGAGGAACATCGCAGAGTCCCGGCTCGAACTGTGAACTGTGGTCGTGTCACCAGAAAATCCACTGACCCCGAAAGTGGTAGCTCCCCTAGACGTGGGCAGAGGAGGCCCATGCCCTGGTGCCACACTGGTTTCGGGTGGCGGGTGAGACGGGGGTCCCTGCCTCTGCCTCTCCCAGTGCCTCGCAGGGATGTGATTGCAAGGCCCTACTCCGCGCAGTTCTTCCCAACTAGCCCCCAACTTCTCCCCCCACCCCTCACCCGCCCCCCCTCCCACTCCATCCTGCTTGGTAAGCCTGGGCTGGCCCGGGCCGGCCTTTCCTCCACTCTTGGGAGCCCCAACAATCCGTCCATCTACTCATCCGTCAGTCCTTCTTGCTTTTTGAACCATACATCCATCTGATGAGGATAGTCATCAACAAAGAATCCATAATAGGAAAAGAAAAGAGTTATTGGAGCCAAACGGAGGACTCGAGCGCGGGAGACAGCCTCTCACAGGGCTCGGAGGAACTGCTCTGGAGAAGCATGACTTTCAGCCTAGTTTTATATGTGAGGGCAGAGAACCTCTATCGCGTCAGGGGTCCATTCCTTGTCTTCTTGTTTCCAAAAGAGACAGATGAGCACATAGACCGCGAATCAGCATGGCCTTGGCGCCTGCCAAAGGAGCCTTCTCATCGGACGACTAGTAGCACTGGCGTCCAGGTAAGGGAGGCATTTTATGTGTATCTTGAAAAAGGACGTCTTTATTTCTGGACAGTGCACGCTTTTCTGTAACGATGAAAGCACATGTACAATGTATGTTTAAGAGGCCACAAAACAGGCTGTTGCAGTTAGCATAGAAATCATGTGAGAGCCAGCATGACTTCCCTGTACCCCAACATGGGAACACTGCTTTCATCCCATCCATCCGTCCTTCCGTGCATGCATCCATCCATCCATCCATCCATCCATCCACTGGACCACTGGAAGTCACAGGCCCCAGGCCCTTCAGAGAGCACCGGACACAGCTTTCACCTGTACCTGCCAAGCGACAAAGGGCGCTCCGGATCCCTAGAGCCTAACAGACCCAACCCTTAGCAAACCTGCTAGTCATTGTGAGGTCAGCCTCCCACTCCACCCCCCCAACCCCACCCCCAGCCCGTGCCCCGCGCGCTCACGCTCACGCAGTTGGAGGGCTGGCTTCAACTCCGGTGAGTGAGCTGGGTAGGGACGGGGAAGGAGAGAGAGAACAGAGGGAGATGGCGGGAAGTACGGAGGGTGCGCCAGCCTTCCTCTCCTCACGTTACTGACGTCCCGGATCTCAGAGTCTGTGTCTGTCGACATCTTCGAACCACTGCCCCCACACTGATGGCTGGAACTGGTGGCGAGACGCCAAGTGGACCCAAATCCGGATCTAGGTGGGAGGTGATGGAGTCCACTGTATGGAGAAAGGGGGCGTGGTTTGGAATCTGGTGCCTGGTGAGGCGGCGAGCGGCATGAAGGTCCCCATGTCCCCGCTCAAAATGACGGTCACGTCGCCGAGAAACCCACTGACCCGGAGAGAGAGCGGTACCTCCCCTAGACATGGGCAGAGGCCGCCCGTGCCCTGGCGTCACACTGGGCGGGTTCTCTGCCGCTTCCATTGCTTTGCAGGAAACTGTGGAAAACCGCTTCTTTCCGCCATTCTTCCACGCTAGGCTCGCAACCTCTCCCCGCCTCCTTCTCCCCTCCCCTCCCCGCCCTTCACCGCCCCTACCCTCCCCTCCCCTCCGCTTGCCGCCCCTCGGCAGGGCTTTCCTCCACTCTGCGGGGCCCCAACAGTCCGTCCGTATATTCCTCCAACCTTCCATCGAGCCGTGGATCCGCCCACCCTTCCTTCCGTCTGTCGGTCTGCCGGACCACTGGAAGACCTAGGCCCCAGGCCCTTCCTAGAGCACCGGACACGGCCCGCGCCTGCGCCCGCCCGCCAGCCCGCCAGCCAGCCAGCCAGCCAACGTGTCGCCCACCCCTCAGAGACAAGTCGCTTAGCAACCGTGCCCGAGGCGCAGCCAGGCCTCGCGGCCTGGTCGCCTGCGCATGCGCGCCTGGAGGACCGGCTTCAGCTCCACCAGCCAGAAGGACGACAGGAGGGCCGAGCGGCCACGGTGAGAGGCGGCCTTCCCGAGTTGGTCGTATGGACGCCTCCCCTTAGGTCCCAGCCCAACCGAAGCTCCCGGCCTCAGCGGGGAAGTTTCTTTCCCTGTTGGATTCCCACTGCCATCAAGGAAACGCAGGCTGAGATACTAACAGCACACGCCCGAGTCGAGGGCTTGGCTCACCAATCAACTTCTCCTCTGGGGGCTCACAAGGCAGGAAGTTTAAAGGTAGGGTTCGTTCGTGAGGCGGAGGCATGGGTATTGGTTTTCTGGGAAGAGGCGGGGTTCTTCTCCCTGGAACCGTGGTCCCATCTTCTTCTTTTCCTTCCTTCCCTGTGGTCAGGTGTTTCCCATCAGGCTAACTGGAGTCCAGTGAGCGTATAATGAGGCTCGGGTTCAGGAGAGGTCAAGAGGGTGATTTCATCAATTCCAGTCACATGTTGATATTTCTCTTGGGTTCTCTCCTTCTGAGGTTTGGTTCTGCAACTGAAGGCTGGGGCAGGTGGTTTCCCTTGGAGGGACGGGCCGGGGTATTGTTCTGGGGCAACCACCTGGGGGACAGTAGGGAGGGTGCGCCAGCACCCTCTTTCCTTAGGTTACCCACAGCCCAGATATCTGGGCCTATGTCGCGTTCTCGGCAGCAGCAGCTGGACCTGGTGGTGAGGCGCAGATAGATACAGCGGGGACGTCTGTGGACCCAGATCTGGTTCGGGGTGAGTGGAAATTGCAGCCAGTGAGAGAGGGGTGCAGAGTGAAATGCGGCGAGGTGGGGCGCGATGAAGATCCCCGAGTCCCGCTCCAAGGGATGGTCTGTTGCCAAAAATCCACTGGCCCCTGAGGGTGGTCCCTCCCTTAGACTTGGGCAGAGGAGGCCCATGCCCTGGGCCTGCACTAGGCGGGGCCCCTGCCTCTTCCAGGGCTCTCCAGGAATGTGTCGGAAGCCCCTTCTCCCTGCCGTTTCCGCTCCCCAGCACCCCTAACCCATCTCTTCCACACACACACCCCACCACCACGACCACCACCACCACCACCCCCCCCCAAACCACCACCCTCCCTCAAGTACCTGGGCTAGGCTGAGGAGGGTGCTCCCTCCCCAAGGACCCTAGCTCTCTTTCAGGCACACCGGTTGCCTGACACCTTCCTCCTGCAACAGGGGCGATCAGGAATGCATCTCAGAGGCGTCCCAGGACCCAGTGCCCTTTCCTCAGTAGGGGCTCCGCTGACAGATTTCTGTCCCCTGTGTGCCTCTCTTGAAGAAACCAGGCAAAGCCTACGGTGAAACAGAGGTACAGAGAAGAAGACCCGATTGAGGCAGAGGCATTCCACTGGGGCTTCTTAGGACCGCAGCCTAGCCTGGGAGACGCAGATTCAGGAGGCACTTGAATGATGTTCTGCTGCACTACAAAACGGAGGAAGGTTCTGAAGGCAAAACCTCCCAGGCCATAGTTAGTTCCATGAGTTGTGCGTCAAGAATTCGGATTGGAACTGCTCCAAAGTAAGGGTGCTTGTGAAGCAAGGCTTGGTTGGGGTCCAAAATGACTACAGAGGTGCAAGAGGGGAACTTTTGAGACCACACTTGTGGCAGCTAGCAGATGTTAGAGAAGCTAGAAGAGACAGGCTTCTAACAGTGTAGTAAGAGCCAGGTGTGTTGGCAGGTATGCCTGTCCGAGTTTGATTCTGGGCAAGGCGCCCTGTGTGTGTGTGTGTGTGTGTGTGTGTGTGTGTGTGTGTGTGTGTGTGTGTCTGTCTGTCTGTCTCTGTGTCTGTGTGTCGGTGTGTGTCTTAGGGCAAAGGGCCAGGAGAACTTGGGGGTGGGGTACCTGGGGTCTGGACCTTGACGGCAGCTGTGTTTGAGTCCCAACCCAGGCACATACCCCGGTGGGCATGGGTGGGGTGAGGGAGGGAGGCGGGCACTCACTGCAAATCTCCGTGTCAGTCCATTGCCACCCCCATCGTGGTGATCATCACGACAGGGCTCTAGCTCTTCTCAAAAGAACCACAGTGGAACGACAGCCATTTTTTCCAGGCCCCAGTGATTTTCATTCTCCGTTTTTTCAAAGGCTTTCTCGTTCCGCGCCCTCCAGCGCTCAAGGTTCTGGTGGTGGCAGCAACCCAGTTCCAGGCGAGTCTGCCAAAACTCATCAGAAAACAAAGGGGAGTGTGGTGCATTTCCTGGGATGCAGATCATGCTGAAAGAAATAGGAACAGACGTTCCATCCTAGGTGAAAGACACAGAAGGGAAATGCCCAGTCCGGACCGGGAATGGAAGGTCCTTGATGAGGTGAAAAACAGAACAAAGCAAAGCAATGGAAATAGGGGATGGCCAAGACTTCCCAAGAACAGAAGCACTGACCGGAGCCAAAAGGGGTTTAAGAAGGAAAAGCGAACCCAGTGCCATGGAACGCGTGTACTGCAGAGGAGGAGGAGGAGAGAATCATGGAGAAGACGGAAGAGCACACACAAGCACAGAGAAGAGAGAGAGCGAGTCAGACAGGTGTGGAATCGGGATGCGGCCAGGAAGGAGGGAGGCAGAGGGTGCACCTCTGAGGCGGTGTTTGGAGATTTCAGGGCTGATAATGACCCCAAGCCGTGCTTTGGACCACAGGGAGAACCCCCAGGGGGGGTCACGATGAAGAAGTTCCTATCCAGGACCACAGGAGGAGATGTGCTGAGCCCCAACCCATGCTCTCAGAAGCTTGCAGTCAGGGTGAGCCGACCCCAAACACCCAGAGAGAGCACTTTCCAACAGCAGAGGATAGCCCCACCGCCCCCATCCCATCCCGGGGTCCCTACATCCCAGCAAG
This sequence comes from Eubalaena glacialis, assembly GCF_028564815.1. Lineage (NCBI taxonomy): Eukaryota > Metazoa > Chordata > Mammalia > Artiodactyla > Balaenidae > Eubalaena > Eubalaena glacialis. Next base: position 55,137,587 of record NC_083733.1, on the reverse strand, counting down.
AAGACTGGAAGCTAGCAAATGAAGTGCTGGTAGGCCAAAACACACAGCTCAACTGGAAGTGGATCGGTGGTGGTGAATTTTCCAGAAGGTTGTAGTCGAGTGGATCATGCCTTGCCCAAGGGACTTTCCTCTTCCAGATCATGGCGCTGTGGTCGGGTTAGGTGAGTTGAGCGCTGGGGGAAAGGGGCTCGGGTGGGGGTGGGATTTGGGGCATTCGCATCATGAGCATGACTTTCGGCATCTTTCCTGCAAGTGTATCATGAGTTCCTCATAGAGATTCCTTGTGTTTTTGGGTGTGGAAGGGTGCCTCTCAGGATGCAGAGGGGCTTCCTTCCACGTGCTGTTCCCAGGACATGGCAAGTCAGGCACATTTGAAGAAAAGCCAGGAAAAGCGATAAGGAAGGAAACAAGAATCCCACTGAGCCACACAGCCAGACAGAGCCACGGAGCCACCTTGTCACGGAGGGGGTGGGGTGGGGTGGGGTGGTGGTGAGTGGGGGGGAAATGGGGACTGCAGGGAGTCCCGGGCTCCTCAGACAAGCCCCATCCCTCCACGGGCACGGCAGTTCCTTGGGCCTGGGCTCAGGCTCGGGCTCTGGCTCGGGCTCTGGCTCTGGCTCTGGCTCTGGCTCTGGCTCTGGCTCTGGCTCTGGCTGCAGGCGCTGAAGCCCACGAGGGAGCAAAGCCCCCCAGAAGCCCACAGTCAGTCCCCTGTCCAGCTCACAGGGCAGTCCCCCTTCCGGGACAGTCCCAGGCACACACTGAGGATTGACCTGAGCAAGGGATACCACCACTAGGCTCCTGATCCTGCTTGGTCAGCCTGGCCCGGCCTGGCCTTATTCCACTCTGCACTCCGCAACTATCCATTTATGTAGCCTTCCTTCTTCCTTCCTCCCTCCCTTTCTTCCTCCCTCCCTTCCTTGCGTCCTTCCATCCGCTCATTTATCCTTGCTTCCATCCATGTGCTGGACGCACTGGAGGATGGGGGCCCGGGCTTCTTCCAAAGGCACGGGGGCCGCCGGCGGCGCCTGCCCCTAGCCCGGCCAGCCGCCAGAGGGCGCGCCCGCGTCACGGAGAGCCCCGCCCCCGTTTGCTGAGTAACCCGCCAGGGCAACAAACGGGAAACCCGGGGCAACCAAGGCGATTGTCCGCGCCCGCCTGGTCGGAGGGCAGGCTTCCACCAGTAGAAGGCTGGCTGTCAGAGCCCAGGGAGGGGAGAGAGGAGGACGGAGGGCAGCGAGGGATGTAGGGAGGGTGCGCCAGCCCTCCGGTCCCCAGGTTCTGGACATCCTAGATCTCTGGGTCTGTGCCACCGTCTCCGCCAGTGGCTGCCGAAGCTGGTGGCCAGACCAAGGCACGCCGGGTACCTCTGTGGATCCAAATCTGGATCGGCATGGGTGGGAATGGTGTCAAATGGGAGGAGGGTGTGGGATGCCATCTGGTGAGGCGGGGGCGAGGAACATCGCAGAGTCCCGGCTCGAACTGTGAACTGTGGTCGTGTCACCAGAAAATCCACTGACCCCGAAAGTGGTAGCTCCCCTAGACGTGGGCAGAGGAGGCCCATGCCCTGGTGCCACACTGGTTTCGGGTGGCGGGTGAGACGGGGGTCCCTGCCTCTGCCTCTCCCAGTGCCTCGCAGGGATGTGATTGCAAGGCCCTACTCCGCGCAGTTCTTCCCAACTAGCCCCCAACTTCTCCCCCCACCCCTCACCCGCCCCCCCTCCCACTCCATCCTGCTTGGTAAGCCTGGGCTGGCCCGGGCCGGCCTTTCCTCCACTCTTGGGAGCCCCAACAATCCGTCCATCTACTCATCCGTCAGTCCTTCTTGCTTTTTGAACCATACATCCATCTGATGAGGATAGTCATCAACAAAGAATCCATAATAGGAAAAGAAAAGAGTTATTGGAGCCAAACGGAGGACTCGAGCGCGGGAGACAGCCTCTCACAGGGCTCGGAGGAACTGCTCTGGAGAAGCATGACTTTCAGCCTAGTTTTATATGTGAGGGCAGAGAACCTCTATCGCGTCAGGGGTCCATTCCTTGTCTTCTTGTTTCCAAAAGAGACAGATGAGCACATAGACCGCGAATCAGCATGGCCTTGGCGCCTGCCAAAGGAGCCTTCTCATCGGACGACTAGTAGCACTGGCGTCCAGGTAAGGGAGGCATTTTATGTGTATCTTGAAAAAGGACGTCTTTATTTCTGGACAGTGCACGCTTTTCTGTAACGATGAAAGCACATGTACAATGTATGTTTAAGAGGCCACAAAACAGGCTGTTGCAGTTAGCATAGAAATCATGTGAGAGCCAGCATGACTTCCCTGTACCCCAACATGGGAACACTGCTTTCATCCCATCCATCCGTCCTTCCGTGCATGCATGCATCCATCCATCCATCCATCCATCCACTGGACCACTGGAAGTCACAGGCCCCAGGCCCTTCAGAGAGCACCGGACACAGCTTTCACCTGTACCTGCCAAGCGACAAAGGGCGCTCCGGATCCCTAGAGCCTAACAGACCCAACCCTTAGCAAACCTGCTAGTCATTGTGAGGTCAGCCTCCCACTCCACCCCCCCAACCCCACCCCCAGCCCGTGCCCCGCGCGCTCACGCTCACGCAGTTGGAGGGCTGGCTTCAACTCCGGTGAGTGAGCTGGGTAGGGACGGGGAAGGAGAGAGAGAACAGAGGGAGATGGCGGGAAGTACGGAGGGTGCGCCAGCCTTCCTCTCCTCACGTTACTGACGTCCCGGATCTCAGAGTCTGTGTCTGTCGACATCTTCGAACCACTGCCCCCACACTGATGGCTGGAACTGGTGGCGAGACGCCAAGTGGACCCAAATCCGGATCTAGGTGGGAGGTGATGGAGTCCACTGTATGGAGAAAGGGGGCGTGGTTTGGAATCTGGTGCCTGGTGAGGCGGCGAGCGGCATGAAGGTCCCCATGTCCCCGCTCAAAATGACGGTCACGTCGCCGAGAAACCCACTGACCCGGAGAGAGAGCGGTACCTCCCCTAGACATGGGCAGAGGCCGCCCGTGCCCTGGCGTCACACTGGGCGGGTTCTCTGCCGCTTCCATTGCTTTGCAGGAAACTGTGGAAAACCGCTTCTTTCCGCCATTCTTCCACGCTAGGCTCGCAACCTCTCCCCGCCTCCTTCTCCCCTCCCCTCCCCGCCCTTCACCGCCCCTACCCTCCCCTCCCCTCCGCTTGCCGCCCCTCGGCAGGGCTTTCCTCCACTCTGCGGGGCCCCAACAGTCCGTCCGTATATTCCTCCAACCTTCCATCGAGCCGTGGATCCGCCCACCCTTCCTTCCGTCTGTCGGTCTGCCGGACCACTGGAAGACCTAGGCCCCAGGCCCTTCCTAGAGCACCGGACACGGCCCGCGCCTGCGCCCGCCCGCCAGCCCGCCAGCCAGCCAGCCAGCCAACGTGTCGCCCACCCCTCAGAGACAAGTCGCTTAGCAACCGTGCCCGAGGCGCAGCCAGGCCTCGCGGCCTGGTCGCCTGCGCATGCGCGCCTGGAGGACCGGCTTCAGCTCCACCAGCCAGAAGGACGACAGGAGGGCCGAGCGGCCACGGTGAGAGGCGGCCTTCCCGAGTTGGTCGTATGGACGCCTCCCCTTAGGTCCCAGCCCAACCGAAGCTCCCGGCCTCAGCGGGGAAGTTTCTTTCCCTGTTGGATTCCCACTGCCATCAAGGAAACGCAGGCTGAGATACTAACAGCACACGCCCGAGTCGAGGGCTTGGCTCACCAATCAACTTCTCCTCTGGGGGCTCACAAGGCAGGAAGTTTAAAGGTAGGGTTCGTTCGTGAGGCGGAGGCATGGGTATTGGTTTTCTGGGAAGAGGCGGGGTTCTTCTCCCTGGAACCGTGGTCCCATCTTCTTCTTTTCCTTCCTTCCCTGTGGTCAGGTGTTTCCCATCAGGCTAACTGGAGTCCAGTGAGCGTATAATGAGGCTCGGGTTCAGGAGAGGTCAAGAGGGTGATTTCATCAATTCCAGTCACATGTTGATATTTCTCTTGGGTTCTCTCCTTCTGAGGTTTGGTTCTGCAACTGAAGGCTGGGGCAGGTGGTTTCCCTTGGAGGGACGGGCCGGGGTATTGTTCTGGGGCAACCACCTGGGGGACAGTAGGGAGGGTGCGCCAGCACCCTCTTTCCTTAGGTTACCCACAGCCCAGATATCTGGGCCTATGTCGCGTTCTCGGCAGCAGCAGCTGGACCTGGTGGTGAGGCGCAGATAGATACAGCGGGGACGTCTGTGGACCCAGATCTGGTTCGGGGTGAGTGGAAATTGCAGCCAGTGAGAGAGGGGTGCAGAGTGAAATGCGGCGAGGTGGGGCGCGATGAAGATCCCCGAGTCCCGCTCCAAGGGATGGTCTGTTGCCAAAAATCCACTGGCCCCTGAGGGTGGTCCCTCCCTTAGACTTGGGCAGAGGAGGCCCATGCCCTGGGCCTGCACTAGGCGGGGCCCCTGCCTCTTCCAGGGCTCTCCAGGAATGTGTCGGAAGCCCCTTCTCCCTGCCGTTTCCGCTCCCCAGCACCCCTAACCCATCTCTTCCACACACACACCCCACCACCACGACCACCACCACCACCACCCCCCCCCAAACCACCACCCTCCCTCAAGTACCTGGGCTAGGCTGAGGAGGGTGCTCCCTCCCCAAGGACCCTAGCTCTCTTTCAGGCACACCGGTTGCCTGACACCTTCCTCCTGCAACAGGGGCGATCAGGAATGCATCTCAGAGGCGTCCCAGGACCCAGTGCCCTTTCCTCAGTAGGGGCTCCGCTGACAGATTTCTGTCCCCTGTGTGCCTCTCTTGAAGAAACCAGGCAAAGCCTACGGTGAAACAGAGGTACAGAGAAGAAGACCCGATTGAGGCAGAGGCATTCCACTGGGGCTTCTTAGGACCGCAGCCTAGCCTGGGAGACGCAGATTCAGGAGGCACTTGAATGATGTTCTGCTGCACTACAAAACGGAGGAAGGTTCTGAAGGCAAAACCTCCCAGGCCATAGTTAGTTCCATGAGTTGTGCGTCAAGAATTCGGATTGGAACTGCTCCAAAGTAAGGGTGCTTGTGAAGCAAGGCTTGGTTGGGGTCCAAAATGACTACAGAGGTGCAAGAGGGGAACTTTTGAGACCACACTTGTGGCAGCTAGCAGATGTTAGAGAAGCTAGAAGAGATAGGCTTCTAACAGTGTAGTAAGAGCCAGGTGTGTTGGCAGGTATGCCTGTCCGAGTTTGATTCTGGGCAAGGCGCCCTGTGTGTGTGTGTGTGTGTGTGTGTGTGTGTGTGTCTGTCTGTCTGTCTCTGTGTCTGTGTGTCGGTGTGTGTCTTAGGGCAAAGGGCCAGGAGAACTTGGGGGTGGGGTACCTGGGGTCTGGACCTTGACGGCAGCTGTGTTTGAGTCCCAACCCAGGCACATACCCCGGTGGGCATGGGTGGGGTGAGGGAGGGAGGCGGGCACTCACTGCAAATCTCCGTGTCAGTCCATTGCCACCCCCATCGTGGTGATCATCACGACAGGGCTCTAGCTCTTCTCAAAAGAACCACAGTGGAACGACAGCCATTTTTTCCAGGCCCCAGTGATTTTCATTCTCCGTTTTTTCAAAGGCTTTCTCGTTCCGCGCCCTCCAGCGCTCAAGGTTCTGGTGGTGGCAGCAACCCAGTTCCAGGCGAGTCTGCCAAAACTCATCAGAAAACAAAGGGGAGTGTGGTGCATTTCCTGGGATGCAGATCATGCTGAAAGAAATAGGAACAGACGTTCCATCCTAGGTGAAAGACACAGAAGGGAAATGCCCAGTCCGGACCGGGAATGGAAGGTCCTTGATGAGGTGAAAAACAGAACAAAGCAAAGCAATGGAAATAGGGGATGGCCAAGACTTCCCAAGAACAGAAGCACTGACCGGAGCCAAAAGGGGTTTAAGAAGGAAAAGCGAACCCAGTGCCATGGAACGCGTGTACTGCAGAGGAGGAGGAGGAGAGAATCATGGAGAAGACGGAAGAGCACACACAAGCACAGAGAAGAGAGAGAGCGAGTCAGACAGGTGTGGAATCGGGATGCGGCCAGGAAGGAGGGAGGCAGAGGGTGCACCTCTGAGGCGGTGTTTGGAGATTTCAGGGCTGATAATGACCCCAAGCCGTGCTTTGGACCACAGGGAGAACCCCCAGGGGGGGTCACGATGAAGAAGTTCCTATCCAGGACCACAGGAGGAGATGTGCTGAGCCCCAACCCATGCTCTCAGAAGCTTGCAGTCAGGGTGAGCCGACCCCAAACACCCAGAGAGAGCACTTTCCAACAGCAGAGGATAGCCCCACCGCCCCCATCCCATCCCGGGGTCCCTACATCCCAGCAAGAAGACTGGAAGCTAGCAAATGAAGTGCTGGTAGGCCAAAACACACAGCTCAACTGGAAGTGGATCGGTGGTGGTGAATTTTCCAGAAGGTTGTAGTCGAGTGGATCATGCCTTGCCCAAGGGACTTTCCTCTTCCAGATCATGGCGCTGTGGTCGGGTTAGGTGAGTTGAGCGCTGGGGGAAAGGGGCTCGGGTGGGGGTGGGATTTGGGGCATTCGCATCATGAGCATGACTTTCGGCATCTTTCCTGCAAGTGTATCATGAGTTCCTCATAGAGATTCCTTGTGTTTTTGGGTGTGGAAGGGTGCCTCTCAGGATGCAGAGGGGCTTCCTTCCACGTGCTGTTCCCAGGACATGGCAAGTCAGGCACATTTGAAGAAAAGCCAGGAAAAGCGATAAGGAAGGAAACAAGAATCCCACTGAGCCACACAGCCAGACAGAGCCACGGAGCCACCTTGTCACGGAGGGGGTGGGGTGGGGTGGGGTGGTGGTGAGTGGGGGGGAAATGGGGACTGCAGGGAGTCCCGGGCTCCTCAGACAAGCCCCATCCCTCCACGGGCACGGCAGTTCCTTGGGCCTGGGCTCAGGCTCGGGCTCTGGCTCGGGCTCTGGCTCTGGCTCTGGCTCTGGCTCTGGCTCTGGCTCTGGCTCTGGCTGCAGGCGCTGAAGCCCACGAGGGAGCAAAGCCCCCCAGAAGCCCACAGTCAGTCCCCTGTCCAGCTCACAGGGCAGTCCCCCTTCCGGGACAGTCCCAGGCACACACTGAGGATTGACCTGAGCAAGGGATACCACCACTAGGCTCCTGATCCTGCTTGGTCAGCCTGGCCCGGCCTGGCCTTATTCCACTCTGCACTCCGCAACTATCCATTTATGTAGCCTTCCTTCTTCCTTCCTCCCTCCCTTTCTTCCTCCCTCCCTTCCTTGCGTCCTTCCATCCGCTCATTTATCCTTGCTTCCATCCATGTGCTGGACGCACTGGAGGATGGGGGCCCGGGCTTCTTCCAAAGGCACGGGGGCCGCCGGCGGCGCCTGCCCCTAGCCCGGCCAGCCGCCAGAGGGCGCGCCCGCGTCACGGAGAGCCCCGCCCCCGTTTGCTGAGTAACCCGCCAGGGCAACAAACGGGAAACCCGGGGCAACCAAGGCGATTGTCCGCGCCCGCCTGGTCGGAGGGCAGGCTTCCACCAGTAGAAGGCTGGCTGTCAGAGCCCAGGGAGGGGAGAGAGGAGGACGGAGGGCAGCGAGGGATGTAGGGAGGGTGCGCCAGCCCTCCGGTCCCCAGGTTCTGGACATCCTAGATCTCTGGGTCTGTGCCACCGTCTCCGCCAGTGGCTGCCGAAGCTGGTGGCCAGACCAAGGCACGCCGGGTACCTCTGTGGATCCAAATCTGGATCGGCATGGGTGGGAATGGTGTCAAATGGGAGGAGGGTGTGGGATGCCATCTGGTGAGGCGGGGGCGAGGAACATCGCAGAGTCCCGGCTCGAACTGTGAACTGTGGTCGTGTCACCAGAAAATCCACTGACCCCGAAAGTGGTAGCTCCCCTAGACGTGGGCAGAGGAGGCCCATGCCCTGGTGCCACACTGGTTTCGGGTGGCGGGTGAGACGGGGGTCCCTGCCTCTGCCTCTCCCAGTGCCTCGCAGGGATGTGATTGCAAGGCCCTACTCCGCGCAGTTCTTCCCAACTAGCCCCCAACTTCTCCCCCCACCCCTCACCCGCCCCCCCTCCCACTCCATCCTGCTTGGTAAGCCTGGGCTGGCCCGGGCCGGCCTTTCCTCCACTCTTGGGAGCCCCAACAATCCGTCCATCTACTCATCCGTCAGTCCTTCTTGCTTTTTGAACCATACATCCATCTGATGAGGATAGTCATCAACAAAGAATCCATAATAGGAAAAGAAAAGAGTTATTGGAGCCAAACGGAGGACTCGAGCGCGGGAGACAGCCTCTCACAGGGCTCGGAGGAACTGCTCTGGAGAAGCATGACTTTCAGCCTAGTTTTATATGTGAGGGCAGAGAACCTCTATCGCGTCAGGGGTCCATTCCTTGTCTTCTTGTTTCCAAAAGAGACAGATGAGCACATAGACCGCGAATCAGCATGGCCTTGGCGCCTGCCAAAGGAGCCTTCTCATCGGACGACTAGTAGCACTGGCGTCCAGGTAAGGGAGGCATTTTATGTGTATCTTGAAAAAGGACGTCTTTATTTCTGGACAGTGCACGCTTTTCTGTAACGATGAAAGCACATGTACAATGTATGTTTAAGAGGCCACAAAACAGGCTGTTGCAGTTAGCATAGAAATCATGTGAGAGCCAGCATGACTTCCCTGTACCCCAACATGGGAACACTGCTTTCATCCCATCCATCCGTCCTTCCGTGCATGCATCCATCCATCCATCCATCCATCCATCCACTGGACCACTGGAAGTCACAGGCCCCAGGCCCTTCAGAGAGCACCGGACACAGCTTTCACCTGTACCTGCCAAGCGACAAAGGGCGCTCCGGATCCCTAGAGCCTAACAGACCCAACCCTTAGCAAACCTGCTAGTCATTGTGAGGTCAGCCTCCCACTCCACCCCCCCAACCCCACCCCCAGCCCGTGCCCCGCGCGCTCACGCTCACGCAGTTGGAGGGCTGGCTTCAACTCCGGTGAGTGAGCTGGGTAGGGACGGGGAAGGAGAGAGAGAACAGAGGGAGATGGCGGGAAGTACGGAGGGTGCGCCAGCCTTCCTCTCCTCACGTTACTGACGTCCCGGATCTCAGAGTCTGTGTCTGTCGACATCTTCGAACCACTGCCCCCACACTGATGGCTGGAACTGGTGGCGAGACGCCAAGTGGACCCAAATCCGGATCTAGGTGGGAGGTGATGGAGTCCACTGTATGGAGAAAGGGGGCGTGGTTTGGAATCTGGTGCCTGGTGAGGCGGCGAGCGGCATGAAGGTCCCCATGTCCCCGCTCAAAATGACGGTCACGTCGCCGAGAAACCCACTGACCCGGAGAGAGAGCGGTACCTCCCCTAGACATGGGCAGAGGCCGCCCGTGCCCTGGCGTCACACTGGGCGGGTTCTCTGCCGCTTCCATTGCTTTGCAGGAAACTGTGGAAAACCGCTTCTTTCCGCCATTCTTCCACGCTAGGCTCGCAACCTCTCCCCGCCTCCTTCTCCCCTCCCCTCCCCGCCCTTCACCGCCCCTACCCTCCCCTCCCCTCCGCTTGCCGCCCCTCGGCAGGGCTTTCCTCCACTCTGCGGGGCCCCAACAGTCCGTCCGTATATTCCTCCAACCTTCCATCGAGCCGTGGATCCGCCCACCCTTCCTTCCGTCTGTCGGTCTGCCGGACCACTGGAAGACCTAGGCCCCAGGCCCTTCCTAGAGCACCGGACACGGCCCGCGCCTGCGCCCGCCCGCCAGCCCGCCAGCCAGCCAGCCAGCCAACGTGTCGCCCACCCCTCAGAGACAAGTCGCTTAGCAACCGTGCCCGAGGCGCAGCCAGGCCTCGCGGCCTGGTCGCCTGCGCATGCGCGCCTGGAGGACCGGCTTCAGCTCCACCAGCCAGAAGGACGACAGGAGGGCCGAGCGGCCACGGTGAGAGGCGGCCTTCCCGAGTTGGTCGTATGGACGCCTCCCCTTAGGTCCCAGCCCAACCGAAGCTCCCGGCCTCAGCGGGGAAGTTTCTTTCCCTGTTGGATTCCCACTGCCATCAAGGAAACGCAGGCTGAGATACTAACAGCACACGCCCGAGTCGAGGGCTTGGCTCACCAATCAACTTCTCCTCTGGGGGCTCACAAGGCAGGAAGTTTAAAGGTAGGGTTCGTTCGTGAGGCGGAGGCATGGGTATTGGTTTTCTGGGAAGAGGCGGGGTTCTTCTCCCTGGAACCGTGGTCCCATCTTCTTCTTTTCCTTCCTTCCCTGTGGTCAGGTGTTTCCCATCAGGCTAACTGGAGTCCAGTGAGCGTATAATGAGGCTCGGGTTCAGGAGAGGTCAAGAGGGTGATTTCATCAATTCCAGTCACATGTTGATATTTCTCTTGGGTTCTCTCCTTCTGAGGTTTGGTTCTGCAACTGAAGGCTGGGGCAGGTGGTTTCCCTTGGAGGGACGGGCCGGGGTATTGTTCTGGGGCAACCACCTGGGGGACAGTAGGGAGGGTGCGCCAGCACCCTCTTTCCTTAGGTTACCCACAGCCCAGATATCTGGGCCTATGTCGCGTTCTCGGCAGCAGCAGCTGGACCTGGTGGTGAGGCGCAGATAGATACAGCGGGGACGTCTGTGGACCCAGATCTGGTTCGGGGTGAGTGGAAATTGCAGCCAGTGAGAGAGGGGTGCAGAGTGAAATGCGGCGAGGTGGGGCGCGATGAAGATCCCCGAGTCCCGCTCCAAGGGATGGTCTGTTGCCAAAAATCCACTGGCCCCTGAGGGTGGTCCCTCCCTTAGACTTGGGCAGAGGAGGCCCATGCCCTGGGCCTGCACTAGGCGGGGCCCCTGCCTCTTCCAGGGCTCTCCAGGAATGTGTCGGAAGCCCCTTCTCCCTGCCGTTTCCGCTCCCCAGCACCCCTAACCCATCTCTTCCACACACACACCCCACCACCACGACCACCACCACCACCACCCCCCCCCAAACCACCACCCTCCCTCAAGTACCTGGGCTAGGCTGAGGAGGGTGCTCCCTCCCCAAGGACCCTAGCTCTCTTTCAGGCACACCGGTTGCCTGACACCTTCCTCCTGCAACAGGGGCGATCAGGAATGCATCTCAGAGGCGTCCCAGGACCCAGTGCCCTTTCCTCAGTAGGGGCTCCGCTGACAGATTTCTGTCCCCTGTGTGCCTCTCTTGAAGAAACCAGGCAAAGCCTACGGTGAAACAGAGGTACAGAGAAGAAGACCCGATTGAGGCAGAGGCATTCCACTGGGGCTTCTTAGGACCGCAGCCTAGCCTGGGAGACGCAGATTCAGGAGGCACTTGAATGATGTTCTGCTGCACTACAAAACGGAGGAAGGTTCTGAAGGCAAAACCTCCCAGGCCATAGTTAGTTCCATGAGTTGTGCGTCAAGAATTCGGATTGGAACTGCTCCAAAGTAAGGGTGCTTGTGAAGCAAGGCTTGGTTGGGGTCCAAAATGACTACAGAGGTGCAAGAGGGGAACTTTTGAGACCACACTTGTGGCAGCTAGCAGATGTTAGAGAAGCTAGAAGAGACAGGCTTCTAACAGTGTAGTAAGAGCCAGGTGTGTTGGCAGGTATGCCTGTCCGAGTTTGATTCTGGGCAAGGCGCCCTGTGTGTGTGTGTGTGTGTGTGTGTGTGTGTGTGTGTGTGTGTGTGTGTGTCTGTCTGTCTGTCTCTGTGTCTGTGTGTCGGTGTGTGTCTTAGGGCAAAGGGCCAGGAGAACTTGGGGGTGGGGTACCTGGGGTCTGGACCTTGACGGCAGCTGTGTTTGAGTCCCAACCCAGGCACATACCCCGGTGGGCATGGGTGGGGTGAGGGAGGGAGGCGGGCACTCACTGCAAATCTCCGTGTCAGTCCATTGCCACCCCCATCGTGGTGATCATCACGACAGGGCTCTAGCTCTTCTCAAAAGAACCACAGTGGAACGACAGCCATTTTTTCCAGGCCCCAGTGATTTTCATTCTCCGTTTTTTCAAAGGCTTTCTCGTTCCGCGCCCTCCAGCGCTCAAGGTTCTGGTGGTGGCAGCAACCCAGTTCCAGGCGAGTCTGCCAAAACTCATCAGAAAACAAAGGGGAGTGTGGTGCATTTCCTGGGATGCAGATCATGCTGAAAGAAATAGGAACAGACGTTCCATCCTAGGTGAAAGACACAGAAGGGAAATGCCCAGTCCGGACCGGGAATGGAAGGTCCTTGATGAGGTGAAAAACAGAACAAAGCAAAGCAATGGAAATAGGGGATGGCCAAGACTTCCCAAGAACAGAAGCACTGACCGGAGCCAAAAGGGGTTTAAGAAGGAAAAGCGAACCCAGTGCCATGGAACGCGTGTACTGCAGAGGAGGAGGAGGAGAGAATCATGGAGAAGACGGAAGAGCACACACAAGCACAGAGAAGAGAGAGAGCGAGTCAGACAGGTGTGGAATCGGGATGCGGCCAGGAAGGAGGGAGGCAGAGGGTGCACCTCTGAGGCGGTGTTTGGAGATTTCAGGGCTGATAATGACCCCAAGCCGTGCTTTGGACCACAGGGAGAACCCCCAGGGGGGGTCACGATGAAGAAGTTCCTATCCAGGACCACAGGAGGAGATGTGCTGAGCCCCAACCCATGCTCTCAGAAGCTTGCAGTCAGGGTGAGCCGACCCCAAACACCCAGAGAGAGCACTTTCCAACAGCAGAGGATAGCCCCACCGCCCCCATCCCATCCCGGGGTCCCTACATCCCAGCAAGAAGACTGGAAGCTAGCAAATGAAGTGCTGGTAGGCCAAAACACACAGCTCAACTGGAAGTGGATCGGTGGTGGTGAATTTTCCAGAAGGTTGTAGTCGAGTGGATCATGCCTTGCCCAAGGGACTTTCCTCTTCCAGATCATGGCGCTGTGGTCGGGTTAGGTGAGTTGAGCGCTGGGGGAAAGGGGCTCGGGTGGGGGTGGGATTTGGGGCATTCGCATCATGAGCATGACTTTCGGCATCTTTCCTGCAAGTGTATCATGAGTTCCTCATAGAGATTCCTTGTGTTTTTGGGTGTGGAAGGGTGCCTCTCAGGATGCAGAGGGGCTTCCTTCCACGTGCTGTTCCCAGGACATGGCAAGTCAGGCACATTTGAAGAAAAGCCAGGAAAAGCGATAAGGAAGGAAACAAGAATCCCACTGAGCCACACAGCCAGACAGAGCCACGGAGCCACCTTGTCACGGAGGGGGTGGGGTGGGGTGGGGTGGTGGTGAGTGGGGGGGAAATGGGGACTGCAGGGAGTCCCGGGCTCCTCAGACAAGCCCCATCCCTCCACGGGCACGGCAGTTCCTTGGGCCTGGGCTCAGGCTCGGGCTCTGGCTCGGGCTCTGGCTCTGGCTCTGGCTCTGGCTCTGGCTCTGGCTCTGGCTCTGGCTGCAGGCGCTGAAGCCCACGAGGGAGCAAAGCCCCCCAGAAGCCCACAGTCAGTCCCCTGTCCAGCTCACAGGGCAGTCCCCCTTCCGGGACAGTCCCAGGCACACACTGAGGATTGACCTGAGCAAGGGATACCACCACTAGGCTCCTGATCCTGCTTGGTCAGCCTGGCCCGGCCTGGCCTTATTCCACTCTGCACTCCGCAACTATCCATTTATGTAGCCTTCCTTCTTCCTTCCTCCCTCCCTTTCTTCCTCCCTCCCTTCCTTGCGTCCTTCCATCCGCTCATTTATCCTTGCTTCCATCCATGTGCTGGACGCACTGGAGGATGGGGGCCCGGGCTTCTTCCAAAGGCACGGGGGCCGCCGGCGGCGCCTGCCCCTAGCCCGGCCAGCCGCCAGAGGGCGCGCCCGCGTCACGGAGAGCCCCGCCCCCGTTTGCTGAGTAACCCGCCAGGGCAACAAACGGGAAACCCGGGGCAACCAAGGCGATTGTCCGCGCCCGCCTGGTCGGAGGGCAGGCTTCCACCAGTAGAAGGCTGGCTGTCAGAGCCCAGGGAGGGGAGAGAGGAGGACGGAGGGCAGCGAGGGATGTAGGGAGGGTGCGCCAGCCCTCCGGTCCCCAGGTTCTGGACATCCTAGATCTCTGGGTCTGTGCCACCGTCTCCGCCAGTGGCTGCCGAAGCTGGTGGCCAGACCAAGGCACGCCGGGTACCTCTGTGGATCCAAATCTGGATCGGCATGGGTGGGAATGGTGTCAAATGGGAGGAGGGTGTGGGATGCCATCTGGTGAGGCGGGGGCGAGGAACATCGCAGAGTCCCGGCTCGAACTGTGAACTGTGGTCGTGTCACCAGAAAATCCACTGACCCCGAAAGTGGTAGCTCCCCTAGACGTGGGCAGAGGAGGCCCATGCCCTGGTGCCACACTGGTTTCGGGTGGCGGGTGAGACGGGGGTCCCTGCCTCTGCCTCTCCCAGTGCCTCGCAGGGATGTGATTGCAAGGCCCTACTCCGCGCAGTTCTTCCCAACTAGCCCCCAACTTCTCCCCCCACCCCTCACCCGCCCCCCCTCCCACTCCATCCTGCTTGGTAAGCCTGGGCTGGCCCGGGCCGGCCTTTCCTCCACTCTTGGGAGCCCCAACAATCCGTCCATCTACTCATCCGTCAGTCCTTCTTGCTTTTTGAACCATACATCCATCTGATGAGGATAGTCATCAACAAAGAATCCATAATAGGAAAAGAAAAGAGTTATTGGAGCCAAACGGAGGACTCGAGCGCGGGAGACAGCCTCTCACAGGGCTCGGAGGAACTGCTCTGGAGAAGCATGACTTTCAGCCTAGTTTTATATGTGAGGGCAGAGAACCTCTATCGCGTCAGGGGTCCATTCCTTGTCTTCTTGTTTCCAAAAGAGACAGATGAGCACATAGACCGCGAATCAGCATGGCCTTGGCGCCTGCCAAAGGAGCCTTCTCATCGGACGACTAGTAGCACTGGCGTCCAGGTAAGGGAGGCATTTTATGTGTATCTTGAAAAAGGACGTCTTTATTTCTGGACAGTGCACGCTTTTCTGTAACGATGAAAGCACATGTACAATGTATGTTTAAGAGGCCACAAAACAGGCTGTTGCAGTTAGCATAGAAATCATGTGAGAGCCAGCATGACTTCCCTGTACCCCAACATGGGAACACTGCTTTCATCCCATCCATCCGTCCTTCCGTGCATGCATCCATCCATCCATCCATCCATCCATCCACTGGACCACTGGAAGTCACAGGCCCCAGGCCCTTCAGAGAGCACCGGACACAGCTTTCACCTGTACCTGCCAAGCGACAAAGGGCGCTCCGGATCCCTAGAGCCTAACAGACCCAACCCTTAGCAAACCTGCTAGTCATTGTGAGGTCAGCCTCCCACTCCACCCCCCCAACCCCACCCCCAGCCCGTGCCCCGCGCGCTCACGCTCACGCAGTTGGAGGGCTGGCTTCAACTCCGGTGAGTGAGCTGGGTAGGGACGGGGAAGGAGAGAGAGAACAGAGGGAGATGGCGGGAAGTACGGAGGGTGCGCCAGCCTTCCTCTCCTCACGTTACTGACGTCCCGGATCTCAGAGTCTGTGTCTGTCGACATCTTCGAACCACTGCCCCCACACTGATGGCTGGAACTGGTGGCGAGACGCCAAGTGGACCCAAATCCGGATCTAGGTGGGAGGTGATGGAGTCCACTGTATGGAGAAAGGGGGCGTGGTTTGGAATCTGGTGCCTGGTGAGGCGGCGAGCGGCATGAAGGTCCCCATGTCCCCGCTCAAAATGACGGTCACGTCGCCGAGAAACCCACTGACCCGGAGAGAGAGCGGTACCTCCCCTAGACATGGGCAGAGGCCGCCCGTGCCCTGGCGTCACACTGGGCGGGTTCTCTGCCGCTTCCATTGCTTTGCAGGAAACTGTGGAAAACCGCTTCTTTCCGCCATTCTTCCACGCTAGGCTCGCAACCTCTCCCCGCCTCCTTCTCCCCTCCCCTCCCCGCCCTTCACCGCCCCTACCCTCCCCTCCCCTCCGCTTGCCGCCCCTCGGCAGGGCTTTCCTCCACTCTGCGGGGCCCCAACAGTCCGTCCGTATATTCCTCCAACCTTCCATCGAGCCGTGGATCCGCCCACCCTTCCTTCCGTCTGTCGGTCTGCCGGACCACTGGAAGACCTAGGCCCCAGGCCCTTCCTAGAGCACCGGACACGGCCCGCGCCTGCGCCCGCCCGCCAGCCCGCCAGCCAGCCAGCCAGCCAACGTGTCGCCCACCCCTCAGAGACAAGTCGCTTAGCAACCGTGCCCGAGGCGCAGCCAGGCCTCGCGGCCTGGTCGCCTGCGCATGCGCGCCTGGAGGACCGGCTTCAGCTCCACCAGCCAGAAGGACGACAGGAGGGCCGAGCGGCCACGGTGAGAGGCGGCCTTCCCGAGTTGGTCGTATGGACGCCTCCCCTTAGGTCCCAGCCCAACCGAAGCTCCCGGCCTCAGCGGGGAAGTTTCTTTCCCTGTTGGATTCCCACTGCCATCAAGGAAACGCAGGCTGAGATACTAACAGCACACGCCCGAGTCGAGGGCTTGGCTCACCAATCAACTTCTCCTCTGGGGGCTCACAAGGCAGGAAGTTTAAAGGTAGGGTTCGTTCGTGAGGCGGAGGCATGGGTATTGGTTTTCTGGGAAGAGGCGGGGTTCTTCTCCCTGGAACCGTGGTCCCATCTTCTTCTTTTCCTTCCTTCCCTGTGGTCAGGTGTTTCCCATCAGGCTAACTGGAGTCCAGTGAGCGTATAATGAGGCTCGGGTTCAGGAGAGGTCAAGAGGGTGATTTCATCAATTCCAGTCACATGTTGATATTTCTCTTGGGTTCTCTCCTTCTGAGGTTTGGTTCTGCAACTGAAGGCTGGGGCAGGTGGTTTCCCTTGGAGGGACGGGCCGGGGTATTGTTCTGGGGCAACCACCTGGGGGACAGTAGGGAGGGTGCGCCAGCACCCTCTTTCCTTAGGTTACCCACAGCCCAGATATCTGGGCCTATGTCGCGTTCTCGGCAGCAGCAGCTGGACCTGGTGGTGAGGCGCAGATAGATACAGCGGGGACGTCTGTGGACCCAGATCTGGTTCGGGGTGAGTGGAAATTGCAGCCAGTGAGAGAGGGGTGCAGAGTGAAATGCGGCGAGGTGGGGCGCGATGAAGATCCCCGAGTCCCGCTCCAAGGGATGGTCTGTTGCCAAAAATCCACTGGCCCCTGAGGGTGGTCCCTCCCTTAGACTTGGGCAGAGGAGGCCCATGCCCTGGGCCTGCACTAGGCGGGGCCCCTGCCTCTTCCAGGGCTCTCCAGGAATGTGTCGGAAGCCCCTTCTCCCTGCCGTTTCCGCTCCCCAGCACCCCTAACCCATCTCTTCCACACACACACCCCACCACCACGACCACCACCACCACCACCCCCCCCCAAACCACCACCCTCCCTCAAGTACCTGGGCTAGGCTGAGGAGGGTGCTCCCTCCCCAAGGACCCTAGCTCTCTTTCAGGCACACCGGTTGCCTGACACCTTCCTCCTGCAACAGGGGCGATCAGGAATGCATCTCAGAGGCGTCCCAGGACCCAGTGCCCTTTCCTCAGTAGGGGCTCCGCTGACAGATTTCTGTCCCCTGTGTGCCTCTCTTGAAGAAACCAGGCAAAGCCTACGGTGAAACAGAGGTACAGAGAAGAAGACCCGATTGAGGCAGAGGCATTCCACTGGGGCTTCTTAGGACCGCAGCCTAGCCTGGGAGACGCAGATTCAGGAGGCACTTGAATGATGTTCTGCTGCACTACAAAACGGAGGAAGGTTCTGAAGGCAAAACCTCCCAGGCCATAGTTAGTTCCATGAGTTGTGCGTCAAGAATTCGGATTGGAACTGCTCCAAAGTAAGGGTGCTTGTGAAGCAAGGCTTGGTTGGGGTCCAAAATGACTACAGAGGTGCAAGAGGGGAACTTTTGAGACCACACTTGTGGCAGCTAGCAGATGTTAGAGAAGCTAGAAGAGACAGGCTTCTAACAGTGTAGTAAGAGCCAGGTGTGTTGGCAGGTATGCCTGTCCGAGTTTGATTCTGGGCAAGGCGCCCTGTGTGTGTGTGTGTGTGTGTGTGTGTGTGTGTGTGTGTGTGTGTGTGTGTGTCTGTCTGTCTGTCTCTGTGTCTGTGTGTCGGTGTGTGTCTTAGGGCAAAGGGCCAGGAGAACTTGGGGGTGGGGTACCTGGGGTCTGGACCTTGACGGCAGCTGTGTTTGAGTCCCAACCCAGGCACATACCCCGGTGGGCATGGGTGGGGTGAGGGAGGGAGGCGGGCACTCACTGCAAATCTCCGTGTCAGTCCATTGCCACCCCCATCGTGGTGATCATCACGACAGGGCTCTAGCTCTTCTCAAAAGAACCACAGTGGAACGACAGCCATTTTTTCCAGGCCCCAGTGATTTTCATTCTCCGTTTTTTCAAAGGCTTTCTCGTTCCGCGCCCTCCAGCGCTCAAGGTTCTGGTGGTGGCAGCAACCCAGTTCCAGGCGAGTCTGCCAAAACTCATCAGAAAACAAAGGGGAGTGTGGTGCATTTCCTGGGATGCAGATCATGCTGAAAGAAATAGGAACAGACGTTCCATCCTAGGTGAAAGACACAGAAGGGAAATGCCCAGTCCGGACCGGGAATGGAAGGTCCTTGATGAGGTGAAAAACAGAACAAAGCAAAGCAATGGAAATAGGGGATGGCCAAGACTTCCCAAGAACAGAAGCACTGACCGGAGCCAAAAGGGGTTTAAGAAGGAAAAGCGAACCCAGTGCCATGGAACGCGTGTACTGCAGAGGAGGAGGAGGAGAGAATCATGGAGAAGACGGAAGAGCACACACAAGCACAGAGAAGAGAGAGAGCGAGTCAGACAGGTGTGGAATCGGGATGCGGCCAGGAAGGAGGGAGGCAGAGGGTGCACCTCTGAGGCGGTGTTTGGAGATTTCAGGGCTGATAATGACCCCAAGCCGTGCTTTGGACCACAGGGAGAACCCCCAGGGGGGGTCACGATGAAGAAGTTCCTATCCAGGACCACAGGAGGAGATGTGCTGAGCCCCAACCCATGCTCTCAGAAGCTTGCAGTCAGGGTGAGCCGACCCCAAACACCCAGAGAGAGCACTTTCCAACAGCAGAGGATAGCCCCACCGCCCCCATCCCATCCCGGGGTCCCTACATCCCAGCAAGAAGACTGGAAGCTAGCAAATGAAGTGCTGGTAGGCCAAAACACACAGCTCAACTGGAAGTGGATCGGTGGTGGTGAATTTTCCAGAAGGTTGTAGTCGAGTGGATCATGCCTTGCCCAAGGGACTTTCCTCTTCCAGATCATGGCGCTGTGGTCGGGTTAGGTGAGTTGAGCGCTGGGGGAAAGGGGCTCGGGTGGGGGTGGGATTTGGGGCATTCGCATCATGAGCATGACTTTCGGCATCTTTCCTGCAAGTGTATCATGAGTTCCTCATAGAGATTCCTTGTGTTTTTGGGTGTGGAAGGGTGCCTCTCAGGATGCAGAGGGGCTTCCTTCCACGTGCTGTTCCCAGGACATGGCAAGTCAGGCACATTTGAAGAAAAGCCAGGAAAAGCGATAAGGAAGGAAACAAGAATCCCACTGAGCCACACAGCCAGACAGAGCCACGGAGCCACCTTGTCACGGAGGGGGTGGGGTGGGGTGGGGTGGTGGTGAGTGGGGGGGAAATGGGGACTGCAGGGAGTCCCGGGCTCCTCAGACAAGCCCCATCCCTCCACGGGCACGGCAGTTCCTTGGGCCTGGGCTCAGGCTCGGGCTCTGGCTCGGGCTCTGGCTCTGGCTCTGGCTCTGGCTCTGGCTCTGGCTCTGGCTCTGGCTGCAGGCGCTGAAGCCCACGAGGGAGCAAAGCCCCCCAGAAGCCCACAGTCAGTCCCCTGTCCAGCTCACAGGGCAGTCCCCCTTCCGGGACAGTCCCAGGCACACACTGAGGATTGACCTGAGCAAGGGATACCACCACTAGGCTCCTGATCCTGCTTGGTCAGCCTGGCCCGGCCTGGCCTTATTCCACTCTGCACTCCGCAACTATCCATTTATGTAGCCTTCCTTCTTCCTTCCTCCCTCCCTTTCTTCCTCCCTCCCTTCCTTGCGTCCTTCCATCCGCTCATTTATCCTTGCTTCCATCCATGTGCTGGACGCACTGGAGGATGGGGGCCCGGGCTTCTTCCAAAGGCACGGGGGCCGCCGGCGGCGCCTGCCCCTAGCCCGGCCAGCCGCCAGAGGGCGCGCCCGCGTCACGGAGAGCCCCGCCCCCGTTTGCTGAGTAACCCGCCAGGGCAACAAACGGGAAACCCGGGGCAACCAAGGCGATTGTCCGCGCCCGCCTGGTCGGAGGGCAGGCTTCCACCAGTAGAAGGCTGGCTGTCAGAGCCCAGGGAGGGGAGAGAGGAGGACGGAGGGCAGCGAGGGATGTAGGGAGGGTGCGCCAGCCCTCCGGTCCCCAGGTTCTGGACATCCTAGATCTCTGGGTCTGTGCCACCGTCTCCGCCAGTGGCTGCCGAAGCTGGTGGCCAGACCAAGGCACGCCGGGTACCTCTGTGGATCCAAATCTGGATCGGCATGGGTGGGAATGGTGTCAAATGGGAGGAGGGTGTGGGATGCCATCTGGTGAGGCGGGGGCGAGGAACATCGCAGAGTCCCGGCTCGAACTGTGAACTGTGGTCGTGTCACCAGAAAATCCACTGACCCCGAAAGTGGTAGCTCCCCTAGACGTGGGCAGAGGAGGCCCATGCCCTGGTGCCACACTGGTTTCGGGTGGCGGGTGAGACGGGGGTCCCTGCCTCTGCCTCTCCCAGTGCCTCGCAGGGATGTGATTGCAAGGCCCTACTCCGCGCAGTTCTTCCCAACTAGCCCCCAACTTCTCCCCCCACCCCTCACCCGCCCCCCCTCCCACTCCATCCTGCTTGGTAAGCCTGGGCTGGCCCGGGCCGGCCTTTCCTCCACTCTTGGGAGCCCCAACAATCCGTCCATCTACTCATCCGTCAGTCCTTCTTGCTTTTTGAACCATACATCCATCTGATGAGGATAGTCATCAAGAAACAATCCATTATAGGAAAAGAAAAGAGTTATTGGAGCCAAACGGAGGACTCGAGCGCGGGAGACAGCCTCTCACAGGGCTCGGAGGAACTGCTCTGGAGAAGCATGACTTTCAGCCTAGTTTTATATGTGAGGGCAGAGAACCTCTATCGCGTCAGGGGTCCATTCCTTGTCTTCTTGTTTCCAAAAGAGACAGATGAGCACATAGACCGCGAATCAGCATGGCCTTGGCGCCTGCCAAAGGAGCCTTCTCATCGGACGACTAGTAGCACTGGCGTCCAGGTAAGGGAGGCATTTTATGTGTATCTTGAAAAAGGACGTCTTTATTTCTGGACAGTGCACGCTTTTCTGTAACGATGAAAGCACATGTACAATGTATGTTTAAGAGGCCACAAAACAGGCTGTTGCAGTTAGCATAGAAATCATGTGAGAGCCAGCATGACTTCCCTGTACCCCAACATGGGAACACTGCTTTCATCCCATCCATCCGTCCTTCCGTGCATGCATCCATCCATCCATCCATCCATCCATCCACTGGACCACTGGAAGTCACAGGCCCCAGGCCCTTCAGAGAGCACCGGACACAGCTTTCACCTGTACCTGCCAAGCGACAAAGGGCGCTCCGGATCCCTAGAGCCTAACAGACCCAACCCTTAGCAAACCTGCTAGTCATTGTGAGGTCAGCCTCCCACTCCACCCCCCCAACCCCACCCCCAGCCCGTGCCCCGCGCGCTCACGCTCACGCAGTTGGAGGGCTGGCTTCAACTCCGGTGAGTGAGCTGGGTAGGGACGGGGAAGGAGAGAGAGAACAGAGGGAGATGGCGGGAAGTACGGAGGGTGCGCCAGCCTTCCTCTCCTCACGTTACTGACGTCCCGGATCTCAGAGTCTGTGTCTGTCGACATCTTCGAACCACTGCCCCCACACTGATGGCTGGAACTGGTGGCGAGACGCCAAGTGGACCCAAATCCGGATCTAGGTGGGAGGTGATGGAGTCCACTGTATGGAGAAAGGGGGCGTGGTTTGGAATCTGGTGCCTGGTGAGGCGGCGAGCGGCATGAAGGTCCCCATGTCCCCGCTCAAAATGACGGTCACGTCGCCGAGAAACCCACTGACCCGGAGAGAGAGCGGTACCTCCCCTAGACATGGGCAGAGGCCGCCCGTGCCCTGGCGTCACACTGGGCGGGTTCTCTGCCGCTTCCATTGCTTTGCAGGAAACTGTGGAAAACCGCTTCTTTCCGCCATTCTTCCACGCTAGGCTCGCAACCTCTCCCCGCCTCCTTCTCCCCTCCCCTCCCCGCCCTTCACCGCCCCTACCCTCCCCTCCCCTCCGCTTGCCGCCCCTCGGCAGGGCTTTCCTCCACTCTGCGGGGCCCCAACAGTCCGTCCGTATATTCCTCCAACCTTCCATCGAGCCGTGGATCCGCCCACCCTTCCTTCCGTCTGTCGGTCTGCCGGACCACTGGAAGACCTAGGCCCCAGGCCCTTCCTAGAGCACCGGACACGGCCCGCGCCTGCGCCCGCCCGCCAGCCCGCCAGCCAGCCAGCCAGCCAACGTGTCGCCCACCCCTCAGAGACAAGTCGCTTAGCAACCGTGCCCGAGGCGCAGCCAGGCCTCGCGGCCTGGTCGCCTGCGCATGCGCGCCTGGAGGACCGGCTTCAGCTCCACCAGCCAGAAGGACGACAGGAGGGCCGAGCGGCCACGGTGAGAGGCGGCCTTCCCGAGTTGGTCGTATGGACGCCTCCCCTTAGGTCCCAGCCCAACCGAAGCTCCCGGCCTCAGCGGGGAAGTTTCTTTCCCTGTTGGATTCCCACTGCCATCAAGGAAACGCAGGCTGAGATACTAACAGCACACGCCCGAGTCGAGGGCTTGGCTCACCAATCAACTTCTCCTCTGGGGGCTCACAAGGCAGGAAGTTTAAAGGTAGGGTTCGTTCGTGAGGCGGAGGCATGGGTATTGGTTTTCTGGGAAGAGGCGGGGTTCTTCTCCCTGGAACCGTGGTCCCATCTTCTTCTTTTCCTTCCTTCCCTGTGGTCAGGTGTTTCCCATCAGGCTAACTGGAGTCCAGTGAGCGTATAATGAGGCTCGGGTTCAGGAGAGGTCAAGAGGGTGATTTCATCAATTCCAGTCACATGTTGATATTTCTCTTGGGTTCTCTCCTTCTGAGGTTTGGTTCTGCAACTGAAGGCTGGGGCAGGTGGTTTCCCTTGGAGGGACGGGCCGGGGTATTGTTCTGGGGCAACCACCTGGGGGACAGTAGGGAGGGTGCGCCAGCACCCTCTTTCCTTAGGTTACCCACAGCCCAGATATCTGGGCCTATGTCGCGTTCTCGGCAGCAGCAGCTGGACCTGGTGGTGAGGCGCAGATAGATACAGCGGGGACGTCTGTGGACCCAGATCTGGTTCGGGGTGAGTGGAAATTGCAGCCAGTGAGAGAGGGGTGCAGAGTGAAATGCGGCGAGGTGGGGCGCGATGAAGATCCCCGAGTCCCGCTCCAAGGGATGGTCTGTTGCCAAAAATCCACTGGCCCCTGAGGGTGGTCCCTCCCTTAGACTTGGGCAGAGGAGGCCCATGCCCTGGGCCTGCACTAGGCGGGGCCCCTGCCTCTTCCAGGGCTCTCCAGGAATGTGTCGGAAGCCCCTTCTCCCTGCCGTTTCCGCTCCCCAGCACCCCTAACCCATCTCTTCCACACACACACCCCACCACCACGACCACCACCACCACCACCCCCCCCCAAACCACCACCCTCCCTCAAGTACCTGGGCTAGGCTGAGGAGGGTGCTCCCTCCCCAAGGACCCTAGCTCTCTTTCAGGCACACCGGTTGCCTGACACCTTCCTCCTGCAACAGGGGCGATCAGGAATGCATCTCAGAGGCGTCCCAGGACCCAGTGCCCTTTCCTCAGTAGGGGCTCCGCTGACAGATTTCTGTCCCCTGTGTGCCTCTCTTGAAGAAACCAGGCAAAGCCTACGGTGAAACAGAGGTACAGAGAAGAAGACCCGATTGAGGCAGAGGCATTCCACTGGGGCTTCTTAGGACCGCAGCCTAGCCTGGGAGACGCAGATTCAGGAGGCACTTGAATGATGTTCTGCTGCACTACAAAACGGAGGAAGGTTCTGAAGGCAAAACCTCCCAGGCCATAGTTAGTTCCATGAGTTGTGCGTCAAGAATTCGGATTGGAACTGCTCCAAAGTAAGGGTGCTTGTGAAGCAAGGCTTGGTTGGGGTCCAAAATGACTACAGAGGTGCAAGAGGGGAACTTTTGAGACCACACTTGTGGCAGCTAGCAGATGTTAGAGAAGCTAGAAGAGACAGGCTTCTAACAGTGTAGTAAGAGCCAGGTGTGTTGGCAGGTATGCCTGTCCGAGTTTGATTCTGGGCAAGGCGCCCTGTGTGTGTGTGTGTGTGTGTGTGTGTGTGTGTGTGTGTGTGTGTGTGTCTGTCTGTCTGTCTCTGTGTCTGTGTGTCGGTGTGTGTCTTAGGGCAAAGGGCCAGGAGAACTTGGGGGTGGGGTACCTGGGGTCTGGACCTTGACGGCAGCTGTGTTTGAGTCCCAACCCAGGCACATACCCCGGTGGGCATGGGTGGGGTGAGGGAGGGAGGCGGGCACTCACTGCAAATCTCCGTGTCAGTCCATTGCCACCCCCATCGTGGTGATCATCACGACAGGGCTCTAGCTCTTCTCAAAAGAACCACAGTGGAACGACAGCCATTTTTTCCAGGCCCCAGTGATTTTCATTCTCCGTTTTTTCAAAGGCTTTCTCGTTCCGCGCCCTCCAGCGCTCAAGGTTCTGGTGGTGGCAGCAACCCAGTTCCAGGCGAGTCTGCCAAAACTCATCAGAAAACAAAGGGGAGTGTGGTGCATTTCCTGGGATGCAGATCATGCTGAAAGAAATAGGAACAGACGTTCCATCCTAGGTGAAAGACACAGAAGGGAAATGCCCAGTCCGGACCGGGAATGGAAGGTCCTTGATGAGGTGAAAAACAGAACAAAGCAAAGCAATGGAAATAGGGGATGGCCAAGACTTCCCAAGAACAGAAGCACTGACCGGAGCCAAAAGGGGTTTAAGAAGGAAAAGCGAACCCAGTGCCATGGAACGCGTGTACTGCAGAGGAGGAGGAGGAGAGAATCATGGAGAAGACGGAAGAGCACACACAAGCACAGAGAAGAGAGAGAGCGAGTCAGACAGGTGTGGAATCGGGATGCGGCCAGGAAGGAGGGAGGCAGAGGGTGCACCTCTGAGGCGGTGTTTGGAGATTTCAGGGCTGATAATGACCCCAAGCCGTGCTTTGGACCACAGGGAGAACCCCCAGGGGGGGTCACGATGAAGAAGTTCCTATCCAGGACCACAGGAGGAGATGTGCTGAGCCCCAACCCATGCTCTCAGAAGCTTGCAGTCAGGGTGAGCCGACCCCAAACACCCAGAGAGAGCACTTTCCAACAGCAGAGGATAGCCCCACCGCCCCCATCCCATCCCGGGGTCCCTACATCCCAGCAAGAAGACTGGAAGCTAGCAAATGAAGTGCTGGTAGGCCAAAACACACAGCTCAACTGGAAGTGGATCGGTGGTGGTGAATTTTCCAGAAGGTTGTAGTCGAGTGGATCATGCCTTGCCCAAGGGACTTTCCTCTTCCAGATCATGGCGCTGTGGTCGGGTTAGGTGAGTTGAGCGCTGGGGGAAAGGGGCTCGGGTGGGGGTGGGATTTGGGGCATTCGCATCATGAGCATGACTTTCGGCATCTTTCCTGCAAGTGTATCATGAGTTCCTCATAGAGATTCCTTGTGTTTTTGGGTGTGGAAGGGTGCCTCTCAGGATGCAGAGGGGCTTCCTTCCACGTGCTGTTCCCAGGACATGGCAAGTCAGGCACATTTGAAGAAAAGCCAGGAAAAGCGATAAGGAAGGAAACAAGAATCCCACTGAGCCACACAGCCAGACAGAGCCACGGAGCCACCTTGTCACGGAGGGGGTGGGGTGGGGTGGGGTGGTGGTGAGTGGGGGGGAAATGGGGACTGCAGGGAGTCCCGGGCTCCTCAGACAAGCCCCATCCCTCCACGGGCACGGCAGTTCCTTGGGCCTGGGCTCAGGCTCGGGCTCTGGCTCGGGCTCTGGCTCTGGCTCTGGCTCTGGCTCTGGCTCTGGCTCTGGCTCTGGCTGCAGGCGCTGAAGCCCACGAGGGAGCAAAGCCCCCCAGAAGCCCACAGTCAGTCCCCTGTCCAGCTCACAGGGCAGTCCCCCTTCCGGGACAGTCCCAGGCACACACTGAGGATTGACCTGAGCAAGGGATACCACCACTAGGCTCCTGATCCTGCTTGGTCAGCCTGGCCCGGCCTGGCCTTATTCCACTCTGCACTCCGCAACTATCCATTTATGTAGCCTTCCTTCTTCCTTCCTCCCTCCCTTTCTTCCTCCCTCCCTTCCTTGCGTCCTTCCATCCGCTCATTTATCCTTGCTTCCATCCATGTGCTGGACGCACTGGAGGATGGGGGCCCGGGCTTCTTCCAAAGGCACGGGGGCCGCCGGCGGCGCCTGCCCCTAGCCCGGCCAGCCGCCAGAGGGCGCGCCCGCGTCACGGAGAGCCCCGCCCCCGTTTGCTGAGTAACCCGCCAGGGCAACAAACGGGAAACCCGGGGCAACCAAGGCGATTGTCCGCGCCCGCCTGGTCGGAGGGCAGGCTTCCACCAGTAGAAGGCTGGCTGTCAGAGCCCAGGGAGGGGAGAGAGGAGGACGGAGGGCAGCGAGGGATGTAGGGAGGGTGCGCCAGCCCTCCGGTCCCCAGGTTCTGGACATCCTAGATCTCTGGGTCTGTGCCACCGTCTCCGCCAGTGGCTGCCGAAGCTGGTGGCCAGACCAAGGCACGCCGGGTACCTCTGTGGATCCAAATCTGGATCGGCATGGGTGGGAATGGTGTCAAATGGGAGGAGGGTGTGGGATGCCATCTGGTGAGGCGGGGGCGAGGAACATCGCAGAGTCCCGGCTCGAACTGTGAACTGTGGTCGTGTCACCAGAAAATCCACTGACCCCGAAAGTGGTAGCTCCCCTAGACGTGGGCAGAGGAGGCCCATGCCCTGGTGCCACACTGGTTTCGGGTGGCGGGTGAGACGGGGGTCCCTGCCTCTGCCTCTCCCAGTGCCTCGCAGGGATGTGATTGCAAGGCCCTACTCCGCGCAGTTCTTCCCAACTAGCCCCCAACTTCTCCCCCCACCCCTCACCCGCCCCCCCTCCCACTCCATCCTGCTTGGTAAGCCTGGGCTGGCCCGGGCCGGCCTTTCCTCCACTCTTGGGAGCCCCAACAATCCGTCCATCTACTCATCCGTCAGTCCTTCTTGCTTTTTGAACCATACATCCATCTGATGAGGATAGTCATCAAGAAACAATCCATTATAGGAAAAAAAACAGAGTTATTGGAGCTAAACTCATTTGGTTGGAGCCAAAGTGGAGCACACTATTTTCCTGGTACCTTCCTTTGTCAATAGGGCTTATAATGAATGCTTCATTCATGTAATCATTCATTCATTTACTTATTTATTTATGGCTCTGTTTGTTCTTCTTACTGCGAGGGTGTCTCTCTGGTTGCATCAAGCTGGGGTACTCTTCTTTGTGGTGCAGGGGTTTCTCATTGCGCTGGCTTCTCTTGTTGCGGAGCATGGACTCTAGGTTCGCGGGTTCAGTATTTGTGGCTTCCAGGGCTCTAGAGCGCAGTCTCAGTATTTGTGTCATACGGGTTTTGTTGTTCCACTGCATGTGAGATCTTCCCAGACTAGGGTTCGTATCCGTTTCTCCTGCATTGGCAGGCGGATTCTTAACAAGTGCGCCACCAGGGACGTCCCTCTATTTCTTTCTTAGATTGAGTATTAATTGATTTTTCATCGACAAAATATACCCTGAGAGAGTGGTCAGATGAAATTTATAGAGATGTAAGTGGAAATTAATGAAATGGATAAGAAAAGCAGTAGCTGAAAGAACAAATGTGGCATAAGAGAAAAAATTTCTAGTAAAATAGCAAAATCTTATTATTTAAGAAGAGTAAGAGAGGCTTCTCCGTAAACAGAACAAGTGGATGCATTTATTTCCCATTTTTCCTTTGCCAAAAAAAAAAAAAAAGATTAAAGTGAGTTCATTTAGTTGATAAATACAAAATGTATTAACATGTGAGAACCAAAGAAAATGAGGATGACAGCAAATGGGAACTGTTCAAGAACTCTGATATCAAAGGCCCTACACAGTTAGACATCTATTTGTGAGGCAATTAACTGTATAACACCTCTGAAGGCTCAGGTACGGAAGTTGATGACCCTGTAGAGATATTGGATCTGAAAACAGGAGAGTGGTTGACAATTTGTACACAACTGGTTGCTCTCCTGCTTTACTTTCTTGTCTTATGTAATCAAATACACTAAACGGGAGGTTTGATCTCTGGATGTATTGACCTGGAGATGACGTATACCTGCACAAAGAAAGATAGTACTGAGGGATAGACAGACAGAGTGAAAAACCATATGTGGGACTTTGGGCCTCTCAGGACCTTCCCCATCCTGGCCCCAAACACCAGTAACTTAGGAGAGTGGAACTGTTCTCTGCTCTAAACTAAAAAACAGAGAACAGAGCTCTGGCAGTATCCCAATGAAAAGGCTGGCTCTGAAGTCTACCAGTTGAGAAGTTTTACCTCCTTACTGGAGGCAAGAATTGCTACACATTTCAGGAAAGTATTCAATGTAAAAGGGAGAGAACAATTCAAAAAATTAAATTTTTTTTGATTTGGACATAAAAGGCAAAAATGGACAATGAAACTTTAAACAAGTATAATTACTCTCTGAGAGATCAGAGATTACGTTGCTTCTGTAAATGAGAATAGAAAGCTATGAAGAAGGAAGAATTAGACACAACTCATGAAAAATTCTTCTATCAAATACTAATTCCAGGAAGAGAACAAAAAACCTGAAATAGAGAAGACTGTCAAAAAACAAAAATACAAGAAACATCCGCAGAACTAGATCCTATAGACTGAAAGTGCTCACTTATACCTAGCATAAAAAATGTTAAAAAATCCACAACATAAATAATGAAATTTCAGTACATTGGGGATATAAATAGCAGTAAGTATTGGGAGGTGAACGAGAAGGAGTCATAAGATTACATACAAAGGAAGAGAAAACAATTGGCATTAGACTTGACAACATGAGCTACCAGAAAACTTTGAAGTAATGTTTCCAAATTCTGAATACTGGCAAAGTGTGAGGTAGAATAAAGATAATTTCAAACACGAAAGACTCAAAAATTTATCTCTAACACATGCATCTTTTTTTTTTTGGCAGCGCGGCTTGTGGGATCTTAGTGTCCCGACCATGGATTGAAACTCGGGCCCTCGGAAGCGCAGAGTATTAACCACTGGACCGCCAGAGAATTCCCTCTAACACATGCATCTTAAGGAAGCTGTTGGAAAAAGAACTTGAGCAGAAATGAAAAATTAGCAAAAATTAACTTAATTCCAGGAAACAGCAATCCAATTCAGGAAGACAGTGGAAGTAAGTTTCATGATAAGTGTACAGTCTTGAAATGAGAGCCACAGAATGGAAGCCTGAGAGATTCTAATTGGATATTTGAACAACTGAAAAAAAAAAATCAGTGGACACTTAATACATCCACTGGAACATCTCTAAAAACTAGCAACAGGTACAAAGAAAGCTAACTAAATCCTTAATAAACAAAAATGTATCTATGAAAAAATATACTTGGTTTTGAATTAAAAGTAATTTACATAATTAGTATATTGACATAACCAATAATTGAGATATAACCATATTTGAAAGTGGTCAAGGAGAAACAAGAAGGTAGAAGTTGTTTTGCTTTAAATGAAGTACTGATTGTTACACTGTACATTTTTATTGCTAAGGTGGACAAAAAAATGTTGCCTGCCATTTCAGTAAACAGAAAATATTGCCCACCATCAAGCCATCTGCCATTGTAGCCACCCCTGAAGGTGAGACCTGTGGAGAATTCAGGATGGAAAAAAACAGGATACTGGCCCTAGATAGTTAAGATGCATATCAAAGGAATAATCTCAATGAACCCAGACTCTTGCATCTTCCCATACACAGAAAAGCACTAAAATCATTAACTTGAGATATATGGTTTTTGTGATAAGCAGTAATATTTTGATGTTTGACTCCTTTTATTGTTGTTGTTTTTTGTTTTTTCAGCAAAAAACTCTTATACCTCCTGGCTCCTCCCTCACCTCTTTGGGACAATTCCTCAGAGCTACCTGAGAGGCTATATCCCAGGCTATCTTCCTCCGTAATGTCCTGAATAAAATTCTCAACATTTAGGTTGTACATATTTTTTTCAGTTGACACTAAGGATATTTTTAACTACTAAAATGAGACTGATCTTTTAACTTAAAACTGTTCAAATAAACTTTTATTATCCAATGAAGACATTGAATTCATCCAAGATTTCATCTAGGAGCAGGGGGAAAAATACCCCTCAACCACAGAGGAATATTGCAAGTGCAATTATGAGAGAAAATAAAGTGCCCCTCTCTTTTGTTTTATGAAGTCCTATTAATTTCAACTTTACTTTCTGATTAATTGGCCACAAAAACGATGAATAAACTATAACAGGAATAGAAAAGAATCTTATTTGAGCCAAACTGAGGACTATATTCTGGAAGACAGCCTCTCAAATAACTTGGAGGAACTGCTCTGGAGAAGCGTGGTTTTCAGCACAGTTTTATATCTTGTCAGAACAAAGAACACCAAACAAGTCAGGGATACATTCCTTCAAGGTTTCAAAAAAACAAAACAAAACAAAAACAGATCAGCATGTACACAGTGAGTCAGTATGGCCTTGGCACCAAGGAAGCGAGTCCTGTCGTCGAAGGAGTACCAACATTGGCGTCTCAGGAAGGGAGGCATTTAATCTTTATCTTTAAAACAGACATTCTTTACTTCTGATCATTGCGCCTTTTTCTTTAATAACTGAAGCAGATGTACAATGCATGTTTGATAGGCCACAAACAGCCTGTTTTAGTTAGCATAAAATTTGAGTTAAATCATGTATAAGCCAGAATGATTTCCCCATACCTCAATATGGGAAAATCTCTTTCATCAGTATACTCCTACAATTCTAGGTCTCAGCAATAATGATAACCTTGCTTCTTCTTTTCCAATGTTGCCTGTGCTTGTAATTACTCATCCAACTGCCATAGCACCACATTCCTGAGGGTACACTTAAGACACTGATCATCAAAAACCTAACACGCAGTAACACAGTGACCCTCCAACACAGTGCCCATGGAAAGCAAGAACCAGAAGTGCTGGCCTATCAAAACCATCCCAGAAATAACACACAATAGGGCTATAAGAGAAGAAAAATCTTACCTCTAGCCATCTTAGGTTCTCAGCGGGGGCTCTTTAAAAAAGATTAACAGGAGAAAAACAATTTATTAATTTGTCTGCACATGTCATATGGGAAAACCTTAAGAGCAATTCAAAGTATGGCTTAGAACTCCATCTTTTATAGCATCTTCAACAAAGAACATAAATTTATAGAGAAATGGCAGGATAAAGAAAAGCAGTTTTCGACTTCCAAGGGTGGCAAACTGTGGGAGGAAACTAATGGAGTAAAGTTTATTTGCAAATTCCTTTGGTGCCATCTATGGGCTAAGAATCTAGAGTTGTCTCCAGTAAAGGAGAATGTATATCCTGCCTTTAGGCAGAAATGGGGGAGGGTAGAGAGAGCTTTTCCTGCATTTGATGCTTCTAAATTGCCCTCGGCTCAAAACTGTTGTGTTTTTTTAAATTTTTATTTATTTATTTATTTTTATTTTTGGCTGCGTTTGGTCTTCATTACTGCGTGTGGGCTTTCTCTAGTTGAGGTGAGCGGGGGCTACTCTTCGTTGTGGTGTGTGGGCTTCTCATTGTGGTGGCTTCTCTTGTTGCGGAGCACGGGCTCTAGGCACACGGGCTTCAGTAGTTGTGGCTCGCGGGCTCTAGAGCGCAGGCTCAGCAGTTGTGGCGCATGGGCTTAGTTGCTCCGCGGCATGTGGGATCTTCCTGGACCAGGGCTCGAACCCTTGTCTCCTACATTGGCAGGCAGATCCTTAACCATTGCGCCACCAGGGAAGCCCTCAAAACTGTTTTTATGTCAAAGAGGCATATGTTGGGGTGACATACTGTGGTTTCCTTCAGGACACAGTCTTCACAGATACACATAATCTCAGGAACTTCACAAGGAGGCAACTGTAGGGGAGCAAATTTTGCCACCCCAAAATGTGTCTCTTTGGCATGAGGATTAATTTAGGCAGATTATTTTTAAGAGACAGAAGACTCAGGAAGTTTTTCTTTTAACCTCCCCCTGAGCTGCCTAAAGAGTTTAGATAAAGGGCTGTTCCCAGAATAGAGCCGATATCTCACCAGAGATATCTGCAAAGAACAGGGGCTAAGTGTGGTGGGGAAACTCTTGGCAGGGGCTGGAGATGAGTCCACTACAAGTCCCATTGTTTCTGAGTAGCTCAGCAAACATTTGCTTACCAAATATTTGCTTTTCCATCTCTGTGTGAATTGCCTTCTTTCCCTTTGAAGTCCCAAACCACTACCCCCAACATCCTCTTTTGTCTTTAGCTGAAGGGCTTCAGCTATTTTGGCAAGTTACTTAGTTTTCCTGGATCTCTCCCAAGTATACATGTTATTAAAATTTTGTTTGATTTTATTCTGTTAACCTGTCTCATGTCAACTTAACTCTTAGACTGTAAGCAGATAGGGTAGGGGGTCCCTGGAGAAGGAGAACCAGGAATGGCTTTCTTGACATAAGATATGCAGTTTTGGCCTAAGCCATTTTGTGATCTGAGCCTGGCCACAATACTTGCTCTTGAACAGGCTAAGTAATAAATGATCTTAAGGGAACAAAGGAATGTAGGAACAGAGAAAAGGCAGTCAAACAATAGTGTAGTGATAAAACAGAGTCCTAGTTCCTCCTCAAGGGATATGATATTGGAGAGGCAGCAGCAGTGAGCGGTGGCGTGAAGCGAGATCTTAGTTCCCTGCCCAGGAATTGAACCTGGGTAGCCTGGATGAAAACCAGGAATCCTAGCCACTAGACCAGCAACGGCTAGAGGCTAGAAGCAAATTTTCCCTGGCTCTTGCCTCCATTGAAAAATGCATTTCTCAAGGAGGCAAAAACTGTAAAAACAGGTACAAAGTTTATTATTAGAGACACAGCACAACAAGTGGGAGAGCACACAGAGAAACAGTTTGTTTAGTTAAGACAGAAGCAGGGCAGAGATACACACCCAGAGAGAAAGGATGTGGTCATCCTCTCTGATGAGGAGTGCAGTAAAGAGGCAGTTAAATCATTTATATATGGCACTTCTTCTGGGTCCTTGTTTACCTTTGGCAAATTATCTGGTTTCTTTTTCCGCACCTGACCTGCCCTAGGACCCTCCCCAACATATGTGTGCAACTTTTTTCCAAGATGGATTCCAGCCCAGAGGCCTGTGGGCATCACCTTATTCTGGGGTGGTGACCGCTCCTTTTTGACCCTGAGGAGCCTTTCTATGTATGTGCAATGT
This sequence comes from Eubalaena glacialis, assembly GCF_028564815.1. Lineage (NCBI taxonomy): Eukaryota > Metazoa > Chordata > Mammalia > Artiodactyla > Balaenidae > Eubalaena > Eubalaena glacialis. Next base: position 55,104,064 of record NC_083733.1, on the reverse strand, counting down.
CTCTGTTGCCCCAAGGATGGGAAATCTATGACCTCTTGATCCTTTACTCAAACGGTGTTTAGCCCCTCTCTGTTCCTGCCATGACTGTTATCTTCAAGTGTCCTCAGGAGACAAAGCCTGGCTATTTACCCTGTTTCTGTTGTTGTTTCTATTTCGAAGTACAAACAGGAGGCTGGGTGTAAATATCTAACCTGGAGCCCACCTATCTCCTGTCTCAGGAAATGCAAACAGGAGGCTAGTTGTAAGTGTCCAGCCTGAAGGCATCTTTTTCGGCCCCAAGAAATGTAAACAGGAGGTCAGTTGTAAATGCCTAGCCTGAAGCCCATCTATCTCCTGCCTCAGATATACATAATAACATATCTTTGAGTTCTGCAGGAATTAAGGCTCCACCACCTGAGGTGGAGGACAGAATGACGATGTTGACCAGTCAACTAAAGCTTGGACTCTGTTGATCTTTGCCCCAATTCTATGTTGAATTCTCCTCTGCTCAAGCCCCTTCATGAATATGCATGTACCCTTAACTTAAAACTTCCCCAATTTTGCTGTTTAGGGAGACACTACTTTGGGAAAGATCCCAGTGTTCTCCTTACATGCTGCAAGTAATAATTCCTTCCTTCTCCCGATCTTTGGCTTGGTTGTGTCTTTTGGCTCGACACCCACCAAGAGGCGAACCCAGTTTTCAGGTAACAAGACCAGACGGAACTTGGAAGCTTGGAGGAAAATGTCCTCCTCCTCGACACCACCAGACACCCCTAAACCTGGCGTCACAGTCCAGCGTAATAGCATGCAACCTTCTGTCGTCCAACACAAGTTTGTGTGCCCAAAGCACAGTGAGGCCAAACTGAAACGTTGGAACAGAGAAAGGTTTATTGCAGGGACAAGCAAGTAGAACAGGTGGCTCGTGCTCAGAAACCCCAAACTCCCTAATGGTTTTCTGGGAGAATTTTTTATAGGCAAAATTTGGGGTGAGGGCTGCATGGTGTGTGACTTTCTTCTGATCGGTTGGTGGTGAGAGAACAGGACAGTGTTCCAGGACGTTTGTGCTCAGCCTGAAGTTGCCATCCTCCAACTGGGTGGGGGGGGGGGGGTCTTAGTTCCTGCAGAAGAACTCAAAGATATATTATTATGTATATTCCTCGAGGAAGGACTAGCACTCTGTTTTACTGCTGCACTGTCATTTTTTTTTTAATTTTTAAATTTATTTAGTTTTCATCGCATTGGGTCTTAGTTGCTGCATGCAGCTTTCTCTAGTTGCAGCGAGCGGGGGCTGCTCTTTGTTGTGGTGTGCGGGTTTCTCATTGTGGCGGCTTCTCTTATTGTGGAGCACGGGCTCTAGGCACGCCGGCTTCAGTAGTTGTGGCACACGGGCTTAGCTGCTCTGCGGCATGTGGGATCTTCCCAGACCAGGGCTCAAACCCGTGTCCCCTGCATTGGCAGGTGTATTCTTAACCACAGCGCCACCAGGGAAGTCCCTGCACTGTCATTTCTTGATTCCGTTTCCTTTGTTTCTGCATTGCCTCACTTTTCTGATTAGCAACTGTTTCAATCTGCCCTTTGGTACTCTGGAAAGTTGTAGGAGGCTGAAACTGAAAGGGTTTTGCAGCCAGAAGGGCCCCCCAGGGTCCTGCTTAGTTTCATTTCTCTGTGGCACCATTTCAGTCCAGCATTCAATGAGTGGCACACACTCAGTAAACAACTCCATGCATGAAAACACAACCCCATCCATGATCACACACTCAGGCGCACGGGACACCACGCCAACGCCAGTCCCTTGGCAAATATCACAGGGACCATGCTTGGGGCATTGGGATATCACAATCACTCTTAAAAGCCTAAAGATCTGGACACCCTAGAGCAACTTGGAATCCTGGCCCCAACCTCTTCATACCGGCCCCCCTTACTCATCCCACCCTCCAGCCCTCAACGTGCGTCGCCGCAAGGGCATCCTCAGCCTCATGGAGAACCCCAGGTTCGAACGGGTCCACCCGCGCGCTTGCGCACGCGGGACAGAAACAGCACCTCCCAGGAGCCTGAGCACAGGACTCTCGTGGGTGGGGGCGGAGCTCCGGACCTGCGCCCGTTGTAGAGCCAAAAACCAAGTGAGAAAAGGCGGAATATGCAGTTGCTCTGATTTCGGACTACAGTTCCAATAGGGGAGCAGGTCAGCTCGATAGCATGGGTCACTCACAAGGTCACCTTTACAGGCGGGGAGCCGGCCTATTAGGAAACCCTGTTTCTCTGCCCTCCCCGCCCCACGGGGATCTGGCCCCATCTGTCTCTCCAAGCGCTAAGTGAGGAGCCTGGGGACTTGCCCCCGCCCCCTGCGCGCCTGCGCACCCGGGACTGAGGAGGAACTCCCCGGAGTTCCGGCGCCGCAGACTTGAGCGGTGGGCTGTCCTCCGAGGCAGGCGAGGCCTGAGGGCGGTGAGGCAGGCTCGGAGGCGGCCGCTTCTCTTCTGAAGGAAACGAGCGCGGGACAGGCCAGGTTCTGCGGACCAGATCGAGGGCCTCAGGCCACTGTGCGTTTCCTCCGGAGTGAGGGCTTGTAGTTCTGAGACCGGGCGCCGCGGGGTTAAGCTCTGGCAGCGGTAATCGGGCGCCTCCCCGGCCTATTCTGTAATGCGCGACCCGGAGGTCCTGCGCTTCACTTTCCTCGCCTCACCTACCCAGGCCCGGCGTAGAGGAAAGGTCTGGGAGGGAAGTGGGAGGTGGAGCCTCTGGGTGAAAGTGCCCTGTAAAGACGCGGTGGGCCGCCCCGGGCGTGGGCGGTTGTGGTGTCGGAACTACAGCGGACCCAGAGCCGCGAACCCGGACACGGGTGACCAAGGACCTTCTTCCGTCTCCCTGTTTCCATTGTGTATGCAGGTGGTGGGTAGCGAGGGTCAAGGGGGCGTGGACGTTTGTTGACCGAGACAAGAAACGCCTGCGGTGTAATGAACCCTGTTTGCTTCCCCAGCCCGTCAGTCTCCAGAGGAGGCCTGTGAAGTGAACCGAATCGCTGCTGCAGCTCTAAAAGCCAGGTTCTTTGTGAGTTTGTGCTGCTTCTTTGTTTCCGTGAAATGCATTTGGTTTTCAGGACACGGGATTTTTTAATTTCCTTCCCTTGGAATGTCCTGCTTAAGAATGATCTACTTATTGATTTGGGCCTGAGGATTTCCCTACCTCATTAAGGGCAGGGACCTAATTTATAGATTCCCTATTCTAGTGCCCACTTAATTCAGTTCTGCGGTTAGTTAACCATGTGCTATAAATTCAGTTGCTCTGTGAGCACAGCTTTTCCAAGGATTCTAATGATGGAAATAGCCCTATTGGAAGTTAACGTTTATGTTTTCTTTTTGACTGTGCTTTGTTAAGGAGTAGTTTAGGGCTTTAGACATCTGTAATTATTACGGAGTAGCAGTGGGGATTTTTTTTTTTCCCCAAGGGAATCCATGAGTGGAAATTTTTGGTACCAGCCTGATGTAGTTAGAGGTTTGGTAGCATGAGTTTGCTTTATTTATTTTTGACAAATGAAAAATTGTATATATTTAAGGTGTACAACATGATGTTTTGATATATGTACACATTGTGGAATGGAATGCTAACCACACCGACTAATTAACATATCCATTACCTCTCATAGTTACCTTTTTTGTGTGTGTGTGACAAGAATACTTAAGATGTACTCTCTTGACAAATGTCTAGTATATAATACATTATTATTATTATCTATGCTGTGCATTAGGTCTTCAGAACTTATTTATCTTATAACTGAAAGTTTGTAGTTTGTTTTGGGTATGTCTTTGGATAGAGGAAGAGAGGTGTGTGCAGTGGTTGAAAATTTTGAACCTAGAGGGTTTTAATCCTGACAACCACTTAAATCTGAGTGAGTTTGGGCAGTCTTTCTGTGTTGCAGTTTCTTAATATGTAAAATCGGAATTATTATATACCTCACAGGGTTGTTTTGAAGATTACCTGAATTAATATCCGTTAAAGCTCTTAGAAGATTACCTGGCACATTAGAAGAGTGCTTAATTAATATTAGCTGTTGCTGTTAGTGATGATTCTGTCTTTCCCTATCAACTTTCTGTATTCCCAAGAATAATGGAAACGTGAAGTTAATTAGGATGAATACTTGCAAGCAGGAAAACGAATCCCGCTCAAGTGGACCAGAACAGGGATTCTTAATATGAAGTCTTTGGACTCTGTTTATGAGTTTTCAGGACAAGAAAAATCTAAGATATATACAGAAATATTGTATATATTTGTCAATGGGTAATTTGGGGGAGGAAGTCTATCATTTCATATTATCAGAGTTGTATAAGACCCAACAAGATTGATTCTCACTGGTCTAGAATCAAAGTCTGGGATAACTAGGAATGACTTTTGAGATAGTCTTAAAAAATTAGTATCTAGCAATATGGTTAAGTAACTCACAGTCCATACATGTGATGGAATGTTATGCGATAATAAAGATTATGTTTATAAAGTCATAAGAAAAAACCATATAATGTAATATTGGGAAGTACTTATTGTTCTGAATAAAAAATTTTTAAGAAATTGTTAAGTTACATATGTGTCCTGAACGCTAAGGTAAGGATTAACAAGATCTTTTGCAAGGATTTAATAATTGGTTATTCGTTGGCACGCAGGAGGGGTTAACTCAAATGATTGAGGAGCTGCTGTGAAATAAGCATTTTTCTCTGTCTGCTGTGCATACTGTCTCTTAATCTTTGGAAATGTCACGAACCAGCTTTGTGATCCTTCACAGAAGGATCTCTGGGTGTTAATGAAATACAACATTGAAGAACTGGTAAGAATTATTTTTTCAGTGACATTGATTTCCCTGTTGTTACCACTTATGCAGGCCTATTTAATCAGTTTTTTTAATGACTATAAGGTACCCACCTTCCCAAATCATTAAAAAATTATTTTTAATGGGAATAGCTTTTTTTAAAAAAAATTTCTGATAATGTACTTAATGCAGGCTTGTGAAATATTTAGTAACTAAGAAACCTAAAAGAGAAGAAAATTAAAATTATCTATAGTCCCAACATCCAGAAATAATCACTATTAATATTTAGAGCATATTTTCCCAAAAATATTTCTACAAGCATTGTGGTTTTGTATATGGTTTTATTTCTGAATAGCATAACATTAATTGAAAATTTGAAAGAAATCAAGATCTCTAGTTCTTCATTTAAGAGAGGAATTCAGTACTCATTGATTTTGTAATACCTTCATGGATCTATGGAGAAAGGTGAAAGCCCAGTGATCCCCTTTTGATTTGAGAAATCTTATAAGTATTTATAACTCTTAAGATAGAGATGGCAATTAAATTGAGAGACTTAATTAAAATTTAAAATTAATTTTAAAATCTCAGAATTGAAATACTGAGATTTTCTCCATCTATTGATATCTGTTTCACTTTAATAGGTTAAAAAATCTAATCATATTTTATATATTTTTTTAAACTGATTTTTTTTTATGTGTTTCTTGGATATTTTCCATTCTTCAACAGTTTTCTAAAACTTAGCATTTAATGATTACTTTATTATTCTATTTTGTGGATGTTTTATAAATTATTTAAGAAATCAGTTGTTGGGAAGTGATGTTCAAAACGGCCTAAGCAATTCCTTAAACAGCCTTTCTTAGGTCCTATTACTTAATCAGTTTTTCACTTCAAGGTCACGTGGGATTTCAGAGGTAGGAACATTTAGGAATTTGGCATTGACTTTTGCCAAGTTGGGGTACAGGTGATAACTCTGAAGTATTTGGCTGAATTTCTGAAAGAGTCTTAGAATATGAAATGGACACTTCTGCTATTTTATGCCAGAAGCTTCATCCTCCTGATCCTTCATTTGAGTGAGAGTTTGAGAAACGAATTAATGATAATTTTACAAAAACCAAAATTATTTTAACCTCAGAGAAGACGACTTGGGAAAGGAAGGCGAAATAATCTAATTATACTGTATAGCTCAGTTGGAAATGGTATTTACATAGTCATAATAATGGAAACTGAATATCCATTTACCCTGTAATAGAACAAAACCATACTGGAAGGATAGGGAGATGGAGCTACGCATACGTGCAGTGGGAGATGGGTGGATAAAAGACAGCCGGAACTATGCTTTCCATAGTAGGAAGTCAGTAGATATTGGTTAAAACTGAAAATTCAGAAGTGGCAATATTAGCATGTTATTTGAATATATGGTGTTTAAGTAACAAAAGAAAAAGTTAAAAGAGGTGAAAATTGTAGCCTCTAGATTTGGAAGATGGGAGAAAGAGTAGCAGGGATGGAACTGTTGGGGCTTTTTGTGATATTCCTTGTAGGGCTGTTTTAAATTTATGTCCAGGTACAAGTGATACAAATTTAAAATTTTTTGATTAAAAAATTAAGAGACTCCAGAGGAGAACGAAATAAAGATCACCTGGGATACCATCCAGTAGAGGTAACATGATAAAATTTTATTCCAAGCCCATCCACAGACTTTCATGCACACGCATAATACATGTATGCATATGTATATAGTTTTCTTGCCAAAAATAGAATCACACACAATACTATTTTCCTGTCATTTTGGGGAGGGCATGTATTTGTCTAACTTACCTCTTACCTTTCATCACTTGTTTGTGTGTTGGGAGGGGCGGGTAGAGGGGTGTTGCATGTAGGAATGGGAAAGTGGTGTGAGTTTTTAAAATTTGGGAGCTGTGAGGCAATTTTGTTCTTATGGCTTCATATTCTTCCCCCAGCTCTTAGCTTCTGTGGACTCTGCTTCTCCAGCAAATGACCCTTGAGAAAAACTAACCAGTTTCTTGCAAATCTGAAATCATGGCTCATGTAAGTTGATATTTCTCTCTATTTGAAATGCTGTAATTTTTTTCAGGTTATGTAAACATTTTCATTAGTTATCCCAAAACTTCCTAACAGAGCCCCATCCAACAGCTTTTCCCTAGTTGCTCTCACTCTAGTGAAGGATGGAGCCAGACAGCCTGGCCCCTCCTGTGTGCCCCTCTCTGTGTGAATTGACCAAATTACTCAAGGTCTCCTGTGTGTTCAGTCTTTGTCTAGAGCAGAGATAAAGCAGAAATGAAGTCGCTAGAGGGAGACAACTGATAGGAGACTCAGGACTGGAGAACACTTTAGAGCAGCACTGTCCAATATTAAAAATACAAAATTAGTGCCTTATTAGCACAGTAGGCCTCATGTCAGTCTCATAATAAGTAGAGAATAATATGCAAGGCACATATGTAATCTTTTGTGTCACATTTTATTTATTATTAAAAAAATTTTTTTTAATTAATTTATTTTATTTTATTTTATTTTGCTGCCTTGGGTCTTTGTTGCTGCGCGCGGGCCTTTCTCTAGGTTTTTGGCGAGCGGAGGCTACTCTTCGTTGTGGTGCGTAGGCTTCTCATTGAGGTGGTTTCTCTTGTTGCGGAGCACGGGCTCTAGGCGCGTGGGCTTCAGTAGTTGCTGCACATGGGCTCAGTAGTTGTGGCTTGAGGGTTCTAGAGCGCAGGCTCAGTAGTTGTGGCACATGGGCTTAGTTACTCCGCGGCATGTGGGATCTTCCCAGACCACGGCTGCAACCGGTGTCCCCTGCATTGGCAGGCGGATTCTTAACCAGTGTGCCACCAGGGAAGTCTCTAGCGACACATTTTAAAAAGAAATGTGCAGTTAATTTTAATGCTTTATTTAACCCAATATAGCAAAATATTATCATTTCAAAATGTAATCAATATAAAAATTATTGAGATATTTTACATTCTTTTTTTTTTCTCTAAAGTCTTCAATATCTGGTGTATATTTTATAGTTACAGCACATCTAAATTTGTACTAGCTACAGTTCAAGTGCTGAGTAACCACGTGTCTAAGGTAGCATATTGGACATTGTAGCTTTAGAAATTTTGTGTAACCTAAATTGTAAATATAATTTAATATGTTTAAGAGTATAGAAATAATCTAAATAGAATCATTATTAAGTCCAACATATCTATTAAATGGAGTATTTTATAATAAGTTTAAAATATTCAGTAAAAGATTTGTTATAATAAGGGAAAGTGCTAATGATACATATAGTGATAAAATTGGGTCTGGAAGAAATTCTTTAATTTTGTGCAAACTCTACTTTTTAAAAATAGAGATTTTATGGTTCATCTGGGGGGAATAATTCCATCGATTATTTTTTTCTAACCCTTAAAGGGAAAGAGGTTAGAGTAAATCACATTTCTGTTTTTGGCCGCACCTTGCAGCATGTGGGATCCTACCTCCCCAACCAGGTTTCGAACCCGTGCCCCCTGCAGTGGGAGTGTGGAGTTTTAACCACTGGACCGCCAGGGAAGTCCCTAGAGTAAATCACATTTATTTTTTTTAGGCCCGTTGCTAGCAGTATTTTTATGGACATTATTTCAATTAATTGTGAAATTCTTTTCTTTTTTATTTACAATATTGTGTTAGTTTCAGGTGTACAACAAAGTGATTCAATTATTTTTTTTTCAGGTTATATTCTATTATAGGTTATTACAAGATAATGAATATAATTCCCTGTGCTATACAGTAAATCCTGTTGCTTATCTATTTTATGTATATATAGTAGTTTGTACCTGTTAGTACTCCTAATTTATCCCTCCCTCCCTCTCCCTCCCCTTTGGTAACCATAAGTTTGTTTCTGTTTTGTATGTAATTCATTTGTATTATTTTTTTAGATTACACATATTAGTGATATCATATAGTATTTGTCTTTCTCTGTCTAACTTATTTCACTTAGTATGATATTATCTAGGTTCATCCATGTTGCTGCAAATGACAAAATTTCAGTCTTTTTTATGGCTAGCATTCAGTTGTACATCTTAAGCCAGTCTTCTGTTGATCGGCACTTGAGTTGTTTCCATGTTTTGTCTATTGTAAATAGTGCTGCTATGAACATTGGGGTTCATGTATCTTTTCAAATTTTTGTATTTTCGAGTCTTTGTTTTCTCCAGATATATACCCAGGAGTGGGATTGCTGGATCATATGGTAGCTCTATTTTTAGTTTTTTAAGGAACCTCCATTCTGTTCTCCATAGTGGCTGCACCAATTTACATTCCCACCAACAGTGTAGGAGGGTTCCCTTTTCTCCACACTCTCTCTAGCATTTATTATTTGTAGACTTTTGGATGATAATCATTCTGACTGGTGTGAGGCGATATACCTCATTGTGGTTTTGATTTGCATTTCTCTAATAATTGGTGATGTTGAGCATCTTTTCATGTGCCTATTGGCCATCTGGATGTCTTCTTTGGAGAAACGTCTATTTAGGTCTTCGGCTCATTTTTGATTGGGTTGTTTGTTTTTTTGGTACTGAGTTGTATGAGCTGTTTGTATTTTTTGTATATCAACCCCTTGTCGATCACTTCGTTTTCAAATATTTTCTCCCATTTGGTAGGCTGTCTTTTTGTCTTGTTTCCTTTTGTGCCCATCAACAGAAGATTGATGGTTTCCTTTACTGTGCAAAAGCTTTTAAGTTTGATTAGGTCCCATTTGTTTGTTTTTGCTTTTATTTCTTTTGCTGTTGGAGACTGATCTAAGAAAATATTGCTACAATTTAGTGAAACTCTGATTAATTACCTGAACATATATGGAAATAAGTAAAATTAGGTATCCCACAGTTATATAGGAAGCTTCATCTGTAGCAGTAGTAGGCAAACTACAGCTTGTGAGCCAGATTCAACCCATGGCCTGTTTTTGTACAATCTATGAGTTAATTACTTTTTGAAAGAATTGTTTTTAAAAAGTAGGGAAAGGGGAAGGATATACAAATAGTGATAATATGTGGCATGTGGCCGTATACAGAAATAAATAATTTTACAAATAAAACATGGGTTTGTCATTTCAGGATTTGGTGATGTTCAGAGATGTAACTGTAGACTTTTCTCAGGAAGAGTGGGAATGTCTGAACTCAAATCAGAGGAATTTGTACAGAGATGTGATATTAGAGAACTATAGCAACCTGGTGTCACTGGGTAAGTTTATCTGTGTCGAGTAATGTAGAAATTCACATGACTGAATTTCAGGGCTATCCTTCTAAAAACTAGCCAAATATCTGCTTTGTAGTTTGGGAATAGGCACCTTCAGCTGTTAAACTATTAAATAGCACCTTTAGCTTCCCCATAAATCAGTGACGTTTACATTTTCCTTTGCCTTTTCCATAATTGCTTCTCTTGAATGGCAGTTTGATATAAATTCTTAGACACTCAGAGCAAAACCATTTTCAGAGAAATCTGGTTTCATACTGCTGTAGATGGTCTATTATCTATTAACTTACCTGCAATGTGAGTAGGAAGACAGAGGTGTCTGGCTCAACATACCTATTGAAAAAGCTTATACAATGTATATGATACTGGGTTAAATTAGTAGTTTGTTAAAACTCAAGTGGACACATTCAATTTATCACAACAAACATTATCTTTTAACTGATTTATGATTAAAAGTTTAAAATATATGAACTTTGCATTTAACATTGGATGAATATACTGACAAGAAACTATTTTCCTCTTAGCAAAGTATTTAAAGAAAAGCAAAAATAGTACCTAATAAACATGTATAGTGCTTACTATGTACTAGGCACTCATCCAAGCACTTTGTTTATTAAGTCAAACCTCACACAATCCTATACATTATTATAATAATGGGTATACATTATTATTTTATATATTTTTATGTATTATTTTATATATTATTATATATTATTTACGTATGGGTATATATTATTTTTCCAACTGAGAAAACTGAGGCTGTAAGTTGTTCAGGTGACAGAGGCAGGATTTGAAACCAGTGCTCTCAATGATTACTTCCTCAAGAGACAGAGGCTGTATGAATTGGCAATTAAGATAAGGCACTATTCCTATCTCTCTGTTCTTGTGATCCTGAAGTAACTCTAATATCAGTGTTTTTCTGTTCATTTACTCTTCTTTGTTCTGAAGGCTTAGTCAAGTATATCCTTTCTGTATTATGTTTTTTCAAGGAGGATGTTCCATTTCTAAACCAGATGTAATTACTCTGTTAGAGCAAGGGAAAGAACCCTGGATGGTTGTGAGGGATGAGAAAAGAAGATGGAGCCTAGGTGAGTAAGTGCTAATAAGGAAAGGTAAGCTATTGTGGCATGGCATATTCCTGCTGGTTGAGAAGGAAACACACCACTTAGATGTTGATTATGAAGGAGAGACCTGAAACCTGGGAAGAAAACTTAGATTTCAGCCTGAATCACCAAAGAAATTTCATCTTTACTTCCATTTACCTCTTTCTTCACTGTCATGTTTCTTTCTCATTTCAATGGGGGAAAGCTTTCTTCACCAATGACCACCATTTTACCTGTATTTCGCATCTAATTTCTTTCTAGCTCATCTTTTGTATTTGGCTTTTATGTATGTATTTCTTCATTGTCTTCTTTTCATGGAGTTTACGTTGTAGTAGGGTAATCATACAATAAACAAGTGGATTACTAAATATCATGAAGTGATTAAGTATTATAAAGAAAAGGGAGTAGGATAAGAATATGGAGAATTATGATGGGTTAATGGGGTAATTTTAGATAGGGTGGTCAGGGAAGAGGAACCAGTTGGCAGAGGCTCTTCAACTTGTCAAAGATGGAATCATTTGAGCATCTGTATACATAACTGCAATGTATTGCAACCACATAAAATACCGCATGCTTAATTCCATAAATTCTTAATGATACTAACAGCAGATTGTTCACCACTGGAAACTACTAGAGAACTAACTTATTTGGAAAGCATAAATTTAAAGGAAAAAAGAAGCGTTTATCCTGTCTTCCTTGTAAGAACTGTACCAATAGGTAATAGATGGAGGGATGTTTTTCTTAATAAAAGTATTCAGTGAATAAATGAAGAATGATAGAATATTATCATTTTGGAACCCATAGTGAGCTATTGGATCTAGGCACTGAACATCAGTGCTGATAGCATCACAGAAATAGAGACAATGAATGAAGGGGTGAATGAAAGGATACAGTATGACCTATGAAGTGTGCCTAAGTCTAATGGAGCTTCTAAAGCCAACCACCAATTTATTGGAGGACGATAGAGGAGCATGTTCTATTACACCTTGGGAATATAGTCAGCAAAATTCAGAATATGAGAAATGCTATAGGGTCAAAAACAGTTCTTCAACAAATAAATTGTAAGGGAAATCAAAAGATAGTAGGACAGGGACTTCCCTGGCAGCACAGTGGTTAAGAATCTGCCTGCCAATGCGGGGGACACGGGTTTGATCCCTGGTCTGGGAAGATCCCACATGCCGCGGAGCAACTAAGCCCGTTTGCCACAATTACTGAGCCTGCACGCCTACAGCCCATGCTCCGCGGCAAGAGAAGCCACCGAAATGAGAAACCCGTGCACCACAACGAAGAGTAGTACCTGCTTGCTGCAACTAGAGAAAGCCTGCGTGCAGCAACGAAGACCCAACACAGCCATAAATAAATAAATAAATAAATATTTTTAAAAGATAGTAGGACAGTCTGTAGGTTTTAGACATGTAGAAGACATGTCAACCATTGTACATTATGGTCTTTCGATCAGTTATTTTTAAATTGTTTAAAATTTTATGTATGAGATAATTAGAAGTGTGAACACTGATTTTTGATGTTCTTAAAGAATTACTGTTCATTTTTTCAGGTTTGGATAATGGTATTATGATTATTTTTTTTAATCCTTTTAGAGATACATCCTGAAGTGATTACAAAAAACATTAGATTATGGGATTTGCTTCAGAAAATGTGAGGAAAGTGGATTAGGGTCTGCATAGGCCAGTACTGGGCTTGGTTGGTGGTTGCTGAGGCTGGTCCATAGATACATGGACATTTATATTTACTGTTCTCCTTTTGTGTATGTCAGATATGCTCTGTAATAAAATTTTGTTTCTTTTAACGTTATTGGGAGATAAAAGGAAAAGAAAGTGAGAAGTGAGGCAGTGATGAAAATAAATATATAGAACTCTTGGAGGAATTTTGCCATAAAAGCAGACACGTGGGGTACAGGGAAAGTATCTTAAGATGTGAGGAGGTATTAGAACATGTATATAGGCTGAAGGGAATGATTTCAAAGAGGAAAATTGATGGAGTAGAGAAGGAGGGAATTCTGTAAGCAATGACTTTCAGTAAATGGGTAGGAGTAGGAGTCAATTTATGAAGGAAAACCAATGCATATGATAAGAATATGGACACAGGTTGGTTGGATAACGTGGTGAAGGGGAGAATAACATTTTTCTCTAAATTGCTTCTGATTCCTTGATGAAATTAGTAGTAAAATTATCAGCAGAATGTGAAGGTTATTTGGAATTCAGTATGGATTATTTAATATTGAGTTGGCCAAAAAGTTCATTTGGGTTTTTCCATAACATCTTATGGAAAAACCGGAATGAACCTTTAGGCCAACCCCATATTTGATCAGTTTTGATTTTCAGAAGTACAGTTCTGTGGTTATAGGGTTTTAACATTTACAGATCTCTGGATACATTTACCCTGGTGTTAATGTGCCTAAAACTGCCTCTGTCATAAATATTCTGTATCCGTGTCATCTTGTATCAGCAAAAGTTATTGAAGACATCATATCTCAGGAAACTAACTCTATGAACAGGTAATTTACTTCATATTTTCTTTTAAATTAAAGCTAGTATCCTGCAAATGGAAATAATATTTCTCCTTTTACATTGCTTTAAGATGGGTTAATATTTTGCTTTCACATTAGCATTATTTACTAGAATAAAGTCCTTTGATTCAGTAGAATACAAACTAATATATGGTTTACTAATTTTGAGTAGTTAAATATTTTATATATGTCTTTTGATGTTTAGTTTGGCCTTTTAGAGTTGGTCCAGTCAATTTTTTCTTGATTAAATCACACATATAATGCATAGGCTATTATTTCCAGTTTCAATTTATTTAAAGTAGAACAAGAATCTAAAGATACTTGTAAAGCAAACTGTGTGCAGAATCTTTCATGACTTTTTACATTTCCCATCAATCTTTACTATTTTCTCACTCATGCCTAGCTTGAGAACAATGCAATGTGCATCCCTAGCCAGAACTTGCAAAGCACTGAACCTAGTTTTCATAGATAGAAGTGGTTGTCTTTCAGTTTCTTGAAGGGGAAAGAACTAGCATAAACAAATTTGGGAAAAATTATGGCTGACTTTTTACAGAAATCTTAAGATTACACTTCAGCTGTTTATACAGTTGACCCTTGAACAACATGGGTTTAAACTGCGTGGGTCCATTTATACATGGGTTTTAAAAAATAAATGTGTACTACAGTACTGCATGACCTGAGGCTGGTTGAATCTGTGGATGCAGAACTGCGGATATGGAGGTCCAACTGTTAAGTTACACACAGATTTTCAGTGGGGGGTGGAGGAGGGGGTGGTATTGTCCCCTCTAACCCCTATGTTCAAAGGTCAACTGTAGTATAGTCTCCTAGATGAGAATGTTCAGCGTGCCAAGGTCTTAATCTGACACGTCATTTAGGTGGGGAAGCCATATAAGAGTCTCAGGTTCACTATATCCACACTGGGAATGTTTTGTTTGTTCTTTAAATTAAAACGTTCAAATTCTATAGGATAAGTTTTATAACTTCTACTTTGTTTTTTATGAGTGAATATGGACATTTTGCCCTAAGTTTGTTTATACTTTTATTTTGTGCATTTTCTACTCACTTCCTTTATTCCATTACTTTTTCCATTGTTTAATGTTTCTTATACAGTTTATATGGGCTTTTCTGCTGTATACACTTTCTCATTTTTCTTACAAATGTTTGGGCCTTCACTTTTGATTTTGACTGTGACTTTCCTTTAGATCACTGGTTTTTAATTTTTAATTTGCAAGTAAATCCTTTGAAATCACCATCTTAATAACAACTGTCATACTTTTGTACCTGCCTGCTTATTTACTACTGTTATGACTAGCTAATTACTGTTCATTTTATATATCATTTATATCTTATTTGTCTTAATGAGAACTTAAATTGTTTTTTTCCCAAAAATTTCTACAAAATTGTCATAGTTTTGTATTGCTTTCTTGAATGGGGAGATAGAGACAGACAGACAGGAGGAGAGAGAGGGAGGGGGAGAAAGAGAAAGAGAGGAGTAAAGGAAGGAGAACAGGAGAGAGGGAAGGGAGAGGGAAGCACGGAGAAAGACACTCAGATTTCATAGGAGTATTTTCTGTGCCATTCATTTTTTTGTCTCTGCTCACAAATTATCTACACTATTTAAATCATTGTTGCCTTTTAACATCTTTTTAGTATATCCTTTTTAAAGTAAACTTATTGAAATATAAATAGATATAAAAAATACAGAATTATAATATGTGGCTCACTGAATTTTCACAAAGTAATTACACATTGATTCAGAAATAGAGCTTTACTAGTATATCAGAAGCTCCCTCCTAACTTTCTCCAGTCATTCCTCCCTACCAAAGTTAACTACTAGCCTGACTTTTAACAAGTCCGTAGATTAGTTTTACTGTTTTCAAGTTTTATAAAAATGGAATAGTATAAATTCTTTTATGCCTGGCTTTGTTTACTCACCATTATGTTTGTGAGAATGATCCATGTTGTTGTGTGTACTTGTAGATTATTCATTCTCATTGCTGTTACAATTCATCTCGTTGCTCTTATTGCATTGTATCCACATATCTTAATTTTCTTTGTCATTCTTCTGTTGATGAACACTTGGATTCTTTCCAGTTTGGGCATATTAAAAATAATATTGCTGTATTGTAGACATTTTAAAAATAACTTTTTCTTTTTGGAAAGTATTGAAATCTTATTTCAAAAATTTTGAGAAAAATACCTCTCTGCTCAGAATTTCATTAGCATGTTACACTTTTATAAACCTGTTGCTGTGACTGAAAAATCACAAATATATTTTTAGGCAGTACCTAAATGGCATTGGCTATGAAGACTTCAGGGAGAATATAGGAAAGGGTATGAAGGAACAAAACAGGTTGAGTATTTGTAACATAGTGTGTATAGTTAATAAACTCAAATGAAGATAAATAAGTAGAACCTTTCATTACCTTGATCGTGAAAGTGAGGTTCACTCACAACTATGCAAAGTAGAAAATGAACTGAAGTGGAGATATCTGCAAGTGAAAGTGGAGAGGCCATTGGAAGGATGATCAGGTGTAAAGAAATTTTTCCATGTATGTATTTGATTGAGATAGCTTAGATGTGCTTTTGTTTCCCATCTCTATAGGAAGTGATAAAAAAGAAGGTGTAAGATTGGAGGCAAGGCAAAATATACATTTTTACTATTAACTAATTATGGAAATTTAATAATAGTTACTATGTGCTATGGGTTTGTTATTCAGTGATAAGTGAAAGATTGTTTCTGCCCTTGGGGAATCATAAGGTAAAAAAATAGAATAAAAACTGAAAAAGTTAATGAATATATCACAGCAGAATTGAAAAAAGTGTTAAGAAGCAAGGAACAAGTTATTGGGATAGAAAATAAAGGATATAAATTAGATGAAGTCAGCACAGGTAGTTTTTCTGACTTTTATCATGATACCTAAAGGGTGAAAGGAACCCAACCATGTGGAGAGCCCGCCAGCATTCCTGGGAGATTTAATAGCCAGTAAAAAGCTCTAAGAAATGGAAAGATTGTAACATATTTTAGCAACTGAAAGGAGGTAAGTGTGACAGATGTAGGGTGCAAAGGGGGCAGTAGCTTGAGATGACATCTTTTGGTAAACAAAGGCCATGTTATTCATAATAAAGTGTTTCTACTGTATTCTTATTTAAAAGAGAAATCATTAAAAAGTTTAGGTAGAGATCTCAGACTTTGATTTGCTTCTGAATTATCTGGTCTTAACTCATTTTCTTTATTCCTCTTAGCTTTATTCAAGCTACATGATTTTTAAAGAGTTTTTAAGCACATTTTCTTCAACTGGACTTTCTTTTCTTTCCTATTATAAAATTTTTATTTGCTTATTTGTTTACTTTTTCTAGAATAATAAAATAGCATGTGTTTATCTTATTTTCTTTCAGATTTGGAATCCAGATATGACACTAAAAAGTTATTTGAAGTAAAGGATGTTTGTGAAATGAATGTATCTCAGTGGGAGATAATGGAAAGAATTAGAAGTTGTGGCCTTGAAGATTCCTTTTTCAGGAAAGATTGTGAATATAAAAAGTTTGAGGGACAGGAGGGTCCTCAGGAGGCGTATTTCAGGCAAGTGAAAAAAACCACCTATGAAAAAATGCCCAAGAACAAAAAACGCACATCTCTTACTCTGTATCAGAGAATTCACAATAGAGAGAAACCCTATGAATGTGGGGATTGTGGGAAGGCTTTTAGAGTACGCCAGCAACTCACTTTCCATCAGAGAATTCATACTGGTGAGAAACCCTATGAATGTAAAGAATGTGGAAAAGCCTTTAGACAGTGTGCCCACCTTAGTCGACATCAGAGAATTCATGCTTCTGACAAACTCCTTGAATGTAAAAGATGTGGAAAAATCTTTACATGTGGTGCAGATCTTCGTGTACATCAGAGAATTCATGTTGGTGAGAAGCCCTATGACTGTAAGGAATGTGGGAAGGCCTTTAGAGTGCGAGGACAACTTAATCTCCATCAAAGGATTCATACTGGTGAGAAACCCTATGAATGTAAGGAATGTGGGAAAACCTTTAGACAATATGCACACCTTACTCGACATCAAAGACTTAATATTGCTGAGAAATGCTATGAATGTAGGGAATGTGGGCAGGCTTTTCTGTGTAGTACAGGCCTTAGAGTACATCACAAACTTCATACTGGTGAGAAACCCTATGACTGTAAGGAGTGTGGGAAGGCCTTTAGAGTGCGGCAACAACTTACTCTCCATCAGAGAATTCATACTGGCGAGAAACCCTATGATTGTAAGGAATGTGGGAAGACCTTTAGTCGTGCCTATCATCTAACTCTCCATCAGAGAATTCATACTGGTGAGAAACCTTATGAATGTAAGGAATGTCAGAAGTTCTTTCGTCGTTACTCAGAACTTATTTCACATCAGGGTATTCATATTGGAGAGAAACCCTATGATTGTAAGGAATGTGGGAAGGCCTTCAGACTGTTCTCACAACTTACTCAACATCAGAGTATTCATTTTGGTGAGAAACCTTATAAATGTAAGGAATGTGAGAAGACTTTTAGACTGCTCTCCCAACTTACTCAGCATCAGAGTATTCATACTGGTGAGAAACCCTATGACTGTAAGGAATGTGGAAAGGCCTTTAGACTCCATTCATCACTTATTCAACATCAGAGAATTCATTCTGGTGAGAAACCATACAAATGTAAGGAATGTAAGAAGGCATTTAGACAACATTCACATCTTACTTACCATCAGCGAGTTCATAAGGTCACTAAATAATTATTAGAAAGCCATCCATTGTGAATTTTGTGTGAAGGAGCAGTATAAAATAAATTCTGGAGGAAAAGTGTTTGAATGTAGGAATCCCTTTTGCTTCATGCTCAAAATTAAAATAAGAGGTTTTAAAAGAATAAGTTAATTTAATGAATACATAGAAATATTTCATCACCATTCAAACCATGTTAAACTTTAGGAAATTCTTTCTAGAAAGAAACTCTCTTAAAGGAGTGAATGTGGAAAAGCTTTTGATCTTACCTGTTATCACCTCTATTCTTTCATCTGTACAGTATACCTGTGGAAATTGCCAGGGCACCAACTCATTCTGGAAATTGATAAATAAAAGGAAGGAACTGTGATTTAGCCTGCATTTCCTGTATAAACTATATTTCAAGGCAACTAGAAGTTGATGAGGTAAAGTTCTTTGTTAGAGATTTTTACAGGACATAATGAAATAATGGATCTAGGCACAATTCTCAGTAGAGGTGTTAAGACCATTATGTGAATGGTTGATGTCAACTTCATAGTGAATAGATGAGGTTGACAACATCTGAACCCACTGATCAATTTTAATCTCATCAAATAGGACAAAACATTTTGTGCCTCCTGATATGATACAATAAGACATACCATTGCCAAAAAATATTGAACCTGAATCTAATTAAAGCATCAAGATCTAACTCCCAGTTTAGAGAAAATTCAGGAAACAAGAACAAATTACATGATACAACAAGAAGCAGACAAATCTAAAATGTGGGTTATTCTACAAGAGTAATGACAGCTTCTCAACCAATAAAATGGATTGAAAAAAGGGAGGTGGAACTCTTAGATATTAAAAGAGTCTTAAGAGATGTATCAATCAAATGCAATGAATGAGTGGTTCTCATTTAGATCACAAGTTGAACAAGTGTAAAAACATTTTTATGACAGTTGGGGAAATGGGACTATTGACAGTATTAGATAATATTAAGAATTATGTTCTTGTTAGATGTGCAAATAGCATTGTGTTTATGTAAAAGTGTCTTAGAGATAAATTAGCAAGTTTATACACATAAAATGATATGCCTAGAATTACCTTTAAAATGCTCACGCAAAAGAAAAGTGAAGATGGATAACTTGTTTGTCAAAATCATGGTAAGATGAGTCAGGTGCGTGGTTTTTGCTCATTTTGTTTTTGCTCTTTTCTCTATTTTCATGTATTTTAAATTTTCCGTAATTTTTTTTAAAGATAAAATATCTGTGAAATTATAACCCACTTAAAGTGAATGATGTTTGTAAATGGCTACATATCAGAACTTAACGGATGTTGCTAAAGTTTTACAGACAGGGATATTAAATGTGCTGTAATGTATTTGGGAAATTAAGATTGAGGATCCAGATTTTATCTAGTTCACCTAATGCTACATCTGTTGTAGTGCCTGTCCCATAGTACTTCGTATATTTCAAGAGTGAGTAAAAAGAGCAATTACAACTACTTGTGGAAATTAATGGAATAGAACTGTATTATCTGATAAGGTAGCTGCTAGCAACATGTTGAGCTATTGAGAGCCTGAATTGTGGTTAGTACAAATTAAGATGGTGTTAAATGTAAAAAACACACAAGGTTTTGAATCCTTAGTTCTAAAAAAATATCTAACAGGTCAGTTTCTCACAGCATTTCTCTGCTGTTGTTGGGAAGCTGTGATATTCAGTGGATTGCATTACTGCATAATACAGAACCCAGTTTAAGTATGTCTCTGCTCCCAAGTAGCAGCATGTTTACACACTGAGGTCTCTTTGGTTCTACCCTGAGTCATGCTGAATTTTTTTTTTCTTCTCTTCATAAAACGTTGCCTGTGTTTACAGCTGAGTAGTTTTCTCAGACTGTTTTTAGCCTGTAGATGTTTCGGCATCCAAAGGCCCTTTTTTACTTTATACTGTTTCCCACTAAGTTCAAGCTTGCAGTGCTTCAAGTAGTACAATTCTCTTTAAGACTGTTTTCTATGATTTTCATTAGGGTTCATTCAATTAGACAAAAGATCAACAGGCTCTCCTCTGTATTGGGTTCCCTGTGAGGCTACTGTGGAAAAACGACTTTGAAATTCTTAGAAGCCACGCTGTTTCACAGAAAGGATGAAAGTTGGCTTTATCTTTACCCTGGGGTGACATTTTCAGGACAGCACCACATATTTGAGTTTTCCTCCCCTCTCAGGCCCATTATAACTTTGAGAACCCTTTGCTACCTGTAAACACTGTCATGAACCCTCTATTTCCTTGAAATTCTACTTGAAATATGCACCAGTTGATAAAATGAATAGAATGATTTTTTTTTTTAACTCTGTTAATATGATGGATTACCTTCATGGATTTTCAAATATTGATTAAGCCTTATATCACTGGAGTAAACTCCGTTTGTCTGTAGTGTGTACTTTAAATATATATATATATATTGCTGTACTTGCTGTGATTGCTATAATTTACTAATGTTTTGTTGAGGATTTTTGCATCTATATTCATGAAGGATACTGGTCTATAGTTTTGTTCTATTTTTGTCTCTTTTGGTATCAGGTTGATGGTGTCCTCATAACGTGAGTTTGGAAATGTTGCCTCCTTTTAATTTCTGGAAGAGGTAGTGTAGAATTGGTGTTAATTATTCTTTGAATGGTAGAATATTCCAGTGAAACCATTTGGGCCTTGCAATGGACTGAATGTGTCTCCTTAAAATGTGATGACATCCTAACCCCCAACGTGATGGTATTAGGAGGTGGGGCCTCTCAAGAGATAATTAGGTCATGAGGGTGGAGCCCTTCTGAATGAGATTAGTAGCCTTATAAAAGTGACCCCAGAGAGTTCTCTCACCCTCTCCTGCCATGTGAGGAGGATACAACAAGAAGATGACAGTTTTCAATCTGGAAGATGTTTCTCACCAAAACTAACTGTGCTAGCACCGTAATGTCAGACTTCCAGCCTCCAAACTTGTGAGAAATAAATTTGTTTACAAGCTACCCAGTCTGTGATACCATGTTATAGCAGCCCAAGCTGAATAAGACAAATTTGCACCAGAAGTGGGTACTAATGTAAAAGACATGGAAGTGGCTTTGGAACTGAATAGTGAATGGATAAAGGCTGAAAAGAGTTTTGACGTGCATGCAAAAAATAACGGATGTTAAGGGTGATTCTGGTGAGATCTCAGAAAAGAGGAGAGCTGAAGAGAAAACCTCAGTCTTAGGAAATAATAATCATGAACAAAATGTTGGTAGAAATATGGACAGTAAAGACCGTTCTGCTGCAGTCTTAGATGGAAATGAGGAACTTATTATTGGAAACTGGAGGAAAGGTCATTCTTTTTATAGTGGCAAAGAACACGGCTAAATTGTGTTTGTGTTCTAGTATTTTGTGGAAAGTAGATCTTCTGAGCAATGAAATTTAATGTGTGGCTTTGCTCCTCCTGGCTGATTATAATGAAGTGCAAGAAGAGAGAAATGACTTAAAGATGGAGTTTTTGAAGCAGAATGTAAAGATTTGGAAAATTCTTAGCTGAATAAATAGTGTTAAAGTGAGGGCATAGATTGGGAAAGAATAGCATCCTATAAGTTGGTTGGGAGACATGTGGGATGAAGCTGGGGACATTGAGCACCTGAGTTTAGAGTCTGCTTTACTAATGGAAGTGGCACCCCCACCCACAGTGGCAATGGCATTTCCACCTCCATTTGAGGGGATTAACCCTGCATTGCCTGAAGAAACCATGACCTCCCCTGAGGCAGTGGCCATGCAAGATGAGGCTGATTATCCTCAGAAACCACCCCCACCACCCCTCTTTGTTTCTGGGCCTCTCACTAGACTCAAGTCCCAGCAGACTCCTAAAGGTGAAGTACAAAGTGTGACCCAGGAGGAGGTGTGCTACACTCCAAAAGAATTACTTGAGTTTCCTAATTTTTACAGGCAAATCCAGGGAACAAGTATGGGAATGGATACTAAGGATGTGGAATAATGGTGGAAGGAACATGATTGGAAATTTGGTGACAGTGAAATCTGGGAAAGAGATGTGTGGATAGGCCTCTCTGGGCAAAACATTTGAAGATATTTGTGTCCTGTATAAATACCCACTAAAGGGTGGCCTCAGCAGAGGACTTTAATAATCAAGTGGATAGGATGGCCTGTTCTGTGGATAACAGTTTCTTTTCCCAGCTACCCCCATTATCATCCAGTGGGCTTAGGAACATAGTGGTGGCAGGGATGGACATTATGCATGGGCTCAGAAACATGGACTTCCACCCACCAGGGTCCACCTGACTGTGGCCACTGCTGGGTGCACATTCTGCCAGCAGAGACAAGCACTGAATCCCTAATATAGCAGCATTCCCTGAGAGGTGTTCAACCAGCTACCTGGTGGCAGGTTGAGTACATTGTATCACTTACATTGTGGAAGGGGCAGCGCTTTGTCCTTACTAGAATAGAGACTTACTCTGGATACAGATTTGCCATCCCTGCATGCAGTGCTTCTGCCAAAACTGCCATCCATGGACTTATATACATACAATGCCTTATCCACTGTCATGGTATTCCACACAGCATCACCTCTGATCAAGGAACTCCTTTCACAGTAAAATAACTGCAGCAATGGGTCCATGCTCATGCAATTCACTGGTCTTATCATGTTCTCCACCCTCCTGAAGCAGCTGGCTTGATAGAATGGTGGCATGGCCTTTTGAAGACTCAGTTATAGATCCAGCTGGTGGCAGTTCCTTGCAGGCTGAGTCTGGGTTCTCCAGAAGGCTGTATATGCTCTGAATCAGCATCCAATATGTGGTAGTTTCTCTAGTAGCCAGGATTCATGGATACAGGAGTCAAGGAATAGAGTGAGATAACAAAATTCAGTTGACCTTTGAACAACCCAGGGTTTAGGGGTGCCGATACCCCATGCCGTCAAAAATCTGCATACTGCTTTATAGTCGGCCCTCTGTATTTGTGTTTCTGCATCCGTGGATTCAACCAACCTTGGACTGTGTAGTACTGTGGTATTTATTGAAAAAAATCCATGTATAAGTGGACCCTCACAGTTCAAACCCATTCAAGGGTCAACTGTATATATGTTGGTCTCTGCCTCTAGTTCCTGGCCCAGAGCTCCTAAAACTCTTGTAATTTCCTAAGTGATAAGAACACTAGGAGCATCTCTTACTCTAATATTTGGTCTTTGACCTGGCTCCTGACAAAGGGCTGGTGAAACCCTTGTAATCTCCTAGGTGATAGGAGTATCTTCTGTTCTAATGAGGCAACTCTGGGTGGGCTCCTTGATGGTTCTTGGATGAGGGCTGGTCTCCAGAAAGACTAAGGCATGATTAGAACGTTGGAATTTTCAACCCTGCTCACCTTTCTCTTGAGAAGGGAGAAGAGCTGGAAATGGGGTTAATGATCCATCATGCCTCCATGATGAGACCTCCATAAAAATCCCCAAAATACAGGGTTCGAAGAACTTCCAGGTTGGTGACCACATCCACACTGGGAGGGTGACACCCAAATTCCACAAGGACAGAAGCTCCTGTGCTTGGGACCTCCCATACCTTACCCTGTGTTTCTCTTCATCTGGCCATTCATCTGTATCCTTTTATCACATCCTTCAGTAAACTGGTAAATGTAAGTGTTTTCTTGAGTTCATGAGCTGCTCTAGCAAATTACTTGAACCTGAGGAGGGGGTCGTGGGAACCTTGAATTTGTAGCCAAATCAGACAGAAGTTGTAACATGGGGACCTACTACTTGCAATTGGCATCTGAAGTGGTGAGCAGCCTTGTGGGACTAAGCCCTTAACCTGTGTGTCTGACACTAAATTGTAGGACACCCAGCTGAACCCCCCCCCCCACCGCCATGCACTGCGGCCCCACCTCTGACATTTGGTGACCAGAAGTGAAGTGTTCTGTGTGAATAGTAAAGACGCACAGGGAAAAAACACAGGGAAGAACTGTAGGTTTTCCTTTACAGGTGGAAATGG
Organism: Eubalaena glacialis; assembly: GCF_028564815.1. Classification (NCBI taxonomy): domain Eukaryota; kingdom Metazoa; phylum Chordata; class Mammalia; order Artiodactyla; family Balaenidae; genus Eubalaena; species Eubalaena glacialis. Next base: position 55,079,705 of record NC_083733.1, on the reverse strand, counting down.
GAGTGGTAAAACTATTACCCCTAGTGACCCACTATCAAAATTTTTGCTTCCCATTCCCATGACTTTATGCCCTTCTGGGTTAGAGGTTTTAGTTCCAGAGGGAAGGCTGCTTCCACCAGGTGGCACAATAATGATTCCAGTGAATTGGAAGTTCAGACTGCTACCTGGCCACCTTGGTCTCATACCTCTGAATCAACAGGCAAAGGAGAGTTACAGTGTTGGCTAGGATGATCAATCCTGACTACCGAGGGGAAATTGGACTACTATCCCACGATTGAGGTAAGGAAGAGTACATCTGAAATACAAGAGATCACTTAGGGCATCTCTTATCACCATGGCCCTGTGACTAAGGTCAGTGGAAAACAACAACCCAATCCAGGCGGGACTACTAATGATCCAGACCCTTCAGGAATGAAAATTTGTGTCACTCCACCAGGTAAAGAAGCATGATCATGTGACTAGTTACAGAAATGAGGACTGTAATTGTCATGAGTATTCCTCCTTGTTTTGTTATGAACCTGTGTGTTTAGTTTATGCCTATATTCTTTTCTTTCTTGATCCTGTACCTTGTAACTTTACATCATAGTATTCAAGTATTGACTTTATATCATAGTATTTAATATTGTTAATTTTACATCATCATATTTAAATTACAGGGTACCTAGAAGAAGGGTGAAGATCACCCAAGGACTTTGCATCCTCTTCTGGGAAAAATTTACTGAGTTTTCAGTTGGACCCAGAATAGCTGTATCATGTTAGATGAAATTATGACCTTGTTATTGTTTTTATTTGGAGATTAAGTATGGTTTAAGGAGAGCAGTATGAGTGCCAATTTGACAGTGTGAATTTGTAATAGTTAAATTTATGTGTCAGCTTGACTGGATCAGAGGATGCCCAGATACCTAGCTAAACATTTCTAGGTGTGTCTGTGAGGATGTTTCCGAATGAGATCATCATCTGAATCAGTGAGTTTGGTAAAGTGAGTTTGCCCTCTTCTATGTGGGTGGGCATTATTCAATCCATTGAGGGCCTGAATAGAACAAAAATGCAGAGGAAAGAAGAATTCTCCCCTCCCCTATTTTCTGAGCTGAGACATCTCACCTCATCTTCTGCCCTCAGACTGGGATTTATTTACATCATTGGCTCCTCTCATTCTCAGGCCTTTGGACTGTTGACTGAATTATACCACTGGCTTTTCTGGGTCTCCATTTTGCAGATGGCAGATCATGGGATTTCTCAGCCTCCATAATCATATAAGCAAATTCCTTAAAATGAATCTCCTTTGATATCATATTGGTACTGTTTCTCTGAAGAACCCTAATACATGCCTGGAGGTTTCTTCTTCTGAAGATTGTAAATTATGGATTTAATTAATAGTTATCAGACTATTCATCTTGGATGAGTTTTCATAGTTTAAAATCCATGTCAGATAATTCCAATATCTGTGTTAACTTCCTGTTGATATCTGTTGATTATGTTTTGTCATCCACTTTGAGATTTTCCCTAGTTCTTGATATGCACGTGTGTGTGTGTGTGTGTGTGTGTGTGTGTGTAATTGTATCCTGGATATTTGGGGTTTTATTTTATGTCTCTTTCACACTTAAATCAAGTTCCTAGTTACTGCAAGGTCATGGTAGTAGACAGGCTCCATGTACACACAGCATTTGAAGTTGTCCACCAGCTGGGAGGAAGACATAGGCAGGTTGTTCCTGGGACAGATTGGCAGTCAGGATTCTGCTCAAAACTCACAGCTTTAGCAGATTTCCATAGACTGTGTCATGGAGCTGCCTCATTATTGCTGGCACAGGATGGTGACAGTTTTAGCTATCTGGCACATCTTCCACTAATGGTAGCATCTGCTTATATCAAAAAGTACAAAAGGTCTTTATCTTGTATATTGTGATTCTTTCTGGCTAGGAATGGAAAGTGAGAATTTCAGTTTTATCAGAATACCACTAAAATCTCTAAATTAGCATAACCCAATATTGATGGGAACCAGAATTTGTGGTGAGCCACAGAATATCTAGTCTGACTTCCTTCTACCCTTGGTTCCTGAACCTATCCATGTAAAAAAGTTTATTGGAGAAATAGTACCATGTACTGATCTCTGGTTCAAGTAAATACATTTTACAGGATAGTGCCCCAACATCACATGGTATTCCTCTTAGCTGACAACATAATTGACTCTTTAGTAGTTCTTTCCACCATTGTATAATATCAGTTAATTCAGGAGATGTATACCTAAACCTAGTGAATCCATGGATTTTAGCTCATTGATTCACTTCTTTTGCTGTACAGTAAGTTCCATCGTCAAAATCAGTGTTGAGTGGGATAATATGATGAACAATACATTCAGTTTTGTGGAATTATAAGTGAGATAAGGCAAACCTATTTCAAGAATAAGTGCCCAGTCTACTTCTTTGAAGGTGTTTTTATGTAGTATAGAATTCTGGTTTGACATTTATATCAGCATATTGAAGAGATCACTTAATTGTTTTTTTTTTTTTTTAATTTATTTATTTTTGGCTGTGTTGGGTCTTCGTTTCTGTGCGAGGGCTTTCTCTAGTTGCGGCAAGCGGGGGCCACTCTTCATCGCGGTGCGCGGGCCTCTCACTGTCGCGGCCTCTCTTGTTGCGGAGCACAGGCTCCAGACGCGCAGGCTCAGTAGTTGTGGCTCACGGGCCTAGTTGCTCCGCGGCATGTGGGATCTTCCCAGACCAGGGCTCGAACCCGTGTCCCCTGCATTGGCAGGCAGATTCTCAACCACTGCGCCACCAGGGAAGCCCTAATTGTTTTTTTGTTTTGTTTTGTTTTGGGTTTTTTTTTGGTCCACACCCCGTGGCATGTGGAATCTTATTTCCCCTACCAGGGATCAAACCTGTGCCCCCTGCAGTGGAAGTGCAGTCTTAACCACTGGACTGCCAGGGAAGTCCCAGATTACTTAATTGTTATGACTTTAGTTTTGTTGTTTTGGAGAAGTCAGTTCTCAGTCTTACTGTTACTTCTCACTACTTTTTTTTGGCTCTTTTCAGTTTATTGCATGAAGGAGTTACACTAGTCCAAGTTAAAAGCAGACCCCAGATGGTTACATTATACAAGCTGTGAGGTTTTTAAACATGTGACAAGGGCCAGAAGGGAAATTCTACTCATTGCAAGGAAATCCTCACTTAAGCTTCAGTGAGCCAAACGCACTTAAAACCCATGAACTGGTCGTCCTTAGCCAGTCCAGTCTCTACGAGGAACTGGCATATGTTCTTGCGCTGTTCACCCTGTAGCTGAATTACTTCTCTATATTCTGGATGCTCAATTACAGTACCATTTCAGCCAAATTTCTTCTTAAATGCCTTCACTGGTTTCTTTTTATCGTAATCATCAGCGATCCCTTGGACTGCAGTAAGGGTCTTCCTGCCGTTTCTCCGTTGAATTCTTTTATCAATATAATCCTTAGTGCTGGCAGGAAGCAGATCATCTCCCTTACTTGTTGCATCAGCAAAGGGGTCGAAAGAGTGGAGGTTCTGGATAGCAGACATACAATTTCTTTTCCTCTGTGGAAATGGCCTGCGGAAGGCTGCGGCTGGAGAAGGCGGGTGCCGAGGACCGAGCATCGGGAAGCGAGGGGGCTCGAGGGGGAGGCTGCTGAGTCCATGGCAGCGGCTTAGTGATTCCTTACTACTTTTTTTTTTTAATTTATTTTATTTTTGGCTGCGTTGGGTCTTCGTTGCTGCGTGCGGGCTTTCTGTAGTTGCAGCGAGTGGGGGCTACTCTTCGTTGGGGTGCGCGGGCTTCTCACTGCAGTGGCTTCTCTTGTTGTGGAGCACGGGCTCTAGGCGCGCGGGCTTCAGTAGTTGTGGCTCACCGGCTCTAGAGCGCAGGCTCAGTAGTTGTGGCGCAGGGGCTTAGTTGCTCCATGGCATGTGGGATCTTCCCGGATCAGGGCTTGAACCCGTGTCCCCTGCATTGGCAGGTGGATTCTTAGCCACTGCACCACCAGGGAAGCCCCATTCACTACTTTTTATAATTTCCTTTTTCTTTGGTTTTTCAACAGAGTTTTCTTTTTATAATTTCCTTTTTCTTTGGTTTTTCAACAGAGTTTTTACTAAATCCAGTAAATGGATTTAGTTTGGGACATTTTTCAGCTAATATTTTTTCAAATATTCTTCTGCCCCTTTTCTCCCTCTGGGTCTTCAATTGTGTGTGTTTAAAACCTGTTCATTGTATTTTACTTAGCCCTAATTTATTATCTCCATTTTAAACTAAGATGATGAAATTGGCCCCCAAAACTAAATTGTCCAAGAGCACATGGTTAGTTATTGTGATAGCTGAGATTCACATCTGAGAAGTTTGACAAAGCCCATTAAAAAAAATTATGATTGAATATCACCTCTCAATGTCATGCATTTTTTAATGCCTTCCATCTCAGTACTTCATCAGGAATATGATGAATTAACAGATCTGTGGAATATGCCATCACTATTGATGGCATAATATATCACCTTATTGGTGATCATAATTTATTTAATCTTTTATTAGGTATTTACATTTCTAACTTGTGCTTATTGTACATCATTCTTTGATACACATCCTTGTGCATGTATCACTGTGCATTTTATACCTCTTTCCCAATGACAATTTCCTAGAAGTTATATTTCTGAATGATTATCAGATATTTAGTAATTGCTAACAATATGGCAGGCCCTGGGCTAGTGTTTGAAGATTAGCATTAAAAGTGTAGTTGCTATCCTTCAGATCTTTATAATTGAGCAAGAAAAATGTAATCCTTACAGGAATAAATCTAAAGTAGGGGGTGATAAAGGCCTCTAGACTAAATTAAGATGATATACCTCTGAAGATATAGATGGAAGACATTCTAGCAAGCTGAAAATTATTTTGAATTCATGGAATCTCTGGAAATGAATGGATTCATGCAGCAAGCTACATGTCTTTTACATTTTTTATTATACTGATGTTATGTCTTTTACATTTTTTATTACACTGATGTTAGATGCAACATTATGGCTAGAAGGTCAGGAAGATATGAAGAAAAACAGCAATGAGACTTAATCAATACATTCATTACTCAGGAACTTCTAGCCATACTTTTCTACCCAGTAATCCAACATAGTTATACTTAGAAAACATAGATTTGTTCAGATATGTATTTGGAATACGAAGGGGTAAAGAAAAGTCATTCAGCATAAATACACTAGCTCTTATAAGAGTATCTTTAACTTTTTTATGAAATCAAGAGAAAGATATACTATCCTATGACCCTCAATGCCACTTCTTTTTTTATACATTTAATTAATTAATTTATTTATTTATTTTTGGCTGCATTGGGTCTTCATTGCTGTGCGCCGGCTTTCTCTAGTTGCGGCAAGCAGGGGCTATTCTTCATTGTGGTGCACGGGCTTCTTATTGCGGTGGCTTCTCTTGTTGCAGAGCATAGGCTCTAGGAACGTGGGCTTCAGTAGTTGTGGCACGCAGGCTCAGTAGTTGTGGCGCATGGGCTTAGTTGCTCCGCAGCATGTGGGATCTTCCCAGACCAGGGATCGAACCTGTGTCCCCTGCATTGGCAGGCAGATTCTTAACCACTGTGCCACCAGGGAAGTCCCAATGCCACTTCTAAGTATATATTCAAGAGAAATGATTACGTTTATCCACAAAATTATATGGGTAAGGATGTTAATAGCAGCTTTGTTTATTTTAACCCAAAAATGTTACCAACCAAAATGCCCTAGCAGGATGCCTAAGAAAATTGTACTACATAACAATATGAAAAAAGAAAGTACTGGTACATTTACATAGATGAGTCTTAAAGGTATTATGCTGAGTGAAAGAAGTCAGTCACAAAAGAGTATGTACTGTATGATTTCATTTATGTGAAGTTCAAAAGTAGGTAAAACTAAACAATTACGATAGAAGTCAGAATATTGGTCACCCAGGGGGTATAGACCGGGAAGGGGCATGACTGAAACTTGTATGTTAGAAAAACTCTGTATCTCAATCTGGGTGGTAGTCACCCTCCAGTACACATAAAATAATCAAGTTGTATACTTAAGATCAATGTCTTTTACATACTTTATGTGTATTATACTTCAATTTAAATAATCAAGGGGAAGAAGGATGGGACCATTTAATAATAGACTCTTGATGTCTCCCTAGTGTAGATTAATGTGTGTGGCTCGTGGACACCTGGCCCTTCAACAAAGCCTGCTAATTGATGGTTCTTAATCTCATAGCAAGGTCTGATGATTAGGACTAAAGAGAAAAAAAGACAAAAATTTATTCATTTTTGGCTGGATAAGTGGGCATGATTTCATCCTTCCCAGTCTGGATACTAAATGAGAGTGATGAGCCGTGAGAATCTGAGAGTTGTAATGTAGGCTTAGAAGAATGCATGGTCTGTGCAGTTTTCTCACTTCAGATGTGGAAGATCAACCAGGTTCCAGAAACCTTAAAGGAGGTTCTATATGGATGATATGGCCCCTCCTCTGGCCTGGAAGAGCAAGTTTGAACAGCCTAGTCACAAGTGTAGCTCAGCATCCCAGAATGCAGTACTGGTGGAAATCCTGTTAAAGTGCCCACACTTCTGTTTTAATGCAGAAGAACATCTGCTAGGAGTCCGTCTGTTTACATCAGGGTTCCCTGGGGTTTGCAGAAAGCATAGAGGTCCCTAGACTCCACCTTATCTTCCCAATGTATATATGGGGGGAGGGTGGTTTGGAAGAAAACAGTGGAGGAGAAAAAACTTGACATTTTGTGAACTCCATGGCAAATCTGGTCTCATTGCCTCATTTTTTTCCTCCTCCCAGATTAGACTTCCCTGGATTCTAGGATTCTTGAATAGATGAATTCCAAGGAAGACTGTCTAATTCTTGCAATTCTAAACCCATGGGTCATGTAAGTTGGTTTTCAGTGTTAAATTCTGTCATTTTTTAGGTTATGTGAAGACTTTAATTTTTTATTCTGAAACTTCCCCAGTTCCTCCCATTCTTGGAGGAATGCACTCCAGGTCCCTCCTCTGTGCCCCAGTCTTCTCAAACCACTGTTCATATGTGTACTGGAGAAATCAGCATCTCCTAGGTACTCAGTCTTCTGTCTAGACCAGAGGTGAAGCAAAAACAAAGTCCCTTCAGAGAGATACTTGACCATCTCTTGTCAGTTCTGCAATTTGATGATAAAGAATGATTTCATTTGCACATGGGAAAGTTCTGAACTTTTCCATAGACCCATGTCTGTAGATAAAATAAGATTTAGTGTTGATTGGCCTCAGCTGCTGCTAAGGTGCTCAGTCCTTCTGAGGAAGCTGCAGGCTTCTTTAGGCTTAGGCCCTCACTTCATCCTGAGGCTAGCACTGCGCCCAGCAGTCCCCGCTTAGCACTCGCCCACACCATGGCCTCCATCTCAGAGCTCACCTGCATCTACTGGGCCTTCATCCTGCACGATGATGAGGTTACCGTCATGGAGGATAAGATCAATGCCCTAATTATAGCAGCCAGTGTAAATGTTGAACCTTTCTGGCCAGGCTTGTTTGCAAAGGCTCTGGCATTGGGAGCCTCATCTGCAATATAAGGGCTCAGGGACCTGCCCCAGCAGCTGATCCTGCACCAGCCGTCCTCCCCCCTCCACCACTTCTGCCCCAGCTGAGAAGAAGAAAGTGGAAGCAAAGAAAGAAGAATTTGAGGAGTCTGATGTTGACATGGGCTTTGATCTTTTTGACTAAACCTCTTTTGTTACATGTTCAATAAAAAGCTGAACTCTCTAAAACAAAACAAAACAAAAAAAGACTGTGGTGAAATCCCAGGCTTTGTGAGGCCTTTAGGGGTGGGCAAGGAAATGATTAGAGCCCGCTTACAGATCCATGCTGGGAATTCCTGAGAGGTGAAAACCTATAGTAGGGTCCATTTTGTATCTGAAGAGCATGTACTGATTTCAGGTGATATATGTGTGACTCTGGATTAACCTATAACAGTATTCTCTGGCTCAGAAATGAGAAAATTGTCTAGGGAGGGATGGGAGATGAAGTAGCAAGTAATAAGATACAATAGATAGGATGCTTCTAAAATGGCTCCCAGTGATCCCTGCTTCCTGGTATTCACATCCTTCTGTAATCTCCTTTGCTTTAGTGTGGGTTAGATTTAGTGACTTGCTTCTAATGAATAAAATATGGCAAAAGTGATGGGATCTCACTGTTGAGATTAGGTTATAAAAGTCTGTAACTTTGTCTTGCTCACAACACTCTGGTTTTTCTTGCTTTCTCTGATGAAGCAAGTTTCCATGCTGTGATCTAAGGATGATCTCTGGCCAACAGCCAGTGAGGAACCAAGCACACTCCAAATTCTATCAGCAACTATATGAGTGAGTTTTGAAGCAGATCCTTCCCAGTTTGAGCCTTGAGGTGACTGCTGCCCCAGCTGACACCTTGACTGCAGTCTGAGAGGGAGAGGACCAAGTTCAGCTGCAAACAGATTTCTGTCCCAAACTGATTTCTTATTCCTATGAAAGTAAACTTTAAAAATCTTTCTTGAAGCTTCCAGTATTTTATCCTTTTATTTCTCTTTGGAAATTTTGCTAAAATGTGCCTAGATGTAGGTACTTATTTTTTACTTAATTTTTTCAAAGATGTCACGTTTAGGACCGCAGTTATTTTATGTACCATTGAAAAGGAAAGAAAACATTGAATTAAACTATGACATGTCTCTGATATAAAGATGCATTTCAGTTTCATAGATGTTAAAATGAAAAATATGTCAGAATTAATTATTAAATAGAATTTTATTAACTTGGTAGGCCTCTCTCAAATTAAGGACTTACATCCTTCTTTATTTTGAGGTAATTTTCATTGATTACTACTATCTCTCCTCAATTAGCTCTATTGTCTTCTGGGACTTATATTAAATGGTTGGTGGAAAATCAGTTTCTATCTTTAATGTCATTTTGTTCCATACATTGCATCTCTTTGTTACATTTGGTTTTTTCTGGGCTGTTTGGCAATTTAATTCCTGGCTTCCTAATTCACAATTCAGCTGTGTGCATTCTGCTTTTCAGCCCATTTATTGAAAGTTTTTTTTTTAACTTTTAAACTTTGAAATAATTATAGATACACAGGGAGTTGCAAAGATAGTGCAAAGATAGTCCTGATTATACTTCACGCAGTTTTTACCAATGGTTACAGCTTACATAATTAGAGTACAATATCAAAGCCCAGAATTAGACATTGGTACAATGTGTTTATATAGTTATGTCATTTTATCATGTCCATAGATTCATGTAATCACCACTGCAATCAACATACAGAACTATTCCACCCCCACAAGGATGTTTCTCACTCTACCCCTTTATAAATCACACCTGCACCCCACCCCACCCCACCATCCCTAACCCCTAGAAACCATTAATCTGTTTCACATCTCTATAATTTCATCATTTCAAGGATGTTATATAAATGGAATTGTGTAGTACATGACCCTTTGAGATTGGCTTCCAGAACTAAACATAATGTTCTTGAGATCTATCTAAATTGTTACATGTATCAATAGTTTATTCCTTTTTAATGCTAAGTAGTATTACATGGTATGGAGAACCATTTTTGTTGTTTCCATTTTAGGCTACTACAGATAAAGCTGCTATGAACAATCAGGCACACAATGCTATGTGGGCAAATTCTTTCATTTCTCTGGGATAAATGTCCAGGAGTACAACTGCTGAGTTATATGGTAAGTTTATATATATATGTATTTTAAAATGAAGTATAGTTGATTTACAATGTTGTGTTAGTTTCAGGTGTACACCAAAGTGATTCAGTTTGTGTGTGTATATATATATATTCTCTTTCAGATTCCTCTCCACTATGGGTTAGTACAAGATACTGAATATAGTTCCCTGTGCTATACAGTAGGTCCTTGTTTGTCTATTTCATATAGTGTGTATTTGTTAATCCCAAACTCCTAATTTACTCCCCACCCCCGCCATTTATTTTTTAAAGAATTGCCAAACTATTTTTCCAGAGTGGCTATACCATATTACATTCCCACCAGGAATATGTAAGAGATCCGTTTCTCAGCATCCTTGCCAGAATTTATAGTATTGTTGCTATTTTCAATTTTAGATTTTCTAATAGGCATGTGGTGGTTTCTCATTGTGGTTTTAATTTTGCTTTTAGCTAATGGCTGGTGACACCAAATATCATTTCATGTACTCATTTGCCATCCATAAATTCTCTTTGGTGAAATATCTCTTCATGCCTTTTGCCCATTTTCTAAATATAACGTAGTTGTTGTTGTTTTTAACTGCTGAGTTTTGGGCGCTTTATATATTCTATTTATGAGTTCTCTGTTAGATTATTGGGATTTGTTGGATTTCTGGTTGGGTATGCAAATATTTTCTTCCAGTCTGTAGCCTGTCTTTTCATCTGCTTAACAAGGTTTTAGCAGAGCAAAAGTTTTATATTTTGATAAAGTCTAATTTATCCCATATTTCTTTCATGATCATGCTTTTGGTGTCATGTGTCACCACCAATAATTCGGTCAGAAATATTTTCTGTTTTATCTTCTAAAAGTTTTATACTTTTACAATTTATTATCTGTTGTAAGCTAAATTTTGTATGTGGTGTAATTTTTAGGTAGATTATTTTGCCTATGGATATTCAATTGCTCCAGCACCATTTGTTGAAAAGACTATCCATCTTCCATTGTACTGAGTTACATCTTTGTCAAAAATCCATTTTCCATACTTGTGTAGGGCTATTTCTTTATCCTCTGTTCTGTTCCATTGACTTTATACCCAACCCCTGCCAATATCATACAGTAGAGTACTATAGCTATGTAATTAGCCTTAAAACTAGGTAGAGGGAGTCTTACCACTTTATTCTTCTTTTTCAGAATTGTATTAGCTACTGCAGTTTGTCTCTCCACATAAATTTTAGAATATTGTATTAAAAATCTTGCTGAGATTTTGATAGGAATTGCATTAAACCTGTATATCAGTTAGGGGAGAACTGACATTTTACTATGTTGAATTTCCAATCTCTTAACAAGGAATACCTATTTATTTAGATTTTTTTTTTTAAATTATGTTTTATCGTATGTCTTCTTTTTTTTAATTTTTATTTATTTATTTATGGCTGTGTTGGGTCTTCGTTTCTGTGCGAGGGCTTTCTGTAGTTGCGGCAAGTGGGGGCCACTCTTCGTCGCGGTGCACGGGCCTCTCACTATCGCGGCCTCCCTTGTTGCGGAGCACAGGCTCCAGACGCGCAGGCTCAGCAATTGTGGCTCACGGGCCTAGTCGCTCCGCGGTATGTGGGATCTTCCCAGACCAGGGCTCGAACCCGTGTCCCCTGCATCGGCAGGCAGATTCTCAACCACTGCGCCACCAGGGAAGCCCTTATTTAGATCTTAAATTTCTTATCAGTGTTTTGTACTTATCTGCTTATAAGTCCTGTACTTGTTTTGTTTGATTTGCACCTAAGTATTTAATTCTCGACACAGTTGTAAATGGTATTGTATTTTTGTTTCCACATGTTCATTGCTAGTAACAGAAATACAACTGATTTTGCAAGTTGATCTAGTATCTTATGACATTGCCAAAATCACTTATTTCTAGAAGTTCGTCTGTAGTAGATTCCGTGGGATTTTCTACGTAAACCATCACATCATCTGCAAAAAGGGACAGTTTTAGGCACTCCTTTCTGAGCTGTAAATGTTTAAATCCCTATTGTGCCTTATTTCACTGCGTAGAACTTATAGAGTTATGTTGAGTAGCAGTGGTGAGAGTGAACGTCTTTGCCTTGTTCCCAGTCTTACAGGTAAAGCATTCAGTCATTCACCATTACATATGATGATAACTGTAGATTTGTTGTAGATACTCTTTATCAAGTTGAAGAAGCTACCCAATCTTTCCTAGTTTCTGAAAGTTTTTTTTTTTAAATCATGAATGGGTTATGAATTTTGTCAAATACATTTTCTACATCAATTGATATGATCAAGTAATTTTCTAGTCTGTTAATATGGCAGATTACATTGATTTTCAAATATTGAACCAGCCTTGCATGTATTGAATGAACCCTACTTGGCATGATTAATAGTAATTCTTTATATGCTGCTAAATTCTATTAGTATTTTGCTAAGGAGTTTGCAGCTATATTCATGAGAAATATTTGTTGGTAGTTTTCTTTTTTGGACTGTCTGGTTTTGGTGTCAAGTCAATACTGGCTTCATAGAATGAATACTGGCATTTCGTATAAAGTTCGTACTGGCTCCATAAGTGATCCTATGCTTCTCGAAGAGATTGTCTGGAATTGGAGTTGGTTCTTTAAATGTTTGGCAGTTCAACTGATCCTGTGGAAAGCTAAAAAGAAAGGGAAAAAAAAGTTTGGTAGAATTCTCTACCAAAATTATCTGAGCCTAGAGATTGTATTTTGGGGGAGATTTTTTTTTTTATGGTATTCACATTGCTTAATTTGTTTGTTTGTTTATTTATTTATTTATGGCTGTGTTGGGTCTTCGTTTCTGTGCGAGGGCTTTTTCTAGTTGCGGCAAGCGGGGGCCACTCTTCATCGCGGTGCGCGGGCCTCTCACTATCGCGGCCTCTCTTGTTGCGGAGCACAGGCTCCAGACGCGCAGGCTCAGTAATTGTGGCTCATGGGCCCAGCTGCTCCGCAGCATGTGGGATCTTCCCAGACCAGGGCTCGAACCCGTGTCCCCTGCATTGGCAGGCAGATTCTCAACCACTGCACCACCAGGGAAGCCCAGGGGGAGATTTTAAATTATGAATTCAATTTCCTTAATAGTTATATAGGGCTATTCAAATTATCTATTTCATAATGATTAGTAATAGTTTGTTTTTCATTAAATTGATCCAGGTAATATGATTCATTTATTGTTTTATTTATCATGCCTTATTATTTATTTATTTGTATAATTCATTCACAATATCATACTCGTTTCAGGTGTACAGCATAGTGCTGCAGTATTTTTACAGATTATACTCCATTAAAGTTTATTACAAGATAATGGCTATAATCCCCTGTGCTATACAATATATCCTTATTGCTTATCTATTTTATACATAGTAGTTTGTATCTCTTAATCCCATACTCCTAATTTGCCCCTCCCTCTTTCCTCTCCCCTTTGGTACCCTCTAGTTTTTTTTGCTTTATCTGTGAGTCAGTCTCTGTTTTACATATACTTTAGTTTGTCTTTTTTTTTTTAGATTCCACATATAAGTGATATCATATAGTAATTGTCTTTCACTCTCTGACTTATTTCACTAAGCATAATATTCCCTAGATCCATCCATGTTGCTGCAAATGGCAGAATTTCATTCATTTTTATGGCTAAATAATATTCTATTGTGTATATACAGCATAACTTTTTTTTTATTAGGGTATAGTTGTTTTACAATGTTGTGTTAGTTTCTACTGTACAGCGAAGTGGAGTTCCTTGTGCTATACAGCAGGTTCTTTTTTTTTGTTTTTGAATTTTTGAATTTTGTTTTATTTACTTTTCTATAGAGTAGGTTCTTATGAGTTACCTATTTTATACATATTAGTGTATATATGTCAATCCCAATCTCCCAATTCATCTCCCCCCAACCCTTCCCCCTTGGTGTTCATACATTTGTTCTCTACATCTGTGTCTCTATTTTTGCCTTGCAAACCGGTTCATCTGTACCATTTTTCTAGATTTCACATATATGTGTTAATATACAATATTTGTTTTTCTCTTTCTGACTTACTTCACTCTGTATGACAGTCTCCAAGTCCATCCACATCTCTACAAATGACCCAATTTCATTCCTTTGTATGGCTGAGTAATATTCCGCTGTATATATGTACCACATCTTCTTTATCCATTCCTCTGTTGATGGACATCTTGGTTGTTTCCATGTCCTGGGTATCGTAAATAGTGCTGCAATAAATATTGGGGTGCATGTGCATTTTTGAATTATGGTTTTCTCTGGATATATCCCCAGTTGTGCAATTGCTGGGTCGTATGGTAGTTCTATTTTTAGTTTTTTAAGGAACCTCTATACTGTTCTCCATAGTGGCTGTATCAATTTACATTCCCACCAACAATGCAAGAGGGTTGCCTTTTCTCCACACCCTCTCCAGCATTTATTGTTTGTAGATTTTCTGATGATGCCCATTCTAAACCGGTGTGAGGTGATACCTCATTGTAGTTTTGATTTGCTCTTCTCTAATAATCGGTGATGGTGAGCATTTTTTCATGTGTTTGTTGGCCATCTGTATGTCTTCTTTGGAGAAATGTCTATTTAGGTCTTCTGCCCATTTTTTGACTGGGTTGTTTTTTTGATATTGAGCTGCATGAGCTGTTTATATATTTTGGAGGTTAATCCTTTATCCGTTGATTCATTTGCAAATATTGTCTCCCTTTCTGAGGGTTGTTTTTTCATCTTGTTTATAGTTTCCTTTGCTGTGCAAAAGCTTTTAAGTTTCATTAGGTCCCATTTGTTTATTTTTGTTTTTTATTTCCATTATTCTAGGAGGTGGGTCAAAACAGATCTTGCTGTGATTTATATCAAAGAGTGTTCTTCCTATGTTTTCCTCTAAGAGTTTTATAGTGTCCGGTCTTACATTTAGGTCTTTAATCCATTTTGAGGTTTTCTTTGTGTGTATGGTGTAGGGAGTGTTCTAATTTCATTCTTTTACACATAGCTGTCCAGTTTTCCCAGCACCACTTATGGAAGAGACTGTCTTTTCTCCATTGTATATCATTGCCTCGTTTGTCATAGATTAGTTGACCATAGGTACGTGGGTTTATCTCTGGGATTTCTATCCTGTTCCATTGATCTGTATTTCTGTTTTTGTGCCAGTACCATACTGTCTTGATTATTGTAGCTTTGTAGTATAGTCTGAAGTGGGGGAGCCTGATTCCTCCAGCTTGGATTTTTTTTTTTTTCTCAAGATTGCTTTGGCTGTTTGGGGTCTTTTGTGTCGCCATACAAATTTTAAGATGTTTTTGTTGTAGTTCTGTGAAAAATACCATTGGTAATTTGATAGGGATTGCATTGAATCTGTAGATTGCTTTGGGTAGTATAGTCATTTTCACAATATTGATTCTTCCAATCCAAGAACATGGTATATCTCTCCATCTGTTTGTATCATCTCTGATTTCTTTCATCAGTGTCTTATAGTTTTCTGAGTACAGGTCTTTTACCTCCTTAGGTAGGTTTATTCCTAGGTATTTTATTCTTTTTCTTGCAATGGTGAATGGGATTGTTTCCTTAACTTCTCTTTCTGATCTTTTATTGTTAGTGTATAGGAATGCAGGCGATTTCTGTGCATTAATTTTGTATCCTGCAACTTTACTAAATTCATTGATTACCTCTAGTAGTTTTCTGGTGGCATCTTTAGGATTCTCTATGTATAGTATCATGTCATCTGCAAACAGTGACAGTTTTACTTCTTCTTTTCTGATTTGGATTCCTTTTATTTCATTTTCTTTTCTGATTGCTATGGCTAGGACTTCCAAAACTATGCTGAATAATAGTGGTGAGAGTGGATATCCTTGTCTTATTCCTGATCTTAGAGGAAATGCTTTCAGTTTTTTACCATAGAGAATGATGTTTACTGTGGGTTTGTCGTATATGGCCTTTATTATGTTGAGGTGGGTTCCCTCTATGCCCAATTTCTGGAGAGTTTTTTTTATATATATAAATAAATTAATTAATTAATTAAATTATTTGCTTATTTATTTATTTATTTATGGCTGCATTGGGTCTTCATTGCTGCGTGCGGGCTTTCTCTAGCTGCGGCAAGCAGGGGCTACTCTTCGCTGTGGTTCGCGGGCTTCTCATTGCAGTGGCTTCTCTTGTTGCAGAGCACAGGCTCTAAGCACATAGGCTTCAGTAGTTGTGGCACTCAGGCTCAGTAGTTGTGGCTTGTGGGCTGTAGAGCACAGGCTCAGTAGTTGTGGCGCATGAGCTTAGTTGCTCCATGGCATGTAGGATCTTCCCGGACCGGGGCTCGAACCCATGTCCCCTTCATTGGCAGGCAGATTCTTAACCACTGCACCACCAGTGAAGTCCCTCTAGAGAGTTTTTATCATAAACGTGTGTTGAATTTTGTGAAAAGCTTTTTCTGCATCTATTGAGATGATCATATGGTTTTTATTCTTCAGTTTGTTAATATGGTGTATCACATTGATTGATTTGTGTATATTGAAGAATCCTTGCATCCCTGGGATAAATCCCACTTGATCATGGTGTACGATCCTTTTAATGTGTTGTTGAATTCTGTTTGCTAGTATTTTGTTGAGGATTTTTGCATCTATATTCATCAGTGATATTGGTCTGTAATTTTCTTTTTTTGTAGTGTCTTTGTCTGGTTTTGGTATCAGGGTGATGGTAGCCTCATAGAATGAGTTTGGGAGTGTTCCTTCCTCTGCACTTTTTTGGAAGAGTTTGAGAAGGATGGATGTTAGCTCTTCTCTAAATGTGTTATAGAATTCACCTGTGAAGCCATCTGGTCCTGGACTTTTGTTTGTTGGAAGATTTAAAATCACAGTTTCAATTTCATTCCTTGTGATTGGTCTGTTCATATTTTCTATTTCTTCCTGGTTCAGTCTTGGAAGGTTATACCTTTCTAAGAATTTGTCCATTTCTCCCAGGTTGTCCATTTTATTGGCATAGAGTTGCTTGTAGTAGTCTCTTAGGATGCTTTGTATTTCTGCGGTGTCCGTTGTAACTTCCCCTTATTCATTTCTAATTTTTTTAAAATTATTTATTTATTTATTTATGGCTGTGTTGGGTCTTCGTTTCTGTGCGAGGGCTTTCTCCAGTTGCGGCAAGCGGGGGCCACTCTTCATCGCGGTGCGCAGGCCTCTCACTATCGTGGCCTCTCTTGTTGCGGAGCACAGGCTCCAGATGCGCAGGCTCAGTAGTTGTGGCTCACGGGCCTAGTTGCTCCGCGGCATGTGGGATCTTCCCAGACCAGGGCTTGAACCCGTGTCCCCTGCATTGGCAGGCAGATTCTCAACCACTGCGCCACCAGGGAAGCCCTCTAATTTTGTTGATTTGACTCCTCTCCCTCTTTTTCTGGATGAGTCTGGCTAAAGGTTTATCAATTTTGTTTATCTTCTCAAAGAACCAGCTTTTAGTTTTATTGATATTGCTATTGTTTTGTTTCTATTTCATTTATTTCTGCTCTGATCTTTATGATTTCTTTCCTTCGACTAACTTTGGGTTTTGTTTGTTTTTCTTTCTCTAGTTCCTTTAGGTGTAAGGTTAGATTGTTTATTTGAGACGTTTCTTGTTTCTTGAGGTAGGATTGTATTGCTGTAAACTTTCCTCTTAGAACTGCTTTTGCTGCATCCCATAGGTTTTGGATCGTCGTGTTTTCATTGTCATTTGTCTCTAGGTATTTTTTAATTTCCTCTTTGATTTCTTCAGTGATCTCTTGGATATTTAGTAGCGTATTGTTTAGCCTGCATGTGTTTGTGTTTTTACTTTTTTTTCCCCTGTAATTTATTTCTAATCTCATAGCATTGTGGTCAGAAAAGATGCTTGATACAATTTCAATTTTCTTAAATTTACTGAGGCTTGATTTGTGACCCAAGATGTGATTTATCCTGGAGAATGTTCCATGTGCACTTGAGAAGAAAGTGTAATCTGCTGTTTTCAGATAGAATGTCCCATAAATATCAACTAAATCTATCTGGTCTGTTGTGTCATTTAAAGTTTGTGTTTCCTTATTAATTTTCTGTCTGGATGACCTGCCCATTGGTGTAAGTGAGGGTTAAAGTCCCCCACTATTATTGTATTACTGTTGATTTTGTCTTTTATAGCTGTTAGCATTTGCCTTATGTATTGAGGTGCTCCTATGTTGGATGCATATATATTTATAATTGTTATATCTTCTTCTTGGATTGATCCCTTGATCATTATGTAGTGTCCTTTCTTGTCTTTTGTAACATTCTTTATTTTAAAGTCTATTTTATCTGATATGAGTATTGCTACTCCAGCTTTCTTTTGATTTCCATTTGCATGGAATATCTTTTTCCATCCCCTCACTTTCAGTCTGTATGTGTCTCTAGGTCTGAAGTGGGTCTCTTGTAGACAGCATATATACAGGTCTTGTTTTTGTATCCATTCAGCAAGTCTGTGTCTTTTGGTTGGAGCGTTTAATCCATTTACATTTAAGGTAATTATCGATATGTATGTTCCTATTACCATTCTCTTAATTGTTTTGGGTTTGTTATTGTAGGTCTTTTCCTTCTCTTGTGTTTCCTGCCTAGAGAAGTTCCTTTAGCATTTGTTGTAAAGCTGGTTTGGTGGTGCTGAATTCTCTTAGCTTCTGCTTGTATGTAAAGGTTTTAATTTCTCCATCAAATCTGAATGAGATCCTTGCTGGGTAGAGTAATCTTGGTTGTAGGTTTTTCTCCTTCATCACTTTAAATATGTCCTGCCACTCCCTTCTGGCTTGCAGAGTTTCTGCTGAAAGGTCAGCTGTGAACCTTATGGGGATTCCCTTGTGTGTTATTTGTTGTTTTTCCCGTGCTGCTTTTAATATTTTTTCTTTGTATTTAATTTTTGATAGTTGATTAATATGTGTCTTGGTGTGTTTCTCCTTGGATTTATCCTGTATGGGACTCTCTGTCTGCTTCCTGGACCTATTAACTATTTCCTTTCCCATATTAGGTAAGTTTTCAACTATAATCTCTTCAAATATTTTCTCAGTCCCTTTCTTTTTCTCTTCTTCTTCTGGGACCCCTATAATTCGAATGTTGGTGCGTTTAATGTTGTCCCAGAGGTCTCTAAGACTGTCCTCAATTCTTTTCATTCTTTTTTCTTTATTCTGCTCTGCAGTAGTTATTTCCACTATTTTATCTTCCAGGTCACTTATCCTTTCTTCTGCCTCAGTTATTCTATTGATTCCTTCTAGTGTATTTTTCATTTCACTTATTGTATTGTTCATCTTTGTTTGTTTGTTCTTTAATTCTTCTAGGTCTTTGTGAAACATTTCTTACATCTTCTCGATCTTTGCCTGCATTCTTTTTCTGAGTTCCTGGATCATCTTCACTATCATTATTCTGAATTTTTTTTCTGGAAGGTTGCCTATCTCCACTTCATTTAGTTGTTTTCTGGGGTTTTATCTTGTTCCTTCATCTGGGACATAGTCCTCTGCCTTTTCATTTTGTCTTTCTTTCTGTGATTATGGTTTTCGTTCTGCAGGCTGCAGGATTGTAGTTCTTCTTGTTTCTCCTGTCTGCCTTCTGGTGGATGAGGCTAAGAGGCTTGTGCAAGCTTCCTGATGGGAGGGACTGTTGGTGTGTAGACCTGGGTGTTGCTCTGGTGGGCAGAGCTCAGTAAAACTTTAAGCCACTTCTCTGCTGATGGGTGGGGCTGAGTTCCCTCCGTTTTGGTTGTTTGGCCTGAGGCAATCCAGCACTGGAACCTACAGGCTGTTTGGTGGGGCTAATGGTGTGTGGACTCCACTCCGGGAGGGCTCCCGCCAATGAGTACTTCCCAGAACTTCTGCTGCCAGTGTCCTTGTCCCTGCGGTGAGCCACAGCTACCCCCCGCCTCTGCAGGAGACCTTCCAACACTAGCACGTAGGTCTGGTTCAGTCTCCTATAGGGTCACTGCTCCTTCCCCCTGGGTCCTACTTTGTGTGTGCCCTCCAAGAGTGGAGTCTCTGTTTCCCCCAGTCCTGTCGAAGTCCTGCCATCAAATTCCGCTGGCCTTCAGAGTCTGATTTCTGGGGATTCCTCCTCCCATTTCCAGATCCCCAGGTTGGGAAACCCTCCGTAGGGCTCAGAACCTTCACTCCAGTGGGTGGACTTCCGTGGTATAATTGTTCTCCAGTTTGTGAGTTACCCACCCAGCAGTTATGGGATTTGATTTTATTGTGATTGCGCCCCTCGTACCATCTCATTGCGGCTTCTCCTTTGTCTTTGGATGTGGGGTATCTTTTTTGGTGAGTTCCAGTGTTTTTCTGTTGATAACTGTTCAGCAGTTAGTTGTGATTCCAGCTCTCTTGCAAGAGGGAGTGAGCACACGTCCTTCTACTCCACCATCTTGAACCAATCTCTACCATAACTTTTTTTTTTAAACATCTTTATTGGAGTATAATTGCTTTACAGTGTTGTGTTAGTTTCTGCTGTATAACAAAGTGAATCCGCTATATGCATATGTATATCCCCATATCCTCTCCCTCTTGTGTCTCCCTCCCACCCTCCTTATCCCACCCCTCTAGGTGGTGGCAAAGCACCGAGCTAATCTCCCTGTGCCATGCAGCTGCTTCCCACTAGCTATCTATTGTACATTTGGTAATGTATATATATCAGTGCTACTCTCTTACTTCATCCCAGCTTACCCTTCCCCCTCCCCATGTCCTCAAGTCCATTCTCTACGTCTGTGTCTTTATTCCTGTCGTGCCCCTCAGTTCATCAGAACCATTTTTGTTTTTTAGATTCCTTATATATGTGTTAGCACACGGTATTTGTTTTTCTCTTTCTGACTTACTTCACTCTGTATGACAGGCTCTAGGTCCATCCACCTCACTACAGATAACTCAGTTTCGTTTCTTTTTATGGATGACTGACTAATATTCCATTGTATATATGCGCTGCAACTTCTTTATCCATTCATCTGTTGATGGACACTTAGGTTGCTTCCACGTCCTGGCTATTGTAAATAGTGCTGCAATGAACATTGTGGTACATGTCTGTTTTTGAATTATGGTTTTCTCAGGGTATATGCCCAGTAGTGGGATTGCTGGGTCATATGGTAGTTCTATTTTTAGTTTTTTAAGGAACCTCCATACTGTTCTCCATAGTGGCTGTACCAATTTACATTCCCACCAACAGTGCAAGAGGGTTCCCTTTTCTCCACACCCTCTCCAGCATTTGTTTTCTACCATAACTTCTTTATCCATTCATCTGTTGATGGGCAATTGGGTTGTTTCTATAGCTTGGCTGTTGTAAATAGTGCTGCTATGAACATTGGGGTGCATGTATCTTTTCTGATTAGTGTTTTTAGTTTTTTCCAAATATATAACAGGGATAGAATTGCTGGATCAGATGGTAGTCTATTTTTAGCTTTTTGAGGAACCTCCATACTGTTCTCCACAGTAGCTGTACAAATTTACATTCCAACCAGCACTGTAGGAGGGTTCCCTTCTCTCCACACTCTCTCCAGCATTTATTTGTAGACTTTTGGATGATAACTATTCTGACCATTGTAAGGTGATATCTCATTGTTGTTTTTATTGGCATTTCTCTAAGAATTAGTGATGTTGAGCATCTTTTCATGTGCCTGTTGGCCATCTGTATGTCTTCTTGGGAGAAATGTCTATTTAGGTCTTCTGCCCATGTTTTGATTGGGTTGTTTGTTTTTACATATTGATTTATATGAGCTGTTTGTATATTTTGGAATATTAACCCCTTGTTGGTTGAATTGCTTGCAAATATTTTCACCCACTCTGTAGGTTGTCCTTTTGTCTTTTTGAAAGTTTCCTTTGCTGTACAAAAGCTTTTAAGTTTAACTAGGTCCCATTTGTTTATTTTTGCTTTTATTTCTTTTGCCTTGGGAGACTGATCTAAGAAAATATTGTGACGATTTATGTCAAAACATGTTTCACCTAGGTTCTCTTCTAGGAGTTTATGGTTTCCAGTCTTACATTTAGGTTTTTGATCCATTTTGAGTTTATTTTGTATATGTTGTGAGGTAAATGTTCTAATCTCATTGTCTTACATTTAGCTGTCCAGTTTTCCCAGCACCACTGGTTGAAGAGAATGTCTTTTCTCCATTGTATATTCTTGCCTCCTTTGTCATAGATTAATTGACCATAGATGCATAGGTTTATTTCTGGACTCTCTTCTGCTCCATTGACCTGCATGACTATTTTTGTGCCAATACCATGCTGGGTTTTTTGTTGTTGTTGTTGTTTCTCTTTTTTTTACTGACGAATAGTTGATTTACAATGTTGTTAGTTCCAGGTGTAGAGCAAAGTGATTCAGTTATACATATAACATCTTTCAGATTCTTTTCCCTTATAGGTTATTACAAAATATTAGGTATAGTTCCCTGTGCTATACAGTAGATCCGTGTTGGTTATCTGTTTTATATATAGTAGTGTGTACATGTTAATCCGAAACTCCTAATTTATCTCTCCCCCACTTCCCCTTCGGTAACCATAAGTTTGTTTTCTGTATCTGTGGGTCTACTTCTGTTTTGTAAATAAGTTCATTTGTATCTTTTTAAAACAATATTTATCTATTTATTCATTGGCTGCCCTGGGTCTTAGTTGCGGTGTGCAGCATATTCGTTGCTGCATGCAGGGTCTTCATTGCAGCATGTGGGATCTTTTATTTGCAGCATGCGGGGTCTAGTTCCCTGAGCAGTAATTGAACCTGTAATCCCTTCACTGGGAGCATGGAGTCTTAACCACTGGACCACCAGGGAAGTCCCTGCATCATTTTTTTAATATTCCACATATAAGTGATAGCATATGATACTTGCCTTTTTCTGTCTGGACTTTTTCTGTCTGGCTTACTTTTTCTGTCTGGCTTACTTTTATTTAGTATGATAATCTCGAGGTCCATCCATGTTGCAGCAAACAGCATTATTTCATTCTTTATGGCTGAATAATATTCCATCGTATATATATACCATATCTTCTTTATCCATTCATCTCTCTCTTTTTTTAATTTATTTATTTTTGGCTGCATTGGGTCTTCGTTGCTGTGCGCAGGCTTTCTCTAGCTGCGGCAAGCGGAGGCTACTCTTTGTTGCATTATGCAGGCTTCTCATTGTGGTGGCTTCTCTTGTTGCAGAGCACGGGCTCTAGGTGCGGTGCGCAGGTTTCAGTAGTTGTGGCATGCAGGCTCAGTAGTTGTGGCTCACGGGCTCTAGAGCACAGGCTTATTAGTTGTGGCACACAGGCTTAGTTGCTCCGCATCATGTGGGATCTTCCTGGACCAGGGCTTGGACCCGTGTCCCCTGCATTGGCAGATGGATTCCTAACCACTGCGCCACCAGGGATGCCCCCTCCATTCATCTCTTGATGGACATTTAGGTTGCTTCCATGTCTTGGCTATTGTAAATAGTGCTGCAGTGAAGTTTATCATGCTGTTTTTATTACTGGAGTTTTGTAGTATAGTCTGAAGTCAAGGAAGGTGACACGTCCAGCTTTGTTCTTTTTTCTCAGGATTGCTTAGGCAATTCTGGGTCTTTTGTGGTTCCATTTGAATTTTAGGATTATTTGTCCTAATTCTGTGAAAAATGTCATGGGTATTTTGATAGGGACTGCATTGAATCTGTAGATTGCTTTGGGAAGTATGGCCATTTTAACAATATTAATTCTTCCAAGACTGTGTGGTATCTTTCCATTTCTTTGGATCGTCTTCAAATTCCTTCATCAGTGTTTTATAGTTTTCAGTGTATTGGTCTTTCACCTCGTTGGTTAAGGTTATTCCTAGTTATTTTATTGTTTTTGACACTTTTAAATGGGATTTTTTCCCACTTTTTCTTATATTTCATTAGTGTAAATAAACACCATAGATTTCTGTATATTAATCTTGTATCCTGCAGCTTTGCTGAATTCATTTATTACTTCTTATATTTTTGGGGTGGGCACTTTGGCGTTTTCTATATAGGTTAACATGTCTTTTGCAAATAGTGAGTTTTATCTGTTCCTTTCCAATTTGGATACATTTTAGTTCTTTTTCTTATCTGATTGCAGTGGCTAAGATTTCCAACACTGTATTAAATAGAAGTGGCAAGAGCAGGTATCCTTTACTTGTTTCTGAATATTCAGAGGAAAGGCTTTCAGCTTTTCACATTGAGTATTATGTTAATTGTAGGTTTGTCATAAATGGCCTTCATTTTACTGAGATATGTTCCATGTACACTCTCATACTTTGATAGGAATTTTTATCATGAATGGATGTTGAATGCTGTCAAATGGATTTTCTGTGTCTATTGAGATGATCATGTGATTTTTATTCTTCCTTTTGTTAATGTGGTGTATCATATTGATTGATTTGCTAATGTTGAACCATCCCTGTGACCCTGGAATAAATCCAACTTGATCATAGTGTATGATCCTTTTTATGTATTGTTGGATTTGGTTTGCTAATACGTTTAGGATTTTTGCATCTATATTCATCAAATATATTGACCTGTAATTTCTTTTTTTGTAGTGTCTTTGTCTGGTTTTGGTATCAGGGTAATGGTGGCCTTGTAAAAATGAATTTGGGAGTGTTCCTTCCTCTTAAATTTTTTGGAATAGTTTGAGGATAGGTATTAAATTTTCTTTATATGTTTCGTAGAATTCCCCAGTGAAGTCGGCCAGTCCTGGACTTCTGTTTGTATGGAGTTTTTAAAATTACAGATTCTATCTCACTTCTAGTGATCAGTTTCTTCAAATTATCTGTTTCT
Organism: Eubalaena glacialis; assembly: GCF_028564815.1. Classification (NCBI taxonomy): domain Eukaryota; kingdom Metazoa; phylum Chordata; class Mammalia; order Artiodactyla; family Balaenidae; genus Eubalaena; species Eubalaena glacialis. The sequence continues at coordinate 55,055,303 of NC_083733.1, read as the reverse complement.
TATTGACTCAGTCTTGGCAGGCTGTTTCTAGAAACTTGTCCCTTTCTTCTAGCTTGTCCAATTTGTTGGCATATAACTGTTCATAGTATTCTTTCATGATTTCTTGTATTTCTGTGGTATTGGTTATTTCTCCTCTTTCATTTCTTATTTTATTTGGATCCTGTCTCTCTTCTTTTTGGTGAGTGTGGCTAAAGGTTTGTCCATTTTTTAAAACTTTTCACAGAACTCATTATTGGTTTTATTGATCTTTTCTATTTTTTAAAAAATTTATTTTATTTATTTATTTTTGGCTGCATTGGGTCTTAGTTGCTGTGTGCAGGCTTCCTCTAGTTGCGGCGAGTGAGGGCTACTCTTCGTTGCGGTGCGTGGGCTTCTCACTGCGGTGGCTTCTCTTGTTGCAGAGCACAGGCTCTAGGCACGTGGGCTTCAGTAGTTATAGCACATGGGCTCAGTAGTTGTGGCTCACGGGCTCTAGAGCACAGGCTCAGTAGTTGTGGCTCACGGGCTTAGTTGCTCCACGGCATGTGGGATCTTCCCAGACCAGGGCTCGAACCCGTGTCCCCTGCATTGGCAGGCAGATTCTTAACCACTGTGCCACCAGGGAAGCCCTCTTGTTTTTTAAAAATCTCTATTTTATTTATTTCCTCTCTGATCTTTATTACTTTCTTTCTTCTGCTGACTTTGGGCATTGTTTGTTCTTTTTCTAATTGTTTTAGGTGGTAGTTTAGGTTGGGTTTTTTTTTTTTTGAAGATTTATTTATTATTTATTTTATTTATTTTTGGCTGTGTCGGGTCTTAGTTGAGGCACGTAGGATCTTTGTCGAGGCCTGTGGGATCTTTTGTTGCAGTGTGCGGGCTTCACTCTAGTTGTGGCATGTGGGTTTTCTCTCTCTAGTTGTGGTGCGCAGGCTCCAGGGTGCGTGGGCTCTGTAGTTTGCAGCATGCAGCCTCTGTAGTTGAAGCATGCAAGCTCAGTAGTTGTGGCGTGCGAGCTTAGTTGCCCCACGGCATGTGGGATCTTAGTTCCCTGACCAGGGATCGAACCCGTGTCCCCTGCACTGTAAGGCAGATTCATTACCACTGGACCACTAGGGAAGTCCCTAGGTTGTTTTTTTTTTTTTTTTTAGATTTTTTTCTTACTTCTTGAGGAAGGCCTGTATCATTATGAACTTCCCTCCTAGAACTGTTTTTGGTGCATCATAGATTTGGTAATGTGTTTTCATTTTCTTTTGCCACAAGTAGTTTTCTGATTTCTTTGATTTCATCATTGATCCATTGGTTTTAAAGTAGCATGTTGTTTAGTCTCTCTGTTTTCCTTCTTTTCCTGTTTTCTTTCTGTCGTTGATTTCTAGTTTCAAACGTTGTGGTCAGAAAAGATGCTTGAAATAATTTCTATCCTCTTCTTTGCTAAGGCTTTTGTGACCTAGTATGTGGTCTATCCTAGAAAACATTCCATGGGTGCTTGAGAAGAATGTGTATTCTGTTTGTTTTTGTTTGTTTTGGATGTAGTGTCCTGTAGTTAGCAATGAAGTACAACTGGTTTATTGTGTCATTTAGGATCTCTCTTGCCTTATTTATTTTCTATCTGTATGATCCGTCCATTGATGTTGGTGGGGTGTTAAAGTCTCCTAATATTATTGCATTGTCAATTTCTCCCTCTATGTCTGTTAGTATTTGCTGTATGTATTTAGGTGCTCCTGTTTTGGGTGTGTACATGTTAACAAATGTAATATCCTCCTCTTGTATTTATCCCTATATCATTATGTAATGCCTTTGTCTTTCTTTATGGCCTTTGTTTTGTTTGATATGGGTATTGCTACCCCGTTTTTCTTTTCTATTTGCATGACATATCTTTATGCATCCCCTTACTTTCAGTCTGTGTGTCTTTTGCCCTGAAGTGAGTGTCTTGTAGGCAGCATATTGCAGGTTCTTCTTCTTTTTCCCCCAATCTGCCACTCTATGTCTTTTGATTGGAGCATTTAGTCCAATGATGTTTAAAGTAATTATTGATAGGTGTATATTTATTGCCATTTAATCCTTGTTTTGCAGTTGTTTTTGCAGTCCTTTTTTTTTTCTGATGATTTTCTTTTGTGATATGCTTGAGTTCCTTTCTTTTTATTTTATTTTATATTTTGTGAATCTATTGTATGTTTTTGCTTTGTAGTTACCGTGGAGTTCAAGTATGCTGACCCATAACTACATCTACTTGCTTTAAACTGATAATCATTCAAGTTAAATCATGTTCTAAAAGATGTATATTTTTATATTTCCCTCCTCGCAGACTTTATTTTGATGTCCTCTTTTATATCTTCATGTTTATCCTTTTACTGTTTATTGTAGTTATCACTTTTATAATTTTAAAAATTTATTTTTAATCTACATACTGGGTTATTTAAGTAATCTTCAATCCTTAATATATATTTGCCTTTCCTATTGTGATTTCCCCTTTCCTATAGATTCTATGTAGCAGTATTGGGAGTGTGGGCTGTTGTAGTCAAGACTGCTGCTGAACTGGGGAATGAGGCATGGGACCAGGGTAAATTAAAATACCACAAAGTTCTGAGATTCACTTGGTTATTTTTTCTTTTCCATTATGGTTTATTACAGGATATTGAATATAGTTCTCTGTGCTATACAGTAGGAACTTGTTGTTTATACATTCTATATATAATAGTTTGCATGTGCTAATCCCAAACTCTCAATCATCCCTCCCCCACCCCACCCCCTTGGCAACCATAAGTCTTTTCTCTATATCTTTGAGTCTGTTTCTGTTTCATAGATAAGTTTATTTGTGTTATATTTTAGACTCCACATATAAGTGATATCATATGGTATTTGTCTTTCTTACTTCACTTAGTATGATAACACTTGTTTTTTTCTTGATTCAGCAGTTCTCTGAATGCTGTACACTTTTGATTAGTTTCCAGATTTTTGAAAAAGTTGATTCTGTTTTTGCCAGTCTATTAATTACTTTTGTGGTTGGATGGACTGCTGTAGTTTCCTACTCTGCTGTTTTTCTGTTCAGATTATTTGTGGGTCTTATATATTTTTAAGAGTTGATCTAGGCATGACATAATATATACAGTTGTCCCCTGGTACAGTGTATTAATGCCTGGACCCACTGCATATACCAAAATCCACAGATGCTCAATTCCCTACTTACATAAAATGGTGTAGTACTTGCATATAACCTACACACATGCTTGTATACTATAAATTATCTCTAGACTACTTATAATACTTAATAAAATATAAATGTTATGTAAATAGTTGGGAATACAATATAAGTGCTATGTAAATAGTTGCCAGCTTGTGGCAAATTTAAGTTTAGCTTTTTGGAACTTTCTGGAATTTTTTTTCAAATATTTTCAACTGTGGATGTGTAACCCACAGACATAGAGGGCCAACTGTACATACTGAAGTACAATGGTTCAACATTTATCCACTGTAAGTGTAGAAACCTTACTTTCCTTTCTTCTCTCTCATTTCTAATTGACTTGAATATTTCTTGAAGACCACATTAGACAGTGTTATGATTTTTGTTTCAACTGTCAAACATAATTAAGGAAAGAAAAGGAAAGTCTATTGTACCCCCAGTTTTGCTCTTATGGTGTTCTTTCTACCTTCCTTGTTTTTCATGATTCTTTAATGTTTCATTTTTGTTTACAGGTATTTCTTTAGGCATTCTTTGGGGGTAGTTTTGTTGGCCACAAATCCTGGAAGTAATTCTTTGAGGGTATGCCTGTTGTTAAAAATCATTTTCATCTGAGGCTGTTCTTGATTTCTCATTTCCTGAACAATATTTTCATTGGTTATGGAAGGTCAGACTCCCCATTTAGGCACCATTGACATTGTACTGGTAGTGGAGGGGCCCATTAAAGGCTGGACTTCATACTCGACTTTTTCTGACACAATCTGGTGGGGACATTGGGGATACTGTTTTACAACCTGATAAAGGTCAGAGGGCTAGAGTCTCCATTTGGCCCCTGGTGTCAGTGGTGGGGATAGGGCCACAGATTTTTTTGGTGGTGTTTGCCTGAAGTAGAGCAGTTGTTTAAAAGTTTCATGTCTTGTTAGGCTGTCCTTTCCTGTTTCTCTGGTTGGAGAGAATAGGTTTTTCTTGAGACTTTTTTTCAGTCTCTGCACAATAGCATTACAATTACCAGCTTCTTTAGCTCCAAGTTTGGGATATAAGTGAAACATGTGGAACTCACCCCATGTTGCTCCTTAGGTTCTGTGGTCCCTAGCTTCTCTTCATCTTTGAGAGTCATCTTGTATGTTTTATATATAATGTCCAGAGTTTAGCAGGAAGAACAGGGAAAAGGACATGTATTCCATCTTTTTAGAAACAGAAGTCCCTCTACTGAGTTATTTTCACAAAAACATTTAAATAACTTGTGTAATCTCTAGTAGATTCTGTTTTGGGGATATAGTATATATGTTCACATCATTTTGAGGATGCTATTCATACTTTAAAGTCTTATTCTGTTTATCCTACTGGTAGTATTTCCAGTTGGTTAGCTTTGTTTCTCTATTATATGAGAATCAACTTTTATCAAATGTTTGTTTGGTAATTCTGACATATACTCAGTTTTACACTTGAGGATCCTTTTGATGTAATCTGCTTCAGGGCAGGACTAGGATGTGCTGCCTTGATTTGTACTCTGATTTGTTTTTAGACAGAGACAGGCTAGCAGGAGGTCTGTTGTGGTACAAAATTCCTTGCCAGCTAGTCCTAGGTGTAGGGATGCTCCTATTTTTTCCAGAATAATATCAATCAGTAGCCTCTCACATTCTCCCAGAGGCAAACAATAGTACTTGCTAACTAGTTTAAGAAAGGGTGATTGATATGCTAGGTGAAATTACTTCTCCCAGCAAACAATCTCACTGTTGCCACTGTCTCCACTCGTGCTCCTTGTGACAAACCCTAGACATAGATCACGTTATGCCACACTTACTTTTTAAATTGTGGTGTATATTCTCTCGTGTTCTGGTCTTAGATCATCTGGTTTCCTTAGATGATCTAATGCCAAGTACTTCAGGTATTCTCTGATATTCACCAGAAGTTATTTAGATTTTTCAGGAGCTGCCTATATGTGGTATGTATTATATGTATAATAGTCCCAGCACCATTTATTAAAATCTAAACAAAAACATTGAAGTGCCTTTGTTTTGACAGTTGTTTTCAAGAAATTCTTATAAAGAATTAAATTTAAATCCTTATGTCTAGAGTGTATATAGGCATGTGTATATACATACAATATATTCCATCAAATATAAAATGTTTTGATACTGGAACACTGTTGATCTTACCAGAAAATACCAATGAAAGCTTTTCATACACATAAAAATCTTGGTTGGTATTTACTTGAAAGTAATTATAGGATGCCACTGACTGTTAAATTGTATCATCATCTTCAAAATGTTAAAATGAGAGAGCACTTTTTCGTTTTGAGAAATCAGCACAATATCAGTGATAGTAAGGCTAAGAGAATGAATCTAGAAGAACTTGATCAATTCTCTTTTTTCAATCATTTAAGCTAGATATGTACATAATTAGAAATTTCCAATGCTGGTTTATTTCAAATAAATGAGAATTTACTGCATAATGCTTTTATATCATTTTGCTGACAAATATTCTATTTAGCTTTTTGCCTTTTCTATTTAATTAGAACTCATCTAGATTTTGCCTTTTAATAACTATTCTCTAGTTTTGTCATTTGGATTACATCAGTCATGCAGCATGAACTGGGAAAATTCTGTTAAGGATTATCTGCTGGCTTAAAAAAAGGAGCTTTTTGGCTAAATTTAACTTTCCCAGTCATTAATGGTCTCTTCAGGCTTGATTATGTTTTATCAATTTCAATAAAGTTCACTTTCTAGAAAATAATTCATTAACTGGAATTTTGTATATATTGAAATAAATTTACATAATATTTCCTCACAAAGAACAACATCAGTATCTGTGTTAATAATATCCCTATTGTTATTCATGATGCTATTATTGTGTCATTTTTCTTTTCTTTCCTTTTAGCAAATTTGGAAAAATTGGGTAAGTCAACGAGTGTTTTTTAAAATTAATTTCTAATTTAAATCGCATTAACCACTTCCTTCTGTTAGCATTCGTTTCATTTTGTTATTTTTTAACTTTTTCACTTGAATGCTTATTTTTTTCAAGTTTTATCAAGTGCCTAATAAATATATGAGAAAGACATTGGAATAGGTGCTGAGGTGGGAGATAACAAAAAGTCCCATCCCTTAATTTTAGTTTCCTGTATGCATCAAAGGATGTTAATTTCACACTGAGTAGAGGTTTGGCTACATCTCACAAATTTTGAAATACAGACATTTCAGTACCAGTCCTTTCTGAATGGCTTATAATTTAAATTTTGACTTTTAGTTTAATCTATTACTTGTTTTATACATATAGATTATTATACATTTCCAAGAGGAGGTGCAAATTATTACCCAATTACTTACTAATTGCAAAAAAATAAGATAGTTTTATAATGAGAGATCTGGCATTCACAAATACCTGTGAAGTGTTCTTGCTAAAAATGTTTAACAAGAGGCAAATCAAGCTTCTACTTAAGTTCCAATTTAGAAACAGTGTAACAAGATGAACAACATTATGAGGAAATAAATTTGACAAACCAAGAACTCAAGACATTCTAAGACAACTGTGATGGACTCTTCAAAAACACAGAACCATGAAACAAAGATGGGGGAGTGCTGTTCAGTTTAAAAGTGACATAACCACTAACATGTATGAGCCTGGAGAGAGAATCCTTGTTAAAAGATATTCTTGAGAATATTAGGGAAAATTAAATATGGACTGAATATTAGAATGTTGTATAGAATTAATTTTTAAGTTGTGATTATATTTTGGTAATGTATTATTCTAACTTCTAGGATACAAAGTGATATAATGTTTACAATTTACTCTTAAATGGTACAGCAAAAATTATATTTTATAGAAAAATGTAGCAAATATACAAAGTGTAAATTTTCAAATCTAGGTGAAGGGTAAATGGATGTTCATTACAGAATGTGTTCTCTGTTTTTGTCAGAAATTTTTCATAATAAAGTTGGTAAATATTTTCTAGGCAGTTTGCTCTGTTATCCTTTTAACTTCTATATTATTGGTAAAATCCTTCACACCGTTCCCTGATGTTTCAGCAGCTATATTCTTAATATTCTCACACTCACTAAATCCTTAGGGTTACTTTTCAGCTCTAATTTTCTGGTAGAACTTAAGCAATGAGGTCTGCATTTGATCTTTACATGTTCTTTATATTCTTATGGATTTTATCAAAGATGAATTTCCTGAAATACAGTAAGTGATGAATGGCTTTCTAAATTTGTTACCTTCATTATGTCTTTATATTAAGAAACTCACTAATTATAATGTTGATAATAATAAAAATAATCATATCCATTATTCATTGAAAGGAGTTTTTTGGCCAGGTACTTTTTGCAAAATTGTACATGTTATAAACTATCAACCACACTTTTAGGTGGGTACCATTTTATAAATGACACACAGAAGGGTAAATGTGTTGCCCGCTATCACACAGATAGTAAAGGCAATGATGATAAGTATATGTCATTGATTAAAAACTTCCCCACAATTATTTTGATGACAAATTGAAATTATAATGGAGTATTCATAGTTCAGGCATACAAAAATGGAATCTGGCAGACACTGAGGGTCTGGTCTGAGACATATTCATGCATCACTGAGAACCTGAATTTTCTCTGAATTGTATTAAACTCAAGGACAGCACCAGCTGTTTTCAAAACAAACAGTATCTGCTAGCCGCTGCTAGTTGCAACCTTGTAGTTTAAAAGTCTCCCACCTCCTGACACAATTATGTAATCATTGTGAACCCCAAAGCATCCTTGTTTAACAAGCACCTTACCTCTTGCCAGCTCACATCCTAATTCTTGACAACTTATGTAACTTTGCAGTTTTTTACCTTTTTAAGCCTACCCCATTTTATAGTCCAGCAGAACACAATTCGAGTACTTTCTTGGGTTTGTGTTTCTTGGGCTGCAGTTCTAACAAACCCCAAATAAAAGCGCTTTTTTCCTTTCTTTCTTTTTTTTTTCTTCAACCAGGTCTCTGTTCTTGGAATTCTTGGTTAACAGTTACATTAACAGGTTTATTTCCTAATACGAACTTCCTAAAATTTAAGAAGGATTGAGAGGTATTAGAAGGCTGTTACACACTTACTAAATTAACAAGTCTGGAAAAAGAGTCACATTCACAGAATTTCTTTCTGGCATGAATATTCTGCTATTCTATAAACAGAAAATGACATGGAAACGCTTTCTCATATTCCGTTACATGATGAATTCTCTGATGCCGATAAAGATGTGAATGTTGTCTAAAGACCTTCCTACATAACTTATAGGGTTTCTCAGCAGTATGAAAACTCTGATGTTCAGTAAAGTATGAATTAAGTCTAAAGGCCTTCCCACATTCTTTACACTCACAGGATTTCTCACCAGTATGAATTCTTTGATATGGTCTAAGGTCTCCACTACGACTAAAGGCCTTCCCACATTCCTTACATTCATAGGGTTTTATACCCGTATGAATTTTCTGCTGTTGAGTCAACTGTCCACATCAACTAAAGGCCTTATCACATTCTTTACATACATAGAGTTTTAAACCAGAATGAATTCTCAGATGTTCTTTTAGATCTGTTCTATGAATAAAGGCCTTTCCACATTCTTTACATTCATAGGGCTTTTCACCAGTGTGAATTATCTGATGCTCAGTAGAAACTAAATTTAAAGGCCTTCCCACATTCTATACATTTGTAGTGTTTCACATCAGTATGAATTTTCTTATGTACACTAGCTTGAGAATATACTCCCACAAGTCTTCCCACATTCCTTACATTCATATGATTTCTTACCAGTATGCATTCTATGATGTACTCTAAGGTTGCCACTACAAAAGCCTTCCCACATACCTTACAGTCGAAAGGTTTTATACCGGTATGAACCGTTTTATGTCAATAAAACTGTTCACACACACTAAAGGTTTTTTCATATTTCTTACATTCATAAGGTTTCTTACCTGTATGTATTCTTCTGTGTTCAGTGAGGTAAAAATCAAGTCTAAAGGCCTTCCCACATTCCTTAACATTCACAGGGCTTCTTGCCTGTATGAATTTTCTGCTGACAGGTAAGTTGACCACATGCACTAAAAGTTTTCCCACATTCCTTACATTCACAGGGTTTCTTGCCTGTATGAATTTTCTGATGCTGTGTAAGGAAAAAAACAAGTAGAAAAGCTTTTCCACAATCTTGACATTCATAGGGTTTCTCACCAGTATGAAATCTCTGATGCAGAGTAAGCTGATAGCTACAACTAAAGACCTTCCCATATTCATTACATTCATAGAGTTTCTCACCAGTATGAATTTTCTGATGTACACTTAGATGATAGACACTTTTTTTTTTTTTTTGGCCACACTGCGTGGCTTGCAGGATCCTAGTTCCCCGACCAGGGATCGAACCCGGGCCCATGGCAGTGAAAGCACCGAGTCCTAACCACTGGAGAGCTAGGGAATTCCCGATAGACACTATTAAACGTATTCCCACATTCTTTACAATCAAAAGTTTGTCACCAGAATAAATTTTCTCATGTTGAACAAAATTTGAGCCACAACTAAAGGGTTTTCCACATTCCCTATATTCATAAAGTTTCTGACTACTATGAATTCTCTGATTCAGAGTAAAAGATGAATGTTTTCTATATGTTGGCATGTTATAGATGATTTTCATTTGACTGAAATACCTATCTCAAGGTCCCTGTTGACCCTCAAACTCACTTTTGCTCTGCCACTCGTTTCTCAAAATAGATCCTTTAAGACAAGGAGTTTTACTTCCTCCTATTATCTTCCATCAGGATAAACTGATTTCATAAATGTCCTTCTCTGGAGATAACTTCTTGGTCTTATACCTGGAGAGTAAACCTAAAAGAAAACAAAAAAGCAAACAAAGATTATTTTCTAGCAGCCAGCAAAACATACAGTTTCTATCTTAAAAATAGGATACAAAATGAAAATTCTTGAAAAGAAATAAATGGCTTAAAGAACTTTCAATATAATTAGGTAGTTTGAAGTCAAAACAATATGAGCTGAGAGAATAATGAGAGATTATGTAAGACTGTGGTGATTTGAAATTTAGGTGTCAATCAGAATAATCTGGAGAGCTTCTTACAAGTACAGCTATTTGGGTACCACCCCAGACCAAGGTGAATGAAATCTAGAGGAGTCATTGGGCATCTACATGTTTAATAACTTCACAAGATGATTCCAATATAAATCAAAGTTTAGGAGTTCCCATTTAATAATATTAATCATTTCCTTTACTCTTAGAATAAAATCTAAACATGTTACCTACCATAGAATATAATATGGCCTTTGCTTACCTAAAGACTTCTTTGGAAGAAACTGTCCTCTTTACTCTCTTAGGACACTTGCTACTGTTCAGCTCCTAGATTATGCCCACAACCTTTCCATTTCATACATCTTTTTACAGGCTATTTCATCTCCTAAGAATCACCTCTCCTGGGCTCAATGAAAGGCTGACTATTCATCCTTTCATCTTAGGTTAAACATTTCTTGCACAGAAATGCTTGCCCTGCTGACTATAAGTAGATCCATGTTGTTTATTCTCAATCACAACATAATGATTCTTTTCTTCATGTCACAGATTTCAACACATATACATGAATTTTCACTTTGCTTTGCTGTTTCTGATTCCCAAACCATCCCAAAGGAAGATATAATTCCTATTTCATTCAAAATAAATAAATTCACCAGTACATAGCAGGTGTTAAATGATTAACTGTAGAATAAAATAACTGTCAAATTATGATACTAGAAGAAAACATTACAAAGTCACTGTAATGCAGTTGAATATCATAATAATCACTTAATTTAAATAATTTCACAACACTCAAAAGATATTTCTCCCTGCCTCTAATCTCTCATACCTTACTGCAGTGATTAAATGCACTTTTTCCTACTTTACTTCCTATATATATGAGAACTAAAGGAAATTCAAGGTAGCTCAGCCAAATGTGTAAAAGGAAAAAGGTCCTTGTTTTACCTAATAATTCTTTAAGCAGTTATCCAATCAAACAGAGATGTCTCCACCAATATTGTTCATTCCCTGCTGTGCATAGAGATGTGTATAATTAACATATATTCAGTTGAGTTTTACTATTATTCAACCCTCCTGGATGCTCAGTCTGCTTACTTCATAACATTTCACAGATTTCCCTTCTATCCCCTTACATCTAGAACCAACCATTCTTATTCTTTATGGAAAAGTATCTGAATGATTTTTAGATATTATAGCAGTCATGTATCATATTGAACAGTTATTTAAAAACTGAACAAGGAGACTATAATTTTGGAGAAAGCAGAGTAAGTGAATGGCAAGAGGAAACTGGGGAACTAGGAGTGTCAGGGAATCTATTAAAAAGGATATTTGGGATAAAACCTGGAGGGTGGCAATCTAGATAAAAGAAGAGCCTATGAAAAATCTAAATAGTGGATGTAAGGTTCAATTTGAAATGAAAGGAGAAGAAATTTTCCGTGATTACAATATAAGTATAAAAATGGAGGGAGTTTGAAACAAAACAATCTCTGAACATAACACAATAAAAATTTAAATAATAACAGCAAAAAATTAAAAGCTCTTCTATTTGTAAACAATGTACTTAACTAAGCAACTGTTGTTTCAATGAGGAAATACAAATTATCAGGGACTTCCCTGGTGGTCCAGTGGGTAAGACTCTGTGCTCCCAATGCAGGGGGCCTGGGTTCGATCCCTGGTCGGGGAACTAGATCCTGCATGCATGCCACAACTAAGAGTTTGCATGCTGCAACGAAGATCCTTTGTGCCACAACTAAGACTCGGCACAGCCTAAATAAATAAATAAATATTAAAAACAATTAAAATATCAGACTTACTAGAAAATTTTGATGACAAAAATAACATCAGAATGGATGGCATACCAATTTAGTGCTCAGAAAAAAAGTCAAAGACTTAAATGGTTATATTAACCTAAATATAAGACTGAAGTAAGCACCCTACAAAAAGATAGAAAAGGAATGTAAGCTGAAGTAAAGCAAAAGAAAGGAATAAAGACAAAATGCAATCAGTCAAAAATTAGAAAAAGATGGAGTAAACATAAAATAGCTCATTCTTAAAAACAAATCAGTAAGAGAAATAAATCCTTGGCCTACCTAATAAAGAAAAAAGAGGAAGAGAAAACTTTTAAATGACAAAGGGGAAATGTCTAAAAGAATATATATTTTTAATTATGCAAGATTATTTTGTAAATAAATTTTAATCTATATGTGAAATAGTTTTTTTTAGGAAAAGAACTGATCGAAACCAACTCTAAGAAAGATAAAGTGTAAGTAGACCAACTTCCCTTGAAAAAAGAGAGAAGCCTGTCAACGAATTATTCCCTAGGAAAGGTAACAGTAATGCACATTCCTATCATCCAAACTGTGGTCTTTAAGTATTGTTCCCTACTAATATCAACCTGAGCTCTTTGGAGAATTTGCAGATTCCTAATCTAAAGCAAGGAAGGTATGTGTGTCCATGATTTCTTGTGCCAAAAAGTAAGGAAGATTGCACAGATTAGTGAGTGATGTCAAAATAACATAGGGAACAGCTTAAGAAGCGAGCCAGGCTAACATTGAGACAACAGGAGAGAGCAAGAGCAAGAGCAAGAGCGAGGGAGGGAGATGGATGATCATTTATTGAAATGCATTTAATCAATGAAAATCAATGAATATATATATATGTGAAAGAACATTTCCAATGTCAGCAAGGTGGCTATTTAAATAACTCTGTACTTGGAAAGCTGATAGTTCAAAAGGAAAAAACAAGCACATTTTCTGCTTTTCTAAATTAAGAACTACTGTTCATCAAAGTCATCAATAAGAGAGTAAAAGGTAAGCCATCATATGCAAGATATTATATATGAAATACACACATACACCCGAACCCTGGTTTCTTTGGAGTACTTGTGGATTTCTGATCTGAAGCAGAGAAGGTAGGAGTTGAGTCCAGGATTTCCTGTACCAAAAAAGCAAGGAAGATTAAAGATTAATGGGTGATGGGTAGATTAATGTGTGGAGATATAGATATAGATGGATAGATAGGGACAGCTATACATAGATATTTAGCTATATAGACATAGATATATCTCAAGTTGTATCCAGAATAAAAATCAACTCCTAAAAACCAGGAAGAAAAAACCCAGCCAACTAAATAGAACACTGTGTGGAAGACTTCAATGGGCATTTCTTAAAAGAGGGTATCCAAATAGTCAACAAAAATAAAGCAGTACTGCAATTTTCAGGGAAATGTGAATTAAAACACAGTGCTACCAACTACTCAACAGAATGGCTAAAATGAAAAGATGGGAGAGAAACAATATCAAATGCCTTTAAGGTTGCATAACAAGAATTCTCTTACACACTAATAGTGGGAATGCACGCTAGCACAACTGCTTAGGAAAATCGGAAGTATCACAGTTCAACATGTATATCCAGTGTCACCAAATTCCACTCCTAAGTAGACACTTAACAAAAATTTGTAAATATACTCCTTGTTATTCAAATGTGATCTCAACAGATTTCCAATCTGTGCACTTTCCATCCAGTGTGAGACAGGACACCCAGGAAAGGTCCTTCCTAGCACTGAGGGAGAAAAGGCTGCTGAACCAGGAAAAACCTGACTCTTGATCAGCGATGCTTTCAAGAGAAAAATCTTTTATTTTTTTAACTGAAGTACAGTTGATTTACAATGCTGTGTTAGTTTCAGGTGTCAGAGAAAGATCATGATCAAAAGGGGAAAATGTGAAAATTAACAAATAAACTAATTTAAAAAGGACTTGGGAGGCCAGAAGGCGGAGTTCTTAAAACCAACCACTCATGTCAGTTGCATACCCAATAGGAAGAGAGGTACTTTGCATCTCCAACAGGAAGAAGGATACTACATTACTACCAAGTAGGAGGAAGACTTTTTCCTTTCCTGGCAACAGCCCAGCCAGTGAGCGACTGTCACAACTCAGCCAGTAAAATGCCACTCACTTCAAACTTAGTTTCCTCCAATGAACTCTTTGTAATAGCCACTCCCACTCCCTCTTTTCCTCTATAAAACAAAACAAAAAAACTCTCTCCTTTGGACTTGCCTGTGGTTTGCCATAGATTGCACGTCCTGAATTGCAATTTCTTTGCTGTTCCCAAATAAACCCATTTTGCTGATAAAATAACTGGCTGATATATTGTTTTAGGTAAACAATTGGAAAACTAAACATCATAAAGATGTTAGTTCATTAATAAATGTAATGTAAGGCCAATTAGAATATAACGAGGAGGAGCTTCAAGATGGCAGAAGAGTAAGACGTGGAGATCACCTTCCTCCCCACAAATACATCAGAAATACATCTACATGTGGAACAACTCCTACAGAACACCTACTGGACGCTGGCAGAAGACCTCAGACCACCCAAAAGGCAAGAAACTCCCCACGTACCTGGGTAGGGCAAAAGAAGAAAAAAAAAACCAGAGCCAAAAGAATAGGGATGGGACCTGCACCAGTGGGAAGGAGCTGTGAAGGAGAAAAGGTTTCCACACACTAGGAAGCCCCTTCGCAGGTGGAGACTGCGGGTGGGGGAGGGAGGAAGCTTTGGAGCCACAGAGGAGAGCCCAGCAACAGGGGTGCGGAGGGCAAAGGGTAGAGATTCCTGCACAGAGGACCAGTGCCGACCAGCACTCACCAGCCCGAGAGGTTTGTCTGCTCACCCGCCGGAACAGGTCGGGGCTGGGAGCTGAGGCTCCGGCTTCGGTGGGATCCCAGGGAGAGGACTGGGGTTGGCGGCGTGAACACAGCCTGAAGGGGCTAGTGCACCACAGCTAGCCAGGAGGGAGTCTGGGAAAGAGTCTGGAGCTGCCGGAGAGGCAAGAGACTTTTTCTTGCCTCTTTGTTTCCTGGTGTGCGAGGAGAGGGGATTAAGAGCGCCACTTAAAGGAGCTCCAGAGACGGGCGCAAGCCACGGCTATCAGTGCGGACCCCAGAGATGGGCATGAGACGCTAAGGCTGCTGCTGCAGCCACCAAGAAGCCCATGTGCAAGCACAGGTCACTATCCACACCTCCCCTCCCAGGAGCCCATGCAGCCCGCCACTGCCAGGGTCCCGTGATCCAGGGACAACTTCCCCGGAAGAACACACAGCACGCCTCAGGCTAGTGCAACGTCATGCCTGCCTCTGCTGCCGCAGGCTCGCCCCACTCTCCGTACCCCTCCCTCCCCCTGGCCTGAGTGAGCCAGAGCCCCCGAATCAGCTGCTCCTTTAACCCCGTCCTGTGTGAGCGAAGAACAGATGCCCTCAGGCGACCTACACGCAGAGGCAGATCCAAATCCAAAGCTGAACCCTGGGAGCTGTGGGAACAAGAAGAGAAAGGGAAATTTCTCCCAGCAGCCTCAGGAGCAGCGGATTAAATCTCCACAATCAACTTGATGTACCCTGCATCTGTGGAATACCTGAATAGACAACGAATCATCCCAAATTGAGGAGGTAGACTTTGCGAGCAATGATATATATATATTTTTCCCTTTTTCTCTTTTTGTGAGTGTGTATGTGTACACTTCTGTGTGTGATTTTGTCTGTATAGCTTTGCTTTTACCATTTGTCCTAGGGTTCTGTCTGTCCATTTTTTTGTTTGTTTGTTTTTGTTCTTGGTATAATTTTTAGCACTTGTTATCATTGGTGGATTTGTTTTTTGGTTTGGTTGCTCTCTTCTTTCTTGCTTTCTTTTTTTTTTTTATTTACTTTAAAAAAATTTTTAATAATTATTTTTTGTTTTTTATTTTAATAACTATTTTATTTTATCTTTTTCTTTCTTTCTTTTTTTCCTCCCTTTTATTCTGAGCCATGTGGATGACAGGCTCTTGGTGCTCCAGCCAGGCGTCAGGGCTGTGCCTCTGAGGTGGGAGAGCCAAGTTCAGGACACTGGTCCACAAGAGACCTCCCAGCTCCACGTAATATCAAACGGTGAAAACCTCCCAGAGATCTCCATCTCAATGCCAAGTCCCAGCTCCACTCAACGACCAGCAAGCTACAGTGCTGGACACCATATTCCAAACAACTAGCAAGACAGGAACACAACCCCATCCATTAGCAGAGAGGCTGCCTAAAATCATAATAAGGACACAGACACCCCAAAATACACCAACAGACGTGGACCTGCCCACCAGAAAGACAAGATCCAGCCTCATCCACCAGAACACAGGCACTAGTCCCCTCCACCAGGAAGCCTACACAACCCACTGAACCAACCTTAGCCACTGGGGACAGACGCCAAAAACAACGGGAACTACGAACCTGCAGCCTGGGAAAAGGAGACCCCAAACACAGTAAGATAAGCAAAATGAGAAGACAGAGAAATACACAGCAGGTGAAGGAGCAAGACAAAAGCCCACCAGACCTAACAAATGAAGAGGAAATAGGCAGTCTACCTGAAAAAGAATTCAGAATAATGATAGTAAAGATGATCCAAAATCTTGGAACTAGAATGGAGAAAATACAAGAAACGTTTAACAAGGACCTAGAAGAACTAAAGAGCAAACAAACAGTGATGAACAACACAATAAATGAAATTAAAAATTCTCTAGAAGGGATCAATAGCAGAATAACTGAGGCAGAAGAATGGATAAGTGACCTGGAAGATAAAATAGTGGAAATAAATACTGCAGAGCAGAATAAAGAAAAAAGAATGAAAAGAATTGAGGACAGTCTCAGAGACCTCTGGGACAACATTAAACACACCAACATTCGAATTATAGGGGTCCCAGAAGAAGAAGAGAAAAAGAAAGGGACTGAGAAAATATTTAAGAGATTATAGTTGAAAACGTACCTAATATGGGAAAGGAAATAGTTAATCAAGTCCAGGAAGAAGACAGAGAGCCCCATACAAGATAAATCCAAGGAGAAACACACCAAGACACATATTAATCAAACTATCAAAAATTAAACACAAAGAAAAAATATTAAAAGCAGCAAGGGAAAAACAACAAATAACACACAAGGGAATCACCATAAGGTTAACAGCTGATCTTTCAGCAGAAAATCTGCAAGCCAGAAGGGAGTGGCAGGACATATTTAAAGTGATGAAGGAGAAAAACCTACAACCAAGATTACTCTACCCAGCAAGGATCTCATTCAGATTTGACGGAGAAATTAAAACCTTTACATACAAGCAGAAGCTAAGAGAATTCAGCACCACCAAACCAGCTTTACAACAAATGCTAAAGGAACTTCTTTAGGCAGGAAACACAAGAGAAGGAAAAGACCTACAATAACAAACCCAAAACAATTAAGAAAATGGTAATAGGAACATATATATCGATAATTACCTTAAATGTAAATGGATTAAATGCTCCAACCAAAAGACATAGACTGGCTGAATGGATACAAAAACAAGATCTATATATATGCTGTCTACAAGAGACCCACTTCAGACCTAGGGACACATACAGACTGAAAGTGAGGGGATGGAAAAAGATATTCCATGCAAATGGAAATCAAAAGAAAGCTGGAGTAGCAATTCTCATATCAGACAAAATAGACTTAAAAATAAAGACTATTACAAGAGACAAAGAAGGACACTACATAATGATCAAGGGTTCAATCCAAGAAGAAGATATAACAATTGTAAATATTTATGCACCCAACATAGGAACACCTCAATACATCAGGCAAATACTAAGAGCCATAAAAGGGGAAATCGACAGGAACACAATCATAGTATGGGACTTTAACAGCCCACTTTCACCAATGGACAGATCATCCAAAATGAAAATAAGGAAACACAAGCTTTAAATGATACATTAAACAAGATGGACTTAATTGACATTTATAGGACATTCCATCCAAAAACAACAGAATACACTTTCTTCTCAAATGCTCACAGAACATTCTCCAGGATAGATCATATCTTGGGTCACAAATCAAGCCTTGGTAAATTTAAGAAAATTGAAATCGTACCAAGTATCTTTTCCGACCACAACGCTATGAGACTAGATATCAATTACAGGAAAAAAATCTGTAAAAAAACAAACACACGGAGTCTAAACAATACACTACTTAATAACCAAGAGATCACTGAAGAAATCAAAGAGGAAATCAAAAAATACCTAGAAACAAATGACAATGAAAACATGATGACCCAAAACCTATGGGATGCAGCAAAAGCAGTTCTAAGAGGGAAGTTTATTACAATACAATCCTACCTCAAGAAAGAAGAAACACCTCAAATAAACAACCTAACCTTACACCTAAAGCAATTAGAGAGAGAAGAACAAAACAACCCCAAAGTTAGCAGAAGGAAAGAAATCATAAAGATCAGATCAGAAATAAATGAAAAAGAAATGAAGGAAACGATAGCAAAGATCAATAAAACTAAAAGCTGGTTCTTTGAGAAGATAAACAAAATTGATAAACCATTAGCCAGACTCATCAAGAAAAAAAGGGAGAAGACTCAAATCAATAGAATTAGAAATGAAAAAGGAAAAGTAACAACTGACACTGCAGAAATACAAAGGATCATGAGAGATTACTAGAAGCACCTATATGCCAAAAAAATGGACAACCTGGAAGAAATGGACAAATTCTTAGAAACGCACAACCTTCCGAGAATGAACCAGGAAGAAATAGAAAATATGAACAGACCAATCACAAGCACTGAAATTGAAACTGTGATTAAAAATCTTCCAAAAAACAAAAGCCCAGGCCCAGATGGCTTCACAGGTGAATTCTATCAAACATTTAGAGAAGAGCTAACACCTATCCTTCTCAAACTCTTCCAAAATATAGCAGAGGGAGGAACACTCCCAAACTCATTCTACGAGGCCACCATCACCGATACCAAAACCAGACAAAGATGTCACAAAGAAAGAAAACTATAGGCCAATATCACTGATGAACATAGATGCAAAAATCCTGAACAAAATACTAGCAAACAGAATCCAACAGCACATTAAAAGGATCATACACCATGATCAAGTGGGGTTTATCCCAGGAATGCAAGGATTCTTCAATATACGCAAATCAATCAATGTGATACACCATATTAACAAATTGAAGGAGAAAAACTATATGATCATCTCAATAGATGCAGAGAAAGCTTTTGACAAATTCAACACCCATTTATGATAAAAGCCCTCCAGAAAGTAGGCACAGAGGGAACCTTCCTCAACATAATAAAGGCCATATATGACAAACCCACAGCCAACATTGTCCTCAATGGTGAAAAACTGAAACCATTTCCACTAAGATCAGGAACAAGACAAGGTTGCCCACTCTCACCACTATTAGTCAACATAGTTTTGGAAGTGTTAGCCACAGCAATCAGAGAAGAAAAAGAAATAAAAGGAATCCAAATCGGAAAAGAAGAAGTAAAGCTGTCACTGTTTGCAGATGACATGATACTATACATAGAGAATCCTAAAGGTGCTACCAGAAAACTACTAGAGCTAATCAATGAATTTGGTAAAGTAGCAGGATACAAAATTAATGCACAGAAATCTCTTGCATTCCTATACACTAATGATGAAATATCTGAACAAGAAATTAAGAAAACACTCCCATTTACCACTGCAACAAAAAGAATAAAATATCTAGGAATAAACCTACCTAAGGAGACAATATACCTGTATGCAGAAAATTATAAGACACTGATGAAAGAAATTAAAGATGATACAAATAGATGCAGAGATATACCATGTTCTTGGATTGGAAGAATCAACATTGTGAAAATGACTATACTACCCAAAGCAATCTACAGATTCAATGCAATCCCTATCAAACTACCAATGGCATTTTTCACAGAACTATAACAAAATATTTCACAGTTTGTATGGAAATGCAAAAGACCCCGAATAGCCAAAGCAATCTTGAGAAAGAAAAACGGAGCTGGAGGAATCAGGCTCCCTGACTTCAGACTATATTACAAAGCTACAGTAATCAAGACAGTATGGTACTGGCACAAAAACAGAAATATAGATCAATGGAACAGGATAGAAAGCCCAGAGATAAACCCACACACATACGGTCACCTTATCTTTGATAAAGGAGGCAAGGATATACAGTGGAGAAAAGACAGCCTCTTCAATAAGTGGTGCTGGGAAAACTGGACAGCTACATGTCAAAGAATGAAATTAGAACACTCCCTAACACCATACACAAAAATAAACTCAAAATGGAGTAGAGACCTAAATGTAAGACCAGACACTATAAAACTCTTAGAGGAAAACATCAGAAGAACACTCTGACATAAATCACAGCAAGATCTTTTTTGATCCACCTCCTAGAGTAATGGAAATAAAAACAAAAATAAACAAATGGGACCTAATGAAACTTCAAAGCTTTTGCACCGCAAAGGAAACCATAAACAAGACGAAAAGACAACCCTCAGAATGGGAGAAAATATTTGCAAATGAATCAACGGACAAAGAATTAATCTCCAAAATATATAAACAGCTCATGCAGCTCAATATTAAAAAAACAAACAACACAATCCAAATATGGGCAGAAGACCTAAATAGACATTTCTCCAAAGAAGACATACAGATGGCCAAGAAGCACATGAAAAGCTGCTCAATATCACTAATTATTAGAGAAATGCAAATCAAAACTACAGTGAGGTATCACCTCACACCAGTTAGAATGGGCATCATCAGAAAATCTACAAACAACAAATGCTGGAGAGGGTGTGGAGAAAAGGGAACCCTCTTGCACTGTTGGTGGGAATGTAAATTGATACAGCCACTATGGAGAACAGTATGAAGGTTCCTTAAAAAACTAAAAATAGAATTATCATATGATCCAGCAATCCCACGACTGGGCATATACCCAGAGAAAACCATAATTCAAAAAGACACATGCACCCCAATGTTCACTGCAGCACTATTTACAATAGCCAGGACATGGAAGCAACCTAAATGCCCATCGACAGACGAATGGATAAAGAAGATGTGGTACATATATACAATGGAATATTACTCAGCCATAAAAAGGAACGAAATTGGGTCATTTGTTGAGACGTGGATGGATCTAGAGACTGTCATACAGAGTGAAGTAAGTCAGAAAGAGAAAAACAAATATCGTATATTAATGCATATATGTGGAACCTAGAAAAATGGTACAGATGAACCGGTTTGCAGGGCAGAAATTGAGACACAGATGTAGAGAACAAACATATGGACACCAAGCGGGGAAAGCGGCGGGGTGGTGCGAGTGGTGGTGTGATGAATTGGGCGATTGGGATTGACATGTATACACTGATGTGTATAAAATTGATGACTAATAAGAACCTGCTGTATAAAAAAATAAATAAAATAAAACTCAAAAATTAAAAAAAAATAGTTTGTCCTGAAGAGGTTAAAAAATCTCATTGTTTCCATAGGATTCAAGAGTCATGTGCTACTCCAAAAGCATAGTGACTGTCAGTATAAATATTTGCTATCTGGTCTTTAGTTGGCAAGCTCTGGTTAAGGCAATTAATAGAGGCTATTGTGCTTACTTTGTTTTTGGTAAATAAGAGCTTTCATTTATGTCCACTGTGGGCATTACTACATATCCAACTTGGTAACGTACCTGCTCATTCTTTAAGTAGGACCCATCTGTAATTCAAATTAGATCAGCATTACCAGTAGGAGCTTTTTGTAAGTCATTCCTGGGAGCAAGATGATAATCAGTTAACAAAATGCAGTCATGTTTGTTTTCTTCCTGGGGTTCTGGAAGCAAAGCTGCAAGGTGAAGGTTATTACATTGAACCAAAGTAATATTAGGTGCAG
This sequence comes from Eubalaena glacialis, assembly GCF_028564815.1. Lineage (NCBI taxonomy): Eukaryota > Metazoa > Chordata > Mammalia > Artiodactyla > Balaenidae > Eubalaena > Eubalaena glacialis. Next base: position 55,033,398 of record NC_083733.1, on the reverse strand, counting down.
AAAGCAACAATATGTCATAAGAAGTTAGTCAGCTTACAGAATAGTGCTGAGTGTGGTAAGAGTTTAGAAGACACTCAACTGAGTGTGGGACATATAATAAATAGTTAAAGGAGACCCCATTCCTATTTCTTCAGTAACCTTACACAAGCAAGCCATTGTTGAAACAGCCGTCATAAAAAGTGGAAGTCCTTTCACTTCTGGGTCTAATTTTGCTTTGGAGCATAAAGGCAATTCATCTACAAGCATTTTTGCAAAAGCATAAAAGTAAGACAGCAACTGCCTATAAATGACAAAAGACTTAAAATTAAAAGCATGGTTAGTGACTTCCCTGGTGGTCCAGTGGTTAGGATGCCAGGCTCCCAATGCAGGGGGCCCGGGTTCAATCCCTGGTCAGGGAACTAGATCCCACATGCATGCCACAACTAAGAGTCCACATGCCGCAACTAAAAGATCCTGCATGAAGCAACTGAAGGATCTTGCATGCCGCAGTGAAGATCCTGCACAAGGCAACGAAGATCCCACATGCCGCAACTAAGACCCGGTGCAGCCTAATAAATATTAAAAAAACACAAAACATGGTTGGAGACCTGATTACAATGCCAATATTGTGGAAATTTGACTATTTCTGTGACATACAACATTTTAAGCTAATAACTAGAATTATGACTGTCAACACACCAGGACATTTAACCCATACAACATAATCTAAGAAGGTTTATCATTACTCATTTGACCATGTTTCCCATGTAATTTAACATACCAGATAAATCTAATTAGTTTAATATTTCCCTTTGAGATGTTCAGGGGCCCTCTGAAGCATCCCAAAGTTAGCTAGAGATCAGAAGAACTTCATTTAGAATTTGATTTGAGGAAGTCTTTCAAAGATATCAAAAGGTTTTAAACATGTGGCCAAGTAAGATCATAAGTCACTGTGAAACAATACTTATTCATTTAACCAAAATGACAATAAAAGATTTCAAGGGCAAATTCAGTAAGATACAACAGACTGCCTAAGAGGTAAAGAAACTGTACAATATGTTATCAAAATCAGATCAATAGTACAAGAAAATTTTATCCTCTTTACAGAGAAAAAACCAAATTCTAGTTTTGTACCATTTCATTTTCAATATTAAAATTCGTTCCTTTAATTAAATTCAATCTAATCTTAGTCCTGACCATGCCTAAAACTCTTTTCTCACAGTTCCCTTTTTATTATTTAAAAAAATTTTTAATTTATTTTTGGCTGCATTGGATCTTTATTGCTGCGCATGGGCTTTCTCTAGCTGTGGCGAGCGGGGGCTACTCCTTGTAGTGGTGCGTAGGCTTCTCATTGCAGTGGCTTCTCTTGTTGCAGAGCACAGGCTCTAGGCGCATGGACTTCAGTAGTTGCAGCGCACAGGCTCAGCAGTTGTGGTTCGTGGGCTCTAGAGTACAGGCTCAGTAGTTGTGGTGCACGGGCTTAGTTGCTCCATGGCATGTGGGATCTTCCCGGACCAGGGATCGAACCCACGTCCCCTGCATTGGCAGGTGGATTCTTAACCACTGTGTCACCAGGGAAGTCCTGAAGTATTTTTATTTTTATTTTTAATATTTATTTATTTGGCTGTGCTGGATCTTAGTTGTGGCACGCAGGATCCTTTAGTTGTGGCATGCGGGATCTAGTTTCCTGACAAAGGATCGAACCCAGGCCTCCTGCATTGAGAGCATGGAGTCTTAACCACTGGATCACCAGGGAAGTCCCTCACAGTTCCCTTTTTTAAATTAATTTCTAGAAATATATGCCACTTCATAGTACAATCTTTCAATAATAATGCATAAGATACATTTATTAATGATCTCAAATATATTTAGTCTCTCTGTAATAAGAGGTCTAAAATAGGTCAACATAGATTTCTTTAGCAATAAATGTTTCAGTATTTTATCTTATTAAAAGTGATCTAGACAGTCAATGAATTGCCATCATTTAACTTAATGTAGCAGAACTCTGAAGTTTCAAGTTAACAAAAATCTGGAGAAACTGTTTTCATGTAGACACATCATAAAACGTAATCATTCTTAAAGAGTTCACCCAAATACTTTGATCCCATTTATCTCTATTTCATTACTTATGAAAATATCATCATACCAAGTTAATTATCTTGTTGACAAATTTTATAACAGAGATAACATGAGCTTATTGGCATTTAGTAAACCTAGGTACAATAAAAGTATTATATTTAATGTTGATGACTTTAAAGATGTGTCTATATTAATTAAACCATCAACTAAAACTTGTTTTCACTTATTAAAGATTAATTCTAGATCATATGAACCCTTAAAAATTTGGGCTAGCTTAAGTTACATTCAGAAGTATTTGATTTCTAAGTACTTACTTTTACGTCAATTAAATACAGCTCTTTTACAAACTATTTTTGGTAATATCATCCGGAGGTAGGGACATATTATATTTATAATGTACACACAGACATACATATATCCAAATAGACACAGAGATCTCATAGTTTTCCTGCTTGAGTTTTAAAAGGCCTCTTTTCCCTTTTTTTTTTCTTTTTTCAGTTTTAGTTTCTACTAGTTGAGCCAAGACTGTAGTCTCAGGAAATGTAGGATGTGTTTACATTTCAAGGACATAATAAGAGTTATAACTTCAAACTTTCTCCCAAGAATACTTTTGTTCTCTCAGGGTCAGAATTTTGAAAAGATGTTTTATTAAGCCCACTTTCTCTAATTAGTCATGCAAGAACCAGTTTTGGAATGTCAAAAAGTTCCACCCTGGCCATGTAAGAGTTACGATACACAGACTGAGAAGATACGAGAAATGTTTAATAAAGAGCTAAAAGATCTAAAGAACAAACAGAGATGAACAATACAATAACTGAAATGAAAACTACACTATAAGGAATCAACAGCAGAATAAAGAGGCAGAAGTACGGATAAGTGATCTGGAAGACAGAATGGTGGAAATCACTGCTGTGGAACAGAATGAAGAAAAAAGAATGAAAAGAAATGAGGACAGTCTAAGAGACTTCTGGGAAAACATTAAACGCCCCAACATTCTCATTATAGGGGTCCAGAAGGAGAAGAGAGAGAGAAAGTACCTGAGAAAATATCTGAAGAGATAATAGCTGAAAATGTCCCTAACATGGGAAACAGTCACCCAAGTCCTGGAAGCACAGAGAGTCCCAGGCAGGATAAACTCAAGGAGGAACATGCTGAGACACATATTAATCAAATTGACAAAAATTAAAGACACGGGCTTCCTTGGTTCGAGCCCTGGTCCAGGAAGATCCCACATGCTGCGGAGCAACTAAGCCCATGTACCACAACTACTGAGCCTGTGCTCTAGAGCCCGCAAACCACAGCTACTGAGCCCACGTGCCACAACTACCGAAGCCTGCGTGCCTAGAACCCGTGCTCCACAACAAGAGAAGCCACCACAATGAGAAGCCCGTGCACTGTAACGAAGAGTAGCCCCCGCTCACTGTAACTAGAGAAAGCCCATGCACAGCAATGAAGACCCAACGCAGCCAAAAATAAAGAAATAAAATAAGTAAATTTATTTAAAAAATTAAAGACAAAGAGAAAATATAAAAAGCAACAAGGGAAAAGCAACAAATAACATGCAAGGAAATTCCCATAAAATTATCAGCTGATTTTTCAGCAGAAACTCTGCAGGCCGGAAGGCAGTTGCACAATATATTTAAAAGTGATGGAAGGGAAGAACTTACAGCCAAGAACACTCTACCCAGCAAAGCTCTCATTCAGATTCAACAGAGAAATCAAAAGCTTTACAAACAAGCAAAAACTAAGAGAATTTAGCACCACCAGACCAGCTTTGCAACAAATGCTAAAGGAACTTCTCTAGGCAGGAAAGAGACCAGCAACTTAAAACAATCTTGTATCAATACATTTATAGACTGCTATATCAAAACCTCATGGGAACAGCAAACCCCAAAACTATAATAGCTACACACACAAAAAAGAAAAAGCAATCCAAACGCAGCATTAAAGATGGTCATCAAATCACAAGAGAACAAAAGAGGAAGGGGAGAAAAAAGACGTACAAAAATAAATCCAAAACAATTAACAAAATGGCAATAAGAACATACACATCGATAAATACCTTAAATGTAAATGGATTAAATGCTGCAACCAAAAGGCATAAACTCACTGAATGGATACAAAAACAATACCCATATATATGGGTAAAAGAGACCCACTTCAGATCTAGGGACACATACAGACCGAAAGTAAGGGGATGGAAAGAGGTATTCCATGCAAATGGAAATCAAAAGAAAGCTGGAGTAGCAATACTCTTATCAGACGTAATAGACTTTAAAATAAAGACTGTTACAAGAGACAAAGAAGAACACTATGAAACAATCAAGGGATCAATCCAAGAAGAAGATATAATAATTTTAAATAAATATGTACCCAACACAGGAGCATTTCAATATATAAGGCAAATACTAACAGCCATAAAAGGAGAAATCTACAGTAACACAATAATAGTGGGGGATTTTGACACCCCACTTTCATCAATGGACAGATTATCCAGACAGAAAATCAGTAAGGAAACACAGGCCTTAAATGACCAGATTGACATTAAACCAGATGGACTTAACTGATATTTATAGAGCATTCCATCCAAAAGCAGCAGAATACACATTTTTTTCAAGTGCACATGGAACTTTCTCCAGGATTGACCATACGCTGGGCCACAAAGCAAGCCTCGGTAAATTTAAGAAAATTGAAATCATATCAAGCATCTTTTCCAATCACAATGCTGTGAGATTAGAAATCAACTACAAGAAAAAAACTGTAAAAAACACAAACATGTGGAGGCTAAACAACATGCTACTAAACAACCAATCACTGAAGAAATCAAAGACAAAATCAAAAAAATACCTAGAGACAAATGAAAACAAAAGCACAATGATCCAAAACCTATGGAATGCAGCAAAAGCAGTTCTAAGAAGGAAGTTTATAGCAATAAAAACTTACCTCAGGAACAAGAAAAATCTCAAATAAACAACCTAAACTTACACCTAAAGCAACCAGAGAAAGAACAAACAAACCCCGAAGTTAGTAGAAGGAAAGAAATCATAAAGATCAGAGCAGAAATAAATGGAACAGAGATGAAGAAAATAATAGCAAAGATCAATGAAACTAAAAGCCAGTTCTTTGAAAAGATAAGTAAAATTGATAAACTTTCAGCCAGACTCATGAAGAAAAAAAGGGAGAGGGCTCAAATCCATAAAATTAGAAATGAAAAAGGAGAAGTCATAATGGACACCACAAAAATACAAAGGATCATAAGAGACTAATACAAGTAACTATGTGCCAATAAAGTGAACAACACAGAAGAAATGGACAAATTCTTAGAAAGATACAATCTCTCAAGACTGAACCAAGAAGAAATAGAAAATATGAACAACTCACAAGTACTGAAATTGAAACTGTGATTTAAAAACTCCCAACAGGGACTTCCCTGGTGGCGCAGTGGTTAAGAACCCGCCTGCCAATGCAGGGGCCACGGGTTTGAGCCCTGGTCCAGGAAGACCCCACATGCCACGGAGCAACTAAGTCCATGTGCCACAACTACTGACCCCCAAGTGCCACAACTAGTGAAGCCCGCATGCCTAGAGCCTGTGCTCCACAACAAAAGAAGCCACCACAATGAGAGGCCTGCACACCGCAACAAAGAAGAGCCCCTGCTTGCTGCAACTACAGAAAGCCTGCGAGCAGCAACGAAGACCCAATGCAGCCAAAAATAAATAAATTAAATTAAATTAAATTAAATTAAATTAAAACTCCCGACAAACAGAAGTCCAGGACCAGATGGCTTCACAGGCGAATTCTATCACACATTTAGAGAAGAATTAACACCTACCCTTCTGAAACTATTCCAAAAAACTGCAGAGAAAGGAACACTTCCAAACTCATTCTATGAGGCCACTCTCACCCTGATACCAAAACCAGACAAAGATACCACAAAAAAAGAAAATTACAGGCTAATATCACTGATGAACATAGGCAAAAATCTTCAACAAAATACTAGCAAACCGAATCCAACAATATATTAAAATGATCATATACCACAATCAAGTGGGATTCATCCTAGGGATGCAAGGATTTTTCAATATCCACAAATCAATTGGTGTGATACACCACATTAACAAATAGAAGAGTAAAACCATATGATCATCTCAATAGATGCAGAAAAATCTTTTGACAAAATTCAATACCAATTTATGATAAAAACTCTCCAGAAAGTGGGCATAGAGGGAACATATCTCAACACAATAAAGGTCATATAAAACAAATCTACAGCTAACATCATACTCAGTGGTGAAAAGCTGAAAGCATTTCTTCTAAGATCAGGAACAAGACAAGGATGTCCATGCTCACCATTTTCATTCAACATAGTTTTGGAAGTCCTAGCTATGGCAGTCAGAGAAGAAAAAGAAATAAAAGGGATCCAAATTGGGAAAGAAGAAGGAAAACTGTCACTGTTTGCAGATGACATGATACTATACATAGAAAATCCTAAACACACTACCAGAAAACTATTAGAGCTCATCAATGAATTCAGTAAAGTTGCAGGTTACAAAATTAAAACACAGAAATCTGTTGCATTTCTAACAACAAAAGATCAGAAAGAGGAATTAAAGAAACAACCCCATTTACCGTCACATCAAAAAAAGAATAAAATACCTAGGAATAAACCTACCCAAGGAGACAAAAGACCTATACTCTAAAAACTATAAAACGCTGATGAAAGAAGTGGAAGACAACACAAACAGATGGAAAGATATACCATGTTCTTGGATTGGAAGAATCAATACTGTCAAAATGACTATACTACCCAAGGCAATCTACAGATTCAATGCAGTCCCTATCAACTTACCAATGGCATTTTCCACAGAACTAGAACAAAAAGAAAACAAACCTTAAAATATGTATGGAGACACAAAAGACCCTGAATAGCCAAAGCAATCTTGAGAAAGAAAAACAGAGCTGGAGCAATCAGGCTCCCTGACTTCAGACTATACTACAAAGCTATAGTCATCAAAACAGTATGGTTCTGGCACAAAAATAGACATATAGATCAATGGAACAGGATAGAAAACCCAGAAATAAACCCACGCACCTATGGTCAATTAATCTATGGCAAAGGAGGCAAGACCATGCAATGGAGGAAAGGCATTCTCTTCAATAAATGGTGCTGGGAAAACTGGACAGCTACATGTAAAAAAATGAAATTAGAACACTCCTTAACACCATATACAAAAATAAACTCAAAATGGATTAAAGATCTAAATGTGAGTTTCTATAAAACTCTTAGAGGAAAACTAAGGCAGAACACTCTCTGACATAAATTGCAGCAGTATCTTTTTCAAAAGACAACCCACAGAATGGGAGAAAATATTTGCAAACAACGTGACCGACAAGGGATTAGTCTCCAAGATTTACAAACAGCTCATGTGGCTTAATATCATAAAAACAAACAACCCAATTGAAAAATGGGCAGAAGACCTAAACACACATTTCTCCAAAGAAGACATACAGATGGCCAAGAAGCACATGAAAAGATGTTCAACATCGCTAATTATTAGAGAAATGCAAATGAAAACTACAACGAGATATCAACTCACACCAGTAAGAATGGTTATCATCAAAAAAATCCACAAACAGGACTTCCCTGGCGGTCCAGTGGTTAAGACTCTGCACTCCCAATGCAGAGGGCACGGGTTTGATCCCTGGTCAGGGAACTAAGATCCCACATGCCGTGTGGCATGGCCAAAAATAAATAAATAAAATCCACAAACAATAAATGCTGGAGAGGGTGTGGAGAGAAGTGAACCCTCCTATACTGCTGGTGGGAATGTAAATTGGTACAGCCACTGTAGAGGACAGTATGGAGGTTCCTTAAAAAACTAAAAATAGAGCTACCATATGATCCTGCAATCCCACTCCTGGGCATATATCTGGAGAAAACCGTAATTCGAAAAGATACATGCACCCCAATGTTCACTGCAACACTGTTTAGAATAGCTAAGACATGTAAGCAACCTAAATGTCCATCGACAGATGAATGGATAAAGAAGATGTGGCACATATATACAATGGAATACTACTCAGGCATTAACAAGAATGAAATAATGCTATCTGCAGCAACATGGATGGACCTGGAAATTATCATACTAAGTGAAGTAAGTCAGACAGAGAAAGACAAATACCATATGATGCCACTTATATGTGGAATCTAAAAAAAAAGATACAAATGAACTTATTTACAAAACAGAAACAGACTCACAGATTTAGAAAACAAACTTACAGTTACCAAAGGGGAAAGGTTGGGGAGAGGGATAAATTGGTAGTTTGGGATTGACATATACACACTACTATATTTAAAATAGATAACCAGGGAATTCCCTGGCAGTCCAGTGGTTAGGATTCTGCGCTTCCACTGCAGGAGGCACAAATTTGATCCCTCGTTGGGGAACTAGACCCCTCATGCCATGTGGCCCACTGTCTTGTTTTTCCACAGTTCATTTATCCATTCACTTACTGAAGGACATCTTGGTTACTTCCAAGTTTTGGCAATCATGAATAAAGCTGCTATAAACTTCCCTATACCAGTATTTTAAAAAAATAGATAATCAACAAGGACCTACTGTAAAGCACAGGGAACTCTACTCAATATTCTGTAATAACCTAAATGGGAAAAGAATTTGAATGTTGGATTGTGTATCTGTCTGTATGTGTATTATAATAAATGAATATTTATGGACCCATACACATATAAATGACATACACACATATAAATGAGGTAGGGACAACAGTTCCTTATAGAAGGATTCTTATTAGTAAATATAGAAGAAATAAGGAAGGTAAAAAAAATCATCATTAGCTAATCACAATTTTAATTGTTGCAGGCAAGATTCACTAATGAATGTTAAAATCAGTGAATGAAAGTTTAATGAGAAACAAGATAGTCATGTAGCTTCAAAGTATCTCCCCAAATTTATTAACTCCAAAGAGAAAAACAGTAAATTTACAATGGAGAAATCTGACAGACATTACCTTAACCAAGTGATCAAGGCTAACATCACCAGTAATAGCACATACTGTATCTCTTGATGTCATGTGCTGAAGAGGGTACATCACCACTGAGGTATTCTTCCCTCCAAAATCTATCAATTCAATCTAATCATGAGAAAACATTAGATAAATCCAAACTGATGAATATCCTACAAAATACCTGACTTACTGCTAAACCCAAAGCCATGCAGAATTTTTCCTATTTTCTAAGTTTTATAGCATTTTATATGTGGGTCTATAATTCATTTTGAGTTAATTTTTTATTAAGGGGTAAGGTCTGTGTCAGGGTTATTTTTTTTATCCTTTTGCATATCGACATTCAATTATTTCAGCATCATTTTTTGAAATGATTTATCCTTTCTCCATTGAACTGCCTCGTGCTATACTGAAAAAAAATCAATTGACCATATTCATATGAGTCTATTTCTAGAGTCTCTATTCTATTCCTTTGATCTATATGTCTATTCTTTCACTAATAACATGCTGCTTTGATTATTGTAGCTTTACATTAAGTCTTGAAATCAGATAATGTGAATCCTACAACTTTTTTCCAGAATTGTATTGGCTATTTCTGTTCCTTTGCCTTTCCATAAAATTTTAGCATCAACTTGTTGATATCTACAAAAAAGACTTCTGGTATTTTGATTTGAATTGACTTAAACCTATAGCTCAAATTGGAAAGAACTGACACCTTAACAACATTGAGTGATCCAATACATGAATAAAAATCTATATGTGGCGGAGGAGAGATAAACTGGGAGTTTGGGATTGACATACACACACTACTATATTTAAAATAGATAACCAACAAGGATCTACTGTATAGCACAGGGAACTCTGCTCAATATTCTGTAATAACCTATATGTGAAAAGAATTTGAAAAAGAAGAGATACATGTATATGTATAACTGAATCACTTTGCTGTACACCTGAAACTAACACAACATTGTTAATCAACTATACTCCAGTATAAAATAAAAATTAAAAAAAAATAGGGCTTCCCTGGTGGCACAGTGGTTAAGAATCCACCTGCCAATGCAGGGGACATGGGTTCGAGCCCTGGTCTGGGAAGATCCCACATACCGTGGAGCCACTAAACCTGTGTGCCACAACTACTGAGCCTGCACTCCAGAGCCCACATGCCACAACTACTGAAGCCCACGCGCCTAGAGCCCATGCTCTGCAATGAGAAGCCACTGCAATAAGAAGCCCGCACGCTGCAACGAACAGTAGCCCCCACTCACCACAACTAGAGAAAAGCCTGTGCGCAGCAACGAAGACCCAACACAGCCAAAAAAAAAAAAAATTAAGTGTAGTCTGTAGTGTTTTTACATGTGTACATACCTGCAAAAACATCAAGATAATGGACGTATTCATCACCTGCAAAAGTTTCTTGGTGCCTTTTTGTATATAGCCTCCCTTTTATTCCTTATCCCCAAGCAAGAACTGATCTTTCTTTGTGACTACATATTAGTATAAATTTTCGACAATTTTATATAAGTGGTATTTTGTTTGTTACATTTAGCATAATTATTTTGACATTCATCCCTTTTTTGTTGCTGTTTTGTATTCCATTTTGTGAATGTATAAAAATGTCTTTATCCATTTACTTTTTGATGGACATTTGAGTTATTTATAGTTTTTGTCCAGTGATAATAAAACTTCTTTGAATATTCATGAACAAAAAAATCCATATGTGAAAACATAAATATATTTAGGTATTTCAATTCTTTCATCATTCTTTTGTAGTTCTCCACATAGATTCTGTAAATATTTTGTTAGATTTATACCTAAGCATTTCACTTTTCGGGTTGCTATTGAAAATGGTATTGCTTTTTATTTTTTTAAACTTATATTTTATTGAATATAAATATTTAATATTTTCAAGACATGAACAGAATCTACATTTAACACAAATAACTGGAGTACGAGGTTTTAGTTGTGCAAAATGAAGAAATTCTAGAGAGATAATGTGCAGCATGTAGACTATAGTTAACCATACTGTATCGAATACTTGAAATTTCCTAAGTATGTCTTTTTAAAAATGTTTATATTTTTAAAATTTTTATTGGAGTATAGTTGATTTACAATGTTGTGTTAGTTTCAGGTGTACAGCAAAGTAAATCAGTTATACATACACATATAGGTATTGTTTTTTAAAATTCAACTTCTAGGTGTTCATTGCCAGTATAGAAAATATGACTGTTTTTTTATTTTTTATTATTTTAAAAAAATTTTGGCCACACTGCACGGCATGTGGGATCTTAGTTCCCCAACCAGGGATTGAACCCCTGCTCCCTGCATTGGAAGGCGGACTCTTAACCACTGGACTGCCGGGGAAGTCCCAAATATGATTGACTTTTTCTTAAATTAAAAAAAAAATTTTTTTATTTAAAAAAAAAATTTTTTTTTTTTTTGGCTGCATTGGGTCTTCATTACTGTGCGCGGGCTTTGTCTAGTTGCAGCAAGTGGGGGATACTCTTTGCTGCAGTGCACGGGCTTCTCATTCCGGTGGATTCTCTTGTTGCAGACCACGGGCTCAGTAGTTGTGGCATGCGGGCCCTAGAGTGCACAGGCTTCAGTAGTTGCTGCACATGGGCTCAGCAGTTGTGGCACACAGGCTCTAGGGCGCGCGGGCTTTGGTAGTTGTGGCGCACAGGCTCAATAGTTGTGGCTGTGGGCTCTAGAGCGCAGGCTCAGTAGTTGTGGTGCACGGGCTTAGTTGTTCCGCAGCATGTGGGATCTTCCTGGACCAGGTATTGAACCCGTGTCCCCTGCATTGGCAGGCATATTCTTAACCACTGTACCACCAGGGAAGTCCATGACTGACTTTTTTATACTGATTTTGTATTCTGTGATCCTGCTAAAATTACTACTAGTTCCAAGAATTTTTTTGTAGGTTCTGTGCGATTTGATAGCCATGTCTAATAATACTAATTAATAAATTTCAGAGATTTGTCTGGAGAATGCAAATCTATTTAATTAACAATATTAGCAAAAGTTTCTCAGAAGAAAAAGGTGATGTCCCCTCCCCAACCTTAGAATTTACAATGAAAGAGATATCATTCTTACCTTATAAAACAACATAAAAATTCTGATGTGATAAAATGACAAATAGAGAATATTAACAAAGGCTTAGCTTTGTTACCCTGTCCAATACAGAGCACGTGAATATTTATAACTATAAGCACCTTACTATGTTTTCTAATATTATTAAAAATATGTCCTTGGAATTGTTGTTCCTATCATGGAATCTTGTAAGATACCTGGACTTCAGAGATTATTGCTAAAATCTATGAGAATAACCTCAAATTTCTAAAAAAGTAAGAAATTCTGAATGACTTTCTTGGTGATTTGCTATTCTAGTGACATCTCAATAATCTTTAAGGTGTAAATACGTATAAGGCTTGTCAAATCAGATGAGGAATACTAGTATTTCCTTCTTACACACACAGAGGTTTAACTGACTAGTTGGAAGTCCTGGTCTCCTTTAAATTAATAAGTATGCTCCTTTCTGCATATTATTCATTAAGAGAACTGAGCAAGTGGGATGCAGCAAAAGCAATTCTAAGAGGGAAGTTTATAGTGATAAATGCCTACATTAAGAAAAAAGAAAGATCCAAAATAATTAACCTAACTTTACATCTCAAGGAACTAGAAAAAGAACAAAGTAGGACTAAAGTAGCAGAGAGAAGAGCAAAATCTTATCAAAAGAGCAGAAATGAAATAGGCACTAGAAAGGCAAACAGAAAAAAAATCAATGAGACTAAGAATTGGTTGTTAGAAAAGATAAACCAAATTGAGAAACCTGTAGCTACACTCAACAAGAGAGGACTCAAACAAAATTATAAATGAAAGAGGAGACATTACAACTGATATCAAAGATAAGAGACTATTACGAACAATTATACAGAAACAACTGTATAACCTAGAAGAAATAAATCCTAGAAACATACACCTACCCATACTAAATCATGAAGAAATAGGAAATGTGAATAGACCACTAACAAGTAAGGAGATTGAAACAGTTATCAAAAACTTCCCAATACTGGGACTTCCCTGGTGGCGCAGTGGTTAAGACTCTGCACTCCCAATGCAGGGGGTCCGGGTTCAATCCCTGGTCTGGGAACGAGATCCCACATGCATGCTGCAACTAAGAGTTCACATGCCACAACTAAGGAGCCTGGGTGCCGCAACTAAGGAGCCAGCAAGCCACAACTAAGGAGCCCACCTGCCACAACTAAGACCCAATGCAACCAAATAAATAAATAAATATTTTTAAAAACACAAAAAACAAAAAATTTCCCAATACTGAAAAGCTCAGGATCAGACGGTTTCAGTAGTGAATTCCACCAAACATTTATAGAAGAGTTAATGTCATGCCTTCTCAAACCCTTCCAAAAATGGAAAAGGAAGGGACACTTCCAAACTCATTTTACAAGGCCAGCATTACTCTGAGACCAAAGCCAGATAAGGACACTACAAGAAAAGAAAATGACAGGCCAATATCCTTGATGAATATAAATGCAAATATTCTAAACAAAATACTAATAAGCCCAATTCAACAGTACATTAAGAGGATCACAGTGGATTGATCAAGTGGGATTTATCCCTGGAATGCAAGAATAAACCCCTGGGATGCAAATCAATAAATGTGGTATACCACATTAATAGACTGAAGGATAAAAATCATAGGATCACCTTATTAGATGCAGAAAAAGCATTGACAAAATTAAAATTCCTTTCATGATAAGAACTGTCAAAAAACTGGGTATAGAAGGAATGTATCTCAAAATAATAAAGGCCATATACAACAAACTCACAGCCAATATCATACTCGGTAGTGAAAGGTTGAAAGCTTTTCCTCTAAGATCAGGAAAAATGTAAGGGTGCCCTCTCTCACCAATCCTATTCAACATAGTACTGGAAGTGCTAGAGCAATCAGGCAAGAAAAATAAATAAAAAGCATCCTAATCAAAAAGGAAGAAGTAAAATTTGTCTGTTGATGACATGAACTTATATGTAGAAAATCCTAAAGACTCCACCAAAAAACTGATAGAATATACAAATTGAGTAAAACTGCAGAATATAAAACCAACATACAAAAATCAGTTGTATTTCTATACACTAACACTGAAGTATCTGAAAAAGAAATAAAGAAAACAATTCCATTTAAAATAGCATCAAAAACAAGAAAATACTTGGGAATAAATTTTACCAAGGAAATGAGAGATCTGTACAGTGAAAACTATGACACTGATGAAAGAAACTGAAGAAGACACAAATTAATGAAAGATATTCTGCATTCATGGATCAGAAGAATTAATATTGTTAAAATGTCCATACTACCCAAAGCTATCTATAGATTCAATGCAATCCCTATCAAAATTCCAATGGCATTTTCACAGAAATAGAAAAAACAATTCTAAAATAGGTATGGAACCACAAAAGACCTTGAATAGCCGAAACACTCTTGAAAAAGAAGAACAAAGCTGGAGACATCACATGTCCTGATTTCAAACTATACTACATAGCTAGTCAAAACAGTTTAATACTGACATAAAAACAGACACATAGACCAATAGAACAGAATTAAGAGCTCTGAAATAAACTCAAATTTCAGTCAACTGATAGTTGACAAAGGAGCCAAAAATACACAATAGGGAAAGGAGAGCCTCCTCAATAAATGGTGCTGGGAAAACTGGATATATTCACATGCAAGAGGATGAAATTGGACCCTTATCTTACACCACTAACAAAAATTAAGTCTCTAATTCATTGAATTAGAGACTTAAATGTAAGACCTGGAAACATAAAACTACTAGGAGAAAACATTGGGAAAACTGGTCTTGGCAATGATACACACACACACACACACATATACACACACATGCACACATATATATAGGCTGCACTGCACGGCTTGCAGGATCTTAGTTCCCCAACCAGGAATCGAACCCGGGCCCCCAGCAGTGGAAGCGGGCAGTCCTAACCACTGGACCACCAGGGAATTCCCTGGGCAATGATATTTTGGACATGACACCAAAAGCACAGGCCACAGCAGAAAAAATAAACAAGTAGGACTCCATCAGACTAAAAAACTTCTGCACAGCAAAAGAAACAATCAACAAAATAAAAAGGCAGGCTTCAGAATGGAAGAAAATATTTGCAAACCATACATGTGATAAGGGATTAATAACTCAAACATATAAGAAACACATACAACTCAAGAGAAAAAAATCTGATTAAAAAATGGGCAGAAGGGACTTCCCTTCCAGCCAAAAGATAAATAAATAAAAGGCAGAAGACCTGAATAGACATTTTCCCAAAGACATACAAACGGTCAACAGGTATGTGAAAAGATGCTTGACATCACTAATCAGGGAAATGCAAATCAAAACCACAGTGAGATATCACCTCACACCTGTTAGAATGTCTATCCCTAGGAAGACAAGATAACAAGTGTTGTCAAGGATGTGGAGAAAAGGATGCCCTTGTAACTGTTGGTAGAAATGTAAATTGGTGCAGCCATTATAGAAAACTGTATGGCAGTTCCTCAAAAACTTAAAAATAGAACGATCATATGATCCAGCAATCCCACTTCTGGGTATACACAGAAAGGAAATGAAATCACTGTCTCAAAGAGATTTATTTGTACCCCCACGTTCACTGCAGCATTATTTTTTTTAAATTAAGAAGTTGAATATTTTATTATTAAACTGTTTATTTTCCTGCAAGGCTGTTGCTTCACTGTATAGAAATAGCACCAGCAAACACAGTATACTGCAAAATTAAGATAGTAATGTTCTTCACTGGACACTATACAACTAAAAAACTTTTCTCCACTGCCATTTATTTCCAGTGGGAAGTTCATTGAGTATTTTGACCCAAATCCAGGGATGGCTGTAAGCAAGTTACAATATTATACAAGGTTAAGATAACAATGTTATCCTTAAATTACATAATTTTTATAACTAGTTTTACCACAGATAATTTCAGGAATTCTGAATATTATAACTGGAGACTAGCCTAAAAATTATAGGGTGTTGTGAAAAAGATGCGGTGTTTATCTGAAGTCATTAGGCAGTTAAGCGGTATTTTCTTCAGGCAACATTGTTGCAAGTAGTTTCTTTTGCTAAAAGGTTCTTTTAAAAAATCTATCCACCATTAATTTAAGACAACTATGCTAGATTAAGTTGTTTCAAACTAGCTTATTTAGGGTTTCCATTTTCACTCAATTGATTTTATGTATTTCTCACATGTTTCTTCACTCATTAGTTCATCTAGTTCTGAAGGATTACTGAGTGTCATCTTGATCAGCCAACCATCTTCATAACAAGATTTGTTGACAAGTCCTGGATTTTCTGCTACAGCTTCATTAATTTCAGTTACTTCTCCTGATAGAGAATAGTTCACTAGCAGCTTTCACACTTTCCAAAGCACCAAATTCCTCGTTTGTTCACTTTTGTCCCAACTTCCGGCAGACTACAGTAAACAACATCTCCCAAAGCTTCCTGTGCAAAATTGCTGATTCCCACTGTTCCAACACCTTTTTCTATTATTACCCATTCATGTTTGTCTGTGAATTTACGACCCGACAGCAGAGCTGATCCGGTGCGCAGCGCCCTGACGGCGCCCGCCCGCAGTCCCCAGGGCCGCGGCGGGCACGGCGCGTTGGGCGCAGAGATGGCGCGCAGGCTGTAGACCGCGGCCCGCACACTCCGCGCCGCTCGCAGTGCCATGTTCGCAGGGGTGCTCACTGCAGCATTATTTACAACAGCCAAAACATGCAACCAGCCTGTCTGTCCACCAATAAATGGATAAAGAAAATGGGTTAAATGTACATGTGATATGTGCATACAACACATTTTCTTTATATATAGATATAGATAAACACACACAATGGAATATTAGCCAAAAAAAAAAAGAAGGAAATCCTGTCATTTGGGACAACATGAATGAACCTTGAAAGCATTACAGTAAGTGACATAAGTCAGAAAAAGACAAATACTGTATGATCTCACTTATATGTGGAGTCTAAGAAAACCAAACTCGTTGAAACAAAAAGTGGATGGAGTTTGCCAGGTGCTAGGGCACTGGGGAAACGGGAAGATGTTGGTTAAAGGGTACAGACTTCCAGTTAGAAGATCTAACTGGGGATCTAATGTCAAGCTTGGTGACTATAGTTAACAATTCTGTATTGTACACTTGAAAGTTGCTGAGAGTAGATCTTAAACGTTCTCACCACACATACACGCACAGAGCTAACTATGTAGTAATCATTTCACCATGTATACATTTACCAAATCTTCACACTGTACACCATAAACTTACGCAATGTTATATGTCAAGTATATCTCAATAAATGAGGGGGGGGGGGAAATCAAGGATTCAGTTGTTTCCTGGAATCCCATAAAGGAAGGTAAATGGCATAGAGTTAAATGCCACTCTACATAACTTTAGCATTTGCTTCATTTTCTTACCTACAAGTGCCAAGAAATTTAAGTTCACACTGTCATTGGTCCTGATCTGCAGAAAGCTGAGTGGGAATGATCCAGAATTACCACATCATAACAGGCAATGTTTTCTGAGCTTTTAGTATGTGCCAGGGGCTATTCTAAGGACTTTACACTATTAACTCATCTAACCCTCATAATAATGCTACACGGTAGGTATTTTCCAGTTAAGAAACTATGGCACAGCCACCTTGGAAGACAGTTTGGTGTTTTTTTACAAAACTAAACATACTCTTTCTTACCGTACAACCCAGCAATACAGCTCTTTGGTACTTACCTTAAGTAGATGAAAACATGTTCACACAAAAACCTGCACACAGATGTTTACAGCAGCTTTATTATAATTGCCAAAACTTAGAAGCAACCAAGATGACTTTCAGTAGGTGAATGGATAAACTGTGGTCCCTCCAGACAATGGACTAGTATTCAGTGCTAAAAAAGAAATAAGCCATCGAGCCATGAAAACACATGAAGGAGACTTAAATGCATAGTACTAAGTGAAAGAAGCTGATCTGAAGAGGTTACATACTGTCTGCTTCCAACTATATGACATTCTGGAAAAAGGAAATCCATGGAGACAATAAAAAGATCAGTTTTTGTGGGGGGTGGGTGGAGATGAATCAGCAGAGAACAGAGGATTCTTCGGGTAATGAAAATACTCTATGAGGTTGGAATGATGGATGTAAGTCATTATACATTTGTCCCAAACCACAGAATGTACAACACTAAGGTACAACAGTAAGGTAAATTATGGACTTTGGGTGACTATGATATGTTGATGTAGGTTCATCCTTGGTTAAAAAAAAAAAAAAAAGTACCACTCTGGTAGGGGTTGTTAATAATGGGGTAAGCTATGTATGTATTGGGATGGGGGATATACAGGAAATGTCAGTACTTTCCTCTCAATTTTGTTGTAAACCTAAAACTGCTCTTAAAAAAAATAGTCTTTACAAAATATTTTGGAAAAAAAAAAAAAAGAAAGAAAGAAACTATGGCAAGGAGAGGTTGAATAAACTACCCAAGCAGCTCACACACCTAGCAAGTGTTAGAGCTAGGATTTTAACCCAGGTATTAGACCCACACTCTTAGCCATTATACCATACTGCTCACACATCACACAAAAATGTGGCCTGAAACAAAGTTATGCTGACAAACCAGGAAGTAGACCTGGCCAGTACAAAAAATACCATTAGGTATTCTGGAGTAGAGTGGTGGTGGGATCGCCACCCTAGTTGAAACAGGCCTCTCAAACCACCAATTACATTCCTACTCTTAAAAGTTTCACAAAGCAAAGTCCTTGTCACTGATTGAAATCAGTCAAACCATCTCCTGCCCTATTTGCTTTTGATCTCAAGCATTTGTAGAAGGTTAAGAATATCCACTGTGTGATTCCAAGCAGGTACATTCTCTTCATTAATAAATCACTGTCTAAAATAATAGTCTATTATCCTCCAGAGTTGCATTTCTACAGCCTAAGAATGCTTAATAAAAGAGTCAACAGGAAGAATTAAATTATTTGCAAAATGTAAATAATTAACCAGAAGGACATTTGGGTGCACTGGGGAATGGGATCTATCCCCAGGACCTGTGACTTTCCCTGTGGAAGGAAGACTTAAGGGTAAGTCAATGAAAATGTTTCAGGAGGACACCAGATGTTTCCACATACTGAAAAACGAAATGCATTTCATGGAACAAAGAGGAAGCACAAACTCACCTTGAATTTGATTTTCTGATGTGCAGCAGCAATTCTCTCCTTCTCACATGACTTCTGTGGAGAATGGCAGTAGCCAGGGAAAGGGGTGCCTGAGATATCTGGTCTTTTTTGAAGATTGGTCAAAACCCAGTCTCCACTACCATCTCTGCCCCTCACTTTCACATGCACGCAAAGAAAGTAGAAGACTAGAATGTCTGGGTTCACAGCTCTGGATACGCTGCAGTTCTGACACTGCAGCTGGTCACCCCTGAGGCCGTTCATTGCCTTTGTTTCTCTAGAAGTGTCCTATGGGTCCTTCTGAGATAGGCTGGGACCTGGGACCCTCTACCAGAGTGCTTGTACCTGGACAGACATCTCCTTGAGCAACGGAATACAATGAAACTATAAGGGACTAAAAATAACTGCACACACACACAGTTGGGGCAATTATGAACAATAGGATACAAAAAGCCACAAACCAACTGCCGTTTCTGAGGGGCTGGGAGCAAAAGCATGGTACACAGCACCACCAAGGGGGTGGGCTGACCACCTAGGCTACGCCTCCTGCCCAACCCATGGATGTGCTCCCATTGTTACCCCATATAAGGACCCAAGCAGCTCCTGTTAGGGAGTGATCAAGGGTGCCTGTTCCTTGTCTTTGCGCCCTTGTGCTGCAGCACGAGCCCCAATGATTTGACCTCTTTACTGTGCTCCTCCTCATTAGGGAGGACACCCACACCCTTTCTCTCCGGGTGCGTATCCCTGTCTGGCTTCTGTCTTAAATAAACAAACTGTTTCTCCGTGTGCTCTCCCACTTGTTGTGTTGTGTCTCTAACAATAAACTCTGTACCTGTTTTTACAGTTTTTGCCTCCTTGAGAAATTCATTTTTCAAATGAGGCAAGAGCCAAGGGAACTTTGCTTCTAGCCCCTAGCCTTTGGTGGTCTAGCAGCTAGGATTCCTGGTTTTCATCTGGGCTACCCAGGTCCAATTCCTGGGCAGGGAACTAAAATCTCACTTCAAGCCACTGCTCACTGCTGTCCTTCTGAGATCAAGACCAGAATGGCTACACCATGCTAGTTTATCAAGGGGCAACACCTGCCCCAGTGATGGTTGTTAACCAAAGGGGCAGTGAGGGACACACTCTTCTACTGGTTTCCCTGGAAACTAATGAGCCCACCTGACATCAATTCCCCTATAATTGGTAACCTCCTCCTCCTCCTCCTCCCCCCAGAGGAAGACTACTGCCTGTGTCCTGCCTGATGTCTGCCATACACAGTGGGGTATCACCCCAGGGCCTTTGCTTCAGAGCTGAAAGATTCACTATCCAATAAACCCTTGATGTCTCTACCGCTGTCTCCATGCTCCTTCTTGCAACCTGCTGCTGGGCAACTACAAGGCTTGCAGGCCTGCAGGGTGCAGCCTAACACGAGGTCAACCCGCACCAACCTGGTGGAACCCTGGGGGTAAACATAGAGCGGCAGAAGACTCTAGGCCCCAAATGCCCTAAACTCTCTGCTTCCCATGCGCAGTCGGGTCTCCAGAGTGCCGCCTGTCCCCTCCCAAACATAGGTGTCCGAGAAAAGCTGCGGCTGCACGGGTTCCCATCTCACCACACTCCAATGGAACAGGCACAGGAGAACAGCTCTTTCCCAGGGCTGTGACGCTGGGGTTTTGGGGAGTGCCTGTCTCTGTCAGACGCAAGTCCCACGCCTCCTCCAAGCTTGTAGGAGGCGGTGAAAGGCCGAAGAGGCGCCAGGAAACCTCAGACCCGTGAATATGAACCCCTGAATAACAGGTTGAGACTGATTCCGGCCCGCTAACCTGCGGGAAGTGTCTTGGCCTCTGGCTTTTTTTTCATTGGTTATCGGCTCCGCGACCCGCCCCTCCCGGAGATTGCCGGGAATTCTCCGCACAGTCACTAGTGCGCAGGCGCAAAGAGGAGTGCGTGTGCTCCCTCGCTTTTTCTAAAGGGAGCTGCTGGGTTTGGAACGGGGCAGTAAAACCTGCCAGGGGCCAGGATTCTGGAGCCGGCTGGATGCCAGTGTGCCTGAGTGTGTAATCTGGACAGGGTTGTTTCTGTGCGTGGGGCTGTTCTTGCGTGTAATTATTTGGATGGGGTACTGCGATGACTCCGCAGAGAATGGACGATTATGCCCAGCTCTGAAGCCGGAAGTCTGCGCGGTTGGTTAGTGAAGTGCGTGATATTGTGTGTATCCGTGAATGTGGCTGTGCTCCACCGTGTATTATTTCTGGAATGGTTTTGATAGGCCAACGCCTCTGGTTATGGTTTTCCACAGGGTCTGCGCTTGTGCATCACTGTTTCTGTGTATGAGGCTGGATGTGTGGCATTTTGATTAATTACATGGTGGTTAGGTGTGCCTTCAGAATTATGACTGGCAATTAATTAAGTAAAATAATTTCAGGCATAAATATTGGGGGGGAAAGGACACAAAATTATCTCCTTTATTATGATAGGATCATAATAATGTATTCCTGGACCCATACCAAAATGTAGAAATGAGGACTACATAGTAACATGAAAGGGAGTAAAAATTATATATTTGTATAGGAGCCCAATAACGTCCTTAGTCACTCTTAGGTAATAAAAAATTCCTTTTACCACTGTTCGTTAAAAGATGAGTCTCGGGCTTCCCTGGTGGCGCAGTGGTTAAGAATCCACCTGCCAATGCAGGTGACCTGGGTTCGAGCCCTGGTCCGGGAAGATCCCACATGCTGCGTAGCAACTAAGCCCGTGTGCCACAACTACTGAGCCCGTGTGCCACAACTACTGAAGCTCACGAGGCTAGAGCCTGAGCTCCGCAACAAGAGAAGCCATCGCAATGAGAAACCCATGCACCGCAACGAACAGTAGCCTCCGCTTGCCGCAACTAGAGAAAGACGCGCACAGCAACGAAGACCCAATGCAGCCAAAAATAAATAAATAAATTTATTTTTTAAAAATCAGTCTCATTTTAGTGGTTAAAATAACTTAAATGTCCTGTTTAATGATCAAAACTTCAGACCTCATTTAAAACAAGACCCTTCCACCCTCAGTCCTCTCCCTTTACCCCTTCCAAATATGACTATATCACAGTTATTGGTTAAAGCAGTATTTGGTATTTATATACTGATTATATAATATATTTTTGTGCTTCAGAGCCAAATATATTGTTTACACAATTTTTTTTATTGTGGATTTAGCTGACTTGGTTTATATGTATATGTACTTCTTGCTCCTATTGCTACCCTTTTCTAAATGTTCCCCCCACCCCTCCAAAGCATCAAACTCTAAGCAATGATTTTTCCAAATGTTCAAACTTATCTGATACTTTTTCTCCCCCTTGCCGAATCTCTTTCACAGCCATCATCTTGTAGCTCCAGTCTGGACTGAAGGGTTTCTGTAAGACTTCCCTTCTCCCTTTTCCCGAATTGAATTCCTATGTTCCAAGTCTTGTTAATTTTGTATGTTTCTCATTTTTGCTGATTGCCTCTCTCCAACAACTTCGTTCAAATGCATGCCTTTGAGGTAAATGTTTAAGTTCTTACTGTCTGAAAATACCTTTATTGCAATCTCACTTATTGCCTGTGGTGAGAATTCTACTATAAATCAGAATTTGAAGGCATAAATTCAGATGAAATCTTACAGTAGCTAACGTTGCTTTTGTAAGGGCTTGTCATCTGTTTTCTATTTCTTTGTGCGTAATCTGTGTTCCCAACCCTCCTGGAATGTTTAGGGTGATATATATCACACAATGTACTAAAAGTTTGTAATTTTGTTCCTTGGTGTGGATCTTTAAAGTTTTTTTTAAATTTATTTTTGGGTGTGTCGGGTCTTAGTTGCAACATGCAGGATCTTTCCATGCGGCGTATGGGCTTCTCTCTAGTTGTGGCACGTGGGCTCCAGAGCATGCGGGCTCTCTAGCTGAGGCGCATGGGCTCAGTAGTTGTGGCATGCGGGCTTAGTTGCCCCGCAGCACGTGGGATCTTAGTTCGCTGACCAGGGATCGAACCAGCGTCCTGCTGCATTGGAAGGCAGATTCTTTACCACTGGACCACCAGGGAAATCCCTCTTTAAAATTTTTTAATGCTGGGTGTCAGGTGGATATTTTCATTCTAGAGACTCATGTACTTCTGGGCTGGAAAATTTTTGTGTATTTTCTTTCTTCTTTCCTTCTTTCCTCTCTCTCACTGGAATTACTTGATGGAACTTACATGGCTTAAGCTTCTAAATGTTTTCCTCCTATTTTCTCTATCTTTTTACTCAAGTCTAGGAACTTTATCTTCTACTTCTATTTAATTTTTAATAATTCATATTTTTAATTTCCTAGAGCTCTCTCATGGTTTTTATCTTTTCTATATAGTATACTGTTCTTTAGGAATGCAGTATCTTCTCTGACATTTATGAAATTATATATTAATGTTATATATAGCATATATATTATATTCATTATATTCGATTCATAATTATATGAATAATATATAATTATATTATGCATGTGATAGGTATGATATTCAATTATTTAAATATTATTTATTTAAAGTTTTCTTAGCTATATGTATTGTCTTTGTTATGACCAAATTCCCTTTTCCTGTTTGAATTGTTCTCTGACTTTCATTTTAGGTACTTTTCTCAACCATGTGGTAATCCTTACTTTCAGTCATGAGTTAGAGCCTGCCGACTGATGGATTTCAGAAGCAATCTTTTCTCTGGGACACCCCCAGAATTCTATTCTCTTTGCTCTTTAGTTTCTCCTTAGAGGACTCCTCCAGTTTCCTGCCTGTGAAGGTTATGTGTTGAGTTGCTGGTGACTGGGACCAGGACAGGGAAAGAAGCTTAAGAAGATTTCAGACTGTGGTTATTACTCATTCTGTGTCTGTCTGCCCTTCTTTGTGCGTCCTCTACATCTTCTCAAACTCAATTTATCCAGAGATCAAATGTATTTTATTAGACAAGGGAGCAAAGTTAACTGGAGAGGGGGAAGAGCAGGGCAATGAGTTTGTGTATAAATTTTCAACCAGTCCTCTACTTCCAGATCCATACCTCACCAAGGTCCTTTGCTGTGGAACCTGGGCCTTTCAGGGGATTTGTAAATTGCTTCATTTATCTCACTCATAAGCTCTTTCATACCAGAGTTCCTTGAAGTTTCTTATTTGTTGTAGTTTTGTCTTCACATTTGTTTTTGTTGTCATTGTTATTTTCATCCCTTTTTGGATAGTGATGGGAAATAAATGCATGTGACCTACTCACTGTATGTAAGCAAAAGTCTACCCTTGCTCTTTTCAAATGACAAGATTTTGGTCATTTTTTTAAAAACTAGTTTTGGTTGTACATTTGACCCTTGAAATACAGGGGGGTTGGGGCCCTGACCCTCTGTGCAATTGAAAATCTGTGTATAACTTTACAGTTGGTCTTCCATATTCACATCCTAGGTCCCACATCTGAGGATTCAACCAACCGAAAATCATGTAGTACTATAGCACGTACTTATTGAAAAAAATCCATGTATAAGTGGACCTGCACAGTTCAAATCTGTGTTGTTCAAGGGTCAACTGTATTTTTTTTTTAATTTTCTATTTCATTATTTTCTAGTTTTATCTTCATCAAGTTCTCCTGAATACATTCTCTGGGTTTATATTCTTGCTTCTTGTATTCCTTTAATTCTTTGGGTTGTGTCAGAGAATTTCTTGGCTTGAATTCAGTAATACAATTGTTCAGCTATTTCATATTTTCATCCTGTTTCATTTTGAGCCTATTTATTAACTTAGAATTCCACATACAAGCATATATATATATATATATGAACATAAGTACAGTTGAATTAATGAAAATAAATTCTGTAGACCTACCACTCAGCTTAAGAAAAAGTTATTATCAATTCCTTTGAAGTGTCCTAAATATTTATTTATTTATTTAGGCTGCTCTGGGTGTTAGTTGCGGCACGCAGGATCTTCATTGCCATGTGCACGATCTTTAGTAGTGGCATGTGGGATATTTTAGTTGTGGCATGTGGACTTCTTAGTTGTGGCATGCAGACTCTCAGTTGCAGCATGCAGTCTCTTAGTTGTGGCATGCATGCAGGATCTATTTCCCCAACGATTGATTGAACCTGGGCCCCCTGCATTGGGAGCTCAAAGTCTTACCGACTGGAGCACCAGGGAAGTCCCTGAAGTGTCCTAGATGCTCCTCCCCCATCACATTCCTCCCCTTTCTCCCATAAAGTTAACCATCACCTGAATTTAGTCATTCCCCTGATTTTCTTTATAGATTTGCCATATATATACATATCCCCAAATAACATATTGTCTAGATTTGCATGTGTTTTGAAATTTAGTGAAATGACATTCTATGTATTGTCACTTAAAAAAAAATCAACATTATGTTCTGGGAATTTGTTCATTTTCTCAATGTTGGGCAGCACTCTACTGTGTACATCTGCCAAATTTTATTTATATAGCCTCTTGATGGATATTTGAGTTGTTTCCAGATTTTGCCCTCCTATTTCAAGTGGTGCTGTTTTGAACATTTCTGTAGGCCTTTAAAAGTTTGTGTAAGAATAACTCTAAAGTATAATACTTACAGGTGGATTTGCTTTGTTCTAGGGCATGTGCTTCCCAGCTTCTCCAGGTGATGTCAAAGAGTTTCCAGAATCATTTCAATTGACACTAACTGCCACATAGTTGAGAGTTGTTCCACATCCTTGACAACACTTGTAACACTTTAAAACTTTTTTTGCCAATCAGCTACTGAGATAATATCTCATTGTGGGAGAATTTTTAGAATTCTACTCTGAAAGCAAAGATTCACAGAACTAAAAAGGAGAGAAAGATAAAGCCACTTTAATAAATAAATGATTTTAACACACAAGTCCTATTAACTCATATATAAGTAGTCCCAAAACAATCAGTAACAATATGAGAATGACACAATTAGCCAACTTAACAAATACAGAATACAACACCTAGCAATGACAGAATATATATTCTTTTCAAGTGAACATGGATCATTTAGCAAAATAGTCTATACACTGGGCCATAAAGCAAATTTAATACATTTCATAGGATTGAAATCATGTACAGTATGTTGTGTGGTCACAATGGAATTAAACTAAAAATCAACAACAATAACAAAATAAAATATTGAAAAATTCCCAAGTTATCTGAACTTAAGTAATATAATTCTATAAAATCAATGGGTCAAATAATAAGGCAGAATAGAAAATTTAAAATATTTTGACCTTAATAATAATGAAAATAAAAAGCACTTGGGCTTTTTCAACCATCTTGGACACTGTAGGGGTGTGTGGAGCTCCCACAGCTGAACTTCGGGGGCAAATAAGTGGGGCCTGCTGGGAACAGGACTTCTAAAATGACAAATATGTCTGGAAGGCTGTGGTCCAAGGCCATTTTTGCTGGCTATCAGTGGGGTCTATGGAACCAGAGGGAGCACACAGCTCTCCTGAAAGTTGAAGGTATATATGCTCAAGATGAAACTGAATTGTATCTAGGCAAGAGATGTACCTATGTGTACAAAGCAAAGAACAACACAGTAACTCCTGATGGAAAACCTAACAAAACCAGAGTAATCTGGGGAAAGATAACGGGTGTTCATGGAAACAGTGGCATGGTTCGTGACAAATTCCGAAGCAATCTTCTTGCTAAGGCCATTGGACACAGAATCCATGTGATGCTGTACCTTTCAAGGATTTAAACTTATTGAAAAGTAAATAAATAAAAGTGTAGGATTTGTTCTCTTGTAAAAAAAAAAAACCACTTGGGTTGTAGTAAAAGCAGTAATTTGAGGCGTGTTTCTAGCTCTAAATGCATATATCACAAAGTAAAAAATATTGAATATGAATGGTATAAGCCTCCACTGTAAGAAACTAAAAGAAAGAACATCAATTTAAACCCAAAGAAAGTATTTAAAAAGAAGTAATAAAGATAAGTTTGATATCACTAAAATAGAAAGCAAAGTAGTAATCGAGAAAATAAACTAAGCCAAAAACCAGTTCTTTGAAAGTTTAACAAAATTGATAAGCCTTAGCAAGACTGACCAAGAAAGAGGAAAATAACCCTACAAATATCAGGTATGGAAAAAGATTTTATAGGTTTTGAAGGATAAATAAGAAGGCATTAGGGACAACTTTATACCAATAAATTTGACAACTTCAAATAATGGAAAATTCCTTTAAAAATATTACTTACCAAAATGACATGAGAAAAAATATAAAATATGAGTAATTCTGTTAAGAAAAATAAATGTTTAATTATAAATTTCCCCACAAGGAAAACTCTACTCCTGGACATTTTCACTGGTGAATTCTTCCAAATATTTGATGGAATACAAAATATGAATCATGTACAAATTCACAAAAACACTCAACAAAAGTGGTATAGAAGAAAATTGCCTTTTATCAATCTGATAAAGAGCATCTTTAAATAACCTACAGATAACATACTTGCTGGATTCTTCAAGAGAGCAAAACAAGGAAATCTACTACCAATACTCACATTCAACGTCATACTGGAGGCCCAAGCTAGTGCAATAAACAGGAAAGAAGGAAAAGGTATAAAGATTGGAAAAGAAGAAATATAACAATATTTGCAGATGACATAATTTGTATGTAGAAAATTCAAAAGAATTATAAAAGTATTTGAATAAATAAATTTAGCATGATCACTGGATATATAAAAACATAAATTGTGTCCATGTATACTAGCTTCAAGTAATTAAACAGTAAAATTTTAAAACAAAAGTATTTACCATAGCAAACAAAAACACAAAAGTAACAAAAAGGCACAAAAATCCTCAACAAAATACTAACAAACTGAATCCAGTAGCAAATTTTTAAAAAAAATTTATACACCATGACCAAATGGGATTTATGCCAGGAATGTAAGGTTGATTTAACATGCAAAAATCAGGGACTTCCCTGGTGGCACAGTGGTTAAGAATCTGCCTGCCAACACAGGGGACACAGGTTCGATCCCTGTTCCAGGAAGAACCCATATGCCTTGGAGCAACTAAGCCCGTGTGCCACGACTACTGAGCCTGTGCGCTAGAGCCCACAGCCACAACTACTGAAGCCCACACGCCCTAGAGCCCGCGCTGCAGCTACTGAAGCCTGTGCACCGCAACTACTGAGCGCGTGTGCTGCAACTACTGAAGCCCGCGCACCTAGAGCCCATGCTCTGCAACAAGATAAGCCACTGCAATGAGAAGCCCGTGCACCACAACAAAGAGTAGCCCCCGCTCGCCGCAACTAGAGAAAGCCCACACACAGCAATGAAGACCCAATGCAGCCAAAAAAACCCAAAAAAACAAAAAAAAGCAAAAATCAATCAATATTATACATCATATTAATAAAGGACAGAAAGCACATGATCATCTCATAGACATAGGAAAAACATTTAACAATATCCGATACCCATTCCTGATAACACTCAACAAAGTCAGAATAGAGGAAAACTTCCTCAACCTAATAAAGGGCATCTATGAAAAATCACAGCTAACATCATAATTAATTGAGAAAGACTGAATGTTTTCCCCCAAGATATGTGGCATATCTGTACAATAGAACAGTATTCAGCAATAAAGAGTAATAAAATACTGATACATGCAACAACAAGGATAAACCTTGAAAACATTAAGTGAAAGAATCCAGTCACAAAAAATAAATATTGTATGAATCTATTTATATGAAATGTCCAGAATAAACAATTATATAGACACAGATAGAAGATTAATGGCTGCCTGGAACTGGGGGGTAGGGGATAGGAATTGGTAATGACTGCTAATGGGTATAGGGTTTCTTTTTCAGGTGATGATAATGTTCTAAAATCAGAAATTGTGGGGATGGTAGCATGACTGTGAATATACTAAAAACCACTTGAACTAAACACTTTAAATGGGAGAAATTTATGGTATGTTAATTATATCTCAATAAAGCTGCTTTTTAAAAGGCATAAAACCTCTCCAATGAAAATTATAAAACATTGCTGAGAGAAATTAAAGAAGACCTAAAGAAATGGAGAGATATACCATATTTGCAAATTGGAAGACTCAGTATTAAGATCAATTCACCTTTTTTTTTTTTTTTAGAGTCAAAGAAAGCCAGTTAAATCCCTCCAGGTTTTTTTTTTTTAATGTATTTATTTTATTTATTTTTGGCTGAGTTGGGCCTTTGTTGCTGTGCGTGGGCTTTCTCTAGTTGCGGTGAGCGTGGCCTACTCTTCGTTGTGGTGTGTGGGTTTCTCATTGCGGTGGCTTCCCTTGTTGCGGAGCACGGGCTTTAGGTGTGCCGGCTTCAGTAGTTGTGGCTCGCTGGCTCTAGAGTGCAGGCTCAGTAGTTGTGGCGCACCGGCTTAGTTGCTCTGCGGCATGTGGGATCTTCCCCAACCAGGGTTCCCTGCATTGGCAGGTGGATTCTTAACCTCTGTGCCACCAGGAAAGCCCCCTCCAGGTTTTAAATCAACCAGTTGGTTCTCAAAGTATATATGGGAACTGAATAGGACCTAGAATAGCCAATATAATGAAAAAGAATAAATTTAAAACTTATACCATGATATTTCAATATTATTCAAAAAACAGTTTATTAGTACAAGAATAACTAAATATACCAATGAGACAAAATAGAGTACAGAAAAGATGCACACATATAAGGTCACTTGTCTTATCACCAAAATTCAATAAATAGTGCTGGAAGAACTTGTTATGCATATGGGGAAAAAAATCTCTTGACCTTCACGTCAAAAGAAATAAAAAGAATTAATTTGAGATGGATTATAGCCCTAAATGAGAAAGCTGAAACAATAATGCCTCTAGAAGAAAAATGGAATTCTACCTTTGTGTCTTTATGGTAGGCAAAGACATCAACCATAAACAAAAGATTTATAAATTGAACTTCATTCAAATTAAGAGCAACTATTCTTCAAAAGACTTCAGGGGAGACCTTCAAAGTGGTGGAGGAGTAAGACGTGGAGATCACCTTCCTCCCCACAGATATATCAGAAATACATCTACGTGCAGAACAGCTCCTACAGAACACCAACTGAACGCTACAGAAGACCTCAGACTTCGCAAAAGGCAACAAACTCCCCACGTACCTGGGTAGGGCAAAAGAAAAAAGAAAAAACAGACAAAAGAATAGGGACGGGACCTGCACCTCTGGGAGGGAGCTGTGAAGGAGGAAAAGTTTCCACACACTAGGAAGCCCCTTCACTGGCGGAGACGGGGGCTGGTGTGGGGGGGAGAAGCTTCGGAGCCATGGAGGAGAGTGCAGCAACAGTGGTGCAGAGGGCAAAGCGGAGAGATTCCCGCACAAAGGATTGGTGCCGAAAAGCACTCACCAGCCCGGGAGGCTTGTCTGCTCACCTACCTGGGCGGGCGGGGGCTGGGAGCTGAGGCTCGGGCTTCGGAGGTCAGATCCCAGGGAGAGGACTGCGGTTGGCTGCGTGAACACAGCCTGAAGGGGGCTAGTGCGCCACAGCTAGCCAGGAAGGAGTCCGGAAAAAGTCTGGACCTGCCTAAGAGGCAAGAGACCATTGTTTCGGGGTGCACGGGGAGAGGGGATTCAGAGCACCGCCTAAACGAGCTCCAGAGATGGGCGCAAGCCGCAGCTATCAGCGAGGACACCAGAGACGGGCATGAAACGCTAAGGCTGCTACTGCAGCCACCAAGAAGCCCATATGCAAGCACAGGTCACTATCCACACCTCCCCTCCCGGGAGCCTGTGCAGCCCGCCACTGCCAGGGTCCCGTGATCAGGGACAACTTCCCTGGGAGAACACACAGCAGGCTTCAGGCTATTGCAACGTCACGCCGGCCTCTGCCACCACAGGCTTGCCCTGCATTGCGTACCCCTCCCTCCCTCCATCCTGAGTGAGCCAGAGCCCCCTAATCAACTGTTACTTTAACCCCATCCTGTCTGGGCAGGGAACAGACGCCCTCAGGCGACCTACACGCAGAGGCGGGGCCAAATCCAAAGGTGAACCCCAGGAGCTGTGCGAACAAAGAAGAGAAAGGGAAATTTCTCCCAGCAGCCTCAGGAGCAGTGGATTAAATCCCCACAGTCAACATGATGTACCCTGCATCTGTGGAATACCCGAATAGACAATGAATCATCCTAAAATTGAGGCAGTGGACTTTGGGAGCAACTGTAGTCTTGGGGTTTGCTTTCTGCGTCTAATTTGTTCCTGGCTTTATGTTTCTCTTAGTTTAGTATTTAGAGTTTATTATAATTGGTAGATTTGTTTATTGATTTGGTTGCTCTCTCCCTCCTTTTTTTTTTTAATATATAGATATATATATTTTTTCCTTTTTCTCCTTTTGTGAGTGTGTATGTGTATGCTTCTTTGTGTGATTTTGTCTGCA
This sequence comes from Eubalaena glacialis, assembly GCF_028564815.1. Taxonomy (NCBI): domain Eukaryota; kingdom Metazoa; phylum Chordata; class Mammalia; order Artiodactyla; family Balaenidae; genus Eubalaena; species Eubalaena glacialis. Next base: position 55,001,713 of record NC_083733.1, on the reverse strand, counting down.
TAGCTTTGCTTTTACCGTTTGTCCTAGGGTTCTGTCTTTCCGTTTTGTTTGTTTGTTTGTTTTTGTATAGTTTTTAGCACTTGTTATCATTGGTGGATTTGTTTTTTGGTTTGGTTGCTCTCTTCTTTCTTTCTTTCTTTTTTTTTTATTACTTTTTAATTTTTTTATTCTTTTTCCAGCCGGGTGTCAGGCCTGTGCCTTTGAGGTGTGAGAGCCAAGTTCAGGACATTGGTCCACCAGAGACCTCCTGGCTCCATGTAATATCAAATGGCGAAAGCGCTCCCAGAGATCTCCATCTCAATGCTAAGACCCAGCTCCACTCAACGACCAGCAAGCTACAGTGCTGGACACCCTATGCCAAACAACTAGCAAGACAGGAACACAACCCCACCCATTAGCAGAGAGGCTGCCTAAAATCATAATGAGGTCACAGACACCCCAAAACACACCACCGGACACGGTCCTGCCCACCAGAAAGACAAGATCCAGAACACAGGCACTAGTCCCCTCCACCAGGAAGCCTACACAACCCACTGAACCAACCTTAGCCACTAGGGGCAGACACCAAAAACAAAGGGAACTACAAACATGCAGCCTGCAAAAAGGAGACAAAGTGAAGCAAAATGAGAAGACAGAGAAACACACAGCAGAGGAAGGAGCAAGGTACAAACCCACCAGACCAAACAAATGAAGAGGAAATAGGCAGTCTACCTGAAAAAGAATTCAGAATATTGATAGTAAAGATGATCCAAAATCTTGGAAATAGAATGGAGAAAATACAAGAAACGTTTAACAAGGACCTAGAAGAACTAAAGAGCAAACAAACAATGATGAACAACACAATAAATGAAATTAAAAATTCTCTAGAAGCAATCAATAGCAGAATAACTGAGGCAGGGCTTCCCTGTGGCATTGGTTGAGAATCCACCTGCCAATGCAGGGGACACGGGTTTGAGCCCTGGTCCAGGAAGATCCCACGTGCCGCAGAGCAACTAAGCCCATGCACCACAACTACTGAGCCTGTGTCTAGAGCCCGTTTGCCACAACTACTGAGCCCGCATGCTGCAACTACTGAAGCCCAGGTGCCTAGAGCCCGTGCTCCACAGCAAGAGAGGCCACCACAATAAGAAGCCCACCCTCCACAACGAAGAGTAGCCCCCTCTCACCACAACTAGAGAAAGCCCGTGCACAGCAACGAAGACCCAACACAGCCAAAAATAAATAAATAAAATAAATGAATTTATATATATATAAAAAGAATAACTGAGGCAGAAGAATGGATAAGTAACCTGGAAGATAAAATAGTGGAAACAACTACTGCAGAGCAGAATAAAGAAAAAAAAATGGAAAGAATTGAGGACAGTCTTAGAGACCTATGGGACAACATTAAACGCACCAACATTTGAATTATAGGGGTCCCAGAAGAAGAAGAGAAAAAGAAAGGGACTGAGAAGATATTTGAAGAGATTATAGTTGAAAACTTACCTAAAGGAAATAATCAAGTCCAGGAAGTGCAGAGAGTCCCATACAGGATAAATCCAAGGAGAAACACGCAAAGACACATATTAATCAAACTATCAAAAATTAAATACAAAGAAAAAATGTTAAAAGCAGCAAGGGAAAAACAACAAATAACACACAAGGGAATCACCATAAGGTTAACAGCTGATCTTTCAGCAGAAACTCCGCAAGCCAGAAGGGAGTGGCAGGACATAGTTAAAGTGATGAAAGGGAAAAACCTACAACCAAGATTACTCTACCCAGCAAGGATCTCATTCAGATTTGATGGAGAAATTAAAACCTTTACAAACAAGCAAAAGTTAAGAGAATTCAGCACCACCAAACCAGCTTTACAACAAATGCTAAAGGAACTTCTCTAGGCAGGAAACATAAGAGAAGGAAAAGACCTACAATAACAAACCCAAAACAATTAAGAAAATGGTAATAGGAACATATATATCGATAATTACCTTAAATGTAAATGGACTAAATGCTCCAACCAAAAGACATAGACTGGCTGAATGGATACAAAAACAAGACCCATATATATGCTGTCTACAAGACACCCACTTCAGACCTAGGGACACATACAGACTGAAAGTGAGGGGATGGAAAAAGATATTCCATGCAATTGGAAATCAAAAGAAAGCTGGAGTAGCAATTCTCATATCAGACAAAATAGACTTTAAAATAAAGACTATTACAAGAGACAAAGAAGGACACTACATAATGATCAAGGGTTCAATCCAAGAAGAAGATATAACAATTGTAAATATTTATGCACCCAACATAGGAGCACCTCAATACATAAGGCAAATGATAACAGCCATAAACGGGGAAATTGACAGTAACACAATCATAGTAGGGGACTTTAACACCTGACTTTTACCAATGGACAGATCATCCAAAATGAAAATAAATAAGGAAACACAAGCTTTAAATGATACATTAAACAAGATGGGCTTAATTGATATTTATAGGACATTCCATACAAAAACAACAGAATACACTATCTTCTCAAGTGCTCATGGAACATTCTCCAGGATAGATCATATCTTGGGTCACAAATCAAGCCTTGGTAAATTTAAGAAAATTGAAATCTTATCAAGTATCTTTTCTGACCACAACGCTATGAGACTAGATATCAATTACAGGAAAAAATCAGTAAAAAATACAAACACATGGAGACTAAACAATACACTACTTAATAACCAAGAGATCACTGAAGAAATCAAAGAGGAAATCAAAAAATACCTAGAAACAAATGACAATGAAAACACGATGACCCAAAACCTATGGGATGCAGCAAAAGCAGTTCTAAGAGGGAAGTTTATAATACAATCCTACCTCAAGAAACAAGAAACATCTCAAATAAAAACCTAGCCTTACACCTAAAGCAATTAGAGAAAGAAGAACAAAAAACCCTCCAAACTTAGCAGAAGGAAAGAAATCATAAAGATCAGATCAGAAATAAATGAAAAAGAAATGAAGGAAGCGATGGCAAAGATCAATAAAACTAAAAGCTGGTTCTGTGAGAAGATAAACTAAATTGATAAACCATTAGCCAGACTCATCCAGAAAAAAAGGGGGAAGACTCAAATCAATAGACTTAGAAATGAAAAACGAGAAGTAACAACTCACACTGCAGAAATACAAAGGATCATGAGAGATTACTACAAGCAATTATATGCCAATAAAATGGACAACCTGGAAGAAATGGACAAATTCTTAGAAAAGCACAACCTTCCCAGACTGAACCAGGAAGAAACAGAAAATATAAACAGACCAATCACAAGCACTGAAATTGAAACTGTGATTAAAAATCTTCCAACAAACAAAAGTCCAGGACCAGATGGCTTCACAGGTGAATTCTATCAAACATTTAGAGAAGAGCTAACACCTATCCTTCTCAAACTCTTCCAAAATATAGCAGAGGGAGGAACACTCCCAAACTCATTCTACGAGGCCACCGTCACCCTGATATCAAAACCAGACAAAGATGTTACAAAGAAAGAAAAATACAGGCCAATATCACAGATGAATATAGATGCAAAAATCCTCAACAAAATACTAGCATACAGAATCCAACAGCACATTAAAAGGATCATACACCATGATCAAGTGGGGTTTATCCCAGGAATGCAAGGATTCTTCAATATACACAAATCAATCAGTGTGATAAACCATATTAACAAATTGAAGGAGAAAAACCATATGATCATCTCAATAGACACAGAAAAAGCTTTTGACAAAATTCAACACCATTTACGATAAAAGCCCTCCAGAAAGTAGGCATAGAGGGTAGTTACCTCAACATAATAAAGGCCATATATGACAAACCCACAGCCAACATCGTCCTCAATGGTGAAAAACTGAAACCATTTCCACTAAGATCAGGAACAAGACAAGGTTGCCCACTCTCACCACTATTAGTCAACATAGTTTTGGAAGTTTTAGCCACAGCAATCAGAGAAGAAAAAGAAATAAAAGGAATCCAAATTGGAAAAGAAGAAGTAAAGCTGTCACTGTTTGCAAATGACATGATACTACACATAGAGAATCCTAAAGATGCTACCAGAAAACTACTAGAGCTAATCAATGAATTTGGTAAAGTAGCAGGATACAAAATTAATGCACAGAAATCACTTGCATTCCTATACACTAATGATGAAAAATCTGAAAGAGAAATTAAGGAAACACTCCCATTTACCACTGCAACAAAAAGAATAAAATACCTAGGAATAAACCTACCTAAGGAGACAAAAGACCTGTATGAAGAAAACTATAAGACACTGATGAAAGAAATTAAAGATGATACAAACAGATGGAGAGAAATACCATGTTCTTGGATTGGAAGAATCAACATTGTGAAAATGACTATACTACTCAAAGCAATCTACAGATTCAATGCAATCCCTATCAAACTACCAATGGCATTTTTCACAGAACTAGAACAAAATATTTCACAATTTGTATGGAAACACAAAATACCCTGAATAGCCAAAGCAATCTTGAGAAAGAAAAATGGAGCTGGAGGAATCAGGGTCCTGGACTTCAGACTATACTACAAAGCTACAGTAATCAAGACAGTATAATACTGGCACAAAACAGAAATATAAATCAATGGAACAGGATAGAAAGCCCAGAGATAAATGCACGCACATATGATCATCTTATTTTTGATAAAGGAGGCAATAATATAACAATGGAAAAAAGACAGCCTCTTCAATAAGTGGTGCTGGGAAAACTGGACAGCTACATGTCAAAGAATGAAATTAGAACACTCCCTAACACCATACACAAAAATAAACTCAAAATGGATTAAAGACATAAATGTAAGGCCAGCCACTATAAAACTCTTAGAGGAAAACATAGGCAGAACACTCTATGACATAAATCACAGCAAGATCCTTTTTGACCCACCTCCTAGAGGAATGGAAATAAAAACAAAAATAAACAAATGGGACCTAATGAAACTTCAAAGCTTTTGCACAACAAAGGAAACCATAAACAAGATGAAAATACAACACTCAGAATGGGAGAAAATATTTGCAAATGAAGCAACTGACAAAGGATTAATCTCCAAAATCTACAAGCAGCTCATGTAACTCAATATCAAAAAAAGAAACAACCCAATCCAAAAATGTGCAGAAGACCTAAATAGACATTTCTCCAAAGAAGGTATACAGATTACCAACAAACACATGAAAGGATGCTCAACATCACTAATCATTAGAGAAATGCAAATCAAAACTGCAGTGAGGCATCACCTCACACCAGTCAGAATGGCTATCATCAAAAAATCTACAAACAATAAATGCTGGAGAGGGTGTGGAGAAAAGGGAACCCTCCTGCACTGTTGGTGGGAATGTAAATTGATACAGCCACTATAGAGAACAGTATGGAGGTTCCTTAAAAAACTAAAAATAGAACTACCATATGACCCAGCAATCCCACTACTGGGCATACACCCTGAGAGAACCATAATTCAAAAAGAGTCATTTACCACAATGTTCATTGCAGCACTATTTAAAATAGCCAGGACATGGAAGCAACTTAAGTGTCCATTGACAGATGAATGGATAAAGAAGATGTGGCACATATATACAATGGAATATTAGTCATCCATAAAAAGAAATGAAATTGAGTTATTTGTAGTGAGGTAGATGGACCTAGAGTCTGTCATACAGAGTGAAGTAAGTCAGAAAGAGAAAAACAAATACTGTATGCTAACACATATATGTGGAATCTAAAAAAAAAAAAAAAAAAAAAGGTTCTGAAGAACCTAGGGGCAGGACAGGAATAAAGACGCAGACGTAGAGAATGGACTTGAGGACACAGGGAGGGGGAAGGGTAAGCTGGGACGAAGTGAGAGAGTGGCATGGACTTATAAATACTACCAAATGTAAAATAGATAGGTAGTGGGAAGCAGCCGCATAGCACAGGAAGATCAGCTCGGTGCTTTGTGACCACCTAGAGGGGTGGGATAGGTAGGGTGAGAGGCAGATGCAAGAGGGAGGAGATATGGGGATATATGTATATGTATAGCTGATTTACTTTGTTATAAAGCAGAAACTAACACACCATTGTAAAGCAATTATACTCCAATAAAGATGTTAAAAAAAAAAAAGACTTCATTATCAGAGTGAAAGGCAAGCCATATCCTGGGAAAGATATCTACAATAAATATATCCTACAAAAGGCCTCATATCCCAGCATATGCAAATAGCTATAAATAAATAGAAAAAAACCCCCACAAACTGACTTTAATGAAATGGTCAAGAGTTAAACAGGCAGTTCAACAGAGAGGTTATCCAAATGGTTGATATATGAAAGGATGCTGAAGTGAGTATTAATCAGGGAAATGCAGATTAAAATCACACTGAGATACTACTACCCACCTACTAGTATTGTAAAAATTTAAAAAGACTAACAATACCAAGTGTTCAAGAGGATATGGAGCAACTGGAATCCTTTACATTGCTGACATATGTGTAAACTGACACAAAGACCTTGGGAAATGGTTTGACAGTACCTACACATATAAATGTAAACCTACTTTATGATCCAGCTCTTCCACTCTTGGATTCCTAATAGAAATGAATGCTATGTCTACCAAAAAATATTTTAAGATTGATCATGGCAGATTTATTCATAGTAAGAAAAAACTGGAAATCACACAAATGTCTGTCAATATAGAATGAATAAATTATAGTAAGAATTGAAAAACTGCAGCCTATGGACAAAATGTGGCCTGTCACCTATTTTTGTATGGCCAATGACCTAAGAAAGGTTTTGCACTTTTAAATGATGTAAAAATAATAAAAATAAGAATAGCATTTTGCAACATGTAAGAATTATATGAAATTCAAATTTCAGTGTCTATAAAGTTTTACCAGAATATAGCCACACTCATTTGTTTACATGTTGTCTATGGTTGCTTTCATGCTACACTGGCAGAGTTGAGCAGTTGTGACAGAGAACATCTGGCACACAAAACCTAAAATATTTACTAGCTGGCTACAGGAATTATTCCTAGACTCCATAACAAGGACTCATCTCAGAGCCATAATGTTGATTAAAAACATGCCAGACACAGGACTTCCCTGGTGGTCCAGTGGGTAAGACTCTGAGCTCCCAATGCAGGGGGCCCGGGTTCATCCCCTGGTCAGGGAACTAGAGCCTGCATGCATGCTGCAACTAAGATTCACATGCTGCAGCTAAAGATCCTGCATGCTGCAACAAGATCCCGCACGCCACAACTAAGACCCGGCGCAGCATGCATAAATAAATATTTTTTTAAAAAAACATGCCAGACACATATCATTACACTGATTGCATTTAAATGAAGTTCAAGAATTCACAAAACTAATCTACAGTGCTAGAAGTCCAAATAATGGTCACTTCTAGGTGGAGTCAGAGCTGACCAGGATGGGGCACAAGGGAACATTCTGGCATCCTTGAAATGTTCTTTACCTTTTATTTTATTTATTTATTTAAATTAATTAATTAATTAATTAATTTTTGGCTGAGTTGGGTCTTTGTTGCTGCGCGCGGGCTTTCTCTAGTTGCGGAGGGCCGGGGCTACTCTTCGTTGCAGTGTGCGGGCTTCTCATTGCGGTGGCTTCTCTTTGTTGCGGAGCACGGGCTCTAGGTGCGTGGGCTTCAGTAGTTGTGGCACACGGGCTTAGTTGCTCTGTGGCATGTGGGATCTTCCCCGTGTTCCCTGCATTGGCAGGCGGATTCTTAACCGCTGCGCCACCAGGGAATTCCCGAAATGTTCTTTATCTTGATCTGTGTGTGGTATGTAAAAAAAAATCATTGCGGTATATAGTAATATTTGTGGACTCTATGCAAATTATTCCCCCCAAAATAAAGACTAAAGCTGAATTTGCATTTTTCATCTCTCTTCATTTCAATGTAAAACTCATTTTTCAAATTATTTGCTAGATGAAATTACTTAAGTTTCTCCCCCTCCAAATCTTGAAGGCAAATTGATACTTCAGACTGCACTGTCAAATTTAGCTAGCCACATATAGCTATTTAAATATAAATTTATTAAAATTAAACAAAATAAAAAATTTAGTTCTTCAGTCAAACTAGTCTCATTTCAGGTGCTCAATAGCCAAATGTGGCCAGGGCTATGGTATTGGACAGCACAGACATCAGACATGGAATCTTGTTCTGCAGAAATATCTATTGGACAGCACTGCTCCAAATGTTACACGAATGTTAACCTCATTTTACAGGTGAGGAAACTGAAGCTTAAAGATACCACTATTACACAGAGCTGCATCATGAGACAATCATACCCACTCTCACAATACTATGCTCACACATTTCTTTTCCCACATTCACTACTACAGGTGAACTCTCAATGTATCTTTCACTTAACATTTCTATAATTCCATGGAATCTATTCTAAATTCACAACCATGCAAAGAAAAAGCATTTTCTTACAAGTTATAAAATACTTAATCATAGACTGTCTGATTAATCCCATACATCATCCTTAAAGCTATAGTCACACCATCCCCAGACATTTAACACAATCCCAAATGGATCACATGCTTATCCACTAACATTCCTCACAGTCTCAAGCACAATCTGACACACATCACACTCCCCACAGTCTTCCCTTTCCCTGTACAGGACACTTGCACTTGCGCGGGCGCGCGCGCGCACACACACACACACATATACACACACACACACATACACACACACGACCATGAAGTAAGCATCACACCCCTGAACCCCTTTGAGCAGCAACCTGGTAGTCACCGTCACCTCGTCCGGGCCAGAGCTCTGTCTAAGAAATCTGGACCCTGCTTCCTAGACCTCTGCAGGTTTTTCAGCCCTGGACTACATTTCTCTGAAGGCATCACTGCAAGACTCAAGCTCTGGTAACCTCTTTGGGATTTTCTAGAACCTCTGGGAAGTCACTTGAGTAAAATGAAATAGGTCGGCTCACACCGCAGCAGCGTGAGATCCCGGGTTCAAGCAAGGGAGCCCCGAGGTGCGCCCGATTCCGGACCACAGGACGTGGCCACTGCCTCTGGATTCTGTTGGATCGGGCCGGGTTCATGTTTAAGACTACATTTCCCGGAGGCCACCGCGTCCCTGCGCCATTTCGTACACTTACTCCGTTACTCCTTGGCTTAAGGATCCAGTCTGTAGCGGTAGGTGAGTGCACTACCTCGCTGGGACCCGCACGCTGCCTTTGGGTTGGAGCATCCAGAAGGAAGTTCTTATAAGGTGCTGGGAATACCGGTGTGCCGGCTGGGGCTCGGTGCTGACAGGAATCGAGACGATCCTGGCTCTGGACTACATATCTCCAACTTCGTAGCACTCAGGTTAATTCCTTACGGAAGTCGGCCTTGCCAGTGCGGAGTGGCTGTGCCCTTCTCCGCTGGTCGTCGGCCGGTTCACTTCGGTTCCTAGCGGCGGAGGCGTGGTGCTATCAGCTGTGTTTCTCTGCGCCGCAGGTATGAGTGTGCACTTGGCGTCGCTCTCCGCCGGCAAAAGCGGCGCTGTGATTTTGGTTCCCGGCCAACGGGAGCAGGGAGATGTTATCATGAACGTTCCACAGTGCTGGGTGTGTGAGTGTGCGCGTGCTTTTGTGGCCGCGTGACGGGCTCACCTGCCGCCTTCTAACTTACTGGGCTGCTGTGCCCCTTTAGTGACTGTGTACTCTCTCGCCGTGAGACAGGGACAGAGTCTCTCCAGTTGAGAATCGCGCGGTTCCAGGTGCCGCAGTTCCAGAGAACGAGGCTATTCTGAAGATGCCCCTACAATGAGAGTTTATGCCCCAAGGAAGGCAGAAGACCACCCTAACAGGATGCCCCATTATACTTTGAGAGCCCTATGGGGAAAAACTGATCCCTCTCTCAGCCTGAAGTTGTTGTGGGAATTGGTCCTAAACTGTTTGGTCGGCTCTGGGAAAGGCTTGATATCCTTTGATTCTTTTTTCTCTGTTCTACTTTTTCCAACAGAAGCGTACAGAGGAAAGGAAAAAAATATTGCACAGCTAAAAGTCTGTTCTAAAATATGTTGCCATTTTCTTTCTTCTCTCAAGTTTCTTCTTTTCAAGATGCTGCTACCTCCTGTAACATCTTCCTAAGGAGAAACCTTAGGAGAAACCAGTGACTGTCCTTAGGCATTGCTATCCCTGTGAATCATGGCACTCCAGGGATGGTCTCACCAGTCTACTCTACTCACCAACCACACCTGCACCTCTCCTTTTCCACCTGATGACAAATCAGCCCTTTCTGGTCTAAGATTTTTGATGAAAGATAACTATACTTTCTGGAGGAAATGTGGACTTTTGTTTTAACTTTGTATGGAAATTTTCAAGCAGGGTAGAAAATAATACGACCCCAGTGTGTCCAACGCTCAGCCGTAATTTAACACATTTGCAAATATCCTTATACCTGTCCATCCCCCTTTTTCCTTTAGTATTTCAAAGTGTATTTTAATCACATGTATGCTTATGTAACCAAAAGGACATATTTTAAAATAATAACCATGATGCTATCTCAACTTTAAAAACTAAGTCATTCCATAATATCATATACCCAGTATATATTCAAACTTCCCCAATTCTTTGGAAGATAGATTTTTTTTACAATTGGTTTGTTCAAATCATGATTCAGATAGGTCCACACATTACATTTGGTTGTCAAATCTCTCTTTTTATTAAAAATTTTTTTTTTAATATTTTGGAGGACTGGCATGTGGGATCTTAGTTCCCCAACCAGGGATTGAACCCTGGCCCCCTGCACTGGAAGCGTGGAGTGTTAGTCACTGGACCGCCAGGGAAGTCCCTGTCAAATCTCTTAAGTTTCTTTAATCCATAACTCTTTTCTCTATTTTTTGTTTTTATTTTATTTTAATTGTTGCCATTGATTTGTAGAAAAACTAGGTTATTTGTTTATAGAACATTGTGCATTCTCCTTTTGGCTAATTTCTTCCTTGTGGTGTCATATAATTAGTTCCCCTATGCTACATATTTCTGTTAAGGGGTAGTTAGATCTAGAGCCTTGATCAGATTCAGATCATATTTTGCCTAAATCACATTTTCAGGCAAAAATAATTCATAGGTCATGTTGTGTCCTTCCTGTGACATCACATCCTGAGGTTTTTTAAAGTTTGGTGTCCCACTTCTGGTGATGCCATGTTGATTGGTGTTCAAGTGCTGTCCACTTAATTCTTCCTTTATAAAATGCCCTCTTCCTCTTTCACCTAAAGCATGCATTCTCAATGGCAGAAGGAGGGGTATTGCCCCCACGGGGGTGAAACTTGGTTCTTGGCAGGGAGGGGGACAAAACATATTAAATATTATAATGGTTTGTGGACACTACATAAACACACATACAGTATATCTGTGGTATTAAAATTTCATAGGTAAGTGGTGTCAGGAGACAAGTTGTCTTAAAAGGCTTTGGGAGAACTAATAATGAAAAAGAAGGGTAAGAAACACTGACGTAGAGGTTATAACATCCATTTATGATTGATGCTGAGGTCTATTATTTTATTAAGGGTTACATATAGTGATTTTTTAAAAAAATTCTCTTAATTCCTTCTGCATTTCTTAGCTGGAGTTCTATAAATAAGAACTTTTCTTCATCAACTATTTGGTTTTCCTAACTTAGCAAATTTCTGAGTGATAAGAGTGTCTTTTGTTATTCGTAATGAACCCCTTTTGATCACACCTGAATTTATGCTAATGAGGTGGCTTGGAGTGTGGCCCCTAGATAGCTTCAGGATGGAGCTGATCACCAGAAAGACCAAATGATTAGAGGGTTGGAACTTTCCAACCCACTCACTGACCTGACCTCCAGGAAAGGGGAGGGTGGGGCTGGAGGTTAAGCCCTATAAAAACTCTCGAACTAGATTTGATGAGCTTCTGGGTTAGTGAACACCTTGAGGTGCTTTGAAGGTGGCAATCCCAAAGAGAGCACTGGAAACTCCAAGCTCCCTCTCCGCCATACCTTGCCCTATGCATCTTTTCCATTTGGCTGCTCCTAAATTGTATCCATTATAATAAATTGGTAAACATAAGTGAAGTGCTTTCCTAAGTTCTGTGAGCCATCCTAGGAAAGTATAGAACCTTAGGAGAGGATTGTAGGAGCCCCCAATTTATAGCTGGTTGGTCAGAAGTACAGTGGCCTGGGATTTGCGATTGGCTTCTGAAGTCAAGAGCAGTCTTGTGGGCCTGAGCCTTTGAGCATGGGAGCGAAGCATCTCACTTAGAATGTGGGCCCTGGGGAAGCGCTGCTCCCCAGGGCTCCCTGGGTACTCCCCTATCCTAGAGATGTAAGATGCCCATGGAAACTGGCACCCTCTGGGGTCCTGTTCAGCATCATGGGGATTAAGGAAAAGTCTGGCCTGAATTCCCTCTGCTCTATCTGGATTCCACTGGATTTGTAAGAGGGCTGAGATTTCCCCAAACTTCCCTCAAAGAGGGGAAGTAAAGGTAGTTCCAAGGTGCTCATTTTGTGGGCTCTGAGGCAAGCTTGTTCTCAAGGCTTTGTTTTCCTTCTCCAGCCCTGCTCTCCTCTTAGGACTCTGCACATCTCCAGGAGAGGAACCCAGAAAGTTGATCAGTTCTGACAATTCTCAAAACCATGCCTCACGTAAGTTGCTGTTTCTTCTTTCCTCCCTGAAGTGCAATCATTTTGTTGGGTTATATGAACACCAGATATATTTATTCCCATATTTTCTGCCTTGCTTAGTCCTGTAAAGGAACTGCTCCTAAATTTCTCCCATTCCAGTGAGTGATCGTAGCAAAGAGCTTCATTCTTCTCTAAATGTTTTTCCCTGCACCAGATGGTATTCTGCCAGGAGCCCCGAGGAAGCAGAAATATCTCCCCTTAAGAGTAGTATTAGCACAGTGGTTTAGTGAGGTAGTTAAATGAGACACATGACAGACTTTGATCTCTACAAACCTAGGTTTTCCACTTGGAAGTGACAGCATTTCTGCTGGTTGTTCCCAGTCTCAGTGTGTGGTGAGATTTTTTTGTGAGGCCTTTGAAATTGGTTGGGGAACTGAGTCCTGAGAAGAAAGAGATCTTGCCACTTGTACAATTTCATGTTGCTGCTGTAACAAATTACTACAAACTTAGTGACTTAAACACAAACTTACTGTCATACTTCTGGAGGTTGGAATCTGAAATCAGTCTTATAGGGCTAAAATCAAGGTGTTGGTAGGTCTGTGTTCCTTCTGGAGGTTCCAGAGGAAAATGTATTTTCTTGCATTTCCAGCTGCTAGAGGCTGCTCACATTCCTTGACTCAAGGGTCCCCTCCATTTTCAGAGCCAGCAATCACATCATTCTGATCTCTGCTTTCATTATCACATCTCCTTCTTTGACTCTTCTGCCTCCCTCTATCACTTAAAATACCCTTGTGATCCCATTGGGCCCAACCAGAAAATCCAGGATAATCTCCCCAAGATTCTTAATTTAATCACATCTACAAAGTTCCATTTGCCATGTAAGGTAACATACTCACAGGTTCCAGGGATTAAGATATGGACATCTTTGCGGGGTCATTAGTCTACCTACCACATCCCTCTTGCCAAGAAACCAATGAGAGGCAAGGCTTACCCTGGAGTTGGCCAGAATGTGTCAGAGTGATGCCTGTGTGCACCTAGACTGACATCCATCAGCCTGCTGTAGCCTAGGAACACAGAAAGTAGGAGCAAATAAAATCTGCCAGATGTATACTCTTTTGAGAACTTTAGATTCCTAGAGCTAAAGACATTAAAGAACATTAAAGACATTAAAGAATTTGTTTTAAATACTCCCAAATAAGCAGATCATTACATCCATAAAATGAAAATACTGTATATCCATTATATTTGGTGACATAATATAGTGACTTAATGAACTTGAATCTTCCAAAAGATTCTAAGTTATATCCAAATTCTATGTTCCAGTCCAGAGATTTGTTAAAAAATTGTTTGGAAAGATTTCATCAATTTTGTTTATCCTTTTCTTTAAAGAGAGAAGATAATTTTGGAAAGAACCCATTAGTTGAGAATTTATTTATTATTTATTGAGAATTAGAAAGCTTAAAGTGCTGTGTGATTGCATACAATATTTCATTTAATTGGGAAACTGCAATCATCTGGCCTTTTGCATTGCCAGACCTTTCTGGATAATGGAATTGTCCTAGTATACATAGGAAGTTTTGTCTGTGGCAATAGCAGTGATCAAGGATCATGTTGACACTACAGTTCAGGCACCCAATTTCCTTCAATGTTACAGGTGTTCTGCCATGGCATATTGTTTATTATATCACCCCCTTCCTTCAATGCCCTCCTCCTTCTTATCTCATTTCACCTCAAAATCATCATCATATTTTCACAAATAATAAATGGATTTGTTGTTTCAGTGGTTGGTAACTTTCAGGGATGTGGCCATCAACTTCTCTCAGGAGGAATGGGAATGCCTTGACCCCATTCAGCGGGATTTGTACAGGGAGGTCATGGTGGAGAACTACAGCCACCTGATCTCACTGGGTAAGATCATTTTACACAGTTTTCAGAATTTGTCTCCCATACTTTCTGCCTCCTTCATTGTGAATTTCTGATTTCTATTCCCTAAGGAAAGGTTTGAGTTTTTTAAAAGTAGAAGTAGGGCTTCCCTGGTGGCGCAGTGGTTGGGAGTCTGCCCGCCAGTGCAGGGGACATGGGTTCGAGCCCTGGTCTGGGAAGATCCCATGTGCCGCGGAGCGGCTGGGCCCGTGAGCCACAACTACTGAGCCTGTGCGTCTGGAGCCTGTGCTCTGCAACAAGAGAGGCCCGCGCACCGCGATGAAGAGTGGCCCCCACTCGGCGCAACTAGAGAAAGCCCTCGCACAGAAACAAGGACCCAACACAGCCAATAAATAAATAAATAAATAAATAAATAAATTTAACATTAAAAAAAAAAAAAAAAAAAAGTAGAAGTAGACAGCCCCACTGTGTACCTTTTTATTTCTCACCCTTCGGACCTTCACATCTTCCTCCATCACTTCCTGTCAGTTTCTCTTCTTTGATGACCAGTGGACTGGATTTGAATCTGGGACGCTTCATCCCATGACCATGTCCCATTTCTTTTCTTTTAAGCTGGATGTTCGATCCCTAAGCCAGACGTGTTTTCCTTACTGGAGCGAGGGAAGGAGCCCTGGATGGTGGTGAGAGCCATGACAAGATGGAGCTCAGGTGAATAAGAGCTGGCCACACAGGATCAGCTATTGCTGATAATAATACAGCTGCTTTATGAAGTGACAACACTTTGCGATGTTTGTGTGAAGCTCCCTTCAAAGGCCTGTGGAAAGAAGACCTGAGACCTAGGGAGAGCAGGAAGGTGATATCGACATGAGTTCCCAAAGGAACTTCCTTTCCAACTCCCATTTACCGCTCTTCCTCCTACATTCACCCCACCCTTTTTAAAAATTTTATTTATTTATTTATTTATTTATTTATCACTTTTGGCTGCGTTGGGTGTTCGTTGCTGCACGCGGGCTTTCTCTAGTTGGCGGTGAGTGGGGGCTACTCTTCATTGCGGTGTGCAGGCTTCTCATTGCAATGGCTTCTCTTGTTGCAGAGCATGTGCTCTAGGCGCCCAGGCTTCCGTAGTTGTGGCGCCCTGGCTTAGTTGCTCTGCGGCATGTGGGATCTTCCCGGACCAGGGCTCGAACCCATGTCCCCTGCATTGGCAGGCGGATTCTTAACCACTGTGCCACCAGGGATGTCCCCCCCTTTTGCTTTAATGAGGAAACTACCTTTGGTTTCTTCCAAGACAGTCCTTTTTTCTATTTCTTGATTGAGTTTTTTCCCAGTTGTTCTTTTTTATTTAGCTAGGTATCTCCAACCAGCAAACGTTTGTTGAGAGCTTATTGTGTTCTTAGATTAGGATGGGCAGGGATGATCTCTCAGAGGAGGTAACGTTTGAACTGAGACCGGAAAGAAATTAGCTGTGTAAAAATAAGGCAAGTGTGTGTTCAGGCAGAGAGAACAGAAGTGCAAAGGCCCTGAGGAGAGGCTGAGCTTCCTTTATTTGAGGATCAGCAAGAAGGTCAGTGTGGCTAGAACAGAGTGAGTGAAAGTGGAAATTAGAGATGAGGTCAGAGAAATAGGCAGAGATCAGATCATATGAGGCCTTGTAGGCCATTTCAAGGAGTGAGGTTTTATCCTAGGTATGATAGGGAGCCCTTGGAGACTTTTGTGCAGATGAGTAGGGGATTATTGTTTAAAGATCACTCTGGGTGTTATGTGTAGGAAGACGGTAAGAATGGAAGCAGAAGACCAGTTAGAGGACTGGTTCAAGAGTCTATATTAGAGATAATAGTGGCTTGGAATGGGGTTTAATATGTGGAGGTGATGAGAATGGGTTATATTCTGGTTATATTTTGATGGTAGGATTAATAGGATTTGCTGAAGGATTGGAAATAGATAGAGGCATCAGAGTCTGGAAGCCTGCAGATGGAAGTCAAGAGTTACGCATTTGAGATGCCCATTAGATATCTCCATAGAGAAGTTAGACACACATTTGAAAGCCTGCAGGAGGGTAGTCAGGACTGAAGAGATAAATATAGGATTAATCTCTGTATGATGGGACGAGATGAGATTATGGAGGGATTGGTTTAGTTGGAAAGCAAGGTAAATAAAGTCCAAGGGCTAAACCATGGGGCATTCCAACATTTAGTTGGGAAGAGGAAAATGATCCAGCAAAGGAAATTGAGGAGCTTCCTGAATAACATGTGATCTAGGAAGTAATTGGGAATTCAGTGTACTGGAAGCCACGACAAACACAAGGAGAGAGTGGTTAACTGTGAAAGATACTGCTAAGAGCTCAAGTAAGATGAAGGCTAAGAACTGACTATTGGATTTGGCAAGATGAAGGATATTGGTGACCCTGACAAAGTAGGTTTGGAAATGAGAGGAACAAAAACCTGATTGTAGAGGATTAAAAAGAGAATGAAGAAGAAATAAGTCAACAGTAAAAACTACAGTGGGATAGTGAGTTAACTCACCAGGCAGTGTGGAAGGCCCATTTGAGAAGCTCTCAAAGGTACAAACAGAGTTTTTAAATGCTTTAGAAGTTTTAAATAACAGTATTATAATAGTGAGGAAAAAGAAGTATGATATAATAATGAGGAAAAAGAAGTTTGATTCAAGTTTGTATATGTAACTACATAAAAGTGCAGGGAAAAACCTGGAAGTAAATACAGCAAAATGTTAGTTATGAGGGGAGTAAAGGGGAATAAAAAGTATAGACAGGAAGTACAGACAACTCTTTTGAGAAGTTTTGCCAGGAAGGAGTACAATAAATGGATAGGAGCTGCAAAGTGAACCAAAGAATCAAAGGAGAGGTTGTTTTGTTTTGATTTCAAAGGAGAGTCTTTAAGATGGAGATAAATAATAGAGAGATGGTATAAGGGTAAATGAAATATGGGTGGTAGTGGTCAAAAGGATGATTGCTCGAAACTGAACTTTTAGAGGTGTTGTGATTATTGGTAACAACAAGGTCTATTATACCTACTTTGGGAGAGGGTAGGTGGAATGAAGTGAAGGAAAACAGTGTTTCAGGGGAAGCAGTGTGCTCAAGGTTTCAATCAGAGCAAGAAGGTGAAGAGAATAATCAGAAGGGAGGCTGAGGCTAGAGTACTTCTGGAAAGTATACTGTGAGTTCCAGAAGGTCTGTTGGTTAGCATGCAGTAGAACATTGGGTCATAACAGAGGATGTCCAGACCTGGATTGGGATGAGAGTCTTAGTGATGACCAAGGACCCAGGAAGCCAGGGCTTTTCAGAGGTAATTGGATACCCAGAGATGTCAAGCGTTACAGGATTGGTCCTGAGTGGTCTCTTTGGGGAAGGTGGGTGCCTATTTCTGTTACAAACTAAGAGTGATGGGACTATCACACTAAGAGTTTATAGAAATCAAGACCTCCCAGGAGAAACCAGCCTTAATAGCAGGATTTGGAGGTCTTACCAGCACCAAAAGCTATGGGGGCCTTTCTTTTAGGCTGCAGTGGAGTGGAGTGGTTGTCTTAATAGAAGAAAGAATTGTAGGTGCAGTGTTGCTAGAAGTCTGGGTTTGGGGAAGGCTTTTCAGGAATTGCAAAGGTCTGTGAAATTTCAGATGAGCCCTGAAAGGATGGAAAGCCAGTAGGGAGGCTGAGGGTAGAGGGAAGAGCATTCCTAGCAGAGGGAACAATGTACTAAAGGCTATAAGAGGATAGAGCCTGGAGTATATGAGATATTCAAAGAAGACCCTTGTAGTTGGAGCCTAGTAAGGGAGAGGTACCAGGTGTGAGTTTGGAGAAGCTGGCAGAAGCCAGGCCAGGCAGCACCTTCTAGGGGTTATGAAATGACCTGGTAGGCTGTGAGCAGCATTTGTTTTTTGTTTGTTTGTTTTTTAACATCTTTATTGAATATGAGCAGCATTTGTTTTTATTTTTTGGTTTGGTTTTGTTTCATAAATAAAATAACACAGAAGAGAAAATAAAATAAAATATCAGAATGCATCACATGTAAAAAAGATAATTTCATGACCTATTTGTCTTGTTTATGTTTGTGCATGTGTACTCACAATATAACATGCATAATAATATAACATGCATTTCTTATTGTGAGGTTGCAGTCAAAAGCAGTTTGAAAAATGCTACTAACAAGTTTGAATTTTATCCCAAAAGCATTTGCAAGCTTATGAAGAATCTTATATAGGACAGTGACATAATGTGATTTACACATTTAATATATTACTCTGACTGCCAGATGGAGATTAGAAGGAAGGGTCTCATGACGTTACTGAGTAGGTTATTGTCGTGGCTCAAATGAGAGTTGCTTTGGGCGTCATCGGAGTGTTGGCAGTGGTGTTGGGGATAAAGAAACAGATTCAAGAGCTATTTAGGAGATAGACTCAGTAGGACTCGAGGGAGTAAGAGTCAAAGGGGCTTTTCAATATGCCTTCTGCTTTTCAGACTCCATTTTGTTGTCTTCAGTCATCACCCCTTTTGCAGTTTTCCCAGTTATTCTTGCATTGATTTAATGACAATAAAAAAACTACTAATTTGAGTACCTTTTCATACATACTCCTCACCCTCAGCAAGGTTTTAAGACTTGGGTATTCTTATCTTCACTTTCTTTATCCCACTAGGTTGCCATTTAGCACCTTACCCTGTGTGGTCTCACAGTGCTTCCCACCCCAGAATCATTAGATTTATATTTCTTCCCATTTTTATTATCATGTTACTATAACATGGAGAGCAGTTTGGAATCTAAACTGGATTTATCTGGTCCCTTACACTGTTCCGTTAATCACCATATTCCAGTTGGTTTCTTTCCTACTGTCTTGTAAACCATATTGTGCTTCTCTGACAGAAAGTAGAAGCCAGATACTGTCATCCCAGTACATTTTGCTGACGAGTTGGTGTTAAATTGAGCCGTGTGGGGGTTTTTGTTTACAGTTTGCAGTTTCATTGTACTTTACAGTTTACAGTTTCATTGTACTTTTTAGCAAAAGCACGTTTTCCTCAGATTTCTGACTCTTATTTCTAAAAGACCGTTTGAACTTGAATTTACTGATATGTTTATTTTCTTTCCCACTACCATCCTCTATTGCACTCTACAGCCTATATGCAGTGTTGCCAGAGTGTGCCTGGGGCTCCAGTCACAGTGGATAGTGTTCTTCTTTATTTGAAAATTACACCCATCTCCCAACTTTGTTCAGAATAACATAAAATTTTCTTTAGTGTATAAAGTTGTCACTATTTCTAGAACATTATAGAACCTTATGCTTTTCTGGGAAATATGAGAACATTTGGCCTTGAGTAGAAGGTACTGGAAAGAAAGACCTGAAAAAATACATGAAGGGAAAAAGAAAACACTGTGTTTGCTTTCTATGTTCTGGGGAATAGCTAGAAAGATACATATTTTTCCTACACTTAAAGCTTGAGGAATAGGAGGATCAACATAAATAAAGAAAATGTAATTCTAGAATTGCAAAGATTGAAACAAGAATGAAGAAGAAGGTGCAGATATAGAGAATAAAGACATGGCATGGACCCAATTAGAGTTTTCAGTGATAGTCTTTCTGAGCAGCTGGCATTTAAGTTAGTACGTTTTAGACGAAAAGGAACTGGCCTTGCAGAGAGCATTCGTGGCAGATGGAACAGCATGTGAGGGAGTCTAAAATGCTTAAGAATTTGATAAGAGGCTATTACAGTGAGAGATGGGTGGCTTGGCCTAATGTGGTTGTAGTGGATGTGGTCAGATATTTAATAACTTTTGACAGGAGAGGTAATAGGATTTGTTGATAGATTGGCTATCCACCCAGGCATTTGTTTATTTCCAGGGGTGTTTTTGTGGTAATTTTATAAGCTTCCTTGGTGATTCTAATCCACTCCAAAGTTTGAGAACCACTGACTTAATCTGTTTTCTTAATTAATTTCCCCCCTATTAATTCCCCTCATTCTATGTTCTCTCCTTGTGCCTTTTTTTAAATTGCACAAAATTTTTAGCAAAGTTTAAGCCATTCTGTTCTTATGAGAATTATCATTTTATCTACCATTTTTACCTTAGAAGGTTCATTTTTTCTTACAAACAAAAACAGCAGGAATTTGCTTTCTTGTTATTTTACAGACTTGGAATACAGCTGTGAGACCAAAAAGTCATGTCCAGAAAAGGGAACTTATGAAATGGAATCACTGCAATGGGAGAATATGAGGAAACCTATCAGCCATAACCTTGAGTGCAATGATCTTGGAGAAAATACAGAGTGCAAAGGCAAGTTTGAGGATCAACAGAGAAGTCAGGAAAGACCATACATGCACATGAAAATTACCTGTAAAGAAGAGGCCACTCAAAGCCATTCCATGTCCCCTATTCTTCATCAGATAAATCCTACCAAGGAAAAATTGTACAAATGTAAGGAATGTAAACAAGCTTTCAGCTACTTGTCATGCCTTATTCAACATGAGAAAAGTCATAATAAAGAAAAACACTCTGACGTTAAGAAATGTAGGAAGATCTCCAGCAAAAAGCCAACCTATATTCAACATCAGAGGATTCAGAATGGTGAGAAACCTTATGAGTGTATGGAATGTGGAAAGGCCTTTGGTCGTAGTTCTGATCTGATTCAACATCAGAAAATTCATACTAATGAAAAACCTTATCACTGTAAAGCATGTGGGAAGGCCTTTATTCGTGGTTCACAACTCACTGAACATCAGAGAGTTCATACAGGAGAGAAACCATATGAATGTAAGAAATGTGGAAAAGCCTTTAGTTATTGTTCACAATATACACTCCATCAGAGAATTCATAGTGGTGAAAAACCTTATGAATGTAAGGAATGTGGGAAGGCCTTTATTCTTGGCTCTCAGCTTACTTACCATCAGAGAATTCATAGTGGTGAGAAACCCTATGAGTGTAAGGAATGTGGAAAGGCTTTTATTCTTGGTTCACACCTTACTTATCATCAAAGAGTTCATACTGGTGAAAAGCCTTACAGATGTAAAGAATGTGGGAAGGCCTTTTTATGTGCCTCCCAACTTAATGAACATCAGAGAATTCACACAGGTGAGAAACCATATGAATGTAAAGAATGTGGAAAGGCCTTTTCTCGTGGCTCACAACTTACTTATCATCTGAGAGTTCATACAGGTGAGAGACCCTATAAATGCAAAGAATGTGGGAAAGCCTTTATTTCTAATTCTAATCTTACTCAACATCAGAGAATTCATACAGGTGAGAAACCTTACAAATGTAAGGAATGTGGAAAGGCCTTTATTTGTGGCAAACAACTTAGTGAACATCAGAGAATTCATACAGGTGAGAAACCCTTTGAATGTAAGGAATGTGGAAAGACCTTTATTCGTGGTGCATATCTTACTCAACATGAGAAAATTCATGGTGAGAAGCATTATGAATGTAAGGAATGTGGGAAGACCTTTTTTCGTACCACACAACTTACCTATCATCAGAGAATTCATACAGGTGAAAAACCCTACAAATGTAAGGAATGTGACAAAGCTTTTATTTATGGCTCACAACTTAGTGAACACCAGAGAATTCATAGAGGTGAAAAACCCTATGAATGTAAGCAATGTGGGAAGGCCTTTATTCGTGGCTCACACCTTACTGAACATCTAAGAACTCATAATGGTGAGAAACCCTATGAATGTAAGGAATGTGGGAAGGCCTTTAGTCGTGGCTCAGAACTTACTCTACATCAAAGGATCCATACTGGTGAGCAACCCTATGCATGCATCCAGTGTGGTAAAGACTTTAGACGTCATTCACAACTTATTCAACATACGAGGCTTCATAATTGAGAAAGCTTTATATATGATTTAATATAAGAAAGCCTTCACCCATCTTCAGCAGCTCTGGAATATTAGAGAACTCATATTATGTTTGTAATGAATATAGGACATCCTTTAGATTGTGTTCAAAATCAACTCATTTTTAGAAAGCTTATATTAACTTCATGAATGCAGAAATAAATGACTTCTGGAACCCATTAAACATTTTTAAAAATCTCTATAACCCTGGAATGTAATGCTGAATTATATCCTTTATTGAGCACCATCTCTATTTTAATATTTCCTAACTGTGAAATTGGATAGGTTACTTAACTTCTCTGTGCCTCCATTTCTTTATGTGTAAAATACTATAATGGTATAATAATGATCAAATTGTAAGTGATTAAACACATGTAACTCCCTTTGGACAGTATCTGATACTCAGTGTTATTATCATTATTATTATTATCATCATCATTATTAATGCTATTGGAGAAGTCAAATGGTGGAATATTTTATAAGTACCATAGAAAGATGTAAACATTCTACTACCATCTATCCCCTTTTGAACCCAAATAATTTATTCTATGACAAGAGCTTTAGAACATAATAAGGGTATGAAGGCCTCTATTTTAGAGCTCATAAATTTTGCTGCACCAGAAAATTCATACTGGAAAGAAACTCTATGGAAGAAATTTCTTTACGGTTGTAGAGCTTTTTTATAAAATCAAGGAGAGGTGATTTTTCTACAACAAATTACAAAAGCAGAAGTCATTATTCCACATTTTCTAATTACTACTTTAAGGATAAAAGAATTTACCAACAAAATGATAGCCAAGTTAACACCATTAAAAAAAACCCTATAAAATATTGTCTTAAATGAGAAATCAAAGCAAAATTTACCAACTACAGTTTTTCCTCATTATCTGAACCTAATCTATTCCTGATAACATGTTGAACAGTAAATTTTCAGATGCCCAAACTTCAGAGCCTACCTACATCCCATTACTTCAAATGAGAAAAATAGTATTTCCAACCCATTCAAGTACCCTAACCAATTTTCCCAAACATAATTTAAATTCAAGTTAAACCACTTACATGACTTCTCTCAGGGATTTCTGAATAATATAAAACATTTAAAACCCAGTTAACAAGTAATTAATTAGCAGATGTGTTTGTGCATGCAATTATTTTGAACATTATGAAGTATGAATTATGTTTTTCTTCTACACTTCAAGGAACAGATACTATGACGATATATAATGAAGTGTATTAGTACATAATGCAAATAAATAACAATTAGTAAAATAAAAGAAAATAATAATAAAAGTAAAATAAAAGACATTGATAGAAGAATTGATACAAAATTTCCCAAGACAATACTTTTCCATATGTGAGGCACTCTGCTGTTTTCTATTACATAGTCTGTAATGAACACTGCAGCCCACTTAGCTGTCTTCACAACTTAATATTGTTCATTATCCCCACTCTAAAAAACACTGGTTTTACATATATTTACAAAATTATAATCTAAATGTTAATCCACCATTTTTAAAACAACAACAAAAAAGTGTGATTGAGAACCATTAGAACACTCTGAATCATTAGTGTAACCATGGTGACGCCAATGCAGTCATGCATTCTCCACTCAGATTAGACAAACTATGCCATCATTGGTCAGTTGTTTACAATTCAGGGACTACCATTATTGCCCAACTATATTTAAAGAAACTGTAAATAATGGAATGTAAGTAGAATGTTATGTGCTACAATGATAATAAGTTATTGATAATACCTCTGACAAGTAATATATATGCATGTTAGCAGCCTTTTGCAGAAAATACCCAGAACCAGATTTTCCTAAGATACATTCAAGAAATCATAATCTCCAAAATACCTTTGGAGAAGAAGTGTTCTGCCTCATTGCATATAAGGCCATGCATAACCAAATTTTCTTATTGGCTTAATGAATTCCACTTTGAACAAGCCAAATTAAAAAATTGTAAGAAGTCCCGCAATAAAGAAAATATTACCTTTGTTTAACCCATTGTTTCCCAGTCCTGACCATGAATCCCTTCTATTCCATAATACTTAATATTTTGTGTTGTGAACACACTTCGAGAAATCTGTTCTTGACCAAAAGGAATAATTATAAGAGGAAAGTTAAGGCATAATTGCAGTTATTTAAATTTAGTGGGTGGCATAATGCTTTTCTGTTCTACAATCAGTCACTAAACTATACAGGGACAATCCTTCTAGCTTAAATTTTCACAATCGTTTCCCTACTCTGTCATCTAGATCAATTTAGTAAGGTTTTTATTCTTGATGCTATTGTTACAAGATTGTTTAACAGGAGAAACTTGAATGAATGCTAATTATCTCAGCACTGTTATGTTTATTTCATAAATCAAATTTTAAAACTTAGGGTTTACCTTTTAAGGTAGTGGGAGGGGATAGGAATGTACACTAATCAAAGGATTATTAAAGACAAACGGAAGTCGTGGCTGCAATACTGGTTTAGTTGCTACTTTAAGATATATTGATACCATCATAACTGTTCAAAATTAAGCTTTATTTCCCTTACATGCATATAATTCTTTTCAAAAGTCATTACATTCCTCTTACAACATTCCATATTAAAGTTTATGCCATACCAAAGAAATAGTGCAAAAAATTAAAAAATAAATCACCTTCACTATCTCCCAACCATCTACTGTTAAAACTTTGGTTTTTACTTTTTGTTGTTTCTGTTGTTTCCTTCTGTTTTCAAATATGGTCCACATCTGAATGTAATAAGAGTATGTTTTAATGGGATAAGTACCCATTTATCTGTAACTTGCTTTATTTTGTTTAAACTTTTTAAAATATATATATTTATTTATTTATTTATTTATTTATTTGGTTGCACCAGGTCTTAGTTGCAGCAGGCGGGCTCCTTAGTTGCGGCTCACTGGCTCCTTAGTTGCGGCACGTGGGCTCGTTAGTTGTGGCATGCAAACTCTTAGTTGCAGCATGCATGCGGGATCTAGTTCCCTGACCAGGGATCGAACCCGGGCCCCCTGCATTAGGACCACAGAGTCTTATCCACTGCACCACCAGGGAAGTCCCTCTTTAAACTTTTTATTGTAGAAAATTTCAAATGTATACAAAAATAGAATAGTAAAATGAACAGCCATGAACTTACCACATATTTTTAATAATCACCCATATTTTGCCTTTCTTGTTTCATCTTCCAAATATTTTTGGCTAGGATATTTTAAAGCCAAGCCAGTATATTATGTCATTTGCCCTCTACATATTTCAGTGTGTATCTTGAACAGCTAGCTGACTTGTTTTACAAATTCTATTAATTATAGTTGGTTTGAGTAGGATTTAAATGAGGTGTTCACATTGTATTTGGTTGGTATGTCTCTTGTGCACCTTGCTTTTCTTATTAAAAATGCCTACAATAAAACAGGAACATTGTAACAGCAATGCCATGGTATATCCTACCCATTCCCCGCCAAGCTGGGTATTCAGGTTATTTCTTTCTTTTTCTTTTTTGTTTGTTTGTTTGCAGTGTACAACCAGGAGATTTTAAAATTCATGGTCATTTGTGGGTTTTTTTGTTTGTTTTTTGTTTTATGGTGTGTGTGTGTGTGTGTGTGTGTGTGTGTTTTATTGGAGTATAGTTGCTTTACACTGCTGTGTCAGTTTCTGCTATACAGCAAAGTGAATCAGCCATGCATATACATACATCCCCTCTTTTTTGGATTTCCTTCCCATTTCTAGGTCACCACAGAGCACCGAGTAGTATTCCCTGTGCTATACAGTAGGTTCTCATTAGTTATCTATTTTATACATAGTAGTGTATATATATATCAATCCCAATCTCCCAATTCATCCCACCTGCCCTTCCCCCTTGGTATCCATACATTTGTTCTCTACGTCTGTGTCTCTATTTCTGCTTTGCTAATAAGATCATCTTTACCATTTTTCTAGATTCCACATATATGCATTAATATACCATATTTGTTTTTCTGACTTAACTTCACTCAGTATGACAGTCTCTAGGTCCATTCCCATCTCTGCAAATGACACAATTTTGTTCTTTTTTATGGCTGAGTAATATTCCATTGTATATATGTACCACATCTTCTTTATCCATTCCTTTCAGGTTATTTCTTTGTTGCTGCAAACCAGTGCAATACATATCCTTATATGCTTATTTTTGCATGTTGGTTTTTTATTTCCATAGAATATATTCCTACAGATTAGACTGCTAAATCAAATTATGTGTACTTTTTTTATATTAACAGATTATGCCAAATTTTGAAAAAGTAAATTTACATTCTCATCATTAATGTATGAGAGTATTCATTCCCCATAACATCAGCAGGGGCAAAAAATATGGAATTCCTTTGGAGTCATGATGGAATAACAGGTTCGGACAGGACCTGATCCCTGACAGAGAGAAACAAATGAAGTGAGCAACATGATCACACCAACTTTCCACCTAGAGTCACATTCTGGATAATGAGAAAGGCGGCCCCAAATAGAGAGAGCATCCTGCTGTTACTGTGTTGAGAAGATGAGGACCATGAGACTGACATGCCTGCAAGTTGCAGGGTAGTTATGTTGAGGAGGGAGCTATGCAGAGAAGAGTTTCAGAAATGTACAAAAGAGTACTTTTTAATCTTTCCTAAAAGAAGTAGGGTGTGATCCTACAAGACCGGGCAAAGAGTAATTAAGGAGCTGCTAGTTGGAAAATGCCCAGAGCTGATACAGAGCAAAGATATGTTCTAATTCTGACCCTGATGGGATGGTCACCCATACTATTTATTAGGTAGCCCAGAAGAGTTATGTAATAGGAGTAGAGCTAAACTATCTGTAAAGCAAACACTTCAGACCTATCCTAAACTGCTTTTTAAAAGCTTCAAAAGAATCAAGCCAACTTGCAAGTAATGTAACTGCCTGCAGAGCAAAGCTCAACACTTTAAAAGAATAACAATAACCACCATTTAACAATGTAAATTTCACAATGTCCAGTATCTATATGATGAAGTAGAAAAATGTGACAAAAGACCAGGAAAAATCAACCAGTTGGCCCAGACTGAAATGGCAGGGAAAATGGTATTAGTATAACATTATTAAAGAAGCTGTTATACTCGATATACCAAAGACTTTTTAAACCATAAACATAATGAGAACAGAAATGGAAGATATATAAGAGAACAAGATGGAACTTCTAGAAAAGAAAACTATCCAAGAAGAAAATTTTATTGGAGATTAAACACAATAGAAGAAAAAAATCAGTGAACTTAAAAACATGCCAGGAAAAATGAAGCACAGAGAGAAAAAGACTGAAAGAAGAGATCCCCAGTGACCTTTGGGAAAATATAAGGAAGTTTAAGATACATATAAATGGAATGTCAGCAATATGGTGGAACAGAATGTCCTGGACCCTCTTTTCCCCAACAAACCCACTGATTCTGCAATTCATGGAAAAATTCTCTTTGTGAGAAATCTAGAAACTAATTGACAGGCTTCTGCACACCAAGAAAATGCAAAATCCGACTGACCAAAACTTGTAGGGGGGTATGGGACACCATCCCGCCAAAGTCTCAGTCCCTGGTGCAATACCAAATGATCAGTGAGAAACCCCCGAGCAACCAGCCTCACACAGGGGAGGAAAGCAGATAGTTCATACATCCTGCACTCTAGGGAGCTCCCCAAAATACTGGCTACTGTCTTGCCAGTCATGGAGCTCCAACAGGTCCAGCAAAGTCTAGTCACCGAGTGGAAAATGGAGATGGTGGCTTTGGCTGGTAGACACCATAGATCCTTGCCTCTGTTCAGCAAAGTGAGCAGATGAGAAATCCCGGCCCTCAACTTCACTGTGGGGAAGGAAAGAGTTGATCCACGTGTTCAATACTCCAACTTTGCTGGGGCTACCCAAAGAACTGGCATCTTACATAACAGTCTTAGAGGTCTGACAGGTATGACACAATTATCCAACTGGGGGAAAACAGACAATGGTTTGGTTTGGTAGACATCATAACTCCCCATCCTCAGCTCAAGAAGAGTGAGTGGGCAAAAATCACAGTTGTCTACTTCTTCTTTGGCAGGGAAAGAGTATGGAGAGCCTCCCCCAGAATATCTAGACAGGCTGATTGATAGGGGTCTTCTTTTCCAAAGAAGACATAAAAATGGCCACAGGCACATGAAAAGATGTTCAACATCATTAATTATTAGGGAAATGCAAATCAAAACTATAATGAAAGTTTATCTTGCACCTGTTATAATGGTTATTATCAAAAACACAAAAAGTAACAAGTGTTGGAAAGGATGTGAAGAAAACGGAACTCTTGCACACTGCTGGTGGGATTGTAAATTGGTGCAGCTGCTATGGGAAACAGTATAGAGGTTCCTCAAAAAATTAAGAATAGAACTGTCATATGATACAGCTATTCCACTTCTGGGTATTTATCTGAAGGATACAAAAGCATTAACTTGAAAATATATGTGCATGCTATGTTTACTGCAGCATTATATACAAGTCAAGATATAGAAATTACCTGTCTCCGTTGATGGATGAATGAATAAAGAAGATATGGGGTATATATATTTATAGGAATACTACTCAGTCATAGAAAAGAATGAAATTTTGCCATTTCTGACAACATGGATAGACCTCGGTGGCTATTGTGCTAAGTGAAATAAGTCAGAAGGAAAAAGACAAATGCCGTATAATTGTTACTCATATGTGGAAACTCAAAAACAAAAAGCAAACAAAAAATGAACAAAACAAAATAAAAACAAAGTCACAGATACAGAGGATAGATTGGTAATTACCAGAGGAGAAGTGGGCTGGAGGGTTGGCCAACGGGTGAAGGAAGTCAATTGTACGGCGATGGATTGCAACTACATTTTTGGAAGTGATCACTTTTTAGTGAATGGAGATGTTGAATTACAATGTATACCTGAAACTTATATAATAATTTTTAAAAAGAAGATGAGGAGAGAGAACAGGGCAGAAAGAGTATTTCAAGAAATAATGTTTGAAAATTCCCAAATTCAGTGAAAAACAAATCTACACATTCATTAAAGAGATCCACATTCAGAGACACCATAAATTGTCAAAAGCTAAGACATAAAGAGAGAATCATGAAAGCAGCAAGGAAGAAGAAATTCAACATGTACAAGGGGTCCTCAGCAAGACTAACAGCTGTTTTCTTATCACAAATAATAACTGCCAGAAGGCAGTGTGATGATATATTAAAAGTGCTGAAGGAAAAATACTGCCAACCAAGAATTCTATATCCAGTGAAAGGTAACTACATAGGCAAATATAAAAGACAATATAAATGTACATTTTGTTTGTAACTCTTTTTTTCTCCTATTTCATGTAGAATACAACTGCATAAAGCAAGAGTTACAAATACATTTTTGATCAGCATGCTATGTATAAAGATGTAATTTGTATAACAATAACAGCACAAGAGAGAAAGAAGAAAATGGAACTGTAGAGAAGCAAGTTTTTAGATACAATTGTAATTAAATTGCCATTAATTTGAAACAGACCATTATAAATAAAGATATTTATTGCAATCCCCACAAAAAATAGCTGAATAAAAAGTACTAAAAAACGACAATGGAATTATAATGACACGATAGAAAAATGTCTAACACAAAGGAAGGCTGTAATGGAGGAACAGAGGGAAAAAAAGATGTAAGACATAGAAAACAGATAAAAAAAATGGAAGTTCTTTCTCATGAGTATAGTAAAAGTAAATAGATTAAGCACTCCAATTAAAGGTAGAGGTTAGCAGAGAATTTGAAAATATGATTCAACTATACGCTGAATACAAGAGACATTTAAGATTCAAAGATAAAATTTCAGAACTGAAGGACAGAAAAAAAGATATACCATGCAAACAGCAGAAAAACAAAACTGGAGTGGCTATACTACTACCAGATAAAACAGACATTAAGACAAAATTATCAGAGACAAAGAGGTACATTCTATAATCAAAAAGCGTCAATCCAATCAAGAAAACGTACAATTAGAAGCATATATGCAGGGACTGTCCTGGTGGTCCAGTAGTAAAGAATCCACCTTCCAATGAAGGGGATGTGAGTTCGATCCCTGGTCAGGGAACTAAGATCCCACATACCATGGGGCAACGGGGCAACTAAGCCCACACGCCACAACTACTAAGCTCGCGCACCTCAACTGGAGAGGCTGCGTGCCACAAAGTACAGAGTCCCTGGGCTCTGGAACCCACGTGCCATAGCTACAGAGCCCATGTGCCCTGGAGCCTGTGCTCCACAACTAGAAAGAAGTCCACGTGCCACAACGAAGAGCTCCCATGCCTCAACGAAGATCCTGTGTGCTGCAACTAAGACCTGACACAGCCATAAACAAAACAAAACAAAACAAAACAAAAACATATATGCACGTAACCCAGCAACCCAAGTGTCCAGCACTAGATGAATGAATAAACAAAATGTGGCAGATACATAGAATGTAATATTATTCCAACTTTAAAAAGAAGGAAATTCTGACACCTGCAACAATATGGATAAACTTAAAGACAAAATGTCAAAATATATGAAGCAAAAACTGACAATTAAAGGGAGAAATAGATAATTCAACAATAATACTTGGGGGTATCAACAGTTCACTTTCAATAATGGATAGAACAACTGGGCAGAAGACCATCAAGGAAACAGAGGATTTAAACAACATAACCAACTAGACTTAACAGACATATATAGAAAACTCCAACCAATAAGAGCAAAATACACATTTTCCTCAAGTATATATGCAATTTTTGCTAGGATAAACCATATTTTAGGCTAGAAAACAAGTCTCAATAAATTTAAAAGGATTTAAATCATACAAAGAATGTTCTCCAGTCATAATGGAATTTAAGTTAGAAATGAATAACAGAAGGAAATGTGGGGAATTGACAAATATGTGGAAATTAAACAATAGTCTTAAACAACCAATGGGTCAAAGAAGAAATAAAAAGAAAAATGAGAAAATACTTTGAAATAAGTGAAAATGTAAACCCAACACAACAAAATTGGGAAGCAGCTAAAGCACCATAAAGAAGGAAACTTACAGCTGGTAAATGCTCATGTAAAAAAAGAATAAAAACCATATGATCCAGCAATTTCACTTTTTTAAAAAAAATGTGGTTTTATCTTTAATTAAGTACAAAGACTTTTCCAATCATGTCACCTAGAGATCATTTTATCCACTGCTCTGTTTGGCCGCCAGTCTCTTGTCTCTCTCCTCAGCAGTGATAAGGAGGATACCCTTTCCACGGGGAAGAGAGATCCATGGTTTGTTGCCTTTGCCAATAATGAAGACGTTGCAGAGACGGGTGGCAAAGCTGTTGCCATTGGCATCTTTCACATGAATTACATCAAAAGAACCAGGATGTCTCTCTTGGTTAGTGATCACACCAATTCTTCCCAGGTTAGCACCTCCAGTCACCATGCACAGGTTACCAGTGTCAAATCTGATGAAGTCAGTAATCTTGCCAGTCTCCAAATCAATTTGAATGGTGTCATTCACCTTGATGAGGGGATCAGTGTAGCAGATGGTGTGAGTATCATGGGTCACCAGATGAGGGATTACTTTTGTCCCCACAAAGGTCTTTCTCACTTTGCACAACTTATACTTGGCCTCATTAGGTGTAATACGATGAACAGCAAAGCGACCCTTGGTGTCATAGATCAGATGAAAATTCTCTCCAGTCTTGTCAATGCTGATGACATCCATAAAATCAGCGGGGTAGGTTATATCAGTGTGGACTTTGCCATCAATCTTAATAAAACGCTGCATACAGATCTTCTTTACTTCATCTCCTGTTAGGGCATACTTAAGTCTGTTCCTTAGGAAAATGATTAGGGGGAGACATTCCCTCAGCTTGTGGGGACTGGTAGATGGATGAGGAGCAAACACACCAGTCAGTTTATCCAGCATCCAATGCTTTGGAGCTGATACGCGCTTCAGGTGCTTCTTGGGACCATGGTTCATGGCTACGCTAGGCACGAAAAGAGCCAGCAATTTCACTTCTGAGTGAAATTATAAGCGATGGTTAGGCCATTTATTTATTTATTTATTTAGGAAATGTAGTTTTCAATGAAGAACACTTTTTCTAAAATTTATTTTATTATTATTTTTTTGGCTGCATTGCATCTTCGTTGCTGTGTGCAGCCTTCCTCTGGTTGCGGCGAGCGGGGCCTACTCTTTGTTGTGGTGCACAGGCTTCTCATTGTGGTGGCTTCTCTTGTTGCAGAGCACAGGCTCTAGGTGCGTGGGCTTCAGAAGTTGTGGCACACGGGCTCAGTAGTTGTGGCTTGTGGGCTCTAAAGCACAGGCTCAGTAGTTGTGGTGCACGGGCTTAGCTGCTCCGCAGCATGTGGGATCTTCCCGGACCAGGGCTCGAACCCGTGTACCCTGCATTGGCAGGCAGATTCTTAACCACTGCGCCACCAGGGAAGTCCCAAACTTGAGAAGTTTTTAAACCCTCTTTCTTCAAATATATTTTCAGCTCTGCTTTTTCTCCTCTCCTTCTGGGATTCTGATACGAATGTTAGATCTTTCATTGTTGTCCCTAAGGTCTAAGAGCTTCCACTTTTTTTTTTCAATCTATTTTCTCTCTATTGTTCAGAATGGATAATTTCTTTTTATGTATCTTCAAGTTAATTGATTACTTTCTTTGTCATCTCCATTCTGCTACTGTGCCCATCCCAGTGATTTTTAAAATTTAGTTATTGTATTTTTCAGTTCTAATATTTATATTTGGTTCTTTCTTGTCTTTTCTTTCCTGATATTCCCTCTCAATCTTTCTCTCTCATTTGATTCGAGTGTTTTCAAATGCTTGTTGCATTTTTAAGACAGCAGCTTTAACTCATTATCAGATAATTACATCTGTTTGTTCCCACTCACATTTAGATTTTCCTGGTTCTCGGTATAAGAAGAATTTTTTAATTGTTTCCTTGACATTTGAAGTATTAGGTTATGAGACTCTGGTTCCTATTTATGTGTGTTTAATTTTTTAATTAAAACTGTCAAAATGTTTTCCAAAGTGTTGTATTATTTAAATTCCCATTAGCAATGTATGAGATTCAGTTTTTCCTCATCCTTTGCAACATGTGGTATATTCAGCTTTTTAAATGCTAACTATTCTAATAGGTGGCATAATATTTACTTATCTGTTTTAATTTGCATTTCTCTAATGACTAATGACGTTGAATATCTTTAGATGCCTTTATTTGACATCTGTAAATGTTCTTTGGTTATATATTTGTTCAAATCTTTTGCTCATTTTTAAATTGGAGTATATTATTGGGTTTTGAAAATTCTTTTCATATTAAAATCCTTTATCAAGTATGACTGGAAAATATTTTTCCCAGTTGGTGGCTAACCTTTTCATTTTCTTAAGTGTCTGTTGAAGAACAGAAATTTTCAATTTTCATGAATTATTATCAAATTGTTCTTTAAATTTCAGTATAATGCCCAAGAAATTTTGGCCTAACCCAAAGTTCTATAAGTTTTATGGTTTTAGGTTTTACATTTTATATCTATGATAAATTTTAGTTATTTTTAATATGGTGTGAGGTATAAACCAAAGCTTTTTTTTGCATATGCATATTAATTTCTTCTAGCACTAATTGTTGAAAAGACCTTTATCCATTAAGCCACCTTTGCACCTTTGCCACAAATCAGTTGTCCATATACATGTTTGAGTCTATTTCTGAACTCTTTTCTGTTCCATTGACCTATTTGTCTATCTTGATTACAATAACACACAATCTTGATTAGTTTAGCTTTATAATAAGTCTCAAAGCCAGGTAGTCCATGTCCTTCAACTTTGTTATTATTTTTCGAAGTTGTTTTGCCTGTTTCATGTCCTTTGCATGTCCATGTGTATTTTAGAATCAGTTTCCACACAAAAAAAAAAAAAAAAAAAAGCTAAAAGCTTCCTGATATTCTGGTTGGAATTTCATTTCATCTACAAGTCAATTTGGAAACAACTGACACCTTAATAGTATGAAGTCTTCCAATCTCTGAACATAGTCTCTCTCTCCCCCCGCTTATTTAGGTCTTCTTTAAGTTCTCTCAGCAGTGTTCTTTAATTTTCATGGTATATACCTTGCACTTTTTCTAGATTTGTCACTAAGTATCTAAGGCTCTTGAAGGTGTTCTAAGTGCCATTTTTAAAATTCAAGTTTCAGATTGTTCATTGCTAGTACATAGAAAATAATTTACGTATACTAATCCTTATCCTGCAACCTCACTGAACTCACTTATTAGTTCTAGTAGCTTTTTTTGTAGATGCCATCAGAGTTTTTTCATATAGACATTCACATTTGTTAATGTAGTTTTATTTCTTCCCTTTCAATCTGGATACTTCCCCCCTCCCCCTGCACTGGCCAGAGCCTCTAATACAATGCGTAGTATAAGTGTTGAGACCAGACATCTTTCTGTTGTTCCTGGTAGTAGGACTTTCACCATTAAGTATGATGTTAGCTGTTGGCTTTTCAGATACTCTTTATTGCTCGAGGAAATTCCTTCTTTTCCTCTTAGCTGAGTTCTCCTCATTAATGGATGTTGGATGCCTTTTTTATTGGATACCAGACATAAATTTTGTCCTGTTAGGTGCTGCATATTTTTGTATACCTATATTTTTTATCTTTGTTTGTGATGCTGTTATTTGATCCTTTTGAGGTACACTTTTAAGCTTTGTCAGGTGGCCTCAGAGTAGGGCTTAGTCTATGGCAAAATTTCCCCACAACTGAAGTAAAATCCTCTGAGTACTCTACTTGATCCTATGTGAAGTCTCAGGTTTTCCACTTTGGCTGTTGAGAGCAGGAATTATTCCCAGACCTCTATGAGCTCTGTGTAAGTTCCCTCCAATTCTTTCAGGTGGTAATTTTTCCCTGGCTTAAGGTAGTTTTTTCACATAAATGTATTGATGAGTACTTAAGGGAAATTCTCTGCAGATCTCTGGAAATCTTTGTGTAATTCTCACCTTTTTGATGTTCTGCCCTGTAAATTCCGATGACATTGGCTTCATTGGACTCCTCATCCCATTTCAACACTAAGAGATCACTGGGCTCCACCTTGGTTACCCCTCCCAGCTATAAACTGTGCAATCATAGGGGTCATCTCATTTCTTCTCTCAGGGATCATCATCCTTCATTGGAATTGAACATTTAAAAATGTTCAATGTCTTGAAAACCATTGTTTCACCTATCTTGTTCACCTTTTTAGTTATTTCAGCTGTACAAGTAAATCTGGCCAATTTTTCCATCTTGGTCAGAAGCAGTCAACTGTTCAGTCTTTTAATGGTGACTGTTGATTAACAGGATTAATAAAATTAATGCAAACACATCACACTTCTCCTTTCTGGTTAAATTTAAAATGTTTTGTTTAGGAACCATACTGTACTCTGTGGTTATGAAACATTCTCAGATGTTGTGTTCTAAAAGTTTTATTTTGTCTTTTGCTTTTAAATCATCAATCCATCTGGAATTCATTTCCATGTATTATTCCATGACTGTTTGATTACATTCTTATATGGATACTCAATTGTTCTAGAACATGTTACTGAAGAGGTGTTCATTCCCCAGAGCTCTGTATTGCCACCTTTATAATTAAGTGGTCCTATAAGAATGGATCTATTTCTGACATCCTTGTTTGGTTCCATTGGTCTGTTTATCCATATGCATGATACCATCCTGTATTACTATCTATACATTTATTTCTTAATATATGATAGAATGTCCTTCCCTGTTGTTCTTATTCTTTAATAGTGTCTTTCTTATTCATGACCCTTTGCATTCCCATATAAATTTTAAATTTAACTGGTTAAGTTTCGAAAAATTCCTGTTGTCATTTTTTTTATTGGGTTTGCTTAAATCTCTAGGTCAATTTTGAGAACAAGCAACTTTACAACATTGATTCTTTAACATATTACTGGGGTAAAGAGCTCATTTTATCCAAGTCTTTGAAATGTTCTCTTAGTATGCTTTCATTGTTTTCTGTAGAGGTCTTTTGTTATACTTATTCCTATCAGTTATTTTTAATGCTATTGTAAATGTGTATTTTTAAATTTTAATTTTCTTTCTTTCCTTAATAGGAGAACCAAAGGAAGAACCCTAGAATTTTGAAGCAAACACAAGACCTCTTCCAGATGCCTAATTTTACCCTAAGAGAGACTGCATGGCTAACCAGAGGACAATACATGACCATACATGTCGAATTATTCACCATGAAGTTGGTATTATTTGTTCTTTCAAGACATCTGGGATGCGTGCAGAAGTCCATCATTAATTTTTGAAGATACAGTTTCACAAGTAATTGGCTCAGACTCCCATGTGGCATCTATTCTCATTGCTACTTCTCCCACAGATAACATCTATAGCCCCATGGGCAACATGATCAGTTGACTAAGGAAGAAAACTTGAGCATGTTATGTTGGCCGAGCCATAGACTTCTGCAGCATTATATTTCTTCATGAGCACAGAGTATGAAGATATTTGTGTGCTATGTGCATGCTCACCAAAGTGCATCCATTTTAGAGAAGACTCCAGAGAAGTAGATAGAATGTCAGTCAATCTCTTTACCCAGCTCCACTACCATTCACTCAGTTGTAATGAATGGCAGGGATGGAGGTTATACATAGGAACATTGACTTCCTTTCAACGAAGCTAATCTGGATACTGCCACTGCTGAGTGCCCAACCTGCAAAAGTTTAAACAGAAGCCTGATGTCACTTTTCTCTAGAAAAGGCCAGTCACCCTTTTGGTGATATACTGACTACACTGGAACACTTTCATAATGGAGGGGGACATGATGGCCATATGGGGTGGGGGAGAAACAGGTGATTAAGGATTTTCTATTACTATCCACCGTTGAGGGACTTACTGAATGTATTATTCACCATCATTATAATCCCATGTAACAGTGGTTCTAAATGAATACATAATTTTAAAGCAAAATAAATAAGGTAGTGGTGACATAACAATGAGATTTACCTGTCTTACCATGGATCCCATCAACCCAAAGTAGTCTGTCTTAATAGAGTGGTAGAATAAGTAATTGTAAACTTAATTATGGTGCCATCTGGCAGGAAAAAACCCTTGTTTAGGTTGGAGTACTGTTCAGGATGTTGCTGTTTCTCAAAAAACCAGAATAGATAGGTCTAGGAAACAAAGAACAGAGAAGGTCCTTTCATTATTACATCTCACCAGGCCCAGTAACTAGTGTTCATACCCAACCACTAATATTTTTGCTTTCCATTCCTATTTTGGGCTTTGCTATTTCTGAGTTCTTAGTTCCAAAGGAACCTTCTGCTAGGGGACAGAATGACTCCAATGACCTTATAACTGAATCTGCCATTTTGCCATTTGGGGCTCTTATAACAGTAACAAAAAGGCAGAGGAAAGATGTCAAAGAATGACATCCACAGAAAATCATCCTGATTATCAAAAAGGAGGCAGGAAAGAGTATATTTGGAACCCAGAGAAATCCTCTGTGGTGTTTCTAGTACTTCCATGTTCACTGGTAAAAATTAATGGATTACAATAGCAACTCCAGAGAGACAGGATGAATAGCTCAGACCCTTCAGGAACAAAGGTGTCAACCCAACAATAACTCCCAGCTGAAAGTACAATAAAATGTTAATGGTAGAGTCTAGGCAGTGGGCATATGAGGTCTACTGTAATATTCTTTCAGTTTTTCTGTATGTTTGAAAATTTTATAATAAAATCTTGGACAAAAAAAGGGATGGAGGGAATATAATCTGCGATGCTGTTAGCAAAGGGAACATGAAATAAGTATCTGAAGGAAATATTAAATATCGATTATAGTCTCAAGACTTGCGAAAAGGAGAATTATAGTAGCTCTATATTTTTTCTTCCCTGATTTGTACTGTGTGTGTGTAAAAATGATAAATGCTTACTTTTGTTCCTTTACTTATCAAAATTTCAGAATAAGCTGGTACTCTGGCAAGCTCCATAAAAGGTTCTATCAAAAAAATTTTCATTTTGAATTTGGAAGCTTTACCTACAATCACTGTTTCAGTCCACTGCAATAGCTTTTACGTGCTCAGATTATCCTACCTTTGGTCAGTTCCTTCAGGTTGACATGATTCTACAGTCTTTGACAGCTTTCTTGCTTTTAGGCATAAAAGATATGTCAGGATAATCATATATATATCTCCTACCCTTGACCTGTTCATATGCCATTTCTCCAAGGAGCCCTTGCTTCTTTTTATAGAAAACAGAATTTAGGAACCACAGATTGTATACATGAAAACATGGTGCTCACTGCTTCCATGTCACTAATGTTTTTAGACTCCTTCATTGGACAGAGGTAGGAAATGCACACTTTCAATTCACATGAAAGCCTACAAGCATTTTACTTCTTTATTTTTAATTTTGCAAAAATTGAATCCTCATGAAATTAAGTTAGGTACTTAATTTTGGACTCACCTACAATAATATCAATATTACCATTAACAAAAGGCTAGTAAAGCAAGCATAGATTTCTTTGTATTTCTCTTTGTCCTTGAGATATAGCTCTCCTACTACGTCAAAATATTTTAACATCATTTGAAATTATTCTTCTTTACATTATGTAATAAGCTGATGGTGAATCAAATTCACTGGTTTTGATATTAGGATTGCTATTTCCCCTTTGACTTCTTCTTTAAAATAAAAGTCAGTATGTAAAGTAACTCCATGGATCCAAAGTAAAAATATAAAACAAGGTTCAACCAAAGATAACTACCTTCCATCCTTGCTCCCGCCCAACTGTTGTTTCACTTTGATTATTTCTTTTTGAAAGTATAGGTATATATAGTATTCCTCTCTTCCTTTCACAAATGTTAGCATAATATACATATTATTTTCCACTTACCTATTTTTTCATTTAACCTATCATGAAGATCACTCCATAGAAGTATACAGCTGCACGATATTCCACTGTTACATAAATATGTTAATTAAACCAGTTTATGCTGGACATCTGGATTGTTTCCAGTCTGCTGCACTTATATATAATATTTAAAAAATTTTTGTGCATACCACATTTTATAATTTTACCAATGTATCTTTAGGATAGAAGCAAGGGTCTGGGTCTTATGGGATATGCATAGAGATTACACATGGACATTGCTCAATTCCCCCCTATAAGAGTTGTACTGTTTTACATTTTCAGCAGCAATGTGAGAGTCCTTGTTTTTCCAGTCTTGCCAATAGAACATTTTAATACCTTGTTGGATTTCTGTCCATCTGATTGGTATGAAGTGGTATCTCAATGTAGTGTTACTTATATTCTCATCTCAACTTTTAGACTCTTTATGGTTATTAGTTCGTGATATAGTTGCAAATATCTCCAATTTGTAATTTTCCTGTATCTTTGTTAATATTGCTTTAGTCCTACAGAAAATTGACTTCTTCCTCCTTATTTCTACTGGATTTTTGATTCATAGTTATTGATATCTCAATTCCAAGGTTATAAAGGAATTCACTCATGTTTTCTCACAGTACTTGTTAAGTTTCTCTTTTTTCCCCCCTTTTGGATATTTAGATCTCTTGATTAGCTGGGAATTTACCCTGCTTTACACTGCCAGGAATGAATCTACTTTTATCCCCTACATTTTATCCAGATGCACTAAGACTAATTATAACAAGTTCTTTTCCAACGTGGTTGTAGTAAAATGGCTCCTGAGAAGAAAGGTGGTTAGGGAAAAACTAAGGGCCTTCTGTCATCTATAAGATAGGCTAGAGAAGACATTATCAATATTCACAAACATATCAATGGAGTGGAGCTCAAGAAGCATGTACCTCAGGCATTCAAGGAAATCCAGAAATTCACCATGAAGGAGATAGGAGCAGTAGATAATACACTCAACAAGGCAGTCCAGGCCAAAGGAAAATGGGATGTCTCATACTTATCTTTATATGGATGTCCAGAAAGTTCTAAATGTTTTCTCAGTGTACTTGTCACCTTAAAAAAAGTTTAGTCAGCATGAATGAAATAGCTTGTTTATTAATAATAAAGCAATGTAACAAAAATTTTTTTCATTTTCCCCATGAGTTGTGAAATTCCATAGAAGACAATAATTTGGAGGGAAGTACTGTTCCCTAATACTGTTTCTTTTTTTTTAAATAAATTTATTTATTTATTTTTGGCTGTGTTGGGTCTTCGTTGCTGTGCGCAGGCTTCCTCTAGTTGCATCGAGCGGGGGCTGCTCTTTGTTCCAGTGTGTGGACTTCTCACTGCGGTGGCTTCTCTTGTTGCAGAGCACGGG
Organism: Eubalaena glacialis; assembly: GCF_028564815.1. Taxonomy (NCBI): domain Eukaryota; kingdom Metazoa; phylum Chordata; class Mammalia; order Artiodactyla; family Balaenidae; genus Eubalaena; species Eubalaena glacialis. The sequence continues at coordinate 54,961,092 of NC_083733.1, read as the reverse complement.
CTCCAGGCTTGCAGGTTTCAGTAGTTGTGGCTCGCGGGCTCTAGAGCGCAGGCTCAGTAGTTGTGGCACATGGGCTTAGTTGCTTTGCGGCATGTGGGATCTTCCTGGACCAGGGCTCGAAGCTGTGTCCCCTGCATTGGCAGGCGGATTCTTAACCGCTGCGCCACCAGGGAAGCCCCCCTAATACTGTTTAACTACTGTTAAATAACTGAATTATAAACACGCTAAATATATGTCCATATATTCACTACTCCTTAATTCACGTAATACTAAAAGGTACCAAGAAAATGCACATAGAATAAACTTATTAAGTACTGAACTGAGAAGGTTACATTTTCATCATATTTTGCTGTTGTTTAAACTGTAGAATTACCACCCATCCAGATCAGAGGTTAAACATTCTGAGTAAATATCATTTGACTATCATACTGTTTTTTTTCATGTATGTTCATGAATGAAATTACTCTGGAATATGTTGTTCAAGGGCTACATCTAATTTTATTATCAGAATTATGTTATTTAGTCTTTTAGCATGAGTGAACAATTTTTCCATAGGATTTTCTGTTCCTTCAGGGGGTAGCCTATACAATTATCTGGTCCTCCATTTTCTTTTTTAAAGTTTTCTTCCAATTAGCCCTTTTTATTTACTCTCAAATTTTAATCACTTAAGATAATGTTTTCCTAGAAAATAAACTTTATTTTCTATATTTAAAAATTTGTGTCTAATAGTGTATATATATTTACATGACCTTTAAAAATTTCTCTAAACATATGGTTATATCACATTTCTCCTTTCTTATAATGTGGAGGCATTGCCAAAGTCTAGTAATAATTTTCTTCAAAGAAACATTTTGATTTAAAATAAAAATCCTTCAGTATTGTTCTTTATTCCATGATTTTTGCATTATTTTCATTAAATCTTTCCATCAATTCACTTGGAGGCATTTGCTCTTATTCTAGCTTGTTTGAGTAATCATTATTTAACTTGATAAATATTTGGACCCCACAATATGACAAGCACTGTTCTAAGAGCTGGAGATACAGTGGTGACAAGAAATAAACTGCCTTCAATCTTCTTGGTTTTATACACAGAGCAATTTCCATTGAGAAGTGCTATGGCCACATTCATAGGATTTGATTTACAGGAGTCTCATTATCATTCACATCCAAATTGCCTGTAATTTCACTTTTGATCTACTCATTAATCTGAGAATTGTTTATGTATGTAGCACTAAACTTCCAAGAGGTCAGAATTCATTTGGCTGTTTTCTAATTTCCAAAATTTAATTGTGGAGATAAAATGGATTATGCCATTTGGCTTTGGAAATTTGTTAGAAACAAATCTCTTCCAAATGCCTTAAAAAATGCTGAGCACTCAACAACCCCACTTTCATGAAAACCATAAGGCTTTCTTTATAGTATGAGTTTTTTTATGTAGCAAATGAAATTAATACTGAATCAAAGCTTTCTTTGCTTCATCCGATTTTACCAGTTTTTCTTCAGAATTAACATTCTGCTGTTCAATAAGACATACATACAGATGGCATATTTGTCTATAATCTCTTAAGGTCTTCCTCTCATAGAAATGGTCTAATACTATTATTAATGATGGTCATTAAGTCATTTAAATCCTCAAACTCATTTAACCCTTACAATCTAATAAGTAAGCAAACATAGTATTAAGTTACTTTCCAAAAAATTAGGAGGTAAGAGGTACTGAAACTAAGACATACCAAATAAGTTGTATGACACAGCTTAAGGCTTTTCCAGATTAATTACAAAACACAAATTCACCTTTGGTGTGATTTTGTGGAAGTGCAACAAGATTTAAGTAGTGATGGAAAGTTTCCCTACATGAGTTAGACTTCAGTTCTATGCAGCATAATATCAATGATGTGGAGAATCTTTTGAGAATGATTCAGAAGGGATTCACACTATCATCTTACTTGTAGGACTTTGCCCTGATATTCTATAATTGATAACCAATCAGTAAAGCTTTCCTCTATTAATATAGATTGCACTAGGAATTATTTGCTGTTGAGTGTGTTGCGTGCTCTGTCAAAAGGTCTTCCAATATTGTTTACACTACAGGCTTTCTCAAAAGAAGGAATTAACTGACATCAATTAACAAGTCATGAATAAAGATTTTTCCTGCATTTTTACAGATTTCACAAGAGTGAAATAAAGTGAGAGCCTGGAGAAAATGCCCTCTCAAAATCTTTACGTTCATAGCATTTCTCAAAAGTGTAAATACTCTGGTGTTGAGCAAAGTATGAGTCATGAGTAATGGTGCTCCCATAATCTTTCCATTGATAAAGATTCTCACCACTGTGAATTTTCTGTTTAGCAAAATAAGAATGGTGACTAAAGATCTGGCCACTTTCCTTACATTTATAGGGTTCTGCATCAGTATGAATTTTCCTATGTCGTGTTAGTTGTGAACCCCAGATAAAAGATTTCCCACATTCTTTACATACGTAAGGTTCCTCACCAGTATGTATTCTCTGATGTCGTGTAAGTTGTGAACCCCAGAGAAAGGCTTTTCCACACTCTTCACATTCATATGATCTCTTTCCAGTATGGATTTTCTGATGTCGATTAAGTTCTGAACCACGAAAAAAGGTCTTTCCACATTCCTTACATTCATAGTTTCTCTCACCAGTATGAATTTTCTGATGTCGATTAAACTCTGAACCATGAATAAAGGTCTTTCCACATTCCTTACATTCATATGGTTTTCTCTCATTATGAATTTTCTCATGTTGAGCAAGGTATGAGGCCCATATAAAAGTCTTCCCACATTGCTTACATTCAAAAGGTTTCATACCAGTATGAATTCGCTGATGTCGAGCAAGGTGTGAACTCCAGATATAGGCTTTCCCACATTTCTCACATTCATAGGGTTTCCTACCAACATGAACGTTCTGATGTTGAGCAAGATTTGAACCACGAATAAAGGCTTTTCCACATTCTTTACATTCATGAGATTTCTCACCAGTATGAATTCTCTGATGTTGAGTTAGGTGTGAGCCACGAGTAAAAGCTTTCCCACACTCCTTACATTCATACGGTTTTTCACCAGTGTGAATTCTCTGATGTTTAGTAAGATGTGATCGCTGACTAAAGGCCTTCCTACAGTCATTACATTCATAGGGTTTTTCACCAGTATGAATTCTCTGATGTCGAGTAAGGTCTGAGCCACAACTAAAGGCCTTGCCACATTCCTTACATTCATAAGATTTCTCACCAGTATGAATACGCTTATGGACACTAAGTTGTGAATGAAATCTAAAGGCCTTCCCACATTCCTTACATTTAAAAGGTTTTTCACCAGTATGAATTCTCCTATGACCAGTAAGACTTGAGCGCAAACTAAAAGCCTTCCCACATTCTTTACATTCATATGTTTTCTTAGCAGTGCAATCTGTCTGATATTGAGTAAGTTCTGAATCAGGAAAAAAGGTCTTCTCACATTCCTTACCGTCACAAAATTTTCCACCAGTGTGAATTAATTGATGTTGAATACAGTTTGCGTCAGAACAAAATGTTTTCCTACACCCTTTAAATTCATTCAGTTTCTTTACTGTATTAAGTCTCTGAAGTAGATTAAAAGTTGTGTGCTGGTTAAATGTGGGAATTTTTTCACAGGTGAGTATCATCTGCTTAAAACATTCTTCCTGGTTTTCCTGTTGTGTTTCAAACTGACCTTTGCTTTCCCAATCACCTTTAAAACATAAACATTCAAGGCTATGTTTTTTACAAATTTCCATTATTTCCCATTGAGGTAATCCTCTGTCAAAAATGCCATTTTTTGGTGATGTCTTGGTCTTACACCTGGATTGCATGTCTGAAAAATAAGAAAACAAATTCATACTGGTTTACTGTTCAAAAAGAATTAAAATTTCCAATGTAGATATAAGAAGTAAATCCTAAAATAAATAGAGCAGGGACTTCCCTGGTGACGCAGTGGTTAAGAATCCACCTGCCAATGCAGGGGACACGGGTTTGATCCCTGGTCAGGGAAGATCCCACATGCCGAGGAGCAACTAAGCCCATGCACCACAACTACTCAGCCTGCGCTCTAGAGCCCACAACCACAACTACTGAGCCCATGTGCTGCAACTACTGAAGCCCGTGAGCCTAAAGCCCGTGCTCCGCAACAAGAGAGGCCACCACAATAAGAAGCTGTGCACCGCAACAAAGAGTAGCCCCCACTCGCCACAACTACAGAAAGCCCACGCACAGCAACAAAGCCCCAACGCAACCACAAAACATAAATAAGATAAAATAAAACAGAGCATATGAAATGTGAATGGCTTAACAAATTCTCAAATTCTGGGCAATATGAAAAAAGGGCAAGAAATAAATAGAAATTTAAAGGAAGTAAAAAAGCTGAGGCAGGTGATTAAATATATAAAGTTTTGCTCAGGGACTTCCCTGGCGGTGCAGTGGTTAAGAATCCACCTGCCAATGCAGGGGACGTGGGTTTGAGCCCTGTTCCGGGAAGATCCCACATGCTGCGGTGCAATTAAGCCCATGCACCACAACTACTGAGCTCACATGCCACAACTAGTGAAGCTCACGAGGCTAGAGCCCATGCTCCGCAACAAGAGAAGCCATTGCAATGAGAAGCCCGCGCACCGCAACAAAGGGTAGCCCCCGCTCACCACAACTAGAGAAAGCCCACGTGCAGCAACAAAGACCCAACACAGCCAAAAATAAATAATAAATAAAATTTAAAAATATATATATAAAGTTTTGTTCAGGTCAATTTCATCTGAGGAGTTCAACAACAACAACAAAATAAGTGCAGGTACTACCCCAATCATGGGATATCAATTTAAAGACTTAAGAATGTTTTACCCAGTATGGTAAATCAACACTTAGCACATGTTAGGTATTAAAAAAAATTCTGTAAAAAAAAAATACACTACACGTCAAAAAAAAGGCAAAGGGGGGCGGTTATAGGAGGGAGTAAAGGATAATATTACAAAAATCAGGGATCAGGAAGCACAACTGGCATCACGTGATAGCAATGTAATACACCTCATTGTCTAATCCCTTCCATCTCTACTGAAACGAATACACATAATTCCACATTACTTTCTGTACAGATAAGAGGAAACAAAAGCATATCCATGCTAGCTCAGAGAAGTGGAATCATACCTACTTACTCATTCTTCTATTTGCCTATGCACATTTAAATACTTTGCCCTGCTCATTTTCTCCACTGTGCTTATTAGTCAAGTCATATTTTGTCAGATGATCCCAACCAAGGTGTTTTTGTTTTATTTATTTCTTGAGTTTATAGTATTGCTCATCCATTCGATTTTATGCTTTTAAGCCCTTTCTCAAGTGACCTTTACCAAATCTCCATGGGATATCAAATTTATTGGTAAAATATTTTAGAAGAACAAAGCAAGAAAATACTACAACTGCTACTATTTGAATATGCTGAAGGGCTTATCCAATTTCTACTATTGAAATTGTACTGGGGGGGCTTGGGAGGGAGGCTCAAGAGGGAGGGGATATATGTATACACATAGCTGATTCACTTTGTTCTACAGCAGAAACTAACACAACATTGTAAAGCAATTATATTCCAATAAAAGAAAAAAAGAATTTGTACTGGTATTAGCATTTGGCTTAGAGACTGACAGAACATATGACATGTTCTCAAGGCTAAAGTAACAGAGATTGGTATCTAGGGTCTGTCTACAGGGGGCATCCTAAACATCTCTCATGATGAGTTATAACTGAAGGACCATAACCTAGGAATGTGGGTAAAACAGAGGTAGACCTACACAGGAACTACAGCTCAGTTTCGATTTATCCCAGTGACCAAGGAGGGCAACGGATTGAGATAACAATAAAAATGCTTCAGAACTTGGTAAAAGCAAACAGAAATTCTCTATAAAGGAAGATATCCTAGTGATTAGTTTCACATTTTGCAAACAGTGTCTGGCACGAAATTAAAGAAATAACCAGACAACATGAATATAGAAACTATAGAAACAATAGATAGCAGAAATGCATCTATAAAGATTCTAGATATTGGAGTTATGAGACAGAGTTTAAAAATAACTATGCTCAAGAAGCTAAAACATAAAATTGATCATTTCATCAGAGAACAAGAAACCAATATAGGTCAAAAGAAAAATTCTATGAGAAAAAGATTGGAAAAGTCATGAGAAGCATTATGACATAGAAGATTCAGTTAGGAGATTAAACACAAGTGTTAAGTGGAAACTTACACAGAGAAGAATGGAAGAAGCAGCAATATTTGAAAAGATAATGACTGAGAATCTTAAAAACAATGTCCATGAACAGGCATATGAATAAATAAATTATAGCATACCCATGAACAGAATACTACAGAGAAATAAAAAATAAACTATTGATACACACAACAACATAGATGAATCTGAAAATTATGCTAGCAAAAGAAAAAAGGCCAAAAAGTATACACTGTATAAGTCAATTTATATAAAATTCTAGAACATATAAACTAACTAGAGTTGCAGAGAGCAAGTTAGTGATTTCTTTGGGATGGAGGTGGAAGAAGGGATGGATAACAAAGGGACACAAGGAAATTTGGCAATGACTGAAGTATTTGTTGTCTTGATTATAGTGATAATTTCATGGATATATACACATGTCAAAACAGATCAAATTGTAACTTCAAATATGTGGAGTTTATTATTCTCCAATTATACTTCGATTAAGTTGTAAAATAAAAATTTTAGGACCAAAATAAAAGAAAACTAAAATCCTAAAGAAAACAAGTATCATTTTAGTCACTCTAACTAGGCACTAGTGTATTAGTGTTTTCTTTATGTGAATGCCCATTCACACTAAAAATAAAAAGTATTAAGCCAACAAGTGATACAGATAAATCAAGCACAGAGCAGACAGTTATCGAATAAATATGAGTAGCAAATCAGTAAACAACTCAGGGGAAATATTTGTCCTCACTAGAAATCAATAGCCTTTATCCTATTAAATTATTAGAAGGTTTTAATTAAAAATGACCCATTTTTAGTGAGGCTACACTGAAACTTATTTTGTTCCTGACCTCCATATGAACCAATGCCCTCCAATCCTTAAGAAAACACAAGGATTAATGTCCACAATATACAAAAGCATTCAAGTAGTAGCTACCTCTAGGATGCCCATGTGCTTACCATGAATCAGCTGTTTGCTTCCAAACCTGTTTATACCAACTGTTCCTGATATTTTATTTATATTTTTTAATAACATTATGTAAAGAAATATGAGAGAAAGGTTGTCTGTTTTCATGAAAACTAAGCTGAATGCTCTACAAAAACTCATTCAAGAAGGCTACAAATTTTATGTTAGTAGTTTAGAGACTCAAACATAAAGACTGGAAAAAATTAGGAGGGCAGCTCAAAATGAAAACATAGGAAGATTCTGAACTCACCTCCTCCCACAGACACATCAAATTTAGTTAAATACAGATAACCTCTGAAAAAGACCTGACACTTAACTGAAAAGCTCTTCCACAGCAAAGGATCAAAGGGCCACACTGAGACAGGCAGGAGAGGTAGAGAAATAGTCTTTCCAAAAACCCCACCCCTGGTGTGGCAACTCACAATTGGGAGGGATCTCACAAATACAGAGTTCCCTAAGAGGAGCAAAGGATTCAAGCCCCACATTAGACACCCCAAACCTTAGGGCCTACACTAGAGAGATGAGCCCTCAAAATGCTTGGCTTTGAAAACCAATGGGGCTTATGTCCAGGAAAACCAAAGGGCTATAGGAAATGGGGATTCTGCTCTTAAAGGGCTTGTGCACAGACTTATTCACCCCAAGACCCAGGGAAAAAGCAGAAATTTGCAAAGTGCCTAGACGATATATGGAGATCCTTTTGCTAATATTAAAGTACCTGCTGGGATCTGTTGTAACTGTCTCCAGGGATGGAGGTGCTGGCGGGTGCCACTTTACACTCTCCCTCTACTTTGCTAGCACCAGTGGGATGTGCTCCCCACAGTCCCACCCAAGCTGGTGACTGGGCTTGCCCCAGCCTGGTGTGTCCCCACAGCCACACCCAACCCATTGGGCAGTCTTGTCCCAGCCTGGTGCCCTCTGCAGCCCCACCCAACACAAATCGAGTCAACATGGGGGACGTCCACATACCCAAGCCCACATCCAAGGGGACATCCCTTGAATACCTGGCTCTGAGGGCCAGGGGGGGCTTGTGTTTCTGGGTTCCATGGGACTGAAACAATCAGAGAGTTCTTGGCAGGCTATTACCCCCAGGGTACTGCACAGACAGCAGACTGAAACACAGCCCCAGTTTTCCTATAACCACTCCCTCAAGACTGGGAGAGGTAGCTGTTTCACCTAATACATAGAAACAAAAAAAAAAGAGTCAAGCAAAATGAGGGTAAAAGAAATATGTTCCAAATGAAAAAGCAAAATAAAATCCCAGGAAAAATATCTTAATGAAATGAAGATAAGTAATTTATCTGATAAAGAGTTCAAAGTAATGGTCATAAAAATGCTGAGGAGCATCTGACCTTGGGAGAAGAATGAACACTGAGAGAACTTCAACAAAGATGGAAATATAAAAAAGTACCAAACAGAAGTAACAGAGTTGAAGAATACTGAACTGAAAAATAGACTAGAGGTGTTCAACATCAGACTAGATAAAACAGAAGAAAGGACTGGTGATTAGAAGACAGGGTAGTGAAACTCACCCAAACAGAGAGCAAAAAAAAAAAAAGTTTTTAAAACTGAAGATAGCTTGACAGACCTATGGGACAACATCAAGCAGAACAACATTCACATTATAGGAGTCCCAGGAGAAGAGAGAGAGAGAAAGAAAACTTATTTTGAAAAATAAGGTTGAAAACTTCCATAACCTGGGGAAGGAAACAGACATCCAGATCCAGGAACCCCAGAGAGTTCCAAACAAGATAAACTGAAAGACATCCACACCAAGATGCAATATAATTGAAATGTCAAAAATTAAAGATAATGAGAGAACTTTAAAAGCAGCAAGAGAAAACAATTTGTTACACACAAGGGAACCCCATAAGACAATCAGCAGATTTTTCAGCAGAAACTTTGCAGGCCAGAGGGAGTGGCATGATATATTCAAAATGCTAAAAGCAAAAAACTTACAGTCAAGAATACTCTACCTGGCAATGTTATCATTCAGAATTGAAGAAGAGATAAAGAGTTTACCAGACAAGCAAAGGCTAAAGGAGATCACTACAACTACACCAGCCTTATGAGAAATATTAAAGGGACTTTTGTAAGCTGGGAAAAGGGCACTAATTAGGACACTATAACATATGAAAAAAAACCTCACAGGTGAAGGTAATATCTAGTAAAGGTAGTGGACTAATCACTTATAAAGCTAACATAAAAGTTAAAAGACAAAAGTAATAAAAATAACTATAACTACAATAATTAGTAAAGGGATACACAAAATGAAAAGATGTAAAATATGAAATCAGAAACAAAATGTTGGAGGAGAGGAGTAAAAATGTAGAGTCTTAGAATTCATTTAGAGTCTTAGCATTCAACTTAACTTGCTATCAACTTAAAGTAGACTGTACATATACATACACACACACACACATGCACACACATGGTAACCACAAAGCAAAAATCTATAATAAACACAGAAAAGATGATGAGAATGGAATCTGAAAAAAAAAAACCACTAAAGAAATTCATCAAATCACAAGGGAAGAGAGCAAGAGAAGAAAGAGGAACCACAAAACAGCCAGAAAACAATTAACAAAATGGCAGTAAGTATATCCTATCTATAATTATTTTAAATGTAAATGAATTAAATTCATCATTCAAAAGACGTATAGTGGCTGAATGGATAAAAAAGAAGACCCATCTATATGCTGCCTACGAGAGTCTCACTTCAGGTGTAAGAATACACACACACTAAAAGTGAGGCGATGGAAAGAGTGTTCATGCAAAAGGAAACAACAACAACAAAAAAGCTGGAGGAGCTATACTTATTTCAGACATAATAGATTTTAAAAAAAAGACTATAATATAACACAAAGATGGGCATTGCATAATGATAAACAGGTCAATACAACAAGAAGATATAACACTTGTAGATATCTATGCAACCAACACTGGAGCACCAAAACATATAAAGCAAATATTATCAGACCTAAAGGGAGAAATTGACAGCAATACAATAATAGTAGGGGACTGTAATATCCCACTTACATCAATGGATAAATCATCCAGACAGAAAATCAATATGGAAACATGCGCCTTAAATGACACATTAAACCATATTAACTTAATAGATATATACAGAACATTCCTTCCAAAAGCAGCAGAGTATCCATTTTTTTCAAGTGCACATGGAACATTCTCCAGGATAGATCATATAGTATGCCACAAGTCTCAATAAATTTAAGAAGACTGAAATCGTATCAGCCATCTTTTCTGACCACAACAGTATAAAATGGGAAACAAATCACAAAAAGAAAACTGGAAAAATCACAAATATTTGGAGATTAAATAACATGCTCCTGAACAACCAATAGGTCAATGAAGAAATCAAAGGAGAAAACAAAAAATACCTTGAGACAAATGAAAATGGAAATACAACATACCAAAAGCAATGTCTTGCAGCAAAAGCAGTTTTAAGAGGGAAGTTCATAGTGATACAGGCCTACCTCAAGAAACAAAAATATCTCAAATGAACGATCTGACCTTACACCTAAAGGAACTAGAAAAAGAAGAACAACAAACTAAGCCCAAAGTTAGTAGAAGGAAGGAAATAAAAGATCACTAAAGAGACTAATAGAGACTAATTACTAACCCAGACTGAGACTAATAGTGAGACTAGTCTCACTAATAGAGACTAAAGAGATATTAGAGGGAGTTCCTTGGTGGCCTAGTGGTTAGGATTCTGGGCTTTCACTGCTGTGGTCCAGGTTCAAACCCTGGCTGGGGAACTGAGATCCTACAAGCCATGTAGTGCAGCCAAAAAAAAAAAAAAGATACTAGAAAAGATCAATGAAACTGAGAGCTGGTTCTTTAAAAAAATAAAATTGACAAACCTTTAGCTAGATTCACTAAGAAAAAAGGAGACAGGGCTCAAATAAATCAGAAATGAAAGAGAAGTTACAACTGATGACAAAGAAATACAGACGACCATAAGGGACTATTATGAACAATTATTCACCAACAAATTGGACAACCTAGAAGAAATGGATAAATTCCTAGAAACATACAATCTTCCAAGACTGAATCATGAAGAAATACAAATCAGAATAGACTGATTACTAGTAGTAAGGAAATTGAATCAGTAATCAAAAACCTACCAGCAAAACAAATCTCATAGACACAGAGAACAGAACTGTGGTTGCCAAAGGGGTGGGGGGGTTGGGGGAAATGGGCGAAGAGGGTCAAGAAGTACAAACCAGTAGTCATAACATAAAGTAGTCATGAGGATATAATGTAAAGCATGGTGGTTATAGTCAATAATATTATATGGCATATTTTGTGTATGGGGATAGAGGATATCTAGACTTATTGTAGTGGTCATTTCACAGTGTATACAAATATCGAATCATTATGTTGTATACCTGAAACCAATATAATGTTGTATGTCAATTACAGCTCAATAAAAAAATTTTTTTAAAGGTTGGGAAAAATAAAGCATCTACACTTTGCCTAAATTCCCACTCCCTTTAACAAAACAGAACCAAGAAATTAGGAGAATGAATTATTGGAATGGTTGATATAAGAAAGAATAGGCAGAACTGCAATTAGGGCGAACATGTCATGGCCCTCTACTAAAACATGGATAAAACAGTTATGGGTTATAAATAAATAGCACAGGTTATTTAAAGTATTCATATAATTTTGTATGATTTAAAATAACTTTTTTCAATGAAGTATCTTAAATTAGTTGGGCACATGATTTTCTAACTTTGAACCCTTTGGCTAAGGAATCTCATATCTGAAATATAAGTATCATCTAATGTGGAAAAATCCCAGGAATGACTGATGTGTAACAAGAGTGGTAACTTCAGTAGCAAGAAATACAGAACAACCTTAATATATAATAGTATAATACGTGAAAATAAACTAAAATTTAAAATATACGTGGTAGTGTTTAGGGAATAAAAATATGAGAGAAAATTGTATATACCTTATAGAACAAAGTAAGTTTTAAAAGCATTTATTTTGAAATAATTATAGATTCACAGAAATTTGCAAAGATACTCCAGAGAGTCTTGTGTACCCTCTGCCCAGTTCTGCCCAATGAATACATCTTACATAATTATACTACAATATAAAAATCATGAAATAAACATTGGCACAATATATGTGTATAGTTTTATGTCATTTCATCACATATGTGGATTCCTGTAATCACCACAATAATCAAGATACAGAAATAGTCCATCACCACAAAGATGTTCTCTCTCATGCTATCTCTTTATAGTCATAACCACCACCACTACTGCTCCCTGCCCATTCCTAACCCCTGGCAACCACTAATATGTTCTCAATCTCTAACTTTGTGATTTCCAGAATTTTGTATAAATGAATTCATATAGTATGTGAATGTTATATGTCAATTACGCTTTTGAGATTGGCATTTTTCATTCAGCATAACATCCTTGAGATTCATTCAAGTTTTTCCATGTATCAATAGCTCAGAAAAAGAACAATTTTAAAACATCAATATAGGTTCTGGAATTTAGAAACATGATTCCAATAAGGAAATAAAATTTATTTCCTTTCCTTGATATTTCCAATAAAAAAGAAGCTCCAAAAGTAAGTTATTTCAACCTGACTCCTGCCCATAACAGAAAATTCATCAATTACCATCTAGTTGCCAAATATAGCCCTTGCTTCCTTTTGACAGCCAGGACTTGTCTTTTATGACACTGTACTCTCTCCTCATTGTCTTCCAATAGCCCTAACCTCTCTCCTGCCATTTCCTCTTCACTGTAGCAAGAAACCATAAAAAAGCAGCCTATTAGGCCTTCTCTTAATGTAAAGCCTACTCTGCAGAAATTTATGAAAATGTTCCAGTCATAGGAAAGAATACCAAGTTTCTTAATTGATTACAGACTCTTTGTTAATCCTTCTTAACCTAAAATGAAATTATAAAATCAATAAATTTTGCTTAAAAGAAAGAGTTAACTAATGAAGAATATGCAGAAGCAAGGAGAAACTAGGCAAAATAAGAAAAATTCAAGAGATAGCAGGTAAAATGAAAAACAGGGTCAAAAATGTTTTTTTAGAGAGTGATGAAATTTACAAATATCGAAATGGAAAAAAAGAAATGGGAAGAAACTTAATCCAAACCATAGATAAACTGACCACTGGAGAAAAAGAATGGCATTTACATTTTCGTAACATGACAGAAAAATGAGAGCACTGAAATGGAGTGGTATTTGGAGTTGAAGAGGAGGTTCAGTTGGAAATTCATGTTGAAAAGGTTACTTTTATTTCTAGGTCTCAGGCCTTTATCCACAGGCTTTTGGCCTCTGAGAAGGAAATTCTAGACCAATATTACAGAGATGTTACTGACTCACTAAACAGCTGAGTGTTATCTGCAATGATGGCCTCCTTGTGCCTGCTCAGCCCTCACTCACCTGGGCAAGGTCCTCTTGTCTCATCCTTCAAAACCATCCAGGGCTCTTTCCCCTTCTCCAGTAAAGAGAACACATCTGGCTGATAAAGGCAAAGTCCTGATCAGAAAATAAGAAATAGGAAATTACCACGTGGTAAGGGTTCCTTAAGTCCCTTAGTTATTAGAAAGGGCAAGAAAAATGCATAAAGGATGGGGAAGATGGAGTTTCCCAATGATGATTATTGCCAAATTTATAAAGCACAAACCATTTTCCCAGAAATAGGTCAGAAATCCCCCTAGACACTTGAAAGGCAATCCAAAAGTTCACAATGTAGGAATCAGGAATTTCTGGGGTCAAATTCTGAATCTTACCCAGTGAGACCATGTTGCTGTAGTTCTCCAACATCACGTCTCTGTACAGAGCTCTCTGTTCCAAGTCCAGGCACTCCCACTCCTCTTGAGAGAAGTCTACAGCTACATCCCTGAACATCATCAACTGCTGAAATGACAAACCCAAACATCAACAGTGAAGTTAAAAGAAATCTTTTAGATGGATGGGGAAAAGATGGAAAAGGGCACTGCAGGAAGAGGTCCATACATTCAGCAAAAAACTGGAGTTGGCTGCCTGTAGTGTGGGGGGAAATGATATGGAAATTAGTGTCCCTGAAGCCAAGTGCCTATATGCTCTTAAAATCTCCTGTTGCTCAGTCACAACATTGTTATGGCCTTCCTGTAACAAACATCAAGACAACAGGATGGCAGCCCAGAATAACAGATGTCATATGAGTTCTTTGTTGATACCACCAAGAGGCTATAACAGCCTGGAATAATCAACTCCAGATTTACTATGTGAGAATAGTTTTCTTTTTTTCTTTCAGCTTCTTTTACTTGAATTTTCTATTAGTTGAAGTTGAAAGGATTCTTAAGAGATACACTCTCTAACTGAATACCATTTTCTGTGGAGAATGTATAAAATCTCTAGGCTGTCAGCTGACTATCAGCGCATGTCTTGTTAATGATATTACTCTCTCATTGATATCCTGGCAAAATCCCAGATCTCTCTGAACTCAACCTCCTCTTACATTCTCTATCTAAAAGCATGACAAAGTGCCACTACTAAAATGAATACCAACTAACACCAATTCCCATCTTTCTTAATTGAAACACCCCATTATATAGAGTAAATAAAAGCTTTCATGCAGTGGGTCCCTTTTAGTCACACAATTCCACCTTGTTGAGCCACAGTTTTGATTTTTAAAAGTCTCTACTATTCCTTTAAACAATATCTTTTCCTTCAGTGCTCTGCCAAAGTATTAGGTCACAGGAGGTACTGAATGCCATGTTGGAGAGAAGAGGGACATCTAGGGAAGGCACCGAACTGTTTCACAACTATCACTTAACACGCTGAATAGTGACTCAGGTAAGCAGTTTAAGGATAAGGAATAAACATATTGACATGATGTGGTATAAATGGTTATATTTTTGGAGAAGAAATTCCAACTCACATGGGCCATAACTTAAAATTCCAAGAGTTGCTCAGTCTTCTAGATTCCTCTCACGGTGAAGCAGTCTTGAGAAAGCAGAGCTAGAGGGAAGGAATAATGAGAGATCAGGCTTTCCTCAGAGCTTTCAAATGGAGTAAGAATACCATCTTATTCCTTGAAGGAAGGTCAGAGGGAATCTGCAGAAATCCTGGCCCTATCCAAAACCCAAGAGACTCAAATACAGCAGGATGAAGTTTCAGTCCAATCAGTAATGCTAAATCATGACATGGATCAGGATATTCGGGATATGAGATAAGGCCATTCTGACTTGCTCTGAATAACCCCTTTAACAATAAGGACCCAAAGTTAGACATCCCCAGGGAAACTCTCCAATCTGGAAGCCCAGTGCATTTGCCCAGGGCCCTCCTGTGTACTTCCCTGTACGACAGTGGCCTTTCATCTATCTCCTCTATGTCCCACAAAGTGTATAATACTTACTAACTCATTTTCATCTAAAGCACTCATACCACAAAACTAAGGGCAACCATAAACAAAATGAAAAGATAACCTACAGAATGGGAAAAAATATTTGCAAACAATGCAACCGACAAGAGATTAATCTCCAAAATATACGAACAACTCATACAGCTCAATATCAAAAAAACAAACAACCCAATCAAAAAATGGGCAGAAGCTCTAAATAGACACTTCTCCAAAGAAGACATAAGAAACATTCATTCCTATGAGGAGTAGACTACACCCTGAATGAGTGTATGTGAGCAGGAATGCTATGAAAAGGTGATTGATGGTGGAGGTGGTAAAAGGAGGCATAGAGATGTCAGGGGGATTTAAGATGGCAAAACACATAGGCTGTATTCTTTTATTTTTTAAGCAGTTTTACTGACATATAATTCATATACTCTACAATTAATGCATTTAAAGTGAGCAATTTTTTTTTAGCAAATTAACATGTGCAACCACCACAAGTCAATTTTAGAATATTTTCATCACCTCAAAAAGAAATCCTGTATCCTTTAGCTATTACTCCCTGTCCCCTCAACCCCCTACACTCTCCCTCCACCTCTCCCTCAACCCTAAGTAACCACTAATCTACTTTCTATCTCTACAGATTTCCTGTTCTGGATTTTCATAAGAATGGAATAATATAGTATGTGAACTTATTGTGACTGGTTGTCAAAATTGTGAAAACATTTAGTATAAAGTTTTCAAGGTTCATCCAAATTGTAGCATGTATCAGTATTTCACTCCTGAAATACTGGCTGAATAATATTCCACTGTATGGACAGACAACATTTTGTTTACCCATTCATCTGTTAATGGACATTTGGATTGTTTCCACCTTCTGGCTACTATAAATAATGCTGCTATGATCATTTATGTACAAGTGTTTGCTTAATACCTGTTTTGTCATTTTCAGAGTATGAGTTTCACCTTCAGTTGTCAAATTTATTCCTAAACATTTTATTTGTTTTGGTGCTACTGTGAATGGAACTGCTTTCTTAATTTCATTTTTGGATTGTTCATTCCAAGTGTATAATATACAATTGATTTTATTTATTGATCTTGTATCCTGAAACTTTGTTAAACTTATTTATTAGTTCTAACAGTGTTTTGGGGAATGTATTCCTTAGAATTTTCTATATAAAAGATCATGTTATCTGCAGATAGAGATGGTTTTACTTCTTTTCCAACCCAGATGCTTTTTCTTTTTCTTGTCTAATTGCCCTGGCTAAAACTTCCAGTACAATATTGAATAAAAGTGGCAAAGGCAGACATTCTTGTCTTATTACTGATCTTAGGGGAAAAGCATTCAGACATTCACCATTAATAGTTGTAGGATTTTTATAGATAACCTATACGAGATTGAGGAAATTCCCTTTTATTCCTAGTTTATAGTGTTTTTATAATGAAAGGGTATTGGCTTTTGTCAAATGCTTTTTTGGTGTCTACTAAAATGATCATGTAATTTTTGTTTTTTATTCTATTGATATGATGCATTACATTAATTGATTTTTGGATGTTCAGATAACCTTGCATTCCTGGGACACAGTCCACTTGGACATGTTGCATAATTCATTTCATATGTTGCTGGATTTGGTTTGTTAGCATTTTGTTGAGGATTTTTGTATCATATTTTTATGAGATAAGCTTTGTTTGGTTTTGGTATCAGGGTAATACTAGCCTCATTGAATGAATTGGGAGCTTGACTGTATTCTTTAATTGCAGAAAAGAAGACACTGTGGCTCTCAGAGCTGACAGTAGGGGTCTTCCTGAACCAGGTTAGGTTCTGAACAACAAAGAAGGCCTGGATATTCACAGGGGTTATCTTTTAAAGAAACTGTCTTCTATTGTAGTAACAGAGGAAGGAACTCTTGAGCAGAAGAACCTAAAAAACTACCTTTGCCCCGTTCACCTTTTCATAGGAAAGTGCCAGTGACAGGTATACCAAAAAAAAAAAAAAAAAAAATCACACTCCAAAAACAAAATTAGAAACACCGTGTCCAAAGATATTGTTAGATACAAGTTTGAAAAGAGTGTCCAAAGTCCCCATGTATAAAGAAAACTCACTAAAAATTTCAGAGAAGATTAAAATTATTACCCAACATTCCAATATGAATTTTTAAAAGTTATGATACAATCACAGCTCAGAAGCAAGACTACATGCACAAATGGTACAATGATCTCAGGAAAGGGGAGTAAGTGATAGGCAGACCACATATGAAAGCTAGTACAATTCAAGAATGAAAGAGAACCACTTCATAGGCAAAACCACTTTAGAAATGAAGAATAATTACAAAGAGCACAACATATGACAAATACTACAGAAAGTACAGCATGGAACAAAAAATATAAAAGTTAGCAAATGGGGCTTCCCTGGTGGCGCAGTGGTTAAAAATCCACCTTCTAATGCAGGGGACACGGATTTGAGCCCTGGTCCGGGAAGATCCTACATGCCGCGGAGCAACTAAGCCCGTGTGCCACAACTACTGAGCCTGCGCTCTAGACCCCGTAAACCACGACTACTGAGTCCGTGTGCCACAACTACTGAGCCTGCACTCTAGAGCCCGTGCTCTGCAACAAGAGAAGCCACCGCAATGAGAAGCCCACGCACCGCAACAAAGAGTAGCCCCGCTCTCCGCAACTAGGGAAAGCCCACGCACAGCAACGAAGACCCAATGCAGCCAAAAATAAATAAATAAAATAAATTAAAAAAAAAAAGTTAGCAAATGGAACAAAATGAAACAAAGAGGTGATAATTATTATAAGAAAAAAATGAAAGCCAGAAGTGGTCCAACTTGCTGGACAGCCGCATGTAAATCAATGAAGTTAGAACACACGTTCACATCATACACAAAAGTAAATCCAAAATGGCTTAAAGACTTAAATATAAGACAAGACATCATAAAACTCCTAGAAGAGAACATAGGCAAAACATTCTCTGACATAAATCATACCAATGTTTTCTTAGGTCAGTCTCCCAAGTCAGTAGAAATAAAAGCAAAAATAAACAAACGGGACCCAATCAAACTTATAAGCTTTTGCACAGCAAAGGAAACCATACACAAAACGAAAAGACAACCTACAGATTGGGAGAAAATATTTGCAAATGATGCGACCAACAAGGGCTTAATTTCCAAAATATACAAACTTCTCATACAATTCAATAACAACAACAAACCAACCCAATCAAAAAATGGGCAGAAGACCTAAATAGACATTTCTCCAGAGAAGACATACAGATAGCCAATAGGCACATGAAAAGATTCTCATCATCGCTAATTATTAGAGAAATGCGAATCAAAACTACAATGAGGTATCACCTAACACCAGTCAGAATGGCCATCATTAAAATCCACGAATCATAAATGCTGGAGAGGGTGTGGAGAAAAGGGAACCCTCTTACACTGTTGGTGGGAATGTAAGTTGGTGCAGCCACTATGGAAAATAGAATGGAGGTTCCTCAAAAAACTAAAAATAGAGTTGCCATATGATCCTGCAACCCCCACTCCTGGGCACATGCCCAGACAAAACTATAATTTGAAAAGATACATGCACCCCTATGTTCACAGCAACACTATTTACAATAGCCAAGACATGGAAACAACCTAAATGTCCATCAACAGATGAATGGATAAAGAAGATGTGGTAAATATATACAATGGAATACTACTCAGCCATTAAGAAGAATGAAATAATGCCATTTGCCGCAACATGGATGGACCTAGAGATTATCACACCAAGTGAAGTAAGTCAGAAAGAGAAAGACAAATACCACATGATATCACTTATATGTGGGATCTAAAATACGACACAAATGAACATATCTACAAAACAGAAACAGACTCACAGACATAGAGAACAGACTTGTGGTTGCCAATGGGGGTGGGTGAGAGAGGATAGAATTGAGAGTTTGAGATTAGCAGATGCAAACTATTATATATCGGATGGATAAACAAGGACCTACTGCATTGCACAGGGAACTACATTCAGTATCCCATGATACTACCAAATGTAAAATAGATAGCTAGTGGGAAGCAGCTGCGTCACACAGGGAGATCAGCTCAGTGCTCTGTGACCATCTAGAGGGGTGGGATAGGGAGGGTGGGCGGGAGACGCAAGAAGGAGGGGATATGGGGATATATGTATACTTACAGCTGATTCACTTTTTGTTATACAGCAGAAACTAACACAACATTGTAAAGCAATTATACTCCAATAAAGATGTTAAAAAAATATCCTGTGATAAACCATAATGCAAAAGAATATGAAAAAGTATATATATATATATGTATAACTGAGTCACCTTGCTGTACAGCAGAAATTAACACAACATTGTAAATCAACTATACTTCAATAAAATTAATTTTAAAAAAAAAAAGGGATCCAACTTGCAACTAAGCAGAGCCTCTAGAGATGAAATCCAAATCAAGAAGAGAATATTAAAAACTACATTTTTAAGAATAATTTTCTGAAATAATGCATGAATATGCATAATGAAAATACACACTATATTGCTGGAGAAAATGACTCAAATTGTCTGTACCAAAACATTTCCTAATAAAATTATTAGACTAAAATCCATGCGGAATCAAGATAAAAATATCAAGTCACCTATAAGAAAAAGGAAATTCAGTTGTCATTAGACTGCTAAATTCAGTGCCCCAAATAGTGAGGTAGCTCCTACAATATACTTGTGGAAAAACAAATGAGGGAGTCAAAGAATTGACATGCAGCCAAGCTGTCCTTCAGGTACAAGGGACATAAAGAGTTCTAAATGTCTGTCAACTGTATGACAACTGTTGAATGGACAAATATAGTTGGTATATTCATGCACTGGAATACTAGTGCATTTAGCAATGCAAACAGTAAGCTATATTTACATACAATATGGATGAATCTCATAAACATAATGTTGCACAAAAGAAGCCAAAAGGTTATATACTATATGACTCCACTTACACATAAGTTCAAAAACAGATGAAACTGATGCATGGTGGTTACTTTGGGGAAGCTACTGACTGAACAGGAGCACAAGAGGGACTTCTGGAATGCAGGCAATGGTTTATTTCTTGATCTGGCTGCTTATTACATGGGTGTTCCCTTTGTGGTAACTCAAGGTGTACAATTTTGATTGTATTGGTTGTTTGTATCATCATGTATACACTTGTCTCTATATATGGTAAACTTCAAAAAAGGTTTATTTTACAAATTATGGAGAAATATATACAAGGCAAAATGCAAACAAACAAATAAGCAAGGGCCATGATCTTGAGGATGCTAAAATACTAAAGTCTACCATTCACAATAAACATATAACAATTATGAATATCTATATACCAACTAACAGCAGGAAGTTTCATGAAGCAGAAGTTACAGGTTGTACAAGATAAAATTTCATTAATAATAGAGAATTTTAACACATTTCTCTCAATCCAAGATAAACCAAGTGCAAAACAAATAACTATAGACTGACCATATGTTAGATCACAAAGAAAAATTCATTAAATTCCAATGTTAAAAAATATCACAATGCAGCAAAACTGTAAATTACAAGAGGGGGCCTATGTGCTTTACCTCAAGTCCTAAATTTTATCAATAGGGATTGAGTTCCCCTCATGTCACACAGTTCAAAACCCTTCCACAGAGCTGAGGCTAAGAAACTATACGACTATATTAGTTTTCTACTACTGAGTAACAAATTATAAATGCAGTGGCTTAAAACAATACAACTTTATTATCTTACTGTTAGGTAAAAGTCTGACATGGTTCTCACTGGGCTAAGAGCATGGTGTCGGCAGGGCTGTGTTCCTTTCTGCAGGCTCTAGGAGAGAATTTCCTTACATTATCCAGTTCCTAGAGGCCATCAACACTCCTTGGCTCAAGGCTACCTTCCTTTATCTAACTAGCAACTTTGCATCTCTCTGACCACTGTTCTGTGATCACATCTCCCTCTGACTCTAAACTCAGCTGGAAAAGATTTACTGACTTTAAGGACCCAGGTGATTAGTTTGGGCCCAACTGGATAATCTAGGATAATCTCCTCACTTCGAGGTCCTTAACTTAATCCCATTTGCAAAGTTCCTTTTGCCTTGTAAGGTAACACATTCACAGGTGTCCAGACATCCTTGCAGGGGCATTACTCTGCCTACCCCAACCACTCTTAAATGTTCCATCCTCAGCTTCCCTCTTTCGGAGGGAATTCTCAAAAGTCCACCTTTCTAGCCCAACACTACCTCTCCAACACTGCTGTGAATCCAACCAGAATAAGCATCAGTATCCCCTGCATCCACGTTTATGTGCATCATAAAAAGCCCTAGGCTCCTTGATCATTTCTCTTTTCAGACACTCTACTCCCCATCAGTTGGATGTCCCATTTTCTCACCCCTCCTCAACTCCTGGCACTTTCCTCTATGCCCTCTGGAATTCACAGTCATAAACCCCTCTTTTAACCTCAACCACCTCCCTGAACACTCCCTTCACCTTTGGATCTAACAGAAACCTGGCTCTCTCCAGAGGACTCTTGCAGCCCTCTCTACGTTTTTTTTTCCCCCTACAGCCTCTTGCCACTGGGTCTGGAAGTGGGGCAGGTGTCCTCCTTGTTCTTATTACTCTCAGAGTTTTTTCTCCCTTCGTCCTCCACAAAAGCTCTACCTTTGAATTTCATGCCAAGAGATCATATATAACTCACCACACCTCACTGTTGCTGACATCCACCAAACACTGTATATTTCTTTCCCCTTGTTTTTTCAAAACTTGAGCTCCTGGCTCACTCGCTGCAACGCTACTACCCTTCTTTTATTCTTGCAATTTCAGTACACACCACACAGATGAGCCTGGCTTACTCACACTTACCTGTACTTCTTTTCCTTCTCTCATGGCTCATTCCCACCAGCATACTGATAGGTTACTTCTCCCACACCAGCTGCTGTTCCATTTTCATATTTACAGAAAAACTCTTCGAATATGTGGTCTACACTGTCTCCTATTCCTCTCCCCTCATTCTACATTACCCTACTCCAATCCAACTAATAGCCCCACAGAAACTGCTCTCCACACATTCACTAATGACTGTGAATGTTCCTAAACGCAACGCTCAATTCTTTCTCTCTGGCCCCACAGTTGCTGCTACCATATTTATACACACGGTCACGCACATGGTGACGCAGTCACAATCATATACATGCACAGTCACACCTAAATTACAATCACATACTGCTCCCGTCACCATCGCACCGTCCACACACACACATACCTCTACGGTTCCCGTGCGATCACTCCACACCTTGCTTCTTTATCAATTTCACACAAGCACCCAAGGTTCCCTGTCGCGATGGCTAGCGCGCGCGGACACGCATACTCAACTCCCCACCGTCTTCCTTCCCACACCTGCTGGCTGGTAAAGCCTCAGACTCCGAAAATGTTAGCCCCTCACTGCCCTCCCCCGCGGCCTCGGCCTCTCAGGGGTCAGTCCGCTTCCGGGTCTTAGACTCACTCGACTTTGCGGTTCCCTCAAGCTGTGGATGTTCCTCAGGGACTCGCGCACGACCCCTGCTATGGTCCTGAAAGGGCCGGTGTGCGGACAGAACTTTGCCTCGGATACGGCGGACACTGGGAAATGTAGTCTGGAGCCGGGACAACCTTTTAGAGCCCAGAGCCCAGTGGTCTCAATTCACAGGCCTCGGTCTTGGACCCTATCACTTCGCTCGGCAAAGACCATTGTCCTCACACCGCTCTATCTTTGGCAAAGCGAATTCCAAAGATATTCCAGGCCGCGTTTAGAACGCAAGTCTCAACTGACGACTCCACGCTACTCTTCCTCCGCAGATGGCCCTCTCTGGGAACTTGGACCATAAGCCAACTCGGTCTTTCGACGGGAAATAGCCGTGAACGCGATGGCCCCTGGGAAATGTAGTCCAGAGCCGTGGAAAATACCTCTGGAAGGAGCGTGTAATTCTTTTCTTTGCAAGCTCGCCGCCTGGGCATGTGACACATATGATGTGGCAGGAAGGTCTTGAGTCTCGGCCTGGCCGGGTGGATACTTCTTATCCCACAAGCCCCGGCTTGAGGGTAGGATAAAGGGGAGGATCCATGGGGCACCACTAGGGAGAAGGGGAGGGGTGTCCCCTGTCTGTGAAGCCACTGGAGCTCCTCCTTGAACCCAGGTGTAATATCCTTCACATCAGCAGACAAATACCTTATTCCAATTACCCTTAAAGTGGTTTAAATTAATGTTCATGGTTACATTAGTATTGTGTAAATGTTATTCATGTCTGAGCCATTCTTTTTACTGAAGTTAATACTTGCCAGCTTTTCTCATTTGCGTCCTTTCCTATGTGCTTGTCATTTAGATGTATATCTAAACTTTCTGATGGAGGAGTACTTTTTTCAATATTTTCAAAATCATCAGGTAACCTTTAAATATTTTTTCTTTAAATTTTTTTTATTGTGAAATAGAAAACACCTGAAGAAAACTGCATAGAATGTGTAAGTTCAGTGTAACGCCATACAAGGGAAGAAACAGTACATTGTTGTGCTCCAAGGACAAAGAACAAGATAAACTCAAAGGGCCAACATTGCCGGAACAAAGAGTTACAGGACTCTTATCACTCTGTCCCACTGCGACCATTACAATGTCCCAGAGCCCTCCCAAGCAGCATGCCCTGTCCCTTTCCCATCCCATATAAGGAAAGATATTTGTCCCGTTCTTCTCACGCTCTGCCCACTGAAAGTATACATACCCTGCCCAATCAGCAGATGACTCGCAGGTTCCTTTGTTCCCTGGCTATAAAAACAGACCAGTAACCCTTGCTCGGGGTCGACTCTCCCTGGCTATCAGGAAGTCGGCCCGCTGTTCTGGCAGCGCCCCTTCCCTCTAAAAAATTCTATCTTCTTTTCATTCTGCCTTGTGTCTGGAAATACTTTTCCAACCTGCGTTCGTACCATGACAATTGTGGGTACCTCAAGAAGAAACGCCCACCCCATATGATCATTTCTGACCCCTCAGACCCCAGCTGACCACTATCCTGATTGTTAATGTAATAATATCTTGGTTTGTCACTTATCTATCTTTGAAATTTACATAAATGCAATCAAATTGTATGACTCTCTTACCTTGCTTAGTTGTTAAAACTCCTAACTGGATTAACTCAAAACTCCACACTAAAGGCTTTGCAGAAGTAAATGTATGCCCCCATTCAGGCATAAAAACTATTTTCCTCAGTTACTATGGTGTTGCAGGACCCCAAGATCAACCCTCCCTCCAAGGTTCAATGATTCACTGGGAGAACTCACAGCAAAACAATACAAAGCAAAATCAGCAAAAAAGAAAAGGTGCATTGGGCAAAGTCCAGGAAAAACCAGGCACATGTTTCCAAGGATCCTTTCCCAGTAGAGTTACACAGCCCATTAATTCCCCCAGCAACGAGTTGTGACAATACATGTGAAGTGGTACCAACCAGGGAAGCTCATTAGAAATTCAGTACCTAGGGTTTTTATTGGGGCCTGGTCACATAGGCAGTCTCTGCCTGGCACATACCAGAATTTCAGACTCTCAGAAGGAAAGCAGGTATTCAGCATAAATTATATTGTTTGCACAAACACTTTAGGCATAGTAAGCCATCCTTATCAGTGAGGATAATGGGAATCTTCTCAAAATCCAAGTTCTAGTTGCAAGCCAAGGGCCAAACTTCAAGCAGGCCTTTCTAAGGATAAGAAGTCTCAGGTCTGCTATGTTAATCCTTTTCTGCACACTACTGTCCTAAACAAAATGTCTGGCTTTCAATAACAACAAAAACTTTCAAGGCATATGAAAAGGCAAGAAAAATCAAGACGTTCCCAAAACACAAAGCAACAATCAGAACTAGACTCAGGTGTTCTTAGCTTGTTGCTGCATAACTTCAATCTCTGCCTCTGCCCTCACACAGCCTTCTTCTATATCTTCTCATCTTCTGTCTATTGTAAGTGGATTTAGGTCACATCCAGATAATTCGGGATAATCTCAGCTAGCGATCCTTAACTTAATTACATCTGTAAAGACCCTTTTTTCCAAATAAGGTCACATTCACAGGTCTATGGGGGTTAGGATGTGGACATATCTCTGGGGTGTCACCATTCAACCCAGAACAACCTGTTACTATATTTAGTTTTATCCTAATAGATTTCCTTAGAATTCTCCTCTTATCTCACTGATCTCAGTGGTTTAGCAGAGCAAAGACCAAAGTCTTGATCTACCCACTAAAACTTGCTCATTCTATAGTTTTATCTTAGTAAATGACAATTCTGTTCTTCTAGTTTCTTGGGCTGCAATATTTGGGTTGGCCTAGGTTCCTCTCTTTCTCTCATATCACACATCAAATCTATTACCGGATCCATTTAGCTCTATCTTCAAAATATATCTAGAATCCAACTATTTCTCCTAACTACCACTGCTATCACCCTAGACCGAGTCATCATTATCATCTCTTACCTGGATTATTCCAACAGCCCACTGGCTAGTTTCCCTGCTTCCTTTTTTGTCCCCCTACACCCTACTCTCTACTCAGCACCCCGAATGATGTCTTTTAAGATCATGTCACTCTTCTGTTCAAAACCCACTATTGCTTTTACATCTTGCTAAGACTAACCAAACTTCTTAAAATATTCTCCAAGGCCTTACATAATCTGTCCTCTCATTAGCTCTTTCACCTCATCTACTACTCTCTACTTTGTCACGCTGGCCTACTTGCTGCTCCTTGGCTACACCAGGCTTGTATCTAACTTATGGCATTTATGTTTAGCTGTTTTCTCTGCTTATAATGATCTTTATCCAAATATCTTCAAATGTCACTGCTTCTTCCTTTTGTTTTTGCTCAAATATTTTCTTCTTAGGAAGGCTTTTCCTAACCATTCTATTTAAAATCACAACTCCCTTGTCACTCACTATCCTATTTCCAAGCTTCATTTTTCTCTACAGATCTTACCTTTATCTGGAACACTATATACTTCATTTATACGTTCACTGGTCACTTTCCCAGACTAGAATGTAAACTCCTTGAGGACAGGAAATTTGGACCATTTTGTTCACTGATGCTTTTTTAGGGCTTAGAACAGCACCTGGCACAGATAAAGGGCTCCATAAATATCTGCTGAATGAAGAAATACATTTTGACAGCAACAGGAAATAGGCACTTTCATAAATTTTTTGGTGGAAATGGAAAGTGATTCATCTTTTGTGGACTGCAAATACTTATACATAACCTCTGACCCAGCACTTCTTAGAAGAAATCGAAAGATGCACATGCACATCTGTGCAAAGCTGAATATATAAGGATTTCATTCCAAAATTGCATAAACCTGAAAACATCCTAAAAATTCACTAACATAGTATTAGTTAAAGTATGACATTTCCCCAACCATAAAGCATTATACCATCATAAGAAAGAATAAGGAATATATATTAATATGGAATGTCTTCTAAGAAATAATAGTGAGTAAAAAACAAAGTGCTTTATACTATACTAACCTTTGTGAAAAATAAAGATGTTATATATACAGATATGTTGGTATAATCATAGAATAACTCAAAGTAGTTAACATAAGAAACTAGTCACCGTAGATGCATGTGGAGAAGAGAAATACTGAAAGGGAGACTTCTTTTTTCACTATAACCTTATTTAAATTTTTAAAATCGATGAGATGATTCCTTTAAAAACAATTATAAAATAAAAAACTTGGCAGAGAGGGGAGCTAAGAGGAAAGTAGTAATGATTTCTAAGCTAGCAGCTTCTCGTGGTAATGGAGATTGCTGAAATATGACTGTGGGAAGTCAATGACAATGGTAAACTATAACCCTGAAGCTTTTAGCAATGGAAAGATAGAAAATGGAATGTAATAAGAAACAGCAGCATGAAACAATAAGAGTCTTAAAAGACTGCAGATGTATGAAGGACTGACTGCATATGTAGGCTATGAGAATGAAGAGAATATGGTCCTCTAGGATCTGCTTAAATAAAGAGGGCACTGATAGAGGAAGAATGATGAGTGAAGGATTCACAGCAACTAAAACTCAAGAAGAGTAGGGTCTATATAGCAAAACCTGGAAAACATTTTATGGTGTAAATTCCCTCACTGAACATCTATCTGTGCTCTCCCTTGTCCCAGGCACATCTGCCTGGCTCCCACTCACTCACTTGTACAGAAAAGGCTCCCACTCCTTTTCATTTCTTCTACTCACCACCCATGGCCTATCTTCTTGTCCCAACTTGAAGATTTCATGCAGTTTGGTGACGTGAGAGCCTGTATATAGGAAAGTCACAAAAGGCTTGAATTCAAGCACCATCTCCAAACTCAGACTGACCTTGGGCCTTTAAGGAAGTTACCATATAAAGAGGAACAAAGTAAATAACCTTTTGCCTTAAAGGTTGAGCATATACAATCATGTCACAGAGGGCTCGAGAATATCTGAAGCCTACATCTCAAAGCTGAAACCATTATGCCATGTAAAGATTCTAAATATATCAGAGATGTCACTTTACTTTCAAAAGTTGGATTATATGGAGAAGCTATCCATACCTAATGTGGCTATGTTGCTCTAGTTCTCCAGCATCATATACCTATACAACTTCCTCTAAACATCTTTTAATTGTGGCTGAGCCTCCTGGTTGAACTGAACAATCACATCTCTGAATATTTACCTCATCAATGTCTCCCAAGGAACAGAGAAGAGAAAAACGTCTGGGGATAAGTTTGTGGACATAACCCAAAACAGGCACCCCCATAATAAAATACACCCTGTTTAAAAAGCCATACTGGGGCTTCCCTGGTGGCGCAGTGGTTGAGAATCTGCCTGCCAATGCAGGGGACACGGGTTCGAGCCCTGGTCTGGGACGATCCCACATGCCGCGGAGCAACTGGGCCCGTGAGCCACAACTACTGAGCCTGCGCGTCTGGAGCCTGTGCTCCGCAACAACAGGGGCCGCCATAGTGAGAGGCCCGCGCACCGCGATGAAGAGTGGCCCCCGCTCGCTGCAACTAGAGAAAGCCCTCGCACAGAAACAAAGACCCAACACAGCAAAAAAAAAAAAAAAAAAAAAAAGCCATACTGATTCAGTATTCTATTCCAGAACAAAATGTTTGGAATCTTAAGTGTTTATATTAAAATGGTATAAGTTATTTATTATATCAACAGGGATCTTTTTCTCCTTAAAATTGAATCTACGGGAAGACATATCCTATTATCTCAGTTTGAAGAGGAAATGAGGCTGAGAGGATTCAGATTCCTCCACTATCTCAGCCACCCATGCAGTGGCCCACAATCGCGTGATGACACACATACTTTCATACACACACAATCTTGCCCTACCACGCACACACAGACACACACACACAATTACTCCCAACCACACAAGCCCACAATATGACCCTCCATCCTCACAAAGCCACTTATAATCTTGATCCCACCTCTCTCTCACACTCATCAGTTTTACCTGCATGCAGTCTCTCTTCCATTCAACTAACCCCTAAACGTAGTCACACATGCAATCTCATTACGGTCTCACATTCGGGCCCTCCTTCACCCTCTCTCGCATACGTGACTGGGCTTGTGGATTTCTCCCCTTCAAACTCTCTAGGCTGCTTTGGTCCCAGACACTCACGTCCAGCATTCGGGTTCGCCCTTCTGGCTCCCCGACACTTTCCGCAGCAGCTTGCCTCTAGGCATCTACGCGCTCCCAGGGCAAAGCGTAATTCTTAGCAGCCTCCTGGGCATTTAACTGAGGCCACGTACAGCCTCAGCGCCTAGGGAACGCAGTCTATCTTGGCCGGGTCCACTCCGCCGCTGGCAAAGTCCTGGACTACATTTCCCAGGAGGCCGTGAGGCCCAGGATGTTGCAGGGTGAGCGCCAAAACCTGAAAGAACCGCAACCTGAGGCTGGGATGTGTCAAAGAAGTTGCACCAGACAAGGTAAACAGATAAGGAAGACTTTATTATAAAGACTATCGCAATAGGGAAGAGAGATTGAACTCAACTGGGTATGTAACAGTAGCTGGGGATTTATAGCCACTGGGCAGGGTGATGGAGTCACTGCTGTCGACTTGACTAAAGTTTGGTCGAGGGAGTTCTTGTCAGCTGAGACTCGCGGAAGCCTCAGGTGCGCTGCGGGATCCAGGCTTCCGCGGCCAGGGGGAATCAGGATGAAGAGGAGATAGCTTTTAGCAGCCTGTCGCTTTCTGGACTACATCTCCCAGAGGCCTCTAGGCCTAGTGCTCCCTCCCGCGAGAACTAGATCTTCTCCTGAGGAGTGGACGGGATTTTCTGACGGGTTGGGGGAAACGGCCTCAGGGTGCTGTGCGAGGTGCTGGGCTCTATTTGTTTCAAGTAGAGTGGAGCGGTGCTGACCAGACCGGAGGAGTCGTAGGTGAGATGGCCTGGAGCCCGGGGTTGGAGCCGGGAGTGTCTGGAACCTTCGGCCTCTACGGGAGCCAGCTGGGAAGGGGAGATCGTGAGGAGTGTGTGTCTGATTGTGGTTGTGTCTCTGTGTCTGCGTGACCTTGTACCAAACTGTGAGGGCGGGAGACGGGCTTGATTGTGGTTTTGATTGTGCAAGTGTGATGAGGGTTTAATTGTGTGACCGGGTGTGGCACTGTTTGCGAGTGTGAGGTTCCTTGACCGCGGTTGTAAAACTGTGTATACACTTGGTGTGTGTGTGTATTTATGATCATTTGCTGAGCCGTGGGTATGGGATGGCTTAACTGTGAGAGTTGTGACTGTTTCCCCTTGGTGTGTGTGTGTATGTGTGTGTGTGTGATATTGTTGGTGGTAGGGTGCGTGTGAATTTGTCATTGTGCCCCCATAATGTATGTCACTGGGAATGTGAGTACGTGGGGGTGCCTATGACTGCGATTGTGACTGACTGTCCCCGGGGTGTGTATGATTGCGTGGCCGTCTGCAGCCCATTTTGTTGAGGTCTGTGGTGCCTGTGTGCCCGTGGTGTGAGTTCCTATGATTATGTATCCATATAGCAATGTAGGTGTGGGGCGCCTTTGTCTGTGCCTTTGTGACTCCAGCGCTCTGTTACCAGGAGACCTCTGTGAGCTCAGGAACACATTCTGCCCAGAACTGCAAATGACCGTGCTTGTCTGTAATGCTGGTATTGAGCAGGACGCCCAAGACTTGTCTGACCTAATATCTGTAGGTGGTGGGTGGTAGGTTGACTTGGGCTCCCAGAAGAGCCTGGTTTTTCCTGACTCCTTTCTCTTTCTCCAGCTCTTCTCTGCTTGCAGAGTCTTCCAGAGTGGAGTAAAGAATGGCTGTTGAACATCCACAAGGCACCTGCAAGGTAGCTTGTCGTTTCCCCTTGTTTCCTGAAATCCTCTTTTCTATGTCAGGATATGACTTGCTTTCCTTCTCTTGAAAATTCTTGCCTGTCAGGTGACCTGATCTATGGAATTTTTCCCTTGAGAAATGTGATTTGCTTCAAACCCCAACCCACACACGTGACTTTCTCTTCCTAATTTGACAAATGGTTTAATTTTTCTTTATGTTCTCTTAAAAAAAATATTTTTTTATTATAAAAGTGAAATTATCTTAAATAATTTCAAAAGTACAGCAATTCCTAATGAAGAAAATTTAAATTCCCAGTTAAAACCAATGCTAACTTTTTGATAATTTCTTCCCAGTATGTTTTATGTACATATATAAAGTGTGATATTTAAAAATTGATTTTATTCAGCATTTACCGTTTTATAGCCTACATTTTCACATAAAATTATATTTAAGTATTTCCCCACATAATTTAATATTGGAAACATTTTTAGAGGTGCATATTTATTTGAATGCCTATATCTTTTTTTTTCTTTCAAATTAGATACAGAAATGGCATTTAACACCCATTTGTGCAAATAATTATAAAGACCGATGTAAGGACTACCCAGGTCAAGAAAAAGAATACAGCCATCTCTAAAGCAGCCTCTGATGTACCCCTCCACAATCACAAACAATTATGCTCTTCTGGTGATAACCACTGTGATCATTTCTTTGTCTTTCATTAGAGCTTTGATATGAATTCCAAAACCACATAGATTTAGTTTTTGTCTGTTTTCTATCTTTGTATGAATAGACATTCTTTTGTGTCTTTTTTCATGAAAAACGTTTGTGAGCTTCATTCATATTTCCTATAACTACAGTTCATTTTTTTCCATTGCTCTCTATATACTATCTTGTATAATAGTATCAATTTACTACTTATCTATTCTACTCTTCATGGACATTTGACTTGCTTCTAGTTTTTGGCTGCTATAAGCAATGTGACTACAAATGTTTTGTGCACATATTTTGGTACACATGTGCTTGTATTTCTTTAATATATATACTAAAATTGTAATTAAATTGTTGAGGGATAGGGTTTGCGCATCTTCAATCTTACTAGACAGTGCCGGACTGTTCTCTAAATATACTATGCAAGTTTTTTACTTGAATCAGCAGTTTAAAAAGGCTCCTTTTGTTTCACAGTCATGCCAGCTCTTGGCATCGTCACACTTTAAAATTTTTGCCAATTTGGTAGATATCTAGTGTTATCACATTTAATTGATATGCCTGTATTATCAATGAAATTGAACACTAATTCTTGCCCGCCTGGATATCCTCTTTTGTGAAATGCTTGTTCACATATTTTGCCAATTTTTAACTGGGTTGTTTTTCTCTAACTGATTTATAGCAGTTGAATATATATCTAAAATATATATACATAATATGTATCTTCTATATTTTAGTTTACTGTCAGTTGCACATGTGACAAATATTATCTTCTACTCTGACTTGGTTTTTCACTCTGGTGTCTTCGGGTGAATAGAGGTTTTGGATTTCAATGTGATGAAATCTTTTTCAATAGTTAGTGCTTGTTTAAGAAATTTTCTGCTACCTCAAGGTAATGAAGATTTTCTTGTGTTCTCTTCTAAAAGCTTCCTAGTTTTTAGCTTTAACTTGTATGTTTTTACACTACCTGGAATTGATTTGTGTAGGGTAGGGATTCAATTTCATTTTATCCCCCATGTGAGTATCCAGTTGCTCCAGTATCATTTATTGAAAAGTTCATCTTTTCTACACTGAGCTGCAGTGCCATTGTAGTCAAAAATCAAGTGACCATTATGGCTACATCTGTTTCTGGACTTTATGTTTTGTTCCATTGCTCTGTTTGTCTCCCCTTGCAGCAATACTCTGCTATCTTATTCACTGTGACTTTATAATATTTGGAGCAAGTCCTCTTACCTTCTTGTTCCTCAAGAATGTCTTGGCTGTTTGTGTTTCTTTGCATTCCATATACATTTTTGAAATAGTTTGGTTCCACTCAAACATCTTTTGGGATTTTGATCGAATTGCATTGTGTCTATAATTATGTGAGTAGAAATTTGGGGAATCTTCTAATAACATGAATTTCTCAATTGATATTACATTTTCTGCATGTTTCTCATCAAGGTCTTGATTATCTCCTGTAAATAGTCTTTGGCAGGGACTTCCCTGGCGGTCCAGTGGTTGAGACTCCGAGCTCCCGATGCAGGGGGCACAGGTTCGATCCCTGGTCAGGGAAGTAAGATCCCACATACCACAAGGCACTGCCAGAAAAAAAAAAAATAGTCCTTGGCAAATAGGAATAATTTAATCCATCGTATATAGTATTTCCCTTTTGCATTGACTGCCAGGAATTTGAGCACTTCAGAAATGATCAATTGTAGTAATAATCTTAGCCTGGGTTTTTGACATTGAATACCTATGATGTATGACCTTTGTGTATGATTTAAAATTTTTTCTTTATTCTTAGCCTCCTCAAATACATTTTTGGAAGCGGGGGATATAAAAACGAGATATAGACTTAGATACATATGTAGATATTTATTGTCTAATATTTTTATTTTAATAACATTCTTGTCTAATCAAGTCAGTTTTGTATGGTACCTTTTGCTGTTCTCCCTATATTATATTTCTTTTTTAACTACTCTTTCCACTTCTCTTCCCCAGCCCCCTCAACCCCCTTCCCCGCACTACCCTCCATCAGGCAGTTTCTGCCTCTGCCTCTTTGTCATCTATTCTCACTAACACTTTAGTTTAAATATTGGCTCCCTCAGAAAAAAGAGAAACAAATCATCCTTCAGGTTATTTTACCTACACTACTAGTCTCTGTAACATGGTATAAAAATTAGGGATTCTAGTATCAAATGTGACATCTGATCTCAGCTACACCACCTACGAGCTGTTTAACCTGTAAACAAGAGGTTCTCATTCTCAATGTTGTTGAGAATGAAATAAGATATGTAGAACACTTGGTACACATCAGAAATTCAATAAATGTTAGCTCCCTTCTCCTTTATTTCCCATTCTTGGGACCTCTAAACCAATTATGGTATAAAGTGGTTGCCTAAAAAGTCTTTTGGTGGGTCCCAAAAGATCTTTTTTTTTTTAATTGCTGAGGTATAATCGACATATAACATTATATTTGTTTCAGGTGTACAATGTAATGATTCAATATTTGTACATACAGTTGACCCTTAATGTGGAGGTTAGGAGCGCTGACTCTGCACAATCAAAAATCTTCATATCACTTATAGTCGGTCCTCCACATCCATAGTTCCACTGTATCTGCATTCTCGGATTTAACCAACCACAGATCCTGTAGTACTATAGTATTTACTACTGAAATAAATCTGCTTATAAGTAAAACTACTCAGTTCAAACCCATGTTGTTCAAGGGTCAACTGTATTGCAAAATGATCACCACAGTAAGTCTAGTTAACATCCATCACCATACATAGTTACAATTTTTTTTCTTATGAATTTTAAGATTTACTCTCTTAGTAACTTTCAAATGCAATTCAGTATTATTAACTCTACACCATGCCGTACATTATATCCCCAAGCTTTATTTATTTTATAACTGGAAGTTTGTACCTTTTGACCCCCTTTACCCATTTCACCCAACCCCACCCCCTCACCCCCTGTCTCTGGCAACCAACAATCTGTTCTCTGTATCTATGAGCTTGGTTTTTGTTTGCTTATTTGTTTAAATTCTACATATAAGTGAGATCATAGGGTATTTTTCTTTCTCTGTCTGTCTTACTTCACTTAACGTAATACCCTCATGGTCCATCCACACGGTTGCAAATGGCAAGATTTCATTATTTTTCATGGCCGAGTCGTATTCCATTGTGCATTGCCTACCTGTTGTTATGTTATTTAAATAGTTTGTATTATGTATTTGAATTTTTAAATTTTATGTCTCTGTGCTTGTACCTGTGCCATGTTTAGATCATTTCTTTTTTAAAATCTTTGAATACTTGGTCAAATATGTCACTTTTCTGAAGATAGCTGTATTCTCTATTTCTTTCATTACAAAAAAATTATTTATTACAACAAATTTGTAAAACACAGAGAAGCACAAATAAGTAACAAAAGTTATCTGTAATCCTGTCAGTTAAAGACAACTGCTGTCAATACTGAGAATTCATTTCTAAATGTGATCATACTATGGCTACTGACCTGTAACCCGTCTTTATCATGCCAAAATATCAATACATTGTGAACAACTGTCCATGTCTTTACACATTTATCTTTACCATGAGTTGTAATGGCCTTATCATGTTACCATTTTACCAAGCCCCCTTTTTTGAACATGGTTTGCTTACAAATTATTGCCATTATAAACAATGAGCATCTCCTTAGGCCAAATGCTAGTGCTTTCCTTTTCAAATTTTATTTTTAGTTAAATTATATTTAGTTATTAATTATAATTTTGTTATAAAAATAATTTGTATGTTATGAAGGGGTTCAGGTTTGATGTAACTACAATCCCCAATCCAAGGTATCTACCCAAAGTACCCAAAGGTAGCCACTGTTTTCAGTTAATTATTTATCCTTTTTAAATATCCTTTTACATGCATACACATGTAAATGTGTATGTGGTACTGTTTTGTCACTTAAAAATATTTCTATATAAAAAGGATTATAAGTGTATCCTGCAAAATGTGGAAAGTAACTGAATTATAGAGTGGGTCCAAGGATTGAGTTGGTTTACATAAAACACTTAAAAGAGGACCTGCCCATTTACTTAGTGTCAGTTAGTAGTCACTCTGTAGTTATTGTTACTGTTTGTGCTTTTTATTCTGCGTGGGGAATTGTTCACTTAAGTATAGAGCTCATTTTAATTGCTTCATGTAAGGCCATATTTTATAATATGAAATCATGGAGATAATAGAGTACACATATTCTAAACGTCAGTAAACACTTCCAGTACACCCAGCTCACTCTGCTAGAACCTGTGTTTCCACTGCCGTTAGGTTACTTTTGGCTGCATAATGCAGAAAAACACAACTGCAACAAACAGAACAGAGAGTTAATTATTTCATTTAATTTAAGCTGGTTATTCTTAACCTTGGTTACTGATGTCTGGGTCCCACTCCCAGTGATTCTGATTTAATTGGTCTGGGATATAACCTGGACATCATCATTTTTAAAAGATCACCAGGTAATTCTAGTGCGCTGCCACAGTTGAGAATTAATGACTTAAAGTCATACAAGATGACAAGAAAAACATTAAGAGTTAATTGGTCTGGAGTGGGGTTCAAGCTTTAGAATTTTTTAAAAAGCTACCTAATTGATTCTAATAGCAATCAATTCAGAACCACTGGCCTAGGCAAATCATGATTCATTTTATGGAGCTGATGAAAAAAAACTATGGAAAAAAAATTCTTGTAGCAAGGAAGTAGGGGAGGGATGATTTTGAGGGGGGCAGTCAGTAGTATCTGTCATACCTGTGCCCTTACCAGCAATTAACAATAGGAAAATATCACCGTTTGGTCATTTTAGTGGTGTTTTGGGATAAAACCTAAAGGAGATGATATACATACGTGTTTAATCAGCAGTCTTCATTTTTTTTCAAAAGCAAGGTTTGACTTTTGTGAATCTTACATATTTTAAAGCTTCATTAATTTTTTTCTGCTTTTTTTTTGAGATTCTTTTGTTTCAGTATTGAATTCAAATCAGTTTTATTTTTTAAAAGGAGTTTAATGTTATTAAATTTTCTTTTTGGGGGGTAATTTTCTTTCCTGTGTCCAGGTTTTTTACATGTATTGATCTCCTTTTCACTTCATTTCTAGGTATTTTATATTTCTATTTAGTTTCATATTTAACATGAGAATTATTTAGGAATATGTCTTGTTTTGGGTAACTTTTAAATTTTGATTAAGTTTCAAACTTGCAGGAAAGTTACAAGAATAGTACCAAGTATTCTTGGGTACTCTTTGCTCAGATTCACCAATTGTTTACATTTTGTCCCATTTGTATTATCATTCCTGTGTGCACTTGCAATTGTTCTGTGTCTCTATATATGCATGTGAGGACACACACACATACACAATACATACATTTTATCTGAACCATTTAAGAATAAGTTGCAGACATTTGCCTCTTTACCCTTAAACACTTCAGTGTGTTATTTCCTAAGAATAAGAGTATTCTCTTACATAACCACAGTACAGTCACTAAAATAAGAAATTTAAACAACAGTGCAATACTGTTATGTAACAGTCCATATACAAAATTTTTTGCTAGTCTCAATAATATTCTTTGTAGCAATTCATCCTACTTACATCACACCCTCTCTCCCTGACTCGCTATCCAGGATACAGTCTAGGATCACACATTGAATTTAGTTATCATGTCTCTTTTTAGTCTTTTTTTTTTTTTAAAGATTTAATTTTATTTATTTTTGGCTACCTTGGGTCTTCGTTGCTGTGCACGGGCTTTCTCTAGCTGTGGTGAGTGGGGGCTACTCTTCGTTGCGGTGCACGGGCTTCTTCTTGCTGTGGCTTCTCTTGTTGCAGAGCACAGGCTCTAGGAGTGCAGGCTTCAGTAGTTGTGGCGCATGGGCTTAGTTGCTCCGCGGCATGTGGGATCCTCCCGGGCCAGGGCTCGAACCCGTGTCCCCTGCATTGGCAGGTGGATTCTTAACCACTGCACCACCAGGGAAGCCCCTTGGATTCAGTTTTTAATCTGCTCCTTCATTGTGGTTATGTTATTCATTTCAAATACTTTTAGGTTCATTTATTCCCTTTGTATTCTGTTTGATTTTTTAACTAATATTAATCCATTCTTGTTTATTTGATTTTATGAACATGGTTCCAAACGTTAAAACTATACAAAAAGATACAGTTAGAGTAGTGTCACTGTGCTCCCATAACCTTTGTTTTAGTGAATATTGTGCACTGAATTGTGTCCCCCACCAAATTCATATATTGAAGCTCTAACCCCCCAGTACTTTACAATGTGACTATATTTGGAGACAGGGTTTTAAAAGAGATGATTAAAACGAGGCTGTTAGGGTGGATCCTAAACCAATCTGACTGGTATCCTTATATGAGAGGAAATTTAGACACACAAAGAGACACCAGGGATGCTCACAAAGAGGAAAGACCATGTGAGAACACAGTGAGAAAGTAACCATCTGCAAGCCAAGGAGAGAGGCCTCAAAAGAAACCAAACCTGCTGA
This sequence comes from Eubalaena glacialis, assembly GCF_028564815.1. Lineage (NCBI taxonomy): Eukaryota > Metazoa > Chordata > Mammalia > Artiodactyla > Balaenidae > Eubalaena > Eubalaena glacialis. The sequence goes on along the minus strand of NC_083733.1, from coordinate 54,922,969 downwards.
CACCTTGATCTTGGACTTCTAATCTCCAGAACTGTGAGCAAATAAGTTTCTGTTGTTTATATCACCCAGTCTGTGGTATTTTGGTTTGGCAGCCCTTGCAAACTAATAGTAAGTTATTTCCTCCTGGCTCATAGTATCTACTTGTTCCTCTGGAACATGCTGAGGTTGGACCCTTGTTACAGGTCTAGTGGCAACAGAATGGTTCTGGTGGGTCATGAGGAGAATTAGCATGCCTTTTCAGGTACTGCTCCAGGTGATGTTATTATAGGGTTTTCAGTCAGAGGAAAGCTAGTCTCCCAGACACTGGATTGCAAGCTTCTTCCACTGGTAAGAGAGGCCCAAAGCAAGTTGGAGGTTCAAGATTGTCAGTTTCATCTGGGTCCCAACCAGATATCCCAGCTCCATATTTAAGGATCTCATTCTTTCCCAATCAAGTCTCTACCTTTCACATGGAAATCATGGCAAGACTATGAATTCCTATTTATTTCCTTCCTGTTTCTTGGTTTACTCCAAGAAAACTCCAGATATCAAAATGGGTTTTCGATGTAGATGGCATGTAAGAAGAGATAAATGCGTTAAATTTGTTGTGAGTTCTAGCATATCTGAAAGGGCTGTTTCAACCAGTGCATTGGTTCTTTGGCAGGGCATGGGATTCTAATTATTATTTTCTCTCAGAAATTTGAACTTAGGACTTCTGGCTTAGAATATTTTTGGGAACTCCAAAGCTATTTTCATTCCTGGTCTTTTATATATACACTGTTTTTTTACTGTTTGCATTCTTTTAGGGTATTTTCTTTGTTCCTACTGTCCTGGAACCTAATGAAATTATATCTTGGTGTGAATAATTTTTATTCTTTATACTAGGTATCAAGTGAGCCCATTTATTGTGGAGATTTGTGTCCTTCAGTTCTGGAAAATCTTCTTAAATGCTACTTTTAAAAACAATCTGTTTCTGATTTCTGTTTTCTTTGAAAATTTTCCAACATACAGAAAATTTGAAAGAATATTCAGTTCTTTGCCCCATATAGCCATCAGCTAAAATCACCAATTGTTAACATCTTACCACATTTGCTTTATTTTTCTAAATACACACACACACGTGCGTGTGCGTGCGTGTGCATTTTTTTCCCCTGAATCATTTGAAAATAAGTTGGGGACATCCTGACATTTTACCCTTAATACTTTTAGCATGCATCTCCTAAGTATAAGGACATTTTCCAAACAATAACAATGACATATCAAATCTATGAAAATTAATATAAACTTGCTAGTACCACCTCAAACATTTCATGTTCAGATCTCTCCAGTGGTTCCCCCAAATGTCTTTTTTTAGCTGATGTTATGTTTTTGTTTATTTACTTGGTTGTTTGTTTGCTTGATCTCAGATCCAATCAGGATTCATGTATTATTTTGGTTGTTGGGCTTCATTGGTCTCTTTTAATCTAGAACAGCCTCTCATTTTTGTTTGTTTTATATGACACTGAATTCAAGACAGTTGCCTTATAGAATGTCTCACAACCTCCATTTGTCTGATGGTTTTCTTATGGAAACAGGAGGCTTAGATTCAGCTTACCTATTTTGACAAAGGTGGTACGGTGTATTCTATTGCATTACATCAGAAGGCAGAATGTCAGGTTGTTCCACTGTTGATGATACCAAGTTTCATCATTTAAGGTTAAAGGTACTGAGTACCAAACCTTCCAGTATAAAGGTACATGTTTCCCTTTTTAGTTAGTAAATCATATGTGGATTGATGCTAAGAGAGTAAGTGAATATCCCTTACCTTGACCATTCACTTTCTGATTTTAGAATCCATTGAGGATCCTTGCCTGAATCAATTATTAGATTGGTGATTTCAAAATGGCAATTTTCAGATTCCTTCATTCCTTCTGACATCCTGCCTGATACTTGGCAGATGCTTAGCACACTTTCAAGAATGATCTCCTCCCATTAGATGTTGACCTGGCTTGCATGACCTTCCAATGTCTTTCCTATTTTCTGTTTTTTTCTTAATTGAACTATAGTTGATTTACAATATTGTGATAGTTTCAGGTGTACAGCAAAGTGATTCAGTTATATATATATATACACATATGTATATATTTCAGATTATTTTCCATTATAGGTTATTACAGGATATTGAATATAGTTCCCTGTGTTATACATTTCCTATTTTCTACTTCCATATTTTTGTACTTTTAAAAGAGATTTTTCATTTATCTTTTAACCCTTCTAATGATATGTTTTTATTCCCACTTTATATTTTCATTTTCTAAGTATTCTTTTTTGCCTCTTATTCCTTTTATGTTATCCTATTCTTCTATCATGTGAAATGGCTTCTCATATCCCTTTGAAGATATTAGTGGTGGCTTCTGGAATTTTGTTTTCCTATGTGGTTTCTCTTCTAAGTTCCTTTGGGCTTTGTTTAATCTCTTTTATGTTACAGGATTTCCTCAAATGATGATATTTGTATCAGTATTATAGAGTGGACACTGAGAAGCTGATTTAACTTTTTGTATGCCAGTTAGTAGACCTTCTTAAGTATGTAATGCTCCCATTTCTTAAGCCTTTCTGGGGTTTGCAGCATAAATCATCCCCTTCTGGGTTTTCCTTACTTTTGGGTTAGGTTTCATCTTTCTTTGTTAAGTTGTTCGTCATTTCTCTTCACGCTTTCCAGCTTCAAAAGTTTTGTTGCTGCTATTTCCTCTTCAATTTTCTTTGACTTTGTGGGTTCCTTTTGTTAAAAAGCCAGTTCATTCCTTTTAATGAGATTTTTTTAAAGGACAGGAATAACCACATGTGATTCACTTTCACTGTTTGAGAGAAAGTATATCCTTTTCTAGAGAAATATTGTTTTTAGAAGTTTATTTTTAAGAATAATGAATTTTGAGACTAATTTATTATATCAGCCATTCAGTAAATGTATTTTGATCTTTTTGTGTGTGCCAGGGTTCAAGCTGACTAAAGTAACAGACATTACCCTTGCCTTCCTCAATCTTGGCTCTATGGTAGCAGACAGACATTAAGCAAACATTCAAAAAAATATGAAATTTGCTGGGGACTTCCTGGTGGTCCAGTGGTTAAGACTTCGCCTTCCCATGCAGGGGGTGAGGGTTTGATCCCTGGTCGGGGAGTTAAGATCCCACATGCCTTGGGGCCAAAAAACCAATACTAAAACGGAAGCAATATTGTAACAAATTCAATAAAGGCTTTAAAAAATAAAGGAAATTTGCAATTGTAGGGGATAAATGTGTAATCATTCATTACCAAACACTAAACACAAAGAAAGGAAGAAAAAAAGAAAAGTAAAAAAGTGCTTTGAGAAATAATGGCGAGATGTGCAAAATTAAGACTGAGTATTCAGAAAAGATCTTTATTAGGGTATGTCAGTTAGCAGAGATCTGAACAATGACCAGGAACTTGCAGGTGAAGAGTGGGGGCAGTGGGAAGGGAGGTATGGAAGAATATTTCAAGCAGATTAAATTGTTGGGGAGGGGCATGTTACAGTTTAGTGCATTTGAAGAACATAGTAAGGCCAGTGTAACTATGGCTTATTGCTGATAGGAGAGAGGTATCATCTTGAAGAAGCAGGCAGTAGGCAGGTCTCTGAGGAATTTTAAAGACCAAGTTAAGGAGTGTGGGTCTTATCCGAGGGACAGTGGGAAACCATTGAAGCATTCTGAGCAGAACAGTGCCAGACTGAATATCACTCTGGCTGTTAAGGGTGCAAAACTGGAAATGCAAGCAGCTAGATAAAATACTGCTTTCATATCCAAGTAAAAGATAATTTTGGCTAGAATTATCTACTGACAGTGGGGATGGAAAGAACAATTTCAAGACATATTTAGGCCGAGTCTAAACAAGCTTGCTGTTTGAGTATTGTAGGAAGAGAATGGAGCTGAAATGTTTTCACCTTTTGTGGCTTGAGTTATTTATTTGTTCAGGGTCTTAATTGATGTCTCTGAATCCTTTTATTTTCCTGGTCACTTTTATGGCATATAAGTCTTCCAAAATAATAGCTACCAAACACTGTGGCATTACTTTACACAACTGTGTAAATATCAATACATTAATGTGATTTCAGAATTATTTCAATAATCATCAGAGCTAGGGTTCAGAGTACTCATCTATCTGCATCCTCCTTGTAATTTTCCAGAAGTATCACATTACCTCCTATATTCTTGTCCCTTTTCTCTGATTTTAAAACTACATTCTCAATTATTCTGCTTTTGGCCTTTGCTAAGTCCCCTTTTTTGTTCTCCCAAGGTTCTCCCAAGGTTAGCCTCAAGACTTCGGATTTTACCAAATAGCATAAACAAACTATATTCTAACCACAACAGAATCTTCACTCTCTATTGCTCATTCCAGACTTACTCAGTTCATTAATCTTTCATCAAGATACTGCTACATCTGAAGTAACTTTCTCTTCTATCTCCATCAGATTATATGCAATTAATGACCATCTAGCCTAGATTTTTCCTTCCTGGTGTAGTTACTTAAAGCTCCAAACAACCCTAAGAAATGGGTTAAATGATAATTATACTCATTTTTAAATGTATATGACACTAGTTAACAAAATTGAGTTGGGGCCTGGACATCTTTATATTTATTGAGCTCCCCATGTCTTTAGGGTATTTTTATCTAAATCACTATTTAGGAACAATTGACTTAATCTCTTTTCCTAAATAACTCCTTCACCTTCTAGTGTTTCTTCTCATTCTGTTTCCTTATCTGTTTGTCAAAATGCCCAATCATATATGAGAACTGTATAAGCCACTCTATATGAAAATGAGTTTCAGTTAAGTCTTTTCCTATCTATTATAAAAGTTTCATTTCTCCCAGAACACAAAAAAAGTGAATGTTTTTATATTTTCTTTCAGACTGTGAATCAAGGTTGAGACCAAGAATTATTTCTGAAAAAGGATATTTATGGAATAGAATCATCCTGATGGGAGATAATGGAAAGACTTATAAAAAACAGCATTGAGTGTTCAAGTTTCAGAGGTGATTGGGAATGTAAAAGCCAGTTTGAGAGAAAACAGGAATCTCAGGAAGGACATTTCAGTCAAATGATATTTACTCCTGAAGACATACCCACTTTCAATACCCAGCATCAGAGAATTCATACTGATGAGAAACTCCTTGAATGTAAGGAATGTGGGAAGGATTTTAGTTTTGTATCAGTCCTTATTCGACATCAGCGAATTCATACTGGTGAGAAACCTTATGAATGTAAAGAATGTGGCAAGGCCTTTGGTAGTGGTGCAAACCTTGCTTACCATCAAAGAATTCATACTGGTGAAAAACCTTATGAATGTAATGAATGTGGGAAGGCCTTTGGTAGTGGCTCAAACCTTACTCACCATCAGCGAATTCACACTGGTGAGAAACCATATGAATGTAAGGAATGTGGGAAAGCCTTTAGTTTTGGATCAGGCCTTATTCGACATCAGATAATTCACAGTGGTGAAAAGCCTTATGAGTGTAAGGAATGTGGGAAGTCCTTTAGTTTTGAATCAGCCCTTACTCGGCATCACAGAATTCACACAGGTGAGAAACCTTATGAATGTAAGGATTGTGGGAAAGCCTTTGGCAGTGGTTCAAACCTTACTCAGCATCGAAGAATTCATACTGGTGAGAAACCTTATGAATGTAAAGCATGTGGAATGGCCTTTAGTAGTGGTTCAGCTCTTACACGGCATCAAAGAATTCATACTGGTGAAAAACCATATATATGTAACAAATGTGGGAAGGCTTTTAGTTTTGGATCAGCCCTTACTCGACATCAAAGAATTCACACCGGTGAGAAACCTTATGTATGTAAGGAATGTGGGAAGGCTTTCAATAGTGGCTCGGATCTCACTCAACATCAGAGAATTCACACTGGTGAGAAACCCTATGAGTGTAAGGAATGTGAGAAAGCCTTTAGAAGTGGTTCAAAACTTATTCAGCATCAAAGAATGCACACTGGTGAGAAACCCTATGAGTGTAAGGAATGTGGGAAGGCCTTTAGTAGTGGTTCAGACCTCACTCAGCATCAGAGAATTCATACTGGTGAGAAACCCTATGAATGTAAGGAATGTGGGAAGGCTTTTGGTAGTGGCTCAAAACTTATTCAACACCAGCTAATTCACACAGGTGAAAAACCCTATGAATGTAAAGAATGTAGAAAGTCCTTTAGTAGTGGTTCAGCCCTTAATCGGCACCAGAGGATACACACTGGTCAGAAACCCTGTGAATGTAAGGAATGTGGGAAGACTTTTGGTACGGGCTTGAGCCGTACTCAACATCAGAGAATACATACTGGTGAGAAACTTTATGAATGTAAGGGCTGTGGGAAGGCTTTGGAGAGGGGTTCAGAAATTCAGCAACATAAGAAAAGTCATGCTGGTAAGAAGCTCTGTGAATGAGAAACTCTATAAATTGGAATTACGTAGTTAAGGAACCATACAATAAAGAGAATTCATACTAGTGAGAGTCCCTACAAATGTAATTAAGGTACATATACTTATACTTTACCAGTTAGTCAGTCTGAGAAAATTCATACAGAAAATAAACACTCTGAATAAAATATTTGAATATTTTTATCTAAATTCATTACTTTCAGAAAATTCATACTTGTGAATATTATAAGTTGAAAAACCTTTTTGTTGTATATTGCATTTATTTTAAGCATTGAAATTTATTTGGGGGCTAACCCTGCTACTTTCTTTTTAATGTTCTTAATTTTTTGTGAAGTATACAGAATTACTGATGCATTTTAAAATTATTTTAAATTATTGAGGGTCTAATTTACCCTTTTTCTCCCTCCCCCATTTCTCATACTAACACCATTTATTTAATAACCATATCTATTTTTATATATTTTTATTGCATGTTTGATGGTAAGTTTATTTTTATACATATAAAGCTTCGATATCAGGTCAGTCATTGTTTTTAAAATTTGCATATCTGTCTGTGTATCTGTGTGTCACCCTGTTTGTGTTAAGTTACTGTTACTTTTACATATCCTTTAGTATCTTATGGATATGTACCTTTGGGAAGATTGTTTTATTTTCCTTTGAGAAACTTATACTATTCTTTTTGCAGAACAATTTTCCTCCATAAAAATGTAGATATGAGTAAAAAAAAAAAAGAGCTACAGTTATCTGTAATCTTACCAGTCATAGACAATCACTGTCAAATTTTTGGAGCAAATCCTGTAAGATTACATCTGGCATTGCTTTTGAGAGAAAGTGTGATTATGCTATAACCAGCCTTTAATATTCTTTGTCTGTGAATATATTGTTACTATTCCATTGGCTCAAAAGTATTTACCTGTTTTTATCAAACCCCCATTTTGTCAAATACTGAAAATTTTGCCATTATAAAGAGTTACCTTGTTGGCCCCTTTTGAATGTGTCTGCTTTATTTATTTGTTGTTCATTTTAGAGATAATATGTGGCTCTCTTCTGCTTTTACTGATTTATACATTATAGGTAAAATTGTACTTCCCTTTGACTAACATCCCGACCTTAGTTACTTCCCCAACATAACCAACTTACTTATTCTTCCAGATCCTTTTGTATGCATATATGATGTGTTTATGGTAATGTGGGCCTATTTAGCGTACTTCAGAGGCTGGTTATGGGGATTCTACAGTTGTGCCCATCACATAATAAATACTTGGTTAGTTTAGCCATCATCATTGTTATCTTCTCAGTCTTTGTTATTTATGGAAAAACTTTTAACTGTGACCTATACCTTACTCAACATCAAAGACATTATCACGGAAAAAAGACATCTATGTAAGTGAATACAGGAAAAGTTTGATTAACATTTATTCTTTATTGAACAAGGAATAATTCATCTTAAAGAAACGTAAAGACTGTAAGTGTAAGAAGGCAAAATACCTCATGAAACTTATGCTTCTAAAACTTAAAAAATAGGATAGATCATAAAAATCTGAACACTGAAGAATACATCAGCCTCATGGTGGCATAAGATGCCCATCAATTTTGCACACACGTCCCCTTTTAACAACTAAAACTTGGCATACATCCACAAATTGCCTCTGTGGGTGTTGTGGGATCCAACACTATATACCAAGGGACCTGGGAGGAGTCTCAACCACCTGTGTATCAAGTAATAGGTGGACAGTCCTTGGTATGGGCTGTTGAACCAGCAGGAGTCTGTGAATCAGCCCTAGTCCCTCTTGGCTGCAATTAAGGTAAACCTGGAGACTGCTGATTTGAGCAGACACCCACAGATGAGAGAGCCTTTTAGAAGTCCAGGTTTCCTGAGGAGAGATTCCAGCACTCTGTTGAAGCAGTAGAAAAAAAGTTTGAATGCATTGGAAAGAGTAAGATGAACTTTGCCAGCACTCAGGGCCGCATCTGAACAGAGCAAGGGAAGCAACTGCTGGTGTCTGCCTGGGCAGCACATTGGAGACAGCTCAGACCTCTGTCTATAGCTGACATGGGCTGAGCGCCCATGCAGGACCCCCCCTCTTGCTTCAGCGCCCCCCACCTGGGGCAAGGGGCCTGGTGCTGGGAGAGGGGAAAGCACACACCTAAAGAAAACAGAGCCAGCTTGGGCCTGATCCTCAGGACTTTTGCTCCAACAACTTGGAATCAGACCCCACCCCCAATAGGGCAGTGACAGCTACTGAGCAGAGAAGTCCCACCTCACTCCTAGCTCCAGCTCTAGCCCCTCCATCTCCAGCCCCACCTCCTACCAAAGTGATAGCTGCCAGCACACCCTGAGGAAAGATGTGATTGTGTCCACAACAAATCCAGCTCTCCCACCAAAGGCATTGGGCACCTGCAGTCTGTGTAGGGACACTCCCATATAAGAACATCCCTTCAGGACTGCAATAGGTAACTTTCATCTAAGTTTATAGAGGCAGAGAAAGTTAAGCAAAATGAAAAGTCAGAGGGACTTCCCTGGCAGTCCAGTGGTTAAGACTCCATGCTTCCACTGCAGGGGTCATGGGTTAGATCCCTGGTCAGGGAACTAAGATCCCACATGCCATGTGGCACAGCCAAAAAAAAAAAAAAAAAGAAAGAAAGAAAAAGAGGGATTTGTCTCAACTGAAAGAGCAAAAGAAAGCTCCTGAAAAAATAATGAAACAGAAATAATTAACCAGATAAAGAATTCAAAGCACTGGAAATAAGAATGTTAACTGAATTAGGGAAAAGAATAGATGAACACAGTGAGAATTTTAACAAGGAACTGAAAATATTTTTTAAAAAAACAGACTTGAAGAATTAAGTAGCTGAAATAAACACACTAGAAGGAAGAAATAGCGACTAAATGACAAAGAAGAATGCATAAGGGATCTGGAAGATAGACTAATGAAAATCACCCAATCAGAACAGCAAAAGTGTCTACAGCCATACCACCCTGAATGTGCCTGATCTCGGAAAGCTAAGCAGGGTCAGGCCTGGTTAGTACTTGGATGAGAGACTGCCTGGAAATACTGGGTGCTGTAGGCTTAAAAAAAACACACACAGCAAAAGAAAAAGAAAAATTAAAAAATGATAACCCTTTATGGGATCTTTTTTAAAAAATATTTATTTATTTATGGCTGCGTTGTGTCTTCGTTGCTGCACACAGGCTTTCTCTAGTTGCAGCAAGAGGGGGCTACTCTTCATTATGGTGCGCAGGCTTCTCATCACGGTGGCTTCTCTTGTGGAGCACGGGCTCTAGGCACGCAGGCTTCAGTAATTGTGGCATGCAGGCTTCAGTAGTTGTGGCACGCAGGCTCTAGAGTGCAGGCTCAGTAGTTGTGGTGCATGGGCTTAGTTGCTCCGTGGCATGTGGGATCTTCCCAGACCAGGGCTCGAACCCGTGTCCCCTGCATTGGCAGGCAGATTCTTAACCACTGCACCACCAGGGAAGTCCCCATTTATGTGATCTTTGGGATAACATTAAGCATACCAACATTTGAATTATACAGGTCCCAGAAGAAGGGAGAGAGATGGGGATTGAACATGTATTTGAGGGGCTTCCCTGGTGGCGCAGTTGTTAAGAATCCGCCTGCCAATGCAGGGGACATGGGTTCGAGCCCTTGTCCAGGAAGATCCCACATGCCACGGAGCAACTAGGCCCATGCGCCGCAACTACTGAGCCCACATGCCACAAGTACTGAAGCCCGCATGCCTAGAGCCTGTGCTCTGCAGCAAGAGAAGCCACCGCAATGAGAAGCCCATGCACCACAATGAAGAGTAGCCCCTGCTCGCTGCAACTAGAGAAAGCCCACATGTGGCAACAAAGACCCAACACAGCCGAAAATAAATAAATAAAATAAATAAATTTTAAAAAATAATAAATTTTTAAAAAAAAGAAAGAAAATATATTTGAGGAAATTATGGCTGAAAATTTCCCAAACCTGAAGAAACATATCCAAGTAAAGGAAACACAGAGGGTCTCAAGATGAACCCAAACAGACCCACATAAAGACATAAAATTAAAATGATAAAAGTTAAAGACAGAGGGACTTCCCTGGCAATACAGTGGTTAAGACCCTGTGCTTCCACTGCAGGGGGCATGGGTTCGATCGCTGATCAGGGAACTAAGATCCCACATGCCTCGGGTCATGGCCAAAAACAAACAAACAAACAAAAAAGATAAAGACAGGATTCTGAAAGGAGCAAGAGAAAAACAAGGGTCATATATAAGGGAATCCACATAAGGCTAGCAGCCAATTTTTCTGCAGAAGCTTTGCAGATCTAAAGGGAGTGGCATAACATATTCAAAGTGCTGAAAGGGAAAAACCTGCAACCTAGTATACTCTACCCAGCAAGATTATCATTTAGAATCGAAGGAGAGATAAAGAACTTCTCAGAAAAGCAAAAAGTAAGAGTTCATCAATACTAAATCTACCATAAGAGAAATGTTAGAAGGTCTTCTCTAAGTGGAAAAGAAGTAAGAATCTATAGGAACAGGGAAATCCCACTAGGAAAAGCAAATATATAGTAAGGACTGAGGATCAACTACTTAACTAAGCCAAAATGAAGATTGAAAGACAGCAAATTGTAAAAGCAAATATAACTACAGTAAACAGTTAAGAGATAAACATGGAGATGTTAAATATGACATTAAAAATACAAAATGGGGACTTCTCTGGTGGCTCAGTGGATAAGGCTCTGCACTCCCAATGCAGGGGGCCTGGGTTCGATCCCTGGTCAGGGAACAAGATCCCACATGCATGCTGCAACTAAGAGCTTTCATGCCACAACTAAGGAACTCATGTGCCACAGCTAAGGAGCTGGCAAGCTGCCAGTAAGGACCCCCACCTGCCGCAACTAAGGAGCCCACCTGCTGCAACTGAGGAGCTGGCAAGCCGCAACTAAGGAACCCGCAAGCCACAACTAAGACCCAGTGCAACCAGATAAATAAATAAATAAATATTTTTAAAAAAATACAAAATGTGGGTAGGGGAGTAAAAAGTGTAGATCTTTTAGAATGTGTTTGAATTTAAATGACTATCAGTTTAGAACAAGTAGATATAGTTATAGGTCAACATATATGAACCCCATGGTAAGCACAAATCAAAAACCTACAACAGATACACAAAAACTAAAAAGAAAGAAACACAAGCATACTACTAAAGAAAATCATCAAATCACAAGAGAAGAAACAAAATTAAGAAATGAACAGAGAATGACAAAAACAACCAGAAAACAAGTAATAAAATGGCAATAAGTACATACCTATCAATAATTACTTTAAATGTCAATGAACTAAATGTTCCAATCAAAAGACAGGGTGGCTGATTGGATAAAAAACAAGACCCATCTATATGCTGCCTACAAGAGACTCATTTCAGAGCTAAAGACACACACACAGACTGAAAGTGAGGGGTTGGGAAAAGATATTTCATGCAAACGGAAATGACAAGAAAGGGGGAGCAGCAATTCTCATATCACAAAATACACTTTAAAACAAAGTCTATACCAAAAGACAAATAAGGGCATTATATAATGATAAAGGGATCAATCAGAAGAGGATATTACACTCGTTAACATATATGTCCCCAATACAGGAGCACCTAAATATATAAAGCGAACACTAACAGACAGAAAGGGAGAAACTGGTAATAATATAATAATAGTAGCAGACTTTAACACCCCACTTACATCAATGGGCAGATCATCCAGACAGAAAATCAATAGGGAAACAGTGGTCTTAAATGACACAACAGACCAGTTGGACTTAATAGATATCTACAGGACATTACATCCAAAATCTGCAGAATACACATTCTTTTCAAGTGCACATGTAACATTCTCCAAGATAAATCTCATGATGAGCCACAAAACAAGTCTCAATAAATTTAAGAGGATAGAAATTATATCAAGCATTTTCTTTGACCACAACAGTATGAAACTAGATATCAACAGAAAAATGGGAAAAGAACAAATATGTAGAGACTAAACAACATGCTACCATAAAACCAATGGATCAATGAAGAAATCAAAGAGGAAATCAGATAATACCTCAAGACAAATGAAAATGGAAACACAAGTCTCCAAAATCTATGGGATGCAGCAAAAGCAGTTCTAAGAGGGATGTTTATAGTGATACAGGTCTTCCTCAAGAAACAAGAAAAATCTCAAATAATCAACCTAACCAACTAGCTAAAGGAATTAGAAAAGGAACAAACAAACCCCAAAGTGAGCAGAAAGAAGGAAATAATAAAGACCACAGGGGAAATAGATAAAATAGAAACAACACAACAACAACAAAATAATAGAAAAGGTCAATGAAACCAAGAGATGGTTTTTTAAAAAGTTAAACAAAATTGATAAACCTTTAGCAAGGCTCACCAAGAAAAGAGAGGACCTAAATAAATAAGACATGAAAGAGGAGAAATAGCAACTGATACCTCACAGAGATACAAAAAATCATAAGAGAATACTGCGAAGAATTATATGCCAACAAATTGGACAACATAGAAGCAACAAATTTCTAAAAACACAAACCTGCCAAGGCTGAATCAAGAAGAAACAGACAATTTGATCACTTGTAGTGAAATTGAATTTGTAATAATAAAACTCCCAGCAAACAGAAGTCTAGGACCAGACAATTTCACAGAGGAATTCTACAAAACATGTAAAGAAGAGCTAATACCTATCCTCCTCAAACTATTCAAAACAATTGAAGAGGATGGAACACTCTCAAATTCATTCTATGAGGCCATCATTACCCTGACACTGAAACCAAACAAAGACACTACAGAAAAAGAAAATTACAGGCCAATATCTTTGATGAATGTAGATGCAAAAATCCTCAATAAAATATTAGCAAACTGAATCCAACAGTATATAAAGAGGATCATAACACCATGATCAAGTGGGATTTATTCCAGAAATGCAAGGCTGGTTCAATATTCACAAATCAATCAATATGATACACCACATTAACAAAAGGATTGTGTCAGTAGATGCAGAGAAACTGTTAGACAAAATTCACATTCACTCATGATAAAAACACTCATCAAAGTTGGTATAGAGGGAACCTATCTCAATAAAGGCCATTTAGCACAAGCCCACAGCTAACATCATACTCAACAGTGAAAGGCTGGAAGACTTCCCTCTAAATTCAGGAACAAGACAAGGATGCATATCCTCATCACTTCTATTTAACATAGTATTGGATGTCCTAGTCATAGCAGTCAGACAAGAAAAAGAAATAAAAGGCATTCACATTGGAAGGGAAGAGGTAAAACTGTCACTATTTGCAGATGACATACTTTGGGTATGTAGAAAACTCTAAAGTCTCCACCAAACTTTAAACTTCAAGTATTGTCATGTAGTTTCAGCCCTACTCCCAAAAGGCACTTACCCTCAACTAATGGCATTTGCTCCCATATTTCCAATTATTTTCACATTGTAACTTATGAAGCGATTGAATATGTATTCGAATATATATTTTTCTTTCTGCACCATTTTCATCACCAATTTTTCAACCTTATTGGGGCTCCTTGTTATAAGCTTTAAAATAAATAGCACACATACAAACTGCCTTAAGGCAAAATACAGGGTAAGCATGACAGTGTGTTGAAACAGTACATATGCATAACATTCCAAAGAGTGCTGGACAACACTCTCTCTTCACTCTTCTCACCTGCCAAAGTATGCAACAGAATAGTTGAAGTTCATCCAAATGTCACAACATTGTAAATGTGTTCCATATGATGTTCTCTAACTGAAAATGGTTGTATAGAATAAATTGATATTTGACTTTGCCTAAAACCATATAATGTTCTCATATCAGTTCTTACAATGTATTTATTTAGTGTGTTTTGGAGTAAAAGTCACTATTTTGAAAGAAGAAAAGCATCATTGTAGAAAAAGTGCTTTAACTTTTGGAAGCTTTTGAAGCAAAAAGTCATTACTAAATAGTCATCTTGTGAGATGTTTGTATAAATTTTCATTTTTTTCTTAAGTTAATTTTCTGGGTGGATTTTTTAATTTTTATTTTTTGCCTAGCTTTCTAGTAAGTATTGTTCAAAATGTAACAATGTTCCTAATATAATATATTATTAATATTTATATATAATATATTAATAGCATTTTAATATTTATATTTATGTTAATTATATATTATATGTTATATATTATTATTTAAAAAATTTTTTTTATTGAAGTATAGTTGATTTACAATGTTGTGTTAGTTTCTTTTGCTTTTTTTTTTTTTGGCTGCTTTGGGTCTTTGTTGCTGCGCGCGGGCTTTATCTAGTTGCAGTGAGCAGGGGCTACTCTTTGTTGCAGTGTGTGGGCTTCTCATTGCGGTGGCTTCTCTTGTTGCAGAGCATGGGCTCTAGGCACATGGACTTCAGTAGTTGTGGCACGTGGGTCAGTAGTTGTGGCTTGCAGGCTGTAGAGTGCAGGCTCAGTAGTTGTGGCGCACAGGCTTAGTTGCTCCACAGCATGTGAGATCTTCCTGGACCAGGGCTTGAACCCATGTCCCCTGCATGGGCAGGCAGATTCTTAACCACTGCACCACTAGGGAAGTCCCTATGTTATATATTATTAATATGTAATATATATTAATAGCAATTTTCACATAGTCAAACATTATTTCCTGGAGAGTCTCTCATGGTCTTCCATGTGCCCACTGCTTCCATCTGGACAGATTTTTCTTTATCTCTGTTTCCTAGCTGTTGTCCTAGTTTTCCGGGTTTATATTTACACTGAGACCTTCTGCCATGTTGCTTTTTCCCCCCTGATTCCTTGTGTAACTCTTTGCTCTTTTAGTACTTGATCTTAATATAACACAACCTCTACTACTCTCTTAGAAAAAAGAAGTCCACAGGAAAGGCTGAAAGAAAGTATTTCCCTCCCAAAGCCATTCAGTAAAGACTGGAGGAAGAGACTCCTTCAAATGTGAACATGACATAATATGGACTTCAAGGAACACACAAAAAAAATCAAGGAAACATGATACCACCAAAGGAATACAATAATCTTCCAGTAACCATCCCCAAAGAAATGGAGATCTGCAATTTGCCTGATAAAGAATTCAAAATATTTGTTCTTAGGAAGTTTGGTGAGAAAAAAGAAAACACAGAAAGACAATTCAATGAAATAAAAAAAATGTACAAAATGTTTAACAAAGAGATAGAAATCATAAAAAAGAAACAAACAAATTTTTGAGCTGAAGAAAGCAATGAATGAAATGAAAAATGCAATAGGGAGCATCAACAGCAGACTTAATCCAGCAGAAGAATGAATCTGTGAGGTCATAGATAGGTCATTTGAAATAACTCAGAGGGGAACAAAGAAAAAAGAATGAAAAGAAGTGAAGAAAATGTAAGGTCTGAAACCATAAAACTATTAGAAGAAACTATTAGAAAAAACCATAGGGAACAGCTTCTTGACACTGGTCTGGGCAATGATTTTTTGGATATGACACCAAAAGCACAGACAACAAAAGCAAAAATAAACAAGTGGGACTACACCGAACTAAAAAGGTTTTGCACAGCAATGGAAACAGTCATCAAAATGAAAAGGCAACATACAGAATGAGAGAAAATATTTGCAAACCACATGTCTGATAAAGCTATTAATATCCATGATATATAAAGACTTATACAACTCAATAGCAAAAACAAACAAAAAGTGAATAACCTCTTTAAAAAATGGGGAAAGGACCTGATTAGACATTTTTCCAAAGAAGATATATTAATGGCCATCTGGTACATAAAAGGGCTCAACATGACTAATCATTAGGGAAAAGCAAATCAAAACCACACTGAGATATCACCTCATACCTGTTAGGATGGCTTCTATCAAAAAGACAACATATCACAGGGAACTCTACTCAATACTCTGTAATGACCTATATGGGAAAAGAATCTAAAAAAACGTGGATATATGTATAACTGATTCACTTAGCTGTACAGCAAGAACTAACACAACATTGTAAATCAACTCTACTCCAATAAAAATTAATTTAAAAAAATGCAACAGGGACTTACCTTGTGGTCCAGTGGCTAAGACTCTGCACTCCCAATGCAGGGGGCCAGGGTTCGATCCTTGGTTGGGGAGCTAGATCCCGCATGCATATCACAACTAAGCGTCCACATGCCGCAAATTAAGAAGCCCACGTGCCGCAACTAAGACCTAGGGCAGCCTAAAAAAAATAATAAATAAATAAATATTTTTAAAAAAGACAACAGATAAGTGTTGGCGAGAATGTGGGGAAAAGGAAATCTTTGTACACTGTTATTTGGAATGAAAATTGGTAAAGCCATTATGGAATACAGTATGGAGATTCCTCAAAAAATTAAAAATAGAACCCTTATATAATCCAACAATCCCATTTCTGGGTATATATCCAAAGGAAACAAAATCAGTATCTTGAAAAATTATCTGCTCCCATGTTCATTTTTACTGCAGCGTTATTCACAGTAAGATACGGAAACAACCTAAGTGTCCATTGATGGATGAACAGATAAAATGGATATGAGATATTCATCACTCACTGGGACCTTCTCTTGCCACTCTGCTATGTTGATTTTTTTTCTTTTTCTTTTTCTATTGATATATAGCTAGATATACATACATATAATGGAATATTATTCAGCTATGAGAAGGAAGGAAATTCTGCCATCTGCAACAACATGGATGTATCTAGAGTACATTATGCTAAGTGAAATTGGCCAAAGACAAATACTATATGGTTTAATTTATGTGTATATCTAAAAAAAAAAAACGAAAAGGTCCAACTCATAGAAGCAGAATAGAATGGTGTGGTCATTAGGGGCTGGAGGGTGGAGGAGATAGGGATATGCTGGTCAAAGGGTACAAGCCTTCATTTATAAGATGCTCTAGGAATCTAATGTACATTGTGGTGACTATACTGTACTTGAAATTTTCTAAGAGAGTAGACCTTAAGTATTCTCACCCCCCCACCCCACAAAAAAGAAAGGTAAGTATTTGAGGCAATGGATATGTTAAATAACCTTGTTGTGGTAATCATTTCACAAAGTATACGTATGTCAAATCATCACTTTGTATATTTTAAATATGTACAATTTATTTGTCAATTATATCTCATTAAAGCTGAAAAATCTGTTTTAAATAAAAGGAAAAACAATAAAAGAGGAAAAAGAAAGAAAAAGGGTTCATAGGAGATACATATTTGAGCCTTTGCTTATCTAGAAATGTCCTATACAACCCTCACATTAGTGTGAATTTTGGCTGGATAAGTAACTCTAGTCAAGGACTCATTTCTCTCTTATTATTGAAAAATTCATCACATTTTTTTTTGTTTTTCTTCTTTTGTTCGCTTGTTTTTTCATTTCAGGGTACTATTGAGCAGGCCATTGTGTTTCTGTTTCCTGGTGCCTTCATGTGACCTGTTTTCTGATTGTTGAAAATGTTCGGGTCTTCTTTATATTCCCATTATTGTAGAATTTTATCCTTTGATACCCTGCCAAGGGGCTACCAATTATTTATAACTTGAGTTTTCAGGGGAGAGGAGGAAGCAGGAGGGTACTCCTCTTTATTGAGAATATACTATATGCCTGTTGGCTTTTTAATTGGGATACTCATCTTAAATGAATTTAGTATACTTTTAAGTCAGAAAGGGTCTCGGAATCCTCACTGTGCACAGGAGTTTTTGTCTGAAAGAACTGGGTTGTGTGAGACCTGCTCACTGATTAACACTAACTCTCTATTCTTCACTCACATCACAGGCATTGACCCCAACCTGTTTGCTCTCCATTTCTCTTCTTTCCTGTAAAATTCTCCTGTACTTCCTCTACTTTTATCTTTTTTTTTGTCTTTCCTTCCATCTTGAAATCATTTATTTTCATTACACAAGTTTTCATTTCAGGAATTTTTGATATTCAAGGATGTGTCCATAGACTTCTCTCAGGAGGAGTGAGAATGCCTGGACTCAACTCAAAGAAATTTGTACAGATATGTAATGTTGGAGAATTATAGCAACCTGGTCTCAGTCGGTAAGCACAACTATCTCCAAAAAGTCTTAGTTTGCCCTCTGGATTATGTGCTTCCCCCAAGAAGAATTTTTCAACGCCTTTCATATATCCTATGCATTTCTTCTCCCTATTCCTAAAGAAATGGCTTGAGCTTTGCAGAGTCTGGGTAGCATCGTTGGGCCTAAGGCCAAAGTTCCATCTTCTCTGCTTTTTGTGGCCCTTGCAATAGTGACATCCTCCTTTATTTGCTTATCACAGGACAGGATTTGAGTGCTGGAACATCTACAACATAAAAATCTTTCTTCTCTCATGAGTAGGACTTTCCATTGCCAAGCCAGAAGTGATTTCTTTATTGGAGCAAGGGAAGGAGCCTTGGGGTGTTTTTGACAGTGAGCTGACAAGGGGCCTGTATCTAGGTAAGCGACTGATGGTCATGCAAGAGGAGAGGAGTGCAGGATGTAACTTAGTTGTTCAATGAGGAGACCATGTCTTTGAGATATTTTGGGAAATCCCCCCTCAGACGTCCACAACTGTATAGAAAAGTAAACCTCACTATGAGCTTCCAAATGCCCACACCTCCACCTCCAAGATAACCCTATCTCTGCTTCTTTTCTCTCATTTTTCCCTCCTATTCATAGCAGGTGATTCTGATGACAAGCTTCTACCTTTATTTGGGATCTTATTCCTTCTTATTCGTTCACTCTCTTTTATCTTTTGGTTTATTTATGTGTCACTCCCTTGAACGTTTTGGTATTTAGTATATTTAGTTTTTGGATTCATTACTTTATTTATGTATTCATTCTTTCAACCAACACTCCCTTATATTCTATGTTGTGGAGGAAATTTTTCTAGGAGACATAGAGGTTATAAAATAATATGAGCTATTAAGAAATGTATAGCCTGAGGATTGGGAAAGTATCTTTTCAAATCATTCAAAAAGTACAATTAATTGTAAGAGGAGTTCACATTATTGCAACCAGAAGAAATGGCTAAGATTGAAAGGTGGAAAAGCCTCACAGAGCTATAATAGTTGGAGCCTTGGGAGTGATTGCAGTCACCTTGGTAGAGAGTTTGGGGTGTAAAGGTTATGTGCTTGTAATGGGAAGGCAAAGATTGCAGACGAGAAAAGATTGAGGTAAAGGTTGATGATCAAGCAATTGCATTAATGCATGCAATCAATATAATAGAGTGGGAGTGAAGGATGATTTAAGGCAGAGGGCACAGTAACTACAAAAGTCCTGAGACAGGCAGGCTCATTGTGTATGAGAAGCACCAAGGGCCAATCTGTCTAAGACAGAGTAAACAAGGAAAGGAGTATGAGATGTGAACAGAGAGGTGTATGTTGGAAAGAGTCAGTTTATGGTGACCTTGTAAATTGTGGTTGAACTTTTCCTGAGTAAAATGGGACATAAATAGAAGATTTTAAGCAGAGCTATGACATGATTTTTATTTTTTTTAATACTTTTTTTCCCCACTTACAGAAGAGGAAACTGAGGCACAAGGACTTGAAGTAACTTGTCCAAGGTCAACAGCTAGTAAGTTTTGGAGATAAGGTCTGAACCCAAGCTGTACGTGTTCCAAGCTCCTAAGCTATGTTGCCTCTCCAAATCAAATCAAAAGGGTGTAGACATAATGGACATGTTTTTATCTGAATTACAGGTGAACAGATAGAAGTTAACTTTAAAAAATTAATTTGAAAATGAGTTTTTACAGTCCATAAAGAAATAGCTAGCTATAGAACACATATTACATGCATTTATGTATGTGTGTGTGTGTGTCTCTCTCTCTCTCTATATATATACACATTAATGTATATAAATGCATCATGAATTTCCTCTAAAATACTGTATCATATGCCTTCCTATCCCAATAAACTTTTATATATTATATCAGTATTATAATATAGATACATTATAATATATCAATTTATGAATAATTAGGTTGCCTTCCAAATCTTCCAATTTCAATTTCTAATTAAAATTGCCATTTTTCTATACCTTTTGTTGTAAATGGATTTTCCCCCATAATTTCTTGATTCTTTTTTTTTGGCCACATGGTACGGCTTGTGGGATCTTAGTTCCCAGACTAGGGATCAAACCCAGGCCCCGGCAGTGAAAGCACTGAGTCCTAACCACTGGACTTGCCAGGGAATTTCCTTTTGCAGGAAATTTCTAAAGCTTTTTCCCAGCAATGCATATAATGCCTGTGTTCAATTTTATTACATCATCTTCTGGAATGTGTACCTTTTAGAAAAATAAATAAATTCTATGTTTTTCAAAATAAGAACATTTTATTTTAATATTTATTTATTTATTTATTTGGCTGTACTGGTTCTTAGTTGCATCACGCAGGATCTTTGTCTGCTGCGTGTGGGATCTTCGTTGTGGCATGCGGGATCTAGTTCCCTGTCCAGGGATTGAACCCAGGCCCCCTGAATTGGGAGCATGGAGTCTTAATCACTGGACCACCAGTGAAGTCCCCAAAAGGAGAACCTTTTAAAGTGAAGGCCAAACTGTCTTAGAGTGTTTTGCATTCAGGATTTATCTAATTGCCACCAATGATTACATTCCCATTAAAAAATTTTGGGTCTGATCTGATACTCAGGTAGGGTTGTGTACTTCTTAATTCATCTTATTAGGAGGCAAAGTGAAGTGTTCTCATTGCACTGATGGTAATTTTGATCAAGTAGTTATGGAAATGACTGTCAGATCTTTGCATTGGAAGATACATTTTCCCCCTTATCACTACTGAATAATCACTGTGCTTGGAATTAGCCAGCTCATTAAGAAACTTTAGTTTCTTTTAATAGGGAATGGTGTTCATCAAACAATATCTGAGTATCACTACTACTGAGCTGTCATTGCTTCTATACCCATTCAGTGGAAAGAGTCAGGAAAGATGTTTTTGTCATTGAATCATTCTAATAACTCTAATTCAGATCCAAAAGACAAGGTTCTGTCTCACTTTCCTGCATTTCAATTTTATAACTTTCCCTTGAACAGGGAAAAAACCCTATTTCCCACAGCATGAGCATATTTGCTCAAATCTTCTCTCCTAAGTGCCACAGAATACTTTCAGAATTAGAATACCAACACAACTACTGACCAAAAAATTTAAGTCACGTTCAAGATTTCTTGCTCTTTTGTTTTTTTTTCTTCTTTTTTCTTTTTCTTTTGTTTCTTGCTTAGAATATGTTACACTAAGGATTTCCAGAGTACAGTTTGAAAACTTATTACATTAATACTTTTCTCTGCATTTTCAATTTAATATACAGTTTAATTGCTGAGTTTAGATTTTTTTAGTTTATATTTGGAATATATAAAACATATATATGGTTCAAAAGTGAAAACTAGGGCTTCCCTGGTGGCACAGTAGTTAAGAATCCGCCTGCCAATGCAGGGGACACAGGTTCGAGCCCTGGTCTGGGAAGATCCCACATGCCACGGAGCAACTAAGCCTGTGCGCCACAACTACTGAGCCTGTGCTCTAGAGCCCGTGCTCCACAACAAAAGAAGCCACTGCAATGAGAAGCCCATGCACCAAAACGAAGACCCAATGCAGCCAAAAAAAAAAAAAAAAAAAAAAAAAAATCAGGCCTGACAGGAAAATGCTGCTGTTATGGCCATAAAAAAAAAAAAGTCAAAACTATATAAAAATTATACTTAGAGGAGTCATGCTTGAATACTTAACTGCTTCATCCATTGCCATCCCCACTCTAGTTAACCTTTTGTTGTATGTCTAGTCAGATTTATCGTTTTTGTTTTGTTTTGTCAAAGCACGCTCACATTTATATTCTCAATTCTTCTTTCCTCTTTTACATGGGATATTATTCTTTCTGCATCCTTTTTTACTGTCCTGGTTTTCTTTTTATTATTATTATTATTAATAAGATGTGTAGAAATCATTCCATATATATTCAGTGGCAAATTTTAAAAAGATATAAAATTGACTTTTCTTTCTTGGCATTATATGTGTTGATTTTTGTCACAACTCATTAATTAGTAGAATAATAATTAGTAGAGTTTTCACTAAACGTGAAATTTGCAAATATTTTCAGTTTTTTTTCTTGTTTTCCTATGCTTCTAACTTGGATGCTTCTTTCTAGTCTTACTGCAGTGGTAACACCTTTCAGGAAATGTTCAACAGAAGTAGTGTTACTCAGAAATATCTTGCATTCCTATACACTAACCACCAAAGATCAGAAAGAGAAGTTAAGGAAACAGTCCCATTTACCACTGCAACAAAAAGAATAAAATACCTAGGAATAAGCCTATCTAAGGAGGCAAAAGACCTGTATGCAGAAAACTATAAGATACTGATGAAAGAAATCAAAGACAACACAAACAGATGGAGAGATATACCATGTTCTTGGATTGGAATAATCAATATTGTGAAAATGACTATATACCCAAAGCAATCTACAGATTCAATGCAATCCCTATCAAATTACCAATGGCATTTTTCACAGAACGAGATAAACAAATTTTACAATTCGTATGGAAACACAAAAGACCTCGAATAGCAAAAGCAATCTTGAGGAAACAAAAAACAAAAAACAACGGAGCTGGAGGAATCAGGCTCCCTGACTTCAGACTATATTATAGGGCTACAGTAATCAAGGCAGAATGGTACTGGCACAAAAACAAATATAGATCAATGGAACAGGATAGAAAGCCCAGAGATAAACCCATGCATCTATGGTCACCTAATCTATGACAAAGGAGGCCAGAATATACAATGGAGCAGACATCCTCTTCAATAAGTGGTGCTGGTAAAACTGGACAGCTACATGTAAAAGAACGAAATTAGAACACTCCCTAACACCATACACAAAAATAAACTCAAAATGGATTAAAGGCCTAAATGTAAGGCCAGACGCTATTAAACTCTTAGAGGAAAACATAGGCAGAACACTCTATGACGTAAATCGCAGCAAGATCTTTTTTGACCCACCTCCTAGAGTAATGAAAATAAAACCAAAAATAAACAAATGGGACATAATTAAACTCAAAAGCTTTTGCACAGCAAGGGAAACCATAAACAAGATGAAAAGACAACCCTCAGAATGGGAGAAAATATTTGCAAATGAAGCAACTGACAAAGGATTAATCTCCAAAATATACAAGCAGCTCATGCAGCTCAATATCAAAAAAAAAAAACCAAACAACCCAATCAAAAAATGGGTGGAAGACCTAAATAGACATTTCTCCAAAGAAGATATACAGATGGCCAACAAACACATGAAAACATGCTCAACAGCATCGATTATTAGAGAAGAGCAAATCAAAACTGCAATGAGATATCACCTCACACTGGTCAGAATGGCCATCATCACAAAATCTACAAATAATAAATGCTGGAGAGGGTGTGGAGAAAAGGGAACGCTCTTGCACTGTTGGCGGGAATGTAAATTGATACAGTCACTATGGAGAACAGTATGGAGGTTCCTTAAAAAACTAAAAATAGAACTACCATATGACCCAGCAATCCCACTACTGGGCATATACCTAGAGAAAACCGTAATCCCAAAAGACACAAGCATCCCAATGTTCATTGCAGCACTATTTACAATAGCCAGGACATGGAAACAACCTAGATGTCCATCAACAGAGGAATGGATAAAGAAGATGTGGTACATATATACAATGGAATATTACTCAGCCATAAAAAGGAACGAAATTGGGTCATTTGTAGAGATGTGGAGGGACCTAGAGACTGTCATACAGAGTGAAGTAAGTCAGAAAGAGAAAAACAAATATTGTATATTAATGCATACATGTGGAATCTGAAAAAATTGGTATAGATGATCTTATTTACAAAGCAGAAATACAGACACAGATGTAGAGAACAAATGTATGGATACCAAGGGGGAAAGGGGAGTGGGATGAATTGGGAGATTGGGATTGACATATATACACTATTCATACTATGTATAAAATAGTTAACTAATGAGAACCTACTGTATAGCATGGGGAACTCTACTCAGTGCTCTGTGGTGACCTAAGTGGGAAGGAAATCCAAAAAAGAGGCGACATAAGTATACATGTACTGACTCACTTTGCTGTACAGTAGAAACTAACACAATATTGTAAAGCAACTATATTCCAATAAAAAATTTTTTTAAAGTTTAATATAAAAAAAAGAAGTAGTGTTACTGTCTTCATCTTTTTTCATGATTTTTTATGGTCATAATTTTTCTTCTTTTTTAAAAAATTTTAAATTTTGGAGTAATTTTATATTTACAAAAAAGTTGCAAAAATAGTGTAAAGAGTTCCTATATATCCCTCATCCAATGTCAGTTTCCCTTATATTGTTGTGGTATATTTGTCAAAACTAATCAAAACTAAGAACCCAAGATTTATACATTAATTAATTAATTAATTAATTAATTTATGGCTGTGTTGGGTCTTCGTTGCTGTGTGCAGGATTTCTCTAGTTGCAGTGAGCGGGGGCCACTCTTTGTTATGGTGCACAGGCTTCTCATTGCGGTGGCTTCTCTTTTTTTTTTTATGAATTTATTTTATTTATTTATTTTTGGCTGCATTGGGTCTTCATTGCTGCACGCAGGCTTTCTCTAGTTGCGGTGAGTGGGGGCTACTCTTCGTTGCAGTATGCGTGCTTCTCATTGCAGTGGCTTCTCTTGTTGCGGAGCACGGGCTCTAGGTGCACGGGCTTCAGTAGTTGCGGCACATGGGCTCAGTAGTTGTGGCTCGTGGGCTATAGAGCGCAGGCTCAGTAGTTGTGGTGCATGGGCTTAGTTGCTCCACAGCATGTGGGATCTTCCTGGACCAGGGAATGAACCCGTGTCCCCTGCATTGGCAGGTGGATTCTTAACCACTGTGCCACCAGGGGAGTCCAATACATTATTATTAACTAAACTGTAGAACGTATTCAGATTTCACGGTTTTCCATTAATGTCTTTTTTCTACTGTCATGTCTCGTGGTCTATGACAGTTTCTTAGTTTTTTATGACCTTGACAGTTATGACAAAATGCTTGTCAGGTATTTTGTAGAATATATCTCAATATGTATTGTTCTGATGTTTTTCTGATGATTAGATTGGATTTGGGGGTTTTTGGAAAGAATACCACAAAGATGAATTTGGGCTTGATTTTAAGCTTCCATTGTTATGTGTATTTTTGCTGTATTTTTGTGAGGATACACTTCATTAGCATAAAGAAATTCTATTTTATTCATAACTTATAAGAGTTTACTTTATGACTGGATGCTGAATTTTGTTTATTTTTTTTGTTAATGACCTACATTAACAAATTTTCTTATGATTTAACTTGATACTCCTAGAATGAATTCAATTTGTCATGATGATTTGGGGTTTTTAATTAAATTACTAGATCCAATTTGGTAATATTTTGTTTAGAATCTATACCCATCTATATCCATTAATTATATTGAATCATAATTTTTTTTTCAAATACTGTCCTTGTCTCATTTTATACCCAGCCTCATCAGATGAATTGAGACTATTCCCCTTTGTTCCTCTTATTTTTTTCAATATATTTTTGGAAAATGTACATAAAATATACTGTACATTTTAAGTAATAAGAACACTCAGATCACTACCATGCAACATTTTCAATAGTGTTTGGTAACCCACTAGTAATGTACAATCAAATCTTGTATTTCAGCAGCATTAGAATTACTTTCTGTCTCTGCTTATGGCACAACCCAATGGCACAACCTAACAAGGTTCATCTATTCAATTTTGGTTTTTATATTTTTGTATTTATTATTTAATTTTGTTTTACAAATTTATTAAAATTTACAGTTCCAATGTCAGACCTACAAAACAGCATAAATTCATAGATGCCTAGCTTCCATTCTTCTCCCCTTCCACTGTTTTCATTCCCTCCAACCTATGAAATCTTTTATAAACTTTATGGTTTATCCTTTCATTGTTTTTTCTAATGTGAACACATATGTATATATCTTCATGCATTCCCTTTCTTATATAAATGGTAGCATACACTAGATAGTTTATTCCACCTTGCTATTTCACTCTAAAAAGATACATCATGGAGATCACTCCATAGGAATATCTAGATGATTCTCATTTCTTTATGCAGTTGCATAGAACTCTATTTTGTCCATATACTATAATGAGTTTGAGCAGTACCAAGCTAGTGGCTATTTGGATTGGTTCTAATCATTTGCTCTTACAACAAGTTTTGTGGTGGATATGCTTCCGCATAAATATTTTCAGATTTTTTCCCAGGAGTACCTGTTTGGGTTCCTAGAACTGAGATTGCTGGGTCAAAGGATAAATTTTGCTAGAAACTGGCAAATACCCTCTATGGTGGTTGTATCATTTTTATTTGCTACACTGAATGTGTGAGAGAGAAAGGCTATGTTGTCAAACTTTTTCTTTTGCCAAAATATACTTTGAATTTGTTCCAAAATTTGACAATCACTGATTTAATCTTTTCCTAATCACTTTCCCTCTTACCTTCCTATATCACTTTTCAATTTCTACATTTTCTTTATTTTTCAAATTGTACCACCATATCAAAACTACATATTCTATTCACATTTATAGACATTAATGTCACTGTAAATCTCCCTTTTTTATTCAAAGTTTTGTATCTTCCAAGAAAAAAAAGTGAATGTTTTTATTTGTGTTTTCTTTCAGAATATAAATCTAGGTTTGAGAACCAGAACGTATCTCTGAAAAAGGATAACTATGAAATAGATTCATCCCAACGGGTTATAATGGAAGGGTTTACAAAGCATGGACTTAAACAGGGATCTCAGGAAAGACATTTTAGCCAAGTGTCATGTACCTCTGAAGACATTGCCACTTTCTTTCAGCATACATCTCTTTCTCTACATAAAACATTTAATACTAAAGAGAAATTTTATGAATGCAGAAAACATAAAAATACCTATGGACAAGACTCACAACTTACTACAAATCAAGAAAGTCATACTGACAAAAAATTCTATGATTATAAAGAATACAGGAAGTCCCTTAGTAGCACTCCAGAACTTAGTTTATATTACACAGTGCCTATCGGTATGAGACCCTATGAATGTGAGGAATGTAGAAAGTCTTTGAATAGTGGCCCAGACTTTATACAACATCAGATAATTTTTACTAGGGAGAAATATAATAAATTTAAGGAAAGTCAGAAGGCCTTTACTAATGCCTCACGTTTTTTTCTACATCAGAACATTCATACAAGCGAGAAGTCCTTTAAAGGTAATTATTGTGTTAGAGAATTTAATAATGGTACAGCCCTTATTCATCATCAGAGAATTCATACTGTGGAGAAACCCTATGAATGTAATGAATGTGGAAAGGCCCTTAGTACTAGTTCAATATTTAGAGTACATCAAAGGATTCACACAGGTGAGAAGCCCAATGAATGTAAAGAATGTGGAAAAGCCTTTCATCATTCCTCATACCTTAGTCAACATAAAAGAATTCATACTGGTGACAAACCTTATGAATGTAAGTATTGTGTTAGGGCTTTTAGCAATGTTTCTGCCTTTATTCGGCATCAGAGGATTTATACTGGTGAGAAACCCAACAAATGTAAGGAATGTGGAAGAGCCTGTAGTACTGTCTCAATACTTACAGCACATCAAAGAATCCATTCAGGTGAGAAACCCTATGTTTGTAAGGAATGTGGGAAGGCCTTCATGTCAGTCTTCAGAACTTACTCAACATCAGAGGATTCATACTGCTGAGAAACCCTACAGATGTAAGGAATGTGGAAGGGTCTTTCGTTGTTCATCAGAGCTTTCTCGACATAAGTTAATTCATGCTGATGAAAAATTGTATGAATGTAAGGAATGTGGAAAGACCCTAAGTAGAGATTCAATACTTACACAACATCAGAAAATTCACACTGGTGAGAAAGGCTGGGAATGTAATGAATGTGGGAAAGTTTTAAATTGTGTAATATACCTGACTTGGCATCAGTGAATTCATACTGGTGATAAACCATATACTTGTAACAAATGTGGGAAAGCCTTTCTTCATTCTCCAGACCTTATTCTGCATCAAAGAATTCATACTGGTGAGAAACCTTATGAATGCAAGGAATGTAGGAAGGCTTTTGCAAGAAGTTCAAATCTTAATCGCCATCAGAAAGTTCATAATGGTCGGTCCCATATTGAACTCGAGTTGGAAGAGGGGAGTCCGGTCTCAAAATGGAGGTAAAACCGCCACCCGGTCGCCTCCAGCCCGACTCCGGCCGTCGCCGCCGCCGCCGCCGGGGGGAGGAGGGCCATGATCCAAAGGAACCAGAACAGTTGAGAAAACTGTTTATTGGTGGTCTGAGCTTTGAAACTACAGATGATAGCTTAAGAGAACATTTTGAGAAATGGGGCACACTTACAGATTGTGTGGTGATGAGAGACCCCCAAACAAAACGTTCCAGGGGCTTTGGTTTTGTGACTTACTCTTGTGTTGAAGAGGTGGATGCAGCAGTGTGTGCTCGACCACACAAGGTTGATGGGCGTGTAGTGGAACCAAAGAGAGCTGTTTCTAGAGAGGATTCTGTAAAGCCTGGTGCCCATCTAACAGTGAAGAAAATTTTTGTTGGTGGTATTAAAGAAGATATAGAAGAATATAATATGAGAGACTACTTTGAAAAGTATGGCAAGATTGAAACCATAGAAGTTATGGAAGACAGGCAGAGTGGAAAAAAGAGAGGATTTGCTTTTGTAACTTTTGATGATCATGATACAGTTGATAAGATTGTTCAGAAATACCACACTATTAATGAGCATAATTGTGAAGTTAAAAAGGCCTTTTCTAAACAAGAAATGCAATCTGCTGGATCACAAAGAGGTCGTGGAGGTGGATCTGGCAACTTTATGGGTCGTGGAGGAAACTTTGGAGGTGGTGGAGGTAACTTTGGCCGTGGTGGAAACTTTGGTGGAAGAGGAGGCTATGCTGGTGGAGGTGGTGGCACCAGAGGTAGTTATGGAGGAGGTGATGGTGGATGTAATGGATTTGGAGGGGACAGTGGTAATTATGGTGGTGGTCCTGGTTACAGTAGTAGAGGAGGCTATGGTGGTGGTGGACCAGGATATGGAAACCAAGGTGGTTGATATGGTGGCAGTGGTGGAGGATATGATGGTTACAATGAAGGAGGAAATTTTGGAGGTAACTATGGTGGTGGTGGGACCTCTAATGATTTTGGAAATTATAGTGGACAACAGCAATCAAATTATGGACCCATGAAGGGGGGCAGTTTTGGTGGAAGAAGCTCGGGAAGTCCCTATGGTGGTGGTTATGGATCTGGTGGTGGAAGTGGTGGATATGGTAGCAGAAGGTTCTAAAAACTCAGAAGAAAAGGGCTACAGTTCTTAGCAGGAGAGAGAGCGAGGAGTTGTCAGGAAAGCTGCAGGTTACTTTGAGACAGTCGTCCCAAATGCATTACAGGAACTGTAAAAATCTGCCACAGAAGGAACGATGATCCATAGTCAGAAAAGTTACTGCAGCTTAAACAGGAAACCCTTCTTGTTCAGGACTGTCATAGCCACAGTTTGCAAAAAGTGCAGCTATTGATTAATGCTATGTAGTGTCAATTAGATGTACATTCCTGAGGTCTTTTATCTGTTGTAGCTTTGTCTTTTTCTTTTTCTTTTCATTACATCAGGTATACTGCCCTGTAAATTGTGGTAGTGGTACCAGGAATAAAAAAGGAATTTTAAACTTTTCAATATTTGTGTAGTTCAGTTTTTCTACATTTTAGTACAGAAACTTTAACAAAATGCAGTTTTGAAGGTGTTTCCTTGTGAGTTAACAAGTAAAGAAGATCATTGTTAATTACTATTTTGTACGAATTTTGCTAAAGTTAACTGTAAAGAAACACCTGCTGACTTGCAGTTTAAGGGGATCTATTCTCCCTATTTCCAAACCATGAAATGAATGGGCTCTGACATGTGGAGAGAATAGATATTTGTATGTTTGCAAAGTGTGTTTTAGATAATAGAATTGGGTATTTAAATTAGCATATCTGTGAATTTAATAGCATTAAGATTTACTTCAAATGAAAAATCTCAAAATTCCTATTTGGTTTTTGTGCATTTTCTTTCAAAATGTAATCATATGATTTTAGTGTATTAGCTTTGCTGAGAGTCCTAGCTGTGTTTAGAACATCTCCATTCTACATTCACCTTGGTCACATGTGAACTGCTGCCATAGTTTTATTTGGGTGTAAAGAATGTCTCCTGCCCTCTGTTTAAATTCTGGAAAGGGATAGTGAATGTTTTTGTTTCCTCCTACCTTAAGAAACATTCTTAAAATCTTCAAAATACAGGACCACTAAGCCTGCTCTATCTGAGCGAATTAGTGGCTACCTTTTTATTTTCCTTTTTAAAGCACAAGAGGCCCATAAATCTTCAGTTATTTTCCTTGGTTTAATATATATTTTTTGATACAAGCTCTCAGAGCAAGAGAATAAAAATCATGCATTGTTGAACCCTTAACTGGCTGGCATGCTTTCCTGTTTGTACCCTCTGCATTTTACTGGATGAAACCAAGGATAGTCTAGATATAATCATCCCAAGTGATTACTTCAGTAGAAGTGTACCACACTTGCTTAGTACAAACAAGCTTTTCACCTCCTCAAGACCTGAATTCAAATTTGGATAGTCAGAGTTTGTACTCACTTAAAATCCCAAAGAACACACTATTATTTCCATGTGTATGCTTGAACCTAAATCATGCTGGTATGAGTTTACAATTTGTTTGGAAGACCCTGGTTGAGAAGAGTTTTAGATAACAAGGTCATATATACATATACATATATATAAAAACCAATGTCTACTGTTTTGCTCTAGCTAGTGCTTAAAATTTCATTCGAGCCCTAAGTATGTGCCCTGCTGTTATTATTTCTTCGGTAGTTGAACGTTAAATTTGAGATTCTTATTTTTGTTTTAAGAAGTACTAAGCAAAACAAGCAATAAAAGGGGGGATGGGGCGTGCTAGTGTTTGAATATGCTCTCGTTGCTCTAATTCTGTGCCTCTGTGCATTAATATTTGGATGCATGCAATGCCAGCATGGAAATCGGTCTTCACAGACACTGCAGTTTTCCAGAAAACACTCACAAACCAATAAATGTAACAGACAACATTCCATTTGTTAATGGACATATGTGAATAAGCAGTGTAGAAAATAGGCTAATTATTAGAAAATGGTTAAGTCTTTAACAACTTCAAGTATTGGTTATATAAATGGACACTGTCAATGTTCATAACTTAAACCTGGGTACCTGGTCAAAATAATGCTTGGGAAACATTTTATTAAAATTAAGCTAAATTGTCAAAAAAAAAAGTTCATAATGGTAAAAAAATATTATGAAAGGAAGATCTGTAAGACTTTTAAGCATGTCTTTCAGGTAACAGACATGAGAGATAAACCCTAGAAATATAATTAATAGGGGAAATCTAAGGACTTCATTGGTGAGAAAATATAGATATATAATTAATATGAGAATGCCTTATGTGTTTCACAGTGGACTACCATAAGAATAAAATTAATATTGGAAGGCCTTTATCCATTCATTCCTGTCTAAATTTCTAAAACTTTCTAATCATGAGTGTAGAAAGTGAAAATTCTTTTTTGTTGCATTTTTCTTATTTTAAAATACTTTAAATCCACTTTATTTTTTATTTACCTATCATTGTAATATAGCTATTATAATTATGTAAAATTACAAGATATAATTACAATTGCATAAAATTGTAATAATTATGATATAATTATGCATAGCTAAAATACTATATAATTTTAAGTGTGTATTAAATATTAAAATTTATTTTGTTCTCACCAAAATTCTTATTCCAATACCACTTATTCAGTAACTATTTCCTGATACTTTTTATATGCAGTTTGATGACATTTTATATTCTTATTATTATAAGCTTGGATTTAATGACAGCCTTTTTATACCCCAACATCCAATTTGGAGACTCTTCAGTTGATCTTTTTAAAGTAAGTACACTTCTACCTGTATATATCTTTGCATCTGAACCATTTTATTAAAAACATCATTACTTTAAGATGTATATTTTAATATTGATAAAACTACATCTTTATTTGTATATATAAATTGATATTTTTAATAAAATGATTCTATTGTAATAATTTTCTCTGAATTTTTTAAGCACTACAAAGAAGCCAACAAAATTACCTTTAATCCTCCCAAGGAGATATAACTATTGTCAAATTGTTGGAACAAATCCTTTCATAAATTATTATATTTATTATATTTTATGTAAAATGGACAAGGCTATATTCACTAGCATATGTTGGTTTTGTAAGGATTAAATGAGTTAATATATTTAAATGGCTTATAATTAAGAGTGTAACATACTCAGTAAATATAATCCATTGTCAAAATTTTTTCCTTTGGCTGTTTTATTATTTATAGAAAGTCTCTTAACTATGGTGTACATTTGACTTAATAGCATAAATTTAATATTGGAGAAAAACTTTAAACTTCTAGTGAGTGGAAGCAAAGTCATCATCGTCACTCCTTCTTAGTCATGAGATGATTTATCCTGAAGGAAAAACCATAAACATATTATGAATAATGCCTTCATTCAAATCTAATCCTTTATGCTGAATCCTAAAATTCACATCAGCATGAAACCCTGTTGATAATATTATTGCCCACATTATCTGGCTAATTAAAAATAATATTTTATTGTGGGAACATCTGGCTCTTGATCCAATGCATGTTTAAACTCACATTTGGTTTAGGATGAAATAAAAGCTTAAAGTACAATTTCTTTGGAAATAATGGATACTGAGTATCCTACACAGCAGCACCTGTGGGAAGTGGGCAAAATTACTCATAGAAGAAGTTATAGCTCTAAATCCAGACATGTATTGCAGTATCAGAAAAAAATGAAAATAAACTAAGCAAAGATTATATAGGTTATACATATAACTACTTGGTAATAATTTTTATAACTTTATTTTTTTAAATTTAAATTTATTTATTTAATTTTTGGCTGCGTTGGGTCCTCGTTGCTGCGCGCGGGCTTTCTTTTAGTTGCGGTGAGCGGGGGCTACTCTTCGTTGCGGTAAGCGAGCTTCTCATTGCGGTGGCTTCTCTTGTTGTGGAGCACGGGCTCTAGGCACGCAGGCTTCAGTAGTTGTGGCACGCGGGCTCTAGAGGGCAGGCTCAGTGGTTGTGGCGCCCGGGCTTAGTTGCTCCGTGGCATGTGGGATCTTCCCAGACCAGGGCTCGAACCCATATCCCCTGCATTGGCAAGCGCATTCTTAACCACTGTGCCACCAGGGAAGCCCCAGTAATAATTTTTAAAAATAAAGAATGCATGTACGAAAATTCTAAGTCTCCAGCATTAACTGTAGAAGATTTAGAAACACTAGTAGTGCAATGAAATTAAATTAGAGATGGATGGTTACCTATAAAGAAAACTATATCCAGACAGTCTACACAGGCAAAATTCTTAAAACATCAAGAACTATTGTACATCAAAAGATAAGGGACTTCCCTGGTGGCATCTTCTATCTCTGACCTGTAGACCTTCTCTTAAAAGGCACATCTGGTTAGTTCCTGCTGATCTAGGATCATCTCCCATTTAATTAAAGTTACCTGTTTAAGGACCATAATTTCATGTGTCCAAAATCCCTTCACCTTTGCCACATAACTTAATATAATTATAGGAGTGATATACCATAATACCATCACCTTTGCTGTACTTTATTGGTTAGAAGCAAGTTACAGGTCCTGCCCTACAGTTAGGCATGGGTCCTTGGGAGTCATCTTAAAATTCTGCCTTCTGCCACACAATGCAAAGAAGCATTTCTGGGCAGTGAAACAAAGAATAGTTACCAATACAGAAATGGGAAGCAAAGAGGAGTGAACCAGCCAGCCTCTTTTCTCTCCTTAAGCCTGCCAGTTTTCCTCTGGTACTCCATATTAGCAAAGCCTAATAGGAAACCAGCTGGAATACTAGTATTTAGTTTCAAAATAATAAACAGTGTATAGGGGTGTTAGAATTGAAGCTAAAGGTTGTTTTGTTGCTTGTTTTTGAGGCAAGAGGAAAGCAACCTATCTTTTCCTCCACAGGGGTAGGAGTACACAGCACAAAACAACTCCTTTTAAGTAGTTCTTTACCCCCAACCAATCCCATTTCTCAGCTTCTATGCCATCTTTACTCTGCAATGTCCAGTAATTAGCCAGTAAGCCATATGAGGCTATTTAAATTTAGATTTAAAATAAATAAAATTTAAGATTAATTTCCTCTGTCTCATCAGGCACATTGCAAGTGCTCAATAGCCACCTGTGGCCAGTGGCCATTGTATTGGACAACATATTATAGATCATTTCCATCACTGCAAAAAAATTACACCACACAGTACTATAACATAAACAATCTGTTGGAGTTATTGAATTATAAGAGAAAACTTAGTTTTCTTTGACTCTGTTACATATCCTGCACTGATATTCACAGACTTATTTTGGAAATCAGGGAGAGTTGAGACCATTACTTTGTGGCTTCACTTAAAAGAAAAAAGTTATATTTTATTATCCTTTTAAATTATGAGACCAGTCTGAAGTTGCCTCGGTAGAAAGTTAACATACAGCAGTTGGGACTTCCCTGGTCGTGCAGTTGTTAAGAATCCACCTGCCAATGGAGGGGACACGGGTTGGAGCCCTGGTCCGGGAAGATCCCACATGCTGCGAAGTAACTAAGCCCGTGTGCCACAACTACGGAGCCTGCACTCTAGAGCCTGGGAGCCACAGCTACTGAGCTCGCGTGACACAACTACTGAAGCCCACGTGCCTAGAGCCAGTGCTCCACAACAAGAGAAGCCACCTTAATGAGAAGGCTGTGCACTGCAACAAAGAGTAGCTCCCGCTCACCACAATTAGAGAAAAGCCCGCACGCAGCAGCGAAGACCCGACGCAGCCAAAAATAAATAAATAAATAAATTTATTTTAAAAACATACAGAAATCAATTAACTCATGTACAGATATTCTTAAGAAATAGAAGATCCAATAGAAAAAAAAAAAAGCTTTTTCAGTAGTCACAAGAAAAATTTGAGCTATCATGAAATAAAATTCAACAAAAAATCCATGATCATTATTTTTTTTGTTTCTTATTTTTGGCTGCATTGGGTCTTCGCTGCTGCGCGCGGGCTTTCTCTAGTTGCCGCGAGCAGGGGCTACTCTTTTTGGTTTTTTTTAACATCTTCATCGGAGTATAAAGGGGCTACTCTTCGTTGCGGTGCATGGGCTTCTCATTGTCATGGATTCTCTTGTTGTGGAGCACAGGCTCTAGGCACGCAGGCTCAGTAGTTGTGGCGTACGGGCTCAGTTGCTCCGCGGCATGTGGGATCTTCCTGGGCCAGGGATCGAACCCGTGTCCCCTGCGTTGGCAGGCGGATTCTTAACCACTGCGCCACCAGGGAAGCCCTATGATCATTACTGAAAAATAAATTTAAAATTTCCAGAGCAATCAGAAGATGAAAAAATGAAAGGGTGTAACATGTTCTGTGATTGCAGTACTAACATCATTAAGATCTCACAAATCCTTAGGTTATAAATGTGATGCACTCTCAATTAGAAACACCCAAGAATTCTTCTGAAACATATGAGCTAATTCTAAAGTCTATATAGAAAAATAAAGAGACCAGAATAACCAGTAAAATTCAGAAAAATAATAATAAAAATTGGATAATTAGAACTATCAAATGTTAAGATATATTATCACTCTGCACTAATTAAGAGTGTAGCTCTTCACTAGAACTAAAACTCCAGCTATAAATCCAAACACATAGGAAAGGTAGTATGTGATAATGGAGGCACATTTAATACCCTTTTGAACTGTTATAAATCTTCAGGATTTGGATGTATTATTTCATATGTATAGCATATGTTAGATATAGATTTTCCAACAAATGTTTTAAGTAGCCATATGACAAAGATAAGACAAATTTGTATCCATGTTTATTCAAACGGTCTGAAAACATCACCCCATAGTTTATGCAATAATAAAAAGGGGAAAAGATAGCTTTACAGTGGATAGGGCTGTTGACCACAAGCTTAAGGAATTAAATTAACATAAGAAATAGGAGAAAGTGACATTATGTGGCTCCTGATGTGACACATTAAGGACACTATCACCCATTGGAGTATTCTGGTCAAAAATATTTAGCCTGAAGTTAGACATGGGGACATTTAAAAAAATGCTTAGAAGGACATTTCGAGGGAGAAAAGCAGTCTGGACACCAAAAATATGATTCTGAAGTACAAGAAAGCTGTAAACTATTCTAAATCAAAGAAGTCTAATGAGATATGACAACTAAAATAGCTCATGATCTTTGTATCTTGGATTAAAAAAGAAACTTTAAAATTGTTGGGATAATTGGGAGAAATTTGAATCTGTACTATATATTAGATCATAACATTGTGTGATTGTTAAATTTCCTGAGTATTTATTGTGGTTATATTAGAGAATATCAGTTCATAGGACCTGTGTAAAATATGGACATGTCTGTAAAATAAAGAGCATTCACTAAATGGCCTTACGAAATTGGGTAGGCATATGGGAGAGATTTTCAAACAAATGGGGGGACTTCCCTGGTGGTGCAGTGGTTAAGAATCTGCCTGCCAATGCAGGAGACACGGGTTCGAGCCCTGGTCTGGGAAGATCCCACATGCCCCGGAGCAACCAAACCCCTGCCCCACAACTACTGAGGCTGCGCTCTGGAGCTCGCCAGCCACAACTACTGACCCGCGTGCCAAGAGCCCGTGCTCCGCTGCAAGAGAAGCCACCGCAATGAGAAGCCGACGCACCACAGCGAAGAGTAGCCCCCGCTCACCGCAACTAAAGAAAGCCCGAGTGCAACAACGAAGACCCAATGCAGCCATAAATAAATAAATATATAAATAAATTTATTTTTAAAAATGGATCCCTAATGCACAGCTCAAAACAAAATTAAATGCAAATGGATCAAAAATGTAGATTAAGAATTGTAAGATTAAAGGTTAAACCATAAAATCTTAGAGAAAAACATGAAAGAAAATAATAATGTAAAATTAACACAAAACCATGAAGCCATTGTAGGAAAAAATATATTTATTTTTACATGAAAAAATACTTGAAACTATTGAAAGTCAAAATGTAAATCCCAAACTGGAAGTTTTTTAAACAGAAAACATTCTGTATTACTTAATAACAGAAAACGGCAATACAAATCATTAAGAGAAAATATAAACAATGACCTAACAAAAAATGGGTGAGTATGAAAAAATATATCAGGGAAGCTGCAAAGAAATGTTTATTCCTTTGGAAATTTTTTCTCCTATCTCAATAAGATATGTGAAATTTATAAATGCAATTTCCACTCATCAGATTGACAAAATAAGGAAATTACATATCTAATCTATACATGTTGGTGGTGGACAGCTGAACTGATATAACCTAAAGAAGGGCAGTAGCAAAATACTTATCAAAACTTAAAACGCAGGTACCCATTTCTCCAGAACTTGTGGAGGAATTTGTGTAACAGATGTTACTAGACATATCCACAAGAATATCTTATGGCACCAATATAATAGCAAAAGACTGGAGGAGTGGGGCGGTCAATTACAGTAACAAATTGGTTAAATTATCATATATCTATTTAATGGAAATATATAGCAAATTAAATGAATGAGATATCTATACATTAATATGAAAGCTCAAAATAATATCTAGGTGTGTATAACAATCTAATATTTGTTTAAAATGTATCATATGTACCTGTATAAATGAACTCAGGCACACGCATATAAACAAACTGACACGCACATAAACAAACTGACGCACACATATTGTCGTGGTAAGAAAGTGGTGAATGCATTGGTTGCTTGGAGAATACTGGGTGTCTGGAGACTAGGATGCAAGGTGCTCATTTTTTCTCCTTGTATAGCTTTTCATTTTTTATTTTATTTAGCATAGGCAAAAATTAGTCAACCAATACCCTGGACAAAAATTTAAAATCATTAAAAAATCAGTCTTGGGTTGTAGTCCATTTCTAGTTTTGGCTGTCACTAAACTTTTCTGAGCCTGGGTTCCAAAGTCTTTTGAATAGAGGAATGACTTCCCAGATGGGATGGAGTGAGCCAAGGGCATTGGCTGACTTCTACCACCCAGGCACTAAATAATATTAGCTGTTGAGTAGCAACAGGGGAGTCTGGATATCCGCCCACCCCTCAGTGCCGGTCCACCAAAGAGGTCAAGTGTGACTTCGGCACAGGCGGTACAGGCATGACTGTGCTGGTGGTGAGGAATGGGCTCAAAGGGTTCTGGGGATTGTAGTTCCTGCATCGCAAAACCTTCAAGTGCGCAGGCGCAGATGCAATTTTGTCGGCTCCACTTTGTCGATGGCCTAGTTAGCACAGCTTCCTGAGGCGTCGGCCGGTTCCAGTGGCTACTTCGCACCGAGGAGCGGCTCTTAGGGCTGGAAGGCTCACAGTGTGGGAGTGCCTTCCAGCCAGGCCCGAATGGGGGGGGGGGGGGGGCGGGCGGGGCGTAAGCACTGCCTTGTGACTGGGAGACCTTATACCCGGTAAACTTTCTGGGTATTTGTCGCCGCGGCCTTAGCAAGTGGGGCTCGGTTATCAGCGAGCCGCGCCTTTAACATCTGGAGGGTGATTTACATGTGGCGACGTCCAGGGTTGTCTGATCAGCTGTGCTCCGAGGAGAGATGGCTTCCTTGAGGACAGCGGCGCCCCGTAGACTTTGATCTGGGGCCGGAATTTGGGCGCATCTCCGGCTCAGGGTCTTGACTGAGGCGAGTCTTTCTGCTGTAGGTCTAGTCTCGCCGGAGTCCTGCTCCCCAGGTGTAGCGAAGACACTGGTTTGCTCAGAAATAAGGTGGCGCTGGGAAGAGGACGTTGCATCCGCGTCTCCAGACACGGCCAGCTGTCCAGAGATTATTCTGTTGCAGCTGGAGCCTGGAGCCTCCGGGTTAGGGAAGGGGCAAGATTTGTCCAGTCTCCCTCCCATTCCTATCAATGTGTCTGTGAA
The DNA here is from genome assembly GCF_028564815.1 of Eubalaena glacialis. Classification (NCBI taxonomy): domain Eukaryota; kingdom Metazoa; phylum Chordata; class Mammalia; order Artiodactyla; family Balaenidae; genus Eubalaena; species Eubalaena glacialis. The sequence continues at coordinate 54,883,501 of NC_083733.1, read as the reverse complement.
GTGGAGAGAGTGGACAGTGGGACAATAGGGTAAAGGACTGCCTTTTGAACTGGGTTTTTCTGGGAACTGGGAGGCTGGTGTGGCCCTGCCAGCCCTGCAGTCTCCCAGGACTCTGCCCTTTTTCAGAAGAGGAGCCCTGAGGTGTGCGCATTTCCTGAAAGACTGAAAGCCATGACCCAGGTGAGATGCTGCTTCCTCTCTGCTTCCTGAAACACATGGGCATTTGCCTTCTTTATCCCGACCTTTTCTGGGCAGGAGCATCTTTTCCAGGGCCTACTAACCATTTCCTTTCATTCCATCCATTCAGCTTTGTTGCCTAGATGCCCCTGATTGTCACGTATTCACGATTTTTTCTGTGAATCATTACCTTTCTCCCTTTGGGGTCAGGAATGTTGGTGGGGCAGAAGTGCACAGGGAGGAAAATGTGGACATTCTCTGCTAAATAGACCTGTTTTAAACAGACAGTGATGTGATGAGGTCAAGCTGAGCACTTAAGTGGAAGCTCACATCTGGTCATGATTATCTCCACAGACTGGGGCTTCCTAGTAAGGCAAAATGGGTGGTGTTGATGGTCCAATCTTCATTTGACCTAAGTCTTTTTGTGAATCTTCATCCTCCAGGAGATTTTGGCAACTCAGGAACCAGGAACATTTATTACAGTTTAGTGATGCCTGGCTACAGGTTGGATCATCCCAGAACATAAGTTGCTTGAGAACCTTACCGTTAGAGCCCATACAGACAGGCAGACCTTAAAGGTCTTATTAATGCCAAAGATCAAAATGAGAAGAAAGATTAAGTCAGTTGATTCCATATGCTGGATAATAATGCTTCCAATAAAAATGGTGTTTATTAAAGAATTTTCACAAAAAGAATAAATCCCTTTATGTTACCACGTGGTATAAGAATGAACCTGCATCTTGAAAAAATTCTTAACTTATATGCAGAGTCTATTTATTTAAAAAGGGATTTTTGAACTCATACCAAAATTTGAGTATTAATGATTCAAACAGAAATATGATGCTTCTAATTAAAGTAGCATGGTCTTGCCATATCACCTAGTTCCTGTCCAAAGACTTGGCTAACTGCCTTTGGTATTTATCCCTGTAGCGTTTCCAGTTATTCTTACTTTACTCTTTGCGGAATAATCAAGTTTAGTAGTCATTCCTTGGCTTCCCCGTGCGTTAGAATGGAAACAGCCTTTTCCCACACTTTCCCCAAAATGTTTATGATTTTTAGTTAACTCTATAGTGTGTACATAGTTACTAATATGTAAATATTATAGCCTAGCCAAATAGTATACTAAGCAGACTTATTATTTCTACTATATTTTTTCCTGTACTAATTATCTTATAAACTTACTCAGTTTTCCACATTTGTATTGCTAATCCACAATCTGTGCAAACATCACTGTCACATGACTATCAATAACATTTTCCAAATTGTCATAAACATCAGTCATTTATTTCTTCAATACCCTCTTCTGGTTTCCTTTGTTTTACTGCTCCTGTCTCAATTGCGTGTTGTTCTGACTTGCTACACAGCTGTCACCCTGGTACTTTTCTTTCACAGCTACGTTGGAACCTTCTGTCCTCTTTCTCCTGTGACCCTTATTTACCCATATCTGGATACCTAATATACCTCTTTCATGGTTTACTCTATAGTTTTTATAAAGCACAACCAGTTACTTCTAAGCAAAGATGCCTAGAAATAGGAGGTAAATATTTTGAGCCCTTGCTAGTCTAGACTCTAAACTCGTTCTCAACCAGGGACAATTTTTCCCCTACCTCATTCCCCTAGGGGTGGATATTTGGCAATGTCTAGAGATATTTTTGGTTGTCATATCTGGGAGAGGGGAGTAACACTGGCATCTAGTAGAGGTCAGAGTTGGTGCTGTAAATCAACAAACAATGCATAGAACAGCCTCAACCCTGAAACAAAGAATTATCCAGCCCCAAATGTCGACATTGCCAAGGTTGAGAAACTCTCCTCTAGACATATCTTTATATTTTCTTGATTCCAACAGTGATGTTTAGAAGTCCATTGCATTTCTGATTCCTGATACTTTATATATGACCTGTTTTTTCTGTCTTAACTTTTTTTAAGGATCTTCTCTTTATCACTTTTATTCTCAAATTTTATTCTTAGATATTTTGTAGAGTTGGTCACTTTTTCTCCTTAGGGCTAAATGAGTAAAGAGTAGGTGGAGGGAACTACCGTTTACTGACAATTGATTATATACCAGGCATTACTAGACTAGATGATAACTTTACTATTTCACATAATAGAGAAACTCCACTTAGCTAGACTTTGTACGTCCCAAACCTGGTTGGATACTGGAAATATCCTACTGTGAACAGATAGTTTGATCTATCTTCAGGAAATGGGATTTTTTGAGGGCATAAATTAAATCATACTGACTTCCAGGCCTCCAGACCCAGCCTATTTGTTCTATGTGTCACTTCCTATAAACACTCTCTTTATCACCTGTATTTTACCTTTTTCTTCTCTCCTCCCATCTTAAAAGCATTTGCTTTTATTATATCCTTCATACATGGATCTATTGTTTCAGGGATTGGTGTTATTCAAGTATGTGTCTATAGACTTTTCTCAGGAGTGGGAATGCCTGGATTCTGATCAGAGGGATTTGTACAGAAATGTGATTTTGGAAAACTATAACAACCTGGTCTCAGTTGGTAAGCATACCTGTATCTAAAAATTCAGTCTTCCCTTTGGAATATTTCCTTCTCCAATTGAGAATTTCTCTGCTCCTTTCAAATATCCTGTACATTTCTTTTCCCTGTTCCCAAGGAAAAGGCTTGAGCTTTGTAGAGTTGAAAATGTATAGCTCCATTGGGGTTGAGGCTCCATCTTCTCTAAATAGTGACCTCTCTTCTTTGATTTTGAATTCTAAGCCTCCCATAGCAAAACTGTGTACCATTTCTCTTGGGAGCAGGACTCTCCATTCCTAAGCCAGATGTGGTAACCTTATTGGAGCAAGGGGAAGAGCCCTGGATGGTTGGCAGAGAGGTGGCAAGGGACTTGCTTCCAGGGAAGTGAGGGATGATCAGGCAAGGAGAGGGCATTGAAGGATGTAACCTAGCTGCTTATGGAGGAAACAACTCTGAGATGTTTTCTGGGAAGTTTCCATTAATACTCAAAACCTGTAGAGAAAAGTAAGACCTCTACACCAAACTGTCAAATTTCCTTAACTCTACCTCTACCTCTCACTGTCCATGCTTCTCTTCTCTTGCTTCCTTCCCATTTCAAAGTGGGAAGTACAACCCTTGTTCCTCTTCAGTAACAAATTTCTACCTTTACTTTGAAGACCATTCTTACACAGTTACTTTTCTTGTGCATTTAGATTTGTGTAAGTGTCACTTTCTTAAAATTTCTGAGATGTTTCTTCCCTGAACCAGTTTTCCTGTTCATTATTTTACTCATTTATTCATTTATTCTTCCAACCATTACTGATTTTATAATTGGTACAAGATATTTACTAGATGATGAAAAGATTATAAGATTTTTAAGCTATTAAGAAACTTATAGGACTTCCCTAGTGGCACAGTGGTTAGGAATCCACCTGCCAATGCAGGAGACATGGGTTCAAGCCCTGGTCTGGGAAGATCCCACATGCCGCAGAGCAACAAAGCCCATGTGCCACAACTACTGAGACTGCGCTCTAGAGCCCGTGAGCCACAACTACTGAGCCTGTGCACCACAACTACTGAAGCCCGTGTGCCTAGAGCCTGTGCTCCACAACCAGAGAAGCCACTGCAATGAGAAGCCCATGCACCGCAACAAGGAATAGCCCCCGCTCGCCGCAATTAGAGAAAGCCTGCATGCAGCAACGAAGACCCAACGCAGCCAAAAGTAAATAAAATTTTTAAAAAATTATGAATCATCATATTGTACACCTGTAACTTATATAATATTGTACAGCAACTATATATCAATAAAAAAAGAAAATTCTCAAAAAATAAAAAAATTAAAAATTAAAATTAAAAAAAGAGAAATTTATAGACTAGGGAACCTAGGAACAAGTCCATAAATATTTTTTTTTAAAGTAGAATCAACTACAGGAGGAGTTCAGTAGGGTACCCAAAAGAAAGAGCTAAAGATGGAAGAGTGGAAAGCCCCTGTCTTAATCCATCTGGGCTGCTATAACAAAATACCAGAGACTTGATGGCTTATAAACAACAAAAATTGATTTCTCTTAGTTCTGGAGGCTGGGAAGTTCAAGGTCAAGGCACCAGAAGGTTCAGTATCTGATAGACTTCCTCATATTCTCATTGTAATCTCACATGGAAGAAGGGGGAATCTCTCTGGGGTCTTTTGTATAAGGGCACTAATCTCATTCATGAGGGCTCTGCCCTCATGACCTGATGACCTCCTGAAAGCCCCACCTCCTAATACTATCACCTTAGGGGTTAGAATTTCAAAATATGTATTTTGGGGGGACACAAAAGTTCAGTCCATTGTAGCCCCACAGAAATGTAATAGTTGGAGCATTGGGATGATTATAGTCACCTCTGTATAGAGAACTGGGGTTAAAGGGCATGTGTAGGCAGGGAGAGATTGGAGTGAAGGAGGAGAACCAGACAGGTGCGTTCTTTCATTCAACTAACATGTATTACATAGTGCAATCCACGTGGTTATCTGGGAAGAGGGAATTTCAGGCAAAAAAGGCATAGTAGGTACAAAGGTCATGAAGCAGGAACAGAATTACTATGTTTGAGGAACAGCAAGGTGGCCAGTATGGCTCAGAGAGGGAAGGGAAAAAATATATGAAATGTGATCAGAGCTGTGGATTTTGGAATGGGTCAGATTATGTAATGGCTTTTGAATCATGATGATGTTCTTACTGTGACTAAAATGTGACATATATAAAAGGTCTTAATTGCTGACTCATACTTTAAAAGGATTACCCTAGCTGCTGGGTAATGAAAATATTGGAGGTGCAAGGTGGAAGCAGGGAGGCCAAAGAATCAGCGTCCAGGTGAGCAATGTATTAACAATTTAAGTGATGAAAAGTGGTTGGATAGTAGAGCCAGAAATTTTGCTGATTTTGCTGATACTTTGGTTGTTGGTTGTAAGAGAAAGAGAAGAGTTGAGAATGACTCCAAGTTTTCTGGCTTGACTAGTTGAAGAATTGAGTTAACTTAAAGATAAGGTTAAAAATAAATAAATAAATAAAAAATAAAATAAAAATAAAGATAAGTTTAAATTAAGAGTTTGGTTTTGGACATGCTAGGTTTGAGGTGATTGTTAGACATCCAAATATAAAAGTTAATGAGTTGTTTGGATTTATGTTTCTGGTTTTTCAAATGAGTACAGACTGGAGAGAAAATATGAAAGGCATGGTTGTATGGATAGTATTTAAAGCTGTATGATAGAATGGAATCATAAACAGTGAATACAATTAGCATAAATAAGAGAGCAATTTTACTACATCCTCATGAGGAATGTGTACTCTTACTTAAAAAACATATTTTGATCTATATTTGGATAAAAGTATACTTTTATGGTTTGTTTTCTAACTTTTATCTTTTGAATATTTCAAACCTCCAGAAAAGTTCAAAGAATGGTAAAATGACAAGTATACATATTTTTTTAAAGAACAGCTTTATCTTTAAAAATAGCTTTATTAGAGCTATAATTTATATATAATAAAGTGTACCCTTTTAAGGTATACAGTTAGATGGCTATTAATTGTATTTACAGAGTTGTGCTACCATCACCATAATCTAATTTTAGAACATTGTCTTCCTCCCCCAAAGAAACCTTGTACCCATTAGTAGTCACTCCCCTTTTTTCACCCTCTCTCCCCAACACTGGGCAACCAGTAATCTACTTTCTGTATAGGCTGCCAGTGTAAATGGCATAATGCAATATGTGGTCTTTGTGACTGGCTCTTTCACATAATGTCTTGAGGTTCACATACTGTAGCATGTATCACTACTTCCTTTTTATGGCTAAATAAATTCCATCATGGTTTATCCATTCATCAATTGACAGACATTGGATTATTTCCACATTTGGGCTATTACAGATAATGATGCTGTGAACATTCATGAACAAGTTTCTGTATGATTACAGTTGCCGCTTGAACAAAGTGGGGGTTAATCCAAGTATAACTTATAGTCAGCCATCCCTATCCTCAGTTCCTCAGCATCCATGGGTTCAACCAACCATGGACTGTGTACTACTGTAGTAATTTACTATTGGAAAAAACCGACATATAAGTGGAGCTGTGCAATTCAAACACATGTTGAAGGGTCAGTTGTACATGTTTTCAATTCCCTTGAGTATATACCTAGGAATGAAATTGCTGAGTCATATGGTAACTCAATGTTTAACTTTTTGAGGAACTGCCAAAATATTCTCAGGTCCTTTGCACATTTTAAAGTTGAGTTGTTTGGGCTTTTGTTGTGGAGTTGTAGGAGTGCTTTATGTTCTCTGGATATTAATCCCTTATCAGATATACATGACTTGCAAATATTTTCTTCCATTCTGTGGGTTACCCTTTCACTTTATTGATATATCAGATTAAATTCCAGATGAGTCTTAGATTTGAATATGAAAAAACAAATGCAGATCCACAAAAGCACATAAGGAGATGTTCAGCCTTGCTCATTACAGAAAAAAAGCTAATTAAAACCACACTGAGAGACCTATCAAACTGGCAAATATCCCAGAGTTTGCTGATGTACTGTAGTTGAGAAGCTGTGGGGAAATAGGCACTAAAATTAAAATGTTGCTTGAGTGAATGTACAACTTCATATGAGAGGAATTTGGCAATATCTAGGAAATGACAAATGAATTTTACTCATTAATCAGTTATCTCACACCTAGTCGTTCATTCCAAAAATAAGCAGGCAAACTTTCAAAAGATAAATGCAATTAAAACTATTTTTCTCTTTTATATGTCTCTTGATTTTTCATCTTATTAACTTTTAGAAAACTTCCATAATTTGTTTCCCTGCAGATAACTGTCTTGTCAGTTTTTTCTTGCTTTTAAATGGTTAGACCTTTTGCTTCTTTTTCTTTTTCTTTTAGTTTTTGTCATAGTCTCACTTCAGTGTCTATAATTTCCAGTAAATGTTAAAGAAAACTGGGGAATAGTAGGTCCATATTTTTTTGTTGGTTTCTTTAGAGCATCATTTTAACATTTCATAGTTATGTGTTTTTGTCATATGTATCTGTAGATCTTATTAAAATTTCCTAATCACCTCATCATCCAGTATGACTTCCCATCAATATATGTACTTTGTCGATTTATCAGATTCTACAAGTATATTTGATCACCGTATAAGTCATTCACATTTATATATGTTAATTGAAATTTTTTAAAACATCTTTATTGGAGTATAATTGCTTTACAATGTTGTGTTAGTTTCTGCTGTATAACAAAGTGAATCAGCTATATGCATACATATATCCCCACATCCCCTCCCTCTTGTGTCTCCCTCCCACCCTACTTATCCCTCCCCTCTAGGTGGTCGCAAAGCACAGAGCTGATCTCCCTGTGCCATGAAGCTGCTTCCCACTAGCTATCTATTTTACATTTGGTAGTGTATATATGTCAATGCTACTCTCTAACTTCATCACAGCTTACCCTTCCCCCTCCCCGTGTCCTCAAGTCCATTCTCTACATCGGTGTCTTTATTCCTGTCCTGCCCCTATATTAATCAAAACCATATTCTTTTTTAGATTCCATATATATGTGTTAGCATATGGTATTTGTTTTTCTCTCTCTGACTTACTTCACTCTGTATGACAGACTCTAGGTCCATCCACCTCACTACAAATAACTCAATTTCGTTTCTTTTTATGGCTGAGTAATATTCCATTGTATATATGTGCCACATCTTCTTTATCCATTCATCTCTCGATGGACGCTTATGTTGCTTCCATGTCCTGGCTATTGTAAATAGTGCTGCAATGAACATTGTGGTACATGTCCCTTTTTGAATTATGGTTTTCTTAGGGTATATGCCCAGTAGTGGGATTGCTGGGTCATATGGTCGTTCTATTTTTAGTTTTTTAAGGAACCTCCATACTGTTCTCCATAGTGGCTGTACCAATTTACATTCCCACCAACAGTGCAAGAGGGTTCCCTTTTCTCCAGCCCTCTCCAGCATTTATTGTTTGTAGATTTTTTGATGATGGCCATTCTGACCGGTGTGGGGTGATACCTCGTAGTTTTGATTTGCATTTCTCTAATGATTAGTGACGTTGAGCATCTTTTCATGTGTTTGTTGGCAATCTGTATATCTTCTTTGGAGAAATGTCTATTTAGGTCTTCTGCCCATTTTTGGATTGGGTTGTTTCTTGTTTTGATATTGAGCTACATGAGCTGCTTGTATATTTTGGAGATTAATCCTCTGTCAGTTGCTTCGTTTGCAAATATTTTCTCCCATTCTGAGTGTTGTCATTTTGTTTGATTATGGTTTCCTTTGCTGTGCAAAAGCTTTGAAGTTTCATTAGGTCCCATTTGTTTATTTTTTTTTTTATTTCCATTTCTCTAGGAGGTGGGTCAAAAAGGATCTTGCTGTGATTTATGTCATAGAGTGTTCTGCCTATGTTTTCCTCTAAGAGTTTTATAGTGTCTGCCCTTACATTTAGGTCTTTAATCCATTTTGAGTTTATTTTTGTGTATGGTGTTAGGACGTGTTCTAATTTCATTCTTTTACAGGTAGCTGTCCAGTTTTCCCAGCACCACTTATTGAAGAGGCTGTCTTTTCTCCATGTATACTCTTGCCTCCTTTATCAAAGATGAGGTGACCATATGTGTGTGGGTTTATCTCTAGGCTTTCTATCCTGTTCCATTGATCTATATTTCTGCTTTTGTGCCAGTACCATACTGCCTTGATTACTGTAGCTTTGTAGTATAGTCTGAAGTCCAGGAACCTGATTCCTCCAGCTCTGTTTTTCTTTCTCAAGATTGTTTTGGCTATTCAGGGTCTTTTGTGTTTCAATACAAATTGTGCAATTTTTTGTTCTAGTTCTGTGAAAAACGCTATTGGTAGTTTGACAGGGATTGCATTGAATCTGTAGATGGCCTTGGGTAGTATAGTCATTTTCACAATACTGATTCTTCCAATCCAAGAACATGGTATATCTCTCCATCTGTTTGTGTCATCTTTAATTTCTTTCATCATTGTCTTATACTTTTCTGCATACAGGTCTTTTGTCTCCTTAGGTAGGTTTATTCCTAGGTATTTTATTCTTTTTGTTGCAGTGGTATATGGGAGCGTTTCCTTAATTTCTCTTTCAGATTTTTCATCATTAGTGTATAAGAATGCAAGAGATTTCTGTGCATTAATTTTGTATCCTGCTACTCTACCAAATTCATTGATTAGCTCTCATAGTTTTCTAGTAGCATCTTTAGGAGTCTCTATGTATAGTATCATGTCATCTGCAAACAGTGACAGTTTTACTTCTTTTCCAATTTGTATTCCTTTTATTTCTTTTTCTTCTCTGATTGCTGTGGCTAAAACTTCCAAAACTATGTTGAATGATAGTGGTGAGAGTGGGCAACCTTGTCTTGTTTCTGATCTTAAAGGAAATGGTTTCAGTTTTTCACCATTGAGGACGATGTTGGCTGTGGGTTTGTCATCCATGGCCTTTATTAAGTTGAGGTAGGTTCCCTCTATGCCTACTTTCTGGAGAGTTTTTATCATAAATGGGTGTTGAATTTTGTCAAAAGCTTTTTCTGCATCTATTGAGATGATCATATGGTTTTTATCCTTCAGTTTGTTAAAATGGTGTATCACATTGATTTGTGTACATTGAAGAATCCTTGCATTCCTGGGATAAACCCCACTTGATCATGGTGTATGATCCTTTTAATGTGCTGTTGGATTCTTTTTTTTTTAATATAAATTTATTTATTTATTTATTTATGGCTGTGTTGGGTCTTCGTTTTTTCTGTGTGAGGGCTTTCTCTAGTTGTGGCAAGCGGGGGCCACTCTTCATCGCAGTGCGTGGGCCTCTCACTATCGCGGCCTCTCTTGTTGTGGAGCACAGGCTCCAGACGCGCAGGCTCAGTAATTGTGGCTCACGGGCCCAGTTGCTCCGCAGCATGTGGGATCTTCCCAGACCAGGGCTCGAACCCATGTCCCCTGCATTGGCAGGCGGATTCTTAACCACTGTGCTACCAGGGAAGCCCTGCTGTTGGATGCTTTATGCTAGTATTTTGTTGAGGATTTTTGCATCTATGTTCATTGGAGATATTGGCCTGTAGTTTTTTTTTTTCTGACATCTTTGTCTGGCTTTGGTATCAGGGTGATGGTGGCCTCGTAGAATGAGTTTGAGAAGGATAGGTGTTAGCTCTCCTCTAAATGTTGATAGAATTCAACTGTGAAGCCATTTGGTTCTGGCCTTTTGTTTGTTGGAAGATTTTTAATCACAGTTTCAATTTCAGTGCTTGTGATTGGTTTATTTATATTTTCTCTTTCTTCCTGGTTCAGTCGCAGACGGTTGTGCCTTTCTAAGAATATGTCCATTTCTTCCAGGTTGTCCATTTTATTGGCATATAGTTGCTTGTAGTAATCTCTCATGATCCTTTGTATTTCTGCAGTGTCAGTTGTTACTTCTCCTTTTCCGTTTCTAATTCTGTGGATTTGAGTCTTCTCCCTTTTTTCTTGATGACTCTGGCTAATCGTTTATCAATGTTGTTTATCTTCTCAAAGAAGCAGCTTTTAGTTTTATTGATCTTTGCTATTGTTTCCTTCATTTCTTTTTCATTTATTTCTGATCTGATCTTTATGATTTCTTTCCTTCTGCTAACTTTGGGGTTTTTTTTTTTGTTGTTGTTCTTTCTCTAATTGCTTTAGGTGTAAGGTTAGTTTGTTTATCTGAGATTTTTCTTGATTCTTGAAGTAGGATTGTATTGCTATAAACTTCCCTCTTAGAACTGCTTTTGCTGCATCCCATAGGTTTTGGGTCATCGTGTTTTCATTGTCATTTGTTTCTAGGTATCTTTTGATTTCCTCTTTGATTTCTTCAGTGATCTCTTGGCTATTTAGTAGAGTATTGTTTAGCCTCCATGTGTTTGTATTTTTTACAGGTTTTTTCCTGTAACTGATATCTAGTCTCATAGCGTGTGGTCGGAAAAGATACTTGATACAATTTCAATTTTCTTAAATTTACCAAGGCTTGATTTGTGACCCAAGATATGGTCTATCCTGGAGAATGTTCCATGAGCATTTGAGAAGAAAGTGTATTCTGTTGTTTTGGATGGAATGTCCTATAAATATCAATTAAGTCCATCGTATTTAATGTATCATTTAAAGCTTGTGTTTCCTTATTTATTTTCATTTTGGATGATCTGTCCATTGGTGAAAGTGGGGTGTTAGAGTCCCCTACTATGATTGTGTTACTGTCGATTTCCCCTTTTATGGCTGTTAGCATTTGCCTGATGTATTGAGGTGCTCCTATGTTGGGTGCATAAATATTTACAATTGTTATATATTCTTCTTGGATTGAACCCTTGATCATCATGTAGTGTCCTTCTTTGTCTCTTGTAATAGTCTTTATTTTAAAGTCTATTTTGTCTGATATGAGAATTGCTACTCCAGCTTGCTTTTGATTTCCATTTGCATGGAATATCTTTTTCCATCCCTTCACTTTCAGTCTGTATGTGTCCCTAGGTCTGAAGTGTGTCTCTTGTAGACAGCATATGTACGAGTCTTGTTTTTGTATCCATTCAGCCAGTCTATGTCTTTTGGTTGGAGCATTTAATCCATTTACATTTAAGGTAGTTATCGATATGTATATTCCTATTACCATTTTCTTAATTGTTTTGGGTTTGTTATGGTAGGTCTTTTCCTTCTCTTGTGTTTCCTGCCTAGAGAAGTTCCTTTAGCATTTGTTGTAAAGCTGGTTTAGTGGTGCTGAATTCTCTTAACTTTTGCTTATCTGTAAAGGTTTTAATTTCTCCTTCGAACCTGAATGAGATCCTTGCTGGGTAGAGTAATCTTGGTTGTATGTTTTTCACTTTCATCACTTTAAATGTCCTGCCACTGCCTTCTGGCTTGTAGAGTCTGCTGAAAACTTTGCTGTTAACCTTATGGGGATTCCCTTGTATGTTATTTGTTGCTTTTCCCTTGCTGCTTTCAATATTTTTTCTTTGTATTTAATATTTGATAGTTTGATTAATATGTGTCTCAGTGTGTTTCTCTTTGGGTTTTCCTGTATGGTATTCTCTGTGCTTCCTGGACTTGATTATTTCCATTCCCATGTTAGGGAATTTTTCTACTATAATCTCTTCAAATATTTTCACAGACCCTTTCTTTTTCTCTTCTTCTTCTGGGACCCCTATAATTCAAATGTTGGTGCATTTAATGTTGTCCCAGAGGTCTCTGAGACTGTTCTCAATTCTTTTCATTTTTTTTTCTTTATTCTGCTCCCTGGCAGCTATTTCCACCATTTTATCTTCCAGTTCATTTATCCGTTCTTCTGCCTCAGTTATTCTGTTATTGATTCCTTCTACAGTATTTTTAATTTCAGTAAATGTGTTGTTCATCACTGTTTGTTTGCTCTTTAGTTCTTCTAGATCCTTGTTAAATGTTTCTTGCATTTTCTCCATTCTGTTTCCGAGATTTTGGATCATCTTTCTATCATTATTCTGAATTCTTTTTCAGGTAGGTTGCCTATTTCATCTTCATTTATGTGGTCTTGTAGGTTTTTACCTTACTCCTTCGTCTGTAACAAATTTTTTTGTCATTTCATTTTTTTTTTTTTTGATGTGTGGTGCTGTGTTCCTGTCTTACTTGTTGTTTGGCCTGACATGTCCAGCACTGGAGTTTGCAGGCAGTTGGATGGAGCTGGGTCTTGGTGCTGAGGGGAGGACCTCCGGGAGGCCTCACTCTGACTGATACTCCCTGAGGTCTAAGGTTCTCTGTTAGTCCAGCGGTTTGGACTCGGAGCTTCCACCACAGGAGCCAGGCCCGACCTCTGGCCTGGGAACCAAGATCCCACAAGGTTCATGGCACAGTAAAAAAAAAAAAAAAAAAGGAAAAAAAAAAGAAAGAAGGAAGAAAGAAAAAAAGCAGTACAATATCGAAGAATAAAAAATAAATAAAATTAGAAAGATAAAAAATATATTAGGAAAAATAAAACTATAATTGAAAGAACTGCAACTAGGTAAAATAAATCCACAACAGAAAAAAGAAAAAAAGAAAAAAACAAGTGGGGGGGAACAGGCCAAAACGAGAGATCACTAACAAAGTATAAAGAATAAAATAAAAGTAGAAAAATAAAAGATTTATTAGGAAAAATAAAACTATAAAAGAATCAACAACAATGAATCAACAAGGTAAAACAGAACCCCAATCTAAAAGAGGAAAAAAGAAAAGAAAAAAGCCTTGGCTATGGGGGGGAGTTTAAGCCGGGGTGGAACTTAGGCAGAGGCGGGGTTTAGGGTGGGGTGGGACCTAAGTGGGTGGGGGGGTGATGTTTGAGCGTGGGGCTGGGCCTAGGCAGGGTGACGTTCAAGCGTGGGGCGGGGCCTATGCTTAGGACCTGTACAGAGGGGGACAGGCAGCACGTGGAAAGGAGGGCCTCTGGAGTGTGGCGTTCCAGAGTTTGGAGGTGGGGCCCTGAGTGAGGGTGTGTGGGTGGTGTTTAGGCCCAGCACATTGGAGGGTGTCTCCGAGTGTAGAGGTGGGGCCCTGGGTGGGGGTGTAGGGGCAGGGCTTGGGCTCTGCGCGGCACGAGGGAGGCTCCAAGGGCAGAGGATTAGGCCTGGGAGCCCAACAGGCTCCTCGGTGCCTATGTGGACAGGGAAAGCACTGGCCCCGTTCCCTCGCGCCCCTCCCCCACCATCTCCCCCAGGGTCTCCCCTGTCACCACTGGACCCCTAACCGTGGGTGAGTCCTGCTGGGTGTAGGAACTCCTTCCCTCCCCCAGCCACCCCTCAGGGGTGCTGGTCCCAGAGGTCCGGCCTTTACTTTTCCTCCCTCTTCCCTCCCTCCCACTCCCTCAGGACCCGCACAGCTGGAGGGGGCCTAGGTGGGCAGAGGATCGGGCCCGGGGTCTCACCAGGTTCCTGGGGGCCCACGTTGGCAGGGAAAACCTGGCCATGCTCCCTTTTGATCCTCTGCCCTCCCAGTGGTTCCCCAATTTCCCCCTTTGGGCGTGGGATCCCTTCCCCTCCCCCAGCCGCCCCTCAGGGGTGCCAGTCCCATCCCGCCTCCACTTCTCCTCCCCCTTCACTCCCAAGCCCCACGTCCTACCCAGTCGCTGGGGGTTCCTCCCATCCCCTTAGGTGTCCGTGGTCCCCCACCGGTGCCTGGTAGGTGCCCTAGTTGTGAGGAGATGTGAATTCTGCGTCCTCCTAGTACACCATCTTGACTCCTAATTGCAGTTTAATTCCCGTTTATACCATAAAAGTTTCATTTCTTCCAGGAAAAAAAACAGTGAATGAAAAACAAAAGTGACTGTTTTCTATTGTGCTTTCTTTCAGACTGTGGATCTAGGCCTGAAACCAAGAAATTATCTCTGAAGAAGGAAATTTATGAAATAGAATCACCCCAATGGTTTATATTGGGACATATTACAAAACATGGACTTGAGTGTTCCTGTTATAGAGATGATTGGGAATGTGAAAGAAAGACTGGGAAAAAACAAAGATCTCATGAAAAAAAATTTAATCAAGTTATTTTCAACTATGAAAATATACACATTTTCAGTCAGCACACATCTTTTACTCTATATCAAAAACTTTATATTGAAGAGAAAGCCTGTGAATGCAGGGACTATGAGAAAGGTTTGGTGCATGACTTTCAACTAACTGCACATCACAGAATTGATACTGGCAAGAAATTCAGTAACTATAAGGAATATGGGAAGGCCACTAGTAGAGGTTCAGAACATACTCAGCCTCAGATCATGCTTCCTGGTGAAACCTATGAACATAAGGAATGTGGTGGGGCCTTAGACAGTGTACAACATCAGAGCATCCATACTGAGGAGAAAATCTATGAGTGTAAAGAATGTGGAAGAGCCTTTAGTACTGGTTCAATATTTAAATCGCATCAGAGAATTCACACATGTGAGAAACCCTGTCTAGCTAAAGAAGGTGGGAAGGTTTTTCATCATTCCTCAGACCTTATATTCACCAGAGACTTCACAGCACTGAGAAACCTTATCAATGTAAGTTATGTGGAAAAGCCTTTAGTAGTACATCAGCCATTATTCTGCATCAGAGAATTCACACTGGTGAGAAACCTTATCTATGTAAAGAATGTGGTAAAGCTTTTCATTATTCCTCAGATCTTAAAAGACATCAAAGAATCCATACTGGTGAAAAACCCTATGAATGTAAGGAATGTGGCAAGGCCTTTAAGAGTGCATCATATTTTTAAATACATCATAGAATTCAAACTGATGAGAAGCCCTATGAATGTAAAAATTGTCCTAAGGCATTTAGAAGTAGTTCAGCCCTTAATCGACATCAGAAAGTTCATACTGGTGAAAAACCCTGTGTATGTAAGGATTGTGGAAAGGCCTTTTGTAGCAGTTCAAAACTTATAGAACATCAGAGAATTCACACAGGTGAGAAGCCCTATGTTTGTATGGCATGCGGAAAGACCTTTCATAACATTTCTATACTTACAGAACATCAGAGAATTCACACTGGTGAGAAACCATATGTGTGTAAAGAATGTGGAAAGGCTTTTTATCACCCTTCAGGCCTTGGCCAACACTGGGGAATTCATATAGGTGAGAAACCCTATGAATGTAAGGAATGTGGGAAAACCTTTAGCAGTAGCTCAGCCGTTATCCGGCATCAGAGAATTCATACCGGTGAGAAACCCTTTGAATGTAAGGAATGTAGAAAGGCCTTTCATCGTTCCTCAGATCTTTCTCAACATCAGAGAATTCATATGGTGAGAAACTCTATGAATGCAATGAATGTGGGAAGGTTTTTGTACGTAGTTCAAATCTTAATCAACATCAAAAAGGTCATGCTGGTAAGAAACTGAAAGGTATCTGTGGGGAAAGGCATTCAAGTATGGATATTTACCTAATTTGAGATAGGACTTCATGCTGATGAGGTATCCCATAATTAATACAAAGAGGCTTTTATTTGCTTTTCACAACCTAAATGCATAAGAATACAGTAAATGTCAGAAGACCACAGTTCATTCCTTACTTAATATCAGAATTTATAACTGTGAATGAGGAAAATAAAAACTTATTTTGTGCCAGATCAACCCTAAACAACAGAGAACTTATTAAGGAATAACCGTGGGATTTCATTTTATTTTTCCTAATTTAATTCTAAGGTATTTTTGTCCTATGTATATTTACTGATCATTAAAATTAATTATTTACCGGTCAATATTAATTAATTTCATTTTTAGTTGTGCATTACAGTTCTAAGTTGACTTCTTTTTCTCCAAGATTCTGAACCCATCACTACTTATTCTTTCTAGTTGCTTTTCCTACTGGTTTGGTGATTTATTCTTATTTATATAAACTTAAGTTTCAGGGCAACAATTTAAGTATTCATATGTATATGTGTGTGTATGTATATGTATATACATATATATATCTGTACCTGTACCTTTTTGTCTTAATTATTTTTACTTTTTATATATCATAATATAAATAGAACTATACCACTTTTTTTTGAAGAGAGTTCCTTTTAATATTAATATTTTATTGTAATTTTTTCAGAGGAATTCAGAAGGCACAAAAGAAACCTTTAATCCTATCAACCATTATAATAACCACTCTCAAATTGTCAAAACAAGTCTTCTCAGAAAATTTTTAAAGAAAATATCATATTTCATAAACTACATTTTCTATGACAGAATACATCATGAACAGTTTTCCAAGTCAGTAAATATCATATCATTATCCTTACTTGAATGGAGTTAGTGTTTATCAGTGTGGCTCTACTATTATTTTACTAATCTGTTGATAAAATATATTTACCTTCTAAATTTTGCCTTTATAAATAATTCTTTCAATATCCTGTTTGCACATTTTGTATACTTGTCTGCTTTATTTTTTATTTCTGAAATTATCCATGGGTGCCTTATACTTAAAAAAAATTTTAAACATTACAGATAAGCTAAACTCCCTTTTGTCTAGTTCCCTTACCCTAGTTTCTTCCCTAAATTTACCACTGTTGGCAGTTTCATTCAAGATCCTTTTTATTTTACTTTATTTTATTTTCAAGAGCCTTTTTACGCAACGGCACACACACATATATAAGTATATATGTATGTGTGTGTGTGTGTGTATATATATATACATATATATACACATACTGTTTATAATCTGTAGAAATGTAATATTGCTTTCAATCTTATGTATTATACTTCAAGTATGGCAAAATGGAGGTGACTATAGTAACTGTCAAAGAGTGTAATGAGGATTACATGAGTTAATGAACCCATGTATGTAACTGGTGACTTGTTCAGTAAATGTTAGCAATTATAGTCTTCATCTCATTCATTTATGGAATGGTGTTTAACCACAATATATACCTTATGCAATAACAAGACACTTCATATCGGAAATAAACTTAAAACCAAAATTAAATAAAGATGTTAAAATGTAGTAAAGCCTTCCTGTAGAACTCAGTCTTTATGCTGAATCATGACATACCATAGTAAAAATGTCCATAAATGTGTATGGGGTGGTTGAGACCACAACTATCAGAATAATGAGAAGTGTACAAAAAATAGTAATATTATAGAACACATTATCTAACTTAGAACACATTGGGTAGCCAAAATATCCAAATACTAATTCAATTCTCATCTAAATTGCCCTTTGATTAAGGGTGAAATCAACACAAATTACAATTTCACTAGGAATAAATAATAGAGGGTATTCTACATAGAAAATGGTGCCTGACAAAACTACATGGAAGAAAATTTACAGCTCTACATTCATGGATGTATTAGAATACTAGAAAATTTTAAAGTAAGTATATAGTTTTGAGAAACTAAGAAAAATCCCAGAAATATCTAAAGACAATGGAATGCATTTGTAAAAACGAAGGTAAAAATAACTGAAATAGAAAAACGAAAAGTCTAAATGGATGAAAAGCACAAATGGTGTTTCTTGAAGAAAACAATTTTAGAAGTTCTGGGGAAAAAAAGGGAGATAAGCATTATGACTAAGAAACTGACATTACTACAAATTAGAGATTTTATGGGTAGCATATATACCCTTTTTGCCAGTAATTCTGAAAAAGTAAAATGCTTATTTTTCAAAAATAGAAATCTCCAGAATTGAGTCAAGAGAGATAGGAACACTCAGTCCAATAAAAACTGAATAAACATCTAGCCATTTCTAAAGAAATTGCCTGATACTTTTTATAGGCAAGATTCCCAAAACTTTAAGGATCTCCTCATAGAATATTTAAACATGAAAGTTTGATATTTAATTCTATGACTCTTGCATAACCTTAATTTTAAACTAGAAGGGGAAAACAAAACTTATGGTACCAATTATGAATATTTGTGTAACATCCTAAATAAATCAGTAATTTAAATTCCCAAGTGTATTCAGTTAAATCTAGATGATTGTTCACTCCAAAAAAGCTGAGCAATATTTCTATAGTTTATACAAAGTCCAAAAATTTCTTTGAAAAAATGTTGATCCATCTGGCATAATTTTCCTTCTACATAAAAAATTTCCTTTAGCATTTATTTTAGTGCAGGTACACTGCCATTAAATATCTAAGCTTTTGTTTGTCAGAATATGTATTTTATTTTAATTTTTCTAGATATATTTAGAATTCCAGGTTGACAGAATATATATATGTTCTGTTTTTCTGGAGAACCCTAATATATCCAGGCTATGAACATCATTGGGGGACCTTATCCTGCCAACTACCTGCTGCCAGTTTTGCAAAAGTGGCTATGCCATTTTGCATTCACAGTAGCAATGTATGAGATTTCTATTTGGTCCACATCCTCATCAACAACTGATATGGTGAGTCTTTTCAATTTTAACTATTTTACTGAGCATGTAGTAGAATTACATTGTGGTTTTAATTTGCATTTCTCTGAGAAGTACTGACTTTTGGCATCTTTTCCTATGTCATTTGTTAGCCATTTAAATGTACTCTTTTGTGAAGTGTCTGTTCAAGCCTATTGCCTATTTTTATTGGGTTGTCTGTCACTTTTTCTCACCAAATGAGAACTCAGGCCAGTTAACACCTTGTTTAAGCCTTATGAAACCCTGAGCAGAAAACCAGTCATGTCATACAGGACTTCTGACCTACAGAACTGTGAGCTAATAAATGGGTGTTTTCTTTTCTAGCAAAAATATTGAATTTATTACCAAATGCCATGTACAAAAACAGTGGCGTGATGTCTAATTTAATCATGATTTACATCAAGAGAAAAAAAGGCCAAAAATACTCAAATGCAAATGATCAAAAAACACCAGCTATTAAAACTTAGAGAAGGGGACTTCCCTGGTGGTGCAGTGGTTAAGAATCCACCTGCCAATGCAGGGGACATGGGTTTGATCCCTGGTCCGGGAAGATCCCACATGCCGTGGAGCAACTAAGCCCGTGTGCCACAACTACTGAGCCTTCACTCTAGAGCCCATGAGCCACAACTAATGAGCCCACGCACTACAACTACTGAGGCCCATGCGCCCTACAGCCTGTGTGCCGCAACTACTGAAGCCTGTGTGCTCTAGGGCCTGTGTGCAGCAACTACTGAGCCCACATGCTGCAACTACTGAAGCCTGCACACCTAGAGCCTGTGCTCTGCGATAAGAGAAGCCACCGCAATGAGAAGCCCGTGCACTGCAGTGAAGAGTAGCCCCCGCTCACCTCAACTAGAAAAAGCCTGCATGCAGCAATGAAGACCCAACGCAGCCAAACAACAAAACACAAAAACTTAAAGAAGATAGGGGACTTTTCACATGCATTGCTATATCCCCCAAGGTCTCTATAGATGCTTAATAACTGTGAGTTGGTTGTACTGAACCAAATTTAAATGGGTGCTGTTTTAAGATGCTAAGTTTTTGTTAATTTATTATGCCATAATAGAAAACTAAAATAGATTTGGATACCAGAAGTGAAGTGCTGCTGTAACAAATAACTAAAATGTGGGAGTGGAAATAGGACACTGGAAGAATTGTAAAGAGCACGATAGAAAAAGTCTAGATTGCTTTGAACACAGTTAGCAGTTCTTAAAGATCTTTGTCAAGCTCACGTACACAAGACAAGGCCTGACTGTTTCAACCAGTAAAATACTATGAACCACTCTTAGACTTGGACAGTTTATTACTTATGTATACAATGAAAAGACACCAAGCTCCCTATGATTCTTGTTCTAGATGCCGAAAAGGATGGCACTGAAACAAAGGGGCTGGATGAGTGCATTGTGAGTTGTGGGATACTAACTTCATTGCTGAGAAGTCAGTCCCAGACTGCAGCTAAGCAGTTTAATATTCAGCAGTTCTATTCTTTTGTTGGTGGTGTGTTGTTTTGTTTTGTTTTTGCAGCTCTGTTGGGGGGGGGGGGCGGGGCGGGCGGTGTTGGGCAGAAAGCCCCATACTTCACCAGAACCTGAAGGTGATTAGAAACTATCTCAAAACAGCCTCCCAAGTTCTAACACAAGGAGGCAAATGGGAGATGGCCTGGTAGCAGCTCCTTACTGGCCTCCCTCCTTTCATGTTCTAGGAGAATCACAAGGCATTCTACCAAGACTCAGGTAAGCTGTATTTCAAGCCTTCACCTGCATGGGTCCATGCAACTGTAGCGAACAGTGGAGCTGTTCCCTACAATTCCACGCCCCAACAGTTCAGTATCCAGCTAAGAATTCTCAGGATCATAGGCTACCCCATCTGATACTCTAATTAGTTGTATAGATAGAGGCTTGGACCAAATATGTTCCATTGCCTTAAGAAACATAGTGACCACTGACCACAACTATGACTTCTAGTAGGCCCAATCTGGAGCCAAGTCAGCTAAATATGTCTCAGCTGCCACTGGGATCAACCTGAGAGAGCTACACACTTTTTTTCCAAGGTGAAAAATGGGTTGCTCTGCTTTCCCTGTTTCAATGATCCAAGTGTGGCAAGAAATGTTTGCAATGTATGCACATATACATCACCTGTACTGGCCAGTGGGAAGTCCAGGGCAATACAATTGTCTATTACCACTCATCCTAGAGAGTTTAGAATAATCAACAGTTTGAAAAACAAGAGAATAGGCTAAAGAAAATCCTATCAGTGTCAAAAAATAATCTTGTTCTATCATTTCAAGTGGAGGCTGTTCCTTTCTGAAGTCAGCAGCTCTTGGAAGGTTTCTGATTAGGACTATTTGTTGGTCAACAGTTATGTTGACGTGATGGTGACAATTTGGGATAAACTGGCCAGGTGCTGGACAGGGATAAGAGTTGAGAGAGATTAATGGTCCCTCCCTCTACCCTCACCTCAAAAGGTCTAAGTGTTCTATACCCAATGATCAGGGTTGTTCCTCTTCTACAGCCATATGATCGGTCTCCAACCAGTCCCTGCAGCAATCACTTCATTCTTTTTCCAATATTCCCCATGTCTTATTGATACCATATGGCATAACTCATCCCTAGATGCCTCAGCAGTTTCTTACGATACCTGTACTATCCTAGAACCTCCTCCACTCCTGTTGTGTGGACCGTGCCAGCACCACCTTAAGAGTCATCACCTCATAGTGATCATTTTGTAATGTATAGTAATATTGAATCACTATGTTGTGCACCAGTAACTAATATAGTGTTGTAGGTCTATTATACTTCAATGACAACAACAAAAAAACAAACAAACTCATAGAAAAAGAGATCAGATTTGTGGTCACCCCAGGCGGTGGGTAGGAGGAGGGGGAATTGGATGAAGGTCATCAAGAGGTACAATCTTCCAGTTATAAGATAAATAAGTACTAGAGATGTAATATATAACATGATTAATATAATTAATACTGCTGTATGTTACATACAAAAGTTGTTAAGGGAATAAATACTAAGAGTTTTCATCACAAGGAAAAATTAATTTTTTCTTTTTCTTTTGTATCTATATGAGATGATGGATGTTCACTAAACTTATTGTGGTCATCATTTCATGATGTATGTAAGTCAAATATTATGCTGTATACCTTAAACTTATATGGTACTGTATGTCAATTATAGCTCAATAAAACTGGAAGAAAAAAAAAGTTAGATGAGGGAAGGGATGGGACAAGGAGAACCCTGAAGGAGTCTAGCTTGCCCCTGCCCCAATGTGAGAAGCAGAGTTACAACTGGTCTCAGCACACAATTTTGCCCCAGCCAAGGGCCCAAGTCCAAAAAACAGGAAGGGCTGAGAAGGTGTGGGAGACAGCTAGTACTGACTGCTGGACCTTTACTTCATGTCAGATTTCACGTTATCCTCACAAGCACTCTTGGAGAAAGGTGCTATTAGTCTGTATAAAAATAAAAACTTAGGGAAGGAGAAATGGGGAGGTAATAGTCAAATGGTTCAAGTTTCAGATACACAAGATGAGTTAAGTCCTAGAGTTTACTGTACAGCCTAGGACCTATAGTTAATAATATTGTATTGTATACTTGAGCATTTGCCAGGAGAGAAGATCTTACAGTCTGTGTTCTTATCACACAAAAAATAATAATAAATAAAGAGGGTGGGAGGAGACTTTTGGAGGTGATAGATATGTTTATGGCATTGATTCTGGTGTTCATGATCATGATCATGATGTGTACTTATCTCCAAACTCATCAAATTAATGTATTATCAGTTTTTTGTATTATATCAATTGTTCTTAATAAAGTGGGTTTTTTGGGGGGGTTAAATATTTATTTATTTATTTGGCTGCACTGGGTCTTAGCTGCGGCACGCAGGATCTTAGTTGCGGCATGCGGGATCCAGTTCCCTGACCAGGGATTGAACCTGGGTCCTCTGCATTGGGAGTGTGGAATCTTAACCACTGGACCACCAGGGAAGTCCCAATAAAGTTTGTTTGTTTGTTTGTTTGTTTTAAAGATATTAATGTAGTAGGCAGAGCACAGGCTCTGAACTCAAGAGAGAACTGGTTTTGAATCTCAGTCCTTGCCTTAGCTAACATGAATAAAATTTAAAATTCCTCCACTTTGAGGATTTTGGGGGGTTACAAAACATAGAATTTGGGCAAGCATATAGGTGATAAAAGGTGATAAACATTATTTTTCCCCTTAAAAATAAAACAAAAATTTAAAACATCACCTCATATTCATGATCATTATCATCAATATCCATAATTGCTAAATTCATCAAGTACAGCCAGGAGACAAAAGAAGTACTAGGTTAGAGTTTCCCAGCCCCCTTTTCTCCAAGGGTATGTGTGGAAGGCAAAAAGGTAGAGTGAGAAGTTAATTATGTGGATTGGGTTTCTGACAGCAGTCTGGGCCTCTTCCATCCTCTCCAACCTCATAATTAAACATTCTATTTAAATGGAATGTTATCATTTTGGGAGAATTGCCACATTTACTGCCCAAACTGCCTGTCTTAAGTATGTGCTCCACTGGGAGCTGTCTCAGTTGTCCAATTATCTTTTCAGTTTCTCCATCTTTCCATTTTCCATCTTTCAATGGCACTTGCTGCCTGCATATGATACAGGGCATAAAAGGTCCAGTGAATATCCCATGTAGCTGCCTGTTGCAGCATATTTTTTTTGTTATAAGGTGGCACTATTGTCTGATTGGATATGTTCAGGGAATCCAAGTAGATAACAATGTAACACATCTATGGCTTAGATAACCATACTATTCCATCTAAGAGTCTTTGAAAAGTATGGCCCCCATCTGCGGGGTGGACAGGATGGCAGTTCTATACACTGAAAGGGTGTCTACTGCAGTCAATTCCCCCCAGTACCTTTGGGTGGAATAGAGAGAGCCTATATGGTCTATTTTCCAGGACTGGCCAGGTCTGGTACCCCTGGCTATGTATCTAAGAGTTCTCTTTGCTACTCAACTGCATAGCTGACAGCCTAGGCATATTTGCTGGGCTTTCCTGACCTCTTGTGTTGGAATCACTATGTCTCATTTTGGGGCTCAGTCCGGAATTATAGATGGATCATCTATACACGTGTGATTGTGAATCTAGGTGGCCATGGCCCTTACCTGGGTCCTTATCTGATGATCTCATAGATTCCATTCCAATAAATTTCTGTTGTTTTAATCCACCTAGTTTGTGGCACTTTGTTGTAGTAGCCCTAGGAAACTAATATACTGGTTGACAGTGTCAGGAATGTGCTGTGTCCAAAACCCAAGGGGATGTCATTGCCTAGTGGATTTTTTGCCATAGGCTCCAGTCTGCATATTGTCAGTTGCTGACACTTGGTCCTCATAAAACCCTTTTCCATGGGCATCCACATGGTTACAACCAAGGGATGTGGGTCTTGTGCAATCTCTTGCCATAATGCTTCATCCTCACAGAGGCTGAAACTTAATTATCCAGTTGTCCCACCGCCAGGTACAACACCACATCGCCAGTGCACTGGCTCCTGCCCATGAGTCAGTGAAAATGTAACAAGGTACATTTTGAGGGATATTTTCCAGGGGAAGCATCGCAGCCTGCAGTTCCTCCCATTAAGCAGAGTTCTCTTTTCCATGCACAACTTTAAGCATTTTTCTTTGAGGCTGCACAGCAGCAGTGGTCTAGTACATCCCATCTGTTTTTAACTTAGCTGATACGTCCATGAACCAGGCCCAGGAATACTCAGGAATCTTACTGTATTGAAGCTCCCTAGAAGCTCAAGGTGCTGGAACAGACACTGCATCTGACATAACTGCACCTGGAGAATGACTAGTCACTTATTCATGTAGATGTGAGATGCCAAGAATGACCAGTTTGCTTCTTTTCTGGATATTCCACTTCCACTTAAAAATGAATGCTGTTGTGCAATATTCACTTTGTTGGTATTCACATTTCTAACCCAGGATAGGGATGTTTGTGTAACACAACCTGCTATTGGTTTGTTAGTCTTCAGTATCCAGTGACTAATAATGAGCCAGTAATTGTCTCTGAAACGGGGTATTTTTTTGTACTGGCTTGAATAGTGTCCCCTACAAATTCGTGGCTACCTGGAACCCATAAATGTGACTTACTTATTTGGGAATACAGTCTTTGCAGATATAATCAAGTTAAGATGAGGTTACACTGGATTAGGGTGGGCCCTAAATGCAATATGACTGTTGTCCTTATTTTTTAAAAAGGCAAATTTGGACACAGTGACACGGTCATACGAAGAGAACGCCATGTGATAACAGAGCCAGAGATTGGAGTGATGTGTCTACAGGCTAAGGAATGCCAAGAATTGCCAGAAACCACCAGAAATAAGGAAAAAACAAGGAAAGATTCTCCCCTAGAGCCTTCAGAGAGAGGCCAACACCTTGATTTCGGACTTCTGGCCTTCAGAACTGTGAGACAATAAATTTCTGCTGTTTTAAACCACCTAGTTTGTGGTACATTGTTGTGGCAGTCCTAAGAAACTAATAATACTCGTTGACGGTGTCAGACACGTGCATGTCCAAAACCCAAGGGAATGCCATTGCCTAGTGACCACATCTTTTTGCTACAGGCTCCAGTCTGCATAAATGTCAGTTGCTGACACTTGCGGCTCAAAAGGCTTGTTAGGGCTGACTGGCCAGAATGGAAGGGCAGCCCGTACAGCTTGTTGGATAGTTTCTAAGGCCTGTTATTGGACAGTGCCCCTTTTGAGTGATCTTATATAGTGAGTTAGGAGGATCCTCATGTGAGGTATGAACTGCCTCCAACACCCAAACGTGCCTATATCACATGTTGTGCCTCATTTTGTTTGCTGGAGCTTTTAAGGCCAACAATTTTTCTTTAAAAAGCTCAGGGCTTTTTCTCTGGGCAGCCCACATGGTTCCCAAGAATCTTCCTTCAGTGTTTAGCCCCTGTATCTTATTGGGATCTTAATCTTCCAGCCCTGGTTCAGATAATTGACTCATCTTATGAAAGGCAGTCTATATGCTGTGCTTAGCCCTTTCAATCGGAATAATGCTATCAATGTAATGGTATCAGGACATCTCTGGTAATATTTCAGCCTTTTTAGATCCCGGCCTATTCACTAACGATGAATTGTGAAGAGTTTAGGTAGCCTATGACAACATGATAAAATAAAGGTAATTAGAACCTTGTGAAGGCAAATTGGCACTGATTTGCAGAATGCAACGGGATGCTGAGAAGGTATTAGCAATGTCCACCAACCACTGCAAGACAGACTCCTTCAGTCTGCATTACAGACTCCATGATTGTTAATACTGGAACTGCACACGTGAGAGAGACTACTGCCACACTGAGCTTCTGGTAGTTCACAGTCCAGAGCGAGATAACATTGTCTTTTTCACTGGCCACTGAGGGCCATTATGTCACATAGTTTCTTTAAGCACCTCCTCCTCCACTAGCTCCTTGATCAGTATAGTGACCTCTGACCTCTTCTACACCCTCTGTCCTCCTTCCCCAGTATCCAATACTGATTCACAGTAACTGCATGACTATACTGAAGAAGTCTAGTAAGCTCCAGGTTGGGTACTTGCGTCACTACCACTGTTCTAATTGTGGCATTTCGCCATTGGGAACATCCCTAATGGTCAAGAGAATTATTACCTATAATTAACACATCTGTTACCACAACACATTCAGCAGTATCAGTTACAACCACTTGAGTGGGTATTGCTCCAAAAGAGTCCACCTATAAAGTTATACCAGTCTATTGATCAATCTGGAAATTACTTTCCAAATTATTTCTGGAAGTTATTATTAACCGCTTCAAGTAATTTTTTTGACCACACCCAAGGGTGCTTCCTAGCACTGCAGTAACTTATGTCCCAATGTCCAAAAGGGCTTAGAATGTTTGGCAACCTTGGTCACTGTCAAGTCCCCAACATACCTTGACCAGTGCAGGTGGCCTTGGGTCCCTCTTAGGGAAGGATGGACCTTTGCCTTTACTCCAGTCCTATTTGTTCTTAAAGGTGGTAAGGAAAGAGAGGCACTATTGAAGGCACTGGATCAACACAATCTAAACAGCACAGACCTCTACAAGAGGATCCAGATTCTCTTGGTCCTCTTCCTGTCTGCCCAAATTAATACTAAAGCTGGCAGGTATCGTCCCCTGTTACAGAAGATATACAAATGGACACATCAGGTAAATTCAAATGAAAAGCCACCATGCACCCACCAGAAAGGTTAAAAAGGAAACACATAAAGTGTATGTTAGGATACAGAGCAACTGGAACTATAATACATAGCTGCAATCGGAAAACCACTTTGGAAAACCGTTTGGCAATGTATTACTATAGTTAAACATATGCATAACCTATGACCCAGAAATTCCCCTCCAAGATGCACACGTATACACAGCAAAATACACAAATGAGACTGTTCAAAAGCACTATTCCTAGTAGCACCAAGCTAAAAACAAGCCAAATACCATCAACAATGAGAGTAAGTGAACTTTATCAATTAATCTCACAAACTGAATATCTGGCAAAAGAAGTCAGACCAAAGGGGTTAGAAAGTATGCATACGATATGATTGCATTTATGTGAAGTTCAAAATCAGGCAAAACTAATCTGTATTGTTGTAAGTCATGTGATGGATATCTTTACAGACCAGTAGGGGACTTCTGGGGTGCTAGTTATGAAACTGATCAGAACCCTGTGGGGGCCTCCTGGGCACAAAAACCTTTCTGTGTCCCCAGTTTCTTATTTGCAGGATAAAGGCTTCAGCCTCCTAGACCTTCCTGAATACCAAATAGCAGATTCAAACACTTACTAATCAAGGAAGTAAGGGAATGCAGAAACCAAGAATGAGCAGTCAAGAAACTATAGTGCATGGGACTTCCCTGGCAGTCCAGTGGTTAAGGCTCCATGCTCCCAATGCAGGGGGCATGGGTTCATTCCCTGGTCCGGGAACTAAGATCCCATATGCTGAGTGGTGTGGCCAAAAAAAAAAAAAAAAGAAAAAAGAAACCATAATGCAACCATTAAAGCAGGATCCTGGTGCCTCCTCAAGGGATATACATAATCATATCTTTGCATTCTTCTGCAGGAACTAAGGCTCCCACCTAGGTGGAGGATGGTAACTTCAGGCTGAGCACAAGAGTCCTGGAACACTGCCCTATTACCTCACCACCAATCAGAAGAAAGTCACACACCCTGCAGCCCTCACCCCAAATTTTGCCTGTTAAAACCAGCAGGGAGTTTGGGGTTTTTGAGCACAAGCCACCCGTTCTCCTTACTTGGCCCTGCAATAAACCTTTCTCTGCTCCAAACTCCAACACCTCAGTTTGGCCTCACTGTGCTTCAGGCACACGAACTTATATTCGGTAACAGTTACTCTAAGTTCGAGCAATTTATGAAAATTCACCCATCTTTAACGATTTGGGCACTCTTTGGCATGTTACATTCAGAAAGTGGACTTTAAACACTTAATTTTTTTTTTAATCATAAAAACTGTATCAGGAACAGCTGTACAACCACACCCCCAAGGTCACAAACTGAAGCAAATGCACTCACCAGCAGTAAAGGGTCACTCTCCTTACGTCCTCCTCCACAGGCCAGGCTGCGGTAACGGCCTGGAGATTCATCTCCTTTAGCCTCCTCGGAATCCGCTCTATCTTACCGTCCACCTGCCAGAGCCTTCGGACTCTGTGGCGGCACCCACCGCCAACCCGTGGTAATCTGAGGCTGAGAGAACAGGACGACCCCTTTTGGCCCTCTAGGGCTCTTAGTCCACACTACACGTCCCAGAAGTCCCCGCGGCCGGAAATAAGCTTCCCGCCAGAGCGCGACCGGAGATGCCAGAGCGCGACCGGAGATGCCAGAGCGCGACCGGAGATGCCAGAGCGCGACCGGAGGCGCCACATCACAGCTGGGACGGCAGACGCGCGGAGTGATTCGCGGAGTCGGCGGAGGACCCGCCGGTCGCGGATTGTACTCTTAAGAGGAGTACGGTACTGAGAGAGGCTCGGAAGGGTTGGGTTGCTGGCTCTCTCGGATCTTTTGGGTACTGGACTGCATTTTCCAGAAGCCTGCGGGTGTAACGTCACTTCCTACTAGGTTGCACGTCACTTCCTACTAGGTTGTCGGCGCTGTTAATGCTGGAACGAGTTGAGCGACGCAGCGGCTGAGGGAGCGCGGACTGTTGATCTGGACCCGGACCGCTGGGACCCGGCAGGACGCCGGAGAAGCAGAAGGTGAGGCGTTGTCTGAGCCCCGGGACAAAGACCGGCCGTGTCTAGAGCCTCAGGCCTTAGCACTCCACTGTGTGTGTGTGTGTGTGTGTGTGTGTGTGTGTGTGTGTGTAACGTGATGTGCCTGTGGGACTGCATGATTTTGTGTGTGACCACTTGAGAGAGTGGTAATTGTGTCTTCAGACGTGAGAGCGGTTGTGTTAAGCTGCGAGAATGACCAGATAAAGAAGTTTGTCTCCAAGTCACAGACCTGATCTCAGAATGAGAATTTTAGAGCCAGAAACAGCCTCAAGTTCGGGGGGCTGAGAAGAGAGGAGGCAAAAATCGAGGTAGTAAGATTCCAATCTCCCCTCAGGAATCCACCTGGGGAGCCCTATGCGGATTCTCGACTTCCACTCTGGTTCCCAAAGAGGGAAGGGCATCATTGCTCAGGTCACTCGCTGAGCTTCGGCTGAGTGTCTACATTAACTCGTGGGGTGGGGGGCGTGGGGTGGGGCAGGGAGAGTAGAAGATGTTTGTTTCTAACAAATCAGTCTGGGCTCAAAGAAAGGCTTGGTGTCTCAAGATTAACTCTTACCAACTTCTCTGACACAGGTGACCAGAGAACAAGGGAAGAGTAGCTGTTGGACAACTAAGAGTTTTATCCAAGGTAAGTTGTTTTTCTCTTTTTTGTCTCTGAATTGCTTTCTGGATTTTCAGGATATATCTTTCTGACTCTCGAAAATCTATAGCAAGGATCCTTTTAGTGATCTGGTTCTTGGGCGTTGCTATTCCAAAGAATAATGGGGATGGGGGGAGGTTAGAGAAATGGACCCAAAGAAGATGTTACACTCCATTTCTCTCCTTTTAACCTGAGGTACACATATTCATGTGCCAAATATTTTAATGCCGCCTGTATACTTAGTCCTTTGCTAAGATTTTTGAAGGAATAGAATAAATCCCACAGAGTGAAATTTGAAGCCTTTCTTTTAGTATTTTCTTCTCAATTTTATTGTTTAAGAGATGATATTGTAAGTATTTAAAAGGTTCAAAAGAGGATTCAGCGAATTCTCCCTCCCAGCTCTGCCCTTAGTCACATAGTTTTCCCACTTCAGAGGGCAACCAGTGTGACTAGTTTCTTGAGTACTTCCAGGGGGATTCTATGCATATATTAGTACATGACGGACTTATTCGTTTTTTATAGCTGAACTATATTCCATACTTCCATCTTTAAAAACTGACCCTTACCAACTTTCAGATGACTATCAGTCTTTTACTATTGTAAACGGTGGTGGGATAAATATAGACGCTCATTTGATGAGTTTATTAGTAGGATGAATGCTACTTTCTGGGCCAACTTATGTGTGGACTTTAAATTTTAATACTTTATATTTTCCCTCAGAGAGGCTGTATCATTACTTTACTAATCACTACTTTTTGATTTTATGTTTTATTCAAGGTACTTTGCTAGTTGTTGGAAAGCTTAAGAAAATTATTAATATGCTATTGTAGAGTTTTTCAAACTATGGGGTTGTTACCTTATTTTTTGTGTGTGAGGTAAAATCAATTCACTGAGCCATGATCAGCATTTTTTTAAACTTTTTATTATGAAAAATTCAAACTGTACAAAAATAGACAAAATAGTAATGAACCTCTATGTACCATCCTTTATTCAGCTTCAATGATGATTGACTCATAGCTAGTCTTGTTTGATCTATACCTCTGCCCACCCCAGAATTATTTTGAAGCAAATGCCAGATGTTGTATTACTTCATCCATAAACATTTCAGTGTGTATGTGAATGGTGAGTCTTTTAAAAAACTTAATCACAATACCATTATTTTCTCTCAAACAATATTTCTTAAATATCAGATATCCAGTTAGAGTTTAGACTTCCTCTCAGGGCATATCTTTTTTAGATTTTGAAATTTCTTTGAATCTGGGTCCAAATAAGATCTATGTGTTGCGATTGGTTTATAATGTATTTGTTGAAGAAACTGGGCGATTTGTTCTGTATAGTTTCCCACAGTCTGGTATCATTAACATGTTTTTCTGTATTTCCTATAGATTAAGAGGCTTAGCCTACATGCACCAATTTGAATTTCCCGGATGGGATCTGAAGGAGATCCCAGGTTAATTTTCAACACCTTATAATCCAAATATTGGAGAAGGTTTCCTGGGTAGGGAAAGTTCAGGCTCAAATTGATCACATACCAGGTGGACAGTTGCTTCTCCCATGGGACAATATATGGTTAATGGGTCTGAGGAGAGTATGTGCCCTCGATCTGACCTACAGCCCTTATGAAATGGCAGCAGGATTGAAAATCCATAAAGATAGAGGGAGACATTATTATTAAAAGACCTCATATGTGATGAGTCTTCATGTGCATGGAGGGTGAGACATACTCCCTCTAAATATAGGAAATAGTGATAAGGAGGTTTCCTAAAGTTTCTTTGAGATGTGAGTCAGACAGGGGGCCTTAAGTTAAGAGAGATTAAGGCTTGAGGCAAGAGAGAGACACATGTAGGTGTCCTTTTGCCACCCTGCCATTTATTTATTTATTTTTCACATCTTTATTGGAGTATAAATGCTTTATAATGCTGTGTTAGTTTCTGCTGTACAACAAAGTGAATCAGCTATATGTATACATATATCCCCATACACACTGCCATTTAAAAGGGAGCTGTTTAAAGAGACCATTGTGTCTCTTAATGAAGCCAGCTGCCTGGGACCTATTGGGAGATGAAAGCTCCATTGAATGCCTTTCCCAAGAGCCCAGCATTGTGTGTTTTGAGAAGTGAAATGTATGCCTTGGTCACTACTAGTAATGTCTGGAACTCTGAAGGGAATAAGGATTGTCCTGGTGAGTCCTTGTATATGTAGAGACGAGTGACTTTGATTTATATTTGAGTATCTGTAAGGCAAGAGATTCCCAGATTTCTTTATCCTTAAAGGAACAACTCTTAGGCAGTGGCCCAAGAGTTTGTAAAAATATGCAGATGGGACCATTTGTTTGTCAGGACATTTGTGCAAAGATGACTTCCTAAAGTCTGACCACTTGTTTTGTTCCTTGGATCCTGTCCTTTATGGGGGACATCCTAGTTAAGGAATGGAAAGCAGCAACATTCCACTGAGCTCCATCACCTATGATGGTGGCAGTGCTATCCATAAAGTCTGTGAGCTCACATTGCTGTTTACTTAGTTAACCCCAGGGGAATTCCTAGTCAAGGGCTCTGAGGGAGGGGAGACCTCCTCTAGCACCATGGCATCTGGCAAGAGACTAAGGACCGGGAAGACCACTCCCTCCTGTAGGTGGAACATTCCAGAGGGCTCAGGTTTGGCTGAGCCTATAGGATATACCTGTGCTGAGTTTGTGGGGGTGCTGCCTCCATGATCCAAGGCATAGTAGGCATCTGGGTTCAGAGAGTCCCAGGCTTAGGGTCTTTGAAAGCCTTTATCTCCAAGAGATCTTAGTATATAGCCAGCCGTTGTCACTCTAATGGTGCATAGCATAGGACCAAAAGGGTCAGTTTCTTGCATCATAAGCCTTTAGGCACCTGGTGGCCGTCAGAGGGGTTCCAGAGGCATGAGAGGAGGTTGGTGCAGCCTCTGCAGAGAAGGAGTCTCTGAGGGCACTAACAGGAGCGACTGCTGATTTTAATTTGAACAGATTCTGGAGCCTTTTGTTGGAAGGGTTCCTTTCCAAGGTGGGATGATTTGTAAGTAACAGCTCAGTGAGATTAACTAAAATTTGTAAGTCAGGAATATGTTGCTTCCAGACCCAAATAAGACTGAAAGACATTATGGGTGCTGAGAGATTTTACTGTAGTTTCTTGACAGTGTCAGGCATAGAGTTGCCCTGTTTTTACCAATACTTTTCAGGAATTTAACCAAGGTGTCAGGGCTTTGCATTATGTGTGAGGCAGTGGCCTATGCCTTTTTTTGTGAGCTCTTTTGTGAGTATTTTTATGTTCTTAATGAGCATGTTAAATGAATCTCCTCAGAGGAGGATGTCGTCCATATAATGTCATACCTGTGCTCCTGGAAAAAGGTGGATGCAGTTAAGATTGTGTACAATGGCAAGGCTGCTGAAGTATCCGTGGGTAGTCTGGCAAAGGTCCATTGTGTTAGACCTTAGGGTGTGGGTTTAGCAAACTTCCTATGAAGAGGAATTGAGAGTTTTTAGCCATGACATCAACGTTGGGTCAAGACAGCACTTGTGAAATATTTTATCACAGGCTCGTACCTCATGCCACACACAAAAATTTACTCAAAATGCACCATCGACCTAAATGTAAGAGTACAAGCAGCCAAAGGGGAAAAAATACATAAATTGGATTTCCTCAAAATTAAAAACTTTCAAGTTTCAAGGGACACCACCAAGAAAGTGAAGATGCAGCCCACAAAGTGGGACCCGAAATTTGAAAATCACAAGTTCAGGAAGGGAATTGTATTTTGGAATATATGAGGAATTATTACAACTGAACAATGAAAAGACAAATAACCAAAATTTTTTTCTTTTTACTTCCTTTTTTCTTTTGGCCACGCCATGAGGCATTCCCGACCAGGGATTGAACCCGTGTCCCCTGCAGTGGAAGCACGGAGTCTGAACCACTTGGACCTCCAGGGAAGTACCACCAAATTTTTTAAATGAGCAAAGAATTGGAATACACATTTCTCCAAAGAAAATATACAAATGACAAATAAGCACATAAAGATGTTCAACATCATTGGGGAAATGCAAATCAAAATCACGACATACCACTTCAAACCCACTAGAATGAATTTAATCCAAAAGATGGCGAAGATGTGGAAAAAATGGAACTTTGATATATTGGTGGAACTGTAAGATGATGCAGCTGCTTTGAAAAAGAGTTGGCAGTTCCTCAAAAAGGTAAGCATGGAGTTACCGTATGATCCAGCAATTCTATTCCTAGGTGTATATATCTAAGAGAAATGAAACATATGTCCACACAAAAACATGTACGTGAATGTTCTTAGCATTGTTCTTAGTAACAATAAATAAGTGAAAACAATGCAAATGTTCATCAACTGATGAATGGGAAAAATGTGTATCCATACAATGGAACATTATTTAGCAATATGTATAAAGGCAAAAGTACTAATCTATGCTGCAACATATGCTAACCTTGAAACATTATGCTATGTGAGAGAAGCCCATCACAAAGACCACATATTGTATGATTCCATTTATATGAAATGACTAGAATAAGCATATGTGTAGATATAAAGAGTGGATTAACAGTTGCCAGGGTCTGAGGGAACAAGAGTGGGAAGTGACTGCTAAGGGGCATGGGGTTTTGGATAATGAGAATATTCTAAAATTAGATGGTTGTGCATCTCTGTAAGTATACTAAAAACCACTTAGTTGTATTTTTAAAAGGATGAATTTATGGAATGTGAGTTATATGTCAATGAAGCTGTTACGAAAAGAAACAAGTATAAGGAAGATTCTATAGCCAGTGGGGGCAGAGAGTGGTTAAATTCACAGACCTGTTTGCTGATCACGTAAGTGTTAATTGTATAAAGAATCTAGTGCATAGTATGTGCTCTGTGGAAATTATTTGTTGTACAGCCACTTTCTCAAGTCATCCCCAGCCTTACATTTAGAGGCAGAATGATGTTCAGCAGGATAACAAGGGAGTGCTGCCTCCAGAATTCCTGAATTCAGCTGAGGCTATGATTGGATGCAACAGGCAACCTTCTTCTTTTTTTGTTTTTAATTTTTTGGCAGCGCCACGTGGCGTGCGGGATCTTAGTTCCCCAACCAGGGATTGAACCTGTGCCCCCTGCAGTGGAAGTGAGGAGTCTTAACCACTGGACCGCCAGGGAAGTCCCCAGGTGGTTCTCTGTTAAAGGATGCTTTGGGGAATTCCCTGGCGGTCCAGTGGTTAGGACTCCATGCTTTCACTGCCGAGGGCCCAGGTTCAGTCCCTGGTTGGGGAACTAAGATACCACAAGCCATGCAGCCAAAAAATAAATTTATTAAATAAAATTTTAAAAAATTAATTAAAAACAAAAAGAATGCTTTGGATTTGTTCCTTGGTTACTTGATGAGTCTAGTGTGACTTCACGTGGCCTGGATGAAGCCTACAATTTGGACTCAAAATGCTTCTTGCACCTTGGAATGTGAGAACGAGCCAGTGAGGCACCCGGAGCTATTTAGCGTGTTGGGTCTGGGGGAAAAAGGCAGATCTTAGTTGTGGGAAGTGTTTGTTCCAGGATTTGGCCTACATGGATACAGAGCAC
Source organism: Eubalaena glacialis (assembly GCF_028564815.1). NCBI lineage: Eukaryota > Metazoa > Chordata > Mammalia > Artiodactyla > Balaenidae > Eubalaena > Eubalaena glacialis. Next base: position 54,848,033 of record NC_083733.1, on the reverse strand, counting down.
TTCTAGGCCTGAGGGCCCCATCAGTGTCCTTGAAGCGAGTATGACTTGGATACATTTTGGATCAGAGGCCCCTAGTCTGAAAATGTTAACCACTCAGGACAGGTCAGAGAACCCTAAGAACATCATAGGAATTGGGTACTGCTTTAGCATAAATTAATTCTTCTATATCTATGTTCTTTGGGATTGGGGAAGGGATTTGATTGTTTATATTTCTGCAAATCTCAGTATATATATTGGGGCATGGAAGGGACCAGGTGCCATGAAAAGGGAAGGAAATATTTATCTTAACTTAGTCATTTAGAAGGAAGCCTATTCTCACGGTTTCCTTTTTCTTTCCTGACTCTGTATTCTCAGGACTCAGCACTTCTCCATGAGAAGAAGCCAGAGGAGGACTAATAATTTGCCCTTGTAAGCCATGCCCCATGTGAGTTGGTGTTTTTTCTTCCCCTCATCAAATAGTCATTGTTTTCTAAGATATGAATGCTCAATATTCTTATCTCCAGATTTTCTGCCTCACTAAGCCCCACCTCTCTCTTCTCTAGCCATATTTAGGGATCCATTTTGCAAATCAGGAAATGTATTAAGGAAAGAGTAGAACCTCTTGTGTCAGAATGTGGTTTGATGAGATGGGACTACACATGCAAAATTCAGTCTTTCTCATTGACCTCCATTTTCTGGTTGATTAGGATAGAAAATTGCTGTTTATCTCAGAATGTGGTGAAATCTTTGGTCTGTGAGGCTTTTAAGATTGGAAATGTGATCAAATGTAGGATTTAGAACAGAGAGGAGCGTGTCATGTCAGTGAATACCTCAGAGGTGAATACCAGTGACAAGGTCCATTTCAAATTTGAATAGAATGTGTAAGTCAGGGGCCACATATGTGTGAGTTTAGCTCATCTTTCATTGGTTTTCTGTTGCTCAGAATAAGCAAAGTGTACAGTGAGCAATGATGAGTGGTAAAATGATCAGCCAGAGGGTTAGATATTTGCGAATTTTAGAAACAGAGCTGATGTTAGAGAAGGAAAACAAACTAAATACTGGAAAATAAGAAAATGATTACAGGGAATTCCCTGGCGGTCCAGTGGTTAGGACTCTGTGCTTTTTACTGCCGAAGGCCGGGGTTCAGTCCCTGGTGGGGGCACTAAGATTCCACAAGCTGTGCTGTGCAGCAAAAAGAAAAAAAGAAAATGATTATAATTATAATATAGAATATTATATACCTTATAAAAATGATGTCTATGAAAGGATTTGCTAGGACAAGGAAGAATATTATTGCTAAGTTATTCTGAGACTTGAGTTGGAAATAAATTCTTAAATTATATAGAAATCTTATTTTCTAAGATAAACATTTTAAAAGACATTTGGAATGGGCCCATCAGTTTTGTTTTTTTCTCTTTTTTCTCCCTCCCTTCCTCCTTCCATCCTCTCTTTCTTCCCTCCCTTCCTTCCTTCCTTTTTCTTATTTTCAAATCTTTAAAGGGAAGAGGGGAGGAAGGAATTTGCAACTTATTTGAGAATTTGCATGTGTTATGTGCTTGCACACAGTATTTCATTTAATCAGAGAACTCCACTTACCTGGCTTTTGTTCATTCTTGTAACTGTTCACAAGAAGCTATGACAGAGTAATAGGAATGTTTAGAAACTATTTAGATGCTCTGCATTTATCACACTCCCTTCCTTTCCATTATTTAGCCATATTGCAAACTTCCAGCTTCAACGTATTTCTGTTTTGGCCACTTTATGTAATACTTTTCTTCTCCTCTCATTACTTCTAAAAAATATTTCTTTATTTTACCATTAACCCTGGGTTGTCATTTCAGAGGTTGGTGTTGTTCAAGGATGTGGCCATAGACTTCTCACAGGAAGAGTGGGAGTGCCTGGAATTGGAACAGAGGGATTTGTACAGAGACGTGATGTTGGAGAACTACAGCAACCTGGTCTCACTGGGTAATTTTGTCTGTTCCCAATAATTCAACTTCAGTCTTTGTGAAAGTTAGAAAAGTTTCCAAGTGCCTAGCTGAATTTCAGACCCCTAGTCCCAAATAAATTTTTTGTGCCTTATAGACTTTGAAATGGACAGCTCCATTGGGCACTTTTATCTACTCTTTTCTTCAGATATCCTTTCTCTGAATCTTTCTGTAATTGACCTTCTTACTTGATGAACAGTGGACTCAATTTTAATTCTGGACAAGCAGAATGTAACCATATCCATTTCCATTCTTATAAGCAGGATTTTCCATTTCTAAGCCAGATGTGCTCTCCTTATTGGAGCAAGGGAAGGACCCTTGGAAGGTTGTACGGGATGTGACAAGAGGTCTGAGCCCAGGTGAGTAAGAGATGATCAGGCAAAGGGAGGCCGTTGTTAAATTCCTTAATAAGTTGGCCACACCTTTGAGTTATTAGCTCCAAAGTTCTCCTCACAGACCCAACTAAAGCCTTTTACTCCTAGGCCTGTGGAGTAAAATCCTGAGCCCTGGAGGACAAAAGTGTTTTAGCATCAGTTACCTAAGGAATCCCCCTCTTTGCTCCATTTACCACTTCCCTTGTTTTCTTTCATGTTCCCCTGTATTTTCAAGCAGGGAATAGCCCTCCTTTTTCAATGATAACCATTTTAACATTTTATATTTTTGATCTAGTGAAACCTGTATGAGTCTTTATCCAACAAATATTTTAAAATACCCTCTATATTCTAAGTATTGAGAATATAACAGTAAACAGGAAAAATTCCCTATCCCCATTGATCTTTTCCTAGCAGAAGAAATAGTAACAAATAAAAATATACAAAGAGTGATGAGTGTTAGGAAGCAAAACAAAAAGCATAGAGAATCACAAAGTAATGGGGAGAGGTGTTCTTATAGAAAGAGTGGTTAAGGATGGCTCTCTGAGGTGCTCGCATTTGAGGGGAGACATGAATAGAGTAAGCCATGCAAATTCTGGGAGAAGAGCAGGTTTTTGTTTTTTGGGGTTTTTTGTTTGTTTGTTTTTTGGCCGCCCTGCGTGGCTTGTGGGATCTTAATTCCCCAACCAGGGATCAAACCCAGGCCCTCGGCAGTGAAAGCTCAGAGTCCTAACCGCTGGACTGCCAAGGAATTCCCAAGAAGAGCAGTTTAAGGCAGAGGGACTAGCAGTTGCAGAGGAACTGAGGTAGCAGTGAGTTTGATCCTTTTGAGGATCAACAGATAAGTGTGGCTAGGGTGAGTCAGGGAGAACAGAAATAGAAGAAAGTAATGTATCAATATATATTCATCAATTTTAACAAATATACTGCACCAATGCAAGATATTAAGTTATTACTGATAAGGGAACCTGGAGGGGAAGGAAAAGGGAGCATGTGGGAACTCTCTGGACTTAGTTCAGTTTTTCTGTAAACCTAAAACTACTCTAAGAAATAAAGTCTTAATTAAAAAACATAAGATAAACTATAGGTTGAGTTCATACCAATTCAATTCAGATTCTGAATTATAGGCTTTTTATTTAACCCTTTTTAAGATCTTACAGCTGCATCTATTTTCTCCCATGCCAGGAGTCCCAGTTATCAAGGACACTAAGAATGATGCAATTAGAATATCACATAATTACATATTTTATCCCACATTATACAAGAAGTCTCTAAAATAAGAAGATCAACACTACCACTAACAATATGATTACTCAAAACAGTTTGAGATAATTGTTCTGGCAGTTTTTTGTTCCCTTCATAGGGTATATCTCACAGTCAAATTACTATGTTTGAAAGTTATTTGAAGTAGTTTCCTTGTATGGTTATGCCACCAATTGTAAATACTGGTTCTTTTTTTTTTTTTTTTCAATTTTTAAGCTGTGCTTTCCTGTAATTTAATTTTGTTTTATAATTATTTAATATATTTATATACCACCAAAGTCAAATCTACAAAACAAGTTATATTCAAAGAAATCTGACTTCTATTGCTGGCTCCTCCACCTGTTCCTTCCCTACCCTGTAACCATGGGGTTTATTCCTCCCCCTTTTTAAAATAAAAGCAAATGTGTATTATACATTTATACTTCTTCCACCTCCTCTCCTTCCTAAGATAAAAAGAGCATAACTATACATACTTTTATTGACATTTCTTTTTTTTTTCTTAATTTATTTATTTTTGGCTGCATTGGATCTTCGTTGCTGCGTGTGGGCTTTCTCTAGTTGCGGTGAGCGGGGGCTACTCTTCGTTGCGGTGCGCGGGCCTCTTACTACGGTGGCCTCTCTTACTGCAGAGCATGGGCTTTAGGCGCACGGGCTTCAGTACTTGTGGCGCCCGGCCTTAGTTGCTCCATGGCATGTGGGATCCTCCCGGACCAGGGCTTGAACCCATGTCCCCTGCATTGGCAGGCGGATTCTTAACCACTGTGCCACCAGGGAAGCTCGACATTTCTTTTACAATGAAGTGTATTTCAATCAACACTTCACATTAATATAAAGAGATATTCCTTTTTAACTGCTTCGTAGTACTCCATGATGTGGATATACCATGAATTATTTCTACCAGCCACCTACTGATGGACAATTGGGTTATTGTTAATCTTTTTCTGTAACAAATTATACTTCAGTGAAAACTTTCTGCATCAGAATTTTTGAAATTTGCTGGTGCAATTAAAAAAAAATTTTTTTTTGCTTTATTTTTTTGTTTGTTTTTTGGCCGTGCCACGCAGCATGTGGGATCTTGGTTCCCTGACCAGGGATCGAACCTGTGCCCCCTGCAGTGGAAGCATGGAGTCTTAACCACTGGACCACCAGGGAAGTCCCGCTAGTGCAATTTTGAGATAGAGTTCACATAAGTATAGATACCTATACATATCTATTTTTTCCCAGCTTGTCCTTTTACTTTCCTTAATGTGTTTTTGACATGCTAACCTTTTCTTTTGTTTTTGTTTTCTACTGTAACATGATCATTTTTTTTAATTTTACTTTTTCTACATAGATAATTAATCCAACATCATTTTTTTTTGGCCCCACTGCACGGCATGTGGGATCTTAGTTCCCCGGCCAGAGATTGAACCCATGCACCCTGCAGTGGAAGCATGGAGCCTTAACCACTGGATGTGGGAAGTCCCAGTGTGGTCATTTTTATGAAGTTGTGATTTGGAAAAATTTCCCCATTCCTAAGTTATAGAAGAAGTCACCCAAGTTTTATTCTAGTTATTTCTGTGTTTTCATTTCTCTAAGTAAGGGTATCTGATCCATTTGGAATTTATCCTACTGTAAGGTCTAAGGTACTAATGCAATTTCATCTTTTTTCTGTATGTTTATCCTTATGTCGTATTGTTGTTTTGTTTTTGTTTTTTTAAGGGAGAAGGAAGGTTTCATTATTTGCAGCAAGTAAGGAGAACACTGGGGATCTTTCCCAAAGCAGTGTCTCCTATGTTTATCCTTATGTTTATCACTTTCATTTATTAAAAAAGAGTACATCTTTTCCCTACTGGTTTTAGCTGCTACTTTTATTCTATGCTAAATTTACACTTATAATTGTGTCTATTTATGGATTTTTCTTTTCTGTTCCATTGGTTGCACTGACATCTTATGAGTATGATATTCAGTTTGAGTCCACCATTTCTACCTTAGAAGTTTCATTTTTCAAGGAATGTGAAAATAGCATTTGTTTACTTGTTATCTTACAGACTGGGAATCCAGGTGTGAAAACAAGAAGCTATCATCAAAAAGAGAAATTTATGAACTAGAAGCATCTCAGTGGGAGATAATAGAACAACTCACAAGCCATAAGTGTGAGTGCAAAAGTTTTCAAGATGATAAGGATTGCAGAGACCAGTTTGAAAGCCATTTAGGAAATAAAGAGGGACTTTTTAGGCAACTAGTAGTTTATGAAGAAATGCCTAATTTTAGTCAAACCACATCCGTTACGTTACAACAGAGAATTCATTCTACTGAGAAATTCTGTGAATGTAAAGCATGCAGAAAATATTTTATCCTTGGCTTTCAACAGACTGAACATCAGAAAAATCATTCTGATGAAAAATTCTATGAATGTAAAGAATGTGGAAAGGCCTTTATTCAGGACTCACAACTTACTTACCATCAGAGAGTTCATGTTGCTAAGAAACCCTATGAATGTAAGGAATGTAGAAAAGCTTTTATCTGTGCCTCGCAACTTATTTATCATCAAAGAATTCACACTGGAGAGAAACCTTATGAATGTAAAGAGTGTGGGAAGGCCTTTATTCGTAGCTCTCATCTTACTCAGCATCAAAGAATTCATACTGGTGAAAGACCCTATGAATGTAATGCATGTGGGAAGGCCTTTTTTCGTGGCTCACAACTTACTTACCATCAGAGAGTTCATACTGCAGAGAAACCCTATCAATGTAAGGAATGTGGAAAGGCCTTTATTCGTGGCTGTCAACTTACTGAACACCAGAGAATTCATACTGGTGAGAAACCCTATGAATGTAAGAAATGTGGGAAAGCCTTTAGTTATGGTTCACAGCTTACTCTACATTATAGATTCCATACTGGTGAAAAGCCTTATAAATGTAAAGATTGTGAGATGTCCTTTATTCGTGGCTCACAACTTACTGAACATCAGAGGATCCATACAGGTAAGAAACCACACGAATGTAAGCAGTGTGGAAAGGCCTTTAACTATGGCTCACAGCTTATTCGACATCAGAGAATTCATACTGGCGAGAAACCATATGAATGTCAAGAATGTGGGAAATCATTTATTCGTGGCTCACAACTTACTGAACATCAAAAAATTCACACTGGTGAAAAACCCTTTGAATGTAAGGAATGTGGGAAAGCCTTTATTCGTGGCTCACATCTTACTCAGCATCAGAGAATTCATACTGGTGAAAAACCCTATGAATGTAAAGAGTGTGGAAAGGCCTTTATTTATGGCTCACAACTGTCTCAACATCAGAAAATTCATACAGGTGAGAATCCCTATGAATGTAAGCAGTGTGGGAAGATCTTCATTTGTGCCTCACAACTTAATCTACATCAGATTTTTCATACTGGTAGGAAACCATATGAATGTAAGGAATGTGGTAAGACTTTTATTCGTAGCTCACAGCTAACTTACCATCAGAGAGTTCATACTGGTGAGAAGCCCTATGAATGTAATGAATGTGGGAAGGCCTTTATTCGTGGTTCACATCTGACTCAGCATCAGAGAATTCATACTGGTGAGAAACCATACAAATGTAACGAATGTGGAAAGGCCTTTAATCGTGGATCACAACTTACTCAACATCAGAGAATTCATTCTGGCGAGAAGCCTTATAAATGTAATGCATATGGTAAGAACTTTAGACGTCATTCACACCTTACTCAACATCAGAAACTTCATAATGGAGAAAAACTGTATGAAAAAATTAATTTAGTAAATCCTTTACCTGTTTGCCCATGACATTCAGCTTTGGGATATCAGAAAATTCAGATTATGAATGTGAGAATCCTTTTTTACTTAAACTTGTAAGTAACTCACCTTCAGAGAATTCACATTTAAGAAAGGCTAGATTAATATAAGTGCAGAATTACTTTCCATCATATTTCAATCCTAGTTAGACATTAGTGAATTCATATGAGAGCTCAACCCTAAATTGTAGGGTTCTCTTGTACAGTATCATCTGAGCTCCACCGTTTACTATGTGGGTGTTCCTTTGCAAAAGTTACTTAACCCCTGTTTGTTTTAGTTTCCATTAATATCATACATTTCATCATAGTGTTCTGCAATTTAAAGAAGTAAATACATACTGTAAAGCCTTAAAGCAATGTGTACTACATAGTTAATGCTTAATAAATGTTAGCTATTATTGTAAACATTACTTTTATTTAGTGTTTTAATCGTATACTATTACAGAATTCAAATGAGAAGGGAACTTTACAAATACAATACATACGGTAAATCTTTCATCACTCTTACCAAGCATCAGGTAAATCCTTTTGGAACAAAACATTCTAATATTAATGTGAGGTTATACCTTGTTCTGAATCAAAATTCTTACTAAAACGAAACCCTAAGGGGAAAAAAATGTTTTGCCCTTACAAATAAAGCTGCTTGTGAACATTTTTGTATAAATTTTTGCGTGAACATAAACTTCCATTTCTCTGGTCTAAATGTTTAAGAGAGTAGTTTCTGGGTTATATAGTAAATGAACGTTTCTCTTACAAGAAATGGACAAATCATTTTCCAAAGTGGCTTTTCCATTTTACATTCACACCAGGAACATGAGAGACCCAGTTTTTCTGTATCTCTACCAGCATTTGGTTTTTTCACCACTTTTTATCTTAGCCATTCTGATAGGTGTGTAATGATATCTCTTTGTGGTTATAATTTCCATTTCCCTAGTGGCTAATGATGGTGTGCTTATTTGCCATCCCTGTATCCATTGTGGTGAAATGACTGTGTCTTTTACTCCTTCATTTTTGAATTGTATCTTTTTTTTGACTGTTGGATTGTGAGAGAGTGCTTTCTTTATTCTAGTCAGTACTAGTCCTTTGTTTGATATGTAGTTTGCAAAAATTTTCCCCAGTGCGTAGCTTTTCAGCCTTCTAGGCAGGGTCTTTTGAAAAGCAAAACTTTTTAATTTTGATAAGGTCTAGCTTATTACTTTTTCCTTTTATGGATCTAGCTTTTGGTGTCAAATCTAAGGACTCCTTTTCTAGCTCCAGATCCCAAAGATATTCTCCTACATTTTTGCCTGAAGTTTTCATGGTTTTATGTTTTGCATTTAAGTCTGTGATCCATTTTGAGTTAATATTTGCATACATTATAAACTTTAGCTTCATGTTGTTTATTTGTTTGTGTTGCCTTATGGGTGTCCAGTTGTTCTAGTACCATTTGTTGAAAAGGCTACCTTCAATAAATTGATTTTGTGCCTTTATATTTGTGTATGTCTATTTCTGGATTTTCTGTTCTCTTCTGTTGATCTATGTGGCTATCCCTCTGCCAATACCACCCTGTCTTGGTTACTGTCACTCTGTAGGATGTCTTAATATTGGGTAGAGTGATTCCTCCCACTTTACCTTTTTAAAATTGACTTAACTATTCTAGGTCTTTTGCCATTTCATATAAATTCTAGAATAAACTAACCTATATGTACAAAAAAAGAGTTTGCTGAGTTGTAATAGAATTTCAATTTGGGGATAATTGACATCTTTACTCTCTGAGTCTTCCAGTCCATGAACATGATATGTCTCTCCATTTTTAGGTCTTTATTGTGGGTTTAATTGTGTTCCCCAAAATATTCAAGTCCTAACTCTCAGTACCTGTGAATGTGACCTTATTTGGAAATAGAGACTTCGCAGATGTAATCAAATTAAGGTGAGGTCATATTGGATTAGAGTAAGCACTACTCTAATGACTAGTATCCTTATAAGAAGAGGGAAATATGGACACAGACACATAGGGAAAGCCATGTGAAATCAGAGGCAAGGTTGGAATGATGCATCTACAAGCCAAGGAACACCAAGCCTTACTAATAACTACCAGAAACTGGAAAGGGCAAGAAAGAATCATCCCCTAGTGCCTTTAGAGAAAGCATGGCCCTGCCAATACCTCGATTTTGGACTTCTAGCCCTCAGAACTGTGAGAAAATAAAGTTAAGTTGTCTTAAACTAAGTTTGTTGGTAATTTGTTATGGCAGCCCTAGAAAACTAATATAGTCTTTGATTTCTCTTATTAGGATTTGTAATTTTTGGCATACAGATCGCATACATGATTTATAAGTGTATATCAAGTGTTTCATTTTCTTTGGAAAAGTTGTAAATGGTGTTGTGTTTTTCCTTTTATCTATTAATCACTAGTATACACAAATTATATATGTACATATACATATATACAAATCAATATACAAATTATATAATTTGTGAGTTCTACAGCAAAGTCATAGACTGTAATATCAATATAATTTGTATATGAGTTACAAATAACTTGTATATTGATCTTGTAATCTATTATCTTGCTGCAGAACTCACTAATTAGTTCTGGAAGTTTTTGTTTTGTACATTCCTTGGTATTTTCTACATAGATAATCATGTCAGCTATAAACAAGGACAGTTTTTTTCTTCTAGTCTATATGTCTTTTGTTTCTTTTCTTCCCTTATTATGGTGACTATTACTTCCAGTGTTATGTTGAGTAAGAGTGGTACAAGCATATATCCTTGCCTTGTTTCTGATCTTAGGGGGAAACTCTCAGTCTTTCACTGTTAAGTATTATGTTAGCTGTAGGTTTTGTGCAGGTGCTCTTTTTTATTTTTATTTTTTTATCTTTATTTTTTCTAACATCTTTATTGGAGTGTAATTGCTTTACAATGTTGTGTTAGTTTCTGCTGTATAACAAAGTGAATCAGCTATATGCATATGTATATCCCCATATCCCCTCCCACTTGCGTCTCCCTCCCACCCTCCTTATCCCACCCCTCTAGGTGGTCGCAAAGCACCGAGCTGACCTCCCTGTGCCATGCAGCTTCCCACTAGCTATTTTATATTTGGTAGTGTATATATGTCAATGCTACTTTCTCACTTCGTCCCAGCTTACACTTCCCCCTCCCCGTGTCCTCAAGTCCATTCTCTACATCTGTGCCTTTATTCCTGTCCTGCCCCTAAGTTCATGAGAACCTTTTTTTTTTTTTTTTTTTTTAGATTCCATATATATGTGTCAGCATATGGTATTTGTTTTTCTCTTTCTGACTTACTTCACTCTGTATGACGGACTCTAGGTCCATCCACCTCACTACAAGTAACTCAGTTTCATTTCTTTTTATGGCTGACTAATATTCCATCGTATATATGTGCCACATCTTCTTTATCCATTCATCTGTCAGTGGACGCTTAGGTTGCTTCCATGTCCTGGCTATTGTAAATAGTGCTGCAATCAACATAGTGGTACATGTCTCTTTTTGAATTATGATTTTCTCAGGGTATATGCCCAGTAGTGGGATTGCTGGGTCATACGGTCATTCTATTTTTAGTTTTTTAAGGAACCTCCATACTGTTCTCCATAGTGGCTGTATCAATTTACATTCCCACCAACAGTGCAGGAGGGTTCCCTTTTCTCCACACCCTCTCCAGCATTTATTATTTGTAGATTTTTTGATGATGGCCATTCTGACCAGTGTGAGGTGATATCTCATTGCAGTTTTGACTTGCTCTTCTCTAATAATTAATGACATTGAGCATCTTTTCATGTGTTTGTTGGCAATCTGTATATCTTCTTTGGAGAAATGTCTATTTAGGTCTTCTGCCCATTTTTGGATTGCGTTGTTTGTTTTTTTCAGACTGAGCTGCATGACCTGCTTGTATATTTTGGAGATTAATCCATTGTCAGTTGCTTCGTTTGCAAATAATTTTTCCCATTCTGAGGGTTGTCTTTTCGTCTTGTTTATGGTTTCCTTTGCTGTGCAAATGCTTTTGAATTTAATTAGGTCACATTTGTTTATTTTTGTTTTTATTTTCATTACTCTAGGAGGTGGGTCAAAAAAGATCTTGCTGCGATTTATGTCAGAGTGTTCTGCCTATGTTTTCCTCTAAGAGTTTAATAGTGTCTGGCCTTACATTTAGGCTTTTAATCCATTTTGAGTTTATTTTTCTGTATAGTGTTAGGGAGTGTTCTAATTTCATTCTTTTACGTGTCCAGTTTTACCAGCACCACTCATTGAAGAGGATGTCTTTGCTCCATTGTATATTCTGGCGTCCTTTGTCATAGGTTAGGTGACCATAGATGTGTGGGTTTATCTCTGGGCTTTCTCTTCTGTTCCATTGATCTATATTTCTGTTTTTGTGCCAGTAACATACTGACTTGACTACTGTAGCTTTGCTGTATAGTCTGAAGTCCGGGAGCCTGATTCCTCCAGCTCCATTATTTTTCTCAAGATTGTTTTGGCTATTCGGGGTCTTTTGTGTTTCCATACAAATTGTACAATTTTTTGTTCTAGTTCTGTGAAAAATGCTATTGGCAGTTTGATAGGGATTGCATTGAATCTGTAGATTGCTTTGGGTAGTAGAGTCACTTTCACAGTGTTGATTCTTCCAATCCAAGAATATAGTATACCTCTCCATATGTTTGTATCATCTTTAATTTTTCATCAGTGTCTTATAGTTTTCTGCATAGAGGTCTTTTGTCTCTTTAGGCAGGTTTATTCCTAGGTATTTTATTCTTTTTGTTGCAGTGGTAAATGGGACTGTTTCCTTAATTTCTCTTTCAGATATTTCATCATTAGTGTATAGGAATGCAAGAGATTTCTGTGCATTAATTTTGTATCCTGCTACTCTACCAAATTCATTGATTAGCTCTAGTAGTTTTCTGGTAGCATCTTTAGGATTCTCTATGTATAGTGTCATGTCATCTGCAAACAGTGACAGTTTTACTTCTTTTCCTATTTGCATTCCTTTTATTTCTTTTTCTTCTCTGATTGCTGTGGCTAAAACTTCCAAAACTCTGTTGAATGATAGTGGTGAGAGTGGGCAACCTTGTCTTGTTTCTGATCTTAAAGGAAATGGTTTCAGTTTTTCACCATTGAGGACGATGTTGGCTGTGGGTTTGTCATCCATGGCCTTTATTATGTTGAGGTAGGTTCCCTCTATGCCTACTTTCTGGAGAGTTTTTATCATAAATGGGTGTTGAATTTTGTCAAAAGCTTTTTCTGCATCTATTGAGATGATCATATGGTTTTTCTCCTTCAATTTGTTAATATGTTTTATCACATTGATTGATTTGCATATATTGAAGAATCCTTGCATTCTTGGGATAAACCCTACTTGATCATGGTGTATGATCCTTTTAATGTGTTGTTGGATTCTGTTTGCTAGTATTTTGTCGAGGATATTTGCATCTATGTTCATCAGAGATATTGGCTTGTAGTTTTCTTTTTTTGTGACATCTTTGTCTCATTTTGGTATCAAGGTGATGGTGGCCTCGTAGAATGAGTTTGGGAGTGTTCCTCCCTCTGCTATATTTTGAAAGAGTTTGAGAAGGATAGGTGTTAGCTCTTCTCTAAATGTTTGATAGAATTTGCCTGTGAAGCCATCTGGTCCTGGACTTTTGTTTGTTGGAATATTTTTAATCACAGTTTCAATTTCAGTGCTTGTGATTGGTCTGTTTATATTTTCTCTTCCTTTCAGGTTCAGTCTCAGAACGTTGTGCTTTTCTAAGCATTTGTCCATTTCTTCCAGGTTATCCATTTTATTGGCATTAGTTGCTTGTAGTAATCTCTCATGATCCTTTGTATTTCTGCAGTGTCAGTTGTTACTTTTCCTTTTCCATTTCTAATTCTGTGGATTTGAGTCTTCTCCCTTTTTTCTTGATGACTCTGGCTAATCGTTTATCAATGTTGTTTATCTTCTCAAAGAGGCAGCTTTTAGTTTTATTGATCTTTGCTATTGTTTCCTTCATTTCTTTTTCATTTATTTCTGATCTGATCTTTATGATTTCTTTCCTTCTGCTAACTTTGGGGTTTTTTTGTTCTTCTTTCTCTAATTGCTTTAGGTGTAAGGTTAGTTTGTTTATATGAGATTTTTCTTGATTCTTGAGGTAGAATTGTAATTGCTATAAACTTCCCTCTTAGAACTGCTTTTGCTGCATCCCATAGGTTTTGGGTCGTCGTGTTTTCATTGTCATTTGTTTCTAGGTATTTTTTTTATTTTGTCTTTGATTTCTTCAGTGATCTCTTGGTTATTTAGTAGTGTATTGTTTCGCCTCCATGTGTTTGTATTTCTTACAGCTTTTTTCCTGTAACTGATATCTAGTCTCATAGCTTGTGGTCGGAAAAGATACTTGATACAATTTCAATTTTCTTAAATTTACCAAGGCTTGATTTGTGACCCAAGATATGGTCTATCCTGGAGAATGTTCCATGAGCATTTGAGAAGAAAGTGTATTCTGTTGTTTTTGGATGGAATGTCCTATAAATATCAATTAAGTCCATCTTGTTTAATGTATCATTTAAAGCTTATGTTTCCTTATTTATTTTCATTTTGGATGATCTGTCCATTGGTGAAAGTGGGGTGTTAGAGTCCCCTACTATGGTTGTGTTACTGTCGATTTCCCCTTTTATGGCTGTTAGCATTTGCCTGATGTATTGAGGTGCTCCTATGTTGGGTACATAAATATTTACAATTGTTATATCTTCTTCTTGGATTGAACCCTTGATCATCATGTAGTGTCCTTCTTTGTCTCTTGTAATAGTCTTTATTTTAAAGTCTGTTTTGTCTGATATGAGAATTGCTACTCCAGCTTTCTTTTGATTTCCATTTGCATGGAATATCTTTTTCCTTCCCTTCACTTTCAGTCTGTATGTGTCCCTATGTCTGAAGTGTGTCTCTTGTAGACAGCATATATATGGGTCTTGTTTTTGTACCCATTCAGCCAGTCTATGTCTTTTGGTTGGAGCATTTAATCCATTTACATTTAAGGTAGTTATCAATATGTATGTTTCTATTACCATTTTCTTAATTGTTTTGGGTTTGTTATTGTAGGTCTTTTCCTTCTCTTGTGTTTCCTGCCTAGAGAAGTTCCTTTAGCATTTGTGGTAAAGCTGGTTTGGTGGTGCTGAATTCTCTTAACTTTTGCTTATCTGTAAAGGTTTTAATTTCTCCTTCGAATCTGAATGAGATCCTTGCTGGGTAGAGTAATCTTGGTTGTAGGTTTTTCCCCTTCATCACTTTAAATATGTCCTGCCACTCCCTTCTGGCTTGCAGAGTTTTTGCTGAAAAATCAGCTGTTAACCTTTTTCTTTGTATTTAATGTTTGGTAGTTTGATTAATATGTGTCTCGACATGTTTCTCTTTGGGTTTATCCTGTATGGTACTCTCTGTGCTTCCTGGACTTCATTGACTATTTCCTTTCCCGTGTTAGGGAAGTTTTCTACTATAATCTCTTCACATATTTTCTCAGACCCTTTCTTTTTCTCTTCTTCTTCTGGGACCCCTATACTTCGAATGTTGGTGCGTTTAATGTTGTCCCAGAGGTCTCTGAGACTGCCCTCAATTCTTTTCATTCTTTTTCATTTATTCTGCTCCCTGGCAGTTATTTCCACCATTTTATCTTCCAGCTCACTTATCCGTTCTTCTGCCTCTGTTATTCTGCTATTGATTCCTTCTAGAGTATTTTTAATTTTAGTAATTGTGTTGTTCATCACTGTTTGTTTGCTCTGTAGTTCTTCTAGATCCTTGTTACATGTTTCTTGTATTTTCTCCATTCTGTTTCCGAGATTTTGGGTCCTCTTTACTATCATTACTCTGAATTCTTTTTCAGGTAGGTTGCGTATTTCATCTTCATTTATTTGGTCTTGTAGGTTTTTACCTTGCTCCTTCTTCTGTAACACATTTTTTTGTCATTTCTTTTTTTTTTTTTTTTTGATAGGTGATGCTGTATTCCTGTCTTACTGGTTGTTTGGCCTGAGACATCCAGCACTGGAGTTTGCAGGCAGTTGGATAGAGCTGGGTCTTGGTGCTGAGGTGAGGACCTCCAGGAGGCCTCACTCCAATTGACATTCCCTGGGGTCTGAGGTTGTCTGTTAGTCCAGCAGTTTGGACTTGTAGCTCCCACCACAGGAGCTTGGGCCTGACCCTCGACCTGGGAACAAGATTCTCCCACAAGGTACATGGTGCGGTAAAAAAGAAAAAAAGGAGCAGTACAATATCGAAGAATAAAAAACAAAATAAAACTAGAAAGATAAAAAATATATTAGGAAAAATAAAACTATAATTGAAACAACTGCAACAAGGTAAAATAAAACCACAACAAAAAAAGGGGGGGGGGGGAACAAGCCAAGAGGAGAGAACAATAACGAAGTATAAAGAATAAAAAGTAGAAAAATAAAAGATTTATTAGGAAAAATAAAAATGTAAAAGAATCAACAACAATGAATCAACAAGGTTAAACAAAACCCCAATCTAAAAGAGGAAAAAAGAAAAAAAAAAAGCCCTGGCCAGGGGCAGAGTTTAGGCAGGGGTGGAACTTAAGCAAGGGGGGGGTTTAGGGTGGGGGGGCACCTAGACGGGTGGGGGGGGTTGACGTTTGAGTGTGGGGCAGGGAGTGGCGGGGCAAAGTTCAAGTGTGGGGCGGGGCCTCTGCTTAAGACCTGCATGGAAGGGGAGAGGCGGCACGTCTAAAGGAGAGTCTCTGCAGTGTGGGGTTTTGGAGTTTGGAGTTAGATCCCTGAGTGATGGAGTGTGGGTGGGGTTTAGGCCCAGCTCGTTGGAGGGGGTCTCTGAGTGTAGAGGTAGGGTGCTGGGTGGGGGTGTAAGGGCAGGGCTTTGGTTCTGCATGGCAGGAGAGGCTCCGAGGGCAGAGGATTAGGCCTGGGAGCCCAACAGTCTCCCTGGTGCCTAAGTGGACAGGGAAAGCACTGGCCCCATTCCCTTCTGTTCCTTTGCACCCCTCCCCCACTGTCTCCCACAGGGTCTCCCCTGTCGCCACTGGACCCCTAACCGTGAGTGGGTCCCGCTGGGTGTAGGAACTCCTTGCCTCCCCTAGCCACCCCCAGGGGTGCCGATCCCAGAGGTGCGGCCTTTACTTTTGCTCGCCCTTCCCTCCCTCCCACTCCCTCAAGACCCACGTGGCTGGGGGGGGCCTAGGTGGGCAGAGGATCAGGCCCGGGATCTCAGCAGGTTCCTGCGGGCCCAAGTGGGCAGGGGAAAGCTGGCCACACTCCCTTTTGATCCTCTGCCCTCCCAGTGGTTCCCCAATTTCCCTCTTTGGGCGTGGGATCCCTCCCCCTCCCCCAGCCGTCCCTCAGGGACGCCAGTCCCATCCCGCCTCCACTTCTCCTCCCGCTTCTCTCCCCTCATGCCCCACGTCCTACCCGGTCGCTGGGGGTTTCTCCCATCCCCTTAGGTGTCCATGGTCCCCCACCGGTGCCTGGTAGATGCCCTAGTTGTGAGGAGGCGTGAATTCCGTGTCCTAGTAGCCATTTTGACTCCACCCTCCCGGTGCTCTTTTTTAAATTGAAGTTGTTCCCCTCTGTTCCTAACTTCTTGAGGTTTTTTTTTTTTTAATCATGAATGGATGTTGGATATTATCGAATGCTCTTTCTGCACCAATTGAAATTTTTCTGAAGCAGTTGATCATAGGATTTTTCTTCTTCAACGTGTTGATATGGTGGATTACATTGATTTTTTTAAATGTCAAATCTGTCTTGTATACCTGTAACAAATCCCACTCAGTATGTTGTATAATTTCCTTGTTGGATTTGATTTGCTAACATTTTGTTGAGGATTTTGTGTCTAAAATTATGACTTTTTTTTTCCCCCAAGTCTTTGTCTCACTTGGGGATCAGTGTAATACTGGTCTCATAAAATGAGTTGGGAAGTGTTTCTTCTATTTTCTGGAAGAAGTTGTGTAAAATCTGTGTTCATTCTTCAAATGTTTGTAATAAATTGCCAGTGGAGACACCTGGGCCCCAGGATTTCTTTTTGGGGGGCTTTACAGTATAAATTCAATTTCTTTACTGTTATCTGGTTATTTGGGATATCTGCTTTATCTTAGTTGAGATTTAGTAGTTTGTAGGGTTTTGTTTTTATTTTTACTTTTAGCCATACTGCGTGGCTTGCGGGATCTCAGTTCCCCAACCAGGAATTGAACCCAGGCCACGGCAGTGAAAGCACCAAATCCTAACCACTAGACCACCTCCCTAGTAGTTTGTGTTTTTTGAGAAATCTAGAACAATTAGTTCTACACTTGAAATGTTTCAAAACCCCTCCCCTAATAAAATTTTTGAAGCTCATTCTGTGAGGCTAGTAGCATAGCCCTAGTTTCAAAATCAAACAAGAGCAGATAATAATAATTGCTGTAAATGATAATAGATATAAATACTCTAAGTAAAATATAAATAACATCTAACATACAATTAAAAGAATGCAAAGGAATACCACTTATCCAGAATGTCTGATTTACCTTTTCTAAGTTAATTATAATTCCAGAGCTTAGAAATTATATTTCTAAGACTTGTTTATGATGGAAAAATGACTTGACACAGCCTCAAGTCATTTTCATTCCCTTAGTATATGGTTTTGGAATATGATGTGTTTTTCAAGCTTCTTTGAGGGTGACCCAAATGAAGAAATACATTTAAAATGTATTTCCAGTATGTACAAAATTTAAATTAAAATTTCATATAATACTGTTCCTTGGAGAAGTTCATTGAAACCACACTTTGACTGAATGCTTAATAGCTAAGTTTTAAAATTAATATTTGGCTTAAGACAAATGCACCAAAATAAAAACAATTCTGGTATACAAAAAATAATCTGAAAATTTTTTTCTTGTTTGATAGATTGTGTTAAATGATTTCAAGGTTTTTTTCCATCATGAAATTTCGAGGGTATTTTCCTTGAGGTAGGAAATCTTTTTTTTTCTTTTTAGGTATAAGCGACATAAACATTATTTTAGTTTCAGGTGTACATGATTTTTCCATATTTGCATATATTGCAAAATGATCACCACAGTAAGTCTAGTTAACATCTGTCACCAGATGGAGAGGGTATGGAAAAAAGGGAACTCTCCTAAACTGTTGGTGGGAATGTAAATTGGTGCAGCCACTAGGGAGAACAGTGTGGAGGTTCCTTAAAAAACTAAAAGTAGAGTTACCATATGACACAGCAATCCCACTCCTTGGCGTATATCCCGAGAAAACTCTAATTCATGCACCCCAATGTTCATAGCAGCACTATTTACAATAGCCAAGACATGGAAGCAACCTAAATGTCCATCAGCAGCCAAATGGATAAAGAAGATGTGGTACATATATACAATGGAATACTACTCAGCCATAAAAAGTGATGACATAATGCCATTTTCAGCAACATGGATGGACCTAGAGATTATCATACTAAGTGAAGTAAGTCAGAAAGAGAAAGACAAATGCCATATGATATCACTTACATGTGGAATCTAAAATATGAGACAAATGATATATGAAACAGAAACAGACTCACAGATACAGAGAACAGACTTGTGGTTGCCAACGGGGGAGGTGAGGTGGAGGAGCGATGGAGTGGGAGTTTGGGATTAGCAGATGCAAACTATTATATATAAAATGGATAAACAACATGGTCCTACTGTATAGCAAAGGGAACTATATTCAATATCCTGTAATAGGGACTTTCCTGGTGGTCCAGTGGTTAGGACTCTGTGCTTCCACTGCAGGAGGCACAGGTTCGATCCCTGGTCAGGGAACTAACATCCCGCAAGCCACACAGCATAGCCAAAAAACAAACAAAAATATCCTTTAATAAACCATAATGGAAAAGAATATGAAAAAGTATATATACATATAACTGAATCACTGCTGTACAGCAGAAATTAACACAACAGTAAATCAACTAAAATAACTTTTTTTAAAAAAGAAAGAAGCATAAAACTTAATTCTGTAATTATCCAACTGAAAATGTGAGAAAAAATGGCAGAATAAACCAAAAGAAAGTAAAAGCAAGGAAATAATAAAGATAAGAATAAAAAATAAAGGAAATAGAAAAAGCAATATACTGGAGAAGATTAATAAGGTCCCAGATAGGTCTTTGTGTTATCATATACCAAAAATTATTATAAAACTATGTTAATCAAGAGCATGTACACATTACAGGGAAAAATAACTTGATCAACAGATTGAATAAAGACATACATACATATAACCTAATTTATGACCATCAATAATAGGGGAAAAGATAGCGTTTTCATATTCTGGGACAACTGCTGCGCATGCACACATAAATTACACTCCTTTATCTTACAGAAAGAGATTGATTCCAAAAGATTTTTTTTTAAGTATTATTTATTTATTTATTTTTGGCTGCATTGGTCTTCATCGCTGCGTGTGGGCTTTCTCTAGTTGCAGCCAGCGGGGGCTACTCTTCATTGCGGTGCGTGGGCTTCTCATAGCGGTGGTTTGTCTTTGTTGTGGAGCACAGGCTCTAGGCATGTGGGCTTCAATAGTTGTGGCACACGGGGCTCAGTCATTGTGGCTCACGAGCTCTAGAGCACAGGGCTTAGTTGCTCCGTGGCATGTGGGATCTTCCCGGACCAGGGCTTGAACCCTTGTCCCCTGCATTGGCAGGCGGATTCTTAACCACTGTGCCATGAGGGAAATCCCCCAAAAGATTTTATAACAACCAAAAATGTGGAAGGCAAAACTATAAACCCTTAAGAAGATAATGTAGGAGACTAAATTTATGACCTTAGTGTAAGATAATGATTTCTTAAAACACAAAAGAAGAACAAGTCTTTAAAAAAAATTTAATAAATCTGACATTGAACAGAAAACTTCTATTTATTAAAAGATTCCCTAGAGAATGAAAAGACAAGCTATAAACTGGGAGAAGATATTTTCAACACATATGACTAACACAAAAACATCCAAAATATTTTTTATAAAGTTCTATAATTAATAATGACAACCCAAGAAAAAAATGAGCACAGAACTTTAATAGGCATTTCATGTTAGACAAATGGCCAATAAACATATGTTTCAAAACAAAAACAAAAAAACTTAATCAGGGAAATACAAATTAAAACCAAAATGAGATTTCATTTCATATCCATATACCAGATCGGCCTAAACTTAAAATTTTCAGAATTTCAAATGTTAGTAAAGAATAAAAATTGAAAAATCTCCTTTGGAAAATATTGCACATTGTCTAGTAAAGCTGAAGATATTTGCATGCTCCAAATACCCTGTGTTCAGTGATAGCACATTCATAATATATATACTAGAATAGAGGCTGGCAAACTATGGCCCACTGGCTAAATCCTGCCACTGCCTGTTTTTGTAAATAAAGTTTTATCGGAACACAGCCACACTCATTCTTTTACATATTGTCCATGGCTGCTGTCATGCTACAATGGCAGAACTGATGAGTTGTAATAGAGGCCATTGGGCCTGCAAAGTCTAAAGTATTTCCTATGTCTTTATATGGAAAAAGTTTGCAAACCTCTGCCCTAGAGCAACCTCTGCATATCCATCAGTAAACATGTACAAGAATGTTTATAGCAGCACTGTAATATCAAATTTTGAAACAATCTACATTGCTATTTATAGAAAATGGATTTTAAAACATGATATACTCATGCAATAGAATACCATACAGCAGTGAAAATGAATTATGGCTATATGGCTAAATCTCACACTAATATGTTGACAAAAAAAGCAAGTCATAGGGACTTCCCTGGTGGTCCAGTGGGTAAGACTCCATGCTCCCAATGCAGGGGGCCCAGGTTCGATCCCTCGTCGGGGAACTAGATCCCACATGCCGCAACTAAGAGTTCACATGCTGCAACTAAGAGCCTGCATGCCACAACTAAGAAGTCCCCCTGCTGCAACTAAGAAGCCCGCATGCTGCAACTAAGAGCCTGTGTGCCCCAACTAAAGATCCCGCGTGCCGCAATGAAGATCCAGTGTGCCACAACTAAGACGCTTAGCAGCCAAAATAAATAAATAAATAATTTAAAAAAGCAAATCATAGAATGTATAAAATATTTACATAAAACTAAAATATATGCATAAACAACATAGTTTTGGGGTACGTGGTTCAAACTATAAAGAAAAACAACAGAATTATGAACACAAAATTCAGGATAACTATTATGGTTGAGGGGAGAGGAAAGGGAGTAGATATGTAGGGGTCTTCAAAGTTAGTAGTAATATTCTCTTTCTTAAAATAAGTAGTTGGTACACAGGTTTTGCTGTATTGTGAGTCATTACACCTTAAATATATTTAATAAATATTCTTTTATATATACCCAAATTTAATAGAAACTATCTTTGAAAGCTACCAGTTAACAGAGGGAATGAAAATTAAATTCTTTTGCTAGGTCATACTGAAGTGGACTTAATTTTAATTTCCCCCATTGTGCTGTAGCTTCTAAGGCAGCTTTTCAAATAACATTGTAATAATTCCTGTTAACTGAAAAACTGAACTTTATTAGGCAATGGTTTCACCTTGTGTGATTTCTCCTCACTCACCTAGACTCTTGTCGCTTGTCCTTCAACTACGTTTATCTCATGATTCAATAAGGACATTATAATGAGATTAGAATCTAACCATCTTACATATAGCAAAAGATAAGGAACAGGCCAGGCTCTGGCTGTTCAATAACTGAGTCCCATTTCCATGGTTATCAGGAAAGCAAGGCCATCCTAGGAAGACCTAGAGAAAAGTGTGAACGATGGGAAAATATAGCTATGGGCAGAGTTGTCTTTGCACAACTCTGCAAAGCTCTATTTTCTGAGAACATGGACCAAAATTTCAGGCAAGCACTTGGGAAAAACACAAAGGGACAAACAAGCTCTAGATGGTAGATTTAAGATTTTGGTAAGAAGTCCTTCTCTAGCCAGATGAGATCCATCTAGTTTTCCAGCATAGAGTTCAATGATCTCTACTCCTCTTAGGAGAAGTCTTGAAGGTCACTAGCCCCTGCAATGACAAATTCCTAATCACCCAAAGCTAGGATCAAGATCCAGGAGATGGCCATCATGAATGAGGAACTATTCAGATACGTTCCAGCATTCTGACAAGTGTAGAATGATTAAAAGAAATTATGATGCTCAACAGATTCCATGTAATCTTTAATATACATGTTGCAATAAAACATATACCATATTAACAACTTTTAACAACTCAGTCATAAATACTCAAAATGTATTCCATGATTACTTCAAAACACTAATGGTCTGTTTTTAAATATTATGAACATTTTAAAGTTGTATGAATTTCAATGCAATATTTTATGTTTCAAAACACAGAAAAGGCAGATTATTAAACAGTATATAGTATATGACATCATTTTCTGTGACTATATAAATATTTAAATGGCATTTGGAAAGATAAACCTAAAATGTGGTTATCTCTTGGCTGTGAGATTATCAGTGATTTTTTTTCTTTTTCTTAAGTTTATTTCTAAATTTTTCAATAATGACCATTTATTATGCTCAAGAACATGTATATTTTTCTAACATTTTTATACTTGGTTAAATAGAAGCTGTTTTCAAATAATAAAAAAAGAAATAGAGACTCTGGATAATTTTTAAACTATTGCTTTATTTTTCCTAATTGGAGTTTATTGTGAGTTCTTGAAATTTGAATGAGTTTTTTGTTTGTGAAATATACAGTTGTGTGTTCAATTCCTGCCTAAAACATAATTACTGGAAGTTATTTAAACCTTTAGGTACCTAAAATAGTGCTAGTCTGTTTAACTTTACTTCTAAACCAGCCCAGTTGGACCAAACTATCCCAAACAGCTATCAAGTTACCTTATTCAACTATCTTCAGTTTTGATTTAATAAGGACATCAAAAGAAAAACTGCAAGTAAAGCTGACCTCACAAAATCCATTAATATCAAGAGATTCTTTGAGTCCTTTATATTTTGTACATGAGATAACAGTAGTCCCTGTGGGAAGAATATATCCCTCCTCTGAACTTCCAGAACATGTATTTGTAACTTGGAAATGACTTTTATATACTCTTAGAGTTACTTCAGTACAGCTTTTATCTTCTTTGCTAGGCTAAAAACAACTTTTTATCTTTGTCTCTTTCTTAAGTACCTAATACCTTTTATATTATAATGCTTGATAAATATCCTCATCTTTAACCTAACTCTTCATTTTTATTGATTTCTCAGAAGTAACAATCTGACAGGTGCCCATAAGTGAATGCAAAAGAGTGCTGATGGGAGTATCATTTATTATGTTGAAAAAAATGGCAACATAATGTTCATCAGTAGGGAATTATTTAAATAAATTGTGGTAAATCTAAACAATAGAATAGGACTATCTATCTAGCCATTCACATATATTATATAGCACATTAATAATGAACATGGGTAGATATCACCAATATAATACTGAATTAAATGTTTAAGATTCATTCTTGTTAATTTAAAATTTATTATCTTTATAAATCCAAGTTTATTGGATGCATAACATTCCATTGCATGTGCACCACAAATAACTATATCTTTGTTAAGGATATATATTTGAAAAGATCATCTCAAAAAATCTCCTCAGTAAGTGGCTAACTCAAGGCCTGGGACAGAGAATGTACAATATAAGTCTTCAATACCTGTGTCAAAAAGTAAGGAATTGCTCAAAGACAAATGGGGATTACAGGAGCCAGCTTGAGAGGCCAAATTTGGACAATCTGAGCAACACAAAGAATGATGGTAATAAATGGACTAAAATACTTTGTTCCTTGTACTAAAATACTTCAAATGACAAAATAATCCATCAGTCAGAGATACTCAAAAGAGAAAAACCAGAGATAGAGAAGAAAAGGGGGGAAAGGCAAAGCTTTTATATAAGAGAATGATAAAATTAAAAATCACCACTGCAAGCCCTAATTTTATAACTTACTTAGGCAAGGATCATCAACGGATGCTAAAAACATTAGGCAAAATGTTATATGTGAAATGGTCTCAAAATATTCGTCAGATTACTTCTTGACTTACAAAGAAAAAAAGTAACTTTTATTATGGAGAAATCAGGTACACACACTACTCGAATCAAAGTGATCAACTTTAGTATTACCAATAATGGATCAAACTTAAATTATGTGCTTCTTGATGTGACACAATAGGAAGTATACAGCACCACCCCTAGTATTCTTGTCAAATATATTTAAACTTAACCTAATCATGACAAAACAAACAAATCCAGAATGTTAGGCACTGTACAAGACAAACGTTCTAGACTCTTCGACTCTTTAAAATGTCACTGTGAAACACAAAACAGGTAAGGGGAATACTGCTCTACATTAAAAAGATATGACCTCTCTCCACCATGTGAGAAAATAGTGAGATGGAGACCCAGGAAGGGCTCTCACCAGGAACCAAATCTGCCTGTACCTTGATCTTGGAGTTCCCAGCCTCCAGAACTGTGAGATATAAATATTTATGGCTTAAAAAAAAAGGGCCCATCCAATGCAATATGTGACCTTGATTTGGATTGTGTATCAATTTTTTAAATAAATTTATTTATTTTATTTTTGACTGTGTTGGGTCTTTGTTGCCGCGTGCAGGCTTTCTCTAGTCGTGGCGAGTGAGGGCTACTCTTTGTTGCGGTGTGCGGGCTTCTCACTGTGGTCACTTCTTTTGTTGCAGAGCACCGGCTCTAGGCGCATGGGCTTCAGTAATTGCAGCGTGTGGGCTCAGTAGTTGTGGCTCACGGGCTCTAGAGCGCAGGCTCAGTAGTTGTGGCACAGGGGCTTAGTTGCTCTGTGGCATGTGGGATCTTCCTGGACCAGGGCTCGAACCCGCATCTGCTGCATTGGCAGGCAGATTCTTAACCACTGCGCCACCGGGGAAGTCCCTGTATCAATTTTTTAAATGCACATATAGGATATCAGAGAAACAACTGGGGCAATTTAAATACAGATTATATATTAGATATTATGAATCAATGTTAAATTTCTTATGTGTTTTCTTGATATTGAATACTCATAATATTGCACTTACTCATAAATAGAGCAAAAAACAAACAAAAATATGTAAATAGGTGTAGACAGAGATTAAGAAAATGTTAAAAACTGGTGAATGTATGTAAAGGATATAGAGTGTACATCATTATAATATTCTTTTGCTTTTCCTATAGCTTAAAATTTTTTAAAATAAAAACTTAGTGAAAAATAATTATAAAAATACTAGAGTACCTCAAATACTTTCCTGAGATCACTGATTAAATGTCTGACTCATATGTACTGGTATAAACCCAGTCTATTGGCAGAAGGTCAAAATCATTGGCCAGCATTGATAAAGAGTCTCAAAGAAAATGATCCAATGCCAGGAAAAAGAATATACTCACCAGTGCTATTCACGGGTAACCACTACCACAGGGCTCTAGTTGCTGGGCTGAAGCAGTAACTAATCCTTAAGAGTCTACAAGGTCAAAATAGGCCATAACATAAATCTGAAACTGCCAGCTGATAAACAACAAGGCACCTGGGGCCTATGAAAAATTATTGCCTGAGTTTCCTTCCTCTCTGCAGTCTTCTGCATGTTTTTCTGGATTTTGTCTGCTTCCACAGAGTTTAGGTTTCTTGACTCACTTTCTTGCTCCAAAATCTTCAACATCTCCATTTTCTTTTGAATTTTAAAATTTAAATTTAAATACATGAGTAATATGTTTTCCTTATAAGGAAAAAATAGATTATCAGTAATGCTTAAAGTCCTCTTTGTCACTTCTTCCCCTTTACTGTAAGTCCTCTCTTCTAGCCTCAAAGGTTACCATTGACAGGAGCCAAATCCTTCCAAAAAATATATACTATTTTTTATATTAAGTATATTACATGGTATGCTAAAAAAAAGTCCTCCTCAGCTCCTGCAGTCTGTATTTCTAAAGGTCTTCACTTTTTTGGGTCAAAGTACCTCTGTCAATCTGTTAAAGCTGCCTATACTTTCTCTGAAAAAGAAAAATCACATTTATCTATACATACAAAATGTCACAAGTTTAATCTACAATAAGAAGCCCATCCACACGGAACCTATTCATCTCAGGTTAATAATTCCTGTTTTTTACTTTAAACAATAGCCTCCTTTTTCTTGCAAGCAATCATCACAACTACTCAAAAGCCAAAAGAGATAACCCAGAATCAAACAGAGGTAGCTTGAGATCAATGCATGCTGTCCAATTTGAAACCAGAATGTGTCATCTCTTAAAAAAAAAACAAAAAACAAAAAACCAATCTACGTCTCCCATGTATACTCTGACAAAATTTTTGCTCCACTTTAACACTTCGACTCCCTCTAAGTCAGTGCAATTTGACCATCTTTATTTCACATAGCTATACTGGATCAAGCACACAGGTTCATTCATTCAACAATCTTGGTCACCAAACTAGCTACTCCATTCACATTATTTGGAAGAGATCAAAGTATTTGGTAAATGGTCCTGAAAATCAGAAAAGCTTTATGAGCTTTCCCCTCCGAAGAAATGGTGAAATGACAGCTCCATCTCCTTTGTGCTGGAAATTCACAAGTTTGTGATTATTTTTTCTAAAAAGGCCATGAGGTCTTGAAGCAAGCGAAGACAAGTCCAGGCTTGCCAACAGACCTACAGCCCTAAGTTCTTTTCTCTCTGTGAGCCAAGGTATGTTCAAAAGAAAATGGGGACAAGGGTTTGACCTAGAATTCAGGAAATCTGACTAATGCTGGACTCTAATGAAATTCACTCTTCTTATGCATAAAGTTATTTTATTGTTTTATTAGTTGGATGGCCTCTCAAACTTACCCAATAATGTCCCCTTAATAGTAGAAAAGAAAGAATGCCTACTTTGAAGGGCTGTGGCAGAGGAAAAAGCGGTTACCCTAGGGCTACCTTTGAAATTATCTTTCTTAAAAAATAAAACAAACAAAACCCAACTATGTTGATTTTACATTCTTCCCCATAATACATTTATTTGATCCAATAGAAAAATCATGTCTAAATTATCTGCCAAATGAATAACCTTTTCCAGATCATCAAATTAGTGTTCAAGGAAGAAATAATTTGACCATCCATCGTTTTTTCAGTCACATATATGCTCTTTTGCTAGTCAAACTCCTAACAGACATTCTGAAGATATAGGCACAAGAAAAGTACCTTTATATTGACACAAATCATCACCAGTCACACAACCACACTCAATTATGGCACAAAACAAACTACAAAAGTAGAGGTCCCTTAATATGTCAGACAATCCCACACAGTTATAAAATGCTATTACCGTGCAGCTTCAAGTACGAATAACCTCACACCCAACAGCACGTAGACTCACACACAGGCAGAAATACAACCATACACTCGGCCACTGAGGGACTCCCAGTCTACCCCAAAATATCTCGCGTTGTCTCGCAAATATTCACAAGCACCAAAGGGCCTGACAAGGCACACAGGGTCCCATGCCAGTCTGACGCTCAGGCTGGTCCCCTGCACCTGCCCCACCGGCGGGTCCCACTTTCTCCTGATGTGTATAAGACCCCGAGCCCACTCAACACTCGCCGCGGTCTCAGGGTCCAACTGCCCGAGGCGAGCGCGCCCCACGCCTGCGCACTGAGCGCAGGCGGGCTCTCCCAGAAATCTCCGGGGCGCGGCAGTTGGGGCGAGTTAGTTCTAGCAGCCGGGTCCTCGAACCCAGCGGAGAGTTTGTGGACTCGGTCTCCTAACGTTCTCGCTGGCCAGCCACAGCCTGCCCGGAGTTGGACTACATTTCCCAGAGCCACCGCGTCCCGAACGCGGCTTCATTTCCGTTTGTTCGCGCGACTTGGGGACCTCGCGTGGGGAGAGGGCTGCGTCTGTGGAGGAGTTTGGCCTGGCTCCCGCAGGGCGGGCGAACCCGAAACCGGGCTGGGATCCCGGGCACCAGGTCCTGGACCCTGAACTGCACCCTCTGTCGAGGTGAGTATGTCCGGAATGCCAGGGTGGAAACGCTCGGAGGAAGAGTCACTGCAATTACGTGGGTGGCCGTGTCTCCTGGTGTGTGTGTGTGTGTGTGTGTGTGTGTGTGTGTGTGTGTGTGTGTACGCGCGCGCGCGACTGCCAGCCTGGTATTGGTGACTGTATGGGCGAATGGTCGTGTGCTACTGTGGTTTTGTGTGTAAGCGTTTGTGTGAGTGTGAGTTGTTTTGACTCTGAGGCTGTGATAGTACTGCTGTGACTTTGTTTGTGACCGCGTGCTTACTTGACTGGAAATGTGCTTATGTGACAGTGTAATTGCTTGTGGACTGCGTGCTTATGACTCTGAGGTGTGCGACAGTGTTGTTGTGACAGGGTGTTTGGAAGTGCTTGTGTTACTTTGAAGTTTTGTATGTGTGTTACTAGGGTTTGCCTGTGACTTCGAAGTGTTACGACACTGTTTCTGTGACACGATGTTTGTGATTGCTTGTTTCCTTGACCTGGTACTTGGTTGTGTTTTTCTGACTATCTGATTGGATGACTGTGTGCCGTTTTCATGACTGTATGAAGAGAGTAAAAGTGCTGTTGTGAAAGGTTATTTTGGGCTGTGTGTGTCCCCAACAGGGTGCTTGTATATGCTTGAGTGATTGTGTGTATGCTCTGTGTATGATTGGGTTTTAAGACTAGGTGGTCAGACAGTGTAGCATTAACTTGGTGATTGTGACTCTGGCTGTGTGACTGTGGAAATGTGATTGTGTGTGACTTTGCGAGTCATTTGTATATTTTATAGTCTGTGATCTTATGGGAGTTTAGTGGGGTACAGAGGTAAAATTGCATTTTGGTAATTTCTGGGGTTCATTCTGTGGCTGAGTCAGCCTATGGATTAAGAATCCCTTGTGGCTTTGTCCTCCTCTGAGGACTTGACTTATTTCTCTTTTGACCACAGTGATTACCACACCCTACCCCCCACCCCCCATTTCACACATTGCCTGTAGTGCTTCATTTTTCATATCCATCCTTAGTTTGCCCTGGGACTGTAGATGTAGCTTCCCTGCTGCTTGCTGGTGGTCTTTCACCTTATAGCCTTAAGGGTTTTGGATGCAGAGAAGTGACAGGAAGGAAGAAGTCAGAAATTTGAACCCCTGAATGAAGAGTATTAGTTATTTCTAAGGCACAGATCTGGACTTGAGGTGAGAATTTTAGAGCTGATAGCACCTTCAAGACAGGTCACTTGGAAATGTAATGGGATTCCAGGAGTGGGAATACTTCCAGAGAGTGTGCTAGAGGAGTCAGCCATACACTTGAGAACCTGTAGCACTCCCCTTCAGGACTCTGTCTCCAGCAGACACCTTTGAATTCAGAAACAAATTCTAGCCCAAGATGGCTGTGAACTTGGCCCTTCTTTCTAATACAGAAAGTGCAGAACTGTTCTAGTCTCCTTTTGACTTTCCTCTATGTTAAATGAGGGGTAGATTGGTGGCGTTCTAATTTAGAGTATACCCTAAGAAAGGCCCAGTATCTCATGATTCTTTTTTCTTTCCCTGAGAATAGCGCCCAGAGGAAGAAAGAATGGCTGTTATACAATCAGAAGCAAGCTCCAAGGTGCGTAGATGTTTTCTCTTTGTTTCGTGAAATGCCTTTGTTTTTTCAGGACATAGGAATCTTTGGGGTTTTTTTGGGGGGGTTTTTTGTTTATTTATTTTTGGCTGCGTTGGGTCTTCGTTGCTGTGTGCGGGCTTTCTCTAGTTGCGGCGAGTGGGGGCTACTCTTCATTGCAGTGTACGGGCTTCTCATTGCAGTGGCTTCTCTTGTTGCGGAGCACGGGCTCTAGGCGCGCAGGCTTCTGTAGTTGTGGCACGTGGGCTCAGTAGTTGTGGCTCACGGGCTCTAGAGTGCAGGCTCAGTAGTTGTGGCTCGTGGGCTTAGTTGCTCTGTGGCTCGTGGGATCTTTCTGGACCAGGGGTGGAACCCATGTCCCCTGCATTGGCAGGCGGTTTCTTAACCACTGTGCCACCAGGGAAGTCCCGAATCTCTGCTTCTTTTTGAAATTTCCTAGGTAAGCCTTCTCAAATGATGGAGGGGCAAGGCAATTTTCTGTAGATTGAGAGCAAGGAATATGTGCAGTTAATTGTGATAGATGCTTCCCAATAGCGGTTAAATTGAGGAAGAATGGATTTGCGATCCATAAATTTAAAAAGGAAGAGCTCTTTTGTGTTATTTCTGACATAGCAGCATTCTGTTTTTTTAACTTTTTTAAAAGTTTGTTAATTTTCAGAGGTACACAGAAGTGTACCTCTGTACTATCGTACGCCCAGCTTAAAAGTTATCACTTGCCAATCTTATTTCAGTTATTCTGCCTTCAGTTCAAAATCCCTCCTAATTTGCCTTTTTATTTCTTCTTTGTCTTATGGGTTATTTAGTAACATGTTATTTAGTTTTCAAACATTTTAAGGATCTTCCAGAGGTCTTTCTGCTACTGATTTTCTATTTTCATTCCATTTTGTTCAGAGAATATACTTTGTATGACTTGAATTCTTTTAAATTTATTAAGATTTATTTTATGACCCAGAATGTGTGGTCTATCCTAGTACATGTTTGATGTGCACTTGAAAAGACTGTATTCTGCCACTGTTGTGTGGAATGTTCTATACATATGTGCTAGGTTAGATGGATTGGTACTGTTTAAATCTTCTGTACCCATATTGAATTTGTTGGATTTACCTCTTTCTCTTTGTACAGTAGTTTCTATCAGTTTCTGCTTCATTTATTTTGAAGCTCTGTTATTAGGTACATAAATGTTTCAGATTATATGTCCTAATGTTGAATTGACTCCTTTATCATTATGAAATGGTCTTGTAATATTCTTTGCTCTGAACATTTACTTTATCTGATATTTAACATAGCCACTTAAGCTTTCTTTTCATTAGTGTTAGCATGGTATATCTCTATACTTTTACTTTTAACCTATTTGTGTTCTGATAAAGTACATTTCTTGTAGGCAGCATTTAGTTGGATCTTGTGTTTTTATCCAGTTTAACAATATCTGTCTTTTAATTGGAGTGTTTTTACCATTTATATTTAGTGTGATTATTGGTATAGTTTGGGTCAAATCCGTCATCTTTCCATTTATATTTGTTCCATCTCTTCTTTGTTTCTTTTTCCATATTTTCTGCTTCCTTTTGGATTGAGAGAAAGAGTTTCAAAATAACAATACCAACATTTTTACTAATCTTATGAATATAGAAAACAACCAAGACTTCTTGGAGTTCAATGGGATATAACCCACTAAGGATCTATAATCAAATTACTGTGTTTTTAAAGTCACCTATAATAACACCTTTCATATAGTTAAGTCATCAACTTGAGAGACACAGGCTCATTTGTTTCACTTTGCTTTCTACTTTTAGGGATTGTTTCCCACCACTTTGATTTAATTTTGTTTTAAAATTACATAAGATATTTACGTATTTCTAAAATCAAAACTGTAGAACAAGGTGAATTTAGAGAAGTCTAGCATCCATTCCTGTCTCTTCCACCTTGTTTTTCTTCCCTCTATAGACAACTACCTGTGCTTCTCTTTGGTTTATTCTTCTATTTTTCTTTCAAATGATATATATATGTTTATGTGTATGTGTTTGTATGTATATGTATGTATTTTTTATCATCTTCATTCTTAATCAAAAAGGAGCATTCCTTGTATACTGTTCTGCACTTTCCTTTTTTTTTCTCACATATTTAATGTATCCCAGAGATCACTGCGTAAGCAGCCTATAGAGATCCTCCTCATTCTTTTTAATAGCTTCATTTTATGTTGTGTGGATATACTGCTTTATTCAGCCAGTCTCCTACAGGTGGGCATTGGTGGTTTTTTCCCCAGTGTTTTGTTGATAACTGTGTATATTGTTTCTATGGTTTATCTTTGGAGCAAATTTCTAGAAGTGGCCACTTTTAGTTTATTTTAATGCTTTTGACATAAATTCTACCCAAATCTCAACCTTGAGTAATAATAAAATTGGCCCATTTCCTCATTTTTCCCCTTTCTTACTTTTTTCTCCATTACACAAAATTTCAAAAAAAAAGTCTTAGAGTCTGTCTTTATACTGTTAAATATTCTTTTTTCTCTGAATTTATTGAGAATTTCTCTTTTTAACCATAGCATACCCTTGTTTTAAATTTCAGGAAGCTATTATTTAGTTTTACGACATCAAAGTAGTACATGTTTGTTGGAATGATTTAGAAAATACAAAAGGAAACAAACAAGGAAGAAAATAAAAATTACTCAGAAACCCTCCTTAGGAATGAATCATAGTTCATATTTAGAATCTATCCTTCAGGTCTTTCTTTTTTACTTCTTATTATGGAAAAATTCAAACATATGCAAAACTAAAAGTATAGTGTAAGGCATCCCTGTGTACTCTACCCATCACTCAGCTTCAACAAATATCAGTTTAAGGCTAAACATGTTTCATCTATGGTTCTACTACTCTCTCCCCCGACCCAAAAAAGCATGGATTATTTTGAAGTAAATTCCAGATATATAATTTCATTCACAAGTATTTTAGTGGGTGTTTCTAAAATACAAGGACTTTTTATTTTAAAAACATAACCACAATGTCATTACTATTAAAAAGAAAAAAAGAACTCAGTACTCTCTTAATGTCATAAAATAGCCAGTTAGTGTTCATGTTTTCCCCATTGCCCATAAATATTTTTTTATGGTTTGTTAGAATCAAGATCCAAACAATGAGCTTGGTGCTTGTGATGACCTAGATGGGTGGAATGGGGGGGGGGGAGGTCCAAGAGGGAGGGAATGTAGGTATACATACAGCTGATTCACTTCATTGTACAGCAGAAACTAACACAATACTGTAAAGCAATTATACTTCAATAAAAAAAAAAACCTGTCCAAAAAAAAAGATCCAAAGAATGTCCGTTTAATGTAATAAGAAGATATATTTCTTAAATCTTTCTTTTTCTCTTTTCTTTCAGTTTTATTTGTTCCAGAAACAGAGTTTCTTAGAGAGTTACCCATATTCTGGATTTTGTTGATTGCATATACGTGGTATTATTTAACATGTTCCTTTAACCCTGTATTTCTTGTAAACTGGCATTTCTAGAGGCTTGATCAGGTTCAGGTTTTTTGTGTTTTTGCTTGTTTGTTTTACGCTAATCCTTCATACATAATGATATATACATCTATGAAGTAGTGAATATTTGGTTGTTTTCCTTTATGTGATGTTAGCAGCCATTGATAATCTTTATTTGGAATCCATTATTTTATCAGAAGTCACAAAATATTATTTAATTCTATCACTTCTTCTGCATTTATTAGCTGAGATACTTCTGTAAAGGGAGCCATCCTCTCATCAATGTCTTGGTTACTCTGAAGTATAGCTTATGCAAAAAAAGTAGGATAAAAGCTTGATTTTACTCTCATTTTTCAGCATCTTCCAAAGTTTATCGTGTGTTTTCCTTTTAAATTATCATTATGAACTTGTAGATTCAAATATATTTGGTATGTTTCAGTCTATAGCAGTTATTCTTATTAATACTCAAACTGTCCATCTGTTGCCAGTGGGATCCTCTTTACTACCTCTGATTTGGCTCCTTTTGAATTCCTTTTGATTACTGTTGGAGTTTGTGGTAGATTCCAAACTTTCTGGTGTGACAAGATGTTCTAGGCCCATCTTGTCCATTTTCCTGTGTTAAACATGAAATCAGCCACTTCTCTGTGGAGCCCTGGTTCCTTTTAGTGAGAAGTGGTTTTAAGAAGCCACAATTAGGATAGTAGGAGTTCTCATTGCTTCTGGTTGTTATTGCTTGTAGGTCTTTACAGAGTTGGTTAAATATGTATTTTTTAGAAGGAGAAAAATACATCCTGAGTTTATAATGATATTTTCAATTGAATTTAAAGGTTATAGAGTTTTTCTTGATTTTTACATTTGTATTTCTTTTAGTACTCTAAAAATCTTTATTCTTAATAACATTAAGATAATTACATACTTGATTTATTCTCATTGATGTATGTGTGTGTAATCATTTCAGAATTGTCTGTTTTAGAATAACAATGCCAATATTATTAATAATAATTTATTATTTTATTTAATAAAACTTTTGTTAATAATATTTAATACATTTATTATTTATTAATATTAATAATAGTATAGTTACTGAAAAACAGCTATTTGGTTATTTGTTATTAGTTATTTGGTCTGTAGGTTATATTGCACTAGGAATCTAATGTCAAATGTACGTATTTTAAAATTCCTTGAAATAACCACTTCCTTTCTGTGTTTACCCTGCTAGTATTATGAACCAGGTAAGTTTGTTTCACTTTGCTTTTGGTTCTTAGGGATTTTTTTTCCAGTTTGATTTAATTTCGTCTTATAGTTATACAAAACATACTCACAGTTCCAAAGTCAAATGGATTCTATTTGATACCACCTTATAATTTTGTGTGTGTGTTCACGAGAGATATTGAGCTAAAATTTTTTTCTTGCAATATTTTTGTCAGGTTTTGATATTATGGGTTTTTTGCCTCAAAATGTAAAAGAGAATGTCTACTCCTTTTCTTATTTTCTGAAAAAGTTTGTGAAGGAATAGTATTATATCTGCCTTAAATGTTGGTAGAACTTCCTGGTGAAGCCATCTGGGTCTTCTCTGTAGATAGGGTGTTTTATTTTGTTTTACTAAAAATTCGATTTCTGTAATATGTATGGGGCAGTTTATATTTTCTGTTTCTTCTTGTGTGACTTTTGATAATTTGTGTTTTAAGGAATTTGTCCATATCATTCATATTGTCAAATTTATTGGCATAGGGTTGCATTATCCTTTTAATGCCTGTAAGATCAGTATTCTCTTCTCCATATTGGTAATTTTTTTTCTTCATAGACTTGCTAGGAGCTTATCAACTCTATTAATCTTTTGAAAGAACAAGTTTTTTGCTTTGTTGATTCTCTGTTAAAATCCATTTTGGATCCATTGTGGATTTTGTGTTTATTTCTATTATTTCTTTTCCTCTTACTTTGGGCTTCATTTGTTCTTCTTTTGCCAGCTCCTTAAGGTGGGAACTGATAGTACACATTCCTTTTTTCCTAGCATTTAAAGCTATAAATTTTCCTTTAAATACTGTTTTTGCTGCAGCCCACAAAATTTGGTAAGTTGTGTTTTCATTGTCATTCAGTTCAGCATATTTTTAAATGTCTTTTGTGATTTCTTCTTAAGAGTTATTTAGAAGTGTGTTTAATTTGCAAATACTTGAAGGTACTACTAGACCTCTTACTGTTATTTCTAATTTAATAGTGTGTGGACAAAGACCAGAAAATATACTCTGAATGATTCAAATTTAAAATATTTTTGATACTTTGTTTCTTTCCCACACCTGACTTAGTGCCTAGCCATGCATCGCAGTATCCTAAGGAGTTGCAGTCCTAGGACTCAGGCCTCCCAGCCAGCCATGCTCTTACGCACATCTGCCTTCCTACCCCAAGTGCCTCCATTACGATACCTCTTTATCAGGCACTGACTTCCTTATCATGTATAGGGAGGCAAACCTTGAAGATACTTTTTCTCCACTGTGACTTTTCTACTCCTAACCCTTCCCCCATCTCCCTCTCCATGAAGTGGGAGGGGTCTTTTGTTTGGTACTCCGTTGGCAGTGAGATGATTCCATAAATCTGTGTTTATCCATTAGACCTTCTGTAGGTGCTGTTCCATGGGGGAGAATGGAACAGTGGGGGAGTCAGTACTTTCTCTCGGTTAGCCTCTTGCTTATACTAGCTGATTAGTAAGTGATTAAAGATTAAAGGCTTGACTGGTACTGTCATTTTGGCTGTTGTCTTGTCTTCGTCAGCTTTTCTGACAACCAGCAGCTCAGCTCTCTCTAGCACAGCTCAGCTCATGACAGTTGAGTGTGGTATTCTTGACAGTTGGGTATGGTATCAGTTATATCATAGTACTTGATAGTGTTGTATAAATCCTCTATATTGTTATTGATTTTTAAGAATCTACTTGTTGTGTCAATTACTGAGAGAAAGATGTTAAAATTTCCAAATCTGATTGTGGATTTGTCTATTTCTTTAGTTCTTTCAAGTTTTACTTTATATATTTTGATGCTCTTTTGTTAAGTCTTTACACATTTAGGATTGCTGTGTTTTCTTGATGAATTTATCATTTATTGCCAGTGTTACTCTTTGTCTGTTTTGCCTTATATTAATACAGGTACACAACCTTTCTTATGCTTAGTGTTTGTATGGTATATATTTCTGCGTTTAACTTTTTTTTTAATCTTTATTGGAGTATAGTTGCTTTACAATGTTGTATTAGTTTCTTGCTTTCTCCATTTAACTTTTAACCCATCTGTTTATATTTAAAGTGCATTTCTCGTAAAGAGCATACAATTGGAATTTGCTTTTTTATCTTGCCTTGACATTGTCTTTTTATTGGAATAGTTGGACTGTTTACCTTTAAGGTAAGTAAAATTTAGTTTAAGCCCTGCCAGGGATGGGAGTATCCATATACATGTCTTTTATGAAGAACTTGGCACTTTTTGGAGTTTAGTTCTTTTAAATTTATTTGTGTCTTCAGCTCTGTGATGAATTTTTTTTTTAATTCTGAATTTACATCTTATCTGAATTCTTTTTTTATTGTTACGATGGGCACAGTTATCTGTTGTAGCTGGAAGAAGTGGAATTTCTAATTAAATATTTATTGATCACCTATATCAATGATTCTCTGTAGGGGCAGTGACTTTCCCTAGGGATGTTTTTGAAATATAGCTGGGTTCTTTTGAATGTTTAAATAACTGGGTTGAGGGTGAAGGCTTCTGGCTTTTGAAGGACTGAAGCAAACCATGGATCTAGATCACAGCTTAGAAAGCTTTTCTGTAAAGGGCTAGACAGTACATATTTTAGGCTTTATGGGCCATATGGTCTCTCTTGCAGCTGTTCAACTCTGCCATTATAGTGTGAAAGTAGCCAAAGACAGTATATAAGTGAATGAATATAGATGTGTTCCAGTAAAGCTTTATTTTTAAAAATAATTGGTGGGCAGTAGTTTGCCAACTTCTAGATGTCCTGAAGTGCACAACAAAGAAATTCTCTGTGACCTGCAAAATGAGGACCATAGCTGGGGGAAAAATGTGTTTATAATTATCTGGGTCTGGCACCTCTCACATAAAGCATTTTTTGCCTGATTTTTTTGAATTGCTGCACTTATCTATTTTACTATTATTGCATGGTTTTACTGTCAGCTAAATCTTCCAGGAATGCTACCATAGTTTGATTGAGAAAAGATTGTACTTTGTTTTATTCAGAAATTTACTGAGTTTTTTTAAACCATTTAAAAAAGTTATGGCACTGACGGCAACACTGCTTGTGATATGACTTGCCAGTATCACATACTTGTAGAAGTCTTCATTTGTAGGTAATGAATTTCATTGATTCTACACACACATACACACACACATACATACATATATGGCCTTTATTTTAAAATGTCAACTATAAATAAAAGATGTCAACCATATTAAGTTGAATATTGTAATCTTATAAATCTAAAAGTGTTCATTTTAAGTAGTTGTAAGCCTAAGTATTTAACTATTTGAGCCTTCTATGTAGTTGTGTATGGTCATTAACATATTAAAATTTAACAGTTGGTCATTATCTCTGTTTTTGGTATAATGTATATAAATGTGTTTTATTACCTGTAAGTTTCATTTCAGAAACAGTAAAGAAGTTGTAAATGTTTTCTCTTTGTATATAGAGAGAGCATTGAGTTTGACCAGGGTAAGAATCACCACCTGTATCTCCCCTGCTTAGTGTATATTTTAGGGATGGGAGAAAGAGACAGGAAGAGGAGAACAACAAAGATAATTCTAACTTACCCATTTGGAGCTTTGCAAAAAGCATGGTCTCATGGTTCTGTTTCTCCTCCCCAGTACTGCCTTTTCCAGACTCTGTGCTTTTCTAAGATAGGAATCCAGAAGATGATCAATCATTTCTTGCAGCTGTAAAAACCATGGCTCAGGTAAATCAGTGCTTCTTTGTGCCCTCTTTAAATAATCACTTTTTTACAGAATATGTGCATGTTTGCATTCCTTATTCCTAAAAGTTCCTTCCTGACTCACCCCATTCATGAGTGTGCTTTCCAGTTTTTTCCATTCTTATAAGTGATAGTGTCTTCCCTATGTATGTCTTTCTAATCTAACCTTTATTCATATACTTATGCAAAAGTCCAGTGAGCATCTTTGACTGGGAACACTGATATAACAAAAGCAGAGTCTCTGATTTTTTAAGATTTGTACATACCACGCATGAGAAAACTTTGAACTGCTCTTTAGACCTACATTTCCTGGTTAGACAAGATAGGATTTGGTCTTGACTGGGCTTAGTGTCCATACATGGCAAAGCTCGTGCTTTGTGAGCTTTTAAGATAAGGAACATATTAGGGATTGAATACAGAGAGATCAGGGATCTTCCCTGGGAATCCGTGATTGACGAATACCAGTAACATGGATCATTTTGAGATTCAACATTTTGTACTAATCTTGAATGTGAACGTTTAGATTATCTTTTCTACCTTTCTGTTGCTTAGAATAAAGAAAAGGTACGTTTTTAAGTGATTAATAGTAACAAGAAAGATCATTATTTACGTGATGATGCTGTTGAGAATTATAAACTCCCAAAAGTAAAAAATGCTTACAAGATTTTTATGTAACCTAAAGTGTTCAATGATGCACACTTATTAAGTCAGATATATTCATTATATGGAGCTATTCTACAGTCTATTTAAAATATTTACTAAATTATTGGTAACAAGGAAAATGCTTATGATGTAATATTCTGATATAATGATGAACCTGATGTTTCAATAAATTCTTTAATTTTATGCAAATCTTATAAGGTAGAGATTTTATAAGGTTTTACAGAAAATTATACCAAAGTATTTCCTTCTTAAATAAAGAAGAAGAAAGAGAAACTTGCATTTGTTGAGAATGCATGATATGTAAGATACCTATTGTACAGGGTGCTTGTGTATGCTATTTCTTTCAATTGGGACATTGCATTGACTTTATTCTCAGATTTATGTGTAAAATGAGATATTCTATATGCAGGAAATATCTACAGCAACAGGCATAAAAAGGAACTTCAGAAGCACCAATTTCTTTAGTGTCTTATCCATGTAAGAGGCTTCCCAGCCTATTTGCTCTGTTGCCTTCTTCGTGGAGAGCTCTCTATCATCTCCCCTTCCATTGAAAAAATATTTTCTTTATTTCCACAACTAGTATTATGTTTGTGTTTCAGAGATCAGTGATGTTCAGGGATGTTGCCATTGACTTCTCCCAGGAAGAGTGGGAATGCCTGGACTCTGCACAAAGGGATTTGTATAGAGATGTGATGTTGGAGAACTATAGTAACTTGGTGTCACTAGGTAAGGATATCTACCCCTAGTATTTCAGGATCTACCTTTGGAATGGCTGCTTTCTTTTCTGTTATTTCAAGGTTGTTTTTAAGTGATTAACTGAATTTCTTATTATTCTCCAAGGAATAGTTTCAAATTACTGGAAGTAGACATGGATGGTTTCATTGGGCACATTTATCTTCTCCATCCTTCAAATATAATTGCCTGTCTTCCTTCTGTCTTCCTTCCTGTGTTCCTTGATGAACAAAGGGAGAGAATTGAATTCTGGAACACTTGCAATATTGCCAGAAAAAACAGGCTCTGATTCATTGTTACAATTTAGATCTGCCAAAGCAACTCTAAATATTTTTTTAATAGGTATAGAAATGTATGGTTTTTCTGACAACAGAAGAGCTTACATTATTTATATAGTGACAGTGTGGATCAATGCATTTCACTAACAATTCAAGTGAACACAATCCATTACAAAAAAAAATTCTCTTATTTGTGTTTTGCAGTTGAATATCACATTTTAAGAACTTTGTATTTTACACTGAATGAATATGCTAGAACCACCTTTTATTGGAAAATAGCTCAGGAAGAAACTGTGATTGTTGAAGAAAGTTCATTGTTTTTTTCCTGTAGCAACATAAGGGACAGAGCATATATCAGTTAAAACTTTAATAAGTGATTTTCCCATCTAAATGATGACTTTAGTCTTTGGACTCTTCAAATCACTGGAATATAATTGTCTCTTGCCCCTTCACTCCTCTTTTCCCCCTGTAACAATGCCTTTATGTAAACTTGGGAGTCAGTTCCTTTCCAGATTTTTTTTTGTATTTAGACTTATATCATTTGTCTTCATTCTTTAAAATGTACTCATTTATTCAAAATATATTTATTTATTGAGGGGCCTATTCTATGCCAACGACTGTAGTAGGCATTGGAGAAATAATGATCTAAACAAGGTTCCTATTCTGCTGAAACTTACATTCTTGTGGGAGAAACACAAAATAAATAAGGAAACAAAAATATATGTGTATGTGTGTGCATATTTATGTGCATATATTTATTTAATAAATATAAAAATTGCAGGTAGCAATAAACAGTATGAATAAAGGTGAAGTAGAATAGGCAGAGAAAGAACTAAATGGGGAACGGGGGGGTAGGTTATTTTAGATAGGTAGATTTTGGAGAAACCTCTCTAAGAAAGTAATATTTGAACAAAGACTTTACCAAAGTAAGGGCATGAGTCAGGCCAGTATCTGGAGGAACAGTATTCCAGGCAGTTGGAGTAGTAGGTGTAAAGGGCTTGGGCTGGGCATTAACTTTGTAGGAGGAACAGAAAAACATTATATCTAAAGAAAAGTGAATGATAGAGTAATAAGAAATAAGGATAGTTAAAGAATAGAAAAAAAGGAGTTGAAATTTTATTCTCTAAGGTGGTGCCCTCTGAATCCTGGCCGAAGCAAATGCAAATTCTCTCTGGAGGAAAGTAAGAGGGCTTTTAGAATTCTCACAAATTAATCAACAAAAGATGAGCTCACAAAGATCATCAAACCCACGAGGAAACAGGTCACAGGTGAGTTGATAAGTAATCTAAGGAAACAACAGATCGCATGGTAAAAGATTTAACATATTGGAATTTTTAAATGTAAATATAAACTATTGGTGAAATACTTAAAGAAATAAACTAATTACAAAAATGAAAAGCAATAAAAGATTTTTATAAAGGAACAGATGTGACAGAGAACTAAATTGAGCATTTCTAAAGATTCTATTTAGTTCTTTTTAAAAATAATCATTCTAAGGTTGATAAATTTGACCTCATGAAAATTATTCTCTTTATAAAAAGACATCATAAAAAAAGTAAACGACAAGCCATGAATTTGGTGAAGATATTTGCAATGCATATTGACAGGAATTCATTTAGTATCTAGAATATAAAAAGCTCCTATAGATGGTTAAGAAAAAGGTAAATAACCTTTTTGAAAAATTGGGTAAAAGACATTTATAGGCAGTTCAAGGAAAAGGAAATGCAAATAGCCAATAATCATGAAAAACTGTTCAACCTCACTAGCAATCAGGAAATGCAAATTAAAACCACAGTGAGATAATTATTTCACACGCCCTAGATTGGCAAAAATTGAGACGTATTACAGTACCAAGTGTTTACAACTTTTCAATGCAGAAGTGCTATATACCTCATTATTCATAAAAGCCAAAAAGTGGAATGACCCAAATGTCTATCAGCTGATGAATAGATGAGTAAAATTGGTATATCCTTACAATGGAATATTAGTCAGCAATAAAAAAGAATGAAGTTCTGATACATACTACAATACGGATGAACCTTGAAAACATGCTAAATGAATGAAGCCAGACACAAAGACTACATATTGTATGATTCCATTTATATGAAATGTCCACAGTAG
The DNA here is from genome assembly GCF_028564815.1 of Eubalaena glacialis. NCBI lineage: Eukaryota > Metazoa > Chordata > Mammalia > Artiodactyla > Balaenidae > Eubalaena > Eubalaena glacialis. The sequence goes on along the minus strand of NC_083733.1, from coordinate 54,805,867 downwards.
ACAAATCCATAGAGACAGGAAGTAGATTAGTGGTTGCCCAGCACTGGGGTGGGAGCTGGGAGGTGAGGGTGGATTGGAAAATGAAAATGGGGAAATTGAAAATGACTGCCAATAGATATGAGGTTTCTTCTTGAGGTGATAAAAATGTTATAAAATTTGATTGTGGTGATTATTGTACAACTCTATGAATATACTAGAAACTGTTGAATTGTATGTACTCTGAATGAACTGTAGGTATATGAATTATATGTGAGTAGATCTGTTTTTTTAAGTGTTCTGTACCTTACTAATGTCAGTATCAATTGGCATAATCACTTTGGAAAAATATATAGAAATTATTTCTAAACTTTTAGAAAAGTATTTTTATTTATTTGGTTGCACCGGGTCTTAGTTGCAGCACATGGGATCTTCATTGTGGCATGCAGGATCTTTAGTTGCAGCATGTGGGATCTTGTAGTTGCGGCATGCAGGGTCTTAGTTGCAGCATGCGGGATCTAGTTCCCTGACCAGGGATGGAACCCAGGCCCCTTGCATTGGGAGCACGGAGTCTTAACCACAGGACCACCAGAGAAGTCCCTATTTCTAAATTTATATGCACTTTGGAAATAGCAGGAGTCCTTTTAAAAATTCCAGATCCCAGCCACGTCCCAGACCAATTAAATCACAATCTATGGGCACGGGACAGAGATATTATTTTTTGAAGTTCCTTAGGTTGTTCAAATAAATGTTCAGACATGTTTGATAACTACTGTAATATATTATCTGAGAATTTATTTTTAAAATTTAATTGTTATTGCCAGTATGCTTGGATTTATTTCTCTCCTATTTTATGCTTTTGGATTACTCTCTTGATCTTCTTTGCTTCCTTTTAAAATCTTTCCTTAATCAGGATGGGTACAGTTTTTTTGTTTTTTGTCTTTTTTCTTAAACTCCACTTCCTCCCTTGTTTAGTTTGGAAGATATACACTATTTGTATGCTTTTACTGGTTATCTTTAATTTTTTATCACATGCATTTTATTCATCTTAATGCAAATGCAGTTTTGTAGTTTTTTAATTATAATGTTTGAAAAAATATACATTTTTAATGGAAATTAAATATTTTACTAGATATTAATTGTTTTTATTAATAATAAAATATAGTTATTCAAGCCACATATAATATTTGGTCTGCATACTACTTTGTAGAGGTCTTGTAATAAACTATATGCCACACTCTCATCCCTAGGATTTCAAGGCCAACAAGTTAAAAAACACAGATATCAAGGACTGTATCTACCTTGAAATAAATTGGTGGCTGCTGTGGCAGTGAGTTGAGGTTTATAGAGAGATGTGATATTTTCATCTCTATGTCAAATACATATTTTATTTTCACAAAATTCTTGTCAGGCGTGTACCAGCAGTGTATGACTTAGTCTTTTTCTACACTTTGACCAACATTAGATATCATCACTTAAAAATATCTGTCAATTTGTAGATAAAAAATTGAATAACATTTTGCCGTGGTTACTGGTGAGTTTAAATATTTTGAGAGTACTTCTGCCTGTTTTGGTCATTTAATCATTATCATTATTGTTTGTGTCACTTAACAAGTACATACTTAAGAAAGGCTATAGTTAATGTCTCCCTTCTCCCAGGACAATACAAAGAATCTTAGAATGTTTTAACTTTGGTTAATCTTTCCTATTTAATGTTATTGTTGGCTAATATTTTAGTTCTGTTTTCTTTTAACCTCCCAAAATGGGCATTATTTTTGTTTTACAAAATGGCAATATTTGGTTGTAGATTTATTCACATGAATATCCTTTTATTTGCACACTATTCCTCTTCCATCATACCTTCATACTGTGATCATTTTATTTATCATGAAATACATTAAGCAAGACCTATTGTTAGTAAATACTCTTCATTTATATTTCTGCTGTTGCAATATAACTTTGTTTCATCTTTATTCTTGCCTGATGATTTAACTGGGTATGGAATTCTATACTGACAATTATTTTTTTCTCAGCACTCTGAAGATATTATTCCACTGTCTTCTGGCTTCTGTTGTTGCTCTTGAGAAGTCTACCATCTGTCTCATTGTTGTTCCTTTTGTAAGTAATCTGTATTTTCTCTCTGGCTGTTGTAAGATTTTTTTTTTTAAGATTTTAATATAATTGATTATATTATTTTATTTCTAGAACTTTGTTATTTTCCCTCTCCCCTAGATCGTACTTTTCTTCTATATATTCTCTTCCTCATGGTTTTGATTTTATATTTTATATTTTCATATATTTTAAGCATTTATATTACATGTATCATTCAACAATTACAATTTCTGGGGAACCGGTCTAATTCTGCAGTTTCTTGCAAGCATAGGGGCTCTTGTGTAATGATGAATTATCCATAGCATTTTTTCTTCTTTTCACTGAGAGTCTAGGGCTAGACAAAAATGTACCTTGTCATTTTCCTTTGAGATCAGATGGATTTTTTTTCCTTTCTCTGAACTGTAGGCCTTGGACAGTTCTGATTTTGTGAAGAGGTTCAGTGCTAGTCCTTGACCTTTAGTGGGCCCAAGGCTTTTTGTCTCTTGGTTTTTTTTCATACCAGTAAGGTATAAACTTTTAGGCAATTGAAGTCAACAAATGTCCTGAGGGTAGCTGTGACTTCAGAGCATGCTGACCTCTAGTATCTGATGATCTCTTCATTTTGCCCCCTTTGGATCTGCTTTATTTTCCTTTAAGCATGGCATACTTGTAAAAGGATATTTGATATATATTATCTAGCATTTCATGGTGTTTTGGGGAAATCTGATGCACCATTCACATACTTGCAATATTGAATCCTTCTATCTTTGAACATGCTATATCTACTTTTCTTTTTATGTCCTTCTGTAAAGTTTCATTGCCTTTTAAAAAGGTCTTGCACATTTCTTGTTAAGTAATTTCCTCAGTACTTTATAAATTTTGTTGATATTATAAATAGGAATATTTTGTTCTCAGACAAAAATCATATATATACATACATATATAGGTAGAGCAAAATATTGCTTTCTGTAAGTTGATAATAACCTTATAGAAATATCTGATAGTTTTGTGGTGGATCATGTTGGATATCTAGGTAGATAATTTTGTTCTCTACATACAATGTATGATCCCTTTCTTTTCTATTTGTACCATTTTGTGAAAACTAATCAGTAGGAGCTGAGTACTTGACTATCACAATTTGAAAACAATTATTGTCTTTTTTCAAACTTTATTGGGAATGCTTCTAATGTTTAATTTAAAATTTTTTTATTAAGTATGTTTCTATCGGTTTCTGGTAAATACTCTTAATTAGGTTAAGGAAGAGCCATTAGAGTTTTTAATAGACGGTCTTAAAATACATTTTCTGATGTTGAACTATTTCTGCATTTGTGGGGTAAACCTTATTTGATAATGATGTATTAGTCCTTAAATACACAGCTGGATTCTATGTTGCTAATATTTTCTTTTAAAAGTTTACCTATGTTTGTTTGTGAGATTGGATTAGTTTTCCACAAATTGGATTGTTTGTGAGCTTTCTTTGTCCAGTTTTGTTACCTGAGTTCATTTAACTTTGTAAAATGACTTGGGTGGATATCCATATTTTTTTGTGTTCAACAACAGTTATATATGATCTTGCCAATAATACCATCAGTCATCAGTATCTGTTGCCTTTTAGGAGAACAGACATTGAACTCAAATTTTAAATTCTTATGTGGTTATTGATGTATATTCAGATTTTCTATCTTCATGGGTCATTTTAAAAATTATTCTCATCCATTTCATCTAGTTTTGTAATTTACTCTTGAGTTATACATAGGGTTTTGTCATAAACACTTTTTAACTCCTTTGGATTTTTTGAGTTTGAGGTCTTTTCCTTTCCAGTGTTCTGCATTTGTGCTCAATCTGATTTTTTTCCTGCATGTAAAATTTTTATATCATTTATTGGTATTTTCAAAAAATTGACTTTTATTTTTGGTAACCATTTCTATTCTTTCTACATTCTACTTTACTAGTTTTCTGATTTTTAGCTAGCTAATTGTTTTGTTTTGTTTATTTCTCCCTCTCCTTGTTCAGTTGAACCTTAATTCTCTTGTTTTGAATTATTTCTTGTTTTCTAATAAGTACATTTAAGGCTGTAAGTTTTTTGTGTCACATTAGCTGAATCTCATGAGATTTCACACAAGGTTGCTCTTGGTATTTAGTTCTAAATTGTTTGTAGGTTTTATTTTTCTTTCATTTTCCTTTTATGCCAAACATTATATAGAAGTATCTGAGTTACTTAATTCTAGGATTACATATTATTTTTGTATGTTTTTGTCATTTCTAATTTTATTATAACATGTTAACATGTTATCAGTTTTATCTATCTACCTATCTTATGTTCCAGTCTTCTCTGTTTTTATTTCTTGTCTGTTTATATTATGTCCTAAAAGGGAAAAAAAATTACTGTTTCCTTCAACTCACACACCACTTCTGACACTAGATGTGTGGATTTTCCCACACCAAGCAGTTCTCCAGTTCTTGGTGGACACCACCTGGGTATTCTACAATTTAACTCAGTTCTGACACTAACTGCCCAGAGTTAGTGCGGACCCCACAGGTTAAGGGCTCAGTGCAGCAAGACTGCCCCCCACTTCAGATGCCAATTGCAAGTCCCCAGTTGTCACCTGTACTTCTGACTGACTGGCTATAAATCAGGGTTTCTCACGGGCTATAAATGTCAGGTTCAATAATTTGCTACAGTGGTTCACAGAACTTAGAGAAACATTTACACTTAACCAGTTTATTATAAAGGATACAACTCAGGAGCAACTAAATGGAAGAAATGCACAGGATAAGTGTTTTGTGCTGGAATCAGCCTACTGATAATCAGTATTATGGCCAGACCAGCCCTTGTGGTTCTTATTATGACCACAAGACACCCTTCAGCAATACCCATCAGGAAACTTTGAAAAAATAAAGGTTTATTACTTACAGGACTTGGAAGTTACACAGCACATCTGAGGCCACACAGCGAGGTTGTCAGGGGAGAGAGAATGAGGGAGAGAGGAAGGGAGAGAGCCAGTGCCCACGTGCACATGTGGGCCTAGGGTTCTGCTTTTATTGGGATTGAGGGTGGGGGCCTAGAATTTCATGAGCCCACTCCTCATTAGCAAATTTAAAATGTAGGAGTGGGAATTTAAAGCATGGGAAGATAAAAAACAAGTGGCCCAAATGGTCAGTTATTGAAATCAATCAAGATCTCTAAAACAAAGGAGCCTCAGTGTGGGGAGACAGCCTGATTCAGCCTGCCTCTTTATCTAATCATGTGCCTGGCAATGTGTTTATTGGATCCAGACATGGTTGAAGTGAATGCCTTGACAGTCAAAGCTTAAGTCATACTCTTGCATTACAAAAAAGAAAAAAAAAAAACCAACTGTAAGGCTTACACTATAGGAAGGCATGGAGAAGAGTTGCAGAACTTCTGTGCCCTCTCCAGGTGCACCACCCTTCTAGCACTTCAGTGTGTTCACTGACCCAGAAGCTCTCTGAACCCCTTCTGTTAGGGTTTTTCATGGAGGCTTCATTATGTAGGCATGATTGATTAACTCAGTGGCCATTAGCAATTAATTCAAATTCCAACCTCTCTCCCTTTTCCAGAGGTGGGGAGTGGCTGAAAGTTCCAATGCTTTAATTACATGGTTGGTTCCCCTGGCAACCAGCTCCTGTCCTTGGGGGCTTTCCAAAACTCACCTCATTAACATAAACTCATGTGGTTGAAAGGGACATGTTACGAATAACTAAAAACATTCTTTTTACCTTTATCACTCAGGAAATTCTGAGAGTTTAAGGAGCTTTCTCCCAGAAAACAGGGACAAAGTCCAAATATACTGCTTCTTATTATATCACAATATTATAGTCCTCTACTTTGACTGTGGATTTACCAGTTTCTCTTTGTATGGCTATCAATTTTTGCTTATTTACTTCAGAGCTAAATTGTTAGTTGCCTAAGGCCATGACTGTTCTGATTCCTCTTGCCTGACTCTAAGATGATTGCCCTGAGCTGATTTCACTGGAAACTGATAAAGAACTTCTACAAACTTAAGCTTCATCAATCTACCTCCCTGCACCCGTACTCATTCTGCCTCTTTTCCTATTATCATAGATGACTTTCTGTGCCTTTATCTAAGGCCAGTACCTCCACTTATATACTAAATGCCAGTCCTACTCATTCATCTGTTTGAGGACATTGTTGAAGTGATTGCTCTCTTAGTCTCCTGAAACATCAGCTTGTCTATATCTGTTATAATCGTTTTTATCAGCATGTTACCAAACTCAGGTTCGTCTATTCACCACTCGAAAGCTAATACTTGAAAGACAAGTGTTGGTTGGCAAAGAAAAGGTTGCTTTATTCAGGAGGCTTGCAACCTGGAGAGAAGGAGGACTTGTGTCCCAGAACCAACTCCGAAGATTCTGCTTGGCCATGAAAGTTTTTAAAGGGACAAAAGGGGAAACGATCTCAGTTAATCATTAAGGTAGGGGGTCAGATTCCTCGTCATTTTCCATTACATGCAGACTTACTGACTGTTGTGATCTTCCTTTAGATGCTATCTTGTTCATGTAGTTTGCTCGTGGGATTACTGAAGGGAAGGCTGGGGAAAGGATCCAGTCATCCGTTAATTACTTATTCTTCATTTCTGCTTCTTTAAGGAAAGAATCAACAGATTAGGCAGGGCATTGTGTGATCAGTAGATTTCAAAGGTGTGATTGGACTGGAGGTTAGTTAAGCATGGGGGCATCTGGTGTAAAAGTTAGTTAAAATATAGCTTTGCTGAAGTGACAAGGCAAAAGGCCTTCTGCAAAGTGCTGGTTCCTGCAAAGAGTTGTTTCCTGCAGAGAGCTACTTACAAGCACACAAACGTGTAACTTCGCTCATCTTAAAAGGAAAAACAAAACAGACACAAATCTCTAAACACATATTTTCCTCTTGCTACAGCCCCATTTCTCTGCTACTTTCTACAACAAAACTTCTCAAAAGAATTTTCCACGCTCCCTACCTCCAGCTCTTCTCCCATGCTCTCTTAAATCTGCTTCAATCAAAATTTATCCCCATTTCTCCACCAAAACTATCTTGTGAAGATCACTAGTATCCTCCACATCACTAAAGACTTTGTTAAATTAGAAGTCACCGTTTACCTCATCTTTCAGCATGTGACAAAATTGATCATTCTTCCTTAAAACACTTTCTTCACTTGGCTTCTGGGATTCCACACTCTCCTAATTTTTCTCCATCTTCCTTGTCATTGGCTGCTCCTTCATTTTTTTTTTTTTTTTTTTTTGGCTGCTCCTTCTTAATCTCCTTTGCTAGTTTCTTCTCATCCACCTGACCTCTAAATGTTGAAGTGCCCGAGGGCTCAATCCTCAGACTTCCCTTATCTTTTCTTCCCTTCTCTTCCCATCTCTTCTGTATCCAAAGGCTCCCTGGATGATTTCATCAAATCCCATAGTTTTAAGTGTCATCTATTTGTTGACGATTCCCAAATTTATAAATCTAATCCATGTATGTCCCCAGAACCCCATATACGCCTGTCTACTCAACATCTTTACCATGTAAAGTCCAAAACCAAATAGTTCAAAACCAAGCTCTTGATATTCTCTCCCAAACCTTCTACTATAATGAGAAGTTCTCAGTAAACAGCACATTTATTGTTCTGGATGCTCAGGCAAAATACTTAGAGTTTTCTTTGACTTTTCTCTTTTATATTGCATGTCCAATCCATCATGAAATCCTCTTCATTATACCTTCAAAATATATCCAGAATCCAATGACATCTCACTTTCTCCACCCCTTCCTCCACACTCTAGGCTGAGCCATGTGGGTTATTGCTATAACCTCCTAACTTCTATCCACCTAGCTTCTGTATTTTCCCACTGACTATCTGGTTTTTGTTTTTTTTTTTTAATTTAAACAAAACAACCAGAAGGATCATTTTTAAGCAAAGTCAGATTTTGTCATGCTGCTTCTCACAACCTTCCAATGACTCCCCATCTCAGAGTAAAAGTCAGATTTCTTAAAATTGCTAAGACTAAGATTTCCTTGTCTTTTTCCTTTGACTCCAGAGGATTTTTTTCCTCCCTCTGAACTGTAGGCTTTGGATGGTTCCAGTTTTGTGAAGAGGTTTATTTCTAATCCCTGACCTATTACTGGTCCAAGGCCTTGTCTCTTGGATTTTCTTTTTTAATCATTAAGATTCAAATGTAGGCCATTGAAGACAGCAAATGTCCTGAAGATAGGTGTGGCTTCAAAACATGTTTACCTCTCTAGTTTCTGTTTTTTATTTCATTGTGTCCCCTGTGGATCTTCTTTACTTTCTTTTTTGCTTGGCTTACTTTTAGAAAGTGGTTTGTCATGTTTTATCCAACATTTTTTTGTGTGTTCTTCAGGAAATCTGATGCACCATTACATATCAAGTGTATCCACTGTCACAGTCATAATATACAACAGTTGCATTACACCCTTAAAATCCCTCATGCTATCTCTTTGTCGTCAAATCCTTCCTCCCTCCAACCTATGAAAACTGACCTATTTTCAGTCCTACAGTTTTGCCTTTTCCGGAATATTATACAAATGAGAATTGAAATTTATAGCCTTTGGGGTCTGGCTTTTTTCACTTAGTAAAATATATTTAAGATTTATCTATATTATTGCATAAATCAATAGTTTGTTTCTGTTTGTTGCTGAGTATTGTTCCATTGTATGGAAATACCAAAGTTAGTTGATTCACTCACCTTTTGAGGGACATCTGGGTTTCCATTTTTTTGGCGATTATGAATAAAGCTACTATAATTTTTGGTGTACAGATGTTTATCTGGATGTAAGTGTAAATACCTATGACTGCTGGATCATATGCTGCATATATGTTTATCTTTATAAGAAACAACCAAACTCTTTTTCATCATGGTTGTACTGTTTTGCATTTCCATTATGTAGTGTATTAGAATTTTGTATGTGTTCTTTTTCTTGATCTATATGTCCATCCAACCTACTCTTTTTAAAATAGAATACCAGGAACTTTATCACTCCAGACTCTTTCCCTTATATTGAATAATTGCTTTTTTTTCTCTCCAACATCCCCAACATTCTGTAAGATTACAGAAGCCTTTCGTTATGTCTTTGACCTGTAGCAGTGCCTGAGAAATGATAAAAGATATTCTTCTGGGATGAACAGATAGAATTGCCTTGGATAGAAGAGTAAATAAGAAGAGACATGAGAGGGCATAAAGAAACAAAACAGGGTGAAGTAAAAATAAGTAAACAAAAGCAACTTGGTATTTTAATTGGTAAGGATAGGGAGAACTAAAGAAGATAACCATGGTTAGTACCTAGGAAGTAGTATGCAAGAGACTAGGCAATTGGAGAGGCATATGATCACTTTTTGCATTTTTATCGTAGATTTAGTATGGATGTACTTTTGTTTGCATCTGTAGGGAGGTATTGGGGAAGACGCAGATCAGTGGTTTCCAGGCATCTGCCCCTAGGGTGAAGAGAGATCTACTGCAAAGGGATGGCACAAGAGTATCTAGGAATAATAGAACTGTTGTTGTTTATCATTACTGTGGTGGTGGATACATAACTAGAGCCCTCATAGTTCTGTTTCTTTTGTCTTTTTTCTCCTGATTTTTAGTTAAGTTGTCTTGTATCCTCATTCACCTGGTCAATTTTTATTGAGTGCTAGACACTGTAAAGAGAAATTATAAAAGCAATTTTAAGCCTTCATCTTCAGTGAAGATTTAGGTTTGCTTATGGCAAGCGATCTTGAATTACCTCAGTCCAGATATCTGAGTTTGAGATGATTCAAATATGATTCAGACTTCAGACGCTGCCCAGACTGGTCTACTGTTTCTCCCTATTCCTCATTGTAGCCCTCTGGGCTCCCAACCCAAAGTATGGAGAATTTATGTTGAGCCTTGTTCTCCAATTATTGTCACCCAAGACCCGTGAAATGGTCCAAAACACTGTTTAGTTTCTCCACATCTCACTTGCCTTTTCTAGAATTGTAAGACCTCCCCAAATGGAAAAGTAGCCCCAAATGTTGGGCTTATTTCTCTGAGTTTTCATATCTTTCAACTTTTAGCCCACCAACTCTTTATTCTTACATGAATTCTCTAATGCCTTTAGTCAGGTGCCATTTATATTTTGTCCAATTTGTATAATTGTTCTCGTCATTAGAAAGGTTCATTTAAATTACCTAGTCTTCTGTTACCAGAAATAAATGTTTAAGATTCAGGAACTGGTATTTAAATTGAGACCTTAGGATGAGAATTGGCTTATATAGAGTATCTCATTCAGAGCAGTCCAGAGACATAGGACAGGTTCTAGGTAGTTGTAAGTTGAAATAGGCTTTGATTTTCAGAGCTAAAAGAAATCTAATATGTTTGGCAAATAGTGAGCAAAGCTGAGAAGGCTCATGGGGAATCAGATACTTAGGTAGGAACCATGGAGAGCTTCCTCAAAGTCATAGAAGGCATTTGGATTTTATTTTAGAAGTTTAATTTGAAAGTTAAATAAGAAATTTTAGGCAAAGATAGCAAATCATAATCTGAATTTGAATCAGAATCTGTTAGGGGGAAGCATTAAAACTAGAGATTTCCAAGCTCTCTTTTCTGATTCACTAGATTCAGATTCAGTTAGTCTTGTGTGGTTATCTGGGAATCTTTAAGGTCCCTAGGTGATTTTGATCCCCACCAAAATTTGAGAACTACTGACCTAAAAGATTTTCTTAATCTCTTCCCTTATCTTCTTTTTTAAAAATTAATTAATTTATTTGTTTATTTGTTTTTGGCTGTGTTGGGTCTTTGTTGCTGCGCGAGGGCTTTCTCTAGTTGCAGCGAGTGGGGGCTACTCTTCGTTGCAGTGTGTAGGCTTCTCATTACAGTGGCTTCTCTTGTTGTGGAGCATGGGCTCTAGGCACGCGGGCTTCAGTAGTTTTGGCTTGCAGGCTCTAGAGCGCAGGCTGAGTAGTTGTGCATGGGCTTAGTTGCTCCGCAGCATGTGGGATCTTCCCAGACCAGGGATCGAACCTGTGTCCCCTGCATTGGCAGGTGGATTCTTAACCACTGCGCCACCAGGGAAGTCCCTTCCCTTATCTTCTAAGTATAGTTTTCATTATTCTCTGATCACTCGTGTGCCCTTTATACATATTAATATATGAAATCATTCTAAGCTAATGTTTTTTCAAACTCTGGGTAGCAACACATTACTGCAGCATGAAATCAGTTTAGTGGTTTTTGACTTTTTGTGTGAGAGAGAGAAGGTGGGGTGGAGAGAAAAAGATGACTAGAATAGTGTAGTGTAGAATAGACTAGAAAACAGAATAGGCATTGTTTTATGAAACTTTGCATGTATCAGGTTGTGATGTGAAAGGTAAGTAGTACACAATATTTGAAAAACTCTGAGGTAAGCCAGTTATTTCCTATGGATATTATTTCCATATATATTTTTTCACATATAGTCTTTTCTACTGTGGAAGGTCTTTTGAAATGACAAAAGAAATTTTTGATCTCTTATTTTTCAGACTTGCCTTCAAGGGGTGCAAACAAGGACTTAACTCCAAAAGAGGACACTTATGAAACAGAATTATCCCAATGGGAAATGAGTGCCAGGCTTGAAAACTGTGATCTTGAGGAGTCCAATTCCAGAGATTATTTGGAAGTCAAGGGCACATTGGAAAAGCAACAAGAAAATCAGGAGGAATATTTCAGTCAAGGGATGATCATATATGAAAAAATGTCTATTTTCAATCAGCATACTTATTCATCTCAACTTCCCAGGTGTCATTCTACTGAGAAACCCTATAAATGTAAGGAATGTGGGAAGGCTTTTAGACGAGCCTCACACCTAACTCAACATCAGAGTATTCATACTGGTGAAAAACCCTATGAATGTAAGCAATGTGGGAAGGCCTTTAGTCGTGATTCACAACTCAGTCTTCATCAGAGACTTCATACTGGTGAGAAACCCTATGCATGCAAGGAATGTGGGAAAGCCTTTACTCAGAGCTCACAACTTATTTTACATCATAGGATTCATACTGGTGAAAAACCATATAAATGTGAAGAATGTGGGAAAGCCTTTATTCGAAGCTCACAACTCACCCGACATCAAAAAGTCCATACTGGGGAGAAACCTTATGAATGTAAAGAATGTGGGAAGGCCTTTACTCAGAACTCACAACTTACTCTGCACCAGAGACTTCATACTGGTGAGAAACTCTATGAATGTAAAGAATGTAGAAAGGTCTTTACGCAGCTCTCACAACTTATTCTTCATAAGAGAATTCATACCGGTGAAAAACCCTATGAATGTAAGGAATGTGGCAAAGCTTTTATTTGTGGCTCACAGCTTTCTCAACATCAGAAAATTCATAATGGGGAAAAGCCATACGAATGTCAGGAATGTGGAAAGGCTTTTATTCGTGGCTCATTACTTATGCAACATCAGAGGATTCATACTGGTGAAAAACCCTATAAATGTGAAGAATGTGGGAAGGCCTTTATCCGTGGCTCACAACTTACTCAACACCAGAGAATTCATACCAATGAGAAGCCCTATGAATGTAAGGAATGTGGAAAGACCTTTAGTCATGGCTCACAACTTACTCAACATCAGAGAATTCATACTGGTGAGAAACCCTATCAGTGTAAGGAATGTGGAAAGGCCTTTAATCGTGGCTCCCTCCTTACTCGACATCAAAGGATTCATACTGGTGAAAAACCCTATGAGTGTAAAGAATGTGGAAAGACCTTTAGTCGTGGCTCAGAACTTACTCAACATGAGAGAATTCACACTGGTGAGAAACCCTATGAGTGTAAGGAATGTGGGAAGTCTTTTATTCGTGGCTCACAGCTTACTCAACATCAGAGAATTCATACTGGTGAGAAACCCTATGAATGTAAAGAATGCAGAATGGCCTTTACGCAGAGTTCACATCTTTCTCAACATCAGAGACTTCATACTGGTGAGAAACCCTACATATGTAATGAATGTGGGAAGGCCTTTGCTCGTGGCTTACTACTTATACAGCATCAGAGAATTCATACAGGTGAGAAACCATATCAGTGTAAGGAATGTGGGAAGGCCTTTATTCGTGGTTCACAACTTACTCAACATCAGCGAATTCACACTGGAGAAAAACCCTATGAATGCAAGGAATGTGGGAAGGCCTTTAGTCACGGTTCTCAACTTACTCTACATCAGAGAATCCATACTGGTGAGAAACCCTATGAATGCAAAGAGTGTAGAAAAGCCTTTACTCAGAGCTCACATCTTTCTCGACATCAGAGAGTTCATACTGGTGAGAAACCATATCAGTGTAAGGAATGTGGGAAGGCCTTTACTCGTGGTTCACAACTAACTCAACATCAAAGGGTTCATATCAGTGAGAAATCTTTTGAATATAAGGAATGTGAAATAGACTTCAGTCATGGCTCACAAGTTTATATATGAATTATCTGATGTTTGTGACTAATATAGAGAGCCTTCTCTGGTCATTAATTCATTATCATCAAAGAATTCTTAAAATGTGAATATTCAAACACATTTGCTTCATAAAGTTCAGCATCAGTGAATTTGTATGGGGGAAAGATGATAATGTAATCCATATAGAAAAACCTACTAAACTTTAGCAAATTATAATAGAGAATAATTCTGTTAATGTAAATATAGGAAGACTTTTAGCCATAGCATATGTCTTTTTCAACATTATCTTGACTCAGTTGATTTCCTTTGTGACATTTAACATGATAATTAACCACTGCTTTGGTTTAATCAATTATCAGATAGACCTAAGACTAATTCCTTATAAGATTCTTGGAAGTATTATGTAAGTTATTACATAATAAAGTTCTTAGGACAGTGCCTTCAACATAGCATATCACAGATATAAGCTATCATTATGACTCATGTTATTTTAGAGAATTTGCATGAGAGGAGGACATTTATTAGTATAATGAATGTTGAGAATCTTTCATTAACATTTAACCCTGATTTTCTGAGTGGGGGGCACTGTATGCTGTAATGAATATGAGAAGACTTTCATTCACATCTCATCCCATATGGTGTACGAGGAAATTCATAGTGTAAAAAAAAAACAACCTGTACATTTAATCAGTGGATTGTTGAAGAGGTGTGAAGTGAATTGTAACAAAGTCCAAAAGCTCATATTTTCTACCATCTCTGACCACAGTTCAAGAATGTTACTTAGAAAGGAAAAAATTGGATAGCCAAAATAAATCTTTATACTAGGAAATTTTTAAAAACTTGAATGCACAGCTTTTGAATTAAACTAAAAAACTGACATAGACTATTTTGCAATGAAAACTGATAAGAATCTGTGTCAGAGACTGCTATTTCCCTACCCAATATTCATTTTCCCTTCTTCAGTAATAGAATTCTTGGCTGAAAAGCTATCTCAGCCTCCCTTGCAGATCCACAAGATGTAAGTGGTGTTTGTATGAATAGGACATTTAAGAAATCCTTATTTCCTCTGTGTACTTTTTTGTTTCCCTGCCTACAATGTGGATATTTAATCTGCACCTCTGGCAATTTTATGGGGACTTTGAGAATGGTATCTGGGCATTAAGGATGTTGGAGCAGAAATACAGAACATGTCTACTCCTATGCTGATTTTATGAAACAACCATACAAATTCGGGTCTGCCTGCCTTCTGTATTTCTTTATATAAAATTAAACTTCTCATTTGTTGATGCTGTTGTCATTTTGTTATTGACATTAATAATTATTATGGATATAAAATTTTGCACCTAGAAGTGGAGTGCTGTAGGTAAAAGAAATCTCAAATACGGCATTAACTTAGGGCGATGGAGAATGAGGATCTGCTCGTTTCAGGCTAGGAAACTGAAATGAGCAGACTCCTTACCATCTTACAAGGAAGATCTTGTACCAATTAAGGCTGTAATGTTGGGGGAAATGGAAGGAGTGATTCAGAATGTGTGTGTTGGATGTTTCTTGCTGCTTTCAGTAATGTCCTGTGAAAGAGATGAATTTAGTGTAGAGTTAGCTACAGAGAGGCTGCTAGCAGAGATTGAAAGTGACATTGCTTTGTTAAGAGATGTTACGTCAGGCCTGCAGGTGCTCAATCCAGGTTGATGGTAAATTCACAATTTTGAAACTTGTGGGATACAAAACACCAAACTGATTCTCTGCCCCCACCTGAAGCCACTTATAGTGATTTAAAGTAGCAGTCTGAACAAAAAATGAGACCATTGCCCCAACCATGCAAAGGCAGTGAGCCTCCTAGCAAAGATGACTTTAAAATGCTTTCCCCACCCAAGCCTGTCATTTTAAATTAGTTATATTTATTAAGTATTTACTATATTCCAGCCACTATCATAGGTGTTCAGGATATACTGTATTAATGAGCAATTCTAGCAGGAGGAGATGGAATAATAATAAATTGTAGAATATGTTAGAACATAAATGGTATGGGGGGGGAAGGTCATTCAAAAGGAGTTGAGAGGAATATGATAATATTTGTTGCTGTATGAAATAAAATGATCAGAGTAGACCATGGAGAAGGAAAGATTTGAGTCAAGATTTGAAGGTATGAAGGGGTAAGTCTGCGGTTATCTAAGGGAAGAGCGTACCAGACAGAGGAAAAAGCTAGAGCAAAGGCTTCACAATGGGACTATGCTGGTGTATTTGAGGAATATCAGGGAAGCTATTGTAGAGGTCTGCGCAAGGAGATGATTGATAGAGGAGGTCAGATAACAGGGCCATATCTTGTAAGGCCTTGTAAGTCATTGTGAGCATTTTGGATTTTATTCAGAGGGAAATGGGCAGCCCTTGGAGAGTTTTGAGCAGAGGACATGATCTGACATGCTGCTATTGTGTTAAACAAACAAAAAAACTAAGTGGGTAGGAGGCTATGGCATTAATTCAGATGAAAGATGATGGTGGCTCAGAACAGGATGGTAACAGTGGTGAGAAGTGGTTGGATTACAGATATATGGTAAATGTGATGGAGCAGGCAAGATTTGCTTCGGGACTAGATGTCAGTTGTTGAGAGGAAGATAAAAGTCCAGGATGACATTAACTCAAAGGTTTTGGTTCCAAGCATCTGAAGTCCAGGGTGACATTAACTCAAAGGTTTTGGTTCCAAGCAACTGGAAAGATGTGTTCCCATCAGCTGAGATATGGAAAGCTGCAGTTCCATCAGTTTTGTGGGAGAAGACTGGGAGTTCAGTTTTGAACGTGTTTGAAATGTCTTTTAGACACAAAATGACAATGTTGAGTGGGCACTTGGTTGTTCTAGCTTGTACTATGGTAGAGATTATATTAATTTGGTAGTTATTGCCTATACTTATTTAAAATAAGGAAGCAGGCTAAGATTTTTAAGGACCTACATGTAAATGAGAGAAGAAGAATAGCAAAGACTGATCCACAGTGTGTTCCAACATTAAGAGTTCAAGGATAAAAGGACAGACCAGCAAAAGACGCTAAGGAAGACCATGAGATGGAAGGAAAACCGAGAGTGTGACATTACAGAAGCCAAATGAAAGTGAGTCAAAGGAAGGATGATCAATGGTATCAGATACCGTTGGCAGGTTACATAATTGTGCAAGGCTTGAGAATTGGCTACTGGATGTAGCAATATTGATGTTACTGTTGACCTTGAAAAGAGCAGAGTTATTTTTGGTGTCCTTGTTTTAGAGTGATTGAAGTGAAAGCCTGATAAGAGAATAGAAATTGGATACACTGTTTGGAGATGTTTTGCTGCAAAAGAAAGCAAAGAAATATGTTAATAATTAGTGTAGCAGTAGGAATAGGAGTGTTTTTGTTTGTTTTCAGGATGGGAGAAGTAATAGCAGTTCTGTATGCTGATTGGAATAATCCAGTAAGCGGGGGTTGGGGGGGCGGCAGCGAGTGGATGATTCAGGACAAAGAAGTGAGAATTACTGGAGCAATGACCTTATGTAGGTAGAGGGGATAAGATTAGTGGATGGAAGGATTAGGTTTTTAGGTGATACCATGGGAGGCTTATTCCCGGCAATAAAATGGCAGGATATGGGGTGCAGATGCTGGGAAGTGAGTAAATGACATAGAAGAAGTCTTGGGAAGTGTTCTGATTCCTTCAGTGCTTTCATGAAGTGGTAAGCAAGGTTAGCTGGAAGTATGGGAGATGAGAAGTTTGGGGTTTAAAAGAAAAGAGAGAGGAAATAGTCACTAAAATGAGATATTTAATGTACAGTATAATTAATTGCCTGGGAACTTTAAAAGGCTAGAAAACTGAAAGAGCAAGGGGGCCAGTAAGCAAAAGAAATCATCAGGCTTAAAACTGTATTTACCCAACGATCTTTGGCATTGTAATTAAACAATAGCAAGTAGTTTGAAAGCTTCCTGAGGGAAAGCTTTGAGGGAAATGTTCTGTTAATGAAACCCTATCCTAGCCTGCAAAAGCCTATGACTCAAATCCCCCAAACAGTCCCCAGGCTATGGTACAAATCCATCAGGAAATGACCCATTTATGTAAATTGTCCATATGAAACTACATATGTTATGAAAAAAAAAATATATATATATATATATAACTCGTAGTCTTTTTCCATTTGTTTTTTAAAAATATATAAACTATGTATATTTTTAATGTGCCTTGCTTTTTCATTTAACACGTTTTGGCAATCGTTCAAGTTTCTATTGCTGTGTAATGACTGCCCCAAACTTGGCTTAAAATACAACAATCATTTATTTAGCTCACACATCTACAAAAATTTGCACAGGGCTTGGCAGCAACAGTTCATCTCAAATGGGGTGGCTTGAAAGCTGCAAGTCATTTGATGGCTGAAGGCTAGAATCATCAAAAGACTCACTTGCTCACATGCCTGGCAGTTGATTCTGACTGTCAACTGAACTGCAGGATGGTCAGCCACAATACCTACACGTGATATCTCTATGTGGCTGCTTAACATGATGACGGGTTCCAAGAGTGTGTCCGAAAGAAGAAGATAGAAGTGCATGAAATTTTTATGATCTAGCCTCAGAAATCACATAACATCATTGTGTCATACTCCTTTGGATGAGGCAGTTACAACTCAATGAAAGAAGTGTCACAAAATAAGAAGAGCTAGTAGAATAGGATATGTTGTGGCCATTATTTGGAAAATACAATATGCCATAAAGATGTTTCCAGGGGACTTCCCTGGTGGCGCAGTGGTTAAGACTCCAAGCTCCCAATGCAGGGGGCCTGGATTCGATCCCTGGTCAGGGAACTAGATGCAACATGCATGCTGCAACCAAGAGTTCGCATGCCACAACTAAGGAGCTGGCAAGCCGCAACTAAGGAGCCCACCTGCCACAACTAAGGAGCCCACCAGCCGCAGCTAAGGAGCAGGTGAGCCACAACTAAGGAGCCCACCTGCCAACTAAGACCCAGCGCAACCAAATAAATAAATAAAAAGATGCTTCCATACCTAGCCTTGGAAGTCACATAATTTCACTTCTGCCATTCTCTATTGCTTTAAGCAGCTACACCTTTTTAAAATTTTCTGAAGCACTTATTTTTTATTATTGAAATATAGTTGACATACAATAAATATGTTGTTTCAGGTGTACTACATAGTGATTTGGCATTTGCATACATTATGAAATGATCACCATGATAAATCTAGTAATGTCCTTCCCCATACAAAGTTATTACAATATTATTGACCATATTCTTTATGTTGTGTATTGCATCTCCATGGCTTATTTATTTTATAACTGGAGATTTGTACCTCTTTATCCCCTTCACCTATCCCCCTGCCCCAAACACCCGTTCTCCCCTCTGGCAACCACCCATTTGTTCTCTGTATCTACGAGTGTTTTCATTTTGTTTGTTTTTTAGACTCTACATATAAGTAAGATCATATGGTATTTGTCTTCGACTTATTTCACTGAGCATAATACCCTTTAGATCCATTCATGTTATGAAAAATGGCAAGATTTCATTTTTTATGACTAATATTCCATAGAATATATATACCACATATTCTTTATCCATTCATCTATCGATGGACACTTAGGTTGCTTCCATATCTTAGCTTGTAAATAATGCTGCAATGAACAATTGGGAGCATATATCTTTTTGAATTAGTGGTTTTGTTTTCTTTGGGTAAATACCCAGAAGTGAAATTGCTGGATCATATGGCAGTTCTATTTTTAACTTTTGGAGGACCTTCCATACTGTTTTCCATATTAGCTGCATTAATTTACAGTCCCACCAACAATGCACAAGGGTCCCCTTTTCTCCACATTCTTGCCAACATTTGCTATTTGTTGTCTTTTTGATGATAGCTATTCTGACAGGTGTGGGGTGGTATCTCATTGCAGTTTTGATTTGCATTTCCCTGATGATTAGTGATGTTGAGCATCTTGTCATATGTCTATTGGCCATCTGTATGTCTTCTTTGGAAAAATGTCTATTCAGGTCCTCTGCCCATTTTTTAATTAGGTCGTTTGTTTTTTTGATGTTGAGTTGTATGTGTTCTTTGTATATTTTGGGTATTTACCCCTTATTGGATATATTATTTGCAAATATTTTCTCACATTCAGTAGGCTGCCCTTTTGTTTTGTTGATAGTTTCCTTCACTGTGCAAAAGCTTTTTAATTTGATGTGGTCCCATTTGTTTTATTTTGGCTTTTGTTCCCTTGCATGAAGAGACAGATCAGAAAAAATATTACTAAGATCAATGTCAAGGATCATACTAGGCAGGTATATCTTGATGGGAGAGTGTCATATTTTAAGAAAGCATATAAGATGGGATATATTTCATTAGGCATTCTCGGAAAATATATTTTGTCCCTGAGAGCTTCTCAGATATGAAGAGTTCCTTTGTTCTTATGGTGGCATATTATTCTTATAGCTATATATTATTCTTTTGTTGATGTACCATAATTCTGACAGAATTCCAAAATTCTCATTTTCCTCCTGGGCACCTGGCTACCAAGCTCGATAACAAATTTCCCATTCTCCCCTACCAGTTATGGTCCTGTGACTCAGTGAAACATTATCAGAAGTGATATGCAATTTCCGTCTCATTTGCTCAAAGATTAATTTCTATAAGAGCATAGAAATAAATCCTAATGCATCATTAATTCCAGTTAAGGTAAATATTTAATGTGGCTATTAAAGGATATATTTTACTTCCAGTTCTAGATCAAGATGGAGTATAAAGAAATATCAGACTGTGGTAGAAGAGTAACTGCAAGATGTAAAAGAACTCTGAAGAGTACCCAGAGGCCGAGCGAGAATATCAAAGAAAAGATAAATTTTGAAGGTGGGCCCCATCTCTAACTCTGGGGTTCAGTTCAAGTTTCACAGAAGGTGTGGTTTCAGCCCACTGGATGGTGGAGAATTTTGGTGGGTTTCCAGGGCCAGAGCTGATCTATAGTCATCGAACAAACAGGAAACAAACCTTTGGGACACAACTGAATTGCAACTGGTATAGTTGAGGTGCTGGTACAAGGTTTGGAGAACACGGTGTCTGCATTGAAAGGGCCATGGGAAACTGCCAGGGCATAAGTGACCCACAACTTGTGTGTGGGCACCTAGGGAGAGTCAGAAGCTGCTGTGGCCCAAGGACTACAGTTCACATTATCTGCATCAGGAAGTTAGTCTGTTGGCCTTGGCTGGGCTGCAGAATTCCAAGAGACTATATGCTCTCTAGGTACATGGCTGGGGCAGAACAGCACTGAATGTTCTCACATACCCGCACTACTAAACAATCATAAAGGAGCAAGAAAAAGCAAAACACTGCACACCAGGTCCAGTAAGAGAAGCCTATTGAAAAGCTCAACATCATGCTCACTCTAAAGGAGAAAATGCTTAAAAGCCAGTCCATTATAGTACAGCAGGTACTGAAAGTTAAATTTGGAGCTGTGAGGCAATAAATTGATAACTGGTACAAGGGTGGATGAATATCTTCAAAATGCAAATTCCTTTCAGTCAGAAAAACTCAAATAAGTGAATTGAAAAGTGTAGAAATCCATATGCATTTTACAGAAAAGAAAACCTAAATTATCAATAAACATAAGAAAAATTGTTCCTCCTCATTAGTAATCAGGGATGTGAACCAGAACTACACAGACACCTGCTCACAAATGTCTATTGGCAAAAATAAAGTTGGCAAGTATCAAGAGTTGGTGAGGATTTGGAGAAATGGTAATTTCATCTGCTGGTGAGAGTGAAAATCATAACTACTTTGGAAACATAGGCAATACCTATTAGCTTTAAAGATGCATATGCCCAATGACTTAATATATAGACATATTAAGCATATAGATATAGAATAGATATATCCCCTATAGAAAACTTAACACAGATATACCAGAATGTAAATACAAATATGGTCCTAGTGACATTGTTCATTTTACTTTTATTTCAGTCTTAGAACTATATAATTAAATGTTTATAGAACATTCCACCCACTAACAGCAGAATATACATTCCTTTAAGGACTCATAGAGCATTCACCAAGATAGATTGTATGCTGGGTCATAAAACAAACATCAACAGATTTAAAAGAATTGAAATCATATAGATATGTTCTCTGACCATAATGGAATCAAACTAGAATCAATAAAAACAGAAAACAATAAGAAAACACCAAACACTTGGAAATTAATCCACACACTTAAATAATTCATGGGTCAAAGAGGAAGTTTCAAGGGAAATAAAAAATGTATTGAAACGTAAAATTGAAAGTCCACAAATATTCATATCAGCTTTGTTTGAAATAGCCAAAAACTGAAAACAATTCAGATGTCCTTTAGCGTGACTGGTTAAAAAAAACATGGTACATCCACACCATGGAATAATAATCAGCAATTAAAACTTTAAAACAAAGAATGAACTATTGACACACACAGCAACTTGGATGAACCTCCAGGGAATTATGCTGATTGGAAAGAAAAAATCTCAATAGGTAACATAATATATGATTCCATTTATATAACATACTTGAAATGCTAAAATTATATGATGTAGAAAAGATTAGTGGGTGCCAGGGATTAAGGATAGGGGAATGAAAGAACAGGAGGGATGTGGGTGGTTATAAAAGGACAATGCAATGGATTCTTGTGATGAACTGTTCTATATTTTGACAAAGTTGGTGGATACACAAACCTACATGTGATAAAATTGTATAGAACTAAACACACAGAGACATGTAGATACACACACAAATGAGTACAAGTAAAACTGGGAAAATCTAAATAAGATCATCAGATTATATCCTGGTTGTGATATTGCCTTATAATTTTGCAAGATGTTATTTTGAGGAAAATTGGGTAAACCATTGGATAGGTATAATATGTAATAATATATAATAAGTACATTAAATGCTGACTTTCAGTCATTTTACTGACGTTTTCCCAGTAAACTTTTTTAATATAAATTTATTTATTTATTATTTATTTTTGGCTGCATTGGGTCTTTGTTGCTGCGCGGGCTTTCTCTAGTTGCGGCGAGCGGGAGCTACTCTTTGTTGTGGTGCACAGGCATCTCATTGCAGTGGCTTCTCTTGTTGCGGAGCTCGGGCTCTAGGCGCAGGGGCTTCAGTAGTTGTGGCTCATGCGCTCTAGAGCACAGGCTCAGTAGTTGTGGCGCACTGGCTTAGTTGCTCCACGGCATGTGGTATCTTCCCCGACGAGGGCTCCAACCCATGTCCTCTGCATTGGCAGGCGGATGCTTAACCACTGCGCCACCAGGGAAGCCCTCCCAGTAAACTTCTGATTGGATGAAGCTTGCCCTCTAATAGATTCCTCCAGAAGGACTATGGGAATGCATACATATTGAAAACTGTTTTTCTATGGCCTTGTACTGGAAGGAAAACTTGGCTGGATACAAAATCCTTGGTCCACACTACCTCTTGAGTTTTTAAAAAATGCTGTCCCATCTTTGCATTTCTTTTGAGTTTTCGAGAAGTGTAATGTCACTACCCTCTCCTCCCAAATGGAGAAACTAATAAAAACCTATGATTATGCTAGAATTTTGAGAATATTTGCCTTACATTTCTAACTAGTTTCATTATTTTATTTTATGTATCTATTTATTTTTGGTCTCACCGCGAGGCATGCAGGATCTTAGTTCCCCGACCAGGGATCAAACCCAGGCCTCCTGCAGTGGAAGCATGGAGTCCTAACCACTGGACCGCCAGGGAATTGCCTAGTTTCACTATTTTATATTTTTACATTTTACACTCTTCTGGCCTCACCAATTAAACTATGATATGCTTTAGAACTAATTCATATCTTTTATCTCTTTCCATACTGCTGGTCATAATATCTGGTACCAAAAAAAAAATGTAGCCAATATTGTTTTACTCAATCCAAGTAAATACGTTTTTAAAAAAATACAAGTTGGGACTTCCCCGGTGGTCCAGTGGGTAAGACTCTGCGCTCCCAGTTCAGGGGGCCTGGGTTCGATCCCTGGTCAGGGAACTAGATTCCACATGCCAGCTACAACTAAGAAATCTGCAACCCTGCGTGCTGCAACTAAGACCTGGCGCAGCCAAAATAAATAAATAAATATTTTTTTAAAAAAGATCTCCCATTTAAAAAAAAAATGACATGTTAATGGTGTGTGGAGAGATATTTCCTAAAACTTTGCTAATTCTTTGAAATTTTAAAATATATGTATCTCTAGAATTAAAGAAATAAAAAGGCAATTTCCATTGGTAAATAAGAATTTATAGTGAAAACGTATTTAAGAATGTATTTGATGGGAACTCCCTGGCAGTCCAGTGGTTAGGACTCAGTGCTTTCACTGACGTGGGTCTGGGTTCGATCCCTGGTCGGGGAACTAAGATCCCACCAGCCACGCGGCACAGCCAAAAGAAAAAGAAAAAGAAAAAAAAGAATGTATTTGATGAAATAAAATTTATATTTTAAGGCAGGAGAAGAAATTTTAAACAAAAAATTCTCTCTCTCTCTGTCCATTTGGGCCGCCTTCCCCCCTCCGTAACGTGTGGTGTGCATCTGCTTTACACTTTAACCAGACCTCCTCAAAAATGGGAATCCTTGCTCAACTGTAAAGATAATTTTTTTCCCCTTACTTCTGATGCTAGCAATGTAACTTCTTAAAGCAATAGCATTCTTTCCCAACTCTGTAGGGGGTCATAGTGACTTGCTGCTCACTCTGTATGTGCTTACCTGGACTATGTATCCTTGGTGAACTTTATGTAAAATATCACTATGTCGTTTTGATGTATGATCTTTTGTCTCAGAAACGTATATGAGTGTGCCTTTGAATTCTAACAGGCAGAACAGTTCTCAGAGCTTTCTGAGAGTCTGTCTCCCAGGTTATAATCCTCAGTTTGGCTCAAATAAAATTCTCTTTCTTTTTCTTAACTTGATTGTTAATTGAATTTTCAATGACATATTGAATCATTTAATCAATATACTGTCCTCTTTGTGTTTTGTAATCATTTTTTATTTAAAGTCTATTTTGTCTGACAATAATGTAGCCATCCCAGCTCTCTTTTGGTTACTATTTTCATGGAGAATCTTTATCCATCCTTTTACTTTCTGTCTCTTTATGTCTTTGTATCTAAAGTGAGTCATTTATAGACAGCATGTAAATTGGTGGATCCATTCCACCAATCTCTGCCATTTAATTGGAGAGTTTAATTCATTTGCATTTAAAGTAATTAATAATAAGGAAGGACTTCTGCTATTTACCTATTTGTTTTCTGTATCTTATGTATTTTTTTGTTCCTGAATTCCTCCATTTCTTTTGTACATAGTTGATTTTTTTTGTATTTAGTTAAATTTTTAGTAGTATATGACTGATTCTCTTTTTTCCTTTTCTGTATATTTTTAGTTACTTTCTTAGTGTTGGCCTTGGGGATTACAATTAACATCTTAAATTTTATAACATAGTTTGAATAATACCAACTTAGCCTCACTAGTATACAGTCTGCTCCTGTACATCTCTTTTCCCCCTCTTCATATTATTGTCACAGGTCATACCTTTATACATTGTGTATCCATTAACATAAATTTATTCTTTTTTATGCTTTGCTTTTAAGTCATAGAGAAAAAAGAGGAGTTCCAACCAAGTACAATAATACTGGTTTTTATATTTTCCTATGTATTTATGGCTTCAAGTTACTATCTACTGTCCTTTCATTTTAGACTAAAGCATTTCTTATAAGGAAGGTCTTGAGAGTTTAGCTAAACTATTTCATAACATTGCTGCCTTGGCATCCATTTTGTGGTCAAGTGACCTGCAGGGGCCTTGAATTAACACTAGCTCCCCCACCAAGCACATGCCATAAGTAACTACCCACAGAGTCACAAGTAAATGTAAGTTCCTGATAGGAACCCCCCCAACGGCCTTTGTAATAAACAGACTCCCCTGCCTCCTAGGGCCTTCCCCTTTGATAAGACCTCCACAAAGCTTACTGAAACCCCATTCTTTTTGGTTTGAATCAACTAATCTGGCCTTAGCATGGGAACCCCAAAACACTCTACCCACAGACCCTAATAAAGGCATGTGCCCTACATCCTGCTGTGCTCTCTGCCTGCACCCTTGACCTCCCTGCATGGCCCCTTGAGGCGTGCTGTGTACCTCCTCCAGGACCTGTGAGTAATAAACTTCTCTATTTCAATTCCTTTGTGACCTTTTTTTCAACTGCAGTTCACCATCCAACACCCTGGGGCTCTTAAGTAGCCCAAATGTTAATTTAACGAAGTCACAACAGAAGGTCTACTAGTAAACTCCTTCAGTTTTTATCTGGGAATATCTTAATTTCTTCTTCATTCTTTTTAAAAATATTTATTTATTTATTTCGCTGCTCTGGGTCTTAGCTGTGGCACGCAGGATCATCGTTGCAGCGTGTGGCTCTTAGTTGCAGCATGCGGTATGTAGTTCCTTGACCAGAGATCGAACCCGGGCCCCCTGCATTGGGAGCACAGAGTCTTAGCCACTGGACTACCAGGGAAGTCCCCTCTTCTTCATTCTTGAAAGATAATTTTGCTAGCTATAGAACAACTGTCAACATTTTGTTTTTGTTTTTCTCTTTCAGGATGTTAACTATACCATCTCACTGTCTTTCACGGTTTCTGATAAGAAATGAGCCGTTAATCTTATTGAAGCTCCCTGGTATGTGACAAATTGATTACTTCTTGCTGCTTTCAATGTTCTGTCTTTTCTTTGCTTTTCAATAATTTAAATATTACATGTCTCAGTGTGGACCCCTTTGAGCTTATCCTGCTTGCAGCTTATTGAGAGTCTTGGATGTATATATTTCATTTCTTCATCATGTTTGGGGAGATTTTGGCAGTCATTTCTTCAAATATTTTTCCTGTTCTTTTCTCTCTCCTTCTGGGCTCCTATTACACATATATTGGTATGCTTTATGTCGTCACACAGTTCTCGCAGGCTTTCTTCATTTTTCTTCACTCTTTTTTCTTTGTGCTCTTCAGACTAGATCATTTTAATTGCCTTATCTTCAAGTTCACTAAGTTTCCTGCCTCCCTCAGATCTGCCATTGAACTCCTCTAGTGAATTTTTCATTTCAGTTATTGTACTTTTCAGTTCCAGAATTTCTTTTTAGGTCCTTTTTATAATTTATATCTTTTGACTGACATTCATTTTGTTCATATATTTTAAAAATTTCCTTTAGTTTTTTTTGTCCATGGTTTTCTTTAGCTCATTGAGTATATTTGAGATAGTTGGCTTAATGTATTTGACTAGTAAATCCAATGTCTGGGTTTCCTCAGTGATAGTTCCTGTCAAATTCTTTTTTAACATATGAATGGGACATACTTTTCCATTGTCTTTATATGCCTTGTAATTTTTTGTTGAGATGTGGACATTTTGAATAAAATAACATTGTAACTGTGGAAATCAGATTCTCCTCCTCCTCAGGGATTGCTGATTTTTTTGTTGAGGACTGGAGCCATCCATTTGTTTAGTGACTTCTCCAAACCCTTTTTGGAAAGTGTGTATTCCATGTTGTGTATGGTCGCTAGAGTTTCTGTCCCATTATCTCTGAGGTCAGACAGAGATATTGATTAAAGATTCAATCTATCAAGTAAATATAACAATTATAAACATATATGCACTGTCTTAGTCAGCCTGGGGTGCCATAACAAAATTCCATAAGTTGGGTGACTTAAGAAACAGAAATTAATTTTCTTATAGTTCTGGGGGCAGAAATTCGGAGATCAGGGTGTCAGTATGGTCACTTCTTTGTCCAAGCACAGAAAAATAGAGTGACCAACCTCTCTGGTGTCTCTTCTTATAAAAGCACTAATTCCATCATGAGGTATCCAGCATCATGACCTCATGTGACCCTAATTACCTCCCAAAGGCCCCATCTCCAAATACTACCACATTAGAGGTTAGGACTTCAACATATGAATTTAGGGGTCACACAAACATTCTGTTCATAATATGCTCCTACAAACAGAGCTGCAAATTATATGAAGCAAAAAATGACATGATTGAAGGTAGAAATTTTTACACAATAGTAGTTGGAGACTTCAATACTCCATTTTCAGTAATGAACAAAACAATGAGACAGAAGATCAGTAAGGAAATAGAGAACTTGAACAACACTTTATACCAACAGACATATACAGTACATACCCAATAACAGCAGAAAACTCATTTTTTCTCAAGTGCATATGGAACATTCTCCAGGATAGATATATAGTAAGCCACAAAACAAGTCTTAGTAAAATTTAAAAGACTGAAAATGTACCAGGTATATTTACCAATCACAATGGAATGAAACTAGAAATAACAGTAGCAGTAGGCAAGTGGGAAATCCACAAAAAATGTGGAAATTAAACACACTCTTAACCAACGTATCAGAGAAGAAATCACAAGGGAAATCAGAAAATATATTGAGACGAATTGAAATAAAAACACAAGATACAAAAACTTATGGGATACATCCAAATCAGAGGGGAAGTTATAGCTATAAATATTTACATTAAAAAAAGAAGAAAAACTCAAATCAATAACCTAATTTTAGGGACTTCTATGGTGACACAGTAGTTAGGAATCTGCCTGCCAATGCAGGGGACACGGGTTCGAGCCCTGGTCTGGGAAGATCCCACATGCTGCGGAGCAACTAAGCCCATGCGCCACAACTACTGAGCCTGTGCTCTAGAGCCTGTGAGCCACAACTACTGAGTCCGTGTGCCACAACTACTGAAGCCCGCGTGCCGAGAGCCTGTGCTTCACAACAAGAGAAGCCACTGCAATGAGAGGCCACCACAATAAGAAGCCCGTGCACTGCAACAGAGTAGCCCCCGCTCGCCGCAGAGAGCCCGTGTGCAGCAACAAAGACCCAACTGCAGCCAAAAATAAATAAATAAATAAAACAATAACCTAACTTTACACCATGTGAAACTAGAAAAAGAACAAGCTAAACCCAAAGCTATCAGAAGAATACAAATACTAAATATTAGAGCAGAGATAAACTAAATAGAGAATTCTATGTAAAAATAATCAACAAACCCAGAAGTTGGTTCTTTGAAAATAACAGCAAAATTGATAAACCTTTGTCTATGAGTATAAAGAGAGAGACAGAAGAATTAGATCACTAAATCACTTTCAGAAGTGAAAGTAGGGATGTTACTATCTATTTTACATAAATAAAATGGATTATAAGAGAATAATACAAACAGTTGTTGGCCAACCAAAGTGATAACTTTGATGAAATGGGCAAACTCCTAGAAATACACAAATACAAAAAGCAGCTCAAGAAGAAATAGAAGATCTTAACAGACTTATCACAAAAAAGGAAATTAAATCAATAATCACAAACCTCCCAACAAAGATAAGCTCAGGACCAGGTGGCTTCACTAGTGAATTCTAGAATAATGAACACCAACACTTCTTAAAGTCTTCCCAAAAATTGAAAATTGAATTTAAGGGAAAACTTCCAAACTCATCCTATGAGGCCAACAATAGCTTGATATCAAAGCCAAAACCAAAAAATAAAACCAAAAAAAACTCCTAAAAGCCAGTATCCCTTATGAATATAGATGCAAATATCCTCAACACAATACTAGCAATAATATGCTAGTTATACACTGTGGCCAAGTGGAATTTATCCCAGTCCTGTGAGGGTGTTTCAATATATGAAAACCAATGTAATGTGCTACATTAATAGAATGAAGAGGAAAATCTGAATAATCATATAAATTGATGCAGAAATATGTCTGAGTTAAAACTATAAATCTCTTAGAACAAAAAACATAGGTGTAAATCTTTGTGACCTTAGATTAATGGTTTCTTTGATATGATACCAAAAGTATAGCAATAGTAGAAAAAATAGACAAATTGGAATTCTTCAAAATTAAAAACTGTTTTGCTTCAAAGGGTGCCACCAAAAAAGTAAAAAGACACCTACAAAATGGGAGAATATGTTTATAAATAACATATCTGATAAGTAACTTGTCTGAGTCCTTTTGCTATAAGGAATTCCATAGCTGAGTGGCTTTTACACAACAGAAATGTATTTCTCACAGTTCTTGAGGCTGGAAAGTACAATATCAAGGTGCTGGCAGATTCCGTGCCTGGTGAGGGTCCACTTTCTGGTTCTTAGATGGATGTCTTTTCACTGTGTCCTCACATAGCAGAAGGGGCAAGTGAGCTCTCTGGGCTCTTTTATAAGGGCACTAATCCCATTTGTGAGGGCTCTGCCCTCATGACATAATCATCTTCCAAAGGCCCCACCTCCAAATACCATTACATTTGTCATTAGGGTTTGACATGTGAATTTTGGTTGGGTGGGGGACACACCAACATTCAGACCATACCAGAATTTGTATTTAGAATATATGAAGCACTCTTACAGTTCAACAATAAAAAGAACCCCACTGTTATGGACTGAGTGTGTCCCCCACCCCACCAGATGCATGTGTTGAAATCCTAACCCACAACTGGAAGGTGCAGCATTTGGGAGGTAATTAGGTCATGAGGGTGTAGTTCTCATGAATGGCATTAGTGCTGTCAAAAAAAAGAAACAAAGAGATGAGTTTTCTCTTGGCTATGTGAAGATATAATGAGAAGGTGGCCATCTGCAAACCAGGAAGACTGTCCGTACCAGACATCAGATCTGCCAGTGCCTTAATCTTTGACTTCTAGCTTCCAGAGCTATGAGAAATAAATGTTTGTTGTTTAAGTCACCCAATTTATGGTATTCTGTTACAGCATCCTGAACTAAGACACCAATTTAAAAATTTGAAAAGGATTTGAATAGACATTTCTCCAAAGATATACAAATGGCAAATAAACATGAAAGGATGCTCAACATCATTAAGGAAAGGCAAATCAAAACCATAGGTAATAAGTACCACTTCACACACACCGGGATGATTATAATCTAAATGATGAACAATAATAAGTGTTGGTTTAGATGTGGGGAAATTGGAACCCTCATACATTGGCATTGAGAATGATGTGGTAACTGGAAAACATTTTGGTAGTTCCTCAAAAAGTCAGATGTAGAATTACCATATGATCTATGGGACTTCCCTGGCAGTCCAGTGGTTAAGACTCCATGCTTCCACTGCAGGGGGCACTGGTTTGATCCCTGGTCGAGGAACTAAGATCCTGCATGCCACTTGGCGTGGCCAAAAATGAATAAATAAATTAATTAATTAATTTAAAAAAAAGAATTACCATATGGTCTAGGAATTCCACTCCTAGTTATATATCCAAAAGAAATAAAAATATATGTCCACACAAAACTTGTACACAATGTTCAGAGCAGCAATATTCATAATAGTCAAAATGTGGAAACAATCCAAACGTCCACCCACTGATGAATGGATAAATAAAATGTGGCATAACCATAAAGTGGAATATTTGGGGCAATAAAAGGGAATGAAGTTCTTACCATATGATTCAGTAATTGGGTTCCTTGGTATTTACCCAAAGGATTTGAAAACTTATGTACACACAAAAACCTGCACATAGATGTTTAGAGCAGCTTTATTCATAACTGCCAAAACTTGGAAGCAACAAAGATGTCTTTTGGCGGGTGAATGAATAAACAAACTGTGGTACGTCCTGCCA
This sequence comes from Eubalaena glacialis, assembly GCF_028564815.1. Taxonomy (NCBI): domain Eukaryota; kingdom Metazoa; phylum Chordata; class Mammalia; order Artiodactyla; family Balaenidae; genus Eubalaena; species Eubalaena glacialis. Next base: position 54,774,782 of record NC_083733.1, on the reverse strand, counting down.
ATGGAATACTATTCAGCACTAAGAAGAAATTAGTTATCAAGTTATGCAAAGACATGAAAGAAATTTAAATTCATATTACTAAGTGAAAGCAGTCAGTCTGAAAAGGCTACATACAGTATATCAACTACATAACATTCTGGAAAAGGCAAAACGAAGGACACAACAAAAAATTTATTGTTGCCAGTGGTTAGTGGGCAGGGATAAATAAATGGAACACAGGGAATTTCGGGGCAGTGAAACTACTCTGTATATTATAATGGTGGATTTGTGTCATCATAACGTTATCCAAACACATACAATAAACAATACCAAGAGTAAACTCTAATGTAAACTCTGGACTTTGGGTGATAATATGCCAATGTAGGTTCATCACCTGTAACAAATGTACCACTCTAGTGGGGAATGTTGATAATGGGGGAAGCTAAGCATGTGTGGGGTTGGGGGTCATATGAAAAAATCTCTGTACCTTTCACTCAATTTTGATGCGAACCTAAAACTTCTCTAAAACATAAAGTCTATTTTTTTAAAAGGAGAATGAAGTACTGATACATGCTACAACATGGATTTTGAAAACATTATGCTAATGGAAAGAAGTCAGTCATAAAACACAACATATTTTATAATTCCACTTATGTCCAGGATAGTCAAATTCATAGAAGCAGAAAGTAGATTAGCAGTTGCCAGGGCCTGGAGTGGTTAGGGGGAAATAGCGAGTGATTGTTAATCATATTGATGATAAAATGTAGTACACACAAATGGTAACTCTGTGAGGTGATGGATATGTTAATTAGCTTGATTGTGGTAATCATTTCACAGTGTATAAATATACGAAAACAATATGTTGTACACCTTAAATATATATAATTTTAATTTGTCAATCCTACCTCAATAAAGCTGGGGGAAAAAAGGAATGATGGGGGAAAAAATGTAGTAAGTAGGCTATAAAACTCTCAGTGTAAAAATATAGTCATTCTCAAAACTCTGATGCCTGGAAGGATAGTCACCAAATTGTTAACAGTGATTGCATCTGGAAGGCAATTGTATACGAGCTTCTTTCTGAAGAAAATGGTGACTATGGATTGGATGAATGGTGAATATGGCATGCCTGAGGTATAGTGAAGGAATAACTGACAAAAGCAAACATTACTGAAATGTTTTTTTAATTATGAAATAGTTTAAACATATAGAAAGATACAGAGAATAAAAACCCACAACCAGCTTTATCAATTTAGAATAACTGGCCAGTTATTTTTTAAAGAAATTAATGATTAAAAGATACCTCCCTTTGCATCCTTTCCTCAATCTCATTTTTCTCCCTCCCCAGAGGTCATCACAATTTGATGATTATTTCCATAAATGTTATTACACTATTTCAATATGGTATTTAGCCATGAAAAATACAGTGTTGATTTGCATGTTTTCAAACTTTATATAAATAAGTGGAACCATATCATACAAAATACCCTCTAGTTCGATTTCAATATTGTTTCTGAGATGTATCCATATTGATAAAAGTACCTCTAGTTCATTAATTTCAATTCTAACTTACTTAAACGCTAATGATTGTTTTGCTTACCCTAAACTTTTCATTTTCACAAACAACACTGAAGTGGGTCTTCATGTACATCTCCCTGAACACATAAGGAGAGGCTCTGTAGAGGTTTAAGTGTGGAATTGCTGGGTCAAAGAGTATCCACATCTTCAACTTTACTAGATATTGATAAATTATTTTTAAAAAACTATTTTCAACTGCACTGTATGAATATTCCTATTGCTCTACATCTTCCCAGTAATAGGTACTGTGATGCTTTTGTTAATGTGATGATTTTGAAATAGTTCATTGTGGTTTTATTTTTTTCCCTTACTGCCGTGATGTACATTGTCAATTATTTTACTACTCCCAAATCCATCCTTCCTCTACTGGTATAAACCATCTTTATCATATGCAAAGTTTCTACAAATAGATTAGATTCGATAATTTTGTTTCTTTAGAATTCACACTTCATAGATGAATTTCAAAACAAAGCTGTGACATTAAAGGGCAAAAAGGCCCATTGAGGAATTTTGGTTGGAACTGCAGTGAAGTTGTAAATTAGGAGTAACTGATAACTTTGTTATTTTGAGTCTCTTCAGCCTAGGCTATATAATACCCTTCAATTTATTTTATTGTTCTTCAGTTTTCTGGGCCTAGAAAATCTATTGTTTTAACTCCATGAGAACATGGTCTTTGTATTGATCATCTTATCTCCTCATGTCTAAATCAGTGTGTGGCAAACAGCAGTTACTCAAAATTCACTGAATGAATGAAAGTATATATATGCATGTGTGTATATATATAAATGTCGTCAAACTACATTTGACTGTAGTTTTCTTCCCTCAGTCCCCTTTTGGTTTCAATTTTATAATCACTTGATAAAATTTTATAAACTTTATACTTTTTCTATGGTATGAAACAGTTTAAATGCTTTTGAAATCACCTAGATTCACCCATACAATTACCTGGGACTGATGTCTTTTTATTCTACAGTATAAATTTCTGTTTATTGGGTTTTTGGAATTAATTGCAATACTCTCTGTTCTTTTCTTGATCTAAATATAAGTTCTGTATTTTTCTCAGTGAATCTTCATTTTCTTTAATTAGTTTATCCAATTTTTTCTTTAGAAACCTCCTAAAACTGGTTGTGTTATAGTTCTACTACTTTTGTCTGTATCAATTACTCACCTAGAGTACAAACACTCCCACATATATTCTAAAGTTTTTAGGTTTCCCCAATTCTGACCTGCTGCTTCCCATGGATGTTCTGCTTTGTCCACTAACGAATCTTGTTTTAGCTGTAAGGATTAAATGAGTTAATATATGTTGAGTATGTAGAATAGTGCCTGGTGCATAGTAGGCACTCAATGCATGTTAGCTATTATTATTAAATTGAATATCTGCTATATTTGATGCACTATGTTAAGTACTTCGCATGCAAATTTCTTACTTAATATGCACCAATCTACAATAGACACTATTTCATTTAATACTCACATTTCTACAATACAGTATCCTTTATTATCCCTATTTTAAGAATTAAAGAAAACCCTGAGGTTTAGATAAGTCAAGCAAGTTACTCAAAATCACACAATGCTACAGTAGTGGTAGAGCTATGATTTTCCAGAATCTAAGCTCTTAGTCCTGGGAAGTGCCTACTGCCCAGAGAGACTGGAATAAAATAAGGCTGAAAGGTTTCTAAGAACCAGATAATGAAACTCCTCATAGACAGTTTTAAAGACTGTGAATGCTAGCTTAAGAACAACAGCAAGCCAAAAAAACTTAACTGGAGGCAGTGATGTGTGTATTCTTACACTTGAAAAAGATCAGTTTGGGTGCATGGTGGGAAATGAATTTAAGGGGACCAAAAGTTGATACAGGAAAACCTGTTAGAAAGCTATAGAGTGATCCAGGTGAGATGAATCTTAGACTAGGATGACAACATTAGAGATGGAGAAAAGAGTATAAATTCCAGAAGTATTTTTGAGATAGTCTACAGGACTTGGTGATTGACTGGATTGGGTGGTGACAGTGACTCCCCAAGATGGATTCTCTGATGATGAGCAAGGTGTGCATGCTGCCTGAAGGTTTTCTTGCATTCCTTACATTCATAGGGTCTCTCTCCAGTATGGATTCTCTGATGTTGGGCAAGGGATCCACAGTAACTAAAAGCCTTTCCACAAACATTACATTCGTAAGGCTTCTCTCCAGTATGAACTCTCTGATGTTGAGTAAGGGATGAATCATTGCTAAAAGCCTTCCCACATTTAATACATTCATAGGGTTTCTCTCCAGTATGAACTCTCTGATGTTGAGCAAGGTAGGCAATCTGGCTAAATGCTTTCCTACATTGCTGACACTTATAAGGTTTTTCTCCAGTATGAATTCTCTGATGTTGAGCAAGGTGTGAATTCTGGCTGAAAGCCTTCCCACATTCCTTACATTCATAGGGTCTCTCTCCAGTATGTATTCTCTGATGTACAGTAAGGTATGCACGAAGGCTAAATGCTTTCCCACAGACATTACATTCATAAGGTTTCTCACCAGTATGAACTCTCTGGTGTTGAGCAATAGATGATCTATTGCTAAATGCTTTCCCACATTCAATACATTCATAGGGTTTCTCTCCAGTATGAACTCTCTGATGTTGAGCAAGGTAAGCAAACTGGCTGAAGGCTTTCCTACACACTTTGCATTCATAAGGTTTTTCTCCAGTATGAACTCTCAGATGTTGAACTAGGTGTGCATTCTGACTGAAGGCTTTCCTACATTCCTTACATTCATAGGGTTTCTCTCCAGTATGAATCCTCTGATGTTGAACAAGATTTGATCTCTGGCTGAAGGCTTTCCCACATTCTATACATTTATAGGGTTTCTCTCCGGTATGAATTCTTTGATGAAGAGTAAGGGATGAGCTCTGACTGAAGACTTTCCCACAGTCATTACATTTCAAAAGTTTCTTCTCTGTATAGATACTCTTGGGCTTAATAGCCATTAATTTTTTTTTAAAGCTTTTATGTGTGTTATGTTTATGTACTTTCTCCTCTTTGGGGATTATCTGTTGTGTATGAAGTAGTGTGCTGGGATGGAAACTTCCCCAAGTTTTGTTATATTCTTGTCCTCTTTCATCAACAGGGGCTTCTTCATGAGTGATTGTCTTTTCCTTGAAACATGCCTTCTGATTCACTGGTTGCCTCTCAAAGTGGCCCTCACATTTCCATTCTTCTTTCAAACTGGAGTACTCAAGGCCACAGCTTGTAAGTGTTTCTATTACTTTCTGAGATGATCGCACTTCATAAATGTCCTGCTTTGGGGTTAACTCTTCAGTCTCACACACAGATTCCCAGTCTGAAAAATAATAAGAAAAAAAATGTCTACTCTATTATGTACCAGAAGGTACATTTATGAAAGTAGTTCTGAAGTGTGTAAGAACAGAAACTGAAAATAGGTCATAGAGAAACTTGAGGAGGAATGAATAGAATTATAAGAAAATCAATAAGATAAATCTCAGGTCAAGAAGGACTTATGTAGGTGATTGGACTCAGTTATAATTTTATGCATGTATGAATAATACAGGAACTGAAATAATCTCCATTTTTATAGTTACTTCTTTCAAGAACATTCATTGAACCTTGTACCAGGTACTGTTCTATATGCTTTCATATTGGAGTAAACGAAGATCCTTACCTTCATGGATCTTATGTTCTTGGGGGAGACAGAAAATAAATGCTAAATAAGTAAATTTTATTGTATGTTAGAAGGTACTAAGTGCTATAGAAAAAGAAAAGCAGGGTAAGAGAGCTCAGGAGTGTTGGTGAAGTCAAAGGTAGGAATCATTAATAAGTTAACATTAAAGCAGGACTTCCCTGGTGGCACAGTGGTTAAGAATCCGCCTGCCAATGCAGGGGACACGGGTTTGATCCCTGGTCCAGGAAGATCCCACATGCCATGGAGCAACTAAGCCTGTGCGTCACAACTACTGAGCCCACATGCCACAACTACTGAAGCCTGTGCGCCTAGAGCCCGTGCTCCACAACAAGAGAAGCCACTGCAATGAGCAGCCCACGCACTGCAACAAAGAGTAGCCCCAACTCGCCACAACTAGAGAAAGCCTGCATGCAGCAATGAAGACCCAACTCAGCCAAAAACAAACAAACAAAAAATTAAAGCAAAGATTTGAAGGAAGTGAAAAAGTTAGTTACTTAGATATTTAAAGAAAGAACATTCTGGGCAGAAGAAACAGCCTAAAAGTAGAAGCATGTTTGGTTTGTTTGAGGAATAGCAAGAAGGCCAGTGTGGCTGGAGAGGACTGAGTAGTAGGAGATGAAGTCAGGGGGTAAAGGATAATCAGATTATTAAAGCTTTATAGGCCACCTAAGAAATTTGGTTTTACTCTGAGTGAGATAGAGAGCCACTGAAGTGGTATGAGTACAGAAGTGATATCTAGTTATGATTTAATGAAAATACTGGAAGGTGGAGAGCAAGGGGAGAAGGAAGGGGACCTACTATTGTAGCAATCAGTGTGAGAAATGATAATGATTCAGACCAGAGAGATATCAGTGGAGGTACACAGAGGTGGTCAGATTCTAGGTATATTTTATAGGAAAAGCCAGGAGGATATACTGACAGATTGGATATAGAATGTAACAGAAAGAGATGAGACAAGCATGTCTTCAAAGTTCATGGTCTGAACAATGGAAGGATGGAATAGCCATCAACATTGATGGGAAAGGCTATGGGTACAGCAAGCTTAGGTAGTGAGGTATAGAAGATCCAGAGTTCAGATTTAAACATCATAAACTTAATATGTCTTTTAGACTTTGAAATGGAAATGTTGAGAAGGCAGATGGACACATGAGACTAAGTTAAAGGTAGAGGTCTACAATAAGGGGTTGATATCCAAAATATATAAATAGCTCATACAACTCAATGTCAAAAAAACAAACAACTCGATTAAAAAATGTGCAGAATAACTTCTTTTCCAAAGAAGACATACAGATGGCCAACAGGCACATGAAAAGATGTTCAACATCACTAACCATCAGAGAAATGCAAATCAAAACCACAGTGAGATATCACCTCACACCTGTCAGAATGGCTGTCATCAAAAAGACCACAAATAACAAACGTTGGTGAGGATGTGGAAAAAAGTGAACCCTCCTACACCACTGGTGGGAATGTAAATTGGTGCAGCCACTGTGGAAAACAGTACAGAGGTTCCTCAGAAAACTAAAACCAGAAGTACCATATGATCCAGCAATACCACTCCTGGGTATGTATCCAAAGAAAATGAAAACACTAATAAAAAAGATATATGCACCCCAATGTTCAGAGCAGCATTATTTACAGTAGCCAAGATATGGAAGCAACCCAAGTATCCATCAACAGATGAATGGATAAAGATGTGGTATATATATACTAATACAACAGAATACTACTCAGTCATAAAAAAGAATGAAATTTTGCCATTTGCAACAACATGGATGGACCTGGAGGGTATTATGCTTAGTGACAAGTCAGACAGAGAAAGACAAATACTGTATGTTATCACTTATATGAGGAATCTAAAAAATAAAACAAACAAATGAATATAACAAAACAGAAACAGACTCACAGATACAGAGAACAAACTAGTAGTTACCAGTGAGGAGAGGGAAGCAGGGAGAGGCAAGATAGGGGTAGAGGATTTAGAGGTACAAACTACTATGTATAAAATAAATAAGCTACAAGGATATATTGTACAGCACAGGGAATAGAGCCAATATTTTATAATTATATAAATGGAGTATAATCTATAAAATTAAAAAAATTTTTTTATGTATTTAGTTTTGGCTGCATTGGGTCTTTGTTGCTGCACGCGGGCTTTCTCTAGTTGTGGTGAGTGGGGGCTACTCTTCGTTGCAGCATGTGGGCTTCTCATTGTGGTGGCTTCTCTTGTTGCAGAACACGGGCTCTAGGAGCGTGGGCTTCAGTAGTTGTGGCACGCGGGCTCAGGAGTTGTGGCTCGCGGGCTCTAGAGCGCAGGCTCAGTAGTAGTGGCGCACGGGTTTAGTTGCTCTGTAGCATGTGGGATCTTCCTGGACCAGGGCTCAAACCCGTGTTCCCTGCATTGGCAGGAGGATTCTTAACCACTGCGCCACCAGGGAAGCTCCTCTATAAAATTTTTTAATCACTATGCTGTACACCTGAAACTAATATAATACTGTAAATCAACTATAATTCAGAAAAAAAAAAAGATAGACATCTGGACTAGAGATTTTTAAATTGGGAGTTGCCAGCATATAGATGGTATTTAAAGAGACTAAATTACTAAGAGAATGAGTGTAGATAGAAGAGAAAGGAGTGAGGAGTGAACTCTGGAGCACTCCAACATTAAGATATTCAGGAAAAGAGAAGAAACCCAAAGAGATTAAGAAGGACAAATGTAAGCAAGAAAAAATCAGGGCTGATAACATTAATACCACATGATATTAAAGGTTATAATAAAAATCAACTTGTTCAATGATTTATACTGAAAAAGTATAAAATATACTTTCACAATAATATACACAATTTGGAATATATTATTAAGAAATGTCACAAAGGGGATTCCCTGGCAGTCCAGTGGTTAAAGACTCCATGCTTTAACTGCCAAGGGCACAGGTTCAATCCCTGGTCAGGGAACTAAGATTCCCCAAGCCATGTGGTGTGGCCCCCCCCCAAAAAAAGACAGCTAGTAATAGTAACCATTAATAAAAATTATCTTTCTTTATATACAAAGTATACATTGGGGCTTGCTAAACACCACATATGAATAATTAGATAAATAAAAGAATAGAATATAGAATAGAATATAAAAGCTATGTGGGAAATTACTGTACTATTTATACTTCTTTTTTTCAAATAAGAATATTATTTTGCAATTTTAGAATCAATTTTAAAAAGCAATAGAAGAAAGCATAAAGAAAATAATTATTCTCAGAAGATATCTTTAACATTGATAACAACAACAACGAAGAGGGAAAAAACCCTAGAAATAAACTTTATAAGAAAAGAACAAAAGCTTTACAATTCTAATGATGGACCACCCCAAAAAATTTGAATAAAGGGAGAAGATGCACACTTTGCTTTTGTATATGAGGAACCAACAATGTAAAGCCACAAAGTCTGACTAAATTTACCTATTATGTCCATTCAATTACAGTCAGAGCCTATTGTGATTTCTTAAAAGAACTGTGCAATAAAGAATTCGGCAGGCCTTTGTCCCTATTTCCCAGGAGGTAACCTCTAAGCCATCTAAACTCCTGGAAGGAGTGTCTTTGTTATTCATGGTGAGCCCCTTGGACTACACCTGATAGTTAATACTAATAAGGTGACTCATGATGAGCCCCTAGATAGTTTTTGCTAACGAGATAGATGACTCAGGTTGGAGGCTAACCATGCTGGAAAGACGAACCATATGATTAAAGGGTTGGAGCTTTGAGCCACCATGAGATCAGTCTGACTTTTGGGAAAGGAAGGAAGGCTGGAGATTGAGTCATGCTGGGTAATGATTCACTCAATCATGCCTACATAGTGAAACAAAACAAAACAAACTCTGGACACTGAAGCTTGTGAGAGCTTCCCTGGTTGGTAATATTCTTTTGAATATTGAGATGCCTGGTGGGCCCTTAGGACAACAGAAACTTCACATTTGCAACTCTCCCCGCCCTCACCCTTGGTGTCTCTCCTTTTGGCTAGTTCTGATTTGTAGTCTTTGTTACAGTAAAGCTGTAATCATAATATAGCTCTTGCCCTGAGTTCTGTGAGTCATTCTAGTGAATTATTAAACCTGAGGGTGACTGTAGGCACTCCCAAACATGTAGCCAGTGGGTCAGAAATGAGGGTGGCCCTGAGGATCCCCTAACTTGCAGCTGGTGTTTGAAATAAGTACAATCTTGTGCAATGCTGTCCTCTCAGATTTTGCAGTTTGGCAAACTCACTGCAAGAATTTTTTTTTTTTTTTAGGGAATTCCCTGGCAGTCCAGTGGTTAGGACTCAGCACTTTCACTGCGTTGGGACCGGGTTCAATCCCTGGTTGGGGAACTAAGGTCCCACAAGCTGTGTGGCATGGCCAAAAAAACAAAAACAAAAACACCATGAATAAAAAAAAAAATTTTTTTTTAAATCCTAACATTCATCAAGAAAATAAACATGAATCCAGGATAGACTATATGTTAGCCGTAAAACAAGTCTTAATAAATTTCAAAAGATTGAAATCAAATTAACTATCTTTTTTAATCATAATGGAATGAAACTAGAAATCAATAGCAAAATAAAAATTGGAAAATCCACACATATGTGGAAATTAAACAACACACACTTAAACAACCAATGGGTCAAAGAAGAAATCACAGAAGAGTTTAAAAATATCTTAAGACAAATGAAAATAAAAATATGACATACCAAAATTTATGGGATGCATCAGAAGCAGTGCTAAGAGGGAAATTTATAGCTGTGAAGGTTTACATCACAAAAGAAGAAAGATCTCAAATCAACAATATTAACAAACTAGAAAAAGAGCAAACTAAGCCAAATCTAGAAGAAAGAAGAAGATAATAAAGATTCAAGCAGAGATAAACCAGATAGAGAATTTAAAAAGCAATAGAAAGAATCAACTAAACCAAGAGTTGTTTTTTCAATAAGATCAATAAAATTGATGAACCTTTAATAAGACTGACTAAGAAAAAAGAGCAATTCAACTAAAGTCAGAAATGACTCTAGCCAGAGCAATTAGGCAAGAAAAACAAATAAAAAACCTCCAAATTAGAAAGGAAGAAATAAAATAGTTTGTTTGTAGACAACATGATCTTACATGTAGAAATCCTAAACACTCCACAAAAGAAAAACAAACACCTGTTATAACTAATAAACAAATTCCGCACAGTAGCAGAATACAAAGTCAACACACACAAATCAGTTGCATTTCTATACACTAACAATGAACAATCTGAAAAGAAAATTAAGAAAACAACTCCATTTACAATAGCATCAAAAAAGAATAAAATATTTAGGAATTAATCAAGAATGTGAAAGACTTCTACAATGAAAATTACAAAACATTACTGAAAGAAATTAAAGATATAAATAAATGGAGACATCCTGTGTTCATGGATTAGAAGTTAATACTGTTAAGATGTCCAAACTACGCAAAACTATCTAGAGATTCAATGCAATACCTATCAAAATCCCAATGCTTTTTCCAGAAACAGAAAAATTGATCCAAAAATTCATATGTAATCTCAATGGACCCTGAATAGTCAAAAGAATCTTGAAAAGGAAGAAGAAAGTTGGAGGTCTCACACTTCCTGGTTTCAAAACTTATTACAAAGATACAGTACTCAAAACAGTGTGGTGTGACATAAAGATAGATATATATACCTATGGAATAGAAAACAGAGAGCTCAGAAATAAACCCTCACATACATGGTCAAATGATTTTTCACAAGCATGCCAAGACCATTCCATGGAGAAAGGACAGGCTTTTCAATAAATGGTGCTGGAAAAATTAAATATCCACATGCAAAACAAAGAAGTTGTTACACCATATACAAAAATTAACCCCAAATGGATCAAAGACTTAAACCTAAAACTTAAAACTAAAATAATCTTAGAAGGAAACATAGGGAAAAATCTTCATGACATTATATTCGGCCATGATTTCTTGGTTATGATACCAAAAGCACAGGCAAGAAAAAAATAGACAAATTGGAGTTCATGAAAATTAAAGACTTCTGTGCATCAAAGGACATAATCAACAGAGTGAAAAGGCAACCCACGGTCGGAATGGGAGAAAATATTTACAAATCATGTATCTGAAAAGGGGTTAATATCCAGAGTACATAAAGAACTCCTAAAACTCAACAAGAACACAATTAGATTATCAGACTGGACAAAAAAATGTTTACCTATATACTGTTCACAAAAAAAACACATAGAAAGTAAGAGAGTAAAGGGGTGGGACAAACTAAACTAAGGAAATATTAACAAATGAAGGCTAATATAGTTATATTAATATTAAGCTAAATAGTTAAGGGAAGACTCATCACTAGATTCAAAGAGTAACAATAATATAAGAATTTACCAGAAAGATAATCATTCTGGGATTACCAGAAAGATAATCCCCCAAACATATCACCTTATAAAATACTTTCAAAATAATGCTCAAAGAGATTTTTAAAAAAAATCAATACACAGAAGAATTGACCAGCACAATTAATGAGCTTAATCCAATGAACATATATCAAATGCTGTACTCCACAAGCAGCAAACAGACACTCTCCAGAACACACAGTATATTTACCAAAATTAACCCCTAAGATGTAAAAGAGGTTTCAAAGTATTTCAAAGAATGCATGTTAACTAGACCATATCCTCCAATCACAATGTAGTTAAACCAAACAAAAAACTTCAATTTGCAACTTAAAGCTTCCAAATAATTCACAGTCAAGAAAAAAATCAATGGAAATTAGAAAATGCTAAGATATACAATGATAACAAAAATACTATATATCAAAACATGTGAACTATATTCCTAATATAGTCTTAAATGCTTATAATAGAAAAGAGAAAGCCTCAAAAACACTGAATTATCTAAGTTTAAAAGCCAGCAAAAGAGAGGGAGAGAGAAAATAGCATAAAAAATTTAGGAGAAATAAAATAGTAGAGGAGAAGTACATGAAAACATTTTAAAGATAAATTAGAGAGGATCAGTGAAGTAAAAAATGTCTGAAAACATTAATAAGTTGAAAGATTTGTTTCTCCCTTTTTAGAAGGAAAAAGAGGTCATAATTACATATACTACCAACTTCAGATAAGAGAAAATAATGAATAACTTTATTTAATAAATTTGAAAACTTAGATGAGAATTATAAATTTTTAGAAAAAATACCATAACTCCATGACTATAGGAGGAATAAAAACCACAAAATCTTATAATACAAATTGAATTATTAGTTTAAATTCTTTTCACACACAAAAAATCCCAGGCCAAGATGAACAAAGTTCTACCAAACATTCAAAAGACAAATTTTTAAAATTTTACCCAAATTCTTCTAAGGAAGAAAAAGAGGAATACTCACCAACAGAGTTTATGAAACTTGGACAACCCTGATTCCAAAATCTGACAAGAAGAGTACATGAAGGGAAAAACTGAAGGCCAACCTCACTGACAAACAAAGATGCAAAAAAACTAAATAAAATATTGGCAAATAGCAGCTAGCAATGAATGGAAAAGATCAAGATGGGTTTGTCTCAGGAATACAAGATTGGTTCAACATTAAAAATGTCATATGTAATTCACTACATAAACAGATGAAAAAGTAAAAATCATCTAATCATCTACAGTTACAGAAAGACATTAAAACTCAAAAGCTTTATACAATCAAAACTCTAGCAAACAGTAGTGAAAGGGTATCTACCAGAAACATTTAAATATCAGACTTATTAATTACAAAATATTAAAGCACTTTCATTGAGACCAGAAGTTGATAAAAATGCCTGCTATCACTACTTTGGTTCATACCACATTGGTGATCTAAGACAGGGTAACAGAAAAAAGAAATTAAGGGTATAAGAATTTAAAATGAAGGAACTGCCATTATTCACAGACATGCCCGCCCACAGAAAAAGCCAAGGAAATCTAAAAATTACTAGTATTAATGGGAGAGCTTGGCAATGTTGCTGGATATAAGGTCAAAGTACAAAAGTTAACTTTATTTCTATGTATGAGCAACAAATTGAAAACACAGACAACATTTAACACAGGAACAAAACTAAAATGCCTAGGAATTAATCTAATAGAAGATGTGCATGGCCTTTATGGAGAAAATTATAAAACACATTTGAAGGAAATTTAAAGACCTAAGTAAATGGAGAGATAAACTATGTTCACAAATTAAAAAAAATTCCAAAATTGATATATAGAATAAAATTTGAACCAAAAGCCAATAGCTTTTTGTTGTTTTCTAGTGGAAATTGACCTAAACTTTAGTTATATGGCCAAAGGGCAAACAAGAAATTCTGAAGAACATAAACAAGGTATAGGGACTTACCCTAACAGATATTGAAGTATTACATTAAAATATTTAAGATAGTGTGGTACTGGCGTAAGAAAACAGAGGTCAATGGAATGGAACAGAGCTCAAAATCAGACCCATAAGTATACTATAACCTGATATATTAAGAGGTAACATTCAGAACAGTAAGCAAAGAGAGCTCATTTCTTCAGTAAATGTCTGGGACGTTTGGTTTTAGAAATTAAATACTTACTTCAATCTCAAAAATCAATTTCAATTGGATTATGGCCCTAAATGTAAAAGGAAAATCTTTAGAAGACAATTTGAGAACACCCATATGACTTCAGAATATAGAAAGGTTTCTTAAAACAAAATATCAAACTCAAAAACATAAGCTACACGAATCAAAACCACGAGATATCATCTCATACATTTCACAATGGCTATCATTAAAAAGACCACAAATAATAAATGTGAAGAAAAGGGAACCCTCTTGCACTGTTGGTGGGAATGTAAATTGGTGCAGCCACTATGGAAAACAGTACAGAGGTTCCTCAGAAAACTAAAAACAGAACTACCATATGATCCAGCAATTCCACTCCTGGGTACATATCCGAAGACAACAAAAACACTAATTCAAAAAGATTCATGCACCCCAATGTTCATAGCAGCATTATTTACAATAGCCAAGATATGGAAGCAATCTAAGTGTCCATTAACAGACGAATGGATAAAGATGTGATATATATACCTACATATATATGTATGTATGTGAATATATATAATGGAATACTACTCAGTCACAAAAAAAGAATGAAATTTTGCCATTTGCAACAACATGGATGGACCTGGAGGATATTAGGCTTAGTGATAAGTCAGACAGAGAAAGACAAATACTGTATGTTATCACTTATATGTGGAATCTAAAAAATAAAACAAACAAATGAACATAACAAAACAGAAACAGACTCACAGATACAGAGAATGAACTAGTGGTTACCAGTACAAAGAAGGTATGGGGGAGGGGCAGGATAATGGTAGGGGGTTAAGAGGTACAAACTACTATGTATAAAATAAGTAAGTGGGAATTCCCTGGTGGCCCAGTGGCTAAGACTTGGTGCTTTCACTGCAGTGGGCCTGGGTTCGATCCCTGGTCAGGGAACTAAGATCCCACAAGCCGCATGGCACAGCAAAAAATAAATAAATAAATAAGCAACAAGGATATATTGTATAGCACAGGGAATATAGCCAATATTTTATAATAACTTTAAATAGAGTATAGTCTATAAAAATATCAAATCACTATGTTGTACACCTGAAACTAATGGTATTGTAAATCAACTATACTTCATAAAAAATATATATATTCCCAAAACTGAACAAAGGACTTGAGCAGGCACTTCACAGAAGAGGAAATCAAAATGGCCATTTATATATATAAAAAGATGCCAAATTTTTTTAGTAATCAAGGAAATTCAGATGACAAGTATAAGGAGATAATATTTCATACCCGTCAAATTTGCAAAAAATTTAAAAATTTGTCAATTCTGAATGTGGAGCAATGAATACTCTTACACACAGCTGTTAGAAATGTAAATTAGTACAAGTAATCTGGAAAGTAAAATAGCATTATGCAGTAAATTCCTGGCTATATTCTCTACATGAACTCCAGCATATGCACACCATCAGTCATGTATAATAAGGTTCATAGCAGTAACATTTATAATAACATAAAACTGAAACAACTCAAATGCCCTTCAATGGATAAATTGTGATTTTTCACAGTGGAATACATTACATTTCAACAGGAAAAAAAAAATTCAATGAAAAATAGTTACTAAAATCAACATGGATGAATCTCAGGAATATAATTTTGAGTTGAAAAAAGTCAGAATTATCTGTACACTATATTTCCAATATATTTCCATGTATAAAAAATTGAAAATATGCAAATATAAGTATTTTGTTTAGGGCTGTATGGCACCAACAATAAAGAAAAGTCAAGAAATGATAAGCAAAATTGTAGGATAATGGTTACCCTAGTGAGTGGTAGAGATGGTCTAAGAGTAGAGAGTGATATATCACTAGGCAGGGGCCCTTGAGGACCTAAAATGGCATTGACAATCTTTTATATTCTAAGTTAAGAAGCAGGTACATTTTTTGTTATATTATTACCTAAAGTACATATTTAGTCTAATATATTTATGTGTGTATGATTTATTTAATAATAATAATTAATAAATAAAACTTAGCCACGTATTCTTTGATACTACAGTTCCATATCAAAATTTTTCCTTAGAAAACTGAACATGAACATAAAAGATTGGGGAGAGGTAGTGGAAGGGGTGGGAATGAGTTGGGGAGTAGTGTTGACAGAGATGTTTACAATGACCCTAATTTTCTTCTGAACTTTAAGTCCTTCATTTTACCTTAATGCTTCCTATGCCTATCTGAAAATCCTTCCTACACCACAAAGCTAACCTCTTAATCTCTTCTCCCTCAAATGTTTTCTAGCTTCTGACCTTTTTTTTTTGGCCTCACCACACCGCATGCAGGATCTTAGTTCCCGGACCAGGGATCGAACCCACGCCCTCTGCAGTGGAAGCGAGGAGTCTTAACCACTGGACCATCAGGGAAGTCCCTGACCTGTGTTTTTGTTAAAGACCATCTTCCCAACTAAGCAGACTCCTCTCTCACCTCTCTCTGAGCTTCCTTCATGTCAGCTTTCTTTTCATGTGTGCCATTTTCAGTCATATTTTATCTCTGCTACAAGCCTATCAACTATTTGATTATTTACATAAATGTATAATACCCTAGCATCTTGCAAGTACTCTGTTTAAAGTACAAATTCAATAAATGTTGATTAAAGGAATGAATGAACTGACCATTAAGAGAAAAATGAGGCATTTAGAGATAAACTACTACTATTATAATACTAGCAGCTAACAGCTTTTGAGCTCATAATATGAGATAGGAACTGTTGAAAGCACCTTAAAAATATTATCCCATTTTACAGATGACAAAACAAAGGCACAGAGAAGTTAAGTAACTTGCCCAAAGTTCCAATGCATGTAAGTGTCAGGATTTGAACTTGTTACTTCAGTTACAGCTGTTTGTAGTTCATCAAAAGTTCAAAAGTTCATCAGATTAGGAAACGATTTTTTTAAAGACTGGAAGAGGTTTATGAGACTGGGAAGGAAGGGGACTCAGAGAATAAATAAGAGGGGGCAAAATGTGAAAGGAGAGACAGTTTAGAATATCAACTTTGGGAGAACACACTAAAAGGACTCAAGTTTCTACTAAGACCTAGGACATTTGAGAGGAACATGCCAACAACAAAGAAGAGTGAAGAGGTGTGATACCTTTGAGTCAAGCTGGGCTGTCACCTGCAAAGGTTTTTGCCTGCCTATTCCTCTTCACTCACCTGAGCACAAGTCTTTTGTCAGCTCTCTCTTTACCATCCAGGGCTCCTTCCCTTGTTCCAACAATAATATCACACTTGGTTTAGAAAAGCAAAGTCCTGCATATAAGAAACAGAATTTGGTCATGCTGTAGATATCCCAGAACTCACATCCAATTCTTCGATCATCAGGGAAGAGGGAGCTTGCAGTAAGCCAGAGAAAACTGTGATAAGGACATGTATTCAAAGGACAGGGAAGCTGAAGCTTCCAACACAGATTAATAATAGACCTGTTCACTGCCAACTCCACAAATATTAACCCGTTACTTTGGCACAGGCAGCAGACTTTCAGCCAAGCACTACAGATGCTATCCAAAAATTCACAACAATGGTGGTAGCAAAGTGCCCCTTATGAGTATAAGCTCAATTTTACAAGAAGATATTCTTACCCAGTGATACCAAGATCCTGTAGTTCTCCAACATCACATTACTGTACAGATGCCTCTGAGAAGAATTCAGACAATCCCACTCCTCTTGGGAGAAGTCTACAGCCACATCTCTGAAGGTCACCAACTCCTGAAATGAAATAAATAAATGAAGTGAAACAACCTCATCGCTTCCCATACTCACCTCATTCATTCTGCCCCAGGCGCACAGGGCTCTCCCATATATTACATCCTCAAATATGTCAAGAATGTTCCCCCTCAGGGCTTTTGTACTTCTCAGATCGTTCTGTATATAAAAAAAGCAATGCTCTTACCCCAGTTCCCTATTCCCCTAACCCCTCCTTATTTTTCTCCATGGTACTTAATTATTTTGTTATTTATTGTCTGCTCCTCACCTCCATTAAAATGTAAAGTCCATGAGGGCAGAGTATGTTTTTGTTTTGGTCACTGCTATATCCCAGTTATAGAACAGTATCTGGCACACATGAGGCATTCAGATATTTGCTGAATAAACTGAATTAATGAATGAATGGTTTGCAAAGTTCAAGAAGCTATAAGAGGATCAAAAATGAGACCATAAAGTGCTTGCTGTATCTCTGAAAATTGTTCTAGAACAAGCAAAACAAATTATCAATTCCATTAAAATTCAAATACTTTTATAGAGAGTACTTAAAATTTTGTGTAAAGAAATGAGTGTTCCACTCATAATACTGTTTTTGCTTATAGGGGCTGAGCAAAGTTCTTAAAAACTTGGAGCTATGCTATGATTCAGCTGGATTCCAGGTTTCTATAATGTGACCACCTGATGAAAACTAACATACATTATGTGTTGTGGGGATGGATACACACACACACATACACACTCATAAATTTTTTTCTTTTTTTACAAAATTAGAAGAGGTGAATCTGTCAAAGCAAGATTTTTAATTGGGCATTTGATACAATTTTGTCATAGTTTAAAAAACTGTCTCTACAAAATAAAAATTCTTAAAGTGTTTTTTCAACACACAGTAACTTTTTTTCTTATTTAATTATATGAAGTAGTTTGTGAATTTCTCCCTCTCTGCCCTAGCAATAACATCCTTCATATACTGCAGAAACGCTCCTGTTAAAAGTTTGGTTCATGTGGTATACATGCTTCCAAAAATGTTTTCCTTAGCTTACATAAATATGTATAATAAATGTATAAATTTTTTATATACAACATACACATTTTTTCACTGATTCTTTAAGTTAATTTATACAGTCAATGAAAATAATTACAATGTCAACATAAGGAGCTTAAACTCTAACCTTAAAATATTTGACCTCTAACAAAGAACCTCTTAAAATATTTGAACTCTAACCAAATACTTGGTTTCAAAATCCATTCATAATTATAATCAAACCAGTCTAAAGAAAGTCAACAGTTCCCTTAACCTTTTTGCCTTACAGAAACATGATTCCCAGCGGAGAAGACAACTTTCCCTGAAGCCCTGTCATGTGGTGACTGTCTTATTTCTCACATCCCTTGTACTGCAGCACGTGGAGGTGAGGTAGGTGACCTCTTTGCTCCTTACACTTGTTTCCATACCATTTCCCCACCCTCTTTCCTAAAATATACCTAGTTTTCAACCTCATGAAATCAGGCTATGTCACTATCACTTCTTGTTTCCATTATCTACCAATTCCTGGTAGATACAAATTCTCTGGCATTACTTGAACACTTCAGCATCTGGCTCACTGTTACTGTCTCCAATGCTACTCCCATTAAACATAAGCTTTGGTCATTTCAATATCCATATAAATAACCCTCCCAACAGCCTGGCCTCTCAGTTCTCTGACCCCATCTTCTCCAATAAGCCTGTCTTCCACACTTCTACAGTCGCTCACTTCATGATCATGCCCTAGACCTTAAGACCTCACTTCCACCTCCTATATTCCAGTTTTTTCCCTCTGGTACCCCAATTAGGATAATTCTTCGACCCCATTAGAACCTACAAATTATTGATCTCACCACATTTTCACTGTTCTTCACCCCCACATACCCTCACTTCCTAGAACAACCATTTGTTATAATCACCCCCATGCATATACCCTCAACTGCCCGGCCCCCTCTCACTTAACTATACTCACTTGGTTAAACCACAGCCATCACTCAGCATACTCTGTTTCTGTACCCTGCACAGCTGAACTTTGCTAGAGAAACCATGCTAATTGGTCTCACTTTAAATTCATGATCACTAACTTCCAGGGGGCCAAAATGATACATTGCTACCTACCTACATGATACATTTCTCTAGTCCATTCATTTCCCCCACCCTCTTAAATGACCATTTGATACTTTCTTCTCTCTCTTCAATCTTCAATACCTCCTTCCCCATCCTTACTCTCAGCTAAGGATCTTGCTTTGTCTCACTGAAAAAACAAAAGCCATTTTAAGAGAATTTCCACAAATTCCCACAACATCTACACATCTACTTGCATCTGGCCCATAAACTCTAACTTGATCCTATTACTATAAATGAACAGCCCACTTTCCTAGCAAAGGCCAAACCCCTCCACTTGTATCCCAGACCTCAGCTGCTCTCAGCTACGCAAGCACAGTGTTCCAGCAATTCCCTCCTCTCTCCTCTTCATCTTCAATTTCCCTTTCTATTGAATCTTTAACATCAGCCCACAGACATATACCCATCTTTAAAAAACCTTGTTGACTACAGTTTCTCCTTCAGTTACCACTCATTTCTCTTCTTCCCTTACAGCTAAACTATTTTAAAGAGTTGTCTATACTTTCCATTGTTTCTCTCCCTGATGTGAAGAGGAATGACATAATATGACATACGTAACAGGATCACTTAGGCTGCTCTGTCAGGGATAGACTAAAGACAGTTAGGGTGGAAGTAGAGGGACAACTTACAAGAGCATAGCAATAATCCAGGTGAGAGATGTTGGTTTATACCAGAATGGAAACTGGTGGTAGTAATAAGTGGTCAGATTTTGGATATATTTTGAAGGCAGGACAAACAGAATTTCCTAATGGAAGACTTTTAGCTTGAACATCTTAGATGGGGAAGTATGTAAGAGTTTTCTAATTGATTTTCCTGTTTCTATCCTTGTCCCATTCAGTTTATTTTCAATAGCAGCCAGAGTGATCCTATTAAATGGGAATCAGATCATGCCACTCCTATGCTCCCAAACTTCCAATGGCTCATTTCACTCAGTTTGAGACATCTAAATTTGAGGTATCCATTCCATAACCAAATGAAGATGCTGAGTAGGTAGTTGGATATATGAGTCTGGATTTCTGGGCTGTATACAATTTGGTAGTTGTTGGCATATAGATGGTATATAAAGCTGTGAAACAGGGTGAGATCAACAAAGGAGTGAGTGTAGATAGAGCAGAAAAGAAGACTAGGATTAAGCCCCCTTAGTTAATAGGTGCTTAGCAAAAATTTGTTGAATGAATGAACATTTGGACAGAGACCAGAATGAAGAAGTTGGTCTGTATCTGGGGGAACAGCATTCTAGGCAGAGGGAACAGTAAGTGCAAGGCCATGAGTTAAGAATGTACTCAAATCACTACAAGAAAGCTAGTGTGGCTGGAACCGAGTGAGTGAACTACCGAATGGGAAAAATTACATGAGGTCAGAGAGTTAGCCAGGGACCAGTTTATGTAGGGCCTTGCAGGCCAAGGCAAGGACTTCAACATTTATCCAGAAGCAGGTGGGAATCCATTGGAGGGTTTTAAGAAGTGACATGATTGGTCACCCAGAAAAGTTTCAGCAGAAGGAAAATTAATGTCTGCTTGTTTTGAAAAGCAGGAAAATATTTCAGGAAAGAGAAAACACCAGCTCACCTGGTACATGGCTTTAAGAAGTCCAACAGCCATTCTTTCCTCCCCTTGACTCTTCTCTTGGGAAATGGCAGTGTCCTTAGATGAGTGAGATGGGGAAGAGAACGTGAGAAACTAGGCTTTCCTTGCAGCATCCAGCATCACTAGCCTAGAATTTTTTTGCTTCTCTTTCCTCTGTTGCACCCTTCCCTCCAATAGAGAGAAGGTAGAATGGAGACCTAGAAATCTGCTTGCATACAGTTTAACCTGTGCCTAAATCACTTCCTAATTTATTATTTTAACAAGAGATTTTCTAGATTTTACAAATAAAAACTCCAAGTAATGTAATCATTTGCATAAAGACACACAGCTAATAAATAACAGCACCGAGATCAAATAAAGGTCTTCCTGACTCCACTTTCCTTCTCCTCTCCAGTAGATCAGTGGTTCTGAAACTTGGTGGCACACTGGCATCACCTGGTTAGCTTTAATAGATACTGGTGGCACAGAGTCTCACTCAGCGGCCCCCCCCCCCGCAAAAAAAAAAAAAAACACCACAACATACACACACCCACAGATTCTTAAAAACTACAGCGCCAACCACCATCTTACACAGATCACAGCGGCCACGGGTACGGGCAGTTTCACACCGTCACCCTCTCCCATAGCCCCCAGCCTCAAATACTAGGGTATCACAGCCGGTGATCTCACACTCCAGTCACAAAGAGGCCGAGGATACAGGAACAACGGGAGACAGAGAGTACCCTCCCGCCCCCGCTCACAGTCTCGCCCTCTGTGGCACCAACCATCGACTCACTCGCACCCACAGTCACACAGATACGATGTGTACAGGCACATCGGGTGACAGGCTCACGCGCCGTAAGGTCTCAACCCCGTCTCACACGAAGAGTCACACAGAAGGCCCGGGGACCGACGTCAGGGTGACCCACAGGCCGCTCCTCAACCCACTTCCTACCTGCAGAACCGAAGTACCGGAAGACCAGGTCCAAGCCCGGAAAACTCGGGTAACCTCCTCTCGGGCCCACCTCCTGCCCTGAATCTGAGGGAACCCAGCCTCCGCGGGCCCGGAAAGAAGCGACCTGGCCTCCGGAGGACACAAAGGGGCAGAGGGCCCAGTGCTCGCGGGGGCCACTGGGAAATGTAGTCCTGACCAGAAAAAGGCTCGGCACCCGGGAGTTCAACTGCCACAGCTCAGCTCCTCTGGGGGTTCGTAATACCGCCCCCTCTGCCCCGGCTCTTGCCACGCCGACCTCTCCCTGGCCTTGCAGAAGGAGCCTGGAAGTCCCGATGATTCCTCTCAGCTCCGAGCCTGGGTCTGCCACAGAGACTGGCCGAGCGTCACACTAGACGGTTTGGGATTGAAGTGCGCAGGCACAGGGTTTCGGTTCACCTCTCTAAGCAACGCAGCAGAGAATTACAAGCCTTGGGCTAGTCGCAGGGGGCCGGGTGGTGTGTGGGCGCGCGCTAGTGCGCTCGCGTCTACACAAAGTGCGTGAAAAGTGAGTTCCTCTCTTTGAGCTGGGGAACCTGAAAAAAGTGTGTGGTGTGTGGTGGGCAGTTGGGAGCGGAGTGCGCAGGTGCATTATGCTTCCACCTAGTCCCGCCTTCCCTAGGGCGTTCTTAGGGAATGGTTTACCTTGAAAGCAGGAGGGGAGGGGTCAGGGTAGAGAGTGTCATCCTTTGCATATGGTTCCTGTGTTTGTGATTCAGTGACAGTGGATGTGACTGTGTCCCCTCTTCCTAAAATGGCTCCTATGTCGGGTATCTTCAAAGTTCCCTACGTTCAGATACAAATGTCACATCTCCAAGAGGGCTTCCCTGATTACACTTCTCCCCCGACACTCCACGGCTCCTTAACCTGACTCTATACCCCCTTAGAACAACAGTGATTATTTTTAAGTCAGTCACCTGACTGATTTTGTGAGTTAGTGCACCACCCTTTGATTCTGTCATTGTGTGTGTGTTTCTGTGAGAGTAACTATGCAAAACTCTGTGTGTTGGAGTGAGCATGGTGCATTTCTGTGACCATGTGTGTTATTGTGTTATTGTGTGTGACATTTGTGATGTTAACTGTGAGAATGTGCTATGATAGAAAGTGACTGACTGGTGGAGAGTGGAGTAGGACTGTGGTATGATAGTGTGTATGGCAGACCGTGAGGATTATACTAATGGATGTAGGTTTGTGTGAAGAATTCTGCCCTGTGGTATCCGATTAGAAAACACCTACTGTGTGCCAGATGCTATTTGAGGTGCTGGGATAGACACAGAGAAAATAAGCTTTAAAAAATGGTGAATAGGGCTTCCCTGGTGGTGCAGTGGTTGAGAGTCTACCTGCCGATGCAGGGGACACGGGTTCGAGCCCTGGTCTGGGAGGATCCCACATGCCGCGGAGCAACTAGGCCCGTGAGCCACAACTACTGAGCCTGTGCGTCTGGAGCCTGTGCTCCGCAACAGGAGAGGCCACGATAGTGAGAGGCCCGCGCACCGCGATGAAGAGTGGCCCCCGCTTGCCGCAACCGGAGAAAGCCCTCACACAGAAACGAAGACCCAACACAGCCAA
This sequence comes from Eubalaena glacialis, assembly GCF_028564815.1. Taxonomy (NCBI): domain Eukaryota; kingdom Metazoa; phylum Chordata; class Mammalia; order Artiodactyla; family Balaenidae; genus Eubalaena; species Eubalaena glacialis. Next base: position 54,750,975 of record NC_083733.1, on the reverse strand, counting down.
AAATAAATAAATAAATAAATAAATCATTAAAAAAAAAAATGGTGAATAAAATATTAGTGAGTGGAAGGGGAAATTCAAGAGACCTATTATATGTGTATTTGGATAACAAATAGATATCTGGATCTACACAAAGGAGTGAAGAGCACCAGAGATGGTAACTACAGGGTTAACACATAATACTATTTTCTTACTATATAATTATTGCCAAAATACAAATTACTGTTTAAGCAAGAATGAAAACAATGTAGTTAAGGGTATCTATATTATTAATATATATGTTAACAAATATAGAAGCAAATTGTATGACAACAATAGCACAAATGCCAGGAGAAGAGAAGTGCGTGGAAATAAACTAATGTAAAGGTTCCAATATTCTATGGGAAGTAATATAATATCACTTGAATGGACACTGTGTTAAGTGAAAGATGTACACGCTAAGCCCTAAAGCAACCACTTAACTAACAAAACAGAGTTATTGCTAATTATCCAACAAGGGAGATAAAATGGAGTCATAAAAATTACTCAGTTAACCAAAAGAAGTCAGAAAGAGGAGAAGGGAACAAATTACAGGTGGGAAACAAATTGAAAGATAGAAGGTTTATATCAATAATCAGATTAAATATAAATGATCTGAACATCCCAATTAAGAGGGACTGAGTATCAGATCGGATAAAAAAGCACAACTCAACTATATGCTGCCTATGAGAAATTCACTTTAAATATAACTATACCAATAGGTTAAAAGTACAAGGATGGAAAAAGATATACCATGCTAATGCTGTGTAAAGAAAGCTGGAATGACCTTGGATTTGGCAGTGGGTTCTTAGATATGGCACCTAGAGCACAAGCAGCCGAAGAAAAAATAGATAAATTGGACTTCATCAAAATTAAAAACTTTCGCGCATCAAATGACATCATCAAGAAGGTGAAAAGACATCCCACAGAATGGTGAAAATACTTGTAAATCATATATCCGATAAGGGTTTAATACCCAGAATATATAAAGAACTCCTAAAGCTCAACAACAAAAGGACAACCCAATTCAAAAAGTGAGCAAAGACTTGAATATATATTTCTGCAAAGAAGATATATAAATGGCCAATAAACACATAAAAAGACTAAACATCATTAGTAATTAGGGAAATGCAAATAAAGCTATGAGATACCACTTTATACCTACTAGGATGGGTATTTTCAAAATAACTGAAAATAACACGCGTTAGTGAGGATGTGCAGAACTTGTAACCCTTGTACAATTATGGTGAAAATATAAAATGGTATAGTTTGGCAATTCCTCAGAAAGTTTAGCATAGAATTACCATGTGACCCAGCAATTATGTGCCTAGGTATATATCCAAAGGAACTGAAAGCAGGGACTTGAACAGATACTTGTATTCCAATGTTTATTGAAGTATTATTCAAAATAGCCAAAAGGTAGAAAAAACATGAATGGATAAACAAAGTGTACTATACACATACAATGGAATATTATTCAGCCATAAAAAGGAATAAAGTTCTGACACATACAACATGGATGAAGCTTGAAAAATTTATGCAAAGTGAAATAACTCATATGCAAAAGGACAAATATTGTATAATTCTGCTTATATGAAATATTTGGATTAGGCAAATTCATAGAGAAAGAAAACAGATGAGAGGTTACTGCGGGGAGGGAGGAATTGGGAATTATTGCTTAGTGGTTACAAAGTTTCTGTTTGGGTTGACGAAAAGTTTTGGAAATAGATAGTGGCGATGATTGCACAACATTTTGAATGTACTTAATGGCACTGAATTGTACACTTAAAAATTGTTAAAATGGCAAATTTTGTGTTATGTATTTTACAATAATACAAAAATGTAATAATATAGTATACCAAAAATCATTGAATTAAATACACTTTAAATGGGTGAATTATATGGTATGTAAATTACATCTCAAGAAAACTGTTAAAAAAAAGAAAGCTGGAGTGGATATAAATATCTACAAAGTAGGTTTCAGAGCAAAAAATATTAGAGATAAAGAAGATCATTTCATAATAATAAAGTGGTCAGTTCATCAATAGAAAATAACAATTGTAAATGTTCATGCACCTAATAATAGCATCAAAATACATGAAACAAAAACTGATAAAACTGGAAGGAGAAAGAGATAAATCCACTATTACAAGTCAGAGATTCCAGTAATACTCTCAGTAATCGCTAGAACAAGTAGACAGAAAATCAGTTAAAACATAGAAGATTTGAAAAACACTGTCATTTGAACTAATTGATATTTGCAGAGCACTACAACCAACAACAGCAAAAAATACTAATTTTTTTCAAGGCACATGGAACATTTCCAAAAATAAAACATATTCTGGGCCACAAAAGAAGCCTCTTTCCACAATGGAATTAAATTAGAAATCAGTAACTGAAAGGTATCTGGATAATTATTGAATATTGTATTTGGAAACGTACACATGTCTAAATAACACATGGATTAAAAAAGAAAAAGGAAGTTAGAAAGTATGTTGAACTGAAAGAAAATGAAAACATATTACATAGCAATTATGAGATGCCACTGAAACTGTGTTCAAGGGGAAATTTCTAGAAACTAGATGTCTATATTAACAAAAAACAAAGGTCTCAAATCAATGACTTCATCTTCCACTTTAAGAAACCAGAAAAAGAAGAGCAAATTAAACACAATGTAAGCAAAACAAAGGAAATAATAAATAGAGCAGAAATCAATGAAATAGAAAACAGAAAAATAAAGAAAAATCAGTGGAACCAAAAGTTAGTTATTTGAGATTAATAAAAATGATAAAACTGTAGCAAGACTGGTCAGGAAAGAAATGGAGATATATCAGGAATGAGAGAAGTGACATCACTACAGATTCTACAAACGTTAAAAGGATGACAAAGTACAGCATAGAAACTTTAATCCAATATATTAAACAACTTAGGTGAAATAGAAAGATTTCTTGACAGACACAAACTATCAAACCTTACTAAAGAATAAATAATTAACCTGAATAGCCCTATATTTATAAAATAAATTGAATTTGGAATTAAAAACCTTCCTACAGGGACTTCCCTGGTGGTCCAGTGGTAAAGAAGCTGCCTTACAATGCAGGGGATGCGGGTTCGATCCCTGGTCAGGGAACTAAGATCCCACATGCTGCAGGGCAACTAAGCCCGTGTGCCACAACTACCGAGCTCGCGCGCATCAGCTGGAGCCCACAGGCTGCAAACTACAGAACCCACGCACCCTGGAACCTGCACGCCACAACTAAAGAGAAAACCCCCACGCCACAACTAGAGAGAAGCCCGTGCATCACAACGAAGAGCCCGCGTGCTGCAACTGAGACCCACCCCGGCCATAAATAAATAAAATAAACAAATAAATAATAAATAACTCTTAAAAAATAAACCAAAAAAACCCTTCCTACAAAAAAAGCCAAGTCCAGATGGCTTCACTGGTAAATTCTATGAAACATTTCTATTTAATTTTAATTTTTATTAAACATTTAAAATTCTCTTAAGCATTTAAAGAATAAATAATAACAATTTTATACAAACTCTTCCAGAATACTGAATAGAAGGAAATTCTTCCCAATTCATTCTATGAGTTAACTAGACAAAATTACCCCACCTGCCCTGCCCCCACAAAACCTACAGATTAATATCCCTCATGAATCTATTTGCAAAAAGTTCTTAATAAAAGTTTAGCAAATTGAATCCAACAATATAAAAAAGTGATAATGCAACAATGGCCAAGTGGTGTTTATCCTAAGAATATAATATTGGTTTAAGATTTGAAGTCCAGTGTAATTCAACATATTAACACACTAAAAGAGAAAGAAAATACGTATTGCCATCTCAGATGCAGAAAGAGCATTTGACAAAATTCAACATCCATTCTTGATAAATACACTTATCAGAAAAAGAAAAAATCTTCAACTCAGTGAAGGCCATCTACGAAAAATCTCCAGCTACCATTTCACTTAATAGTACAAAACTGAATACTTGGGGCTTCCCTGGTGGCGCAGTGGTTGAGAGTCTGCCTGCCAATGCAGGGAACACGAGTTCGAGCCCTGGTCTGGGAAGATCCCACATGCTGCAGAGCAGCTGGGCCCGTGAGCCACAATTACTGAGCCTGCGCGTCTGGAGCCTGTGCTCCGCAATAAGAGAGGCCGCGATAGTGAGAGGCCCGCGCATCGCGATGAGGAGTCGCCCCCGCTTGCCGCAACTAGAGAAAGCCTGCACAGAAACGAAGACCCAACACAGCCATAAATAAATAAATAAATAAATAAAATTAAGAAAAAACAAGAACAAAAAAACAAAAAAACCAATACTTTCCCTCTAAGTAAGATCTTGGCAAAGATATTCAGTCTCCACTTCTGTTCAATCTTGTATAGAAGGTTTTAGCCAGAGAAACCAGGAAAGAAAAAGAAATAAACAGCATACAGATTTGATAGTGTGATGAAGAGCCTAATTTCATTTTTTGATGTTTGCCTGCTCATAGCTTTTTAAAAAATTATTTATTTATTTATTTATGGCTGTGTTGGGTCTTCGTTTCTGTGCGAGGGCTTTCTCGAGTTGCGGCAAGCGGGGGCCACTCTTCATCGCGGTGCGCGGGCCTCTCACTATCGCGGCCTGTCCTGCCGCGGAGCACAGGCTCCAGACGCGCAGGCTCAGCAATTGTGACTCACGGGCCCAGTTGCTCCGCGGCATGTGGGATCCTCCCAGACCAGGGCTCGAACCCATGTACCCTGCATTGGCAGGCAGACTCCCAACCACTGCGGCACCAGGGAAGCCCTGCCTGCTCATACCTTTAAAAAAGAAAACCAAACCAAGAAGTTTATTTAAACAACAAGTGCTTGTCTTGAAGGGAAAACTATCTAGGATTTCTTTCTTTTTTTAAAATTAATTTTTAATTGGAGTATAGTTGAGTTACGATGTTGTATTAGTTTCTGCTGTACAGCAAAGTGAATCAGTTATACATATATCCACTCTTTTTTAGACTCTTTCCCCATATAGGTCATTACAGAGTATTGAGTAGAGTTCCTTATGCTATACAGTAGCTCCTCATTAGTTATCTATTTTATATATAGTAGTGTGTACATGCCAATCCCAATCCCCCAATTTATCCTACCTCCCCCTTCCCCCTTGGTGATCATAAGTTTGTTTTCTACATCTGTGACTCTATTTCTGTTTTGGAAATAAGTTTATTTGTACTATTTTAGGATTTAGTTCTTTTAGAGTAATTTATCCCTACTTAAAGAGACTACCTTACTTGTGACATCTACATAGAAAAAAGTCATAAAATTGTCCTTGGTTTAACAATGATAAATGAAAAACATTAAAATTCTCCAGCTGAACAAGGTATGCAAGGATTTTTTATATTCCTTTTTTTGTTAAACAGCGAGAGCAAAATAACTTACTGGCATATAAAGATAAGAGGTGACCAAGCATACCACTAATGGAAAGGCGACATTTTCACAGAACTAGTATTTTCCCCCGTCCCATTTTCATTTGATGTCAATCAAATACCATTGGCCATAATTTATCTTTTAAGAAAGCAATATGCTTCTGCATACACCAGTTACTTTATGTACAATAAAGGAATGGGGAAGAGGAAAATGAAAGACTAGAGAAAACTGTACTGTAGTAGTTAGGATGTGGTGGAACCAAATTGCATTTTTCTAATCGAGAATGTCCTTTTGGTCTGTAGAACAGAGTTCTGGAGTAAAGTAGCAGGTTCCTTTTTTAGTACACACCTCCTGTCTGTTGCTGGAACACATCAATTGTATCTTCATCCTCCATTTCCAACTGTGTAGGTGAGTCTGTTTCATTGATTGGCTGCCCGTCAAATCGGAATCTGATCTGCCTCATTGACAAACCGTGTCATTCACAATAGACTTTCATTAGTTTACTAAGTGGTGTATGCCTCTTAGTCTTAAAGTGCACCACAGAACCATCCTGCCCTGCCACCTTCAAATTAATATGATCATTGTTCTCAGTCCTTCCTTGGTCTTTTTGTCAGCCATGGTGATCTCCGGAGTCTCCTCAGCTGATGTTTCGCCAGATCCACACCAAATACGCACACAAGCAGCACCAGGAGCAGCAGAAGAAGCTGCTTACAGCTTTGAGCTTCACTCCTTATTTCTCTTGTGCCCCCAACCTGGGCAAGCTCAGGAGCTCTCTTTTTTGACACTAGCGGGAGATTTAAACCACACAAGCCTCTGCCATAAACGCTCCACGCCAATTTCCTTTCCTTGCTTTTGCAAACAATTTGCAGACTTTCTTGGGACACCTGCCTTGCTTTTCCTAGAAAGCTTCATTGTGTGAGTAATAAAACTTTTCATACCCTCTTGGTGTGTGTGTGGCGTCATCAGTCTCAACATCCCAACCATATTTTGGGTGGGTGGGTGGGTCCATACTATATCTGCCGATTGCAATAGGAATAGATATCACTGTCTTTTTTCACAGATGACACGATCATCTATGTAGAAAATCCAGTGGAACCTCCAAACTCTAGTAGAAATACTAAGTGACTTAAGCAAGGTATCAGGCTACAAGATACAAAAATCAATTGTATTTCTTATATACCAGCAATGAACAACTGGAAATTGAATTTTTAAAAATACCATTTACAATGCATCAAAAACGCTGTAATACCTAGGGGTAAATCTGACAAAATATTTCATTATCTGTACATTAAAAAATATAAAATATTGCTTAGAGGAATTAAAGAAGATATATATTGTGCTCATATTGTGTCTTATGGTTATGAGAGTCACCATTTTAAAGATGTCAATTCTCCCCAATTGATCTATATATTCAATACAATCTCAGTGAAAATTCCAGATAGATTAAAAAAATAAATAAATGGACAAATTCCTTCTAAAACTCTCCTTGGTGTTTGAAATGAAAATTTGTTTTCATACACACGAAAAAATTGTATATGAATGTATATAGCAGCTTTAGTTATAACAGCCAAAAGTTGGAAACAACCCATATGTCCTTCAATGAATGAATGGCTAAACAAACTGTGGCATATCCACATGGACTTCTACTCAGCAATAAAAAGGAATGAATTACTTACACATGTAAAAACACGTATGAATCTCCAGGAAATTATGCTGAGTGAAAAAGTCAATAGTCCAATTACATACTTTATAATTCCATTTACATAACATTCTTGAAGGGGTAAAATTATAGAAATGGAGAACAGATTAGGGTTGCCAGGTCTTAAGGAGGGGGTTAAGAGAAGGAGGGAAGTGGGTATGGCTGTAAAAGGACAACATGAAGTATTCTTGTGATGATGGAAATATCTTGAAAGTATCAATGTCAAGGTTGTGATACAGTGTATAGTATTGCAAGATGTTACCACTGGGGGAAACTGGATAATGGGTATATGGGATTTCCCTGAATTATTTCTTACAACTGCATGAGAATCAAGAATTACTTCAAAATAAAAAGTTAAAATTTTTTAAAAAGCTAGGCCGAAAAGAAAACAAATTCTAAGGTAGTAGACCAAAACCCAACTACATTAAATGTAAATTCACTAAATATGTCAGAGTAAGATTGTCATTATTTATTTTTAAAATAATATTGTTTAATGAGACATAGTTTAAAAATAAAACAGAACGGTTAAAAGCAAAAGGGTAGAAAAAGATAATGCACTAGCTAAAAGAAGGATGGTGAAGCTACAGTAATATCAAAACTGACTAAGACAAAAAGCGATATTATAAAGGGTAGATTCCATAATTTCCTATTGGATCAATCCAACAGGAAGCTATTACAACTCTAAATATGTATCATCCAACAAGAGAGCTTTAAAATATATAAAGCAAAGCTTAACAGAAATAAAAGGAGAAATAGACAAATCTACAAGTATAAAAAATGAAATCAGGAAGCTGAATGGACATAGAACCAACTCTGTTCTCTTCTCATCTTTTAACAAAATAATTAGCAAAAAATAATTCTTACAGTTGACAGAAAAAATATACTGTTGGTAAAGACACATGAGACAAATAAGCAAAACTTATTTAGAGGACATGTTCTCTCTGTGCAGTGTTTGGGAGCCTCTTTTCCCTTCCCAGAAAGAAATTCACACTTTTTGGAAACAGTGCCCATTATCATCTAGTGAAAGGAAGGCTGTGAAAGGAAGACTATCTTATTCTGCTTCCTAGAGATAACATAGTTCTTTAGGCTTTGTGTAGCTTCACTGTAAGCTTATGAGCCAGAAGCCTCTCTGATACCTTCAAGGACTACAAGTTCCTGATATTTAGCATGCTGTAGTCTACTGTATTCTGTTCTTTTTGCCAACATACTATTGCACAAAAGCATACAGTAGTGTTTTCTTGGATATTTTCTCCATTTTGGTCTCTACTGCAAAATTATTGCAGTGAGTCTTCAACTTTCATTGTCAATTATTTTTAAATTCTTAAATCAGAGCGGAACTCATATGAAATGTTGAAAAAAGAAATCAGGTCTTTAGGGCAAGAGTGACATATAGTCCGGGTTGCTGGATTCTTAGGTTTTTGCACCTGGTTACTTGTCTACTTTTCAACTTACACTTTTCACTCCTGATGTCGAGGCTACTTTGAATTATTGACATGACCTTTCATTTGATGGCTCAGTGTCTTTGCCTTCTTCAACAACATCTTTCTAGATTACCTGTATCACTTCTGTCCATATAACACACACGGAATGTGGAGTAACACAGTGTAAATTAAAAAAAAAAAAAAAAAAGCGTGGGTGTTTCCAGTAATACACAATCACGAATCTCTATAGTTTTTTTCCATTTAATATTTTGGTGACTCGTGTATTGACTTAACCATGTAAATTTCAATATTGTAACAGGTGCCCGTCAGAAAAGCAGAAACACAAAGAACTGACACAGCACATTGTCTCTGAAAAACTGCAGAGTCAGAATCAAGAGGTCACTAGAACAGACGAGGCGACCATGGTCACACGAATGGTCGCAAACTCGCACGACCCTAAAGTCAGTGGACCTCAGAGTCTCACGAGCCCGTAGACTCCCTACCACAAATTCCACCGCTGAAATCTCCCACACCCAATCACGCAACGGTACTCCTCCCTTTTCTGACTGCCTCCAGGAGCTTGAGGCTCAGGCTGGCCCATCTCGTCTCTTCACGGTGCCCAGACCTTGCCCCGCTTTCACCCCACTGAAGTCCAGTCCCAGGTGGAGCCGGGACCAGACGGAACGAAACCGACTCAGCGGTGCTTCCTTCACGGACCAGGTACGTAACGCCTAGAACCCGAAGATCCAGACAACTGTGAGGAGGCGACTTTTCGCAGAAAATAGATTTGGGCCGAGAAGGCCTCTGGGAAATGTAGTCCGGGGCAGGAAAACTGCGGACCTTTTCAGATTCTTCTCAGCACCGAGTGGCACTCCCAGGCTCCGAGGGCCGGACTCACTGGAGGCAGCTGCCGCAAAACTCTCAGCTGAGGCCCCTCGACAGATCTGAGAGCCCCTCAACGCAGCGGTTGGTTATTCCCGCTACTCGTCAACTGGAGGGCCAGTCCCGCCCCAGCGAGCCGCGAGGGGCTCTGGGAAGAGTTATCCTGCGTCTAACGGACCGAGGCTTGTGCTGCCTTCGGCCACAGCCGGTACTGACCTTAATGGATTACCTAACTCGGGCTGCACCGGCTGTGCCACTTGGGCGGCGCTGAGGTGCGGAATTGGGGCCTGTGTCTGCGGGCTCGGTGGTGAGTCCTCGGGAAGCCGCGAGCTCAGAGTCCGGGACTCTTTGTGCTGGGTGGAGTAGGGGCCTGCGGACCACCCGGTGCCTGTGTTGTTGGAGGAGGACGCCGGGCAGGGCTTTGCCCGTGCGGGTGGTTCCCTGAGGCCGTGGGAGTGACGTGTGAAGGACTGTGAGCGTGTGGCTTGATAGGACTTTATTTGCCAGACATTTGTCTGTGACTGATGTGGCCGTGGAGTCGTGTGTGCAGGCGGAGTTTGTGGATGTGCTTTTCCTTTTCTGTTTCACTATGAACGTGGCTGCAAACCACGATAAAAGGCAGAGTTCGGTTGTGTGTGTAGATTTGTGAGACTGTTTGTACCAGTGCTTCATTTCTTTGGAGATGGTAATCGTAAATATGTTTTTCTATGAGATAGCAATAGCCCCAACACGTTGTTTCAGTATTTATTTAAAATTTTATGTCTGTGTATTGGCCACGTTTTTTTGTGTGCTTAGTAACAATGCGCCTTGCCCCTCACTCCCTGCCCCAAATCACAAAATAAAGAAAAGCTCCAAGAAAGCAAAAATCATTCATACTTCTACCAGACACTATCAAAATTTATTTCCCATCTTTTCAGCCCTCCCTCTGTGAATACATACATATGCATTCGTATATTATAAAATTGGAATCATGCTATACATACAGTTCTGTAATCTACCTATGCCATTTAACAATGTGCAGTTAATATTTTTCCATTTAAACAATTACACATCTATGTCATCATTTAAAAGTTTCTTTATGGTATACATTTTAATGCATTTACTCCTGTTGATGGGTAATTTGGTTCTTTTCAACTTCTTGCCATTATAAAGAATGGGTTTATCAGCAACTATTTGGCATGTTATGATGCACTTTCCTAATTTTTTTTTGGTGGGGGACAGGCTCTTAGAAGTGGAACTGATAGGTTGAGATATATGTGCTTATTAAAGACTCCCTAATTCTATCCAGTTATTCTCTTGTAAGGTTCCAATAATCTACAGTATTATTGGCATAGTATAAGATTGCCTATATTCATACACCCTTGATAACAATGGTTATCGTTAGTATTAGTAATCTTTGTTAACCTCATAGATGTAAAATAATTTCTTTAATTTGCAGTTATTTGATTACTACTGAAGTCAACCATTTAAAAATCTTTTTTTGTGTGAATTATGTGTTTTCCAAGGTGTTTTTCTAAAGCAGTGTTCTATTTTCAAATTTCTTTTCCAGGTTCTTCAGGTACTGAGGATTCATTCATTCATCCACTCACCATTTATTGAATGCTGCGTGTGACAGGAATAATTATAGATGCTTGGGATATAGCATTGAACAAAGGAGACAAACTCTCTGCTATCATGGTACTTACATTGTTGTGGGCCAGATAATAAATGAGGTAAGTAAGTTAAATATAACATACATTAAATAGTGAAACATTCTAAGAGAAGAAGTAAAGCAGGAGGATATATAGAATCAGGGATGAGACTTAGAGTTTTAGATGGGGTAGTTAAGAATGCATCCTGAAAATGTAATAATAAAGATATGAAGGAAATAAAGGTGCTAGTTATGCACATAATTAAGGGAAGAGAGAACAACAGTTAGAAAAGCCCTGAGGTGGGAATATGCCTGTTACAAAGAGGCTGGTGTGGCTGAAATAGAGCAAATGAGAGGGAGAGTAGTGAGAGATGAGAGAAGAAAGGTAATTGGAGGGAAGGAGGGCAGATCAGATTGGGCCTTATGGGCCATGTTAAGGATCTTGGCTTTTTACTGTGAATGAGATGGGAAGCTATTGGAGAGTTTTGAACATGCAAGTGATATTATCTCCTTATGATTTAAGAGGATTGCCTTGGTTACTCTGATGAGAAAATTATGAGAAGAAGAATAGGGGAAGAGGGCAGGGACAAGGGCAGAAGCAGAGAGACCAATTATGAAACTATTGCATTAATCTAGGGAAAAGATGTTGGTGACCTGGACCAGAGTAGTAAAAATGGTGAGAAGTAGTCGTGTACTGGATATAATTTAAAGGTAAAGCTGACATAATTTGCTGATAGAACTGATGTGGAGTGTAGGTGTGACAAGATGACACAATATTTTTTAATCTGAGCAACTTGAAGAATGGAGTTATCATTAACTGAGAAGGGAAAGAAGGTAGGAAGAACCTGGGGCATAGAGAGACAGTGAGATTTCAGTTGGGAATATTGTATCTGAAGTATGAGATGCCCATTGGACATTCAGGTGGAAATATTAAGTTGGCAGTGGGATATACAAGTCTGAAGTTCAAAAGAAAGATCTGAGACCTAGGTTGGAGACATACGTTTGGGGATTATCAGCATGTAGTTGATATTTAAAGAGATCACTTAGAGGGTAGGGTAGGTGGAAAATGATAGAGGTAAAGGACTTATCTCTGGGTCACTTCAACATAAGAAAGTCTGGAAAATGAGGAGAAACCAGCAAAAAAGACTGAAAGGGACTAGCTAGAATCGTTGGGAGAAAACCCCAGTTATGGTGCTTATTGCTACTGACAGTCATTGTTTCTAGGCTTTTTGTTTTGGTGGGCAGAACTAGGAAATATATTCTTGTAGTTTTTTTTAGTAGCTTGATTCACATACCATACATTTTACCCTTTAAAGTGTACAACGGAATGTTTTTGAAAAAAATCCACAGGGTTGTGCACCCATCACCATCGTATAATTTTAGATCATTTTTGTCCTCCCTGAAAGAATTATCGTACCCATTAGCAGTCAATCTCATATTCTCCTCCTTCCTCCCAGTCTAATGAACCACTAATCTGATTTATGCCTCGATGAATTTGTCTATTCAGACATTTCATATAAATGAAATTGTACAATATGTGGTCTTTTGTGACTGGCTTCTTTCACGTGATATGTTTTCAATGTTTATTAATGTTGTAGCTGGAAATATACTCTTAACAGAGTAGACCCCATGAGTTCGTACTGCTATTTGCAATCAAAAAAATTTAGAATTATAGAGTTTCTACTTTGGTTTCATTTTTGTGTCTTTTATTTATTAATCCATCCATCTGTAGATGTGTATATGTATATATAAATAAGATAGTTCAGAGCAATATTATTAGTACTTAAAATATTCCTACTGCAAATAATTTAATGTTTCTTTATAGATCTATTTGCTTTGGGGTTGTCTCTCTAGGGACGTATAACCCAATTATTGTGCTTTAAAGTAACTAGAACTAATTTCTCTGTGTGTGGTTAAGCCACAAATGTAACATATGAGTAGGTTCATTTGTTTCATTCTGCTTTTGATTTTTAGGTATAGCTTATGGGTTTTTTTGGTTGTTGTTATTTTAATTTAATTTAATTTAATTAATTATTTTAGCTTTTGTTTTAACATTTGTTTTAATTTTGTTTTATAATCATGTAAGACATTTACATGGTTGGAAAGTCAAATATACAAAACAAAATATTTTAAAGTATATACAAAACAAACACACAAAACAAAGAGAAGTCTTGTATTGTTTGCAAACAGGGAGCATGATGCCTCCAGCTTTGTTATTCCTTCTCAAGATTGCTTTGGCAATTTGGGGTCATTTGTGGGTCCATACAAATTTTAGGATTGTTTGTTCTATTTCTGTGAAAAATTCCATTGGAATTTTGATAGAAATTGCATTGAATCTATACATTGCTTTGGGTAGTATGAACATTTTAGCAATATCAATTCTTCCAATCCATGAACATGGAATTTCTTTCCATTTATTTGTGTCTTTTTCAATTTCTTTCATCAATGTCCTATAGTTTTCATTGTGTAGTCTTTCACCTGCTTGGTTGAGCTTATTCCTAGGTATTTTATTCTTTTTGATGCAATTGTGAATGGAATTGTTTTCTTAATTTTTCTTTCTGATGGTTCATTATTAGTGCATAGAAATGCAGCAATTTCTGTATATTAATTTTGTATCCTGCAACATTATTGAATTCATTTATAAGTTCTAACAGTTATTTGGCAGTCTTTAGGGTTTTCTATGTATAATATCATGTCATCTGCAAATAATGAAAGTTTCACTTCTTCCTTTCCATTTGGATGCCTTTGATTTCTTTTTCTTGCCTAATTGCTCTGGCTAGGACTTCCAGTACTATGTTGAACAAAAATAGCGAGAATGGGCATCCTGTCTTGTTCCTGGTCTTAGAGGAAAAGCTCTTAGCTTCACACCATTAACTATGGTGTTAGCTCTGAGCTTGTCATATATATCATTTATTATGTGAGGTACGTTTCCTCTATACCCACTTTGTTGAGAGTTTTTGTCAAAAATGGATGTTGAATCTTGTCAAATACTTTTCCTTCATCTATTGAGATGATCATATGGATTTTTATCATTCATTTTGCTAATGTGGTGTATCACATTTGTTGATTTGTGGTTATTGAACCATCCTTGCATCCCTAGAATATATCCCACTTTACTGAGGTGTTTGATTCTTTTTTTTTTAAATTTTTAAAAATAAATTCGTTTTATTTTTGGCTGCGTTGGGTCTTCGTGGTTGCACATGGGCTTTCTCTAGTTGTGGCGAGTGGAAGCTACTCTTCATTGTGGTGCACAGGCTTCTCATTGCAGTGGCTTCTCCTGTTGCGGAGTGCGGGCTCTAGGCGCGCGGGCTTCAGTAGTTGTGGCTTGTGGGCTCTAGAGCGCAGGCTCAGTAGTTGTGGTGCATGGGCTTAGTTGCTCCGCGGCATGTGGGATCTTCCTGGACCAGGGATTGAACCCATGTCCCCTGCACTGGCAGGCGGATTCTTAACCACTGTGCCACCAGGGAAGCCCCGAGGTGTTTGATTCTTAATGTATGTTGAGTTCATGTTTGCTAATATTTTGTTGAGGATTTTTCATCTGTGTTCATCAGGAATATTGGCCTGTGATTGTCTTTTCTTGTGGTATACTTGTCTGGTTTTGGTATCAGGGTAATGCTGGACTTGTGAAATGAGTTTGGAAGTGTTTTCTCCTCTTCTAATTTTTGGGAGATTTTTAGAAGGATTGGTATTAATTTTTCTTTGCATGTTTGGTAGAATTCACCAGTACAGCCATCTGGTTCTGGATTTTTGTTTGCTGGGAGGTTTTAAATTACTGATTCAACCTCCTTATTAGTAATCGGTCTGTTCAGATTTTTTGTTTCTTCATAATTCAGTCTTGGATGGTTGTATGTTTCTAGGAATTTATGCATTTCTTCTAGGTTGTCCAATTTTTTGGTGTATAATTGTTTGTAATAGTCACTTATCTTTTGTATTGTATTTCTGTGGTATCAGTTGTAACATCTCCTCTTTTGTTTCTGATTTTGTTTGAGTCCTCTCTCTTTTTACTTGGTGAGTCTAGCTAAAGGTTTGTCCATTTTGTTTATCTTGTCACAGAATCAGTTCTTGCTTTCATTGATCTTTTCTCTTGTCTTTTTAGTCTCTATTTCATTTTTTTCTGCCCTAATTCTTGTTATTTCCTTCCTTTAACTAAGTTTGGGCTTCTTTTATTCTTCTTTTCTAGTTCCTCGAGGTTTAAAGTTAGATTGTTTATTTGACATTTTTCTTGGTTTTTGAAATAGGCATTTGTTCTAATAACTTCCTTCTTAGAACTGTTTTTGTTGCATTCCTTAAGTTCTGGTGTATTGTACTTCCATTTTCATTTGTCTCAAGACATTTTTGATTTTGCTTTTGATTTCTTTGTTCCCATTGGTTATTCAGTAGCATGTTGTTTAGTCTCTACATATTTCTGAATTTTCCAGTTTTCTTCTGGTAATTGACTTCGTTTCATACCATGTGGTTGGGAAAGATGCTGGATATTATTTCAGTCTTCTTAAATTTGTTAAGACTTGTTTTGTGGCCTGTCATATCCTAGAGAATGTCCCATGTGCACCTGAGAAGAAGGTGTATTCAGGTGCTTTTGGATGGAATTTCTGTATATATCTATTAAGTCTATCTGGTCTAATGTGTTGTTTAAGGCCAATGTTTCCTTATTGATTTTCTGTCAGAACGATTTATCCATTGTCTTATTGTATTGCTGCCTATTTCTCCCTTTAGATCTGTTAATATTTGCTTCATATATTTAGGTGCTCTTATGTTGTGTGCATATATATTTACAAATGTTTATCCTCTTGTTGGATTGACCCCTTTATCATTATGTAATGCTCTTCTTTGTCTCTTATGGCAGTCTTTGTTTTAAAGTGTGTTTTGTCTGATATAAGTATAGCTATCCCAACTTTCTTTTGGTTTCCATTTGCATGGAATATCATCATGGAAAAAGATGGACCCTTCAGTCTGTGTGTGTTCTTACAACTGAAGGGAATCTCTTATAGGTAGCATATTGATGGGTCTTGTTTTTTTTATCCATTCATCCATTCTGTGTCTTTTGATCAGAGAATTTAATCCATTTACATTTAAAGTAATTATTGATAGGTATGTATTTATTGCCATTTTGTTAATTGGTTTTTGGCTGTTTTGTAGTTCCTCTGTTCCTTTCTTCTCCTTTTGCTCTCTTTCTTTGTGGTTTGATGGCTTTCTTTATTGGTATGCTTAGATTCATTTCTCACTATCTTTTGTTATCTACTGCAAATTTTTGGTTAATGGTTACCACGAGACTGACATAAACCCACTTATATTTATAATGGTCTAATTTAAGTTGATAATAATCAAAGTTTGAATGCATTCTAAAGCTCTACATTTCTACCCCTGCCCCCCCCATCATTTTAAAAAATATCAAATGCTTCACAAATTTGCATGTCATCCTTGTGCAGAGGCCATGCTATTCATCTCTATATCATTCCAATTTTTGTATATATGCTGCTAAAGTGAGCACTGGGAAGTTTCTGTTGACCTGTCTTCAAGTTCACTGATTTTTTCCTCAGTCATGTTGAGTCTATTGATGAGTTCATTGAAGGCATTCTTTTTTTTTCTTTTTAGAGTTCCATCAGCACTAAGCAATTTTAATTAAAAAAAAATGATCTCAGACTAATTTCAAACTCACAGAAAATTTGCAAGTACAGTACAAAAAAACTCTCTTATTGCCTTCACCCAGATTCACCAACTTGTAATATCTCTCTCTGTCTTTCACACACACACACACACACACACACACACACAAAATGAGTCTTTTTCTCAACCATTTGACTACAAGCTTCAGACCTGATCCTTCATCCCCTAAATACTCCAGTGTGTATTTCCCTAAACAAGGACCTCCCAATAAGTCAGGAAATCAACATTGATACAACATTGCCATTTAGAGAACCTGTTCAAATTTTAATTTTGCCAGTTGTCCCAAAAATGTCTTTTTCTTCATACTTTAAAAAATATATATATTTATTTATTTTTATTTGGTTGTGCCGGGTCTTGTTGTGGCTGGTGGGCTCTTTAGTTGCAGCTGGCAGGCTCCTTAGTTGTGGCTCGCCACCTCCTTAGTTGTGGCACGTGGGCTCCTTAGTTGTGGCATGCGAACTCTTAGTTGCGGCATGCATGTGGGATCTAGTTCCCTGACCAGGGATTGAACCTGGGCCCCCTGCATTGGGAGCATGGGGTCTTAACCACTGCACCACCAGGGAAGTCCCCCCAAAATGTCTTTTTTAGTTTTCAGGTACAGGATTCCTTCATACATTGCATTTGGTTGTCATGTCTCTTTGGCCTCCTCCAACCTGGAACAGTTCCTCAGTCATTCTGTCTATCATGTCCTTGAGAGTTTAAAAGAATACAGGCCTTATATTCTGTAGGCTGGCACTCAACTTGATTCCGTTGGATGTTTCTTCATGCCTAGACTCAGGCATGTATTCCTGACAAACTTTGATTTTCTCATTATGTCATTCTGTCCCATCACTGGTGATGTTAACCTTGATCATCTAGTCATGTTGATGTCTTCACTGTAAAGTTCTATTTTTCTTTTTAACTGTTGGAAAATGTTCCAGTATGGTGCTAAAATCCTGTTCCTCATCGAAACTTTACCCATTCTTAGCCTCCATTGACAGCTTCAGTCTGAACCACTATCCAGTTGGTAAGTGGTTTTATGTTTATATTATTCCTTTTACATTTATTGGTTGGCATTATAGTGCAAAGGAAGAGCTTTTCTTTCTCCCTACTGATTTATATCCCGTTGAGCTCATGGATTCTTATTTTATTCAGTACGTTATAATTTATTACTGTAAATATTTATTTTCATGCTCAAATTGCCCCTAATTTGGCCAGTGGGAGCCTCTTTGAGCCTGTTGCTTTATCTTTTTAACATGGCCTATCAGTTTTTGAGCACTTCCTTAATTTCTGGCACAAGATGTTCTAGGTTCATCTTGTAGTTTCCCCACTCCAGCCCTAAAATCAGATATTTCTTCAGACAGTCTTGGTTCCTCTCCTTTTTTCCCATATAAATATTTTTTGGAAAATTCTGGACTTTTATTTATTTATTGTTGTTGAAGTATAGTTGATTTACCATATTATGTTAGTTTCAAGTGTACAGCAGAGTGATTTGGTTATCAGCAGAGTGATTTGGTTATACATATATATATTCTTTTTTTGATACTTTACATTATAGTTTATTACAAGATATTGAATATAGTCCCCTGTGCTATGCAGTAAATCCTTGTTGTTTATTTTATATGCATGTGTTAATCCCATACTCTCAATTTATTCCTCCCTTGCTTCCTCTCCCCTTTAGTAACCATAAGTTTGTTTTCTATGTCTGTGAGTCTGTTTTCTGTTTTGTATATAGATTCATGTGTACTGTTTTTTAGATTCCACATATAAGTGATATATAATATTTGTCTTTGTCTGACTTCACTTAGTATGATAATCTCCAGGTCCATCCATGTTTTTGCAAATGGCAAATTTGCAAATTATTTCATTCTTTTTTTATGACTGAATAATATTCCATTGTATATATATATATTATATATATATTATATATATGTCCACCACATCTTCTTTATCCATTCATCTGCTGATGGACATTTAGGTTGCTTCCATGTCTTGGGTATTGTAAATAGTGTGCCACTGTGAACAATGGGGTGCATATATCTTTTTGAATTAGAGTTTTTGTCTTTTCAGGATATATGCCCAAAAGTGGGATTGCTGGATAATATGGTAACTCTACTTTTAGTTTTTTTTTTTAACATGGTTGAGTTCTTTTTTTTAACATCTTTATTGGAGTATAATTGCTTTACAATGATGTGTTAGTTTCTGCTTTGTAACAAAGTGAATCAGCTATACATATACATATATCCCCATATCTCCTCCCTCTTGCGTCTCCCTCCCACCCTCCCTATCCCACCCCTCTAGGTGGTCACAAAGCACCGAGCTGATCTCCCTGTGCTATGTGGCTGCTTCCCACTAGCTAGCTGTTTTACATTTGGTAGTGTATATATGTCCATGCCACTCTCTCACTTCATCCCAGCTTACCCTTCCCCCTCCCCACATCCTCAAGTCCATTCTCTATGTCTGCATCTTTATTCCTGTACTGCACCTAGGTTATCCAGAACCTTTTTTTTTTTTTTTAGATTCCATATATATGTGTTAGCATACAGTATTTGTTTTTTTCTTTCTGACTTACTTCACTCTGTATGACAGACTCTAGGCCCATCCACCTCACTACAAATAACTCAATTTCCTTTCTTTTTATGGCTGAGTAATAGTCCATTGTGTATATGTGCCACATCTTCTCTATCCATTCATCTGTCGATGGACACTTAGGTTGCTTCCATGTCCTGGCGATTGTAAATAGTGCTGCAGTGAACATTGTGGTATATGTCTCTTTTTGAATTATGGTTTTTCAGGGTATATGCCCAGTAGTGGGATTGCTGGGTCGTATGGTAGTTCTATTTTTAGTTTTTTAAGGAACCTCCATACTCTTCTCCATAGTGGCTGTATCAATTTACATTCCCACCAACAGTGCAAGAGGGTTCCCTTTTCTCCACACCCTCTCCAGCATTTATTGTTTGTAGAATTTTTGATGATGGCCATTCTGACTGATGTGAGGTGATACCTCATTGTAGTTTTGATTTGCATTTCTCTAATAATTAGTGATGTTGAGCATCTTTTCATGTGATTTTTGGCCATCTGTATGTCTTCTCTGGAGAAATGTCTATTTAGATCTTCTGCCCATTTTTTGATTAGGTTGTTTGTTTTTTTGACAAAGAGCTGCATGAGATGTTTGTATGTTTTGGAGATTAACCCCTTGTCAGTTGCTTCATTTGCAAATATGTTCTCCCAGTCTGTGGGCTTTTTATTTTGTTGGTAGTTTCCTTTGCTATGCAAAAGCTTATAAGTTTGATTAGGTCCCACTTGTTTATTTTTGCTTTTATTTCTATTGCCTTGGGAGACTGACGTAAGAAAACATTGCTGTGATTTATGTCAGAGAATGTTTTGCATATGTTCTCTTCTAGGAGTTTTATGTGTCATGTCACATTTAAGTCTTTAAGCCATTTTGAGTTTATTTTTGTACATGGTGTGAGGGAGTGTTCTAGCTTCATTGATTTACATGTGGCTGTCCGCCTTTCCCAGCACCACTTGCTGAAGAGACTGTCTTGTCTTCATTGTATATTCTTGCCTCCTTTGTCAAAGATTAATTGACTGTAGGTGTGTGGGTTTATTTCTGGGCTCTTTATTCTGTTCCATTGATTTATATGTCTGTTTTTGTGCCAGTACCATGCTGTTTTGATTACTGTAGCTTTGTAATATTGTCTGAAGTCTGGGAGGGTTATGCCTCCTGCTTTGTTCTTTTTCCTCAGGATTGCTTTGGCAATTCTGGGTCTTTTGTGGTTCCATGTAAATTTTAGGATTATTTGTTCTAGTTCTGTGAAAAATGTCATGGGTAATTTGATAGGGATCACATTAACTCTGTAGATTGCTATGGGTACTATGGCCATTTAAACCATGTTAATTCTTCCAATCCAAGAACATGGGATATCTTTCCATTTCCTTGAATCGTCTTCAGTTTCCTTTATCAATGTTTTATAGTTCTCAGCATATAAATCTTTTACCTCCTTGGTTAGGTTTATTCCTAGGTGGTTTTTTTTTGGGTATGATTTTAAATGGGATTTTTTTTTTTAACTTTCTGTTTCTGATATTTCTTTGTTAGTGTAAAGAAATGCAACACATTTTTGTATATTAATCTTGTATCCTGCTACCTTGCTGAATTCATTTATAAGTTCTAATAGTTTTTTGTGTGGAGTCTTTAGGGTTTTCTATATAGAGTATCATGTCATCTACATATAATGACAATTCTACCTCTTCCTGAATGCCTTCATTTCTGTTAGTGTATCTTTTTAAATTAATTTTTATTGGAGTATAGTTGCTTTACAATGTTGTGTTAGTTTCTGCTGTACAGCAGAGTGAATCAGCTATATGTATACATGTAATCCCTCTTTTTTGGATTTCCTTCCCATTTAGGTCGCCTCTGTTAATATATTTCTGATTGCTAGCATTCCTTTTGATTCTTTCTTATAGTGTCTATTTCTATATAGTGTCTATAGAAATAGTGTCTGTTTCTCTCCTTACATTATCTATTTTCCTAATTTGTTCATTAGAGCCCTGAACATGTTAGTCATAGTTATTTTAAATGCACTGCACAAACTTTTACTGTACCCTTTGAAATGTAAATTATTGTGCTAGGCCATAAAGAAGCCATATAAGTAGTCCCTGCCATAAGTGATTCACAGTCCTAGGGAGAGAGACGAATCAGCAAATGCTATGGCAGAATGATAAATGCCACATGTTGGGCAAGCTCATGGGATGTAGGAGTAAGATAGATCCAATAGAGGGGTATCCTGATCAAGGGATAAAGTAGTTTTTTTGTTTGTTTGTTTTTTGTTTTTTGCCATGCCGCGTGGCTTGCAGGATCTTAGTTCCTCAACCAGGGATCGAACCTGGGCCCACAGCAGTGAGGGTGCCAAGTCCTAACCACTGGACCGCCAGGGAATTCCCTGGATAAAGTAGTTCTTAATTTGACTTAAGGACAAGAAGGCATTGGTCAAGTGAAAGATGCAGCTGATCAGCAATCAGGGAATGGTTTCTATGTAGGGGGAAATGATATGCAGTGGCTTTTAAGGGAGTGAGTGCACTGTGTTTTTTTTAAAAGGCACATAACCATAACTTGTGCCCCCCTCCCATGTGATTTTTGGTGGTGGAAAGAAAATACTCATCCACGATGGAGCCATTTCCCCAGTATGTAAGTTAGCTCAAACTATCTAGAGAATTGCTTTGGGAAATGCAGCCGGGGTGGGGCTCTCAATGATTTTGGAGTTTTTGGCAAAATTTGGATTCAAGCAGGCAGAGATGATGATAATGACGATGATGACGATACAGATGCCCAAGTTGTTAATGTTTTTTTAACTGTAACTGAGCTCATTTCAGGAGGGAAGTATGCATAGTAGTTCAGAAACTGAACAAATGGATATACCTCAAGTAAGTTCTTTACAAAGGGACAAGAAAAATAACATTTGGTATGAATAGAACATCTAATATGAGAATTTGTTTTTAAAGTATTTCTCCAGTCAGTCCACTTTGAATTCCTCCAAATTTATTCTTTTTTCCCTGACGCCTTGCCAATTGCTACTGCTTTGCCTGTAACACTTCCCCGCAGCAACTCCAACATAGCTAATTTACTTAACGTTAAGATACCATCTTAATCCTAACTTCATGTGGGAGGTATTTTGGGGCCCCATGCCAAAATAAGCTGAGGGACTTTTGCTGTGTGCCTTCCAAGTGAAGCAGTTCTTAAAAGTTTATTGTAATGGAGGGACTTTGGGTTTCTGCTTAGGGACATAGATGGAAAGAGCTCTGCCTCCACCCTTAAAACAAGGAAAAAACTGGACGAACTGCAGATTAACAACTTTTTTTGAACTCTTCAGAGAACTGAGGTCACAGGGCAACCAAGTAACCTGAAATCTGAGGAAAAACAGATGCCTTCTGGGAGAAACAGGACTTGAGCCTTCACTCACATGGGGTGGATACTGCCAGACACCATATAAGCCAGTAAGAATATACAGTTAAATTTTTTAAACAACTTGTCAGAGGTTGAATGTGGGCCAGCAAGAGTATAAAGCCACTGAGGGAGTTGCAAATTTGGGAGTTTTCAATCTCTGTTAGGCTTTTCCTCCAGGAATCCCATCAGACGCTCATTGTGAAGATGGAGGAGAACCCTGTGATATCTTTCCTTGTGGTGCTGCTTTGGGAAAGGGAACAACAGCACAGACCCATCTTTGCTGCAGAATAAAAACTTTAGTTTGTATAACAAAAAGCAACAAAAACTGTTACCTTAGGGCACAGGTGGAAACTTATAGCAGTTTAAGAAAGTGAACTGAAAAAAAAAGCACTACCTCTGGGAGTGGGGAAGGAATATGTGCTAGACCTAGCACACAGCTGGAGGAGAGGCAAGAGCGTTCATGAAAGCCACATACATAACCAAGACCCAGGGACATGGGGCCTGCCTGAGACTTAGGCTTAGTGAGAATATAAGAGACTGCTTTCCTCTACCAACCCCTACTGCCCAATCCACCCATGAGGATAACAAGCATCAAATAAAAATAATAGTGGAACATAGCTGGGAGACCTGCAAGAGAGATTCTTTGTGGGGAACAGCACAGATGGAATACTCATCGCCAAGGGAGAAACATATATTGAGTAAACATGCCTGGTAAACCAACCCATACTTTAAACACAGGTATCTTTAGAAGAATTTGAAGCCTGTGATACAATGAAGGTAACCACAGCAATGAAAAACCTAAACCCCACCCATCTGCTGACTCAAACCCCCGTGTTAAAAACCTAGCAGAAGGAAAGGCATGCTAATCTGTAAGCATAAGAAATACTTAACTTTATATTTGCTGTACTACCCAAGATGTCCAGCTTTCCAAAAAATTATAAGGTATGTGAAAAGGCAAGAAATAACACACTTCAAAGAGCTAAAGCAATCATCAGAACCAGACTCAGATATGACATAGATATTGGAACAACCCAATAGGAATTTAGAATAACTATGACTAATATGTAATGGATCACATGGGTAATTTCAGCAGAGAGATGGAAACTATAAGAAAAAGTTGAATAGAAATGCTAGAAATCAGAATCACAGCAGAGGTGAATAATGTTTATGATAGACTCATTAGTAGATTGGACACAGCTGGAGAAAGAATCTGTGAACTTCAATTTAGAGTAATAGAAATTACCTATACTGAAACACAGTGAGAAAAAGAGTGGGTGAAAAAAGCCAGAATAGAGCATCCAAGAGGTATGGGACAGTATAAAAAGTCTAATATATGCTTAATTGGTATCCCAGTTAAGAGAGAGAATGAAGAAAAAATATTTGAAGAAATAATGGCTGAAACTTTTTCAAAGTTAATGACACCAAACTGGTAAACTCAGAGACCACCAAGCAGGATAAATACAAATAAAACAAAAACGAAAAACACTTTTGGGCATATCATATTTTTAAAAAATATACTTATTTATTTATTTATTTGGCTCCTCCAGGTCTTAGTTGTGGTATGTGGGATCTTCATTGCCACACGCGGGATCTTCATTGCAGCATGCAGGATCTTTAGTTGCAGCATGCAGGATCTTTTAGTTGCGGCATGTGGGCTGTTAGTTGTGGCAGGTGGGATCTAGTTCCCTGACCAGGAATCGAACCTGGGCCCCCTGCATTGGGAGCACAGAGTCTTAACCACTGGACCACCAAGAATGTCCCTGGGCATTATCATATTTAAACTGCTGAAAAAGAAAGATAAGGAAGAAAATCTTGAAGGCAACTTCAAGAAAATAGAAACTTTACGTACTGAGGGACAAGGATAAGAATCACATACAGCAGACTTCTCATCAGATATCATGCAAGCGAGAAGACAATGGAGACAAATTTTTAAAGTACTAAAAGAAAAAAGCTATCAATACAGGATTCTATACCACGCAAAAATATGCTTCAAAAATGAAAAATAAATACTTTTTCAGGGACTTCCCTGGTGGCGCAGTGGTTAAGAATCCACCTGCCAATGCAAGGGACATGGGTTCAATCCCTGGTCCGGGAAGATCCCACATGCCGCGGAGCAACGAAGCCTGTGCAGGGTAACTAAGCCCATGCGCCACAACTACTGAGCCTGTGCTCTAGAGCCTGTGAGCCACAACTACTGAAGCCCGCACGCCTAGAGGCTCTGCTTCTCAACAAGAGAAGCCACTGCAATGAGAAGCCTGCTCACTGCAACGAGAGAAAGCCCACATGCAGCAGTGAAGACCCAATGCAGCCAAAAATAAAAAAATAAATGAAATACTTTTTCAGACAATCAAAAACTCATTGCAGGCTTCCCTGGTGATGCAGTGGTTAAGATCCACCTGCCAATGCAGCGGACACGGGTTCGATCCCTGGTCCGGGAAGATCCCACATGCTGCGGAGCGACTAAACCCGTGCGCCACAACTACTGAGCCTGCACTCTAGAGCCCACGAGCCACAACTACTGAGCCCACGTGCCACAACTACTGAAGCCCGCGTGCCTAGAGCCTGTGCTCCGCAACAAGGGAAGACACTGCAATGAGAAGTCCGAACACTGCAATGAAGAGTAGCCCCTGCTCACTGCAACTAGAGAAAGCCCGCACACAGCAATGAGACCCAACACAGCCAAAAATAAATAAATAAATAAATAAATATATGTATTTAATAAAAACTGATTGCCAGTAGACCTTCTCTACAGGAGATGCAGAAGGAATATGATATCAATCAAATTTGGATTTGCACAAAGAAATGAAGAGCATTGGAACTGGAATCAATGAAATTCAAATAAAATTCATTTCCTTTCTTATACGTAATTGCTCTAAAAGATACATGGTCATCTAAAGTAAATATTGTATGTTTATGGCATAGGTAAAAGTGAAATATATGACGAATATAACACAAAGGATGGGAGGAATTTGGAATATGTTGTTGTGGTTTTTATACTACAAGTGAAGCAGTGTCATATTATTTGAAGGTAGATGCAGACTTTTGGGGGGTGTGTTCCAAAGAGCAAATTTAATCAGAGAAGTGAGAAAATGCAGAAACAAAGGAAAACAGTCAAGCAATTTGAAACAATAATAGTTTAGCCATTAAACAAAGTCAAAGATCTAGAGAGATCTAGAGAGAACTAGAGAGAAGCCCGTGCCACAATGAAGAGCCCGTGCGCTGCAACGAAAGAGCCTGTGTGCCACAACTAAGACCCGATGCAGTCAAAAATAATAAATAAATTTTAAAAAAAGAGTGGGGGAACCAATTAAAAAAAAATGATAAGAAATAAGTGTTGGTTTGGATGTGTTGTGTTGTGCACTGTTGGTGGGAATGGAAACTGGTATAGCCACTATGGAAAACAGTATGGAGGTTTCTCAGAAAATTAAAATTAGAACTACCATATGACCCAGCAATTCCACTTCTGGGTTATTTATCCAAAGGAAGCGAAAACACTAAGGTGAAAAGATTTATGCATTCCCACAGTCATTGCAACATTATTTACAATAGCCGGTACACGGAAGCAACCTATGTGTCCATCGATGGATGAATGGATAAAGAAATTGTGGTATATAAATACAATGGAATATTATCCAGCCATAAAGAGGAAACCTTACTATTTGTAACAACATGGATGTACCTTGAGGGCATTATGCTGAGTGGAATAAGTCAGAGAAAGACAAATACCATGTGATCTCACTTATGTGGTATATAAAAACACAAACAAACCCACCCCCCCACAAAAATCCAAGCTTATAGCTATAGGGAACAGATTGGTTGTTGCCAGAGGGGAGGGGAAGGGGGAGGTGGAGAGGGAAGGGGGGTGAAATGAGTGAAGGGGGTCAAAATGTACAAACTTCCAGTAATAAAATAAATCATGGGCATATAATGTACAGCATGACAACTATAGTTAAAAATAATCTGTATTGTGTATTTGAAAGTTGCTGAGAGTAGATCTTAAAAGTTCTCATCACAAGAAAAAAATTTTATAACTATGTAAGGTGATGAGTATTAGCTAGACTTATTGTGGTAATCATTTTGCAATGTATACAAATATCAAATCATTGTGCTGTATACCTGAAACTAATATAATATTATATGTCAATTATACCTCAATTTAAAAAAAAAACACTTTCTAAAAAGGAAACTCTATGCCCAAGTAATTTCACAGGTGAAATAGCAAACATCTAAGGAAGAAATTATAACAATTCTGTATAAACTCTTCCAGAAAATAGAGGAGGAGGAACACTTTCCAACTTATTTTATGAAACAGGTTTACCCTGATACCAAAACCAGACAGACATTACAAGAAAAGAAAACTACAGACCAATATTTTTCGCAGACTTAGAAACAAAAATCCTCAAAATTGAATTGAAAAATTGAATTTAGCAGTATATAAAAAGATAATATATCGTGACCAAATGGATTCATCTTGGGAAGGCAAGATGAACTTCAAGTTCATTATTTGAAAATCAGTTATTGTAGTGCACCATAATATGAGACTGAAGAAGAATCATATGATTATCTCAATAGATGCAGAAAAAGTACTTGAGAAAATTCAGCATTTACTCATGAAAAAAATCTCAACAAACTAGGAATAGAAGGGAACATTCTTTACATTCTGAAAAGAAACAACAGAGACAGAAACCAACTAGAGCTAACATTGTAGTTAATGATGAGATACTGAATGCTTTACCCCTAAGATTGGGAACAAGGCCAGGATATCCTCTGTCACCACCATTATTCACCATCCTACTGGGAATCCTAGCCAGTGAACAAAGCAAGATAAAGACATAAAAGCATACAAATTGGAAAACAGAAATACAACTTTCTATTTGTAGACAACACGATTCTCTAAATAGAAGACACCAAAGAACTATAAAAAACGCCTGGAATAGGGCTTCCCTGGTGGCACAGTGGTTAAGAATCCGCCTGCCAACGCAGGGGACACGGGTTCGAGGCCTGGTCCGGGAAGATCCCACATGCCACGGAGCAACTAAGCCCATGCGCCACAACTACTGACTGAGCCTGCACTCTAGAGCCTGCAAGCCACAACTACTGAGCTCGTGTGCCACAACTACTGAAGCCTGCGCACCTAGAGCCCATGCTCCACAACAAGAGAAGACACCGCAATGAGAAGCCCACACACTGCAATGAAGAGTAGCCCTCACTCACCACAACTAGAGAAAGCCTGCGCACAGCAACAAAGACCCAACGCAGCCAAAAATAAATAATAAATAAATAAATTTATATTTAAAAAAACTCCTAGAACTACCAAGTGACTTTAGCATGGTTGCAGGATACGTAATGAGTATACAAAGTCTGTTATTTTTATATACCAGCAATGAACAATTGGAATTTGAAATAGAATTTTTTTATTTCTTATTTTTTATGGAAGTATAGTTGACTTACAATGTTGTGTTAATTTTTGCTGTACAGTAAAGTGATTCATTTATACATATATGTACATTTTTTTATATTTTTTTCCACTATGGTTTATCATAGGATATTGAATATAGTTCCCTGTGTTATATATATAGTAGGACGTTGTTGTTTATCCATTCTGTATATAATAGATTACATCTGCTAACCCCAACCTCCCACTCCATCTCTCCCCCTTCCCCTCCTGCTTGGCTACCACAAGTCTGTTATCTATGTCTGTGAGACTGTTTCTGTTTCATAGATAGGTTCACTTGTATCATATTTTAGATTCCACATATAAGTGATATCATATGGTATTTGTCTTTCTCTTTCTGATTTCACTTAATATGATAATTTCTAGTTGTATCCATGTTGCTGCTGAAGTAAAATTTTAAATGCCATTTTATTAGCACCCCCAAAATACAATACTTAATAAATCTCACAAAGTATGTACAGGCACTGTATGCTGAAAATGAAAAAAAAAACATGATGAAAGAAAATAAATTAAAAATAAATGGAAATGCAGCAACATGGGTGGACTTAGAGATTAGCATGTGAAGTGAACTAAGTCAGAAACAGAAAGACAAATACCATAATGAAGGGGTGTTCTGCGGGTTGTCCTCCACTTCATGTTAGTGTTAATAGGTCTGCTACTAGTACTCAAAATAGGCACTGGCTGAGAGGTGGAAATGTTATACTTCGTTGTTTGGATGTGTGAAGAATTGGGATAAATGCTAGAATTAAGATTGAAAAGATTAGGGCTAATACTCCTTCTAGTTTATTAGGAATTTATCATAGAATTAACATGTGCAAATAGAAAATATCACCCTGGCTTGATATGAGGTGGTGTGTTGAGAGGGTTTGCTGGGGTGTAGTTGTCTGGGTCTCCTAGTAGTTTGGGTGAAAATAGCACTAATATTATTAGTATTAAAATTAGTAACAAGGCACGTAGGATGTCTTTGATTGTACAGTAGGGGTGAAATGTAATTTTGTCTATATCAGATGAGATTCCTGTGGGATTATTGGAGCCTGTCTTGTGGAGGAATAGTAAGTAGACAGCTGCTAGTGCTGCAATTATAAATGGGAGAATAAAATGGAAGGCGAAGAATCATGTAAGAGTTGCTTTATCTACTGAAAAGCCACCTCAGATTCATTCGACGAGGCTTGTGCGGATACATAGGATTGC
Organism: Eubalaena glacialis; assembly: GCF_028564815.1. Taxonomy (NCBI): domain Eukaryota; kingdom Metazoa; phylum Chordata; class Mammalia; order Artiodactyla; family Balaenidae; genus Eubalaena; species Eubalaena glacialis. The sequence goes on along the minus strand of NC_083733.1, from coordinate 54,721,696 downwards.
TGAGAGGAGAACAGTATTAACTGTTGCTCCTCAGAATATTTGTCCTCAAGGTAAGACATAGCCCATGAATGCTGTAGCTATGACTGTAAATAATAAGATGATTCCAGTGTTGCATGTTTCTGAAAAGGTGTAGAGTCTGGGACTCCCCTGGTGGTCCAGTGGTAAAGAATCCACCTTCCAATGCAGGGGACATGGGTTCGATCCCTTGTTGGGGAACTAAGATCCCACATGCCATGGGGCAACTAAACCCATTTGCCACAACTACTGAGCTCACGTGCCTCAATGAGAGAGCCCACGTGCCACAAACTACAGAGCCCACGTGCTCACCCGAGGGCCACAACTACAGAGCCCATGTGCCCTGGAGCCCACACGCCCCAACTAGAGAGAGAAAACCCACACACCACCACTAGAGAGAAGCCTAAGCACTACAACGAAGAGCCCACGTGCCGTAACAAAAGATCCTGCATGCCTCAGTGAAGATACCACGTGCCACAACTAAGACCCAATGCAGCCAAAAAAATTTAAAAAGAAGAAAATAAATAAAATAAGTAAATATTTTAAAAAGGTGTAGGATCCATAGTATAATCCTTGTGCTACATGAATAAATAGGCAAATAAAAAAGATGAAGCCTCCATTTGCATGTAGATATCAGATAATTCATCCATAGTTTACGTCTCGGATATGTGTTACTGATTAAAAAGTGGTTATTGTATCTGATGTATAATGTATTGCTAGAATAAGCCTGTCAAGATTTGTAGAACTAGGGAATTCCCTGGTGGTCCAGTGGTTAGGACTCTGTGCTCTCATTGCTGAGGGCCCAGGTTCAATCCCTGGTTAGGGAACTAAGATCCCTGCAAGCCAGGGCGGGGATCTTTTTGTGGTGGGGCCAAAAAAACCCAGAAAAAAACAAAAACAAATGCCCAGTAGGGAACCAAAATTTCCTCATGATGAAATGTTTGATGGAGCTGGGAGATCGATAAATGCATTGTTAATTTTTGTTAATGGATGATTTTCAGATGTTGGTCATTAAGTGTTCTTAGGGTTGAAATACAATGATTTTTCATGTCATTGGCCATGGTTAGATCCCATGTAAGAATAATGATAACATACATTGTATTTATTTTAAGTACTATTTTTGTAATTAGTCTTGTGGGTTTTTCTTCAAAACCTTCACCTAGGGCTTCCCTGGTGGCGCAGTGGTTAAGAATCCTCCTGCCAATTCAGGGGATGTGGGTTTGAGCCCTGGTCTGGGAAGATCCCACATGCCGTGGATCAACTAAGCCTGTGCACCACAACTACTGAGCCTGCACTCTAGAGCCTGTGAGCCACAACTACTGAAGCCTGCGTGCCTAGAGCCCATGCTCCACAACGAGAGAAGGCACCGCAATGGGAAGCCTGCACACCACAATGAAGAGTAGCCCCCACTCGCCACAACTAGAGAAAGCCCACGCACAGCAACAAAGACCCAAAACAGCCAAAAATAAATAAAATAAAATAATTTAAAAAAAAACTATTTATGGTGGACTTGGGTTGATTGTAGGTGGTTGTTTTGGTTGTGGGATTGTGTTGAATTTTGGTGGTTCGTTTTTGGGTCTAATAGCATTTTTGATTTATTTAGGGGGAATGTTAGTAGTATTTGGTTATACGACAGCTGTGGCTACTGAGCAGTATCCTGAAGTTTGAGTTTCTAATAAGACCGTTCTAGGTATATTTCTTTCAGGGTTGATAGAATTTTCAATAGTATTCTATGTTTTAAAGCAGTGGTCCCCAACCTTTTTGGCACCAGGTACCAGTTTCGTAGAAGACAATTTTTCTACGGTCGGTGGGTAGGGGGGTGGGGGATGGTTCAGGTGGTAATGCGAGCGATGGGGGGCATAGTTCAGGCGGTAATGCGAGCGATGGGGAGGAGCAGATGAAGTTTCCCTCGCTTGCCTACCACTCACCTCCTGCTGTGCTGCCTGGTCCCTAACAGGCCGTGGACCGGTAACAGTCTGTGGCCCGGAGGTTGGGGACCCCTGTTTTAAAGGATGAAGTAGTGGAGATTGTATTTAAGTTTAATGGACTAGGGGATTGGGTAATTTATGATACGGGAGATTCTGGGTTTTTTTAGTGAAGAGGCTATAGGAATTGCGACATTGTATAGCTCTGGTACTTGACTAGTAATTGTTACCCGTTGATCATTGCTTATTGGTGTTGTGGTTATTATAGAGGTTACTCGTGGTAATTAAACAGAATTATGCTTAGGGTGAGGGTAATGAGGAATGAAAGAAAATATAGTTTGATTAGGCCTTTTTGGTCTGATACTAGCATAGAAATTTTTATTTGAATAAGGGAAGTAGTTTTTGGTAGATACTTTCTAGTCAGATTAAATCTAGGAAGGCTGATGTGATTTTTGGCTTGCTGATAAATTTAAGTATGGTGGGAAGTTGTGTATAATGGAGAAATACCCTAGGAAGTTGGAAAATTTGAAGAAATTTGAAGGGTACTTAAATTTTAAGTTTTGTGTGGTGAGGTTGATTTCAGTGCCAGATGGTTACAGCAAGGGCAGTTAGTTTCAAATAATAAGGTATAGTTATTTGTGGAATTGTTGTTGGGGGAATATTGTTGGAGATAAGAAATCCAGTGAAAATACTTCCAGTTAGTAAACATTTAATAGAATTGATTAGGAGTGGGTTGTTTTCATTAATTAGAATTAAAGTGGAAAAGTTTGTCCTAATAGTGCAAAGAAAATAATGTGAGTGATATAGACAATTGTAAGGGATGTGGCGACGAGAGTTATTAGTAGGGCTCAGGTGTTGGTATATGACGTGTTAGCGATTTTGATGATTAGGTCTTTAGAGTAGAATCCTGTGAGGAAGTGTATTCCTGTCAGTGCGAGACTTCGATAATGAGGGCTGTTGTGGTAAAAGGTACTGCTTTAAATAAACCTGTCTTCTGAATGTCTTGCTCATCATTTAGGCTATGAATAGTGGATCTAGCGCATGTAAATAGTATGGCCTTGAAAAAGGCATGTGTGCAAATATGGAGAAATGCTAGGTAAGGCTGGTTAATACCGATTGTTACTATTATAAGGCCTAATTGGCTTGAAGTAGAGATGGCAAGAATTTTTAAATGTCATTTTGGGTAAGAGTGCATACTGCTGTAAAGAATGTGGTAATTGCTCCGATACATAATATTGTTGTTTGGATAAATTTATTATTCTCTGTTAAAGGGTAAAAGCGGATAAGTAGAAAAGTACCTGCTACAACTATTCTTGAGTGGAGTAGGGCTGAGATGGAGGTAGGGCCTTCTATTGCTGGGGGAAGTCATTTGTGATGCCAAATTGGGCGGATTTTTCAGTTGTGGCCAATACAAGTCCTGTTAGAGGCAGGTTTGGGTGATTTAGGTTAAGTATAAATATTTATTGTAGGTCTCATGCGTTTAAGTTAAATAGGAATCATGCTACTGATAATAATAAATCCAATATCTCCAATGCGATTATATAAAACTGGTTGGAGGGCGTCTGTATTTGCGTCTGCTCATCCATGTTGTCACCTGATAAGTAGAAAAGATATAATTCCAACTCCTTCTGATCCAATGAAAAGCTGGAAAAGATTGTTGCAGTGACAAGAATTAGTATTGTGATAAGAAAAAGGAGTTTTTAAACAATCGATTGATGTTAGGATCTGAGTGCATATATCAGATTGAAAATTCTATAATAGATCATGTGACAGATAATGCCACTGGCACAGATATTATTGAGAAAGAGTCTGTTTGAAGCTAAGTGATAATTTAAGGGTTTGGATAGTAATTCAATGTCAGCTTGAGAAAATTCTTGTCCTGTGTGAATGAATATTATTGTTGGAATTAAGCTGGTGATAAAAGCATATGAGATAGTGGTTTTTACATAGGATCGATATATGTTACTTTTGTAGATGTTGGTGTTTGTTATTATGATTGGTATTGTTAGTATAAATAGTGTAACTGGTGTGAAAGAGGTAAATAAGTTTATTACTTCTGTTTTGAGTTGCACCAATTTTTGGTTCCTAAGACCAATGGATCAATACTATCCTTTAAAAGCTTGAAAAAGTCATACTGTTAGATATGGAGGCATGAATTAGCAGTTCTTGCATACTTTTTTGGTAAACAAGAAAGTTTAGTCTTCCGTTACTAGATTCACAGTCTAGTGTTTTTTAAAACTATATTTACAGTACAAGGGCCATAAAATGATTTTGGGACTTAACGATAGGAATAAGAGAGGTAAAATGTGAAGAGTTATGAGAGCATTTTCTCATATGGATGATGGCTTAATATTATTGATAGGGTTTGTATATTTGCCTTGTTGTGCTATGATTAACATATATAGAGAGTATAAGGCAGTAATTACTATAGTAATTCCTGTTAGGATAATGGTGACATTTGATCATGAGAAGGATGATACTACTACAAATAGTTCTCCAATTAGCTTAATAGTTGGGGGTAGAGCTAGGTTTGTTAGGCTTGCTAGTAGTCATCACGTTGCTATTAATGGGAGGAATATTTGTAGACCTCTGGCTAGAATTATCATTCGGCTGTGAATTTGTTAGTAATTTGAATTTGTGAGGCAGAATGATATGAATGATGTGAGGCCATGGGCAATTATTAGAGCGGTGGCTCCTATATAACTTCAAGGTGTTTGGATAAGAATGGCTACGAAAACAAGTGCTATGTGACCGACAGAATAATATGTGATAAGTGACTTTAAGTCTGTTTGGCGTAAACAAATTGAACTCGTTATGATTATTCCTCATAAGGAGAGTATGAGAAAAGAGTATGCTATGAAATCTGTTAATGGGTTTAGTATTGTTGTAATTCATAATATACCATAGCCTCCGAGTTTTAGTAGTACGGCTGCAAGGACTATGGATCCTGCAATGGGGGCTTCTACATATGCTTTAGGTAATCAAAGGTGAAGGCTATAAGGGTTATTTTACTATAAAGCCTATTATACAGGCTAGTCATATGAAAATGTTGGATAAGGAGATGGATATTGCTTGTGTTCAATATTGAAGTATTAGAAAATTTAGTGAGACTGTGATATTTTGAATATGTACTAGTGCTACTAAGAGTGGAAGCGATCCTACTAGTGTATAAAATAAGAAATAAACTCCTGCATTAAGTCGTTCAGTTTGATTACCCCATTGGGTAATGATAATAAGTGTCGGGACTAGTGTTGCTTCAAATAAAATATAAAATAAGATTAATTCTATGGCAGTGAGTGTTATAATTAGGAATATTTGTAATATAATTAACATGGTAATTATAATTTTTTGAGTTAATGATTGAATAGGTGAACTTGGCTGGCTATTAGTATTAATGGGAAGAATCATGTTAAAATTAATAATGGTGTTGATAAGGAGTCGGAAAAAAAATTAGTGAAAAGTTGAGGCTATTGTCATTAAATTGATTAAGAAGAAAAGGCTCATAAGACTGATTAATAAGCTGTGGACTGTGGTATTAATTCAGATTATGCTGTTCTTTGGTAGTCATGTTAGTAGTGTTAGTATAATTGTAGGAATAATAATTTTTAACATTGGAGGAGATTAAGATTTTGTATATAATCAGTGCCGTATATGTTTGATACTATTACTAGTAAGGACAGTCCGAGTGCAGCTTTGAAAGCTGTGAATACTAGCAGAACAATTGGCATTATGCTGGCTAGGGTAGAATGTGTATTTAGAATGATCAGGGTTGCTATAATGAATAGTGATAGTATTATGCCTAGAAGGCATAATAGTGAAGATATTAGGTGAGATTGATATATTAATAATCCTGTAAGAGATACTGTGAATGCTATAATAATATTTATATATGCTAAAGGCACTTGGTAATGAACTTAATCATAATCTAACAAGTCAAAATAATTTATTTTAGTTTAAACTAACTACCATATTCAGTTCATTCTAGTCCTTTTTGGTTAGGCTAGGCTGTTGCTTGTAATAAAATTAGGAATAAAGCTATAATGAATGTTGTTTTTAGATTATTTGTCTGAGATGCTCAGGGTAAGGGTAAAAGGAGAGCAATTTCTATGTCGAAAAGGAGGAATGTAATGGCTACTAGGAAAAATTTTATGGAAAATGGTACATGTGTTGATCCTATAGGGTCAAACCCACATTCATAAGAACTTATTTCTTTTCTGTGTAAATATTTAATTGGGGAAGTCAGAATGCAATTAATACAATTAGTGAGGCTAGTGCTATGTTTGTAATTAATGTCAGTATTAGATTTATTATTCTTTTTTGGATTATACTGAAACTAATTGATTGGAAGTCTACTGTTTAATACTGAAAGAATAAGATCCTCATCAATAAATGGATATGTAAAGGAATAGTCATACTACATCTACAAAATGTCAATATCAGGCAGCAGCTTTGAAGCCAAAATGATGGTTAGATGAGAAGTGATATTTTAATTGACGTAAGAAGCAAATGATAAGGAAAGTAGAGCCATAATTACATGTAGTCTGTGGAATCCTGTAGCTATGAAGAAAGTTGACCCATCTGAAATTGTAAAGGATGTTTCGTAGTATTCTAAGGCCTGTAGACTTGTAAAATGAAAGCCTAGGGCAATTGTAATAAGAGCTTAGAGTATGTGTTTGCAGTTTCCTTCTATGAGGCTGTGGTGGGCTCAGGTAATGGATACCCTTAATACAGAGGTATTAAGAAGTGTTACTTCTAATGGATTTAGGGGACGGATGCCTGTTGGTGGTCAGCATCCACCTAGTTCAGGTGTAGGGGTAAGGCTTGAGTGATAGAAGGCTCAAAAAAAGCCAGTAAAAAAGAGGACTTCTGAAATAATAAGATTATTCCATATCGAAGTCCTTTTTGAACAACTGATGTATAATGGCCTTGGGAAATGCTTTCTCGGATGACGTCTCATCATCATTAATACGTTGTTAAGGCCTAGTGATAATAATGTTGAAGTGAAGTGAAATCATGTAATTAGGCCTGATGTTATTATTAGAAGGGCTGAGAGAGCTCCTATAAGGGGTCAGGGACTGGGATTTACTATGTGATATGCATAGGTTTGGTGGGTCATTGTGTATTGTCATGTAGATAAAGACTTACTAGTAAGGTAAATGCATAAGCTTGAATTATGGCAATGGCGATTTCGAGGATAGTAAGTAATACAAGGATAATAAATGTAATGAGGGCTGTGGTGGTGCTAATATTCAGCAATGCTAGAGTCACTCCTCCAATTAAAGGAATAATAGATGTGCTGCTGTGATGTTAACTGTTAATTGTATGGCTAAAGCTATTGGTTGAGAATGAATAAGCTAATAGTTTCGATGATTACTAGTATAGGAATAAGAGGAACTGGTGCTCCTTGTGGTAGAAAATGAGCTAAGGATGCTTTTGTTTTATGGCAAAAGCCTGTAATTACAGTTCCTGCCCGTAGGGGAATTGCTATTCCTAGATTTATTGAGTTGTGTAGTAGGTGTAAATGAATGTGGTAATAGTCCTAATAGATTTGTTGATCCAATAAATAAGATAAGTGATATTAGTATTAGTGCTCAGGTTTGTCCTTTGTGATTGTGAATAACTATTATTTGTTTCAGTGTTAGCTGAACTAGTCATTGTTGAATAGAAATTACACAATTATTGATTAGTTGATTAGGTGTTGGGAGTAAAATGCTTGGGAATATGATAATTAAGATAATGATAGGAAGTCCTATTTTTGTTGGGATAATGAAAGAGGCAAATAGATTTTCGTTCATTTTGTTTCTCAAGGGGTAGGTTGTTTTTGTATTTTGGTAGACATCAACTCTGGGTTTGAATAATATATTTTGAAATTTTTAGTTGGAATATAATAAATAGGAGTAGAATTATTGATAGAATAGTAATAAATCATGGTGATATATCCAGTTGTAGCATATCATTAAGGGGAGTTTTAACTCCCAGTCTTTTTTTTTTCTTAAGGTATTTTTATTTATTTATTTATTTATTTATTTATTGGCTGCATTGGGTCTTTGTTGTTGCTTGAGGCTTTCTCTAGTTGAGGCAAGCGGGGGCTACTTTTTGTTGTATGCTTCTCATTGCGGTGGCTTCTCTTGTTGAGGAGCACGGGCTCTAGGTGCACGGGCTTCCGTAGTTGTGGCGCAGGGGCTTAGTTGCTCCGCAGCATGTGGGATCTTCCCGGACCAGGGATCGAACCCATGTCCCCTTCATTGGCAGGCGGATTCTTAACCACTGTGCCACCAGGGAAGTCCCCCTAACTCCCAGTCTTTAACTTAACAGGTTAATGCTGTTTAGCTTCTTAATGAATTTATAATATTGATGCGGATCATTTTTCAAAGTATTTTAGTGGTACTAAAATGGGTATAAAACTATGATTTGATCCACAAATTTCTGAGCATTGTCCATAATATAGACCTCGTTGTGTTGATATGAGAGTTGTTTGATTTAGGTGTCCTGGAATTGCATATATATTATATCATACATCAGGGGTCCCCAACCCCCGGGCTGCGGACCGGTGCTGGTCTGTGGCCTGTTAGGAACCGGGCCGCACAGCAGGAGGTGAGCGGCGGGCAAGCAAGCAAAGCTTCATCTGCCACTCCCCATTGCTCGCATTACCGCCTGAACCATCCCCCCCGCCACCATCCGTGGAAAAATTTTCTTCCACAGAACCGGTCCCTGGTGCCAGAAAGGTTGGGGACCGCTGCCACACATAATACATTATATGTATAACTGTGCATTAATTAATTACCCCATGCTTATAAGCGTGTATGTTAACCCAGAGGTCCCCAACCTTTTTGGCACCAGGGACCAGTTTCCTGGAAGACAGGTTTTCCACTGGGGCGGGGGGCATGATTCAGGCCGTAATGCCAGTGAGCGATGGTTCAGGCGGTAATGCCAGCGATGGGGAGTGCCATGCTCTCGCGCTACTCACCTCCTGCTTTGCGGCCCGGTTCCTAACAGGCCGCGGACCGCTGGGGGGTTGAGGACCCCTGCATTAACCTGTTGATAATACATACTACATTATACGTATAATCATGCATTATTTACCCCATGCTTATAAGCGTGTATATTATATTATGAATATTACATAATACATAATATTATTAATTGTACATAGTACATTGTTTTATGATTCAGTTTGTATTTGGGCGAAATAATATGTTAATTGTTTTTTAAAAAAATCAAATAGTGCTACTAGACTTGTAATAAGAATAAGAAAAACTATACCCTGTTCCTTTTTTCTCCCCATCTCTAATTCCTGTCCCCAGAAAGAATCACTTTCAACTCTTAACTGTGCCTTCTTTTGTTTACTCCGTTTTTCCAAATCATATGTTTATCCTGCTATTATTTGACACTTTTCAGATTTAGATTTTTTATACTATGGAAAATAAGAATTAAACGTTCTTACCACCACCAGTACCTCTGATACACATCACTCACACACATAAACTTCTCCTGACTCTTTTCTCAAAATATAAAATCGTCACCATTTTAGTTAAATTCCCATTTAGTTTGTACTTAAAATATTTCTTTTTAAAAGTCTCAATACATTAAAATACCTTAGCTATATTGTCAGTTTCATAATTTTCTTGGTGATGTGCTTTCATGAAGCTATATATCTTTCTGCTCCACGTGAACTGTTTATTCTCTGATACAGAGCTATTGATAAATTCATGGGGCATCTCCTACATATGTACTCCTATTCCTGTTCACCATATGCATAAGCTCCACATAATGTAGTAGTCATCTTTATACCTGGGGAATGTATATTCTTGGCCTTTCTGATGGCTCCAAGTATCATTTTGCTATAGAGTGACCTTTAATCTACCTTGTGGGTGCAGATTTCTTAAACTGCAAAACAAACCTTGTTTAATGGCTTTTATTCTCTTCTCCAGCTCTGCCTTCTCAGGCCCAGTCCACTCCCAGAAAGAAAAGGAAATGACTGAGTTGCAGGTAAATTTTAAGTAGTATATTTGTTCCCTGCCTTATTTTACAGTGCAGTTTAAGGGAATTGCAGTAATCCATACACTAAATTGGAAAATCCTATACAGATAAAACATATTTTCAGAGGAAACAGAGTTGGAAGGTTAAGACCAGGAAAGAGTTAAAATATGATTATGCAGAAATGCTTTCATTCAGAGAGATTAAACTTGGGCTTCAATTTTGAATTTCATTATAATAGGTAAACAAGGGCAGAAATTCATTACATAATTTGCATTGTCCGTAAGGATAAAAATGAACATTTATTAGCAGAAGTAAGTTTTTCATTGGCACCTAGGTCAATGAATACATTGTAGTGAGACTTCCCGTAGTTGGTAAACCCAGCTTTTCTAGTGGTCTTTTTTTTTTTTTTTTAATAATTTTTAAAGTCTTGGCCATGCCACACGGCTTGCAGAATCTCAGTTCCGCAACCAGGGGTTAAATCCGCGCCACGGCAGTGAAAGTGCCGAATCCTAACCACTAGACTACCAGGGAACTCCCCACTGATGGTCTGTTTTGATCGAGGATAAGGCAAAGAATATATGTCAAAATAGCCCAGCATTGGAAAGAATACAAATCAACATCAACAGAAAATGGAATAAATTATAGTATTTCATGCAGTTGGACACTATACACATAAACACACACACACACACACACACACACACACACACTCTCCAAAGCAGATTACTGCTACTTATAACAACATAGATAATCTCACAAACATGTGTCATAAGAGAAGTCAGAAATAAGAGTACATTCTATGTGATTCCATATATATGAAGTTAGAAAACTAATCTCAGTGATAGAAAATAGTGGTTACCCCTGAAGGGGTATTTACTGGGAAGGGACATGAGGGAATCTTCTAGTATGCTGAAAATGCGCTGTATTTTGACCTGAGTGGTAGGTACACAAATACATAAATGTATAAAAATGTCTCAGTTTGTACACTTAAGATTAATGCATTTTACCACATTATTCTATACTTTCATACCTTATTTAAAAAAAAAGCTAGACTATCTGAAGAAATAGATGGGATGTGTCTTTCAAATGACCCTGTATAATTATCTTTTTCCATGTGTGTTTGCTGAGATTCAGCCACAGTCTGAAGTAATCATTTATGGTAAATTCTTATAATTTTAGTCCACTAGAATGTGAACAAAGAGTATGCTTTATTTGGTTTACTGCTGTATCTCCAGTCCCTAGAACAATGCCTGGTATATGTGGTTTTTGTGAATGTTTGTGGTTTTAATGAATTGAATCCATGGTTCCTTATTTCTTCTTCATTTTACTCTTAGAATAAGTAATGTCTGTCTCCTCTTCAAGGACATTTCCTTTTCCTCAGAACTTCATCCTTTTTCTTCAGACTTCCTTTGGAATCTTTCTCTTTCAGATTTATCCTGCACTCTTAGCTATTGAACAAATCTCACATTACTGCCTTTTCACCCTTAGCGCAGAGCTTTGCCATACTGAGATATACCTTTCTTTGACCAGGTGCCCCTATCTAGCAGCTTCTCTGTATCTCTAGTTTTTTCCTCAGTTAATTTTCAAAGTGAATACATGTGTTTAACCAGCATAAGCACTGGATCAAGAAATGGAATATTACACTAACACCCATTAGACTCCTGCACCTTTCCCAGTTATTACCCTCACCCCAGGGGTAACCACTGTTCAGATTATATCACTATAGATTATTTATGCCTATTTTTAAACTTTATGTAACCTATATACTTTGTGTCTGACTTCTTTTGCTTAATATTTTGTTTGCCAGATTCATGTTGAATCATTGCATGTAAGTAGTTTACTTAACCTTACTACTGTATATTATTTAATTAATGTGAATAAACCATAATTTTATGTATCCATTCGATTACTGATAGGCATTTAGGTAGTTTTTATTTGGGAACAATTAAAATATTGTTCCTATGAATTTTCTTGTAGGTTTTTGTTGCACATATGTACATATTTCTTTCTACCAAAGTAGAATTTCTGAGTCATAAGTTATGTTTAAGATTACCTTTAATTGATACTGCCAAACAGTTTTCCAAAGTGATTGTCCAAAATTGTACTCTTAACAGTGTATGAGAGTTCTGACTACTGCAAGACAACCATCTTGAGTATATTTTCTACAGTCACTAGCTGGTTTTTTGGCATAATATCAAACTCATAGGCAGTAAAAAAGAAGCTCAGCTAAATTTGAGTACATAAAAATTATATTCTCCTATTGATACAATCACCATAAAGTAAATTGAAAAAACTTGACAACAATCTTAATAATACATATGGCAGACCCAATCTGGTATTTAAATACATATTTACAAACCAAATTAAAATCCAGTAGAAAACTGCATATAGGACATGAAAAAGAAATCCAAAATTGAAAAAGTAAGAACAAATGCCCGATAAAAATTGTAAATAATAATAAAAACTAATCTCTATTGTTAATTAAAGTTTTACATCAATTACCTCACATAGACTTCATAAAGAATCTTCATTTTTTTTTTCAGGAGTTAAGAAACAAGCATAGAAAGATTAAGAAATTTGCTCAAGGTCATAGGTAAAGGATGTAGTAGAATCAGGATTTAGTCCCAGGTGGTGTAACTGTGAAGCCTGTAAACTTAACCACAGTCCTGTATGACCTCAGCCTCACTCATGATTAATGAAATGCAAATAAAATGACTTTCTAAAATAATCATCAGATTAGTCCAGTTTTTCATCATATCTCAAATCTGATCACTTGTCAACATTTCCATGGCTCTTGTAACCCAGGCTGTATCATCTCTTACCTGGAAGTACTTCAGTAACTGCCTGTTAATCTCCCTGCATACATTCTTAACCATCTGTAGTCCATTCTCCAGAGAACAACCGAAGTGATAATTTAAAAACCTGAGGTGTTAACTTCTCTGCTTAAAATCAACTAATGGCTTCCCTTTACACTTGGAATAAAATCCAGATTTCTTATTGTCCTTTACAAAACTCTTCATGATATGCCTTCTTCCTATGTCTTTACCATTATCTTTTGCTATACCCTCCCTCATTCACTGTCTTTCAGGGATACTAGCTTTTTCCACACTTCGAACAGACAAAGTTTATCCCTGGGGAACTTTGAACATGCTAGTAAAGCTACCAGAAAAGACTAAAGTCCCAACTCAAACAGCTCCCTCTTACTCAGTTCTATTCAGGTCTTTGATTGATTGGATGAGGCCTACCCATATTAGGGAGGACGATTTGCTTTACTCACTTTACTGACTCAAATGTTAATCTCATGTAGAAATACCCTCACAAACACACCCAGAGTAATGTTCAGCCAAATGTCTGGGCAACCTGTGACCCAGTCAGGTTGACACATAAGATCAACCATTACACTATCTTATTCTATCTTACCTATTTACATGTTTATGTTTTAATTTGTTTCCCTCAACTAGTATGTACATTCCAGGAGGACCAGAACTTATGTCTGTCTTACAGCTATATCCTTAGGCTCTAAACCAGTGCTGGGCACATCTAGTAAGTCGGTAACTTATTGAATAAAAAACCATAACTCCAGGGCTCAAATAAGAATTATTTTCTCATTCTCTTCAGTGGCAGTTAGTATTCATAATGAAAACCTCAACTACTATGAGACCCTCAAATAGTCTCTGAGCTATCAGAAAAAAAAGTTTCAATTGTTTAATTCTCCTGTTCCACTACTTTAACATATAGGGGAAATAGAAGAGTTGAGATCTAGGAGGTATTGGTGAGACTGAGTCAAATGAACTTGTTGACACATTGTACCTAGGTGTTGAAGAAGAGGTAGGAATCAAAACTTATGCTACAGTTCCATTTTTCAAAAAAGGTGTTAGTGTTGCCATTAATCAAGATAAGAAAGTTAATAGCAAAAATTGCTGAATATTATATCTCCTCACAAACCTAATATGGAATAGGTAATGTTACCTGAAATAGTGAACTACCAATGGCAAACTACTAACTGGATTCTAGGTAGTAAATAAACATATGATAATTAGAAAAGCAAAATTTCCTGTTAGAAAAGACTATATTTTTACACTCTGTCAAAAAATCCAGGATTCATGAAAGAATCTCATCATTTTCCTAGCTGTCCCCTTTTCTATTGAGAATGATTAACTCTTAAAAGAGAATTTAAGAGAATATTTGTTCCAACATTTTCATTTTATAGATGGGAAGCTTTTGACCCAGAGAAATTTTAAACATTGTTTAAGTAAAGCCATATCAATGCAGTTTAAAAGAAAGAAAAACGGCTATTTGTTAATATCAGGTACTATAAAATTCAAGACAGTAAGGTTTATTTTATTTTTTTATTGAAGTTTAGTTGATTTATAATGTGCTGATCTCTGCTGTATAGCAAAGTGATTCAGTTATGCACATATATACATTCCTTTTTTAATATTCTTTTTCATTATGGTTTATCCCAGGAGATTGGATATAGTTCCCTGTGCTATATAGTAGACCTTGTTGTTTATCCATTCTAAGCGTAATAGTTTGCATCTACTAACCCCAAACTCCCAGCCCATCCCTCTCCCTCCCCTCCTCCCCCTTGGCAACCACAAGTCTGTTCTCTGTGTCTGTGAGTCTGTTTCTGTTTTGTAGATAAGTTCATTTGTGCCATATTTTAGATTCCACATATAAGTGAAATCATATGGTATTTGTCTTTCTCTTTCTGACTTCACTTAGTATGATAATCTCTAGTTGCATCCATGTTGCTGCAAATGGCATTATTTCATTCTTTGTTATGGCTGAGTAGTATTCCATTGTATATATGTACCACATCTTCTTTATCCATTCATCCAAGACTGTAAGCTTTAAAAAACAAAAAGAACGGTGCTTTAAAATGCTGATAAGTGCGTTAGGTAATAAAGATAAATGGTTAGGACTACTTCTGTACCAAATAAACTGCAGAAAATGTACTATAAGGAATACTGTGAAAATAAGAAGAAACATATCAATAGGAAACTTTTATTGATCTGTCTTAGCTCATGATAGACACATAAAGCAGACAACAAAATGAACATAACTACCAATAATAATTTGATAGAGCTAATTGATTATCATAGCTTATAGCCTGGAATCAATTACTATCCTTTTTTTAGATATGGAAAAACTAAAAAACTGACCGTATATTAGGCCTGAATAAAACTCAATAAATTTCAAAAGTACAAACTGTACATGTTCCAGAATGCAGTTACATAGGAAGTTAATAATAAAAATTCAAAAAGAAAACATTTCCACATGGAAATTTTAAAACTAGCATAAGCAACTTAGATCAAGAAAGACATAAAAATTTATGTTACAGAACATCTAAAAAATAATGTACAGAAGAAAACCTGCAGGCTGAATAATAATGATATGTTAATAAATATAAACAAAATGAACAAAATATAGTTCTAGAAATTAGAAACAATGTGAGAAAATAGAAGAAGGAATTGATGAGAATAAACTTGAAGTCAGTGAGAACACAGAAAATTGAACTAATACAGAGCTGCTTTTGCTTCCATTTCTCTCTGTCTTCTCTCATCTTTTTAAAAAATTATTATTTTAAAATCTAGGAAGAGAGAGGGAGAAATAGAATAAACAGCCATATACCCAATACCTGGAATTAGCATATTTAATATTTTGTCATTTTTGCTTTGAGATTTTTTTCAGTAAAATAATTAGAATATTACAGATACTCTGTCCCCAGAGTCAGTCAGTTTCATGAATTTTATGTATATCAAGAGTCCATGGTTTTATGTTTTTACCACACTGATTTGTATATATGAATATTATATAATGTTGCTCTCTGTTTTAGATTTTTAAATAATAAGGAACATAATGGACTGACAGTTCTGCAACTCACTTTTTTCACTCCATATTGTTTTCAAGACATATTCATGTTAATATATGTATTTCTGACTTTACATCCTCTTCCATTGTTTTATTTTTCCTTATGTCAATAGCATTCTATCTTAATTACTATGTCTTTTTTATTATAAATCTTGGTATCTGATAATGAAAACAAATCCTCCATCTTTGTTTTTCTTTAACATTGCTGTAGCTATTTGTAGTGATTTATATTTCCTTAGAAATTTTAGAATTAGTCCATTTCCACAATTAAAGCTGCTTAGGTTTTTATTTCAAATTGAACTGAATTATGTTTACAAATATATCATCTGCAAATAGACACTTTTCATCATTTTGAATTCTCATGCCCCCCCTTTTTTCTTGCCTTATTTCAATTGCTAAATGTTCAGTATAATGCTGAATAGATGTGGTGGCAGTCATCTTTGTTTCATTCTCAGTCTTACGGGTATACTTTCAATGATTCACCAGTAAGTACGATATTCCATGAAAGTTTTTTTGTAAATACTCTTACAGATGAAGGAAATTTCCTTTTATTCCTAGCCTGCTAAGGGGGTCTATCATGAATCGGTATTGACTTTTGTCATACAATTTTCTTGTATATGTGATTTTTTTAAAAAATAAATTTATTATATCTATTTATTTTGGCTGCTTTTGCTCTTTGTTGTGGTGCGCTGGCTTCTCATTGCGGTGGCTTCTCTTGTTACGGAGCACGGGCTGTAGGCGCGCGGGCTTCAGTAGTTGTGGCTCGCGAGCTCTAGAGTGCAGGCACAGCAGCTGTGGTCCATGGGGTTGGTTGCCCCGTGGCATGTGGGATCTTCCTGGACCAGGGCTCGAACCCATGTCCCCTGCATTGGCAGGCAGATTCCTAACCACTGCGCCACCAGGGAAGCCCATATATGTGATCTTGATCAAATAATGTTTCTCCTTTTTTTCTGTTAATTTGGTCAATTAAAGTGATCAATTTTTAAAATTGAAGTATAGTTGATTTACAGTATTGTGTTAGTTTCAGGTGTACAGCCAAAGAGATTCAGTTATAAATATATATATTCAGATTATTTTCAATTATAGGTGTTGAAATATAAATACAAGATATTGAATATAATATCCTGTGCCATAGAGTAAATCCTCATTGCCTGTCTGTTTTTTGTATAGTACTTTGTATCAGTTAATCTCATACTCCTAATTTGTCCCTCCCCCACCCCTTTGGTAACCATAAGTTTGTTTTCTATGTCTGTGAGTCTGTTTCTATTTTGTATATAGATTCATTTATATTATTTTTTAGAGTCCATATATAAGTGATATCATAATATTTGTCTTTGACTTACTTCACTAAGTATAATATTCTCTAGGTCCATCCATGTTGCTGCAAATGGCAATATTTCATTCATTTTATGGCTACTAACATTCCATTGTGTATATATACCACATCTTCTTAAGCCACTCGTCTCTTGATGGGCACTTGGGTTATTTCCATGTCTTGGCTATTGTAAATAGTGCTGCCATGAACATTGGGGTGCATGTATCTTTTCAAATTAGAGTTTTCATTTTTCCTGGATATATACCCAAGAGTGGGATTGCTGGATCATATGGTAGCTCTTTCTTTTTTATCCAGTCTGCCACCCTGTGTCTTTTGACTGGAGCATTTAGTCTATTGACATTAAAAGTAATTACTTATAGGTATATACTTATTGCCATTTTAAACCTTGTTTTCCAGTTGTTTTTCCAGTTCTTTGTTCATTTCTTCTTTTTGTTTTTTTTCCTTTGTGGTTTCATGGTTTTCTTTTGTTTTATGCTTGAGTTCCTATCTTTGTTTTTTGTGAATCTGTTATATGTTTTTGATTTGTGGTGACTGTGGAGTTCAAGTTTGTTGGCCCATAACTATCTCTACTTGTGTTAAACTGATAGTCATACAAGTTTACACCTCCCCCACATTTTGTGATTTTGATGTCCTATTTTACATATTTATGTTTTACCCTTTTGCTATTAATTGTAGTTATGTTGCTTTAAAAAAATTTTTTGATTGTTTTTAATCTATGTACTGGCTTAAGTGGTCTTCAATCTTGTTATATATTTACCTTTCTTATTGTGGTTTTCCCTTTCCTATAGATTCTTGTTTCTTGTTTATTTAGAGAAGAGCCTTCAATATTTCTTTTAGGGTAGGTTTAGTATTGCTGAATTCTATAATTTTTGCTTGTCTGAGAAATTCTTTTTTTTTTTAATTTATTTAATTTATTTTATTTTTGGCTGTGTTGGGTCTTCATTGCTGTGCGTGGGCTTTCTCTAGTTGCGGTGAGCGGGGGCTACTCTTCGTGTGGTGTGCAGGCTTCTCATTGCAGTGGCTTCTCTTGCTGCGGAGCACAGGCTCTAGGCGCACGGGCTTCAGTAGTTGCTGCACGTGGGCTCGGTAGTTGTGGCTCGCATGCTCTAGAGCGCAGGCTCAATAGTTGTGGCGCACAGCCTTAGTTGCTCTGTGGCATGTGGGATCTTCCCGGACTAGGATTGAACCCGTGTTCCCTGCATTGGCAGATGGATTCTTAACCACTGTGCCACTAGGGAAGCCCTGCTTGTCTGAGAATTCTTTATCTCTCCTCCTATTCTAAATGATAATCTTGCTGTAGAGTATCCTAGGTTGCAGGTATTTTCCTTTCAGGACTTTGAATATGTCATGTCACTCCCTTCTGGTCTGAAAAGTTTCTATAGAGAAATCAGCTGATAGCCTATGGGGGTTCCCTCTAACTGACTATTTCTGTCTTGCTGCATTTAGAATCCTCTCTTTAACTTTTCTGATTTTAGTTGTGATATATTTTGGCATGAGTCTGATTGGGTTCATCTTGTTTGGGACTCTTTGGGCTTCCTGTACCTGGATATCTGTTTCCATCTTTCGGTTTGAGAATTTTTTAGCCATGATTTCTTCAAATACATTTTTGATCCCCTTTTCTCTCTCCTCTCCTTCTGGAACCCCTATTATGCATAGCTTGGCACATTTTATATTATCCCATAGATCTTGCATGTTTCTTTCTTTATTTTTTTAATTTGTCTTTCTGTCTGCTTTTCCGATTGGGTGATTTCCATTATTCTATTTTCCAGATCACTTATTCGCTCTTCTGTGTCATTTAGTCTGCTATTCATTGCCTCTAGATTGGTTTTTATTCTGGCAATTGAATTGTCTAATTTTGATTGGTTCACCTTCATAGTTTCTAGCTCCTTGTTACAGTGATCTTCATTTTTATTGATAATCTTTCTTAATTCCTTTAGCATTTTTATTACCCTTTTTTGGGGGGATTTGGGGTCCAGTAGACTGGTGAGGTCTGTTTCATTATTTGTTCTTTCAGGGGATTTCTCTTGTTCTTTTTTTAGGAGTAATCCCTCTGCTCTTTCATTTTACTTAACTTTCTCTGCTTCTGTGAATTTAGGAGAAACAGTTATCTACTGTGTTCTTGAAGGGGTGTTTTTACGTGGGGGTGTCCCTTTGTAGACTGTGTGTGTCCAACATTTTTGGTGTGAGGGCTGGTTTTGGTATGGATGCCAGCCATGTTTTTCTTCAGAGTGTGCTGGCTGTTATTCCCTTGATAGTTGGTCTTGTGGTGTCCAGAGCCTGTGCTAGATGGGAGGTGGGGTCTCTTCTTTGTTCCATGGCTGTCACCACCCTGTCAGGGGCAGGGTCTGCTTCCCAAATGTTGGAGTAGAAGTCCTGAGGTCAGGTTTCTCAGGCTCCATTGCCCTTCAGTGTGTGCCCTACCCCAAAGAAGGTGAATGCTGAAGCAAGTGAGGCCCATGCGCTCATAGCAAACCTATGTGCCACGTGTGTAGGTGTCCAGGGTTCTGCTCAGAAGCAGCCCAAGGTGCATCCTTTTCTCTGTTTTGTTCCTCCCAGATCTAGTGCAAGGCTGTGGTGTGGAGTAGACTGGAGCTGGGTGTCGGGGTGTTGTTGCTGCAGGAATTGAGGTGGGCAGGAATTGAGATCTGGGCTGCCTCTGTGGCAGACTTCTCCCAGGATCTGTCTGCCCCAGGTCTGGTGCTAAGCTGCTGTGTTGAATGGGTGGGGCTGGAGCACTCTCGCTGGGAAACAAACTGCTGTGCACTCCTGCCCAGGGCCTGTCTGCCCAATATTCAGCACTTAGCCATTATGCATTCTTGTGGCACTGCCCAGTGCACACACTGACATTGTCTGCTGTAGCTGGTTCTGCTGCCCCTGTGCACACATTGACAAAAGTCTCCACTGCTAGAGCTGCCACCACCACTGTGCGCAAGCTGACAGTGAAGCTCTGTGGCTCCCTCCAGATCACACCCCAGGCCATCTGGGCTGTCTCTGCATAGCTAGATCAAGCCCTCTCCCAGGACCTACCTGCCCGAGATTCAGCGCTTAGCCACTACGCATTCTTGTGGCACTACACGATGTGCTGACAATGTCTGCCCAGCTAGACCTGCTGCCTGATGTGCATGCTGACAGTGTCTCCCCTGGCTAGACCCACCCTCCCGTGTGCACGCTGACAATGGCTCCATGGCTCCATCCAGATTACACCCCTGGAGCCCCCTGTCTGTCTCTGTGGAGCTAAACAAATCTTTCCCCTGATCTCGCACCAGGCTGTGGTGTGGAGGGAGCAGGGCTGGGGCATTTACTGTTTAGGATTAGGAAGTGCGGTGAGGTGGCAGCTGCCGGTGCAAGCTTTTCTCCATCCTGATTGTTAGCAAGCCAGCATATGCACATACCTCATGAGTAGGGTCTAGGCTTCTCTAGCATACCTCATGAGTAGGATCTAGGTTTCTCTAGCCCTTCTTTCTGTCTCAGCAGATCCCATTAGGCAAGGGGGCTTGTCTCCTCCATGTAAGACCCCAGAACTGGGATGCCCAGATTGTGAGTCAACCTGATCATTCCCCAGGGCGAGGGTCTGCCTGTGTGGACCTTCTCTTCCTTACAGATCCCTCCCAGGGGTGCAGGTCCCAACCTGATGCCTTTTTTTCCCCCATCCTACCCAGTTTTGTGGAGATCTTTCTTGCAGCTTTGGTTAGGTATAGGAGTCCTTCTGTCAGCTTCCTGTTGGTTTTCTGCGAGAATTGTTCCATGTGTAGATATATTTTTGATGTGTTTATGGCGGGAGGTGAGCTCCATGTCCTCCTACTCCACCATCTTGATCCTCCTCCTTTAAAGTGATCAAATTTTGAATGTTAAACTAATCCTGTAACCTGGTTGGGTGAACCACTTGAATATTTTTTTCCTGGATATTTAATACATTAATTTAATTTATACTAAGGTATACACAACAGATACCAGAACTTTATTGAAAGCAGATTTTCTTGATTCTGGTGTTAGAAGGTAAGGTGGAGCCAAGATATAAGTTCCTTGCAAGCCTGTTTTATTTAGCGGGAGTTCTGTACCTATCACACATCCTCAGTGAATGCTGTTTTGGACAAGATGTCTTAAACTATGAAGATGAATTTTGCCCAAGGCCAATACTGTTCTATTAAAGTAAATTTTGTGATTGTAAATTCTTTAGAGAATTTGAATCTTGTCTGAAAGCCATTTACCTCCTCACGTCATACATATAGTCCATATTTCTTTGTCCCTTAACTTTATTCGATGACTTCATATGTATGAGTCACAGAATTACTCATACTACACTGATATGTATGTTAAAAATATAGTTTCTTTATTTTAAAAATTTGTTCACATATCTCTTATGAGTTCTGATCAGTAGCATGAAAAGAAAAGCTAGTTTTGATGCAGTCTGATTCAAAACTTAGTCCTATCAGTAAACTGTTTCTTTGAATAATTATTCAGTTATTCAGATTCCCCTCTAAACCCCTGTCCTCTCTTAAGGTGGTATCTGAGATATAGAAGAAAATCTTCATAGCTTTGGGAGGAAGAGGGTCCTCTGTGATTCTCCATGGATGTGTGCTGACTGGTATCCACTGAATCTAGTTTAGCTGGCTTCTTTTTCTGGGCATTCTGTAGCTGATGAATTTGTGGTATGTTTTTCAGCTCAGTCATGATCCAAGGGCCCCCTCCTTTCAACTTTCCTCCCTTGGATCTTGTTGTCTCCATAGACTCTGAGTCTCTGTCATAACCTCCAAAGAATCCCTGGCTTCCATGTGCAATAGTTTGTGGGGTCATCTTGCCTTCTGCAAGGGTCCTATTACTCCCTACTCAGGATATATGCTACATGGGACACAAAGGCTACTTAAAGTTCCCCCAATTTGACCATGACACTTTGCCCTCTTAATTCACTACCTTTCTTACTTCACCTTAATGCCCTGGAGTGTGGGAAGTTCTGAGCACACATTTAACTGCCTATGTCCCTACCTCCATGGCCTTTCTTCTCTATCCCAGGCCTCCAAGGGGGAAGAAAGGGTTTCCCCTAGTCATCTTCCCCTCTGTCTTTCTTTTTTCAGTAAAACTAAAATGGAGAAAGGTTATGAAGAATAAGGAAACATACATTAAAAAGCGTTTCAAAACTAGTATACTGGTTACACGTTTGGAATCTATGAGTGCCAGTGAGAGGCCCAAGGCAGTATAAATAAGGCCATGGAAGGTCTGAAGATATTACTGATGACAAAGCACATCCATCCAGAAGCAAAAAATTAACCCGTAGCGCAAGAATATCACATCATTTTGTTCTTTGTTGCCATATTAAGTTTCATCTGCAAATGTTCACATCTCCAGAAACATAGAACAGAGTGCCTAGGACAATAAAATTAAATTGACAAGCCTGCTGTGTGTTCTGTATTCTGCTTAGTGCTTTACTTGAACTCTTCATTTTTTCATGAGGATTTGAATTAATGATTGGTGTCACTTCCCTTCAGCCTCAGGAACTTCCTTTATTATTTCTTTTTTTCCTTTATTATTTCTTGTTAGGCCAGTCTGCTAGCAATGAATTCTCTGGGAATATATTTCATCTTTTTTTTTTAGGTGAAATTTACATAAAATTAATAATTTTGAAGCAAACAATTCAGTGATATTTCGTACCTTCACAATGTGGTGCAGCCACCCCTCTATCTAGTTACAAAACATTTTCATGACCCCAAAATAAAACCTCATACCCATTAAGCATTTACTCTCCCCTTCCCCTCTCCCCCAGCCCCTGGCAACCACCAATCTGCCTTCAGTCTCTGTATTTATCTATTCCAGATATTTTATATAAATAGAATGCTAAAATATGTGACTTTTGTGTCTGGCTTCTTTCACTTAGTATAATCATTTTTGAAGGTAACTTTGCTAGTTACAGGATTATTCGTTGATAGTGTTTTTTCTTTCAGCACTTGAAATATTGCTGTCCCATTGCCTTGACCTTCATTGTTTCTAATGAGAAGTCAGGTGTTAATTTTATTGTGGCTGCCTTGTAGATAAAGGATTGTTTTCCTCTTGCAGCTTTTAAGGTTTTCTCTGTACTGTTACTTTCAGCATTTTGAGTATGATGTGTTTAGGTTTGTATCTCTTTGTGTTTATCCTGCTTAGGGTTCATTGAGTGTCTTGGATATGTATATTAGTGTTTTTTAAAAATCAGATTTAGGAAGTTTTCAGCCAGTATTTCTTTGAGTAGTCTTCTGTCTTTCCTCTCCTTCTGGTACTCATATTATGTGTATGTGGATGTACTTATTTCTGTCTCACATTTCTCCTAGTCTGTGTTCATTTTTCTTCACTCTTTTTTTTTTCCTCATCTTCAGATTGTATAGTTTCTATTGATCTCTCGATCTTTAAGCTTGCTGATTCTTTATTCTGCCATCTCAGACCTTCATGCAGCTGTGAGAAAGTCTCATCCAGGCCAGTGGGGAGTTGCTGACCAAAATTTTCCCATTAGAGGAGTCCCATGTCAGGTAAAATGGTCCAGTCCCTAATACCCTCACTGTGCTTAGCCTTTGGCTGGAAAAGTAGCCAGTGGTGGCTTGAGAATAGCATGGTCTCAGCATGAACACAGTAGTAGAACTAAAGATAGAGCAGCTGGAGGTTGTTCACCAGTTATGCGTCTCACAGCTGGTTCTCTTGAAGGGGATCTGGGAGCATATTTCTATGGCTGCCACAAAGATAGCATTTTGAAATGTTCTCTTTCTAGCATAAGCATTTATCTGTCTTAATAGGTTTACCTAGTATTATTGACTGTGACAGAAATCTTACATAACAGTTGCTTAAACAGGACAGAATTTTATTAGTCTCTGTAGGAATTCAGGTACCAACAAATCAGGGCTGGTCCTGTATCTCTAAGGCAGAGAGAACCAGGATTCCTCTATTTCATTTGTCTACCTCATTATCCTCTAATACTTGGCTTCTACCTCATTATCCCAAATGACTATATTTGCCCTAGTCATCATAGTTACTTAACAGTCTATAGGAAGGAGGAAGCTGGGGAGAAAATGTATACCTCTTCCCTTTAAGCTCACTTACCAGTAGTTGCACATAATACTCCTTTCATCTTATTGTCCAGAACCTTATATAAAAATACCTAGCTTCAAAGGAGATGAAGAATGATAATAAGAATGATAATGGCACAGGAGGCCATATGCCCAGCCAAAAATTTGGAAATGGGGGAAATAAATATTGGGATAGAAGAGTAAAAGTCTGTGCTACAGTATCAACTGTTCTGGATTTCTTTTCTTTTTTCTTTTTTTTTTCATTTTGAGATCAGTCTTGGTTTCATATTTCTTTTTAAATTATTAATTTCATTGAAGTTCAGTTTGTTTCAGTATTTATTCCTAATTTTGTATGTTTATTTTTTAAATTTATTTTTCTTCATTAAACTTATTTGCCTAATTCAGTGTTTATGCTTAAAATATCAATTTTTAATTATGGGGATTTATGTATATTAGTTCTAGATTTCTCATATTAAGATTATGCTTCATATTTACTAAATTTTTAAAAAAGTATTTTCGTCAAGTTTATTTTAATGATTTCTTTTTGGATTCTGTCACTCTTGAGCAGGGTGCAATTACAATTTTCTTGCAAAATCTGTGGTGTTGGTTTTGTAATTTATTTATTAGTTTATTGATCCAACTTACTGAGGAAAATACAACTCCCTGAGGAGAAATCTGAGGCTGAGGCACTGTCAGCAAGAATTCATCTTATGTGCTCTTATCCTTTCATGTGATTAATGAAACCATTATAGTAGGACTAGCTTTCTGCATTATGTTTTCTCCTCAGCCGTAATTCCTCACCAGGTACTTTTTCTGAGCTTATTTTGGTCTTTATGCCACTTAAGGGGAAGTCCCAACTATCCCGTGCATTTCAGTGTTTTTTTAAAAAATACATTTATTTATATATTTATTTTTGGCTGCATTGGGTCTTCGTCGCTGTGCTTTCTCTAGTTGTGGCGAGCGGGGGCTACTCTTCGTTGTGGTGTGCAGGCTTCTCATTGCTGTGGCCTCTCTTGTTGCGGAGCACGGGCTCTAGGTGCACAGGCTTCAGTAATTGCAGCACATGGGCTCAGTAGTTGTGGCTCGTGGGCTCTAGAGTGCAGGCTCAGTAGTTGTGGCACACGGGCTTAGTTGCTCCGTGGCATGTGGAATCTTCCCGGACCAGGGCTCAAACCCATGTCCCCTGCATTGGCAAGGAGATTCTTAACCACTGTCCCACCAGGGAAGTCCTTTCAGTGTTTTTTTACCCTGACACTTTGCCTTTGGTTTCTTTTTTTTTTCTTTTTTCATTTCTTTAAAAATTTTCTTTTCTAGCTTTATTGAGATATAATTGACATGTAACATTGTGTTTAAGGTGTACAACGTGTTGAATTGATACACTTATATACTGCAAAATTATTATCACAGTAGTTGGTTAAAAACTCCATCACCTCACATAATTATTTCTTTTTTAGGGCGAGAACATTTAAGATCTACTCTCTAGCAAGTTTCCAGTATATAATACTGTATTGTTAACCATAGTCACCATGCTGTACATTAGATCCCCAGAAATTATTCATCTTATAAATGGAAGTTTATACCTGTTGACCAGCATCTTCCCATCACCCCCACCTCCTAGCCCTGGGCAAGCACCATTCTGTTCTCTATTTCTATAATTTTGACTTTTCAAGATTCTACATATAAGGAATATCATAGAGTAATTCTCTTTCTTCGTCTGACTTACTTCACTTAGCATAATGCCCTAAAGGTCTATCCATGGAGTTGCAAATTGCAGGATTCCATCTTTCTCATGGCAGAATAATATTCCATTGTATACGTATATATCACATCTCTGTATACATTCATCTGTAGACAGACACTTAGATTGTTTCCATATTTTGGTTACTGTTAATAATGTTGCAGTGAACATGGGAGTGCATATATGTCTTCAAACTCCTGTTCTCATTTCCTTTGGACATATACCTGGAAATGGGATTATTGGATTATATGGTAATTGTATTTTTAAGTTTTTTAAGGAACTTCTGTACTGTGCTGTTTTCCATAGTGGCTGTATCAATTTACATTCCCATCAACAGTGAACAAGGGTTCCCTTTTCTCCACATCCTTTCCAACATATTTTATCTCTTGTCTTTTTGATGATAGCCATTATAACAGGTGTGAGGTGACACCTCATTGTGGTGTTGATTTGAATTTCCGTGGTGATTAGTGATGTCAAGCATTTTTTCATGTACCTGTTGGCCAATTGTGTGTCTTCTTTGGAAAAATGTCTATTCAGTTCCTCTGCCCAATTTTACTCAAGTTGGGTTTTTTTGCTATTGAGTTGTATGAGTTCTTTGTTTTGGATGTTAACCCCTTATGAAATATATGATTTGCAAATATTTTCTTCTATTCCATAGATCACCTTTTTATTTTGTTGATTGTTCCTTTTGCTGTGCAGAAGCTTTTTAGTTTGATGTAGCCTCACTTATTGATTTTTGCTTTTATTGCTCATGCTTTTCATGTCATATTTAAAAAATTATTGCCAAGACCAATGTCAAGAGCTTTATCCTTATGATTTCTTCTAGGAGTTTTACTGTTTCAGGTCTAATTTAAAATCTTTAACCATTTTGAGTTAATTTTAGTGGTGTAAGATGTGTCCAGTTTTATTATTCTGCATGTGATTATCCAGTTTTCCCAACACCATTTATTGAAGAGACTATCCTTTCCCCATATTGAATATTCTTGACTCCCTTGTCAAATATTAGTTGACTGATACAAGGGGGTTATTTCTAGACTCTCATTTCTTATACATGGGTCCATGTGTCTATTTTTATGCAGATACCACACTGTTTTGATTACTATGGCTTTGTCATATAGTTTGAAATCAGGAAATGTGCTGCTTCCAGCTTTGTTCTTTCACAAGATTGCTTTGGCCATTTGGGGTCTTTTGTGGCTCCATACAAATTGTATTGGGTTGGCCAAAAAGTTCATTTGGGTTTTTCCATAAAAAGATCACTTTTTCCTGTTTCTGCGAAAAAAGTCTTTGGCAGTTTTGATAGTGATTGCATTGAGTCTATTGATGGCTTTGGGTAGTATGGACATTTTAACAATATTAATTCTTGCGATCCATGAACATGGGATATCTTTCCATTTATTTGTGTCCTCTTCAGTTTCCTTCATCAAAATCTTATATTTTTCAGTGTCTAGATCTTTCTCCTCCTTGGTTAAATTTATTGCTAAGTATTTTTGTTGTTTTTGATGCTATTGTGAATGGGATTGTTTTATTTCTTTTTCAGATATTTTGTTGTTAGTATATACAAATACAGCTGATTTCTGTCTCTTGAGTTTGTGTCCTGCAACTTTATTGAGTTCGTTGATTAGTTCTTACAGTATTTTTGGTGGTGATTTTAGGATTTTCTATATATAAGATCATATCATCTGCAAAAAAAACCCCAAAAAAACCAAAAGACAGTTTTCTTCTTTCTTTCCTATTTGGATGTATTTTTTTTTCCTTGCCTGATTGCTCTGGTTAGGATTACCCATACTATATTGAATAGGTCTGGTGAGAGTGGGTACCTTTGTCTTGTTCTGATCTTAAAGGAAAAGCTTTCAACCTTTTACCATTGGATATGATATTGTTGTTGGCTTATCATATATGTCCTTGTTTATGCTGAGGTATGTTCCTTCTATACTCAGTTTGTTGAGAGTTTTTATCACAAAAGGATGTTGTATTTTGTCAAGTGCTTTTTCTGCATCTATTGAAATGATCATATAATTTTGGTCTTTCATTCTATTAAAGTGATGTATCACATGTATTGGTTTGCATATGTTGAACTATCCTTGCATCCCAGGAATGAATCCTTCTTGATTGTGGTGTATGATCCTTTTAACATGCTGTTGAATTTAGTATGCCTATATTTTGTTGAAAAATTCTGCATTTATATTCATTAGAGATATTTGCCTATAGTTTTTCTTGTAGTGTCCTTATTTGCCTTTGGTATCAGGGTAATGTTGGCCTTGTAAAATGAGTTTGGGAGTGTTCCCTCCAGTTCCATTTTTTTGAAAGTATGAGAAAGACTGGCATCTGTTCATCTTTAAATGATTGGTAGAATTCACCAGGGAAGCCATCTAGTCCTCGGCTTTTCTTTTTTTGGTGGGAGGGGAGGGTTTTCTCTATTGAAAGATTTTGATTACTGATTCAACTCCTTATTCAATATTGGTCTGTTCTGGTTTTTTATTTCTTCATGATTCAGTCTTGGTAGGTTGTATGTTTCTATGTTTCTTCTAGGTTATCCACTTTGTTACCATATAATTGTTCATAGCAGTCTCTCATGGTCATTGTGTCTGTGATATCAGTCATAATATCTCCTCTTTCATTTTTTATTTTATTTATTTGACTCCTCTCTTTTTTTCTTCTTGATGGTGTCCTTAGCACAGTTAGTAAGATCCGCTTCTCTGTAACGTCCTCTGAGAATGTTATCTGCTGCTCTCTCAGACTTTTCAGTGACGCAGCTCACAATTCAGTACTTTGGATGTGATGAGAGAAAAATGACACTCTTTGGCACCATCCCACATAGCTGGGAAAGCAGGGTATTCACACATTTTTATTTTCCTTCATGAATGAAATCATGGGCCAAGATTTCTCTTGGCCCTAAGCTGTGTTGCCTTGGTGGAGGAGTGAAGTAGGTAAAGTCAAACTGTTCCTCTTACCCTCTCTGATGAGCCCAAACTTGTATTTTTTGCTCCACTGATGCACTGGAACTTCTTGGCTGGAGACGTATACTTTCACAAAAGCTCTGTCTTCTATTGGGTGCTTGTCTAAGACAGTCATTTTCTGGGGGCTCCTGGACCATGACCAAGAGAGGCTAGAGTCAGTTCACATGCCTCTCAGGGTCTATAGCCAGGACTGAGGTCTGTATGCTTATAACTCAATGTGTGGGTAGGCAAGACTCCTTCTGAGTCCCTTAGCATATGATGCTGGACCCCACAGTTCCCACAAAGGCACTTTTGTCCATGGATGGATGCCAAATTACTGTTTTTGCAGTGGGGCCACTGCAGAGGGATGTCTTATTTTGCCATGATTGCTTTTGGTTTCTTAAGCCTGATTGTTTACAAGTCCTTGATCTTCAGCAGAAAAGGGCTCCAAAAGAGGAGTTTCCATTATTCCCACAGCATACTCTCAACCTTAGTGGATGTTCATGGTCATAGGGTCCTTTTAGGACCTAGAAATAAATTATCAGCAACATTTTTTATGAGTTAGCTCCTGGTGATTTCCTTTTATCTTACCCCGTCTCTCATAGAAATTTCTCAAAGTATAGGAAATATGGACAGCTACCTTTGTTCCAGTGCTGTTGAAGATTTTTTTCTTATGTTTATATTTTTGGGGCATTTTGGTTTTTAACTAGGAAAAGTGCATTTGATTTCTATGTTCAAATCACACTTCTTTGAAGAAATTTGTTACCAGTCCCTCATTTCTGACACTTTAATCTTTCTTGGTACTGTTTTCTCACAGTTCTGGTTGTAATTAAAGTTCAGACCATTTTAAAAAAACTTCATTAACTAATCTTTTTTCTATATCTGTTGATATTTGTAGGATTCTATTTGTGGCACTCTTTTTTCAGTATATGTGCACTCTGAACAAAAATATATCCAGTTTTCGTGGCTGCAGACACCTGTTATAGGCTTATGAACAATAAATCCTCATTTTCAATTTAGATTTCTTCTGATCTAATGAACAATATGTGCAATTGCTAAATCAATGAATATCTCTGTTTGGATGTTCCTACTATACTTCAAAGTCATTCTCTCCCCATTTCTGCTTCCATCCAAATCCTATTTTCATTTTTTCATGTACCAATGAATCACAGGGATCTAGTGAGTTCCCAGACCAATTAACTTGAGTAAAGTTTTGTATTCTTCCAGTTTTTACACTCAGTATAAATTAGTACCCAAGATCTCTTTAACTCACAGTAGTTATTAAAGATGTGTGCTTGCTAAATCAATAAATGAACATAAACTAACAGGGTGTTGCTAAAATGATATTTTTCTTTCAGACAATAACAGAAACAGGTAAAATTTATTTTATAATCTCTTACCTTTGTGTACTATCAGAACAAGTTTCAATATGTTTTATCCACTACATCTAAGATGGATGACTCCAGATTGAGTGGGAATATGTTGTTACAGGAAACAGTGACATTCAAAGATGTGGCTATTGACTTCACTGAGGAAGAGTGGCAGCAGTTGGATCCTGCTCAAAGGAACCTGTACCGGAATGTGATGCTAGAAAACTATAACAACTTAATCACTGTGGGTAAGGGTAGTTTCCTATATAACTCAAACTCTGGGAGTAAATTACCTTTTTTTCCCCCAGTGTTTCTGAAACGTGTGGAACCTTTAAATGTTAGACTGAGTTTGGCCTTTAGGTGCCTTTGCTCACATTCATGTGCATGCTGCAGCTTTCAAAGCAAAATGTCATCCTTGGTTATGTTTCAAGGGGCAGTATCCCTAGAAAACATAGTTTTCTTGTCCTTCAGAAAGCCTGGTTTCCCTGGGCCAGCCTCAGTTCTTGAATGATTGTTCCTAGTATTTATGCCCAAATCTTATGTCACTTCCCTTTGACAGGATGTCCATTCACCAAACCTGATGTGATTTTCAAGTTGGAGCAAGAAGAAGAACCATGGGTGGTGGAGGAAGAAGTGTCAAAGAGACATTGTCCAGGTTAGTGGGAAGGAACCATACAGGTGAGGAGGGGCCAGGGCCCTTTAATTGTTAATCTGTAAGTTTTTGATCACTCTGAAATGTTCTTCAAAGTTATTTTTTTTGAGGCCATAGAACTTTGTAGTGACAATTGGTGTGAATTTTTTATATATGTAAGATCTCATTTCTAGATAACATGTTTAACTTCTTTCCTCAGAACCTAAAAGACCAGTTAGCTTTCTTACCTGTGTGCTAGATATCAACATTTCCTAATTCATTCCCAGCTTTGCTTTGATAATCATTCTAGTCTTTCTGCCCACCTTTTTACATAGGCTCCTTTCCTTTTACATTCAGATATTTACAGAATTGAAGTTGTTTAAATACACTTGTTGACATTTAGAGTCCTTTACTATTTTCTCTTTTTCCTTCCATTGTAAATGCTTTAGTGTCATATTTTGTACCCATAGTCACACTTCCCACTGTAATTTAGCTTTTGCTCTCATACTTCAGTAATGGCTACAATCCTTTTACTTCAATAAAAGTTTTAAAGTCAGTGCTACTTTTCTGTTATCTCCCATTTTCTGCTACATTTGTCACGTATATATGCATGTGCTTGTGTGTTTGTGATACATGTGTATACATATGTATAATGCATACACATATATACATATACATGCATACATATACATACATATATTTTTAATTTGAAAGATATTGTGATGTCTTTTTTTGCTCTTCAAGGATATAACAATTTATACTTCTAACAATTTCTGCAACTTAGTCTATTAGCATTCCTTAAATCTTTGCCAGTTTGATAAGTGAAAAATAACTTACTATAGTTTGAATTTGCATTTCCTTTATTATAAATGAAGGCAAGCATCTTTTCATATGTTTAAAATCTATCTATATTTCTTTTTTGTGAACAGTTTGTGTTTTATGCCCCATTTTTTCTGTTGAGTTCTTAATTTATATGAATTCTTAACATTAAGGTGATTAGCCCTTTCTCTTGTTTTTCTAGTATTTTTTTCCGGTCACTCATTGCTCTTTAAAGTACTTTTGCCGCCGTTAAAGTTCACATAGTTAAAATAACAATCTTTTCTTACAGGAGATTTATCATATGATTCTTTTTCCTTTTGTGTATATGGGTGAATATTATTTACATATTTCTTAATAATGAATCATACTTACATTTTCGCTATGAATTTAAATATCCTAACTCTGTCAAGCTTTGAAGTCAATGTTACACTGGTTTCATAAATAAAATTTAGAAGCTTTTCTTCACGTTCTAGAACATTTATATAACATTGGCATAAAACTCCCGTAAAATTTTTATTTATCTTACCTGTTGAACTATTTGGACCTTGCAGATTTTTGAGGGAAGTTTCTTTGACAGCTTTTCTCCATTGTTCCTTTTATAACTGTTCTATATAGATGTTTTTGTCTCTCTTGGCAATAGTTTTTGATAATAGGCTGTAATTTTCCAGAAAGATATCCATTTTAATCCTGGTTTTCAAATTAATTTTCACAGAGTTGAACAAAGTAATTGCCATAAATATTTAAATTTCCTCTGTATTTTAAGAAGGTTACCATATATTGATGTTCCCGGGCCATCTGTTATATTTAACAATTTGTTTCATCTGTATTTTCAAATCTGTTTTTATAAAATTATTCATAGTGTTGTCTTCTTATTTATGTCTTCCATAAATACTGCAACATTCTCAGCTAGCATCATCAAATATTGTCTCTCATTCGTTGCCTTAACACTCTACTATTGAGACTCATATTAGATAGATGCTAGACCTTTTTTTTCCTCCATATTTTTAAATTTCCTTTGCTATTTTCTTCCTCTGTATCTCTGTGTTGCCTTCTCAGTAATTACTTCAGATATATCTTCCAGTTTGCTAATTCTCTCTTCAACCGTGTTTATTCATCTTTTTAACTCATCCACCTTTGAAAAAATTTTTAGTAGTAGTATTTTGTATTTTTGTAAATTCCTCTTCTTTTTGTTTTTGTTTTTTATTTTTGCTATGTTTTTTTCTTCTCACATCTTTCTGATTCTTCCTAGTAATTTCTGTGGCTACTTCAGCTTTGTGCTTTTATTTTTGCTTCTTTAAAAATACTGTACATAGCTCTTTTGTATTCTGTATCTGACAGTTCCAGTATTTTAAGTTCTCAGGTTTAAATATCTTGTTTTTGAGGACTCAGTGTATTTTGGTTCTTCACATACTTGATGATTGCTGATTCTAAATCTAAATTTTTAAAATCTTAATTTGTGCTAATTCTATTGTCCTAAATTGGGGTTGCTTTCCTCTGAAGATGATTTGCATGTGCTTCTGGTGGGTGCCAAGAGGCGTTACCAAGTGAGGATCAGTTGAACATTCTTTGAAGGTCCTGGCTTTTTGTAGGAATCTTAGTTGAGCTTCTCTTCTTTTTTTTTTTTTTTTTTTTTTTTTTTTGATTTTTTTTTTTTAAACATCTTTATTGAAGTATAATTGCTTTACAATGGTGTGTTAGCTTCTGCTTTATAACAAAGTGAATCAGTTATACATATACATATGTTCCCATATCTCTTCCCTCTTGCATCTCCCTCCCTCCCACCCTCCCTATCCCACCCCTCTAGGTGGTCACAAAGCACCGAGCTGATCTCCCTGTGCTATGCGGTTGCTTCCCACTAGCTATCTATTTTACATTTGGTAGTGTATATATGTCCATGACACTCTCTCACCCTGTCACATCGCACCCCTCCCCCTCCCCATATCCTCAAGTCCATTCTCTAGTAGGTCTGTGTCTTTATTCCCATCTTGCCACTAGGTTCTTCATGACCTTTTTTTTTTTTTTCCTTAGATTCCATATATATGTGTTAGCATACTGTATTTCTTTTTCTCTTTCTGACTTACTTCACTCTGTATGACAGACTCTAACTCCATCCACCTCATTACAAATACCTCCATTTCATTTCTTCTTTTATGGCTGAGTAATATTCCATTGTATATATGTGCCACATCTTCTTTATCCATTCATCCGATGATGGACACCTAGGTTGCTTCCATGTCCTGGCTATTGTAAACAGAGCTGCAATGAATATTTTGGTACATGACTCTTTCTGAATTATGGTTTTCTCAGGGTATATGCCCAGTAGTGGGATTGCTGGGTCGTATGGTAGTTCTATTTGTAGTTTTTTAAGGAACCTCCATACTGTTCTCCATAGTGGCTGTGTCAATTTACATTCCCACCAACAGTGCAAGAGGGTTCCCTTTTCTCCACACCCTCTCCAGCATTTATTGTTTCTAGATTTTCTGATGATGGCCATTCTGACCGGTGTGAGATGATACCTCATTGTAGTTTTGATTTGCATTTCTCTAATGATTAATGATGTTGAGCATTCTTTCATGTGTCTGTTGGCAATCTGTATATCTTCTTTGGAGAAATGTCTATTTAGGTCTTCTGCCCATTTTTGGATTGGGTTGTTTGTTTTTTTGTTATTGAGCTGCATGAGCTGCTTGTAAATCTTGGAGATTAATCCTTTGTCAGTTGCTTCATTTGCAAATATTTTCTCCCATTCTGAGGGTTGTCTTTTGGTCTTGTTTATGGTTTCCTTTGCTGTGCAAAAGCTTTTAAGTTTCATTAGGTCCCATTTGTTTATTTGTGTTTTTATTTCCATTTCTCTAGGACCTGGGTCAAAAAGGATCTTGCTGTGATTTATGTCATAGAGTGTTCTGCCTATGTTTTCCTCTAAAAGTTTGATAGTGTCTGGCCTTACACTTAGGTCTTTAATCCATTTTGAGTTTATTTTTGTGTATGGTGTCAGGGAGTGTTCTAATTTCATACTTTTACATGTACCTGTCCAATTTTCCCAGCACCACTTATTGAAGAGGCTGTCTTTTCTCCACTGTATATGCTTGCCTCCTTTATCAAAGATAAGGTGACCATATGTGCGTGGGCTTATCTCTGGGCTTTCTATCCTGTTCCATTGATCTATATTTCTGTTTTTGTGCCAGTACCAAACTGTCTTGATTACTGTAGCTTTGTAATATAGTCTGAAGTCAGGGAGCCTGATTCCTCCAGCTCCATTTTTCTTTCTCAAGATTGCTTTGGCTATTCGGGGTCTTTTGTGTTTCCATACAAATTGTGAAATTTTTTGTTCTAGTTCTGTGAAAAATGCCAGTGGTAGTTTAATAGGGATTGCATTGAATCTGTAGATTGCTTTGGGTAGCAGAGTCATTTTCACAATGTTGATTCTTCCAATCCAAGAACATGGTATATCTCTCCATCTATTTGTATCATCTTTAATTTCTTTCATCAGTGTCCTATAATTTTCTGCATACAGGTCTTTTGTCTCCTTAGGTAGGTTTATTCCTAGATATTTTATTCTTTTTGTTGCAATGGTAAACGGGAGTGTTTTCTTAATTTCACTTTCAGATTTTTCATCATTAGTATACAGGAATGCAAGAGATTTCTGTGCATTAATTTTGTATCCTGCTACTTTACCAAATTCATTGATTAGCTCTAGTAGTTTTCTGGTAGCATCTTTAGGATTCTCTATGTATAGTATCATGTCATCTGCAAACAGTGACAGCTTTACTTCTTCTTTTCCGATTTGGATTCCTTTTATTTCTTTTTCTTCTCTGATTGCTGTGGCTAACACTTCCAAAACTATGTTGAATAATAGTGGTGAGAGTGGGCAACCTTGTCTTGTTCCTGATCTTAGTGGAAATGGTTTCAGTTTTTCACCATTGAGGACAATGTTGGCTGTGGGTTTGTCATATATGGCCTTTATTATGTTGAGGAAAGTTCCCTTTATGCCTACTTTCTGCAGGACTTCTATCATAAATGGGTGTTGAATTTTGTCGAAAGCTTTCTCTGCATCTATTGAGATGATCATATGGTTTTTCTCCTTCAGTTTGTTAATATGATGTATCACGTTGATTGATTTGCGTATATTGAAGAATCCTTGCATTCCTGGAATAAACCCCACTTGATCATGGTGTATAATCCTTTTAATGTGCTGTTGGATTCTGTTTGCTAGTATTTTGTTGAGGATTTTTGCATCTATGTTCATCAGTGATATTGGCCTGTAGTTTTCTTTCTTTGTGACATCTTTGTCTGGTTTTGGTATCAGGGTGATGGTGGCCTCGTAGAATGAGTTGGGGAGTGTTCCTCCCTCTGCAATATTTTGGAAGAGTTTGAGAAGGATAGGTGTTAGCTCTTCTCTAAATGTTTGATAGAATTCGCCTGTGAAGCCATCTGGTCCTGGGCTTTTGTGTGTTGGAAGATTTTAAATCACAGTTTCAATTTCAGTGCTTGTGATTGGTCTGTTCATATTTTCTATTTCTTCCTGGTTCAGTCTTGGCAGGTTGTGCATTTCTAAGAACCTGTCCATTTCTTCCAGGTTGTCCATTTTATTGGCATAGAGTTGCTTGTAGTAATCTCTTATGATCGTTTGTATTTCTGCAGTGTCAGTGGTTACTTCTCCTTTTTCATTTCTAATTCTATTAATTTGAGTCTTCTCCCTTTTTCTCTTGATGAGTCTGGCTAATGGTTTATCAATTTTGTTTATCTTCTCAAAGAACCAGCTTTTAGTTTCATTGATTTTTGCTATTGTTTCCTTCATTTCTTTTTCATTTATTTCTGATCTGATCTTTATGATTTCTTTCCTTCTGCTAGCTTTGGGGTTTTTTTGTTCTTCTTTCTCTAATTGCTTTAGGTGCAAGGTTAGGTTGTTTATTCGAGATGTTTCCTGTTTCTTGATGTAGGCTTGTATTGCTATAAACTTCCCTCTTAGAACTGCTTTTGCTGCATCCCATATGTTTTGGATCGTCGTGTCTCCATTGTCATTTGTTTCTAGGTATTTTTTGATTTCCCCTTTGATTTCTTCAGTGATCACTTCGTTATTAAGTAGTGTATTGTGTAACCTCCATGTGTTTGTATTTTTTACAGATCTTTTCCTGTAATTGATATCTAGTCTCATAGCGTTGTGGTCGGAAAAGATACTTGATACGATTTCAATTTTTTAAAATTTACCAAGGCTTGATTTGTGACCCAAGATATGATCTATCCTGGAGAATGTTCCATGAGCACTTGAGAAAAATGTGTATTCTGTTGTTTTTGGGTGGAATGTCCTATAAATATCAATTAAGTCCATCTTGTTTAATGTATCATTTAAAGCTTGTGTTTCCTTATTTATTTTCATTTTGGATGATCTGTCCATTGGTGAAAGTGGGGTGTTAAAGTCCCCTACTATGATTGTGTTACTGTCGATTTCCCCTTTTATGGCTGTTAGTATTTGCCTTATGTATTGAGGTGCTCCTATGTTGGGTGCATAAATATTTACAATTGTTATACCTTCCTCTTGGATCGATCCCTTGATCATTATGTAGTGTCCTTCTTTGTCTCTTGTAATAGTCTTTATTTTAAAGTCTATTTTGTCTGATATGAGAATTGCTACTCCATCTTTCTTTTGATTTCCATTTGCATGGAATATCTTTTTCCATCCCCTCACTTTCAGTCTGTATGTGTCTCTAGGTCTGAAGTGGGTCTCTTGTAGACAGCATATATATGGGTCTTGTTTTTGTATCCATTCAGCCAGTCTGTGTCTTTTGGTGGGAGCATTTAATCCATTTACATTTAAGGTAATTATCGATATGTACTTTCCTATTCCCATTTTCTTAAATGTTTTGGGTTTGTTATTGTAGGTGTTTTCCTTCTCTTGTGTTTCTTGCCTAGAGAAGTTCCTTTAGCATTTGTTGTAAAGCTGGTTTGGTGGTGCTGAACTCTCTCAGCTTTTGCTTGTCTGTAAAGGTTTTAATTTCTCCATCAAATCTGAATGAGATCCTTGCTGGGTAGAGTAATCTTGGTTGTAGGTTTTTCTCCTTCATCACTTTAAGTATATCCTGCCACTCCCTTCTGGCTTGCAGAGTTTCTGCTGAAAGATCAGCTGTTAACCTTATGGGGATGCCCTTGTGTGTTATTTGTTGTTTTTCCCTTGCTGCTTTTAATATGTTTTCTTTATATTTAATTTTTGATAGTTTGATTAATATGTGTCTTGGTGTGTTTCTCCTTGGATTTATCCTGTATGGGACTCTCTGTGCTTCCAGGACTTGATTAACTATTTCCTTTCCCATATTAGGGAAGTTTTCAACTATAATCTCTTCAAATATTTTCTCAGTCCCTTTCTTTTTCTCTTCTTCTTCTGGGACCCCTATAATTCGAATGTTGGTGCGTTTAATGTTGTCCCAGAGGTCTCTGAGACTGTCCTCAGTTCTTTTCATTCTTTTTTCTTTATTCTGGTCTGCAGTAGTTATTTCCACCATTTTATCTTCCAGGTCACTTATCCGTTCTTCTGCCTCAGTTATTCTGCTATTGATCCCATCTAGAGTATTTTTGATTTCATTTATTGTGCTTTTCATCGTTGCTTGGTTCCTCTTTAGTTCTTCTACGTCCTTGTTAAATGTTTCTTGCATTTTGTCTATTCTATTTCCAAGATTTTGGATCATCCTTACTATCATTATTCTGAATTCTTTTTCAGGTAGACTACCTATTTCCTCTTCATTTGTTAGGTCTGGTGTGTTTTGACCCTGCTCCTTCATCTGCTGTGTGTTTTTCTGTCTTCTCATTTTGCTTATCTTACTGTGTTTGGGGTCTCTTTTTCACAGGCTGCAGGTTCGTAGTTCCCGTTGTTTTTGGTATCTATCCCCAGTGGCTCAGGCTGGTTCAGTGGGTTGTGTAGGTTTCCTGGTGGAGGGAACTAGTGCCTGTGTTCTGGTGGATGAGGCTGGATGTTGTCTTTCTGGTAGGCTCGTCCACGTCTGGTGGTGTGTTTTGGGGTGTCTGTGGCCTTATTATGATTTTAGGCAGCCTCTCTGTTAATGGATGGGGCTGTGTTCCTGTCTTGCTAGTTGTTTGGCATAGGGTGTCCAGCACTGTAGCTTGCTGGTCGTTGAGTGAACTGGGTCTTGATGTTGAGATGGAGATCTCTGAGAGATTTTCGCCGTTTGGTATTACGTGGAGCTGGGAGGTCTCTTGTGGACCAGTGTCCTGAAGTTGGCTCTCCCACCTCAGAGGCACAGCCCTGATGACTGGCTGGAGCACCAAGAGCCTTTCATCCACACGGCCAAGTACGTGGGGATTTTCTTGCCTTTTGGGAGGTCTGACGTCTTCTGCCAGCGTTCAGTGGGTGTTCTGTAGGAGCAGTTCCACGTGTAGATGTATTTCTCATGTATCTGTGGGGAGGAAGGTGATCTCCGCGTCTTACTCTTCCGCCATCTTGCCCTTCCCTCGCTTCTCTTCTTAATTGATGGCCCAAGAGCCTTATACTTTAGTTAACAAGGCTTTGCATAGGTACTCAAGACAGATCCGTCTTGCAGGTTGCTTTCAGGTCTGCTCTCAGACCTGGTTTTGGCTAATACTTGTTTTTATTTTGTTCATTTTTTGTGTGTATGGTGTTCAGGCATGGTTGTTGGAGAGGATTGCAGTGTTCTTGGAGATTTATGCTACTTCCTATAAGCCCAGTGATGCTTCAGAATTTCTGCTTTATCCACTGTCTTGTTTTGCAATATGAGGTTACCCTACTGTAATTTCAATACTTAAAGTCGTTAAATTTTTTTAAGTTTTTTTTTTTGATGACCATTTTTAAAGTCTTTATTGAATTTGTTACAGTATTGCTTCTGTTTTATGTTTTTTGGTTTTTTGGCTCCGAGGCATGAGGGATCTTAGCTCCCTGACCAGGGATCAAACCCACACCCCTTGCACTGGAAGGTGAAGTCTTAACCACTAGACCACCAGGGGAGTCCTTAAAAGTCTTTATGTAACCTATCTGTCTCTCTCTTTTTTCCCCCCACTTGCATGGTGTTCATTATTTTGGATGGTTTTATTTTTCTCTTTTCTTTCTTTCTTGGTTCTGCTAGTTAATTTTTTTTTAGCCCTGTTTGTTTTCTCATTGTTTCTTCCTCATGAATTTATATTTCTATTTTGAGCTCTTTTTATAGTTGGTATTTTCATTAAGTTTTTTCATTCATGGCAATACATTTAATCAAGATTTTCATTTACTGTGTGTCAATTGTTTTAGCTTGAATTTTTTGTCTGCTTTCTTTATCTCATGTTTCTTTTCTTTTTTTCTCTTATACTTTTTTAGAGATCTGATTCCAGTACCTTCTCATTTATGAGTGAGGATAGTTCCTCCTTGACCTGATTTTTAAAGAAGGGTATTGTTAGGGAAGGAAAGAAAGTTCTCTGATCTAGAGCAGGAATCTGCAAACTATGACCTGTAGGCCAGCCACTTGTCTTTGTAAATAACGTTTTACTGGAATATAGCCACAATGAATCATTTACATCTTGACTATTAATACTTTCACATTGCAGAGGCAAAGTTGAATAGTTGTGTCAAAGACTATATGACCCACGAAGCCTAAAATATTTACTATCTGACCTTTAAGAAAAAGTTTGCTGACTCTTGATGTATAGGAATGCATCTGTTC
This sequence comes from Eubalaena glacialis, assembly GCF_028564815.1. Lineage (NCBI taxonomy): Eukaryota > Metazoa > Chordata > Mammalia > Artiodactyla > Balaenidae > Eubalaena > Eubalaena glacialis. Next base: position 54,681,390 of record NC_083733.1, on the reverse strand, counting down.
TTCGTACTAAAGCCTTTTATTCTACATGGTTGTGTGAATATACGTTTAGGTTTTATTTCTTCTCATCCAAAAAGGAACTGCAGCTGCAAGTCTTCTCATAACTCTGAATATTACACTCTCACCCCAACAGACTTCTTCCTAAAAAGACAGTATTTCACAGTGTTTCCTTGTTCAGTCCTGGCTTCCTTGATATACCTTGGGATGTCAAGTCTCCTGTAATCAGTCTGCTCTCCCAAATTTCCATGTTGTAATCATGGGTTAATTAATTCTGCCCTTCAAGGTGTGATATCCATTTTGACAATGTCAGCTGCTTGCTCTGCCCAAGATCAGCATGAACAGCTGTCTTCTCTTAGAATCCTTTTTTCCCTATTCCACCCTTCACTGTATTTGTCAACACTAACTCCTTTATTATAATTGGGGTTACAGCCACCACCTAGGATCATTGAAGAATCAATGACTTTTCATTCCTGTTTGTATAGAGGAAAAGAGATCAGATAGTTTTTCATTCCACCATCTTAAAACATGGAGTCTTTTCTGTCACATTTGATATTTTGATCTTGCCCTTGGAACTCTTTTTCACTTCTGCTTGGATAGTACCTTAAAGACCTGATCTTACCTTCTCCCTCAACACCTTTTGCTTAATTGAGCTTTTCTGTTTCCCTGAACTGCGGGGACTCAATAGCTTAAGCTTAGTATTCTGCCTTCTTTTCTACATTTATAATCTGCAACCACGTCTCTAACTTCACCTGCATTATAGCTTCACAAGAATTTTTCCTTTACTTTATTCTCAGTCTGGCAGAGAGGGAGAAAAATCTCCATTTTCCTATCTTAGAGCTAAGCAGCCACTGGGGACTGAATGTCTCACCCTTGGGTATGTAGACTTTCATTTATTCTACGTTTGAGCCAGTTCCTTATCTCTGAATTTCTCTGCCTGGTGTCCTTGCCTCTGGAGCCTTTCTGCTTATATTTCTCAGAGTAATCTCCCATCTTCTCTAGGGTGTAAGAGTGGTCTTTGTCTTTGTTATTAGTTTATATCTTTTTCTTTCCTTATCTCATTTTAGTGTGGTTTTGTGTAGGATCAGAGATAAATTCATGTATTTATGAGGCCATATTTAAGCATAATTTCCCATTCTTTGTTTTCCCTTTCAATCATGCTACGCAGGCTCTTCCAGTTTTATATTCCGATTCTTCTTTTTTTAAAATATTTATTTATTTATTTACTTTGGCTGCGCCAGGTCTTAGTTGCGGCATGCAGGATCTTCGTTGCAGCACGTGGACTCTTAGTTGCAGCATATGGACTTCTTAGTTGTGAAATGCAGACTCTTAGTTGCAACATGCATGCAGGATCTAGTTCCCCAACCAGGGATCGAACCCAGACCCCCAGCATTGGGAGAGCGGAGTCTTACCCATTGGACCACCAGGGAAGTCCCTATTCTGATTCTTTTATCCAATTTTTACCTTCCTATTGTTTGTTCTCATTTTATTAATTACTGTATTGTTCAGAACAATTTTATTTATTTACTTTTAAAAATATATAATACATACTTGTAGTACAAATTTTTTAAAGTACAATAGGAAATATATTGAAGAGTAATTTTTCTTCTCTTACCCATGTCTTCCTCTCTGCTGGCAACCCCTAGTATCATTTTCCCTTGAGCTATTATTTACTTGCATTTTCAAACATTTTTATTGAAACCACTTTAAGTTGATAGGTTAACTTGCAAATAATTACCATTTTTGCTGTCAAATATTCTTTTCCAGGAATGTGATACACCTTTTGTCTTAGTTTCCTAGAGCTGCCATAACGAAGTAGAGGCTAGAAATACAAAATCAAGGTGTAAGTAGGGCAATGTTCCTTCTGAAGCCTAGAGGAGAAGATTCCTTGTGTCTTTCAGCTTCTGGTATCCCCAGACATTCCTTGGCTTGTGGCAGCATAATTCCAATCTGTGTCTTTATCTTCACATAGTGTTCTCCCTGTGTTCTGTCTCTTCATGTGGCATTCTTTTTATAAGAACACCAGTCATATTAGATTAGGGGCTTACCTTACTCCAGTATGACCTCATCTTAACTAACTACATCTGCAATGACCTTATTTTCAAATAACTTCACATTCTGAGGTACTGGGGGTTAGGGCTTAAACATATATTTTAAAGGGGGAACACACAGTTCAACCTATAACACTTTCATTTGTTCAAATCTGTGTGCATTTTAAAGTTTTCTTATAATTTTTAGACATTTCTTATTAAATTTATTCCCAGATTTTTCATATTTTTGTTGTCATTGTAAGTGTAGTCTTTTGTTATATTTTCTAAATAGTTGTTCATTTATATGAAGGTTACTGAAACTGAATATTAATTTACTATATATAGTGAATTTAATTTTTTACTTTTTATAATTTTTCAGGTGAATCGATTTTGCAAGTTAACAGTTTTAGTATTGACAAATAATGTTAACTTTACCTTTCCTTTCCAAGTTTTTATACCTCATTTCTTTCTCTTATTTAATACACCACCCTGTACTGTAATAATAGTTGTGATAGTACTTATCTTTTTCTTATTCCTGACTTTAATGTGAATGCTTTGGGATTTTTCCCATTAAGAACAGTGCCAGGGTTTAAGTTGTACTGTGCTTTTTCTCAAGTTAAATAAATGTCTGTCTGTTCCCATTTTATAAAGTTATTTTTATGGAAAATAGGTGTTGAATTTTATCATCTTTTTAATATCTTTGGAAATGATTACTTGATTTTTCACTTTTGACCTATAACGTATTTACTTTTAGTAATAGATTTTCTAATATTGAAACATACTTATATTCCTGGAAAAAAACAACGTATGTATGTCTTATATTTAATGTGCTTTTGGGTCACTTTTTTTTTCTTCTGGGTCATTTTGATATGTAGAGTTTTTGCATTGATATTCAAAAATGAAATTGGTGTATAGTTTGCTTTTTTGGTTGTCATCTTTATCAGGTGTTGGTGTTAATATTATGTTTGTCTCACACACAAAAAAATGGGAATTCTTTTTTCTTTCATAATATTTTGTACAGCATGACAGCTGTCCCTTAGATGTTTGTTTAAATTCCCATGATAATATGTCTGGGCCTTTTCTATTTGTTTTGTTTTGGGGTATTTCTTTTCATATTTTTCTGTTTATTTTGTGGAAATTGGTATTTGTTTTCTACATCTTATAGAGTCAGTTTTGGTAATTTATATTTTCCAGAAAATTATGTCAAACAGTTTATAAAAGTTTATTTAAATGGAGTCCTGTAAAATACTTTTATGATTTTTTAGCTTCCTGTTTTTGTCTTTTTCTCTATCGCTATTTCTTCTTACTTTATTTGTACATTCTGAATTCTCCCTCTTATTTATCCAACAGTTTACCTTTTTTCTTTCAGATTCCATTTAAAAGCAGTCAAAGCTATTTGTATTCATAAATATCTGTCTCTACTCATATTTCCTTTCCTGGAATTTCCTAAAGCTTAGGAAATAGGAGATATATATACCTGGAATTTGCTTAATAAGACACTAGGCCATAAGCTAAGAATCAATCCCATACTAGTATATTTTAAAAAAATTTTTTTGATATAATATTGGAAAAATTTACAAGTGATATTTATTTGCAATTTGTTTTAGGAGAAATATGGGGGATGGATGAGCATCAGAAAATCCAGGACAGACTTTTGACACAACTTGAAGATAAATTCACAAAAACACTGACTGAAGAAAAAGTGAATGACTGTCATAAGAAATTTGCAAATGCATTTTCTCCAAACTCAGACTTTTTTCCTTCCAGTCACAATCTCTATAAATACGACTTATTTGGAAAGTGTTTAGAACATAATAATTTCAACTGTTATAATAATGAGAGAATTCTTATAAGAAAAGAACATTGTGAATATAACGAACCTATGAAATCATTTGGCAATAGCTTATCCCATCTTGTAGTAACCCCCTTTAAGTGTAATCATTGTGGAAAAGGTTTTGATCAAACTTTGGACCTCATCAGACACCTGAGAATTCATACTGGAGAGAAACCCTATGAATGTAAAAAATGTAGAAAAGCCTTCAGCCAAAAGGAGAAGCTCATTAAACATCATAAAATCCACAGTAGGGAGCAGTCTTATGAGTGTAATGAATGTGGGAAAGCTTTCATTAAAATGTCAAATCTCATTAGACATCAAAGAATCCATACTGGAGAGAAACCCTATGCATGTAAGGAGTGTGGGAAATCCTTCAGCCAGAAATCAAATCTCATTGATCATGAAAAAATTCATACTGGAGAGAAACCTTATGAATGTAATGAGTGTGGAAAAGCATTCAGCCAGAAGCAAAGCCTCATTGCACATCAGAAAGTTCATACTGGGGAGAAACCTTATGCATGTAATGAATGTGGTAAAGCCTTCCCTCGAATAGCATCTCTTGCTCTTCATATGAGAAGTCATACAGGAGAGAAACCTTATAAATGTGATAAATGTGGAAAAGCCTTCTCTCAGTTTTCCATGCTTATTATACATGTGAGAATTCATACAGGTGAGAAACCTTATGAATGTAATGAATGTGGAAAATCCTTCTCTCAAAGCTCAGCCCTTACTGTACATTTGAGAAGTCATACTGGTGAGAAACCTTATGAATGTAAGGAATGTAGAAAAGCCTTCAGCCACAAAAAGAACTTCATTACACACCAGAAGATTCATACTAGAGAGAAACCTTATGAATGTAATGAATGTGGGAAAGCTTTCATTCAGATGTCAAATCTTGTTAGACACCAGAGAATTCACACTGGAGAAAAACCCTATATATGTAAGGAATGTGGCAAAGCCTTTAGCCAGAAATCAAATCTCATTGCTCATGAAAAAATTCATTCTGGAGAGAAACCCTATGAATGTAATGAATGTGGTAAAGCCTTCAGCCAAAAGCAAAACTTTATTACACATCAGAAAGTTCACACTGGAGAGAAACCTTATGATTGTAATGAATGTGGTAAAGCCTTCTCTCAAATTGCTTCCCTTACTCTTCATCTGAGAAGTCACACAGGGGAAAAGCCTTATGAATGTGATAAATGTGGGAAAGCTTTCTCTCAGTGCTCATTGCTTAATTTACATATGAGAAGTCATACAGGTGAGAAACCCTATGTATGTAATGAATGTGGAAAAGCTTTCTCTCAAAGAACTTCCCTTATTGTACATATGAGAGGTCATACAGGTGAGAAACCTTATGAATGTAATAAATGTGGAAAAGCCTTCTCCCAAAGTTCCTCCCTTACTATACATATACGAGGTCATACAGGTGAGAAACCCTTCGACTGTAGTAAATGTGGAAAAGCCTTTTCTCAAATCTCATCTCTTACACTTCATATGAGAAAACATACAGGTGAGAAGCCTTATCATTGTAATGAGTGTGGTAAGGCTTTCAGCCAAAAGTCACACCTTGTTAGACACCAGAGAATTCATACTCATTAGAAATAGAAACTCTATGAATCTTGTGAATATGGAAAAGTCTTTGGAAGGAATTAGCACCTCCTTGCACATTACATTATCGGATCTAGAGCAGAAAACTGTGAATGTGGGAAAGCCGTTTGAAGAAGTCACGTTTGTGGCACAGTTCTCACCAAGGAGACAAATTGTATAATGAGAAAGCTGATCGTCAGAAATCTTCAGCAGACATCTTATCTAATGATAATATTTATCCAGCATTCTCTTTAAAACCTGAAGTAAGATATTTGCATCAGCATGTCAGCATGATACTTGAGCTCCTAGCCAATCTCTTAACCAAGAAAAAGAAGATTGGAGAAAAAAAAAACTCTTAAAATAACCTCTCATACTAGAATAGTTAATTAGAAAATATCTTGATATAACATATCTGAGAATAAACAATAGTGAATTACAAGACACATATATATAAAGTTATAAAACATTTTGAAGGTCACACTTGAAATTTTGAGAAAAATAACATTTTCTGAAAAGACTTGTCATGGTAAAAAAATATAAATTTTCTCACAAATCACTAAGTTTAAAGTACTTCCACTCAAAGTTTTTACCAGTTACTTATATTTTAAGAATTTCACGAACTGATTCAATATTTTATATAGGAATGTAAAGGGCCACAAATAGCTGAAACAAACGTGAAAAACAAAAGAGAAGATAGACTACTAGATATCATTGCATATTTATTCAAAGCTCGTAGCATTTAAACAGTGTGTTCTTTATGAGTAAATAAATCAGTGGAAACAAATTGAAGACGAGTAAAGACATGGGAATCTTGTGTGTTATAGTGATATTGAAATCATTGGAAAAAGGATGGCCTATTCAATAAATGGAAGATTCATATGAACAAAAAATGTTAGTTCTTTATACCATATACAAAAATAAAACCCAGACTGAAGAGTAGAATATAAAAAGCAAAATTCTATATAATGAAAAAATAGACTATATTTACTACTTTAGAGTAACAGAATTTCTTTAAAAACACATAAATATGGAACATTCAATTCTACTTTGGTGTATTGGCTTCAGAGGCACCCACATATATGCACAGAGATGCATGTGTTCATGCATCTCTTTATGTTCACTGCATCGTCATTTGTGTTACTCTAAATTGAAAAGAACATACATTTCCATTAGTAGAGGAATAGATTGATACAATGTGATTATTTGTATGATAGAACACAATATTTAAAGATACAAATTTGATATATCATTACATGGATAGACTACATAATATTGACAGAAAAAAGCAAAATGTACAATGAAACATGATATAACATTTCTATAAATTTAATAAAACAATGCAAAGAACAGTACTGTGTATTGATCATGCATACATATATGACATTGGTTGCCTTTTAGGAAGTGAAGGCACTTGTTTTATTTATCTGTAATATTTCTTTAATAAAAGAATGAAAGCAAATATGACAGTAGTAACAAATCTGGTTGTCAAAATTATATTGTGGGTTTTGTTTTTTAATTCTCTCTTGCCTGTCTTTATTTTCTTGTTTCTCTAAAATAAGAATCAAATGGATAGGGACTTCCCTGGTGGTGCAGTGGCTAAGAATCTGCCTACCAATGCAGGGGACACGGGTTCGATCCCTGATCTGGGAAGATCCCACATGCCATGGAGCAACTAAGCCTGTGCGCCACAACTACTGAAGCCCATGTACCTAGAGCCTGTGCTCCGCAACAAGAGAAGCCACCTCAATGAGAAGCCTGCACACCGCAACAAAAAGTAGCCCCTGCTCACCACAACTAGAGAAAGCCCGCATGCAGCAACGAAGACCCAACACAGCCAAAAAAATAAATACATTTATTTTTTTAAAAAACAAATGGATAGAGAAAACCTGGACCTATAGAAACAATTTTAAAATGGATTCTTATTTTTGATCAGATACTAACATTTATAGAAAAATATCTTTAATAATACACAAACCAAACCTGAATTAAGATAATATTTTGCTTACCCTCTCCTCATAATGTTAATTAGGATACACACATCAGAAGCATACAGTAGCCTTTGTTTGAGACCAATTTTTAATTTTTATTTTAAACACAAGTTCTTCCCTATTTGAAAGCAGTAAAGAAACAAAAGAAATATTCAGTTGTTGGGGTAACTGACTCTCCATTTGGAAAACAAAATCACCTGCATTTGGGTTGGTTCAAATTGAGGGAGAAAGACCATTCATGCATACTGTAAAATGTTAATGTAAAATATCAAGCCAAAAATAGTTACCCGTATCAGAGCAGAAGCAGTTTCAATGTATTTCAACAAATCTTTCTTTGGTTTCTAGATCCTTAAATGGGAATTCAAATGCTGGTGATTTTTATGTGTCAGGTAAGAGCTCAGTGGATGTGAAAGTTCACTTCTTCCTATACCACAGCTGTTTTATATTCAGGCCTTTCAAATATTTATAGAACTCAAATTTCCTTTTCTGTGAATAGCCCATTCATGTATTTTGTCTATTTTTTTCTACTGGGACTTTCAAAAAATGTTTTTATTTAGAAATAATTACAGATTTATAGAAATTGAAGAAATAATAACCTAGAGTACTCTGTGTACCCTATATCCACTTTCCCCTAATGGTAATGTTTTATGTAATTATAGTTATATATCACATTTGACACTAGTGTGATTCACAGGCCTTATCAGATTTCACTGATTTTACATGCACTTCTGTATGTGTATCTCTAGTTCTATACAGTTTTATCTAGTGTAAATTTGTGTAACTACCACCACAATCAAGATATAGAACTTGAAACACCACAAAGATCCCTTGTTCTATCCCTTTGTAGTCACAACCATCCTTCTTTCCTCCCCCTGCTCCCCACTCCTAATCCCTGCCAACCACTAATCTATTCTCCATAATTTCTTCATATAGGAGTGCTCTATAAATGTAATCACTATATAACCTTTTAAGATTGGCTTTTTTCACTCAACGTAATTCTCCTGAGATCAATTCCACTTGTTGCAGGTACAATAATTTGTTCTTTTTTGGGTAATTTCTGAGTAGTTTTTTATGGTATCGGTATACCATGGTTTCTCTAAACATTCAGCCATTGAAAGACATTTGAGTTGTTTCCAATTTGGGGTTATTACAAATCTGCTATGAACATTCTCTGCCACTTTATTTGTTGTTTTCTGTTTTTTTGTTCCTCTGTTTCACTTTTCATGTCTTGCTGTGGGTTATTTGAGCATTTTTTTAGAATTCTACTTTGACTTATCTATAGAGTTCTTAAGTACATTTCTTTGTATAATTTTTTAGTAGTTGCCCTAGGTATTACATTATACATATGTAACTCATCACAGTCTACTTTTGTTAACATTGAACCAGTTCAAAACCTTATCTCAACTGAGCTCCTTTAATTTACCCCACTTTATTGCATAGTTATCTTAAATATTTCCTCTATATACCTTAAGAACTACATGAGATAATGTAGCCATTTTTGATTCAACCATCTAACATAATTTTGGAAAGTCAACGGGAGAAAGATAATCTATTAAATGTACCCATATTTTTACTTTATGTTCTTTCCTCACTCCTGATATTCCACATTTCCTTCATTTCTCTTCTGCTTGAAGAACTTCCTTAGAATAGATCTCCTGACAGATTCTTAGTTTTCCTTCATCTGAGCATGTCTTCATTTCACCTTCATTCATGAAGAATATTTTTTGCTGGTATAGAGTTCTGGATTGACAGTTCTCTCAGCACTTGAAAAATGTGCTACTTCCTTCTGGCCGTCATGTTTTCTGATCAAAAATCTGTCATTTAAATCATTGTTCCTCTGCAGGTAATGTATCATTACTCATGCTTTCATTTTTTTTCTCATTTTTAGTTTTCTGAATTTTGATTATGATGTGTCTTGGCATGGATTTCTTTGGGTTTATCCTGTTTGGGGTTTGCTCAGTTTCTTGATTCTGTAGGCTTATGTTTATTGCCAAAATTGAGGAATTTTCTGCCATTATTTCTTTGAATGCCTTTTCAGCCTGACTTTCTCCTTTCCTTCCAGGATTCAGCATATTTTCCCTCTTTGTTGTTCATATTGGGTAATTTCTCTTGTTCTATCTTTAAGTTCACTGATGCTTTCCTCTCTCCCCTCCATTCTGTTCTTGAGCACATCCATTGAGTCTTTTACTTTGGCTACTGTATTTTTCAGTTAAAAATATTCCATTTGGGGGACTTCCCTGGTGGCGCAGTGGTTAAGAATCCACCTGCCAATGCAGGGGACACAGGTTCGATCCCTGGTCTGGGAAGATCCCACATGCCACAGAGCAACTAAGCCTGTGCACCACAACTACTGAGCCTGCGCTCTAGAGCCCACGAGCCACAACTACTGAGCCCATGTGCACCGCAACTACTGAAGCCCATGTGCCCTAGAGCCCATGCACCACAACAAGCCACCACAATGAGAAGCTTACGCACCACAATGAAGAGTAGCCCCCGCTCACCGCAACTAGAGAAAGCCCGCGCGCAGCAACAAAGACCCAAAAGAGCCCCCCCCAAAGAAATTCCATTTTGTTCTTTATATTCTCCCTTCCTTTGCTAAGATTTTCTATTTTTTTATTTGTTTCAAGTGTGTACATAATTTGTTCATTGAAGCATTTCTATGATTGCTGTTTTAAATTTCTTGTCAGATTAATTTATCTTGGTGTTGATGTCTCTTGATTGTCTTTTTTTTCATTCAGTTTGAGATTTTCCTGTTTTTTGATACAATTAATGATTTTCAGTTCTATTCTGGACATTTTGGGTGTTGTGTTGTTAGATTCTAGATCCTTCCTTTATGCAGGCAGTTACTCTATTTAGGTGTAGCTTAGAAGTCCAGGTTGAGGTAGATGTTCAGCACCCTACTAGGCCCCACAGACTCCACCCCAGCAAAAGTGGAACATGGCCACCCGCCTCATTTTCAGTGGATAGGGGTGGAAGTTAAGCTCTCCATTCAGCCCAGCTAGAACAGATGGGGAAGATGAAAGTGGGGAAAGGGTGTTGGCTAGCACCACCTTTGTTGCTAGAGTTTGTTAAGTGGGGATGAAAGTTCAGCTCACCGTTGGGCCCTGATAACACTGAGGAGGGTGAGAAGCTGATTATTGAGCAGCACTGCTTGGAACCACCTAGTTCAACCTCAGTGCTTTTGGGCCACCATGGAAGTTCATCCTGCTTGATACTACCCTGTTGGTGAAGCAGAGGCAAACTTACCTCACTGCCACTGGGTGTGGCCCTAATAGGTAATTAATTTTTAATTTTTAGTGTTATATTCTGTATACAAACCATTTGTCAAATATTTGCATTATTAAAATATTGGTTTTTTTGGATGCACAAAAATTTTAAAGTTTAATGTGGATATTACCTAGTCTATGATATATTTTAAGTTAATTTGTATAAGGTATAGGATTTAGGTCAAGGTTCATTTTTTTTTGCCTATGATGTCTAATTGTTCCAACACTATTTGTTGAAAAAAATTATCCTTTTTCTATTCAATTGTTTTGCACTTTTGTAAAAGATCAGGTGGCCGACTTATGTGAGTCTATTTCTGAACTCTTTTCTGTTCCATTGATTTATGTATCTGTCACCCTACCAACACCACACTGTCTTGATTACTGTAGCTAAATAGTGATTCTTCTCCCTTTATCCTTCTTTTTCAAAACTGCTTTATCCTAATTCCTTTGCTTTTCCTTATAACTTTAGATCCACCTTTTTTTTTCAAAAATGCTGCTTAGATTTTGATAAGAATTGCAGTACACCTTTATATTACATGGGAGAAAATTGAAATTTTTACTGTGTTGAGACTTCCAATCCATAAGCACAATATGTCTCTTCACTTATTTAGATCTTTGATTTTTTTCATCAGTGTCTTCTGGTTTTCACCTCCTGTACATATATTGTTAGATATAAACTTAACTGTTTCATTGGCAGGAGAGGGATATTTTTGTTTTGTAGATGCCTTTTCATTCTTTATATAGAAAACAATGTCATCTGCAAATAGAGACAATTTTGTTGTTGTTGTTGCTGCTGTTCTTTCCAACCTGTATGCCTTCTATTTACTTTTCTGGTCTTATTTCACTGGCTGGGCCTTCCAGATATGCTGGTGAGAGAAGACATCCTTGCCTTTTTCCTAATCTTAGGATGTTTTCCATTCTTCTCTGGGATAAATGGCCAGTTAACTTCTGGAATGGGATTTTAAAGCTGAATACTGGAAAAAGTTAAGTGAGCAACAAAGGCCAAAATAAAAAAGGCAACAAAAAAAGATGCAGAGCTAATATTTAAGAGACAAGAGACTGGCCTATTACTAGAGTAATTGTCACCTTTACAGAGAAAATTCCACTATTCTTTTCCTTGAAGTGACTTGAGTTTCAAATAACCTAATTGAGAAGGTAATTTAGATGGAGCTTTGCTCCTACCAGCAGGAAGAATCTTGATAAATACTGTGGGATCTAACTAGAGCTTCCTTCCTGGAACCACAGTTGAAAAACTATTGAGCAGGATGAGACCAAGTAATGAAGATCCCTATCAGTTCTAGCTATTTTCTCATGAACCATGTACACCATCGAAGGTGTTCCTTGCTCATGAAGGTCTCACCATTATTAGGGATACTAAGGCACATATCCAAACTGACCACTGAAGCCAGCCTTGTGATTTTTGCTGGTCTAACCCATCGAGTATGCAGAGAAACAGGAATCGAGGCAGTCGGGGATAAGGTAGGAATCAGTTTTAGGTCTAATCTACAGTATGAAAAGAACATATGGAATTCCAAGAAAAATCTGACTGTATAATAGAGTGGTAGTGTGTGTGCGTGCACACACACACATTTAATTAAAATAGACCACAAGCAAGAAGAGTTGTGTTAGGATTTCTGTCTCTTCAAGAGAAGATACAAATGGCCAACAGGTACATGATTTACAAACATTTTCTTCTATATGTTGTCTTTTCACTTTCTTGATAAGGTCTTTTTGTAGAAAAAGTTTATAGTTTTTTGTGAATTTCAGTTTATCTTTTCTTTTGCTTCTTGTGTTTTTTATGTCAAATCTAAAAATCAGTTGACAAATTCAAGATCAGGAAGATCTACCCCTATATTTCTTCTAAGAATCTGATAATTGAACTCTTAAATTTAGGTCATTGTTCAATTTCAAGTTAACTTTTGTAAATGGAGTGAGGCAGGAGTTCACGTTGATTCTTGTGCATGTAGTTAACCAGTAGTCCCAGCAGATTTCTTAAAGAAACTATTTGTACCCCATTGAATTTTCTTGGCACCCTTGCCAAAAATCAATCGGGTATGGATATTTGGGTTTATTTCTAGACTCAACTCTATCCCATTGATCCATATGTCTGCCCTTATGTAAGTACCGAATTGTTTTGATTACTCTAGCTTTGAAGTAGTTTTTGAAATTGGAAAGTGTGAGTCTTCCAATTTTGTTTTTCTTTTTCAGTGTTTTTTTGACTATTTGGGGACCCTTGAAATTTCATATAAATTGGAGGATCAGCTTTTCCAATCTGAAAAAAAAAGTATTAGAATTTTGATAGGGATTGCACTGAATCTGTAAATTGCTTCGAGGATTACTGCCATCTTACTAGTTGTTATGGACTGAATTGTGTCCCCCAGTTCCTATGTTGAAGCCCTAACCCACAATGGGACTATATTTGGAGATAGGGCCTTTAAGGAGCCAATTAAGGTTAAATGATGCCATAAGAGTGGGACCCTAATCCAATACGAATTTTGTTCTTTAAGAAGAGGAAAAAATACCAGAAATGTGCATGTACAGAGAAAAGGCCATCTGCAGGTCAAGGAGAGAGGCCTCAGGAAACGTCAAATCTGCAAACAGCTTGATCTTGAATATCCAGCCTCCAGAACTGTGAGAAATAAATTTCTGTTGTTTAAGCCATCCAGTCTGTGGTACATTGTTATGGCAGACCTAGTAGAGTAATACAACACTATTACATTTTCCAATTGATGAAAATGGAATGTCCTTCCATTTAATAATGTCTTTAATTTTGTTCAGCAATGTTTTATAGTTTTCAGTGTACAAGTCTTTCACTCCCATGGTTAAATTTATTCCTACATATTTTATTCTTTTTGATGCTATTATAAATAGAATTTTCTTAGTTCCTTTTTGTATTGTTGATTGCTAGTGTATAGAAAAACAATTTTTTTGTGCTGATCCTGTACCCTATAATTTTACTAAATTTATTAGCTCCAGTTTTTTCCTGTGGACATTTTGGGATTTTCTATGTATAGAATCATGTCATCTGCAAATAGAGATAGTTTTAGTTCTTCCTTTAGAATTTGGATGCCTTTTATTTTTCTTGACTAATTTCTCTGGCTAGGACTTCCAGTACAATGTTGAATACCAATGGTGAAATCAGATATTCTTGTCTTGTTCCTGGTGTTAAGGAAAAAGATTTCAGATGTTCACTGTTGGGGATGATGTTAGCTGTGGGTTTTTCATAAATGCCCTTTATCATGTTAAGGAAATTCCCTTCTATTCCTAGTTTGCTGAGCATTTTTAACCTGAAAGGCTGTTTAATTTTTTCAAGTGCCTTTCTGCATCAATTGAGATGATCATGTTGGGTTTTTTTCACCTTTGCTTTATTAATGAAGTGTATTAACTTCATTTATTTTCTTATGTTGAAGCACCTTTGTATTCCTGGAATAAATCCCACTTAGTCAAGCTGTGTAATCCTTTTAATGTACTGTTGGATTTGGTTTGCTAATATTTTGTTGAAGATTTTTGTACCTATATCCATGAGAGGTATTTATCTGTAGTTTTCATTTCTAGTGGTATTTTTGTCTGGCTTTATATCAGGATAATGCTGGCTTCATAGAATGTGTTAGGGATAATTCTCTCCTATTTTTCAGAAGAGTTTGAATAGGATTGGTGTTAATCCTTCTTTAAAAGTTTAAATTCACTGGTGAAGCCATCTGGACCTGGACTTTTCTTTCTTGAAGGTCTTGAACTACTGATTCAACCTCTTTACTTGTTACAGGTCTGTTGCAATTCTCTATTTCTTATTGAGTCAATTTCAGTAATTTGTGTCTAGAGATTTGTGCATTTAATCTACATTATTTAATTTGTTGGTGTACAATTATTTGTAGTATTCTTTTATAATTCTTTAAATTTCTGTAAAGTTTGTAATGTCCCCACTTTTATTTCTAACTTTAGTTATTTGCATCTTCTTTTTTTTCTTAAACACTTTATCTAAAGTTTTGTCAATTTTGATCTTTTCAAATAACCAACTTCTGGTTTCACTGATTCTATTTTTAAATTTCATTTATTCTTTGTATCTGCTTTTGTCTGTATTTTCTTCCTTCTGCTGGTTTTGCGTTTAGTTTGCTCCTCTTTTCTAGTTCCTTAAGATGTAAAGTTAGGTTAAGATTTTCTTCCTTTTTAATATAGGTATTTATAGCTGTACATTTCCCTCTGGGAACTGCTTTCATTGAATCTCATAAGTTTTGGTATGTTGTGTTTTTATTTTCCTTCATCTCAAAGTATTTTCTAATTTCACCAGTGATTTCTTCTTTGACCAATTGGTCATTTAAAGAGTATGTTGTTTAATTCCCACATATTTGCAAAATTTTCAATTTTCCTTCTAATATTGACTTCTGACCTTGTTTCATATTAGTTAGATACTTGGTATGCTTTCAGTTGTTTAAAATGAGAATTACTTTATGATCCTGGAGAATGTTCCATGTGCACTTAAGAAAAATGTGTATCTGCTGTTGTTGGGTGGAATGTTCCAAATATGTCTGTTAGGGTTAGTTGGTTTTTGTGTTGTCCAATTCCACTTACTTATTGATCTTCTATCTAGATATACTTTTCATTATTGAAAATAAGGTACTTAAGTCCCCAACTATTGTAGAACTATTTCTCCCAACAATTCTGTCCATGTTTACTACATATATTTTGAGGCTCTGCTGTTTAGTGCAAGTATGTTTATCTTCTAAATGCATTGACACCTTTATCAATAGATAATTTCCTTTGTCTTATAACAATTTAGACCTAAAACCCATTTTGTGTTTTAATCTATCTACACAAGATCACTTTTTTAGTTCCTCTAGTGGATACTTTTATATCTTTAAAGATTACAACTAACTTTTAAACCTTTAAAAATTGAAATATAGTTGATTTACAATATTGTGTTCGTTTCAGGTGTACAGAAAAGTGATTGTTACATATATATGTATTTTTTCAGATTATTTTCAATTATATGTTATTATAAGATATTGAATACAATCTCCTGTGCTATACAGTAAATCCTTATTGCTTATCTATTTTATGTATAGTAGTTTGTATCTGTTACTCCCATACTCCTAATTTATCCCTTCCCCCCTCCCTTTTTCCTTTGGTAACCATAAGTTTGTTTTCTGTGCCTGTGAATCCATTTCTCTTTTGTATATTCATTTGTATTATTTTTTAGATTTCACACATAAGTGATATCATATAATATTTGTCTGTCTGACTTGCTTCACTAAGTATAATATTCCTTAGGTCCATCCATGTTGCTGCAAATGGCAATATTTCATTCTTTTTTATGACTAATATTCCATTACACACACACACACACACACATATCATGTCTTCTTAAGCCAGTCGGGCATTTGGGTTGTTTCCCTGTCTTGACTGTTGTAAATAGTGCTGCTACATGAACACTGAGGCACATGTATCTTTTGGAATTAGAGTTTTCATCTTCTCCAAATATTTACCAAGAAGTGGGGTTGCCAGATTACATGGTAGCTCTATTTTTTGTTTTTTAAGGAAACTCCATACTGTTTTGCATAGTGGCTGCACCAATTTACATTCCCACCAACAGTGTAGGAGGGTTCCCTTTTCTCCACACACTCTCCGGCATTTATTATTTATAGTTTTGGTGATGGCCATTCTGAATGATGTGAGGTGATACCTCATTGTGGTTTTGATTTGTATTTCTCTAATAATTAGCAATGTTAAGCATGTTTTCATGTGCCTGTTGGCCATCTGTATGTCTGTAGTGTCTATTTAGGTCTTCTGCTCATTTTTAAATTATGTTGTTTTTTAATATTGAGTTGTATCAGCTGTTTGTATATTTTAAATATTAACCCCTTGTTGGTTGCATTGTTTGCAAATACTTTCTCCCATTCAGTAGGTTGTCTTTATGTTTTGTTAATAGTTTCCTCTGCTGTGCAAGAGTTTTAAAGTTTGATTAGGTCCCATTTGTTTATTTTTGCTTTTATTTGTTATGCCTTGGGAAACTGATCTAAGAAAATATTGCTGTGATTTATGTCCAAGAATGCTCTTTGACTGTGTTCTCTTCTGGGAGTTTTATGGTGTCATGTCTTAAATTTAGGTCTTTAAACAATTTTTAGTTAACTTTTATATATGGTGTGTTTTAATTTCATTGATTTGCATGTAGCTGTCCAACTATCCCAACACCACTTATTGAAGAGATTGTCTTTTCATTGTGTATTCTTGCCTCCTTTCTTGTAGATTCATTGACTGTAGGTGTCTGGGTTTACTCCAGGTTCTCTATTCTTTTACATTGATCTATATGTCTGTTTTTGTCAATAACATGCTGTTTTGATTACTGTAGCTTTGTAGTTCTGTCTGAGGTCTGGACGGGTTATGCCACCACCTTTGATCTTTTTCCTCAGGATGGCTTTGGCAATTCTGGGTCTTTTGTGACTCCATATAAATTTTAGGATTATTTGTTCTAGTTCTGTGAAAAACATCATGGGTGGTTTGATAGGGATCACACTAAATCTGTAGATTGCTTTGGGTAGTATGGCCATTTTTTTTTTTTTTTTAATAAATTCCTTCCTTCCTCCCTCCCTCCCTCCCTTCATTTATTTTTTGCCAGTCGCTGTAAGACTGAGGAACAAGTCCTGAGAGCAGGTGAGGGGATTAAGAAGAGACAGGGTCAGGAGGGTGGTGTATAAACACACACACTTTATTTCTCGTCAAACCTCTTTTTATATATTGCAGTAGACAATACATGTTTTTGTTAAAATCACCAAACTGAATCATCAGACAGTATTTCCTTAGTGTTGAAATTATAGTACAAAACATTCTGCGAATCAGGATATAAACATGCGTGAGAACAGACTGTGACTACCGAAGCATGCCAAGGACAAACTATACTTACAGAAACCGCAAGCAACCTCATGGGCCAAGACTCATCTTCTCTAATAACTCTTTTGGGTCCTGTCAAGGATTAAGCAGGACTTTGCCATGCTTTAAGCTGCAAGAGCTGTGTCAGCTTGCAGCTGGTTCCCGACATGTCCCCCTTCCTTATATTTTAATGTGAGGTGGTAGAGTCTGGCTCGGAGTTCTGCAATTGCTCGTAAGCCAGTTCGCAGGAGGACTGGAAAACAACAAATAAATACACAATAATATTAAAATACCAATAACAATTATAGGATAAAGGAGGTTAATAAGAGAACTCAGGGCAAAAGTACGTGTAATCTGGGTAAATATGTCTCAAGCAATTTCCACTGGATTTACATCTAGGGGAGCTGCATGCTGGATATTTGTGATATCCTCATGTAAGCGAGTAATATCAAGGGATAGATTGGAATGAGACCAAATTCCCAAGAAATGATTCTTAATCTGAGGCCAAGGCCACTGCGAATCGTTACATGGCTTAGAGGTTACACAGACTGCAGAAAATTCTGCATGACAATGCATAGAAAAGGCAGTTTTTAGAGCAGCTAATTGGTCTCCAAGAATAAGAACAACTTCTTCCAACGCATTAACATGACTTTCTAATTTTCTATCAATAGTTTCTTGAGTTCCCAAAGCATTAGAGACATTAGCAGCTAAATTATTCACAAATGTGGCAGTATGAATACTTTGAGTCAGCACAGTAGCGGAAGCAGCTACAGAAGCAATGACTGCAACGAGCACTATAATTCCAGCTATAAGTAGCCCCAAAAATCGCTTGGGCCATTGTAAAAGAAGGGAAAGTTCACGCATGACCTGCAAACCTGAATTAGAATACCAAGGACCTGTAACATTTACAGGGAGCATAACAAAGGGAGGCTGATGAACAAGAAGAAATCCCCGGTTTGATTCCCCTGTGGTTATACAATTTGTCAAATTACAATTATCACAACATATGTCATAAAACCCTTCTTTTTGAAAAACGTAGACAGAACCAGTAAGAATAGCATAGGGTGATGGAACACAAGCCATAACAAAAGCGGTTAAGTTCCTAACAGGATGTTGTTGATGTGAAAGGACAACAGGCCCCACAGCAGCCATCAACTTCCAAATATTATTTTGTACATTTCCTAAATTGGTGGAGAGGACACCCTCCACCCATCCTCCTGGAGATTCAATCTTATTAATAAGAAGTTCAGCAAAAGGTTGAGGAAAAGACCAGTCCAAAACAGCTTCAGTAGTATGAGGAATTAATTCGATGCCACACTGGTGTAGAATATCGGCATCGATGCCATGGAGGATATGACCATAAAGGTTCTGAGGGGTTAGAAAAGGGGGACAATATTGTTGAGTGCAGGGAGGCAAGTCCTTAGGAGGATCCTCTGTAGCCTTAAAGTAAGGAGTGGAGAGCCTCATAATATTCAAAATCCATTCCTGCGAGACCACGTTTCATCCCGATACTGGAACTGATATGTATAAGAAGGCCTGGGTCCTACCGAAAGACATCCATGCCGGTATCGTTCGTGTTGGTTATACCAAAACGCAGGAATGGAAAAACAGATAGGGGCACACAAAGAAAAGGCAGCATATGAAAAACGAGTTACAGTGAGAGGGGTAATAAAATCACTGCTTGGATAGCCAAAAAGGGAAGTATCGTTAACATAAACAGGAATTGAGGGATCATTTCATTCTACAGGGCGAAGTAATGGAGGATCAGGGACATATGCCCAATAAGCATCAGTATTACCCAAAACTACCTGACAAGAGATAATAGCCAACATAGCCACAAACAACGTTTGTGGGGACTTAGTCACTTGCTGCTGCATCAACATCTCCTCCGCCTTCTGGGTCAGTCGTTTCAATTGGCCCCATGTTGGAGGGTTGGCCATCCGCGTGGCACAGGAGAGACGACACTGACGAGCTTGGAGAGCTGGTTTCTCGGGAGGATTGGGAGTGTCGTTGAGCCGCATTCTCTTCATATGGCGGGGGAGAGAGTTCACCATCCGGTCCGGATCCATATTGCAGGGGAGGGAATTCACCATCTGGTCCGGATCCATAGAATCTCACGAGGCGCTCAGGTATCCAACGAGGATCCTTAGAGTCCCTAGGAAACACACAAACATGCCCTCGTCCCCATATTAGTACAGGATCTGGACCATTCCATTGGTTAGTAAGAGGATCCCACCAACGGACTTCAGCAAAAGGCAAGGCACGAGGATGCCAAAATCTTTCTGCAGCTGTCTGTCCTTGCTTATCTACGTTCAAAAAATTTAAAGTATATAAAGAACATCACAATAAATTGTGCGGGGTTGTGGTATATTCCCCCTTCTTTGTTTTAAACCCCAAAGAAGATATATCTTCCCCCTGCTTAGAAGCTTGAAATAAAGCAGTTTGGAGTGGAGACGAAAGACTCACAGGCAGAGAGGAAGTAGAAGAAACAGAAATAGACCCCTGATTTACTGAAGGGGACTCATCAGGAGCTTTCGCTGGCAAGGAAGAGCCAGAAGAATGTGCAATAGGGGCTAGGGAAGCATCTTGAGTAGCATCATGTAAATGTTTTACCCAAGTTAAAGCTTGGGCTAAAGCAGTAAATGAAGTTTTATCTAATATAGGAAAGTTTTCAGATTCAGCAGGCACATTCTTAAGAGCTGCAAAAATGCCATCATCAAAATCAGGATTGTGATATTGTGCAGCCTCTTCCTCCAATTCAGTCTCATCCTCTGGGGATAGTTCATCGTCATCCTCCAGGGACTCTGAAGATGGCATGGTCGCCAACAAGGGAGGTGCAGTAGGAGAAACAGGTTCCTCAGGCAAATTTTGTAACTGAGGAGCAGAAGGGAAGCGGCGTAAAGACGCTGCTTTGAATAATTTCTGAATCTCATGAGTTGGGTCAAGACAATCTCTTATCAAATTCCAAAATGAAAAAGTATCCACAGGAACCTTAGAAGGTCCATGAAGGGAATAGAAAGTTTTCAATTGTTGACCTATTTTTCCCCATGTTTGAATATTAACAGTTCCTCCCTCTGGGAACCATGGACAAATTTCCTGCACAAAATGAAGAAAACGATCAAGCTGTTTATGCGTAACCTTAAAGCCCCGAGTGGATAACATATAGTAGCTGAATGAAAAGTTGTCGTTCCTTAGATCCAGTTTGCCCCATTTTTACTCCTGATGAGAACAAAACAGAAAGAAAGGCTACATCTAAAATATCCCCCGGTACAATCCAACTTACCCTGTATATGTCTGTGCGCGAAATATTTCCGGGGTCCCTCTCAACAGCCCACGTACTCAGGTCCCTGTTCGGGTGCCACTTGTCAGTCGCTGTAAGACTGAGGAACAAGTCCTGAGAGCAGGTGAGGGGATTAAGAAGAGACAGGGTCAGGAGGGTGGTGTATAAACACACACACTTTATTTCTCGTCAAACCTCTTTTTATATATTGCAGTAGACAATACATGTTTTTGTTAAAATCACCAAACTGAATCATCAGACAGTATTTCCTTAGTGTTGAAGTTATAGTACAAAACATTCTGTGAACCAGGATATAAACATGCGTGAGAACAGACTGTGACTACCGAAGCATGCCAAGGACAAACTATACTTATAGAAACCGCAAGCAACCTCACAGGCCAAGACTCATCTTCTCTAATAACTCTTTTGGGTCCTGTCAAGGATTAAGCAGGACTTTGCCATGCTTTAAGCTGCAAGAGCTGTGTCAGCTTGCAGCTGGTTCCCAACAATTTTTGGCTGAGTTGGGTCTTTGTTGCTGGGCACGGGCTTTCTCTAGTTGCAGCGAGTGAGGGCTACTCTTCGTTGCAGTGCACGGGCTTCTCAACGCGGTGGCTTCTCTTGTTGCGGAGCACGGGCTCTAGGTGTGCAGGCTCAGTAGTTGTGGCACACAGGCTTAGTTGCTCCATGGCATGTGGGATCTTCCCGAACCAGGGCTCGAACCCGAGTCCCCTGCATTGGCAGGTGGATTCTTAACCACTGTGCCACCAGGGAAGCCCCAGTATGACCATTTTAACAATATTAATTCTTCCAATCCAAGAGCATGGGGTATCTTTCCATTTCTTTGAATCATTTTCAGTTTTCCTTCAGTTTTATAGTTTTCAGCATATAGGCCTCTAACCTCCTTGGTTGTTTATTCCTAGGTATTTCTTTTTGATGCCATTTTAAACGGGATTTTTTTTTTACATACTCTGATATTTCACTGTTAGTGTAAAGAAATGCAACAAATTTCTGTATATTAATCTTGTATCCTGCTACCTTGCTAAATTCATTTATTAGTTATAATAGTTTTGGTGTGGAGTCTTTAGGGTTCTGTATACAGAGTATCATGTCATCTGCAAATAGTGACAATTTTACCTCTTCTCTTCCAATTTGGATATCTTTTATTTCTTTTTCTTGTCTGATTGCTGTGGCTATGAGTTCGAATACTATGTTGAATAGAAGTGGGGAGAGTGGGCATCTTTGTCTTGTTCCTGAATTTAGCAGGAAGGCTTTCACTTTTTACTGTTATTATGTTGCTTGTGGGTTTGTCATAAATGGTTTTCATCATGTTGAAGTATTTTCACTCTATACCCACGTTGGTGAGAGATATTTTTTTTATCATGAATGTACGTTGAATTTTGTCAAATGCATTTTCTGCATCTATTAAGATGATCATGTGGTTTATGTCTTTCCTTTGTTAATGTGGTGTATAACATTGATTGATTTGCGTATGTTGAACCATCCTAGAACGATCCAACTTGATCATGGTGTATGATCCTTCTTATGTATTGTTAGGTTTGGTTTGCTAATGTTTTGTTGAGTATTTCTGCATCTGTATCAAAGACATTGGCCTGTAATTTTCTTTTTTATAGTGTCTTTGGTTTTAGTATCAGGGTGATGGTGGCTTCATAAAATGAATTTGGGAGTGTTCCCTCCTCTTCAGTCTTTTGGAAGAGTTTGAGAAGGATAGGTATAAGTTCTTCTTTGTATGTTTGGTAGAATTCCTCAGTGAAGCCATCTGGCCCTGGACCTTTGTTTAGAGGGAGGTTGGTTTTGTTTTCGTTTTGGGTTTTTTTTTTTTAATTCTAGATATTATTTCACTTCTAGTCATCAGTCTATTCAAATTATGTTTCTTCTTGACTCGGTTTTGCAGGCTCTATGTTTCTAGAAACTTGTCCATTTCTTCTATCATGCCCAATTTGTTGGCATATGACTGTTCATAGTATTCTCTTATGGTTTTTTGTATTCCTATGATATCATTTATTTCTCCTCTTTCATTTCCTATTTTGTTTATTGATGTCCTCTCTATTTTGTTCTTGGTGAGCCTGCCTAGAGGTTTGTTAATTTTATCTTTAAAAAAAAAACAGCTCCTGGTTTTATTGATCTTTTCTATTTTTGTTGATCTCCATTTTATTTATTTCCTCTCTAATTTTTATTATTTCCTTCCTTCTACTGACTTTGGGTTTTGTTGACTCTTCTAATTCTTTTAGTGGTAGGTAGGTTGTTTGAGACGTTTTTGGTTCTTGAGGAAGGCCTGTATCTCTATGAACTTCCTTCTTATAACTGCTTTTGCTATATCCCATAAATTGTGTAAGGTTGTATTTTCATTTTCATTTCTCTGAAGGTATTTTGATTTCATTGTTGACCCATTAGTTTTTTTAGTAGCATGTTGTTTAGTCTCCATCAGTTCATTATTTTCCTGTTTTTCTTTCTGGGGTTGATTTCTAGTTTCATACTGTTGTGGTCAGAAAAGGTGCCTGAAATAATTTCTATCCTCTTAAATTTGTTGAGGCTTATTTTGTGACCTAGTATGTGGTCTATCCTAGAGAATGTTCCAAGTGCACTTGAAAAGAACATGTATTCTGCTGTTTTTGGATGGAATGTCCTACAGATATCTGTTAAGTCCAACTGGTCTATTATATCATTTAGGACCTCTGTTACCTTATTGATTTTTTTTTAAGGGAGGGAGGGAGGGAGGGAGGATGAATGGATACATGGATGGATAGAGGGATGGTGAGTGAGTGAATAGATGGATGGATGATAGACAACAATAATGAACTTTTAAAATTAATTAATTAATTAATATATGGCTGTGTTGGGTCTTCATTGCTGCATGCGGGCTTTCTCTAGTTGTGGCGAGCAGGGGCTACTCTTCATTGTGGTGCACAGGCTTCTCATTGCAGTGGCTTATCTTTTTGTGGAGCACAGGCTCTAGGCACGTGGGCTCAGTAGTTGTGGTTCGTGGGCTCTAGAGCGCAGGCTCAGTAGTTGTGGCACATGGGCTTAGTTGCTCCATGGCATGTGGGATACTCCCGGATCAGGGATCGACCTGTGTCCCCTTCATTGGCAGGCAGATTCTTAACCACTGTGCCGCCAGGGAAGTCCCTACTGTATGTTTTTGATTTGTGGTAACTGTGGCGCTCAAGTATGTTGGCCCATAACTATATCTACTTGTGTTAAATTGATAGTCATGCAAGTTCACGTTCTAAAATATCTACATTTTAAACTCCCCTCCCCCACATTTTGTGATTTTAATGTCCTATTTTACATATTTATGTTTATCCTTTTGCTGTTACTTGTAGTTATAATTGCTTTTACAAAATTTTCTGACTTTTAAAATCTACTGGCTCATTTTAAGTGGTCTTCAATCCTTTTATATATTTGCCTTTCTTATTGTGATTTTCCCTTTCCTATATATTCTTGCTTTTTGTCTATTTAGAGAAGACCCTTCAATATGTCTTACAGGGTAGGTTTAGTATTGCTGAATTCTTTTAGTTTTTGCTTGTCTAAGAAATTCTTTCTCTCTCCTTCTATTCTAAATGATAATCTTGCTGGGTAGAGTATCCTAGATTGCGGGTTTTTTTCTTTCAGAACTTTGAATATATCATGGACAGCCTTTCTGACCTGCAAAATTTGTACAGAGAAATCAGCTGATTGCCTATGGGGGTTCCCTTGTAACTTTTTCTCTTGCTGCCTTTAGAATCCTCTCTTTAACTTTTGGAATTTTAATTATATGTCTTGGTGTTGGTCTGTTTGGGTTATCTTGTTTGGGACCCTCTGTGCTTCCTGTACCTGGATATCTGTTTCCTTCTTTAGGTTTGGGAAGTTTTCAGCCATAATTTCTTCAAATACATTTTCAATTCCCTTTTCTCTCCCTTCTCTTTCTGGAACCCCTATTATGCATAGGTTGGCAGGTTTTATATTACCCCATAAATCCTGTATGTTACTTTAATTTTTTTAAATGTATCTTTCTGTCTGCTGTTCTGGATTGGGTGATTTCCATTATTCTATCTTCCAGATCACTTATTCGTTCTTCTGTGTCATTTAGTCTGCTATTCATTGCTTCTAGATTGTTTTTTATCTCAGCAATTGAATTGTCTATTTTTGATTGATTCATCTTTATAGTTTTTAGTTCCTTATTACACTGATTTGAATTTTTATTGGTAATCTTTCTTAATTCCTTTAGCATTTTTATTACCTCCATTTTGAACTCAGGGTCTAGTAGACTGGTGAGGTCTGTTCCATTATTTGTTTTTTCAGGGGATTTCTCTTATTCTTTTAACTAGGATTAATCCCTCTGCTCTTTCACTTCACTTAACTTTCTCTGTTCTATGAATTTAGAAGAAACAGTTATCCACCGTGCTCTTGAAGAGCTGTTTTTATGTGGGAGCATCCCTGTGTAGGCTGTGTGTCCAATATTTTTGGTGTGAGGGCTGTTTTTGGCATGGATGCCAGCCATGTGTTTCCTCAGAGTGTGGTGGCCATTATCCCCTTGATAGGGGGTGTGATTTGCATTGTGGTGCCTTGAGCCTGTTCTGGATGTGAGGAGGGGCTTCCTCTTTACCCTGTGGCTGTCATCACCCTCTCCAGGGCTGGGTCTGCTCTCCAGTTGTTAGGGTAGAAGCCCCAAGGTCAAGTTCAATCAGGTTCCATTGCCCTTGAGTTCACGTCCTGCCCCAAAGGAAGTGATTGCTAAACTAGGTGAGGCCTGTGTGGTCACAGAGAACCTATGCATGCACTGCCTGAGTAGGCATCTGCTCACAAGCAGCCCATGGTCGTGTCTCTTCCTGTTTTGTTCATCCCAGATGTAGTGCAAGGCTGTGGTGTGCAGTAGACTGGGGCTGGGTGTCAGGATGTTGTGGCTGCAGGAATTGAGGTGGCTGTGTTGCTGCCTGGGATCTGGTCTGACTCTGTAGCAGACTTCTCCCAGGATCTGTCTGCCCCAGATCTGGCACTAGGTGCAGTGTGTAGTCGGCAGAGCCGGGGCACCCTCACTGGGAAATGAATTGCTGGGTACTCTCGCCCAGGGCCAGTTTGCCTCAGTTTCAGCACTTAGCTGCTGTGCATTCTTGTGGCAATGCCCAGTGAGTGTGCTGACAGTGTCTGATGCAGTTGGACCTGCTGCCGCCATGTGCATGCTTACAATAGGCTCTGCCACTAGAGCTGCCACTTCCTTCTACACACCGATAATGGGTTCCGTAGCTCCCCATGGATCACACCCCAGGCCCTTCTGGCTGCTTCTTTATAGCTAGATTGAGTCCTCACCCAGGGCCTTTCTGCCCAGGATTCAGTGCTTAGCTACTCCTGTGGCACCACCCGGTCTGCACATTGCAACGTCTGCCCAGCTAGCCCTGCTGCTCCCCTGTGCATGCAATGACAATGGTCTCAATGGTTCTGCCCGGATCACGTCCTAGGCACCCTGATCTATCTCTGCATAGTTGGACTGAATCTTTGCCCTGACCTCATGCCAGGCCGTGGTGAGGAGTGAGCAGGTCCCAGGTATTCGCCCCTTCAGATTGGGAAGTGTGGCAAGGCAGCACCCACTACTGCAAGTCTCTCTCTGCATGGATTCTTAGTGAGCCAGAACACACATACTCCTTGAGAGGAGAGTCTAAGCTTCTTCAATCCTCCTGTCTGTCTCAGTAGATTTCCCAGTAGGCCAGGTGACTTGTCTCCTCTGTTCAGGACCCTAGGACTGGGATGCCCAGATTGTGAGTCAATATAATATGCTCCCTTTCCAGGGCAAGGGTCTACCCATGTGGACCTTCTTCTCTTCCTTACAAATCCCTCCCAGGGTGCCAGTCCTGACCTGATGCCTTTTTTTCCCCATCCTACCCAGTTACATGTTGATCTTTCTTGACGCTTTGGTTGTATAGGAGATCTTTTGCCTGTTTCCAGTTAGTTTTCTGTGACAACTGTTCCACATGTAGATGTATTCTTGATGTGTTTGTGGGAGGAGGTGAGCTCCACATCCTACTACTCTGTCATCTTGACCCTCCTTCCAGATCTCTTTTGGTTGCTATTCATTTGCTTAGAATATCTTTTCCCATCATTTATCTTTGAGCCTATTTGTGACTTGGGTATAAAATGAATCACTTGTGAGCTGCATATAGTTGCATCAAGTTATCAAAAAATCCATACTGCTTCCTTTGTTTTTTAATTTGTAAGTTTATCTATATTAAAGTGATTACTGATAACATAGTTCTTCTGTTTTGCTATGTGTTTTCTATATGTCTTATATGATTTTTGTTCAGTTCTTCTAATAATGCCTTTTCCAATGTAATTCTTATTCCCCCTTTCTTTTTCAGTATGTTTTTAAGGTAATTTATTGGTTGCAATTTGGGAATTAATAGTTAATGCCCTAAATTTATACCAATCTAGTGTGAATTGATACCAACTTAGTTTAACGACACGTTAACTCTGCTGCTATCCAGCTCCATCCCAAACTTTTATGTTGTAATTTCACGAATTACATCTTTATACATCATGTGCCCATTGACATAGATTTATAATTATTGTTGTATGCATTTGTCTTTTTAGTCATATAGGAAACAAAAAGAGAGTTACAAACCTGAAAAACAATGGTGATAGCTTTAATGTATACATCTATGTATTACCTTTGTCAATGATCATTATTTCTTTGTATTGCTTTGAGTTACTGTCTCATGTCATTTCGTTTCAGCCTTAAGAACTCCCTTTAGCATTTCTTGCAGTGCAGGTCTAGTAGACATGAGCTCTCTTAGCATTTGTTTATCTGGAAATATATTAATTTTTCCTTCATTTTTGAAGGAGTGGTTTGCCAATATAGAATCCCTGGTTGACAGTGTTGGTTGTTGTTTTTTGTTCCACCCCCCCCCCAGCATTTTAAATGTTTCATCCCACTGCCTTCTGACCCCCATGGTTTCTGATGAGAAATCAGCTGCTAATCTTACTAAGGATCCCTTGCTTGTGACAAGTCTCTATCTTGGCTGCTTTCAAGACTTTTCTCTTTGTTTTTCGAGAATTTTAGTATACTGCATCTCAGTGGGGATCTGAGTTTACCTTGCTTGGAGTTCATTAAGCTTCTTGGAGGTGTAGTTTCATGTCTTTCATCTAATTTGGGACATCCACTTTGGCTCATTGGCTGTTGACTAGGAGCTCACCTGAGGCAGTTGCCAGGAAAATCTATATATGGCCTCTGTGTGGCTTCAACTTCTCACAGTATGGTGGCTGGGTTCCAATATGGAGCATCCCAAGAGTTAGTATTCCAAGATAACTAGGCAGAAGCACCGGCTTCTTATGACCTAGCCTTAGAAGCCACAGGCATTACTTCTGCCATATTCAATTGGTCAAGCTAACCACTAAGATCATCCTAGATTCAAGAAGTGAGGAATCAGATATCTCCCCACAATGGGAAAACGTTGAACGATTTGTGGCCCATTTTTAATCCACCATAAATATCCCATTGATTACAAAAGAGTCAAGTTTCCAGAGCAAGCAAATGACAGAGAAGAGCTGTCAAGGATAGGTCTCCCATCTCCTGCATGGGAAGGGCAGGGATTTGGGAGTGTCCCACTTGTATCAGTAGGAGGAAAAGCCCTGCATTAAAGACAAAGATACAAGGAACTCAGAAGTGAAAAGGAATAAAGACCCTGGCTCCTCAGGATAAGAGAAAAAGGTGCTCCCTCAGTGATGTTCCTTGGACTGCGAATGGTACAGAAACGTAATTTGATTGAATTCAAGGACTAGTCATTGGGGTGAAAAAAACCTCCAATAAAGTAGGACTAAATGGGACCTTTCTTAATTATATGTAACATACACAGGAAAATCCCATGGCAAAATGTAGTTCATAATGAAGAAACTAGTCAATCCTTTTAAACATAGGTTACAGGAAAAGAATGACTGTTACCACTTCCATTGTTTAACATATTACTGGAATTCCTAAACAATGATCTAAGATGACAAAAATAAGATGTGTGAGGACTGAAAAGGAAGGAATAAAACTCAATATTTGAGGACGTTAAGATTCATTTACTTAGAAAATCCAACCAAGTGAACATATAAACTATTGGACAACTATGAGAGTTTGGCTAGTCTGCTAGATTCAAGATCATTTTATTAGAAACAATAAAATTTCTCCACACTAGCAATGAATATTTAAGAATTAACACAGAACACACAAGACCACTATGGAAAAACCTTTAAACTCTTAAAGGGGAAGTTTTGAATAAATGTAAAGCTATTCCATGTTCTTGGATCAGATGACTTAGCAAAATAAAAATATCAAAAATATCAAATTTCTCCAAATTTATATATAAATTCAATGAGATTCCAAATAAAATCCCAGTGGGATTTTTTGAGCTACCTTATAACCTTATTCTAAAATCTACTTAAGGACTTCCCTGGTGGCGCAGTGGTTAAGAATCTGCCTGCCCTCTGTTGACAATAGCCAGGACATGGAAGCAACCTAGGTGTCCATCATCGGATGAATGGATAAAGAAGATGTGGCACATATATACAATGGAATATTACTCAGCCATAAAAAGAAATGAAATGGAGGTGTTTGTAATGAGGTGGATGGAGTTAGAGTCTGTCATACAGAGTGAAGTAAGTCAGAAAGAGAAAAACAAATACAGTATGCTAACACATATATATGGAATCTAAGGGGAAAAAAAAAAAAAAAAAAAAAGAGGTCATGAAGAACCTAGTGGCAAGATGGGAATAAAGACACAGACCTACTAGAGAATGGACTTGAGGATATGGGGAGGGGGAGGGGTGAGATGTGACAGGGTGAGAGAGTGTCATGGACATATATACACTACCAAATGTAAAATAGATAACTAGTGGGAAGCAGCCGCATAGCACAGGGAGATCAGCTCGGTGCTTTGTGACCACCTAGAGGGGTGGGATAGGGAGGGTGGGAGGGAGGGAGATGCAAGAGGGAAGAGATATGGCAACATATGTATATGTGTAACTGATTCACTTTGTTGTAAAGCAGAAGCTAGCACACCATTGTAAAGCAATTATACTTCAATAAAGATGTTTAAAAAAAAAAAAAAAAAGAATCTGCCTGCCAATGCAGGGGACACGTTTTCAAACCCTGGTGTGGGAAGATCACACATGCCACAGAGCAACTAAGCCCGTGCACCACAACTACTGAGCCTGCGCTCTAGAGCCCGCGAGTCACAACTACTGAGCCCATGCACCTAGAGCCCATGCTCTGCAACAAGAGAAGCCACCACAATGAGAAGCATGTGCACCACAACAAAGAGTAGCCCCCACTCGCTGCAACTAGAGGAAGCCCGCATGCAGCAACAAAGACCCAATGCAGCCAAAACTAAAGAAATTAAAAATAAAATGAATTAAAAAAAAAAAAGACAACTTAAGGTAGTTTTGGGAACCCCTCAGACTTGGAATTGGTGTCAGAAGTGAGAGCAATTTTGTGTGGACGCTTCCCTCTAGTTGTTAACTTTCCCATAGACCAATGGAAGTAAATAGAGAAATACACACATATATATACACTCTTTAGTAGTGAGAAAATGATAAACTATTAGAAAATTATATTAGGAAAGTAGCTTATTACATGAGAAAAATATAAGTGGGTTCTGACCATAAGTCCTATACAAATAAGGATTCTAGGTGGAATAAAAACCTAATTGTGAAAGATAAATGGGAGAAAAATCCTGTAGAATATATTTGTGACTTCAGTTGGGGAGACCTTAAAACAAAATCCAAGGAAGCACAAATTATAGGTAAAAAAGAATTTCAAAGATGCCTTACACTATACCAAAATTAATGTTTATGAAGCAAAGGACCCCAAAGTTACCAGAAAAAAATGATAGGCTGAAAGAAGATATTTGCAACATCTAGCACTAACATGTAACTATCATCTAGACTATCAACTAGAATATGCTATTAAACTATACAAATCAAAAAGAAAAAAGTAGATATCTCCAAGAAAAAGATATGAAGTCATTTTACAGACTGGGAAAACCAAATATTTAACAAGTCAAAGAAACAATGTTCAAACTTTTCAATAGTCAGGTAAACAAAATTTAGACAAGATACCAATTTATACATAGCTGACTGTGAAAATTAGAAAGCTGGATAATGCCAAGTGTTGGTAGTGGTGTGGTAAAAGAGGAACTCTTATACACTACTAGCAGGAATATACAGTCATAGTGGAGAGTGACCTGGCAGTTCTTGGTCAAATTAAGTATAAGTGAACCCTATGATACACCAATCTCATTCTCTGGGGTATATATCCCAGAGAAAATTTCACATTTCTGTAAGATATGTATAAGAATTTTAATCATAGTCTTGTTTGTTATGCTGTTGGAGGGGTGGAGTTTGTTGGAGGAATTAGAGGCAATCTAGTATTGCTCACTCAGGGAATGGCCAAATAAAATCAGGTGGAATATTATGGAGCAGTACAAACAAAAGAACTAGACATGGTTTTGCTGAGTGAAAAAAGTTTTAAAAAGTCTATTGCACCATATTGTTTATGTAAATTAAAAATAAAAGCAACAAAAAATGGGACTTCCCTGGTGGCACAGTGGTTAAGAATCCGCCTGCCAATGCAGGGGACACATGTTTGATCCCTGGTCCGGGAAGATCCCACATGCCGTGGAGCAACTAAGCCCCTGCACCACAACTACTGAGCCTGTACTCTAGAGCCCGTGAGCCACAACTACGGAAGCCCATGCACCCTACGGCCCATGCTGTGCAACAAGAGAAGCCACCACAATGAGAAGCCCGTGCACCACAACGAAGAGTAGCCCCCCCTCGCTGCAACTAGACCCAACACAGCCAAAAATAAATAAAATTTTAAAAATTAAAAATGCAACAAAAACCAATAACATTTGTCTTTTATTTTTTCACAAGGAGACAAACTTAAGGACACGGTGAGTTTGAATGGATTACAGATAGGGATAAAAGAGAGTTATGTAAAAATTACATTAAAATAATTGTAATAAAAGTTACATCTGTGTATTTTTTTAATATGTTACAAACAGCATGTATAATTTCAAAGAAGTTATTTTAAATGGAAAGAGTCACTCTGATAAATGTTTTAAAGACAACAGAAGGCTTTGGGAGAGCAGAAGAAAGTACATGACATAGCCCTGGGGAGGGCATGAAGCCTTCCTTGAATAAATATAGACAGATTAAATAAACCCCATAAAAACTGGGAATACAGTAACAGATATATTTTAATTTTAGGTAAAGGAAACCTCATGTGTAGTATCACAGAAGTGGCAGAATGAGTGGGGATTATGCAGACTGCAAGAAAATCATATGGAGTCCAGAGAGATTACTTTAGGTAATCAGAGGCCAGATGATGAAGCATTTCATGCAGAAAAGATCAGGCATTTTCCACTGGATAAAGGGAAACAATAATAGATTTAAGCTGGAAAGTGACTGTTGTGGATAGATTTTGGCACCATGAGGTAGGAATGCTGCTGTAACAAATGCCAAAAAAAAAAAAAAGTGGTTATGGCTTTGGAACTGGATGATGGGTAGAGGCTGGAAGAGTTTTGAGGTGTATGTATGAAAAAGCCTACAGACTTCCCTGATGGCACAGAGGTTAAGAATCCGCCTGCCAATGCAGGGGACATGGGTTTGAGCCCTGGTCTGTGAAGATCCCACATGCTGAGGAGCAACTAAGCCCGTGCACCACAACTACTGAGCCTGCGCTCTAGAGCCCGCAAGCCACAATTGAGCCCATGTGCCACAACTACTGAAGCCCGCGCGCCTAGGGCCCATGCTCCGCAACAAAGAGAAGCCACGGCAATGAGAAGCCCGCGCACGGCAACGAAGGGTAGCCCCTGCTCGCCACAACTAGAGAAAGCCCACACACAGCAATGAAGACCCAATGCAGCCAAAAATAAATAAATAAATAAATTTAGAAAAGAAAAAAGCCTAGATTGCATTAATGGGACTGTTCGTAGAAATACAGATGTTAAAGGTGATTCTGGTGAGCTCACAGATGGAAATTATGAACATGCTCTTGGAAACTGGAAGAAAAGTGATCCTTGTTAGAAAGTGACAAAGAACTTGGCAGAACTGTGTTCTAGTGTTTTGTGGAAATTAGCGACAACTTTGGATTTAGCTAAGGAGATTTCTAAGCAAAGTGTTGAAGGTGCAGCCTGGTTTCTTCTTAATGTTTATTATAAAATGAGGGAGGAGAGGAAGATAAATTGAAGGAACTTTTAAGCAAAAACGAACAAGATCTTGAAGATTTGGAAAATTCTCAGCCTATCCACGTTGCAAAAAATGAGAAAATGTGCTCTGGAGAGAACACCAAGAGTGTGGCTGGACAGTCACTCCATAAAGAGATTACCAATGCGTTTAATCAGCCATCTCAGCTGGAGCCAGGAAGAGAGATGGGATTATAGCAGCAGAAAAAGTACCAGCTGGGACTAAAGGGGGACAGAGAAAATAGGATAGAATGAAGTCTGTTTTACTTCTAAGATTTCACAGGACAGATGGGTCAATAGAGCTATCTGAATTTGGACATGCATTATCCCTCAAGAAAAGGGCGGAATGAGGATCTAGTTTGAGATGGCAACATAGAAAAATCCTGAACTCATCACCTCCTCCTGCAGACACAATGAATCTACAGCTACATACAGAACAATTCCCTCTGAAAGAAATCCAAAAATTAGTTGAGGAACTCCCATGTATTGGGTAAACAAGGAAAAAACCCCCATCAAAACAGGTAGGAGATAGAGGGGTGGGATAGGGAGGGTGGGAGGGAGGGAGACACAAGAGGGAAGAGATATGGGGATATGTGTACATGTATAGCTGATTCACTTTGTTATAAAGCAGAAACTAACATACCATTGTAAAGTAATTATACTCTAATAAAGATGTTAAATAAATAAATAAATAAATAAATAAAAATTTAAAAACCAAACAGGTAGGGAGAGGCTGAGAGGCAATCTCACCATAAACCCCACCCTTGGCACGGCAACCTACAATTGGGAGGAAACTCACAACTCTGAGCTTCTCCCTTTCTCCCTGATGAAAGACATTAAAGATGATACCAACAGATGGAGAGACATACCATGTTCTTGGATTGGAAGAATCAACATTGTGAAAATGACTATACTACCCAAAGCAATCTACAGATTCAATGCAATCCCTATCAAATTACCAATGGCATTTTTTACGGAACTCGAACAAATCATCTTAAAATTTGTATGGAGACACAAAAGACCCCGAATAGCCAAAGCAGTCTTGAGGGAAAAAAATGGAGCTGGAGGAATCAGACTCCCTGACTTCAGACTATACTACAAAGCTACAGTAATCAAGACAATATGGTACTGGCACAAAAACAGAAACATAGATCAATGGAACAAGATAGAAAGCCCAGAGATAAACCCACACACCTATGGTCAACTAATCTATGACAAAGGAGGCAAAGATATACAATGGAGAAAAGACAGTCTCTTCAATAAGTGGTGCTGGGAAAACTGGACAGCTACATGTAAAAGAATGAAATTAGAATACTCCCTAACACCATACACAAAAATAAACTCAAAATGGATTAGAGACCTAAATGTAAGACTGGACACTATAAAACTCTTAGAGGAAAACATAGGAAGAACACTCTTTGACATAAATCACAGCAAGATCTTTTTTGATCCACCTCCTAGAGTAATGGAAATAAAAACAAAAATAAACAAATGGGACCTAATGAAACTTCAAAGCTTTTGCACAGCAAAGGAAACCATAAACAAGACGAAAAGACAACCCTCAGAATGGGAGAAAATATTTGCAAACGAATCAACGGACAAAGGATTAATCTCCAAAATATATAAACAGCTCATTCAGCTCGATATTAAAGAAACCTCACCCTGTCTTTATAAACCTTTCCCTGAAAGCCCTCAGGGAGTTCAGGTCTTTTAAGCACTAGCTGCCCTGGACTCCTTGCTTGGCGCCCTGCAATAAATGCTGCACTTTCCTTCAGCACAACCCAGTGTCAGCAGATTGGCTTCACTGCACGCAGGCAAGCAGACCCAAGTTTGGTTCGGTAACAGAAACAGTTCTTACCTGGATGCTCTTACAAGAAACAGCACAGAGGTAGCAGCATGAAACACACCCCCAGGCTTTCTGTGAAAGAGGCCTATTTGCTTATCTTAAAGCTTCAGCCTGAGGGGCAGGCTTCTAACTTAACACACATCTAGAGGTCTACTGAAATACTCTCCAAAGATCAGAAAGGCTGGCAGGTACCAACTTTGCACTATCCCTCTGCCTCACTCCATGTTGCTGGTATCTCCCAGAAAGGAGCTTGTGCACACATCTGGAGTCCCAGATTTTGTGGCTGCTGCCCAGGGGATGCCCCTTGATTACCTGGCTCTGGTGGCCAGCAGGGCTTATATTCACAGGTTGTATAGGACTGTAGCAAACGGAGAAAATGTTCATAACAAGCTACACCCTGCTCCTCCCAACCTGGGGCACAATGGAGAGGTAGCTGACTGAAATGCCCAGTCTTTCTGTGAAAGAGGCCTATTAGCTTATCTTCATAGCTGTGGCCTCAGGGCTAGGCTTCTAATTAAACACACATCTGGGGCCAAATACAATCCTTTCCAGAGACCAGGGAGGCTTGCAGCTAATATCAAGGCTGGTGGCTGCCATCTTCATGCTCTTCCCCTGCCCCACCCCAGATCGCAGGTATCTCCAACAAAAAACTGGTGCACACATCAGGTGCCCCAGCTTTCGTGGCTGTCGCCCAGAGAATGCATCCCTTGATAGCCTGGCTCTGGTGGCCAGTGGGGCTTGTGTTCATGGGTTCAACATGTCAAAAATTAATGACAGAAACCTCAATTAAATCGAGTCAGGAGACCAGAAGGGGGAGCGCTCACACCCTGCAATGATAGAGCCCAACAGGAAGAAAGACTCTTCTTGCCTAGCTTTGTCTACTGTAGCCCTCCCAACTTCCTTTTCCCCTCTATAAAAGTGTTCTCCTTCCCTAGCCATGGGGGGCAGTCTTGCACAAGGCTCAACATGGTTGCAGACCCAAACTGCAATTCTCTGCTGATCCCGAATAAACCCATCTGGAGAAACATCTGGCAGTCTGTTTTAGGTCAACATTTTGATGGCCTGTCTGGGGACCAGAGAAGATCCCCAAAGACTGCAGGGCTGGTACCTTATCCTGTCTTTTGTCCTGAATTCCTTCCAGTCATTAGCCAATGACTTAATCCTGGTAGAACTGGATGGTGGGCAACACTGTTTTACAGGACCTATAGGGGACTTCCCTGGTAGCGCAGTGGTTGGGAATCCGCCTGTCAGTGCAGGGGACACGGGTTCAAACCCTGGTCTGGGAAGATATCACATGCCATGGAGCAACTAAGCCCATGTGCCACAACTACTGAGCCTGTGCTCTGGAGCCCGTGAGCCACAGCTACTGAGCCCATGCAATGCAACTACTGAAGCCCGCGTGCCTAGAGCCCGTGCTCCGCAACAAGAGAAGCCACCACAATGAGAAGCCTGCGCGCTGCAACAAAGAGTAGCCCCCGCCTGCTGCAACTAGAGAAAGACCACACAGACAAAAATTAAAATAAATAAATAAATACAGTACATATATTTATTTTATAAGATCTTTAAAAATATTTATATTTTTCTCCATAAATACTATTTAAATACAATTTAATTTCTGGAGTATTCTGGTTCATCACTGTGTCTATTATCTAATAGTCTCCCTAATGATACTATTTATTTATTTTCTATAAGTGATTATTTCAAAAAACAGGAAAAATATTTATGTCAAAAGAATGAGAAGACAAGCTGCACACTAAGAGAAAATATTTGCAAAAAATGTATCTGATAAAGGAGTTATCCAAAATATACAAAGAACTCTTAAAACTCAACAATAAGAAAACAACCTGATTTTAAAAATAGGCAAAAGATCTGAACAGACACTTCACCAAAAAAGATATACAGATAGTAAATAAGCATATGAAAAGATGATCTATATCATATGTCATCAGGGAAATGCAAATTAAAACAACGAGAAACCAGTACACACCTATTAGGATAGCTAAAAATCTAGAACACTGACAATACCAAACGCTGGCAAGGATGAAGAACAACAGGAGCTCTCATACATTGCTGGTGGGAATGCAAAATGGACCAGCCACTTTGGAAGACAGTTTGGCAGTCTCTTACAAAAATACACATGCTCTTACCACTGACCCAGCAATCACTCCTTGATATTTACCCAAATGAGTTGAAAATGTATGTCCACACAAAAAATGTGCACGTGGATGTTTACAGCAACTTTATTCACAATTGCCAAAATTTGGAAGCAACCAAGATGTCCTTCCGTAGGTGAATAGATAAACTGTGGTACATTCAGACAATGTCCTTCAGTAGGTGAATAGATAAACTGTGGTACATTCAGACAATGGAATACTATTCAGTGCTAAAAAGAAGTGAGCTATCATGCCATGAAAAGACATGGAGGAAAATTTAAATGCACAGAAGTGAAGGAAGCCAATCTAAAAAAAGCCACATCTGTATGCTTCCAACCATATGATATTCTGGAAAAGGCAAAACTATGGAGACAGTAAAAAGATCAGTGGTTTCCAGGGATAAGGGTTGAGGAAGGGATGAATAGGTGGATCATAGAGGATTTTTAGGGTAGTGAAAATACTCTGTATGATACTATAATGATGGATAAATGTACTGTACAACACAGAGTGAACCCTAAGGTCAACTATGGACTTTGGGTGATTATGATTGTCAGTGTAGGTTTATCAACTAACAAATGTACCACTCTGGTGGGTGATGTTTATAATGGGGGAGGCTATGCATGTGTGGGGGCAAGACATATATGGCAAACCTCTGTACCTTCCTCTTAATTTTCCTATGAACCTCAAATTTCATAGTCTTTTTAAAAAAAAATCTACCTATGCTTTTTAAAAACATTTTTATTATGAAATTTTTCAAATATACAAAGGAGAGCAATAAACAAGCATATACTCATCACCTATGCTTAATGATTGTTTACAGAGTGCCATATTTGATTTATGTATATTTTGCTAACTACTTTAAATTAGATATGATGACATTTCAGCTCTAAATAGTTCAGGTTACATCTCTAAAGAATGACACCTAATATAATGGCACCACACCTAAAAAAATTAACAGTAAGTCCTTAACATCATCTAATACCCAGTCTATATTCAAGTGTAACTAACTGCTGAATAATTAAATATGATTTATGGTTATACAAAGTTCTGTGATATGCACAAACCATAAATTACTCAGCAATGCATTCACTGTAGGGCACTGATTTAAGGCAAGATTATTGCAAACACCCTTGCCAGTTCTTATAGTCTTGGGATTCTAGTCCAGGGGTTCTTGACACTTTGGGAGTTGTTATGGACTGAATGTTTATGTCTTCCCAAAATTCTTATGTTGAAATCTAACCCTCAATATGATAGTATTTGGAGGTGGGACCTTTGGGAGATTATTAGGTCATCAGGATAGAGACCTCATAAATGGGATGAAGGCGATGAAGGGAACAGAGCGCCCTCTTTGGGCCACATGAGAATACAAGGAGAAGCTGCCAGTCTGTAACCTGGAAGATGGTTCTCACCAGAACTCAACCATGCTAGCTAGCACCCTGATGTTACTTCCAACCTCCAGAACTGTGAGAAATGTTTTTGTAAGCCACCCAGTTTATGGTATTTTATTATACCAGCCTGAGCTAGGACACGGGTTATTTCTCTGGAAATTAAGTCAATTTTTAAAAATCTGATCCCTAGAAAAATACACCTAGGCCCCAATATGCAGCTCCATACATACAACTTCTTAGAGTTCAAGGACCTCTGGGAACCCGTCCAAGGAATCCCCAAATTTCAGGTCAAGGAGATCAGCTCCTTACTTGTGACTTGTAACAGTCCATTGGGCCACACTACACCCTGATGACAGAGAGCTGGTAAAGCTGACTCAGAGTTCCACATACATGGTCATTACTCAAACTGCATCAACTTTAAACTGGACCCTTCAGGAACAACAATGAACCCTGTGCTTCATCTCTTATCATTTCCTTGCCCAAACCCCTACCCCGTTGACCCACATCTCTGTGTTAAAGGCCTCAATCAGAAACCTTCTTTTCAAGTCCTCCTAAAGAAGGTGGTCCCTGTCAGGTCTCTCAGGACTATCTCCTCTTTGGCCTTAAAAACTACTATTTATGAGGTAGGTAATGTTACTGTATTTCACCGAACTGAAGACGCCATTGGTTGAAAAAAAGGCATCCCCAATTCAGAAATGTTAAAATGCAAAGAGAATGTATCAGTCTTAGAGTTTTACAGATTCATCTGTTGGTAAACAGCTGCTGCACCAACCACCTTCCAAAATGACCTATTCAAAACCTGGGACACCCGCCCTTCCCCAGTTTCCCCCAATCTTGAAATGAAAGGGTTCATTTCAGATTGAAAAGGGTCCTTCTAACGTCTTGCTCCATCCCTGGCCTATGTCTTTCTGGCAGTGCCTGTGCCTCATGGGCTGGTAAATATTCCACATGACAACATAAGTTACAAAGGTTTTCAATTCTCTCCAAGACGTGTATTTCTGCATCATCAGGGTTGTGGGGAGCACAAAGTTCGCTGGATGGGCGGAATTAGTTTCCTAAATAAATACATGAAGAGAGGGTCGGGGGAGCAGGGATGATAAGAGTAAGAATTCGGTAAATTGAGAACATGTCTTCAGCCCTCTCATCTCTAGGGATGCAAGGAACTGAGGACCAATTGCTCAGAGAAACCTGTTAGGATAGCAAACTTCAGACAAAATGTCGTGCATAAGTCATGATAAACAAGATGGTGTTAGAAGAAAGAGGGAAGATACCAACTCATCTGGGCCATGGCTTTAAGGCTTAAATGGTACAAACTTCTCCGTTCAGGCTCTTCTGGTGGGGAGTACAGAGTCCTGTAGGTCTGGAGGAGGAAAAAGGAGATAGAAGGCTGCAGGCCTGTCTTGCAGCTTCCAAACACACAACTTGAAACTCACCCCACTTCCTTCT
This sequence comes from Eubalaena glacialis, assembly GCF_028564815.1. NCBI lineage: Eukaryota > Metazoa > Chordata > Mammalia > Artiodactyla > Balaenidae > Eubalaena > Eubalaena glacialis. Next base: position 54,641,502 of record NC_083733.1, on the reverse strand, counting down.
CTGGCCCTTGATAACACATGAAGATTCTTCAACCCAAAAAAACCCTCAAAAGCTGGAGTTGAGTCCCTTAGACACCAAGGTACAGCCTGCATCCTTGACAAAATGGCTGCATTTTGCCACAGAACTTGCCTTAGGTTCAATGGGATGGAGTTCACAACTTTCTCTCCTGAACAGGGCAAGTACACACCAGAGATGTTCAAACGATGTGTTTAAATTACCTTAATAATTCTAATAGCAATAATGATATCAATAATACTAGCAACTAGGCAAGAACTTGTATATATTATCTCATTTGATTCTCAAAAAAGGAAAAAATAAAAAACATAAAACAAAAGTGCAATGTTAAGTATTTCCCCCCATTTTACAGATGATGGAAACCAGGTTAACATAACTCATCCAAAATGACATGGTTTGGAGGTGATGGAGCCCAGAGTAGAATATAGGTTTCTCTGACTCCAAAACTAGCCCTCTTTAGGTAAGAGACAGTGCGGCCTTGAAGAGCATGAACTCCAGCCGTCTTCTCTTGGCTATAGGGGGCCACATCTGTGAACTCACATTACAAGACCGAGTCTGCAACTCAGGAGAATCTCTGTGCTTGGAAGCTTCAAACTGAAACTCAAATTCCTGCCTTCTCTCCTAGAGGTCATTTTCCCAGGGATTCTCTAAGGCTATTGGGGAAAAGGAGGAAGAAGCAGGAGGGATTCACAGCTGTAGGCATCAGAGACCCTAGAAAATGACGGCCCGGGAAAGCCATGATCATGCTCCACAAATTGGTACTGATATCTCCGCTTGAGCCCACTTTTAGGCGAGGCACTACAGGGAAGAGGAATGCAGAAAGGCAAGGCTCAGGCCTTTCCTCCAAGGAAGCCAGATTCTCAGTCACTCACCCTATCTACTTTGGTAGAGGCAGCCATATCTGAGGCAGAGAGAAAGAAAACGCTTCACGAACTTCACGAACACCAAGGAATCACTGGGTTACTAAGGGTTACCCCCGGCGGCAGCCACACAAGAGCTGTCGCACGCTGACACTGGCACAGCCATACAGGGTCACACAGTCTCACCAACGTGGTGACACAGCGTCAGAGTCACACAGGCTGCAACAATCTCCCCTTCATCACAGACCCATGGTAACGCAGTACACCAGATCATGCGTAGGCCCCACAAACACGCTATTGTGGCCTCACACACGCAACCCTCGTAGCAACACAAGACAAAAAGACGCACACACACTCGAAGGAGCAGCCTGGTAGACACACCGACGAACGCACTCCGACAAACCGGACGTACACGTTCTCCCCCGGACAAAGACCGAGAGACAGCACCTCCTTGGCCCGCACAGTCTGACCCCTCCGGAGCTTCAGGTCGCACCGCTTAGCGCCCCAGAGCCGGACGGAAACACACTTACCTGCCTCACGCTGAGAAACGCTAGCCACCGACGCCGCTACGTCACCAGACTGAATCGGGCCGCAGTGGCCCCTGGGAAATGTAGTTGGGGCGGGGGTGGGAGGGAGACGGCTGGAAACGCTCAGGTGCGAAGGGCTCTGGGGCTTGTAGTTTAGGAGGGAGACGCCGGTGCTCGGAGAGCTGTAACGCGCGCGAGGGGCGGCCCCGGATACGCCCCAGAGCCAAAGAAAGCCCTGACCCGTCCACTGATCCGCTGGAAGAACTAGGGCTGGGGTCCCAAGTGGTGCCCTTGCACAGACACGGGGCATTGCAGGGAGGGGTGGGACGGAAGGCACCGAAATCAGAAGTGGAAAGGAATAAGCTCCGTTCGGCGGAGTGGAGGAGGTGAGGGGAGGAGGAGTAGGGGTGAGACCGGAAGGAAAGGGTCAAGCCCCAGAGGTGGGAGGATCTTCCTAGGAGAGGAGCGCTCAGGTGATGCTTGTCCAGGGGGACCAACAAGCCAAGGAGCTAGCAGCTCACGTTAATTTTGGTAGCTCATTGAATTATACCCGAGCTCAGAGTTGAAAGATAAACTTTGAGAGGCTCGTTTTTCCTGGTATCGTTGTTTGTCTCAGGCCAAGCAGAGCAGGAGAAAAAGACTTGTCTCCCAAATAGGAAGGAAACCCTTGAGGAAACATTATGCCAGGGCAACCCATAATGCAGGTACAGTCTTTCATGGGTGCTGGACTCCTGGGGGGTTGGTGGAGGGGGGCATCCTGGGGGCTTCCAGCACCAGGGCCCACCAACCTTTATTTACCCCAGGTGCCTCCCAAGGCAAGGCAATAGCTTCCTTTGGCCAACACCCATTATATGCTCAACTTTTCTACAAGAATTAGGGGTATTCAATGTATATCTTGGGGCCAGAATAAGCTAAATACCTGGATGGATACGAGAGAAAGGATTTTCCCCTTTATGACACTGAGGAGGGGCTAGCAAAAGGGACCAAGAAGAAATGGTGCAGATCATGATGCTTCCCAACCTTTATCATGGCACGAAGAGAAAATGGTAATATTTGTATGGCACACTGGAGTTGTATAAGTTAGGGTGTAGATTATGCTGATATAATAAAGACCCCAAAATACTGTGACCTAAATATCATACATTTCTCCCTCATGTAAGAGTCTAAGGGTGAGCAGTCCAGGACTGGTGGGATAGCTCTGCCTTCCTGAACAAGTAGTTTCCATCTTTGGGGCAAAGGTGAGTATTAAAATTCTCAATATCTCCCACAAATAGGGTAGAGGAAGGGCAGATAAAGCAGGCACAGAAATGATAATCATCCCTTTTGCTCACATCTCATTGGTTGGGTAAGATGGACGTCATAAAAATAAAAATTAACTTTTGTGCATCAAAAGACATCAAGAAGGTGAAAAGATAACCGACAGAAAGGGAGACTATTTGCAAATTATGTATAGGATAAGGGTCTAGTATCCAATATATATAAATAACTTTTTATGACTCAACAACAAAAAGACAACCCAATTAAAATTTGGGCAAAGGACTTGAATAGACATTTCTCCAAAGAAGATATACAAATGGCCAACAAGCACACAAAACGATGCTTAACATCATTAGTCATTAGGGAAATGCAAATCAAAACCACACGAAGTGCCACTTCACATCCACTAGGATGGCTATAATTCTTAAAAAAGGAAAATAAGTGTTAGGATGTGGAAAAACTGGAAACCTTGTATACTGCTGGTGGGAATGTAAAATGCTTCAGCTACTGTAGACAGCAATTTGGCAGTTCCTCAAAAAGTTAAGCACAGAATTACCATATGATTCAACAATTCCACTCCTAGGTATATACCCAAAGAACTGAAAACAAGTACAAGTACACACATGTTCACAGCAGCACTATTCACAATAGCCAAAAGGTGTAAATATCCCAAACATCCAACAATGAACAGATAAACAAAATGTGGTACATACATACAGTGGAATATTAGTCAACCATAAAAAAACTGAAGTACAAATAATGCTTACATGGACGAACCTGCAAAACATTATGCTAAGGAAGCCATATACAAAACGTCACATATTGTATGATTCCATTTATATGAAATATCCAAAACAAATATATCCATAGAGACAGAATGCAGATTAGTGGTTGCCTTAGTGGGGCTGAGGGGAGAATGAGGAGAAACTGCTTAATGGGTAAGGGGTTTTACTTTGGAATGATGAAAATGTTTTGGAACTAGACAGGTGGTGGATGAAAAACATTGTGAATGTACTAAATACTACTAAATTGTTCACTTAAAAATGGCTATTTTCATATTATGTAAATTTCACTTCAACAATTTTTTAAATGTGAATGGTGTAAACACTGCAATTAAACAGCAGAGATTTGCAGACTGAGTTTTAAAAACAATACCCAATTGTATGCTCTTCATGAGAAACGCATTTTAAATAGAAAGACACAAATAGGTTAAAAGTAAAAGGATGGGAAAAGATATGCTATGCTAAGACTAATTAAAAGAAAGCTAGAGTGTGTATATTAATATCAGATAAAGTAGGTTTGGGAGCAAAGAATATTGCCAGGGACTAAGAAGTTCATTTTGTAATGATACGGGGATATATTAGTTAAGAGTACATAATAATCCCAAAGGTTTAGGCATTTAATACAAGAACTTCAAAACACATAAAGCAAAAGCTTATAGAACCAAAAAAGAAAAACAGACAAATTCACAATTATAGCCAGAGATGGCAAAACCCCCTCTCTGAAAACAATTGACAAGAGATAGTAGACTTAATATAACAGGTATTAAAAGAATAGGAAATACATAAATGTACCAAACTACATCTGTTTATTTAGTATATGCTTGAGTTGACATTTACAATAAGTGGGAAAGGTGGATTATTTGTAAATGATGCTGAGAAATGGGGTAGTCATAGGGGGGTAGAATGAGATTCTTACGAAAAAACTTAAAATGTAAAAAAAATGAAAGCACAGAAGGAGAAATCATGTGAAACGTATTAAATTGTCTCAAGATGTAGGCCTTTTAAATATGAATCAAAACTTAAGAGCCTTAAAAGAAAATACTGGTAAATTAGATAACATAAAAATCAATTTTGCATGGCAAAAGAGGACTGTAAGCAAATTCAAAAAACAAATAATACACTGGAAAAAAATTTGCAAATCACATCATAAGGAGCTAACTTCCCTACTATATAAGTAAAAGGTCACTTTCCAATTGAATATTGGGCAAGAAATATAGACAATTCACAGACAAGAAGCTCAAACCCATTCATAATAAGAAAAAAGCAAATAAAAACTACACTGGAATATAATTTCCCACTTATCAGATTGATAAAGATCCAGTAGTTTAATGGTTTGCCCTAACAGATGAGAAATTTACACTCAAAAGCTCAAAATACATATACTTTTTGAATATACATGTAACAGTTATAAAAATTGATTACATATGAGGCTATAAAGGAAGACTCATTCAATTCCAAAGAATTAATATAAACCTCTAATGTAATAGCATTAGAAACAAATAACAAAAAGATAGCCAAGAATTGTGAGTTAAAGAGGAACCCCTAACATAAATTACAAAACATGTGGAAATGCATAATGCAACAGCATAGGACAGAATACAACAATGAAAACGCTAAATGCCAAAACTATAGGACACAACTTATGTAGTAGAGGGAAACATACAACTTAAGTACATTTTCAGGGAAAACAAAAAACTAAATTCTCAATTCAAAAATGCAGATTTGGAATATACAATGGAGTATTACTCAGCCATAAAAAGAAACGAAATTGAGTTATTTGTAGTGAGGTGGGTGGACCCAGAGTCTGTCATACAGAGTGAAGTAAGTCAGAAAGAGAAAAACAAATATCGTATGCTAACACATATATATGGAATCTTAAAAAAAAAAAAAAAGCTTCTGAAGAAGCTAGGGGCAGGACAGGAATAAAGACACAGACATAGAGAATGGACTTGAGGACACGGGGAGTGGGAAGGGTAAGCTGGGACGAAGTGAGAGAGTGGCATGGACATATATACACTACCAAATGTAAAAACGATAGTGGGAAGCAGCCGCATAGCACAGGGAGATCAGCTTGGTGCTTTGTGACCACCTAGAGGGTTGGGATAGGGAGGGTGGGAGGGAGACGCAAGAGGGAGGAGATATGGGGATATATGTATATGTATAGCTGATTCACTTTGTTATAAAGCAGAAACTAACACACCATTGTAAAGCAATTATACTCCAATAAAGATGCTTAAAAAAATGTAAATTAAGAGGACAGAGCACACTCAAAAAAGAATTAAATGACAAACATAAAGGGCAGAAGAAATCAATAAAGAATTAGGAAAAATAAGAGAAAAGGATAACAAAGCCAAGAGATAGGTTTTTTTTTGAAGATCAATGATCAGTAAGTTATGTAAACCTCTGTCAAAGCTGATAAAAATAAAAGAGCAAAGATGTAAATGAGAAAATGAGTAAGAATCCAAATGAAGTTAGATTATAAAAGAATCTTATGAATGACTATTTGCAAACAAATTTGACAACCTAAACAAAATGAATACATTTCTAGAAAATATAAAATACCAAAGTTGGCACAAGAAACAAAATTTGAATAAATCTGATACACTGAAATAGTATAGAAACATCCCCTCAAAAGAAGAAAAGCCTAAAGCCCAGATGGACTTACAAGTACATTTTAACTAAACTTTTGTAAATAGATTTGATGACCTATTTGATAAGAGTTAAACATGGTTAAAAAAATAAAGACCCACTTGATAGAAGGTCCAAATGATGAGGAAGTATAGAGATATAACTTCAACTCACCAGTAGTCAATAACAATAATGCAAACTAAAACATTCAAGGAAGATAAATCTTATCAAGTGTTTACAAGGACACAGAGGTGCTCTTGGGGAGAATGTAAATAGTTGCAGCCATTTTAGAAAGTAATCTGGTTGTACCTCATAACATTGTGCAAAAAAATCCTTTGCACAATATTCTACAGCAAGTAGTCTAATCTAGTTCAGGTCCACAAGGGGACAAATACCAGGATGTTCTTTGTGCCAGCCACGAGTTGTATGCAGAAATGAATAAATTAAAAGTAGTAAACATTTACTATGAATTACTATGCAAATGTTAGAAGCACTGAATAGCATAACAGCACTGTGCACAGAATAACATGATCAATCCAAAATATGGTACTGAGTAGAAAAAAGTGACACTTTTATAGCATAATACCAATAATATAAATTTCAAACACACAACATGACTTATTTGATAGGGGATATATACACATTTAAGGATGCATACCAAACATAGCTGTGTATGTGCCCATGGGGGAGATTAGGAATTGGGAGCGACGGGGGGAAGAACCAAGAAATGAGTGTTAGACTAAACAATTTTGGTAATATACTAGGAATTGAGATCCAAAAATATAAATGCAAAATTTAAAAACCGAGAGCCATACCCTTCCTGGCCTCTATTTTAATAGAAGGCAGAGTCCTAACAGCCCCAAATATCCCAACAGGGAGCTCTGAAGCGACTCTGGAACTGCAGTTCCCTCTCCAGGATCAGAGAGAAGGGCTAGGAGCACAGCTGTTTGAGACTCCACACACTGGGAAACAGGACACAGGGGCTGAATTTGCAATTCTGTCTCATATAAGCAGCTGGCTCTCAGGCATGCAATTCAACTTCCTACTTAATTTCATCATTAATAATTGCCATGTTAACTTTTTACATATATTACAGTCAAGTAATCCTCACAAAAACGTGGAAGGCTGTAATTATTTTAGTTTTACAGATAACCAAACTGAGTCTGAAAGAAGTATAATCACCTTTTCAGGTTCTCCCAACTAAAAGACCTGACATCCATGTGAAGGTCTAACGCCAACATCTATACATGTGCCAATAATCAAAAGAGTGGATACTTCCACTACTCTTTCTGGAAGAACATGTGAGAAATTCCCCCACGCAAATGCCTTAAGAAAGCTGACCAGGAAAGTGACTCATTCTTCTGTCACTGAAGTAGCCTCAACTCATGGCTTCAAGCAATCTGCTTTTCTCTATCATACAATTTATTGTCTCCCTGTCCCGAGCTCTGTGAATAAAGTAGGGTAAAGTAAATATTTTAAGAACTAGAATCAATGTGAAATGATGCTCTAAAAAGGAAACATTTTTTCCAGCTGTCTCTAAAAGGGACCCAATCATAATAGCAGCAATTTTGCCCCCAATTCATGTGCAGTCCTAGCATCCAAATACAGTAACTGCTAAAAGGGTACAGGACTCCATGGAAAATTTACTTCTATCAATACATCACATAAACCTTTGCACTTGCTCAGGAAGAGATGTCTGAAATACTTTTAAAAAGAAAGAAAACCTTCTATTAGGAGGAAGAGAGCAAGTGGAATTTTAACACACCTGAAGCAGCTTAGCCACATTTCCTTTTGACTCATTTACATCAGTCGAGGCAATTTTAAATTATCATCAATTTTCAAATGGTTGTTTTTTAACAATGTTATTGAAACAATGTTCACAAATCCTAAAACAAGTTCAAGTTTTATAGAGTAATTAATATATATTTCTTATTAAAATGAGCTCTACTGTGGGCCATCTTTTTCTTCTTGGGCAAGAGGAACAATAGAAATTAGAAAATATAGTATATAAGGAAAATGCAATCTTACTTTAGACTCTTTCTCAGGCCCCCAAATCCATCTAGCAAGACCTTTTGCTGAGAAAAATTATTTGAAGACTTCTATTTCTGATTTCATAACCTCTCTCTGTTCCTGACCAAGGTTCTTGGACTCCTTAATTAATAGAAATTGCTAAGAGGCCAGATGAGAAATTCAGGCAAGGCTTTATTGGGACTCATGCTGCAGCACAAGGGAGCGAAAACAAGTAACAGATGCCCTTGCTCGCTCTTGGTGTGTGCGTGGGGGTGTGAGCTGATCCCTAAACGGGGTGAGGGTCAGGCTGGAAGGGTGGCTTAGGTGGTCGGCCCACCTCCTTGGTGGTGCTGTGTGCAGGGATTATGTGCAGTACCCTGATTTTGCCCTCGACACCTCAGAAGTGGCAGTTGGGTTTTTTTGTATCTTGTTGTTCATAATTTGCCCCAACTGCGCATGCATGCAGTTATTTTTAGTCCTATATAGTTTTTTTTGTATTCTGTTGCTCCAAGAGACATTTGTCCAGGTGCATGCACTGTAGCAAAGGGTGCCAGGTTCCAGGTCCCAGCTTGTCTCATTTCAAAAGTATATGCTTGTTTTCTCCCTCCCTAAATTCCTTGGAAGGTAGCTAACTTTGGACAGAAAACATTTAGGATGGGTCTGGAATATCCTATTATTGCCAGAAAGTAAAGTTGCTTGCAGAGATGTCAGGGCAGTGCTGAAGGGAGCAAGGAGTTAGCTTAAAGTGGCCCCAATGGCTAAATTCTGATAATTTGAGCATCAAAATATATATATACATTATAATTAAAATGTGTTAAGACTGTAGAAGGCCATGAGTTCATGAGACTAAAAAGAAAAATGTTAAAATGCAATACACAAATACAGAGGCATAATAAAATGAGAATTTAGTAAGAACAAAGTATAAAACATATATATACACACACATACATATACATATATGCATTTCCTTTCCATTAGGTAGATAAGGCCTATACATGTGTATATGTGTGTACGTGTATATGTAGCATGAATAGACAGATCTCTCATCTCTCCCAGGTCTTTAATCAAAAGTTAACTTCAAAAGAGGACTTCACTGGCCACACAATCTAAAATATCAACCTGCTCACCCAGCTCTTCCTTCATCTTTTTCTCCTTAGAAGTTACTCTCTTATATAGTATATGTTTTACTTATATATATTTTTTATTGTCTATCTTCTTCACTAGAAATTAGCTCTATGAAGGCAAGGATTTTTTTCTGTTTAACTCACAACTGTTACCTCCAAAGCCTGGATTAGAACAAAGCCTGGCACAGAGTAGGTGTTCAATACAAAAATTTTAAATAAAACACATACACATAAACACACAAATACAAACCTTCTACTTAAGAAAGAGTAAATAAAGAAAACTCTTCTATATGACAAGCAAAAACTGCATAAACTGTAACAAGGCAGAAAGATATGTTCAGCACAATAACCAGATTAAAAAAGAAATCCAAAAAGTCATTGTCATTGATCACACTCAACCAAGTAGAAAAGGTTTAACCAGTGTGTTCTAAATGGATTAGTTCATGTCCTAAAGATAATTAACTAAACAGACTCAAACTCTTATCTCTTAGGATAGGAAATCTCTAGCTGGTCCTAATATCTATAAGGTACTAATAAAGCATGAGTTTTTAATAATGCTAAAAGATCAAGTCAATATATCACAATAAGACAATGGATTGTATAGTTGCAGATAAACAAAATTTAGGTACCTCATTGTGAGGAGAAACATCAGATTGTAAAATACAAACACCTGTGCTAAAGGCATGGGTGTAACAGATTTTATCAACATTACAAGTGAAGTTTAACTGTAAAAACAGAATCAGTGGCTTGGGTTTATATCACCTTGGAGGAAGAAATCAGGTGCCATACTTAGATCAAGAATCAATTAGTGAACAACTCAGACTCATCACTGGTCTGAGTTATTATTTTTTTTCCTTTAAGCTTAGTAAGTTTAGAGTAACCCTGAGGAGCTTTCTGATGTAAGTTAAAACTAAACCCTTAGAACATATTAAAATAAGTGTTCCTATACCCCCAGAAAGTATGAGAGAATAAAGGAATGATTACATGAATTTAGCTTACGATTATTAATATATTATAGATATAATGCAAGTTTGGCAGTGTTTTAAAACCATTATATTTGTTTCTGTTCAAGGTTTGAAGTATTCAATTATACTAGATCTGTAATTTAAGTTGTTCAAAGGGAATTTGTCTTAATATTTAAGAAAAATAATTTTCAGATTTTTATTAGATATAAGTATAAATTGACTATTAAAGACATTTATATTAGTAGTCAATGTTTTGCTCCACGCACATATATTCACATGTAAATCCTTCACTTTTTCATAATTCATTTGTCCTGATCTGTTTTTATAGATGCTCTCCAGACAATGCCCAAGATTATAACTGGTTCTAACTGTTCAAAGTGGCAACATCTCCATATTAAAGTTTACCTTCGTATATCCACTCACATAAAACAGGAATATACTGCCCCACACCCTCCTGTTCCTCATTACTCTGAATAGTAATGATTTATACTCTAAAAATTTTAGGCTCCAACTGCTTTACTTTAACCATTAGTTGAAAATGGCTCATTCTTTTTGTCTGCCAGCAATGTCTTGTCTAATATGTCTAGTTTCAAAGAAGTTATCCATAAACTTCTTAAACCAAGTTTACAACCCACCCACAAAAGAAGACCTCATTTACAATTCTATCTTATTCTATCACATGATATGTTTAAACCCACGCTGAAAGTAGAAAATCAAATAATTCCTTTAAGATGAAGAGCCATTCATTAAACTGATGGATCCATTATTCTCTTAGCTGGCCAATCTTTCTTTAAAGGTCTATAGTGAGTCACTGCCACAAATGATTTTAATTCCCTATGAGAAAGCCTGGTAATAAGTTTTACTAAGTGAATTTTTAAAAATTCTACCTTATTGTGAAACAGACTAATGAATACTAAATTAGTTTTTATCAACAAATAAAATGTAACAATTCTCTCAGCTTTATGAAGGCTGTGTATTTAACTTTCATATACTTATGAGGTTTATACTCAGGATAAACAATTATGCCATATAAAAGATTAAGGCTTTCTCACATGTGTAGCAAACATGGGGTGTATGAGTCAGGACTCTGATTCCAAGAGGCAAAAACCCAAATCAAATTAACATAAGCAGAAAAAAGAAAATTTATTGGATCACAAAAATGAAAAAGTAAAAAATGGTGTAGACTTCAGACATGACTGGATCCAGAAGATCAAACAGCATCCTCAGATTTCTGTCTCTGACCTCAGTTTTCCTTTGTGTTGGATTTATCCTGGGAAGGCTTTCTTCATGTGGTGGCAAAAAGGCTACTGGTGAGTTTTTAACCTAAATCCTTGAAACTTGCAATTCCGGGGTGGGGAAAAAAAAATCTTTTCTTACTACCCATAACAATAACCCCCTAGGACTCTACTGGTCTAGACAGGGACATTTGTAAATCCCTTATCTATCATGAGGTTGAAGAAAATAATTGGCCTGCCTATGAGCAATCTACTGCTCTCCCTGATTAAACAATTTCATCAGAATGATATGCATTGAGGGTGAGGTAAGTCTCAAATGGGGTACAGAACAGATCCAAAAGTAATAGATGTCTACTACTCAGGCTATTTCAAATAAGGGATGCTCATGAACTGAAGGCTTCTCCATAGGTACTACATTCATAGAATTACCAACTGAAGAACTCACTGATATTTATTTAATAAGGACTGAATGGTGACTAAATGTTTTCTTTCTTATACTTGTTATACATAATCAGAGAGTTTCTCTATTATGAATTTTCTGATGTCGTCTAAGAGCTGAAGCACAGCTAAAATTGTTCCCACATTCATTACAGTTATAGGGTTTTTCTCCAGCATGAATTCTCTGGTGTAGCCTAAGGGACAAGATCTGATGGAAAGCCTTCCCACATTCATTACATTCATAAGGTTTCTCTCCAGTATGAATTCTCTGATGTTGATTAAGGTATGAGCCACAACTGAAGGCCTTCCCACATTTGTTACATTCATAGGGTTTCTCTCCTGCATGACTTCTCTTATGATGAATTAGAACTAAAGCATCACTGAAGGCTTTCCCACATTTACTGCATTCAAAAGGTCTCTCTCCAGTATGAATTCTATGATGTCGATTAAGTTGTGAGTCAGTCCTAAAAAACTTTCCACATTTGATGCACTCGTAGGGCTTTTCACCGGTGTGAATTCTCTGATGTTGATTAAGGTGTGAGCGATAGCCAAAGGTCTTTCCACATTCATTACATTTAAAGGGTTTCTCTCCTGTGTGAATTCTTTGATGCAGAGTAAGGGCTATGCGTCTGCTGAAGGCTTTTCCACATTGATTACATTCATAGGGTTTCTCTCCAGTGTGAATTCTCTGATGTTGATTAAGGTGTGCACTCTGTCTGAAGGCTTTGTTACATTCCTTACATTCATATGGTTTCTCTCCTGTGTGAATTCTCTGATGTTCCACAAGGAAGGCATAACGGCTAAAGGCCTTCCCACATTCATTGCATGCAAAGGGTTTCTCTCCAGTGTGGATTCTCTGATGTTGAGCAAGGTGCGCACTCTGTCTGAAAGCTTTGTTACATTCCTTACATTCATATGGTTTCTCCCCAGTATGAGCTCTCTGATGCTCACTGAGAAAGAAGTCATGGCTAAAGGCTTTTCCACAGTCATTGCATGCGTATGGTTTCTCTCTACTGTGAATTCTCTGAGGTTGAGTAAAGAATGAGTAACAGCTAAAGGCAGCACCACATTCAACATATCCATGGGATAATTTTCCAAGATGAGTTGTGTGATGTTGAGTAAGTAATGAGTGGAAACTTAAGAGATCTGAAAAATCATTACTTTCGTAACGTTTCTCCCCAGAAGGAATTTCTGCATCTTTACTAAGGTATGTACTCTGGTTGAATTCTTCACATTCATTACCTATCAAAGATTCCTTCTCAGCATGTAGTCTTTTATGTTCAGTTAGAACTGAATTTGGGGGGAACATTTTATCATAAATATCAAATTTATGTACTTGCTCTACTGTGGGAACTCTCTGTTGTGTTAAAAGTACTGAGTTCAAGAGAACATTTCTCTCAGAATTATTATATTCATTGTCTCTTTTCATGGCAGAGATTTCCTTAAGAGTTGTCACTTGCCTGAAATGCCTCTCCTGATTTCCCTGATGCTGCTCAAATTCACCCTCATATTTCCAGGCTTCTCTGAAACTGGAGGATTCAAGGCCATAACTTGTAAGTCTTTCCATTATCATCCCCTGGGATATTTCCTCTTCATCAATGTACCATTTTGGAGATAATGCCTTGATTTCATACAAAGAGTCCCCTTCTGAAAAATATCAAGAAAGCAAATGTCTCCTTTTTACCTTTGCAGGGAGAAAGAAAACTGTTATAAAAGAAATTAAAGAATTTACTTGGGGGAAAGAGGGGAGAAAGTCATGGTTCTGACTTTTTTTAATCAATTTACATTCCTGTCAGCAACATGAAATATGTCTTCAAACTCATTCACACTGGCTAACATCATTCTAAAAATCTTTGCCCTTACAAGTAAAGAGTACCTCATTATTGTTTTAATTTGCAATTCTCTGATTATAAAATTGAGCATTTGCATATATATTTATGTACCTTTTATATATTTTGTGGTTTCTTCTTTGGTGAATTCCTTATTCACGTACTTTGCATATATTTTAATTACACTGGCATTTCTTTTAAGTGGTTTATAGAAGTCATTATAAATTTAAGACATTAAGGCTTTATGAGCATTTTTCTCCCTCAAATCACATGTCATCTTCATTTATAATTTTATTGTCGCATGTCATCTTGATTTATAATGCTTCTGATAAAATTTTTAAAAAATTTGTATGAACTCAAATCTTCCAATTTTTCCATTATAGAGCCTGGCCTTTATGTCATTTTAAGAAAGACTTTCCAAAACCCAATATTATACAAATATTATCCATAACTTTTAAGAAAATCTTTTTGTACCACTAATTTGAAAAACCACCTTTATCTAATACTAAGTTCTCATATATACATGGGTGTATTTTTGTACATTCTTCACTGTTCCACTGATCTATTTCACCGTTCTTATATCAGACCAATCTCATGGATAACAGGCAAAATTCTTAAATATTAAAAATTGAATCAAGCAGTATATTAAATAAATAATACACATGATGAAGTATGCAATTCAGAAATACAAAAATTGTTCATCAATAGGAAATCCTTTACTATATTATTATATTATTCTCTATACTTTCCTATATTTTTAACTTCATCAGTAAAAAAAGAAAAAAATATTTCCAGAAATAAAAACTTGACTCTCCATCCTGAGAGAGAACATATCTACCAGGAAAAAGTGACCCAAAATGGTCAAGACTAAAACATGTCCTGATAAAATGACTTTAAAATGAAAGAAAGAACCATCTAGGAGGTCAGAACAAAATATAAAGGCACTTATACATAAAGGGAAAATATCAAGCTGGCATCAGACTTCTTTGTAACAACATTCAACACCAATACTATACTATAAGCAACTTAAGGAAAGAATGGCCAGTTATGAACAAGGTAGAGCTTAGGGGGACATTGTTTGCATGAACTCTTTTTGAGGAAACTGCTAGAGAGCAGATTTCAGCCAATCCAGAGATGTTCAGAGAAATTTCAGCAAAATGACCTAGTGGAAAACACTAAATATATTTAACTACAGAATTAAGACAAAAGGAAAGGTTGGGATAAATGTGACACAAGAGCATGTAAATATAATATGCCTGGACACTGTAAAAAGCATACAAGTAACAAAATTTGGGAAGAGAAGGTGGGGAGTATAATAAGGCTACTTGTTGACTCATCTGTAACAGGTTAAAAAAATCAAAGGTTAGTTTTTAAAGCTGACCAATCAAGTAATAGAAGGAATAAATACTGTCTAAAGAAACAGAGCACTATAACCTTGAAGGCACTAGAACAAAAGAAGAATCTTTCTAATTATTATAAAAACTATAGTATTACACGACCAAAAAAAAAGCCTAGGAAAACAGACAAGTTAAAGTCTTTTTTAAAAACTGTAAAAATCAGAAAATATAACACAAAACAATGTACAGAATTAAGCCCAAACATATCAAAAACGTGGTTGGACTTTCACCTATTAAATTGAAATGATATCCAGATTGGTTCACAAAGCAAAACTCAATTCTATACTGCATATAAAGCTCACGTTTAAAACAAGGTGATTTTACAAAGTTGAAAATAAAAAGATGATAAAGGCCCTAAAGAAAGCATAAAAAGGCAAGAAACAGATTCTCCCTGAGGGCCTTCAGAGGGAAGGCAGGCTGCTAACATCTTGATTTCAGCCCTGTAAGACCCATTTTCAACTTCTGACCTGGATCCAGAGCTATATGATAATAAATTTGCGTTGTTTTCAGCCACTAAATTTGTGGTAATTTGTTACAGCAGCCATAAGAAACTAATACAAAAAGCAGACAGGTACAACCTTTTGGGGAGAAATTTGGCAATTCCTAAACTACATATGCACTTACTTAGCAAACCTACATCTACGAAACAACCCTGAAAATAAAGCCTCAACAAAAGGAACATACATATTTACAAGGTTATTTATTGCAGCATTGTCTGTAATTGTAAACTACTGCAAACATCCCAAATGTTCACACATTATAGAGTATTGAATAAATTACCATAACATCCACAGAATGGAGTATTCTGCAGCTGTTAGAAAAATGAGGAAGCTCTCCATGAACTCATATGGAGTGATTTCCTGTACAGCTGACCCCCGAACAATGCAGGGGCTATGGGTATAACTTTACAGTCAGCCCTCCAAATCTGCAGTTCAGCATCCATGGATTCAACCCACCTCGGATCGTGTAGTAAGTATTTATTGAAAAAATTCACATATAAGTGGACCCTCGTAGTTCAAACCATGTCATTATAGCTAAGTAAAAAGAGCAAATGCAAATCTACAGGTATATCTGCTCACTTGTGCAAAAGAAACATAAAAAGGACAAACCTGAAAATAAAGACTGGTGATCTACAAGGGGTAGGTAAGAAAGGGGCAGGAAGAAGTAGGGAACAGAAACAAGATAGTAAGGATGAGGAGGGAGCAACACTTTTCTGAGGATACATTCTTGTAAAGGTCTGATTCTTAGGAGCACAGTAATGTTTCAGATACAAAAAAAAAAATTGAAATCAACCAGGATGTAGTAGGAATCAACAGAAACAAATGAACCTAGAAGAACTAACCTAAGTAACTCTGCAAAATAGTTTTTGACTGAATACTTAAGACTAAAAAAGTACATTTGTACCTAAATACAAATAATGTAATCTACTTAGTAAATTTATTCCTCACAGAGGAATAGGTTAGAAATTCTGAAACTACTTTGTGTGTATACTTAAATTGAGCAAATAATTAAATACATTGCTTCTCATTGTCAGAAGGAGAAATTACAAATAAGTAAAGGAGAAAGGCTATGATAAACCCTGTGGAGGGTAGGACTAAAATCAAGGTATCAATATAAACCAATAATTTAATATATTAAAAAAAAATAGAGGCAGAAATAAATATAGAAGTGTGTGTCTGTCTAGAAGTGTGTGTTGGTATACATACATATATTTTCCAGCTCAATCTGCTGTGAGGGCCTAGAAGAAATCACTTCCAGTAGCAATAAGTACACCTAGTACCCAGACCTTGGTTTCTAAACATCATTTCCCAATAAAAGGAACCAGGGCTCCTTGGAGAAGTGGTTGATTCAAGGCTGGGGAAAGGAAAACAAGATGAACCTGGAACACCTGGAACCACGAAGTGGGGCATGTTAAAAGGTCATAGGAACCAACTTGAAGAAGATCCCAATGGTCAAAGCTGGAACACTTTGAGCAACAAAATAATGATACAGTAGTTTTAACTCACAGGAAAAAAAAAACCCCATCATTCCATAAATATGAAGAAATATTTTAATATATAAACAAATGGGAGAGATGAAACAGCTCTTCCAGACAGAACAATCCTAGTTAATATGTGTAAAGAAAAGAAGGAAATAAAAATGTCAACATCAGGTCAATACCACAACAGTGGTAATTGTTGCAGACAAGATCCAACAGGGCTGTGGATGCTAAAATTAGTCGGCAAAAGTCTCAGAAGAAACTGAATAGTATCAGGTATCTTCCCCAAATATTTATTAATTATAAATAGAAAAATAGTAACTTTACAATGGAGAAACCAGGCAGATACCACCTTCACCAAGTGATGAAAATTAACATCATTGATAATAAGATATATCAATATTATCAATCCTTTGGTATGATGCACTCACTGAGAAGGATACAACATTATTTCTGTGGCACTCTTTTCAAAAATGCACTACCTCAATCTAGTCATGAGAAAACGTTAGATAAACCCAAATAGAACGCAAGCAAATGTAATGAGCCATTTGTCTAGAGTGAAGCATATCTGAAGACTCTGGAGAGATTTCTCCAAGAAGGTAAAATCAATAGATAACCTAATGTGTCTGAGTGTCTTAAGAGATTTAAACAATTGATCAGGAGTTAAGAATTGAGTTAGGAATATGTATATAGAAAACTAAGGAAAAAAAATAGACAAAACCCCAGATAATTATTAATGCCAAGAAAAATAAAAATTACAGAAAAAGTAATCTTGGTATATGCACAGCACAGCTACGACTAGCACTTAATAGCCATAATAATGTAAACACTGAACAGTGATTCAATAAAAATTAAGATATTGGTATGGGACCTAATCAAACTTACAAGCTTTTGCACAGCAAAGGAAACCATAAAAAAAACCCAAAAGACAACCTATGGAATGGGAGAAAATGTTTGCAAATGATGCGACAAGGGCTTAATCTCCAAAATATACAAACAGCTCATGCAACTCAACAACAAAAAACAAACAACTCAATCGAAAAATGGGCAGAAGACCTTAATAGACATTTCTCCAAAGAAGACATACAGATGGCAAGCAGGCCCATGAAAAGATGCTCAGCATCACTAATTATTAGAGAAATGCAAATCAAAACTACAATGAGGTACCACCTCACAACGGTCAGAATGGCCATCATTAAAAAGTCTACAAATAACAAATGCTGGAGAAGGTGTGGAGAAAAGGGAACCCTCCTACACTGTTGGTGGGAATGTAAGTTGGTGCAGCCACTATGGAAAACAGTATGGAGGTTCCTCAGAAAACTAAAAATAGAATTACCATATGATCCAGCAATCCCATTCCTGGGCATATACCTGGACAAAACTATAATTCAAAAAGATACATGCACCCTTATATTCATAGCAGCACTATTCACAATAGCCAAGACATGGAAACAACCTAAATGTCCATCTACAGATGAAAGGATAAAGAAGATGTGGTACGTACACACACACACACACACACACACACAATGGAATACTACGCCGCCATAAAAAAGAACGAAATAATGCTATTTGCAGCAACATGGATGCAACTAAGAGATTACCATAATAAGTCATAAAGAGAAAGACAAATACCATATGATATCACTTATATGTGGAACCTAAAATATGGCACAAATGAACCTATCTACAAAACAGAAACAGACTCATAGAGAACAGACTTGTGGTTGCCAAGAGGGAGGGGGTGGGGGAGGGAAGAACTGGGAGTGTGGGATTAGCAGATGTAAACTATTATATATAGGATGGATAAACAACAAGGTCCTACTTATAGCACAGGGAACTATATTCAATATCCTGTGATAAACCATAATGGAAAAGAATATAAAAAAAAAAGAATGTCCATATGTGTATAACTGAGTCACTTTGCTGTACAGCAGAGATTGGCACAACGTGGTAAATCAACTACACTTCAATTAAAAAAATAAATAAAACTTAAAAAATTATGATATCGGTGAGATAGGAAGACAGAAATCGTGTGTGTGCGCGTGCATGCTCACACACATGTTGGATTCAGGATAAGAAAGTACTAAATTCTTATTTTCTTAGTGAAGATATTGGATGAGGACTAAACCTGAAAAAAACAATCAAGAAATAGCAACATAAACATATTTATTAGAGGCATGAAGGAAACACCAAAAGAAGCTGCAAAAGTAAAGAAAGTGGATCCCTCTAGGGAGAGGGAAACTGGGAAGCAGGGCAAGAGACCTCCTTTTTTAAAGGAATAAGCCTTATAAAACAACTTGTCTCTTCAACCAATGTGCATGCATAACTTTGATAATAACTTTGATAAAAATAAAAACTCTAAAAAGAAATCTAGAAATGTATATAACTCTGTTCATAAAGGGGAAAGAAGAACTTAAAAGGAACAAGATTCAGGGTATAGGTAGAAATATTATTGAGAATATAACTTGATAGAAATAGAGAGGAAATGACCCCCTGAAGCCCAGGACAGCCTCCTCAAATGCAGGGCAGTCTTCTTATGACCACTTGGGCTGTCACCTTACAACAGCCCTCCCTGTTCCCCATCACTCACCTGCATATTGACCATCTGACATCTCTCTCTCCACCATGCAAGGATTCTTCCCTTGCTCCAATAAGGAGATCACGTTGGGCTTAGAAATGGAAAGTCCTGTTTACAGGAGAAGAAAAATGAGAGCCAGCAAGACAGACAGATAGATAAACAAATCAACTTGCTATTGCTGTTCCAGACTCAGACTCAATCTCTTGGTCATTAGGCAAGAAAGGCCATTAGAGGAAGGGCCAGAGAATGGAAAGATGCTTGAATGGAGAATGAGAAAGACAAAGCCTCTTTCATAGCAGTTCTCAAAGTACTAGAGCAGAAGAACCATCACCTAGGAACTTATTAGAAATGCAAAGTCTCAGGCTGCCCCAACCCAGACCTACTGAATCAGAAGCCACAGTGGTTCTCAAATTTTAATGGGCATCAGAACCACTTGGAGGGCTCATTAAAACCCAGACTATTAGGCCTATTCCCAGATTCTGTAGGTCTATAGTGGGACCCCATAATTTGCAATTAAAAAAATTCCCACGCCATACTAATGCTGCTATCCCAAACCATCATTCTAGAGCAAAGGGAACTATACTCATTTATAACTCTATGAAACTACTTTGAATAATTTCCTGGGAACACGAAGTAGAAATCCAGCTGAGCATTTAAGATGCCCTAGATATTCCCAATGGAGGAAGCAAAAACACCTCATAGGGAAGATTTGAATTACGGGGGATACATATCCTTACCAAGCCATACCAAGTTCCTGTAGTTCTCCAACATGACATCTCTGTACAAATCCTTCTGAGATGAGTCCAGCCATTCCCACTCCTCTTGGGAAAAATTTAGAGCCACATCCCTGAAGGTCACCAAACCCTGAAATTTTTTTAAAAATGTTGTTTGCCAAGTACTCCCATATGGTCCTAGCATCTTCCTCAGTCTCTCTCAGAAGAATTTAACTCAGTTGATCATCTCCTTGAAATGCTTTCTACTACTGAGTCCCCGGACCCACACTCTCCTGGTTTTCCTTCTACATCAGTGCTTCTTAGTCTCTTTTGCTGGTTCCTCCTCTTCTTGTCAGCCTCTTATATTGAATGCCTTAATCTCAGTCCTTGGACCTCTTTCCTATCTACATTCGCCACAACCCTACCCTCAAGATAATCTCATCCTGTCCCATGGCTTTAAATACACTAATGACTCTCAAATTCACATCTCCAGTCTTGAACTCTAGGTATATAATCAATACTTTACTTGGATATCCAACAGGTCTCTTGAATTTAATATATCTAGAACTCAATTCTTGATTCTTATCTCATCCCACCCTGTCTTCCTATCTCAGTAAATGGCATGACCATTTACACAATTGCCCAGGTCAAAAATCTTCGTAGTCATTCATGATTTCTTTCTTCCTCTCATACTCCACAACCAATCCCTGATCAAATCCCATATTTTCTATCTCCAATATACACCCAGAATCTCACCAGCTCCAATACCACCACCATGGTCCAGGCAGCTATCACCTCCCACCTGGATTACTGCAGCAGTCTCCTGACTGGCCTCCCTGCTTCCACTCTTACTTCTCTATTTATTTTCCTTTTAAAACATAAATCAAATCACATCACAAACACCCCAATGGTTCTCCTTCACCTTTAGAACAAAAATCAAAGTTCTGATCATGACTTTTAAGGGCCTGCATAGTTTGGTCCCCAGCTACTGCTCTGATCTCACAGTGCACATTTCCCTCTGAGGATACTGGCTTATTGCTATCCCTGGAACATATCAAACATGCTCCCACCACAGTAACTTTGTACTTGCTATTCCTTCTACTTTTTTAAAGCTCTTCCCCAGATCTCCACAAAACTTACTCCCTACTTTCACTCAGGTTTTTCTTTGCTCAACTGTCACTTTCTCAGAAAAGCCGTCCCTGACCTCCCTATTTGATAATCACACTCCATCCTTTATTTCACTTGCATTCATCTCCAACACAACAAATTGTGATCCATCTACAGAGGAAAAGTTCTGTTCCATCATACATTTAAGCACAACACTGAGTAAAAAAAGCAACTAAATGTTTTGTAGAAGGATTATATGAACAAATAGTGGAGAGAGAGAAGTGAAGAGAGTGCTCACTGGGCTACTTGTGACTCTCTCTGAGGTCCCAAAGTTCTGAAAAATGATGTGGAATTTCTGGAAACAAAGTGAAAACATCAACTTACCTGGGACATGGCTTTACATAGTCCAACAGCCATTCTTCCTTCCTTCTTCAGTTTTCTCTTTTGGAGGACAAAGTCCTGAGAAGGGAGAGTTAAACAAGAAAAAAAAATGGCAGAGCAGCCCTATGTTGCTGATCTGAGACTCACAGAGTTTTTTGCCCCTTTATGGTCCCTAGTTTCTTTACATGGACCAGCCCTACCCCGTTCCAAGATCTGAGAAAAAAGGCCAAAGTTGAACTTAACCCCTGAAGTCCTGACTAATATTAAGGACACACAGCCTGAACTCAACAAAATCTAAAGTCCATCCTATCGCCAATAAGACAATTTATGATCTAGCCCTGGCTGCCCCTTAGACCTCATTTCCCACTCTTCTCCCCCTTATTAGCCCCACTCCAGGCATACAGATTTCCTTATAGTTCCTCAAACACTGTCCACACTCCTTTTTCAAGGCTGTGGCCTTGGCTTTTCCTTCTGCCTGGACACGGCACATTCCCTCTCTTCATTCTTATCTGTGCTCAATTGTTACAACATTGGAGGGACCTCCCTATTCTACCTAAAGAGAATCTCCCTCCCAGTTATTATTTTTCCTTATCTTGATTTATTTTTCCTCTTAGCATTTAACATCATTGGACATGTTACTTTTTTTTTTTCTGTTAACTGTTGTCTTCCCAAACAATAGTATAAGATTTAAGACAGCCAGGATTTGTTGGGTTCACTGGTATATCTCTAGTGCTAGAATAATGCCAGAACCACTGTAAGTGCTAAAAACATATTTGATAAACAAATAAACAAATCTTACTTATTTAAAAAAGGTAGGTATTATTATCCCCATTTTACCACCACGTGCAATTGAGGTTCAAAAAGCTTAAACAGCTAACTCCAAGTCATAAGAGTCAAACTGCAGTGTGGCTCAAAAACTGGTCCTCTTTCAAGAGACCACAATGTTTGTATGGGAAATAGTCAACATAACCTGAGAAATCAATGCTATATGTTTTTCAGAGAAGCATATTCGGAGGCAGCAGGTGTTACCTTTATTACTCCACAGAAATTCAGCCTGAGGCAAACATTGACAAATTTCAATACCAAACCAACAAGAAACTGCACAGCCTGAAACAAGTTCCTTGTCTTCTCAGAGCCAACATTTCTTCACTCTGAAAACAAAGACAGTTGTGTTTGACTTAGAATTTAAGATATACAACCCCCTAATTCTGGGCTACTCTGCACTAACCAACTCAATCTGTAAGTAAATTATTTCCTTAGTGCAATGCAGCTTGAATTTGTCCATAAAAGCCTTTGCAACCCAAGAGGAGAATCAGTGAAGTCTTCTCAGCACCTGGGAGCTCTAAGTAGCACCTGCATAAAAAAAATAGTTTTTAAATTGCTGTTTCAAATCGCTGTGTGTCATTTGAATAATATTTTTCAAGTTTGAGATGAACCATCAGTCTCTGAAAGGTGTTGGGAAAGACTTGCGCTTTATATAGACCCCCAGACACACACTGACTCTCCACTCCTTTCCTCATTGGCTACATGACCTTGGGCAAATCAACCCAACAGTCAGAACCTTTCCTCACTGTCAAGATTGCTTGAGCCAACTCCTGGCATAGAGAAGTGCCACCCTTATTGCCACTTAGATTTTACACACACAGTTGAAAAGGAAATGAGAGCATTTTTCTTTGTTACGTGAAGTCAGAACCAAACACTTAGTTCACTTGGTATGTGAGAAAAAGAGCCATGGATCAGTCTCTCTCAGCACCAAACATGGAAGAGTTTTGACAAGGACAAACCTAAAATCTCAAACTCCATGGCCTAAGGAGAGGAAGACTGGGCTTTCAGGTTGGGCTTTCCTCCCCCAAAGGCAGCCAATATGAGGATGGTTTCACTACAGTGCCTTTAGATTGGGTTCTGTTACTCACAATGGGACCAAACGAAGAGACCCAGGTTAAGTTCCATGTCCAGAAGGGTCCCAGTCCAAGACCACAGACAATCCTCTCCAACACCCTCAGAACTCAGGGCCCCCATTTTTCACCCTCACAGCGTGGGAAAGATCAAGAGAGTTTAGCAATTAAAAGCAAGGACTCTGGAGCCAAATAGCCTGGGCTTAAGTCCTGATTCTGTCACTTAGTAACTGTGTGAATGTGGGTGAGTAATTTTAATCTTTCTGTGTCTCACAGTCACACACTAGGTCTGACATACACATACAAATTCTCACCCAATCACACACATATATGTGGTCACATAATTGCGACTGTAATGTCACATACATACACAGTGGTATTAACACAAAGATAGAAATGATGATACACAGTTACTCCAAGAGAGAGACAGTCACACACAATCTCATGCATAGTGACATACCACACAAAGTCACACATCCTGCCACAATTACTCACACAAAATTATACCTGCAGAGACAGATGGTCATGGGCACGTAATCACACCTTCTGTCACACACATTCAAACGCAGTTACATCCACAGGGACAAGGGGTCAAACACAGTCACACACACACCCACAAAGCGACACACACACACACAATGTCACACCCGCAATCTCTCACAAACCCATACACAATAACACAGTTACACCTGCGGAGACAGTCACGCACAAACACACACAGACTCGGAGTTTTATACCGGAGACAGACGGTCACAGTCGCGCACAATCACATACACGGTGACACAGAAGATCACACCCTGTCACACCCGCAGCCTGTCACACAGTCTCCTCGGCGGCGCCCTCCTGGTCCCCATCCCGCTCCCTGCCGGTCCACCCCAAGCCCGGCCCTGCCCTCTGGCTCTCGCGCGTAGCCAGGCCCTACTCACCTCCTGGCGCCGCTGGCTCTGGAAACACGCCCAACGACCCGAGACCAGCGACGTCGCCTCCCAGAATCCCCTGCGGGGCGGAGCGGGGCGGGGACTGAGGCGCGCGGGACCCCGAGCTCGGCTGTGTAAACTCCAGCTGCAGGAACCTGGACTAGCCACTCAGCTTTTCCCTCCGACCCTGCGGACCACGAGCCCCAGAACGCTTTGCGCCTCGGCCTCTTTGCGGAAAGAACAACATTTCCCAGAGGGCCCCGAGGCACGTCTCGACATCGCGCCTGCGCTACAGGTGACCGCGGCCGCAGGTGCGGGTACCCGGAGCGCTGTGTGCGACCCTGGGCGATCTTGGGCACTCAAATGACTCTGGGCTACTGTGTGTGAGGGAATGGTGAAGCTGCGCACGTCCGTGACTGTTATTGAATGCTCAGGTGGGGCGGTTAGTGTGTGTGACTGTCGCTGCACGCTTTTGTACTTGCTCACCACGGGGCGACGGGTTCTGTCGGTGTAGTGAGCTTCTGTATTTTCAGTCACGCCCCGTGAGTGTGGGTCGTTGTGTGACAGATTGTGGGTCTGTCACGCCAAGAATGGGAGAGTGATTGTGGGTGTGTGAGGAACTGTGGCTGACTTTGGGCATGACGTTTCTGTAACTGTGTTCTTATCCCAGAGATCGCAGGAGTTTACCCATAATGGGCGGTGTTTCTGGGCTTGTCTTTAGGGTTGAGTACGTGGGAGAAGAGTGTTTGTGTGTCTGTGTGTGAGCCTGTCTCCAGGTCTAACTGTTCTCCCACCCCCACCCAACCCTTCACCTCCGGCCATGGGTGGGGTCAGTGTTATCCTCATTTTTATTATCCCTTCTCTGATTGCCCCATATGTGATGCCAGGCACAGAGGGTAATTATATTCCAGTTGTAGGAAGATGCTCATTTGCACCAAAGCCATTTATAATGTTGTAGCCAACAGCTCTGGGGTTTATTGCTGTTTCTCCTTTTCACTTTACAACTTTAATTAGGGCCCAGCTTTAAGAAAAACTGTCCACAGTCAGGAGGACAAGAATGTGAACCCCTGAGTGATGTTCAAGAAAACCAGAGCTGAACAGTAGTTGAGGGGGTTGTTTTTTGTTTTTGTTTTTTAAATTCAGGAACTATTGCAATAGGGGGAAAGAGACTTCAGTATAGAACTGGGCTCAATTCCAAATATAGCAAGAACAAGTGGGGATTTATAGGCAAGGAACAAGTTGGGGTTGGGGGGTGGTCAGTTCATGGAAAATTACAAAGAGGAGACATAAAGGGTAGGGGGGAATTCTCACTATACTGACCAACAGGATTCTTGCTGAGGGCTGGCCAGAGTGATCAGATACCACCTGGGTGGATGAGGAATTTAATTAGATATTGAGAGTGATCAGATATCAAGAACTCAAGCTAAACTGACATGACAGAATTCTTGCTAAAAGTGGGTGTTGCAAAGACAAACACTGAAGCCTAAAGGTTGAAGCCTAGTTAAAAAGAGGGTTCAGAGGAGTCTGACTAAAAGTTTGGTCAAGGAGAGAGTCTTTGTCAGTGAAGGTTCCAAACAAATTAACATTCTTCCCCAGACCTTGGAAGATCGGGAAGGTGCACCCAAGTCAAGATCTTGGTAAGTAGGGGTGTGTGGAAGCAAACGGAAGTTCTTGAAATAAGAACACATCCTTGGAGATTCCCTCTAATCCCCTCCCCAGAAAGAGCCCTCTAATAGCTAAAGCCCCAGAGTCTTGGACAAAGGGAGTCTGGCTACTAGGACTAAAGTGATTTGCAGTTTACTCTGTGAAACTGTTGTTACATTGCATTGTTACAGTCAGAAGAAAGCAAGCAATTATTTTTTAAGGCTCTACAAACATTTAATAGTTGGGTTGCTTTAATGGGAAATTTACCAGTTAGGAATTCTTTGGATGATGGGACTTCCCTGGTGGTCCAGTGGTAAAGAATCCGCCTTCCAATTCAGGGAACGCAGGTTTGATCCCTGGTCGGGGAACTAAGACCCCACATGCTGCGGGGCAACTAAGCCTGCCCACCACAACTACTGAGCTGGGGTGCCTCAACGAGAGAGCCCACGTGCCTCAAACTACAGAGTCCACATGCTCTGGAGCCCGAGCACCACAACTACAGAGCCCACGCGCCCTAGAACCCATGCGCCACAACTAGAGAGAGAAAATCTGCATGCCACAACTAGAGAGAAGCCCTCGCATCACAAGAGCCCGCGCTGCAATGAAAGATCCCACATGCCTCAACGAAGATCCCACATGCCACAACTAAGACCCGACGCAGCCAAAAAAAAAAAAAAAAAAAGAATTCTTTGGATGATAATTGTGGTTTGGTGCTTGACAAATACATCACACAGCTCTTCCCTGGACTTAACTATCACGCAGGTTAGAGATCTTCTTGGATGTTTCATTCTAAAGTGCTAGAAATTTAAGATACTTCCTGACTGGTAAGGTGTACCTTCAGAGAAACTGTATGTATGACTATCTCTTCATATGTCAGTAATTGATCATAAGAAGACTTTTTGTCCTTTATTTTTCTTGTCTCATACCACCAAGTCCAACACTGGTTTGAGCCCAGTCATCTCCAGTAGAGTACGGCAGTGGTCCTCAAAGTATGTCAACTAAGTGTTTGTACTGCTCAAAGAAATTGTCGTAGGACTCTGTTTATCAGGGTCTAATCAAGAAAGCAGAACTATACCGGGAATTTCAAACAGAAGATTTAATTACAGGAAATTGATTATACAATTTTGAAGGAAGGCCTCAAAGAGCAAAAAGGGGAGAGATTTGTAACTTCAGGAAGCAGCTAAACCCTAGAGCTTGGGGAACAAAGGGGAAGAGATGGATTTACTACAACCTACAAGCTCTGAAGAGGGGTGTCAGCCTGGCTGTTAACTAGGTTTGGTACTGGTGCTGGGAAAGCAGAAAGATTCTACAGGCAAGCTAGAGAGATTCTGCTAGAGATATACTAGATATATCTAGATGCTGCTAGAGAGATACTAAAAGAACTGGAAAATAGGAAGCGGGTTCCTTTTCCCTTTCTGTCTCCCAAAATCCCTTTAATGCCTCCATTGGCAAACTATAACAGGAAGCCAGCTAGCAAGGGAGAATGGGAAATGTCTTTGTCAGAGTCCCAGCCCTAGCATCACAGAATAAGAGAAAGACATGCTTGGAGCTGAAACAACAACAGGGAAGTAATCAGCACATGAGCATTTTAAAATTTGCTGGAAAATAAATTAATATAGCTTTCCAAGTTATTTTTCTTCCCAGGAACTTTTCTTAACAATGTTTCTACTTCCTTATAAAGGAATCCTAGTAGGTGACAAAAACTGGCTCATATTTAGTAATGGTGTCTTAATAACAAAGCAATACGAATTCTGAAATAGCTTACGTCTAGTTTAATATGTAGTTATTTCGATGCACTCATGTTTTTACCCATTTTGTTGTAATTTTTATAATGAATATACATTTTCCCAACTTTATTTATTATCGAATATAAATATTTCATGGTGAACCACTAATTGCCCTCATGATGTCACAGTCCTCAATATCCTAACAAGTGTGAGAATCATGGTATGTGATTTGTTTTGTAGACTATTATGTATATTAGTTATTGATGTATAATTGACTTTTACATTTGTTTCAGGTACACAATGTAATGATTTGATATTTGTATGTATTGCAAAGTGATCACTTCAGTAAGTCTAGTTAACATCCATCACCATAGTCACAAAAAATTTTTTTTTCTTATGGTAAGAAATTTTAAGATCTACTCTCTTAGCAATTTTCAAATATGCAATACAGTATTATTAACTATAGCTACCATGCTGTACATTACATCCCCATGATTTATTTTATAACGGATCCCCTTCACCCATTTTGCCCAACCCCCGCACCCTGCCCCTGGCAACCACCAAACTGTACTCTGTATTTATAAGCTGTTTTTTCAGTTATTTCTTATTTGAAGGCAGTAGTTCTTCTTTGAATTGAGAATGAAGTAAAATTGAGAATGAAGAAACCAAGAACGACTTCTTGTCTTAGTTATTTTAATTGACCATCCGTATTCTTTGCCCTAGAATGTTTTTGTATAACCCTGTGGAGGGAAGAATAAAGCACGATTTTACCAGGGCTTACTTGACACGGCTTATTGAGATGTTTGGAAAGCATTCATACCCTAACATTAACGCTAGTGAAGAACCTCCCACACCACAATTTGTGATTGTCAAATCCAGATACATATAAAACCCACTGCTAATTTCTAGGGAAGAGAATTTAAATTTAATGGGTAACTTATAAGAGCCAAGAACTGTGTAACCTCTTTTGTAAATGTTATCTGATTTGTTCCTCACAATACTACAAATAAATATTCTTATCCAATTTTACAGTTGGGAGAATTTGGACTCAGAGGTGTGACAACTTATGAAAGTTCAGATAGCTGGTGTGGTACAGGGGTCAACCTTATTTACTTCTCAATAGCATACATGTCTGTGATGGTACACCTTGACACATCATTTACTAAGCTTGATCTTCCTTTATCAGAGCAGTGGTCTTTCATATGTTTTGCTACATTCCCCTTGAAACAATTTTTTAAAATAATGTACTCCCTTTTACATTTTTAAGTTGACACCTACAATGTTTTCATAAGTTTAAATAATGCAAAGATATAATTTCTAGCATGTTTTCAATATGCTAGATATCTTCATCATTCATTAAACACACATGAGCAAGCTCTTTTTTAACATTTAGAAATTTTGCATGATACCTTTTACTTGAAATCATTTCCACTCCACTTTCATCACTGAATTTTATCTTAATGTAACAATTGCTTATCCTCAAAAATCTTTTATTAAATCTTGTTTTACTTCTCTGCAACAAAAATGAAATTTTAATTCTTATCCTGTGACCAAAATGCTCTGTGTCAAAATTTTCTTTAAGATTTAGTTATTATAATTATTAGTACCCAGTTGATTAAAATAACAAATACCTCTAACATTTTAATAATTATTAACATACAAAGAGCCACACCGGGACTTCCCTAGTGGTCCAGTGGTTAAGACCCCACGCTCCCAAAGCAGGGGGCCCAGGTTCGATCCCTGGTCAGGGAACTAGATCCCACACGCCGCAGCTAAGAGCCCGCGTGCCACAACTAAAAAAAAAAAAAATCCTGCATGCCGCAACTAAAAAGATCCCACATGGGACTTCCCTGGTGGTGCAGTGGTTAAGAATCCGCCTGCCAATGCAGGGGACATGGGTTTGATCCCTGGTCTGGGAAGATCCCACATGCCGCGGAGCAGCTAAGCCCGTGCACCACAACTACTGAGTCCGCGTGCCATAACTACTGAAGTCCGTGCACCTAGAGCCCTTGCTCCACAACAAGAGAAGCCACTGCAATGAGAGGCCCGCGCACTGCAATGGAGAGTAGCCCCCACTTGCCGCAACTAGAGAAAGCCCACACGCAGCAAGGGAGACCTAACGCAGCCAAAAATAAATTAAAAAAAAAAAAAAAAAAGATCCGACATGGCAACAAAAATCTCGCACTCAGCAACGAAAATCCTGCGTGCTGCAACTAAGACTCGGCACAGCCAAATAAATAAATAAATAAATATCTTTCAAAAAAACAAAGAGGGCTTCCCTGGTGGCGCAGTGGTTGAGAATCTACCTGCTAATGCAGGGGACACGGGTTCGAGCCCTGGTCTGGGAAGATCCCACATGCCGCGGAGCAGCTAGGCCCGTGAGCCACAACTACTGAGCCTGCGCGTCTGGAGCCTGTGCTCTGCAGCAAGAGAGGCCGCCATAGTGAGAGGCCCGCGCACCGCAATGAAGAGTGGCCCCCGCTTGCCGCAACTAGAGAAAGCCCTAGCACAGAAACAAAGACCCAACATAGCAATCAATCAGTCAATCAATCAATCAATAAATTAAAAAAAACAAAACAAAAAAACAGAGCTTACTTTAAAAAACAAAAACAAAAACAAAGAGCCACAATTTGGCCTTCCTTTGGCCAAGACCTTTCCTTCCTGATGAGAAGAAGTCCATATGCAAAGAGACATGCATGTCCAGAGCTCACAACCCCCTTCAGACCATGCTTTGGGTATCTGAGAATTCCTCACTCAAGTAGCCTCAAGCTTGCTTCCAGAGCCTGTACACCTCTTCTGTGTCCAAAGCTCCATCCCTTGATCTGTCCTCTGAAAGGTGAATGTGTTGCCTATGTGTACATGGTGGCCAAGTGGAAGCTATTTGGTGAGATTAGACAGAGCTTAGACATGCAAGCTGGAGTGTCTAAACCTAAGGCCCCTTATGGCATGGAACAAGGATGGGGAGTGGGAAGAGAAGGGCCTGGCTGGGGACTTCCACTTGTCCTGTTGACTCAGGTCTCTAATTGTCAGTGGGCAGTTTTGCTTCTATATGATTTATTTTGGAGACCACTGGTCTTAAGATATGATGGTGGTTTGAATTAGGGTAGTAAATGGTAAAGTCAATGAAAAATGGTCAAATTGGGATGCAATTTAAGTGTAGAACTAACAGGAATGGCTGATGCTTGGATGTGAATATGAAGGAAAGAATAAGTTAGATATAATGCCTAAATTTTTGTCCTGAACATCTGGATGAATGGTAGTGTCATTTGCCAAAACAGAAAACAACAAGTATGTAGCAGGTGTCTAGGATGGGGGTGGGGGTCATGTTAACTTTGAGATGCTTGTTGCGTATCAAAGAGGTGATATCAAGTAGGCATTTAGATATATGTGTGTACAGCTCAGTGGAAAGGATGGTACAAGAATAATAATTTAGGAATTTCAATTAAGATGGAAGTTATATAATGCCCAACAGGAAGTAGCTTTTACAATGAAGGCATTTGTTTCTCCACTTAGCAAGAAGTTCATCTGGCTTATCAGCTGAACAGTTATATCAAATGCATTTTATATCATTTATTTTCATAATGGATACCTTTTATCAAGTGCAATCAGTTGATTAATTACAGAAGCTTGGTTTTAGTGGGAAATCATGTAAAATGATACACACTAAAACATTTAAATTTTATCCTAAAATATCTAAATGCATATCCATTTACCTATATTTTTATATATTACAAGGAACTTATATGAATTTCTTCTGAGAGCCATCCAGCTTTTGTTTGATCTAATTTTCATTGCTGCTTCTCCATGTTAGTTGAAAAAATCTAATTGTTGCAGTATCTATTTACTGCTGGCTTTGGCACATCAGCCCACAGCTAAACATCATTCTTATGCCTTGAGTTCAAATCCAGAAGAGGAAGAGCATATGGGGAAGGAAGGGAATAGAAGTGATTGAGGGAATTCTACTCCTCTTGGTGAACTGTTTTGTGTAGTTTTGACTTTTAGAAATATGTTAGTGTTTCACATATAGTGAAAAAACAGATAGATAAAATTAACAGTGTATTATTTTTCTATTGTTATGTCACAAATTACCACAAACCCATTTATCTATCTCATAGTTTCCGTGGGTCAGGAATCCAGCTATAGCTTGCCTGGGTCCTCTGCTCAGGGTCTTACAAGGCTAAAATCAAGGTGTCAGCTGGTCTGCATTCTCATCTGGAGGCTTCATTAGAAAAGGATTAGCTTCCAAGCTCTTTCAGGTAGTTAGCAGAAATCACTTGTTGTGGCTATAGAATTCATGGCAGTTTGTTTCTTCAAAGCCAGCAATGAAGCTCATGCAGCTCAGTATCAAAAAAACAAACAACCCAATCCAAAAATGGGCAGAAGACCTAAATAGACATTTCTCCAAAGAAGATATACAGATTGCCAACAAACACATGAAAGGATGCTCAACATCACTAATCATTAGAGAAATGCAAATCAAAAGTACAATGAGGTATCATCTCACATCAGTCAGAATGGCCATCATCAAAAAATCTACAAACAATAAATGCTGGAGAGGGTGTGGAGAAATGGGAACCCTCCTGTACTGTTGGTGGGAATGTAAATTGATACAACCACTATGGAGAACAGTATGGAAGTTCCTTAAAAAACTAAAAATAGAACTACCATATGACCCAGCAATCCGACTACTGGGCATATACCCTGAGAAAACCATAATTCAAGAAGAGTCATGTACCAAAATGTTCATTGCAGTTCTATTTACAATAGCCAGGATATGGAAGCAACCTAAGTGTCCATCATTGGATGAATGGATAAAGAAGATGTGGCACATATATACAATGGAATATTACTCAGCCATAAAAAGAAACGAAATTGAGATATTTGTAGTGAGGTGGATGGACCTAGAGTCTGTCATAGAGAGTGAAGTAAGTCAGAAAGAGAAAAACAAATACAGTATGCTAACACATATATATGGAATCTAAGGAAAAAAAAAAAAGGTCATGAAGAACCTAGGGGTAAGATGGGAATAAAGACACAAACCTACTAGAGAATGGACTTGAGGATAAGGGGAGGGGGAAGGGTAAGCTGTGACAAAGTGAGAGAGTGGCATGGACATATATGCACTACCAAACGTAAAATAGATAGCTAGTGGGAAGCAGCCGCATAGCACAGGGAGATCAGCTCAGTGGTTTGTGACCACCTAGAGGGGTGGGATAGGGAGGGTGGGAGGGAGGGAGACGCAAGAGGGAAGAGATATGGGAACATATGTATATGTATAACTGATTCACTTGGTTATAAAGCAGAAACTAACACACCATTGTAAAGCAATTATACTCCAATAAAGACGTTAAAAAAAAAAAAAGAAAGAAAAAGAAACTGCCAAACTATTCCCCAAAGTAGTTGTACCATTTTACATTCTCACCAGCAGTGTGTGAGAGTTCCAAATCCTCCAGATCCTTGCTAACTCTTGGTATGGGCAGGCTGTCTAATTTTAGTTACTATAATTAATTAATATTTTATGGCTGGGCAGAATCCAGAGGATGCAAAAGAGTATAAAGTCAAAAGTCAGATTTCACTCAGTACTCTTTACCAAGTCAATCTCTTCCCCAAGGGTAACCTCAGTTAACTATTTCGTGAGCATCTTCAATTCTGTGCATTTGTACACACACACACACACACACATTTGCATAGATAGTTTATTTCCATAAGTGGGAAACATGAGCAATGCTCTAAGGTTCACTTTCTTAATTTACTCTCGGTAATATTCCACACACGGAGCTGAACTATAAGTGTGGGTATACTTTATTTGGGAGTGTCATATCTTTTAAAACAATTCCCTGATACTTGAGTATGAGGATATTTCCAGGAATTCTCTATTATAGACAATGCTCCACTCAACAGTCACACATATTATACTTGTACATATGAGCAAGAGTTTCCTTATGAGAGATAAGGAAAAAGATTCTCTGAATACATTTAAAATACTTTAGATCTTGCCAAATTGCCCTTCAAAAAGACTATACTAACTTAATTGCACCAACAAAGCTTGACAATGCCCCTTGCTTAGGATTGCCATATACTCTGAGTTTCAATACTTGGGATATACTGACAAATTAGTCACTGTTTATCACAAATTCAAATTAAACTGAGCATCCTGCATTTTTATTTGCTAAATCTGGCAACCCTTCTTTTTCCTGCCATCTTACTGATACTCAATATTTTACATTTGTAAAAATCTGAAGGGAAAAATATTACACTACTGTTTTGATTTGCGTTCAGATCATATAAGTAGGAGAACATCATAATGAAACTAATGAAAAAGTATAAAAGAACAGAAATAAATGAAATTTAAAACTGTAGCATAAATATATCAATCCAAAATCTGGAGTTAGAAAATAAAATAAAATAGATAAATCACCTACTAATATTATCAAAAAGAACAGAAGAAGCACAAACACAAAAATTAAAAAAAAAGAAGGGGAAATAACCAGAAATATAAAAGGTGTTACAAGAGTTATTACTCATATAAAAATCTGTATAAGTGTATAAAAATAAATATGAATATCTGCTAGAAATAGATGTTATGCTTGTATTATAAAAGTTGACTCTAAATGTATGAACAAACTAAAAGGCTAATAACTATGGAAGAAATCAAAGAAGTATCAAAATGCTTAACTCCCAGAAGCTACCAGGTTCGGAGAGTTCACTGGTGGACTCGTTTCAAATTTTCAAGGAAAAAAATTACCAGTATAATTTTAAATTTCTAATGCTTTAAAGACAGAAATTTTCATGATTTAAAAAAACAGACTAATTTTTGGAACAGTTTTAGGTTCACAGCAAAACTGAGCGCCAAGTACAAGGGAGTTCCCATATACTCCCTGTTCCCAAACGTGTACAACCTCCCCCACTACCACATTCCAAATCTCAGTGTACGTTTGTTACAACTGGTGAACCTACATTGACACATCATTATCACCCAAAGTCCATAATTTACATTCCAATTCACTTTTAGTGTTGTACAGTCTATGGGTTTTGACAAATATATAATGACATGTATCCACCATTGTAGTATCATGCAGAATGGTTTGACTACCCTAAAAATCCTCTGCGTCCTGTCTATTCAGCCGTCCTCCCTAACCCCTAGCAACCACTCATCTTTTTGCTGTCTCCATAGTTTTGCCTTTTCTGAAATGTCATGTGGTTGGAAGTACATGGCCTTTTCAGATTTTCATTTAGTAATATGCATTTAAATTTCTCCATGCCTTTTTGTGACTTGGTAACTCATTTCTTTTTAATGTTGAAAAATACTCCACTGTCTGGATGTACTAGAGTTTATATCTATCCATTCATCTACTGAAGGACATCTTGGTTGCTTCCAAATTTTGGCAATTTTGAATAAAGTTGCTATAAACATACTTATGCAGGTTTTTGTGTGGACCTAAGTTTTCAACTCCTTTGGGTAAATATGAAGAAGCATGATTGCTAGATCATATGGTAAGAGTATTAGTTTTATAAGAAACTGCCAAACTGTCTTTCAAAGTGGCTATACCATTTGGATGGGTGTGGCTCCCATCAGGTCCCTGGAAGGGCTGCTACTTTGTCACTGGATGGGCCCCTGGGTGGTAAGGACGGGCTCTGAACTGTGGCTGAGAGGGGCTACAACCAAGCCCCAGGGCTGTTTCAGTTTCCACAGCTAAAATTGAGGTCTACAAACCTGGCTGTGGAGGTACAGATGGGTGTTTCTCCTGCCAGGTCCCTGGATTAGCTGGACTGCTCCCTGACTGTGGCTAGAGAGGATGGCGCCAAGTATAGAGCCATTTCAAGATCTCCTGAGATGCAGATGTGTCTCCTATAGGGTCCCTGTGCCAGCAGGGCTGCTCATGGACTGTGGCTGGAAGGAGCTGGAGCCAAGTATAGGGCCTTTTCAGGATCTCTGGTGATGGAAATGAAGTGTCTCCTACTGGGAACCTGGACCCTCAGGACTGTTGGCAGACTGTAGCTGCTGAGGGCCCTTTCAGGATCTCCAGGGTCAGAGATGGGAATGTCTCCTGCAAAGTCCCTGTGCCAACAAGACTTCATGGACTGTGGCTGTGATGGGCTGGAGCCCAGTTATAAGAGTCTTTCAGAATCTACAATCTGACTGAGCTCAGATTGCTTTGGCGCGCTTACCTCCAGGGACTCCTGAACCCTAGCTGAAAAGGAATAGAACTTGTTCACACACCAATTCAGGGTCTACAGCTGGGACTGAGGTCTATTACCCAATGCATAGGTGCACGTTCATCCTTCCAGGTTCCTTAGTGTGTGGTACTGGTGACAGAACCAAAGTCAAATGGGACTGTAGCTGAGTTCTTGGGGTACAGAGCCATTTCTTGGTCTGTAGCCAGAACCATGGTTGGTGGGTCAGTTGCCTGTGTATGAACAAACCTTATCAAAATGGCTCCTCAGTCTTGGACGCCACTGGGGTTTCACTGGATCACAAAGACCCCACAAAGTCACTTTTGTTCATGGGTGGATGCCAAATTATTGCTGAAGGGGGCATATAAGTGAGGGACATCTTATTTGGCCCTTGTTGGTGTCACTCCCTAGATTCAATTTCTTTAATACTTATAGGAATATTCATATTATGCTTCATCTCATGAGTTTTGGTAAGAGGGTTTTTGTTTTTGTTTTGTTTTTGTTTTTTTTGAAGAATTGGCCCATTTTATGTAAGTTATTGAATTTATGGGTGGAGAGTGGTTCATAGTATTTACATATCCTTTTAATGTTTGCAAGGTCCCCTTTCTCATTTCCAAGTGGTTTGAGAGTTTTCTATTATATTTGTTACTAATTTCTAGTTTGATTCCACTGTGGTTGGAGAAGAAACTCTGTATGATTTCAAGTATTTAAAAATTTTTGAGGTTTATCATATAGCCGAGGATATGGTTGATTTTGTTATAGATTCTGTTGGTACTTGAAAAGTACATGTATTCTGCTGTGGTTGAGTGGAGTGTTCTATGTCAGTTGGATCCTGTTGACTGCTATTTATTCTAAATCTTTGATAACTTTCTGTCTAGTCATTATTTCAAGTACTCAAAGAGGGGGATTAAAGCCCCCAAGTATAATTTTGGATTTGTCTATTTCTCATTTCAGTTGTTAGGTTTTACTTCATGTATGTTGAAGCTCTATTATTTGGTGCATACATATTTAGGTTTGGTATCGTCTTTCTGGTTTTTCTTTTATCAGTATGTAGTGTATCTCTCTGTCTCTGGTAAATCTCTTTGCTCTGAAGTCTACTTTATTCTGGTATATCTTTTTCCATCCATTTACTTTTGTTTTGAGGTGAAATTCACAATTAACATAATATTAGCCATTTTAAAAAGTACAATTTGGTGGCATTTAATGCATTCACAATGTTATGAAACCATCTTAGTTTCAAATTTTTCATCACCTCAGAAGAGTACCCCATACCCACTAAGTAATCACTATCCATTCCCCCTCTCCCATTCCCAGGTAGACACTAATCTGCTTTCTATGGATTTGCTTATTTTGGATATTTCATATAAAAGGAATCATACAATATGTGACCTTTTCTTTTGGTTTCTTTCACTTAGCAAAATGTTTTTGAAATTCATTTAAGTTGTAGCACGTATCAGTACAGTACTTCACTCCATTTTGTGGCTGAATAATATTCCATTGTATGTATCTACTATACCTTGTTTATCCATTCATCTGTTGATGGACATCTGGGCTCTTTCCACCTTTTGGCTACTGTGTATAGTGCTCCTATGAATATTCATGAACAAGTATTTTTTGAGTACTTGTTTCCATTCTTTTGGGTATGTACCTAGGAGTGGATTTGCTGGGTAATATGGTTATATGTTTCATTTTTGAGGAATTACCAAACTGTTTTCCATAGTAGCCACACCATTTTACATTGTGCCACCAACGATGTATGAAGGTTCCCAATTTTCCACATCCTTGTCAACACTTGTTATTCTCATCTTTTGTTTATTACAGCTATCCTAATAAGTGTGAAGCTGTATCTCACTGTGGTTTTGATTTGCCTTTCCTTAATGACCAATGATGATGAATGTTTTTTAAATGCTTTTTGGCCATTGGTATATATTCTTTGGAGAAGTGTCTTCCCAAGACCTTTGCCCATTTTAAAATTGTGGGGTTTTTTTCATTGTTGTTGTTCTGAGCTGTAAGAATTCTTTGTATACTCTGGATACTAAAGCCTTATCAGATATATGATTTCCAGATATTTTCTACCACTCTGTAGGTTGTCCTTTCACTTTCTTAATATCCTCTAATGCACAAAGTTTTTAATTTTTATGAAGTCCAATTTATCTTTTTTTTTTTTTGCTCATATGTTTGGTGTCAAATCCAAGAATCTACTGCCAAATAGAAGGTCAAGAAGATTTATTCCTGTTTTCTTCTAATAATTCTACAACTTAGGTCGTATATTTAAGTTGTTGATCCATTTTGAATTAGTTTTTGTATGTAGACTAAGGTAGGGGTTCAACTTCATTTTTTTGCATTAGGTTATCCATTTGTCCCATCATGTGTGTAACATACTGTTCTTTCCCCATTAAATGGTCTTGGCACATTTATCAAAATTCTATTGGCCATGGAAGTTTAGGTTTATTAATGGGGCTCTCAATCCTATTCTGTTTGCCTATATGTTTATGTTTATGCCAGTACCACACTCTTGATTACTGTACCTTTGTAATTAGTTTTGATATCAGGAAGCGGGAGTCCTACAACTTTGCTTTTCTTTTCCAGTATTGTTTTGGCTACTTCAGGCCCCTTTCAAGTCCATAAATATGGGGACTAGCTTTTCTATTTTAGTCAAAAAGGCCATCAGAATTTTGATAGGAATTGAAGTGAATATGTAGATCTCTTTGGGTAGTACTGACATCTTACCAATTGTAAGTCTTCCAATCCATGGACATAGCATATGTTTACATTTATTGAGCTCTTCTCAAATTATATAGTTTTATAGGTTTTTTTCTTTTCAATTTTATAGTTTTCAGTGTAGAAGTCTTTTCACATCTTTCATTAAATTTATTCTTAGGTATTTTATTCTTTTTGATTCTGTTGTAAATGGGATGGTTTTCTCAATTTCCTTTTCTGATGGTTCATTGGTGGCGTATGCAAATACAACTTTTTTTTTTTTTAAGTATAGTTGGTTTACAATGTTGTGTTAGTTTCTGGTATACAGCAAAGTGGTTCAGTTATAGATATATGTAAAATACAACTGATTTTTGTGTGTTAACCTTGTATTCTGTAGCTTTGCTGAACTTGTTTATTAGGCTTAGTAGTTTCTTTGTGGATTCACCTGGATTTTCTGTGTATAGAATGATGTCTGCAAACAGAGAGAGTTTTACTTCTTCCTTTCCAATTTAGATGCCTTTTATTTCTCTTTTGTACCTAATTGTTTCTGACTATGGCTTCCAGCACTATGTTGAATAGGACACTCTATTCACAAAATAAGAGTATCAAGATGAAAACAAAGAATTGAGAAAAGTAAATACTACCAAAAAAGACAAGTGCAACAATACTGAGAGCAGACTAATTAGAAGCACTGAATGGGTTTTAAAAGGGAAAAATTCATCAAGAAGAAATGTTATTAATTTCTACAGGTCTAAATAAAACAGCTTTGAAATATGTTAAGCAAAATTTGATTGAAATACATGAAGAAATGCTTCCTAACATGATCATAAATTTATTTATTATATCACTTACAGAAATGGAAATACTATGTTTTTAAAAATAATTAAGGCTTATTTCTTCTGCTGGGGTGAACACAATGGCATTTGTTCTATTAATAATATTTATAACTACATTTATATCACAGATTTAATTTTACATGTGTTAAACATATAATATAAATTAATAAATAAAAATACAGATTAATATAAAACAACAGAATAAAATAACTATATAGAAAAATATCAAATTTTATAACCGTTTGTGTTAACTTTGGCATATTATTAAAATAGATATACACACACTCACACATTAAATACTTGCTTTACGATACAGAGCTTGATCACATTCAAAACTGAACTTGATGAATTAAAATGGAAGAAATCACAAAATACATTGATTACAATGCTACAAAATAAAAAGCTAAATACTAGGATATTGTAAAAATGAATGTCCATCTAGCCATTTGTAAGCACTCTTTGAAACAGTAATTCTTGTCTAAAAGAGAAAATAAAAATGAAAATTATATGAATTCATAATTAATTGAAATTCATTTTTAATGAATTTCATAATTAAATGAAATTATGCCACTTAGAAATGAATTGACTTTCAGAACAGTAAAAAGGAAGATAAATAAACCAAATTATGATTAAATAAGCTTGAAAAATCAATACAATAAAAAGAAATTAGCTTGAGATTAGTAAATAGTAACAGAAATTAACCAAATATAAAATAAAAAAGACACACTGAAGAAATGATTAAAAGCATAAAGCTGCTTCTTTGATTTAAAAAATAGAAAAAAAAATTGGTAAGTATAGTCAGAAAGAGACATAGCCAAAAGCATGAAGGAGATTAAGTAATTATATCATTTAGTTCTAGAAGTGAATATGCCCCAAGTTTGTGTTCTGTCTACATAGAGCAGCATACCTCAGACTGTAGGTTTATATCTGTCAGTAGATGTTAAGTATTTTCTTTGCATTTGTTTCTTCTATGCCTAGTTTAAACTATATAAAGCATAGATGTTAATAGTATGTTAGGTATTATAACATGCAACTTTTTTTCTGATGTGTGTGTGTGTGTGTAGTATTTTCAGTGTGGGTTACAGACCATAAACATCTAGAAACAACACACATAAAGGGGAAAAGTAAAGTGTTTCACTTTCACTTGGGTGTGAACATTTTCCACCATAAAAAAAAAAGTGAGAAGAGTGGCATTGTTTTATATTTTTGCACATCTCTTTAATGTCCAGTTTAATAGAATATAGCTGGTATATTTTACGTGCTCCTGCACTTAACCTGTTGACATAAATAAAATCTGGCCTGACATAGAGTTAGACAATGGAGGAGTGTTTTAATAGCCTTTTCAGGTAATTGTCAACATTATCCTTTGACACTACACCAAAAATCAACAAGTGGTAATTTCTTAAAAGTTACTTATAATGTGGAATCTGGCTTTTATCTCTTAAAATCCATTTGTCTGTCTTATACTTTAATATACCCACAGATGATTTTGCAGCATTATGTACTAATTATTTGGAAAATATTGGTTCAATGAATTAGGCAGATCTTCCATCAACATATTTCATTATATGGTATTATAAAATCACATTCATTAAAATCATCCCCAATCTCATCACAAAGGAGTGAGTATTGGGAAACAGTCAAGTTCATGGTGGCAGATAACTTGTTTTTCAATATTCTAATTTTTTGCTTGAAAGTCAAATTAACAAAATTACTGTCAGTTTTCTTTACTGTTTTAAAAAATCACTTCATTTTTTTACAAATGTCTACCAAATATCCAAGTCTGAGTCACCTTATTCAAAATTTGTCAGCTAATCTTTCAAATAAAATTGGTGTCCATAAAAAGGTAGCTGGTTCAGCTCACAAATCAATCATTGAAGTGCACTTCCTTGAAACAACTTCATACTTCAGCATGAAGGACTTTATGTGTATTTCTCTTTTCATCACGTAAAGTTTTTAGAAGATGTGTACATATCAATTTTAGTATTGTGGTTGTGATATTATAGTATCATTTTGTAAGACATTACCATTGGAGTAAAGTGAGTAAAGAGTACATGGGATCTCCCTATATAATTTCCTGCAACTGTGTGTGAATCTACAGTTATCTCAAAATTAACAGTATAATTTTAAAATGTTGTACCCAAAGGTCAAGATTTAACAAAATTAATTTTTACTTTTTTATGAAGAACATTCTTAAGTGGAACTTGCATTTTTTTTTAACCACAGTAGGGGGTGGTAAAAAATACAATAATACTAGTAGTACAGTTTGGTGACACTGCCTTGATTCATGCTAGAAGCCCAGCAGTTTTATCCACGATTGTTTTTGCACCATCAATGCAAATTTCAGCACAACAGAAAAAAGCAAGTAATGTTTTAGTGTTATAATGAAATTTGTTTTGACCATGCAGATCACTTGAAAGGGCCCCCAAACATCCTCTGACCATACTTAGGGAACCACTGATCCATAATAATAAATTAGAATTAGAATTAGAATTAAATGAAACAATTACATTAAAATTTACTGCTACCCCTTTTAAAATGGAACATTTCAATGGTGACCATAACAGGCTTAACGGATTTGAAGCAATATTCATTGTTTCATACTGTTCATCATCTTTTCTTCAAAATTTTCTGCAGTATAGGCTACTACTTACCATAGGATTGGTAGGAT
The DNA here is from genome assembly GCF_028564815.1 of Eubalaena glacialis. Lineage (NCBI taxonomy): Eukaryota > Metazoa > Chordata > Mammalia > Artiodactyla > Balaenidae > Eubalaena > Eubalaena glacialis. The sequence goes on along the minus strand of NC_083733.1, from coordinate 54,599,110 downwards.
GGGCAGTGGTTGCTCTGTGGCACATTTTCTGTCTGTTTTAAACATCTAGAGCTGTCACCTCAGGTTATGAAATATGGGGCACTAGTGCATGGATAGTCCAGACACAGATTGAAAGACAAAACAAAAAAAACCCTCCAAGACTGAGGATTCACATATCTGAATACCACGTGGTGTTTGCCTCCTAATCAGTTTCCAAATTGGCACACAGATTTTAATGCTAGGCCCAGGCAGACAACCCAGGTTACCTGTCCTAATTCTGTCTCTTCTGAGAGGTTCAAAGCAGAAGGCCTGATGTGGGTTTAAGAATCAGTAGAGGTGGGCTTGGGCAGGGTCAAAGGATGGGACTTCTTTCTACCTGTTTATCAGAACATTTCCAGATCTTTCTGTTTGGTTGCTGCTCCATAGAAATGTTTCCCAGAGATTGTATCTCTTTGAATCTATTTAAATCTTCATATACCAGCAGTGCTCTATTTTTTCCTGTTGAGAGTTTTAAACAATTTAAGGCAAAATCTTTTATTTTTATGAAGCAATTACACTGAAAACTGAAATATTCCTTCCGAAAGCTAAACAACTGGTGAAAGGTACATGTTTAATTTTGGAATCTTTATTTTTGTGACATGATTTTATGGAAAAGAGTAATTAAGTTCTAAGACTTAAAGAGATTAAAAGTCAAAAGGTATTTTTCTGTTGAGAAAATGTAAGAGCATGAGGCCAGGATTTACCATGGGGAGGGCTAAGAAGGGCAGGCCATGCCAGCTGCTCCATTTAAGATAGTATTTCATAATTTTTCACCAGGTTCTGCTCACTCCACTCAGATTTTGAACAAAAATTATGACTCTTACACCTCATATTATTTGAGATAATGATTCCCTAACTCTAACTCCTTTGGATATCGAGACTTTGGGACCTATGTTTATTTTTTCCCTAAACTGAAAGCCAATGACCCAACCACTGAGTATTGTACTTCAAATCCTACATCACCACTTTCTAAATATTCATATACTTTGTTCTTTTATGTTTTCAAATCTATTCTAAATACCTGTACAGGGATAAAAAGATAAGTTATTATACAATTTCTATATTTTCCTGCCTGTTCTTAGAAAACTTATTTTCCAGATAAAATTCACAGTCATTTAGTCAAGTTTCATGAAAAGAAACTGGCCCTTGGGACACGACTCTAAATGAATTTGTGGGACACTGCCATTTTCAAAAAGAGTATTCTCAACCAAAAAAGTAGTATATTTTACAATGGTTGGAAAAATTTAAACCAAATAATTACTAATGGGATGCTGTATGGTAACTCAAAGAAGAATAGAAAGTAATTTTATTTTGTATTTCTGTATATGTGTACATACTTTCTTCATAACACTACATAGTACATTTCTAGTCTAAAAACACTAGTCAATAGAAACATTTTCAGTATGGATTCAACCTGAAAACCAGAGACAGCCCCAGGAAGCAAGCAAAGATACGATATTTCCAAAAATGGACACCTCTTCCCAAACTTAGAGCTAGGATGCCTACAATCTTTCTTACCTGTCAGCCTTTTGTACAATAAAACCTTCTACCCAAGCACTATCTCTGTCCCCATGAGTTGACCATTTTCCAAACTCTCCCTGAAGCTGACTCTGCTGGGTCATGCTCTGTGGAACCAAGATTAAATCAGCCATGGTTTCTGTCTCTTGTTCTCAGAAGGTAAGACAGACATCAAGAGACAGACTCTAGAACTGCTATTTTTGTAACATCCAGGTTACTGTGGAAGGAGTATTCAAGTATACTTGGGAAATGATATTGGAATAGTATCAATTCTCTAATTTCAACCTACTTAATAAGTACTCTCTCCATCAAGTTACCTGAGAGACCTTCCACAACCTACCATCCCCACTAGGGAAAGCCAGAGCCCCTGAAAATGGGCCAGCAATTCTCCTTCAGGTGATTGGAGATGTTGACCCTTACCATTAGTCTCGTGAACACCCCCATCACACATGAGATGTCTCTACTTTAGTGTCTGGCAATGGCTGACTTATTACTAAAGCTACAGCCCTGGGTGGGACTTCTGGTGTCTCATGCAGTGTGACTATTGGCTAAAGGTTTCACTACTTGTCCACACAAGGTTTCTATCCTGAGTGTGTCCTCTGATGTCTGATGAGGTTTGATTTCCGACTAAAGCCTCGCCCACACTTCCTACAAATATAAGGCTTCTCTCCTGAATGGATCCTCTGATGTCTAATAAGGTGTGACTGCCGGCTAAAGCCTTGCCCACACTCCCTGCATACATGAGGCTTCCCCCCCGAGTGTGCCCTCTGGTGTGTAATGAGAGTTAACTTATCACAAAAGCCTTGTCCACACTCCCTGCACACAAAGGGTATATTCCCTGAGTGTGCCCTCTTGTGCCTAAACAGGTTTGGCTTCTGGCTAAACTTTCTACCACACTCCCTGCATATGAAAGGCTTTTCCCCTGAATGTGTCCTCTGGTGTGAGATGAGGGTTGACTTATCATTAAAGCCTCGCCCACACTCTGTGCATACAAATGGCTTCTCCCCTGAGTGTGTCCTCTGGTGTGTGATGAGGGTTGATTTCCGGGTAAAGGCTCTCCCACACTCCCTGCATACAAATGGCTTCTCCCCTGTGTGTGACCTCTGGTGTTTGTTGAGGTTTGACTTCAGGCTAAAGCACTGCCCACATTCCAGGCACACATAAGGTTTAACCCCTGAGTGCGTCCTCTGGTGTATCTTGAGGTTTGATTTCCAGCTAAAGTGACGCCCACATTCTGTGCACACATAAGGTTTCTCTCCTGTGTGCGTCCTTAAGTGTCTAATGAGGTGTGACTTCTGGCTAAAGCCTTGCTCACACTCCCTGCAAACATAAGGCTTCTCTCCTGAATGTGTCCTCTTATGTCTGATGAGGTGTGAATGCTGGCGAAAGCCATGTCCACATTCCTTGCAAATGTAAGGCTTCTCCCCAGAGTGTGCCCTCTGGTGTGTGATGAGGTTTGACTTCAGGCTAAAGCTCTGCCCACATTCCTTGCACACATAAGGCTTGACCCCTGAGTGTGTCCTCTGATGTGTGAAGAGGTTTGATTTCCAAGTAAAGCCTCGTCCACACTCCTTGCACACATACGGTTTCTCCCCTGAGTGTGTCCTCTGGTGTGTGATGAGGTTTGACTTCCAGGTAAAGCCTCGTCCACATTCCCTGCACACATAAGGCTTTTCCCCAGAGTGTGTCCTCTGGTTTTTGATGAGGACTGACATACTGCTAAAGCTTTGTCCCCACTCAGTGTACATGTAAGGGGTCTCCCCTGTGTGTGTCTTCTGGAGGCTGAGCTGGTTTGACTCCTTGATAAAGCCTAGCCCAAACTCTCCATATTTGACTGCTCCAAATCCTGAGACTTCTAAACCATGTAATATTTTGTCTGTTTCCTCAAGGTTTGTCCTCTGGGCAGGGCTGGGCCCTATGTCCACCACTATGTTGTCTTCCTTGGACCTTACTGGCTGTTCTTCCAGGGTTCTGGACAATGCCTTTGAAGTGCTGCTTTTACTTACTCTCCCAAACAAAAGCTTGGAATGTTCTTCTCTCTCTTGAATTTCTGCTTTGTTGCTTGAGCAGGTTTGATCAAAGAGTTGCTCCTGCTGCTGTTTCTGATCTTCTGAATATTGTTTCCCTGAATGGAGATGATTTCCTGCACATAAACTTGAGAAAAACTGAGGGAGATGACTGAGCCACACATGTTGGCTGAGGGCTTGCTGACTAGAGAATGCCAGAGGACAGGAGGGACAAGGTTGAATTTCTAGCTTTGATCCTGCTGAATAAAGAATGTTTTTAGTCAAAGCAGTCATAGGTAGGGTTGCCTAGGCCATTTTGCTTTGCCCACTGGTCATTCATAATATGTTCACATCACAAGCTGTCTCCCATTCAGCCATACTTCCCAAGATCTATTTTTTATAATCCAGCCTGCAACCTGTTTTTTGTATGGCTACAATATAATATCTAAAATATCCAGTTTTCAAAGGAACAGGAAAGAGTGACACATACCTAGGGAAAAAATTGCAGCCAATAGAAACTGTTGCTGAGTGGGCCCAGATGCTGATATGGGGGGAAAAAAAAAGAGTTCAAAGCTGATACTATGAATATATTCAAAGAACTAAAGAAAACAATGTGTGAAAAATTAAAGGTAAGTATGATAACAACTTAAAATGGAGAATCTCAATAAAGAACAGAAACAATTAATAAGAAACAAAAGGAAATTATGAAATTAAAAAGTAAAATAACTAAAATTACACAGTTACTAGACAGATACCACAACATATTTGACTTTGTAACAGAACCAGTGAACCTGAAGATAAATCAATAGAAATTACCTAAAACAGAAGAACAGAGTTAAAGAAAGACTGAAGAAAAACAAAGAGCCCCAGAAACCTGTAAGACACCATCAGGTAAACCAAACCTATGTGTAATGGTAACTCAGGAAGGAGAAGACAGAGAGAAAAGAGCAGAAAAAAAATCTGAAGAAATTATGGCTTAAAAAGTTCCAAATTAAAAAAAAAAAAAAGAACTTCCAAATTTGATGAAAAACAATCTACAGATCCAAGAAGCTCAACAAACCCCAAAATAAACACAAAGAGATCCTAGCTAGACACATCATAGCCAAAATGTTGACTATCAGAAAAAAAAAGACAAAAAGGAAATCTTGAAAACAGCAAAGGAAAAATGACTCAACATGTACAAGGGGAAAAACAATATGACTAGTGCTAACTTCTCATTAGAGACAATGGAGACCAGAAGGCAGTGGAATAATGTATTTAAGGTGCTGAAATAAAAGATAAAAGACTTCTATCTATGAAGAATTCTATTCTCACAAAACTATGCTTCAAAAGTGAAATTGAGGGAATTCCCTGGAGGTCCAGTGATTAGGACTCCAAGCTCTCACTGCTGAGGGCCCAGGTTCAATCCCTGGTCAGGGAACTAAAATCCCACAATCCCACAAGCCACATGATTCAGCCAAAAAAAAAGAGAAATCGATATAAAGATATTCTCAAATTAACAAGTACTCAGAGTATCTGTTGATAGCAAACATGCCTTATAAGAAATACTCAGTAAGTCCTTCAGGTTGAAAAGAAATGACATGAGACACTAACTCAAATCCACAAGAAGAAATGAGGGCCACCAAGGGACGTCCCTGGCAGTGCAGTGGTTAAGACTCCGTGCTTCCACTGTGGGGGGCGCAGGATTGATCCCTGGTCAGGGAACTAAGATCCCGCAAGCCACGTGGCAGGATCAAAAAAAAGAAAAGAAAAGAAAGAAATGAAGGCCACTGAAACTGGTAAATATGTGGGTAAATATAAAAGATAACATATGTATATTTTCCTCTTAATTTCTCTAAAATACAAAAAACTATTATAAAAGGCAATAAATATAACACAATATTGTGGGCTTTACAATATATGTATAAATATTTTACTTGAACTAAGTTAGTATTAATTAGAGGTAGATTGTGATAAATTAAGGTGCATATTTTATTTCCTAGAGCAGCATTAAGAAATAACTCCAAAACAAATTTAAAATCAAGAGTGAAATTAAAATAGTACACTTAAATTAAAAAAAAAAAACAATATGCCATAAAAGGGGCTAGAGAAATAAAGACATGAGACATATTAAAAATAAATAGCAAAATGACAGATTTAAACCATATCAATAATTATATTAAATATGAACAAACTGAACACTCCAAACAAAAGGCAGAGATTATCCCACTAGATTAAAAAAGCAATATCAAACGATGTGCTATTTACAAGGGACACATTCTGGATCCAAAAACACAAGTAGGTTAAAAGTTAAAAGGATGAAAAAAGATATACCATGCAAACAGTAATCACAAGGGAATTGGAATGGCTACTATATTAATAGTAGACAAAATAGATTTCAAGACAAGGATTATTGCTAGACAAAAAGAGGGGTATTTCATAAAGACAAAAGGGCAATAAATCAGAAAAATAAAACAATTATAAAGGTATCCACAACTAAAAACAGAGCCCCAAAATGCATGAAACAAAAACTTACAGAACTAAAAGAAGAATTAGATAATTCAACAATAATTGGAAATTTCACTATTCTATTCTCAATAATAGAAACAACTAGATAGAAAATCTCCAGGGATACAGAAAACTTAAAAAACCAACTTGACCAAACTGATAAGTATGGAACATTCCATCCAATGACTGCAGAATGCATATTCTTTTTAAGTGCACATAGACCATTCTTCAGAACAGATCATATGCTAGGCCAAAAAACAAATATCAATAAACTTAAAAACATTAAAGTTATATAAAGCATGTTTTTCTACCACAAAGGAATGAAATTAGAAATCAACAAATGAAAGAAAGATGGAAAATCCACAAATATATAGAAATTAAACAAGATACCTCTAAGTAACTCAGGGACAGAGAAGAAATCAGAAGAGAAATTGAAACATATTTTGAACAGAATGAAAACAAAACCCAGCATAATAAAATTTATGGGATGTAGCTAAAGAAGTGATTAGAGAGAGATTTATAGCTTTAAATGCCTGCATTAAGGAAGAAGAATGGTTTCAAATCAACTGTCTAAGTTTCTATCTTAAGAACTTACAAAAAGAGCAAATTAATAAATAAGCAGAAGGAAAGAAATAATACACATTTATAAAAAATTAATCAAATAGAAAACCAGAATGAGTAGAGAAAATCAATGAAATTAAAAGTTGATTTTTGAAGAGATCAACAAAATTGAACAATCTTTAGCTAGAATGAACAAGAAAAAATAGAGAAGACAGAAATTACCAAATCAAGAAAGAAAGAGGGAACATCATTACTGACCTCACAGAAATTAGAAGGATTAAAAGGGAGTAGTATAAACAACTTTATGCCAACAACTGGACAACAAAGGCAAAACAGAAAAATTCTAGAAAAACACAAACTATCAAAACTAACTCAATAAAAACTAGAGTATCTGAATAGACCTGTAACAAGTAACAAGATTGAATTAGTAATTAAAAGTCTTCACACAAAGACAAGCCCTTGTTCAAGTGTCTTCACTGGGGGATTCTAACCAATATTAAAAGAAGAAATGATACAAATTCTTCACAAGTTCTTACAAAAAATAGAGGAGAGAAAATTTCACCACTCATTACATGTAGTCATTATCCTGATACCAGAGCAGACAAAGATATCAAAAAGAAAGTAAAATACAGATAAATACTCTTCATGAACAGAGGTGAAAAAAATCCTTAACAAAATATTAGCAAACTAAATCCAGCAGCAAGTCAAAAAGAATTATACATTATAATAAAGTAGGATTTATTCCAGGAATGCAAAGCTCATTTAACATCTGAAAATCAATTAATGAAATACACCATACTAACAAAATAAAGACAAAAACTACATGAACATCTCAACAGATGCAGAAATATCTAACAAAATCCAATACCCATTCTTAGTAAAAATACTCCACAAACTAGGAATTGAATGGAACTTCCTCAACCTGATAAAGGGCATCTATATAAAACCTACAGCTAACATCATATTTAATGATAAAAGACTGAATATTTTCCTCTAAGTTCAGAAACCAGACAAGAATGTCTGTTATCAACAACTCCATTCTACACTGCACTGGAAGTTCTAGCCAAAAGGCTAAAGGAGGGGAGTAGCAGAACAAGGAAGAGGAGAAGTTAAAGACATCTAAATTGGAAAGGAAGAAGTAAACCTCTCTTTTGTTCACAGATTATATGATCCAGGACGTACAAAATTCCAAGGAATCCTCAATAAAGAGACAATAAGTAATCATTGTATTTAGTAAGGTAATATGATAAAAGCTCAAAACACAAAAATCAATTGTATTTCTACATACTAGCAATGAACATTCCACAAATGAAATTAAGAAAACAATACCATTCACAATAACATAGATAATAATAAAATATTGAGGAATAAATTTGACACAAGACATGTAAGGCGAACATTTTAAAACATTGCTGAGAGAAATTAAAGTCCTAAATAGACAACCATAGATTAGAAGATTCAATATTATTAAAACGGTGATTCTCCCTAAATTGATTGATAGATTCAATGCAAACCCTATCAAAACGAGAGTAAGCTTGTTTTGTTTTGTAGAAATTGACAATCTGACCCCAAAATTTATGTGTCAATTCAAAAAACATAGAATAGCCAAAATAATTTTGAAAAAGTTAGAGTATTTACACTCCTCAACCTCAAAACTTTATAAGACCCCAGTAATGAAGATAGTGTGCTGTTGTCATATGAAGAAACATAGAGATCAATGGAACAAAATTAGGAGTCCAGAAATGAATCATTTACAGTCAACTGATTTTCGACAAACGAGCCACGGCAATTAAATGAGGGAAAGCATACTATTTTTTTTTTTCTTAACACCCTCATTGGAGCACAATTGCCCCACAATGGTGTGTTAGTTTCTGCTCTATAACAAAGTGAATCAGCCACACATATACACACATCCCCACATCTCCTCCCTCTTGCATCTCCCTCCTTCCCTCCCTATCCCACCCCTCCAGGTGGTCACAAAGCACCGAGCTGATCTCCCTGTGCTATGTGGCCGTTTCCCACTAGCTATCTATTTTACATTTGGTAGTGTATATATGTCCATGCCACTCTCTCACTTCATCCCAGCTTACCCTTCCCCCTCCCTGTGTCTTCAAGTCCATTCTCTACGTCAAGCATACTATTTTTAACAAATACTGCCAGGACAATTGAATATTCATATGCAAGAAAATGAATTTAGACTTTCACCTCACATGACACATAAAAATTAACTAAAAATGGATCATAGCCCTAAGTGTAAAAGCTAAAAGTATAAAACTTCTAGAAGAAACCAAAGAAGAAAATCAATGTGGCCTCGAGTTAAGCAAACTTCTTAGTTACACCACAAAAAGCACAATCCATTAGAAAATTGTTAAATTGAACATCATCGAAATTTAAAGCCTTTATGCTTGAAAAGACACCATTAAGAGAATGAAAAGACAATCCACAGACTTGTCTTTTTTCTGAAACTTCATTTCATAGTTGAAAATAATAGAAAATCCTGTATCTGATATAGCACTTGTGTCTAGAATATATGAAAAATTCTTACAACTCAAAAAGAAGACAAACAATCCAACTTAAAAATGGGCAAAAGAACTGAGTAGCTATTTCACCAAAGAAGATATGCAAATGGTTAATAAGCACATGAAAAGATTAACATTATCAGTCATTAGAGAAATGCAAATTAAACCACAATGCAATACCACTACATACCCACTAGAATGTCTGTAATCAAAATTAGAGACAATTCCAAGTGCTGGCAAGGATGTAGAGAAACTGACACTCTAAAACACTGCTACTAGAAAATGCAAAAATAGAAAATATAAACATAATAGAAATGTAAAACATAAATGCTAATAGAAATGTACAGCCACTTGGGAAAATAATTATGCAGTTTCTTAAAAGGTTAAACATAAACATACCATACAATCCAGAAATTCTACTGCTAGTTATCTACCCAAGAGAAATGAAAACGTATGTCCACATCAAGACTGGTACATGACTATTCCTAGCAGCACTATTCACAATAACCAAAAAGTGGACAATCCAATTCACATCAACCTGTGAATAGCTAGACAAAATGTGGTATATCAATACAATGGAATATTATATGGCAATAAAAAGGAATGAATTACCAGTACATGCTGCAACATGGATGAACCTCAAAAACATTATGTATTGAAGCCAGATACAAAGACAAATATATATTTTATGAGACCATTTACATAAAATGTCCAGAAACAGCAAATCTATAGAGACAGCATACCATTGGTTTCCTGGAGCTCAAATGGGAGGAGAAATAGATGCAAATGGGCACAAGGTAACTTTTTAGAGTGATGGAATGTTCTAAAGTTGTGTGGATGTGATAATCATACAACTCTAAAAGTTTACTCTAAATAATTGAACTGTACACTTACAATAAGTGGATTATGGTCTATAAGTTATAACTCAATGAAGCTGTTAAAAAAGGAGCTGTGGAACTGTATACTTCTAAAGAGAGGTTATTGAAATGGTCTATATTAAGAGAGACTAAATAGATATGCCATGTAAATTCACTACTGGGTCATGTTCTGGAGAGGAAAAAATATTACTGTGTCTACTGACAATTATGAGAGGTAGATGATAGGTATTAGATAAAATTATTGTGTTGAAGTTAAGTTTACTGAAGTTGATAGCTGTACTGTGGTTATATGAGAATATCACCATTCTTAGAAAATCTTTTAACATACATCCACATATGAACCTACATATACACACACACACAAATATATATACATAAACATATACATAAATACATACACATACGTATGGTGGAGGGAGAAGGGAGAGCATGCACACAAGAGACACACAAGCCAATGATAAAGCAAACTGGGTGAAATATTAGTAGGTGATTTTATGATGCCATTTTATAAAAATATATATGCCATATATATTTATACATATATGTGTATGTGTAGAGGACATAAGAATGTTCTTTGTACTATTTTTATTTTTGCAAATTTTCTGTAATTTTGAAGTAATTTCCAAATATCAAGTCAAAAATAAATAGGATGAAGTCCACTTCTGAAAATGGCAGCAGACTGAACTGGTCACAAGTATCCCCCGCAGAAAATAATGCCAAGTGAGAGGAAGGGAGGCTTCCTGGTGGAGGGAAGCGACAAGGAAACCAGGAAAGTCCCTCCCTTAACTGAAGATGATATTCTGGAAAAGAGGTCATGCCAGGCAGCCTTACCAGGGACCTAGGGGCCTAGAAAAGAGCTTCCTCCCAGTACCTGAGAGATGCCTCATCCTTCCCTACCTGCCATGCTGCAGACGGTTCCAACTACTCTGTGTCACACTCACCTGGACAGAGACCCGGCGGACGTTGTCTCTCCTCTATCCAGGGCTCTTCCCCTCGCTCCAGCTGAGAAATGAGTTTTGGTTTGGAAAATGGAATTTCCGCTCATAAGGAAAGAAAAAAAGGAGACTCTTGGTTATGAGCTCAAGGGGCCATTCCAGAACTCAGAGACAACGTGGAGAGGGAAACCCAGAGGGTGATACAGAGGACCTATGAATAGTGAACTCTCTGCAGTAGAAGGGCTGAGTAGGAAAAGGTGACTCCAATCAGAAAAACAGCATATTAACACGGTGAATGAAAATCTCCTGGGTTTGGGGCAAGATAAAGTAAGAAAAAAAAACGCAGAGTGGCATACACAATATGAATAAATCTACCTGCTTTCAACTCTACTGAATCCAGATCCACCTGAGGAAAAAGGTAAATTTTTGTTTTGAAGCCCAACCCTAAGACAAAGCTGCTTCGTGAGTAGCCTTTCTTCGTGACATACAGAAAATACTCTGTGAGCCAGACTTTAAGTGCTACAGGAAGCCCTTCTTACCTAGTGAGACCAAGTGGTTATAAGTCTCCAGCATCACCTCCCTGTGCAAGGTCCTCTGAGCAGGGGTCAACAACCTCCATTCCTCCTGGGTGAAGTCCACAGCCACATCCCCGAACGCCACGAATGCCTTTTAACACAAAACACACCTCTGCTCATCCAGGAGTCTGCCTTGTCCACACCTCAGGATGAGAGATCAAAAGGCATCCCTGAGGAGGTAGAGAAGATTTCTAGACCTGACTATGGATGATGAATAAAGGGTAACACAATATACCACTCTAAAATATGCCACTTTGGCATAAGGATTATTTTGAGCTGAAGGCAATTAATAAGCAGACACAAGAAAAGCTCTCTGCCCTCTCCCATTTGCCTAAAAGCAGAATATAAATTTGCAAAGGTGTCCCCCTTCCCCTCTCTACCAGGAGGACAGAAATTAATCACCAGATACAACTCTAGACCCTTATCAGCCCAGGGATCGGCACCAGAGAAATCTACATAGCAAACCTTTACTAACTAGCCCTTATCTTCTATTAGTTCCCCCATATATTATTAACCTTCCCACAATTTGCTGCCTAGAAACTCAAAGTCCTTTTCCTTTGTCTTGTCACTTCTCTAAAGTTATTGCTATTTTGTTAAGATGCCATATAAGCTCAAGTTCTAACCACCCCTTTTGAGTTACCCATCACCGAGTACTCCCATGTGTATGCATCATGCACATGTTAATACATTTCCAATTGTTTTTCTCTTGTAAATATGTCTTTTGTCTAATTTACAGCCAATGAAAAAAAGAATTTTCTCCTCCCATACATGACCTTCGTGCCAATAGTTCAAAGACCATTACTCTCCCATCTCTATCCAGCCAGCATCATTGTGCACCTATCACTGTCAACATGCTAGGCTCACTGCCATGGGGGATAAAAGCAAAAGTTCTTCCACATTGGGAGCTTTAAATCTAAGCAGGAAGAGGAGGAAGACATCATACACATTACATTAAAAGAATAATCCTCTTGCTGAGTTTGAAGAATTTCAGAGACTACTTGGTCTAAGCATTTATGTTCTACATGAAGCAGCTCAGCCTCTGGGGCAGGGGATGAATAACCCACCACTATGTGTACTTCAGGCAGGGCTCACTCCTTCCCCTCCCTCACACTGCCACTTGAGCTGCTCAGGCCTGAGGAATGAAGTGGATGGTGGTGAAGAGCCTGGATTCAAAACACTCTGCCTGGATTTGGAACCTACCTGTCCCCAACTAGTGTACCCTTAGGCAAATTAGTTAACCTCTCAGCACCTCAGTTTCTTCTTCTCTGAACTGAGAATAACAGTGCTTATCTCCCAGGTTGTGCTGAGGATCAGATGAGTTGATAAATGTAAGGACTCAGACAACTGACTGCTCCACACAGTATGTGTGGTGAGGTTTTTTTGTTTTGTTTTTTTGGTTTTTGTTTTGTTTTTGTCCGTGCCGCGCAGCTTGCAGGATCTTAATTCCCCAACCAGGGACTGAACCCACACCCTCGGCAGTGAAAATGCCGAGTCCTAACGACTGGACCACCAGGGAATTCTCTGTGTGGTGTTTTAAATTACGGATTCCTGGGTCCCACCACAAATCAATAAAATCAGACTCCTCAGGGATAAGGCTTTTATACTTTTAAGGGCTCCATGTATACTCATGGTTGCAAATCACTGGGTCAGAGGAATCTGGAGAGGGAGAGGTCACTGTAGGATACAGAGATCAGAAATGGTTTCATGAGAGGGCAGTATGATCTTGGTCTTAAAGGCTAGGCAGGATTCAAAGGATGAAGGAGCGAGGAAGGCTAGGTACTCCAGACAAGGCATGTGAGATGGGAGGGAATAAAGAATGAAAAGTGGCTAGTTGGGAAAGAGAGCAGGCAGGTTGTAGCAGCCTACAGAGAGTCTGAAAGGTCAAAGGAATATAAAACTCTGTCCTCTACTGTGCATTTAAGGCAATATTTGAATACTACCCTTGAACTGATGGTAGAGGACTACACATGTGAATAGACAGGTGGTAAAGCACATGTTGCAAAATACTCATTATTGAATCTAGGTGGTGGGTATGTGAATGTCAATGTACAAGTCTTTGTATTTTTTTCTTTATGTTTGAAGCTGTTCATAATTAAATGTTAGAGAGAAAAAGACTATTCACTCATTCAAGTTCCTGCCCAGTCCCTGTAGTGATCTGATCTAACAGATCCTCCTCAGAAAAAACACACACACACATACCTTGAAAATCTCTGACAAAGGAGCTATGTTACAGACCAACCTACATTATTTCAACAAGTTTAATACAACTGGTATTCCTGCAGCTCTAGAAAGAGTCATGGTTTCTTTGTCTGAGACCCATGCATGTAGGGAGGGTACGGTAAACACTAACTGGATGATCCATTTCAAACCTCTCCCACTGAGTAGCAACACAGCTAGCAGTCTGGGGAACTAATTTAGAATAAAGAAAAAATACCTAATGAATTTTCACATCTGACTAAACAGATCTCCTGAAAGCCTGTTAAAAGCTTCAGTTGAATGCTTCTAGCTAGCTTCTATACATGATAATGTATAGAAAGAGAAGAGTTAAAGAAGCAACTAAGCAGTTCGCAAGCATAATTTAGAGGAAATATAGACAAGCCAGGACTTGCTGGGTTGGAAAATAAAACTGTTTTACATCTCCAGTCTCTCCAGCCAGCAAGAGTCTCAAAATAAGAAATGGCCTCAGGGTAAAGATCAAGAGTTTGGCTAAAAGACCCAAACGTTATGACCTCTGAAATTGTTAAGGTGATGCCTAGTAGACAAAAGGGCTTCTGAGATTCTTACAGGTATTGTCCCACAGCACTGACACCCTGCCCAAATATAAGAGGCCTATCTGGAAAGGAAATGTGATTGTAGCTTTTTGTTTAATAGAGTAATATAATCTGCTACATGGGAAACCCAAAGAGTTTTTAAAGAAGTCATATCAGGGCTTTCCTGGTGGCACAGTGGTTAAGACTCTGCCTGCCAATGCAGGGGACATGGGTTCGAGCCCTGGTCCGGGAAGATCCCACATGCCATGGAGCAACTAAGCCTGTAAGCCACAACTACTGAGCGTGCACTCTAGAGCCCATGAGCCACAACTACTGAGCCTGTGCCCCACAACTACCAAAGACCACGTGCCTAGAGCCCATGCTCTGCAACAAGAGAAGACACTGCAATGAGAAGCCCGCGCACTGCAACAAAGAGTAGCCTCTGCTCGCCGCAACTAGGGAAAGTCCACGCACAGCAACGAAGACCCAACGCAGCCAAAAATATATAAATAAAATAAAATAAATTTAAAAAAAAATATATATATATACTCTAAAGAAGTCGTATCAGTTTGACTAAAAGGGCTGGAGACAGTTCAAAATGAAGAGGCCTCCTATGTGCCTCCACCTCCTCCCCTTTTTGAATGGGAGTGTATATTGCAGTTTTCCTGTCCATGTCTCACCACTGTGTGCTAGGTGGGTAGTTGGGGGTAGAGGGAAACAAATAAATTGTCTTTTTAGTATACATCTCTGACTCAAAAGGAGTTTCACTGAAGAAGCCTTAGCCACATCCAGACTGATATGCATATGATACTGGACTTTGAGGATGAAACTTCTGGGTATCCTGGGAGGGGAGTGAGTTTATCTTGCACAAGGGAAGGACGTGGATCACTGGGACCAGAGGGTAGTTACAGTAATGAACCCCACTGTATAACATCTCCCTATATCTACACCCTTGTGTTAGTCCCTTCCACAACTCTGCACTTGGCTATGTGCCTTGCTTTGATCAAAGGGACATCAGCAAACGTAACACGAGCTGAGGCTTAAAACGTGCTTGTCCATTGGGGTTGTCCTCTCTCTTGCTGTGTAGGGAAACCCAAGACCATCGTTTGATCAAGCCTAAGCAGAGTCTCTAGAACAAACCCAAGCCTACATGGAAAAGAACCAAGAAAAACCAACACACCGGAGACAACCAGCTTGGTAACTGTCATGCATGGATAGTCACCCAGCCCCAGTCAAACCACCAGCTGACTGCAGCAACAAGAGCACAAGTGAAACCTGCAAAACATCCATCTGTGCCCAGCTCAAAATGCTGACCTATCAAATTGTGTGCTAATAAATTATTTTGTTTTTCTTTTTAAATATTTATTTATTTATTTGGCTGCACGGGTCTTAGTCGCAGCACTCGGGATCTTTGTTGCCGCGTGTGAGATCTTCGTTGCAGCATGCGGGATCTTTTAGTTGCGATATGCGGGACCTTTTGTTGCAGCATGCGGGATCTAGTTCCCTGACCAGGGATGGAACCCAGGCCCCCTGCATTGGGAGCACGGAGTCTTAACCACTGGACCACCAGGGAAGTCCCTAAATTATTTTGTTGTTGTTTGTTTTTTTAAAAATAAATTTATTTATTTATTTATTTTTATTTTTGGCTGTGTTGGGTCTTCGTTTCTGTGCGAGGGCTTTCTCCAGTTGCCGCGAGCGGGGGCCACTCTTCATCGCGCTGCGCGGGCCTCTCACTGTCGCGGCCTCTCCCGTTGCGGAGCACAGGCTCCAGACGCGCAGGCTCAGTAGTTGTGGCTCACGGGCCTAGCCGCTCCGCGGCATGTGGGATCTTCCCGGACCGGGGCACGAACCCGTGTCCCCTGCATTGGCAGGCGGATTCTTAACCACTGCGCCACCAGGGAAGCCCTATTTTGTTTTAAGTCAGTAAGTTTTGGGTAGTTTGTTATGAAGCAAAGGCTAACCTATACATTGATAAAGGAGTCACGTTATATGAAAAATACTTTGCAAGTAATATTAACCTTGAGATCAAGGTTAATTGATTGCCAAGATGCTCATGCTGTCACAAACTCCTAAGAGAGATTCAGACAGCAACAGATTCAGTCCTCCCATTTCTCACTGCCTCCCAGGCATGAAGTCATTAGGTGATAGAGGATAGATTTATTTGAATGACTTGAATAGTTATTTTTCTCCCTTTTTCCAGCCAAGTGCCTAAAAAGTGAATTTAATCTAAATTAAAGGTGTATATGAGATTACTCCACTGTGCTGGCAATAAACACATTTTCAGAATGAATAATCAGAACATGATGTCATAAACAGAACACATTTGAAGTGAAGACTGCCCTGAATATCTAAGACACTGTTGTTGAGACACTGAAGGAAGACTTCTAAACAGAAAAGTGATGTTACTGTAATGTTTGGGGGACGTGAGGATTACAGATGCAATGGGTAGCAAAGGAACATATCAACATGGGGAAACAAATCAGGACGTTATTGTGAACATTCACATTAGAGAAGAAGAAGATCTGCACTGGCAGGTCTACCTTGGGAATGTAACACTGCACAGTGTAACAAAAACAAAAAAAAACTGCACAGTGTAAAGTGAAACATGGTGATGGAACAAGGGAATCTCAAAAAAGGAAGAAATAATTGATAGGATCACATGTTTTAGAACAAGCAGGGTTCCAAAGCTCCAACTGGTGTGAGTGCTCACTGCTTCAAAATATTCATTTCTACTCACCTTGTCATATTTTAGTTTTGAGAATAAATACAAATCTATAAAAGAATTTCATGCACAAAGTTGATCACAGAAGCATTATTTGCAACAGTTAAATATTGGGAACAAGTTAAATGTTCCCCTAAATTGAGAACTAGTGGATTGGATCATTCACTCAAAGCACTATTATAGAAATCGTTTTCAGTTGGATAAATGTTGGTTGTTCCTTCATCTATTAAAAAATGGGTCTGAGTAGATAAAGTGTCACTAGCTTTAATACAATACGATCGATCTTATCATTAAGGTCTATCAAAATGTATGTATGTAGGGGTGTGTGTGTGTGTGTATGTATATAAAATTAACCAAATCCCAATGATAAAGAAATCTAAAAATAAAATGCAAGACTCATAAGTGTGCAGGCTGTGCTTTACACATCGTTGAATGCAGTCTATCAAGAGTTCTGCAAACAGTAAACATTCAGCAAATTTGTTCAATGGAATCAAGGAGAAAATACTAAGAATTAGTAACATCATGTGCCTGCCAGCCCAACTCATTTGTTACAAATTCTACTTTACCCTCTCAGGCAGTGATAGCTAATATCCTACTGTATATTTGCTTAAATTGTTTTGTGTAATTCAGATGTCATGCATATTAGAGTACCTGGAAATCCTCCTCAAACCCCCTGAAATATGTGGTTAATTACATGCCCCAAATAACATATCAAAACAAACAGAAACTCCCTTGTTACTTATTAGTTCCTTCAAATTAATTTCTTTAAGGTGTGGTTCCTCCATGCACCAAACATATCATGTGTGCCAGGTACTCCTCTAGGCACAGAGGTTTCATCTTAAACAACTTATCAGTTCAAATGCTTGTGCACTTTGATCAAGTTTTCATAATGCTTTTTTTTCTTTTTTCTTTTTTAAAGTATTAAGGGCAGGAAAAGTCAGCTCACACAAATTTCTGGCTTTTCCCAGAAAATCAGAATGCTTCCCTAGTAACATTATGAGTGGTGAAGAAAGTACACACAAAAGATTCAATGTTACCTTAGGAAATGCCCCAGATTTCCTATGCATTCTTGGTACTAACACTTTTCAGATGAATATAATATTTTACAAATGAGAAATGCAGAACTCTCAAAGTTGTTCTGATAATGCCTAGGAAATTGTAAATCTCTAACATGGAGACCAGGATTAAGAATAAATCAAGAAGGCTTCCCTGGTGGTGCAGTGGTTAAGAATCCGCCTGCCAATGAAGGGGACACGGGTTTGATCCCTGGTCCGGGAGGATCCCACATGTCGCGGAGCAACTAAGCCCATGCACCACAACTACTGAGCCTGCACTCTAAAGCCCATGCTCCGCAACAAGAGAAGCCACCACAATGAGGGGCCCGCACACCACGGCGAGGAGCAGCCCCCACTTGCCGCAACTAGAGAGGGCCCATGCACAGCAATGAGGACCCAACTCAGCCAAAAATAAATAATTAAAATAAATAAATGTATTAAAAAAATAAGAAATCAAGACAATGAAGGCAGATCTGAAATAACCAAGTTAGTGCATATCAAAAATGATAGTAAACAAGCCTGGCAACTGTGTTGGTGCTCAATAAATATCAGTCACATTCAATTAAGTCAAACTCATCATAGTCACCATTTTCAGGGGTTAGAAAGTTTTCCCCTTAAGTTCCTATATAACTCTGATTTCCTATGTCAAATCCCTTCTCAACATCCTTCAAAATCCATCTTACTCAAAGACAAAGTCTACACTCCTCAGCCTGGCACTCGACCTGGCCACCCAGACTCAGAGGTGGAAAACGAAAATCCTTCAGGGGCCAGGCAGGTAATAAAAATGAGAGAGACAGGCAAAACGTTAGATTTCAATGGTTTCAACCTCAGTACGGAGGATACTGTGGAAACTACAGCAAATAGACTGCAGGACCTGTCCAAATGATGCAGACACTGTTCAGCTCAAATTCCCTGACACCAAAGCAGAGTGCAGTTTATTTTCTGAGAGGCAAGCAATCCAGAATTTTTGGTGAAATCTCCCCATTGCCAGATGCTGAAAATGCTCTCAAATGTAAAATTCAGGTCAGACCATATCATGTACTGGTGAAGATATTCTGTATCTTCACCAGTACATTATTTAAAAATCAACCTAAAATACGATCTTCCCACACTGTGTTAAGGGCAGTGTGCCCAGTGGCCCAGCCTCAGACTAACCATTCTTCCTGCCCTCCCACTGGTATGTCTTCACCAACTCTCCAATTTACCAGTCGCAGGGGTAGTTCAAACAGCCCTACTTCTCCTGGAAGTCCTCCCCAGCCACTTCAGGCCACAGTCTACTCTGCTGTCCCTGCCTTTCATCCTTATCACTGGACAATTAAGCCTGGATGTTCCTGTATTTTTATTTAAATTGCTCCATGTGTGTTGTTCACAATTAACTACTTCGAGGATGACTTAAGTATGGATGGAGCAGAAAGAAATGTTGAGGGAAACTCCATGTAAGCCACTCCTCCAGGACCAGGAAAGAGCTTTGCCCAATACCAACAAGGCAGCCTCCAGAGCAAGAAAAGGGAATGGATTCATCCTCTTGACAGCCAAGATGGAATTTTACGGAAATTCTCACCTCTTTTTTGGCTTTCAGGAGCCCCGTGGCCATTTTCCTGATCTCCTGAGTGCTCTCCCTGAAGAAGGGCAAAGTCTCAGAAGGCAGATCTGAGAATGTGAAGAGATATAAGAGCATGCCTAGTTGGAAAACCCCTCCCAAGTGCAGGCGGGGTGTGCTCCAGAGCCCCACTACTGGGGATTGGGAGTGTCACAGAATTCACCACCACAAGCCAATTCCCATCTAGACCCCTGGAGAAAGGGCCCAGGGTGACCGAGCACCCTCAAGCTCAGCCCCAAGCTCTGGCCAGAGAGTGAAGGCCATATCCCCCAGCAGCGGAGTAAGGGTTTGTCCCTAAGGCAGACTGTGTCGTCGTGAGTAAAACCGGGACAAGCATGGGGACGTGCTGAGTGGACGAGGCAGTGACTATTGGGCACTCACGGAACGCGGGGTGCACGTTACCGATCCTGAGGCTGAAGCTCGGGAACCAAGAGCAGAGGTGTGAGAAGGACCCGAATACTGTTATCTACCCCGTTGCCAACCGGCCTAATGGGCTGACTCCACCGGCCGGAAGTGTTCCTGTTACGCCAACTCCTTACGCTAAGGGGCGAGCGGAAGGGAGGGCGGAAGTGGCCGCACAGGCCTCTGGAGACTGTAGTCTTGGGATGGAGAGGAGAGGTGCGTGGGCTTCTCCATCGCAGGGTGACTCTCACATCCACCTCTTATACAGCCAAATTTAGGAGCCCGTTGTTAAGGTGCCCAGACCGCAAGGTTCACCAGTTTCTCCGCCGAGGGCCAATGAGATCTGCAGGCCACGAGAGCGTCGCAGACACCCCCGAGAAGTCTAGGAAATGTGGTCCTGGAGCCTGGTGTTGCGGCGGCGGGTGACCAGACTGTGCGCACTGACCTTCAGCGGCGCGGGGGAGCTAAGCTTCCCCACCAGTCTCCACTGGTGTCCCCTTCCCGGAGCTGAAACCAGGGTCGGCACGGGCTGGACCAGAGGCGGGCCGATGTGGGCGCGGCTCAGAGTAAAGCACTTGGAGGGTGGGGAAGCGGGGTGATGCTGTGTTGGGACTCCCAGATAGGAGAGACACCGGCTTTACGTCCCCGAGGTTGGGAGGGGGCGCCAGTATAGACAGGGAACACCAAGGCTGTTTTCGGAGAGAGCGGGATTGGCTTGGGCCAACTTGGAATGGCGGTGGGAGTGGCTTTCGTCCTGTGTGCCCGGGATTTAGAGGAGTGGAGAGGCTGGACTTGGGTAAAGAGGAAAAGGTTCCCTGGTGGTAGTAGTATAATGAAGCCCCGCGGCTCGAGCCAGCAAACCCTGGTACAAGTATCGCTTGGAAGAAACTTTACGAGCTGGTGGTGGTGGTGGTGGTGGTGGTGGTGATGGTGAGGGAGAGAGGGGTAAAGAGGAGGCATAATTTGACAGTTTTGTTCATCATGGATTGGGGGGAGGGGAGATTTTGTTCATCATTTTTGTTTTTAAGATAATACATTAAAATATTTATGTTGATTACTGAGTGTTTTTGGTGCTTCCTTAAATTCTGTACCCAAAATCCACATTAAGGAAAAGCATAGATAGATCTGATGCTACATGAACCTCATTGGCACCTACTGGCCTGTAGCTTTGATAAGAGGTGAGGGCTTGGCTTCTGGGCATTAAGTAGCCAGAAAGAGTCCTTTAGGAGCTTACCCTGAATTGTTGAATTGTGAGTGATCTTTTCTTTCCTGACTTCCTTAAAATCCACAATTTCCTGATAACTACTCCACTCAAAGCACCACCCTCAAGGCACCTCCAAGGCCCATCATGGTGCAAATATTCAAAGAATACTCTTAAATCTTAACACTCTACTCCAGAATCTTCCCCAATATCCCTTTGCCTGGAGAAGTAAAAAAAAAAAAAAAAAAAAAAAAAAAAGGTTTGCATGTTAGCATCAGCCTCCCCGACTGCACAGGGGTTCAGGAAGGGAGGATGAGCCCAGCACCCTATTCCAATCCTTGACAGACCTCACCAAGGATTTCATATCCCTGAATGTGGAATGTTTCTAAAAGAACTCAGTGGGCACCAAAGTCAGGCATGGGGCTGAGAGGAGCACAAATGAAATGGAGGGACTGAAAAGTGTCAGAGAAGGGATGGGGTGGGGGGAGCCGAGGAGGTGGGGTCCTGAGATAATCCAGATCCTTATGTGTAGACATGTGTACACAGTCTGTGAAGAGAGATCCAGGCTGACAGGTTACCTATAATAAATCAAACATAACAGCAGGTTGGGTGATGATGGGGCTCTGGGAACTTTCTCCCCTTTCTCCCTTCCAGGGAGGGGAAAGGGACTGGAGATTGAATCAATCACCAAAGACCAATGATTTAATCGATCACACCTATGTAATGAAGCCTCCATAAAACCCCAAAAGGATGGGGTTTGGAGAGCTTCCAGGTTGGTAGAGATTCAGGGAGAGTGGCGTGTTCAGAGAGCATGAGAGCTCTGAACCCCTCCCCCATACCTTGCCCTATGCATCTCTTCCATCTGGCTGTTCCTGAGTTATAATCTTTTATGATAAACTGGTAATCTAGTAAGTAAAATGATTCTCTGGATTCTGTGAGCCACTCCAGCAAATTAAATGAGGAGGGGGTTGTTGGAACCTCCAATCTATAGCCAGTTGGTCAGAAGCCCAGGTGACAACCTGGACTTATGACTGGTATCTTGGGTGGGTGGAGTGGGGAACAGTCTTGCAGGACTGAGCCCCTCACCTGTGGAATCTGATGCTATCTCTGGGTAAACAGTGTCAGAATTGAGTTGAATTGTAGGACACTCATTTGGTGTCCCAGAATTGCTTGGATGCGTGGAGGAAAAAAACCCCACACATTGGAATTGGGGGTACAGAACCCTTTTACCCTGGACCTGAGTTTGCTTAATAAATCTAAGAGCTTTGAGATTTAATCTCTGTCCTTTGAGGAGTCCTATTTCCCACACTCCTATCTGGGCTCTGAGGCTCAAAGATGTGAAAATCCATTTAAATTATAAACACAATGGAAAAAAATCTAGTCATGCCTATCTAGGGAACATATCTGGTTAAAATTAACATCAGATAAAAATCAGTTAAAAAGTGAAAAAATATTCTTTGAAATTAAAAGCCATACAAACTACTGTGTCACTGATAAGTTGAATAAGAAATTGACCTTCAATCTACAAAATCATTGGAAGAAACAACAGTGAAAACACTTCAGATCAAAATCTGTGGAATGAGGTTACCTGAGTGCCCAGAGATACCACTTTAAACACAGTGCCAAAAAAAAACAGGGCAAAAACTTAAGCTCTATATACATTTTTGGACGAAGTTCTAGTTTCAGTAAGGTCAAAAGTTTAAATAAAAATAACCACAAAAGGGAAAAACAAAACTCCAGAACTGAGGAAGAAGGGCTGGTCTAAATCACTGATGAGTCAAATTATTAAAAATTGATTTAATTTCCAATGAATGATGAGGAATAAAACAGTGGTTAGAAGGAAACTTTTAGCCTGAAAGTAATCTATGACTTAGAAATTAAGGCAGAAAACTAAGAAGCTAGCAATCAACTTTCAGGGCAGAAAACTAACAGAACAATAGGATATGAGAGAGGGAAGAAATAATTAGATGGGGGCAGAGAGAGGTGCTCATGGGGATACAGGAGGCAGGAAGAACATATGGAGTTTGTGCATAAAATCACTATAAAGAAACAGTCCTTGGGACTTCCCTGGTGGCGCAGTGGTTAAGAATCTGCCTGCCAATGCAGGGGACACGGGTTCGAGCCCTGGTCTGGGAAGATCCCACATGCCACGGAGCAACAAAGCCCGTGCGCCACAACTACTGAGCCTGCGCTCTAGAGCCCGTGAGCCACAACTACTGAGCCCGCGTGCCACAACTACTGAAGCCCGCGTGCCGAGAGCCCATGCTCCACAACAAGAGAAGCCACCGCAGTGAGAAGCCTGCGCACAGCAACGAAGAGTAGCCCCCACTCGCCACAACTAGAGAAAGCCTGCGCGCAGAAACGAAGACACACGCAACCATAAATAAATAAATTTTAAAAAATATATATTAAAAAAAAAAAAACAGTCCTTAGGGAGGTGGATACACAAGGATCGTGCTAGATGTGGAAGGAAGAAGACAGATACCCCTGGAGGGTATATTCAGGGAGTAACATTGGATGAAAAACAAGAGACAGAGTCAAGTGTGGAGGCTTTCCCATCTTACACAGAGATAGAGGGCAGCATGGATAACATTAGCAAGTGATGGGCACAAACGAGGAGTCAATAAACACGGGAAACAGCCCCTCAAGAGGAGATGAGGAAAATGAGCACAATCTCTTCCTCAGAAAGACAGTGCTTAAATCCATGCATGTGGGAACTCAGGTTCAGAGGCAAGACTAGGAATCAGTCAAGAGACAGCCGCCCACACCTCTGCTGTGTCACCTGCAGCCATAGGGTGGCAGGCAATACCTTCTGTTCCAGCAGAGCTGGCCAGAGAGAGCAGTTAGAACAGGAGAGGTGAGAGAGGATTCAGGAGAAGCCAGGACCTCCCAAAGGACCTTGAGTCCTGCTAGTCTCACAGTGAAGCCCCAGCAGAGGGAAGGCTCCACCGTGAAAGAGAAAACACAAAGGAAACATAATATTTGTCTATTTTCAAAATAAAATATTTAATACATGTTCAGGTAGAGATGGGTACAGAGACAGAAGTAAGGTAGAGGAATCAGCTAGACACCACAGGTATGTAATGATGGATAAATAAATGATATGTATGCGGAGATTATCCACATATGCAGACTTTATATGTTCACATAAATACTTATATTTATGCATCTCCCAGTAGAGATGTTTACATAAACTGCATTTACACTGTGAAGTTGACAAGGAGATAAAGTAAAAATAAAACCGCTATAGAGAGTGTCAGTCTCTCTGTTTAGTGGGAAGCACACGAGCACAGCTTCTCCCTTCCCTTCTGAACACCACTAATGCCTGCAGCAGTAGGTGGCAAATCACAGCCTGGGCCACCCCTCCCAGAATGTCACAAACATGGACATACATACCACAGAACTCACTAGAAACCAAAGCCAGGAAGTGTAGGGGCTGTGGAAGACAGCCTTCAAGTAGGAGGGACTAGAAAATTCCAGGATGGGGTACTGGGGAGTGGAGATTCCAAGAGGATCCAGATGCCTGTGCAAGGGCCAGGTAGAGAGCAGACGTGTGTCAGTAACTCAAATTTGGTACAGCAGCCCCACCCGGAGGGCTTCTCAAACACAGATTGCTGGGCCTCACCTCCAGAGTTTCTGATTCAGCAGGGCCTGAGAATCTGCTTTTCTAACACGTTTCCAGGTGACACTGATGCTACTGGTCCAAGGACCACACTATAAACTAATCTAACACTAGGTCTAGGGGAGGTACTGAAGAGCAAAGAAGCAGAAGGGACCTGAAGCCTTTGCTAGGGGTTTCTCTGTAAACTTCTCAAATATAAAAACCTTCAAGACACTGAAAGAGCATTTTCGGCATCATGTCTACAAGTACAAGGTACCAGTCAGGGAGTGTTCCGTCAGGTAGTGATGGGCCCGACCAGGGTCCCCATGTAAACCTTCCAGAAAAATCTGTGACCCTGGCACTCTGAGAACCCCTACTTTCCACCTTCCCTCCTGGGGGAGTGGCGGGGGGGGGGTCTGACACCTTGTTTCCTGAAAACACTCCATTATAGTACAGGAAAGAACTTCTTCAAGACACCCATTTTTATGTCCTTTCCTAGGTAAAAGTCACTCGCATTCAAGTAGGAGTTTTTTAAAATAAATTATTCTGATATAATTCTATATCAGTTTAAAATTCTACATCAGTTTAATGGAAACCCTAAAATATATAGAAAAGATATAAAAATAATTATCAAAAATATTCAATGAGGCAAAGCAATACTTAGAGTGAGATATTATAATCCTAAAATACATATACCTATATGTGCTATTTTAAAAATCAAGACAGAAACATAAGGGACTCTATACAAACCTCTAAATTTATGATTTCTAGTTTAACTCTAAAATTAATTTAGAGATCTGTCAAGAAAGATACATTTTTAAAAAATGGGAAAAATATCTAAATCAACTAATGGGTCAAAGAAAATAATTATTAGGAGGTAATTGCAAGCAAATGCCCAACCAAGACAAAAAGGTGTGTCACCCCCTGAAATGGGGGTTAGAGGAATGTAAGACAGAAGAAATCAGGCCAGAATTTTAAGAAAGGAAATGATTTTCCATGTTAAAAAAAGATCATGACAAATGGAAAGAAAGGAGAGAGGGAGGCAATAGTCACAGACTCTGGGGGGTGTTGGGGCAAATGAGAATAAAGGAGGCTGGAAGAGAGATGGAGAGTGTACATAAAATCATTCTCTAGAGCTGTACTGTCCAATAAGGTAGCCATCTCATGTGGCCATGGAGCACTTGAAATACATCTAGTCCAAACTGAGAATGCCTAAGTGTAAAATACACTCCAGATTTTGAAGACACAGTGTGAAAAAAAAGAATGCAAATTAACGCATTAATAAGTTTTAGACTGATTAAATGTTGAAATCATGATATTTTGGATATACTGGGTTAACTAAGTATATTATTAAAATTAATTTCACTTGTTTCTTTTTAATTTCTCTAAAGTAGATACTAGAAAATTTAAAATTACATATGTGGCTTGCATTATATTTCTCTTGAAAACCGCTGCTCTGGAGAGAAATGGTCTCTAGGGAGGTAGGAACATGGGGACCACAGTAGAGGTGAACAGAAGGGGATGGCAGACTCCCCTGGTGAGTACCTTTGGCTGTTGACAGTGGGGGACACAGGAGAGATTCAGGTGTGGACTTGCCGCCATCTACGCACAGCAGAAGGGTAGCATGGGTGACACTAGTGGACACTGGGATGACACACAAAACTACTTAGTTTTATAAAAAGTTTTAAAAGATACTGTTAAATCACTGACAGCTCCCAAAACAAATTGTAATAGAAATGAGAAGAGACTTCGGAAGAAATGATACATAAATACCCAATATCAAAATGGCTGAAGAGTGTCTCCTTCCCCCCCGACTCCCATCCAAGTATAAACTGTAAGAGAATTGAAGCTCCAAATCAGTAAGCTGAGATTGTGAGGATGTTTCTTTTTGGAATAGGAACTTCATTTCCATGCTGGGGTTGAAGGTGCCCTCTTGTCATCTCTACGCTATGC
This sequence comes from Eubalaena glacialis, assembly GCF_028564815.1. NCBI lineage: Eukaryota > Metazoa > Chordata > Mammalia > Artiodactyla > Balaenidae > Eubalaena > Eubalaena glacialis. Next base: position 54,572,329 of record NC_083733.1, on the reverse strand, counting down.
CCTTTTTTATTAAAAGTTACCCCTAATTTCTTTTGTTTTTTTAAAAATAAATTTATTTATTTTATTTTTATTTATTTTGGGCTGTGTTGGGTCTTTGTTGCTGCACGCAGGCTTTCTCTAGTTGCAGCAAGCAGGGGCTACTCTTCATCGCGGTGCGCGGACTTCTCATTGCAGTGGCTTCTCTTGTTGCCGAGCACGGGCTCTAGAGCGCAGGCTCAGTAGTTGTGGCACAGGCTCAGTAGTTGTGGCACAGGCTCAGTAGTTGTGGCGCAGGGGCTTAGTTGCTCCACGGCATGTGGGATCTTCCCAGACCAGGGCTCGAACCCGTGTCCCCTGCAATGGCAGGTGGATTCTTAACCACTGAGCCACCAGGGAAGCCTACCTCTAAGGTTAAGTTAGACATCAATAACAGAGAAAACTAAAGGAAGACCTAATTTGGATGTTTAAGAAAACAAAGTTCAAAATTCACTGCTAAGGAGAATGAATCTTCATGGGAAATAAAAAATACTTCTTCATGAACATTAAAGAAAATTCTAACAGCCAAAAATTTTGAAATTAGGGTAACCCAAATGAGAGTTGAATCCTCTTAGGGGAATTTAAATTTCCCACCAAAAGTGCTTTACAGCTAAGGGTGGAAAATTGTCTTTACAACTTTTCACAAAGGATTGAAACTATCCAAGATCATGTCTTCCCACTCTGACAGGAACTATTTCAGAGAACAGAAGAGGGATACAGGACCTGGACCTGGAAACTACTCAGGGAATCTGGAATATTCTCTGAGGGGATATCCACCATCGAAACCTGGCAGTAATAATAAAACAATCACACAAACAAAACCAGACAACTCCTGTGATATGGTTGGAGCCTGAGGTCTTCAGATGGGTCATTTTCTATCCTGGGGTCTGAATAAGCCAATTATAACCCTGTAAAATGATGTGAACATAATGAAAGAGAAGGATTTTGGTTCTTTTGTAAGTCACTTACAAAAAAATTCAGCTGATCCCAGATTCTACCACAGCAAACACAGGGAAAAATGAAGGAATATCAGTACAGTGTGAAGGGGGAGTTCTGTGACCCAAGAGTTTTTTGCCTAGCCCAGATGCTGTTCATGTGCCAAGGAAAGGAAAGATAATGTGAGATATGTAATGCCACCTATCTGTTAACGATGCACCTCTCCTGAAAACCTTAACCAAAGCTATAATCCCTAGACCTAGCAGACGAAACAAAATTAAGGTCTCAAGGTTTGAAAAGTTATAAAATGAAGCACTGCCACCATTAACCAGAGACTGTCTAAATAATTGACATAAATATAAGTAAATGAATGTCCAAGTCTAAAGGGATTCCTGAAAAACAGGTTATATATTATAAACAATGTCAACATTAATAAACATGTGTCCCACAGTGTACCCCAGATGATATTGGCATGGCCTAAAAAGTTGAGCAGGGAAAGTTAAAATACCTCATGAATTCCTCATTTTAAAATGAGGAGTCCAAAGTTCTTGTATTATTTTTGAATTGAATAATTATAGAAAATGTGCCAGCAAAGATGTTTTTGAAAAGTATAAAATTAACCATTTATTAAAACTAAATATTGGCTGTATGCTGTCAACTATCACAAGAGAAAATAAAAGCAAAGAAAATATGGTCCAGGGGACTTCCCTGGTGGTCCCACGGTAAAGAATCTGCCTTCCAGTGCAGGGGACACGGGTTCAATCCCTGTTCGGGGAACTAAGACCCCACATGCTGTGGCACAACTACTGAGCACGGGCGCCTCAACTAGAGAGCCCACGTGCCACAAACTATAGAGCCCATGCACTCTGGAGCCTGCACCACAACTAGAGAAGAGAAAACCCTCAGGCCACAACTAGAGAGAAGCCCCGCGCCGCACAAAGAGCCCATGCGCCACAAAGAGCGCAGCAACGGAAGATCCCATGTGCTGCAACGGAGACCTGACACAGCCAAATAAATAAATATATATATTTTTAAATGGTCCAGAAGACAAAATAATGTAATGTGAATGAGTGAATGCATGAAATAGTATGATAAAAATAAAACTGAACATATTAGTTACAGTAATAAGCAAAAATGGCCTAAGGGACTTCCCTGGTGGTCCAGTGGGTAAGACTCCTTGCTCCCAATGCAGGGTGCTGGGGTTCAATCCCTGGTTGGAGAACTAGATCCCACATGCATGCCGCAACTAAGAGTTTGCATGCCGCAACTAAGAAGCCCGCATGCCGCAATTAAGAAGTCTGCATGCCGCAACTAAGAAGTCTGCATGCCACAACTAAGAAGTCTGCATGCCGCAGCAAAGATCCTGCGTGCTGCAACTAAGACCTGGCACAGCAAAAATAATAAATAAATAAATAAATATATTATTTTAAAACGTGCTAAATTCTCCAATGAAAAAAGTACAAATCCAGTTTAATTACCACCATGCTAAGAGTCCCCAAGTACTTAAGAATATGTGCATTAAAAAATAAATAAATAAAAAAGAAGAAGAAAGAGAAGAAACGGGGAGAAAAAAAAAACAGATGAAAGATTTAAAGGGAAGTACTTGCCTTTTTACTCTGGCCTTCAGGGTTCCTTGTTGCTGGGAGGTCCAGTCCCAGCTCTAGACCAAGAAATGGGAGGATTTTAGAGTGATTAGTAGTTTCTCTATTATCTATAATTATTAAAACATTCTCAACAGTGTATGTGAAAAATTAAAAAACCATCACAGGTGACTAAGACAGAGACTACAATACTTACAGTATCTATCTCCCAGTTACCTACCCACAGGATGAAGGGTCATTAAACTGTTAGGGTCACTGTCTCTATTATCACTATGACACCAGGTCACAACCAAACCATCAGGTACTACACAGACTGCATGTCTCAACTGAAATATGCTGGGCCTGGAGAAGCACTTATCCAGTGGGGGGACACCAGGAGGTGACACACATGTATCTGGGTGTGAGTTTGAGTGAGTGATCAAATTCTCATGCCCACAGCTCCTCTGTCCCTCACTAGCACTGCAGTGTGTGGCCTCACGTCTTTTTGGAGGTGGAACAGGGAAGGGAATACACATTCCAGCTATACCATGGGGAAAGAGGGAAAGAGACACTTTGGGATTTTTTCCCCTGATTTCTGAGGGCCTTTTCTCATTTCCCTCTGGGTTATGTTTAGACTTTCCTACTATCCAGTTTTGCTACCCCAAACTGTGGCCCAAGTCACCTACTGGGCCTATCTCAGTGTGAATGTTGAAAGCTTAGCCTTACCTCTTCAACCTCTAGCAAGATATGTTCAAAATGCAGACCTAAAAGAATAAAAAACAAGATTTGCCTGAGAAGGTTCAGCCTTTCCCTTTTGAGGGGAAGCCCTTAAGTAACATCAGCCCAGTCTCTCCCCTGTTCAACAACAACTCATGAGCCTTCTTCAGGAGCAGACAGCAAATTCTTACCCAGGCCCACCTGCTTCCATGAAGTGTAGCACAGCACAGATACACAGAGAACAATAACCCAATATAATTTAATATAATACAGTGTCAGGAAGAAATGCCCACCATGAAATGTTTAAGCAATAAAGTTGCAGTTGGCGGGTGGGAGGTGGGTAGGAGACTCTAAGGATGGGCTGGGGAGTAGGTCCTGAGAAACTCCATATACTGGTAGAGGTCAGGAGTGGGCAATCAGGCTTTGAAGACACATATAAGCCAAAAATTACATCTGTGCAAACACACACAATTAAGATCACACCAGGTTGAGTGAGATGGTTTAGGAATGACAGAAAGCAGAGGAAGAGGCTGAAAACATGAAGGAGCTTTTCTGTAAACTGTTTCAAGAATAAATGCCAGCCATACCTCCAGGAAGTGTTCATAGCAGCATTTCTTCAATTAATGGGCAAAGGTTCGAGGAGCAAGGACCAGATGAAGACCAGGCACTTCTTCTGGGTCATTAATGTGAACCTGGCAACTCTGGATACCACCATTTTCCTCATGATGAATCAAAGGCACAGAGAGGTTCATTGCTGGGTTCAAGGTCAGATAGCTAATAAAGACTGGATCTGGGATTTAAATGAGGCCTTTGGCCTCCCAGGCCTGTGCCTAATGCTCAATTACTAAAAATCAACCTATTTGGTGATAAGTGAAATGAAAGTATCTCTCCACATCCCTTAAGTTATTCTTTTTGGTTGGTATTTGCTCTGGGAGCTAGACATGACAGAAGAAAAATAAGAAAATGAAAACTCAGGAAAGTAAACACACTTCTAAACTGATGAATGGTCATAAAAGAAAATGCAATATACACGAGGATGAAAACGCCATTTGGCAAAACCAGTAAGATGAGTCTAAAGACTGGCTTCAAATGCATCCGAGATAGAAGAACAGGGCTGTAAAAGAATCTCCTAATCTCTACTGAGGTGAGAAAAACAGAAAAAAATTAAACCAAAAAAAGAGAAAGGTCACAGACTGATTTCTAAATCACCGCTGAGTCCAAGACAAATGAGAAAGTCCCGCCCTGACCAATAAACCAGGGCTGAAACTGTGCACTTCAAATCTTGGGAAGGAGCCTGAGCCGTTCTATGTCCTAGACCCTTCTTACATCTGAGAAAGTCCTTGAATCCTTCTCAGAATAATGCTGTAAAATGCATGCCATAAAATTTGTAGGATTTCAAACAACTACATAGAAATGCAGCTATCACAATATTTAAAATTTTTTGATATATTAATAGGCGTGTCAGTATAAAAGTTTTTTTTTAAATGGCTGCACATTGCTTGACACTCCTTCTATTGAGAGGTGGGGTCCACCATCTGTCTCCTTGATTCTGATTGGACTTGTCTGAAACTAACAGAGCACAGAAATAATTCTCTGTAACTTACAAAGCTGTCATAAAAGACCATGCAGCTTCCACCTTGATCACTGCAACACCCGCCTTTGGAGCCCTGTGCCTTGTAGTAAGTCTGACTACCCTGAGACTGCCAGGCTCTGAGGAAGCCAAGGCCATATGGAGAAGTCATGTGTAGGCACTCCACAGGATAGTCCCAGCTGAGCCCAGGCTTCCAAACATTCCAGCCCAGGCACCAGACACAAGGGAATGAGCCTTCAGATGGTTCCAGCCCCTAGTTGTTGTGTCTTCCCTGCTGAGGCCACAGACATTGTAGAATAGAGAAGAGCTGGCCATGCTTGTGTCCTGTCTTAATTCTTGATCCCTACAGAACCCATGAGCATAATATTTTATTTGAGCCACTAAATTTGGGTGTAACTTCTTATGCAACATAGTCCCTGGATCAACCACTTTAACACAGGAGTAACAACAGTGAGTGGCAGGTTGTCATTAGGAACCATCGTTGGGAAGCAGTGATAACCATAAAGGCTACTTGGAGATGCTGTATTATGACATAAAAACTGCTATGGACTCTACTGCTAACAAAGCTCCATACCCAGGGAGCCTACATTTAGGATAGAAGGAAACACTCCATTTCAGTTAGATGGGACTACCAAAATTTAGATGGGACTTTCTCATGGTCCTCTAAAATTTGGCTCATGGAACTGGGAGTAAGGACTCCTGAGTTAGAGGGAGCCAAAGGCATCAAAAGGCTGGTCATAAAGGAGCTGAGAGTCACAAACTCAAGTTTGGACAAGAAAAGAGAGAGGAGAGAAAAGAATGATAACTCAGCAGGGAGGTCAGAAGGCTATACAGTCATGGTTTCCAGGCATCCAAGAAAAGGGACACCCATTTGAGTAATGGGTTCAGTACAAAGATGTGGAGAAATATCAGGGGGAGACAGTGGTTAGTGCTGGATATTTCTGCAACTCTCACATAACAACAAAAACTCAATTTAGTTTTAGGTACAATGTCAGGAGCAGAGGGATGCTGAGGATTAAGGACAAGGCCTATAAAGAGTGTAAGGGCTGCTTTATAAAAAGCCCACATTAGGTCTCTCATCCAAACATACGAAATAAGTCCTATGAAAATAAGGGATCTACCAAGTAATGTTTTAGAAGAGCTGGGAAGGTGGTGTTATTACCATTATTAAAAGAGTCAAAACCAGGATTGCATTTTTTTTAATTGAAATATAGTTGATTTACAATGTTGTGTTGATTTCTGCTGTACAGCAAAGTGGTTAAGTCATATATATATACATATATATTCTTTTTTATATTCTTTTCCATTATGGTTTATCTCAGGATATTGAATATAGTCCCCTATGCTATACAGTAGGACCTTGTTATTTACAGGGTCACATTCTTTAAACAAAACAAAATCCCCAAACCTCCTTAGCTGGCTGTACCTTTCACAAAAGCCATTCTCTATATATCTGCCAAAAAATAAGATTTTAAAGAAACTGGGAATCATTATAAACAATTAAATACCAAAATCGGAAATTTATTTTCCTTTAAAAGAAAAAAATTCCAAAGTAACTTGCTCTGATTTTCACAGCCATTTCTCAAATTAAGATTTTATGAAGCCTGAGAAGTTGCCGTTAGGACAACCAAAACTAAAATTTTGTTTCAGTGACGACAACAACAGCAACAAAATCCCAAAGCCACTGTAATCAGCCTTCCTTATCACAAGACATCCCACTAAATAATACAGCTAGCAAGAATGGGATTTTTTAAAGGTTGGGGCGCTACAGTATTAACACACTCTAAACCAGGAATTAATTTTATTTAATAAACCTGAACCCGTCGGCTAACAGCCCGCCCCCGCCCCCGCAGGGCGTTCTGAAACAAACCAACCAACCCTGCGGAAAAATAAAAGGGCGTTTTACCCGGGTGGGCTTTAAAAAAAATCCCCGTGTTTACTTTTAATCCCGAGACCCTGAGAGTCGGAGGCTGGGAAACCAAGTAGATCAGCCCAAGCGGCTAGGCCGCCCACCAAGTTCTGTCGGAAAGGGAAAGGGTAAGGTAAGGAAGGTGGTAACACTCAGGTTCCAAGCCGGAGCCCCGGTTCCCCCCCTTGAGAGCCGACTTCCCAGGCGCGATGCATGGACCCGGAAGACTTCCCGCCGCGCGGCGCCCCCCACCCAGCCGCGTCCCTTGTCCAGCAGTACCCTGCCGGGACAACCACAGCTTCGCTTCCACGTTTAGTACAGTCCGCCAGGACTGCTTTTATTGGCCCGGCGCTCGTTGGGGCTTCTTGTGAGGGCGGGCTTCCGAAGGAAATGGTAGCCAATGGGAAACACGATCAACTGTTAATAGACAGAACACTGTTTCCAGGCAACGCAAAGGAGGAAGGCAAGAACGCAGGTATCCTCAAATATGTATAAACAGAGCTCTTAGCCAATGGATGTGCAAAGGAGGGGAGGTTTCGCTCACGTTGGCCAATAAGAAGCGTTTGCGGCCGACCCGCCTACAAACATTAACAAAAGGTGTCCTGCGAGGCTCAGCTTCAGAATTCCTGCGCTGGGCACCCCACCCGGACTTTACAATCAACCCTTCGCGCTGTTTGCTCCTTCTCTGAGATTTACACCCGGCGCTGGAGACCCTCCGGCCTTGTCCAGGTGCTACGACGCCGTTAACTCCGAGACCTGACTTTGCACACAGCCGGTCTCATCACTGGGCTAATAAATCATAAGTAATAAAATTAAGGAAATGGACAGGGGAGACATTAATGCAAGAAATCAAACAGACGCTTTCTGTGAAGCTCCCCTATGCAAAACCGAGCCCAGGGGCAGGTTGCACGTTTCTAACCAGCAATCAATACAGAGTGGGCAGGCAGCAGACATTGCATTTAATTCAAATGACAGCCATTTCAATGTTCTACAGCTTACCTCAGGTTCTGAGCGCAACGCTGCGCTTATAAGCAACAACCGACTGGTTTAATTTCAGCAAACTCCTTTTCGTGTGCGTATTTAAAATTTTTCCATTTCAAAGGGGTCGTTGGCCTTGCTGCATTTTTTTTTTTTCTTGGTCGCCCCAGAGACCCACGGTGCCCCTCGACTTTAATCTCCACCCACAGAGTCCAGAGCCCCATTCTTCCACTTGGAGACTGTTCCCAAAATAGTATTATTATAGTATATATAGTTTAGTATTATGCAGAAAATATGCATAAAAACCTTGCCATTCTTCGATATAGAACCCTACATTACAAGCTGGTGAAAACTGAGAATTTTAACCGGAATATGTTTTTCTTCTATTCGAATCCAAACATTTCTATCTCCTTTACAATTGTTGGGCAGAGTTTCAAAATCAAGCAATAAACTCTCTTAAGTTTATCCTTATGTACAGTGCCCCCTCCACATATGTAGGATCAAATGCAGGCCACATCCTTCCTAGCACCAAGGATTGGGAGACTCACATCCCAGATTATCCACCTCAGTGCCCTCCAAGGTGTTAAAATCAAACTGCTCACGACAGAAAATGGATGCCTCAAGAAGTGACAGTGACCCAGCAATTCCACTTTTAGGCATATACTCAAGAGAAATGAAAACATATGTCCACACAAAATCTTGTACCTGAGTGTTTTTAGCATTAATAATAGCCTCAAAGTGGAAACAACCCACTATCCATCAACCGATGAATATATAAATAAAATGCGGTATATCCAGACAAATGAATAATACTCAGCAATAAAAAGGAATGAAGTACTGATACATGCTACTGTGAAACAGAATAAAGGAAATCTCATTTAAAATGGAGGCGGGGGCTTCCCTGGTGGCGCAGTGGTTGAGAATCTGCCTGCCAATGCAGGGGACACGGGTTCGAGCCCTGGTCTGGGAAGATCCCACATGCCACGGAGCAACTGGGCCCGTGAGCCACAATTACTGAGCCTGCGCGTCTGGAGCCTGTGCTCCGCAACAAGAGAGGCCGCGACAGTGAGAGGCCCGCGCACCGCGATGAAGAGTGGCCCCCGCTTGCCACAACTAGAGAAAGCCCTCGCACAGAAACGAAGACCCAACACAGCCATAAATAAATAAAAAAAAAATTAAAAAAAAAAAGTCTCTTTAAAAAAAAAAATAAATAAATAAAATAAAATAAAATGGAGGCGGAAGGGGGAGACCTCACACACTACCACTTGATTTCAATTACACACCCCAAGAGGAAGTGGTACAGACCTGAAGGGGAAGAATTCTCCTCGCCCAGCAACAAGTCCAGCCAATGAGAAACGCTGCACCATGAACTCTTTCATCCAATGGTTTAGTTCAAAACAGCCCCTCCCAGCCTCCTCCTTTTTCTGTTCCTCTCCTTTGCCAGTTGTACTTGCCTATAGTTTTTCCTGTAACATGCTTGTCCTGAAATGCAGTTCTTTGCTTCTCCTGAATAAGCCCATTTTGCTCATAAAATAACTGGCCATTTTATTTTTAAGGTCGACACTACACCATGGATGAATTTAGAAAACACTGTGCTAAGTAAAAGAAGCCAGTCACAAAGACCACATATTATGTGATTCCACTTACATGAAATGTCCAGACTAGATAAATACATGGAGACAGAAAGTAGATTAGTGGTTGTCCAGGAGTAGGGGAGTTGGGAGGAAATAGAAGAGTGGATTTGGGATTTCTTTGGGGGTAATGAAAATGTTCTAAAATTGTGGTGATGTTTGCATGACTTTGTGAATATACTAAAAGCCATTTAATTTTTTTTTGTAACCTACTTGTTTTTTGTTTATTTGAGATATAGTTCATATTCCACAAAACTTACCATTCACCAATTTTAAAGTGTACAACTCAGTGGTTTTTAATATATTCACAGGGTTGTGGAAATACCACCACTTACTCCTGGGCATTTTCATGACCCCATAAAGAAACTCCATGCCATTTGTAGCCACTCCCCATTCCCTTTTTCCTAGCCCTGGAGACCAGTGATCTACTTTCTGTCTCTATGGATTTGCCTATTCTGAACACTGCATATAAATGCATATATGCAGTATCTGGATATTACATATATGGATGCATATGATTTGCATACATATGCGGCCTTGTGTTTTGGCTTCTGAGCAATAATGTTTTCAAGGTTCATCCATGTTGTAGTGTGTCATCAGTGCTCATTCCTCTCTATGGCCAAGAAAGATTCCACTGTATGGAGAGACACGTATTGTTTATCCATTCATCAGTTGATGGATATTTGTTCTCTTTTTTGGCTATTAGGAATCATGCTGCTCTTAATATTCAGGTACACATTTTTGTGAACATATGTTTTCAACTCTCTTGGGTATAAACCTGGCTGGTCATACGGTAACTCTACGTTTACTTTTTTGAGGAACTCCCAAACTATTTTCCAAAGCTGCTGCATCATTTTACATTCCCACCGGCAGTGTATGAGAGTTCTGATTTCTTGATATCCTGGACAATGCTTGTTATTGCCCATTTTTCTTTTCCTGTACTCATCCTAGTGGGTATGAAGTGGTTTCTCATTGTGCGTTTGATTTGCATTTTCCTAGTGACTAATGAAATTGTGTATATTTTCATGTGCTTATTGAACTTTTGTATACCCTCTCTGAAGAAACGTCCAATCAAATCCTTTGTCCATTTTTCAGTTGAGTTGTCTTATTATTGAGTTGTGTTTTTTATATATTCTGGGTAATACATACTTAGCAGATATATGACTTGTAAATATTTTCTTCCATTCTGTGGATTTTTTCAGTTTCTTGACGGTGTTCTTTGACACATGAAAGTTTTAAAGTTTGATGAAGTCCCATTAATTTTTTTCCTTGGTTGCTTGTGGTTTAGATGTCATAGCTAAGAAATCATTGTGTACTCTAAGGTCATAAATATTTACATCTACGTTTTCTTCTTTGTTTGTTTTGTTTTGTTGGCTGTGCAGCTTGCAGGTTCCCAGCTCCCCGACCCGGGACTGAACCCCAGGCCCTCAGCAGTGAAAGCGTGGAGTCCCAACCACTGGACTGCCAGGGAGTTCTCACATTTTCTTCTAAAAGTTTTACAGTTTCAGGGACTTCCCTGGTGGCACAGTGGTTAAGAATCCACCTGCCAATGCAGAGGACACGGGTTTGAGCCCTCGTCTGGGAAGATCCCACATGCCACGGAGCAACTAAGCCCGTGTGCCACAGCTACTGAGCCTGGGCTCTAGAGCCCGCAAGCCACAACTACTGAGCCCGCGTGCCACAACTATTGAAGCCTGTGCGCCTAGAGCCCGTGCTCCGCAACAAGAGAAGCCACTGCAATGAGAAGCCCACGCACCTCAACGAAGAGTAGCCCCTGCTCGCCACAACTAGAGAAAGCCTGCGTGCAGCAACGAAGACACAACGCAGCCAAAAATAAATAAATAAATAAATAAATTTATTAAAAAAAAAAGTTTTACAGTTTTAGAGGTTACATTTGGGTCTTTGATCAATTTGAATTAACTTTTGTATATGGTATGGTTAGGGATCCAACTTCATTCTTTTGCAGTGGTCCCAGTACCATTTGTTGAAAAGAATATTCTGATCCCATTAAATGAGCTTGTCACCCTAATTGAAATCAATTGCCTATAGGTGTATGGGTTTATTTCTGGACTCTCTAATCTGTTCCATTAATCCACATGTCTATCCTGATGCCAGTACCACATTGTCTGGATTACTGTTACTTTGCAGTAAGTTCTGAAATTGGGGAGTGTGAGGTCCTCCAACTTTGTCCTTATTTTCCAAGGTTATTTTGACTATTCTGGGTCCCTTGCATTTCCTAGTGAATATTAGGATCAGCTTGTCAGTGTGTTTTTCCGCACTTTGCTTTCTTTCACTCAGTGTCTCCTGGGGTTGGGTCCAAGTTACTGTAGGAACAGTCCTGCGGTTTCTAGCGATGGCAGGTCACTCCTCTGAAAGGAGGGACTAACTCATGTCATCTGGTTATTCTTGGTTTCGTGGTCAAGACAAGAAGGTCAGCCTTCGTGTCCACGAGAGGCAGCTGAGGGCACCGGCGCCCCTCCCTAAATGGCAGAGGGAAGCCCTAACGTGGCCGCGGGGCATTGTCAGCCCAAAGCCGAGTCCAGGAAGGGCCGGGAGCCCTAGAGGCCGCCCCACCGCGCCACGGAGCACTGCAACCGAGTGAGAGCGCCCTGCGCCCTAAAAGCCATTTAATTTTACACTTTCAGTGGGTGATTTGTACGGTATGTGAATTATATCTCAATAAAACAGTGTCTGTGTATCTTTTTATATAGTATTTCCTCCAAAGCCCACATTTTTTTTTTTTTTGGTAATTGACAAAGAAATCAAAATTTAGTTCGTGTCATTCAGATGCCCTAGGACCACTTTATTCTACCATTATTTCTAAAACATCTCCGTGGAGTTTTCCCACTAGTTCCTAAAGAATTTTACTCTTTTTAAGGTTTTCATCAGAATTTTTTTAAGGAAACAAAGTATATATTTAGTGATCTGAGACAAGTGAATGAACTTATGATCTGCAGAAGCCAAAAACAGATAATAATATTTTAAAAACCCTCATTCTTATATCTGCATCTTTAGTGTCCTTGAATTATACACAAGAATTGTGATTTCTATGATTAAAAATAAATGCGTATGACAAGGATTCAATAAAGGATAGGCACTAATAAACTGTACTCCATACTTACTGGGGTGAGGTCTTTAAAGATGCTACTACAGTAAGAAAAAAGAAAAAGAAAAGGCAAAGAAACTGCATTGGCCACCAAGATGCTAAAATCTACCTAAATCAGTTATTCAGCACACACACACTAAATGGATGTGTAAAATGGTCAACACAGTCTCCTTGAATATAACCCCCTTATTAATAGGTCTGTGGAGTAAGAGATGGTGTTCTACGGAGTCAGGGATGGGAAAGTCTGTGGGGTCAGGGATGGGAGAATCTGCATTATCAGTGATGGGGTGTCTGTGAAATCAATGAAGGGGCTACGTGAAGGCCAGACCTGTGGGATCATTGATCAGGATCTGTGTGTCAGTGGTGGAGATTGTGTAAGGTCAGTGAGTCAGTTTGTATTCGGGGTCCGGCCAAGTGCACCGATTCCACCCACCACTGGGTGCGGTCTGGAGGGACAGTGACACCTCGGAGTGAAGGGCGGTGTTGGTGGTGCTTTTTTAGAGACGGCAGACACCCAAACACCGGAGGCTTTTAGGAAGAAGTTTTTGTCTGCCGCATCAGGGTCCAATGGGAGACCTGGTGGGAGGTACCGCCGGGCTGTAAATAACTGGTGAAGGCGGGGCCTCTCAACAACAAAGGAGCCAATTGGAGGCCTGGGACGCTAGGCCATTGCTGTGAGTGACCGGCAGGGACAAGCCCTCCCAACAACAAAGGGCCCCTGGGAAAGACATCTGTGAACCAGTGGACACTGAGACATTGCTATGGGAACCAAGGGCTTTTCAGGTCCAGGATCAGATCCTCTCTCCGACGATTTCTCTTTGTCTAACTGGCGAGCTTTCGTCCAGCGCGTCCCCATGAGGGTCCAGTGTGCCGTCTCCCGCCGTCTAATCTGGGGGCTATGTGTTTCCTACGTCACTGCGCGAGTCTCACTCGTCTCCTACCCCAGGCATTTGCCGCGTGTTGCTAGACATGCCCTCTCTCGCTCTACCCAAGAGAGCAGCTGGGATTTGGGGGGAGGGGGCAGGTGCGGGGTAGCTATGGCGGGGTGGGGTTGGGGGAGGGTAAGAGAACAGAGTCCTTTACCACACCGTAGCCCACTTAGATTCCCCAGTCTGTGATAGGAGAATCATCTTTTCCGCAGGGTTTTAAATCCGAGGCACTTGGGGAGAGGGCAGAGTTGCAGCATGGCAAATTTGGGGATTGGAGCGGTGGGAGATGTGTCAACGTGAGTCGGTATCATTATTCCTGGCACCCTATATTTGCCTGCTCAGGTTTCCCAGTCTGTACCAGGTGCACCGCTGACCCGCAGGGGTCTGAGGGGAAGTCAGTCCCAAATCTCTGCTCCCCTGGGCTGGATTGGAATTTGCTCCCAGAGGCTTCAATCTCAACGTACACATCCTGGGTGGAGGGGATAGTGTCTTTCGACTTTTAAATATTCAGTTTTTGCATAGTTACATTTATCAGTCTCTTCCTTTATGGATTCTGGGTTCTGTTTCTTATATGCAAAGATATCCTCGTGCTTAGATTAAAAAAGAAACTTTATGTTCACCTAATTCTGTAGTTTTGATTTTTAAATTTCCCTTGGAATTTATTTCGGGGTAGAGTGTAAGGTAGAGATGTAACTATTTTTTTCCCAGATGGATAAACAATTGTCCAAACACCATTTACTGAAGAGTCATCTTTTCCCCCTCTCTTCCATGTTTGTTACTATCCCAATAACACACTGAAGTTCTGCAGACTATTTGACTTCTGATAGGGCAAGTCCTTCCATTATGTAATTAACTTCCAAAACTTTTCTGGCTCTTCTGGCCCATTCTGTCTTGCAAATGAGTATCAGGATGGGCTACTCAAATTCTACTAAAGAAACGATGCTGGGATTCTGATTGAAATGGCCTAGAATTTATAGAATATTTTAGAAAGAACTGACATTTTAACATTAAATCTACCTATTGGGAATTATGGTATCTGTTTCCTTTTATTCAGGTCTTCTATGTCTTTCAGTAAAATCTTATACTTTTATTCAAGTAGATCTTCCATAATTCTTTTTAGACCTATTCTGAGGCTTTATTCTAAGACCTATTCTTAGACCTATCCTAAGTTTTTATTTAGTTTTATAATGATATATATTGTGATTATTACATTTTCTAAGTAATTGTTACCTGTGTGTACATTTTTTAGTGTTGATCCTTTTTAAAATTAATTAATTTATTTTTATTTATTTATTTGGCTGTGCCAGGTCTCGGTTGCAGCATGCGGGATCTTCGTTGCGGCATGCAGGATCCTTAGTTGCGCATGCGGGATCTTTAGTTGCGGCATGCATGTGGACTCTCAGTTGTGGCATGCTAACTCTTAGTTGTGGCATGTGGGATCTAGTTCCCTGACCAGGGATTGAACTGGGCCCCCTACTTTGGGAGCTCATAGTCTTAGCTGCTGGACCACCAGAGAAGTCCCTAGTGTTGATCTTATTTGTTTTTGTTTTTTGTTGAGGTATAGTTGATTTACAGTGTCATGTTAGTTTCAGATGTACAGCACAGTGACTAAGTTATAAATATATACATATTCTTTCCCTTATAGGTCATTACAAAAGAGTATACTTCCCTATGCTATACAGTAGGCCCTTGTTGGTTATCTATTTTATATATAGTAGTGTGTATATGTTAATGATCTTATTTGTTTTAAGAATATAAAACATATATAGAAATAGTTTCATTTTGTGTATATAAATTATACATATTGTTTTATATCTGGTTTGATTAGTTAACATTATCTCTTGGGAATTTTTCCATCTTGGTACATATAGATCTTATATTTCTGGTTTTCTTTTAAGCTGCATATTGTTTCCTAGTAAAAATGAGCCATGGGATTGGCTGGGCCCCTGCCGCGGTAGGTGGCTGCAAGAGGTAGGGAGGTAGGTGGGCCGCATCGCGCAGCCTCCACCTCCAGTCCGTAGCTTTGCCTCCCTCTCCTGTTCTGCCGCGGGCCCACGATGCCGCAGTACCAGACCTGCGAGGAGTTCAGTCGCGCAGCGGAGAAACTCTACCTCGCAGACCCTATGAAGGCACGGGTGGTTCTCAAATATAGGCATTCTGATGGGAGTTTGTATATTAAAGTAACAGATGATTTAGTTTGTTTGGTGTATAGAACAGGCCAAGCTCAAGATGTAAAGAAGATTGAGAAATTCCACAGTCAACTAATGCAACTTATGGTGGCCAAGGAATCTGCAGTGTTGCCATGGAAACGGACTGAATGGTTTGAAATGAAGACTGTCATGTTCTTAGGAAGTAAATATCTTTTGAATTTGAGAAAGTGTTGGGACAGAAAATACTTTATGTAACTAAGTGGGCTATTCAAAAGCCAAGAGATCATTTTTTGTACTTTGTTTTTTAATGTTTACTTTAGAGAGCTAGGAATGTAAATGCTTTCAGTAAGAAAGCCTTTATTTATTTTTGGAAATGGAACAAGGAATGCCTCTATCTTGGAAACTTTTTGCAGATTGTTTGATGTTAGGCAAAATAAATAATTACTCTCTGGTAAGTTTGTATCAGTAATTTGAAAATGAGATATCAAGAAAAGCCAATTCTTCCTTAAATTTAGTTAATCTGTCTTTAAAATAAAATTAAATGTAACCATTTGCTGGATTGATATATTTCTTTTGGAGCATGAATTGTGTGCGTTGATGATCAGCAAATATAAAATACGGTAACTGGAATTAACTGTGCACAGCAGTATAGCTGATTATATATGGTAGTGTAGTCTCAATTATATCTAAAAATAACTATGAAAACAAGTATGCTTTACCTTAAACTTTACAAATTTAAACTATATATTTTTTTGTTGTTTTTTAACATCTTTATTGGAGTGTAGTTGCTTTGCAAAGGTGTGTTGGTTTCTGCTGTATGGCAAGGTGAATCAGCTATACATAAACATGTGTCCCCGTATCTCCTCCCTCTTGCGTCTCCCTCCCACCCTCCCTATCCCACCCCTCTGGGTGGATACAGAGCACCGAGCTGATCTCCCTGTGCTGTGTGGCTGCTTCCTGCTGGCTGTTTTACATTTGGTAGTGTATGTGTGTCCATGCCACTCTCTCACTTCGTCCCAGCTTGCCCTTCCCCCGCCCCGTGTCCTCAGGTCCATTCTCTACGTCTGCATCTTTGTTCCTGTCCTGCCCCTGGGTTCTTCAGAACCTTTTTTTTTTTTTTTAAGATTCCATAAACTATATTTTTAAATATAAGGGATTCATAGTATCATTAACTTGTTGAGCAAAGACTTACTTTGAATCTAATTTTCAGTGCTCAGAAACATCTGCCATTACTTTAAATGCATGAACAGAACACTCACTAATGGACTGAAACCACCATATTACAGAAATATTTGCCACATATTTGCCATCTACTTTTTCTCAGAAGGGATAAGGATCATTTGAACTGTTAAATTTTTGCATACCTCTATGACACCCCAACCCATTTCTCTCATTACTTAACCAAGGTGTTAAGCATGACTGTCACAACTGTTCTCCATTAAACCAGAAGTATGATATTATTTGATATTTATCTTATATTTGTAACCTGAATTTTACCACCTAAATATAACGTTCACATGTTGATTCCTACATTAAAATATTTTTTGTTAGGAAAAAAATAAATGAGCCATGGTTATTTACCCATTCCTGTACTGGTGGATATTTAAATTATTTTCAATGCTTTGTTTTCATTGAAACACTGTACTGAGCATTTGTTCTAGGCTGGAATTGCTCACTGAAGAGTCTGTGAATTTCAGCTTTTAATGGGCACTGAGACTGTCTGGATAAATGTTCTTTCCCAGAAGCCACCCATGAGGGTGCCTTTTTCTACCACAGCTGCCAACACATGACCACTCAGAACCATTTGTGGCCCCTTGGACCATTAGTCTGCAGCTGCAGGGAATAGACTATGTTTTCCTCCCCTTCTTCTTGGCTGCTCTTTCCTTTTAGAATTTCTATGAGATGAGAATACAGTAGACCTTCAGATTCCTCTATGACCTTCAGCTGTTGTTTCATACTTGCCATTTGCACTGCATCCTGGCAAATTCCTCAGATCTATCTTCCTGTTTAACATGTCCAACTTAAACCGTATTTATTCTTCCATCCAGCCCACTTACTATACTGTTTTTATTTCAGTGATTTCACTTTTTATTTCCAAGTTATTCTGCTGATCATTTTTAAAGAAGTAATAACCTCTCACATCTCTCTGAGTAATTAGACTCATTCTAACATTCTGCCCTATTTGCTTTATTAGCCTTATCCCCTGGTTCTATAATTGTTTAACTTTTTAACTACAAGCTACCCTGGATGTTGCAAAAATAGTACAGAGAGTTTCTGTGTGTTAACATCTTCCCCCAAATGTTAACATCGGAAATAACTATAGCACAATTATCAAAACCAAAAAATTAACATTATACAATACGAAGTGGTTTTTTCCTAATAGGATATTTATGCTTAACATATCTGTGTGCTTATGATTTAAACTCACTACTCCCTTCATTTTCAAGGATCCTATCTATTTTGTTTTCCTCTTCTTTTCTTTCCTGCCTTTGGTTCTACTCATTTGTTTAGTTTTTTTTCTCTTCTAGTGGTATAGAATTTTAATCTCCTTTTGCCCTATTTATTTATTTATTTTTTAACATCTTTCTTGGAGTATAATTGCATTACAATGGTGTGTTAGCTTCTGCTTTATAACAAAGTGAATCAGCTATGCCATATTTAATATTATTCCTTGCTTTCTATTTGTTTGATATTTTAATATTGCTATACCTGAATCTTTTGTTAACATTTTCCTGTGATATCTTTTTAAAAAATCCCTGTATTTTCAACCTGTACAAGTCTATTTTAGTTGTTTCTTAAAAACAGCATGTAGCTCAAAATTTCTTTTCCAATCTTAGAATCTTTGTCTTTCCATCCAATAACTCAACACATTATTTTATTGAATTAATAATAATAGTAATAGTAACAATAATTTGAACAATTATTATGTGCCAGGCCTATGCGTAGTATTTTACATTGATTATAACAATGGATTATACCATTTCATCCTAAGAAATGTACAATTATTCACATTTTTTAGATGTGGAAAATAAGACCAGAAAAGGTGCTAGAAAGCTTTGCCCAATGTTACACAGAAAGTGGAAAGCAAGAATTTGTACCCACAAAGATTGGCTTCCAAGTCCACAAGCTTAGTCACTATGATATAACAAGCTTAGTCACTATGATATATTGCTACTTTTTGACTCATTTTTTAAAAATTCTGCTTTTCTTTTTCCCTATGCCTTCAGGCATTTTTAATCAGTTTTCTTCCTCCATTTATTTAATTCTATATGGAAAAGTCAGTATTCCCCCTCAAGCTACATCCTCTGACTCAGTTCAAATATTGAATACTGGGCTTCCCTGGTGGCGCAGTGGTTAAGAATGCGCCTGCCAATGCAGGGGGACATGGGTTCGAGCCCTGGTCCGGGAAGATCCCACATGCCGCGGAGCAACTAAGCCCATGCATGTGCCACAACTACTGAGCCTGCGCTCTAGAGCCCATGAGCCACAACTACTGAGCCCGAGTGCCACAACTACTGAAGCTCACGTGCCTAAAGCCCGTGCTCCACAACAAGAGAAGTCACCACAATGAGAAGCCCATGCACAATAATGAGTAGCCCCCACTCAACACAACTAGAGAAAAATCCGTGCGCAGCAACAAAGACCCAACACAGCCAAAAATAAATAAATATATAAAAAGAAAGTACAGTTCATCCACCGGGGAGGGTGGGAAGGAAATTAATAGAAACTGTCCCTGAAAAAGCTCAGACAGACAAAGACTTTCTAGACAAGGACCTAATAGACAAAGACTTTAAATCAATTGTTTTATATACATTCAAAGAGTGAAAGGAAACCACAAGAACAATGTTTCACCAAATAGAAAATATCAATAAAGAAAAAGAATTTACAAAAATGAACTACATAGAAATTTTGGAGCAGAAAAGTACAATAATTGATATGAAAAATTCACTAGAAGATTCAGTAGCAGATTTGAATAGGCAGAAGAAACAATTAGCAAACTTGAAGATAAATCAAATGAACTTACCCAGTCTGAGGAGCAAAAAGAAAAAGAAAAAGAAAAATGAATAAGAGACCTGTGGGACATTTTCAAGCATACAAACATACATAAAATGGCAGTCTCAAACTGGGTAGGGGAGAGGAAGAAAGAATATTTGAAAGTAATGGCTAAAAACTTTCCAAATTTGATGAAACACATGGACCTATACATCTAAGAAGCTCAAGAAACTCGAAATAGGACAAATTGAAAGAGATTCACAGGCAGACACGTTATAATCAAATTGCTGAAAGCCAAAGAAAAAGAGAGAATATTTAAAGCAGTAAGAGAGAAGCTATTCATCATGTATATGGAATCATTAACAAAATTAACAGCTGATTTCTCATTAGAAACCATGAAGGCCTGAGGCAGTAAGATGACATATTCAAAGTGCTGAAAAAGAAAAACCAAAATTGTCAGTCAAGATTTCTATAATCAGTTAAACTATCCATCAAAAATAAAGAAATTAAGATGGTCCCAGATGAAAGTTCATCAGTATTGACCTGCTCTTCAGGGAATGCTAAAGAGAGTCCCTCAGGCTGAAACAAAATGACACTAGAAAATAACCCAAATCCACATGAAGAAATAAAGAATGCCAGTAAAAGTAACTACATAGGTAAATATAGAAGTCAGTATTAGTGTATATTTGGTCTATAACTCATTTTGACCCCTATATGAATTAAAAGACAACTGCATGGGGACTTCCCTGGTGGTTCAGTGGTTAAGACTCCATGCTCCCAACACAGGGGGCCTGGGTTCAATCCCTGGTCAGGGAACTAGATCCCGCACGCTGTAACTAAGAGCTCACATGCCACAACTAAAGATCCCACATGCTGCAACAAAGGTCCCGCACGCAGCAATAAGGATCCCGTGTGCCACAACTAAGACCTGGCACAGCCAAATAAATAAATAAATTTTTTTTTAAAAAGCCAACTGCATGAAAAAATAATTATAAATCTATATTGATGGGCACACCTGTATAAAGATGTAATTTGTGACAATAATAAAAAGAGGGGATAGAGCTGTAAAGGAGCAGAGTTTTTGTATACTACCGAGGCAAAGTTGGTATTAATTCAAACTAGATTGTTATAAGTTTAAAATGTCAATTGTAGGGAATTCCCTGGTGGTCCAGTGGTTAGGACTCAGCACTTTCACTGCTGTGGCCCAGGTTCAACCGTGGTCGGGGAACTAAGAGCCCGCAAGCCACACTGCACGGCCAAAAAATAATAATAATAAATAAAATAAAATGTCAATTGTAATCCCAAGAAATCACTGAGAAAAAAAAAATATATATATACAGAAAGAGACATGAGGAGGGAATCAGAATGGTACAGTACAAAAAAATTCGATTAAAAATAAAAGAAGGCAATAATGAAGGAATTTGAGGAACAAAACATGTATAACATATGAAACAAATAGCAAACTGGCAGAAGTTCTGTCTTATCAGTAATTATTTAAATGTAAACAGATTAAACTCTCCAATTAAAGGCAGAGATTGGCAGACAAGATTTTTTAAAAGATCTAATTATATGCTGTCTACAAAAGACTCACTTTAGATCCAAAGACACAGTTTCAAAGTGAAAAGATGGAAAAAGACATTTTATGCAATTAATAATTCAAAGAGACTTGGAATTGTTATAATATTAGACAAAATAGACTTTAAACCAGAAAACATTACAAAAGACAAGGACATTATACATTAATTAAAATGTCAATCTATCAAAAGATATAACAATTACAAACATACATGGAACTAACAACAGAGCCCCAAAATATATGAAGTAAAACTGACAAGATTGAAAGGAGAAATAGTTCAATAATAATGGCTGAAGACTTCAATACCTCACATCCTTTAATGGACACACAACAAGATAGAAGATCAACAAGGAAATAGAAGAATTGAATAACACTATAAACCGACTAGACTGAACAGACATATATAAAACACTCCACCCAACAACATCAGAATAAACAGTTTTCTCAAGTGTACATGAAACATTCTTCAGGACAGACAATACATTATATCACAAACCAAGTTTCAATAAATGTATAAACTCTGAAACCATACATAGTATCTTCTCTGACCAAAATGGAATGAAATTAGAAATCAACAGCAGAAGGAAATATGAATATTCACAATACATGGAAATTAATTAACATTCTTAATCAAAGAAAAAAATCACAACAAATTTAGAAAATACTTTGAGATAAATGAAAACAAAAACACAACACACTAAAATTTACGGGCTACAGCTAATGCAGTACTCAGAGGGAAATTCATACCTATAAACTGCTACATTAAAAGGAAGAAAAATTTCAAATCAATAACCTAACCTTCCACCTTAAGGAACTAGAAAAAGAAGAGCAAAGAAATGTAAAGTAAGCAGAAGGAAGGCAATGATAAATATTAGAAAGGATATAAACAAAAAAATAGAAAAACAGTAGAGAATCAACAAAACCAAAAGTTAGTTCCTTGAAAATATCAACAAAATTGGTAATAATAGACTAAGAAAAAAAGGGAGAAGATTCAAGTTACTAATATCATGAATGAAAGAGGAGACATTACTACTGACCTTACAGAAATAAAAAGGATTATAAAATAATATTATGAACAATTTTATGGTAACAAATTAGATGACCTAGATGAAATGGGAAAATTCCTAGAAACACACAAACTATCAAAACCTATTCAAGAGAAGTATGCCTTTCTATGACAAGAGATTGAATCAGTAAACAAATAACTTCTGTTATGGACTGAATGTTTGTGTCTCCCACAAAATTAATATTGAAGCCCTAACCTCCAACATGATATTTGGATGTGGAGTCTTTGGGAGATAATTAGGTTTAGATGAAGTCAGGATGGCAGGGTGCCCATGATGGGACTAGTAAGAAGAAGAAACCAGAGAGTGCGCCCTGTCTCTCCCTCTCTCTCTCTCTCAGTCTCTCTTCTCTGCCATTTGAGGATACAGCAAGAACAGACACCATATCTGCTGGCCCCTTGATCTTGGACTCCCCAGCTTCCAGAACTGTGAGAAATAAATGTTTGTTGTTTAAGCCACCCAGTTTATGGTATTTTGTTATAGCACCTCGAATTGACTGAGACAACTTCTAACAAAGAAAAGTTAAGAATCAGATGGCTTCACCAGTGAATTCTACCAAACATTTAAAGAAAAATTAACAATACTTCTCAAATTTTCCCCTCAAAAAGAAAAGGAGGGAACACTTCCTAACTCATTCTATGAGGCCAATATTACCCTCATATCAAAGCCAGTTATATACATCACAGAAGAGAAAAACTAGAGACCAATATTGTTTATGAATATAGATGCAAAAATCCTCAACAAAATACTAGCAAATTGAATCAAGCAGCTTATAAAAAGAATTACTGTATGCACTATGACTAAATGGAATGTATCCCAGAAATGCAAGGCTGGTTCAATACTGGAAAATCCATTAATGGAATACATTATATTAACAGAATGAAGGAAAAAGGGCATGTATGAAAATACCTATAACTAATATCACACTTAATGGTGAAAGCTTTCCCTTCTAAGACAAGAAACAATACAAGAATATCTGCTCTCAACAGGTCTCTTAAACATTGTCCTGGAAGTTCTAGCCAGGGCAATTGGGCAAGAAAAAGAAATAAATGGTATCCAAATTGAAAAGCAAAAAATAAAACTATCTTTAGTCACAGATAATATGATCTTATAGAAAACTCTAAAGAATCCACTAAAAAACCATTAGAGCTAATAAACGAGTTCAGCAAAATTGCAGGATACAAAATTGATATACAAAACTCAGTTGTATTTCCGTACACCAGCAATGAACAACCCAAAAATGAAATTAAGAAAACAATTCCATTTACAATAACATTAATAAGATACTTAAGAGTAAGTTTAACTAATGAGGTATAAGACTTGTACACTGAAAACTACAAAACATATTGTTGAAAGAAATTAAAGAAAACCAAATAAACAGAAAAACATCCTGTGTTCATGGACTGGAAGACAATGTTGGTAAGATGACAATACTCCCCAAAGTTATGGCAGAGTCAGTGCAATCCATATCATAATCCCAATAGCCTTTTTTGCAGAAATGGACAAGCTGACTCTAAAAGTCATATTGTTATTGCAAAGGAATGGCCAAAAATATCTTTTTTCTTGAAGAACAAAATTGGAGGACTCACATTCCTTGTTTTCAAAACTTACTACAATGTTATAGTAATCAAACCAGTATGGTACTGGCATAAAGACAGACATATAGATCAATGGAATTGATGTTGATTTTTTTTTTTCTTTTGGCCATGGTGTGTGTCAGGCAGGATCCTAGTTCCCTGACCAGGGATTGAACCCGGCCCCTGCTGTGGAAGTGCAGAGTTCCAACCACTGGACTGCCAGGGAAGTCCCAGCTCAGTGGAATTGACTTGAGAGTCCAGAAATAAACCCATACATATAGTCAATTGATTTTCAACAAGGGTTCAAGACTAGTCAATGGGGAAAGAATAGTCTTTTCAACAAATGGTGCTGGGACAATTGGGTATCAACATACAAAAGAACTAATTTGGACTTCTACCTCATACTATATACAAAAATTGATTCAAAATGGATCAAACCTAAATGTAGGAGCTAAAAGGAAAAATAGGTATAACTTTTTGTGACTTTGCATTATGTAACTATTTCTTAAATATGACTGCAAAAGCACAAGCATCAAGAGAAAAGAATAAATTGGACTTCATCAAAATTAAAAATTTTTACACATCAAAGGACACCAACAAGAAAATGAAAATACAACCCAAAGAATGGGAGAAAATCTTTGCAAATAATATATTCATAAGGGCCTGGGATTATATAAATAACTATTACAACTCAAACACAAGAAGATAAACAATCCAATTTAAAAATGGGCAAAGCACTTGAATAGACATTTCTCTAAAGAAGATATACAAATGGCCAGTAAACACATAAAGAGAAGTTCAACATCATTAGTAATTAGGGAAACGTAAATCAAAATCACAGTAAGATACCACTTCACAGCCACTAGCATGGCTATGATTAAAAACAAAACAAACAAACAAAATATGGGAAATGACAAGTGTTGCTGAGGATGTGGAGCAAGTGGGACTCTCATTGCTGATGGCAAGATAAAATGGATCTATGGAAAACAATTCAGCAGTTCCTCAAACAGTAAAACAGAATGATCATATGACCCACTAATTCCACTCCTCCATATATACCCAAAAGAATTAAAAGCATATGTTCAATAAAAAACTCGTATATGAATGTTTATGGTAGCATTATTCATAAAACCCAAAAACTGGAAACAATCCGAATGTCCGTCAACTTAAAAATGGATTTTAAAATGCTGTATATCCATACAATGAAATATTGTTTGGCCATAAAAAGAATGAAGTACTAATATATGCTACAACATAAATGAACCTTGAAAACATTATGCTAAGTGAAAGAAGCCAGACATAAAAGGGCACATATTGTCTGACTCCTTTTATATGAAGTGTCCAGAATAGGCAAATCTATAGAAACAGAAAGTACATTAGTGGTTGCCAGAGGCTGGGGGAGGGGGAGAATGAAAAGTGACTGCTTAATAGTAACGGGGTTTCTTTCTGGCCTGATGAAAATATTCTGGAATCAGACAGTGGAGATGGTTGTACAACATTGTGAATATATTAAAAACTATTGAATAATATACTCTGAAATGGTTAAAATGGTGAATTTTATGTTTTCTGAATTTCACCTTAATAAAAAAAATTTTTAAACAGAGTGATTCTTTGGAAAAACATTTTAAACAAATCTTTATTTTTTGAAGATATATACTATATAAAGATGACACAATATCCTAGTCTAGGATTTGCTTTAAAATACTTCAGGACTGTGTGTGAGGGAGCAGGGTGGAATAGAGGAAACAAAATTCATCATGAATTGATTACTGAAGCTAGATGATGGGGACATGAGTGTTTGTTACACTGTTCCATTTCTGTATTTGTTTGAAATTTTCCAAGTACATGTAAAAATCCAATGTACAAGACAATACTAAGCCCAGTTTTTTACAAGTTTTAAAATACCCATCAAGGGACTTTCCTGGCGGTCCAGTGGTTAAAACTTTGCCTTCCAATGCGGGGGGTGCAGGTTCAATCCCTGGTCAGGGAACTAAGATCCCACATGCCTCGCGGCCAACAAACCAAAACATAAAACAGAAGCAATATTGTAATAAATTCAATAAAGACTTTTTAAAAAATGGTCCACATCAAAGAAATCTTTAAAAAAATTAATTAAAAAAATACCCATCAATTCTACTCCTAAGTATATACCCAAGAGAAATTAAAGTATATGTGCACACAAAGATGTGTACCCAAATACTCACAGCAGCTTTATTCATAATGAACAAAACCTGGAAAACCTGGAAATAACCCAAATGTAAATGTCCATCAACAGGTGAATGGACAAACTGTGGTTCATTCAAACAATGGAATACTACTCTGTAATAAAATGAATGAACCTCTGAATACATGCAACAACATGGATGCAGACACTGAGTGAATAAAGTTCTATATGAAAGATTACATATTGTGTAATTCCACTTATATGATATTCTATAACTTGCAAAATCAATCTATGGTTTTAGAAGTCAGGATAGTGACTCCCTTTGTGGGGTAGTGAGCAGAAAGAAGCATGCAGAGGTCTTTTGGGAGGGATGAAAATATTCTATTTCTCCATCTATCTAAGTGCTGTTGAACTGTCCTCTTTTCTATATAAATACTACTAAATGCCAAACATCATTAAGCCTGATCCATGTTGTGCACCTCAGCACCCATGCCCTGGCATTCGCCCTGGCCGCGGAAGGCACCTGCATGTGCAGAGCCCAATCCTGGAAGCCTCTCCCTACAGTGCACTTTCTGGTGCGTCTGCAGATGGACTCTCTGACTGAAGCCCTTCCCACACACAGCACAGGGGTAGGGCTTCTCCCCTGTGTGCACCCTCTGGTGCCTCTTGAGGGCCGAACGATGCCTGAAGTCCCTCCCACAAGCCTCACACCTGTACGGCCGCTCTCCCGTGTGGACCCTCTGGTGGATACCCAGGTCCTTGCTCCAGCTGAAGCACTTCCCACAGGACTCACACCGGAATGGCCTCTCCCCAGTGTGAACACGCTGGTGCAGGTAGAGGTTGGCTCTCTGGCTGAAGCCCCGGCCACATGTGTCACACACATAGGCCTTGTCTCCTGCGTGGTCCTGCTGGTGTCGTGCCAGCGTAGAGCGTGAGGTGAAGGCCCGGTCACATACCTTACAGGCATGGGGCTTCCTTCCTGTGTGGACACTCTGGTGGATCTGCAGGGCTGCCCTGCGGCTGAAGTCCTTGCCACAGTCACGGCACCTGAAGGGTTTCTCACCTGTGTGGATGCGCTGGTGGATAGAGAGGTTGGAGCTGCGGCTGAAGTCCTTCCCGCACACACCACATCTGTAGGGCTTCTCGCCTGTGTGTACTCGCCGATGGATGGACAGGTTGGAGCTACGGCTGAAGTCCTTCCCACATTCCTCACACGTGTGAGGTTTCTTTCCCATGTGGTCCTTCCTGTGCCTTCTCAGAGCAGATTCTGAGTTGAAGACTCCGGAACACTCCATGCATCGGTAGGGCTTGTCTCCTGGAAGGAGCACAGGAAGGTTAAGGTCTGTTGTCCTTTCACTGAAGGCTTTTCCACCCCCGTCATATGGAGAGGGCTTCTCTCCCGTACGGGTTCACGGGTGAATTAGAAGATTTCTGAGCTAGCTAAAGTCTTGGCCACAGTGGGGACAGCTATAGGGTTTTTCTCCTGGAGATACTGGCCAAGAGAGAATACCATCATTCTCATCCTTGACTCCTGGGACAAAGAAAATTAGATGACGAAAGTGAGCAGATGTTTTGTCTGAGGCTGCACGGTACTCCAGGACACACTTAGGCAGTACTGGTAAGGCAAAGAAACTTCACTGAGTGAAGAAGTGTTGCTGCTGGTCTCTGTCCTCCTGACATTAGGTTTTTCATTTTTGCTTCAAGGGGAATGGGAAGATATTGGGGACCTTTTCCTTAGTCAAGGAAACTAAATGTTATTAGAAACACCAAGCCAAATTCCATGAGCTACAAATGGGTTAATGTTGTCAAAGTATAATTATCAAAAAGCTAAAAATATAACTTTCATACAATTATGGAGTGAACAACTGTCAAAATTTTAATGAGGAACTAAGAAAATGGTAATGCTGGTTACAAGTGAATTTGAGGAGCTTGGGCATTTAATGCTTTTATAAAAAAAGATATGGGGGGGGACCTTCAAGATGGCAGAGGAGTAAGACGTGGAGATCACCTTCCTCCCCACAAATACATCAAAAATACATCTACATGTGGAACAACTCCTACAAAACACCTACTGAACGCTGGCGGAAGACCCCAGGCTTCCCAAAAGGCAAGAAAATCTTCACGTAGCCGGGCAGGCCAAAAGAAAAAAGAAAAAACAGAGACAAAAGAATAGGGATGGGACCTGTACCTCTGGAAGGGAGCTGTGAAGGAGGAAAAGTTTCCACACACTAGGAAGCCCCTTCACTGGTGGAGACGGGGGGTGGGCGGGGGGGAACCTTCAGAGCCACAGAGGAGAGCGCACCAACAGGGGTGCAGAGGGCAAAGTGGAGAGATTCCCGCACAGAGGATTGGTGCCGAAAAGCACTCACCAGCCCAAGAGGCTTGTCTGCTCACCCACCGGGGCGGGTGGGGGCTGGGAACTGAGGCTCGGGCTTCGGAGGTCAGACCCCAGGGAGAGGACTGGGGTTAGCTGCGTGAACACAGCCTGAAGGGGGCTAGTGCGCCATAGCTAGCCGGGAGGGAGTCCGGGAAAAACTCTGGACCTGCCTAAGAGGAAAGAAACCATTGTTTCAGGGTGCGCAAGGAGAGGAGATTCCTTCCCTGTCTGCCCACAGAAGGCAGATCACCGTCTAAACAAGCTCCAGAAGACAGGCGCGAGCCGCGGCTAACAGTTCAGACAACAAAGACGGGCATGAAATGCTAACGCTGCTACTGTGGCCACCAAGAATCCTGTGTGCAAGCACAGCTCACTATCCACACACCCCTGGGAGCCTGTGCAGCCTGCCACTGCCAGAGTCCCATGATCCAGGGACAACTTCCCTGGGAGAACACATGGCGCGCCTCAGGCTGTTGCAATGTCAATTCCAATTATGACTACCATACCCCTCCCTCCCCCACCCCGCCACCTCGCCACCCCCACATGAGTGAGCCAGAACCCCCTAATCAGCTGCTGCTTTAACCCCATCCTGTCTGGGCGGGAACAGATGCCTGAGGGCGACCTACATGCAGAGGTGGGGCCAAAACCAAAGCTGAACCCGAGGATCTGTGCGAACAAAGAAGAGAAAGGGAAATTTCTCTGTGCAGCCTCAGGAGCAGCAGATTAAATCCCCACAGTCAACTTGAGGTACGCTGCAACTGTGGAATACCTGAATAGACAGCGAATCAACCCAAACTTGAGGCAGTGGACTTTGGTAGCAACTGTAGACTTGGGGTTTGCTGTCTGCGACTGACTTGTTTCTGATTTTTACGTTTATCTTAGTATAGTTTTTAGCACTTGTTATAATCGGTGGATTTGTTTACTGGTTTGGCTGCTCTCTCTCTTTTTTAATTTAAAAAAAAATTTAAAATTATTTTATTTATTTAATTTTCTTTCTTTTTTTCTCCCTTTTCTTCTGAGCCATGTGGCTGACAGGGTCTTGGTGCTCCGGCCAGGTGTCAGGCCTGAGCCTCTGAGGTGGCAGACCCGAGTTCAGGACACTGGATCACCAGAGACCTCCTGGCCCCACATAATATCAGTCGGCGAGAGCTCTCCTAGAGATCTCCATCTCAATGCTAAGATCCAGCTCCACCCAACGGCCAGCATGCTCCAGTGCTGGACGCCCCATACCAAACAACTATCAAGACAGGAACACAACCCCACCCATTAGCAGAGAGGCTGGCTAAAATCATACAGACACCCCAAAACACACCACCGGATGCAGCCCTGCCCACCAGAAAGACAACATCCAGCCCCACCCACCAAAACACAGGCACCAGTCCCCTCCACCAGGAAGCCTACACAAGCCACTGAACCAACCTTAGCCACTGGGGACAGACACCAAAAACAACGGGAACTACGAACCTGCAGCCTGTGAAAAGGAGACACCAAACACAGTAAGTTAAGCAAAATGAGAAGACAGAGAAATATGCAGCAGATGAAGAAGCAAGGTAAAAACTCACCAGACCGAACAAATGAAGAGGCAATAGGCAGTCTACCTGAAAACAAACTCAGAGTAATGATAATAAAGATGATCCAAAATCTTGGAAATAGAATGGAGAAAATATAAGAAACGTTTAACAAGGACCTAGAAGAACTAAAGAGCAAACAAACAATGATGAACAATACAATAAATGAAATTAAAAATTCTCTAGAAGGAATCAGTAGCAGAATAACTGAGGCAGAAGAACGGATAAGTGACCTGGAAGATAAAATAGTGGAAATAACTACCGCAGAGCAGAATAAAGAAAAAAGAATGAAAAGAATTGAGGATAGTCTCAGAGACGTCTGGGACAACATTAAATGCACCAATATTCGAATTATAGGGGTCCCAGAAGAAGAAGAGAAAAAGAAAGGGTCTGAGAAAATATTTGAAGAGATTATAGTTGAAAACTTCCCTAACATGGGAAAGGAAATAGTCAATCAAGTCCAGGAAGTGCAGAGAGTCCCATACAGGATAAATCCAAGGAGAAACATGCCAAGACACATATTAATCAAACTACCAAAAATTAAATACAAAGAGATAATATTAAAAGCAGCAAGGGAAAAGCAACAAATAACATATAAGGGAATCCCCATAAGGTTAACAGCTGATCTATCAGCAGAAACTCTGCAAGCCAGAAGGGAGCGGCAGGACATATTTAAAGCGATGAAAGGGAAAAACCTACAACCAAGATTACTCTACCCAGCAGGATCTCATTCAAATTCGAAGGAGAAATTAAAACCTTTACAGACAAGCGAAAGTTAAGAGAATTCAACACTACCAAACCAGCTTTACAACAAATGCTAAAGGAATTTCTCTAGGCAGGAAA
The DNA here is from genome assembly GCF_028564815.1 of Eubalaena glacialis. NCBI lineage: Eukaryota > Metazoa > Chordata > Mammalia > Artiodactyla > Balaenidae > Eubalaena > Eubalaena glacialis. The sequence continues at coordinate 54,541,625 of NC_083733.1, read as the reverse complement.
CACAAGAGAAGGAAAAGACCTACAAAAACAAACCCAAAACAATTAAGAAAATGGTAATAGGAACATACATATAAATAATTGCCTTAAATGTGAATGGATTAAATGCTCCAACCAAAAGACACAGACTGTCTGAATGCATACAAAAACAAGACCCGTATATATGCCGTCTACAAGAGACCCACTTCAGATCTAGGGACACATACAGACTGACAGTGAGGGAACGGAAGAAGATATTCCATGCAAATGGATATCAAAAGAAAGCTGGAGTAGCAATTCTCATATCAGACAAAACAGACTTTAAAATAAAGACTATTATAAGAGACAAAGAAGAACACTACATAATGATCAAAGGATCAATCCAAGAAGAAGATATAACAATTGTAAATATTTATGCACCCAACATCGGAGCACCTCAAAACAAAAGGCAAATGCTAACAGCCATAAAAGGGGAAATCGACAGTAAATAATAGTAGTGGACTTTAACACCCCACTTTCACCAATGGACACATCAACCAAAATGAACATAAATAAGGAAACAAAAGCTTCAAATGACATATTAAACAAGATGGAGTTAATTGATATTTATAGGACATTCCATCCAAAAACAACAGAATACACTTTCTTCTCAAGTGCTCATGGAACACTCCCCAGGATAGGTCATATCTTGGGTCACAAATCAAGCCTTGGTAAATTTAAGAAAACTGAAATCGTATCAAGTATCTTTTCCGACCACAACACTATGAGACTAGATATCAATTACAGAAAAAAAACTGTAAAAAATACAAACACATGGAGGCTACTACTAAATAACCAAGATATCACTGAAGAAATCAAAGAGGAAATCAAAAAATATCTAGAAACAAATGGCAATGAAAACACGACGACCCAAAACCTATGGGATGCAGCAAAAGCAGTTCTAAGAGGGAAGTTTATAGCAATACAACCCTACCTCAAGAAACAAGAATAATCTCAAATAAACAACCTAACCTTACACCTAAAGCAATTAGAGAAAGATGAACAAAAAAAACCCAAAGTTAGCAGAAGGAAAGAAATCATAAAGATCAGATCAGAAATAAATGAAAAAGAAATGAAGGAAACAATAGCAAAAATCAATGAAACTAAAAGCTGGTTCTTTGAGAAGATAAACAAAATTGATAAACCACTAGCCAGACTCATCAAGAAAAAAAGGGAGAAGACTCAAATCAACAGAATTAGAAATGAAAAAGGAGAAGTAACAACTGACACTGCAGAAATACAAAGGATCATGAGAGATTACTACAAGCAACTCTATGCCAATAAAATGGACAACCTGGAAGAAATGGACAAATTCTTAGAAAAGCATAACCTCCAAGACTGAACCAGGAAGAAATGGAAAATATAAACAGACCAATCACAAGCACTGAAATTGAAACTGTGATTAAAAATCTTCCAAAAAACAAAAGCCCAGGACCAGATGGCTTCACAGGCGAATTCTATCAAACATTTAGAGAAGATCTAACACCTATCCTTCTCAAACTCTTCTAAAATATAGCAGAGGGAGGAACACTCCCAAACTCATTCTGCGAGGCCACCATCGCCCTGATACCAAAACCAGACAAAGATGTCACAAAAAAAGAAAACTACAGACCAATATCGCTGATGAACACAGATGCAAAAATCCTCAACAAAATACTAGCAAACAGAATCCAACAGCACATTAAAAGGATCATATGCCATGATCAAGTGGAGTTTATCCCAGGAATGCAAGGATTCTTCAGTATACGCAAATCAGTCAATGTGATACACCATATTAACAAACTGAAAGATAAAAACCATATGATAATCTCAATAGATGTAGAAAAAGCTTTCAACAAAATTCAACACCCATTTATGATAAAAACTCTCCAGAAGGTAGGCATAGAGGGAACTTACCTCAACGTAATAAAGGCCATATATGACAAACCCACAGCCGACATCGTTCTCAATGGTGAAAAACTGAAACCATTTCCTCTAAGATCAGGAACAAGACAAGGATCCCCACTCTCACCACTATTATTCAACATAGTTTTGGAAGTTTTAGTCACAGCAATCAGAGAAGAAAAAAATAAATAAAAGGAATCTAAATCGGGAAAGAAGTAAAACTGTCACTGTTTGCAGATGACATGATACTATACATAGAGAATCCTAAAGATGCCACCAGAAAACTACTAGAGCTAATCAATGAATCTGGTAAAGTAGCAGGATACAAAATTAATGCACAGAAATCTTTTGCATTCCTATACACTAATGATGAAAAATCTGAAAGAGAAATTAAGGAAACACTCCCATTTACCATTGCAACAAAAAGAATAAAATACCTAGGAATAAACCTACCTAAGCAGACAAAAGACCTTTATGCAGAAAACTATAAGACACTGATGAAAGAAATTAAAGATGATACAAAGAGATGGAGAGACATACTATGTTCTTGGATTGGAAGAATCAACATTGTGAAAATGACTATACTACCCAAAGCAATCTACAGATTCAATGCAATCCCTATCAAACTACCAATGGCACTTTTCACAGAACTAGAACAAAAAATTTCACAATTTGTATGGAAACACAAAAGACCCTGAATAGCCAAAGCAATCTTGAGAAAGAAAAATGGAGCTGGAGGAATCAGGCTCCCTGACTTCAAACTATACTACAAAGCTACAGTAATCAAGACAGCATGGTACTGGCACAAAAACAGAAATATAGATCAATGGAACAGGATAGAAAGCCCAGAGATAAACCCACACACATATGGCCACCTTATCTTTGATAAAGGATGCAAGAATATACAATGGAGAAAAGACAGCGTCTTCAATAAGTGGTGCCGGGAAAACTGGATAGCTACATGTAAAGGAATGAAATTAGGACACTCCCTAACACCATACACAAAAATAAACTCAAAATGGATTAAAGACCTAAATGTAAGGCCAGACACTATAAAACCCTTAGAGGAAAACATAGGAAGAACACTCTTTGACATAAATCACAGCAAGATCCTTTTTGACCCACCACCTAGAGAAATGGAAATAAAAACAAAAATAAACGAATGGGACCTAATGAAACTTAAAAGCTTTTGCACAGCAAAGGAAACCATAAACAAAACGAAAAGAGAACCCTCAGAATGGGAGAAAATATTTGCAAATGAAGCAACTGACAAAGATTAATCTCCAAAATATACAAGCAGCTCATGTAGCTCAATATCAAAAAAACAAACCCAGTCCAAAAATTGGCAGAAGATCTAAATTAACATTTCTCCAAAGAAGATATACAGATTGCCAACAAACACATGAAAGGATGCTCAACATCACTAATCATTAGAGAAATGCAAATCAAAACTACAATGAGGTGTCACCTCACACTGGTCAGAACGGCTATCATCAAAAAATCTACAAACAATAAATGCTGGAGAGGGTGTGGAGAAAAGGGAACCCTCTTGCACTGTTGGTGGGAATGTAAATTGATACAGCCACTATGGAGAACAGTATAGATGTTCCTTAAAAAACTAAAAATAGAACTATCATATGACCCAGCAATCCCATTACTGGGCATATACCCTGAGAAAACCATAATTCAAAAAGAGTCATGGGGCTTCCCTGGTGGCGAAGTGGTTAAGAATCTGCCTGCCAATGCAGGGGACACAGGTCTAGGAAGATCCCACATGCCGCGGAGCAACTAAGCCCATGCGCCACAACTACTAAGCCTGCGCTCTAGAGCCCGCGAGCCACAACTACTGAACCCACGTACCACAACTACTGAAGCCTGCGCACCTAGAGACCGCGCTCCGCAACAAGAGAAGCCACCACAATGAGAAGCCTGTGCACCTTAACGAAGAGTAGCCCCCACTTACCGCAACTAGAGAAAGCCCGCACGCAGCAACAAAGACCCAACACAGCCAAAAGTAAATAAATAAAATAAATTAAAAAAAAAAAAAGAATCATGTACCACAATGTTCATTGCAGCACTATTTACAATCACCAGGACATGGAAGCAACCTAAGTGTCCACTGACAGATGAATGGATAAAGAAGATGTGGCACATGTATACAATGGAATACTACTCAGCCATAAAAAGAAACGAAACTGAGTTATTTGTAGTTAGGTGGATAGACCTAGAGTCTGTCATACAGAGTGAAGTAAGTCAGAAAGAGAAAAACAAATACCGTATGCTAATACATATATATGGAATCTAAAAAAAAAAAAAAAGGTTCTCATGAACCTAGGGGTAGGACAGGAATAAAGACACAGACATGGAGAATAGACTTGAGGACACGGGGAGAGGGAAGGGTAAGCTGGGACGAAGTGAGAGAGCAGCATGGACATATATACACTACCAAATGTAAAATAGATAGCTAGTGGGAAGCAGCTGCATCACACAGGGAGATCAGCTCAGTGCTTTGTGACCACCTAGGGGGTGGGATAGGGAGGGTGGGAGGGAGACGCAAGAGGGAGGGGATATGGGGATATATGTATACATATAGCTGATTCACTTTGTTATATGGCAGAAACTAACACAACATTGTAATGCAATTATACTCCAATAAAGATGTTAAAAAAAATTTAAAAAAAGATACTTGCCTCCAATCAAATAAATATTTAAATATTTTCAATTAAATTATCAGCATAAAAAGTCAAATAATATATATTTTTGAAGTTGCTACCCATCCCTTCATGGATTCATAGGATTATTAATGGCATTTTCTCCTGGCTGACTGGTTCTCACCTGAATAGGAGCTTCTTGGTATTTTTTCCTCCATCCACACATCATCTTCTTGTTCAAAATGGGAAATCATTTCTGGTTTGGACAGTAGATGTCCTGCTTGAGGGGAAAGACAGGTGGATTAGGGCAACATGATGTGGACAAGGACCCTGCCCCAAGTCAATCTTATCACTTGGTATTCGTGAAGATCCTATGAAGACTGGGAAAGGTGAATAAAACCACTGCGCATCAAAATCACATTTTATATTTATATATATGTAGGCACACATGCACACACACGCACACACACACACACACATAAATAAGCAAACAAACAAATATTTTCTCCCCCAGAGAAAAAAATGGTTCCAGGAGTTCCAGGAACTTCAGTGAAGAGGCTATTTGCAATATACAACAGTAATAATTCTCAGTGGGGTGAACAGGCAGTAATGATTCTGTGTCCACCAGAGAAGTACTGCCCAAAGTCTGGTTTGAAGAGACTTATCAAAAATGCAGACTCCATCCCAAATCCACTGAATCAGTAGCCCTGGTGATAGAACCTAGGGACGTAGGTTTTTCAGATAACATTTTATTTTAGAGAAAAATAGCAAGAGTGATACACAGAACAGAATGCCTGTAGAATCCTAACCCATAGTCACCAATTGTTAATATTTGGCCCATTTACTTTATTATTCTCTCTCACACAATTCTTTTTTAAACCACTTAAGAGAAAGTTACAGGCCCCATGGCTCTCTATGACTAAATTCTTTCAGTACACATTTCCTAAGAACAGGGACATTTTTTTCCATAACCACAATACAGCCATCAAAATCAGGAAACTTAACATTGACGCAGTATTAGTATCTAGTTCACAGTTAATTTGTAAATGATGCCAATTGTCTCAAATATGTTCCGTTTAGCACTCTTTTCCTAGATATTTTCTATCTAGAATAAGACATTGCATTTAGTTGTCTTATCTCTTTAGTCTCCTTTAATTTGGACAGGAACTGGCATTTCTCGCCTTCACCTCAGGTATTTCTATGCACTCTCAAATCTGATACCCACTACCATTAAGAGATCTGGAATATGTGGACCCCCAAATGCAAATCCCCTCAGGATTTACTCTATACAGGTGAACCCGAGAGAAAGCAGATGGGTTCAGGAAGATGCTGTTCTCACCCAAGGAGATGAGATTCCCATAGTTCTCCAACATCACTTCTCTGTACAGGTGCCTCTGAGAGGGATCCAGATGCTCCCACTCCTCCTGGGTAAAGTCCACAGCCACATCCTGGAACGTCACCAGCTCCTAAAACAACAAACAAAGTCACCCTCAGACATACCCATTCCCACAGAGGAATGCACCTGACAAGCACCAGTGACATCTATAACTGGTCCTGACAGTTTCCAGGGTCCTGAGTTAGACTAACTTAGGCACACACCCATGCACTTGATTGTGTTGTATCATGTAGAAGATTGAAAAGATACATGAGGCACATTTTTTTTAACGCTTCAGCCCTTAAAGTCTCTTTGGGTGAGAAGACTCAAAACTTCAACCACAGTACACCAAAAGCTACACAATTCCAGAGGTGTCATCCACACGACACTCTATGAATCAGAATAAGCTTGAGATTTACTTGGGGAAGGGTCCAGAGAAGGAGTCCAAGGTGGGTTGGGGCCATGAGGGCAGGTACCATGGAGAAAGCCAGGTACCAGCCTTGTGGGATGGTTAAAACGTGAATAGAGGGAAGGGAGGTGGGGAATTCCAGTTGGCAAGAAAAGTGAGTGGACAGTTGTGTGGGAAGGAACAAGACATAGATCAACAATAAGGACTCTTTGGTTAATAATAAAAGCCATATAGGAAACCTCCTTCTGATAATTACATATTAACAATGTTTATTATGGGCCCCAAATCCCCACTCACACATCCACAATAGAAAGGATATATGAACTCTGGCAGAGTCACATGAAGGACTAATATTCCGTACCAATTCCCAAACTGTGGTTCAGGGACCCATGAGGTTCCCCAAGACCCTGTCAGGGGGGTCTGTAAAGTCAATATTATTTTCATAATAATTCTCAAGGCTTATACACTCTCATTCTCTTACAACAATATGGAGGCTACATGTCGTGTGATCTTGCAACTGAGAAAATGTTGAAGCAGATGTGAGATTCCAGCTGTTTTCTACTAGGCCAGACATTAAAGAGATTAGCAAAAATATAAAACATTTCCATTCTTCTTTTTTTTTTTTTTTTTTTTGGAAAATTAAGTATTTTTCATAAAATGTGACATTAACTATAATGGATTAATTTTTGAATGGATTAATAAATATTTTAAATTTTTGTTAGCTTGAACCGCCAATCTGGTAATATTGATAACCCACATAATAAAAGCCATTTTTTAAAGTGTAAAGGGGTCCTGAAACAAAAAGTTTTAGAAACTACTGCTGTACTGAAAGTGAACAAACTACATATACATGAAACAATATACATCAATCTCACAACATAATACTGAAAAAAACCAGGCACAAAAGAGTACTGTATGTACTCTTGATTCTATTTAAAAAGTTCAAAATCAGACTAAACTAATCTACAGTACTAGAAGTCAGAATAGTGGCTACCACTGTGGGGAAGAGGGGGTTCTCTACTAGGGAAGGATTTGTTCAGAGCATGAAGAGAGAGGAGAAGGCACAGAACAGCTATAGATTAATTTAGCCTGTTCTAGAACTTCATATAAATGGAACTGATACCAACTGGGGTTCTTCCCCAATCAATAGAAATTGACTAGAGGCCAGATAAGAAATTCAGGCTAGGCTTTATTGGGGCCCCTGCTGCAGCAAAGGGGAGCAAAAACAAACAACAGTTTCCCTTGCTCGCAGAGCGGGGAAGGTGAGCTGGTTCCTTATATGGGGTGAGGGTAGGGGTGTGTCCAGGGGTCGGGCCAGAGGGGTGGCTTAGGTGTTTTGCCCAACCCTTTGGTGGTGCTGAGTGCAGGGGGCATGTGCAGTACCCTGCTTTTGCTCCCAGATCTTCAGAAGTGGCAGCTGAGTTTTTTTGGTCTTTTTGTATCTTTTGTCCAGAATTTGCCCCAACTGCACATGCATGCAGTTATTTTTAGTCCCTTATAGTTCTTTGTATTTTGTTGCTCAAGGAGACGTTTGTTCAGGTGCAAGCACTGCAGCACTGCAGCAAAAGGTCGAGGGCCCAGCCTGTCTCAGAGTCACATAGTATGTACTCTTTTGTGTCTGGCTTATTTTTCTCAGCATAATGCTTTTGAGATTCATTCATGCTGTTATACGTATCAGCAGTTTGTTTCTTTCTTTTTTTTTTTTTTTTAATGAGTAGTTCTTAATTATATGGATTAACATATTTTATTTATCCATTTATCAGTTGATGGACATTTGGGTTGTTTTTAGTTCAGGGCTACTATAAACAAAGCTGCTAATAGTCGCATACAGATTTTTGTGTGGACATCTATTTTCATTTCTTCTGGGTAAATACAGTGGGATTTCTGGGTCAATGGTAAGTGTGTGCTTAATTATATAAGAAACTCTAAAACTGTTTTCCAAAGTATATTACACCATTTTGTCACTCCTACCAGCAATGTTCAGACTTTTTTGAGAAACTGGAGTAACATATGTCTAGCCCAGGGCCAGCACAATATACGTGTTATATTGCTCTCCTTCCCCAATCCCCAAAATGAGGTATGTGGGTGATATTTTCAGGGAGAGAAAGTGGACTAATTTACCTGTAATTTGGGCATTTCCTCCTCTTCCTGAAGAAGGGCAGAAACCTCAGAAGGCAGTGCTGGGTAAGAAGAAAGAAGCAGTGAAAAATGAACCTGGCTCACTGAAGCAGACCAGTATCTTAGTTATCAAGAAGGGAGAAGGGGCACATTGTATTCAGCTGGTAACACTGGTCCTTGTTTACCATTACTTGACTTTTCTAGGCCCTCCCCTAGAAAGCCTTTTCCTCTCTTTCTACTTTTACAGATGGTCCTTCGACCCAGACACTTTCTCCCTCCCTCCTTGCAAAAACCTACTGAATACCTACTGTGTGCCTTGGTAATGATTTAACTCTCACCTTTCTTCTTACTCTTTGAGGTCACTCCAGCTTCTACATGGTCCCACATCTTGCCCTCCCTGTTAGGAGGGGAATCCCCTCAGCCCCAGTGGCTCTGCTGAGGGAATCTCTCTTCAGCCTCTCCAAACTCCACCAGGAACATCCAGAGGGAGTTTCAGGAGGTGTTGTCTCCACCAAAGATGGAACTCCTGCATGTGGGGGACCTCCTGCAGCCTTCATGCTCAGGTAGCTGTTTTGTTCCTGTAGGCAGGAGAGGAGATGTCCCAGCAGCCCAGACTTCAGGCTGGGTCCTGGACTTCTCTATTTAAGTGAGAGCACAGTTAATAAACTAAAGCTCAGTTAAGGTGATAAACGTTTACTAAGCAACCACTGTGTACAAGGCATGACCCTACTTCCTAGGGGTACCCAGCTCTGACTTTCTCAGGACTGTAGCTTCACAGGTTGATCAAGTCACAGGGCAGCAAATTCTGCCTCCTTTGTGAAGATTTCCTGGAAACCTCCCACTTTTGGGATACAAATCCACAATTCTCAAAAGGTGAACTGGTGAAATACTAGAATTTCTCTTTTTAGCTATCAGATCAGTAAATGTCTTAAAATCTGAAAACCTTATCACTAGTGAGGCTGTAGGAAAATGATCAGTCTCATATGCTGTTAGAACATAAATAGGTACAGTCTTCTGGGGGGGAGCAATTTGATTGTATCCTTCAAATTGAGGGGGCAGGGAGGGTCAGGAAGCAGGGGTTACAAAAGTGAACAAGGAAACTTTTGGGGGTGATAAGATACTTTGATTATCTTGATTGAGATGATGGTTTCATGAGTGTATAAAAATGTCAAAATTGAATATATTCATGAATATATATATGAATATAAAATTGAACACTTTATGTGCAGTTTATCATGTGTCAATTAATCCTCAATACAAAAAATTCAGTTCACTAAAAAAAATGTTTTTTACTGTACAGAACACCTTTGGTCCCACACTTCCAATTCTACATGTCAGACTTGCACAAGAGCATGAAGATATGAGTGTAGAGATATTTATTGTAGTTACATTTGTAATATTGAAGAACTTTCAGTTATCTGAAAGTACATCCACACTGGACCACACAATACTGAATATCTGCTAAAGAATGAGGCAGCTCTGTATATACTGACAAAGAAAGGCAACTTTAGTGTAACTTTACAGAGAAAGCAGCCAAACTGTTAAGATTTACTTTTTTTTTTTTTAAAGTATGAGTATTTTACATAGATGTAAATGATTCTCAATGCATTGGATGGGAAATTGGACACAGGATAATTCCACGTTCAACTCTATATCCAATTGTACTCTTCTATTTACAACAAGCAATATGTTTAACAAGCAAAATATTATGCTATTTTGTTTTTAAACAAATATAAACTACAGAATAAGAAGTGACATAACAAAATGTTAAGGTGACAGCTGGATGAATTTCAGAGATATTATGCTGAGTGAAGAGAGTACAAACTGCATTTATGCAGTTATAGAACAGGCAAAACTAATCAGAAATCGTGGTTGCCTATGGGGGAAACTGACTGGGAGGGAGCACAAAGGGAACTTTATAAGGTGACAGAAATATTCTGTATATTTACTTGGGTGGTGATTTCATTGCTGTGTATATATATGTAAAAATTCACCAAGATGTACTTAAGATTTGTGCAATTTATTGCATGTAATTTACATCTCACTTTTAAAAGTTTTTGCAAAAATCTAATAAGTTATGGTGATTCTAAAAAACTCTAATTAGCAAAGTCATGCAATAACACTCAGTTTTTAAAACTTCTTTATAAAGAGAAGATAACATTATAGATTACCTTAGAAAGAGGTCCATGTTACAACGTTTGGAGAAAAAAATGCAAACTGCAGATTATTAATATTTTCATTTTAGAAACCATATGCACAGTACCGTGTGGGTTTAGGAGCAAATGCAAAAAACATTTCTGGAAAGAGAGAACAAGTTGTTTACAATGGTTACCTTTGGATAAATGGGGGACCTTTCACTTTCTACTTTCTATTTTTTTATTGAAAACTGGTGGAATTATGAGTTTCTGTTTCTGTCTTTTCTAGACTTTCCAAAAATTCTCTAATTACCTTGTGTTCGTTAACATTTACAATAAAAGCCTTTAAAAATTAAATACTCTGAAAAATGCCAAAGGTCCCTGAACAGTCCACCACTTCTTGATTTATACACTATATTGTATTTCTACTGCTACCTTAAAGGGTGTCATAATTTTTGCACATTTCCTTTGCACTTCTAACTCAGTAAAAAAAGATATCTAGATCTAAAATCTACAACACGCAGAGAGTGGTAAATTAAGAGCTTACTAAATGTTCATTATTTTACAAACAGCATATTCTTGACACTGATAAAAGTTCGTGCATGTGTTATATACATGTATTTTCCCACAAGTTCTGGAACATCTATTTTTCTATAAGATTCTTAATTTAAAACCATTTCATGTTGCTCCAAATACATGTGGAACTTTAAATCACTTATTAAAATCTAAGAACAATGGGTAATGTTCTTATCCCTTAGAGAGTTTGTTACATTCTTCTTAAAGATCCTGCATGTTCTTTCTTAGGTTCAAAGCAATGTGTTTGATATTCTTGTTGCTTTTGTGAATCTGTCCCCCTTCATTTAATTTCCTAATCAGTTACGGTTATTATAAAAACACTCTTCATTTTTGTAAATTTGTGGTCTAAAACTATCACTTTCCTAAACTCCTTTCTGTTCAAATAGCTTTTCTTTTCCAAGAATTTTTATTTTTATTTTTGAAAAAGTATTACAATGTGCATATGTTTATATGTGTAAAAATACATATAGTGACAAAAGTCTCCCTCTTCCCATCTCTCCTCCCTGGAGACAACCTCTGTTAAACTTAAAAAAAAAAAAAAAAAAAAAGACTATTTTCTGGAGCAGTTTTAGGTTCACAACAAAATTGAGGGGAAGGTACAGAGATTTCCCATAAAACCCCTGCCCCACAACCTTCCCCAGATTGCACAACCTCCCACATTATCAACACCCCCCCCATCAGAATGGTACATTTGGTACAACTGATGAACCTACACTGACTGACACATTATAATCACCCAAAGTCCATAGTTTAAATTAGGGTTCACTCTTGTACAGTCGATGGATCTGGACACATTTATAATGACAGGTATTCACTATTATACTTTTATACAGAGTATTTTTGCTGCTCTAAAAATCCTCTGCCTATTCATCTCTCCCTCTCCCAGCCACCCCTGGCAACCAATGATCTTTTTACTGTCTCCATAGTTTTGCCATTTCCGGAATGTCATAAGGTTGGAATCATACAACATGTAACCTTTTCGAACTGGCTTCTTTCAGCTTAGTAATATGCATTTAAGTTTAAACATTAAACATTTCTGTTAAAAGTTAAACACTTTTTATGCATCTGTCCTTAAATATGCATATGTTCAAGAAAAAGTCACATATCCTTTTTTTTCTCTTCTTCATACAAACAATAGCATACTATGCACACTGGTTTGCAATTTTTTCCCCTAACTATAGAGTTGTATTTTAAAATTAACTTTGAGGTATACTTTATACACAGTAAAATGCTCCCATTTTCAGGGTACAGTTTGATGAGTTTTGACAAACATCTATATTGTGTAACTACCACCACAATCAAGATTTCCTAAATATATTCAGAAGGACATTCCATATTAGTACTTAAAAGGCTTCTTCCTCCTTCATTATGGTTGCATAGTATTCTATCAACAAAATGCACCATCATTTTCAAACAGCTTTTTAAAAACCTCATTTGAAAGTAATTTCAACTTATATAAAAGTCACAAGAATAATATAAAGAACTCCCATATACCCTTCACCCAGATTCACCTTTTTGTTAAAACATTTTGCCACATTTGCTTTACCATTCTCACTCCCTCTCTGCACAAATACACACACATAATTTTTTTCTGAACCATTTAAGAGTAGGAGATGTACATCATGCCCCTTTGCCCCATAATCTTTCAGTGTATATTTCCTATGAATAAGGCTATTCTCTTACATAACCACAGTGCAAATATCAAATTCAGGAAATGTCACAGATTACATAAAAAACCATTGCATCAATCAAAAATATTCCATTTCTAGTTATCCTAATGATGTCCTTTATAAAATATTCTAACCTGACAGAAGACTCAGTTCAGGAGCAAGTTCTGCAGTTTACTGTCATGTATCTTTAGTGCCCTTTAATCTAGACAGTTCCTCTGCTTTTCTTTGTCTTTTATAACACTAACATTTTGAAGAATACAGGCCAGTTTTATAGAATGTGCAAAGAGTTTTTCAATGGGTAATTTTTAAAGGAAAACAATTACTTATTAGTATATACTTTCTGCAAGTTGGTAGAAAGTATTTCTTTGTTTAGAAACAAAATGATAAATCAATGGCTTCCTATAAATCCAATCTAAAGGTAGAGATTGTCAGACTAGATTAAAAAAAACAAACATGATTCAACTAGTTGCTGTCTACAGAAGACACCCTTTAGATTCAAAGATACAAACTGATTATAAGTTAAAAGGTGAAAAAAGATATACATAGCATGCAAACAGCAATCACAGCAAGCTAGAGTGGCTATACAAATACCTGACAAAACATACTTTAAACAAAAAATGTTACTAGAGATAAAGAGGGACATTTTATAATGATAAAAGAGTCAATCCATCAGGAAGATATAATGTTTATAAAAATGCAGTGCATCTAGTAACAGAGCACTACAATACATGAAACAAAAACTGACAGAAATGAAGAGAGAAATAGATAATTCAACAATAACAGTTGGAGACTTCGATACTCCAACTTCAATAATAGATAGAACGACTAAATAGAAGATCAACAAGGACATAGAAGACTTGAAAAAAAACTATAAACCAACTAGACCTAACAGACATGTATAGAACACTCCAGCTAACAACATCAGAATATATATATTTTTCAATAATATTGGAACTTTGAAGCACATGGAACATTCTCCAGGATAGAACATATGCTAGGTCATAAAACAAATCTTAATAAATTTAAAATTACAGAAATAATACAAAGTTTATGTTCTTTGAATACAACGGAATGAAATTAGAAATCAATAACAGGAAAAAATTTAGGAAAATCACAAATATGTGTAAATTAAACAACATACTCCCAAATAACCAAAGGGTCAAAGAAGAAACCAGGTTCCAGGAACTGCTCTCCTTCCTAACCATTTCAGCCTGTGGTGGTAAGGGCTCCATTATGTTGCTAATCCAGGGATGCTGAAACCATCCCACAGTGGTCTCTGAAAAACTTATAAATAGTCCCTTCATGAAAGTTTCTTTGATCATTGCTTATGAGTGTGTTATCTGTTTCTTTCTGGGATTCTGGCACACTTCCTGATTCCCCATTTCCACACATAACCGCCAGTATCTAGTAATCCCTCTATTTCCTATCTCAGAAAATCACACCATCATGCATGTAGTTGCAAAACTCAGAAATCTATAGTTGACACCTCCCTCAATTAAATATCTAATCTCATTGATTTTATTCCCCCCATTTTTAAAAAATATTTATTTATTTAGGCTGTGCAGGGTCTTAGTTGCAGCATGTGGGATCTTTAGCTGTGGCATGTGAACTCTTAGTTGTGGCATGCGGGATCCAGTTCCCTGAGCAGGGATCGAACCCGGGCCCCCTGCATTGGGAGCATGGAGTCTTAACCACTGAACCACCAGGGAAGTTCTCCCCCACTGCCACTCCACCATTAACTCTTGAATATTTTTGTTTCATTCCATCTTCATTGTGATCACCCTGGTCCAGGACACAATCAGCTCTTATCTGGATCACTGTGGCCATCTTCTATATAAGATTCTATTCCCTCTCTGTCCCCATTTTGATATGTCTTCCACATGATAGTGACATCCAGCTTAAGAGATCTGTTCCCTTCCTCTCCAATCCTCAAATAGAAAAGTTACAGTGGAGAAACCTGGCAGACTCAACATTAATTAAGTGATCAAAGTTAGTATCATAATGAAACAAATCAATATTCTGTGTCAACTGATATGACAAATTGAGGACACATCACTTCTGTGTTACTCCTGCCAGAAGTGTGTAATCTTAATCTAATCATGAAGAACCAAAAGACAAATTCAATTTGAGGAACATTTAAAATAACAAGCCTGTACTTTTCAAAAATGTCAAGATCAATAAAGACAGAAATGTTAAGAAAGTATTCCAGATTAAAGAAGACTAAAGACAGGGGCTTCCCTGGTGGCGCAGTGGTTGAGAGTCTGCCTGCCAATGCAGGGGACACGGGTTCGAGTCCTGGTCTGGGAGGATCCCGCATGCCGCGGAGCAACTGGGCCCGTGAGCCACAATTGCTGAGCCTGCGCGTCTGGAGCCTGTGCTCCGCAACAAGAGAGCCCGCGATAATGAGAGGCCCGCGCACCGCGATGAAGAGTGGCTCCCACTTGCCGCAAGTAGGGAAAGCCCTCGCACAGAAACGAAGACCCAACACAGCCATAAATTAATTAATTAATTAATTAAAAAAAAAAAAAAAGACTAAAGACAGGTAAGGGCAGGGGGTGTGGGGCATAAAGAAACTTATTAGGACAACTGGCAAATTTTTATTATCATAAATTGGAGATTAGACAATAGTACTGTATCAATATTAAATTCCCTGAATTATACTATGACTATTTAAGGGACTGTCTTTGTTTTTAGGAGATGCATGCTGAAGTAATTAGGGGTAAAAGATGATGTCTGCAACTTACTCTCAAATGATTCAGAAAATGACAAATATACATATAGAGATGGAATGATAAAGCAACAGGCAAAAAGCTGACAATTGATGAATGTGAATGAAGGGTATACAGGTGTAATTTGTACTATTCTTGCAATTCTTGTTAATTTAATACCACTTAAATTTTAAAATCCATTGCAGTAAGGAAAACAAACAAACCACCTCAACAAGGCCCACAAGCCCTCAAGAAAAGACAATACTTCCCAATGTACACAGTACACACCAGGGCATGTGGAAGAGAGGCTGAACCATTTGTGGACTAAATTAATGAAAAGTAGTGGCAAAGGTTAAGGTGTGCCAAGAGCTCTGATACTGACGGGGTCAAGGGGGGAGGTAAATTGAGGAGAGAAAGTGGGCTTTCCTCTGTAGTTTCCCAAAGCTGGGCCACGTTTCATGTTTGTCTTAGAGCCTTGGTGGGCACTTCGAGGCAGTGAACAAACATGTCACCTAACCGGGGACAGGGATTACTGCATGAAAGAGGTTAAAAATCACTCACTGAGGGTCTTGCTGCCAGGAACGCTGGGGCCATTTTCTCCTCTTTTCACAGATCTCTCAGGGCCAGCAGATTCCAAAGAGGGCAGAATGGGGAGCCAGGAGCAATGAGGACTGAGTCACATGCCAGAAATCCTCATACTCAGTCTCTGCAGATCCACCCTTACCTAAAGGAAAATAAAAGAGCCATGAACCAACCTTGACCTGAAAGACCAAGGAAAATGTAGAGCATGTTCATCCCGCAACCTCTGCACTCAGAGAGGCTTTGCAGAGATACAGCCAGGCCTGTGACTTACGAGTCACCTGTGATACCAAATTCACAACTGGGACACCTCCACCTTTAAAACCTGGAACTATAACTTCCAAAGAGACAACAAAGGAAATACAACCCCCTACAGCCCTCACTGGCCAACAGTGTGGAGAATTCTCTTTTTCAGATAACTGTGGAGGTGATTATAGGTGTGATATTCCTGGCTTTGCTACCCCAGAGGCAAGTACCCAGGGGAAGGTCATTTAACTCCACAGCACCTGGGAGCTTAGAGAAGCTGCTGACCACTTTAAGCTCTGGGGTTTCTCAGATGCAAAGTGGCAGCAGGCCTTTGGCAATTCACAGAGGGCCTGGCTGGGGGATCAGCTCACCCCAGTGGCTAGCACAATGTGTCCATCCCTCTGATAACACACCCCTTGGCTCACTTACAGAAAAAGCCCTCTGAGTCAGAGGTGAAGGTGGCCTCACAGGAGCATCTACAACAAAAGGGGGGATCCAAGACTCTGGCCCCCCTCCTCAAAGTCCAAGTCACCTCCAAACTAAGGGATGTCAGAACATATTGTCACCATAAAGACCAAGACTCATGACCCTCACTATATCCCAAACCCAGGGGCACCCACTTCCTAATTCCTCCCCACATCTCCCAAACCCAAGCATGCACAGATCTAGCTGCCCAGACAAACACCTCAGAACATACAGCCCCAATATGCTCCCCCAGTGGACTAAGAATGCCGCCTGCCATATCAGTAAACAAAGGATGTTGTGGCCAGCAAGCCAGCAGCTACTGCAGCCACCCCCAACTGTGAACCCTGAGGGGATTCAGGATGGAGAAAAGCAGGATACTGGCCCTAGATAGCTAAGGTGCATATTAAAGGAATGATTTCAATGAGCCCAGACTCTCGCATCTTCCCATACATAGAAAAGCGCTAAATTCATTAACTTGAGATGTCTGGTTTTTTCCTAATTAACAGTAATCTTTTGATGTTCCGACTGCCTGGTTTTGTTGCAAACCTCCTATATATCCTGGCTCCCCCCCTTACCTCTTCAGAGCAGTCCCTTAGAGCAGCGGTCCCCAACCTTTTTGGCACCAGGGACCACTTTCGTGGAAGACAATATTTCCCCGGGGGGACGGGGGTTCGGGCGATAATGCGAGTAATGGGGAACGATGGGGGGCAGCATACAAAGCTTCTCTCCCTCGCCGGCTGCTCACCTCCTGCTGTGCGGCCTGGTTCCTAACAGGCTGTGGACCGGTACCCGGTGGTGGCCCGGGGGTTGGGGACCCCTGCCTTAGAGCTGTCTAAGAGGCTGCGTCCTGGGCTTAAATCCTCAGAAAGTTCACCAAATAAAACATAATTCTCAACTTTTAGGC
Source organism: Eubalaena glacialis (assembly GCF_028564815.1). Taxonomy (NCBI): domain Eukaryota; kingdom Metazoa; phylum Chordata; class Mammalia; order Artiodactyla; family Balaenidae; genus Eubalaena; species Eubalaena glacialis. The sequence goes on along the minus strand of NC_083733.1, from coordinate 54,523,890 downwards.
TGTGCTTTTTTTTTTCAGTCGACACCCCCAAATTCCAGGACCCTGCCTCACTGTCCTGTCCCCACCTGGGGCTGCAATGCACCAGCGGAGCCTCCCAAACCAAAATGCCCGTCATGGGCTGTTCCCTAAATCCAAGGACCCCTGCCTCCAACCCCCAACCCAAGGATGCCGGGAGGCCCACCAACAAGGGGACACGCCACCCCTTGTTGGCAGTAGATGGGGGTAAATGGTAGTCGCAGCCATCTACCCCCACGTCAATAAAACCAAGAAGCCCCTGCGTCGCCCCTCGGACCCCGCGACTCCCGGACCTTCGGTTTTCACCTTCCCGCTTCGCAGGACTCGGGGACCCCTGGCTATTCCTGCTGTCCTCAGCCAGCGAGGGGACTCACCTCTCTAGGCCCGGAGGTCTTGGGCATGGAGGCCGCCACGGGGCCTTCACCAGCCGCTGTTCCACGGAACCAGCGCGACCTACCCGCGCCGGGGACCCAGAAGGCCCAGCCGGTGGTGCCAGTGCGCAAGCAGAAAAGGCGGCCAGGCGTTGGGACCACATCTCCCAGAAGACCTTGCGCAGGTTGGGGCGCTCTCCAAGCCCCTCCCCAAGGCGCGATGGGGGCGTGGCGAGGCCGGCACAGGTGAACTCGAAGTCTCACGTGGGATCATCCACCTTGCTAGGACTGGACATACAAACGCAAAACCACACGGGTGCCTCCTCCCACCGTCTACAACCAGGAATGAATAAACAAACAAACAAACAGTAATTTCTGTATTTAGACATAGCTATATTTAAACTAATATCCTTTCACATAAATATTTGTATTTTCTTAACCTACTTTTTAAATCACATGTATATTGAACATTAAGGGGTTTTCCACAATATTCTGTAAATTCTACATGCCACTTATGTAATTAATGTTTCTCTTTATCGTTAGGTTGTTTCAAATGACTGGTATTACAGGCCACGGTCATTTGTGTTTGGCAGAGACTCAAAGGCAGGCAGGGGAGTGGCAAAGCTTTATAGTGAAAAAAGGGAAGGCTTCAGGTATATTCTGAATGGAGGTTATTGGCATAGAGAAGCTGGAGGTGGGCCAACTACAAGCAGTGCAACTTATGTGATTGGTTTGGGGGTGATGGTTTGGCTTTCTTTGGTTGGTTCTCAGTTGGAAGCAGAGGCAAAAAATAGGGAAGCTGGTATTGACCAAGTTCTGACTGTTCTGGGCTGATTGCTGCCAAAGTTGTATGTTTGGTTTTCTGGTTGGAAACCAGCTGTTTACTAGAGAGTTTGTGGGTCAGAGTTCTGTTGTCGTATACGAACTGGTATTGTGTTTGTATATCCAGTCTCTCAAGTTTAATGGTTTCAAACAACAGCAACCATTTATTATCTTTCATGGTTTTTCTGGGTCAGGAATTCAGAAACAGCCTATCTGGACAGCTCTGGCTCAGATTTTTCATGATAGCTGAACGTGGAACAGTGTGAAGTTCCAGGAGCAACTGGGAGCTGGCTGGACATCTCTTATTTCATGTAATCTCAGGGTTTCTCCAGGTGGTATTTCTGTGTAGGCTAGTTTAAGCTTCTTAATAGCATGGTAGCCTCAGACATCTTACATTGCAGCTCAAGGTTCTCAAGGCAAGAGTCCCAAGAAAGATCCAGATGGAAGTTGTACCACCTTTTATGTCTAGCCTCAGAATCACATAACATCATTTCCACTTACTCACAGTTTTAAAAGCCCATCCAGATTCAAAAGGAGGGAACATGGACTCCACTTCCTGATGGGAAAGTGGCAAGGTTCTGGAAGACCACGCAGAAACAAAAATATAGTCACAGCCATTTTTGGAAAATACGATTTGCCATAAACTGCAAGCAGATCAAAGCAGAAGAAGAAGTTTTAATTTTCAATCTGCCATGAAGACTGCATATTTATATTACTGAGCTGAAGCCATTTGTAGTAAGTAGGAGTGATCAGAAAAATCATGATCTCTAATTAAACTTTAAGAGGATCAAAGAAGATCTAGCTCCACTGAGCATGTTTAAAGAGACAATGAGAGATGAAAATGAAGCTGTTTTCTTTTTAGCCTCTTGAGTATTGGGTCCAAAGTGATAATAATTGATAAAGATTATTCTGCACAATTAGGGTATTTTGGCTAACTGGGGTCAATCAAAAAAGCCAAAAAGAACTTCCTTAAGTTCACCATGAAAAAGAGATGTGGGACTTCCCTGGTGGTCCAGTGGTTAAGACTCTGCACTCCCAATGCAGGGGGCCTGGGTTCCATCCCTGGTCAGGGAACTAGAGCCCTCATGCCGCAACTAAAGATCCCACATGCTACAACTAAAGATCCCGCATGTGGCAACGAAGATCCTGCGTACCGCAACTAAGACCCAGCGCAGCCAAACAATAAATTAATTAATTAAAAAAAAAGAAATGTGAGAAAGTTGGTTTAAAACAACAAGCATTTATAGTCATTCACACATCTTCAGGTTGGCTGGGGGTTAGCTTTTCCTCGATGGGTTAAGCTGAGGTGATTTGACTGGGGCAGCTCTCGTTGTCTCTGGACAGTAAGGTAGCCAGGGCACATATTTCTCATGGCAGTGGCTAAAAATGAAGAGGGAAAGTGGAAATATACAAAACCTCTTAAGGCCTAGGCTCAGAATGTGCACATTGTCCAAAGCAACTCACATGGCCAAATCCAAAATAAAGGGCAGGGAAACTATATCTCGCATACAGTGCACTCAAGGCAAGAGTGTTGTGACTGATTGTTTTTTTTTCCCAAATAGTCGCAATAAGATCTCCCTATCTCACATATTCTTTCAATATGACTTTGAGAAGAAGAGAAATTCAGTGGTCCGTCTCCTTGAACTAGTTGAGCCTGTGGTTGGAAATGATAGTATATGACTTCCAAGGGTAGGTCACAAAAGGCAATATAGCTGAGCACGCACTCTGGAGCCCCTGAAGTGATGTGGCCACTCTGCTGTGCCCAGGGCAGGTGGATGGGGATTCGACATGAGAGACCAGTGCCAGACCCCAGGCCCATGTGCCTGAGCTGTGGCTGTGACCTAGAGACACTGCCAGTTCATGGGACCCTCCAGTTTTTGAAGCCGCTACTCTGCTTGAGTTAGATCTCACCCAGCACTCTATCTTTCTCTATGTACTTTGTGCGAATATGTTTTGGAGCATCAGTTAGGAGTCTACGGGTGAAATCTAGCTTTCATTCATGAATGAGGACTTATTCTTGACACAAGTATTTTAAAAGAAAAATCTTTACAATAGCCTCAGTGGTATTTAGTTCTGTTCCCACTACTGCTTCTTGTTTTGCCCTGTTACAAGCAGAGAGTGACAGTGGTTCTAATTCTGAGCCTGGAAAAGGTAAAGATTGGAATACTAGAAAGTCTCAAACTTTGGGAAACAAGTCAACTACAAATGAGAAGAGGAGAGAAAAGAAGAAAAATGAAGGAATAGCAATAGAGGGAAGCAAATGAACTCAGGAATCTTGCTTTTAAGAAAATTACCCAGAAATCCTCCCATACCATGTGTAGCACTCAACATGAGCTTTCATTGTTAAACCCAGCACAGAATTCAGGAGAACATACAGGTGCCCAACAGGCATATGAAAAGGTACTCAGCATCGCTAATTATTAGAGAAATGCAAATCAAAACTACAATGAGGTATCACCTCACACCGATCAGAATGGCCATCCCCAAAAAGTCTACAAGTAATAAATGCTGGAGAGGGTGCAGAGAAAAGGAAATCCTCCTACACTGTTGGTGGGAATGTAAGTTGGTGCAGCCACTATGGAAAACAGTACGGAGGTTCCTTAAAAAACTAAAAATAGAGTTACCATGTGATCCCACTCCTGGGTATATATCTGAAAAAAAAAAAAAAACCCTCTAATTTGAAAAGATACATGCACCCCAATGTTCATAACAGTGAGAGAGGCTGGCACCTGGGACCCTAAACTGGAGTGCTTGCACTTGGACAAATGTCTCCTCCAGCAACAAAATACAAAGGAAACTATAAGAGACTAAAAATAACTGCACACATGCAGAGTCAGGGCAATTATGAACAATAAGATACAAAAAGGCCAAAACCCTGAGGTGCTGGGAGCAAATGATCCCTGAACATGGCCCAACCCACTGATCGGCTCCTACTCTCACGCATTTAAGGGACCAGCTGCCCCGCCTCGAGGATCGGGCAAGGACGTCTGTTACTTGTTCTTGCTCCCTTGTGCTGTAGCACAAGTCCCAATAAAGCCTTGCCTGAATTTCTCATCTGGCCGCCTCTTATCAATTTCTATTGATTAAAGAGTCCAAGAACCCTGGTCAGTAGCAGCAGCACTATGTACAATAGGCAAGACATGGAAGCAACCTAAGTGTCCATTAACAGATGAATGGATAAAGAAGATGTGGTATATACATACAATGGAATTTTACTCAGCCATAAAAAAAGAGCAAAATTTTGCCATTTGCAGCAACATGGGTGGACTTGGAGGGAATTATGCTAAGTAAAATAAGTCAGACAGAGAAAGATAAATACTGCATGATGTCATTTACATGTGGAATCTAAAAAATACAACAAACTAGTGAATATAACAAAAAAGAAGCAGACTCACAGATATAGAGAACAAACTAGTGGTTAGTGGAGGGGAGGGGCAAATACAGGAGTGGGGGAGTGGGGGAGTGGGGGAGTGGGAGGCATAAGCTATTGGGTGTAAGATAGGCTCAAGGATGTATTGTACAACATGGGGAATATAGCCAATGTTTTGTAATAAGTGTAAATGGAAAGTAACCTTTAAAAATTGTATAAAAATAAAAAATAAAGTGGGGAAAAAATGGAGCCATGTGGCCACTGTGGACGTGGTTTCAGACATATTCCTGCATCACTGAGAGCTTGAATTTTTTGAACTATATCAAACTCAAGGACACCACCAGCCAAGTTTTCAAAACAATATCTGCTAGCAGCTGCTAGCTATACCCTTATATTTGTGTGGCTATGTAACTTTGAAACTGTGTAATCATTTTGAACCCCAACCAATCCTTGCTTAACAAGCACTCTTTTCGTGGCAGCTCCAATCCTAACTCTTGAAAAGCAATTTATGTAAACTTGTGGTTTTTTGCCTTTATAAGCTTCCTCCATTTTGTAGCCCAGCGGAACACAGTTTAGGTGCTTCTTAAATCTATATCTCCTTGGCTGCAGTCCTAACAAACCCCAAATAAACACCTCTTCATTTTAATCAGGTCTCCTTTTCTGAAAATTTGGTTAACAGAGGATGAAAGAGAACAATTTGTAGGTTATAATGAAACAGATTATTGTACAGCTCATGAACACAATCAATAAGTGGTTCTGAAACATGGAAGAATTGAAAGACTAAAGTTGAAACTTGAAAAGAAAGATGTTGAAATCTAGGTGATGAAAAATGTGATCACTCAATGGGAAGCAAAGTATAAAGAAGTAAAGACAAGAAGTGAATAGCTATTGAAAATTCTTGGGACGGTAAAATGAAGGATAAAGTAGAAATAGTTCTACAAATTGAGAATCACAAAGTATCAAGAATGAACTGACTCTACAGATGACCACTTCATGTTGCATTAAAACAAGAAAAATCTAAAGTGAAAGCAACGGCTTCCCTGGTGGCGCAGTGGTTAAGAATCCGCCTGCCGAAGTACGGTCCAGGAAGATCCCACATGCCGCGAGCAACTAAGCCCGTGTACCACAACTACTGAGCCTGCGCTCTAGAGCCTGCGAGCCACAACTACTGAGCCTGCGTGCCACAACTACTGAAGCCCGCGCGCGCCTAGAGCCCGTGCTCTGCAACAAGAGAAGCCACTGCATTGAGAAGCCCACACACTGCAACGAAGAATAGCGCCTGCTCACTGCAACTAGAGAAAGCCCTCGCAGCGACGAAGACCCAACGCAACTAACTAACTAAATAAATAAATAAAATACTTTAAAGTGAAAGCAAATATGAGCCACTATCTGACTGCAAATGCATGAAAGGACCTGAGAGAGGACTGCCTAGCTAAGCTCTAGTCAACCGCAAAACCATGAGATAATAATTAATGATGATTGTTTTAAACCACCAAATTTGGGGGTGATTCATTATGCAGCAAGAGATAATGGAAACATGGGTGGATTCAGGGAAGTGTGAAGAATTTGAGGGTCAATAATGCATTCTAGCATTCTACGGAATTCCCTGGTGGTCCAGTGGTTAGGACTCCACGCTTTCACTGCCAAGGGCCTGGGTTCAATTCCTGGTTGGGGAACTAAGATCCCACAAGCCACGCAGCACAGCCAAAACAAAACAACAACAACAACAAAACATTAAACCAAAATCTGATTAAGGCTTTAGCTCTATCAGTTTTTAAGAAATACCAGGGACAGAGGAGCATGAGATGAAACCAAGGGAATAGAGTCAGCAAATTTCATACTTTGGGAAACTCCTGAACAAATTACCTGGTTTTCATGAATAAAGAGTTGCAAGAAAAAAGAAAGGGAGGGGGAAAGCTTTTTTAAAAGATTAGAAAACAAACCAACCAGTTGCAATATATGGAATTTCTCTGGATCTTGATTTCCTGATTTGAAAAAACTGCTAAAAAAAAAAAAGGAACCAATCAGGAAAATTTGGACCCTCACTGGACATGTGATTATATAAAGGAATTACTGTTAATATTTAGGTATGATAATGATATTATGATTATGTCATTCAAAAAATAGTTCTTATGTTTAAAAATATTTATGGAAATATTTATAAGAAAAATTAAATCTGTCTGAAATTTGCTTCAAATAATTGGGGAAGGGGTTGAGTGGGTAGGGGAATAGATAACACAAGATTGGCAATGAGTTGATAATGGTTGAATCTGGGTGATGGCTACACAGCAAACATATTAGTCTCTACTTTTGTGTGTTTTTAAAGTTTTGCATGACAAAAAAGTATTTTAACTGGAAGCAAAATAAAAAGACTCCCCAAACCCCCCAAAACCCCTCCAAAGAATTCATCATTAGCAGAAATCCAATAAAACAATATACTAAAGGAGTTCTTCAGCAGAAGGAACATGAGACCAGAGAGAGAGGACTTCCCTGGCAGTCCAGTGGTTAAGACTCGCGCTTCTGCAGCAGGGGACACCAGTTCGATCCCTGGTCAGGGAACTAAGATCCCACGTGCTGCGTGGCACGGCTAAAATGTGAAAAAAAAAAACAAGAGAGAGAGAGACCAGAGAGAAGCACAGAGATGCAGGAATAAATGAGCAACGAAATGGTAAATACATCAGTAAATCTAAGTGAATATTGAAATGTATAAAATAATAATAATATCTCATAGGGTTTTTAATTTGTAGAAAATTAAAGAATATACCAATATCACAAAAAAGCATGTGTGAGTAAATAAAAAGAAAGTAATGTTCTATGCTGTGAGGAGACATAAAAGCACTTATGTATAACAGATTTCATTAAGCCAAGGATGCATGCTGTGTTTTCTATGGTAACCATTGAAAAAGAGTCAAAATTTCATAACTAACAAGCTAAAAGAGACAGGAAGTAGAAAAATAAAAAGTTGTTCTTTATCCAGGATAATTCAAGAAAGAGGAAAATAGTAATGACAAACAAATGGGATAATCCAAATGTCCTCAAATGGAAGAATAGTTTAAAAATTGCAGTACATTCATACCATGGAATAATACTCAGCAATAAAAAGGAACAAACTGGTACATGCAACAACTTGGATGGCTCTCAAGGCAATTATGCTGAGGGAATAAAAAGCCAATCACAAAAAGATTACATGCTATATGATTCCATTTATATAACATTATTGAAATTTAGAAAATTATTGAAATGGCAAACAGATTAATGGTTACCAGGGCTTAAGGATGTGGGAAGGGGTGGGTGTGGCTATGAAGTGGTAGCATAAGGTAGCCTTGTGGGGATTAAACAGTTTTGTATATCGTGGCTACATGAAACTTATACCCTTGATAAAATTATATAGAACTATTACTACACACATAGAAATGAGTGCGTATAAAACTGGTGAAAACTGGTTAAATTTTGTGGATTGTACCAATGTCAATTTCATGGTTTTGCTATTGTACTATAGTTATGCAAAATATTACCTTTGAGGGAAAATGAGTGAAGAGTACATGGGATCTCCCTATATGTGTATTTGCAACTTAATGTGAATCTAAAAGTATTTCAAAATAAAGAGTTCTTTAAAAACACAGATCAAAGAAAATTTTATGGTTGAATTTATAAAATTATTTAAATTATAATAAAAATAAAATTTAAGAAACTTAATGGGATGAGGTAAAGTTTATAGGGAAATTTGTAGTCGTAAATACACATATTAGCAAAGAAGAAATGGTGAAAATCAATGATATAAGAATTTTACAGCAAATTAAACCCAAAAATAGAAAAATACATAAAATTGGAAATGTCCACACAATAGAGAGTATCAAGAAAGCAAAAAGTCGTTCTTTCAAAAGAGTAATAAACCACAAAGACTAATCAAGTGAAAAAGAAAAGGCACAAATAACCAACATCAGGAATATAATGTGCAACGTAATCTTAGAAAGAGTAAGATTATACTTATTGATCTGGGGGAATGTACAAGTTAGACTTGCTTGAGCAAAGCAAGTTAGAGAAAATAGTGCATAGCCTGATGCCATTAAAAAATTTGAGGGCTTCCCTGGTGGTGCAGTGGACAAGAACCTGCCTGCCAATGCAGGGGGCATGGGTTCCATCCCTGGTCCAGGAAGATCCCACATGCCACGGAGCAGCTAAGCCCGTGCGCCACAACTACTGAGCCTGCGCTCTAGAGCCCGTGCTCCGCAACAAGAGAAGCCACCGCAATGAGAAGCCCGTGCACCGCAACGAAGAGTAGTCCCTGCTCGCCACAACTAGAGAAAGCCTGCGTGCAGCCACGAAGACCCAACAGAGCCAAAAATAAATAAATTTTTTTTTTTAGTTATTTCTGAGATATACATTTTAAAGTAATAACTAGAATTATGACTTATAACATTATACCAGAACATATAAGATTTTTAGAAATTTCATGTAATGTCTGAAACATTTATATTAACATATTTCCATACAAATAACCCAATGAAAGTTTAGTATTAGTTGTTTTGTTTGTTTGATTTTTTATACTGCAGGTTCTTATTAGTCATCAATTTTATACACATCAGTGTATACATGTCAATCCCAATCGCCCAATTCAGCACACCACCATCCCCACCCCACTGCAGTTTTCCCCCCTTGGTGTCCATATGTCTGTTCTCTACATCTGTGTCTCAACTTCTGCCCTGCAAACCGGCTCATCTGTACCATTTAATTAAAAAAATTAAAAAAAAATTTTGAACAAAGACAAATCAGATATGTGTGTAATGTTGGTAGGAGCAAGGAGAAAGGTGTGAAAAGGTAAATAAGCTTTGTTGAAATTGTACATAGGTCTGAAAGAATTGGGGTGGGTGTAGATATTATTTATATGTTTTTTCATTTTTTACTAGTTGTGGCTAAAATATATTACTCTTGTAATTTTGGGAGAGGAATATAATAAAAGATATATTAAAAGTGTATACATGTACGGAAAAAGAAAAGTTCTATTTCTGACAGCACCTATTCAAATATTAAAACAGAACTAGAAACAAAGCCAGTGCTGAACTGAAATTCCAGATACATTTTCTGTCTTTTTAAAGTCTTCAATTCTTGGAGATTTTTCTTCCTTAGACTAAAAATAACTGGTTTTCTCAAAAGTTTTTAATGATGCAATTTAATGTATATCACTTATTCTTGTAAACATTACCATAATTCAGTCTCTCATAAGATGACTGGAGGAGAAGTTACAGAGGAAGGAAAGATTTATGAGATCTTTGGTGAGAGGCATTTCCTTCTGCAGAGCAGGACTAACTAGAAACTTTCTACAGGATCTAATATTACAGACATGGAAAACGCCTAACCTCAAATCCTACCTACAATAATCTCCTAAACTTTACTTTTTACTCATGTATTTTAGTTAAGTAAACATTTCCCAGGTGTGTTTCTCACAAACGTTAATGACGATTAGGAGGAAAAAGTTGAACTCTGGGGTTTGTTGTGGTCCATTTCTGAACTTTTTATTCTACTCCACTGACCTATTTGTCTATCCTTTGCAAGCACCACAGTCTTTATTGGTTTATCATAGCTCTATAGCAAGTCTTGAAATCAGATACAAGTCCTCCAATTTGTTCTTTTTCAATACCGATTTTGGCTGTTCTACGTCTTTGGATTCCTATACAAATTTTAGAAAACTTCTATCAATTTAAACTAAAAAGCAAGCTGGCATTTTGACTAGGATGGCATTGGAATCTACAGATAAATTTGGGGAAATTTTATTAAAGACATTGAGTTTTCCAATCCACAGCCATGGTATCTCCATCTATTTAGATCTTATCGAGGGAATTCCCTGGCTGCCCAGTGATTAGGACTCAGCACTTTCACTGCCAGGGCTGGGTTCAATATCTGGCCAGGAACTAAGATCCCACAAGCTGCGTGGCATGGCCACAAAAAAAAAAAGATTTTGTCTTTTTCCTTGGCAATGTTTTGTAGTTTTCCATATAAAGATCTTTCATATCTTTTATCAAACTTATTCCTAAGTATTTTATACTTTTTGATACTATTATAACTGATTTTTGTTTCATTTTACAATTGTACATTGCTAATATAAAGGTGTACATATATGGTCAACTGATTTTTGATAAAAATACCAAAGCAACTCAATGGAAGAGATGAAAGTCTTTTTTAACAAGAAGTACTGGAACAACGATTTATGTGAGGAAAAAAATGAACCTTAATCTATGCTTCATACCATACACAAGTATTCTAGGTGATTCTAGGTGATTCTAGGTGAATCATACACCTAAAGTTAAAACCATTGAACTCTATTTAGCTCGGTGTTAAAGAATATAATCTGTATGTTATTCCTTTGACAGTACCTGAGTCTTATTTTATAGCCCAACATGTAGTCTATCTTAGTGTTTTCTATGTCATTGAAAAGCAAGTGTATTGTGCTGATTGAGATTACCATTAAATAAATGTCAATTAGGTAAAGTTGGTTGACAGTATTGTTTAAAATCTTTTGCATTGGAGTTTTTTCCAGATTCTTATCCATTCAAAAAGTCCTAAGTATCTTTAGGCTCTACTAATTTCTTTTTAACTCTGCAAAGTCTCTTCATCTGTCAGGCCTACACCTTCACCCATCCATATCCATACCCATACCATGCACTGCATCCAAGAATGCAAAGTCATGCAGTAATCTGTTTACCCATCAAGGGCTTATTTTTATCAGGAATTCAGTTCGCTGCTTCTACCACTTTTTTTTTTTTTTTGTCACACGGCATGTGGGATCTTAGTTCCCTGACCAGGGATCAGACCTGTGCCCCCTGCAGTGGAAGCATGGAGTACTAACCACTGGACCACCAGGTAACTCCCTACTACCACTCCTAGATAGTCCCATAGGAAAGTATGATTTTTATTTTGTCCAGGTTTTCTTGCTATCATGGGAATGAACACCTTTCATACTCTATATTCAAATTGCCATGAAAGTTGAAATTCTGTGATTGTTTTAACAACCTCCTTCCCATCTCCCACTACATCCTCATACTAAATGCATGGCAATGATTGGATTCATTAGCTGTTTTAAAGACTCTTCAAGTGACAAGTAGACAGGGTATAAATAAATGAATGAATGAATGCAGGGTATAAATGAATGATATTGCAGCAGGTAAGATAACTCAAGTTTATTTGTAAAATATATCCCATTCTGTCAAATACTGATAAGAAAACAAGGGTGCAGCTAGAATATATTGAGGCTTGATAATATATTTTCATTTACAGTGCTTTAGTTATTTAAACTCTAGAAATTCCATGTGAATTATCTTGTGCTGTATTCCAAGAACGCCTTGCTATCCAAATCTATTTGGTTCCCGGGTTAAAATACTAAGGAATACTGTGTTAACTAAATCAATTTGATTTCCAAGCTTCATAAAGTGAGTAGGAAGTTTGAATAAGGATTTATTAGAAATGTTTTGTTCCAAAATACAGATTGTGACAAACATTTATCTCCTTTCAATAGATTACTAGATTTGATTTGCTAATTTTTAACATTGCATATTTTCATAACTGATTTTGGGCATATTATCTTTTTGTGTTCTCCTAGTAAGTTTTATCTTTAGGATTATGACAGATTCATAAAAACAGGTAACTTGCTACCTCAGTCTACATCCTGGAAGAGTTCCTAAAACATTTCATAGTTTCATCTATAAATATATCTAATTTGGTGTCTCCAGTGTAGCTGTGTGACATTGTTTTTTTAATTTACTTTATTTTTATTTTTGGCTGCGCCTTGAGGCTTGCGGGATCTTAGTTCCCCAACCAGGGATTGAACCCTGGCCCCCAGCAGTGGAAGCGCACAGTCCTAACCAGTGGACCACCAGGGAATTCCCCTGACATTTATTTTTTTGGTTTAATTTTAAAATGTTCCTTTTGGAAAGGAGTCTATTAAGATTTTACACTTCTTCTCTAGTCAATTCTGATATCAAGTCAATCCAATTTCTTTATAAAAATCAGACACTTTGTCCAGATTTTCAGATATATTATAAAAATGTCTATAGTACTAACTTTTAAGTTTTTTGAGATAAAATTCATATACCGTAATATTCACCCCCCTTTTAAAGTATACTGTTCAGTGGTTTTTAGTATATTCACAAAGTTGTACAACACCACTAATCCCAGAACATTTTAATCAACCAGAAAGACAGTGTCCTTTTAAATTTAAATATGTAGTCATTTCAATGTCTCATTCACAGTGCTGTTCATTCGTCATCTGTACTCCCCCACCTGAATCACTAGTTTGTCTACTTTTTTTCAGTCAAATAAATTTTCTGTTTTAGATTATTTACTTGTTTCTGTCATTTATTTCTGCATTTTATAACTAATAATGCCTTTCTCTACCCATTTTAGATATATTTTTGCTTGTTTTATCTCCCCGGGTTCTATATTGATTTTATTTATTAATGATCTTTCTAGTATTTTATTTTTTATTTTTTTTTACTTTTATTTGCATTTATTTTTTGCAGCATTTATTCCCAGGCCATAAGTTTTTGTTTCTTCAGTTTCTTCTGGCATATCTTTTTCTTCTGGGCAACCTCCTCTTCTGGTTTAGGAACAAGCTGTTCTTTTTCAGTAAGGATCACCTCAATGTGGCAGAGAGAGCTCATGTATGGGTTGATCTGACCATGAGCTCTGTAAGTCCTGCGCCACATCTTGGGGGGCTTTGTTCACCTGAATGTGCTCAATGACCAGAGAATCTACATCTAAGTCCTTAAGTTCAGCATTACTCTCTGCATTTTTGAGCATGTGCAGTAAAAATTCAGCAGTCTTTTTGGGTCACCGACCCTGCATCCAGCCCCATTGTTGGGCCTGGGCACACCTACCACCTCCACCTTTGTAACGATAGAATAGCACACATTGCTTCTTTAAAGTGACATCCTTCAGATACTTGGTGGCTTTTCGGATATCATACCCTTAATGGCCTGGGCAGTTTCACGAGTGTTCTTAAAGTGAACACAAAGATTTGAACCACTTGACTTGCATGATTTTGTGGCGTTTTCTGGGCCAAGTGAATAGCAAACCATTTTTAGAGGTCATCTCAGGCTGCTTACTGGAAAAGTCTAGTATTTTAATGTATGCATGCATACTGGGTTATAAAACTTCCAATATAACTTTGGCTGCCACTCACAGGTTTGTTTTTTTTTTTTAATATTTATTTATTTATTTTGGCTGGGCCAGGTCTTAGCTGTGGTACACAGGATGTTCGTTGTGGCATGCGGGATCTTTAGTTGCAGCACGCAGACTCTTAGTTGCAGCATGCATGTGGGATCTAGTTCCCCGACCAGGAATTGAACCCTGGGCCCCTGCACTGGGAGCACGGAGTCTTACCCACTGGACCACCAGGGAAGTCCCACAGGTTTTTCAATTGTGTTCTCATATTCATTCATGTTTAAATAATGTGTATATTAAGGTTTTAGTTCCTTAACCCATGTTAATCAAGAGGGGACACTAAATTAATATTCAGATATTTGCTGGCCATCCTTTTGTTACTGTCTCCCCCATTCTGGTCAAATAATGTGCCCTGTATATTTTCTTTTTTGGAAACTAATTATTAGGAAAAATATTCTTATCTCTTCCTGCTTATTTGACTGTGCTTTCAACTACCCAACATTGTATCCACTGGGTATTAGTCTTTGTGCAGCATAGAAAATAAAGTCTGAATGTAAACTACCCACGCAAACTTTTTTTTTCCCTTTTGAAATTTCATGCAGAATAATGAGTGATGGGAAAAGCTTTCCTATGTTCATTACACTCATTTCTCTTTTTTCAGTATTAATTCTTTGATTTAGACAAAAGTAAACAACATGGTTAAAATCCGTTCCACAAATAATAATGACGATAATTATGAAAATGGGTGTATCAATGATAATAGTGGACAACTTTTACTAAACATTTACTACATGATAGGAAAAGCTCTAAACACTTTATTAACTCATTGAATCCTCACAACAAACCAATACATAGAAAGTGATTATATTTACTAATACATAAAAAATAAAATGTCACTAACATATATAAGTAAAAAGTTTAAAAAACCTGGAAGCATAAAAAATACCGGTAACAGTAGTTAATTACCTTTCTAGTATGAGCTTAGGGTTAGGGTTGATGAAAAGAAACAAAACAGTTTATAAAGGAGAAAATATGGATAATTTCAGCAACTAAAATAGATGTTTTAAAAGGAAAAAACCAAGCATCCAAAGATAAATTTTGGGTCATATTAGTCAGGGAAGATTTTATAACTGAAAATAATTAGATGCAACCATAACAGGAATAATAAATAAGGTCATTTAAAAAAGTCATTAAGTACATCGATAAAGATAAAAATCTATATTTACTGAAATGGCAATCATATTTTGTAGCATTATAAAAGCCAACACATGTGTACCAGGTGAAGGTGCAACGTGTGTACCATGACTACATTTTCTTTAAAAACAGTCTGGTAGGATTTGTTCTACCAACTTGAGAGTCATCATCTATAGTTGGTATGATTACAATTAATCTTGGCTTTTTTAATTTCTAGTTTTCTGATATTCTGTTTTATAATAAAAAAATATAAATTTGTAAAATGAAACAAAAAGACTAACAGTGACTTCAAAAAAAGGTTATATTGTAATTAATTCTACAAGGAATTACAAAATACAAGGTCACACAATTTAAACAGTGTGATGTTGGTATAAGTACAAATATATATATCAGAGAAGAAAGCACAGCCTTGAGACTCAAGCAAATATAAACAGGAATATAATCTATCTCCAAGAAGGTAGAACAAAATAATAGGAAAGGAAAAAACTGTTGAACTGCCATTAGTACAAGATGGGGTGGGGGAAGTAAGGGAGAGGGACAGGCAAATGTCAATTTAGAATCCAAATTCATAACTTAGAGTAAAATATATTTGGATTAAAAAGAAATATAAAATAAAATTAAGAAACAAAAAATAGTGAAAGAGGGTAACTATCACACATGAATTTTTGTTGTTGTTGTTTAAAATATCAGGGAGGTGACAAGAGCTTTAGTTTTTATTATTCATCAGTATGAATTCCCTGATGACGAATGAGATCTGAGCCACTACTAAATGCCTTTCCACATTCCTTACAGTTATAGGGCTTTTCACCAGTATGAATTCTGAGGTGTCGAGTAAGGTTTGAGCATTTATTAAAGGCCTTTCCACATTCATTACATTCATATGGTTTTTCATCTGTATGAATTCTCTGATGTTGAAAAAGCTGTGAGTTCTGAGTAAAGGCCTTCCCACATTCAAGACATTCAAAAGGTTTCTCACCAGCATGAATTCTCTGATGTTGACGAAGTTGTGAGCTCTGAGTAAAAGCCTTCCCACATTCCTTACAATCATAGGGTTTCTCCCCAGTGTGAATTCTCTGATGATTAGTAAGTGCTGAGCCACTACTAAAGGCTTTGCCACATTCTTTGCACTCATAGGGTTTCTCACCTGTATGAATTCTCTGATGCTGTACAAGCTTTGAGCTCTGAGTAAAAGCTTTGCCACATTCCTTACATTCATAGGGTTTCTCACCTGTATGAATTCTCACATGTTGAAAAAGTTGTGAGCTCTTAGTAAAGGCTTTCCCACATACTTTACATTCATACGGTTTTTCACCAGTGTGAATTCTCTGATGGTCAATAAGATTTGAGCAATAACTAAAGGCCTTCCCACATTCCTTACATTCATAGGGTTTCTTACCAGTATGAATTCTCTGATGTTGAGAAAGGTATGAGCTACAGCTGAAGGCCTTTCCACATTCTTTACATTCAAAGGGTTTTTCACCGGTATGAATTTTCAGATGTCGAGTAACATGTGAGCCACAACTAAAGAATTTCCCACACTCCTTACATTCATAAGATTTTTCGCCAATATGAATTCTCTGATGTTGAAGAAATTGTGAATTCTGACTAAAGACCTTTCCACATTTCTTACATTCATATGGTTTCTCTTCACTGTTAATTATTTGATGTAGAGTAAAGAATGTCTGTTGAATAGATGTGGGCATGTATTCATGAGTGAATATTTCTTGGTTGAAATGCCCATTTTGATATCCCACTTGTCTTTCAAAGTGGTTTCTATATTCCAAAACATCTCTAAAACTGGAGTATTCAAGGCCATGTTTTGTAAGTCCCATCATCTCCCTCTGGCATGATTCTATTTCATAAACTTCCTTCTTTAGTGATAATAACTTGGTTTCACACATTGATTCCAGATCTGAAAGAAAATAAAATGGTAAATATTCTTCCCCCACCTCATTTGTGAAAAGTTACTTTTATAATAGAAATGGAAAAATTAAAGTGAAAATAATATCTGGTAGTGAATGACATAGAGTTCTCAAGTATATTTGTTTAATCTGAAAAATGGACAAGAAATGCACAAAATTAAGGAGATACAATGCAGAAAGCAGCAGGAGGAGACTATGGAAATAGGAAACCACAATGATTCTCAAGTACTGATGTGGATCAGAATCATCTGGAAAAGTTGATAAATATACAATGCTTGGGCGTATTAAAAGATGACTAGTTATATATGCATCTATATAAGCTTGTATGTATGTGTATGTAAGAAACAGAGTACATCATCATACTATATATATTACAAAAAGTGGACAATTTGTTACTTCCATTAAAGGTCTACTGAGAGGAATAAATGCATATAGGGGGAGATTCTTGGGCTCTGTGGTATAATAAAGTATAAATTTGATCTCTGTCCCCAGTTCCTAACACAGAGCTTCAAAAACCCTTTGAATTTCCTGAGTGATAGCAGTGTTTTCATTATGCTAATGAGGTGACTCATGGTGGACCCCTAGATAGTTTTAGGATGGGGAATGGTCACTAGAAAGACCCAGCATATGATTAGAGGGTTGGGACTTTCAGCTGCTTGACCTCTGGGGTGGAGAGAGAGGCTAAAGATTGAGTGGCCAATGCCTTAATCAATCATGCTAATGTAATTAAGCCCTAATAAAAACTCTGGACACCAAAGCTCAATGGAGATTTCTGGTTGGTGAACACACCGAGGCGCTTCACCAGGAGGGTGACACACTTTGACTTCACAGGGAGAGGGGTATGGAACCTCTGCCTCCAGAAGCCTACCCTAACTCATCTGATATGTATCCTTTACAGTAAAACTGCAATTGTAAGTATAGAGCTTTCCTAAGTTCTGTGAGTCATTCTAGCAAAGCCTGCAGGGGCCATGGAAATCCCGAATTTATAGCCAGTTGGTCAGAAGTGTGGGTGGTCTGAGGAACCCCTGAGACTTGCAGCTGATGTCAGAAGTGAGGGCAGTCTTGTGTAAGACTGGCTGTTAACCTGTGGGGTCTAAGCTAACTCTGGGTAGTTAGTGTCAGAATTAAACTGCAGTACACCCAGTTGGGGATAAAACAGAATAGGGTCCATAATAAAGGGCATACCGGATGCAATTTAAAAGCGATTACAGAGGGTCAGCCAGATGGGGGAACAGCCTAAGATAAGTCAATGAACTGATTTGATGTGAGTGGCAGATAGGGAAGACTCAGAGCATGCTATGTACTGGGGATTCAGTGAAAATACTGTTTGCCTTGGAATTCTGTGATGCTGATCTCGGGACAAGGGAGAGACTTGCTCACGTACCACTGCAGTGACTGAGAGGGGAGACTGCTGAAGTTTAAGGCAGACAGAGAGAAAAAAGACACAGTGCAACAGCAAAGGAAACAATAAACAAAATGAAAAGACAACCTATGGAATGGGTGAAAATATTTGCAAATGATGCCACCAACAAGGGCTTAATTTCCAAAATATACAAATAGCTCATACAGCTCAATATCAAAAAATCAACCCAATCAGGACTTCCCTGGTTGTCCAGTGGCTAAGACTCTGTGCTCCCAATGCAGGGGGCCCAAGTTCGATCCCTGGTCAGGGAACTAGATCCCACATGCTGCAACTAAGAGTTCTCATGCAGCAATGAAGATCCCACATGCTGCAGCTAAGACCCTGTGCAACCAAATAAATAAATAAATATTTTTTTAAAAAATCAACCCAATCAAAAATGGGCAGAAGATCTAAATAGACATTTCTCCAAAGAAGACATTCAGGGGACTTCCCTGGTGGCACAGTGGTTAAGAATCCGCCTGCCAATGCAGGGGACACAGGTTCGATTCCTGGTCCAGGAAGATCCCACATGCTGTGGAGCAACTAAGCCTGTGCTCCACAACTACTGAGCCTGTGCTCTAGAGCTTGCGAGCCACAAATACTAAGCTTGTGCGCCACAACTACTGAAGCCCGCACACCCTAGAGTCCGCATGCCACAACTACTGAGCCCATTAGCTGCAACTACTGAAGCCCACACGCCCTAGGGCCCACGTGCTGCAACAAACTGAGCCCGCGTGCCACAACTACTGAAGCCATGCACCTAGAGCTCTTGCTCTGCAACAAGAGAAGCCACCACAATGAGAAGCCCGTGCACCTCAATGAAGAGTAGCCCCCCACTCGCCATAACTAGAGAGAAAGCCCATACACAGCAATGAAGACCCAATGCAGCCAAAAAAAAAACAAAGAAGACATTCAGATGGCCAACAGGCACATGAAAAGATGCTCAACATTGCTAATCATCAGGGAAATGCAAATCAAAACCACAATAAGATATCACCTCACAACTGTCAGAATGGCCATCATCCAAAAGTCTACAAATAATAAATACTAGAGAGGGTGTGGAGAAAGGGAACCCTTATACACTATTGGTGGGAATGTAAATTGGTACAGCCACTATGGAGAATAGTATGGTGGTTCCTTAAAAAACTAAAAATAGAGTTACCATATGATCCAGCCATCCCAGTCGAGACATATATCCAGAAAAGATGAAAACTATAATTTGAAAAGATATATGCACCTAATGCTCATAACAGCACTATTTACAATAGCCAAGACATAGAAGCAACCTAAATGTCCATTGACAGATGAATGGATAAAGAAGATGTGGTATATATATACACACACACACACATACATACACACACAATGGAATATTACTCAGCCATAAAAAAGAATGAAACAATGCCATTTGCAGCAACAGGGATGGACCTAGAGATTATCATACTAAGTGAAGTAAGTTAGACAAATACTGTATGATATCATTTATATGTGGAATCTAAAAAAATGATACAAATGAACTTATTTACAAAACAGAAACAGACTCACAGACTTAGAAAACAAACTTATGGTTACCAAAGAGGAAATGTTGGGGGAGGGAATAAATTAGAAGTTTGGGATTAGCAGATACAAACTACTATACATAAAATAAACAACAAGGTCCTACTGTATAGCACAGGGAACTATATTCAATATCTTACAATAAACTATAACGAAAAAGAATCTGAAAAAAAATATATATGTATAACTGAATCACTTTGCTGTATACCAGAAACTAACACAACACTGTAAATCAACTATACTTCAATTAAAAAAAAAGAACAATATAAGGGAAAAATAATTCTCAGGAGTTTCATACAAGGATTGTAAAAAAAAAATAATAAGACACAGTGCAAGATACTACCATGGAAAGATGACAGGAGTCAGAAGCAGATTGATGACAGCTGAGTCCCAACACTGAGAGTTACTTACTATAGGTTCCTAGGCAATTATTTAACCTTTCTAGTCCCCATTTCACCGGTAAAAGGGAGATAATCCTTAATTCATGATTACTAAGAGCGTGAGGAAAAGGGTAAGTGAATGTCTTTGAGTCAAGTGTTCAGTATTTGATAACTATTATTATAAAGGAATTTCTTACCCAAAATGGAGATTTTAGGCAAATTAAACAGTGTGAAGATGTCAAAATGGAGCCTATTAGAACATCTCAAGCCAGAAACAGGGAATTCATTTCAGCATGTTCTTTTCCCTCCTACCTCCATAGGATCTTTCAGCAACTTTCATCTAGTTAAGCTCTTCAGTAGCTTTTCTATCTCCACTGCCAATACCCTATTCCAAACCAGAATCATCTGTTACTCAGACCACTCAAGTAGCCTCCTAACCCAGATCCCCACCAAGTTCTCACAGTCTTTAACCTCTTCAGGCACCAAAATGACATTTGGCCTGGCCTTCCACTGCTCAAAATCCAAACTCCTCATAATCACTGGCAAAGGCTGAATAATGTGGTTCCTACTTGTCTCTCCAATCTCGACTCACACTCCACTCGTGCTTGCTCTTGGGGCCCAACAACGCTGGCTTTCTTTCAGTTCTTCAAACACACCAAGTTTTCCCCTCCTAGAAGGGCCTTCACAGGGGTTCTTCCCTCTGCCTGGAGTTTTCTTCTTTATTAACACATTAAAGAGTAAGACCTAGCAGTGAGCCTAATACTATAGTAATTCTGAAATAGTGACGAGCATAAATGGTATTTCAATATGTCTACAGCAACAATAAAATGATATGAAAATATCTGTGATTTCCATTCATGTCAAAGTCACAGGAACTACTAACACTACTACAGTTTGTTGCATATACCATAACAGGAAGAAATGCTAAATTTCAATTAGAGGATACTAAATATAAAGATGCATTTTTTTCTTTTCATCCAAGTTCATGAACTCCCTCAATTCTATCCAAAGGAATCCAAATCATTGGCCAGCAGCTATAAGGAAGACTAGTACTTGAAGGGGGGGGGGGCAGTGCAGATACATGCAGACATGCGCCCATGCGCGCGCACACACACGTATACTATTTTGGGAGTGGTAACAGAAAACATTTAGATGAGTCGAAGAGGAAGAAAAGCTAGCAAGGAACTGAATCTAAAATATGGGTAAAAGAGTTTTCTTTGTGGGGGATGTGAAGGGCACCTTCTACTTGAAATTAAGAGGGGGAGTGGAGAAGAGTAGTAGACAGAGCAGTAAGTGAGGGAAGGAATGAAACAGGTCATTTGTAAACTCGTGCTAAAAAGACTTAGTTTTTCCCACAGGCCTATGGTTTTGATGGGAGCTTCCAAGATAACATCTCAAAGGTGCAGTTTCTTCATTGATCAACTGAGTTATTGCCTGTAGTGCCCTGCTTCTGTCCAATCATTTCTCACTCACCTGAACACAGGCCTCTTGTCAGCTCTCTGCCAATCATCCAGGGCTCTTTCCCCTGTTCCAATAAGGAGATAACTTGAGGCTTAGGAATGTAAAGTCCTGCTCACAAGAAAAGATATGGAACATGGTTATGCTGTGGGTAAATCAGATCCAGAAGTAAGATCCAGTCCCTTGATGATCAAGGAAGAGATGCCACTACAGGAACAGTCAAACAAAGAAGATGAAGCTCAGCCACAGCCAACTGGAGCTGCCCATTTCCCACTCTTCCTTTTCATTTCAGTTCATACCATTTACTTGGGAACAGGGAGCAGAAATTCAGCTGGTAGCTCGAAAAGCAGCTGAGAAATTCACTGTGGAAGAAACAGACATTCCAGAGAACTCAAAATTACTGGGATAGATGCCCTTACCCACTGACACCAGATTGCTATAGTTCTCCAACATCACATCTCTGTACAAGTCCCTCTGAACAGGGTCCAGGAATTCCCACTCCTCTTGACAGAAGTCTATAGACACATCACTGAACATCACTGATCCCTGAAACAAGAGACACGTGTATTATTTGTGTAACAAAAAGAAATATTTCAGAGACTACTGTGCTCATATTTGGGAGTAAAGCAAACAGCAATTATATTGGTGTCACTAAGGACCAGAATCTTTAGATCCTAGAAATAGGTGCAAGAGTTGTCAGTTTATTTTGTATTAAAAAAAAAAAATTCCTCACTCAGTCCATAGAAAAGGCCTAGAAACAATAATTAACCCAGTAGCAATGAGCATCCCTAGTGTCTAGATTGTAGTCTCTAAGTATCGTATTCAAATAA
Organism: Eubalaena glacialis; assembly: GCF_028564815.1. Classification (NCBI taxonomy): domain Eukaryota; kingdom Metazoa; phylum Chordata; class Mammalia; order Artiodactyla; family Balaenidae; genus Eubalaena; species Eubalaena glacialis. The sequence continues at coordinate 54,501,413 of NC_083733.1, read as the reverse complement.
AAGTAACCAAAGTTGGGAAGGAGACAATTTCAGAATTCAGTCAAATGCACAGGATGAGTCTGAACATTCTGTTGTATCAGAAAACAAGAGAGCTATCAAAAACTACTAGAATCATGTTAAAAGGACTCAGGAGCCTACTTGAAAAGCCTCCCATTGGCCAAAGATGGCATAATTTGAGGATCAAATGTAATGGACTGATCAGATCAAAAATGTTTAAATCCATGAGCTCATAATAATATTGAACAAAAAATTACTAGCCATCTTTGTAGGATTCTAAGAAACCAACTCATTATTTTAAAAACTGGTAAATAAGGGGTAAGAATCAAACATTCTTTCCCATACAAACTGTCCTTTAGGGTAACCAAACAGTTGATGAGACATTTTACTTTACAGATAGTACTCTACCTAATCTATGAAGAAGGAATGACAGAATTTAGATATCATTTTGTAACCTCTAATGAATTAATAAATTTAGACAATAATCATCACTGGTGGCTAACATTACAAAAGGAAAGAGAACCAGAAATAATATGCCCCCTAATGGAATCACACATCACCACCTAGGAAACATTCCTGACAAAAAAGTCCCAACTGAATCTGATCACGTTTCTAGACCTAACTACTGACTCTCAGGAAACACTTAAATGATACCAGAGAGAAGAAATCAGCAAAATCCAAACAGTGGACAAATGAATCTGTTTTTCTTTCCCAACAACAACAACAAAAACTGCACAGAAAGAAAAGAGATGGAAGGGGTACCTACAAAGTAAGAGACTGGAGAGACATATCAACCAATTGCAGTGCTCAGTCCTTCTCTGGATTCTAATTCAATTAAATGATTAAAAAAGTAGACTGTTATGAAAATTTGAACACTGACTGGATATTGATATTAACAAATGATTTTAAACTTTTTCAGACGCAATAATGGCATAATGATTGTTTTTTTAAAAAAAATAAACCTTATCCTTGAGAGATACATACCAATTTGAATTTGCTTCAAAATAATCCTGTGTGTGGAAGTGAGGTCAAGGGAGTGTGCAAGGAAGAAACAGGTAGAGGTATGGATGAAACAAGATTGACTGTGAGTTGATAATAATTGAAACTTAATGGTGAGCATATGGTAGTTCACAAGACTACTTTTCTGTGTCTGGAATTTATTATAACAAAGCTTTCTAAAGAAGGTTCTTCTGAGACCTCTGATCTCAACAATTTATGAAGTGGCTGAACTCACTATAATCATCCATCATCCTTATCCTTATTTCTGAGATAAAGAAAATTGGTGATTCATTTGGAAATTCCTCATGACTCACACTTCCTGTTCAAACTTAAATTGGACTTCTTCATGGATACCCTAAAAGAGTCACAGAGATCTGCCTGTATCAGCTACCAACCCAACAATCCTCCAAGCCCCATAAACCAGGAGACCTTGCAACACTCTAACATTTGGAGCTACCAATACCACCTCCCATCCTATTTTACTGGAGAATACTGATCTGTAGAGATAATCTTGGCTTTTCCATGTTTGTCTCAGTTAAGCAACTCATACCTCCACCTCGTCAAATCACTGCCCAGACAGGACAAGTTTATTCTACAAATCTACTCTTGTTTCCTTTAAGAAAATGCATTTCTTCTCCATGATAGTCCCTGGGAGAGGGCTGAGAAAAGAGATGCTCAATTATTTACTGAATGAAAATATTAAAACTGCGTCAAAAGAAGAGGAGCACTTAGGAATGATAATAGGATTATCTGACTAGAATGAGAGAAAATAGGGACCAGGACCTGAAGGAACCCTCATAGCCAGAAATGTCAGGAAAAAGAAAGCAAACGCTCACATGCCCTTTAAAATAAAAAAAATTTTTTTTTTCTTAGAATGAACTGAATGTCAGGAAGGTAAGAAAGAGCATCAACTAACTCACCTGGGCCATGGCTTTCAGTATTACAGGAGATGATCACTCCTCCTTGGGGCTGTTCTCCTGGAAAAGGATAGTGTTCTGAGAAGGCAGGCCTGGGGAAGCAAAGAAATGCTCTAGAAACAACACTGGCTTTACAGCTTTCAGACTCTCCAGGCAAAACTACCTCTACTTCCCTTGGTCTTAGGATATAACTCTAGTGAGTGGGAGTATGGAATAAATCCCCCTCCTATCTCAGCTCCAGAAACCCCAGGCTTTAGCTGCAGTAAGATGGATCCTGGCTAGTCGATCCAAAGAAACACAGACTCATATTGCCTCTCCTTCACCCAAGCAACCCAGGTTCCTGCCTCAGCCAGTGATTCAGGCAAGACCTTGCCCCATCTCAGTGCTGTTGTTGCTCTGAACCCAAGACGGCACTGCTATGACCTGCCCTGAGCAGATCCCTCCTCTGCAGCCCTCAGGTCCCCAAGCCAGACTCACCTAAATGGTGCTTTTAGCCAGGAACACAGTTCAATCTAATGAGAAGGACTAAAGACTTCCCTAATCAAGTCTCATTTCCCAAGCCCGAGAAAGTCAAGTTCCCCCTACCACACCCCTGCACCCATACCCACACTGAGGCACTCCTCATCCTTATGTTCTAGCTCTGATTTGTTAAAAAACAAAACAAACAAACAAAAAACTTTGCTTATGTGTTTTACCCACACAAAACAGTCAAAATGTCAACTTTTCTAGCTCTGGGATAAGATCTTTCTTACCTATACATACTTATATAAATTTCTCTTTTTTAATTTTAATGCTTTCATTTGTTACATTTAAATCTTTAATCAATTATTATTTTATTTTGGTATAAAATTATTTGGTAAAAGACAATGGAATAAGATTATCAATTATAATTTTATTTTAGTATAAGAAATGAGTTAAGAATCCTACTTCATTTTCCCCCAGAGAGGGCTACCCTGGTGTACCTAAAACACATGCGAATAATATTTCATAAGACTTAAAATGCACCATTATTTTATATGCCACTAAGAAAGAAAGAAACTATTTAAGACATAACCTGATTTCAGGTATGTTGAAATGAGAAAAAAAAGTGAGCCTTAGAATAGATGACTATGGAATATATTTTCTCTACTGATTTAAATGCTACCCTTATCATAGATGATACATGTTTGGATTTATTTGTGATTCTATTTTGATTCAGTGATCTCTTTATTATTTTGCCAGTACCACATTCTCTATATAATTTAAAAATATGTTCTAATGTCTTAATAAAAGCCCCCTCCACTACATACCAATTAGAATGGCCAAAATCCAGAACACTGATAACACCAAATGCTGGCCAGGATGTGGAGCAACAGGAACTCTCATTCATTGCTGGTGGGAATGCAAAATGGTACAGCCACTTTGGAAGACAGTTTGGCAGCTTCTTACAAAATCAAACATACTCTTACCACATGGAATTGAGAATACCTAGTGGGATGGAGAAAAAGTTCGGGAAAAGGAAACAGAAGCAATCATCAAAGCTATCTCACTGCAAACTCCTAGCTCAAGGAGTCAGAAGGTTAAACTTTTTCTTTAAAGTTTATGGTATTGATTAGTTCAGTGAAATGGACACTGTTTATTATCTAACACTGACTGAAAATCTTATCCATGGGCAAGAAATCAAATGGCTCACAGAGAAGCTTGATAGTAGAAGTTATGGGAAAGAACAAAGCAATTGTTTTCTAGTTGTTTCCTATGGAGTACTGCTTTTCTAATAGATTTAGGAAAAAAAAAAATGTTAAATAATACTGTTGATAGTGCCTTCTCCCTGATTTTACTATGAAGGCTTCTAGTATTTCACTATTAGGCATTAGGTTAGTTTTTTGTTTTAACTTTTTAATACAGAAATTTCCAAACATACATAAAAGTAGAATTTAAATAGTATAAAAAACCTTCCATGTACCCACTAACTGGCTTCAACAATTATAAAGTCACAGCCAATGTTGTTTTATCTAGATTCTAATCCACTAATTTTTATTGAGATATACCTCACACACCATGTAAGTTACTCATTTAAAGTATATAATTCAATGTTTTTTAGTATATCACCACAATCCAATTTTAGAACATTTTCATCTCCCCTAAAAGGAACCCCATTAAGAGTCAATCCCAGGACTTCCCTGGTGGTGCAGTAGTTAAGAATTCACCTGCCAATGCAGAGGACACGGGTTCGATCCCTGGTCCGGGAAGATCCCACATGCCACGGAGCAACTGAGCCTGCGAGCCATAACTACTGAGCCCACGTGTCACAATTACTGAAGCTCGTGCACCTAGAGCCCATGCTCCACAACAAGAGAAGCCACTGCATTGAGAAGCCTGCACACAGCAACGAAGAGTAGCCCCCGCTCGCTGCAACTAGAGAAAGCCCGCGTGCAGCAAAAAAGGCCCAATGCAGCCAAAAATAAATAAATAAAATAAATTTATATATAAAAAAAAGAGTCAATCCCCATTTCCCTTCCTCCCCCAGCCCTAAGCAACCACTAATCTACTTTCTGCCTCTATGGACTTGCCTATTCTAGACATTTCATATAAATGGAATCATACAATATATGGCCCTTTATGACTAGATTCTCTCACTTAGCAAGTTTTCAAGGTATATCTGTGTTGTAGCATGTATCAGAACATCATTCCTTTCTATTGGCAAATAATATTCCACTGTGTAGATAGATCACATTTTGTTTATCCATTCATCATTTGATAGGAATTTGAATTGTTTCCATTTTTTGGTTACTGTGAATGGCTATGAACATTTATGTACAAGTTTTCATGTGAACGTTTTCAATTCTCTTGGGTATATACCTAGAAGTAGAACTGCTGGGTCATACGGTAACTCTAACTTTTTTAAGAACTACCAAATTCTTTTCTAAAGTGTTTGCACTATTTTACATCCCACCAGCAATGTCTCCAAATCCTCACCAACACTTCTTATTGTCTGTCTTTTTTATCATAGCCATCCTAGTAGGTATGAAGTGGTATCTCATTGTGATTTTGATTTACATTTTCCTTATGACTAATAATGTCGAGTAAAGTTAGTTTTTAAGAACCCAATTCTTTAGAATGCTTTTCTAATGTAATTTCCGTTGCAGTTCATTACTTTCCCAAGGGCATTCCACTCATGGTGGAATAGATAATAACTCTATTTCCTAGTAAGGAAAAGAAACTGATGGTGGCATAAACATTCTGAGCGGCTAATGGGAAAGGGGAATCAGCACATCTTTGCATGGTTTGGGTGAGGAGAATGGATTGGGGAAGAAATTAAGACAGAAAGGGCTTAGGGCCAACAAAACTGGAGAGACTGATGCTCATCGATTTTCTCTTGAGTAATCTCTAGTTAACATTTTCATCTGCACCACCCAAATTACTTTAATTCAGAATAAGTCTGCTCAAAACACCAAGTGCTTATCTTGCAAAAACACTATCTGTATTCTAACTTTCCAACTCTTACACCTGCTCATTTTTAGGTTAATAGAGTCATAAAGAAAGTTAATAGCCTTATGAAGTCATAGGATCACCACTGGAGTATTCAATCACTGTATAATGAAGCTAATATTTAATAGCTTCAGGTACTTGTCATGCCCACAGTCCCTTTCCTGAGGAAGGAGGCACCCACCTGAGTGTAAAATTTCTTTTGTCTTGTTTTATCATTTTAAAAAAAAGTATTTTTTGCTTGTTATTCCATAATATATGTTTATTGTAGAAATGTCTCAAATTTAATTGCCTCCTCAATTAATTGCTACTCCCTTGCCCCCAGTCATCTATCAAAGTATGAGAAAATTTTGAATGTTGAAAAAAAATCACTTAACATAAGAAAATTAGAGAAAAATAATGTGAACACAAAACCTTAAAAACAAAACTTTTGAGCTCTTGCATCACTTAAAGTAGCCCAACAGTGGCGGCACTGTTGCCCAACAAACTCTCAGGTATAAGAGAGATCTCCTGTTTTTGGTCTTTTATTCATTTCCAAGAAGAAAAGAAGAAAAGTGAAGATGAGAAAAAAAAAAAGAAAGAAAGAAAAAAAGAGGCTTCCTGAATAATAGCTGACTGCATGTCGTAGAACAGAAAAAAATTTTTTGGAGGCGGGGGTTAGATCTGGAACCTTCTGTTGTTGTCAAAAGGTAAGGCTATTTTCAGAAATATCAGGTGTTGTGCTAAAAGGACGCCTTTTAAGAGTCTCCTAAAAGGGTCTCTCATTGGCCAAGTAATGAAAATTCATGCAATAACATACTATGATACTTCTCCTGCCACTCCTCCTTGTACAATGATGGAGTCTATGACAACTATCAGTTAATTGATACATTGGAAAATGTTGTTAAATCCATAATAACATGTGAGAGAAAAACTGTTATAAAGTCCACAAAAGAAGAAGGTGAATAAAAATAGGATTTTTAAAAAAACTATTTATAATTAGTGAGTGATTACATTTGTGGTTTTTTTATCATCCTATTGTTTATATTTCTGGTAAAAGGTGTTTGTCTGAAAAGTATAAATGTAGCATATTTATCAGTTATCAGACTGCATAGTCTGAAAAGTATAAATGTAGCATATTTCGAGAAAGCCAGTTAGCTCCAGAAAAAGGAAAAACTGTACCAATATCAGGAAGGACCCATCATACCTGCGGCCTCACACAATAACCCAAGATAGAAAAGGTATTCCACAGTTAGTGAGCACCAGTGGACACACACAAAACCAAATAGAAATGGGGTAAAATAAAATAATAAATAAGCTGAACATCCCAAATGAGAGCTCACTGCATACTCAATCCATTATCACCTAGGAAATGAACATTTTATTAACAATATTAAACCTTTAATAATTATGTAGTGATATTAATTAGGAAGATTTAAGTTTTTTTAAAAAATACCACTAGGACTTCCCTGGTGGCGCAGGGGTTAAGAATCCGCCTGCCAATGCAGGGGGCATGGGTTTGAGCCCTGGTCTGGGAAGATGCCACATGCCGCGGATCAACTAAGCCTGTGCGCTAACAACTACTGAGGCTGCGCTCTAGAGCCCGCCAGCCACAACTACTGAGCCCACGGGCCACAACTAGTGAAGCCCGTGCACCTAGAGCCCATGGTCCGCACCAAGAAAAGCCACTGCAATGAGAGGCCCGCACACCGCAACAAAGAGTAGCCCCCGCTCGCCACAACTAGAGAAAAGCCCATGTGCAGCAACGAAGAGCCAATGCAGCCAAAAATAAATAAATAAATAATAATTTTAAAAAAAGAAACTGAGTTACAAAATTAAAAATCTATACTAAAAACAGAAATCAACATGTCTGATGAAGTTGAAAAGGTACTCAACTTAATGATCACCAGCTCAGGTTCTAATGCTCTTATACTGTACAACCTAGTCCCAGGTACTGACCAAAAACTGGGAGCTCAGCTGTAAATCTATCCTGCAGTGTTTTTTTTTCCCTCATATCTAATTTGGTAATTTGTGTCTTATCTCCCCTTTTTTCTTTAAGTTTTTATAGAAGTTTATCAATTTTTATTGATTCCCCAAAATAAACTTTTGGAGTTATTAATTTTCTCAATTATATATTTACTTTATATTTCAATATACATAAATTTATATTGAGCTCTTATTATTTCCTATTTTTTTGCTTTCTTTGGGTTTAATTTAGTATTAAGTCTTATTTCCCTAACTTCTTGAGATGAAAACATAGATCATTAATTTTTCAACATTCTTCTTTCCTAGCGTATGCATTTACAGCTATATATTTTCTTCAGGTTTAGCTTTAGCAACACCCCACATTTTGATGTTATATTTTCATTATCTTTCAGTTCAAAATATTTTTAATTTCCATTGCAATTTCTTCTTTGATTCACCAGTTATTTATAAATACAATTGCTTAAATCCCAAACATTGGGATATTTCTAAATATCATTCTGTTATTGACTTCTGCTGAATTCCACTGTGGTCAGAAAACATACAGTATTACTTCAATCCTTTGAAAGTTATTGAGATTCCTTTTATGGTCCAGCACATGATAAATTTGGATAAATGTCCCATATGCATCTGTAAAGGATATATAATGCAGTTGTAAGGTACACTGTTTCCCATATATCATTGAAGTCAAGTTTGTCAATCACACTGCCCGAATATTATATAGCTTTACTCAGTTTCTATTGATTGTGCTATCAGCTATTGAAACAAGTGCTAAAAATCCCCCACTATGATTGTGATTTGTCTACTACTTCTTTTACTTCTGTCAAATATATTTGAAGTCATTTTATGAAAGTCTATGTATTTAGAACTGTAATATCTTACTAGTAGTCTAATCTTTTTATTATGAACTATTGTTCTTTATCTCTAGTAAAGCTTCTTGTCCCACAGTCTAATTCCCATACAATGAGAGCGAGTCAGGAGTGTAAATTGATACAACTATTTAGGAAAACTGTCAGTATATATTAAAGCTGAATATTTGGATAACCTATGCCACAGAAATTTCACTCCTAGGGATATACCCAACAGAAATGCATTCATATGTGCACCAAAAGACATGTACAAGAATGTTCATAGCAGCCTTGCTCACAATAGGCCCAATGTGAAAACAGCTTAAATACCAATAGATAATGGAAAGGATAAATAAATTGTGGTATGTTCATACAATGGAATTTTAAGCAACAACAATAATAAATGACCTATACTACATGAAGCAACGTGGATGAGTCTCACATATTCATACTACATAATATTATTAAATAGTACATTCATATTACATGTAAAATGTAATGATGAATAAAAAGAAGTCAAGCACAAAAGAGTGGATATTGTGTGATTCTACTTATATAAAATTCAAGAACAGGTAAAATTAATCTATGGCTGTAGAAAACAGAATAATTGTTATCTTCGGGAGAGGTGGATAGTGAGTGGATGGAACAAGAATCGGGCTTCTGGAATGCTGGTAATGTTCTACTTCCTGATCTGATTTGAGCTCTGGTTAAACGAATATGCTCATTTTCTAAAATTCATCAAGTCATATACTTGCATTTCTGTACTTTTTAGAATGTATGTTATACTTTTAAAACCACGTGATATATCAGAAGATTCATCAAAAATTAAAATACCAAGTGACCAAGTATTAGAAAACAGGATGACTATGCTTATAATCTGCCGGTAAGAATTTAACTGGTACAACCATATTGAAAATCAGTCCGGCATTATCTAGGAAATTTGAAAATACACACGTATCTTATGGTCCAGCAATTCCATTGGTATGTTTATACCCTAGGAAAGCGTGCATATGTGCACCAGGGTACTTATAAAGCAAAAAGGAAACCCCAGCGCACCTTGTATTTGGCTTGGTCAACAGCCAATCCTCCTTCTCCTCTGGGGACCTCTCTGAGATAAAGCAGAGCTGAGGAAGGAGAAAGGAATCATGAAATGCCAGGGCTTTCTTGTGGCTCAGACTGATCAGATCAGAGGTTACTCTGGACCCACACCTGCCACCCATGGAGAGGAAGGATGGAGAGAGGTCAGAGGAGTCTAGGCTGTCCTGAGCATTCCTGGTTTCAGAAGGGGAAAAGTCTGCTGCCCACGATCAAAATCTGTCCTGACCTAACATAGCAACCACTGGGACATACACACTGTTAGCCTGGCACAATTACAGGCACCCTCCAACCGCACACTCACTGCCACAAAAAGTTACACGATCACACTCACACATCCTCACACAGACATCAGTACACTTACTACTGCTAACATTCATAAAACCACAATCACACGCAGCCCTCAGATAACACAGCCATAGTAACATAATCACAGATTCTCAGCACTCCCCACCGCCCCAACACACACAATGACACAAAGTTGTATGGACACACACAATCTCAGTCCCACTACGGAGGCACAGTCACACCGACACACACAGAGCCGCACACTTTCACAGTCACACACCACAACGAGGATATCCATAGTCACACCTGCACACAGAGCTCCGCGCGCATGGTCAGTCACAGTGACACACCCACCACAGGGATATACAATCACACGCGCACACAGCGCGCACAGTTACATAAGGTCACAATCGCACACATGGAATCCCACACTTCACCCTCCCCCAGTCTTATCAAATCATACAGGCCCGAGACTCCAGACCCGCCTGGACTGTCCCTTCGGACCCCCAGGGGTGCACCTCCGGAACCTAGTCGAGCCCCCAGGACCTAGGCTGCTCACCTTGCACTTTCCCTTCCCCGGAGGCCTAGGGTCCCGCAGGCCAGTGAAGGGTCAGCCCTATACCCGCCAGAGTGTCTGGGAAATGTAGTCCGGAGCCAGATCCGCTCGGACAAGATGTCTCCGGACCCTCGGATTTTCTGCACAGCCTGGGCCAAGCCACACTTCTCCCCTCTCGGAATTGCTGCCAGGAGGCTGGAGATCCAGATACAGTCCCCACACCCCGGAGACAAGCTTCCTCCTAGGGCCGGGCCAATCTCAGGGAGCCATAAATTCCCTGAGAAATAGAATAATGTCACTGGATTCGCGCCGGAAGTTGATTGGAGCCGCAAGAGCTTCTGGGAAATGTAGTCTAGAGCTGGAATGGGTGAGGCGCCAGTCCACGTAGAAGATTGTCTTGGTTGGCTGCTTGCGCAGAGCTTGCCGCAGTGAAGGACAGAGTGGCGGCCAGGACTCTTCTAAGAGTTGTAGCTCACGCTGAGAATATTCCGGACTGACTGACTAAGACGTCATTTTTGCCTTCCTCCGTGGATTACCGTGGTGTGGGACCTATGCTGATCGGGGAGCGGTAACCTAGGGGTCTCAGACCCGAACCGCACCAGGGAAACTGAAGGAGAGTAATCAGACAGCCTGGAATGGGGCTGATGGGGACGGGTTATCAGGAGCGTCCAGCAGTGTGTTTGCTGGGGATGGCAGTGTTGACTCTGATGATGGCCCCACTGTGTAAGGCCATAGGTGAAATTGGATGAGTTACCTCATTTTCTTCACCTGGAAAACAGTGATACTTCAGGGTGCATGTTCTGGTACCATCAGTTTTATTTGCCTTTTGGAGAAGCAAACCAATTCGTCTGACACAGTTTCAAACTTGTGTTTTATAAATCATATCTCTGTTCCTTGTATGGCTGTGGATCCCACACCCTTCCATGCCTTAGGGATCTTGTTTTCATGGGTACAGTTTGTCTTCCAAGAAAACGCAGAAGGATGCAAATAAGAAAAGAGTTTATTTGTTGGGGTGTTAGGAATTGCATTTCGGGAGACAGATTTGGGTAAAACCGAAAGAGTGTTCCAGAAGAGAAAGAGTCAGGGGCTTATGAAGGCAAACCCCACAAAGTTATTAAAGTTGTCTGGAAGGAATTATGATTAACTCTGACTGCAGGAAAGGAAATATTTGTCCTTAAGGGATAGGCTGTCACTGAGTTATTTTAGGGGAAGTGTCTTCCAAGCATCTCGAGTTTCTGGAAGTTGAGATTCCATCTGGGCTGAGGCATGCATGTCATACTTCCTCCATGGCCTCCCAGCTACATTTTAGAGAGCTCTCTTCGTAATACCGACTCCATTTTGATTTTCCTTTCACAAATTTCTACCTCCCTTTGCAGAGTTTAGAGTTATATTTTATTCCTCTCCAGTCTTCCATGGTTTGATCCCTGACTCCCCAAACTCGGGGGGGACAGAGGGGGAGGAAGGATTCATTACAGTAGTACAACAGCTTAGATGTGAATCTTATCCCTTTCACCTCTTGGAAACAATTAAAAGTCACAAAAAGGGACCAAAACAGAAAACTCCAGTTTCTGTGAAGTTCGGAGAAAGGAAAAGCCCATGAACTCCAAAATACACATGAGCACTTCCCAATACAGTTGATATTAAGTAAAAGCATGCCAAAGAATGAGGACTGGTGAACAGAAGTGAGAGTGATGCTTAGGAGCTAGTAAATCCTATTAGAGAAGACTCCAGACATAGGGGGGAAAATCATTTCAGGAAGACTAGGTGCTTATCTTGAAAGATAAACTTTGGAGAGGGAACTGCCATGAAGAGAGTAGAAGGCAAGCAGAGTAACAGATGGAACCCATGTGCCAAGATCAGGAGTCATGTTTAATGGAAATTGATCCAGAAAACTAAAATATGTCTCAGTTTTGACCAAAGTTATTGGTCTGTAAGCTAGAAGAAGACTCCAGCATCAGAGAAAACCTACAGTTGCTTAAAGGAGAGAAACTTAGATTAGTGTCAAGTTTCTACTCAATAATATTTAGTACCAGAAATCAGTGGAGCAAAGCCAAAAGGATAATCAAGAGAGTGAATGCCAATTATTTTTGTTCACAATCAAGCTGCAATTCAGGTATAGATATAATTTAGGGTCACCCTAAAATGAGGATGTGAATTAGGGTGACTTGAGAGCCAGGGACAGTAATATAAAGGATAGAGTGGTTTATTCTAGTAGAATAAACAGGATGATGATTAATATGTAAAAATAGCTAAAAACAAAACAAACGAATAAAAAAGACACTAAGATGTTATGAGTGGAAGATGGAGGAAGTAGATAGAATGAGTAGGACGTGATGGAGCAAAGTTTGCTGGAGAGATTCTTAGACAAGAAAGAAGAGTATGGATGCAGCAATTACAGAGGTGAGGGAAGAAAAGAACTGTGGGGAATAGAGTAAAATGTGAAATAAAATGGCTTGTTAGGAAGATTGTATGCTTCAGATTATGACAGGTCTGAGATTCAAGTCCCAGTTCTGAAAATTAACTATTTGTGACCTTGAGCAAATGACTTGTGTTCTATGCACAACATCATCAAAAATCTTGATAAAAGTATCTTTTTCTCACAAACATCATATGGATCAGGGAAAACGTGTGGATTAGTTTATTCAAAATAAATGCTCAAAAGCTATTGAACACTTCTCAACTAATTCTTTGAAGCCAGTATCACCCTGATGCCAAAATCAGACAAAGACATTAGGAGAAAAGAAAACTAGAGGCAAATATCCTTTATGAAGACAGACACAAACATTCTCAAAAATTACTAGTAAATGGAATCCAGCAACATATAAAAAAGATTATATGCCATAGGGCTTCCCTGGTGGCACAGTGGCTAAGAATCTGCCTGCCAATGCAGGGGACATGGGTTTGAGCCCTGGTCCAGGAAGATCCCACATGCCACGGAGCAACTAAGCCCGTGAGCCACAACTACTGAGCCTGCGCTCTAGAGCCCACGTGCCACAACTACTGAAGCCCACGCACCTAGAGCCTGTGCTCTACAACAAGAGAAGCCACCACAATGAGAAGCCTGCGCACCACAATGAAGAGTAGCCCCCGCTCGCCGCAACTAGAGAAAAGCCCACGTGCAGCAACAAAGACCCAACACAGCCAAAAATAAAATTAAAAAAATAAAATAAATTAATTTTTAAAAGATTATATGCCATAAATAACCAACTAGGATTTATTCCAGGAATACAACGATGGTCCAATATATGAAGACCAATCAAAATAATACATCGTATTAACAGAATAAAAACAAAAGCCATATGATCATCTCAGTAGATCCAGAAAAGCATTTGATAAACACAATAACATTTCATGATAAAAAAAAAACTCAACAAACTGGGAATAGAAGAGAACTTCTTCAACCTAATAATGACACCTATGAAAAATGCACAGCTAACATCATAGTTGATGGTAAAGGGCAGAAAATTTTCTCTTGTGCTAAGTGCTATAGATTGAATGTGTCCCCCCAGAATTCATATGTTGAAACCTAATCCTCATGTCATGGTATGTGGAGGTGGGTCCTTTAGGGTTAATTAGATTATGAGAATAGAACCATCATGAATGGGATTGGTGCCCTTAAGAAAGAGACTTCAGGGATCTCCCTTGCCCCCCTACCATGTGAGGACACAGCAAGAAGATAGCTGTCTGTGAACCAGGAAGTGGGCTCTCACAAGATGTGGAATTTGACAGCACCTTAATCTTGGACTTCCCAGCTTCCAGAACTGTGAGAAATAAATGTTTGCTGTTTGGGTCACCCAGTCTATGGTATTTTTGTTATAGCAGTCCAAAAGGACTAAGACAATCAGGAACAAGCCTGTTCAAGAATGTCCATTCTCCCCATTTCTATTCAACATTGTACTGGCGATTTTAGACAGGGCAATTAGGCAAGAAAAAGAAATAAAAGGAATCCAGATTGGGAAGGAAGAAGTAAAACTCTATTCACAGAATCCATGGTCTTATTCATAGAGAATCTTAAGGGATCCACACAAGTGAGTGCACCAAGGTTTCAGGTTACATGATCAATATTCAAAAATCAATTGTGTTTCTATATGCAAACAATGAACAATCCAAAAATGAAATTAAGAATACAATTTCATTTTATTCAAAAAGTAGTTAGGGATAAACTTAGCAAAAGAAGTGCAAGATGGTGTTTACTAGAAACTATAAAACTTAGTTGAAGGAAATTAAAGAAGACCTTAAAATGAGAAAGCTTTCCCATATTCATATACTGGAAGATTGAATATTGTTAAGAAAGCAATACTCCCCAAACTGATATACAAATTCAGCACATTATCAAAATCCCAGCCTGATTTTGGTAAGAATTGACAAGCTGACCCTAACATTCATATGGATTGAAAGGGACCCAGAAAAGTAAAACAAAGTTGAAGGACTCACATTTTCTGATTTCAAAACTTACTACAAAGCTACAGTAATCAAGACAGCGTATTCTTGGCACAAAGTATAGACATCTAGCATTGAGAATGCAGAAACAAGCCCTTACATTTACAGTCAATTGATTTTCAACAAGAGTGCCAAAACAATTTAATGGGGGAAAGAACAGTCTTTTCAACAAACGATGCTGGGACAACTGGATAGGCACACACAAAAGAATGAAGACTTTTACCTCACACCATGTATAAAAATGGACTCAAACGGATCATGGATCATAGATCGAAATGTCAGAGCTAAATCTATAAAACTCCCAGAAGAAAACATAGGACTAAATCTTTGTAACCTTTGGGTTTCACATGGCTTCTTTTATATGCAACCAAAAGCACACATGACAAACAAAAATAGGTAAATTGATTTCATCAAACTCAAACAATATTGTACTTCAAAGGACACCAGTAAGAAAGTGAAAAGACAACCCACAGAAAATATTTTCAAATCATATATCTGATAAGTAATTTTTATTCATGATATATGAAGAATAGTTACAACTCAATAAAAAAACAAATAACCCAATTTTTAAATGGTCAAATTATTTGAATGGTCAAACATGCAAATGACCAATCACCACATTAAAAGATGCTCAACACCGTTAGGTGTTATTTGTATTAGGAAAATGCAAATCAAAACCAAAATGAGATAGTATCTCACCCACACTCAGATGACTAAAAATAAAAAGTTTGTAAAACTCTAGAGATTCATCAGCATCAAACCTAGTATTTGGAAGTCTTTTTGTTGCCAGTCGTCATTTTAACCCTTCCACCATCCTGAAAATGTTTACACAATATCTGAAGAGTCAAATGAATTAACAATGTAATTTTTTAAAAGGGCTCCCACATAGAAAGGATAAACTGTTCTCATTTTCAACAGCTTTTCCCCACATTGTGGACCTGACAATTAGGACAGCCCTTAACCACCTTGAACTTTTTGGAACTCATCAATCATGCCTGATAAATTCTCAGCGTTCCTTTTTTTTTTTCTTACCTCCTGAATTATACCAAGAAGGTGAGGGAGCAAGACTTTGGGGTTATCAAGTGGTCACCTAGGAAGCAATAAAGATGGTCTGGTGGAAAGATGCCCTGTCAGACCCCAAAGTTTGTGGATTTGGAACCTAGCCTTGGAGAAAGGAAACATTAAAAAAAAAAGTCAATAAATAAAATCCCAGAGAATACTGATCAATTGACAAGAATGGAAGGAAAAATAACTGAGAATGACAAATGGCTGCAGCCTTAGCTGTGTTGAAGGCAACCCAGGGACCATTCGATTTTTTTAGCTCCTACAGAAGTGAGGAAACTGACAAGAGTACAGAATTTCTGTACTTGTTGGAGCCTAATCTTGGTTTTTCAGTTGTTTATAGACATGAAGAGCCCCAAGACCCAAAAAGAGACCATGTAAATAATAGCAGGCTTTTGAGAAATAGAAATTCACACTCTGGTGAGACAGCCATGTCTTCCACACATGTCCATATATAATCTAGCCAAACAAAACATTTATTACTTTAACTTTTTATCTTAAACATTTTTAGACATACACAAAAGTAGACTGAATAGTATGAACACCCCCCCTCACCCACCCAACCCATGTACCATTCAGCTTTAACAGTTATCAAACTTTTGCCAACCTTGTTTCAACTAGTCCACTCTGAATTTTTTTTTCTGTAGTATTTTTAAAGCATGTTCCAGACACTACAAATAAGTTTTTAAGTACAAACAATATGTTTCAATGACAATGTAATTAAAGCTTTAAAACTCTAGTTTTTAATAATAAATTAATCTTATTGAATTTTTGTATTTGTAAATATTTATTTTACCATCACGGTTGTAGAGTTATACATAGATAGGAATAAATAAGTACTGACACAGCTGAGGTTTTTGTGGTAACTATTTCCTCTCTCTGAATTTTAATTTCTCTAGAACTCAATATTGTATTAGTCTAACATCCCAAAGATAATTAGGAATTTTTGAAAATATATTTAGGATATCACAGTAAAGAACACAGTCATTGTTGATATAAGAATGTATCAAAGAAAATAGCACTTTAAAACTTAGATATATAGACAGTGTAACTATAACTCTATAGATTCATATAATTCGCACTATTGTCTGAGGTTTGCAAGAATCAATTTATAAAGATGAGTTATTTCAACCACAACTCAGTCTAGTTGTATACCCACACTTATGCATATCTATACTTATGTAATCCTCAATATTAGTGCATGTAATAACTTTTCTGGTGATAAGGCAAATGAGTGGTAAGCATGTTCCATTTAATTTAGGCTTTTCTGTTTGCAACAGTGTAGTCTTCTATGAACTAAAATGTTATTTTATCTCCCTGCCTCTGGGAGAAGAGCTTAAAGAGAATGAATGGAGCTATAATTATCAGGGCATAACATTATTAAAGCAGTGAATCAGAAACATAAACGTTTTAGCGGTTATAGGTAACATCCACAGGATATAGCAATGATCTCAGAAGGTAAGACCCAATGTCCTTTAGGACTCACTTGTGAAAACTAACAATGGCTAGGACTGTTTTATGGCTTAAAAGGCTATTGATGTTCTCTATAGCTGCAGCAGAGGAGGGTCATGGGTTTTTCATAATCTTTAAGCATTTATCCATGGATTTCCTTTTATTATCAACTTGAAAAAACATGTTGGAAAAAAATGAACTTTTTAGCATATGTGCTCAGATACTCTCACCAGCCATTCTCTATTTTTATTAGAACATTGTCACATTTTTTTTAAAGTTAATTTTAATAAATTATTTTCTTGAAATAGCATATGGTATGAGTTTAGTCCAAATTGCCTTCTTGGGACTTCCCTGGTTGTCCAGTGGTTAAGAATCCGCCTTCCAATGCAGGGGACATGGGTTCGATCCCTGGTCGGGGAACTAAGATCCCACTGCCTCGGGGTGCCGCAACGAAGACCCAGCGCAGCCAAAAAAAAACAAACAAAACAAATTGCCTTCTTATCAAGCAACATTTATAGACTAATTCTTCCTTTACCATTATTATGGACTAGTGCTTTAAACATTTATTCTTAAGCAGATTAACTTTTCAGAGTCAAGTTTTCTGTTCCTCTGGTCTATTAGCTTTTACCTCTTTCCTCTCTGCCCGCAAAAAAACATTCTGTTCTTTTTTACCATCAGTTAACTTGGTAGAAGTAAATCCCTGTTCTTTACGGAAATACTATAGCATTATACTTTTTTACTTTTAAAATTAATAAATACTTAGTAAGATATAAGAAAATGCAAACTTGTACCAACTAGAGAAAATTGCAGGTTTGCAATGTGCATACTTTACTGTATCATGGACAACTTTTCTTGTTTGTAAATATAAGTCTGGATCACAAATTTTTAGTTTCATAGTATTCTGTTGTATGGATTTGCTATCATTTATTTAACCAAAATCCCAATGATAAACATGGAGATTGTCTCAAAAAATTTTTGCTATTAAGAATAAAACCTCACCACTTCACACCCACTAGGATGGCTATAATAAAGAAGATAATAGCAAGTGTTGGCAAAGACGTGGAAAAGTTGGAAACCTTATACACTGCTGGTGGGTATGTCAAGTGGGGCAGCTTTTTTAGAAATCTGTTTGACAGAACTCAAAATGTTAAACATAGGGTTACTATTTTACCCAGCAATTATACTCCCAGGTATTTACACAAGAAAATTGAATGTGCATAGAAAAACTTGTACACAACTGTTCATTGCAGCATTATTCACAATAGCCAAAAAGTAGAACCAACCCAAATGTCCATCAACTAATGAGTGGATAAATAAAATGTAGTGTAACCATACAATGTAATATTATTTGTCACTAAAATGAAGTACTGATACATGCCACAATGTGGATGACCCTTGAAAACATGTTAAGTAAAAGAAGCCAGATAGAGAAGACCATACTGTACAATTCCATTCATATAAAATGTCCAGAGCAAGCACACAGAGTAGATTTTTGTGTCCAGAGACACAAAGTAGATTAGTGGATGCCTAGGGTTAGTGGGTTTGGGGACAACAGGAAGTTACTGCTGAAGGGTACAAGTTTATTTTGGGGATGATGAAAATGTTCTAAAATTGATTGTGGTGATGGTTGTATAACTGTGTAAATAGGACTTCCTTGGGGGTCCAGTGGTTAAGATTCCGCCCTTCCACTACAGGGGGTGTGGGTTTGATCCCTGGTCAGGGAAGTTCCACATGCTGTGCAGTGTGGCCAAAATAAATAAATAAATAATAAATAAATAACTGTGTAAATATACTAAAAACTTTTGAATTATTCATGTTAAGTGAGTGACTCGTATGTTATGTGAATTATATCTCAGTAAAGCTGTTTAAAAAAAAACACATGATCTCCATTACTCTCTTGGATAAATATTTGCATCCTTTTATGATTTTTTAAAATTAAAAAAATGTATTCTTAATTACAAAAGGAATACATACATTCTTATTTGTAAAAACGGAGATATTACTTTTAAAACAAAAGTCCTTTGATTCACCATAACAATCCCAATCACTTCTTTAGAAGTTGTTTGGACTTCCCTGGTGGCTCAGTGGTTGAGAATCCGCCTGCCAATGCAGGGGACACGGGTTCAAGCCCTGGTCCGGGAAGATCCCACATGCCACGGAGCAACTAAGCCTGTGTGCCACAACTACTGAGCCTGTGCTCTAGAGCCCACGAGCCACAACTACTGAGCCCGCATGCCACAACTACTGAAGCCCACGTGCCTAGAGCCCATGCTCCACAACAAGAGAGCCTGCACACTGCAACGAGGAGTAGCCCCTGCTCGCGGCAACTAGACAAAGCCCGTGAGCAGCAGCGAAGACCCAACGCAGCCAAAAATAAATAAATTTATTTTTAAAAAAAAGTCATCACACTTGACATTTGGGTATGTATCCTTCCACAAACATTTTTCTACATGCTTTGGTACATAGACATATGTCTAAGGAAAATCCTTGATTTGTGATTTCTCTGTGTGTGTCTGTGAGGTTCGCCTTTTTCTTTCAACAGTTTCTTGGAATATGTCATTCTTAAATGTGTGCAAATATATATACGTCATTATTTCTAACTTCTACATAGAATACTGTGCTTTATTTAGCCCTCATCTCTCTGATGTACGTGAGTATTGTTTCAGTGTTTTGCTGTCATCAGTTTCTGAATGCTTGCCTACTTGTGCTTCTGTGGCTGCTTCTCTCAGTAGATAAGGAGAAGCTGGCTAGTGGGGTAGTTGGATTACGTATTTTTAAAGTTTTAACTGATTGCCAAATTCTCCATGGAGTTGCCAAACTAATTTTCATTTGTGCCAGCAGGATATAAAAGTATCCTGTAATACACAACCTCCCTGATACATGATATACACTTTTCTTAATTTTGGCTAATCGATCTCTTTTTCTTTTGTATCTTTTCATGAAGTTGGCCATCTTTTCATATGTCTACCGGCTATTTGATATGCCTAAGTGTAGTTCTTTGGATTTTTGGTGTGTGGGTTTTGTGGGTTTTAAAATTTTTTGTATTTATTCTGTTTGGTATTCTCTGAGCATCCTGGATCTGTGGTAGTTTTGTGTATGTCATTAATTTTGGAAAGGTTTTGGCCATAATTACTTCAAATAATTCTACTCAGCTCTCTCTTCTCCTTCTGGTATTCCACTTACATGCATGTTCTACCTTTGAAATTGTCCCATAGTTCTTGGAAGTTCTGTTCTGTTTTTTGTTTGTTTTCTTGTTTTGTTTTTTATCTTTGGCTACATTGGGTCTTCATTGCTACACACGGGCTTTTCTCTAGTTGCATCAAGCGGGGGATACTCTTTGTTGCAGTGTGTGGGCTTCTCATTGTGGTAGCTTCTCTTGTTGCAGAACATGGGCTCTAGGCACGCAGGCTTCAGTAGCTGTGGCATGCGGGCTCAGTAGCTGTAGCTCGCAAGCTCTAGAGTGCAGGCTCAGTAGTTGTGGCACACGGGCTTAGTTGCTCCATGGCATGTGGAATCTTCCCAGACCAGGACTCGAACCCGTGTCCCCTGCATTGGCAGGCGGATTCTTAACCACTGTGACACCAGGGAAGTCCTCTTGTTTTGTTTTTAAATTCATTTTTCTCTTTGCATTTATTTTGGGACATTTCTATTGACCTATCTTCAAGCTCACTGATTCTATCCTTGGCTGTGTCCAGTCAACAGACAAGGCTATCAAAGGCACAAAGAGTCATTTCTGTCACAGTGCTTTTTATTTCTAGCATTTCCTTTGACTATTTTCCTAGAGTGCCCATTTCTCTACTTACATCACCCACCCATTATTGTACATTGTCTACATTTTCCATTAGAATCTTAACATATTAGTTATATTAAAATAACAGATGATCTCAACATCTATGTCATATCTAGATCTATACTCCTCCTCAGAAAGAGTGTGTATCTTGAGGGTCTACCACAATAATCTATCGTTATTATACAGAGTCCTACTGGTGTGGTGGTAAGGTATGGGGGATGGGGAATGTTCTATAATTTTCCAGTTAAATCTCAATCTTTTTAGTGGGCCTAAGTCTCCAGCCTGTGACTTCACAAGTGTTTCTTCATGGTTTAAACCTTCGTTCCCCTTTGGGGAGACAGGAAGGCTAGAGGCGGCTAAAGTAAGAACTCCAGCTGGGATAAGGCTCTGATAAAGTTATGTTTGTTATCGTTTGTTATGGAGAGCTCTCTGTGTGCATTCCCTCTGCTAGAGTCATGACAAGATCTTCCTCAGATCCTTACAGTGAGAACCTAGTGGGGTTTCGGAGGTAAGACCAAAGAAAATGTGGGACACCCCTAAGACTGTAGTTCTCAGGAGTTTCTTCCTCTCATACTAGTCTACATCGGCATCCAACAATTTGTCAAAATTACTATATACGTGTTCCTACCAGTTTATGGCTCCAGTGGCTTCTGCTCCAGGTAAGCAGATCTGGCTACAACACTCTGGATTTGCCTATATCTCTCTAGATCTCAGGGTGATGGTTTGCCCTGTAGTCTCAGTTCTCTCATGGGTCCAGGAAAATTATTGATTTTTGGTTTATTCAGCTTTATCTTGTAAAGTTGGGAGTGCTGACTTCCAAGCTCTTTTAATGCTAGAGCTGAACTTTACCAGCTATTTGTATTTCTTTTTTCTATACATTTTGTGTTCATGCCTTTACATATATATATGTGTGTGTGTGTGTGTGTGTGTGTGTGTGTGTGTGTGTGTGTGTGTGTGTGTGTGTATTTGGGGGGCTGGGCTTTTTGCTTTTTCTTATTGAATTTATATTTCTTTTACATTCTAAATATGTTTTTCTCTTATATATGTTGAAAATAATTTTTTCTACCTTAATTGCTTAGTTGCTTAGATGTCTCTTGTATGTAATATTTTGATGTATTCTGACTTACCTTGTTTAAAATGGCCTTTTCTTCTTCATAGTCATAAAGTCATATAATTTTATAGTACTTTTTAATCTTTGTGTTACTTTTTATTTTGAAAAATTCAAACATAGAAAACTTGAAAGAAAAGTCTTCTGACATATATCCACTACCTATATGCAACAATTATTAACATTTGATATAATTATTTCCTCTGTGTGTTTATGCTTGTGTGTGTAAACATCTGTGCAAAAAACACCAAACAAGAAGTCATTTCCCATTATTTTATTTTATTTTACTATTTTATTTTATTTTATTTTTTGGCCACATGACGTGGCATGCAGAACTTCCCCAACTAGGGGTCTAACCCATGCCCTCCCTCCACAGTGGAAGCATGGAGTCTTAACCACTGGGCCACTGAGTCTTAACCACTCAGTCCTCCCATTATTTTAACTGGATAAAATGTAAATATTAACAACAGCTCCAAATCCCCAAGCAATTTCCTAAAATGCAAGTGAAACAGAATACAATGCCTATAAGTAACAAGTTGTCATGTTAGGATTTAAAGTGTTTAACGCCTTACTTCCTCATCACCAAGCAATTGATATGGCTATGCGTCTGCTTTGTTGACCCTTGGCACACATTTTATATCATCTACACATCATTGATAGAGTACCATTTGTATTTACAGTGTACATAAAGGCTGTCCCCATACATCATTTTGTTACTTTCCTAATCATTGGCTGGAAAATGTTGTATTGGGAAATAAATATGTTCTATGAAGTTTAGGTATTAAAAAATGAAAATCAAAAGGAATTAGAATCCTAGAAAACTTTAAATGGCAGATTTTCTGTGAGGTGTGCTGACTGATTTGAATAGTTGCAAACATCATCACTGTTCACCCCTAAATATTTCATCATGTATTTGCTAAGAATAAGGACATTCTCCTATCTAACCACAATAATATTATCACATCTAAGAAAAATCAGAATAGTTTTATAATATCACCTAATATTCAGTCCATGTTAATATTTTTCCATTTATGCCCAAAATTACTTTCAGAGTTTTTCTTTAAAAAGCCTTTTTTTTAAGGCAAGACAGGGAACCAGAAGTCAGTCAAGATGCATGCATTGCATTTAGTTGTTCTTCTACTTTATCCCTCTTGATCTAGAACCATTTTTTCCCCATAGTACTAATTTTTGAGAGTCTGTGTCAGTAGTTTTAACAGAATATTCCACATTCTGAATTTTTCTGATTCTTTACTTAAAGTATTCTTTAACTTGTTCCTCTGTGATCTATATTACCTGGAAGTTAGATCTAGTACCTAGTTTAGATTCAGGTTAAACATTTTTGGTAAGAATACTTCAAAGGTTATGTTCGGCATTTTATATTGCATCACATTTTCCACCTTTAGTAGAAAATATAGGTAAATATCTTAAAGACCTTGAGGTGGGAAGGGATTTCTTAAGTAAGATGAAAAAATAATTGACTATAAGAGAAAAGAGGATAAACATGACTGAATTCTCAGGTACACATGATTCTGTTTCAGGTTTTTATATTCTGTTTCTATTTGAATTTTTATATAAAATACCCTGTTTTTAATGTTTAGTTTTACAATTCAGTATCTAACAAAGTCCCCCTCTTTTCCTTTCATCAGAATATTCTTAGCTATGCTTCTTACATAAATATCCTTGTACATCCATTTTTAATCACCTTGTCAAATATTATAAAAATTCCTTTTGAGATTATCATTGGAATTACCTTGAATTTATATTTAATTTGGCAAGAGTTGACATTTTTCCTATATTAAGCTTCCCTTCCATAAATGTGGGATATCCATCCCTATATTGAGATCGTTTTTGTCCTTCATTAGGATTTTACAGTTTTATACATGTAAGTATTTGAACTCTCCTTTCAGAGTTATTTCTCAGGACTTAGAACTTTTTTAGTTATTATAAATGAAATGTTTTTTTGTTATATTTTCTGATTATTGCTGACATACAATTAATTTTTTACAGTTGATTTTTTTTAGTACTTCCATTCTTGCCAAATCAGTTTATTAGTTATATTGCTTTGTCATTTGTTTTCCTGGGGTTTGCAGTTTTTGATACGTCTTATTTCCTTTTCTTGTCTTAAGTACCCAGGCTCCTTTCTTACTGCTCCACTATCTTAACATGTAGCTCTGACAAGGACTCCCTCCTTGACCAAAAACTTTTGTTACCGAGTCCAAGCTCACTCTGCTCGCTGCACGACAGGCCAATAAATCGGAGACGAGGTGTTTAGGCAAGGAATATGACTTTATTCGGAAAGCCGGCAGACTGAGAAGATGGCAGACTAAAGTCTCAAAATAACCTTCTTATTGGGGTTTGGGTGCCAGTTTCTTTTATAGCACAGAGAGGAGGAGGAGATGAGGAAGTAAAGTAAAAAGGCCATACGTTTTGCAAATATCACCCAGAATGGCCAGCCTCGGGGAGGGGATGTGTTAATTTCTTCTTCCTTGTAGCCATCCACAGGTGGAACAGGTTCCGGATGTTTCCCTGAACAAAGGCAGTGTTCCCCAAGGCAGGCCATATGTACAGACAGTATCCTTTTAGTGAACAAAAGCAGCAGAAAGCAAAGGTTAAAACAAAAGAAACAGAAACAACGTGTAGTCCAGTTTGGCTCCTCCTTGTTGCACTTTAACGAGGCTTCTCTGAGCCCTCTTCTGGAATAGACCTTATCCTTGGCCTTCTGTCCTTGGCCTGCTGAACCCAGTTCAGCAAGAAGACTGCCAAACCAGTTTAACAAGAATCTCCCCAACTCTTGATACCTAACCAAGTTCCTCTTAGTAATTTTCCATCCACTGACTCCCTCGACCTGCCTATTAGCTATAAATCCCAAGCTGTCCCTATTGTATTTGGAGTTGAGTTCATTCTCTCTCCTACTAGAATAGACTCGACCCCTATTGCAATAGTCTGGATAAAGTCTTCCTTGCCTGTTTAAATTGTTCAGTGCAATTTTTCTTTGACCCTTCCATCCTCAAGGTCACCTCATGATCTGAAATGCCTACTGCCACTACAGCAAACACATACGCATTCTGGGAAGGAGGAAGGAAGAAAAAGGTTGTAGAGGATAAAAAGTGTTGACCTCTCACTTGGGTCCCCTCTCTTCAAGCAGCCCTCTCAGGAAATATCACAGAAAGTAGTACACAACACTTTTGCTTCCATCTCAGGGACCCAAACTTAATCACATGGACACACCCAGCTGCAAGAGAGGCAGGATAATCCTTCAGCTGAGCACATTGCTGCTTCAATTAAAATCTGAATTCTGTTATTTAGGATAAAAAAGATAGTATATTGGGTAGCATGTAGCTGTCTCTGCCACAGGTGGTGGGATTGAAATTAAGTAAACCATATAGGGGTTATTATAATTCAGATAAGATAAAATTTATGTATTTTTTTCCAGCTTTATTGAGATATAATTGACATATAACATTGTGTAAATTTAAGATGTACAACGTGATGATTTGATACATGGATATATTGAGAAATGATTTCCATGATAAGGTTAGTTAACACATCCATCACCTCACATAATTACCTTTTTTTAAATGTGTGTGTGGTAAGAATATTTAAGATCTACTCTCTTAGCAAATTACAAGTATACAATACCGTATTGTTAAGTACTGTCTTTACAACTCCCACTCATAGTCCTCCCAAAGCAGGCGATGGGGGTGGGGATGTAATACAGTGCTGCAGTGTGCAGCCCTCTGTTACCCCGCACCCCATTACCAGGCAACAGTTACCCCGAGACCAATAATGCAGACCGTTAGAGCAGCATTAGAGGTCCTGCTCAGCCATTGGTCGGCGCCACAGTGGGCCCCTCCCCCAAGCAAGCAACTGTCAACAGGTGACCATTAGAGGGGCACTGAGCCAAACGTTGGGGGAGTGGGGGTCGTCAGGTGGAGAGTGAGGTAAGAGGGAAATCCAGGTCTTCTCCCGGGGGCCTTCCAGCTCATCAAGCCTCTGGCTGGCGGGTGAGTTGGGGGGCCCAGGGAACAGGCTGGGGCTGTGTCCTGCAGGGCTCCAGAGCCCTTGCCAAGACCACCCACTGGCCAGGCCCAGACCCTGAGGTGGTGGCGAACCTCTCCCGCGTCCCTGCCTCTGCGACCTAATGGTACAGGCAGTCTGCATGGGAGACGGTCTGTGGGACCTGGCCCCCACTGTTAGGGCGGCTTGAGGAGACTGAGGGCCAGCTGGATCCTGGGGGCCTGGCTCCCTCAGCGATGACAGCAGCTGGACAGGGTCTGAGGATCTGGCCCTGAGGGAGCCACCAACTGAGAACTGCCTCTTCAGCCAGGCCTGGGTACTGGAGGGAGGACCCAGACTGGGTGCTGGACGAACACTCCAGGGCAGGGTAACTGCCCACCCCCCCCGCAGGACCCCCTTCTCTTAGCCAGGCCTGGACCCTGAAGGGTGAAAGTTGTGCCTTGGGACCCTTCCCTTTCTTGTCAGAACAGAGAGTAACATTTGTTTGGTGGAGATTTACAGGAACATCGTTACCTGACTTTGACCTGATCTCAAGAACAGAGGATCTGACACCAAGAAGCTTCCAACAACTAAGCACGCCCCTCCCTCACCTATCCTATAAAAGGGCTTTGCTGAAAGCTTTCAGAGAGTTTGGGGTGTTTTTAAAGGCATGAGCCACCTATCTCCTTGCACGGCCCTGCAGTAACCCTTTCTCTGTTCCAAACTCTGATGTTTTGGTTTTGTGTGGCCTCACTGTGCGTCGGCACACGGACTTGCGTTTTGGTAACAGGGAGACTGTTAGCTGCTCCAGAATTTCCATATAGGAGAAGCTAAGGGAGCAGTCAGACTGGACTTAAGGCTTCATTTATATAGTAAGGACATTGTTATTACTTAGATTTTAATTTACAAATAAATAAAAATAGCAGTTTTCCTTAAGTGCTTTTAGTCACATGTTGACCATCTTAAAGACCGTTATTATTTTTTATTATTGCTGCCTACTATTGTTTTACTTGCAGTAGTTAAGGTGAAGGCTAACGAAGATTAATGGGGATTTATCAAGTCTCCATTTGCCCCACCAGCCCTTCAGAAGGTGACAACTTCCTATGGCTGTATCTCTCTGGAAAGGATAGGACTACTCTGAGTTCTACCCTATTTCCCCCAGTTCTTTCTCGCGTTAAGGGCTGTACCACCTTTCCTGCAGCGGATTGCCCATTCTGACATTTCTCTGTTGCCAAGTGGCTTCGTCCAGGGGCGGACCTCTCTATTCTCCGAAAAGTGGATTGTAGCACCCTGACTTTCCCCCCCTCATCTCCTAGTGGTTTCTCCCAGGATCCAGCCTTGGTACATAAGACGTTTGTCCTTCTCCCTTGGTGACATTTTTCTTTCTGGCCCTCCACTTTCCTGGTGGTTTCTCCAAGCAGGTAATTGCTCTCTGCACGGTGCTGATTCCTGAGGGGCAATTTAGATTTTCTAAACATAACATGGAGCTCGGGACCCCATCTCCAATACCTTCCTCCTCCCGGAAGCCCACCTAGACCAGGGCCACACTCGCACATGCTCTGTGGCAACGCCTGCCTCGCTCTAAAAACCCGCAGGAGGCCTATTCCTTTGCTGTACGGAATGGATACGCTTCCAAGATGGCGGCCCGCACGCAGAAGAACACTGGGTGCAGCCATGTTCTCTGCCCAACAGCGCCTCTCAGGGAAACTGCGCAAGGTCCCTAACAAAGTCTCTTCGTCGTGTTGACTGTTGGCGGAATGCGGCTTCCAGGGTAATTCAGAGCATGCGCAATACCAACGTTCCGTAAGGTGCTAGAGGCCCGACTGGAAGCGGAAGTGGCTCTCGGAGGCGTTTTTGCTGCTTGTGTCAGGAGCATCCTCACACTTTAATTCCGAGAGGTCTCTGAGGTGATTTTGGTTGGTCTTGATTAGGAATTCTGTGGGGTCAGTGATGGAAGGCTTGTCCGTGGAGTTAGTGATGGTGGTTTTGGGATTTAGTGGTGGGGGGTGGGGTCTGTGGCGTCGGTTGTTGGGTGTCAGAGAGAGGTCAGTGATGGGGTCCTGGGCAACGGTGAATATCTTTGAGATGAGTGATTGGGATTTGGGGGCCCAGTGATGGGAGTCTGTGGTCAGTGATAGGGCCTCGGGCCGTCAGCATGGGGAATCTATGGGGTCTGTGATGAGCTTGCTTTTTAAGTACTCACAAGCATTTTCTTTATTGCTCCCATTTCAGTGTTTGGGTTTTTGTTTTTTGAATTTCAGTTTTTTTCTTTGACCCATGAATTATTTAGAAGGGCATTCTCTATTTCAAATAATGCCTCTGGGTGACGCTCGAGTGTAAAAATTGCTTATGGCCCAGTTCAGGGTCAGTTTTCATAAATGTCACATCTATTACGTAAAAACAATTGTGTTCTTTATTCATTGTATTGTATTGTTTCATATAGATTGCATTATACATATTATTTTGTCTGCTTAATTAATTACCGAGAAAGGTAAACTCACACTGGAAAGGTTATTTATCCACTTGCCCTTCCTTCAGCCAGTTTCTGCTTTATATATTTGGAACTATTATTAGGAACAGCTATGTGTATTTTCAATAATAGATATAACTAAATAACTCAAAAGATATTATAGCAATTTAAACACCCACTAGCAATTTATAAAAGAGCTCATTTTCCAAAATGCTTTCCAGCATTTTAAAAAAAGTTTTTACAGTTCTGAGGGAAAATTATGTCTGATTGGTTTAATGCACTTTCCCGTCAGTAATGTTGGCATCTTTTTGGTTAATTGCCATCTAAATTTACTTTTCTGTGAATTTTCATGTCCTTTGTCTTTTTTTTCCCCTGGGCTTTTATTTTTTTTCCATTTGATTGCTAGATTTTTTTTTTTTTAACATTAGGGATAACCTGTCATCACATATTGAAAATTTTTTATGTATATATCTTCATTTTTATTTTTAAGGTGTATTTTAACATATAATTAGGAAATATCTAATCAGAAATATTTGTTTTTTCTTTTATAGTTTCTGGGTTTTCTCTCATGTACAATAAGATCCCTCCGACTCCACCAGAATGTTATACAAACGTATACTCCTAAAATTTATTTTAATATTCTTTGAGATTTTTAAAATACATATACTTAAAATATTTACTCATGTTGGAATTCAGTCTAATGTATAGTGTGCAATGGGGATCTAGTTTGTTTTGTTCCAGGTGGAAGGCCAGTTATGTCAGCACCATTTATGCAATGAATGTCTTGTGTACACTCAATTGAATGTCACTTTTGTCACATACATAAATCAGTATTGTCTGGTCTGTTGTTTTACTTGCTTTGATTATATTGTTTTTTATATTAACTTTTAATATCTAATAGTGCATAGTAATTGCTGATATTTATTGCATGCTTCTTGTATTCCAGGGAGGTGTTGAGTACTTTGTAAGCATCATCTCATTTCATTTTCGTAACTCTATGAGGTAGGCACTTTCATTCTCATTTTTGAAACTAAAGCTAAAAATAACTTATTCATTTTCTCGTAGCCAAAAAGTAGCAGAGCTGCAATTCAAATCTTCAGTAATGTTACTCCATATCTCATGTTTTTTCCCATATTTTACCATGACTAATAACCTGTCACAGGTTTTGTTAAACTTCATGTTCTCCACAGCACTGGTTCTCAAAGTATTGTTCCTGGAACAGTAGCATTAGCATCACCTGGGTACTAGTTAGAAATGCAGATTCTTGGGCCCTGCTATGATCTTAATGTTTGTTCCCCCCAAATTCATATGTTGAAATTCTAACACCCAGAAGTATGGTATTAGAAGATGGGGACTTTGGGGGATGGTTAGGTCATGAAAGTAGAACCCTGATGAATGGGATTAGTGCTCTTATAAAAGATACTCCACAGAGCTTCATAGCCCCTTCCGCCATGGGAAGACACAGCTAGAAGGTGCTGGCTATGAACCAGGAAGAGAGCCTTCATCAAAACGTGATCATGCTGGCACCTTGATCTTGGACTTCCTAGCTTCCAGAACTGTGAGCAATAAATTTCCGTTGTTTATAAGCTACCCAGTCTGTGGTATTTTGTTAGAGCAACCCGAATAGTCTGAGACAGGCCTTACCCTAGACCTACTGAATCACAAACTGTGGGAGTGTGGGGATTTTTAACTATATTTTAACAAACCCTCCAGGTGATTCAAATGCACACTCAATCTTGAGAACCACTGTCCTGTGGTGTCTAGCTCAGGAAACTACACCTTGGAGTTCACTGGAAATGTTTATGTGATGACTGACCATGTGGACATTATCTTTCCAGGGAGCCCCTGGGTCAGATCTTCCTCCAGACTCCACCTCACCTCTCCTTAGCAGCTCTGCTTGAGTTTACAGATGTCCGCCAAACTTTAGGCTCCTGAGAGAATAAAAGTTGAGACCCAGCATGACCATGCCAGCTAATTGGACCTCTCACCAGAAATCCCTGGGCCTGGCTCCAGAGGAACATGGCAGCTCATGTGAGGTGAGGAGGAGGAATTCCAGGGGGTGGGAATTCATTCTGGGAGTAGTTTGATCTTTACAACAAAGTTTTGTGTAAAGATGATATCTAAAATTATTCCCAACGTTGTTTTTGGTGTTTGTTTTATTTTGTTTACCATATTAACCTTGATGTCTAAACCCATCAATGACAGTAAAAGAACTGAAAATTATGAACATAGATTACATAGAATACAAATGTATTAATACATAGATACATAGAAATACATAGAAATACATAGAAATCAAATGTATTAACTACTCACAGCAAAACAATGTTCAAAAATAATCAAGAAAAATAACATCTCAATTTAAAATCTAGATGAAATGGGTGAATTTCTAGGAACATACTAAATTTCCCATCAAATCTTTAATTACCGTTTACCACGTTTTCACTTGTAGGTGTTAAGATTTTTACTTAAAAAATTCTACTTTTAATAAAATTAGGATTGCACCTTTGGAGAGATTTGTTTGCATGGATTTTATTCTGCTTTTGGAATGTTAACTTTGTGTATGTGTGCAAATTTTATGTTTAATATTTCTGAATGTTACAAAGTCACTTGAAAAGAATGTATCCAGATATAGACTTTGTTATCAATAAAATATGTAGTTAGGAGGTTTTTACAATGTAGCTTATTTTTTCCTCTTTATCTCCTGGAGCTGAGAGATATTATTTAAGGTTTCCCACCATGAATATATTTCTATCTGTATTGCCTATAGTTTCTGTTTATAAATTTTGATGCTATGTAATTTGGTACAGTGATAGTAATGATGTCTCAAGTTCATTTTGGATTGTGTCCTTGTCCTGTTTAATATTTTTTCTCTAGAATTCAGCTCTGTCTGTTATTAAGATGGAGGCTTTTATTTCCTTTCTGTTGGCATATCCAAATATGCCTTTTGCTTATCCTTTTACTGTCAGCCTTTGGAGTCCTTGTGCATTTCTCTGTACAGCAGTGGAAAGATGCTTTTTATGTTACACTTCTGATGTGGATGTTTCTTTTATGTATCTTTCACTGTATACTCTGTATTTTTTGCTTTTGTTTCTGAGTCATTCTGGTAATTAGGAGGGTTTAGATTCTTTTTTGTTTGGTTAGTTCTCTTAGTGTCACCTTTATCGCATTAACTTTTTGAACTAAATCTTTTACTCTTTCAGACAATATCTATTAAATTTGTACTGTGAATAATGATAAGAGTTCTATACTACTACTTCAAGGATTCTTTTGTTTGTTGGATATTTTTATTAAACTCTATTTTTTTTTCTATTTTACTTTAAAAGTCCTTATTTCCATTTCATGTTGCTTACTTGTCTTAATCTGCTCTTGCCACTTTTTGTGTTTTCATAGAATGTTTTTATTGCTTTCAGAGAGACCTTCATTTCTGTGCTACTTTTTCTTTCTTTTTTACTTCTTTACTGAGTTCTGCCATTTTTTTTCAAAAATTTAAATAACCATTTTCTTAACCTGTTTTTCCATTATTTCTCCTTTGGACTCTTATATCCCTATTTATTTCATTAAGTAGTTGATTGCTTTAGTGAATTCCTTGAATTCATGGTGAATGTGTTTTCTTTTATTGTGTGGCAATTTATTTCTAGCATGTTCCTTTTAATCTCGCTCTTTTTTTTTTTCATTCTTTTTGCTTATAGTATCTTTGTACATTAGGAGATTTTTATTGTTACCTTTGAGTAAGAAGGTTTTTCCTGGACAGATTGTTTATAAGAACCTCATTTGGTGCGGAGTCAAAGCTACGAATATGACATCTTCTTGATTCCCCATTTAATTATTGATGACATAGGGTTTAGGGGCCAGGGTTTTGGTGTGAGTAGGTTGTGAATATGCAAGTGTATAAAAGAGAAAAATCAGAGCATATGTATTTTTTTCAAGTATATAAGGAACATTTTCAAAGAAATGACAATGTTCTAAGCCCCATAAACAGAATCAACACATCACAAAGAGGCAAACTGTAATCTCTGAACATAGTTAAATGAAGAAATAAAAAAGATTGCTTTCAAGCATCATAATTTTAGACATTAAAAACCACAAGTATCTTTAATACTTATCTTTAATACTTTCTCTATCCTGTCCTTCCTGCGTGCTCATTCCCTACCCTGAATTCAGTGATCTGCTCTTGTATATTCAACTCCTGAATCATCATCTCCATACTAGCTCTCTATCCACCTGCCTAGTGTCCATCCTTGTATATGTCTTATCACTTAAATCTCAGTATGTACAAAATATATTATTTCTTATCTTTTTCCCCCAGCCCCCTCCTCTAGTCCTTAAATTCATCTGTGACCTCAGAATATACAGCAACACAAAACTGATAACTGAGAGTTATCTGAGTCCTTTTATCTCACCTTCACACTCGGTATCACTTTTACCTCCTTAATAATTAGTATCAATCTCTTCTATAGCCTTACTACAGCCTTACTTTAGATAAGTAAGAAATTTGTATTCTCTCACCTGAATTGTGCAGTCGTTCTTGTGACTTATTTTCTGGTCTTGCCCATTTCAAAATGCTCTGTTATGAGAATAAACTTTCTTCAGTATATTTTTTCAACGTTTTATTTATTTTGAAATAATTATAGATTCAAAGGGCATGCAGAATATAGTACAGAGAATTCTCCCATAAGTTCCAATTTATTGTGATGCATGATTCTTTTTATTCATTGCTGAATCCAATTTGGCAGTATTTCATTTAGGATGTTTGCATCTAAGTTCACAAGAGATATTGGTCTGTAGTTTTCTTTTTGGTACTGTCTTTATAGTGTTTTGATATCAGGGTAATAATACTGGCCCCCAAAAATTAGTTGGGAAGTGTTTCCTCTTCTTTTAATTTCTGGATGGGATTGTGTAAAAATGAGACTAACTCTTCTTTAAAAGTTTAGTAGAATTCTCTAGTAAAACTATCTCGGGACTTCCCTGGTGATCCAGTGGTTAAGACTCTGCTTCCGCTGCAAGGGGCACGGGTTCGATCCCTGGTTGGAGAACTAGGATCCTGCATGCTACATGGCGCGGCAAAAAAAAAAAAAAAAAACTATCTGGGCCTGGAGACTTTTTTTTCCAGGAGCTTTTAAATTATTATTTTAATTTAATGGTTTATGGGATTATCAACTTATGTATTTCATAATGTTGAGTTTTGGTAGTTGTGGTTTTTGAGGAATTGGTCCATTTCTTCTAAGTTGCTGACTCTATTAGCATAGAATTTTTGTATTCCCTTATTTTTCTTTTAATGGCTGCCAGATCTGTAACGATATTCATTCCTGACATTGGTGATTTGTATCTTTTTATCTTTGTCAGTCTGGTTGACTACTAGGTCAGTCAGCAAGGTTTATCAATTTTATTGATTTTTTTCAAAATAACTGTGTTGTGTTTTATTGATTTGTCTCTAGTTTTTTTTTTTTTTTAATTTTGTTTTCAATTTCCTTGATACCTGCTTTCTATTATTTTCTTCTTTCTGCTTGCTTTGGGTTTATTTTGCTTTTCTTTTTCTAGTTTCTTGAGGTAGGAATTTAGATTATTGATTTGAGACCTTTCCCCTTTCCTTTTTTAAAAAATTGATGTGTAATTGACGTATAACATATTATTTTCAGGTATGCAACATTATTCAATATTTGTATATATTGTGAAATGATCACTATGATAAATCTAGTTATCATTCATCACTACACATAGTTACAAATATTTTTTCTTGTGTTGAGAACCTTCAAGATCTCTCTTAGCAACTTTCAAATATATAATCCAGTATTAACTATAGTTATAGTTACCATGCTGTGCATTACGTCCCCATGACTTATTTTATACCTGGAAGTTTATACTTTTGACCACCTTCACCCATTTTACCCACCACCCACCCCCTGCCTCTGGTAATCACCAGTCTATTCTCTGTATCTATGATTTCAGTTGCTGGTTTTTTTACATTCCACATAAAGTGAGATCATACGGTATTTGTCCTTCTTTGTCTGACTTATTTCACTTAGCATAATGCCCTCAAGGTCCATCCATGCTGTTGAGAATGGCAAGATTTCCGTCTTTTTTATGGCTGAATAATGTTCCAATGCATATATAAATACCACATTTTCTTTATCCATTCACCCATCATTGGACACTTAGGTCGCTTTCATGTCTTGGCCATTGTGGATAATGCTGCAGTGAAAGTGGGGGTGTGTATATCTATTCAAGTTAACGTTTTCGTTTCCTTTGGATAAATACTTAGAAATGGAATTGCTGGATCATATGGCAGTTCTATTTTTAATTTTTTGAAGAGCTTCCATAGTATTTTCCATAGTGGTTGCACCAATTTACATTCTTCCAATAGTGCACAAGGATTCCCTTTTCTCCACATCTTTGCCAGCACTTGTTATTTCTTGGGTTTGTGTGTGTGTGTGTGTTTTTTTGTTACATTCTGACAGGTGTAAGGTGATATCTCATTGTGAATTTGACTTGTATTACCCTGATCATTAGTGATGTTGAGCACGTTTTCATGTATCTGTTGGCAATCTGTATATTTTCTTTGGAAAAATGTCTTATTCAGATTCTCTGCCCATTTTTTACTTGGATCGTTTGTTTCCCCTTTTTTATAAATTTCCCTTTCAGCATCCCACAGATTTTGATACATTGTATTTTCACTGTCTTTCAGTTCTTTGTGTTTTCTAGATTTCTTTTGAGGATTCCTCTTTGACTTATAGGTTATTTAGAAGTGTGTTGATTAATTTCCGGATATTTCCAGACTTTCCAGATAGCTTTTGTTACTGTTTTCTAATATAATTCCTTTGGAGATTTTTCTGTTGTCTTTCTGTTATTGAGTTTTAGTTTGATTCCATTATTTTCAGAGAACATACTTCATATTATTTCATTTCTTTCCAGTTGAGATTTATTTCACAGCCTAGGGTATGGTCTGTCTTGGTCATTGTTCTATGGATGCTTGAAAAGAATGTGTATTCTGCTGTTGTTGGTTGGAGTAGTCTATAAATATTGATTAGATCCTGTTGTTTGTTTTTCTATATCAATGATAATACCCTGTCTATTATTTCTATAATTTGCTGAATGTGGGCTGTTCAGGTCCCTATAAATCCCTTTTTTAAGTGTTTGACTCCAGGTGGAAATAGCCATTCCTTCAATTATGCATTCCCAGATTAGATTTTTTTAATATGGAAGATCATATTTTTTAAAAAACATTTTACTATGAAAAAAATGTAAATGTGTTCAAGAGTAAAGAGAATAGTATAAGGGGCCCTTGTATCTATTGTACTTATCACTCAGCTTTATTAGTGATCAACATTCTGTGATTCTTATATTATCTAAAACTACCCTCCTCCCCAGCTGCTGGATTTTTTAAAAGTAAATCCCCAAAACCATTTTATCTGTGACTACTATGATGTATATCTCTAAGAGATGAGAATTCTTTTTTTCTTCCTTTTTGTTTGACATAACCATTAAGCCATTATCACACCTAAAACATAATATCAATAATTCCTAGGTATCATCTGATACCCAGTTATTATTTGAATTTGAAACATGCCATAAATATCTTTTTAATGTTGGTTTGCTTTAATTAAGAGCCAGACACGGTCCACAAGTTGCATTTGGTTAGTATGACTCTGAAGTCTCTTTTAATAAAGAAAAGATTCTCCTCCAAATTTTTTCTGTTGTAATTTATTTTTTGAAGAAACAGGTCATTTGCTGTCTTCTGGATTGAGCTCATGTTTTGGTCTTGATATTGTTCAACATATTCCTCTATACTTCATATTACCTATGAATGATTTGTTGGATCTGGAGGCTTAATGAGATTCAGGTTGTATTTTTCTTTATATTTGGTAAAAGTACTTAATGGGTGGTATGAAATTAATTACTATATCATGTCAGGAGGCACATAATACATGGTTATCTCTCTTTTTGTGATGTTAAAATTGATGAGTGGATGCCAGTGTTACTAGCTGACTCATCCATTTTGAACTTCTCTTCAGCCTTTCACCTGAAACAGTTGAGCAACCCTTAATGATTATTGTCTAAACCCATTATTTCATTAGGAGTTATGAGATGATGCTATTCTAATTCTACCCTAACTTCTTCATTTATTAGCCAGAAATCATTTTGTAAGGAACTGTTTCTTATCATTTATTTGGTTATTCTGCAATACAGATCTTATACAAAAAAATGTTTAATATAAATCTGACTACCTTAATTACCTTTACTTAAAGTGGAAAATTCATACTTGTTCTATGAGCAAACTGTTTTTCCCATAACCACCTTCCTGGCTTGTCATGCAGACTTTTCTTCATTTACATAGAGCTATTTGCTATTCTCCAAACTCATCATGTATTTTCCTATATCCACACCTTTGCTTGTCTTTTCTGGGAAACGACCTTCCTCACCACCCCCCCCCCCCATTCTGTGTTATACTTCTCATCTTCCAACTTAAATTCCTCAATTAATAATAAACTTACACCCCCATGTAGAATGTATTTTTCCTTTTTGGGGACCTCAGTGTGTTCCACATATTTACTTTTTGACACTTCAGTGAACTTGTGTCTTCTTTTTCTTTTCTTTTAAAACATAGGTCTTGTTTATTTTCCAAGTCTTTTAAGTTGCTGGAAGATTAGAAACATAAATAATTCATATTTGTGTTCCCAGGGCTAGCATAATGGCTGGTCCTAAATTGCTCAGAAATTGTATCACAGGTCATTCATCCAGTTGCTAGAAGACTACAAGAGAGCCTATTTCAATCTTCAGTTTTGAAAAATGAGTAATTGACCATAGTATAGAACAATAGCAGAAATTCTTTACTGGATTTCTTTCTTCCATAAAATATTATGTAAAACTAGACATTTAATATACACCCTATATGCAATACCATTTTTTAAAAGTTCCTGGATTACACAGGTGTATGCACTTGTCAAAACTTCAAATAGTACTCTGAGGATTTGTGCATTTCATTGTATGTAAAGCTTGCCTAAAAAAGGTAAAAAAATGTTATACTCTACTTAATGATTTGCATTCTGAAGTATTTAGGAGGAAGTGTACTGGCATCTATAGTTTACTTTGAAATGCACAAAAAAGTAAGATGCATTCATGAATGGGTAAAAGGATGGGTAAATGTGTGGTAAAACAAGTAGAGTAAATTGTTAGGGATAGATTCTAAGTGGTGGTTATATAGGTTTTCACTATACAATTATTTAAAATTTTCTGTATGTTTGTAAAATTTCATAATAGAATGTTAGGGAAATGGGGGGTGAGTTTTTAAAAAGAGGAGGTAAATTAATAACAACAAAACCTAAGTTCCATATTCCTAAATATAGTCCCTCCATCCCCCAAAACTAACTATTCATACTGAACAGGAATGTGCCCTTACAGGGATCAGTGTCCTTCAGGGATGTGGCTGTAGATTTCAGCAGAGAGGAGTGGCAGCAGCTAGACCTTGATCAGAAAAACCTGTACCGGGATGTGATGCTGGAGACCTATAGCCACCTGCTCTCAGTAGGTAAGCACAGTTACCTGAGTGTCTGAAAGAAGGGCCCCACTGAGAGTGTTTTTATTCTCAGTTGCTGAATGCTGTGAGACACGTGACCTATATGATGGTTTTGTCCTTGATTTGTCCAGGCTTCTTTATCCCTTTTGGGCACTCTGAATTTTACAGTTGACCCTTGAACAACACAAGGGTTAGGGGTGCAGACCCGGCACAGTTGAAAATTCACATACAACTTTTGACTTGCCAAACGCTTAACTCCTAATAGTCTAGTGTTGACTGAAAGGCTTACCAATAACATAAATAGTCAATTAACGTATATTTTGTGTGTTATATGTATTATATACTGTATTCTTACAATAAAGTAAGCTAGAGAAAAGAAAATGTTATTAAGAAAATCATAAGGAAGAGAAAATACATTTACTGTACTGTATTTATCAATACTGTAAGTTTATGTCATCTATTTATAAGGTGAATCGTCTGTCAATGCCTACATCAATATTGTCTTAAATGATACAAAACACTGTAGATGTTATATATATTACAACACTACACATCAAAAATGAAAAGGTAATGTGAAAAAGAA
Organism: Eubalaena glacialis; assembly: GCF_028564815.1. Classification (NCBI taxonomy): domain Eukaryota; kingdom Metazoa; phylum Chordata; class Mammalia; order Artiodactyla; family Balaenidae; genus Eubalaena; species Eubalaena glacialis. The sequence continues at coordinate 54,462,871 of NC_083733.1, read as the reverse complement.
ATTCGTATTTATTTATAGGTGTAATGAATGATTCATGTATTGATAATGAAGAAGTAGCAATATGATTGCTTTATGGTAGCCTAGTGTAATTGATATGATGGTTTCATGGTAGCCTAGCCTATACACTAATGAATAAAGTGTTATAAAATTTTTATGGCATACAGTATTATAGTCAGATTCATAATGCAGTATTGGAAACATTGTTAAATTAAGAAAAAACCACTTAACTGTGCTGATAGGCTGATACCCAGTTTCTCCAATTACAGGGAGGCATACTGTACAATAATGCAGTTCTTGGAAAACAAAGTTATAAAACAGTAAGAAAACTAACACATTATTAATTTTATATTAAATGTCACTCACCTTATGCCTATGTAAGGATAGGCTGTCCACCTCAATACAAGTCTTGTACATGATGTTCTAAGTGATGAATACTTAGTCAATGATGATGACGATGACACACAAACTCCTCATACAGTTCTTGCCATACAGTTATTAGATTTTCACAGGAAGACACATGTATACACAACAGATAAGTTTATTAACTGTACAGCATGATGATACTTTACTGCTTTTTAAGTGGAAGTGGATCATCATGAAGGTCTTCATCCTTGTTGTCTTCATATTGAATGGGCTGAGGAGGAGAAGGAAGAGGAGGAGTTGGTTTTGCTGTCTCGGGGATGGCAGAGGTGGAAGAAGTGGGGGAGGTGGAAGAGGGGAGGCAGGAGATACAGGCACACTCGGTGTAACGTTACGGAAACACATCATAATTTCTAACTTTTTTGCTTTTTCATTTCTCTAAAAATATTTCTATATCATACCAATTCTTCTTCCGCCATTTGCTTTAATTTCAGTGCCCATATCATAGAAAGGTCCATGTGGTAAAAGAAGTCAAAAGCAGTCTTAAGTAACTCTGAACCCTTCTGCCAGACTGTCTAATGTCAATTTTGTTTTCTGGCACTGCTTCTATGTTTTCTTTCTAATCATCTGGCATTGGTTCGAAAGCCCTCAAATTCATCAAGCCTCTGCTGTGATGTCTATTAGCTCTTGAATTTCTCCAAGATAATCCTCCACACGCTCACCCCCACCTTTTTTGCCTTATTCACAATGTCTTTCTTGATTTCCCTTATTTGCTCTGTTGTAAATCCTATGCAGTCATGCACAACATCTGGACACAGTTTTTCTGGCAGGAATTTATTGTTTCAGGCTTGATGGCTTTCATGGCTTTTTCTATAACAACGGTGGCATCGTCAGTGGTGTAATCCTTCCAGCCTTTTATGATGGTCTCTCTATCAAGTTTCTCTTCCACAGTGTTGACAATCCTTTCCATAGACTACCATGTGTAATAAGCCTTAATGGTCCTTGTGACCCCCTGATCTAGGGGCTGAATTAGAGATGTTGTGTTTGGGGGCAGGTAGACCATTTCGATGCCTTTGGTGTTGAACTCATGGGGTTCTGGGTGACCAGCGACATTGTCCAATATCAAAAGACAGTCCCTTACTGGCTGGGTACTTACTGACTCCAGGGACAAAGCATCAATGGAACCAATTCAGAAAGAAAGTTCTTGTTGTTCAGGCCTTCTTGTTTTAAAACCAAAAGACTGGCAGCTGGTGTTTATCTTTTCCTTTCAAGGCTTAGGGGTTAGCAGCTTTATAGATAAGGGTTGTCCTAATCATAAACTTGACTGCACTTGCACAAAACAGGGGAGTTAGTTAGGATTTAGGTTCCTGTCCTGGTGCTCACTTCTCTTCCTTAGTCCTTTGTGGCATTTTTCCCAGAATATGGCACTTTCATCTGCATTAAAAACCAGTTCAGGCAGATATCTTTTTTCTCCTGAATGATTTTCTTAATGGCATCTAGGAACTTATCTGCTGCCTTTTGGTCATCAGAAACTGCTTCTCCTGTTACCTCTTTTTAAAGTCAAACCTCTTTCTAAAATTATCAAACCATCCTTTACTGGCATTAAATCCTCTAGCTTTAAGCCCTTCACCTTCCTTTTGCTTTAAGTTACCATATAATGACTTTGCTTTTTCTCAAATCATATTAGAATCTATAGGTATGCTTTTTTTTTTAATATTTATTTATTTATTTGGCTGTGCCAGGTCTTAGTTGCGGCATGCAGGATCTTCGTTGTGGCATGCGGGATCTTTAGTTGCACATGAACTCTTAGTTGCGGCATGTGGGATCTAGTTCCCTGACCAGGGATCGAACCCAGGCCCCCTGCATTAGGAGCGTGGAATCTTAGCCACTGGATCACCAGCAAAGTCCTGGTATGCTTTTCTTATAACAATCCTGTACCCACATAAAAACTACATTTTTAATACAAGATAAAAAAAAATGTTTCTCAGAAAGTGCATGGTGGGAATTCCCTGGCAGTGCAGTGGTTAGGACTCCATTCTCTCACTGCTGAGGGCCCGGATTCAGTCCTCCCTAGTTGGGGAACTAGGATCCCACAAGCCATGCGGTGCGGCCAAAAAAAAAAAAAAAAAGATACAGGGTTTTTGTGTCTGCTGGTATATGCTTCATGAATTTCTTTTTTTTTTTTTTTTTTTTACAGTGGTTTTTACACTGAATTCATTTATCTTGAAACGGCTGGCAACAACAGCTGCAGACCTCAATCAAGCAATTCAGCTTTTTCTTGTAATGTCATGACTTTTCTCTGTTCTTGGGAATATTTCCAGCATCGCTAGTGGCACTTAGTATGTTAGTATGGGTCCCATGATGTTATTCAAGGTTTATAGTACTGCAAGGAACATGAAAAATATGTGAGAACCCAGAGAGATTACTTTTTACTGCTATACACAATTTACTGGAGAGAGGGACTGCTCATGAGGCAATGATTAGGACATTTTAAGTGGATATTTACAGCACTTGAGCTCACTGCAATAGCAATAGGAGGTGGCTACAAAATTCATGACATACCTAACTTTTTAAAAACATTTTTTGATATTTCTAGGTTATGAAGTTTGTCTGAGTTTTTTCAAATTGTCACAGATCTCCAAAAGATTTTCCAATATTTTCAGTAAAATCCATTTATAAGTTGTACCCATGGTTCAAAGCCCTGTTGTTCAAGGGTTAACTGTACTCTGTTCTCAGAGATACACTGTTACTTTCCTGTAGAACAAAGCCTCATTGAACAAGACTATTGATTGGGCTCTGTAACACAATTAGCTGGACCCAGACCTTTTATCATTTCTCATGAACAGGGCATCAAGTTCCTGAAACAGAGGTTTTCATGTTGGAGCAAGGAAAGGAGCCATGGGCATTGCAGGCTGAGAGCCCACATCAGAGCTGTCCAGGTGAGTGAGTGTGACCCAGACTGATGGGAGACAGGGAAGTAAATCTCAGCCATCTTGAGAAAGACTGGCATCTTTGAAATGCTATTAAGATGACTCTTCTGGAAGGTTCTGATTTTTTTGTGTTATTTGAGGACCCTTGATATCGGCCTCTCAAATAACTAAATGCCTTCTATAAAAATGCCTTTGTCGTTTCTGTCTTCTTCCTTGGCTTTTTGGCGTCTGGATCACATGCCAATCTGCCTCAATAAATATTTTCTTTTTTTCTTGGTTATGCTCCTTTTCTCTAACATTCTTTTTTCTTTCTGCCTTCCGCATTGTCCGAGATTCATTCTTTATGTATTCAGCTATTAATGGATTTGCTTTCTTTAAAAGTTACTATATGTAACACACTCCCACTCCTGCTAGTCCTCTTTCATTTCTTTCTTTCTCATTGTGAGATGCTGTGGAACTTTATCTCCAATCATGAGCTCTTCCTTTTTTCTCCATAGTCACTGACTTAAGATTTCTCACTTTCCCATTTCCCATGTCTTTCATCCAACTGATGACTTAGGGGTCACTGTTGCTTAACCTTTAGGAGTACCTTTCTGACTTCCTTCCAAGGTTTCTTGAGACTTCACACTGACTGGGGGCTCTCTGCCTGGTTGGCTGACTTTTGAAATTGCTTTATTTCTGTACTTCACATGATGAGGTTTGAGTTTAATCATGTCTTCATTCAGGACACACTATCATCATCAGTATGGGTAAGGATTCTCTATTATTTTATTTTTTCGATTTATTCATTATTCCTTCTTTTCCCCATACTCATCTCATTTCCCATCATAGGCAATTGTTTTATATGATAGAAACATATTTTTAAGTTCATATTTAAAGTGACTTGGGGTATGTATTATTAGTTTATATAAATATTATTGTGCTATATATCTTGTTCTTTGCCTTTTTTCACTTCCTGGCACAGTGCATTGAGTTCATAAAGTTTATTTTCTAAATAAACTGAATTGTATCCCAGAATGTTTCCTATCACCACTATCACCAAGTCTTCTCAGCCAGTGATTCACCCTCACCCTTTTCACTGTGTTCAACCTGGATGAACCATATGACCCTCTACTTTTGCCTCTGCTAGCTGCTCTTTGAGCTAAAATCATCTCATTCTCCTTTGAGAAGGAGAGTTTGGGTTTCAAACCTCACAGAGAATTTCTGAAAAACTTCTTTCTACGTTGAGAGGAAAGGTGATGCTACAAGTGACGTTTTATTGTATTTTATTCTAGAAGAATTGTGGCAGATTGATGACCAGATAGAGAGCTATCAACAAAGAGAAAACAAATCTTTAAGAGAGGTTGCTTTCATCAAGAAAATATTGACTATAAAGAGGGATTATGAATATAAGGACAGAAAAATAATTCATGTGAGCCAAAACATTCCTTCCCCAGAGAGACCTCATCAATGTGACTTATATGGAAGTGCTTTAAGCCATAATTTAGATTTACACGGTCATAATAGAAACAGTGGATCAAAGAACATTAATAAGATTACTGAATATGGTAAAATTTCTTCCTGTACTAAACATGAGTGTACTCCAACAGGAGAGAAATTATGGGACCATAATCAATGTGGAAAAATCCTCAGCTTTAAACAAGTACCCTGTCAACATCAGAAAAGTCATACTGGGGCAAAATCTTATAAATGTGCTGAATTTGGAAATATCTTCACCCAGAAGTCACAACTCAAGGTACATCTGAAAGTGCATACAGGAGAAAAACTGTATGTATGTATTGACTGTGGGAAGGCTTTTGTACAGAAGCCAGAATTCATTACACATCAGAGGACTCATACTAGAGAGAAGCCCTATAAGTGCAGTGAATGTGGGAAAGCCTTTTTCCAAGTATCTTCTCTTTTCAGGCATCAGAGAATTCATACTGGAGAAAAACTCTATGAATGCAGTGAATGTGGGAAAGGCTTCTCTTATAACTCAGATCTTAGTATACATCAGAAAATTCATACTGGAGAGAGACACCATGAGTGCAGTGATTGTGGCAAAGCATTCACGCAGAAGTCCACACTCAAGATGCATCAGAAAATTCATACAGGCGAGAGATCCTATATATGTATTGAATGTGGACAGGCCTTCATCCAGAAGACACACTTGATTGCACACCGAAGAATTCATACTGGAGAAAAACCATATGAATGCAGTAACTGTGGGAAGTCCTTCATTTCTAAGTCACAACTGCAGGTACATCAACGAACTCACACAAGAATGAAACCATCTATATGCAACGAATATGGGAAGGTTTTCAACAGTAGGTCCAACCTCAATACACATAAGAAAGTACAAACGAGAGAGAAATCTTCCATATGTACTGAGTGTGGTAAGGCCTTTACGTACAGGTCAGAGTTGATTATACATCAGAGAATTCACACTGGAGAGAAACCTTATGAATGCAGTGATTGTGGAAAAGCCTTCACTCAGAAGTCAGCACTCACAGTGCATCAGAGAATTCATACAGGAGAAAAATCATATATATGCATGAAATGTGGGCTAGCCTTCATCCAGAAGGCACACTTGATTGCCCATCAAATAATTCATACAGGAGAGAAACCTTATAAATGTGGTCATTGTGGGAAATCCTTTACTTCCAAGTCACAACTCCATGTGCATAAACGAATTCACACAGGAGAGAAACCCTATATGTGCACTAAATGTGGGAAGGCATTTACCAACAGGTCAAATCTCATTACCCATCAGAAAACTCATACGGGAGAGAAATCCTATATATGTCCTAAATGTGGCAAGGCCTTCACACAAAGGTCAGACTTGATTACACATCAGAGAATTCATACTGGGGAGAAACCTTATGAATGCAGTACCTGTGGAAAAGCCTTCACCCAGAAGTCACACCTCAATATACATCAGAAAATTCACACTGGAGAGAGACAGTATGAATGCCATGAATGTGGGAAAGCCTTCAACCAGAAATCAATACTCATTGTGCATCAGAAAATTCATACAGGAGAGAAACCCTATGTGTGCACTGAGTGTGGAAGAGCCTTCATCCGGAAGTCAAACTTTATTACTCATCAGAGAATTCATACTGGGGAGAAACCTTATGAATGCAATGATTGTGGGAAATCCTTCACCTCCAAATCTCAGCTCCTGGTGCATCAACCAATTCACACAGGAGAAAAACCATATGTGTGTGCTGTATGTGGGAAAGCCTTTAGTGGCAGGTCAAATCTCAGTAAACATCAGAAAACTCATACTGGAGAAAAGCCCTACATCTGTTCTGAATGTGGGAAGACCTTCAGACAAAAGTCAGAACTGATTATACATCATAGGATTCATACCGGAGAGAAACCTTATGAATGCAGTGACTGTGGTAAATCGTTCACTAAGAAATCACAGCTCCAAGTGCATCAACGAATTCACACAGGAGAGAAGCCTTATGTGTGTGCTGAGTGTGGGAAGGCCTTCACTGACAGATCAAATCTGAACAAACACCAGACAACGCACACTGGAGACAAACCCTATAAGTGTGTAGTCTGTGGGAAAGGCTTCGTTCAGAAATCAGTTCTCAGCGTGCATCAGAGTATTCACACTTGAGAGAAACATTCTGAGAAAACCTCAGTGAGATCAGATTTTATTTTACATTATGGAATTCGTGCAACAGAAAAATATGCATATTATCGTAACTAGAAATGCTCCATCAGAATGTCACACATTAGTATACAGAAGAGGACCTCTGAAAGGACCCTGAATGGGAGGACCCCCTCCCATATTGTCACCAGCCTCAGTAAACCTTGGGACATTCATACTGAGAAGGAACTTTGTCAATTCGGTACATTAGAAGAAGCCTTCTCATGAAAACTGTAACGGAACACTGTTACCAGATTCTGCACTGGAAACATTATGTGAAGTCATGTTAATGATAATCCTGTTTACCGTGGAATAGGTAACATGCCAACAAGTTGAATGGTAGAACAGCATAATATACACGATAACGATAAACCCTAAGTTCTGTGAGATGTTTGTTGCAGAACACATTGCCTAACAGAATTTTGTGTCATTCTTCTGTTGAATCAAGCATGGTCTGCGTATCTAATCCCCCATTGCATATTTTTATCAAGAAAGGGATGCCACAATAAAAAAATTATGTATACAGATATAAACCTCAGAGTGTATGTTGACTCCCCCATTATCCTCTAGCACCATGAATGGTAACCCCCCCTTATTAGCCACCAGTAGAGTGTTTTCAACTTTCATACAGCACATTGTCTTCTGACCCCTAAATTGCATTATGACTGCCTATTCGTGCTACCATTATCTCCCAGACTTACCCTTAATTAGCCCCCAGTATAGTGTACTGTGAGCTCCCATTACCTTCAGGAAAGCTTCTGAAGTAAGAATGTTCAGGCACCTCAGTCAACTCTTCACCTCAGTCTCCCTTTTGTTTTTATAGTTTTATAGTGCTTCCAGCTCATTTGCCTTCCTTAATGACTTGACCTTTATAATGACAATAATGAATCAATAACTCATTAAAACAAACCCCAACATACCTTCACTGTGTTCTCTCTACCCATCTTCATTCCATGCACTCCTCAAGGACCTTCTCCCCCATGTGCCTCAAACACATCAGGTTAGGTCCTGCCTCAGGGCCTTTGCATTTGCAGTGCCCTCTTCAAAGAGCACAGTTCCTCATTATATCTGTGTGGTTTACTCCTTCGTGTCTTTCTTCCAGTGGCATATCTTCACAGAGGCCTGCCCTGCCCTTCCCTGCCTGCCTGGCTTAAAATTCCATCACCCTCCCCTTCCTCCTTTATCCTCTCCATAGCACTTATTACCATGATGCCCTGTATATTTCACTTATTTGTCTATGGTTCCCACTCTAGAATGTTTTTCCCCGTTTTGTTCACTGTTGTGAACCTAGACCCATGCCTGACATAAAACAGTCCTTCTATGAGTGCACGTTGTGGAGTGTTGACCCTGCTCATCCCATGACTTCCCTTTGATCCTTTCTGTATTGCAGCATAAGATGCTCCGATGGGGAGAACCAACCTGTCTAAAACACACAAGGCTTTTTCACCCCCAGTCTTTACCTGGGCTGTGCCTCCTTCCTGTTCTAAAAGTTGTAACATCATTGTAAACCTTTTGCTCTGATGCCAGCCCATTTAAAGAAAGGACTGAGGCACAGGAAATCAGTCCCACATAGATGGGACTTGATGCTTGATGTTTCAGGATTCCCTTCAATGATTCTGAAATACCACAGTCAGCTCCAAAATGATCACAAAAGAGCCCACTCACTCTGCCCGAGCATGCACAGGCCTGCCTTACCCCAATTGCACCTTGATGGGGCCTTATCTACCCCGTAAGCTGACCTACAGACCTGCTTATCATGCCCTGACAGGTATGCCCAAAGCTAATAATATGGAGAGGCCAAGAGCAGAGAAGGGTTGACCTTCCTTAGAAGTTAGGTGTGCAACCTAAGACTGGGGCAGCAGTGGTCTCACAGATGCATGCAGAGGGTCTGATTGAAAGCTCAGCTGCTGGGTGGCCAAATGAACCAGCAAAATGGTTCCTTCAGGTCAGTCCATTGGCAACGCTGAGAGTGGAAAACAGTTGGGTTGTACAGAAATGTTCTCACCTTTGTGAATAGTAGCATGAGGGTTGAGAATGGGGACAGAACCTGGTTAAGGGGACAGGTCTAAGGATTTTCCTGTAATCCCCTCACCCAAATTGGGCAGTGATTAGTGACATATCCGATTACCACACCTTAGATCCATGTCTAATCCATCATTAGCTCCCCTTTATCTCACGCCTTCACAGTATCTGATGAGCCACTGTACACCCTTCTCTATGTTAGAACAGTATCTAGTGACCCACTACCCCCTTTTACCTCATTCAGCACTGCTTCTGGGGCTTCACACAATGTTTTATGACCCACCATTTTCCCCCAACTTAGGACAGTGTTTGCTGATCCTGCAGGAGAGTGTCTGGAGATCTCTCCATTACCCCCTACTTAACCCACCCCAGCACAATGTCTGGACACCCTCCATTATCCTCCTTTGACTTTACTCCATCACTGTGTTTGTCACCTCTTATTACAGGAAATAGGGTCTGGAGATCTTCTCATTACCTCTTCCAGTTACCTCCAGCATAATGTGTATTACTTCACCCCATTTGTGAAACAGTCTGCTAACCTCCATACTCCCCGTTTATTCCCACTTTCACCTAAATAGTAACTGATGACCACTTATTACAATCCTCAGAGTAGGAAACCATGATATACCCCACCTAATCCAACTTTTAACATTATCTCCTGATTCTTTCATTACACCTCTATCAGGATGGCTTGTGTTTCCCTCCATTTGTTGTCCATCACAATGATGGTGACCAGTTATCTTCCATTACTCCACCTAGCAGTGTTTGTAACCATCCCCAACACAGTATGTGGTGATGCCCCCAATACTCTCTCTGAACACTGGTGTGTGCCATGAACCTGCTTCCCTCTCCCCAGATAAGGGCAATGACTGATAAGGCACCATAAACTTCACATTAGCTATCTCTGTAGGACCCCCATTAACAACCGGCACAAAGTCTGTTGGTGCCCATTACCCACTAATACAGTATCTGTGACTCTTCCATTAAATCCTGGTAATATCTGCTATTTCCCTATTGGCCCCCAGTAACACAGTGTCTACTGATTCCCCGTTGCCCACATTGCTTCATGAAGCCACTTAGTGTGGCTACTGCAAGTCCCCCAGTATTGCTTCTCCAAGTCCCCACTGTTTGCCTGGACAGGAACCCTGGTGGATGGAGAAGGGATGAGGATAGGGTCCTAGCCTCATAGACACCCTCCAGGGAATTGTTGGTCTGGAGTAGGCTGGGGAGGATCTGGGAGACCCAGGAGATCACAAACAGCTTCCCATTTACTACATGAGGAGTGAAACAAGCAGAATAGTGAAAGCTGTCAACATGGATTAAAATCCAGGTGCCAACCCTGATGCCCAGTAACCTCCCCCGAGCCTCAGTTGCTTCACCTGTAAAATAGAGTTATGGAGGATGAAGTGACGTAATATGGGTCACTTGAGGGGAGTAGGGCTAGTGGAGACCAATGAGAGGGTCCATGTTGTTAATGATATTACTAGTTATAAGTTGACACAAGACCAACCTCTGTATGGCTGTACCAAAACCTCACAGAGGGAAATGTATGTTATTTTATTGTAAATTACTTTCAATTATTTCTCTTTTATATTTACTGTAACATAATATTATAGTACTGAGATATTTTTAAAGTCAGATTTATTGAGGTATAATTTACACACAGTAATAGTCACCCTTAAAAGTGTACAGTTCTGAGAGTTTTGACAAATGTGTACAATCATGTAATCAACACCACAAGCAAGAGAACAGTTCCTTCACTCCCCTAAATTCCCTCCTATCCCTTTTTAATCAATCTCTCTATCCACTCCCAACCCCTCGAAATCACTGATCTGTTTTCTGTTTCTATAGTTTTGCCTTTTTCACATGTCATATAAATGTGTGTGTATCCATATATATGTAAAAATGTGTCTCCTTTGGAGTCTGACTTCTTTCATTTAGTGTATTTGAGATTCATCCATATGGTTGTATGAGATACAAATGGAAATATGCTGATGAAAAGACATTCAACATCAGGAAAATGCAAATTAAAACCATAATGACATACCACTACACACTTATCAGAATGGCCATAAATAACATAGTACAAAAGCTGGCAAGGATGTAAAGCAATAGACACTTTCATGCATTGCTGATGGGAACGATATACAATGGTATCTCCACTCTGGACAAAAGTTTCACAAGTTCTCGTAAAGTTAACTATATACTTATCCTATGACCCAGCAATCCCACTCCTAGGTATTTATCCTAGAGAAATGAGAAATTATGTATGTACTCGAATGTTCAGAGAAACTGCATTCATAATCACCAAAAGATTGGAAACAACCCAAATGTCCATCAGTGGGTGAATAACTAAACACAATGTAGTACATCTATACAGTGGAATACTACTCAGCCATAAAAAGGCTGATTTATGACACCAGAGAAAGGAATGATTCATTGACACAACCTACAACGTGGATGAATCTCAAAAGTATTATGTTTTACCATGTGATAATTTTTTATTAGAAATTAGATTATAAATATACATAATTAGATTTGTACATTAGTTATAATTTTATACTGCATATCATTATATACTATAATAATATTGTATATTTGTAATATAGTACACTGTAATACCATTTATTATTGTATATTCCTTATTACAATAAAAATGTTTATTTTATATGAATGTAATATGTACTGTATGATTATATATTGGAGTATGTAATTTTTTCTATTTTGTATAACAATCTTTCACATAAAATTTCAGTTATTTGTATTTTTACATGTTTACATTTAATGTTTATAGTGTAAAGTTATAACTATAATAAAAGGGGCCATAGGGTCTGAAGAACCTGCAGTTGTAGCTTGTCAATGTTTTTACTATCTGTCAACACGCCCATTCTGGCTGTTCTTAACATGGCTGAAGCTTGTTTCTCTTTGGGCCTTTGCCTGGCTGTGTTCTCTGAGAGTACTCTGCTTCCCCAGTGTCCATGTAGTTTGCTGTCCTCTCCTGTTTGGAGAGTTCACACATACACACACCATTGTATATGAAGTAACACACTTCTTGGGGTCACTTCCTATTTTGTACTATCTTTGTGCTGCAAGTACCACCATCTGACCTAATATTAAATGTTTCTTTTTTTGATTTATCATTCCTCCCTCCCCACTGGACCATCACCGTCATGATGTCAGAACTTTGTCTTTCTCCTGCTGTGTCCAAGGCAGCCAGCATGGTGCCAGCACAAAGTAGAAACTCAGTACAAATTTGTTAAATGGATGAATGAATGATAGCAATAGCAGTGAGGTTGACCACGTGCTGCACACAGTGAGCTAAATTTGTGGGGAGGAAGGAGGGGGTAGGAGGGTGGGTTGGTTATATGTCCTCTAATTTGAGATTTAATTTCCCTCCCCATGCCCCAGCACAACCACGCCCTTTCTCCCCTGGCCATCCCATCCTTCCCCTCCCCAGCGTATCTGACCTGCATCCTCCCCCAGCATCCACAAGTTAGCGCTGTGTCTCCTTACTAAGCCTCCTCCTGGTTGTGGTGGGTAGGCTATGTAGAGCAGGGAGGACAATAGTGGGGGATACACAGGCAAGGGGCCATCCTGGCAGCATCCACCCCAGCACTTTCAATCTCGTGTCCCATCATTCAGTCCAGTCTGCCCTGCCTGCTCCACCAGAGGAGCCACCAGTGGATATGAAACCCAGGGGACAAGAGAAAGGTGGCAGGGCGGAGGCTTCCAGGCCTAGTGTGGCAGGTGTGGACCCTGTGGCTAAGGTCTGGTTAAAGCCAATGTTGTCATGGGCACTTGCCCTAATGTCAGGGTGAGCTGAGACCTGCATCCTCAGCATTCAATAGGGCTACTTGTGCTGCAGTGACTGTTATCTATATTATATCCTACCCCACCTGAGCTCACCCCACTTTCCATACCATATGCCGTACCATACCATACACCATACCATACCACTTATTAACCATTTTACTTAATTCCACAATTATATTCTTATTGAAGTATAATTAATGGTTATAATTTATAACTAATATCAGAATCCTTGTCATTATTTATTGTATGCCTCTAATTATTAAGATACCATGAATAACATCAACTCTGATGCTAGGAAATCCCGTGTCCCTTCTGCTTTCTGCTACCTTCTGGTTGTTGTCTGCATTATATTAACACAACAATAGCCCCACCCCTTAGGGGCAATGTTTTTTCTCCTTTGTGAAATAGGCACAATTAGTTTACTCCTTTATTGATATTATTGTGCTATTTTAATGTTATAATATTGGACATTGCTACTAAAACAAAAACTGGTGTTCTCTGTTCCCATCTAAGAAACAGGACAATGTAAGCACCACATTAATACAATCATTTGAATTATATTAAGGTTATGATTATTATTAATGCCAATTCTGAGAACCCAAGGTGAGTTCCATTGCACTCTGGAAAGTGGCACATTTATAATGCATTGCTGAGTAGGTTAGCTAGCTACTTATTGCTAGGTAACAAATTACCCAAAACTTAATGGCTTAAAACAACAGTAAACATTTATTCTCTTACAGTTTCTGAGAGCCAGGAATCTGGGAACAGCTTAGATTTTGGTGGTTCTGGCTCAGGAACTGTCCTGAGGTTGTAGTCAAGATGTTGGCCAGAGTTGCAGTAATCTGAAGGCTTACTGGGGTTTGTGGGCTCTGATTCCAAGCTAGCTTACATGACTATTGGCAGAAGGCTTTAATACCTCACCACAAGGACCCCACAAGTCTTCTTGAATGTATTCACAATATGGTGGTTGGATTGGTTACATTGGTCAACCTTATTCATTGTAGAAGAGGACTACACAGAAGTTTGAATACCAGGAGGCAAGATTCATTAAGGGAAATCTTGCAGGCTGGCTACCATGCTGACAGTGTGATTATTTGCATTTATGTTAATACTATCATAATAATTGATACCACTATTAAGAATGATGACAATCTTGTAAACCAAAGGGAGATGGTCCACACTACAAGGTCTCTGTGAGGTTTAAATGACATAGAACTCAGTACACAGTGCTAATGATGATGATGATGATGATGATGATGATGATGGGAGCAAATTTTACTATTTGAGTGCACTTGTCCCTGTTCCAGGCAATTTAAATCTATAAGCTCAATCCAATCCACACAACAGTGCTTAAGATGGGCTCAATTATTATTCCTATTTCACAGATGAGGCATCCGACTCCTTAAGAGTTAAGGAACTTGCTCAAGGTCACAAAGCTAGTAAATAGCACAGGGGGAATTCAAACCCAGGCCAGCTGGCTACAAGGTCCATTGTATTAACCCCCATGCAATGCTGACTCTGAAAGGTCATTGTTAGTATGATCACTCACAGTGTTGTATACAATTATACTCTAGTTATAATGGAGTAGTTATAGTGTGGTTGTAATACTTCTATCTGAAAAGGCTGGTTATTCCTCTACCCCTGTCCCTCGCTCACCCTATAGAAACAGTAAATTATTAACATCATTATTATCTTATTATAACTATGCCTATTATAAGAATGATTAGCATTTCAATCTTTATATGATTTGGCTTCATTTTAAAATTTATTTTTACCTGGGAGTCTTTTCCTACCTGAGCTTTATATCAGCATTTAGTGGCGCATGAAGCCAATGAAGAGTAGCTCCATGGAGTCCTATCTAATCCAAGTCCCCCCTGTCTTAGCTTGGGCTGCCTAGATGAATACCATAGACTGGGTGGCTTACACAACAGAAATTAATTTTCTTACAGTCTGGGGCCTGGCAAGTTCAAGATCAAGGTGCCAGCCTGGGTGGGTTCTGATGAGGACTTGCTTCCTACCTGGCCACTTCTTGCTGTGTTTTCACATGGCCTATCCTTGGTGTACATGCCTGGAGAGAGTGCGATCTTCCTCTAGCCTCTTCTTATAAGGCTACCAATCCTATTGGATTAGGACCCCGCCCTTATGACCTCATTTAACCATAATTACCTCCTAAAAAGCCTTATGTCCAAATATAGTCACATTGAAGCATCAGGGCTTCAAATTGTGAATTTTGGGATGACACAGTTCAGTCCATAGCACCCTCCAAAGGCCATTATTCTTTGAAATCTGTGGTGTTAACTACAGTCATCAAGGGATGGGCAGTGTCTCTGACTGTACAGCTTCAGCATCAGAGAGTTTGGAGTTTTCCTTGGTTCAGAGAGCCTTGTGGTTCTCATGGGTGCAAGCCCCACTGGCTTTCAGAGCTAGAGGTTTTGGGACCTCATCTTTCATGTGCAGGTCTTAAAAGTTGGGGTGCTAGTTGTGGGGTTCAAACCCTTTGCACCTCAGGGAGAAGCTCAGGTTTGTGAGTTCCCTCCTCATTGTGGGTCACTGTGGCAGAGGTGGTCTTTATGGCAAGACTGTGTCTCAGCCTCTCCTATCTGTTTCAACGTGGGTTTTTATTCATTCACCCAATGTGTAGGAGCCACTCAGCTAGTTATGGGAATTCTTTCAGTGGAAATTGTACTGTATGTAGCTGTAGGTTTGATGTGTCCATGGGAGGAGGTGGGTTCATGATCCTCCTAAGTGGCCATCTTGAACCCTACTACTCTAGTTATCTTTTCCTGTGATGTCTTTGTCTGACTTTGGTATCAGGGTAATGCTGGCCACATAAAATGAGTTTGGAAGTTTACCCTCCTCTTCAAATTTTGGAATAATTTGAGAATTATTGGCATTAATTCTTCTGTAAATGTTTGATAGAATTCACCAGTGGAGCCATCTGTTACTTGGGATTTTCCTTCTTGGGAGGATTCAGATTATTAATTCAAACTCCTTAGTACTTATAACTCCATTCAAACTTTCTATTTCTTGATTCTGTCTTGGTAGGTTGTATATTTTTAGGAATTCATTCATTTCTTGTAGTTTATCCAGTTTGTTGGTATATAATAGTTTATGGTAATCTCTTATGATCCCTTTTATTTCTATGGCATCAGTTATGTTTCCTCTTTCCTTTGTAATTTTATTTAGTTTCATTATTAGTCTGCCAAAAGTTTTGTCAACTTTATCTTTTGAAAAAGCCAACTTTTAATTTCCTTGATTTTTATATTCCTATTTCTAGTAAAAAAAAAAGTCTGCTCTAATCTTTATTATATCCATCCTTCTTCTAGCTTTGGGTTTTGTTCTTCATTGTCTAGTTCCTTGAAGTGTAAATCTAGTTTGGGTTTTGTTTTGTTTTGTTTTGTTTGAGATATTTCCTCTTTTTTAGGCATTTATTGCTATAAGCCTCCCCCTTAGTACTGCTTTTGGTATTTGGTATTTTTGTTTTGTGTTTGTCTTGAGATCACTTCTAATTTCCATTTTGATTTCTTCTCTGAATCTCTGGTTTTTCAAAAGTGTGTTTTAAAATTTCTACATAGTGAATTTTCCATTTTCCTTCTGTTATTGATTTCTTTTAATCTATTGTCAGAAAAAAAAACTTTCCAAACCATAGTGCAAACATCATGTACAGGAAAGTAACTGAGACAACCTTCTTAACTAAACTGCAGACCTTATGGCAAATTCACCATTTTTTCACTAATGTCCTGTTCTCTGCTCCTGGATTGGCATACAAGTAGGAAGTAATATCTCCTCAGCTGCCTCCAGCCTCTAAAATTTCCTCAGTATTTCCTTGTCCTTCATGACCTCAAATTGTGTTGATTTGGTGTTAAGAAGAAAGGCTTCCTAATGAAAGAATGCCAAAATTCTCTGGTATCAGTTACATCAGTTTTCCTTATCAGCATATATTTCTGAACGACTAGCCAGGTGTCTCGGTTGATATTCTTACCTCATATAAAGTAACTCGGCTTCCATACCAAATCAAAGGTCTATATATAAATCATGAGATGTATATACTACACCTACACTGTCCTTCACCTTCTACTTCATCATTCTTTCTTTTTTTTGGCCGCATCAGGTCTTAGTTGCGGCACGCGGGATCTTCACTGAGGCATGCGGGATCTTTCATTGCAGCGCCCAGGCTTCTCTCTAGTTGTGGCGTGCAGTTTTTCTCTCTCTAGTTGTGGCGCACAGGCTCCAGGGTGCGTGGGCTCTGTAGTTGTGGCGCGCGGGCTTACTTGCCCCGCAGCATGTGGGATCTTAGTTCCCTGACCAGGGATCGAACCCGCGTCCCCTGCATTGTAAGGTGGATTCTTTACCACTGGACCACCAGGGAAGTCCCCTGAGTATTTCATTTGCAATTTCCTTTCCATTCCTCAGTGGTAGATTTACAATTCCACTTTACCTGTGTGTTCTTGTTCATGAACGCTTAATCTTCTGGGTTCAGCTGATCTTACTGAGAAGTTAAAATTCAGAGATCCTTGAGATGAGGTTTGCTCCTTTGAAATCACTCCTTTATTGCTTTTTCTCCTCACACACATCCCCTCCCCAAGCCTCTCACATCTTGGGTTGGCCTTCAGAGCATTTCCTCTGTGGTCCTGGTTATGGTTTTCATTCATGACAATTGTTGGGGTCGTAGGGGGGTTCAAAGCATGGCTTGGGGTCATGGTTGGTCCAAGGATCCTCAAAGCTGAAGCACCCTTTTTCCTCTCCATTGTCCATTCCTTCCAGGATCCCAGTTGGACATGTCAGACTTACATTTCTGTACCTCCAGCATGTATTCCTCTTCACTATGTTCCCATTGCCCCGGTCCAAGGAGGAAGGTGCTAGAAAACTGGTGTGCCTGACCGGCAGGAAGTAGTGCCCTCCATGGCCACATCTCCCACAATCATGCCCAGGTGGTGGTAGTGGTGGGTGGGGGGGTGGTTGGGGACAGGCGAGGAGGGGGAACTTTGAACATTCTCTTGGAAGGCATTGAGAGAGGCAGGGAACCGTCCCCTAGGGTATGGCGCCAAGTCAGGGGCCTCCTCAGCCCACAACTAGGGGAGGTACTGGTCTCAGGGAAAATGGATTTTCGGTGGATACCATCACTTTCAGTGGGGACTCAGGGAACTTAATTGCCCCCATCTCACCATATTCCAGCCCTCCCCACTCCACTATCTGACAACATTCCCACCCACCCACCCCAACCCGGAAGTGCATCCACAGAGGTGCCTGGTGTGTCCTTGTCTAGCCACTGAGGCCAGACGCCACCATGGTGGCTGTGGTGCTGGTG
Source organism: Eubalaena glacialis (assembly GCF_028564815.1). NCBI lineage: Eukaryota > Metazoa > Chordata > Mammalia > Artiodactyla > Balaenidae > Eubalaena > Eubalaena glacialis. Next base: position 54,444,798 of record NC_083733.1, on the reverse strand, counting down.
GTGGTGGCAGCAGCGATTCAGATATGTGAGATCTCGGTAACCTGAGTAGAGGAAGGTGAGCACACCTTCCCTATCTACCCACCAGCCCCCTCCCCCCGCCCCGCACCACTCCACCCAGCCTCCCAGAGTTGCACCCGACCCTTGAACTGTGCATGTGCGAGCAAGGAGCGCTGTGAGCATCGCAATGACCACCAACGTTACTAAGCTAGAGTCCTCCAGGCTCTATGGGAGCAGGATTGCCCTCTGGCAGAGGCCAGGTGCAGGCGCAGGCTGTGAAAGTTTCTCCAGTGGGCACTACTGGCCTATGTCCTCCATTGGGTCCAGCGAATGAATGGAGGGATGGACAGATATATGGACGGAGGTATAGAAGGATGGATGGATATTTAGGACTCTTGAGAGTGGAGGAAGGCAAGGCCAGGTTGACCAAGGGGATCAGAGGCCTAGCAATGGTAGCCTTTCCTCATGGTGGTGTTGAGGGTGTACCTGGGACTGTCTTGGAGAGGCACCCCTCTCACAGTCAATGGATTTGGGGTTGACACTACCATCACATTAGTGGGGACTCAGGGATCTTCGTTTCCTCCACCTCACCAGATTTCATCACCCCCCTCCCCCATTAGACCCCATTCCCACCCACCCCAATCTGGATTTGGCCATACCCTATTTCCATTTCTTTGGTTTGTTCCATTTTGTCTTTAACCTCATCAAAGAGACTCCATTCCCTGTCCAGACTGAGCATTTCCCTTCTGTGTCTTACCTATGTTGAATGTATGTTCTTACCTCCCTGCACCTATCAATGAACCGTCTTTCAGCATGATCCACATCAAACGAAAGGCACTGCTTTTCCCTTTGGTGTGTGATGAATTTTAGCAGATGTACCGGGGCGTGGTGTGCTGCCACCACCAGAACCTTGAACATGGGAGGGGACAGAGCCCAGAAAGGCTTTGAAAGAGCTGATGGTGAAAATCACTGGGGCCTGGAAGAAACTGCTTCTTCCTCACTGTGGTTCCTTCAGGAACCATTAGCGACCTTTTCTTATGATCACCATTGTGGAGGTGATGATGGCCTGACACAGAATTTCAGTCAGTGACCTAAGTGCCCACCAGTGTACATGTCTGAGCCAGGATTCAGAAACAGCTGGCTTCAAAGTCCAGAGTCCTGGCACATCACCACCAAGCTCTTCTGTCCATCTTAAGACACACCTGAGACTAAGATGCCTTGCCCTGAAATAAACACAGCTGGGTCAACCTCCAAACACGCTTAGTTCTTACTACAGTGTTGGACTCATATCTTCCCTCCAGATACCCCTGCCCCTCTCCCTTAACACTGGGCCCCCAGACACACCCAGTTACCATGTGTGCCCACCTCTCCAAATGATGCCCAGGTCACTTCCGGACAGAAATAAGTGGCTGCAACCAGGCCCTGTTTGCCAACTCTGGTCTGGGGAGGAGGACCAAGGGTATCTCTCTGCTGGCTGGTTCAAGCCAGGCCACCTTCTTCCTCGACAAAACACAGCCTCACATCATAGCTTGGATTTTTCCCTCCAGGAGGAGGAATATCCTTGCCAGGACAGAAGGCCAAGAAAGGCTTGCCCAGGGACTTCTCTGGCGGTCCAGTGGTTAAGAGTCTGGGCTCCCAATGCAGGGGGCACGGGTTCAATCCCCAGTCAGGGAACTAAGATCCCGCATGCTGTAGGGCACAGACCAAAAAAAAAAAAAAATTGAGAATAGTATAATAAGCCTGCCCATGTACCTATTTCTCAGCTTTAGCAATTATCAATCTTGTTTCATCTATTCCCCCACCAACATTTTTCCTGGAATAGTTTAAAGCAAATCCCAGATAACATTTTTAAGATAAATTCTTCCATGTATCTATCTAATATGTAAAAACTTAAAAATACAGAACTAAGAAACCTTAATACACCTAATAAAATGACTTTTTAAATGTTGTGTAATCCCTTCCTTTCCTCCTATTTGACACTACTCCCACTCACCATGATCCAGATTTAGGTCCACAGAGGTACCTGGCGTGACTGCATCTGGCCACCATGTCTAGTCACCGCTGCGGTGGAGATCTGGGTAACCTGAGGAGAGGAAGACTGGCGCACCCTCCCTACCTCCCACCATCTCCCTTACGTCCTTTCTCTCCTCCCCTCTGACAACCCAGCTTGTCAGAATTGAAGCCCACCCTCCAACAGCCCATATGTGGGACGTAAGCCAGAATGGAGCTGGCTTCACAATGATAAGCACTATTGTTGCTATGCACCCAGTCCCCTATGCTCTGGGCGTGTGCTAGGTGCAGACAAAGGCTGTGTTCTGTGCTCTCTTAAGGGCCTGTGGCCTGTGTCTTCCAATGGTCCAGCGGATAGATGAAAGGATAAATGATGGATAAATGGAAAGATAGATGAATCGATGGATGTCCTGGGATGTCAGTAACCTGAGGAGAAGGCCAGCACACCTTCCCTACTTCCCACCATATCTTCCTTCTGTCCTCTCTCTCCTCCCTACTGACAACGCACCTTGCCAGAGTTGAACCCGCCCTCCAACTGCGCAAAAGGGACCAAGCGCCGCTGGCTTCACAATGACAATCGCCACTGCAATGCGCAGCTCCGATAAGCTCCGGTGGAGCGAGAGCGCCGTTGGACGGTTGGCAGGGTTAGTGTTCCGTGCTCTTTTAAAGGGCCCGTGGCCTGTGTCTGCCAGTTGTCCAGTGCATAGATGGAGGGATAAATGGATGGATCGATGAATAGAAAGATGGATTGTTGGGCTCCCGAGAGTGGAGGAAAGCCCTGCTTTCCAAGGCTTTCCAGGCTTACCAAGTAGGATTAAAGGGGGTGGGAGAGGTTGGGGCTGGGGAGGAAGAATGGCAGGGAGGAGGGGCTTTCAACAGATGCCTGGAAGGCACTGCGAGAGGCAGGGACCCTGCCCCGTGTGGCGCCAAGACGTGGGCCTTTTCTGTCCATGTCTAGGAGAGATGCAGCTCTTGAGGGTCAATGAATTTTCGGGCGACAAGGACCAACACTTCAAGCGGGGACTAGGGATCCTCATCGCTGTCTGCCGCAACAGATTTCATTCGCCCCACCCCCACCCCCGCTCCTTCCATTTGACACCATAACCACCCACTCCAGTCCGGATCTGGGTCCACAGAGCGTCTCACCACCAAGTCCAGCCACCACCCTACCTCCCACCACCTCCCCTCTGTCCTCTCCCTGCTACCCTCTGCAAATGAGTTGTTGAAACTCAAGGCTCTTCATCTCTGCCTGCCGATGAGATTGCATCTCCCCTTCTCTTTTCATTTGACTCCATTACCACCCACTTAGATCCAGATTTGGGTCCACAGAGCCTCTCGCCACAAGGTCCAGCCGCCACCGTGGCATCCGCGTCGTGGAAGATGACGGCACAGACTCAGAGATCTGAGATGTCGGTAACCTAAGGAGAGGAAGGCTGGCACACCCTCCCTACCTCCCACCACGTCCCCTCTGTCCTCTCCCCCTTACCCTCTGACAAACCAGCTTGCCAGTGTTGAAGCCCGTTCTCCCACTGCGCATGCGCGGGACATGAGCGTGGCTGGCTTCACAATGACAAGCAGTTGCTGTTGGACTGGTCCACTAGGCTCTGGGGGAGCGTGAGCGCCTGCCTTTTGGCTGTTGGCAGGTGAAAGGGAAGGTTGTGTCCGTGCTCTGTTAAGAGCCTGTGTCCTGTGACTTCTAGTGGTCCAGCGGATAGATGGAAGGATAAATGGATGGATGGATAAATGGAAAGATGGATGGATGAATAGATGGGCGGATTTTTGAGGCTCCCGGCCAGGCCAGGCTTACCAAGCAGGATGAAAGGGGGGTGGGGGAGAGATGTTGAGGGGTGGGGGAGGAAGAACGGCTGGGAGGAGGGGCTTTCAACAGATTCCTGGAAGGTACTGGGAAAGGCAGGGACTCCTGCCCCGTGTGGCACAAGGGCATAGGCCTCCTCTGCGCATGTCTAGGGGAGGTACCGCTCTCGGGGTCAATAGATTTTTGGGCGACAGGGGCCATCACTTCGAGCGGGGACATGGGGATCTTTTTTGACGTCCTCAGTACTAGATTTCATGACAACCCCCCACCCCCACACCTTCCGCCCATCTGACAGCATTCCCACCAACCTGGATCTGGCTTTGGATCTACACAGCATCTCGCCACCAGTTGCAGCTGCCATTGTGGCGGTGGCGGTGCCAGCGCAGGCAGCGTCAAAGATGGCGACATAGATACAGAGATCTGGGATGTCGGTAACGTGGGAAGAGGAAGGCTGGCATACATTCCCTACCAACTCCCCTCCTTTCTCCTGTCTCCTCTCGCCTCAGACTACCCAGATTGCTAGAGTTGAAGACCGCCTTCCAACCGCTGGTGCCGGGGACAGAAACACAACAAGGCCGGTTGCTATGCGACAGGTTGGCTAGGCTCTGGGAGAGCGCCACCGTGGCGTCGTGGAACAGACTCAGAGATCTCGGCAGTTGGCAGGCCTAGGCGAAGGCTGTGTCTGGTGCTCTATGAAGGGCCTGTGGCCTATGTCTTCCAGTGGTCCAGGGTACGGATGGATGGATAAATGGAAAGGTGGATGGATCGACGGATGGATGAATAGATGGATGGATTGTTGGGCCTCCTGAGAGTGGAGGAAAGCCAGGTCAGGCTTATCAAGCAGGATTAAAAGAGTCGGGGAATGAAGTTGGGGTCTGGGGAGGAAGAATGGCGGGGAGAAGGGGCTTTCAACAGATTCCTAGAAGGCACTGGGAGAGGCACGAGCCCCGCTCCCCATTTGGCGCTAGGGCTTGGGCATCCTCTGCCCACGTCTAGTGGAGGGAACCACTCTCGGGGTCAACGGATTTTCAGGCGACACGACCATAATTTTGAGCAGGAACTTGGGGATCTTTATCGCTGCCCACCACACCAGATTTCATCCTCCCTCTCCCCAACCCCAATTGACTCCATTATCATTCATCTAGATCCGGAATTGGGTAGACTCTGCGTCTCACCACCAGGTCCAGCGGCTACCGCGGTGGCGGCGTCGTCAAAGATGGCAGCACATACTCAGAGATCCGGGATATTGGTAACCCAAGGAGAGAAAGGCTGGCACACCCTCCCTACCTCCTATCATTTCCCTTATGTCCTCTCCCTCTTACTCTCTGACAACGCGGCTTGCCAGGGTTGAAGCCCTCCCTCCCATTTCGCATGCGCGGGACACGACGGCCGCTAGCTTCGGAAGGACAGGCACGGTTGTCATTGGAAGGGTAAGCTAGGCTGTCGGGAAGCCGGCGCGCCGTTAGGCTGTTGGCAGGGGCAGGTGAAGGCTGTGGCCTGTGCTTTCTTAAGGGCCTGTGGCCTGTGCTTCTAGTGGTCCAGCGGATAGATGGAAGGATATGGATGGATAGAAAAATGGATGGATAAATGGAAAGTTGGATGGATGAATAGATTTGATGGATTGTTGGGGCCCCGGAGAGTGGAGGAAAGCCCGGCCAGGCTAGGCTTACCAAGCAGGATTAAAGGGTGTGGGAGAGAGAGGTTGGGGGGAGGGGCTGGGGAGGAAGAATGGCGGGGAGAAGGGGCTTTTAACAGATTCCTGGAAGGCACTGCGAAAGGCAGGACATGGGCTTCCTCTGCCCATGGGGACGTGCTGCCTTCGAGGTCGATGGATTTTCACCTTACAGGACCATCACTTCCAGCGGGACTTGGGGGTCTTCATGAGCCCCTCCGCAACCAGATTTCATCGCGCCCCCTTCCCCCATTTCCACCCGCTGGAATACAGGTTTGGGTTCACGGTGGTGCAAAGCATGTCTGCGTCTTGCCACTAAGTCCAGCTGCCACTGTGGCGGCGCCGGCGGCTGCGCCCACGGTGGCAGCAGAAACCCAGAGATCTGGGATCTCGCGGACCTGAGGAGATCTCCCCCTATCCACCGCCCCCACCCCCCGCAAGAGTCCAGCTTTCCATTGTTGAAGACCGCCCTCGAACAGCGCAGGCGCTGGCCAAGGAGCGCTGGTGGCTTCAGTGACCAAGATGGTTGCTAAAGGTGGGTTCTCCAAGATCGGGGGAGCGAGAGCTCCCTCTGGTGGTGGGCAGGTGCAGGCTGTGGCCCGTGCTCCATTTTAGGGCCTGTGGCCTCAGCCTTCCAGTGATCCAGTAGATGGATGGAATGAAGGATGAAGGATGATGGACAGATGGATGGATGGATTGTTGGGGCTACAGAGAATGGAGGAATGCGGTCTGGGCCAGTCTGACCAAGCAGGATCAGAAGCCTACCAGTGGAATCCCTTCCTCCCGCCATGCTTCAGAGAGTGCCTGGGGCTATCCTGGAAGAGGACTGCCTTGTGACCCCCGAGATGGGACTGCCTGTGTATTTCTGGGTGGCTTTGCTCCCTTATAGGTTTCAAAGCAGGGAGTCAGAAGGAATTCCCGTGCGGTCCAGTGGTTAGGACTCCTCGCTTTCACTGCCAAGGGCCTGGTTCAATCCCTGGTTGGGGAACTAAGATCCCAAAGCCAGGGCAGGGCGAGAAAAAAAAAAAAAAAATCATGGAGCCAGAGCCAGAGACTGAGGCGATGCCCCTATGGGCGGATGAATGGGGCTTGTCCAATGGGCCTGGGACTTCCTGCAGTCCCTATTCTTCCTGATGACCTTGTGGCTGTGTTGCTGTGTTTGGTTGTGACTGAATATGACTTCTTTTCCCTCGTTTTTGTCGGGTTTTCTTAAGGTGTGCCTGACTTTTCGATGGCTTTGGACTGGCAGTGTAGGAAGCCCCTCTCCATCCTGAAAGGCACCATTTCAAACACAAAAACACAAGAAGACCTTATCAGGAACTCATTTTCGACTTCCAGGAAAGGTGCCCAAAGAGGTCAAAGAAGGTGCTCGTGACTCTAATGCCCCCATACCCCCAGCCTTCTTCCCCCAGCGCTAAACTCCTACCTAATCATACTGCCATGATCCAGAAGAGGAAAGTCACTCGGGGACAATATAATTGACTCCTCTGTAGACTTTATGGTAAATTTACCACTTATCCACTTTCAGTTTAGCTGTTTTTTTTGGCCTACCAGCACTTCATCTTCTTGCTTTGACTCTTTTTACTGGGAAGTCAGTCCTGGTGGGGGGGTGTGAGTGTTCCAGCCAAGGAACACTCCTTGGAAAGTGTCCTGTCTGTCTCTCTGGCTTTTGTTTTTTGCCTTGTCCAGATATCTGAAGGGAACAGGGTGCGGATGGAGGGTGCAGGAGAGGGGAGAAGCAGTGTTTCCAGGAAGGTACTCTAAGAGGCATGGCTCTCCTTGGGTAGAGGTTTTGGAATTGCCCCTGTGGAACTAGGAAGTTGCTGGCCCACCAATGTGCCCAGCTCAGGAGATATCACTCTCCTTGACCAGGCCCTCTGTGGCCCAGCCCTCCTTGGTAGCCCAGGTAAAGGTGGTAAGGTGGGATGCTTTTGCCATGTCTAGGAATGCACTCTAGAAGTCAGGGCCCCCTGGGGTTGAGACCCATATTGGGTCCCTTTTTGCTATGTCTGAGAGAGCCACTGGTCTCACAGTTAATGAATTTTCAGTTGACACCATCACTTTGGGACTCAGGGACCTTCATCTCCCTGTCCCCTCATCAGCCGCATTCTCTCCTCACAAGACTGAAGAGGTGGCAAATGGAAACTAGGATCCATTTGTGCTGTGGGATCCCTGTCTCAGGGCTTTGTTGACTGTGTGAGTGTGACTATCCCTGCAGGAGTCTGCCAGAAACAAAACAACAGGGCTTCCCTGGTGGCGCAGTGGTTAAGAATCCACCTGCCAATGCAGGGGACACGGGTTCGAGTCCTGGTCTGGGAAGACCCCACATGCGGCAGAGCAACTAAGTCCGTGCACCACAACTACTGAGCCTGCGCTCTACAGCCCGTGAGCCACAACTACTGAGCCCACACGCCACAACTACTGAAGCCCACATGCCTAGAGCCCATGCTCTGCAACAGGAGAGGCCACCGCAGTGAGAAGCCCATGCACTGCAGCAAACAGTAGCCCCCACTCGCTGCAACTAGAGAAAGCCTGCACACAGCAACGAAGACCCAGGGCAGCCAAAAATAAATAAATAAAATAAATTTATTAAAAACAAACAACAAACCTAATAATACAATCCTAACAAGAAACTTCATTATCAACTCATTTTAGCCTTATAGAAAAGGTGCAATGACAGTTCAAGTAGAGTCCTTACAACATCTCACCACCCCTCTTACTCTAAAGGTAACCACATAACTAACCACTGTAGATATTTTGAGAACCAGAAATTCACAGAGGGACAATATTATAAACTGAGCTACAGTTCTTATTGGAAATTCTGCCATTTTTGCACTGATGTCTTTTTTAATTTCTGATGCAGGATCCACTTTGCATTCAGCTGCTATTTCTCCTTAGCCTTTTGCCATCTTCCACATTTCCTCAATCTCTCCTTATCTTTCATGACCCTTATGCATGTTTATTTTGTGTAAGTCGTAGAAAAAATAAAATAAAATTATAATAGAATCCTTTATTGTCATTTAAATCATTTTTTCTCACCAACATATATTTGTTTCTTCTGGGACATGCTATTGTCATATACGTCTCTGTTGACATGCTGTCTTTGTACAGAATTACTTTTTGTTTCGATGCAAAATCCTATTTCAGGTTGCTTCACGTATCAATACAATGGGATGAAGCCATGAATTCATGGTTCTTCTTGGCCTTTTTATTCCTGCTGTCCAGTGACTTTATCTGCAATACGACCATTTTTCTTTCATTCTTAGATATATCCAATTGTGTTTAACTCTTTGCTTTTTCTTATTAGCACTTTATCTCATGGCTTCTACCATTTTTCATTAAGCCCATCCTAGGGAATTCCCTGGCAGTCCAGTGGTTAAGACTCGGTGCTTTCACTGCCGGGTTCAATACCTGGTAGGGGAACTAATACGTGGCAAGGAAAAAAAAAAAAAAAAAAGTCCAATGCAATGGACTTGGTGCAATGTTTGCTCCTTTGAAGGCCATTCTTATTTTTCTGGAAGCTTCTAAGATCTTGTTTTTTGCCTTCAGCAAATTTCCTTTTTACGATCCTAGTTAGGATTTTTTGTTGTTGTTAGTCCTCTTGGGGTTCTAAGTGCATCTTAAAATTGTGCCTTGGTGTCATCTGTCAATTTTGGAATCTCCAAAAGTCTGAACTTTCTCTGTCTTGTTACCTTCTAGTATCCCTATTTCACAAATGTGAGACTTTTACAAGGTACTGTATACCTTGTGCTTGTATTAGGTCTTAATTCTCTATCGTTTTCTCCTCATACTCTATTCTGGAATTCATGTCATCTCTTCCACTTGGCTAACATTTTCCTCCCCCATGTCTATCTCTGTTCAACCTATCTGTTGAGTCCTTTCTTTCAGTTATTTGAATGTCATGAAAATCCCCATTTGGATAATTTTTCTTATATAACAGCTTCCTTTGCCAAAACTCAAATCGTCTATATCTTTTTATATACTAGGTGTAGTTATTTTTGTATCCAGGCTGTATGCTTTAAATTAGCTTTATTGTGGTATGACTTGCATAAAATAAAAAAAAAATAAATGCACTCATTTTAAGTATGAAGTGTGATGATTTTGGACATACATAACTGGAAGTGGGGTATGGCCATAATAAAAACCTAAAATGTAGGAGTGGGCAGCCTTTAAGGATCTTTCTTTTTCATTTTGTTAACATACTTAATAATTATGTCTATTTCATTATTATAACCATTTTAAAGATGCCGTAAGTATGGCACAGAAAATTTAAGACGATTCCCATGTGCTCAAATAGTTTGGTTTTTAAAAAATATTTATTTATTTATTTTGGCTGCGCCAGCTTTTAGTTGCGGCACGCGGGGTCTTCGTGTGGCACGTGGGATCTTTAGTTACGGCACGTGGGATCTTTATTTGCAGCACACAGACTTCTTAGTTGCGGCATGCACGCGGGATCTAGTTCCCTAACCAGGGATCGAACCCACGCCCCCTGCAGTGGGAGGGCGGAGTCTTACCCACTGGACCACGAGGGAAGTCCCTCAAATAGTTTCTTATTTACTGTTTCCTGGGCCCTTGGCCATATGGATGGAACCTGAGAGTGGCCTCTAGTTGCTGAGAGTGGCTCTTGGCTGACAGCCAGCAAGGAAACAGAGATCTCTGTCCTGCAACCATAAGGACTAAATTCTGTCTACAACAAGAATGAGTTTGGAAGTGGATTTTTCCTCAGACCCTTCAAAATGGGAACTCAGCCTGGCCACCACCTTGATTTCAGCCTTTTGATACCCAGAGCAGAGAACCAAGCATGCCATACCAGACTTCTGACCTACAGAATTGTGAGCTAATATATGGATATGCTCTTGAGCTGTTAAGTTTGTGGTCTGTAATGCAGCAATAAAAAACGAATACAGCTTTTGGTGGTGGCTTGCCTTCCAGTTAATTAATTATGCCTTGGCTCCCATTTGATCAAAGAGATGCCATTTTTCATTGGTTTGGTCCAATCAGTTATCATCTAATTTTTCCCTAAGATAATTTTGTTTCAGAATCATGTAAGTAATTTCATTTTTAAAATTTTTATTTTTTTATTTAAGTATAGTTGATTTACAATGTATTAGTTTCAGGTGTACATCAGAGTAATTCAGTTTTTCATATATATATATATATATATATATATATATATATACACACACACACATATATATACACTCATACATATAGATAGATGTTCTTTTTCAGATTCCTTTCCCATATAGGTTATTACAAGATATTGAATATATTTCCCTGTGCTATACAGTAGATCCTTGTTGTTTATCTATTTTATATATAGTAGTGTATATCTGTTAACCCCAAACTTCTAATTTATCCCTCCCCCCCTTCCCCTTTGGTAACCATAAGATTGTTTTCTATGTCTGTGAGTTGTTTCTGTTTTATAAATGTTTATTTGTATCATTTTTTAGATTCCACATATAAGTGATATCATATGATATTTGTCTTTCTCTATCTGACTTACTTCATTTAGCATTGTAATAGGGGCAGGGCGGGCGCACAGCCTAGAGTAGATGGAACTGCTTATACTGACTATTGTTTCTGCAGGGTCTCACTCATGTGGTTCTGTTCCCTTGCATGACTGATTATCTGTGACAGCTTGCTGGTCACCGTCCTTGAAAAAATTATGTGTGGAGGAATAGGCATAATATAGGTATGCCCTCCTTCAGAGTGTATTCTCATTTGTCCTGCAAGGTACTACCCGTCAAGACCACCTCAAACCAAGTTCATAGTGTGAAGTTCCTTAATTGACTGATTCAGGTTTTGAGTCCATAATGTCCCATATCTGATAAACTTTACAAAGGAAAAAAAAAGAAAAAAGAAAAAAAAGAAACTTACCCCAGGAAAAGCACGCCAGAGTTGCTGAGAGTGGATCCCAATCATTAGAATTTTTAAAATCTGGGTGAATTTAAGATGTAACTAGAATTGACAGCCCCTGGACTTGGGAGATGGGCAGGGTAAAGGAACCAAGTCATAAAAGAGAAACATATTTAAAATTAAATATTATGTCTAAATGTGAGCTTTAGCTGTGGTCACTGGTACATGGCACTGACCATAAGCAAAAGACCAGAATCTACTGTTTTTTTCTTTTTACCTTTTAATATAGAAAAGAAAAAAAAAAAGCAAACATACACAAAAATAGAGAGAAAAGATTAATTAATCACCATGTATTCATTACCCAGATCCAACAATTATCAACATTTCCCCAATTTTGTGTTAAGAAAAATTATCAAAAACTAGGAAATAAGGAAACTATACTGTGTCATCCTGTGTGCCTTTTCAAAGTCATGCTAGAGCATGGTCTAACAAACCCACCCAAAGTCTAACAAATCATTTTAGAGAAAGGTTCCCTAAACTCAGCACTGTTCACATTTTGGGCCAGATAACTCTTTGTTGTGCAAGGTTGTCCTCTATATGGTGGAAAGCATCCCTGGCCTCTATCCACCACATGCCAGTAGCACCTCCCCTCCCCCTAAGTCATCTCCAGAGATTGCCTAATGTGCCCTGGGGATTAAAACTGCATCAGTTTGAGAACCCACTTCTCTAGCAGAATGTAACTTTGTTTGATGGGCTTTTTACTACTAATGAGGATGCAGACTATATAGATAAATGTTAACTTGGAGACAATTGGTACATTTCATATATTTGTCTGTTATAGATGCAAACTGATTCTGTGAAGAAAAGATAACCTTAAAGGTTATGGTTTTACTGCCGTGTAGGACATTAAATAGTTTTGTATCTAACATTGCAATCTTATTCCAAGATTCTTTATTCCACTGACTAAATACCTGTTTACTTTGAACCAAATTTCCAATCATGCTAGTTCCCTCATTAATAAGTTAAGCAAATCTCTGAATATCTATAAGAACTCTAATTTTCAACTTTTTGAAAATTATACTTTGAGACTTGTATCGCCAGTTACCACCAGCACCATCATCCCTGGCTCCAGACAGGACAGGATGGGGTTCAGCCTCAGCTCATGCCAGGCTACTCTCAAGATCCATCTTGATCCAGGGGACAGTCACATCCATCACATCCTATCTAGATCTGGAACAGTCTTCACTCATGCAAGGGCAAAGCCCTATTTCTACTCAGGCCAGGGCACAGTCCTTTCTGCTCCAGAGCAGGGAAGAGCTATGCCTCCTTTTTAGGCCACATTTGCGGCCCGGTATCCCTTTAAATGATGACAGTGTAGAGGGCCACCACACCTGGTTCAACAGGCTGAGACCTATCAGCCGAGGGAATAAATAAGAGCTGATGGTCAGTGCAGGCTGAGTTAGCCCAGAGCCTTTAATTTGCCAAACCACAAACCCTTGGAGGCTCCTTTCTCTAATTCCTCTGCCTAGAGGGGGCACTGCCATAAGCAATAAGTGTTCATGATGGTCTTGCCAGGGTCTCATCTTTCCACAGACTATAGTAAAGTGCTGTCAGTTCTTCTTCCATGCCTCTCTCTTTTCCCTAGACTACACGATCACTCAATACCCTGAACACTCTTTTTCTGCAAAAATTTAAGGTACAATTTACATATAATAAATGCACAAATCATAAGTGTTTACTTTGATGAGTCTTGACAACTCTTGAAACCACCACCCAAAACAACATATAGAACATTTTCATCACCCCATGAAATTCTCTTCAGAGAATTCAACAGTCACTAGAGTCAACTGCGTTCTGAGTTATAACTCAACAGATTTGTTTTGCCTGTTCTTGAGCTTCACATAAATTGAATCCTACAGTGTATACTCTTTTGTAAACACTCTTCTTTTACCCATTTTCTCTTTCCTTGTGTACTCCGCCCCCCACCAGACCTCAACATCTTGAGTATCCTTTATTTTTATTGGAGACCTCAGTCTTCTCTTTGTTCCCTAATTCAGTGCCTTAAATATACTGAAGTAAAAAATTTAACAATAATGGTAATGATCCTTTACCTTCGTATAAAATAGACATACCTGGCTCAGGGTCCTTCTTTTTTACTTACTAGCTGGGTGATTATGGGTTGGTCACCTCATCTCTATAGTGCATTTTCTTTAGGATGGTGATGATAACATTGTTCTCATAGTGTTTGTGGACGTCTTTAAGGTTGTTCCTTAAATATTTCTAGCTCTCCCCATTCCAAGCTTATGGTAAGATTGTATTTCTATCATGTGGTTGGGTGACTACTCAGTGAGCAGTGAGAGGAAATGATATGTGTCATTTCTGAAGCAGAACATTTAATTCCCAGCATAAGACACTCCAAGGCTCTCTTTCCTTCCGCCTTTATGACTGGTGCTAGAATGAGGGCAGCCCTTGAAGTGAGAAGGCCAGCAACAGGCCAGGTATGTAACGGGCACTCTCTAAATGGTCATTTTTGTTAATTACTATAATCACTTCAAAGCACTGTCACATAAACCACTTGTATTAATTCAAATGGAGCAAGACTCTTTACCTCTTTGCTAAATTTTAAATATCTAGCAGAGCCATAGGCCTTTAATTTCTCTATCATGCAGGAGAAGAGGAAATTGCTAATAATCCCCTCTGATTTGATAGAACAATCTCACAAGTTTAGGAACTTGTTTAAGGAATCCAGAGATGTCAATTATAGCATTTTTACCACAGCATCCAAGTTATCGACTGCTGCATAACAAGTTACTCCCAAACTCAGCAGCTAAAAACAAATATTTAATAGCTTACACATTATATGAAGGTCAAGGATCTGGGACCTGCTAGCTGGGTGGTTCTGAGTCCCTCATGTGGTTGCAGTCATCTCAAGGTTTAACTAGGGTACAGGATCTGCTTTCAAGATGACCCCTTGATACAAGAATGCATCAGTTCCTCCCTGGCTGTTGGCAGGAGATCTCAGTTCCTTGCTACATGGGCCTCTTCATAGGCTATCTCAGTGTCCTCAATGACATGGCAACTAACTTCTCCAGAGTAAGTTATTTGAGAGAAAGAGCATGAGCACCTCCAAGACAGAAGCTGAGGTGTCATTTACAACTTAATCTCAGCAGTGACAAGCCATCACTTCTACTATATACTATTAGTCTCACAAATCTGCCTTGGTACAACGTGGAAGGGGACTACACAAGGGTGTGACTACCAGGAGGTAGGAATTGTTGGGAGTTATTTTAGAGGTCAGCTGCTATACCACTTGGTAAGACCACCAAATAGAATTTTTAAATTTTTTTAAAGCTATTTTCATAGGATAAGGCAATCATTTCTAGAGATGTTCCAAAACAATGCCTGTGATGTGCAGAGCACTGCTTTGGATGCATTAAAAACAGGACTCTGGTGAATGCTATCTCTACCCCACCACTTTGCCTGGGCACTCACCATGCCCATATGCTGATGGCTGGCTTCTTCCCAACTACAGACTCTGCTTCAGATCTGCCCAAGAGGCAGGCTGAAAATGCTACAGCTTTAAGGCCCTTACAATAGCCCTCAACAATGAGGAACCAGAGATGACATATAACTATCTCAGCTTCATCAGCCCTTGAGTGGGACAATTTGGAGGTGATTTCTACACAATCTCCCAGAGTTCCCCACAGGACTGAGCCCCCATTGCTCACAGGGGTACTCTGGCTCATGGATGCACTCTGTGTTGGTTTCCATCTCTCCCCTGTCTCACTTACACATCCTCTACCTGTCAAATAAACTGCTTGCACTCACACCAGTGTTTCAGGTCATCTTCTGGAGCATGAAAATAAAGGAAAACCTCACTCAAATGGAGTAAGGTGGCCTGAAAGGGGAGCTCTCAGGCAGTACCACTCCATGTCAATTACAGGAAGAACTGACCCCGACAGAAGAATCAACAGGAAAGAATCATCAATCACAGGCCTCAACCAGAAGAGATGTACATTGCATCTCCTACAAGAAATCCACTGCCTCAGCAACTCAGCCAATGAGAAACTCTCATCACTCTGCACTTTCACTTTTCTCCAAAGGACTTTTCTTCAAAACAACCCCTCCCAACTACCTCCTTTTTCTCTATAAAATAACAGTTCCTCTCCTTTGTTTGGGGGACTTGCCTATGATTTTTGCTGTAGCTTGCTCGTCCGGAATTGCAATTCTCTGCTATTCCAGAATAAACCCATTTTCTGGTATTTCTTTTTTTTTTTTTTAAGTTTCATTTTATTTATTTTATTTATGGCTGTGTTGGGTCTTCGTTTCTGTGCGAGGGCTTTCTCTAGTTGTGGCAAGCGGGGGCCACTCTTCATCGCGGTGCGCAGGCCTCTCACTATCGCGGCCTCTCTTGTTGCGGAGCACAGGCTCCAGACGCGCAGGCTCAGTAATTGTGGCTCACGGGCCCAGCTGCTCCGTGGCATGTGGGATCTTCCCAGACCAGGGCTCGAACCCGTGTGCCCTGCATTGGCAGGCAGATTCTCAACCACTGCGCCACCAGGGAAGCCCTGGTATTTCCTTTTTAATGTCAAAAAGCGTCAAGCCACCTAGATAAAGACTCGGCTTTCAACGTATTCTTTCAATAGCCGGCTAAGAACCTCCTACTTGCCCTCTCTTGCAGCTCCGCCCCCTCCGTAAAGTATCGCTGGGGCCTCAGCCTCCGCAAGAGAAGAGCCTCTCTTCTTCGCTATTCTCCAAATCCTAGAGCTGGCCCAGAAAAAGTTTCACCTTGCTTTACAGACGTTCCTCCTGAGAGATGGCCGCGCCCATGTCACGTGAAAAGCGGTATAATCGGACGCGGCCATCTTACCTCACTGCCTGCGCCCCTGGAGACAAAGCTCAATTTCCAGGTCAGGGAGCCTCTATATTGGTCTCAAGAGGTTTGGGCTTCTGAGACGCTAAAAGTAGCAGTGACATCTGTGTTTAGGGACCCCGGAACACTTGCTTCTCCCCGCCCTAAAATAGCCTAATCGTCTAACAAAGGGCCTAGTCATTCGCCGTACGGCACAGATTTAAACATGGCCGCCCCCGGCGAGAGGTTGTCAAGCAGGCGCGGCCATCATACCTACCATTAAAATTCAGAAACCCAGAATCCTGTTCTCTGGAAGGTTGCCAGGTGGCGGCCGACAGCCTCAAAGATGCGACTGAGTCTGCGCACGGCCACTTCGGATGGGAAATGCTCATTCCGTGGAGAGGCGGCGTGGTGCGGCAGTTTCAGGTTACGGGCGCGGATGCGGGGAAAATGGGAAAGGTCAGTGTGAGAAACAGTCCAAATTCAGGACCTGTGTAGGAGGGCGACCAGACGGCTACGGTGGCCCACCTGGGTCAGTCATGGGAACCCGTAAGACTCAAGAGACTGAGGGTACTGAAGGGTTAAGTGATTGGGCGTCTGAGCCTCTTGGGGGAGAGAGTCTGTGGTGGCGGGTTTGTGTGAGTCAGTGTCAGTGTCTGTGAAGAAGATGGATTGGGAGTATATGGGAATCAATAAACGAGGGTTCTTGATTGAGAGAGTGCGTGGGGGTCAGTTTATGGTAGTCTTCAAGGGTCTGAGGCCAAGTGGGTTTCTTCGAAGACACTGATTTGAACGGCGTTAGGGCTCAGTGATCAGAAGCCTGAGGGGTCAGTGATTGGAGGTTCTAAGTTCTGTTTGGGTACCTGGAACTGGTGATCGTGGAAACTTCGAGGTTCAGTTCTGAGGGTGGTCAGTGAGGATCAGTGTTTGGAGAAATCTTTAGGCCATCAGTGATGAAGACTTCCTTTAGATCATCGATGAGGGTATCTGAGGGCATCAGTGACTGGACTTTTGTAAATCAGGGAATGGGGAATAGAGGGATCAATGGGGGGGGGAGGTGTCAGTGATTGGGACTGTTAGTAATTGTGGGGGGAGGTAGGACACTGGGAGTCAGCGATTGATCCCCAGTCTTTGGGATAGCATTGGAGATCAGTGTGGGTTCGCCATCACGGATCTGTGTAATTCACTGTTTCACTGTTCGGCAATCAGAATGGATCAGTGAGTTTTGTAGTCACTGACTAAGTGGTCTTTGATGGTCAAATTTGGCATTCCGGGATATCTGTGACTACAAGGACCTCTGGGAGTTATAGATTGGAGACACTGCGTGTGTCTGTGATTAGGAGGCTTAATGGGGGGTTGGTGTTGAGGCTTGCAAAATGCAGACGTTGGGGATGGGAGAGTCAAGGATTTGAGGCTGCATCCCTGCACAGTGGGAACACACTTCACCCATGTGACATGCCTCAGCTGATGAGCAGCCAGTTCCGTTCAGTTCGTTAGGGCCAAAGCCCACCTCAAAACTCTTTTTGAAACCTCCCTCTCTGGGAATTCCCTGGCGGTCCAGTGGTTAGGACTGCGTGCTTTCACTACTGAGGGCCCAGGTTCAATCCCTGGTGGGGGAACTAAGATCCTGCAAGCCACGGGGAGCAACCAAAAAAAAAAAAGAAACCTTCATCTCCCTTTTTTACTGTTCCCCACGTTAATGAAAGTGCTTTGAAAGGATCAAGTGTTAGAATTTTCTAAAGTAACATCTTGTTAAAAATGCATATTTCTCCTAATATTTCCTTTAAGGTTCTTTCTGGAAAATGTAATGACATGTCCATCTGTGACAGCATCCCAAGAGTCAGCCTGGTTTCTGGAAATCTATTCTGACTCCATGGCAGCTAGGATGGATGTAACTTTGCCTGTGGTTAGAAAACAAAGGGTTTACTGAGTAAGTATCTAAACTGATGTAAAAGATTTTGCTGAAGGAGCAAACCTTGAGAGCATTCGGAAAATACTTTTATCTAGGCTTAACTTAAAAATAATGTTCTCACCACACGCACACACACAACACACACACACAAAGAAAGAAAAAAAAAGGTAATTATGTGAGGTGATGGAGATGTTAACTAACCCTGTCGTGGTAATCATTTTGCAATGTATACATGTATCACATCAGGGCATTGTACACCTTAAACTTACACAGCGTTATATGTCAATTATATCTCTATAAGGCTGGGGAGAAAAAGGATGAATTATGGAAGGAAAAGAAACTGGATCTAGAAGTTACTGTGTTCTAAGAATTTTTTTGCTTCGTTCTGTGTTTTTTAGGCATGGCACGTTTGACCTCCATGAATCTGTGCCATATAAAATCCTGGTAGAACAATTCAATAAACGTAAAACCACAATAACAACCGCAAAAATAAAAGTTAAAGCTACTTTTAGAAACTGTTCTTCACTGAAATTAAAGTCAAACTAATGGTGATTAAGATGGACTGAGACAAAATTACAAATGAAATGCAAATAAGATTTTGACCATTAGCTTAATAAAAGGGTGAAATGCTGAAACAGTATTTTAATTGTTTTTATAAATATTACATTCAATCCTTATGTAGTCTTTAGACAAAACACAATGAGTATATCACCTTAAGGAGCAAAGGAAGTTGAGAGGTAAGGCAGATAACGTCTTTCAGAAGCCATACACGTCAAGCTTTCATTTTTAGAGCAGACAGTCCCTGATTTCTACCTGCACAGAATCAAAGATACAGAACACATATGCATGGGTAAGGAGTTAGGGCATTTTCTTTTTCTTGTAGCTCTTTTTCTTCATCACCTACACTGTGCTCAATGCCAGGTTTGGGAGCAAATACTTTTTCTTTGTTAAGTTTTTAACATAAATCTTTTATTGAGATGTAAAATACATAGAAAAATATACATACAGCTCAATGAATTGTCACAAAGAGAACACCCCTGGGCGTTCAGATCAGAAGACAACGTTCTAGCACCCTGAAATTCTCATGATACCCCCTCCCAGTTACTACCCTGCCATGGAGAACCATTCTCCCAATTCTAACATTACAGATTAATTTTGTCTGTTCTTGAACTCTAATTAAATGGAATATCTATATTTGATGGGGTGGCAGTATGTGGCTCTATGTGAAAATTTTTTTTAAGTTTGAATACAGATTGTTTCATTTTATTTATGCAAGAAACATTTTTCCAGATCGTTTCCAGATCTGGACACAGATACACAGACAGTCAAGTATTCTTATGTTAAGGCTACAGCTCAGTGAATTTTTACATTGCAGAGAACTGTGTAAACACAATGTAGATCACGATATACATCATTTCTAGCATGCCGAAGCCTTCCTTATCAGTCAATACCCACTGCTGCCCCTGGGTCTAATTCAATGGATTAATTTTGCCTGTTTCTGAACTTGAATTAAATGGAATCATAGAAATAATCTGAAGCCCAAACATTCATACAATGTGGAAGTTTTGTCTGAAATTCTGAAACCAGACACACACCAGGACAAAATTCTGTTCTATAGCCCTGGCTTGGCCATTTGAGATTGCCTGTTTTCTGTTATTCCCTCTGTAATCCAAAAACATAAACATTTAAGTGAACCCTGCAGTTTGGGGTGAATTTGGAGTCAGGATCCTGTTAATGAAGTTAACAAGTTAAGGCTGATTCTTCTTTGTAGGTAATTTGGAAGGGGACCTCAGAGCCCCCTGGTCAAAATCTCTTAGCCTTTGGAGACTGACCATTGGCTGCAGAGACTGAATAAGGCAGCTTGAAAAAGAGCCTGCAGGGAACTCCCTGGTGGTCTAGTGGATAGGACTCGGCACTTTCACTGCCGTGGCCCGGGTTTGATCCCTGGTCAGGAAACTAAGATACTGCAAGCAGCGGGGCATGGCCAAAAAAAAAAAAAGCCTCCATGTGGTTATCTGCCTCCATTTGACAGTAAGTTGTAGACATGATAGCCCTTTTTACCCCTAATGTGAATTTCCTGAGTACAAGAACATTTTCTTATATGACCACAATATATCAAAAGCAGGAAAGTTAACATTGAAACACTATTATTATTTAAAAAAATTTTTTTCACATCTTTATTGGAGTATAAATGCTTTACAATGTTGTGTTAGTTTCTGCTGTACCACAAAGTGAATCAGCTATATGTATACATATATCCCCTTATCCCCTTCCTCTCAAGCCTCCCTCCCACCTTCCCTATCCCGCCCCTCTAGGTGGTCACAAAGCACTGAGCTGATCTCCCTGTGCTATGCAGCAGCTTCCCACTAGCCATCCATTTTACATTTGATTGTGTATATACGTCAACGCTACTCTCTTACTTCATCCCAGCTTCCCCTTCTCCCTCTGTGCCCTCAAGTCTGTTCTCTACGTCTGTGTCTTTATTCCTGCCCTGCCACTAGATTCATCAGTCCTGCTTTTTAAAATTCCATATATATGCATTAGCATATGGTATTTGTTTCTCTCTTTCTGACTTACTTCACTCTGTATGACAGATTCTATGTCCACTCCAACTCCACTCCACCTCACTCCAAATAACTCAATTTCCTTCCTTTTTATGGCTGAGTAATATTCCATTGTATATATGTGCCACATCTTCTTTATCCAGTCATCTGTTGATGGACATTTAGGTTGCTTCCATGTCCTGGCTATTATAAATAGTGCTGCAGTGAACGTTGTGGTACATGTCTCTTTTTGAATTATGGTTTTCTTGGGGCATATGCCCAGTAGTGGGATTGCTGGGTCATATGGTAGTTCTGTTTTTAGTTTTTTAAGGAACCTCCATACTGTTCTCCATAGTGGCTGTATCAATTTACACTCCCACCAACAGTGCAGGAGGATTCCCTTTTCTCCACACCCTCTCCAGCATTTATTGTTTGTAGATTTTTTGCTGATGGCCATTCTGATACCTCATTGTGGTTTTGATTTGCATTTCTCTAATGATTAGTGATATTGAACATCTTTTCATGCATTTGTTGGCCATCTGTATGTCTTCTTTGGAGAAATGTCTGTTTAGGTCTTAACGCCCATTTTTGGACTGGGTTGTTTGTTTTTGTGATATTGAGCTGCATGAGCTGCTTGTACATTTTGGAGATTAATCCTTTGTCAGTTGCTTCATTTGCAAATATTTTCTCCCATTCTGAGGGTTGTCTTTTCTTCTTGTTTATGGTTTCCCTTGCTGTGCAAAACCTTTTAAGTTTCATTAGGTCCCATTTGAAACAGTATTATTATTGAAACAGTATTATTATTGTTATTATAGTAGCATCAAGTGAAAAAAAAATCAAAAACAAAACGCACAACATAAGAGCTGTGAGTTGAGTTTTATTCAGTGTCTTACTGAGAACTATAGCCCAGGAGACAACCTCTCAGCTCTGAGGAATTGCTACGAAGAGGTAGGGGAGAAGCCAGTATGTATATGATTTTTTTTGACTGGGAAATACATGTAGTCAAGCATAAAAAGGTTATTGCTAGTCACAAAGAACAGACAGCTCAAGTTAATGATTTTAGTGCTTTTCTGTGTATGGAAGAATTTGGGGTCATTGAAATTCTTCCTTAAATATGCATCTTAACTATCTAGGTGCCCTTCTATCCAAAGCACAGAGTGCCTCCTGTCTTTTCCATTCTCAGTTTCCCTCAGGGCACACTGTCAGTAGGCACCCACAGTGGCTAATGACTTGATACTCGTAGAACTGGAATGGTGAGCAACATTTTTTGTTTACAGCTGTCTCATCCACAGACCTTATTTAGGTTTCTTTAACTGTCCCAATAATGTCCTTTATAACAATTATGTTTTTCTGGTCCAGGAATCTAATCCAGGATTACATGTTGCATTTAGTTGTCATGTCTCTTTAGAGTCCTTTAATTTGGAATATTTTCTCAGTCACTTTTTGCCTCTTTTGACCTTGATGTTTTGAGGAGTACAAGCTAGTTATTTTTATAGGATGTCCTTCATTCGAGTTTTTCTGATTTTCCTTATGAAATACGTACATTTCTGATTGCTACTGGAGTTATGGTGTGTCCTCAATGTCACATATCAGGAGATGCATGATGTTGGTTTGTCATATTGCTGGTAATGTTAACTTTGATCATTTGGTTAAGGTTATCCACTGTAACCTTAATAGTGGGTTGTCCACTATAAAGTTATGTTAATAAGTATCTTATGGGGGCATTTTTTGAGACCATGTAAATAACCTCAAACTTTCATTCACTAGTGTTAATATTATCCTTTAATGATTGTTGCCTGAGTCAATTACTACTGTTATGGTTGCCAAATGATGATTTTCTAATTGTATCATTCCCTTATATTGATTAGTTGGAGTTTTCCCTTATCCCCCATGTATTTATCAGTATAAATATGATAGTGCGTCCTAGTTACATATAAAACAGGAGCTACACATTAGAAACTTACAAGCTGTTTACAGTGTTGCGTTAGATCATGAGCCAGAGCTCAAACCTTCTAAATCTCAAAGAAAACATCTTGGGAGATTGACTAGTTTACAGAGAAAGAGTTGTCAGATCATGTGACAAATAACCCACATAGACAGGAAACCTCTAGGGTCCCACTCTGGCCAGATAGATTTCTAAAGTGCTGTCACAATGAGGGATTTGGGAGCTAGAGAAGGAAAAGAAACGGACTGTCAGAAATGTAGTAGAACTGTCAAAACCTGATGAAATGATCCATACATATTGTAAAACCCAAGTCATGGTTTTGTTGATTCTGTGACAGTGTATCATATTGTATTTTTAAAAAATCATGGTGGAAAAGGTCAGATGAGATTATGTGGGATAGTTTCTTCAATTGAGTTATACCAAACTGGGGGTAGTTTTCTGTGGTTTTATTTTCTGTCTTGATTAAATGTTTAATCAAAGAAGTTAGAAGATATATATGAAAAGTGGAAGGAATCAATAGATACAAACGGAGAAATTAATGAGTTAAAAAAGAAGAAAGGGAAAACTGATAAATCTGATTTTTTTAAAAATCAAAAATATAGATTAAACCACTAGCAAACCTTATCAAGTCAAGAAGAAATTAACAGATATACAAATACTGCAAAAAAGGAGAATAACCATATCATTAAGAAATATTTTTGTAAAACTTTACATTAATATATTTTCAAGGCTGGTATGCAAAGAATGATTTTCTAGGAATATATGGATATACGAAAATTCCATACAAAGAGAAGGAAAACTAAAAGCTGTGCAAATTTGAAATACTCAGAAAGGTACCTGTTCACCACCTCCTGCCATTCCCTATTTCTCTTCTCAAAAAAGAAAGACAAGGCTTAGATAGTTTAGTTGGTGTTTGAGATTTGAAGTAGCTTCCAAATAACTTACAGTTCTTCAAATAGTTAAATTCTCCAAGGGTATAAAGGAGGAGAATGCTACCACCTGTTTTTATAAAGTCATCATTGTTGCTGTCAACAAAAAATTAATCAGTTGATCTAAGAAAGAAATGGAAAACTTTATTCAAGCCAAATTTGAGGACTATAATCCGGGAGGAGCATCTCAGAAAGCTCTGAGAACTGTTCTGCCTGTTAGAAGTCAAGGCACAGTTATATAAATGTTTTGAGACAGAGGGCTGTACAGTAAATGATATATTATTGACAGTTTACACAATCTAGATCTAAGCATCATTGTGGCCCCTTACAAGATCAAGAAGGAATGTTATCTTTTAAGGAGTTGTCTTGTTGATGCTAGGAGAATGTTGCTCTTTATGGTTGAGCAGGTGTTTCTGCCCATGGGGGAGGTTTGGTTGATGCATAATGCAGATACACAATGCACAACAGCAGAGAGAGGAAGCCAAAGGTCAGAGAAAAGTTTTTATGTTTGAATTTTTCCTTGACAGAAAATATGGATTTTATTTCACATTGCACTGATTGCAAAACTAGAAAAGGTGGGATTGCATAAGAAAACTACAGACCAACTTTGTGAATATATATGCAAAATCTTTTAAAAAAAATTAACAGTATATTCAAATAATAATGCATTCTGACTGAGAGGAAATTCATTCTAAAGATTTAAGGAAAGTTCAATATTTTTTTTTGAATTTTATTTTATTTTTTATACAGCAGGTTCTTATTAGTTATCTGTTTTATACATATTAGTGTATACATGTCAATCCCAATCTGCCAATTCATCACACCACCACCACTCCCCAACCCCCCGCCACTTTGCGCCCTTGGTGTCCATACATTTATTCTCTATATCTGTGTCTCTATTTCTGCCCTGCAAACCAGTTCATCTGTACCATTTTTCTAGGCTCCACATATATGCGTTAATATACGATATTTGTTTTTCTCTTTCTGACTTACTTCACTCTGTATAACAGTCTCTAGATCCATCCACGTCTCTACAAATGACCCAATTTCATTCCTTTTTATGGCTGACTAATATTCCATTGTATATATGTACCACAAATGACCCAATTTCATTCCTTTTTATGGCTGAGTAATATTCCATTGTTTACATGTACCACATCTTTTTTATCCATTCGTCTGTCAATGGGCATTTAGGTTGCTTACATGACCTGGCTATTGTAAATAGTGCTGCAGTGAACATTGGGGTGCATGTGTCTTTTTGAATTATGGTTTTCTCTGGGTATATGCCCAGTAGTGGGATTGCTGGGTCATATGGTAATTCTGTTTTTAGTTTTTTAAGGAACCTCCAT
This sequence comes from Eubalaena glacialis, assembly GCF_028564815.1. Lineage (NCBI taxonomy): Eukaryota > Metazoa > Chordata > Mammalia > Artiodactyla > Balaenidae > Eubalaena > Eubalaena glacialis. Next base: position 54,419,914 of record NC_083733.1, on the reverse strand, counting down.
ACTGTTCTCCATAGTGGCTGTATCAATTTACATTCCCACCAACAGTGCAAGAGGGTTCCCTTTTCTCCACACCCTCTCCAGCATTTGTTGTTTGTAGATTTTCTGATGATGCCCATTCTAACTGGTGTGAGGTGGTACCTCACTGTAGTTTTGATTTGCATTTCTCTAATAATTAGTGCTGTTAGCAGCTTTTCATGTGCTTCTTGGCCATCTGTATGTCTTCTTTGGAGAAATGTCTATTTAGGTCTTCTGCCAATTTTTGGATTGGGTTGTTTGTTTTTTTAATATTGAGCTGCATGAGCTGTTTATATATTTTGGAGATTAATCCTTTGTCCATTGATTCGTTTGCAAATATTTTCTCCCATTCTGAGGGTTGTCTTTTCGTCTTGTTTGTAGTTTCCTTTGCTTTGCAAAAGCTTTGAAGTTTCATTAGGTCCCATTTGTTTATTTTTGTTTTTATTTCCATTACTCTAGGAGGTGGATCAAAAAAGATCTTGCTGTGATTTATGTCAAAGAGTGTTCTTCCTATGTTTTCCTCTAAGAGTTTTATAGTGTCCAGTCTTACATTTAGGTCTCTACTCCATTTTGAGTTTATTTTTGTGTATGGTGTAAGGGAGTGTTCTGATGTCACTCTTTTACATGTAGCTGTCCAGTTTTCCCAGCACCACTTATTGAAGAGACTGTCTTTTCTCCATTGTATATCCTTGCCTCCTTTGTCATAGATTAGTTGACCATAGGTGCGTGGGTTTATCTCTGGGCTTTCTATCCTGTTCCTTGATCTATATTTCTGTTTTTGTGCCAGTACTATATTGTCTTGATTACTGTAGCTTTGTAATATAGTCTGAAACCAGGGAGTCTGATTCCTGCAGCTCCGTTTTTTTCCCTCAAGACTGCTTTGGCTAATCAGGGTTTTTGTGTCTCCATACAAATTTTGAGATTTTTTGTTCTAGTTCTGCAAAAAATGCCACTGGTAATTTGATAGGGATTGCATTGAATCTGTAGAATGCTTTGGGTAGTATAGTCATTTTCACAATATTCATTCTTCCAATCCAAGAACATGGTATATCTCTCCATCTGTTTGTGTTATCTTTGATTTCTTTCATCAGTGTCTTATAGTTTTCTGAGTACAGGTCTTTTACCTCCTTAGGTAGGTTTATTCCTAGGTATTTTATTTTTATCGTTGCAGTGGTGAATGGGATTGTTTCCTTAATTTCTCTTTCCGATCTTTCGTTATTAGTGTATAGGAATGCAAGAGATTTCTGTGCATTAATCTTGTATCCTGCAACTTTACCAAATTCATTGCTTAGCTCTAGTTGTTTTCTGGTGGCATCTTTAGGATTCTCTATGTATAGTATCATGTCATCTGCAAACAGTGACAGTTTTACTTCTTCTTTTCCAATTTGTATTCCTTTTATTTCTTCTCTGATTGCTGTGGCTAAAACTTCCAAAACTATGTTGAATAATAGTGGCAAGAGTGGACATCCTTGTCTTGTTCCTGATCTTAGAGGAAATGCTTTCAGTTTTTCACCATTGAGAATGATGTTTGCTGTGGGTTTGTTGTCTATGGCCTTTATTATGTTGAGGTAGGTTCCCTCTATCCCCACTTTCTGGAGAGTTTTTATCATAAATTGGTGTTGAATTTTGTCAAAAGCTTTTTCTGCATCTATTGAGTTGATCAGATGGTTTTTATTCTTCAATTTGTTAATATGGTGTATCACATTGATTGATTTGCATATATTGAAGAATTCTTGCATTCCTGGGATAAATTCCACTTGATCATGGTGTATGATCCTTTCAATGTGTTGTTGGATTCTGTTTGCTGGTTTTTTGTTCAGTATTTTTGCATCTATATTCATCAGTGATATTGGTGTGTAATTTTCTTTTTTTGTAGTATCTTTGTCTGGTTTTGGTATCAGGGTGATGGTGGTCTCATAGAATGAGTTTGGGAGTGTTCCTTCCTCAGCAATTTTTTGGAAGAGTTTCAGAAGGATGGGTGTTAGCTCTTCTCTAAATGTTTGATAGAATTCACCTGTGAAGCCTGAACTTTTGGTCCTGCACGTTTGTTTGTTGGGAGATTTTTAATCACAGTTTCAATTTCAGTGCTTGTGATTGGTCTGTTTATATTTTCCATTTCTTCCTGATTCAGTCTTGGAAGGTTATACCTTTCTAAGAATTTGTCCATTTCTTCCAGGTTGTCCATTTTATTGGCATAGAGTTGCTTGTAGTAGTCTATTAGGATGCTTTGTATTTCTGCAGTGTCTGTTGTAACTTCTCCTTTTTCATTTCTAATTTTATTGATTTGAGTCCTCTCTCTCTTTTTCTTGATGAGTCTGGCTAAAGGTTTATCAATTTTGTTTATCTTCTCAAAGAACCAGGTTTTAGTTTTATTGATCTTTGCCATTGTTTCCTTCGTTTCTTTTTCATTTATTTCTGATCTGATACTTATGATTTCTTTCCTTCTGCTAACTTAGGGTTTTTTTGTTCATCTCTCTCTAATTCCTTTAAGTGTAAGGTTAGATTGTTCATTTGAGATTTTTCTTGTTTCTTGAGGTAGGATTGTATTGCTATAAACTTCCCTCTTAGAACTGCTTTTGCTGCATCCCATAGGTTTTGGGTTGTCGTGTTTTTCACTGTCATTTTTTTCTAGGTATTTTTTGATTTCCTCTTTGATTTCTTCAGTAATCTCTTGGTTATTTAGTAATGTATTGTTTAGCCTCCATGTGTTTGTGTTTTTTTATGTTTTTTTCCCTGTAATTGATTTCTAACCTCACAGCGTTGTGGTCAGAAAAGATGCTTGATATGATTTTAATTTTCTTAAATTTATTGAGGCTTGATTTGTGACCCAAGATGTGATCTATCCTGGAGAATGTTCCATATGCACTTGAGAAGAAAGTGTAATCTGCTGTTTTTGGATGGAATGTTCTATAAATATCAATTAAATCTATCTGGTCTATTGTGTCATTTAAAGCTTGTGTTTCCTTATTAATGTTCTGTCTGGATGATCTGTCCATTGGTGTAAGTGAGGTGTTAAAGTCCCCCACTATTATCGTGTTACTGTCGATATCCTCTTTTATAGCTGTTAGCAGTTGCCTTATGTATTGAGGTGCTCCTATGTTGGGTGCATATATATTCATAATAGTTATATCTTCTTCTAGGATCGATCCCTTGATCATTATGTAGTGTCCTTCCTTGTCTCTTGTAATATTCTTTATTTTTAAGTCTATTTTATCTGATGTGAGTATTGCTACTCTAGCTTTCTTTTGATTTCCATTTGCATGGAATGTCTTTTTCCATCCCCTCACTTTCAGTCAGTATGTGTCCCTAGGTCTGAAGTGGGTCTCTTGTAGACAGCATAAGTATGGGTCTTGTTTTTGTATCCATTCAGCTAGCCTGTGTCTTTTGGTTGGAGCATTTAATCCATTTACATTTAAGGTAATTATCAATATGTATGTTCCTATTACCATTTTCTTAATTGTTTTGGGTTTGTTATTGTAGGTCTCTTCCTTCTCTTGTGTTTCCTGCCTACAGAAGTTCCTTTAGCATTTGCTGTAAACCTGGTTTGATGGTGCTGAATTCTCTTAACTTTTGCTTATCTGTAAAGGTTTTAATTTCTCCTTTGAATCTGAATGAGATCCTTGCCGGGTAGAGTAATCTTGGCTGTGGGTTCTTCCCTTTCATCACTTTAAATATATCATGCCACTCCCTTCTGGCTTGTAGAGTTTCTGCTGAGAAATCAGCTGTTAACCTTATGGGAGTTCCCTTGTATGTTATTTGTCGTTTTTCCCTTGTTGATTTCAATAATTTTTCTTTGTCTTAAAGTTTTGTCAACTTGATTACTATGTGTCTTGGCGTGTTTCTCCTTGGGTTTATCCTGTCTGGGACTCTGCACTTCCTGGACTTGGGTGGCTATTTCCTTTCCCATGTTAGGGAAGTTTTCGACTATAATCTCTTCAAATATTTTCTCAGGTCCTTTCTCTCTCTCTTCTCCTTCTGGGACTCCTATAATGCGAACGTTGTTGCATTTAATGTTGTCCCAGAGGTCTCTTAGGCTGTGTTCATTTCTTTTCATTCTTTTTTCTTTATTCTGTTCCACTGCAGTGAATTCCACCATTCTGTCTTCCAGGTCACTTATCCGTTCTTCTGCCTCAGTTATTCTGCTATTCCTTCTAGTGTATTTTTCATTTCAGTTATTGTATTGTTCATCTCTGTTTGTTTGTTCTTTATGTCTTCTAGGTCTTTGTTAAACATTTCCTGCATCTTCTCCATCTTTGCCTCCATTCTTTTTCCAAGGTCCTGAATCATCTTCACTATCATTATTCTGAACTCTTTTTCTGGAAGGTTGCCCATCTCCACTTCATTTATGTTTTTTGGGGGGTTTTATCTTGTTCCTTCATCTGGTACATAGTCCTCTGCCTTTTCATTCTGTCTGTCTTTCTGTGAATGTGGTTTTCCTTCCACAGGCTGTAGAATTATAGTTCTTCTTGCTTCTGCTGTCTGCCCTCTGGTGGATGAGGCTATCTAAGAGGCTTGTGCAAGCTTCCTGATGGGAGGGACTGTTGGTGGGTAGAGCTGCATGTTGCTCTGGGGGGCAGAGCTCAGTAAAACTTTAATCCGCTTGTCTGCTGATGGGTGGGGCTGGGTTCCCTCACTGTTGGTTGTTTGGCCTGAGGCAACCCAGCACTGGAGCCTACCTGGCTTTATGGTGGGGCTAATGGCAGACTCTGGGAGGGCTCACGCCAAGGAGTACTTCCCAGAACTTCTGCTGCCAGTGTCCTTGTCCCCACGGTGAGCCACAGCCACCCCCTGCCTCTGCAGGAGACCCTCCAACACTAGCAGGTAGGTCTGGTTCAGTCTCCTATGGGGTCACTGCTCCTTCCCCTGGGTCCTGATGCGCATACTACTTTGTGTGTGCCCTCCAAGAATGGAGTCTCTGTTTCTCTCAGTCCTGTCAAAGTCCTGCAGTCAAATCCCACTAGCCTTCAAAGTCTAATTCTCTAGGAATTCCTCCTCCCATTGCCGTACCCCCAGGTTGGGAAGCCTGACGTGGGGCTCAGAACCTTCACTCCAGTGGGTGGACTTCTGTGGTATAAGTGTTCTCCAGTTTGTGAGTCACCCACCCAGCAGTTATGGGATTTGATTTTATTGTGATTGCACCCCTCCTACCGTCTCGTTGCTGCTTCTCCTTTGTCTTGGGATGTGGGGTATCTTTTCTTGTGAATTCCAGTGTCTTCCTGTCGATGACTGTTCAGCAGTTAGTTGTGATTCTGGTGCTCTCGCAAGAGGGAGTGAGCGCACGTCCTTCTACTCTGTCATCTTGAACCAATCTTCAAGGAAAGTTCAATGTTATTTAAAGAACTTATTAATGAATTTCACCATGTTAGTAAGTCAGAGAAGAAATACCCTACAGTCATCTCATAGATGATAAAAAATAAAAAAGCTTTTAATAAAGTTCAACATCTCTTCTGGATTTTCTAAAAAAATAGTAAGACTATTTGAATACTTTCTTTTTTTTTTGTTCCCTGACCAGGGATCAAACCCATGCCCTCTGCAGTGGAAGTGCAGAGTCCTAACCACTGGACTGCCAGGGAATTCCCCAGTTGAATACTTTCTTAACATGATTAAGATCTTCTTTATCTCAAATTGAAAGTCAGTATCAGATTTCTTGGCAGAACACTAAGCATTCCCATTCAAGTTTGCAGCCTCTCCCAATTGTGTTTTCTTCTTTTTCTAGAGTGCTAGTGTTACCAAACCAAACTTGGGTCTGCTCGCCCACTGCACACCAAAGTCAATCTACTGACACTGGGTTGTGGTGAAGGAAAGTACAGCATTTATTGCAGGCACCAAGCAAGGAGAACAAGCAGCTCGTGCTCAAAAGACCCAAACTCCCTGATGGCTTTTAGGAAATGGTTTTTAAATGCAGCATTTGGGGTTAGGGCTGCAGTTCATGGGCTTTCTTCTGATTGGTTGGTGGTGAGGTAAGAGGGTGATGTTTCAGGAATCTTAATCATCAACCTTCTGTTCCAGCCAGTCTGGGGTCTAGGGGCTTGTGGATAGCGCTTAGTCACCATCCTGCACCTGGGTGAGGGGGGTCTTAGTTTCTGCTGAACAACTCAAAAGTATGCATCCAATTGGTATGTATATCCCTTGGGGAGTAACTAGGATTGCTTAACTGCTTTTCCTTTGTTTCTGCATTCTATCACTTCTCTAATTAGTTCCTGCTTGAGTCTGTGTTTGGAACTCAGGGAAGGCCTTGGAGACTAAAGCCTTTTTCTACAAATAGAAACAGGTAACACAGAGGGCCTTTTGTACCAGAGAGGGCCCCGCAGGGTCCTGCTCAGTTTCAACCCCAACTTTTCTTTGATACTCCTCAATCTTGAGGGGAACAGGGGCGGGACAAGAAGGGAATAAAATTTTGGATAGAGAGGTTAATCGTAAACTCAGCAGGGGAACTTAGTTTTAGGGGGCTTGGTTTCACTAGTGGGTGCAGTTCATCAGGGAATGAGATAAGAGGTATAAAATACTGGAAAAAGAGAAGAGAAAACTAAGTTTTCGTGGATGATATAATTATATACACCGCCCCCCCCCCCCAAGCTGAAGAGGATTAACTCTAAAACCATTACAGACATTAAGAAAGCTCAGTAAAGTGTCTGGTTTAAAATGAATATAGGAAAATAGATTGATGACTTTTCCATTTCAGTCAGTAATTCAGTGGGTGAAAATATGCCATTTAGAATAGCAACCAAAAACACAATTAACTACTTAGTGATAAATATAAAGAGAGTTAGAGTACCTTTATGCCGCAAAGTATAAAACTGTTTTGAGATGTAAGGGAAGTTTTGAATAAATGGAGAAGTCTTGATCTTGGATTGGAAGGCTCATTTTTCCAAATTGTCAACATTTTCTTACATGGACAAATTCAATGTAGTGTCAAGCAAACTCTTAATAAGTGTTGGTTGTTTTTTTTTTTAACTATTACAGAATAATTCTACATTTCGTACCAAAAATGAAACATTCGAGAATAGCCAGGATATTTCTGAAAAATAAGTAATGAGAGGCACCCTGCAGGCAAAGTTTTCAAACATGTTATACAGCTTTGGGAGATAAAGGCTGTGACCCAAGAGGAAGAGTAAGTTGAGGGAAGAGATATTGAGTTCACTTTTGTGAGTGGCGAGGAGAGATCCATGATCTATCTGGTTTTAAATTTGTGCCTGAGAGCATCCAGGTGTTGGTATCTATATAGTAACATATGGCTTTTGAGTTCAAATGTTAGGGTCTGGTGATAAGGATGTGCAAGTCACAATCGTGTAGGGAAGGAGGAGATGGCATCCCTTCAGGTGACTGCCATGCTGCTGTTGGGGACTGACTGCATGGTGGTACCACTTACCAAGATTGACTCTTTACCAAGAAAGATGATGATTGGCTTCATCTTCCACCACACTATCTGGTGGAATTATCCAGATTTTCTCCCCACCAACCCACCCCCAAATAATCTGCTTTTTAATGAAAAAAGAAAAATTTACCTTGTTGCTGAAGGAAATTGAAAAAGAAATTCTCCATAGTTTCACCATATGCACCCAATTACTGTTTCCTATACTTTTTATTTTAGTCTGTGTGACATTGTGATTTATAATAAGAAATATGTATTTGGTGTCTTCAGTGTCATTTCTGGTACAGAACTCCTAAAACCCTTGGGATTTCCTAAGTGATAAGAGGGATAAAGGTGTCTTTTGTTATTCAGAACTCAGCCCCTTTCAATCACTCCTGGGTTTTGTTTTGTTTTTTTTCTCAGTTCCCTGACCAGGGATTGAATCCGGGCCCTCAGCTGTGAAAGCCCGGAATCCTAACCACTAGGCCACCAGGGAACTCCCATGGGTTTTGTTAAAGGAGGTAACTTTTGGAAAGCCCCTAAGGATGGGCTTTTTAAAATTATCATTTATCATTCCTGTTTTCACAGATGAGGAAAATGAGGCCCAGTGAAGTGAATTGTCTGGACTAGACCCCTTCAGTCAGTTAAAGGAATCACTGGCTTCAGACTTCTGTCTGAGTAACTCTCAGGCTCAAGGTCTTTCCAGAAGTTCCCCCTGCCCCAAACCCGGAGCACAGCCATCATTCAGATATGTCTACTGCCCAGTCTTCTGCAGGCTTCTTCCTCTTAGGCCTCAGAGAGTATTTGGGGAGGGACCGTTTGATGACTCTCACCATGGGGTCTGCTTATCTTCAGGTTTCCTGAGTGCCCTGTACACTTTTGGGTCCCACCACCTCGCTGGACAGCAGGGCTCTCCTTGGGTCCCACAGGACCTTGGGCACGTCTACAGAAGGCCCTGTCAGCAACTGCAGCTGAGGGTGAGTTACTGTTTTTTTAAAATATTTATTTATTTATTTATTATTTGCCATGCCACAAGACATGCAGGATCTTAGTTCCCCGACCAGGGATCGAACCCTCGCCCTGTGCATTGGAAGTGTGGATTCTTAACCACTGGAACCCCAGGGAAGTCCCAGAGGATGAGTTACTATTGAGAAATAGAGCTGTGAGAGCCTAGGAGACCAGGTGAAAGACCCTCTGGTCCAGGAGAGGGGAATTTGGGACAAAAATCCCCTTCTGAAGGAGTCACCTAGGGTCCAGACCTCTTGCCAGAGCAAAGATTCGTACGTAACAGGAAATAGCGTCATCCCTGAGCCAGAAGTTTAGCAAGACTCAAACTGTTGTCTCTCCTTCCAGGGACCCTCCATGGCTACATGGTGGGAGAAGGGTTGGCCCCAAGATTCAGAGAGACAGACAGAAGTGAAAGGGGAGGCTGGGAAGGCCATGTTCTCTCATGTGATAGGCATGTTCTCTCAGGGGAAGGGGACATTGGTCCAGCCCAGTGCATTCTGCCATCTTTTAGTGTGGCATGTGGCCAACCCACTCCCTTATTTTTTCTGGCCCTGTCTGGACTCTTAGCTGCATAGCCATGGAGACCAGGCTGAGGCTGAGTAGCCAAATCCAGGAAGGTGAGGGAAGGAGTGTACTCTCTTAGAGTCCAGGAAGGTGAGGGAGGGAGTGTAGTGGCCCAAAGCTGGATTAACTGCCCCAGGCCTTTCCTGCCAGCTCAATTCCTAACGGACAGTTCAGTTCTCTCAGAGAACCTCGTCCCCTTTTCGAACCCTCCTGTGACTTCCCTCATAATGAAAAAAGGCAGTGGGAAAATGAATGAAATATGTAAACAATGAAATGCATATGTGTTACAGTTACAGATTAGAGTAAGAAACATCTGCCACCCAAATCGAGCCACTAATAATATTTTATTGTATTTCATATCAAAAGTTTTTCTACATGTATATTTCTTAAATAACGGGATTGTGGTTTTTTTTGTTTTTTAAAACTTGAGATGTAACTTACATAGAGAATAGCGTGTAGCTTTATGAATTTTTCCATATATGCACCCTCATGTACCCACAGCCCAGATCATGATAGAGAATATTTCCAGCTCCTCAAAGGCTTCCCCACTTCTCCCAAGCAGTGCCTGCCCAAAGCCATCACTTAGGTCAGGGCTGCCTGTTTCTGAACTTCACATAAATGAAATTGAAACAAGTAGATCATACCTTGTTTTTTAACTGCTTTTTTGACTTACAGGTATAACTTGATTAATATATTATTTAAGCAAAGAAGTATCTGTATTTAACATTCAAGAAAATCACTTTTTATTTCTTCTGTAGAAGAGACAGGAATCTAAGTAGTTCATCTTAATACCATTGAGACAAATTTGTTATATCTTGTGAACAGGATGTTCCTTAACAAAAGACACATAAAGGAGCTTTCTGGGTGATGGAAATGTTCCATATCCTGATTGTGTGGTGATTACATGGGTGAATAATTTGTCAAAACTTATCGAACTGTACAGTTAGAATGGGTTCATTTATTATGTGTAAATTATACCTCAGTAAAGAAAAAACATTTTTTTAAGACACAGTAAGCTCATTGCTCAGTCTCTTCCGCTGCTGATACGATAGTTAAATGCCACTTTCACACTAACCATGCTTTATGACCTATGCTTTACGACCTGTACAGTGTTTCAGTGCGTTTAATGGATATTTATTGTCCACTAAGAGAAAAGTAAAACATTAACTCACTTAGCACTGTAGTGTTAGGAATTTTTCCATATATGTACCCTCATGTACCCACCACCCAGATCATGATAGAGAATATTTCCTGCACTTTAGAATTATTCTCTTTTTCAAAAGATGATATGTCAGTAGGTTCATGAGAAAGAACTTCTGTAAAACAAAGCAAGGAAAATGTATTCATTTGGAAACAATTTTTTCCCTTAAAACTAGTGTCTTCTGCCAATCATTAAACTAATTGGAAGCTGTTCACTTTCCTTAAAAGGAGAAACTCATAATTTTATTCACATTCTTTCAGAGGTTCAGAAGGGCTTCTAGAATTTCCTCCTCTCAGAAAATCTTTATTTTTTTCTTAGTAACAACTTGAACGGTTCTTCATCAACACTATTGGAATATATAAGTAAAGCAAACAACAATTTTTACCAACATTATTAAGATATTGTATAAAATTCTTCCTAGCTTTTGAATAATTTAGTAGGTCTGGACCTTGGGTGACCTTGAGGCCTCAGTCTTCATCCTGAGGTAGTTTGACCCAATGAACCCTCTGTATTATTAACATTTGGCATGCCTAGGCTATTTTACCAAGAAAGTTTACCTCCACTTGTCCAGTTAGGACGAGTATTATCTCAGTTCGAGGATGATAATATTATAGGAATTTCACCTTCAGTGCTAAGCTCACCATACGGGCAAGCTTAATACTTAGGGACACTGAAGTCCTGTTATACTTATGTGACATTTAGAATAAGTCATTTTTAAATTCTCAGGCTTACTTGACACATAAAAGTATAAAATTAAATAAAGTCTGTTCTTCCCGCTGTGGCCAGTTCTTCTCAGTCTCCTCTGGTTAATTTTCTTTGATCTCAGAATTGACCAACTGTAAGAATAGGGCAGTCGCTGATTAGTGTTGGAGGGATTATTCATGATTATGTAAAGAAACCTCAGGACAGTAATTTGCTAGACCTGTTTTTACAGGAGAGAACATCAGGATAGTCAAATGGTGTGAATGTCACTATACTCAGGAAAAGCTCTTCTCTGTCTTGTAGGAAAATTATAGTCTCTTCTTTTTGCAAAGGAGAGATATTAGTTGCTCTGTTTTAAAGGTTGTCCTCCTAGACTGTTTCTCAGTGGGCAAAGCCTGGATCTGGGGGGAGTCAGCTGTGGGGTTGACAAAGTTGGAGTTGTCAGCCATCAGGGCCACAACTCAAGAATGCCAATCAGGAGACAAACTCTTGTAGCCTCACAATGGTGGGATGGTTTTCCTGCCCTCAAAGGCGTGAATCAGTTCTGGTGGATGTAAGACTTATTTCATCTGAGCCTTGCCTTTTGCTTTTTGCCTTTCTTTTCCTTTTCTCTTTTACTGAGGTATAAAGTACATAGAGCAAAATGTACAAATCATAAATATACAACTTGATGAATTTTTAAAATACATATACACACTCATGTAACCACCACTTAGATCAACACTTCCATCACCTTAGAGCTGGGGTTGGCAAACTCTAGCCCACTAGCCAAATATGGCCTGCCATCTGCGTTTGTAATTAGTTTAATTGGAATACAGCCACACTCATTCGTTTACATATTATTGTCTACGGCTGCTTTCGTGCTACAACAGCAGAATTGAGTAGTTGTGGAAAACTCCATATGACCCCCAAAGCCTAAAATATTTACTGTCTGGTCCTTTAAATGAAAAGTTTGCTGACCTACCTTAGAAGGCTCCTTTCTGCCCCATCTCAGTGGTTCATTCCCTTCCCCCATTCTGACTCTGTCTCCATATTATTCGTTTTACCCATTCTGGAACTTTCTAGAAATGGAATTATACAGTATATTCTCTCCTATGTTTGACTTCTTTCATTTGGCATAATGTCTGTGAGATTTATCCAGTTTGTTGCATGGATGTCAGCAGTTCATTCCTTTTTATTATTGAATAGTATTTCATTGTATGGATGCATCACAATTTATCTAGTTCTCCTGGGCAGTTTCTAGTTTTGACTCACTATGATCAAAGCTGCTATGAACATTCTTACATTAATACAAGTCTTAGTTGAACAATATGCATGTATTTCTCTAGTATTTCTCTAGTATATATCCAGGAATGGAACTATGTTCAGCTTTAGTAGATATGGCCAAATGGTTTTCCAAAATGGTTGAACCAAATTACAGTCCCCTCAGTCATGTGTGAGGGCTCTCGTTGCTTCTGGATGTGGATTTTCAATTCCAGGCTGTAGATTATTGGCAAAGTATATTCAGACCTATTTATAAGGTTTCTCACTACTGTGAGTGAAAAACTTAAACCATTCTTAATCAATGTTGGGTACAAATTTAGTTCCATATTTCCTAATATGGTGGATGTTTGTTCTCATCTGTTAAAAATTATTTTATAGGGAATTCCCTGGGGTCCAGTGGTTAGGACTCAGCGCTTTGACTGCAGTGACCCAGGTTCAATCCCTAGTCAGAGAACTAAGGTCCGGCAAGCTGCGCAATGCGGCCGAAAAAAAAATATTTTTTAATGACAATACTTAATAAACTGCTGGGTGAATAACAAGGTTTAGCCTTTCAGTAATTATTTGTACCATACTTTAAGTAACCATTAGTTTTATTAATGTTACACAGTTATTTTACTTTGCTTTGAGTTTTTTTTGTAATATTTTCATTACAGATATAGAAGCCCCTTTTCCAGAATATACTTGGGGCCAGTTATTTAAGTTTTAAGGATTTTGTTTTTTAATAACTTTCAGTTCTTACTGGGTAGCAACTTTTTTTTCCTGGTAAGTCTCTTCTGTGCATCCACATTCTGAATTGAATGGCCACATTTTTTTCTTCTACCCCAGTGATCTAAAGCATGGGTTTTTGTCCAAGATTTACAGGGAATTTGCAAGTTCTAAAACAAGCCTGGTCCCTCACAGCTCTGTTCTCTTTCTCCATCCTCCTCCCCACCCCCCCCCCATCTCTATCTTCACAGGCCGCAGATCTTTTTCCAAGAACAACAGAAAATGATCGAGTACCAGGTAAGTGTGACATTAACGAGCCTACTTTCGGGACTTCCTTGGCGGTCCAGTGGTTAAGACTCCGTGCTTCCAATGCAGGGGGTGCGGGTTCGATCCCTGGTCGGGGAACTAAGATGCTGCACGGCGCGGCCACATGCTGCACGGCGCGGCCAAAAAACAAACAAAATGAGCCTACTTTCCCTTCTTGGGGAAACTGTTCTAGAAAAAAAATATATGCATTTCAACCACATATGCTTTGTCATAGGCTGGGTTCTCAGGAAAACAAACTTGGGGATGGAAATTTGCACACAGAAGGTTTACTAGGGAGGCTCTTGGAACACCTGGAAGTCAGTGAAGGAAGCAAGGTGGACAGAGGGAGTTGTTGAACAGAGGCATCAGCTGATCTTATAAGATGCTCTGGAGCTGGGATGGTCCTCAGTGTTGTCCTGAATGGAGGCAAGGAGGCCTTTGTATTCTGAAATCAACCAGTCATTGGTTGTAGGCTGCCCCAGGGAGGGGACATAACCTTGGGTGGGGTCGCTCCCTTTGGCCAAGGGAAATTCTCTAAAGGTTTCACGCCGGCAACAGCCAGCCATCTCCTAGCAGCTGGGAGAAGTACCTCGGTACTGCAGGGGGATTTGGGTGGAATACCACAGCCTCTCTATACACACAGACACAATGGCCAGATACTTATTATACATACTACTCTACCCTTTTTTCCCAATTAAAATATCCTAGAGATTGTACCATATTAGTACTAAGAACCATGCTTTTTTTTTTTTTTAAATAACATACATAATGCTCAATCATATGCATGGAATACTTAACCCATCCCCCATATTATGGACATTTCGGTAATTTCCAAATTTGATATTTTAAGCAATGATGCAAGGAACATTCTTTGTTGGAATACAGGTGTACAAGGAGAGAGTCCAGTGAGAGTCAACTGTGGACTTCCTGGTAGCCCAGCAAAAAGGCAAACACAGCCCATGACTTGCATTGGCCATAAGGAAGAAGCGTATTGTTATTTCCAAGAGAAAACTAGCTTTTCAGGGCACTTTTTAAAGAAGTGTCTTAGACATTGATGTTCCTGTGGGTTTGAACCTTCTCTGGGGCCTCTGGGGATGGTTTCATCCACTCTTAGGTTGATGCTGGTGCGTCTGCAAGTGACTCCCACATCCATACCTAAGTTGAGGCCTCCTCTGAGAGCTTCAGACTCCTTTGCCCAACATCTGCACCTGGCTGCCCCAGAGCACTTCAGATTTAATGTGTACAAAGTTGAACTCTTGATTTCTGTCTCCTCTTCCCTGTTTCTCATCTCAGGAGATGGTACCATCCCACCAGGCAAGCCAAGACCCTGAGATTTACCCTTGACTTCTCCCCACCTTCCACCTCTCACACTCAGTCACCAAGTATTGCTGATTTTACAGCCTCAGTGTTTCTTCCATCTCTCTCCTCTTCATCCCTGTGTTCGGTGGAAATGACATGGCCTTTTAGGTGCAGGATTACGTCTTTTCTGCTTTGCTCTGTTCTATTCCCTCCCATTCTGTTTCATCCTGTCCTATCCCACTCCACCCCATCCCATTCCAGTTAGCTCTTTTTGGGAAATACTGCCCAGAACCTGTCACTGAGCCAGGTCCTGTGCTCTGTGATGAAGCCTGACTGCTGCTCACCCACTACGACAGTATGTTGTTCTGGCATCAGAGAGGGAGTCTAGTTGGTACCTCCTTTGTGTGGGTCTTAGGGTCTCACTTGCCAGCTTCCATGGCCTCCACCCTGGTTTTGGTCCTGCCTTCAGATCCATCTGCCTGGGCCACTACTCAAGTGCTACTGTTGCAGGAAAAAGAGTGGGGTGCGAGAGGGTGGTCACATCCCAGGTCTCAGGTGAGTCCCTGGGACGGCCGCCAAGTGTGGGTTCTTGGCTTCGTGCAGGAAAGAATTCAAGAGCAAGCCACAGTAAAGTGAAAGAAGGTTTATTCAGGGAGATACACACTCCACAGACAGAGTGCGGGCCATCTCAGAAGGCGAGAAGGGCCAGGGTGTGTACGGGGGTTGTCAGTTTTTATAGGGGTGGGTAATCTCATAGGCTAGTAAGTGGGAGGATTATTCCAACTATTTTAGGGAAGGGGCAGAGATTACCAGGAATTGGGCCACCACCCACTTTTTGGCCTTTTATGGTCCACCTTGTAACTGTTATGGCACCTATGGGTGTGTCATTTAGCTTGCTGATGTATTACAATAAGCGTATACTGAGGTATACTGAGGCTCAAGGTCTAGTGGAAGTCAGTCGTCCACCATCTTGGACCTAGTTGGTTCTAACCAGTTTATGTCGTGTCCTCAATGGCTGTCATTCTTTTAAAGGTTGTGCCCTGCCCCCTTCCTGTCTCACCACCGTAGGACCCAGCATTCTTCAAGGAGACCTACAGCCTCCTGAGAGTGGAGAGTGGCTGCTCTCAGCCCTTTCACCTCTGTGGGGCCCTATCAATGCTTCTTCCCTCCGGCCACTCCCAGAGGTAGTGGGCCAGTGCCACTGGCACTGTGCGGTGCACTAGGGCTCTCCACCCCACTGACACCCAGGCACAGGTCCTGGGTGCACCCCCCCACCTTTTTTTCTGTCCTTTAGAATTGTTTTCCCTTTCTTAACAGATTTTTAAGTATTGATTTACAATCTTTTTCTACTTAAAATAGGTACTTTTATATTGTGCTGTCATATGCCAGGCACAGTTTATAAAGGCTTTACACATGTTAACTCATTTAAACCTCATAATGTAATAACTAAGAGACGCACACTATTATTATCTCCATTTAACAGATGAGAAAACTGAGGCACAGAGAGGTTAAAGAGCTTTCCCAGGGTCACTCACTTAGTGGCTGAGCCTGTATTTGAACTCGAGCAGTCCTGCCCCAAAGTTCATGCTTTTAACTGATCTGCTCCATTGCCTCTCGCGTCTGTCAGTGACTGTAGAGCAGTGGACAGCAGTCCACAAAACCACCCTCACTTCTGACAGCAACTGTAAATTTGGAGGTTCCCAAGACCACCCTCGGGTTTGATAATTCGCTAGGAAGACTCACAGAATGTTATATTCACAGTGAGGGTTCATTACAGCAGATGTATACAGATTAAAATCAGCCGAGAAAAGAGACACTTGGGGCAGAGTCCAGGAGAGTTCCACACACAGGACTTCCATGTGTCCTCTCCCAGTGAGTGTGGACAGTGTGAAATTCTCTCAGCAACCATGTGTGACACTACAGAGTATTACCAACCAGGGAAGCTCACCTAAGCCTTGGTGTCCAGAGTTTTCTTTGGGGGTTGGTCAAGTAGACATGACTGACTGCTGACTTCAGTTTCCAGCCCCTCTGGAGGTTGAGCTGATTGATGTCTATGAGCCAAAGCTTCCCCCAGAAATCATGTTGTTAGACTATCTGGTGTGGCCCAAGGCCCCCAGGTAAACAGAGACACTCTTACCTAGGAGGATGTTACAGGGGCTTAGAGATTAACTTCTAGGAACTGAGGGCAAAGGTCAGACCTCTTCTTGGGCAAGGTTAAATTCTCTACTATACAGTCACTTGAAGATAATATCTTAGGTACTAAAGAAAAAACTGTTTCCTCTACTCACAGGAGTAGAAGAAGTTTTTTCCCCACACCAAACAATTCTCCAATTCTATGCAGACCCTACAAGTTAGGGGGTCAGTCTTACAAGACTGCCCCCCACTTCAGATGCCTATTGGATATCCCAGGTGGTTACCTGAACTTCTGAGTAGCCAGCTATAAGTTGGGGGTTCCCATGAACCCCCTCCTCAGTTTTGATAATTTGCTATAACTCACAGAACTCAGGGAAACATTTTACTTACGATTACAGGTTTATTATAAAGGATATTATAGAGGATACAAATGAACAACCAGATAAAGAGGTATGTAGGGCAAGGTACAGAGGGGTCCTGAACACAGGAGCTTCTGTCCCCATGGAGTTTGGGGTGCACACCCTCCTGGCTGAGTTCACGAACCTGGAAGCTCTCCCGGGTTTTTATGGAGATTCCATTATTTAGGCATAATTGATTAAATTATTGGCCTTTGGTGATTAGCTCAATCTCAAATCCCTCTCCCCTCCCCAGAGATTGAGGGGTGTATGGCTACAGGTTCCAACCATCTAATACCTGGTTGGTTCCTCTGGCAACCAGTCCCCATCCTCAAAGAGTTACATCATTAGTATTAACTCTGAGATGATTGACACAGGCTTGTTACTACTAATAAAAGACACTCCTATTATTACTTCTGTCGCTCTGGAAGTTACAAAGGTTTAAGAAGCTCTGTGCCAGGAATCAGGCAAGAAGATCAAATATATATATATTTCTTTTTTTTTTAATTTATTTATCATTTTTGGCTGAGTTGGGTCTTCAGTGCTGCGCACGGGCTTTTCTCTAGTTGCGGCAAGCGAGGGCTACTCTTCGTTGCAGTGCGCGGACTACTCTTCGTTGCGGTGCGCGGACTTCTCATTGCGGTGGCTTCTCTTGCGGAGCACGGGCTCTAGAGCGCGGGGGCTTCAGTAGATGCGGCACGTAGGCTCAGTAGTTGTGGCTCATGGGCTCTAGAGCACAGGTGCAGTAGTTGTGGCACACGGGCTTAGTTGCTCCGCGGCATGTGGAATCTTCCCGGACCAGGGCTCAAACCTTTGTCCCCTGCATTGGCAGGCGGATTCTTAACTACTGCGCCACCAGGGAAGCCCTATATTTCTTAATATATCACAATAGCACAGATGCCTTCTTAGGTTAGTACCTGTGGGTCTTTCAGCAGCTATCTGGTTCCGGGGCACTGGGCTCTTTGGAGAATTTGTCCTCTGTGCCCTAAACCAGAGGACTGACTGCCCGGACAGTGTAATCTGAGGCTTGCCAGGCTGTGGAGCCTCCTTTCCAAACTTCCTCCTCTGGGTCTCCAGCTGGACTCTTCTGCCATTGGCCTCTTGTGTTTTAGTGTCTCTTGGGCCTCTGGCCTGAGTACTCTGCTCATCCTGTCTCCTTGCTGAGAGAGAACACACTGTGTGACAACTTTAGCTACCACTTCTGTGCTGATGGTTCACACAGCTTTAGCTCCGTTCCTGTTCTTGCTCCTGACATGACTCATGTCCATCCTGCTGCCTGCCGAGTGTCTCCCCCTTTGTGTCCCCCAACACACCACGTCCTCTTTGCTTCTGCAGTTTTTCTCAGCTGCAATTGAGATTGGTGACCAGTGTCACCCAGCTGCCTTTGAGATACCACAAAGGTAAGGGTGTTACCCTTACACCTTCTTCACACCCCACGACCAGTTAAGGTACAGGTTCTGCTCTTCTTTACATTGGTCCTTCTCTATCTCACTGTTTCCGTCCTACTTGTGAGCATCATCTTCCACCTAGGTTAGTACAGAGTCTTTCCTTTCTTCTCCCTCCAGGTCACCCACCACATTTCTCTTTCCGTCCATTCACTTTCAAACTATCTGTGAGTTCTGTATCTCTTGTAGGCAGTATTACTTTTTTTCTCCAGTCTAACAATCTCTGCCTTTTTGGAGTGTTTAATCATGTATTAAATAACCTTATAATTTAATATAGTTTAATATAATTATTGGTAGGATTGGATCTATATCTTTTTAGCATTTAGTTTTCTATTTGTCCCATCTGCTTTTGCTTTGTTTCTTTTCTCTTGTGTGTGCGTTTTTGTGCGGATTAACTGAGTATTTTTTAGAATTTTATTTACTTCAATACACCTCTTTGCACTGAGTTTAGTGATTACTCTAGGGAACAATGTACATCCTTAACTTTTCACAGTCTGCTTAGAGTTACCATTGTACAGCTTGACACAGAATGCAAGAAACTCACCACATGCCTTCTAGAATGTGCTTTCTACACACCCCACTCCCTTGATAGATTTCTCATTGTCTTAAAGTCCATCATTTTATCACTCACAGGCCTCTGTACTCTCTCCTGTAACTGAGTGACTTGCCATCCTTAAAATCACTGTTTGGCCCCCGTGCCTTTGTTCATGCTGCTCCCTCTGCAAGGAAGGCAGTATTTCCATCTCTGCAGAGAAGATTCAGCTGCACATATCCCTTAGCTCTGAAGCCTAACTAGACCCTGATAATTTTAGTGGACCATTCACTTCTCTGCATGCCATAGCCCAGATGTCCTGCTGTCACAGCCCTTACCCTTTCACCCTGAGGGCCTTACATATTGCTCTCCCTGCCAGGCTGTGAGCTCCTTGAGGTCAGGTGCCACCTATGACTGTGTCCCCAGCAACCAGGACTGGGTCAGACACAGTCTTCAGTCAATATGTGTTGACCCAAATATAAATGACAGTGGCTTCCAATCCCATCATATATAGTCCAAAGCCAGGAATATAAAAGGCATCCTAGATAAATGATCATAATAAGCTCTGACCTATGAACATTATAAAAAATCAGAACCATCCACCTCTGCCTACACTTTCCCCACATGACTCAATGTCATTTCATCTTCAGCAGAGACCTGTGTCATTCAAGGATGTGGCAGTGGGCTTCACTCAAGAGGAGTGGCACAGGCTGAATCCTGCTCAGAGGGCCCTATACCGGGATGTGATGCTGGAGACCTACAGCAACCTCGTCTCAGTGGGTAAGAACAGCTCTGCCACACAATCTAGATTATGCTTGAATGACCACCTTTCCTTTTTCAGTTGCTAAAAGTAACGGAAGTACCTAGAGCCTCTGAAGTACCAAATACTTTCTATTTGCCAGACACTGTTTTAGCCACTTTTAAAATATTAACTCATGTAATCCTCATAAGAGCCTTATGAGGTAGGTACTGTTAGTACCACTATTTTACACATTTGGGAACTGAGGCAGAGAAGGTGAAGTAACTTGCCCAGTGTCACCCATGCAGTACGTAGCAGAGCCAGAGCGGGATTTGAACCCCAGCAGTCTGGCTGCACAGTGTGTATTCCTAAACTTTATACTGTGTGCTTCAGTGAGCTTGGCTTGAGTTTCAGTGGTCCTGGATTACTAGTTCCTTTTGAGTTCTGGACAAAGTGTGTGTACAGTCTCCTCCCAAATACAGTGTCTGTTGTGTAGCCTTTAATGCTGCCTGAGAAGACCAAGGAGCTCAGTCCAAGGCCTGGATCATTTCCCTGGAACAGGTTATGAAGACACCAAACCATATGTGATCCTCAGGCTGGAGCAGGAAGAAGCACCATGGATTTGTGAGGCGTCATGCTCAGGCTGCCACTTTCGGGGTAAGTATGATAAATCCAGCAAAAGACGTACTAAGGGAGGCTGGCACCTTTGGGATTTTGTTCAGGGTCCAGCTTTTAAAAGCCTTAGAGCTTTGAAAGCCGCTGGAGACATTTCTCTGAGAGCTTCAGCCTTCTTGGTGACCCTTCAGCCTCCATGCATCCCACCTCCCTGTGTGCTTGCTCCATCTCCTTTTCTCCAGAATCCTTGGTCTCTCTCTTGAGGTTATCAGTACACTTTCTCTTTCACATTCAGGCATTCTTACAAATAAGCTTCTGTGATTCTCTTGTTCTTGCTGATTCCTTCCTATTCTCTATTCTAACAGCTTTTGGGTAAAATGCCCCAGACCTGCCTGCCATACTCAGAGTCTCACTTCCTATCCTTTCCTTAATCCCTTATGTTATCCCTGAGTCCCTTAATTTCCTAAGTCACAGAGGAGGAAGCAGTGAATTCCAGGAAGTGAACAGGGACAGTTGGGTAGTGAAGGAGACGCCTGAGTTTGGCCTGTCTTAACCACTTCTATTTAATTTTCAGAATAACTGCCCCTCTCCCATCAGCTCTATAAAATATCTCAACAATAATCCCTGGTATCCTGAGTGTTGGTAACCTACTCTTTAGAATGCCTCTGGACTTCTGCTTCTCTAGTAGAGTCATGAGTTTAGCAAGAAGTGTCAGTGCCATCTGTTTCTGGATCTCTTTATGCCATTTGTACTTGGTGTTATAATCACATAATTGAATTAAATATTATATAAACCCCAAAAACATTCATGCTTCTCCCCAAAATAATGTCTTTGAGATTACAACCATCCAGCTTTCACTGGTTGTAGTAGTAGCAGCAATAGCATTAGCATTTCTGGCCAACATTCAGTGTGTGCTCAGTTTGTGCCAGGTCTGTTCTCAGTCCTTTACATATATCAACTCATTCAACCCTTACAATACCTGTGAGGTGTTTATTACCAGCCTTAATTCCCCCATTTACAAATGAGCAAACAATCACAGGAAGGTTAAGAAACTTGTCTAAGAACATATAACAAAGTAAGGGACCAAATGGGGATTTGAACCCAGGTGGTCAGGCTCTAGAACCAGCATTCTTTTTTTGTAATTTTTTGGCCATGCCGCACGGTATGTGGGATCTTAGTTCCCCGACCAGGGATCGAACCCGCTCCCCCTGCAGTGGAAGTGCAGAGTCTTAACCACTGGACTGCCAGGGAAGTCCCTAGAACCAGTATTCTTAACCATCACACTCTGGTGCCCTCTGAGGTGTATTTTGCTTCATGAAACTGCTCATCAACCTTCCTGAAACCATTGTAACCTGGCTATCAACTGCTTTTCTTTTCCCTCTTTCAAGAATTTTATATAATAACTGCCAAAAAAAAGTATCTAGTCAGCCCTCCTTTCTAAGTTCTCTGTATCCTCTATTTCCCTGCCTGCAGCCCAGCCTTTTCCTTCCAAGGGACTACTGCATTTTCTGTTTTCCAAACTTGATTCTCTTCTCAATGGTGTAACTCCCTAAAGAAGTCATCCGTTCTGAGACCATATGATGCTCACAACCGGCCTCTTTGCCATTTTGCCACTTTTTGTCCGCTTTGTACCACCTAGGCTCCCCTACCCCCCATTTTACCAGTCTGGATCATCTCCACAGTTATGTCCACTTATCCCTGTTTTTTGTCGAGCAAGAACTGAAGTCATCCTCTTTTGTACTTGCTACCTCCCCTCCACCCAACACGCACACAAGTGCACGCATATATATACCTCACCTTACTTCTCATTCCAGAGTTTTGCTACCATGAGCTCATTTTGAATCTTCTGTCTCTGTCACCCTAATTGTTCTATGCATATGTGCTAGTTTTGTTGGTTTTCCTTTGAGAAATGACTTTAAATCTTCCTGTCTACTTTTCATTTTCCACTGACATCTCCTAAAATTGGACCCAAATTACCTCACGCCTGAATGTCTTTAAGTTAGGGGTTCTTAATCATTTTTGTGCCATGGAACTCTTAACCATTCTGGTGAAGGCTAATAGACCCCTTTTTTACATATTAAAAAAAAATAAAACCCATAAGATTACATGAGAAACAAATTACTAAAATACAGTAATTACTAAAATAAAGTTAGAAAATGCAATATCAAAATATTAATGATGTTAATGATATTAGTGATAGTAGTAGATATACTTCCTTATTTATACATTAAATTATGATCTCTCCCATCAGGTCAAATAATTGTCATGATCTCAAAGTAGAGATGATTGTAAACATATTTTGAGAACTCTGTGACAACTATAGCGTGACATGAAAATACCTTATTCACAAACTAGGACAGTTACAGGAGCTAATACTACTGTGTTTTGTTGTTCACATTCATAATCAAAGGAAGTGCTCAATTGTAGTTAGAACAGATTTCTATATACCAAGTTAAGAGCTCCTGCTTTAAATTCTAGTTAGCTTCGTTGATTCCTTCTTTTATCTAGTTCATCTTAGAGCCCTTGCCATTTATAGTATTACTAACTAGCTCAACATAAGCTCTCTGACTGCTATAACAGTGCTTATCAAACTCTTAATATGATAACAAAGCATCTGGGCAACTTGTTAAAATACAGATTCTGATTCTGTAGGTTTGGGGGTGGGGCCCAAGATTCTGCATATCTGCCTACATATCAGTTCCCAGATGAGACTGATGCTGACCATTGAGAACCATGCATTGGGTAACAAGGTGCTTTATGACATTTAAACCCCTTTCCTCTGTAACAGGGATTGGCAAACTTTGGCCTGTAGGTCCGCCACCTAATTTTGTGCATAAAGTTTTATTGGAACACAGCTGCACCCTCCTTACATTTACCTACTGGCTGTGTTCTCACCATACAATGGGAGAGTTAAGTAATTGTGACTGAGACCATGTGGCCCACAAAGCCTAAACTAGTCGCTGGTCCTTTAAGAACATGTTTGCCAACCACTGCTCTATAATATCTTCTCATCTTCAAAATTATTTCTCTCTATCATTTATGACATGTTCCATTACATTTGTGCCAGTTTCTGAATCTTCTGTACTCGTATAATACTTTTCCCTGTATTGGTGCCTTTAGTTATGATTCATGCTCTCTATTCATACACTGTGCACCCTTTAAATTTTTAGGGCATTTCTCAAATAGTTTTATTCCAGGTCATAATAACAGATTCATAAGGAAAGATTTGCTGTACCTTCTCCAGAAAACATTTGGCAAGGTAACGTCCAGAAGAAGAGACAGCAAGACATGCTTTTGAGGCAAGGTACATTCATCAGCAAGAAAACGTTGCCCAAGGAAAGAAGCCATGAATGTAATAAGTTTGGGAAAATATCACATCTGAGCACTGATCTTTTTCCTTCAATTCAAAACCCTATTAACTGGGACTCTTGTGGAAAGAGTGTGAACCATAATTTAGACTTGAATGGTTTTAAGAGAAACTATTCAAAAAAGCAAGATGAGTGCTATGGATGTGGGAAATTATTACAACATACAAAGCATGATAGAAGACCTAATGGAGAAAAATTCTGGGAATGCAGTCACTGTGAGAAAGCTTTCAGCCATAACCCAGCACTTACGTATAAACCAGCAGTAACCAATTCTCTTGTGTACAAACGGAAGAGGGTTCCACCTACAGAGAAACCCCATGTCTGTACTGAGTGTGGGAAAGCCTTCTGCTACAAGTCTGAATTCATTAGGCATCAAAGAAGTCACACTGGGGAGAAGCCATATGGATGCACTGACTGTGGAAAAGCCTTTTCACATAAGTCAACCCTCATTAAGCACCAGAGAATACACACTGGGATAAGACCCTTTGAGTGTTTTTTTTGTGGGAAAGCCTTCACCCAGAAGTCACACCGCAGAGAACATCAGAGGACACATACAGGAGAGAGACCCTTTGTGTGCAATGAATGTGGGAAGTCATTTGGTGAGAAGTCATACCTCAATGTACATCGAAAAATACACACAGGAGAAAGACCCTATCGTTGCAGAGAATGTGGAAAATCCTTCAGTCAAAAGTCATGCCTCAATAAACATTGGAGAACTCATACCGGAGAAAAACCCTATGGATGCGACGAATGTGGCAAAGCTTTCTACCAGAAGCCAAACCTCAGCAGACATCAGAAAGTTCATGCTAGGAAGAACGCTTACAGGAATGAAAACCTAAAAATTGTAGGAAAGCCTTGAACAAGATATCCTGTTTCATTATATGTGGAGGAATTCATCCTTAGGAGAAATCTCATTGATCTAATGACCAAGTGTTTTATCATAAGGCAAGTCATGCTCCAATTGTGACAGAAAATTTTATACTAAAGATTATAGAAAATATTTTATAAAACATAAACCTGTTCATTCTGGCTTATGAAAGTTTAAATGATAACAGAATACAAAATATATGTGAAGAAAATTAGAGGTATATTATGGTATGTCCCACAGTGAGCCACATAATAAGCACTACTTATATTTTAGAATTATAAATGTGAATTTAATAAATTATGAATATCAAGCACATATGTAGAATGCCATTCACCAAACTTTTTCACTCTAAATATCACCATTGTCTTTTGGTGTCTAACAATACAAACAACAACAACAATAATAATAATAATAATATGGCCAGCTATTTTTTTTAAAAGCTTTAACATATTAAACCAGCACATTTCCTCCACCTTTTCTAGCACAACTGGCTTTTTAATCAGGAAGAAAGTAAAGTTGAACCAACAGCACAAACCATACGAAAAAAAAAACTGCAGGCAGACTTAAGATTTAAAATTTTAAAATAACAGTAAAATTCTTGAAAGAAAATGAAAGGAGACTACATGTACAATCTAGGAATTGGGGGAGATTAACTTTACCAACCCAGGACACTCAAAAGCTGTTAAAAAATAAATATTTGACTACATAAAAAGTGCAATCGGACTTCCCTAGTGGTGCAGTGGTTGGGAGTCCGCCTGCCAGTGCAGGGGACACGGGTTCAAGCCCTGGTCTGGGAAGATCCCACATGCCACAGAGCAGCTGGGCCCGTGTGCCACGACTGCTGAGCCTGCGCTCTAGAGCCCGCGAGCCACAACTATTGAGCCCACGTGCCTAGAGCTTGTGCTCCACAACAAGGAGAAGCCACCGCAATGAGAAGCCCGCGCACCGCAACGGAGAGTAGCCCCCACTCGCCACAACTAGAGAAAGCCCCCGCACAGCAATGAAGATCCGATGCAGCCAATAAATAAATAAATAAATATATTTTTTTTTAAAAGTGCAATCTTTTGCACGGCAAAAGATGCCATCAACAGTCAATAAACAATGATTTGGGGGAAAATATTTGCAGAGCCAATCAGAGGAAGAGTAGTCTTCGTATTGACAGGAAAAAAATAACCCAATAGCAAAACATGGCAAAGAATGGACAGTTGAGAGAAGAGCAAATCCAAGTGGCTGATGGGCTTATCAAAAAAATGGTTAGCCTCAGTAGTTGTTGGAGAATGCAGATTAAAGTTATAATGAGATAACAGTATGCAATCAAGCTGACGAAAAAGAGCAGGAATGCTTTTTGCTGTCAGGACAAAGGGTGTTCTTAAGACACTGCTGGTAGAAACATAAATTGTTACAGCTCTTTTGAAAAGCAATCTGACATCTATTATAACTTAAAATACTTATGCCACTTTGGGGAATCTTCTCTTAGAAGTAAAACCCCAATACATAAGGGACATGTACATTTATTGTGAATTGTTCCTAGTGGCAAAAAACACTAGAATCAAAATAAATGCCCATCAGCAGGGAAATTGGAAGAGGGAAGGAACTATAGTATATCCATTCCATAGGATGTTTATATAGCTATTAAGGTGGACAAGTTAAAACTATGCTAGTGGACTTGAATGGAATTCCACAATGTTTTCTTGAGAGAGAAAAGCAAGGTAGACGTGTGTAAAATGACTGTTTTTGTAAATCAGTTACAAAATGCTTCTAGGTGCTTATGAGTGATAAACATGTATCATATATATTTGTGTAAGATTTTATATGCATGGAGAAAAGTATAGAAGAGTATACATTGGGTTCGGGGAAGGTGGGTGATGCAGGTGGATAATGGGGTAGTCAGAGAAGGAAAATGAAAGCCCCAAAGAAAATTTATGTAAATAACTGAACCAAGTATGATATGTCAAATATGTGATTAAGAAATTTGAGGGGGAAGCTAGAACTCTACTAATTTGTGGAGATATTTGTGGTATATTGTTAAGTGAAAAGAGAAAATTTCAGAATAATGTATATGAATCTTTTTTAAATTAAAACACGTATATGTGTATTTATGCATGTATGTGTTTATATGAACAAAGAGAAAAGTGTGGAGGGATAGATATAAAACAAGGTATTAACATTGGTTACCCTGGTGGGGAATGGAAATGTAAGTAGTTGCTTAATTTATATATCTTTGTATTGTTTTACTTGTTACAAACATATATTACTTTTGTAATTTGAAAAACAAAATAAATGGGGGAAGAGTGTTTTGAAATACATGAGGCCTTGCAAATGTTTTTATTTTCTGACAAGATGGCACTCTGGCCTGGTCTATTGCCTCTCCCCTAGCTCAGTCCTTGGGATATCACCAGAGTAAAAGAAAATGTGTAGATCTAAAGAGCAAAAGGCAATACTTTGAGAACCCCTCAAGTAGAGATTTTTTTGATTTTATTTTGAAATAATTTTTGACTTATAAAAAAGTTGCAAAACAGTTCCCAAATATTCTTCACACAGCTTCCCCTAATGTTAACATCTAATATAACCATAATACAATTATCAAAACCAGGAAATTAACATTGATATAATACTAGTAATTAAACTATAGCCCTTCCTACTGATGTCTTCGTCTAGCCCAAGATCCAGTCCAGATCCCACATTGCATTTACCTGTTATTTCTCTTTAGTCTCCTCCAGACTATGATAGTTCCCCAGTCTTTTCTTGTCTTTCATGACTTAGACACTTTTGAACAATACTGGCCAGTATTTTGTAGAATATCTCTCAATTTGGGTTTGATTAACTGGGTTATGCATTAATATTACAGAAATGATGCATCTTCAGTGCATCATATCAGAGGGTACATGATGGTGATAAATCTTATTGGTGATGTCAACCTTGATCATTTGGTCAAGGTGCTCAATGTCAGATTTCCCCACTCTAAATCTGCCATTTCTGCCTTTGTAGTTAATAAATATCTTGGGCAAGATACTTTGCAGAGAATTTTTTTTAAAAAACATATTGGCCCCAGAGATTCTGTTTGATTAGCTCTGGCAGAGGGTTCAAGCATCCTCAGTAATTCTGATGGTCAGACAAGGGTGGAGCTGTGGTATGGATCACACACCTAATCATTAGCCCTGAAACAAAGCATCCTCCTCACAGAACAGATAGTAATGAGAAAAAATTATGACATTTGTTAACACTGGTCTCTAGCTTTGGTAACCTAAGTGTGTTAGTTACCTAGTGCTACCTAACAAATTATCACAAATTTAGTAGCTTAAGCCAACCCACATTTGTTATCTCACAGTTTCTGTCAGTCCAGACACAGCTTAGCTGGGTCCTCTGGTTCAAGTCTCACAAGGCTATAGTCATGGTGTTGTCAAGGACAGTGGTTTCATCTGATCCTCAACAAGAGAAGGAGCTGCTTCCAAGATCACATGGTTGTTGGCAGAATTCAATTCCTTGTGAATTGGACTGAGGGCCTCCATTTCATGCTGGCTGTGGGCCAGAGGCTACCCTCAGTACCTTGTCACATGGGCATCTCCAAAGTCCAGCTCACAACACAGCAGTTTGCTTCAAATAAGGAGTCTGCTACCAATACAGAAGTTACACTCTTATGTAATATTATCATGCAAGTGACATCCTGTCACGTTTGCTGTAGTCTGTTGGTTAGATGCAAGTCACAGTTCCCAGCCACATTCAAGGGGGAGAAATTACACAAGGGGGATTCCTCTTTCCAGACTTCCAGGAGGTAGAAGTCATTGCAGGCCATCTTAGAACCTGACCACCTCACCAGGGAAATAGATTTGAAAAGTAGGAAGGAGTCAGGAAGGCTATTGTGCTGGAGCAGAGATCTGAGTGAGCCACAGATTCTGGATGTGCTTCTTGGGAGTTCTTGAACTCTAAATAGAAGTAATATATCCATTTACCCACAAGTGCATTCTGAGTGCTTACCATGAACCAGGCACTGTTCTTGGCATTGGGGATACATCAGCAAACAGAAAGGGAAACTGATAATTGTCAATGAGCAAAAAGTAAATAGGGAAAAGGTATATAAAATAGTAGGAGTGTCGGGACTTCCCTGGTGGTCCAGTGGTTAAGACTCCGCACTTCCACTGCAGGGGGCGCAGGTTTGATCCCTGGTCAGGGAACTAAGATCCCACAGGCCATGCGGCGCAGCCAGAAAACCCAAAAACTAAATAACTAAATAAATTAATTAAATAGTAGGAGTGTTACAGAGCCCAAGCTCACTCTGCTCACTGTAGGACAGGCCAGTAAATCGGGAGACGAATTGTTCTGGCAAGGAATAACGACTTTAATTGGAAAGCTAGCAGACCAAGAAGATGGCAGACTAGAGTCTCAAAAAACCATCCTCCCTCAGTCCGAATTCGGTCTCCTTTTATACAGAGGAGGGGGAGGGGAGAGGCCCACTGTGGTGCTGACCAATGGCTGAGCAGGACTGCTATAGGTCGTGCCTGCGCCTCCCCTATTACAGGAGGGGAGTGAAATTTTAGATACAGTAGCCAAGAAAGGCCTCCAAAGTGACCTCTGCATAAAGACCTGAAAGAAATGAGGGACCTAATAATGCACCCGTCCAAAACAAAAAACTATGCCGGGCAGAGGGAACAGCAAATGCAAAGACCCTAAAATAGGGAGTGTGCCTGGAATGTTGGAGACCAGCAAGGAAGATGTACTATCTATTGCCAAAAAACAAACTACCCCAAAAATTTACTGACTTAAACCAACAATAAACACTGTCTCACATAGTGACTATGGGTCAGGTTGGAAGCGCCATTGGAGCTGCACTCCCCCTTACTGCGGCTTCTTTCCCCTTGCCCTGCCCTTTCCCAAATCTTTGTCCACCCAGGGCCTCTTTCCCAACTCCATCAAGCCAGAGCCTAAGTGCCTTTTGCACTTATTGGAAGGTACCCCCTTGCCATGGCCTCTTTGGTTTCCCTACCCAGAAGCAGAATGTAAGATGCCTGGCACCTCCTCCAAAATGGTGGCGCCCAGGATGCCCTACCTTAACGCTAATAAAAACTGGTTGCAGGGCGCTGCTATCTTTCTTATGACCGACAACAGGTGATTAAGAGGAGACGCTGGCTGTTGTATTGCTGCAGAAGTGGCAGCGCCAGAGCTGGAGTCCCTGAAGAAAGGATGGGAGCAGGTCGGTATCAGTCGCCTATCCTACCTACAAGCAAAAACTGGGCCAGAAAAAGATTGGAGAATTGCCAGAAATATCCTTGATAATGGTTGCCCCCAGGGGGCCAATGGGCGCAGCTACCTGCTTTACCACCACAGACCCACCTGCAAAGACTGTACACAAATGTCTATAGCAGCTTTGTTTGTTATAGCTCAAAACAGGAAATAATCCAGTGTCCATCAATAGATGAATGAATAAACAAAGTATGGTATACAATGGAATGCTACTCAGAAATAAAAAGGAATAACTATTCATACATACAACAATATGGATGTCTCAAACTAATGATGCTGAGTGCAAGAAGCCAGATTTTTTTTTTTTTTTTTCCTCCGCAGGGCGCAACTTGCAGGATCTTAGTTCCCTGACCAGGTATCGAACCTGTGCCCCCGGCAGTGGAAGCGCTGAGTCTTAACCACTGGACGGCCAGGGAAGTCCCAAAAAGCGTACATTCTGTATGATTCCGTTTATATGAAACTCTATATAGAAAGCAGATCAGTGGTTGTTTGGGGGATGGAGTTTTGCCCGGTGTGGGAGGGAGAGTTACAAAGTAGCACAAATAACCTTTTGGGGTGATGGGTATGATCAAATATTGGTTGTGATGGTTTTACGTGTGTATGTATATGTTGAAACTTATTACACTGTACACTTTAAATATGTGCAGTTTATTGTATGTCAATAACATCTCAATAAGTAACTAACAGGGCAAGAAATAAAATTTTAAAACAATTTTTTACAATGAAATAAACAATTGTTATTTTAATATTTTATTTTAATTTTTAATATCTATATATTGAATATTCAAAAGTATTCATGTATTTTACATACCTTAATTTGTGTAATAAACCTGATCTTCCAAAAAAGTCCTATCACACATGTGAAGCATTAATGTGAAAATCGTCCCCCTGAATTTATTTAAAAACCATGCCTGCTTTCAAACTCTAAGTATAATCTATTACTGGCATATCTTAATGGTCTGAGAGGCTTTTTCATCAGGAGCCATCCTGATGTGGGACTTCAGATGCACTGTTTTTTCAGATATGTCTGGTAGGTGGGAAGGAGAGAGTTGGGGCAGGACCAGTTACATAATTTGTGGACCTAGGGCAAAATGAAAACGTGGGGCTTCTTGTTCAAAAATTACCACAAATTTCAAGACAGCAACAGCAGAGCGTTAAACCAAGTGTGGGACGTTCTGAGTGTGGGGCTGTCTGCAGCTATACAGGTTGCATGCCCATGAAGCCAGCCCTGGGTAGAGGGGAGTGTCCTGGGTAATCTGTTAACACCTGAGTGAGTTGCCTTGCCATGGCAGTCACTGTGCGTGTTGATGCTTAAAATTCCCTGGGTCTCTTAGTGCAATGGAAGCGGAGGTCCTCCCTTGGAAATCAGTAAAAATGCCCTACACAAGAGTCAGTTCCTCAGAAGTTACCCCAAGATCAGCCCATTTGTAACCTTCTTCACGTTCTCTTCCCCTGTTACCCCTCTAACTTTGTATTATGAAAACTTTCAAATATACAGAAAAGTTGGAAGAATAGTCGATTGAATACTCATATACCACCATTAACATTTTACCCTATTTGCTTTTTTATCTTTCCATCTATCCATTCATCAGTCCATCTCAATTTTTCATTCATTTCCAAGTAAGCTGAAGAAATCGGAATATTTTATAAGTGTACATTTGCTGAATTTAAACAAATGCATGCACTTGTATAACCCAAACCCTTCTGCAAAGCCCTTTTAATCTCAAGAAACTTTTACCTCCCAGTTCTTTATTCACTTTCTCTCTCCTTTCTCCTCAAAACCTTGTTTCCTCTTCTTTCTAATAGACTTTGCAAATCTGTTAAACCCAGAACCAGAAGTAACTCAACAGCTAATCCCCCTTTCTCCCTAGGAAGTGTTAATCACCTCTGAAACAGCAGATTTAGTGCTTTAGAGCTTGGTGAAGAACCAGACAGTATTTTCAGCTTTGCAGGCCTGGCCCTACAGTCTGTCACAGCTACTCAACTCTGCCCTTGTAGTGTAAAACCAACCACAGGCATTACATAAACAAATGAGCATGGCTGTGTTCTAATAACCTTATTTACAGACACTGAAATTTGTGTTTCATGTAATTTTCAAATATCACAAAATATTTATTCTTTTTGATTTTATCTTAACTACTTAAAATTATGAAATCTTGGACTTCTCTGGCCATGCAGTGGTTAAGACTCTGCATTTCCACTGCAGGGGGCACGGGTTCAGTCCCTGGTCAGGGAACTAAGATCCCACATGCCGCCAGTGTGGCCAAAAAAGTAAATAAATAAAATAAAATTATGAAATCTATTTTTAGCCATACATAACGAAGGGACTTCCCTGGTGGTCCAGTGGTTAAGACTCCATGCTCCCAATGCAGGGGGCCCAGGTTCGATCCCTGGTCAGGGAACTAGATCCTGTGTGCCACAACTAAAGATCCTGCGTGCCACAACTGAAGATCCCACCTGCCACAACTAAGACCCGGCACAGCCAAATAAATAAATAATATTAAAACAAAACAAAACCAAGCAGCAGGCTGATTTAGTCTGTGGGCTGTAATTTATTAATTCCTGCTTTAGAACCTCACTGCTCCTAAGGTGTCCTCAGACTAGCCCTATGGCAGCTTATTTGAAAGAGATTCTCTGGTCCCACCCCAGACCTCCTGAATCAGAACCTGTATTTTCACTGATTCCTGGATGATTCTTGTTCACATGAAAGTTTGAGAAGCACTACCCCATAGCTTGGGTTTGGAGACCAGAATGCCAGAGGTTGAATTCATCCACTCTCACTGGATGAGTGACTGATGGTAAGTTACCATAATTGCAGGTTTAAAAATAGAATTCTACTTATTAGTAATTATGAGACAAATTAACAGTTACTGATACAGATTGTGTAAAAAATTCTGAAGGAAAAAACCCTAGCACAATATGGGAAAATGAAAGAGTTGTGAAATGAATGTTATATCTGATTGTTCACTTTATATGTGGAATAAACTCTTAGAAGATATATACTGGCAAAAATTCCTAAATATTTATGTACTTTAAAAAAAACAAACAAACCTGATCTTACTAACAACTTAAAATATTATAGTGGTACAATTTTTTTTTTAATGTGATATTGAATAGAGATAAAATATAGTGAATACTGAGGTGTGCCACCCATCTCTCTCCCTTTCAGGGCCAAAGCACTCATCCCCCTAGCTGCTGGGATTGTTGGCTGCTGACAACTCACAGCTGAGTCCCTCTTCAGCAATTGCAAAGGTACAAACACCCAACCTCCTTGCCATTATTCGGGAAATCACTGAGAGCCATCTTAGTTTTAAACCACACCTGAATATCCATTTGGTGTCAAGGAACCCAGGATCTGATACAAATCAACAGGATATAGAAAGGACATCAGCAAAAGCAATACTACTGCAGTAGTGAAGATGCTCTTGTCTGAAAGCTAAAGAAACCAACTCTGGCTACCTTCAGCAGAAAAGGCAGTTAACCAGAATACTAGGGTAAGGAGTGGGTTGAAGAAAACCCTGGACAACCAAGAATTATCTAATAATCAGCTAGGGCTGTTTTGGGAATGCTTGAACCTTCTATATTGCGGCAGCTCCCAGGCTAGGCATGTCTCCCTTCCAGATTTCAGACTGCCAGAAGAGGGAAGGTGACTGGCTGAGCTTGGGGTGAGGGCAGCTCTGGCAGGGTCGGGAGGTAGGGAAAGAGGAGGTGGTGGACAAGACGTAGTCAAGACTGCTTATAGGGTGACCAACTGTCCTGGTTTTCCCAGGACTACCCCGGTTTTAGCACTGAAACACCTGCTTCCCGGGAAACCCCTCCTCAGGACATGCAAAGTCCCAGTTTTTACAATGGGTGCAAAGGTTGTGGGTAAAGTAGAAAACTGATATGGTGGCCCCCAAAATAGGAACTGCTGAAAGCAACAGATTTTAGTGTCAAATGGATACAGCAGAGATTTTCTGCCTTCCATACTGCCCCTGACGGCTGATGTTGATAACCATGATTGGTAGTTCACAATAAGGAATCATTCATTGATGCATCACTCTGAGTAATGCAACTTAGGTGTGTTGTAATTAGGAGCCATAACTGTCTTTGCCTGTGCCTGTGGATTAACTCGTGCTTTGTATCAAGTAGTGCTAGTTTTAACTTCTGACATTGTGAATACTGTGATAATGTTTTCTAAGATTTTAGATAATGAAAAGAATGGTTACAATACCAACACCAGCATAACCCAGACCAAAAAAAGGCTAAGTGAATGTGTTCTTTTAATGACAAATGGAAGGACACATGGATTAGGGAGATAAATAACCAAAACAGAGAATACTGAACAATATGGAGAAAAGAATTTAGGATTGAGTATTCGGGAGAAAGGTATGTAAAAGTACACACGGTGACAATCTCACAAGTCTGGGACAGGACAGGTAAGTACTTTTAACTTCGTCAAGGTTTTTCAGCTCCCCCAAAGACACCAATAAAAATAGTGGTGGTGAATTGGCTTAGGTATACCAAACACACATCATCATCATTCCTTAGACTGCTCTGTGAAACCAGGTACAGTTCAGGTACAGTTAATTTTCCAAACTCAGAGCTTGCAGCTAAAACGTCCCGTGGGCAAGCTAAAGGGGAAATTTTGACAAGATATGTTGGTCCCTTACAGTCTAAAGCCTATTTTGTCAGATCTTGCCAGCCATCATTATCAGCTTTCTACAGTTTATCAAGTGGTATGTGGAGTCATGGTAACAAAAAATTTCCCCCTAGTTCTTAGGTACTCGAAAAATGCAGTTTCAAATCATCTTCTTGATTTCTATGAAGATTTTAATGAAACCACACCCACACAAACATAAAACGAAAGGGTGTTGATATCTTGTTCAATTAATAACTAGATTTTGTTCATCTATCTGCACATTTGGCAGACAATGTAGATGTAATTTTGGTAAATTCCATTCAGTCCCTAAACTTTTCACCAAAGAAAATTAAAAGATATTAGGGACTTCCCTGGCGGTCCAGTGGTTAAGACTTCGCCTTCTAATGCAGGTGGTGTGGGTTCGATCCCTGGTTGGGGAGCTAAGATCCCACATGCCTCGTGGCCAAAAAACCAAAACAGAAAATAGAAGCAATATTGTAACAAATTCAATAAAGGCTTTAAAAATGGTCCACATCAAAAATATCTTTATAAAAAAATAAAATTAAAAGATTTTATCTGCAACACTGCAAAAAAAGGGGATGTGATTTGCTTATCTGAATACTGAGGCTTTCATAATGAAAGGTTTTGGTTATTTCTCGATTTCTTCAAAACATGCAGAAGCACTTGGTAAGATTTTAAGCTTTAAAGAAATGGACGGAGATGGCCTCCTTAGACATACGCCTACCAGATTGCTATTGATGCTAGCCATAGAAAAGATGTTAAAATGTCTTACTGTAAAATTATATTTTCCAAGTGTGGAACAAGCATGTCCTTGGAGAATGAGGATGAGAATGGAGAAAATGATTATAGTAAAACAAAAGTTATATGCTGTTTCTCCAGAACTGTTTGATGATCTGGTTAAATAGAACTTTCTCAATTTCTCGACTGAAACTTTACCTGTTAACTTCAATTTCACAAGTTCAAATTACCTTTCTCATTTTCCCTGAGAGAGGTTAACTTACAGTGACATTCAAACATTGAAGTGCTTAAAAATTGTGGACATTTTAGACATGGATAGCCTCTGATGAATTTATAGATCCAAGACCCAGCAAACAGCTGCTTTACTAACATAAGCCTGTTAGATACAAAGTGGATAGACATTTTTAGAGAGCTGGAAATGAATTCATCCAAATCTAAAAACCTGCTGTTGCTAGTAGGTAAAATCATTAAGTATCCCATGCTCATATGCTTTTGTTTAGAAGATATTTGGCTTGCTGTCATCAAATTGGGGTGACACCAGGAATTAGCATAAAGTGGGCTTTATAGGAGCAGAGCTCCAAGTCAAAGTGAATTTTGTATGTAGTCAGTTTTACCACCACTGTTCATACAAGAAAAGAAGTATGTCTTGAAGGCCACAGGCAGTTCAGAGAAATATTATTGACAAAGGCAACAGAGTAAAAACATCCCACTATATCATGAGACAAATATTTCATTTTTAAAATTAAATATAGGTATTATCTTTTTCATTAGCCCTATTGCATTTATGTTCTCCTTTTAAAGTCTTAAACTTATATACTGTAGATTATACATTAACATGGCCCACAGATTTTAAATATCCAATGGAGAGTTTTTAAAAAGTTAAACTGATGTATCAGAGGAAAAAAAGAAACATAAAATACTGGGGTTTCTTCCTTGCATAAAGTATGTTTAATTTGTTCTACTATTAATTACTACTAATTATCACAATTAACTGATTCTATTGTTTTACTCAGACCATTGCATGATTTGCCCCTGCACCCCTCACCCTCTCTCTCTCCATCCCTTTATACTGTCTTTTCATTAGAGCACTCACCTGTGTTTTAAAAGTTTAACGTTGTCTATTGCTCAACTAGAACATAAGCTATTGAGACCCATCTGTCCTGTTCACTGCTGTGTGCCCCGCTTCTAGAAGTGTCCAGCACGCAGCATGAACTCAGGCAGTATTTCCTGAATGAATTAAGTGACGTGATTTGCACAAGGCCACGTTCTGAGCCACAGGAGAAGCCAAGAGTTAACAAGCTCAAGCTCTAGTCCTTTTTCTTGGTATAAATAGGTGTCATGAATCATGCACTCATTTTGTACTCAGAGGAGGTAAGATTTAGTTGTAAAGGGTAGAGTAAAATGAGATATAGTTGGGATTCAAAAAGAGCTGCTTACAAGCTCTGGGATCCCAGGGCAGGCCTCAGTTTTATGGCATGTAAAATGGGGACAATAGACGCCTCCAGAATTGGAGCCCCAGGATGTAACATGGAAGCATCAACCCCTGTCTTATTTATTTATTTATTTATTTTTATTTTTATTTTTTGGCTGCGTTGGGTCTTCGTTGCTGCACGTGGGCTTTCTCTAGTTGCCGCGAGTGGGGACTACTCTTCATTGCGGTGCATGGGCTTCTCATTGCGGTGGCTTCCCTTGTTGCAGAGCACAGGCTTTAGGCACACGGGCCTCAGCAGTTGTGGCATGTGGGCTCAGTAGTTGTGGCTCACGGGCTCCCGGGCTTAGTTGCTCTGTGGCATGTGGGATCTTCCTGGACCAGGGCTCGAACCAGTGTCCCCTGAATTGGCAGGTGGATTCTTAGCCACTGCGCCACCAAGGAAGCCCTCTTCTTTTCTAATATATATATTCAATGCTATAAATTTCCTTCTAAGACCTGCTTTCACTGTATCCCACAAATTTTGATAAGCTGTATTTTCATTTTTATTTATTTTAAGATATTTTAATATTTCTGAGATTTCTTTGACTTGTGTGATATTTAGAAGTGTGTTGTTTAATCTCCAGGTATTTTGGGGTTTTTCAGCTATCTTTCTGTTGTTAATTTCTAGTTCAGTTCCACTGTGGTGCGAGAGCATACATTTTATGGTTTCTGTTTTTTTAAGTTTGTTAAGGTATGTTTTAAGGCCACAGATGCTTGCTGTGTTTATCTTGGTGAGTGTTCCTTGTAAAATTGAGAAGAATGTGTATTCTACTGTTGTTGGAAGAAGTAGTCTATAGATATCAATTATATCCAGTTGATTGATGGGGCTAGAAGTCAACTGTGTCCTTACCGATTTTCCATTATTAAAAAAAGGGTGTTGAAGGAATCCAATTATAATAGTGGATTTATTTATTTCTCCTTGTAGTTCTAAAAGTTTTTGCCTCACATATTGGATGGTCCATTGTTAGGTACATATAAAGATTACTACTGCTTTGTTACACCTGTATCATTATGTAATGGCCCTCTTTATCCCTGATAATTTTCCCTGATCTGAAGTCAGCTTCCTCTAAAATTAATATAGCTGCTCCAGCTTTCTTTTGATTAGTGTTAGCATGCTATACTTTTCTCTATTTTTTTTTTTTTTTTAATCAGGGTTGAAACCTTGCTTCCTTCCTGCGAGGAGGTGCCATGTCATTTATTGAAACGAAACAAAACAGGGCAAACACATTTCTTAATAAGCGCAGTTTGTTAAAGTCCTGTTAAAACATATGGGTCAAGGGGAAGTAAAAATAATCAGAGGATCACTGTAGGAAAAAGCTTTAGGTCTGGCACCTGGGAGACCTCTGGAGAGGAGGCAGTGAGAAACTTCATGTTCTGAAAGGAAGGAGCCCCCCAACTCCCTTCTTCCCTCTCACCCGATTAATCCCACAAGAAACTACCAAGACGCCCAGAATAAAAGGTTTCAAGTTCAATAGTCACACTCTCTCCAAATACAAAAGGCAGGTACAATTCAACTCAACACAGAAGCTTGTGTGCAAAGTTACGGGAAACTGAGACATTGTATAAAAAGTTAGGTTAAAGATGATTCTGTGGTTTTGTTTTGAGGGTGTGGCTCTTCCTCGGTCACCTGAACTCAGCAAAGAAATGGTTATCCTGATGAAATATCAACAGCCGACCCACAGTAAAAAGGGATAAATTCTAAAAATTAAAAAAAAAAAGCATAATTACCAAAAAAATATCTGTTGCTTCTTCCTCCCACTGCATTTTGCTTTTTTAAACTTGTGTGTGTTTTTAAGTTTTTGATTTTTTTTTTTTTAAATCCTGAAAAGTAGACAGTAAAACAGCTCCTGGAAGAATTTACAACCAACTGCATGAGAATCTGGGAAGCTGAGGGGCTGGAGCAGGGCTGGGACCAGAGGACAGGAAGGGGCCCTCCCCACAGCCCTGTAGCCTCACTGTACGACCAAGGGAGGGGGGTCTTTAGTCAAAAAGGAGGAAGGGAGGAAGAGGAAGAGGAGGGGGGTGGGGGGACAAACAAAATAAAAGGTCATTGTTGCCTGTTTGAATCCAGAGGAAAATGCCCAGCCTGTGTGGGGGAAGAGCCCCTTGGAAGGGAGGCAGCCCTGGGAGGACCCGTCCCCCAGCACCACGTGACTCGGTGGGGGTGGACAAGGGGGGCCAAGGTGGGCGCTGGTGGAGGAAGCCGGCAGGGTCCTCCAGGACACACTGGCTACTGTATGCTTGTACCCCCCTGTGTGTTCCCGGAGTAGCTCCTGTAGTCGTAGTTCCCGTAGTACGGTGGCCACTGGCCCTGGTTCTGATAGTACTGGTTCCACTGCTGGGCATACTGTTGGTACTTGTTATAGCTGGGCTGAGGGTAGGTCTGTGCAGTGGGGGGCGGCGGAGGGGTGTAAGGGGCTGGGTTGTAGCCACCGTAGCTGCCATAGTTGTAGGCAGGTGGTGGCAGAGGTGGAGGTGGTGGAGCTGTGTAGCCCTGGCTGTAACCTCCCTGGTTGTAGGGAGGTGGCTGGCTGTAACTCGGCTGTGGAGGGCTGTAGCTGCTGACAGTAGGGGTGCTGGTATTGGCGCTCGAGCCAGGGATGTTGCTGTTCTTAGTGTAGCTGCCGGCCCCTGGGGGGTTCCGAGCAGGGCTGTAGCTGGGTAGCGGTGGAGGCTGCTGTGGTGGCGGCTGTTGCTGGGGAGCCCGGTTGTAGCTGCCTCGGGTGTTGGAGTTGTTGTTATCCCGGCTGTCGCTACCCCAGCGGTTCTGGTTGTCGCCACCACCTCCACTGTGGTTGAAACCTCCTCGGTAGCTGCCTCCTCCACTGCCTCCTCCCCGATTCTGGAAGCCTCCTCCGTTTCCGCCGGGGGGACCTCGGTTGTCATAGCGCTGGAAACCGCCGCCACCCCCAAGGCCCCGGAAGCTGCCACCGCCTCGGTTGTCAAAGCGCTTTTCAGGGGATGGCCCAGCCTTGTGGCCTTCCTCATTGTATTGCCTCACCAGCTTGTCTGCTTCCTCTCGCTGCAGCTCAATGAACAGCACCTCGTCCAGGAAGTCCCCAACATCTGGCAACGTGAAGTTGGCTTTCATTTCTAAGACCGTGTGATCTGGGACATCCTTCACTTCTTTGTTGGTTTGCTTTATTGTTCGGTCTTTTAGGTCCTCATCAGTGGGACAAATTACAATAGCTTTGTGCTGGAAGTCTTCAAATGGTCTCATTTTTCGTCTCTGGGCTGACCCATAAACATTTGTCTGATCTAGGATATAGTTGCGTTTCTTTCGGGCAGCGATCTGGATGAGGCAGTTGAGGCACTGGGTGGCCTGCTGGATCAGGACGTCCCAGCGGCCAGCGTAGTTCCTCTGACGGCATAGGCCCATCATCCGCATCTTATCCATGATGGCATTGGTACCCAGGATGTTGTACTTCTTGGAGGGGTTGGAGGCTGCATGTTTCATGGCCCATGTGGTCTCACCGGTGGCAGGCAGACCCACCATCATAAGAATCTCACACTCTGCCTTGCTCTTTGGTCCAACAGTGCCCCAGATTCGCTCACTCAGGGGAAGGAGCTGGATGAAGGTGTAGCCTGGGAGGACAGAACAGTAGGCCTCTGCCCTCTGCCCGAAGTTGAACACCACTGCACAATTCTTCACCAGGACATGAGGGTAGAGGGCCTGACCCCCTAAGGCTCCCTTCTGGATTCGGAAGGCAATGCCCATCCACTTCCCATTTTTGGTGAAGGAAAGTTCCACATCATTTCCACATTCAAAGTCCGCAAAGCAGCCAATCACATCATTCTCTGCAAACTTGTCTCCGTAGTTTTCAAACCGGCTATTGGTGGACTTCTTCCCAGTGCCTCCATAGCCATAGGAGAAAGGCTCTTCGCCTAGCTGAGTGCTGCAGGAGTCCAGGGACCAACCAATACGGACAACGTGTGGGTCGGGCTCTGTAGATGGAAGGTGCTTCACAGAGATTTCCTCATTGATCTTCATCTCAAAGCACACACGGCCCCTTCCGACCCCATAGCTGGCACGGGCTGCTGACCACAGGTATGCAAAACCTTCAGTTGTGAGTGGGTAGCCACTACTCCGGTCTCAGGCCACCTTGAAGTGGAGGTCGCAGTTATATGTGTCGATGGCAACAAGGGTGTCGTCAAAGTCATCTTCATCCTCTTCAGCGGGAGGCTGAGGAGAGCGGCCCCTCTTATCCTCTCGGTGCTCGAAATACCCCCGTCCCCGGTTTTCTTCATAAGGCCTCTTGCGACTCTGGAACTGCTGTCTGTCTGGTTTGAGTTGAGATGCTTCGGGAAGGAGGAAGCTGGTGGGTGCCTCTTGCTTCATCTCTGTCTTCACTTCTACTGGGCGATAGGTCCATTTCCAGCGTTCTCCTCTCGTAGCCTGACTCGTTCTCTTTCTTGATGACCTGCATCTCATAGAATTGGTTCTGCATGGTAATATTGTCCATGACATCTCCTCATTGTTGTGCCCGGGTCGCCCCGGTTCGTCGTCAGCCTCGAGCTCCCGCTCGTCGTCGGGCTCCTCGGCCTCCAGCGCCGCCTGCAGCCGCTCAGCAAGCTCAGCCTTGAGGCCACGAGTGTCCAGGCCACGGCGCTGCAGCTCCTCGTGAAGTTCGTTCACCTTCAGTCGGCGTACATCCACGGCCCGGGCCCCCGGGGCGGCCCCTGAGCCCGGCCCGGCCTCCCAGGGCCCAGTCCCCCTTAAACCTTTCCTGTCAGGAGGCAAAGGGGGAAAGGGGGGGCCCACTCCAATCTCTATTTTTTTTTTTTTAATTTATTTTTTATTTTTATTTTTGGCTGTATTGGATCTTTGTTGCTGTGCGTGGGCTTTCTCTGGCTGTGGTGAGCGGGGGCTACTCTTCTTTGCGGTGCACGGGCTTCTCATTGCAGTGGCTTCTCTTATTGCGGAGCATGGGCTCTAGGCGCCTGGGCTTCAGTAGTTGTGGCACGCAGGCTCAGTAGTTGCGGCATGTGAGCTCTAGAGCACAGGCTCAGTAGTTGTGGCGCACGGGCTTAGTTGCTCCGTGGCATGTGGGATCTTCCCAGGCCAGGGCTCGAACCCGTGTCCCCTGCATTGGCAGGTGGATCCTTAACCACTGCGCCACCAGGGAAGCCCCACTTTCCTCTATTTTTGATTTTATCTTTGATATGTAAAGTGGTTATTGATATAATTGGATTAATACCTATCATACTTGTTACTGTTTTCTATTAATTGTCTCTGTTGTTTTGTTTGTTTTTGTTTAAACCTAGACTTCATGTGCTGGGTGAAAGGAACACTGGTAAGACCTTTAGTGATGTGGTGATAAGGTGTAGGGGGAGGGGTTATGTTCTATAGTCCTGTGATTAAGATTCAGTCTTGGTGAAACTGCCACTGGACTGTGAACTTTGCCAGTGCCTCTCAGTCTACCTCCCTCCCTCAGGTGGGACAGGATGGCTAGAGTGGGCTGGAGCTGAGCATTTCTTTTCCCTCAGGTTGGTTAGACACTAATGAAACCTCAGTAGGTTATAGGCTCTGGTACAATAGTTTCTCTTTGTGGCATGCCTTATTAAGAACAGAATGCTTTGAGAATATTTCAAAATAGCGACTTTCCCCCTCTCTCTGCCAGAAACACAATGGGGAGTTTTCTCCAGTCTTCACTATGAGGACTTGATTGGGCTCCTGGAGGTAAAGCTCATAAAAGTACAGGGGCTTCTTAAAGACTCGGACCCCCTTGGAGCATTTAACTCTCAGATTTGTCCACACTGAGCCTCCTGCAATTTGTCCATTACAGTTTAGGTTTTCCATCTTCTGTACTGGTTCCCACAGAGGTTTCTGCTAATGTGCCTATGCTCTGGTAAGTTGTGATTCTCTGTATCCACCTGTCTGTGGGCAGCAGTTTACCCTGTGACCTTAATTCTCTGATGGATCTACGGAAGAGTTGATTTTCAG
The DNA here is from genome assembly GCF_028564815.1 of Eubalaena glacialis. Lineage (NCBI taxonomy): Eukaryota > Metazoa > Chordata > Mammalia > Artiodactyla > Balaenidae > Eubalaena > Eubalaena glacialis. The sequence continues at coordinate 54,377,372 of NC_083733.1, read as the reverse complement.
TTCATTCTGCTTTTTACTTGTTGTTATAGTGGATTGATGACTTCCAAGCTCGTTATGGACCAGAAACTGGAAGTCTTATCTCTAGTTGATTTTTTGTAGTGACACGTTTTGATTCCCTCCTCATTTCCTATTTTGTGTATTCTATAAATATTTTCTTTGTGGTGACCAGAGGGATTACATATAACATCCTAAAGTTACAACAATCTATTTTAAATTGATACCAACTTCAATTGCATACTAAAGCTCTATTCCTTTACAGTTGGCTCCTTCTCTTTATGTTATTGATATCACAAACTGAATCTTTATATATTGTGTATACTTTAACCTAGATTTACAATTATTTTTATGCATTTGTTTTTTAAATCTTATTTTAAAAAACCCCCAAATTTCACAAATCAAAATTACATTAATACTGTTTTTATATTTATCCATGTATTTACCTTTATCAGCGATCTTAATATTTTTGATGGCTTACAGTTGTGTCCGGCATCCTGTAGTGCCTGATATTAGGGAGATGGAAAATACTCCATCCCCAAATTCCTAGCTTACCTGTAATGATTTCTTTAATTTCATTCTTTGATTCATGATTTTAGCCAAAAAACAAAATAAAAACCCAAACAGTTCCCAAACATATACACTTCCCAAAAATGTTACCAGTGATTAGGAGCAAATAGGACTTCATGTTCAAATTAGTTTGGATCACACTTGGATAAACCAGTTAAGTGGGAGTTCTGTCTCTTTTTTTTAACTGCACAGTTAATATGCTGCTGTGCATTATAGGATGTGGGATTATAAGGCTATTGCTAAGATGCAGACATAGTATTTGGAGGTAACTCCTAAAGTCACTCATTATATCCACATTCATTTTATTATAGAATGTAACATACTGTTTTGTTTTTAACAAAATATTTTGCAAAGTGCGTGGCAATGGTGAGATGCATTAAACTATAGGTGACTGGTGTTTTCTGGATCGCTAAGTATTTGGAATGTGGACAGAATGGTAGTGATGATAGCAGTGATATCACAGCAGATGGGGTAACAACTCATTTTGAGATCAGGTTCCATGTATGTTGACATATGTAAAATGGTGAATATATGTTATAAGAATATATTAAAAATCCAATTCTAGGGACTTCTCTGGTGGTGTGGTGGTTAAGAATCCGCCTGCCAATGCAGGGGACACGGGTTCCATCCCTGGTCCAGGAAGATCCCACATGCCATGGAGCAACTAATCCCGTGTGCCACAACTACTGAAGCCCATGTGCCTAGAGCCTGTGCTCTGCAACAAAGAGAAGCCACAGCAATGAGAAGCCCGCACACCTCAATGAGGAGTAGCCCCCACTCGCCGCAACTAGAGAAAGCCCTCGCACAGCAATGAAGACCCAATGCAGACAAAAATAAATAAATTTTAAAAAATCTAATTCTAATAATGCTCAGAAAAATAAAGCTCAAGGAAACATAGAAGATATTGGGGCTTGGTCAAACAAATTCTCAACCTTATGGAGTTTAGATATATAAACTCCAGATTTTCCACAGGAATTATCTTTTGTTGCATTTCAAGAATCCCTCACTATGGATCTATTTGTTTTCTGAGTTTGGATAGCACAGAATACTGTGTTTACCTAATCTATTCGACGTCTGTGTTTCAGAAAGTGACTCCAGGCATACCTCAGAGATATTGTGGATTCGGTTACAGACCACCGCAGTAAAGCGAATATTGCAATAAATTTTTTGGTTTCCCAGTGCATATGAAAGTTATGTTTATACTATACTGATGGATAGTATAGGCCCACTTTCACATATTCTGAAGTCTATGTTTACCCTACACTGTGTAATCTATTAAGTGTGCAGTAGTGTCATGTCTAAACAATGTACATACCTTTAAAAAATACCTTATTGCTCAAAAATGCTAACCATCTTTGGAGCCATCAGTGAGTTATAGTAGTAACATCAAAGATCACTGATCATAGATCACCATAACAAATATAATAATGAAAAGGTTTGAAATATTGCGAGAATTACCAAAATGTGACAGACACAAAGTGAACAAATGCTGTTGGAAAAATTGTGTTGATAGACTTGCTCAACGCAGGGTTGCCACAAACCTCCAATTTGTGAAAAACGTAATACCTGAGAAATGTAATAAAGCGAAGTGCAATAAAATGAGGTATGCCTCTATCTAGAGCAAGGATTGATGAACTTTTTCTGTAACAGGCCAGATGATAAATATTATAGGCTTTGCAAACCACTTAGTCTGTCACAGGTACTCAACTCTGTTTTAGTGTGAATGCAGCCAAAGACAATATGTAAGTGAATACATGTGGCTCTGTATTAAAAACTTTACTTATGAACAATGAAATGAATTTCATATAATTTTCCAATATTATTATTTTTCTTTTCATTTTATTTCAACCACTTAAAAATGTAAAAACCATTCTTAGCTTGCGGGCCATACAAAAACAGGCAATGATCTGAATTAGTTTACTGACCCCGGACTTAGAGTTTGATGGTAAGTTTTTATCGAAAGTATTTGATTTCTGAGTTTAGGTAATGGATTCAGATTATGATGAATATCTGTATTCTTTTAATAGACTGCTAGAATAAATTTTCATGTTTGCAGACTTAGTACTATATGACACTCAAATTATTATATTTTTGACATCAGGATTATGTAAAACTCACAGAACAAGATGGCAAGCTTTTTATCTCATTTGATTTGTAAATTCCTTGAATATTTGATAGATTTTGCCCATAAAATGATCTGGCTTGGTGATCTCTTTAAGTAGAGATTACATCAAAATATTATTTCTGCATTGTTTGGGTCTATTAAGGGTTTACATCTTTTGGAGTTAATTCTGTCATTACATTTTCCTACAAATATCACATATTTCATTTGATTTCCAGATATTAGTAAATACATTAATCTCTCTAAACATAATCATGTCCATATATAATTTATATATTCATCTGTCTTCTATTTTTTCCATCAGAGTTACCAATGCTTGTATCTATATGTATTTTTTTCGGACAAAGAAATAATTTTACTTTTTCCTTGAAGTATTTTTGCCTTTTATTTTTACTGATACCTTTTATTCTGTATTTGGATTTAGTTTGCTTTTATTTTTCTAGCATTTTGTCTTGTACATTTAGTTCACTTATTAATAATTATTTCTTTTTTTCTTTTGGCCGTGACACGCAGCTTTTGGGATCTTAGTTCCCTGACCAAGGATTGAACCCCGGCCCTCAGCAGTGAGAGTGTGGACTCCTAACCACTGGACTGCCAGAGAATTCCCTGTTAATAATTTCTTCATGTTTTAATATCCACATGCCTATTAGGCTATACATTTTAATCTAAATACAGATCTGGCTGCCTGTCAACCCTCAACGTTTTTCTACATAATGTGCTTATTTTCATATATACATAATTCAGGGATTGATTTCCTTCTTAACTAATATTTGGAGGGGTGTTATCAATATTCAGATATTGTTGGCTATCATATTTTTTTTTCCCATTCTGGAAAAGAATGTGACCTACATGTGTTCTGCTTTGAGGGGGAAGTGATTATTAATATTTCATGTTTTGCTCTTTTTTGACAAATGTGTTTTCAACTACTATAAATAGGTTTTTTTGATGGGTATGAAATTGTGCAGCATGAAATATGAGGTGTGAATGTAGGCTTATTCACCCATTCTTTGTCTTTGAGTTTTCTTAGGATTTTAATTTTCTTTTTAAACTTCATGCTGAATAAGGAGTAAGTGTTGGTGAGATGCTTTTCTACAAACATTATACCCACTGGTCTTTTTTCATTATAAATTCTTTGATATAAATTAAGGTGTGAACATGATGAAACATGGTAAAAGTCCTTTCCACAAATAATAACAGTGAAAATATTACTGCTAACGTTGGATAACTATCGGCTAGATAGTTACTATATATTAGTAAGAAAGAGTCCCAACCATTTTACACTTAACTCATTTATCCTTACAGCAATCCAAGACACACACCATCAGTATATATTTATACAAAAAAAATTATAAAGCAGCACTTTTTCTACGAGCATTTACTTATTTGGTTGTGTGTGCATGCATGTAAAAAAGTTTTTTTAAAAGGTCTCAAAGGATAGGGCTTCCCCGGTGGCGCAGTGGTTAAGAATCCGCCTGCCAATGCAGGGGACATGGGTTTGAGCCCTGGTCCAGGAAGATCCCACATGCCGTGGAGCAACTAAGACCGTGCACCACAACTACTGAGCCTGCGAGCCACAACTACTGAGCCTGCGAGCCACAACTACTGAAGCCCGTGCACCTGGAGCCCATGCTCCGCAAAGAGAAGCCACTGCAATGAGAAGCCCGCATACCGCAATGAAGAGTAGACCCCGCTCACTGCAAACACAGAAAAAGCCCGCATGCAGCAAAAAAGACCCAACACAGCCAAAAATTTAAAAAAAATTTTTTAGACGTCTCAAAGGATAAAAACAAATTTGTAATAGTGATTATGAGGGAATTGGGAGTTATTGGCAATTTTTTATAGGAAGAAAATGTTCATCAGTTATTTCAGCACTGATATTTAATGTTTTTTTTTTAAGTTTCAAACAAAAAAAGTACTAAAGTTGCATTTAGAAGGCAACTTTTATAACTGCAAAGTTTAAACAGGCACCAAAATGTTTATCGGTAGTTATTTAGCAAAATGATAGTCGACCACAGAAAAGATTATTATGATACCATTAAAAAGAATGATACATAAACATCTATACTTGCTGAAATAGTAGCATGATAAAAGCAGGTTATGGTACAGCATGCATGTCATGATTACACTAAATAAAGCCTGGAAGGATATATTGTGATAATTTGAAGTAGTCATCTCTGTTTGGTAGGCTTACAAATAATCTTTATTCTTTTCTTGGTGTCCTTTTTTTTTTTTTATAATAAAATGTTAATTTTACAAAAGGAAAAAATACAGCTGCCTTCAAAAACAAAGTTATAATTCCACCATGAATTCAAAGATAGCCTATGTAACACAATTTACAGTGTAGTAATTCTGTAGGCCACAGATATAGAAAAGACGGCCCTAAAACATAAGTTAATACAAGCTATATAACCAAAACAGAGAATAAATGGGAAGGAATTATGGAATAAGTAGTTTTGGGATAGAATCTTTTTTTCGGGAAAAGGGTGTTTAATTTAGACCTTGAATTCACATTTTAAAATACATTTGATTAACTTTATGTATAAAATCACAAATACGTTAGAAAAAAGTGTTAACAGAGTGTAATGGGTTGAAATATGCTGAGGTCCTAACACCTGGTATCTGTGAATGTGATCTTACACGGAAATAAGGTCTTTACACATATAATCAAGTTAAGATGAGGTCCTTAGGGTGAGCCCTAATGCAATATGACCAGTGTCCATATGAGAGAAGAGACACAGAGAGAACACAGTGTGAAGATGGAGGCAGAGATTGGAGCAATGTGTCTACAAGCCAAGGTATGTCAAAAATTGCTGTTACAAGAAGCTAGGAGAAAGGCATGGAACAGATTCTTCCTCGGAGCCCCAGAAGGAACCAACCTTGCCAACAACTTTGATTGTGGGTTTCAAGGCTCAAAAACTGAGAGAATAAGTTTCTGTTGTTTTAAGCCACCTAGTTTTGTGGTACTTGGTACTTTGTTATAGTAGCCCTAGAAAACTACTACAGAGAGGAACTTTGATCATGCATTATCTTGGATTTTTTTGTTTATTTTTTGCATTACCTGTTTTAAAAAATATTATTATAAAGGTTATCAAAAGGGCCTATCATTTATCCAATATGAATTCCTTCATGGCGGATGAGGTCAGAGCGACTACCAAAGGCCTTTCCACATTCCTTGCAGTCATAAGGTTTCTCACCAGTGTGAATTCTTTGATGTCGAGTAAGGTTTGAGCCTTTATTAAAAGCCTTTCCACATTCATTACATTCATATGGTTTTTCATCTGTATGAATTCTCTGATGTTGAATAAGTTCTGAGCTCTGAATAAAGGCCTTTCCACATTCTTTACATTCATAGAGTTTCTTGCCAGCATGAATTCTGTGATGGTTAGTAAGTGTTGAGGCACTACTAAAGGCCTTCTCACATTCCTTACACTTATAAGGTTTCTCACCAGTATGCATCCTGTGGTGTTGAATAAGCCTTGAATGTTGAGTAAAGGCTTTCCCACATTCCTTACATTCATAAGGTTTCTCACCTGTATGAATTCTCAGATGTGGAAAAAGTTGTGAACTCTTAGTAAAGGCTTTTCCACATACTTTACATTCATAGGGTTTTTCACCAGTGTGAATTCTCTGATGATCATTAAGGTTTGAGCAATAATTAAAGGCTTTTCCACATTCCTTACATTCATAGGGTTTCTCACCAGTGTGAATCCTCTGATGTTGAGAAAAATATGAACTACAACTAAAAGCCTTGCCGCATTCTTTACACTCATAGGGTTTTTCACCAGTGTGAATCCTCTGATGTCGAGCAACAAGTGAGCCACGACTAAAGGATTTCCCACACTCCTTACATTCATAGTTTTTTTCAGCAGAATGAATTCTCTGATGTTGAACAAAGTGTGAGTTTTGATTAAAGGCTTTTCCACATATTTTACATTCACAGGGCTTCTCTTCATTAATAGTTTTTTGATGTGGAATAAGAAACGTGGGCTGAATAAAAGTGGGTATGTCTTCATGGGTCAACATCACTTGACTAAAATGTCTCTTCTTTAGAGAGAGTAACTTGGTCTCACACATGGATTCCAGATCTGGAAGAAAATAAAAAGGCATACGCTCATTTTTCCTATGCTGAGAAAGGTTAAACTTCTGAAAAAGAAATGCAAAGATTAAGCTGAAAATATTTGGGAAAGTAAATGCTTAGACAGTTCTCAAATATGGCTAGGCAATTTGTAAAATTGATAAGAAAAGCACAGACATTAAGGAGAAGCAACAGAGGAAGTTGAAGAGGGTAATTAGGGAAATAGATGACCTCTATAATCCTGGTGTGGATCAGAATCACCTGCAACTTCAATGAATCCACACTATTCAGGGCCATCCTCCACATTATATACAGTGATTCTAATCATATATACATTTATATAAGCATATACTCACACACAGAGTGTCATACTATATGTTTTGTTATTTGTGGATAACTGTCATACCTATAGGACTACTAAGGAATAAATGTGTTGAAATGTATAAATGGGGGTGGGGGAGGGTCAGCAACTCTAAGCAAAGGGTATGTTGTTGGCAAATTCACACTGGGGGACAGCCCTCAACAAGTCTAGGGTGCTGAATGAAACTGGTGAGAATGGCAGACACGTAAATTTCTTCTGTGAATAGAGCCTCATATATGTTGGGGATTCACTGAAAATAGTTTACCTTGGAATTCTGTGATGCTGATGCTGGGAAAGAGAAATGGAATCTTCAAGTCATGGCAGTTACTAAGAAGGGAGGAAGCTTGAGTGTTAGAAAGAAGAGAATAAGAATGAAACATTCTCTGTGAGAAAATAGGAACTCCATGTCAACATTTTCTGCCACTCTGCATATGTCTGCTAATTACCATGAAAGCACTGTAAGTATTGATTCGGGGCTTACAAATAAATCTTAGTGAGTAAGTGAATTCATAAATAATCTGTGAGTAATGAGGGTCAATTGTATTTTTAATAAAAGGGGGGCATAATTTCTGTTATAAATGGCAGACAGTATATATAAGTTTACCAATTCTTCTTCATGAATCCACAGGAAAATTATAGTAAAAGCTTAACAAGGGGAAAGGAAAACCCCACTAGGACAAAAGATACTGGAGAAGAAACAGTAGCAATAAAACTTGGAAACTGGAAAGCCAATGGATGAGTGATAAGTGACTGCAGACTGGAGAATATCAAATTGAGCCAACAGTGGGTAAATTCCACAGTACTGATTCATGGTGCAAATCCCTACAAATGCACAAGAATTGGAGGCATCAGGCACTTCTAACAGTGGAGTGCAGAGAACAGTAAAAGCTGAAGGATGAGTTCAAAGACTGTATCTCCTTCCCATCCCACAGGACAGGATGATTATAGTTTTTCATTCTCACAGAAAACTAGAAATCTAGAAAAATGGAACCAGAGAAAATCTGGACTCAGGAACATCCAGCATAGCTGTGGGCATGGGTACTGAACTGAGAAGAAAGAATTAACAGAAAATATACATATTTGTGATACAGAAAATACATCTGGTCTTTGTTTCCAGTTCCTGGCACAGAGCTTCAAAAACCACTGGAACTTCAAAAACCACTAGACTGTCTTTTGTTTTTCACAACAAGTGTCTTTTGATCATACCTGAATTATGATAAGGAGGTGATTCACAATGGACCCTTAGTTTCAAGGGATGGGACTGGTCACCACTCCCCACATAATGACACCCCCAGTAAAAAACTTGGCAAGGATTGGGGGAAGCTTCCTGGTTGGTGAACATATCTATGTACCAGAAGAGTACAATGTCAATAACACAAAGTGTGGGTAGTGAGAAGTAAAAGTGTTTTTGTATGTGATTGAAGTTAAATTGTTATCAGCTTAAAACATACTGTTATATTTTTGAAAGCCCAATGATAACCACAAAGAAGATACCTTATAGAGATTACAGAAAAGAAAAATAAAAAGGATTCAAAGCATATCAATACAAAAAATCAAAGAAACGAAAGGAAGGCAGCAAGAGAGGAAAAGCGGGGCAAAAGAACTACAAAAAGGACAGAAAACAATGAACAAAATGGCAATAGTAAATCCTTCAATAATAACTTTAAATGTAAATGGATTAAACTCTCAAATCAAAAGAGACTGGCTGAATGGAGAAAACAACAATATCCAACTATATGATGTCCTCCAGAGACCCACTTTAGATTTAAGAACACAGATAATGGCTGAAAGTGAAGGATGGAAAAAGATAATCCATGCAAATGGTAACCTAAAGAGAGCAAGGGTGGCTATACTTACATCAGATAAAATAGACTTTAAGCTAAAACAGATTTTAAGCTAAAGCTGTCACAAGAAACAAACAAGGATATTATACAATGATAAAACGGTCAATTCACCAGGAAGCTATAACAATTATAAACATACCTGCACCCAATATCAGAGCACTTAAGTATATTAAGCAAACACTGTCAAAACTGAAGGGAGACATAGACAAAAATACAACAGCAGGACACTTCAATAGCCTACTTTCAATAATAGATAAAACAATCAGACAGTAAATCAAGAAAGAAAAGCGACTTGAACAATACCATAGGGCAAATGAACCTAAATGACATATATAGAATATTCCATTCAACAGCAGCAGAATATATTCTTATCAAGCATACATGGAACATTCCCTAGGATAGATCACACGTTAGTTCACAAAATAAATCTTAAGAAATTTAAGACGGAAATCATATCAAGTATCTTTTCTGACTACAGTGGAACAAAACTAGAAATCAACAGCAAAAGGAAAACTGGAAAACTCACAAATATGTGGAAATTAAAAACACACTTTTGAACAACCAATGGCCCAAAGAATTAGAAAATATCTTTAGACAAACAAAAACACTTATGGGATGCAGAAAAAGCAGTATGAAGAGGGAATTTTATAGTTCCTACATTGAAAAAGAAGAATCGCAAATATACAACCTAACTTTACATTTCAAGGAACAAACTAAACCCAAAGTTAGCAGAAGAAAGGAAATAATAAAGATTAGGGCAGAGATAAATGAAATAGAGAATAGAAAAACAACAGAAAAGATCAATGGAACTAATAGTTGGTTTATTGAAAAGATAAATAAAATTGACAAACTTTTAGCTAGATTAAGAAAAAAAGAGAGGAGACTCAAATAAAATCAGAAATAAAAGAGACATTATAACTGATGTCACAGAAATAAAAACTATCATAAGAGAATACCATGAACAATTATACACCAAGAAACTGGATAAACTGGAGGAAATGGAAAAATTCCTAGAAACATACAACCTACCAAGACTGAATCATGAAGAAATAGAAAGTCATGAAGAAACAGAAAGTCTAAATAGAAAGTCTATAACTAGTAAGGAGACTGAATTAGTAATAAAAAGCCTAGGCTCTTCTTTGTTGGGAGGTTCACTAGTGAATTCTACCACACATTATGCCAATCCTTCTCAAACTCTTCCAAAAAAACTGAAGAGCAGGGAAGACTTCCAAACTCATTTTATGAAGCCAGCATTACCCTCAGACCAAACCCAGACAAGGAAGTCATAAAAAAGAAAATTACAGGCCAATATCCCTGATGAATATAAATGCAAAAATTCTCAACAGCACACTAAAAGGATCATACATCATGACCAACTACGATTTATCCCTAGGATGCAAAGATGGTTCAACATACAAAAATCAATGTGATATACCACATTAACAGAATAAAGGATAAAAATCACACAATCATCTCAATAGATGAGACGCATTTCATAAAATTCAACATCCTTTCATGATTAAAAACTCTCAACAAACTTAAAAGTAAAATTGTCCCTATTTGAAAATGACATAGAAAACCCTAAAGGCTCCACATAAAAACTGTCAGAATTAAACAAATTTAGTTTTCAGTTGCAGGATACAAAACTACAGTGTTTCTATACACTAACAATAAACAATCTGAAAGGAAATCAGGAAAACAATTCCATTTATAATAGCATCAAAAGGAATTAAATACTTATGAATAAACTTAAATAGGGAGATGAAAGACTTGTACAGTGAAAACTATAAAACATTGAAGAAATTAAAGATGACACTAAATGGAAAGCGATTGCGTGCTTGTGGACTGGAAGACTTCATATTGTTAAAATGTAATCTACAGATTCAATGCAATCCCTATAAAAACCCCTATGGCATTTTTTACAGAAATATTAATAGAAAAAAAATTGGAAGAGCTAAAAATAATCTTTAGAAAGTGTAAGAAAGCTAAGTGGTATCACACTTTCTGATTTCAAAGTATATGACAAAGCTACAGCAGTTAAAACAGTATGGTACTAGCATAAAGACAATCACATAAACCAATGAAACAGAATATGCTAAGCACATTTTAAAGATTTATTTAACTCATTAATGAGAGGGCCAGAGGAATGATCAAGCTAGTTCCAATTATCTAGGAGAGACTGAGTTCATATGGTATCCTAAAGAAAGAATGCAGGAATAACATCGCTAAGTTGGATACAAAAACGAGTTACTGTGTTATAGGATAATAAAACCATACCCTTCGGCTACCTTTTCCACCAGACGAATCATTCGCAACTTATCAATCTTTTTAAACTTAACATCTAATTTTAAGAGAACCTGGTCCCTAATGAGTAGTAAATAGTAAGTGAAACAATGATACATTTCCCCAGATAATTAAATAATCCTCGAATGGACCTGATAGATGATACACTGGTATGACATTTGAAAGACATGAAGTATTTATCCTTTTGCATTATTTTCAATTTTAGATATATACCCCAAAGTGGGGCATATGTATACCTGTTTAAGTAGTACCAGATGGCTGTAGAGAAAGGCAACACCACTGTATACTTTCACCAAAAGTGCGTAAGAATTTCTTTGTCCCCACCCACAGTTGTCATTATCCAGCTTTCTACTTTTCTAGCCTAATAAGTGAAAAGTGATTTCATTATTGCCTTCATTTGCATTTCTAATTATTAATAAGTATGAACATCTGGTAAGCTTATTAGCATTTTAGCTTTGTTAACCTTTATTGGTATTTTTATTGGGGTCACTAACTTCTTCCTCTTAATTAGCAAGTATCTTCTAGTCTACTCTGCATTAAATTTATCTATTGTGTCCTTCATTTAGCAGAAATCCTTAATTCTGATGTATTTCCAGTTCATGTTTTTGCTGTATGGTTTGTACTTTTGGAGTTTTATTTATTTATTTATTTTTAACAATATTTACTTAAAAGAAAAAGGGAAAAAGAAAAGCTTCAAAACCAGAGCGTGATGCCCTGTTAAGTATGTCTAATATGCATTCAAAGTATTGGAAAGCAATTTTACCAAAGGGCAATGTCACTAGGACATGTGGACCGTAATTACAAAAGAAACTTTGAAACATAAAGGTGCCCATGGAAAAGAATAAAGAGAGGGAACAATGGCAAGGACACAGAACAATGAGCAGGTGCTTTGAGAGTAAGAAATGACTTGGACATTGGCCCAGGGCTGAGGTGGATATCTGGCCAACAGTCTGGGTTCCGAAGGGGAAGAATACAATTAGCAGGATTCGAGAAGGCACTGCTGCAGCCTCCAAACAAGTCTCTAGTTCTCATTCCCAAGTGGATATGCTTTCCAGATTTCAACAAGGTCTCCTTGGGAGGATTAGCTCTCCGCTGTGTAGTAATAATACAGAATACCTAAGAGAACATGGCCTATGATGGGGAAGATCCAACACGACCAGCAGCTTTTACATGTGTTGCTTTTTGGAGGGTCCTTGCTACCACTTCCATGTTTTTTTGTTTGTTTGTTTTTAAAATATTTATTTATTTTGGCTGCACCGGGTCTTAGTTGCAGCACGTGGGATCTTTAGTTATGGTATGCATGAGGGCTTCTTAGTTGCAGCACACAGACTCTTAGTTGAGGCATCCATGTGGGATCCAGTTCCCCAACCAGAGATCGAACCCGGGACCCCTGCATTGGGAGCACAGAGTCTTACCCACTGGAGCACCAGGGAAGTCCCCCACTTCCAGGTTTAAAGTCATTCAGAGGCACATCACCAATATAGTACTGCTTGAGCACTTCTCTGGCCTCAGACGAGTGGCCTACATCTTCAAAGCTTTCAGTTGCATCTCCACGAGCTTGTTCCAGCAGAACCTCTTCTCCACCAGGATGCTCGTTAAGAAAGCAGGTGACATCACAGACTTGCCCATGGATCACCAGCCATATCTCCTTCAGGGAGTTGCGCTTTGCCACCTCCTCCAATCAGTAAAAGGTAACTGAGGTCTCGACCCCCTTGCCCTTTCCCATTGCTGCTGCTTGCTTCCACAGTCGCCACTGGGCCTAAGGTAGCTCTTCTCCACCGCTATCCAGGTTTCCACTGCCAACTTCCTTGAGGTAGACTTCGTGCTCCTACTTTTGGAGTTTAAGGTAAGTTATCTTTCTTTGTCTGTTTTTCACAAAGATTTTCTCTTTAAAAAGTTTAAATATTAAAAAATTTCCTTTTTAAATAATAGTTTTACCTTTCATGTTATATATTTAATACTATTTAATTAATTATAAAAAAGTGGAAAAAGAATAAACAGAGACCATGTGGAAAAGTATGGGGCCAAGGAAAGATAGAGAAGGGAGTGAGTAAGCAAGTAGGGAGGAAAAGCAATAAGAGAGACACAGGGAAATAAAAACAAAAAAAGGAAAAATACTCCAGAGGCTAAGCAAACCTTGGATCTGAAAAATAAGAAGGTGATATTAGATATTAAAAAATACAAGCCAAAGAAATAAAGACACTCGTACTGGCATTATACCATAACAAGACAATAGAGTGCAGAGAAAGACTCATATATGCGAATTTATTACCCAATAAAGATGGCACCAGAACTCAATGAAGAAAGCGCAATTCTTTTACAGATGATAGGAAAATGATTCAATTTATGGAGGAAAAAAATTCTGGATCCCTGCTTATAAAATATTTAAGGCTAGCTGAGACCTACTGAGGGCAAGGAAGGAGATTCACAAACTCCTGCCTAGGTTCCTAGAGCTTTGTTGAATCCAGAATTCTCTCTCAATGGAGGCATGGTCTATTTCTATCACTATCTCGATAGGTTACATCTACTTCCAAGGATCCAACAATTAATTTCTACTTGAATCAATACCACTTCTGTATTTTTTGACTGTTTTATAACTTTCTTCTGAGCTTCCTATTTGTTCTTGTTTGCTGAATTCTACTTTGTAGAAATAATTTACAGAAATGTTCTAGCTCCCACATTAAACAATGAATTTCTTAATAAGTCTACATATTTTTTAAACTATGTAGCACCTAGCAGACTACTTGCACAAATTAAAAAATCAAACTTTTTTAGAAGACTGTTCCAAAATGTTAATTCTCCAGAAACTGATGTATAAATTTATTGTAACCTTAATCAAAATGTCAGCAGTTATTTTTATGTGTGTGTGAATATTAATAAGCTGATTCTAAAATTTATAATGAGGACTTCCCTGGTGGCGCAGTGGTTAAGAATCTGCCTGCCAATGCAGGGGACACGGGGTCGAGCCCTGGTCTGGGAAGATCCCACATGCCGCGGAGATACTAAGCCCGTGTGCCACAACTACTGAGCCTGCGCTCTAGAGCCCATAAGCCACAACTACTGAAGCCCGTGTGCCTGGAGCCCGTGCTCTGCAACAAGAGAAGCCACCGCAATGAGGAGCCCGTGCACAGCAACGAAGATATAACGCAGCCAAAAATAAATAAATTTATGAAAAATAATTATAATAAAATAAAATAAAATTTATATGAAAATTACCAAGAAGAAGCAGCAGGAGAACTTGCTCTGCCAGATAATAAGCCTTATTACAGACTACAGTACTATTATAGTGTGGTATTGGGACAAAGGTAGACAAGCCAATGGAACAGAATAAAGTTCAGAGACAGACTCACTGATATGGCAACACATGATTTATGACAAAGGTAGCATTATAGAGAGAGGGAAAAAGTCTTTTCAGTATACACTGCCTGGTCAATTGGATATTTATGTGGAAAAATAATGAAATTTGACCCCTACCTCATACTATATACAAATATCAGCTCTAGAAAACTGGAAATCTAAATGTAAAAGGTAAAAGAATAAAGCTACTAGAATATAACACAGGAAGCATCTTCATGACTTTGGGGTAGGCAATGAGTCCTACACAGAACACAAAAAGCAACAACTATAAAGGAAAAGATAGATAGATAAGCTTGACTACTTAAAATTAATAAAATCAAAAGACAGCACTAAAAGAATAAGAAAGTAAACTATAGACTGGTAGATGATATTTACAAAGGCTCATATACAGAATATACAAAAAACTCCTTCAAATCTCTAAGAAAAATGAAGACAACCTAATGAATAGAACCAAGAAACTTAAACGGGCAAGTCACAGAACACACACACACACACACACACACACACACACACACACACACCCTGCAGAATGTCTAAAATTAAAAGGTCTAGCAATATCAAGAACTGGCAAGGGCTTCCCTGGTGGCGCAGTGGTTAAGAATCCGCCTGCCAATGCAGGGAACACAGGTTTGAGCCCTGGTCCAGAAGGATCCCACATGCCACGGTGCAACTAAGCCCGTGGGTCACAACTACTGAGCCTGCTCTCTGGAGCCTGCGAGCCACAACTGCTGAGGCCCGCATGCCTAGAGCCTGTGCTCCGCAACAAGAGAAGCCACTGCATTGAGAAGCCCGCGCACTGCAACAAAGAGTAGCCCCTGCTTGCCGCAACTAGAGAAAGCCCATACGCAGCAACGAAGACCCAACGCAGCCATAAATAAATAAATAAATTTATTTAAAAAAAAGAACTGGCAAGAATGCAGAGCAATAGCAACTTTCACACTGCTAGTGGAAGTATAAATTGGTATAACCACTTTGGAAAACTGGCATTATCTTTTAAAATTGAACCAACACATATCCTATTACCCAGTAATTCCACTCCTGGGTATACACCCAAAAGAAATGTGTACATATATGCACCAAAGGAATGTTCACATAGCTAAAAACTGGAAAACAACCCAACGGTCAATAGTAGAAAGAATATTTATTTATAATAATTAGCAATATATAATACATACTATTAAATATATTCATAGAATGGAATACAGCATAGCACTGAGAATGAACTAACATCAGCTATATGCAATAACATGGATGATGTGTCCCATAAACATAAAGTTGAGAAAAAACAAAGGCAAAAGAATAAATACTGTATGATTCCACTTATATTCAGCTCAGAAAAAGGCAAAATTATTTCATGGAGTTAGAAGTCAAAAGGAGGACAAAGAGGCTAGTGATTGGGAAAGGGCAGAAAGGATTCTAAGGTGCTAGTAATTTTCTATTACTTGTCTGAAGTGGTGGTTACATGGATGCATTCACTTGTAATTCTTCACACTATACAATCACTCATGTAGTTTCCATGTGTATGTTATATCTGAATTTTTTTTAATGTAAAAAAAAATCAAATGTTTGATAAATGAAACAATGAACTACTATCCAGGACAATCTGGTTAATGAAGTTAACAAATACTTGGAAAGTAGATAAAATGAAAACCAGTATTGGAACACATACACACAACACACACACACTTCTTAGGGTGGGAATATCTACTGTTAATACAAGTCTAAATGCAGCAGATCCTATGAAGGAATGAAATCTAAAAGGTAGGTAGAATAACTCTTGGAAATGATAAAGGAAGGTGCTTGCTACTTTGGACTGGGAATAAAGTATAAGAGAAAAAAAGCAAGATACCTCTTTTATGGAAGGGGGCTTGGGTTTTTGAGGGGCGTTTTCTGATAACATCTTATATAGGTAATACCTCCTCAGGCTCTGCTCCTGCTCTATCACCTCTCACTTACCTGAACAAAGGCCTCTCGTCAGCTCTCTGTCAACCATCCAGGGCTCTTTTCCTTGTTCCAATAAGGAGATCACAGTTGGCTTAGAACTGGAAAGTCCTGATCACAAGAAAAGACATGGGACATGGTTATGCTGTTGGTGTCCCAGAAACCAGATCCGGTCCCTTGGTGATCAGGAAAGAGATGCCCCTATAGGGAAGGACCGGAGAAAGATGAAGATGAAGCTTCAGCCACAGCCCAGTGGAGCTGCCCATTTCCAACTCTTCCATTCCATTCCAACTCAACCATTCCTTGGGGAACAGAGTGCAGAAACTTAGCTGGTTACTTGAAATGAGTAATTCACAATGGAGAAGGGAGACATTCCCAAGGGCAGACTCTGAATTTCGGGGGAGAGTTATCCTTACCCACTGAAACCAGGTTGCTGAAATTCTCCAACATCACTTCTTTGTATAAATTCATCTGACCAGAGTCCAGGCACTCCCATTCCTCCTGAGAGAAGTTTATAGACACATCCCTGAACATCACTGACCCCTGAAACAACAAACATGCTTTCACAATGGAAAGAGAGAAGAAAAAGATAGAAGATAAGGTGGTAGAGGGCTCTACAGAAAAGGACAGGGATTATTAAGCAAACTGAAGGAGCTGGAATCGATTATATCAATATAAGTCAAGACATATTTCCTATATACAGAGGGGTATGTCTAGGAATGTGCAAACAGAGTGGACTTTTCCAATGAGATGAAATAGCAAGCATGCAGTTCAGTGCCTGGCCACAGTAAAGTCTGCATAAATGAGAATTCCTTCCCATGCTCCCTTTAAGCCCCAAGAGAGGGAAAAATGTGACGGACTTAAAAAAAAAAAAACCTTATGATATATTTTGGAGTAAAATTTCAGAATATCAGGGAAAAACAGAACTTTCTAAAAGCCTCTGTGGCTCACATAAAAATTTTCAGGAATCAGAATGGCAATGGATTTCTCAACAGCACCATTTAAAACAAGAAAATGAAGTGATTCCTTTAATATTACAAAAAACAACAAATTCTGGCCGAGAATTCCACACACAGCCAAAGCTAGTATGAAGATAATATACGAAGCAAGATTAAATACCAAAATTGGTTTGCAATAGTAAGTCATGCTTTTCCACTAAAAGGGGACGGAGAGGTGGTAATCCACGAGATAAGCTAAATTCTTAGAAGAATTCCTTGATCGGAAATTATGGCTTCGCGTTTTGTTGTTCTATTTCCTGAAAATAACTTGGAGATGCTCCTGATTTGTCCACCTACTGCTTTGATTCCTTGGATACCACTCATTCTTTCACTTTAAGCAAAAACAAGTAATTGTTGCAGAGGTCTCTGTATTTTGCAGCTGCCCTCTTGTAAGATGCACTTTTCCCAAATAAAACAATTTTTAAAACCCATTAAAAAAAAAGAAAGATTAAATACCAAGTTAGTGCGACGATTAAATCAAGACAATTCTAGGGACTTCCCTGGTGATCCAGTGGTTAAGACTCCACACTTCCAATGCAGGGGGCGTGGGTTCGATCCCCGGTTGGGGAACTAAGATCCCACAAGTCATGTGGTGCAGCAAAAAAAAAAAAAAAAAAAAAAAAGACAATTGTAGAACCACAGAGAATGAATGTTAAATTATCTCCTGTCTAGCTTTTCTTAGGAAGCTACTGGCCTAAGTGTTCCATCAAAACTAGAGAGTAAATTAAGAAAATGAAAGGTATTATATTCTGAAACTAGAAAACTAACATGAGAATGGTGAACAAAGTCCAGTATAATTGTAAAAGGCAAGTCCCCGAACAATATCTAGACCTAGAGAGCAACACCTAGAACAGGAGGATAGAGGACTATAGTAAAGAAACTGACTACTGAGCAAAGAAAAGAGGAGTTCAGATTAAAGAAACAAAGCAGCTTAGTAGGTCCCCCTTTTCACACTGTAAGCTTCTAGCCTGAAGCAAGTCTGAGCTCAGAGAAAAGGCTTTAAATGAAATTTGCACATTATTACACTCAACTAGAGGTTGTAATTAGTAAAATGAGACTGATCTTGTGACTGAAAATAACCAAAGAATACCAAAGAGTGATCAAAACAATTATAGGGACTACACAAGCTTTTATTCAGGGCAACAAAAACATTAGCCATAGAATTGAGAGTGGAAATTATAGGGGAAAAAAAATTCTTTTGCTTGCTCCCTATTGAGTCCTGCTTATTTCAAAGTGTTGGTTATAAGTTGATTTGATTTTCCAGGTACACAGTCATAGCATCTGCAGAAAGTAATAATCTTACACTCTCTTTTCTAATTTTTAACCTAATTTTTCCTCTTGTCTAAGTGCTTTGGTTAATACCTACAGAACAATGTTAAATAACATTGGTAATGCTGTATACCCTTGTCTTTTTCTGATTTTACCTGGAATGTTTCAGATATTTCCTGATTAAACATTAGGTTAGCTTCTAAGAACAAAATTCATTTTATTCCTTTTAAAATTTATTTTTCACTACAGTATACTACCTCCCTAGAGTTACTCCCATTAATATTGGGCAATAATCTTCATTACAGAGATGGCGAGTGTAATTAGAGGTTGATGGGGGAAGGGAACCAGATGCTCTGTTCGGGCTTTGGCACAGGAGAATGGATTAGAAAGACTCAGCCCTTTTCTGAAGAAATTCAGATAGAAAGGCCTTAAACGGAACAGACTTGGGGAGACTGATTCTCATCCTGATTTTCCCTGCCTCAGTACCAAACACACATTTTTAAAATTTAGAGTTCCAAATTTAGTTTCAGCTCCCAATTTATACCTTCAGAAAACACAATCCCTATTCTGAGTCCTCTACCTTGGTACACTCTAATTTTCAGATATGAGAATCATAAAGTGAACTGATAGCCTTATGATTTGGTGAGCTCCCCAAGATTAGAAGTGTTGAAACATAACTGAATAAAGATATTTTTTTCTACCAGTTAGAGAAAGAACCCAAAAACTCTAGCTACCTGCCATGCCCTCCACTCCTGTCCTGAAACAAGGCAAAGTTCTTTTGCCTAATATTGCTTTGATTTTAGCTGCAAGTATTAACTCTAAAAACCAAAAAGAAAGTAATAGACCAAAAAAAAAGGAGAGAAATTATAACCTATGTATAATTAGAGCCTAAGAAGAAGAGAGAGAATGAGGCAGGGCAATCTTTGAAGATGGCTGAGGATATTCCTGAACACCTATCCACAAATTCAAAAACCCTTAACAAATTCCAAGCAGATAAATAAAAAGAAATGCACATTTAGACACATCATACTTGAGTTACAGAAAGCCAAAAACAGAGAGAAAGCCTTAAAAACAGCCAGAGGAAGAAAAGTCAAATTACCTCAAATGAGGAGCTAGAATAATTAAAAATAGGTTAAGTAAATAAATGGGATTATCGCTTTAAATATAAATATAGAACATTTGCATAACCTTGGGACAGGGAAGGATTTCCTAAATAAGATACAAAAAGATACCACCAAGGGAAAAAAATTTGATAAAAAATTAGGGGGACTTCCCTGGTGGTGCAGTGGTTAAGAATCCGCCTGCCAATGCAGTAGACACGGGTTCGAGCCCTGGTCCAGGAAGATCCCACATGCTGCAGAGCAACTAAGCCTGTGCACCACAACTACTGAGCCCGCGCACCACAACTACCGAAGCCTGTGTGCCCTAGAGCCCGCGCTATTAACTACTGAAGCCCGCGCGCCTAGAGCCCGCGCTCTGCAAAAGAGAAGCCACAGCTCCCTGGTGGCGCACTGGTTGAGAATCTGCCTGCCAATGCAGGGAACACGGGTTCGGGCCCTGGTCTGGGAAGATCCCACATGCCGCGGAGCGGCTGGGCCCGTGAGCCACGATTGCTGAGCCTGCGCGTCTGGAGCCTGTGCTCCGCAACAAGAGAGGCCACAATAGTGAGAGGCCCGCGCACCGCGATGAGGAGTGGCCCCCGCTTGCCGCAGCTAGAGGAAGCCCTTGCACAGAAACGAAGACCCAACACAGCCATAAAAAAAAAATAATAAAATAAAATAAATAAATTTAAAAAAAGAGAAGCCACGGCAATGAGAAGCCCGCGCACCGCAACAAAGACTCAACGCAACCAAAAATAAAAAAAATATAATTAAAAAAATTCAAATTTTATTCATAAAACTACCTTAAGGGAAGTGATAAAACAATCCAAATAGTAGTAAAATATAATCAATAAAGGATCCATATCCAGATAATATAAAGAATTCCCATGAATCAATAAGAGATAATCCAGGGACTTCCCTGGTGGCTCAGTGGTTAAGAATCCGCCTGCCAATGCAGGGGACACAGGTTCCTGGTCCGGAAAGATCCCACATGCCACGGAGCAACTAAGCCCGTGTGCCACAATTACTGAGGCTTGAGCGCTAGAGCCCGCGAGCCACAATTACTGAGCCCACATGCCACAACTACTGAAGCCTGCCCACCTAGAGCCCGTGCTCTGCAACAAAGAGAAGCCACCGCAATGAGAAGCCCGTGCACCGCAACGAAAAGTAGCTCTCCGCAACTAGAGAAAGCCTGTGCGCAGCAACGAAGACCCAACGGAGCCAAAAATAAAATAAATAAATAAATAAATAATTTATATATTAAAAAAAAGATAATCCAAGAGCAAAATAAAAGATTTCAACAGGTGTGTCACAAAAGAAGAAACCCTGATAACCAATAAACATATGAAGTGGTGTTCAATCTCATTATTAATCATGGAAATTGCAACTCAAACCTATGTGCATCTATGTATATGTATTTGTACAAATAAATATTTTAAATAAGTGTTTAAAGATTTCATGTCTGACACAACTCATCTGACGAATAAACCATAACTCATTCACAAAAAATAGTGTATCTTTGAAAAATGGTATTTACAAAGATCATTTGACAACACAGGAGAATGATACTTTTTAGTGAAAATGTAGGATATAAAATGGTAAATGAAGCATAATCTGATTTTGGAAAAATAATGAAAATACACCAAAATATTAACACTAGTTATTTGAGTGGTCTCATTTCATTTTTTCTTGGTAATCTGTGTTTTTAAAATCTCTAAAACATTATGCTTTTATTTTAAAGTCATAATAAATATTGCATTTAAAAAGAAGAAAACTTGGGACTTCCCTAGTGGTCCAGTGGTTGGGACTTCGCCTTCCAATGTAGGGGGTGCGGGTTTGACCCCTGGTGGGGGAGCTGGGATGCCACATGCCTTGCAGCCAAAAAACCAAAGCATAAAACAGAAGCAATATTGTAACAAATTCAATAAAGACTTTGAAAATGGTCCACATCAAAAAGATCTAAAAAAATTTAAAATATAAAAATAAAAAGAAGAAAACATGGCAAACAGAGTGGAGCCATTTTCCAAATAAGTAAACGTTAGGTATATGGGAGTTACTGTGCTTCAGTAGCAGGCTCAACTATCCTTTTCTCCAGTGGGAAAATTATAGGAACCTATAACCAAATGGCCTCTTTATTAAGCATTAACTTTCAGAAGAACGAAAGAAAAGAGGAAACCCCAACATACCCTGAAAACTGCTTGTAGAAGTTCAGCATGCATTGTTTCCTTCTCTTCTGCGCCTCACCTGGAGAAGGATAGAACTTGGAAAGTAGAAAGTCATCGTAAGACACCAGGTTTTTCTTGTTGCTCAAACTGGTCAGGTCACAGGTCAGCCCCATCCCCATCCCCCAGCACATAAAGGGAATGAGATCAGAGGAATGGGGCGTCCCGTCCAATCCCAGTGTCTCAGGAGAAAGCTGAGGTTACTGCTGTTGAGGTCAATAATCTAACCAAACCTCACAGAGATTTCCTAAGGACAGAGTTCTGGAGTAACAATCGCACAGTTGACAGGAGCCTCATACCCATACACACAGTGCCACATACCTTAAGCAGTCGTTCTTAAAACAAGGGAAGACGCACTCCACATCCGCACACAGAGCCAAACATGGTATCACAGATACAATCGCAAATTCAACACGGAACACATACACTCGCACAGTCGCAGGTACTCCAGTGTCGCGGGGTCACAAGGACACACCACCATAGGGGGACACAGTCACAATTCCACAATGATAGGCATCCTATATCTGCACACGGGTCGCATAACCTCCCCCTTCTCACGCCGCTCCGCCCGCACAGGCCCAAGTACCGAGCTCCATATCGGCCTCCGGTCTCCTCAACTTAGGCCTTTCGGGTCTCCGGGGGTCCGAACCTGCAGAGCTGAACCAGTTCCCCCAGGTGCCCACGATCTCACCTCAAGGATCTAACGTTCCCGCCAGGCGTGATGAAAAGTTCGAGTTCCCGCGAGAAGAGCACGCGTCGCCGGGCCCTCTGGGAAATGTGGTCCACAGCGAGCCCCACGGCCGATTCCTCTCAGCTCCCTCGCTGGGTCCACCCGAAACGACTGCTCCTGCAACTCTCAGAGTTTAGCCAGATCTCAGAGTTGCAGTTCGCGGTAACTCCGCACGCTCGGGCTCAGCCACCAGAGCAGACCTGGCTCACCAGCCTCGCTCACACAGGAAACTCCTGCTCCGTTCTGGCCGGAAGTTGAGTCGGGCCGCGAGGGCTTCTGGGAGGCGTTGTGTAGTGGAACTTCCGTTGGGAGGCGGGCGAGGAGGGTTGGTTCGGCGTTACCGGCGCCTGGCTCGGGCCATCGTGCGTGTCACCTTCACCCAGCCTCCCAGAAACTGCGCGCTAGATGCGCACTCGGGCGTTTCCGGCAGGTGACGCTACCGCGTCCCCGGAGCGGGACTTGAAGGAGGGCCTCAAGCAATCTGGGCTGAACCAGCGCGCGCCGCTGACGGGGCGGAGCCTTTAAGGAGGCCCAGAGTATCTGGAGTAGTGGCAGTGCAGAGTGCTCGGGGTGGGAGTACGCTCCTGGAGCGTGGCTGGAGTTGTTGGAACAAGAAACTGGTGAAGAGTTAGTGTGTGTGTGATTATGATGGTCTGTGGGGTTGTGATCCTGTGTGTGTGTGTGTGTGTGTGTGATTGTGATGATGCGACAGTGATGGGGGTGTGGTTGTGTTGAGTGTGGTGGAGTAATTGTGATGGGATATTTGTGTCATGGTGATGTTTGTAATTGTCTGTGATTTATGATAACGTGTGTGGTGTTGTCTGTGATTGTCAGGTAGATGTGCAGAGTGTGGAGGTGTTTGCAATTGTGATATGTGTAGTGGTTCTTGTCTTACCTCATTTGACTTTTGTGTAGCCTTTGGCATAATTGGTAACCGCTTGAAAAAATTTTCTGTATTTGGTTTCACGTGGTCTTTCCTCCCCATTGGCCACTCTTTCTTAGTCCCCTTTGCTGCCCTTTTTTCCCCCAGCAGTTCTTGGCCCGGTTCTGTTGTGCTCCAGTTTCCCTTGGTGATCTTTTCCAGATTTATTATTTCATCTTCCTATGTCTTCTTTTATTATATGTATTAGTTATTGTGATCATAATAATGCTGCCTAACAAACCACTCTTAAACTCAGTGGCATGAAACAGGAAGCATTTATTCTCTTGTTCACAGGTTTGCAGGTTCTGTGTTCAGCTTATCTAGGCTGGGCTTGCCTGGGTGGCTGGACTGCAGAATCGATTCAGACCTGCTCCACATGTATTCTTTCTGCAGCTCAGGCTAAAAGGACAGTGGTTACCAGGACATGTGCTTCTCCTGGTGGATCACCAGAGTACAAGACAGATCATAAAAACACCCTTAAAAACCTCTGCTCCCAAGTATACTAATATTAGGTTAGCTAAAGCTATTCAGGTGCCTAAGTGTAACATTAATTACACCCAGTCAGAGGGCAAGGCAAAGTTAAATGGCAGAAAGTGTGAATGTGTAATCCTCTTAGCGGAGGGTGAAACATTGGGACCAAGATTCCAATCTACAACATTAAGAAACATGCCTCTTTATCCTGGTGAATGTCTTTTAGTCCATGTTCTCATTTGTCTGATAATATTGCTTCTCACGTTTTGTTATTGTATTTTCCAGGAATTTCATTTTACAACCCCTTCCCTTTATGTCTTTATACTTCAGGTCTGTCTCTTGTTAAGAGCATATTGCTGGGCTTTTCCCCTTTTTATCCTGTTTGACTGTTATTTTAATAGGTGAGTTTAATTCATTTATATTTATTGTGATTGCTGATAAAAATTTGTTTTATTTTCTATTATGCCTTCTTTTTTATTGTGCAGGTTTACCTTATCCCCATTTCTTTCTCCAATGCTTTGGTTTCTTATCCTTGATTTTTTTTTTTAATTAATTAATTTATTTATTTTTGGCTGCGTTGGGTCTTCGTTGCTGCGTGTGGGCTTTCTCTAGTTGTGGTGAGTGGGCTTCTCATTGCAGTGGCTTCTCTTGTTGCAGAGAACGGGCTCTAGGGCATGCGGGCTTCAGTAGTTTTGGCTCATGGGCTCTAGAGCTCAGGCTCAGTAGTTGTGGTGCACGGGCTTAGTTGCTCTGCGACATGTGGGATCTTCCTGGACCAGGGCTCGAACCCATGTCCCCTGCATTGTCAGCCGTATTCTTAACCACTGTGCCACCAGTGAAGCCCTCTTATCCTTGAATTTTTAACATGCACGTTTAACAAAACCCAAACTTAAATAAGATTTTAGAACACTTGAACTCCAAACAACCCACCCATTTCTATGTTATTCTTATCTGATATTTTGCTTTCTTCTAATTTTAATTACCCCAAATTAGTATTTATTCATTTGCTCAATATGTACAGCTGACCTTTGAACAACATGGGGGTCCGATTCCCTCCCCACCCCTTGCAGTCAAAAATCTAAGTAGAACTTTACAGTTGGCCCTCTGTATCCTAGGTTCTGCAGCTGCAGATTCAACCAACCTCAGATTGTGTAGTAGTACTGTAGTATGTATTTACTGAAAAAAAAATCTGCGTGTAAGTGGACCCACACTGTTCAAACCCGTGTTGTTCAAGGGTACACTCTGTGTGTGTGTATTTTTTTTAACTGTGGTAAAATAGAGTAAAATAACATAACACATGACATAAAATTTGCTATCATAATATCTATACCCCTATGTCCGTTGCAACAATATTCACAATAGCCAAGATATGGAAACATCTATCCATTAACAGATGAATGGGTAGAGAAAATGTGGCATATATATACACTGGAATATTATTCAGCCTTAAGAAAGAAGGAAATCCTGACATTTGTGACAACATGGATGAACCTTTAGGACATTATGCTAAATGAAATAAGCCAGTTACAGGACAAATACTACATGATTCTTTTACATGAGGTATTGAAAATAATCAGACTTAAAGAAGCAGAGAGTAGAATGGTGGTTGCCAGGGGCTGGGAGAGAGGGAAATGGGGAATTGTTTTCCAATAGGTACAAAGTTTCTGTTATGTAAGATGAATAAGTTCTAGAGCCCTGTACAACGTAGTACCTATATTAACAAAGTGGTATTATGCACTTTAAAATACGTTGAGAGTAGATCTCATGTTAGCTGTTCTTACTGGAAAAAAAACACAAAACACAAGGAAGTGTTTGGAGGTGATGGATATGTTTAGTACCTTGGTTATGGTATTGGTATTAACAGATATATGAATATGTCCAAACTGATCAGGACATATACATGTAGGTTTGTGCAGGGTTTTTTTGTATCAGATATACCTCAATAAAGGCAAAAAAAATACACAAAAATTTTACCATCTTACCAACCATTTTTAAGTGTTCAGTGGCATTACATCCATCATGGCTGTGCCACCATCACCATCTGTTTATCCATAGAACTCTTTTTATCTTGCAAAACAGAAACTGTACCCATTAAACAATAACTCCCCATTCCTTCAGTCCCCCAGTTCCAGGCAACCACCATTCTACTTTCTGTCCCTATGAATTTGACTTTACCTCATTATGTACTCTGTGTACCAGATCGTACAGTATTTGTCCTTTTGTGACTGGTTTATTTAACTTAGCATAATGCCCTCAAGGTTCATCCATGTTAAAGCATGTGTCAGAATTTTCTTCCTTGTTAAGGCTGAATAATATTTCATTGATTGTATATACCACATTTTGTTTATCCATTTATCTGTCAATGGACAGTTGGATTGTTTGTTTCTTTTGACTATTGCAAATAATGCTGCTACAAACATGGGTGTACAAATACCTGTTCGAGTCCTTGCTTTCAGTTCTTTTAGGTATATATCCACAAGTGGAGTTTATGGATCATATAGTAATTCTATTCTTAATTTTTTGACTGCCATACTGTTTTCCCTAGTGGCTATACCAGTTTATCAACATATTTTTTGAGCACCTACTATCAGTGGCAAAAAGACAAAAATAAATCCCTGTTTTCATGTATTTTATATGAGGGGGTGGAAAGACAATATGCATGATAAATTATATAATTTGTTAGTGATAGTTGCCATTCGAAAAAAATAGAAACTGTGTGAGGGACAGTAGGAGTATATCCCAAGCATAACACTTCTCAAAATTTATTATAATTGAATGTTTTCTGTTTTATTATTTCTTTTCTGTCATTCAGAGTAAGGATTAGTCTACTCTCTTGTGTATCATTTTTTTCACCATAGATGATAAATTAATGTCATGTGACAATGTCACTGTGACATGAGTATAATTCTCATTTCAAATGACGAGTGTGGGAGTTCTATGTTACAACTCTCATTTATCTCAATTGTCAAGATAGATAGGAAATGGAATAGCTGGACTTTTAATGCACCTCTCTTTCACACCAAATCTGGGGTTGCTGAAAATCTGAATGTTTTTTGACTCAGCTTTATATCTGTCACTGCATCAGGCCTACACCTTTATGCTCACAAAAGATATTTGAGGAGCAGATATTATGTGAACATCACTATTGTATTCACTTTGTTTCTAGACTCTTAGTGTTTCTATTGGTTCAACGTGAGTTGCTGAGTCTTTGAGTTTTCTTCCAGACTCCTGCTGTCTCAGCATCTCTGGTCAGTGACTCCAGGGACTGTGAATTACAAGCAAGGAAGCTAATTGTTTGGGACTGTATTAATTATCTATTACTGTGTAATAAGGTACCTCAAAATTTAGTGGCTTAAACAACAATAAACATACATTAAACAACAATAAACATTTATTATCTCAGTTTTCGGGGAGTGGAGAGTGACTTAGCTGGGTATTCTGGCTCAGATATTTCATGAAGTTGCAGTCAATTGCTGGCAGGGCTGCAGTCATCAGAAGGCTAATTGGGACTGGAGGATTTGTTTCCAAGATGGCTGGCAAATTGGTGTTGGCTGCTGGCACAAGCCTCTCCCTAAGGCTTGTTGAGTGTCTTCATGGCATGGTGGCTGGCTTCCTTCAAAGTGCGTGATTCAAAAATGTGCAAGACAGGCTTCCCTGGTGGCGCAGTGGTTGAGAATCTGCCTGCCACTGCAGGGGACATGGGTTCGAGCCCTGGTCTGGGAGGATCCCACATGCCGCGGAGCAACTAGGCCCGTGAGCCACAATTACTGAGCCTGCGCGTCTGGAGCCTGTGCTCCGCAACGAGAGGCCGCGACAGTGAGAGGCCCGCGCACCACGATGAAGAGTGGCCCACGCTTGCCACAACTAGAGAAAGCCCTCGCACAGAAACGAAGACCCAACACAGCCATAAATAAATAAATAAATAAATAAAATTTAAAAAAAAATGTGCAAGACAGAAACCACGATATCTTTTATGACCTAACCTTGGAAGTCACACACTGTCATTCCTGCAATATCCTATTGGTTATACAGGTCAACTCTATTCAGTGTGGGAGGGGTGTATGAAAGACATGAATACCAGAAGACAACGATCATTGGGGGCCACCTTGGAGGCTGGTTCCCATAGGGATCCAGGGAGAAGACATCAGGTAAATTGGATTTATATCATAAGCCCACAGGTCCTGGCTCCACAAAGATAAGACAGATCTGTGATGTGAGGATAAAGAACCGTGAAGAGCAGGTATCTATCATGGAAGGAGACCTCCTGATCTGAGACCTTCCCTGGAAGCTGGGGAGTCCTGAGATAGAGTGGACACTGGAATTGCTAGACCTGCACCCTATCTTAACCCCTCTGTTTAGAGTGGAGAAGGCCTGAATGACATCTCAGCCTTCAGAGATCAGCAGTAGCTGTGTGACAACGGAGCATTTGACCCAGATGATGGAAAGGACAGGTGAGGTGGCTCAGAGATGGGCAGAGTTTAGGAGAGAGTCTGTAAAAAGAGTTATGAAGTTCAGTACTCCTACCAAGAAAGTTCACAAGTTATTGACCGTGTTGACGTTTGTTTTTTATTTTATTCACTTGACAACTGTTTTTTAAAATAAATTTTTAATATAATTCCTATTTTTCTTAAATACATTTAGATTTTTTAAAAAGTACTGTTAAATATATAACTGTAAACAAAAGTTTCCTGTTCCATTCCTTCCCATACCCTGTTCCCATAGGCAATTACTTGGAACATTTTTTTCTGGATATTCTGGTATTCAGCTCTGCTTTCCTGAATAACATCCTCATACTGCTAATGTTTGATTTCAGTTTTAGATATTTCCTATTGACTTTTGACAGTAGAAATACGGATTTATCTCTGTTTTCTATCTAACCCCTTCCTCATCACCCTCACCCCACCCCGACTTCCACCCACTCTTCTCCTTGCCCTTCTTTCTAATATGGTGTTTTGTTCGAGGTTGGAGGTTGACCAAATGTCAGGATATGTATGCATTTTCTTTTGAGCTAGTCAGTTTTCCCAGCAAGAAGTCCTAGATTGTTTGAGGAGTATAAGCCAGGACTCCTGCTTTTGGGAGGCAAAGAAAGGAAAAAAGTTGAGGGGAGCACTTCATCTTTCAATCTGACAGCTTTTACTTAATTCTCTTATTTTCTCTACATTGCTTCAACCCCACCTTGTATGTAGTTCCCTGTTTTTCAGCCCCACCCCAAACTCCTGCCTGTAGAAGTACCTAATACCTCCATTCCTGAGCCTTTCAAGTGTTCTGCCATGGTTTCCCCACCCTCACTTAAGCTTCATCTTTCTCTAAGTTAGAAACCAGTCATTTGCTCTCTATCTTTCAAAATTTTGTTGACATCTCTTATCCGCTAAAATCTTCTGTATTCTTTGTCCTTGTGAGATTGTTTCTTTCGTTTCTTTCGTTTTGGTTGTGTTTCAGAGAGAGCAGAAATAAATGCAAGTATTCAGTCTTCCATTTTTAACCTTAAGGCCCTGAATTTTTTAGGGTAAAAAATAAGTCAATTAAGTTATTTTAAAATGTCTTTAGAATTATAACTGCATTTCATTCCATCATATGAATGTTCCACAATGCCTGTAACCTGTCTCTGATTAAAGTTTTTTCCAAATTCTTTACAGTGCTTCATAAATAATTTAATCCTTAAATCTTTGTGGTATTTATTATTATGTACTTTAAAAAATCTCCTGTTAGGAATAAAATAGCAGGAAACTAGGGAAATAGATTCATTGGGCACCCTAGACTTAGCCCTCCAGAAATTCCCATAGAACCCTATATGATTAAATTACAAGCCATCTATGTACATTTCAGTGTCTCTGTAGCCTGGTGGTGGTTAATATTTCTCAAAGCTCTGAGGATCATTATAGGTGATCTTATAGCTGGTGCTGAAGATTTCTCTAGTCCTTTATCTGGGGCTCTGAAGTAAACAGATTTTTATTTCTCTTTCCTCAGCTTGGTGTTCTCCAGATTCTGCCCTTTTCAAGGAAGAAGAGGATATGACCAGTTCTCTTGTACGTTGCTTTTTTATTACTATTTATTTATTTTTGGCTGCATTGGATCTTCGTTGCTGTGCGCAGGCTTTTTCTAGTTGCGGCGAGCGGGGGCTACTCTTCATTGCAGTGCACAGGCTTCTCATTGCAGTGGCTTCTCTTGTTGCCAAGCCCGGCCTCTAGGCATGCAGGCTTCAGTAGTTGCAGCACACAGGCTCAGTAGTTGTGGCGCACGGGCTTAGTTGCTCCGCGGCATGTGGGATCCTCCTGGACTAGGGCTTGAACCCGTCTCCCCTGCATTGGCAGGCAGATTCTTAACCACTGCGCCACCATGGAAGTCCCCTCTTGTACGTTTTAAGCATTTATTTGTTTCCTGCATTATTTTACAATGAAGTTGCAGTGGGTTACCTTAACCTACCAGTAAGTTGGAAAAAACTAAATCAAAAATCAAGGTGAGGAAAAATACAGCTAGAAGGTCAGAACCTGGGGAAATTTGACATATGGCTATGCAGAAACAGGTCCATACAGGATTATAAAACTTGAGTTCAAATTTGAGGAACTTCCGTGGCAGTCCAGTGGTTAAGACTTTGCCTTCCAATGGAGGGGGTGAGGGTTCAATCCCTGGTCAGGGAGCTGAGACCCCACATTTCTCACGGCCAAAAAAGCAAAACATAAAACAGAAGCAATATTGTAGCAAATTTAATAAAGACTTTAAAAATGGTCCACATAAAAAAAATCCTTAAAAAAAAATTTTTGAATATGATCTGGAGAAGCAAAAGCAAACTGAGACATAAAGTTCATCCCATAATTTGCACTACTTATGAGGAAAAAGCTTATAATTCTGGAAAGAAGAAAGCTTTTCATTGGCACCTAGGTCAGAAAGAAATCCAAAATAATTCCATAATTCTTATGATTTTAAGCTCAGTTTATTAAAAGTCCTTCTTGGCCATAGATTAAAAACTAGAATTATCAGGAAGAGTAAATCGAGTACTTCTTTCAGATGATCCTCCATATATATTTCCTTCAGTTGAGACTTTTTAAGTTGAGCTAAAATATATACTAAAATTCTGTGGCAGAATTTTTTATAGTTCTGGTATCTATAACTCTGCACGTCTTTTTTTATGGTCTCAAAAGATACAGTATTCTTCATCTTCTTACAAAATGACTCATTTTCCTCTGCTGTTGATTCTTTTTGTTTCCACCACTGGAATCCCTCATACTCCTGTATTTTAAATATTTTCCACTGCCTCTTTTTCCTCAGCTCATATCTTTTCCATCCTGAAACACACACACACTTCTATTGACCATATGATTCTGTGGCTTATCCAGTTATTTATCCTTTTGGCAGAGTGGTTTTCTGGGCCTAGACAGACTTGGGTTCAAATCTTGGCTCAGTGACTTACTAAGTGCATGATTATGGGCAAGTTTCTTAATCTCTTTGGCCTTAGTTACATCATCTGTAAGTGGGGATAATAATAATACTTACCCCATAGGAATATTGGGAGGGTTAAATGCATAGTAAGTGCTCCATAAATGATAAATATTGTTAATAATTATTAGCTATATAAATCTTTCTACCTGAAAAGGTCTTTGAATGTGTTCGCTGTATTCATTGACCTACTTTTTTACTTTAACATATGAAACTGATAAGATAAAAGAGTAGGTGCTTCATTTGTGTTCACAAGATTAATCCTTCTCTTCAATAAAACTACCATAAACACTGTAATAAGGCAAAACTGGGAACAGTTTTTGTAATACATATGCAGAAATATACTAGCAATTCTTAAAAACCAATGATTAAGAAAATAGAAAATTGGGTGAAGAACATGAGCAAGCAGTTGGAAAAAATGCAAGTGGCCAATAAATATTTTAAAATAAAAATGTCACAAAAAAAAGACTATTCAGATTTGTAGATACATTTTTTAGATGTATTTTGAATTAGTGGGTAATGACCATCTTTTATGAGAGGATTCCAAATAATTAGTTCACATGTGAATTTTCCTTATAAAGTAAAAAGCTGGAGATAAGGAGTTGGGATCTACAAATAGGACACTCTATTAGCTTTCAAAAACTTCATTCAGTTCCTTTCAGACACCAGAGCCAGACATCTTGGTCAGGACTATCAAACAGAAATGGACTGCCTATGTTTCTGGGCATGCATTCTAGAATATGGATGTAAATATATTCCGTGGCAGCTTTTATTTATATTTGAATAGACTACACAGCAGCTAGAAGAATCTTCTACAGCAGTAAGTATAATAGCTTTACTGAGTACCTATTATGTGCCAGGTATATTGTGCTATAAGCTTAACATAGCTTATTTCATGTAATCATTATCAGAAGTGTGTAAGGTAGATATTATTTTAATTTTTACAGAAAAAGGAAGTGAAGCACAGAGATTAAGAAACTTACATAACTTCATGCATCAAGTGTGCAGTAAAGCCAGGATTCAAACCCATGCAACCTGACTCTAGGACCACACTCTTATGATACTGTACAAATGGAAATCCACTCATGAGTGAAGAAATGCAAATTTTGCCAATTGACTGTTCATATTATTTCTCCATTTTATGCCGTTAGTCCTTTTTCTACTTGAAATTAAGGGATTTTAAGAATGCCTGCTTCAGCATTCAGATATCTTCTTCTAATTTGTCACTTATATGTTATCGTGTATCTTTTGTTGTATATAAACTTTAAATTTGGATAGTTTCATCTAGCATATGATAAGTTTGTGCATACAGTAAGAATTCAGTCAAAATTAATATGCAACATTAATTTTTATTGTTGTTGTTAAACTTGGGAAACATTTATTTTTACTTTCCTGTATCAGCAATCATGGATATAAGTGGTTAAATCTTGTATCTCCTCAGGAAGACATAGCACTGTTGAGTGACTATTATTACATCCCATGGAGAACTTCAGTCTTTGGTCACAGCATTAAGATCTCCTGGTTTTGGTCTCATAAGCCCTCTTTGAAATGACATATGCAACATTAATGTTTAATAGTCTTCTTTCATGAGTTGCCAGTGTTGGTATTTTATAAGATATCTTTCCTAATATTATGTTACAGTTTCTTTTGAAAGCTTTGCTTTTCATATTTAGTCTTTGATCCAACTGGAATTCAATTTTGTAATTGGTCCAAGGTAGGAATTTACTGATAGTTATATCAGTAAAATTATTTTTGCATGTAGGTGACCAGTGTTCCAATACCATTTGTTAAATAGATCTTTACTTTGTGATGCCACCTTTATAATATACATGCTTAATCGTTTCTAGGCTCTTTATTCTGTTTCTTTAATCTATTTGTCTACATCTATACCAGTACTATGCTCTCTGTGTGTGTGTGTGTGTGTGTGTGTGTGTGTGTGTGTGTGTGTGTATGTGTTTACATTGTCTTAACTACTTTAACTTTATAATAACCCTGTTTGCTTGGCAGGGATTTCCCCACTTCCCACTACACAAATGTTCCAGTTTTAAGAAATTTCTCAGCTACTTTGGGAACTCTGTGCTTTCATTTGAATTTTAGAATCAGTTTATCTAGCTCTAAGGAAAAAACGCTGTTGGGATTTTAATTGGAATTGCAAAGAATTGTAGACTACAGACCTTGCTGACTTACATCCTGATAAACCCATCATAATTTGAAAATAGCATAAATTGAAAATACATTTAATACACCTAACCTACCAAACATCATAGCTTAGTTTAGCCTACCTTAAATATGCTGAGAACACTTCCATTAGCCTTCAGTCATCTAACACAGAGCCTATTTGATAATAAAAGTGTTGAATATCTCATGTGATTTATTGACTACTGTACTGAAAGTGAAAAACAGAACGGTTTAATGGGTATAGAATGGTTTTAAGGGTGTATTGGTTGTTTACCCATGTGATCACATGGCTGACTGGGAGCTATGGCTTGCTGCCACTGCCCAGCATCACCAGAGAGTATCATACCACATAAAGCTAGCCAGAGAAAAGATCAAAATTTAAAATTCAAGGTATCTTTGTTTTCTGTGTGTATCACTTTTGCACCACTGTAAAGTCGAAAATTCATAAGTCAGGCTATCTTAGGTTAGGGACTGTCTGTAATTGGAGAAGAATTGAGTGAAACATTTTTTTCTGTCTATCAGAAAGATGTTTCAATTTAAGGAAATCCATTAATATAATTTATCATATTCAAAAAATATATAATCAGCTCCATAGAGCTACTAATTTTTTTTTAAATCAGAATTTGAGATTTTTTAAAGAGGATCTATTTATAAAATAGAAGTAAAAGGACACTTCCTTAACATGATATTTTAAAAAATTATTCTACACACATACTAAGCTAAAGGCCAGAACCATGTTTCCTGCGGGAAATGATACATATTCCTACTAAAGTCAGGAACATGACCAGATTACTCATGGTACCACATTTATTTACTATAATTCTATATGCATATAGAAAAGAAAAATAGATAAAAATTGGGAAGGTGCATACAAAATTATATCTAGGTGATACAATTATGTATGTGGGCAGTTGAAGAGGAAACAAGAGAATTCAATACAGTATGGACACAAAATTAATATACAGAAATCAACAGCATTTCTATATACAAACTACTAACCAGTTCAAAAGTAAAATGGAAGGTGGGAATTCCCTGGCGGTCCAGTGGTTAGGACTTGGTGCTTTCACTGCCATGGCCCAGGTTCAATCCCTGGTCAGGGAACTAAGATCTTGCAAACCTCACGGTGCAGCCAAAAAAAATTAAAATTAAAAAATAAATAAAATGGAAGAAAAATGTTAAGAGTAGAAACAAAATCCTAAAGGAAAAAAAAATGTATCCGATGTATATGGGAGAAAGAAACCTTTAAAGCATTACTGAGACCTAAAAGAGGATTTGAATAAATTTTTAATACATACTTTTTTTGGAAAAGATCATCATTATTAAATCAATATAAATTCTCTTTAATCTTGAGATTTATTGGAATCTCAAATATTCTAAATATTCTTTTTAAGGCAAGTCTATTCAAGCTGAGTGTAGAAGACGTTTGAAAAATAAGTGTGTAAAATATCCAAGAAAAAATATGAAAAATGTTGTGTGTTATGCTCTAAGTTTTAAAAAGAAGAATATTCGTTTAATGTTTGTGTGACTTTAAGGAAAAAAAAAACTTTTACAAAAAGTTGCCGGTCAGAAAGAAAAAAGTTGCCAGTCAGCATATATACCATAGAACTAACATGTAATTACCTTTACGCCTTCACTGTAAACTTTGTTATTTTTAAAAAAAGATTTATCATATTAAGTATCATAAAAATGAAGGAGAGGAAACTGCTGTGATACCAGCAGGACCTCTGGAAATGTTAAGGCTTCCTGCCAGGGCCCAGGAGATACTCATCTTTTTCTTGGTTCTGTCTGACAGGAGGAGGAATAAGATTTAATGACACGAACTGTGAATTTGTGTTTTTTAACAATCCTCTTTGTTCCTTGCTCCTAATATGGAATTCTTGACATATGTATGTAAAGAGAGTCAACATCTTAGGAAAATAGACTATTTGTTCTAAAGCACTGATTCATCATTTTATACAGTTAGAAATTAACCCATATTTACTTTTGTTACTTGTTTTATAATTTTTGGCAGGAGTACAATTTTTTTTTTTGGTATGAAATTTATGGTAATTTACTAGTTAGTGGGAAAGATGTTTTAATGCTAATTTACTAGCACTAGTAGAAAATATATTTTCTTTGTTGTTGTTCTTCCCTACTTTTTTTAGTGGTTCATATTCCATAGGGGTTATCTATTCCTGAAACATTTATTGAATGATTATTGGGTGCCAACCTCAGTTCTGAGTGCTTCACAGTTTTTGGTCTCATTTAGTCCTCATAACACCCCTTGGAGGAAAATGCCACTTTACAGATGAGGCTCAAATTTGGCTATTTGTCGATTTTAGTTTTAAAAAAAAGTTTTTTTGTTTTTGGCTGCGCTGTGAGGCTTGTGGGATCTTAGTTCCCAACCAGGGATTGAACCCGAGCCATGGCAGTGAAAGCGCCGAGTCCTAACCACTGGACTGGCAGGGAATTCCCACACGATTAAATTTTGAAGCCAGGATTTGAACTCATGATGTCAGACTCTACAGCCTGTTAACCAGTAAAAATATCTAAATCCAGCTCCATTTTGAGAGCCTAATTCTTTGAAAAATTTTCAATCAGGTATCTTTTCAGCTTTTCTGCTGCTTTTATGAGACCTTTATGCTCATGCAGGTTGACTATGTGGGCTTTGGGCTCTGCTTTGGGCTGCAGATCACCTGGCCCTGACTCAGGCTGTGGCATGGGCACATCTCCTCCACGTGTGTTCATTCAGGTGAAAGAGCAGCAGCTTTCTGGGGCAGGCTCTTCACTTGCCAGATCACTAGAGTACATGAACCGAGTCAAGGGTGTGTTTAAAAACAAAATTCAACTGATTACATTTTGAAGATCTTATTGGCTTTATTCAATGATTCATAGTCAGGGAACAGCCAATCTAGCAGATACATAGGAACTCTGAGGAGCTGTACCAAGTCAAAGACTTTTATAGGCAGAAGGGAGTGGGAATAAGGAAGTTATAGTAGCAAAAAGTGGATTGGTTCTGCCCAGGTTACTTTCCTTTAGGGGACCTTTAGGGTCTATCAGGCAGATTACCTCACTAATGCTGATCAGGTGATTCCTGCTTGACTAGTTTAAGATTTTATTTCTAGGAGAGGCTGAAACTGTAGGTAAGTCTCAGTTTGGTGACATGAGGCTTAGCATAAGTGACTCCATTTTGGGCCTGTTGTCTTGTTTTTAACAGGTATAAGCGCATTTCAGGCCTCTACTCACATCATGTTCACTGACATTCCTTTAGCTCTAACAAATGGCTCATTCAGGGCCCACACTGGGGGATGGGACATTAGCTAGAGACACAAATGAATATTTGTGGAATAATAATCAAGTTAATCAGTAACATTTTCTGATGGAGTTATTTTTATTGGAATTTTTTTAAAACTTGAAATACATTGAAACAGTCTCACAACCTAAAAAAAACTTTGTTGACATATAAGTCACATGCCATAAAATTGACACATTTAAAGTATATAATTCAATGATTTTTAGTATATTTATGAGTTGCCATTACCACAATCAATGTTAGAACATTTCATCACCCTAAAAAGGAACTCTGTACCCATGAGCTATCACTTCCCATTTCCCCCCAAGTCTCTTTTGTACTTTCTGTTTCTATGGATTTGCCTATTCTGGACATTCATATAAATGGAATCATATAATATATGGTCCTTTGTGACTGTCTTCTTTCACTCAGCATAATGTTTTCAAGGCTCATCCATTTTGTAGCTTGTATCAGTACTTTGTTTCTTTTTATTTCCAAATAGTATTCTCTTGTATGAATATGACATTTTTTTATAAATGTATTTATTTATTTATATTTTATTTTTTTGGCTGTGTTGGGTCTTCGTTGTGGCAAGTGGGGGCTACTCTTCGTTGCGGTGCGCGGGCTTCCCATTGCAGTGGCTTCTGTTGTTGCGGAGCATGGGCTCTAGGCATGTGGGCTTCAGTAACTGTGGCGTAGGGGCTCAGTAGTTGTCGCTCATGGGCTCTAGAGCTCAGGCTCAGTAGTTGCGGCGCATGGCTTAGTTGCTCCACAGCATGTGGGATCTTCCTGGACCAGGGCTCGAACCCATGTCCCCTGCATTGGCAGGCAGATTCTTAACCACTGCGCCACCAGGAAAGTCCTGAATATGACATATTTTATTTATCTTTTTATCAGTTAATGGACATTTGAATTATTTCCACTTTTTGGCTATTACGAATAATGTAGCTAAGAACATTTGTGTGCAAGTTTTTATGTGGGCATATATTTTTAGTTCTCTCATTGTATGTAGTGGAATTGCTAGCTTATACAGTAACTCTACATTTAACTTTTTAAGGTACTGCCCCACTATTTTACACAACAGTTGTACCATCTTACGTTTCCACCAGCAGTGGATGAGGATTCTAGTCTCTCCACATCCTCATCAACACTTATTATTATCTGTCCTTTTGATTATAGCCACCTAGTGGTTGTGAAGTGATATTTCATTGTGATTTTGATTTACGTGTACCTGGTAATTAGTGATGTTGAGCATCTTTTCATGTGCTTATTGGCCATTTGTATATCTTCTTTGAAGAAATGTTTATTTAGATCCTTTGCCCATTTTTTAATTGGTTTGTCTTTTTATTATTTAATTGTAAGAGATCTTCATATATATTCTAGATATGTTTCTTATCTGGTATATGATCTGTAAATATTTTCTCCCAGCCTATGGGTTGTCTCTTCACTTTCTTGATGATGTCCTTGAAAGCACAAGATTTTTACATTTTTCTGACGTCCATTTTTACTTAATTTTCTTTTGTTGCTTGTGCTTTTGGTGTCATATCTAAAAAAACCATTGCCTATCCACAGTTACAATTTACCCTTTTTTTTTCATTTGTTTTTTCCTTTCACATAGTCATAATATCTCAATTTTATTTCAACTCCAAGTTGTTTTTTTTTTCCATTTGTGTTTTTGGGTTTTCTTTTATTCTGGTTCCTTGGCAATGTATATAGCTTTTAGATTAGATCTTCATTCTCCATCCTTCATGTTTGTATCATCTCTCAACATTTTCATCTCTGGTGTGTGGGGCTGGGTCCTGGGCCCCCTGGTGGATAGGTTCATATCCAGGGGTGGCTGTGGGCTCAGAGAATCTTAAGGCAGCCTGCTTGCTGGTGGATGGGTCTGTGTCCCTGCCTGGCTAATTGGTGGGCCTTAGGAGTCACAGTACTTTTGCCTACAAACTTGTGGATGGTGTGGAGCTGAGTCCCAAGGCTAATAAGCTACAGAGAAGATTCCAAAATGGCACTTGCCAGCACCAGTGTCCATGTGGTTGAACGAACTCCCCAAAGTGGCTGCTGCCAGTTTCTATGTCCCCAGGGTGAGCTCACGTTGCCTCCTGCCTCTCCAGAAGACTCTCCAAGGTCAGCAGCGGGGTCTGAACCAGGCTCCTTTCAAATTCCTGCTGCTCCCCTGAGTCCCAGAGCACGTGAGATTTTGTGTGCGCCCTCTAAGAGTGGAGTCTCTGTTTCCTACAATCCTCTGGGTCTCCTGAAAGTAAGCCCCACTGGCCTTCAAAACCAAATGCTCTGGGGGCTTGTCTTCCCCAGTGCAGGATCCTCAGGCTCTAGAGCCCGATGTGGGGCTCAGACCCCTTGCTCCTTGTGGAAAACCTCTGCGATTGTAATTATTCTCCCATTTGTGTGTTTCCCATCCAGGAGTATGGGTCTTGACTATACATTGACTCTACCACTCCTACCCATCTTGTTGTGGTTCGTTCTCTTTATAGGTTTCAGTCTTTCTCATCAACAGTTGCTCTGTAAATAGCTGTAATTTTGGTGTGCCCATGAGAGGATGTGAGCTCAGGGTCTTTCTACTCCACCATCTTGAGCAGTATTTTATTCTTTCTGATGCTATTGTAAATGGGATTTGTTTTCCTTGATTTCATTTTTGGATGTTCACTGCAAATGTGTAGTTATACAATTGGGTTTTTACTATTGATCTTATATTCTGCAACCTTGCTGAAGTTGTTTATTAGTTCTAATAAAATTTTAGTGGATTTCTTATGTTTTCTGAAAATCATGTCATCTGAAAATAGAGATAGTTGTATTTTCTCCTTCCTAATCTGGATACCTTTTATTTTCTTGCCTAATTGCTCTGTTTAGAACCTTCACTGCAATGTTAATAGAGGTGGTAAGAATGTACATCCTTGTCTTGTTCCTGACCATAAGGGGAAAGCATCTAGTCTTTCACATTTAGTATGATGTTAGCTGTGGGGTGTTTGTAGACGTCTTATAACACGTTGAGGAAGTTCCTCTTTTTTGCTAGTTTGTTGAGTGTTTTTCTCATGAAAAGGTATTGAGTTTTGTCAAGTGCTTTTTCTGCATCTGTTGAGATGATCATATGGATTTGTTCTTTATTCTATCGGCATCGATTATTACATTAGTTTATTTTCAGATGTTAAATCAGTATTGCATTCCTGGGATAAATCCCACTTGGTGATGGCACATAATCCTTTATATATTTTTTTGTTTGTTTGTTTTTAAAGAGCAATTTCAGGTTCATGGCAAAGTTGAGAGGAAGGTACAGGGATTCCCCATATACCCTTTGCCCCCCACACATGCATAGCCTCCCCCATTATCAGCATCCCCCATCAGAGTGGTACATTGTTATAATTGATGGACCTATACTGACACATCATAATCATCCAAAGTCTAATAGTTTACATTCAGGCTCACTCTTGGTGTTGTATAATCTATGGATTTGGACAAATGTATATACATGTGTCTGTCATTATAGTATCATACAGAGTATTTTCACTGACCTAAAAATCCTCTCTGCTCTGTCTAGTCATTGCTCTCCTCTCCTCCAGCCCCTGGTATCCACTAATCTTATTACTGTCTCTGTAATTTTGCCTTTTCCAGAATGTCATATAGTGGAATCATACTGTATATAGCCTTCTCAAGTCAGCTTCTTTCACTTAGTTATATGCATTTAAGGTTCCTCCATGTGTTTTCCTGGTTTGATAGCACATTTCTTTTTAGCATTGAGTAATATTCCTTTATCTGGATGTACCACAATTTATTTATCCATTCACCTACTAAGGGACGTCTTGATTGCTTCCAGGTGTTGGCAATTATGAATTAAAGCTGTTATAAACATCTGTGTTCCCTTTTTATATATTGTTAGATTAAATTAGTTAGCATTTTGTTGAGGATTTTTACCTCTGTATTAATAAGAGATAGTGATCTGTAGTTTTCTTTTCTTTTTTTCTTTTTGTCTGTGTCTGGTATATCAGGGTAATACTGGCCTCATAGAAGGAGTGTTCACTCCTCTTCTATTTTGGGAGATTTTGTGAAGTATTGGTATTAACTGTTCTTTGGTGTTTGGTAGAATTTACCAGTGAAGCCATCTAGCCCTGAGCTTTTTTTTGTGGGTAGTTTTTTGATTACTAATTGAATCTCTTTACTTGATACAGGTTTATTCAGATTTTCTTTTTTTCTGTCCTTGAGCAGTTTCATTACTTTGTGTCTTTCTAGGAATTTGTCCATTTCATCTAAATCATCTAATTTGTTACCATACTGTTCTTCATAATATTCCACTATAATCCTTTTTAATCCTGTAAGGTTAGTAGTAATGTCTCCT
Organism: Eubalaena glacialis; assembly: GCF_028564815.1. Lineage (NCBI taxonomy): Eukaryota > Metazoa > Chordata > Mammalia > Artiodactyla > Balaenidae > Eubalaena > Eubalaena glacialis. The sequence goes on along the minus strand of NC_083733.1, from coordinate 54,335,864 downwards.
CTTTCATTCCTGAGTTTAATGCTTTGAGCATTCTCTCTTTTTCTTGGTCAGTCATCTTAAAGGTTTGTCAATTTTGTTGATCTTTTCAAGGAACCAATTTTTGGTCTTATTGATTGTTTCTATTATTTTTCTGTTCTCTATTTTATTGATTTCCTTTTTAAAATATTTATTTATTTATTTGGCTGTGTCAGTTCTTAGTTGCGGCACATGGGCTCTTTGTTGCGGCGCGCAGGCTCCAGAGCACGTGGACTCTGTTGTTGTGGCACATGGGCTCTAGTTGAGGCATACAGGCTCTCTAGTTGTGGTGCGCGGGCTCAGTAGTTGTGGCGTGCAGGCTCATTTGCCCCGCAGCATGTGAGATCTTAGTTCCCTGACCAGGGATTGAACCTGTGTCCCCTGCATTGGAAGGTGGATTCTTAACCACTGAACCACCAGGGAAGTCCCCAGTTTTTGTTTTAAAGTCTATTTTGTCTAATATTAGTATATTCACTCCAGCATTTTTATGGTTATTCTTTGCATGATATATCTTTTCCCGTTAATTTATTTCAACTTATTTTTATGTTTGAACCTAAAGTATGTCTCCTATAGACAGCATATAGTTTGATCTTGTTTTTCTATCCAGTCTGACAGTCTCTGCCTTTTTGATTGTTAAATCCATTTACCACTAATGTTGACACTAAATTATGTCTGTCATTTTCCTTTCTCTTCTCCATGTCTCATGTCTTTTTTTTTACATTAAAAAAGGCACTCCTCATGTATTTTATTTTATTTTATTTTATTTATTTGTTAACATCTTTATTGGAGTATAATTGCTTTACAATGGTGTGTTAGTTTCTGCTGTATAACAAAGTGAATCAGCTATATGTATACATATATCCCCATATCCCCTCCCTCTTGTGCCTCCCTCCTTCCCACCCTCCCTATCCCACCCCTCTAGGTGGTCATAAAGCACTGAGCTGATCTCCCTGTGCTATGCCACTGCTTCCCACTAGCTGTCTGTTTTACATTTGGTAGTGTGTATATGTCCATGCTACTCTCTCACTTCATCCCAGCTTACCCTTCCCCCTCCCCGTGTCCTCAAGTTCATTCTCTACGTCTGAATCTTTATTCCTGTCCTGCCCCTAGGTTCATGAGAACCTTTTTTTTTTTTTTAGATTCCATATATGTGTTAGCATACGGTATTTGTTTTTCTCTTTCTGACTTACTTCACTCTGTATGACAGACTCTAGGTCCATCCACCTCACTACAAATAACTCAGTTTAGTTTCTTTTTATGGCTGAGTAATATTCCATTGTATATATGTGCCACATCTTCTTTATCCATTCATCTGTTGATGGACATTTAGGTTGCTTCCATGTCCTGGCTATTGTAAAATGTTTTGTTCTAATTCTTTGAAGAATGCCACTGGTATTTTGATAGGGCTTGCATTGAATCTGTAGATTGTTTTGGGTAGTATAGTCTTTTCACAATATTGATTCTTCTAATCCAAGAACATGGTATATTTCTCCATCTGTTTATGTCGTCTTTGATTTCTTTCATCAGTGTCTTATGGTTTTCTGAATACAAATCTTTCACCTCCTTAGGCAGGTTTATTCCTAGGTGTTTTATTCTTTTGTTGCAATCGTGAATGGGATTGTTTCCTTAATTTCTCTTTCTGATTTTTCATTGTTGGTGGATAGGAATGCCAGAGATTTCTGTGCATTAATTTTGTATCCTGCATCCTTACCAAATTCATTGATTAGTTCTAGTAGTTTTCTGGTGGCATCTTTAGGATTTTCTATGTATAGTATCATGTCATCGGCAAACAGTGACAGTTTTACTTTTTCTTTTCCAATTTGTATTTCTTTCATTTCTTTTTCTTCTCTGATTGCTGTGGATAGGACTTCCAAAACTATGTTGAATAAGAGTGGTGAGAGTGGACATCCTTGTCTTGTTCCTGATCTTAGAGGAAATGCTTTCAGTTTTTCACCATTAAGTGTGATGCTTGCTGTGGGTTTGTCATATATGGCCTTTATTATGTTGAGGTAGGTTCCCTCTATGCCCACTCTCTGGAGAGTTTTTATCATAAAGGGTGTTGAATTTTGTCAAAAGCTTTTTCTGCATCTATTGAGATGATCATATGGTTTTTATTCCTTAATTTGTTAATGTGGTGTATCACATTGATTGATTTATGTATATTGAAGAATCCTTGCATCCCTGGGATAAATCCCACTTGATCATGGCATATGGTCCTTTTAATGTGCTGTTGGATTCTGTTTGCTAGTATTTTGTTGAGGATTTTTGCCTCTATGTTCATCAGTGATATTGGTCTATAATTTTCTTTTTTTGTGATATCTTTTTCTGGTTTTGGTATCAGGGTGATGGTGGCTTTGTAGAATGAATTTGGGAGTGTTCCTCCCTCTGCAATATTTGGAAGAGTTTGAGAAGGATAGGTGTTAGCTCTTCTCTAAATGTTTGATAGAATTTGCCTGTGAAGCCATCTGGTCCTGGACTTTTGTTTGTTGGAAGATTTTTAATTATGGTTTCAATTTCATTACTTGAGATAGGTCTGTTTATATTTTCTAATTCTTCCTGGTTCAGTCTTGGAAAATTGTACCTTTCCAAGAATTTGTCCATTTCTTCGTGGTTGTCCATTTTATTGGCATATGGTTGTTTGTAGTAGTCTCTTATAATCCTTTGTATTTCTGCAGTTTCAGTTGTGATTTCTCCTTTTTCATTTCCAATTTTATTGATTTGTGTCCTCTCCCTTTTTTTCTTGATGAGTCTGGCTAAGGGTTTATCAATTTTGTTTATCTTCTCAAAGAACCAGCTTTTAGTTTTATTTATCTTTGCTATTTTCTTCATTTCTATTTCATTTATTTCTGCTCTGATCTTTATGATTTCTTTCCTTCTACTGACTTTGGTTTTTGTTTGTTCTTCTTTCTCTAGTTATTTTAAGTGTAGGGTTAGATTGTTTATTTGAGATTTTTCTTGTTTCTTGAGGCGAGATTGTATTGCTATAAACTTCCCTCTTAGAACTGCTTTTGCTGCGTCCCATAGGTTTTGGGTTGCCATGTTTTCATTGTCATTTATTTCTATGTATTTTTTCATTTTTTCTTTGATTTCTTTAGTGATCTCTTGGTTATTTAGTAGTGCACTGTTTAGCCTCCATGTATTTGTGTTTTTTTACAGTTTTTTTTTTCTGTAATTGATTTCCAGTCTCATAGTGTTGTGGTCAGAAAAGATGCTTGATACGATTTCAATTTTCTTAAATTTTCTGAGGCTTGATTTGTGACGCAAGATGTGATCTATCCTGGAGAATGTTCCATGTGCACTTGAGAAGAAAGTGTATTCTGCTACTTTTGGGTGGAATGTTCTATGAATATCGGTTAGATCTATCTGGTCTGTTGTGTCATTTAAAGCTTGTGTTTCCTTATTTATTTTCTGTTTGGATGATATGTCCATTGGTGTAAGTGGGGTATTAAAGTCCCCTGCTATTATTGTGTTATTGTCAATTTCTCCTTTCATAGTTGTTAGCATTTGCATTATGTATTGAGGTTCTCCTATGTTGGGTGCATAAACATTTATAATTGTTATATCTTCCTCTTGGATTGATCCTTTGATCATTATGTAGTGTCCCTCCTTATCTCTTGTAACAGTCTTTATTTTAAAGTCTATTTTATCTGATATGAGTATTGCTACTCCAGCTTTCTTTTGATTTCCATTTGCATGGAATGTCTTTTTCCATCCCCTCACTTTCAGTCAGTATGTGTCCCTAGGTCTGAAGTGGGTCTCTTGTAGACAGCATATATATGGGTCTTGTTTTTGTATCCATTCAGCCAGTCTGTGTGTTTTGGTTAGGTCATGTAGTCCATTTACATTCAAGGTTGTTATCGATATGTATGTTCCTATTACCATTTTCTTAATTGTTTTGGGGGTTTTTTTGTCGGTCATTTTCTTCTCTTGTGTTTCCCACTTAGAGAAGTTTCTTTAGCATTTGTTGTAAACCTGGTTTGGTGGTGCTGAATTCTCTTAGCTTTTGCTTGTCTAAAAAGCTTTTGATTTCTCCATCGAATCTGAATGAGATCCTTGCTGGGTAGAGTAATCTTTGTTGTAGGTTTTTCTCTTTCATCACGTTAAGTATATCCTGCCATTCCCTTCTGGCCTGCAGAGTTTCCACTGAAAAATCAGCTGATAACCTTATGGGGATTCCTTTGTATGTTATTTTTTGTTTTTCCCTTGCTGCTTTTAATATTTTTTCTTTGAATTTCATTTTTGTTAGTTTGATTAACATGTGTCTTGGTGTGTTTTTCCTAGGGTTTATCCCGTATGGGACTCTCTGTGATTCCTGGACTTGGGTGACTATTTCCTTTCCCATGTGAGGGAAGTTTTCAACTGTAATCTCTTCAGATATTTTCTCAGACCCTTTCTTTTTCTCTTCTTCTTCTGGGACCCCTATAATTCGAATGTTGGTGTGTTTATTGTTGTCCCAGAGGTCTCTGAGATTGTCTTCAATTCTTTTCATTCTTTTTTCTTTATTCTGCTCCTCAGCAGTTATTTCCACCATTTTGTCTTCCAGCTCACTTATTCGTTCTTCTGCCTTAGTTATTCTGTTATTGATTCCTTCTAGTGTATTTTTCACTTCAGTTATTGTGTTGTTCATCTCTGTTTGTTCTTTAGTTCTTCTAGATGTTTGTTAAACATTTCTTGTATTTTCTCAATCCATGCCTCCATTCTATTTCCGAGATTCTGGATCATCTTTACTCTCATTACTCTGAATTCTTTTTCAGGTAGATGGCCTATTTCCTCTTCATTTATTTGGTCTTGTAGGTTTTTACCTTGCTCCTTCATCTGTGACATATTTTTTTGCTGTCTCTTTTTTTTTTTTCTTTTTTATGAGTGGGATTGTGTTCCTGTCTTACTGGTTGTTTGGCCTGAGGCTTCCAACACTGGAGTTTGTAGGCTATTGGATAGAGCTGCGTCTTGGTGCTGAGATGAGGAACTCCATGAGACCTCACTGCGTTGAGTATTCCCTGGGGTCTGAGGTTCTCTGTTAGTCCAGTGGTTCGGACTCGGAGCTCCCACTGCAGGAGCTACAGCCTGACCCCTTGCTCATGAACCAAGATCCTGCAAGCCACCTGGGGCGGCAAAAAAAAAAAAAGAACAATAACAAAGTAAAAAATAAAATTAGACTAGGAAACTAACAGATGTGTTAGGAAGAATATAAAATTTAAAATATAGATGTATCAATAACTGGAAGGTACATCTGTACCACAATAATAAAAAAGAGGAGGGAAAAGAAAAAAAAAAAAGGAGGGGGGAAAGGCCTTGGCTGTGGAGGGCAGGGCCTAAGCAAGGGCAAGTTTTGGGTGGTGGGCGGGGCCACTGCTCAGGACCCACAGGCCTGGAAAAGGCCTTGGGGGCTGTGGGGGGTGAGGCTTAGGCTCAAGGAACAGAAGATGCCCAGGCGTGTCCCCCACCCCTGGTCTCAGAGGGCAGCGGACCTCACCTGGGAGCCCAGGAGGCTTCCTGGGCTCGAGTGGGCGGGGCAAACGAACTCCTTCCTCTCCTGCTTCTCTGGTCTGGGAAGGCCCCTCCTGCCTGCCTCTCATGATCTCCCCGGCCTCCCTCCTATGCCCCCAAGGACGCACGCAGACTAGAGGGGGGTTTGGAGGGCAGGGGATCTGCCTGCAAACTCAGCAGGCTCCCTGTACCCGAGTGGGTAGGGCAATCGCCCTTCTGCTCCTCTCCTGCTCCCCCCAGAGGGCCCCTCCTGCCTGCCTCTCTGGTTCTCCCCTTGGCCTCCTTTCTATGCCCCCAAGGACCCACGTGACCTGGAGGGGGCTTTGGAGGGCAGGGGATCCACCTGGGAGCTCAGCAGGCTCCCCAGGCTGAGTGGGCGGGGCAATCTCCCTCTGCTCCTCTCCCGCTCTTCCCAGAGAGTCCCTCCTGCCTTCCTCTCCTGATCTCCCCTGCTTCAGGGGTGCTGATCCTGTCTGGCCTCCACTTCTCCTACCCCCTCAGTCCCCCTATGTCCTACCGGTTCACTTTGGTTCACTTTGGGGTCCCTCCCATCTCCTTGGGCGCCGGAGTCCCCCACCAGTGGCAGGTAGGCACCCTAGTTGTGGGGGGATGCTAACTCCACGTCTTCCCACATTGCCATCTTCTACGTGTTCTTTTTAAATCCCAAGTGGATAATTGTATTTTTATTATTTTTCTAGCATATTTTATGTTTTTCTAAAGTGTAAAATTAATTTGTTTCTACATTTACAAAGTCATACATAGCAAGTATTTGCTCCGAAGTTATTTTAATGATTCCCTCAGTCTTCACGTGAAATCTAAATGCTAGTTTTTGTAAGTGCATTTGACTAATTTGGTTAATACAATATTGGATAGTAACAGCAAAAGTATTTTATGTTGGCTTTTGTTCACATAGTGATTAGTGAAACCATTACACCAGAGGCCAGTTTTCTACATCTGGTTTTGTCTTCAGTCTTCCTCCCCACTGCTTCATCAGACTTCATTATGCTTCTTCAAGTCAGGGTGATGTTCCATTGTCATTGGCTTTTGATTTTTTTGTCATGATACTTATCCTACGGTTTCCCATCATTGGTGATTTCACATGCTTTCAACCTCAGCAAGAAAGTGAATTTTGAGTGCAAGAGATCTTGTGTTTCCAATTGTCTATCTTGAATTGGTGAATATTTGTGGGATTCTGAGGCTTCCTGCTGACTTGGAGAAGTATAATATGATGGATAAAAACATGGGCTCTGCAGCTACACTGCTTGGGCTGGAATTTCAGCTCTACCACATAGTAGCTTTATGACCCTAGGAAAGTTAACTCTTAGCGCTGGTTTCCTTACCTTTCAAATGGATAATAACAGTACCTACTTCATAACCTTATTAGGGGAATTTTGGAAGTTAATATATCTAAAGAAATTCTAACAATGCTTGGCATATAAGTACTCAATAGATGACAGTGATGATGATATTGATGGTAGTAATGATCATAGAGATAGTTTCCGAGACACATTAATTGTGATTCAGCTTTTAGTAATTTCCATTTATATTTCCCATTTTTCTATCTTATTTATACTATTTCTTGAATATTCTCCCAAATATGGGATATATATTTCTTTTTTAGAGCCTTTGCAGGTAAAGATTTTTCCTTATTTGGATACTGAAGTTTTTAAATGGAGAGGAAGAGTTGGTTTTTGTGATCAAGTAACATTCTTTTCTTAAAATTTATCATTTGTTTTTTAGTTTCCATCACACCACTCTCATAGTTTTTTTTTTTTTTTTAATTTTATTTATTTATTTATTTATTTATTTATTTATTTTGGCTGTGCTGGGTCTTCGTCTCTGTGTGAGGGCTTTCTCTAGTTGCGGCAGGTGGGGCCACTCTTCATCGCGGTGCGCGGGCCTCTCATTATCGCGGCCTCTCTTGTTGCGGAGAACGGGCTGCAGACGCGCAGGCTCAGTAATTGTGGCTCACGGTCCTAGTTGCTCCGTGGCATGTGGGATCGTCCCAGACCAGGGCTCGAACCCGTGTCCCCTGCATTGGCAGGCAGACTCTCAACCACTGCGCCACCAGGGAAGCCACTCTCATAGTTTTGATTCTCATCCCACGACTGTAAATATAAGCAAGAAACAAAAACCTAAGACCCTTTCTTTGATGCTTAACGGTTGATTCTGACCTTGGCCCTTTACCTACCATGTATGTTCTTTTTTTTTTTGAATTTTATTTTATTATTTTTTAATACAGCAGGTTCTTATTAGTTATCTCTTTTATACATATTAATGTATATATGTCAATCCCAATCTCTCAATTAATCCCACTGCCACCAACACTACCCTGCCCCCGCTTTCCCCCCTTGGTGTCCATATGTTTGTTCTCTACATCTGTGTCTCTGTTCCTGCCTTGCAAACCGCTTCATCTGTACCATTTTTCTAGATTCCACATATAATCATTTATGTATGATATTTGTTTTTCTGACTTACTTCACTCTGTATGACAGTCTCTAGGTCCATCCACGTCTCTACAAAACCCAATTTTGTTCCTTTTTATGGCTGAGTAATATTCCTTTGTGTATATGTACCACATCTTCTTTATCCATTCGTCTGTTGATGGGCATTTAGGTTGCTTCCATGACCTGGCTATTGTAAATAGTGCCGCAATGAACATTGGGGTGCGTGTGTCTTTTTGAATTATGGTTTCCTCTGGGTATATGCCCAGTAGTGGGATTGCTGGCTCATATGTTAATTCTATTTTTAGTTTTTTAAGGAACCTCCATACTGTTCTCCATAGTGGCTGTATCAATTTACATTCCCACAGTGCAAGAGGATTCCCTTTTCTCCACACCCTCTCCAGCATTTGTTGTTTGTAGATTTTCTGATGATGCCCATTCTAACCGGTGTGAGGTGATACCTCATTGTAGTTTTGATTTGCATTTCTGTAATAATTAGTGATGTTGAGCAGCTTTTCATGTGCTTCTTGGCCATCTGTATGTCTTCTTTGGAGAAATGTCTATTTAGGTCTTCTGCCCATTTTTGGATTGGGTTGTTTGTTTTTTTAATATTGAGCTGCGTGAGCTGTTTATATATTTTGGAGATTAGTTCTTTGTCCATTGATTCATTTGCAAATATTTTCTCCCATTCTGAGGGTTGTCTTTTCGTCTTGTTTGTAGTTTCCTTTGCTGTGCAAAAGCTTTGGAGTTTCATTAGGTCCCATTTGTTTATTTTTGTTTTCATTTCCATTACTCTAGGAGGTAGGTCAAAAAAGATCTTACTGTGATTTATGTCAAAGCGTGTTCTTCCTATGTTTTCCTCTAGGAGTTTTATAGTGTCCGGTCTTACATTTAGGTCTTTAATCCATTTTGAGTTTATTTTTGTGTATGGTTTTAGGGAGTGTTCTAATTTCATTCTTTTACATGTAACTGTCCAGTTTTCCCAGCACCACTTATTGAAGTGTCTTTTCTCCATTGTATATCCTTGCCTCCTTTGTCATAGATTAGTTGACCATAGGTGCATCAGTTTATCTCTGGGCTTTCTATCCTGTTCCATTGGTCTATATTTCTGTTTTTGTGCCAGTACCATATTTTCTTGATTACTGTAGCTTTGTAGTATAGCCTGAAGTCAGGGAGTCTGATTCCTCCAGCTCCGTTTTTTTCCCTCAAGATTGCTTTGGCTATTCAGGGTCTTTTATGTCGCCATACAAATTTTAAGATTTTTTGTTCTAGTTCTGTAAAAAATGCCATTGGTAGTTTGATAGGTATTGTATTGAATCTGTAGATTGCTTTGGGTAGTAGTCATTTTCACAATATTGATTCTTCCAATCCAAGAACATGGTATATCTCTCCATCTGTTTGTGTCATCTTTGATTTCTTTCATCAGTGTCTTATGGTTTTCTGAGTACAGGTCTTTTACCTCCTTAGGTAGGTTTATTCCAGGTATTTTATTCTTTTTGTAGCAATGGTGAATGGGATTGTTTCTTAAATTTCTCTTTCTGATCTTTCGTTGTTAGTGTATATGAATGCAAGACATTTCTGTGCATTAATTTTGTACGCTGCAACTTTACCAGATTCATTGATTAGCTCTAGTAGTTTTCTGGTGGCATCTTTAGGATTCTCTATGTATAGTATCATGTCACCTGCAAACAGTGACAGTTTTATTTCTTTTCCAATTTGTATTCCTTTTATTTCTTTTTCTTCTCTGATTGCCATGGCTAGGACTTCCAAAACTGTATTGAATAATAGTGGCAAGAGTGGACATCCTTGTCTTGTTCCTGATCTTAGAGGAAATGCTTTTAGTTTTTCACCATTGAGAATGATTTTTGCTGTGGGTTTGTCGTATATGGCCTTTATTGTGTTGAGGTAGGTTCCCTCTATGCCCACTTTCTGGACAGTTTTTATCATAAATGGGTGTTGAATTTTATCAAAAGCTTTTTCTGCATCTATTGAAATGATCATATGGTTTTTATTCTTCAGTTGGTTAATATGGTGTATCACATTGATTGATTTGCGTATATTGAAGAATCCTTGCACCCCTGGGATAAAACCCACTTGATCATGGTGTATTATCCTTTTAATGTGCTGTTGGATTCTGTTTGCTAGCATTTTGTTGAGGATTTTTGCATCTATTTTCTTCAGTTATATTGGTCTGTAATTTTCTTTTTTTGTAGTATCTTTGTCTGGTTTTGGTATCAGAGTGATGGTGGTCTTGTAGAATGAGTTTGGGAGTGTTCCTTCCTCTGCAATTTTTTGGAAGAGTTTGAGAAGGATGGGTGTTAGCTCTTCTCTGAATGTTTGATAGAATTCACCTGTGAAGCCATCTGATCCTGCACTTTTGTGTGTTGGGAGATTTAAAATCACAGTTTCAATTTCCTTCCTTGTGATTGGTCTGTTCATATTTTCTATTTCTTCCTGGTTCAGTCCTGGAAGGTTACACCTTTCTAAGAATTTGTCCATTGCTCATGTTGTCCATTTTATTGGCACAGAGTTGCTTGTCGTAGTCTCTTATGCTTTGTATTTCTGTGGCGTCCATTGTAACTTCTCCTTTTTCATTTCTACCTTTATTGATTTGAGTCCGCTCTTTCTTTTTCTTGATGAGTCTGGCTAAAGGTTATCAATTTTGTTTATCTTCTCAAAGAACCAGCTTTTCGTTTTATTGAGCTTTGCTATTGTTTTGTTTCTATTTCATTTATTTCTGCTCTGATCTTTATGATTTCTTTCCTTCGACTAACTTGGGGTTTCGTTTGTTCTTCTTTCTCTGGTTCCTTTAGGTGTAAGGTTAGATTGTTTATTTGAGATTTTTTTTGTTTCTTGAGGTAGGATTCTATTGCTATAAACTTTCCTCTTAGAACTACTTTCACTGCATTCTGTAGGTTTTGGATCATCGTGTAGTCGTTGTCATTTTGTCTCTAGGTATTTTTTGATTTCCTCTTTGATTTCTTCAGTGATCTCTTGGTTATTTAGTAACGTATTGTTTAGCTTTCATGTGTTTGTGTTTTTTCCTTTTTTCCGTGTAATTATTTTCTAATCTCATAGCGTTGTGGTTGGAAAAGATGCTTGATATGATTTCAGTTTTCTTAAATTTACCAAGGCTTGATTTGTGACCTAAGATGTGATGTATGCTGGAGAATGTTCCATATGCACTTGAGAAGAAAGTGTAATCTGCTGCTTTCGGATGGAATGTCCTATAAATATCAATTAAATCTATCTGGTCTATTGTGTCATTTAAAGCTTGTGTTTCCTTATTAATTTTCTGTCTGGATGATCTGTCCATTGGTGTAAGTGGGGTGTTAAAGTCTCCCACTATTATTGTGTCACTGTTGATTTCCTCTTTTATGGCTGTTAGCATTTGCCTTATGTATTTAGGTGCTCCTATGTTGGGTGCATATATATTTATAATTGTTATATCTTCTTCTTGGATTGCTCCCTTGATCATTATGTAATGTCCTTCCTTGTCTCTTGTAACATTCTTTATTTTAAAGTCTATTTTATCTGATATGAGTGATTGCTACTCCAACTTTCTTTTGATTCCTATTTGCATGGAATATCCTTTTCCATCCCCTAACTTTCAGTCTGTATTTGTCCCTAGGTCTGAAGTGGGTCTCTTGTAGACAGCATATATATGGGTCTTGTTTTTGTATCCATTCAACGAGCCTGTGTCTTTTGGTTGGAGCATTTAATCCATTCACGTTTAAGGTAATTATCGATATGTATGTTCCTATTACCATTTTCTTAATTGTTATGAGTTTGTTTTTGTAGGTCCTTTTCTTCTCTTGTGATTCCCACTTAGAGAAGTTCCTTTAGCATTTGTTGTAGAGCTGGTTTGGTGGTGCTGAATTCTCTTATCGTTTGCTTGTCTGTAAAGCTTTTGATTTCTCCGTCGAATCTGAATGAGATTCTTGCTGGGTAGAGTAATCTTGGTTGTAGATTCTTCCCTTTTATCACTTTAAGTATATCGTGTCACTGCCTTCTGGCTTGCAGAGTTTCTGCTGAAAAATCAGCTGTTAACCTTATGGGAGTTCCCTTGTATGTTATTTGTCATTTTTCCCTTGCTGCTTTCAATAAGTTTTCTTTGTCTTTAATTTTTGTCAACTTAATGACTATTGTGTCTTGGTGTGTTTCTCCTTGGATTTATCCTGCCTGGGACTCTGCACTTCCTGGACTTGGGTGGCTATTTCCTTTCCCATGTTAGGGAAGTTTTTGACTATAATCTCTTCAAATATTTTCTTGGGTCCTTTCTCTCTCTCTTCTCTTTCTGGGACCCCTATAATGCGAATGTTGGTGCGTTTAATGTTGTCCCAGAGGTCTCTCAGGCTGTCTTCATTTCTTTTCATTCTTTTTTTTTCTTTTTTCTTTTTTTTTCCCACATCTCTATTGGAGTATAAATGCTTTACAATGTTGTGTTAGTTTCTGCTGTATAACAAAGTGAATCAGCTATATGTATACATATATCCCCATATCCCCTCCCTCTTGAGCCTCCCTTCCACCCTCCCTATCCCATCCCTCTAGGTCGTCACAAAGCACCGAGCTGATCTCCTTGTGCTTTACAGCTGCTTCCCACTAGCCATCCATTTTACATTTGGTAGTGTATATATGTCAATGCTACTCTCTCACTTCATCCCAGCTTTCCCTCCCCGCCATGCCCTCAAGTCCATTCTCTACATCTGTGTCTTTATTCCTGACCTACCACTAGGTTCATCAGTACCGCCTTTTAAAATTCCGTATGTATGCGTTAGCATACAGTATTTGTTTTTCTCTTTCTGACTTAACTTCACTCTGTATGACAGATTCTAGGTCAATCCACCTCACTACAGATAACTCAATTTTGTTCCTTTATATGGCTGAGTAATAATCCATTTCATTCTTTTTTCTTTATTCTGTTCTGTGGCAGTGAATTCCACCATTCTGTCTTCCAGTTCACTTATCCATTCTTCTGCCTCAGTTATTCTGCTATTGATTCCTTCTAGTGTATTTTCTTTTCAGTTATTATATTGTTCATCTCTGTTTGTTTGTTCTTTAATTCTTCTAGGTCTTTGTTAAACATTTCTTGCATCTTCTCCATCTTTGCCTCCATTCTTTTTCTGAGGTCTTGGATCATCTTCATTATCATTATTCTGAATTCTTTTTATGGAAGATTGCCTATCTCCACTTCATTTAGTTGTTTTTCTGGTGTTTTATCTTGTTCCTTCGTCTGGTACATAGTCCTGTGCCTTTTCATTTTGTCTATCTTTCTGTGAATGTGGTTTTCGTTCCACAGGCTGCAGGATTGTAGTTCTTCTTGCTTCTGCTGTCTGCCCTCTGGTGGATGAGTCTGTATAAGAGGCTTGTGTAAGCTTCCTGATGGGAGAGACTGGTAGTGGGTAGAGCTGGTGTTGCTCTGGTGGGCAGAGTTCAGTAAAACTTTAATCCACTTGTCTGCTGATAGGTAGGGCTGAGTTCCCTCCCTGTTGGTTGTTTGGCCTGAGGTGACCCAGCACTGGAGGCTACATGTTCTTTGGTGGGGCTAATGGCAGACTCTGGGAGGGCTTCTGCCAAGGAGTACTTCCCAGAACTTCTGCTGCCAGTGTCCTTGTCCCTACGGTGAGCCACAGCCACCCCCTGCCTCTGCAGGATACCCTCCAACACTAGCAGGTAGGTCTGGTTCTCCTATGGGGTCACTGATCCTTCCCCCTGGGTCCTGATGTGCACACTGCTTTGTGTGTGCTCTCCAGGAGTGGAGTTTCTGTTTCCCCCAGTCCTGTCTATGTCCTGCAATCAAATCCTGCCAGCCTTCAAAGTCTGCTTCTCTGGGAATTCCCCCTCCCGTTGCCAGACCCACAGGTTGGGAAGCATGACATGGGGCTCAGAACCCTCACTCCAGTGGGTGGTATAATTGTTCTCCAGTTTGTGAGTCACCCACCCAGCGGTTATAGGATTTGATTTTATTGTGATTGTGCCCCTCCTACCGTCTCATTGCAGCTTCTCCTTTGTCTTTGGACGTGGGGTATCTCTTCTGGTGTGTTCCAGTGTCTTCCTGTCGATGATTGTTCAACAGTTAGTGGTGATTCCGGTGCTCTCTCAAGAGGGAGTGAGCACACGTCCTTCTACTCTGCCATCTTGAACCAATCTACCATATATGTTCTTTACAACCACTCATATCCTTCTGCCATGGATCAGCTCCCAATTTTCGGTTGATGACTAACAAATTCTCATCTCCTTTCTTCATACCTCCAACTGCATAGTGGACATTTCCATCTGGAAGTCCTATAGAAATATCAAATTTTGCATGTTCAAATTTTCATACCTCTCCTCCTTCCTCCAGCCTTATTTCTCTTCCTTACCCAATATTTCCATGTTCTCTTTCTTACTAGATCACACAATTGCTTGGACAGGTTCTGAGCCAGTTACCTATGAATCATATCTATGTCATCTCTGTCACATTTCCAGCTTCCTAAATAATAGATGATGAATTCATCAGTTTGCTGATTCAATAATTAACATACTTCTACAGGATATTTCTATTATGGTATATTTTCCCCTGTAGTATAAATACAAAATTAAGTAAATATGCAAACCTGATATATGGTATCTGATCCCTGGATACTAGCTAATTGGGTTCTTACATGTTTTGACCACCGTGTTTAGTTTTGATGACTTCAAATTGTTTTTTTACAGGAAACAGTAACATTTAAGGATGTGGCTGTGGACCTCACCCAGGAGGAATGGCAGCAAATGAAACCTGCTCAGAGGGACTTGTACCGTGATGTGATGCTGGAGAACTATAGCAACCTAGTCACAGTGGGTAAGGGTAGCTTTGCAATTTTACACAGAATTCTTTTCTATCTTTGAAATGTGTGAAGACTTCAACTTGCCAGATGTCTGTAACTAGCCTTCCCTTTCTTCATTTGATTGTATGTGCTTGTCTTTAGGGTAAAGGCTAATTACTTTGTCTCACTGTGGAAGTTCCTCCATCCTCATCTTTTATAGGCCCTCAAGTCCCCAGGACTCAACCCAAGATCTGGATGGTTGTCTCCAACATTAATATCCAAGTCCTTTGTTGTCTCTCATCATAGGCTGCCAAGTCACCAAACCAGATGTGATCTTCAGGTTGGAGCAGGAAGAGGAACCATGGGTGGTAGAAGAAGAAATGCTTGGGAGGCCCTGTCCAGGTGAATAAGTGAAAGTGCAGGTCTGAATGAGAAAGACACATGACAGTTGTTCAGGGGGTTGATAACATTTCACATTTTCCAAGATTCACTTACGTCTTCTAGAGTGACAAAAGGTATGAATGCCTTGGATTATGGTGACACTTCCAAATACTGTATTGGAGCTATCTTCCTTTTTTCAAATTTTAGGTACCAAAACTTCCCTAGTTCATTTACAGCGTTACTTTCAAGATTAGTGTTCCTCTCTATGATCCTTAAGCTCTCTCTTTCCTTTGTGTTCATAGGGTTTTTTCTTATGCATTCAATATTTTGTGGATGTATAGTATTTTAAAAACATATTTGTTTCAGAGTTAGATTCCATTTCTTTCTATTTTGAAAAGCCTCAGATTTGTTTTGTAACAATACTCACACTTTCCATTGTACTTCACAACTCTCACAATCCCACATAGCTTTAAAAGTTTCTGGCTTACAAATTGTTACCTCCTTCCTGCTTATTCACACCTTTCATTCCTTTAATTTTTTTGAAATATAATATATGCACACTTAGTTAAAAAATATAAACAGTCCAAAAGATAACATTGAAAAGTAAGTCTGTCTCTTACCCTTGACACTCAGTCCCTTTCTTTTCCCAGTTGAGTACACTTCTTTTTTCAGAGTTGTGCTGGCTATTCTTTTTTTTTTTTTTTTTTAATTTTATTTACTTATTTTTGGCTGCGTTGGGTCTTCATTGCTGCGCGTGGGCTTTCTCTAGTTGCGGCGAGCAGGGGCTGCTCTTCATTGTGGTGCATGGGCTTCTCATTGCGCTTGCTTCTCGTTGCAGAGCATGGGCTCTAGGCACATGGGCTTCAGTGGTCGTGGCACAGAGTCTCAGTAGTTGTGGCTCGTGGGCTCTAGAGCACAGGCTCAGTAGTTGTGGCACATGGGCTTAGTTGCTCTGCAGCATGTGGGATCTTCCCGGACCAGGGCTCAAACCGGTGTCCCCTGCATTGGCAGGCGGATTCTTAACCACTGCACCACCACAGAAGCCCTGTGCTGGCTATTCTTGATTGTTTATTTCACCATAAGTATTTTAGATTCAACTCTCTCTTTCCAGAGAAAAACCTGTTGGATTTTTTGTTGGGCATGTGTTAGAAGTATAAATTAACTTTCGGAGCACTGACATCTTTATAATGTCGAGATTTTCTATCCAAGAACATGTTCTCTGTCTTTGTTCAGATCTATCTATTTTTGTGTCTTTCAGGAATGCTTTCCAAGGTTTCCTTTATACCTTTTGTAAATTTCTTACTAAGTTTATACCTAAGTAATAGACAAGAGAAAAAAATCAGTACTAGAAGAATTGGAAAGGACCCTATAAAACCATCTTTATTTATAGATTATAAGATTATATCCCTTAAAACACAAGAGAATCAACTGCAACAAATAGTAAGAGAATCCAGTGATATGGTAGGGTATCAAATTAACAAATAAAAATCAATAGTTTTCATGTATACTTCAACAACCGAGTAGAAGATATAAGGAAAAGGAAACCACATTTATAGTCATAACAATATACATAAAATACTATTCTGGGCATGGGCTCATGGAGCTTATAATTTAGTGGGAACTGGAGTCCCTGAGGTTTTGCAAACAAACAAATACCTTTTTTTAAAAACCTTTATATTTAGTTAATAGTTGGCTGTGTATAAAATTCTTGAGCCATACTGTCTTTCCTAGAGGTTTTGTAGACAGTTCCCTGAAGACTTTAGATAGTCCTCTGCTGCCTCTTGGCTTTGAATTGTTGCTTGGAGAAATCTGAAGCCTGATTGTTTTCCCTCATAGGTGACTTGATTTATTTGCCTGGATGCCCATAGGTTTGTTTTTCTTGAAAACTTTAGAGCTTTATGAGGCTTATTGATCAGTCAATATCAGTTTTTCCTGTAAGCTTGTATATTCATGTTTTTTGATTCTTGTAGTGTGGTATAGATCTGAATACTGGTTCCTTTTATAACTATCATTCCTCATCTTTGAATAAGGTTATTTCCTGCTGGACCCACTATTTACAGAAGGAGAGTGCTGGAGATTGTCTAGAAAAATACTCTTGAGCTAGAAGGAAGCCTCTGTTGCTCGTATTGACTTCCTGTGTCATACAAGGTTTGGTGTTAAGAGTTGGTTTGCCCTTTACTTCTTCTGAATCAGAGATTATTAATTGCATGCTTCCTCTAGCACTCAGTATCTCTTCTACCCTCCTATGCCAACATCCTGCTTATACAAGAATAATGGCTATTTGCATCTCCTTGTTTAGCTCTGCCTTCCCTACCATTTGACAGGGCCAGAAGAAGACCATTATGTTCCTGCCACCATGCAGTCTTAACACATCTGGATTCCATTGTTGTAAAAAATGACTCATTCATTCTGTCCACAGGGTGTACCTTCTGTTTTGGAGAACTCTGTTCACCATGCTTTCTGTCTAAGATAAGAAAGAACAGCCAGTGTCTGGGTTTCTTCCCTACCTGGTTCAGTCTACCCTCTGGTCTTCCTTATACTCTGGAATTGGAGTTTAACTGTCTTTTAGTTTTATTGAGGATATATTTTCTTTTCTGTTTCTTCTTCATGTTTGCAGAGAGGAGAGGACACAGAGATGTTTAATTCCACCATATTGAAACAGGAATTCCTCTTCCATATTTGATCCTGTGGATCACCCTTCCTGGAAATGTCTTCTTTTCTCTAAAGGATTCTGATTTCTCCTCAGTTCCTGTTTATTTTTTCTTATTCCTTTATGAACTGTGTTTTACATGACTCCTTTTCTCCAGTCCTCACTGAGCATTATCCAAAATAGTTCTAAATTACATATAGACTCCTTTTTCCTTTATGTACCTTCATGATATAGATGTGTTCATGCCTTCAAATCAGTATATAACTACAGACTTTAAATTAATCCTCTGTTTTTCAGCCCCACTCTTATCCCTGCCTTTTAAGTACCTAAATCCTCCAATTTTTGAGCTTTCCTAGTGTTCTGTTGTCAAATCACTTTGTTGTTGGACATTTGCATCTTCGTAGCACAAAACTTGAATTTCTTAGCTAAGCTATCAGTTGACGGTTTTCTTACCCTTTTGCCTTCCAGTATTTTGTTGAAATGTCTTGTTTACCCTTCTTTTTACTCCTATTTCCTTTGTTCTTATGGGTTTGAATCTTTATTCTTTTACTGTCATTTCAATGGAATTTTAAGAAGTGGGAGAAATAAACATATACATTCGATCTGTTTTGTTTAACCACAAGTGTTAATTTTATCCTCTAGTCATTTGACTTGCTATCCAGTCATTTATGTGTTTGCCCTTTCATCTTAATTATTCTATTCATTTTACTGATATCTGCATTGTATAAGTATGTTTTTTAAATCAGTCAAAGCAGCTTGGGCCTATTAATGGCAGTTTTCTCTCCATAATATTATCTATAGGCGTTAACTTCTCAAATCTTAGAAACTAGGGACATTTGCACTTTGGATTTCTTTCATATTGGGAGACTAGAGCCAATATCAAAGATCAACCCCACTTTGGCAAATTTCTGAAATGTTATCAATAATGCAGTAGGAGAAAAATTCAGAAGTTATAATTTTTGGTCCTCCATTTTAGAAGTTTGGGAAGATGATGAACAGATCAAGGAGCAGCAGGAAACACTTGTGAGGAAAGTTACATCCATCTCCAAGAAAACTCTAATTAAGGAAAATGTCATTGAATGTAAAAAAGTTGCAAAAGTATTTCCTCTGGGTTCAGACATTGTTACTTCAAGACAAAACTTCTATGAATATTATGACTCATTTGATAAGGGTTTTGAACATAATTTAGACTTACTTAGTTATGAGAAAGGCTGTATAAGAGAGAAAAATTATGAGTGTAATAAGTATGGGAAACCATTTTACCATTGCTCATCCCATGTTGTAACCCCCTTTAAGTGTAATCAGTGTGGACAAGACTTTAATCATAAATTTGACCTCATCAGACATGAGAGAATTCATGCTGGAGAGAAACCGTATGAATGTAAGGAATGTGGAAAAGCTTTCAGTAGGAAGGAAAATCTTATTACACATCAAAAAATTCATACTGGGGAAAAACCATATAAGTGTAATGAATGTGGAAAAGCTTTCATTCAAATGTCAAACCTTATTAGACACCAGAGAATTCATACCGGAGAAAAACCTTATGCATGTAAGGATTGTTGGAAGGCCTTCAGTCAGAAATCAAATCTCATTGAACATGAGAGAATTCATACTGGAGAAAAACCCTATGAATGTAAGGAATGTGGAAAAGCCTTCAGCCAGAAGCAAAATCTTATTGAGCATGAGAAAATTCATACTGGCGAGAAACCTTATGCATGTAATGAATGTGGTAGAGCTTTTTCTCGAATGTCATCTGTTAATCTACATATGAGAAGTCACACAGGGGAGAAACCTTATAAATGTAATAAATGTGGAAAAGCCTTCTCTCAATGCTCAGTATTTATTATACATATGAGAAGTCATACAGGTGAGAAACCCTATGTATGCAGTGAATGTGGGAAAGCCTTCTCTCAAAGTTCATCCCTTACTGTACATATGAGAAATCATACAGCTGAGAAACCCTATGAATGTAATGAATGTGGAAAAGCCTTCAGCCGGAAAGAAAATCTCATTACACATCAAAAAATTCATACTGGAGAGAAACCTTATGAATGTAATGAATGTGGGAAAGCTTTTATTCAGATGTCAAACCTCATCCGACACCAGAGAATTCATACTGGTGAAAAACCCTATGTGTGTACAGTATGTGGGAAAGCCTTTAGTCAGAAATCAAATCTCACTGAACATGAGAAAATTCATACTGGAGAGAAACCCTATCATTGTAATCAATGTGGAAAAGCTTTCAGTCAGAGACAAAATCTCCTTGAACATGAAAAAATTCATACTGGAGAGAAACCGTTTAAATGTAATGAATGCGGTAAAGCCTTCTCTCGAATCTCATCCCTTACTCTTCACGTTAGAAGTCATACAGGGGAGAAACCGTATGAATGTAATAAATGTGGAAAAGCCTTCTCTCAATGCTCATTACTTATAATACATATGAGAATTCACACCGGTGAGAAACCCTTTGAATGTAATGAATGTGGGAAAGCATTCTCTCAAAGAGCATCCCTTTCTATACATAAGAGAGGTCATACAGGTGAGAAACGCCGAGTATACTAAATGAATAAAGGCCTTCTCTTAAATTCAATCCATGCTTTACTTAACTTTAAAATATCTTGGCATAGTCTCAAAAAATGAAAAAGATCTTTATGAAAAAATTGTAAAGTTTTATTGAAGGGCAAAAGACTTGAGTAAATGGAGGGAAATACCACGGATGTAGATGGAAAAACCCAATATCGTAAAATGTCTTTTCTCCCCAAATTAATCTATGGACCTAATATAGTTCCAAACATCTAACAAGAATTTTCTAGGATTTTTACCAAATGCTTCTAAAATCCATATGAAATAAAAGTCTATGGATTGCTGAGACAATATTGAATAAGAACGGAGAGGACACACCTTCTACCATATACTACATGTATTATGAAGTTATGGTCATATAATAGTGTGTGGCATTAGAACATTAATGGATAAATAAAAAGGTTTTACAGAATAGAATGCCTAGAAGTAAATGAATGAGTATATGCAAACTTGTTGTATATTAGACATGACATCGTGAATCAGTAGAAGAATGACGGCCTAGTCAATAAAAACAGTTGGAGTATTTGAATCTCCATATTGGGGAAAATAAAATTACATACAACCTTACAACATATAAAGAAAAAGAATTCCAAAGGATTTGAACACTGAAATGTGAAAAGCCAAACTCTGAACTTCTTGAAAGGAAATAACAGGATATTGTCTATGACTTTGAGGCAGGGAAATATTTTTTAAAAGGACCCTGCCATTCCACTTCTGGATATACATCCTAAAGAAATTCATAAATATGAATAGGAAATATATATATATATATCTGAATTGAAAACAACATATATATTGAAGGGATAATGGATGAATAAAATGTGATATATTCAAATAATGGAATGGTATACAGCAGTTAAAAGCAATGAGCTTGGTCTGTATTGTGTAACATGGTTGTTATCTAAAATAATGTTGAGTGAAAAAAAAAATCAAGATCCAGATGAAACATACCATATAATAACATTCATGTAAATTGGAGTGAAATCATTCACAAAGAATAGAACTATGTTTTTATTATTGAAATATGTATGTAAAACTATTTTAAATGGATTAAAAAGGACACATACCAAATTATTGACAGTGTTGTCTCTGGCAGGAGATTAGGATTGAGGGTGTTGGTCAAAGGGGGCTTTTAGCTTTACTTGTAATTTTTATGCCTTAAAAAAAGATGGGTAGCATATAAAATAAATCTTAAAAGTTAATGATACACAATGGTGATATGGATGTCTTATCTTAATAGTGTTTTTGTACTTATTTCTCAGGATTTATGGGCTAGGGGAAGCTTATACCCAGAGAAGAAAATGTTAAAATGGATTCATATGTCCTATCAGGTGCTGAACTGTTTTGTCAAAAATATTTCCAGAAAAGTAGTAATTAAAAGTGATAGTTCTGTTTACTATATAATATGAAGTTAACATGTTTTATCAATCCCATGATGCTTTTTTTCCCCACATTTTCACATTTTGAATTTAGAACTCAATTTTCAACCAAGTATATCTTAGATTCAAGGAAGTATATAATTATTTATTAAAAATTTGAAAATCAGAGGGCAGTGTGACAAATCAAATGTGATTTTATTTACTATTTTAGGGCATCATCAAGGTCTAATGATCCCTACTCTCTCAATGTGTCTTGCATTATTTGGCAACTGACTTGTTGGATTCATAGCTAATAAGTTAGTAAGTTAGTAATATGCTTAGAGTCATTGTGGAGAGAAAAAGATTTTCCTGAGAAATTAACTCTACAATATTAGTCTTGCACTGTAAGTTTCCATACAACCAGCATAGGCATTAATATCATTGTTAATTATTACAATATTTTGAAACAAGAAAGCCTTTTATAGGCCATTTTAAAATTTTAATTTATTTAATTATTTACTTGGCTGTGTCGGGTCTTAGTTGCGGCACGCAGGATCTTCACTGAGGCATGTGGGATCTTTTGTTCCAGTGAGCGGGCTTCAGAGCACACGGGCTCTCTAGTTGTGGCACGTGGGCTCTCTAGTTGTGGCACTCAGGCTCTAGAGCACATGCTCAGTAGTTGCGGGGCACACCATGTGGGATCTTAGTTCCCCGACTAGGGATCGAACCGAACCCACATCCCCTGCATTGGAAGGAGGATTCTTAACCACTGGACCACCAATCCCAAGAAAGACTTTTATTTTCTTGAGGTGGCCATAAGCAATTATGTAAAATTGCTTCACTCTTCTACAACCCTTGTTTTATGTACCTATCTAGTTTTGGTTGGAAGCATTGGTGGTCTAAGACCCTGAGCAGTAATAAGAGTTTCACTAAAAGGATCTCATTCCCTGTAACAATACATGAATCACCCCTTCAGGTAATTTTTTTTTTTAATTATACCACCTCTACAATATTACTTGACATACAGAAAACCATTAGTGCCTTTTTAAAAACGTGATTAGGATTGGCGATGTTGTTCAAAAGGAATCTTTAGCTTTGAATGTTTGAATGTCAGCCGCATTTACTTTGAAGCTGATTTCACAAAACTAAATCTTTCTCAAACTAAATTTATGAAGTACAAGCATGAGTAATGTCAGTTTTACTTTTATTAGCTATTTCTGAAGACTGACAGTGACTTATAATTGTAAATAGCAGGTGCTGATTTTTATGAAATCAATAATTTACCAAAACTTAAATATCTAAATGAGTGTTGTAATTTCATAATCTCTTCTTTCATAGCTTTTGTGCTAAGTCCAATTTTGCCAGCACACTTTTTTGTAGACTTCCTTTTTTTTAAAAAATAGTTTTCAAAGTTCATGTGTTATATACATAACAAGATCTGTATATTTTTAGTTGCAAAACTTTTTTTTGGGTATAAACTGTCATTTTTCACTCTGATTTTCTTCTTTTTTTAAATAATTAATTAATTTTTATTTTTGGCTGCTTTGGGTCTTTGTTGCTGCGTGCCAGCTTTCTCTAGTTGGGGCAAGCAGGGGCTACTCTTCGTTGCAGTGCACAGGCTTCTTATTGCGGTGGTTCTCTTGTTGCAGAGCACGGGCTCTAGGCGCATGGGCTTCAGTAGTTGTGGCACGTGGGCTCAGTAGTTGTGGCTCATGGGCTCTAGAGTACAGGCTCAGTAGTTCTGGCACACAGGCTTAGTTGCTCCACAGCATGTGGGATCTTCCCGGACTGGGGCTCGAACCTGTGTCCCCTGCATTGGCAGGTGGATTCTTAACCACTGTGCCACCAGGGAAGTCCCCTGATTTTCTTTTTCGTGTTTTTTATTTTTATTTTTGTTTGTTCGGTTTTTGCCGCACCACGCAGCTTGCGGGATCTTAGTTCCCCAGCAGTGAGAGCACAGGGTCCTAACCACTGGATGGCCAGGGAATTCCCAATTCTTCATGTTTCTTTATTTGGCTCATATCTCATTTAAATCTTCTGCCCCTTTACATAGCTTTGGAGTCAACAAAGTTTTAAAATTTCACCTGCAGTCCATAAGGACTATCTTAGGGGCCTCTTTTAGCCTCTCCCACTAAGAGTGGCTGTGCTTATTGGGTGAGATAAAGTGCCTGAGAGTAAACCTGAATCTCAAGTCTAGGAAGGCTGTTCTGCTGACTATATGTCAACAAGAAAGTGATCTGGTCTCTAAGTTTTTTCCCTGTCCTAAGGAATAGAAATAAGGTCTAAGTGACCGAGATAACATCTGAAAAAAAAATCATTAATCAAATTACGATAAATCCCTCTCCACTTGGACGCATGTGAACTGCTGCCTGGAGAATTTCCGTTCTAGGTTTCAGACTTAATTTGAAGTTTGCTGATATGAAAGATGAGGAAAAGAGAGATAAAGGATAACTCTTACATTTTTGTGGAGAGCAACAGCTGGATGGTTGCCATTTGCTAAAAATGCAGCAGGCTAGGGAGAAACATTTTGGGATAAAGATTGGAGGATGGAATCGAGTTCTATTGTGGACATTCTTTTACCTTGTATCTGCCAGAAGCAGACCTTAAGATGAGGATTCCTATGCAAGTGGTTTTTTAAGGAAGTTCTCCCAGTAAGAATGGTAAGGGCATGAAGAAGCAGGACAGTAAAGAGGAAGTTAAGGGTGTGATCTCAGCTGTAGTCCTGCCATGGGTCGTTTCAGCCTGTTCACTAAGGGAACTCTAGAATGTAAGTTATGCCTTAGACTTGTCAAGATTCCCCCCTCATTGTGCTGCCAGCTGCTGAGGATCTTGACTGCTGACAGCTCACAGCTAAGTTCCTCTATAGGAGTTGCTCTTGCACAAAGAGAGCTGGGTCATGCACGGTTAACACTGCCTCCCCAAGGGCAATTTAGAGCAAGTCCAAAGAGCAATCCAGTCCTAGATCTCCCCAACAGATTGCAACCCTATCACAGATCAACTTCACCTTCCACCCAATCTGCTTCCTCTCAGATTCTGTTTCCCAGGGAACCTGACCTAAGACAGGTGGACATTTTGCAACAGCAAGTCTCAAACTGAAATAAAAAATTTAAATTCATTTAAAAATGAATAAACTCATCACATGTTAACATGATAATATTTTATGAATAGTAATTATTTTCCAAAACAAAAATAATGAGAGTGGCATCATTATATAATTTTTCAGATACCTTCAATGGTTTAATGGAAGACAGCTGGTTTCTCATATCTGCATTCATTCTGTAGCAATGTCACATGTTATATAGGCTGGGAGACTCTACACTCATGAGAGAATGAAAGTGAAAAAGGAAAATAAAGTCTTGGAATTACTATGAAAATATTTTGACCTAAGGGACCCCTAGGGATTCTCCAACCACTCTTTAAGAACTGCTGTTTTGACATCTGCCCTGGTCTCTTCAAAAACTCATTGTTAATGGACTAAAAAGTTGTGAAGGGAGGGGAACTGAGGAGAGGTATTGGCATGCTATTTAAAAATATAAGTGGTCCTAGATAGAGGATTTGAGAAACAAGAATAGTGAGCAAAGAAAATGTTAAAATGTGAGTAAATAGAACAAATATTGACAGTGGAACAGAATAGCAGAATTGACTTATGGCATTAAAAACAACAGTGAAATTACTGGAAAACACTGGCATATAATTCACAGGATTGGTGTGGGTTTGATTTAAAGTATTTCAGGTCCCTTTATTGTTAAAGCTAATGTTTTGAGATACAGATTTAGAATGTAAGAGACCTCAAATAACAGTGCCTTAAAATAAAATTAAAAACTAATTTTTTTTATCCTTACTTTAATAGTCTGAAGTTAGGTAATACAGAACTGGTACGACTTCTCTTTCTTGTTTTCCAACACTCCTAGGGTGGTGACCTTATTCACACAGCCCAAGATGGCACACTATTATATTCACATCCCAAGGAACCAAGTGGAAAAGGGGGCAGAGAGGCACATCAGTTTACTTTAAGGACAGGTATCTAAAGTTGGAGACATTACTTTCCTTCACATTCTACTGGCTAGCACTTAGTAACAAGAACAGAAATAGCTGCAGAGCCAGCTGGGAAATTACAAAGACATAACATCCAGCACTGATGATTATGCAAGTAAGTGAATGGTAATGATGTGAAATGTATGACTCTTTTGGAAATTAAAGTTTTCATACTGATTAAAAAATTCAGGATTTCTGGTTTCAGCTCTGACATTTAAGGAGCTTGGAAGTCATTGTTCCCATGCTTACAACAAGGAAAAAAAAATAAACCTGAACAAACTGAAAATCAATGACTCCCCCCACCCCCAACTCTGGGAACCCACAATTATTACTATTATTTTTTAAAGATTTTTTTAAGGGAAGTTTTCAGTTAACAGGAAAACTGAGGGGAAGGTACAGTGATTTCCCATATGCCCCCTGCCCCCACACATGCCTAGCCACCCCATTACCAACATCCCCCACCAGAGTGGTACATTTTTTACAAGTGATGGACCTACATTGACATATCATAATCACCCAAAGTTCATAGTTAACATCAGGGTTCACTCTTGGTGTTGTACATTCTATGGGTTTGGACAAATGTATCCCCATAAATCCACCATTATAGTATCATACAGAATATTTTCACTGCTCTTAAAATCCTTTCTGCTCTTCATTCCTCCCTCACCCCAACCCTTGGCAACCACTGATCTTTTTGTCTCCATAGTTTTGCCTTTTCCATATAGTTGGAATTATATAATATGTAGCTTTTCAGATTGGCTTCTTTTACTTAATAACATGCATTTAAAGTTCCTCCATGTCTTTTCATGGCTTAATAGCTTATTTCTTTACAGCACTGAATTGTCTGGATATGCCACAGTTTATTCATTCACCTGCTGAAGGACATCTTGGTTGCTTCCAGGCTTAGGCATGTATGGATAAAGCTGCTGTAAACATCCGTGTGCAGGTTTTTGTGCAGACAGAAGTGTTCATCTCTTTTGGGTAAATATCAATACCAAGGAGTGTGATTGCTGGAATATTTGGTTAGAGTATGTTTAGTTTTATAAGAAACTGCCAAACTCTCTTCCAAAGTGGCTGTATCGGCTTCCCTGGTGGCACAGTGGTTAAGAATCCTCCTGCCAATTCAGGGGACACGGGTTCGATCCCTTGTCCAGGAAGATCCCACATGCCATGGAGCAACTAAGCCTGTGCGCCACAACTACTGAGCCTGCGCCCTAGAACCTGCAAGCCACAACTACTGAAGCCTGTACGCCTAGAGCCCATGCTCTGCAACAGGAGAAGCCACTGCAGGGAGAAGCCACTGCATTGAGAAGCCCAAGCACCGCAAAAAAGAGTAGCCCCTGCTCACTGCAACTAGAGAAAGCCTGCACACAGCAACACAGCCAAAAATAAATAAATAAATAAATTTATTTTTAAAAAAAAAGTGGCTGTATCATTTTGCATCCCACCAACAATGAATGAGAGTGCCTGTTGCTCCACATCCTTGCCAGCATTTGGTGTTGTCAACGTTCCAAATTTTGGCCATTCTAATGGGTATGTATAGTTGGTATCTCATGGTTGTTTTAATATTAATTTCCCTGCTGACATATGATATGGAGAATTTTTTAAAATTTTATTGAAGTATAGTTGATTTACGATGTGTTCATTTCTACTATACAGCAAAGTGACTCAGTTGTATACATATATTGTTTTTCATATTCTTTTCCATTATGGTTTGTCACAGGATATTGAATATAGTTGCCTGTGCTATACAGTAGGACCTTGTTGTTCATCCATTCTATATATAATAGTTTGCCTCTGCTAATCCCAAACTCCCATTCCTTCCCTCCCCTACCTCCCCTCCCCCTTGGCAACCACAAGTCTGTTCTCTATATCTGTGAGTCTGTTTTTGTTTTGTAGATATGTCGATTTGAATCATATTTTAGATTCCACATATAAGTGATATCATATAGTATTTGTCTTTCTCTTTCTGACTTACTTCGTGAAAACAATGACTTTTCTTAAACCCATCAGAGAATTGAGGTCACAAGGAAAACCACCACTCTGAATTGTGGAGAGATGGAAAAATATAGGTAACAGCCAAAATCAGCTTACCCGGAGCAAAAGCCACAGGAGCCATAAACTGTTAAGAACACTTAAATGATAGTTTTGATGAATTGCTGAAGGGTGAGTGTGGATTAACTTGAGTGTGAGAAGTTCTGAGGGCCCAGCCTTAGGGAACCCCCACACTTTCATGGGTTTTATCTCTTAAGAACCCACCAGGTTCTCAAGGTAAAGATCTAAGAAACACCACCCCCCCTCATTTTTGGGACTAGGAAAGGGCAGCCTTTTTGAAATACACTTAGAGTGTTCTACATAATAAATGCCTGCTCTCCTAGGCAAATGGTATTACCAGAGCCCTATCTCCTGGAGGGAAGGGCAGCTAGCCAGTGCCAGCCCCCTTTAACCTTCCTGTCTCACTGAAACGGAGAAGGGAAAAAAAGGCTGAGAAATACTTCCAAAATATTCAGACCCACTAAAAAATGAGATTTAATTATAAGATTACAGAATGCTTCCCCTCCCCCATACCTTAGCACCACATTGATAGGGCTCCTGTATAATAACAGTGGATTACAATGGAAAGAGCCACAAGATACAGACTTGATTTAAGAAGGAGATCTTAGGGAAACCCAAAGACAACAGAGGAGGAAGAAACAATGACACCAGAGAAAACTGAAGCCTCTGGCACTTACAGCTGTAGCAAACATTAAACATGGTCCAGCTACTGGCCAGATTTACATAAAATCTCACACTAAGGTATATTACTTCAGTTTATATTATCCAATACATCATATCCAGTTTTCAACAAACAATTACAAGATATGCTAAAAGGCAAGAAAAAACTGAAGAGATGATGCAAGCATTAGAACCAGGCTCAGATATGACCCAGATTTTGGAATTATCAGGTAGGAAATTCAAAATAACTGTGATTAATATGCTAAAGGACTCTAATGGAAAATGTAGGCACTATGCAAGACAGTTGGGTAGTGTAAGCAAAGAGATGAAAACTCTAACAAAAGATCAAAAGAAAATGCTAGAAATCAGAATACCTTTGATAGGTTCATCAGTAGAATGAATATGGTCAAAGAATCAATGAGCTTGGAGCTATGTCAGTAGAAATTTACCAAACTGAAATGTAAAGAGAAAAAAATGGTTTAAAAACAAACAACTCAAAAACAAAACAAAAAGCCAGAACAAAATATCCAAGAACTGTGGGTAAACAACAAAAAACAACAAAAAATATCCAAGAACTGTGGGTAACAAAACAACATGTTACATACATGTAATTAGGATTCCAGAAGGAGGAGAAAAAGATAAAGGAGAAATATTTGAAATAATAATGGAGGAGAGTTTTCCAAAATTAATAACACCAAATGACAGATCCAGGAGGCTCAGGAAACACCAAGCAGGTGAAATACCAAGAAATCTACACGTATGTACAGTTGATTCTTGAACAATGCAGGGATTAGGGGTGCTGACCCGCAGAACAGTCAAAAATCCACATACTGCTATCTCTGTCTCAAAAACAAAGGAATTGATAAATAACTCACCCAAGGACAGGAGGCTGAAACAGTTTGGATAGAATCAGGACTCAAACCCTAGTTCTTTTGATCCCACATATTGTGATTTCTAATTGAACACAAACCTTTCCCCACACATAAAGATCTGTAAAATGAAAATATACATACTGTATTTATTGAAAGTAATCCATGTATAAGTGCACCTGCGCAGTTCAAACCCGTGTTGTTCAAGCAGCAACTGTATATCATATTGAAACTGGAGAAAACCAAAGACAAAGAGAAAAATCTTGAAAGAAGCTAGGTTTGGTGGTGGGGGGAACACCTGAACTCTGGAGGAACAAGGATAAGAATTACATTGGGCTTCTCTCCAGAAACCGTCTAAGCATGAAGAGAATGGAGTGAAATATGTAAAGTGTTGGGGGAAAAAACCCTAGCATTCTACAAAGCTATAGTAATCAAAATAGTATGGTGCTGGCACAAAAACAGACACATAGATAAATGGAACAAAATAGAGAGCCCAGAAGTAAACCCACACATATCTGGTCAATTAATCTATGACATAGGAGGCAAGAATATACAATGAAGAGACAGCCTCTTCCATAAGTGATGTTGGGAAAACTGGACAGCTACATGTAAAAGAATGAAATTAGAACATTTTCTCACACCATATACAAAAATAAACTCAAAATTAATCAAAGACCTATTGTAAGACCTGAAATCATAATACTCCTAGAAGAAAACATAATACACTCTTTTCAGGTCTTAGCAATTTTTTTTGTTTTTTGTTTTTTTGGATCTGTCTCCTTCTGCAAGGGAAACAAGAGCAAAAATAAAACAAGTGGGACCTAATCAAACTTAAAAGCTTTTGCACAGCTAATGAAACCATCAACAAAACAAAAAAAGCAACCTCCTGAATGGGAGAAGATATTTGCAAATGATATGTCTGATAAGAGGTTAATATCCAAAATATATTAGGAACTCATACAGCTCAGTAGCAAAAACAAACAAACAACCTGATTTTAAAATGGGCAAAGGACCTGAATAGGCATTTTTCCAAGAAGACATATGGATGACAAACAGACACATGAAAAGATGTGCAACATTACTAATCATCAAGGAAATGCAAGTCAAAACCATAGTGAGATATTACTTCACACCTGTCAGAATGGCTACTGTCAAAAAGACAAGAAATAACAAGAGTTGGCGAGGATGTGGAGAAAAGGGAACCCTAGTACATTATTAGTGAGAATGTAAATTGGTATAGCCACTATGGAAAACAGTATGGAGGTTCCTCAAAACATTAAAAATAGAACTACCATATGATCCAGCAATTCCACTTCTGGTTATATACCCAAAGAAAATGAAAACACTAATTCAAAGATATATGCATTCCCATATTCACTGCAGCATTATTTACAACAGAACAAGGAAAAGTATCAGGGGAAAAGAGGGCATCAAATAATGATAAAGAGATCAATTGCTCAAGAAGTCATAATAATCATTAAAGTGTATAGACCTAAGAGCAAAGCATCAAAATGCATGAGGCAAAAACTGATTGAACTATATTCATAATAGCCAAAAGGTAGAAATAATGAAAATGTCCACTAACAGATGAATGGATAAACAAAATATGCAGGGGCTTCCCTGGTGGGGCAATGGTTGAGAATCCGCCTGCCAGTGCAGGGGATATGGGTTCGATCCCTGGTCCAGGAAGATCCCACATGCCCCGGAGCAACTAAGCCCGTGCGCCACAACTACTGAGCCTGTGCTCTAAAGCCTGTGAGCCACAACTACTGAGCCCACATGCCACAACTACTGAAGCCCGCATGCCTAGAGCCTGTGCTCCACAATGAGAGAAGCCACCGCAATGAGAAGCCTGCGCACCACAACAAAGAGTAGCCCCCGCTCGCCGCAACTAGAGAAAGCCTGCGCGCAGCAACAAAGACCCAACACACCCAAAAATAAAAAGTTTTTTTAAAAAATGCTGTATCCACTTAACAGAATATTATTTGGCCATAAAAAGGAATGAAGTACTGATACATGTTACAGTATAGATGAACCTCAAAAACATTATGCTACATGAAAGAAGCTAGAAGCAAAAGACCACATATTATATGATTATTCCATTTATGTGAATTATACAGAATAGGCAAATCCATAGAAACAGAAAGCAGATTAATGGTTTCCAGGGACACTGGGGACGAGGGATTGGGGAGTGACTGCTTAATGGGCATGGGGTTTCCATTTGGGGTGATGAAAATTTTCTGGAATTAGATAGTAGTGACAATTGCACACTGCTGTTAATGCACTAAATGCCACTGAATTGTACACTTTTTAAATTGATAAAATGTGAATTTTATCATAATAAAAATGACTGATAGAACCGTAAGGAGACTACTACACCCCACCTTCAGTAATTGATAAGTCCATGAAGCAGAAAATCAGTAAGGACATAGTTGAACTGAATAGCAGCATTGATCAGCTGAATTTAATTGATGCTTATAGACTATTTCATCCAAAAACAGCTGAGTACACATTCTTCTCAACTCAGTTCAAACATTCACCAAAATAGACCACATTCTGGCCATAAAACACACCTAACACATTTTGAAGACTAGAAATCATATAAAGTATGGCCTCAGACCAAAATGAAAAATAAACTAGAAATCAGTAATAGAAAGCTGAAAAAAATCACAAAATGTTTGGAGATTAAACAACAGATTTATAAATAACACATGGGTTAAACAATTATCAAGAGAAATTCAAATATATTTTCAACCAAATGAAGATACAATTTATCAAAATCGTGGAGTGCAGTGAAATGAGTACTTGGAGAGAAATTATAGCCTTGAAGATCTATATTAGAAAAGAAGAACTATCTAAAATCAATAATTAGTTGTGGCTCACTGGCTCCTTAGTTGCAGCTCACCAGCTCCTTAGTTGTGGCATGCAAACTCTCAGTTTTGGCATGCATGTGGGATCTAGTTCCCTGACCAGGGATCGAACCCAGGCCCCTTGCATTGGGAGCATGGAGTCTTAACCACTGCGCAACCAGGGAATCCCTTGGCTGGATTTAAAATACAATCTGTCTCCCCTGAATAAGCAGTAACTGAAATATCTGCTCCATTTTTCCAGTCTTCTAGTTGTTGATTTCCCTAGGCTCTTTGGAGTTTCCTTTTACTTGTAAGTTTCAGGCGTCCGTCAAAGATTTGGGCAGAATTTATATGTAGATCTTGAGTCTCTTTCTCTGTAGCTCCCTCCTTACTGGAATTTAACTCTTCATTCTTAAAACATTTCATGAAACTTCAAACGTCATCCTCCAACTTCTCAAGCCAGTATGATTGTGGCTTTCTACTTGTGTTTAGCTACCTCGTGCCACAGAGGCTGTGAAGTGCTCTTAGGTGATAATCTATATAAATGTTAATGTGTCACAGTGCACTTTTTGTTTTTCAAGGTTCAACTCCCCTTCAATTTTTGCCTGCTTTTATTTGTTCCCCAATGCCTTCACATTGTGTGTGTGTGTGTGTGTGTGTGTGTAAAAACATAGTCCAGAGTTTATAGTTATTATCTTTGTGTGGATTAGTCTGAAATAAGCAAGTCTGCCACTACTGAAAGTGGAACTAGACAATGACATTTGAGCAAAGGACTGAAGGAGGTGAGGGAATGAGTCATGGAAAAAAAAATTTTTTTTTAATTATTAGCTCGTTTATTTATTTATTTATTTATTTATTTATTTATTTATTTATTTGGCTGTGTTGGGTCTTCGTTTCTGTGCGAGGGCTTCCTCCAGCTGCGGCAAGCGGGGGCCACTCTTCATTGCGGTGCGCGGGCCTCTCACTATCGTGGCCTCTCTTGTTGCGGAGCACAGGCTCCAGACGCGCAGGCTCAGTAGTTGTGGCTCACGGACCTAGTTGCTCCGCGGCATGTGGGATCTTCCCAGAACAGGGCTCGAACCCGTGTCCCCTGCATTAGCAGGCAGATTCTCAACCACTGCGCCACCACGGAAGCCCCCATGGAAAATTTTGAATAAAGAACATTTAGCTTTACAGAACAGAAATTTCAAAGACCCTGCAGAGAGCGTACGTGACATGTTCAAGGAATGGTAAGGAGCAGGACATTATGGTCAGAGAAAAGAGAGGTAAGAAGGGACTAGTAAGTGATGAAGTTTAGAAAGAGACTGAAGGCCAGATTAAGTTGTGTCTTGAAGATGAGTCTAGGAAGGGATTGGCTTTTGTTTTGTAAGGAGTGGGAAACCATTGGAAGGCCATAAGTAGAGGAGTAACACAATATAACTTATGTTTTAAAGGGATTGTCTTATAGGACCTATTAATAATAGAGGGCAGAGGAGCAAATGTGGAACCAGAGATACAAGTTGAGAGGCTTGAGGTAATAAGGGCTTGGATCTGGGTGATAATGGTTGATGTATTGAGAAGTAGTCAGTTTTTTGAGATATTTTCAAGGTAGAGCTATAAAGATTGGCTGATAGATTCGGTGTGGTTCATTAGAGAAAGAGAAAAATCAAGATGATGCCCAGATTTTTGGCCTGATCAACTTAAAAGATGCAATTTCTATCTGTTGACATGGAAAAGCTACAGGACAAGCTTGTTTGAGGGTCTGGATGGACAGGTTGCTAGGGAGAGGCCTAGATTTCCAAGCACAGAAGTCTACTAGACAACTAGATATGTGGATCTGGAATCCAGGAGGGATGTCTGACTAGAGATATACTTTCATGAGTTGTTAGAATATTAATTGTGTTTAAAGCCATGAGACTGGATGACAAGAGATCTAAGGACTGATCTTTGGGGGGAACTCCATCATTTAGAGGGCAGAGAAACGAAGAGCAAGCAGCATAGGAGATAAGAAAGTGGAGCCAGGGAGTTAGAACAAAAACCCAGGGAGGAAAATGTACTGGGAGCAAAGTGAAGAAAGCGTTTTTAAAAGGAGGGAATGATGAACTTTATCAAATTTTGCTAATTGGTCAAGTAAAAAGAAGACTGAGGGACTTCCTTGGTGGTGCAGTGGTTAAGACTCTGCGCTCCCAATGCGGGGGGCCCGGGTTCGATCCCTGGTCAGGGAACTAGATCCCACACTCATGCTACAACTAAGAGTTCACATGCCACAACTAAGGAGCCCTCAAGCCACAACTAAAGGAACCCGCCTGCCACAACTAAGACCTGGTGCAACCAAATGAATAAATATTTTTGAAAAAGAAGAAGAAGAAGACTGAGATACTGACCACTGAATTCTTTAGCAACAGTAAAGTTATTGGTGACCTTGACAAGATTAGTTTCAGTAAAGTGGTGGTAAGTAAAACTCTGAAAGTAGATAGAATATGTAGTTAAAATGACTATAGCGATGGGAGATTTTACAATCTCTATAATTGACTGATCAAGCAGACAAAATGTTTTTAGGCTTATAGATAATCTAAGCAGCACAATTAACAAATTTGACCTGCTGGACATATCTAGAGCATGCATCTGACAACTTCAGAATATACATTCTTTCCAAGCAAACATGGAACATTTATAGAAGTTGACCATAAAGAAAGTATCAAGCAAATATCAGTAGATTAATATCTTAAGCTGCAATCTCATCACATTGCAGTTAAACCAGATATCAGTTACAAAAAGCCTGGGACCTTTCAGTATGTCAGAAAGCAAGAAAGTTATCAGATTACTGGGGTCATTTCAAAGGACACAGGAGCCAACTTGAAGGGACTCTCACTGGCCAAAGATGATTTTAACAAGGAAAAGACTAATGACTACAGAGGACTGAAATATAACAACTTGTGAAAATCCATAGGATCAAATTATGCTGGAAAAAATTGCACGAAATCAAAACGTATTTTTCACCAGTGGCTGGTGCACCAACTCCTTATATTGAAAATGTGATAATTAAAGAGTTCTCTGTATGAACTGTATTTCATAGTACCCAAATAGTCCTAATAGTGGTTGCAAATAGCTAAGTAGTTTAAAAAGAAAAGCCTGTACAGAGTAATTCTAGTTAATAAGTCTAAGAAGTATGCTAGAAAAAAAGTATGCTAGAATTAGAAAAATCAACATTTTACAACCTTAAATGAAATAACTGATACAAGCAATCATCATCAATCTATGCTAAAACCCTAAATAAATGTTTGATTGAGAAGTGGATATTTTGGGCTTCCCTGGTGGCGCAGTGGTTGAGAGTCTGCCTGCCAATGCAGGGGACACGGGTTCGAGCCCTGGTCTGGGAAGATCCCACATGCCGCAGAACAACTGGGCCCTTGAGCCACAACTACTGAGCCTGCGCGTCTGGAGCCTGTGCTCCGCAACAAGAAAGGCCGCGATAGTGAGAGTCCCGCGCACCGCGATGAAGAGTGGCCCCCACTTGCCGCAACTAGAGAAAGCCCTCGCACAGAAACGAAGACCCAACACAGCCAAAAATAAATAAATAAATAAGTAAATAAAGGAGAGGAAAAAAAAAAAGAAGTGGATATTTTTAGGATTCCAAAGTGTCACCGTACGTAAAAGGCAACTTAACTTTAAAATGGAAGGATCACTGGTCAATCTCAGACTCAAAGTAGGACAACTAAGTACTAGGTACTGATTGGTGTTATACAATATAAAGACAGGGCCAGTAATGTTTCATTGGAATCTAATTGAACGTTTAACTTCTAATTTACATAAAGAGTAGAGGAAAAGTAATGCCAAAAAGAAGCAATCAGGCAAATCCCAAATATTGCATATTCTGTTGGACAATTGATCTATTCAGTTTCAGTAAGTCAATGGCATGAAAACAAAGGAATATTCTAGATTAAAAGAGACTTGAACCTCAAAATTCAGACAATTTAAATCCAATAAAAGTAAACCAAATTTTTAAATAAATAAATAAATAAATAGACTTGAGAGACATAACAGCCAAACACAATGTGTAGACTCTGTTTGGATCCTTTTTTTTTTTTTTTTAATTTATTTTTGGCTGCATTGGGTCTTCGTTGCTGCATGCGGGCTTTCTAGTTGCGGCGAGCTGGGGCTACTCTTCGTCGCGGTGCACGGGCTTCCAATTGCAGTGGCTTCTCTTGTTGCAGAGCATGGGTTCTAGGCACACGGGCTTCAGTAGTTGTGGCACACAGGCTCTAGAGCGCAGGCTCAGTAGTTGTGGCGCATGGGCTTAGTTGCTCTGCGGCATGTGGGATCTTCCTGGACCAGGGATCAAACCCGCGTCCCCCGCATTGGCAGACGGATTCTTAACCACTCTACCACCAGGGAAGTCCCTGTTTGGATCCTTTTTTGATGAAACCAGTGGCAAAAGGATATTTGGGAGTATAGTGGTATTTTATTGCGGTACCTTTTTGTATATTATTGGCCATTTAGATTTGCTAAATGCCTGTTGTAGTCTATTGCCCATATATTTATTGGATTGTCCATCTTTATTAATTTGTGGATATATATTCTGGATATGTATCCTTTGTCAGATGTATGCATTATCTTCTCCCAGTGGCTTGGTTTTTGACTCTCTTAATGATATCTCTTAATGAACAGAATTTCTTAAATTTGAGTGACATCAATATTTTTTCTTTTATGATTAGTGCTTTCTGTGTCCAATTTTAAAAATCTTTGCCTATAGAAGTATCATAAATATATTTCCCTTTAGTTTCTTCTAGAGGCCTTAATGTTTTATCTTCCACACTTATGTGTATTATCAATTTTGAATTATTATGTATAGCTTGAATTAAGGATCAAGGTTTATTTTTTTTCCTCACATGAATATCCAATTGATCAAGCACTGTGAATTGAAAAGACCATTCTCTACCCGTTGAATTTCAATGGCTTCTTTTTTATAAATCAGGTATTTAAATATGCTCAGTCTGTTTCTGGACTTTCTATTCTGTTCTATTGATCTATTTATTTATCCTTGCACCAAACCACAGTCTTATTGGCTGTGACTTTAGCATAAGTCTTGGTAGATGGTAATTAAGTCCTTCAGCTTCTTCATATTTTCTTGGTTATAATAGAGCCTTTGCATTTCCATATCATTTTGGAATTAGCCTGCCAATTTCCACAAAAATTGTGCTGAAATTTTGATTGGGACTACATTGAATTTATAGATCAATTTGAATGATAATTGACATAGTAACAACAATCTTGCAGTCAATGAACGTGGTATATCTGGGCCACCATTCAATCCAGTATAGATGGAGACAGCCTGTCAGGTCAGTGAGGAAAGAAGGGACAGTTGAATCAAAGGAGCAGGAAAAAATTGGTTTTTTATTTGGCAAAAGATGAAATTCAACCTTCAATAATACACAAGATCAACTCCATAAAGATGAAGGATTTTCATGTTAAACATAAAACTTTAAAACACTGGTTAAAAAAATATAGTTGCATGTCTTTTAGACATTGGGGTAGGGAAATATTTCTTAAATAAAACACCAAAGAGTTGATTAAAAAAGAAAGAATTAATGTATTTGGCCATTTTAAGTGGTCATTCATCAAATGATATCTTAAACCAAAAAAACAAGTTATAAATTAGGAAAAGACATTTGCCATACACATAGCTGACAAAGAATTGATATCAAGAAAACACTCTACAAATCAAGGAGAAAAGCAAAACAACCCAGTAGGAATAATGACAGGAAACATAAGCATTTCAAGAAAAAAATATATGAGATCAATAAATACATTAAGAGATGTTCAATGTAATTAGGAGTAGAGGAAATGCAAGTTCAAAACCACAGCAAAATATTATTTAACACCCATTGGATCAGCAAAAGTTAGAGTCTAACAATAATGTATCAATCCAGGCCTTGCAGGAAATAGGTAGTCATTCAAATTGGGTGCATTGAGTAGAGGTAATTAAAGGAACTATTTATAAAAATGTGGATAGAGTGTAGAGAAACCACAGTATCCTGAGGCAGAGATCCATTATCACCCTAAACCTGAGAGGAGTCTGGGGAAGAGAGTACCAGAACCCCCAAATAGAGAGGGCCATGTGGAGAGGGAATGTTTGTCAAGACCTGAGAACTTTAG
This sequence comes from Eubalaena glacialis, assembly GCF_028564815.1. Lineage (NCBI taxonomy): Eukaryota > Metazoa > Chordata > Mammalia > Artiodactyla > Balaenidae > Eubalaena > Eubalaena glacialis. The sequence goes on along the minus strand of NC_083733.1, from coordinate 54,297,555 downwards.
TTGAGGGTCACAGCCAACATCACGCTTCTGCAGGGAAGGAATGGGGAAGGGATAAATGCCTCATCCACTTTCCTTTCTCCCTCTGATCTCCTGGTAAAGCTCCCATTGAAGGAATGCAATTAGAAAACACAAGTTACAGCTGGTCCGAAGGTAGTGCATTATCTCAATAGATTGTTCACAGTCAGTTACAGATCGAACTCCTCATTCTACTCTTTCCCCCCTTCTCACTACTGCACTTGACTAGTCTTAAAAAAAAAAAAAGTTACTAATTAGGAAAATATATTTGCTATACACATAACTGACATTGATGCCGGTCAGAGAATTGATCAGGAGAGGCAAAAGAAAGCTATTCAGTACAAATCCCAAATGTTGGAGAGGACGTGTTCCCAAGTTCTGTCTTTCATTGCTGGTAGGAACATAAATTAGTGAGCCATTTGTGAAAAGCGTTTGGCAGTTTAGTTTTTATCTTCTATGGTTGAACATTTACATGCCCAGGAACTGTACTCCTAGGAGTATACCCAAGATAAGCTGTTACACATGTACACCAGGAGACACGCACAAGAATGTTCATCGCTGAACCATTCTCAATAGCCAAAACATAGAAACAACCCAGATGTCCATCAACAGGAAAAGGTGCTTTACTCTCACAGTGGACTACTTATTAGATAGCAGTCAAAATGAATGAACTGCAATGACACACAACAGTACAGAAAGTCTTAGTGATATAATAATATTAGAAGAAAAAGTAAATTCCAAAGATTACATATAATGAAGTAACTTTTTTAATCAAGTAAAAAATAATTAATAATATACTTTTTAGCAAAACATATGCAGTAAAACTGCATAAAAGCAAACCAAGGGACTGATGAACACAGGATTCAGGATGGTGATTACCGGGAGAGGAAGGGGGTTGGAGAGAGTTAACATATAGTTACATATAGGCTATTACCAAGGTTATATTTATTATGCTGGGTGGTGGGTTCATGAGTGCTTATAACATTATTTAAAATAACAAACTTCATTGATCAGTTTAGAATGAATTACCATGTTGTAATGAGTGAGTCTGAGATCTTAGTGACAAACAACAAAGAATTATTTCTCACTCATATTCATGTCCATTGTAAGTTGGCAGCTGGTCTGTTCCATGTTATCTTTATTCCAGGACCTAGATTGCAGAAGCAGCACTTATATAAAATGTGGCAGTCTCATGGCAGAGAGGAAAGAGAGATGGTGAAACCAAACAACTACTCTTAAAGCTCCTGCTCTGAACTGGCACATGTCACTTTCACACATTACCAAGCCTGATATCAATGGGCAGGCAGTATAATCCTCTTCTAAGGAGGGGCCCAGAGAAAAGTGGTAAAAAGTATGGTATAATATCAAAGTCTACCACACTAGCCAACTAAAAAACCTCATGTGGGCCCTGAATGGACAAAGGTTGTTACTAATATAACTATGTGCACCTGAGGTAAAAATATCAGACAGGGACTTCCCTGGTGGTGCAGTGGTTAAAAATCCGCCTGCCAATGCAGGGGACATGGGTTTGAGCCTTGGTCCGGGAAGATCCCACATGCCACCGAGCAACTAAGCCCGTGCGCCACACCTACTGAGCCTGTGCTCTAGAGCCCGCGAGCCACAACTACTGAGCCTGCAAGCCACAACTACTGAAGCCCGCGTGCCTAGAGCCCATGCTCTGCAACAAGAGAAGCCACTGCAAGGAGAAGCCCACGCACCTCAACGAAGAGTAGCCCCTGCTCACCACAACTAGAGAAAGCCTGCACGCAGCAACGAAGATCCAACGCAGCCATAAATAAATAAATAAATAAATAAATAGAAAAAATATTTATTTATCAGACAAAACCCAGCAAAACCAAAGACAAAGTTAGGAGACATGGATCTGGTATCTACATTTCTTCTCAGTAGAATTACATTCCTCACAATTCTGAAGTCCAAATAATGTCTTCAAAACTGACAGAAAGACTTCAAAAAGAAGCATCTCTGAAAAAAATGAATAACCACCTACTTCCCAAGCCTGTGATTAAGATATAATGTCTGTAAAGTCGAAGTTTTCAGATGAAATTCTGATGGAAGTTAGTTGCCCTATGATTTTCAAAGGATTTGGTGGAAGTCTCTATTTCTATTGGACTGTGTCTCAAGAATTACTAGGAAGGGTGTGTAAGCGTTTTGCTAAAGTAAGAAGGAGGGGTACTTGCTTTATTTAGTCATGTTACATTGGCCTTTCTCTTTGGATTTAGTGCAATGGGCCTCAAAGTTTGCCCAAAGGTACCCTAGATTTTGGTTAGTTTTGTTTGTGGGAAAATTGGATGGTTTGGGGGCCTGTAGAGGAAATGGGTTCAAGAAGATCTCTAATAAGAGAGAATTCCATGTCCTATTGATCTGCACTGGGCCTAGTGAAAAGTCCTTTCACCAGGAGTTGAATGGGAACTGGGTGTGTTGAACCAAGTTGAAATGTAGAAGGCAGAGGCCAAGATCCTTGGGGTAGAAGATTATTTCCAACTCAGAAGTGTGGGAATAAGGGAGGCAAAACACAGAGGGGAGAGAGGAAATGAAGGAAGAGTCACTGCTACTTTAAGATTGCAATAAACTTAAAGGACTTATGAAGGCTTCAGTACACTTAAAATCAAATAAATGCAGTAAAAAAAACCACATATAGCCTACATTAAAATTATTTTTATGTAGCTCCATAGAATTGTGTTGAATATTAAACCTGTCAAATTGAATTTTAGAGACATTTGACTATAAATGGTAATTTTTATATTGTAGGTCTCATGTTTTAAAGCCTACACATAGGTCTGAAATATTTGTAGGCCCTAGAATAGTCCACAGGGATCAGGTGGTTTGCCCATCATTACTTCATCCTTTACTCTATCCCTGACTCATGTCTCTAAAACTTCCCCGCCTACTTCCTTAATGACTAAAGGTCTTTTAATGTCTTTTTGTCCACTCTTTCCCTTTTAAAAAATTGAGGTATAATTTACATATAATAAAATATAAAAATATTAAGTATGCATCATGTGCATATAACTGTGTATCCCTCACCCAGATCAAGAAATAGAATATTTTCCATTCCCTGAGAAAGTTCCCTTGGCTCCTTCCCAGACAACAGCTACCATCCTCTTCTGAGGTAATCACTCTTCTGACCTCCATTTCCATAGATTAGTTTTGCTTGCTTTAGAACTCCATATAAGTGGAATCATACAATGTCTTTGGTATCTGCTTCATTTGCTCAGATGTGAGATTCATCTGTGTTGTGTGTAGCAGTTTCTTTCTTTTCATTGCTGAATAAGGGTACCACAGTTTGTTTATCAAATCACCTGTTGGTGAATAGTTGGGTTGTTTCCAGTTTGGGACTATTACAGATAAAGCTACCATGAACATTTGTGTACAAGTCTTTGTATAGATCTATGTTTCCATTTCTCTTGGATAAATACCTAGGAGTGGATTGACTGGGTTCTATAGAAGGTATATGTATGAAGACTCTTAATTTTTGATACCGTTAATTCAGTCTCAGTAGTTTCATTTTCTTAGCTTGGCAACCCATGGAAATATTAGCCACAGTGGCAATTTCGACTGATAATTTTGGACCAACAGATACAGGTGAACATCAGCTGCACCAGGCTTTGGGCAGAGCGCCAGTGGAAAAGCCAAGGCAAAGCTTCAGCACCTGTTTCTGGGGCATAATTAATGACTGTTTTAGTGTTCCCAGATAACCAGCTGCTAGTTCTTCTCTAACTAAATTTGACAACCAAGAGCAACATGAGCAGCCATTTTATGCAATGCTCCCAATAGAGTCTCTGTTAAATGAACTTGGCAGAGAGCTATACTATGACTGCTGCCCCATCCCAAAGTTGTTTCAAGCCACATGAATTTATATTGGCCTCAATCTTTGTGAAATTTTACTTTCTTGTTGCATGTTGGACAATACCTTTCTAAGATCTCCTGGTGTCTAGCATGCAGGCGTGATTTCTGCTATGTCTGGGAGTTCCTTCAAGGGACAAATACTGAAGGCACAGAGTAAGTCATAAGTGTTATTTAAAATATGAGGCACTCAAACTGATCTGATCTTTAAATAAAAACAGTGAAGTGAAGGTAGACACAAGAGGTGGTTGAGCTTGCAGCAGAAGACAAATAAGGTATGTCCCATGGGCTGACTGATGCCCCCAGTGTTAGAGGTAGAAGAGGGTACCTCTGAATAAAAGAATTTATCTTTTGCACTCTCTTAATTAGGACACTAGTTTGGTCTTTAGTTATTTGGGGACATACAAATGTTACAGGAGGGAGATTACAGCTGGCCTTGAAATTTTCATTAAGGATATAAATGAGACCTTATTTTATTTCTTTGGTCATATTGACTAGAATACAGAAAACTATTAGCTATCTTTTCAAAGAAGACTAAGTAAATATCCCATCCCATCCTTTGTCTTTTAAAGTAGTGCTTCTCAAATTGTGGTGAAAGACAAGATCTTTTTTCTTTTCTTATTTAAAATTTGCAAACTGTTGTGGACCAAGACTTTTGGAAAATATAATAAACATAAATTTAATGAAAAATAAAAAATATATACATAACACAGCCCCAATTTTTTTCATTTTTAGATTCAACAAACATAAAATTAGATTTTCATAAATATAATCAGAACAAACATAACAGGGAAAAAGAAAATAATATTAAACACTTCACATTGTTCATTAAAGTGTGCATAGGGGTGATACAAAATTACTATTATACTCATAGCTTTTGTAGTTCCATAATCCTAACCAAAGAAAATATGAAGGAAATAGCAATTCTCCATACTGTGTCTATACACACACTTTGAATGAACACTGTGCATAACACATTTTTCAGTTTCTGTGACAAATGAGCTATTTAAGGTGTTGAGTAGGAACTTACCTCTTCTGTGCTACCCAACTGCCATCTACCTGTCACTATTACCTCTATCCACAGGCCTCAGAGTGTACACTGTTTCTTCTACCCTGGTAATAAATGCTCCATCCAAAACATCACCAGCCTCTGCCACTTCCAGGAGAGTCTCACCTTGGCCCTTCCTCACAGGTTTTACCAGGGGTTACTCTCAGGAGTGATTTCTGTTTCTAAGGCCAGGTCCTCTTATTTCCCTCCAAAGAATCTGATTTGCAGGTATCTCTAGTTCTAACAGTGTGATTTTTGCCCATGTATTAAGCTCAGAAACATTGTCTCTTTACCCAGAATCTTCACTCTGGGCCCAAGTTTGTATCTTTCCTGCAAGAAACCAGTTCTCTTCTGGTGGGTGCTTGTGTTACACACTGATGTTTGACAGACATAATAGACAGTCTCAGCCCACCTTTACTTTGCTGATTTCCATTACAGATTTTGGAGGAATTCAGTATTTTATTTTCCAACCTACCTTGTGACTAAGGGCAACCATGTGCCATAAATCTGGCCAGTGATATATAAGCAGATATATTTGGGGGTCAGGGTGTCAGCATTTTCTTTCTTAATAGAAGGGGAACAGTTATCTAGCAAAGTCTTTCCCCTTAATTTTTGCCAACAGCAGAGACCAACCTTGAGTCCCTGATAAGGCACCATTCCCTGTGAGGACCAGTCTGGTAGAAGGTCAATTATATTAGACATTTCCATCATGGATGAGACAGAGATTCATCCTCACAAGTATAGACACATATTATCTTAGATTTCCTTTCCCTCCCTTTAATGCTTCTGCCAGCATCACTAACCACAGACTCATAGAATGCTTTGTCTACCATTATGGCATTCTGCACAAATTTTTGTCTGAACAAGAAACTCATTTCACAGCAAAGGAAGTGCAGCAGTGCATTAATGCCCAGGGAATTAACTGGTCTTATCACATGCTGTATCACCTGGAATCAGCTGGCCCAGTTGAAAGATGGAATGGCTTACTGAAGATTCAGTTACAGAACCAGTTGGAGACATCACCCTGAACGGCTGGAGTTCTGTTTTACAGGATGCAGTATATATTTTGAATTGGAGACCATTATGGCCTCCCCCATAGGCAAAACACATGCTCCAGAAATGAAGGAGTGAAGTGGGAGTAGCTTCTCCCACTATGACACCTAATAACCCACTCATGGAATTTGAGCTTTGCTGCTGTGGAGAGAATAGTTCCCAAGGGGGCAATTCTTCCACCTGGAGACACACCAGTGGCACTTGGTCTATGGAACTGGAAGATGAGACTTACCTCTTGAACATTTTGTGCTCCTTATACCACTGTACCAACGGGGGAAAAAAGTTAATCTGCTGGCTGGAATGATTGACCCTAATTACCAAGGAGAAATCAGGTTACTGTTATACAATGGAGGTAAAGAGGGACATATCTGGACATCTCTGGCATTCCTCTTAGTACTTCCATGCCTCAAAGTAAAAATTAATGGAAAATGTAGGTAACAAAAAGAAAAAAATACAGAATGATTGAGGACACTGAATCTTCAGGAATGAAGGTTTGGGTAAATCTACCAGGTAAAGAATCTAGAACATCTGAGGTTCTTGTCGAAGGCAATGGAAATATGGAATGAGTTGTTGAAGAAGGAAGCCATAGACATCAACTATGACCTCATATCTAGTTAGACATGAGGACTGTAGTAGCTTTACATATTTTCTCTTTGCTTGTTGTATGAGTTTATTTGTATGTACTAACTACTTTTTCTTCTTTCTTCTCATTTTTATTTTATATACAAGAAGTTGTTGGAGGATAACTTTACAATTTATTCTCTAGGCAAGAGAATATTCAGTGGGGCTATTACTGAATCCCACTTTGGCTTGAGGAATAATTAATATAGCCAAAAAGTAATTAATTAGTAATCATTATAGCTAGCTCCTGGGATTGTACATTTTCTTGTTTGGATAGTTGTACCTAGCTAGGAAGATATGTAGAGTTGTTTTGTTATTGTATGGGAGCTCAAATGTGTGTAGAAAGTTGTTTAGAAACTGAGTAGCCAAAGCGGTTGACTGTGCCCAGTTATTATTGCCTCTCAGCTCCAAATTCATCCTTCAATACCTGCTCTGTGACTATGGACTGGATTTTTTTTTTAATATTTATTTATTTATTTTAGGCTGCATTGGGTCTTAGTTGCGGCATGAGGGATCTTTCGTTGTGGCACACGGGCTTCTCCCTAGTTGTGGCATGCGGGCTCCAGAGTGCATGGGCTCTCTAGTTGTGGTGCGCAGGCTCAGTAGTTGCAGTGTGGGGGTTAGTTGCCCCAGGGCATCTTAATTCCTACCAGGGATCGAACCAGCATCCCCTGCATTGGAAAGCAGATTCTCTTTTTTTTTTTTGAATTTTATTTTATTTATTTTTTTTATACAGCAGGTTCTTATTAGTCATCAATTTTATACACATCAGTGTATACATGTCATTCCCAATCGCCCAGTTCATCACACCACCACCCTCACCACCCCGCCGCTTTCCCTCCTTGGTGTCCATACGTTTGTTCTCTACATCTGTGTCTCAATTTCTGCCCTGCAAACCGGTTCATCTGTACCATTTTTCTAGGTTCCAGATATATGCATTAATATACGATATTTGTTTTTCTCTTTCTGACTTACTTCACTCTGTATGACAGTCTCTAGATCCATCCATGTCTCAACAAATGACCCAATTTCATTCCTTTTTATGGCTGAGTAATATTCCATTGTATATATGTGCCACATCTTCTTTATCCATTCATCTGTCGATGGGCATCTAGGTTGCTTCCATGACCTGGCTATTGTAAATAGTGCCGCAATGAACATTGGGGTGCATGTGTCTTTTTGAATTATGGTTTTCTCTGGATATATGCCCAGTAGTGGGATTGCTGGGTCATATGGTAGTTCTATTTTTAGTTTTTTAAGGAACCTCCATACTGTCCTCCATAGTGGCTGTATCAATTTACATTCCCACCAACAGTGCAAGAGGGTTCCCTTTTCTCCACACACTCTCCAGCATTTGTTGTTTGTAGATTTTCTGATGATGCCCATTCTAACTGGTGTGAGGTGATACCTCATTGTAGTTTTGATTTGCATTTCTCTAATAATTAGTGATGTTGAGCAGCTTTTCATGTGCTTCTTGGCCATCTGTATGTCTTCTTTGGAGAAATGTCTATTTAGGTCTTCTGCCCACTTTTGGATTGGGTTGTTTGTTTTTAAATATTGAGCTGCATGAACTATTTATATATTTTGGAGATTAATCCTTTGTCCGTTGATTCGTTTGCAAATATTTTCTCCCATTCTGAGGGTTCTCTTTTCGTCTTGTTTATGGTTTCCTTTGCTGTGCAAAAGGTTTGAAGTTTCATTAGGTCCCATTTGTTTATTTTTGTTTTATTTCCATTACTCTAGGAGGTGGATCAAAAAAGATCTTGCTGTGATTTATGTCAGAGAGTGTTCTTCCTATGTTTTCCTCTAAGAGTTTTATAGTGTCCAGTCTTACATTTAGATCTCTAATCCATTTTGAGTTTCTTTTTGTGTATGGTGTTAGGGAGTGTTCTAATTTCATTCTTTTACATGTAGCTGTCCAGTTTTCCCAGCACCACTTATTGAAGAGACTGTCTTTTCTCCATTGTATATCCTTGCCTCCTTTGTATATCCTTGCCTCCTTTGTCATAGATTAGTTGACCTTAGGTGCGTGGGTTTATCTCTGGGCTTTCTATCTTGTTCCATTGATCTATGTTTCTGTTTTTGTGCCAGTACCATATTGTCTTGATTACTGTAGCTTTACAGTATAGTCTGAAGTCAGGGAATCTGATTCCTCCAGCTCCATTTTTTTCCCTCAAGACTGCTTTGGCTATTCAGGGTCTTTTGTGTCTCCATACAAATTTTAAGATTTTTTTGTTCTAGTTCCGTAAAAAATGCCATTGGTAATTTGATAGGGATTGCATTGAACCTGTAGATTGCTTTGGGTAGCATAGTCATTTTCACAATCTTGATTCTTCCAATCCAAGAACATGGTATATCTCTCCATCTGTTGGTATCATCTTTAATTTCTTTCATCAGTGTCTTATAGTTTTCTGCATACAGGTCTTTTGTCTCCCTAGGTAGGTTTATTCCTAGGTATTTTATTCTTTTTGTTGCAGTGGTAAATGGGAGTGTTTCCTTACTTTCTCTTTCAGATTTTTCATCATTAGTGTATAGGAATGCAAGAGATTTCTGTGCATTAATTTTGTATCCTGCAACTTCACCAAATTCATTGATTAGCTCTAGAAGTTTTCTGGTGGCATCTTTAGGATTCTCTATGTATAGTATCATGTCATCTGCAAACAGTGACAGCCTTACTTCTTCTTTTCCAATTTGTATTCCTTTTATTTCTTTATCTTCTCTGATTGCTGTGGCTATATTGAATAATAGTGGCGAGAGTGGACATCCTTGTCTTGTTCCTGATCTTAGAGGAAATGCTTTCAGTTTTTCACCATTGAGAATGATGTTTGCTGTGGGTTTGTCATCTATGGCCTTTATTATGTTGAGGTAGGTTCCCTCTATGCCCACTTTCTGGACAGTTTTTATCATAAATGGGTGTTGAATTTTGTCAAAAGCTTTTTCTGCATCTATTGAGATGATCATATGGTTTTCACTCTTCAGTTTGTTAATATGGTGTATCACATTGATTGATTTGCATATATTGAAGAATCCTTGCATCCCTGTGATAAATCCCACTTGACCATGGTGTATGATCCTTTTAACGTGTTGTTGGATTCTGTTTGCTAGTATTTTGTTGAGGATTTTTACATCTATATTCATCAGTGATATTGGTCTGTAATTTTCTTTTTTTGTAGTATCTTTGTCTGGTTTTGGTATCAGGGTGATGGTGGCCTCATAGAATGAGTTTGGGAGTGTTCCTTCCTCCACACTTTTTTGGAAGAGTTTCAGAAGGATGGGTGTTAGCTCTTCTCTAAATGTTTGATAGAATTCACCTGTGAAGCCATCTGGTCCTGGACTTTTGTTTGTTGGAAGATTTTTAATTACAGTTTCAATTTCATTACTTCTGATTGGTCTGTTCATATTTTCTGTTTCTTCCTGGTTCAGTCTTGGAAGGTTATACCTTTCTAAGAATTTGTCCATTTCTTCCAGGTTGTCCATTTTATTGGCATAGAGTTGCTTGTAGTAGTCTCTTAGGATGCTTTGTATTTCTGTGGTGTCTGTTGTAACGTCTCCTTTTTCATTTCTAATTTTATTGATTTGAGTCCTCTCCCTCTTTTTCTTGATGAGTCTGGCTAATGGTTTATCAATTCTGTTTATCTTCTGAAAGAGCCAGCTTTTAGTTTTATTGATCTTTGCTATTGTTTTCTTTGTTTCTATTTCATTTATTTTTGCTCTGATCTTTATGATTTCTTTCCTTCTGCTAACTTAGGGTTTTGTTTGTTCTTCTTTCTCTAGTTCCTTTAGGTGTAAGGTTACATTGTTTATTTGAGATTTTTCTTGATTCTTGAGGTAGGCTTGTATAGCTATAAACTTCCCTCTTAGAACCGCTTTTGCTGCATCCCATAGGTTTTGGATCGTTGTGTTTTCATTGTCATTTGTCTATAGGTATTTTTTGATTTCCACTGTGATTTCTTCAGTGATCTCTTGGTTATTTAGTAATGTATTGTTGAGCCTCCATGTGTTTGTGTTTTTTACGTTTTTTTCCCTGTAATTCATTTCTAATCTCATAGTGTTGTGGTCAGAAAAGATGCTTGATATGATTTCAATTTTCTTAAATTTACTGAGGCTTGATTTGTGACCTAAGATGTGATCTATCCTGGAGAATGTTCCGTGCACACTGTAGAAGAAAGTGTAATCTGCTGTTTGGGGATGGAATGTCCTATAAATATCAATTAAATCTATCTGGTCTATTGTGTCATTTAAAGCTTCTGTTTCCTTATTTATTTTCATTTTGGATGATCTGTCCATTGGCGTAAGTGAGGTGTTAAAGTCCCCCACTATTATTGTGTTACTGTCGATTTCCTCTTTTATAGCTGTTAGCAGTTGCCTTATGTATTGAGGTGCTCCTATGTTGGGTGCATATATATTTATAATTGTTATATCTTCTTCTTGGATTGATCCTTTGATCATTATGTAGTGTCCTTCCTTGTCTCTTGTAACATTCTTTATTTTAAAGTCTATTTTATCTGATATGAGTATTGCTACTGTAGCTTTCTTTTGATTTCCATTTGCATGGAATATCTTTTTCCATCCCCTCACTTTCAGTCTGTATGTGTCCCTAGGTCTGAAGTGGGTCTCTTGTGTATAGCATATATATGGGTCTTGCTTTTGTATCCATTCAGCAAGCCTGTGTCTTTTGGTTGGAGCATTTAATCCATTCACGTTTAAGGTAATTATCGATATGTATGTTCCTATGACCATTTTCTTAATTGTTCTGGGTTTGTTTTTGTAGGTCCTTCTCTTGTGTTTCCCACTTACAGAATTTCCTTTAGCATTTGTTGTAGAGCTGGTTTGGTGGTGCTGAATTCTCTTAGCTTTTGCTTGTCTGTAAAGCTTTTGATTTCTCCATCGAATCTGAATGAGATCCTTGCCGGGTAGAGTAATCTTGGTTGTAGGTTCTTCCCTTTCATTACTTTAAGTATATCATGCCACTCCCTTCTGGCTTGTAGAGTTTCTGCTAAGAAATCAGCTGTTAACCTTATGGGAGTTCCCTTGTATGTTATTTGTCATTTTTCCCTTGCTGCTTTCAATAATTTTTATTTGTCTTTAATTTTTGCCAATTTGATTACTATGTGTCTCAGCATGTTTCTCCTTGGGTTTATCCTGTATGGGACTCTCTGTGCTTCCTGGACTTGGGTGGCTATTTCCTTTCCCGTGTTAGGGAAGTTTTCGACTATAATCTCTTCAAATATTTTCTCGAGTTCTTTCTGTCTCTCTTCTCCTTCTGGGACCCCTATAATGCGAATTTTGTTGCGTTTAATGTTGTCCCAGAGGTCTCTGAGGCTATCTTCATTTCTTTTCATTCTTTTTTCTTTATTCTGTTCCACAGCAGTGAATTCCACCATTCTGTCTTCCAGGTCACTTATCTGTTCTTCTGCCTCAGTTATTCTGCTATTGATTCCTTCTAGTGTAGTTTTCATTTCAATTATTGTATTGTTCATCTCTGTTTGTTTGTTCTTTAGTTCTTCTAGGGCTTTGTTAAACATTTCTTGCATCTTCTTGATCTTTGCCTCCATTCTTTTTCTGAGGTCCTGGATCATCTTCACTATCATTATTCTGAATTCTTTTTCTGGAAGGTTGCCTATCTCCACTTCATTTAGTTGTTTTTCTGGGGTTTTATCTTGTTCCTTCATCTGGTACATAGCCCTCTGCCTTTTCATCTTGTCTGTCTTTCTATGAATGTGGTTTTTGTTCCACAGGCTGCAGGATTTTAGTTCTTCTTGCTTCTGCTGTCTGCCCTTGGAAAGCAGATTCTTAACAACTGGACCACCAGGGAAGTCCCTGGACTGGATTCTTTAAGCATAACTTTACAGTGAATATGATGTGAAGCTTTGTCAGTAGAGGGCACTGGAGGAGGAAGGCGGCATCTCTTCCTGGTTCTGGTCACTGCATTTTGCTTTTTCTTGCTCTTGCTTCATGGTCCATGAGGGGTGTGTGTGTGTGTGTGTGTGTGTGTGTGTGTGTGTGTGAACCTTCTGTGATGCTCAGCACCAGCTGTGCCCCAGAGCATGCAGTCTCTTGGAGGTCTCGCAGACTTGGCCTGGACCCAGTGACCACCTTGCTGAGGCCCTCCTGATGAGACACTGTGTGCTCCAGACCTCATGCCCATAGTGGCATACCAACTATCTCTGCATGCCTGCCCATCAGCTTTGGCTTGCATGTGCCTTGGAGGGCTATTTCCTGGAACTCTCCTGATGTGGGTACCATGTATCTCAGGCCTCATACCTGCAGTGCTATTCTAACTCTCTTTGAGTACTTGGCATCCCAGCAAATTTCTTTGCCATCCAGTGGGCTGCAACCACATTTTATCAAATGAGATCTGAAACCCAGCTTCTGGGAGGGACTCTCCTTCCAAGTTTGTCCTTCCTCAGCCCTAAAGGACCCTTTCAAATTCTTTGATGTCTTTATAGTTACTCTCCTATCATTGCTTAATAATTCTTTATATTAAACTTCTGTTTAAATTCTGGTACAATTTTTGTTTTGTGAATGAACCCAAACTGATACAAACTGACTGTAGGAATTGGCTACTGGTGCAAAAACTTCTCATTCATTTTCGGCAAAAACCCACCATTATTCACCAAGACCTTCACACTTAAGTTCTCTATGATACACAACTATTAAAAGTCTTGTAAGGCAGGATAGTTTTCGCCATCTGCCTCCTTGACAGATCATAATCTCCACAATAAAGACTCTCAACTTTCTCTCCAAGATATGTGTTTCTGCCAATTTTAAGCATGATGGAGAAGCTCAACAACCTGAAAATGAATATTTATTTACAGTGATGTTATATTTTTATGGGGGTTAAATTCAAAAGTCAGGAACAGAATAAAAAATTGGTTGTAGTCTAAACTATACTATAAAATATCTTAAATGGTTCACAAGGCATATAACATGGATTGATTACCTAACACTGAGGAATAATGTATATATATGTGTTAATAATACATCATTAATACACATATATAAAGTCCATATACAAAATACAATTTCATGGTTCATATTTATATGAAAGATTAACACATATATTAATTTATGTAACATGTACCTTATATTAAATATGCATCTGATTGTTGAGAAATAGGATATTCATGTGGTCCTAAGTTATCAGCCCTCAGGTTACTCACCAGTTAGAGAGGAAAAAATAGAACTTTACAATTAAGATATCTGGCCATTACCACCTTAACCAAATGATCAAATTTAGTATCACCAGTAGTGACATGACCTGACTTCATGTTTCTCCTGATGTGATACAACAAGAGGACACAACACTGTCTATGTAGTATCCTTACCAAATATGTTTAACCTGGATTTTACCATGAGGAAATAACCAGATAAACCTAGAATGTAAGACATTCTGTAGAATAACTAAGCTAGAATCTTATTTTTTAGTTTTTTTGGTGACACCGTGCAGCATGTGGGATCTTAGTTCCCCAACCAGGGATTGAACCCGCGCCCCTTGCATTGGAAGTGCGGAGTCTTAAACACTGGACCTCCAGGGAAGTCCCTTTTTTTTAAAAAAAAAATCAATGTTTAAAGAAAACAAAAAGGTGGAGGGACTGTTCTAGATTAAAGGAGACTAAAGAGACATAACCTCAAATGTAATGCATAAACATTGTGTCCTGATTAAAGAAAAACCTGTACAAGACATTTTGGGGACATTTGAAGGAAATTGCAAGTGAATTGTGGAAATATTAATTTCCTTGGCTCTGATCATGGTATTGTGGTTAGAGATACATGGGATGTGCTACTGTGTTTACTGATGTGAGTGTGAGTGTTTTTTGTGGTATCAAAACAATTGAGTGTTTTTTGCGGTATGTGGTGATATATGTGTGAGACACTGTGTTTAGTGGTGTGTGGTAAGAAAATGTCCTTGTTTTTAAGAGATATGTGCTGGCATATTTAGTAGTGAAGCATCATGATACTTGAATTTATTTTCAAATGGGAAAGAAAGTTTATCAAAAGTGGCAAGTTGTTAACAACTGATGAATCCAGGGGATAGGCATGTATAAGAGTACTTTGTACTATTCTTTGAATGCTTCCAGAGATTTGAAAAATTTCAAAATAAAAAATTGAAGAAAATGTGCCTGTTGGGTGATTCCGCTCTACTGTATGAGAGAAATAAATGTGGGAGGGCACTGAGATGCTTAAGGATGTACCCAAAGGCCCCACCAGAACAGGAGAACTAGGGAGCCAGTTCCCCAGTTTGTTTCCGTAAAAGAAGTTTCTGGAGAAGGAATGCAGAATATCCTGGTTGGGCCAAGGGGTGGGGGGGAGGTGAAGTATCTCAAGAAGTGAGGCAGAAGGACTTGGCCTTCTGATGAATTGATAGGTCATTCCATTCCTCCTCCTGCTCTGAAGGAAGATTTACTCACCCAGACAGAGGTTAGAAGACTGAAATTGATCTTATGGGCTAAAATCAAGGTGTTGGCAGAGCAACATTCCTTCTAAAGGCTCTAGGGGAGCTTTTTTCTTAAATTTTTTTTTGGCTGCGCAGCTTGTGGGATCTTAGTTCCCCAACCAGAGATCGAACCCACGGCCCCCTACAGTGGAAGTGCGGAGTCTTAACCACTGGACCGCAAGAAAAGTCCCAAGGGGAGCATATTTTCTCTTGCCTTTTCCAGCTTCTAGAATCACCTGTACTCCTTGGTTCACGGCCCCTTACTCCCTCTTCAGAGCACATCATTCTAACCTCCCCTTCTTTCCTCACTTCTCCTTTCTGACTCTGACTCTCCTGCCTTCCTCTTATAAAGAACTGTGTGATTACTTTGGGGCTACTCAGATGATCCAGGATAATCTTCTTATCTCGAAAGATCCTTAATTTAAGCATATCTGCAAAGTCTCTTTTGCTATGTAACATAACATAGTCATTCACAAGTTCTGAAGCTTAGGACTTAGACATCTTATGGGAGAAGGGGCATTATTCTGTCTACCACATTATCTTATGGGCATCATTTGATATATATATATGTATATATATATATAATTTTTTCTCCTTTAATTTGTTCATGCAATACGTTTTGTCATTTTGTTGTTCTTTCAACATTAGGAAATCTTTTGACATAATTAATTGTACAAATTTTATACTACATTATTGAAATCAGCCTTTTATTTGGAATTTTTGCATCTATAATCACAAATGTTAAAGTAATTAAAGAAGGAGGCTATTAGACTGAGGTGACTCTAATGCCTTGGTAGCCTATGTAAGCAAACCAAAACCTAACCCAGAGTCAGTGCACTCAAATCGGAGAGAATAAACCTTAGGGACAACCAATCACAAACAGCCAACTCAGCTTTCCCAAATAAGACGACTGTTTAAGGTATAGCCAATCAAATAACTTCCTTGCTTTGCTTTGGGGTCTTCTCTATAAAAACCTCTCAACTAGCTCCTATTTGTTGAGTGCTCCTAACCACTTTCGACTTGATGTTGCCTGATTCAAATTGATGTATGCGCAAGTAAGCTTAAAAAATTCTGTGTCTCAGTATATCTTTTAACACAAATGAAACTGATTAATACTTTTCTTTTGGCCTGTCGTTATCAGGTTTTATGCTAGTTAAACAAAGTTAATTAGAGAGCATTCCTTCTTTTCCTAGGATCTAAATAAACTGAACAATCGTTATTCAAAAATTAGCTGAAACTCAATTATAACCATCTGGTACCTTTTTAATAGTATATATTTTAAGATATATTTAAATTTCATTATAGCTAGTGTTCTGTTCAGGTTTTCTACTTCTTAGTAGAAATTAGTAATTTAAATTTTACTAGAAAATCTACAGTTACCTCTACTGTGGTTATAAAGTTGCACATAGCCTCAAAATTATTTTGAACATTATGTCTATGGTTTAACCTTCCACACTCCTAATGTTTTTGTTTTGATTCAATTTTTTGTTTTGTTTTGTTATTGTTTATCGATATTGTGTTTCATTTATCTTTTAGAACCAAATTGTGAATTTTTAAAAATCCAGCCCACTTTTTTGTTTTCTAGTTCATCATTTTCAGAATCTATACTGATAGAAGAAATTTTCATATATTGAGGTATGGGGAAATCATTCTGGTTTATACATAATTTGGCCTGAACTTTATGTTCCTGGAACAGCCTTGTGTCCTGTTTATCATACATTACACATCTGCTTTAACCATTAAAGAAAAAAATGCATGATCCAGAAGTAAAGAATGTCCACTTTGAAGATAAGGATAAATGCCTCCCTTCCTATAAGCCCATGCCAGTTCTCCTTTAAAGATAAGGTTCCTTTCCCAGACGCCAAGCCTATACTGACTCACTGTGTACGTGCTAATCTGTCTCTTTTGAAAGCTTGAAGGAACGTACCCATGCCATGTTTGATGTATGTTCTTTGTTCTGACAAGATATAAAACTATGCTGAAAGCCATGCTTCTCTGGAGCAGTTTCTCAGAACTACTGAGAGGCTATATGCCCCACTATAGTCCTCAGCGCAGCTGGAATAAAACTCTCTTCTGTTCCTTATTGTAGATGGTTTATTGATTATTTGCATCCACAATAGTTATTCATTTTATATTTAACAAAATTTAATAAGTAATGTTTTATAAGAAGGACATGAAAATGGCCAAAATATAAGGTGATACTCAAAGTAAAAAGAAAAAACTCACACATCCTAGAAATTAACTACTGTTAACAAATGTTAGTGTGACTTTCCAGCGATCTTATTACCTAAGTGTCTTTTTATCTATATTTATGTACTTATAAAATATTTGAAAACAGTATTACATAGTATACAGAGTTTAGTATTGGTATTCCATTCCGGACTCAGGGTTGTCCTTCCTGAACCTCCCCAGGCCCTTCTCAGACTCCCCCACCCTGAACTCTACTGCTCCCCTTCAGACTCTCCCCCGCCACGTCCCCAACACGCTAGGCTGGTACTACATTTCCCAGGCCTCCAGGGTAGGCCCAGCCCCTACCGGGCATCCCTGGGGCCCCGCCCAAATCGTGCTGAAAAGCCGGGACTTCAGGCTGCAGCGTTCTGGCGTTCCGGAGTGAGGACTGCACTTCCCGGCGGCGCCCGGGACCTGGGAATGAATTCTCAGCGGAAACTTGAGCACCCTCTTTCCTCGCCTGTGGGCCACATTTCCCAGAAGCCTCCACGGGCCACAACCCTTTCTTACCCTTCCGCAGCCACCTATTGCTACCTCGACCTGTGGGTTCGCCCAGGTTCTCGGAGGATGCTAGCGTGCGGCTCGGCGGTCAGGACTGGGCTTCATTGAAGCTTGGAACACGACGCGACTTGGGGCGGAGAAGACTGTTGTGCCGGTTCAGGCTCTAGTTGGATTTTTTTCCCCCTCTGGACTACATTTCCCCGAGGGCTCCGCGGTGTATGCGGATTCCGGCCGAAGTTGGCTGACCGGTGTGAGTTGCCGGGAGTTCGGACGCAAAGGATCAGGGCATTCCAGGTTGCCTCGCTCACTGGTTTGGGGCGGATTCAATCAGACTGGAGTGAGAGGACCCCGGAGAAGTGGACGGTGAGGAGGCTAGTGGCAGGGCTGGGGTCTGTCGGGAGTTTTAAATATGGGTGGCTGTCGGGCATGTCCAAGCTGCGTGCCCGCGCTTGGAAAATAAAGGACGACGGGGAGGGTGGTGCTCTCCAGGCCGCTTGTCCACACTCGGGGGTGGGAGGTATGGGCCGCGCGCCATCACGGGTGGGTGTGGCTTCAGGCTGGAGCGGGGGCGGGCTGGGGATGTCTGGAGGTCAGGGGTGTCGCAGCTGTGTGGCCTCCTGCCTGGGGAAAGTCCGTAAGATACTCCCTGGTGTTGGTTTGTGCGCCAGACGTCCGGTGCTCGGCAACCAGTGCCTCGCGGGGCCGTGGTGGGTACTCTATCAAAGCGGGACTCTCTGTGGCTCTTGTGTGCGCGCGCCCAATGTGGCCACGTCGCAGACTCTGCCCTTTGAAGCTGGGAATGGCGCCCTCTTTGTACATTTATGGTCGGCGCTGAGTGGGTTCCGCGGGTGGGTGGGTTCCGGGCGTCTACCTCAGGCCGGGATTGCGCTCCCATTGCACTCTCCAGCCCAAGAACTGGCACAGCTGCAGCCGCTCGCTCTCCAGCGCAGTGAATGGCGTTCTCCTGGGGCTGTTTATGGTGGTGTCGGGGGGGGGGGGGTTTCTAGAGCTTTGGGCTGGGACACCCCTCCTACTTCCACTCCTCTGTTCTTTCACCGTGTGGCCACCAAGGCCCAGGCAGGTGCCCCCAGCCTAAAGTTCAGGAATGTGGGACTCTTAACAGGTGAATCCAATTAGGATGTTTCCTGGAGCCACAGATCTGGGCTCAGTGTAAGATACTGGGGTCTGAAAATACCCAAAGTCAGGCTCTTATGGAGGAAAGAGGCCACAGTCTGAGAGTCTTTCCCAGGACTCCCATCTGGGCCCCTAAGGTCGCCTGCTCCTCTTTTTGATGATGAGAGAGGGTGGTGGGGTTGCAGGCTTCTTTGGTTTGGGGCTCCCTCTCAGTGCCTGGGGTTGGGTGGGGATTTGTTCTGACTTGGCCTCCTCTGAGCTCCAGGAAGGAACTGCTGTCTCTTAGTTTCTTAACCATTTTCTACCTTTTTCCTTCTCTAAGAATCCAGAAGAGGAGGAGAAAAGAGCTGCTGGGCATCAAAAGTCATGGCGGAGGTAAGTTGTATTTGCAATTTTCTTCTTGGAAAGGGCTTCTCTGTTTTCAGGACACTATCCTATTTCAGGATTCTAGCCAAGAGATTTACAGTAGTGATTTGGAGAAAGGGGAAGCGATGGTTTCCTCCTAAACCAGCCAGGAACCTAAACCTGGGCTGTCCACCTTGCATACATTGTCTTATCTGATCTGGATTTTCCATTTCCCTGGATTTTGTTCAGTGCTATAACAGTCTTGACAGGATGTGCCTTCGTGGTTTGGCAGGGAAGTTGAAGAACAGAATAAGTTTAGTTAAGTCTCACTAATTTCTTTGTTGTCCCTTCCAGAGTCACATGCAGTAGCCTGTTTGCTTCCAAATTTCTAACAGCTTGGAATGCCTGCCTGCCCCCTTCAGATTTAGATATTCCCCCCCCCCAAATAGAAATAACCTAATTGCTCTCTTTCTAACGATTAAAGTAATATAGGATTTTTGCAAAAATTTCAAAATTTGAGGAAGTTATTAAAGTTTATGGCCCATGGTCCCACCACCTAGAGGTTAATCACTATTAATGTTTTAAAATTGTTTTGTCTGCACGTATGTGTGGGTATGTAATTTTGTTTACAGAATGGGATCACATTACTAATAGAAGCAACTAACTTACTGGGTGTTTACTTTGAGCCACTTCTAGTTTGAAGTTCTTGGTATGTGTTATCTTGTTGAATTGACATAACAACCCTATGAGTCAGGTATGAGTGTATTTCATTAATTCAGTGATGCTTTTTCCCCCACATTTTAACTTCTGTGAAATCAGGATGGGTTTTTCAATTCCCTGTAAGTTATAGTTTCATCGACTGCATTTTTTTTCTTTCGTGGTATATAAAGTAATGGTGGCTTTACAGTCAGTGGCATCTCAGATTTTATGAAATATATTATTATTCTAAGTTGACAGATGAGAAAATTGATTCTGTTAAGTCACTTGGTCCAAAATTACAGTTAATAAATGGTACAGTTGGGATTTCTAAATTGCCTACTGATTTCTTTTGCCCATTTGTCAGTTTATACGTTAAGCATATTTTCTCTTTGTCATTTATAGGTTGTTTTAGAAATATTTTTTCACGGTTAATCTATCTTTTGTGTGTTTTTAAGATTCAGAGTTTTCAAAAAATGTTTTCTTTATGTCATGCCAGAAGGTCTTCTCTACAAAAATAGAAAGTCACTCATTTTTCTAAAGTACTTTTGTCCAAACAATTTAATCCTTAAGGTATCTGGTTTGAGATATAACTAGAGAATGCTGGCTGTAAAATTCCTAGCTGATTTTAAAGAATGGCATGGTATTTGTAGTACGTGAAATTCGGGGTTTTTTTCCTGGATGTGTCTGAGTGTAGGTCTTCCTTTATTAATTCTGTCCACTTGCTTTTCAAGGATTCTTTTCACCCTAAAGACTAAAGAAATATTCTTTCTTTTCTGGATGAATCTGTTTCTTCCTTTCTCTTTGACTTTTCTGAATCCTGTGAGAGCTTACTGAGTTTGTCTTCCAATTTCCATTCTGGCCGGACCCTTCCTAAGATTCTCAGAAGAGGACCACATTCTCCCCATCAGTTCTCAGCACATTTTGGTGAGGAAGAAAGTCTAGCTCCCCTTTGCCCTTCAACCTTCGACTGTCCATTTCTCCCTCTGTTTCCTCCTCTCCTCAGAGTGATCATTGTACTTTCGCTGTATTAATAAGAGGCTCTGCACTGCATAAAAGGGTAGAGTCTTAACCCCATTTCCATCATTTATTAGCTCTCAGACCATGGCTTCCTCATAACTTCTTCTGTATAATGTAGTCTACAGGGTTTGGGGAATATGCTGGTAATGGAAATTCACCTGAATGTGCACTTACACCAGCATCCGGGAGGTCCCCAACTCCTACTTCCTGATCTCCCCAACATTCAGTGCGGTGGCAGATCCCTTTGCATCTGTCCCTTTCCTGCTCCTTGGTCTCATGCCCTGTGACCTCACTCCACTGTCTGTGTGCCAGACGAGACTTTTGTGGAAGTGGGTGGTACGTTGACCTAAGTGTACTCCCTGGCTCTAGGTTATTCCTCCAAAATAAAATAATCCAGTTATGTCACTTCCTTTATTCAGTGAATCCCTGTTACTTTCAGGATAAAGCTCTAGCTCTTTCACATTCATTGTTTATTTACTAAAAAGCACACTCTATATTTACTAGAGCACCAATCCTAGTATTGGAGTAAAGTGGTGAGTAAAGATTGTATGTTTAGTCCTGGCAGAGGTGACCGTCACCCAAGACCTTTCTGTTCTGATCCCTTTGGACTTCTTCAGCATCGCTTCTATCTACTCCTTGCCCAGAATCCCTCACCAGTTACCCCAGTGAACTGTCTGCTCCTCAGACACACAGGATTCAATTAGTCTCCCTCTCTACCTCCAACTTACCACGTTCACTCTGCTTGGAATGCTGCTTGGTCTGTTTTTGTTTGTTGGAGTTCTGTTCCTTTTCAGGGCCCCAGTTAATCTTCTACATGTTACATGAAATTCTCCACATTCCCCTCAACCTAAGTCAGTCACTGTACCTCATTTCCCATAGGAAGTTTCTTCTACTTGTAATCGGAGCTCATGTATCCTGCTTAAAATCCCTGACCTGTGAGGGAATTCCCTGGTGGTCCAGTGGTTAAGACTCAACACTTTCACTGCCCAGGGCGCGGGTTCAACCCCTGCTTGGGGAACTAAGATCCCGCAAGCCACATGGCACGGCAAAAAAAAAAAAAAATCCCTGACCTGTGAGAACCTCTAAAGGTCTCGTGAGCTGATACTTGTTTTCAGTCTCATTGCTCTGCTCCCTCTCTGACTTGACTTTAGCCGTTCTCAGAATGCACAGTGCTATCTCTGGCCTCCGTGGCACAAGAAGCACAAGAGGGGCGCTTATCCCTCACCACCACTTTCTCGGGGTTCTGTGAAGCCTACTTCACTTTCCTGATTATGCTTGCTGCCTCTGAGTGACTACATTCCCCTGTGTTGCATCTGTTCTTATCACACTGTATTGTAACTCTTGTTTAAAGACTGCTTTTATTAAATATTGAATAGTAAAAAATGTTTATGGTGTGGTGAATGACTGAACACCCATATTTAAGAAGTAGAGCATTAAGCATTGTTAAAAACCCCATGTGTGCTGTGAATCATCCCCATCCAATTCCCTTTTCTGCCCCTCAGAGGTAACTGTTATTCTGAATTTTATGTTTTTCTTTCCCTTGCTTTTCTTTACAGTTTTAATCATATGTGTTTATTGTCATTTTAAAATTTGATATAAATAAAATCAAACTGTTTGGAATCTTCTGCAACTTCATTACTTGTCTCTCAATGTATATTCATGAGATTCATTCACATTGTGAATTTATCCTACTGTATAGCCCTCCACTGTATAAATATATATATTTTTCTTTCATATTACGGTCATTATTCCTATGAACATCCTTGAATTTGTCTCTTGGTATCAGGCACAAGAATTTCTCTAGGTATATAACTGGAAATGGAATTGTTGGGTCATAGGGTATGTGCATCTTTAATCTTACTAGACATTGCCCAGTTGTTCTAGCGTTTATACCCAGTAATAAATCCTGTTACTTCATATCCTCACCAAATACTTGGTACTGTCAGACTTCAATTTTTACCCATTTGGTGGGCGTGAATTGCTATGTTATTCTGAATTTAAATGTGCGTATCTTGGTTTTAAATGAGGTTGAGCCCCCTTTATGCTTTCTCTTCTCTGAAGTACCATTTCATCTCATTTTCTAATTTTTCTATTGAGTTTTATATTTCCAGTTTTTCGTTCCCTTTAATGCTTTGTAGGCATTGGTTAAATATTGTGGATTGTCAGTCATATGTGCTGTACATGCTTTCTCTCATTTTTTGTCTTGACTTCTAACCTTTAGATAGTAGAAATTCTCAATTTTAATGCCATCAAATTTAACACTGTTTTCCTTAACTAATTTATGTATGTCTTGTTTAAGAAATCTCTTTTCTCCTAAGAGTAAAGATATTCTCCCATAATGTTTTCTATAAATGGTTTTGTTTTGCCTTTTGTGTTTAAGCTTTTAATTCACTTGGGGTTGATTTTTACCATGGTGTATGGCAAGGGTCCAATTTTACTTTTTCCATTTGGATAACTAACATCCCAGCATCATTTATGGAAAAGGCCATTGCAAAGTTTTAGGCAAACTGCACAGCCTAAGGGAATAAACCCTGTAAGACTGCCTGCTCTCACTTCAGATGCCAGCTGCAAGTTTGAAGGCCCCAGGGCCACCCTCACTTCAGACCAGCTGGCTATAAATTTAGAAATTCTCACAACCACCCTCAGGTTCAACAATTTATTAGAAAGACGCACAGAACTCACTGAAAGCTATTATATTCATGGTCACATTTATTACAGGGAAAGGATACATTAAAATTAGCCAAGGGATCACTATATTGTATACCTGTAACATATAATATTGTACATCAACTATACTTCAATTAAAAAAAAAACTTGCAGTCTTACTGGACAGATAGAACAACAACAACAAAATTAGCCAAGGGAAAAGATGCATAGGATAGAATCTGGGAGGGTTCCAAACTTGGAGTTTACCTTCCCAATATTGATATGTGACAACATGCAGGGAAGCTCACCTGAGCTCAGTGTCTAGAGTTTTTATTGAGGCTTCATTGCATAGGCAAGATTGAATCATATTCACGTGGTTAAACGCAATCTCCAGCATCTCCCTTCCCTACTTGCCTGGAAGTCAAGCTGATATCACATAACCCAAAGCCCCAAGGTTCTGATTACATGGTTGGTCTTTCTGGCATGGCCAGCCCCTACCCTGCGTTGTTTCGTTAGCATAAACTAACATATGTGGTCTTGGGGGCCCACCATAAATAACAAAGACACTCCTGTCACGTGGGGGAATTCCAAGTGTTTAGAGGTTGTCCTATTAGCTAAACAAAGGCAAGAATCTCTCTTTGGAGGCCAAATTTCTTACTCCACAATCATCCTTTCCTCTCTGTACTTCAGTGGCAATTCTGTCATAAATTAAGTTCATATATATATATATCTATCTCAATATATGCGCTTTGGTCTATTCTGTTCTTTCTAATCCACTGGTCTGTTTGTTTTTCCCCGCTGGCCTATTTGTCTATCCCTCCACCAAAACCACATTGTCTTAATTAAGACAGCTTGGTAATAATATTTGATATTTGGTAAGTCATGTTCCTCTACCATCATAGTCTTGTCCTCAAAGAGTGGCTTAGCTGTTCCTGGCCTTTGGATTCTCCATATAAATTTTAGAGTTGGCTGATCAAGTTACATAGAAATCCAGTTGGGATATCAATTCGTACAGCATTGAATCTTTGATCGTTTTGTGGAATGTTGACATTTTTACAGTATTGAGTTTTCCTCTCACTCTATGTGGTATAACTCTTGCTGATTTCAGTTTTGTATAATGGTTTCCAATAAAGTTTTTTAATTGAAGTCTTACATGTCTTTTGTTAATTTTATTCCTAGGTATTTTTATATTTTGTGTTTTTGGTAAATGGTATTAATTTTTAGACTAATTTTCTCATTGTTTCTTGTATACAGACATGAAATTGATTTTTAGATAATGATTTTATATCCATCCAACTTGCTGAACTCTCATTTATTGTAATATCTTGTAGGTTCTTTCGGATTTGGGGTCGTCTAACTTAGATAATCATATCATTGATGAATAAGGACACTTTTTGTGTGTAAATAATTGTGTTATCTGTAAATATTGATGTTTTCCTTTTTTCAGTCTTTATTTGGTGCTAATTCTTGTCTTATCACTCTGGCTCCATCTCCCAGAACAGTATTGACTGGTGAGAATTTGGGCACCTTTTCTTAGTCCCAGTTTTAGAGAGGATTCCTTTGATGTTTCACTTCTATTTATGATGCTTTCTCTTGGATTTTTGGTTTTTTTCAAGATGTCCTTTATCAGGTTAAACACATTACTTTTTATTCCTAATTTGCTCTGAATTTTTAATCACAAATGAATATTGAATTCTTTGAAACACCTTTCTGCATCTCTTGAGGTGATCTTATGGATTTTCTCTTTTAATTTGCTAATGTGCTTAGTAACTTTAATTGATTTCTAAAATCATTTATACTTTGTTACACCAGGAAAAACCTAACTTGGCCATGATGTGTTATGATTCTTTTTCATATTGCTGAATTCAGTTTGCTGATAATTTATTTAGAATTTTTACATCTGTAGCATGTGTAAGATTGGCCTATAATTTCCATTTTTCATAAAATCTTTATGCAAGTTATGTTGTCAAGGTTACTCTAGTCCAGGAGTCAGCAAACTGTGGCCCTGGCCTGTAAGCTAAGAATGTTTTCTACATTTTTAAATGGTTAGAAAAAAAATTAAAAGAAGAATAATATTTTATGACATATGAAAATGATATAATTTAGATTTCAGTGTCCATAAGTAAGGCTTTATTGGAACATAGCTGCACTCATTCATTCATGTAATGTCTACGGCTACTTCCATGCCCCTGTGAGAGTAGAGTAGTTGCAAGAGATGGTAATGACCCACAGACTTTAAAATATTTACTTGGGCTTCCCTGGTGGCGCACTGGTTAAGAATCTGCCTGCCAATGCAGGGGACGTGGGTTTGAGCCCTGGTCCGGGAAGATCCCACATGCTGCGGAGCAACTAAG
This sequence comes from Eubalaena glacialis, assembly GCF_028564815.1. Taxonomy (NCBI): domain Eukaryota; kingdom Metazoa; phylum Chordata; class Mammalia; order Artiodactyla; family Balaenidae; genus Eubalaena; species Eubalaena glacialis. The sequence goes on along the minus strand of NC_083733.1, from coordinate 54,271,592 downwards.
CCCGTGTACCACAACTACTGAGCCTGTGCTCTAGAGCCCACGAGCCGCAACTACTGAGCCCACGTGCAACAACTACTGAAGCCCACGCGCCTAGAGCCCGTGCTCAGCAACAAGAGAAGCCACCGCAGTGAGAAGCCCCCGCAGTGAGAAGCCCGCACGCAGCAACGAAGACCCAATGCAGTAATAAATAAATAAATAAATAAAATTTTAAAAATAAAATATTTACTTTCCGTCCCTTTATAGAAAAAGTTTGCTGACTTCTGGTCTAGCCTCATAAAATATGTCATAGTGTTCCCTTCTCTTCTTTTTTCTTTTTCCCTTGGTAGGATGGGGGGAGGCTTTGAGTGCAGTGTTAATCATAATCTTCACTTCATGGCACATTGTTATTGGTCTGGGCAAGGTTGTTCTCTTGTTCTGATGATTTATTTACTTCTCTTCCATTCCATTTACCACTCCCTCCCCATAGGCAATCCTATTAAGGTGTATCTTTTTATTAGTATGTATTCATGAAAAATGTTAGTGTCTTGTCTTAAAGTCCAGTGTGGTCAGTTTTTCTGAATCTTCCAGATATGATTGAGATGATTATTATTTGAGTTGGGTGCATTTTTCTGTATGTGGCCAATAAATCAAGCTCACTAGTTTTATTATTTAAATGTTCTCTATTTTTACTGACTTTTTATCTGTGGTATCTATCAGTTATTTTGAGAGGTATGTTAAATCTCCCATAATGATGAGGGTTTATCTGTCATAATTCTGTTCCTTTTTGTTTTGTGTGTATGTGTATGTACTATATATATTTACTATTTTTTAGGTGTGTACGCATTATCTACTAGCCTTTTACTTCCAGTCTTTCTGGATGTTTATGTTTTGGATGTGTCTCTTGTAAACAGCATATAACTGGGCTTTGGTTTGTTTTTTTGTTGTTGTTGTTGTTTTTAAATTAATTATTTATTTATTTATTTTTGGCTGTGTTGGGTCTTTGTTTCTGTGCGAGGGCTTTTCTCTAGTTGCGGCAAGCGGGGGCCACTCTTCATCGCTGTGCGCGGGCCTCTCACTATCACGGCCTCTCTTGTTGCGGAGCACAGACTCCAGACGCGCAGGCTCAGTAGTTGTGGCTCACGGGCCTAGTTACTCCACAGCATGTGGGATCTTCCCAGACCAGGGCTCAAACCCGTGTCCCCTGCATTGGCAGGCGAATTCTCAACCACTGCGCCACCAGGGAAGCCCCTGGGCTTTGGTTTTTGACCAACTTTATCTTTTAATGAGAGCATTTAGTCTATACAGTGGTTGTAATTACTGACATAATTGAAAGTATCTTTGTTGACTTAGTTTGTGCTTTTTATTCTACCTTTTCTGTATTTTATTATCTCATTCCCTTTTCCCTTCTGTGAGTTTGAAAGTTATAAACTATGTTTGTTTATTTATTGGTTACCTTAGACATTTTAACATACTTTCTTACCAGTGTCTGAAACTAAAGAACGTCTTTATGCTCTTGCTAAATAGTATAAGGAACTAGATATTCCAGCTGATCAAACAACTTATATTGTAGTCAGGTATTTTTCTTTCATTGTTTTTTTTTCAGTCCATAAAACATTTTTATTGTTTTATATATTGAATGTTAGCTTAGTTTATCCACATTTTTGCCATTTTAAAGAACGGCACCATTCACCATTCTTACATCTCAAACCCTCTATGTGGGAACACTTTCCTTTAGTTGGAAGTACATACATTAATGAATTTCTGTTCTTTTGGTTTTTTGAAAATGTTTTTATTTGTCCTCACTTGTGAGAGAGAATTTTTATTCTGTCATCTCTGATTTACATTGTTGCTGTTGAATAGACATGTCAATCAGACTGTTATTCTTTTGTAGACAATCTGTCTTTAATATCAAATTACTTTTAACATAGTCTCTGTTTTTAATGCTCTGCAGTTTTGATATAATTGCCCCGGATTTCTTTTTATTTATTGTTTCAGACTCATTTGGCTTCTGAGTAATGCTTTCTTTTGCCAGTTGTGAAAATTTCTTAGCCATTATGTCTTCAATTACTACCTTTTTCAGTCCTTTCTCCTTTTTTCTTCTAGAACTCTAATTAGATATGTTAAACCTTCTTACTTTATCTTCTTAACCTCTTACACTTTCCCACATTGTCTTTGATAGCATTCTGCGTAATTTCTTTTTAAATATTTCAGTCCAGTAATTTTTCTCTTCAGAGATATTTATTCCAGCCATTGTATGATTTAATTTTAGGTATTGTGTTTTTTATTCTAGAAGTTTTAATTTTTTTCTTTTAAATCTACCTGTTATTTTCGTGGAGTTTTGTTTCTTAATACCTTACCCCCTTTCTAAAAAACATATACCTGCGTTATCTGCGTAATATGTAAATTTTTGCAGGTGTGATATTTTCCCTCCAACATTTTATTATGGAAATTTTCAAATATAATGAAAGTTGAAACAATTGATTTTCCTGACTCTTGGATCATGGAATTTTGCCTCTTTGCATGTTTCATTTTTATTTAATTTTTTATTTAGGTGAAATTCACATAACATACAATTAATCATTTTAAAGTGTACAGTACAGTGGCATTTAGTTCATTCACAATGTTGTGTTGTTTTATTATTTTTGACTCTTTGGTCATTTTCCTTGGAATTCTACCCATGGATTCTTGAGGTCTGGATGAAGGTTGTTCCTGTAGGACACATCTGGGCTTGCTTCTTCCAGGAGCACTGCCAAACCAGAACCACGTTAAAGTAGATTCATACATAGATGGTAGGTTTTTTAGATCCACTTTAGTAATAGGAATGTGAGCTGAGACCTGTGTGAGGGCTAATTTGTGGTTACAGTTCCTCAGGGGAGAATATTTTCCTTCCACCAGCAGCCAGAGTTCAAGTCAGGCAGTTTTCCTTGTAGCCCCTGAGAATGGGAGTGCTGCTTCTACTTTTCCCTTACTCTGAGGGCCTGGTCCTAGAGGTCCCAGGTCTTTGCAGTGCAGAACCAATTGGACTCCCATCTGCGCCAGCTGTAGGCTTGATGTCCTCTCTCCCTGCCCTTTAAGGTCATGAATATCAAAGCTTATGGTCATCTGGGCTCAGCAGAGGTTCTCTGGTAAAATAAGCTTCAGTGGCTCAGCACACTCCTCTTGGTTCCCATTTTGACTTAGTTTTAGCCTCTCGAGATTATTTTCCGTCTTTGCCAGTTCATCATTACATTCCGTTAAAATCTTTTTAATACTCAGTACATTGTTTTTCAGCTGGTGATTTGGTCGTGGTAACCAGTCCCCCACAGAGCTTGATGTCCGGTGATTGTCTCTATTTTTCTGTTTTTCTCCCTGATTCTGAGCTTTTTAAGGACAAGTGCTGGGTCAGACTCATCATGTCCCCAGTGCCCACACAGAGCCAGAGTCATGGGGGATTTTGGTTGAAATTTTTGGATAAAGGAATTTTGTTTGCAGAACTGCTTCTTTCCTCCCTTTCCCTTCTACCTTTGATTTTCCCTTCTACCTTTGATTTTTCCTCATAGAGTGCTGTGCTCAGCAGTGACAAACAGAGCAGACCAAGCATTTTCTGCTCCCCTAAGTGCAGAGTCCAGCTCGGGGTTCTTGCAAAGGATCAGGAAAACCCTGGCTGCATCTGCAAGAGTCAGAAGTGGAAGGCATTCAGCTATAGAGTTGGAGAAATCTAGATTTAAAGCCCAGCAATGCCATTGCTTACTGCAGATTTGAATAAATGACTTCACTTCTCTAACCTAAAGTTTCCTTTGAGTTAAGATTCATAGGCCTCTCCTGAGGATTAATACATACAACGCACCAGGAACTTAAAGTGCTTAATGCGCGATAATTGTGCTCGAGATGCAGTGAACACTGCCTATCAGCAGGAAGGCTGAGGGTGGGGTGAGAAGGAATAATGTCAGGCAGGAAAGCCATGGGTGATCTTGGTTGGGAACCAGAATGTACTGGCCACGAGGATTCTGAGAATTACGGTTTCATGTACTGGCTCAGTACTGGTGATTCTGGATAGGGTCTTTGTGGAAAGAGGTTCCAGTTTGGGTTCTAAGGGCCCTAGTTCTGGGTTATGGAAACAAAGCCAAGGAGGTACCTGAGTCTTAGGCCTGGAGGAGGCTGGAGACCTCTGTCGCAGAAACCGTCCAGGGCTGGGCCTTCCTAAATATCCTGTGCTCCTGGGCCTGAGGGTGCCGTCATGTCGTTGAGATGCCTCCATGGCTGAGGAGCTCAGTGTCTTTCAGGTAGAACAAGGGTCTACCCAGGGCAGGTTAGAGCAGGCCCTTTTGGGCTCAGATGAGCTCCTGACAGTGGGAAAGTTATTTCTTCTGAATACATTATGGACAGTTGGATTCCCTGGGATTCAGGGAAAGCAAAGATTTGTTATTCTCCTTCAAATCAAGAAAGAGAAAGAGACTCTGTGTGTGTGTGTGTGTGTGTGTGTGTGTGTATGCACTGGGTTGCCAAAAGCAGGAAGATAGGAACAGAGGAGGAGAGAGGAAAATTCATTTTCAGTCCTTTGGGAACTCTGAGGTCAGTCTGGTGACTCAGGGCTGCTCTTGCTTCTTCTTCCTTTGCCTTTTTAAGCTTGCTTTTCTCTTAGATGAGCCCAGGATATAAATGATCTGGTTTTGCAACCCTAAAAGCCATTGTTTATATGAATTGATGTTTCTTCTCTCCTTCATTGAAAGCATTTTTTATTCTGGAAGATTTGAACAGTGGATTTCTTTTTCCTGAAACTGCCTGCCTCCCTGAGCCTTTCCAAGGGACTTGTTCCCCACTTCTTCCTATTCCAATGAGTGATGCTACCAAAGGCTGCTGTCCCATGAGTGTCTCTCTGTTCTCCAACAAATGTTTAGCTATTTATTCAGAAAACCCCTTAGCATTCCATGAGTGCTATCCTTCCACCAGGAGTACGGATGGAATGGGAAAATCAACCCTTGCTGAAAATTTTGTACCTCCCTTGTTAGAGCTGTGTTTTGTTGAAGTGGAGGTGAGTCATTAAGTGAGATTCCATGTTGCAAACTTGGGTTTTCCAGATAAACAAGAAGGTAATTGACACTGATTTGTTGCATTCTCAGTATTTGCCCATATCTTTAGCTTTGAGATTTTTTTTGACTGGGAATATGATAGGAGATATGATAGATTCAGTATATGAAGTTATGTGATATTCCAAGGAGTCCGTGGGTCCATTTTGAACTTGTGTGGTGTATACTTATCTTAGGTCACATCAATGTGAGTCTGGATCTTACTCCATCAGTCCTGGTAGTTCTGAAACAAGGAGAGTATAGTTAGGGACAACTTATTGTTACAGGAACAATTTAACCAGATGCATAAGTTATTGAGAAGCAACGACTCTCGTAACCGCAAGAGAACTTGTCTAAGCTAGTGCTGCAAAATAAGAGCATTGAATACATAAGATGGGGCATCATACAGCCAATGAAAATGATGTCTATTTATAGTGACATGGAAAAGAGCTAGGATTAAATATGAGCCTGAGTTTTTAAGAAATTAAATCACATAAGTTATATGCAAATCATAAGAGAGATTTTTAAAGATATCTTTGAATTCTTCAGACTTTTTTTTTTTTTTTTTTTTTTTTGCCGTTCCCTGTGGCTTGTGGGATCTTAGTTCCCCGATTAGAGATTGAACCCAGGCCCTTGGCAGTGAGAGCGCTGAGTCCCAACCACTGGACCGCCAGGGAATTCCCGAATTCTTCAGACTTTTAAACAAGTTTTTAAAATGAGAGAATGGAAGGAGATGGTCACAATGTTATGTGCTGAACATAGCATGTGCTATGTACATGTATGTACAGTTTCATTTAATTGGAAGACACCAATTATCTGGACTTCGTTTATTCCCAGGCCTGGGTGGATAATGGAAGAGGATAATGCCCAGAGGTTATATCTGTAGTAGCAAGCATGTTTAAGAATGATTTGTACAACACAAGGAATGTAACCAATATTTTATAATAACTATAAATGGAATATAACTTTTAAAAATTGTGAATCACTGTTATATACGTGAAACATATAATTTGTACATCAACTGTACCTCAATTAAAAAAAGATAAAAGAATGATGTGTGCACCAAGAACATGTGCTGTGATCATCCTTGTTTCCACACTGACCTATCCATGTTTTCTTTCTTTTTTTTTTTCTAATAGAAGTATAATCAATTTATTGATACAATGTTGTGTTAGTTTCAGGTGTACAGCAAAGTGATTCAGTTATACATATATTTTTTCAGGTTCTTTTCCCTTATAGGTTATTACAAAATATTGAGTATAGTTCTCTGTTCTATACAGTAGGTACTTATTATCTATTTTATAAAGAGTAGGATATATATGTTAATCCCAAACTCCTAATTTAGCTCTCCCCCGCCCACCTTTCCCCTTCGTTAACCATAAGTTTGTTTTCTATGTCTGTGGGTCTATTTCTGTTTTGTATATAAGTTCATTTGTATCTTTTTTTAATTAATTAATTTATTTTTATAAATTTATTTATTTTATTTTTATTTTTGGCTGCGTTGGGTCTTGCTGCATGTGGGCTTTCTCTGCTTGCGGCGAGCGGGGGCTACTCTTCGTTGCAGTGCACAGGCTTCTCATTGCGGTGGCTTCTCTTGTTGCAGAGCATGGGGTCTAGGCGCGCAGGCTTCAGTAGTTGCAGCATGTGGGCTCAGTATTTGTGGCTCACAGGCTCTAAAGCGCAGGCTCAGTAGTTGTAGCGCACGGGCTTAGTTGCTCCGTGGCATGTGGGATTTTCCCAGCCCAGGGCTCGAACCCGTGTCCCCTGCGTTGGCAGGCGGATTCTTAACACTGTGCCACCAGGGAAGCCCGTATCTTTTTTTTTTAGATTCCACATATAAGCAATATGATATTTGTCTTTCTCTGTCTGGCTTACTTCACTTAGTATGATAATCTCTAGGTCCATCCATGTTGCTACAAATGGCATTATTTCATTCTTTTTTTATGGCTGAGTAATATTCCATTGTATAAATGTACTGTATCATCTTTATCCATTTATCTGTAGATGGACATTTAGGTTGCTTCCATGTCTTGGCTATTGTCAGTAGTGCTGCAGTGAACACTGGGGTGCATGTATCTTTTCGAATTATGGTTGTCTCTGGATATATGCCCAGGAGGGGCTTGCAGGATCATATGGTAGCTCTGTTTTTAGTTTTTTAAGGAACCTCCATGCTGTTTTCCATAGTGGCTGTATCAATTTACATTCCCACCAACAGTGTAGGAGGGTTCCCTTTTCTCCACACCCTATCCAGAATTTATTCTTTGTAGACTTTTTGATGATGGCCATTGTGACCAGTGTGAGGTGATACCTTATTGTAGTTTTGATTTGCATTTTTCTAATAATTAGCGATGTTGAGCATCTTTTCATGTGCCTTTTGGCCATCTGTATGTCTTCTTTGGAGAAATGTCTATTTAGGTCTTCTGCCCATTTTTTGATTGGGTTGTTTGTTTTTGATATTGAGCTGTTGACTTACTCATGTTGAAAGGTCCAGCACATCCTGTTTTCCCAACGGTGTTCCCCTATTGAATTGCTTTCTCAAAATTTATTTTATTGTAAAGATTTTGCCCGTTAATTTCTGTGTATTTTTATCTGTGGTTTCAGGACTTGAAGTTCAAAGATGTGGCCATTTACTTCTCTCAAAAGGAGTGGGAGTGCTTGCACTCTGCTCAAAAGGATTTGTACCGAGATGTGATGTTGGAGAATTATAATGCCCTGATCTCACTGGGTAAGTTTACCTGCTCTCCAAAATTCAGAATTGGCCTTCTGGAATTTTTATGTTTATTGTTATAAATTTCTTGTGAGTGCCTCCCAAGTGCTTGACTGAATTAATGACTCTTGCTTACCAAAGAATGCTTTTTGTGCCTTGTGAAGTTAGAAATTGGCTGCTCCATCGGACTTTATCTTCTTCAGCCTTTCCTCTGACCCTTAATTTACTTAGTCCTCTTTCCTGATAATCATGGACTGATTTTAATTCTGGGACACCCACAATATAACTTGGTCCTTTTTTTCTTTCTTAAACAGGATTTTCTGATTCTAAGCCAGATGTGATCTCCTTATTGGAGCAGGGGAAGGAACCTTGGATGGTTAACAGCAAGGAGACAAAAGAATGGTGCCCAGGTGAGTAATGGAACTCACCTAATGCAGTGAACATTGGGGTGCATGTATCTTTTCGAAGTATTGTTTTCTCCAGATATATGCCCAGGAGTGGGATTTCTGGATCATATGACAAGTCTATTTTTAGTTTTTTGAGGAACCTGCATACTGTTTTCTATAGTGGCTGCACCAATTTACATTCCCACCAACAGAGTAGGAGGGTTCCCTGTTTTCCACACCCTCTCCAGCATTTGTGATTTGTAGACTTTTTGATGATGGCCATTCTGACCAGTATGAGGTGGTACCTCATTGTAGTTTTGATTTGCATTTCTCTAATAATTAGCAATGTTGAGCATCTTTTCATGTACTTGTTGGCCATCTGTATGTCTATTTAGGTCTTCTGCCTATTTTTTGATTGGGCTGTTATTGAGTAGGATTACATAGATTTTTATTGTTGTATAAAACTGTCAATATTCTAGGACACTGGTGTAGGCACATGAACAGATTTGCTCTAATGACAGGCTTGCTTCTGCGTTAACTGCCATATGCATCGGAAGTGATGTAGGGAGAGCATATTGAAGCTGGGAAGGAATCAGAGGCAGGAAGACACCTCTATCACCTGTTAAATAATTAGAAGCACGGAGTGATAAGTGAATCTCAAGTCACTCTCCTAATCTCGTTATCTTTAGCATATTTCTCTTTATTTCCATCTGAATACGCTTCATCTACTGATTAGTTTATTTAACATTAATTGAACTGTATGCTGGGGTTGGTTATATCACAGAGTATAAAATAAGTATTATGTTAGTTCTAGGCCACTTAGGGAGAAATTATACCAGTAGATAAACTGATGAACAAATATGTAATTCCAGAACTGAGAAAAAGATCGAGGGCAAAGAACAGGATACATGACAGAAAATTAAGATATTTAGAATGAGAGAAGCTGGCCATGGAGAGATCCTGGAACACAAAACATTCATGGAAGATGAAACACTTCCTGAAAGGGTCTAAGATGAGAAAGTAATTGGCATGATATGGGAGTCAAATGGATGCCAGTATAGTGAGCTCATGGTGAGTCAAGGTGAGAGCACCTCAAAATGAAAGTGAATAGGGAAGCAGGGGCCAGATACTATAGAATTTTGCAGGTCTGGTAGGGAATTTTGTATTTTTTTTTAAGTGCAGTGGGAAAGGCACTGTATTTAAACAGTGAGTGCCACACTTTGAGTTGCCTCAATCAGTGAGGGAGATTAAAAAAAAAAAAAATACGAATGGCCATTCATTCACCAAACAGTCATTGAGTATTTACTCTGTATAGGTACAGTGAAGGAAGAGCAGACAATACAGAAGTAAACAAGTTAAAATATAATCTGTTGAGTTTAGAGGTGAAGTATACTAATGTCTGCAAGATGGATTGATGGATGGAGGGGTAGATAGATGTGTGAAAACGCAAGTAGAGCCAAATGTTTATTGTAGAATCTAGCTAGTGGGAATATGGGGGTTCCCCGTCTGATTCTTTTCATTTTTCTTTACGTTTGAAAGTTTTCATAATAATGTTGGAGAAATAGATTAAATGACATGTGTACTGCAGAAAAATGCGGTAAGTAGAGTGATGAGGGTCCTGTTTTGTAAAGCGTGGTCTCTTGGGGAATCCCCAGGTGGCCCAGTGGTTAGGACTCGGTGCTTTCATTGCCAGGGCCTGGGTTCAATCCTTGGTTGGGGAAGTGAGATGCCGTGGGGCATGGCCAAAAAAAAAAAAAAAAAGTGATCTCTTTAAGTCGGTGTTTGCATAGAGGTCAGAATGAATTGAACGAGCCATATTGATATCTTAGGGAAGATATTTGCAGGCAGAGATTCTGAAGGAGAGGTGTGCTTGGCAAATTTGAACATCCAGTTGGTCAGGGAGCTGGAACAGAGTCAGCTAAGGGGAGGAGATAGGCAGTGAGGTTAGAATGAGGTAGTGCAGGACAAGTTCAGGGAAGGCCTTGTAGATCACAGGAGGATTTTGACTTTTACTCTGCATGAGAGGGAAATACAGTGGAGAATTTTGAGCAGAAGAATGGCATGATCTAGCTTATTTGAACAAGAATAGTCCAGCCACTGTGTTGGGTGTGGAATATAAGGAGGAAGTAGGGAGATACTCCAGGATAGTGTTTTGTTAATCTTGGTGAGGGATGGCTTTGGACAAGGTGATCGCTACTAGACATACTAGTAGAAGTAGTCAAAACCTGGATATATTTGAGGCTAGAGATGAGAGGACTTGCTGTTAGATAATGTCCTACTCCTTTAGATTCTCATTTAGTTGGTTGGGTCCTGGACATTATATTTTTAACAAGTTCCCCAGCTGATTCTGATTCTTACCAGAGGCGAAGAGTCACTTCCTTCACAAGCTCCCCTCATTTTCTCTGTTCTTATTCCCCCCTACCCTTTTTTTCAAGTTGCAATGCAGTGTTAAGAGCAGTTTACATTATTCACTATTTTTAGTTTGTCATTTCTACCTGAGAACTTTCCTTTCTCCTGCAACATGAAAATACCCACTATTTTCTTTGTTATCTTACAGACTGGGAGTCTAGAAGAGAAACCAAGATGCTAAAGGAGGACAGTTATGAAGTTCAATCATTGCAACCAGAGATAACAAAAAGACTTACAAGCTCTACCCTTGAGTGCACTAGGGTCAGAAGTAACAGAGAAATCAGATGCCACTTGGAGAGGCTACAGGAAGGACGTTTCAGACAAGCCATAATAACCTCTGAAGAAAGATCCACTTCCATTCAGCACACAGATCATAGAACACCTCAGACAACTCATACTGGAGCAAAATCCTGTGAATCCAAGGAATGTAAGACTTTCAGGTACCAATCACACCATAGTCAACATGAAAGAAGTCATAATAAGGAAAAAGGCTCTAAATGTGGAGAATGTGGGAAAGCCTTTAATAGTAGGTCAGACTTGATTAAGCATCAGAGAATTCATGAAAGCAAAAAAAGTGATGAAAATAAGAAATGTGCCTTTATTCGTGACACTCAGATTACTAAATCTCAGAGCATTAATACTGCTGAGAAACCTCATAAATGTAAGGAATGTGGGAAAGCCTTTCATTCTAACTCGCAACTTAGTAAACATCAAAGGATTCATATAGGTGAGAAACCCTATAAGTGTACGGAGTGTGGAAAGGCATTTCCATCTACCTCACAACTTAATTTACATCAGAGAATTCATACTGATGAGAAATACTATGAATGTAAGGAGTGTGGGAAAGCCTTTACCCGTCCCTCACACCTTCTTCGACATCAGAGAATCCATACTGGTGAGAAACCCCATAAGTGTAAGGAATGTGGGAAAGCTTTTCGTTATGACACACAACTTAGTCTTCATCAGATAATTCATACTGGTGAAAGACGCTATGAATGTAAGGAATGTGGGAAGGTCTATAGTTGTGCCTCACAACTGAATCTACATCAAAGAATTCATACTGGTGAGAAACCTCATAAATGTAAGGAATGTGGGAAAGCTTTTATCTCTGATTCACATCTTGTCCGACATCAGAGTGTTCATACTGGTGAGAAACCATATAAATGTAAGCAATGTGGGAAGTCTTTTCGTCGTGGCTCAGAACTTACCAGACATCAGAGAGCTCACACGGGTGAGAAACCTTATAAATGTCGGGAATGTGAAATGGCCTTTACTTGTAGCACAGAACTTATCCGACATCAAAAAGTGCACACTGGTGAGAGACCCCATAAATGTAAGGAATGTGGGAAGGCTTTTATTCGAAGGTCAGAACTTACTCATCACAAGAGGAGTCATAGTGGTGAAAAACCCTATGAGTGTAAGGAATGTGGGAAGGCCTTTGGTCGTGGCTCAGAACTTAGTCGACACCAGAAGATTCATACTGGTGAGAAACCCTATGAATGTAAGGAATGTGGGAAAGCCTTTATTCGTGGCTCACACCTTAGTCAACATCAAAGAATTCATACAGGACAGAGGAGTGAATGAAGACATGTGGGAAGCTCGGAATTTAATTGACACCTGGAAAGTCATACTAGTAAAACACAAAAACCCCTGTAATTGTAAGGAATGTGGGAAAGCATTTAAGGATAACAATATCAGAGTTCATACTGTGGATGTGAGGCAGTCCAGAATTTGACATTTGTTACTGATAAAAAACCTTATAAATGTTATGAATTGGGAGGGGTGTACTTGTGTTTCAGAATTTATTAAACATCAGAGTTCAATCAATTGGTGAAAAAGTGAAAAACTCCATGAATATAAGGAAAGTGGGAAGGCTTATTAGGAAAGCAGTGTTAGAGACATTAATCATTCTAACTTTTCTCAACATCAAGGGTCATTAGCCCTTATGGGAAATCAGGAGTCATAATATAAATATTTATATGGAGCACCAATTTGCTTTAGCTAACTAATTATTCATCTGATAATTCGTACTAGAGGAAGGCTACATTGTTAAAAATGCAGCAGATTCTTCCATTCCATTCAACTCTTGTTAAATGTTTGCAAGCTCATTCTCTAAAATTAATCTGCACTGAATCAGACTGGGAAAGGATTTAACCAATATTTACTGTTTACTTGGCTTCACCATTATTACTCATTTCTTATAGGGCTAATTACTTAACCAAATTCTCTCATTTATCAATTAGTAATATTAGCACCATATTTCTTAGTAGCATTGTGTATATTGTATCCCTTAGAATAGTGTCTGGCTCATATTGAAAGTGTGTTAAATAAGAGGGGCTTTATTCTTAAATTTGTTTTCCTAATTGTGTATTAAAGATCATATGAGAAGAAGGCCTTATGTGTGCAGTGACTATATGAACATCTTACATCATCTTTCTTCATGGAATGTTAGATAGTTCCTTCTGCAGAAAAATTTTAAAACTGAAGCTTTTCATAGGTTGCCCTTTTCCCCATTAGGGGATTCATAATGTAAAGAACCCCAGGAGAATAAAAGTGGGGTGCTGTGAGGTCAGAGGGAAGACTTAGATAATTTTTTTTAAGACTTTCCAAAAAACAAGAGACATATGCCATGATCTCTGGCCTCTCTTTTAGTGAATTAGAAAATAAAGCCTCAGCCAAAATCCATTTCTCCACAAGGAAATTTAAGATACTTGTATAAATAATTTTTACATTAAAAAGGAAATCAAGGCAGGGCTTCCCTGGTGGCTCAGTGGTTAAGAATCCGTCTGCCGATGCCGGGGACACGGGTTCGAGCCCTGCTCCGGGAAGATTCCACATACCACCAAGCACCTAAGCCCGTGTGCCACAACTACTGAACCCGAGTGCCACAACTACTGAAGCCTGTGCGCCTAGAGCCCGTGCTCTGCAACAAGAGAAGCCACCCAATGAGAAGCCTGGGCACCGCAACGAAGAGTAGCCCCCGCTCGCCGCTTAGCCCACGCGCAGCAACAAAGACCCAACGCAGCCAAAAATATAAATAAATAAATAAATAAATAAATAAATAAATATTTTTTAAAAAAGGAAATCAAGGCAAATTATCATTAGGCAGATTGTCATTCAAATGAATGACAAAGAGACAACTTCATGTTAAAATTTGTAGGACGCAACCAAAGCTTTACTCTGAGGGAATTTAACTTCTTTCAATATATATAGAAAACAGGGACAATTCAAAGCGAGGATTCATTCTCACTTCCTTATACTTAGTGCACTGCCTATTCCTGGTAGGTTCCCAGTAAACATTTGTTGATCAGAGAAACGAGAGAGTGAATGAATAAGCATCCAACTCTAGTATGTTGAGGTGCTCTAACAAAATAAGTGCAAAGCCCAAAAAAAACCTTAAACTTTTTGAAGTGAAAAAGATTGCACCCTAGAAAGAAAAAACTCAAGTGTCATAAGTGAGAAAGGATATGTAACTACAGAAATGAAGGAGATGAAGAAATAAGCCAATATTGTTGTGGCCGACACTGTTGGTTGCCTGTCCATTGGTATTAACCATTCTCCCTTTGCCAGGATTGCCTGCTGCCCACCTAAGTCTAAATGCCAGATGCTTGCCCTCCTAATTGCTTTGCAGCTGGGCATGTGTGTAACAGTCCCGGCCGTAGAAGATCTAAGCAAAAAGTCTGCAGGTGAGCTTCAGTTAAATATTCTTTACTAACAAAATAGGAGGAAATGGTATTCCTATATACAGGATGCATGTTTCTGTGTCTGTGTGATACCTGGAATTATGGCCATTTTGCAACCAGGGGAGGCGAGAAACTGAGATTGGCACAGGAATAACTTGTGTCTTTGACATTATTGAGATGATGAAACAATTCAGAACTGCCCTGTGCCCGGACGGGTGTGAACTAAGAAATTCCTATCTGTTATAAGTTTATATTCAACTTTATATATTCGAGTCCTGGAAAAAAATATTTTCCTATATATACACGTTTATTCCACTTTAATTTAGTAAGATGAGAAAATGTTTATATGCAGCTTTTTATAGTGTATGTGAAATTATAGAAAAAGCATTATTTTCTTAAACGTATATGTGTGTGTATATATATACAACTTTGATTTGTTAAGATGTAGGAAATGTCTGTTTACATTCAGCATCTCACAGTATATGTTTATATGCAATTTTTTTTAGTATGTCTGAAATCCAGGAAAAGTAGTAGTTTCCTGAATATAGTAAGAACCAAGAAAAAACTAATTAAAGAGCTACACCAAATAATTCCTCTAGTACTAGAGTAACTTACAGATAAAATCTAAGTCTTTAAGATATAAAGAGTATCAGCTATGAGGCTAACACAACCCCTGTACCAAATTTGGAAAAGGACAGCATCCAGCTCAAATCAGCTATAAAAATAATCCATTGTACTCATGGTATATGAGTATTCCAATTAAAATAGCAAGTCAAATCTAGCAGCCTATTAAGAGAAAACAGAGGGGTTGTTTTGTCTAGAATAAAATGGTTCATGACCTGATCTGTCAATTGTAAAAAATGTGATGTATAAATGTAGTGTTTGCACGTTGAAAACTAGACACTAAAACAACTTATCCACTGAAAGTAGTAAACTATTAACAGCATATGCATATTCAACTGCTGTGAGGTCACTGCATTGTCCTCTTAATCACACCTCATGGGGTGTAGTCAGTCACAGCATTTGGAATAATCACCATCCAGTATATTCCACCTTTGCCCCACACTTTAGAAAAATATTACATACTAAGTTTAATGTAAACATGTATTATGTGACATTAAATCGGTCATAGCTAAATATCAATCAACCCATTGGAGGACAATTTATAACAAAAATTTGAGCATTTTTTTTAAAAGAGGGAAATGATTACTGAATTTTATCTATACTTTCTCTACAATTTCTAACATTTTTTGAGTTATAATAAATGTTATAGTTATAATGAATGTCAAGAAATGATTCTCTGTAGGCTGGAGGTTGCCAAGGGGGAGGGGGATGGGAGAGGGTTGGATTGGGAGTTTGGGATTAGCAGATGCAAACTGGTATATATAGAATGGATAACAACAAG
Source organism: Eubalaena glacialis (assembly GCF_028564815.1). Taxonomy (NCBI): domain Eukaryota; kingdom Metazoa; phylum Chordata; class Mammalia; order Artiodactyla; family Balaenidae; genus Eubalaena; species Eubalaena glacialis. The sequence goes on along the minus strand of NC_083733.1, from coordinate 54,255,978 downwards.
GTCCTACTGTATAGCACAGGGAACTATATTCAATATCCTGTGATAAACCATAATGGAAAAGAATATGAAAAAATATATGTATAACTCAGTCACTTTCCTGTACAGCAGTAATTAACACAACATTGTAATTCAACTATACTTCAATAAAAAATTTAAAAAAGAAATGATTCTGATTTTTTGCCCATGTATACATATTTCTCTTTTCAAGATTTGAGAGTTCTATTCCAAATTTATGTTACATGTTTTGCCAAAAATGAGATATACTGCAAAGGTTTAAACAAAACAAAAAGAAGAGCTATCTATACCTATTTTCTGAAGTGCCAACATCAAAAGCCTTTCATCCTTTTCTCCATACTCTCTCATACCCACATTGGAGCTTTATTTTCGTGATGGGGGTTATGGCTGGGAGCGGTGTAGTTTGAATGGGATTGTGCTGACACATTGAAGTACAGCCTCCTTTTCTCACTCGATAACATACCAGTGGACTTCCTTCCAATCAAAACCTACAGATGTAACTAGTTAGCTTTAAATGCTTACATAGAAAAAGCACATGAAAAGATGCCCAACATCGCTAATTATTAGAGAACTGCAAATCAAAACCGCAAGTACCATCTCACACCAGTCAGAATGGCCATCATCAGAAAGTCTACAAACAGTGCTGGAGAGGGTGTAGAGAAAAGGGAACCCTCCTACGCTGTTGGTGGGAATGTAAATTGGTACAACCATGATGGAGAACAGTATGGAGGTTCCTTAAAAAACTAAAAATAGAACTACCATATGATCCATCAAGCCCACTCCTGGGCATGTATCTGGAGAAAACCATAATTTGGAAAATTACGTGCATCCCAGTGTTCACTGCAGCACTACTTACAATAGCCAGGACATGGAAACAACCTAAATATCCATCAACAGAGGAATGGAGGAAAAAGATGTGGTATATTTATACAATGGGATAATAGCCATAAAAAAGAATGAAATTATGCCATTTGCAGCAACATGGATGAGATCATACTAAGTGAAGTCAGAGAAAGACAAATATATGATATCACATACGTGGAATCTAAAAAAAATGATACAAATGAACTTATTTACAAAACGGAAACGGACTCAGACTTCAAAAACAAACTTATAGTTACCAAAGGGGAAATGGGGGGGGGTGATAAATCAGGAGTTTGGGATTAACATATACACATTACTGTATATAAAATAAACAACAAGGACCTACTGTATAGCACAGAGAACTATACTCAATATTCTGTAATAACCTATATGGGAAAATGAAAAAGAATGGATATGTATATGTATAACTGAATCACTTTGCCGTACACCTGAAACTGACACATTGTTAATCAACTGTACTCCAATATAAAATTTAAAAATTTTTAAATGATTACATAATAAAGACAAACCCTATTCTACCAATGAAAGTCCAGGTTTGTTATTTTTACAAATGACTGTACAATTTTACTGCACATGTATTGTTTGATGTTGCTTTTTTAATTTCTGGAAGTGGGTAGATTCCTATCAGTTGGATTCCTTGCCTGACAACATAGTATATTTAAAATGTAGTTAATGCCTTATTTATTTTTAAATTTTTTTTATTTTTGGTGAAACTTGCCATTAAACTCTACAGGAATTTATATCTATTTCCAACCTAACTTCAACCAGGACTGAACCTTTTTTGTTAAATTGGATAAAGAAAAAAAATGTGCCTTCAATTTGCATTTTCTTAACTGCCAATGAGGTTGAGCATCTACCATGCCTGAGTCATTTGAATTTTATTTCTGTGAATTGCTTTTTTTAATCTATGCCTTTTAATTAGACTAGCTTTAAAAGCAATTTGTAGCAATTTTGTTAAGGAGATTGTTTTGTCATATATTTTGTAGTTTGTTTTCTTAGTCTAGCATGTATCTTCCTTTTTGTGACAAAAAGTCAAACTTTTGTGAAGGGCCAGCCAGTAAATATTTTAGGCTTTGTGGTCGTACAGTCTCTACTGCCTTTGTAATATGAAAACACATAATAAACCAGCGGTTCTCAATCAGAGGTAGTTTTGCCTTCCCTACCCCCAACCCCCAGAGACATTTGGCAATTAAAGAGACATTTTTGGGTTATTGCTATGAAAGGGAGTGCTGCTGGCATCTCGGATGCGCTAAACATTCTACCCCACCTCCCCGCGCGCCCCCCCCCCCCCCCCCCCGCCCCCCGCCAACAGAATTATCTGGTCCAGAAAGTCAGTGGTGCTGAAGTTTAGAAATCCTGACCTGTAAGCAAGTGGGCATGGCTGTGTTCCAATAAAACTGTATTCAGAAAAACAACAGGCCACATTTGGCCTACAGGTTGTCATTTGTTGATGCCTGTTTTATCTTTTTGCTATATGAGATCTCGTTTTTCTAGTTTTGTTCCTGAATTGTCTTTCATCTCATTTTTTTCCAAATTTTCTTCCATTTTATTTTATGCTTTTAAATCTTCTTGACTAAATAAAATACAAAACAATAGCAACTACTGCCTAATAATTAGACCTCTTATTGTTTTGTTTTAAAAATGTTTTTATTTATTTTTGTCTGTGTTGGGTCTTCGTTGCTGTGCACAGGCTTTCTCTAGTTGCGGCGAGTGGGGGCTACTCTTTGTTGCGGTGCACAGGCTTCTCGTTGCAGTGGCTTCTCTTGTTGCGGATCACAGGCTCTAGGCGCACAGGCTTCAGTAGTTGCGGCATGCGGGCTCAGTAGTTGTGGCACGCGGGCTCAGTAGTTGTGGCTCACAGGCTCTAGAGCGCAGGCTCAGTAGTTGTGGCACACGGGCTTAGTTGCTCTGCGGCATGTGGGATCTTCCCGGACCAGGGCTCAAACCCCTGTCCCCTGCATTGGCAGGCAGATTCTTAACCACTGTGCCACTAGGGAAGTCCCCCTCATTGTTTTTGATTAAAATTTTATAAATCATTTCAGAAATAGGTCAAGTCTTTTCCCTTCAGTCCTGCTTTTCTTCCTGGGTCTGTAGAAGCAATAGAAAACCAACACTTGGTGTACACATAGAAACGCATAGTATGAGGTACCACCTAAGTAACACAAGCAGTGATACAGCTGTAATTTTCTTTATTGACAGTATTTTAGTAGGATCTAAAACTATTGAAAAATACTGATCTAATTCTTTTACTTGCTGTTGTATTTTTATGCATTTATCGGTCTCTTTACTGATAAAATATAGAAAAACAATTGCAGATAAAAATCCATTCTATTCTAAGCAGCAATGGATTTATTTTGTATTTGAAGAGGTATTTTGTAATTTGAAGAATTTTCAGGAAGCCAAGGAATCGGGCCTTTGGAGCGCACCATCCAGAAAAAAGTAGTAAGAATGAGGCCCAAATATAGCACAGAAGCGCTGATAAAGGCTCAGATACACTGTTCCTTGAACAGTATTTGGATGGTACTGTGTTTAAGGAAAACTGCTGCTGCTACTTACTACATATCACCTATTGTTCTAGGGAACGGATGCTAGAAACTTCCATAGCTGCCTCAGGAGAACCAGTCACTCCTGCCACTGTGGGTCCTACCCCTGGATATGCTGCCACCACCTCATTATACTCATGTCTTCCACCTCCAGTGTTCAGGTAGTGCCTGGTAGAAGCCAGGGAATTGCATGCCAGCTCCCAGCTGCAGTGGGGTCCAGGTGAAGCATGTGAATTGTAATGAGTAATCACAACTTGGGGGACGACAAGGCAGATTCATTCTTATTTAACACTGTCCCTTTAAATTTGGTAGAACAAGTACTTTCTCTGACCCCGGATGAAATCATGGGCAGACCATGTATAGAAAGCAAAACCTTTGTTTTTAATTAATTAGTTATTATTATTATTTTTTTAACAGTAGGTCCTTATTGGTTATCTATTTTAAATATAGCAGTGTGTACATGTTAATCCCAAACTCCCAATCTATCCCTCCTCCCCACCCTTTCTCTGTCTGACTTACTTAAACATCGTTTACAGGTGGGCTTCTCCCTCCCTTACCTCAGGCATGTTGGAGGGTGGGTAAGATGGCAGCTGAGAAGGAGACTGGAAAGGCAGAAGCCATCCATGTCGTTTTTTTCCTCATCTCCCAGCTGTCCTAGTTTCTGATTGTTTCCTTTATGGAGCTTAAGTATTGGAGAGTCAAGTTCCTATTTGCATGATAATGGTGATCCTGCCACACTGCTCCCTGCACTTGCTAGTTTTCTGCTGGGGTGCTTTAAGTTCTTTGCAGGCCCTCAGCATATAAAACTGATGACCTATTCAATACTCTTTTTGCATTCCTTTTTTAAAAAAAATACACCTTTATTTTATTTCTTGGCCGTGCCGTGTGGCATGCGGGATCTTAGTTCCCCTACCAGGGATCGAACCAGTGCCCCCTGCGCGCAGTCTTAACCACTGGATAGCCAGGGAAGTCCTGCATTCCTTTTCTGATTTGTGTCTATTTTAGTATTCTCAATTTTATCTTTATCGAAATATTTTTTCTTAGCTGTTAATGTGATGGATTACTCAATTTGAGTCTGTTAAGGGTTCCCTCATGATTAAGTTCAGAATATGCATCTTTAGTTTTATGAATTTTTGAAAACACTAATCTCTCTTCAGACATTATGTGAAGGAATACATGATGCGACTATCTTATTATTGGTGATGGTAACTTAATCGCCTGATTAAGGTGATGTTTTCCAGGTTTCTCCACTGGAAAGAATATCTTTCTCTTTGTAGTTAATATGTAATATGTGGGGAGATGCTTTTAGATTATTAAAATAATTGTTCTCCATTAAAGGTTTAATATCCATTGATGATTCTTCATTGAATCATTACTATGATGGTCATATCCTATGATTCTAATCCTTTTGAGATTTGTTGAAATTTGTTTTATGGCTCAGAATATTCTCAATTTGTATAAAAGTTCTGTGCTTGCGTGAAAAAATGCCCATCCATCGAATCACTATTCATGAGCTTCTCAGGCTGCTTCTAAAAGGTTGTACCAAGAATCATCAGTTCAACAAATTAGTGTGCAAGGTGTTTAGAACAGATATTAATTGACCTGTTAACTGTTGATGAAGATAATACACATACTGTTATGTAAATATTAGCTGCAATTTATTACTAACTTCAACAGTTGTAAATTTTCTATTATTTTACAGTAAATTCATATAATTTCAGCAGTGTTTTATTGTGGAATTGAGTCTTGGTTTCAGACCTACTCTCCTAGGAGAGAAATCCAAAGTGGAAATGTGTTCTGTTGGTTAACATTTGAGAGGGAAGCTCCTTTGAGTATGGGTAGAAACCAACAATAACAGTTATCCATAGCCTTGATTGCTTTTAAAGATAACTTAGCACATTGCAGAAAACATTGTGACAATTACAGTGAAAGTGTGGCATAAAACTAGGAGGGTCCACATAGGATAACTAAACAAGGAACAGAATGACCAGAGAAGAGACAGACTTGTGATTACATACAGTGCTTATTTCTGCTTTCTCCGTTAAAATGACAGTCAAGTGTAAAATCAAAAGAACAGGGAATTCCCTGGCGGTACAGTGGTTAGGACTCAGCGCTTTCACTGAGGTAGCCTGGGTTCAATCCCTGGTCAGGGAACTAAGATCCCACAAGCCAGGCGGCACAGCCAAAAAAAAAAAAAAAAAAAGAGGATGGATGAAAGGGGAATTAATAGAAAAAATGACAGATTTTTAGAAGATGGAAAGCATATGAGGACTTCCCTGGTGGCACAGTGGTTAAGAATCCGCCTGCCAATGCAGGGGACACGGGTTCGAGCCCTGGTCCGGGAAGATCCCACATGCCGCAGAGCAACTAAGCCCGTGCGCTGCAACTACTGAGCCTGTGCTCTAGAGCCTGTGAGCCACAACTACTGAGCCTGCGTGCTACAACTACTGAAGCCCGCGTGCCTAGAGCCTGTGCTCCGCAACAAGAGAAGCCACCGCAGTGAGAAGCCTGCGCACCACAACGAAGAGTACTCCTGCTCGCTGCAACTAGAGAAAGCCCGCGCACAGCAACGAAGACCCAATGCAGCCAAAAATAAATAAATAAATAAATTTATTTTTTAAAAAAAAGAAAGAAAGAAAGCATATGGGAGAATATCAACTGATACCACAAGCTTGGGAGCTTAATGAAGAAGTCTTGAAGAGAAATTCGAAGTGAGATTTTTGTACCACAAAATACCAGAAAGGCCTCCAGCAGTCCCATGGCAGCAATAGTGGTGACAGCAGAGGCAGTTGGGACAATGCCAAAAATTTGAAGGGAGGAAAACCTTTCTCTCCGACCAGAGGAACTGTGTTTCCAAAAACATGTGGGGAATCCTGTTGCTTTCTTTATATCTGTTTACTGCATGGCCCTAGAGGTTCACAAGAAATGCATGGTAGAACAGAAAAGCAAGTTGTCTTACCTACCAGAGGACAGGGAGGAGGGTGTCTCTGGGTAAAAAATATCCAAATGAAAATTTTAGAACTGAAAAATATAACTCATAGTTCACCATATGGGCTCAATATCAGAATGAAGGTGATAGAGGAAAGATTAAGTGAAGTTGACTAACAAAACTGTTTAACAGAAAAAAAAGAGCAGGAACTTCTGGTTTCGGTGCTGAGATTTAAAGTGCTTGGAAGTCATCACTCCCATCTCAAAACAAGAAAAAGCTGGACAAATTAAAAAACAAAACTTCTCTTGGACACATCAGAAAACAGGTTGCCGGGCAATCCACTATCCTGAAATCTAGAGAGACAGGCAAACTCGGACACGGTCAAGATCTGTTTATACCTGCATCAAAGCAGACTTCAGAACAAATATTATCAGGATTAAAGAGGGGCACAACATAATGATAAAGAGGCAATTTCCAAGAAGATAATCCTAAATGTATGTACTTGACAACAGAACATCAAAGTACATGAGGCAAAAACTGATAGAACTGAAAGGAGAAATAGACAAATCCACTAGTTACAGTTGTAGACGTCACTCTCCTGTCAGTAATTGATAGATCAAACAGATAGAAAATCAGTAACGATATGGTTGACCTTAACAGCATTACTGTCAATTCAGCATGATTGAATTCATTTTTTTTGTTTTGAGTTTTTTGTTTTATTGAGCTGACATACAGCACAAGTTTAAGGTGTACAATGTAGTGACTTGACATACTATCCTGTGCAATGATTACCCCAATAAGGTCAGTTAAATCCATCACCTTGTATAGGTATCAAAAAAAAGTTTTCCTTGTGAACACTTTTAAGATTTACTCTTAGCAATTTCCAAATGTACAAGACAGCAGTGTTAACTATAATCATGTCGTACATTACATGCCCAGTGTATTTATCTTGTAATTGGAAGTTTGTACCTTTATAGTATACTCCATCCAACAATAGAATATACATTCCTGTGCTCCCATGGAACATTCACCAAGTTAGACTACATTATTGGCCACAAGACACACCTTAACAAATTTAAAGTAGAAATCATACAAATATATCCTCAGACCTCAATGGAATTAAACTAGGAATTGGAAAGATAGCTGGAAAAATCTCCAAGTACATGGAAATTTAACACAGTTCTTTATAACAGATGGATGAAAGAATTCTTGAGACATTTTTAATATTTTAAACTAAAAAAAAGAAAATACAACTGTAATAGGCTGAAAAATGTACTCCCCCCAATAATATCCACATCCTAATCCCTAAACCTGTGATTGTTACATTATTTGGGAAAAGTGTCTTTGTAGATATAATTAAGTTACAGATCTTGAAATGGAGAGATTATCCTGGTTTACCTGATTGGGCCCAAAAAAGGAGGAAGAGGGAGATTTGACACACACAGAAGAAAAGGTAATGTGAAGACACAGCCAAGGTATATTTGAAGATGTCAGTTCCGAGGGCTAAAGTGAAATCACCCAAAGGAATTACAGCAATTACCAGAAGCTGGAAAAAGCAAGGAAGGGATCTTCTCCTAGAACCCCTGGAGGAAGCATGACACATGAATCCTTGATTTCAGCCCAGTTATTCTGATTTCAGACTTCTAGCCTCCAGAACTGAGAGAGAATAATTTACTGTTGTTTTAAGCCATTGAGTGTGTGGTAATAAGTGAAAACGGTGCTTAGAGGGAAATTTATAGCATCACATGCATATGTTAGAGAAGAAGAAAGATATAGACTCAAGAACCTAAGCTTCCACCATAGGAAAGTAGAGAAGAGTAACTTCAGCCTAAAGCAAGTAAGAGAAAAAAAAATTTAGAGCAGAAATCATTGAAATTGAAAACAGAATAGAGGAAATCAATGAAAGCAAAGTTTTAGAAAAGATTAATAAAATTGATAAATCTCTAGCCAAGGTAAAAGAAAAAGAAAATACCAATCACCAATATCAGAAATGAAAGAGGGGTCATCAGTACTGATCCCATATACATTAAAGGAATAATATGGGAATATTATAAACAATTCTACATCTACGACTTTGATAATTTAGATGAAATGGACCAATTCCTTGAAGACACAAACTACCAAAACTCACACAATGAGAAACAGATAACCAAGTAGCCCTTTATTTTGAAGAAATTGAATCAATAATTAATAACCCCCCAAGAAGAAAGACCAGGCACAGATGGTTTCAACAGTGAGTGCTACTAAACATTTAAGGAAGAAACGAAACCAATTTCCACAATCTCTTCCAGATAATGGAAGCAAGAGAGAACACTAATAATTCATTCTATGAGGCCAGCATTATCTTAATACCAAAACCAGATAAAATTTATAAGAAAACTACAGACCAATCTCTCTCATCAATACAGATGCAAAAATTCTCACAAAAATATTAGCAAATCAAATTCAACAATATATTAAAAGAATTATACACCACGATCAAGTGGGATTTATTCCAGCTATTCAAGGCTGTCAACATTAAAAAAAAGAAAAAAGTTAATGTAATCCATCACATCAGACAAAAGAGAGAGCATGTGATTATATCAGTGACACAAAAAGATTTTGACAAAATCCAAAATCCATTCATGATAAAATAATTCCCAGATAATTTGGAGAAGAGGAGAACTTCCTCATCATGATGAAGAGCATCTACAAAAAACCTACAGCTAACGTCATACTTAATGGTGAGAAACTGGATGCTTTTCTCCTAAGATCAGGAACAAGGCAAGCATATCCTCTTTCACTATTCTTATTCAGTATCAGACAGGAAGTCCTAACTAGTTCAGTAAGAAAATGAAATAAAATGTGTACAGATTGGAAGGAGGAAATAAAACTTTCTTTGGTCATAGATGACACAATAGTCTATGTAATCCCAAAGGATCAAGAAAAAATTCCTGGAACTAACGTGCAAGTATAACAAGGTCACAGGATACTAAGTCAACTGCTTTCCTATATACCAGTAATGAACAATAGGAATTTGAAATTTAAAGATGCAGCACCATTTATATTAGCATGAAAATAAATAATAAGGTATAAATCTGTCGAGAGTTTAGGTAAGCTACTCATAGTATTGCTGTCTTGGCATCCATTTTGTTTGGCCAAGCAGCCTGCAGGGACCATCAACTGACACTAGCCCCCTCATGCTAGCACATGCCCTAGATAACAGTCTGCAGAGTCACTAGCAAATGTAAGTTCCTGATATGACCTCCTCAATACCTTTGTGATCAACAATCTCCCTTGCCTCCCAGCACTTTCTTGTGCACCCCTTAGTCTTCTGCAGCCCCTGTGGGGCTTGTGAAAGCTCTCTTTTGATATGAGTTTGCCAATCCAGCCTTAGCCCAGGAACCCCGAAGCTTTCCTTCATGACCCTAATAAAGGTATGCGCCTCAGGTCCTATCTCTCTGTCTGCACTCTGCCTTGACCTCCCCCAATGTCCCCTTGATGCATGCTGGGTACTTTCTCCAGGACCTGTGAGTAAACTTCCCTATTTCAATTTCTCTTTGGTCTATTGTTGAATCATAGCTATCTGGCCCTGTGCTCCACTTAACAAGTATTAATTTGACAGACTCATAGCAAAATGTAAGTGTGTGTGTATATATATGTATTTATTTATATATAGGATCTATATGTGAAAGACTATAAAACTCTGATGAGATAAATCAAAGATCTAAATAAATGGAGAGAATCAAGTTCATAAATTTGAATACTCAAGGGGGGAAAGTGGCGGGGGGTGGTGGTGGTGTGATGAATTGGGAGATTGGGATTGACATATATACAGTAATATGTATAAAATGGATACCTAATAAGAACCTGCTGTATAAAAAAATAAAATAAAATTCAAAAAAGAAATTTTTATACTCAATATTGTGAAGATGTCAACTGTTCCAGACTTGATCTGTAGATTCAATACAATTCTCAATCAAAATGCCAGAAATTTTGTAGATATCAAAATTATTCTGAAGTTTATGAGGAAAAGTAAAATCCTCAGAATAACCAACACAATTCTTAACCACTGCACCACCAGGGAAGTCCTTGTTGACTTTTAAAATAACCTACTGAATGAAGCTTACTTGTTTATAGTTTTTAATATCTTTGTGATAGTTAATTTTGTGTGTCAATATGGCTGGACCATGGTGCCAAGATATTTTGTCAAACATTCTGGGTCTGCTGGATCATATGGTCCACGTGGCAGAGCAGCTTGCATGGCAGCCTGGACCTGTTGCAGAGCTTTCTCTTGTTCTGGGCCCCACTTAAAACCACCAGATTTTCAGGTCACCTGGTAAATGGGCCGGAGTAGCACACTGTTGGGCTGCAAGCCTTGTAGTTGCCCAGCCTAGAGACCAAAGAAAGCCTGGAGACAGCAACAGAGACGTCAATAGTTTTTTGGACAGGGGATCTTACAGACAGTGGGCAGGACATTGCAGCAGTCTTCACTACTCAGGGGAGAAGGAGGCTACCATTTATAGGGGGATTGATATCAGCTTGGCTCATCAGTTACCAGGGAAACCAGCAACTGGGGCACATCCCTCACAGCCCCTCAGATTAACAAGCATCACTAGGGCAGATGTTTCCCTTTAGTAAACTAGGAGGTGGAGCCATTCCAGCCTGAGGATTAGAACCATTCATAGCTAGGGCAAGGGGCAAAGACATTCACGTGAGTAGGGTGCAGGTAAAGAAAAGACTGATCGAGGGCTTCCCTGGTGGTGCAGTGGTTAAGAATCCGTCTGCCAATGCAGGGGACACAGGTTTGAGCCCTAGTCCGGGAAGATCCCATATGCCACGGAGCAACTAAGCCCATGCACCACAACTACTGAGCCTGCGTGCCTAGAGCCCGTGCACCGCAACGAGAGAAGCCACCGCAATGAGAAGCCCGCGCACCACAACAAAGAGTAGCCTCCACTCGCCACAACTAGAGAAAGCCTGCGTGCAGCAACGAAGACCCAACGCAGCCAAAAATAAATAATTTTTTTTTTTTTAAAAAGAAAGGACTGATCGAGCAGGGGATGCACAGAGCAAGAGAACAGCCACCTTGCGTGACCTGACCAAACACTCCACCCCTATATACCCTGCACGACCCTTACAATTTTGGTCCACCCCTCTTCCGAGATATCCCTGGGGTCAGGTATGTAGAGGTGCACTGCAATCAAATATCACATATGCAATACAGACAACAGCATCTAAAGGATATCAAGAGTCCAAGAGGTGGAAAAACTTTGTAGCCAGACGCTTATCAGGTCAATTTTTCATGGAAGTCCAGGAGGACACCAACAGCCTGTCACTGTAGACCCAGCAATCAGACTCATTTCACAGTGAGGCCTCCACTGTGGCCCACTCCACGAACAAATTCCCTCCCCTCAGACTAGGGACAAAATGTAAGATGTTTAACAGGCACAACACAGGGAAGGTCGTGACCATTAAGCAAAATACAAGCAGTAATCACATTCTGAGATAATACCACCTCTGCCTGTGGTCCTGGCCTGCAGTACCATTCCGCCAGTCCACCCTTAGCCCCACAGCTGGTGCCGAATACTGGAGAGGTGGTGTAACAACCCACCACAGGGTTAATATGATGGCACCTTTCTCTAGTAAGGGGCCCGGAGTAATTACCTTAGTAGTCTTAGGTAGGCTGAGTAGGAGACAGGTGAAGTCTGTCAGTCCCTTTCTAATCCTGTCCCCCGTGGGGCAGCAAACCCCAAACACCCGGGACTTACCTACCAGTCCCAGGGCCATTTTATAACGTGTTCCCCTGGAGGTAGACCCTGTGGCAAGGGCCAGAGTGAGTTACCGTCCTGACCAATAGCTGGCAACAGTCCTTCGGTGGGCAACTGTTGAACTCAGATTGCATTGACTAGTTGTCTCTGGGTTAATATGGCTTGGTCATTGGGACAATTGCTCCTGAGATGTTCAGTTATAGTCCTTAGGGCTTGAGTTAGCCTCTGGTCCGCATATTGAGAGCATGGGTCTCCATCATCAGTTGTTAAGGAGTCCATTTATTCTTTCCATTAGCCCGGCAGCAGTGAGGTTGGAGGGCAGGTGGAAATGCCAGCGTATGTCATTTTTTTTTTTGCAAGGGCTTTCTCTAGTTGTGGCAAGTGGGGGCCACTCTTCATCACGGTGCGCGGGCCTCTCACCATCGCGGCCTCTCCTGTTGCGGAGCACAGGCTCCAGACGCGCAGGCTCAGTAGTTGTGGCTCACGGGCCGAGTTGCTCCGCGGCATGTGGGGTCCTCCCAGAGCAGGGCTCGAACCCGCGTCCCCTACACTGGCAGGCAGACTCTCAACCACTGCGCCACCAGGGAAGCCCGTATGTCATTTTTAATCAGCCCATTCCTGAACATCATGGCTGGTAAAGTAGATTCCTTGATGAAGGAAGATTCCTTCCTTCCTGATGTCCATGGGGGTCCTATATGTTGCACACAGGTGTTCTAGACCCCAAATAGTGGGGGTTTTTTGCATTGTTAGATGACTCGGGTAGGTCTTTGGTAATGTCTTCCACCTTTGCAATGCATATAGCTGTTCTTCCATCGCACTAGATCATTGCTCTGCCCTCTTCCATAGCTGGGACCAGAAGTCCAAGGTTACTATTATTTTGCCATTGCCACAGGCCCCAACCAAACCCTTCCGGGTAACTGGCCACGTCCAATTCACAAGCCTATCCCTGAGGTAATATCCCTAAAGCTTGTGTCTGTAATTGTTTAGGGGTGAGGGGTCGGGGGATGATGTTTGTCTTTTGTAGATAATCCAGGTCCTTGTGTGTTGTATTCATCAGCCATCCATGTGCAGTCAGATAAGACATAAGCATTGGGCTGCTACTTTTAAACTGGAAAGAGACTCTGAGGTTAACAGGATATCATTGATATAATGGAAGAGAAAGACATGCCTCATAGTAGTCAGCTGCCACAGGGCCCCACATGTTAGTGGACAGCCACCTCAGGATCACCCCCATAACTTTGTGTTCCCCATCTTTATATCCTGACCTCATGGCACTTGTGAGAGTTTCCTCGGCCTCCTGGCTGGCCAATTATTGGGCTGTACCCCACAGAACTGCAAGCCTTGTAGTTGCCCAGCCTCAAGACCGAAGAAAGAGCCCAGAGACGGCAACAGAGACATCAATGGTTTATTGGGTGAGAAGATCTTACATACCTGAAAGAAGGTCCTGGAGTGATACCCCACAGTGTGCATCAGACAGCGAGTAGGACATGGCAGCAGTCCTTACTACTCAGGAGAGAAGGAGGCTACAATTTATAGGGGGAAATGACATCAGCTTGGCTCATCAGTTACCAGGGAAACCAGCAGCTGGAGCACGTCCTTCACAGCCCCTCAGATTAACATGCATCATGAGGGCAGATGTTTCCCTTTAATAAAGTAGCAGGTGGAGCCATTCTGGCCTGAGGATTAGAACCATCACTAGCTGGGGCAGGAGGCAAAGACGTTCACGTGAGTAGGTTACAGGTGAAGGAGGAACTGGTCGAGTAGGGGATTCACAAAGAGCAAGAGAACAGCCATCTTGAATGACCTGATCATTCTGACACCTGTCAGAATGGCTATTATCAAAAAGACGACAAATAATAAGTGTTGGCAAGAATGTCAAGAAAAGGGAACCCTGTGGGTGGGAATGTAAATTGGTGCAGCCATTCTGGAAAATCATATGGAGATTCCTGAAAAACTTAAAAATAGAACAACCATATGATCCATCAATTCCACTCCTTGTTATGTATCTGAAGAAAATGAAAACACTAATTTGAAAAGATACATGCACCCCAATGTTCACTGCAGCATTATTTACAATAGCCAAGACATAGAAGCAACCTAAATACCCATCAACAGATGAATGGATAAAGAAGATGTGGTATTTATTATAATGGAATATTACTCACCCATTAAAAAGAATGAAATAATGCCCTTTGTGGCAACATGGATGGACCTAGATGGTATTATGTTAAGTGAAATAAGTCTGACAGAGAAAGACAAATACTCTATGATTTCACTTATATGTGGAGCCTAAAAAACAAAACAGATGAACAAGCATAACAAAACAGAAACAGATTTATAGATACAGAGATGAAACAAGCCAGAGGGGAGGGGTTGAGGGAAGTAGAGAAATAGGTGAGGGAGATTAAGAGGCACAAACTTCCAGTTGCACAGTAAATGAGTCACGGATATGAAATGTACCTTGTGGGAAATATAGTCAATAACTATGTAATATCTTTGTATGGTGACATATCGTAACTGGACTTATTGTGGTAATAATTTCAAAATATATGGAAATAGCGAATCATTATGTTGTGTAACAGGAACTAACATAGTCTTGTAGGCCAATTATACTTCAAAAACAAAGAAACAAACATATTCATGGAAAAAGAGACCTGATTTGTGGTTATCAGAGGTGAGGTGGTGGTTGGGAGAGGGGCAATTGGATGAAGGTAGTAAAAAGGTAGAAACTTTCAGTCATGAGATAAATAACTAGTAGGGATATAATGTACAACATGATAAATATCCTTAACACTGCTGTATGTTATATATGAAACCTGTTAAAGGACTAACAGTAAAATTGTAAGAGTTCTTTCTCATCACAAGGAAAATATTTTTTTCTTTTATTTTGTATCTATATGAGATGATGGATGTTCACTAAACTTACCATGGTAATCATTTCATTATAGATGTAAGTCAGATCATTATGCTGTACACCTTAAACTTATCCAGTGTTGGGGCTTCCCTGGTGGCACAGTGGTTAAGAATCCGCCTGCCAATGCAGGGGACACAGGTTTGAGCCCTGGTCCAGGAAGATCCCACATGCCCTAGAGCAACTAAGCCCGTGTGCCACAACTACTGAGCCTGCACTCTAGAGCCCACGAGCCACAACTACTGAACCCGCACGCCTAGAGCCCGTGCTTGGCAACAAGAGAATCCGCCACAATGAGAAGCACGCACACTGCAACAAGAGTAGCGCCCACTTGCCGCAACTAGAGAAAGCCTGCGCGCAGCAACGAAGACCCAACGCAGCCAAAAATGAATAAATAGATAAATAAATTTATTAAAAATTTTAAAAGTTGATAGGGAACTCATTTAGCTGGGGTGCATTCCTTGTAAGTAGGCTAAAGCTCAGTTATGCAGAAAGGGGAGCGGGTAGGGCTGCAGGCCTAAGATGGGGCTGACAAAATAGAGTTAGTGTGGTTCAGCCACACAATTTAATTTTCTGTTACATACAGGCTATCATTTAAACAACAGGACTAGTTAACAGTAGCAATTATTAGGACTAACTAAATTAAATGTGTAAGAAAATATAACTATTTTTAATAAACTTTGTCTCTGATTCAGCAATTTAACTCTATTTAATATTTAAATTATGTAGGCCATATTGTTGTGTAGTCTTTTATTAAAAAGAGATTTTTTTGATGTGGACCATTTTTAAAGTCTTTATTGAATTTGTTACAATATTGCTTCTGTTTTATGTTTTGGTTTTTTGGTCAGGAGTCATGTAGGATCTTAGCTCCCCGACCAGAGATCGAACCTGTACTTCCTGCATTGGAAGGTGAAGTCTTAACCACTGGACCGCCAGGGAAGTCCCTGTTGTGTATTCTTTTTTTTAAAAAATATTTATTTTATTTTTGTTTATTTTATTTTTGGCTGCATTGGGTCTTTGTTGCCACGCGTGGGCTTTTCTCTAGTTGCGGTAAGCGGGGGCTACTCTTCGTTGCGGTGCGCAGGCTTCTCATTGTGGTGGATTCTCTTGTTGCAGAGCACGGGCTCTAGGCGCACGGGCTTCAGTAGTTGTGGCACGTGGGCTTCAGTAGTTGTGCCTCACGGGCTCTAGAGCGCAGGCTCAGTAGTTGTGGTGCACGGGCTTAGTTGCTCCGCGCCATGTGGGATCTTCCCGAACCAGGGATCGAACCCGTGTCCCCTGCATTGGCAGGCAGATTCTTAACCACTGTGTCACCAGGGAAGCCCCTGTTGTGTATTCTTAAGATACATACAGGTAAGACTTTTTAAAAAAGAGAATGGAAATATAATAGGACCAATTAAACAGATGTTACCTATATAAAATAAACAATAACATGTTTCTCTCCATCCCTTGGTATAGTAGGGTATTTTTACTCTTCTTTCCTTTTCCAATAATACTTCTTCTGAACTACCTGCACCCTTTAAGACATCGTGTTATTCTTGTATATTGGTAAAATAGAATATAGGTAAACATAAAATTCACTTTGACTTGCAGCTCTGCTATTAAGCCCACATTACAAAGATTCTCGTTGTCAGCCTAATGTGATGACATCAAGTTAAATACAAAGCATTTGAGCATGTGGGATATACATATAGAATTTTACTTACAGGCAACATGTCCTTAGACTTGTAATCTCTAGGCCCATAGAATGTCCTGCCTGATAGGAGGGTCTTTGTTTGCTTGGGGACTCTGGCCACCAGTCTTAACAATGTGATTTATGATAGAGGTTTTGGGACACACCATATCAGTTCTGACCACTGGAAGAACTGGAGACTTGAAACTTTGACGCTCATACTTGAAAGGTGTGAGCTTGAACCTTCTGAAGGAGTTGAAGGCTAAAGATCAGCCTAACCTCATGGACAGAATGTGAGCACCAACAAAAAATCTGGAGACCACAGGCTTGGGCAAGCTTTCTTGTGCATATTGTCACAACTCATGGCCAAGAGGAGGTAATATCATCCTTGTGTTCAAGGAGAAGATGACGAGAAGCTCCACATTTGGATCCCTCCCACACTTTGTCCTATGCATCCATCTCTCCCTTTAGCTGATTCTAATTTGTATCTTTTCATTGTAATAAAACTAATCATAACTGCACTACATTCCTGAGTTCAGTCAGTTGTTGTGGTGAACTACTCAACCTAAGAATGGTTATAGGAACCCCTGAATTTGTCAAGAAATCTGTATAATTCATCACATCAGATAATTAAAGGAGAAAAAACAGGTTCACACCAACAGATGATAAAATAGCTCCCAACAAAATCTAACAGGCATTAAGTAGAACAGGGACTGAATGAAACTACTTACATATAACAGACTATTTACTCTAAGTCAATAAGCATTACACTAAATGTTTAAATAGATACGTGATTTCCATTAAATTGGAAAAATGAGGGAAGTTATTCCCACTAGTATTCAACTTTATTCTGAAAACTCCGGCTACTGCAATAAGAAATAGAAATAAAATAAATAATAAAAAATATTGAGGGAACTTATTTCTATTTGCAGATGCATGGCAGAAAACATAAAATATAAAAAAGAAAAAAGAATACAATTATTTGGTATGGCTTAAAATGAAAATTGTATCTAAACTTAATGTTAGCAAAACAATAAACACCGTAACACAGTTAAAACACAAGCCACCTTGAGAGAAAATAAGTCCAACATTTATAAATGTGTAGCATCTGGAATTATCAATACCTGGATTATTTTAAGAATCTTAAAAAAATCAATGAGATAACCCAAAAAGAAAGAGAGAAAATGTGTGAATAAAAAAAGCACTAAGGGAAACATCATTGGCCAATAAACACATATGAAAAAATGTGCTCAATTCACTTGTAATCAGGGAAGTACAGACACTCATATTCAATAACTTAAGGGATTCAATATTGGTGCAATGATGGAGCAACAATCTAGCAATATATGAAACACAGTATACACAGCACTTCTAGATATGCACCTTTGAGTCTCAACTCTTCAAAGAAATAAGAAAACGGCTTTCAGCGACTGTGAAGCTGGGGAGGTCCCGGCTGGGAGAAGGACATCGGATCTCATTATCCTCCCAGGCTTTCGACCCTCCCCCAAAGCCCCTCAATAAAATGGCTTGATTCTAAAAAATAAAAATAAGAAAAAAAAAAAAGAAAACGCACAAAATGGTATTCAATATAGCATTTTTATTACAATGAAAAATCATTTTGTCCTAATCACTGTTTAATAGAATATTTAAGCATGTTTAATACATACATTATCAAGCACCAGGCTGGAATCTTTTCCATTCTATAGAAAATCACTAGCCTTCCGTTCAAGCAGGAAGCTGCTTTCAGAGTATAATGTGAGCTGCAAAAGAAAAGTGCCCTTCCTCACCCCTTCCCAACACAATCACTCACCATGTCTGAAATGACATCCTTGAAGACATTCATTGTGGTTATGGTAGCATCTACCAAAGTGGTTCACATTCTAAAGGTGTTAAAAGGTATTCGGAGTGAGAAGTGCACAATGAAGTAAATTTGAGATACACTATGTTAAATGAAAATTTCTTTAATACATCTTTCGACAAGCTGATAACGTGTACTTGGATTTCCCCCAGAAGTAGATACTTTATCCTTCGTTTCATTTACACTTTTTCCCAAGATACCTTTTTTCAAATATCATCAAGGACTAGTATTCCTTGAAACAAACTTGTGGAGAATGTTGGTTAAACACTGGTCTTCTGGAGATACTTTGTACTTGGGAAAGGCAAAACACTGGCCTATTAGTGAAGACTGATTTTGTAAGAAATTCTAAATATAACTATTTAGAATCATGAAGAATAGAATTTTCATAAGTGAAGCTGGTCTAGATTTTGCTCCTTATCTTCATCTAGTTTTGTATCAGATTATTTCACCTGTGTAAAATTAATTGGTAAAATCTTGTTAAGGATTATCTATTCTTAAGGTTTTTACCTACATAACTATCACAATTTTTCCTTAAACAGGAACTTCATTCACAGACACATTTATTTGTTGGTCTGTGGGTTCTAGAGCACAGTCAATTGTGATAACATACTTAGAGAAGAAAATGTAATCCCTCTATATTTTTACACATATTGGAATATATATAGTACATACAGTGTTACCTTATAATTAAAAGGAAAATTTATTGATAATCTGTAATCACTTTTATCATTAATGCTGAATGTTTATATTTCATTTTCTTTTCCTTGATTAGACCTGCCAAGATACAGTCATTAACATTGGAAGTCTACTACTGTCTAATCTCTTAATTTCTACTTTCAATTGTACTTTGCTTCTCTTGTGTTGGTTTTACTTTGTTCTGTTTCTTGTTTCTTGACATAAATGCTTATTCATTCCTTTAATACATTTATCTACGTGACAGGCCCAGCACTGATTGCTGCAGGTAAGTGAAGAAGACGAAGACTGGGTCCACAAATGAAGTTTCCTTAATGCATTCAGGGCCACACATTTCTCACTGAATAGAACTTTGGTTATATCTGACAAATTTAGATATGCAGGCATCTCATTAACAATCATTTCTTAAGTAGTGTATAATTTCAGCTTTGATTTTAAATATTTTATTATTTCAAATACATAAAAAAGTAAAAATGTTAGAACAATGAACCCTCCATAAACAGCCACTCTACTTCAGTAATTATCAACATTTTGCTAATCTACTTTCTAGCTCTTTGCCAATTTGCTACTTTCTTTTTCTTTTGCTGGAGTTATTTTAATGCAAATCTGGGTATCTTATTTCATATATATGTATCTCTAACACATAGGATGTTCTTTTAATAACCACATTGACATTATCATCCCTAACAAAACTAATATTTCTAAAAATCATTTAATACTCAGTGCATGTCCACATTTCCCCCAGTCTCCAAAATGTTGTTTTACATTTTGTTCAATCTGGGTCCAAATAATACCCCCATATTGAATTTAGTTGATATGCTTCTTGTCTTTTTAAATCTGTTAACAGTGCCCTTCTTTTCTTTTTCATGCCACTCATTAGTTGAAGAAATCAGGTCATTTGTTTTGTAGAATTTTACACATTCTGGATCTGCTTGGCTGCTTCCTTGCGGTGCCATTTACTTTTTCATCTATTTCCCAAATTCTTGGCTTTAAAATTTTTTTTGATTTAAAGGTTTGATTCCTTCAGTTCATTATTTTGGCAATAAGACTTCATAGGTAGTGGTATGTACTTCCTAATTGCATTGTATCAGGAGGTGCCTATTGTCTGATAGTCCCACCTTTATAGAGGTTAAAATTGAATAAAGGGCTCAGAGGTGGTCAGCTTGATAAATCCAATATAACGTTCTCACTATAAACTTTTTCCCAAATAGTTTTAATATCCACTGAAGATCATTTTCTGGACCCATTATTCCATTAGGAACTAGAAAATTTTTCTAATCCTATCAATTTTTCTGTATTTACTGGTGAGATTTCTTAAATTAAAAAAAAATTTTAATTTGATGAGCTTTGGGTGACTCTGAAAGTTGATTCACATGGGAAAAGCAAAATAAATACTTATTTTTCCCTTTATTTATTGGTTTTCAGAATGATGAGTTGGTACCCAAGCATTTTCCATAACAGCCATAACTGAGTAAACTATCAAACTGCTATTGGGGTCATGTGAAAAGACCCAACTCCCACTGGCTGAAGATGGGGCAATTTGAGCATCAAAAAGTATATTGACTGTAATGGAATGTTTTCTTTCTTTTATACAAGAGTATCATACACACACACACACAATTAAATTTCCAAGTGGTTAGTTCCTTTATGCCACCTTTTTGATAATTTCTAATTAATTGAATGGTGGTCAGAGATGAGGGATTATAAAACATTTACTCTTTGGAATTTATTATGGGAAAATAATTTCATATTTCTCTTTGATTCTTCTAATAGTTGTACTCTTAACAACCTCATATTCATGAAATTCATAAGGTTTCTTTTTAGCATGAAATTTTGGATGCAGCTCAAGTGATGAAAAACTTCTCACATTCAATATAACCTCCTAGATTTTATCCAGAATAAATTATCTTAAGTTTAGTAAGTGCTGAGCAGTGACAGGAGGCATTTCTACATTTATTACTTCTATAGGATATTCCTTTCATATGAATTCACTAATGATGTTAATAACAACTATAGGTAATATTTACAGAAAACATGCTTTGTGGCTATTTTTCCAAGTATTAACTACTCACTCCTCACAACAATTCTATTACATGATGTAGCAGGCTGACTCTGAATTGGCCCCAGTGGTCCCTTCCTCCTGGTATTCATACTCTTGTGTAAGCCTGTTCCCTTGAGTGTAGGGTGGCCTAGTTCCTTGCTTCTAACCAAAAGAAAATAGCAAAGGTGATGAAATAATGTCATTTCAATGATTAGATTACACAAGATGATAGCTTCTTTGATGCTAGCAGCCTCTTGCTTCCTTGGCTTGCACACTCTGAAGTAAGCAGCCACCTTGAAGAGGCCCATGTAGCAAGGAACTGAAGTCAGACTTTAGCCAACAGCCAGCTAGAAACTGAGGACCTCAGCGCAACAGCCCTCAGTGAATTAATTTGGTCAACAACCACATGAGGTTGGAAGTGGATCCCTTCCCCAGCTGAGCCTTCCGATGAGACTCAGCCATGGTTGAAATCTTGATTTTAGCCTTGTGAGAGGCCCTGAAGCAGAGGACCCAACTAAGTTATGCCTAGACTCCTGACCCACAGAAACTGAGATAATGTGTATTATTTTAAGCTACTAAGTTTGTGGTAATTTATTACACAGCAATAAATAACTAATATACATAAGTACTACTATCACCATTTTACAAGTGAGCAAAATGAGGCACAGAAATTTAAGTACCTTATCTAATAACACGCTGGTAATAAAGGGGTGAAATGGCAATAATGATAGATAAGGCTGAAGATTTTCCTGCATTCATTATACTATTTCCTCATATAAATTTGCTGAAGATAAACAATGTTTGAATGGTGGTGGAAGGTTTTAAAGCAACAATTTTTTCTGAAATATAAACTTTTTAATGCTGAGGTATGAGCATGAAATAAATTTTCTCAAAAATGAATTTTCTGATGTTCTGTAACATAATGTACATTTGAAAGCCTTCTTGTATTAAATTCCATTATGAATTTTCTGATGCTGAGTAAGGTGTGAATGTTGTCTAAAGGCCTTCTTACATTCCTTACATTTGTAGGGTTTCTCACCAGTATGAATTCTCTGGTGTTGAGTAAGAAAAGAATAAAGTCTAAAAGCTTTACCACATTCCTTACATTCATAAGGTTTCTCTCCAGTATGAATACTCTGATGTTGAGTAAGCTGTGAGAGCAATCTAAAAGGCTTTCTACATTCCTTACATTCATAAGGTTTCTCACCAGTATGAATACTCTGATGTTGAGTAAGTTGTGAGAGTAGTCTAAAGGCCTTCCCACATTCTTCACATTCATAAGGTCTCTCACCAATATGAATGCTCTGATGGGAAATAAGTTGTGAGTAACTACTAAAGGTCTTCCAACATTCCATACATTCATAGGGTTTCTCACGAGTATGAATTCTCTGATGGCGAACAAGTTGTTGCCTTAATCTAAAAGTCTTCCCACATTCTTTACATTCATAGGGTTTCTCACCAGTATGAATACTCTGATGGACAGTAAGCTGTTGGCATATTCTAAAAGCTTTTCCACATTCCTTACATTCATAGGGTTTCTCCCCAAAATGAATTTTCTGATGTATTCTAAGGTCTGGACCACATACGAAGGCCTTCCCACATTCCTTACACTCATAGAGCTTCTCAGAAGTATGAAGTCTCTGATGTCGAGTAAGGTGTGTACACTGCCTAAAAGTCTTCCCACATGCCTTACATTCATAGGGCTTCTCACCAGTGTGAATTCTCTGATGTCGAGCAAGCTGCTGATGTACTCTAAAGGCCTTTCCACATTCCTTACATTCATAGGGCTTTTCACCAGTATGAAGTCTCTGATGTTGAGTAAGTTCTTGGAGGACTGTAAAGGCCTTCCCACATTCCTTACATTCATAGGGTTTCTCACCAGTATGAAGTTTGTGATGTCTAATAAGGTGTGCACGCTGTCTAAAGGCCTGCCCACATTCTTTACATTTGTAAGGTTTTTCACCAGTATGAATTCTCAGGTGTTGACTAAGTGTTGAGCGACGAATAAAGGTCTTCCTACATTCCTTACATTCATATAACTTTTCTCCATTATGAATTCTCTGATACTCAGCAAGAAGATTATGCCTTTTGTAAGTGGACATTTTTTCAGAAGCAATTTTCACTTGCCCAAAATATCCCTCTTGTGGTTCCTTTTGCCCCTCAATCTTGCTTTTGCATTCCCAATCATTTCTAAAAATGGAGTCCTGAAGGCCATAGCTTTTAATTCTTTCCATTATCTCCCACTGGAATGAATATATTTCATAAATGTCCTTTTCTGGAGATAAAGTATTGGTCCTGTATCTGGACTCCAAGTCTGAAAGAAAACAAGAAAGCAAATACACGCTGTTTTCCGGTTCCAGAAGAAAGAAAACTATCCAGAAATAAAAAGCACCTAAAATAATGCCTATTACTGAAACTGAGCAGGACCCTGTGGGGCTCCTGGGCACGGAAGCCTTTCTGTGTCCCCCATTTCTTTGTTTGCAGGGAACAGACTCCAGCCTCCATGACCATCCCTGAGTTCCAAAGGGCAGATTTGAACAGCTGCTAATCAGGGAAGGGAGGGGATGCACAAACAAGGAAGGAGCAGTCAAGAAACAACAGTACAGCCTTGTGGGGGGGAGGTCCTGGTTCCACCTCAAGGGGTACACATAACAGTAACTTTGAGCTCTTCTGCAGAACTAAAACCCCTACCAAACGGAAGACGTTCCAGAGAGAAAGTCACAGTTTGATAACCTCGAGAAGCTCATCAGGAGACAACCTGAGGCCAGATTAAAGGAATACAGGCCCTGCACACACTGTGATCCTTATCAGCAACCCCACCCTTGAACCACTGCTATAAAACTCCTCACCAAATCCTCCTGGGTTGGGACACACAGTTTTTGAGGCACTAGCCTGCTGTGTCCCCCTTTGCCTGGCAAAGCAATAAAGCTATTCTTTTCTACTTCACCCAAAACTCCATCTCCGAGATTCAATTCGGCACTGGTGCACAAAGGCTGAATTTTCAGCATCATTACCAGTGAATGGATTAGACATCTCTAGAAGATAGGCATTCCTGCTACAATAACACATATGTGTACCTAAAAAAACCTATCTTCTGTAAAATTACACACCAAAAATTAGAGTTTATGGGGAAAACAGGGCTGGAGAAGAACACTCAAATCTATGCAATTTTATTGGCAGAGCACTAACAAATATAATAATTGATATCTCAAGAGATAACCTGAAAGGCAGCTCAACACAGCTGAAGGCTGCATCATGGATATTAAAATGCACACACAAAAAACTGAAAACACTGGATTTCAGGTGCTGAGACATTGTACATGAAAATAAAGCCCTGAGCCAGTGAGGCTACCATTAAGATGGAAATAGGAATGAAGTGAAACCTGTCATCAGCTAGGAGACATGCAAGGTTGATGGTATCCATGTCTGGGGAGGGAGCCCTGAATGTAGGCATTTATTATTAATTTTCTTAATATAGAGGTGTAAGGGCTCTTAACAATAAAGTATCAAATTAAAGGCTTTTCCCTTTCCTGATGAATGTTATAAATCTATTTCTACTATTCTGGCAGAATAGTACTATTCTACTATTCAACTAGGAAAATTACCTGTGAAACAACTAAGTTCCACATTATACTGATATCATTCTCCACTTCATATCATTACTAAGCTAATTTGTATTACAGATTATTAACTGTATTATGGAACAGACTATATTCTCATACATTTCAAAACAAGGCAAAGGAAACAGAGAATAAAGAAAGTTCAGGAATGGAGGTGAGGTTGGTGATTAGGGAAACAAGGTAAATCAGTGGAGGCCTGATTTAAGTGTGTGTAAGAATCACCTAAAGGTCTGTTAAAACTATACAGAGATATGTTTGACTGAAACAAGATCTACAGGACTAGTTCCTGCACGTTTTTGTTTTGTTCTTATTTATATCTGACAATAAATGACCATTACTGATCAATGTTTGAGTCTCTCTACTTAAACGTTTTTAATGATTTCTCTTTACAATTAGAAAAAAATAGAAATACCTGAGCATGAATAATAAGGCTTCTGCTTATCAACTCCTCTCCCATTTACTCTCTCTGTTCATGCCATAAAGGCCTCTTTTCAGCTCACAAAATGCACTGTTTAATGTTTAATGCAACTGTTGCCATTAAATAGGGCTCTTGACAGGTTGCTCCTTCTTTGAGACATCCTCTGACTTTGCGTGGTTGACTTCTCTTCATCCTCAGATCTCTAATCAAAAATCACTTCTTCAGAAAAGATATTCCTGTTGATCCTATTTAAGTCTAAGCACTTTATGCTCTATCCCAGCAACGTGTTGCTCGTCTCTATAACACTTTTCTCAATTTTGGAATAACATATTTATTAATTTTCTCACTTGTTATTTTGTTAGTCTCTTACCCCTAAGTTTTCCCAGTGGCAGAAACGATTCTAAGTTCACTTACTATTGAATAAGCAACCTCAAATTCACAATAGATGTTACTCATTTAATTCCCACAATTATGTAATCACTAACAAATATGTATATCTGTCTCTAATCTTTTTTTTTTTTATTTTATTTCTGGCTGAGTTGGGTCTTCGTTGCTGCGCGCGGGCTTTCTCTAGTTGCAGTGAGCAGGGGCTACTCTTTGTTGTGGTGCGTGGGCTTCTCATTGCAGTGGCTTCTCTTGCTGCGGAGCACAGGCTCTAGGCATGCGGGCTTCAGGAGTTGTGGCATGCAGGCATCAGTAATTGTGGCACATGGGCTCAGTAGTTGTGGCTCGTGGGCTGTAGAGTGCAGGCTCAGTAGTTGTGGTGCATGGGCCTAGCTGCTCCACAGCATGTGGGATCTTCCCAGACCAGGGCTCAAACCAGTGTCCCCTGCACTGGCAGGTGGATTCTTAACCACTGCACCACCAGGGAGGCCCTGCCTCTAATCTTTTATACTGTACTACAATGACTTGCTTATCTCCACCAGAGTTCATACGATTACTACATCAGTGCTACATTTACTCAAACACTTGCTCCTCCATATCTTCCCTAGGTGCTCCTCTCCAATCCCACATAGCCGCAGCAACTTTCATACTTCCCAGAGAACGATCTCAAATATTTTTCAATCATGCTAATATTGACAGGCTTATTAAATCCTGAGCAAAAAGGCATGTGTAGATATTGAGTACAGCAGAATGGCTGTCAACTATGGAATGGGATTTGGTATCACCTGAGTGCAAGAGAGTAAAAATAAAGGCTATGTTAGATGTGAGCATGAAGACAGTGACCCAGATGGGGGACTTGAGTGAAGAATATCTAAATGCAAATGAAGTAAGAAAAGAGATGGGAGGAGATGGGATAGGAGAGATAGGAAAGTATTTTTCTGCGACTACAGTATAAATGTATAAAACTGTTGAAATGACTCAAATCATAGCCTGATCACTGTGAAACAAAATGAGAAATAAAATCATAAAACCAAGAGACATCTTCACTTCCGAATTTTAAAACTATTTACTAAATTTAAAAAATTGAAGAATTTCTAGAATATTGAAAACACCACATTATCAAGAATCTATGAAATATAGCTACAGATCTTAGAAGAAAATTCATCAATACATTTAAATACTTAGAGCAACAGATATGAAAGAAAAAAATATATGAGTATCCCACTCAAAAGTTAAGAACAACAAAATATACTGAGGAACCCAGGAGAGAATAAATTAAAATAAATGCAGAATTTCATTAATTAGATAACAGAAAAATAATGAAATTAATATGCAAGTGAAAAACCCAGGTTGTTTGAAAAAAATTAAATGAAATATATTAACCATCTGCTAAGATAATAAGAAAAAACAGGAGGGACTTCCCTGGTGGCACAGCAGTTAAGAATCTGCCTGCCAATGCAGGGGACACAGGTTCGATCCCTGGTCCGGGAAGATCCTACATGCCATGGAGCAACTAAGCCCGTGCACTGCAACTACTGAGCCTGCGCTCTGGAGCCCACGAGCCACAACTACTGAGTCTGCGCGCCTAGAGCCTGTGCTCTGCAACAAGAGAAGCCACCGCAACGAGAAGCCCATGCACCGCAACGAAGAGTAGCCCCCGCTCGCCACAGCTAGAGAAAACCCACGCACAGCTACAAAGACCCAACACAGCCAAAAATAATAAATTAAAAAAAAATTTTTTTTAAAGAAAAAAAATAAAGCATTCAAACAAAATAAAAAATAGCAACTAGGTATCAGAGCACATCTTGCAAGCAGAAGCACTGACTACCTTTGTTCTGGACTATCATTTTGAGAATGTTTGTATAACAAATACACTTGGAAGGTAGAAATACTCTCTGTAAATCAACATACAGGTTTGCTAACTGTTCAAAATAATAAAGGTAGTATCTCCCTCAAAGCAAAGGTCATGCGTGTGTATTGCCCATTATGAAAGATTTGGGTTCTCTAAACTCCAGGTCCTCTCCCATAAGGCAGCTCACTGAATGTTCAGGTATCTACCTGGACCATCCGTATCCCCCCCATGGAACTTGTGGGCAAAGAGGAACAAGGCAAATATGTTGATGTTCATGCTGCTTGTTGTGCTTTGAGCAATAAAATCCTTTGCCTTTGGCTTAGGAGTCTTGTGTCTTCTGCCAGCAACCATGACACTGCTGTAGGCTACTTGTTAGCTTGCAAGTAGGGTAAAATTTCAGACCCTTTACACTTCTTGACACTAACAAATTATTAATAAAACAGAATATTTTGAAAATCGTAAGGAACTACTATGGCAATAAAGAGTAATTTTCTAAGAAAATACAGAGAAAGTAGTCAAAGACCTTCTCCAAAAACTATCTTGAAGATTATCAAAACTTTAGAAAGCATGTAGCCCAATATTTAAAGTAGCCCAGCATGTTAAAAAAAAGAAAAAAATTCTAAGTTATTTAAAAATTTTTATTTATTTTATTTTTGGCTGCGTTGGGTCTTCGTTGTTGCACGTGGTCTTTCTCTAGTCGCGGCAAGCAGTGGCTACTCTTCGTTGCAGTGTGCAGGCTTCTCATTGTTCTTGTTGCAGAGCACGGGCTCTAGGCGCTCAGGCTTCAGTAGTTGTGGCTCGCAGGCTCAGTAGTTGTGGCTCACAGGCTCTAGAGCGCAGGCTTAGTAGTTGTGGCGCATGGGCTTAGTTGCTCCGTGGCATGTGGGATCTTCCTGGACCAGGGATCGAACCCGTGTCCCCTACAGCGGCAGGTGGATTCTTAACCACTGTGCCACCAGGGAAGCCCCCCAAATTATTTTTAAGTGAGTTTAAAAATGAAATCTAAACCTAGTAAAGGAAAGCTATATGCCAATATCACTTATAAAAATTCATTCCAAAACTCATAGCACACTAAAAGAAAATATATCATAACTAACTGTGGCTTACCCTGAGAATGGAAGGGCAGTTCAACATTAGTAAATCTACTAAAAAATTTATAATATTAATTATTCTTTTTTTAAATTTATTTTTATTTTATTTTATTTTTTTGGCCACACGGCATGTGGAATCTTAGTTACCTGACCAGGGATTGAACCCACGCCCCCTGCATTGGAAGCATGGAGTCTTAACCACTGGACTGTCAAGGAAATCCCTATAATATTAATTATTCTATTAAAATTATACACTTATTTCTGAAGTCACTGGAAAGCCATCTGACATTAACTCAACACTCATCATTTATAAAAAAGCACTCAAAATAAAAGGAATACACAGTTACTTCCTTAACATGATAAAAAATACATTTCTTAGCCCAAAAGCTAGATTTAACCTAGTGGAGAAACACTGGGAGCATGAGGAGACTTAGGAACTGTTCTAACAATTGATTGTGGTGGTAGTTACATAACTATATACATTTATTAAAATGCCTAAAACTGGATACTAAAAAGAGTGAATTTTAATGTATGTCAATTATATATTCATCAATAAACTGAACTTTTTAAAGTATTTTAAAAATGTAAACACAAAAAAGATGCAGATTCCCACTAACTTATAAAAATAATGCAATCCTCAGGGAGTATGTGGAAAATTTCTGTACCTTCCATTCAATTTTGCTGTGAACGGAGACTGTCTATGAATGAAGTCTATTTCAAAAAAATGAGTGTGAAGTGTCTTGTCCCGCTAACTCACCTATATTCTACTTCTTTTTTCTGGTTCTGAAATATTTAATTATGAACTCTAAAAGTCATTTTTCTTTTTGCCCAAACTCTGTTCCAAAAATTAATTTGTAATGGCTTTCTTTAGTCACCAGATTATCACCTAGAATGGAAAAAGCCTGTAGGTCAGAGATATAAGTGGCCTAATGCAATGCAATAATGCTACAGTGATTCGAATTAAGGATCAACACTACACTTTAAATCCATTTGTGTAAATGGCTTTTAAGTATATGGTTTATTTTTTAAAAATTTTTTATTAATTAATTATTTTTGGCTGCCTTGGGTCTTCATTGCTGTGAGCGGGCTTTCTCTAGTTGCGGCGAGCGGGGGCTACTCTTTGTTGCGGTGTGCGGGCTCCTCATTGTGGTGGCTTCTCTTATTGTGGACCACGGGCTCTAGGCGTGTTGGCTTCAGAGGTTGTGGCATGTGGGCTCAGTAGTTGTGGTACACAGGCTTAGTTGCCCCGCGGCATGTGGGATCTTCCCGGACCAGGGCTCGAACCCGTGTCCCCTGCATTGGCAGGTGAATTCTAAACCACTGAGCCATCAGGGAAGCCCTTAAGTATATGTTTTTAAAGGATTAGCGAAATATTTTTGTTTGGGGCTTTCTACACAAATACATAGGTACCACTGATAAACTGGGGTAGCTCACGCCCTAAATCCAGGTCAACCTCCACGAGATTACACTATGCAGTCCCTATTTATTAGGTAACACAAGCAGACCCCAAAACATGGAAAGTCTGGAGGATGTCTCAGCAGGGCAACCAAAGAGATCAGGATATGACTCCACCTGAGCTGCAAAATTCTGAGACCTCCTGGATGAAGTGCTGCTCCTGCTTTGGAGAAAGCAGCTTTCAGAGAAATCAGCACCATGTGGTTCCTTCCTGAGAGATCCCAAAAGCATAAGAGGGGTGGCCATAAGGTGGCTTGCAGTTTTAACTGATACTCTGTGATTCTGAATCCCAGTGGAAAATTCTACTCAACAAGCGGAAGAAGAAAATAATTTATTCTCCTCTAGAACTAGAAAGTTAGTCTTTTATCAGAATAATATGCCAGTCAAATGATTGACTTCTTTCTTATAATGCTCCTTAGAAATGCAATCTTGCTGTAAGATCCAACATTTTATGCAAACAGAGAGGTAGAATGAAATTAATGCAATCCAAATTAAAAATACCAATGAATTTTTTTTCTAGAATTAGACATGTTAATTCAAAAATCCATATGGAGAAATAACCAAGAATTTTTTAAAAACTGGAAAAGAAGAGTAATAAGAAGGGAATACCCCAAAGGTTAGTAGAGGCACACTAAAAAGCTCCAGTAATTATAGAGGGACTTCCCTGGTGGTCCAGTGGTAAACAATCCACCTTCCAATGCAGGGGATGCAGGTTTGATCCCTGGTCAGGGAACTAAGATACCACATGCCACGGGGCAACTAAGACTGTGCACCACAACTACTGAGCTCGTGCGCCTCAACTAGAGAGCCCGTGTGTCACTAACTACAGAGCCCACACGCTCTGGAGCCTGCGCGCCACAACTACAGAGCCCACGTACCCTGCAGCCTGCGCACCACAACTAGAGAGAAGCCCAAGTGCCACAACAAAGAGCCTGCGTGCCACCAAAAAAAGATCCCGCATGCCTCAACGAAGATCCTGTGTGCCTGCAACTAAGACCCGACGCAACCAAAATAAATACATATTTAAATAAATAAATAAATAAATAAATAAAATAATACTGACACTGATGACAAAAAACTGCATTAAAATATTTTTAAAATTTCAGGTTAAACATATTGTTGAGAAGCAAGAAGAACTACAATCCTGCAGCCTGTGAAACAAAAACCACATTCACAGAAAGATAGACAAGATGAAAAGGCAGAGGGCTATGTACCAGATGAAGGAACAAGATAAAACCCCAGAAAAAAACTAAATGAAGTGGAGATAGGCAACCTTCCAGAAAAAGAATTCAGAATAATGATAGTGAAGATGATCCAGGACCTTAGAAAAAGAATGGAGGCAAAGATCGAGAAGATACAAGAAATGTTTAACAAAGATCTAGAAGAATTAAAGAACAAACAAACAGAGACGAACAATATAATAATTGAAATGAAAAATACACTAGAAGGAATCAATAGCAGAATAACTGAGGCAGAAGAACAGATAAGTGACCTGGAAGACAGAATGGTAGAATTCACTGCTGTGGAACAGAATAAAGAAAAAAGAATGAAAAGAAATGAAGATAGCCTCAGAGACCTCTGGGACAACATTAAACACAACAAAATTCGCATTATAGGGGTCCCAGAAGGAGAAGAGAGACAGAAAGAACTCGAGAAAATATCTGAAGAGATTATAGTTGAAAACTTCCCCAACATGGGAAAGGAAATAGCCACCCAAGTCCAGGAAGCGCAGAGAGTCCCATACAGGGTAAACCCAAGGAGAAACATGCCAAGACACATAGTAATCAAATTGGCAAAAATTAAAGACAAAGAAAAATTATTGAAAGCAGCAAGGGAAAAATGACAAATAACATACAAGGGAACTCCCATAAGGTTAACAGCTGATTTCTCAGCAGAAACTCTACAAGCCAGAAGGGAGTGGCATGATATACTTAAACTGATGAAAGGGAAGAGCCTCCAACCAAGATTACTCTACCCGGCAAGGATCTCATTCAGATTCAATGGAGAAATCAAAAGCTTTACAGACAAGCAAAAGCTAAGAGAATTCAGCACCACCAAACCAGCTCTACAACAAATGCTAAAGGAACTTCTGTAAGTGGGAAACACAAGAGAAGAAAAGGACCTACAAAAACAAACCCAAAACAATTAAGAAAATGGTCATAGGAAATACATATCGATAATTACCTTAAATGTGAATGGATTAAATGCTCCAACCAAAAGACACAGGCTTGCTGAATGGATACAAAAACAAGACTCATATATATGCTGTCTAAAAGAGACCCACTTCAGACCTAGGGACACATACAGACTGAAAGTGAGGGGATGGAAAAAGATATTCCATGCAAATGGAAATCAAAAGAAAGCTACAGTAGCAATACTCATACCAGATAAAATAGACTTTAAAATAAAGAATGTTACAAGAGACAAGGAAGGACACTACATAATGATCAAGGGATCAATCCAAGAAGAAGATATAACAATTATAAATATATATGCACCCAACACAGGAGCACCTCAATACATAAGGCAACTGCTAACAGCTGTTAAAAAGAGGAAATCGACAGTAACACAGTAATACTGGGGGAGCTTAACACCTCACTTACGCCAATGGACAGATCATCCAAACAGAAAATTAATAAGGAAACACAAGTTTTAAATGACACAATAGACCAGATAGATTTAATTGATATTTATAGGACATTCCATCCAAAAACAGCAGATTACACTTTCTTCTAAAGTGTGCATGGAACATTCTCCAGGATAGATCACATCTTGGGTCACTAATCAAGCCTCAGGAAATTTAAGAAAATTGAAATCATATCAAGCATCTTTTCTGACCACAATGCTATGAGATTAGAAATGAATTACAGGGAAAAAAAAGTAAAAAAAACCAAACACATGGAGGCTAAACAATACGTTACTAAATAACCAAGAGATCACTGAAGAAATCAAACAGGAAATCAAAAAATACCTAGAGACAAATGACAATGAAAACAGGACGATCCAAAACCTATGGGATGCGGCAAAAGCAGTTCTAAGAGGGAAGTTTATAGCTATACAAGCCTACCTCAAGAAACAAGAAAAATCTCAAATAAACAATCTAAACCTACACAAAAAGGAACTAGAGAAAGAAGAACAAACAAAACTCAAAGTTAGCAGAAGGAAAGAAATCATAAAGATCAGAGCAGAAATAAATGAAATAGAAACAAAGAAAACAATAGCAAGGATCAATAAAACTAAAAGCTGGTTCTTAAAAGAAAAAGAAAAAAAGCTGGTTCTTTGAGAAGATAAAGAAAATTGATAAACCATTAGCCAGACTCATCAAGAAAAAAAGGAAGAGGACTCAAATCAATAAAATTAGAAATGAAAAAGGAGAAGTTACAACAGACACCGCAGAAATACAAAGCATCCTAAGAGACTACTACAAGCAACTCTGTGCCAATAAAATGGACAACATGGAAGAAATGGACAAATTCTTAGAAAGGTATAACCTTCCAAGACTGAACCAGGAAGAAATAGAAAATATGAACAGACCAATCACAAAGAATGAAATTGAAACTGTGATTAAAAATCTTCTAACAAACAAAAGGCCAGGACCAGATGGCTTCACAGGTGAATTCTATCAAACATTTAGAGAAGAGCTAACACCCATCCTTCTCAAACTCTTCCAAAAAAGTGCGGAGGAAGGAACACTCCCAAACTCATTCTATGAGGCCACCATCACCCTGATACCAAAACCAGACAAAGATACTACAAAAAAAGAAAATTACAGACCAATATCACTGATGAATATAGATGCAAAAATCCTCAACAAAATACTAGCAAACAGAATCCAGCAACACGTTAAAAGGATCATACACCATGATCAAGTGAGATTTATCCCAGGGATGCAAGAATTCTTCAATATATGCAAATCAATCAATGTGATACACCATATTAACAAATTGAAGAACAAAAACCATATGATCATCTCAACAGATGCAGAAAATGCTTTTGACAAAATTCAACACCCATTTATGATAAAAACTCTCCAGAAAGTGGGTATAGAGGGAACCTACCTCAACATAATAAAGGCCATAGATGACAAACCCACAGCAAACATCATTCTCCATGGGGAAAAACTGAAAGCATTTCCTCTAAGATCAGGAACAAGACAAAGATGTCCACTCTCACCACTATTATTCAACATAGTTTTGGAAGTCCTAGCCACGGCAATCAGAAAAGAAAAAGAAACAAAAGGAATATAAATTGGAAAAGAAGAAGTAAAACTGTCACTGTTTGCAGATGCCATGATACTATACATAGAGAATTCTACAGATGCCACCAGAAAACTACTAGAGCTAATCAATGAATCTGGTAAAGTTGCAGGATACAAAATTAATGCACAGCAATCTCTTGCATTCCTATACACTAATGATGAAAAATCTGAAAGAGAAATTAAGGAAACACTCCCATTTACCACTGCAACAAACAGAATAAAATACCTAGAAATAAACCTACCGAGGGAAACAAAAGACCTGTATGCAGAAAACTATAAGACACTGATGGAAGAAATTAAAGATGATACCAACAGATGGAGAGATATACCATGTTCTTAGACTGGAAGAATCAATATTGTGAAAATGACTATACTACCCAAAGCAATCTACAGATTGAAAGCAATCCCTATCAAATTACCAATGGCATTTTTTACGGAACTAGAAAAAAAAAATCTTAAAATTTGTATGGAGACACAAAAGACCCCGAATAGCCAAAGCAGTCTTGAGGGAAAAAAACGGAGCTGGAGGAATCAGACTCCCTGACTTCAGACTATACTACAAAGCTACAGTAATCAAAACAATATGGTACTGGCACAAAAACAGAAATACAGATCAATGGAACAAGATAGAAAGCCCAGAGATAAACCCACGCATCTATGGTCAACTAATCTATGACAAAGGAGGCAAGGATATACAAAGGAAGCAAGGATATACAATGGAGAAAAGACAGTCTCTTCAATAAGTGGTGCTGGGAAAACTGGACAGCTACATGTAAAAGAATGAAATTAGAACACTCCCTAACACCATACACAAAAATAAACTCAAAATGGATTATAGACCTAAATGTAAGACCGGACACTATAAAACTCTCAGAGGAAAACACAGGAAGAAAACTCTTTGACATAAATCACCACAAGATTTTTTTTGATCAACCTCCCAGAGTAATGGAAATAAAAACAAAAATAAACAAATGGGACCTAATGAAACTTAAAAGCTTTTGCACAGCAAAGGAAACCATAAACAAGACGAAAAGACAG
Source organism: Eubalaena glacialis (assembly GCF_028564815.1). NCBI lineage: Eukaryota > Metazoa > Chordata > Mammalia > Artiodactyla > Balaenidae > Eubalaena > Eubalaena glacialis. The sequence goes on along the minus strand of NC_083733.1, from coordinate 54,220,565 downwards.
CCCTCAAAATGGGAGAAAATATTTGCAAATGAATCAATGGACAAAGGATTAATCTCCAAAATATATAAACAGCTCATGCAGCTCAATAGTAAAAAAACAAACAACCCAATCCACAAATGGGCAGAAGACCTAAACAGACATTTCTCCAAAGAAGACATACAGATGGCCAAGAGGCACATGAAAAGCTGCTCAACATCACTAATTATTACAGAAATGCAAATCAAAACTACAATGAGGTATCACCTCACACCAGTTGGAATGGGCATCATCAGAAAATCTACAAACAAGAAATGCTGGAGAGGGTGTGGAGAAAAGGGAACCCTCTTGCACTGTTGGTGGGAATGTAAATTGATACAGCCACTATGGAGAACAGTATGGAGGTTCCTTAAAAAACTAAAAATAGAATTACCATATGACCCAGCAATCTCACTACTGGGCATATACCCAGAGAAAATCATAATTCAAAAAGACACATGCACCCCAATGATCATTGAAGCACTATTTACAAGAGCCAGGTCATGGAAGCAACCTAAATGCCCATCGACAGACGAATGGATAAAGATGTGGTACATATATACAATGGAATATTACTCAGCCATAAAAAGGAACGAAATTGGGTCATTTGTAGAGACGTTGATGGATCTAGAGACTGTCATACAGAGTGAAGTAAATCAGAAAGAGAAAAACAAATACCGCATGTTAACACATATATGTGGAACCTAGAAAAATGGTACAGATGAACTGGTTTGCAGGGCAGAAATTGAGACACAGATGTAGAGAACAAATGTTTGGACACCAAGGGGTGAAGCAGCGGGGGGTGGGGGGGGTGGTGTGATGAACTGGGAGATTGGGATTGACATGTATACACTGATGTGTATAAAATGGATGACTAATAAGAACCTGCTGTATAAAAAAATAAAATAAAATTCAAAAATTCAAAAAAAAATGATAAAAAATATTGTTGATAACAATATTATGTACTTAAATAAAGTAAATTAGGAGATATGTAAATTTCATTAGGCCCCATCAGCCTTTCTTGAGGAATTCAATAAAGAATAAATTAAGAAAAGCAAGAGAGACCTGGAAAGAAGAAAAAACAAAACTAAGTCATAACAATTGGTATGAGTATTGAACCTTTTTAACTCTATGACTAATATTAACAAAATGTGTTAATAATGTGAGAATTAGGGTTACAGAACATGATTTACATGTTATTTGCTCTAAAATATAGAAATACTATAAGAAGAGGTGGGAAAGGAGATTTCTGTTTCTGGCTATGACGGAGAAGCTAGTTTTAGACTAACTCACCCAAGACAACTGAAATGGTTAATTAAAATAATTGTTTGATGATAATAATTAAAAACGAAAGCAGCCAGGACTAGACAGCCAACGTCCTGGAGAGAAAGCAAATATGTTGAATTAAGCCAACACTCTGCATGGAATTTCCCCTGAGGTATTTGCTGACTCTCAAACTGAGCATCAATCACGGCAATGAAGTTAAGCAGAAAGTAACTTCTAAAAGGCTAAAGGTCCAAGTAGAGATTTTGGCAGTCTCAAAGTGCTGGGGAGACAGAAATTAGAGTCCAGATCCCCCTAAAGAGGAAGTTTCCTAATAATCATCCCAGACTTTCAGCTGAGACCCCAGAAGAGCTACAAACAGGCAGTAAACAGACTATTCTTAAATGGATGAAGTTGATCAGCCCATGCTCTGTATGCCTACCAGAGGCAAATTAAATCATCTCTGAAGAAAGACAACATATTGTTCAGAAACAGTATCATTCAGAGCCTCTAAAAATTTTCAAACACAATGTCCAGAATTTGACTATAAATAATCAGGTATAAAAGACTGGAGAAAAATGACTAAAAAACCAAGGGGTTAAGCAGACAACAGAAACAGACCCAAGCTATTCCAAAACTGTGATTAATATTCCAAGAAAACAGGGACTTCCCTGGTGGCGCAGTGGCTAAGACTCCGCGCTCCCAATGCAGGGGGCCCAGGTTCAATCCCCGGTCAGGAAACTAGATCCTACATGCATGCTGCAACTAAGAGTTCGCATGCCACAACTGAGGAGCCCGCGTGCCACAACTAATGAGCTGGTGAGCCGCAACTAAGGAGCCCATGTGCCACAACTAAGGAGCTGGGGCACCGCAAGTAAGGAGCCCTAGAGCCACAACTAATGAGCCCTGGAGCTGCAACTAAGGAGCCCACCTGCCACAATTAAGGAGCCCACATGCTGCAACTAAGGAGCCCACGAGCCACAACTAAGGAGCCCGTCTGCCACAACTAAGGCCCCACACAACCAAATAAATATTTTTCAAAAATTCCAAGAAAACAGATATAAGATGGAGAATTTAACCAGAAGTGGAATTCATTAAAAATATCCAAATAGAATTTTTATAACTTAAAAATACAATAACTAAAATTAAATATTTAACAGATAGCTTTATGGGAATTCCCTGGCAGTCCAGTGGTTAGGACTCCATGCTTTCACTGCCAAGGGCACAGGCTCAATCCCTGGTTGGGGAACTAAGATCCTGCAAGCCGCACAGAGCAGCCAAAAAAATAAATAAATTTTTTTAAAAATCCCTTTGACTAACCACAGAGCCTAAAGATTAAAAAAAAAAATTTAACAGATAGCTTTAACAGCAGATTAGACTTAGTAGAAATACTAAAGGAAGTTCTTCAGGAACAGAGAAAATGATTCTAAACAGAAGCATTACAATGCAGAAAAGAAAAAAGACCACTGTAAAAGGTATGTGTGTAGGTAAATCTAAATCAATACTGATAATATTATATAAATTAATACTCTGTGAGGATTTAAATGTATATAGAATTAAGATACATGACAACAACGGTACAAAAAGTAGAGGATACATAAAAGGAATTTAAGTGTTCTTAATATCTCTACAATATTGGGAAAGATATAAAGGAACTAATTTAAGGTACAATGTAGTCAGTGAAGAATGCATGTGTTAATCTCTAGGGCAACTAGGAAAAATAGAAGTATGTATAACTAACACACTCAAGAGGCAAAAGCTAAAATAAAAATACTTGATTAATCAAAAAATAGGCAGGAGACGGAAAAAAGGAAGAACGAACATGTTGAACAAACAGAAAACACTAGGAAGACAGTAGATTTAAACCCAAATATATAAGAAAATTACTTAAATGTAGATGTATAAAATACACCAATTAAAAGACAAAGATGCTCCTTATCTACATAGGGGGGAGGAGGCTGTGTGAGGAGTCCAATCCGGGTAAAGAGGACATCCACTTGTGGGGGGAGCCTTGTACAGGTTGTTGGGGAGTTCCAGTGAGAAGAGGAGAGGATCCAGACAGAGGAGCAGCCCAGCATCTTCTGGGAAAACCCACCATGAATCTAGTATCTGTCATTCCACCAGTACCATTCAAATTAAAACCACTATCAGGGACTTCCCTGGTGGCACAGTGGTTAAGGATCTGCCTGCCAATGCAGGGGACACAGGTTTGAGCCCTGGTCCAGGAAGATCCCACATGCCATGGAGCAACTAAGCCCACGGGCCACAACTACTGAGCCTGCACTCTAGAGCCCAGAAGCCACGTCTACTGAGCCTGCGTGCCACAACTACTGAAGCCCCCGCGCCTGGAGCCCGTGCTCCACAACAGGAGAAGCCACCGCAATGAGAAGCCCGTGCACCGCAACAAGGAGTAGCCCCCACTCGCCGCAACTGGAGAAAGCCCACGTGCAACAAGACCCAACGCAGCCATAAATAAATAAATAAATAAACAAACGAATGAATGAATGAATAAATTAAAAAAAAAAAACCACTACCATATTCCACTGGAACAAATGAAATAGCCTCCAATTGGTCTTCCTACTATCCATCTTCCACCATTCGATCTATTCTCCATAGAGTGATAATTATAAAACAGATCAGCTCATGTCATTCTCCTGCTCAGAAATCTCCAATGACTTTCTATCACACTTAAAAGTCACATGCCAGGAGTTCCCTGGTGGCCTAGGGGTTAGGATTTCAGGCTTTCACTGCTGTGGCCCGGGTTCATTCCCTGGTTGGGGAACTGAGATCCGGCAAGCAGTGCAGCAGGGCAAAAAATAAAAATAAAGTCACATGCCTTCCCCTATGACATACAAACTTCTACGCGATTTAGCCCTTGCCTGACTTTCTGACTTCATCTTGTTACTCTACTTTTCACTTACCTTTTGAATAATCATCCTGGTCTTCTTGCTGTTCCTCAAACATCAAAGCCTTTGTTCCTCCGACCCAAGACCTCTGCATTTACTGTTCCATTAGGACTGCTCTTGCTTCTTGCTTTAGATATTCATATGGTTTGAGCTCTTTTTTCATGTCTCCACTCGAATATCACCTCCACAAAAAGCCCCAACCACCCTAAAACAAACCTGTCTACACCTGCCAATTTCTATCCCTTGTTCTTCTCACTTTTCTTAATAACACTTGTCACTATATAATACTGTTTATTCATTTACTTGTTTACTTAATGTCCCTTCTCCTATTAAAATGTAAACAACAAGACTGCTGGGAACTACCACTCTTGCTCACAATTGTCCTACTGGTGTCTAGGACAGTGCTTGGTTCAGACTGGGCACACAAGTATTTGCCGAATAAATGAATGAACATATTTTTAGGCAAGCAAATATATATATACTAGTTAGACTGGAAAGAAACTGGATCCCATATAGATATTGCTATGGACCAAATTGTGTCCCTCCAAAATTATACATTTAAGCCCTGACACCCAATGTGACTGTATTTGGAGAAAGTGCTTTTAGGAGGCAATTAAGGTTAAATGAAGTAGTAAGGGTGGAGTCCTAATTCACAGGACTGGTGGGTAGAATAGGATAGGATAGGACTGGTGGTCTTACAGGAGGAAGAGAGAGATTGTGCTCTCTCTCTTCACCATGTGAGGACAGTGTGAGAACAGGGCCATCTGCAAGCCAGGAAGAGAGCCCTCGTCAGGCCCCGAGATGCTAATCTCAGACTTCTAGCCACCAGAATTATGAGAAAATACATTTCTGTTGTCTAAGTCACTCCATGGTATTTTGTTATGGCAGCCTGAGCTGCCTAATACAGATTTAGATATAGATGAATTGTAGTCATTGATCAAGAAAAAAGAGTAGCTCCTCTCTTTGTCAAATCTTTTACCTATCACCCCCAACAGGACATTTTTATTTACTTTTATTTTGAAATAACTGTAGATTCACAGGAGGTTGCAAAGAAATGTACAGGAAACTCTCATGCAGGCTTCACCCAGCCCCTTTCAATGTTAACATCTTACAAACTATAGTACAATATTCAAACCAAGAAATTACCCTTGGTATAATCCATAGGGCTTACTTAGATTTCACCAGTTATACATGCCATCACGTATGTGTATGTATATAGTTCTATGCAATTTTATCACATGTATAGCCTTGCATAACCACTACCACAATGAACATACTCAACTATATCATAACCACAAGACTCCCTTGTGTTATTCCTTTATAGCCCAACCAACTCCTCCCCTACCTACATTCCTAACCCCTGGCAACCACTAATCCATTTCCCATCTCTATAATTTTATTATTTCATAAATATTAGACAATTAGAGTCATACAGTATATAACCTTTTGTGATTGGTTTTTCTCACTCTGCGTAATTTCCTTGAGGTTCATCCAAGTCGTTGTGTGTATTAATAATGTATTCCTGGGCTTCCCTGGTGGCGCAGTGGTTAAGAATCTGCCTGCCAATGCAGGGGACACGGGTTCGAGCCCTGGTCTGGGAAGATCCCACATGCCGCAGAGCAACTAAGCCCGTGAGCCACAACTACTGAGCCTGCGCATCTGGAGCCTGTGCTCCGCAAGGGGAGAGGCCGCGACAGTGAGAGGCCCGCGCACCGCGATGAAGAGTGGCCCCCGCTCGCCACAGCTGGAGAAAGCCCTCGCACAGAAACGAAGACCCAACACAGCCAAAAATAAAATTAATTAATAATGTATTCCTTTTTGTTGGTATTATTCCATGGTATGGATGTACCTTTTACCCATTTTTTAATTGGGTTGTTCATCATTATAGTGTTGAGTTGTAGTGTAGAGACTGGATACTGGTCCTTTGTTTTACTACTATTTTCTCTCAGTCTGTGACTTACCTATTCATTTTTTTATTAGTATATTTTGATGAGACAAAGTTTTTAATTTGGATAAATTGTGACTTATCAATTTTTAATTTTTATGGTTATTGCTTTCTCCTAAGAAACCTTTGCCTACTACCAAGTCATTCCCCTATGTTTTCCTCTAAAAGCTTTATATTTCTCATATATAAAATGTATACTTAGTTCTTAAATTTTCATTTTATTTTTTATACTTAGCTTTTATATTTGGTTTTTAAGATTTTTTAATGTTTAGTTTTTATATTTATGTTTAAAATACATCTCAAATTAATTTTGGAATGAGACAGAGTTCAAGATTTTTTTCCAGCTATTCCAGCATCAGTTGTTGAAAAGACTTTCCTTTCTCCACTAGAATGCTTTGATGCCTTTGTCAATAAATAAATGACCCTTTAAGTGTACGTGAGGTCTACATCTAGGGTCTCTGTTCTGTTTGTTGATCCTTAGCCAATACCATAATGTCTTGATTATTAGAGTTTTATAATATATCTTGAAGTATCTTGAAGTCATGTAGTCTAAGTTCTATAATATGCTCTTCCTTTTTCAAGACTGTTTTAGACATGCTAAGTCCACTGCTTTTCCATATAAATTTTAGAATCAGCTTGTTAATGTCTACAAAAAAAAAAAAAAAAGGTTCCTAGGATTATGACTGGAATTGTGTTGAATCTATACAATTGACATTTTTACAATACCGAGTCCCCATCCCAAAAATGGTATCTTTCTATTCATTAGGTCTTCTTTTATTTCTCTTAGCAATGTTCCATCATTTTTATTATAGAGGTTTTACACATTTTGTCAAATTTATTCCTTAGTATTTTGTTTTTTTGACACTACTGTAAATTGACTTAATTGACTTTAATTTTTCTTAATTGACCTTAATTTTCTAATTTTTTTCACTCTTAGTTTATAATAACACAATTGATTTTTGTAGCTCAACCTTGTATCCTGTGATCTTACTGTGATCTTCACTTACTGCTTTGAGCAGCTGTTATTTTGATTCCTTACAATTTTCTAAGTATATAATTATGCCGTCTCCAAATAGTTTTACTTCTTCCTTTCTGATCTTTATAATATCTCTTATCTCTTTTTCTTGCCTTATTGCAATGCTAGAACCTTCAATACAATGTTAAGTAGAATTGGGGAGACTGGGCATCCTTGCCTTGTTCACAATCTTGGGGGAAACTCTTCAGTCAAGTATGATGAAGTTTATGATGTAGTATTTTTTCAGCAGATGTCCTTTATCAGATTGAGGAAGCTCCCCTCAGTTTCTAGTTTCCTGAGAATTTTTATCATGAATGGATGTTGAATTTTGTCATATGCTATTTTTACATCTATGGAGATGATCACATGGTTTCTCACATTTCTGTTAATATGATAAATTACACTGATTAATTTTTTAATGTTAAACTAAGCTAGGGTTTTCCTGGGATAAACCCTACTTGGTCATCATTTTTATATATTGCTGGATTTAATTTCCTGATATTTTTTAAGCATTTTACATCTATATTCACAAAGGATAGAAATTACCAAAGGGAAAAAAATTATAGACTTATATCCTTCATGAACTTAGTAAAAGAGTTATAGTAGTCTCATAAAATGAGTTGGAAGGAGTTCTTTCTTTTTCTGAAGGAATTTGTGTAATACTGTAATATTACTTCCTTAAATATTTAATAGAATTCACCAGTGAAACCATCTGGGCCTAGCATTTTCTTTCTGGAAAGACTTCTGATAATGGATTCAATTACTTTAGCAGATATGAAGTTATTCATATTTTCTTTCTTCTCTTGTGTCAGGTCTCGTAAGCTGTATTTTTCAAGGAATTTTTCCATTTCATTTAAGTTGTCAAATTTACTGGCATAAAGTTATTCATGGTATTCTCTTATTATTTTTTTAATGGCTGTAAAATGTGAAGTGAAAACCTCTCTTTCATTCCTGGTATTAGTAATTTATGTTGTCTCTCTTTCTTTCTTGATTAGTCAAGCTGGTGTTTATCAATTTTGTTGATCTTTTCAAGAAATCAACTCTAAGTTTTATTAATTTTCACTGTTTTTCTTTTTCTATTTTGTTGATTTTAACTCATATTTATTATCATTTTTTTCCTTCTACTGAGAACAGCTTCTCTCTTTGAAGTGGGAGAGAAACATGAGACAAGAAACACAGAGTTGTAATCAAGGCCAGTAGGAAGTTCCTTTGCTAGCCCAGGCTTAAAAGATTTTAATTTGCTTCCTAGGTCTCAGGCCTTTTCTCTACAGGCTATGGGCTTTTGAAGAGAGATGTGTAACATCTCAAGGGTATGTCTCTACCCTAACATACTTGGCTATTACCTACAGTAATGACTTCCCCATGCCTGCTAAGCCCTCACTCACCAGGGTGATGTCTTCTTGTCCCTTCCCTTACAACCATCCAGGGCTCCTTCCCTTCATCCAATAAGGTAATCACATCTGGTTTAGAAATGGAAGGTCCTGCTTAAAAGATAATGTGACATGAAATTATAAGCCCCAAAGTCCTTAGGTTCAGATTTGGTTAAATTTATAATAAACGATAGATCAAAATGGTACTTTATAAAGCCTAAGAGCAAAGAAATGCTAGGGAGTTGAAGAACACTCATACTAGGGTAACCTCAGGACCACAAGGAATAGACACCAGATGGGTAAGAACAGGCCTTAAAACAATTTAAACTCATACCTCATACAAGCTCTGTTGAGAGGCAGTCTTTTGTAATAGTTGAGAACACAGAATATGGATCCAGACTGCATGGGTTCATATCCTGCCTTTGTTGCTATGTTACCTCTGCAAGTTATTAACATTTTGTGCCTAAATTTTCTCATCTGAAATAAGGATAATAATAGCATATTTCTCATAGAGTTGTTGTGAGGATTAATTAATAATGTACAATGCTCAGAATAGTACCTAAGTATATGTAGTTATATGTATATATACACATAATATGTGTGTATACTAGCTATTAATTTTTATTGTTATCAATTTGCTGAGAGAAGAATAAGAAGCTTCCTCAGACATCCTCATATCCTTACTAAGATATTCATTTAATGTTGAATGCAAAGTTCTTAGACTTTAACTTTCAACCACAAAGCAAGTAGAACTGAATATGTCTGTTATAGGAAACAGAATGCACTTACTTGAGTTTTAGATGAACTTTGTGGATCCACCTCATACTATGTAAGTTCTACAGGCTCCTCTGATTTTTAAAGAGACTCAGAATCCCTGAGTCTAGGTATTCTCTTTGCAGGTGGATTATAAAGGAGGGTTAAGCATCTACATCAATTCCGAGCTCAAATACAAAGTGAAGTCTGGTTTCTTGGAGAATGCTTCTGTCGTAAAAAACCCAGAATTCAAACCCAGCCCCTTGGATACTAAGGAAACATGGAAACAACAGAGCCTGAAGAAAGTCTGAAGGACCTAGCCTGCGGAACCTGAGAGTGATGAAGTGTTAAAAGGAGGGGCCTACTTCCAACCTAAAAAAGCTTGAACCATGCCTTTGGAACAGAGAGAAAAATTTTATCTAGTTTCTCAAAACATAGTCCTGATATTGACAGAAGAGAAAGCCAGTATAATTTGGGATAAACAGCCTTACCTAGTGAGATGAAGTTGCTATAATTCTCCCACATGACATCCCTATATAAGTCCCTCTGAGCTGAGTCCAGGAATTCCCATTCTTCCTGTGAGAAGTCTATGGCCACATCTCTGAATGTCACTGAACCCTGAAAAAATAAAACTCATGGATAACTTGTGAAAATAAATGAAATATTTTTTAAATGGAAAGAGAGATCAATGATTGCATTGCAGAGAGGGAGGGAGCACACAGCAAGCAAATTTATGACATGTGTAAGGAACAGTAAGAAAATTAGTATCACTGAAGCATAGTGCTACATGTCTTGAACAGTCCTGTGAGTGCAGATAAGATTAAATTTTTACCCAAAAATATCTGGAAAGGAATAAAATAACCAAAAGAAGTTCCAATTAAATGAAACAGTGCACACAAACCCTCTGCAAGCTGTATCTCCACCACAAATTCTTAAGAAATATGAGGTCTTCTACCTTCTTTCCCCTTTACTGATCATGAAAAAACATTGATAAACATGAAATGTACTACGAAATCTCTAAGAAAATAGACTCAAGTTCACCATAAAGTCACATTTTATTATAAGCATCTTCCCTGTTATGACCAATTCTTTAGTAAATTTTTTAAAATTTGCTACATGCCAGTTCACATTTCCAATGTATTAAATCCAATCTTTTTTTCCTCTCTCTTTAGATGTCTGGATTCAATACAGTCTCAAAAATCTTCCTCAACTCTCACATTCTACTTTATCTATTACTTATGCATCTGGATGATCTTCTTACTATTTATCATCCATCATCCCTCACTGAACACCTTTCCTCACTCCTGAGTTAGAGGATACCGAATGGTAAAGGTATCACCCTGGACCAGTGGTTTTCAATGAGGAGTGATTTTACTTCCCAGAAGACATCTGGTCATGTCTGGAGACAATTCTGATAGGCACAACTAGGGAGAAGGGGTGTGAGTGTTAGAAGCGTCTAACTGGTAGAGGCCAGGGATACCGTTAAACATCCTACAATGCAGAGGACAATCCCCCACAATAAAATATTCTCTGGCTCAAAATATTAATACAGTTGAAACTTGAACAACACAGATTTGAACTGCGTGGTACCAGTTATACATATATTTTTTTCAATAGTAAATACTACAGTATTATGCAATTCTCGGTTGGTTGAATCTGTGGATGCAGAACTGCATATAATGAGGAATTCCAGATATGGAGGAACGGCATATATAGAGGGCCAGATTTTCAACTGCACAAAGGGTCAGTGTGCCTAATCCCTGCATTGTTCAAAGGTCAAGTGTAGTTCCAAGGTTGAGAAACCCTGCTCTAAACCAGAGCATCCTGCAAAACTACACGATGGACTCTGCTCCTAGTATCCTTCTCTCAGGGGTTCCTGGAGATGATTCTTCATCTCTATTTGCAGTTCTGTTCCGATCACCTCCTACTCACCCCATAGCTGAAGGAGGGATCCCTCACCCTAAATGGTATGAGATGACTGAATATCCGACACCTGACAGATGAGACTGACAGCAGGTTATTAGTCACATATACTCACAGCCCGGGAGAGGAAGACACCACACGTCATGCAGGGCCACACAGGGGTTGCACTCAGGAATAGGGTGAACAAGCAGGATCTGTGGGAGGCAGGCTTTATAGTAAAAAGAGGATGAGGGGTCCCTGGCCAATGCAGGAGGATGTGATGGGCCTGTTTGAATAATTCTGTGGGCTGGCAAGGAGGTGAAACCTATTAGGTTGAGGACTAGGAGGGGTTTAGCTAGGTGATAGGGAAACTAGCCAGGTAAAGAGTCTTTTCCATTGCATGGGGGCCACATCTGGGGAGAGCAGGGGAACTCTTGGTTAGGTCTGATAAGATATCAAGGCAGCATATGAACTTTTAGGCCTCACAATACAAGGCCGCAATCATATCCCTACCTAATCCACCCAATCCTAAAAGCCTTACATACCATAAGATCTCAACGCATACAGGGACTAAGACCAGCCAATACTAAATCTCATCTTACGTACTTAAAAAATTCAGGTCTGTGGAGAAGTTTGGAGTTTTCCCTATAAGCAGTCAAATAAGACCAAATTCTCTCTTTCATCAAAGCACAAGATCATCAAGGAAAGTTCAAAACAGGGATCTCCCACTTAATATTAATAATCCATTCCTGAAAATCAAGACATTCTAACACTACATTATTTTCCCACCATTTTGGGTGGGTGCCTATTTTCCCATCATTTTAAAGCAAAGAATTATACTGCATTATACATCAATGCCAACCCTCCAACTAGCTTCACATTTCCCCCAGGACAGAATTAGAGTACACGTGGGTCAGTGCACACGTGATATCTCTGGCTTTAGTACTTTCACTGTCTCTTTTACCAAATTTTTTTTTCTCACTTGCTTTGCTTCTTTCTCTACAAGTTTCTTCAATACTTTTCCAACTTCTTAGGAACTCATTTTACAAAATGACAAAAACAGGGGCTACATGTGAAGTGCACTTTGCAAATGCATTTCCAAGGAGAACATAATGGCAGGCCTGGCTCACACTCTGTATGATGCTCTGAGGCCCCCCTTATCACCAGCAGTACCAGTTATACACATCCCCTTTAATGATATCTGCATGCATTTCGAAACATCTGCAGATGGTTCTGATGATCCAGCAATTGTATTTGGAATATAACAAGACTTCCTACACATTGTTTTTTGTTTAAAAAAAAGTTACATTGAACTATACAATTTCACTTACATAAAGTTCTAAAAATAGGCAACATTATTGTATGGTGTGCAATGTCAGGATTACATTTGGTTACATTTGCACTGGGTAGGTAGAAAGTGACTGAAAGTGGGGCATGTGAATGCTAGTAATAGTCTCTTTCTTGACCTGAGTGCTGACAGCATAGATATACTCAATTTATGAAAATTCATTCAGCTGCACACTTCTGATTTGTGCACTATTCTCTATGTACGTTATACAGCAAAACAAAGTTAAAAAAACTTTTAAAAGATGTCAAATTGTGTATTGGGGATGTAAATTTTTCCATATAAAACTAGACCCAAAATCACTGTAATTCAGAGAAATATGCTTTCTCTGAAGTTTAGGTATTAAAATCAAAAGCTAAAATCAAAAATGTTAACGGGGGGACACTGCAGAGAATACCCACATTCTTCTCAAGGCATTTCACTTTTGCTCCTTGATGGCTATTGACAGAAGATTCTGTAGATAGGAGATGGTCCACATTAGTGGAAAAAAGGGAAGGGGGCACATAGGGGATACTGGGCTATTGTCCCCAACTCTCACAGGAATGAGAGGAACTAGAGTGGGTTCTTGGATGGAGTTCTGTTAAATAGGAAGTTTCAGGATAAGGAATTCCTTATCCTGAAACATGGCCTAGAAATTGGCAATATTTCAAAAACGAAGAAGAAACACCAACTTACATGGGCCATTGTTTCCAACTGCAAGAACCGGTCAGTCCTTTTCAAGACTTCTCTGTTGGAGAAGTACAGAGTCCAGATAAGCCAGACCTGGAAGAAGAAAAAGCAGCCATGAAACCAGATGTGCCTCAGAGCTCCCAAAATGACTTATGTTAGTATGAGCTTTTTTTCTCTTCCATTCCTGCTTCCAAACTACTCCTCACCGCTATACCCTCATTGCTCTCATACCCAACTGGAGGAGAGTATAGGGAGTCTGAAGAAATCCAAGCCCTGACGAAACTCAGCTAAACAATGATGATCTTTGTGCAGAGCCCAGATACTTCAGCGGGAGGATTTCTATCCAGTTTCCCGTCTGGCAGTGTGGATCTGGTCCTGACACTGGATTCCTCAGACTTGTCCTGAGCAGCATCTCCCCTTTCCAGTTCAATTTTTCAGGGCTGAGAAAGGGCCACACCATCCACACAGAGCCCCCTATGAGCCCCAGGATCCTGCCTGAACCTCCTAAACACAAAGACTGAAAACCACACAGATTGGGCCTGGCAGCTCCTGCCACTGTAAAGCTGCACTGGCCTTTCCCCAGCCAGGACAACTCACTACTCTGTTTCCCAATCAGAACCTCTCATACCATGACGTCCTTTTCCACCCCCTCTCTTTCAGTAGAGGATTCATGATTGTTGCAGTTAGTCAACAACAAACATTCATTGAGAACTTTCATGTGATGCCTGCTTTAGGTACATGACTCAGCACTGTTCTGCAAAGTAGTTCCTCTCTCCCTTCCATAGTTCAGAAAACTGATGCTCAGGGGTCAGATCATTTGCCCAGATTCACAGTTATTAAGTGGCAGAGCTTTGTTTTGAGTTCACATTTCTCTAACTAAAAAGCCATCTTTCAACTTTGGTTTTTGCCTCTGAAGGGTAGAATTTCTACTTCACTGAGAGAAACCTGAGCAAGGGCAATTCACTAAAAAGTAGAAATAACCTTTCAAAAGATACTAGACCTCACTACTAGTTAACGAAATGTGTTAAAGCAACCAAAAAATACCTCTTTACAGCGACTAGATTGGGAGATCTAAAAGACTGATGATACGCTGTATTAGCAAGGTGACAGCACACTTGGTTGGTCCAAATTTAGAAATGTGTGAAACGGTATTTAAACCCCGTAACGCTGTACACCAGAAACTCCACTTCTGGGACTAAAGGAACTATTTGCACATGTATATAGAGATGTTTGCAGAGATATGCGAACAGATTTGGTTTTTAATGAATAAAAGCTGAAAATAATTAAACTGGGGAATGATTAAATAAACTGTACTGCATCTATACCACTGAAAACCATGCAAAGAGTAAAAAGTGATGATGTTGCCCTAACTTTGATGAAATGGGTAAAGCCAGTATGTTAAATACAAAAACCCCCCAGCATGTGTGGCCTTAAACTATTTTGACAGAAAAAAAAAATCACATGTATGCCTAGAAGGACCAGTTAAAATGTTTACAGTGGTAGCTCACAACACTCACCACCATATTAAACACAGTGTGACCCTAAAGTATGCAAATACTCCAAAGAAGGGAAAGACTTTCCCAATTCAAGTTTTCTTCCAGTCTTCTGTTGAACTGAAGAAAAAAGTTCAGGATACTCTAAAAACAGCTGTTGTTTTTCCGGAGTGGCTTTTCTTCTTTACTTCAGCGTCTAATTCATGATTTAATCATGAACCAACTCTATGATTTAATTTACCCATATGTTAGAGTACTACCTAGAAAAGGATGACAAAGTCTCTGATATCTTTTAGGCACTGATGGCAGTCTCATGGCTGCTTCCTTTCACAGCGTCCTGACAAATAGGTTTCTTTTGCTTCTGAACCAATCCTTTGGGCTAAGATGCCTATGAAGCCCTCCAACTGCTATTAGATCTTCTTGTCCTATTTGTCTAACCTTGCATGTAACATTATTAAAATAAAAATTGTAAGGCATAAATCTTACTGTATGAAATTCTCCTTTTACAGAGACCTCACAGCTATAACCTGGACATAACTTGACAGTGCTTGCTGTCGTCAGCTTAATATCACCCCCCTCATGATGGATTACTGAGTAAGGCGGGAAGGATTTGTTCAAGTATACGTGATGACGAGATTCGGTATACTGTTGTAATTACTAACATAGGCTTTGCTGTCAAACTTCCAAGATATAAATCTCAGCTCTGACAGTTATTAAGTGTGTTACCTTGGACATGTTACTTAACTTTTCAGCCTTAGATTCTTCCTATATAAAATGGTGATAACTATAGATTCTATCCCAAAGCATTGTTATGAGTATTAAATAAGACACTACATATAATAACACACTAAAGTAGCAAATAAACATTAATGTCAGCTATATCACTGAAGATGAAGAATACTACATACTGCTTCCCACAGTTATTAAAGAAAATTCTCTTCTGCGCTTTCTTTTTTCTTCCACAAAAAATTTGAGCTTCTCAGCCCCGCTCTTCCTTAGAATGCTAATAAATTTCAGAGCTTCAGACTGATAGGCAATTCCTCTTGATTAACAACAATTTACAAAGGGAGGGTATGTGGATGGATGAAGCACACATGGCAAAATCCTCATAATTTTTGGATCTGGGTGATGAGGAAAAACATGGATCACACTTTAATATCAACTAAATCTACTGAGCACTTATGTATCAAGCATTATCTGAGGACTTTACATATATTAATTCACCTATTCTTAGCAACCCTATACAGTAGGTTCTATTATTATCCTCCTTTTACAGATGAAGGAACTGTGGCACAAAGAGATGAAATAAATTGCCCCAACTTCACCCAGCTCTAAGGGTGAAGGATTAGGATTAGAACCCTGATAATTCAGCTCCATAACCCATATTGCAACTATACTAAACTGCCTGTCATAAGACCACATAAATATGTGGCCTGAAACAAACTCATGCCGTCAAAAACCTCAAACCACTTTTCAAATTTCTACTGATGTTTCCCTTCCCTCCCACTAGTAATCCCTTGTCTTGTTAACACAGAGTTCTCTGTTAAAAATCTATCACCTTACCACTCCTAAAAGCCTCAAAAGCATAAGACCCTGTCACCCATCAAACCATCTCCTATCTTTCCCTGCTTTTGACCTCAGGGTAGTGGAAAAGATCAAAGCACCTAGTGTATGATTCCAACTAAACTGTAATAAATAAATCACAATAAATCACAGCCTAAAATAAAGCTCTACAGTTAGCGTCCCTGCATGAGGTTTACCTGCAGACCATTCAAATTATTAGAAAGCAGCAGCTCACAGGCGGAATTAAATGACTGCCAAATGTTCATCTGAATAGCCACTGGAGAGGAGAGGATACCCTTGGTGGAGGTGGGGGACTCTACCCTCAACCTCTCCACCATTCACTGGGAAGGAAGAACAAAGTACCATGCCAATGGATAGGATATTCCAGTGTTAAAGCCTAACCAGCTAAAGACTACCTGTAACAATCCTGTACAGTCCAACAAAATAAGATTTATTGACTCAAGAGAGGGAGGAAATTCCACAGGAATGGCTGGAATGTGATGGAGGAGAGGGATAAGAAAAGCTCTTTTGTAAAGAGCTGAATTCCAGCTGAAGGATTCTGAGGAAGTGGGGAACCATTCTTCAGTGACTGCTGTTTCAGAGGTGAGAATAGGAGAGGCAGGGATTATTTGGAGATTGAGTGCTAGAAAGTGAAGTGAGGGTAATTTAGCAACTGGGTATCCCCAGTGATAAAATAAAATCAGCAAGGCAGGTCTGGAACAACACTGGTAAGAAAGCTATAAGCTCTCCAAAAGGGAGTCTTTATGGCATTTTACAACTGCTGCATGACCTGGGCAGAAATAATGTTTTCTATTAACTCTGCAGCTTGCTTTATCTGTCTATTCTCTCCCATCCAGATTAATGGCAGGGCCGCTTTTTCTTTTTTCAGTCCGACCTGATTTTTCACTCTTTCACAGGAGAAGCAAACGTCCCCACGTCTAGAAAAAAATAAAAATTACATTTCATGGAACAAAGAGGAAAGATAAACATATATATAATTATATATATATATATACACACACATATATAATTGTATATATATAATTATTTTCCCCTTTCTGACTCCATTCCTAAAGATCAGCAGGTTGGGGGAAGGAGACGGGAATCTGGACACATTGCGCCTTTTTCGGAGCTCAGCCTGTCCAGATTAAGGACACACCCCCGTTACCACATTTGCTCCAGCCATCCACCACACACATAATCCGATGGAAGTTAAGAGGGAGCTTGGGGAGAAGCTGACCCTTCCGGGTGAGAATGGCCAGAGTACAAAGACCAGGGCTGGAATATGTCTCTGAGTTCTCACAAGCTGCCTTGGGAGGGAGCTCTGGTTAAGCTGTGGTTCTGAGAGCTGTTGTTCTCCTGCGTCTTTTTGTTAGGGGCCTTCACTGTGAGGTTCATAAATCTAACTCGGAGCCATTCTGGGCCGCTGCATCTGTGCGGCCCTGAAGCAGGAGGACAGAGGACGCACCAGGGCGCCCAGTGTCCAGTCAGCGTCACAAACTACACAGTCACTTCAGCCCAGTGCACACAGAGGCCCGCGCCGCCCCCGCGCCGCCCCCGCGCCGCCCCCGCGCCCATTTCCTCAATGCACCAGACCAACTCACCTCTCCGAGCCGACACCAGCAAGGAAGGCGGAAGGAAACTAGGTGCAGAGGCTTGTGGGAAATGTAGTCCCGGTAGGGAGGGCCTGGTCCTCGCCCCAACGGGCTGAGAGGAATGCGCAAGCGCGGGCGCGAGCGCTTGGGGCGGGAGCGGGCGGTGGACCTCCGGACTTGGAGATGGGCTACTGGGGGAGGGGTTTCGAAGCTGCCCCGGGCTGAACGAGGCACACGCTGGCAGCTTGGATTTGCTTTGTCCCTGAGGAACCCCTGCTAGGGCTTAGAGAGATCTTGGCACCAGCAGGCGCCTAATATATGTACTAGGCACACGGCAGGTGCTCAGTATATATACCCAAGCAGGATGTAGGTATACATCAAGTCTCAATATCCCCCAAACCCTAGCAGAACCTGGACCCACAGAGATTGCTCGCGCTCTCGCTCCCTCCCTCCTTCCTCTCTTTGGGTTTTTTCCCTCTCTCACCCCTGCGCTTGTGAACGTATAGTTCTATAAAAGTCTTTTAGTTTAAGGTGGTTGATATTGTCACTTAGATGTTCTTTATCCTTACTGATTTTTAAAAATCTAGTTCTAGTAATTCCTGAGATAGGTGTGGCTATTTCTATTTTCCTTTTAGTACTACTAAGTTTTGCTTCAAGTATTTTCAAGCTCTGTTAAGTACATACATCTGATTGTTTTCCGATGAGGAGGATTTAAAAGTAAACATTAGGGAGGGTGTCTTCAGAAGTCTCCCAGATGAATAATAATTGGATTTGTCCTGTCTTGAGTTCATTCAGGAAAGAAACCGGATAAGCCTGCCAGCGACCACACTGCAGCATCCTCCCCATCTTAAATTTTTTATGTATTAGTTCATAGATGGAAGGAGTTTTCTCCTCTCAAAAAACTTTAGAAATTATCTGAAAATATCTAAGCTAATCTTAAAGCTCATTTTTCGAACAGTAGAATATGTATGAAGTAGGAGATACATGAAAACTGCGATTGTGGATTTGTCTATTTCTACCTTTAGTTCATTCAGTTTTTGCATCATGTATTTTGAAGCTGTTATTATAGTATATGCACATTTATGATTGTTTCTTCCCAATGAATTGACCCTTCTATTATGAAACATTTCTCTGTGTCTCTTGTCTTGACATCTGTTTTATCTAATATTAGTAGAGTCACTCTAGTTTGCTTGTGCTTACTGTGTGCACAAGTATATCTTGTTCTACCTTTTTCCCTTGAACCCATCTGTGATTACATTTAATATACATTTCTGGTAGATAGCATGTAGTTTGGGTTTCACATTTTTTATCCAGTGTGGCAGTCTTGGGGCTTTTCACTGAAATATGTAATCAATTTATATTGATGTAATTATTAATTTGTTTGGATTTATGTTTACTATTTTGTTGATTTCTATTTGCCACATTAAAAAAAATTAACTATTTCTCCTTTCTTGCTTTTTTTTGGCGGGGGGTTAATTTTTTCTGATATATTTGAATTCTGTTGGCTCTTCAGCTATACCTCTATGCATCTTGTTAGAGGTTGCTCCAGGGATTAAATATGCATCTTTAATATAGTTTACACTAGAATTAATATCATACCACTTCATGTAAAATATAAGAACCTGTAACAATATCATTTCATTTGCACTCCTCATTCTTTTTTTTTTTTTTTTTGGCCACACTATGGGGCATGACGATCTTAGTTCCCCAACCAGGGATCGAACCCACACCCTCTAGGGGAAGGGTGGAGTCTCAACCACTGAACCACCAGGGAAGTCCCTGAACTTTTTATTCTTTGTCCTACTGTTGTCATTTCAACTACATACCTTATAAAACCCACCGTACCATGTTACATTATTTTGCTTTAAACAGTCATATATTTTAATAACATTTAGGAAAGAAAACAAATTTTATAGTTACCCACATATTTTCCATTTCTGATACTCTTCTTTCCTACCTGTTGGTCTTTCCTTCCTGTTTCACCCAATGGCAATTCCCTTCAACCTGAAGAACTCCCTCTAGTGTTTTCTATACTACAGTTCTACTGGTTATGATCTAAATCTTCATTTATCTGAAAATATCTTCATTTCATCTTCATTTTAAAAGGATTTTTTCTCTGGGGATAGAATTCTGAATTCACATTTTTTTCTTTAGTACTTTAAAGATGTTATTCCATTGTCTTTTGGCTTTTACTGTTTCTGATTAAGTCAGCATTATTCATATTTTTGTTTCCCAATATGTTATGTATTGTTTTTTTCTATCTGATTACAGGATTTTCTATTTATTAGATTTGGGGGATTTTAGTCATAGTTTTTGTTCTACCACATTCTATCAATCCTCTCATTCTAGGACTCTATTTACAAGTACAGTAGGTCACAATATTGTTCCATAAATATCTTTCTTTTTTCAATCTTTTTCCTTTTTGTACTTAAGATTGGATAATTATTACTGATCTATCATGGAGATTACTGACCATTTCTTCTGATGCCACCCATCTGTTGTTATGCTCATTCAGTGAAATTTTTGTTTGTTTTTTCAGTTATAAAACTCTCATTCCCAATTCTATTTTATCCTTTCCATTTTTCTGCTGAAGTTCCTGTCCACTTATTCATTATGACTATATTTTCCATTAAGTCAATAAACATATTTATACTACCTCCTAATTAATTCCAGTATCTGGGTAATCTCAAGTTCTATTTCCATTGGTTGCTTTTTTCCTGCTTATGGATCACATTTTCCTGCTTTTTTGAATGAGCAGTCATTTTTGATTGTATGTTGTACATTGTGGATGCTATGTTGTTGAGAGTTCAGATTTTGTTATCTTTCTTTAAAGATTATTGATTTTTTTATAGCAGCCAGTTAATTTACTGGCAGATCAGTCTGATCCCTTCAAGGCCTATTTTAAAACTTTCTTCCCTTAGATCTAGAGTAGCCTTTGCTTAGGGCTAGCATAACCGTACTCTAAAGGTGTGGCCTTTTTAGGGTGTGAGCTGACTGGGGGGTGTTCAGAAATGTCTGTCCACTCTAAACGTTTGGAATTTCCTTTTTCCCAGCACTTCTAGAATCTCTGTTCAGCTCATAACTCCCCAGCAGCTGTTCTCTGCTAGGCTTTGTGGAGTCTCTCCCTGTACATGCACAGATTAGTATTAATTAAAAATGTAAGAAGATCCCTAGGCACAGTTCTGGGACTCCTTCTTTGCAGAAAACTATTCTCTTGACTCTACCCCACTAATTCCAGCCACTTAGCATCCCCAAACTCTTAGTCTTAGGCCAAATTCTTAGCCTACTCCGCTCAGTGAGACTGAGTTTACTTGAGCTATATCTCTCCATACCATACTCCAGAAAGTAGCCCCAGGCAGAAAGCAGAGACAATCATGGGCTTACTTCATGTTTTTCTCTTCTATCAGTGATCATAGTCCTGCACTGCCTATTGTCCAAAGTTTGAAAACCATTGCCTCATATATTTTGCCTAGTTTTATGATTGTTTTTGGCAAGAAACCTAGTTTGATATCAGTTACTCCATCATGGTCAGGAGGCTTTAAAATTTTTTAAATTCCTGGAATCCATACCTCTCTTGTATTTCTAGTTCACTAGGATTGTTGGTTGGAGACTGAACCAACATCCTTTGCTAGTTCACAACCTTAAGTAAGTTAATTAATTAAGTTTTTAGTACATTTGACCTGTCTAGCACTTAGGAATACATTGCTTTTATTACAGTGCTCATGATGTACTTGATTGGATTCAAGAAAAAGAATCTGCAATTTCAGGAATCTCAGTGGAAAAATGAAACCGTGTCCTGCAGTGATTGTATTTTATTTTTTTAAATCTAAGATAGCTGCATTTTTCTTTTACTTTAATGAGACAATTAGGCTTTTGGTACCACCCTGTCTTTAGGTGTTACTTTTAAAATGTTAATACTTTCTCTTAGTCACATTTAACTGAAAGAAAGTCCTTCATAATTTATTCACCAAATACTTATCATACACATAGACCAGGCTTCTTTTTTTTTGGCCATGCTGTGTGGCGCAGCATGTGGGATCTTAGTTCCTAGACTAGGGATCGAACCCATGCCCCTTGCACTGGAAGCACAGAGTCTTAACCACTGGACTGCCAGGGAGATCCCAACCAGGCATTATTATGCATCAGATACATTAATTAATTAATAAGTAAAATCACACACAAAAGCCCAGTTACTACCCTCAATGAGCTCACAGCCAAGAACTGAAAAATGACCATTTTATATTTATTTATTTATTTATTTTTATTTTTGGCTGCATCAGGTTTTAATCGTGACATGTGGGATCTTCCATTGTGGCACGAGGGCTCTTCGTTGTGGTGTGTGGGCTTCTTTCTAGTTGTGGTGCACAGGCTCAGTAGTTGAGGTGTGTGGGCTCTCTAGTTGTGGCATGCAGGCTCCAGAGTGCAGGGGCTCTGTAGTTGCGGCACACGGGCTTAGTTGCCCTGCAGCATGTGGGATCTTAGTTCCCTGATCAGGGATCGAACCCACATACCCTGCATTGGAAGGCAGATTCTTAACCACTGGACCACCAGGGAAGTCCCTGAAAAATGCCCATTTTAACACAATATGTTAAGTACAAAATTAATCTGACAAGGCTGGCTTGATCAGGACTCTTATTCACCATTTCATCAGCAGCATCTCACCTAGTTCCTGGCAAATATCAAGCACTTAAACATATGAAAAATGAACACATGGAGACACTAGGGTATAAAAATCTCCTTTTAAGATTTGAGTATATAGTATAGCCAATTATTGGGTGAGAATGTTTACATACACAATTCAGATAGCAGTTTGTTCCACAGAGAACAGTAGATATTTCTTGACTATTGATTTTGATAACACTGGTAGATTCTGGGCATAAAAATTATAGAAGGAGATTATATTCATATAAGTACAATAATCAAGGTAAGTACAGGATGCAATGAGAATTCAAATGATGGGTAAATGGTTTCTAGACCTTATGTTTGAACTGAATCTTAAAGCACAAGTATGATTTTTTCAAGAAATATATATGTTCCCACCAAAAGTATGGAGTTATATAAAAAGATAATGTTTGGAGAACTCATATTACTGATTTCAAGACTTTCTATAATGTAACAGCAATTAAAACAGCATGGTATCAGTAAAAGAATAGATAAAATATCAGTGGTACCAAGGAGAGAGCCCAGCAATAGATCCACACAAATATAGTCAACTAATCTTTGACAAAGGAGCAAAGGAAATTCAATGGAGAAAGGATAATCTTTTCAACAAATGGTGCAAAACAACTGGATGCCCATATGCAAAAAGAACAAAAGCAAAATATCACAAAACCTTGATACTCAAAATGGATCATAGCCCTAAATATATAACACAAAACTATAAAACTTTTAGAAAAAATATAAGAGAAAATCTGTGTGACCTTGGATGGTTGATGAATTTTTAGGTACAACAACAAAAGCATGAGCCATGAAAGAACAGATCAATAAGTTAGACCTTATTAAAAATCAAAAACATTTTGTTGTGTGAAAGACACCAAGAGAATGAAAAGACAAGCCATAGACTGGAAGAAAATATTTGCAAATACATATCTAATAAAAGATTTGTATTCAGAATATATTTTTAAAATCTTAAAACTCAACAATAAGAAAATAACCCATTTGAAAAATGGGCAAAAGCTTTGAGCATATACCTCACCAAAGAAGATATACAGGTGGCAAATAAGCATATGAAAATATTCTCAACATCATTTGTCATTAGGGAACTGCAAATTAAAACAATGAGATATCACTACTATCTTAGTTTGGGCTGCTATAACAAATTAGGATAGGGACTTCCCTGGTGGTCCAGTGGCTAAGACTCCATGCTCCCAATGCAGGGGGCCCGGGTTCAATCCCTGGTCAGGGAAGTAGATCCCACACGCCACAACTAAGAGTTCGCATGCCACAACTAAACATCCCACATGCCACAATGAAGATCCCGCACGCGGCAACGAAGATATCGCGTGCCGCAACTAAGACCCGGCGCAGCCAAATAAATTAATTAATTAAATATTTTTTTAAAAAATAAGGGGCTTCCCTGGTGGCAC
Source organism: Eubalaena glacialis (assembly GCF_028564815.1). Taxonomy (NCBI): domain Eukaryota; kingdom Metazoa; phylum Chordata; class Mammalia; order Artiodactyla; family Balaenidae; genus Eubalaena; species Eubalaena glacialis. Next base: position 54,196,645 of record NC_083733.1, on the reverse strand, counting down.
AGTGGTTAAGAATCCGCCTGCCAATGCAGAGGACACGGGTTCGAGCCCTGGTCCAGGAAGATGCCACATGATGCGGAGCAACTAAGCCCATGCGCCACAACTACTGAGCCTGCACTCTAGAGCCTGCGAGCCACAACTACTGAGCCCGAGTGCCACAACTACTGAAGCCCACGTGCCTAGAGCCCGTGCTCTGCAACAAGAGAAGCCAGTGCAATGAGAAACCCACGCACCACAACGAAGAGTAGCCCCTGCTCGCCGCAACTAGAGAAAGCCCACGCACAGCAATGAAGACCCAATGCAGCCAAAAATAAATAAATTAATTAATTTTTTTAAAAAAATCTTAAAATAAATAAATAAATAAAACAGCTGCTCCATATAAAATAATAAACAAAAACAAAAACCAAATTAGGATAGACTGTGTGGCTAAAACAACAAACACTTATTTCTCACAGTTCTGGAGGCTAGCCAGCAGATCAAGATCAAGGCATAGGCAGATTTAGTGTCTAGTGAGGGCTTGCTTCCTGGTTTGCAGATGGTTATCTTCTTGTTTCATCTTCACATGGCAGAGAGAAGAAAGAGCTTAAGCAAGCTCTCCTGTCTTCTTATAAGGGTACTAGTCTGAAAAGGCTACATACATACATACATACATTTTATATGACATTCTGAAAAAGGCAAACTATAAAGACATTAAACAGTTCACTGATTGCCAGAGGTTTAGGGATTTGGAAGAGTTGAACATGTGAAGCACAGGGAATTTTTTAGAGTGGTGAAACTATTCTGTATGTTACTGTGGTAGTGGATATATAACACTATGCATTTGTCCAAATCCATAGAACATCACAGCACAAATAGTGAACCTTAATGTTTACACATTAAAAAATGTTAGGAAGTTTACCCTGAGGGATCCCAGGATGAAATTCAGACAATGATAAAAGAATCCAATTGTATTAAAAATGTATGATAAACCTCACTGAAGAATATGGGGGGAAAAAGAAGCTGACTTAAGTAACTTTGGGAATGAGTAGAAACTGTAAGTCTAAAGACAAGTGTACATAAATGGTGTATGGGTAAACAATTCTGAAACCACTACATGTAAACAAATAAATAAATGGATGAAAGACAATGAAAGCCAGGTTCCTCAGTCTTGGAGTGGGAAGTTCCAGACCACCCAAGGCGGGGAGGTAAGAGGGTTCTAGTTACCAATTACAATGTGTGCAGCGGGTTTCCCACACACCACCAAGAAATTTTTGGACACCAGCTGGATGTCCTACAATTCAACCCAATTCTGACACCATTTTCCCAGAGGTAGCATCAGATTCCACAGGCTGAGGGTTCAGTCCTATAAGACTGCCCACTCCTCACCACTTCAGATGCCAATTGCAAGCACAGATTGTTACCTGTGCTTCTGACCAATTGGAAGCTAGGTTGTTACCTGTTTCTGTCCAATTGGTTATGTTCTCACAATCCCTTCTTCAGGTTTGACTAATTTGCTAGAATGGCTCATAGTCCTAAGGAAACCTGTTTACTTACTAGATTACCGATTTATTATGAAGGATATGAATGAACAGCCAAATGAAGAGATATGGAGGGGAACATCCCAAAGGAGCGTCTATTCTCATGGAGTTTGGGGCCTGGCACAGTGGCACATGGAAGCATTCTGGTTCCCTAACCTAGAAGCTCTCTGAACTCCCTCCTTTTGGGTTTTTATGAAGGCTTCATTATATAGGCATGATTGAACTCAATCTCCAGCTCCTCCCCCCTCCCCAGCGGTGGGACGGTAGTGAAGGAGAGGAAAAGGGGGACTGAAAGTTTCAACCTCTAATCACACTGTTGGCTCCACTGGCTACCAGATCTCATCCTTAGGTGCTTTCCAAAAGTCACTTCCTTAACACAACAAAAGACACCTTTATCACTCTCATCACGTAGGAAATTTCAAGGGTTTTAGAAGCTCTGTGCCAGGAATGGGGTATAAGACCAAATATATATTTCTTATTATAACACAATATCACAAAAGGCAGAATGAACTATTTGTTACTGGATTAGAGTCAGAGAAATCAATATGAATTCATATTTAGCTTAATACATACACATATATAAATAATATAGATTTGTATATATACCTGGGTTAGTATACACAAATATGTTCTCTAGCTCTGTCTGCTGAGAGGGCCTAGAAGCAATCCCAGGAAAAATGAGCAATCCCTATGCCCAGCATTTGGTTTCTAATACCATTCAACAATGAAAGAAGTGTGAAATGTGAAATAAAATGGAGTCACTAATGTCAAGGGGTTTTAAAATGGAGCCAGAAGGCCATTAGAAGGTGGACCTTATGCACGTCCTCACCAGGTGGAGCCAGGTGAGGCCAAACCACAGATATTCCAAGGACTCTGCAAGAACACCTGCAACTTGTCACAGTAATGGACTTTTACCTCCCTGCTGTGGTAGCCTTAGCACTCAATCATGTTTAGCCAAAACTAGCTTCTGCCTCCAATTCCAGTTAAAGGTCTGTAATGCAAACTTCCTTTCTTCGCCTTTGAAAGTCCCTGACTTTTACTCCATAGTGGGACACTGGGTTGTTAACAGAATCTATGTGCCTCAAATTGCAATTCTTTGATCCCAAATAAATGTTTTTTTGCTTGATTATTGCCTCCTAGGTTTATTTAGGTTGACAGGAACCAGAATTCCTTGGAGAAATGGCTGATTCTAAGGCTGGGCAGGAAATATACAAGAGGAGCCTGCAATGTCTTGTAGTACCAGAAAATAAAGGAAGTGCTTCAAAAAACAAAATGATGGAGTATGTCAAAGGGACACAGGAGCCAACTGAAAGAGCTCACAATAGCCAAAGCTGGAACAATTTGAGAAAAACAAACAAAAACAAAAAGAAAAATATATAGTATTGAATTATAACCCAAAGTATAAAATAAATATCAATGAGTCCATCCTGACATAAATAAATGGTTGAATAAATAAATGGGGGACATTGACCAAATCTCCCATATAGAAGAATTCTAAATAATTTGTGTGGATTATCCCTCCTCAAGTAGTTGAAGCATTACTCCCCACCCTTTAAGTGTGGGCTGTGCATAGTGACTTCCTTCCAAAGAGCATAGTCTGGGAAGAGGGATAAAGTAACTGTACAGTGGAGAAATCTGGCAAACACTATCTTGGCTAGGAATTCAAGGCTAATATCATCAGTGATAAATTATGTTGATAGCATATACCTCTAATATGATGTTGTAAGAATGGCAGTTAGTGTGGTCTTCCTCCCCCAAATTCAAACCCCCAGTCTAACTAGGAAAAAAACATTAGACAATCACAACTTCAGGGACATTTTATAAAACAACTGACCAGTACTCCTCAAAACTGTCAAGGACATCAAAAGCAAGGAAACTCTGAGAAACTGTCACAGTCTTGAGGAGCATAAGGACACAGAGGACTAAATGTAATGTGGTATCCTGGATAGGATTCTGGAACAGAAAGACATTAGGTAAAAACTAAGGAAATTTGACTGGAGTATGGGCTTCAGTTAATAAGAATATACAAATGTACTATAGTAGTATAAGACGTTAAAAAAGGGGGAAACTGGGTGTTCATTATTCGGGAACTCTGAACTACTTTTGCAACTTTTCTGTAAATCTAAAACCATTCTAAAAGAAAAAGCTTATTTAAAATAAAGTAGGGACTTCCCTGGTGGTCCAGTGGTTAAGAATCCGTGTTGCAATGCAGGGGATGCTGGTTCGATCCCTGCTTGGGGAACTAAGATCCCACATGCTGCAGGGCAACTAAGCTCGCACGCCGCAACTACTGAGCACGTGAGCCACAACTAGAGAGCCCACGCACCGCAGGTACTGAGCCCACACGCTCTGGAGCCTGCGCACAGCAACGAAAGATTCCCGAGTGCCGCAACTAAGACCTGATGCAGCCCATAAATAAATAAATAAACAAATAAATAAATAAATAATTTTAAAAATAAAATAAAGTATGAGACTATAGAACAAGACAATGGGTGCAGGAAACTTGCATTAGATGTTTTAAATTAAGGAGTAACAGTGAAAAGTGAGATTTATATTACTATACTAGAGTGTTTTAAGGATCCCAATGGCAAAAAAGTGGCTGAACCTCAAGAATTTGGAACAGAACTTTAAAAACTCAATTAGGCCTCTGCCTTGCCCCCCCCCCACCGCCCTCCACCTCACTCCTTACCTTCTGAAATACCAGAAAGGAAAGAGTATGCATAAAACCAGATTAGGCTTTTCTAAAACCAATCTGCTTTCTTGAGATTAAACACATGAAGTAAATAACTCAACAGCTTGGCTGAATAGTAGAATTGGAGATATGTGGAAGAGTAACTATAAGAATAGAAAAATCATGCTTAGAGTTTCTCCCAAAATTCTGTACAAAAGGATAAAAGTGGAAAACATGAGAGAAAATGACATGTGAAAGGCAGTGCCAGAAATTCTAATGTCTGTCTAATAGGAATTCTACAAGGAGAAACCAATAATAAGGAAGAAAAGGGAATTTTAAGAAAAAAAGAAAAAAGACGGAGAAAATTTTTTGGAGGTGAAAAAAGACAAATTTTCAAGTAAAAATTATAAAAGCTAAAATTTAAAGTGCTCTTTCTTTTACCAGGCCTAGTTTTAAGAATGTTACATGCATTAATTATTTTTCATAACAATCCCATCATGTGGGTACTATTTCGATCCTCATGTGACAGACACAGAAACAGAGAGGTGAAGCAACCTGTTCAACATCACAGAGCAATTAATGGAGGAGGCAGAATGCAAACCTGCTTTCTTTGTTAATGAAACTTTTTATTTTGACATAATATCAAATGTACAGAAAAGTTGCAAGAATAGCACAAAGAATTCCTGTATACCCTTCACACAGATTCTGTAAATGCTAACATTTACTGCATTTATTTTACGATCCTATTTTTTTCTGAACACTTGGAATTTCATTCAGAAAAGTCAGTTGCCCACGTAAGGCTCCTTTACCCCTAAATGTTTCAGTGTATACATCCTAAAAGCAAAGACATTCTCTCCCATAATCTCCATAATTACAATGATCAAAATTATGAAATTTACATGGATATAATACTTTTATTTTAATATTCACCTTATTCAAATTCACAATTGTTCCAATAAAGCCTTTACAGAAAAAAAAATTTCTGTTCCAGGATCATATATTACTCTTGTCATGTCTCTTTAGTCTCCTTTAACCTGAAACAATTCCTCAAGCTTTGTCCTTCTTGACCTTGACATTTCTGAAGAGCAAAGGCCAGTTATTTTGTAGAGCATTGCTCAATTTGCATTTTTCTGTGATTTCCTTATGATTAAATTCTGGTTATGCCTTTTGGCAGGAATATCACAGGAGTCGCTCTGTTCTGGAGGTACAGGATGTCATTTTGTGCCACACTGGTTATGTTAACTTTGATAACTGGTCAAGATGCTGTCTGCCAGGTTTCTTCACTGTAATGTTACTACTTTTCCCTTTGTAATTAATATTTGTGGAGAGAGACTTTACGATGGTATCAAATTCTGTTTCTCATCAAATTTTCACCCATTAGTTTTGGCATACATTGATGATTCTTACCAGAATCAATGATTACTGTGATGGTTGATTGATGGTGATTTTCTAATTTCACCATTCCTTCTACATTAGTAAGTTGGCATTCTACTATAAAGCATGTTTCATGGATGCTTCTTTTAGTCACTGTGTTAGTCAATGGTTTTACTCAATCTGCTACTATGACCTGTTTTGATGCTCAGATTGTCCAGATTTGGCCAGTGAGAACTCCTTGAGATACTGTGACTTTTTAACATATTTCAACCATTTTTTGAGCACTTCCCTACTTTCTACCCCCTCAGAATGTTCCAATCCCATCGTGTGTTTTCTCTGCTCAGTGTCTTATGCTATTTCTCCAAGGAGTCCTTGTTCCTGGGATCTGGGTGCTGGATATTCTCATTGCTACGGCGGTGTAATTGCTTCTATGTCCTCTCTGCTAGGGGGGCATACATACACACACCTTTATATGAATCTCTAAATTTATTTTTTTTTTAAAGCACGACTTTGTAGTGATACCTCCAATTGCAATCCAACACCACAGGGTTCATCCTAGCCTCCTGCTCTCCCTATCGCAACGCCCTTCTCCAGCAACAACAAACTTGGCTCCCATTATATTTACTTACTCCCAAGTACAGCTACTTTTTTGCTTGATTCTAGAATACATGAAATAGTTCCAGAATTACTAATCTATATCACTGTGTAAATCAATCCTACTAATGAGAGTTAATTACTTGTTTACGGGTTTTTTTTTTTTTCTTCTTCTGCTTATAGCCTGAGGGAATATGGTCAAATTGTCTTCAAAAGTTGCTTGCCTAAGTCTTTTTTCCCCCTTTAGTGTGAAGGAAACTTTTTTTTTTTTGCTTATATTCCAATTTAGGTTCTCTCCTGTTATTCACTTTTTAAAAAAATTGAACTATAGTTGATTTACAATATTGTGTTAGTTTCAAGTGTACAGCAAAGGGATTCAGTTATACATATATATTCTTTTTCAGATTATTTTTCGTTAGAGGTTATTATAAGATATTGAGCATAGGGACTTCCCTGGTGGTGCAGTGCTTAAGAATCCGCCTGCCAATGCAGGGGGCACGGGTTCGATCCCTGGTCTGGGAAGATCCCACATGCCGTGGAGCAACTAAGCCCGCGAGCCACAACTACTGAGCCTGCGTACCACAACTACTGAAGCCCACGTGCCTAGAGCCTGTACTCCGCAACAAGAGAAGCCACCGCAATGAGAAGCTCGCACACCGAAATGAAGAGTAGCCCCCGCTCGCCGCAACTAGAGAAAGCCTGCGTGCAGCAATGAAGACCCAATGCAGTCAAAAATAAATAAATAAAATAAATTTATTTTAAAGAAAGATATTGAGTATAGTTCCCTGTGCTATACAGTAAATCCTTGTTGTTTATGTGTTTTATATATAGTTGTATGTTAATCCATACTCTTAATTTATCCCTCCCCACTTTCCCCTTTGGTTGTTATTGACTTTTTAAAATTATTTATTTATTTATTTATTTATTGGCTGTGTCAGGTCTTAGTTGCAGCACGCTGGATCTTTTGCTTCAGCGCATGGGCTGTTTGTTGCGGTGCACGGGCTTCTCTCTAGTTGTAGCATGCGGGCTCAGCTGCCCCGCAGCATGTAAGATCTTACTTCCCCAACCAGGGATCGAACCAGCGTCCTCTGCATTGCGAGACGGATTCTTAACCACTGGACCAGGGAAGTCCCTGTTATTGACTTTTAAAATTTGTGAACCATTAATATGGTCCCCAAAGTAAAAAAATACAAAAAATAAAAAGAATGTGTCATGTCCCTGTCCCTTTATGTACTAAAATCCCCTATGTATTTGGGTTTATTTATGGAATTCTGTTCTATTCCACAGGTCTGTTCATGCATGAGTACCACATCGTTTCGATTATAGGGACTTTTTAGTATTTTCAATTATCTGATTCGACTAGTACCACTTTGCAGCTTTTCTTTTTCAGTGTTAGCCTGGCTATACTTACATAAAACCTGTATTGCTACCACTATAGATACTGTATACACTTCAGATGAAAAGATTAACTGAATTATCCCCCTCCAGTAATTCTCCTTCCCAGTATCTTTCTCTTCATGACCCTTATCAATATGTGAAGTTTTCTTAGTTAGGTACTCACTGGTTTTCAGCTTTCCAGATTTTCCTGGAGATTGGGGATCTTGTCTTTAATATCCACTAACATATTGAAATAGCCAGAGCACATCATGGCACCCTCCAGGTATGCATTATGCACAAGCACTTGCAAGCATTTTTTTTATTAGCTATTCTGGTGGGTGCACAGCCATATCACATTGTAGTTTTAATTTTTCCGTTTTCTTGATAATTAACGAACATGAGCACGGTCTGATATCTTTATTGGCCATTTGGATATCCATTTTTTGGAAGTGCTTATTTTTTTTTTGGCCGTGCTGCACGGCCTGCAATGGAAGCACGGAGTCTTAACCACTGGACTGCTAGGGAAGTACCCCCATTTCTTATTTGGTTGTCTGTCACTTATTGATTTGTAGTGGTTCTTTATATATTCTTGGTCAAATTTATGTATTGTGGATATAGTCTCCCAGTCTGTGGCTTCCCTTTTCACTTTAATGGTGTCTTTTGATGAAAATAGATTTTTTAATTTAATATAGTAAAATTTACTTTTTTTTCTCCATATGGTTAGTGCTTTTTGTGTTCTGTTTAAGAAATCTTTGCTACCCCAAGGCTAGAAAGATATTCTATGTTTTCTTCTAAAGCCTTTGTCGTATCGTCTACAATTACATCATTAACACATCTGGAATTGGTTTGTGTGAAGTGTAAGATAAGAGCCAAGGTTAATTTTTTATCGATATGGATATGCAATTGATCCAGTGCTACTTATTGAAAAGAACATCACTTCCTCTGCAATCACACTGCGAGGAACCTTTGTCATAAATCAGATGACCACATGTATGTAGGTCTGTTTCAGGGCTCTTTATTTTGTTCTATTGGTCTACTTGTTCATTTTGCATCAGTATCATGTTGTCTTAATGACCAAAGTACACCTTATCACATTAACAAATTCAAGAAGGAAAATATATCAGTGTGCCAAAAAGGCATCTGACAATATTCAGCAGGCATTTTTAATTGAAAAAAAAAAAGCTAAATAGGGACTGAAGGAAACAAGTGAACCACACAAGGTCTGTTTACCTCAAACATAGAGCAAACATCACACTAAGTGATTTCCATTAAGTTGGGAAAAACAACTAGATGCCCACTATCACCACTAATACTAAATCTTGTTCTGGAAATTATTTCTGTTAGAGTAAGAATAATAAAATAATCACTATAAATATTCAGGAAAAATCATATCTATTTGTAGTTGACATAACTGATTGCCTAAAAAATTAAGAGTCTAGTAAAAAATGAATTTGAAAGGTTATTGGGTAATAATGAAAGCGATGATTGTATCCATATTTAAAATTTTAATATGACAATATCACAATAAAAACAGAAATAAGCCACAGTCTGGGAGAAGGTGAGTCCATCATAATACTAGGTAAAGGATTACTATCTAGAATGTTATTTTTAAGAATCCCACTATTTTTATATGAAGATTTTTTAAAAAAGGAACATGGGCAATACATATGAATTGGCAAGCTATAGTATTTAGCAATAAACGTATGTGAAAAGATGCTCAACTCATTATTTACCAGGAAAATATTAAAGCACATACCAGAAGTGGGGATATAAGGAAATAATATTTCACTGGTTGAAGGGGTTGTTAATTGGTACCATAAGGATGTTCTCCTCTTCTACGGCAATATCTAGTGAGGTTGAACATGAACAGAACCTCTGACTTACCAATCTCACCTTTTGATAAATACCTCAGAGAAACCCTTGTTATGTATAGCAAGAAACTCAGATATTCAACAAGATATTTTTCAGTGAGAAATTATATATAACCTAAATATTGACCAATAAAAGGCCTCAATAATATGGTGTATTTATATAAAGAAAAGGACTAGGGGTTTTTTATTCTACTGAAAAGCACCATGTTAAATCCAAAAAAGAGCAAGCAGCTGGTTGGACAGCATGCTGAGTTGCTTGCCTTGCTAGATAACCATACACCTGCCACAATGCTGACATTTCCATCCTTGAAGCCTCTCCTTTTGGTTAGGGCAACATCTGCCAAAGTGGAATTACACCTACAATAGGTATTGGGAATGGGAGCTCTATACATTGAGTTAGATAAAATGAAACATTTTTGATAGTCTTTTGTTAGGCACTTAATGTGATTTTTTTCTCCCAAGAAATATAGAATATAGAGCTTACATGCTTGTTTGACCACAAAATCATTTTCTTCAAGAACCAATAAGTACTGGTGTTTTGTGGAACATACTTTAAGAAATTTTGAGTTAATGTACTGTCCCCAAAAGACTTCAGTTAACAAGAAAATGTTACCAGGGAGAAGAATCACATAATAGCACTTAAAATGCTTATTGTGTATGTTACATTTTTGTGTAAACACTGTGTTATGTCCACAAAGTAAAAGCAATTTGAAATCATGAGTGGAAGAGATTTATTATTCTAGATGGTGACTGATTATTCAATGACATCTGCCCAATCTGCCCACTCTGAGCAAAATGGACTTAGAGGTACAAGTCAGTGTATGACACTGACATTCATTTGGTTGAAAATAAAGTGCTGTGGCAATACTTGTTTTTCTTTTGTAGAAGATAATAACTTTTAAGTATTGAATGCCTATTTTTCAAATAATTTTTCATTCCTTTTATAAAATTGATGAAGCTAAAATAAACGAGAAAAAGAAGAGAAACAATCGAAAGAAATTATTGGGGCAGGATCACGTCATTTTTCCCAACACTGTTACACTGCTCAAGTTAGAAAACCTAAATGCCTAACTAAATCACAAAAGGTCAGGCCCTGGGTATTCCTGGTAAATCATTTTATGTTTTATAACTGTTTTTTTAGACCACTGAGTTCAATTTACTGAACTTTATTTGGAATGTCTGCATGTATCTTAAATGATACTGGTCTAGATTTTGCTTTTAGGGATTACCCTCATCTAAAATTTTATTATTGGGATATCTGCCTTATAGAATGATCCTGCAAAATTTTGTTAGAGGTTATCTATTCTTTAAAACTTTATTGCCTGAAAAACTATCGATTCTAGTTTTTAAAAAAACAAGAACTCCATTTAAATTTCCTTTGTTTACAGATCTCATACATTATAAAACTATAAATTATAAAATCTATAAATTATAAATTGTTTAAAATATAAAATAAAATATAAAATCTATAGATTGTTCAGGCTTTCTATAGTCTCTTGAGTCAACTTTGATCATTTAGGTTTCTCTAGATAGTTCACTCTCTATATTTTTATACATACTGAAATATATGTATATAGTAACATATAAATTTTAAAACTTTTAAATCTCTTTGATATATGTACCTATTTCACCATTCCCATACATAAAGCTGTAATTGAATCATCTTTTGTCCCTCAATAATAACTGCTGATTCTATATTAATGGTCTTTTCAAAGAGAATATTCTTGGATAAAATCTACTACTTTATTAACTATTCTTTTACTTTTCAAAAGAATTTTTACTTATTTATTTATTTATTTTTGGCTGCATTGGGTCTTCGTTGCTGCGTGTGGGCTTTCTCTAGTTGCAGTGAGCGGGGGCCACTCTTCGTTGCAGTGCACGGGCTTCTCATTGCAGTGGCTTCTCTTGTTGCGGAGCACAGGCTCTAGGTACGCAGGCTTCAGTAGTTGCGGCACACGGGCTCAGTAGTTGTGGCTCGCGGGCTCTAGAGTGCAGGCTCAGTAGTTGTGGCTAAGTAGTTGGGCTTAGTTGCTCCGCAGCATGTGGGATCTTCCCAGACCAGGGCTCGAAGCCATGTCCCCTGCACTGGCAGGTGGATTCTTAACCACTGCACCACCAGGGAAGTCCCTCTTCTACTTTTTTTAAGTTGTACTTTTACTTTTATTGTATGAATTACTTCCTATTTACCTTAATTAAAAAAAAAAAATGGGGCTTCCCTGGTGGCGCAGAGGTTAAGAATCCACCTGCCAATGCAGGGAACAGGGGTTTGAGCCCTGGTCCGGGAAGATCCCACATGCCAGGGAGCAACGAAGCCTGTGCGCCACAACTACTGAGCCTGCGCTCTAGAGCCAGCGAGCCACAACTACTGAAACCCACGTGCCTAGAGCCCATGCTCCACAACAAGAGAAGCCACCGCAATGAGAGACCCGCGCACCACAACGAAGAGTGGGCCCCGCTCGCCGCAACTAGAAAAAGCCCGCGCACAGCAACAAGACCCAACCCAGCCAAAAATAAATTAAATAAATAAATAAATAAATGTTTTCTGGGAATTTCCTGGCAGTCCAGTGGTTAGGACTCCCTGCTTTCACTGCTGAGAGCCCATGTAAAAAACGTTTTCTGGCTTATGTTAATGCTTTTTTTCCCCAACACTTTTGTCAACTGCCTGCTATGTGACAGGCACGGTATGTGTGGTAACAGAGTCGTGAACTAACTGCTCAATCCAGGTTTTCTAAATGCATTAAGGTTGTTAATTTCCTACAAAGTAGAGCTTTGGTGGCCTCCCACAAATTTTTTTAAAAATTTTATTTATTTAATTAATTTATTTTTGGCTGCGTTGGGTCTTTGTTGCTGTGCGCGGGCTTTCTCTAGTTGCGGTGAGCGGGGGCTTCTCATTGCGGTGGCTTCTCTTGTTGCAGAGCACGGGCTCTAGGCGCCCGGGCTTCAGGAGTTGTGGCTCACGGGCTCTGGAGCGCAGGCTCAGTAGTTGTGGCGCATGGGATTAGTTGCTCCGTGGCATGTGGGATCTTCCTGGACCATGGCTCAAACCCGAGTCCCCTGCATTGGCAGGTGGATTCTTAACCACTGCGCCACCAGGGAAGCCCTTCCCACAAATTTTTATCTGTAGGGATCAAATTATCATTTATCACTAAGTAGTCTAAAATTTCAGATTTTCTACTTAAACAAAAACTTTATTATGGAAGTTTTCAAATATATGCAAAGGTAGCAAGAATAGCACAGTGAACCCTATGTACCCATTACCCGGCTTCAACGATTTACAGCATTTTTCCGATCTTGTTTCATCTATCCTTCCCATTTTTTCTTTAGTATTATAAAGCAAATCATACATATAATTTCATCCTTGAATACTTCAGTATGGCTCTCTAATGCATAAGGATTTATACACACATACACACACCCACTCCCATGCCATCATCATGCCTAACAAATGAATAATAATTATTTAATATAATTTAATACCCACTCTAGGTTTACTTTTTCACAATAATGTAAAAAGTTGTCTTCTTTTAATCTGTCCAAATCAGGATTGTATTGCCTGTATTTTCTTATTTTCTGTATTCTTGATGCTCTGGCATTTGGGGACTTGATCTTGGAGAGACTACCACTTCTAGGGCTCGCAATTCCTTGACAAACAACCCTCCTGCAAGCATGCCGTTGATATACAAACCAACCAATCCAAAGTCCACACCCCTTTATCAAACATCTCCTTTATCAAACTCTCACACACCAAGCCAATATTCCTCCTGCCCTAAATCACCCCAGGGCCAGGTACTGGACAACTGAGGACCACCACTGAAGCTCAGAGCCCACAAAATTATTCAATCTACCCAGTCTTAAACTTGCTCAGTGTACCTACCTGGCATCACGTCACCCATTCCTTCCTGGGAAAACTCCAGTAAAGGTTCTGAGTCATGATCTGCCCTCTTCCGCCTTCTGCCTCCTAACAGGACTAGGTGCTCCTTCCATGTTCTCCTATGTGTACTCAGTTCCTCCTGTTTGCAGAAATCTCCGCGTATAAGCTTCTTCCTTCATGATAATCATTTCCATGTCTTCGTGACTTACCATACCTGATTAAAGCAAATCCTGGGTACATTTTAACACAAGCATCTCAATACATTCCATACACTGTATTTAATTAATATGTCTCAAGTCTCTTTTAATTTGTAAAATTCTGTTTTTATTCTCTTAACATATATTGGTTAAGAAACTAGGGCTTTTATTTTGTGGAATTTCCCACATTCTGGATTTGGCTGTTCGCTTCTTTGTGTCATGAATTTGTTCATTTATTTCCCAAGTTTCCTGTAAACTGGTAGGTTTAGAGACTAAATTACACTTCTGAATCAATATTTTGGACAAGAATACTCCACAGGTAGTATACATCCATTGCATTACATCAAGAAGCACATAGCCTTGCTGATTTAATTTAGAGATGTTACTATAGGTTAGCGGGTTGTCATTCTGCTCTGTCCTTTAAAATCTTAGAATAATCTCTCACCTAATGGTTTTCACATCCACTGATACCATAAAGACCCATTATTTCATAAATAAAAAGTGTGACTTTTTGGATTCTATCATTCCTTTGACCTTTATTAGCTAGAATTCTCTAATAATAAAGAACTTTCCTTCACCAACTTTTGGTTGTCTTGAAATATAGTTCATAAAGGAAAGGCAGGATAAATGCTCCATTTTCCCCCTTTATTTATTAATAAATGCCCTAATGTGCTCTGTAGCTGACCAATGCATTTTGTTAGAAAAAAAAGAAGCTATCACAGGCTACAGTAATCATGACAAAAGGACATAGGATCCAAATTGAGGGGATTCCCACTGGCCAAATATAGGACAATTTGAGCATTTTTTTAAAAGGCTACAATGGATTTTTAAAAATTGATGCTGGACTTATAGGTGATTTTTAATTTCCAAATTGTTTCTTTTTATCTTATTCTTTGTTAATTTTATTTATTTAATTGAAGTATAGTTGCTTTACAATATTGTTAGTTTTAGGTGTACAGCACAGTGATTTGGTTACATATACACACATATATGTATATATATACATACAGTGTGTATATATATATTCATACAGTAAATATATATATATATATACATATATTCTTTTAAAAAATTATTTTCCATTATAGGTTATTACAAGATATTGAATATAGTTCCCAATGCTATACAGTAAATCCTTATTGTTTATCTATGTTATATATGGTAGTATGTTATCTGTTAATACCATACTCCTAATTTAATTTATCCCCCCACTTCCCCTTTGATAACCATGTTTGTTTTCTATGTCTGTGAGTCTGTTTCTGTTTTGTAAATAAGTTCATTTATACTATTTTTAGTTTCCACATACAAGTGATACAATATTTGTCTTACTCTGTCTGACTTACTTCACTTAGTATGACAATCTCTAGGTCCATCCATCCTCTGTTAATTTTAAATCAAATTTATACTGAGGCCAGAGAGTATAGATTGTAGAATATCTTCTTTTTTATGAAAAAATTGAAAAAGGATTTCTCTCTTTCACTATTTTAACAAGAATAAGTTATCTGACATTCAATAATGGATGAGTGTTGGTGGAAGCCATTTCTATATTCACTGTGCCCATAGTCTTTCATATGGATTTTCAAGAGAGTAATATTAATGATGATAATAATAAAACAATATTTAGTAGCTTAAAACAACAACCATTTAATTATATCTCATGATTTTGTGGGTCAGGAATTTGGGCAGGGGCTCAGTTGGTGGATTTTTCTGTTCTACATGGCATCAACTGAGGTTATTCACTGGCATTCAGCTGATGGCTGGTTTGGAGGATCCAAAACTATTTCACTCAAATGTCTGATGTTTTCATGGGCAATCTGGAAGACTGGGCACAGCAGAGTGCCTCTCCTTCTCTATGTAGTCTCAGGGCCTTTCCATGTGGTCTCTTCAGCAGAGTAGCCAGACTTTTTAACATAACAGTTCAGGTCTGAACTTGAGAGAGTATTCCAAGAGATGAGGCAAAATCTACCAGTAAAGTCTGGATCCAGTACTAGTACTAGTCCAGCTAGTACTGGGTCCAGTACTAGCACAGCAGTACTTCTGCTATTCTACTGGTCAAAGTAGTCACAGTCTGCCCAGATTCAAAGGGAAAGGATGTGGATTCCACGTCTTAATGGGTGGAGTACCAAAGAATCGGCAGTAATCTTTATTCTGCCACAGTATTATAATTTTATAAATGAAGAAATTATAGCATCTAGCAGTTAAACATCTTGTTCAATATAACACAGGTAGGAAAGTGATGGGCTAGAAATGATAAGTGTCTTTCCCACATTTGTTATATTAATAGGATTAGTTTCTAGAATGAATGTGAAGATTCTCAGGTCTGAGTGATGGTGGAATATATTAAATTAACACATTCTTTTACTGATTTAAACCCCGTTATGCCAAGTCAGGTGCATGGAGGAAGCAAAAGGAACTAATTACTACATTCATAGACTAAAAAGGCTTTCTTATATTTTTACATTATGAATTTTCAGATGATGGGTAAGGTGTGAATGTTGTCTAAAGGCCTTCTTACATTCCTTACATTCATAGGGCTTCTCACCAGAATGAATTCTCAGATGCTGAATAAGAGATGAATTAAGCCTAAAGGCCTTCCTACATTCCTTACATTCAAAGGGTTTTTCACCAGTATGAATGCTCTGATGTAGAGTAAGTTTTTGGCGCAATCTAAAGGCCTTCCCGCATTCCTTACACTTATACGGCTTCTCACCAATGTGAATACTCTGATGTTGTGTAAGTTGTGAGAGTAGTCTAAAGGCCTTCCCGCATTCCTTACAGTCATAGGGTTTAACACCAATATGAATACTCTGGTGTGAAATAAGTTGTGAGTAACGACTAAAGGCCTTCCAGCATTCCTTACATTCATAAGGTTTCTCACCAGTATGAATTCTGTGATGTAGAATAAGATGATAACCACGACTAAAAGTCTTTCCACATTCCTTACATTCATAGGGTTTCTCACCAGTATGAATTCTCTGGTGGAGTGTCAGTTGCTGTCGTACTCTAAAGGCCTTCCCACATTCTTTACATTCATAGGGTTTCTCACCAGTATGAAGTTTGTGATGTACTCTAAGGCCAGAGCCACACAAAAAGGCCTTCCCACATTCTTTACATTCATAGAGTTTGTCAGCAATATTAAGCTTCTGATGTCGAGTAAGGTGTGCATACTGTCTAAAGGCTTTCCCACATTCTGTACATACATAGGGTTTCTCACCAGTATGAATCCTCTGATGGAGAGTAAGTTGTCCACGAACTCTGAAGGCTTTCCCACATTCTTTACATTCATAGGGTTTCTCACCAATATGAATTTTTTGATGTACTCTAAGGTCTGGGCCACATATGAAAGATTCTCCACATTCCTTACATTCATAGAGTTTTTCACCAGAATGAAGTCTCTGATGTCGAGTAAGATGTGCAGTCTGTCTAAAGGCCATCCCACACTCCTTACATTCATAAGGTTTCTCACCAGTATGAATTCTGTGATGAAAAGTAAGTTGTTGGCGTACTCTAAAGGCCTTCCCACATTCCTTACATTCATAGGGTTTCTCGACAAAATGAATTCTCTGATGTGAAGAAAAAGATGAGTGTTTTTGGTAAGAGGACACTTTTTGAGATGTAATTTTCACTTGATTGAAATATTCCTCTTGTCCTTCAAATTTTCTTTTGGACTCCCAATCATTTTTTAAAATGAGTCTCTTAAGGCCATGGTTTTTAATTCTCTCCATTATTTTCCACTGGGATAAGTTTATTTCATGAATGTCATTTTCTGAAGATAACTTCTTGGTCTCATAGTTGGTCTCCAAATCTGAAAGAAAACAAGAGAGCAAACATGCAGTTTTCTTTTTCTAAAAGAAGTAAAATTTCTACAGTAGAAATAAAAGACAACCAAAGTACTACCCAATGAAATTCTAAATATAGTTACATAGCTAAAAAAAAAAAAGCAAAAGGCAACACCAGGAAAAAGAGAGTTCATGCAGGAAAATGAGATTAGTGCCTAAGTAAATATTTTAAGTCAGTGGTTCTCAAACTGAAATGTGAATCAGAATCACAAGGGAGCTTGTTACAAATACTATGATTTAGACACCACCTAAACCACTTGGATCAGATTCTACAGTCCTGGGCAGTCCTATATTTAATATTCTCCATTCAATGATTTTGATGGACATGAAAGGTTGAGAATTCATACTTAAATTCTTTCAACAATTTCTCTTTATTCTTAGAATAAAATCAAACTTGCTAAAAGGTCTCTGCTTACCTGTAACGCATCATCTCAAACCACTGTTCTCTTTACTGCTACCTGGAGAGGCCTCTTTTCAGATCTTAGAACATGTTCCCACTTACTTCCATTGGACTTTTCAGTCTGCTCTATTTCCCCACAAATCTTCTGTTTGGGCTCTTTGCATGGCTGGCTCCTTCTCACTCTGAGGTCTTAGATTAAGTTACTTACTCTAAGGCTGAATCTACTGACAGTACTTAAAGCTATGTGCTTATTATACAGTTGACCCTTGAACAACATGGGTTTGAACTGTGCAGATCCACTATACATGGACTTTTTTCAATAAATATACAAACATATATGTGTAGAACATCGTGTGCAAGACTTGTATTGAAGTGGATAATCTATCCTTACATAGGCATAAGGTGAGTGATATTCAATATAAAATTAATAATGTGTTAGCTTTCTTACTGTTTTACAACTTTGCTTTTAAAGAATTACATTACAGTGTGCTTCTCTCTCTTGTGATTGCATAAACTGCATATCAGCCTATCATCACAGTAAGTGGTTTTTAAAAAAATGTAACGATGTTTCCAATACTGTTTTATAAATGTGACTGTAATATTGTATGCCAGAAAAGTTTTATGCTGATTCATTCATTACTGTATAGGCTCGGCTACCGTGAAGCATTCATATCAATTACACTAGGTTACCGTAAAGCAATCATGTTGCTGCTTCTTCATTACCAATGCATGAGTCATTATATCTGTAAATAAATATAAATTTTTTTCACATTATCTTTTCACTTCTGATGTCCAGTGTTAGTAATACATATAATACATTCTGTGTTTATCATATAAGACAATATTGATGTAGATACTGACAGAAAATTTACCTTATAAACAGACAACATAAACTTATGGTATCAATAAATACAGTACAGTACTGTAAATGTATTTTCTCTTCCTTGTGATTTTCTTAATAACATTTTCTTTTCTCTAGCTAACTTTATTATAAGAATACAGTATATAATATATATACCATATGTGTTAATCGACTATTTATGTTATTGGTAAGGCTTCCGGTCAACAATAGGCTAATAAGTAGCTAAGTTTTGGGGGAGTCAAAAGTTATATGTGGGGACTTCCCTGGTGGTCCAGTGGTAAAGAATCTGCCTTCCAACGCAGGGGACACAGGTTCGATCCCTGGTCAGGGAACTAAGATCCCACACGCCACGTGGCAACTAAGCCCATGTGCCACAACTACTGAGCTCATGCGCCTCAAAAAGAGAGCCTGCATGCCACAAACTACAGAGCCCACGTGCTCTGGAGCCCGCACGCCACAACTAGAAAGAGAAAACCCCCATGCCACAGCTAGAGAGAAGCCCGTGTGCCACAAAGAAGACCCAACGGAGCCAAAAAAATAGAAAGAAAATAAATAAATAAAATAAATAAATATTTTTTAAAAAGTTATATGTGGATTTTTGCGTACGCTGGGGGGTCAACACCCTAAACCCTGTGTTGTTCAAGGGTTAACTGTATATCTGCATTGTTGTTATACATATTCATATACAACATAGATCTATGTTGAAATTATCTATTTATTAATTTTTCCAATTGTTATTCTGCTTATTTTCTTACCCCTAAACCTCATTAAGGGCAGAAACAATCCCTGCTTTACTCTCCATTAAATAATAAATCCAGAGCACAAAATAGAGTTCACTCATTTAATTCCTATATTTATGTACTTATTCTGAATATATTTCTCTGCCTCTAACCTCTCACATCTTACTACAATGATTAAATATTTTCTTTATTCATTCAAGCTAGCCCAGCTGACTATATAAATGAAAAATGGTGGTTGTATTTTCCTGTACATCCTTCCATTGCTTATACCCTTATTTATGCAGTATTCTCTACATTGCCATTCCCTCCTTCACATAGCTATGGGTTGCTCTTTCTTTGTCTCCAAATCACAACAAAGACACTGAGAAACTCTATGTACTTAAGCTCCCTTTAAGCTTATTCTATTACTCAACCATTTTGCAAATGCTCAGTGGATTTTGTTCCTTCATCCCCTTATTCTGGTCTCCTCCCTTCCATCCCCTCAGAGGCAAGACCATTCCTTATTTCCTAGAAATGTGACTTTCAGACAGGAAAACATGTTTATACCTTACTGAAGTTTATGAAATCCTTAGCAAAAAAAAAAGACGTAATTTGTAAGTAACTCACTAATAGGGTCAAAGGGTTTTGTAGTAACTTGAGTGTGAAGAACTTGCTAACAAAGGTCATGATAGATGTAAACCAGAGGATGGTAAGCCAGGAGGAGAAATAGCCAGAGGGGAATTTAAGTGCTGAATGAGCTGTGTATGAGAGAGAAAAATGATGATGCTTTCAAGTATTATAATATAGTCTGTATAAGAAAACTGAAATCATATAGTTTCTACTAAAACTGGGAATTAATAATAACAACAAAAAAGTAAATCCACTTGGAATTTTAGAAGTCTATCTTAAATAACTCTTAGATCAATAGAGAAATAAGATCCCAAATGGTATTTGTTTAAAGAAAACAATAGTAACAATAAAAAAAAAAACCTACATTAAATTACCTGTAAAACTGTAACCACAGTGCTTAGAAGAAAATTCAAAAACTTAAATACATGGGACTTCCCTGGTGGTGCAGTGGTTAAGAATCCACCTGCCAATGCAGGGGACATGGGATCGATCCCTGGTCCGGGAAGATCCCACATGCCACAGAGCAACTAAGCCCATGAGCCACAACTACTGAGCCTGCACTCTGGAGCCTGAGAGCCACAACTACTGAAGCCCGCACGCCTAGAGCCCATGCTCTGCAACAAGAGAAGCCACTGCAATGAGAAGCCTGTGCACCGCAACGAAGAGTAGCCCCCGCTCACCGCAACTAGAGAAAGCCTGCACACAGCAATGAAGACCCAAAGCAGCCAAAAATAAATAAATAAATAAATAAATTTATTTTTAAAAAAATCTTAATACATACAGCAAAAAAATGAAAGAAAAAATTAACTAAAAATCCCACTCAAAAATATTAGAAAAGCAAACTGAAGCAAAGCAGAAAAAAGAAATTAACTATATAAAAGCAGAATTAGAATAGTTAGAAAACAGAAAAAAAGAACTAACACACAAAGTAAAACCAGATTCTTTTTTTATAAATGAATCAGCAAAACAGATAACCATTAGTTAATATAATAAAAACAGCAAGAACGCACAGACATAGAAATTAAAAAATGGCAAAGTGAAAATAATGATTAAATACAGAACATAGTTGGAAGAAAGATTACTTTGCCAATAAGTTTTAAAACACAGCTAAAATGAATAATTTTCTAAGAAAATATAGTTTACCAAAACTGACCACAAAAGAGATACAATGTTTCAACAGATTAATTTCCATAAAGCAAACAGAGATTGTAGTCAGACTTACCATCTCCTTCTTCAAGGAAAAAGCTTTAAAAAGGTTACTAAAGCTTTAAAGAACAGGCCATACAAATTCTGTTTAGACTGAGAACTAAGAAGAAGGAGGACTTCCAAACTATTTTCATGATATAATATTATCATACTAAATCCTGTTCATAAAAAGAAAACTACACACCAGTTTTCTGAAAACTGATGTAAAAATTCTAAGCATCTAATAAAACAGTGTGTCAAAAGACCCAGAGTCGTTTATTCAAAGAATGTTAAAGAGGTCCAGTATGGGGAAATCTATTAAGATAATTCAACACATTTAATACAGCTGAGGAAAGGGAAAAATAAAAATCACATGATCGGGGACTTCCCTGGTGGTCCAGTGGCTAAGACTCTGCGCTTCCTATGCAGGGGGCCCGGGTTCTATCCCTGGTCAAGGAACTAGATGCCACATGCCACAACTAAAGATCCTGCACGTGTCAACGAAGATCCCGCATGCCGCAACTAAGACCCGGCACAGCCAAATAAATATATTTTTTAAAATATTTATTTATTTGGCTGTGCCGGGTCTTAGTTGTGGCTCACTGGCTCCTTACTTGAGGCATGTGAACTCTTAGTTGTGGCATGCATGCGGAATCTAGTTCCCTAACCAGGAATCAAACCTGGGCCCCCTGCATTGGGAGCGTGGAGTCTTAACCACTGCACCACCAGGGAAGTCCCAATATTTTTTTTTTAATTCACATGATCAACTCCATAGACGCTAAAAAGGCAACTAAAAAAGGGAAACATTCCTGATTTTTAAAAAAAGCACAATAAAGGAGGAATAATTACCTCCCTAAAATGATAAAATATATATTACCTTAACAAAAAGACAGCTTTGGAGTTATTAGTCAAGACACTTAAATATCAGAAAAAAATGAGTGGTAGTCTTAAGAATTTAAAAGAAGAGATAAAACTGTATTTTCAGATGATAATTCATAATTGGAAAACTTAAGAGGTTTAAATAATATAAATGATAACAGAATTTAATAAGGTAGGAGGATATAAAAAAAACTAATAGCCTTTATACATATATTTAATAATAAAATATGATGGAGGAAAAAAAAGATTCCAGTCACAACAGTTTCAATAGTAAACTTAAAATATATATATAACCTTTATGAAGAAAACACTGAAACACTCATGAAGCATCCGGCATTAGATTTTCTAAAGATATCACACACGAAATCACAAGAGGGAGATTACTCTGCACAAGGGGACAGCGGTCTATCAAGGGTGTTCATGCTGAGAAGCTGAGCAGGTATGGAGACAATAGCAAACAACAGGGTAA
Source organism: Eubalaena glacialis (assembly GCF_028564815.1). NCBI lineage: Eukaryota > Metazoa > Chordata > Mammalia > Artiodactyla > Balaenidae > Eubalaena > Eubalaena glacialis. The sequence continues at coordinate 54,174,193 of NC_083733.1, read as the reverse complement.
ATTCTGTATTCAAAGTAGCCAGGTATATCGAATCCTGCAGATTATCACCCCTGGGCCAGATAGCAACTTCTGTTGTCTGCCTGCAGAATAGGCAACAGATATGCGGGCTAGGGCATGAGAGACAGGCCAGTGGCTGGTCACGTCCAGGGGATATGGTCACCTCCACAGGCCCAGTTGACAAAGCACTCCTATCTCACAAGAGTTAACTCTGTTTGTTCCAAACAAGTTTAGGCCAGTTTCACATTTTCCTGAAAGTACCCAATTTAATTAAACAATATGTAAACTTATAAGTAACTATGAGAAGAGGTTGGTTCTATGAAAATGAAATTGAACACTTTGGAAAAACTGGTCATAAATACATTGTTAAAAATCATGGCTAACAGGGACATCTCTGGTGGTCCAGTGGTTAAGACTCTGTGCTCACAATGCAGGGGGTACAGATTTAAGCTCTGGTTGGGGAACTAAGATCCTGCATGCCACATAGCACAGCCAGAAAAAAAAAAAAACAAGAACAAAATATGGCTAACAAAAACTAAGTGTGGGAGGGACAACAGTAAAAGATGGGGAAAACATAATAATCAAGAAGTGTTCTGTACTTGTTGCAAATTTGGTTCTTGTTCTACTTAAAAAATTTTTAACTAGAAATAGTAATAGACTATAAATTGTATGTGTGGTTTGGATGAAAAATTAAATAAGAGACACAATGGAAAGAAAGCCTTAGACACATGTCAAAAGTATTGACAAAGAGCTACATTTTAATGTTGAGAGTAAAAATATTACTTTTATGGTATGTACATAAAATATCTAACCCATTTTTATGAATAAACAAACCAAATACCAGTCCCAATTCTGTTGGACCAAAGGATTTCTATTCTATTACACAATGCTGATGAGAATATAGAAAAATATAAGCCCTTTCTTTGATCAGTTAAAAATATATAAATATAAAAAATCACAAATGTGATTCCCCCGTTTCAGAGAACCAGCTTTAATTAAATGGAAAATGTCACATAAATTACCTGAACTTACTACTTCGTCTGTTTAGGCATTTTATTATTAACCACCTTGCTTTGTTGATACAAAAAAAATTGGATATAGAAGATTTGGTTCCAAGGTAATCCTATTTGCATTTCAACACTGTGGACAGAGTACAAAGATCTGAAAATAATAAAACCTAACATCCAAGGAACTGTACTTCTGAAGTTATCAATTTTAGTCACATCCTGCATAAGGCCATAGTGAATGCTACCATTGAATAATCCTCATTCTATTCATGATCATCTTTCTGATTTCACTGAGGAAATAACAATAGAAGAATATGCTGTCCTCTCGCCACTACCCAGACCAACTTACTTGCATTCATAACTACATTGTTTTCCCTTTAATTCTCTCTTGTTCCCTGGATCCTAACCCCTTCCTCCACCCCCACCTCAAAGACACTGTTTCCAAATTTATGCCCTCTCTACTGCATCAATTTCCCCCACCTACAGAATCAGTCCCATGGGCACACAAACATGGTCTATTATTGCATACCATAAACTACACTGCTTATAACCCAAATCCCCAGTGTAACTACCAACTCTATCTCCCAGCTTCCCTTCATACATACTTCTTCCAGAGTTGTCTTACACCCATCTCATGACTGCCTTACCTACTCTTATTAAGTCACTCCAATCAGGTTTTCACCCTGACTCCACTAAAATCACTCTTGACAAGGTCACCAGCATTCTCCATCTTGCCAGAATCTGGGGTCAATTCTCAGTCCTCATTCTCTACTCCGTCCATTTTGAAACATTTTCTTTTGTTTTTATCAGTGGCTGCTCCTTCTGCATGTCCTTTGCGGCCCCCTCTTTCTAACGTCTGAATAGGGGAGTACCCCATGAATCAGTCTTTAGGCCTCTTCTCTTTATCTGCTTTCTTCTACCTGCATGTGTTCCTTAGATGAACACATTCAGACCCATAGATTTCAATTTTAACCATAAAGTGAAGACACCCAGATGGACATCAGGCTGTAACCTCTCCCTGAGCTCCATGTGTATATACATATTCAGCTGCCTACTCAACATCTAAAACTGGAAAAATAAAAGACAATTCAAACTTAAAATATCCAAAACAGAAACTCTCAACGTCTACCTGCTATCCTGCTCTTCCTATCTTCCCTACCTCAGTAAATTGTGCTTCCATTCACCTAGCTGTTCAAGCTAACACCCTTATCTCCTCTTTTGATATGTCTTTCTTACTTACTGCATTTATAAGTCCATCAGCATGTTCTTTTGGCACTACCTTCATACATAACCTGAGTCTAACAGCTTCTTACTACCTCCTACTGCTGCCATCTTTATCCAAACCACCATTACTTCCAGTCTGAACTGAAACTGCTTCCACACTGGTCCTTCCTACTTTTGCACTTGACCAGAGGGATCATTTTAAAACAGAAAGCAGACTATAGCTTCCAATTTCTCTTAATGATTATATTATATGGCCCTTGACTAACTCTGATCTCATCTCTTATTACTTTCCCTTCCTCTCCCCCATGTTCTAGCCATAATGGCTTTCAAACATGCAAAGCTAACTTCTTCCTTAGGCCTTTTCTATCTGCTCAGAATGCTCTTCCTCTAGAGTCAAATGGCTTGAGCCCTTACTTCACATCTCTCCTCAAATACCATCTCCTCAAAAAAACCTTCCTTCATTTGTCCACTTTTCTATATGCATTTATACTTCAATAAAACTTACTAAAAGGAAGAAAGAAACAAAGAAAGAAAAGGAAAGGAAAAAAATAATGACCTTGTTTAAGATGTCTAACTTTGAATCAACAGTTGTTATTTTGGCTAAATATTTCCTGACTAAACTGATATTATCTTATTCACTTGGAACCACTGTATTTCATTATTTTTGTAGTATTAACAGTTGTAAATATCATTTAATCAGATGATAGAAAATAAGTTAGGATTGGGAAAAACAGCGTATTTTTCTTTCCTTTGGTAGAAAGTGAATCAGAAGATATAACCTTATAAACAGTATGGGCACTGAAATGGCCCTGGTGTTACAAAAGAACTTTTAGCCTAAAATGAGCCTCCTCTGTCAGACCTGAATATAACACAGAGCAAAATATAAAGTGACAACATATATCTCTATATCAAGAATTTTAAGGATCTTCTTTTAACAAAAGGTCCAAAGAGAGATGAAAATAGCACAGAGGTAGAAGCTAAACCAAGGGATCATTTTCCCTATAGTCTATTACATTCACGTTTCTTCCTGACATGAAGGTAGATATACACATACATGGAAAAAGGTAAATAAAAATGATATTCTGTAAACTAAGGATCTATCTTCTAGAGTAATTCACATGAAACTTCAGTTGCTGATAAAACGTATGATATTATTACCACATCAAGCACACTCATCTCCATAGTCTTCTATTTCCCATTTTAAATTTTATGAGAAAAGTTAGGGAAGAAAGGCTTTCCTGACCATAACTAAAACAGCCTTCCCATCCCATACCATTCTCTATTCCCATACTGTGCTTACCTTTATTCATAGTACTCCCTTATTACCTAACATATTTTCTATTTACTTACAGTTACTATGTTTCTGTAAATCAGGGTAAATCCTCATAGGGACAGGGATTCTAGTGGTTTTATTTACCACTGTATTGATGGTGTCCAGCATAGTGCCTGGCTCAGAGCCCAGTTGGTTGATCGATCTATCTGTCTGTCTGCCTATCTATCTATACATGCAAAAGAAGAAATCAAAATATAGATAGAATAATATTGGGAACAGAGAGCACCTTTCCATACCTCATGCCCCCTTCAAAGGGGAGGAAAATTAGAGAGAACAACAACAATAAAAAAAGGAGAGTGGTAAATAGGATACAGTAGTACTATTAGTAACCCCAGCTAAGTCCTTAATTTGCTCCCAGGGTCTCAGACCTTTTCTCCTTAGGCCATGGTCTTTCAAAGTGGGCTTTCTAAACAACATCAGAAGGGTGTGCCTCTTCCCTAACTAGCAGGGCAGTTTTCTCTGGTGATGGTTTCCCCTATCCTATTAGCCCTCACTTACCTGGATATCGTCTTCTTCCTTTCCTCACTACTTTCCAGGGCTCTTTTCCTTGCTCCAATAAGGAAATCACATCTGGTTTAGAAACGAAGCATCCTGGACAGAAGAAAAGAAATGTAAGGTAACATGGAAATAAAAAATAAATTCAAAATTACTTTGATTCAGTCTTGGTTAAATTTTTAATAAACTATAGGTCAAATGGTAATTGATAAAGCCTTCAGAACAAAGAAAAGTGAGATGATTAAAAAACATCATGTTAATATTACATAAGAAATGGAGATTGCAGAGGGAGGGAAAAGGTCTTATTTTCATTTATATTCACACAAGTACTCCTTTTCTTGAGAGCAACAGTGGTTGATAGACATCTGGGTTCAAATTTTGCCTTTGCCATAACCCAGTAGTGCGACCTTGGACAAGTTACCACTATGCTTTATCTTCCTCACCTATAAAATAGGGATAATTATAGTACCTATCATACATGATTGTTGTGCAGGTTATATTAATATATATCCATACCTAAACATTGCCTAGAATATACACTAAGTGCTACATATATTTTATTAGCTATTATTTACTATAATTGTTATTTTTTTTAACATCTTTATTGGAGTATAATTGTTTTACATTGTTGTGTTAGTTTCTGCTGTATAACAAAGTGAATCAGCTATATGTATACTTATATCCCCATATCCCCTCCCTCTTGCATCTCCCTCCCACCCTCCCTATCCCACCCCTCCCTATCCCACCCCTCTAGGTGGTCACAAAGCACCGAGCTGATCTCCCTGTGCTATGCAGCTGCTTCCCACTAGCTATCTATTTTACATTTGGTAGTGTCATATGTCAATGCTCCTCTCTCACTTCGTCCCAGCTTACCCTTCCCCCTCCCTGTGTCCTCAAGTCCATTCTCTACGTCTGCATCTTTATTCCTGTCCTGCCCCTGGGTTCATCAGAACCTTTTCTATTTTTTTTTTTTTAGATTCCATATATATGTGTTAGCATACGGTATTTGTTTTTCTCTTTCTGACTTACTTCACTCTGTATGACAGACTCTAGGTCCATCCACTTCAATACAAATAACTCAATTTCATTTCTTTTTATGGCTGAGTAATATTCCATTGTATATATGTGCCACATCTTCTTTATCCATTCATCTGTCGATGGACACTTAGGTTGCTTCCATGTCCTGGCTATTGTAAATAGTGCTGCAATGAACATTGTGGTGCGTGACTCTTTTTGAATTATGGTTTTCTCAGGGTATATGCCCAGTAGTGGGATTGCTGGGTTGTATGGTAGTTCTACTTTTAGTTTTTTAAGGAACCTCCATACTGTTCTCCACAGTGGCTGTATCATATAATTGCTATTTTAATGAGAGGAAAATAAGAAGTTTCCTGAGGCATTTACTGTTTTTTCTTAGGATATTCATACAATGTTACATGCAAAGTTCTTGGATTTTTAACTTTTAATCATAAAAGTAGGTTGGAGTGAATATGTTTGTTTATTAATATAAGACATGAGTTCTCTTGAACTGTAAATAAATCCGGTTGATACAACTTACCACTAAAAAAATTATGTGTTCATCTGAGAGTCAGAGAAAAACCAAGATATAAGGTCTAGCTATTTTCCTTATAGGTATACCAACAAACAACAAAACACCTATAGCAATTCTGAGTTCAGATACAAAGTGAAGCCTGCTTTCTTTGACACTGGTAAGGTTGTAAATCACCCAGATTTCAAACCCAGTCCTTTCATCATTAAGGAAGGCCTGAAGGCCACATAAGGATGGGAAAGATGAATATGCTTAGTGAAGGTGTTCACTTCCAAACAAAAAAAGCTCAAACCATTCCCTTGAGAACAGGGAGCAGAAATTTAGATAGTTTCTTGAAAGATATTCCTGAAATTTCCAGAGAAGAAAGCTAATTTTGCAGAGAACAGAGTCTAAATTTCTGGAGGCAGATAACCTTACCCAATGAGACCAAGTTGCTGTAGTTCTCCAACATTACATCTCTATACAAATCCCTCTGTTCCAAGTCCAGGTAGTCCCACTCCTCCTGAGAGAAATCTATGGACACATCACTGAACATCACTGATCCCTGAAATGACAAACCATACAACTGAAATTAAAGAAAATTTGTTTTAAGATGGAAAGAGAAAAAAATGGAAGAGATACTGCAGGAAATGGATCATAGAGCAAGCAAACAGGCTTGGGCTGGAAGCCTGTAACACAGTAGTTAGGAAATGAGTGTGCTTAAAGCAGGATGCCTATATGTTCCTGAAGGATCCTGTTGTTACAGATACAGCCTCTTGTATACTCTAGCATATCTTAACTATCCAAACACATCTGGGAAAAAAAATAATCAGTATGTATGTATGTATTTATTTATGCTGTGCCAGGTCTTAGTTGCAGCATGCGGGATCTTTAGTTGCAGTATGCAGACTTCTTAGTTGCAGCATGCGGACTCTTAGTTGCGGCATGCATGCGGGACCTAGTTCCCTGACCAGGGAGCAAACCCGGGCCCCTTGCACTGGGAGCGTGGAGTCTTACCCATTGGACCACCAGGGAAGTCCCTCAGTTTTCTAATTAAATGAAATACTGTGTATAAGTCTTCTGCCTGTTATATGTCTCCCTCACAAATTCTCAAAAAATGTGTTCTACCCTTTCCCCTTAAAGAACAGATTTTGTTAAAAAAGTTTTCCTATGATATCTCTATGTTGGAAAAGGATCCAAATACAATTAAAAATTTCTTCCAAGTTCATCATTGAATCAGATCATATCATAAGCATTTCCCCATTTATGACAAATTCTTTAATGAAATTTTAAAAATTGGTTGTATAATAGTCTATGCAATAGATATCTGCATGATCTTCTTATCTATCATTTTCCATCCCTCACTGTATGCATTCCTTGTTCCTGAGTTAGAGGATACTGATGTAGATTCTGGATACTGGTGATCCAGAATCACAAAGATGTCATTCTAGACTAGCTCATCCTGTTCCAATATAAATGGTATACAACTCTTAGGGATTTCCAGAGAAGACACTTGAACTCTCTGCATGCAAGACCCAACCATAATCCTACCTAGTCCCAAAAGCCTCATAAAACATGAGATCTCACCATGTACTGAGGCTGAGGTCAACCAACAGCAAATCTCACCTACTTGGAAAACTCAAGTTTGGAAAAATTTAGCGTTTTCCCATGAGCAGTCAAATGGGCCCATACTCTCTCAACTACTCAAAAGAGATGGTGAAACGTCTCCCTAAAGGGATTTCATTTCTGCTCCACTGCAGCTTTTAGCAGAAGACTGAGCACATATAAGAGATGCTGAACGATTTGTTCAATGAATACATGAACAATGACTGGAAAAAAGAGGACTCACAAGAAGGGCATTGTACTATTTATTTGGCCTCATCTCTCACTGGATCTGGAGGAAATGGGTCCTTAGATGGGGCTCTGATAAGTAAAAAGTTTCAGGATAAAGAAAAGTTTATAGGACCTTAACTTCCAGAAGGTGAAAGAAACAGCAACTTACATGGGCCATGGTTTAGAAATTCAAGAACTGGTCAGTCCTCCTTGGGGTTTACTTGCCTGGAGAAGCACAGTTCACAGAGGCCAGAGCTAGGGGGAGAAAAAGGGGGCCATGAGATAGGCCTCAGAACTCTCAAAATGACTCAGTTTAATATATTCTTTCCCCTCCCTGGACCTCCCCACCACACACACACACACACACACACACACACACACACACACACGGAAATTTGAGGAAGTATGGACAAATCTAATCCCTACTTATAAATTTCAGGGCTGATAAGGGACCACATCATCTAAACCAGAATCTCTTTCAAAACCTCACAAGCCTGCTTAAATTAAACAGATACAAAGAGAGAAATTCATAGGACTAATGCTAGCAGCCATTACCACTGAGAAATTACTACACTGGCAGCCCTGCCTGCCTGCAGTCAGAACAATAACTTCCAGAATCCTCTGGGCTCATCACTATTTTCAATCAGAATCATCCACATTGCTTTCCTGGATGACTTCATTTGTCATTCTGCTTCTTACAACTTAGGCTGAAGAGGTGTGGATTCATGTTCTCAGCAGTTAGACAATAACACATATCTATTTGTCAAGACTTTCCACAAGAAAATGAAACAAAAGGCATCCAAACTGGAAAGGAAGAAGTAAAACTATCTCTATTTGCAGACATGATATTATATATAGAAAATCCTAAGGACCCCACAGAAAAACTGTTAGAATAAAAGAATTCAGTAAAGTTGCAGGATACAAAATCAATTTATAAAAATCAGTTGCATTTACATCTACTAATAATGAATTATAAGAAAGAGAAATTAAGAAAACAATTCCATTTATAATTGCATCAAAAGAATAAAATAACTAGGAATATATTTAACCAAGGAGGTTAAATAGACCTGCACACTGAAAACTAGAAGACACTGATGAAAGAAACTGAAGATGACACAAATAAATAGAAAGATATTCCATGTTCATAAATTAGAAGAATTAATATTGTTAAAATGTCCATACTGCCCAGAGCAATCTACAGATTAAATGCAATCTCTATCAAAATTCCACTGGAATATTCCACGGAACTAGAACAAACAACCCTAAAAGTTGTATGGAACCACAAAAGGCCCCAAATAGCCAAAGCAATCTTGAGAAAGAAGAAAAAAGCTGGAGGTATCATGCTTCCTGATTTCTAAATATATTACAAAGCTACAGTAATCAAAACAATATGATATCGACCCCCCCCAAAAAAAAACAGCTATATAGGTCAATGGAACAGAATAGAGAGCCCAGAAATAAAATCCATGTGTACATGATCAATTAATTTACAAAAAGGAGCCAAGAATATACAGTGGGAAAAGGACAGTCTCCTCAATAAATGGTGTTGGGAAAACCAGACAGCCACAAGCAAAAGAATGAAATTGGACCACTATTTCATACCATACACAAAAATGAACTCAAAATGGATTAAAGACTTGAATGTTTAAGACCTGAAACCGTAAAACTCCTAGAAGAAAACACAGGAGGTAAGTGCCTAGACATAGGTCTTGGTGATGATTTTTTGACACCAAAAGTAAAGGCAACAAAAGCAAAAATAAACAAGTGGGACTACATCAAACTAAAAAGCTTCTGCACAGCAAAGAAATCATCAACAAAATGAAAAGGCAACCTACTGAATAGGAGAAAATATTTGCAAATCATATATCTGATAAGGGATCAATTCCAAAATATATAAAGAACCCATACAATAGCAAAAAACAAAAACCTTGATTAAAAAATGGGCAGATCTAAATAGACATTTTTCCAAAGAAGTCATAAGAGATGGCCAACAGGTACATGAAAAGATGCTCAACATCACTAATTGTCAGGGAAATGCAAACCAAAACCACAATGAGATATCATCATACACCTGTTAGAATGGCTATTATAAAAAAAAAGAAATAACAAATGTTGGCAAGAATGTGGAGAGTAGGGAACCTTTGTGCACTGTTGGCAGGAATGTAAATTGGTACAGCCATTATGGAAAACAGTATGGAGGTTTCTCAAAAAATTAAAAATAGACCTACCATATGATCCAGCAATTGCACTACTAGGTATTTTCTGAAGAAAATGAAAACACTAATTTGAAAAGATTTATGCACCCCCATGTTCACTGCAACATTATTTACAACAGCCAAATTATGGAAACAACCTAAATGTCCATCGATGGATTAATGGATAAAGAAAATGTGAAACACACACACACACAGGAATATTATTCAGCCATAAAAAGAATAAAATTTTGCCATTTTCAACAACACAGACGGACTTTGAGTGCATCATGCTAAGCGGAATAAGTCAGACAGAGAAAGACAAATACTGTATAATCTTGCTTATATGTAAAATCTAAAAAACACAAACAAACAAGCTCTAACCAAGCTCACAGATACAAAGAACAGATTAGTAGCTTCCAGAGGTGGGGGGATGGGAGGGGTGGAGAGGGTGATATGGTTGAAGGGGGGGCAAAGGGACAAACTTCTAGTTTTAAAATTAATGTCATGGGTTGTAATGTATAGTATGGTGATATAGTTAATATATATATATATAATATAGTATTGCATATTTGAAAGTTGCTAAGAGAGTAGTTCTTATCACAAGAAAAAAAATTGTAACTATGTATGTCCACAGATGTTAACTAGACTTACTGTGATCATTTTGCAATATATACAAATATCAAATCATTATGTTGTACACTTGAAACTAAAACAGTGTTCTATGTCAATTATACATCAATTAAAAAAAAGAAGAGAAAAAAACGACTTTTATATGATAGGTATTTTATATGTTAATTGTATCTGCAGGATTGCTATGTAGTATTGTAATTATCCTATCTATGCAATGGATCAGAAAATTCACACTAAAAGAAGTGAAATCACTTGCAGAAATTCAGTTAATAAGTAGCAAAGCTGCATTTGGAATCCTTATTTTTGTAACCACAAAGTCAGCTCTCTTTCACCTCTAGCTCTTGCCCCTGAAACCCAGAATCTCTTGTCCCAGTGAGAGAAACATGAGCAGGTATGACTCACTAAAAAATAGAAATAGCACATCAAATTACCTAAAGATATTAAACCTCATTTTAAGAGTACTGATGCCTATATTAGCAAGTTTGTAAGGATATGAACATTCTAACCTGTAGACTGCACAAAATTTAAAGTAGGTACAAGCAGCATTTAAACCATGAAAACCCTTTGATGCAGAAATTCTAACTTATGGGATTAAAGAAAATATTAAATAATTGTATATATGGACAAAAATGTAAAAGTGTGCTGACAGACATTATTCCTAGGGGAAAAAAGCTTTCCAGAACTGAAGCATCCTTCAGTAGGAATAGATTTAATAAATTATAAAGCATCCATAGAGTGAAAAAACTTTCCATTTAAAAATTATGATGTAGGGCTTCCCTGGTGGCGCAGTGGTTAAGAATCCGCCTGCCAATGCAGGGGATACGGGTTCAAGCCCTGGTCCGGGAAGATCCCACATGCCCCAGAGCAACTAAGCCCATGCGCCACAACTACTGAGCCTGCATGCCTAGAGCCCGCGAGCCACAACAAGGGAAGCCCCCGCAATGAGAAGCCTGCGCACCACAATGAAGAGTAGCCCCCACTCGCCACAACCAGAGAAAAACCCACGTGCAGCAACAAAGACCCAAAGCAGCCAATATAAAATAAATAAAATTTTTTAAAAAAATTTTAATAAATAAAAATAAAAAAATAAAAATTATGATGTAGATCTTTAATAGGAAAGATGGAAATATGTTTACTACATGTTGCTGAGTGAAGAATGCAGGTAACAACAGTTGTGAGTACTGTGATACTGTCATGGCAGGTAAAAACACCTATATGTATTTATATATTCATGTATGTGCAAAGTAATCACTAAATGCTAACCTTTATTATTAAAATAATTTTTTCGATTGAGGCATAGTTGATGTAAAATATTATATAAGTTTAAGCTTTAGAAAATACACAGACATACAAAATATTCAAGATATGCAGTCTTTAGAAAAATAAAATGAAATGGATATTATAATTATATTTGTAAAGTATACATATATATTGGCATAAAGAGGTACTAACAGGCATCGACAGAAAAAAATCTGCAAAGATTGCTTATTTCTACATTGTGATCTTAATTTTCTTCTTTTTGCTTACATTTACTTCATAATTTTATATGGCCATATATACCCTTGAAATATATATATATTCTAAAATTTTATAAACAGGAAGTTTTTCTTCAAGTAGGTGAAAGGGATTTTTTAAAGCAGTCATCCCTTGAACTTGGAGGAAAAAAGCTGCTATTTTTTTATTTATTTCAGCTCCCAATATCTGAACCAACTCTATGATTTCTAAGTTTCTGCTGCTTCTCATAACTTTTTGACTGATGAATTTATCTTGGTTCTGAATTAGTCATTTTAGTCACGATGCCCTCCAAAGAGCTAATGAATTGTCTTTGTTCTGTTGGTCTCGCCCTGCATCAACATCATGAGGAAAAAATAAACTGTGAGAAAAAGCTTATTACATAAAATCCATTGACCTCCACAGAAATCTGATGGGTTTGGTACTATTTGGTCACAACCTGATAGTGCTTGCTATAATCAGATGATGTCTCCTTTCCAGGAACTCCCAAGCCATGCCATCAGACTTCTTCATTGACTTTATTTTAGTCTTACTCCTGTAGAGGTTTATCTACTTTGATAGATAAAAAGCAACTTAAGGATTTTAGTTACTGTATTTTCCCCAAGCACTAGCACAGGATCTGGCATGATATGAGTTCTTTTTAAATGTCTGATAATTTAACCTAGAAATTCCAATTCTAGGAATTTATCCTTAGGGAATATTTGTAAAAGTATACACAAAGAAGTATATGCAAGGAAGTTCTTCAAAGAATAATTTATAACCAAAAGAATACCTAACAATAGTCAACAAGCTAAATAAATTATGTTCCACTGTATGATGGCATATTATACAATTATTAATAATGATGATACTGGTTCATATTAATTAATGAAGAAAGATATCCATGATAAACTGCCAAGTACACTAGGCAGACTAAAAAGAATATGCACAATGTTGGGAGGTGACTGACTCTCACATATGAAAAACAAAGGCTTTGCTGTCAGGATCCAGGATGTGAATCTAAGCTCTGACAGTTATCAGCTAGGAGGCTTTGGACACGTTACTAATTTTCAGTGCCTCTGTTCCCTCATAGACAAACTGGAGAATAATAACAGTATCGGGCTTCCCTAGTGGCACAGTGGTTGAGAATCTGCCTGCAAATGCAGGGGACACGGGTTCGAGCCCTGGTCTGGGAAGATCCCACATGCCACGGAGCGACTGGGCCCGTGAGCCACAACTACTGAGCCTGCGCGTCTGGAGCCTGTGCTCCGCAACAAGAGAGGCTGCGATAGTGAGAGGCCCGCGCACCGCAATGAAGAGTGGCCCCCGCTTGCCGCAACTGGAGAAAGCCCTCGCACAGAAACGAAGACCCAACACAGCCAAAAATAAATAAATAAATAAATAAATAAACTCCAATCTCTTTAAAAAAAAACAGTATCTAGGGGACTTCCCTGGTGGTCCAGTGGTTAAGACTTCACCTCCCAATGCAGGGGGTGCAGGTTCGATTCCTGGTCGGGGAGCTAAGATCCCACATGTCTGGAAGCCAAAAAACGAAAACATAAAAACAGAAGCAATACTGTAACAAATTCAATAAAGACTTTAAAAACGGACCACATCAAAAAAATAACAGTATCTTATAGGGTTGTTGTGAATCGTTAATATAATACATATAAAGAACTTAAAGCAGCTTATTATAAGCACTGAATAAAATGAAAAACATGACATGTCCTTCATTCTATTTATTAAAGAAAAATTATCTTTAATAATTTTTAATTAAAAATTTTAAATTTTTGATAAATCATCTCTAATAATTTTTTTTTTAGGAACATTTATTTATTTATTTTTTGGCCTCATTGGGTCTTCGTTGCTACATGCAGGCTTTCTCTAGTTGCGGTGAGCGGGGGCTACTCTTCGTTGCGGTGCGCGGGCTTCTCATTGCGGTGGCTTCTCATGTTGCAGAGCATGGGCTCCAGGCGCGCGGGCTTCAGTAGTTGTGGCACGCAGGCTCAGTAGTTGTGGCTCACGGGCTTGGTAGTTGTGGCTAGCGGGCTCTAGAGAGCAGGCTCAGCAGCTGTGGCGCATGGGCCTAGTTGCTCCGCGGCATGTGGGGTCCTCCCGGACCAGGGCTCGAATCCGTGTCCCCTGCACTGGCAGGCAGATTCTCAACCACTGAGCCACCAGGGAAGTCCTCTAATAATTTTAATACTAGAATGCCCTTTCTCTTTTTTCTTAACAGTAAATTTTTTGAGATTTTCACAACTGGTCTTTCTTACAACATCAATAAATTTTAGAACTAGGCTTGAGAAAGTAATTAACAAAAATCAATATCTCCATAACTAAGAAGTGTAAATTCTTGAAAAGTTTTTCAAATTAGAGGGGAACCATTGCACTCCCCTTTACCCTGCATAGGCATAACAATATAATAAATCTTATGACTGCACTGGATTGCTTTTTCAAAGTGTTGGAGAGTCTTTATCTCCTTAAATAACCAATTTTTATGATTCTATTTTGCAAACCAAACATACGTACACAAGTGCACAAAAAAAATATTTGGAAAAACAAACATCAAAATTGTAATATTCATTAACTCTGGATGATGGGACTAAGGGCATTTAAAATTTTCTTCTTAAAACTTCCTTAGGTTCCTGTATTTTTTTCTTTTTACAATAAACCTGCATGAATTCTATCATCAGAAACAAAAATTAAATTACTATTTCCATATAAATGAAATAGAGTTGGGAGAGGGAGTACCTTCCAGTTGTTTAGAGAAATGTGAGTCATAGGCCTGTGACTGAGAGGGTTCCACACACACACACACACAAATTAGTATGGCAGAAATAAATAACTGTTCTTTTACTGTTCATCAAAACGATAAGCTATCTTCACAATCCTTCTCCTGTTACTGAACACAATGAAGGTAAACAGCATTCCCAAATTTAGAAAGAGTATACCAAAGCAGACAGAACAGTATTTGGTATACAACAGATGCTTTATCTCCTCCTTTCTCCACTCAATAACTAAATTTTCATATTAGATATATCCTTGCAAAATGTCACACAAATCCCTAGTTTATTAAAAGGAATTCATACATAACTAAAAATGTCTTGAGTCATCTTGTTCAAAACTGTAACTATTGCTTAAAATTGATCATTTTACTTCTTTTCCTTCCCATGAGTCAATACCAACGGCATAAAATCGCATCACATGGATGGAATGTGATTTATTTAATAATTTCCTATTATTAGACACATTTTATCTTATCTTACCTTATTTTATTTATTTTTGTTTGCACCACGCAGCTTACAGAATCTTAGTTCCCTGACCAGGGACTGAACCCAGTGGCCCATGGCAGTGAAAATGCGGAGTCTTAACCACTGGACCCCCAGGGAATTCCCATAGATACTAATTTTATATAGTTCTTATTTCAAAGAACATTCTCAGACATTACAGTCTTTGATTCTAGGCCAATGGATCTGAATCTTTTTGGGTCATGTTTGATAATCTCATTAAATTATGGACTTCCTTCCCAGAAAAATGGCATATTAACAACTATTATAATTTTACATACAATCTCAAGGGGTTTCTGGTAAAGTGAAAGCCCCAAATGGATTTAAATTACCACTAGTTAAGAATTCCTATTCAAACCATTTGAGCACCTCATTTTTTTTTTTTAAGTTTTATTGGAGTATAGTTGCTTTACAATGTTGTGTTAGTTTCTACTGTACAGCAAAGTGAATCAGCTATACCTATACACATATCCCCTCTTTTTTGGATTTCCTTCACATTTAGGTCACCGCAGAGCACTGAGTAGAGTTCCCTGGAGCACCTCATTTTTTTAAACTAGGAAATGTTCAACACAATTAGCATGGTATTTCCATTTTTCCTGATCTATTGGAGGCCGATGGGGAATTGCTCCAAACCACCACTTAACAACAAATAGCTAATGTTTATTAAGTACTTATGAAGTATCAGGCACTGTTATAAGACCTTTACACATAGTTAAAAAAAAAAGAAAGCTCTCAGAAGTAAGGGGAAGTATCTGCCACATGGATATATGCAATATAGGCACTAGAGAGGGGAACTAGATATCAAGTTAATGGACAGGTCATACTAAGCAGAAGGAAGCAAATGTTCCCAGGTCCTAAAAAATAAAAATGCATTTCACAGAACAAGAGGAAATACCCACTCGTCTTGAACTTGACTTTGAAGTGGGCAATAGCAATTCATTCCTCCTCCTCATCAGAGCCCTTTTCTTAGTTTGACAAGACTGAGGAAGAAGGGAATCTTAAGACAATATAGGCCTTTCTTGGAGCCCTTCCCACGCCGGCTAAATTACGGCACGCCACGCCCACATCTGTCCCCACCAACCACCACCCACGCACGCCCAGAGTAAGCAAGAGGAAGAGTACTGACTCTTCCCAGTATTAGAGAAAAGCCAGGGTCACGGCTGTGCGGGACTGGAATTGGGACTTCAGAGAGGGAATTCCGTGGCTCCAAAACCTGCAGGTGGAAAGCGCGGAGCTGTGTGAGCAACCGTGCGTGTGTGTCCGCGCGCGCCCGCCGGAGGATGTAGTGCGCTGGGAATACTCCCAGGAGCCAGCCTGGGGGGCACGTTCAGTTCTAGCATTCTTATCCCAAGACGGGTCTGAGTCTTTTTGCTGGGAGTCTTTTCTCTGGCTCTCAGTTATCTGACTGGGGGCCATTTCTCTGCGGCTGGCAGAAGATTCAGCCGTGACGCTAGGGTCGGAGTCACCCAGTCCACGGCAACCGACGGTCACACAAGAGGCTCTGCACCCCGTTCAGTCACACAAACGCCATCACCCACTAGTTCCTGCCTCACAACCGCACATAGTCCCGATGCCATACCCCGGTGCAGTCACGCCCACAGACACACCACACCGTTACACCTTCGCGGTTCTCACGCCCACTCGGGGCTGAGATGCTGCAGCGCTTCCCTTCCCTCTCCCTCATCGCCGGGCCGCAACGCCTTTCCTACCGATGGCCAGAACAAATGCTCCGAGCCAGGACTGCTCACCTGGGGCGCCGAACCCGTCTCACGGTGATGCCCAGTGGAAGAGAGCGCGCGACAGCCCAGGTAAGTCCACAGCCCCCGGGGCCTAACGGGCCGCGCGCGGGGCTTGTTGGGAGCGCAGGCTGCACGCACTGAGTGCGCAGGCGCGGCCGAGCCCCAGTGGGCGGGGCATCAGTGAGTGAGCTGCTTTGAGTGGGATGTGTCGACTGAGCCCGAGATCCAGTCGCTCCCCAGCGGGGCGGGGTTCTCGGCTCTTTGTCCTGAGGAAGTCGCGGCAGGGCCTGGAGCGGGGCGGGGACGGACGACAGGCGCATTAAAGAGGGATGTGTATGCGAAAATAGGACTCTCCGTGGGGCCAACCGGAGAGGTCTGTGACCAAGGACAGCGCTTGTGTATCTGTCTTTGGAGTGGTTCTGGGTGCGATTTTTTTCATTGAATGTGGCTGGTTGTGTTTGAGATGGTGCGACTGCTGGGATTGGAATGCGGTTTATGAAGATTTTATGACTGGAATTGTGTCGGGCTGTGCCGGACTGAGAATGTTGTGAGGGCCTGTGAGATCGTGGGGCTGACTGTGAGTGCATGAGGTTGCGTTTCTGTGAACGTGTCTGTAATTGAGCATTTATGTGGCTCGGTTTTGATAGATTCGTTTTCCTTGGGCCTTCTCTGCAGACCCTGGATGTGAGTCACTCAGTGTGTGTCTGAGAAACGACCTGCCTGATTGTGTGGCGAGTGTGTGTGCTTCTGGTATGTTCCTGCAAGACTGTGAGGAGGTGGCTCTCTGGATGATTGGATGTGACCAAGAGCCTCACTCTCTTCAGCTCTGAAACAGAGAAAGGAATATTGCATCTTCAAGGAGCATCAACTTTACTGAAGGATTTAGTGCAAAAACGGACTTTTCTGGGAAATAATTTCACATTTAATCACAGGTTTCTGATGGAGAAAAATGCAAATAAGCATTACTTTAAAAATAAGATTTCAAAGGAAATTCCTGCATAGAGTAGTTGATTTGCTTCTGCCCCAAATTCCCATGAGTGGGCTTTTCCTCTCTCATAGTGTTAAGGGGATTTTGTTAGGAAGATTTAAGAAGCCCTAGTCTATGAAAAAACATCTTTACACAGAAGAGAAGCAGTATGGCTAGAGCAGACAGTCCAGGATTAGGAAGTCAGATATCTTGAGTTCTGGATCAGACACTATTTTCCCTTTGTTAAAGGAGGGCAAGAAACTCGTTTAAGACTCAAAGCATGAGTTCATACTGACATTACTAATTCAAATTTAACATTACAGGGTTTTATTCTTACCTTTTATTTTATATTTCTGCTTCTTTTCTCTAACAGAAATCCTAGTTCCTAGTAATATTAACATATTTATTTATTTCCCTTAGCCTAGAATTGCTATAAAATAGTTTAAAATTGTAATACCAATATTATTACTAACAATCAAGCCTGTAAATATAATTTTAGACTGTAGTTCTTTTAAAGCAGGGGTTGGCAAGCTATAGCCTGCAGGCCAAATCTGGCCTGCCACCTGTTGTATAGCTAGTGAGTGTCTATGGTGTCTGTTTTTTTAATGGTTTAAAAAAATCAATAATAATAATAATCAAGAAGAAGAATATTTCATGAGGTGTGAAAATTATATATTTCAATTTCAGTGTCCTACACAAAGTTTTATTGGGACATAGCCATCCTCCTTTATGTATTGTCTATGGCTACATTTGAACTACAAGGGCAGAATTGAGTAGTTAGTGTAGACTGAATGGCCTGTGGCTTCTCATTATTCATGGTAGTTATATTCTATAAAGTTGTTGCAAACACTGAATTAGTGAACTGTTGCTCCTAGCAGAGATATAAAGTTAGTTTCCTATAAACATCTGGTTACAACATTTTCCTCAACCAGTCAATACATAACATTGTTTTATGTGTTTCTATTTAAAGACACTTTTTATATGTTATTGATTTATTGACATTGAGCTCAAGGCCAACAACAGCATAACTCATTCCTGAATGAAGTTTATCTAACATATGTATTGTCTCTGTAAGGCACATCTCTGTAATCCTTCTTGCCCTTAGGAACACTAGACAGCACTTCAGCATAAACTTGGGGGCCATTTTAAACAGCAAAATCACCAACAAAAAGCACAAAGATGAGGGACTTCCCTGGTAGTCCAGGAGGTAAGACTCCGTGCTCCCAATGCAGGGGGCCAGGGTTCAATCCCTGGTTGGGGAACTAGATCCTGCATGCATGCCACAACTAAAGATCCCACATGCCACAACTAAGACCCAGCACAGCCAAAAATAATAATAAATAAATAAATAAATATTTTTTAAAAAGCACAAAAATGAGAGGAAAAAAGTAATACCACACTGAGAAAAGGATATGTATTTATGGTATAAGAACAGAAACAAGGGCTTCCCTGGTGGCGCAGTGGTTAAGAATCCACCTGCCAATGCAGGGGACACAGGTTCCAGCCCTGGTCTGGGAAGATCCCACATGCCATGGAGCAACTAAGCCCATGTGCCACAACTACTGAGTCTGCACTCTAGGCCCCGCAAGCCACAACTACTGAGCCCGTGTGCCACAACTACTGAAGCCCACGCGCCTAGAGCCCATGCTCCACAAAAAGAGAAGCCACCGCAATGAGAAGCCCACACACCGCAACAAAGAGTAGCCCCCATTCGCCGCAACCAGAGAAAAGCCCGCGCTCAGCAACGAAGACCCAATGCAGCCAAAAATAAAATAAAATAAATTAATTAGAAAAAAAAAAAAAGAACAGAAACAAGAAGGCAGAGGGTCCCCTATTTGACTTCAGCTGAGAACATGTGTGTCGGGAGACTCATTGGTCATCGATTTTCACATGCCAACGAATGACCAAAAAGGTGCTGGGAGTATTGACTCTGGGGTTACAAATGAATTTTAGCAAGTAGGTTAGTTTGCAAATATGGAATCTGCAAATAATAAAGATAGACTGCATTTACTATCTGGCCTTTTACAGAAAAAGTTTGCTGGCTCCTGTTTTAGAGTATATCCTTCTTAATTATAGAGTGTTTAAAAACTACTTGAAATAATTCTTTTCCTGTGCCATCAATAAATTCCGTAATTAATTATAACCCATTAAATAAATTAAAATCCATAAACAAGAGAAAAAGAAGAATGCCAGCTAATAAGTTTGTTTTACATGGCTGTGAACTCTGCTTCAAGTACATTTACAATATTTGGATTTGATGAAGATTTTTGTATAGTATGATGTTTTCCTTTAAGTTCACATTCATTTCTGTTGTCTTCTCTCATGTCACCTATCATCTGCAGTTAGGTAAGATAGTGACATTGTTAAAATGGATACATCTTCATGGCATGAAGGCTAGCCATTGGTAGGATAATATTATAACACAATTTATCAGGCAATACTGAGTTTTCTTTGAAGTCAGTCTCTATCTGATTTTTCCCAATGCTTAATGTTTGCCTTGCCTGCTGCTGACCAGCACTTCTGCTTCTTTACAGAGCCTTGACACTCATAGTGCCACTTGCATTGGTGCAAACAAGGTGCCCAGAGAATAGCTTTTCCAAAGCTGGGCAATAGCTGGGTGAATGAGTTCTGATTACAGAAGATGTGCTGGTAGTTTGTGTGCATCCTCAAATGGATTTCTACTGGTCCCTGTCCAGGGAGGGAGGGCACTATTGCACTGGTCACTCCTTAGGTGTAGATTGCCTAGACTAAACCTCATATTTGCGTACTAAAGAGTTCTGCATCCAATTTCAGTGTGTGCGTGTGTGCGCGTGTGTGTGTGTGCGTGTGTGTGTGTGTGTGTTCCCCACACCACCAAGCAATTCTCGGACACCAGCCGGGTGTCCTGCAATTGGACTCAATTCTGACTCTGTGTACCTGGAGATAGTGTCAGATCCCAGAGGTTAAGGACTCAGCCCTACACCTCCCCACCCCCAACTTCAGATGCCAGTTGCAGGCATCTGGCATCCAGGTTATCACCTGTGCCTCTGACCAACTGGTTATAGATGGAGGTTCGAACAACCCCCTCCTTGGGTTTGATTAATTTACTAGATCAGCTAACAAAACTCACAGGAACATTTTACTTACTGGATTACCGGTTTATTATAAAACGATATAACTCAGGAACAGCCAGATGAAGGAGATGCATAGGGAAAGGGCACATAGCTTCCATGCCCTCTCTGAATCTCCATGTGTTCTTGCACCACTATCCCTGTATCTCCACGTTTTCACCAAATCAGAAGCTCTCTGAACCCCATCCTTTTGGGTTTTTATGGAAGTTTCATTACACAGGCATGATTGGTTAAATCATTGGCCATTGGTGATTGATCCAACCTCCAGCCCTTCTCCCCTCCCTGGAGGTCAGGGGTGTGGGACTGAAAGTTCTGACCCACTAATCACATGGTTGGTTCTTCTGGCAACCAGCCTCCAGCCTTAGGTGTGGTCCATAAGTTACCTCATTAACATACCAAGAGACATCTTGATCACTTTCAGCACAGGATATTCCAAGGGTTTTAGGAGCTCTGGTGCCAGAAACAGGAAAAAGACCAAATATATGTTTCTTATTATAAATCACAATATCACACTTACTCTCCATCATCATTGTTGCCATGAGCAGGGATGTTTCTGAGTGTGAAGTGCTACTCAGGACTGGCAGGACAAGGCATTCTCTTAGTGACTTCAAAGTCTATGAGAAATTGCAGGGAATTCCCATTGCGGTCCAGTGGTTAGGACTCTGCACTTTCATGCCGAGGGCACAGGTTGGATCCCTGGTTGGGGAACTAAGATCCCTCAAGCCACAATGCGCAGCCAAAAAAAAAAAAAGAAATTGCAAATGTATTCGTATCTTTACTGCAAATTTTCACATATTATTTAATGCAATGAAAGAAAGCAATAACAAACAGTTGAACATAGCAATGGAAAAAGGATATGAATAGGCAACTAATAAAAGAAAAAATGCTGCTAATAAACACACAAATTTAATCAAGTTAGTGAGAAGAAATATCTCAAAAGAAATAGTTAAAATGAATTTTTTTAATTAGGAAGAGAAAATTTTAAAAGATGTAGAATACCAAGGTAGGCATGGAAGTGGAAAACAGCCATACTCATGAGTGCTGTTTAGTAACATGTCTCAAAGGCCAGTGATTCAACTTTTAAGAAGTTATCCTAAGGAAAATTGGGACAAATGAACAAAAATATGTGTGAATGCTTGTTCACCACAGCATTGTTTATAATACTGGAAGTAATCCCTGATCAGGGAAGTAGTTAAATTTGGGGGTCCCTATATAAACTAGTAATCTAGACAAAAGATACTATATATAGATTTGTCTGGAGATGAATGATGTATAAGTATATATTATTTCCAGATTAAATTAGATTGTGCAAATCACCTAGACCAGAATGACCTTTATCCTGTTCTCAGGGAAAAATTTACTTCCTAGATATCCACAATAAAGGAAAAAAGTAATGAATCTATTTGGCATATTATGAAATCTATTCATGTAATCAGTGTTTAAATGTCACTTGAAATTTTCTTATATATTATGAATAACACACTTGAAAAAACATAATGAACATTTAATTTATTGTATACCCTTAATAAATATGCAATTTAATGGATAAATAATTTTTTTGTACTGGATGTGGCTCTTTATTTTACACCTACACATTGATACATTTTCCCTTGATAGGGAAGTGGTCTCATTCTTTCTAATATAAGGAAAAGTTATAAGTTAGATATTTGACATTGTTCATAGTCCCTGGAAAAGAAAATGTGACTCCATCTTCTGCTTGGTTTTTTTTTAGGTTTTGAATTATATCCTGGCCTGCAATTCATTTCATACAGAAAATGACTGCAAAGGTTCATTTTCCAAATAGATGATGCCTTCAGTGCATTCCTTCTCTAGCCTGTGTGCTGGAAAAGGGGCCAAGGAGGAGGTTACCAAAGCATAATTAATGTATCGGGAAGATGAGCTTCCTAGCATTTTAGAATAAACCTGGGCTACAGGCAGAATTTTTGGCTTCTTGCAAGTAGAAAATACACTTGTGTTCTCTTGTGAGCCTAGAAGATGAGTCCAACTTACCTTATTAGAGACTTTTCCCATTTCTCTGTTCAGGAAACCACCTGCTTTCTTGTCTGTATTTCTCCTCTAATGGAGGTATACCAATATGAAGAAAAATAAAAGTGATTTGACTTGATGCCTCTGCTGCAATTTGGACCATTATTTTTCCTCTGATACAACAGTTTTCTCAGCCTAAATACCATTTCAGGCCAAGTGATTCATAAACGAAAACATAATCTCAAACTATGCAGGAATATGAGTGCAGAGTAAAGTTGTACATATGCTGTTTAGGCCAGGGCAGAGAGATACCACAGAGAGAGAGAGAGAGAGAAAGCTCTTCGGTTTGGGACTGGGGATTTCAGGTTAGTGGTCATGGTGGGACATTTCATCAATTGGTTTCTGAGCTAACATAGCATATTGTTCATCTATAGAATCCTTGGAGATTTGCTGGAGAGGGATGACAACTGGCCATTCTTTGTGTTCAAGTACAAATAAATGTTACCACTCTGCTTCCTTTAGATTTTAGTACTTAGAAAAGCAAACCACATCTTTTATCTTGTAGACAAATCTATGACCAAAATTCCAGTGTCCCTCCTATGCACCTTATGATGCTGTCCGGTAAGTCTCTGGGCCGGAGTTTCTCAACCTTGGCACTATTGATATTTTGGGTCAGATAATTCTTTGTTGTGAGGGCTTTTCTCTGTGTTGTAGGGTGTTTGTCAGCATCCCTGGCCTGTACCAATGAGATTCCAATAGCATCACCTCTGCTACCCCAGTTGTGACAACCAAAAATGTCTCAAGATATTGTCAAATGTCTCCTGAGGGTTGGGGGTTGGGGGAGGAAGGGGCTGCTTGGGTTGAGAATCAATGTTTGATGTCTAGGTTACTATGAGGATCTGAGTCTCTCTTAACCAGAAGACTAATAGTTGAGTATCATTGATTGGGTTATTGCTGTCAATCCATAGCTCTAGACAATTCTCATTAGGAACAGATATCTTGCAGTTAGCTAGAAGGACATACCCCATGAACAACTCTGTAATTCTGTCATCTTACCAGAGACCCAAGAGGTGCAAGTACCCAACCAAGGCTGAGAGAGCCAAAATCAGAAATATAATGAGATAAGAAAGGGTTGCAGCCTCTGTCTCTTGTTATAATTTAATCATCAATATATTTTGGTTGAAAAATATATTGAAAAAACCCCTCAGCCTAGGAAACCCTAAGGCAAGTCTTAAAATTCATTGGGTTTTTTTTGTTTGTTTATTTTTGTTCTCTTAGAACATTTTTGCACATTTTCTTTCTATCCTCTATTTTATTCTATGTGGTGGTGCCTCCTTTGCTAAAATAGCTTTTTAAAAAAAATTATTTATTTATTTGTTTTTATTTTTGGCTGTGTTGGGTCTTTGTTGCTGGGTGTGGGCTTTCTCTAGTTGCGGTGAGCAGGGGCTACTTTTCGTTGTGGTACGCAGGCTTCTCATTGCAGTGGCTTCTCTTATTGCAGAGCACGGGCTCTAGGCGCACGGGCTTCAGTAGTTGTGGCACGTGGGCTCAATAGTTGTGGCTTGTGGGCTGTAGAGTGCAGGCTCAGTAGCTGTGGCACACAGGTTTAGTTACTCCGCGGCATGTTGGATCTTCCCAGGCCAGGACTTGAACCCGTGTCCCTTGCACTGGCAGGCAGATTCTTAACCACAGTGCCACCAGGGAAGCCCGATAGTCAGCTTTGAAGATGGGCTTTGAAGATGCATTTTACCTTGATGGAATAGAAAACCATTAAAGCCACTCAAAAGAAACTCTATAGGGATGTCATGTAGGAGAATTTCAGAAATGTGCTATTGCTAAATAAATTCCATTTTCTCTTGTCATCGTTCTAAGATAAAGATTTTGGTTTCTCATTGGCACAGTCCATACAAATTCATAAATTCTGAACCGGGCATTGAAAGAAGATAAGAAAGTGATCTTTGGGACTTTCCTGGTGGTCCAGTGGTTAAGAGTCCGCCTTCCAATGCAGGGGATGTGGGTTTGATCCCTGGCCGGGGAACTAAGAGAAAAGCTCTATGTTAGAAATGTGGTAAATGTTTGATTGCAACTCAGTTTTTCAGGGGTAGAGAAATCTGATAACTATTATTAGTATGATAATGGTTTCAAGCTAAGTTCTCATCCTCATTAGTCACTGAAGAGTCAACAAATGCATGATCATCTAGAACAGACATGTGACTTTAATATTTCACATTTATCTAATGTCTTCACACTGGAATGACCTTATTCATATGAAATTGGAGTAACATTTTATTATTGGCAAAGAACTAAAGCACTGCATATGGTGGAGCCTTGTTTGGTCACCAAGTGATGCAGCCAGTACGTTGTTGATTAGCAGTGATGGGAGCAGGCATTCTTGCCTTGGTCCTGAAAGGGAAAGACTTGGTCTTTCAAAGGGAAAGATTTCAACATTTCACCATTAAGTATAAAATTTGCTTAAGGTTCTTAGATATCCTTTCTCAGAAGAATTTCCCTTCTTTTTCTATCTTTCTGAGAGGCTTGATGATGAATGGATATTAAATTTTACCAAAGACTCTTTTCTGCATTTTTTGAAATGATCCCGTGGTTTTTCTACATTAATCTGTTAATGTGGAGAATCACATTAACTGATTTTCTAGCATTCAATCAAATGTGCATTTCTAGAATAAATAAATTGGTCATGATCTAGCTGTCTAAAAATTGCTGAATAAATTTGCTAAGAATTTTGCATCTATCTCCATATAATTTTCTTTCCTCATATTGTTCTTGAGAGATTTTGAAACCAAGGTGATTATATTTTCATTTAAAAAGTCACTGTTTCAGCTTTTCTATTTTCTGGAAAAGTTTATGTAAGGTTGGAATTATTTTTAACCTGAATGGTAGAACTTTGCAGTGAAATTATATGGGCCTGACATTCTCTTTGTGTGATGATGTTTGCTGATAGTGTCATTCCAAACACAATTCTATGCCAAAATAGCCACACTCACTCTCTTAGTTCACAGTCCACTCAGCATAATTCACAATAAACATCTCCTGGAAGCTGAAGAAAAGACCACCTTCCACCCTTCCCAATGAGTTCAGGGAACAACAATCTCTCCACTAATTCCAGTTGGCCTTACATATAATTCTTATATGCCAAATTCACTTTTGTGTGTTCTTTGTGGATTTGATTATAAATGAATCACAACTGTGAATAGACTGAAAAAGTGGGAAATGTTGACCAGGGGAGGATATTGCGGGTAAATTGATGAAGAGCAGGATTAAAAGGTATAGCCAGAAGCAAGACAAAGCCAACCCATAGAACTGTATACCTGGAAGATAGAAGTATACATTTCAGGAGGTACCTAAGGTATAAGAGGGCCCCAGTGCCAAGGTAGAACTTGGGTAAAGGTTGTGTAAACTAGAGTTAAAAGTCTCATGGAAAAGCACTAGGAAGACAATAAACTTTTTTCTTCAATTGTGACAAAACACATAACATAAAATTTACTATTTTAATTATTTTATTTTACTTTATTCCTTTTTTTCCTTTTTTTAAAATTTTTTAATTTTTTGGCTACACTGGGTCTTCGTTGTTGCACATGGGCTTTCTCCAGTTGCGGCGAGCGGGGGCTACTCTTTGTTGTGGTGTGCGGGTTTCTCATTGAGGTGGCTTCTCTTGTTGCGGAGCACCGGCTCTAGGCACTTGGGCTTCAGTAGTTGCAGCATGCAGGCTCAGTAGTTGCGGCACATGGGCTCAGTAGTTGTGGCTCATGGGCTTAGTTGCTCCACGGCATGTGGGATCTTCCCAGACCAGGGATCATAACCATGTCCCCTGCATTGGCAGGTGGATTCTTAACCACTGTGTCACCAGGGAAGTCCCTTTTTTATTTTTTATTTTATTATTATATTTTATTTTGGCTGCACTGCACGGCTTGTGGGATCTTAGCTCCCTGACCATGAACTGAACCCCGGCCCTCAACAGCGAAAGAGCCACATCCTAACCACTGGACCGCCAGGGAAGTCCCTATTTTAAGTATTTTAAAGTTAAGTGGCCTTCACAATGTTGTGCTTCCATCACCAGTATCTAGCTCCAGGACATTTCATCATCACCCCCACCCCACCCCCAAACAAAAAAATCCCATATACCCATTACATAGTCACTTCCCATTCGCTGCTTCCCTCCAACCACTGGGAACCACTAACATATATTCTGTGTCTATGGATTTCTTTTGATGGCGTTCCATTAAGTCCCAGACTGGATAATTTCAAACGAGGTGTCTTCTACAGTAGTTCACTGATTCTTTCTTTTTATTGGTCGACTCTGCTATTGAAGCTCTCTATTAAATTCTTCAGTTCAGACATTGTATGCTTTAGCTCTAGGATTTTTTTTTTATGATTTCTGTTTCTTTGTTGAACTTCTCATTTTGTTCATACATTGTTCTCCTAATTTAGTTTAGTTGTCTGTCTGTGTGTTCTTGTAGTTTGCTGAACTTCTTTAAGAGGATTATTTTGAATTCATTGTCAGACAGTTCATAGATCTCCATTTCTTTAGGGTCAGTTGTTGGAGCTTTATTAGTTTCCTTTAGTGGTGTTATGTTTACCTGATTTTTTGTGATCCTTGTATCCTTGAGTTCGTAACTGCACATTTGATTAAATGGTCTTCTCTTCCAGACTTTACATCTTTGCTTCAGCAAGGAAAGAACTTCACTAGTTTACTCAGCTTGGGGTACTGGATTGGTGAGCTGGTAGCATCCATGAGCAGCTGGGGCTTGCAATCAGGGTCTCTAGATGGGTGAGGCCACTGCCCATGCTCTGAGGTCAGGGGTTGCCACTGCCTAGGCTCTGCTGTTGGGTGGAGTCACTTGCTGGGCTCTGCAATCACTTCTGGTCACATGGGGATATCAGGCTGTGTTCCCTGACAGGGCAGTGCCACTGGTTGGCTTCTGTGATTGGGCAGGGTGGTAGGCTGTGCTCTGAACTGATCTTGGTTGGCTGGGCCTCAGGCTGTGCTTCCTGACTAGATGCTGCCACTGGCTGGAGTCTAAGTTCAGGCAGGGCGATAGCCCAGGCTTCATGGTAGTTTGGGGCCTCAGGCTGTACTCTGCAATCAGCAGGGGCTGCAGGTTGTGCCCCAAAGTTGGGTGGGGCTGCAGGCTGGGCTTTGTGACTAGGTACACCATTGGCTCCACTATTGGGCATGGTCACTGGCCAGGCTCTCTGGTCAGGCAGGGACTCCTGCTGTACCCCACAGTTGGTTGGGTCTGGAAACTGTGCTCCATGGTTAGGCTGGGTCATTGTTCAGGCTCCATGACTAGGTGGGACCACAGTCTATGTTTTGCAATTGGGTGGCGTCACTGGCTGAGCTCCCTGCCTACGCAAGGACCCAGGCTGTTTTCAGTAATTGGGCAGGGTTGTGGTCCGGGATCTGCTACTGGGTGGAGTTGTAGGCTGGGCTCTGTGGTTGGGCCATAGGATGTGCTCTGCAGCTGCTGAGCATCTGTGGCTACACTCCCCAGAGGAATGGAACTAGATGCTATGCTCGGCTGTTTGGTGGTACTGTTAGTTTGCAACCCTGCCTGGGTAGGCCAAAGGATATGCTCTGTGGGTCCTAGGTATCTGTGGTCAGGCTTCCTGGTGGGGTGAGACTGGTAACTATGCTTAGCAGTTCCTCTCCTGCCTGAGTGGAGCCACAGAATGGGCTCCGTGGCCAATACAGCTCATTGGCTGGGGATCCAAATCAGGTAGAACTGCTGACTGAGCTCCCTGGCCACGGGACCACTAGCTCAGTTTTACAGGTGGGCAAAGCTACTAGCTAGGATCTTTGCTCAGGCACTGCTGTAAGCAGGAATACAGTCTGTAAATATCTAAATGCTGGTTGCTTCTTTGTCCACCTCCCTTCTTCATCTCTATCTGATCACTTGTGGTAGAACTCTATAGGCTCCCCCAGTGAATCCCATGAGGTAACACCTGAGTGGGTTTCCTGGAAAGTGTCCCACAATGCTGGGGAAGCTACATGTCCACCTTGGGTCCTCTTTTTCCTACTGGAATAACTGTAGGCCTGGGGGGCCCTTCTTGGTACAGTGTTGTGCTGGCCTGGGGGAGGGACAATGTGGTCAAAAGGAAGCCACTCTTCTTACCCTTCTATTGTGGTTCTTCTCATTCTTTGTGATCAAGCAGGGGTGCTTCAGCTCAACCCTGGGTTCTGGGATTTTCACAATAGTGTCTTGTCTATGGATAGTTTCTGGTTGGTCTTCTTGTGAGGGGGATTGAAGTTGGGAATGATCGATGATGCCATCTTATGTGCCCAGTCTCTAAAATGTTCAGTTTCCAACAAAAAATTGTGATACATGCAGAGAAACCAGAAAGTGTGACCCATACACAGGAAAAAAGCAACAAACAGAAAATTTCACTAATAAGGTTCAGACAAAAACTTCAAAGTAGCCATTATAAATATCTCAAAAGAACTAAGTTAAACCATACTTAAAGAAGTAAAGGAAGTTATGATGAAAATGTCTTACAAAAATAGACAACCCTCAGAATGGGAGAAAATATTTGCAAATGAAGCAACTGACAAAGGATTAATCTCCAAAATTTACAAGCAGCTCATGCAGCTCAATATCAAAAAAAACAAACAACCCAATCCAAAACTGGGCAGAACACCTAAATAGACATTTCTCCAAAGAAGATATACAGATTGGCAACAAACACATGAAAGAGTGCTCAACATCACTAATCATTAGAGAAATGCAAATCAAAACTACAATGAGGTATCACCTCACACCAGTCAGAATGGCCATCATCAAAAAATCTACAAACAATAAATGCTGGAGGGGGTGTGGAGAAAAGGGAACCCTCTTGCACTGTTGGTGGGATGTAAATTGATACAGCCACTGTGGAGAACAGTATGGAGGGTCCTTAAAAAACTAAAAATAGAACTACCATACGACCCAGCAATCCCACTACTGGGCATATACCCTGAGAAAATGATAATTCAAAAAGAGTCATGTACCAGAATGTTCACTGCAGCTCTATTTACAATAGCCAGGACACGGAAGCAACCTAAGTGTCCATCGACAGATGAATGGATAAAGAAGATGTGGCACGTATATACAATGGAATATTATTCAGCCATAAAAAGGAACAAAATTGAGTTATTTGTAGTGAGGTGGATGGACCTAGAGTCTGTCATACAGAGTGAAGTAAGTCAGAAAGAGAAAAACAAATACTGTATGCTAACACATATATATGGAATCTAAAAAAAATAAAAGTTCTGAAGAACCTAGGGGCAGGCCAGAATTAAAGATGCAGATGTAGAGAATGGACTTGAGGACACGGGGAGGGCAAAGGGTAAGCTGGGACGAAGTGAGAGAGTGGCATGAACTTATATATACTACCAAATGTAAAATAGATAGCTAGTGGGAAGCAGCCGCATAGCACAGGGAGATCAGCTCGGTGCTCTGTGACCACCTAGAGGGTTGGGATAGGGAGGGTGGGAGGGAGACGCAAGAGGGAGGAGATATGGGGATATATGTATATGTATAGCTGATTCACTTTATTATAAAGCAGAAACTAACACACCATTGTAAAGCAATTATACTCCAATAAAGATGTTAAAAAAATAGGCAATATAAATAAAGAGAAAGAAATAAGAAAGCCAAATGGAAATTCTGGAGTTGAAAATAACAATAACCAAAATAAAAAATTTACTAGAGCGGCTCAGTAATAGATTTGAATTGGTGAAGAAGGAATTAGCAAACTTGTAGATTGATAGAGATCTAACAATCCAAAGAACAGAGAGAGAAATGAAGAAAAGTAGACAGCACCTCAGAGAAATATGGGACACCAATAAGACCACCAAATTATGCATAATGTGAGTAACACAAGGAAAGGAGAGAAGGAAAAGAGCAGAAAAATATTCAAAGAAATCACAGCAAAAAAATTCCTAAATTTGATGAAAAACATGAATTTACACAGCCAAGAAACTTAATGAACTGCAAGATGGATAATCACACAGAGATCAACACATAGAAACATCATAATAAAAACACTGAAAGCTAAACACAAAGAAATCTATTGAAAGCAACAGAGCAAACCAACTTGTAATGTATAAGAGAACACCAATAAGATGAATAGCTGACTCTTCAATAGAACAAATGGAGAACAGATAAAAACTGAGAGATTTATTTACTAGCGGATACACCTTAAAAGAAATACTACAGGGGGACTTCCCTGGTGATCCAGTGGTTAAGACTCTGTGCTCCCAATGCAGGGGGCCCGGGGTTCGATCCCTTGTCAGGGAACTAGATCTCGCATGCCGCAACTAAGAGCCCACATGCCGCAACTAAAAGATCCTGCCTGCATGCCACAACTAAAAAGATCCCACATGCTGCAACGAATATCCCACATGCACCAACTAAGACTCAGCACAGCCAAATAAATAAATAAATATTTTTAAAAAGATAAGAAATACTACAGGAAGCTTTTCAGGTTAAAAGCAAGTGACCTCATACAGTAATTCAAATCCACATGAAAAAAACAAAGAGTACCAGTAAAGATAATTACATAATTATAAAAGTATATAAATGCATATTACTTTTCTATTCTTCTCTTTACTCATTTAAAAAATAATTGAATAAAACAATATGTATATAATAGTATTTAGGACCTATAACATATAGAAATATATTTGCCAGTAACAACACAAAGAAGGTGAATGGGAGCAAAGATGT
This sequence comes from Eubalaena glacialis, assembly GCF_028564815.1. Lineage (NCBI taxonomy): Eukaryota > Metazoa > Chordata > Mammalia > Artiodactyla > Balaenidae > Eubalaena > Eubalaena glacialis. Next base: position 54,142,651 of record NC_083733.1, on the reverse strand, counting down.
ACCAGGCTAAGGAAACAACACCCAGTAAAGGGTGGTAACTCGAATCCACAGGAACAAATGAGACCCATAAATGGTCAACAAGAAGGTTAATATAGCAAACTCTATAAATATATACTTCTTCTCCTTTCTTATCTCAGCTTCTTTAATAACCATAAAATCATGTAAAGCAATAGTTAAAATAATGTATTGTTGGATATGTAGCATATATAAGTATAAAATGGATAACAATATAGCAAGAAAAGGGGGAGAGGGAGGGACTACCCTGGTGGCGCAGTGGTTAAGAATCCACCTGCCAGTGCAGGGGACACGGGTTCGATCCCTTGTCCGGGAAGATCCCACGTGCTGTGGAGCAACTAAGCCTGTGTGCCACAACTGCTGAGCTTTCGCTCTAGAGCCCATGAGCCACAACTACTGAAGTCCACGCACCCTAGTGCCCATGCTCCGCAACAAGAGAAGCCACCACAATGAGAAGCTCATGCACTGAACGAAGATAAGTCCCTGCTCGCTGCAACTAGAGAAAGCCCATTCGCAGCAACAAAGATCCAATGCAGCCAAAAATAAATAAATAAAATAAAATAAATAAATTTACAAAAAAAAGAGGGAGAGGGAATAGAGCTATATAGGAGTAACATAACCATATCTCTAAATCTGAAATAGATTCTGATAATGTAAGATATGTATGGTAAGCCCTAGAGCAACCACCAAGAAAATAACTTTTAAAATATGGTAAAAAAATCATTAAAAGAATTTAAATGTTATGTTAGAAAATATTCACTTAATGCAAAATAAAGAAGTAAAGAATAATAGAGGAACAAAAAGGGCATAAGACATAGAAAACAAAAGTAACAAGGCAGCAATAAATGCAACAATATCAACAACATTAGATGTGAATGAATTAAACAATCCAATCAAAAAGCTGAGATTGTCAGACGGTATTTATTTTTTAAAGATCCAACTATATTCTGTCTACATGAGTTACACTTTTGATTTAAAGATACAAAAAAGTTAGTTATAAACCAACCATAACAAAGCTGGATTGGCTATACTAATACCAGTCAAAGACAGAGTAAAACATGGGAATTCCCTGTCGGTCCAGTGGTTAAGACTTGGCGCTTTCACTGCCATGGGCCCAGGGTTTGATCCCTGGTCAGGGAACTAAGATCCCACAAGCCCCATGGCATGGCAAAAAAAAAAAAAAAAGTAAAACAAAAAAGTTACTAGAGATAAAGAGGGACCATTTATTATGATGAAAGGGGGCTTCCCTCGTGGCACAGTGGTTAAGGATCCGCCTGCCAATGCAGGGGACACAGGTTCGAGCCCTGGTCTGGGAAGATCCCACATACCGCAGAGCAACTAAGCCCGTGCACCACAACTACTGAGCCCGCAAGCCACAACTACTGAAGCCTGCACGCCTAGAGCCTGTGGTGCTCCGCAACAAGAGAAGCCACTGCAATGAGAAGCCCACGCACTGCAATGAAGAGTAGCCCCCACTCACTGCAACTAGAGAAAGCCCGCGTGCAGCAACAAAGACCCAATGCAGCCAAAAATAAATAATAATAAATAAAATAAATATTTTAAAAATCTTATCTATGATAAAAGGGTCAATCCATCAGGAAGATATAACAATTTGAAACACATAAGCACCTAATAATAGAGTCCCTAAATACATGACTTAAAAATTAGAAAAAATGAAGAGAGAAATACACAATTCAACAATAACAGTTGGAGAATGCAATACCCCATTTTCAATAATGGATAGAAAAACTAAGTAGAAGATCAGCAAGGAAATGGAGGACTTGCACAACACTGTACACTGACTAGACCTAACAGACATCTATAGAATACACCATCCAACAATTCTGGAATACATATTCTCCCCAGGTACACATGGAATTTTCTACAGGATGGACCACGTGCTGAGTTATAAAATAAGCCTCAATAAATTTAAAAGGATTGAAATCATGTGCATCATGTTCTCTGACTACAATGGAATGAAATTAAAAACGAATAACAGAAGAAAATTTGGGAAATTCACAAATATGTGGAAATTAAAGAACACACTCCTAAAGAATCAATGGACCAAAGAAAAAAAATCACAAGGGAAATTAGCAAGTACTTTGAAATAAATGAAAATGAAGACACAGCCTACCAAACTTACAGGAAGCAGCTAAAGCTAATAGCATTAAAAGGCATATATTAAAAAAAAAAAATCTGAAATCAATAATCTAAAGTTCTGGACTTCCCTGGTGGTTAAGAATCCACCTGCCAATGCAGGGGACACGGGTTCAAGTCCTGGTCCATGAAGATCCCACATGCCGTGGAGCAACTAAGCCCATGCACCACAACTACTAGAGCCTGCTCTCTAGAGCCCGCGAGCCACAACTACTGAGCCCGTGTGCCACAACTACTGAAGCCTACGTGCCTAGAGCCCCTGCTCCACAACAAGAGAAGCCATTGCAATGAGAAGCCCACACACCACAACGAAGAGCAGCCCCCACTTGCCACGACTAGAGAAAGCCAGTGCACAGAAACGAAGACCCAACACAGTCAAAAATTAAAAAAAAAAAAAAAAATTATCTGAAGTTCTACCTTACGACACTGGAAAAAGAAGAGCAAACTAAGTGTACAAGAAACAAAAGAAAGGAAATAAAGATTAGAGTGGAAATTAATGAAACAGAGAATAGAAAAACAAAAGTGAAAATCAACAAAAATAAAATCTTGGTTCTTTGAAAAGATCAACCAAATTAACGAACTTTTACCTACATTGACTAAGAAAAAGGAAAGACTCAAATTACCAAAATCAGGAATGAAAAAGAGGACATCATTATTGACCATACAAAAATTTTTTAATATTATAAAGGAATACTATGAACAATTATATACCAATATATTAAATAACTGAGGTGAAATGGGCACATACTTAGAAAGACATAAAGTACTGACTGAAGAAGAAACAGAAAGTCTGAATAGATTCATAAAAAATAAAGAGATTGAATTAGTAATTTAAACACTACCCAAAGAGAAAAGACTGGGCTGAGATGCCTTCACTGGTGAATTCTACCAAACTTGTAGAAAATTACAACCAATTCTTAACAAACTCTTCCAAAAAATAGAAGGGGAGGTTATACTTCCCAACTTTGCTTTAAGTCCAATATTAGCCTAATATCAAACCAGAAAAAGACATCACAAGGAACAAATTCTACAAATCAATATCTGTTATGAATACAGATGCAAAAATCCTCAACAAAGTATTACCAAACCAAATCCAGCTATACATATACACCATGACCAAGTGGGATTTATCCCGGGAATGCAAGATGGGTTTAACATTCAAAAATCCATTAATGTAGTACACCATATCAATGGAATAAAGGACAAAAAAGTCCCAATCATCTCAATAGATGCACAAAAAGCATTTAACAAAATCCAGTTCCCCTTCATGACAAAAATACTAAACAAACCAGGAATAGAAGGGATTTTTTTTTTCAACCTGATAATGTTCTTCTACAAAAAATTCACAGATAACATCATATTTAATGCCAAAAGACTGGATGCTTTCCTCCTAAAATTAGGAACAAGATAAGGATGTCTATTCTCACCACTTCTGTTTGACATTGTACTGGAGGTTATAGGTACAGCAATTAGGCAAGAGAAAATGAAATAAAAAGCTTCAAGAATAAAAGGGAAGAAGTAAAACTATGTCTTTGAAGATGGCATGGTCTTGTGTATAGAAAATCCTAAGGAATCCACTAAAAAACTGTTAGAACTAATAAATGAGTTTAAAGAAGTTGCAGGGTACATGATCAATATACAAAGATTAATTGTATTTCCATAGACTGATACAATGAGTATCAGAATTGAAAATAAGAAAAAATTCCATTTGTAATAGCATCAAAAATTAAATATTTAGGAATAACTTCAACAAAATAAGTGTAAAACTTATACTGTTTAAACTATAAAGCATTGATGAAAGAAATTAAAGAAAATCTAAATAAATGGAAAAGCATTTCATGTTCATGAGTCAGAACACTTAATATTGTTAAAGTGGCAATATTTCCTAAATTGATCTACAGGTTCAGTGCAATCCCTATAAAAATCCCACCTGGCTTCCTTGATAAGTTGACAAGCTGATCTGAACATTCATATTTGAATACAAGGGACCTAGAATAGTCAAAACAATCTTGAAAAAGAACAAAGATGGAGGACTCACATTTCCTAAATACAAAACAGTACACTACAGTAGTCAAGATAGTATGATAGTGGTATGAGGATCAATGGAATAGAACTGAGAATTCAGAAATAAACCCTCAGATTACAATCAATTGATTTTTTTAAAATAAATTTATTTATTTTTGGCTGCGCTGGGTCTTTGTAGCTGCGCGTTCTTTCTCTAGCTACAGCAAGCGGGGGCTACTCTTCGTTGCAGTGTGCAGTCTTCTCATTGTGGTGGCTTCTCTTGTTGCAGAGCATGTGCTCTAGGCACGCGGGGTTCAGTAGTTGTGGCATGCAGGCTCAGTAGTTGTGGCTCACAGGCTCTAGAGCGCAGGCTCAGTTGTGGCGCATGGGCTTAGTTGTTCCACGGCATTTGGGATCTTCCCGGACTAGGGCTCGAACCCATGTCCCCTGCATTGGCAGGCGGATTCTTAACCACTGCTCCACCAGGGAAGCCCTACAATCAACTGATTTTTGAGAAGGGTGTCAAAACAATTCCATAGGGGCAGTAATAGTCTTTCAACAAATCATCTTGGGACCACATTCTCACATGGAAACGATGAAGTTGGACCCCTACATCACACCATAAACATAAAGTAACTCAAAATTGATCAAATACTTAAATATAAGAGCTAAAAAGTATAAAACATCTAAAAGAAAACATGGCTGTAAATCTGTGAAACTTTGGATTAGGCAATGATTTAGATATGAAACTAAAAGCATAAGTAATAAAAGAAAAAATATATGAATTGTTCTTTATCAAATTTAAAAAACAAATTTGTGCTTCAAAAGACATTGGTGAAAGAAAGTGAAAAGAGGACTTCCCTGGTGGTGCAGTGGTTAAGAATCTGCCTGTCAATGCAGGGGACACGGGTTCGATCCCTGGTCTGGGAAGATCCCACATGCCACGGAGTAACTAAGCCCATGTGCCACAACTACTGAGCCTGTGCTCTAGAGCCCACAAGCCATAACTACTGAGCCTGTGTGCCACAACTACTGAAGCCCATGTGCCCTAGAGCCCATGTGCCACAACTACTGAGCCCGCATGCCTAGAGCCCATGCTCTGCAATGAGAGAAGCTACCACAACGAGAAGCCCACGCACCACAACTAGAGAAAGCCCATGCGCAGCAACAAAGACCGAATGCAGCCAAAAATGCTTTTAAATTTAAAAAATAAAAATAAATAAATTAATAAAAGGAAGTGAAAAGACATCTCACGGAATGGGAAAAAATTTTGCAAATCATATATCTGATAAGGAACTTTCATCTAGAATTATATAAAGAACTCTTACAACTTAATAGTAAAAAGACAACCCAACTTAAAAATGGACAAAATATCTGAATAGACATTTCTGCAAAGAAGATATATACAGGCCAATAAGCACATGAAAATATGCTCAACGTCACTAGTCACCAGGGAAATGCAAGTCAAAACTATGAGATACCACTTCATGTATTAGGATAGTTGTAATAAAAAAGACAGATAACAACAAGTATTGACAAGGCTGTGAAGAAATCAGTACACTCATACACTCCTGGTGGAAATATAAAATGGTGCAGCCTCTTTGGAAAACAGTCTGGAAGTTCCTCGAACTGTTAAAGCCATATAACCATACAACCCAGCAATTCCACTCTTAGATATATATACCCAAGAAAAATGAAACTATATGTCCACAGAAAAATTTCATGAATGTTCATAGCATTATTAATCATAACCAAAGAGTAAAAACAACCTAGATGTCCAGCAACTAATGAATGAAGGAATGAAATGTAGTATACATACAACAGGATACTATTCAGCCATAAAAAGAATGAAGTACTGACACAGCTACAACATGGATGAATCTTGAAAACATGCTCTGTGAAAGAATGCAGACACAAAAGACAGCATATTATATGATTGCATTTACATTAAACATATTGAATAGGCAAATCTATAAAGACAGAAAATAGATTAGTGGTTGCCTAGTGTTGGAAGGTATGGGGGAAGCAACCCCAAGTAATTAAAGAATTGTGTTTGAAGTCTCAAAAAAATGTGGGCAAATGAATTTTGATATGCTCATACCATAGACTATTATTATAGAGTAGTCTTCCCTGACTCCCATATTTTTATTATAATTGATATATTACTTAAATGTATGACTTGAGCTTCTTTTTTATTCACTGCCCAACCCTGAATTCTTTCAATCCATTTAAAAATAAAAGTGATAAATCTTAGTTACCCTGGTTTAGGAAATATTTCTTAGATAGGATGTAAAAAGCATGAACCATGAAAGAAAAAAAAATGACAAATTGATTTCATCAAAACTAAAAACGTTTTCTCTTCAAAATCCACTGTTAAGTAAATGAAAAAGCAAGCTACAGATTGGCAGAAAATAGTTGCTGACCATATGTCTAATAAAGGACTTGTATCTTGAATATACAAATAATTCATATGACACAATAAGAAGGCAAATAACCCAATAAAGACTGGTAAAAGATCTAACAGATACTACACCAAAAATTATATGTGAGTCGCATAACAAAACAAAATAGAACAAAAACCCACATGAAGAGATGCTCAACATCACTAGTAGATTAAAACAGTGAGATGTCAATTAAAATATAAATTAAATGTTAATTAAAACGAGATGATACTATACACTCATTAAAATGGTTAAAATTTTTAACTGAAAATATTAAGTGTTGACAAGTTTATGGAACAACTGGAACTCTCAAACATTGATGGTACATATCAATGTTCTTATAAAGTTAAAGATATACTCAGCATATGACCCAGATATGACTTTATTTACCCGAGAGAAATGAATACCTGCTTATACAAAGATTTGCACTTGAATGTTCATAGTAGCTTTATTCACACTGCCAAAAAATGGAAACCACCCAATGTGCATCAATTGGTGAAGAGATAAACAAATCAGAGTATTTCCATACAATGCTGTATTACTCAGAAAGAAAAAAAGAATTAGATAATCTACTGATACACAGAACAACATGAACGAATCTCTAAAGAATTATGTTAAATACAAGAAGTCTTCAGGAGGGAGGGGCAAGATGGCGGAAGAGTAAGACGCGGAGATCACCTTCCTCCCCACAGATACATGAGAAATACATCTACACGTGGAACTGCTCCTACAGAACACCCACTGAACGCTGGCAGAAGACGTCAGACCTCCCAAAAGGCAAGAAAATCCCCACGTACTTGGGTAGGGCAAAAGAAAAAAGAAATAACAGAGACAAAAGAATAGGGACGGGACCTGCACCAGTGGGAGGGAGCTGTGAAGGAGGAAAGGTTTCCACACACTAGGAAGCCCCTTCGTGGGCAGAGACTGCGGGTAGCAGAGGGGGGAAGCTTCGGAGCCACGGAGGAGAGCGCACCCACATTGGTGCGGAGGGCAAAGCGGAGATTCCCGCACAGAGGAGCGGTGCCGACCAGCACTCACCAGCCCGAGAGGCTTGTCTGCTCAGCCGCCGGGGCGGGCGGGGCCTGGGAGCTGGGGCTCGGGCTTCGGTGCTAGCCGGGAGGGAGTTCGGGAAAAAGACTGCAGCTGCCAAAGAGGCAAGAGAATTTTTCTTGCCTCTTTGTTTTGCGGCGCGCAAGGAGAGGGGATTCAGAGCGCCGCCTAAACGAGCTCCAGAGACGGGCGCGAGCCGCGGCTATCAGCGCGGATCCCACAGCAACAGGGACGCAGAGGGAAAAACGGAGAGATTCCCGCACAGAGGCTCGGCGCCGAGCAGCACTCACCAGCCCGAGAGGCTTGTCTGCTCACCCGCCGGGGCGGGCGGGGGCTGGGATCTGAGGCGCGGGCTTCGGTCGGATCCCAGGGAGAGGACTGGGGTTGGCTGCGTGAACACAGCCTGAAGGGTCTAGCGCACCACAACTAGCCGGGAGGGTGCACGAGAAAAAGTCTGCAGCTGCCGAAGAGGCAGGAGACTTTTTCTTGCCTCTTTGTTTCGCGGCGTGCAAGGAGAGGGGATTCAGAGCGCCGCTTGGACGAACTCCAGAGACGGGTGCGAGCCGCGGCTATCAGCGCGGACCCCAGAGACGGGCATGAGACGCTAGGGCTGCTGCTGCCGCCACCAAACAGCCTGTGGGCGAGCACAGGTCATTCTCCACACCGCCCCTCCCGGGAGCCTGTGCAGCCCGCCACGGCCAGGCTCCCGTAATCCGGGGACAACTTCCCCGGGAGAGCGCACGGCGCGCCTCAGGCTGCTGCAACGTCACGCCGGCTTCTGCCGCCGCAGGCTCGCCCCGCCTCCTCCGTACCGCTCCCTCCCCCCGGCCTGACTGAGCCAGAGCCCCCGAATCAGCTGCTCCTTTAACCCCGTTCTGTCTGGGCGGGGAACAGACGCCCTCAGGGGACCTACATGCAGAGGCGGGTCCAAATCCAAAGCTGAACCCCGGGAGCTGTACGAACAAAGAAGAGAAAGGGAAATCTCTCCCAGCAGCCTCAGAAGCAGCGGATTAAAGCTCCACAAACAACTTGATGTGCCTGCATCTGTTGAATACCTGAATAGACAACGAATCATCCCAAATTTAGGAGATGGACTTTGGGAGCAGGATATATTAACTTTTCCCCTTTTCCTTTTTTTTGTGAGTGTAGATGTGTATGCTTCTGGGTGAGATTTTGTCTGTATAGCTTTGCTCTCACCGTTAGTCCTAGGGTTAGGTCCGTCCGTTTTTTTTTTTTTTTTTTTTTTTTTGGCTTAAAAAATTTTTTTTTTTCCCTAATAAATGTTTTCTTAATAATTTTTTCCTTATTTTCTATTTTTAAAAAAATTTTTAATAAGTTTTTTCATATTTTTTATTTTAAAAAATTAAAAGATTTTTTTTCTTAATAAATTTTTTCTAAATAATTTTTTTCTTATTTTTAGTATAAAAAATTAATAAATCTATTTTTAAAAATTAAAAAAAAATTTTTTTCTTAATAAATTTACTCTTAATAATTTTTTTTCTTTTTTTTCTTATTTTTTATTATAATTGCTTTATTTTATTTTATTTTATCCTCTTTTTTTCTTTCTTTCCATTTTTTCTCCCTTTTATTCTGAGCCGTGTGGATGAAAGGCTCTTGGTGCTCCAGCCAGGCATCAGGGCTGTGCCTCTGAGGTGGGAGAGCCAACTTCAGGACACTGGTCCACAAGAGACCTCCCAGCTCCACGTAATACCAAACGGCGAAAATCTCTCACAGATCTCCATCTCAACATCAAGACCCAGCTTCACTCAACGACCAGCAAGCTACAGTGCTGGACACCCTATGCCAAACAACTAGCAAGAGAGGAACACAGCCCCATACATTAACAGAGAGGCTGCCTAAAATCATAATAAGGCCACAGACACCCCAAAACACACCACCAGACGTGGACGAACCCACCAGAAAGACAACATCCAGCCTCATCCACCAGAACACAGGCACTAGTTCCCTCCACCAGGAAACCTACACAACCCACTGAACCAACCTTAGCCACTGGGGACAGATACCAAAAACAACGGGAACTACGAACCTGCAGCCTGTGAAAAGGAGACCCCAAACACAGTAAGATAAGCAAAATGAGAAGACAGAAAAACACACAGCAGATGAAGGAGCAGGGTCAAAACACACCAGACCTAACAAATGAAGAGGAAATAGGTAGTCTACCTGAAAAAGAATTCAGAATAATGATAGTAAGGATGATCCAAAGTCTTGGAAATAGAATAGACAAAATGCAAGAAACATTTAACAAGGACGTAGAAGAACTAAAGAGGAATCAAGAAACGATGACAAGCACAATAAATGAAATTAAAAATACTCTAGATGGGATCAATAGCAGAATAACTGAGGCAGAAGAACGGATAAGTGACCTGGAAGATAAAATGGTGGAAATAACTACTGCAGACCAGAATAAAGAAAAAAGAATGAAAAGAACTGAGGACAGTCTCAGAGACCTCTGGGACAACATTAAACGCACCAACATTCGAATTATAGGGGTCCCAGAAGAAGAAGAGAAAAAGAAAGGGACTGAGAAAATATTTGAAGAGATTATAGTTGAAAACTTCCCTAATATGGGAAAGGAAATAGTTAATCAAGTCCTGGAAGCACAGAGAGTCCCATACAGGATAAATCCAAGGAGAAACACACCAAGACACATATTAATCAAACTATCAAAAATTAAATATAAAGAAAACATATTAAAAGCAGCAAGGGAAAAACAACAGATAACACACAAGGGCATCCCCATAAGGTTAACAGCTGATCTTTCAGCAGAAACGCTGCAAGCCAGAAGGGAGTGGCAGGATATACTTAAAGTGATGAAGGAGAAAAACCTACAACCAAGGTTACTCTACCCAGCAAGGATCTCATTCAGATTTGATGGAGAAATTAAAACCTTTACAGACAAGCAAAAGCTGAGAGAGTTCAGCACCACCAAACCAGCTTTACAACAAATGCTAAAGGAACTTCTCTAGGCAAGAAACACAAGAGAAGGAAAACACCTACAATAACAAACCCAAAACATTTAAGAAAATGGGAATAGGAACATACATATCGATAATTACCTTAAATGTAAATGGATTAAATGCTCCCACCAAAAGACACAGACTGGCTGAATGGATACAAAAACAAGACCCATATATATGCTGTCTACAAGAGACCCACTTCAGACCTAGAGACACATACAGACTGAAAGTGAGGGGATGGAAAAAGATATTCCATGCAAATGGAAATCAAAAGAAAGCTGGAGTAGCAATTCTCATATCAGACAAAATAGACTTTAAAATAAAGACAATTACAAGAGACAAAGACGGACACTATATAATGATCAAGGGATCGATCCAAGAGGAAGGTATAACAATTGTAAATATTTATGCACCCAACATAGGAGCACCTCAATACATAAGGCAAATACTAACAGCCATAAAAGGGGAAATCGACAGTAACACAATCATAGTAGGGGACTTTAACACCCCACTTTCACCAATGGACAGATCATCCAAAATGAAAATAAATAAGGAAACACAAGCTTTAAATGATACATTAAACAAGATGGACTTAATTGATATTTATAGGACATTCCACCCAAAAACAACAGAATTCACATTTTTCTCAAGTGCTCATGGAACATTCTCCAGGATAGATCATATCTTGGGTCACAAATCAAGCCTTGGTAAATTTAAAAAAATTGAAATCGTATCAAGTATCTTTTCCGACCACAACGCTATGAGACTAGATATCAATTACAGGAAAAGATCTGTAAAAAATACAAACACATGGAGGCTACACAATACACTACTTAATAACGAAGTGATCACTGAAGAAATTAAAGGGGAAATCAAAAAATACCTAGAAACAAATGACAATGGAGACACGACGATCCAAAACCTATGGGATGCAGCAAAAGCAGTTCTAAGAGGGAAGTTTATAGCAATACAAGCCTACATCAAGAAACAGGAAACATCTCGAATAAACAACCTAACCTTGCACCTAAAGCAATTAGAGAAAGAAGAACAAAAACACCCCAAAGCTAGCAGAAGGAAAGAAATCATAAAGATCAGATCAGAAATAAATGAAAAAGAAATGAAGGAAACAATAGCAAAAATCAATGAAACTAAAAGCTGGTTCTTTGAGAAGATAAACAAAATTGATAAACCATTAGCCAGACTCATCAAGAGAAAAAAGGAGAAGACTCAAATTAATAGAATTAGAAATGAAAAAGGAGAAGTAACCACTGACACTGCAGAAATACAAACGATCATAAGAGATTACTACAAGCAACTCTATGCTAATAAAATGGACAACCTGGAAGAAATGGACAGATTCTTAGAAATGCACAACCTGCCGAGACTGAACCAGGAAGAAATAGAAAATATGAACAGACCAATCACAAGCACTGAAATTGAAACTGTGATTAAAAATCTTCCAACACACAAAAGCCCAGGACCAGATGGCTTCACAGGCGAATTCTATCAAACATTTAAAGAAGAGCTAACACCTATCCTTCTCAAACTCTTCCAAAATATTGCAGAGGGAGGAACACTCCCCAACTCATTCTACGAGGCCACCATCACCCTGATACCAAAACCAGGCAAAGATGTCACAAAGAAAGAAAACTACAGGCCAATATCACTGATGAACATAAATGCAAAAATCCTCAACAAAATACTAGCAAACAGAATCCAACAGCACATTAAAAGGATCATACACCATGATCAAGTGGGGTTTATTCCAGGAATGCAAGGATTCTTCAATATACGCAAATCAATCAACGTGATACATCATATTAACAAATTGAAGGAGAAAAACCATATGATCATCTCAATAGATGCAGAGAAAGCTTTCGACAAAATTCAACACCCATTTATGATAAAAGTCCTGCAGAAAGTAGGCATAGAGGGAACTTTCCTCAACATAATAAAGGCCGTATATGACAAACCCACAGCCAACATTGTCCTCAATGGTGAAAAACTGAAACCATTTCCACTAAGATCAGGAACAAGACAAGGTTGCCCACTCTCACCACTATTATTCAACATAGTTTTGGAAGTGTTAGCCACAGCAATCAGAGACGAAAAAGAAAGAAAAGGAATCCAAATCGGAAAAGAAGAAGTAAAGCTGTCACTGTTTGCAGATGACATGATACTATACATAGAGAATCCAAAAGATGCTACCAGAAAACTACTAGAGCTAATCAATGAATTTGGTAAAGTAGCAGGATACAAAATTAATGCACAGAAATCTCTTGCATTCCTGTATACTAATGATGAAAAATCTGAAAGTGAAATTAAGAAAACACTCCCGTTTACCATTGCAACAAAAAGAATAAAATACCTAGGAATAAACCTACCTAAGGAGACAAAAGACCTGTATGCAGAAAATTATAGGACACTGATGAAAGAAATTAAAGATGATACAAACAGATGGAGAGATATACCATGTTCTTGGATTGGAAGAATCAACATTGTGAAAATGACTCTGCTACCCAAAGCAATCTACAGATTCAATGCAATCCCTATCAAACTACCACTGGCATTTTTCACAGAACTAGAACAAAAAATTTCACAATTTGTATGGAAACACAAAAGACCCCGAATAGCCAAAGCAATCTTGAGAACGAAAAATGGAGCTGGAGGAATCAGGCTCCCTGACTTCAGACTATATTACAAAGCTACAGTAATCAAGACAGTTTGGTACTGGCACAAAAACAGAAATATAGATCAATGGAACAGGATAGAAAGCCCAGAGATAAGCCCACGCACATATGGTCACCTTATCTTTGATAAAGGAGGCAAGCATATACAGTGGAGAAAAGACAGCCTCTTCAATAAGTGGTGCTGGGAAAATTGGACAGGTACATGTAAAAGTATGAAATTAGAACACTCCCTAACACCATACACAAAAATAAACTCAAAATGGATTAAAGACCTAAGTGTAAGGCCAGACACTATCAAACTCTTAGAGGAAAACATAGGCAGAACACTGTATGACATAAGTCACAGCAAGATCCTTTTTGACCCAGGTCCTAGAGAAATGGAAATAAAAACACAAATAAACAAATGGGACCTAATGAAACTTAAAAGCTTTTGCACAGCAAAGGAAACCATAAACAAGACCAAAAGACAACCCTCAGAATGGGAGAAAATATTTGCAAATGAAGCAACGGACAAAGGATTAATCTCCAAGATTTACAAGCAGCTCATGCAGCTCAATAACAAAAAAACAAACAACCCAATCCAAAAATGGGCAGAAGACCTAAATAGACATTTCTCCAAAGAAGAGATACAGATTGCCAACAGACACATGAAAGAATGCTCAACATCATTAATCATTAGAGAAATGCAAATCAAAACTACAATGAGGTATCATCTCACACCAGTCAGAATGGCCATCATCAAAAAATCTAGAAACAATAAATGCTGGAGAGGGTGTGGAGAAAAGGGAACACTCTTGCACTGTTGGTGGGAATGTAAATTGATACAGCCACTATGGAGAACAGTATGGAGGTTCCTTAAAAAACTAAAAATAGAACTACCATATGACCCAGCAATCCCACTACTGGGCATATACCCTGAGAAAACCATAATTCAGAAAGAGTCATGTACCAAAATATTCATTGCAGCTCTGTTTACAATAGCCAGGACATGGAAGCAACCTAGGTGTCCATCATCGGATGAATGGATAAAGAAGATGTGGCACATATATACAATGGAATATTACTCAGCCATAAAAAGAAATGAAATGGAGGTGTTTGTAATGAGGTGGATGGAGTTAGAGTCTGTCATACAGAGTGAAGTAAGTCAGAAAGAGAAAAACAAATACAGTATGCTAACACATATATATGGAATCTAAGGGAAAAAAAAAAAAAAAGAGGTCATGAAGAACCTAGTGGCAAGATGGGAATAAAGACACAGACCTACTAGAGAATGGACTTGAGGATATGGGGAGGGGGAGGGGTGAGATGTGACAGGGTGAGAGAGTGTCATGGACATATATACAGTACCAAATGTAAAATAGATAACTAGTGGGAAGCAGCCGCATAGCACAGGGAGATCAGCTCGGTGCTTTGTGACCACCTAGAGGGGTGGGATAGGGAGGGTGGGAGGGAGGGAGATGCAAGAGGGAAGAGATATGGCAACATATGTATATGTGTAACTGATTCACTTTGTTGTAAAGCAGAAGCTAGCACACCATTGTAAAGCAATTATACTTCAATAAAGATGTTTAAAAAAAAAAAAAAAGAAGTCTTACATAATACATTATGTACTGTATGATTCCATTTATATGAAATTCTGGAAAAGTTGAAATTTTTGTGGACAGAAAGTAGATTAGTGGCTACCAGAGGCCAGGGGCAGGGATTGGGGAAGGGGTTGATGACAAAAAGGCATGAAGGAACTTTTTTTTTTTTTTGGCTGTGCTGCATGGCATGTGGGATCTTAGTTCCCCAACCAGGGATCGAACCTGCCCCCCCTGCATTGGGAGCATGGAGTCTTAACAACTAGACCACCAGGGAAGTCCCTGAAGGAACTTTTTGAAGTGAAGGAAACACTCTAAATCATGCTTGTGGTAGCAATTACATGATGGTATACATTTTTCAAAAGTCATCAAATTGTACACTTAAAATTGGTGAATTTTACTGCATGTAAATTGTACCTCAATAAAGCTGATTAAACAAAACCAATAAAAAGTAAAAAAGATTCTAGAAAAATAGGAGTTACATTAGCAAAGTTTTTAAATCGTCCCAAATCCCCACATAAATATAGAGCAAGCAGCCAGTAAAACCAAAAACCTATTGGCAACATTTAAGTAAAACTGGATGAAACAATTTTATGGGCTCAATTGCACCTCCCCTCAAATTCATATGTTGAAACCCTAACCCCCAGTACCTCAGAATGTGACCATATTTGAAGACAGGGGCTTTAAAGAGATGATTAAATTAAGATGATTAGTGTGGGCCCTAATCCAGTCTCTTCTTATAAGAAGAGGAAATTTGGATACTCTGAGAAACACTAGGGAAGAGCTGGCCCAGTGGAAAGGCTATGTGAGGACAGAGTGAGAAGGTGGCCATCTGCAAGCCAAGGAGAGAGGCAGGAAAAGACTTCCTGACATCTTGATCTTGGACTAATAGCAACCAGAACTGTGAGAAAATAAATTTCTGTTGCTTAAGCCACCCGGCCTGTGGTAATTTGTTATGACAGCCCCAGCAAACTAATACAGATAACATCCCCATGAATCCCCAAATAAAAGCAGATAGGGAAAAATCATAATGCAATACCTGCATGGTGAATCTGTGCATCTGTGAAGAAGGAAGCCAAGCAAAGTAATTGGACATCTGAAGTAACCTGAAAACAAGAGAACACCAAAACATATTCACTGGAAAGCACAGTGGGCCAAGTTGAGAACAACAGCTGAAACGGGATGCAGCTTTGCACACACCAATGGGAGAGGAGTGCAAGTTGTCCATGACGGAAGATCTGAAGGGGCTTGTGAAGCTTTGTCTGCGAGAACTCTCAAAGTAGACAGCCCAAATTCTTTCCAGGAGAAAGTTCCTCCCTGAGGAGAAAATGCAAAGAATGGGGAATCATAATTGAGCCGGACAGGGAAAACAGACTCAAAGTCAAGGTCCAGATAAAAGTGGGAGGGAGGAAGAGAGCAATTAAGTGTCAGAAAGCCCATATATATATATATGTGTGTGTGTGTGTGTGTGTGTGTATATATATATTTCTTTTTCAACACTGTGTGAAGCCTACAGAAGGAACTCTGTAGGTGTAAAAAATTACCCTGAATCAAGCCTCCTTCTAAAGCGGTTCAGGGAAACTACCATATAAAAATAAGTAACAGAAAGGTATCAGACCAACTCCATAAAAGTTACTATTTTAAAAGAGAGAGAGAGAGAGAGAGAATAAGGAATACAATAACATCCTTACAGACAATGAAAGCATATCAGAAAGATCAAAATTGGAACCTACTATTTCAAAATGAGCTAATATTGCACTTAGAAAATGATACAAAATATGAAAGAACAATATAAATTAGAACCAAAAAAAATTCAGAAATGGGGTGCTAACTCAGAAAAGAATAAGAAATAAAAGAGTCATTTCAGAAATAAAGACTCTCCTTAAAAAACTAAAAATAGAACTACCATATGACCCAGCAATCCCACTCCTAGACATATACCCAGAGAAAACATAATTTGAAAAGATACATGCACCCCAATGTTCATTGCAGCACTATTTACTATTTACAATAGCCAGGACATGGAAGCAAACTAAATGTCCATCAATGGAAGAATGGGTAAAGAAGATGTGGTACATGTATACAGTGGAATATTACTCAGCCATAAAAAGAACAAAATAATGCCATTTGCAGCAACATGGATGGACCTAGAGATTGTCATACTGAGTGAAGTAAGTCAGACAGAGAAAGACAAATATCATATAATATCACTTATATGTAGAATCTAAAAAAAGGGTACAAATGAACTTATTTACAAAACAGAAAGAATCACAGATGTGTAAAACAAACTTATGGTTACCAGGGGATGGGGGGGAGGGATAAACTGGGAGATTGGGATTGATATATCACACTACTATATATAAAATAGATAACTAGTATGGACCTAGTGTATAGCACAGGGAACTCAATACTCTGTAATGGCCTATATGGAAAAAGAATCTAAAAAAAGAGTGGATTTATGTATATGTATAACTGATTCACTTTGCTCTACACCTGAAACTAACACAACATTGTAAATCAACTATACTCCAATAAAAATTTTTTAAAAAAAGGAAATAAAGACTCAACCAGAAGGAATACAACAATGACTAAACCAAGAAATGCCTAAGAGAAATAGAAGGTAAAAATGAGGAAAATTTCTAAAATTGGAAAGAAATGAAGAAAGAAATTTAAAAAGACTTGAGAGACAGAGAAAAATATTGGAGATAGACAAAGAAGATCAAACATATTAACAGAAGTTCCTGAAGAAGAAAACAAAAGCAAAGGAACAGAATACTAAAAACTTATAATAATAATA
The DNA here is from genome assembly GCF_028564815.1 of Eubalaena glacialis. Lineage (NCBI taxonomy): Eukaryota > Metazoa > Chordata > Mammalia > Artiodactyla > Balaenidae > Eubalaena > Eubalaena glacialis. The sequence continues at coordinate 54,124,939 of NC_083733.1, read as the reverse complement.
ATGATATAAAAAAGATTTGCAATTGCATATTGAAAAAGTAGATGGTGTACCTGAGAATATCAATTCAGAACAACAAACTCCAAGTCATACTAGTAAAATTACTTTAAAGAAAAGAAAAAAATTATTTGGGCACCTAGGGAGAAATAAATATAAGTAACTTTTTTTTTTTTGGCCGCACTGCTTGGCATGTGGAACTTCCCCAACCAGGGATCAAACCCGTGCCCCCTGCATTGGAAGCATGTAGTCTTAACCACTGGACCATCAGGGAAGTCCATAAGTGACTTTAAAAAGGAAAAAAAGAGTCAGGTTATCACCAGACATTTTGACAGTAAATACAGTATATTTAGAAATATAAAATGGAATAGCATATTTTAAATACTCAATGAAAGAAAATATGAGCCAAATATTTTATACCCAGCAAAACTAAAAAACATTTATTAACATATGAGTATGGAGAAATATTGTAGGTTAAAAGAAACTTAAAAGACATGTCAAATTAAAAAAAGGGGTAAGGTAAAACATAGTGTTTAGAGATGTACAAATGGATAAATTATAAAGAAACACAAGGAAGAAATAACACAAGGAAGAAAAGTTAGGAGAGTGGTAGCGGTTACTTTTGGAGACAGGGCAAGGTAATGATTGGGACAGAACACATGGAGGAATTTCTGACATATCTGGTAAATTTCTATTTTTTGACCTGAGTGATGGTTACAGGGGTATTTGTCTTGTAACAATTCATTTGGTGTATTTTTGTGGTTTTTCTGTGTGTGTTTTATTTTTGCAATAAAAAAAGATTAAAAAAAACAACAACAACAAAAAACAGAGTCTCAGGAATTATAACTTTTCTCCTCCTTCACAGCATGTAAACATGGAGGGGAAAAGTCAGTGCTGTTGAAAGCCACTCAAGCCTGAAAACATTTGTATTTGCTGGAAAACTGTTCCAGTTACACAGAGAATAAACAAACACTGAAATTCTAAAAGGATAAGATATCATGCCTACTAGCCCTCAAGCATATTTAGAGCCTGATTAGACAAAGCCTGTATGGGACAGGAACTCAAGCCCTGAACATGGTTTGAGGTAATCTCCAACAGGCACCCTTATCTTCCTGGCAGAAGTAATATTGTTTCTTGATCTCAGAGAATCTTCACAAATAATTATTTTCAAGGTCAATGAGAAGCATGTGGTAAAAGAAACTAAGCCCTCAATGAAACAAGGTATTATGAAAGAGAACCAGCAGAAACACAAGATAGTGACAATAGGCCTTCATTTGAATCATAGATACAAGTTACCAAAGAACTTTGCTTATGTTTAAAGCTCGATTTTATTTCTTTAAAATATGTGTAGGGAACTATAAAAATTACGATTTGTAAAGAACAAAGTAAAACTTTCATACATGAAATGTACAATAACTGAAATTAGATACTTATTGTACAGGTTGGGCACAAAATTGGACAAAACAGAAAAGAGAATTACTTAACTGGAAGAAAGATAAAAATACACAGAATCTATCACAGAGAGACAAAATGAGGCTGTATATAAAAGAGAGCTTAAAGATATGCCAGATAGAGTTGGAGTTGCAGCTAAACTTCAATATTAGAAGAAACAATAAATGAACAATTTCCAAAGATGATGGCAGTCTCTAAACCATTGACTCAAATCCTTCAACCTAGACCCATTATGGAGAAACTGCATAAAATCAAAGACAATGAGAAAATCTTAAAACAGCAAACAAGAAAGGATAAATTACCTTCAAATTAGCCATTAGACTGACAGCTGACTTTTCACAGCAGCAATGAAAGTAAGGAGAGTGGAATGATAGCTGAAATAAAATACTATCCACTGAAATAAAATAATAATGAGACATAGGGAAAATGATCCCCAATGGAAGTGTTGAGAAACAAGAATGAATGAAAAGCAATATAGGAATTATGGGGGCAAATGTAAATGAACATTGACTATAAAAAATTATGTCTATGAGGTTAAAAAAAGATAATAAAAATGCAAGAAAACAATAATCTACATTGGGATATGGGTGGATAAATGTAGCTAAAGTACTCTAAGTATGTTCTATTGTCATGGGAGTGAATAAAGATATGATCTGTTTTAGACCATGATAGGTTTTAGTATTCATGATATTTTCTGAAGTAACCCTTAAAGCATAGAAATAGTATGTAGAATTTCCAATAATAGAGGTAAAAAACAAAATGACAATTTTTAAAATCATGAAGAAAACAAAGAGGAAAAAAAGAATATAGAATTGGCAAGATAAACAGAAAAGATTAAAGATGGTAGATTTAAAGCTAAATATATCAGTAATTACATTGAATAAATTAGATCTAATACTCTATTTACAAGACAAAGAGTGTCATATTGAATTAAAAAATGCAACTATATTGTGTTTAGAAAACACATCTATAACTTAAGGATACAAAAAAATTGAAATTAAAAAAATTGAAATTTAATTAATTGAAATTAAATTATGTCATACAAACAATAAACAATTCATGTAACTATACTACTAGCAGACAACCTAAACTTTAAGACACGATGCATTATTAGAGATACCTGTTTGAAGATCTTGTCTGATGTAGTTATCTTGCAATAGTGTTACTTTTCTCATGCTCCACTCCCCTTATATCCAGACCATAAATTATAATCAAATCTCAGCATATTCTGAAAGTCAAACCTAAATATCAAAAACATTGTCTAAGGATAATGTAGAGAATATATGAAGAAATACTTTCACCAGTGGACACAACAGTGATTCCAATACAATGTAAAGTGAGCCTATAACTTGGCTATTTAGAGCTCCTTGTGACCCTGGACAACAGACCAAAGGCTGGGGTGGAAGAAGAAGAAGGGTGTAGGTTGGTGTTTGCCAGGCTGATTGATCCTGGCTCTCAAGGGAAAGATAGGTTTGAAATTTCCAAATGGAACATGGATAGAACACAAAGATTCCCCTGGGTCAACTCCTACTTCTAAATCATTTCCAGTAGTAAAAGTTAATAGAAAACTATAATAACCAACAAGGATTCAGATCCTTTTTCATCAAGGTTTAGGTCACTTTACCTATAAAAACTCCCCAATCTACTAAATTAAAAGGGAGTGTGTCACAACTGTCATTTGCAGAGAAGAAGACTGGAGCATCTACCTAATTTATATATACCTATATATTATGATTACATTTTTTTACTCTTTTTCTTATATGTAGGTTGTTACCACTTAAGACAAAATTTACAAAATGTCTACAAAGGATCCTGACAGATATAGAAGAGGTATAGACATTACCCAGCACATTTTCAGTTGAGTGGGGGAATGGCTATATTATTTTAAGTGAGGTTTTCATTTTCAGCTGTGGGAAGAATTATGTATGATTAATGGGATGCCATCTTATAAACACTGGCCATTCGTTTGGCTGCCCAGTTCATGTGTACCCTTGCTATGATGGGAAACATCCGTCTTTAAGAAGCAGAGGCTGGAGGCTTCCCTGGTGGTGCAGTGGTTAAGAATCCACCTACCAATGCAGGGGACATGGGTTCAAGCCCTGGTCCGGGAAGATCCCACATGCCACGGAGCAACTAAGCCCGTGCGCCACAACTACTGAGCCTGTGCTCTAGAGCCCACGAACCACAACTACTGGAGCCCACGTTCCACAACTACTGAAGCCCGCACACCTAGAGTCCGTGCTCTGCCACAAGAGAAGCCACTGCAAGGAGAAGCCCGCGCACCACAACAAAGAGTAGACCCCGCTTGCCGCAACTAGAGAAAGCCCGTGCACAGCAACAAAGACCCAACGCAGCCAAAAATAAATAAATAAATAAATAACTTTATATATATATATATATATATATATAAAGCAGCAGAGGCTGATCCTTACTAATCTGAAAATGTATCTGTCTCCACAGCAGCTAATGCACAGGGATGGAACCTAGGCTTCAGCACTCAAACACACTCCTCTCCAAACAGCAAGCTGATGGTACAAAGGAACAAGGACTGTGGAAATTCCATCTGGGTGATGGGTAACCCCAGGTACACAGGTGGCAGTAGCAGGAACATCCAGAGCCCAGCACCCATGGTGTCAGTAGTGTAAGCTAGGGATTCTGTGTACAGCAGCAGCAGTGGTGATCTCACCACACAAGCTCTGTGTCATCATTTGGAGCATTGTTTCTGGTTCTGTATCTTTGTTCTTCAGCACATTAAGATTTTCCATGAGCAACTCAAAACCATTTGAATGAATTCTTTATCCACTCAAATTAATAAAATGTAGAACATATTGACTGTAACTGATGTATTTCCATTAAAATTAGAAATAAAACAAAACTGGCTATAGAAAAATTTTTTGTGGGTGATAATTAACTATAACTCTCTCATCCTGATTTCTGGACTGATTGAGAAATAGAACATTTTTTTGGTAATGCTTTATTGAAAGAGGCAGCTTGAACCTGGAGTTAAAATGCACAACCTAATACTTCATTCAAACTCTAGATATTGGGACATATACCAGCAGAGGAATGGGTCTGCAGAGTCAGCATAGAGAATCATAGCCTGCCCCAGGAAACATGAGAAATTCAGGGTCAAATAAAGGGAGGTAATTTATGTGTTTTAATACATTTCACCAAGGTAATAAATCATTTCTCTTATGACACACAAACAAGAGTAGGGATGAAAACAGGAAGCAGAAATTATCCTCAAAATCCAACTCTTCAGTCTGTAAAAATGGGGAAAATCTGGTAAAAAAGAAGAAGTCCTGCTTAAAATCCACTGTCATCAGGTCTACAACATGAAATAAGACAAGAAAATAAAATAGGTGTAATACTGTGAGATGGGTATATCTTTTATCTGCACATTATAAAAGATCAAAAGAATCTATCACTTTATAGTCAATACCCTAATAAAATATGTTAAACTTTCAGCTATTACTAGCATACCTTAAGGACTATATATATTATATTTTATGTACATTATAAAGATATTAGAGAGTAAGGAGGATGAAGAGTTCTCAAAGAAATTTCAAGACATACATATATATTAATGAATATCCAGTGTCAATCATGCATTCATTTGGGATACTCTGTATTTAAACTTAATAATTCAAAATATAATCCCAATGAGGATCTTTACTGGAACTGGATAAAAAAATTTTTTAATTCTTATGAAGAAACATTTGTCTTTATTTTCAAATAAAAACTATGTAATTATAATATATGTATTTTTACTTACAAGTAATAAGTTACTGAAAAGTATAAATCAAAGATTGCTGGCAAATAGGTCTGAGGATATGAGCATTTAATATATGATAGATAGTATTTTAATTCAGTAGAAGATGAATAGTTTAATAGTTCAATAGTTTAATAATTGTTTCTGGCATAATTGGCTTTATTTCTGGATGAGAACAAGCCAACATACTATATCACACCATATATAATAATCAGTCCAAATGGATTAAGTGTTAAATCTGTGTGTGTACATACCCACATAAACACATATATGAAAAACTGTAACTTTTTCCCTTTATCCTCCTGTCCTCTGAAATTTTCTATAAGCAATACTTTTCTAAGAAACATGGAAAACATTGGAAATGTTTTGGGAAACCTATTTTATAGAAATAAAATAAATAGGCAAGAATATAATATATGAATGTTTATTGCAGCACTAATTTTAAATGGCAAAGAAGAGGAGATAATATGAAATATCACAACTGGGGAAATACTGTAGTTGAGTAGGTATTGGTACAAGCATACTGTGGAATATACTGTAACCATTAAAACAACTAAGTTCAATCATCATTTACTGACTTGAAAGAAAATCCAAAATGTACTGTTGAATGTAAAAGAGCAAATTACAGAGAAATGTATAAAGTATCATCCATTTTTCGGGGTAAAAAATACTAAAATAATTTATTTGTGTTACTGTTTAAGCATGAAGAAATATATGGGGGAGATACACGAGGTTTAGACATTACTCAGAAGGAAATGGACAGAGGGGACGGGAGTGAGGAATGGAGAGGAGCAGAGATACTGTTTTTTTCTTTTTACTGGCATTGTTTCATTGGTTCGAGTGCAAATGCATTACTTGTGTAATTTTAGATGAGGAACTCAATAAATGACTTTAAAATGACAAAAGAATAAAAAATTTCACTTAGTTCTCATTTTAGTGTAATGCAAAATATTAGAACAAAACAGCCTCGTCTTTACTAATTCTTCCATCTGCAGATATGTTGCTCACTCTACTTATCTCAAATTGATTATTAAATATTTTACTTCTTCATGCCTCGTAAAAAATAAAGTAGCTCAATGTTTTGTTTTGTTTTTTAAAGTCCTCTAATATGGGATCTAAGAAGAAAGAGAGTGGGGCATAGAAGGACAGATCTATAGTAACTTTGGATATATGGATTTTCCTTCCACAGAATGGTACCATTCAGTGTAGGAAGCTGCTTGCTGAGCATGAAAATTGAGGCACAGTAAAGGCCCATCTCAAACACTAACCTAAACCTAAACAAAGCTAAGCTGTGGGACACATTTTTTTTTAAACTTCAGGATTTCTTAAGAAACTTTAGTAGGCTTCCACACTATAATGGCAGAGGTGAGTAGTTGCAACAGAAATAGTATGACATACAGAGGGTAAAATATTTATTTTCCGGCCCTTTACAGAAAGTTTGCTGACCCTTGGTCTAAAACAGAATGCATAATTCCAGTGACATATTTGCTGCTAGAGTGATGGTCTGGCTATTTATTTTTCTCAATAGGTTAACTCTTTATTCTTATTTTCAGTTGTGTGTGTATAGTTGTATAGCTCAAGAATGGGATTACAACATATAAAATATACCCTAGTTTTTAAATGACATGATGCTGAGAATAAAAAACTGCATGTAGAAAATACGGGACTGGATCAAGTCCTTAAAAAAAAACTATATTTGGAGCTTAGCTACTTTATCTCTGAAAATACTTTTCACATCTAATAAATTCCAGGTAAATTATCTTGTATTTCACTATTCCCCTGCCGCCCTTAAGTTTCCTTGGGGCTAAGGGATTTGCACTATTAAAAACTCCTCCTGTGAGCCTTTTGCACACTCACTGCTCTAGTGTCCAGAACAAAAGTAAGCTATGGGTCACTTGCTACTTGCAGCGTCAATATATCTTTGGTCCATACCATGTTTAAAAAAAACCAAACAAAACCCTAGCTGCCATTTAAAAAATCAAGGGCTATCACACACTGAAAAAAATGTAGATTTCTGGATTTTCCCCAAAAGTCAGAACAGCTGGCAAAACAAGGCCTGCATTTTCTCATAGCACTCATTAGCTGGAACTGGGCACTGGGGATCCTCTTCAGTTACTGTCCCAATGCAGGTTCATTTCTGTTCACTTAATAGATACTTACAGTTTGCTATTTTCTTTAGTATGCTTGTATATATCTTCATGGATGACCCTGAAAAAGCTTCCTGTTTGTGTTCTCCTAATCCATATCTAACATCAGGATTATGTTAGAGTATGTTATGAGATGTCTACTTCTATATAACAAATAGTTCCTTGAATACTTGATAAAGTCTTGCCTGTTCTCATCACAAGAAAAAACATTCTGTAAGTATGCATGGTGGTGGATGTTAACTAGACTTATTATGCTGGTCATTTTCCAATGTATACAAACATCAGATTATTATGTTGTGCACCTGAAACTAATATAATGTTGGTATCAGTTATACCCCAATTTTTTTAAAAAAGAGTTCTGCCTGAAAAGAAATTGGGTTTGATGCTTCATTAGTAATAGCTACTATATCTCACGCTAAATTTCCCCTTTTACCTGTGTTTATGAGTCTCCCAAGAGTTCTAATTCTCTTTGAGTCAACACTGTAATTTTTATTTTCCTAAAAAATAATTTTGTTTAGGTTTTCAAATGTATTGGAAGTACTGTATTCAGTATAACATTTAAAATCAGTCACTATAAGGTTTCTCTTTATGTACATATGCATATTCATTTTCAAACATAATGCTGTTTGTCTTTTCATATTTTTTCATCAGTGTCACCAATGTTTTGTCTATATTATCGTCTGTCTTTATATTAGGTATTATATGATGTAGTGAAAAGGATACCAGTCTGAATACAGCGTTTCCTACGCATTACACACATTACTTTCCCCACCAACACCCAGGATTACTTCATGTTCCATAGGAAGTAAGTGATAATGGAAAATTTCTTAATTCATTACCCTCAATGGGTCTTTCTTCAATTATCTATCCTGTCTGATGTTGAGTAAGGTCTGTAGAAACAGTTGCTTTTCAACAAATAATACTAATAATGACAACGGTGAATACAATTAACAATGACCAACATTCTGTGGGTATCTATTTATTATATGACAGGCACAATTCTAAGCACTTTGTGTCTCTTTATTTGATCCTCACACAAAATTATGAGGTAGGTATTATAATTATCCCCATTTTATAATTTCTACCAAAACATATATGTATAAAAACATAGAAAAATGCTCAGGAAGGACAAATACTAAACAGGGAGGGATATGGGTACAAGGATAGTGGTCAAAGGCCTTACTTGTAATGTTTAAACCTATTATAAGGAAAATATATGTTGAGGCATTATTTCTGCAATTAAAATAAAAGACATGACACAAAGATATACCTAGGGAGAATGCCCGTCAGGGCACTGTGTATAATGGCAAAAATGCTGGAGGAAACTACAATGTCTATCAATAGGGATTTGACGAAATGATATTATAGCAACACAAGGAAAACACCATGAAGATAGTAAAGGATCTCTATTTACTGAGTGGTAAGTCATTACATGAACGTTTTTACAACAAGAAAGTCTAAATTTTGTAAAGAGCAAAAGGAATAAGCTATCTTCAAAAATAAAGAGGTCACTGCTCTTGGGTATTAAAGGTATCTTAAAAATAAAGATATTTTACAAACCATGATATACACAGATGGACTTTACAGTTATATAAATTTAAATGGATTAAAAGATTAAGAATATTACAACTATAGACAAATTGGGGGGAAAATAAAATGAAAATCACAGGATTACATTTCAGCATGTATTCTCTGATGTTTAAGATAAGATTAGAAAGGTGCCAGAAGTGCTGTTGTCATTCTGAGTATTTACTAGACTGAATTACCTGATGGCAAGGGAAATAGGGGCTTTTATTAAATGGCTTCCAAAACGTATTCTACTCATAGGGTGTTTCTCCTACATGATTTTTCTTGGGCTGAACAAGCTGTAGTCAGCAAATAAGATGTTTCTACCTTATTCTATTTAGAGGGATTAATATAGAGATAAATTCTCTTTTGTTAAATAGTTGATGTTAATAGTTTTGAGCTGTAAATAAAAGCATTTGCACACATTGCATATATTCTATGTTTTATCACCAGTACAAATTTTGATGTTGAATCAGCTGTGAGTCATAATTAAAGGTCTTCCCACATTCCCTATATTCATAGGGTTTCTCACTAGTATGAATTCTATGATGACTAATAAGTTGTGAACTCTGAGAATAGGCTTTCCCACATATCTTACATTCATAGGGCTTCTCACCAGTATGAATTCTCTGATGCCGAGTAAGGTCTGAACCAGAACGAAAAGCCTTTTCACATTCCTTACATTCATAGGGTTTCTCACCTGTGTGGATTCTCTGATGTTTAATAAGTTGTGAACTCTGACTAAAGGCATTGCCACATTCCTTACATTCATAGGGTTTTTCCCCTGTATGAATTCTCTGATGCTGAGTAAAGTTTGAGCCACTACTAAAGGCCTTCCCACATTCTTTACATTCATAGGGCTTTTCACCAGTGTGAATTCTCTGATGTCGAGTGAAGTTGGAGCCACTACTAAAGGCCTTTCCACATTCCTTACATTCATAGGGTTTCTCACCAGTGTGAATTCGGTGATGTCGAGTAAGGTCTGAGCCACAAATAAAGGTTTTTCCACATTCCTTACATTCAAAGGGTTTCTTGCCAGTATGAATTTTCTGATGATGACTGAGTCTTGAGGGATGTCTAAAGGCCTTTCCACATTCCTTACATTCATAGGGTTTCTCAACAGTATGAATTATCTGATGGGTGGTAAGCTGTGAGTCATGTCTAAAGGTTTTCCTATATTCCTTAGTTGCACAGTATTTCTCTTTATTACTAATGATTTGCTGTAATGTAAAGGATGGATGTTGACTAAAAGTGGGCATGCCTTCACGGGTGAATATCAGTTGACTGAAATGTCCCTCCTGAGAGCCATGTTGTTTCTCAAACTGGCCATTACATTCCCAATCATCTCTGAAACTAGAGCACTGAAGGTCATGTCTTGTAAGTCTTTCCATTATCTCCCACTGGGCTGACTCTATTTCATAAATTTCCTTCTTCAGAAATAATTTCTTGGTCTCACATCTTGACTCCAGGACTGAAAGAAAATATGAAAGCAATCACTCACATTTTTCTTGTTTGGGAGAAATAAAACTTCAATTAAAATAGGAGAATTAAACTGAAATTTTAAAAAATGGACAAGAAAAGAAGAGTGAAGAGAGATGACATAGTAAGGTGAGGACAGTAAGTAAGCCACTGGTTTCTAAACGTTGCTATAAATCAGAATTACTTACGGGAGCTTGCTAAATATACAGATGCCTTAGACTCCCTTGTTACAGGATGGCTCTAATCATACATACACACACACAAAATCTCACAGCATATGCAAACACACATATAACAGCAGCACACAGCATGAACTGTAAAATAAGGGGAATGATCATACCACTTAATAGGGTGGTTGTCAGGATTAAATGAATATGTCTAAGGGAGAATGTCCAGGGGTTGGCAAACTATGTACTGCAGCCCTGCAATAATTTTTATAAGTAAAGTTTTATTGGAACACAGCCACATTTATTCATTTATGTATTGTCTATGGCTGTTTTTGAGCTACAGCTGCAACAGAGACCACATTGACTGCAAGCCTAAAATATTTACTATCTGGCCTGTTGAAAAGTTTGCCAGGCCCTGGTTAGATCTGTGTTGTCCATTACAGTAGCTACTAGCATATATGTCTATTTGAATTTAACATAATTAAGATTAAATAAAAATTCAAATTCAGTTCCTCAATGGCAATATCCACATTTCTAGTGTTAGAAATAGCCAAATATAGCTAGTGTCTACCATACTGGAAATCACAAACATCAGACATTTCCACCATTGCTGAAAATTCTAGATTAAGTAACTAGAGGCTTAGGTTCTCTTCAACCAATGACAGGGAAACAGAAGGTGGCAATCCAGATGGGAGAGTACCTTAAGAAAAGTCAGGTGCTGAATGAACCTAGCATGAGTGTTATATAGGGAGGATTTTCTGTGGCTCGATATGGTATATGCTTGGGGTTTGATGAAAATACTATGCCTTGGAATTCTGTGATTCTGAACTTAGGAAAAAAGAGGAGAGGACTTAACAAGTGCACAGCACTGTAGTAGTCATGACCAACTGACAGGAAGGGCATTTGTAGGTTCAAAGAGAAGTGAAAAGAATATAATGGGAGGCAGTGTATTGCTATTGAAAGATCAGAGGTACAAGATTCAGTTGTATGAGTTTTGAACTCAAACTCAGTTAATTACAAGCTTTGTTTTCTTGGGCAAATTAGTTCATCTTTCTGAGCCCCCAACTGTCTGTCTCTATGATAGGAATGATAACTAACTCTTATAGTCATTGTGAGGACTGCGAATACTACATGAAAAAATACTTGGTATTAAATAATTATTTAGTATTTGGGAGATAATATTATGGAAGAATTTCCATATAAAAATAGGGATGTTAGGCAAGTGAAGTGTTTTGAAGACCACACTATGGACCCAGAGGAAAAACCTCAAGCCAAAAAAGTGAAGATCATTCTAGTACCATCTTATTCATCTTCCTCTCATATAATTATTTAGCAAATACTGTTTAATATTGCTCCTAAATATATCCTGACACTCTTCCCTTTATATTCAAGATAATACCTAATATGAAATATCTCTCCCTCGGAATACTGGAATAGCCTCCAACCTAGTTTCTCCACTTGAGGTTTGTAGTCTTGAATCCATGTCACTAGAATGGCATTAGCCTGCCAATGCTCTGCTTAAAATCCTTTGGTGGTTTCCTATACGATATTGCTCTTACAATAAAAGCCAAACTCCTGAATGTGGTCTACAAAACTCTGAATGATCTGGTTCCTGCCTACCTTTCAACCAAATCTCACACTATGCTCCATTTTGGTTTCTAAGCTCCATCCACATTGGTCCTATTTTATAGTTCTTCAAATGCTCCTAACTATTAGTCCCTGTTTAGACCTTTCTAGGTACTTTTCCTTATGTATAGAAGGTATTTTCTTTTACTCTTGGCCTTGGTAACTATTACTTATTTTCCAAATCTCTACATAAAGGTCATACTTTTTGAGGTCTTCTCTGATCCTATGACCAAATTACACCCTCCTTGTAATTATATTTTTAGCACTCTGTTCTCTTCCTTAACAGGATTTTCATAATTTGTAATTACATACTTATTTAGGTTTATTTACTATCTTTTCCTTCAATAGGTCTTAAGTTCTGTGAAGGCAAGGAAAATGTCTATTGTCTTCATCAATGTGTATCCAACTCTGAGCATGGTACCTGGTACATATTGGAAGATCAACAAATATTTACTGACTGACTCAATTAGAAAGTATTTAAATATATACTCCTTAATGAAAAATGTCTAAAAATTTCCTCTAGGGAAAAAGGACAGGGACTTCCCTGGTGGCGCAGTGGTTAAGAATCCACCTGCCAATGCAGGGGACACAGGTTCAACCCCTGGTCCGGGAAGATCCCACATGCCGCAGAGCAACTAAGCCCATGTGCCACAACTACTGAGCCTGCGCTCTAGAGCCCGTGAGCCACAACTACTGAGCTCGCGTGCCACAACTACTGAAGCCCGTGCATCTAGAGCCTGTGCTCTGCAACAACAGAAGCCACTGCAATGAAAAGCCCGCACACCACAACGAAGAGCAGTCCCTGCTCGCTGCAACTAGAGAAAGACTGCACACAGCAACGAAGACCCAATGCGGCCAACAAAATTAATTAATTAAAAAAAAAAAGGACACACTTTTTGCAAATATGGTACGTTGGATATACGCATTTATTACTGCTCTTTCATGAAGTGCCACTAAAGACAGTAATGAGATTCAACAAAAGAAGAAACTCCATGAGGACAATGAGAGTGGGGAAAAAAATGGGCATCAACAAAAATTTGGAAACTAGAGAATAGATGGAATAGTAATAAATGATGTATTAACCTTGAGCCTTGAAACCTAAGTCACAGATTAGTCTTATTGTAGAATACCAGATATTTTCAAGAATGCAATCACCAGATACCCTTGAAACTAGGGTGCATAAGGGTTGCAAAAAGGCTAATTAACTGAAAATCTGTAAGAAACAGACAGACTGCAGATTCTCAAACCTACTCCACATAGCAGGCTGATTCCACAGTCCACTATACCCAAAAGCTCTCAAGAATCGGGCAGCCATGCTTATATTATTAATTCCAGAAAGAAAGTAGAGGAACCCATTCTGGAGAAAATCAGCCCAAGAGAAAAGACCTGATAGGTGGTGTCAGCCAATGAACTGTTCTAGGCAGATCACTCTACAGTGACTACCACCAATAAATCTACAAATCCTGTCACAAATAAGCTCAAATCAGCTTTTTAATGCCACAGTTTTATATGAGCAAATAGCTTTGAGTCACTAGCTATTTCAGGAAAACATTAAATATAAGAGCTTAAGGGACTTCCCTGGTGGCGCAGTGGTTAAGAATCTGCCTGCCAATGCAGGGGACACATGTTCGAGCCCTGGTCCGGAAAGATCTCCCATGCCACGGAGCAACTAAACCCATGAGCCAAAACTACTGAGCCTGCATGCCTAGAGCCCGCGAGCCACACTACTGAGCCCGCGTGCCACATCTACTGAAGCCCACGTGCCTAGAGCGTGCTCGGCAACAAGAGAAGCCACCGCAATGAGAAGCCTGTGCACCACAACGAAGAGTAGCCCCCGCTCGCCACAACTAGAAAAAGCGCGCAGCAACAAAGACCCAACACAGCCAAAAATAAATAAATAAATAAATAAAAAACAAAAACAAAAAAAACATAAGAGCTTAAAATACACAGAGAGAAACAGGAGAGACAATGGAGGAAAAAACCCCAAAATTCAAAAGAAGAATGCTTCTAAAAAAAAAAAAAGAAAAGAATGCTTCTAAAAACAATATTATATAGCAATTCCATAAGAGAATGATGTCAGAAAAAGAAATACTGAAAAAATTTTTTTAAATAAAAATACAAAGATGAGAACTTAATAAAACGTCACAGAAAGTACAACATAAAAAGAGAGATGGAAACTAGAAAAAAAAAAAAAGAGCAGATACAAACTACTATATATAAAATAGATAAACAACAAGGTCCTACTGTATAGCACAGAGAACTATATGAAAAAATAATATGTATATATACATGTATAACTGAATCACTTCACTGTACACCAGAAACTAACACAACACTGTAAATCAACTATACTTCAATTTAAAAAAAAGAAAAAGAAATTCTAGAGATAGCACAGAAAATTTAAGATCTGAATTACAAGTGTTCAATCATTCAAAAAATTTAATGAGCTCTTACTATGTGTCAGACATGGTGCCAAGCACTGGACATAAAAAATGATCAATGAACATTTGAAACAGAGAGAACAGAGAAAAAGAGAAAACAATGTGGAACAAATGATCAACAAAATAACAGAAGAAAATTTCAGAGATTTTTAGTTTCTGGAATAAGTGAGTGCCCTGGTACAAGAAAGAATAAAATCAACATCATGATACCTCAACACGAAATATTAGAACATCATAAATAAATAACAAATGCTAAAATCTTCCAAAGAGATTAAACAGGTCACTTAAAAGAATTAAGAACCTGAATGGGTTTTGGACTTCTCCACAATACTAGATAATAGAAGATTTTAGAAATCCTTGGAGCAATGCCTTTAAAAAGTTGAAGTCAGTTTTTCAACCTAAAATGACATCTCCAGTCAAATTATCAATCAAATTATGAGAGTGAAATGAAAACATTTTTATTCATGAAAGGATTCACAAAATATACTATTTACTTCTTTTGCATCCTTCCCTTGGTTGCTTTTGAAAGATGTGCTTCAGAATAATAAGAAAACAAATCAAGAAAGAGGAAGGCAAGAGATCCAACAGTCTAGGTATACAAAAGTATCCAAGGCATGCAAATACAGAAGAGAATCAAAATGAATTCAAAGGGGAGGAGTTAAGGGAATCAAAGGGATGATCCTAAGGGAATCCACTGGATGATAATAAAGGAAAATTCTAAAATAAAGCTATGTTACAATCACACCTGGGGAGGAAGAACAGAGGGTTAGAGGAGGGATATCTCAGTTAAAAAACAAACCACAGAACTGGAGAAAATATTTACAAATGAAGCAACTGACAAGGGATTAATCTCCAAAATACGCAAACAGCTCATACAGCTCAATATCAAAAAAACAAACAACCCAATCAAAAAATGGGTGGAAGATCTAAATAGACATTTCTCCAAAGACGACATACAGATGGGCAAAAAACACATGAAAAGACGCTCAGTATCACTAATTATTAGAGAAATGCAAATCAAAACTATAATGAGGTATCACCTCACACTGGTCAGAATGGCCATCATCAAAAAATCTACAAACAGTAAATGCTGGAGACGGTGTGGAGAAAAAGGAACCCCCCTACACTGTTGGTGGGAATGTAAATTGGTACAGCCACTATGGAGAACAGTATGGAGGTCCCTTAAAAAACTAAAAATAGAGCTGCCATATGACCCAGCAATCCCACTCCTGGGCATATATCTGGAGAAAACCATAATTCAAAAGGATGCATGCACCCAATGTTCATTGCAGCACTATGTACAATAGCCAGGACATGGCAGCAACCTAAATATCCATCAACAGAGGAATGGATAAAGGAGATGTGGTACATATATACAATGGAATATTACTCCGCCATAAAAAGAAACAAAATAATGCCATTTGCAGTGACATGGATGGACCTAGAGATTGTCATATAGAGTAAAGTAAGTCAGAAAGAGAAAGACAAATATCGTATAATATCACTTATAGGTGGAATCTAGAAAAATGGTACAGATGAACTTATTTGCAAAGCACAGAGTCACAGATGTAAAAAACAAACTTATTGTTACCAAGGGGGGAAAGGGGGGCAGGATGAATTGGGAGATTTGGACTGACATATATTCACTACTATATATAAAACAGACAACTAGTGAGAACATACTGTATAGCACAGGGAACTCTACTCAGTGCTCTGTGGTGACCTAAATGGGAAAGAAATCTAAAAAAGAGTGGATAGGGGACTTCCCTGGCAGTCCAGTGGTTAAGACTCTGCCTTCCAATGGAGGGGGTGCAGGTTCTATAGGGAAGCTAAGATCCCACATGCCTCAGGGCCAAAAAACCAAAACAAAACAGAAGCAACACTGTAACAAATTCAATAAAGGTGTTAAAAATGGTCCACGTGAAAAAAAAATCTTTAAAAAAATTTAAAAAATTAAAAAAATAAAAGAGCAGATATATGTATAACTGATTCACTTTCCTGTACAATAGAAATACAACATTGTAAAGCCGTTATACTCCAATAAAAATTAAAAACAAAAAAAATAAAGGACACACCAGGCTAGTATACAAAAACAAAAACAACAAAACAATACCCCACAGTTACCTGATGTGTCTGAAAAGAGATTAGTGACAGATAAACAGAAAACTAAGCAAACTCTCAATTAAGACAAGGTTTAACTCCATGGTAAAGAAAAGTTGTACAAGGAGTGAAATGTGACTACAGAGCTCAGCAACAAAAAACATTTACATAGTCAGTGAGTGAACTGAACAATTTAATTAAAATTGTGATATAGTATATATGGAGGATTATATATATATATATATACAGTATATATGGAGGATGAGGAAAGAGGATATGAAGCTAAATCTTCAAATTCCACAGTGAAAAGTGAATCATCACTATAACTAGAATTAACTCTTGAAAAAAAATTCTCAGAAGAGAAAAGATAGAAATGGTGACCCCCACCCCCCAAAAAATATGACAGGGTCATGGGGAAGGAAAATTATATAGGAAATAAAATAAATGTAAAATATGAGTTCCAGAAGGAGAATACGGTGACGATGCAAAACCAACAATAAGACAAATTCCCAGAGTCAAAGAAAACTCTTAGTAATCAGATGGTTCCTTTCTGTGCTGAGCAGAATTTATGAGGAAAGACTTTTTGTTTTTGTTCTTTTAAATTTATTTATTTATTTATTTGGATGTGTCGGGTCTTAGTTGCGGCAGGCAGACTCCTTAGTTGCGGCTCGTGGGCACCTTA
Organism: Eubalaena glacialis; assembly: GCF_028564815.1. NCBI lineage: Eukaryota > Metazoa > Chordata > Mammalia > Artiodactyla > Balaenidae > Eubalaena > Eubalaena glacialis. The sequence continues at coordinate 54,107,513 of NC_083733.1, read as the reverse complement.
GTTGCAGCTCACCAGCTTCTTAGTTGTGACACGTGGGCTCCTTAGTTGCTGCTCATGGGCTCCTTAATTGTGGCTCGCCAGCTCCTCATTTGTAGCATGCGAACTCTTAGTTGCGGCATGCATGTGGGATCTAGTTCCTGGACCAGGGATCGAACCTGGGCCCCCTGCATTGGGAGCGCAGAGTCTTAACCACTGTGCCACCAGGCAAGTCCCAAGGAAAGAGTTTTAACTAGATATACCTTGGTAGAATTTCTGAGGTTCAAAGAAAAAGATAACTCTATATAAGTAGAAACCCAATGAATCAAGTTGTATCCTATTCACATGTTTGTGTTTGGTGTTGCCCCAATAGTTCTCTAAAGTTTTGAATTAGTTACCAGTGTTGACATATCAGGAGATTTAATACAGAAATCTGGATTTCTGCCTTTCCTTGAAGGACCAGATTATGCGGCAGCACTAGGCCTGTATTCTCATGACAGCTGTCTCCTAGACTTAACAAGTGCTTACTCCTTTGAGACAGGGTACAGACTCTCTCTCATTACCCACTGTCCCCACTATTTCCTAGCCCCACATGGATGCTCAGGCCAGTTTCAGTTGCCATGTACATTTGCAATATTGTCTTTTTAAATTTTACTTTCATTTCTGAAGAGTTTTTGCAGGCTATGGAATTCTGGGTTGACAGTCCTTTAGCAAATAAAATATTGTTCCACTTTTTGCTGACCTCCATGGTTTATGAAGATAAATCTAGTCATTCAAATCTTTGTTTCCCTACAAGTAACACATTATTTTTCTATGGTTCTTTCATTTACTATGGTCCTTTTGGGACTTCAGTGACATAAATATGAAACCTTTGTTGTTGTCCCACATGTCCCTGAGTCACTCTTTTTAAGTTTTCAATCTTTTTTCTGTTATTCATATTGGCTAATTTCTCTTGATCTACCTTCTAGTTCACTAATTTCCCTCTGTTCTCTCCATTCTCCTATTGAGCCTATCCAGTGAGTTTAAAAATTTTTGGCCATTGTATTTTTCAGTTCTAAAATTTCCATTTGTTTCTTTTTATATTTTCTTTAAATTGTATTTTTTTTTGCTATTGAGTTGTATGGGTTCTGTGTGTGTGTGTGTGTGTGTGTGTATATATAAAACGGATATTAACTCCTTATTAGATATATGATTTGCAAATATTTTCTCTCATTCAGTAGGCTGCCTTTTTCACTTATGGTTTCCTTTTCTGTGCAGATTTTTAGTTGGATGTCATTCCATTTGTTAATTTTTGCTTTTGTTGCCTTTGCTTTGGTGTCATATCCAAAAAAATACAAGACTAATGTCAAGGAGCTTACCCTCTGTGTTTTCTTCTAGGAGTTTTATGGTTTCAGGTCTTGTATTCAAGTCTTTAATCCATACTGAGTTGATTTTTGTGTAAGGTGTCAGACAGTGGTCCAGTATTTCCAACACCACTTATTGAAGAGACTGTCCTTTTCCCATTGTATATTCTTGGCTTTTTCATTTTAACTGACCATATATCTGTGGGTTTATTTCTTGGCTCTCTTTTGTTCCATTGATCTATGTGTTTGTTTTTATGCCAATACCATACTATTTTTACTACAGCTTTGTAATCTAGTTTGAAATCAAGAGGCGTGATGCCTCCAGCTTTGTTCTTCTTTCTCAAGATTACTTTGACAATTTAGGGTCTTTTGTAGGTTTCATACAAATTTTAGAATTGTTTGTTCTATTTCTCTGAAAGATGCCTTGGAATTTTGATAGGGAATGCACTGAATCTGTAGACTACTTTGGGTTGTATGAACATTTTAACAATATTAATTCTTCCAATCCATGAAAATGGAATAGCTTTCCATTTATTTGTGACTTCTTCAACTTCTTTTATCAGTGTCTTATAGTTTTCAATGTACAGGTCTTTTCACCTCCTTAGTTAAATTTATTTCTAGGTATTTTATTCTTTTTTTTTTTGATGCACTTGTAAATGAGATTTTTTTTTTAATTTCTCTTTCTGAGTGTTCATTACTAGTCTATAGACATGCAACTGATTTTTGTATGTGGATTTCGTATCCTGCAACTTTACTGAATTCATTTATTAATTCTAACAGTTTTTCTAAAAACAGAATTACCATATGATCCAGCAATCCCGCTCCTGAGCATTTGGATTAGACAAAACTCTAATCCAAAATGATACATGCACCTCTGTGTTCACAGCAGCACTATTCACAACAGCCAAGACATGGAAACAATCTAAATTTCCATCGACAGAGGAATGGATAAAGAAGATGTGGTAAATATATACAATGGAATACTACTCAGCCATAAAAAAGAATGAAATAATGCCATTTGCAGCAACATAGGTGCAACTAGAGATTATCATACTAAGCGAAATCAGAAAAGGAAAGACAAATACCACATGATATCACTCATATGTGGAATCTAAAATATGACACAAATAAACCTATCTATGAAACAGAAACACACTCACGGACATAGAGAACAGACTTGTGGTTGCCAAGGGGGAGAGGATTTGGGAAGGGATGGAGTGGGAGGTTGGGGTTAGCAGATGTAAGCTATTATATATGGAATGGATAAACAACAAGGTCCTGCTGTATAGCACAGAGAACTATATTCAATATCCTATGATAAACCATAATGGAAAAGAGTAGTAAAAAAATGTATATATAGGACTTCCCTGGTTGCACAGTGGTTAAGAAGCTACCTGCCAATGCAGGGGACACGGGTTCGAGCCCTGGTCCGGGAAGATCCCACGTGCCGTGGAGCAACTAAGCCCGTGAGCCACAACTACTGAGCCTGCGCTCTAGAGCCCGTGAGCCACAACTGCTGAGCCCGCGTGCCACAACTACTGAAGCCCACGTGCCTAGAGCCTGTGCTCCGCAACAAGAGAAGCCACTGCAATGAGAAGCCCGCACACCGCAATGAAGAGTAACTCCCACTCCCCGCAATTAGAGAAAGCCCGCGCACAGCAATGAAGACCCAACGCAGCCAAACAAAATAAATAAATAAAATATTAAAAAAAAGAAAACATTAAGAATAGTGCTTTAAAAAAATGTATATATGTATAACTGAACCACTTTGCTGTACAGCAGAAATTAACACATTGTAAATCAACTATACTTCAATAAAAATAAATAAATAATTCTAACATTTTTTTTTTAGTGGAGTCTTTGGGATTTTCTATATATAATATCATGTTATCTGCAAATAGTGACAGTTTTACTTCTTCCTTTCTGATTTGGATGACTTATATATCTTTTTCTTCCGTAGTTGCTCTGGCTTAGACTTCCAGTACTATGTTGAATAAAAGTGGTGAGAGTGGGGATCCGTGTCTCGTTCCTGATCTTAAAGGAAAAGCTTTCAATTTTTTACCACTGAGTATGATGTTAGCTGTGGGCTTGTCACAAACGGCCTTTAGTATGTTGAGATATGTTCCCCCTTTGTTCAGAGTTTTTATCATGAATGGATGTTGACAAAAAAACAACATATATGAAATTTTACTTAATGTAATTTTAAAATTTAAGTGAAAGACCAAAAAGACAAGTATAACCAAATACTTCTGAAGAAAAAGGTGGAGGGACCTGTCCCATCAGAGATCAGGACTTTTGATAAAAGCAAGAGTAATTAGGACAGGTATAGATAAAAAGGCCAATGGAATAAGAGTGACCTATGTATACATGGAGTTTTAATATGTGACTGTGGATCAGTGGAAAACAAATGGACTCTTCATTCAGTGGGGCAAAAATAATTTGTTTTCTCTATGGGGAAAAAATTATAACTGATCTCATACCATTTGTGAAAATCAACTCCAGTTACATTAACAGGGCTTTAATAAGAAAGTAAAAACATAAACATTCTTGGAAGAAAAAACAGGAGAAAATGGGGCTAGGAAAAGGTTTCTTATGACCCCAAAGGTGTGAAGCCTATGAAGGAAAAAAGTAGAATTTTTTTAATAAACTTATATAATTATAATTATGTATAATTATATAAAATTATATAATTATATATAATTTAACTATTAAATATATAATGTAACCATAATAACACAAAGAATTACTGTTCATCAAAAGATCATAAAGAAAATGAATAAATAAGCTACAACAGGAAAAGATGTCTATAAAACATGCTACTGACCAAAAATTAGTACCTAGAAAATATATAAGGAATTCCTATAAATTTTAGGAAAAAGACAAATAGTCTAATAAAAAAATGATCAAAATGGCATTATAGGGACTTCTGTGGTGGTCCAGTCATAGAGAATCCATCTTACAGTGCGGGGGATGTGGGTTTGACCCCTGGTTGGGGAACTGGGACCCCACATGCCACGGGGCAGCTGGGCCCACACGCCACAACTGCTGAGCTCACGCGCCACAAATGCTGAGCTCGTGTGCCACAACTGCAGAGCCCATGCGCCCTGGAGCCTGCATGCCACAACTAGAGAGGAGAGGGCCTGCACACCACAACTGGAGAAAGGCATGTGTGCCACAGTGAGGAGTCTGTGCACCACAGTGGAGGATCCTGAATGCCTCAACGAGGATCCGGTGTGCCGCACCTAAGACCCGACACAGCCAAAAATAAATAATAAATAAATCTTAAAAAAAAAAGTGCAGATTATCAAATCAGATGAAGTGGAGCACAGCTGCATTGCAGCTACTGCAATTAAGAGAAGGGAGGGATAGCAGTTTAAAAAAAAAAAATGGCATTACACAGAAGAGACACTATTGGCCAAACATGTGGAAAGATAATCATCTTCAACAGTAACCAGGAAAACTCAATTTAAAACAATGAAATAAGACTTTTTTTTTGGCTGCATTGGGTCTTCATTGCTGTGTGCGGCAAGCGGGGACCACTCTTCATTGCGGTGCACGGGCTTCTCATTGCGGTGGCTTTTCTTGTTGCGGAGCATGTGCTCTAGGCGCGTGGGCCTTAGTAGTTGTGGCACGTGGGCTCTAGAGCACAGGCTCAGTAGTTGTGGTGCACGGTCTTAGTTGCTCTGCAGCACGTGGGATGTTCCCGGACCAGGGCTCGAACCCATGTCCCCTGCATTGGCAGGCAGATTCTATTCTATTCTATTCTATTTATTTATTTATGGCTGCGTTGTGCCTTCATTGCTGTGCACGGGCTTCTCATTGTGGTGGCTTCTCTTGTTGCGGAGCATGGGCTCTAGGTGTGCAGGCTTCAGCAGTTGTGGCACACAGGCTCAGTAGTTGTGGCACATGGGCTTAGTTGCTCCGCGGCATGTGGGATCTTCCCAGACCAGGGATCGAACCCGTGTCCCCTGCATTGGCAGGCGGATTCTTAACCACTGTGCTACCAGGGAAGTCCCAGCAGGCGGATGCTTTTTGTCTTACATCTTTATTGGAGTATAATTGCTTTACAATGGTGTGTTAGTTTCTGCTGTATAACAAAGTGAATCAGCTCTACATATACACATATCCCCATATCCCCTCCCTCTTGCGTCTCCCTCCCACCCTCCCTATCCCACCCCTCTAGGTGGTCACAGAGCACCGAGCTGATCTCCCTGTGCTATGCGGCTGCGGCAGGCAGATTCTTAACCACTGTGCCACCAGGGAAGCCCCAAAATGAGATTTTATACTCACCAATCAGATTGTTAAAAAATGAAAAAAATCTTACAATATCAATTACAGGGAAAGATGGTGATACAGACACTTGGAAAACAGTTTGGTATTACCTGGTAAAGCTGAATAAGAAAGTATGCCTATTTAAAGTCAACTGGGCCACACAGCCTGTCTGGTGTGTTTTAATGTCCACTAAATTCTCAGACAAAGCCCCAGAAGCCTTTACCCTCTTTTTTGGCTATATGTCTATACAAGCTAAGTGGAATGGAGACTTGAAGTGACTATCTGGAGATATCAGGATCCAACAGGTTAACTGATTTTTTAAAGCAAATTTTTAAAAGTTTAATAAAAATCACTCTTTAAAGGTGGGGGGAAAAAACATGTATGCCAAGACCCAGCAATTATATTCCTAGGTGTATTTCCTAGTAAATCTCTTGTATATGCAAATCTAGAGATTTATATATTATCTTATAATTTTATGTTAATTGTTATATATATCCTATTGTGCATGTACTATATTTTATAAATAACTATACTAATTAAAAAAAAAAAAAACTTAGTGGATAAGCTGAAGAGCCAAAAGGTCATACATAACTGAAGAATATATTAGTGAATCAATACAAATCGAGGCAAGGAACTCTACGTAAAGGCAGTATAAATGGAAAAAGAGATGAAGAGTTTAAGCCATTGGAGGTGATCCAGATGTTCTAATGTCTGTTTAATAGGAGCTTAAGAGAGAAAAGAGGACATGGTAGCAAGGTAATGTTTGAAGAGATGACTGCCAAGGATTTCCTATCACAAGAAAAAGATATAACTCCTCAGATTTAAAAATACAACCAGAAGCAAAATATGGCGGAATAAAGGTAACCACACCTGAATATTACAGTAAAAATTTAGCCCCTTAGAAGAAAAGTTTATAAAGGAACAACAATCATACATTGAGAAGAAAACATTGGAGAATATCTTTATGGTCTTATGGTAAGCAAAGGTTTCTTAAACAGGACAAAAAGTACAGATAGCATGATCTGTTTATATAAGATTCAAAAATAGGCCAAGGAAGAATTTCTTACATAAGTCCTAATAAGTGTGAAGCACAAAAGGAAAGATTGATAAATTTTACCAAAATTAAGAACTTCTGTTCACAAAAAGAAACCGTAAAGAGAGCTAAAGGACAATTCAGAGTGGAAGAAGATATCAGCAATTTTTAGAACATGGAATATACTCATAAGCAAAATATATAAAGAACTCTTACACATCATTAAGAAAAATACAGGCAATACAACAGAAAAACAGGTAAAAAAGACGAACAGGCAATTGACTAAAGAATTTCAAAAGACGAATAATGATATGAAAATGTGTTCAAGCTCATCAGTAAAAAGGGAAATGCAAATTAAAACCACACTGAAGGGGCTTCCCTGGTGGTGCGGTGGTTGAGAGTCTGCCTGCCAGTGCAGGCGACACGGGTTCGAGCCCTGGTCTGGGAAGATCCCACATGCCGCGGAGCGGCTGGGCCCGTGGGCTACAATTACTGAGCCTGCGCGTCTGGAGCCTGCGCTCCGCAACAAGAGGCCGCGATAGTGAGAGGCCCGCGCACCGCGATGAAGAGTGGCCCCCGCTTGCCGCAACTGGAGAAAGCCCTCACACAGAAACGAAGACCCAACATAAATAAATAAATAAAAATAAAACCACACTGAAGTATCACTATATGCTCAGCAATTGGTAAAAATCTAAGTTTGACAATACCATACATTAGGAAGCATGTGCAACAATGGGAGCTCCTATATACTGCTGGTGGGATTGTAAACTAGTATACGCATTAAAGAAAAGTTGAAAAATGGACAGCTAAAGATATGTCTTATGATCCATTCATTTCTATCCTATTCAAATAACATAGAAAATGTTCATAGTAGTGATTTATAACTGTCAAAAACTGGAAACAACCTAACTGCCTATGAAAAGTAGAACTGAAAAATAAACTGTGGTATATTCATAAAATCGAATGAATCAACTCTGACTATAAAAAACTGGGTGGCTCTCTTAGGTGGTAAAAGTATAAAGGGACACAAAGATACTATGGACAAAGAGAGATCTGTGCTGATAGTGTTGTAGTTCTTGACCTGGGTGATGGTTCCATGAGAATTCATTCTATAACTGTTTGAATATCTACCAATAGTTTGTTACTTTTCTGTACTTGAGATAATTTCCAATAAAAAGAATTAAAATATATTAAACTGTCTCCTGGGCCTGTCTATCTCTGCAAGTACAAGTGGATAGATGGATAAAAGAAATAGAAAAAGAGGCCCTGAAATACAAACTAACATAAATCAGAACTTATAACTGAACAGGCAGATAAAACAATGATGATATAAGCAGCTGTTCAGTAAATGGTGCTAAAATAAGGTATGGGGGCACGGGAGGGGGGATTGATTTGGACTCTCAATTTACAGCTTATTGTAAAAGAACTTTAAAATGGATTTAAATGCTATTGAAAATAGTAGAAAAATGTTTTAAAAAGAACAAAATATCTATGAAGTTTGTAGAAGTCAGTTAATTTTCTAAAATTAGAAATTGTAATAACCACAAAAGAGCTGACTACAGACACATTAAAGCATACACTTAAAGATGCAAATCCAAATTAAAATTTAAAAAGTAAAAAGCACCCTGTGGAAATGGGTATATAATGTTTTTATTTCATAAAGTCCATAAAAATTGACTGAAAAAAATTAGGACAGTAATAGATAAAAAGTGTAAAATACAGTAGCAAACAAGTTAAAAACAGTAGCACCATTAAGGTGAAAATGTTCACTCTCACTAGTACTCAGTAGAATGACACTAAAACAATCCAGTGTACCAAGAAATCAGTGTAAAAGTTATTAGGGATGATAAAGCATTAAAGTTATATAAGGGAGAAAATTTCCATATTTTTTAGAATTACATATTGAGGTTATACAAGGGTGAAATGACATGAAGTCTTGGATTTGAAAATACTTTAATAATAACAACTGGGATAGATGAAGCACTGGCCTCCTGGCTGCTCCTCACACAGAGCCAATGCATACCTGCCTCGGGCCCTTGAATGTTTGGCTTCCTCTCTCTGGAATGTTCTTCCTCCCAGTAATCACATACAATGATTTACAGCTATACTTCTTCAGGTCTCTGTCCCAATGTCATCTTATTAGAAAAAGTTTCTTGTACCATATCACATAAAATAGCACCCCCCCATCCCCTTTCTCCACTTTGTTTTTCTTTTCAGCGCTTACCATTATACATTATATATTCATTTATTTGTGTATCTCTCCATGCACCAGAGGGTAAACTCTGGAAATAGAGAGTCTGCACATTCTGTTCACGGCTGTAACCTCAGTGTTGACTGTAGTGCTGGGCATGCAACAGGTATTCAATAAACATATACTGATCTATCGACAGATGAATGGATAAAGAAGATGTGGTACATATATACAATGGCATATTACTCAGCCATTAAAAAGAATGAAATAATGCCATTTGCAGCAATATGGATGGACCTGAAGATTATCATACTAAGTGAAGTCAGACAGAGAAAGACAAATATCATATGCTATCACTTATACGTGGAATTAAAAAAAAAATAATACAAATGAACTTATTTACAAAACAGAAACAGACTCACAGACTTAGAGAATGAACTTATGATTACCAGGGGGAAGGGTGGGGGGGAGGGATAAACTGGGAGTTTGGGAATGACATGTACACACTGCTATATTTAAAACAGGTAACCAACAAGGACCTACTGTATAGCACAGGGAACTCTGCTCAATATTCTGTAATAACCTAAATGGGAAAAGAATTTGAAAAAGAATAGATACATGTATATGTATAAATGAATCACTTTGTTGTACACCTGAAACTAACACAACATTGTTAATCAACTGTTCTTCAATATAAAATAAAAATTAAAAAAAAAAAACATATACTGAATTAAGGAATGTGCTGTCCTGGTTTTTCCTTTTTTTTTTAAATTTATCTTTGCTAGCACTAAGCTCTCAGTGGAGGCACAGAGCCTTTTTTCCATTAAAGTCAATGACATGCATGCTCAAATTTCTCTCTATGACATCTATGTGGATCAACTCCTCTTCTACCTCTTTAGCCCTCACTTTCTGCTGGGCTCCCTATTTTAACCTCACTTATGGTGCTTCTACATTTTAGGAGTTATATATAGTATCCCTATTAAGCTATAAACTCTGAAATTGCTTATTCATTTTTTGTTGTTTTTTTTTTTTTTCATTTTTGGCTGTACCATGCGGCTTAAGGGATCTTAGTTCCCCGACCAGGGATCGAACCCGTGCCCCCTTCAGTGGAAGCGTGGCGTCCTAACCACTGGACCACCAGGGAATTCCTGCTTGTTTGTTTTTTAATCTCTTCAGTACCTAGCAGACAGAGTACCTCACACACATTAGAAAATCAGTAAATGAATGAATCAATGAGTGTATGAGCTACTGTATCATAAAAACCCTAAAGGAAATAAGTCTTTGGTAATATAGAAAAAAAAATATTTCAGGAGACAGTGATGCTTTTTAAAGACTAAATACAAAAGAGGATAAGCTGATAAGGAAGTAGATCCAAATTTGGAAAGAAAGGATTATGAGAGAAGGTGGAGGAGGGCACCAGCTGTTTAGAATTGGGACAGAAGTACACGAGGAGAAGAGCAGGTGGAATGTGTTAAGTAAGGGGAAAAGGTAAGATCATTTGAAATGTCACGCTGAAAAGGCTTACTTTTGCACAACAGGCCTAAAGTTTTTAAGGAGAGTTTCTCAGACTTCATCTCAAAGGTGCAGTCTCTCCACTGACCAATTGGGTCATTACCTGCCATGCCTCACTTACCTGGCCACTGGTTTCTTGTTAGTTCTCTGTCAACCAACCAGGGTTCCTTCCCTTGCTCCAAGAAGGAGATCACATCTGGTTTAGAAATAGAACGTCCTGCTTACAAAAGAAGTAATGAGATAAGTTTATGATGAGAATGTCCCAGAATTCAAATCCAGTCCCTTCATTATTAAGAAAGAGTCAAAGAAAGATACATCAGATTTATGAAACATAACAGAGGACTTGAAACTTCCCTCATAAATCAATGCAGCTTCCTCTTTCTAACTCTACAGTATTAAAATTATTCCTCTGGAAATAAGCTGTAGAAATCCAAATGGTTACTTGAAAGGTAGGTGAGTATAACACCAGAAGAAGTAGACCTTCTCAAGGCAGAATCTGAATTATTATGGATGTCCTTACCCATTGAAACCAGGTTGCTGTAATTCTCCAACATCACCTCTCTGTATAAATCTCTCTGAGCATCATTCAGGTACTCCCACTCCTCCTGAGAGAAGTCTATGGACACATCACTGAACATCACTGACTCCTGGAACAACAACCATGTTAAATTGTTAAAAATTAGATTGGATTAATAAACATAAGTGTTTTTGTGACGGAAAGAGAGAAGAAAAAAATAAAGCTAGAAGAGGGACTTCCCTGGTGGCGCAGTGGTTAAGAATCTGCCTGCCAATGCAGGGGACACAGGTTCGAGCCCTGGTCCGGGAAGATCCCACATGCTGCGGAGCAACAAAGCCAGTGCGCCACAACTACTGAGCCTGCGCCCTAGAGCCTGCGAGCCACAACTACTGAAGCCCACGTGCCTAGAGCCTGTGCTCTGCAACAAGAGAAACCACTGCAGTGAGAAGCCCGCGCACCACAAGGAAGAGTAGCCCCCGCTCACCGCAACTAGAGAAAGCCCGCGCACAGCAACAAAGACCCAACACAGTCAAAAATAAATAAATAAATAAATTTATTAAAATAAAGCTAGAAGAACTGAAAACCAGCAAGCATACAGAGTGGGGCTGAATGTCTGGGATGCATCTGGAGGACTGTAAACAAATAAGCAGGACTGAATCACTGAGCTTCCAAGTCATCTGTTTCCTCCAAGGAAACTACCTGTGTATAGTGGGACACTTCCATTATCCAAGTAAGTCTGGGAAGGTACAAAATCCAGCCAAGACGAGTTTCCTCATTAAATGAAATAGTATACACAAACAACTAGCAAATGCTTGTCATATAATATGTTATGAATACATGTGACTATCTTTTCCAAAATAGCTATAAGTAAAATTTCAGAATAAGGGATAAAAAGAAGACATTAAAAGCAGGTTGGACAAAGCCATCAAGAATCAGAGAGGCGGGGCTTCCCTGGTGGCGCAGTGGTTAAGAATCCTCCTGCCAAGGCAGGGGACACGGGTTCGAGCCCTGGGCCGGGAAGATCCCACATGCCGCAGAGCAACTAAGCTCGTGAGCCACAACTACTGAGCCCATGTGCCACAACTACTGATGCCTGCGCACCTAGATCCCGTGCTCCACAACAAGAGAAGCCACTGCAATGAGAAGCCCCCGCACCGCAATGAAGAGCAGGCCCTGCTCGCCCCAACTAGAGAAAGCCTGCACGCAGCAAGAAAGACCCAACGCAACCAAAAAAATAAATAAATAAAAAATAAATTTAAAAAAAAGACCCAGAGAGGCAATGGGGTTCTTAAGAAAACCACTAAAAACAAGAAATGGTAAGAACAGTTCTTCAATATGCTGATGAAGAAAAGAAATTCTGATCTAGAAATCTATAACCAAATTTTCATTCTGTTGTGACAATTGAAAAAAGAAATTCCTAGACATGGAACGACTCAGCACAATTTCTTAGGAAACTACCAGAGGCTGTGCTCCACCAAAATCAGAGAGTAAACTAGAAAAGAGGAAGACATGAGATTCAAGAAATAAGTGAATTAACACGGGAGAACAGTGAAGGAAAATCCCAGGGGGGAAAAAAAAAAAAGGGAAGTCTTTGGGAAACAGACCTAGAGAGCAACTAGATGGGAGCAGGGTGAAAAAGGGAATGGGGACGGATGTCTCCATGTTCAAAAGGAATTGATGTGTTTGACCAGATGGAAAACGTATTGATTGGCATGTGGCAGTGATTCTGGAGATTTTGGATATAAATACATGGAAAACTAAGCAAATGGGGGGAAGAAAGCAATTAACCCCAGGTAAAATGAAAGCTTGTAACAGAAAAAAGCCATGAGCTGGCTCAGCAGTGAGTGATATTTGCAGTCCTAAGAATGTGTACACTATTGATTTAACCAAACATTGTGATATAATAACAGAATCAGAGGAAATGAAGGGTGCAATATGTAAGTATAATGTCCTTTCCACCCTGCAGTAAGTCAAGAGATAATGAGTAAAACTGATAATCAATATTCAAGAGTTGAGGGCAGCTACCTTTTGGGAGTGGAACTGGTAGTGGAGCCAGATTGAAACAGCACTACTTTACTTCTGAACATGTATAATATGACTTTAAAAAATATTTTAAATTTGCATATAATTCAAGACTGATCCATTCTAATGTCACACTACTGTATAATAAGTTATTCCTTGTTAAATTCTTTCCATAAGCATATTTTTTTCACTGAATAATATTCTATAATATGGACATAAATGACAACTTCTCCTTTGCTTTCAGACGTTGAGGCTGAAGGTGATCTTTAAAGACCTTCCCAACATTGGCCCAATCTCACCTAAAACCGCCCATTGCTCAATTGTAAATTTCCTTTGTTCCTGAACTACAGGAAATTGGCAGAACGTGATCCAGTTTCACACAATGGCATTACTGATGTCTATTTATCATGGATGATCTCGTGGGGTGTCAGAGCTTTGTACCAACCACCAGTCATACCTCCAAACCTGAAAGTCTCATACATAGGAGATCTTTCTGTGTGTTAAGAATGAAATCAAACAAAACCATTCCACATACTTTCTTACTGGAAAACCTAGGTCTGTGGAGATGATCAGGGCTTTTCCCTATGAGGTGTCCCTAATTACCCATCTCCATCCTATCAAATCACTGTCCAAAGCAAATTAGATTAACAAATGGAAAACACATTTCTGTTCTACCAAGATTTCTGACACAACTCTGATAGAAGATGCTGAAGGACTTACTAAATGGATTTGTAAACACTGTTTAAAAGAAGAAGGGGGGACTGTGGAGGGCACTGGGTAGTTTAGGAGGAAATAGGGGTCAGGTTCCTGAAGGGGGACCATGTTAACCAGTGAAAAAAACTTTCTTCTAAACCTGGTCTCAGTCAGACTCTTTTTACATTATGTAATTAACAATTTGTGGGAACAAATAAAGATACTTGATGAACTCCATAAGCAATTTTCTAATGGATTTTAATCTGATTAAGACCCCTTCAGAGACACTTGTTATCTAACCCCTCAGCCCTCTAACAGTTATCTGTAATTTAAGAGTATAAAGATCTTTAACCAGACACTCCTTCCTTTTTTCCAACAATGACTATCTAACCACTTATTTTTTCTATAAATATTTCCACCGAGAGAAATTTTTGAATTGGCTTATTAGAGACCTTTTCTTTAGAGCAAGAGTAAGAGAACTTCGGCATTGCTTATAACTAAACTGTCTGAAAATTGTTTTTTTAAAACGCCTAAAAGCTCATGATGAGGAAAGCAAATATTTACATGTATTGGGTAAAAATGACTGTATTTGAGCAAAAAGAAACAGCATCTCACCTGAGCCATGGCTTTGATATTTGCAGAAAAGGACCAGTCTTCCTCTGGGCTCCTCTTCTGGAAAAAGGCAGAGCTGGAGGAGACGAAAAGAAGCTATATAAGATCCCACTTGCCTCATAGCTCCCAGAATGATCATTTCCCCTCTGTTCACTCCACACAAACAGTTGAGGGGTATCAGTGAGAAGAATGGGCAAATCTCTCATTAACCCCTACTCCAGAAACCTCAAGCTTTGACTAGAGCCAGATAGATCTGGACAACTTGACATGGCTTAGAGAACATAGCTTGTATATATACACATATACACCCAAAGATGTACTTTTTAAAAGTACAAATTTTAGCATATTATACACAGTTACTATTTTTACTTAATATATCTTGGACCAGATCCCAACTAGTACATTCAGAGCTACATAATTCTCTTAGCTACACTGGATTCTACTAAATGGATACACTTTAATTTATTCAACCAATTTGCTGCCAATGATCATTTGGGTTGTTTCCAGTCTTTCACTATAACAAACAATGCTGTGATATATATTCTTGTACATATATCATTTTACCTGTATATAAATCCTGAATGATTAATTCCTAAAAGTTGATCATATGCATTTTACTTTGGATAAGCATTGGTCAAACCAATTTTCAATGATCTTGGATTGTACAATCAGGTCCCAAGTCCTGACCAAGAAACATCTGGTTGATAAACCAGATCCTCTAATCTTGCCTAGTTGAGAAGACTTTTGGGGCTAATGAGCCTTGACTTAAGAAAACTGAAATCCAGAAAAGCAAACAAAGTAATTTTACAGAATTTACAGTAATTTGGGGAAGATATTAAAATTAGCATAACAATATAAAGGAATTAAAAACTACAGAAATAACATAGAAATGGACTAAACCCACATCACTGATGCTTTAGAATAGCTTTTGACTATAAGTATAGTAATAAAATTCATAATAATTGTGTATATTCTGTGTGCTTCTATACTAATAGAAGTCTAAAACTGTTTAAGGGGAGTAACTGAATTTGTCATCGATGTTTAAATGTTTAAGAAAATTTGTGTTTTTTTGTTTATTGGATATAGGAATGTAATAAACTGAGCATTATAAAAGTATAAAGGGCAGTGAGCATCCTCTATATATACCAAGCTCCTTGATCATCAAACAATTTATCAATAATTTCATGTAAAACTGAACACTCAGGAAGTAACACCACGGTATCATGTTATAAATTATTTAATGGCTACTTCTACCCCTGGTTACTCACTGCATTCCCCCACAGGTAAACACATTCCAGGAAATGAAAACCAAAGTAATCCACAAATGCCTCTTCCTTAAAACCTGAAAGCATTCCTTTAAATAACTATTATTACTACTTACTAAGTTCTTAGTATTTTTATCAACCACATAGCCTCTTACATGCCAGGTATTGTGCTAAAAGAAGAAGGGGGGACTGTGGAGGTCAGTCACTATTGATACTAAAGAATCAACAGTAATCCAGAAAAGAGTTCCTTCTCCTATACTCTTCACTTTTAAGTCCCCCTTTCTGGTCTCTCTTCCTGGCCTTTCCCTGATTTTAAAGGGATTTCCTCAAGTGCTGTACCTTCCAAGCAGAATGGGCAGGAAACATCTCACTTCAATAGCTCCATACTATGTTTGTCACATTCCCAACCCTCTTCATCTTTGCCCCAGATGGTATCCTACCAGGCTGAATTCTTACATCTGGAGGATCTGCTCCTCCCTTTTAAAGCCAACAATCTCTGTGGCCAAGACCATTGTATATTTGCAACATGACCACACCTGGGGCATGGAGCACTGCCAAAAGACACCACTACGGAGAAGAGAGTCTTACAATCTAATAAGTGATTTAAAATTTTTGAGAATTTTGCACTCTTCTAAATAACACACCTCTTTTAATTTAAAAAAAATGTAATGTATTAAATATTTCTAGCATTACCCTGAAAATTTCCTGTACGCTAGGAACTGTAGTTGTCTGTTAGTAATAGAGACCTGAAAAGCAGTTTAATTTTTCTTATATAATGAGAAGGCTAGAAGTAGGTAGTGGCTGGCTTTGGTCCCCATGGTTGTTTTAGACACAATATCTATCATATAATTAAAGATTACTAGACATGCAAGGAGATAAAAACAGAAAACAGCAGCAGAACCAAAGACAATTTAGATACTGGAGTTGGCAAACAAATAATTTTAAATGGCTATAATTAAAATGTTAAAGGCAACCAAGGAAAAGATAGACAAATGGATGATAAGATGAAGAAACTAAACAGAATTGAAATCCATAAAATTTCAGCAAATTAAGAAACAAAGAAGTCATTGCATGGTTTTGAGGTCAGACAAGCAGAAGACAGGATCACTGAACTCAAAGACAAGCCAACAAAAAATATCCACATGAAGTGCGGGAGAAAAAAAATAACAGAGGAGTATAAAAGACACACGAGACACAGTTAAAAGATCTACCACAAACGTAAGTGGAGTCTCAGAAGGAGAAGAGATTGGAGAGGAATTAATATTTGAATAGATGTATACACTGATGTGTATAAAATTGATGACTAATAAGAACCTGCTGTATAAAAAAATAAATTAAATTAAAAAATTAAACAACAACAACAAAACAGCCTATGGGGGAGACCGATCTGAAAAAAAATTTTTTAATTTTAAAAAATTAAAAAAAGAATTTGAATAGATTAGTTGATTAAAAGTCTCAACAAGAGTTTCAAGAAGCTCAGCAAACCTGAAGAATAATATATAAGAAGGTAAACAAAACAAACACACAAAACAAAAGCAAAACCACAACCAAGCATATCAGAGTCAAACTGCTGAAAACCAAAGAGAAAGGAAAAAGTTATTGATATACCCAGAGGAATGAAAGATCTATTACCAACAGCACTGATAAAAAAGAAAGGGATAACATGAACAAAATCAGGAATGAAAAAGGGAACATTATTAAAGATAGCATTGACGTTAAAAAGATAATAAGAGAATACTAATAACTTTATGTTCTTAAGTTTGAAAGCTTAGATGAAATGGACAAATTCCCTGGAAAAAATGCCAAAACTGACAAAACAAACAGAAACAACAGAATAGCTGAAAAGTTAAATTGATTCCATAATTTAAAATTTACCTATCAAGAAAATTTCAGGCCCAGATAGCTTCACCAGTGAATTCTTCCAAAGTTAAGGATTAACTGTAGTCTTACAATGTAGTGAAAAGAGAACACAAGGAATTCTTCCCAACTCATATGAGGCTAATGTAAGCCTGACACCAAAACTTAATGAAGACATTAGAAGAAAAGAAAATTATAGGCCAATATTTCTCATGAACACACATGCAGAAATTCTACAAAAGGTATTAGCAAATCTAACCCACTGGGGGAAAAATGTAATACATTATGGCTAAGTAGGGTTTATTTCAGGAATAAAAGGTTGGTTCAACTTTTGAAAATCAACATAATTTACCAGATTAATAATAAACAATACCACATTTGTTCCTTTCATAGACACACAAAACACATTTAACTGAATTCAGCCCTCATTAATGTAAAAAAGTCTTAGCAAATGAGAAAGAGAGCTCCCTCAACCTGATAAAGAGCATCTACAATAGGTGTTTTTGTAGATGCTAAATACAAGGACAAATACAAAAAGCAATTGTACTTTTAGCAGCAATTGGAAATTTTTCAAAATTTAAATGCTGTTTACAATTTCAACAGTAAATGTCAAATACCCAGGTATAAATCTACAAAAGATGTGCACTGAAAACCATAGCTAACTGATGAGAGAAATTAAAGACCTTAACAAATGTAGATATAAGCCATATTTAATAGTTGGAAGATGCAATATTGATGTCAATTCTCCCCATATTAACAAATAGATACATAAACAAAATCCCAGCAATTTTATTTTTTGGTGAGAATTAACAAGTTGATTCTAACATCTACAGGAAATTGATTTCTTGAAAAAGAAAAAAAGTCAGAGGATTAATACTACAGATTTCAAGACAGTGGTACTGACTAAAGACAAAAAATAAAAAAGAATACAGTTCAGAAAGAGAGCCACATATATAATACCACCTGATTTATGATAAAAGCTCCTTGCAATTCAGATGGGCAAGGATGGTATGTTCAATAAAATAGTGGTGGAACAACTGGGTACTTGAATGGAAAAAAAATTAACCTTTATCCTTACCTCTCACCATACACAAAAATTAATTCAATTTGGACCATAGTCTTAAATGTGAATGATAAATTTATAAAGCTTCTAAAAGAAAACATAGGAGTGTATCTTCAAGACCTTGGGAATAATCGAAGATTTCTTTTCAAGATATAAAAAAACCACTAATCCTAAAAGATAAAGGGCTAAAAAACTGCTAGAAAAATGGGGAAAGATATAAATAGGCAATCACAAAAAAAGATTTTCAAATGTTCAAGCACATTCATAATTAAAGAAATTAGAAAACAACACCGAGATACTATGTTTCATGTATTAGATTGGTAAAAACAAAAGGCATGCATGAGGACACATTCTGTTCCTAGGCTGTGGGGAGAAAGAGGCACTCTTACACACTGCAAGTGGGAATGAAAACTGGTACAACAGCTCTAAAGGAGAATTTAGCAATACCTAACAAAACTGCATACACACCTACCTTTTGACCCAGAAATCACACTTCTAGGAATCTACTCTGAAGATACGCCTCCAGCAATACAAAGATACATATATACAAAGTATTCATTGCAGCACTATTTCTAGTAGTAAAATATTGACCTAAATGCCCATAATAGGAGAGTGGTTGAATAAACTATGATTAAATCCATATACTGGAATATTATGTAGCTGTAAAAAAGAATTATTAGTATCTCTTTGAATTGCAGTAGCATAATGTCCAGGATATGTCATTAAGTGAAAGAAGCAATGTTCAAAAGAGTACCTAGAGGGCTTCCCTGGTGGCGCAGTGGTTGAGAGTCTGCCTGCCAATGCAGGGGACACGGGTTCGAGCCCTGGTCTGGGAGGATCCCACATGCCGCGGAGCAACTGGGCCCGTGAGCCACAACTACTGAGCCTGCGCGTCTGGAGCCTGTGCCCTGCAACAAGAGAGGCCGCGGCAGTGAAAGGCCCGCGCACCGCGATGAAGAGTGGCCCCCGCTTGCCACAACTGGAGAAAGCCCTCGCGTAGAAACGAAGACCCAACACAGCCAAAAAAATTAAATAAATAAATAAATAAAAAGTCAGGAGCTCTTTAAAAAAAAAAAAGAGTACCTAGAATATGTTATCTTTAATGCAAAAATAAGAGGTCATTCAAAAGAGTACCTGTATCTGCTCATCTGTGCAAAGGAAATACCAGAAGGATAAAACAGAAACTAATGAGACTGATTATGTACAAGAAGTGGGCAGGAACCATGTTAATGTTTTCATACTCAAAATATTATGACATGTTACAATCAACCAGGATGTAAAGGAACCCAAAGTGTAACACACAAAGCTAAATGTAGGAAAAATGAGTAACAAAACTATACTGAAGAGGGTAGTGAAGAAAACTAAATTGAGTAACTTTGGAAACAGTTTTGACTATATAAGTTTAAGTTAAAGAACAAAAAAGTTGCAGACAAATACTTTACTGTACTTAGTACATTTATTTATTTATTTATTTTTAATTTATTTATTTATGGCTGTGTTGGGTCTTCGTTTCTGTGCTAGGGCTTTCTGTAGTTGTGGCAAGCGGGGGCCACTCTTCATCGCGGTGCGCGGGCCTCTCACTATCGCGGCCTCTCTTGTTGCGGAGCACAGGCTCCAGACGCGCAGGCTCAGTAATTATGGCTCACGGGCCCAGTTGCTCCGCGGCATGTGGGATCTTCCCAGACCAGGGCTCGAACCCGTGTCCCCTGCATTGGCAGGCAGACTCTCAACCACTGCGCCACCAGGGAAGCCCAGTACATTTATTTTTTACACGAGTATGGGTTAGCAATTCTGCAACTACTTTATATACATTCTAGGATATGTGTAAAAAAATTATTGATACTAAGAAGCAGGTTTCTCACTGTTGGAGAAAAGAGTTACAAATAAGGAAATGGCCAAACCTGAAGGGAGACAATTCTCCATGAGTCTTGCATGTTTTCTGCACATGTTGCCAGATCAGAGACTAAGTGCTATTATTCTGGATAATTTCTGCTAGATGTTTATATAATGAACAGCCTTGGAGGACAGAGATAGTCTCTGTCTAGAGCAAAAGCCAGGCATGCTTATTACCCATTATAAAAGATTCAGGTTCCCTAAATTCAAGGGAGCACATAAATACCTGTGTATTTTGCATCACCCTATGGGTGCAAGTGAACCAGTGCAAGGAAAATATTGATACTTTGTCTACTGCTACCACAATGAGCAACAAACTTTCATCTCTGACTCGAAATCTCATGTCTTCTACCAGCATCTGTGAAGCTGCCCAAGCTAACTTTTAACTTACAAGTAGGGTAAAATCTCAGATACTTCACAGTTCTTGACAGAATCCCATGGTATTGGACTGGAATTGAAAGTATGAGTATGAACTGGTGGTTTTTAAATATATACAAATAAAGATAGATAGATAGATAGATAGGTAGATAGAGATGTGTGTATATACATTTGCTTATTTTCTAGCTCTGTCCGTTGCCAGGAACTAGAGGAATTACACCCAGGTAGAAATGAGCACACCAAGTGCCCAGAGCTTGGTTTATAAATCCACTCTCCAATAAAAGAAACCAGGGCTCCTTGGAGAAATTGCTGATTCCAGGGCTAGAGGAGGGAAAAATACAAGCCTGGAACATATTGGTGCCAGAAAGTAAGACAGTGCTCAAAAAAATAATGTCATGTTGAAAGGACACAGAAGTCAAACTGAAGGAGTTCCTAGTGGCCAAATCTGGGACAATTTGAGCAACAAAATATGTAACAATAATAGATTATGAACTCATAGAATAATATATATATATCTATGAGTTCATAAATAAATAATTGAACACATATGAGGAATAAGGGACAACTCTTCTTTACACTAGAATTTAAATTAATAAATGTAGAAGGAATGATGGAAAGGGAAAATCACCACTAGGCAAACATCACAGTAATAATTGTTACAGATAAGAATTATCAATGGATATTAAAATTAATGAGTGAAAGTATAATGAGAAACAGTATTTTTGCATAGTCCCAAAGCACCTCCCCACAATATACTTATTAATTAAAAAGAGGAATACAGTAATTTTACAAAGGAGAAACCAGGCAGACACCACCTTTAACCAAGTGATCAAAGTTAACATTACCAATAATGAGATATACTGATATAACTCCTGATATGACACATTGAGAAGAACACAACATCATTTCTGTGATCTTTTTGCCAAAAATGCATAGTCTAAATTTAGTCACGAGGAAACAGCAGACAAATCCAAATGAAAGACATTCTACAAAATAACTGGCCAGTGCTCCTCAAAAGTGTCAAGGTCATAAAAGATAAAAAGGACTAAAGAACTATGTCAGATGGGAAGAGACTAACAAAACAAGACAACTAAATCAATCTGGGAACTTAGATTGGATTCTGGAACAGAACAGGGCACTGATAAGACAATTAGCAAAATTTAAATAAGGTTTGTAAATTAGCAAATGTCTTGTATCAGGGTAAATTTCCTGGTTTTCATAATTGTACTGTGGACACCTGAGTGAAGAGTATATTGGAATTCTTTGCACTATGTTTACAATATGAAAATAAAAAGTTTTTTTTAATGAAAAAAATTAAAAGGACAAGAGAACACTTTTAAAAATTGGATATTCAAATGGCCAATAAAGATATGAAAAGGTGCTGAACATCATTACACACCAGGGAAATGCAAATTAAAACTGTGATGAAATTCCACTACACATCCACCAGAATAGTTAAAAGATTGATAATTTCAAATAATGGAGACGATGTGGAACACCTGAAACTCTCATACATTACTGGATGGAATGTAAATTGGTACAACATGAGATATTGGTAGTATCCATTAAACATGCCTGCCCAATGATCTAGCAATTCCACTCCTAAATATTTACTCAAGAGAAGAGCATTTACGTGTTCACCAAAACCACAGTAGAATGTTCATAGCAGCAACACAATTCGTAATAGCCCCAAATTAGAAAATATCAAATGTCCCTGAACAGTGTAATCAATTAATAAATTGCAATATACCCCGAAATGTAATGAGAACTAAGTACAATTACACTCAAAAACATAGATGAATCTCATAGACATAACGTGGAACAAAAGAAGCCAGGCATAAAAGAACACATGCCATATAATTCCATTTATATATGAAATTCAAGAATGGGTAAAATTAATTAATGGTTATAGAATTCTGAATATTGATTCTGGGAGAGGAATAACTGGGAAGGGGCATGAGGGAAACTTCTGGGGTGCTGGCAAAGTTCTTTATGTTGATCCAGGAAACTGTTTTATCGCTGTATACTGAAGATTTGTGCACTTTACTGTATATATGCTATATGTCATAAAAATGTTTTAAAAAAACTATCAGAACCATGTTTTGGTAGGGACATGGAGCAATGAGATGTTTCAAACACTGCTGTGCAAATATAAATCTGGCACCCTCTTTTGTAAATATTTTGGCACTATTTGGTAAAGTGGAAGATATATGACCTAGCAACTCCATTGGTAGGTAAACTCATGCATGTGTACCCTATGTAAAAGAATGCTCCTGGCAGCATAGTCTATAAAGTCAAAAACTAGAAATAACTCAAATGTCCATCATTACTAGAAGGGATGAATAATAGTAGTATACTTTAAAGGGATGGAATACAATATAGCAAGGAAAACAAATGAACCACTATTATATCTAATATGCATAATTCTCAAAAACATAGTTGTACAAATAAGCAAAGTAAGAGATAAAAGACAGTATGGCAGCATTCATATAAAGTTTAAAAACGGGGGGAAACTACAGTATAATGCTTAAAGAGGTAAACACAAGCGAAAAAACTTCAAACATTTAGCCAGTCACACAAACATAATCACACACAAACTTAAATCACCATGGTAACATACAGCTAGAGATAACCCACAACCCAACAACAGGGCCGCATACCCAGGGCCTCAAATGGTCACATAAGCACAATCACACATTTACCAAGAGGACAGTCAGTCACAACCGGCACTGTCACAGGCACTGCACACCTGCACATGGTCGCACAGTCACAATCACACTAACCACAGATTAAAACCACACAGTATCCACAGGTACCCCCACGTGTACTCTGCAGCCCACAGTCGCACAGTCACACCCCTCTACGGGGACAAACGCTATCACATCCACCGAGTCACAAGCTCCTCACACCCCTACATACAATGCCGCACGTGATTACACGCACATCACCGGGTCGCATCCCATCACACCAGCACAGTCACAGGCTCTCAGATTGTGCTGCACACGATTATCACTGGAACCACACACACGCTCACTACAGGAACAGCCAGACACAATCACGCGTTCATTCATCACATACCACTACACAGACACAATCACACAATTTCAAACTCACCCCCTCAGCGGTACAAAGCCGAGGCTCCGGTCCCGCCCTCTCCTCTGGTTCCCCACTTCAGGTCTTCCAAGCTTCCAAAGCAGCAGAACCTTCCACAGGACTGTAACAGTCGTCTGTGCAGACCTGAGGGTCCCGCCAGCGCGTGACTTTGAGGCTGAATTCGCGCGAGAATAACGTTCTTGCCGAGAAGTCCTCTGGGAAGTGTAGTCAGAGACGTCCCTGCGGTGAGCAAGATGGCCGCCGGCCGCCCGGATTCCTCTCAGAGCTCAGCTGCGACCCAGCCGAAAGGATCGCACTCCGTCATCAAACCGCGCATCGGAGGTCTCACGGAGCGTGGCTCAGCCTCGGGCCGTGACTCCCAAAGAAGCTCACTCTGAAGCGTTTGAAAATGGACTTTCCGGGCCCGCCCTACTATCCCCTGGAGTTGAACAGGCTCTGGAAGAAAAGAACTAGTCCGCAAAGGGAGATAATTTGCACAGCCGAGCCTTCTGGGAAATGTAGTTAGGGAGCAGGAAAAGCGGTGGATGGGTCGTTTGAAATTCGTCTTGATTCTTCACAGCCTGCGCTTGGTCACACCCCGGAGATTTCTGGGAGTGTCCCTGCGCCCAAGGAGTGCGCAGGCATCCTGGGTCGCCGTTTTGGCTTTTCGGACGTGAGTTTGGTTTGGGGGTTCCTCAGTGCAGAGGGCTTGTGGGACCTGAGCTTCTGAGACCCAA
This sequence comes from Eubalaena glacialis, assembly GCF_028564815.1. NCBI lineage: Eukaryota > Metazoa > Chordata > Mammalia > Artiodactyla > Balaenidae > Eubalaena > Eubalaena glacialis. Next base: position 54,083,056 of record NC_083733.1, on the reverse strand, counting down.
ATCTAGTCAGGGAGGACAAAGGGGAGGAAACCAGGAACCTGCAAAGTTACTGGGGAGGTTGAAGGGGGAGGAATCGCTAAACGTGAAACAGGGAGGGGTAAACCAAACGGGATGCGTTTCCGATGCTGCGAAGGGGGTTGATGCTATTCTGTGCTACTTACTGATTTCTCTGTGGTAGTCGGGGAGTGAGGAGAATGAGGGGGCGGTGAGGCAGGTTGTGCAGGAGGCAAGTAACGAAAGCCCGGATGTGTGTGACTTAGGGTGTCAGGGGTAGTAGAGAGGGGCAGGAACAGAATTGTGTGTGTGTGTGTGTGTGTGTGTGTGTCTGTGTCATTGATAATTTAAATGAGTATCACCGTATGTATGACTGGGATTGTATATTGGAAAATAATCTCTGAGCCTCATTGTAAAACAATAACAAGAAGGATAGATCTGGAAGCATTTTCTTTCTTTTTTTTTAATATTTGATGGGAGAAAGGTTACGTAATTCAGCTAATAAATTATTGAAAGCTTGACTTTTATGTTCAACCAGAAGCATCAATTATGGAATAGAAATAAAAACAGCGCTTTCGTTAAAAAGAAAGTCGGTTTGAAAGGAACTTTTTTTCTATTTTCTTTTTTTTTTAATGGGGTGCTTGCTCTTGCTTAGAGCCCAGACCCTGGAGTCATAGCCATTCAATCTTACGTGTTCTTTTAATGTCCTGGGGGAGGGGTTTAGGTCTAAGGGAGATGATTTGTGAAGTCTTGGACTAAGAAATGACTTTAAAGTTTGATGGGCAGTATCGGCCATTGGAAACAAGCAGAGAAGTGAATTAGGGAGTGTTATTCCCATTTTCTAATGAAAACACCATGGTCTAGAGAGATCAAGGAATTTAAGTTTAAAGTTCTTCAAGGAGCCTAGTCAGATCAACGGATTTACTAATTTTTTCTGGTTACCCCCCCGCCAGGCCAGGTGGATTTTGTTAGGTGTAGAAGTAAATTACTTCTAATTGCAAAGATACTTTCTCCAAGAATTTTACTACAGTTACTTTTAAAGTAGTTTTAAATAAAAGGAGAAAATAAGGTTGTTGGGTATAAAATTCGTGTAAATAAACTTCATATGTACAAACAAAACCTTGGAATAGGATAAAATGCTTAAGAATTATCTTAGCAAGAAATAAATAAAACCTACATAAAAAACTTAAACACTATGAAGGACACACAAAGAATTAACAAATGAAAAGTTATACCATATTCTTGAATAGAAATCTTTAACATCATAAACATGTGATTTAAAATTAATTTATGAATTTAATATGATCCCATTGAAAAGAATATATTTTTCTAAATAGGGGTTATTCTAAAGTTCAAGTGGAATGACAAAGGTGGGAATAGACAGTATATCTGGGGGGGAAAAAAGCAGTGGGAGGCAGTTGGGGCTAGTCTTACCCGATCACAAAACATACCCTAAAACTTCAAGAATTGAAATAATGCGGGCTTGTTATCTGACTGGACAGACCAGTGAAACAGAACAGAGAATCCAAAAATGGAACCAAATAAAGAATTTTAGTGTCTGGTGAATGGGGCATCTCAAATCAGTTGGAAAAAGTGGACTTTTCAATAATGGTAATAGGAACAATTTGGTAACCTTTCTGGAAAAAAAAAATAGATTATTCCATGTACTGAATCCAGAGTTAACTCCAAATGGGTCAAAACTTAAAACTTAAACAAAAAAATAAATAAATTACAAAGACTGAAAGCTTGAATTAATTTATAACCATGGAATGAGGAAGGCCTTCCTAACTTCAAAATCCCAAAACCAAGACGTAAAAGATTGATCATTGCTACTACATGGGAAAAAAAAAAAAAAAGTTAAAGTGACAAGCTGGAAAAAAATTTGCATTTTTTTGTTACAAACAAATAGCTAATCTCCCTAGTATATAAGGAGCACTCAAAAAATTGATTAAACAAAAAAGACTAACAACCCAATAAAAACTGAGAACGAGATTAACAAAAAATACTCAGAACAGAGTCTACATACTGTTCTCAAGTATATGAAAATACACTCAACCTCATTCATAGGAAGAAAAATGCCATTAAAACTATGTAGAGATACTGTTTCTTATAGCCTTGAATGGCAAATATTCCCAAAATTTGAAAACTTACCTTGTTAAGAGGGACTGCGATTGGTACAAACGATTTGGAAGGCAATTTGGCAGCATCTTTCAAAATTCCAATTGCATTTATCCTTTGACTGAGCAATCCCACCTCTGGGATTTTATCCTACAGATCTAGTTATGATGATGCATATCCAAGATCTTTGTGTTCATTACATTTCTTTTCAGAAAGGTATCACAACCCCATTCTTGACAATTTCCTTGACTTCCTTCAAACCTCTCTTTCATTTTTCTACTTCTAATCCTCTGATCACTAAAACAAATAATAACAGCAACAAAAACATTAGTGAATTGTTTTTCCACTTGCCTTCTTAAAGTTAGGATTCTGTTATTGACCATCTTTTCTTAATCTGTAATTTTTTTCTTTTTGAGCAACTATATCCCACTACGATGGCTTCAGCAACATTTACTGACTCATGACCAACAGATTTGTTTCCATGCTAGGCCTATCTTCTTTGTGTATGTGATAAATTATACATAAGATAAAATTTACCATTTTAATCATTTTTAAATGTATAGTTTAGTGGCATTAGTACATTCACATTGTTGTCCAACCACCACCACTATCCATCTCCAGAACTTTTTCATCATCCTAACCTGAAACTCTGTACACACTAAACAATAATTAGTGATCCTCCCTTCTGGTAACCACTATACTACTTTCTGTCTCTATGAATCTGACTATTCTAGGTACCTCATGTAAGTAGAACCATACAATATTTGTTCTTTTGTGCCTGGCTTATTTAACTTAGTATATAATGCTTTCATGGTTCATCCATGTTGTAGCCTGTATCAGAATTTCATTCCTTTTGAAGGCTGAATAATATTTCATTGTATGTTTATACCATATCTTGTTTATCCGTTTATCTCTTGAAGGACATGTGGGTTGTTTCCATCTTCTGGTTGTTGTGAGTAATGCTGCTGTGAACATGGTATACAAACATCTCTTTGGAACCCTGCTTTCAATTAATTTGTGGGTATACCTAGAAGTGGAATTACTGGATCATATGGTAATTAAATGTTTAATTTTTTTGACGAACCACCATACTGTGTTCCACAGTATGCTGCTTCTGTTTCTGCTGCTTCTTCTTCTTCTCCTTCTTCTTCATATTGTTATCGTTGTTATTATTATCATTATTATTATTATTGGAGTATAATTGCTTGACAATGTTGTGTTAGTTTCTGTTGTACAATGAAGTGAATCAGCTATATGTATGCATATATCCCCTCCCTCTTGGACCTCTCTCCCACCCCCCCATCCCACCCATCTAGGTCATCACAGAGCACCGAATTGAGCTTCCTGTGCTTTATAGCAAGTTCCCACTAGCTATCTATTTTACACATGGTAGTGTATATATGTCAATCCTAATCTCCCAATTCGTCCCACCCTCCCCTTACCCCCTGTGTCCACATGTCCATTCTCTACGTCTGCATCTCTATTCCTGCCCTGGAAGTAGGTTCATCTGTACCATGTTTCTAGATTCCACATATATGCGTTAATATACAATATTTGTTTTTCTCTTTCTGACTTACTTCACTCTGTATGACAGACTCTCGGTCCACCCACATCTCTACAAATGACCCAATTTCGTTCCTTTTTATGGCTGAGTAATATTCCATTGTATATATGTATCACATCTTCTTTATCCATTCCTCTGTTGATGGACATCTAGATTGTTTCCATGTCCTGGCTATTGTAAATAGTGCTGCAATGAACATTGGGGTATTACTATTACTATTATTTCACTGGCTAGGACATCCAGTATGATGTTGAATGAGAGTGGACATCATTGTCTTATCCCTGATCTGGGAGAGAAGGCATTCAATCTTTAACCACTAGTGTTAGGTCCTCTATTAGGTTAAGAAAAGTCATTTCTACTCCTAGGTTGCTGAGAGTTTCTATTATGAATAGACCTTAAATTTTGTCAAATGCTTTTTCTGCATAAGTTGATATGATCATATGGTTTTTCTTTTTTTTAGTTTAATATGGTGGATTACATTAATTGATTTCTGAATATTAAACCAGCTTTGCATTCCTGGGATAAACCCAACTTGCTTGTGATACATACTGTATTGCTGGTTTTGATTTGCTAACTTTTTGTTGAGCAGATTTGTGTCTATGTTAACAAGGGTATTGGTCTGTGCTTTTACTTTTTTTTTTTTTTTTTTTTGGTACTGTCTTTTGGTACTGATACCATGTTTGGTATCAGAGTAATGCTAGCCTCATAAAATGAGTTAGGACATTTTCCCTTCTGTTTTTTTGGAAGAGATTATGCAGAATTCCCATTATGTATTCTTTAAATATTTGGTGGACTTCAATAGCAAAACCATCTGGGTTGGAATTTTCTCTTTTTGGAATTTTTAAACTATGAATTTAATTTCTTTTTTACATTGAATTATATTTGATATATAACATTGTGTAAGTTTAAGGTATACAACATGATTTGATACATTCATATATTGCAATATGATTGCCATTGTAGCATTAGCTAACACCTCTATCATGTCACATAATTATCATTTCTTTTTTGTGGTGGGAATTATTAAGAGCTAGTCTGTTAGCTGGTGTGATGTTTATAATACAAATTTGTTGCATATAATCACTGTACTGTGCTAATGTACTGTGCTAATGGTGATCCAGTGATCACCAGGACTTATTTATCTACTAGTTGCAAGTTTGTATCCTTAATCTCTCTCCTATGCCCCCAGCCCCCTGGTAACCACCATTTTACTCTTTGTTCTTATGAATTTGGCTTTTTTTAGATTCCATATATAAGTGATAACATACAGTATTTGTCTTTTTCTCTCTGATTTTTCTCGCTTAGCATAAAGTCCTCAAGGTCCATCCATGCTGTGAAAATGGTAGGATTTCCTTCTTTCTCATGGCTGAATAATATTCCACTGTGTGTGTGTGTGTGTGTGTGTGTATGTAGATATATATATATATATATATCACATCTTTTTTATCCATTCACTGTTGAAGAGAAATTAGGTTGTTTCCATACCTTGGCTATTGAGAATAACGATACAATAAACATGGGAGTGCATATATCTCTTCAGTATCCTGTTTTCATTATCTTTGGGTATATACCCAGAAGTGGGATTGTTGGATCATATAGTAGTTCTATTTTTAACTTTTTGAGGAACTTCCATATTGTTTTCCTTAGTGGCTGAACAAATTTACATTCCCACCAGCAGTGTATAAGAGGTTCCTTTCTCCACATCCTTGTCAACACTTGTTATCTCTTGTCTTCTTTATGATAGCCATTGTAACAAGTGTGAGGTGATACGTCAATGTGGTTTTCATTTGCATTTTCCTGATGATTAGTGGTGTTGAGCATCTTTTCAGGTACCTGTTAGCCATTTGGATTCCTTCTTTAGAGAAATGTCTATGTAGTTCCTCTGCCCATTTCTTTAATCAGATGGTTTGTTTTATTTGCTATTGAGTAGTATGAATTCCATATATATTTTGGATATTAACCCCTTATCAGATATATGATTTGCAGATATTTCTCCCATTCTTTAGGTTGCTGTTCATTTTGTTTGTTTCTTTTGCTATGCAGAAGCTTTTAAATTTGATGTGGTCCCACTTGTTGATTTTTGCTTGTTGCCTTTGCTTTTGGTGTCATATCCAAAAAACTGATTACCAAGACCAGTGTTGAAGAGCTTCTTCTATATGTTTTCTTCTAGGCATTTTATTGTATCAAGTCTTATGTTTAAGTCTTCCATTCATTTCTAGTTAATTTTTGTTAGTCATGTATGACAGAGATCCAATTTCATTTTTCCGCATGTGGTTATCTAGTTTTCCCGATACCATCTGTTGAAGAGACTGTCCTTTTCCCCATTCCAAACCAAGGGTGCTTGGCTCCCTTGTTGAATATTAGTTGACCATATATGTTGGGGTTTAATTCTCTGCTCTCTATTCTGTTCCATTGGGCTATGTATCTCTCTTTATGCCACTAGCATACTGTTTTATATTATAGCTTTGTAGTATAGTTTGAAATCAGGGGGTATGATGCCTCTGGCTTTGTTCTTCTTTCTTGTATTGTGTTGACAATTTGGGGTCTTTTGTGATTCCCTACAAACTTTAGGATTGTTTTTTCTATTTCTGTGAAAGATGCCACTGGAATTTTGATATGGATTGCATTGAATCTATATATGGCTTTGGGTAGTATGGACATTTTAACAATATTAATTTTTCCAATCTATGAACACAAGATGTCTTTCCATTTGTTTGTGTCTTCTTCAATTTCTTTCAACAAAGTCTTATAGTTTTTATTGTAGAGATCTTTCACTTCCTTGGTTAAATTTACTTCTAGGTATTTTATTGGTTTTGATACTATTGTGAATGGGCTATTTCTTTTTCAGATGTTTCATTGATATTATATAGAAATGCAACTGATTTCTGTTTGTTGATTTTATACCCTGCAACTTTAGTGAATTTGTTGATTAGTACGAACAGTTTTTTTGGTTGAGTCTGAGATTTTCTATATATAGAAATCATATAATCTACAAATAAACCCTTTTACTACTTTTTTTTTGACTTGGATGCCTTTTATTTCTTTATCTTACCTAATTGCTCTAGCTAGGACTTCCAGTACTATATTGAATAGAAGTGGTGAGAGTGGGCATCCTTGTCTTGTTCCTGATCATAGGGGAAAACTTTGAATTTTTCACTGTGGAGTATGATGTTAGCTGTGGTTTTGTCATATATGGCCTTTATTATGTTGAGGTATAGTTCCTCTATACCCAATCTCTTGAGGGTTTTAACATATTTTTTTAATTTTATTTATTTATTAATTTATTTATTTTTGGCTGCTTTGGGTCTTCATTGCTGCCTGTGGGCTTTCTCTAGTTGTGGCGAGCGGGGGCTACTCTTCATTGTGGTGTGCGAGCTTCTCATTGTGGTGGCTTCTCTTGTTGCAGAGCATGGGCTCCAGGAGCACAGGCTTCAGTAGTTGTGGCATGTGGGCTCAGTAGTTGTGGCTCATGGGTAGTAGAACACAGGCTCAGTAGTTGTGGCGCATGGGCTTAGTTGCTCCACGGCATGTGGGATCTTCCTGGACCAAGGCTCGAACCCGTGTCTCCCGCATTGGCAGGCAGATTCTTAACCACTGCGCCACCAGGGAAGCCCCCTCTTGAGGGTTTTTATCATGAAAGGACATTGTATTTTGTAAAATGATTTTTCTTCATCTATTGAGATGATCATGTGATTTTAACCTTTTATTCTATTATAGTGGAGTATCATTTATTGACTAGTGAATGTTGAATCATCCTTCCATTCCAGGGATAAATTCCACTTGGTCATGATGTTTAATCCTTTAATGTGTTCTTGAATTCAGTTTACTAATATTTTGTTGAGAAGTTTTGCATTTACATTCGTCAGGGATATTGGTCTATCGTTTTCTTTTCTTGTCCTTTTCTGGCTTTGGTATCGGGTTAATGCTGATGTGGTAAAATGAGTTTGGAAATATTCCTCCTCTTCAGTTTTTGGAAAGAGTTTGAGAACAATTGACATTAATTCTTTAAATGTTTGGTAGAATTTGCCAGTGAAACCATCTGGTCCTGGGGTTCTCTGTGTTGGGAGGTTTTTAATAACTGATTCACTTTTTTTTACTCATTATTGGCCTGTTCAGATTTTCTATTGCTTCCTAATATAGTCTTTTTATAGATTTTATTTATTTATTTATTTATTTATTGGCTGCATTCGGTCTTCATGCCTGTGCACAGGCTTTCTCTAGTTGCGGCGAGTGGGGGCTACTCTTTGTTGCTGTGAGAGGGCTTCTCATTGTGGTGGCTTCTCTTGTTGCAGAGTACAGGGTCTAGGCGCACAGGCTTCAGTAGTTGTGGCACGCGGGCTTCAGTAGTTGTGGCTCGCAGACTCTAGAGCCCAGGCTCAGTAGTTGTGGCGCACGGGCTTAGTTGCTCTGCGGCACGTGGGATCTTCCTGGACCAGAACCTGTGTCCCCTGCATTGGCAGGCAGATTCTTAACCACTGCGCCACCAGGGAAGCCCCCAGTACAGTCTGGGTAGGTTGTGTGTTTCTAGGAATTTGTTCACTGCTTCTAGATTATCTAACTTGTTGGCATATTCATAGCAGTCTCTTATGATCCTGTGTATTTCTGTAGTATCAGTTGTAACATCTCTATTATTATTTATTTATTTATTTGAACCTTCTCTCTTTTTTTCTTTGTCTAGCTAAAGGTTTGTCAATTTTGGTTATGTTTTTGAAAAATCAGCTATTGGTTTTGTTGATATTTCCTATTGTTTTTCTGGTCTTTATTTATTTACTCTGATCTTTATTATTTCTTTCTTTCTGTTTACTTTGGGCTTAATTTGGTCTTCTTCTTCTGGTTTCTTGAGGTGTGAAGTTAGGTTGTTTATTTGAAACTCCAGTCTTTTAGTGAAAGAGGCCTATTTGCTCATCTTAAAAGCTGCGGCCTGAGGGGTATGCTTCTAATTTAACACATATATAGGGGCTAACTGCAATTCTCCCCAGAGACCAGGACACCAGTTGGCCCCATCTTTATGCTCTCCCTCTGCCCCTGCATGCTGGAGTCTTCATGAAAGGAGCTTGTGCACAAGTCTGGCACCCCGGTTATGGTGGCTGCTGTCCAGAGGACACATTCCTTATAGCCAGACTCTGGTGGCCAGTGGTGCGTGTGTTCATGGGTTCAACGGGATGGTAGCAAAAAACCAAAACAAAACTAAGCAGTTCTTAACTGGCTATTCCTCCAGGGGTTAGTACAGAGGGAGCAGACAGAAACACCCATCTCCTAGTCTTCCCCAGAAAAGGTATATCTGCATACTTTTTTTTTTTTAATTTTTATTTTTTGACCATACCATGGGGCATGTGGGGTCTTTTCGATCCCTGACCAGGGATCGAACCTGTGCCCCGTGAAATGGAAGCACAGAGTCTTAACCAGTGGACCGCCAGGGAAGTTTATATTTGCATACTTTAAAAGCTGCTGTCTGACCAACTTCTTTAAGATGAAAGAAAGGGTGCTAATTAGTAACAGGAAAACATATGAAAGTATAAATCTCACTGGTAAATGTAACTATTTAGTTAAGTTCAGAATAATCTAATGTTGTAATCGTGGTGGGTTAATCACTTATAAATCTAGTATGAAGGTTAAAAGACAAAATTAGTCTGCTGCTTCTGCACCAAGCCCTGGGAGAATAGCGACAGTGATTCTTCACAGGACTGTTAAGAACTGTTTCTTAGTTCACTATAGCCTTGTGAGTCTTGTGGACACACCTCATTGGCTTACAGAGCTAGATATTTTGGGGGTCTGTCTCTCAGGTGGAATTCTTAAAAGTTAGGGTGCCAGATACGTGGTCCAAACCTTTTACCCCTCAGGGAGAAGCTGGGAGTTGGGTTCTCTCTTGGCTGTGTGTCACTGTGCCAGCAGTGGGGTTTATGGCGAGTTTGTGTCTCAGACTTTCCTACCTGTTTCACTGTGGATTTTTTCTCATTTTCCTGATATGTAGGAGTCACTCAGCTAGTTTCTGGATTTCTTTCAGAGGGAATTATTCCATAGGTGGCTGTAGATTTGGTGTGTCTGTGGGAGGTGGTATATTAAGGAGCCTCTTATGTCAACATCTTGAACCCAAACCTCCACTGGCTTCTTAATCTGAGTCTACATTTTGAGGGGGCTGAGTGAGTGAGCAAAATGTGGGTGTGACAACTGGACTGGAGGCTTGAGTATAGTAGGAAATGCTCACTAATCATTTTCAGTCCTCTCTCTTAACACTTCCAATTCTGTCCATCCCACTGCTGCCTAATAGAAACTTTTCTTCCATGGTTTCAACTGTCTTGGCTCCAAGTATTAAGTCCCCTTGGTCTGGAAAGTGAGCATGGGGTTTTCTCATTCATTCTTATAGATCATGTTGTGGCAAGTCTGGATTTTTCTCCTCCCAAAAGCTATTTATGGAAATTACTATAAGCAAGATCATAAAAGCATAGGATAGTCTGTAAAATTTTTATATCAGTGTGCCATGTGACATTGTGTGCTGGGGCTTCTGAAGAGGCCAAGTATATATCACCCCATTTCCTCCCATGAATTGTTATTCAACTGAGATTTGGGACAAAGTGTTAAGACATATGGAAGCTAAATATTGCCTTTATTATAGATAAAGGCAAATTGGAGGATGGTTTGTGTGGGAGTCCAATGAGATTCCTGACTGGACTCCAGAAACAAATAGACTGGCTTAGTGAATCATGACAGTGGAAAAAACAGACTCTTAATAGCCAGTCCCAAGGTGTGGCCTAGGGAATGCATGCTCTGTGCTCTATGCAGACAGGCAGATTCCACAGCAGAAGAGAAAAGAAGCAGGGCCAGGCCAGTCTAGGTTTAATCAGAAGACAGGAAACTACACAGTAACTGAAACAGGGAAGTTTAATATAAAGAATTATTAAGCAATAATAGTAATTATATAGAGCTATTTTTATATACTATTGAGATGGAAAGGGACTCAAGGGTCTCTGGGGCTGAGGCAGTGTACCTAAGGAAGGACCAACTTGGAAGGGGAGGGGTTCATACTTCTTGAAAGACCACCGGATAGCAGAGAAGTTTTCTGAGTTGCTCAGACCCCAGATATGATATACACCAGGCAGTGAGATGAGCAGAAGCTGATAGATAGACATGTAGAGGGAGTTGGGGCATCACTATGGACACTACTGGAATGTGGAGCTATAGAGGCCTCCCTTTGTAGGTACCTAGCATATATCCATGAAGGGCTTGGGCCAGGACAGCTCCTGGTAGCTGTCAGCTGATAAGGGCCAGGTACTGGCTTGCTAGATGGCTGGCTACATGAGGCCCACAAGTGTGCATTTGTAGGGCTTTAGAAAGGGTATAGGGAGTAGAGCCCTGGCTGGGACACAGACACATTTGTTTGAAGAGCTCGGCTATGATGTCTGTGACTGAGTAAAGAACTAGAGAAAACTTGGTGGCCAAATGGTGGAGAAAGCTGTGCCAGAAAGGCACTTTGTACTGGAGAAAACTATGGAACCAAGCAATAGAGAATAGAGCGTATTTTCTGGAACTTGGAGAGAGAGCCACACTCAACCAAGAACTCCTTCCTGCTGCATTGTTTCTCCAGCACCCTCTAATGATGAAACTAAACATCATGCTAGCTGGTGAAAGAAAAAATGTTTAAAAAGAAAAATCTCTTCTCACAGATCAGGCAACAAAGGGTTAATTTGGAGCTAAGCGGCAATAAATTCTCTAATCAGCTATTTTGCTCCACCTTTCCAGGAGAGAAATAAGAGGTAAGGCAAGAAGCCAAGAATATTTAGGGAAAATCTCTCCTCTTGAAAAATGGATGAGTGGGAAAGAAGCATTATTCACTAATGTTCCCCAGGTTTTGTTCTGTTAACTCAACCGATATGGCCAAAACCCTCTGGAGTCAATAATTTATTAGTATAGCCTTGCTTGCATCTTCGTGAGACCACTGCCCCACTACCAACCCTTGTTACTTGGGGCATCCTTTTGGACTGCTAATGAAAATGTATAATTTGCCTCCAGAATTCTCTGAATTGGGTCATTCATAGCACATTAGTTTAATTAACCCCAAGGTCTTGCTTTGCCCAAATGCCAACAATCCTGTGACAAAGATTCTTTGCCTGACCAAACTTTAGTCAGATTCTTGAACCATCTCCTAGGTCTATCTGTGCACTTATTATGAAATCTAGATGTAGCAAGAACTCTGCTAAGTCAGTTGAACTAGAACCCTTCATCCTTGACATCTGATCACTCTTGATATCTGATCAGGTTCCTCATCATCCACCATCCCCCAAGTGATGACGGATCATGCTGGCCTGCCTTCAACAAGAACCCTGTTAGGTTGATTTAGCCAGAACCACCCTTACCCCTGATGTTTCCTCTGAGAATTTTTCATCCACTGACCCTCATCCTGTTCCCTGGCTATAAATTTCCACTTGTCCATGCTGTATTCAGAATTGAGCCTGAGGTCTCTTTTCCCCTATTGATATAGTCCTGAATAAAGTGTATTTTTACTATCTTAGCTACTGTTCAGCTCTGGTTTTTCACATCAGTCTGTAATTATTTTCCATCCCAAATTATGCTTAGTTCTACTGTCTAATAAAGCCCATCACAGAGATTCTGCAATTAGGACTAATGAAATACCCAACATAAGATGTACCAAATTTGAGAAAATTTTCCTTCCACTCATATTTCCGGTTTAAAGTCTAAAAACTAAAACCACTCAAAAGTTAAAGTCCAAAGTAGTGAACATTCAAAAGAGTTGAATCTGAAAACTAATCCTGTTGCTCCTTTGAAATAAAGTCCTATGGCTGAAAAATATTCCATTGTATATATACCACGTCTTTTTATTCCATTCATCCATTGACAGACGCTTAAGTTGTTTTCATATCTTGGCTATTGTGAATAATGCTGCAATGAACATGGGAGTGCGGATATCTCTTTGAAATCCTGTTTTCATTTCCTTTGGATATACAGTTGACCCTTGAACAATGCAGGGGTTAGGGGCACAAATTCCCAACGCAGTTGAAAACCGAGTATAATTTTACAGCCAGCCCTCTGGATCTGCGGTTCTGCATCTGAGGATTCAACTAACTATGGATCGTGTAGTACTGTAGTATGTATTTACTGAAAAAATCCATATATAAATGGACCCAGGCAGTTCAAACCCATGTTGTTCAGGGTCACCTGTATACCAGAAGTGGGATTGCTGGATTATATGGTAGTTCTATTTTTAATATTTTGAGGAACCTCCAAACTGTTTTCTAGTGTGGCTCCACCAACTTATATTCCCACCAGCGGTGCACAAGGGTTCCCTTTTCTCCACATCTTCACCAACATTTTTTATCTCTTGTCTTTTTGATGACAGCCCTTCTAACAGGTGTGAGGGGATAGCTCATGGTTTTGATTTTCATTTCCCTGATGATTAATGGTGTTTAGCACCGTTTCATATACCTGTTGGCCATCTGTATATCTTCTATATACAATGGAATATTATTCAGCTACAAAAAAAGAAGGAAGTCTCATTTGCGACAAAACTAATGGACCTTGAGGGCATTATGCTAAGTGAAATAAGTCAGACAGAAGACAAATGCCATATGATCTCACCTATATGTGGAAAGAAAAAAAAATCCAAAAAGTAAACTCACAGATACAGAGGACAGATTGGTTGTTGCCAGAGGTGTGGAGTGGGTATGGGTGGGTGGGTGAAATGGATGAAGGTTATTAAGAGGTACAGACTTCCAGTTATAAAATAAATAAGTCCTGGGGATGTAATGTACAGCGTGGTGACTATAGTTAATAATATTGTATTGTATATCTGAAAGTCTCAAAGAAAGTGAATCTTAAAAGTTCTCATCACAAGAAAAAAATTATAACTGTGTGGTGATGGATGTTAGAGTTATTATGGTCATTTCACACTATATACAAATTTCAAATGATTATGTTGTGTTCCTGAAATTAATATAATGTTATATATCAATTATAGGGGGAAAAGAGAAAGAACTATGAAAAGCAAATCTGTTAGACTCTTGAAAGAAAATATAGTACAATAGCTTTGATACCATGGAGTAGGAAATACTTCATAAGCAAGATCCCAAATGCAAACATAAAAGAGTAAGGTGATTATATTAAAATTTAAAACTATTGGGCATCCAAAAATATCATAAAGTGAAAAAAGAAGTTGTAGTCTGAGAGTAGATATTTGCAACATGTATAACCGACAAAAGATTAGTTTTCAGATTATATACACAATTCATACATAATTATTTGTAAATGCAGAAAAAAAAGAAGTGGGTGAAGGGTATACATGAACAGAAAATCCACAGAAGAGGAAACTAGATGGACAACAAACATTTGAAAAGAAGCTTATCCTCACAAATAACCAAAGAAATGCCAGTTATAGCCATAGTGAGCTACCATTCCACAACCAATATGTTTGGGAAAATTAGTGTGAAAACAAGGGTTGGTGAGGATGTGGGTCAGTGGGGATTCTCATACATTGCTAAGCGACTATAAATTGGTACAATTTTAATGCAATTTAGAAATATTTAATAAATATAGAAATATAGATACCATTTGTCCTAGTATTCCATTCACAAATACACCATGAATCACTTGTGCGAAGAGAGTAAAAAAGCACAGTAGAAGTCATTCCCATTTTATCCAGGGCAGATAATGGAAATATTTGTCAAATCTGAGATCTCATCTCACAGTTCCCTGAGAGATGGAATAATGTGAATATCAGTAACCAAAAGAGGGAGAGAGAGAAATCACTGCTTCCAAAGTCTGTGACCTTTCAAGGTCATTTAGAGCCCTTGGAGATGACCACCAAAAAGAATGGTACAGCGGTTTAAGAAGAATATAACTTTGTCTTTATATTGATGGAAAATGCTGAATTTCAAAATATCTACAAAATTTTTCCCTAACCCAGGGCTTTTTGTTATTGAAAAGAGCCCTGACCAGATATCAGGAATCCTGGGGATTTGTCTTCGTCTTCTATTTATCAGTCATAGGCAACTCACTTGTCATGTCTTGAGGGGGTTTATTCATTTCATTCATTAATTAATTCCTCAGATATTTATTGAGCACCTTCTGTGATCCAGAAACTGTGCTAAGAGCTGTGGAATACAATTGTGAATAATAGTAAACATGTTTTCTGTCCTCCTGAGTCTTGCAGCATAGATAGGGAGACAGGTATTTATCAGTAATAAAAAAATGGAAATTCTCAGCAGTTTTAAGTGTTACAACAAGGATTTATATAGTTTGATGACCAGTAAAAATAGCAGTTTTGCCCTAATCAGGTATCTCAGAGGCTACTTGCCTGAGAAACTAACCACTGAGCTGATGAGTCAGAACCGATCAGGTAAAGTGGGTGGGAAGCTGCTCCTAGCTTGGGGACAACATATTTACAATTTCTGTAATATAGCCCTTGACCAATTGCACATAGGGTATCCTTTGCCTAGGAATGATCTTTTCTCCCTTCTCTGCCCAGTGATGTCACTCTCACCCTTCAAGACTCGGTTTAAATGTTACCTTCTCTGAGAAGCCTCCCCAGACCCAGCTTCAAAATTTGTCACAGGCTCTTCTGTACTCTTGCATATCTTTCACATGCTTCTATTCCACAACATTTATGATTATTTAACCCTATATCTGTTTCCTGTACTACACTATGTGAGCCTCAGGGAGCAAACTGTGTATTACATATCCATTAGCCAACAACAGGACCTGATTCAATGATGGGATCAATAAATAATTGAATGAAAAATAGATTTGACTTTTTGCACTTCATACTTAGGACATTTGGCAAAGTATATGACTGAGGCTTTTCTAGAAACACATAGCTCCTCAGTGGCCTGGGCTATAGTAGATGTTCAACAAATGTCTCTATGGTTGCAAGAAGGGAAAAATGTTGCCTAACTGACATACCCTTCCTTTTCACATTTGAGGGATCACTTCAAATAGTTTCCGTTCATGACCCAGGTTGTCTATGGAGACTATGCCAAATGAATGCATTTTGGGTCACAGAATCTGGATTCAAAACCTTCAAGGCCTTGAGGTACTAGAGAGGAAAATCAATTATACTGGAGTTGGCAAGATTTACTCTTCCTGTACTCCATTTCAAGTTTTTCACATTGTATTCTTCCCTACATCTGCCTCTTTTATTATATGCTCTGTCCGTATAAAAACATCCTCTGATGTTAATTTTGCATTCCTACCTGAGATGAAAAAACTCTTTCAATTAGCATTGGTCTCTACCTTCTCTGAACAAATATTATTCTTTTAATCACAGCTTAGACCAATATTGTAGATTTATTATTTTTTAACTTACTGATGTGAGACTACTCATTTAAATACTAGATAATAATTATGATTAAAATTTACTCATCGCATACTTATTACCAGGAAATAGATTTTTTATTGTAGTAAAGTATACATAACACAACATTTACCATTTTAACAATTTTTAAAATTGAAGTATAGTTGATTTACAATATTGTATTAGTTTCAGGTGTACAGCAAGTGATTCAGTTATATATATATATATTTTTTCAGATTATTTTTCATTGTAGGTTATTACAAGATACTGAATATAATTCTCTGTGCTGCAGAGTAAATTTTTGTTACTTATCTATTTTATGTATAATAGGTTGTATCTGTTAATCCCATACACCCAACTTTTACCCCCCCTTCCCTCTCCCCTTTGGTAATCATAAGTTTGTTTTCTATGTCTGTGAGTCTCTTTCTGTTTTGTATATAGAGTCATTTGTATTATTTTTTAGATCCCACATATAAGTGATATAAAGCATTTGTCTTTTCTCTGTCTGACTTACATCAATAAGTATAATATTTTCCAGGTCCATCCATGCTGCCTCAAATTGCGATATTTCATTCTTTTTTATGGCTGAGTAATATTCCATTGTATATATATACCACATCTTCTTAGGCCACTCATCTTGTTGATGGGCACTTGGGATATTTCCATGTCTTGGCTATTGTAAACAGTGCTGCTATGAGCATTGGGGTGCATGCATCTTTTCGAATTAGAGTTTTCATTTTTCCTGGATATACACCCAGGAGTGGAATTGCTGGATCATATGGTAGCTCTATTTTTAGTTTTTTAAGGAACCTCCATACAGTTTTCCATAGTGGCTGCACCAATTTACATTCCCACCAACAGTGTAGGAGGATTCCCTTTTCTCCATACCCTCTCGAGCATTTATTATTTATAGACTTTACAGATGGCCATTTACAGATGGCCATTCTGACTGGTGTGAAGTGGTACTCATTGTGGTTTTGATTTACATTGCTCTAATAACTAGCGATGTTGAGCATCTTTTCATGTGCCTGTTGGCCATCTGTATGTCTTCTTTAGGGAAATGTCTATTTAAGTCTTCTCCCCATTTTTTGATTGGGTTGTTTTTTTCAATATTGGGTTGTATAAGCTGCTTATATAATTTGGATATTAACCCCTTATCAGTCTCATTGTCTGCAAATATTTTCTCCCAGTCCATAGGTTGTCTTTTCATTTTGTTGACAGTTTCCTTTGCTGTGCAAAAGCTTTTAAGTTTGATTAGGTCCCATTTGTTTATTTTTGCCTTTATTTCTTTTACTTTGGAAGACTGATCTAAGAAAATATTGCTATGATTTAGGTCAGAGAATGTTTTGCCTATGTTTTCTTCTAGGAGTTTTATGGTATCACATCTTATGTTTAGGTCTTTAAACCATTTTGAGTTTATTTTTGTATGTGGTGTGAAGGAGTGTTCTAATTTCATTGATTTACATGTAGCTGTCCAGCTTTCCCAGCACCACTTGTTGAAGAGACTGTCTTTTCTCCATTATATATTGTTGCCTTCTTTGTCATAGATTGACTGTAGGTGTGTGGGTTTATTTCTGGGCTCTCTATTCTGTTCCATTTACCTATGTGTCTGTTTCTGTGCCAGTACCATGCTGTTTTGATTACCATAGTTGAGTAGTATTGTCTGAAGTCTGGAAGGGTTATGCCTCCAGCTTTGTTCTTTTTTCCTCAGGATTGCTTTGGCAATTCTGGGTCTTTTGTGGTTCCATATAAATTTTAGAATTATTTGCTCTAGATATGTGAAAAATGTCATGGGTATTTTGATAGGGATCACATTAAATCTGTAGATTGCTTTGGGTAGTATGGCCACTTTAACAATATTAATTCTTCCAATCCAAGAGCATGGGATATTATTTCCCTTTCTTTGAATCATCTCCAATTTCCTTTATCAAAGTTTTATAGTTTTCAGTGTATAGGTCTTTCACTTCCTTGATTATGTTTATTCCTAGGTATTTTTTAAATGTGATCTTAAACGGGTTTTTCTTTTTTTACTTTCTCTTTCTGATATTTCACTATTAGTGTAAAGAAATGCAACAGATTTCTGTATATTAATCTTGTGTCCTGCTGCCTTGCTGAATTCATTTATTAGTTCTAATAGTTTTTGTGTGGAGACTTTAGGGTTCTCTATATAGAGTATCATGTCATCTGCAAATAGTGAGTTTTACCTCTTCCTTTCTAATTTGGATACCCTTTATTTCTTTTTCTTGTCTGATTGCTGTGGCATCCTTGTATTGTTCCTGAATTTAGCAGGAAGGCTTTCAGTTTTCATTGTTGAGTATCATATTTGCTGTGGGTTTGTCATAAATGGCTTTTATTATATTGAGATATGTTCCCTCTATACCCAGTTTGGTGAGAGTTTTTATCATGAATGGATGTTTAATTTTGTCAAATGCTTTTTCTTTGTCTACTGAGATGATCAGGTGGTTTTTGTCTTTTCTTTTGTTAATGCAGTATATCACACTGATTGATTTGCATATGTTGAACCAGCCTTGTGACCATGGAGTGAATCCAACTTGATCATGGTGTATGATCCTTTTTATATATTGCTGTATTCGGTTTACTAATAATTTGTTGAGGATTTTTGCATCTATATTCAACAAAGATATTGGCCTGTAATTTTCTTTTTTGATACTGTCTTTATCTGGTTTTGATATCAGGTTGATGGTGGCTTCATAGAATGACTTAGGAGTGTTCCCTCCTCTTCAATCTTTTGGAATAGTTTGAGAAGGATAGGCATAAATTCTTCTTTGTATGTTTGTTTTTGTTGTTGAGTTGTAGGAATTCTTTATATATTGTGGATACTAATATGTGTGCTGCAAATATTTTCTCCAATTCTTTTCTTTTCACTCTCTCTCTCTCTCTTTTTTTTGGCTGCATCAGGTCTTAGGTGTGGCACACGGGATCTTCATTGTGGCATGTGGGATCTTTTGTTGCAGTGCACGGGCTTGTCTTAGTTGTGGCGTGTGGGCTCTAGAGTGTGTGGGCTTAGTTGCCCTGTGGCATGTGGGATCTTAGTTCCTCGACCAGGGATCAAACCTGTGTCCTCTGCATTGGAAGGTGGATTCTTAACCACTGGACCACCAGGGAAGTCCCTCTTTTCACCCTCTTGATAGTGACCTTTAATACACAAGTTTTTAATTTTGATTTAGTCCAACTTATCTATTTTTTCTTTTGTTTGCCTGTGCTTTTGGTATCATATCCAATAAAATATTGCCAAATCTATTGTCATGAAGCTTTCCCCCTATGTTTTCTTGTAAGGGTTTTATGGTTTTAGGTCTTAAGTTTAGGTCTTTTTTTCCATTTTGAATTAATTTTTGTATATGGTTTTTGGTAAGGGCTCAACTTCATAACAACCTGAGCCAGTTTTCCTAGCAACATCTGTTGAAAAGATTGTCTTTTCCCCATTAAATGGTCTTGGCACTTTTGTTAAAAATCAATTGACAATATACACAAAGGTTTGTTTCTGGGGTCGCTATTATATTCTGTTTGCTATTTGTCTGTCCATTGCTGCACTGTCTTGATTACTGTAGCTTTGTAGTAAGTTTTGAAATCAAGATCAGCAAACCCTCTAACTTTGTTCTCTTTTTCAAGATTGCTTTGGCTGTTCAGGCCACTGAAATTTCATATGAATTTTAGGATACGTTTTTCTATTTCCACCAAAGCACCACTGGGATTTTGATAGGGATTGTATTTAATCTGTATATCACTTTGAGTGGTACTGTCATCTTAACAGTATCATCTTCTATGATGAACATGAGATGTCTTTCCATTTGTTTATGTTTTCTTTAATTTCTTTCAGAACTATTATGTAGTTTTCACCAAACAAACCTTTGATCTCCTTGGTTAATTTATTCCTAAGTAGTTTATTCTTTTTGATGCAAAATTGTTGCAAGTGGAATGGATGCTATTGTAAATGGAATTGTTTTCATAATTTGCATGGGGAGGGGTTTTCTCATTGTTAGTGTATAGGAATGAAATTGATTTTTTGCATGTTGATTTTGTATCCAGCAACTTTGCTGAATTCATTTATTAGCTCTAATATATTTTATGGAATCCTTAGGGTTTTCTACATAAAAGATTGTATCAGAGAATAGAGAAAATCTTACTTCTTCCTTTCCAATTTAAATGCATTTTCTTTTTCTTGCCTAATTGGTCTGGGTAGACCTTCCAATACTATGTTGAATAGAAATGGTGAATGCAGACTTCCTTCTCTTGTTGCTGATTTTAAGGGAAAAGTTTTCAGTCTTTCAACATTGTATCATGTTATCTATGGGTTTTTCATATATGGCTTTATCATGTTGAGGAGGTTTCTTCTATTATTAATTTGTTGAGTGTTTTCTTATCATGAGTGAATGTTGACTTTTGTTAAATGCAGTGTATTACATTAATTGATGTGTGCTGAACTATCCTTGAACATGTTGAATCATCCAAGAATACATCCCACTTGGTCATGGTGTATAATCCTTTTCATATGTTGTTGATTTCATATGCTATAGATATATCCTTATGGTTACCATGGGTATTACATATAACATCCTAAATATTATAACAATCTAATTTGAATTAATACCAACTTATTTACAGCCACATAACAAAATTCTTCTCCTATAGAGTTCTGTTCTCCCTTTGTTATTAATGTCAAAATGTTGCATCTGTATACAATGTGTGCCCAATAACATAGATTTGTAAATATTTTAATCTATTTGTCTTGTAAATTCTGTAGAAAATAAAAAGTGGAGTTACAAACCAAAATTATGAAAATATTTGCCCATGTATTTTACTCTACTGGAGTACAGTTTCTTCTTATATCGTATATCTTCAACCTGAAGGACTCCCTTTAGCATTTATCGTAGGCCATCTGGCCTCTAAGGTTTTGGTGAGAAATTGAGTGACAGTCTTATGAGGATCTGTTGTATTAAATGAGTCACTTTTCTCTTGTTGCTTTCAAGTGTCTCTGTCTTTGGCTTTTGAAAATTTGACTACATTGTGTCTCAGTCTGGGTCTCTTTGGGTTTATCCTAGCTGGGGATTGTTGAGCTTCTTGTAGATTCATGTCTTTTTTTTTTTTTTTTAATAAATTTATTTATTTATTTATGGCTGCATTGGGTCTTCGTTGCTGCACTGGGCTTTCTCTAGTTGTGGCAAGTGGGGGCTACTCTTCATTGCGGTGCGCAGGCTTCTCATTGCAGTGGCTTCTCTTGTTGTGGAGCATGGGCTCTTGGCACGTGGGCTTCAGTAGTTGTGGCACACAGGCTCAGTAGTTGTGGCTTGCAGGCTCTAGAGCACAGGCTCAGTAGTTGTGGCGCATGGGCTTAGTTGCTCTGAGGCATGTGGGATCTTCCCAGACCAGGGCTCGAATCTGTGTCCCCTTCATTGGCAGGTGGATTCTTAACCACTGTGCCACCAGGGAAGCCACAGATTCATGTCTTTTATCAAATTTTTAAAGTCTGGGGCCACTATTCATTCAAATAACCTCTCTACCCCCTTCTCTATCTCTTCTGTTTCTGGGACTCCATAATGCATATGTTGATCTGCTTGTTGGTGTCCAACAAGTCCCTTATGCACTTTTCTTCATTTGGGTTTCTATTTGCTTCTTAGACTCAATATAAAATAATATATTATTTAATATATTCAAGTTTGCTGATTTTTTTTTTGGTCTAATCATGTCCACTGTTGAACCAACCCCTCTAGTAAATTTTTCACATCAATTATTATATACTGTAGCTCCAGAATTTGTTTGGTTCCATTTTATAATTTCTGATTGTTGATATTCTCATTTTATTCATGTGATTTTCCTGGTTTCCTTTAGTTATTTGTCCATATTGTCACTTAGCTCTTTGACCGTATTTAAGACAATTGTTTAAAAATCTTTGTCTAGTAAGTCCATGACTGGGCTTCCTCAAGGACAGTTCCTGTCAATTAACTTTGCTCCTTTTAATGAGTCATGTTTCCCGTTTCTTCATGTGCTTTATGTTTTGTATTGTAAATTGGACACTATTAAAAAGTGTTAATTCCGGAAATCAGATTTTCCCCCTTCCCCAGTTTCAATGTTTTTGATTGTTAAAGGCTGTGGTAATCTGATACTTTTTCTAATTATTTTTGCATAGACTGTTTCTTGCATGCATGATAACTTAAAAGTCATTTTCTGTTTTTTAAAAATATTTATTTATTTATTTGGCTGTGCTGGGTCTTTGTTGTGGCATGTGGGATCTTTAGTTGTGGCATGTGGAATCTTTGTTTTTAGTTGCGGCATGCGGACTCTTAGTTGCAGCATGCAGGGTCCAGTTCCCTGACGCGGGATCAAACCCAGGCCCCCTGCCTTGGGAGTGTAGAGTCTTAACCACTAGACCACCAGGCAAGTCCCTAAAAGCCTTTTTCTTTAGTTCATTTTGTGTATATCTGCTTTTAACTGTTTTGACAGAGATTTTCTTGAATGCCAGAAGCTGAAACAAACAACACATGAACACGCACACACAAGAGAACAGCCACCTTCCCTAGTCTTTGCAGGTTGGTTCTGTGCTGGGGCATTCCTTCACCATTTAGCTAGAATTGCTCTGAGCCTAGGGATCACCCCAAGGTGAAATCTTGTCTTCTCAAGATTAAGTAAGACTTCTTGGCATGCTTCTTGTGTGGACATATGTATATCTTTTTTTCTTTTCTTTTTTTTTTTTTTGGCTGCACCGTGTGGCATATGGGAACTTAGTTCCCTGACCAGGGAGCAAACCCATACCCCCTGCAGTGGAAGCAGAGTCTTAACCACTGGATCGCCAGGGAAGTCCCTGTGTGGACATGTGTATGTCTTAGTAAAGTCCCCCCTATATACATCTGCTTTTGAATGTCTTATTTTCCCAGAGTTTTACCCTAGTTTTTCCTCCAGGCCATAGTTTGTGTCCCCACCAATATCTCTTGCCCCAGGCATTCCACCTTGAAGGTTTTATGAGCAGTGCATGCTCATTTCCCCACCTGCATTCTGAGTAATGTAAAACAGCAATGTGCCTTGCATCAGTCCTTCATGTATCCTCAAGATAAGTTAGAACAGATACACAATAATTTGCAAACATGGTCTGCTCTGCTCCCTCAAGTTTGAGAAGGAGAAACTGGGTTGCCACCAGGTCAAGACCAAGAACCCTGTTGTGCTGGGGAGGGGTGGGGAAAGAGTAAACATGCCACAAAACTTTTGAAGATGGCTTTTCTTAATTGAGCATTTTCTTGTTTCAAAAAACCTTTGACTGTTTTTCAGAGGTACTACAAAGTTGGTTCAGAAAGCTTCTGGGTTTTTGTTGTTGTTGTTGTTTTTCAGTTACTGTGGGAAAACAATAGCTTGGAGCTTCCTAGTTCAACATTTTGGTGATATCATTTGCAGGAACTGTATTTTCCACATATTTCCCATTCCAACAATTTTTATTTTAAAATGAAGAAATTGGGACTTAGGAAGTTTTACAAATTGCCAAAAATTACAGAGCTTGTTAATGGAGTTGGGATTATACTCTTCTAATGAGAAGTGGCTTTGTCTTATTTACCATATATCAGGAGCTCATAGTAAGCATCTGACAAGATGTTTACCTCATATTTAACTGGCTGGGGTAGAATTAAGCAGGAAGGGGACTGTCTTAGCTTGAGCTACTATAACAAAATAC
Source organism: Eubalaena glacialis (assembly GCF_028564815.1). Taxonomy (NCBI): domain Eukaryota; kingdom Metazoa; phylum Chordata; class Mammalia; order Artiodactyla; family Balaenidae; genus Eubalaena; species Eubalaena glacialis. Next base: position 54,059,404 of record NC_083733.1, on the reverse strand, counting down.
CATAGACTGGGTGGCTTAAACAACAGACGTTTATTTCTCACAGTTCTAGAGGCTAAGAAGTCCCAATAGCAAAGTGCTGGCAGATTTGGTGAAGGTCCATTTCCTGGGTTGTAGACAGCTGCTGTCTCACTGTGTGCTTGGTGCATACACGAGGCATTCCTTATAAGGGCACTACTCCCATCATAAGTGTGCCACCCTCATGACCTAATCTAAAACTAATTAATCTCCCTAAGGCCCCATCTTCAAATACCATCACATTGCAGATTAGGGCTTCCACACATGAATTCTGGGCTGGGGTGGAGGGGAGATTTCCTTATTCACTGAACAAAAATCTTTAATATAATGGTATTAAGCAGCGATGGGCTTCAAATTACTTTGTTCAGAATCCTCATGCTGAAGGACGTGAATCACAATTTGAACAAATGCAAAGGCATACTATGTTTTGGGACAGAAAGACAGTATCATAAATGTCATTTCTCCCAAAGTAAGTGTATAAATTTAAGGTAATTCCAATTAGAATATCAAAGGGTTTTTGTAATTTGAGAAAACTATCTTAGTTTATATAGAAAGAAAATTAACTTAGCCAATAAAACTGAAAAACAGCAGGGAGTGGGGGACTTGCTGTAATACTCAGTATCAAAATACAATAAGGCTAATGTTAAGTTATCAATTAATATGGTGTTAGTATAGGAATAGAAAAACAGATTAATGAAGCAAGAGAATATAGAAATAGGTCTTGGTATAAATCAAAATATCAGGCAGTTTAAGTTGAATGAAGAAAAGATCATATGGTTAAAGGATTACATAGCAAAGTTTTAGTTGAGTAGGAAAAGTGTGGTATCAGTAAAGGATTAAGAACAGGCCTTGCCCACTGATTCATCTCTGGAAAGATGACTTTAGATTTGCCTTTCTACCACAGTTTCCTTGAAGAAAACACCACTGTAAATCTCTTATTTGTAGCCTGTATCTGGATGGGACAAACTGTTAATTGGCATGTAGACATTGATAGCCTATATAACTAAGGCATCACAAGTCTTGGGAAACCAAGGCAGTGGCTTCTCTGTGCTTAAATGATTATCATTGTTACAACTGAGTGTGCCCCATGTGATGGTGACACACCGTGCAGATGCCCTGGTTGATTATTATAAAATGTGCTGGATGAGAATGTTAATGTTTCCCAGTGCTGAGGTGAACCACGCCCATTTTGATCTTTTCTCCTCTGTGCAGTGCTGAAGCAGTGGAAGCTGTGCTTGCTTGGGTAGTTGCAGGACTGTCTGATGAACATGCTGTGAAGACATTTTCTTGTCAGGACAAAGCTAATAATAAACCTAATGCTAGGTTAAAGCTTATTCTGCTCTCCCTCTCTCTTTTTTTGATTGCTAGTTCAAATCTGTGATTGCTTCTGGTGGACATGCAGGTGTCAGAGCTGTGTGACTTGCTGCTAAACTGGCTGCTGGGTTATTTTAACAAATTGTGCTTGTATAACTGGCGACCCATCTGGAAGAAAAGAAAATGAACCCTCATACATGACATTAAAAATTCAATTCTAGATGGATTATTTATATATTGCAAAAAGGAAATAGACAACTTATAAGAAAACCTAAGAAGTAACATATACAATCTAGAGATTAAAATATCTCTATAACCAATCCATAAACTTCCTAATGTCTAATACGTGAAGAAGTCTTCAAAACTGACAGAAAAATAAATAATCCTACAGGAAAATAGGCTAATAATATGAAATTTTACAAAGAAGCAAATCTGGGAAAAGGTGAGGTTTATACTCATCAGACAAACATGAATTTTAGTATAATACCACCTATTGCATGGCTGGAGGAAACCTGTCTTTTTGAAAATAACTGATTGCATCTATTAAAATTTAAAAATAGCACATATCCTTTAATCTAGCAGTCTCTTGCCTATAATCTATCCCCCAGAAATAAAAATAAAATGTAAGGGCCAATATAAGGGTGTTTACTATAGTGTTGTTTGTGATGGCAAATAACTAGCAACAAGTTGAATTAGTAGGGGGATGGCTGAATAAATTTATAGCACACAATATCACTGAATACTGTGCAGCAACTGCTTATCTTACTCTAGCCGACCATTATAATCATTCTTGTTGCTGGGCCTTGGCACTGACCAACTATAGGCACGAAAAGGTAATCCTCCTTATTTGGTCTGGATTAGAGTTGCTAGTTGCTCTGGTGACTTCAAAGCTGCACCAGCGCAAGTGGATAACACTTAAGGAATATGAGAGAATGCTTAATGAGAAATGGAAGAAAAGAGAGGATAATTTAGATTCACATAGATATACATGTATCTTATTTGGATACATTACCTCACAAAGTCAACCTATGGCATTTATAATCTTATCTCAAGACCAACCTTCAAATATGCTAATAATAAGCAGTGCAGTGCTATAGTTATAGTAGCATAGTATTATTCTGAGTTTAAAAGAAATTGATATATTTGAAAGCAGCCTAAGGTTTAAGTGTTACATACTCATTTTTATCACTATTCAAAAAGAGCACTAACTGCTTTCCATATGTCAAGTTATTGTGGAAAAGAATCAAAAATCCTCAAAAAGATTTGCTTTTAATAGAAGAATTCTGTTTAGGTCTGAGATCTCCCTTTTCAGTGCCATTTTCCTGAAGGAAACAAATTAGAGGTGGGGGAAATTGACTGTGGCAGATTAGAGGAAAAAAATAATCTGAGTTTAAAACTCAAGCTGAAATGCAAGAGTTGATGTTTTACTCAATGGCATACAAAAAAATGTAAGAGTGACATGTTTTCCTCATTTAAAAAATGTCAAATTTCTAATGCCAATACTGGTTATGTGGACTATTAAAATTCCTGATAAATGTTTCTGAAAAACGAATTATCTCTAACAAGTCTGTGCATGTATTACTAAGTGATGTATTACTAAGTGATATGATCCTTAAATGTATGTGATTCAATCACCTGTTGCAAAATCATGCTATAATCTACTGTGGTCTCAGTAAAGACCACACAGAGATTAGTGATATGACATTTGAGAGTAAATTTAAATAACTAGATTTGTTACCATTCCAATTTTTTAAATTCATATTTTATAGTAAAGATATGATTGTAGAAATATCTTCTGTAAAATATCTGCATCTAACTGGGAATGTGAATCCACTATAACATGTACTCCATGTAGGTTTCCTACTCCTATCCCTATCTTTTTTAATTTTCAGAAGTTTAAAAGAAACAGCATAAACAACAGAATAAACTCATATATTATTACAATTCAGAATTAACATATTTTGTTTTATTTACTTGGAATCTTTATTTCTTTTTAATGAGATAGATATTTAGATACAAAACTGAAGTATCCTTTAACTACCATGTTTGGCCCCATTTCCCTTCTACTGCCTTTCTTTTTAGAGACAACCACTTTTGGGAATTGAGTGTGTATTCTTCCAATCCATTCTTCATAGCTTTACATAAAAATGTTCACCCATAACCAATGCTTTAATACTAGTGTTGGTTAGTGTTGATTTAATTTAAATTCATACAGGTATAATTATAATATATTCACTTCATTTGTTTTCACTCTACATGATTTTCATATCTTTCTCTATTAATACATATAGATTTAATTTGCTATACTTAACTACTAGAGAATATTATACAGTGTGACTGCATCACATTTTATTCATCCATTTCAAAAGTGACAGACATTTGTTTCCAATTTTTTGCTAATATAACTCATGCTGCAATGAACATAAAGGTACAGGACTCCCTGGGTACATGTATCAGTTTCTTCGCTATATGTATGTATACTCAAGAGTGAGTATTCTGGAATCTGTTTTCAAAATTCTTTCCTACCCTCAGGTTTGAAAAAATTCTCCTATAAAATTCTTGTATTACTAAGTTTTGCTCTTTGCATTCTAATCTTCATAACACTTTTGGATTTTTAAATAAATACTTTAATGTATAACAACAGCAAAGATCTAATATTTTTCCACATGAAGAGTCAATTTACCCTGAGACCATTTTCTGAATCATCCAGATTTTCCTACCAACTTGTGATTACCACCTCTATCAATTGCCAATTCCCCATACAGACATGCATATGTTTCTGGATATAATATTCTGTCACAATCTTTGTTTTCTATTACTGCATCAAGAGCAAATAATTTTGATGATTACACATGTAGCAAAACATGTAACAAAAAAATGACAATTTTGTCTCTTAATTTCACATCTTTATACCTTGCATATCTTTGTCTGAATGCATCAGGTAGGCCTTCCAGAACCATGTTGATTAGTGTCCATGACTGGATCCTTAATTTAATGAGAATGCTCCTAAAAGTACAGCATGAACAATGTTTGTTGTGGGGTCTTGGGGGTGTAGGTTTTCATGATACTGTGATAGTTATTAAATTCTCAGTATATTACATTTTGAGCTGTTGCTGAAGGATTTTCCACATTCATGTGAATTTACTGTAAAATAAATTTTCTGATATACTGTTTAATATGAATTCTCTTGAAGGTGTTCCCAAATTCAAGGCATTCATAGAGTTTTAATGAGTATGAATTCTCTGGTGTCTAATATGATGTGACTTCTGGCTAAAAGCTTTCCCACATTCATTACACTGATAAGGTTTTTCTCCAGTGTGGATTCTCATATGCAGAGCAAGAGTTGAGAACTGAGAGAAGGCTTTCCCACATTCATTACAACCATAGGGCTTCTCACCTGTATGGCTTCTCATATGCACAGTAAGAGATGAGCTTTGACAGAAAGCTTTCCCACATATTTTACATTCATAAGGCTTATCACCTGTATGAATTCTCACATGTACAATGAGAGATGTGATTCGAGAGAAGGCTTTTCCACATTTATTACATTCATAGGGTTTCTCTCCTGTATGAATATTGTGATGTTTAATGAGGTACTGCTTCTGCCTAAAGATTGTTCCACATTCATTACATTTATAGGGTTTCTCTCCAATATGAATTTTCTCATGCTCAGTGAGGTTTGATTTCCCACTGAAGGCTTTTCCACATTCTTTACATATATAAGGTTTCTCTCCTGTATGACTTCTCTGGTGTCTAATGAGGCTTGACTTCTGAATGAAAGCTTTCCCACACCCTTTACATTCATAAGGTTTCTCGCCAGTATGAATTCTTTGATGGATAATGAGGTTTTCCTTCTGGCTAAAGGCTTTTCCACACTCATTACATTTAAAGGGTTTCTTTCCACTATGGATATTCTGATGTTTAACAAGGTATTGCTTCTGGCTGAAGGCTCTTCCACATTGATTACATTCAAATGGTTTCTCTCCTGTATGAATTTTCTCATGCTCAGAGAGATATGATTTGCCATTGAAGGCTTTGCCACATTCCTTACATACATAGGGTTTGTTTCCAATATGATTTCTCTGGTGTTTAATAAGGCTTGGCATCTGAATAGAAGCTTTCCCACATTCATAAGTTTTCTCTCCAGTATGATGTTTTTGATGAGTAAGCAAGTTTCCCTTCTGGCTGAAGGCTTTTCCACATTTATTACATTTATATGGTTTCTTTCCTGTATGACTTCTCAAATGTAGAGTAAGGGATGAGACTCGAGAGAATTCTTTACCACATTCATTACATTCATGTGATTTCTCTCCAGTATGCATTTTCTTATGCTCTATGAGGTTTTGCTTCAGGCTAAATGTTTTTCCACATTCATTACATTCATAAGGTTTCTCTCTAGCATGAATTTGATCATGCTGAAGGAGATCTGATTCAGGCTGAAGGCTTTCCAACATTCTTATCATGCACAGATACCTTCTTCAACAAGAATTCCTTAGTATCTCTTGACATGTGACATGGATGAAAGCTTTTCCACATTCAGTAAATTCATATGGTTTCTCTCCAATAGTAATTCTCAGCTATCTAACAAAGTTGAATATATGATGAAAGACTTTTCACATTGGTTATCCTGTGATTAGCTGATTACAAATTGGGATGAAATATAGCATCCTCATTATATTCTTAATGGTTCTTTCTTAGACAGCTTCTCTCATATTTAAGTGTAAATTAAATGTTCCAAACTCGTTTAAACTGAGTCCCATACACAGAGGAGTAGTCTTAAAGAATCAATGTCTGTGCTCAGAGGAAATACTTTTCTGCTACCTAGGTTTTCTGAGTTTTTCTTTAGCTGTGTTTTCACGGAGAAGGATGAGACTTAACCCACAAGTCTTTCCTGTTGTGTCTTTATTTACTTATAAATTTCCCAGGCCTTTTCTAAAAAGGAGTACAAAAAAATCATCATTGAAAAGAGTTAATAACTGTAAAATATTTAATGCCTGGCATGTAGTAAACATTCAATAAAGTAGCAATCATCATCGTCAATCACACTTGTAAATTTTCCCATTTTTAATAAAATTTCAAAAATATGCAATTTAAAAATAGACTCTTTATTTCAAACCTAACCTACCAGTATAAAAGAAAGCTCAAATACAAATAACATCCATGGGTGCATGTAGCTTAAACTGCTTTTAAATGAAACAATGTATACTTTATAAATCAGTAAAATAAGGGAAAACATAAAGAACAGGTGACAAACAGGATGAAAAACAAACACGTAACATTTGGAAAGCCTAGGATGAAGGGATAAAAAATAAAATGAATAGGAGTATTAATAAGGGATATGTGGTTAAATAAGATATTTATTTCTACATTTTCCTGAAACTCCATTAAAATGACAATAGGGGATGAAGGGCATTACTCATAAAATCTAAAAGGTTGAGGAGACAACAGTGGATGAAAGTATTAGGAAATTTTGAAAGGAAAGCAAATAAAGGACTGTAAATTAACAGCAGAACTGAGTGACTTAAATAAAATGCTAGCAGATGAGGATGCCACTTAGAAGCAAGGTAATCTGTGACACAGCTGTCAACAGAAAGGCACTATAGCTAGAGACACTGCATGATAGTGGAAGGTGGGGCTTATAAAATGAAAGGAGCAGCTGATACACCCAATTCTCCTAACTGGAAAGAAATAGGAATTATCCAAAGTAAAACTGAGAAACTCCAAATTTAGTGATGACAGGGAAAGTAGATGAGAGTACCATAATGAAAGAAGGGGATGAGTATAAGTTTATATATAGTATAGGCTCCCAACTTCTTTCTTCTGCTAGACTCCAAGAATGCTGGTAGTTGTCAGATAATGGAAGGGTTCTTGTTTGAAAAAATGAGAAGATCATGAGAACACCTACAGATACTGACATTTGGAGTCATATAAAAGAAAGACTTAGATATCTGACTGAATGCTGCACAGTGAAGCCCACCATTTTACAAGACCCACCCATGGACACAGAGATTAAAATAATCTTTCTGGTACCTCAATGTATTAATGTAGAGTTAAAAATCACAAAAATTGGACAAAAGCCATAATGTGAAAAATCAAACAAATAGGAAAAAACAAGGCAAGGAACAAAAGAGCACATACATACAATATATAATTAGTATCACAGAAAGCTAAGAGATTATATAGCAATGAAATATTAATAGGATTCTATAAATAAGTGCTTTTGGAAATAAACAATATGATGCTGACCTTAAAAATTCAATAGGTTGGGAAAAAAATTCCAGAATATCTCCTAGAATAAAAAAATTAAAAAAAAAAAAAAAGGAAGGAAGGGAGAAAGGAATAAAGAAGGAGAGTAGGGCTTCCCTGGTGGCGCAGTGGTTGAGAATCTGCCTGCCAATGCAGGGGACACGGGTTCGAGCCCTGGTCTGGGAAGATCCCACATGCCGCGGAGCAACTAGGCCCGTAAGCCACAACTACTGAGCCTGCGCGTCTGGAGCCTGTGCTCCGCAACAAGAGAGGCTGCAATAGTGAGAGGCCCGTGCACCGCGATGAAGAGTGGCCCCCGCTTGCCGCAACTGGAGAAAGCCCTCGCACAGAAACAAAGACCCAACACAGCCATAAATAAATAAATATTTAAAAAAAAAAAAAAGGAGAGTAATGACTGGGAAATTAGTAGTTTAGTGGAGGAATCCAGGAGGGTCAAGAGACAATATGAAGCACCAGAGAAAGGAGTTTCAGAGAAAATATGAAGAAAAATGAATGCAGGAAATTTTCTGAACCCCATCTTTCATATTAGCATGTTGATAATGATTAAATTGATTACATTTAAAATAGGTAAAATAGCTGTATAAAATACGGGAATAAACACCAACAGACACAGTCAAATGAGTTGAAAGTGGCTGTCTATGTGGAACAAAAACTGGGTGAAGAAGAATGGAGCAAGCATAGCTATAATCCTATTTGACTTTTAAAAGCCCCTATTTGTTATACTTACAGAGATCTTGAAGACTTGGGCCTTTTAACTTGACTGAGTCTATAATTGTATAATAACTATAGACAGTGCTCTTTTTATCTACTTACAACTGAGTTTCACATGGGCTAAACAGCAAAGTACACATATATTTAATGGGAAAGAAAAAAAGAAAATATGACAGAAAATAGCCATTTTTGCTTTCAAATCTGATTTTGATTTCTATTTTGATTACTGATACTACCATTTCTTGATACAGAAACGGTCATTGCCATCAAATTCAATTTTCATTTGTTTTTCTCCTTTCATTATGCCTGATATACTGGCACCCAAGCTCTTTTTTTTTTGTCAAGAGCCCTTTCCTTGGCCTCTCTTTAAATCCTTTCTTTTATAACTGTTTTCCATCCACTCACTGCAAACCTTGGACATAATCCTGATCTATCTGTCTTAAAATTATATCCTCATTTTCTTATAAATCATTTCAAGAACTGATTAGTAATATGCTGCCACTCATATCAGTGCTATAATTTCCATAACTAGAAAAAAATACCTCAACCCTCACTGCATACCATAAGCAAAAATTCACTCAAAATCAATTATAGACCTCAGCATAAGAACTAAACTTATTAAAACTATTAATAAAAAAACTATTAATATAAAAGAAAAAATGGTAGACTTCATCAAAATTAAAAACTAATTAACGCCCTTCAAAAAACACAGTTAAGGGGCTTCCCTGGTGGCGCAGTGGTTGAGAGTCTGCCTGCCGATGCAGGGGACGCGGGTTCGAGCCCTGGTCTGGGAGGATCCCACATGCCACGGAGCGACTCGGCCCGTGAGCCACAATTACTGAGCCTGCGCATCTGGAGCCTGTGCTCCGCAACAAGAGAGGCTGCGATAGTGGGAGGCCCGCGCACCACGATGAAGAGTGGCCCCCGCACCACGATGAAGAGTGGCCCCCGCTTGCCGCAGCTAGAGAAGGCCCTCGCACAGAGGCGAAGACCCAACACAGCCATACATACATACATACCTACATACATAAAAAGAATGTAAGCAGACAAGAATAGCATTAAAAAAAAAAAAAAACCCGATACTTAAAAAAAAAGAAAAAAAAAAAAAAACACAGTTAAGGACTTCCCTGGTGGCACAGTGGTTAAGAATCCACCTGCCAATGCAGGGGACACGGGTTCGAGCCCTAGTCCGGGAAGCTCCCACATGCCGTGGAGCAACTAAGCCCGTGCGCCGCAACTACTGAGCCTGTGTGCCACAACTACTGAAGTCTGCACACCTAGAGCCCATGCTCTGCAACAAGAGAAGCTACTGCACTGAGAAGCCCGCGCACTGTGACAAAGAGTAGCGCCCGCTCGACGCAACTAGAGAAAGCCCACACACAGCAAGGAAGACCCAACGCAGCCCAAAAAAAATTTAATTAATTAATTAATTAAAGAAAAGAAAAGAAAACACAGTTAAGAAAACAAAAAGGAAAGCCATAGACTGGGAGAAACTAATAAAGGGCTTGTATCCAGAATATATACAACTCTTGAAACACAATAATAAAAAGATAAACAATTTAGTTTTTTAAATGGGAGAAAGACTAGAGTAGACATTTCACAAAATAAAACATCTTATTTGTGCTCAAGAATGCAGAGAAGAAGGATAAAAAACTGGCCTTTCTGCCAATGAGCTTCAATGTATGTCTTAGACATCAAAGCGAAAAATACAAATCTAACAGTGTATATACTTAAGATCCAAGTTGCTCTGGAAGCTACAATATAAGATGGAGATACAGAGATTAGAGAGATTGGGCTAGAAGTGAGAGACAGTTTAATAAAAATGAAGTTCAAGGTTGAACAGTGGATAGGATTTTGATAGATGGGTCACTGCACAATAAACGGCAAAGATGCAAAGAATTTCATACATATGAAGGGGGAGGTGAGAACGGTGCAATCGTTACTATTTAAAGCTAGAATAATAATCAATCACCAACTGTGCAGTGAAGGGAAGAGGGAGACTGAAAATATGTATTGTAAAATGTATAAAATATACTGGTAACAGATAGTAAATAGATACTGTCTCAAATCAAGGATGAAGACTAAGAAAATTATGAATATAAAGGCAACCATAAGAAAAAAACATAAACTTTCCAATTTTCGGGAAAAAAAGACATATATTCAAAACAAAGAAAGATCCTAAGCAAAAGATACAAAAGATAAAAGATGAGGCAGAATTTAAAACAGTTGGGAATTCCCTGGAGGTCCAGTGGTTAGGACTCCATGCTTTCACTGCCAAGGGCATGGGTTCAATCCCTGGTCAAGGAACTAAGATCCCACAAGCTGCGCTGCATGGCCCAAAAAAAAAATTAAAACAGTATATAAAGTAAAATCAGAGAATCAATACCAACCATATTGTTCCTGTCAATAAGTGCAACTAGAATAAAAATAACTATTAAAAGAGCTATGATAGGATCATACAGAAAATTCTCAGGCCTCAAACCAGACCTCCAGAATCAAAAAACCTGTGGGTAGGGTCCAGCAATCTGTATTTTACAAGCCCTTCAGGTGATTTTGATTCATGCTAAAGTTTAAAAACTGATATAGCAAAACCCCCCTAAACTATATATATACAAGATATGCATCTAAAACAATATATAAGAAACGCTAAAATAAAGACTAAAGATAAAATAAAGAAGCTAATCATGAATATATAAAATACAGAAATCCAAGATACAAAAACACATTAGCAACTGAGAAGACTACCTCTCTCAACCTAGGAGATCAAATCCATGAAATATGCAAACATATAAAAAATGGGAACATGAAATAAAAATATGCACTTATTTATAATATAGAGCTAACTAGTTTATTCTGTATCTTGAAAATAGATAGTGAACCATCTTTTAAAATGCTCAGAGAACATTCTCAAAATCAGTCCACATAGTAGGCCTATAAAATCTCAAATATTCCACAAAGTAGAAAAGGACAGATAAAATACTCTGACTAAAAAAAAAAAAAGTCATAAATTAGAAAAATGAAAATCTTTCACTTGTAAATTCCAAAATCTACTGGCTTGAACAAACTCTTTGGTCAAAGAGGAAATTAAAATAAATTGTGTAATGTTCAGAATATTATTCAGAACACAATGTATATCAGAACCCAGAACCCATAGAACACATTTGAAAATAATGCTTGGAGAAGTTTTAGCATAAATGTTTACATTATTTTTAAAAGAAATAATCATAATAAACATTCCAACTAAGGAATTACAATAAGGAGAAGAAAATAAAAGAAAAATTAGTAAAGATAAGAAAAGTAATTATTACAAACAAAAATAGAAGTAATACTAGATTCATGAGTTGATTCTTAGGGAAAAACTAAAAGGGAATAAAAGCAAAATTACAAAAATAAAAAAATGATTATTTGGAAATGAGGATTGTAGAGATTATTTTGCTCAACCCTATGCAAATAAATTTGAAAACCTAGCAAATATAACCTCTGAAAACTGAGACCAGAAAAGACAGAAAATCTAAACAGAAAAATAAACATAGGAAAAAAAGAGATAATCATTCAGACATTTTATCACCCCAAAGTCCCAGGTATACATGGCTTAAGATGTGAATTTTACTAAACTTTTAACAAAGTACAGTAATACTATATATTTAAAATTTTCCAATTTTTAAATTCATTAAATTTGCAAAAGCATTATGCTCAACAGATCAGGACTAAGTTCTGTATTACTAATAAGCCAAAAGAAAACACAGAAATTACATCTCCTTGGTAATTAAAGCCCCTTGTATTTTTACAGGGATTATATCAACATCCTTCACACATACTTATCAAAACTGAATTTTTTTTAAAATACATCTTTAATGGAGTATAATTGCTTCACAATGCTGTGTTAGTTTCTGTTGCACAACAAAGTGAATCAGCCATATGCATACATATTTCCCCCAATCCCCTCCCTCGTGAGCCTCCCTCCCACCCTCCCCAAACTGAATTTTTTATACTGTGAAATGACAGTCCTGAACTGAACTAGGCAACATTGTCTGAATACCAGGCAAAATGGTCCTTTCAACAGCATTTATCTTGTGGTTTAAAAAGTATTTTCAAAGTATAAATCAAAATGCTGTAATGCTAAGCAAACTAACTGTGCTATAATGCCTGAGTTGAGTAGTTGCAACAGAGATCCTATGGCTTACAAAGCCTAAAAAACTTACTACCTGGTCCTTTACAAAATAATTTATTGACACCCCCCCCCCCACCCTAGAGTGGTGGTTCCTCTCTCCTCTACCAGGCTGGAACCAGGATGCATTGTTGATCCAGCTTCAACCACAACTAAATGATAAAGAGACACCTGGAAGAAATCTGGATCTTAAAGTACCACAAAGACCAAAGCTACCATGCAAATTTTGACTACTCACCACATAACTGATATGTGACCAAGAAATTAATTCCTACATTCCTTAAACCAGCACATTTTGGGGTTTATTATAGTCACTTAGCTTTACCATGATTGATAACACTTTTTAGTCCTGTTTCATTGCTTTACATATCATGTATCTGCAGATGCCAACTCAACTCAGGCACTGTAGCCTGAAAGTAGTCTCAGACCATAAGAAAATGAATGAACTTTTTACAAAAACACATAGTAGGGTATAGTGGCCAACCTCTGCTCTTAACAGGTCACCATTTAAACAGAATACACTGAGTTTGCTTAACATTTGAGCATTTTGATATATGTTACAACTCTTCTCAACATAGCAATCACAGTAATCTTGTCACAGTCAAATCATGTCACTGCTCTGCCTGAAAGTCTCCTTGTATACTCATAAAACATTTAGAAGCATACAATGTTAATAATTACTGCTTCCAGGGAGCAGAAATGGAGAACTGAGAGCCAGGAATAAGGAGACATATCTAGTCTTTTAATTTCTATCAAGTATATGTATTAGAGTTTAAAAATAATAGTACTATTTCTCTTTAAAAGTAACAGGGAGTTGAACTAGTAGGAAGTCAGCACTCATTTCCAAGCCTGCATTATTGTTAAAAAGCAGGAGGTGGAAAAGAGTTATACTATGATATCTGGAGGTAAGAAGACAGTAAGAAATAAGGATAAGGGGCTAAAACTCAACTCTGAGGTATATAACGATAGAAGGAGGGAGGAATGATAGTTAAGTTTTAAAGAAAAGAATCTACGTGCTAGTTTTTGAAAGATTACAGATCTATAATCCTTGGCAAGAAGGACTGAATGAAGGAAAGGAGTCTAGGCATATAGGGAGAAGTAAAAAATGGAGAATGTTAGAGAAAGAAGCACGAAATTTAGGCTGTAGAAGTCCTAAAATTGAGACTGCAAATGAGGTAGAGAGGCTGGCATCCAGAACAGAGGCTAGAGAGGCACCCAGTCCTCCAGAATCTGAGAAAAGAAGAGCACCAATCCAGGAAGAACAGGTGGAAATGTTACCTAGGTATCTAAAGAATTCCTAGCAATTTTCACTCCAAAGGATGGGGGCTGATAAGAAAATCTCCTCAAAAAAAGTTTCAGATGTTGCAAACTCACTGAATAACTGTAATGAGCCTTTATTCCATTCATACCTGCTGGGTTCTTCCTAACTCACCTGGAGAACACCTCCTTTACATTTCTTCCTCAATCATCCATTGCTCTTCTTGTTTGAACTGGTGACTTTAAAATTCGAAATACTAACATAGGATTTGGATGTTACTGCTGAAGGTCAAAGCAGCATCCCAGAATTCAGGCTGAGCCCTTAGACCCTCAAAGGAGTTGAAGGATAAGGAAAGTGCAGCTCCTGGAGATGCACAAGGAAGCTGGCTTATGAATAAGAACAAAGTAACGCTGACCCTTTGGCTTAGAAACGGGAGCACATACATACATGTGAACACATGGAAAAAAGAGTATTTGTAATTTGCATCTCAGGTCAAACTCATTATACCATTTAAAGGCTCCATACATTTCAAAAAATGAGAAACAGAAGGTATTGTATTTTCAGAATTTAGGTTATACAGAGAAACTACAAGACTGAGTTGCTAGAGTTCTCTAGAATCACAACCTGTACGGGTACCTTTGAGCAGGTGTCACTTGTAGCCTTGCTCCTGACTGAACAGTCACAGTCACAGTTTTGAGTATCATAACAACACTTTTCTCATAAGTGTGAAGTCGCCAACCTTGAGTGATATGGATAAAATATAAAGGGAGTGACTCTGAAATAATTCATGAATCAGAGTTCTTAAAATTTTTAGAAGCCTAATATTTTACCTAGGTTATGTTACTCTAGGAGAAATTAAATATTTTAAGCGTCCTATAATTATATGGTCATTCAATTCATTGGTTCAGCAAACATATATATATTTCTCACTTATTATGTGTATTGAAAAGATCATGGTCTCCAATTTGTAATGGGGTATGACAGATAAAAGGATCATACTTCCTCACAAGCTTGATCCAATGTAGTATGCTTAGAATCTGCCCGGACAGTGCTATGAGTTGATGAAAACAGGTAATACACAAGGGGGAAAGGATGGAGGCAAACTGCAGGAGGAAAGACATAAGTATGACATTCTGGACATGAGTTTGAAGTTCCTATGCAACCTCCAGATGGTGCTGTCTATTAGGCAGTCGGATATACGCATGAGGAGCTCAGGACAGGCCTCAAATAGGAATGATCATTTGTTAGTCCTGTGTCAGCTGAAGCCACAGCAGTGGAATTTTGTTGCTCATAGAGTTCTTAGAGGTGAAAAAAAATGATCAAAGTCAGAAACTTAAGAACACTAATATTTAAGGGAAAAACAGAAACATAAGTCACTAAAGGAGGGTTTTTCTTTTTTTGGGGGGGGAGGGGGAGTTGTTCCTTGGTTTTGACCGGAATTATAAAAATGAGAAAAGTATTATGGAAATCAAGGAAACATTCAAGAATGAGGCAGTGATAAACACCTGAAAAGGAATGGAGTGAACACAGAAATCTAATTCCTCCATCCCAATTAAAAATGGAAGTGTACAAAATACTCAAGCAAAAATGTGATTCTTATCCGTGCCCTAGCTGCTGCATCCCCTCAAAGCTATTTTTATTTTCTGTGTAACTACAAATATACATTCCTATCCCCACTTACTAAAAAAAGTAGTGTATTACACCAAACATACACTTTACTTTCTTCATGTAACAAAATACATTGCAGACTTTTAAAATCTATCTAACATACAGTATATATTTCCATTTGCTCAAGTCTTCTTTTGGGTCTTTCATTAACATTTAAAAATAATCTTCATAAAGGTTTTATACATTTACTGTTTATCCCTAGGTGTTTTATCTGATTTGTTGCTATTGTAAATAAATTAGTCTTCTTTTCTGTATGTATCAAAGCTATTATTTCTATACATGAATTTTTGTACTGTGGTACTTTTCTTTTTCGTTTTATTGAAAAATATGTTAAATGTGATAAAATACTGGAAGACATTCTCTTTGTAGATAAAAGAAAAATTTGTTTCGCTACATTTACAAAGGCCATTTCGTTTGGGGAAAACCTGGTCAAATTAGGAGTCAGACTGCCATGCTGCCAAGCTCACTGACAAACCAGGGAGTCTTAAATCCGTTGCTTGATTTCTGCACCAAAGACAGGACAACTTGCTTCCCAATTCCGTCCGTGCTGTCTGCACTAGTGGAAACTACCTCTTAAAGCTATTCCTTAGTCCAGGACTTCTCAAAGCAGCCTTACCAAAATTCCTTCAAAGAATTAAGAAAATTCAATACCTACAAGGAGTCTAGACAACCAATAACAAGTTTCCCGGAAATCTTTCCTCTTTAAAAAAAAAAAAAAAAAAAAGGAATGCTGATTTTGTTTTCTACTTCACAATGAGTCTGCTTTTAGCCTTTTCCCTTTCTCATCTTTCACAGAAACGGATGCTCCAGAGAAATGCATCCTTATTTCAGAAACTAGAAAAGTGAGGTTTACATGGTACTACCCCACTAAGTTCACAATGCCACCCAAACTCACAAACCTGGAACCATACAGGTTGCAACTCTACAACCCTCTCACACTCCCTCACAACCTTTGTCACCCGCCGGAGAACCCGCCCGTTTCCTTCTGTACCCCTGCCCCCATCCACAGAAGCTTTGAACACTGCACGTCACAGGAGGCGATTCCTCCCCTTCAGTTTCCCCAGCCCGGTAGTAGGCTCCACAAAACCTCCCTTACAGCCTACCCGACCGGATTCTAAAACCAGAAACCCAGGTCCCGCAACAAGATCTGCGCTTCGTTGAGCCAAAACCAAACTCACCAGCAGACAAAGACGACGATGGCGAGCCGGAAAGCCTGCGCCTGCGCCTGCGCCTGCGCACTCCAGGCTGGCGAGCATTCCCAGAGGTCTCCTGGGCTCCGCCAAGCCTGGGCTCAGTACCGGGCAGAATCAGTGGATATTGGCCGGTTGTCCACTTTTTTTTGACTGTGGACTACATTTCCCAGAAGTTTCAGTGGTTCGAGTCGGCTTTTCGAGTCAGCTTTCGCGCTTTCTCAGCTCCACCATAGCTTGTGGGACTGTTTTCCTGGTTGGGGGAGTAGTGTACGTAGGCTGAGCCTCAGGACTTAGGTAACACTTTATCTGTGCTAACTCTACCTCTGGAAGAGGGCAGTGGTGTGCCTTGGGTTATAATAAGCCCAGTTCAAGCACGCCAGGGTGACTCCAACTAGGAGCCACGGTGCAAGGCTACGCCAGGAGCGCCAGAAGACTCCAGGGCGCGGTTCGAGGCTGGGGTGGAGTAGGGGTGAGGCAGGGAGTGATTGTGGGGATCTCTTTGGCAGGGCTCAAGCCCAGTGCCATCTTGTCCCTCGCGAGTGCGGCTCTGAACTACATTTCCCAGAGGTCGCCGCGTTCTCCGGCCGGAGGCTCTGAGCAGAGCTGTACGGGAGTCGGGTGTTAGTCTCTGAACTGTTGGCGGCTGACGCCGCGCACGGGAGATTGGAGGTGACACGTCCAGAGCTCGGGGCGGGGATGGCGACTGAGTATTAAGTCTGTTCAGGCGGAACGGACGGGGTTGGGGAGGGGTGTGTCGGTTACGAAATTCTGTGTGACTATGTGTCCCAGTGATGTGTGTGTTATTCTGACTGTGTGTGATACCGTGTGTGTGTAGCTTTCTGTGGCTGAATCTCCGTGGTATGATTGTTAATGTGTGACCGTGTGTAATACTGTGTGCTGGTGTGGGTTACCTGTGACTGTTTGTCCCTGTGGTGGGTGTGTGGATTGTTTCTGTGGGATCATGTATTCCTCTTCTGTGCAGGCATAGGGAGCTTTGTTATTGTGCCTCTGTGACTGCGCCCTAGTGGGGATTGTGACTGTGTAGCACTGTGTGCGGAAGGAAGGGGGAGTCTGTGACTGAGGCTGTTAACTTTGTGTCTACTGGTGGGTGTGTGACTATGCAGCACTGGATGTGTGAATTTGGGGAGACTGTGTCAGTTACTGTGTCACATGTAGTCATGTATGAGACACAGGATGGCTCTGCCCCTGTAAAAATCCTGATTCTTCTCTATGACGTTGAGGTTGAGATGGAAGCCCGGGTCTCCTCTGATAGCCTTCCCCTGGTCAGGGAGGGGCAAGTGAGCAAGGTGACCTTGTCATCTGGACCTCAAGAAAGGTTTGTTGTCTCCTTGTCCCATCTCTGTTACCGGGCTCAATGGGTCTGTCCCTTGTGGTGCATAGCCAGTCAACACACCAAGTACTTTTGAGTAAAGCAGAAGCATTTATTACTTGTGACAAGTAAGGAGACAGAGAGCTAGCTCTCAAAGTACTGTCTCTCCAAAGCTGGACGGGGAAGTTTTAAACCTGGAGGGCATGCATAGCCCTGAAAGGGCAGGCATGGTAAAGAGCTAGAGGTTACTCTAGGTTGCCAAAAACTGCAAGCAAGCAGATGTTTTGGTTGGTTGTTTGCACTGTAACCTTTTTGAAACATCTGGCGTTTGGAACTTTCTGCAATTTAACAGTTTCTGCAAAACAAAGCACACTTTGGTGTGCTTTAACCCCATCCTTTCCCTACTGCTGCTTAGCTAACATATCCTTCTCCAAGAGAGATCTCCAAGGAGGAGAAAATAATGGTTGTGACATCTAAAAGTCGTACATAAGGTGGCTTGGTATTTTCTCTTTGTTTGTAAAATGCTTTACTTTTTCAGGAGGTGATTTTTTTTCTTTCTTGGCTAACTCCTAACAAAGACCCATGAAGTAAACTGGAACTCACTATTTCTCTTTGGAAATATCTTCCTTGCATTCGTACTTTTAAAAATTAATATGTATGCTGAGTATTCTGATTTTACATATGTACATATATGTAACCATGTAGATACATATATATACACACGTATATATACACACATGTGTATACATATATATTTTTAAAATACTTTCATTTAAGTGATGTTGTAACTTCCCACATAATTGAAAGTTATTTGAAAATATTTTTAATATTAGACAGTGTTGTTTTTTCATGTGTGACTAACGCAATATCCATTCTCTCCTTTATTGCTATAAAAATCCAGATTTTTGTTCGAAGGGGCAGTGTGCTCAGCTTAACAAAAAACAAATAGGAAGGGAATTCCCTGGTGGTCCAGTGGTTAGGACTCCCACGCTTGCACTGCAGGGGGCATGGGTTCAATCCCTGGTCAGGGAACTAAGATCCTGCAAGCCGCACAGCACGGCCAAAAACAAACAAACAAAAAACATGTTTTAGTTTCCCTTATAGTTGTAAACAAAAGCTGTTAGATTGGATTTCTTAGTTCTTTAAAGGGGTGGGGATGGGGCAGGCTCAGTGGGTATGTATTCTTTTGGCCTTCCTCCTTTCTCCTTCCTTCCTGGAAAGTGGATATAGTGCTGCATATGGAGCAGCCATCTTATAACCATGTATTTACTAGGAAAGGAAGCATAAGAGAATTTACAGTATTATATTAAATGAAAATAGAGGATTTTAAATGGTATATATTGTATGAAAGTTTTTGGTAAACAAAACAAAATTTACCTATAGGTTCATGAAATGTGTAGTAGCATTTTAATTCTTTTCATTGTAATGTGGACTGAGATAAAAACACACGTGAGAACTGTGAGTTTCAGTTTTATTTGGGGACTTACTGAGCACTATACCTTGGGAGATAACCTCTCAGATAGCTCTGAGAAATTACCCTGAAGAGGTGAAGGGGTACACGCAGTTAAGGATACATCTCGGTAGAAGGTTACTGCCAGTCACGAGGAACAAATATCTCAAGTAATGATTTTAGTGCTTTTCTAAGTATGGGAAGATGCAAGAATCCAAGTTCATTTAAAAATTCTCCTGAAATAATTCTAACTATCTAAAGGCCCATTTTTGCAGAGCACAGAGTGACTCATCCTGAATTCCTTTCAGGATGTAAGTCAGTGACTATAGTGGCTAATGGCTTGATTCTTGTAGAACTGGATGGTGGACAACAATTTTTTGTTTTACAATTTCCCCCTTTTGGTCATAAATTCAACCAAGGGTTGGGAGGCATTTTGTGACCAATTTGTCCCATGGTGCTAGGAAGGCTCATTCCTAGGTCTGGCGAGGATTTCATTGATGGGCCACTCAATGTGCTATTACTGGACTAGGCATTGTTAATGGTAGTCATAAAAGTCTCTGTACCATCTGTCTTACTAGTCTGTTATGGTCTAGGAAATGATTCCCTCTTGCTGCTTCTTCCCATATCTAGGGTTACACTACTACAATCATTTTGATCTTATATGTATATGTAAAGCTATATTTAGTTAATTGTTTCAGGTTGCTTAGGCATCATTATCTTTATTGGAGGCTCAGTCACATTTGGTAATGCAAAAAACAATAATTTTATAAAATTGGCAGAGTATAAGTAATACAGCTAGTAGCATTGATAAGATCATAAGTAAGAATTTAAACCAAGCGCTTCCATTAGGTGTGGCCCAGTATATCCCCAGTCATCTGACCCAGTCTGTTCCTTACCAATCGCTATCTTTAAAGGTAATGATATATAAGCATTGTTCATAAGGCACTCAGCCCAATTTCCTAGTGTTATTAGGCTGGTTATCTTTAGTATGATTTAATTGTTCCCAATAAACAAATTGTTCCCTTAAACTTAAACAACCATAGCCTGGTATTAGCCATATAAATCCATCCCATGACTGAGGGAGGGTCCCTCCTAATAATCAGGAGTTTATATTCTTTCACTGAAATTAGCTCATTTCTCTGAGCTTGAGTAACTTTAAAAGAAAATTCATATTTATGTCCAGGGTCAGAGCAAGTATGATTGATTGGCCAACTGAGGGGGTCCGATCTAGTAATATCAATAGTGGCCCGAACAGAACTATAACTTCTTTCTTCTATAATAAATTTCCTGAGGACTATCCAATCATTGCCTTGGAGAGGAGAAATCCACCAAGGTAACCCAAAAGTACTGGACATAGGTAATTGACCATAAGCCCAACAATTGGATTAAGTTTTAAACTCTGTATAGAAATTTGCCTGTAATAGAAAACATTTGATTCATATGCAAAAGTCCAAGAGATCAAGAGAACACTATAAATAATCATACAAGTCAGGTCTAGCATCTTGGGATAGCTCTCTATTTCTGATGTTGTCTTCTTGTCCTGGTGTGTCATTTCCTCTCTGTTTGAGCATTGTTTTAAGGTGAGTTTGAGGTCAGCAGTCCTCTATATAGACCAGTACAGTGTAGGGGCCCATTTTAAGTGGGAAATATGATTCTAAGAGTGAATTTCTTCACTTTTGCTGCACATCAACTAGTTTAAGGGTCCTTTCATCTAGGTTGGAGACAGTCCTTTAAATCAGGGGTCCCCAACCCCTGGGCTGTGGACCTGTACTGGTCCGTGGCCTGTTAGGAACCGGGCCGCACAGCAGGAGGTGAGTGGCTGGCGGGCGAGTGAAGCTTCATCTGCTGCTCCCCATTGCTCCCCACTGCTCTCATTACTGCCTGAACCATCCCCCTCCCCCTTCCCACCCCATTCGTGGAAAAATTGTCTTCCACAAAACCAGTCCCTGGTGCCAAAAAGGTTGGGGATTGCTGCTTTAAATGATGCTTCTTCATATGTATATAATCTCCTGGTTGTAGGTCACAGGGCATCTGATCTTCATCTAAAGATAGACTACTGTGATAAGCTTCAGAAACAAACCTAGAATGTCTTTTAATAATTCAATTAAACTTTTGTAATAACACAACATAGTAACAAGGAGTCATCCAGGAAGTGAGTCTTAGGTAGTAAACACAAACCCTCAGAAGCAATTAACAACACTAGAACTTAACATACATAAAGTAATATCACTAAACCATAATTTTTCTCTCTATAATTATCCTCATTTCTACCAAAGATAGTCAGATTAAGACTGTTTGCAAAGTAAGTTTGGTTTCAATAAACTTAGCCTGATTATTTACATAAGTGTAATTCATCCTACAGGCTCTTTTAAATTGGCTGTGCTGGAACTTTTTATAAGGAATCTCAGATTGAACTTTTAAAAGGCCTCTTAAGGCCAGGAAAGCCATGCCAAGGACTTGCCACCTGTGATGGGTATAGATCTGGATGAATTCCTCCCTTCTCAAGGTCCCCAAAATAACTCAAAATTCCTGTACCCGTCAGGTGGCCTTCCTTATTTACCTGGTAAGGCTGCTGGGAACCTAGGAGTTTCCAGTTTCTGGAGGGATCAGGTAGAAAAGATAAATGTTTCTACTGTGCTTACAAAAGTATAGTTTACCAAATTGCTGTCAGTTATAATTAGCTTAAGGGGGAGGGTTTCCTTATATCTGGAAAACAAAGATTAAAAGCCAGTAATATTTCAGACAAAAAAGTCATAAAAACTATCATTCAGCCCTATGTAGCTAATTCTTGTTGATCTTGCTCTTTTGTTAACAGTTTTATGAAGCCATCAGGGTTTCCATTAGAATTCTTTAATTTCTTACCCAGTTCAGTGGTATGATGTAAAAATTATCAGAAACCTGTACTTGTCAACAGGTCCTTTCTATGAATCTTCTTGAAGATGAAGCATTTTTATAAAAGCATCAGAGTACAATAACTGCCTATAAATGACAAAAGACTTAAAAAGGCATGGTTAAAGATCTGATTACAATGCAATTGGCAAAGAAACTTGGTTACTTCTGTGACATAGAACAATTAAAGATAATAACTAGAATTATGACTGATAACATTATACTAGAACATACCAGACTTTTAGGAATTCCATGTAATTTCTAGAATAGCTATATTAATATTTATCCATACAGTATATCCTAAGAGGGTTTATCACCACTCATTTGATAATGCTTCCCATGTTCTTTAATATACCAAATAAGCCTAATTAGTTTAATATCTTTCTCTGATAAGGAGAGAAAACAAATCTCTTGAGATGTTCCAGGGGACCTCTGGAAAATGTCAAGTTTATTTCATGTCAATAACACTTCATTTAGAAGTTGATTTTTGGAAAGTTTGTCAAAAACATCAAATAGGATTATAGGTGCTGTGAAACAATACTTTTTCACTTAACTAAAGTGACAATAAAAGATTTCAAAGGCAAATACAGATAGTTAAAACAGATTACTTAAAAGGCAAAGAAACTTTTATAATCTGTTATTAAAGCAGATCATTATTCCAGGAAAACTTTGTCCTCTTAACAGAGAGGGAAACAAATTCTAGTTTTGCACCACCTTACCTTTAATATTAAAATTCATTTACTTAATTAAATTTATTCTAATCTTAGTCCTGATCACACATTAAACTCTTTGCCCGGGGTTTCTTTTCCATTACCTTCTATAATTTCCTTTTTATCTCCAGATTTTGTCCATTTCTCTTCTCTCTATCTGACCTCTCTTTCAGACAAAATTACTTTCTTTTCCCTTAACAAAATGTATTTCAATTCCTTATACCTTCTTTTTCCTTGCATACAAGGATGTTTCCTAATTAATTTTTTTTTTTACTTTATTTTTGGCTGTTGGGTCTTCGTTGCTGCGCGTGGGCTTTCTCTAGTTGCGGGGAGCGGGGGCAACTCTTTGTTGCAGTGCGCGGGTTTCTCATTGCGGTGACTTCTCGTTGCAGAGCACGGGCTCTAGGTGCATGGGCTTCAGTAGTTGCAGCACGTGGGCTCAGTAGTTGTGGCATGCGGGCTCTAGAGTGCAGGCTCAGTAGTTGTGGCTCATGGGCTTAGTTGCTCTGTGGCATGTGGGATCTTCCCAGAGCAGGGCTTGAACCCATGTCCCCTGCATTGGCAGGCGGATTCTTAACCACTGTGCCACCAGGGAAGCCCCAGAAGTTTTTAATTTTAATGACATCTGACTCATCAAGTTTTATTTTTCAGGGACCGTACTCTTGGTGTTTCTAAAAAAAATCATTGCCAAACCCAAAGTCACCTAGATTTTCTCCCATGTTATCTTCTAGAAGTTTTTGTGTTTTTGTTTTTGTTTTTTTTTTTTAGTTTTACACTGTAAAGTTAGGTCCATGATTTATTTTGAATTTTTTTTTTTTAAGTTGTAAAGCCTGGTCCAGATTCATTTTCTTAATGTGGCTATCAAGTTGTTCCATCAGTATTTGTTGATTGTTACATTTCTCCATTGATTTGTCTTTGCTGCCTTGTCAAAAATCAGTTGGCTCTATTAGTTTGGATCTATTTCTGAGCTCTCTATTCTATTCCATTGATCTACTTGTCTGTTCTTTTGCCAGTACACACTGTCTTGATTACTGTGTCTTTATAGTAAATCTTGAAGTTGATAGTATTAGTCCTCCAACTTCTTCATCTTCAGTATTGTTTGACTATTCTGGGTCCTTTGTTTTTTCATATGATCTTTAGAATCAGTTTGTCAATATCCACAAAATAACTTGTAACTTTAATTGATATAGCATTGACTCTATAGGTCAAGTTTGGAATACCTGTCATATTAACAATATTGGGTTACGAACATAGAATTTTTTAATATTTATGAACATAGAATATTAATTTATTTAGTTCTTTGATTTCTTTCATCAGAGTTTTCTAGTTCTTCTCATATATCTCTTGTACATATTTTGTTAGATTTATTCCTCAGTACTTTTTTGGTTCTAATGTAAATAATTATGTGTTTTTAATTTCAAATTCCAATTTTTCATTGCTGGTGTATAGGAAAGTACTTGACTTTTGTACATTAACCTTATGTTTTGCAACCTTGGCTATAATCACTTATTAGTCCCATGAGTTTTTTGATCATCCTTCAGGATTTTTACACATTCAACCATGTCATCTGCAAATAGCTTTATTTCTTACTTCCCAATCTGTATACGGTTTCTTTTTCTTGTTGCATTAGCTAGGACTTCCAGTACAATATTGAATATGAGTGGTGAGAGCAGATATCCTTCCCTTGTTCCTGCTCTTAGAGGGAAAGCCTTTAGTTCCTCACCATTAAATATGATGTTACCTGTTAGTTTTTGGTAGATGTTCTTATCAAATTGAAGAAGTTTCCTCTATTTCCAGTTTCCTGAGAGGGTTTTAATAATGAATGAGTATGGAATCTTTTCATATGCCTTTTCTGCATCTATTGATATGATCATATGATTTTTCTTCTTTAGCCTACTGATATGATAGATTAAATACTTGATTTTGAAATGTTGAGCCAGTCTTGCAAGCATGGGAGAAATCCCACTTGACTGTGGTATGTAATTACTTTTCTACATTTGTTGGATTTGATTTTCTAATAATTTGTTGAGGATGTTTGTTTTTATATTCATGAGAGATATTGGTATGTAATTTTCCTTCCTTACAATGTCTTTATCTGATTTTGGTATTAGGGTAATGACAGCCTCATAGAATGAGTTAGGACATCATTCTATTTTCTGGAATAGATCACAGATAATTAGTATTTCTACCTTAGACATTTGTAGAATTCACCAGTGAAATCATCTGTGCCTGATGCTTTCTGTTTTGAAGGTTGTTATTCATTTTCTCTAACAAATATGGACATATTCAGATTATCCATTTTTTTGTGTTTTGGTAGATTTTGTCTTTTTTGGAATTTGTTTTGTAAGTCATCTAATTTGCTGGGATACAGGTATTCATAGCATTTCCTTATTATACTTTATATTTCTGTGAGGTTGGTAGTTAAGCCCTCTTTTTCATTCTGGATTTTAGTACCTTCTCCCTTTTTATTTTCATGGTGGTTTTAGCCAAATATTTGTCATTTTGTTGATCTTTTACTTGATTTTTAAAAAAAAAAATTTTTTTTAATTAGTTGTTCTCTTCTTTTTTTTTTTTTAATTTTTATTTATTTATTTTTGACTGTATTGGGTCTTCGTTTCTGTGCGAGGGCTTTCTCTAGTTGCGGCAAGTGGGGGCCACTCTTCATCGCGGTGCATGGGCCTCTCACTATCGTGGCCTCTCTTGTTGTGGAGCACAGGCTCCAGACGCGCAGGCTCAGTAGTTGTGGCTCACGGGCCCAGTTGCTCCGTGGCATGTGGGATCTTCCCAGACCAGGGCTCGAACCCGTGTCCCCTGCATTAGCAGGCAGATTGTCAACCTCTGCGCCACCAGGGAAGCCCCTAAAAATTTTTTGACTGTGCCATGGGGCATGTGGGATCTTAGTTCCCCAACCAGGGATCAAACCCACGCCCCCTGCACAGAGTCTAAACCACTGGATCACCAGGGAAGTCCCTTGTTGATCTTTTAAAGAAACAAATTTTGGGTTCATTTATATATTTTTTCTATTGTCTCTTCCATTTATTTCTCATCTATTCCTTATTATTTCCTTCTTCCTTCTTGTTTTAGGTTTTTCCTCCTAGCTTCTTAAGCTGCAAAGTTAGGTTACTGATTTGAGATTTTTTTTTCTCTTTTCTTTTTTAAAATATAAGCATTTACAGCTATAAATTTACCTCTATTTGCTGCTTTATATGCATCTCATTAGGTTCATTTTCATCTGAAAATATTTTTCTAATTTTCCTTATTTTTTTGTTTGACCCTTAGGGTTAATTAGTAATGTGTTTAATTTCCAAATATCTGTGAATTTCTCAAATTTCTTGGATTTCTAATTTAATATC
The DNA here is from genome assembly GCF_028564815.1 of Eubalaena glacialis. Classification (NCBI taxonomy): domain Eukaryota; kingdom Metazoa; phylum Chordata; class Mammalia; order Artiodactyla; family Balaenidae; genus Eubalaena; species Eubalaena glacialis. The sequence continues at coordinate 54,033,078 of NC_083733.1, read as the reverse complement.
ATGTGACTGAAGGATATACTTTGTATGACTTTAATCCTTTTAAATTTATTAAGATTTGTTTCATGTCTCAGTGTGTTTTATCCTGGAGAATGTTTTACATGTATATGCTTGAGAACAATCTGTATTTTGCTCTTATTGGGTGGAGTTTCTATTGATGCCTATTATTTAAGTGATTTATAGTTTGTTCAAGTCTTCTATTTTCTTGTTGACCAACTACCTAGTTGTTCTAGCTGATATTGAAACTGACTTTGAAGGCTCTACCTATTGTGAAATTGTCAATTTTTGCTTCATGTATTTTGGAGCTCTGTTTTTATGTGCATTCCATGTTTATTTGGGCATTTTTATATAGTAACTTTAAAATATTTATAATTCCAGCATCTTTGTCATCTCGGTTTTTTTTGTTTTGTTTTGGTCTTTTTTCATTCAAGTTGAATATTCCTTGTTCTTGCTAGGATGAGTAAGTTTTGACTGTACCCCAATGATTTGGGTTATAATCTTAAGACACTCTGGTTCCTATGTAAATCTTGTTACTTGTTGATAAGCTGGAATTTAATCATGGCTCTGTTTACACACATAGTATTTGGAGCCCCCACTGGCTGGAAAGGGAAAGGACCTTTGTTACTGCTTCATTGGAGTGATAATTCACATATTGCCCCTGTTAATGCCTGTCAGATAGTAAGGGGAGGAACACCACCCAGTAAGTGCCAAGTCGCAACAGTAGTCAATGCCCCAGTTGTACTTACACCCTCTTAATGCGTCTGCCAGCCAGGAAATGAGGTGTGCTTCATGGTTCTTGGGCTAGGTTGGCAGTCAATGCTCTACTCACATACACGATCTTTATAGATGCCCATTATTGATGGGCCAGGATGGCAGTCAGGTCTCTGCTCACACACACAGCATCTGCATATGCCCATTGCTTGGGAGAAGAGGCATTACTGCTGGGCTGGGATCTTAGGCTGTGAACACACAAGGCCTCTGCAGATGCTTACTGGCAAGAAGGGAGGATGGTGCTGCTAGCTGTTGTGCATAATAGTGTGAAAGATTGGCATTTTTAAAGTGTTCAGCTAATGTAGAGTTGGCATTGTCAACAGGGTATTGTTCTGCAGGGCAGCAACCTTCTCAGCCCTTTGTATAGGAGAAGTAGGCATACCTTGGGTGTTTTATTTTTTTGTTATTGTTTGGTGTTTTGGTAGTTGTTTGCACCTGGTGGTATTTCTAATTTCAAGTCTCTGGTGCTCAGATAGGAATATATGGGAAGACAAAAACAACAAAACACCCAGTCTTCCGCCAGGGAACTCACCACTGGGCTGGGTTGTTACTTGAATCCCAAGGTCAATAGAGTTGGGCCTTCATTACTCCAACTTTCAGATTCTTCTTATTTCATGTATTTTTTCCATGGATTTTAAGTCTAATAAGTGGAGAGTAATAGGGCAAAATGTGTTTACTCCATCATGTCCAGAAGTATGGTTTCTTATCTTTGTTCTTTTGCACATACAGGATATTTCTCCCCCTCCCTGCTTCTAAGATTTTCTCTTTGGCATGGATTTTAATCAATTTCGTTATGATTCCCTTGGAGTAATAACCCTTGTCCCCCATGTTTCTTGTGATTGGGATAGGTTGAACTTCATGGACCTGTGGGTTTATAATTTTCATGAAATTTGGAAAGTTTTCAGCCATTATTTTTAAAAATTAATTAATTTATTGATTGATTTATTTTTGGCTGCATTGGGTCTTCGTTGCTGCACGCGGGCTTTCTCTAGTTGTGGTGACCGGGGGCTGCTCTTCATTGTGGTGCGCGGACTTCTCGTTGCAGTGGCTTCTCGTTTCAGAGCATGGGCTCTAGGGTGCATGGGCTTCAGTAGTTATGGCATGTGGGCTCAGCAGTTGTGGCTCACAGGTTCCAAAGCGCAGGCTCAGTAGTTCTGGTGCATGGGCTTAGTTGCTCCACAGCATGTGGGATCTTCCCGGACCAGGGCTTGAACCCATCTCCCCTGCATTGGCAGGTGGATTCTTAACCACTGCACCACCAGGGAAGTCCCTCAGCCATTATTTCTTCAATTATTTTTTCGTCCCCTGCCCGTTCTTTTTCCTCTCTTCTAGGGATCTCAATTACACGTAATTAGGCTAGTTGAAGTTGTCGTACAGCTCTCTGATACTCATATTTTCTCAGTCTGTTTTTCTCTGTTTCAATTTATATAGTTTTTATTGCTATGTCTTCAAGTTTACTAATGCTTGCTTTTGCAATGTTTAATCTATTAACCCTAGCAACTGTATTTTTATGTCTCAGACGTTGTTTTTACCTCTAGATTTGTTTGGGTCTTTTAAATATTTTCCACATTGGTACTTAACATGATCAATCTCTCTTCCTTGTTGGATATGTAGAATATAGTTATGACTTTTGTATTGTCAGTGTCTATTATCAAATACAAAATCTATTTTTGTCATTTCTAGTTCTGGTTGTGTTTCTATTGATTTTTCGCATTATAGTCATGTATGCCTGCTTATTTACACTTCTGGTAAAATTTCTTTACTACAGACATTATGAAAGTTACCTTCAATGTGCTTGGTATTTTTGCATTTCTATAAATATACTCAAACTTTGTTCTGTAATATACTTATGTTACCTGGAAACAATTTGTTCAAGATTTGCTTTAAGCTCTGCTAGGTGGGACTAGGAAAGCCTTAATCTAGTGCTAACTCACCTCTCTACTGAGGCAATAGCTTTTTGAGTAATCTAACCAGTGCCCTATAAATTATGAGGTTTACCACTCTTGCTGATGGGGACACAAACTATCCCTGGCTCTGTGTGAGCTCCAAGGATTACCTGTGCTCTTAAGCATTTCTTTTGCTGGCCTCACGTGGTTTCCTTGATCCCATGCACTGATTAGAACTTGGCTCAATACTCTGCCCTGCAGACTCTAGCCATCACTGCCTCCCTGGACTCTCAGCTCCATCTTGTCTACTTAGGGAGATTACAAAGCTCCCCTTGTATTCCCCCTCACAGTGCTGAGATGTGGAAATGCTCTCTAGGCAGTAAGCTGGGTCAAGTGTATGGATCACATTTGTTTATACTTTCTTAGGCATTACCATTGTGTTGCCTGGTGTCCAATGTCTGAAAACCTTTATTTCTCATATTTTATCTAGCGTTTTGTTATTTTAGGCAGGAAGGTAAATCCTGCCTCTATTATTCCCATTTTGACTGGAAACAGAGTATTAAAAAAAAAATTCTATTCTTAAGAACTGCAAGAAAAAAAAAAAAATAGAATTGCAAGAGGACTACAGAGCTTCCATATGCCCTTCTCCCAGTTTGCATAATACTAACATTTTACACTACTGTAGTATAATGATCAAAACCAGGACATTAACATTGGGAACAATACTATCAATCAAATGACAGATTTGATTGAATTTCATCAAGTTTTCTCTGTTAATGTTCCAAAAATTGAATCCACAATCCAGCATTGTATTTAGTTCCCTTACCTTTTATGACCTAGAAAAGTTATGAACTTTTGGAGTATTGGGCAAGTTATTTTACAAAAGGGTATTCATTTTGGGTCTGCCTGCAGTTCCCTCATTATTAGAAAATAGTTACGCATGTTTTGGTGAGAATACTACCCAAGCGTTTGCCCTTCTTAGTGCATCACCTTGATGCCAATGTCTCACTGTTGGTGATTATTTGGTTAAAGGGGTGTGTGCAATGTCTTATCTTTGTAATTAAATACTTGGGAGAGATACTTTGAGACAATTCTAATATCCCATTTTTTCCTTATACTTTCACCTTCAACTCTTACCATCCATCAATGGATTTTGTATATAATTACCACTATTATTATGGTGATTTCCTATTTCCCTCATTCCCTTTAAATTTATTAATTAGAATTCTTCACCATTAAATTGAACCAGAATCCTTTCTTTGCAGTAGCTAATTTTATGGTCAGGACAGCAATAAACAGGATAGGTCTGGAACATCCCCTTGTATTTGGGGAAAGAACCCAAAGCTTCCAAGTAGGCTAGGGAAAATGTGGAAAGGATAAAGGAGCAAATGAAAATGGAAAGGAATAAATTTTATCAATTTGAGCACCAAGAAAAAGTACCAAAAGTTACATTTTGGTTTATCAGATTAGCAGTCTGTGAAGTGACAGGAGTTCATAACAAAATTCAAAGAAAAATGTTAATGTAATGTGACCAAAATGTTAATGTAATGTGAACAAAATGTAGCTGTAATTACAAATAAGGGAGACAATAAGGATGTGTTGTATTTTTTTTTCATTTATTCATTAATGATTCAAAAAATAAGTGTCAAGCCACATGGTTATTTTATTTCTGTCATTAATTTTAAGTCCATATATAAGGTTTGGATAGCTCATTGTTTTAATTTGTTCGAGCAAGCAAAAAATATTAAAAACACACAAAGAAGTGTAGGGCAAGTAGCTCTGGAGTACTACGCAAGAGGAGGGAAATTAATCAGCATTGATGGTAACTCAGAATAACCAGGTAGAGTAGGATAGAAGAGCAAATCAGCAGTGTGGTCACATGACAGCTCAGTAAGTAGAGTGAGCTATTAATAACAACATTAATAATTATAATACAATTGAACTGTTTCAAAGATATGAAACAGCAAGTATCCTAATAAAAAGGGTAACAACAGAGACCCATTCTTTTACTCTGTAGGACATGAATGATCTATCAGTTACATACTTTTAATAACTGCTAACTTAAATAAATTACTAATAAGGAATATGTAAAGAAAACATAGCTCAGTATACCCAATGAGAAAACACCTTACTTACTACTGCTGATCATGCAAAACTGGGCAAGACACCAATCTCAAAAATTAAAATCTAATGAAAGACAGTGATGTAAATGTATGTAAATATAACAGGTAAATTTTCTTATAAAAATTAATAACCAGTGGCTTTTGATCACTTTGATTATATAACCAGGTCAACTGTCGTAAGAAAGAGGTGATGAGTAGCTAAGATTTGCAACCTTATTAACTGTCTCATTTTTTTTTGTTGTCTCTCTGTTTTTCCTGAGTCAGGGAAGATTGCTAAAATCAAAGGTCTACTGATTTTCCAACTGCCAAAACACAGTAAGACAACACTGAACGGAATAAAAAGGAAAATTATAAATAGATACAAAACCCAATTGAAGCCATGGTAATAGCAGCGTTGTAAACCCTCTTAATTTTAGTGACCAGTTTATAATCATTGCAATAGCTGTAGATTTTCTCCTACTTTTAAAGCTGCCTCACAAATTTAAGAGACTGATAAGATTGGGTTAGAATATTTTATGAAATATTTAAAATGCTCATTTCATTTGGATGCCGACTGGTACTGCCTAGAGGTGAAAAGCCTCCTTAAAGGAATTGTGTTGCAAAAGGTATTTAGGGAAATCTGTTGTGTCAAAACAAAATAGAAATTCAAAAAGAATTCAAACATTTGATGACAATGGAAAAGTTAAAACATCTACCATTAAAACAAAATCAAGAGAAAACAAAACAAAACAAATCTACACAAACACCTTGCAGGACCACAAAACTTTAAAACCACATAGTATCTGGGGGTTCTAACTCTCTGGAGAAGATAAGTATGCCATATAAAACAAGCAAAAAATTAGAATGCAAAAGATATATTTGAGCAATATTACAAATCACTAAGCCAAAAACGATAAATAGGCAAAAGAACAAAAACACAAACACCAAAAGTAACTGTAAGCAAAACATCCCTGGACAAGAAACTCATATGAAAATAACTCAAATAATTAATAATTAGGGAAATACATTTCCCATGCATTTAAGAAACGGATTGATAGGCATCATCCTACATAAACAGATATTCAGAATGTTAATTGATATAAAAAGGAGAAATATTTGGTGATATTGAACAAAGCTGAAAGTATGTATCACTTATGAATGAATAATTCTAGTTTTAGAGTGGCCATAAAGTCTGGAAATAGATTTAAGAGAGGTAGAATCTCTGCGATAACGTCTACTTAAATACACAGATTTTTCCAATGAAACTCAGAAACAAATGGGCTTTATATATGTCTTTCATTCAAAAGTCTTCTCACCAGTACAACTTGTTCAATATCAAGTAAGTTGCCTGCCCACTCTAAAGGCATTCCCACATTCCTTACATTCATAGGGTTTCTTACTATTATGAATTCTCTGATGTTTTGTAAAGGATGAACTATGTCTAAAGGCCTTCCCACATGCCTTGCATTCATAAGGTTTCTCTCCAGTATGAATTCTCTGATGTTCAGTAAGGGCCGAACTGTGTCTAAAGGCCTTCCCACATACCTTACATTCATAAGGTTTCTCACCACTATGAATTCTCTGATGTTGAATAAGGGCTGAAGTAAGTCTAAAGAACTTTCCACACGCTTTACATTCATAAGGTTTCTGACCACTGTGAATTCTCTGATGTCGAGTAAGTTCACTACCTACTCCAAAAGCTTTCCCACATTCCTTACATTTATATGGTTTCTCACCAGTATGAATTCTCTGATGTCTAGTCAGGGATGAACTGTTTCTAAAGACCTTTCCACACGCTTTGCATTCATAGGGTTTCTTACCACTATGAATTCTCTGATGTCGAGCAAGTTCTCGACAGACTCCAAAAGTCTTCCCACATTCTTTACATGCATAAGGTTTCTCACCAGTATGAATTCTCTGATGTTCAGTAAGCTGTGAACTAATTCTAAAGACCTTCTCACATTGTATACATTTGTATGGCTTCTCACCAGTATGAATTCTCTGATGTTCAGTCAGTTGTGAATGAAATCTAAAGTCCTTGCCACATTCCATACATTTGTAAGGTTTCTCATCAGTATGGATTTTCTGATGTCTAGTAAGTTGTGCATGCACTCTAAACGATTTCCTACAGAAAGTGCATTCATAGGGTTTCTCACCATCATGAATTCTTTGAAGTGGAGTGATTTTTTCAATTCTTCTAAAAATCCTTCCATATTGCTTACATTTATAGCACTTCTGATCATCACAGTGTACACTACGGTCTTCATAAAAACTAAATGCATTCCCACATTCCATACATTTACAAGGTTTCACACCACTATGAATATTCAGTTGTAGGGTATGTGGGTCATCTACTCCAAAGGTTTTCCAATATCTACTACATTCAGAGGTTTTCTCACCAGTATATATTTTCTCATATTCATCAAAGTTTAAGTCACAACTAAGGACCTTCCCATATTCCTTACAGGGCTTCTCACTATCATGAATTCTCTGATGTAATGTAAGAGATTTATGATTTTTGTAATTGGGCACTTTTTCAGAGATGATTTTCACTTGACTGAAATATCCCACTTCAGGTCTTTGTACTTCAATCTTCCTTTTGCTTTGCCAATCATTTCTGACAATGGAGTTCTCAAGGCCAACTAATTTACTACTTTCTATTACTTCCCACTGCGAATCATTTTTTTCAATACCATCCTTCTCTGTAGATAAAGTCTTTTTGTCATACTTGGATTCCAAGTCTGAAAGAAAGGGAAAAAACAATTTCTTTTTTCATGTGTCACGAAGATAAAATAGTTATAAAATGCACAGGAGAAAAACTGAAAATAATTCACAGTATAAGTGAATGATTAAAATACTGTTACGAAGTTTGAGGAAAGGTAAAGAGAACTCAGAGAATGATAAGAGTATAACATAAGGTTGTGAGGTTTGTGCTAAGAGAAATGGATTAAGTCAGTGGGTCTGAAATTTTGGTGCTGATCATCACCTAGTAAGCTTGTCAAGTACTGATGTTCATGAACTAATCCAGATAAACTGAATCAACACCTATAGATGTGGAATTTAGTCATCAGTATCTTGTAGAGATACTGCAAATACAGATCAAAATTTGATTATCGATACATACTAACAGTTTTCTGATACTTTTCTTTTTTTCTTTTACAATATAATCCCAATACTTTACCATCGATAACAGGGTGCTGCTTGTAAAACAACATTTTAATCCATTATCCCCTTTCACCTAATTATTTTCACCTTCTGCATCAAACCACATTTCCTATCATTTAGAGATACCCACAAGATATTTCATTTCTCAGAAATGGAATCCGTATATACTACCTCCTTTTCGTTGTCCGGGTCTAAAAGTTACCACCCTCTGAAATGATGTACTAGCTGGCTCTAATTAAGCTCATATCTACGTCTCTATTCCAATATCTAGTTCCTTGCCCTCATACCCATTTTTTCAATTGTGTAATCTGTAATTTTCTCTGTTATCATACTGTTTATTTCCTTATTAAACTCCAAAAGGAAAAATAAAATCATTCTTCTATGTGCCACTGAATAGCAAGCCCCAAGGTCATAGTAGTTTACAATTACAGGAAAAGCAAATCACTGGTTGAAAGCAATGTGAGAATAAAAGCCAATATTACAAAAATAAGTCACTGGAGAACACAATTATCAAAATAATTATATAACTATAAGAATCTCCATGCCTTTAAAACCTCACACTACACTACAGTGATTTTATATAAATTTATATACATGAAATTTATAATATCGTAAGATACATTCATATATATAATAGTGTTTATAAATGATTGTTTTCCAATTGCCTCTCCACCTATGCATACTGTCTCCATCACTGCTGTTAATCTCCTCCTATGCAAAACCATGAGTTTCTTCATCCCAATAAAGATGGTGTTTTATTTACCTCTCTTCAGTAACATTTTCACTATTATTCATCTATCCTCCTGAAATCCTAGTCTATATTTAAATGTTTTCCTTTATGCTCTTTCCCAGGTATTCCTTTCCATTTTCCTATTCTCAAAGCTAACCACTGCTATACTGCCTAAAAAAGTATCAGAATGTTTTAGATATTATAATAGGTATTTCTCATATTTTAAAGCTTATGCAATTCTGAGTAAACCTGTGGCTGAAAAGGAGGATTTGGTAACAGAATGGTATGTAAAAGGTGGTGGAGGTGGGCAAGAGTGTAAGGCACTTTGTAACAAAAGATCTCTTGGACCTAGCTGGAGATTGGCAATCAGATGAGGGAACAGCCTAAGGAAAATCCAAAGTGACTGATATACATTGCATGATAAAAGGCAAAAATAATTTCCTGTGACTGAATTATGTATAATTAAGGTGAAATAATGCAAACACCATTATTTGACTGAAACAATAAAATCATAAATGAATGCCAGTATCAGTAAACTAAAAGTACTTCCACTTAGAAATGAAGAAACTTTCTATCAAATAACTGTTTAGTTATTGTGGAAATGTAACTGAAATTACAAAACTTTCAGGGAATGGTGGCATTGAAAATATTGCACATTAAAAATCTATGAAACTCAATATTAGTCACATAGAAAGTAAGGATTTAAACACTTATATTGATAAAAATGAAAGAATGAAAACCAATGTATACATTCCACTCAAGAAGACAGAAAAGAACAAAGTGACCTAAAGAAAAGTTAAGAGGAGAATTCAATAAATATAGAATCAGAATGTGATGAGTTAGAGAACATATAAAGAATATAATCAACAAATATAAAAAGTGAAAGAAATCAAAGATGACATAAACAGTTGGAGAAATATACCATGTTCTTGGATTGGAAGAATCAATACTGTGAAAATGACTATACTACCCAAAGCAATCTACAGATTCAATGCAATCCCCATCAAACTCCTAGTGGTATTCCTCACAGAATAAGAACAAAAAATTTTACAATTCATATGGAAACACAAAAGACCCGAATAGCCAAAGCAATCTTGAGAAAGAAAAACAGAGCTGGAGGAATCAGGCTCCCCGACTTCAAACTATACCACAAAGCTACAGTAATCAAGACAGTATGGTACTGGCACAAAAACAGAAAAATAGATCAATGGAGCAGGATAGAATGCCCAGAGATAAACCCACGCACATATTGTCATCTAATTTACGACAAGGGAGGCAAGAACATACAATGGAGAAAGGACAGCCTCTTCAATAAGTGGTGCTGGGAAAACTGGATAGCTACATGTAAAAGAATGAAATTAGAACACTCCCTAACACCATACACAAAAATAAACTCCAAATGGATTAAAGACCTAAATGTAAGACCAGACACTATAAAACTGTTAGAGGAAAACATACGAAAAACACTCTTTGACACAAACCACAGCAAGATCTTTTTTGTCCCACCTCCTAGAGTAACGGAAATAAAAACAAAAATAAACAAATGGGACTTAATTAAACTTAAAAGCTTTTGCACAGCAAAGGAAACCATAAACAAGACACAAAGACAACCCTCAGAATAGGAGAAAATATTTGCAAATGAAACAACAGACAAAGGATTACTCTCCAAAATACACAAACAGCTCACGGAACTCAATATCAAAAAAACAAACAATCCAATTAAAAAATGGATGGAAGACCTAAATAGACATTTCACCAAGGAAGACATACAGATGGCCAAGAGGCACATGAAAAGATGCTCAACATCACTAATTATTAGAGAAATGCAAATCAAAACTACAATGAGGTATCACCTCATGCCGGTCAGAATGGCTATTCTCAAACAATCTAGAAACAATAAATGCTGGAAAGGGTTTGGTGAAAAGAGAACCCTCCTGCACTGTTGGTGGGAATGTAAATTGAAACAACCACTATGGAAAACAGTATGGAGGTTCCTTAAAAAACTAAAAATAGAACTACCATATGACCCAGCAATCCCACTACTAGGCATATACCCTGAGAAAAGCATAATTCAAAAAGAGACATGTACCACAACGTTCATTGTAGCACTATTTACAATAGCCAGGACATGGAACCAACCTAAATGTCCATCGACAAACGAATGGATAAAGAAGATGTGGCACATATATACAATGGACTATTACTCAGCCATAAAAAGAAACGAAATTGAGTTATTTGTAGTGAGGTGGATGGACCTAGAGTCTGTCATACAGGGTGAAGTAAGTCAGAAAGAGAAAAACAAATACCGTATTCTAACACATATACATGGAATCTAAAAAAAAAAAAAATGGTATTGATGAACCTAGTTGCAGGGCAGGAATAAAGATGTAGACATAGAGAATGGACTTGAGGACACGGGGTGGGAGGGGGAAGCTGGGGCGAAGTGAGAGAGTAGCATCGACACATATACACTACAGAATGTAAAGTAGTTAGCTAGTGGGAAGCAGCAGCATAGCACAGAGAGATCAGCTCTGTGCTTTGCGATGACCTAGAGGGGTGGGATAGGGAGGATGGGAGGGAGGCTCAAGAGGGAGGGAATACGGGGACATATGTATGCATATGGCTGATTCACTTTGGTGTACAACAGAAACTAACACAGTATTGTGAAGCAATTATACTCCAATAAAGATCTATTTAAAAAAAAAAGTAAATGACAAGTGAAAGAACCATCACAGAAGGTATTTTTTAAATGTTATAAGATTCGTATGCCAATCAATTTGGAAATGTTGACTTATGAATTATTTTCTAGGTAAATAAATACTGAAAACCCCAGAAGCCATAAAAGTTGAAAAAAGAAAAATTTGCTAGAAAGAGATAAAATTGTCAAAGACTTACCTCCCATGAAACAAAAAATCATAAGCATGCCTATTGCCCAGGTTGTGGCAATAAACCAGGTAATGAACCAGGGCTCCTAAAGTAAAGATCTGAGTCATAACCTGGAGCAGGGAAGGTAGAAGATGTGCCCTTGACTGTTGTGACAGAAGCAAGAATGTTTTATAATATTAATGAATCATAACAAAAAGACACAGAAATCATCAAAGGAGACCACCATTTTGACAATACAAGAATCAAAAGAGGGTGAAAAGTACTTTGTGTACTAAAACATGTTAACTAAACAACTAAAAATTTATAGCTAGTATTAATTTTTTAAAAAGGAACAAAACACATAAAACATGGAAGACCAGAAGGACTCACTTTTAACCAATTCAGGTGTTTGGTCTGGGATAGGGAAGGTATAGGGTGAGCCTGGGAAAGCTTCAGAAAGCATTAGTAAATTCAAAGAATAAAGAATCAAGTCAAAGGTACACAAAAATCCATAAGGAATTAGTATTTATACAGCTAGGCATCAATAATCAAAGACTGTGATGGGCTAAAGTATACTAAACCAATGAAAATCAACAAATCCATAATGATACATAAATAAGAGATCAGAAAATTTGAAGTGCACCATTTGAGGTGGCTAATTAGTTACAATCATATAAAGAGTATAATCAAACACTTGCTGCCTTTTCCATTAGATTTCAAGTTTATCAAGTAGCATGAGGGTAACTAATTAAATGTATTAGAAGGAATGATGGACTTAGTACAACACTGATTTAAATGAAGGTTTTCAATTGTAAAAAGCATTAAGTGAATTGTTGATGAGGAACTGTATATTCATAGAATGCTAAAATATGACCACAGAGATCCCTTTCTGACCATAATATCTGAATTAGTTCCATCATTCTTCATCCCTTTATTTTGCTTACTTTTCTTCATAGCACATATCACTATCCATGATATATCTTCTAATCATCTATTTACCTATTTATTATATATCTCACTTACTAGTATGTTAGTTCCATGACATTAAGATCTGTATTGGTCTTTCTTACCATTGTACTTATAGGGCTAACACAATATCTATCTTACTGTAGACACTGATTAAGTGTTGATTATATAAATGACCAAGATTTTTTTGTCAGTGAAGACATTTATGTAAGTCTAAATACAAGAGGAACTAGGGGAAATGTTGGTTGAATTGGGGAAGATTTTAATTTGCTTCCCCAAGTATCAGGCTTTTTTCCCATAGGGGTTTAAAGGGAGTTTCCCCAAAACATCACAGGGGCCAATCTCCTCTTGGACAGGCTGGGCTTTTTACTCTGGTGATGGCTTTCCTTGCTTCATCAAGTCCTCACTCACCTAGCCCCGTTTACTTGTCACATCCCTTGTAACCCTCCAAGGCAACTTCCCTTCTACTAATAAGGTAGTCAAAACTGGATTAGAAATGGAACACCCTGCTTACAACAAAGAAATGTAACATAATATACAGAAATATATAAGAATCAGAACCAATTCTAAAAAACACTTTTGAGAATTGGTTAAGTTTTTAATAAATGAGGTTGAAATGAAAGACTTCAGAGAAGAGAAATATGAGAAGATTGAAAGAACATTCACCTTAGAGTGACCATAGAATTACAAAGTATAAAGAGAGTATAAATTTTCTGACCTCTTATTTATGTATCATTATGGATTTGTTGATTTTCATTGGTTTAGTATACTTCAGCCCATCATAGTCTTTGATTGTTAATGGCTAGCTGTATAAATACTTTACCAGATAGGTAAAGAAGTGTCTTCTTTTATTTAAACCCATGCTATCTCTTTGCCTTGAGAGGCAGTATGTTGTAACAGCTAAGAATATCAACTTTGGTGCCAGACTGCTTGGGTAAGAAAACCTGCTTCTGACACTAGCTATGTAACCCTGGAGGGGTAGCCTAAATACTCTTTGTCTTAGCAATCTCTTCAAAGAACAATAATGCAAGTAGTATTTATGCCATAGGGTTGTAGAATTAAATAACTCAGTATATTAAAAGGGCTTAAATCAGGGCCTGGTACAAGGCAAGAACTATGTGAGCTGAGAGGAAAACAAGGAGCTTTCTAAAACATTAAAAGGTCCTTGCTGGAATACTGACTTAACGTTAAATGCAAAGTTCTTTAACCCCATAGCAGGTGTAAGACAACACTTGTGTCAGGCAATGAATATGACTTCTATTTGCCAATGTAACAATATAAATTATACAAATTCTTTTAATAATCATAACAACTCAGGACACAGTATCCTAGCTGTTCTCCCAGAAGGTGGGTAAGAAAGTAATAAAGAAATTTTAGCAATTCTGGGCTCAAACACAATATAATAGATATCTCAAAGGATACAGTGTATGTATCCTAGAAGTCAAATCCAAGGACTTCCCTGGTGGCGCAGTGGTTAAGAATCCACCTGCCAATGCAGGAGACACGGGTTCGAGCCCTGGTCTGGGAAGATCCCACATGCCACGGAGCAACTAAACCCGTGTGCCACAACTACTGAGCCTGCGCTCTACAGCCTGTGAGCCACAACTACTGAGCCCTCGTGCCACAACTACTGAAGCCTGCGTGCCTAGAGCCCGTGCTCCGCAACAAGAGAAGCCACCACAATGGGAAGCCTGCGCACTGCACTGAAAAGTAGTCCCCACTCACCGCAACTAGAGAAAGCCTACACGCAGCAACAAAGACCCAACACAGCCAAAAATAAATGAAGGTAGAAATTATAAGAAACTGAGAAGGGACTTCATAGAAATTACATGAAGAATGAGGAAGATGCTTAATGGAGTTGTCATCTCCAACACCATGCTCAATCCATGCCTTTGGAAACTGGGAGAAGAAATTCATCTAGTTTCTTAAAAGATAGCTTTGAGTTCACTGAATGTCAACTGATATTCTATAGAACATATTCTAAATTATGTAAACAGCTAAATTTACCCAGTGAGACCAAGTTGCTGTAATTTTCCATCATCACATCCCAGTACAAGTCCCTCTGAGCAGAATCCAGATACTCCCATTCCTCCTGAGAGAAGCTGATGACCACATCCCTGAATGTCACCAATTCCTGAAACAACAAACCACATATTATAAGTAAAATTGAAGGAAACATTTTTGAGTAAAAGATGAGAAATAAAGAATTGAATTAAACTATTATATATAGAATGGATAAACAACAAGGGACTACTGTATAGCACAGGGAACTATATTCAATATCCTGTAATAAACCATAATGGAAAAGAATATGAAAAAGAATATATATCTGTATAACTGGATCACTTTGCTGTACAACAGAAATTAACACAACATTGTAAATCAACTATACTTCAATAATATAAATTTTAAAAAAAAAGAAAAGGAATTGCATTACAGGAAGGGGTCTAATAGTAAGTACATTGGCCAGGGGTAGAAGCCTATGGTATGGGAAGTAAGGAAATTAATGCTTCCAAACCAGACTATGTACAGGTCTTTAAAGAATCCTTTTGATTCAGAGAAATCTTCCTGCATGCTATGGGATTTCTTAGATAAGCACGTCTGGAAATAAACAAAATAATCAGTTTACAAATTAAAAGAAATAGTGTATACATGAATGCTGCATGGTACATGCCTGCTGAATGAATTATCAATAATAGTGAATTTCTACATCCTCGTTCCTCTGTAAAGGAAAAATATCTAGCTTAGAAAATGGGATATGAACAATATTTTAAAATTTCTTACAACCCCAAGTTCATCACTGTAAATCACCATTTCACATTATATAAGAATTATAACTTCTAATGAAAAATTATTTATTAAATGCTTTTTAGTAGCTACAGAGTAGTCTGCTTGGTGGAAATATATCAGCCTTAATTATATTTGGACATAAGTTGGATAAGATCTCCTCCAATTCTGAAATCTACAGTAATCTACTATTTATGTCTGACTGAGACTAGTCAACATCAAATCCAGTCTACCTGGAAAAATAGGTCTGTTCAGAAGTACAGACTTTGCCCATATGTCATCAAATGGATCCATTTGCTCTTTTTCTCTACCCAAGAGTATGAAAAAGGCTGGTAAATGCCTCCATCTAGGGATTCCATTTCTACCCTATAGCTGCTCTGAACAAAACACTGAACACATAGGAATGTTGAACATTATTTAGAGAATAGATAGGCACATAGGAGGTACAGTGTGCTGTTTGACTCCAACTCTCACTGGAAAGTGAAAATGGGGATTTTTATGGGGATGTGGGGCAGGCTCTTAGGGCTGCTTTCTGGGAAGATTCAGACAAATGAAATGTTCACAAAGGAGAGAGAAATAGCAACTTACATGGTCCATGGTTAGAACTGTAAAGAATTGATCAGGGAATTCCACTTCTGGTATGACAGCATGAGGAGCTCCACCGACATGCTCCCCATTGAAACTGGTAAAATTATATATAAAAACATAGAACAAATGAAGAAACATTTGTAAATCTACTAAAACTTATTAAGAACTGTGAAAGTCTGCAGTATCTTAATCTAACCTGCACCATTCCTTGTCCATCCCATCCTAGTGAGAAAAAGATTCCATTGCAAACTAGTA
This sequence comes from Eubalaena glacialis, assembly GCF_028564815.1. Taxonomy (NCBI): domain Eukaryota; kingdom Metazoa; phylum Chordata; class Mammalia; order Artiodactyla; family Balaenidae; genus Eubalaena; species Eubalaena glacialis. The sequence goes on along the minus strand of NC_083733.1, from coordinate 54,016,966 downwards.
CAGCCAAGGACACAAACTTCCTCACCACTCAAGCCCTGTTCCCAGTCAGATAACTATCTTCCTGGGAGTAGAACATCAGCATTTCTCATTCTGCCCCCAGCTACCTGTTGCTCAGGCAAATGCAACGAAGGAATGGAGATTTTCTTCTGCCTAGTAGCCACACAAGAATTGTAGGCTGTACCTTGGGTGTGGCACTGCTGAGAATACTGGGGTTCCAACTGTCTTTGCCTTGGCTCATAGGGCAGGAGTTCCATGCCACGAGAGGCAAGTTGAAACCTAGGACTGCTGCCCAATCCCCTCCAGAGCCCTCTCCAAAGGAACTGCCTTCATTTGCAACAGAGTGTGAAGAAGTTCAAGGGTAAGGACATTCACAAAAACAGTGGAAATTTTGGTGAAAGGCTATTGGGAGAAGATTGAAAAATTCATTGGAGATAAATGCTAAACTGTAGGCTGGCTAGTTTGTCAGAAAGGATCAGAGAAAGATACTTGGGGAGCCCTTCCTATTGTCAGAACAAATCTCAGACATTGACTTGATTTCATTAGTCTGTGAAGCAGTGTAACCCCACAGCATTACTGAAAACAGTAGTGCCATCAGTCACAATCAGTGGATCCTAACAGCTTGGTGTGGTCAGGTAAAGAGACACTCAAAGACAGCCCTGTCAAAACCACTGTCATCCAAGGGTAACTGTGGTAATAGCAAAGTCTATACCCCAAGGAGCAACATCAGAGATTTACACTATGGGGGAGATAGATTTCACTTCACTAATCTAGCCAGTCACTAAACAAGAAAGCAAATAACAATAACAAGCCTGGGGAGAAGGAGTAGACAAAAGTACCAGAGTTACAACAACTATCTAAAATACCTACTTTCCACAAACAAGAGACAGGTGAAGAAATAGGAAAATATAACCCATAAACCAAAAACACCAAAGCCAAAACCAAACAGACAACAGAAACTGCCTGTGAGAAAGCAACCAGATTTAACAAAGACTTCAAAGTAGCCATTATAAATATGTTCAATAAACAAAGGAACCCATGCTTAAAGTAAATGAAGGTATGATCACAATGTCATATCAAATAAAGAATCAGTGAAGAGACAGAAGTTATTTAATATCACCAGATGGAAATTCTGGAGTTGAAAAGTACTAAATGAAAATTTCACTAGAGTAACTCAACTGTAGATGTGAACTGGGCAGAAAAAAAAGTACTAGAAAACTTAAAGGTAACGTGATAGAGATCATGCAATCTGAAGAACAAAGGAAGACAACACAAGGAAGAAAAATGAAAAGAGCATCAGAGAAATGTTGGACACCATTAAGCACACACCTGTAATAAATGTAACAGAAAAGAGGAAAGGCGCATTTTAATATATTCAAATAAATAATGGATGAAAAGTTCCCAGGACTTCCCTGGTGGTCCAGTGGTAAAGAATCCGCCTTCCAATGCAGGGGACACGGGTTTGAGCCCTGGTCTGGGAAGATCCCACATGCCGTGGAGCAACTAAGCCCGTACGCCACAACTACTGAGCCTGTGCTCTAGAGCCCGCGAGCCACAACTACTGAAGCCCGCACACCTAGAACCCGTGCTCCGCAACAAGAGAAGCCACCACAATGAGAAGCCTGCGCACTGCAACGAAGAGTAGCCCCCGCTCGCTGCAACTAGAGAAAGCCTGCACGCAGCAACAAAAGACCCAGCGCAGCCAAAAATAAATTAAAAAAATTTTTAAATCAACTGTATGAAGTAATTCATATATATGTATACATATACATAAATATTATATATATACACACACATAACATGTATTATTGGGCCTGCAACATATATAAATGTAATATGTTTGACAATAATAACACAAAGGAGATAGGTAGAAGAAAAGCTGCATTGGGCAAAGGAAACGAATCCAGATGGTAATCTGAATCCACAGGTTCAAATAAAGAGAATGAAAAGTGATAAACAGGATTAATATAACAAAGCTACATATCATCTATAGCTGTTTATGTGCTACAATGGTAGAGTTGAGTAGGTGTGACAGAGACTGTGTAATCCACAAAGCCTAAAATATTTAATATCTGTCCTTTACAGAAAAAAAAACTTGTTAACCCCTACTGTAGAAGTTAATTTATGCATTTTTCACCTGTTACAACTGTAAACCCCTTGTTGTTGAGTGTAAACTATTTCAGTTACTTTGGGCAACTATTTGACACAATCTACTAAAGAAACATATATACTGTGACTTAGCAATTCCACTCTTGTGTATATGCCCAACAGAAATGAGTTTTTCCATCCAAAAAGTATGTAAAAGAATTATTTTAGCTGCATTTCTTTATACTGTCCTGAAACTGTTAACAACCCAAACATCCATCAACAGAAGCAGGGAAAAATTAAATGAGATACATTCCTATAGTGGAAGATTACTTAAGAATAAAACTGAACAAACAGCAGATGATTTTCATAAACATGAGGTTGAGCAAAAGAGGGCAGAAAAAAAATGTACATAATGGGGACTTCCCTGGCTGTCCAGTAGTTAAGACTCTGTGCTTCCACTGCAGGGGGTGCAGGTTCGATCCCTAGTTGGGAAACTAAGATCCCACATGCCACACAGCACGGCCAAAAAAAAAAAAAAAAGTACATAATGTACGATTCCATTTATATGAACTTCCAAATTAGTTAAAACTTATCTATTGTAATAGTGAAAAGAATATTGGTTACCTTTGTTGGGGGTAAAGGCAAGTTGGTAATGACTGGAAGGAAACAGAAGGGAGCATCCTGGAGTGTTGGAAATATGCTATATCTTAGCTGTGTAATGGTTACATAGATATACATAAATGTTAAAAACAATCCAGCTTTAGAATATGGTTTGTATAGTTTACATTAAGTTACGTCTAAGAAAAAAACCAAACCCACAAAGTGGCAGAGCTGAGTTTTGAACTCATATTCCTCTTACTACAAAGACAGTTCTAACTCTGGTTCTTGTCTCTTTAGTTCAGAATTTCTTCTTTATGGAGTGAAATCTGAGCATGGGTAGTAGTTCACTGGCAAGTTAGAAACAATCTATAACCTACCAAAATTTACTAAAGCATGAAAGTTATTAACTAAATCCATTCATGTCCATGGATATCTCATGGGTGCAGTAAACAATGAACTCAGTGGATCTGGAGTACCCAAACTCTGCTCTTTCCAAAGAAGGGAATGGCCCTTGAACAGCTCCTGGGAGACAACCTCTGAGCCCTTACAATATCCTGCTTGATAAGAGCATATCTGGGCTATGCCAGACAGATAATTTATGCTATAAATGTGATTTATGGTAAACACCTATTTTTGTTGGCCAGGGGTCCTGGGATGCACTGTATCAATTTGACCTCTGAAGCAGCTAAGCCTAGTCACACAGTTGCTCCATGACTGTGTGACTCACTCTCAATAAGGAGTCTGGACATCAAGGCTCAGGTGAGTTTCCCTGACCTACTTCACATGTGTTGTTACAAAATGGTGCTGGCAGAATTTAGTGCTGTCTATATGACTCCACTGGAAGTACACATCTAATTTCTCCTGGACTTTTCTCTTTGCTGATCTTAATCTGTATCCTTTGACTGTAATAAACCATGAACACAAGCATAACAGTTTTTCTGGATTTTGTGAGTCCTAGCAAATCGTCAATCTGAGGATGGTTTTGGTAAACCCTGACAATCCATGGCTTTAGTGTAAGTTGGTAAAAACCTAACAGCCTTGGGTTTGTCTTCATGACGTCTCTCCTCATCAACTTCAAATGCATGTCATCCAATTTCTTTAATGATCATTATCATACCCTACTATAGTTTTAGTCCTATTCACAGTTTATATTATGTGATCAGTTATAAACAAGTTAAGGGATAGCAACTATGTCTCTTTAATGCTAATATCCACACCAATAACATGAATAAAATTGGCATATTACAGGCATTTAATAAATATTTAATCTGTAAATGCAACTTCTGGAAATTTTTCCTTAAGTAACAGATAAAAAAGTAGACAAAATTCTATTACAATGATCTACATCAGCGTAGTTTATGATAATTCTAAATATCTATGGATAGACAACAGGTTAAAGTGTGGTGAGCTATATGTTAGCAATATCTATGCAGTATTTAACAATGATAACATTGATTCATATTAAATGTTGGGGGAAAAAATTTTGATGAATTACTCATCAAACAATCAGATTTTTAAAATAATTGGAGGTTGTATACTATCATGATAAAGAACATAAAATCTATCATCCAAAATTCAGTTTGCAAATCTTATCTTTGGCTGTTACTGTGTAACCTTTTACTAAGTTACTTAACTGCCTTAATTTCCTCATCAGTAAAATGGAAATAACAACATGACCTACCTCAAAGTGTTGCTGTCTGGATCAAATTAAATAAAAGACATAAAGCATTTTCAGTGCCATATAAAAAGCACCTAATGATACCTAATAAAAGCTGTCTGCTAATTTATGAAATGGTAAAGAATATTTCACATCCCTTGTTTCATTATTTTTAAAAAATTCCCTCTATGCTTCACCTTTGTGCTACAGCAAAATTTGAGATTTTCAGGTCTGTTCTTTCTTATAATGTTAACTCATTTCAGAGTCCAGCCTTGAGATTACAATTTTTCCTCAATAATATTTGTCACAAAGATTCTCAAAAATGAAAGGATATATCTCCTTGCCCTCTACACAAAACTGCAGACATATAACTAGAATCTATCTAATATGTGACAATTTGAGCATAAAAGGCTTAATCTTGTTCCTCTGTCCAACACAGAGAGTTACATGCATATTTATTTGTTTCTATAAAACTGTCCTTTCAAGTGTAATTTGTATAATGAGGTCTTGTATGATACCTGGATTTCCCAGATCATTCCTATGTCCTCTGAAAGAAACCACCACTTCTTAAAAAACCATGAATCTCTGATCAGCAGTCTTAATTCATGATTTGTTCTCCTGGTAATTGTTTATTTGATATCTATGTAATCCCCAAAGCTTTGAAAACTTAGATATGTCAAATCACATGGTGACCACTGGCACTTTCTACTTATTCCTACATGCCTAGAAGTGTGATAAAACTGTGACTTTGTCTCACTTATGTGGCAAATTTATGTAATTCTTTTTGCAGAAACAAAAGAAGAAATACATATCCAGGTTCAAAAATTCTCAACAAAATATTAGCAAACTGAATTCAAAAATACATTTAAAGGATCATACACCATGACCAAGTGGGATTTATTCCATGGATGCAAGAATGGTTCACCATCCCCAAAACAATTAATGTGATACATCATATTAACAAAATGAGGGATAAAACACACATGATCATCTCAATAGATGCATAAAGCATTTGACAAAATTAAACATCCATTTATGATAAAAACTCTCAGTAAACTGGATATAGAGGGAACATACCTCAGCATAATAAAGGTCATATATAACAAGTCCACAGCAAATATCATACTTAATGGTGAAAAGCTGACAGCTTTTCCTCCAAGATCAGGAACAAGACAAGGATACCCACTCTTGCCACTTTTATTCAACACAGTATTAGAAGTCTTAGCCAGAGCAATTACATGTTAAAAAAAAAAAGAGAGAGAGAGAACAGAAAAAAGAAATAAAAGACATCCAAATGAGAAAAGAAGCAAAACTGTCACTATTTGCAGATGTGATATTATATACAAGAAAAGCCTAATGATTCCACCAAAAAACTATTAGAAGTAATAAATATAATAAAGTTGCAGGATACAAAATCAATATACAAAAAATCAGTTGTATTTCTATGGACTAATAATGAACACTCAGAAAGAAAAATTAAGAGAACAATCTCGTTTACAAGTGCATCAAAAAGAATAAAATACCTAGGAATAAATTGAGCCAAGGAGGTGAAAGACCTGTACACCAAAAAATATAAGACACTGATGAAAGAAATTGAAGAAGACATAAATAAATGGAAAGGTATTCCATGTTCATGGATTGGAAGAATTAATGCTACCCAAAACAATCTACAGATTCAGGGTAATCCCTATCAAAATTCCCATCCAATGGCATCTTTCAGAAAAATAGAAAAAACAATCCTAAAATTTGTATGGAATCACAAAAGGCCCCAAATAGCCAAAGAAATTTTGAGAAAGAAAAACAAAGCTGGAGGCATCATGCTTCCTGATTCCAAATTATATTACAAAGCTATAGTAATCGAACCAGTGTGGTATTGGTTTTTTAAAAAACCACGCACAGACAAAGGAACAGAATAGAGCCCAGAAATAAACCCAAGTACTTATGGTCAATTTATGACAATGGAGCCAAGAATATACAATGTAGTAAGGACAGTCTCTTCAATAGTGTTGGGAAAATGGACAGCCACATGCAAAAGCATGAAACTAGACCACTATTTTGCACCATACACAAAACTCAAAATGGATTAAAGACTTGAACATAAAACCCGAAAACATAAAACTCCTAAAAGATAATACAGTGGGTAAGCAACTTGACATCCGTCTTGGCAGTGATTTTTTTTTTGGATTTAGCACGAAAAAGCAAAAGCAACAAAAGCAAAAAACAAAACAAAACAAACAAGTGGGACTATATCAAACTAAAAAACCATCAGCAAAATGAAAAGGCAACCTACTAATGGAGAAAATATTTGCAAATCATATTACTGATAAGGGGTTAATATCCAAAACATACAAAGAACTCATACAACTCAATAGCAAAAAAACAAACAATTCGATTTTAAAAATGGGCAGAGGGTTTGAATAGACATTTTTCCAAGGAAAACATAGATTTCCACCAGGTACATGAAAAGGTGCTCAACATCATTAATCATCAGGGAAATGCAAATCAAAACCACAATGAAACATCACCTCAACTGTTAGAATGGCTATCATCAAAAAGACAAGAGATAACAAATGCTGGCGAGGATGTGGAGAAAAAGGAATCCTTGTGCACTGTTCGTGGGAATGTAAATTGGTGCAGCCACTACGGAAAACAGAATGGAGGTTCCTTTAAAAAATTAAAAACAGAAATACCATATGATCCTGCAATTCCACTTCTGGGTATTTATCTTAAGGAAACTAAAACACTAACTCAGAAAGACTTATGTACCCCCATGTTCATGCAGCATTATTTACAATAGCAGGCATGGAAACAACCTAAGTGTCCACAGATGGATGAATGGGTAAAGAAAATGTCACACACACACACACACACACACACACACGGAATATTATTCAGCCACTAAAAAAAGAATGAAACCTTGCCGTTTGTGACAACATGGATGAACCCTGAAGGCATTATGCTAAGTGAAATAAGTAAGAGCAAGACAAATACTGTATGATCTTACTTATATGTGGAATCTAAAAAACCAAAAACCAAAAGACAAACTCCAGACACTGAAAACAGATAGATGGTTGCCAGAGATGGTGGGTAAGGAGTGGACAAAATGGGTGAAGGTGGTCAAAAGGTACAAACTTTTAGTTATAAAATAAATAAATCATGGGGATCAATGTCCACCAAGATGACTATAGTTGATAATATTGTACTGTATATTTGAAAGTTGCTAAGGGTGTATCTTAAAAGTTCTTATCACAAGGAAAAAAACAACTCATAATTATGAGTTGTTTGTAATGTAAAATGAATTTATGAATTTATGAATTTATGAATTTATTCATAAATTTAATTTATGAATGTAAAAAAACAACTCATAATTATGTATAATGATGAATGTTAACTAGATTTATTGTGGTCTTTTTGCAATATACACAAATATCAATCATTATGTTATTCACTTGAAACTAATACAATGTTATATGTCAATTATATCTCCAAAAAAATAAAACAAAACAACAAAAAAAAGCCCCACATACCTAGAGAGAAAAATTTTGGAAGAATGTACATTATGTTATTACAAGTGATTATTCTGGATGGTGGGACTATGAGTAATTATTGACTTTATACTTTACAAGTTCCTAAAAACTGAATATTTTACAACAAACCTGCATTAATTCCATCATCAGAAATATATGAGAGCTATTTCTGCATAACAGATTTAACAGAGTTGGAGGCAAGTTTTCCTTCTGTTTAATAACATTATGAACAAAAAGATCTTCAAAATGAGTGGGAACATGAAGGAAATTTGTGACTGAAATAAATTACTTCTACAAACTTGTGAACATCCTTTAGTTCTATCACACCAGTGCAGTAGGGTTAGTTAGGAACTATATAATAGAATAATTTTGAACATAATTTCAACAGATTTGTGGTCCTTTGTGAGCACCAAAATGGAATCAAATTGCCTTAGGTTAAGAATTTCTATTTTAGGACTTTTGCAAATCTGGCTGTTAAAAATTCCTTTTAAGTGCTCATCAAAATTAACTTTATATTTTCATTAGTCTTCATTTATAGAAATTTATGAGGAATATTTAGAATCTTCACATAATAACAACTATTTTTTTTCTTGAGGACTTATTAAGTACAAGGTACTCATTAAGTGGTCTAGGGCTATGCCCAGATTAATGTACCAATTCTCATAAAATCCATAAGGCACTGATGTGATTATTATGTACATTTTATAAAAAGAAATTATAAAACATAGACTAATAACTATTGACCTCCTTGAAATACGACTAGTGTGAACAAAGAACTGAATTTTCAATTTAGTTTTAATTAAAATACAAAAGCAATATAAAATGTTTTTCAATTAAACACAATTTTATTGTTTTGGTGTGAAAATATTTCACCTTAACCACTGAAAATTTAGCATCCAAACTGAGAAGTGCTATAACAATAAAATATGCACGAAATTTTGAAAACTTAGTATGAAGATATGAATGTAAAATACTTCAATTTATTTGTTATTATATGTTGAAATAATATTTTAGAGATATTGGTTCAAATAAGATGCATTATCAAAATTAATTTCAACTATTTCTTTCTACTTTTTAAAATGTGTTCAATAGAAATTGTAAAATTATCTAAGTGGCTTTCATTATATTTCCATTAGTGTTGCTTTAGACTCAAATACCACTATACCACACTGCCTATCACAGTCTACACCAATATGTGGTCTGAAACAAAGTCTACTGCCAAATCTCAAACAAGACTTGGTTGTCACCACTCAAAACTCCCCATGGATTCTCTGGAAAAACTCCCTGCCCTTGTACACACATACCTCTCTTCACGAAACTCCAATCATATACCCACTCTTAAATGTCAAAGTCAACTTTGTCACTTACGGATTGAAATCAAACCACTTTCTATCTGGCTTTGTTTGGAAATCAAAGGTATCTGCTATGTTATTCTACCTAACCTTAACAAAGCATATTCTAAAACAAGCCTTTAATTTATCCTCCACGAGTTGTATTTCTGTGCTATCCTTTGGAAAGAAGAGCATGTGCAGTAATTGAATGATTTACCCAATGGGTATGGGAATATTAACTGGAAAGGAAAAGGGTATTTGGAAAGGCACTGGAAGAGAAGGGGACCCATCTCTATGGCCCTGTTATTAATTGGGAAGGGAAGTCCTATGAACCAGGAAAATTGATAAGTCACAATTAGGTAGGGAAGTTTAAAGGAAGGAAAGCAAATATTCTATGCTCTGTAAAACAAAAATGTATGACAACAAAAAGCAAACACGAACTGACCTTGTATGGGCCATTAAGTTAGTAGCAATGCTCTCCACTTCAGAACTTGCAGAGCTACAGGACCAAGAAGAAGGGACTTGTGAGACTCAGGACTGGCTAAGAGTTGTGGTGAACACACTGTCCACCATCAGACATGACCCATCACCCACCACAAATACAAGCGGATAGAAGTCAGAGTGAAACTAGAATGCTGACTTTTACCAGTATCAGAGAAAAAAGTAAGCATCACCTATGCCCAGAGCTGGAATCTAAGTTCACAGCAGTTTCTACAGGACACAGCTCAGGGAATGCTGTAGTTCTGAAAGGTGTAAATGGCCTCCATAATGCATCCAAGGGAGTTTAACCCACGAAGGGGTTCTACACCTGTGCCCTCCCCTCATGTCTTCCCAGAAGCCTGTCTTGAAGGCAAGTGCAGGCCTAAATGCTAATCCAAGGATTCAGTATGTACTTTTCTATTGGGAACTTTCATTATAGGAGTGAAATTCATGACTTTCACTCTGATGGCCATCCCTCTACAGCTAGACCCAACTGGCTACATGGTGTGAGGACAGAAGAGAATCCAGGGAAACACATTCCAAGAAACGATGGAACCTACAATTGGACCTGGATGGGCAACACTCACTTCACCAATGCCCCCTCTGTGTAAAGTACGAGGCTGGGTACTGGGGACATGGTGTTATAGCTTATACACACACACGTACAAAAAAATTTTACACACTCCTAGCTGAAAAAAACAAAACTCCAAACTTCAACAAGCTCATTGAAAACAAAATTTAAAAACTCCACTTCGTGCACACTTATAGTCAGTCACAACAGAGATGTTACAGGATCACTCGGTCACAGCGTCAGTCAGACACCCTCGTCGCCACCATGTTAACCATGGTCACACAGTAGGCTCCGCCCCCACTGACAGTCTCACCAGCCCAATCAGATACCAGTCACGCCATCCCAGGGCCCCGTCACACGCACTCTAGCCCTCGCTCTCTCGCTCTCACGCACGCACAGGCGCGAACTAACACTCAACAACGACGCCGTCACAAACAGTAGCACCCGCAACCATGGTCGTCCGCGGCTCACGCATACACAAGCTCCTGGCTCCACAAGCCCCATCCACGCTCTGCGAGCTTGACGCCTCCTCACCGCCAGCCCCTCCCGCAGCTTAACCTGGGTCACCTCAACTCACCAGGCATAACCCAATAACGACCACGACACCGGAAGGGGAACCAAAGGTCGAAGTTCATTGGCGGCTCTGGGGCCTGTGGGAAACGTAGTCCAACACCGAAAAAGTCCAGACTTGAGAGCGGAGCGTGGAGCCCACCAGCTGCAGAGACACCCTCCTCCCCGCCCCGAGACTCCCGGGAATTCCAGGGCGCAATGATCGCACGCCTTTGGTGGAGGGGTTGCAGCTGATTGTCCTTCCAGACGCCGAAGAGCCGGGTGATGTCCTCTGAGAGCGAGGTGAGGTCGCGGAAGGAAGGAGAGCCCAAGCCGAGGAAGTAATCGCAAACCTGGGCCGGGGAGGGCAGAAAAGGGAACCGGAAGCCGGGTGCGGGCCGAGGAGGCAAACGGAAGAAGCCTGGCTAGGGTAGGGCTGGCTGAGAATTGGAAGCTCCGGGCCTAGGAGGGAAGAGGGAGTTGGGAACCCGGCAGAGGAGGGCCGGGGCGGGAATCGTGAATCTCTGCCGAGGGAGGCCGGGCTAAGAAGGGCTGAAGCCGTGCGGAGGGACTTCGGGCAGGAGAGGGCCCAGGCGAGAAGTTCACTCAGGCCTGTACGTGCGGGACCCCAGGTCCGTGATCGTGAACCAGAGGGTCAAGGGTTTTGTTTTTGTCAGTTTTGCCCCTTGAGAAAGCCCCAACACCCACGGCACATAGCAGACACGCAGTGAGTGTATGAACGCCCTTGGCGTGTTTAATATCATCACCGCCAGGAAGTTCCCTGGTGTCCTTTTCCTGTTAGTCTCACAGCAGAGACAGCCATGGTTCTGATACATGTCATCGTAATTTAGTTTTGTCAGTTCTACAATTCCAATTGTCTCCTTTAGCTCATCCTAGTATTGTAAGATTTATTAATGTTGTTTAGTTCATTCCTTTTGTTTCTGGACAGCATTCCATTGTGCAAATGTGCCACAATTTGTGTTTTCATTTTTCTCTGTATGAACATTTAGTGTATTTCCAGGTTTTATGTATTTTGATAACGCTGGCATGTTTCTGTTTCTCCTGGGGAGATACCTAGTGGAAGAAAATGCTGATAATAGGTTAAGTTTCTATTTAACTTCCTAAGAAGCTGACAAACCTTGTAGGATTAGTTACGATTTCTGTTTGAGATTGTATGTGACTGTGAAGTAAGTGGTTTCTGAGTTTGATTTGGTATTCTTCTATGGAATTAGGAGATGGGCTCAGTGGAGTCAGGAATATCACGTAGGGTCCATGGAATTGTGGTTTTGTGAAGTGGGTGAGATCACAGGAAACAAGGTGTCTGTACCAACTCATCATGATTTTGTGTGTTCATTATAATGTGACTGTGAAAGTGGATCACTACATAAGTGTTATTAATGAATGACTGCAAAACTGTGTGTGTCTAGTTAGGTGTGTTTCATTTTGGTTCTGCTTGCAGAATTATGACTGTTTCTAATCAAGTAAAATAGCAATATAAGATTATCCAAAGGAAATGAAAACAGGATGTTAAAGAGATACCTGACTCCTATTTTCACTGCAGCAATATTCACAACAGCCAAGACATGGAAACAGCCTGAGTGTCCACTGACAGATGAATGGATAAAGAAAATGTGTGTGTTTACACATATGCACTCATTCACACACACTCATTCACACACACACACACACTCTGGAGTATTATTCGGCCTTAAAGAAGGAAATCCTGCCATTTGTGACAACATGGAAGGACACTGAGGGCATTATGCTAAGTGAAATAAGTCAGACAGAGAAAGGCAAATACTATGTTTTCACTGTATGTGGAATCTAAAAAAACCCGAACTCGTTGAAATAGAGAGTAGAATAATAGTGGTTGCCTGAGGGTGGGAGAAAGGGAGAGATGTTGGTCAAAGGTTATAAGATGAATAAGTTCTGGGGATCTAATGTACAGCGTGGTGACAATTATTAATAATACTCTGTATTATATACTTGGAAGTTGTTAAGTGATTAGATCTTAAATGTTATCACCACACACAAAAAAGCATAATTATATGAGGTAACTAACCTTATCGTGGTGATCTTTTCCCAATATATACATGTATCAAATCATCACATTGTACATCTTAAACTTAAGTATGTTACTTTAAAAAAAAAGAATTGGAAAGTAGGAGGTAAAATTAATTTCTAGATGACTGGATTGCATACTTGGAACACCACCAGAACTAATTCTAATATGTTGAAATGACTAGGGTTCAAGAAGTAGTACACAAGAAAATACTTTTTTTACCTCTATGTACTACTTTTAACAGATTTGAGTGAGGTTTTTTTCCCTGTTCCTGGATGAAATTATGGGTGATTTAATAACTTTTTCAGTCGCTCTAAGCTAAGGAAAGTATCTGAAATACTTCGAATCACAAGGTCAGTCTCATAGCAATTAAATTAGTCATTTTCTAATAAAAATGTTTACTGTAAAAATCAATATTTAAACTTAATTTAAAGGAAAAATTTCTTCCATCTGACTGAAACCTGCAGTGTGGAAAAGTACATAATCAGTTTCTTCTCTATTTCCCTAACCTGTATTACTGAATAGTTAATATTTAGCATAATGAATATTAATATTTAATAGTAACTGTTTACTATGTAAGTAGGCAGACTTAATCAAGTTGTTATGGAAACTCTAAGGTAAGTGCAGTTTCACATGGTTTCTTATGCCTCCCTTCTCTCTTCCTTGTTCATTCTAAAAAAGAATCGAAAAGAGCAAAGGTCCTCTCTTGCAAATCTTAAAGCCATGGCTCTGATTAGATGATGTTTCTTTTCTCCTTTCTGCAATAGTCTTTTTCCCCTAGCATATATGAGCATTTTCCCATTTTGAAACTTCCTGGAGATAGGATTCCCTTTCATGAAACTGGTCCACATTTCCTTTTATTCTCTCCAGATAAACCTGTACCTTATCCAAGATCTTCTTCTAATTTTAACTAATGTTCACTTACTAATTGCACGTTTCGCTCAGCATCTCCTTTCTCATGCCCACAAATGGAAATACATTCTCTTGAATTAAATAAGCATATATTCCTTGAATGAACCTTTCTTGTCTAGACAGTGATTTGATGTCTAAGTAGTGAGTGCTTAGGAGAGCCCATACAAGAAGAAGACTTTATTATGTCCACAGACCTTGGTTTTCTAGTGAGTAAAGATAGACGTAAAATCAATAGATTATAATATTAGTATATGGCAAGAAGGGAGGTCCCCGTGTTACACTGTGTCCTTTCTTCCATCTCCAGCTCACCCTTATGGATCGTGTTTCTCCATCTCTCCCTTGTAGTCATATCCCAGGAGTGCTTTGTCCCATTTACACGTCTCCATTCTGTAACAGGCACCAAAGGCATGGAAGTAATCTATGGTTGAAAGAGCAGATAGAAAAGCCTACTTTCTATACACAGTAAAGCACTGGAGAAGAGAGAGGTCAAGAGAAGCAGGTCCTTGGTGACAGGAGCCTAGGAATAGAGCAGGCCTTGAACCTCAGTAAAATTAGAAAAGGTGCCCTAAGCCTTCCTCTGGTCATTAATTCAATACTACCCACTCTTTTTTCTTCTCCATGCCTCCCTTACACTTTTTAAAAAGTGAGGAAATCATTCCATTTTTTTCTCTCCTCTAGGTAAGAGGCAAGAACAAAGTACAGTAGAAATTTTTTAATTATTTATTTTTAAAATTTATTTTTTATTTATTTATTTTTGGCTGCGTTGGGTCTTTGTTGCTGCGCACGGGCTTTCTCTAGTTGCAGTGAGCGGGGACTACTCTTAGTTGTGGTGCGCGGGCTTCTCATTGCAGTGGCTTCTCTTGTTGCAGAGCACGGGCTCTAGGTGCGCAGGCTTCAGTAGTTGTGGCCCACGGGCTCAGTAGTTGTGGCGCACGGGCTTAGTTGCTCCGCGGCACGTGGGATCTTCCTGGACCGGGGATCAAACCCATGTCCCCTGCATTGGCAGGTGGATTCTTAACCACTGCGCCACCAGGGAAGTCCCAGAAATTTTTTTAAAAGAGACACATAACAAGTGGATGCCTGTCCCTACTCCCCCTACAAACACAGAGAAATGCCATCTAAACTATGACAAAATGTCTTTAAAATGGTCAAGTTCAAAAGAAAAGAAAAGGAAAAAGGAAAATTCTGCATCCAGAAACAAAGAGATGAATCACAACAGTAAATGTAAAGGTAACTTTGAGCTGACGCCTCATAGAGATCTTTGATCCCATATATAATGCTTAAGAGTACTAACTGGGGTCTGGGGTTCTAATTTCTACACAGGAACTGGGGGCAGAGAGCTGGAACTAAGACCCTGCTTAGTCCTATAAAATATTTCTAGAAAAATATTACTCACTGGCCCAAAGAGATGAGGGAGCTTGCAATCTCTGAGACATTTTTAGGGGATTGGGGGCAAAAAAATACAAATACTGTATTACTTATATGAAGTATCTAGAGTAGTCAGACATATAGAAACAGATGGCAGGATGGTGGTTGTCAGGGGCTGGGGAAGAGGAAATGGAGAGTTATTGTTTAATGGATACAGTTTCAGTTTTGCAAGATGAAAAGTTCTAGAGACTGGTTGCATAACAATGTGACTATACTTAACAGTATTGATCTGTACACTTTAAAATGGTTAAGATGGTAAATTGTATGTTATGTGTGTTTTACCACACTTTTAAAAAATGAATAAAGGCTGAAAGAAACTAGAAAAAGACAACCCAAAAAACGAAACCCAAAATAAGTAGAAGAAATAAAAATAGGCAGAAATCAATGAAGTAGAAAGCAGACAATAGAGAAAATGAATAAAACCAAAAGTTGTTTGTTTGGAAAGAGTTTTAAAATTTATAAATCCATATTAAGAATAGTTAATAAAAGAAAAAACACAAATTACCCATTTTCAGAAACGAAAATGGAGGTATCACTACAGATCCCACAGATAGCAAAAAAATAAGGGAATGTTATGAACAAGTTGATGCCAATAAATTAGACAACACAGATAAAATGCTATTATTGCTTGAAAAGCACAACTTCCCAAAACTAACTCAAGAAGAAATAGAAAAACAGAATCTCTCCATATCTATTAAAGCAATTTAATTTTTAATTAAAAAAATTCCTACATGGAGAACCTGGTTGAATTCTACTGAAATGCTTACAACTCGGCAGGAAGTAAATGTAACAGCACTGCTTTAGAAATTCTTTTAACTCAGGGCACATGAGATTAAGTTGAAATAAACAACAACCTCTTCCTCCACTGAAATGAGCTGAAAAACAAAAACTATAAATCAACAAGAAGGGACTTCCCTGGTGGTCCAGTGGTTGAGAATCTGCCTTCCAATGCAGAGGACACAGGTTCGATCCCTGGTCAGGGAACTAAGATCCCACGTGCCGTGGGGAAACTAAACCTGCACGTGGCGACTAAGCCTGTGCGCCACAACTACTGAGCCCGCACACCACAACTACAGAGCCTGCGTGCCGCAACTACAGAGCCCACACGCTCTGGATCCCACGTGCCACTAGAGAGCCCACGCGCCGCAACTACTGAGGCTGTGTGCTCTGGAGCCCGCACACCACAACGAAGAGCCCGCCCACCACAACAAAAGATCCCGTGTGCTGCAACTAAGACCCGACACAGCCAAAATAAATAATTAAATAAAAAGGAAGGAAATTTTTAAAATCAAAAAATTTAAAAAAATAAATCAACAAGGAAAAAGCCATCACAGGAGAGTCAGCAGGTAAAGAAATAAAGTTGGTGGTGGGTAGGGGAATTGGGTGAAGATGGTCAAAAGGCACAAACAAGTAAGTACTGGAGATATACAACAATATGACTATAGTTAACAATGCTGAATAGCATATATGAATGTTGCTAATCCTAAAAGTTCTCATCAGAAGGAAAAAAATTATTTTATAACTATGTGAGGTGACAGGTATTAACTAAACTTATTGTGGTGATCATTTCACAATATATACATGTGTCAGGTGATCATGCTGTGCACCTTAAGCTTATATGATGTTATATGTCAATTACGTCAGTACAACTGGGTGGGGCGGGGAGAAAGTTGGTACCTACAAGAACTGCATATAATATGACAACATAAAAGAATATGAAATAAATGTTTAAAATGGAAAAGTCAACAAAAGCACAATACATAAAAAGAATCTGCAGATATTAAAAGAATAAAGAGAATTTCCAGAAATAAAAATCAAAGTTAAAAAAAACAAAAACCTGAGAACTTAAAGAATTAACACTACTGAAAAGTAAATTATTAGACTTAAACATATATCTGAGGGAATCACCTAGAAGGCAGCACAGAGATGAAATGTGAAATATAGAAGGGAAACTATAAGAGATATAGAAGAAAATGAAAAGGTTCAATACATATCTAATGTCATAAAAGGAGGGAAATAGAGAAAGGAGGGGAGGCATCAGAAAAGAAAATGGTTTAGAACTTTTCATAATTAAAGTCGTGATTTCAGGATCAGGAATCAAAATAAGTTGTAAGTGGGATAATGAAAGTAGACCTAATAGCTAGACACATCCTGATACTGCAAAATAACAAATCTTCTGAAGGAAAGAAAAAGAAAGAAAACATGTTACCTAAAAGGAATGATGATTAGGCACATGAGATGTCAGAAGACAATGGAATAATACCTTCAAAATGATAAAGGAAAAATAGCAGTCAAGAATGGGGCAAAATAAAGACATTTTAAGGCAAAGAATGGGGATTCTTTCATAGACTCACTGGAGAATTTCTAGAACATACACGTTAGCAAGAAGTAAATTGATCCCAGAAAGACAGAATGAGATAAAATTGGTTGGGAAGTCTAAGTAAGTGTATACTAAGTAGTAATGATTAATGAATGGCGTTTCAAAACAAAAGATTAAAAAGCACTAACTAACAATAGAAAGAATAGACTTAATGCATTCTAAAATCTTCGAGGTGTCCTCTCCCAGTGAAATCATGGACGATGCTAACTTTTTTCAGCAACAGGGTGTGACTAAGCATGGAGTACTGCCAATCAGGGAAGCTCACCTGAGCCTTGATGTCCAGAGTTTCTACTGGGGCTCAGTCATATAGACATGGTTGACTGCCTGCATGGCTGACCTTAGTTTCCAGCCCCCTCCAGAGTTTGCGCTAATACTGCATGACTCAAAACTCCAACCTAAATCACATTATTAGACTCTTTGGTTTTTACCCTCAGGTAAACAAAGACGCTATCAAGCAGGACATTCCAAGGGTTTAGTGATCACCTCCCAGGAGCCAAAGGCAAAGGCAAGACCTCTCTTTGTGTAAGGTTAATTCTTTACTACATAAGAATAAACACAGAAAATATTACAATAAATAAACTAATAGTATATGTTAGGAAAACTCAGAAACAAATTCAAGAATAAATTACAAATGAAAGTTTACCAGAAGTGAAGACAAACAAGCAATAAAGAAAAACAATAAAACCACAGATTATATCTTAAGACAAATAAAATTTTTAAAAATACAAATTTTCAAAGTAAAGAATACATAAGCAGCCAGGGGCTCAATAGTCTACCATAAGAGTTTTCAGTTCTGGGATAAGGAGATTGATTCACTTGGTGTTTATGCCTGCCACAAGAGTGGTGGGTCTTAGTATCAGGGCTTGCTTGCCCACAGCCTCTATGAGATTTTTTTTCGAAAAAAAAAAATTCAAAATAAAGGTATAAAAAGAGAAAGAGTTCACATATCTTCTGTCAGAGTGGTGGAAAATGGAGTCCATGGAGGAGCTCAATCTTCTTGACCACAACTGGGGAGAGAATCAGGGTCTAGGCCCATGTGTTGACATGTACAGAGAAACTCAGGCAGAGTTTTTGGTCTGCATGGATGACAGCCTGGATACATGCAGAGTAACTGGGTAATAACAATATACTGAGGATATCTGGAACCATGATTCTCATAGTCAGAGAAGATAGGTACAAACATGTAAAGGAAGAGGTCTGAAATAAACCTTGTTAAATTGGATTGGAATCAGAGGTGTCAGTGTCCACTACACAATTTTTAAAAGTGTTTAAATCTTAACAAGGCAGAATTCTATATTCAGAGAAAATATATTCAAGAATGAACGAAAAATAAAGACACTTTTAGATAAGAGAAAACTAACAATTTGTTACCAATAGACCTGCATTACAAGAAATGCTAAAAGGAAGCTCTTCATGCTAAAACAAAATGCTACCAGTGGGGAAATGGGATCTTCAGGAACAAAGGAAGAGAGCATAAATGGTAACTCTCTGGATAAATGTAATAACTCTTTTATTTTAACTTCTTTAAACTACATATAAGTATTCAAGGTAAAAATTATAGTGTGTTGTGTTTATATAGATATAGTTTATATAGCTAGTAGAGTGGCTATACTGTTTTCAGATAAACTACACCAGTGATAAAGAGGAACATTTCATGATAGAAGAGTCAATACATTAGGAAGAATTATTGTCATATATGTGTACACAACCTAAAAACACAACATCAAACAACACTGCACTTGCATGACCCTAAGAATGAGTGCCTCCTTAAATTTTGCACCCTAGGTGCTTTACTCAATTCAGCATTACTGTAGTCCTGGCCCTGATTTTAATATCTGTCTCTCAGCAATTGAAAAAAATACAAGACAAAAAAAAAAATCGTGAAGACATACATGATATGAACTATCAACCAACTTGGACAAATTAATATTTGTACAATAATTCACCCAACATCCATCGAATACATATTCCTTTCAAGTGCACACAGCATATTCACCAATGTAGACTATATATTGGGCCATACAAAAAGTGTCAATGAATTTCAAAGGATCAAAATCATACACAGTGTATTCTCTGATGAAATGGGACTAGATTGGAAATCAATAACAATGAAGTAGCTAGAAAACACACAAATGTTTGGAAATTAAGCAACACACTTCTATATAATCCATGAGTTAAAGAGGAAATCAAAATGGAAATAAGAAAATATTTTGAACTGACTGATAAAAATACAATATATAAAAATTTGTGGAATGGAGTTAAAGTAGGGAATTTCTGGCTTTAAATGTTATATTAGAAGAGAAGGGTCTAAAATCAGTAACCAGAGGTTCCACTTTAAGAAGCTAGAAAAAGAAAGGCAAAGTAAACCCTCAGTACCTAGAAGGAAAAAGAGAAGAAATAAACTAAATAGAAAATAGACATACAATTAGCCAAACCAAAAGTGATTTCTTTGGAAAGAGCAACAAAATTGATTAAACCTTACCTAGAATTGTTAAAAATAAAAAACTGCAAAGACAAGTCACCAATATCAGGAATGAAAAAGAACTTATCACTAAGGAACATATAAATAGTAGAAGTCTAACAAGGGAATTATTATGAACCACTTCATTGCAACAAATTTGACAACTCAGATGAAATGGACAAAATTACTGAAAAATATAACAGTATAAGACAGACACAAGATGAAATAGAATATCTGAATAGCCCAATACCTATTAAAGAAAATTTGTTATCATAAACAAAGAAAACTCCAGGTCTAGCTAATTTTACTAGAGGATGCTACCAGACATTCAAGAAATAATACCAATCTTATACAAACTTTTCTAGAAGAGAGGAGGAAATAGTTCACATCTTGTTTTATGAGGCCAGTACTACACTAATACCAAAACTTGAGAGAAAATGACATACTAAAGCTTTGTGCAAAATTTCTTAAGAAAGTGTTAGCAAATTGGGTAGGAAAAACACATTCCTCCTGTGTTTCTCCTTTAGTCTTACACTGCTATCCCACTTTACTTCTGGTCACCAAAAGTATGGGTTTTTTTTAATATCAGCTGGGTGTCCTAAAATTTAACTCAATTCTGATGCCATCTACCTAGAGATAGCATCAGATCCCACAGGTTAAGGGCACAGTCCCACAAGACTGTCTTCCCCACTCCCCCACCCCATTTCAGATGCCAATCAAAAGCCCCAGGTTGTCACCTGTACTTTTGACCAACTGGCTATAAATCGGGGTTCTTCATTGGGTATGAGCATTTCCTAGAACTCACAGAACTCAGAAACACTTATGTTTGCCAGTTTGTTATATAACAAAATATATCATAAAGGATACAGACGAACAGCCAGATGAGGGGGTACATAGAAGGAGGTCTGGAAGGGTCCCAAGCCAAGGAGCTTTTGTCCCCATGTTGGGCCACACCACCCTCCCAGTATGTGACTGTGTTCACCGACCTGGAAACTCTCAGAATCCCGTACTTTGGGGATTTTTATGGAGGCTTTATCATGTAGGCATAATCAATCATTAGCTTAATCTCCAGCTCCTCTCCCCTACCCATGATGGGTGGGGCTGAAAATTCCAAGCTTCTAATCATGGCTTGATATTTCTGGTGACCAGCTACCATCCAGGGGCCCACCAAGAGTTACCTTCTCAGAACAAAAGACACTCTCCTATTACCTAGGAAATTCCAAGGGATTTAGGAACTCTGTCAGGAACCAGAGTCAAAGACCAAATATTAGAACAAAAGATGCTCCTAGTACTCTTAATGACTTAGGCAAATACAAGGGTTTTAGGAGTTCTATACTAGGAACTGGGGGCAGAGATCAACATATATTTTTCTATTATTTCACACAAATTTAATATGGAAATATATATAAGGAAATACAACATGACCCACGAATATAAGATTGAGTTAACGATCAAAAATCAATTTAATTCATCATATTAGTTGAATAAAGGAGTAAAGACATATTGCTTCAGTAGATTCAGAAAAAGTATCTTACAAAATATAATATCCCTTCATGATAAAAACTCTCAGCAAGCTAGGACTAGAGAACTTGCCAAATTTGATAGAGCATCACACAAAACCTCCACCTATGTGTAATGATGAAGTATTAAACATTATCCTCCTATGACCAAAAAAGGGCAACAATGTCTACTTTCACTACTTCTATTCAACACTGTATTGGAAGTCCTAGCAATTACATTAAGGCAATAAAAATGAATGAAGATATAAACACTGGCAAAGAAGAAGAAAACCCTATTTGTAGATGGCAATTGTTTGTTTACAAAATCCTAAAGAATCTGTAAAGCAAGAACTAGCACTTACAAGTAAATTAGAAAAGTTGCTGGATACAAAGTTATTATATAATAAACTAATTTTATATAGTAACATCAAACAATTGAAAAGTGAAAATTTTTTTAAAAAGGCCTAACAGTTGTAATTAAAGTTCCCTGCCTGATCAGCCCTCACTCAGCTGAGCTCTCTGTCTTCCTGACAACCCTCCCAGCTTCTTCCCTTGCTCGAATATGGTGGTCACACTGCCTATAAGAAATAAATATGAAATAATGTATAAAAATATTTATAAGAATTAAAACCAACTCTATAAAACATTTTGAGAATTAAATTTCTAATGACCTGTAAGCAAAAATAATATTGGTGAAGACTTCAGAGAAGGGTAGAGGGATTGAGAGAACAGTCACCTTAGGGTGATGAAAGAATCACAAAGAATAGAGAGATGAGAGAGGTAAGAAAGGTCTTATTTAAACCTATACTGGTTCTCTCTGTATTAAAAGGCAATATAGTATAACAGTTAATCCAATGAGAACTATGTTGGCTATGATTACTATATTTTTGTTTGTTATTTGCTAAGAGGAAAAATGGAGATTTCTGAAACATTCACAGGTTCTTTCTAGAATGCTAAACAAATGCTGATAAATGCAAAGTTCATGGATTGTCATTTTCAATGACAATGTAGGTCAAATAAAAAAATTTTGTTATAAGAAATGAATTTGTTCACTTCATTTAAAATATTTTTTGACTCAGTCCATCACCATGTAAATTGTAGAGATTACTTTGAAAATCAGTACAAATCAGGATTTTTTTTGTCTGTTCTAAAGGTGGGTCCGAAAATAATGTACAGCATCTTTACCAATTCTGAGTTCAAACACAATATAACACCTGGTTTCTTTGGCAATACGTATGTCTTAAATGTCCCACAAATCACATCTAGCTCCCTGGGTATCAAAGAAGGTAGAAATTATATGAAGGGGCTGAGAAGAGTATGACCATCATGAAGAATAAATGTCATGAAGAATGGTGAGGTGTCATCTGCAACACAACAAAGCTTAACCCATTCCTTTGAAAACGGTGAAAA
Source organism: Eubalaena glacialis (assembly GCF_028564815.1). Classification (NCBI taxonomy): domain Eukaryota; kingdom Metazoa; phylum Chordata; class Mammalia; order Artiodactyla; family Balaenidae; genus Eubalaena; species Eubalaena glacialis. Next base: position 53,994,014 of record NC_083733.1, on the reverse strand, counting down.
AAATCACCTAGTTTCTTAAAAGATAGCCTTGATATTCCAGAGAGAATATTTAAATTATTTGAGGCAGATAGCTTACCCAGTGAGACTAAGTTGCTGTTTTCCATCATCACATCCCAGTACAATTCCCTCAGAGCAGAACCCCAGATATTCCATTCCTCCTGAGTGAACTCTAGGGCCGCTTTCCTGAATGTTACCCATTCCTAAAAGCACAAACCCAAGTATTACTGGTGAAATTCAAGAAATGTTTTCAAAATAGAAAGAGAGTAGATAAAGGTTTGAAATCCAAGAAGGGGGCTATATAGCAAGCAAATAGGCTGTGGCTGGAAGTCTATGGTAAGAGAAGTTAAGGAAATCAGTGTTTCAGAAACAGATTATACACATATTTTTAAGTAATCTAGTTGATTTAGTTCATGCCTATTATGTGATTCCTCAGTTATAAAAACATGTCTAGAAACATGGCTAGAAATGAATAAAAGAATCACAATTTACCAATTAACTGAAATAGTGAATATGAGCATACTGCATGCCATATGCCTACCTCATAAGTTATTAATAAATGTGAATTTTTACATCCTCTTTTTCCATTATAGACTAAGAAAATATAATTCATGGAATTTCTTTTCCAACATAGTATTAAATCTCTATATAGATATATAGAGAGATAATAGTTTGCGTAAAATTAAAGAATTTCTTCAAGCCTCAGGTTCATCATTATGTTATATACCATTTTTTTTCTAGTTGTCATTTTTTTAATGGTTTCATATTTCACACTAAATTGTTCTCTAACTTGTTTCGGTTTGGGTGTAAGACCATTATTTTAAAATATGTAAGAAGCACTAAACTTTCTTATGCCAAAGTATTTAGTAAATTTTTTAACAGCTACAGTTAATCTAGTAGATATATCACTCTTAATTATTCTTTTATACTACCAAGTTTAGGGTGGGGATAAAAATCTCTAACATCTTTTCTACTGATGGGAGTCTATAGTTATCTACTTCTTTTAAATCCAGCTGAGCCACCATCCCTCACTGAATACTTTAGTTGATCCTGAGTTAGTGGATATAAAACACAGAATGGTCCATAATCACATAGAAAATCATCTTAAACCAGCACAGACTTTTCAAGTACATAATAAATCTTCCTCCTGATAATCATCTTTCCATGACTGATTCCCAAGGTAGATCCCTGATCTCTCCGTATGCAAGTCCCAATTTTACTCCTACCCAATCCTAAAAGCCTCATAAAACATGTAATCTCAACACATACCAACACTGGGGACAATCAACTGCCAATCGTGTATTTTCCTAGAAAATGCAAAGAATTTCTAAGTTTTTCCATGAGTAATTAAATGGGACCGACTTCTCTTAATCATCCCTCCACCATTCTTTGGTGAAATACCTCCTCCTCAAGCGATTTAATTTTACTCCATAACTCTTCTTGAAAGAAGGCTGAACTTATAGGAGATGCTACACATTAATGGAAGAACAGGGAGACCCATCAGGAGGACCCTGGGCTGGTTGGCATCATACTTCACTGGTATGGGAGGAACTGGGGACAGCTTCTTAGAGATCTCTGTTACACAGGACATTTCTAAATAAAGAAATGTTCACATGATCTAATATATAACTATGTTCAAGAACTAGAGAGAAACAGCAACTTACCAAAGCCATGGTTTAAAATGGTTGAGAACTTGTCAGTACTCTTCAGGGTTTCCCTCCTGGAGAAGCACAGAGACTACAGAGGTGAGAACTGGGAAAAGAAAGTTGGTCTGACACCAGATGTACTTCTCAGCTCCCCAAATGATACACATTAATATGTGCTTTTTTCTTTTGTCTTCCTGCCTGTAAACAGTACCTTATCAACATACATAGAAAATAACAGGTAAGATGGGTTCTGGACAAATCTAAACAGTCCACACACAAAGAATCCAGTAAACAGGCACAGATACCAAGCAGAGGTCCTCCTGTCTGAAAGTAGGATCCAGACACTTCAGCAGGAGGGTTCTGGCTCGTCCTCCACTCTGCTAATACTGGCCTGGGCCTGAGATTGGGCACATCTTGAGCAGATACTCCTCCCGCTATTCTACTTTGCAGGGCTGCAAAGGGAAGACACCATCCACACCTAAACCTCATCTTTGGCCTCAGGGATTGGCACATACTGTAAATTCCAGTAAGGCCCACAACAATATTTCAGGTCCTGCATGTTCTTCCAGAATTTTGCCATTCACCTACTTCATAAAGAAGTGGAGTTTAGGGGCTTCCCTGGTGGCGCAGTGGTTAAGAATCCACCTGCCAATGCAGGGGACACGGGTTTGAGCCCTGGTCTGGGAAGATCCCACATGCCATGGAGCAACTGCCCATGCACCACAGCTACTGAGCTTGCGCTCTAGAGCCCACGAGCCACAACTACTGAACCCCGGGCACCCTAGAGCCCGTGCTCCACAAGAGAAGCCACAGCAATGAGAAGCCCATGCACCACAACAAAGAGTAGCCCCCACTCACCGCAACTAGAGAAAGACTGCGCGCAGCAACAAAGACCCAACGCACCCAAAAATTAATTAATTAATTTTTTTTTTTTTAAGTGGAGTTTATTTCCCTTCCTTTGAAACAGAACAGGCCTTTGTGATTCTCTTGATGAATAGAGTGCAGTGGAAATGACACTGTCTATTTTCCATGGCTAGATTAGGAAAGGCAATGGAGCTTCCTACTAACTCACTCTCAAGACGCTCACCCTGAAACCCAATCATTTTGCTGTGAGGAATCCAAGCAGCTACACAAGAAGGCCACAGCTAGATATTCCAACCACAGTCCAGCTGAGGTTCCAGCTGACTGCCAGCATCAGCCACCAAATACGTAAGTGAGCAAGCCTTCCGATGATTCCAGCCCCCAATCTTAAAACCACCCCAGCTGAAGCCAGGTAGAGCAGAGACTAGCTGTCTCCACAAAGTTCTGCCCAATGAACAAATTAATGATTAAAACAAATGCTATCATTGTTCTAAGCCACTAATTTGGGGATGGTTTTTTATGTAGAGACTGGGAATGCCTGATCACCCCACACACAAAAACAGAAAACAGTGCCATTGCAAAACAGCATTGGCCCACATGGAGTCCTACCCGCAAGCCAACACAAGTCCCAGAATCCTCCAGCTTAGCACTTCCCACAGTCAGCTACCCTGATTCCTTCAGTAGCATCATTTACCACCTCTTTTATCAGTATTCATGCTGGAGAAAAGTAAAGCCTCTTACAGCTTGAAAACAACAAATATTTACTAAGAGCTCTATGTGATAGATGCTTTATAAACCTTACCATTTAATCTTCATAAATGCTCTATAATTTAATTTAATCTTTCCATTCAACAGATCAGAACACAAAAGGTAAAGAAGTCAGGCAATTTGCAAATTTCAATAAGTGGGGTCTGTATACCCTCTAGCTGTTGGATATAGTATTCTATGTATGTCAATTAGGTCATCTATCGTTAATGATTTTTAGTATCCTTGTTGTAACAGAATGCTGAAATCTTCAACAATGACTGGATTTGTTGATTCATCCTTTTACTTTTGTTAATCTTTGATTTGTATATCCTGAAGCTGTTAGTAGTTATATTCAAATTCATGATCACTATATCTTCTTTTTAGGTTTAAACTTTTATCATTATGAAACGTCCCCGTTATCTCTCGTTAAGTCCTTTTTTTTTTCTGATCTTAATAGAGAGACACCAACTTTCCTTTAGTATTTGCATTATACCTCTTTCATATTTCATTTTCTGTGTCATTATACTTAATATGTGTCAGCTGCTAAAAGCAAATGGTTGATTTTGTTCTTTTCAACAATTTTCTTTTTATTGGAGTGTTTAATCCATTTTCATTAAATTTAATTACTAATAATGTTGGGTACACCAACATTTGCTTTTATGTGTCCCCTCTGTTTCTTTGTTCTTCTATTCCACCATTCTTACCTTCTGTTGTATTAGTCAAATACTTTTATTATTCTAGTTTTCCCCATTAATTTATACTGTCATACATTATTCTTAGTGGTTATCATAAAGATTGCAGTATTATGCTTAACTTATTACAACTAGAACTCTCATGCAGTGGCTGTTAGAGCATAACACATTGGAAATATGTTCATTGGTGTCTACAAAACTAAACATAGATGTATTACATAACCCAGCAATCCTTTCCCTGTGCATCTCCACAGCAAAATAGAATGCTTAAATCCACAAAACACATGTACAATAATGTTCATAGCAGTAGTATCTCTTCAAGAAAAATTAGAAACAACTCAAATTTCCAACAACAGAATAACAGAAAAATAATCTGTGCAACATCCTATAATGGAATATATAGCAAAAGAAAAGGTGCCTGCTACATGCAGCAACATGGATGAATCTCACAAAGATGTTGGAAAAAAAAAGATCTATCTTTGGGCTTCCCTGGTGCAGTGGTTAAGAATCCCCCTGCCAGTGCAGGGGATACGGGTTCGAGCCCTGGCCCGGGAAGATCGCACATGCCGCGGAGCAGCTAAGCCTGTGCACCACAATTACTGAGCCTGCACTCTAGAGCCCGCGAGCCACAGCTACTGAGCCTGCGTGCTGCAACTGCTGAATCCCGTGTGCCTAGAGCCCGTGCTCTGCAACAAGAGAAGCCACTGCAATGAGAAGCCCGCGCATTCCAACGAAGAGTAGCCCCCGTTCACCGCAACTAGAGAAAGCCCGTGTGCAGCAACGAAGACCCAACACAGCCAAAAATATAAATTAATTAATTAATTATTTTTTTTAAAAGATCTATCATTATGTGAAGTTCAAAACAAGTAGATTTTGAATGGGGAGGTATATAGATATTTGTATTCAGTGAGACCCAGATAAAAGGGTAAACTATTCAGTTCCTATATTATTCCCCTGAATAAATACATCTGAGCAAGTTACTGTCATCTGCATTCCACCCAGCAGGAGCCAATGTGACACTGCAGAACATGTCTACACTTTAAATGACACAGATGTTCCCAGAGGGTCCTAGACGGGGAGGTAAAGTTGGCCAAGACATGGGAGCTGCAGAGCAAGTAGAAGGAAATGCGCAGGTAAGATTCAGCTTTAGCAATAACCGATTGGTTTAAAATAAATTATAGAACATCCATTCATGACTACTAAGGTAGTCATTAAATGCATGGTTATAAAAAAAATTGTAGTTAAGAATATGTTCAATTATATCTCAATAAAACTTGGAAAAAGTATGAAAATATTCAAAACATTCAATAGTTTTTTAAAAATAAATACAGAAATATGTCATTTTGCTTGTAAAATATATATATATAAACAGAGAAAGAAAAGTAACTGGAAAGTTATGAAACCTTATGTTAGCATTGCTTCTCTGTGCTGTCTGTGATTTTTTTTATTTAAAACTACTTCTTAATTTAAGAGTGGCCATATATTAATATTAATATATTTTTGAAGAATAGCTTTCTTTTTAAAGACTTTTAAAGTGCATATTTATATTAATACATGGCCACTCTTAAATTAAGAAGTAGTCTTAAACAGTCTTCCCTGAACTTTGAGAAAATGCTCAGGATAAATAGATGCCAACTCTGAATGGCTTTTGTTTCTTTCTGCTCCCAACACCTGATTTAACACTTTGATTTTTACATATGGCAAAGGAAGTTGGAGTTTTGCCTAGAAAAGAACGGTTAAAGGTCCCTGAGAGAAGTCTCATAAGTTTTGATGATGTTCTAAATGCTGCCTTCATGTCTTCCTGATGTATGGGTTTAATTCACTTCTAATTCATTCCTTTTAGCCCTGATGACCACCAAACACCTGTTTAATCTTTTTCTCTTAGTCTCATTTTTACATCTAATCTCACGAAAATTTTCTCGAATAAAACCTATTTACCTCCCCAGAGCTTTTATGTCTTCCAATATAATCTGGTCATAACCTAAGAATGCTGTCATCAGAATGTCTCTTCCATATGCATTCCCAATATGTGTCATCTGACTTAAGAGCCTTTATCACAGTCTACCTTACATTTATTCCCACATATATTTGATCTTTGCTTAATAATGAGCAACTTACCTCTTTTTAGTGCTGGTGTCCCCTCAAGTACTAGAATAAGTTCTGGCATATTGTGAGCAGGAAGCATATAAAAGTAGATGAAGATCTATCTTAAGGATATTCATCATAGAGTAGTTTTGATAACCATAAAAATCTCAGGGTAGAAAAGAGGTTAAATAAATTATTGATGGGAGTTCCCTGGTGGTCTAGTGGTTAGGATTTGGCACTTTCACTGCTGGGGCCTGGGTTCAATCCCTGGTCAGGGAACTGAGATCCCACAAGCCACATGGGGTAGCCAAAAAAAAAAAAAAAATTATTGGTAGCTATTATTAATATGTACGTTAGTTTTTAAAGGTGATTACCCTAATTCATAGTAAATGTTGAGGAAAGACATTTGTAATGAATTAATAAGTAAGACAGGCAGGTTAAAAACTTATCGAGAGATTATGTGCAGTTGTAAATAAGAACAAGCTCTGTGGTTAAACTTTCAGAATGTCAATCTTAGCTCTAAAAGTTATTGTGTGTGTTCCTAAGTATCTTATCTGTACTGCCTAGATTTCCTTATCAATAAAGTGAGAAAAACAATAGTACCTAGTACCTCAAAGAGTTGTCAGGATTAAGTGAAAAAAAAAAAACAACCAACAAAATATTATCTATTTTTTATTGATGATGAAGAGACTATTTCATATCCTGTAATCCATTACCATTAAAGGAAATTCTCTTTGCTTACCATTTTTTATGAAAGTGAAATTTGAGCTTCTTAGGCCTGCTCTTCCTTATAATGCTAATATATTACAGAGCACAGTTTACAAATGTAATTTGTTTTCACCAGCAACATTATCCACAAAGAATGGGAGAAAGAAGAGGACAGCAGCTACAGATAGACACCATTCTGCCTCATAAAGCTAGCTAAGAGAATCTGACCCGCTTAAGTAACAAATTGAAAATATTAACAAAAAATCAATCTTGTTCGCTGTCTAACCCAGACTTTTATGCTGGGTTATTTATAACTATGCATATTTATAACTACTAACATCTAATTCTGTTATCAGAAATTATAAACTCATCCTTGTCAGCATAATTTATATAATGGAGTCTCCTAAGATATTTGGTCTTGAGATATTAGCGCTATTTTCTGAAAGTTATCTAGCTATGTAAAAAAAAACTACTAAATACTTAATTGAGTAGCTTTACTTGATAATTTGTTCCCCTGGAATTATGCATAAATTGTTACCTGTAAAATTGCAAAAGGTCTGTCAAATCAGTTGGACGTCATTGTCACTTCCTTATCCCTACTGATAAAGTTAATTTGTGTATCAGGATCCACAAAATGGGGGCCACCCCAGTGGTCCAGCCCACGTCACAAATGTAAACGTAAGTCAGCTTGCATTTACAGGAAACACCTATTAAGGAAATCCAATGTTACACCAATCACAATCTTCCAACTCAGCTTGGCTAGCTTACCTTACCCTAGAAAACTGGACCAGCTAGCCTTATAAGAAAATCCCTGACCTCCTAGCCAATTATGCCATTTCCCTGTTGCCTCTTCTAACAGTCTATAAAATTCTCTCTTGCCCAAAACCCCTTGGGAGAGTGCTCTGCTTGTGAGGCACTGTACTCCCCCAATCCATGGATTGTTTCCCTTGAATTAAAGACATCAAACTCGTTACTAAATTGTTTTAGTTTTGTCATTTGACACTATATACAAGGAAGTATAACAAACCACTGATTGCGTTGAATTCCTTTTTCAAACTAAGAGCTAGAGAGGTCTTTATTCATTTAAATGATTAATTCACGTGATTTTTTTTTCCTGAAAAAAACAAAATCATATAAACATAAGCATAAGGAAAAATTTAGAATGTACACCAAAATGTTAATAGTGATTATTTCTAGATGCTAAAATTATAAGTACTTTTGATTTTATAAGTGCAATTTGGATTACTATTTTTTTTCAACAAGACTGCATTCATTTGATCATCAGGAATTAACACCTATTTCCATATAAAGCATTTTTCTAAAAAGGCAATCTTCTACTTCTTATGAAAACTGTGAGCAAACAGACTGGCAAAACGACAGGTAAAAGCACTAAAACCAGTGTGACTAAAATAAATAAACCTACCAAGTCTTGTATCTTCTCTTACTGTATCTCATAAACATAGTGAGACACTTTCCATGTTAAGATTTACCTGTGAATTCTGCTCAATATTCTGTAATAACCTAAATGGGAAAATAATTTGAAAAAGAATAGATACATGTATATGTATAACTGAATCACTTTGCTGTACACCTGAAACTAACACAACATTGTTAATCAACTATGCTCCAATATAAAAGAAAAATTAAAAGAAAAATCTTCAGTCCTAAAAAAAAAAAAAAAGATTCACCTGTGAATGTGCACAATTCAGGTAAGTGACACTTTCAATGTTTGGTTCATAGTAGAGGCTTAATAAATGTGGCTTTATCATTGCCTTTCTCTACTGAACAACCAGTTAATGTACCATATTGGATACAATCCTTGAAAAATTGGTAAGAAATGCCATTATAATAATTAAACTGATTTATAATTTAGCAATTTGAGTAATTTTGTTCATAAACATGAATACTGCATAGCATTACACTTTGTATTTTTCATACTAGAATCTCTTTTTGTATCTATATAATATTAATCACTTGAATGTAATATGATTAACCTTATATTTACATGATACAGGAAATTATTTTGGGACAAATTCCTCTTAAAGTTCACTTCCAGGTGTAAATTACTGGTTCTAGGTCAGTGATTCAAACCGTTTGGTTCCTGTATACCTTTGACAGTCTCCAAATTATAGACTTTTTCCCCAAGAAAAATATACATTAATAAAATATATATACAATAATTTGGTATACCATTCCAGGGCAAATCATTTAAGGTGAAGGATACCTGTTATAGACCATCTAAGCATATAGCTTGTTTTCTTAAAAATGCCCATTACAGTAACTTTATATTTTCATTGCTCCTCATTCATGAATGTGGGATGACTTAGGATATCCACATAGTAACAACAGGGTTCTTTTTAATTTTAATATTTTTAACTTATTTATTTATTTTGGTTGTGCGGGATCTTAGTTGCAGCACACAGACTTCTTAGTTGCAGCATGTGAACTCTTTAGTTGCGGCATGCAGGATAGTTCCCCGACCAGGGATTGAACCTGGGTCCACTGCATTGGGAGCACAGAGTCTTACCACTGGACCACCAGGGAAGTCCCAATAACAGGTTTTTAGGTTTTTTTTTTTCTTTTTTTCCCTATAAATTTATTTATGTATTTATTTAATTTATTTTTGGCTGCATTGGGTCTTCGTTGCTGTGCACGGGCTTTTCTCTAGTTGTGGCGAGCGGGGGCTACTCTTCGTTGCGGTGTACAGGCTTCTCATTGCAGTGGCTTCTCCTGTTGCGGAGCATGGGCTCTAGGTGCACGGGCTTCAGTAGTTGTGGCTTGCGGGCTCTAGAATGCAGGCTCAGTAGTTGTGGCGCACGGGCTTAGCTGCTCCGTGGCATGTGGGATCTTCCCAGACCAGGGCTCGAACCCATGTCCCCTGCATTGGCAGGCAGATCCTTAACCACTGTGCCACCAGGGAAGTCCCCCAGTAACACGTTTTAATTTAAGCACTTATTATTGCCAGCCTCTGTCCTAGTGCTGTTAATATTAACTCTCCTAATCCTCATTAAAACTCTTTGAAATTGGTACTATTATTTGTGTTTTACAAACAATAAACTCTGGAACAGAAAGACACTGAATATATTGCCCAAATTCACAAATACTTACAAGACCAAGATTTTAATCCAGATACTCTAGATTAGGGGTCAGTTAATTTTTCTGTAAAGGACCAGATAGTAAATATGTTGGGCTTTGTGGGCAAAAGAGAAAATCAAGGATATTATGCAGGTGCTAATATAACAAGAGAGAAAACAAATTTCCATAGAAGTTTTTGACAAAATTTAAAACTTTATTTATGAACACTGAAATTTGAATTTCATATAATTTTCACGTCATGAAGTATTGTTCTCCTTTTGATATGTTGTCAATTATAGAAAAATGTTAAAACCAGTCTTAGTTCACAGGCCATAAAAAAAACTGGCTACAAGCTGGATTTGGCCTGCAGGGTCATGGTTTGCTGACCTCTGCTCAAGACTCAGAGACCATTATACATTGCTGACTCAGTCTACACAATTATGTGACTCGAAAAAAACTGATACTGCCAAATCTTATTCAATAACTGGTTGGTACCACATAAATCTTCTAATTCCTTGGGAAAAAAATTCTGCCCTTCTTGAAAGAGATGTCTCTGTACATACCCCTAATAATATTCTTAAAGGTCTCCAAAACAGAAGACCATTTTTACTGAAGACTGTTTCTGAAATCAATCAAACCTTCTCCTACCTTGCCATTTTCCCACTCATGTCTTTGAAGAAAATCTAAAGTATCTAATGTGTAATTCTACCTAAGCATTAACAAATCACCATGTAAAGGAGGACTGTTTCTGTGTCATGGGACTGCTTAGACAAAAACAGCACAAGGGGAAAGTGTTGCCAAGTGGTTATACAAAAATTAACTGTAGGAAGGGCATTTGATAAGGAACTGGGAAAGAAGGGGATCCATCCTCATAGTACTATCATTAACTGGGAATAGAAGGCTTGGCCAGGTAAATGGATTAGTCACTATTTGGCAGGGCATTTAAGATGAAGTTATTCTATATCCTGAGAAACAAAAATTCATTCCACGAAACAAAAACCTCAAAATGACTTCTAGGAAAGTGGAACCCTCTTGCACTGTTGGTGGGAATGTAAATTGATACAGCCACTATGGAGAACAGTATGGAGGTTCCTTAAAAAACTAAAAATAGAACTACCATATGACCCAGCAATCCCACTACTGGGCATATACCCTGAGAAAACCATAATTCAAAAAGAGTCATGTACCAAAATGTTCATTGCAGCTCTATTTACAATAGCCAGGACATGGAAGCAACCTAAGTGTCCATCAACAGATGAATGGATAAAGAAGATGTGGCACATATATACAATGGAATATTACTCAGCCATAAAAAGAAACAAAATTGAGTTATTTGTAGTGAGGCAGATGGACCTAGAGTCTGTCATACATTGTGAAGTAAGTCAGAAAGAGAAAAACAAATACCGTGTGCTAACACATATATATGAAATGTTAAAAAAAAAAAAAAAAAGGTTCTGATGAACCCAGGGGCAGGACAGGAATAGACGCAGACGTAGAGAATGGACTTGAGGACACGGGGAGGGGGAAGGGTAATCTGGGACGAAGTGAGAGAGTAGCATTGACATATATACACTACCAAATATAAAATAGGTAGCTAGTGGGAAGCAGCTGCATAGCACAGGGAGATCAGCTCTGTGCTTTGTGACCACCTAGAGGGGTGGGAGGGAGATGGAAGAGGGAGGGGATATGGGGATATATGTATACATATAGCTGATTCACTTTGTTATACAGTAGAAACTAACACAACATTGTAAAGCAACTATACTCCAATAAAGATGTTAAAAAAAAAAAAATGACCTCTAGCTTGGCTTTGAGATGTGCAGCTGCAACACTTTTCTCCTTTCATGGCCCTTCTTTTGGGACACAGCAAAACTTGGAAGGAAAAGGGGATCATGACATACTAGGCCTTTCATACCTAGACAGGCTAAATAAGAACACATTCTTCATCACTAGCAAGCCTCCATCATCCATGTTAAATATACCCAATGGAAGTAAGAGAAAGACTGGAATACTGTTGACCCTTCCCTGTATCATAAGAAAAAGTCAGGTTGACTGAAGCCTAGGAGCAGAATCTGTTTCTGTGTTCACAGCAGTTTCCTGTCAACAAAGCTATGAAAATGCTGTAGATCTGCAATATGCAGCTTGCCCCCACAGAGCTTCCAAGAGGAATCTTTGGAGGAAGGACTCCTACTCTTGGTGCCTTAATATCATGTCTTCCCAGGACCCTGCCTTGAGGGCAATTCCAGCTCTAAAATCCCCGTAATAAACACAGAGCTTTGGTTTTTTTAGTTGGAACCTTCATTCTAGGTCTATATTCAACTTCCCTTCGAATATTTGAGACCTAGAGTGCTAGCCATTTTTGTGCAGCTAGCATTTCTGCGCAGTGTGGCTATAACAGGTGAAAACACAGAGGCAGTGAAAGAAAGCCCAGTGCAACAAATTCCAAGAAACCATGGAATTGACAATTAGCTCCAAAACAGGTTACACTGAATGTACTGCATGCCTGTGTGTTAAGCACTAGGCTAGACAATAGATACAGGGTGCAATGATGAAGGCAACAGAGGGGCCACGCTTTAGAACTGGGGACCTCTGTGGTTAACAAGGGGCTCGCAGTCTTTGAGAGGCACAGGCTGAGTCACACAGGGATCTTGTCCACTGATTCCTCAATGCTATAACTGCAAAAATGAAACCACCCTCCTAAAAGTAAAAAAAGTCACACTAGGCCAGTTTTGATCTGTCTCTAGTCGGTCACAATAGTGCTGTCACAGGATCACTTGGTCACAGTGTAACACCTCACAGTCGCCGCCGACCACGGTCATTAATGAGGCCCCGCCCCCTCTCAGTCCTAGGAAGCTGATCTGGGCCAGTCAGAGCCTCCCCACCACGCACACACCCCGACCCCATACTCACACACACGCTCTCGCTTGCTCGCTCTCGCTCTTTCTGATACACACACTCATGTGTGTATCTTACACTGATGCAGTCGCACAATCACACATGCCCACCCACAATCACCTTCCTCAGCCGCTAACTCACAAAGGCCCGAGGCTCCTGCCTCCACCTGCAGCATCCGTGCCTGGGAAACTCCGGGACTCCTGCAGTGAGCTCCTCCCTCACCCCGACCCGGGTCACCTCAACTCACCACACGGAAAACGATGACCACAAGGCTAGCGGAAAAAGAACCAGAGGCCGGAGTTCATCAGTCCCCCCAAGGCCTGTGAGAAACGAGAGTCCAACCCGGAAAAGCGCGGACGCCGACACTAACACACCCGAGCGTCCGCAGCTGGGACCTTGCGGTTCCTAACCCGCCGCCCCGCAGACTCCTGGGAGCGCCAGCCCGCGCGGGAGTGCGCAGGCGCAGACGACTGAGCCTTGGCGGGGGTGAGGTTGGTAGGTTCTAGGGCCTCTGAGGAGGAGGCGGGAATTGGGAGCTCCGGTCCCGGAGGGCAGACTAGGGAAGCGGGACCTGGTGGGCAGTCTGGGGAGGAAACCGGGAGTCCAAACCGGGCCTAGTAATTATGAGGAGGGAACCGGAACCGGGCCGTGGTAACCAGACACTCAGATCTGTGCTAGCGGGGCCTCGGGCGTGGTCCGTGGGCGTGACACTGAAGGTGACAATCGAGTGTGACCTGGAGCGAGTTTTGCGAGGAGAGGTCTTGTCTGTTTTGACCCCGAGGAATCTCCATCGCAGGGAGCAGGGCCTCACACAGAGGATGCTGTGTGTGTGTGTGTGTGTGTGTGTGTGTGTGTGTGTGTGTGTACCAAATGGAAGCGGCCTCCTGTGTCCAACCTGCTGCGTTTTGGATGCGTGCTGCTCTGTGGGATGTTGCGGCTGACTGTGTGTGAAGCTAGATGAGTCTTGTTGTTGCGTGGGGACTCCTCTGCATATGTCTCTCTTCGGATTAGGTGTGAGTCGTGTTTGAGACCGCAGGTGACTATGGAGAAGCGAAATGATTTGTGATGTGATTTTGTGACTTTGCCTGGAATTAGTAAGGTGCTGCCTGAGATTGTGAATGACATGGGGGTGCTGTGAGACGGTGCTGTTCTGAAGTAAGTGATCGAATGTAACTCTGCATGTGTTTGTAACCTACTGTTACTATTTGTGACGGTTTTGTGATTGAGAGACTCTGTATGACCACTAGTTAGGTACGTAAGATTTGATTATCTGAATAGTGGTCATTAAGCCTGCCTGCAAAATTGTAACTCCGTGGCAATTTAGCAAATAAAATAGAGGTATGAGTATTGGAAAGGAAGAGGTAAGATTTCATAATTCCCAGATGGTAAGGTTCATTACAGGGAAGTATTATATGAACTAAAACCAATGTGTTAAAATGATTAGTGTTCCATGGGTAGCATGCAGGAAAAAACAATTTTTACCCATAACTAGCACTTTCAACACTGATATATGAGTAAGTTTTCCTGCTTCTGGATGAAATCTATGGCAGGGTCAATAGCTTCTTCAGGCATTCTATGATATAAAAGTATTAGGTATACTTTTAATCATAAGACCAGTCTCATTTTAGTAATTAAAATATTATTTTGCTATTTAAAATATTCACTGTAGCAGTCAATACTTCAGACTTCATTTAGCAAACTATTCTTCTCTCTGCCTGAAAGCCTACAGTGTGGAAAGATCAATTTCTTTTCTATTTCCATACCTGTACTACTAAAAAGAGTTGCTCAGTAGTTAGTACTTAAATTACTATTAATAAATTAATAATGAATAATGGTTAATTTTCAATAATTAACTATGCTAATTAGTAGTACGCACAGGTGAATCAATAAAGAGATGAAGTAGAGAAATTAAATAGAAAGTCCAAATATTCTCAAGTATATAGGGGTATGTAATAATGATAGAGATGGCATTTCACATCAACTGAGAACATAGTATTGCTAAACAATAAAACATACAGGGAAAAAAATCTTCACAAGGCATAAACACTTTAATAGTCACATGAACAGCTAAGAAAAATTTCTTTCAACTTAAAATAGATAAAGGTTTAATTTATTAAATTGAAAAAGAAGATAATGTCAACCAATTAGAAAATAAACATCTATGAGAAAAACAGACGTACTATAAGATGTCATCACAGAAAAGAAATAAAAACTTATTCTCATAATAAATGTGTAAATTAGAATATATATTATATATATATATATATATATATATATCGGGTAGGCAGAGATTAAAGTTATTTTCAACAGCATTCATTAGGGTGTGGGGAGGTATTCTCATGCACTGCTGGAGACAGTGTAAATTGGTAGGAAATCCATGAAGAACGATTTGGAAATATATGATAAATCTGTCTTCCATGGCAGATGGAAGGTAGAGCTGCAGAGGGAAACACACAATGTTCCCTCTCTCCAAGCTACAACAGATTCCCCAGAATCTATTCTACCTCATCAGAAGATTAGGCTTCTGGCATTGATAAGGCAACAGGATTTGTCCATTTCTCCACTAATCTCTGTCGTGGATTTGTGTCGGGTACACAGAGTGGGCAAGTGCTGAAACTGAAAATAGATGTAGATTTAAAGGAGTTATTCTGGGTGATCTAAGTCAAATATGGTTTCACATGGCTCCTTGTATCTTCCCATCTCTGCCTTCTCAGGACTCTTCCCTTTTCCAAAAGAAGAGCTCATAAGAGAAGTTTCATCTCTTGCAAATATCAAAGCCATGCCTCAGGTGAGATGATGTTTCCTCTCTTTCTGAAGTAACTTGTTTTTAGGTTATATGAACATTTGCTTCCCTATCCTTAAATTTTCTGGATATTGGGATTTGCTTCCATCAAACTGGTCTCCAGTAGGGCAAGCAAGTGGCCTAGGTACAAAATTTAAGAAGGACCCTCAGGGCTGTCCAGCTCTAACTTTTGTACCCTACGTGTCTTCCCTGCCTCACCCTAGTTGCAGTCCTGTACCCAGTTTCTCTCATTCCAACTGGATAAACTTAAGTCTTCCCCAAATGCACCTTCTAGTTGTAGCCAATGTTTGCATATTGATTGGGTGTATCATTCATCATCTCCTTTCTCAGTCCTCTCATAAAAGTACTGCTGGAACAGAAATGTATTATCTTCATTTAAATGGGAATATATTACTTGAATGAATCTATCTTGTCTAGACACTGATTTGAGATCTAAATTTCTGAGGAGTCAGGGAGCAGACATGCAAAAACCTTGATCATCTCCACTGACCTAGGTTTTGCAATAATACTGTGGGAGGTAGAATTGGTAGATCACATTATTATTTTGGATTAGATTTCCTGTTTTGTGAGGTTTTTAGGATAGAGATTTGCTTGCAATCTTGTACAGAAAACTGAAATTTTACATTGCTCTCTGATCTTTCTATTTTATCCATGTCTGCCAGCAATTCCTACAAACTGTGGCCCACCAGTGAAAACCTTTCCAGTGTTTCAGTGCTGTTATAGATTTATTCTTATATTTTTAGTTTCTTCTAATCTTTATATGTGCGTGCAAGAGAAGGAGATGCATTTGCTAATCCACTCTTGAGATATTCTATTCCTGGTACTTTCTCCTGTTTCCATATCTTTCTTTCAGAAAATTCCTCTTCATCTACCCATCTTTGAAATACCAATCTGGGTTTTCCCCAGATGGTAATTGGTTCTCTTCTCCTCTCTGTCTCTTTTTCTGTATGCACAATCATATTCACTCCAGAGGTTATACTGATCTGATTCTAGTGACTCTCAGATACCTCTCTCCATCCTAGACCTCTAACCAGAGTATCAGAACCATATATCCAACCTCCAACAGCTATCACTACCTGTATGTTCCATAAACATTTCAAGTACATGTCCAAGGTTTACCTCATTACCTCCTTTGGTCCAGCTTATTCTTTCTCCTGCTTCCCATTTCCATTTTCTAGTCTCAGCACCCACCCGCTTGCTGTGCAGATGACCTAAGAGCTGTGCCTCTCTTTTTTCCACTCTACAACCAATTTATGACCAGTTCTGTTGAAACTCATCATGAAGCAACCAATTGTCTCCTGTCCAGACCACTAATACCACTTTAATCTAGGACACATCTCTAACAGTGGTTACTTAATTGTCTTTCCCACCTAACACACCTCAAGCCTTCTCTAGTGTTCGAGAGTATTGCCTCTAAAGTACAAATTTTTTCACATAACATATGTGATGACAACATTTCTTCATGTTTTTTTATACTCCATAAAGCAGCAGACCCAAAGTGGGGTATGCATTACAATGGAATGTACAAGACAGTATACTGAAAAGGAGGAAAATACTAATAGTTTACATTCAAGAACAGTAATCGTTAACAGTGTGGATTGCTATTAATGCCAACTGATGATTTATAAATAAATACAAATGTGTTGGGAGTGTGCTCAGTACATTTTTAAGACCATTGCTCTGTAGAAAAAAACATCCAGTATTATTACATAAATATGCCTACTGCCTACCTCCATATACCTTTTTATTCTTACAGCTCAAAGACTCTTTCCTAACATACTGTACCTTTTGCTATTTCCTGAATTTACTGACTGGTTTTACTCTCCCCATGAATCTTAAAAGCCAATGACATGTAGTTCTGCAAAAAATATTCATTGTGAGTACAGAATTTTTATGTCCTCAATGAAGTCTTAGAATACAAAATGAAATTTTCTTTACTTTGTAGTATGTTCCCTTGTACATATTTCTGTCATTGCATCTGTAATATCTATTGAGTGTATGTATTTACACATATGCCCTCCTTTTAGCCTGTAACTTCTTATGAGCAAGGTCAGGGTTTTATTTGTTTTCGTGCACCAAGCAACCAATCACATTCAAGGCAAAGAGTATGATCTCATGTATTTTTACTATGAGATAATAAGTAAATACTGATGAATGTATTTTCAGAGAGAATTTTCTACAGTACAAAACACAAAGTAAGAAAACCAGTTTGACCACTGAACATGGTCTCCAATGTCTAGTTCTCACTAGTTTCAATTACTTTAGGATGAACTAGACTATGCCCTTACAGGGATCAGTGTCATTCAAGGATGTGACTGTGGACTTCACCCAGGAGGAGTGGCAGCAACTGGATCCTGCTCAGAAGGCCCTCTACAGGGATGTCATGTTGGAAAACTACTGTCACCTCATCTCTGTAGGTAAGGAAAATTCCTTGAATCTTTCAGTGTCATGCATCTCCTTTCAAGAATTTCTGAAACATATGGAACTTTGAATTTCAAAGATCAGAGGTGATGAATCCCTTTCTGTTAGTAGAAAGCGTGATTGTGTCTGCACTTGGCCTAGGGCAAGGTATTAACTTTGGTAGGACGTTAATGTGTACCTTGTCTGCCATCTTGAAGCTGTATCTTTCTCTTCCTTCAATAGTTTTGAAGCCCAACAGCTTAGACCAAGTCTCATTTTTTATTATCAGGATTTCACATGACTAAGCCTGATATGATCCACAAGTTGGAACAAGGAAAAGAACTATGGACAACAGAGAAAATTTTTCCAAGTCAGAGTTACCTCGGTGAGTCTGTATAGATAAAGTCCAGTGGACTCAGGTAGTTGATGCCTTTGAATATTTTCAGAGATCTATTTTTCTAATTGTGGTAAAATACACATAAAATTTATCATCTTAACCATTTTTAAGCATATAGTTCCATGGCATTAAGTATTTTTACATAGTTGTGCCACTATCACCACCATCCATCTCCAGAACCCTTCATCTGTCAGAAGTAAAACTCTGTACCTGTTAAACAATAACTCCCCATTACCACCCCCCACTAGCCCCTGGCAACCAGTATTCTACTTTCTGTCTCTATGAATATGACTACTGGTAGGTACCTCATATAAGTGGAATCATATGGTATTTGTCCTTTTTGTGACTGGTTTATTTCACTTAATATCTTCAAGTTTTACCCATGTTGTAGTATGTATCAAAATTTTCTTCCTTTTGAAGGCTGAATAATATTACATTATATGTCCATGCCACATTTTGCTTATCCATTCATCTCTCAGTGGACACTTTGGTTGCTTCCACCTTTTGCTACTGTGAATAATGCTACTATGAATATGGGTGTATAAATATATATCTGAGTCATTGCTTTCTTTTGGGTATATACCCAAAAGTAGAATTGCTGGATCATATAGTAATTCTATGTTTAATGTTTTGAGGAACTGCTATACTGTTTTCCATAGTGGCTACACCATTTTACATTCTCACCAACAATGCACAAGGGTTCCAGTTTCTCCACATCCTTACCAACAACTGTTATTTTCTTTTTTTCTTCTTTTTTTTCAGATAGTAGCTGTCTTATTAGGGATCTGTTTTTAAAGGCCTGAGATCTTTGAAGTGTCTATACATGACTGACTTCCATACCTCTAAAATCTAAATTTTATTTTGAATATTGCTCCCCACGTAAATCCTTTCCTTGTGTGCCTTATGCTTGTAGAGCTATTGGCTGCTATTACTTTACCAAGAATCCACTCCATGCTTTGTAGGTATAACGTCCATAGAGATCTTAAGTGTAAAGTTCTTTGAGTTCTGACAGAAGTATAAACCCACGTATCTCACACTCTAATCAAGATAAAGGACACTTCCATTAACCCATTAAGTTCCATCAGGCCTCTTCCAAGTCAATCCCTCCCTAAGACGATCACCACTGTGATTTCTACCAACATAGATTAGTTTTGTCTATTCTGGACCTTTTTCATGTCTACTTTTTTTCACTCAGCTTAATGTCTGAGAGATTTATACATGTTTTTGCATATATAAGTAGTTTATTTTAATTAAACAGGATAGTATCCAATTGAATGGAGATACCAGTTTATTATGCATCTCCTATTGATAGACATTTGAAATGTTTCAGTTTGGGGCTATTATTATTACTATTATTATTATTTTGGCCACACTGCACAGCATGTGGGGTCTTAGTTCCCTGACCAGGGATCAAACCCAAGCCCCCTGCCGTGGAAGCGCAGAGTCTTAACCACTGGACCGCCAGGGAAGTCCCTGGGGCTATTATGAATAAAGCTTCTGTGAACATTCCTGTAAAAATCTTTTTGTGGACACACGTTTTTATTTCTCCTCAGTAAATACCTATCAGATGGTGTTGCTCATTCATAAGGCAGGTTTATAGTTCACATTTTAGAAGCTGCCAGTTTTTAAAAGTTACCATAGCATTTTAAACTTTTACCAGCAATGTATGAGAATTTTGATTGCCTCCCACATTCTCTTTCACATTTGATGTTATCAATATTTTCATTTTGGTCATTGTGAAGTACTATTCTGAAGAATGGTAGCATAACTTAGCAGTTTCAATTTAGATTTCTTTTATGACTAATGATGTTGAGAACTTTTTCAAGTGCTTTTTATATCTTCTTCAGAGGTATCTGTTCAAATGTTTTACCCATTTTTTATTGGGTAATATTTTTTTTCCTTGAATAGTAGGAATTCTTTACTTTTTCTGAATAGAAGTCTTTTGTTTGATATAGGTATTACATATATTTCCTCTAGTCTGTGGCTTGCCTACTCGTTTTAATGGTGTCTTTCAATAAGCACAAGTTTTTGAAGTCCGGTTTATCATTTTTTTCTCTTATCATTATTTCTTTGACCTCTCAAACAAATATTTGCCTTAGGTTGTAAAGATAGTTTCCTGTATTTTTTTCTAAAAATGTTATGTGTATTTTGCTTCTTTTAAATTAGTTCTATGATCCATCTCGTTAAGTTTTATTTATGGTATGAGGTAAGTGTTAAGAGTCTGTTTTCTTCCATACAGATATCAATTTGTCCCATCACTTGTTGAATTGAATTAAATTGCTCCGATGATCTTATCAAAAATTGTTTGACTATATTTGTGTCAGTCTATTTCTAGAGTATTCTTTCCTTTGATATAATTTAAGTCCTATTATTAATACCACCTGGTCTTTGATTATTGTAGCTTTATAATAAGTCTTGATGTCAGAGTAAGTCCTCTTAACTTTCTTGTTTTTAAAAAATTGTTTTGGCTATTCCAGGTCATTTTCATTTTCTTTTTCAAATACATTTTAGAATCAACTTCTTGGTTTCTTTATTTATTTTATTTTATTTTTTTAACATCTTTTATTGGAGTATAATTGCTTTACAATGGTGTGTTAGTTTCTGCTTTATAACAAAGTGAATCAGTTATACATATACATATGTCCCCATATCTCTTCCCTCTTGTGTCTCCCTCCCTCCCACCCTCCCTATCCCACCCCTCTAGGTGGTCACAAAGCACCGAGCTGATCTCCCTGTGCTATGCGGCTGCTTCCCACTAGCTATCTATTTTACATTTGGTAGTGTATATATGTCCATGCCACTCTCTCACTTTGTCCCAGCTTACCCTTCCCCCTCCCCGTATCCTCAAGTCCATTCTCTAGTAGGTCTGCATCTTTATTCCCGTCTTGCCCCTAGGTTCTTCATGACCTTTTTTTTTTAGATTCCATATATATATGTGTTAGCATACGGTATTTGTTTTTCTCTTTCTGACTTACTTCACTCTGTATGACAGACTCTAGGTCCATCCACCTCACTACAAATAACTCAATTTCGTTTCTTTTTATGGCTGAGTAATATTCCATAGTATATATGTGCCACATCTTCTTTATCGATTCATCTGTTGATGGACACTTAGGTTGCTTCCATGTCCTGGCTATTGTAAATAGAGCTGCAATGAACATTTTGGTACATGACTCTTTTTTGTTTTTTTTAAATTTTTTTTTATTCATTTATTTTTGGCTGTGTTGGGTCTTAGTTGCTGCACGCGGGCTTTCTCTAGTTGCAGCGCAGGGGGGCTACTCTTCATTGCGGTGTGCGGGCTTCTCATTGCGGTGGCTTCTCTTGTTGCGGAGCACAGGCTCTAGGCGTGCAGGCTTCAGTAGTTGTGGCTCACGGGCTCTAGAGCACAGGCTCAGTAGATGTGGGGCACGGGCTTTGTTGCTCCGTGGCATGTGGGATCTTCCTGGACCAGGGATCGAACCCATGTCCCCTGCATTGTCAGGCGGATTCTCAACCACTGCGCCACCAGGGAAGCCCCCATGACTCTTTTTGAATTATGGTTTTCTCAGGGTATATGCCCAGTAGTGGGATTGCTGGGTCGTATGGTAGTTCTATTTTTAGTTTTTTAAGGAACCTCCATACTGTCCTCCATAGTGGCTGTATCAATTTACATTCCCACCAACAGTGCAAGAGGATTCCTTTTTCTCCACACCCTCTCCAGCATTTATTGTCTGTAGATTTTTTGATGATCACCATTCTGACCGCTGTGAGATGATATCTCATTGTAGTTTTGATTTGTATTTCTCTAATGATTAATGATGTTGAGCATTCTTTCATGTGTTTGTTGCCAATCTGTATATCTTCTTTGGAGAAATGTCTATTTAGGTCCTCTGCCCATTTTTGGATTGGGTTGTTTGTTTTTTTGATATTGAGGTGCATGAGTTGCTTGTATGTTTTGGAGATTAATCCTTTGTCAGTTGCTTCATTTGCAAATATTTTCTCCCATTCTGAGGGTTGTCTTTTTGTCTTATTTATGGTTTCCTTTGCTGTGCAAAAGCTTTTAAGTTTCATTAGGTCCCATTTGTTTATTTTTGTTTTTATTTCCATTTCTCTAGGAGGTGGGTCAAAAAGGATCTTGCTGTGATTTATGTCACAGAGTGTTCTGCCTATGTTTTCCTCTAAGAGTTTGATAGTGTCTGGCCTTACATTTAGGTCTTTAATCCATTTTGAGTTTATTTTTGTGTATGGTGTTAGGGAGTGTTCTAATTTCATTCTTTTACATGTAGCTGTCCAGTTTTCCCAGTA
This sequence comes from Eubalaena glacialis, assembly GCF_028564815.1. Lineage (NCBI taxonomy): Eukaryota > Metazoa > Chordata > Mammalia > Artiodactyla > Balaenidae > Eubalaena > Eubalaena glacialis. The sequence continues at coordinate 53,971,424 of NC_083733.1, read as the reverse complement.
CCACTTATTGAAAAGGCTGTCTTTTCTCCACTGTATATTCTTGCCTCCTTTATCAAAGATAAGGTGACCATATGTGTGTGGGTTTATCTCTGGGCTTTCTATCCTGTTCCATTGATCTATATTTCTGTTTTTGTGCCAGTACCATTTTGGTTTCTCTAAATAAATATGCTGGGATTTTTATTGGTGAGAAATAACATCTCAGCAATATTGAGTCTTCCGGTCCATGACTATACTATATCTTAACATTTTAGTTAGCTTCTCTAATTCCCATAAGCAGTGTTTTATTATTCTTAGTATAGAGGTCTTATACATATTTTATTAAGTTTATCTCTAAGCTTTTAATATTTTTGATGCTATTGTAAATAATGAGATTTTTAAAATTTCTTTTTCCAGCTTGTTCTTAATATGTGTAGCCACAATTGACTTTTAGATATTGACTTTGCATATTTCTTTTGATGGTATTAAATTTTGTTGTTGTTACTGTTGTTCTTTATTTGTTTTGGTATTTTTTTTTAGATTTTCTATACATAAAACAGGCCTTCTTGAAATAAGATATTTCACTTCTACATTTGCATACTTTATTGCTTTCATTTCTTTTTCTTACCCTGTTGTACTGACTAGGATCTACAGTACAATGTTGAATAGAGGTAGTGAGAGTGAGCATCCTTAGCAGTTCACTAAATTTAGAAAGTAGACGTTTAATATTTCATTCTTTAGCTTAATATTAACTGTAGATTTTTCATAAGTGCTCTTTGTTAGATTCTGGAAGTTCTCTTTTTTCCCTAGTTTTCGGACAATTTTAATTATGAATGGATGTTGATGTTAAATGCTTTTTCAGCACCTGTTGAGATGATCATATGATATTTCTTTTTTAATCTGTTACTGTATGTATTACATTGATTAATTTGAATTTTAAACCAAGCTTGGGCTCCTGGGATGAACCCCAGTTGGACAAGATGCATTATCTGTCTTATAGATTGATGAAATTGGTTTGCTAATATTTTAGTAAGCTAAATGCATGATTTTACCAAGGATAGTGGTTTGTAGTTTTCTTGTAATGTCATTGAAAAGTTTTTGTATCCAGAATTGTGTCAGCCATATCAAACTGGGGGTGTTTCCTTTTCATCTACTTTCTTATGGAATTTCTGTAAGATTGGCATTGTTGCTACCTTAAATGTTTGAAGAAAATCATTATTAAGCCATTTGGGCCTGCATTTTTATAATTCAAAACTTCTGCTTCCAGCCCTGAGGAAGTAACAGAGTCTAGAATTATACTACTACAGGAAACAACTAGAAAACTGGACAAAACTATTTTCAGATATTGAACAATAGGCAGCACAGGCCTGGATTCCTGAGAGAAGATAAATAAATGAGATGCACCCTACCTCATTCCAGGCTTTCATTTGAAGGCAACTTCCAGACTGCAGTGCAAAGAGAGGAATCCAGAAAGAACCTGGCAGTTTTACTGACTTTAGGGGACCAACATTGGCATTCAAGGAAATTGAGGTGATTAGAATTTGCAGGACACACTTTCCAAAAGAGGGAGTTATGCAGAGAAAGAGTTCCCCAAATCTTGAAAAGGTTCCCCTTGAGTCTTGGCTAAAGATAAGTCTGCACGTGGGTAGGTGAAACCCCATGAGACCAGGCAAGGACATGTTCTAAGAAAAATACAATTACAACAGTGTTGTGAGACAAACAATTCTCATAGCCTGCTGCACCAGGAATCATTTTATTTCCCTTCAGCCAGAGTGGAGAGAACTTGTTAATACATAGGACATTAGATAGACACCCTAGAAAGGTCACACCTAATAAATGGGGCAATAGATTAAAGACTGCAAGATTTGTCATAAAAGGGCTTAAATTAAAGCATCAAAAGGATTAAACTAATCCAAAAATAACTGCTGTGTGCCTGTTGGGTCCTCCAAGGAGATGCTGAGACGGAGTTGGGAGTGTAATAAATTTCTTAGAGGTGACATCTATGAAAGATAAAGGAAGAAGTAAGATCAGAAACAGAAAGCCATCAGACCATGATACAGATATGTGGAAGGAAAGGGGATTGGGCAGGGAGAGCCTTAGACCATTATGCAGATATGACAAAGTCTCAACCAGCCTAACTCCTCTGAAGCAAAGACTGTTCATCAGAGGAGTCCTAATGGACAGAAATGGCCACCCTCTAGTACCCACTCAGTGTTCAGTCATTTTGGTGGGGATTCCCTGGGGAGACCCTGGCTTGGTTCAAAATCTGAAGAGCATCCTGAAGATGCTAACAGTTCTTGCACATGAATGGTAAGTTCTTTTTGAAGGGAGGTCCTAGTGGTGCAACTCTGGCTGCCACAGAATGCCAAAAAAAAAAGACCAATACTCTTTATGAAAATACAACCATATCTTAAACTCAACAACATTAAATTGATAATGTCTGATGTCCAATCAAAAATTATTAAACAAAAAAAAAAAAATTATTAAACATATGAAGAAGGAGGAAAATATGCCCCATAAACAGGAAAAAAATCATTCAATAGGAAAAAAACTCAGTTAATAAAAACAGACCTAAAAAAGGTAGAGGTGATGGAATTCGCTGACAAGTATGTTAGAACAGCCATTATAAATGACTTGAGTATCATCAAGGATGTAAACTGAAAATGAACATAATGAGGCAAGATAGCAAAGATCGAAATAACCAAAAGAAGCTTCTAAAGATGACTATTCAGTATCTGAAATGAAAAGAAAGACCCAACTATGTCCTATGTATTAAAATATAAAGACACAGGTAGGTAAAACATAAAATGATGAAAAAATATGTACCATACTGTCTTGCGATTGCCCTATGTGGGGATGAGATCATCCCCCCCTCCACTCACCCAAAATTTGGGACAGATATCAAGACTGAAATCTCACATAATGAGGTTTTCTAGGGAGAGCAGGGAAGATTCCCAAGCTGGTCCTAAAATGGCTTGAGAGGGCAAGGAGGGTTGTCTGGCTTTGGTGTTTATTGTGTTTTGGTGGGGGGTAAGGTCAGGTCTCTACACATAGGCTAGGGCTTGCATGGTTTAAACTTCCTGCCAGCACCAACAGAGAGAACATGCAAGGTTTCTGATTGGCTCGCCCAGGTGTGGGGCAAGAGGGGAAAAAAAGGGAGTGGGTCTAGGAAGTTGTCAGCAGTAAGACATCAAAAATAGAATCTGACTCTATTACACATGCAAACACTAAGAAGAAAATGGGAGTGGCCATATATCAAAGTAGATTTCAGAAAATGGAATATTACAGTGATAAAGAGGGACACTTCATTAAGAAGTCATAACAACTGTAACAGCTTCAAAATACTTCAGTGTTTCTCAGCTTTTTATCATTTTCACTACCCTAAAAAGTCTTTTTAGAAATTTTCTTTCTAATTGCCCCCCCATGAAATTTTAATACCATAATCTATGTTCTGTTGCCCTTTGGAGGGCCACAAGCCATAGTAATATGTAAGATTTTCTTTTTTCATTTTCTCCAGAACCAATTTTGCTCCCTGAAAGAAGCAATATAATTATAGCTTAAGATATAAATACTTTTCCCTCAGTAATTGAGAGAACAAAGAGAAAGAAAATCAATAAGGCTATGGAAGGCTTGAAACACAATCAGTTGTACCTAGTTAATCTTTATAGACTATTTTACATGGAACATTCACCAAGATAGACTCTACATGCTGGGCCATAAAACAAGTATCAATAAATTAAAAAGAACTGAAATCATAGTGTATAGTTTCTGACCACAGTAGAATTAATTTAGAAATCAAAAACGTATCTCTAAATTCCCCAAATTTTTGGAAATTAATCACATTTCCAAATAACCCATGAAGCAAGGAAGAAATCCTAAGGTAAATTAGAAGGTATTTTGAACTGAATGATAATTAAGACAACATATCAAAATGTGTGGGATGCAACTATAGCAGCATTAAAATTTTTTATCCCTTTAAATCAGGGCCTAAAACAGGGGTTAAACTGTTACCCTAAGTAACTAGAAAAAGAAAAGTAAATTAAACTCAAAAGTTAGTAAGAGGAAAAAATTGACTAAAGCAGAAATCAATGAAATACATAACAGAAGAAGAATAAATGAGTGAAGCCAAAAGCTGATACATTAAAATAATAAAATTAATAAACGATAGCTATATTACTAATAAAAAATAGAAGACACATCACCAATATCAAAAATTAAAGAGGCTACATCACTACAGATCCTACAGACATTAAAAGGACCATTAGGGAATATACAGACAATTTTATACCAACCAATAAGAGTAGGAGAGAACACTTCCCAACTCATTTTATAAGACCAGCATTATCCACAATCAAAGGCACTATAAGAATAGAAAACTACATAGCAACATCCTTCATGAAGCTAGATATAAAAATCCTTAATAAAATATTATAAAACTGAATCTAAAAAAATAACTGAATTTAGCAGTATTTTAAAAGGATGATACCACATGGCCAAAAGGAGTTTATCCCAGGAAAGCAAAGTTGATTTGGAATTCAAAAATCAAGCTATAGGGACTTCCCTGGTGGTGCAGTGGTTAGGAATCTGCCTGCCAATGCAGGAGACATGGGTTCGAGCCCTGGTCTGGGAAGATCCCACATGCTGCGGAGCAACTAAGCCTGTGTGCCGCAACTACTGAGCCTGTGCTCTAGAGCCCGTGTTCTAGAGCCCGCGCACTGCAACTATGGAGCCTGTGCTCTAGAGCCCACGTGCCACAACTACTGAGCCTGTGTGCTGCAACTGCTGAAGCCCGCACTTCTAGAGCCCCTGCTCTGCAACAAGAGAGAGAAGCCACTGCAATGAGAAGCCCGCGCACTGCAACAAAGAGTAGCCTCCGCTCACCACAACTAGAGAAAGCCTGTGTGCAGCAACGAAGACCCAACACAGCCAAAATAAATAAATTAATTAATTAAATTAAAAATAAAAAGCTATATAATTCACCATGTAAAGATAAAAAGAGGTCGAAACTCAAGGATATAAGCTACCACTTAAAGTATAGAAAAATAAAAAAGAGAGAAGACCACAATCATCTCGGTAAATGCAGGAAAATAATTAAATTCAATTTATATTTATTATAAATCTATTTATTAGCAATCCAAGGGAATTTCCTCAACTTCCTAAAGAATATCTTCGAAAAACATAGCCACCATCACATTCAGTGGTGAAAGCATGAATGCTCTTCCTCTAAGAACAAAAACAAAGAAAGGATGTCCATTATCACCACTTCTATTAAACATTATACAGGACACAAGTCAGTACAATAAGGCAAGAAAAAGAAGTTAAAAGGCTTCAGATTAAAAAGGGAACTATCTTCATTTGTACGTGACATGATTGTGTACATAGTAAATCCTAAGGAATCTAAAAGAAAAGAACTGGTAGAACTAATAAGTGAATTTAGCAAGTTCACAGAGTTCTTGTTTTAGATAAAATTTGGGAAAATTTTGGTCTGTACTTCCACAGTTTTTTTCCTGCTCTATTCTCAATTATATTTTAAATCATTTCATCCTACCCTGTAGTTCACTAAGGATTTTAAAAGTTCTTTTAGTTTGGGTAATTTCTGTTAACCTGACTTCAAGTTTACTGATTCTTTATTCTCTTATGTTTATTTGCTGTTAAACCCATCCAGTGAATTTTATATTTCAGCTATTGGGGTTTTTTTCAGTTTGCATTTCCTTATGCCTCCTGACTACTCCATCTCTTCACCCATATTTCCATCTTTTCTTGTAGATTTGTAAACATATTTATCATAGTTATTTTAAATGTCTTCTAATTTCAACATAGGGACATATATCAGCCTGTTTCTGTTGAATGGTTTTTATCTTCCCTATTGGTCACATTTTCCTGTTTCTTCTCAGGAAGGCTTTATATAACATGTTGTGAAGTTGCTGGATCCTTTTTCTTCCTCTGAAGATTGCTGAGTTTTAATCTTACAGGAGGTTAAGTTACTGGAGGCTCATGTCGATTCTTTTGTCAGGTTGCTTTTAAGTTGTTTAGATTATTTCTATTTCGGTTTCAGTTTTGCCTTTAGTTTTATGCTATTGCTCTAAGTCCTGGGATGCAGCCTTTACTCCTAATTCATGGCCCTTCTGGGATTTCAGTAGAAAGACCAAAGTTTTAACCAGGTTCTTCTAACTTGGCACAGGACTGGAATTAAAAACTGTTTTTGCAGAGTTAAGTAGCTGCTGAAATCTCTGCTGAGTTCTTTCAGTGTTCCAGCTTTCTTTTCCCTTTATGCTCCTTGCAGTCTTACCCTGTAGAAATTAAGTTAACCAAGGTTTTGAGGAGGGGTTTATGCTAACGTTGGGGCTTTCCTTCTATGCTTTCTTCATCCTTGGATTTTGTCCTCAATTTACAGCCACTCTGGTACTCCTGAACTCTGATCTCTGATTCTTCTGCACAGGATGACTCCTGCTTTCTCCTTGAGATCTATCCCCTGTGTGCTGCATGAACTACCAGGGCACACAGTGGAAGACCTGGATAAAAGTAGATCTTATTGCAGTGTGGTTTCTTTCTTTCAAAGGTTGTAACCATTCCAGTTTCTGCCTGCTTTTGATCATTCTTTAGTGTCTTCAAACAAGTTGGTCTTCTATAATTGGTCCATAGTTATCATTGTTATCAGTTGGAAGGTTGTTCTGATACAAACTTCTTTGCTATTACCAGAATTTTGAATGTCTAAATCAGCAGTTCTCAAACTTTTTAGTCTCAGGACTTAAAAAAATTTTTTTTATTTAAGTATAGTTGATTTACAATGTTGTGCCAATCTCTGCTGTACAGCAAAGTGACTCAGTTATACACATACAGACATTCTTTTTTTATATTCTTTTCCATTATGGTTTTTCACAGGATATTCAATATAGTTCCCTGTGCTATATAGTAGGATCTTGTTGTTTATCCATTCTCAATGTAATAGTTTTTATCTACCAACCGCAAACTCCCACTCCATCCCTCTCCCTCCTCCTCCCTTGGCAACTGCAAGTCTGTTCCCTATGTCTGTGAGTCTGTTTCTGTTTTGTAGACAGGTTCATTTGTGCCATATTTTAGATTCCACATATAAGTGATGTCATATGATATTTGTCTTTCTCTTTCTGACTTATTTCACTTAGTATGATAATCTCTAGTTGCATTCATGTTGCTGTAAGTGGCATTATTTCTTTCTTTGTTATGGCTGAGTAATATTCCACTGTATATATGTACCATATCTTCTTTATCCATTCATCTGTCGATGGACATTTAGGTTGTTTCCATGTTTTGGCTATTGTGAACAGTGCTGCTATGAACATAGGGGTGCATGTATCTTTTTGAATTATAGTTTTGTCCGGGTATATTCCCAGGAGTGGGATTGCTGGATCATATGGTAATTCTATTTTTAGTTTTCTGAGGAACCTCCATACTGTTTTCCATAGTGGCTGTACCAACTTACATTCCCACCAATTGTGTAGGAGGGTTCCCTTTTCTCTACATCCTCTCCAGAATTTGTTATTTGTAGACTTTATAATGATGGCCAGTTTGGCCGGTGTGAGGTGGTACCTCACTGTACTTTTGATTTGCATTTCTCTAATAATTAGTGATGTTGAACATCTGTTCAAGTGCCTACTGGCCATCTGTATGTCTTCTTTGGAGAAATGTCTATTAAGGTCTTCTGCCCATTTTTCAATTGGGTTGTTTGTTTTTTTGCTGTTGAGTTGCATGAGTTGTTTGTATATTTTGGAGATTAAGCCATTGTCTGTTGCATCATTTGCAAATATTTTATCCCACTCCGTAGGTTGTCTTTTCGTTTTGTTTTGTTTTTTTTTATGGTTTCCTTTACTGTGCAAAAACTTGTAAGTTTGATTAGGTCCCATTTGTTTATTTTTGTTTTTATTTCTATTGCCTTGGGAGACTGACCTAAGAAAACATTGGCATGATTTATGTCAGAGAATGTTTTGCCTATGCTCTCTTCTAGGAGTTTTATGGTGTCCTGTTTTATGTTTAAGTCTTTAAGCCACTTTGAGTTTATTTTTGTGCATGGTGTGAGGGTGTGTTCTAACTTCATTGATTTACATGCAGCTGCAGGACTTATTTATACTCTTAAAATTATTAAGAATTAAAAGAACTTTGTGAATGCGTGTATATCCTATTCAAAATTAAAACACATTAAAAAATATTCATTTATTTCATTTAAAAAGAACAATGTAAATATAATAAAGTCATTACATGTTGACATAAAAATCATATTTTTACAAACAAAAACTATTTTTCAAAAGAGAAAAGTTAGCAAAGGGGCATTGTTACATGATTGAAGTTTATTTAATGTCTTGCTGAATAAAAGATAGCTGATTTTCACATCTGATTGTACATTTAATCTGTTGCAATATGTTGTTTTAATTGAAATATATGGAGAAAATCTTCCTTCATGCGTATGTATTGAAAGAGAAATATTTTAAAAGCCTTTTTAGATTGTCATGGATATTCTTCATTAATACTACACCCAAACTTAACAATTGGTAGTTCCTAAGCAGTTAGTTGCCACTTAACAATTGGTTTTTTCTAAACAGTTAGTTGCAATATAAAATCTGAAATCATAACAATGAACTGTTGTAGACTATTACATAAAATCCAATGGTCTATTTAAATATTTTATCCATGCATTGTTTTGTAATATTATGTATTGGTCATTTGGAAAGTAACAGTTCACTGGTGCATACAGGTCTGCCAAATTTTGACACATTTCCATATCAATATTTTTTTTAAAACCCCAAACCCACATGTGTTAATATCACCAGCAATCTCATTATAAAAGTCTTTTAAGTATTGGGAAGTTGACAAGCTCACTGTAGCAAATACAAGCTTTCTAACATAATGACTTATACTTCTTTTATCGTAGGTGACAAGTATTGGCAGATGTTTTCTTTGAATAGACAGGTTCACATTGTTCAAGAAAATGTTTACCAGATACCCACATCTGAATAATAGTGTTTTTTCAAGTAAAACTGCTGTTCCACAAAATGTAGATATTTAGTTCTCAACTCACATAATTACACCAACACTTTTCCTCACAAAATACATTATATGATTGGCCCTTGAACAACATGCATTTGAACTGTGCAGGTCCACTTACATGCAAATTTTCTCAATAGCAAATATTACAATACTACACGATCCACAGTTGGTTGAAGCCACAGATGTGGAACTGTGGATATGGAGGAACTGAGGGCCAACTATAAGTTATATGCAGATTTTTGACTGTGCAGAGGGTTGGCGCCGCTAACTCCCAGTGTTATTTAAAGATCAACTGTACTCTGGTATGCAAAAGAAGTGCTGGATGCAAAATTCTTTAACAATCACACAGAATATTGAAAATATATGTACTCAAGGGTGGAGATCTAATAAAATTAATGAATTTTTTCTGCTCTATCAAAAAGTCTTAAGTGAAACTTTTTTCCTGCGAGTGTGTGGTAGTTAGAAATGCAGTGATTACTATTATAGATTGGTGCCAGTGCTTTGATATATGTTAATGTGCCAGCATTTTACCCACCGTATCAATCATTGTTAAATTTTCTATATTTTATGTTTTGACATCTTTGGGGAGCCCTACTGGCTGAGGAGAGATTGCCCTTCCCAGAGCTAGCCAATGTCTAGAAATAGTAAACAAACAACTTGTTGGTGAGCCCACCTTTCATATACAAATCAACCAATCCCCACTCCATATCCTCAACCACCTCCTTTATCTAACTCACAGACACCAAGCCAATATTTACCCTGCCCTAAATCACCCAGGATCAGGTATCAGACAACTGGAGAGCTCCCCTATAACCCATAACCTGCCAACAGTCTTCAAACTAGCCAATCCTAAGCTGTTTCCCCTGCCCTGCCTTGCCTTTCCCATGGAAGCAAGCCCCAGTAAAGGCTCTGGCCTACACTTTCTCCTTGCTTCTTTCTGCCTCCTGACCAAACCTGGTGCTTCCCCATGTGGCCCTGCATGGCATGGCATGGCCCCTCCTCTCAGGAAAGGTAAGTAATAAAAATTTTTCTTTTAATAGCATTAACCTCTCTGTCATCACTCAGTCACCTCTATAAATTAAAATTCCATGAGACACCCACCAGTGCTTTTGCCCCACTAATGCAAATAAGAACACAGTTTAAAATTCTATTATTTTTGTTAATAATGAAGTGTTGTTATTTTTATTATTATTTTGGCTGCACCATGCAGCATACGGGATCTTAATTCCCTGACCAGGGATTGAACCCGTGCCACCTGCATTGGGAGCACGGAGTCTTAACCACTGGACGGCCAGGGGAGTCCCAATGAAGTGTTATTATTATCTTTTTTTAAAAGATTTTTTGATGTGGACCATTTTTAAAGTCTTTATTGAATTTGTTACAATATTGCTTCTGTTTTATGTTTTGGTTTTTTGGCCACGAGGCATGTGGGATCTTAGCTCCCCAACCAGGTATTGAACCTGCACCCCCTGCACTGGAAGGTGAAGTTCTAACCACTGGACCACCAGAGAAGTCCCCCTGAAGTGTTATTACTAACAAAAATATTTTTGACTTTGTGGACCTCCCATAAGGGTCTCTTGGAAACTGTTGGTTTAGGCCTTTCTTCTGTTTTTCATCTCTTTCTTTAACATTTCAGCTCTTTATCTTTCTTCTTTTATTATAGTCTCCTATTTATACACATTCTTAAATCTATCCAAAATATAAAAGGGTAATCATTGCTAATATTAATCTTCCTCTTAGTTTTCATTTTCTTTCTTTCCTTTCCTCTTCTACTTGTTTCCTGCACTCAGTCTCATATCCCATTCTCACTGTGAGACCTACTATCAGATTTCAAAATCCACATGACTTGGACTAAAGTGATAATTTCAGTATCACTTCTTTCAATAAATTTCTTCCCAACAAATCTCCGTGTTTCATAACATAGTGCTCAGATTCCTGATATGTACCCATCTTGATTTGGGTGAAAAACTTATCCTACGTTCCTGAGTGCCTTTTTCATCTTGGTTGCTTTTCTTCCCTCTGAAAAAATAAATATTTGTTGAATAAATGGATTTTATTTCAGTAGGCTCTCATCGGTATCCTTAAAGAATCTTCATCCTCAGTTCTTGTCTTTATAAAAGCCATGTAAACTGTAATAATCTGATCCATTCTCAAGTTGTGATTTCCTTGTTTTATGTGAATGGCTTTCAAATAGCCATTTTCAGCCCATTTCTCCCACTTGGACTCTACTGGTATATTTTAATCTGCCTACAGCAATATAGTGTCACTTGTCTCATCCTTTTGGTTATTGATATTTCAGAAATAATAGTCATTAACTTTATCTTATCTTTGTATATCCTTTTGTTCCTGTAGTCAGCTTCTTGTAACATCAGGTTGATTCCATCATCTCTGCAATATTTTAAAAATTATCTCTCTACAATTTGTGTTTTATTTCACTCCATGAAATATCTTTACATCCTCTCATATTCTCGTTTGCCACTGACATCTTCAAAAGTGAGAGCCATGTTATTTCAGGTGTGGGTTGCTGTAATTACTATTTAGATTTGCCATGATTTTTTTCCAGTTCTTTCAGTTTTCTTTCAGTCAATATGCAAAAAAGATATCACTTATTATATGAAATTTAAATCCCTTCTTTTTCAAGGGCTGACAGAATAATATCCCATCTGGTCATTCCACATGTATTTCTCTTTTTGACTAAGAATTCCTGCTAATGTCTGTTCGAATCTCCCAAATGTACTCAATACAATTGATTTTATTCTTCACACTGGACCTTTCATTATATGACAGCTGCCATATAACCATAGGGATACTTGCAAAGTTAGCCAACTACAAACTAAGAGAGTACAGTAGTACACACAAGGCCACCCTCACTTCTGATACCAACTGTAAGTTCAAGGGTCCCCACAACTACTGTTAGGATCAATAGTTTTCTATAAGGACTTAAAAAATTACTGAAAGCTATAATACTCACAGTTATGGTTCGTAAGAGAAGAATACAGATTAAAATTAGCCAAGGGGAGAAGCACATAAGGCAGAGTCCAGGAAAGTACCAAACACAGAGCTTCTAGTAGTCCTCTCTCTGGAGTCATGGACAGTGTTACTTCCCTGTGACAATACATATAGAATACTGCCAGCCAGGGAAGCTTCACCCAAGTCTATTGTCCAAAGCTTATATTAGGGCTTCATCACATAGGCATGCTTGACTGCCCATGTGGCTGACCTAAGTTTCTAGCCCCTTAAGAGACTGAGCTAATATTCTGTGACCCAAAGCCCCCCGCTCTCAATCACATTGTTGGTGTGACTCAAAGACCACCCCCACCCAAATCACATTGTTACTTTCTGGCTGGCCAAAGGCTCCCAGGCAATTAATTTTCCTCTCAGGCATGACATTCCAAGGACTTAGAGATTACCTCCCAGAATCCAAAGGCAAATGTCAGACTTCTCTTTGGGCAAGATTATATATTCTTTACCACACAATACTACATAACCTTTGATTAAAAGATCAAATTTCACTTCCCCATGAAATGTTCCTTGATGACTCCAAAGCATGTCAGTTCCTTTTTTTCTGCATTCACATTATACTTAGTGTCTATAAACATGCAAACAGACAAATCCTCTGATATGATCTAGTAATTTGCTACCTGATTCAACATTGTTTTATCTGAGGCCTCTTTTCCCATCTGATTAACAATTCCCTCAAAATAAGGTCCTCTCTTTTACTCTTCCTTACTGTGGCTTGTAGCAGAGGCTAGATATTCGATAGTTACTTGATTGATGGCCTGTGGTAGTATGCAAGGAAAATATCTTTCTCATCCATTCAAAAATCATTTAATGGTAAGCTCTTTTTAGATATACATGTCAAGATCATATCTCTTTACCACTGATAAGTGTGTTAATGTATACTCAGAAGGTTTCGAAGAAGATAGTCAATAAAATGTTGACGTCCAAGAGCATAAGTTTTAGTTGGGAAAGCATTATTATCAAATTGAGCATTTTACATATAATATTATATGAAAATAGCAGGTTGTTGAAAGATTGCTTGAAATGGATGGTCCAGACTATAATTATATACTAATTTCAGACAAAATAGACATTGAAGGGTAGAAAAAATATGTGAAGGCTTTTGGATAAATTGGATTGTAGCATGTCCCTGAAGGTGGTTGAATTCTCAGCAAGGCAGTATAATTCCAATTATTGATACAGATTAGTTTTGTGTGTCCTAGAACTACACATAAATGGAATTGTATGACGTGTACTCTTTTGCATAAAGCTTTAAATCTGAAAAATATTTGAGATTCATCCCTTTTGTCATTATGTATCAGTAGGTTTTTTCCTTTTTATTGCTGAATGGTATTCCATTGTATAAATTTCACTGAAGTATTCCATTTTATAAATACATGATACAGTATTACCTGTTTACCTTTCGATGTCTAGTTTGATGGGATAAAAGGGCTGTTGTAAATAAGATGTAAGTCGTGAGTAAGATGAATCCATCTTTAAAATTGCCCCACCAGATATGGGTGGTAGTAAGGTAACAGTAGTAAGATATAGTTTTTAAGGCCAATGAGTGCTGTACCTATACATTGAAGAATTCAATCTTTCACAGCCCCAATAGGAAATAGCAGAGTTAAGGTATGTTACTCCACTGGGAGGAAAACTTGAACCCATCCTTCCCTAAAACTGAAAAAGTAATTTAGCAAATTGAAAGGAGGAAAAGTTATAATTGATGGTCAAGAGAATTTAGTTATTGATCATTTCTGGAAGAATACATTGATGGTAGCAGCAGTCAGAACATAACAGTGATTATATTCATGTTGCAGATATGCTTTGTCCTCTGGTTTATTTTACAATTCCTAATGGAATTCTGTTTTCCCAATTCTTCCCTTTCAAGAGAAAAAAATTACAGTGATGTGGAGAGTTAGGGTCTAGACTATAGACTAGTGTGTCTGTTCGCACTAGGAAATGAGTCCTGAGAAAGTTCATTTGCCATGGGTGGGCTAAATACAAGTGAGGAAGAAACACATGGAAGTATTTTATAACACTTATTTAGTCATTAGGGAATAAATATATAGTCTTTCATCTTCACCTGAACATTTTCATTGCTTACTGTTTAGTACCCTTGATAGGCTCCCTCCATTATCTCTGAATCTGCCCATTCCAAGAGCAATCCCACTTTCACCATCCTTTATCTTCTGCTTACTTGCCCTTGTGTTTATTACACCTGCTCAATGTAGCTTATATTTACAACATCCCAAAGATATAAGTGTTATTTGCTTATGGCAATTTTTCCTCATTTTAATGTTATATACATTTTCCCTCCAAGAAGTAATTTATTTTGGCCTTTCTGTAGACTACAGTAGTGAGATAGGCAGTCCCACCATGGGTTGTTTGTATATATATCTTATCCATAACGTTTATGTGAAGACTTACTGGTGTTAATTGTATTTTTTCTAGAAGAAGATTGGAAAGCTGAAGATGTTTTAGTGAAGTTCAAAGAATACCAAGACAGGCATTCTAGATCAGTTGTATCCATCAACCACAAAAGGCTAATGAAGGAGAGAAGTAATATTTTGGGGAAAACATTTACTGTCAGCAAGAACCGTATTATTTCAAAAACAACACTACGTGAATATAAACCTGATGGAAAGATTTTAAAAAATATTTCAGAATTAGTCATTAGAAATATAAGTCCTGTAAGAGAGAAGTTTGGTGAGAGTAATGGATGGGAGAAATCACTCCTTAATACTAAACATGAGAAAATTCATACTGCAGTGAATCTCTATAAACAAACAGAGCGGAGTCTGAGTGGTAAACAAGAGCTTATTCAACATCAGAAGGTTCAAACTCCAGAGCAGTCACTTGAACATAATGAATGTGAAAAACCCTTCCTTATGAAAGGAATGTTATTTACACATACTAGAGCTCACAGAGGAGAAAGACCCTTTGAATACAATAAAGATGGAACAGGCTTCATCAAAAAGTCAAATCTCAATGTTCACCAACAAAATATTATGGAGAAGAAGGCCCACGCATACAGCAAATATGGGAAGTTCCTCTGTAGGAAGTCCATTTTTATCATGCATCAGAGATCTCAAACAGAAGAGAAACCCTTTCAGTGTCCTTACTGTGGGAATAGCTTTAGAAGGAAGTCATATCTCATTGAACATCAGCGAATTCACACAGGTGAGAAACCTTATGTTTGTAGTCAATGTGGAAAAGCCTTCCGTCAAAAGACAGCCCTCACTCTTCACGAGAAAACACATATAGAGGGGAAACCCTACATTTGTATGGATTGTGGGAAGTCCTTCCGCCAGAAGGCAACCCTTACTAGACATCACAAAACACATACAGGAGAGAAGGCCTATGAATGTACTCAATGTGGAAGTGCTTTTAGAAAGAAGTCATACCTCATTGATCATCAGAGAACACACACAGGAGAGAAACCATATCAATGTAATGAATGTGGGAAGGCATTTATCCAGAAGACAACCCTCACTGTACATCAGAGAACTCACACAGGAGAGAAACCCTATATTTGCAATGAATGTGGGAAGTCCTTCTGCCAAAAGACAACCCTCACTCTCCATCAAAGAATTCACACAGGAGAAAAACCCTATATTTGTAATGAATGTGGGAAGTCCTTCCGCCAGAAGGCAATCCTCACTGTTCATCAGAGAATACATACAGGAGAGAAATCCAATGGATGTCCTCAGTGTGGGAAAGCCTTTAGTAGGAAATCAAACCTCATTCGCCATCAGAAAACTCACACAGGAGAGAAACCATATGAATGTAAAGAATGTGGAAAGTTCTTCAGTTGTAAGTCAAACCTCATTGTCCATCAGAAAACTCACAAGATAGAAACCGTGGGAATTCACTAAAATCTGTGACTTTTTTGGTGAAAACTTATAAAGTCATAGTAAAACCTGTTGCTTGCAAGTATAATAATATTAAACAGTTTAAGGTACTGTACCACATATGTACCTACTATTTGCTAGCCTATAAAACACATAAAAAGAATTACTGGACAAATGATAAAAGTCATTGAAAATACAAGCTTAAAATTTTTATTAGATTCACCAGACATAAATTCCTCTATCAAGTTGCTACAAACATTTAAAATTGCTTATTTTAAGTTTTAATATATACCTTGTTGTGACCCAGTAATAAACAGTAGGCTGCCTGGCAGTGGTCCATGGACCACACTGTGAACAGAACTGCTTTAAAAGAAAGGCGGTGTGACTGTATTTCTCATTGCAAATATGGTATAAAAGTTGTTACCTCCTCAGAGTTAACCACAGTTCTAACTTCTAACATTATAGTTTTTGCATATTATAAACCTTTATAAAGTAAATTATACATCATGTATTCTTTCATATATGGCTTGTTTCATCCATCACTCTGTCTTTAAAACTCATCATTAGTGCATGTGGCAGAAGTTTATTTATTTTCATTCTGTATAAAATTCCATTATATGATTATATTTCAATTTATCCAATCTACTGTTGATGGACTTTTTTTATTGTTTACAGCTTAGGGTCATAATAAATAATGCTTCTTTGAATGTATTTATATGTTGGTGTACATATATTCATTTCTCTCATGTATATACTTAGGAGTGGAATTGCTGGGTCCTGGGGTATATGTATGTTGATACTATCAAACGACTCATAAGTTTCACAACATGAGATAATTCACTCTGAAGGAAGACAGCTGTAAATAGTATCAATATGGTGATGGTTCAAACGCAAGAATTCATACTAGAGGGAAACTCTATGAATGTTGTGAAAACTGGGAATCCAAATATAATGCATGTCCAAAGGCTTTTAGCCACAGCTCAAATCCTAAATACCAGACACATGTAATAAATGTGAGATTGCCTTTACCCCTAAGAATGCCTATTTGAAATCAAAGTCATACTAGAGAAAAGGAGGCATCTAGTATCTTCCTTGCTCAACAGTAGAGAATTCTAACTGGATAAAATACTATCTTACTGGTCATATAAAAATGATAAATATGGAAAAGCTTATAGCCGTAGCTCAAATCCTTACAACACCAGGGAATTCACAATGGATGGGAACACTTCAAATGAAATGACTGTAAGAATGATTAGTTATAACTCACTCTATATAACAGCAAAGAATTCATACTAAAGAAAGGAAGGTTGACGTGGGAACAGATGAGGCTTCAACTCTTAACTCTGGGGAAAGCTGTTTCCATGAAAGAAGTCCAACCATACCGAGATCATGATGCTAGAGAGCCTATGTGTAGGCACCCTAGTCAATAGCCCCAGCTAAGCACCAAGCCGTTATCCAGTATCATCTGCCAACTATATGAATGGGCCATCTGGGGCAAGTCAAGTCTTTAGATGACTGTAGCTGCTGCTGACATCCAACTGGAACCACATGAGAGATCCACTCCCCCCTTCCCAAGCAGGAACTGCTCAGCTGAGGCCTTCTCAAATTTCTGACCCTCAAAATTAAATGGTCACATTTTAAAATTAAATTTGATAGATTAAAAGAAGGGGGAAATAATCTGTTAGTATCTGTATTAAAAAATAAAGGTATGAATATTTGGATTCCAGGGTCAATGAGCAAAAGTGTGGTGACTACGAGGTGATCTAGGCGTGAGCAATAACTGGCCCTGAAATACAGTTGAAGTTTGGACTGTAATTTTTGTTTACAATTACATATCTACATAACAATTCAGTGAGGAGTCCATATACATATCTTTTTTTTCCTCCTTTTTTTTTTTTCCCCTCCTTTTCTGGTAGTAAGTTATACTCATCAACTTGATTACCAATGCAAATGTATACTTCCCAATTTTGCAAAAAAAAATTAAAATAGCCCCAAAATACCAGCTGTGGACAGTGCAGAGAGAAGTAAGTCTATCTTTGAAAGATCCTGTGCAGAGTCATTTCATGAACTAAGGTGAAGACAGAAATCAAGATATAGAATCCAATGGACATAAGTACAGCCATATCCTTGTAGGAGGAACCTTTGAATGCCTTGAAGTTTTGCTTTCTAACAGCCGTTCAGGAAAATTAAGTCCAATAGTTTTTATTTTGGTATGAAACAGGATTGGGCTATATTCCAAACTCCTGTGTTAAGATTTCTTTTGAAGAAGTTGAAAATGTTCTTTTTCATTAATTTTTATGGGTTCTTATTTTATGAATTGATAAATATATGAAATGAGGATTTTCATCTAACTGATCTTTTGGTCAGTGAAGTTTGTGCAGCTCTGAGGAGTGGACATGGTTTTGGAATCCAAGTCCACTTATTCCTAAATATATACAACAAGATAGGAATTAATTTGCAAATTCATATTTTGTAGACCTAACTGCAAGGTCATAGGACACAAGAGAATTAACATGGGCAAAGATTTCATCAGTTCAAAAGAACTAACAAAACTCCACAGAGTATATAAGTGTAATGCTTTCCTTTAAAAGCAAAGGATGTAGCTTACCAAGAGAAAGGGTAGGCAAGCATTTGGTTGGGGGGAGTCCAGTTGCAAGCTCCCCAGTGTCCTTATTCACACAGAGACTGCACTCTTATCTCCTGACTGAACCACTAAGATCTGTGTGAATCTTGGCTCTGGGAGAGCTCAGGCAGAAGTTCCCCACAAGGGCTTTTATGCCCCTCTGTTCACTGGTCACATAGTCAAGCTGGGCTATCTAATTGTTTATGTGAGTAAACAAATTGACTCTGGGCTGTCTTTGAGGAAGTTTTCAACTTTAAACAGCACCTTATATATCCCTCTGCCCTTATCTCAATCAAAGTCAACATCAGACATTCAAGCATCATGGAGATGATGTTAGAGATTTTCCAGTCCAGCTATAAATCAATTCCATCCCATAAACATGGTTCCTACAACTCCTGTGTATTTTCTGATAATCTGTGTATGCAAACAAGCATGTCGCCTCACTTCTTGTGTCCCCAGTATCAGATTGTGCATAGTGCATCTCAAACCTGAAACGTTCTTGCCAGGTAATGCTTGAATATCTTCACTTAATTTGTGGTCCAGAAATAGTGCCAGACTTGTCATGCCCTGCCTTATAAGTAATATACAACAGCCAAAACACAGATATCAACACTGGTCTCTATAAACCGGGGCTTTTCACAATCATAGATGTGTGACAATACCAAGCAGTGAAGAAGATGTGAAACAACTGGAACTCTCATACACTGCTAATGGGAATGCAAAGTGGTAAAACCACTCTGGAAAACAATATGGCGGTTTCTTAAAAAGTTAAACATACACTTCCCATGTGACCTAGCCATCCCACTTATATTTAGCCTAGAGAAATAAAAACTTATGTTCACACAAAAACCTATTCATGAATGTCTAAAGTATTATCATTTATAATCACTAAAAACTGGAAACAATCCAAATGTTCTTCAATGGATAAATGGATACACCATGGTACATCCACAAAATGGAATATTACTCAACAATAAAAATAATGAACCATTGACACATGCAACATTATGGATGAAACTAGTCTCAAAAAGTTACATACTGGGAGGAGCTTCAAGATGGCGGAAGAGTAAAACGCGGAGATCACCTTCCTCCCCACAAATACATCAGAAATACATCTACATGTGGAACAACTCCTACAGAACACCTACTGAACGCTGGCAGAAGACCTCAGACCTCCCAAAAGGCAAGAAACTCCCCACGTACCTGGGTAGGGCAAAAGTAAAAAGGAAAAACAGAGACAAAAGAATAGGGACGGGACCTGCACCAGTGGGAGGGAGCTGTGAAGGAGGAAAGGTTTCCACACACTAGGAAGCCCCTTCGTGGGCGGAGACTGCGGGTGGTGGAGCGGGGGAGCTTTGGAGCCACTGAGGAGAGCGCAGCAACAGGGGTGCGGAAGGCAAAGCGGAGAGATTCCCGCACAGAGGATCGGTGCCGACCAGCACTCACCAGCCCGAGAGGCTTGTCTGCTCACCCGCCGGGACAGGTGGGGGCTGGGAGCTGAGGCTCGGGCTTCGGTCGGATTGCAGGGAGAGGACTGGGGTTGGCGGCGTGAACACAGCCTGAAGCGGGCTAGTGCGCCACGGCTAGCCGGGAGGGAGTCCGGGAAAAGTCTGGACCTGCCCAGGAGGCAAGAGAGTATTGTTTCGGGGTGTGTGAGGAGAGGGGATTCAGAGCACTGCCTAAATGAGCTCCAGACACAGGCGCGAGCTGCGGCTATCAGCGCGGACCCCAGAGATGGGCATGAGATGCTAAGGCTGCTGTTGCAGCCACCAAGAAGCCTGTGTGCAAGCACAGGTCACTATCCACACCTCCCCTCCCAGGAGCCTGTGCAGCCCGCCACCGCCAGGGTCCCGTGATCCAGGGACAACTTCCCCAGGAGAACGCACAGTGCGCCTCAGGCTGGTGCAACGTCACGCTGGCCTCTGCCACCGCAGGCGTGCCCCACATCCGTACCCCTCCCTCCCACCGGCCTGAGCGAGCCAGAGTCCCTGAATCAGCTGGTCCTTTAACCCCGTCCTGTCTGAGCGAAGAACAGACGCCCTCAGGCGACCTACACGCAAAGGCGGGTCCAAATCCAAAGCTGAAACCCGGGAGCTGTGCAAACAAAGAGAAAGGGAAGTCTCTCCCAACAGCCTCAGGAGCAGCGGATTAAATCTCCACAATCAACTTGATGTACCCTGCATGTGTGGAATACCTGAATAGACAACGATTCATCCCAGATTGAGGAGGTGGACTTTGGGAGCAACGATATATATATTTTTTCCCTTTTTCTCATTTTGTGAGTGTGTATGTGTATGCTTCTGTGTGTACTTTTGTCTGTATAGTTTTGCTTTTACCATTTGTCCTAGGGTTCTGTTTGTCTGGTTTTTTTTCTTTTTTACTTTATTTTTTATTACTTAAAATTTTTTTGTCTTAATAATTATTTTTTATTTTAATAACTTTATTTTATTTTATCTTCTTCTTTCTTTCTTTCTTTCTTTTTTTCTCCCTTTTATTCTGAGCCATGTGGAGGACAGGCTCTTGGTGCTCCAGCCAGGCATCAGGGCTGTGCCTCTGAGGTGGGAGAGCCAACTTAAGGACACTGGTCCACAAGAGACCTCCCAGCTCCACGTAATATCAAATGGTGAAAATCTCCCAGAGATCTCCATCTCAACACCAAGACCAGTTCCACTCAATGACCTGCAAGCTACAGTGCAGGACACCTTATGCCAAACAACTAGCAAGACAGGAACACAACCCCATCCATTAGCACAGAGGTTGCCTAAAATCATAATAAGGCCACAGACACCCCAAAACACACCACCAGATGTGGACCTGCCCACCAGAAAGACAAGATACAGCCTCATCCACCAGAACACAGGCACTAGTCCCCTCCACCAGGAAGCCTACACAACCCACTGAACCAACCTTAGCCACTGGGGACAGACACCAAAAACAATGGAAACTATGAACCTGCAGCCTGCGAAAAGGAGACCCCAAACACAGTAAGATAAGCAAAATGAGAAGACAGAGAAACACACAGCAGATGAAGGAGCAAGGCAAAAACCCACCAGGCCTAACAAATGAAGAGGAAATAGGCAGTCTACCTGAAAAAGAATTCAGAATAATGATAGTAAAGATGATCCAAAATCTTGGAAATAGAATGGAGAAAATACAAGAAACATTTAACAAGGACCTGGAATAACTAAAGAGCAAACAAACAGAGATGAACAACACAATAAATGAAATTAAAAATTCTCTAGAAGGGATCAATAGCAGAATAACTGAGGCAGAAGAACGGATAAGTGACCTGGAAGATAAAATAGTGGAAATAACTACTGCAGAGCAGAATAAAGAAAAAAGAATGAAAAGAATTGAGGACAGTCTCAGAGACCTCTGGGACAACATTAAATGCACCAACATTCGAATTATAGGGGTCCCAGAAGAAGAAGAGAAAAAGAAAGGGACTGAGAAAATATTTGAAGAGATTATAGTTGAAAACTTCCCTAATATGGGAAAGGAAATAGTTAATCAAGTCCAGGAAGCACAGAGAGTCCCATACAGTATAAATCCAAGGAGAAACACGCCAAGACACATATTAATCAAACTATCAAAAATTAAATACAAAGAACAAATATTAAAAGCAGCAAGTAACACATAAGGGAATCCCCATAAGGTTAACAGCTGCTCTTTCAGCAGAAACTCTGCAAGCCAGAAGGGAGTGGCAGGACATATTTAAAGTGATGAAAGAGAAAAACCTACAACCAAGATTACTCTACCCAGCAAGGATCTCATTCAGATTTGATGGAGAAATTAAAAGCTTTACAGACAAGCAAAAGCTAAGAGAATTCAGCACCACCAAACCAGCTTTACAACAAATGCTAAAGGAACTTTTCTAGGCAAGAAACACAAGAGGAGGAAAACACCTACAATAATAAACCCAAAACAATTAAGAAAATGGTAATAGGAACATACATATCGATAATTACCTTAAATGTAAATGGATTAAATGCTCCAACCAAAAGACATAGACTGGCTGAATGGATACAAAAACAAGACCCATATATATGCTATCTACAAGAGACCCACTTCAGACCTAGGGACACATACAGACTGAAAGTGAGGGGATGGAAAAAGATATTCCATACAAATGGAAATCAAAAGAAAGCTGGAGTAGCAATTCTCATATCAGACAAAATAGACTTTAAAACAAAGACTATTACAAGAGACAAAGAAGGACACTACATAATGATCAAGGGATCAATCCAAGAAGAAGATATAACAATTGTAAATATTTATGCACCCAACATAGGAGCACCTCAATATATAAGGCAAATACTAACAGCCATAAAAGGGGAAATCGACAGTAACACAATCATAGTAGGGGACTTTAACACCCCACTTTCACCAATGGACAGATCATCCAAAATGAAAATAAATAAGGAAACACAAGCTTTAAATGATACCTTAAACAAGATGGACTTAATTTATATTTATAGGACATTCCATCCAAAAACAACAGAATACACATTCCTCTCAAGTGCTCATGGAACATTCTCCAGGATAGATCATATCTTGGGCCACAAATCAAACCTTGGTAAATTTAAGAAAATTGAAATCATACCAAGTATCTTTTCCGACCACAATACTATGAGACTAGATATCAATTACAGGAAAAAATCTGTAAGAAATACAAACACATGGGGGCTAAACAACACACTACTTAATCACCAAGAGATCACTGAAGAAATCAAAGAGGAAATCAAAAAATACCTAGAAACAAATGACAATGAAAACACAATGACCCAAAACCTATGGGATGCAGCAAAAGCAGTTCTAAGAGGGAAGTTTACAGCTATACAAGCCTACCTTAAGAAACAAGAAACATCTCAAATAAACAACCTAACCTTACACCTAAAGCAATTAGAGAAGGAAGAACAAAAAAACCCCAAAGTTAGCAAAAGGAAAGAAATCATAAAGATCAGATCAGAAG
Source organism: Eubalaena glacialis (assembly GCF_028564815.1). Classification (NCBI taxonomy): domain Eukaryota; kingdom Metazoa; phylum Chordata; class Mammalia; order Artiodactyla; family Balaenidae; genus Eubalaena; species Eubalaena glacialis. Next base: position 53,947,981 of record NC_083733.1, on the reverse strand, counting down.
TAAATGAAAAAGAAATGAAGGAAACAATAGCAAAGATCAATAAAACTAAAAGCTGGTTCTTTGAGAAGATAAACAAAATTGATAAACTTATCAGACTTATCAAGAAAAAAAGGGAGAAGACTCAAATCAATAGAATCAGAAATGAAAAAGGAGCAGTAACAACTGACACTGCAGAAATACAAAGGATCATGAGAGATTACTACAAGCAACTCTATGCCAATAAAATGGACAACCTGGAAGAAATGGACAAATTCTTAGAAATGCACAATGTTCCGAGACTGAACCAGGAAGAAATAGAAAATATGAACAGACCAATCACAAGCACTGATATTGAAACTGTGATTAAAAATCTTCCAATAAACAAAAGCCCAGGACCAGATGGCTTCACAGGCAAATTCTATCAAACATTTAGAGAAGAGCTAACACCTATCCTTCTCAAACTCTTCCAAAATATAGCAGAGGGAGGAACACTCCCAAACTCATTCTATGAGGCCACCACCACTCTGATACCAAAACCAGATAAAGATGTCACAAAGAAAAAAAACTACAGGCCAATATCACTGATGAACATAGATGCAAAAATCCTCAACAAAATACTAACAAACAGAATCCAACAGCACATTAAAAGGATCATACACCATGATCAAGTGGGGTTTATCCCAGGAATGCAAGGATTCTTCAATATACGTAAATCAATCAACGTGATACACCATATTAACAAATTGAAGGAGAACAACCATATGATCATCTCAATAGATGCAGAGAGAGCTTTCGACAAAATTCAACACTGATTTATGATAAAAACCCTCCAGAAAGTAGGCATAGAGGGAACTTTCCTCAACATAATAAAGGCCATATATGGCAAACCCACAGCCAACATCGTCCTCAATGGTGAAAAACTGAAACCATTTCTACTAAGATCAGGAACAAGACAAGGTTGCCCACTCTCACCACTATTACTCAACATAGTTTTGGAAGTTTTAGCCACAGCAATCAGAGAAGAAAAAGAAATAAAAGGAATCCAAATCAGAAAGAAGTAAAGCTGTCACTGTTTGCAGATGACATGATACTATACATAGAGAATCCTAAAGATGCTACCAGAAAACTACTAGAGCTAATCAATGAATTTGGTAAAGTAGCAGGATACAAAATTAATGCACAGAAATCTCTTGCATTCCTATACACTAATGATGAAAAATCTGAAAGTGAAATTAAGAAAACACTCCCGTTTACCATTGCAACAAAAAGAATAAACTATCTAGGAATAAACCTACCTAAGGAGACAAAAGACCTGTATGCAGAAAATTATAAGACACTGATGAAAGAAATTAAAGATGATACAAATAGATGGAGAGATATATCATGTTCCTGGATTGGAAGAATCAACATTGTGAAAATGACTCTACTACCCAAAGCAATCTACAGATTCAATGCAATCCCTATCAAACTACCACTGGTATTTTTCACAGAACTAGAACAAAAAATTTCACAATTTGTATGGAAACCCAAAAGACCCCGAATAGCCAAAGCAATCTTGAGAAAGAAAAACGGAGCTGGAGGAATCAGGCTCCCTGACTTCAGACTATACTACAAAGCTACAGTAATCAAGACAATATGGTACTGGCACAAAAACAGAAATATAGCTCAATGGAACAGGATAGAAAGCCCAGAGATAAACCCACGCACATATAGTCACCTTATCTTTGATAAAGGAGGCAAGAATATACAGTGGAGAAAAGATAGCCTCTTCAATAAGTGGTGCTGGGAAAACTGGACAGCTATATGTAAAAGAATGAAATTAGAACACTCCCTAACACCACACACAAAAATAAACTCAAAATGGATTAAAGACCTAAATGTAAGGCCAGACACCATCAAACTCTTAGAGGAAAACATAGGCAGAACACTCTATGACATAAATCACAGCAAGATCCTTTTTGACCCACCTCCTAGAGAAATGGAAATAAAAACAAAAATAAACAAATGGGACCTAATGAAACTTAAAAGCTTTTGCACAGCAAAGGAAACCATAAATAAGACAAAAAGACAACCCTCTGAATGGGAGAAAATATTTGCAAATGAAGCAACTGACAAAGGATTAATCTCCAAAACATACAAGCAACTCATGCACCTCAATATCAAAAAAACAAACAACCCAATCCAAAAATGGGCAGAAGACCTAAATAGACATTTCTCCAAAGAAGATATACAGATTGGCAACAAACACATGAAAGAATGCTCAACATCATTAATCATTAGAGAAATGCAAATCAAAACTACAATGAGATATCATCTCACAGCAGTCAGAATGGCCATCATCAAAAAATCTACAGACAATAAATACTGGAGAGGGTGTGGAGAAAAGGGAACACTCTTGCACTGTTGGTGGGAATGTAAATTGATACAGCCACTATGGAGAACAGTATGGAGGTTCCTTAAAAAACTAAAAATAGAACTACCATATGACCCAGCAATCCCACTACTGGGCATATATCCTGAGAAAACCATAATTCAAAAAGTCATGTACCAAAATGTTCATTGCAGCTCTATTTACAATAGCCAGGACATGGAAGCAACCTAAGTGTCCACTGACAGATGAATGGATAAAGAAGATGTGGCACATATATACAATGGAATATTACTCAGCCATAAAAAGAAACAAAATTGAGTTATTTGTAGTGAGGTGGATGGAGTTAGAGTCTGTCATACAGAGTGAAGTAAGTCAGAAAGAGAAAAACAAATACCGTATGCTAACACATATATATGGAATCTAAGGGGAAAAAAAAAAGGTCATGAAGAATGTAGTGGCAAGATGGGAATAAAGATGCAGATTTACTAGAGAATGGACTTGAGGATTTGGGGAGGGGGAAGGGTAAGATGTGACAAAGAGAGAGAGTGGCATGGACATATATACACTACCAAACGTAAAATAGATAGCTAGTGGGAAGCAACCGCATAGCACAGGGAGATCAGCTCTGTGCTTTGTGACCACCTAGAGGTGTGCGGTGGGGAGGGCGGGAGGGAGGGAGATGCAAGAGGGAAGAGATATGGGAACATATGTATATGTAAAACTGATTCACTTTGTTATAAAGCAGAAAATAACACACCATTGTAAAGCAATTATACTCCAATAAAGATGTTAAAAAAAAAAAAAAAGTCATGTACCAAAATGTTCATTGCAGTTCTATTTACAATAGCCAGGACATGGAAGCAACCTAAGTGTCCATCGACAGATGAATGGATAAAGAAGATGTGGCACATATACACAATGGAATGTTACTCAGCCCTAAAAAGGAACGAAACTGAGATATTTGTAGTGAGGTGGATGGACCTAGAGACTGTCATACAGAGTGAAGTAAGTCAGAAAGAGAAAAACAAATACCGTATGCTAACACATATATATGGAATCTAAAAAAAAAAAAAAAAAGGTCAGAAGAACCTAGGGGCAAGATGGGAATAAAGATGCAGACCTACTAGAGAATGGACTTGAGGATAAGGGGAGGGGGAAGGGTAAGCTGGGACAAAGTGAGAGAGTGGCATGGACATATATACACTACCAAACGTAAAATAGATAGCTAGTGGGAAGCAGCCGCATAGCACAGGGAGATCAGCTCGGTGTTTTGTGACCACCTAGAGGGGTGGGATAGGGAGGGTTGGAGGGAGGGAGACACAAGAGGGAAGAGATATGGGAACATATGTATATGTATAACTGATTCACTTTGTTATAAAGCAGAAACTAACACACCATTGTAAAGCAATTACACTCCAATAAAGATGTTAAAAAAAAAGTTACATACTATATGGTTCCATTTATAAGACATTCTGGAAAAGGTAAAAATATAGGTACCCAGGATATATCAGTGGTTGCCAGGTACTAGGGGTGGGGGAATATTCTGAATAGAAAGGGGATGCATGAGGGAATTCCTTGAGCTGTTGTAATTGTTTTGCATACTGTTTGTGGTCATAAATATAAAAATATGCATGTGAAAAAAAATAGAAGTGTACATACCAAAAATAGTGAACTGGAGTAGTAACATCAGCAGGATGGTGGAATAGAGTTTCCAGCACTTGTCCTCTCATTGGAACATCAATCTGAACAACCATCCACACATGAAAATGCCTCCACATGAGCTAATACAGCACTTGAGTGGAGCACACAAATGAAAGATACGTTGAAGAGGATAAAAAGGACAATTTCACACTACCTGCATTACCCTTTCCCCAAGCCTGTGCAGTGAAGTGTGGAGAGATACACCCTTTGCATGGGGGGAAGAAGAGTGAAGTTAGCACCCAATTTTGCCATAGACCCAAGCACCAGCCTCCTCCAGTGAATCCAGGCTCCAGGAAAGCCCCTCCAGGTAAACCATAACTCAGAATCTAGGCCTGCCCCTGTGGACCCAGACACCAGGCTCCATGCTGCCCAACCCAGCGCCATGCTGGCCCTACAGTCCCAGGTACCAGATTGGCACCCATGGACCTAGGCTCCAGGCCTGCCCCAATAGACTCCACTATCAGGATTGCCCCTATGGCCTCAGACCAGGCCTACCCCCATGGATCCAGACAACAGGCCAACTCCACCAAGGTCAGCCCCCACAGATTAAGGTTCAAGGCCTGTCACTGTCACAGGAACAGGTCAGCTCCTGTGGACCCAGGTTTCAGGCCTATCTCCGCAGATCCAGTCACCAGGCCAAGTCCAGTGAACCCCAGCACCAGGCCAGCCCCTATGGACATAGGCAGGCCTACTGCACAGACCCAATTAACAAGCCCAGCCCAGTGGCTCCTGTCAGCAGATCAGACGCCATGGATCCAAGTTTCAGGCCTGTCCCTGCAGTCTCAGGTACCAGGCCCACTCACCTGCTGAACCAAGCACCAGGTCAGCCTGCCTGAAGGTTCCAGGAGCAAGCCTACCCATAGACATCACCAGCTGATCCACCCAGAATCTCTGGGCAGCTAGTCTGTGAAGGGCTTTCACTACTAAAGCCAGTCTGTAAAGACTGGAAGAGGTGCCTCTTCTTCAAATGTGCAGACACCAATGCAAATCCACAAGGGCCACAAATAATCAGGGAAACATGACACCACCATAGTAACAAAATAAAGCATGAGTAACCAACCCAAAAGAAATAGAGATCTTTAAACCGCCTGACAAAGAATTCAAAATAATCATCTTAAAGAAGCTCAGTGAGCTCCAAGAAAGCTAAACAAAATCAGGAAAACAATACAAGAACAAAATGAGACAGGACAAAGAGCTAGAAACCATAAAAAAGAACCAAATAGAAATTCTATACTTGAAAAACACAATGACTACATTTTAAAATGCCAGCACTTCAGTAGGAGACTTGATCAAGCAGAAGAATCAGTGAGTTCTAAGACTTGCTGTTCATTTGAAATCACCCAGTCAGAGGACCAAAAGAAAGTCTACAGGAGTTATGGGGTACCAGCAAAGGTATCAATATATGCATTATGGGAATCCCAGAAGAGGCAGAGAAAGAGAAAGGGGAAGACAGGTTATTTAAAATATAAAAATAGAAAATGTCCCTAATCTGGAGAGGGAAATGAACACCCATACCCATGCAGCCTAAATAACTCCAAATAATTATAATCAAACTCTCAAGAGTTGAAGACAAAGAGAATTTTGAAAGCAGCAATAGAAAAGCAACTCATCATATCCAAGGGCACCCCCCTAAGACTATTAACAGATGTCTCATCAGAAACCTTGCAAGCCAAGAGAGAGAGGCATGATATCTTCAAAGTGCTGAAAGAAAAAAGACTGCAACCAAGAAAACTACACCCGGCAAAGCTGTCATTCAGAAATGAAGAGGGAAAAAAAATTCCCATACAAACAAAAGCTTGAGGGAGTTTACCACTGGACCACCTTACAAGAAATGCTAAAGGGAGTTCTTCAAGTTGAAATGAAAAGATGCTAAGTAACAACTTGAAAACATATGAAAGTATAAAACTCAGTGGTAAAAGTAAAGTCAGAATACTCTACTATAGTACAGTGGCATGTTAATAACAAAACTTTAGTATAAAGATTAAAGGACAAAGTATTAAAAATAACTGTAACTAAAATTTATTATTGATACACAAAATAAAGAAATGTAAATTGTGATATCAATTAACATTAAAGGTGGGGGGAGGAGAAGTTAAATCATAGAGATTTTGTATGTGGTCAAAGTTAAGTTCTTAGCTTGAAATAAACAGTTATGTTTTATGTAAGCCTCATGGTAACCACAAAGAAAAAATGTGCAGTAGATACACAAAAGATAGAGAAAGGGATCAGTGCATTGCACTATAAAAAAAAGCATCAAATTATAAAGGAAGATAGCAAAGAAAGGAAAAAAGGGACACACACAAAAAACGAAAACAATGAACAAAATGTCAATAAAAAGACCTTACCTATCAATAATTACTTTAAATGTAAATGAAATAAATTATTTAGTCCAAAGATAGTAGAGTAGCTGAATCAATCAGTAGAGTAGTTGAAGGGATTGAAAAACAGATCCAACTTTTTGCTACCAACAAGAGACTCACTTTAAGGATATCCATAGGCTGAAAGTAAAAGGATGGAAAAAGATATCCCATGTAAATGGTAACCAAAAGAGAGCTGGGATGGCTATACTTATATCAGACAAAATAGACTTTCATTTGAAATCTTTCACAGAGAATAAAAAAGGTCACTATTATGATGTGGCCAATTCATAAAGAAGATATAATAATTGTAAATATATATGCATCTAACATCTGGGCACTTAAATATATAAGGCAAATATTAACAGAACTGAACAGAGAAATAAACAGTAATACAGTAGTAGTAGGGAACTTCAATACCCCATTATCAACAATGGATAGTTCATCCAGACAGAAAACACTACAGAACAAATGAACATAACGGACATACATAGAACATTCCATCCAACAGCAGCAGAATAAATATTTTTTCTCAACAACACACGGAACATTCTCCAGGATAGATCATATGTTATGGCACAAAACAAATCTTAACACATTTAAGAAGACTGAAATCATATCAAGTATCCTTTTGACCACAATATTATGAAACTAAAAATCATTAACAGGAGGAAAATTGGAAAATTCACAGATACATGAAAATTAAACACACTCCTTAACAATCAATGGATCAGAAAAGAAATCAAAAGGGAAATCAAAAAGTATCTTGAGAAAAATGAAAATAGAAGCAAAACATACAAAAGCAGATGGGATAAAGCAAATGCAGTTTCAAGAGAGAAGTTTATAGAGATAAAAGCCTACATTTTTTTAAAAAAGAAAGATCTTAAGTAAACTACCTAACTTTATGCCTTAAGAAACTTGAAAAAGAAGAATTAAGGCCAAAATCTGCAGGTGGAAAAAAAGATAACATTAGAGCAGATATAAATGAAATAAAGACTAGAAAGACAATAGAAAAGATCAATAAAACTGAGTTGGTCCTTTGAAAATATGAAGCTGAAAAACTTTTAGCTAGTCTAATCAAGTAAAAAAAGAAAGATAGGACTCAAATAAATGTTATAAACAAGAGAGAAGAGTTCCAATATTGCAGAGCAGGCAATGAAGAATTTGGAGCAGAAAGGCAGTAAATAGTTGGTACAATGTTTATAAATCCCTCTAATACATTAAAATTAAATAAAAGTAGGCTAAATGTGGACTGATGAGAACATCATGAATCTTGGATTATGATTAATCCACTTTTGTCCAAAGAATTTTAAAAATTTAATTCCTGGAAGAATACAAAAGAAGTGACAGCTACAGTTACCCCTGTGTAGGGAAAGCAGATGGTTATAGGACTAGATGTTAGGGAAGATTTTATTTTCACGTTATTTTGGGTAATTTTTGAATTTTTATAGTATCTGCTTTTATTTCCCATTTTTTTAAACTACAAAATTAATGTAACATCAGAACATACACACACTTTCATGGTTGGGAATCTACCAATAGAAACATAAGAATGACAATATAAAAATGTTTATTGCACAATCATTTCTGGTGAAAAAAGAAGTAGAAACAATCTGAATGTCTACAGTAGGGAATGGTTCAAAATACTGGCATACATCCCATACTAGAAATATTCTGAAACTTTAAAAAGAATGAGTCAGATCTACAGTATTGACCTGGGAAAATGTCCATGATTATTTAAGTGTAAAGGGCAAAATGCCACGAAATATGTCACTATGGGGGTAAAAACTTTCACAGACATGCAATAAACCCTTCACATGTGCAGATATGTTTGAGCACGAAGAAAGAAGCAACACACACACATATTGGTTATTTCAGGGGTTTGTGGGAGGAGAAGAAATTGTTTTCATTTTATTTCTGCCCCACTTCACTGGTTTCAGTGAAAACAAATAGTTTTATAAAATTTATTTCCAGTACTGATCATTACAATAATTCAGAAACAGCACTGATACCAGAGCAATTTTCCTTTTAATAACTTTTCCATTTTCCCACTTGAAAAAAAAAAAGAGTTCAAAGATTACTAAAATAAATCAATACTAATGAAACCCAGTATTTTACCAACATTTTCCTTAAAGAAAAAAAAAGTATATTTCCAAAAATAATTTCATGATGCTAGACTAGGATGGGGAGAGAGGAAAATTTACTGAAGTCTCAACAGTATGAAGTGTCTGATGTACATTAAATTGTAAGCCATGATTAATGGCCTTCCCACATTCATATGGTTTCTTCCCAGAATGAATTCTCTGATGGTGTGAGAAGCTCGAATGATAGCTAAAGGTCTTTCCACATTCCTTACATTCAAAGGGCTTCTCACCAGTATGAATTCTCTGATGTTGAATAAGGTGTGAATGAAGTTTAAAGGCCTTACCACATATCATACATTCATGAGGTTTCTCACCAGTGTGAATTATCTGATGTCTTTTGAGGTGTGAGCACTGTCTGAAAGTCTTCCCACATTCCTTACACTCATAGGGTTTCTCACCAGTATGAATCCTCCGATGAAGAGTAAGTTGTAAGCCATCACAAAAAGCCTTCCCACATTCACTACATTCATAAGGTTTTTTGCCAGAATGAATTTTCTGATGGTGAGAGAAGCTTGAGTGATAGCTAAAGGCCTTTCCACATTCTCTACATTCATAGGGTTTCTCACCAGTGTGAATTCTCTGGTGTATTGTAAGGTGTGATCGATGTCTGAAAGTCTTTCCACATTCTTTACATTCATAGGGTTTCTCACCAGTATGGAGTCGCAGATGTTCAGTAAGTTGAAAGCCACGAATAAAAGCCTTCCCACATTGCTTACATTCATAGGGTTTTTCACCAGTATGAAGTCTCTGATGTTGAGTAAGCTGTGATCGCTGCCTAAATGCCTTCCCACATTCCTTACACTCATAAGGTTTCTCACCAGTGTGAATTCTCTGATGTAGAATAAGTTCTGAGCCATAATTAAAGGCCTTCCCACATTCTTTACACTCATAGGGTTTCTCATGAGTATGAAGTCTCTGATGTATGGTAGGGGATGATCGATGCTTGAAAGTCTTTCCACATTCTTTACATTCAAAGGGTTTCTCACCAGTATGGAGGTGCAGATGTTCAGTAAGTTGAAAGCCACAAATAAAAGCCTTCCCACATTGCTTATATTCATAGGGTTTTTCACCAGTATGAAGTCTCTGATGTTGAGTAAATTGTGATAGCTGCATAAAGGCCTTCCCACATTCCTTACATTCATTGGGTTTCTCACCAGTGTGAATTCTCTGATGTAGAATAAGTTCTGAGCCATAATAAAAGTCCTTGCCACATTCTTTACATTCATATTGTTTTTCACCTTTATGAATTCTCAAATGTTGTTTAAGTTGTGAGCAATGAATAAAGGCCTTCCAACATTCCTTACATTCATTGCATTTGTTACTATTTTGAATTCTCTGTTGTTTAGTAAGGTATGATGTATCAACAGTTTCTGCACATACCTTACATTCAGGAAGTTTTTCTTTAGAATGAGTTTTGTGATGACTAAAGAATAAATGGTAACTGAAGTTTTTTCTACATTCTTTACATTCAAAGATTTTCTGTCTATTATAAAATTCCTGAGTGAACAAAATATGTTGGCTAAAAACGGGCATGTGTTCATGGTTGATAATAAATTGCCTGAAATAGCCCTTCTGTTTTCCCTGTTGTCTCTCAAACTGACTTTTGCATGCCCAAATATCTCTGAAAATGGATTTCTCAGGACTATGGCTTTTAAATGGTTCCATGATAGCCCATTGGGATGATTCTGTCTCATAAATGTTTCTTTTTGGAGATAACTTCTTGGACTCACACTTGGACACCAAGTCTGAAAGATAAGAAACACATTTTAATTGCTAGTTTTGTGTTACAAAAGAAATGAAATATCTCTGATAAAAAAATAGAGAGAATTGAAAATAATTCACGTAAGAAACGAAAGGCTTGGGGAGCTCTTAAATACCACCATGCAATTGAATGAAAATAGAGTAAGGAGAATGCAAAGAAATGAAAGCTCATGAAAGGAAAGTGAGGGAGTTAATTAACAAGTCAAGTCAGTGGTTCTGAAATTTTGATCCACTTCAGAATCACCTTGGGAATTTGTTGTAATTATGGGTGTTTACAAAACATTCTAGATCACCTGAATCAGAGTCTACGAGAGTCTGTATATTTTAACACTCTCCACCAGGCCAAAGGATTATGTGATATCTGCTAGTTGTCCCCAAACATCTATTATTCCCCTTTTGTACACTGATTGAACCCTTGGTTTTTAGTTGAGAACAGGCTGCCCAATATAAACATTGCACTTCCCAGGACCCTTTGCAGCAGAATATGCCATGTAACTGGATTGTGCCTAAAGAAATGCAGAAGTATTATGTAGTAGCTTCTGAGAACTTTTTTTTTTTTTTTTTTTAAATTTTTTATTTATTTATTTTTGGCTGCCTTGCTCTTCGTTGCTGCCGTGGGCTTTCTCTAGTTGCGGTGAGCGGGGGCTACTCTTCGTCACAGTGTGCGGGCTTCTCAGTGCGGTAGCTTCTCTTGTCGCAGAGCACGGGCTCTAGGTGCGTGGGCTTCAGTAGTTGTGGAACGCAGGCTCAGCAGTTGTGGCTTGCGGGCTCTAGAGCGCAGGTTCAGTAGTTGTGGCGCATGGGCTTAGCTGCCCTGTGGCATGTGGGATCTTCCCAGACCGGGGCTCAAACCCGTGTCCCCTGCATCGGCAGGTGGATTCTTAACCACTGCACCACCAGGGAAGTCCTGAGAACTTTCTTAAGAGTCAGCTTGCCCACACCCTATATCCGTTATTCTTCTGATTCCTCAGCAAAGCCAGCTGCAATGTGCATTTGATGTCATGTCTGTCACAGATGGTTTTGCAGAACAGAGTTGCCACTCCAGCCTGGACTTTAATGAAGGAGAAAATTAACCCTCTACATAGTTTAAACTACAATTATTTGGGGGTCTCTGTCACATACAGCCAAACCTATATCCAAACTAATACAGCCTTCCATTGAACTGTTTGAGACCAACAGCTACATAAAGCATTCTATGCTAACACAATTTATTTTTCCATTTTCCTAATGACGATCATTTGGGTTGTTTCCAGTTGTTGGCTATTATGGTTAGTACTGCTATCAACATCCATGCACATTTCTTTTGGTGGAAACAGGACTCCTTTCTGCTAGGTGTGAAATTACTGCATCAGATGATATGCATTTGTTCAGCTTCAGTTGACACTATGCAACAGTTTTCTAATTTACAATTCCATCAAACTCTAAAAGAGTTCCTGTTCTTCATATCCTCAGCAACACTTGTTATTGTCAATCTTCTTATATTTAAGCATCCTGGCAGATGTGTTGTGATACTGGATTGTGGTTTAATTTGTAATTTTGCAGGCTGAATACTTTGCCATATGTTTACTGGCCAACTGTATATCTTCTTTAATAAGTTGCCTATGGAGGTATTTTGTCCATTTTTTAATTTTTTTAATTTTTTGGGCAATAAAATACATATAAAATCCACCATTTTAACCATTTTGAAGCATACAATTCAGTAACTTATAGTACATTCCCACTGTTGTGCAACCATCCGATCTCTAATTCCAGAATATTTTCATCATGCCAGAAAGAAACCTCACACACATGATCATGTTCTATTCTCCTCCCCCCCCCGCCCCCAGCAACCACCAATCTGCTTTATGTCTCTGAATTTGTCAAGAAATTTCATAAATATGAAATCATACAATATGTGACCTTTTGTGTCTGTTCTCACTCAGTATGTTTTCAAGGTTCAATGATGCTGTAGCACGTACCAGTATTTCATTTCTTTTTATGGCTGAGTTATATTTTATTGTACAGATAACCATATTTTGTTTATCCATTCTCCAGTTGAGGGACATTTGGGTAGTTTCTGGGTTGTATTTTTCTTTTTGATTTGTAGGAATTCTTAATTTATTCTGGATATAACCAACTACATAATGCAAGTATCTTTTCCACTCTGGGGCTGGCCCTTTCGCTCTCTTAATACTATGTTTTGATAAACAGAAATTCTTAATTTTAAGGTAGTCTAATCCCAAGTTCATAAAAATATACTCATATAATCTTCTAGAAGCTTTTACTATTTTACCTTTCATATTTAGATCTATAATCCACCTAGTGTGAGGTAGAAATCAAGATTCTTATTTTTCAGTAGATATCAGCACCACTTACTGAAAAGACCATCCTTTCCCTGACTCTGTGTTATATCAAAAGACTTTGTTAGTCATTTTCTCTGTAATCCACTCCAATAAATATTTCAACTCCCATAGCTCTGTTGAAACATTTCTAGCTAAAGTAACTAACAAAATTACTTTACCAAAATCAGTACTCAAATGCCCGTCAACACTCTATTTGACTCATTAGTAGCATTTGACACAACTGATCAATCCCTTTGTTTCCTGTATACCATATTCTCCTGGTTATCCTCCTACCTCTCTACTTACATTCAGTTCCCCTTAATGCATTCTCCTCCACTTCCTGACCTCTAAATGTTGGAATGTCCCAGAACTCTGGCTCTGGCCAGCCCTCAATCTACACTCTTTCCCTTAATAGCAGTCTGGCTTAAATACCAATCATATAATGCTAAATCTTAAATTTATACCTCTAAAAAAATTTTTTTTAATTGCGATAAAATACACATAACATAAAATTTACTATCTTACCCACTTTTAAGTGTTTAGTGCAGTAGTGTTAAGTATGTGCACACTGTTGTGCAACCAATCTCCAGAACTTTTTCACCTTGCAGAACTGAAACTCTGTACCCATTAATAACTCCCCATTCTTCCCTCTTCCAGTTCCTGGCAACCACCATTCTACTTTCTGTTTCTATGGATTTGACTACTCTAGATACCTCATACCACTGGAGTCATACAGTATTTGTTGTTGTTTTTCTGAATGTGACTGACTTATTTCACTTACCATAACGTCCTCAAAGTTCATTCATGTTGCAGCATGTGTCAGGATTACACACACACACACACACACATACACACACACACACATCACCACCACCACCACATTTTGTTTCTCCATTTGTTTGTTGATGAAACCTAGATTGCTTCTACCTTTTGGCTACTGTATGTAACGCTGCTAAGAACATGGGTGTACAAGTATCTGTTTAAGTTTAAGTTGGTGCTTTTAGCATATATCCAGAAGTGGAATTGCTGGATCATATGGTAATTCTATTTATAATTTTTTGAGGAACCACCATACTCTTTTCCCACAGTGGCTGAACCATGTTACAGTCCCACCAACACAAGGGTTTCAGTTTCTCCACTGCCTCACCAATACTTGTTATACTTGTTTTTTGACTGTAGCCATCCTAATGGGTGTGAGGTGATATTTCACTGTGGTTTGGATTTGCATTTCCCCAGTGGCTATAGTTGAGCATAGTGTCATGTGTTTGCTGGTCATTTGCATATCTTTTTTGAAGAAATATCTATTCAAATAGATATAGAAATATCTAGAAATATAGAAATATCTAGAAAAATATCTAGAAATAGAAATATCTATTCAAATCCTTTTCTCATTTTTAAAATTGAGTAGGGGGGGTCTCGGCAAGATGGTGGAAGAGTAAGACGCGGAGATCACCTTCCTTCCCACAGATACAGTAGAAATACATCTACACGTGAAACTGCTCCTACAGAACACCCACTGAACGCTGGCAGAAGACGTCAGACCTCCCAAAAGGCAAGAAAATCCCCACGTACTTGGGTAGGGCAAAAGAAAAAAGAAATAACAGAAACAAAAGAATAGGGACGGGACCTGCACCAGTGGGAGGGAGCTGTGAAGGAGGAAAGGTTTCCACACACTAGGAAGCCCCTTCGCGGGCAGAGACTGCGGGTGGCAGAGGGGGGAAGCTTCAGAGCCACGGAGGAGAGCACAGCCACAGGGGTGCGGAGGGCAAAGCGGAGAAATTCCCGCACGGAGGATCGGTGCCGAGCAGCACTCACCAGCCCGAGAGGCTTGTCTGCTCAGCTGCCGGGGCGGGCGGGGGCCGGGAGCTGAGGCTCGGGCTTCGGTGCTAGCCGGGAGGGAGTCCGGGAAAAAGTCTGCAGCTGCCGAAGAGGCAAGAGACTTCTTCTTGCCTCTTTGTTTCGCGGCGCGCAAGGAGAGGGGATTCAGAGCGCCGCCTAAACGAGCTCCAGAGACGGGCGCAAGCCGCAGCTATTAGCGCGGATCCCACAGCAACAGGAGCGCAGAGGGAAAAACAGAGAGATTCCCTCACAGAGGCTCGGCGCCGAGCAGCACTCACCAGCCCGAGAGGCTTGTCTGCTCACCCGCCGGGGCGGGCGGGGGCTGGGAGCTGAGGCGCGGGCTTCGGTCGGATCGCAGGGAGAGGACTGGGGTTGGCGGCGTGGACACAGCCTGAAGGGGTTAGCGCACCACAGCTAGCCAGGAGGGAGCCCGAGAAGAAGTCTGCAGCTGCCGAAGAGTCAAGAGACTTTTTCTTGCCTCTTTGTTTCGCGGCGCGCAAGGAGAGGGGATTCAGAGCGCCGCCCAAACGAACTCCAGAGACGGGCGCGAGCCGCGGCTATCAGCGCGGACCCCAGAGGCAGGCGCGAGCTGCGGCTATCAGCGCGGACCCCAGAGGCGAGTGCGAGCCGCGGCTATCAGCACGGACCCCAGAGACGGGCGCGAGCCGCGGTTATCAGCGCGGACCTCAGAGACGGGCATGAGATGCTAAGTCTGCTGTTGCCGCCACCAAAAAGCCTGTGTGCGAGCACAGGTCACTCTCCACACCACCCCTCCCGGGAGCCAGTGCAGCCCGCCACGGCCAGGCTCCCGTGATCCGGGGACAACTTCCCCGGGAGAACGCACGGCGCGCCTCAGGCTGCTGCAACGTCACGCCGGCTTCTGCCTCCACAGGCTCGCCCCGCCTCCTCCGTACCGCTCCCTCCCCCCGGCCTGACTGAGCCAGAGCCCCCGAATCAGCTGTTCCTTTAAACCCGTTCTGTCTGGGCAGGGAACAGACGCCCTCAGGCGACCTACATGCAGAGGCGGGTCCAAATCCAAAGCTGAACCCCGGGAGCTGTGCGAACAAAGAAGAGAAAAAAGGGAAATCTCTCCCAGCAGCCTCAGAAGCAGCGGATTAAAGCTCCACAAACAACTTAATGTGCCTGCATCTGTTGAATACCTGAATAGACAACGAATCATCCCAAATTTAGGAGGTGGACTTTGGGAGCAGGATATATTAATTTTTCCCCTTTTCCTTTTTTTGTGAGTGTATATGTGTATGCTTCTGGGTGAGATTTTGTCTGTATAGCTTTGCTCTCACCGTTAGTCCTAGGGTTAGGTCCGTCCGTTTTTTGTTTTTTTTTTTACTTAAAAATTTTTTTTTCCCTAATAAAGGTTTTCTTAATAATTTTTTCCTTATTTTCTATTTTTAAAAAATTTTTAAAAAAATTTTTAATGAGTTTTTTCATATTTTTTATTTTAAAAAATTAAAAAATTTTTTTCATAATTTTTTTCTTATTTTTTCTTATAAAAAATTAATAAATCTATTTTTAAAAATTAAAAAAAATTTTTTCATAATAAATTTATTCTTAATAATTTTTTTTCTTATTTTTTGTTATAATAGCTTTATTTTATTTTATTTTATCCTCTTTCTTTCTTTCTATTTTTTCTCCCTTTTATTCTGAGCCGTGTGGATGAAAGGCTCTTGGTGCTCCAGCCAGGCATCAGGGCTGTGCCTCTGAGGTGGGAGAGCCAACTTCAGGACACTGGTCCACAAGAGACCTCCCAGCTCCACGTAATACCAAACGGCGAAAATCTCTCAGAGATCTCCATCTCAACATCAAGACCCAGCTTCACTCAACAACCAGCAAGCTACAGTGCTGGACACCCTATGCCAAACAACTAGCAAGACAGGAACACAGCCCCATCCATTAACAGAGAGGCTGCCTAAAATCATAATAAGGCCACAGACACCCCAAAACACACCACCAGACATGGACGTGCCCACCAGAAAGACAAGATCCAACCTCATCCACCAGAACACAGGCACTAGTCCCCTCCACCAGGAAGCCTACACAACCCACTGAACCAACCTTAGCCACTGGGGACAGATACCAAAAACAATGGGAACTACGAACCTGCAGCCTGTGAAAAGGAGACCCCAAACACAGTAAGATAAGCAAAATGAGAAGACAAAAAAACACACAGCAGGTGAAGGAGCAGGGTCAAAACACACCAGACCTAACAAATGAAGAGGAAATAGGCAGTCTACCTGAAAAAGAATTCAGAATAATGATAGTAAAGATGATCCAAAATCTTGGAAATAGAATAGACAAAATGCAAGAAACATTTAACAAGGACGTAGAAGAACTAAAGAGGAACCAAGCAACGATGAAAAACACAATAAATGAAATTTAAAATACTCTAGACAGGATCAATAGCAGAATAACTGAGGCAGAAGAACGGATAAGTGACCTGGAAGATAAAATAGTGGAAATAACTACTGCAGACCAGAATAAAGAAAAAAGAATGAAAAGAGCTGAGGACAGTCTCAGAGACCTCTGGGACAACATTAAACGCACCAACATTCGAATCATAGGGGTCCCAGAAGAAGAAGAGAAAAAGAAAGGGACTGAGAAAATATTTGAAGAGATTATAGTTGAAAACTTCCCTAATATGGGAAAGAAAATAGTTAATCAAGTCCTGGAAGCACAGAGAGTCCCATACAGGATAAATCCAAGGAGAAACACACCAAGACACATATTAATCAAACTATCAAAAATTAAATATAAAGAAAACATGTTAAAAGCAGCAAGGGAAAAACAACAAATAACACACAAGGGAATCCCCATAAGGTTAACAGCTGATCTTTCAGCAGAAACTCTGCAAGCCAGAAGGGAGTGGCAGGATATACTTAAAGTGATGAAGGAGAAAAACCTACAACCAAGGTTACTCTACCCAGCAAGGATCTCATTCAGATTTGATGGAGAAATTAAAACCTTTACAGACAAGCAAAAGCTGAGAGAGTTCAGCACCACCAAACCAGCTTTACAACAAATGCTAAAGGAACTTCTCTAGGCAAGAAACACAAGAGAAGGAAAACACCTACAATAACAAACCCAAAACATTTAAGAAAATCGGAATAGGAAAATACATATCGACAATTACCTTAAATGTAAATGGATTAAATGCTCCCACCAAAAGACACAGACTGGCTGAATGGACACAAAAACAAGACCCATATATATGCTGTCTACAAGAGACCCACTTCAGACCTAGAGACACATACAGACTGAAAGTGAGGGGATGGAAAAAGATATTCCATGCAAATGGAAATCAAAAGAAAGCTGGAGTAGCAATTCTCATATCAGACAAAATAGACTTTAAAATAAAGACTATTACAACAGACAAAGAAGGACACTATATAATGATCAAGGGATCGATCCAAGAGGAAGGTATAACAATTGTAAATATTTATGCACCCAACATAGGAGCACCTCAATATATAAGGCAAATACTAACAGCCATAAAAGGGGAAATCGACAGTAACACAATCATAGTAGGGGACTTTAACACCCCACTTTCACCAATGGACAGATCATCCAAAATGAAAATAAATAAGGAAACACAAGCTTTAAATGATACATTAAACAAGATAGACTTAATTGATATTTATAGGACATTCCACCCAAAAACAACAGAATACACATTTTTCTCAAGTGCTCATGGAACATTCTCCAGGATAGATCATATCTTGGGTCACAAATCAAGCCTTGGTAAATTTTAAAAAATTGAAATCGTATCAAGTATCTTTTCCGACCACAACGCTATGAGACTAGATATCAATTACAGGAAAAGATCTGTAAAAAATACAAACACATGGAGGCTACACAATACACTACTTAATAACGAAGTGATCACTGAAGAAATCAAAGGGGAAATCAAAAAATACCTAGAAACAAATGACAATGGAGACACGACGACCCAAAACCTATGGGGTGCAGCAAAAGCAGTTCTAAGAGGGAAGTTTATAGCAATACAAGCCTACATCAAGAAACAGGAAACATCTCGAGGAAACAACCTAACCTTGCACCTAAAGCAATTAGAGAAAGAAGAACAAAAAAACCCCAAAGCTAGCAGAAAGAAAGAAATCATAAAGATCAGATCAGAAATAAATGAAAAAGAAATGAAGGAAACAATAGCAAAAATCAATGAAACTAAAAGCTAGTTCTTTGAGAAGATAAACAAAATTGATAAACCATTAGCCAGACTCATCAAGAGAAAAAGGGAGAAGACTCAAATCAATAGAATTAGAAATGAAAAAGGAGAAGTAACCACTGACACTGCAGAAATACAAACGATCATGAGAGATTACTACAAGCAACTCTATGCCAATAAAATGGACAACCTGGAAGAAATGGACAGATTCTTAGAAATGCACAACCTGCCGAGACTGAACCAGGAAGAAATAGAAAATATGAACAGACCAATCACAAGCACTGAAATTGAAACTGTGATTAAAAATCTTCCAACACACAAAAGCCCCGGACCAGATGGCTTCACAGGCGAATTCTATCAAACATTTAGAGAAGAGCTAACACCTATCCTTCTCAAACTCTTCCAAAATATTGCGGAGGGAGGAACACTCCCAAACTCATTCTACGAGGCCACCATCACCCTGATACCAAAACCAGACAAAGATGTCACCAAGAAAGAAAACTACAGGCCAATATCACTGATGAACATAGATGCAAAAATCCTCAACAAAATACTAGCAAACAGAATCCAACAGCACATTAAAAGGATTATACACCATGATCAAGTGGGGTTTATTCCAGGAATGCAAGGATTCTTCAATATACACAAATCAATCAACGTGATACATCATATTAACAAACTGAAGGAGAAAAACCATATGATCATCTCAATAGATGCAGAGAAAGCTTTTGACAAAATTCAACACCCATTTATGGTAAAAGCCCTGCAGAAAGTAGGCATAGAGGGAACTTTCCTCAACATAATAAAGGCCATATATGACAAACCCACAGCCAACATTGTCCTCAATGGTGAAAAACTGAAACCATTTCCACTAAGATCAGGAACAAGACAAGGTTGCCCACTCTCACCACTATTATTCAACATAGTTTTGGAAGTGTTAGCCACAGCAATCAGAGAAGAAAAAGAAATAAAAGGAATCCAAATTGGAAAAGAAGAAGTAAAGCTGTCACTGCAGATGACATGATACTATACACAGAGAATCCTAAAGATGCTACTAGCAAACTACTAGACCTAATCAATGAATTTGGTAAAGTAGCAGGATACAAAATTAATGCACAGAAATCCCTTGCATTCCTATATACTAATGATGAAAAATCTGAAAGTGAAATTAAGAAAACACTCCCGTTTACCATTGCAACAAAAAGAATAAACTATCTAGGAATAAACCTACCTAAGGAGACAAAAGACCTGTATGCAGAAAATTATAGGACACTGATGAAAGAAATTAAAGATGATACAAATAGATGGAGAGATATACCATGTTCTTGGATTGGAAGAATCAACATTGTGAAAATGACTCTGCTACTCAAAGCAATCTACAGAGTCAATGCAATCCCTATCAAACTACCACTGGCATTTTTCACAGAACTAGAACAAAAAATTTCACAATTTGTATGGAAACACAAAAGACCCCGAATAGCCAAAGCAATCTTGAGAACGAAAAATGGAGCTGGAGGAATCAGGCTCCCTGACTTCAGACTATATTACAAAGCTACAGTAATCAAGACAGTTTGGTACTGGCACAAAAACAGAAATATAGATCAATGGAACAGGATAGAAAGCCCAGAGATAAGCCCACGCACATATGGTCACCTTATCTTTGATAAAGGAGGCAAGCATATACAGTGGAGAAAAGACAGCCTCTTCAATAAGTGGTGCTGGGAAAATTGGACAGGTACATGTAGAAGTATGAAATTAGAACACTCCCTAACACCATACACAAAAATAAACTCAAAATGGATTAAAGACCTAAGTGTAAGGCCAGACACTATCAAACTCTTAGAGGAAAACATAGGCAGAACACTCTATGACATAAATCACAGCAAGATCCTTTTTGACCCACCTCCTAGAGAAATGGAAATAAAAACACAAATAAACAAATGGGACCTAATGAAACTTAAAAGCTTTTGCACAGCAAAGGAAACCATAAACAAGACCAAAAGACAACCCTCAGAATGGGAGAAAATATTTGCAAATGAAGCAACTGACAAAGGATTAATCTCCAAGATTTACAAGCAGCTCATGCAGCTCAATAACAAAAAAACAAACAACCCAATCCAAAAATGGGCAGAAGACCTAAATAGACATTTCTCCAAAGAAGATATACAGATTGCCAACAGACACATGAAAGAATGCTCAACATCATTAATCATTAGAGAAATGCAAATCAAAACTACAATGAGGTATCATCTCACACCGGTCAGAATGGCCATCATCAAAAAATCTAGAAACAATAAATGCTGGAGAGGGTGTGGAGAAAAGGGAACACTCTTGCACTGTTGGTGGGAATGTAAATTGATACAGCCACTATGGAGAACAGTATGGAGGTTCCTTAAAAAACTAAAAATAGAACTACCATACGACCCAGCAATCCCACTACTGGGCATATACCCTGAGAAAACCATAATTCAGAAAGAGTCATGTACCAAAATATTCATTGCAGCTCTGTTTACAATAGCCAGGACATGGAAGCAACCTAGGTGTCCATCATCGGATGAATGGATAAAGAAGATGTGGCACATATATACAATGGAATATTACTCAGCCATAAAAAGAAATGAAATGGAGGTATTTGTAATGAGGTGGATGAAGTTAGAGTCTGTCATACAGAGTGAAGTAAGTCAGAAAGAGAAAAAGAAATACAGTATGCTAACACATATATATGGAATCTAAGGAAAAAAAAAAAAAAAAAAAGGTCATGAAGAACCTAGTGGCAAGATGGGAATAAAGATATAGACCTACTAGAGAATGGACTTGAGGATATGGGGAGGGGGAGGGGTGAGATGTGACAGGGTGAGAGAGTGTCATGGACATATATACACTACCAAATGTAAAATAGATAGCTAGTGGGAAGCAGCCGCATAGCACATGGAGATCAGCTCGGTGCTTTGTGACCACCTAGAGGGGTGGGATAGGGAGGGTGGGAGGGAGGGAGATGCAAGAGGGAAGAGATATGGGAACATATGTATATGTATAACTGATTCACTTTGTTATAAAGCAGAAGCTAACACACCATTGTAAAGCAATTATACTTCAATAAAGATGTTTAAAAAAAAAAAAAAAAAAAAAAGAAAGACAACAAGAAAATCTCCAAACACCTCCAAATAACACACTTCTAAATAATCTATGGGTGAAATTAAAAGTCTCAAAGAAAAAAATTTTTTGAAGGATTATAAGGACATGTATATCCTTTATATACATAGATACATATATATATAATTATATATAGATAATCCACCATAATGATAATAAGAACACCACATATAACTTTACACTCATAACTTTGACAACTTAGAAGAAATGTACCAATTCCTTGAAAATCACAAACTACCAAAACTCAGCCAAGATGAAATAGGTAATCTGAATAGTCCTATAACTATTATAGAAATGGAATTTATAATTTAAAAGAAATCCTGAAAAAAGAAATATCCAGGTCCAGATGGTTTCACTGGTGAATTTTACCAAACATTCACATCAATTTCTTCCAAGAAAGGATGAAAAGGGAACACTTCCCAACTTACTTTATGAGGCCATTATTATTCTTATACCAAAACCAGGCAAAGGCAGCATGCACACGCACACGCGCACACACACACACACACACACACACAAAGAGAAAACTACAGGCCAGTATCTCCCATGAACTTAGATGAAAAAATCCTGAATTAAATTTTACCAATCAAATCCAGAAGTGAATAAAAGGAATAATATATCATGACTAAGTGGAATTTTTACAGGTGTGAAAGGCTGATTCTGCATTCAAAAATCAATGTAATCCATCATACCAACAACTAAGAAGAAAAATCACATGATCATATTAACATTCATTAAAAAAAAACCCTCAGGGCATTAAAAAGAGAGGGGACCTTCCTCAACCTCATAAACAGCATATACAAAAAATCTACTGCTAACATCATACTTAATGGCAAAAGACCTTACCCCTGAATGCTTTCCCTCTACAATTAAGAAAAGGTGCAAGGATGTCCACTATTACCACTCTTATCCAACACAGAACATATTTCTAGCCAACAAAAAGGCAAGAAAAAGAAATGGCATAGATTGGAAAAGGAAAAAAAAAAAGCTTCTATTTGCAGATTATATGATTGTCTACAAGAATGAATCTACAAGGAAAAATTAGTACTAGTTAGTGTTAGTACTAACGAGTACTAATAAGTGCATTGAGTAACGTCATAGAATACAAGATTAACATACAAAATTGGCTGAATTTCTGTACACTGACAATGACCAAAGAGAAACCAAAATAAAAATGCAATACCACTTACAAATGCTCCAAGACTAAAAAAAAGAAATACTTAGGTAAAAAATTAACAAAACATGTACAGATAATATATGATGAAAATTATAAAATGCTAATAAAAGAAATCAAAGGAAAAAAACTTGGAGAAATGCTGTGTTCATGGATTGGAAGACTCAACAGAGTAAAGATGTTAATTCTCTAATTTCATCTACAGATTTAACATAATTCCTATTTAAAGCTCAGCAAGTTTTTTTTTGTACATAGAGACAAGCTTATTCTAAAATTTATATGCAAAGAAAAAGGCCCCAAGGATAGCCTTTATAAAATAATAAAGTGGGAAGAATCACGCTTTCCAATATTAAGGCTTACTATATAACTGCTGTAATCAAAAGTATGGTACTAGCAGAGGAATAGTTACAAAGATCAATGGTACAGAACATAGATCTCACAAATGGAGCCACACAAATGTGCTCAACTAATTTCTGATAACGGTGAAAAAGCAACTCAATGGAGGAGGGATAAAACTTGTTGAAAAAAATGGTGATGGAGAATTAGACATCCATAGGCAAAAAGATAAACCTTGACCTGAAGTCTCACATCTTCTACAAAAAGGTACTCAAATGCGAACATATGTATATGTATAACTGATTCACTTTGTTATAAAGCAGAAACTAACACACCATTGTAAAGCAATTATACTCCAATAAAGATGTTTAAAAAAAAAAAAAAGGTACTCAAAATGGATTACAGATTTAAATGGAAAATGTAAAACTATAAAACTTCTAGAAAAAAACATAAGAGAAAATCTTTAGGACCTAGAACTAGGTGGTGTTCTTAGACTTAACACCAAAACCCAAAAACAAACAAAAAACAACAACAACAAAACCCCCTAACAATTCATAAGATTAAAAAGTGAATGAAGGCTAGACTTCATCAAAATTAAACTTTTCTCTGCAAAAGACCCTGTTAAAAGGATGAAAACACAAATTATAGACTTGGAGAAATTATTTCTTTAAGTCACATATCCAACAAAGCCCTATCTATTGGGTTGGCCAAAAAGTTCCTTAGGTTTTTAAGTAAAAATAAAAGACACATTTTTCATTTTCACCAAGAACTTTATTGAACAACGTATTCACCGTTTTGTTCCACTACCTTCTGCCATTTTTCAGGCAACTTCATAATTCCATCTTCCCAAAACTTTTTATCTTTTTGAGCAAAGAACTGTTCCAGGTGCCTTTTACAGCCTTCCAGGGAATTGAAATTTTTTCCATTAAGGGAATTTTGTAAAGACTGAAATCAATGGAAATCCGAAGGTTCAATGTCTGGTGAATACGGTGGATGAATCAGAACTTCCCAGCCAAGCAGTAACAAGTTTTTGCCTGGTCATCAAAGAAACATGCAGTCTTGTGTTATCCTGATGAAAGATTATACGTTTTCTGTTGACTAATTCCAGACGGTTTTCATTGAGTGATGCTTTCAGTTGGTCTAATTGGGAGCAGCATTTGTTGGAATTAATCGTTTGGTTTTCCAGAAGGAGCTCATAATAGAGGACTCCCTTCCAATCCCACCATATACACAACATCACCTTTTTGGATAAAGACCGGCCTTTGGTGGTTCACTTCACTTGCCCCATGATCTCTTTCATTCCACATTATTGTACAGTATATATTTTCCATTGCCCGACACAATTTGTTTTAAAAACAGAACGTTTTCATTACGTTTAAGTAGAGAATCGCATGCGGAAATACGGTCAAGAAGGTTTTTTTCGCTTAACTTATGTGGAACCCAAACATCAAAGTGATTTACATAACCAGGCTGGTGCAAATGATTTTCAACGCTTGATTTGGATATTTTGAGTATGTCGGCTATCTCCCATGTGGTGTAACGTTGATTGTTCTCAATTAATGTCTCGATTTGATTGCTATCAACTTCAACTGGTCTACCTGACTGTGGAGCATCATCCAGTGTGAAATCTCCAGCACGAAACTTTGCAAACCACTTTTGTCACGTTCGATCAGTCACAGCACCTTCTCTATACACTGCACAAACCTTTTTTGCATTTCAGTTGTGTTTTTACTTTTCTGGAAATAATAAGGCATAATATGCCAAAAATGTTGCCTCTTTTCTTCTATCTTCAATATCAAAATGGCTACACAAAAATTCACCAATTTTAATTTTTTTAAAAAATGTACTCTGATATGACAGGTATCACAATACAATCTAACAAAATTGTTTCGAATGAAGTTAAAGACAACTAAGCGCACTAGAACCATCTTACAGAAAAAACCGAACTGTTTGGCCAACCCAAAAGAATACATAAAGAACTTTGAAAACTCAACAGCAAAAAACCCAAACAATCAAATCATAAAAGGCAAAAGACATGAACAGACATTTCACTGAAGAGGATACACAGATGGCAAATAAACATGATTTTCTATTAAGGAAATTCAAATAAAAACCATAATGAAATATCATTACCCACCTATCAGAATGGGTAAAATGAAAACCTGATAACACCAAGTGCTGACTAGGATTCAGTGAAATGCATCATTCATACACTGCTGGTGTTTGGCAGTTCCTTTCAAAACTAAAAATGAGCTTACCTTACGACCCAGCAATTGCATACTTGAGCTTTATCCCAGACTTATTTTCAAGTACAAACTTTTACACGAATGTAAGGAACATATATATATATATATATATGTTTACATATGTGTGTGTATATATATATTCCTTACATTCATGTTATAAATATATACATATATAAGAAAAAAGCCAATCTCAAAAGGATACATACTGCAGGATTCCATTTATGTAACTTCATGAAAAACACAGTTATATAGATGTAGCATAGATTAATGGTTACCAAGAGTTAGGAATAAGGGAGAAAGGGATGGGTGTAGCTATAAAGAGATAATAGGAGGGAGTCTTGTGGTGATGGTACTATCTATTTTGATTGTTGTAGTGGTGATACAAGGCTATATATGATAAAACTACATAGAGCTATACATACGCACACAAACACACATACAAATAAGTGTGTATATAAGTAGTGAAATCTGAGTAACTTCTATGGATTATACCAATGTCAATTTTTCAGTATGATATTGTACTATAGTTGTGTAAGATGTTAACACTGGGAGAGGCTGGAGGAAGGATATATGGAACTTCCCTGTACATTTCTTTGCAACCTCCTGTGAATCTATAACTATTTCAAGGTAAAAAATTTTAAAAAGAAATCACCACACCATATATGCAAAAGGAAAGGCCTGGCCAAAATTAGCAAAAAGAATAACATCTTACATGAAAGCAAAACATTTAGGAAATTATATATCATTTTTCCATGTTTCACCTCTGTATTAGTTTCTTAGAGTCAACGTAACAGTGTATGTACCACAAACTAGGTGGCTTAAAACAACAGAAATATACTCTTTTCATAGCTCTGGAGTACTATGAGTTACATACATCATCAAAGACCTCTAATTCAGCGGTCCCCAACCTTTTTGGCCCCAGAGACCAGTTTTGTGGAAGACAATTTTTCCCCGGGGGCGGTGGGGGATGGTTCAGGCAGTAATGCAAGCGATGGGGAGCAGCAGATGAAGCTTCGCTCACTCTCCCGCCACTCACCTCCTGCTGTGCGGCCCAGTTCCTAAC
The DNA here is from genome assembly GCF_028564815.1 of Eubalaena glacialis. Classification (NCBI taxonomy): domain Eukaryota; kingdom Metazoa; phylum Chordata; class Mammalia; order Artiodactyla; family Balaenidae; genus Eubalaena; species Eubalaena glacialis. The sequence goes on along the minus strand of NC_083733.1, from coordinate 53,921,338 downwards.
AGGCCGTGGACCGGTACCGGTCCATCAAAAGATGCAATCAACAGAGCTCAACCCCCGCAGCCCGGGGGTTGGGGACCCCTGCTCTAACTTGTGGAATGAACCTGCTCTTAGCCTTCAGGACCCTATACTTTCCTAAGGTCCTACTCCTTCCTTTCTAATCATCCCTCTACCATCTCTACCTCCTCAATGTAGTCATTTGCTTTAATTTTCATAATTTCTAATCAATTAATTTTTCCCAAATATTCTATTAGAAAATATATTCATATGTTCTTGATCCACTAGATTTAAAATATCTTTATAACATTTAAAAAATGTATTCTCATCACCTAGCAAAGCAACTTGTATGAATTTTTTAAAAAAAATTAATACTCCTGTTGATTGCATCTTTTGATGAACAGAAGTTTTTTAAGTTTGATGTACTCCCATTTGTCTATTTTTGCTGTGCCTTGGTATCATATCCCAGAAATTACTGCCAAATCCAACATCATGAAGTTTTTCCCCTATATTTTCTTCTAGGCGTCTTATAGTTTTGGGTCTTAGATTTAGTTCTTTGATCCACTTTGAGTTAATTTTTGTATATGGCATAAGGAATTTTATTCCTTTGCATGTGGGTATCCAGTTTCTCCAACACCATTTGTTAAGAGTACAGTCCTTTCCCCCATAGAATGGTCTTGGCACTCTTATCTAAAATCATTTTGTCATATATCTGAGGGTTTATTTCTAGACTCTCTACTCCACTCATCTATACGTCTGTCTTTATGCCAGTACCACATTGTTTGATTACTGTAACACTGCAATAAGTTTTGAAATCAGATTTTCCCTAATTATTCTGTCTAATACAACTTTACATTAACTTTATAACCTTAATATAACCAACATTCTGACCAGTTGGCCTACTCCTCACAACAACTTTCTGCTTCCTGATTATAGCTCACTCACCTGGGATCTGTTCTCCTATCACTTCCCTCATAACCATCCAGGGCTCCTTCCCTTGCTCCAATGAAGAGATCACAGCCGGCTTAGAAATAGAAAGTCCTGGTTATAAGAAAAGAAATGGAGATGAGGTGGAAATGAAAGTATTCAAATACTGTGTTTCAGAGTTTATTTTTAAAAACCTATAGGACAAGATGGTACTCGAGGTCTAGAGAAGAAAGAAAAGTCAAATTCTCATATACAGGTAAACTCAGGATCATAAGAAACAAAACAAACAAATAGATGGTAAAATACTATTTAAGTTATATAAGCTTTCACTCTTTATTTTCCTTTGAGAAAAAAAGGAGTTTACTGAAATACGTATTCTCAGATACTTTTCCATGTTAAATGTAAAGTTCTTAGAATGTAACTTCCAAATGCAAATTGTTTACATTTGTTACAGTAAATAGAATAGTGTTCATATGAGCTGCAAATGTAAATGACATTTCTTGACTCAGTCCATTACTACACTAATTGGGAAGGCTAAAGAGCTTTGCACCCAGGACCCATGTGCTTAGTTTTATCTACGCTAGTGCATCTGCACATTTAGCACAGTGCAAGTGAAACAAAAGACAAAGCCTGGTTTCTTTGACTACGTTATGCTTTAATGGTACAGAATTTCAATTCTGCTCCTTAATTTTCAAGGAAGAAAGTCAATTATAAGAAAGGACCAGAGTAAGATGTGAGGATAGAGAAAATGAAGGTGCAACTCCACTTGGCTGTGCTCATTTCTACACAAAGAGAAAATTCATCTAGTTATTTGAAAGGTAGCCCTAAAATTCACCGTGGAGAAAGCAGAAATTCCAAGAAACAGATTCTGAATTATTAGAGGCAGATAACCTTACCCAGTGAAAGCAAGTTGCTATAGTTCTCCAACATCACATCTTTGTACAAATTCCTCTGTGCAGGGTTCAGGCATTCCCATTCCTCCTGAGAGACATCTATAGCCACATCTTTGAACATCACCAACCCCTAGAATGACAAATCACAGTACTGTTTTTGAAATTATAAGAAACATTTTTCAAAAGGAAGAAGCACTGCTAAAAGAAGGCACTGCAGGAAAGGGATGGTACAGTGAGTATATAGGCTAAGGCTGGAAGCTTGTATGGGTCAAAAATAAATTCAGTGAGACTAAAGCAGAATGCCCACATACTCTTAAACAATTCAATTTCTGCACACACATCCTCTAGCATAGGGTGGAAAACTGCTGTTAATCACTCATCTAGAAATTTAGAAAATAAATAGAGGTTCCCAACTAAGTTAAATAGTTGTAAATTTTTCCAGAATTTCTTATGAAAATCTCCATCTTCAGAAAAAGGACCTGATGATTTTTCTTCCTCATTATGACTAAGCATTTTTACTTTTAATGCAAATTCTTTAGTAAACACCCAGTGCAGACTATATTTTCCAAAGATGGACAGAGCACATCTCCCTTTCATAACCTTGATATGCCCCCACTCACTACCAGGCCAGTAGTAGCTTTGGGTCCTGCAGCAAACCATGTCAGGAACTGGTCCCATCCACCAGCATGCCGACACTAGATCTGGGACCCTCAGCCCCACAACCACCTGGCTCCACCCACCAGTGGGCCCCATTGCCAGGAGTCTCGTGATCCAGCTCTGCCAACCAGTGCCCATCAGCCTCTGCATAAGACAGGGCCTGGCAGACAACTGGACCAGGAGCCAGCCACACCTACCAGACTGCCCACAGTAGTCAGGCCACCACAACAGAAAGACCCACGCAGCCCAAATATGGGGCACCCCTAGACTATATAGCTCTAGTGACCAGAGGGGAGAGCACTGCTGGGACGCAGAGGACGTCTCCTACAAAAGGCCACTTCTCCAAGGTTGGGAAAGGTAACCAATCTATCAGAAACACAGAAATAAAAACAGCCAAATGGGCAAAATGAGGTGACAGAGAAACATCTTCCAAATGAAGGAACAAGATAAAACCCCAGAAGAAGAACTAAGTGAAGTGGAGATAGGCAATCTACCCTATAGAGAGTTCAAGGTAACGATTGTAAAGATGTTCAAAGAAATCAGGAGAAGATTGGATAAACAGAGTGATAAGCAATAAGTTACGTACAAGGGAACTCCCATAAGGCTATCAGCTGACTTTTCAGCAGAAATTCTGCAGTCCAGAAGGGAGTGGCATGATATATTTAAAGTGATGAAAGGAAAAAACCTAACCAAGAGTACTCTGCCTGGCAAGGCTTTCATTCAGTTTGATGGAGAGATCAAAAGCTTTACAAGCAAACAAAAGCTAAAAGAGTTCGGCACCACCAAACCAGCTTTACAAAAAATGTTCCTCTAAGTGAAAAAGAAAAGGCCACAACTAGAAACATGAAATTACAAAAAGAAAAATCTCATCTGTAAAGGCAAATATACAGTAAAGGTAGTAAATTAGCCATTATAAAGCTAGTAGGAAGGTTAAAAGACAAAAGTAGTAAAATCATCTATATCTGCATTAAGTAGTTAAGGGATATATATACAAAACAAAAAGAAGTAAAATATGATAAAAACAGGAAAAGTTGGGGGAGGGTGTAAAACATGCAAAGTTGTTAAAATGCATTTGAACTTGAGAGGTTAGTAACCTAAAATAATGAGAGAAAGAGAGAGAGAGAGAGATGGAGGAAGAAAGAAAAACTGCTATGTACAGTGTGGGGAATATAGTAGATAACTGTAATATTCTTCTATGGTGACATACCGTAACTAGACTTATCATGGTGATCATTTTGAAATGTATAAAAATACGAAGTCACTATGTTGCGTAACAGAAGCTAACATAGTGTTGTAGGTCAGTTATACTTCAAAAACAAACAAACAAATTCATAGAGAAAGAGATCAGATTTGCAGTTAACAGAGGCAGGGGGTGGGGAGGGGGATTGGATAAAGGTGGTTAAAAGATACAAACTTCCAGTTATAAGATAAATAAGTACTAGGGATGTAATGTACAACATGATAAATATAATTAACACTGCTGAACGTTATTTATGAAAGTTGTTAAAAGAGTAAATCCTAAGAGTTCCCACAAGAAAAAAATTTTTTTTCTATTTCTTTATTTTTGTATCTACATGAGATGAAGGATTTTACTAACTTTATTGTGATACTCATTTCATGATGTATGTATGTCAAATCATTATGCTGTACACCTTAAACAGTGCTGTATGTAAATTATATCTCAATAAAACTGGAAGAAAAAAATGTTGAAAGAAAGCTGTTAGGCTATAATTCTATTTCCAATTAAAATCCCTCAAAATGAAGGTGAAATAAAGCTTGGAGTTTTATTTTTGTTGCTGTTGGTTTGTTTTTTTGAGAGTAACAAACTTGTGCTACAAAAAATGTTAAAGTAAGTTTTTCAGGTGGAAAAAATTTATACTAGGTAAAAACTTCTATCGACAGAGAAATGAAGAGTGCCAGAAATGATAAATTTGGAGGTAAATAAGAGAGATACTGTTTTCATCTCATAATTTCTTTAAAAGATAATTGACCATTTAAAGAAAAAAAAAAAGCTGGGAGTTCCCTGGTTGCCCAGTGGTTAGGATTCTGGACTTTCACTGCCATGGCCCGGGTTCAATCCCTGGTCGGGGAACTGAGATCCTATAAGCTGCATGGCACACCACACTCCCCCCAAAAAAAAGGAAGAAAGAAAAAAAGAAAAATAAGCATGTGTGGTTTAAAAGTATTTAGAAATAAAATATATGATAACAGTAGTAAAAAAAGATGGGAAGGGGAAATGGAAATATCCAGTTTTAAGATTTTTGAATTATGTATGAAGTTGTGTAAAATTATTGGAAGACCCAGTAAGATTTTTTTGTTTTTAAAATGTTCCTATAAATTTTGCTTTCGCAAAAATGTTCCTATAAAAGGGTTTCATCTTCAAGGAATTCATGGAAAAGACGACAAGTACAGGTTTCTGGTAACTGACTATACTGCTGAACTAAATGAATAAGCATTTTCAGAACTCTAATGGAAAACTGATGAATTCATAAAAGTGCTAACAAAAGATCAAGATAAAAAAAAAATTAATTACATGGGACTGAGTGAACTGATGAGGATGATTATAATTTTTGTGACTTTCTGTTTGAATAAAAAAAAAAATCCCACAAGGACTCAGAGGCAAAAAATATAGAAATCAAGTTTCACTGCAAAGTAAAGGAGCTGTTACAGTGGAGGATTACTGGACTGAACGTCAATATTATGACATAGTATGAGTGTGTTTCGTGTTTGGTAATTGCAATCATTGTTGCTTTTGTTGTGGTCATCCATTTACAATGCTTGGTGTCAGTTTATTTATCTCTTGTAAAAATAAAATACAGTGTGTGTGTGAAAAAAAAATCACATTGGAAACCTTAGAACAACCCCCAAAACAATAAACAAAACAAAAATGGTACAGCTAATAATCCTATAATGGAGATAAATGGAATACTAAAAAATACAGGATTAGTCCAAGAGAAGGCAGGAAAATAGGGGGGAAAAAAAGGAAGAAAGAATAGATGATAAGATGATAGATTAAAACATAATCATTACATTTAATTTACATGGTCTATCTAGAAGTCAGCAAAATTTTTCTGAATAGGGTCAGGTAGTAAATATTTTAGGCTCTATGGATCACATATAGTCCCTATAACATATTCTTTCTTCTTTACTTATTTATAACCCTTCTGAAATGCAAAACCATTCTTAGGTTGAGGGCCATAGGAAAACAGGTTGTGGGCTGGATTTGGCCAGCATGCCATAGTTTGCTAAACCCTGTGTAGATACTTGAAGGCAGCGACTGTCAGACTGGGTAAAAAAGTAGAACCAAAGTATATGCTGTTATATGATACACTTAAAATAGGTTAAAATAAAAGGATGGAAAAAAGATATGCCATGAAGAAAACGGTAAAAGAAAGCTGAATCAGTTATGTTAATAAAGAGAACAGAATTCAAGACAAAGAATATTACCAAAAGGAACATTTCATGATCAAGGGGTCAATTTGTCAAGAGGATATAGCAATCCTAAATATGTATGCACCTAATAACACAGCTTCAAAATACCATACAGCAAAAATTGACAGAACTGTAACAGATCCACCATTGTATCTGGAAATTTCAACTGTCCTCTCTCAGTAATTGATAGACCAAGTGACAAAAAAAAATTAGTAAAGATATAGAAGAGTTGATCACCACTACAAACATTTGACCTAACTGATAAACACTCTACCCAACAGTATAATACCCTTTTTTTAAAAAAATTGCACATGGAGCATTCACCAAATTGTCCACATTTTGGGCCATAAGACAAATCTCAATAAATTTAAAAGGATAGAAATTACAGAGTATGTTCCTTGACCACCACAGGATTAAATTAAAAATGAACTATCAGAAAGAACTGAAAAAGTTCCCAAATATTTGGAAGATAAAGAGCACTCCTCTAAATAACCCATGGGTGAAAGAAGAAAGGGAATTTTAAGCTAGAAAAATAAGAGAAAAATAAATCTAAAATATACAGAACAAAGGAAAGAATAAATAAGATCAGTAATCAGTGAAACAGCAAGGGCAAACTAGAGAGAAAAACCAGTAAAACTAAAAGCTGGTTCTCTGAAAAGACCAATAAAATTGACAAGCTGCTAGTATACTGATCAAGAAAAGAAGACAGGGCTTCCCTGGTGGCGCAGTGGTTGAGAATCTGCCTGCCAATGCAGGGGACACGGGTTCGAGTCCTGGTCTGGGAAGATCCCACATGCCACGGAGCGACTAGGCCCGTGAGCCACAATTGCTGAGCCTGCGCGTCTGGAGCCTGTGCTCCGCAACAAGAGAGGCCGCGATAATGAGAGGCCCGCGCACCGCGATGAAGAGTGGCCCCCGCTTGCCACAACTAGAGAAAGCCCTCGCACAGAAACTAAGACCCAACACAGCCATAAATAAATAAATAAATAAATAAATAAATAAATAAATAAATAAATTAAAAAAAAAAAGAAAAGAAGACATAAATTATCAATATCAGGAATTTAAAAGTGTGCATTACTGTAGATCTGACAGGCATTAAAATGATAATAAGGGAATATTATGAACAACTTTATGCCAATAAATTTGACATCTAAGTTGAAATAAACTAATTCCCTGAAAGGCACAAATTACTAAACTAATTCAAGAAAAAAAAAAAACCCCAAAGCCCTTTATCTATTAAAGAAATTAACGTCTCCCCATGAAGAAAATTCTAAACTCAGATGGCGTATTAGTTTTCTACTGATGCTGCACATATCACCACAAATGCAGTAGCTTAAAACAACAAATTTATGATCTGTTGGTTACAAGTCCAACAAGGGTTTTACTAGACTAAATCAAGGTGTTGGCAGGGCTGTGCACCTTTCTGGCAGCTCTAGGGAAGAGTTCATTTCCTTGCCTTTTCTAGCTTCTAGAGGCTACTTACGTTCCTTGGCTCGTGGCCCCCTTCCTCCATCTTCAAAGCCAGTAATGTTGCATTTTTTTAACCGAAGTATGCATATTCCGTACTCACATCCTCTTTTGACCCTGACTCTTCAGATAACCCAAGATAATCTCCCCATCTCAAAAGCATTAATTTGGGGGACTTCCCTGGTGGCACAGTGTTTAAGAATCCGCCTGCCAGATTCAATTCGGGACACAGGTTCAATCCCTGGTCCAGGAAGATCCCACATGCCGCGGAGCAACTAAGCCCATACGCCACAACTACTGAGCCTGCACTCTAGAGCCCGCAAGCCACAACTACTGAGCCCACATGCCACAGCTACTGAAGCCCGCGTGCCTAGAGACCATGCTCTGCAACAAGAGAAGCCACCGCAGTGAGAAGCCCGTGCACCGCAATGAAGAGCAGCCACCGCTCGCTCACCGCAACCAGAGAAAGCCTGCGTGCAGCAACGAAGACCCAACACAGCCAAAAATAAATAGATAAATAAATAAATTTATTTTTTAAAAAGCATTAATTTAATCATATTTGCAAAGTCTCTTTTGCCATGTAAGGTAACCTATTCACAGGTTCTAGGATTAGCACATAGACAGTTTTTTTTTTGAGGGGGGCTCATTATTCTGCCTACCACAGATTTTTTCGCTGGTGAATTCTATCAGACAATTAAGGAATAAATAATACAAATTCTATAAAAAAAACTCTTCCAGAAAATAGAGGAGGAGGATGCAAGTCCTGACTTATTTTATAAATAAAGGAGGAATAAAGACATTTTCACATAAAGAAAGCTGAGAGGATTTGTCACCAGAAGATACAAACTACAGGAAATGCTAAGGAAATGTCTTCAGGCCAAAAAGAAATGATACCAAACAGAAATTCAGATCTCAAGAAGAGAGAGCAATTGAAAATGGTATATATGTGAATAAATAAAATTCTTTGCAAAGAATCAAATAAAGTATTTTTTTCAAGAGTCTATTGAACTTCCTTTGTTTCTGTGGATTTTCCCCTTTTCGTTTTGTATATTTGTGCTTTCTCCCTTTTCATTCATGATTCAAAGGTTAGTGATTTAACTTATTGATTTATCTTATTAGTTATAATTTTTTCCTGTTTTGTAACACATGTAATTTTTATCTTTGTAAATCCCTTCCAGATTTCTTTCTACTTATTTTTAACTTACATATTTTCATTATTTTTTGTTAGAAGCATTTAAATCTATGACTTTTCCCTTAGAGTCCTGCTTTAACTAAATTCCATGGGTTCCAATATGTAGTGCTATCACTGACATTAGAAATTTTTCACTTTTTAGATTATATTTCTTCTTTGATTCAGCAGTTACTAAGACAAATTTTATAAACTGCTGGTAAGAATACCAATTTTTCTGATTCTGTAATTAAATTCTAGTTGTATTTCACTTTGTTCGGAGAATATTATCTATCATTTGTACTTTTTGGGCTTTACTACAGCCTAATATTTTGTCATTTTTTTCTGAATGGTCCATGGATACTTAAAAAATGCATATTCACTACTATTAGCATTTAATGTATATCAGTAAGATAGATTTGATGGAGTATGTGATTTAGTACTTCAATATCCTTACTAAATTTTGTCCACTTGTCTTGACTTTGACTAAGAGGGTCAACTAATGTCCCCTACTGCTGGCAAGTATCTATTTCTTCTTCTATCTGCTCTTCTATTTTTAGGAAAGTTGCTGCTGTAATATTTTATATGTAGGTAATTCATAACTATTTTAGCTTCACCTTGAAATTTACACCTTAGAATTATGTAGTGTCCTTCTTTGCCATGTTTTTAAAAATATATATTTATTTATTTATTTATTTATTTATTTTCAACTGTGTCGGGTCTTAGTTGCAGCACGTGGGGTCTTTCCTTGCAGCACATGGGCTCCGGAGCACACGGGCTCTGTAGTTGTGGTGCACAGGCTCCAGAGAGCATGGGCTCTGTAGTTGCAGCACACGGGCTCTCTAGTTGTGGTGCGGGCTTAGTTGCCCCACAGCATGTGGGATCTTAGTTTCCCAACCAGGGATGGAACCCACGTCCCCTGCATTGGAAGGCGGATTCTTAACCACTGGACCACGAGGGAAGTCCCTCTTTGCCATGTTTAATGGTGTGATGTGGCCTGAAGTTTAGTATGTTTTCCTTTAGTTTCCATTTGCCTGGTATAATTTGTCCATCCTTTTATTAAACTTTCTGAATCACTGAATCACTTAAGTGTCTGATGCAGAGAGTTGAATTTTTCTTTGTGACTCAATCTGAAAGACTTTTTCTCTTAATAGGTATGTTAAAACTCATATCCAGGGACTTCCCTGGTGGTGCAGTGGTTAAGAATCTGCCTGCCAATGAAGGGGACATGGGTTCGAGCCCTGGTCTGGGAAGATCCCACATGCCACGGAGCAACTAAGCCCATGAGCCACAACTACTGAGCCTGCGCTCTAGAGCCCGTGAGCCACAACTGCTGAGCTCACGTGCCACAACTACTGAAGCCCGCGTGCCTAGAGCCCATGCTCCACAACAAGAGAAGCCACCACAGTGAGAAGCCCGCGCACTGCAACGAAGAGTAGTGCCACTCGCTGCAACTAGAGAAAGCCTGCACGCAGCAACAAAGACCTAACGCACCCAAAAATTAAAATTAAAACAAAACAAACAAAAAGAACTCATATACAGTTATTGATTGATAAGACATATATTTTGCTCTTTCGTCTTAGTTTTACCATACAATTATTTTGTTCATTACATATACATAGTCATCCCTTGGTATCCACAGGGGATTGGTTCCAGGACCCCCACAGATATCAAAAGCTGCAGATGCTCAAGTCCCATGTAAAATGGCATAGTATTTGCGTATAACCTACACACATCCTCCCACATGCTTTAACTCATCTCTAGATTACTTATAATACCTAATGTAATGTAAATGCTATGTAAATAGTTGCTAGCATGAAGCAAATTCAAGTTTTGCTTTGTGGAACTTGCTGGAATATTTTTTCCTGAATATTTTCAATCTACAGTTGGTTGAATCCATAGATGTGGAACCCACAGATATGGAGAGTTGACTATATATATATATATATATATATATATATACACATATATATATATATATATATAAATAACGTATACACATACATACATATGCACATATATATATTTGTGTGTCTTAAGTCTTGTACTATATAAGCTGATTATTTACTTTCTGTCTCTTTCATTACAAGTCAAGTTCCACAAGGAATGATTTGTATGTGTCTGATTTTTACCCCCCACTGATTTATTCCTAGTTACCTAAAAGAATGCCTATCACATAGTAGGTATTCAGTAAATATTTGTTAAATCAGTTCATCAAACCAAAGTTCTGACAAGAGAAACATCAATATTTCCCTCAAAAGGATACTATTTCTGTTCTTTCCTTATTCTGGCAGAAGACTCAGCATATGGGAAATAAGTAATGATTTATTGAATGAGTATATAAACTGGTTAGAGAGATAAGCAAAAAAGGAAGATCCTATATTTTTGGCACAATCACTTACTCACTCACTGGCAAGTTACTGTATGATATTCAGTTAGGTAACAATATCAGGATGAAGAATGCAAATATTCACATGACCTATAGGAAAAAAAGAGGACTACTTCAATGAGGAACAAGAAAACAACAACTTACATGGGCCATGGCTTTTTTTTTAGAATTCAATGTATTTATTAGTTGTCTTCTTAGTTCCACTTTAGAATAAATTCACAGTCCAAAGAAAGTGTTGCTGAATGAGAGGGGTTTAAAAGTAAACAAAAAACAAAAACAAACATGAGATGATCTTGCCTCTGAGCTCCCAATGTGCTAATTTAGAATGACATTACCCCCCACTTCACGTCTCCTACTCCCAGACCCCATACACACATACATAAAAGATCAGAAAAAAGCTGAACAAATCCCAACCTTACTCAAAGAAAGGAGGGAATCCAGCTATGGATTCAAGAAAGACTGGGCCCAGGCTCTTAAGCAGGAGGGATCTAGAGAGGCAAATCAGTGTCCCAACACTATGATAAAATCGACCCAACTGGCCTGCTCAGACCTACCCTGACCAGATTCTCACTGAATTAAGAGGAAAAAGAAAAGGAAATGAACCTTATGAAAAGGTCAGGGAAAGAGAAAATGACTCAAAAGATCTAACAGCTCTTTGGTTATATCTAACATTCCTGTGTAACAGGAACTTAAAAAATAGACACTAAAGCAACACTGAAAAGAAGAAATAGAACAAAGATGTCCGGAGCAAAATAAATACTTGAGTCTTTAGTTTGAAGTACCAGTGAGAATTAAAAAAAACACATCCCGGAAAATCTTCTGAAATTTATCCCTAAATACAGGCAAAAAAGACCTAAATATCTTTTAATAAGGAATTACAAAACAGTGTGTACTGTGTTCTAATCTTTGGGAAAAAAATACTCATGAACATAAGCATATATGTATGTACATAAGGAGGGTGAAAGCATTTGCAATAAAATGTTCAGAGTGGTTGAAGAATTATAGATAACTTTTACTTTAAATGAAGTAATATAACAAAGGAATTTTGAAGGTTAATGTGAAAATTTCAGGTAAGATGCAGCACCAAATCATCTTAGACACTGTTTTTGGATGTGCAACAGTGCCATTCTTTTCTCCAATTCGAGGTGTTTCTAAGGGGAATGGCAGAAGTAGTGAGGTAGAGAAAAATTATGAGATACTAGGCTTTTCTGGAAGCTCAAACTTTGTGTGACCTTGAGTGTGATGTGGAGTAGATGTTGTCTGTGACCATGAAGACTATGTTTCTCTGATTCTTGGTGGTGTGTGAGCTCTTCAGATAACTGTGGAGGACACGGACTAAGTGGGCATATGGTTAGTTTTTTGTTGTTGTTTGTTGTTTTCTTTTTTTTTTTTTTTACTATATAAGTCACTTTGAGGTTGTGTGATGATGATAAACACGGGGGGGATGGTGGGATTATGTGACTTTGGCTTTATGACGTGTGTATGAATCTACAGGTGACTACTGGAATGTCTTCCTAACTCCCTGATTACGGTGAGCCTGGGTTTAAAGGTTTGTGTAAATGTGCTTTTCTTTTATGTAAGTAAATGGGGCTTACACAAATAGTCACCTGCAATCATGATCATAAACACATACAAATTCCATTTACACATATGGCCATGCACAAAATTACAATGGTTACAAAAGCACGAATCCAGTTGCTGTCACAACAAACAGCCAAATACCCTTAGTCATGAGACTAATTTCCGTCACGCACGCACAGACTAATCTACTCTCCCCAGGTCAGCTCCCGCACTAAGAGGCCTAACACTCCAGACACTCCTCTTGCCCGGTCCTGGGGCTACAGGATTCCTCACCTTCAGCATCCTCAGGAGGAGCTCTGGTCCAAGTTCTGATTGGACTTCCCGGCGAAGCCGCACGCCGAGCCCTGCCTACTCTACCCGTAACGGGAAGCCCTCGACTGCCTCTGCGGCCGACTATTCAACCGCCGTTCTGACCGGAAGTAGCTTTGGAAAGCCGTGTCCTCTGGGAAACTTAGTCCTAGAGGAAGGAGCCCGGGAGGCTAACGAGGTAGGTCTTCCGCCAGACTTCCGGCCGTGCGCACCTGCGCTGTTTCACTCGGGCTTGGAGTGACGCCGCAACCACCCAGTTTGCGTGGCTCACACCCGGCTTTGGGGTCTGAATTCGGAACCTCAGATTTCTCTGAGGACGGATTTCAAGCCTGACACGGTGGCTGTCCCCACCCTCCCAATGTGCACGTTCGCGGGCAGCTGGCTTAAGAGAACTGTTGTCTGGTGCGGAGAGATCCAGCCTCTGGATGGTTCTCTCCGCGGTTGCGATGCGAGATGTATTTTCTGTGAGTCCGTTACGTACGCGTCTCATCGAGAGGCAGATGATTACGTGACACCGACTGTGAGGGTGTCATGCGTGAGGAAATCTGTATGTGAAAGTGGATGTGCTACATATTCGTATAGGTTCAAGCAGTGAGCTCGGCCACGGGCAGTGATTGTGAGGTGGCATAATGTGATGTGACTTAACCTGTGAGTGGTGCTTTGAGACCGTGTGATTGATTACGCATGCTTGCGGGTGGCGCGGCTAGCTCTGCTGGCAGTGACCTCACAACATTCGGTGGAAGGCTGTCTGTGCTGGGTCCACCTATGACTACCGGGAGGGTTTGGGTGTGGCGAGTGTCCGCAGGTGAATTTCACCAGCGAAGGGAGGAAGCTGGTCTGTTGGAACTAGGAGGGACGCAGTGGATGAATCAGATCCCTGGGGCAGGCGAGCTGATCCTGAGCCGTTCGTGTGTGTGTGTGTGTGTGTGTGTGTGTGTGTGTGTGTGGTGACATTGTGTGTCTAAGTGTGTGTGACAGGCTGGAATTAATCCAGAGGGGTGGAAACTAGTACGATTATCTGCGATAAGGGACAAATCTATGGTAAAGATTTTTAATCTTGCTGAGGCCAGAAGCTCCATCTCTTAAGTGAGGAAATACAGTATCTGTGAGAACATGCGGTTGTGTTTCTGTGTCTGATTCTCTGTTATGTATATTAGATGGTTTGCACTTGAGCCTATTACTGGGAGAGGGTGTTGAGTGAAATATATGAAGTATGTGAAAGTGGTTTGTGACTGTACCCAAGTCTCTGCATATGGCAGTAAAAGGGCTGGTGATTATAACGTTGTGACTTTGATGTTTTGAGTATGATTGAGCGGGAGGTCATGCAAGAGATTTGGTAAAGGTGTTTTTGTGTGTGTTAGAATGCAACTTATGCAAGTTAAGATCTGGATGGAAGACAGTGTGTGGTTGTGATCTGAATTTAGTAACTGTGAGAGACTGCAATATTATGTGTGTGAGATTGAGTATGAGGTGATACCTACTCTGAACCTCACTTATCTCTAAAAAAGATAATAATGGCTAAGCTTCCTGAAGCCTCAGAGTTACTTGAAAATTTAAATTTCCAATGGAAATTCTTTTAAATCTAAGAAGAATTAAAACATGACTTTAAAAATATGAAATAATTTATTGTGATGAAGAATGCAAAATGACCATGAAAGGTTTTTTGGTTGGTTTGTTTTTTAATTTGTTATGTGGTTACTGGGAGTATGGTTGATATTCTTTGGTGGAAGTGAAATAGATGGGAAGTCTACTAAATTCTTAACTTGATCTGTATAAGTGGAAGAGTTCTAGGTCAAGAGAACAAAAGCTTAACTTGAATAATAAAAACAGAGTCATGGCCGCTCAATTCCCAGACTTGACCCAGGGTGCAAACTTAGAACCCCTTTCATGAGAGACGCTGCTACATTGCCAAAAATGTATACTGTTAATTTTTCCCCTAAGCTTTCCCAAAAGAACCTACAGTCCTTACCAGGATAACTGTATGTTGAAGAAAAGGAAATAATCAGACCTTTCAGGGATTACTGGACGATGGCTCTGAATTGACACTAATTTCAGGAGACCCAAAACATCATTGTTGTCCACCAGGCAGAGTAGGCACTTATGGAAATCAGGTGATCAATGAAGTTTTAGCTCAAGTCCATCTCACAGTGGACCCTGAACCCATCCTGTGGTTTTTCCCCCAAGTTCTGGAATGGATAATTGAGATAGACATACTCAGGAACTGTAAGAATCCCCTCACTGGCTCTCTGCCCTGTTGAGTGAGGGCTATTATGGTGGGAAAGGACAAGTGGAAGCTACCAGAATTGCCTCTACCTAGAAAAATAGTAAACCAAAAGAAACACTGCATTGCAGAGATTAGTGCCACTATTAAGGGCTTGAAAGATGCAAGGGTGGTGATTCCCACCACATCCACATTAAACTTGCTTATTTGGCCTGTGCAGAAGACAGATAGATACTGGAGAATGACAATGGATTATCATAAGCTAAACCAGGTAGTGACTCCAATTGCAGCCGCTGTACCAAATGTGGTTTCATTCCTTGAGGGAATTAGCACATTCCCTGGTACCTGGTATGCAACCATTGATCTGGCAATTTTTTTTCCTCTCCATCCCTGTTAATAAAGACAACTAGAAGCAGTTTGCTTTCAGCTGGCAAGGCCAGCATTACATCTTCAGTGTTTTACCTCAGGGCTATATCAACTCGCCAGCCCTATGTCGTAATTTAGTTCATAGGGATCTTGATTACCTTTCCCTTCCACAAGATGTCACACTGGTCCATTTCATTGATGGCAATATGCTGATTGGACCTAGTAGCAAGAAGTGGCAACTACTCCAGACTTAACTGGTAAGACATTTATTTGTGTGTCAGAGGGTAGAAAATAAATCCAACAAAAACTCAGGGGCCTTCTACCTCAGTGATATTCCTAGGGACCCAGTGGTGTGGGGCATGTCAGATATGCCTTCTAAGGTGAAGGATAAGTTGTTCTTATCCTTATCTGGCTCCTCCCATAACCAAAAAAGAGGCACAAAGCCTAGGAAGCCTCTGGATTTTGGAGGCAACATATTCCTCATTTGGATGTGTTATCCCTTCCATCCCTTCCATCCCTTTACTGAGTGACCTGAAAAGTTGCTAGTTTTGAGTAGGGCCCAGAACAAGAGAAGGCTCTGGGACTCTGCAACAGGTCCAGACTACTATGCAAGCTGCTCTGCCACTTGGGCCATATACCCCAGCAGACCCAATGGTGCTTGAGGTATCAGTAGCAGATAGGGATGCTGTCTGGGGCCTTTGGCAGGACCCTATAGGTGAATCACAGCATAGGGCCTTAGGGTTTTGAATCATAGCCCTGCCATCCTCTGCAATTAACTACTCTCCTTTGGCAAAACAGCTTTTGGCCTGTTACTGGGCCTTAGTAGCAACTGAACACTTAACCATGGGCCACCAAGTTAACACGCGATCTGAGCTGCCCATCATGAACTGGTTGTAATCTGACCCACCAAGCCATTAAGTTGGGTGTGCACAGCAGCAATCCATCATGAAATGAAAGTGGTATGTTGATCAGACCAAGCACACCCTGACAGCACATGTAATCCTCCTATTGGGCAGAATTTCGAGCAGTGCACCTGGTTACTTATTTTTCTTGGAAGGAGAAATGGCCAGATGTGCAATTATATATGGATTCATGGGCTGTGGCCAATGATTTGGCTGGATGGTCAGGGACTTGGAAGGAACATGATTGGAAAATTGGTGACAAGGAAGTCTGGGAAAGAGGTATGGACCTCTCTGAATGGGTAAAAATGAAGATATTTGTGTCCCATGTGAATGCTCACCAGAGAGTAACCTCAGCAGAGGAGGATTTCAATAAAGTGGATAGAATGACCCATTTTGTGGATACCAGTTTCTTTCCTCAGTCATCCTTGTCATCACCCAATGGGCTCATGAACAAAGTGGCCATGGTGGCAGTGATGGAGGTTATGCATGGGTGCAGCAACATGGTCTTCCATTCACCAAGGCTGACCTGGCTATAGCCACTGCCGAATGCCTAATCAGCAGAAGAGACCAACACTGAGTCCCCAATATGGCACCATTCCCTGGTGGCAGGTTGATTACACTAGACTGTTTCCATCATGGAAGGGGCAGCATTTTGTTCTTACTGGAAGAGACACTCTGGGTACAGACTTGCCTTTATTGCACATAATGCTTCTGCCAAACTACCATCTGTGGACTTGCAGAATGCCTTATCCACTGTCACGGTATTCCACACAGCATTGCTTCTGATCAAGAAACTCATGTCACAACAAATAAGTGCAGCAATGGTACCATCCCCATGGAATTCACTGGTCTTACCATGTTCCCCACCATCTTTAAGCAGCTGGCTTGAAAGAACAATGGAATGATGTTTTGAAGACTCAGTTACAATGCCAGCTAGGTGGCAGTATCTTGCAGGGCTGAGGCAAGGTTCTCCTGAAGGCTGTATATGCTCTGGATCAGTGTCCAATATTTGGTGCTGTTTCTCCCATGGCCAGTATTCACAAGGCCAGGAATCAAGTAATGGGAGTGATACCACTCACTATTACCCCTAGTAACCCAATAGTAAAATTTTTGCTTTCTGTCCCCACAACTTGTGTTCTGCTGCCCAGAGGTCTTAGTTCCAAATGGAGGGATGCTTCCACCAGGAGACACAATGATTCCATTGAACTGGAAGTTAAAGACTGCTACCCAGCCATTTTGGGCTCCTTAACCCTCTGAATCAACAGGCAAATAAGGGAGTTACTGTGTTGGCTGGGGTGGTTGATCTTGACTACGAAGAGGAAGTTGGATTGCTACTCCACAAGGGAGGTAAGGAAAAGTATATCTCAAGTACAGGGGAGCCTTTCCAGTATCTCTTAGTACTAACAGGCCCTGTGATTAAAGTGAATGGAAAACTACAACACTATTCAGGCAGGACGACTGACGGGCCACATTCTTCAAGAATGAATATTTGGGTCACTCCACCAAGTAAAGAACCATGACAGGCTGAGGTGCTTGCTGAGGGCAAAGGGAATATGGAATGGGTAGGGGAAGAAGGTAGTTATAAATGCCAACTACAACTGTGTGATCAGTTTCAGAAATGAGGACAGTAGTTGTCATCAGCATTTCTTCCTTATTTTGTTGTATTTGTGTATGTGTGTAGAGTAGATATCTTTGTTTTCTTCCCTTTTTTATCCCTTTATCATTGTAACATAAGATGTACTGACCTTTTATCATTGTATTTAAGTATTATTAACTTTACATCATAATATTTAAGTTATGAGATATCAAAGAGAAGAGTAAATATCAACCAAGGACTTTGCAGCCTCTTCTGGGCAGAGGATTAATGTGTTTTTTGGTTATCTGCAAGATATTTCTATGATATTAGGTGGAAGAATGACCTTGTTATTGTCTTTATTCGGAGATTAAATATGGCTTAAGGAGATGCATATACGTGCCAGGTTGTCACGGGGTAGATTTATGACGGCTAATTTTATGTATCAGTTTGCCTGGGCACAATGCCCAGATATTCGGTCAAACATCATTCTGGATATTTCTGTGAAGATGTTTTTTAGATGAGATTAACATTTAAATCAGTGAACTTTGAGTAGAGCGATTACCCTCCATAATGTGGGTGGGCCTCATCCAATTAGTTAAAGGTCTCAACAGAACAAAGACTGACCTCTCCCAAAGCAAGAAGGAACTCTGCCAGCAGAGAGCTTTCGGATTTGAACTGCAGTTGTTCCCTGGGTGTTCAACCTGCTGGCCTGGCCTGCAGATTTTGGATTTAACAAGCCTCCACAATCTCATGAGCTGATTCCTTAAAATCTCTCTCTCACACAACCTTATGAGCCAATTCCTTAAAATCTCTCTTAATCCCCCCCCACACACACACAAACACACACACGCGTGCACACACACGCACATACACACACATCTTGTTGGTTCGGTTTCTCTGGAGAACCCTGACTAATACACTAGTCTAAGTATTTTACATATATTGTCTCATTTAATCCTCATGAGAGCCCTCTGAGGGAGGTATCCTTATCATTCCCAGTAAACCGATTTGTCAAGTGAGGCACCAAGAGCTGAAATAACTTGTGAAATGTCAGAGTTCCTGAGAGATAGAAGCAGAATTTAAATTCCAAATCCCTCAGCCTTTAACCGTTTAACTACTAGATTCTACCATTTTCCAACTCTATATCTTCTGCTCTGTATCCTGATTCCATTTCCTAATTATTGTGAATTCACAGGAATTCTGGGTATAAATGAATTTTTTCTAGTCAAGTTTATAGTTTTGAATCTCTTGATATTGGGTCCAAAAGGAAACTAATGGAGCAAGGTGATTTTCTCACAGGATACAAGGAATTATGGCTAATATTTCAGAAGTGAAATAAATCCCCCATCAAGAAAACAAAAAACAAAGCAGCAAGACCAAGCTGTGAGCCTCTTAGCTCTTCTTCTCTAGGCAGAACGCCCACAGCCATGCTTAGAAACCACGTTTGTTGGAAGGAAATATAAATCATTCATATCCGACTGTGTTTAGAATACGCTGAGCTGTAAATCTAACCTAAAGACTTACAACAGTGAGTTTTTTTCACCTATTTTTGAAGAAGTTCCCTTTAACAAAATTCCTTAAAGCATATATTCTAAAATCAATACATTGTTCTTATAAAGAAATTATACTTAAGTTTAAATTTATGTAAGTTATCTCATTGTGAGGAAGTTCTGGAATTTATTAAACTAGTATATCCTTGCTGGACTCAGAAAGCTGAGCCATGGGAGAGAAATTCCTTGTATATGCTGCCTAGCTCTTGTGTCTGGTCCACCCTCCCTTTTTTCCCAGGGTCATATGGGACTAGGCTTTGTAGAGTTGGAGTGTTTTTGTCATTTGCAGGACTGTTGCTTCTGAAGATGTCCATCAAGTTCTCCCAGGTGGAAAGTAAGTGCCTGAACTCTGCTCAGAGGGATGTAACCACAAGGATGTGATGTTGGAGTCTGGTTTTGCCAGTTTAGAGTATTTCCCCTGATTGTTTATAATCTGTCTGCTGGAAGTATTCTCCTTCTGGAGGAAATCTCTGGAGAGCCTTTGAAGAACTGATCTGACACTTGTATAACTGGAAAGAAATAACTGCGTTTTGTTTTTACTGAGGCTTCATTTTCTTGACACCTAAGGTGACCTTATCTTCCTCTGGCCCTTCTCTTCCTCTACCTTGATTGACATCACCACCACAGACCCAAGTCCCACACCTTTTTCTATATATAGCACTTTATATCGCTAAGCCAGATGTGATTTCCTCATTGGAAAAAAGGAGATAGCCCTGAATGGTAGAGAAAGCAGTGAGTAAACCAGCTCCAGAAAGAGAGATGCCATTGCAGGTAAAAGTTCAGCTGATGTGAAGAATCAGAACTTTAAGCTGAATCAAATGTTGAATTCCTAATTCCCAGTACTTTAGAAAGTGACTGTATTTGGAAATAGGGCCTTTAAGGAGGTAATTAAGTTAAAATCAGGCTGATAGGGTAGGCTCTAATCCAATCTAACTAGTGTCCTTATAAGAGGAGATTAGGACATATAGAGAGACACACCATGGATGGGTGTGTAGGAGAAAAGGCCATATGAGGACACAGTGAGAAGGCAGCCATCTGCAAGCCAAGAAGAGACCTCAGGAGAAACCAGAGCTGCCAACTTGTTGATCTTGGCCCTCCATCCTCCAGAACTGTGAGAAAATTAATTTCCATTGTTTAAGCTACCCAGTCTGTGGTATTCTGTTTATGGCAGTCCTATTAAACTAATACAGGAGTATTAGCCCTTTATCTGTGATAAAGATATTTATTTGTAAGTTGTCTTTTCATTTTATGTGTTTTTAATTGTAGTCAAATCTTTGAATATTTCAAAATTTTCAATATTTTCTTTTACTGCATCTATTTTCTGAGTCACAATGAGAAAATTCTTCCTTACCCGGAGGTTAAACTGGAATGCATCGATGCTTTCTTCTAGGACCTATATGGTTTCATATTTTTACGTTTACCTCCCTGATCTATTTAGAGTTTATTCTTGTGACAGGATGTGAGGTATGGATATAATTTTATTTTTTTCCAAATGGCAAACTGCTTGTCCCAGCTATGTGCTTATATTTTAACTTTTTATTTTGAGATCACTGTAGATTTATATGCAGTTGTAAGAAATAATATAGAGAGATCCCACATAAACTTCACCCAGTTTCCCTCAATGTTAACTTTTTGTAAAAAAAAAAAAAATCATGACCAGGATATTTATATTGATATAATACACAGTACTTCTTCACATTTTGCCAGTTTTACATGCACTCGTTTGTATCTGTGTTTCTGTGTATATTTGGTTCTATGCAATTTTATCACATATGTAGAGTCATGCTATTATATTAGATATTACATTATTATATTGAGTAAAAGAGGCCAGGCACAAAAGAACCTACTGTATGATTCCACTCATACAAAGTTCAAAAACCAGACAAAACGAATCTACTGTGATAGACGTCAAAATAATGTTAACTTTGAGGTATACTGATTGGGAAGAGACATGAAGGGAGCCTTCTGGGATGTTGAAAAGTTTCTTTATCTTTATCAAATGGTGGTTGTATGGGCTTATAAAACAAATCACCAGGCTAGGATTTTAAGGTCTGCGCTCTATATTGTGCAAAAGTCTTATTAAAAACAAAGGAAAAGAAATCATTCCTGGGACTACCCTGGTGGTCCAGTGGTTAAGAATCCTCCTTCCAATGCAGGGTATGCAGGTTCGATCCCTGGTTGGTGATCCCTGGTCAATCCCACATGCTGTGGGGCAACTAAGCGTGCGTGCCACAACTACTGAGCCTGCCTGCCACAACTAGAGACCCCACACGCTACTACTGAGCCCACGCGCTCTGGAGCCCACGCACCACAACTAGAGCGCCCGCGCACCGCAACTACTGAGCGCCACAACTAGAGAGAAGACTGCGCGCTGCAACGAAGAGCCCATGAACCACAACAAAAGATCCCGCGGGCCACAACTAAGACTTGAAACAACCAAAAATTTAAACATTTTTTAAATTAAAAAAAAAAGAAATCATTCCTGTTCAATAAATGGTAGATCTATGTTTTGAATCCACATTTCTTTAACTACAAAACCAGTTCTCTTTCAATTCTGACTTTTGTCCAGAAGCCCAGATTTTATTACACTGAGTGAAACCTGAGTATGCATAATTCATTTAAACAAACAATTTCCACTAGATTGGTAGATTTAAAAGACTGACGATGCCCTATATTAGTAGACTAGACACTCTCATACTGTGTTGTATATTGGTGAAAATTTAAGCAGGGCAATTGATAAAGATGTATAAGCAGGTTTTAACTATGAAAGCCTCATTGTCAATAATATTTCTGAGACTGTCAAAAAGATATAATTACACATGTGCACAAAAAGGAGTGTGCAGTAAAACACTGTACAATAATGAGGAAAAGCTGGAAAGAACTTAAATATCCTACAATAGGGAAACAGTTTAAAAAGTTATAGTATATCCAAACAGTGTACTCAAAAAATTATGACACAGTTTGTCATTTGATGACATGAAAAGTTGTTCACTATATTAGGTTAGATGAAGAAGATAGATGACAAAACAGTATTACAGTATAATTCTGTTTTGAATTTCAAAATCCTATATGGCTATATCCATGTGTTAATTCACAGAGAAATAGGTGAGATGATTTGGAACAAATAAGCTGTTTCTAGATGAGCTTTACTTTAAGCTTTTCTGTATTCTTCAAATTTCTGAATTAAGAATCTACTAATTTTATGATCAGAAAAAAATAATAGAGTTAATCCCTCCCTCTTTGAGAACAAAAGAAATGATAGGAGACATGAATATAATACATGGAGTGTATTGTTGTAGTGGTTTGAATTCTGTCTTAAGAGGCCTGAACTTTCTTCATAGACATGAAGCCTTTCAAATGAGTGACTCAAATACTACCTTAAAGGTCCTAAATCTTGACTCCTAAGATTTTATACACAATGAATTCCTCTTACTGGTTGCCCCTCACCTAGGCTCAGATTTGCTGGCCGACCTCTCCACTAGCCTTAGAAACTAACAAGGAAACCACATTTGCCTTGGAAATCAATTAATTAATAATAAAACCTGCGGGGCTTCCCTGGTGGCGCAGTGGTTAAGAATCTGCCTGCCAGTGCAGGGGACACGGGTTCAAGCCCTGGTCTGTGAAGATCCCACATGCCGCGGAGCAACTAAGCCGGTGAGCCACAACTACTGAGCCTGCGCATCTGGAGCCTGTGCTCCGCAACCGGAGAGGCTGCGACAGTGAGAGGCCCGTGCACCGTGATGAAGAGTGGCCCCCGCTCGCCGCAACTGGAGAAAGCCCTCGCACAGAAACGAAGACCCAACACAGCCAAAAAATAAATAAATGAAAAATAAATAAATTAAATAAATAAATAAATAAAAATAATAAAACCTGCACATAGGAGAAGAAATGGGATTTAGGCCTGATGTGGTTAATTCAGACCATTCCCTTTGTCATC
Source organism: Eubalaena glacialis (assembly GCF_028564815.1). Taxonomy (NCBI): domain Eukaryota; kingdom Metazoa; phylum Chordata; class Mammalia; order Artiodactyla; family Balaenidae; genus Eubalaena; species Eubalaena glacialis. The sequence goes on along the minus strand of NC_083733.1, from coordinate 53,897,969 downwards.
AGGCAGAAAAGGAAGTTGAAAAAGTAACCTGAAGTATTAGGAGGATGACACTTTTGAAACAACACAGCAGAGATGCCCATTTCCATCTCCAGGAATCATACCAATCCTTCAAATAGCTAAGCACCCTAAAGAGTCACATTCCCCAATGAGTCACAGTGATGAAAGTTACTGGATGGCTCCAGAATGCAGATTCTGAATTGGAAAATGGAAAAGAGATATTGTAATCAGGGAGACCCAGTTTATTAGTTAAATAAATGTACATTGGTCCTATATCACACCTATATTGAACAAATTCTTCCGAGTGGGGTGAGTCACCTATACACACAGAAGTATATATACACAGTGTATATACAGAAGTCAATGCCACATTCTTGAGTCTACATACCCCTGAAATGACAGGAACCCATGTTCCCCTTAAGGTCCTGGAAGGGAATGTAAAGTTGGTGAAGACGTGGGAGTTGGACAGGAAGAAGAAGGAGTTGCTTGGGAAAGTTATTGGTTAAATAAATTATAAAATAACCATGTAATAGAACACTTAGATACACAAATGCAAAGTTGTAGAAAATTTAGGGTATGGAATATTTTCAAGGTATAACATCAGTAGAGAAATCACTTAAAAAAGCAGGTTGACCAATACAATTATATCAGTATAGGGTGATAGAAAATGTCTAGAAGTTTAAACAGCAGTTTCAGTTATCTATTGCTACGTAACCACCCCCAAAAGTTTGTGGCTTAAAACAAAACCATTAATTAGCTCATCATTCCAGGGGTTGGCAATTCGGGCTTGGCTTGGCTGAGTGGTGCTTCCGCTGATCTCACTCATGTGACAGCAGCCAGCTGGTGGCTTGGTGGGGGCTAGATGGACCAAAACGGTCTCACTGAAACATCTGGCAGTTGTTGCTGTTAGCTTGGCCTCTGTCTCCAAGTGATCTTTTGTCTTCAAGCAAGCTAGTCTTAGCCTTTAGTACCTGGTGGTCTCAAGGCAGGAAGAGGGAAAGAGCAAAAGCTGCAAGACCTCCTAAGGCTTTATCTTGAAAGTCTCACTTCCACCACATTTTATTAGTCAAAGTACATCACAAGGCCCTGCCTAATTGTAACCTAACCGTTTCAGGAGAAGGAGAGCAAATACTTCCCTTTTCTGAAAAACTAAAACAAAGAGAATAACAGCAACAACAACAAAATCCCTGACCTTGAGCTTGGTTTTTCAGATATGCTCTGTAACGTTTTCCTTTCCCCAGGGCTCTTCTTTCAGAGAGCTGCACTGCAGGGGAAGGGTGAAGAGAAGGGGAGTAAGGACTCATGAGACACCAGACCTTTCTTAGAGCATGAACTGGCTAAACTGGAAGAAATTCTTCAACACCACCCAAGCTCAGTCATCTACCACACGCATACTCAGATGGAAGTAAAGGGGAGATGGGAGTACTACTGACCTTTCTTAGTATCGAAGGGAAAGGCCAGGGTCACTGATAACCAGAGCTGAAAGTTTCTCTAAGTTCACAGCAAGTTTCCTGGGGAGACAGCTTTGGAAATGATGTGGTTTTGAAACATGGAACTTGACCTCAGCTCCCAAAGGAGATCCTCTGAGGAAGGAATCCTACTCCTAGGCTTTCTACAGGTCTTCCTAGGACTCTGCCTAAGGGACACTCCCAGCCCCAAAACTCATTCCAAAAACAGGTTTGTGCTTTCTTGCTTGCATATAACATTTATCCCACCACTCAAATATCTGACTCCCCGTTTGGTGTCCATTTCTGTGCAGCTGGCGTCCTGGCTATAAAGTGGGAGAAAAGAGAAAGCAGTGATAAAAGGATACAGATACTAAGAAACAAGAGAACCTAAAATTGGCCCCTAGGCGGGCAACACTCACTCCACTGATACCCACTTGTGTGTTAAGCACTGGAGTCTGGGCACTGGAGGTGGAGGTGCTGACAAAAGCAGCTCAGGCCGTGCTTCAGTGCAACTCCGGTTAATACAGGCATCGTCGTCTTGACAGGCACAGATACACTCTCAGGGAGATCTTCAACAGATCGCCTCAGTCCCGACGTTAAACCAGAACCGCAGAAATGAAGCTCTACCCCGTGACACAACCAAACTCCCACCCGGTCACAGAATTAAAAGCCTCTTCCACCACACTAGGTAACAACAACATCGTCTTCTGAAGGGCGGTCTCAAGCCCCACAGTGTCACCTACCTCAACATCACAGCCGATCACGGTCACCCAAAGGGTCCCGCATCTTGCACCAGTCACGGCCTCATCACCGCACACACACCCCGCCTCGTTACTGCCACAAACGCTCACACACTCTTATACACGCCTACACAGGCCTGAGCTCCAGGCTCCACACGCCCTGTGTGCGCCAGAGGGTGGGGGCTTCCTCACCATGAGTGCCCGCCGTGCCCAGACTCAGGTTACCACTCGGAGCGCGACGACCGAGAGGACTTCAGAGGGGAATCAGAGATGAACCAAAGATCAAAATTCTTTTCAAAAGCAGCCCAGGGGCTGTGGGAAATGTAGTTCAAGGCCGCAAAAACCCGGATGTCGAGAAGGCGCGCCTAGGACGCGGCGGCGAAGAAGGAGCCGCGAAGACTCTTGGGAGGTAGCGCCCGCGCCGGAGTGCGCAAGCGCAGATGGCTGGCCAGTAGTCGAAGGTGAGGCTGGTGGGTCCTGCTGGCGCTGGGCAGGCTGGTGATTGTGGTACCCGGTGGGGATTGCTGAGCAGGGAGGTGGGAACCAGCACTGGGAAAAGCGAGGAAAGAAGAGAGAACCTGGGCTGAGAGAAGGCCGGGGAAGAAAGCGAGAGTCCGGGCCCTAGAGAAAGCGAGGAGGGAAGCGAGAACCTAGGCAGGGGAAGGAACTGGGAGCCAGGGCTGGGAACGCCGAGAAGGGAACAGGGAGCCCGAGGCGGGTGTGAGCTCGGCCTGGCACACACAGGCGTTCTGTTTGGGTAGCTTTTTGTGCCTGGTCGTGTGTGTGTGTGTGTGTGTGTGTGTGTGTGGAACGTGTGTTATTCTGTGTAACGTTATGGAACCTATTGTTTATGAAAGTGAGAGGGTCTCGGCGTGTGTCTAATTTTTAAATTAGGTGCGAGTAGATTTGTGTTTGAGACTGTATGCGACTTTGGAGAGGCAACAGTAAGGGGTTTGTGAGTAAAATTTTGCAGCTTTCTGTAGAATTATGTAATGGGCTCCGAGAGATTATGCATGAATTGTGTCTATGGGATTGGGATTGTGTAGTGGATGATATAACTGTGACTATGTCAAATTTTGAAGTATTTGTGCACACAAGTAATTGCACAATTCACGGTGACTAGGAATGTGTCTGGCTCGTTGTGTGACTGAGATGGAGCATTTGAGAAAGTAGATGCAAGACTAGTTAAGTACTATGTATTGTTTAGATTGTCTGAATATTGTCCATTTTATATGCCTGTAGAATTTGACTCTGGCAATTAGACAAGTAAAAAAAAAATAAGAGATTTTAAAAACGGAGAGGAGGAGGTAAAATTAAAATAATTTTCAGATGGAACAATTGTATATTGCGAAACCCCATATTGACTAATGACCAGTATGTTGACATAAGTAGAACATCATTAGGAGTACACAAAAAACTTTCTCCCATAACTGCTACTCTCAGAATTTCTATTTGGGTGAATTCCTGGACAATAAAGTTTCAATAATTTCTTCAGTCATTGTGAAGATAAAAAATTGAACATTTAAACACGAGATCAGTCTCATTTAGCTGAATAAAGTGTTCACTGTAGAAATCAATACTTCTAAATTGTTTTTTTAATTTAATTTTATTTATTGTTTAAAATAAATTTATTTATTTATTTTTGGCTGCATTGGGTCTTCGTTGCTGTGTGTGGGCTTTCTCTAGTTGCGGCGAGCGGGGGCTACTCTTCGTTGCGGTGCGCGGGCTTCTCATTGCGGTGGCTTCTCTTTGTTGCAGAGCATGGGCTCTAGGCACACGGGCATCAGTAGCTGTGACATGCGGGCTCAGAAGTTGTGGCGCACAGGCTCAGTGGTGGCGCTAGAGCTTAGTAGCTCTGCGGCATGTGGGATCTTCCCGGACCAGGGCTCAAACCTGTGTCCCCTGCATTGGCAGGTGGATTCTTAACCACTGTGCCACCACGGAAGTCCCACTAACTTGTTTTAAAAGCAAAAACTCTCCCTCCTGTTGGAAGTGTGCTGTGCTAAAGAAAACATGATCAGTTTCTTCTCTAATTCCTCAACCTCTATTTTGTCCCCTCTTTACTCCCTCTAGGTTGATAGTCTCCAGCTGGAATGGATTGCGAGCTGGAGAAGAGAAGTCAGGGACAAGAAGAGGCTAAGATGACTGGTACCGTTATAATTTAGTGTAAGTCATATTTACCTTCTGAGAGACCCCACTGCTGGGAACTTCCAAATACAGTTCCCTTTTCATGGGCACGGCCACTTCTCTAGATGCCTCCTCTTGGCATGCAGTGGCCCACCTACTCTGGTAGGTCTTGTTCTCTCCTGTCAGTCCTCTTGGACAGGATCCAAACCAACCTAGGCATGCTCCATCCGTGGGTTCCCCATCTGGAGCTCAGGTGATAATTAGCCACTTTAGTCACCACCACCCTGCTCGCCCCCCCCCCCCCCCCGCAGCCCAAATCCTGGAAACATGTACATTTCCCCACCAAATTCTCTCACCACTTTGATTTATAGTGGCATCAGGGTCTGCGGAGCCCCTTGTTTATTATAAGGGAGTGAGAAGCACCTACTTTTCTTCCCCCTACAAAACTATGTTCTAAAAATAATTTGCTCTCTTAAAGAGGCATTCCCTTTTCTCAGCCTCTCGCAGTAGGAGGTAAATTAATGGTAGCAAAACTTTACAGTCAGCTGCTTTACAAGACTTTATTTTAGAATGAGGGACAATTGAAAGATTGTTTTGCCTACCATCTTTGGGACATCTGCTGAGTCTGAGGCACAAAAATTTCTAAGTTACCATCCTGTTCAAAACAATGACAACAGTTAGAAAACTCAGAGGTTTGTTGGAAAAGACATTAACAAATCAATAGGTTTCATATATGTGTCTTTGCGTATGTGTATATATGCATCAAAAAACTATGCAAAGTTGCCAGTGGCCATCAAAATATAAGATACAAAAGACAGCATGATGTATAAAAAAAATTTTGATGTTCCTAAGGGACTCAAAAATTAAAGACTTAAATAAAAGGACCAGGGACACATGATAAATTGTCAAAACTCCCTAACATTTCATGGAGTTTCATTAAAATTTCAGTAAAATTTTTTAACTTTCTGAAGTTCTTAGGAGAAAATGAACAAGGCAGAAATTGTTAAAGAAAAATAATGAAGGGGGAAGTAAGCCTACCTGATACTAAAATATGTTTTAAAACTATAATAACTGCAGAGTAATCCTGGTAATTAAATGAACAGATCAGTGGAACTAAATACGAAGTCCAGATACACTCAAATATATAAAGGAAATAAAGTGTATGATAAAGAAAAACTATAACAAATTATTTTAAGTAATTACAGAATTAATTTCCTTCCTTTAAAAAAGATCTAATATCAATCCAGAAAATAAAAATAAGTTAATAGAAAAGTGAAAAAATTGAGACCTTTCACAGACAAGAAACTAAAGATGGATGGCGGTGGTGGCTGCCGTGGGGAGTTGGCTGCCTGGCTTGGCCTGGCTTTTATTTAAAAAACAAACAAAAATTAAGGTGCTTTTTAAACTTGTGAATAGAAGCTTATCTTCTCTCATAATAAGAAAAATAAGAACTAGAATCACAGTGTATACCTTGGTAAGCATCAGGAAGTTTGTATCAGTGGTACTCATGAGGGTATGGAGTGACAAGAATTTTCACGTATTGCTGCTCATGATGTAAATGGTAGAGCCTTAATAGAGAACAGCTTGGAAGTAGTTAATAATAGTAGGCAGGATAGGAGAGAAAAGATAGTGCTAGAGAGGTGGGGGCTTGCCCAAAATCTAACCCATTGCCCCAGGAGCCTGTATCTCTGGCTTTGGGGATAAAGTCATTTTTGTCTAGCTTATTCTCCCCCCGTATTGGTGTGGGGTGTATAGAGTGGACAAGCACCAAAGCAAGGGAAATGGAGTCAATCTTGAGTCAATCTCGTAAGTCATAAGAGAGCTTAAAAGCATGTGTAGTGGCATGTGGCTTCTTTTCATCTTGGTTTTGCCTTCTTAGGAACCGCCCCTTTTCTAAAGAGGAGCCCAAAGGAAGACCGGTCATCTCTTGCAGATCTCAAAACCATGGCTCAGGTGAGGTGATGGTTCCTTTCTCCTTTCTGAAATAGTTTTTTGTTGTTGTTTTTAAGAATATTTGAGCATTTCCCTTTCTTGTACTAAAATCCTCCTGTTTATCTTCCCCTTCAGGAAAGCAGTCCCCACTTGTTCCCATATTGGTCAGATAAGCTTTTACCTTCCACGAGTGCTCCTTCTAATTTTAAGCAGTGTTCACACATTAAGTGGGTATAATCATTCAACATCTTTTCTCAGTGTTCTCCCAGAAGCAGTGCTAGAACAAAAATGCATTTCCTCAAATTAAATGAGAATATATTACTTCATGAACCTGTCGTGCAAAGATAAAAACAGTCAAGATGGAGATGGAATTGATAGATTGCTATTAGTTAAGTGGCAAGAAGTCCTGTCTTGAGGCTTTGAGACTAGAGCTATGCTTTGGCAGATTGTACAAAAACCAAGAATCCTGTATTTCTCCTCTCCGCTCCTTGAGTTCTGCTCATAGCTGCTAATAATTCCTAAAAATCTGTGGTATGTATTATAGATTTATTCCTATTTTTAAATTTCTTCTAATTTTATGTTCAGATGCAAGAGAAGTAAATGAATATACTTAGATCACCATACTGAACTAGGAGTGTAACTCATGAAGTAGTCTGCTCTTGATTTCAAAGACATTATTCTGGTTCTTTCTTTCAGAAAATTCATCTTTATACCTGGACCTCTTTTTTTTTTTTTTTTTAATTTTTATTGGAGTATAGTTGATTTACAATGTTGTGTTAGTTTCAGGTGTACAGCAAAATGAATCAGTTATACATATACATATATATAGCCACTCTTTTTTTAGATTCTTTTCCCATATAGGCCATTACAGAGTACTGAGTACAGTTCCCTGTTCTATACAGTAGGCTCTTATTTGTTATTTTATGTATAGTAGTGTGTATATGTCAGTCCTAATCTCCCAATTTATCCCTCCCCCCTTATCCCCTGGTAACCATAAGTTTATTTTCTGTATCTGTGACTCTACTTCTGTTTTGTAAATAAGTTCATTTGTACCCTTTTTTTAGGTTCCACCTATAAGCGATATCATATGATACTTGTCTTTCTGTGTCTGACTTACTTCTCTCAGTATGACAATCTTTAGGTTCATCCATGTTGCTGCAAATGGCATTATTTTGTTCTTTTTTATGGCTGAGTAATATTCCATTGTATATATTGGACCTCTTAAATACTGGTGTTCTCCAGATTCTGTATCGGTTCTCTTCACTGTATAGTCTCCTGTTCTTATTCACAATCTACCACCATTATTCTAATGATGCTCAAATAATTTTAATCCTAAATCTCTGTTGTGGGTGTCAAAACTGTATCCAACCTCCAACTGGATATCACCACCTGTGTCTTCCACAGATACTTCAGGCACATGCCCAAGATTTACCTTATTATCTCCTACCATTCTAGTCTTTTTTTTCCCCTCTCAATCTGCTTATGGGCCCAGCCCCTACCCACCTGCTAACACAGCTAACTTGAGAAGTGTCTCTTTTCCACTGCACGACCATTTAGTAGTGAATCTTATTCCTTATATTTCAGTTCCCTTTATCTCCACTGATATCATCATGGGTGTCTCTCTCATACTGGTAACTTATCTTCCCATTTAACACCTTTGCTCCTTTTCCAATCCTCCAAGTGCTCACCCCAGTGCTCCCTTATGGATGTTTGTGTTGCTTACACTTTTCTGTTTGTGTGTGTGTGTGTGTGTGTGTGTGTGTGTGTTTTAAAATATACATGACATAAAATTTTATCATTTTAACCATCTCTAAGTATATAATTCAGTTCCATTAAGTACATTCACAATGTTGTATAACCATCACCAGTATCTATTTCCAGAACTTTTTCACATCCCAAACAGAAACTCTGTACCAATGACATTAAACAATTAGCTCTTATCTTACAGTTTTCATAGAATTAGACCCAAAGCACATTAGAAGAATGTTTAAGACAATCTATTAGGGGAGAGGAAAATATTAAAATATGCATTAATAGTTTAAATTCAAGAATAGTAATCAATAATGATAATATAGTTTTCTAATTCATGAATATGAGGCACATCTCCTTTTATTTAGATCTTTAAATTCTCTGAGTAATGTTTTGTTGTTATCAGTGTACCAATCTTGCAAATGTTTGTTATATTAATACCTAGGTTTTTTTTATGCTATTGTAAATACTATTCATTTTTATTTCAAATTCCCATTGTTTATTGCTAGTATATGAAAATGCAATTGATTTTTTTATATTAACCTGCATTCTCTCTAAACTTATTCTAGTAATTTTTTGGTAGATTCTTTAGGATTTTCTACATAGATAATCATGTCATATGTGAATAATTACTGTTTTCCTTCTTTCTTTCCAATATGTATTCCTTTTATTTCTGTCTTTCTTTATTTACTACATTGTCTAGAACCTTCAGTGCAAGGTTGAATATAAGCGGTGAGAACAAACATTTATGCCTTATTCCTGACTGAGGGGAAAAGCATTTAGTCTTTGACAAAGTGTACCATTAGTGACAATTTTTACTTAGATGCTCTTTATCAGATTATCAGGTTGAAGAAGTTCTAGTTTGCGGATCATTCTTATCACAAATGGGTGTTGAATTTTGTCAAAAGTTTTTTTGCATCTGTTGGTTTTTCTGCATTATGTGGCTTTTCTCCTTTTTAAATTAACATGGTGAGTTATATTGATTGATTTTGAAGTGCTAAACCAGCTTATCCCTAGGATAAACCCCACTTGGTCATGATAGATTCTTTTTTCATATATTGCTTGATGAATTTACAAGTTTTTCTTGTAATATCTTTGTCTAGTTTTGGTATCAAGGTAATGCTGTCTTACAGAATGAGTTGGGAAGTATTCTCTCCTTTTATTTTCAGGAAGAATTTGTGTAGAGCTGCTGTTATTTCTTCCTTCAGTGTTTGTTAGAATTCACCAGTGAAGCCATCTGAGCCTGGAGATTTCTTTGTGGGAAGGTGTTTAACTAGAAGTTCAATTTCCTTAATACAACTATGGCTATTCATGTTATCAATTTTTTTTTTCTCTTCAGTGAGCTTTTATAATTTGTGTCTTTCAAGGAATTGTCCATTTCATCCAAGTTATAAAATGTATAGGCACAAAGTTGTTCAAAAATCTACTCTTTTTATCCTCTTGATGTTTGTACAGTTTGTAGCAGTGCCATTGATTCATTCCTGTTATTGGTAATTTGTGACTCACCTTTTTCCTTGGTCAGTTGGCTAGAGGTTTATCGATTTCACTGATCTTTTCAAAGTACCAACTTTCGGTTTCATTGATTTCCTCCATTATTTTTCTGTTTCCTGTTTCTTCATTTCTGCTCTTATATTTTTATTTCCTTTCCTTTTCATTACTTTGGGTTTAATTAACTCTTTTTCATGTTTTGTATATGGGAGCTTATATCATTGATATGAGACTTATTTTTTCCAACAGAACATTTAATGCTATAAATTTCCCTCTAACAAATTTAGACATGTTGTATTTTCATTTTCATTCAGTTGAAAATATTTTCTAATTTCTCTCATGATTTCCTTTTTGACCCATTGGTTGTTTAGAGGAAGTGTGTTTAATTTTCAAATATTGGGATTTTCCAGATAGCTTTCTGTCATTGATTTCTAGTTTAATTTTGTTACAATCAGGGAACATGCTGTATATGATTTCATTCTTCTTAAATTTATGGAGACTTTTTTTGTACCACAGATTATAGTAGCATCTGATGGATGTTCTGTGTGCACTTGTAGAGAATGTATATTCTAGTGTTATTGGATGGAGTATTCTCTAAATAATCAGGTCAAATTGGTTGATTAGGATGGTAAAGTCTTCTGTATCCTTATTGATCTTTCAGTCTATTTGTTATAGCAATGACAGAGAAGAAAGTCAAAATCTTAAATTGTAATTGTGGATTTGTCTATTTTTCCTTTTCAGTTCTATCAGTTTTTACTTAATATATTTTGAGGTTCTGTTTTTAGGTGTATTCACATTTAGGATTGTTATATCTTCTCATGAATTGACCCCCTCTATCATTATAAAATACCTTACTTGGGACTTCCTTGACGGTCTGGTGGCTAAGACTCCACGCTTCCAGTGCAGGAGACACGGGTTTGATCCCTGGTTGGGGAACTAAGATTCCCACACCCTGCACAGTGCGGCCAAAAATAAATAAGTAAATATAAATAAAATAAAATGCCTTGCATAATCCCTGATAATATTCTTTGTTCTGAAATCTATTTTGTTTGATACTATTGTAACCATTCTGGTGTTCTTATGATTAGTGTTTATTTTTATGTTTTTGTTGGCTGTGTTGGGTCTTCGTTGCTGCGTGTGGGCTTTCTCTAGTCGCAGCCAGCAGGGGCTACTCTTCATTGCAACATGCGGGCTTCTCATTGCAGTGGCTTTGCTTGTTGCAGAGCACAGGCTCTAGGTGCGCATGCTTCAGTAGTTGCAGCACGTGGGCTCAGTAGTTGTGGCGCGCAGGCTCTAGAGCTCAGGCTCAGTAGTTGTGGCACATGGGCTTAGTTGCTCCATGACATGTGGGATCTTCCCAGACCAGGGATTGAACCCGTGTCCCCTGCATTGGCAGGCAGATGGATTCTAAACCACTGTGCCACCAGGGAAGTCCCTATTTTTAATTTTTAATTTTAATTAATGTAAAATGAATTAATTTTAATTAATTAATTTCCAAAAAAATGTCTTAAATGTCTTTTAATCTAGAGCATCTCCCTCCGTTTCTTTCTTGGTTTTTTTTAGTTGCAGTGTAGTTGATTTTACAACATTACATACATTTCAGATGTACAACATGGTGATTCACAGTTTTAAAAGGTTAAACTCCATTTATAGTTATTACAAGTATTGGCTATAGTCTGTGTGCTACACAATATATCCTTGTAGCTTATTTATTTTATACCTAGTAGTTTGTACCTCTTAATCCCCTACCTCTATCTTGTTCCTCCCTCCTCCCATCTCCCCACTGGTATCCGCTAGTTTGTTTTCTCTGTCTGTGAGTCTTGTTTCTGTTTTGTTGTATACATTCGTTTTATTTTTTAGATTCCACGTATACATGATAATGTACAGTGTTTGTCTTTCTCAGTCTGACTTGCTTCACTGAACATAATACTCTCCAAGTCCATCCATATTGTTGCAAATGACAAAATTTCATTCTTTTTTATGGCTGAGTAATATTCCAGTGTGTGTGTGTGTGTGTGTGTGTGTGTGTGTGTACACACCACATCTTCTTTATCCATTCATCCGTTGATGGGCACCTAGGTTGCTTCCATATCTTGGCTATTGTAAGTAATGTTGCTGTGAACATTGGGGTGCATGTATCTTTTCGAATTAGCATTTTTATTTTTTTCAGATACATACCGAGGAGTAGAATTGCTGGGTCGTGTGGTAGTTCTATTGATAGTTTTAGTTTTTGTTTTTCCTAGTGGCTGCACCAATTTACATTCCCACCAACAGTGTATAAGGGTTCCCTTTTCTCCACACCCTTGCCAACATTTGTTGTCTGTGGTCTTTTTGATGATAGCCATTCTGACAGGTGTGAGGTGATTGATATCTCATTGTGGTTTTGATTTGCATTTCTCTGATGTTAGTGATTGTGAGTATCTTTTCATGTGCCTGTTGGCCATCTCTGTGTTTTCTTTGGAAAAATGTCCATTTAACCTAATGCCCATTGTTTAATTGGTTTTGTTTTTGTTTTTGTTTTTTTTTGATATTGAGTTGTATGAGCTGCTTATATTTTGGATATTAACCCCTTATTGGTCATATCATTTGCAAATATTTTCTCCCATTCTGTAGGTTGCCTTTTCATTTTGTTGATGGTTTCCTTTGCTGTGCAAAAGCTTTTAAAGTTTAATTACGTCCTGTTTGTTTATTTTTACTTTTGTTTCCTTTGACTTAGGAGACAGATCCAAAATAATATTTCTACAAATTATGTCAGAGTGTTTTTCTGCCTATGTTTTCTTCCAGGAGTTTTATGGTTTTAGTCTTACATGTAGGTCTTTAATCTATTTTGAGTTTATTTTTATATATGGTGTTAGAAAATATTCTAATTTCATTCTTCTACACATAGCTGTCCAATTGTCCCAGCAACCCTTACTGAAGAGACTGTCTTTTCTCCATTGTATATTCTTGCCTCCTTTGTCATAGATTAATTGACCATAAGTGCATGGGTTTATTTCTAGGCTCTCTATTCTGTTCCATTGATCTGTGTGTCTGTTCTTATGCCTGTAGCATACTGTTTTGATTACTGTGTTTGTAGTATAGTCTGAGGTCAGGGAGTGTGATACCTCCAGATCTATTCTTCTTTCTCAAGATTCTTTTGGCTATTCGAGGTATTTGTGTTTCCATACAGTTTTAAAATTATTTATTCTAGTTCTGTGAAAAATGCCATTGGTATTTTTTTTTTTTTTTTTTGGCTGCGCCACACAGCATGTGGGATCTTAGTTCCCTGACCAGGGATCAAACCTGCACCCCCCTGCGTTGGAAGCACAGAGTCTTAACCATTGGACCACCAGGGAAGTCCCGCCATTGGTGTTTTGATAGGGATTGCATTGAATCTGTAGATTGCCTTGGGTAATATGGTCATTTTAACAATATTAATTCTACCAGTCCATGAACCTGGTACACCTTTCAACCTGTTTCTGTCATCTTCGATTTCTTTCATCAGTGTCTTAATAGTTTTTCAAATACAGGTCTTTTACCTCCTCAGGTAAGTTTATTCCTAGGTATTTCATTCTTTTTGATGTGATTGTAAGTGGAATTATTTCCTTAATTTCTCTTTCTGGTAGTTCATTGTTAGTGTGTAAAAATGCAACAGATTTCTGTATATTAATTTTGTATCCTGCAACTTTACCAAATTCATTGATGAATTCTAGTAGTTTTTTGGTAGCGTGTTTAGGATTTTCTATGTATAGTATCATGTCATCTGCAGTGACAGTTTTACTTCTTCCTTTCCAATTTGGATTCCTTTTCTTTCTTTTTTTGTCTGATTGCTGTGGCTAGGACTTTCAATACCATGTTGAATAAAAGTGGGCATCCTTTTCTTGTTCCTGATCTTAGAGGAAATGCTTTCAGCTTTTCACCATTGAGAATGATGTTTGCTATGGGCTTATCATATATGACTTTATTATGTTGAGGCATGTTCCCTCTATACCCACTTTCTTGAGAGTTTTTTTTTTTTATCATAAATGGATATTGAATTTTGTCAAAAGCTTTTTTTTGCATCTATTGAGATGATCATATGGTTTTTATTCTTCAGTTTGTTAATGTGGTATATCACATTGATTGATTTACGAATATTGAACCATCCTGGCATCCCTGAGTTAAATCCTACTTGGTTATGGTGTATGATGCTTTTAATGTATTGTTGAATTCAGTTTGCTATTATTTTGTTGAGGATCTTTGTATCTGTGTTCATCAGTGTTATTGGCTTGTAATTTTCTTTTTTTTGTGATGTCTTTGTATAGTTTTGGTATTGGGGTGACACTGCCTTATAGAATCAGTTTGGAAGTGTTCATTCCTTTGCAATTTTTTGGAATAGTTTGTGAAGGATATGTGTTAACTCTTCTTTAAATGTTCGTTAGAATTCACCTGTGAAGCCATCTAGCCTTGGAATTTTGTTTGTTGGGAATTTTCTTATTATTGATTCAGTTTCATTACTGGTAATTGGTCTGTTCATATTTTCTATTTCCTGGTTCAGTCTTGGGAGATTGTGCATTTCTAAGAATTTTTCCATTTCTTTTAGGTTGTCCATTTTATTGGCATAGAGTTGTTCGTAGTAGTCTCTTATGAGTCTTTGTATTTCTGTGATGTCAATTGTAACTTCTTTTTCATTTCTGGTTTTATTGATTTAGACCCTCTCTTTTTTCTTGATGAGTCTGTCTAAAGGTTTATCCATTTTGTTTATCTTTTCAAAGAACCAGATCTTAGTTTCATTGATCTTTTCTATTGTTTTTGTTTGTTTGTTTTTAGTGTCTATTTCATTTATTTCTGCTCTGATCTTTATGGTTTCTTTCCTTCTACTAACTTTGGCTTTTGTTTGTTCTTTTTTGGTTCCTTTAGGTGTAAGTTTAGGTTTCTTATTTGAGATTTTTCTTGTTTCCTGAGATAAGCCTGTATTGCTATATACTTCCCACTTAGAACTGTTTTGCTGTGTCCCATAGATTTTGGATCATTGTGTTTGTGTTTTAATTTGTCTCCAGGTATTTTTTAAATTTCCTCTTTGATTTTTTTCACTAATCCATTGGTTGTTTAGTAGTATATTATTTAGTCTCCACGTTTTTGTGTTTTTTGCAGTTTTTTTTCTTGTAGTTGATTCCTAATCTCATAGCATTGTGGTCAGAAAAGATGCTTGACATGATTTCAATTTTCTTAAAGTTACCATGACTTGTTTTGTGGCCTATGATGTGGTCCACCCTGGAGAAATGTTCCATGTGCATTTGAAAAGAATGTGTATTCTGCTGCTTTTGGATGGAATGTTCTGTGTATATCTGTTAAGTCCATGTGGACTAATGTGTCATTTAAAGCCCTTGTTTTCATATTGATTTTTTTTCTTTGTATAGACACGTTGGTGTATGTTAAAATACCCTACTATTATTTTGTTACTGTCAGTGTCTCCCTTTATATCTTAATATTTGCTTTATATATTTAGGTCCTCCTATGTTGGGTGCATGTATTTTTACAATTATTACATCTTCTTGGATTGATCCCTTGATTATTATGTTTTGTCTCTTATAACACCCGTTGTTTAAAAGTCTATTTTGTCTGATATAAGTATTGCCACCTCAGCTTTCTTTTGATTTCCATTTCCATGAATGCCTTTTTCCATCTCATGTTCAGTCTGTGTCTTTATATCTGAAGTGAGTCTCTTGTAGGCAGCATATACACAGGTCTTGTTTTGTATCCATTCAGCCACTCTGTCTTTTGATTGGAGCATTTAATCCATTTACATTTGAACTAATTATTGATATGTTCAATATATGTTCTCGTTGCCATTTTGTTAATTGTTTTGGGGTTGCTTTTGTAGTTCTTTTTTGTTCCTTCTTCTTATCTTCTCTTGTGATTTGGTGACTATCTTTAATGTTATGTTTGGATTCCTTCCTCTTTTTTGTGTGTGTATCTATTATGGATTTTTGGTTTGTGGTTACCGTGAGGTTTCTATATAGCAATATATGTACGTGTATGTGTATATATATATGTATATATGTATATGTGATTGTTTTAAGTTGCTGATCTCTTAATTTCAAATGCATTTTAACAACCTTGCATTTGTTCTCTTCTCCTCTCACAATTACTGGTTTTGACATTATATTTTACTTTTTTTTTGTTTTGGATATCCCTTAACTGCTTATTGTGGATATAGATGATTTTACTACTTTTGTTTTAATCTATTAGCTTTGTGCATGGACGGTTTAATACCTTTACTGTATGAGAGTTTTCCTTTCGTAATTTTCATGTTTCTAGTTGTGGTCTTTTCTTTTTTGCTTAGAGAAGTCCCTTTAACATTTCTTGTAAAGCTGTTTTGGTGGTACTGAACTCTTAGCTTTTCCTTGTCTGTAAAACTTTTGCTCTCTTCACTAAATTTGAACAAGAGCCTTGCCAGGTAGAGTATTCTTGGTTGTAGCTTTTTCCCTTTCATCAGTTTAAATATATCGTGCCACTCCCTTCTGGCCTGCAGAGTTTCTGCTGAAAAGTCAGCTGATAGCCTTATGGGAGTTCCCATGTGTGTAACTTGTTGCTTTTCCCTTGCTGCTTTTAATATTCTCTCTTTATCTTTAATTTTTGCCATTTTCATTACAGTAAGTCTTGGCGTGTTCCTCTTTTGGCTGATCCTGTTTGGGACTCTCTGTGCTTCCTTGACTAGGATGTCTGTTTCCTTTCCCAAGTTAGGGTAATTTTCAGCTATTATATCTTCAAATATGTTGTTAGCCCCTTTCTCTATTCTCCTTCTGGGGTGCCTGTAATGTGAATATTAGTGTCCTGATGTTGTCTCAGAGGCCTCTTAAACTGTCCTCATTTCTTTTCATTCTTTTTTCTTTTTTCTGTTCAGTGGCAGTGATTTCCACTACTCTGCTTAAAGCTCACTGATCTGTTCCTCTGTATCATTTAGTCTACTGTTGATTCATTCTACTGTATTTTACATTTCATTTATCATATTCATCATCTCTGTTTGGTTGTTCTTTATATTTTCTAACACTCTGTTAAAGACTTCTAATTTCTCACTCTATGCATCCATTCTTCTCCCGAGTTTTTCATCATCTTTATGATCAGTACTTTGAACTCTTTCTCAGGTAAATTGCCTAACTCCCCTTCACTTAATTCTTCTTCTGGGGTTTTATCTTGTTCCTTCATTTGGAACATGTTCCTCTCTCACCTCATTTTACCTAACTTGCTGTTTTTATTTCTGTGTATCTGGTAGTTTGGTTACCTTTCCCAACCTTGGAGAAGTGCCCTTTTGTAGATGTCCTGTGTGTCCCAGCAGTGCACGCCCATCTTATCACCAGAGCTGTATGCTCTAGGGTGCCCCCTGTTGGGTTGCATGGGTCCTTCTGTTGTGACAGATTGCTTACTGTGGGCGGTCTTGTAGGCTTGGTTGGCCTCCGTTCTGGTTGGTTGCCAGGCTTTGCCTTGTGCAGGGACTGCTGGCCGCTGGTTGGTGGGGCAGGTCTTAAGGCAACTGGCTGGGAAACCCCAGGTGACCCCAGGGCTAGTGCTAGCTCACTGGTGGGCAGAGTCCAGGAGACCCTGGGGCTGGTGTCCACCATTGGTGGGTGAAGCCAGGTCCTGGGGTCTGGCAGCTGAGCCCAGGGGTCCCAGAACTGGTGTCTGACCACTGGTGAGAGGGGCCATTTTCTGACACTGCAGCATGAGGCATGTCCCAAAGTTTGTGTTGGCCTGCTAGTGGGTGGGGTCAGAGCCCAGCCAGTCCCAGGGTAGGTGCTGGCCTGCTGGTGGGTGGGCTGGGTCTACAGGCTACAGGGCTGTGGTTGTCCAACTGATGTCCACCTGCTGGTGGTTGAGACTGGTCCCAACTCCAGAGCAGGCTCACTGGTGTGTGGGACCATGGATTCTGGGGCTGATGCCTGCCCACTGGTGAGTGGAGCAGGGTCTGGTTGCAGGGCCCTGGGGGCCCTGATTCTAGTGCCTGCACACTGGTGTGTGGGGCCAGGTCCTGGGACCTCTGGTGGGCAGGACTATGTCCAGGGTCGGCTGTGGGGTTAGGAGGTCTTGAGGCAGCCTGTCTGCTAGTGGGTGGGGCTTTGTCCCTACCAAGTTAGTTGCTTGTCTTGAGGCATCTATTTACTAGGACCTTTGGGCTGCTGGGTGGAGGATGGGTCCTGAGGCTGATAAGCTAGAGGGAGGAATCCAAAATGGAGGTTGCTAGCACAGTGTCTGCATTGTAGAACAAGCTCCCCAAAATGGCTGCCACCAGTGTCTTGTCCCTAGGGTGAGCTGTAATTGCCTCTGGCCTCTTCGGGAGACTCTCCGAGATGAGCAGATAGGTCTGACCCAGGCTCCTTTCAAATTACCACTTGGTTCCTGGAGCATGTGAGATTTTTGTCTGTGCCTTTAAGAGTGGAGTCTCTATTTCCCCTAGCCCTCTGGGACTCCTGAAAGTAAGCCCCACTTGCCTTCAAAGCCAAATGTTCTAGGAGCTTGTCTTCCCGGCACAAGACCCCTGGGGCGGGGGAGTCTGATAATGGGGCTCAGATCCCTCACTCCTTGGGGAGAGCTTCTGCAATTATAATTAGTCTCCCATTCATGGGTCGCCTACCTGGGGGTCTGGAACTTGACTACATCACAACCTCACTCCTACACATCTTGTCGTACCTTCTTTATCTGTAGATCTTTTCTTGTAGGTGCCAGTCATTTTCACTGATGGTTGTTTTGTAAATAGTTGTAATTTTGGTGTGCTTGTGAGAGGAGGTGAGCTCAATCAAGGTCTTTCTATTCTGCCATGTTGGCTGATCTCTTTCAATTAGTATTTACATAGTATACCTGTTCTCCATTCTTTATACTTTAACCTACCTATGATTTAATATTTAGAATGAGTCTGTTACAGAGAGTATATATTTGGGCATTACTTTTACCTCCAGTCTGATACTCTACCTTTTTTGGGGTGGGGGGGCGGGGCTGTACCACATGGCTTGTGGGATCTCAGTTCCCCAACCAGGGATTGAACTCAGGCCATGGCAGTGAACGCCCAGGATCCTAACCAGGTAACTCCTGATACTGTACCTTTTAATTAGAGTTTTTAGTCCATTTTCATTTAATGAATTATCAGTAAGTTGTGTTTAAATATACCATCTTGCTATTTTTTTGTTTTCCCGTTTGTTTTTTGATTCTTGTCCCTGTTTTTCTTTTGTTTACTTTTTGTTTTTTGGCTGCATTGGGTCTTAGTTGTGGCATGCGGGATCTTTGAGGCATGCGGGATCTTTTGTTGTTGTTGTTGTGGCGTATGGGCTCTTTGTTGTGGCACATGGGCTTCTCTCTAGTTGTGGCGCATGGGCTCCAGGGTGTGTGGGCTCTCTAGTTGTGGTGCACGGGCTCCAGAGTATGTAGGCTCTGTAGTTTGCAGCACACAGGCTCTCTCATTGAGGTGTGCAAGCTCAGTAGTTGTGGCACACGCAGGCTTCGTTGCCCCGCAGCATGTGGGATCTTAGTTCCCCAATCAGGGATCGAACTCATGCCCCCTGCATTGGAAGTGGACTTCACTGGACCACCAGGGAAGTCCCTCAGTATCTTTAATAGTTAAGGGTTTTCAGATTTTTTTCTTTTGGTAACATGTTTTTTAAGTTAAAATATTTGTCCATTTCATCTACATTGTCTAATTTATTGCCTTTAATTTGTTTATAATTCTCTCTTATCTATTTAATATCTGTAGGATCTGATAATGGCCATGTGTAACATCCCTCTTTATTTCTTAATCCATCTAACTAGAGGTTTCACATTTTATTGACACTTTCAAGGATTTGGCTTTAGGTTTCATTGATTTTTCCCTATTGCTTATTTATTTTCTATTTTACTGATTTTTCCTTTTTTCCTAACTATTTCCTTTACTTGCTTTCGGGTTAGTTTAACTTATTCTTTTTTAAAGCTTCTTAAGATAAAAGTTTAAATAATTGATATTAAATCTTTCTTGTTTTCTAATATAAGCATTTAAACTTATAAGTTTCTCTTTTAGCCTATTCTAATTGCATCTTCAAAATTGATCTATTTGCATTTAGTTTAATATATTTTATGAAAAAAATTTTTTTTATTTTTCTTTGACCCTAAATTGGTTACTTGGAAGTGTATTGTTTAATTTCCAAACATTTGGGGCTTTTCTAGATATGCTATTTTTATTGATATCTGATTTAGTTCATGTGTAGTCAGAAAAGATACTTTGTATGATTTGTCTTAAATCTGTTGAGACTTTTTTGTGTTCTATCTTGGTGCATAGTCCATTTACTCTTGAAAAAAATGTGTTGTGAAATTATTGAAAGTGGTGGTCTAAATATCAAATGCATTAGGTGTCAGTATTCTTTAGAGATTCTAAATCTCTACAGGTTTTCCCCCTTTTGTCTAGTTCTCTCAGTTACTGACAAACATTAACACCAACCATGATTTTAGACTTTTTAAAATCTCATTTTACTTTTGTCAATTTTTGCCTCGTGTTTTGAAACTGTTATTTAAGTACATATACATTTGTAGTTGCTATATTTTCCTCATGTATTTACTCTTATTATCAGGAAATGTTCTTCTTTGTCTGTAGTGGTAATACTCCTCAGCTTCCTTTACTATAGCCCCATCAGCTTTCCCATGTTTAATGTTTTTATGTTTTTTTCCCATCCTTTTATTTTAAACCTATTTGTGTCTATGGTATTTAAAGTATGTCTCTTGAAGACAGAATATATTTTGAGTCTTGGTTTTTTATACATTTTAATAATCTCAGTCTTTTTGTTGGAGTGTTTAGTCCTGTAGTTAGAGTTAGGGCTGCCATTTCACTCTTTGTTTTCTGATTGCCTAACCTGTTTTATTTTAATCTTTTAACTATACTTTATATTTTAGTGCAGTTTTAGGTTCGGACAAAATTAAGCAGAAAGTACAGAGAGTTTCCATTTATGCCCTTACCCCCTGACACATGCATAGCTTTCCCTACTATCAGTATCTTACACCAGAGTGGTATGTTGTTAAAGTCAGTGAACCTACATTGATACATCATTATCATCCAAAGTCCATAGTTTATATTAGGGTTCATTCTTGGTTATATATTCTATGGATTTTGACAAATATATAGTGACATGTATCTACCATTATAGTATTATACAGACTAATTTCACTGCTCTAAAAATCCTCTGTGCTCTGCCTGTTCATCTCTCCCTCTCCTCTATAATATGTGGCAATGGCAACCACTGATCTTTTTTTTTTTAATTTTTTTTATTTTATTTTTATTTTTGGCTGCGTTGGGTCTTCGTTGCTGAGCTCGGGCTCTCTCTAGTTGCGGCAAGCAGGGGCTACTCTTCGTTGCGGTGCACGGGCTTCTCATTGCGGTGGCTTCTCTTGTTGCAGAGCACGGGCTCTAGGCGCGTGGGCTTCAGTAGTTGTGGTGCACGGGCTCAGTAGTTGTGGTGCACAGGCTCAGTAGTTGTGGTGCACGGGCTTAGTGGCTCATGGGCTTAGTTGCTCATGGGCATCCACACGGCATGTGGGATCTTCCCAGACCAGGGCTCGAACACATGTCCCCTGCATTGGCAGGCGGATTCTTAACCACTGCACCACCAGGGAAGTCCCACCACTGATCTTTTTATCATCGCCATAGTTTTGCCTTTTCTAGAATGTTATATAGTTAAAATCATATATTATGTAGCATTTTCAGACTGGGCTTCTTACATTTAATAATATGCATTTAAGATTACTCCTAACCTGTTTTTGTGCATCTGTTCCTATATCCTGTTTTATTTTGTGTCAAGCAATACATTTTCATAATTAATTTTTATTTCTCTGTTGAGTTTGTAGTTATATCAGTTTGCATTATTTTTTTTGGTTGCTTTAGGGATTACAGTATGCATCTTTAACTTATCATGTTTTACTTAGAGATAGTACTGAATTACTTAAGGTAAAATATGTCAACTTGCAACATTGTATTTTCATTTACTGGCTTCCCCGTGGTTTGTTTTTTTGTTTGCCATGTATGTGATATTTATATTTGTAATAAATGGTGTTAGAATGCCTACTTTAAACCAAGGGTCTACAGCCCAAAGGCTAAAAACAGTCTGCTATGTGTTTTTGTATAGATTGTGAGTTTAAAATAGTTACAGTTTAAATGTTTGAAAAAGTGTAAAATCAAAATATTTCTGACCTACATAATCAAAATATTTCTCACCTATATAAGTTTTATGAAATTTAAATCTCAGTGTCCATACATGAAGTTTTATTGAAACACAACTTTGCTCATTCATTTTATATACTGTCCATGGTTGCATTCATACTAAAACAGCAGAAAGTGTTCACCAACCCCTGCTTGAAACACTCATGTTTTTTAAATAAGGAAGGAAATGAATATTTATAGTCTTTTATATACAAATTTTCTTAACCTCTTCATTCTTTCCTAAAGACCTTGTTTATCATCTGATGTCATTTTTACCTTCAGCCTGAAAACCTTCCTTTACCATTTTTGATGGTACAGTTTTGCTAGTGATGAATTCTCTCAGATTTTTTCTGAAAGTAGCTTTATGTTGACTTTATTTTCAGTAGGTAGTTTTGCTCAGTACAGAATTCTTGGTTGATGTTCTCTTTGGCTTTTAGCAGTTTGATTAGGATTTCCTGAGTGTGGTTTTCTTTTGTTTTTATCCTTTTGGGGTTCATTAAGCTTTTTCAATATGTAAGTTAAGTTTTTGCTTACTTTGAATGTGTTAGGCCATTATTTCCTTAAAAATTATTCAGACCCTTTTTTTTTCCCTATTTTTCTGGGACTCCAATTACACCTCTGTTGGATTACTTTGAAATTGACCCACTGCTCTCTGTGAGTGTATTCATTTTTTTCTTTTTCTTTCCCTTTCTATTCAGATTGATTAATTTCTGTTGATCTAGTTATATATAGGCATACCTAATTTTATTATGCTTTTATTTCACTTTGCAGATATTTCATTTTTTACAAATTGAAGGTTTGTAGCAATGCTGAGTTTAACGCAAGTCTATTGGTGCATTTTTCCAACAGCATTTGCTCACTTCATGTCTCTGTCACATTGGCTATTCTTCAGTATTTCAAACTTTTTTGTTATATTTGTTGTCATCTGTGATCAGTGATCTTTGATGTTAGTATTGCAAAAAGATTACAACTCGCTAAAAGCCCTGGTGATGATTAGCACATTTTAGCCGTAAAGTATTTTTTAATTAAGGCATGTTCATTGTTTTTTAGACATAATGCCATTGCACATTTAATAGACTACAGTATAATGTAAATGTAGCTTTTATATGCACTGGGTAACCAAAAAATTCGTGCAACTCGCTTTATTGCAGTGGTCTAGAACTGAATCTGCAATATCTCTGAGGTATGCCTGTATTTACAAGGTTACTGACTGCTCTTTTTTCTATTTCTAGTCTGCTACTGAGCCTACATAGTGAATTTTTCATTTCAGTTACTGTACTCTAGAATTTTCACTTCATGCTTTTTTAGCAGTTTATGTTTCAAGATTCCATGCCAGGTTTTTCATTTCTTCTTTGGACACATTTAGAACAGCTGTTTTGAAGCCTTTGGGGCAAAATCCAATACCTGGGTCCACTAGAAATTAGTTTCCATGAACTTTTTCTGAATATGGGTCATATTCCCTCTTTTTCTGTTTTGTTTTGTTTACATGTCTAATTTTTGCTAGAAACCAGAATGTCATGAGTAATATGTTATAGTAATCTGAATTCTGTATGTCTGTTTTTCTGAGGATTATTGTTTTTTGTTGTTGTTCTAGCAGACGATTAACTTGCTTGGAATCAAACTTCAAACTCTGCCCTCCCTGCCCCTCCACTTCCACCCCAAGTGTGAAGCAGCTGATAGCTAGGTCCCTTAAGCTTCCACCTGCTGCTTTTTACCCTGGTCCCATGATAGGAGGTAGATTCCCACTGTGTTCATGTACTTTAGCTCTCAAAGAATTTGGTATATATTTATACTTAGATTTGGGGGCTGACTTTCTGCAGTTCTCTTTCTTTCAGTGTTTCACCCCTTATACTTCCTGCTGCTTTTTGTTAGCTCCAGCTTCTGACACCTCAGTCCAATAAGGCTTCAGTTTTCTTCTGCTTAAGCTATGAGCAGGTTGTGGAATGCTGTTAATCAAAAATGCAGAAATCTCCAAATCTCACTAGGTACACTTCTGTTTTTCAAAACTCTTTTCTGGTGTCTTTCTGTTTGCTCTTTGCTAAGCCTCCTGTTATCTCTCTAACAATTGCTTAGTTTAACTATCAACCTGGAGTTATGGCAGAGTTTATACTCAGATTTGGGGTCTCATTTTTCCTGTAGTTCTTTCACTTCCAGAATTTATCGCTAAATCTCCAGCTCATCTGCCAGCCCTCAATTCTGTCCCCTGTCACCTTTGAGGAAGCTCTTCACCTGAAGAGCTATGGGCTTTGGGGTACCTTC
Organism: Eubalaena glacialis; assembly: GCF_028564815.1. Classification (NCBI taxonomy): domain Eukaryota; kingdom Metazoa; phylum Chordata; class Mammalia; order Artiodactyla; family Balaenidae; genus Eubalaena; species Eubalaena glacialis. The sequence goes on along the minus strand of NC_083733.1, from coordinate 53,874,063 downwards.
ATGCAAAAAAGCCACAAACCTAACAATTCTTACTCATTGCTGAACTCTCCTCCAATTTTTGCTTGTCCAATTCACTCTATTATTACTGGATGCCCAAAGTCATTCCCATGCATTTTAAAACTATATTCTTCCTGCATAACACATTAATCTTAAAGAGGAAAAAATTTACTTCCTCAGTGAAGCCTGAAAAATTGTTCTGCCCTTGTAATACACTGTTATCTTGTACATACTTCTGTTATAGTACCCATAACACCTTCTTGTAGATTTGTGTTGACACATACTTTCTTGAAGGTATGTGTTACATGCTTTGAGGTTGTAACTTCTTGTGAACAGGGACAGCGTTTTGTATATCTTGGCACCCTAGTAAACTAGCCCAATTTGAGGTTACGAAGTGACTTCACAATAAACATTTTTAGAATGAGTTATTAAATAAATTTGGTGGCAAGTACTTCTACCTTGATTTTTGTTTCCCTTACTATTTAAATCACAAAACAAGAAAAATGGTAGGCATTCTTTACAAGTTCCATAAGAATGCCACAAAGGAACAGGATCAAAACTAGTCCCCAATTTTTCGTCAATTTGTTCTGATCACAGTTCCAAACCATTACAGGGATCAGTGTCATTCAAAGATGTGACTGTGGACTTTAGTCAGGAGGAGTGGCAGCACCTGGATCCTGCTCAGAAGATGCTATACATGGATGTGATGTTGGAAAACTATTGCCACCTCGTTTCTGTGGGTAAGAAAAACTCTCTTTGAAACTTTCAGTAGCATGCATTTCCTTTCAAGTTGCCTAAAATATGTGTGATCTTGATTTCAGGGATAAGAGGTGATGCATTCTTTTTGGTTGACAGAAAGGATGATTGTGTCTTCACTTGCATAGTGCAAGGTGTTAAATTTACTGTTACACAAAGGAGTATCTTAATTTGCAGTACTGAAAATTACCTTATTGATTTTTCAAAGGTATTGACGCCTAAGCAACTTAATCCAAATCTTCCCTTAATCAGGGTGTCACATGACCAAGCCTGACGTGATCCTCAAGTTGGAACGAGGAGAAGAGCCATGGACATCGTTTACAGGTCATACCTGTTTAGGTGAGTTTCTGACTCTCAGGCAGATGAAATCTAGTGGAAAATAAATTTAAAGTGGTCATGTGGTGGGTGACACCTTTGAAATATTTTGGTAGTGTCTTTTTAAAGGTTCCTAACCATTGAAATGACTATTGTGCCTGCAAAAAATTTAAATCACTTTCAAATGTCACTCTCCCTATATAATAGACTTTCTTACTTTGCTTGGTGTTATCAAAGATAGTTGCCACTCTTAATCAAAATTAAGTCTTCCTTCTTTTAGATCTTTTTCCTTCCTTCTTATAGATCTTTTTTCTTGATTTGTATCCTTTTTTAGCTTTCTAGGTCCCTTATCTTTTAGCCATTGAATAGATTTCTTTTAGGCATTTTAAAATCTATCTTTAAGAAAGAAAAAATTCGGGGCTTCCCTGGTGGCGCAGTGGTTGAGAATCTGCCTGCCAATGCAGGGGACATGGGTTCGAGCCCTGATCTGGGAAGATCCCACATGCCGCGGAGCAACTAGGCCCGTGAGCCACAACTACTGAGCCTGCGCGTGTGGAACCTGTGCTCTGCAACAAGAGAGGCCGCGATAGTGAGAGGCCCGTGCACCGCGATGAAGAGTGGCCCCCACTTGCCCCAAGTAGAGAAAGCCCTCGCACAGAAACGAAGACCCAACACAGACTAAAATAAATAAATAAATAAATAAATTTTAAAAAAGAAAAAAGAAAAAAATTCTTGGCTAATATTTCTCTTCTTAGTTGCTTTTTCTTTCCCTTTCTTTTACAGTATTTCAGATTTGTTTGCTATGCTAACTCTAAGTTCCCATTCTCACCATGAGTCTAGCTATTAATTTTAAAGCTCACTCGTCTTGGCGCAGACTGATAATTCCACAGTTACCATTTTCTTCCATTAAACTTCCATGGTTCATTGTTATACGGCTGATCATCTTTCCTGAAATCATCCCTTGGTTTGGGTAAAACACTGAATCATTCTTATCCTGATTCTCTAAGTGATTATTTATTTCCAACTTAGTCTGTTTTTTTTACCACTCTGGCCATATTGCCTGGAACAGTGCTTCATACATAATAGTCACACAACTTTTTTTTTTTTAATGTATATTGTTTCATTGGACTCTCAGTCTTATTTCTCTAATTTGTCCTCAAGAGATCTACCTTTCAATTATAGTAGTCTCATCCACTCTCAGAACTTAAGCTCCTTGTTTTATGTGGAGAACCTCTAACACCAACATACTTGGCACAGTCCTCCCACCTTCACTCTAGTCCTTCACAAGTTCTGCACTATGATGCCTCACCTGTTTTGTGATAATAAGTTGAAAATGAAAATCACCAACTTTCCTAGCTCTTAAATTCTTTCCCATTAACTATTTCCAAATTATTTTGTTCCTGCCATGATACCAACTTGACTGTCTCTGTCATAATCTCTTGTGGATCTCTTCACAAGTTGTGTTTATCAGCCCGTGAAATATATTTACATCCTCCCATATTTTTATTTTTTACTCACATCATACAAAATGACAACTACCTTATTTCATGTCTTGTATATGGTAATTACAATTTGTTTTTGCTATAATTTTTGTTCTAATTTTTTCAATTTATATTGTTACTTTCCTGACAAGCTATATCATCACTTGTTCCCCACTACTTATTATTATAGGAAATTGAAATTTTCCTTCATACAAGGACTACCATAATAAGCTCTCATCTGGTCTTTTCAACTTTATTTCTCTCTTTTGTGGAAAATGCTTGCTAATTTCCACTTCATCTAGTCTCCTAAATGTTCTCTATACATGTAGGGTCTGTCATGATGTCTGTACTTTTCATTGTGTTCACCCTTCCGTATAGTGTATATCTTTGACGTCTTGAGATTTCTTCTCCTTTCTATTTCTTGACTACTCCCCAACATATCCACCTTTCCTTTTTCTGAATTTCCATGCTGCTTACTAACTGTAACACACACACAGCTCTTGGATGTTATATAATTTGATACTTGATTGTACATGGTTTATGCTTAAGGATTCTTTCTTTCAAAGATAAGATCCTCTGTATCTTCTTTGCCATAGTATACAACATTTTAAGTAGTCAGTAGTTGCTTCATTTTCTGTTTATGGAGCTATACAGGGGAGATCTCTTTTTCCTCCATTCATAAAGTATGTACTGATAAGTCCTTTCAGAAGTACTTGCTCAGGCCATGGCTCTGTACATTCTGATTCAAATGGTTGGATTCTAACAAACACTACCTATCTATGATATGCAGTGTTAATGTAAACTCAGAACAGTACAAAGGCGATAACCAATAAAGTATTCCTTTATGAGAAAGGATTACTGTCAAAGTCTGCATTTTTCATGAAATATTTATGACACAGTGTAAGCTTGTAAAAAGATTTGTTAAAATTCTTTTTCTAGACCATAGTTATTTTCAAGTTATAAAGAAATAATGAATAAAGTGGTGGTGGGATATATGTGAAGGGTTTTGATATCATGGAGTAGTAACATTTTCTTGAAGATTCTCTAAATATGATTAGAAATAAGACTGGAAGGCAAGTCAACTGATTAAAAGAACATGAGCAAAAGCATGTGATTAGGGATAAGGGAGGTATTTATAGGGCAGTAAATATTAGGTTTTGATTGTTATGGGTGAGATTTTTCAGATATGTGGATAACCCTGAAAACTTGTTTGAATATAAAAAGTAAGTCTAGGTAATGTAAAGTTTTGTTTACAGGAGAAATTCCTTGTATGTTAGTATTGTGGGTAATGGACTCAAGGAAGAAATAGGTTTTTGAACCTAGATTTAACATTGTTTCACTAGATGTGGATGATTGCAAAGCAAAAGAGTCAAATATAGTTCTAAATTTATAAGAGAAATAAAGGTTAAGATTAATGAGTGATTTAGGACCAGAGTGAACAATCTTTCTGGTCCCCTATATGGAAAACTGGAGTTAAGAATGTTACTGTATTGGGGAAAGACTTGAATCTTTCTTTAAACCTCTAAGTTAGCACTTAAAAAGAAGAATAGTTATAGTTAATGGTCATGAGAGTTTTGTTATTGAACAATTCTGAAAGAAAATAATAACAACAGCAACCTGAATACACTGGTGAACATACCCCTAGTCTGTTTTAAAGTTCCTGTTGGGAGTGTTTTCCTACTATTTCCCTCACAAGAAAAAATGATCCCCAGCTATATAGAGGATTATAAACACTAGGAAAATAGTTGATGCTTGGAAAGATTTATTGGTGGGTGTGTGGAAAGAGGGTGGTGGAACAACTTGGAAGTATTTTACCTCACAGTCTAGGGATGAATATTTAAAAGTATAGGCTCAGGGGGATTCCCAGGTGATCCAGTGGTTAGGAATCCACACTTCCACTGCAGGGGGCGCGGGTTCAATCCCTGGTCAGGGAACTAAGATCCCACATGCCACATGGTGCGGCATAAAGAAATAAAAGTATAGGCTCTGATCTGTGTCCTCCAAATGCCTTCCTCTAAAATTTTCCCTGAACAAACTTTTCTGATAATTTTTCTTGTTTATCCTACTTAAATCTTAATGCTCTTGAAAGGTTCACTTCATTGCCTCTGAATCCACCTATCCAAGCATGAATTCCTCTTCCACTATTCTTTTGTCTCTTCTCCTTACTGCTTCATGTGTTTGTTTCACTTTCTGTATGAAGTTCTGGTGCAAAATGCAAATGTTACTAGCGTTCATTACTTATTTTTCATCTTTTTCCACACTGAGGCAGAGTTTTTAATTTAGGTTCCATGTCTTTTCCCAGGCAAGGAATAATTTGTCGTTGGTCTTTTTTGGCCTCATGTACTAGACCCTATTACAATTCCTTTCCATAGCAAATATGTGAAGATTCACAAATTGTTATTAATTATATTCTTTCCTAGAAGAAAAGTGGAAAGCTGAAGACTTTTTAGTGAAATTCAAGGAACAACAAGATAAGTTTTCTAGATCAGTTGTATTAATCAACCACAAAAAACTGATTAAGGAGAACAGTAGTGCATATGAAAAGACATTTACTTTAAGCAAAAACCCTATTAATTCAAAAAACCTACCTCCTGAATATGACACTCATGGAAAGATTTTTAAAAATGTTTCAGAATTAATCATCAGTAATCTAAGTCCTACAAGAAAGAGACTTAGTGAGCATAATGGATATGGGAAGTCACTCCTCAATACTAAGGCAGAGACAGCTCACTCTGGAGTCAAATCCCATAATCAACATGGTAGGACTGTCAGTCATAATGAAATGATTATGCAATATCATGAGATAGAAACTCCAGCACAGTCATTTGGATATAATGACTGTGAGAAATCCTTCCTTAAAAAAGGAGGCCTAATTACACATAATAGAGCTTACAGAAGGGAAAAACCATCTGAATATAATAAAAGGAGAAGAACGACCAATATTGAAAAAAAGCATATATGCACTGAATGTGGGAAGTCCTTCTGCAGGAAATCAGTATTGATTCTGCATCAGGGAATTCACACAGAGGAGAAACCCTACCAATGTCATCAATGTGGAAATTCATTTAGAAGGAAATCATATCTCATTGATCATCAGAGAACTCACACTGGAGAGAAACCCTTTGTTTGTAATGAATGTGGTAAGTCCTTCCGCCTAAAGACAGCCCTCACTGATCATCAGAGAACTCATACAGGGGAGAAATCATATGAATGTCCACAATGTAGGAATGCCTTCAGATTGAAGTCACACCTCATTCGTCATCAGAGAACTCACACAGGAGAGAAACCATATGAGTGTAATGACTGTGGGAAGTCTTTCCGCCAGAAGACAACACTCTCCCTACATCAGAGAATTCATACAGGAGAGAAACCCTATATTTGTAAAGAATGTGGGAAGTCCTTTCACCAGAAGGCAAATCTTACTGTACATCAGAGAACTCATACAGGGGAAAAGCCCTATATTTGTAATGAATGTGGGAAATCCTTCTCCCAGAAGACAACCCTCGCTCTTCATGAGAAGACTCATAATGAAGAGAAACCTTATATTTGTAATGAGTGTGGAAAATCCTTCCGCCAGAAGACAACCCTTGTGGCACATCAGAGAACACATACAGGGGAAAAATCCTATGAATGTCCTCACTGTGGGAAGGCTTTTAGAATGAAGTCATACCTCATTGATCATCACAGAACTCACACAGGAGAGAAACCATATGAATGTAATGAATGTGGGAAATCCTTCAGTCAGAAGACAAATCTCAATCTACATCAGAGAATTCATACAGGAGAGAAACCCTATATTTGTAATGAGTGTGGGAAGTCTTTTCGCCAGAAAGCAACCCTCACTGTACATCAGAAAATACATACAGGGCAGAAATCCTATGAATGTCCTCAGTGTGGGAAAGCCTTTAGCAGGAAATCATATCTCATTCATCATCAAAGAACTCATACAGGAGAGAAACCATACAAGTGTAATGAATGTGGGAAGTGCTTCCGCCAGAAGACAAATCTCATTGTACATCAGAGAACTCACACAGGGGAGAAGCCTTATATTTGTAATGAGTGTGGTAAGTCCTTCAGTTATAAGAGAAACCTTATTGTCCATCAAAGAACTCACAAGGGAGAAAACATGGTAATGCAGTAATAAATGATGTGATTTCTTTGTGAAGCCTTTCTAAGTTATTGTAAAACTTTAGTTTTTTTAAAAAGCATGCTTAACATGTGAATAAAGTAATTTTAATCACAAATGTAATAATAATTATTAATTTAATGTACTATACCACATAACTATTTATCTACTGTTTACTAGCATATGAAATGGATATGATCATTGATATTGAACTCTTATCAGCAATGAAGCTAATTTTTTACGTTTTCAAGTTCTCCTGCTGACTCAGTTTATTTTTTTAAATTCTTATATAATACATGCAGAAGCAAGATACAAAATGGTTTTAAGCATCAGTCTCCATAAAAGGAAGAAATTTTGAAGTATATTTCTCATTGCACTCTGCAGAATAAAAGGTAGTTGTTACTTCCCCAAAGATTACCACTTCCCTGGCTTTTAACATGAAATAGTTTTTGCATGTCTTTAAACTTTATATATATTTTATTATACATTACAAATTCTTTTATGTCTTGTTTCACTCAACATTTTAAAGATTCATACATTATTGCATGTGGCAGTAGTGTATTCATTTTCATTCGTATACTCTTCCATTTTAAGAATATACTGTTATTTATCCTCTTGATGGATATTTGTATTTTTTATAATTTTGTGTTGTAATAAAAATACTGCTATAAATATTCTTGTATATGTGTGTGTGTGTATTTCTGTTGATTTTATATGAAGACTGGGATTACTCAGTCCCAGGGTATATGTAAAGTTTTTTCAGTTATGTTAGATACTGCCAAACATCTCTCAGACGTTTCTCAACGTGAGATGATTCAGTTTGGAGAGTAACAGCTCTGTAATTCAAGTGGAGAAAGGTCATTCAACTGGAGAATTCCTACTAAAAAAAATCCTTATAATGTTATAATTGTGAGAAGGCTGTTAGTCATGAATATATGAGTGTAATAAATGTAGAAAAACCTTAGCTGTGGCTTAAACCTTACACAAAATCAGAGAATTCATATTGGAGGGCATCCTACAGTTGTCATGATTATAGGGATACTTTTAGCAATAGCTTATGTCTTATTCACCATCAAAGTCTTTATACTAAAGAAAGGTTAAGAAGGAACATAGATGAATAAAATTTGGGAGTATAGGAGTCTATTCACTCTAATAGAATTATGAAAAATATATATATAAGTAAGCCGATGTATAATATAAGCTTATATAAAGTAAGCCTTTTATACCTTGATTTATCTCAGAGAAAATGTGGGTCTCGAAAATCCCAAATGAAAAATCACTGGAGATTTTGACGTGTGAGAATTGGAAATCTAAGATAATACCATCTATAGCATCTTTTCTGTGAAAATAGTAAGCTCAACAGCAATTTGAACAGTGTTACTAAAGGCCCTTCTTGAGGGGGATTATTCATAACCAATATTTATTACATACATGAAGTTATTGTGTGTAATAAAATTCAGTAGAAATTTAAATAAGCTGTTTTTCCCCCCAATTCAGTAGAACTGTAAACTGTATCTAAGTAGTAGGAAAATAATTGATAGTTCAAGTATCTGACATTAGAAATGTACAACAGGCCCTCTGGCCTATAGAAAGGGGCACCAACTGCCAGTGGATTGTAAATGGAAACATGCTTGTCATTCCTGGTCTTGCAGATGATTTCAGAGCAGAAAAAGAACGGTGGGTGATGAAGCAAATCAGACATGATAAAAATTTAGACTTGAAAGGGACATAAGATAAAAGATAAAATGCCTTGTCTGACTGGACAGAACTTTGTGAAATGTAGCCTTAACTAATAGTTATTATTTATGTTTAGAGATTTTTTTTCTTAGAGTGTAGGCAGGATGAACATATTAGAATAAAATAGCTACAACAATAAGATTACAGGATCTATATTCAGAGTTATGAGAACCTAGAAATTATTTCATTTGAATAAATCTGTGTTTGTAGATGAGTAAAAATATATGCTAATGATGATGACTAACAAAAGAACTGCGCTCACAACCAAGGATGCAAGCCTACCTCTTTTTCCTGAGTATGTAGTGAGTTGGGAGCAAAACCCTCCACCAGCGAAAAGATTTTTCACTCACTGAAGGCGCAGATGATGGTTAGCATTTTTTAGCAATAAAGTATTTTAAAATTAAGGTATGTACATTGCTTTTTTAGACATAATGCTATTGCACACTTACTATAGACTACAGTATAGTATAAACATTTATAGTATAAACATGACATACTGGGAAACCACAAAATGCATGTGACTCACTTTATTGTGATATTTGCTTTACTATGGTGGTCTGGAACCAAACCCACAATATATATGTGTATTATATATGTATATTAAGGCCACTTTATGATGGACAACATATAGTTGGGGTTTTTTAAAAATTCCAATTTGACAATGTCTTAATACTGGTTTTAAACCATTTACATTTAATGTATATATACTGATATTGTTGGGCTTTAGCTCTAACATTTTTTCCTGTGTCTCCCCTCTATTTTTAATTCCTCTGTTTCCCTTTCTTGCTTTCTTTTTCATTTGAATATATTTTATTATTCCATTTTAATTTATCTATTTAGCTTTCTATTTCTTTGTTTATTTTCTTTAGTGGTTCCTCTGGGGATTATAATACACATAATATATATAATTCACAATATACTTTGAGTTAACATTTTAGCACTGCATGTTGAATATGGAAACCTTACCACCATATTTGTCCCTTTAGCCTCCCCTCTTTATATTATGATTATCATATTTACTATATCTACATCCATCACAAACCTCATCAGAAAGTGTTATACTCCTTGCTTTTTATCACAGTAAATATTTAAATTATTAAAAAACCCAATAGTTTTATTATTTACTCAGCAATTTGCCATTTCTGTTGCTCTTTACTTATTTCTGAAGTTTCAGGTTTTTCTTTGGTATCATTTCCCTTCCATCTAAAGAGCTTCATGTAGAATTTCTTTTAGAGCAAGCCTGCAGGTAACAAATCCTCTTTGTTTTCCTTTACCTAAGAATATCTTTTATTTACCCTTCATTCCTGGTAATTTTCACTGGATAAAGTTTGGGGTTGACATGTCTTTCCTTAAAGCACTTAAAAAATGTTGTTCCACTACCCTTTGGCCTTCATACTTTCTGATGAGAATTAAGGGATTGTTCTCCTATATGTAATCCATCAACATTCTCTAGAAGCTTTTGAGATTTTTTTTCTTTGATTTTCAGCAGTTTGGTTATGATGTGTCGCAGCAAAGGTTTCTTTTAGTTTATCCTTTTTGTGGTATGCTATATTTCTTGAACCTGTCATTTTAAGGTCTTTTGCCAAACTCGGTAGGTTTTCAACCATTGATTATTTAAATATTTTTTTCTTCATGGCACTTTCTTTTTTCTTTTCACAATTCCAGGGACACAAATGTTAAACCTTTTGGTATTGTCCCTCAGGTCCTAGGGGCTCTAATAAGTTTTGTTTTGTTCTGAATTTTTTCTCTCTCTCTTTCTATTGGATAATTTTTATTGATCTAAGTTCAAGTTCACTAAATCTTTCCTCTATTTTCTCCATTTTGTTGCTGAGCCCATCGAGTAAGTTCTAATTTTCACTATTTTTCAGTTCTAAAATTTCCTTTTATACATCTGAAAATTATATAATAAAAATTTTAAATTAAAATGTTTAATTTCCTTTTGGTTCTTTTTTTTTATAGCTTCTGTTTCCCTGCTTAGATATTCACTCAAGAGTTCACCTTTACTTCTTGGAACATGGTTCTAATTCTAATGGGGATCATGACAGTATTGGTGTCTTTTTCTTTTCCATTGTGAGTTTTAAAATTGTCCTGTTTCTTTGTATGTGGAGTACATTTTTATTGTTTCCTAGACATTTTGAATAATTTGATTCTCTGAGTCTAGTTTAAATCCTATGGGGAACATAATTTTGGTTTGTTTTTCTTAGCAGGCAGTTTATTCAGATTCAATATGCAAGTTCCAAACTACTTACTGTGCCCTGGGGTTCCAATGTCAATTCAGTTTTCAAAGCATTTGAAAATTGGAATTCAGTGTGCTTTATCTTGTATGTGCTTCACCCAGTACCCACTCTGAGACCTGGTTGATGGTCCACCTTCTGGTTCAGTTCTCAAGGCCTTTGGTATGCTGCCTAGTGTCAGATCTACACATGTGCACCCTCGAGTTCATATAATACTTTAAGGGATCCCTCACTTGAGTTGCTCCTCTCCTCTATCTCACTAGAACTCTTTAGTTCCCAGAGGCCCCCTTCCTGGATCTAGTTAGAGCAACAGGGCTTTATTTAGCCTTCCCATTCTGCTGTGGCCTTCCCACAACTAGGTCTTCCTCCAGTGCCAACGAGTGAGAGAATAAAGAGGAAAAAAGCAGTGGGATTTCCTCCACCTTCTTCAGAACAGACTTCCACTAGTAAGATAGGATTCCCTTTCCTCAGGGTTTAAGTATTTGCTGGCAGCTGCTGCTACCACCACCTACCCAATCCAGGACTGCAGCTTTCAGGACTAGTGTTTGCCTGCAGTGAGACCAGAAAAAAAGAAAAACAACATGGATTTCTTCCACCTTCTCTGCTCCATAAAAACCCCTTCTCCCACTCTTCCAACTAGAGAGAGTTTCTTATGGAGCTCTTTCCATCCATGTTCGGCTCACAGTTTTGGGATTCAGGTTGTTTCAGTCCAGACCAGCACACCAGCAGATCAGTCAAACTTCCAACTTCTGGTTTCCTTCCCAGTCTGTCTGCTAACATTTACTTTTCACTTTTCTCAGCTGCCTCATCCATTCTGTCTATTATTTTAGTTGCGTTCAGTGGGAGAGGCAGGGTGGAACACGCTAACTCTATCTTAACTGGTACTGGTTCTTTTTTTTTTTTTCCTTTTAACTTCTTGAGTTTGGATGCATCTTGCTTAAAGAGCTGGAAATAGAGTGCAATCATGTGGCACGATTATGTCAATTTCTGAATGGTGACTGATAGGCAAAACAAAGTTCTGCCTCTCAAGTCATGATTTCCTCCATGTTTAGTTTCATTTTGTTAATATTTTCCTTAGAATATTTGCATTAATATTCATAAGTTAAGCTCATCTAGATCTTTTAGAAACTATCTTCATCCAGTGTTTAGACTTCTAGGATGAGCTTGTAAAATTCTTTTAGAGATTATCCTTAGTTTTTACCTGATATTTAAGTATTGTTTTTAAGAGAGGTTTTGGACCAAATTTTCATTTTCCTGCTATGTGTATTGGACTATGCAGATTTCTACTTCATCTTGAGTCAATTTTAAAGAAAATACTTTCTATATATAATATTACTGATATTTTAAAACTCTCCATAAATATATGTGTGCTACCTTATTAATGCTGTCGTATTTCTCATCTTTACTTTGATCAAATTTATAAGTAGTTTAGATTGGTGTTTTTTCCACAAAAATAAATTAGGGAGGTTTTATTGCTTCTTCCACTGTTTTCCAATTTTAACTGTACAAACTGTTTTCTCCTTCTGTAGCTAGGTTAATTTGTTCTTTTTCTAGTTTCTTAGGTTTGATTACATCATCAGTTTTATCAAGTGCCCACTGTGTGACAGACACTGTTTCAGAACTAGGGTTATAATAGTGTAGTCACGTGGGGCAATGATGTTAATTGTTGAATGATGATGCAAAAAAAGTTCTGGCCCTATGTCTTGATTTCCCGCATTTGTTAAAGGGTATTAGTGTTCTTCTAAGATGACTTTGGTCACCTCATACAGGTTTTGTTATGTAGCAACTCATTATCCCTCATATCTGAGTGGTATCCTGTTTTAATACTGGTTTTCTCTTTGAATCAAACAAATAAAATATAAATTTCCAAGAGGAGGTTAGAATCACTCCACAGATTACTTTCTAATTGTAAGAATAAAAAAGGACCTTTAAAATGGAGAGAGTTGATAGTTACCACCTTAACCATATGATCAAATTTAGCCTCATGTTATGAATATGTACCTTGATATACAATAAAAAATACTTTACATCATTTATGAAATATTCTTGCAAAATTGTTTGATCCAAACTTAATCTTCTCTCTACACTTAATTTCCAATGTAAATGGAAGAATTAATTAAATGACAACATTAGGAAATAAGAACAACAATCGAAAATATGGAACATCCTACAAGACAACTGCATGGACTCTAAGAAGAAAAAGTCATGGAAAAAAAAAAAGTGAAGAACTAAACTAGACTAAAAGAGACATATCAACTAAATGCGATTTCTGAACCTAGAGTTGACTCTAGATAAAAAAAGAAAGCAAACAACTGTAAAGTCAATCTTGGGACAGCTGGGAAAACCTGAACATGTGTCATATGTATTTTAGAAGATGTGGTTATAGTATGGTTATGTTGAAAATTACTTTATAGGAAGATAAACCAAATATGACAAACTTTTAGCTATTAAACTAGGTGGGGGGGCAGGGTGGTAAATACATGTCCATTGTACTTTTCTAACTTTCCTGTTTGTTTGAAAGTTTTCATAATGGCAACTTGGAAGGTTGACTAATGGACGGTTTTCTCTTTGTTATCCTTTTGATAATTTCTAATAAACTTTGTGAGAGGAGAGTGTAGATTATAGGATATCTGTTATTAGGAATTTATTAACAGAAAACTGCTTCTACTTAAGCAACTAGCTATATTCTCAATATATATTTACAGCCACTAGTTCCAGAGTATTTATTCCAGCATTAGTTTCCTGATGCAGCTTATCAGGAATGAAATTGTCTCACATGTTCTCTGTATTTTACTGGACTTTATTCAAAATCAGTCATCTGAAGTTGAATAGGAGAATGGGGGTGATTGGAGGCTCTTCTAAGTTCATTACCAGCATAGTATCTTTCTCTAAGAATTCGCTGATGATAATGCTATTAATTATCATCAGAACAACAGTAGTTCATATTTATTTGTCAAATAGTCTTATAAGGGTTTACAGGTATTAATCCTCACAAAAACACAGATAGATATTGTCTTCACCATTTTACAACTAAGGCACAGAACTAATATATTGGTATATTGCTGAATATCTTGAAGATGATGATAGGCTAGGTATGTGCTGTGACTAAAGGCTTTCTTTCAGTTCCACAACTGATAGATGAAGAGATTCTCCTCTAGTATAAATTTGCTGGCATCCAACAGGAATTGAGTGGTTTTGATCTCAGGGGGCCTCAGCCTGCAGCGGCTTGAAGCAGGATCTCAGTTCCCCAGCCAGAGATTGAAGTCAGGCCGTGGCAGTGAGAGCGCTGAATCCTAGCCAATAGACCATGAGGACCAGTGGCCAGTGACAAGGCCCTGGCTTGTCTGCTTTGTAGAAATGAATTTCAACAAAGAGACGGAAAGTAGTGAAACAAAGTGTTTATTCGGGGGGGGAAAAAAAGTACGTGTGCATAGACACACAGGTGGCCTCAGAGAGAGAGCTGCGCCTTCATGGTAGTTTAAATCACTTAGGTGGGGCATCTCTTTCAGGTTTCCTCTGGCCAATCATCTTGCTTTGCCAGGTTCTGAGTCCGTATTTGGTATAATTCAGGGTCCTCCCCTGAGATGCACATGCAACTCTTAGCCAAGATGGATCCCAGCCCAGAGGTCTATGGATAGGTTGACATCACCTACTATGGGGTGGCGCCCCCCCCCCCTTTTTGGCCTCCACAGAGGCCAAATGTGCACGTGTAGTCAGGAAGGTCTTCTTGACCTCAGAATGGAAATATGTGGTCTCTTTATCTTTTATTTGGGCAGGACTCAGCTCCTCTTCACTTCTGCCATTATCTCTATCTTGGAGTATCTACTACACAGGGGACGGACTCCAGCTGCTCAGCCTGGGGCCCATCTGTCTCCTGCCTCAGGTTTGGAAGTATTTTATATATCCATTAGATTAAGATACCTGGCAAGAAATCTTTTATGCCAAATAAGTTGTAAGAATGGCCAAAAAAAAAAAAAAAAAAAAAGGTTTCCTAAACGTTTCCCCTAGTGTTAATATTCTATAAAGAGTTGAGTCAAAGAAAAAAGACCTTTGAATTAACACTATAAGGTTATGACTTCTCAGATGTTCATAGAGACATGAATATTGGGCCTTCATACATTTCTTACATTTTTAGAGTCTTTTACCATTATTAGTTCTCTGGTGTTCAATAAAGTGTGAACAAAATCTAAAAGCATTCCCACATTCCTCACATTCAGGGTTTCTACTTAATGTACAATTCACTGATGTTCATTCTATCTAAAGGCCTTCCCACATCATCGTGCACATTCATAGGTTTGGTTTCTCACCATTATGAATTATCTAATGATCTGTAAGGATTAAATGAAGTTCAAAGGCCCTTCCATAAATCTTAAATTCACACAGTTTCTCCTTCATGTGCATTTTTTGATGTTGATTAAGTGTTGAATTCCATCTATAGGCCTTCCCACATTCCCTGCATTCATAGGGTTTCTCACCAATATGAATTCTTTAATGTTGAGTAAGATGTGTCCTCTGCCTAAAGGCCTTCCTACATTCTTGACATTCATAGGTTTCTCATTAGTATGAATACTCTGATGACCTTTAAGGTGTGAATGAAGTCTAAAGGTTTTCCCACATTCCTTACATTCATAAGATTTCTCATCTGTATGAATTTTTTTATGTTGACCAAGTTGTGCACGTAATCTAAAGGATTTTTCACATTCCTTACATTCATAGGGTTTTTCATCAGTATGAATTTTCTGGTGTACTCTAAAGTACCTGGAAGAACTGAAAGTCTTCCCACAGGCCTGACAGTCATAGGGTTTCTCCCCAGAATGAATATTCTGGTGTACTTTAAGGTTTTTGCCAAAGCAAAAGCTTTCCCACATTCTTTACATGTATAGGGTTTCATGCCACTATGAATTTTTAGAGTTGTTGACATATTCTAAATGCCTTCCCACATTCCTTACATTCATAGGGTTTCTCCCCTGAGTGAATATTTTGGTGTACTCCAAGGTCTCTGCCAAAAAACTAAAAGCCTTCCCACATACGAGACCTTTACAGGGTTTCACTCCATTATGAATTTTCAAATGTCAAGTTGGTTGTTCACGAATTCTAAAGGCCTTCGCACATCCCTTACGTGCATAAGGCTTCTCAGCAGTATGAATTCTCTCATGTTTGATTAGATCTGAGCCATAATTAAAGGTCTTCCCACATTCTTTACATTCATAAATGTTTACTAGGAATTCTGTGATGTAGGGTAAGAGATGTATCTTTTCTGTGAATAGGTATATTTTCATAGATGATTTTCATTTGGCTAAAATATTCTTTTTGAGGTTCTTGTTGTTTCTTAATCTTGACTTTGTTCTGCCAGCTATTTTGGATAATGGAACTCTCAAGGTCAAGCATTTCACTTCTTTATCTTACATTTAGATAAATTTATTTCAAAAATGTTTTCTTCTGGAGATTAAAGTCTTTGTATCATACCTGGTCTCCAAACGTGGAAAAATAAAGCAAGAAAACTAACAAATGTTGTTTTCCTGTACTGGGGTGCAGGAGGGGGGCACGGGGGGACAGTAGAGATAAGTGATAAACTGAAAATAATGTACATTAGCAATGAATTTCGATAAAGTTATTATGCAGTTTGAAGAAGGCAAAGAGAGTTTAGAGAGTAATGAAAGCATATGTTGTGAGATCTGTAACAATGAAAATAGATTAAGTCATTGATTCTAAAATGTAAGGTTCAATTAGAATCACCTCAGGAGCCTGTTGCAAGTATTAATTTCAGAGACCAACCCAGACCAAGTGAATCAGAATCTATAAGGGTAAGTCTTAGGCACCTATACTTTTAACCACTCCATCAGATGTATCAGAGGCAGATCAATGTTTGACATTCTCTGTTTTTTGTTTGTTTGTTTGTTTGGGTTTTCTTGGCCACGCTGTGTGACTTATGGGATCTCAGTTCCCCTGACCAGGGATTGAACACAGGCCACGGCAGTGAAGGCCCAGAATCCTAACCACTAGGCCACCAGGGAACTCCCTGACATTCTCTACTTAAAGATTTTTTTCCAGTGGTTTCTCACTGCACTTAGAACATTATATGACCAGTTAAAGATGGATAACAAGGCCCTTCTTATAAGAACTCATCTCAACCACTGCCCTTTTAACCTACCTTAAAAATTCCTTGAAGGCACTAAATCTGACACATTATTTCCCATCTTTTAGAACTTCGCATTATGTTGTTTCCTCCCCATGAACTCCCCTGACACAGCTCTTTATAGGCCTGACTCCTCATTCTTCAGGCCCCAGATTAAAAGTCATTTCTTCAGAGAGGCTGTATGATCAGAACCTACCAAATTCCACGTTCACTATTCTCTATTCTAATATCTTGTGTTTTGATCTACTTTCACTGTTTTCAATTACATATTCATTAATTTCTCATTTCTTAATTTATTTCCAGGTATTTCTACAGCCCTAAAACTCATGATGGGTAGATCTAATTCTACTTTATTTACTATTAAGAAACAAGAGCTAGGATACAGTAGTTTTTAAATAATTAATTTTAGAATAACGGAACCACTGAATTTAAGAAAGAAAAATAAGAATAAAGGTAAATAATACAAAGATAAGCCATTGGGAAAGATATTTTGATGCCTATCAAAATACACTTTACCATAATTACACAATAGTTACTGTATATGACTCATTGCCTATAAT
This sequence comes from Eubalaena glacialis, assembly GCF_028564815.1. NCBI lineage: Eukaryota > Metazoa > Chordata > Mammalia > Artiodactyla > Balaenidae > Eubalaena > Eubalaena glacialis. Next base: position 53,856,721 of record NC_083733.1, on the reverse strand, counting down.
CTCTCACATCTTCCATATACTTGTCTCACACTTTTCCTACAGTGATCAAATATATGTTTTCCTTCATCACTTTCCTTTCTGATGGGTGGAAATGAATTTGATCCAAACAAGCTCAGTTAAATGCACAAACAGAAAAGGTGACTGCATTCTTCTATCATCTTTACCCTTAAATATACAGGTATCTCACCACAGTTGACCATTCCCCCAGTGGCTACTCTTCTTTGTCCCCCATTTCAATAAGGCAATAGGATGTTTAACTTAAGATTCATTTTTAGTATTACACATCTATCCAAAGGTGATTACTAATCTCTCTTGTTCATTGAAGCTTTCTGTCAGGTCCTCCAATCTATTCCTTCATCGTCAAGGCTAACCAGTAGCATACTTCCCAGCAAAGTATCTCAGTGATTATTCAGGTATTATAATAGGTAATATAGTAGGTATATCCAAAATTGGATACTGTGCTAAATTCAAAGTGTTGACAAGGCTGTCTTCCTTCTGGAAGCTGTAGGGAAGAATCTATTTCCTTGCCTTTTCTAGCTTTTAGTGCCTGCCTTCATTTCCTGGCTCATGGCCCCTTCCTATCTCTTCAAAGCCAGAGCATAGCATCTTCAAATCTCCTTCTATGACTCTCCTGCCTCCCTCTTTCTCTTATAGGAACCCTTTGATTACACAGGGCCCACCAGGGTAATAATCTAGGATAATTTCCCCATCTCAGGGTCCTTAATTTAGTCATACCTGCAGAGTCTCTTTTGCCATGTAAGTTAACATATTCACAGGTTCTGGGGATTAGGACATAGACATTTTGGGGACATTAGTGTGTCCAGTTGGATTTATCTAAAATGAAGGGATGGTCAATACTAGATAATCTGTTAATATGACTGGTTGTAATATTAGATCTAATGGGGAAATTCACATAATTCTCTCCTTAGAAGCTCAAAAAGCATGTGATAAATTCAAAACCCAATCTTGTTTTTTAAAGTTCTGTAAAATAAGAATTGATATATAGATATATTACAGTTTAAAAGCCAGGAACTTAAGGAGGAAACACTGGAGGCATTCCTGCTAAATTCAGAAAAAAACAAAGGTGCTCACCATCAACCCTACTATTCACTGACACAGAAGGAAATTAGATATGTAAAATTTGGGGAAAGGGGGTAAAAAACTAACATAATATACAGATATGATTGTATCTCTGGGAAACTCAAGAAAATCAAGTAAAAATCTGCCACAAACAACCAGAGAATTCAGTTTGGTAGTGGGATATAAAATTAATATACTGAAATTACTAGTATTCATATATAAAAATAATAATTAGTTTCATATTGGAATTAGGGAATCTATTTTTAAAGCAAAAAAACTTAAGGTGAAATTAGCAAAATTTATGAAGGACACAGTAAACACTCCTAAATGACAAATGCATTTTAACATTGGGAAACATATCCTATTCTTGGATGAGAACATTCAACAGCATAAAAAGACATCGATAATTCTCTTAATTCAGTACAAACTTCATGTGATTCCCCATAAAAAAGCCAGCATTTTTTTCCTCTCAAGAACTAGACATGTTAAATTTAAAGTTCAGTGCTCGCTTCAGCAGCACATATACTAAAATTGGAATGATACAGAGAAGATTAGCATGGCCCCTGCACAAGGATGACACACAAATTCGTGAAGCATTCCATATTTTTTTTAAATTTAAAGTTCATATGGAGGGACTTCCCTGGTGGCGCAGTGGTTAAGAATCCACCTGCCAATGCAGAGGACACGGGTTCGAGCCCTGGTCTGGGACGATCCCACATGCCATGGAGCAACTAAGCCCATGTGCTACAACTACTGAGCCTGCGCTCAGAGGCCGTGAGCCACAACTAGTGAGCCCACATGCCACAACTACTGAAACCCGTGTGCCCTAGAGCCCATGCACCACAACTACTGAAGCCCACGCCCTCTAGGGCCCGCATGCCACAACTACTGAGCCCACATACTGCAATTACTGAAGCCCACATGCCTAGAGCCCATGCTCCGCAACAAGTGAAGCCACCACAATGAGAAGCCCGCGCACCGCAACGAAGAGTAGCCCCCACTCACCACAACTAGAGAAAGCCTGTGTGCAGTGACGAAGACCCAATGCAGCCAAAAATAAAATAAAAAACAAAGTTCATTTGGAAAAATAAGGAAGAATAACATGAAAATGTTTGAAAAAGAACAACAGTGGAAGAATAATCATACCAGATGTTGTTTGTGTTATGTTAAAGACTGAATAATGAAAACATTATAGTACTGGTGAATAATTATACAAGCAATATGAATGGAACAGAATAGAAAGTTCAGAAGCATTGCAGATATTTTACAAAGTGTAGTGTATATTAAAGTGAACTTCAATTCAGTAGGACAAAGAGATTTTTACATATATGGTAGAGTGAAACTATTTTACATACACACATAAACAAAAAAAAATAGTTATTACCTAAGAAAACCACAAGCCAAAACACAAAACAGCACTGCTACAAAAGGTGAGAGTGACTCACCAATGGTGTTCCAAGCTCAACATTTGTCAGAATAAGAAGTAGGAAGGAAGACATAATAAACAACTGGTGTTTATTTGATGGGGGAAGGGTACTAAGCCAAAAGCAGCAAATAGACTGAACCTGCACAGCATGTCTACATGACTACAACTGTTTGCCTTCAGAAGAAAGCAATAGGTGTGGGAACTTGGACATGATTCATAGGCCAGTTCCTGGTAATGCCCTAGAAGGAAAGGCAAGCATCCACATCCACAGTACTAACCAGTAAGGTAACTTGATACCCCACAACACGAAAATATATCTCCCCTTCATCTCTTTCTCTCTCTTTTTTTTTTTTTTTGGCTACATTGGGTCTTCGTTGCTGCACCTGGGCTTTCTCTAGTTGTGGCGAGCGGGGGCTACTCTACATTGCAGTGCACGGGCTTCTCACTGCAGTGGCTTCTCTTGTTGCAGAGCACGGGCTCTAGGCACACAGGCTTCAGTAGTTGCAGCACGCAGGCTCAGTAGTTGCAGCACATGGGCCCTAGAGGGCGTGGGCTTCAGTAGTTGCGGGGCATGGGTTCAGTAGTTGTGATGCGCGGGCTCTAGGGCACACGGGCTTCAGGAGTTGTGGCTCGTGGGCTCTAGAGCAGAGGCTCAGGTGTTGTGGTGCACGGGCTTAGTCGCTCCACAGCATGTGGGATCTTCTCAGACCAGGGATTGAACCTGTGTCCCCTGCATTGGCAGGCGGATTCTTAACTACTGCGCCACCAGGTAAGTCCTCTCCCCCTTATCTCACAAAAACAGGTCAGCTGCAAATCCATTTTTCCACTCAAGCTGACTACAAAGAAATCAAGCTGAATGAATGGAAAACTGGAAGACTGCCTCCAAAAAATGGTTAGAGAAAAAAGAAAACCAGAATTTTAGAATAAGTTTAAATAGCATCCTCAATAGATATAAGGAATTAACAAATCTAGAAAGTGGAATCACTTAGATTATACAAAATTTTAATTTGTACTCATTGAATTAAAAGTTCAGTAGTTGGCTTGAATAGCAATAAGTACATAGTGAAAAAGTAAATCAGGACACAAAAAATAGAGAAACAAGCACCAGAATGCAGCAGAAAGGAATGTAGACGTAGAATGTGTATATAAACTTGACATTCAGCAATTTTAAAATTTTTGGAGTGATGGGTCACATATCCATTTGAAGATCATATTCACTATGCCCCTTTACTCAGAAAAATGTACACCTCTACATATACTCATGTGCTGTTATGGGCAATAGCAGGGACTTACTTAACCTCCAAAGTTCACAAATGGACCACACCTCCTGAATGACAATAGCCATCTAACAGAATGTCCAGGAGACAAGAACAGAGAGAATTGTGGGGAGGTCATGTTCTTCACAGGAAGATGGAGATTTCCAAAAATAAAGATGGATAAGAATGCTCAGATTAAATTAGAACCATCATGTGGTTAGCAGGAAAATATCTATATCCCCAGTTTTGAGTTGCACATTTCTTCACATTTTAACATCTGTGAAATTGAGTTTAACAAATTACATAGCCTAGTTTAATTAGTACTGATTTTTAAGTGATAAATAAAATAATGGTGGAATTACAACCCATGGCTTCTTAAATTCAATCACATGCATTAAATAAAAATACAAAAAATAAATAATACCGAGAAAGTTCTTAGAAAAAATTCAGAACCTGAATGATTAACATAAAAATTCTGAATGTTTCAAAGAGAGAAAAAACTGTGTACTTACAAAAGAACAAGAATCATATTAACATCAGACTTTAATCAGTGACAAATATATAAGGAAAACTGTCTAAATATTTAAATTAAAAGGAAAATAATTTTGTATTTAGAATGCCATACTCTGCAAAACAGAGAAGGAGAGTCTAAGCAGAACAAAGAAATCTCTGTGCTGACAGCAAATGAATATCCAACTTCCAATCAAGAATTATAGACATTTGAAGAAGCAGAAAAACATCAGTTCATAGAAACAGATGCAGAAATGACAGAGAGAATAAAAACAGCAAGGGTGTTAAAAACAGTTACTATAAATAAAATCCAATGCACAGGAAAATATGGACATGATAAGGAGAGAAATTTAAGATTAAAAAAAAAAACATGCAAGTGGCCTTTCTGGAGGTGAAACTATAACATCTGAAATGATATTATATGAAATTAACAGCAGGTTAGACATTAGAAAAAGTCTAGTGAACTTACGCACATAGCAAAAGAAAGTATCTAGAAAAAAGTTCAGAAGGAAAAAAAACAAACAAAATCTGGGGGGGAAAAAACCAAAACACAGCAATAATGACCTGTGGGATAATACTAAGGGGTCCAACATATGTATAATTGTAGTTCTAAACTACAAGAAGCAAAACCAGGTACAACTGAAAAAGAAATAAAGAAATCTATAATTACAGTTGGAGATTTCCACACTTCTCTTTCATTGCTAGGACAAGTAGACACAAAATAAAAATAAAGACTTGACCAACTGTTTGTATCAATCAACTTTACATTTATAGAGCACTTCATTCAACAACAGCAGAATACATATTCTTTTCAACTGCATATAAAGTATTCATCATAATAGACCATATTTGGGGCCATAAAATAAGTCCCTATAAATTTGAAAGGCTTGAAATATATGATGTGACCACAATAGAATTAAGCTAGAAATCAAAAGTAAAGATACTTGGAAAATCTGCAAAATAATTAATATTTAAACAGCATATTTCTAAAGAATCCATAAGTCAAGAAGAAATCATGTGGAAAATGTAAAACTTTTAACCTGGTGATAAAGAAAATATACTGAAATTTGTGAAAGGAAGCTGAATAAAACTACACAGAGAGGAGGGAAATTTCTAGCTCCAAATTCTTGTATTACAAAAGAAAAAAGTTATCAAAATCAGTGATCTAAGAAACTATTAAAATGTGTAAATTAAACCCAAAGCAAACAAAATAATAAAGAATGGAAATCAATGAAAGAGAAAAAGAAAGATATAGAGAAAATCAATTAAAATTTAATAGGTTCTGTGAAAAGATCAATAAAATTGACAAACTTATACCAAAGGTGATCAAGAGAAAAGAGAGAACACACACGTTATCAATACCAGAAATTAAAATTGTGGACATCAAAATCTCAAATAAACAACCTAACCTTACACCTAAAGGAACTAGAAAAAGAACAAACAAAATGAAAAGTTAGTAGAAGGAAAGAAATCATAAAGATCAGAGCAGAAATAAAATAGACACTAAAAAAAAAAAATAGAAAAGATCAATGAAACTAAGAGCTGGTTCTTTGAAAAGATAAGCAAAATTCATAAACCTTTAACCAGACTCATCAAGGAAAAAAGGGAGAGCCCAAATTAATAAAATCAGAAATAAAAAGTTAAAACTGACAACACAAAAATATAAAAAGGATCATAAGAGATTACTACAAACAAATATGCAATAAAATGGACAACCCAGAAAAAAATGGGCAAATTCCTAGAAATGAACACTCTCCCAGGACTGAACCAGGAAGAAACAGAAAATATGAACAGACCAATTATCCGTACTGAAATTGAATCAGTTATTTTAAAAAGCTCCCAACAAACAAAAGTCCAGAACCAGACGGCTTCACAGGTAAATTCTAACAAACTTAGAGAACAACTAACACCAATCCTTCACAAATTATTCCCAAAAAATTGCAGAGGAAGAAATGCCCCAGACTCCAGGGCAGTCAAGTCCGCAGGAGCGTGCACGCGCAGCCAGGTGCAGCCTATTGAGCGAGGACGCCAGAGCCTGACCCAGAGCTGCAAAAGCCCAGGAGGAAACTGGGAGCTTCAGACCTACGTGTGTTGAGCACCCTACTTTTGTTCTGGGTAGGAATGCTAATGTCCTCCGTGGGTGTGCCCTGGAACGAGGTCTGGCGGGGGGCGGGGGGGGGCGGGGGGGCGTGGTGGATTTTGTGTTTTGTCCCTGGGGAAGCCCAAGCGCCTGGAGCCGGGCCTGGCACGTAGCGGGTGTGACGTGTGTTTGTGTGTAGGTGTATGTCCCGAATTGGGGTGGCCCTCTGTGCCTGACCTGATGCTGGTCACCTCGAGCTACTCTGCAGCCGGTTGTGGAAGTGGGTGGAGTCGTGTCGCCGTGTGGTGTTTCCTCTGGTGTATCTATTTTTGGATTAAGTGTGAGTCGTGTTTGAGCTTGTAAGTGACTGGAGGAGACATTAACAGGAAGTGGTTTGTGAGTGTGATTTTTCTGTGTAGATTTACTTATATGAGGTAGAGAATGATGTGGTGCCTTAGGATTGTGGTTTTGTTGAGTGGATGAGATAGTAGGAAACTGAATGTGTCTGTTTTTATAGATGTGTTAGTATTTATGTAATGGTTACGGAAGGGATGTGGTTCTCTTGCGTATGTTCTATGGTGGCAGACTGCTGAGCGACTCATAAACCGTGCCTGACTGTGACTAGCTGGATATCTGATACCTGCTTTTATTTGAGCCTACAGAATTGTGCTGGCAATTAGGTAAGTGAAATAATTATAGGTGTAAGAATTGAAAAGGAGATTTAGACTGTCATAATTTCCAGATATCATTGTATATCCGGAAACTCCATGTCAACTAATAACAAATACATTGAATTGAGTAAGACTCCACGCATTGCTTGCAAACAAAATATTTTGTTAACTACTACTTTAAACACTTCTGTGTGTTTTTTCATGCTCCTAAATGAAGTCTTGGCAGATTCGATAGCTTCTTCAGTCACTGTAAGATGATAAAACTGAGGTCACTCTCAATAAGTATAATCATTTTTGCTAATTAAAATATTCCCTGGAAAAATCATTACTTCAAACTTCATTTAAAGCAAAAACTTTCCACCTCCTGCAACTTGGAATTTCTTCTCTAATACCCCAGTCTGTAATTTGACTACTTTACTTTATCCCTCTCTGTACGTGGTCTCTGGCTCTTCTGGGATTGAACCAACGGACAAGAGAAATAAGGAGCAAGAAAAATCTCACTTGATTGGTATTGCAGTAATCTAACTAAGGTTATATCTTGCCTTGGTGGCATTCAAAGCTGACTTTTAAATTTTTCTTTATTTTACAATATTTTAATTATGAAAAATTTCAAACATACAGCCAACTTGAGGGAGTTTTCCACTGAACATCTATATACTCACCACCTAGATTCTATCCTTAACATTTTATTATACTAGCTTTGTCATGTATCTATCCATCTCTCTATACAGACAGTAATCCATCTAATTATTATATGCACTTCAAAGTAAATTGCAGACATCAGTACACTACCTCCTAAATACTTCAGGAAGCATATTAATAAGAGTTCAATCTTTGTTTGCCTTTCTGTTTTGATGTACATACAGGAAAAAAATGCAGAAATTTTGAGTGTACTTTCTTGGTTTTGACCAATGTGTATATGTAATCCAAACCCTTATCAAGATATAGAACTTTACAATCACCCGAAGAAGTGCCTTTATGCCTCATGGTGTCAAAACTCACAACCAACCATCCAGAGGCAAATATTGTTCTTTTTTGGGGGTAGGGGGCTGCAGGTTAACTTTGCCTCTTTCAGAATTTCATATAAATGAAATCTTACAAAATATACTTGTTTGTGTAAGTGTTCTTTCAATGAGAATGTTTTTGAGATTTTGTATATATATTATATATAATATTGTTGGGTCTATCAGTAATTCATTCCTTTTTATTGCTGAGCAGTGTTTTATTGTATGAATAATGTATGGTTTATCAATTCTTACAGAGATGTACACTTGGGTTGTTTTGGCTAAAAGCTTCTAATAACATTCTTTTCTGTGATTATAGTTTTCATCCTCTTGGGTAAATAGCCAGGAGTGGAATTGTTGAGTCATAGGGTGGGTATATGTTTAGTTTTATAAGAAACTTTCCAGATCTTTCTCCATTTTCAAGCCCCGCCAACAATGTCTGAGAGTTCCAGTTGTTCCACAAAATCCAGTTTTAGGAGTTATTAGCCTTTTTCACTTTAACCATTCTGGTGAGCGTGCAGTGGTATCTTAGTGGTTTTAATTTGCATTTCCCTGATAATTAATGATGTTGAGTTCTCTTACATAAGATTTTTGGCTATTTGTATATTTTTATAAAATGTCCAAAAATTATTGAGTTTTAGAGTTCTCTACGTATCCTGGATACCAGTCCTCTGTCAGATATATGTTTTATGAATATTTTCTCTTACTCTGTTCCTTGCCTGTTTGTTTTTGTAAAGATGTCTTTTGGTGAGAAGTTTTTAATTTTGATGAACTCTTAATTTATCAGCTTTAACTTTTAATGGTTTTTGTCTTCTGTGACCTAAGAAACATTTGCCTTTCCCTAAATCACAGAATCGTATGTTTTCCAATAATCACTCTTTTGTTTTAGCTTTTATGTTTAGGTGTATGACCAAACTCTTATTATTATTATTATTAGGTATGATGGTTAGATAGGGTAAATAATCATGTCCTCTGCAAAAAGATAGTTTTACTTCTTTCTAATCTATATGCCTTTTAAAAAACAAATAACCCAATCGAAAAATGAGCAGAAGACCTTAATAGACTTTTCTCCAAAGAAGACATACAGATGACCAGTAGGCACATGAAAAGATGCTCAACATCGCTTATTATTAGAGAAATGCAAATCAAAACCACAATGAGACATCACCCCACACCTGTCAGAATGGCCATCATTAAAAAGTCTACAAATAACAAATGTTGGAGAGGATGTGGAGAAAAGGGAACCCTCGTACACTGTTGGTGGGAATGTAAGTTGGTACAGCCACTATGGAAAACAGTATGAAGGTTCCTCAGAAAACTAAAAATAGAATTACCATATGATCCAGCAATCCCACTCCTGGGAATATACCCGGACAAAACTATAATTCAAAAAGATACATGCACCCCTATGTTCATAGCAGCACGTTCACAATAGCCAAAACATGGAAACAACCTAAATGTCCATTGACAGATGAATGGATAAAGATGTGGTACATATATACAATGGAATACTACTCAGCCATAAAAAAGAACAAAATAATGCCGTTTGCAGCAACATGTATGCAACTAGAGATTATCATACTAAGTGAAATAAGTCAGAAAGAGAAAGACAAATACCATATGATATCACTTATATGTGGAATCTAAAATATGGCACAAATGAACTTATCTATGAAACAGAAACAGACTCATAGACATAGAGAAAAGACTTGTGGTTGCCAAGGGGGGAGGGAGAGAGAGGGAGGACTGGGAGTTTGGGGTTAGTAGCTCCAAACTATTACATTTAGAATGGATAAATAACAAGGTCCTAATGTATAGTGCAGGGAACTATATTCAATATCCTGTGATAAACCATAATGGAAAAGAATATTTTAAAAAAAGAATGCATATATGTGTATAACTGAGTCGCTTTGCTGTACAGCAGAGATTGGGCACAACATTGTAGATCAACTATACTTCAATTTTTTAAAACATTTAAAAAAAAAGAACATAAGGACACAAATGTGATATGGTGAGACCATCTATTACATATGCACTTGAAGTCCCAGAAAGAGGACTGAGACAATAGGACAGATGTAATATCTGAAAAGAGAGTAGCTGTTAATTTTCCAAAACTGATCTTTTTAAAAAAATCAAGAAGCCCTACAAATCCCAAACAGGAAAAAATCAGATATATGCCAAAAAACAAAACAAAATCTTAAAAACACTGAGAGAAGAAAGGCTATATTGCTTTCAAAGAAACAAACATAACTGCTAGCTCCTCAACATAATGAAAGTCAGAAGTAAGGTAACAGAAGTGCTAACAAAAAATAACTGCCTTCCTAGAATTCAAAATCCAGTGAAAATCCTTCAGAAATTAAGATGAAACAATGGTATTTTCATATAAAAATATTGAGAGAATTTGTCACCAGTGGACCAACACTAAAGGAAACTCTAAAGGATGTTTTTTTTAAAAAAGATTTTTTTTTTGATGTGGTCCATTTTATAAAATCTTTATTGAATTTGTTACAATATTGCTTCTGTTTTATGCTTTGGGTTTTTGGCCATGAGGCATGTGGGATCTTAACTCCCCAACCAGGGGTTGAACCCGCACCCCCTGCATTGGAAGGCAAAGTCTTAACCACTGGGCGGCCAGGGAAGTCACAGTGTTTTTTAATAGATAGAAGAAAAACAATCTCATATGGCAGCTTGGAGATGCAGGAAGTAATAAATAGCAACATCAGTGTGTAAAATGGTGTTGAAATTCCAAAATCCATAAACAGCAGTCAGACATATTGGGTCAAATAAGGTGACACCCGCCCCAATAAAAAAAAGTAAATGCCATGAATAACTTGTGGTAGGGAAATTTTTCATAAACAAGACATTAAAAGCACAAAACATAAAACAAATAGTTGAAAATGCCATTACATCAAAATTAAGAAATTTTATCAAAAGACTTCATAAAAATAAAAAAAGTCATAAACTAGGAAAAATAATTACAACATATCATATAGCGAACAAATGACTAGTATCCAGAATATATTAAATCTCCTATGAATCAATAACACAAGGAGCAATACCTGAGGAGTGCAGATCTTGGTTGAAAACCTGTGAGTGACTTTTCAGGCCTGACTATAGGCTGTTAAAATGGCTTTATGTGGCAGGCCTACAGGGGTAAGCTGCCCTCCCCATACCAGACTTGGTACGCTGCCAGTGCACTGCAGTTTCTGAAGGGAGTTGCAGTGAAGGGCTCAGGACCCCCTGGACAGTTATGTTCTTCACATATTTGCATTCCTACCCTTGGTGCCTTCTTTCCCAAGTCTCTGTATCTGAGACCTTGAGCAGAGGTCTTCTTCAGATATCTCTGCTGATACTTCCTTGTTAGGGGAAAGCTTGAAAATGCTTTTCCCCACTCTGACTCAGTACCCAGTACTTTCCCATTCCTAGGGGAATCCAAGGGGGATCCCTTGTCCGCTCTCTGATCCCAAGGTCCATAAAAGTGCCAGAGCCTTTTGTTCAGGACTCCCTCAACAGTGAGAAGATTCCCACATCTGCACTGATCCACCTGACCCTCAACTGGTGCAACTGATCTCCTCCTGGATCCTAGAGAAGCCCATAGAAACAGCCCGTAGAAATTCAGACACCTTCCTAGGCTGGGCTTATTCTCATGGACTGCCACAAGTCATCATAAGATGCCAAAACCACATGGAAAAACTGTCCTGCCTGCCAGACCCTGCCCAAGACTAAGAACACTGCCCAAGGATAGATTTCCCAGCCAGTGGGCCAGGATATTCTTGGCAGAGAAACCAAATTGGGCCTCTACCTATACAGAGTTTTGGTGGATCCTGACTGCAGTTGACACTCTCTGGGTTTGGCCTAGGCATCTACGTGAATTCCACTGACTCAGACCACATAACCCAGGCCCTACAAGACCACATTTGCTTCTTGTTTGGATTTCCTGAACATATTGCTTCAGATGATGGCCCCTGATTTGTGACCCAAGCTACACATCAGTGCGCCCAATCACAGGGTGTATGGACCCTCCATGCTCCATACCACCCCCAAGCTTAAGGGATGATTGAGCATTTGGACGGACAATTAAAGGACAGGATTAGGGACTTCCCTGGTGGCGCAGTGGTTAAGAGTCCGCCTGCCAATGCAGGGGACACAGGTTTGATCCCTGGTCCGGGAAGATCCCACATGCTGCAGAGCAACTAAGCCTGTGTGCCACAAATACAGAGCCTGCACTCTAGAGCCTGTGAGCCACAACTACTGAGCCCGCGTGCTGCAACTACTGAAGCCCGTGCGCCTACAGCCTGCGCTCTGCAACAAGAGAAACCACAGCAATAAGAAGCCCACGCACTGCAACGAAGAGTAGCCCCTGCCCGCCACAACTAGAGAAAGCTCGCACACAGCAACGAAGACCCAATGCAGCCAAAAATCAATCAATCAATAAATAAAAATTTTAAATAAATAAATAAAGTATATGATTTTAAAAAAAGGACAGGATTAAGTGGCTGATGGGAGGAGACAAGATAACCCCAACATGGACTACACATCTCAGGTAAGCAGTCTGGGGTCTCAATGCAGCAATTTCCCCATAAGGACACTTCTCATTTGTGCCATATGTTTGGTCAGAATGTTGTTACTGAACCAAACTTGGGTCCCCTTATCTGCACACAGTAAAGCCAATCTACTGACACTTGGTTGTGGTGAAGGAAAGTGCAGCATTTATTGCAGGGCACCAAGCAAGGAGTCCATGTAGCTAGTGCCTGAAAGACCTGAACTCCCTGAAGGCTTTCAGGGAAAGGTTTATAAAGACAGGGTGAGGGAGAGGGGTTGTGAGTTATGTGATCAGCTTGTGGACATTCTTCTGATTGGTTGGTAGTGAGGTAATCGAGAGTCAGCATCATCAACCTTCTAGATCCAACCAGCCTGGGGTCTGTGTGCTTGTAGGCAGCATATAGTTAACTTCTTCCACCTGGTAGGGGTTTCAGTATCTACAAAATAGCTCTAAAGGATATGGCTCAGAATATTATCTGTAGCCCTTGACTTTGTTAAATTACTAAACTATTATTATTTTGTCTTGCTTGACTGTTTTCCTTTCTGCATTTTCTCACTTCTCTGATTACTATTCAGAACTCAGGGAAGGCCTAGGAGGCTAAAGTTTTTCTACAGACAAGAGGCAGGTGGAGGACACTGGGGTGGGGTGGGGGGGTGAAATCTGTCCTGGGAAGACCCCATAGGGTCCTGCTCGGTTACCTGGTCTGCTCCCTTCCTTCAATTGTACATCCTTCTTTTATAGTTATTGACACCTTAGTCTCTGTTGGGGACCCTGCAAGGGCCTTCCATCTCCTTTGACCACTTTCTGGAAAGTCAGATAGATGGAAAATTAAGATGGCTATTAAACAGTAAGGGATAGGGGATTATATAAACCCATTTTGGGGTATTTTAAAAATTCAAATTTTTGTACTAACCAATTTTTAAACATAATGTGTCTTTCTGGTTAAATTATAAATTTTTTCTATGAAAATGCTTTTGTCCCTCTTGCATGCAACCCTTCCAGAAGAAAGATCTATTGGTATTAAACAAGAAGGCAGGAAGACAGTAACCTATGTGCAGGGCATGGATTTTTGCCTACAAGGACTTTGAAGATAATAACCATCAATTTGAGGTTTCTAGGTCAATATTTTCCTTAAGGTGACCCTGCTGTTTTGTCCCAGGTAGCCTCATGGGATGGATATCAATATATAGAATAGAAACTTTTCTTGAGCCACAAGAGAATCTAAGCCCAAAGATTTGGATTCATTTTTCTGGCGGGGGAGGGGGGGCTGGTGGTGGATGAAAGGTGCTATTCTTGCTCATGGTATACGACACATCACAGTCGATGGGGAAAAATTCTCCTGGTAGGACATGAGCACCATTGGACCAGTGTGAGCCCAGGAACAGGGGAGGGAGGGAATGGAGATCTAATATCTCTCCTCTCTCTCTTACAGAGTACCCTGTGTGACCTCTACCTGGAAGTGGAGGCCTGTTTGTTTATCCCCATGCAGCAAGAAGTACCATTAAGGGAACAAATGTCTATTTGGCTGGCCAGTAGATAGCCCAACACTAGGTGGTGGTTTTCAACCATGGCTGCCAGAGAGCACCACCCTTCTTTTAGGGCTTTGAGGGCTGTTAAGCTTTAATTATATATTTGGTTATTATCTTGGACATTTCCTGATTGGCATCAATTATTTTGTTTTGTTGTATAGTATTGTGGGCTCCTAAGGCAGCACCAGTGACTCCCAAAGTGGTCAGCTGAATAGGGCAGTTGGCAAGAATACAGTACGCTTGGTGCATGGGAGTAAGACTGATGCGGTTTGTTTAGGGACAGACTGAAAGGTTATATTTTCCCCAAAATGAAGATAGCACAAGTCAAATTATTTTGTAATGTTCTATTAGGGAGTGGGGCTAGAAGAGCAGAGTTCTGGGAAGCAGAAAGCAAAAGGGTTAAAGGAGAAGGGAGGATAGTTTGTTGTGGCTGCAGCTGAATTGGGAAAGTAAGAGAAGTGGAGAGAGCAGCAAGGGGTCTGGGGGTGGAGGAGACCTTTGACAGCAAGGTATAATGAGGGCTTGGGGTCAGGGAAGATTCCATCTAGGATGAGTCCAGCTGTGGGGCTGAGGTTATCTGATGGTCCATCAGGCTGTCGCAGAGTTGGTTAAGGGTGAGGCCATGGCCTTAACTAAGTTTGTAATAATCTTTAGCCAAATTCAGGACCTTGCAGCATAAACTTGGTTGGTTGGGAGCCACAGAAATTTATGTGGTTGGATAATCAGAGGCACAATGAATAAGAAAAGAGGTTACTATCTTGGCATCATATTGGGGATATAAAAATCCCAAAGAAGGGACTTCCCTGGTGGCACAGTGGTTAAGAATCCGCCTGCCAATGCAGGGGATATGGGTTCGAGCCCTGGTCCGGGAAGATCCCACATGCCACGAAGCAACTAAGCCCGTGCGCCACAACTACTGAGCCTGCACTCTAGAGCACACGAGCCGCAACTACTGAGCCCATGCGCCACAACTGCTGAAGCCCGCGCACCTAGAGCCCGTGCTCCGCAACGAGAAGACTCCGCAATGAGAAGCCCGTGCACCGCAACAAAGAGTAGCCCCCTCTCGCCGCAACTAGAGAAAGCCCGCGCGCAGCAATGAAGACCCAACGCAGCCAAAAAAAGAAAAAACAAGAAAATCCCAGAGAAGCCTCATTGCATACATCCCCGTGAAGCTTTCCATTGCCCTTTCAATAACAGTCTGACTTGTATTTTGAGAGGCCAGGCCTGGGCATAGGGATATTAATTCAAAAGGCTTAACGGTGGGGTATGGAACAAGTATAAACGCTGCCTCCTATGTGACTCCCTTGTAAATTTAAAATAGCCAATAGGGACTGCTCAAAACTAAACGTTTGCCAGCAAGGTGGAAATGGAATTATGGTGCCATCTAGTGATTGGCTCTGGCAGTGTTGAAGAGCTCAAGTGAGTATGGGTGACAGTATGGGCAGCCCCAAAACCCACTGGCTGTCACATTGCCAGCTGGGGCCTGCTTAATGGCATGCAGTGTCCCAGGCCCACGTCATTACCCAAAGTAGACACAGCCAGGATATGAAAAGCTGGAAGGCCAAGCAATAACATTTGCTCCATGTGGGTGTTATAGCCTGAAGCACCTGGGGCTGCTGGCCAGTATAGGTATAGTGTGGACCGTTATCCCAATTTCAGGTCTCAGTTGGCTGGGGAGATCCTTCATTCCTTGGTGGGGGATGTTCTTAGATGAGACCACATTTTAAAATGTAGGTTGTATTTTTATTCAGATGTGGTAAGACCAACAGATCAGGAGATAAAAGAAAGGTTATTAAAATGGAGGGGGGCACCTCATGCCACGCAGGGCCACATGAGGGAACACCAAGGTCAGTGGTAGGCAGAGAGAGGGAAGGTACTGTGGAAGAGCCTTTATTGTGGTTTTCACGGAAAGGTATGGGCAAGGCAGGGTAAGCAGGCTAAGCAGGTTTGGAATGAGCTAGTTTGAATAATTTCAGTGGGCTCAGGGTGTAGGTGCTGCCCCAGTTGTGTGATACCTGGCTCTGGGTGATTAGGGCAGGGAAATCACGCCCTCCCAAGTATAAGGGAGTATAAAAGCCTAATAAAGGAGCTGACTGGGGATAAGGGCTCTTGATTGGTTAGTTTGCATATGAAAGGTGCACTCACAGGAGAGTCATTTGCTAACTCTAGGACTGCTGGGAGGGGTAGTCCCTCTGGGTCAGCAAGGCCCCAGATGTCAAAGCATCAGGTATAGAAACTAGAAAATATGGTTAATACAGACCAATTTTAATCTTCCTTGGCCTCTCTCTGCTCTCAACACCATGGTGGGTGTGGCTCCTGGGGTGAGATCATGATTGACATTATCAATTAAATATCCTTTATCGCTTGAAATTTTTGGCAAAGCTTGTGGCTTAGGCAAGTCATCATCAGGGTGCCTGAATAGCTTAGCAGATAACCAGAGGGGAATTCGATAGTGAATGGATAATAATAATCTGTTCTTGATCTGACTTCCATCAAAATTGGGATGGGGGCAAGATTCAAAAGGGATAGAAGCAGGAAGGGAGGAATTTCCTTTCCAATGCGATCTTCATAAACCCTGACTTGTGAAGTGTCACACTACAGAGGGCAAGGAAAGGCAACTGAGGTGTTATCGGTGCATTTTGACATAGAGTTGAGTGCCCCAAGGGCCAGGAATTTAGTTTAATGAGGGCCACTAGCAGGAGATAGTTTCATTTAGAAAGCCGCATTGATTTTGTAATTTCAGTAAGGTTTGTTGAAACAAGCCAGTGTGGTGGTTTATAAGATCAGCAGCCTCAGGCTGAGAGGGAAGATGAAAGCTACATTGAACGCTTTGTTCAAGAGGCCAAGACTGTGTATTTGAGAAGTGAGTGCTTTGGTCAGTAATGTCTGGAACTCAAAAGGGAATGAAGAGTGTTTTAGTGAGGCCATGTAAGAGAGCTTCTGCGGTCGCATGCCTAGTGGGGTGTGCATGTAAGATGCTCATGTAGGTATGCACCATGGTCAAGGCATAATGAGTGGCACCAGCAGAGAAGGCCAGTGGCCTGATAAAATCTATTTGCCAGCAACTGTAGGGGCAGGACCGCTGTGGGATGGTACCCTAGTAATTATACTGCCAATGACAGGTCTTCCCACATAGAGTGCTTTGGCTTGTCATCACACTGGCCATGACAGAACAGAGGAAAAACGCTTTGCATTCATCCTAAGCACTAAAGGAGCACTAAAGGCTCCTCTACGTTCTGATATTTCATGGGCCCATTGGACCAGAAGTAGGGAAATGGGATCTGGAGTGTCATCTAGGAAGTTTTCACCTTAGTCTCTAAAATTTGTGCTTATCTTTGGGCATTAAATTGGGCTTAAGCATTATGAGCCTTGGTGCAGAGACATGTGTGACCTTAATTTTTATCTTTGATGTCTAAGAGGCAAGGAATCCCCCAAAGTTGTTTATTACACCAAAGGTGGAAGCCTTGAATGAGAAATTGTTGCCATTGGCCAGACTAAATGGCTCGATTATTGGCAATCATCTAGGATTGTTGACCAAGACATTTTCCAATGCCATGATGGCTACCTAGAGTACAGCCAATTGTGCTGATGCTTAGGTCCCATCCTTTATCAGGGATGTCTTGGTTAAGGGATAAAAAACAACAGCCCTCTGGGACTTCCTTGGCAGTCCAGTGGTTAAGACTTCCCCTTCCAGTGCAGGGGGTGTGGGTTCAACCCCTGGTTGGGGAGCTAAGATCCCACATGCCTTGTGGCCAAAAAACCAAAACATAAAACAGAAGCAATATTGTAACAAATTCAATAAAGACTTCTTAAAAAATGGCCCACATCAAAAAAAATCTTTTAAAAAACCCCACAAAAATAAACAAACAAAAAAACCAGCTCTCTAGCAAGCTCCATCATGTGAGATGGTGGTGTTACCATCCAAAAAATATACAAACTCCATTTGCTGTTCACTCAGATGATCCCAAAGGGCTCCCCAGGTAACCAAGGGGTCTGGGAGAGGGAAGACCTCCTCCAGCATGGTGGCACCTGGCAGGGGACTGAGGACAGAGGAGGCTACTTCCCTCTACAGGTGGGATAATGCCAGAGCACAGGTTTGGCACTGTCCTGTGGGTACCACTTCCATTTCAGCAAGGAGATCTCAGTGGCCATGCCAAACCTGCAGGGTACTGTTTCCATGACCCAGAATGTAATGGGCAGCTGAGTGTGGAGAGTCACAAGGCCAGCTCCTGTGAGAGCCTCCACTTCCAGGATGGCCCAGTTTGCAGCTAGCAGTTGTAGCTCTAATGGTGTGTAACATGTGGCTGAAGTGGGCAGATTTTTGCACCAGAAGCCCATAGGCAAATATGGCCACTGTGGGTGGTCCACAGACTCCAAGAAGCGTAACAGGTGGTTGCCAGAGTTTCCACCATGAAGGAGTTTCCACGAGACAGTAAAGGAAGCAATGTTATATGGTCATCTGGACCAACTCTAGGTCCTTCTGTTGTAAAGGGCCCCCATTCACAGTGGTTTGCAAATGAAGGCATAAATAAGCTAGTAAATAAATTAGTTATATTTGTAAACAGGAATATGTTGCTCCTAGAAGCCAAAGAGACCTAATAGGTGTTGGTCTTGGTTGAGAGTGGTTGGTGCTGATAAAGTCAGAAGTTGCCTTTTAACTGCATCAGGAATGGAGCTGCCTTCAGCAGATCATATGAGGCCTAAGAATTTAACTGAGGTGACAGGCCTCTGAACCTCATGTGGGGCAATAGCCATCCCCTCTCAATAGTGCAGTGGTAACTGTTTGTATGTCCTGTGTCAGAGTGTCTAGTGAATATCCTAATCTGAGAATGTTGCCATACCTGGGAACATAGGGATTCCTGGATCCAATTGAGGTCTTATCAGCAGAGATTGTATGCAACAGCCAGGCTACTTAGGTATCCATGAGCAACCAAGTAAAAATGTATTGCATCCCTTTCAAAGCTGAATTTGAACAGAAAGGACTGTTGAAATTGGGACTGAATAGAACATAGTAGCCAAATCTATAACAGCAAAGTATTTGGCAGTGGAAGATTGAATGGTGTTGGTCATTTCTTCCCCCCATCCCAGCTTTATTAAGGTAAAATTGACAAGTAAAATTGTATATATTTAAATATATATTTAAAGTATACAACATTATTTTTATATAAATATATTTATATATGTATATATACATGATTTTATATATAAATATACACATATATTTCTATATATACATGTGTACATATATGTATATATACATATATTTCTATATATACACATGTACATATATATGTATATATACATGTGTATATATAGAAATATATGTGTATATACATGATTCCCACAATCAAGTTGACGTATCCATCACCTCATATAGCCACCTTTTTGTGTGTGTATGTGGTGAGAACACTTAAGATTTACTGTCTTAGCAAATTTCAAGTGTACAACACAGCATGGTTACCATGCTATACATTAAATCCCCAGACCTTACTCATCTTATAACTGAAAGCTTGTACACCTTTGGTCATTTCAATTTTGTTAGGTCCCATTTTAATAGGTGGGACCATGGCACTAAGGTTGTAGTAATCCACTTTAAGGTATCATTCATTCTTTCCCGGTTTAAGACAGGCCAAATTGAGCTGTAAAATGGAGAAACAGTGGAGATAATCACGTCTTCTCTTAACAGATCTTGTATAAAGGATCTCAATTCGTAAAGGCCCTGTTTCAATTTATACTGGGCCATATCAACAATTTTAATGGGGGTTGGGGCAGATCCAGAAGGTCCCATTTTATGAAGGCAACAATAAGGGCCAAAGTTTAAATTTTATTCTAATGGCCACTTGACTGGGGGGAGCATCTATTCCAATAATGGAAAATCCAGGGGCTTCCCTGGTGGTGCAGTGGTTAAGAATCCGCCTGCCAATGCAGGGGACATTGGTATTCGAGCCCTGGTCTGGGAAGATCCCACATGCCGCGGAGCAACTAAGCCCATGCACCACAACTACTGAGCCTGCGCTCTAGAGCCCGTATGCCACAACTACTGAAGCCCGCGTGCCTAGAGCCCGTGCTCCGCAACAAGAGAAGCCACTGCAATGAGAAGCCCGCGCACCACAATGAAGAGTAGCCCCCACTCACGGCAACTAGAGAAAGCCCACGTGCAGCAATGCAGACCAAAAATAAATAAATTAAATAAATAAATTTATTTTAAAAAAAGATCCAAAGAGGGTGTGAGAGAGATAACCACTGGAAAATTAGGCAGACTTATTGTGCCAATAATAAGGTCAAGGTAAGGTGGACTTGTTTGCCTTTAATCTTATGTCTAGTAATGCCCCAAAGAACACAGTGAGTTCCTCCTTTAAATTTAGTGGGGTTTCTGGGGATCACCATGATTTGGAAACTGGTATCAATAAAGGCCATAAAAGGTTATATATTGTGTGGTGACCAGTGGACCATCATGGTTGTATGTGGGTGGCAGCTGGGGTCCCAGGGGCATGCTACATCCCTAGGAGGCGAGGGAGGTTTCCATTGACTCAGGTTAGAGAGTGCGGCAGTGGGTCCTACACCTTAGGGACCTGGGTTTGGGCCAGGAGGAGACTGGATGCTCGGTAAAGTTTGTCATAGAAGAACCTGAAGCTCCTTGGGGATCTTATCGAGATAACTGGAAAAGCTCAGATCGCAGTGTTACCAATACCATGTCTTTTGGTAAGGGTTCTACAGTGGTAGAAGGAAGCCCTGGCAATTTTGAAATGAGGACTCACTTCAGTAGTTTGATCTGTTAATAAGTGTCTGTGCCACAGGGCACCGTAGGTTTTCTTCCAAATAACGCTGAGGATCAGGATCTTGGTTGTAATAGAGGCATGGGTAGCAGCAGAAGAAATATTTAAAGGTCTTAGTCAGCCATCTGCTCTTAAAGAGTACAGACCTTAGCAAACCCCATGACTGCTTTTTCACTCTCTAATTACTGCTCTTTCACAAGCAACCAGCTGATGGTTGCATATATTGTACAGAGTATCAGTCTTCCCTCCGAACATTTCTGTAGAACAGAGGCCAATGCCTAGTTGAGACACACAACCAGCAGTCACAGGCTGAGTCATTCCCCTGAGCCTAGCATCAGTCATAGCTTATGCTGGAAGTGAGACACACAATTCTAAGACACATACAGATGTATCTAGGCCAAGACACACAACCCAGGATGACCTTAAGGAGGGCCCCCATCCTGTTAGCCCATCCCTAAGCACCAATTATCAAAACTGTTGACTTATGTTGATTAAATGTATAACCGAGGCTCTGCAGGACACAGCAAATGTAGCACAGAGTAGCACAACTCAAAGCACAATCTTGCCAACAAGCAGCAGAACTATCTCCCACACTATTTAAAGTGGTTTGTACCCAGTTAGTAAGCTAAGAACACGAAAAGAAAGATCTCAAAGTAGTAGTGGTCACAACCTAGAGAGTGTCCAAAGAGATTTTGAAATTTTGTTACTCACCAAAGGGACTTCTGGGCAGAGTGGGGCCTGCAAAAGCAGGTCTGGAGTGGCTTGAATAAGGCAGAGAGAATAGGTTGGCTTTTAGACAGTGGGTGGGACTGGATGGATGTGGGCTGGAATTTGCAAAATTTAAATTTCCCACTGGCCCCAAAGGATGAGGTACACAGGCTTTCCTGTCAGCCTTTCCAGATGTGGGGCCAAAGTGGATAGGGAAGACGGGTCTTAAAAGAAATCAGTGGTCAGATATCAAGACTAGAGTCAGGCTCTTTATTACAAATAGATACTACTACTATCAACAGTTTACCAGTTAGTAAATTTAAGCAAGAGAAGTTAAATAATTTGCCTCATGTCACATAAATAGCAAATGGCAGCCTTTTCTCAGTCACTACATTCTCTGGTGTGAATCTGTAGAATTTTAATAAGGTTTGAGTCATGATAGAAAACTCTTCTACATTCATTATCAATTTTTCTCAGTATCAAATTTTCTGGTTCTGAATAACCTGAATACTACTAGGTAAAAGGAACTGCCACATCCACTGTATTTTACTCTAGCATGAACTCTGAATATCTATGACAAATGAATGGCAAAGTTAGAGTATGAATACTCTCAAAGTTATATTAGAGTATGAGTTGAGCAAGGTGTGCAGTCTGTCTAAAGGCCTTCCCACATTCCTTACATTCATAGGGTTTCTCACCAGTATGAATGTGATGATGTCAGGCAAGTTCTGAGCTGTGGATAAAGGCTTTCCCACATTCTTTGCAATTATAGGGCTTCTTGGCAGTATGAATTCACTGATGTATAGTAAGTTGTGAGGCACAAATAAAGGTCTTCCCACATTCTTTACATTCATAGTGTTTCACACCAGGATGAATTCTCTGGTGTTCAGTAAGTTGTGAGCCACGAAGAAAGGCCTTCCCACATTCCCTACATTGATAAGGTTTCTCACCAGTATGAAGTTGCTGATGTTGATCAAGTTGTGAATACAGTCTAAAGGCCTTCCCACATTCCTTATAACCATAGGGTTTCTCACCCATATGAATTCTCTGATTTCGAGTGAGTTCTGAGCCACAAATAAAAGCTTTCCCACATTCCTTACATTTATATAAGGTTTGTCACCAGTATGAATTCTCTGATGTCGACTAAGGTGTGCAGATTGTCTGAAGGCCTTCCCACATTCCTAACATTCATAGGGTTTCTCATCTATATGAATTCTCTGATGTTGAATAAGATGTGAGCCATGAATTGTCTGAAGGCCTTCCCACGTTCCTTACATTCATAGTGTTTCTCACCAGTATGAGTTCTCTGATGTTCAGTAAGATAGGAAAAATGACTAAAGACCTTCCCACATTCCTTACATTTATAGGGTTTCTCACCAATATGAATTGCATGCTGTCCCATAAGTCCTGAGCCATAAATAAAGGCCTTCCCACATTCTTTGAATTTATAGAATTTCTCTCCAGGATAAATTTGCTGATATAGGATAAGAGATGTTTATAGGCTGAAAGTTGGCATTTTTTTGCAAGTCATTAATGCTTGCCCCAAATATCCCTCCTGATTTATCTGTTGCCTCTCAAACTGGTCTTTGCATTCCCAGACATCTCTGATACTGGAGCCCACAATGCTATGACTTGTTTCCATTATCATCCATTGGGATGATGTTACTTCATAAATTTCTTTTTGCAGACACAATTCCTTGGTTTTGCATCTGAACTCCAAGTCTGAAAGATAACCAGAAAGTAAACATACGGTGTTTCCTCTTAGGGGAGAAATAAAATTTCTATGGTAGAAATGGGGGGAAAACTGAAAATAATGTCCTTAAGAAGTGAAGATCGTATACAAGGCCTTCAATTTGAAAAAGAAGTCAAAAGCATAAACAAGAAAGATGAGGGAGGCTGTTAGGAAAACAGGTTAAGTCAGTACTTTCCAAATTCAGGTGTAGATTAGAATCACATAAATAGTCTATTAAAAGATTGGATGTCAGTGTACCACCTCAAATCAAGTAAATAAGAATTTACACCAATAGGTCTTAGGTTTCCTATGTTTAATGCATTCAACCAGTCAATTCTGATGTTGCACAAAATTTAACAATCCCACCTAGAATTTTTCAATGGTTTCCAACTGCACTTAGAATAAAATCCAAATTCCCTTACCACAGCTTATGAGATCCTCCATAATCTTATCTTTGACATATCTCAACCAAAATCCTATCCAACACCTTCTCAACCCACTTTTCCCCAGTGTTCATTATGTGCCAAATATTCATCACTTCTGAGCATCTGAAATAAGTCCTTTACCTTCTCAAATTTTTCCACAGACTGTTCAATTCGTTAGAAATTCTCTAAACGTAGCTCTTTTCATAGCTGACTTCAAGTCTCAGGTGAAAAGTCACTTCCTTAGAAAGTTTGAGCTAGACAACCCTATTTAAATTCACTTCTTCATTCTCTATCTCATCATAGTATTTTCTCACTGCAATGTTCTGGATTTTAGAATTATACAATCGCTTACTTATTCATATGTAATCTTTTATTTTCTTTATGTTAAAGCTCTTAAAGGGCAGGAACAATGGCTGTTTCACCCAACACAGAATAACCAAAATGTTAGTCATAAAAGGTGTTCCATAGATAATTGTTTAATGAATGAATCACTGGATGAATGAAAGGGGATTATTATAGGGATAAAAGGAAATACTATGCAGATATGGAAGTAGGGAAGAATTTAAGGATTATAACAATCATTTGTACTTATAATTACAGAATAGTTCTAAACATCTGTCCCTGATTTTAATCTCTCTCACATCACTGAAAGGATAATATAAGCTCTTTACTTCATAAGCTCTTTACTTCATTACTTCCCTCAGAAACTAAAACAAAATCATAACCAAAACTAGATTATTAAATGATGCAAATAGAAAAATGATATTATATATACCTAACCACCCATCCATTCAATTGTTTCTCCCTTTACTTCTACCAGTGCTCATTGTCATTTATGTGTAGTTATGACTATCTATACCATACTATACTGAGGTGCCTTTTCTTTTACCCTTCACTTGAATTTGTAGTATTACTCAAACTTCCGTCCAATATACAATCTATTTTGTTCCTCCAGGCCCCTTCTCTGGGCTTCCCTTCCCTCCTTTATGTCCCAAACCACTATATTTGTACTTCCCAGAAAACTATTTCTTCCCAGGCATTATAACAGGTTTGAAGCATAATAAAAGGGCAATGTAATGTTAAGCAAAGGGACTTGAGAATTTTGGGAGACTAGGATCACTACCTATTTGGTAGAATGAGGTGGGTAAACTGGACCACTAGAAACTCTATAACAAAGGGTATGCTGAATGTAAACTGAAGGAAATGATGGAGAATGGAAATCTAGATAATGGAACAGACAGAATATTCTAAAATGCTGAGTGAGTATAGAAAGTTTACAACACAAATATTCCTCTGACTGACTACAGTATGGTATGTTTTGTGACTCCAATAAAACAATTATTTGGTGCTAATGCTATAAAGATTGTCCTTGAAATAATATAGAAGAGAACTCAGGCAGTCTTTAGCAATGAGTGATTTGACAGTAAAAGCTGGGAAATAGTTCAGAGTAAAAGAAAGAGTAATAATGAGATCTAGTGAGGATTTAGTGAGAACACAGGATTCAGACAGACCAGGATTTCAGACCCTAGCTCTGTTGATGATTACGTTTCTGTGTGGACAAAGTACTTTTACCTATCTCAGTCACCATTTCTTCATATAACAATAGATATAGAAATATCTATTCCATGGGCTTGTAAAGATTAGGAATAATGCATGTAAAGTGCCTGGCATAAAGAGCTCAAGAAGTGGTTCTAAGATGAACTGGTTTGCAGGGCAGAAATTGAGACACAGATGTAGAGAACAAATGTATGGACACCAAGGGGGGAAAGTGGCGGGGGTAGAGGGGTGGGAGTGGTGGTGGGATGAATTGGGAGATTGGGATTGACATATATACACGAATATGTATAAAATGGATAACTAATAAGAACCTGCTGTATAAAAAAATAAATTTTTTTTAAAAAGTGATTCTATCATTCTTATTACTATGGAAGAAGATTCAGGGGGGAAAAAAGGCGGGGGGGGGGGTGGTGCAGGGACTGAGCAAGGAAAATGATATTAAGTTTTCCTGCACCTGAACTATGTGCTTTTCATAAAATCAATGTAAATTTCATAATGTGAATGTGGAAAATTTCATTAAAATTTTCTATCATAAAGGAGACGAGGGGCTTCCCTGGTGGCACAGTGGTTGAGAATCTGCCTGCCAATGCAGGGGACACGGGTTCGAGCCCTGGTCTGGGAAGATCCCACATGCCGCGGAGCAACTAGGCCCGTGAGCCACAATTACTGAGCCTGCGCGTCTGGAGCCTGTGTTCCACAACAAGAGAGGCCGCGATAGTGAGAGGCCTGCGCACCGCGATGAAGAGTGGCCCCCACTTGCCGCAACTAGAGAAAGCCCTCGCACAGAAACGAAGACCCAACACAGCCATAAATAAATAAATAAATAAATAAATAAATAAATAAATAATTTTTTTAATAAAAGGAGTCGAATGTGAAAGGGGTGAGGCATGAAGACAAACAAACAAAAAGACTTCCAAAACTCAAGCAGTAGGGTGGAAGTTATTCTAGATTCACTCTCTTGTTCATGCCCTCAATCATCTGCAATGTTAATTTTCACTGTTATATCCCTGATGGCCTTACCTAGCTTAAATTCCACAGTCCATCATTGTAACTATTGTCTTGCATTTATGTCCCCAACCTGATTAAATCCAATTCTGCCTATTGTTCTTCTCCACCTGAGTAGCTGAACATGGATGGTAAGGAACACACAACCACATTGACTAGTCTCACTATACATTTATAACCACACAACTCAAATGGACCCTCAGCATTTCCCCTCACCTCTGCTACATTTCTCATTTTCTCACTCTCTGAGAAAATTTCCCTCACCTCTTTTCTCTCCTAAGATCTCAAAACTATCTCCCGGCTGATGTCCAGATTAATAATTTCACGAAGAAGGGGGGGAAAAAAGTAAGAATGAGAGAATTTTCTCTCATGCAATCAAATCAACCAACCTGTACATAAACTCCAATAATCTGTTTCCCCTGCTGATAAAATGCTTCTGTCCAAGGCCAATACCTTAACTGGATCCTGAAGACTATCTTCTCTGACATAACCTTTTCTTGCATATGCTTCTGCAATCCCCATCCCCTCTCCTTCACAAATAGTTTTCCTGCTCTCATGTTTTGTTCCTATCAGCACAAAAGACACTCCTTAAAATCTCCTTTAAAGTATGTACACACAAACAACTTCCTTGACTCGAGGACCCCCTGCAGCTACCAATCATTTTCTTGTCCTCTGTTTTACAAAATTTCACACTATCTACACATTGTCTCACCATCCACACATTGTCTCACTTCCTATTTTTTGTGTGTTAAAATAGTTTGCCATAGAAAAATGTAAGCTTTTGAAAGTGGAAAAAACCCAATATAACAATCACTCAGCTTCAACAACTGTCAACTTATAGACACTCTTATTTATCCATCCACTTCTCACAGCCAATCCATAAATTAATTTGAAGCAAATTCCAGGCATCTTATTATTTCATCTGTAAATATTTCAGCATGAATCTCTAAGACAAGAACATTTTTGCAAAGGCATAGTAATATAGTAATCAAAACTAAAATTTACAGCAATTCTTTAAGATCAAATATCCAGTTAGTCTTCCTATTTCCCCAGTTGTCTAATTATAAATGTGTATTTTTCAGTTTGTTTGAATCAAGATCCATGTGAGGTCTGTAAATGAGACTGGTTGCTATCTCTAAGTCTCTTTTAATCTTTAAGATATATAATTAAATATAAAATATAGCCTGAGTTCAAAATAATCCTTCCAATTCATATTCAGGACTACAGGGTTTCTATTTAATGTTATCAATCTTACATCTGTATTTCCTTTCTCCTATACTGACAGTCTCAGTTTTCAAAGACTCCAACTAAATTGCTCATTTATTTTATTCCACAGAACCTAACAATATCAGCACTGCTACCACTAGTATGGTTACTAAAAACATTATGGTGGGGTTTTTAGATAGTGTCTTTTCTTCTTAGGATATATAACCAATGGATACACATTTAGATTGAATTGTTTCCTTTCTCTTTTGGTTTCAGGGATTTTTCTAAAGTTAATTTTGTTTTATAGTTGTGTAAGATGTTTATTATAGTTCCCAACTCAAATCTACAAAATAAAGTATAATGAAAGAAGTCCTCTTCATCCCATTACTTTCCCTCCCCTTGTACAAAGTAACAACTAAAAAACACTTTATTTTTTTCCTCTTTGATCTTTATTTTTCCTTCCTTCTGTTGACTTTAAGTTTTTTTCTTCTTTTTCTATTCTTTTAGGTGGTAGGTTAGGTTGTTTATTTGAGATTTTTCTTGGGTGTTTTGTTTTGTTTTGTTTTGTTTTTTGAGGAAGGCCTGTATCACTATGAACTTCCTTCTTAGGACTGCTTTTGCTGCATCCCATAGATTTTTGTATGGTTGTATCTTCATTGTCATTTGTCTTGAGGTATTTTTTGATTTCCTCTTTGAGTTCCTCATTGACCCATTGGTTTTTTTAGTAGCATGTTGTTTAGTCTCCATCTAATAGGTGTTTGTTTTGTTGGGGTTTTTTTTTTCGTTTTTCTTTCTGTAGTTGATTTCTACTTTCATGACAGTGTGGTCAGAAAAGATGCTTGAAATAATTTATATTCTCTTAAATTTGTTGAGGCTTGTTTTGTGTCGTACTAGTGGTCTATCCTAGAGAATGTTCCATGCACGCTTGAAAAGAATGTGTATTCAGGGGGCGGGGGCGGTTTGGATGTAGTGTCCTGTATATATCAATTAAGTCTAACTGTTCTATTGTGTCGTTTAGGATCTCTGTTGTTTTATTCTAAAAAACACTTCAAAAAATACAATATCCTTCCTGTTTTAGATAAATAACAGCATGTTTTAGTATAATCACTGTTTGGCCTTAGTTCTATCATGTTGATTTATGATACATAAACACTCGAACATGCACACATACGTATCTTTTATCTATACAGTCTTTCTCTATGCATACCATTTTACTTATTCTCTATTTTGGGGCATATCTTTTCATATTTAGTCAAGTTTACATTTTTGATCCAATGCTTATTTTTATCCTGATAAATTTATATAATAACTGTTGTCCTCCTCCTCTCTCTGCTATTACCTACTGGTTTCCTAATATGAGACATATTGAAAATAATTATTAACCTCTTATCCCTTCCCTAGGCTCTGATTTGAAATATTTACTTCCTCTGTTAATATCTATAAGGTAATTTACAAGCTTGTTGTACTTTTCATATACCCCTCACATTCTCACCCTACTTCTTAGATAATTATAACTATATATATCTACTATACCTAAGCAGTAATACTATACTCTCTCCCTTAATACCACCACTTAGTATTACATATACAGGTTATTATATACTTAATGCTCAACCCAGTCCTTAGGTTGATGTCTCTCTATTTCTGTTTTCTGAAGCTCATTTTCAGGTTGATCCCTTGGGAAGGGGTTAGAGGAATAATACCCCTTGAGCTTCTGCATATATATATAACAATTTGGCTAGGTAAAAAATTCTTAGCTCAAAATTTATGTCTTTGTATAACTTAAATAGAAAAATAGACATTGTCTTCTGGAATAAAGCTTTGCTGTAGAAAGGCCAGATGATAATCTGATTTTCCTTTCCTTCTAAGTCATTTCGTCTTTATGCCTGGATGCCAAAGTTATGATGTTCCTGGATACATGGTGTACTTTTTCAAAACATGGCTTCAGTCCTTTTGTTCTTAATTTTAGTTATCTTGAGTCATTTTTGGCAATTGTTCTGTTCCATTAAACTCTTATTGGAACTCTTACTGAAGATGTTAGATCCTCACTGCCTATCTTCTATATCATTTTCTCTCTAATCCTTTTTCTCTCCTTCTTAATTTCTTCTTGATTTTGAAATATTTTCTCCTTTCCATCTCCTGTTTCTCCCAAGGCGTTATTTGTTGCACATTTTCATTTTTATTTCCCTTCTAGTTTGGTCTTCACCTCTGAAATGATTTTTTATTTTATTTCTAATTCTTTCCTGAGTCTGTCACCATCTTTAATTTTTTTTTCTCCAGTTGCCTCATATCTGAGTTTTTCTAATTCTGTTTTATTGTTCTTTCAGAGTGTCTATCATTTTCTGACATTTTTAGCTAGTTTTGAAACATTATGACTGTACATATGATGTGCTGGTGTGCCTTTCATTGTCTATAGGAATGTTGTTTTATTCTTTAATCTCTTTTATAGCAATTTTATGCAAGGTTAAACCAGAATCTTTTCCTATTGCTTTTATTTAAATTTTTAAAATTTAAATTAACATACAGCAAAGCTTTCTTGTGTACAGTTCTATGAATTTTAATACATGTAGAGATTCATATAACCACAATAATTATACAGAATAGTTTGATCACCCCCAAAACTCCCTCAAGCTATCACTTTATACTCCTTCCCTCCCCTAGTCCCTAATCTCTGGCAAACACTGATCTGTTCTCCATCTCTACGATTTTTTTTCATTTCCAGATTGTTATATAAATGGAATCATACAGTATGTAACTTTTAGAGATTTTTTTCCCATTCAGCATAATGCTGTTGAGATCCATGCAAGTCCCTTCATGTACTTATAGTTCATTCCTTTTTATTGCTGAGTACTATTCCATTGTATGGATGTGTCATTCACATGCTGAAGGACATTTAGGCTGTTTTCAATTTGGAGCAATTGTGAACAGAGCTACTACAAATAACCCTGTATAGGCTTTTGTGTGAATATAAGTTTCCATTTCTCTAGGGTAAATACTCAGGAGTAGGATTGCTGGGTTATGTATGTGTAAATTCATAAGAAATTGCTAAACTCTTTTCCAAAGTTACTGTACCATTTTGCATCCCTTCCAGCAAAGTATGAGAGTTCCAGTTGCTCAGTATCCTTGCCAGTACCTCGTACTGGCAATATATTTTATTTTAGCCATTCTAATAGGTGTTTAGTTTCTCATCATGGTTTTAATATGCATTTTCCCAATGGCTAATGGTGTTGAACATCTTTTCATGTGTTTATTTGCTATCCATATATCCTCTTTGATGAAGTGTCTGTTCAAGTCTTCCTCTTTGACTCATAGGCTATTTAGAGGTGTCTTGTTTCATTTCTAAGTGTTTGGAGGTTTGCCTCTTATCTTTGTTATTGATTTCTCATTTAATCCCATTATGTCAAAGGACATAAGATGTATGGTTTCAATTCTTTTAAATTTAAAGTTTGCTTTATGATCCAAGATATGTTCTGTGCACACTTGAAAAGAGTGTGTATGCTAATATTGTTGGGTAAAGTATATTATAAATGTTGATTATATTCATTTGCATGATTGTGTTATTTAGTTTTTCCATACACTTGCTGATTTTCTGTCTACTAGTTCTATCAATTACTTAGAAAGGCATGTTGGAGTCTATATAAAACTGTGGATTTAATTATTTCTCCTTTCAGTTCTGTCAGTTTTTATTTCATATATTTTGGAGCTCTCTTGTTAGGTATACACATTGAGAATTATTATGTCTTCTCGGTGAATTGACCCTTTTATCATTATGTAATGTCCCTCTTTATCCCTGGTGATTTTCTTTGCTCTCTAGTCTTTGTTTCCTGTTAATATTACCATTCCAGTTCTTTTTTATTTGTGTTTGCTTAATGTATCTTTTTCTATCCTTTTAATCTACCTATATTTGAAGTGAGTTTCTCATAAATAGCACACATTTCAGTCATGAATTTTTATCCATTTGGACATTCTCTGTCTTTTAATTGGTGTATTTAGTCCATTGGCATTTAATGTAATTATTGACGTGTTTGGATTCAGGTCTACTATTTTATTATTTGTCTTCTATGTGCATCCTGTTTTTCATTCCTCTGTTTCCAATTTTATGCCTTCATTTGTGCTGAGACTTTTTTTAGCCCATCATCCTTTTCTTTTTAATGGTGGTAAAATATACATAAAATTTACCATCTTAACCATTAAGTGTACAGTTCACTAGTGTTAAGTATATTCACATTGTTGTGCAACCAATCTTGAAAACTGTTTTATCTTGCAAAACTGAAATTCTGTGCCCACTAAACAAAGTCCCTCTCCAAGTCTGTACTCTAGATACCTTAGAAAATGAAATCAGTTTGTCTTTTTGTTACTGCCTTATTTCACTTAGCATAATGTCCTCAAGGTTCATCCATGTTGTGGTATGTGTCAGTATTCCTTCTTTTTTAAGGCTGAATAATATTTCACTGTCTGTTTATACTACATTTTTGTTTATCCATTCATTTGTTGATGGACATCTTGGTTGCTCCCCCATGTTAGCTATTGTGAATAATGGTGCTATGAACATGGGTGTACAAATATCTGTTTGGGCCCCTCCTTTCAATTCTTTTGGGTATATGCCCAGAAATGGTATTGCTGGATAATATGGTAACTGAACACTTTTTAATATTCCATTTTAATTCTTACTCATTTTTAATTGAGATGGGTGTTATTCTACGTTTAGGAGGAAAAATTGGGCCAGGGTAGATTTTATAGCTTTGTAGCATTGAAGCTCCCTCTTTGTGGTTTTCTATGAGTGCTCAAAACTGTAGTCTTAAACACTTCCTGAAATCTGCCTCCTCTGCTCCTCTCCCCCACTTTTATCTAGACCACCTTCTTCCTTTGCCACTATCATCCCTGTCTTGTTGTTCAATTTGGATTCTACTACCAGAAATGTCTCCTGAGTAGTAGATGTTGTCCTGAAAGGCATCTGTGGTTTGGATTCTAGAGTTTAAGGGGCCCAGACTTTAGCTGTGCTGTATTTACCTTGCACTTACCTGCCTATAGAAAGATGACTTCCAGTTTCAGCTGCTGCTGTACTTTCTAGTGAGTAAATTTATGATTTGAGTGTTCTCTTCTTCTCAGAGCTGTCAGATACTCCCTTGCTTTTATTTCTACTTCATCCATAAAAGCTGCAGACACCAAAATCGTCTTAGGGCTGTCAGTTTATTCCCAGCTAATCTTCTTGTAGGGTTTGAGGGGGTGACTTGTCACTTAGCTTTGATGTAGATGTTACCTGTGGATTTGTATTTTGCTCTCTTAGTTTCTCTCTTATTTGGTTTGTTTATTTTGTTTGGTGGGAGATGGGGAGGATTCAAGGAAAGCAAAAACATTACACATTCACAGCCACCATTTTCCCAGAATTCTCTTCCACGTTTTTTAAAGCCATTTCAATCAGGAATGATTTTTGTTTCATAACTCCACTGAAAAAACACTCTTTCTAAGACCACCAAAACCCTCCCTTTTGTTAACTCTAGTGGTCAGTTACTGTTCTTCCAGCAATGTGTGACAGTTTATCTACTGGTACATCCATACTTACCTTGGTCATTTTCTACTTTGCTCACCAGTCTTTCTCATTCTCCTTTTAGATACCATCTAGGGTGATCAACCATCTCAGTTTGCCTGGGATTGTTCTGGTTTTAGCACTGAAAAGTCCCACATTCTGGAAAACTCCATAATTGGGAAAACCAGGACCATCCTCCTTTCCTGACTAAGTGGAAGAATGGCTCAGAGAACAGGCTTTGACACTCTTCTCCTCTCAATATTTCACTCATTTATCAAGTGATCTAATTCAGTCTTATTGCTTAATAAACTATCCATCTGCTGATGATTCCCAGCTCTACCCTCTCCACTCTGCCAGAAGCTCACATATCCAACTACTATTGATCCTTCTGGCTTAACCTTAAAAAAAAATCCTGAATCTAATCATTTTCTCAACATTTCTACTGTTAACATCGTAAGCGTCAGCAAATTTTTTCTTTAAGGGCCAGATAGTGAATATTTTAGGCCTGCAAGCCACAGTCCCCATTGCAACTACTCAACTTGGCCACTGTAGCACAAAAATAGCCAAAGACAACACATAAGTGAATAGGTGTGGCTATGTTCTGATAAAACTTTATTTATAAAAAATAGGCAGCTGGCTCACAGGCCATACATAGTTTGCTGAACCCTAGTCTAACCTATCATCATCTTATGTGTGATTTACTAACACAGCATCCCAATTAGTCACCTTATTCCTCTCCTTTTAGCTTCATTAGTAGTCAGAAAGTATTTTTTGTTAAGAAATACATACAAATGAGCGTGTTTTGTGCATTTGTATATACACATATTTAAAAGGTATGAAGAATAATGAAATGAATACTATGTATCCATTACTAAGCTTAAAAAATAAAACATTATTGATGCTTCTTGAATATCCCTCCCAAAGCAAATTGTTCTCACTTTCCTGTACCCTATAGGTAACCACTATTTTGAAATTTGTATTTCTCATTCTCTTTCCTTTTATTATTGTTTTACTATATATATGTGAATTCTTATTTAAGATACTGTGCAGTATGACAACATTTGAACACTATATATAAATAGCATCATACTACTTGTATTCTGTGACTGTTTTTTATGATTAGCCTGATATATTAGCTATAATTCATTCATTTCATGGCAGTATGGTTTTATTTAGCATACAATAGAAACAGGATGATTTACTGATCTATTCTGATGCTGACAGACATTTAGATTGTTTCTAGTATTTTGCAAACATTGCAGGTACTGACATTCTTCCTCATCTCTCCCACTGCAACCTCTGCTTTTAGCAGTATGGTACACTTTATCTATCATGAAAAGTAGTCTTATGTTGCAAAACTGCTAAATGCTGGATATATCAAAATAAACGTATCTTTAAACTTGCCACTGAGTGCTCAAGAAAGTAAAGGAAATTCCTAAAAGCAAAAACAATATAAACATACTAAACACAGAAAAGAAAACTGAAACTGGAGTGGCAAAGCAAACCTGAGAACTGAAACCACCTTGTGAGGCATCCCAACAGAAACCAAGAGCTTTTGTGGATTGATGTCCATGTGAAGGAACAAGGTTAAGTCTCAAACCACGCAAAGTGAAGAACGAAACCTGAGACTACAGCATAAAACCCAGGTCTTCAAAGAAGCCACACCCAGAGTTAAAGGGTGGGCTAGGAAAAACAGTCTCCTGCCAGATAAGGGACTAACAGGTAAATCTGCTCTCCTCAGCTATGGTTCTAGATTTCACCACAACTACCACCATCAAAAATTAAAAAAAGAGTCTCACCTGAGAATTAATAATTAACATCCATCCTCACATAAGATTGGAGTTCAAATTTACACTACCTGTCATGGACACCTCAAGCTGAGAAATTAAAGAATAGACCTGGTCTCTGGTAGAAACGAGTAAATAATCTCCTAGAGTAATGCTTTGAATCCAGATCCTTCAAGATTCCCACCTTTCAAACTGAGGCGCATAGAAAGTCACAATCAAAAGTAAAACTAGCAGAAATAAACCACCAGGTATTAGCATTAGCAGAAATAACAAACAGAAGAGTTAAACCACCAGCCACTTCAGATACTAGGAGAGAAAATATATAAAAATTCACTATATATTTTTTTAAAAAGATGGAGTCAAAAAGTGAGAAGTACCCAAGTATCAACAAGTACACCAAGTACCCAGATCTTGATTTCTAATAATATTCTCCAATAAATAAAACCAGGGCTCCTTCAAGAAGTTGCTGATTCTAGGGCTGGGACAGGAAATATACATGAGGAGCTTGGAGCATCTCGTATACCAGAAGTAAAGAAATGCTTCCAAAAACCCAGAGTGATGGGGTTCAAAGAGACACAGAAGCCACTTGAAAGAGCTCCCCATGGCCAAAGCAACAAAGTAAATAAAGTAGTATTAAATTTATAACTCATAATATGAAACAAATATTCATGATTCCATACTGATATAAATAAGTTATTGAATAAATAAATAAGTGGAGGAGAAAAGACAAATCTCCTAAGCAGAAGAATTTTAAATAACTTGTGTAGATACTCTGTCCCAAGGAGGTAGAACATAATTCCTATTCCTTAAGTATGGATTGTGCATAGTGTCTTCCTTCCAAAAAATATAGTATGGAAAGGGGGGAATAAAAGAGTAACTTTACAGTGGAGAAACCTGACAAACACTACCTCAGCCAGGTAAGCAAGGTTAACATCATCAGTGGTAAGTCATGTTGACAGTATGTACCTGTGATATCATGTGATGAGAATGGCACTTTACCTCTGTGGTCTTCCTTCCAAAAACCCATAACCCCAGTCTAATCATGCAAAAAGTACCAGACAAGTCTCAATGAGAGACAGTCTACAAAATACCTGACCAATACTGCTCAGAACTGTCAAGGTCGTCACAAACAAGGAAAGTCTGAGAAACTGTCACAGCCAAGAGGAGCCTAAGGAGACATGACAACTAGATGTATATGGTATCCTGGATGGGATCCTGGAACAGAAAAAAAAAAAGACATTAGATAAAAACTAAGGAAATCTGAGTAAAATACAGGCTTTCGTTAAAAATAATGGATCAGTGTTGGTTCGTTAATTATGACAAATGTACAAATGAAAGTTGTTAATAATAGGGGAAATGGTGTGGGGTATGTGGGGACTCTTGGTACTAGCTTTACAACTTTTCTGTGAATCTAAAAAGTTTAGTTTTTTTAAAACATGAGAAAGTAACAACTGATTAGCAAAATGATCAGGGAATTTTTTTTTTAAAAATCCAAATAGAATTTTAAAAAAATTTTTAAATGTAATTTAAAAGTCAATGGATGGGGTTTCCCTGGTGGCGCAGTGGTTGAGATTCTGCCTGCCAATGCAGGGGACACGGGTTCGAGCCCTGGTCTGGGAAGATCCCACATGCCGCGGAGCAACTAAGCCCGTGCACCACAACTGCTGAGCCTGCGCGTCTGGAGCCTGTGCTCCGCAGCAAGAGAGGCCGCGATAGTGAGAGGCCCGCGCACCGCGATGAAGAGTAGCCCCCGCTCGCCGCAACTAGAGGAAGCCCTCGCACAGAAACGAAGACCCAACACAGCCAAAAATAAATAAATAAATAAATAAAAATTAAAAAAAAAAAAAGAAACAAAGCAATGAGCAAGCATCCTTGAGTATATGTATTTAAAAAAAAAAAGTCAATGGATGAATTGGAAATATTAGAATATAATCATGACGTGCTTTTTTCAAATACTTCCTAGTTTCATCCATTGAAGTCTTAGAAACAGTGACCAATCCAGCAGCATGAGCAGGCTAATGACTAGATTGCTGTCTCTAAATACTATTTCTCACTCCAAAGAATCAGGGCTCCTTGGAGCATCTCAGCGACAGGGCAGAAAATGTATATTATGAGCCCTGGAGCAAAGTGGCATATTAGAAAAGCAAAGAAGCTATCAAAGACTTCCTAGGGTCATGTCAAAGGGACTCAGGAACGAATCTGAAGAGACTCCCACTGGTCAAATAAAGGACAATTTGAGCATATATTTAAGAATAATAACTGTAATGTAATAACTGATGAAATACCAAATATTTTTTTTAAATCTATGAGTTTATAATAACAATTTTTTAATTCTTTGGTAATTTTTAGAGGCTGAAATGGCTGTTAACACCACAGAAAGAGAAACAAATTGACATTAAATGCTTCCTGATAAAACGCACAATACTAATACAGTTTGTTTATAGGGAATAAAGGGGAGAGAGGTACAAGTTAAATAACAGGACAGATGATCCAGTTTCTTTAGCATATAAACTATGAGAAAGGGAAGGAAAGGAATCAACAACAAAATCTCACTGGACAGATTAAGTAGCAAATCAGATACAACTCATGAGAGAATCAGTGACTAGATGACTTATCTGGAGAAATTCTGTATCACATACTATATAGAGGAAAAGAGACTAGAAATATGAAAGCAAAGTTAAGAGTCATGAAGAAAGGACAAAGATCTTATCGGTCTTCTAAAAAAGAACAGGGTTGAAACTATATTCAAAGATGTAATAGCTTTTTTTATTCAGAACTGATGAATTTTTCTTTCTGGGATCATTTTCATTTTTTTCTAAAGCACATCCTTAGAAGTTTCTTTCTGTTCATGGTTAAGTCAATTCTGTTCATTTTGATCATTTTCAGATGTATAGAACTGCAAGAATTTATCATGAACAGAAAGAAACTTCTAAGGATGTACTTTAGAAAAAATGAAAATGACCCCAGAAAGAAGAACTAAGAAGAAAGTGTAAAGTAAGACTTTGAAAAATGTAAGCAATAATTGTTTACAATTAATGTAATGAAATAATAATAATGTTTAACTAATAACATTAAAATTCTGAATAATAATAGCATATGAGTCAGAAGATGGGGGAGTGGAATTATAACATTTAAAAATCTTTATATTACTTGAGAAGACTATAATAAAGATACTGATTTACACTTTAAGTTAATTAGGTATGATGAAATTTCAAGAATAAGAACTAAAAGAAAAGAGAAAATAATAGCTAACAAACTGCTTGCCATGGGCCAGGCACTATTCTAACTGCTTTATACATATTTGAACTCATTTAATCCTCACAAGAATCCTATAAGTAGGTATCACTACTATCTATATTTACAAATGAGAAAGTAGAAGCCCAGAGAGGATAAGTGAATTGCCAAAAGTCACACAGCTATTAAATGGCAGAGCCAATGACACCAAAAGCAACAAAAGCAAAAATAAACAAGTGGGACTACATCAAAAAAAAAGTTTCTGCACAGCAAAGGAAACCGTCAACAAAATGAAAAGGCAACCTACTGAATGGAAGAAAATATGGAAATCATATATCTGGGGTTAATATCCAAAATCTCAATACATAAAGAACTCATACAACTCAATAGTAAAATAAATAAATAAATAAGTCTGATTTAAAAATGGGCAGAAGAGGGACTTCCCTGGTGGTCCAGTGGTTAAGAATCCACCTTCCAATCCAGGGGATGAGGGTTCAATCAGGGAACCCGTGATCAGGGAACTAAGATCCCACATGCCACGGGGCTACTGAGCCCGCATGCCTCAACTACTGAACACGCGAGCCACAACTAGAAAGCCCACGTGCCTCAACTACAGAGCCCAGACGCTCTGGAGCCCACGAGCCACAACTAGAGACAAGCCCGAGTGCCACAACGCAGAGCCGGCGCGCTGCAGTGAAGATCCCACGTGCTGCAATTAAGACCTGACGCAGCCAAAAATAAAAATAATAAATAAATTTTTCTTTTTTAAAATGGGTAGAAGATCTGAATAGACATTTTTCCAACGACATACAGATGGCCAACAGGTAAATGAAAAGATACTCAACATCACTAAGCATCAGGGAAATGCAAATCAAAACCACAGTGGGGAATTTCCTGGCAGTCCAGTGGTTAGGACCTGGCACTTTCACTGCCGGGGCCCGGTTCAATCCCTGATCTGGGAACTAAGATCCCGCAAGCTGTGAGACGGGCCAAAAAAAACGCACAATGAGATATCATTTCACACCTGTTAGAATGGCCATTATCAAAAAGAATATAACAAGTGTTGTCAAGGATGTAGAGAA
This sequence comes from Eubalaena glacialis, assembly GCF_028564815.1. Lineage (NCBI taxonomy): Eukaryota > Metazoa > Chordata > Mammalia > Artiodactyla > Balaenidae > Eubalaena > Eubalaena glacialis. The sequence continues at coordinate 53,817,583 of NC_083733.1, read as the reverse complement.
AAGGGAGCCCTTGTCATTATTGATGGGAATGTAAATTGATGCAGCCACTGTGGAAAACAGTATGGAGGTTCCTCAAAAAATTAAAAATATAACTACATATGATCCAACAATTCTTCTTCTGGGTATTTTTCCAAAGAAAATGAAAACACTAATTTGAAAAGATATATGTACCCCCACATTCACCGCAGCATTAACCAAGACATGGAAACAGCCTAAGTGTTCATCAATGGATGAATGGATAAAGAAAATGTGTGTGTGTGTGTGTGTATACACAAAATTAAACAGACAATTACCATATGATCCAGCAATTTCACTTCTGGGTATATACCCAAACACTTGAAAGCAGGGACTCAAACAGGTATTTGTACACCCATGTTCCTAGAAGTATTATTCACAATAGCCAAAAGATGGAAGCAACCCAAATGTCTGCTGATGGATGAATCGATAAACAAAATGTGGTAAATACATACAACAGAATTCAGCCTTAAAAAGGAAATTCTGACACATGCCAGAACATGGATGAAACTTGAGGACATTGTACTAAGTGAAATAAGCCATACACAAAAAGACAAACATTGTATGATTCAACTCATATGAGATATCTAGAATAGTGAAATTCATAAAGATGGAAAGTAGAATGGTGGTTGCCAGGCCCTGGTGGGGAAGAGGAATTGGGAGTTATTATTTAATGAGTACATAGTTTCATTCTGGGAAGATGAAAAAGTTGTGGAAATGAATACAGTGATGGTTGCAAGAGAATGTGAATGTACTTAATGCCACTGAATTTACACTCAAAAAAGGTTAAAATGGAACACACTTGTTATTCATTGTTTTAACACAATTTTAAGTAAGTAAATAAATAACTCCTGCAAATTAATTAATTATTAAGAAAATAAACCTAAACAATCTAGTGGAAAAGATGGCAAAATTTTACATAAAAAGAAAGTATAAATAACAAATATACATTTTTTAAAAAACATTTAACCTAGTGGATAAAAACTAGGAAAATGTAGAACTTTACATTCACTATTGTATAGTGAAGAATTAACTTTCCCTAAAGAGAGGTCTGGCCTCTGTCCTGGTTCCTGAGAGGTAACCTCTAAAGCCTTGGAATTTCTCAAGTGATAGGAGTGTCTCTGTTACTCATAGTGAACCCCTTGGACTACACCTACTCCTGGTGGCAGCTGCCCATGCCAGAAAGATGAACCATATATTTAGAGAGCTGGGTCTTTGGGCCAGGTGAAATCAGCCTCCATAGAAGGGTAGGGAGCTGGAGGCCAAGTTCAACCACATGGGTGATAACTCAACCATGCCTATGTAATAAAGCCTTGATAAAAACTTTGCACACTGAAACTCAGGTGAGCATCCTAGGTTAGCAATATTCCATGCGTATTGTCACATCAATGATGTGAGGGCTAAGCATCCCTGAGGACATGGAACCTTTGCATTTGGGAACCCTCTCAGATTCTACCCTATGTGTGTCTTCCTTTGGCTGGTTCTAATCCTTTTGCTGGTATTCTTATGCTGTAATAAAACTAATTATAAGTATAGTGCTTTCCTGAGTTCTGTGAGTTATTCTCGTGAATTATAAAATTTGAGGGAGTCCACAAAGATCCCCGAATTTGTAGCCAGCTGATCTGAAATGAGGTTGACCCTGTGGACTCCTAAACTTTCAGATGGTGCCAGAAGTCTTGTGCCAGAAGTCTTGGGCAAATTTGGCAATCTGGAGGACTGTGCCCTAACCTTGTGTTTCACTAACTCTGGGCAACTGCATTGGCACAAATTATAATGTGTGATTATAAATTCTAAGTGTAAATGAGGAAATGCATCAAAGAAAACTCTGGTACTGGAAGAGCAGAGTGGTACAGTTACTTTCAAAAAGAATTTGCCATTATCTTGAAAAATTGAACATTTATATACCCTATGAACTAGAAATTCCACTTCTAGGTATATATCCTAGAGAAATTCATACACATGAGCAACAATAGAGATTTACAAGAATATTCATAGCAATTTAGTTCAAAAGAACCCAAATTCCACTGACCCAGAGAACAGACACATAAATTGTGATACATATGTGGCACATAATGGGATAATAGTAGACTACAATGAAAATTAATGAACCACAGCCACATGCAAAGACATGGATGAAAAAAAAATTGGGTTAGAGAAAGCTCCATATAGCATGAAACCATTTTTATAATATTCAATAACAAAAAATCCAAATCCATTGCTTATGGGTACTAAAATTATTAAATCACATAAAAGGGTCAAAGGAAGAATAAGCACAAAAATCAGATTAGGTGCTACGGGGACGTTGCGGGAGCAGTAAAACAGAATAAAAAATGAGCTCGAGTTAGGTGCAGTGGCATTGTGAAGTATGCTAGTTCTTGAGATGTATGGCAGGGTCACAGATTTTTTTTTGTTGTTAGGCTTTAAAATTTACATATATTCTTTTTTATATCATTACCTTACCTAGTAAAAAGAGGTTTTTGAAACACACAAAAATAAGTAGAATGTTCCGGGAAGACTTTATACAGGCTAGTCACAAAAAAAAATTGCTCTTGAATTATATGGAGAGAAATCAATAGTGAAAACCTTGTGCAGAAGAGAGGAACTGTCTAGAATGATAGAAATGGAACAGGACTTTCTGAAAAGCTGGAAATGCTCTGAATCTGCACTGTCCAATATGGTAGCCAGTAGCCACATGTGATTACTGAGCACATGAAACATGGCTAGTGCATCTGTAGAATTAAATTTTTTATCTAATTTTAATTACTTTATAAAGTTTATCTTAAATAGCCACATGTAGCTAGTGGCTACCGTATGGACAGCACAGCCCTAGAAGATTCTCTATTCACACCGGTTGCAAGAATCTTTATGTTGTCCCTTCATGTAAAAAACTGAAAGCTTAAATTGTGATTCACGCCTTATGGGTTTAATATGTATGAAAAATAAGGCAGAACTCCAAATAGGGAACCCGTTTTCAAAGAAAATGCCAGGCCCTAACATCAGAATATGGGTAAAAAATCTGTAATTAACCCTGGATCATGCATTTCTGTGCTAGAATATCAGGAGCTTTAAAGGGTTTAAATTTTTTGGCCCAGGAATCTCATATCTGATCATCAAATATGAAAATATCCATCTAAATAAAGATGCATCAGAGTAGTAATTTTAAATAGAAGAAACTGTAAAAAGCAACTTATATATTTAATAGTATTTAAACGTATGATATCTGGGACTTGCTTTAAAATACTTCAAGGGTGGGGGATGCAGAGGTCAATGAGGATAGATGAAATAAGATCGAAAACATGTTAATAACTGCTGAAGCTAGGGCATGAATTCATGGGATGTCCATTCCTCTGTCTGTAATAAAGTAAAAAAAAAAAAAAATTTAAACACGTTTGTAATGTTCTGTGAAAAAAATTAAAATCATCTCTATCCTACAATTAGAACACTATTTTAAGTCAATAAATGTTGACTAAAAGTAAATGAATATCCGTTAATGTACAGAATTGCTGCATCAAAGCAAAACTAGTCAGAGGGAAAAAAAATTCAAAGATCAGTAGGAAAAATGAACAGTAGGGCTTAAAAATGCATTTCAGAAGATTTTTTTAAAAACACATGAGTTTAGGGGCTTCCCTGGTGGCGCAGTGGTTGAGAATCTGCCTGCTAGTGCAGGGGGCACGGGTTCGAGCCCTGGTCTGGGAGGATCCCATATGCCGCGGAGCGACCAGGCCCGTGAGCCACAACTACTGAGCCTGCGCGTCTGGAGCCTGTGCTCCGCAACGAGAGAGGCCGCGATAGTGGGAGGCCCGCGCACCGCGATGAAGAGTGGCCCCCACTTGCCACAACTGGAGAAAGCCCTCGCACAGAAATGAAGACCTAACACAGCCAAAAATAAATATTAAAAAAAAACAAAAAACAAAAAAACACATGAGTTTAAAAAAGGGAAAGAAGTGGATCTAAGTTATATGATATAAAATGGCTCTTAAAGAAAAAGAGCTTTGAAATGGGAGGGAATTATGACAGATGAATAGCACAGAGAGTAAAGGTGGGGGTAAAAGGGAAGGACTTTTTACTTTTTTCCACGTGTTTTAGGGCTTTTCTTCACAACCCTTGGATGGGCCTTCAAGGAAGAGATTCCTCAATCTATACCTTTAAGGTGCTGCCTCCCTCCCCAGCTGGGTTCTTTTTTTTTTTTTTAATATGTACTTATTTATTTTGGCTGCGCCGGGTCTTAGTTGCGGCATATAGGATCTTCTTGGCGGCATGCAGGATCTTTAGTTGCAGCATGCAAGATTTTTAGTTGCGGCATGCAGACTTCTTGGCTGCGGCATGCATGCAGGATCTAACTCCCCAACCAGGGATCGAACCCAGGCCCCCTGCGTTGGGAGAACGGAGTCTTACCCACTGGACCACCAAAGAAGTCCCACCAGCTGGGTTCTTAACTGCAGTGCCTTTCCCTACCTGTTCAATCTACTCACCTGGGCACCATCCTCCCACCATGTTCCTTGAAACCATCCAGGGCTCTTTCCCTTGCTCTAATAAGAAAATCACATCAGGCTTAGGAATAGAGAGCCCTGTTTGTAAGAAAAAATAAGAAGACATAATCATGCTGCTCCTGAATTCAAACCCAGTCCTCAAGAAAACAGGCAACAACATGAAGGACAAGAGGAAGGTGTAAAGCAAGGAGAAGATAAAGGTACCACAAAGTGCTGCTCATCTCCGAATCTACAATGTACAAAATAATTCCCAAGGAAATAGGTAGAAATCCACCCAGACAACTGAAAATACACCCAAAATTCACAAGTTATTTGGGAATAGAAATCCTTACCTAGGGCTTCCCTGGTGGCACAGTGGTTGAGAATCCACCTGCCAATGCAGGGGACACAGGTTCGATCCCTGGTCTGGGAAGATTCCACATGCCATGGAGCAGCTAAGCCTGTGCACCATAAATACTGAGCCTGTGCTCTAGAGCCCGTGTGCCACAACTACTGAGCCTGCGTGCCACAACTACTGAGGCTGCGTGCCACAACTACTGAAGCCTGCGCACCTAGAGCCCATGCTCCGCAACAAGAGAAGCCACCGCAATGAGAAGCCCGTGCACCACAACGAAGAGTAGCCCCCGCTCGCCACTAGAGAGAGCCCACAACACAGCAACGAAGACCCAGTGCAGCCAAAAGTAAATTAAATAAATAAATAAATAAATAAAAGAAATCCTTACCTAGTAAGACCAGGTTGCTGTAATTCTCCATCATTACATCTCTATATAAATCCCTCTGAGTAGAGTCCAGGCATTCCCACTCCTCCTGAGAGAAGTCTACAGCCACATCCCTGAACATCACCAACCCCTAAAATGACAAAACCATGTAGTCCTGTTAAAATTAAAGGAAATGTTTTTCAGATGAAAGAAGAGATGGAAAAGGACACTGAGGGATGGAGAAAATACACTGATCAAATGGGCTAAGCCAAAGATAGGGCAGAGTAAAAAAATTAGTGTAATTAGAACAAAGTGCCTCCATCTCCTTGAATATTCCTATTGCTGTAGACAAACCTCCATCATACAGTGAGACATTCCCATTATCCCACGGCTAGGGCTAGGAATGAACAAAACACACATTTATTTACAGTTTCCCAAATAATGAAATAGAGTAGAAAAACACATAGCAACCTGTAGCCCTGGAAAATTACTATTTGTTTTAATGATCATCCCTGACTTACCAATATTTTTATTGTGGAAATTTTCAAACATACAGAAAGTTGAAAGAACTGTATAGTGAACATCTGACATGCTAATTACTACTTACAATAAACTCTTAAATATGAGCTCCTCCTTTCCCTTTTTTTTTTTCTTACTTCTTAAAGGAAAAAGTCAGAATCTCTCTAAAATATTTACCAAACAAACAAGCAAAACCTCTATTGCACATAATAGGACTTTGATCTAATTAAAGTGTACACCAAATACTAAGAATCATCATTTTCAGAACGTATCATAAGTATTTTTCCTTATAATGCAAGTTCTTTAATAAACTCTTTTTAACTGGATGTATCTTTCATCTTAGGAAGGCAAGACATAACCATTCCATTATTTTGGATATTGAGATTGAACAAGATCTCTAAGTTCCTTTACAGCTTTGAAAGTCTAAAGTTCTCAGAAACTTATGCATCTGGCTAGTCTTACTTGTTAAAAAGTTCAAAACTATAGAAAAGCTAACAGTATATTGTTTAGGGATAAATAGCAAAACAATTGTGAAAAGCAAGAGAATGATGACTACAAAATTTTCTTTACAGGTTACACTTTGAGAGGGAGGGCAGGGTACAAAAGGGTCTTCAATAGGCCTTCCTATTCTATGTGTTAAGTACATGAGTGTTCTATTATTTTTCTGTGGTAAGAAATACTTCATATTTTTTTTTAAAAGGGAACTCAAAAATTAACGAAAAATAAACAGGCCTGTGAAGATGAGTTATCCCATTCAACAATCATTTCCACTTCATTAAACCACAATTCTGAATCTGAAAAAAAAAAAACCCACAATTCTGATATGGGAGGCCCAGTGGAATGTATTTAGGCTCCATCATAGAGCACTGCACACAAATGGGAACACTGTTAGAAAAGAGTGGGATGCTAGAAGAGAAAAAAGAGCGCACACATTTATGGTCAATTAATCTACAACAAAGGAGGCAAGAATATACAATGGAGAAAAGACAGTCTCTTCAACAAATGGTGATGGGAAAACTGAACAGCTCCATGTAAAAGAATGAATTTAGAACATTCTCCTATACCATTTACAAATATAAACTCAAAATGGATTAAGACCTAAATGTAAGACCAGAAACCATAAAACTCCTAGAGGAAAACAGAGGCAGAATGCTCTTTGACATAAATCAGAGCAGTATTTTTTGGATCTGTCTCCTAAAGCAAAAGAAATAAAAGCAAGATAAACAAATGTGACCTAATTAAATTTAAAAGCTTTTGCACAGCAAAGGAAACCATCGACAAAACGAAAAGACAACCTACGGAATGGGAGAAAATATTTGCAAATGATATGAGCAATAAGGAGTAAATATCCAAAATATATAAACAGCTCATAGAACTCAACATTTAAAAAAAAAAAAAGCCGATTAAAAAATGGGCAGAAGAACTGAATAGACATTTTTCCAAAGACGTGAAGATGACCAACAGGCACATGAAAAGATGCTCAACATCGGCTAACCATAGGGGAAATGCAAATCAAAACCACAATGAGATACAAAATGGCTAAGTCTTAAATATAAGACGGGACACCGTAAAACTCCTAGAAGAGAACACAGGCAAAACATTCTCTGACATAAATTGTACCAATGTTTTCTTAGGTCAGTCTCCCAAGGCAATAAAAATAAAAGCAAAAATAAATAAATGGGACCTAATCAAACTTATAAGTTTTTGTACGGTAAAGGAACCACAAACTAAATTAAAAAAACAGCGTACAGACTGGGAGAAAATATTTGCAAATGATGCAACCAACAAGGGCTTAATTTCCAAAATATACAAACAGCTCACACAACTCAACAACAACAACAACAACAACAAAAAACCCAGTCAAAAAATGGACAGAAGACCTAAATAGACATTTCTCCAAAGAAGACATACAGATGGCCAACGGGCACATGAAAAGATACTCAACATTGCTAATTATTAGAGAAATGCAAATCAAAACTACAATGAGGAATCACCTCACAGCATAATTTTAAAAATCTACAAATAACAAATGCTGGAGAGGGTGTGGAGAAAAGGGAACCCTCCTACATTGTTGGTGGGAATGTAAACTGGTACAGCCACTATGGAAAACAGTATGGAGGTTCCTCAAAAAACTAAAAATAGAGTGGCCATATGATCCAGCAGTCCCACTCCTGGGCATATATCTGGAAAAGATGAAAACTCTAATTCGAAAATATACATGTACCCCAGTGTTCATAGCAACACTATTATATACATATATACACATACCACATCTTCTTTATCCATTCATCTGTCAATGGACATACACACACACACACACACACACACACACACACAATGGAATACTACTCAGCCATAAAAAAGAATGAAATCTTACCATTTGCAACAACATAGATGGACTTGGAGGGTATTATGCTAAGTGAAATAAGTCGGACAGAGAAAGACAAATACTGTAGGATATCACTCATATGTGGAATCTAAAAAATACAGCAAACTAGTGAATATAATAAAAAAAAAGAAGCAGACTTACAGATATAGAGAACAAATTAGTGGTTATCAGTGGGGGAGAGGGAAGGGAGGAAGGATAATACAGGGGTAGGGAATTAAGAGGTACAAACTATTATGTGTAAAATAAGCTACAAGGCTATATTGTACAACACAGGAAATATAGCCAATATTAATAACTATAAATGGAGTATAACCTTTAAAAATTGTGAATCATGTTGTACACCTGTAACATATCATATTGTACATCAACTATACTTCAATAAAGAAAAAAAAGAAAAAAGAAAAGAATGGGATACTAAGGGACAAGACCCTGCTGCTGGGTGCCATCACTCACTCCCTGACAGAATGGGAGGACCTGAGATGGGTTCATAGATGAAGCTCAGTTGGGCAAGGAAGTCTCTAGATAAAGAAAAGAAATGTTGGGACTTCCCTGGTGGCAGTGTTTAAGAATCCGCCTGTCAAAGCAGGGGACACGGGTTTGAGCCCTGGTCCGGGAAGATCCCACATGCCGCAGAGCAACTAAGCCCGTGCACCACAACTACTGAGCCTGTGCTCTAGAGCCCGCGAGCCACAACTGCTGAGCCTGCGTGCCACAACTACTGAAGCCTATGTGCCTAGAGCCTGTGCTCCGTAACAAGAGAAGCCACTGCAATGAGAAGCCCGCACACCGCAATGAAGAGTAGCCCCCGCTCGCTGCAACTAGAGAAAGCCCGTGCGCAGCAATGAAGACCCAGCACAGCCAAAATAAATAAATAAATAAATAAAATTTTTTAAAAATGCTTTATTAAAAAAAAATGAGATTTCACCTCACACACCTATTAGAATGGCTACTGTTAAAAAAACAACAAACAACAAGTGTTGGTGAGGATGTGGAGGAAAGGGAGCCCTTGTGCATCATTGATGAGAATGTAAATTGGCACAGCCATTATGGAAAACAGTATGGAGGTTCCTCAAAAAGGTTTTTTTTAAATTACCATATGATCAAGCAATTCCACTTCTGGGTATTTATTTGAAGAAAACAGAAACACTAACTTGAAAAGATACATGCATCCACATGTTCATAGCAGCATTACTTACAATAGCCAAGACATGGAGGCAACCTAAGTGTCCATCAGTGAATCAATGGATAAAGAAATTGTGATACACACACACACACACACACACACACACACTGGAATGTTATTCAGCCATAAAAAAGAATGAAATTTCGCCATTTGCAACAACATGGATGGACCTTGAGGGCATTACGCTAAGTGAAGTAAGACAGAAAGATAAATACCATATGATCTCACTTATATGTGGAATCTAAAAACAAAACAAAACAAAAAACCAAATTCATAGATGCAGAGACTAGATTGGTGGTTGCCAGAGGTGGGGCGGGGGCAGCAAAAATGGGTGAAGGTGGTCAGAAGGTACAAACTTCCAGTTATAAAGTAAATAAGTCCTGGGGATGTAATGTACAACATGGTGACTATAGTTAATAATATTATATTATATATTGAAAGTTGCTAAGAGATTAGGTCTTAAAAGTTCCCATCACAAGAAAAAAGTCTGTAACTATCTGGAGTGATGGATGTTAACTAGACTTTCTGAGGTGATCATTTCATAATACATACATATATTGAATCATTATGTTTTACACCTGAAACTAATATGTTTTACGTCAATTATATCTGTTTAAAAATGGTAATAAGAGCTATGAAAAAATAAAACAGTATAAGGGAGATAGGAAGTGCACTGGTTGAGATGCTATTCTATGTAGGGTGGTCAAAGAAGGCTTTTCCAATTTGGTGACAGGTGAGCAAAGTCTTGAAGAAGTGAAAGAGTAAGTGATGCAGATATCAGGAGCAAGAAAATGCCAGGCAGGGGAATCGGCAAGTTCAAAAGCAGAGGGGGCAGAATTAAGTTACCTAAAAATATATAGAAAATCAAGTCAGAGAGGCAGCCGAGAGCCAGATTACATTGGGCTGTGTAAGCCATTGTAGAAACTTTGGTTTTTACTCTGAGTGAGATGGGCAGCCACGGAAAGTTTTAAGCCAGGGAGTGATGACCTACATTTTGGAAGAATCACCCTGGCCGCTGTGTTAAGAAGGAATGTTAGGCAGGCAATGAAAGAAGTAGGGGGATCAGTTAATAGGCTGTTGCAACATCAAAGGAGAGATGCGGGTGGCCTAGATGCGGACCAGCTGAACTTTTACATGCAAGGCTTTCAAGTTCTGAGTCGCCCTCACTCAGCTGGGCACAGGCCTATCACCTTTCTCTCCACTATCTGGAACTGCCCCCCCTTGCTCCCAATAATAAATTAAGTCTAGCTAGAATTCCAAACTGTGGATGTTTGATAATCTAATTAAGTGCTATGTGAAGTTTAAAATGTCCAGCATTGCCTAAGCAATTCGATACATGCTGTCCGCCTACAATGTTTTGATCACCTTATATCCCCTCTTTGCCCCTTCATGGCCACCCCCACCAGGGCACTATGGGGGCACAGGCCTCTGGAGAAGAAAAAGGTTTTTGTCATTTCAGAAGAAGGAAGTATTCATGGATGTGGTCAAATCCATGAGTGGCTGTGGAGGACAAATGGATAAATCCTGTCCAGAGGAACTTCTTCAAGGATGTGATAATAGATGAGTAAGGAAACATAGTTCTACTAATTGAGAATAGTTTCCCCTATTATTCATAATCTTCCCTTTAAGACATCTATTTTCTTTCATGTGAATCTCCAGGGAGCTTCTGAAGAGCTTGACTCTAGCTAAGAATTGGTTTGATATTTACTGAGCTTCAATTGACAGCTCTAAAGCTTCTTCATTCTGAGGACCTCACATTCCTTTGGCCCTTTAACAAATAACTTCTGTTCCTAAAAAATTAGGGAGGAGATTTAACTATAACAATTTCTTGAGTACTTTCTATTTATTTTATTTTTAAATTTTATTTATTTATATTTGGCTGCGTTGGGTCTTCGTTGCTGTGCGCGGGCTTTCTCTAGTTGCAGCGAGCGGGGGCTACTCTTCGTTGTGGTGCACGGGCTTCTCATTGCAGTGGCTTCTCTTGTTGCAGAGCACGGGCTTCTCACTGCAGTGGCTTCTCTTGTTGCGGAGCACGGGCTCTAGGCATGCGGGCTTCAGTAGCTGTGGCGCACGGGCTTAGTTGCTCCGCAGCATGTGGGATCTTCCCAGACCAGGGCTCGAACCCGTGTCCCCTGCATTGGCAGGCGGATTCTTAACCACTGCGCCACCAGGGAAGTCCTTCTATTTATTTTAAATTGCTTAATGTTAGTCATAATAATGAAAATGGGTATGTTCTATCTCAAACATATTTTTATGTTTTATGCATAAAATGCCACCTTATATTGGGATTTACTTAAAATGTCCCTACTTGTGAAAAGTAATTTTGGATTTTATTATCTCAAAGGTTGTCCCAAAGTGTTATAGTCTCTGCTTTTAGATCTATCCGTGGTTCCACCATTTTTGTAACCCTTAGTGAATTTCATTCCAGTCCTCCTTCCCTTTAGATATCTGGTGATGGAGTCCATGGATTCCAGATTGAGAACTCCAACGAGGACCATTTGAGAATTTAATTCAAAATAGACCTGGAAACTGGTCCAAGTATTTACTCACAAATTACCTGGCAAATCCCTTGTCCTATTGGTATAGAACTCTTTGATCAAGTCCCCATGTCATTCCTACTCCAAAAATATCGGCAAAGTGAAAGATCTTATCACCTGTTTGGACTGAGACTAAACAAAACCAACCCATAAATTGCATGGCTTTTGCTTGGTGTGTGGTGTGGTGTGTGCCACATATGCACTCATCTTATTTTCAACAATTCAGTTGTTATGATGAAGCCTCTTGTATTTGCCTCACTAGGCCAGCAGAGATCTTAGAGGAGATATGGCACACAGGAGAAACTGCCAAATTAATACTAAGACGGAGGGGACATACAGGAAACTGGGTCTCTGGGTCTAACCCCAAGGCCTCCATTATGTATCCAAATGGGAAGTACTAAGGACAAGGTCTCTTGAATGGGCTTTTGGTAGTCAGGAATTGTCAGAAGAGGAAAAAAATATATGCCTTGAAAAACAAAGATTTCAGGGAAGAAAGAAAAAATCCCAAAGCACTTTGATCTTGGCCTTTGGATGTTCAAAAACCATTCTTTCCTCTTAGTGAGGTAACTGAGGAAAAAAGAAGAAACTGATGGGACACTTAGCTTTTCTTGGGATCCCACACTTTCTCCAGCCCCTCTCCACCCACACACACATACAGAGGAAGGTCAGGGAAGACTGAAGAATCCAGCCCAATGCAGTTACAGGAAACGAGCTAGAATCTATCATGGGCTCACAAATGACTCCTAGGTATGGAGTGGTGAAGCCACACTTGCAGCATCACAACCCACCCACCATGGCACACATAGTGCTATACAAGGTCACCCGGTTACATATAATCCCACATAAATACCTAGGGGACACACAAGGTCTCTATCGCACGGCCACAGGACTCCCCGCATCCACACACTAATGTCATATTAGTTGCACCTGCACAGTCACAGGCGCCTGACACCACAGTCTCAGACCTCCAAATCCTAGGCACACGGTGCTGCACACATTCAAACAATCACACACCCATTACAGGGACACACAGTTCCAAATGCACAGTCACCTGCCCTCTACATCCCCCACAATGGCGCACAAGCAGTAACAATCACATACCCTTTCTGGGAACACATACAGTCACAAGCACCCCACTCCATCACCCAGAGTGATCACCACATACTGTCACCATCACACACTGCGAAGACACACTGTAACAATTACACACACACGATCTCCTCTCTTCTCGCTCCGGACACGAAAGGCCGGGGCCCCAACTCCTCACCCTAGTCCTTCCCTAGTTGCGGTCTGGTCCAAAGTAGCTAAGTTGCACCGGGTTCCAAAGGCGCCTCAGCAGCTAACTCCGCGGAGCCAACGGCCCCGCCGCTGCGAAACGCAGCAGCGAAATCCCGCGGGACATAGCGTGGGCCTGCGGAGTTCTCTGGGAAATGTAGTCCAGAGGCTGAAAACGGGCCCCCGATTCCTCTCAGCGCGGAAGCTAGGTTTGCGCTCATCCACCGCCTCTCCGCACCAATCAAAACCGCAAGGGCTGGACGCCAAGCGGTTCGCAGATGGAGCCGGCATACCTGCTGGAGTTGCCAGTCCTACCCATCTCTGGCAGCTCAGTTATCGCCCGTAAGCAAAAGACGAGACCGCAAGTTCGCGGCTTAAGTAGCTCCGAGTCGCAGAGCCTCTGGGAAATGTAGTTCAAGCCAGAAAAGCAGCCAATCGGCCAGAATGCAAGCGAACTGATTCTTCTCAGCTGGTCCTGGCACCCGTGACCCAACCCGCCGGGCCCGGGAGATTTCTGGAGGTTCTAGTTCGCCCTCGGAATGCAGAGGGGATGACACACTTTTCATCTTTGTCAGTCGGGTGAGTCCAGGCCTCGGTCCGCGCAGCGCTCAGGGTGAGAGTGAAGGTGGGACCTAATCTTCTCTTTCTGGACTGTATTGAAGAGGCGACAGAGAAGAAATCACGATCTTGAAGAGTGTGTGTGCGCGCGTGCGTCTCCGCACTCAGGTGAGGAAGAGGGCGGGGCAGAGGATGCTGCAGATGCTGAGCTGTGACCGCAGGTGTGACTGGGTGTTGTGTGTATGTGAATGTGGGTCACCTGTTTGGGAGACCAGGCTTGTATCTGTGTAACAGAAATTAACCTCTGAGCCTCCTGTTAGGCTTTTGTAAAATGATAAAAGAGGGTATCTTTATGGGGCATCAATTTTATTTGAAGGTTGACAGAATTTTTTTTAATCTACTATATGCTAAACAACATTAACGGGTTATGTTAAAATAGGTACTTTTACTATGGATTAGAATGCAAATTCAACATGCTTTTAAAGCAAGAAGGAAGATTGCAAAGTAATTTATTACGAGATGCTTGGTTTTATCTGTCCCAGACCCTCAAGTATAGACACTCTCCTCTACAGTGAAACTACTAAAATATTTGGGTTTAAATCTGCCACCTTACTATTTGTTTTCTGTTTATTCCACCTGTTCACAATCTTAACATTTTCAAAGAGTACAGATTAGTTATTTTGTATAATGTTCTTCAATTTGGGTTTACCTGATGTGTCCTGATCGTTTACATATTTTGGGGAGGAAAATCCCATAAATGATGCTATGCTCTTCTTGGTTTATTTTATCAGGAGACACGCAATGTCAATATGTTCCATTACTGGTAATGTTAACTGCCCCCCCCCCGCCCCGGATCTTAGTTCCCGGACCAGGGATGGAACCCGTGCCCCCTGCATGGGGAGCGCAGAGTCTTAAACACTGGACCACCAGGAAAGCCCCAGGTTTTATTACTTATAGTTTAAATGGTGTCCATAAGATTTCTCCACTGTAGAGTTAATTAATGAGTATGTTCGATTTATCAGTGAATAAATAAAAGCAAGCCAGCTGGCAAAGGAGCCTGGGAAATGTAGTGTGCAGAGTCCCAATCCCAACATTACAGAGAACCATATAGAAGGTTCAGTGTGGGACTGAAACACAATAAATGAATAACTAGCACATGACCATCTTGGGAATTTCCTTCACCTCTTATGTTGAATTACTGGTTTCCTGGAGCTTATGTCTTCTTTTTTTCTTGATTCAGTCTCACATTTTTATTTTTTTTAAAAATCCTCCATTAGCACCTTGAGAAAGGTTAATTTGGAATAAAATTTTGGGGCCCTTACAAGTCTAAAAACGTCTTTATTCTAACCTCTTTTGGATGATAGCTTAACTAGGTTTGGAATTTTAGGTTGGATATAATTTTCCTTTAGAATTTTGAGAGAATTATACCATTGTCTTCTAGCTTACAGTTTTTATCTTAAAGTATGATGACAATTTGATTTGTATTTTGTTGTTCTTCTTTCTCTTTAGAAGCATTCTTAAATGCTTCTCTTCACACCTAGTTTTCTGAAACTTCACAAAGGTGTGCTCTGGTATGAGTCTTTTTGGTTCATTGTATTCAGTGGACCCCTTTATGTTGAAGAATCGTGACCTATATTTCTAGAAATCTTAAATTTTCTGAAATTTTCCTCCATTCAGTTTTCTCCTCTCTCTTTCTGGAGCCTTCTCTTTCTGGATGTTGAAATTCCTGGTTTTATCTGTTATCTTTCTCATTTTTTATTACCTTATTTTTTAACTTTTTTTTCCCCCTACAACTGAGTGATTTCCACAACTCTTTCCCATATCTGCTATTAAATTTTTAATAATAGGTATTTTATTTTTAATTTCCAAGAGCAGTTTTTATATACATGTTAATTGTTTCCTGGATATAAGATCTCCTCTTACCTCTTGGTGCTATTGTAGGGGGATTTTGGGTGGCTTTTTCCTGTGTGTGTATTTTTCTATTCCTTAACTGTATTCATTTCCTTAGTTCTTTTTTTTATTGTTTTCATCTGTCTTTCATATTACTAGGTTTACATTTACATATTGCTAGGCTTTTCCTAGTTTGTTGATTAATACTGTCCATTCATCATTTATTAATAATGCGCTAAAAAGATGACTGTTGTTGGGCCTCAAAACAGGCCACCCCAAGAAATGCCACAATGGCATATTGATTGTTTTGAATTAAAGTTACTTGAGAAACAGCTAGTGGGGGAAAATGATATAAAAAACACTCTGACCCCCTTCTTTCCCCTGAAAGCAGGAAATAAATCTCCCATGTAAAACTGTCCTCCCTATACCAAGAGAATAAAAACCATCCTTATCACCAGAGTTAGGGAATTCAAGGCTAAGAAAGCTGTATAAACGAACTTTTTTACTGCTTCGTTAGTCTGCTCCACCAAGCACAAGGCCGTTTGTTAAATCTTCACAAATAATTGTTTCTTTGTCAGGGGTCCCATTTCTATGAGACTTTCATGCATATAAATTAAATTGGTTTTTTTTTCTCCTGTTAATCTGTCTTGAGTCAATTAAATTATTAGACCAGCCAAAAGAATTCAAGAGGGGTGGGGGGGGGGTTTAATGTAATAACAATAGGTAGATAGATAGGGCTTGTCAACTTGTGAACTTCAGTATAGATTTCAGACATTTCTTTGTCAGCCCCAAAATGTTAATATTATAGCTTTTCTCCTAGGCTATTCCGTTTCTCCAGAGAAGAGCCTTCTCACCTCTTGACTGCCAGAATTTTGAGGGTCCAATAGTGATGAGGTCCCACCATTTATATTTTATTTATTTATTTATTTAAATTTATTTATTTATTCATTTTTGGCTGCATTGGGCCTTCGTTGCTTCGCGTGGGCTTTCTCTAGTTGCGGCGAGCAGAGGCTACTCTTCGTTGCGGTGCTGGTGGCTTCTCTTGTTGCAGAGCACAGGCTCTAGGTGCGCAGGCTTCAGTAGTTGTGGCACACGGGCTCAGTAGTTGTGGCTCGCAGGCTCTAGAGTGCAGGCTCAGTAATTGTGGTGCACCGGCTTAGTTGCTCTGCGGCATGTGGGATCTTCCTGGACCAGGGCTGGAACCCATGTCCCCTGCATTGGCAGGCGGATTCTTAACCATTGTGCCACCAGGGAAGTCCCCCATTTATTTTTTATTATAATTTTTTATTAAAGTATAGTTGATTTACATTCCACTATTTTTTTAATCCCCTGATTTCAGCATGGTGCCTCTGCCATCTGCTTTTCTTCATATCCTTGTGTCTAAAGCTTCCCTGATTCAATTTCTCTAGGGAATAAATATTCTATTCTTTGCCAGGATGGTGTGGTAGTGTATTATCTATTTCTGCATAACAAATTGCCCTACAATGTAGCAGCTTAAAACAACAAATATTTATTCTCTGAAACAGTTTCTGAGGGTCACAAATCTGGAAATAGCTTAGCTGGGTGATTCCAGCTCAGGATCTCTTGTGAGGTTGCAGTCAACCTGCTGGCCAGACTTGACTGGGACTGGAACATTTGCTTCCAAGGTAGATGGCTCATTCACATGGTTTTTAGTAGTTCCTTGCTGGCTATTGTCAGAAAGCTTCAGTTCCTTGTTACCTGGGCCTCACCACAGGGCTGCCTGAGTGCCCTAACGACTGGCTTAATAGATTACCCCAACGACTGGCTTAATAGATTACCCCAAGAGCAAGTGATACAAGAAAGACCAGAGTACCTTTTATGATCTAGGTTCAGAGGTCTCATCCCATCACTTCCACCATAATCTGTTCATTACAGGTGAGTCACTAAGTCCAGCCCACACTCAAGGCAGGGGCCAGGGAGAGTATAAAAAATTTGTGGACATGGTTCAGAACTACCACAGGTGGTAATCACTTGGCTTAAATGGGGTTGGGGGTGCTGAGTTTGAAACTACTTGTAAGTCCTTTTTTCAGCTCCATGCTTTAACCACCTTTTGAGACATTTGGTGTCTCCAGTCCATGAGTTGTTGTAGTGATTTGTTTATAGCTTATTTTCATTGCACTCTTTTCTGTGTGCACTTTTATTTGAGCTATTTGGTTCTGCTGTTAGCTAACAGTCTTGCTTCTGCTTGCCACCTTTGAAAAATGTGTTGACATAACTCATCAATTATACCAATTCTTTTTTTTCTTGTGAGTTTATATTGTCCCACTCTCCCATTTACATAACTTGAAGTTTCTGGAGGAAGCAAAAATAAATGCATGTCAATTTTTAATTGTTTAATACACTATGTCCTCTTTGTATGTTTATCCCTCTGGTCATTCTATCCTCTGTCTAGTCTTCTAAATAGACTCTTTTTATTAACTCACTCTTTCATCCTATTGGTTACTTACTCATTTTGAGATCTGTTCATTTTGCTGATTTCTGAGTTATGGAAGGTTAATTTAAAAGCATTCAAAGCTATACATACAAATTAAATGTCAGTGTACTACCCAAAGTTCCTCAGTAAGAGTTTCCTCCTCAAAACTAAGGGCCATGAATTGGGATAGTGGGATTGACATATATACACTATTGATACTATGTATAAAATAGATAACTAATGAGAACCTACTGTATAGCACAGGGAACTCTACTCAGTGCTCTGAGGTGACCTAAATGGGAAGGAAATCCAAAGAAGAGGGGATATATGTATACGTATAGCTGATTCACTTTGCTGTACAGTAGAAACTAACACAACATTGTAAAGCAACTTATACTCCAATAAAAATTAAACAAAACTAAGGGCCAGTAGATATGAGCACTTGTGATTTCATTCATATTGGGTGATTCTTTAGACCTGAAACTGAAGCGTCTACCCCATAATAACAAATATGTGAAATTTTATTAATAAAATAATAATACAAAAAATTTAAGTAATGATGATGATTACAATAATAATCATTTTCTGCATACTTACCACATACTAAACAGCATCTTAAACAATTTTCACATATTAATTTTTAATGCTTATTCTTTGCATTCCATTTTAGAAGAAATCTTGGAAGTTAATAAGCAGATAAGAGAGGCAACTGAAAGATTCATGAGTCAAATTGTAGATATCTCCAAGAAAATACAGTTTGAAAAAGGCAGTGAATTTAAGTGAATCGGAAAGACATCCTCTGAATTTCAGCTTCTTCAAGACAAGGCTTGTATCAATGTGACTCACTTGAAAAGAGTTGAAAACTTAATTAAGACTTAAGATATTATGAAGGAATTTATGTAAGAAAGAAATGCTATGAATATAATTAGTATATTATAATTTATCTTACCTTATAGTGACCCCGATTAAGTGAAATCTGTATAAACAGGGATTTAGCAATAAAATTCATCAAATACCTGAGAATACACAGTGGAGAGAAAGCCTACAAACCCTGTCCATGTAGGATCCTTATATTCACATGCTTAATCTTATTAGTCACTAGAGAAATAATGCAGCAGAAGAAACCTGTACATGTAAAGAATATTGGAAAGCCTTCAGTTATTCAAACTAATTGAATATGAGAAAATTCAAACTGTGGAGAAACTCAATGAATGTAACAAATTTGGAGAACTGTTTTTTCCAGAAGCAAAACTTCATAGAACGTGAGAAAATTTTAAACCTTATGAATATGAGAAAGCTTCCATTCAGATGTCACACCTCATAAGTCACCAGAGAATTCATATTAGAAAGAAATCTTATTCATGTAAGAAATGTGTGAAAGCCTACAGCCACAAATCAAATATCACTGACCATAAGAAAATCCATATGGGAGAGAAAACCTTTGAATGTAATGAATGTGGAAAAAACTTCAGCCAGAAGAAATACCTCACTAAGCATCACATTGCTCACTTTGGAGAGAAATCCTGCAAATGTAAGGAATGTGGAAAATCCTTTCTTTCAATCAGAAAGAAAATCTCATTACCCATCAGAAAATTCATACTAGAGAGAAACCGTTTGGATGTAATGACTGTGACAAAGTTTTAATTCATAAGTCAAGCCTCATTAAACACCAGAAAATGCACAATGGAGAAAAATCCTATACATGTAAAGAATGTGGGAAAACCTAAAGCAGCAAATCAAATCTCATCAAAGCATGAGAAAATTCGTATTGGAGAGAAACCCTCCAAATGTAATGAATGCGGAACAGCCTTTAACCAGAAGCAATACCTCATTAAACATCACAATATTCATACAGGTGAGAAACCCTTTGAATGTAAAAAATATGGAAAATCCTTCTCTCAAATCACATCACTTATTGTACATGTGAAAATTCATACAGGTGAAAACCCTTATGAATGTAAGGTATGTGGGAAAGCCTTCTCTCAAAGCTCATCTCTTACTGTACATATGAGAAGTCATACAGGTGAGAAACCCTATGGATTTAATCAATGCGAAAAAGCTTTCTCTCAATTCTCAACTCTTGCTTTACATGTGAGAACACGTACAGGTGAGAAGCATTATCAGTGTAGCAAATGTGGGAAAGCATTCAGCCAGAAATCACACCACATTAGGCACCAGAAAATTCATACTCATTAACGATAATATGAATGCCTTGAATATAGCAAAGCCTTCAGTAGGAGTTTGCACCCACACATCAGAGAATTCATTCTGGGGTAAAACATTATGAATGTAGGAAAGCCTTTAGCAGGAGCTCAAAATATATGAGGCATCAGAACATTCTTATGAGAAGAAACAATATAATGAAAAGCCAACAAAATTTTCAGTAAACATCATAGTTAATGCTGAATCTTTGGAAATATTCCCATTAAAGTCAGAGATAAGACATACTACTTGATATCACCACAACAAGTCAGTTAATCTAGAGGCCAGGACCAATGCAATAAGATGGGAAGAGGTATAAGGATTGAAAAGGAGTAAATCTTTTCAGATGATACAATTTTTCTATACAGAGTTATGATTATTAAAACTTTATAATATTATGCATTACTAGATATTAGATTAATAGAATGGAATATGAAGCCGAGATACAGTCCAATTCTGTGAAGAAATGCTGACCTAATTAAACAATGTTTTGGGTGATAACTGGCTTGTAGAAAAAGAAAGATTCCTGCCTTATATTTACATTAAAAAAAATCCATTGTGGAAAAAAAATAAAACTTTTAGGAAAATAACTCAATAAACTTGGATAGAGAGGTTTTCCTAAAGTACACCCCAAAACTTCTTTTTTTACTATTATGCCTTAGAGAAACTCTGATACATATACACAGGGAGATGTGTATGTGTCTTGATGTTCTTTGCATTGTGATTTCTGGTAGCCAAAAACTATTAGCTTTATTTCTAGCAGCCAGATATTGGGGGTGGGGGAACTGGAAATGTCTATCATTAGGGAAATGGTTGAATAAAATGTGTTATATTTATATGATGGAATAATGTACAGCAACTGACTGCAACAAACCGTATCTATACGTATTAATAGGGGAAAATCTCAAAAACATGATGTTGAAAAAAATCAAAAGGGCAGATGATGCACATAATACAATGATATCTTTAATTGGAATTAAAGGAACATTAATATTGTTTATTGGTTATGGGTATGGATATATATGTAAAGGTATAAAAAAGGATTGGAAGTTTGTATGCTAAATTCATGATGGTGATTGCCTTCGGGGACAAGGAAGGAGAGAGAAGAATGGGATAAGGGTGATGGTTAAAGGAGATTTTGGCTTCACATCTACATATCTATATGTTATTTAAAAACTACAAAGAACCAAAATATTAGTTATTTCTATATGGTGGTAATATACATGTTTGTCTTACTATTTTTTTTTGTTTGTAAAGTTTTCATCGTTTAAAAAGGTGAACTTGTCTTTCCTATAGAAATAATGTAACATTGGTCTCCATTTCCAATCAGAAACTAATGGTGTTTTTTAAAGAAGTTTTTATAAGCTATTAGGTTTACTGAACACTATAAACCATAGCTTTGAAAGAATTTTGGAAACATAACACAACAGGGCAATTTGTAGATTACAGGGTTGCAAAATCTTAAAAAGTTTGCTCTTTTCTCCCTAGAAGATCTGTATTTGCTAAACTATTTCTTACAAGGAGATGTACTAAGTGGTGATGTGCTGGTTAAGAATCTCATACTATTTTGTAGTTTTCAATAATATACAAAGAAACAATACATATGTATAATGGAAAGAATACATATGTATGATGCCATTAAAGAGAGGCAAGAATACATATGAAGCTTACTAGGAAGGAAGACAGTTATTTTAGGAGGGAAAAATTAGCTACCATGCAGCAAGATGGAAAACACTGCCAATGCAAGTAAGAATGGTAGCGAAGGTCTTAGATGTGCAAAAACTGAGTAATCCATGTACTCAGTGCCTCTATAAAAATAGCATGAGGGCAAACGAATCAACAGACAAAGGATTAATCTCCAAAATATATAAACAGCTCATGTAGCTCAATATTAAAGAAACAACCAACCCAATCCAAAAATGGGCAGAAGACCTAAATAGACATTTCTCCAAAGAAGACATACAGATGGCTAAGAAGCACATGAAAAGCTGCTCAACATCACTAATTATTAGAGAAATGCAAATCAAAACTACAGTGAGGTATCACCTCACACCAGTTAGAATGGGCATCATCAGAAAATCTACAAACAACAAATGCTGGAGAGGGTGTGGAGAAAAGGGAACCCTCTTGCACTGTTGGTGGGAATGTAAATTGATACAGCCACTATGGAGAACAGTATGGAGGTTCCTTAAAAAACTAAAAATTGGGCTTCTCTGGTGGCGCAGTGGTTGGGAGTCTGCCTGCTAGTGCAGGGGACACGGGTTCAAGCCCTGGTCTGGGAGGATCCCACATGCTGTGGAGCAACTAGGCCCGTGAGCCACAATTACTGAGCCTGCGCGTCTGGAGCCTGTGCTCCGCAACGAGAGAGGCCGCGATGGTGAGAGGCCTGCGCACCGCGATGAAGAGTGGCCCCCACTTGCCGCAACTGGAGAAGGCCCTCACACAGAAAGAAAGACCCAACACAGCCATAAATAAATAAATAAATAAATATTAGAGAAGGAAAAAGAAAAAAAAAAACTAAAAATAGAATTACCATATGATCCAGCAATCCCACTACTGGGCATATACCCAGAGAAAACCATAATTCAAAAAGACACATGCACCCCAATGTTCATTGCAGCACTATTTGCAATAGCCAGGTCATGGAAGCAACCTAAATGCCCATCGACAGACGAATGGATAAAGAAGTTGTGGTACATATATACAATGGAATATTACTCAGCCATAAAAAGGAAAGAAATTGAGTCATTTGTTGAGACGTGGATGGATCTAGAGACTGTCATACAGAGTGAAGTAAGTCAGAAAGAGAAAAACAAATATCGTATATTAATGCATGTATGTGGAACCTAGAAAAATGGTACAGATGAACCGGTTTGCAGGGCAGAAGTTGAGACACAGATGTAGAGAACAAACGTATGGACACCAAGGGGGGAAAACTGTGGTGGGGTGGGGATGGTGGTGTGCTGAATTGGGCGGTTGGTATTGACATGTATACACTGATGTGTATAAAATTGATAACTAATAAGAACCTGCAGTATAAAACAAACAAACAAAAAAACAACTAATACTAAACTTTCTTTGGGTTATTTGTATGGAAATATGTTAACATAAATGTTTCAGACATTACATGAAATTTCTAAAAATCTTATATGTTCTGGTATAATGTTATAAGTCATAATTCTAGTTATTACTTTAAAATATATATCTCAGAAATAACTAAATTTCCTTGTCAATTGCATTATTATGAATTTTCATCAGATCTTTAACCGTGGTTATTTTTAAATCTTTTGTCATTTACAGACAGTTCTGGGTGTACTCTGATGCTTTTGCAAAAATGTTCCTGTAAAAGGGTTTCATCTTCAAGGAATTCATGGAAAAGACTCTGACAAGTACAGGTTTCTGGTAACTGACTATACTGCTGAACTGAATGAATAAGCATTTTCAGAACTCTAATGGAAAACTGATGAATTCATAAAACTGCTGACAAAAGATCAAGATGAAAAAAAGATTTAATTACATGGGACTGAGTGAACTGATGAGGATGATTATAATTTTTGTGACTTTCTGTTTGAATAAAAAAAATAGAATGAGGAAGTAAAATACTAGTGAAACATCTATACCAGTTAATGGTATTATGATTATTATCATCATCATCACTATTTATTTATTTATTTATTTATTTATTTATTTATTTATTTATTTTTGGCTGTGTTGGGTCTTCTTTGCTGTGCTTGGGCTTTCTCTACTTGCAGCTAGTGGGGACTACTCTTCGTTGTCATGTGCAGGCTTCTCATTGCGGTGGCTTCTCTTGTTGCAGGGCATGGGCTCTAGGCACGCGGGCTTCAGTAGTTGTGGCTCACGGGCTCCAGAGCGCAGGCTCAGTAATTGTGGCGCACGGGCTTAGTTGCTCCGCAGCATTTAGGATATTCCCGGACCAGGGCTAGAACCTATGTCCCCTGCATTGGCAGGTGGACTCTTAACCACTGTGCCACCAGGGAAGTCCCATCACTACTATTTTATTGTTGTGATTAACACCAGTTAAGCAGTAACTAAATAGAACATGATTAAATAACTAAATGGTAGAAAAATTGGGCCTATAAATAAAGATGGAGGATAAAAGTAAATATTTAGAAAGCTATATCTAGAGGGGAAAAAAGCTGAACTCTCTTGCATTTCCCCACATGATCTCCCGAAGTCACCAAGGCTGGATATGTTTATTGCTTGAGGAGGGACTTGCTTGTGTTGGGATTCTCCACTTTTAGGCCTACTAGGTAGCCAAAGGGGTGTGGCTACCTTGAGGACACAGAGGGGATTTCTCCTTTATTATAAAGTACACAGCTGGGGGACTTCCCTGGTGGCACAGTGGTTAAGAATCCGCCTGCCAATGCAGGGAACACGGGTTTGATCCCTGGTCCTGGAAGATCCCACATGCTGCGGAGCAACTAAGCCCGTGTGCCACAACTACAGAGCCTGCGCTCTAGAGCCCTCGAACCACAACTACTGAAGCCCACGCGCCTAGAGCCCGTGCTCCGCAACAAGAGAAGGCACCGCAATGAGAAGCCCACGCACCACAACAAAGAGTAGCCCCTGCTCGCCACAACTAGAGAAAAGCCTGCGCGCAGCAACGAAGACCCAACGCAGCCAAAAATAAATAAAATAAAATAAATAAATTTATTTAAAAAATAAAGTACACAGCTGGGATTTCCCTGGTGGTCCAGTGGTTAAGACTCCGTGCTTCCACTGCAGGGGAACTAAGATCCTGTGTGCCGCACAGCGCAGACAAAAAATTTAAAATAAACAAAAATATAAAAGTACACAGCATGCTGTACTTGTATGGTTTTACTTACTGGAGTCTCTCATAAAGCTTATGAGGGAAGGACTGGATCTTGTTCACCTCTGTGTGGTTTACAACACCTCTCTTGCGGTAGGTAGGGAAGGAAGGAAAGAAGGAAGGTAGGCAGGCTGGAGAAAAATTGACAAGCTTTCTGATTTTGAGGTCTCTGATTAGGCTTTCTTTCTGGAATGGACAGAGGAATATGTATTTCAAAAGCACTCAAATAAGGATTTCCTTGGTGGTCCAGTGGGTAAGACGCCTCGTTCCCAATGCAGGGGGCCCAGGTTCGATCCCTGGTCAGGGAACTGGATCCCACATGCTGCAACTAAAGTCTGCATGCCACAACGAAGATCCTGCGTGCCGCAACTAAGACCAGGTGCAGCCAAAAAAAAAAAAAAACAGCACTCAAATAAGCGCATGTTGAGTGATTAAGAGTAATTAATTATGTGAGAATTTTCCCACCTGCAGGAGCCAGTTCCGCCAATGTCCCCCATACCCCTTTCCCTCAGTCATCTCAGCAGGAAATTACTATGCTATGTCTCTCACATGGGTGATGAATGTTAGAAGCATTTTAGCAGACTGTGATAGGGCCCAGAATGGGGTCAAGTAAAAGTAAATACCAGTCCTTATTAGGCGATCCTGGCCTCCAGTGGTGCATTTGCCCTGAGACACACGCAGCTTCCTGCTCTGTCATAGAAAGCAGACCTATCAGGTCTCCACCTCCAGGTGACAGTTTCCTGACCTCCAGAAACTTCTTTAGTCAGGCATCACTTCATTCCTCACTCCTACACTCGACTCCTACACTTGACTCGATTTTACCACCGTGCACTATGCTCATGACAGTGCCCTGGTGTGGCCACAGGAGGAACTCAGCAGAGCACTGGGGAGTCTCCATAACGGCGGCAATAGGGCTGTTTTATGGAAACCCAGCAAGGCTGTGGCTGGCCCTCAAGAATCATTTCACACGTTCATTTTCTACCTAGTCATATGTCAAACGGGAGCAGAAGGGCAAATGGATGGACTAGTATTCACACACGAGCTGCGGCTGACAGAATTCTGATTTTCCAGAACTAGTCCTATACAGCGGTGGATGTGGTGGTGTTAGTTGGGGTGGGAGAAGCTTCATACCATGTATTTGTTTAGTGACCCCAGGTTAAATTATATTATGATTTTTATTTAATGGCTATTAAATGCTCAGAAACTAATTAAGGTAGCATGTATTGATTCACAATTTTTATACCAATACATTTCTTTTTGTGTTGTTCTTCTAAAAAATTCTAGGATTTACCTGTGATTATATTTGCATTTATCATGCCTATGTTGATATTTTAAAATTTGTATCCATGTTTTTTTCCAGCTCATGAACGTTTTCTTCAACTGTTTCTGTTCAGTTGCTCTGGAGCCTGCCTTAGGAATATCTCTTAATTCTTTATTTTGTATCTCTGATCTCTGTTCTCTGTATCTATCATATTCATTCTTTTTTCTTTTGTCCCTTTCCTCTGAATCCTGAGAGAAATTTGTCTTTGACATCACTGATATGATTTTTTTGCAGTGTCAATTTTTTTAAATTAAGTTTTAGCTCTTATCAGCTAATATCATTGCTTCCTATAGTGGTGAAGTTTTTGGTAGTTACTCAACACTGTTAGATTTGAAGTTTTGTTTTTTAATGGGGGAGAAAAAATTTTTTTCTAATAGTAAGTATTTCTGAAAACTTCTAACTGCTTACTATATAAAATTAATTTTTAAAAAATGAAATCAGAGCGGCAGTATAATAAATAAAACAATTTTAATTTGCTGTTTTAGTGTGTCATGGTATAGTATACATAGTTTATTTTCTCATCATTTCTAGCATTGTTTTGGAACAGACTGGTTGGATTCATACATTTGTAATTATCCTATCATTAAATAATGATACATGCAGTGTCTTTGAGAGAACTCAATTTTTCAGAGACACTGACTTTGGGGTATTCATTTCCTGATTTGTTCTCTTTAATTTGAATAGTAAAGTTTTAGAAATTTAGCATTTTATTGCAATGCTTTAAATAAAGAAAACTGTTCTACTTTCTAGGTCCTCCATTAAGCCATTGAGTAAAATGCCAACCCATTCAACTCAGCTTCCATCTTATCTTGCAGACTTTTTTCTCAAAAAATTCTGACTAATAAGGTTTTCTGAAAGACCACATGTTTCAGAATTATTCCCATCCCTCCCAGTGGTGAGGGAGCTGGGATATTTATATACCAACCCTCAGGGGATGTTAATTCCCATTCACTTGTGACCTGCTGCTCACTCATGGGCAGAGCAGTATTTCACAGCTATGAAAAAAGTCCCTAAAGCACAGAGATGCAGATATAACAGCAGAAAGTTGTCTGCAGCATACTGCTTCTCTTTGCTCCTGTTTAAAGTTACTCATGAACCCATTCTTTTCTCTATGTTCCTGAGTGCCCCATCTCCCTGCTAGGGAGAACTATTCATAAGTTGGCAGCAACCCCCCATTTAAATCAAGGTGAGTTAGAAATCAGTGTGCCCCTGGAGAGGGGACCAGAGCTACTTATGCTATTAGCTGATAGGAAAGAAGTTTCTACTGGGAGTGACAAGACTGTTGAGCTATCAGGGGTAAACCCACAGATGTGGGCACAAGGGGACATGGGCCAGGCCCTTGGGGCCAGCCTGTGGTATTCCACTTAAAATCTGGACATAGCTGCCCAAATAAAAAACAGTACCCTTTGCACCAGGAAGGCCTACAAGGCATAGCTCCTGTAATCCAGAAGCTAATAGAACAAGGTCTTATCCAACCTTGCCAGACTGCCTGTAACACCCCCATCCTCCCAGTAAAAAAAGGCACTGGAGAATACTGCATGGTACAAGATCTGAGGGCAGTTAACGAGGCTACAGAGGACATTCAACCAGTAGTCCTAAACCCTTATACTCTGCTAGCTACTCTCCCACTGTTCCCGGACCAAAACTGGTACTCTGTCCTGAACTTAAAAGATGCTTTTGTTTGTTTGTATTCCCTTGGCTCCAGAGTCCTAAGAAATTTTTGCCTTTGAATGGCAGGACCCCAACAGTCAGCAAAAGCAGCAGTACTTCTGGACAATCTTGCCACAAGGATTTAAGAACTCTCCTACTCTTTTGGGGGAAGCCTTAGCAAAGGACCTAAGGGACCTTCATTTAGAGGAGGGGACACTCTTGCAATATGTGGATGATATTTTGGTCGCTAGCCCCTCAAAGCAACTATCAGATAAGAACACCATCATGACCCTAAACCACTTGGCAGACAAGGAATATAAAGTTTCAAGGAAAAAGGCTCAGATATCTCAGATAAGGGTCACCTACCTGGGGTTCACATAGACTGAAGGGAAAAGAAGCCTGCCCAGGGAAGGAAAGAGGCCATCTGTGGCCTCGGGCCACCAAAAACCTGGAGACAGCTCAGGGGGTTTCTAGGAATGGCTGGGTTTTGCCGAATCTGGATTCCCAACTTCGGCCTAATAGCTAACCCCCTCTACAAGGGAAAGACAATGACCGCTTTGAATGGGACTTCACCTGTGAAAGGGCCTTTAAGGAACTAAAGTTGGGCCTTTAGTTCCTTAAAGGCCCAGTTGCTTCAGGCTCCTGCTCTGGGTCTTCCAGATCTTATCAAACCCTTTAATTTGTACCTCCATGAAAGACAGGAAGTAGCCCCAGGAGTGCTCACCCAGAAGTTAGGCCCCCTTACTTGAGTGGTGGCATACTTCTCCAAACAGTTAGATCAGACAGCCAAAGGATGGCCGCCTTGCATGCAAGCGGTGTGGCCACCACTACCCTCTTAAAAGAGGCAGAAAAGTTGACTTTTGGACAAACCACAACAATTTGGACCCCACATCAGGTACCAGGCCTTGATTAATTCTAAGGGAACTGAATGGCTATCGCCTGGGAGATCCATTCAAGTTCAGGCCATGTTGCTAGACAACCCTGTCATGACCATAAAGACTTGCCAAACCCTGAACCACATGACTCAGCTTCTGGCAGAATCAGGAAATCTAGAGCATAATCCTATAGAGACAATAGACAGTTTATTTCAGTCAGCTTGACTTCAAGAATAAGCCAGTCCCCAATGTGGAAGAAGAATGGTTTACAGGTAGTAATTTTATAAAGGAAGGGAAGAGCAATGAAGTTATGCCATTAACACTTTGGGAGAAGTAACAGAAGCAAGTGCCCTTCCCCTGGAGACCTCCGCTCAAAAGGCTGAGTTAAAAGCACTAACCTGAGCCCTAGAGCTGGGAAAGGGGAAGAGCCTCAACATTTATACCAACTCTCAGTATGCCTATGGCATTTTACATTTTATAATTTGGAAAGGAAGATGTATGCTTCTGACCACAAGCAGGTTAAACATGGGGCAGAAATCCTAAGGTTATTACAAGCCGTCATGCTGCCTAGAGAATTGGCATTCACTGCAGAGGCCACCAAAAGGGAGATGCGGAAGTAATAAAAGAGAACAGAGCAGATGCAACAGCTAAGGAAGATGCACTGAGATCTAACTCCCCCTTGGTCTTGCCCTTAATGCCAATAAAACCTGACCCTCTGAATTACACCCCAGTCTATACAGAGGAAGAACTTGGGAAGGCCGAAAGATGGGGATTCTCCCAGGAGCCATCCCAAGGTGGATGGCTGACTAACCAACATGGACAGTGCTTCTTTCTCAAACCCGCAGCCTACCATGCAATAAGAGAAGCCCATCAGAGTACCCATTGTGGGAAAGAAGCCCTCCATAACTGGCTTGTAAGGATGTTGTTGACCCCAGGCCTAAGAGTCCTGATAGAGCAAGAGGTCAAGTCCTATCCTATCTGCAACACTAACAAGCCGAACACTGGGCCTCTGCATGGGCCAAATGTCCAGGCAAGCCAGGTAAGAGGTAACTACCCTGGGAAAGACTGGCAGATAGATTTCACTGTCATGCCCCGAGCAACAGGAAACTTCACGTACCTCTTGGTGTTAGTAGACACTTTCTCCAGGTGGACGGAGGCCTTCCCACAAGAAAAGAGACTGCCATAGAGGTCTCCAAGATATTATTAAAGGAAATAATCCCGACATTTGGGCTCCCCAGGTCTCTTCAGAGTGACAGTGGGCCTGCCTTTGTGTCCCAGGTCATCAAACATACTGCCCAGGCTCTAGTGTGGACGGAGGTTACATTCTGCCTGGAGACCTCAATCTTCTGGAAAGGTTGAAAGGACAAATCAAACCCTTAAGAGGACACTGGCTAAACTGTGCCAGGAAGCCCAAGAAAACTGGATTAAGTTTTTACCTGTAGCCTTGCTTTGCTTACGCCTGGCCCCACAGGGAAAGTTAAAATTAACTGCCTGACGTAGAGAAAGGACTTGAGGACATGGGGTGGGGGGGTGAGGGTAAGCTGGGACGAAGTGAGAGAGTGGCATGGACATATATACACTACCAAACGTAAAATAGATAGCTAGTGGGAAGCAGCCGCATAGCACAGGGAGATCAGCTCGGTGCTTTGTGACCTAGAGGGGGTGGGAGGGAGGCACAAGAGGGAGGGGATATGGGGATATACGTATGCATATAGCTGATTCACTTTGTTATACAGCAGAAACTAACACAACATTGTAAAGCAATTATACTCTAATAAAGGTGTTAAAAAAATAATAATGGTAATAAAAACTGGAAAGTGTGAAAAAAAAAAATTAACTGCCTATGAGCTAATGTATGGTAGGCCAGTTCCCTCCATGGAAAAAGAGGGACCCTTGAGTCCTCATGAAATGGAACAACTCAGATATGCCCTACAGGTGGGAGAAGCTATGAAGGCCCTCACTGCCTATGGAAATCAGGTGCTGCCTGCTCCCACAGATCTCATGCTATATCCATTCTAGCCAGGGGACTGGGACAACTGGGAGTCCTCAGGACCAATTATCCTCTAAATGAAAGGGATCATATTGAGTAATTTTGACAACACAATCTGCCCTAAAATTGCATGGTGTCACTCCATGGATACACCATAGCAGAGTGAAGCATGACCCTAAACCCAAGACGGGAGAATCGCCCTCACAATATTCCTGTGAACCCCTTTCAAACCTGAAGCTGCTATTCTGCAGGGCTGCCTCAAATAAGTGGTGCGGCTATGAATTCACAACCTACCCACCAGAGGCTTGCACCCGCTTGAGGTCTTTGCCTACTAATAAGCTATCTTATCATCCTTCTCCTGACTCTGACCTGTGCTCCCCAGGAACTCCCCTATTGGAGTGCCTTTGAAGTTTGACCAACTCTTACTACTGACGTGGCCAATGACATCTCCTTAACTGGCACCCCCCTTCACAAAAGTGAGAGCTAATGCCTGGATACCTGGATGGTTCAGGGATCTTATGCATAATATTAATCCTTATCCTGTTCATACTATGCATACTTCTAATCCCTTATTCAACACTTAGTTAAGATGTATCAGATTCTGACTCTTCCCTTACTTATATGGGCAATTCAGACCATAGAAAAACCCTACCCATGGGCCAATAACACACTAGTACAAATAACTGCTGATATAATATGGGGTCAGAATGTCACTAACTGCTGGGTTTGCCACAATCAACCAACTAGTGACTCAGGGAGACACTCAAGGTAGGACAACCTGCACCATGGGAGGAAGTGTTGCTTCACCCCATATATTGAGAGGACCAAAACACCTCGAGTCCCATTGTCTGGGTCCAACCTACCCTGGCCAACCAGTCAACCCATAAATGTTACCAGCCAAGTGCCCTGAGCTGTTACACCAATATTGATGAGAGGTTCCAGGACACTCATAACACCTCCTGCCCCATGTGTGGCATCCCGTACTGCAAGCTTCATGATGGGGTGTGTAAGAATACCCCTCCATGCATGTGTGCCATTGGATCATGGACATCAACCCCCTATCCCCCAGGGTATAATAGGATGCAAAACTCATTAGTGGTGAGCAAATGGGCCCAATGGATAGAAGTCCCCAGATCAGCAGGGTGGGGAAAAACCTACCCAGGATGCATTCAATCAAAATCACTGGTCCAAATGGGTACCCCCTGACCACCCCATCTTGAGCCCTGCTAAGCTAATCCCCAGTCACGGGAGGACTATATGTCTTGGAAAGGGAATGATGTTCTTAGGATATAAGGATGGTCAAGGTATGGCTACACAATGCCTGAATTGGAGTTGAATGGCTGGACAATTGACCACTGGGCATGTATACCCCCATCTCAATCTATTAATTTTCACTAATGATCCTGTCCCCTTGCATCCACAGCAAGTCCATCATTGAGAGATGATGGGAATTGGATTACTCATGTTTGGGAGAGTAACCCTCATTAGAGCCTTGATTGGCCTGGTTGGGAGAGTCATATACAACAACGTGGTAGCCAGGAAGCTCACAGGCACAGTGGCAACCATAGCTCAGGAGGCAAGATTTTAAGATCATAAAAAAATCCCTAGATTCTCTGGCCCAGATGGTAGTTGACCACTGCATTGCTCTGGATTATCTCTTGGTTGAACAAGGGGGCATATGTGCACTGGCCAACACTTCTTGCTGTTTCTATATTAATGCAACAGGTGAAACTGAGATTAGTGCAGATAAAATTCTGCAACAATCTGTCTGGCTTAGGAAGTCTGGGGAAGATCAAACCACCTCGACCATTCGGGAAACAGTGAGAAAGGCAATTCTAAGTTTAACTTGGTTCCTCCCTTTTCTGGGGCCCTTAGCAGCCATTATTCTTCTATTCCTTTTTGGACCTTGCATTTTTTTTTTTTACTAAACACTTTCTAAAAAATTGAAGTATAGTTGATATACAATA
Organism: Eubalaena glacialis; assembly: GCF_028564815.1. Lineage (NCBI taxonomy): Eukaryota > Metazoa > Chordata > Mammalia > Artiodactyla > Balaenidae > Eubalaena > Eubalaena glacialis. The sequence continues at coordinate 53,784,759 of NC_083733.1, read as the reverse complement.
TTATATATGTTACAGGTATACAATATAGTGATTCACAATTTTTAAACATTATACTCTATAGTTATAAAATATTGGCTATATTCCCTGTGTTGTACAATATATCCATGTAGCTTATTTTATACATAATAGTTTGTACCTCTTAATCTCCTACCCCTATATTGCCCCTCACCCTTCCCTCTCCCCAGTAGTAACCATTAGTTTGTTCTCTTTATCTGTGAGTCTGCTTCTTTTCTATTATATTCACTAGTTTGTTGTATTTTTTAGATTCCACATATAAGTGATATCCTACACTATTTGTCTTTCTCTGTCTGACTTATTTCACTTAGCATAATGCCCTCTAAGTCCATCCATGTTGCTGCAAATGGCAAAAATTTCATTCTTTTTCATGGCTGAGTAGTATTCCATTATATATACACATATATATGATACCCATATATTCAGAATATATATATATGTTTTGTAAATAAGTTCATTTGTATCATTTTTTTACATTCCACATATAAGTGATATCATATGGTATTTGTCTTTCTCTTACTTCACTTAGTATGATAACCTCTAAGTCCATCCATCTTGCTGCAAATGGCATTCTTTCATTCTTTTTTATGGCTGAATAGTATTCCATTGTATATATGTACCACATCTTCTTTATCCATTCATCTGTCAATGAATATTTAGGTTGCTTCCATGTCTTGGCTATTGTAAATAGTGCTGCTATGAACATTGGGGTGCATATATCTTTTTTTTTTTTTTTTCATATATCTTTTTGAATTAGAGTTTTCATCTTTTCCAGACATATACCCAGGAGTGGGATTGCTGGATCATATTGTAACTCTACTTTTAGTTTTTTAAGGAACCTCCATACTGTTTTCCATAGTGGCTACACGAATTTTCATTCCCACCAAAAGTGTGGGAGGGTTCCCTTTTCTCTGAACCCTCTCCAGTGTTTATTATACATAGACTTTTGGATGATGGCCATTCTGACTGGTGTGAGATGATACCTCATTGTAGTTTTGATTTGCATTTCTCTAATAATTAGCAATGTTGAGCATCCTTTCATATGCCTATTGGCCATCTATATGTAGGCTTTAGAGAAATGTCTATTTAGATCTTCTGCCCGTTTTTTGATTGGGTTGTTTTTGATATTGAGCTGTATGAGCTGCTTGTATATTTTGGAAATTAATCCCTTGTCGGTCTCATCATTTGCAAATATTTTCTCCCATTTTGTAGGTTGCCTTTTTGTTTTGTTTATGATTTCCTTTGCTGTGCAAAAGCTTTTAAGTTTAATTAGGTCCCATTTGTTTATTTTTGCTTTTATTTCCATTACTCTAGGAGACTGATCCAAAAAAATATTGCTGTGGTTTATTTTGAAGAGTGTTCTTATGTTTTCCTCTAGCAGTTTTATAGTATCCAGTCTTACATTTAGGTTTTTAATCCATTTTGAGTTTATTTTTGTATATGGTGTTAGAGAATGTTGTTGTGATGGAAATGGGGTTGTTTCCTTAATTTCTCTTTCTGATCTTTTCTACCTATTCTGAATATTTCATATTGAATAAATCATAGAATATGTGACATTTTGTGTCTAACTTCTTTCACTTAATTTTTTTTTAAATTTTGTAAAACATTTATTTATTTATTTGGTGGCACCGGGTCTCAGCTTCAGCATGAGGAATCTTTGTTGGCGTGTGAGGGATCTTCATTGCAGCATGCTGGTTCTTTTTTAGTTGTGGCATGCGGGATCTTTAGTTGCGGCTTGCAAACTCTTAGTTGCGGCATGTGGGATCTAATTTCCTGACCAGGGATTGAACCCAGATGCCCTGCGTTGGGAGCACAGAGTCTTAGCCACTGGACCACCAGGGAAGTCCCTAACATAAAGTTTTTGATGTTCATTGATGGTGATGATGTAACATGTATCAGTATTTCATCCCTTTTTATGACAATATTATTCTGTTGTATGATGGATATATCACATTTTATTTATATATTCATCAGTTGATGAATGGGCTTTTGGCTATTGTGAAAACTGATGAAATGAACATTCTTGTACAAGTTTTTGTTTAATCACCTGTTTTCAATTCTTTGGGTATATCCCTAGGAGTGGAATATTTGGGTCGTATGGTAATTCTATGTTTAACTTATTGAAAAACCAACAAAGTCCTTTCCATAGCAGCTGCACACCATTTAAAATTACTTCCAGCAATGTATGAGGGTTCCAATTTCTCCACATCCTCATCAACATTTATTATTTTATGTTTTTTTGGCTATCACCATCCTAGTGGATGTGAAGTGATAACTCATTATGGTTTTGATTTGCATTTCCCTAAAGAATAGAGATGTTGAACATCTTGTCATGATCTTGTTGAACATTTGTATACCTTCTTTGGAGAAAAAGGACTTAAGTTATTTGCCCATTTTTTATTGGCTTGTTTGTCTTTCTTTATTGAGTTATAAGAGTATTTATATATTCTGGATACTAAACCTTTATCAGATATATGATTTGCAGATATTCCTCCCATTCTGTATGCTGCTGTCTTTTCACTTTCTTTATAGCATCCTTTGATGTACAAAAGTTTTCAATTTTGATGAAGTTCAGTTTATATTTTTCTTTTGTTGCTTGTGCTTTCGGTGTCATATCAAAGTAATCATTGCCAAATCCAAAGTCATGAAGAATTTACCCTTATGTTTTCTTCTGGGTTTTATAGTTTTAGCTCTTATGTTTAGGTCTTTGATCGATTATGAGTTAATTTTTGTATATGGTGTGAGGCAAAGGTCTGACATCATTCTTTTGCATTGATTTTCCCAGCACAGCACTATTTGTTTAAGAGACTATTCTTTCCCCATTGAATGGCCTTGGCACTCTGGTTGAAAATCAACTGACCATAGATGTATGGGTTTATTTGGGGACTCATTCTATTCCATTGATCTATCATCTCTATCATTATTCTAGGAATACACTGTTTTGCTTTGTAGTAAATATTGAAATGTATCTCTTCCCCAGTCTCTTCCTTCCTAGGCTTTTCAGTCTGTCTGCTGCTTGCTCTATTATTTTTTTTCATGGATAGCTGTGTGTAGTATATGCCTTTGAATACTTTTGACAAAAGCCTCCCAGGGGGCCACTCCAGCCCTTACGGAGTTCTGAGAGGGGAGAGGAGAAACAAAGGCAAGCCCCTGGGCTGATCACTCAGGGAGCCACCAAACAGGTCAAAATAAGCACAATTCTTTGGGAACAAGTCTGTATTGTCCACTATGGTACCAACAAGCTGCACGAGGAATGCAGGCCACCATACCCACAGCCACCTCTGAGGTGGGAGATAGTAGGTTGGTATGCCAAAATACCACAATTCCTTCTACTGAAATTTAGCAGCTTCTTTCTTCATTAAGTACTCCCTTGGTTTCTGTAAATTTTAAATTAGATTCCATAGTTATGAAAAGTTGATTCTGACAATTTTTGCCAGCTTAATCATTGCTTCATTGGAGGGATGGATCCATGGAGCCCCCTACTCCACCATTCTCAGTGACATCACACCCATTTCTACCAGTTATGCTTTACATATGCTACAGCTCTGTTGTTTGGTACATACACATTTAGGATTTATACATTTGAATAAACATTCCTAAAGGATATTTTCACTAGGTAGAGAATTCTGGGTTGGACAGTTTTGCTTTTTCTTTCACCACTTGAAAAATGCTGTGACACTTCCTCCATCTCTGATGAGAAATTTGTTGTCATTCAAATTGTTTCCTCCTATAGATAAGGTGTCACTTCTCTTTTTGCTTTCAAGATTTTTTCTTTAGTTTTCAGAAGTTTGATTATAATGTGTCTTGGCTGGGATTTTTTTTTTTTTTTTTTACCCTGTTTGAGTTTTTCTCAGCTTCTTGAATCTGTATGTATGTCTTTTGCCATATTGGGGACATTTTCAGCCATTATTTCTTCAACTATTTATTTAGCCTTGCCCTCTTTTTCCCCCTCCCTGTGGGACCCCTGTGACACAAATATTAGATCTGTTTTTGTTTTCAGTCCATTTTCTCTTTGCTTTCAAACTGAATGATTTCCATTGTCTGTCTTCAAATTCACTGTCTTTCCTCTGTACTTTTCACACTGCTATTGAACCCACCCGCTGAGTTTTGTTTTGTTTCTTATATTTTCAATTATTGTATCTTTCAATTCTAAAATTTCCATTTGGTTCTTCTTTATGTTTTCTATTTCTTTTTTTTTTAAAGGGAATTTTTTTTAAAATAAATGTATTGATTTATTTATTTTTGGCTGGGTTGGGTCTTCATTGCTGTGTGCTGGCTTTCTCTAGTTGTGGAGAGCGGGGGCTACTCTTCATTGTGGTACACGGGCTTCTCACTGTGGTGGTTTCTCTTGTTGCAGAGCACGGGCTCTAGGCACGCAGGCTTCAGTAGTTGCGGCTTGCAGGCTCAGTAGTTGTGGCACACAGGCTTAGTTGCTCTGTGGCATGTGGGGTCTCCCCCGACCAGGGCTTGAACCCGTGTGCCCTGCACTGGCAGGTGGATTCCTAACCACTGTGCCACCAGGAAAGCCCAATATACTGTTCTTTTCTGGCTCTTTTAAATGTCTATTATACATATAGAGCATATTCTAGATGTATTTTTATGTCTTTCCTTTCATAATTTCAGTGTCATTTTTCTCAGTCCTTATCAAGCTGTTAAGATTGACTGATTTGGTACTCTGCCATAACCATCCTGCTAATTATAGTTGCTGAGTCCAATTGCTTCATTTTATTGGCCTCTGTTCACTTGTAAAGGGATTGGAATAAATAGCCTTTAGCTTCCCAATTTATCTCGAAAGATGCTCTATTACAATAATGGTTTGAGAACTAATGGTTAATTCCTAACTATGTAAAATTCTATTTCATCTGTAAAAAAAAATGAAAATGGTTAACTACTAGCTATGTAAATTCTATTTCCTCATCTGCAAAATGGAAATAAGTGACTACACTTCATAAACTTGATGTGAATATTGACACATTATAAAAGACTCAATGACTGGTAGTTATTATACAAAAACCTATGATTCCTGAGAGGAAAAAGGCAGAGAAGAATAGGCAAGGCTCAGTGGAAGAGTGACAACTGATCTCTGCCTTTGATGAATATACTTTGATAGCTGGTAATTGACAATTATAATGGATGGACATTCCAAACAGAGGAAAAGGCACAAGAAATGTTGCTAATGTGGAAAAGAGCAAAGCAAGTTCTGGGACCATTAAGCAATCTATGTTTAGTTGACATATAAAGTACATGCTCTAAATTAGTGATGGATTAAATTAGAAAAGTAGAAAGTAAATAAAATATGAAAGACCTTGAATAATGTGGTAAGGAGTTCAGTTTTCTTTTCAAGAATTGAAGAATGATAGACATTTATTCTTCATATGGCAATGAGATAAAGTTGTCTTTCAGATTTCTCTGGGAGATAAACGGAGATTGCATGTTTACCCACAGACCACATTCTGCATAGCTCTATCATCTCAAAAAATTTGCTTCTCTGGCAATTTCCTTCCTGCATTATGTATCAGACTGGAATCTCCCAATTAACTCAGCAACCCAGGAAATCATTTCACTGTTTCCACTAAATGAAGTTAGGAAGAATAAAAATTGGTTCTGGTTCCATGTGAAAAGGATGGATGACTGTCTGCAATGGTCCAGAGTCCTTACACCAGAAAGCCAAAGAGAACTGTGAGGCTTCTTAAACCCCACTTTTCGGTCCTGTCAGCACAACCTTTACAGTCAATCATACTAACCCGCACTTCCGCTCTAATACTGTATGTGCCTACATTTCATTTTGCCCTTGGAAATGCCAGTTGTATCACAAACACTGCAAATGTGCTAAACCTCAACAGTAAAGGTTTTACCTCCATTTTCTGCCTTAATTTAGCCATACTTTTTCTAAGGATTTCTCTTCCTCTTTAGGCCTCTAGAGTTGATGTTGCTCATTTCCCATGCTTCACATCCCACGGATCCCAGAAAAAGGGTGGGTGTTATTTTTTATTGCCTACACATTTGTATCCCTCATATAGGTATAAAAGCTATATAAAAGCTATGTCATATGCTTATATCACTTCCTATACTTCAAACTACTGTAACCTGTTCAAAACTCATTCTGGGAATATAGTTTTGAGAAAAACTTATGGATCTGTTTTTTGGTTTTTTTTTAAGAAACTGTTGCGTTTCAGCTAGACTTGCTCTAACTCATGCTGGTAGTTTTAAGGACTTATGTATCTAAGCTTATTTTCACAGAAACTGCTGTTTCAACTAGGTTTACTGATTTCCACGTTGTGGGTTATATTATGCCTCCCAAAAAGATATGTTTAAGTCCTAACCCCAATACCTATGAATGTGACTTTATTCAGAAACAGGGTCTTTGCAGATGTAATCAAGCTAAGATGAGATCACACTGGATTAGGGTGGGCCCTAAATCCAATAACTCTTGTCATAAAGAGAAGTTTTGGACACACAGAGGAGACAAGGGGAATGGGATCATGTGAAGAGATTGGAGTGATGCAACTACAAGCCAAGGAATGCCTGGGGCTACAAAAGTTGTAAGAGGCAAGGAAGGATTCTTCCCTAGAACCTTCAAAGGGAGCATGGCCCTGATCACACCTGTGGGTTTTGGACTTCTAGCCTCCATAACTGTGAGAGAAGAACAAAATACCACAAACTTGGTGGCTTATCAAAATATTTGGTGGCTTGTTTTAAGTTTTGTGGTACTTTGCTATGGCAGCCCTAGGAAACAAACATTCCTCAGTGACTGAAAACTTCAACAGCAGTTTCTGAATTTTCTCTCTAGTTCCATTATCATTATCTGCATGGAAAACTTACCCAATTGGCTTGTCCGCCTCTTCTGTCATATACTTTCACAATGGTACAGAATAGTAATGAAAGAGCACATATCATGTGCATTATAAACTTAAGTTTAAAAAGGGAAAGTATATGTCACTTTCATTTATGCAATCAGATTTGAAAGCTTAAATACTACCAAACTTATTCCAGTAGGACTCCAAATTGGCCAAACAGGAATTCTACAAGGAATGCCATAAATGGACTTTTGTTGTTCACTTTTATTACACAATAAAAGATAGAAAAAATAGACACATTTTTTAAAAGATAGAAAAAATAAAGAAAAGGAAAAAACTCAAAATCATCCATAATCCCAGCTATTCAGGATTACCACTCTTAACATTTGCTAACCATCCTTCTTCATATTTTATTCTGAATGTGTACAGAAAGTATATTTGTATAGAAATGTATAGAAATGGTTATTTTACATCTTCTTTTGTTGGCTTCCCTATCACACCATAGAAAATTATGTATTTCTATTGCACTGTAAAAACACATAAGGGCAGTGGAGAAAGTGACCTGAGGGTAATAAAATGTGCAACTTACACACAGCCCTCTGAGAAGGCCAGGCATGAATGGTTATATATAATTGATGGGTGAGGAAATAGTGCCCTGAGTAGGAAAAGCCAGGTCTAGGCCATGACACAATTTGGGCCAGCTCCCATCTCTTTCAAAGAACTCCATCTCCCATCATTTTAGGCATTCAATAATAAGGGATTAAAAAATGATGGAAATGATCATGAGTTTCTCTTGAGTTGGCTTTGCTCCTGATAGTTTTAAAATACCTGGTTAATTTGTCAATTTCTCTCTGTAGTTCTTTTGATTTGTTTTATTAATATTCTCAGGCTATATTATTTAGCAACATACATGATTAGAATTATATCTTCCTTAGTGAAGTGAAATGTTTACTATTCTCTAGTGACTTTATCTCTAGTAATGTTTGCTTAAAGACTACTTTGTCTGGTATTTAAATACAACAGCTTTCTCTTAGATACCATTTGCCTGGCATATCTTTTTCTGCAATTTTCACCTTTCTGTCCTTATCTTTTTAGAGATACCCTTTGTAAAATGGCTTATAGCTGCTTTTAAAAAAAGAATTCAATTTCATGATCTTTACTTTTAACTGAAGTTGAGCCTATTTACATTTACTTGATTAATGATGTACTTAGATTTATTTCTACTATTCATTGTGTGGTTTCGACTTATCTCCCATTTTTGTTGTTGTCTCCTCCTCATTTTCCTGCCTTTCTTTGCGTTGGTTTTTTTCTCACTCCATTATTTTCTTCTAGTTCAGAAGTTTTCTCTCCCTGCCACCCTCCTTCCCTTTCTTAGTGGCTACCCTGGTTATTTCAGCACCTACACTTAAATCAGTCCATCTGCCATCTTCCTGAAATAAAAGGATCTTACAATGCTTTAACCCAGTAACTCATTCACAAAAGTTTGCATCTCAAAACTTTAGTTCTTTTGTTAACGCCACAAAACAGACATTATCATGGTTTTATAGTCACTATTCCTTAATAAAAACATTTATATTAAACATTCTTTTGTATAAATATTCAACCCTTGGTATATTTTAGTCTGGTCTCCAGTATTTTCTCCTGTTCTACATATCAACCTATTTTCTACAAGATTCCTGATGCAGTATTGCTAGGAATTCCCTGGCTGCATATGCTAATTAACACAGCTAATGCAGACGTGCCCTAAAGTTCACTCCTCTAACCATCTGCATTTTCAGTTCTGTAGGATGGTAATCTCATTATATAGAACTTTCATTCAATAACATACTCTCAAAATTTCATGTGGCAGGATATGTGAATAAATGTCTCTCAAGTCTGATATTCATCTTAGGGTAGAAAAATAATCATTAGAGAAAAGCCATCATTAGTATGTTCTGGGTCAACTCCACAATACCCCCTTCCCTGCCCCAGGGCAGGCAGTTCAAATTGGACACATCTTAGGAATGTCTGAAATGAGGGGTGACTGTTGAGGAAAAAGGAATTTTTACTGAAAAATTCGAGACTTAATTAAGATATATTTTGTTGGGGACCTATGAGCATGCTTCAACACTTCAGTATGAGAGACCTCCTTTATCTCCTCAAATCTTGCACATTCCTTCCTCCGCTTTCGTTCTAACCCATTTCATCTGATATTACACTGAGAAAATACAATTAACCAAACAGAAACTTCCTTTTATTCTCCCCACCACCAAATTCTCAGATCTGCTTGCACTGACACTTATATTCTCTTCCCTCCTGTTCAGAGAAAGTAACCCAGTTCCTATCAACCACTAACTGGGTCATCTATGCAACAGCTCATCTTCTCCCGGCCTCTCAAATACTCTTGTCCTGAAGTTACCTTACAGTTTACAAATATACTCTACCCAGCTTTAGTAACAAACCAAAACCAAAGAACCAAAACTCCCTTCCTTTATCTCACATCTGCCTCAAACTAACTTACCTCTGGGCTTCTTCTAGTGGAACACTTAAAGGGTAGTCTACTCGTGCTGCCACTCTTCCTGTCTTTACGTTCACCCTTTAACTCTAAGAATGATAAACATTTATTGAGCACTTAACGTGCTGAGTACTGTTCTAAGATTTTTTTTAAATGTTAATTATTTATTAATCCTTACAACTCTATGAGAAGATGATGTACTGGAGATAAGGCAACTGAGGCACAAATGTTAAAAAATGTGCAGAAAGCCTCAGAAATAGTGGCAGGAACAGTTTTCAAACCTGATAGCAGAGCCAAGTTCTTATCAATTTACCCTATGCTAAACCAATGTGGTTTATGACCCCCGCAGTCCACCAAAAAAGCTTTTGAACAGGTTTACAGTGGCCTACATACTGCCAAATTTAAAGGACACTAGCTCATCATTTAATTTTGTAGTAAAATCAACAGAATGACCATTTCTATCTTCATATACTTAGTTTCCTTGGCTTCTAAGACACCATACTCTAAATAGGCTCCTACCTCATTAGCATAGGCGATCAGCTGCTTTTCTTTCCTCTGCGTGACTTCTAAACATTGGAGAGTACCAAGGCTCAAACCTAGGCCTTCTTATTTCCTCTAAAGACTGTACTTTACCTCAGGGATCTTATCCTATCACCTGTCTTTAATACTATCTGAAGGCTTATGATTCCAAATTCTCTGATTCCCACTTAGTGTCAAACAAGTTTTTCAAATCTAACAAACACACCTCAAACCAATTCTTTTTTTTTCTTAAAGGAAACTTTTTTTTGATGTGGACCATTTTTAAAGTCTTTATTGAATTTTTGTTACAATATTGCTTCTGTTTTATGTTTGGTTTTCTGGCTGCGAAGCATGTGGGATCTTAGCTTCCCGGCTGCATTGGAAGTCTTAACCACCGGACCGCCAGGAAAGTCCCTCTCAAACCAATTCTTGATTCTATTTCCTCCCAAACTGCTTCTCCATGGCCCCTAATATCTTAACCAGCTAGCTGTAGAAGTTAAAAGTTGGCATTGTACTTGATGTCTTCCTGTTATCATGTACCTCATAAGTCCTGTCAGCTTGCCTCCAAATAAATCTCAGAACTACCCATTTCCATCCATCTCCAATGCAACATCTCTATCCTAACCTCTATTACCTTGCTTCAGTGATTGATTACTCAGCCTCTAAAATAGCCACTCTGCCTCTCTACTCTTGCTCCCATTTCAACCCACTCTTCACAAAGCATCAAATGATCTCGTCAAAATGTCAATCATACTGCCACACTCAAGTCTCCTTTGGCAGATTCTCATGGCACTTAATAAATCAAGTCTTTGACGCAATGGCCTATGACCCTTACATTATATGCTACATGGCTGTATCTTCAGCCACATCGTACACTTCCCCTGCCTCTCCAGCACACACAAGAGCACTAGTAAGATCTTAAGAGGGCAGCAGCATGTTGTTTTGATATTCATTATGTATCTATGGCATGTAACAGGTAGTAGGCAAATTATTCACCAAAGTTTGCAAGAGCCATCTCTCCCATCTATTACACTGAAGTTGTCACAAAAAGCCATAACTTGCTTTATAGTCTTAGCTCACCACTAAATAGATATAAAACACTAAGCTTGTCACTTACCTCTCATTTTTTCCAGATATAAAATGGAGAAATAATACTCTCTACTACCCAGTGGAGCTGCTGTGAAGATCATCAGTTCTCAAAGTGTGGCCCCTGGCACAGCAGCACCTGGGAACCTGTTAGAAATTCAAATTCTCAGCCCCCATCATGCCAGATTTACTGAATCAGGAACTCTAGAAATGGGACCCAGCAATAAACCCTCTAGGTGATTCTAATGTACACTGAAGTTTAAAATTTTAGATGAAAACACTGGGGAAAAAAAAAAGTAGAGCTAAATAAATGCCAGGGTATGTTGTTATTACTGCCTTGTATGACAAAATGGTGTTTGTTATGCAGCAGTGGTAAATAGTAAAATTACAAAGTCAGGTTTTGCATAAAATAACTTGTGCTGGCTCATAGTATTTTAAACACAGAACACCTTAAACGTGAAATACATATGCAGTATGTAAGCAAGGAAAGCAGAGATAGTATTGCTTAAATAACAGATATAACTAAGGAATGCCTGAAACAGTAGATGAAAGGTTATCACTGAAAATTAGGATACTTGAGATTTTGTTCGGCTTGGGGCAAGGATAAAGATGTTTTATGGTCCCTCACGTGGTTTGGGTATGATATAAGGTAGCTATTGATATGTATCCTGGCAACGTGGGCAGTGTGGGAGTAACAATTTATTTTATAAATCTTGACTAACAACGATTCAGGTTTCCAATAATCTGGTCACTTGTATCTATTAGGATGGAGTAAGACAGATGTACTTAGGAAGTTCAGGTCATCTGCCTCCTGACATACTGAGTAAAATGACGATTCTGATTTTCAGATTCAACTTCCCTCTATGGGTCAACACTACCAGCCAAGCTGGATGGGGGTGAAGGGTATCCCAAACCGCAGTCAACAGACACATTAAGGTATCCTCTTGGTTTTGTCTTAGCGTCAGGCTTTACTCTGTTGACTCCAAAGCTGCAAAAACACAGGAGCAGAGATAAGAGCTAAGTGAAGCATGTGAGATTAAGGAGAAAAAAGTAGTTCAGGAAAATGCCTTATGACTAAAATCTTTATGTTTTTCCTACTGTGGTTGATAAGTGGAGGCAATTTTTTTTCTTTTTGGCCGTGCTGCACAGCTTGTGGGATCTTAGTTCCCTGACTAGGGATTGAACCCGTGCCCTCGGAAATGAAAGTGCAGAGTCCTAACACCGCTGGACCACCAGAGAATTCCCTGAAGGCAATTTTAAAATGGTGTACAAACATCTGGTGCAATTCCTTAGTAGATTTAGTATATAACATCCTTTTTAAAAAGGGGGTTGTGGAACTTCATACTAGAAAGGACTAAGACTCACGTATTTAAGTCATGGTCATTCCTCCAAAACGGCTAATAAAAGATACATGGTAATGTTGTGGCATTTAGCTGAGTTTAAGAGTTGTTTTTTTGTTTTTGTTTTTTGGCTGCACCGCATGGCATCCAGGATCTTAGTTCCCCAACCAGGGATTGAAGCCTGCACCAGGGATCGAACCCATGTTCCCTGCATTGGAAGCACGGAGTCTTAACCACTGGACCACCAGGGAAGTCCTTAAGAGCTTTTTAAAAAGCAGTTTAAAGTCAACCTCAAATGCTGTATTGCTGATGTTCACCATTCAAGAAAATTGTTAAACATTATTTATATCAAGTTACATTGTGATGAGGGACTAAATAATAAGTACCTTCGGGAAGGATTGGTTTACACAATAGATTTCTGCCCAGACTCTGAACCACTTTTTTCATACCCATCTCATCCTCTCCACCTTTGTAAAAGAAACAGTAACTTGATGGGGAGAATCCCTTCAGTGTATACGTATATCAAATCCTCATGTTGTACACTTCAAATATCTTACAATTTTATTTGTCAGTTATACCAGAGCTGGAAAAAACAAACAAAAAAGGTGTATTTGTCAAAGCAGGGGGAGGAATGAAATAATCTGCAGGTTAAAACCGAGATCCAGGTATTGGCATTTAACTCGAATTGTGAACATTCTGGGAAGTTGAATGGTTTCTCTTTTTAAAAAGGAAATAATCAAAAACTTTACTTTTAATGCATATGCTGTTCCCATGGAAATTTACAGGACAGGAAAATGGTCATTCCAAAGTCAGTTTATCTGAAAAACACAAATTATATGAAGTCTGTGTGTGTATCCTTATTTAAACTAAATGTTCTTAAAAATTCCTAAGCTCAAATGATATGTCACAAAATAGTGTTAGAAACGTGTAGACCATATAGTGTACACTATATCATGTAAAAATAAATTAAAACAGATTTGGATTATGCTGTCATTTTTAATTTTAATAAAATAGATAATTTCATACTACATAGAGAGCAAGTCCATCCACTCATTGATAAAATTTTAGAAATATTTTCTATAAAAAGTTTAGTAGCTGATTGCGAATGAATCCATTAGAACATGACTTCTATAGGTACAGTGTTCCCATCCTCACCCCCATTCTTGTTAATTTTGAGAAAATTTTAAAATACAGAAAAGTACAAAAAATAAGACAAGATATCCATATACCACAATCCAGAATTAACCAGTATTTCAATATATTTTCTTGCAGTCTTTTTTTTTTTTTTAAGAGAAATGGACGTTTATATATAAAACTGAAGTCCCCTCTAACCAGTCCAATCCCCCCCTCTCCTACACGCATTCCCTTCCCTTCTCCACTCTTCACAGGCAACCACTATCAAGAGTTTGGTCTGTATCCTTCCAAACCATTTCAAAAACATTTAAAAAACATACATACATATATGTATCTATTACCAATATATAGCACTGCAATTTTGAGAGAAGTTTTATTCAAATTTACAAAACTCATTGTATTATATGTCATTCTGCAACTTTATCTTTCCCCCTCAACATGATTTTTGAGATCTTTCTCTGTAATACATATAGATCTCATTTATTACATTTTACAGATATACAGTATTCCATCATAAGTATTTTCCATTTTGTTGCTGATGGGCATTTAAGTTGTTTCCAATTTATGACTACTACATATCATGCCACAGTAAATAGCCTGGTACACATTTCCTGAGCATACAAACTCAGAGTAGAATTGCTAGGTGTTTTTCAATTTGCTGTAAGGAATGTTTCCCAACTCCCAAGGTCATAACCATTTTAGTATGTAGCTTTTTCATATTACTGTTTTTAACCTAACCCCCTTGGATCTTACCTTTGTGTATAGTTCGTGGGTTTTTTTTTCCCCTTGGAGAACAAATTTCCTCCAAATCATTTTTCAAATAGTCCCATTATATTCTCATCTCCTGATGCCATTTCTATAAATTCTAATAAATGCATAGGTGTTTCCAGAATCTCTTCTGTTCTGCTAAATCAATATCATAAAAGTCTCTTCCTTTCTAATACTTGCAACCTTTTTATTTTTTTTACATTGGTGAAGATCTCCATATCCATGCAGACGGCAATGTTAAACATGTTTTCCATTCCCAATTTTAGTGGAAATGCATCTAAAGTTTCAGCATTACCTTTGCTGTTTTTTTTTTAACTGAATATTATCATACAAATGTCTTTCTCTTCAGGATGAATTCTCTGGTGTCCTTTAAGTTTTTAGCTTTTGTTTCTCTCATTTGTGATGCTTTCCTTCAGAATGATTATTTCTGATATGTTATGAGATGTAAATTCCTGATGAACACCTTTCATGATATCCACAGGTTTTTAATGAGTATGAATTTTCTGGTGTCTAATATGGTGTGATTTCTGGCTGAAAGCTTTCCCACATTCACTACATTGATAAGGCTTCTTACCTGTGTGTATTCTCAAATGTAGAGCAAGGGTTGAGAATTGAGAGAAAGCTTTTCCACACTCATTACAACCATAGGGTTTCTCACCTGTATGGCTTCTCACATGCACCGTAAGAGATGAACTTTGAGAGAAGGCTTTTCCACATACATTGCATTCATAAGGCTTATCACCTGAATGAATTCTCACATGTACAATAAGTGACGTTCGCTGAGAGAAGGCTTTTCCACATTCATTACATTCATAGGGTTTCTCTCCAGTGTGAATATTTTGATGTTTTATGAGGTACTTCTTCTGACCAAAAGCTGTTCCACATTCACTACACTTAAAGGGTTTCTCTCCAATATGAATTTTCTCATGCTCTGTAAGGTTTGACTTGCCACTGAAGGTTTTCCCACACTCCTTACATACAAAGGGCTTCTCTCCTGTGTGAGTTCTCTGGTGTCTGATGAGGTTCGACTTCTGAATGAAAGCTTTCCCACAATCCTTACACTCAAAAGGTTTCTCTCCAGTGTGAATTTTCTGATGGGTAAGAAGGTTTTCCTTCTGGCTGAAGGATTTTCCACATTCATTACATTCAAAAAGCTTCTCTCCAGTATGGGTATTTTGATGTTTAATAACATACTGCTTTTGGCTGAATGCTTTTCCACATTCATTACATTCAAAAGGTTTCTCTCTATTATGAAAATGCTCATGCTCAGTGAGAGTTGATTTGTGGCTGAAGACTTTCCCACATACCTTACAGGCAAAGGGGTTTTCCCCACTACAAACTCTCTGCTGACTGAGGTGTGACATCTGAATGGAAGCTTTCCCACATTCACAAGATTTCTCTCCAGTATGAATTTTTTGATGAATGAGAATTTACTTTTAGCTGAAGGTATTTCCACATTTCTTACATTTGTAGGGCTTCTCTGTGTATGACCTTTCAAATGCAGAGTAAGAGATAAGGTTCAAGAGAAAACTTTATCATACTTAGTACCTTCAAAGCTTTCTCTTCAACTCTAAATTTTCTAATACTCAAATGAAGTTTTGTTACATTCACTGGTTTCTCTCCAGTATGAATTTTCTTCTACTCAATGAGATTTGTTATCTAGCTAAAGGCTTTTCAATATTCCTTAGAAGCACAAGGTTTCTCTCCAGCCTGACTTCTACATTTATGAGGTGCAACATGTGAGTGAAAGTTTTACCACATTCAGTAAATTCATAGGTTTTCTCTCCAGTATGAATGCTCTGATATCATATGGGGTTCAAAATTTTTTAAATGAAGGCATTTCCACACTGATTTACACCTAAAAGGGGTTATTACCACAAGGAGTAAGCTGTGGCAGGATTTCCAAACTAATTGATGATTCTTTCCTACACAACTAAGTCTAAATTGTGTTTCAAACTCTTTCTAGGTTAAGTTGAAAAAGGTGTTGCCTTAAAAGATATAAGGTTTGAGATCAGAGGAAGTATTTTTCCAATTTTCTTATATTCACTGCTTTTTTCCTCAGTCTGTACTTTACTGGAGCTGGATGCAACTTGCCTCCCAAGTCTTGTTGCCTCTCTATCTGCTCATCATCTTCTCAGGCTTCTTCTAAAATGGAGTACAAAGAATCATCATTTAAAGGAGTCAATGTGCTTAGAACTGTGGCTGGCACATGGTAAGCACTCAATGTTAGCTTTATGTTA
This sequence comes from Eubalaena glacialis, assembly GCF_028564815.1. Lineage (NCBI taxonomy): Eukaryota > Metazoa > Chordata > Mammalia > Artiodactyla > Balaenidae > Eubalaena > Eubalaena glacialis. The sequence goes on along the minus strand of NC_083733.1, from coordinate 53,768,366 downwards.
TCATCATTATTCATGAATTTTCCCATTACTAGTAATAAAATTTCAGATTGTGCTTTTGGGGATGAACTTGGGTAGCCCACCTCAACAGTATGAAAGAATCCTCATGACCAATGTCTCCAACTTAATTTTGAGAAGGAAACCCTTATAGAGGACCCCTGGTTGAAAATTAACATTCATATGTACATAAAGCTTAGATTATTCTTGAAAAATAATCTTTCTTATTTCATAATCCAGCAAATTGAATATAACAAAAAATGAGGAATTAACAAACAGGATAAAGAGATGACCACATAAAATTAAGAAAGTCTACCTGGGATTCCTAAGAAATGGAAAAAGGAAAAATCAACTGCTTCCTTCTAAAACTCCATTAAAATGACAAGAAAAGGGAAAATGGTACAAACTCACAAGAAAAAAGAATATGATAGCAGACATCAATACACACAGGTATTAACAAAATTTTTGATAACATAAAGTACATGGAAGATTTTCAACACACAGAAGAGCTCAGGAAGTTCAAATAACATAAAGGTATTCCAGAAGAGGATGCCAATGTCAAGCAAGCCAATTTGTCCCACAAAATATCAGAAAGACTCAGGAAATGAAGGGAAATCAAGTATCTCAAAAGAAGGAATGAAGGATGGTTGCTGGGTGGAAAAAAAAAGATTGTGCGAGTTGCAGCTGGACCTCTACTGTCAGTCAGGAGGACAAAGGACCACTACTCTGTAAGAAATGGAAGTTATTCTTTGCAGAAATTTAATCAGAGTAGCTCTAGTCTCAGGGACACTCAACAAATGAGATGACAGGTGCTATACTGATATCAATGGGATCTATATGTAATATGGTGAAACCTCCAGTTCCATTATGCAGCTGATGCCAAAAAGTGTTGGCAACCTGTGAGCAGGATATGAAAGGACCCTTTTCTGGACAAACTGAAAGGCCAGTGAAAAACTTAAATAGGATGCCCACCATCTAAGATGATACTTGTTGCTTGTACTCTTTTTTTTTTTTTTTTTTGCCGAAACGAAGTACCTGGCCACACCTGAGTTCATGAGAGTAAGGCAGTATAACGCTTCTGCAGGAGGAGACCCTGAGTCCATAAGGCATTCTATTTTTCATCCACTAAAGCCTACCAGATGACTAGAAGCACCCAGGCACGAAAGAGCTTACATTTTAGTGAATCACTCTTAAGTATGACTGTGCAGCCAGTGTTCCACACACATTAGAGGAACCCCACTAACATGACAGATCAACATTGAGAGAAAAAAGAAAGTCTAAGGAAATAAAGGTAAGTCACAGCAAACAACAAAACCCTAAAACCAATCACAGTTATGAGAAGATATTTTATCAGTGAAACAATAACAGGATTCTGTAAGCAAGAAGCAGAAAGAAAAAGTTCCCTTACAAATTAAGACTGGGGTTGAGGGGGTGGTGAGGGGGAAGGTGGTAAAGTAGACTGTATTACCATTTACCAATAACAGGGTCTCCTAAGTGCAGAGGGGTCATACTGTTAATATGAGCACAGGTGACAAGTGTCATTTCCTGGTAGAAGTTTTGTTTGTTTGTTTGTTTGTTTTGGGGGGGCACGCCTTGGCTTGCAGGATCTTAGTTCCCTAAAACCAGGCATCCAACCCGGCCCCCAGCAGTGAAAGCGTGGAGTCCTAACCACTGGAATGCCAGGGAATTCCCTCTCTAGACTTCTTTTTTTCCCTCTCTTTTTTTCTTTTTCTTTCTTTCCTTTTTTTCTTTGGCCACACCACGCAGCATGTAGGATCTTAGTTCCCCGACCAAATATCGAACCTCTGTGCCCTGCAGTGGACGTGCAGAGTCTCAACCACTGGACCTCCAGGGAAGTCCTCTCTAGAATTCTTAAAAGGCCCACTTGGTACCCCACACAATGAATAATAAAGATGCATACCTAGACACATCACTGTGACATTTCAAAACAGAAAAGAGGCCATAAATGCTTTCAGAAAAAAGAACATATATCATTCAAAGAAAAAGGAATCAGAATAAAATTTCCCAACAGAAAGACAGGAAGTTAGAGATAAAATTCTGAGAGAAAAATTTTAAGCTTAGCCTATCAATCTAATAAGACAGTCAAATAAATCCATTTTTCAGATATGCAAATGCCCCAAAATGCACCTTTTCTCCCAGGATGGTACTAGAAGATGTGTTCCACCAAAATTAGTAGACAGAGAAGGCAACAGATATAGAATCCAAATAAGAGGGGATGCATAGGGGAAAAAAATGAAGAAAATTTCTATGATAATGGTGATGAAAACCTATAAGTAAGAGCTGACTATCAAGTCAGAGTACAGCCAGTCTAGACTGAAGCAGGAGGACAAAAATTCTAGAAGTAATATCTCTAAGGGGAAAAATGGAAGGAGATTTCCCAATGCATTTGACCATGTGGAAACAAGTATTGAGAGGGCTTTGAACTATTCTGAAGTAAGTCCAAGGGAGTCTGTGCTAAATATAGGAAACCAAGCAAGGAAAAGCACTTGGGCAAATCATCTAAGTTGTGAGCTAAACCTAGCCACTTTTCTCATGAAGCACCATTTTTTACTTTATTTTATGGAGCACCACTAATTTGCTTTAAATAAATTAATAAATGCCTTACAAACTATGGTTATTAAGCCTTGGGTATTGTTTGCCAGGAACTTCCTTCAGACAGAACAAAGTAAGACATCATCTTAAGGAAAACAACTGACAGTATATGTTGCCAATGATAGAATTCGAGTTTTCAAACAAAAATTAGAATTTTGGAAAACCATAAATCCTCCACCATGAGACTGATAGCTTCCCAATACTTAAAAAACTTTTCTAATGAGACTGGTGATGTTAACAAACTGTGATTTTTTTTTGTTTGTTTTGTTTTGTTTTTTGTGATGTTTTGATATTGTATAATGAGATACATCAACATTTGAAAGATCTCCATAATTCAACAAATGCATGATATTACAAAATCACGCATGGGTAAGAGATCCATTCAAAGTTTAAGACAAACCAATGGATTTTATGTAAGAGAACAAAAAAATGTGTTTCAAATTTCACATTATGGCTAATCTTAAAAAAAGTGATCACTTGTCAAGTGTTGGTATAGTACCAAAGAATATTCACAATTATCTGAAAAGGCTACTAAAATACTTCTCCCTTTTCTAACTACACCTGTGTGAAGCCACAATTTTTTAATATACTTCAACCAAAACAACAGGTTACAATAGCAGATTCTGCTATCTCCTATTAAGCCAGACAATAAAGATATTTACAAACATGCAAAACAATGCCACTCTTCTCACTAAATTTTTTTATTTTGGAAAATTGTTATTTTTATTAAGAAACGACATAAGTTTATATGTAATGGGGTTTTTTTAAATTAATAAATGTTTTTAAAAGTTTCAATTTTTTTGTTAAATAAAGTAAATATCACAAAAGTCCACATAATAAACCAAAGCTCTTTGCGGGTCCTCAAGTTTTAGAACTGTAAATTTTATTGCTATTGGGTACTGGGTTTCCTTCTGTGGTGATGAAAATGTGATAACGGTGATGACTGCACGACTTTGTGAATATAATAAAAACTACTGAACTGTATACCCTAAAAGGGTAGATTTGATTATCTGAATTATATCTTAATAAAGCTGTTATGTAACAAAAAGAAAAAAAAAAAATGTGAAGAGTTCCTAAGACCAAAAACTTTGAGAACCTGATGCTCAAAACACTTCTCATTATTCATTCCACAAATACCTTCTTCTTTCCTTACTATATGCCTGGCACAGTTCTAAGCTCCAGGGATAAACAGTACTGAACAAAACCGACAAAATTTTCTGCACCCATCAAGTTTACATTCTAGTGGACAGAGACAAATAATAAACAAATGAAGGAGATGGTTTGTTAACAAGTTTTAAGTGTTATGGGATAAAATTAGGAAAGGGATAGAGTTTCAATTTCAGATGGAGCGGCCTCTGAGAAGGCAAGATTCAAGACATGAAGGAAGAAAGAGTGATCTGGAAGAAGAGCATTCTAAGCAGTAGTTAAGTAAGTTCAGAGGCCCTGAGGAAAAGCCTGCCAAGCATGTTAAATATGCAATCAGTGAGTCACAATTACACACATTATGTTCCTTATGTCCTTTGGCTTAGCCTGATCCCCTATTTTTTACACTTCTTGGAATCCACAGAACCTCCTGGAAGCAGCTCCAGTAACATGCTCTTAAAAAGACTTCTCCAATCTTGTCTCTTACTTCTAAACATCTTTCCCTTAACTACTAATCACAATCACATTCACTTTTCTTAAAATAAGTGTTTCATATGAAATATTTTTAAACCCAAATTTGTATGTAGCTAAGTCTTAACATGCTAACTATAATCTGAGATGCTGGATTGCAGTAACAGCTCCACTCTTTTCTTTGGATGGCTGATAGCAATTATTTTTTAAAAATAGGGGGCATTACCAAGGGGGAAAAAAGGATGGGAGGAGAGTTTAGAGTTTAAAGACTAAAAAGACAACAACCAAACCCAAAGCTTAAACCTTGACTGGATTCTGGTATTTTAAAAAAAGCTATAGAGGGAGCTCCCTGGTCGTCTAGTGGTTAGGATCTGGTGCTTTCACTGCTGTGGCCTGGGTTCAATCCCTGGTCAGGGAACTGAGACCCCGCAAGGCTCGAAGAGGCCAAAAAAAAAAAAAAAAAAGAAAAAAGCTATAGAAAGTATTCTGGAGATAACTGGGGAATCTGAATATGGACTATTACATAGTATTAGCACATTATGACTAATCATCTAAGGCGTGATAATGGTATTTTTGTTATATAGAGGGATGACAGTATTTTTAGAAAATGCTTAATTTTTTAGGAGTGAAGTGTCATGCTGTTTGTGTGCTGTAGTGCACACAATACACATGCACTGGGATACAGATACATCAAACACGGCAAAATACTAACTACTGAATCTATGTGGTGGGTATAGAGGAGATCACTGTACTCTTCTTTCAGTGTTTTATGGTGTTTGAAGATGTTAAGAATTGATTAAAAAAAAAACCTTCCACAATAATAATTCAGATTTAACAAGTTACCACATGTGTAATCAAAACTGCAAACAGAAAATATAAAACATGGGCCTTCCTTTCAACAAGTTCGTAAGATATCCAGACATAAAAACAAAAAAACACGTAAGATGGTATTTACTAAGGACTTTTGAATTTCTGTGGAAAATGTGAAGTAGGATGGACAATCAGAGGGGAGATCAAAAAAAGAGGAAGTAACAGGTTTAAATAAGCAGGAACTAAAAAGGTAGGGTATTTCATAATCAAAGGCCAAGATTTAAATAGTTTTATAGAAAGGAAATATGTTCACATTTATATTCACATGGTTAACATGCCCTCTCTTGATGAGAGCAAAGTGTATCTTTTAAAAGGTTCGACTGACCATATCACAAGGACCATAAGAAAAGAAATAATCCAGACCTAATTTGAAAATGGTTTGAAGTAACGTCTGGACCTGAAATAATGACCTGAAATCTCTAATTTGCGTAGAATATTAATAATTTCACGGTCTGACACAATGAAAATGAAGTCAATTGGACAGTTGTTTATCCCGTAAACAGGTAAAATTATGGTGGGCAAGACAAAAAGGCTGGAGGTGCCAAAATAAAAATTGATATTTATAGAAAGAGTTACTTCTAACTTCAGAATGAATGAGTCACTTTCTAGGAATTAGTTTATAAAGGGAAGGAGGAAAGGCAGAATGCAGAGTTCCAGAAGCCACCTCCAGTAAGAGGATGAGGGGGGGAGGGCGCAAAAGATAAGGAAACACTTAAGACAGAAAAAGCAACATCTCAGGCCATCAAAGCACCAATCAAGCTTAAGTGGGAGAGAATTCCTAGAGGAGGGACTCAAACATAACATAAATAGATGCTTTCTTCTAAAATGATAGACATCTCTGCTCACTTTATGCCTGTGAAGGAGAAAGATAAAGAGGAAAAAAAAGGGAAAACTGCATTGTTGATAAGAGTAGGAAGTAGCTAGAATTCTAATGTCTTATGAGAAAGGATATGAGTGGGCAGCTGCCACTGCTGTTTTTAGGAAGAGCTCTCATGCACAATGCTCTCCAAAAACAAAAGGCACAGCTTCAAGGGCCATTATCACCACCTCCTTGTTTCTAACAACAGAATCCAGGAATGTAGGCTGGATGCAGGAGACTTGGTGGACACACTGGCATCCCTGAGTGGTAAGAAAAGTTAAGACTGAGCAAGAAAATGCAGAGACACCATCAATGAATAAAGCAGCTTATTAGTACAGCAGAACAGAAGTCATCACAACTTTCTATCTCCCTCAATTCCTGACTTGTGCATCCAACTGTCTACCTGAATATGCACTTAGATGATGGACCAGTAGATATGTCACAATTAACGAGTCCAAAAGAAAACTCTTGATCTATCTCCCAAAATTCCTGAAGTCTTCCTATCTCAATAAATGGTAATTCATCTTCTTCTAGTTAAAGAGTCATCAACAACTCTTCTTTCTCTCATAACCAACATAAAATAAGTCAATCTTGTCAGCTGTTCCTTTAAAATATCTTAAGAATCTGACTATGTGTCACTAAGTACAATTACTACCTAGATTACTGCAATAGCCTCCCATTAATCCCCTCTACCATGTTTTCTTTATAGCAGCCAAACTGTAATTCTGATCTTTTCACTCCTCACCTCAAACCCCCCCGGCTTTTTTCCCCAAATATTTCATTTTTATTAGAATATTTTACTTTTGGTGGTAGAACATATTACGATCTCAATTATCCTAACAGGCTTTTAAAGGAAAGCAGTTCTGGGACATCCCTGGTGGTGCAGTAGTTAAGACTCCAAGCTCCCAACGCAGGGGGCCTGGGTTCAATCCCTGGTCAGGGAACTAGATCCCACATGCATGCCGCAACTAAGAGTTTGCATGCCACAACTAAAGAGCCAGCAAGCTGCCAACTAAGGAGCCCACGAGTAGTGCCGCAACTAAGGAGGACACGAGCTGCAACTAAGGAGCCAGTGAGCCACAACTAAGGAGCCAGCAAGCCACAACTAAGAACTGGCACAACCAAATAAATAATAAATATTAAAAAAAAAAAAAAAAAAGAACCCAGAATTCCTTCAGGTTCACATGCCTGGGAGGAGCAGGAGAAAAAAAAAAAAAAAATAGGAAAGTAGTTCTATCTGCCAAGGCGAGAAGAACCAATGTTTAGAGAATGGTTACTAAGCAGAGAGGAGTAGAGTGACTCTTCCTCCATATATGTCAGCGAACTTGAATACGCTCAGCTTTGATACCTTACCAACTTGCAAAGCATCTAATGGTGGCTTGAGCCACAAGGGATAACTGAATTATGGTATTTAACAATATTTATTGCTTGACTACTGGCTTCATACAATTTGGTGATTTACCTCAAAACCCTTTGATGGTCTACCAAAATCACTCAGAATAAAGGCCAAAGTCTATGATTTAGACTGTTAACCTAACCAAACCTATTCTTATTCCCTTTGTTCACTCTGCTCCAGCCCACTGCCCTGATCATTATTTCTTGAACAGCACGCTTCAGCCTCAGGGTTTTTAAGACTTTTTGTTCCTTTTGGCTGAATGTTCTTCCACCAAATACTGCATGCCCCACTCTCATACTCCTAAATGCCATCCTCTTAAAGAGACCTTTCCCTGACCAACTTATTTAAAATTATAACCCCCAACTGGCCCTCTCTATGCCAGTTTTCCTTGCTTTACTCTTCTGCATAGGACTCACCACCGAATATATCTTTTACCTATTTATTCATAGTCTGTCTTCCCCAATTAGGATACAGGCCTCAAGAGGGAGGAATTTTTGACTGCTTTGATCACTGACATTTCCCTAGTAACTGAACTGGTGCCAAATACAAATCATTCAGTAAATATTTATTGAATATACGAATATACCATGTTGGTAGAAATGTAAATTGGTTTACTTCTCTTGAGAACAATGTGCCTATTTCTATCAAACCTATAAATAAACATAACTTTGACCCAGCACTTCCACTTAGAGTAAATTATGATGTAACTATATCTGCACATCTCTGCAAAGCAATATAAACAAGTATATGCACTTGCATCTTCAATTGCATAAGCCTGGAAACAACCTAAATGTCCATTAGTATGAGATAGGTTAAACAAATTAAATGTTGATAGAAAAAAAAAGAAAACTATGTACACAATAGAATACATACCACCATTTACATGAAAAGGAAAACTGAGGGCTTATATATATTCATATTTGCAGCACAGATACATAATATATGCTGGTTTATTCGTAGACTACCTCAAGAAGGATACATGTGAAACTCTTAAAAGTGACTGCATCTTTGAAAAAGAACTACAGGACTCAGGGTCAGAACAGCAGACTTTTTCACTGTATACCTGATGTTCAAAAATGTTTACAAATTCATGTATTACATTAAAAAACAAATACTGACTCATACATCCATACACACATACACAGCAGAAAGGTAGAATTGACTTCTAAGGCAAAAACTTCTGAAAGAGGTTCATGGGGGCAGAAGGGAGGGAGGCAGGAGTTTGTTGATGTATAATGGGGGCGTTGGATAAGAAGACAACAGGAAGTGTGATTACAGATGTAAAATATAATGCTGAGGCATTTAACCACTGAAAGAATGAGAGAAATTGGTAAGTAATAAAAAAGAACCTAAATATCAGATAATATATAAAGACTTAAGACATATAAAAGAATGCACAAGGAAAGGAGTCTATACACATCAGGGGATATGAGACTGAGGGTATCATGAAAGAGAGAACAATCACACAGACGCAGTACAAATGAAGTGCGAAGTGCTGACATGCAGAATAAAGGTAAGAGGGGAACCTGGTCCTCTAGCATCTGATTAAAGGAGTAGACTACTAAAAGAAAAAATGACTGGAAATGTCCTTCAGGTTTCTAAAGAATTCGTATCAAGTGATACTCTAAGACTAGGGCCTGTAAGAAAACATCCTTAAAAGCATTTCAGAGGTGGCAATGCTGACTGAACAACTGTGACCTGCCTGGTTGTGATGCACTCACCTGGACAAATTTCCTTTACACTTCTTTCTCCGCCATCCAGAGTTCGTCTTCTTGCTTCAACAGAAGATCACATACAGCTTGGCCAGCTTATAACCTGCTATTGGGGAAATGACACAGCACTAGAATGTTAATGCTGGAGCCAAAGTTCTGTCCTAGAACTCAGGCTGAGCCCTGGGGCCTCCTGGCCTTCCGAAGGATGAGGAAGGTGCAGTCTCCAGGAATGCACAAGGAAGCGACCCTGTGAAAAAGAACAAAGTAATGACTTTTTGTCTTAGAGATTAAAGCACACACAACTAATATGAGCAAAGGGACTATTTGGGTCCTGAATTTCAAAGCCATACACTCATTAAACCTTTTAAGGCTCCACACATCCAGAAATGGAGGAAGAAAGAAGGAATGTATTTTGAAAATTTGACCTCCATAGGAAAAGCTGTTCATACCTTACATGACTGGCTGCTACTGTTCTCTAGCACCACATTCCTATGTAGGCTCCTAAGTGGATTTTAACTGTGGCCCTTACTCCTGGATGAAATTCAATACTCATATCTATGACTAAAACAACATACACCTAACAGAACTAAGCCACATGGATAAAGTTGTTCTTGACAGTATTCAGGAATAAAAACTGAAGTTTACCTGGAGTCCTAATATTTACTTTGTTAGCAATATACTCTGAAAGAAACTATATACTAAAAATATCCTGTAAATATATGTTCATCCATTCAAAAAAACGTTTTTAAGAACATTATTCAGACAATGGACAAAATTTGAATATGGATTTTGAATTAAACAATAGTATTGGCATTATATTTTCTGATTTTGATTACTGTACCATGGTTATGTATAAGAATGTTCTTGTTCTTAGAAAATTTATGCTGAAGTATTTGCAGATAAAGGGAGCATGTATACAACTTAGTCTCAAATAGTTCAGAAAAAAAATTTACACACATATTTGGAGAATAAGAGAAGGAAAAATAAAGCAATAAAAAAGTAAATGGTTGGTGAATTTGGGTAAAGGGTATATGGGACTTCTCTGCACATGTACCCTTCTCTAGAAAGGGTACATGCAACTTTTCTATAAAATTGAAACCATTAAAAAAGAAAAGCAAAATCCTAAAAAAACCTAAGTTACTACTTATACACTCTATCTACTATGTGTGTTGAAAAAGCTTGGTCACCAGCTTGTGCTGGGGTGTAGCAGATGGAAGGCTTAGAGCCTACTTTAAACAGTAATGTACACAGAGATAAACATGAGAGGGCGAGTTGCCTAGAAACAGCCTGCAAAAGGAGATCAAGTTTGATCTTCTGGACATTCAGAGTGTCAGGTTTCTGAGGATCATGCAGGCAAGTATATCCATTACACAACTGCATATATAAATTAGGAGCTCAGAACAGCCTAGAATGGAAATGGGAATTGGTCAGTTGTCAGAATATCACTGCTGTTGAAGACAGGTGGAATACTACTGTGACTGCTTATAGAGAACATACACAGTACGTGAAGATGCTCAAGGACAGAATCCTAGGAACACCAAAGCTCAAGGACACAAGGAAAGGTTTCACAGGAGCATGGTGGCTGCTTAGTTTCAATCTTGCAAATACTTTTCCTGAAAACCATATAAAACATCAAGAATAATGGGGTAATGGGGAGGGTGGAACAAGGGGGCAAGAAGCTAATCCATACACTACATCTGTAGTGAAACTAGTAGGGAGAATTTATGTTAACTCTAAATTATTTGTAAGTGCGGCCCAAAAACCCAAAATAGCCGAAGTGGTACAGGAACCACAATAGTGTAATACGTGTAGCAAGAAAGACTAGATAATGGCGAGAAGTCCTTGAGGTAACAGATCTCAGAAATAACTAGCAAATATTCATTCTCAGAATGAGGGATTCACCCTGAGTGAGAACTGTTGTAATGAAGTCTAATTATGAACAACAAGACTAGCAACAAAAGAAAAAAAGAAAAAGCCAAACCCCCAAACTCCATATATCTCTGCCAAAGGGAAACCCAAACAGGAGGCCTAAAGAAGTTACAAAGAAGCCTAGGAAGAACTCGAAACGCTGAGGGAGATTCTCAGGGCTTAAGGAGTTCAGAAATCTGCAGCTAGTATTTCCTTCCAGAATGAGTAGGCCTTACCCTAAGACGGAACTAATGAAAGCAAGACCTAGATTAAACAGAAAGAGACTGCAGGGGAAGCAGAAAGAGCAGGCTTAAAAAGTACTTGGGGGCTTCCCTGGTGGTGCAGTGGTTGAGAATCTGCCTGCCGATGCAGGGGACATGGGTTCGAGCCCTGGTCCGGGAAGATCCCACATGCTGCGGAGCAACTAAGCCCATGCACCACAACTACTGAGCCTGCGCTCTAGAGCCCACTCGCCACAACTACTGAAGCCCGTGTGCCTAGAGCCCTTGCTCCGCAACAAGAGAAGCCACCATAGTGAGAAGCCTGCGCACGGCAACAAAGAGTAGCCCCCGCTCGCCATAACTAGAGAAAGCCCGCACACAGCAACAAAGACCCAACACAGCCAAAAATAAAATAATAAATAAATAAATTTATATATTAAAAAAAAAAAAGCAAATGCATCATCCTGGAAAGCAAGTACTATGAAGATTTACGGGAAACAGAGATGGAAATAAAAGTCTGCCTCAACCAGGTTAGGGTCATCTAGCCAGAGAAGGTGTGGAAGCCCTCTGCTTTTAAACACTAGAAGAGGCACATGAGCTTTGAAGTATAGAATGCTACTATGTTTCCTTTTTCCTGGTACTTGTCTATGAATATCTACCTCATACAAACATGAGAAACACAAAATATTTTGTCTGTGTCCATACAAGGATGCTTTAAGGAAAACAGTGGCAATGAACAGCATAATTTTCCAACAGTTAAACTCACCTGAAAATTACTGCCACAAGCAGATAGAAAATGAAACACAACGTAACAAAATTAATTTTTTTAAAAAGACATAAAAACTTTAAGAAGCAAGCAAAGCTATAAAAAGAACATAAAATATAAATGGAGAAACTGATTTAAGAAATGGTCACCCAAAAGGAGGAAATGAAAAAAAATTGGAATGGACATCTTACTTTTGTTATATTTGACTTTTTTAAAGACTGCAGCTGGACTTCCCTGGTGGCGCAGTGGTTAAGAATCCGCCTGCCAATGCAGGGGACACGGGTTCGAGCCCTGATCCGGGAAGATTCCACACGCCGCGGAGCAACTAAGCCCGTGCGCCACGACTACTGAGCCTGTGCTCTAGAGCCCGCGAGCCGCAACTACTAAGCCCGCGTGCCACAGCTACTGAAGCCCGCGCGCCTAGAGCCCGTGCTCCACAACGAGAAGCCACGACAATGAGAAGCCCACGCACTACAACGAAGAGTAGCCCCCGCTCGCCACAACTAGAGAAAGCCCGCGTGCAGCAACGAAGACCCAACACAGCCATAAAATAAATAAATTAATTAATAATAATTAAAAAAAAGACTGCAGCTATCAGAGTTTAGAGGGATTTTTATTTCCTTGATTAATGTGATCTTTCCTGGTTGTTGTATCTGAAGCATAGCAGTGGTCTCAGCCTTAAACTTTTTGTTTCTACTCACATCCCCAGAGACCCAGGCAGCATGGGTAATTTATACATACATAGGTAATCATAATCTATATCTGACCACGAAAGCCAGCATCTTATCTAATGCAAAAATATTGAAGGCATTTCTATTAAACTCTAAATAAAGGTAAGGATGCCCACTGCCTCATTTTAAAATATAATTATAAACAATAATTCAATAAATTAAGCAGGGAATAAAATTAACTTATAGAAATCAACAAACTTTGGGACTTCCCTAGTGGTGCAGTGATTAAGAATCCGCCTGCCAATGCAGGGGACACGGGTTTGAACCCTGGTCTGGGAAGATCCCACATGCCACGGAGCAACTAAGCCCGTGCGCCACAACTACTGGGCCTGCGCTCTAGAGCCTGCGTGCCACAACTACTGAAGCCCGCGTGCCTAGAGCCCGTGCTCCACAACAAGAGAAGCCACCGCAATGAGAAGCCCGCGCACTGCAACGAAGAGTAGCCCCCACCCACCGCAACTACAGAAAGCCCGCAAACAGTAACGAAGACCCAACACAGCCAAAAATAAATAAATAAATAAATAAATGTGTATATATATAAAAAAGAAATCAACAAGCTTTATATATAGCACAACGACTCCATTCATAACAGCAATATAAAAGATAAAGTACCTAGAAATAAACTAAGTAAAAAGTGCCTAAAACCTATATGAAGAAAATGTTAAAACACTCTAGAAGACCCAAAAGTAAACTGGAATATATACAACACATATCATGTACATGGACAAGAATATTTAACATTATAAAGATCTAATGTCCCTTTCCCTAAATTATTTTACAAAATTTAATATAATATCAGTAAGTTTTTTTCTAGAACTAGACAAGCTGATTCTGAAGTTTACAAAGAAAAATAAACAAGAATTAGGAAACTGAAAAAGACAAGCAATAAGAGTAACTATAATAGATATTAAAACAAAATTATAAAGCATCCATACTAAAAAGATAAATATTGGTACACGAATATAGGCTGGAAGATGGATGAGAATATAAACTCCAGAAATAAGACCAAAAACATGAGAATTTAGTATATGATCAAAATGGAATCTTAAAATAGTAGAGTTAAGGCCTTTTAATAAATGTTGTTGGAAGAACTGGGTAGCCTACTGGAAAAACATAAACCTGGATGCAAACCTAAATATCATACACGAGGATATGAAAACCCATAGAAATTATAACCTTTTAAGGATTTGAAAGTATAGGTGAAACCTGGAGTGGGAAAGGCTTTCTATGACCATAAATGAAAAGACTGATAAATCTATTACATAAAAATAAAAACTACCTGAATCCACATGGTTTAAAAAAACAAACCACTGTGAACAATAACAAAACACGAATTTAAAACTTGGAAAAAAACCTGCAACTCATTTCACATAGGGCTAACCTTTCTAATGTAATTTAACAGCTCCTAGAAGAAAGAGATACCCTATAGTAAAAGGAGGAAAAGGATATGAACAGAGTTCCCAGATAAGTACATGTGGCCCTTAAACATATGGAAGATACTCAACCTCACCCATAATTGAGATGTAAATTAAACCTACACTGAGATACCAATTTTCACTCATACCTTTGGCAAAAAAAATATTCAACTCTACATTCTGATGATAAGGTTCTAGGAGGAAAGGTGTTCTTGTAGATTGCTAATGGAAATGAAAGTACTTAGCCCTACGTGCAATTCTACTTGTAGCAATCTACTTTGGAGATAATCTTGCATAAGTACAAAATGACACAGATGAAAAATTATTCATTACTGCAGTAACAGCAAAAGATTGGAAACAACCCAAATGTCCAAGAGCAGAATCAACTACGGTACACGCACACAATGGCATCTTATTTATAAGGCAGTTAAAAAGAAAAATATATATATAATGATTAATAAAGGATATCTCCAGGACATATTGTTAAGAAAGTGAGGAACACAGATGTACATAGTATATCTTTTACGTAAAGACAGTGGGGGATAGGAGGGAAGAATAAACATACACTAATGGCCCAACAAACAAAAAAAATCTACTTGAAGGATAAAGAAACAAAAAAACAAGAAACTATATTTAATTGGGACAGAGAAGAATGTGATGGGGAGGGGAGCAGAATGAGGTATCTCTATGAGATATAGTTTTTGTTGAATCACAGAAATGCATTATTTACTTTTTATATGATAAAATTCATTTTTAAAAAAAGCAATCCCTGAACTTGAAATTGAAACAAATGAACTCAACTGTACATTAACTTGGTAACATAATTCCTCAAAGAAAGGATTTATAACAGAGAACTTTGACTACACATCTTCCGTGGGATGCATTCTAAGGACAAAAATAGCTACAAAGAAAATTTTCACATGATACAGTATGTTTATGGTTACTACTATCAACATTGTTATTTTTGAAACCATTTTTTTTTATAGTGCAGGATAAAGCAAATAATCCCATACTTATATTAACCTGTTCCAAAATTTTTACTATAAAATACAATTAGGAGCTAAGTATGAGGCAAAAATACTGAACCATTTAAACTGAATTATAAATATTAACATGAACTCATGATTTTTCAAAACAGGTTTTCTAGTTCTGTCTCTGAAATGGCCTTGAAACAATGTTACCTCTGCAGCAATAAAATAACATCCAGGAGCTTCCCTGGGTCTGCCCGCCAGTGTAGGGGACATGGGTTCTATCCCTGGTCCGGGAGGATCCCACATGCCACAGAGTGGCTGGGCCCGTGCGCCACAGCTACTGAGCCTGCGCTCTGGAGGCCACAAGCCACAACTGCTGAGCCCGCACACCGCAACTACTGAGGCCCGTGCGCCAGGAGCCGGTGCTCTGCAACAGGAGAGGTCACCGCGATGGGAGGCCCGCGCACCATGGCGAGGAGTGGCCCCCGCTCTCCGCAACTGGAAAAAGCCCATGCACAGCAATGAAGCCAAAGAAGCCGAAAGTGGGGGGCAGAGGGGAGAACGAACATCCAGCACCCAGATCTTGGTCTCCAATACCACTCTCCAGTAAAAGGAACCAGAGCTCCTTGAAGAAATAGCTAATTCCAAGTCTGGGAGGGAAGGTACAAGATGGGCCTGGAGTGCAAGATAGCTTTCAAAGTTAAATGGGGGCAAATTAAAATGAGACAGGAGTTAGCATGAAGGAACATCCACTGACTAAAACTGTGACAATATGACTATCAAAAAGAAAACTAGCTGCAGTTATTAGAGCACAACTTTAAAATGATGCTTAAAGAAAAAGCCAGGATAAACTTGACACAATTTGAGGTAGCAATCAAATAAACGTAAAAGGAATGAAAAAACTAGAAAATCACTTTGCAACCTTGAAGAAATTATTGATTCAGCTAAGGATTATTTATTGGTGTTAAAACCATTCATTAAATGATTGATGGGGAATGGACATCTGTACCGTGCCAAATTATGAAACCATACAGATTACACTTTGGTCATAAAGGGGAAAATACAATCACTAATGGTGGACCAGTCATATATTTCTCTCCTGATGTTATGCAATTTGAAGATCACCTCTGATGTAGTCTGACCCAAAACAGGTCACAATTAGGATTTTTTAAAAATATCATCAGAGGCTCTGAATTAGAACCATGAGAAAGTAACCATCACAGAAATCAAAGAACAAATCTCATGAAGGAGGCAGTGATGAATTTCTAAGGATGAATGTAACCTGAACAAAGAACTCTAACTTCCTCATTCCAGTTACAAAAGAAAATGTCAAAAAAAAAATGCTTACACATGGAAATTAAAAAAGAGCATCTACATATCTGAATCTTTCAGCAATTTTTACCAGAAACAGTAAGAATGACTGTACTGTTTCTGAGGAAATTTTTTGTCCCTTTCTGAATTTTCTAAAAATTTTTATTTTATATTGGAATATAGTTGATTAACAATGATGTGCCAGGGCTTCCCTGGTGGCGCAGTGGTTAAGAATCCACCTGCCAATGCAGGGGACACGGGTTCAAGCCCTGGTCCAGGAAGATCCCACATGCCACGGAGCAACTAAGCCCGTGTGCCATAACTACTGAGCCTGCACTCTAGAGCCCACGTGCCACAACTACTGAAGCCCATGCGCCTAGAGCCTGTGCTCCGCAACAAGAGAAGTCACCCCAATGAGAAGCCTGCACAGCACAACAAAGAATAGCCCCCGCTCACCACAACTAGAGAAAGCCCGCATGCAGCAACGAAGACCCAATGCAGCCAAAAATAAATAAATAAATTTATTAAAAAAAAAAACAAAACAATGATGTGCTAGTTACAAGTGTACGGCAAAGTGATTTAGTTACACCCATACAAGTATCCACTCTTTTTCAAATTCTTTTCCCATTTAGGTTATTATATTGAGCTGAGTTCCCTGTGCTATACAGTAGGTCCTTGTTGGTTATCTATTTTAAATATAGTACTGTGTACATGTCAATCCCAAACTCCCAATCTACCCGCCCCCCCACACACACACTCTTTCCCTCTGGTAACCATAAATTCATTCTCTGAGTGTTTGCTTTGCAAATAAGTTCATTTGTATCATTGTTTTTAGATTCTGTCTATCATATATTTGTCTTTCTCTGTCTGACTTAACTTCACTTAGTATGATAATCTCCAGGTCCATCCAACCTTGCTGCAAGTGGCATTATTTCCGAGGAAGTATTATTCTGTAGATAGTAATAATAGTACTACTTAAAATTTATCCAGTACTACTAAGTAATAAGGCACTATTCTTTAGAACTCCTCGATCTACACAACTACTCCATGAATCAGATACTATTATTTTCTCTATAATACTGGATGAGAACCTGAGGCACAAGGGAATACCTGCCTAAGGTCACCAAGGTACAAAGTGGCAGAGGAAAGAGTCTGGTTCTATGGCCTATGTCCTCCTTTTAAAAAAAAATTACTTTGACTTTTGAATATATACTAAACTCATATAGTCAGGGGAAAAAAAAAAACAAACATAGAAAGCTATTTGCCCTTGTCCTATCTATGCCAGTACCTCTACCCCCAACAGAGGTAGCCACTCTCACTAGTTTCTTGTGGATCTTGTTTCTTAAAGGAAACAAATACAAGTATATATTCTTATCTCTCCCCTTTCTTACTCCAAATGAAGCATACCATACATTCTGCATCTTGCATTTTTCACTTAACAATACAATTCTGGAGTTATTTCAGTGTCAGTATATAGAAAGCTTCCTCCTCATTCTTTTATAGAGCTGCAAATTATTCTGTTGTATACATACATTATAATTTTATCGAACCAATCTCCTACTGATGGGCATGAATTGTTTCTAATCTTTTCCTATGTGAAACACTGCTGCAATGAACAACCTTGTACCTGTATAACTTCATGTAAATTCAGGTACATTTGCAGAATGAATTTCCATCTGTAAAATAAGTCAAAAAGAAAATACATTTGTAGTTATTATACATAATGCTGAATTGCCCTTCATAGGTCTGCTTCCTGCTAATACCAATACTATTTTAATTTCTGAGGATTTAAAATGTTACTGTTGGGGGAATTCCCTGGTGGTCCAGTGGTTAGGACTCTGCGCTTTCACTGCTGAGGGTGCCTGTTCAATACCTGGTTGGGGAACTAACATCACAAAGGCCCAGGGGAGTAGCCAAAAAAAAAAAAAAAAAAAAGTAAAATGTTACTGTTGGGCTCCAGCCTCCCCACACCCCAACTGCTTTCCTTTTTCAGAGTTTTACTAGCTATTCTAGCTTGTCTATTTTTCCATATTAAGTGCAGAATCAGCTTACCTAGGTCCAAAAAAAAAAAAAAAAAATCTGTGGATACTTTTATTGGGATAACATTAAATTAATAAATTTACTTAAATTTGCACACACTTCTTTAAGATGTCTTCCTATTGAAAAACACTGTATTTGTTCACATCTTATGTTATGCCCTTTAGCAGTATTTTAAAGTTCTTTTCCAATAGTTTTGCACATTTCTTAACTTTATTCCTCAATTTTTAAAAAACTGTTCTTGTAAATAATGGTTTTCTTCTATTATACCTTCTAACTGGCTGTGGTTTGTCTACTTGAAGGCTACTGATTTGTAGATATTGATTTGGTACCCAATTATTTAAAATAACGTGAAGGATAACTGAAAGTGGATTCCTTAGACTTTTTCGTTACTTCACAAAATCCATACAACCTGGGAACATCTCCACGCATTTAGGAGTTAAGACAACTAACTAGTCCAGACTCATGGATAAACACTGCAGGAACTAAGTTTTTTTCAAATAACGAGGGTAACCGTGCCGAACCTAGAACCCCAAACCCTTGACTCCCCAGTCCTCGGCCTTCTGCACTATATGACACTGCTTCTCAAAACGTAAGGCTGATATTTACTCTAAATTAACAGCAGACCTATTAAAGTACCCCAAAGATCAGGATATTTGAGACCGTTTGAAGCAGGCTCCCCCTAACAAAAATTTCCTTTGAAATATTTTTGCTTAAAAAAAAAAAAAAACCACGGTGATTTGCATTCTACCCCAATTAAAAAGAAACGCGCTTTTATACAAAAGTCCATTTAAAAAGTATTTACCACTTAGCTTTTATCCCCCTTCAAATCTTCAAGTAAATTAGATGTTCCAGGAAGACGGCACCGTTATTATCAGCACTTTCGACACGGGAAGTGCCGCTCGGATGTTATTCTCTCAATGCTGGTTTCCTACATCTCTCTCTTAGAAGCAACTATACACAACGCTGCACCCACAGTTTCTCCCTCAATAATCTCAAACATCCGATCAAACTTGCGGTCAAACTCAGGGTCATGCACGCTCGAACCCTCCTCAGAGGCCCCCACCCCCACCCTACATGTAGGCCAGAAGCTCTTAAACCCAATCCCCACCCTCGCGCCGCACCCCAATAGATCTGGAATCCTTCTCTTCATAACCTCCCAGACCCCATCGGCCCAAAACACCCACGTCCCACCTCCTATTTTCGCGCCACGTGGACCCAGGGGCCGGACTGACCCGCGGACAAAGACCAAAATGTCCACTCGGTGCGCTGCGCCTGCGCACTCCGAGGCCGAGTGAGCACTCCCAGAAATCTCCGCGATGCGGCCCGCACGGTCGCCGCGGCCAAGCGCAGGCTGGTATCTGATTACCTTCTATCGACAGCAACGCCGCTTTTCCGGCCTTGGACTACATTTCCCTTAAGGCTTTGCTGGTCGACATTCTATGTCTCTCCGTCTGTCTTTCCCACGCGAACTTGGCGGCCTCTTCCTGTGATTATGAAGCTCTCAGGGTGAGTACTTCTGCCTTGGAGGAAGATCAGCTCAAGCCTGGTGGAAGGTTTGGAGCCGGAACCCCAACCCCCTCTTTGAAGCCTCCCGAGGGCAGCGTCAAACGAGCCAAGCCCATACTCTGAGGTATGAGGACGCCATCTTCTCTGTAGCTGGTCTGGCTTTGGACTACATTTCCCAGAGTCCACAGCGGCCCAGCGTTACGTCTCTCTTGACGTCGTGGCGAGGTCGTTAGCTCCGCAGGGCCCCGGACGCGACCACGGGGAGGCAGAAGGTGAGGGGTCTGGGAGTCCGGGGCGGGGACAGGGCGTGTCCAGAGAGCCTTGGGTTTTTGCGCGCTGGCGCGAGCGGGCTAAGGATACACGATTCTGAATGTGTCTTTGTGTGTCATGGTGGTGAGTAGATTGTGCGACTGTGTGTGCCTTAGTGGGTGTGAGATTGTGGCTGTGTATAAGGCTGTGGAGGTGTCTATGATCGTGTTTCATTGTGTGTCCTAAGAGTGGATATGTTTGTGTTTGTGTGACACTGACCATTTGTTCAGCACCAAGTGTGTGGGTGTGAGGTGCCTGTGACTCCAGTGCTCTGACAGATTATGGCCCTGGACAGTGATAACCTCAGCCTTTCCCTGTAACACCGAGATTGGGCATGATGTCCAGGCTTCTCTGCTCTCCCTCCCCTGTGTGGGAGGGTCGGGCGATGACCCTTTAAAAATGCCCTGGTCCCTCATGATTGCTTTTCCTTGACTCTTCTCCAAGAGACGTATTGAGAGGAGAAGGAAAGAATTATTATTGAACATCCAAAAGCCAAGTTCTCCGTGCATGTTTTTCTTCTTTCCCTGAAACCCTTCGTATTTTTCGTGATGTGTGTTAAAAAAACAGAATTCAGCCAAATGTGAAGATTAATTGGCTTTATTCAACAATTAATGAATCAGGCAGCATCCCATCTACCAAGTAGAGAGATACTCCAAGGAGTTGTACAAAATGGAAGGTTTTTATAGGCAGTAGGAAAGTGGGGCAAGGAAGTTATTAGCAAAAGAAAAGAAAGGATTGTTTTAGGCCGGGACATCTTTTAGGGGAAGGGAATGGCAGGGGTCTTATCATGCAGATTACCTCACTAGTGCTAATCAGGAAATTTCAGATTGATTGTTTAAAGAGCACATTTTGTTTGTTTGTTTGTTGAGTTTTTATTTAGGAGCACATTTTCTTGAGAGAGATTGAAACTGGAATTGTCTTGTTTGCTGTTATGGGGGCACATGACCCCATTTTGGGCTTGTTATTTTTTTTTTTTTTTTAACATGTGCTTTTCTTTCCTTCTCCTGAAACTTCTTGCCTAACAAAGACACACACCACCACCCACCCCCAAGTGAACTGGTGTCCAGTATTTGCCATTGGAGTGAATTACTGAGTGCTATGGAGGTGAACTGAAAGGCCCATACCTTCCATACTCCCTACACACCTAACGTTAATCTAAATGTTTTTAAACTTTTCATTTTGAATTAGCTTTAGACTTAAAACTGTTGCAAAAATAGAATTCCCAAATACTCTTAACCCAGCTTCTCTATCAAAGCCAGGAGATTAACGCTGATAAATAACCAATCTACAAACCTTATTCAAATTTCATCAGTGTCCCTTAGTGTCCTGTTTCTGGACAAGGATCCAATCCAGGATCATATGTTGCAGTTAAGTTGGTAACTCTCCTTAGTCTTCTTTTATCTGGCACGGTTACTCAATCTTTCTTTGTCTTTCATGACCTTGACACTCTTGAGGTGAACTGGCCATTTATTTCGTAAATTCTGCAATGTAGAATGTTCCTCAATTTGAGGTTGTCTGATACTTCCTCATAATTAAATTCAGATTATGCAGTTGAGGCGAGACTACCCCAAAAGTGATGTATTCTCAGTGCATCTTATCAGGAGACACATGAGATTAATTTGTCTCATTATTGGTGGTGTTAACTTTATTTGCCAGGTTTCTCCACTGCAAAGTCACTCTTTCCATTATAATTAATGTGTCTCATGGAGAAATACTTTAGGTCTATAAAATTATGCTGTTTTTCATCCTACTTCCACCTACTACATCCATTGATAATTCCTGCCTGAAAATTTATTACCAGGTATTTGCCAAACAGTGATTTTTTTTTTCCGGATTGTTATTCCTTCTACATTTATTAATTATAATTCTGTTACACATAGATTTTCCTTCTCCCCATTTAATTTATTTACTAACTTATATAAGTATAGTCTGGATTTTTTAATACTATAGGTTATAATCCATTACTATCACTATTTTATTGCTCGAATTGTCCCATATTTGGCCACTGGGAAACCCTTTGGATTGGCTCCTGTATCCTTTCAACGTATCCCCTTT
Source organism: Eubalaena glacialis (assembly GCF_028564815.1). Classification (NCBI taxonomy): domain Eukaryota; kingdom Metazoa; phylum Chordata; class Mammalia; order Artiodactyla; family Balaenidae; genus Eubalaena; species Eubalaena glacialis. The sequence continues at coordinate 53,746,075 of NC_083733.1, read as the reverse complement.
ATTTATTTATTTATTTTTTAGTACTTCCTTATTTTCCTGCACCGCAGGATGTTCCAGGTTGATACTGTACTTTCCCAGCCCTAGTCCTGGAATCAGCAAATTTCCCAGGGATCACTGGCTCCTTTTATTAGAAAATTATATTTAGAAACCAAGATTAGATGTGCTCATTGCTACTGGGATGTCTTTGCTTCTTGACTTTCTCAGATATGAAATATATGCATCTGTACCCACACATCTGTATCTATCTGTATGTATACCTATACAGGTAATCCATGATTTCATATGATATCTCCAATTCCAGTTCAATACCACAGGGCTTCTTCTAGCCATCTCCATTTCCTTTTCTGTAACTCCCTTCTCTGACAGTGAAAAACTCGGCTCTCATTAACCACAATATATTTATTTATTTGCTCAGTCTTGAGTAGAAAGTAGTTCTAACACATATCCCCAAACCCCATACAGTTCTTTTTGTATTTAGTCTTACAGTTCATAGTAAAAATACAGTACCCCCCCCAGAAAAATAAAATAAATAAAAATACAGTTTTCCCTACACTCATCTGTATGGTAATGTTACTCATTTGTAATATACATAGGTTCATTTGTTACTGTTTGTATTTTATTTGGGGTTCCCAAACACACATCCTGGTTGATTTTAATTATTTTTTGAGTATGTGAAACATTAACATGGTTCTGAATGTTAGAATTAGACCAGAGGATCTACTCAGTTACTCCTCCATCATTCCTTCTCTCCCAATTCCATTCCCCCATTCTTTCCACACTGTTCCCAATCACCCATTGTAGGTAGCCAACCAATCTCAGTTTGTTGGGGGTTTTTATGGTTAAATATACATAACATAAAATTTACCATTTTAATTATGCTGTTCAGTAACATTAACTCCATTTGCATTGTGCAGCCATCACCACCATTCATCTCCAGAACTTTTTTCATCTTCAAAAACCGAAACTCTGTACCCATCAAACAATAATTCCCTTCGCCCCTTCCTCCAGCCCCTGGAAACCACCATTCTGCTTTTTATCTCTATGAATTAGAATATTCTAGGTACCTCACATAAGTGGAATCATACAGTGTTTGACCTTTTATGACTGACTTATTTCACTGAGCGTAATATCTTCAGGATTCATCCATGTTGTAGCATATGTCAGAATTTCCTTCCTTTTTAAGTCTGAATAATTTTCCATTGTACATATATACCACATTCTGTTTATTGATTTATCAGTGGGCACTTGGGTTGATAACACCTTTTCGCTATTGTGAATAATGCTGCTCTGAACATGGGTTTACAAATATCTGTTCAGGTCCCTGCTTTCACTTCTTTGGAGTATATATCCAGAAGTTGAATTGCTGGATCACATGGTATGTTTAATTTTTTGAGGAATCACCATACCATTTTCTACAACAGCTGCACTATTTTACATTCCCACTGGCAGTGCACAAGGGTTCTGATTTCTCTACATCCTTGCCAATGCTTGTTATTTTCTGCTTTTTTTTTTTTAATTGTTTTTAATTTATTTATTTATTTTTGGCTGTGTTGGGTCTTCGTTTCTGTGCGAGGGCTTTCTTTAGTTGTGGCAAGCGGGGGCCACTCTTCATCGCGGTGCGCGGGCCTCTCACTATCGCGGCCTCTCTTGTTGCGGAGCACAAGCTCCAGACGCGCAGGCTCAGTAGTTGTGGCTCACGGGCCTAGTTGCTCCGCGGCATGTGGGATCTTCCCAGACCAGGGCTCGAACCCGTGTCCCCTGCATTAGCAGGCAGATTGTCAACCACTGCGCCACCAGGGAAGCCCCCTGCTTTTTTTATAATAGCCATCCTAATGAGTGTGAAGTGGTATCTCATTATGGTTTTGATTTGCATTCCTTTAATTATTAGTGATGTAGGAAATCTTTTCACGTTGTTTGTTGGCCATTTGTGTATCTTTGGAGAAATGTCCTTTGGCTGCGCTGTGCAGCATGCAGGATCTCAGTTCCCCGACCAGGGATTGAACCCGGGCCATGGCAGTGAAAGCCTGGAATCCTAACCATGAGGCCACCGGGGTTTGTTTGTTTTTTGTTGTTGTGTTCTAGGAGTTCTTTATATATTCTGAATATTAATCCCTTATCAAACATATGATTTGCAAATATTCCCATTCCATGGATTGTATTTTCACTCTGTTGACAGTATCCTTTGATGCACAAAAGTTTTTTATTTTGATGAAGTCTACAACACATGTTTTTTTCTTTTGTTGCCTGTGCTTTCGTTGTCATATCCAAGAAATAATTGCTAAATCTAGTGTTATAAAGATTTTTCCCTATGTTTTCTTCTAAGAGTTTTATAGTTTTAGCTCTTATGTTTAGATCTTTGTTCCATTTTGAGTTAATTTTTTAATGTAGTATTAGGTAGAGGTCCAACTTTATTCTTTTGCATGTGGATATCCAGTTTTCCCAACACCATTTGTTGAAAAGACTGTCCTTTCCCCTATCAAATGGTCTTGACTCCATTGCTGAAAATTATTTGACCATATATGTGAGGATTTCTATTCTATTTCATTAGTCTAGATATCTGTCTTTTTGGCAGTACCACACTGTTTTGATTACCATCTTTGGTAAGTTTTGTAGTAAGTTTTGAAATCAAGAAGTGTGAGCGTAAGATTGTTTTGGCTATTTGGGCTCCCTTGAGATTCTGTGTGAATTTTAGGATGGATTTTTCTATTTCTTCAAAAAAATCATTGGGGTTTTCATAAGGATCGCATTGAATCTGTATGTTACTTTAGGTAGTATTGCCATCTGTCTTGGTCAGCTCAAGCTTCCATAACAAAATACCATAGACTGGGTGGCTTAAACAACAGAAATTTATCTTCTCACAATTATGGAGGTTGGAAGTCGGAGATCAAGGTGCCACCTTCTCACTGAGTCCTCGCATGGCAGAGAGAGTGAGCTCTCTGGTGTCTCTTCTTATAGGGACACTACTGCTATCATATCAGGCCCCCACCCTTATGACGTCATTTAAATGCAATTACTTCCATAACGGCCCTATCTCCAAATACAGTGACATTAGGGGTTAGGGCTTCCAACATATGAATGGGGCGGGGAGGACACACACAATTCTAAGTCCATAGCAGCATCTTAACAATATTAAGTATTCCAAGTCTTGAACACAGGATATCTTTCCATTTATTTATGTCTTCTTTCATTTCTTTCAGCAATCTTTGTAGTTATCAATGTATAAGTCTTTTGCTTCCTTAGTTAAGTTTATTCCTAAGTATTTTGTTCTTTTTGATACTATCATAAGTGGATTTGTTTTTTTTAATTTTCTTTTCTGATTGTTCATTGTTAGTCTATATAGAAATGCAACTGATTTTTGTGTGTTGATTTTGTATCCTGCAACTTTGCTGAATTCATTTTTCAGTTCTAACAGTGTGTGTGTGTGTGTGTGTGTGCGCGTGTAATCTCTAGGGTTTTCTATATATAAGATTATGTCATCTGTGAACAGAGATAAGTTTACTTCTTCCTTTCCAATTTGGATGCCTTTTATTTCTTTTTCTTGCCCAACTGCTCTGGCTAGGACTTGCAGTACTATGTTGATAGACATCTTTTCATACATATCCTTAAGGGCCTTTTTTACATCTTCTGTGTGTGTGAATTGTCCATCTCTTTTTCCTGTTTACTTTCACGGGGTTTTTTTGTTTGTTGTTTGTTTTTTTTTTGGTTTTGGTTTTTTTGGTGCTTTGTCACAATGTTTAAGAATTCTTTACACACTAGGAATATTAGTTCCTCATCTGTGATGTATGGTGCAAGTATTTTCTTCCAGTTTGACAGTTGTCTTTTTACTTTGTTTATGGTGTTCTTTGTCGTTGAATATTTTTATTTTTATGTAGTCAAATTACCAATGTTTTCCTTTATTGCTTCTGGATTTAGAAAGCCTTTCTAAACCTCAGGATTAAAGGGGAATTTACATGTGTTATCTTCTAATAACTGTATGGTTTCATCTTTTACATCTAGCACCGTGATCCATTTGGAGTTTAATTTTGTGTATGGAATGGGGTATGGATTTAATTTTATATTTTCTAAATGGCTATCCAGTTTTCTCAGCACCATTTATTAAGAATTTTATCTTTGCCCCACTGATTTGAAATGCCATCTCTATCATATACTAAATGTCCATATATATTGATACTTGGTTCTATTTCTAGGCCTTCTGTTCTGTTCCACTGGTTGGTTTGTCTATTTATGCACTACTACCACACTGTTTTAATTATAGAGACTTTGCAGTACATTTTAATGTCTAGTACAGCTAGTTTCCTGATGTTCCTTTTTTATTGTCAAATTATTCAGTTTCTCCTTTATACCATTTATGCAGCAAAGGGTTCTGTTGGCATAGATCTACATCTTTTGGAGGGTTGTGATTTGTTGATTCATGAACAATGGCCCCTGCATAATTGTACACAGATACCCTGGCTCATGTAACACTCGTTATTAATATTTTTGATTTTCACAGTCTGGGTTGATGAACAAGGCCTTCTGCTGTTCTGGCGTTTAGGAGTAAGAATGTGATTGGGACCTATCTCAGAAGTCTAGATTCACAAATCTGGGATAAAAGTTTGTTTCAGTAACCAGATCTAATTTGATATGGGGCATTTTGGGTTTTGTGTCTTAAATTTGTTTCCGGCCAAATCCATGTTGTTCTTTTGATAAGTTATGAAAAAAACAAAAAAAAGAATATTAGCTAGTAGTACTTGGTGTTTGTAAATAAGTGGTTACAGCAGGGTTTTTAAAGAAGGTCCAGGCTCCCACCCTTAGACTTCAGGGCTCTGCAGACGCCATGAAATTTTATGCAGTTTTTGCAGATACTTTTTTTTTTTTTTTTTTTTTTTTTTTTACTTTTTTTTTTAATATTTATTTATTTAGGCTGCGCTGGGTCTTAGTTGCGGCACGCGGAATGCTCACCGCGGCTTGCAGGCTCATAGTTGTGGCATCTTAGTTATGCCATTCAGGCCTCTTAGTTGTGGCATGTGAACTCTTAGTTGCGGCATGCATTCAGGATCTAGCTCCCGGACCAGGGATTGAACCTGGGCCTCCTGCATTGGGAGCACGGAGTCTCAGCCACTGGACCACCAGGGAAGTCCTTGCAGATACTTATTTATTTGATTTTTTTCTTGAAAGAAGGTTTATGATTTCATAAGATTTTCAAAGAGATTCATGACCCTTAAAAATTTAGAACTGCAATCAAAGACAGTAATGCCCAGTAATAATAGCCTTTGAGATGTCCAAAATTTGTGCCCAACCACAGGGAGTTAGAAGAGGAAGTTTCCATCACATATTACGTTCATAAGATGGAATATTATTCATCTAATAAACATATGCTTACAGAGTTAACCAGAACAAGGAAAATACTGTAATGATACAACACTGAAAATGATGAATAAAAAAGTACTCAAATTTTGCAAAGATCCCATCCCCAAATTTTTTAATGGGTAATTGAATGGAGAAGAAACTGGCCACGTATCTGACACCATGCATTCTGCTTTGTGTTCACTGTCTCACTTAAACTGGAAATTGCACTGTCTTGAAAATTGGTCATTCACAGGATGTTTTTGATAATGAAGCTATTTCAGTGCACCAGAGAATATGTTAAAGGACTTTTAGTTGTAATTTGTTTCAATCATACTAATTTCCTTTTTTGTCCCCACTTGTGTTATAGATATTGGCTCGATTGCTCATAATTTTTCTGCTGCCAGGAAAATAAATGTCAGCTACAACTCTAGTTATTTATTTTTGTTTAAATAGAAAGTACTGTTATGTCTTTTATTATGAAATATATAAGCTTAATGCAAAAATCTAGAAATTTTGCTAAAAATGTAATTCATCTAAAGATAAATATTCTTAATATTTGATGGATATATTTCAAGTATTTTTCTGTGGGATTTTATAGAGTGGTATCTCATATAAATTCTGTAACCTCCCTGCCTCACTTAATAATGCCTTGACTTTGTAACAATTATATTTTAAAGTCACTATGTAGTATTTCATTATCGAGATGCACCTTAATTTATTAGCTTTACTGCCTACTAAAGAGCATTTATATTTCTATATTTTAATTGTGAAATTGTCCCAAAAGTACTCTTGTGCATACAACTTCACGTATTTGTATAATGAATTCCTTTGGGTCAGGCATTAGACATTTATTAAGAATTTGCAAATATGCAAAATCCTAATCTAGAACTCAGGGAGACAAAGTACTTTTAAAAAGTGAGAATCTCTATTTTTAAATTACAAATAATGTAATGGGGGAGATAAAACTTGTATACGAATGTCCAAAGTAAAGGATGAAAAAGGGCACTCGTTTACCCTGATAGTATGCTATGAGAGTTCATAAGAGGAAGATATTTGTATGACCAGAGCAGTCATTGTCATGTCATATCATATCTAAGTCAAACTGATCCCTTAAGAACTCTATGGAGGTGAACTGAGTCACCTATATTTCCTGCTAATCATCAGAAATCCAAAGTATTGGGACTTCCCTGGCAGTCCAGTGGTTAAGACTTCGCCTTCCAATGCAGGGGGTACAGGTTCGATCCCTGGTTGAGGAGCTAAGATCCCACATGCCTCATGGCCAAAAACACCAAAACATAAAACAGAAGCAATATTGTAACAAATTCAATAAAGACTTTAAAAATAGTCCACATCAAAAAAGTCTTTTTAAAAAAAAGTGTTAAAAAGAAATACAAAGTATGACCAATGGAGCAAGATGATTCTATAGCTGTTCAGAGAACACTGAGGCAAATAGGGCAGGTGCAGAAACATAATAAACCTATCTGGCAAGAAGAGCTGAAAGGAAGCATCACTTAGACACAGGACTTGGTCTGAATGACTTTTAGTTCTTTTCCAGGCAGGTCTCCAGCACACATAAATGTAGTTACCAAATCAAGAAGTTTGCAGCAATTGGGAGCTGACGAAGCAAAAACAACAAAAGCCATTCTGTGAAAAAGAACTGTTTTTAGAATATCCTGAGCTATTATTTCATGTTCAAAGGAAGATTGTTTAAAAAAAAGAAAGTATTTCCTTTTTCATCTGCCGTTTGGGAGTAGCTTATACTTAACAGAACTTTAAAATACGCATTTAAAAATTAATGTGTGGTTATTGAAAAACTACACTTAAGCAAAACTAAGAAAATTGAAGATCACAACCCAGAAATAACCAAAGTAATCTTTAAGGATAAAACTTCCCAGATATGTTCAGTCTGATCTGTCTGTCTATATTGTCTATGTTAATAAATACATGTATTTTACAAATAAGACCACATGATGCCCAGTTGTTTTGTAATCTAACCAGATCTTGAACATTTTCTATGTTATTAACTACTTCATTACCACTAAATTTGTGAGTACTCAGAATTGCTGTTTTATAGAAATATTTCATTTATTTAATATGCTATTGTCTGACTCAGAATCTTGAACATTGCCTGAGAATGTACATACCTCTCAGTGTATTGATTTTGGGTTGATGTTTAGACTGGAAAAATTTATGTTTACATCCATAAAGCTCAATACAACATTTAAAAATATGACATATAGGAAAAGTTTCAAGTTACATCAGAAATTCACTTAAATATCAGAGTCATGTAAATATTTTGACAAATGTATAGATTGGCCTGTCAACAAAAGGGATGTGCAGATGTTCATGGTGTTAAGGAGGCCATGTTACTGCACACAAAGCAACTAGTTATTAATAACTATAATAACTGGTGATCAGGAAGTGATATTTTAAGAAATTTTCATCTTTTTTTTTCTTTTTAGCTGCGTTGGGTCTCCTGCGTGTGGGCTTTCTGTAGTAGGGGCAAGCGGGGGCTACTCTTCGTTGCGGCGTGTAGGCCTCTCATTGCGGTGGCTTCTCTTGTTGTGAAGCATGGGCTCTAGCCTTGCGGGCTTCCGTAGTTGTGGCACGCAGGCTCAGTAGTTGTGGCGCACAGGCTTAGTTGCTCCGTGGCATGTGGGATCTTCCCAGACCAGGGTTCAAACCCGTGTCCCCTGCATTGGCAGGCGGATTCTTAACCACTGCACAACCAGGGAAGTCCCAGAAATTTTCATCTTAATACAATAGTTTATTATTTATATGTAGGTGTTTCTTGTGTTTAATTATGTTTAGGAAATTATTTGGGGGCTTTGTGTTAAAATGTGACTCATTATATTTTTCACATTTTAAATATGGGGAAAGAGGCTCCTGGTTAGAGTTTTTACTCAGAATGATTGCTTTTTCAGGAATAGATTACTAATGTTAAGGTGAAGATACCTATATATATATCTACTTCTCATGAGCTGTCAAGTTCTCCTACTCCCCCGGCACGAGCCTTGTGTGATGTGGGATCCATGCCCTCTGAAGAATAAGAATGTCAATTTAGAGACAGGGAAAATCCAGGGATGTAACTACAAGCTTCACTGGGTGGTGTGTAGATGGCTGAACTTTGCTTAGAAGGATTTGTACAAAGATTTGATGATAGGGATCTAAAGGAGCATGATTTTGCTGGGTCAAGAACAACTTGTCCCATAACTCATAATCTGCCTTTTGAGGGCTTTTTGTTTCACATTGTGGGTTTGTGAAAAATCCCTTTGAGATGTATAGAGTTGGAAATGCACAGCTCTGCTCTGTTATTTCTGAAGCTTCCTCTGACTTTTTAAAAATTATTCTTTCTTATATTGACCAAGGCCCCAAGTCTGAATTTTTATTTAGTCAGAGTATAGCTGAATTAGCGTATTAGTTAGGACAGGTTGTTATGCTGTGGTAGCAAACAACCCCCAAATCTCAGTGGTTTACAAAATAACTTTTTATTTTTTGCTCATTATGCATCAGCATAGGCAGGGTCCCAGACTAAAGGAGACTCCACCATCCTGTAGCTGTGCCATCTGAAACACACAGCCTCCTTGGCCACCACATCAGCAATAGAAAGATTAGAGAATTATGTGGTCTTTCCAGTGCCTCAGACTGAAGTGGCACACATCACCTCAGCTCATATTACTATTGGTCAAAACCAGTTTAGGGCCCTGCCTAACTTCAGGAGGCTGGAAAATGTCATTTTCTACATGCCCAAAAGGAGAGGAAGACTGCATACTTGAAAAACTGGATAATGGTGAGACATTAGTAATGTCTACCACACTGGCTGAGACCCATTTCTTTTTCTGTGTATAGGAAGTTGCTTCTGTAAATTAAGTGTGAATTCTTTTTGGAGCAAGGAAGACATCCTGGACTGTGGAAAGAGGTTAACAACAGGCCTGTGCAGAGGTGAGTGGAAGGAAACAGGAAGCCTTTTATATGAAAGCTCACCTCCTCTGTGGGAAGTCAGTTACTGTTTGAGAACACACCCCACAAAGGCTCTAGAACTATGGAGAAGATTAAGCTCCTTCAGCATACAAGTTCCCAGAGGCACTTCACTGTCACTCATATCACTCCATTCGTATTTTCTTTTATAATCTATCCCACCCCATGAGGAGGAAGGAATTAATTGTGTTATTTATGATTATAAAACATATGCTTAAAGGAAAACTTGAAAATACAGGAAAACAGGGACTTCCCTGACTGTCCAGTGGTTGAGACCCCTTGCTTCCAATGCAGGGGGCGCAGGTTCCATCCCTGGTCGGGGAACTAAGATCCTACATGCAGCGTGGTGTGGCCAAAAAAAAAAAAAAAAAAGGAAAAGAAAAAATACAGAAAAACAGATTCCCCCATAATTATACACCTAGAGACAAATGTAAAAATTTAATTGAAAATCCTTTCAATCCATTTTCTGTGCATACACATATGCATGTATATACGCATGTGTATATTTTTCCTATAAAAATGAGATTACATATACTGTTTTATTACCTACCTTATTCACCCAAAGTTGTTTAACATCTTAACATCAGCAAAGATATGTTTTTATGGCAACAATGTTTCCATTGTATGGATACACTATATTTTGTAGGATATTTAAATCCTCTGCAAGTTGTTTCCATTGTCAACAGTGTCTCCATCATACACCCCACACTCATCTTTTGGATAGAGTCTCAGATATAGAATTACTTCATCAGAGGACATACGTGGTTTAATTTCTGCTAACATTGCCTTGTTGCAAGTCTATACCAGCTATAATCTACTGTGTGTGTCCATTTCCTCACATCATGCTATTGTGAAGTGTCATCAGTCTTTTAAAAATTTGCCAAATTGTTAACTGTAAAATGTTATTTCCTTATTGCTTTAACGTACATTCCCTTCATTACTAGTGAAGTTTTAAAACTCTTGATAGGTTGAGGAGCCACTTTATTATCTAGTGAGTTGCCCATGCATATCCTTTGCTCATTTATCTAAAATTACTGCTTTTTTCTGAAAATTTAATTTAATTTTTAAAAATTAATTTATTTATTTATTTTTGACTGAGTTGGGTCTTTGTTGCTGCGTGCGGGCTTTCTCTAGTTGCAGCAAGCAGGGGCTACTCTTCGTTGCAGTGCGCGGGCTTCTCATTGCGGTGGCTTCTCGTTGTGGAGCACAGGCTCTAGGCGCGCGGGCTTCAGTAGTTGTGGCGCACGGGCTTAGTTGCTCCGCGGCATGTGGGATCTGCCCAGACCAGGGCTCGAACCCGTGTCCCCTGCATTGGCAGGCAGATTCTTAACCACTGCGCCACCAGGGAAGCCCTGAAAATTTAATTTTAAAAGCACTATCCAATAAGAATTTTTGTTGTTTATCTGACTTGTGAGTTAAAGGCTTTTTTTTTTTCCATTTTATCATTTGCCTTTTCATTTTGATTTTAGTATTTGGGGCTAGAGTTTTTAAAATCTCAAATATAAGTTTTTTCTTTGTATTTTTCTGCCTTGTATGTTATGTGTTCACAAAATATAAATACATTATATTTGTCTGAAGTGTGTTTACAGTTATTTTATTTTTATATTAAATATTTTATCAAGTTAGAACTTCTTTTTGGCTTATGGTACAACCAGAAAAAATAGGCTGAGAAATTACTACTTTGATAAACTCTTAAGGTTTTCATTGTGATCTTGTACATTCATTGGAGAGTTTGAGTGCCTCCCAGGTAGTATTTTATGTCCTGAGGAATTCATAATGAACAAAACCAACAAGATCCCTGCTTTTAAGTTTAGTGGGAAGAGTCAAATAATTGACAAGCAAATATATAATATAATGTATAGTAGCACTGAGAGCTAGAAGGAAAAATAAAGCAGGGAAGGCTAAAGTGAATGACAGAGGGTAATATTTTAATAGTTTGGTCATAGAGGTGAAGTTTAAGCAGAAACCTTCATGGAGGGAGCAAGTGAGCTCTATGACTGTCTTGAGGAGGAGCATTCCAGAAGGAATATACAAAGCCTCCAAAGGGAACATGGCTGGTATTATGTGGTGCGTTCTAAATAGTCCATGGACATTTAAGAATAATATCTTATTGGTAAGTGAAAATTTCAGGATTGTTACCAGGATGCATCCAGATATGGCCCTTTGTGAATTTTTATAAGCTCTCAGGGATTCCTTCTAATTTAAAGATTCAAGTATTTTATTTCCTCCAGAAAACACTCTTATTACTAACTTTTATTCACTTTTTTCCTCCCGCTGTTCTGTTTTATTCTCCACTTTTACATATATTTTAGGTCTTCTGGATCTCTCTTCCGTACCTCTGACCTTTGTTTTCAGAATTCATTTCTTCTGTCTTTTTTTCCTCTGAATTCTGAGATGTTCTCCTAGGCTTTTCCCTCTTGATTTCTAATGTATCTGGTGCCTTCTTGTCTAATAATTCTTAAAAGAAACTATTACTTGTCAGAATTGTCTCCTGTTACAAAGCCCTTACAAAAGGTTTCAGTTTCCTTTTCCCATTAACCCCTAACTCTCTTAATTGGGCCTTTTCTAACTCTCTTAATTGGGGAATTTATTGTTCATTCCCCTCATTAATGGCAGTAACCACAGGGAGGCAGTTTATGCTGATGGAAACTTTCATGGGCAATAAAATAGAACACTTGGGTTCTTATCCCACTCAGTGTGGCCTTGGGTCAATATCATAACCTCTCAGGCATTCTAGCTTCTCTTATGTATAATGTGAGAAATAAAATCAACTTTATTTAACTAACAGGGTAGTTATAAAAGTAAAACTAAATGAAAGAGTATATGAATGGCACTGCATCACCTCACCCTAGAATCCTGGGGATCATTCCTGTACTTATGTACTCTACCTTCCCTAGTTATGAACTAACCATCTGTGATCTTCTGTAATTCAGCCCCCAATACTTGGGTGCTGGTTCCCATCCCCTCTCTCCTGCTCAAGATCTTTGCTCCTGTGCAATTGTCTCCTGTGTCCCTGCGTTATTCATTTTTCTCTACTGGGTTATTCCCATCACTATAAACCATGCTGTAATCTCTCCCACATTCAAAACAAACAACCGTTCCTGGATTCCATATCCATTTCTAGCTCTATTTCTCTGTTCTTTTCAACAAAACTCCTTGAAAGGGATGGGTCTTCTGTCTCCACTACCTTTCCTTCCACTTTCTCATATAAATTTATTTACTTATTTATTTTTGGCTGTGCTGGGTCTTCGTTGCTGCGTGCAGGCTTTCCCTAGTTGCAGCGAGTGGGGGCTACTCTTTGTTGCAGTGCTCGGGCTTCTCACTGCGGTGGCTTCTCTTTGTTGCGGGGCACAGGCTGTAGGCGGGCGGGCTTCAGTAGTTATGGTACGCCAGCTCAGTAGTTGTGGCTCACGGTCTCTAGAGTGTAGGCTCAGTAGTTGTGGCACACGGGCTTAGTTGCTCCGCGGCATGTGGGATCTTCCCAGACCAGGGCTCTGAACCCATGTCCTCTGCATTGGCAGGCGGATTCTTAACTACTACGCCACCAGGGGAGTCCCACCTTCCATTTTCTCTTGAACTCACTCCAGCCAAGCTTTTGTGTCCTCCACTCTAGAGAATCCACTTTTGTTGAGACTTCTAATGATCTCTCTAATGCCAGATCCAATGGACAGTTCTCGTTCCTCATACCACTTGACCTATTGGTAGCATTTGACAGTTGTTCTCACCTTGCTTCTTGGTATACTTTCTTCACTGGGCTTTCAGTGAAGCCCAATTCTCTTTTTTTCCTTCTATTCCACTGATGTCTCCTTTTCAGACTCCTTTCTTTCTTTTTTCCTTTTCATCTCCCTGTTCTCTAACCATTGGAGCCCCTCAGGCTCAGGTTTTGGACCGTTTTTCTTCCTTACCTTTAATCACTCTATAGGCAATCTTACCTAGTATCAGAGCTTTAAATATCAACTGAACATCAGTAACTTCCAATTTTATATTCCTACATTTGGACTTTCTCTGAACTCCCGGATCGAATGTCTAATGGACATCTGGCATTTCCACTTAGACATATAATAAGCATCTCAAGTATTAAGGTAAAACAGAATTCATAATTGGTCCATCCAAACCTGCTCCTCTCACAGTCCGTTGTGTTAAAAAATGGCAACTTCATACCTCTAGTTGCTCCAGCCAAAAACCCTAGCATCTTGGCCTCTTTTTCTTTTCTTTTATACCTAAAATCAGTAAATCCTGTCAGCTCTTCCTACAGAGAATATCTAGAATCTGATCAGTTCTCGTCACCTCCCCCATGACCATACCACCCTAAGGCAAGCCCCTCAACCCCTTGCCAGGATTACTGCAGTAACCTTCTCACTGGTCTCCCTGCTTCCCCCCCTTGTCCTCTTAGTCCATTTTCCATGAGTGATCCTTTTAAATGTAAATCAGATTATGCCATTCCTTGGTTTGAAGTGTTTCAGTGGCTTCCTGTCTTACTCAAGAGTAAAAACCAACGTTCTTACAATGGCCCACAAGCCCTGTGTGATCCAGCTTCCATCTATCTCTCTGGCCCTCATTTTCTCACTCACCCCATTCCAGCCACTCTTGTCTCCTTCCTCTTTGTTGTTAAAGCCTGCTCTTGCCTAGAGGCCTTTGCATTTGTTGGTCCCTCTGCTAGGACTGTGCTTCCCCTAGATATCTGTGTCGACGTGTCACATTCCCAATGAAAAGCCTTCTCAGACCACCCTTCATTCCCCCATCTCCTTAATCTTTTTATTTTCCTCTATAGAACTTTGACCCCTTTACATATAAATAGGAATATCAGTGTCAGTATATCAATATTTGTTATTGTCTCCTTCCATTAGAACGTGAGACCCGCTGGGACGGGCTGGATTTGCTGTCTTCCTTACACATAGAACCATGCCAACTGAGGTGGGAACTCAGCAAATATGAAAGAATTCCTGACTCCTTTTTCTCTCTCTGCATCCATATCCAATCAGATGCCAGAACCAGTTGATTTTACTTCTCTGACACCTTGAATTCATCCCCTTCCTCCTCATTTCCACCATCACCATCTTGGGTCAGGCCCTTTGTTTGCTTGGGAAAGTACAGGCACCTTTCAGCTGATCTCCCTGACTCCAGTTTTACTCCTCTCCACTAAAATAATCTGGCCATATTGGCCCTTTCACTTCCTTTTTTAAAATTCTTCAGTAGCCTTCCATTCATTCATGGGTGAAAACCGAACTTGTATATATTCAGTCAGTATTCATTGGTCACCTTTATACTTCAGTCACTGTGGCCCGTACTATTTACAGTGGTGATGAGACCTGGCCCTCATAGTTAATGTCATAAGCATTATCTTCCTCTAGATTCTAGAATTAATTAAATTTAAATTCAGATTAACTAAAATTAAATTAAAAATTCAGTTCCTCGGTCATACTAGCCACATTTCAAATGCTTAGTAGCCACATGTGGCTAACGGCTACATTATTGACAGTACAAGATGTGAAGAGTTCCATCATCACAAAGGTTCTATAAGACAGCAGTGGTCTAAACCTTGCCCCAAACTGTACAAGTCATTCGCAGTTATTCTCTGCAATCCAAACACACCATCTACTTCTGGTCCACTGTTTTTGCCACTGTTCTTCACTTTGCTCAGAATGCTCTTCTGTCCCTTTTCTGTCTATTAAAATCCTCTGATTTTAGGCCCCAAATCATATTCTGTAACTTACAGGAAATTTTCCGTGACACCAGCCCCCAATGATTTAACTAGTCTTCCTTCTGACTGCACCCCTCCCCACCATGGGAACTCAGCAAGGCAGTCTGGCTGCTTACTTCAGCACTATTGGAATTATTTCCTGCTGTTGCCAATGGAAATCAAAGAAAATGGATGTGACATCTCTGCAGGTGGACAGCAGTAAGAGGGGCTTATTTAACTTGCTTCTCAGTGCAACTTGATAGGAGAATACAACATCTTAAAGTTGCGTATGTGTAGCACTAATGTTTCTTTTTAAATAGTTGGGGGAAAATGACCTAGAAAACCAAATTGCAGATTGGTAGCCAAAATTAACTCTTGGTTTATTTGTCCTTTGTGTGTTGAAAGTCCTACTATTCCGTGTGTCCGACTTCCTCACGGTACTGTTGATCAGTTTTGGTTCTTAGTACTATTGAGATCTATCCAGTTGATACCAACAGCCTTAGTGGCGGCAGACTCTGGAATAACTCCTTACACCTTTCTGGCCTGCATTTCTCTAGACTTCACTCTCCAGGGAGGAGTTTTCTTTTTTTACTTTTTGACTCTCTTGCACACCATATGCACTAAGGATTCTGGAAAATTCTAGCATGGCTGCAAAGTGGCCAAGAGAATAAAGTCCTTGATGATAAATCACAGTATATATAAAAAAAAAAAAAAAGCGTGGGTGCTCCTTGCACCTGTAATTAGAACCAGCCTTACTACCCTCCTTAAAAACCCCTGAGTTCTCATTATCTTGAAGTAGGCCGTTCTCCACCAGCCTCAGCAGCTCTCAGCCAGAGAGGAAGTGATGTTCTTCAGGAAAGCAGTAGAGAGGGCTTATGTGGAAAATAAGGATTGCTGGGCCAAGAAGCTTGTAGAAATTGAGTTCCCACTCAGGACAATACTCTGGATGTGGAGGTATGCCTGTAAGATGCCTGTATTACTGTTGTTTTTTTGCTCCTGTCTGATAAGTCCAGCTGGGGCTGGAGGCTTTGATGAAGCCTCTCGTATGGATGGTGTGGCCCTTTTTGAACTTAGAAGGAGAATGTAGAGCCGGGGAGGTACCCAAGAGGTTTTGCCTGTTAAACCCAGAGAAGCTGGAAAACTTTGTTTAAGGTTGTCTTTTTCACAAGGTTTGGCCTGCACAGGTATGCTCTGCTCCTAGCCTGTAGGTACCGTCCTCATCTTTAAGGGGTAAAGTCTGAGTGAGTCTGAGTTGTGATCCTCCTTGCTGCAGCTGCAAAGGAAGGTCTGCTTGGTACAGCTAGCTGGGAGTTGTCTAGGCCTCATCTAGGGTGTAGATTAGCATCAACAAGATAGGGACTGTCCCAGCCAGAATCCCTCCTAACGTGCTTGGATTCTATGTCAGTGCCGAAGCACATCTGCCTTGAATCCATCTTTCAGTTTCCTTATGGTTTAGGAAGGGGCTGGGTTTTGTTAACTCAGTAGTTCTTGGCATTAGTGTTGTGTGGTGGGACAAGGGGAGAGCAAAGGAAGCAGAGCAGGGACCCTGGAAGTACAGTTGTTTTAAGCTCATCTATTTAGGCATGCTGAGGCAAGCTTGGTTTATGAGATTTGCCCCTTCTCCCCCTACTCTGTTTTCTTTTTTCAGGACTCTGCACTTGTTCAAGAGAAGAATCTAAAGAAATCCAAGCAGGACAGGTAGTTCTAAAAGCCATGACCCAGGTAAGTTGAAGTTTCCTCTATCCTTGAAATAATATCAACATTTGTGTTCTTTATCCTGAGGCTTCCCTGTCTGGCTGAGCCCCATTCAGTAACCTGCTCCCAGTTCCCCTCCATTGCAGGGAAGGAGCAATGGTGCCTCACCTCCCTTTGTGGCCCTCTCTTCTCCAACAGTGTTCACATACGTGCACAATGTTCTTACCAGAGCACCAATGGAGCAGAAATATATTCTCTTGAGAGAAATTTGAGAGCTGCCCTTATCAGAACCATGGTTGAATAGAGCCAAAGATAAGATAACTTTGATCTTTTCCATTAACCCAAGTAGTTTCCTTTTTTCTTCTATTTTCAAATATCACCCCCTCTTTAAAAATCATAAAACATTTCACAGTATTGAAAAGTACATACAAAACATGTCTATAACATATATATGGTATAAAGAATAATAAAATGAGTTGATATATTTGTTTAATGTACCATCTAAGCAACCCTTATCCCTTCCCACACCCCTTCACATATCGTATTACCACCTCACCAACGTTAATGACTACTTTTAATTTTGCGTTCGTTAGTACTTTGATTCTTATAATTTACCATATATGAATGCCTGCTGAACAGTATACTGTTGAGTTTTTAATTTTTAAATTTGATGTACAGTTGTCATATTCTCTATATTTTTTACCATATTTTTTCGCTCAACACAATGTGATTTCAAGTTATTCATGTTAAATTGTGTAGCACTAGGTCAGCAGTTCTTAAAGTGTGGTCCAGGAAGACTTTGATACCCTTTCAGGAGGTCTAGGGGTCAAAATTACTTTTATAATAATAATACTAACACATTATTTGCATTTTTCACTCACAACTCTAATGAGTGTACAGTGGAGTTTCCCAGAAGCTATATGAAATGTGTTATCCCAACAGATTGGGGAGTTCCCTGGTGACCTAGTGGTTAGGATTCCTGGCTTTCACTGCTGTGGCCTGGGTTCAGTTCCTGGGTGGAGAACTGAGATTCCGCAAGCCGCATGGTGCAGCCAAAAAGTAAAATTAAATTAAATTAAGTTGGCCAACAGATTGAATACAGAAGATGTGAAAATCTAACTCTTTCATTCAGCCAGTCATTAAAGAGATTTGCAAAAATGTAAAACAGTGCTACTAAATTTTTTTATTTTGACAAAGTTATTTTTCATAAAATGTGTGTTATTTATGTTAACATGTAACAGGTTTATTATTAGTTATTTGAATAAATTAATAATTTTTAAAATTTCTCTTTTAATTTCTAATCTATTGATAGATTTAACCAGCATTAATGAGTCTTCAATAACGTTAACAGCTTTATTTATTGTACATATATATAATTCACATACAATGAAATACACCCATATAAGTGTATAGTTCAGTGCTTTTTTAGTATATTTGCAGAGTTGTGCAACCATCAGCACAAACCATTTTAAAACATTTACATCACTGCCAAAAAAAATCCTGTTTGCGTTAGCCGTCACTCCCAAATTCCCCTCCTCATCCCCTGGCAACCACTAATTTACTTTCTGTCTCTATGGAATTGCCTTTTCTGGACTTTTAATATAAATGAAATCATTGAATATTTGATCTTTTGTGTGTGACTTTTTTCACATAGCATGTTTTCAAGCTTCCATGATGTAGCATGTGTCAGTACTTTGTTCATTTTTATACCAAACAATATTCCATGGATATGTATAGACCACATTTGGTTCAGCAGTTCATCAGTCTGTGGACATTTGAGTTGCTTCTACTTTTTGGCTATCATGAGTAATGCTGCTATAAGCATTGGTATATACCAATGTTTTTAGGTAGACATAGGTTTTCATTTCTCTATACTTAGGAGTGGAATTTCTGGGTAAGATGTTAACCCTATGTTTAACATTTTGAGGAACTGTCAAAACTGTTTTCCAAAGTGGCTACCCCATTTTATATTCCTACCAGCAATGTAAGAGAGTTCCAGTTTCTCCACATCTTCACCAATATGTGTTTTTTGGGAGTTTTGTTTTTTGTTTTGTTTTCATAATAGCCATCCCAGTGGATGTGAAATGGCATCTTATTGTGGTTTTGATTTGCATTTCCCTAATGATTAGTGATGTTGAACATCTTTTCATGTGCTTATTGGCCATTTGTATATTTTCTTTGGAGAAATCTCTTCAAATTCTTTGGCTGGTTTATAATTAGGTTGTCTTTTTTATTATTGAGTTGTGAGAGTTCTTTATATATTCTGGATTCAAGTCCCTTATCAGATAAACAATTTGCAAATATTTTCTCCCAGTTTTGTGGGTTGGAATTTCACTTTCTTGATGAAATTATTTGCAGAACAAAAGCTTTAAATTTTGATGAAGTTTATTTTATCTTCTTGTTCTTTTTGTTTCTTTTTTGTGTCTGGTGCCATATCTAAGAAACCCCTGCCTGACCAAGGTTGTGACGATATACTCCTATGTTTTCTTCTAAGAGTTTTGTGGTTTTAGCTTTTACATTTAGATCTATGATCTATTTTGAGTTAATTTTTATATATAGTGTGATGTGGGGTCCAACTTCATTCTTTGCATATGGATATCCACTTATTCCAGCATTATTTGTTAAAAAGACTAATCTTTTCCCATGAAATTATCTTGGTTGGTTTAATTTAATATGTAGTAGTCCTTAGGGAGCTGGTAGATGATGCCTTTCTTCAGAGAGGTTTTGCACCTAGGAGTATTCTCAAATTTGGCACACTTTAATTTTTCTCCTGGGGTTTCCCCCAGCTGCATGAATTTCAACCTCACTAAAAATGAGACAACCAGTCATTATGTGCCTCCTAAGGGGATGCTGTAGGAAGTACACAGTACGACCTCTGACATATTTATATCCCCTAAAAAATATGGAAGTAGAGCAACATGTTAAACTATACCATGAAGATAAGATAAGCCAAATCCAGAATATGGGAAATGCTACTGATTCAAATGTTTGTTTAATGAATAAACAGCAATAAAAATTTTTAAAGGGTCTGTGGGGGCTATAAGAGATTTGAGAGACTTTAGGAAATCTGTAAACTAATTGCAAGGAGTGGATTTTGTTTGAATCCTGATTTGAACAAACCTACTGTCAAAAATCACTTTTGAGACAATTGGGGCAATCTGAAACTTGATCTGGTTATTAGGAAATTATTGTTAATTTTATTAAGTGTGATAGTGATATTCTGGTTATTATGCCTTTTTTAAAAAGTCTAATCTGTTAGATACTAAAGTATTTGTGGGTGAAATACTATAATGTTTGGTATGTGGGATTTGCCTCAGAATATACCAGGGGTAAAAAACAGAAAGGAAGACCTAAAACAAGATTTGCAAGGTCTTGTTAAGTTACTGAAGCAGAGTGATGGATTCATGGGGGCTCATTATACTATTCTCTGTACTTTTGGGTATTTTGAAAATTTTTGTAATCAATTTAAAAAATAAAAGTCATTTCATTTACTATTAGTGCATGGGTTTATTGTTTCAGGGATTGGTGACATTTAGGGATGTGGCCATAGAGTTCTCTCAGGAAGAATGGAAGTGCCTGGAACCTGCCCAGAGGGACTTGTACAAGGATGTAACTTTGGAGAACTTCGGTAACTTGGTCTCACTAGGTAAGAACATTGTGTAATACAGGACCAGCCAGGAAACAAGGCTTCCAGGGACTACAACAGTGGGAGGCTGTTACCACCTCTGGCTGGAGGGGGTAAAGAGAGGAAACACTGCCCCCGGAAGATAGTGAGAGCTAGAGCCATGGAGAAGGGCCGGCTGGTAGCCACTGTAGCTACCTCCAGAACTCCTGGGTCAAAGGAGGGAGCGAGAGGGATAAGAAATATCCTGAACTGTCTTCCTGCCCACTGATGCTTTCCATCTACCAAACCCAATGAGAAATGATAGGACCAGGGTAATACAGTCCTTACAGGTAAGCTGTCTGGGGCACAGCTGGGCACAGAGCAGGGCCAAGAGTAGCAAGGAATGGATTGGGAAGAGGGAGAGGGCAAATGGAGAATAAAATTTCTGGTTTCTTCATGGTGAATTTCTGGGAACACTTACAAGTTTCTGGCTAAGTTTCTGTTCTCTGTCTTCAAGGGAGTTGTTCTGTGCTTTGTTGAAGTGGAAATGGGTAGTGCCATTGGCAGCTCCACCTTCCCATCCTTTGGACAACCTTCACACCTTCCTTTATGTAATTGCCTCTCTTCCTTAGCAACCAAGAGACTGGGTTTGAATTTGGAAACAGCACGATCATGCCCCATTTCTTTTCCTATAAACAGGACTTTCCCTTTCTAAGCCCGATGTCATCTCCTTACTGGAGCAAGGGAAAGAACCCTGGATGGTTGTAAATGATATGACAGGACCATGGTGCCCAGGTGAGTGAGGGCTGATCCAATGGGGGAGGTCACTGGGAATAATAGTCCAGCAGGTGAGTCAACTCCTAACAGTAACTTGAGTTACTGTCAGGAAACTCCCTCAAAGCCCTACCGAAAACTGAGGAATAAAAGCCTGAGACGTGAAGCCATGAAGAACAAAGACCTTGCCAGCGTCAGCTTCCAAGGGAACCTTGCCTTTATCCTCATTAATTCCTCTCTGTTCTTTCTTCTCTTACGTTTTCTTCTCATTTCAAAAAGGAATGTGCCCCTCTCCAGTGGCTGCTATTTTACCTGTAGTTTGGATCCTTTTTTCTGCAAGTGTCTTCATTCCTTAAAAAGTATTTATTTTCTTAAAACAGCTTTTCACTTCACCTAATTCAGCAATTCATTTATTCTCTTAACTTTTGAGAGGTAAGGATGTGTAGTGGCTGAGGGAATACTCTGGAATCAGATTTTCTTTTTTTTTTTTTAATTTATTTGGCTGCATCAGGTCTTAGTTGCGGCATGTGGGATCTTTCGTTATGGCGCGCGGGCTCCTCTAGTTGCAGCGCGCGGGCTTCTCCCTAGTTGTGTGTGGGCTGCAGAGTGTGAGGGCTCCGTAGTTGTGGCGCATGGGCTTAGTTGCCCCGCGGCATATGGGATCTTAGTTCCCCAACCAGGGATTGAACTTGCGTCCCCTGCATTGGGAGGCGGATGCTTAACCACTGGACCACCAGGGAAGTCCCTGGAATCAGGTTTTCTGAGTTCAAATCCTGGCTCTGCCACTTACTAGATCTGTGAGTTTAAGTAAGTTACTTAAATTCTCTGTGCTTCAGTTTTCTCCTCTGAAAATGGGATTAAAAATAGTGCCTTCCTCATGTAGTTATTGTGGCTTTTTTATGAGTTAGTATGCGAAAATGCCCAGAACAATGCCAGGCAATAGTGACCACTAAAAAAAGGTTACTATTTGTAACTGGCACTTGCTGGACAGAATTGGAGCCTTTGAATACTTAGTTATGTTACTACCTCATGACTTCTCTGTATTGTTGTCATTTATTTTCATCTGGGATCATTTTTTCTCTATCTGAAGAACACCCTTAATATTTCCTTTTGTGTAGGTCTGCTGTTGACAAATTCTCTCAGCTTTTGACCACATGAAAATGTCTTTATTCTACCTTTTTTCTTGTAGGATATTTTCACTGAGTATGGAATCTGTGTTGGCAGGAATCTTCTCTCAGCCCAAAGAAGAACTCATTCCACTGCCTTTTCTCTTCCAATGTTATCAATAAGTCAAGTCGTTCCAATTTTGGAAAATGTTCCACATATATTTAAAACTAGTGTTCTTTGGATGGGGCATTCACCTCTTTAACTATAACCCTTTTGATTATGTGATTTAGAGTCTGTGTGTCCTTTTAACTTTCTCTGTACTTCCACTATCAAATTCTGAGAGCTCTTAATTGTATTATATATTTTGCTACTACATATTACATTTTTATAAAGATGAAATATAGATCCTTGTTGCAAATTGTATTTTTATCAGTACAGTCCATCTTCATTTTGCCACTTAGTGGCATTTAACCTTGAATTCTATTTTTTCTGATATTAGTATAAAATGCCCTGTTTTTGTTAGTTTAAAAAATTATGGTGTATCTTTGCTTATCCTTTTTTAAAAATTATTGCCATTTTAAGTGTGTCCATTATAATCAGAATTAGAGTTTCCTTTTTTAATCAATCTGAGAGTCCTTGACTTTAATAGAATTTAATCCATTCTCATTTATTGTGATCATTCATGTGTCTGTTCTTACTCCTCCCATTTTATCTTATATTTTCTGTTCCTCATTCTATTTATTTCTAGCTATTCCTGTTTTGCTCACATTTTATTACCCTTTCTACCTTTAAGCAATTTTGAAGTTGTACGTCCTATTGCTTTGTAATAGAATAGTCTTTAACTTGACTTTTAAGAAACGTGCTTAAACCTGTGTTTCTCTTCCCACCTCAAGACTGAAATAGAATTTTTTTCTTTTCAGTAAAGTTTTTTAAAAAATATTTTGAAATCATTCTAGTTTAGACTTATAGAAAATTTGCAAAATTATTACAGAGAATTCCCATATACCCTTCACTCAGCTTCCAAATGTTAACATTTTATGTAACCATAGTACAGTTATCAAAACCAGGAAATTAACATTGGTGTAATGCTATTAACTAATCTACAGATCTTATTAGAATTTTATCACTTTTTCCCCTAATGCCCTCCTTCTATACCAAGATCCAGTCTGGGATCCCACATTGCATTAAGTTGTTTTGTCTCCTTAGTATCCTCCAATCTGTGACAATTGCTCTGTCTTTCATGACTTTGATCCTTTTGATGAGTACTCTTGGAGAATGTCTCTCACTTGTGTTTGCTTGATATTTTCTCATAGTTAGATTGAGATTATGCATCTTTGACAGGAATATCACAGAAGTGATGTTGTGTCCTTCTCTATGCATCATATCAGGGGTTGCCTGATGTTAATATGGCTTTTTACTGGTAGTGTTAACCTTGATCACCTTGGTTAAGGTGTTTCTCATGTTTCTCTCCTGTAAAGTTACTACTTTGCAACTGTAAGTGGTAATTATCTTGGAGGGAGCTACTTTGCAACTATATGCTGTTTCTCCTCATTTTGCCTACTGGTTTTAGCATCCATAGGTGTATCTTGTCTGTAACAATACAATAGTGTTGCCTTGTGTTGATTTTCTATGTCCCTTATTGCTTCTGCATTTATTAATTGGAATTCTTCTGTAAGGAAGGGCTCTCCCTACCCGCTTTCCCATTCATCTATTTATTCAAAGATTTGTTTCTATCAGTATGGGCTATTTATTTATTTATGTATTCTATGAGTTATAGTCCAAAAATATCATTGTTTATTCTGCTATTCAAATTGCTTATTGGGAAAGCTTTGGCCATTAGGGAACACCTTCAGGTTGTATATATATTCACAATGTTGTGCAGCCATTATCACTATCCATTTCCAGAACTTATTCATCATCCCAAACAGAAACTCTGTACCTATTAAACAATAACTCTCTACTTTCCCCTCTGCCCTGCCCCTTGTTACCTCTTTTCTACTTTGTCTCTATGAATTTGACAATTCTAAGTATCTCGTGTAAATGTAGTCATGCAATATGTAGTTTTAGGTTCATTCATTTATCAGAATTTAATTCCTTTTTAAGACTGAATAACATTCCATTGTATGTATATACCACATTTTGTTTATTCATTCCTCTGTTGATGGACACTTGGGTTCTTTCTATCTTTTGGCTATTGTGAATAATGCTGCTCTGAGCCTTGGTGTACAAGTATCTGTTTGACTCCCTGTTTTCACTTCTTTGGGGTATATACCTAGGAATGAAATTGCTGGATCAGCTGGTAATTGTTATGTTACTTTTCGAGGGCATTTCTTAATTTTTAAGAGTCTTTTATAAATTGTGAAGATCATCCCATTATCTATGATATAAGTTTCAAATATTTTCTCTGTCACTTGTCTTTTGACTTTGCTTTTGGTGTTTTTTGTTCATGTGCAAGTTTTTTGTTTTGTTTTTCACCTTTACATAATGGAATTTATCAGTCTTTTGATGCTTTTGGATTTTGAGTCATTATTTAGAAGGTTTCCCTATACCTAGATTATAAAGTAATCTACCACATTTCCTTCCAGTTTTTGTATGGTTTCTATTTTCTTTTAACATTAAAACTGTATTCAGAGTTTATTCTGGTATGTGGTGGTATAACATATGGATCTAATTTTATCTTTTTCCAAATGACTATCTAATCCCCACATTATTTATTATAAAAACTATTCTTTTCCCCTTTGAGATACCACCTTTATAATAAATTCAATTTCCATATAAACTTTAGTCTATTTCTGGCCTTTCTATTGAGTTCCATTGGTGTGTCTCTAGAATCCAATATTTATTCATCAAGCAATCCGTTATTGCTACTATATGCTAGGATTTGGTGACAATGGCTAGTGAAAAAGGCTTTATTTCTGCCTTTGGGGAGGTAAAAAAACAAATCAACAGATGAGTAAGTAAATGAAACTCTAAGTACAACTGATGAAAGTGTTATGACAATAGGACACATGTTGTGGGAGAGAGAATCAAAGTATATGCTTAGGGTTATCAGGCTGAGAGCTTTTTGAAAGTATGAGTTTTAATCTGAAACCTAAAGAGAAAAGCAGCCATACAAAGGGCCCAGGACAGGATTCCCAATAGATAGAAGAACCTGATGAGAGGTCTAAGATGGAAAAGACCTACATTTATTCTAGATACTCAAAGGAGGGCTGTGTTACATAGGGAGGAAAGGGGAGAGTATTCAATATGAAGATGCATTGTCCTTGGTGGAGATAGAGTGACAGAGCGACAACAAAGACAATCAGGGACCTGCTTTGCCAAGAACCTGTGAACCATGGCATTGAATTTAGAATTTATTCTAAGTGCAGTGGGGAGGCTGTGAAAAAGTTTAAGCAGAGATTTTCATTTTGACTAACATCAGCATCATATGGTAGAAAGTGCTAAAAATATAGATGCCTTATTTGTATGAAATGCCCTGAATAGGCAAATTCACAGGGACAGAATTAGTGTTTCTCTGCCGTTAGTGATTGCCAGGGGCTGGCAGGAATGAGGAATGGGGAGTGGCTGCTTAATGGGCACAGGGTTTCTTTTTTATTTTTTTTAAATTGAGGTATAGTTGATTTACAATGTTGTGTTAGTTTCTGCTATATAGCAAAGTGATTTACATATATATATATTATATATATATATATACACATATATACATATATATACACACACACATTCTTTTTCATATTCTTTTCCATTATGGTTTAATTTTGGATATTGAATATGGTTTGCTATGCTATACAATAGGACCTTGTTGTTTATCCATTCTATATATAATAGTTTACATCTGCTAGTCCCAAACTCCCAATCCAGCCCTCCCCCGCCCCACCCCCCCACCCCCCCACCCTTGGCAACCACAAGTCTGTCCTCTTTGTCTGTGAGTCTGTAGCACAGAGTTTCCATTTGGGGTGATGAGAGTGTTCTGGAATTAGAAGATAGTGGCAATGATTGCAGGACACTGGGAATGTACTGCAAACCATGGAATTGTACACTTTAAAATGGTTAAATGGGAAATGTTATGTTATGTGAATCTTCAATTAAAATATATATATATTACTTTCAAAATATGTGTAGATATCTGTGTATACACATGTCTTGGCCCTACTCCTGTAGATTTTGATTCAGTGTGGGGTGCTGTTTGGACATTTGTTTTGTTACAAGGCTTCCTGGATGATTCTGATCTCTGTCAAACGTGAGAACCACTGGCTTAATTTGTTTTCTTGCCCCTTTCTGGCACCATATGAGCTCTTATCATATTTGTGCTTTCATGTGCTTTTTAGAAATTGCACAGCAATATTTGAGACTTATAGAAGCAATTCACCTATTATGGTTATTATTTTCATTTTGTCTCTCTAGTCTCCTGTAGAATTTTTAAATTTCTCTTAGAAGACGAGAACAGGTTGTATTTACTTTTTTTTTATTTTTCAGACTTGGAGTCCAGGTGTGATAAATTTCTACAAAAAGATATCTTTGAAGTAGAGTCATTCGATTGGGAGCTGATGGAAAGCCTTACATGCTGTGCTTTTGAGGGCTCCAGTTTTAGAGATGACTGGGCATACAAAGGCCAGTTTGAAAAACAACAAGTAAATCATGAGTGCTCTTTCAAGCAAGTGAAAATCACCTATGGAAACATGCCCACTTTTGAGCATCATACATCCCTCACCCTACATCCCAGCAATGAGACTGGCGAGAAACTGATCGAATGTAATGAATGTGGGAAAGCATTTAGCCGTGGCTCACACCTTATTCAACATCAGAAAACTCATACGGGTGAAAAGCCCTTTGAATGTAAGGAATGTGGGAAAGCCTTCAGTCGTACCTCGCACCTTGTTCAACATCAGAGAATTCATACAGGTGAGAAACCTTATGACTGTAAAGAGTGTGGGAAGGCCTTTGGTCGTACTTCAGAACTTATTCTACATCAGAGACTTCATACTGGTGTCAAACCCTATGAATGTAAAGAATGTGGAAAGACCTTTAGACAGCACTCACAACTTATTCTGCATCATAGAACTCATACAGGTGAGAAACCCTACGTATGTAAAGACTGTGGCAAGGCTTTTATTCGCGGCTCACAACTTACTGTTCATCGGAGAATTCACACAGGTGCTAGACCCTATCAGTGTAAAGAATGTGGGAAAGCCTTTAGACAGCATTCACAGCTTACTGTACATCAGAGGATTCATACTGGGGAGAAACCCTATGAATGTAAGGAGTGTGGCAAGGGCTTTATTCATAGCTCAGAAGTTACTCGACATCAAAGAATTCATTCTGGGGAGAAACCCTACGAATGTAAAGAATGTGGGAAGGCCTTTAGACAGCACGCACAGCTTACACGACATCAGAGAGTTCATACAGGTGACAGACCCTATGAGTGTAAAGATTGTGGGAAGGCCTTTAGTCGTAGTTCGTACCTTATTCAGCATCAAAGAATTCATACAGGTGACAAACCCTACGAATGTAAGGAATGTGGGAAAGCCTTTATTCGTGTTTCACAACTGACTCATCATCAGCGGATTCACACTTGTGAGAAACCCTATCAATGTAGGGAATGTGGAATGGCCTTTATTCGTAGTTCACAGCTTACTGAACATCAGAGAATTCATCCTGGTATCAAACCTTATGAATGTAGAGAATGTGGGCAGGCCTTTATTCTTGGCTCACAGCTCATTGAACACTACAGAATTCATACTGGCTAGAAAGCCTTGATGTTAGGGATGTAGGAAAGCCTTTATGTGGAATTCATGCCTGACTCAATATTAGATAATGCATAATGTAATGTAATTATTGTCAGAGAACCTTCATTTGTCACCTCCATTATGGAACATCAGGTAACTCATACCAAAAGAAAATTCAATAAACATGGGATTCTTTTTGCCTCACACTCACTGTTTGCTAAGCATCAGCGATCTTACACTGAAAAAAAATTAATATGAATATAGAAAACCCTCCTGTTACCACTCAAAATATGTTAAACTTCTGAGAATTCCTAATAGAAAGTGACCCTATTAAAACATTTGTGACTGTGCCTTTCGCCATATACCTTACTTAACATTATCTCACTTCCAGCAATTACTGACTGTATAACATTGGGCAAATTATGCAATGTCTGTGTTCCTCAGTTTACTTATTTTTAAGCAGTGATAATTATATGTACCTAATAGAGTTTCTGTGAAGATTGTCAGATATTTTATATAAAGCCTATGCTCAATAAATACTATTGTCATTAATTAATAACAGTATTACTGTTAAGGAGTTCATGTGAGAGGAGGGCCTTATGAATGTATCAAATATCCAAAGCCTTCAAAACCACTTGTTAGGATAATTCATTCTGAAAAACAGTAGTAAAATATAGTTATCATGAGAAGATCTTCATTTAAAAGGTTGTAAATTTTGAAGATTCGAAATTAACAGAAGAGTAGCCGAAAGAAATCTGCCCATTTAGGAATGTAAAACCACCTCCAAGTATAACTTCAAGAGAATCAAACTAAATTACAAACTAGAAATGAATGGCAGTGGGGCTTCCCTGATGGCGCAGTGGTTGAGAATCTGCCTGCCAATGCATGGGACACGGGTTCGAGCCCTGGTCTGGGAAGATCCCACATGCCGCAGAGCAACTGGGCCCGTGAGCCACAACTACTGAGCCTGCGCGTCTGGAGCCTGTGCTGCGCAACAAGAGAGGCCACGATAGTGAGAGGCCCGCGCACCGCGATGAAGAGTGGCCCCCGCTTGCCACAACTAGAGAAAGCCCTCGCACAGAAACGAAGACCCAACACAGCCAAAAAAATAAATAAATTTTAAAAAAAAATGAATGGCAGTGAATTCTGCATATCAAAACCAGTTCAGTGTAACCAAAGCTGTACTCCTGTCAGAACCCAAGGGTTAAAGGTAGGGGCTTTGGGACTTCCCTGGTGGCGCGGTGGTTAGGAGTCCACCTGCCAATGCAGGGGATACAGGTTCGAGCCCTGGTCCGGGAAGATCCCATGTGCCGTGGAGCAACTAAGCCCATGCGCCACAACTACTGAGCCTGCACTCTAGAGCCCGCATGCCACAACTACTGAGCCCACGTGCTGCAACAACTGAAGCCCACGCGCCTAGAGCTCATGCTCCACAACAAGAGAAGCCACTGCAATGAGAAACCCGCACACCGCAACGAAGAGTAGCCCCCAATCACCGCAACTAGCAAAAGCCCACGTGCAGCAGCGAAGACCCAACACATCCAAAGATGAATAAATGAATAAATTAATTAATTAAAAATTTTTTTAAAAAGGTAGGGGCTTTGTTCTCCAAGTAGATCTCCAGCACCTACTCATTGCCAGTCACATACTAAACGCGTTAAATGAATGGTCAACCCTAAAAGTTAGGGGAAATTACCACATAAACCCAAGTCAACAGTAAGAACGATTATTAAAAAGAAAAAAAATGGGACTTCTCTAGTGGTCCACTGGTTAAGACTTCAAGCTTCCACTGCAGGGGGCGTGGGTTCAATCCCTGCTCGGGGAACTGAGATCCTACATGCCGCATGGCGCAGCCAAAAAATACAAAATCAGAAACGACAGTAGACTTAATCTGAAGGTTATTTAACAATATAATAGACAATTGACAACTCTGATACAGAAAAAAAAACACATTTAGCAGTATGAATGAGGAAGGGGTGGATTTTTTAAAAATAGCAACTATGCATGACTTTATTGTAATATATTTAGAAATCTAGAGAGAATGGATTTTTACAAAAATAATCAAAATTGGTTCAAGAAGATGTGGGACTTCCGAACAATCAATGATTGTGGAAGGACATAAAAAGTCATCAAAGCTCTGTCCCTTTAGAAAAAACAATTTTTTTTGTTTTGTTTCGTTTTAATTAATTTATTTTTGGCTGCGTTGGGTCTTCATTGCCGTGTGCGGGCTTTCTCTAGTTGCGGCGAGTGGGGGCTACTCTTTGTTGCGGTGCACAGGCTTCTCATTGTGGTGGCTTCTCGTTGCAGAGCATGGGCTTTAGGCATGCAGGCTTCAGTAGTTGTGGCACACGGGCTTAGTTGCTCTGTGGCATGTGGGATCTTCCCGGACCAGGGCTCGAACCCGTGTCCCCTGCATTGGCAGGTGGATTCTTAACCACTGCGCCACGAGGGAAGTCCCGAGAAAACAGTTTAACGTACAAAAACCTTAAGGAACAGATAATCCCTGAGAGAAGCTTGCCAATTCATCTTCAAGGCTAAAAAATTTGATAAAAAACTCAACAAGAATAACTCCTGAAAAACAAATTGTAGATAATAATTATCATTTGTGAAGATAAATATAAATAAAATTCCAGCTAATTTAATCCAGTCTATTAAAATTAATTTTAGATGGAATGTCTGGAACTGTACCTATTCTGGATTAAATATGTTTTTAGAATTTTGATGTTGTAACTCCAGGATGTGACAGTGATGGGGAAAAGAGCCTTGACCCAACTCCAGGGACATTCAGATCAGGGCTTGTGAATGATTCTGAGGAATCTTAAAAAACACATCCCCTCAGCCCTTGGGGTAGCCAGTCAGTGTCTGGGGCAGAGGACCCATTGCACCCTGATGCCATCCATCTTCTCAGTCATCCTGAGTGTTCAGTAAAAGCACCTGCATTTTCTGCATGTGCCACTGCCTACAAAGGGTTACAAAGCAATGTGCTTTATGTCATTTTTCTTTAAGTGGCTTAATGATTAGGATGTACAGTTGGAGGGGCTCAAATCTATGACATTAAAAATTATCACTTTGAATAGCTAAAACACAGGCACAGGATAAAAATTTTAAAGTTAAATTTTGTATTCACATAAGTGAACCTCCACACATTACCCTGTTGCCCTTTATGTAGCAATCACTGCTATCAAGTTCTTGCATATACTTCCTGATTTCTCCATTTGCTTAAGTGTAGACATGCACATAACACTCTTTATAAGAATGTTTTACATAAATGGTAGCAAATTTCTATACATTGCTAGTTTTGCTTATCCATACACCTTGGAAGATTAGACCATGTCAATACATATATGGTGGCCTTATTCTTTTTTAACAGCTGCATAGTATTCTCTCATATGTGTGTTTCATAATTTATTTAACCTTATCAATTTAATTTTTTGCTCTTTCCAACAATCCTATAATAAATATCCTTGCACATACATTATTTTGTATATGTAATGTATATCTTTAAGATGAATTTCTAAAAGTGGAAATGTTAGATCAAAATAATATACTTTTTTTTTTTACTAGCAAACATCAAAAAAAATGTATATACTTCTTTCTTTTAAACTTTCTGTCCTCACACTCTTAGAATGTACCCCAAGTGCCCCATGACCAGCTTCAGTAATTATCAGCTCATGGCCAGGCTTGTTTTATCCATATTTCCACCCACTCCCCCACCTCCATGTTATTTTTGAAGTAAATCCCAGATATATCATTTCATCTATAAAAATTTTAATATGTACCTCTGAAATATCTCACAAATTTAGAAAAGATTTTCACGCCTTAAAAAAATTGACAGCACTGCCTTAATAATTAACATTGCATACCTGATAGCCAGTGTTCCAATTTCTAATTGTTTCATGAATGTCAATTTTTTGAAAGTTATCAGGATCCAAATAATGTTCACAAATTGCAGTTGATTGTTGTGTTTCTTAAGTCTCAATCTATCCATTCTCCTTCATCCTCCTCCCCCGGACTCCCCACCCCCACCCCCGGCAACTTACTTTTCAAAGAAACTAGTTTGTTTGCCTTGGAGAGTTTCTCAGAGCTTGGTTTTTGCTGGCTCATCCCAATGGGTAGTTAAACCTCCTCCTCTATCCTTGGTATTTCCTATAAGTTGGTAGTTGATGTCTAGAGGCATGATCAGATTGAGGTTCTATTTTTGTTGTTGTTAAGACTACTTATAGGTGGTTAATATTGAGAGACATAATATTTAGGTGTCTTTCTTTTTATGATGTTAGCAGCCATTGATGTTCAATTGATAAATCTATTAATTTATTAGGGATTGCAGAATGATGATATATTATTTTTTCTTCCTTTATTAGCTAGAATATTTTTAAAAAGAGAAACTTCCCTTCAACTACTGTTTGGTTATCCATGTTACAATAAGGAAAGGCAGGGTAGATGCTTCTTTCTTTCTCTTTATTGGTTTTCAAAATAATGAGTTGGTTCCCTAACATTCTGCCATGGTAATCACTGAGTTTAGAGGGGTGTGTATGTGAAGCATATTCAGTATGTTTAAATCTATTTAAGTTGTACTCTCATTGATGCTTAAATTGTTCCATGTGTGGTTTGTGGGATCCTCATCCATTTGATTCCTGTGTCCTTTTGATATGACCCTGCTAATCTTTGATCACTTGCCTGCTATCTGCCACAATAGGATGTTCCAGGCTCGTCTTGTTCATTTCCTAGCTCCCACCTTGAAGTAGCCATTTTCCAAGGAATCCTTTTTCCTTTGGGTATTTTGGTACTTTCCAAAATGGTATTTGGAAACTGCAGTCGCTAGGTGTGCTTCATTCTCCTGGTTGGACATATTTTTAGGTAAATATACATTTTAGCCCATTTTATACACATTGCTCAAGTGCCTTCAGGAAGATGGTGCATCTATGTGTCTGCCCACTTTAGAAGAGATCCCAAAGCACCACATTCATCTAACCCTAAGAAAACATTTATTGAAAGTTCACCATTTGATGGGTGAAAAATGGAAAAGTCGCTTTTGTTTTTACTTGCATTCCTTTGATTATGACTAATAGAGATGACCATTTGTTCACATATTTGCTGACCATTGGTATTGCTTTCAGCATGGTGCCTAAAATATAGTAGGTGATCATAAATATTTGTTAATTGAATAAATTAATTGAATGTTCATATCCTTTATTCATTTAATATTGAAGTAGTCATATTTTTCTTCCTTAAAACAGATGTTTTTGAGAGGAATAAATGTGTATAAAATTCCTAGTACAATGCCTGAAATTCACCAAGTGTTAGTTCCCTGCCTTGCTGTTTGCCTACATTGTCATTCATGCCTCTGATTTGGCTTATTTTCTACTTTAAGGTAAAGAAATTGAGAGTCAGAGAGATTAAGTAGTTTGCCCAAGGCCTCTTAAGTGGAGAATCCTAATTTCAAGGACAAGGGCAAGATAGGGTAGAGTTTCACATGTACAAATTTCAGAATGTATGACTGAAAAGGAAAAAAATCAGTGTTTTTTTCAGATAATCTATAAACTGCAGTCAGTTCATGGCCCTGACACAGAAAGTGGCAATGCTAGGATCAAAAGGATGAAAGAGCTTAGTAAGAATGGGGTTTTGTTTTTTTTGTTTGTTTTTGTTTTGTCCTTATAAAAAAGTAAAAATGCTCAAATAGAATACAGAGAATATAGAAAATGAGAGGGAAAAATATTTTTGTGGTACCTTAAACATAAATGTTATCATTTTTGCATATTTCTTTCTAGCTTCTAAGTTTTTAAAAATTCACTCTATGTCTTTATTTTGGAAAACTTCAAATATACACAAAAGTAGAAAGTATAGTACAGTGAACCCTCAATATTCTCATCACCCTGCTATAAAAACTGTCAGCCCATGGCCAGTGGTGTTTGTCTACACTCACATCTACTTCCTCTTTCACTGGATTCTTTTGAAAGTTGAACTCAGATGTTATATGATGACATCTGAAACTATTTCAGTAATTATCTCTTAAAGAGACTTTTAAAAAATATCAGTTAGGGGGGACTTCCCTGGCGGTCCAGTGGTTAAGACTTCACCTTCCAATGGAGGGGACGTGGGTTTGATCCCTGGTCAGGGAACTAAGATCCCACATGCTGCAGGGCAACTAAGCCCACACGCTCGAGAGCCCACGTGCCGCAACTGCTGAGCCAGTGCGCTCCGGAGCCCACGCACCACAGCTAGAGAGCCTGTGTGCCGCAACTAGAGAGAAGCCTGCCTGCCGCAACGAAACAATCCCACATGCTGCAACTAAGACCTGATGCAGCCAAGTAAATAAATAAAATAAAATATCAGTAAGGGAATTCCCTAGTGGTCCAGTGGTTAAGACTCCGTGCTTTCATTGCCGAGAGTGTGGGTTCAATCCCTGGTTGGGGAACTAAGATCCCACATGCCGTGCGGCGTGGCCAAAAAAAAAAAATTAATTAAAAAAATATATACAGGGACTTCCCTGGTGGCACAGTGGTTAAGAATCCGCCTGCCAATGCAGGGGACACGTGTTCGAGCCCTGGCCCGGGAAGATCCCACATGCCACGGAGCAACTAAGCCTGTGCGCCACAACCACGGAGCCTGCGCTCTAGAGCCCGCGAGCCACAACTACTGAGCCCGTGAGCCACAACTACTGAGCCCGCATGCCACAACTACTGAAGCCCGTGCACCTAGAGCCCATGCTCCACAACAAGAGAAGCCACTGCAATGAGAAGCCCGCGCACCACAACGAAGAGTAGCCCCCGCTCACTGCAACTAGAGAAAGCCCACGCACAGCAATGAAGACCCAATGCAACCAAAAATAAAATAAATGTATTTAAAAAAAAAAAAAAAAAAATATATATATATATATATATATATATATACACACACACACATATCAGTAAGAATTAATAATCCTGGGCCATTAGTAGGGAAGACAATAAAATTGTCTACCAAATACCCCTGGTTTAAGCTGATTCTCATTGCGATCGCAGAGAAAGTTGTTTCATATGTATTAGGAGAATTAGAAACTTAGGAAAAGGTTTTCCTAGAAACAATATTCTTTTCCAAAGTTCTCTCTTTTCTTTTCAAAAAGAAAAAAATTTAGGTGCAATTGTGAAATGTGAAGCGTTTTTTTAAATTGTTTGTATTAAACAAAATTGACTGACTTGGT
This sequence comes from Eubalaena glacialis, assembly GCF_028564815.1. Classification (NCBI taxonomy): domain Eukaryota; kingdom Metazoa; phylum Chordata; class Mammalia; order Artiodactyla; family Balaenidae; genus Eubalaena; species Eubalaena glacialis. The sequence continues at coordinate 53,711,003 of NC_083733.1, read as the reverse complement.
ACAACTCTTAACTATAAGATTTCTACATCTTTGATGTGTTGAGAATTGTATCTGCTTCTTTACTCCTAGGAGGCAGTCAGATATTTGTTGAATGACTGAGTTAATAAATTAGGCAAATGATAGAATATTTTTATGGGTAGTGAGAAGATGTAGGTGGGGAACCTTCCCTTTACAAAAAAAGAAAAAAATTTTTTTAAAGATATAGATGTGAAATTTCACACTTAGAAGTCACCATGCGGGGGTGGGGGGTGGGAGGAATTGGGAGGTTGGGATTGACATATATACACCATTGATACTATGTATAAAATAAATAACTAATGGGAACCTACTGTATAGCACAGGGAACTCTACTCAGTGCTCTGTGGTAACCTAAATGGGAAAGAAATCCAAAAAAGAGGGGATATATGTATACATATAGCTGATTCATTTTGCTATACAGTAGAAAGTAACACAACATTGTAAAGCAACTATACTCCAATAAAAATTAATTTAAAAAATAAATAAAATTATCATTGTTAATCATGGAAAAAAAAAGCCACCATGCCTTAAAAAAAAAAAAAAAAAAAAGTCACCATGCCTTAAACCCTGGCTGAAGAATTTCACAAGTCATTCTGAAGAATTTCACAAATCATTCTGAAGAATTCACATGTCAAACTTTATTTCCAAAATTAAAATATTTCATCTTTATTAGATTCATAAGCAACATTAATGATGGACAAGGTTGCTTTACTACTCCAGCTAGAATCCCTCAGGCACCTCAAGTGTAATATCTAAAGCCAGGTTTATAATTCCACTCCCCCCAACTTACAGCTCCAAAGTCCTCTTTTGCTTCCACATTTCTAATATATCTTCTCTAACGATGTACCCAGTTCTGGTACCTTATCTTCCACATTTGAAATATTAGCTTTAGAATTAGGTCTGGACTCTGTCACTAACTAGATGATGATAACCTAGCCTCCCTAAGCATCCATTTGGGGCTCATAATAGTACCTCATGGAGCTATCATGAAAACTTAAATGTGAAGAACCTGGCAGAGTTACCAGCACAATAATATGAATAAAATCAGAAAGGAAAGTTTGATGTTACATAAGAACTGAAAGTTACTTAAATAATTGCAGGCATACCTAAACTGAGCCATTCCTAGTCATATAAATAAGTTCTTCTAACTGTCTTTTCTCTCAGCAAATGGCCCCCATTGCCCACCCAGCTACTCAGGGACCATCCTTGGCCTCCCTCTCCCTGGTTATTTTGAAATCTCTTTTGCTTCTACCACTAGGACATTTCTGGAACAGACACACCACTGTGCTGAGTACCATGAAGAGGTGCTTTAGGGTGATAAGCCCTGCAGCCAGAATTCCTGAGTTCAAATTCAAGCATAGCTACTTTACTTGCCAAGTGGCCTTGAACTAGTTTCATAATTTGTATCTAGGCAGTAATTTTCAAGTGAAGATATAAATAATATATGCTTAGAACATGCCAGGAACATAGTAAAGGTTGAGTACATTTACTTTTATTTCAATTCAGTTCAACTATATTTATTGAGCACCTACTATATGCCAGGCACTGTTCTAGGCCCTGGGGACACAGCAGTGAACAACACAGACAAAAAACCCCACCTTCATGGAGGTTGTATTCCAACGGGGAGAGAGACCAACAAAATGAGTAGATTTTGTAGTGTGTTGGAAGGTGTTATGCATTGAGGTGAAAAAAGGGCAGAGTAAGGAGATCAGGAATGGAAAGGAGGTTGCAATTAAAGTGATTACTAGTTATTGTCATCACCAAGTATTTAATAATTATTTATTTATATATGTTAATACTTACACGTTTCTTATTAATTAATGAACTTGTTACTATTTATGGTTACTAAGTGCTAATTGTTATGTAGTATAATCGGTGATCATTTTTTATCATTGTTACAATTTTTATTATTGTCTTAAGTCAGCCCTCATCATCCCTTATCTTTCACCAGAAAGCTGGATCTAGAGACTTCCCTGGTTGTCCCGTGGGTAAGACTCGGCACTTCCACTGCAGGGGGCGTGGGATTAATCCTGGTCAGGGAACTATGATCCCACATGCTGCACAGGGCAGCCAAAAAAAAAAGCAAGGTCTAAAACCAAATATAAGTATGTTACATCAACAGTCTTCGCTCACTTAAGGAATAGAGGCCAAGCTCCCTGACCTAGCTCTAAGCCTCCTCCTCCCACTCAACCTTGGAACTATACCCTGCTTAACGCACCAGCTCCAGCTCTCAGCCCTCCCTCTGGAACTACCTAAGCCACTTGCAGCTCATCCTTGCAGCACATTATTTCCTGTGATGTAATAACATGAGAAACAGACAAGGTCACTCTGTGACCTCATGTGAAATGAGAGAGAATGATGCTCTGCAACCATACAAATAACATCAAGGTTCAGGGTAAGATTGTTCTTCTAGCTTCCGATACCCAAGGTAAGAACTATTATAGTGCTAATAAACATAATAGATTACTTTTAGAAAATGAAGGAACATTAGGGTCCCTTTTAGTCACCAAACTTTTCTGAAACGTTATTCAGATGATATGCAGTGTGCAAATGAATCACAACTTTGTAATTGTTTCATCTAACAGAAAAGATCCAGTAGTAGACTTCCTAAGTAAGATAGGGTGCCAAGGTCATCAATTTACTTGGTCATCTTCCTACTGCAATAGAAATAAAAGTGGTTCTGGCAGTTTAAAAACATCACTGGCTTAATTGACCCTGCTAAAATAAGAATCTGAAGGAAAAAGCCTGAGGTGGAGGGGAAAGGTACCAGGAAAGACAGGAGATTTTCTCGGGCAGCCCTTCACCTCCATTAGATGCCCAGAGTCCTGATATGGAAAGAAAGATGCTCCAGGCCTTGGCAAGCAAACACATCCATCTTCAGGGAACATGGATGGCCTCTAACTGAGGACAGAACAATTGAAATCCAGAGGGCATCCCTTGGCTCAGGCTCCCTCCTGGGATGGTCAGGGTCTTGAGACACTTTAGCTGGGGAAAGGCAGAGAAGAGGCTCCCAGACTCACCTGACTGTGCCCTCCCCTCAATCTGGGGCATCAGTCCTCACCCTCTGACATGCATACATCCATCCTGACACCCACACAGTCCTGCAACTCTTTCCGCTTATACCAATTGGGAATCAGCCCCCTCCTCCTCTCTCACCCACATTGCCTGGAGAATGTAGTAACAGCCCCATTTTACAAATGAAGAAACAGACTTGGGTGGTTAAAGCTAAGCAAGCAACAGAACCAGGATCTGAATTCACTTTGGGCTTATTAGCGAGCTCAATAAGATACCTCAGAAAGACAGTAAGAAAAAGCTACAAAATTAACAGACAATGGGAAATAAACAAAACTGAAGTTATTTAAAGCCAAAACAGTCCTCAAGGCCTTTAACACTATTTAAGCACTTGCCAAGGGCAGTCCCTGTGCCAGGCCTCTCTTTTCAATCACGCTCAACTACAGGGTTACAGACAGCACCATACCAAAGTAACTGGCTGTGAGGCTGAATAATGGCTTCCCAAAGATGACCACATCTTAATCCCTAGAATCTTATATGGCAAAAGGGACTTTGCAGATATGATTAAAGTAATGGGGAGATTAGCCTGGATTATCCAGGTGAACCCACTGTAAATCACAAGGGTTCTTAAAAGAAAAAGGCAGGAGATCAGAGTGAGTATTAGGAGATGTGAATGCAGGAGGCCTCAAATGCTAGAAAAAACAAGGAAATAGATTCTTACCTAGAGCCTCCAGAAGGAGCTAGCCCTGCCAATATCTTGACATTTGCCCAGTGAAACTGATTTTGGAATTTTATCTCCAGAACTGTAAGAGAATAAATTTGCATTGCTTTAAGCCACTATGTTTATGGTTACTTGTTACAGCAGCAATAGAAAACTGACACAATGGCCAAAGTTTGAAGGGTATTTGGTTGGACAAATTTTCGGGAAGTTATTTCTTACTAAGTAGTTATATAATGATATTATAAAAATATATTATTATATATTGTATTATTATAAATATAACAGTACACTAATATTATTTAATAATATTTATACAATATTACTATATTATTATTAAAAGATAACAAAATGATACATTGTTTTTGGAATAGCCTTGGGAAGCAAACTTGAAAAATACATCTCAAGAATGCTCACAAATGCTAGTGTAAATTAGCATTTTTCAAAATACAGAATAAGGAAACAAGGAAAATTCATTCATTCCATATTTTCAAAATACAGAATAAGGAAACAAGGAAAAAGCTGAAGGAAATCAAATTTTCACTCTCTTTTCAAAATACGTAAGTAAAAGTAGAAATCCTGCCTTTAGGAAACATTAACATTATCTTGGAAAAGCATCAGAAATGCACACACTATCAGAAATATAAACCTAATTTACAAAATCCTAGCAGGCATTTTGAACATTAGCTATTACAAAATTGCAAGACAGATAGTTCTTTGGTATATATAGCCTAAGACAAAGTGAGAATCTTGAATGCAAAAAAGAGAAGCATCTCATCATGTATAGGGAGGCCTTAGTAAGATAAACAGCTTATTTCTCAACAGAAATCATGAGGACCAGAAGGCAGTGGGATGACATATTCACAGTGCTGAAAGAAAAAAACAAAGAATCTATATCTGACAAAACTGTCCTTCAAAAATAAAGGAGAGGACTTCCCTGGTGGTGCAGTGGTTAAGAATCCACCTGCCAGTGCAGGGGACACGGGTTCAAGCCCTGGTCCAGGAAGATCCCACATGCCTGTGTGCCACAACTACTGTGCCTGTGTTCTAGAGCCTGCGAGCCACAACTACTGAGCCCATGTGCATTAACTACTAAAGCCCACGTGCCCTAGAGCCCATGCGCCGCAACTACTGAGCCCGTGTGCTGCAACTACTGAAGCGTGCACACCTAGAGCCCATGCTCTGCAGCAAGCAAAGCCACCGCAATGAAGTCGCCCCTGCTCGCCACAACTAGAGAAAGCCCGTGCACAGCAACAAAGATCCAACGCAGCCAAAAAAAGTAAAAAATATAAATTAATAAATAAATATTTTTTTAAAATAAAGGAGAAATTAAGATATTCCTATATAAATAAAAACCAAGAGATCTTTGCTAGCAGACCTTCCTACAAAAAATGCAAAAGAAATGCTTCAAGCTGAAATGAAAAAACACTTGACAGTAACTAAAATCCACAGGAAGAAGTAAAGAACACTGGTAAAGATAACTACAAAGATAAATATAAAATGTATTTTTTTGTTTGTAACTCCTCTTTTTTCCTACCTGATTTAAAAGATTACTGCATAGGGCTTCCCTGGTGGCACAGTGATTAAGAATACACCTGCCAATGCAGGGTACACAGGTTCGAGCCGTGGTCTGGGAAGATCCCACATGCCGTGGAGCAACTAAGCCCGTGTGCCACAACTACTGAGCCTGTGCTCTAGAGTCCGCGAGGTGCAACTACTGAGCCCGTGTGCCACAACTACTGAGCCTGCAAGCCACAACTACTGAGCCCGTGCACCACAGCTACTGAAGCCTGTGCGCCTGGAGCCCGTGCTCCGCAATGAGAAGCCCATGCACCACAACAAAGAGTAGCCCCTGCTCACCGCAACTAGAGAAAGCCCGCACGCAGCAACGAAGACCCAATGCAGCAAAAAAAAAAAAAAAAGAAAAAAAAAAATTTTGGTATATGGTGTGAGGGAGAGTCCAACTTAATTCTTTTGCATGTGGATATCCAGTAGTACCATTTTTTTAAATAAATTTATTTATTTTATTTATTTATTTTTGGCTGCATTGGGTCTTCATTGCTGTGCGTGGGCTTTCTCTAGTTGCAGCGAGCGGAGGCTGCTCTTTGTTGCGATGCCCGGGCTTCTCATTGCAGTGGATTCCCTTGTTGCAGAGCACGGGCTCTAGGCTCGCGGGCTTCAGTAGTTGTGGCACGTGGATTCAGCAGTTGTGGCTCGCAGGCTCCAGAGCACAGGCTAAGTAGTTGTGGCGCACGGGCTTAGTTGCTCCGCGGCATGTGGGATCTTCCTGGACCAGGGCTCGAACCCGTGTCCCCTGCATTGGCAGGTGTATTCTTAACCACTGCGCCACCAGGGAAGCCCACCATTTTTAAAAATACCATTCTTTCCCTCACTGGATGCCCTTGGCACTGCACTTTACTCTTATCATCTTACTTTTGACCACAAGGTTCACAACTACCCCTGGGTATGAGGAGGAAGGGAAGGAGGGAATGGTGACTACTAATATGCTTTTTGGAAATTTGCAGAAAAGTTCACCCCTTTAGTCAAAGTTCTGAGGTTAATTTCATACTGGCACTTCTGCTTAGTTATGAAGTGAAATTTGAGAGAATTTTATCTGCTGCTAGCAAAACAAATGTTCCACTGAGTTTCAGTTACCAACTTTCAGTGCATTTTTTGAAAGGACATTATCAAATGAGACTTCTAAAAAATCCAACTGTACATGTTATTTGAACTATTAACTGTCCTTAGAATGGATGGTTTTATTATTAGAAGAAAAAGAATGATGAAATGAAGAGATGTGTTCAAGTTCCACTGCTGGATCTGGAGACATAAATAATGGAAATATTGAGAAAAATGTTGATTCAGCAGACTTCTTGTAGCCACATTATAAAAGGAAATACATACAAGACTATATAATGAAGATTACTTTTTTAATGGTTTTATCAAATGTATAAAATTCAATGAAAATGTCATGCCACAATATATTTCTCTATAATTACATTCTTGCAAAAAAAAATTTTATTTATTATTTATTGATTTGTTTTTGGCTATGCTGCACAGCATGCAGGATCTTAGTTCCCTGACCAGGGCTCAAACCCATGCCCCCTGCATTGGGAGCACAGAGTCTTAACCACTGGACCACGAGGGATGTCCCTATTGCAAAAAGAATTTAATTAAACATACATGGACATACAGCTCACCCACCTGATGATACGTCCAGAGGATGGATGCTTTGATATGCTGCCCAGATCACTGTTTCAGGACCAAGGCACTCAATTCTTCATCTGCTTAGAGCATTGGCTAGCAACGCCTTGCAGCTGAGTTCCTCCTAGTGCATGGTCTCAGCTAAAGAAAGGTTTCAATTTATAACTATGTGTAGTGTTGGAGGTTAACTAGACTTATTGTGGTGGTCATTTTGCAATATATACAAATATCAAATCATTATGTTGTACACCTAAACTAATCATTATATGTCAATTATATCTAAATTTTAAAAATTTTTAAAAGAAAAACAAAATAATAAAATAAAGGTTTCCATGTAACATCCCCTTCCCAGAGATAGCATGCATACATCAGAGATATTGTGAGCTTAGTTCCAGAGCACCATAATAAAGTAAATATAGCAATAAAGTGAGTCACACCAGTTTTTGGTTTCCCAGTGCATATGAAAGTTATGTTTAGGGACTTCCCTGATGGAGCAGTGGTTAAGACTCCGCACTCCCAATGCAGGGGGCCCGGGTTCGATCCCTGGTCAGGGAACTAGATCCCACATGCATGACGCAACTAAGAGTTCACATGCCATAACTAAGGAGCCCGCCTGCTGCAACTAAGACCGGCACGACCAAATAAATAAATAAATATTAAAAAAAGAAAGTTATGTTTACACTATACTGTAATTTATTAAGTGTGTGAGAGCATTATATCTTTTTTTTAAGTACATACCTTAATTTAAAGATACTTTATTGCTAAAAAATGCTAACCTTCATCTGACAACACAAGGTTGCCACAAACCTTTACTTAGTAAAAACCACAATCTCTGAAAAGCACAATAAAGTGAAACGCAATAAAACGAGGTATGCCTGTCTCCAATTACTAGTTGATGCTGGGGATTCCAGCCCCATTGTCCCAATTTGGAAAACTCTCAGAGGCCATCCAATTTCCACAGCTCCCCAAGGTCTGCTATAGAGCACCCAAGGAAGAGGCCCTCCTGGGGCTGAGATCCAGACCTTGTTGGAAAGGGCATGGCTATGGCTCACCAAATGGCAGAGAAGTGCTAGTGGATCTTGCTGGAAATTTGCCCTTTGGAACTTGCTGGAAATCCACTCTAGTGTGTTCAAGGGGAAGTGTCTCACCCGAGGCACTCTGCTATAAAACCACCCAAGCGAGGTACTAAAGAAAGCTGCAGGCCACTAGGTGCTGCTTGGCTGCTATGCGCTGTAGTGCAGGCCCTGGTTCTGGAGAAGCTGAGAACGCTGTAGGAACCTGGTGCTGGAGAAACTGCCCACACTGCAGGAGCTGGGCACTGGGGAAGCCAAGCACATTGCCAGGAGCCTGGCAATCGAGCACACCAGAACCAGGATGCAGAACGCTTTTTCACTCTGCAATCTCTCTCCATCAACCTCTACTGATGAAGCTTACCATGATGCCAGCTGGCAAAGGAAAAATATTTGTTTAATGGGTCCATATTTGTTTTCACAAAGCAGACAAAAGGGCAAATTTAGGAGTATTACTCAGCCATAAAAAGAAACGAAATTGAGTTATTTGTAGTGAGGTGGATGGACCTAGAGTCTGTCATACAGAGTGAAGTAAGTCAGAAAGAGAAAAACAAATACCGTATGCTAACCCATATATATGGAATCTAAGAAAAAAAAAGGTCATTAAGAACCTAGGGGCAAGATGGGAATAAAGACGCAGACCTACTAGAGAATGGACTTGAGCATACGGGGAGGGGGAAGGGTAAGCTGGGACAAAGTGAGAGAGTGGCATGGACATATATACACTACCAAACGTAAAATAGATAGCTAGTGGGAAGCAGCTGCATAGCACAGGGAGATCAGCTCGGTGCTTTGTGACCACCTAGAGGGGTGGGATAGGGAGGGTGGGATAGGGAGGGTGGGAGGGAGATGCAAGAGGGAGGGGATATGGGGATATATGTATACGTATAGCTGATTCACTTTGTTATAAAGCAGAAACTAACACACCATTGTAAAGCAATTATACTCCAATAAAGATGTTAAAAAAAAAAGGGCAATTTTAGAGCTAAAGGGCAATAAATCAATAATCAACACAACCTACCCCTTTGACTAATTAGCATCCATATGCACCCTCTACACAGGTGTGAACCCCTATACAACAGCAAAAACAAGAAAAACTTTATCGTTGTATCTAACAAGATACAGCTGTCCTCCTTACAGATGAAGAAATTCTCACCCTTTCCCCCAAATGAGGAGATGCACAGACCCAAGAGTCATTGTATCCATCACTGGCTATATTACTATTCAAATTCAGTCACTCTGACTAAATACTAGTTTAAGGCCAAATTGTAAATTAACTTCCAACAACTTGCATATAAAATAAAAATGGATGAAGGAAAGAGAAGAAGAAAACAGTTAGCATATACAAATAAACACATAATAGGCAAACAGGAAATATGCAAAGTCACTACAATCCTCATTTTTGTAACTGGTCACCAGGTCATAATTGGTATCTTCCTTCTTCCACAACCCATTCTGCATTTCCACCACCCTCAGCCAGAACCTCAGCTAGGTTCCTTACCTGGTGGGGTAATCTGTTTTGATTGCATTGTTAAAGGAGGGTTCTTTTACCTTAGCATTATTTTTATTGTACTTACATTTGGTGTGGCATGGTATCAGTCAAAAAACTTATTCTGGGAATTCCCTGGTGGGCCAGTGCTTAGGACTCGGTGCTTTCACTGCTGAGGGCCCGGGTTCAAACACTGGTTGGGGAACAAAGATCTCACAAGCCATGTGGCAGGGCCAAAATACAAAAAAATCAGGAAAAATCTTATTTTGGGATATGGTGTGTATAATTTTTCCATAATAAATCAACTGATAAGTTAGAACTCTACCTCTCAGTAATAAGGCTATATATCTCATCAAACCTACACTGTTGTGATATACTAAGAAGGAATTTTTTTTTTTTTTAATTTATTTTTGGCTGAGTTGGGTCTTTGTTGCTGTGCGTGGGCTCTCTCTAGTTGCGGCCAGCAGGGGCTACTCTTCCTTGCGGTGCGCGGACTTCTCATTGCGGTGGCTTCTCTTGTTGCAGAGCACGGGCTCTAGGCGTGCGGGCTTCAGTAGTTGAGGCTCATGGGCTCCAGAGTGCAGGCTCAGTAGTTGTGGTGCACAGGCTTAGTTGCTCCGCGGCATGTGGATCTGCCCGGACCAGGGCTCTAACCTGTGTCCCCTGCACTGGCAGGTGGACTCTTAACCGCTGCACCACCAGGGAAGCCCAGAAGCAATTCTTTTTAGGCCATCAAATCTGGCATAGATTTGATAGTCTATTTCCTTAGAGTACTAATACTCCAAACTGCACAATACTTTTCATTTATGTGACATATCAAGATAATTTTATGAGGGAATTCCCTGGCAGCCCAGTGGTTAGGACTTTACGCTTTCACTGCTGAAGGTGCAGGTTCAATCCCTGGTCGGGGGGAACAAGATCCTGCAAGCTGCATGGCATGGCCAAAAAAAAAAAAAGATAATTTTATGAAAGTTTAGTTTTATTTACTTATTTATTTTTAAATTTATTTATTTATTTATTTTTGGCTGCATTGGGTCTTCGTTGCTGTGCGCGGGCTTTCTCTAGTTGCGGCAAGTGCGGGCTTCTCATTGTGGTGGCTTCTCTTGTTGCAGAGCACAGGCTCCAGTAGTTGTGGCACGCAGGCTCAGTAGTTGTGGCTCACGGGCTCTAGAGCGCAGGCTCAGTAGCTGTGTTGCAGGGGCTTTGTTGCTCCGTGGTATGTGGGATCTTCCCCGACCAGGGCTTGAACCTGTGTCCCCTACACTGGCAGGCACATTCTTAACCACTGCGCTACCAGGGAAGTCCCAGTTTAGTTTTATTTAAATTTAACGTTATACTCACAGGATTGAACATACTAACAGGACTATTAAAATGCATTGTTAGTCAGTACACATTAAACTGAAAAGTTTGTAAAGGAAGTACAAGCAATGGAGCTACAATTATGACCAGAAAACACAGTGGACCTATTAAATTGTTGGAAGAATTATAGGAATAATATCTTATATAACAAAGCTTTGGCACCCAAAGAGATTCTTCTGAATCTTATTAGATGCATTTAAAAATGCAGCAAGAATTGTTAAAATGAAGCTCATCAAAGAGCTGAATTAATGAAATAATATATTTTGTTCAAACACTGGAGCTATGATACTGAAATTTGTTGATTGGCTGGCATCAAGGTGAAGTTCTACACATCGTCAGTCTTCTGGTTTCAACCGGTCTGGGGTCTAAGTGCTTGAGGTCAGCAGTTTCCATCTGGTGGGAGTCTGGTTCCTTACAGGAACGACTTAGGAATGTGTGTCAGACCTTTATGTCTTTCAGGGAACTGGGAGTTCAGTGACTCTGCTACATGGTTGATTTATAGTCTAAATTGTTACCAGTTTCCCAGCCCAACAGCTATTTCTTATTTCTACATCTTCATATTTCCTAATCATTTTTAACTCTTTTTTTTTTTTTTTTTAAACATCTTTATTGAAGTATAATTGCTTTACAATGGTGTGCTAGCTTCTGCTTTACAACAAAGTGAATCAGTTACACATATACATATGTTGCCATATCTCTTCCCTCTTGCATCTCCCTCCCTCCCACCCTCCCTATCCCACCCCTCTAGGTGGTCACAAAGCACCGAGCTGATCTCTCTGTGCTATGCGGCTGCTTCCCACTTGTTATCTATTTTACATTTGGTAGTGTATATATGTCCATGACACTCTCTCACCCTGTCACATCTCACCCCTCCCCCTCCCCATATCCTCAAGTCCATTCTCTAGTAGGTCTGTGTCTTTATTCCCATCTTGCCACTAGGTTCTTCATGACCTCTTTTTTTTTTTTTTTTTTTTTCCCCTTAGATTCCATATATATGTGTTAGCATACTGTATTTGTTTTTCTCTTTCTGACTTACTTCACTCTGTATGACAGACTCTAACTCCATCCACCTCATTACAAACACCTCCATTTCATTTCTTTTTATGGCTGAGTAATATTCCATTGTATATATGTGCCACATCTTCTTTATCCATTCATCCGATGATGGACACCTAGGTTGCTTCCATGTCCTGGCTATTGTAAACAGAGCTGCAATGAATATTTTGGTACATGACTCTTTCTGAATTATGGTTTTCTCAGGGTATATGCCCAGTAGTGGGATTGCTGGGTCATATGGTAGTTCTATTTTTAGTTTTTTAAGGAACCTCCATACTGTTCTCCATAGTGGCTGTATCAATTTACATTCCCACCAACAGTGCAAGAGTGTTCCCTTTTCTCCACACCCTCTCCAGCATTTATTGTTTCTAGATTTTTTGATGATGGCCATTCTGACCGGTGTGAGATGATACCTCATTGTAGTTTTGATTTGCATTTCTCTAATGATTAATGATGTTGAGCATTCTTTCATGTGTCTGTTGGCAATCTGTATCTCTTCTTTGGAGAAATGTCTATTTAGGTCTTCTGCCCATTTTTGGATTGGGTTGTTTGTTTTTTTGTTATTGAGCTGCATGAGCTGCTTGTAAATCTTGGAGATTAATCCTTTGTCCGTTGCTTCATTTGCAAATATTTTCTCCCATTCTGAGGGTTGTCTTTTGGTCTTGTTTATGGTTTCCTTTGCTGTGCAAAAGCTTTTAAGTTTCATTAGGTCCCATTTGTTTATTTGTGTTTTTATTTCCATTTCTCTAGGACCTGGGTCAAAAAGGATCTTGCTGTGACTTATGTCATACAGTGTTCTGCCTATGTTTTCCTCTAAGAGTTTGATAGTGTCTGGCCTTACACTTAGGTCTTTAATCCATTTTGAGTTTATTTTTGTGTATGGTGTTAGGGAGTGTTCTAATTTCATACTTTTACATGTACCTGTCCAATTTTCCCAGCACCACTTATTGAAGAGGCTGTCTTTTCTCCACTGTATATGCTTGCCTCCTTTATCAAAGATAAGGTGACCATATGTGCGTGGGCTTATCTCTGGGCTTTCTATCCTGTTCCATTGATCTATATTTCTGTTTTTGTGCCAGTACCAAACTGTCTTGATTACTGTAGCTTTGTAATATAGTCTGAAGTCAGGGAGCCTGATTCCTCCAGCTCCATTTTTCGTTCTCAAGATTGCTTTGGCTATTCGGGGTCTTTTGTGTTTCCATACAAATTGTGAAATTTTTTGTTCTAGTTCTGTGAAAAATGCCAGTGGTAGTTTGATAGGGATTGCATTGAATCTGTAGATTGCTTTGGGTAGCAGAGTCATTTTCACAATGTTGATTCTTCCAATCCAAGAACATGGTATATCTCTCCATCTATTTGTATCATCTTTAATTTCTTTCATCAGTGTCCTATAATTTTCTGCATACAGGTCTTTTGTCTCCTTAGGTAGGTTTATTCCTAGGTATTTTATTCTTTTTGTTGCAATGGTAAACGGGAGTGTTTTCTTAATTTCACTTTCAGATTTTTCATCATTAGTATACAGGAATGCAAGAGATTTCTGTGCATTAATTTTGTATCCTGCTACTTTACCAAATTCATTGATTAGCTCTAGTAGTTTTCTGGTAGCATCTTTTGGATTCTCTATGTATAGTATCATGTCATCTGCAAACAGTGACAGCTTTACTTCTTCTTTTCCGATTTGGATTCCTTTTATTTCTTTTTCGTCTCTGATTGCTGTGGCTAACACTTCCAAAACTATGTTGAATAATAGTGGTGAGAGTGGGCAACCTTGTCTTGTTCCATTTTTAACTCTTGAGTCAGCCTTTTGGGACTCTAGGGAGGACTGGGAGACTAAAGCAAAAGCCTTTTACTTAAAAAATCAGGGACACAGGGGCTTGTATATGGTTTTAAGCTCCATATTGCCCCTAAACAATTAACATTAATTCCTTCATATAATAAAATTTTCAGGCAGTGTTCACATTTCCCCATTGGGTCATATTATTTTTATATTTTTTGTTTGTTGAAAACATATACACATTGCTTGTTCAAATCAGGATCAATAAGTATTACTGAATGAATTTGCTGATTTCAGGAACAAATCATCCTTTTATGACTGGGGGAGGCTGAGTATATTTTTGTGATTTTGTTGTTGTATTTGGAGGGTGTATGTATGTATGTATGTATGTATGTATTTATTTTATATGCATAAAATTTCCCTGTAAGTATACACAAGAAACAACACAGAATGGTTCCCCTGGAGAGGAACACAGAGAGTCCTCAGAGGGAAGAAGACTTTTCTTCCTATTCACACTTACGAATTTTAAACCATCTTGAACTCATGATCTATTCAGCAACTGGGTGGATAAAAGTAAAAAGTTTTTAAAAAGCAAGTCCTAAAACATCATCAAAAGGGACTGGAGTGTGGGAAGGTAGCGGTGGGAGGAGCTGTTTTTCCAGACCTGCCACAAGATGGCAGCAGAGATATACCAAAGCTTGGTTCTGGACTCTGGAAGCCTGCTTGGCTGGAATCAGTCTCTCTCCCCACTCATGACAGGTAAATCCTGGTGGCTTCCTGCCCACCTCTATCCTGAGCTGTGAGACTGTAGCTGAGCTAAAACACCCTCAGATTCCTGACCAACAGAAACTGTGAAATAATGTTTATTGTTGTTTTAAGCTGCTACATTTGTCACTTGGCATTTATATACTAGAACTTATACCATTCCACCAAAAAATATTTGAGCATGTATTTATAAAATGTAGAGACTCATTTTTTAAAAACACAACCACAACAGCTATAAAATTTTAAATTATTTACCATAATAAAATATCCAAGCAGTCTAGTTAATGACACATGCCGGAAGTATTTGAAGTAAGAGTACTGATATCTGCAATCTACTTTGACATGGATCAAAAAGTGATATGGGGGACTTCCCTGGCAGTCCAGTGTTTAAGACTCCGTGCTTCCACTGCAGGGGGTGTGGGTTGGATCCCTGGTCGGGGAACTAAGATTCTACGTGCCGGGCAGCACAACAACAACAACAAAAAAAAAGATGTGGCTTGATGGATTGATAGAGGCATAGATGGCTAGTTATGTGATAAAGCAAATGTAGCAAAATATTTATTATAGAATCTAGGTGGTGGGGATATGAATGTTTACTAGAAGATTCCTTCACCCTTTCTGTATCTTTGAAATTTTTCATAAAATGTTGAGGGAAAAGTCAATCATTGTCCAAATTTCCAATTGTCTCAAAAATGTTTTTTGGTTTTTTTGGTTTTTTTACTGTTTTTTCATATCAAGATCCAAATAAAGTCCACATGTTGAGACTGGTTGGTATATAAGTTCTGTGTTCTTTAAACCACAGAATTTTGGTGCCTTTTTGTTATAGCAATAAGTGTTCATGCTAACACAGGGCAGCAGAGCTTACATCCCCCAGCTGGTTCTTTATCCTGAAGTTGAGTCCTTTTGTCCTGCAAGTTGATGAGCCCATTCCTAAAGGAGATCTGAGTGATGGCAACAGCAGCTTCTTGCCTAGGGCTTCCTGACCAAGGTCAGTGCTACAGGGTGTGTTCTGGACTCTATCCCTGCAGGGGCAGCATCAGAGAACAGCTTTCCTAGGTCAGTTTTCCTAGGTCCTGAGACTCATTCCCACAGAACTAGCCTAAAAGCAAGGCATATGTCCAGTGCAGTTGCACAGAGCCCCACACTCATAAGTGTGATAGGTTTTTGTTTGTTTGTTTTTTGGCCGAGAGGCTTGCAGTATCTTACTTCCCCAACCAGGGATCAAACCCGAGTCCTCAGCAGGGAAAGCGCAGAGTCCTAACCACTGGACCTCCAGGGAATTCCCCTCAGAAGCATGGGGTTTAATGCTCTGTTGCTGCCGTCTTGTAATTCTTCACGTTATCTTTGAATTTGTGTTTTATAAGTGAAGTCTGCTGGGACGACGGAGCAGGCACCAGGGGCTTGGAGCCTGACCCGTATGCATTCTCTCCTCCCACCACTCTCCACCTCCCTGAGACAGGCTCTTAGCTGCCTATTCTTCTGTCTCCTGGGGGCCTGGGCGTAGGAAGGGTCAAGGTCCACCACACACATCCCATGGCCTCTGAGGGCAGGGCAGAGTGGCAGCTACCCCCTCCTCAGTTGGCACTCCATGGCACATTTAGCAGGTGACCCGGCAGGGGCGAGGGTCCTGCCCACCTTTGATCCAGGTTCCTGGCTCTTCTTGGAAGGGAAGTTGCATCACCGTGTAGGGATCAAGCCCGTGGGAAGGAGAGATGCCTTGTTTGACTTCTCCACCTCTGGCCAGGGCACGAGTTGGTCCAGTGGCTGGTGGGGAGAGGAGGAGAACCCAGCAGCCAGCAGCCGTGTGTGTACGCACACACAAAGTTGCAAAGCAGGTCCCCCAGGTGACTGTGAGAGTTTGTACTCACCCCAGGGTATCCCTTACTCTAGGGAGCATGACATTGAATAGCAAATTAAAAACACCATGACAGGTTAAGAGCAATCATGGAAGAAAGAAAAAAAGCTTTACATTTTAGTATTTTTAACAGCAATTTTTTTCCCCTGCTGTTTGAACGAGAGATCCCACGTTTTCATTTTGCACAAGGTCCCATAAATTAGGTAGCAGCCCTGCTTAGAAGGCACTCCTTCAGCCTTTCCAAACTTTCTGGTATCCAATTCTCAGAGCAGTTTCTGTTTTCTTCCCTGAATACTGATCCTACATGACTGCAGATAACAGGGGACAGCTGGGTGAGTGAGCACATGTGCGGCCACTTCCTGGGGATGCCCAGAAATATCTAGATGACTAGAATCTAGGAGAAGCACTGAGGTCCTTCTTTGTTAAGTGGGTGGGAGCGACCAAGTTAGAGAACATTTGGGTTATACTGTATTTCCTTCAACGAATATTTATCAAATCTACCCATGCGGGACTTCCCTGGTGGCACAGTGGTTAAGAACCTGCCTGCCAACGCAGGGGACACGGGTTCGAGCCCTGGTCCAAGAAGATCCCACGTGCCGCAGAGCAACTAAGCCCGTGCACCACAACTACTGAGCCCATGTGCCTAGAGCCCGTGCTCCGCAACAAGAGAAGCCACCGCAATAAGAAGCCCACGCACCGCAACAACGCGTACCCTCCCTCTCCGCAACTAGAGAGAGCCCCCGCGCAGCAACAAAGACCCAACGCAGCCAAAAAAGAAAATCCACCCATGCGCCAGGAGCTGGGGATGCAGTGGAGTCTAAGGTCAACAGATAGATAAATAGAGCAACTACACCGTTTTCCAGGGTGAAGAACTGAGTGCGGAGGTGGGGGTAAGATATGAATGAAGAAACAAAGATGGTGGCTATTCGGCGGAGTCATTTTGTGTGCATGTTTAACTTATGCAGAGTCAGCTACATGGATTCACAATAAACCAAGAGAGATAATGAAAAATAACTATTTAAACAAGGAAAATTATCCTGCCTTTCATTCCACTCAGTGAGGAAGCAGCATATGCCCCCGTGAGTATGAGATACGGGCGTAATCTACTACTTCCTTGGTTCCCGTCACTCACCTGGATGAGGTGTGAGTTGAGTGCATTTTCCATACTACATGGTCCCTAAACCCAAAATGAACATTGACGTTTAGCCAAAGCCACGGCAATCTGTTTCAACATGGGAGGAAAAAGGACTGCACTTGACATAATGAAAGATGGTATCTTACCTTCCTTTACTCGCTCTCCAACGTCAGTCGGATAGGGAGAGATCCGAGGGACACGACGGAGGACTTGCACTTGCCCCAGGCCGATGTCACCGCAGAAACAACCCAAAAATGAATTCTCTGGAACCGCTTTCCTCTCCACGCGGACCAACAGAATTCCGAGTTGAGTAACAGATGGGTGCTCCAACCATTTGGCGCTGGGATGCGGGGACGGGGTTGCAGCGTCTTCTCCGCCCACCTATTGGACGAATCGGAAAGCGGCCGCCGGGACCTCGCTGTCCCGGGGCGCGCCGAGGGCGTGGCCTGGGACTCCCCCGGAGGGGAGGGCACCGTCTGTCCTTGGGCGGAGAGGGGAGGTGACTCCGGCCGAAGAGGAGGACGCAGGATGAGGGCCTTGCGGGTGAGGGCCCCCACGGGTCAGGCTGGGGCCCCCAACCCGGAAGCCCTCGCCCCTATACGAGACTTCCCAAACATCCCGGGATCTGGGGACTTGGAACGTGAGCCCCCTTCAGGGCTCGGGACTCCCTCCTAATAAGCCTGGGGCCCCCTCCCCCCAGCTCCCAGTCCAAGAGCTTCTGAGACAGCCGGGGACCCGTTAACATGGCCCAAAGCCCCGAGTTTGAACTTCTTCCCTTCATCCAGGGCTCCCGTTATACCTCGAGACTTAGGCACCGGGAAGGTAACACCCCTTCCCCGCCCCCGAAGCTCTCGGGCAGCCGGGACATCCCCCAGGCACTCCAGATCCAGTCCTGACGTTCCCGGCACCTGAGCTCCTCCCATTAATCCAGGAAACTGCAAAAAACCTCTCCGGTGCTTGGACCCGCAGAACATGAGTCTCCCTTCTGGGTCCAGTCCTCTTCCAATAGTACCCTCTAGACAGCCTGATAGCCTCCAAGCCAGACCCTCTAGGCACGAGTCCCCTTCTTCTGGGCCTTTCTTGACAGGACACCCTCCCCCACTCTTGCTGCCAGTTCGGATCTTGCCTTTGAGACGCTCCCATGGGACAGGATCGTCCCCGAGTCAGAGCCTCGGAAAGTCCGACACCCTCTCCCCAGCGGGACCTCCTCCGGGACACCCCTCCAGGCGCCTCCAATACCCAGCCATCCCCTCTCCACAGGTCTCCCAGGCACTGGTACGCTGCTTTAGCTCAACCGCCCGGAACCGCTTCGAGAACCGAGTGGCTGAGAAACAGAAACTCTTCCAGGTAGGCGGGGCGGGGGGAGGACTCGGGGCCGCCTGCTTGGTCCTGAAGAGGAGTTGGGGGAGGCAGGGGCTTAAGGTCTACCGAGTAGGCAGCGCCTTTCCAATCGTTTACCCCCAACATCCAGGCGGACAATGACCTCCCGGTGCACTTGAAGGGCGGCCTAACCGACAACATCCTGTATCGAGTGACTATGGCTCTGTGTCTGGGAGGTGAGTGCAGGGCCCGGCTCGGCCTGAACTGCGGGAGGAGGCGGGACTCGAGATGGAGTGGGGAAGGGGCTGGTTCCAGCGCTGGGGTTTTGGGAGGGGACTGGGTTCTGAGCTGGTGTGGGACGGTATGGGGCTCTGGGCTGGCAAATAGGGAGGAAGCACCCTAGGGCTTGGGCTTCTGTCCCAGGAGGGCGGCTGAGGTAGTGATGGGTCTGGGGAGAAAGCCCAAAGCCCGGTCTGGATCAAGGTCCAGCATTTCCCCAGTTGAAGTGCAGTTTGGGAAGGGAGCTGGAGCCTGAAGTAGGGCTGAGATCCAGGATGGTGACTGGGGAGTCTGCAGGGGGCTCAGGGAGGGAATTAGGGTCTCATTCTGTATCCCCCCACACTCCCTCCCTAGGCACTGTCTACAGCCTGTACTTCCTTGGCTGGGCCTCCTTCCCTCGCAAGAAGTGAAACCAAGAAGTCTGCAGGACCTGAACAAGCATCAATAAATGTGCTGGCTTCCTGGGGAAGCCAGCCCAGCTCTGTCCTCCGTGTGTGTACCTCCCAGCCTTCCACCAGCAAGTGATCTCTGCCCTGTAGACAGACCATTGCCCCAGCCCTGAGTCTCTGACGCTACAGCAGGGCTATCCCTAGAATGTCGCTGCCTCTCAGCCCTCCCAGAAGGGCTGGGAGCCCCACACAGCACCCCTGGGCTGCCCCTCAGGGCCTGGGGACCTGGAATAGGACAGGGGCTTTGTATCCTGGGATGGCAGCCCCTCTCCCTGCAGAGGCCGGAGGGTAGGAAGGAAGATGCTGAGCATAATGTATGACACACAGAGGCAGAGGCAAGTGAGGACAGACTCATTCAAGCACAGAAGCTGAGAGGGGCAAACATGGCCTTGGGGGACAGAGCCAGGGGTAGCACTGAGACCTCCCACCAGCGTGGCTCTTGGAGCAGAAGCAGAGATGGTCCAGGCTTCTAGTCTTGGCCTCCACAGGCTCTGTGAGAGATCTCAGCAAGAATGAGGCTACAGGGACTTCCCTGGAGGTCCAGTGGTTAAGACTCCGCACTTCCGATGCAGGGGGCGCAGGTTCAATCCTGGACCAGGGAACTAAAATCCCACATGCAGCGGGGCCAAAAAAAAACCCAAAAAGGATGAGGCTACAGCTCAACTGGGATCGAGAATTTGAAAAAAGACCAGGATTAGAAGACAGGCGGAGGCAGACTCCCTCTGCCCCAAACAGAGCCAGAGCCACCCCTCAACTCTCAGAACAGGAGGCAGATCTCAGAGAGAGCAGCAACTAGGGTGCATTTATTTCCTCCTGGGCCTGGCAGGCTGGGAGCAGAATACAGACAAAGGCACTGGGGCATGTGGCCTGTTATAGCCTGGAGTTCAGCTGCCTGGGTGGTAACTGAATGGGTGTGCCAGGGTGTGTAGGGACTGGAGTGATCCTCCCAGAACTGAGAAGGGCCCTTGGGGTGTGCAAGCAACACAAACGTTGGGCTTGGCACAGATGCAAGAGAAGGATTATGGAGTAGATGTGAGATGGGTGTGCTGGGGCAGGGTGTGTTGAAGCATGTTGGGCCCTGGCTGTTGACTGAGAATCCAGGTGCCAAGGGCTGGGAGAACAGAAAGGCCTGTGGGTCAGCAGGAGCCATGAAGATGTGACTGCAAACAGGATCAGCCCTGGGGGAGACTGAAGAGTCCAAGGTGACTCCTACAGCGAGGCGATGAGGGGGCAGGTCTGGGACTCCCATTCAGGAATACATGGTCAGCTGTAGCCACTGGGGAGAGGAAGGCACTGAGAGTGAGGACCAGGGAACCTAAAAATACCAGCAGCCCTTCTCTGCCCTCACCCAGGGGTCGCTGGGAAAATAGGAGAGAGGGAGCCCCAGCCCAGAGCTGGTACATGGGACTGAGGGAGGGGCCCCCTGCTAGGATCCCACATCTCAGGATGGGGGTTCTTACCTCCTGGATGTTCACCTGGATTTGTCCAGTGCCATCTTTGTCAAGAGATTTGAAGGCACCTGGAGAAAGGAAGGGTTGGAGGGATTGGCTTTTAGAATAAAAATATATTAATATATGGGATGACAATAATAATGGCTAGTACTCTGTGCCAAGCAATGTATAAAGCGCTTTCCATGTATGAACTCATTTAATCCGATTCTGTGAGATAAGTGTCATTTAAAAATAAGGCACAGAGGGATCTCCCTGGTGGTCCAGTGGGTAAGACTCCACGCTCTCAATGCAGGGGGCCCGGGTTCAATCCCTGGTTCGGGAGCTAGATCCCACATGCATGCCACAACTAAGAAGTCCACATGCCGCAACTAAAAAGAAAAAGATCCTGTATGCCGCAACAAAGATCCCACGTGCCACAACTAAGACCCAGCGCAGCCTAAATAAATAAATATTTTTTAAAAAAATAAGGCACAGAGAAGTGCAGTGATCTGCCCCATGTCACAGAGCGAAAAAGTGAGGAAACTGGGATTGGAACCCAGACTGCTACCCACCTCAATAATGGGCTCCATATCCTGACCTGCATGCCCCCCATCACCCCTCCGCCCAAGCCCCAGCCTCCCACCGACCGGCTCCACACGGTTCCAGCCTAAGCAGGCTACCGGAAGGAGGTGCTGCACTTCCTGCTCCTACAGGCCGGTGTGGTCCCCACTCCTGCCCTGAAACTCGACTCCATGTTCCTCACTCACAGCCAAACCAGTAGGCAAACAGGCGCCCATACTGTCTTTGTGGCTTCTCTTTCACTCACCACTCAGTTACCACCCTCAAGGGCCCACTCGCCTGGTACCCCGGATGCTGCACCCACTGCTGGCCCTCTTGCTGGTAAATCCAAGGCCATTTCTTGGGCCCTCTCATACATGACTTTTGGCATCATCTGCCCTATCGTCCTCTCCCACCTTCCCTTCATGTCCCCGACATACCTACCCCCTTTTCCTCTCCCCATGCTCTTAATGCATTGTCCTCCCTGGGCTCTTGGGAGGCCGGGAGGTCTTCCTAAAGCTAAACCTGAGACCCTGTCATTCCCCTGCCTGGACCCTGTCCACTGTCCCCAGTAGAGTCTGAGCACCCCTGAACTTGGCATTCACAGCCTGCACAGCCTGACCAGGCCCATTGCTCCTGCCTCCTTTTATGCAAGTCTCTCAGACAAATCTGAGTTCAAATTCTAGCTTTGCAACTTCCTAGCTAAGTGGCTGTGAGCAAGAAATTTTGCCTCCTTGAACCCTAGGTTCCTCCTCCAGAAAATGGGGACAATAATTCCCACTTCGCAGGGCTGTCTCAAGGATTCAGTGCATTAATGTTCACAAGAGCCCTCATGATCCAGCCCCTACTGACCCCTCCCAGCCTTATGTCTCCCCATCCCACCCCCTTCCTTGGCACTCTGAACCAAGTCCAACCAAAATCATCCAAAGCACCATCTACTCTTTCCTTTCTAGGCCTTCGCACAGGCTGTTCCCGCTGCAGCGCTCGTCCCCACCCTCTTGCTGGGGTCACTCCTCCTCATCCATCAGGTCCCCACTCACATGTGCCCTCCCTCCTCCAGGAAGCCCTCCTTGACCCCTTAAGCTGCATCAGGTGCCTTGTTAGGGTTGAATAGCTGTGAGAGCTCCCCCAGTCACAAATCTAAACCCCATCTGCCCTGAGCTTCCCCCTCACAGCCCTCATCGCTCTGCCTAGGCTTCCCCAATCCCAGCCGTAACCATTCTGAGCCGTCACTGTCTGGTAATTTGCCTCCCCTCCTCTGGACTGTGAGTAACATGAGGGCAGAAACTAGGCCTGTTTCAGTCACTGCTGTGCCCCTAACATTGCCCACCTCAGGGTCAGGCTCAGAGGAGGCTTGGCGGATGGAAGTTGGACAAATCCCCACCCAGGAAGAAAGCTGGGGTGTCACTCACGGAACATGGCATCCAATCTGACCAGGCAGCTGATGAAGTTGTCAAAATCCATGTTCCCTCCCTCATCTGAGTAGCGTCGGATGATCATGTTGTAGAGATGCTCATTCAGGTGGAATCCTGAGAACGACTGTCTCTCAGGTGTGGGGGCCACAGAGCCCAGCCCTCCCAGCCCCAGGATTCAGGCTCAGCCCAGCTCAGTGGGGGCTGCCTCACCAGTCCCACCCCCAGCCCCATCACGTTCCCGCCAGCCACACCTGCTGCCTCAAAGGCCCCCGGGAGTTCACTGCTGCCAATGGTCCCTGAACCGTCAATGTCAAACTGTTTGTATATGGCCTGTGGGGACAAGGAGGTCAGGGTTCAACTAAGCATCATGGGGCATGGCATCTCCATGGCTTGGGGGTCTCTGTGCTAGGAGTTTCAGAGGCTGCGCACACCTGCCACTTTTTGATGTTGTTCCACAAGTACTTGAATTCCTCGAAGCCCAGTTTGCCGGTCGTGTCACTCTGGTGAGAGGGTATTAAGAATAAATGTACCCAGATGTGTGCACTGTGTACATGATGATGATAATGGCCAAGCAGGGGAACCTGGGCTAAAACCCCAGCTCCCATCCCACCCTAGTCATGTCACCTTGGGTGTGGCTTCATTGTTCATTTTGCCATACTTATTTTAGTCTATATTTCTAAATGATAAGGACTCTCTTTAAACATAACCACAGGGAATTCCTCATTTATAAAATTCTTCAACAGTAATTCAATGTTATAAATGTTAGGACATGTAAAAAACAAGGGTATATGGGACTTCCCTGGTGACGCAGTGGTTAAGAATCCGCCTGCCAATGCAGGGGACACGGGTTCAAGCCCTGGTCCAGGAAGATCCCACATGCCGCTGAGCAACTAAGCCTGTGTGCCACAACTAGTGAGCCTGGGCTCTAGAGCCCGCGAGCCACAACTACTGAGCCCACGTGCCACAACTACTGAAGCCCGCGCACCTAGAGCCCGTGCTCCGCAACAAGAGAAGCCACTGCAATGAGAAGCCCGCGCACCACAACGAAGAGTAGCCCCCGCTTGCGGCAACTAGAGAAAGCCCACGTGCAGCAACGAAGACCCAACGCAGCCAAAAAATAAATAAATAAATATAAATAAACAAATAAATAAAAGTGAATGAGAGGGCTGTATATTGGTATAAGGCCCTTAGCTCAGGGGTTGGCACTTGATAAATTCTCAATAAATAGCAACAATGGCCAAGACTTATCAAATGACCAAGTACACGTCAGATAGTGCTAAGCTTCTCAGGAACGTCACTTTTGTCACTAAATCCTCAAGACACCAGTCCCACCAGTATTATACCCCAGTGACAGAGAAACAGATTCAGAGCTGAAAAATCTACCTGGGTGAGATCATGGTAACAGTTAGCATGTACACACCACTTATGTGCTATGTACTGTGCTAAACCATTTGCATGCAACTCCAATTTGGTATCACCATTATAATTCACCCGATTTTACAGAGAGGCAAATTGAGGCACAGAGAGGCTCAGTAACCTTGCTAAGGGCAGAGCTGGATTTGTTTAACCCTATGCAACATGTTATGACAGCTGATGTTATTATGTATTGCCGTATGTCCAAGGTGGGTGTGTGTTCTGATATATACATGTCTACATCTGTGGGTATGAAAGCTACACACTGACTGCCCCAATCATGCTCTCAGAAAATCCCCTCTTGGGAATTCCCTGGCAGTCCAGTGGTTAGGACTCCTCACCCTCACTGCCGAGGGCCCGGGTTCAATCCCTGGCTGGGGAACTAAGATCCCACAAGCCGTGCAGCACAGCCAAAAAAAAAAAAAGAAAGAAAAGCAAAAAAGAAAATCCCCTCTTCACCAAGGCCTCCACCAGACTGCCCTCAAGGATACATCCATAACAGCCACCATGCTGCGACATGTGTCAATGCCAAAACCATCAGTCTTCAGATCAGGATCTGTGGGATGCAGGTTGAAAGTCAGAGGCCAGAGATCACAGCTACCCCAGCCGCCATGCCTCTAAACCTGCCCTGTGTGTTGACCCCAGTCACTCACGTCGGGTCACGACTTTGTTGAGAATGTTCATGAGTTCTGTGGCACTGACCTCCATGTCCTAGGGGGAGAAGTTAGGAATGGGTCAGGGGTGACTGAAAGGGGTCTGGGCATGTCATGAAGGAGGATGGGAACTTTGGGATTGCCATGGTCAAATGTACATGTAAAGGGCATCCAGAGGGAAGGCATGGAAAGGTTAGGACACTTCTGGGGGCCCCAGGTTACTTACCTCTCCAGCCAGCTGGGCAAAGAGCCTCCGGAACTGCCGGACCTCCTCACTCTCATTGGCCTCGATGTTGGAGTAATGGGTGCGAGGGGGCTGCAGAGGGAGGAGATCTCAGAGCAGGTAGGGGGAGGGGTGCCCTGGCCAGGACAGCCTTAGGTGGGAAAGTCAGAGTGGGCTGGGTGGCTGAGTGACCAATGAATGAGAGGTGGTCAATGAATAGGGAGTGGATATAGCTAAGTTTAAGGATGTTACAAGGCAGAGACTTAATGAGACAAATTTCATAAGGAGAGGTGTGGGGCTTCTTCAAAGGGACAAGGATGGGTCCTTGTCCCTTTGAAGAAGAGGGGTCTCCGATTATGAAGGGTGGCTTACCGGGGGCTCTGGGTTGTACTGCGCAGCCGCCTCACTGAAGGGAAACAAGGGGGAGTTAGTGCCAGGGGGCGGGGCCTCCAACGGGCAGCACCAGCCCCCACACCCCAAGCCCCCAACCCCCAGCTCGCCGCCCTACCTACCTCTTCCCTCCGCCCGCCTCATCAGTCCTTGTCCTCACCTGTCCCTATCCTCGCTGCCCTGGTTGTGCCCCCACGGTAGGACACCCTCTTGCCAGGGCACACCTACGCAATGGCAGATTCCTCAAAAGACGAGAGCTCACTTCATAGAAGCTCGGCCCCAGCTTCCCGGGGCCCCACCCTCCTGGGTTCCACCTGTCTAGGAACCTGCTCCATCGCCACGGCTTCTGAACACTTGTGTCTTCCCAAGATCCCACCCCAGCTCCATTAGTTCTCACCCCTTTAAGGGATCACACTCAGTGGCCAAGACTAACGAGGCCCCTACCGACGCCCTGCCCTACCTCCACCAGCACATTTTTCTATTTTAACCAGCCAGTTCCCAGCCAGGCCCTGTCCCTTCAAGGCCATATCCCCTGTCCCATTACGGTTAGACCTCTTCTGGGCACACCTCATTGACCCACCTACGAGGGCCACGCCGCGCCCATAAGACTAGCCTTGCCCCCATGAAGTGATACCCAGCCTCACTGGCTCCGCCCCCTTAACGTTTGTCTCCAGGTTAGCGGAAGTAGGCCGCGCCAGCCCCATTAAGCCCCACCTCCCAAAGCCCCGCCGGTCCCATCCGATTGTGTCCCCACAACAGACTACCCCCATGTCAAGCCCCGCCCCCATGAACTCATTACGGTCGGCCCCCTCAAGGCCGGTCTCCTAGCCCAGGCCCGGCCCAGCCTAATTAAGGTTCCTGGTCAGTGTCCAGGTTACCCCATTCTATTCTGGCTGGACAAGCCTCTTCCTCCAGGCCCCGCCCCTCCTCAGGCCCCGCCTTACCTAATGGCGCTAATGACCCCACCCAGGATGCGCATGGCAGTTCCGCCACCACCGCCGCCACCGCCGCCGCCGCCTCCTCCTCCGCCGCCGCCGCCTCCGGCCCCGCTGATCAGGCCTCCAAGCACATTCCCTAGGCCCCCGCCCAGGCCCCCGCCTCCCCCGCCGCCTCCTCCACCCTTCAAGAACGAGTTAACCAGGAACATGGCTGTGACTCAAGATTCCTGAGGAGGGAAAAAGGGGTCAGGTGGCTGTCTCGTCCCTGAGCCCGCCCCTTCCCCCACAGAAATACGCATTTCTGACTGCTGGACTTGGGGGAGTGGTATGAAGCCTCTAGGCGGAGACCTATCCTCCGGCTTCGGCTTGAGGGTCCATTCGGGATGGGGTCTGGGCTTCTGGGGGAAGGTAGTTCTTGGCTGGGTGGCATAGGGACGCAAGATCAGGTTTGAAACCTCCTCCCGGTCCAAAGGGTCCGCGTCTGGCTTGAAGGACTCTGGGCTGAGTCTACGCATAGGCATCATTAGGCACCAGACACCGGCCAGGTCAAGTGGGGTTCTCGAGATGGGGGCCCCAAGCTGGCTCTCGAATCTGAGATCCAGAGCCCTAAGACTGATTTAGGGGTTTGGGGTGGGTCGGGAGCGTGGATCAGAAATTCTCCGCCTGGAGGCTCCTGGAGCAGAGTTTAGGAAATCCAGAATGTGGGCTTGAGGGTTTAGGTACAACCAGCAGCGGGATTACAGTCTCATCGCTGTGTCTATGGGTTCGGGTCTAAGATATTGAGTGTGAGTCCCGGGGGCCGGGATAACGGAGTCCCCGTTAGAATTGAGAGCACGGATCCAGGATCGTGGTCCTGGAGGCCACACCCAGGGCTGAATTTACGGGGTACCTCTCAAATCCATGGGCTCCTATTTTAGATCCTGAGAGGGAGGGTGGAAAAGTCCCCGGGGCGGGATAACTAGGGCCGGACAGATCTGACGGTTCGAATCTGAGATCGTGGGTGTGGTGGACCCCTGAGGCCAAGATTTGAGGATCTCTTCGGGTCTGGAGGCCTCCAGGGCCGGGTTTACGGAGTGCAGGGGGAGTCCGGACTGGGCGCTCACCACCTCGCTCGCGCGTCGGCCGGTTCGCTAGTCTGTGCTGCTCCGCGGCCTCCAGCTGCGTCCGGCTCCGCAGGGAGGGGCGGGTGACTCAGGCGGAAGAGGCTGGATTAGGCACTTGCTGGGCGGCCCAGCGGCATCCGCACGGTCCTAGAGCCGACATTGAAACTGCGCGTGTGCCTGCCGGCACCGCCTCCTGTAATGGGGTGCGGCCGCCCGGGCTCAGTCCTGCGTTTCCGGTGCCTCGCATTCCGACAC
The DNA here is from genome assembly GCF_028564815.1 of Eubalaena glacialis. Lineage (NCBI taxonomy): Eukaryota > Metazoa > Chordata > Mammalia > Artiodactyla > Balaenidae > Eubalaena > Eubalaena glacialis. The sequence continues at coordinate 53,683,122 of NC_083733.1, read as the reverse complement.
CGCCCTGACTTTAAAGAGCTGAGGTCTTTCCCTACACTTGGTTCCAGGTGCAAGCACCCGGGGACGAGAACTCCGAGGTGACTTGAGGACTCGTCGTGCCCAAGGTCACCCCCTAGTGTTGTAGTGTGAATGTTCGCCCCAAAGCCAGCCTCCACCCGCTCACAGATGTGGTTTTCGGCCTCCTCGGAAAGGAACTCTTGGGACTCTTGGCACTTGTCCCCTATCCTAGCCTTGTCGCGACAAGCAGCATCTGGAGGCCCCGAATTATGTTTGGCCCACAGTCCGGGGACAAGCGCCCGCATCTGTGGCGGGGATCCTGCGGCACAGCCCTGATGGCGGTCCAGTTCCGCCTACGAATTGGACTGTCTTGTGCCTTCTCCATCCACACCCCTTGACCCCCTGAGTCAGGGTCACCAGGGTCACCAGGTCACCATTTTTCCTGGACGGGCCCAAAGTGTAGTCTCAGTCTTACCGTCTCTAAAGAGGGGCCCAGACACGGGAAGAGTCCCCTGGCCACAGCCTGGTTTCTGAGGCTAGATGTTCCCAAGGTCGGGTGGTGGGCAAGGTGCGGAATGCAGCTGAGAGGGAAAATGGCAACTGAAGCCACCTCTGGGTATCTTTCCCTTGCTGTCTGCTTCCAACGTCCAACCTGTGAGGGCCCAGTACTTTTTCAGGGCTCCTCAGAGGGAGCTAAATCTGGCTCCCCCAGGCAGTCTGGCTGTCTAGCCCTTAGCCTCTCCCCAGGAAGCTGGCTCAGCTTGAGTTTGAATCCTGACTTTGCGCTTAATAATTTGGGATCCCAAAACAGTGAGCTGAGCAACAATCTCCTAATCTGTAAAATGCGAACAAAGGTTTCCATGCCCCAACTTTCTAGGCCCCTATCAAAATTAAGCAGTAAATGCTTAGTAAATAGTAGCTATTATCCTCTGTGTCTGTTCCTTCCTCCTGGAGCCCGCCTGGGTTCCTTAGGTGGTTGATTCTTGCTCCTCCTTAGGTAATACTGATAAAAAAATAACTGCCAAGCACTCTCCCAAGTACTTTACGTATATCGGGCCATATGTCCTCATAACAGTCCTGTGGGATGGATGCTATACATTATCTCCATTTTACAAATAAGTAAACTGATTCTGAGGGTAAACTCCCAAGCCTGTACTCTTGAGCACTACTGAAACCGAGCAGGACCTTGTAGGGCTCCTGGGCAACGGAAGCCTTTCTGTGTCCCCCGTTTCTTGTTTGTAGGAAATAGGCTTCAGCCTCCATGACCTTCCTTGAGCTCCAGAGGGCAGGTTCAAACAGCTGCTAATCAGGGAAGGGAGGGGATGCAGAGACAAGGTAGGAGCAGTCAAGAAACAATAGTGCAGCCTTGGGACAAGATCCTGGTTGCACCTCAAGGAATACACATAACAATATCTTTGCGCTCTTCTGCAGAACTAAAACCCCCAACAAATGGAAGATGTTAACTATTTGATGAAGCATTCTTCATTCCAGAGAAGTGCATCAGGAGACCACCTGAGGCCAGATTAAAGAAGTACAGGCCCTGCACCCACCCTGATCCTTATCACCAACCCTGCCCTTGAACCATTGCTATTAAACTCCTCACCAAATCCCCCGGGTTGGGACAGTTTTTGAGGCCATGAGCCTGTTGTGTCCCCGTTTGCCTGACAAAGCAATAAAACTCTTCTCTTCTACTTCACCCAAAACTCTGTCTCCAAGATTTGATTTGGCACCAGTGCACAGAGGCTGAGTTTTCAGCATCATTACCCTAACGCATTGACTCTTCAATAATATAATTAATATGATAATAGCTCAAATAACAAGCACAACAGACAGAACCCCAGTCATAGCTATGCTTCCTGAAGGCTTGCTGGGGCTGCTACATAAGCCTTATCTATGAGGCAGGAACTAACAGGAGAGAAAATGGAATCTCTGAAGGCAGGGTCACTTGCCTGAGGTCACAGAGGGTGGCAGGACCAGGTCTGAACCTGGGCTTGGCTGATGCCAAAAACTTTTGGTGATGACTAATCTGGATTCCCTTCTGACCACACCCCTCCCTGCCAGTCTGAGTAGCTTCCTTCTCTGCCCTCTCCGGGGCCCACTTGCTGACAGGCCTTTGCATGGGCTGTGCCCTCTATCTGTAACACTCCTTCTGCCTTTTTTGCCTGGTTTTTTAGCCACTCAGGTTTTGGTGTCAGCTCAGGAGTCACTTCTTCTAGGAAGCCCTCCCTGTCTGAACCTGAGACTGAAAATGAAGCTTGCAGTTACATGCTTGTAACATACTTTCTCATAGCACTCACTGCCAATTACAATCATATTGTCATCTAGGTCTGGCTCCCTGACATCTTAACCCTGGCCAGCTCTAAATCTTAGTCCTTCTCTCTAGTCTGCTCATGCCATCATGGATCTCCCTCACATGCATGGCTAAAATTCTATCTCTAGGCAATTCCCTGGCGGTCCAGTGGTTAGGACTCCAAGCTTTCACTGCCAAAGGCACGGGTTCAATCCCTGGTGGGGAACTAGGATCCCCCAAGGTGTGCGGTGCAGCCAAAAAAAAAAAAAAAAAGAAATCCATCTCTAGGTTATCAACACCCAAGTTTCTATCTTCAGCCCAGATAGTTCTATCTTCAGGATTCTACATTCTGCATCCTACTCAATATCTCCATGGGGGTCTTAGAGATGTCTCAAGACATCTTCTTAAACTGAGCTCCTGACCTTCCTCCCAAACCTGCTCCCTCCCCACCTTCCCCATCTAGGTTAAGGGCACCTCTATCCTTCCAGTGACTGAGACCAAATACCCTATGTTCATCCTTGACCTCTGTTTCAGACGCACTCCAACTGTCAGCAAACCTTGGTGACTCTACCTACAGAATCTAAACTCTCCTCCCCTTCCCCTGCCCCCAGCCTGGCCCAGCCTCCACCCTCTCCTGCCTGGACAGTTAGAGCAGCCTCCTCCCTGATCCCCCCCACCCCCAACCACCCCCTCACCCCCGCTCCTGAGCCCGCCCTCACAGTCTTTTCCCCAAACGCAGCCAGAGGGAGCCTGTGAACACCTGAGGCAGATCAGAAACCTACTGGCTGAGCCCTCCCTTGGCTGCATCTCACCACAGTAAGAGTCAAAATCCTCACAAGGCCACCAAATCCCTCGTGATCTGCCCTGTCACCTCTCTGCCCTCATCTCCTCCCCCTTAAGAAAGTGAGAAGAAACCCTACAGGCAGCTTGACTTGGATGTTCCGGGTTGAACGAAGACAAGACATAGACGAGGAGGCTCTGCAAATGCAGCGATATCCAAAGAGCCCCTCTCTGGTCACACTTGGGGGCCGATACTCCATTACCAAGGCCCTCTCTAGCCCCTCCTTAGCGCCTTACCTCTTACTGCCTCAAGACTACACACCTAGTGATCTCAGGAGGGTCCTCTCAGATCTCCGCTTTAACCCCACACTCCTCATCCCACCTGACACTGCTCTTACCATGTATCACCTGCTAACACAGTGTACAGTTTAGGGACTTCCTTGGCGGTCCAGTGGTTAAGACTCCGAGCTTCCACTGCAGGGGGTGCGGGTTCAATCCCTGGTCAGGGAACTAAGATCCTACATGCCATGTGTCATGGCCATACTGTACAGTTTATTTATTTACTCAGTTTCTTGTCTGTTTCCCCCACTGGAATGTGAGCTCCTCGAGCGCAAGGATTTCTGTCTGTCTTGTTCACTGCTATCTACCCAGTTCCTAGAACAGTGCCTGGTTCATCTTAGGTACTCAGATATTTGTTGAAAGAATGAAATGTTTTGTGTGGATTTTCTCTTTGAATTTTCAGCACCATCCATGAGATAGTACAGCAAGCATTACTAAAGTCTTCCACCATCTTCCAGACTCCTTTGAACTCAGATATGGTTATGTGACTTGCTTTGGCCAATAAAAACGTGAATGGAAATGTTGGGGGTGTCACTTCCCAGTAGTAGCATTTAAAGGCCTGTGCAGGATGCTCCATGCTCTAATTCTTTAATGCCCTCAGGTTGCCTAGACAACTCTGGAAGCTCTGCAAGCACAGAGGTGCCACAGGAAGGAAGCTAGCTAGATCCCTGAGCCATGGCATGGAGGACATCTGCTAATTTCTGTGAACAAGAAATCAATATTGAGGTGTTAGTCCACTAAGGGTTAGAACTCATTTGTTACCTCCACATAACCTAGCCTATTCTGACTGATGGTAGAAGTTATTATCATGCCATGAGTTAACCGAGAGATGGGATTACTTGTCCAACATCACACAGCTAATAAGTTCCAGAGTCAAGATTCGAATCCAGGAAGGCTGACTTTGTAGCTTATGCCTCCCCCTCCCCCGGCCCGCCTCCTGGCATGTGGGACCTTAGTTCCCTGACCAGGGATTGAACTCACGCCCCCTGCAGTGGAAGCAGTGGAAGTGCAGAGTCTTAACCACTTGGCTGCCAGGGAAGTCCTGTAGCTTATGCTTTTAATTCTCACAATTTGCTGCCTCAACGATGTTAATGTTATAATGCCGCCACCAATTAATAAACTCAAAATAGTCATAACTCTCCTAGCTAATGCCGCCTGAGGGTTTGATGGGACCAGGCTGGAGTAACTGCATTACAGGCATGTCTTTCAAGGCCTCTCACAACCCTTTGAGAAAGGAACTAATATGAAAGGAAGTGGAGGTTCAGAGCAGTAGAGTCCTTTGCCTGAGGGGATGGCAGAGCCAGTTTGACCCAAGCATGGTTGATGCCAAATAGTTCTGTGATGACTACTCCAGTTTACTGCCCTTTCACTGTCCTCCCTTCACCAGTGTATTAGTCAGGGTTTTCCAGACGAGCAGAACCAATAGGATATATAGAGAGAGAGAGGAAGAAAAAGATTTATTATAAGGAAATGGCTCATGAATGATTATGGAGGCTGAGAAGTCACATGATCTGCTCTCTGCAAGCTGGAGGCCCAGGAAAGCCAATGGTTTAAGTCCTGGTACAAGTCTGAAGACTGGAGAACCAGGGGAGCCAATGGTGTAAGTCCCAGTCTGAGTGCAGGAGAAGAGGAGAAATCTGATGTTCCAGCTCAGTGGTCAGGCAGAACATGAATTATTCCTTCTGAAACTGAGCAGGATCTTGTGTGGCCTTCCTGGGGACAGACACCCTCCCCTCACCCGTGTCCCCTGCCTCATGTTTGCAGAAAAGCTTTAGCCTCCTAGGCCTTCCCCGAGTTCCAAAGAGCAAACTTAATCAGAGAAGTGAGAAAATGCAGAAACAAAGGAAAACAGTCAAGCAAGACAAAATAATAATAGTTTAGCCATAAAACAAAGTCAAGTACCTTTAGTTCCTCCTCAAGGGCTATAGATAATATCCTGGGCCATATCCTTCAGTTGTTTTTCAGATACTACCCTCATCAGGTGGAAGAAGCTAACTGCATGATGACCATGAGCATGTAGTCCCCAGACTGGATGGAGCCTGAGAATTGATAATGCTGATGCCTGTGATCTCTTGTGGTTACCTCACCACCCACCAATCAGAGAATTGTGCACAAGCTGATTACCTACCTGGCAACCCTCTCCCTCACTTTGTCTTTAAAAACACTTCCCTGAAGGAGTTCATGTCTGTTGTGCATAACCTACCCATTCTCCTTGCTTGGCCCTGCAATAAATGAATGCTGTACTTTCATTCTCCATAACTTGGCATCAATAGACTGTCTTTGCTGTGTGTGGGGTGAGCGAATCAGTTTGGTTCAGTAACACTTTCTGAGTCTTTTTGTTCTATTCAGGCCCTCAGAGGATTGGATGATGTTTCCCACCTTAGGGTGGGCAATCTGCTTTGCTTAGTCTACCAATTCAAATGCTAATCTCATCTGGAAACACCCTCACAGACACACCCAGAAATAAAGTTTAGCCAAACAAATATCTGGACACCCTGCATCTCCGTTGAGTTGGCACATAAAATTAGCTCAGCAGAGGGAACTCTGAGGACCTAGAGGTGAGCAAAGCCCAAGATGGAAGGAGCCTGGGTCTCTGAAAGACTCTGTGGAGCAGAATGACCCCACCAACTTGCATTGGACTATGGTGTGAATTTAAAAAATAGATTTATTAATGGAGAATTCCCAGGCAGTCCAGTGGTTAGAATTCCACGCTTTCACTGCCGAGGGCCTGGGTTTGATCCCTGGTCAGGGAACTGAGATCCCACAAGCCATGCAGCGCAGCCAAAAAAAAAATTAAGAAAAAAGATTTATTAAGCCACTGAATTTGGGGGGCAGGGGGGATCTTCAGTTAACAGCAGCTAGCCTTATTTACTTTAACTAATACACTCCATGAAGAAAGAGCTCTGTGGTAGACTGATTGCAAAAATAGCTTTATTTTCCACCCCTCCATGTATCCTTGCCCTGTACAATCTGACTTTGCAGTTTCTCACATGAAGGGGTAGAGTCTATTTCCCTACTCTTTGAAGCCAGATTGGCCTTGTCATTAACCAACAGAATGAGGTGGAAGGACAGTGTAATACTTCCCAGCCCAGGCCTCAAGGGGCCTTATGTTCTTCTCTCTCTCTCCCCCCGTGCTCTCAGACAATGCCATCATAACTGTCCAGCACTGAGTTGACCCTCTAGCAAATGACAGATGCAAAAGTAAGCCCAACCAAGATCAGCCAAGCCTGGTCCAGACCAGCAGAACCATCCAGCTAATCCATACACTTTTTTTTTTTTAATGCAATGTTTTCTTTTATTAATATTTATTTATTTATTTTTGGTTGTGTTGGGTTTTAGCTGTGGCACGTGGGATCTTCGTTGAGGCACGCAGGCTTCTCTCTAGTTGTGGTGCATGAGCTCAGTAGTTGTGGCACGCTGGCTTAGTTGCCCTCGGGGCATGTGGGATCTTAGTTCCCCGACCAGGAATCAAACTTGTGTCCCCTGCATTGGAAGGCGGATTCTTTACCACTGGACCACCAGGGAAGTCCCTAATCCATAGACTTGTGAGAATAATAAATGATTATTTATTATTATTTTTTAAATTTATTTTTGCCTGCATTGGGTCTTCCTTGCCGTGCGTGGGCTTTCTCTAGCTGCAGCGAGCGGGGCTGCTCTTCGTTGCGGTGCAGGGCTCTAGGCGCGCGGGCTTCAGTAATCATGGCATGTGGGCTTAGTAGTTGTGGCTTGCAGGCTCAGTAGTTGTGGCTCACAGGCTTAGTTGCTCCACGGAATGTGGGATCTTCCCGGGCCAGGGCTCGAACTCATGTCCCCTGCATTGGCAGGCGGATTCCTAACCACTGTGCCACCAGGGAAGCCCAACGACTATATTTTTGAGGCACTAAGTTTTGGTGTGGTTTGGCACATAGCAATAGCTATCTGATACAGGCTCCATGACCAAACAAATTCAGAAAATAATGCCTGGGAGATTCCCTCCTGTAGAGTTATCATGGACTCTAGCATGTTAATGAAAATTCCTGCAACGAAGCAGCTCATCTAACTTTGTTCAAGCCAGCAAATCCCACATTTCTTTTATCAAGGAACCCTTTTATCTTTGAGTATTCATTAACATCTCCTTGGAAATTTGTGAAGCTTTTTTTTGCTTTGTTTTTTCTTGTTATAATAATACAAAAAAAAAAAAAGGTGCCATGACAATCCTTTCACAAACCTTACCCATTTCCCTGATTATTTCCAGGGGCCAAATTCCTAGAAACATTAATGTTGGGTCAACAGGTGTGCACATTTTCAGGCTTTGGTCTCAGGCTGCACAGTCATTCTCCAGAAAGGTGGTTGCCATTCACATCTCAACCATGGTGGATGGTTCCCTTTTTGCCCTGAACGGTCCTCAGCTTTGGGAAACCAAAATTTAAACATCTTTGCTGATATGAGACAAAAGGAGTTATCTCAGTATTTTAAGTGACATTTTTCAAATACTAGTGGGGGTAAACTTGGCTTTCATATTTTGTTGGCCATTGGGATTTCTTCTATAAATTGTCTTCCTATTCTATGCTCATTTTTATTTATTAGCTTTTCATGTTAATTTCACATTACTTTATTAATATCTTCACTTCTTAAGGGTGTTAACCAAATTTCTATCATTTTTTTTGTTGCAAATATACTTCTCTAATGCACATTTACTTCAATGTTGGCCATGCCTTTTTTTAAAAATTTATATCCATTATCCCTCTTTTTTTAATTAATTAATTTAATTTTTATTTTATTTTTGGCTGCATTGGGTCTTCATTGCAGCGCGTGGGCTTTTCTCTAGTTGCGGCAAGCAGGGGCTACTTTTCGTTGGGGTGCACGGGCTTCTCACTGCGGTGGCTTCTCTTGTTGCAGAGCACAGGCTCTAGATGCATGGGCTTCAGTAGTTGTGGCATGTGGGCTCAGTAGTTGTGGCACACGGGCTTACTTGCTCCGTGGCCTGTGGGATCTTCCCGGACCAGGGCTCGAACCTGTGTCCCCTGCATTGGCAGGCGGATTCTTAACCACTGTGCCACCAGGGAAGCCCAGCCATGCCTTTTTTAGACATATAAAACATTCGGCTTTTTATACAGTCAAATTCATCTATCTTTTACTTGGTGGTTTGTTCCCCCGCTACATTGAAGTTCTGAAAGTCTTTCCTCATACAGGGGTCATTTACTATTTGCTGGTGAAAATCTTTAGCTTTTCATGGTGTAATCTCCCCCCACCAAATAAAATACCTAATTGATATTTTTCCCCCAAAAGGTGAGGGATCAACCCAATTGGTATGACATGATGCTTCTATTCTATTATAAATTCTTACATTCTCCAGTCTGGCCAATGATTCTTTTATATTACCCAATAGATTGTTTTTACACTAAAACCACACTTTAAATTATGTAAGCTCAATGAAGACAGGAGTTTTGTCTGTTTTGGTCACTGCTGTAGCCACAGAACCCAGAAAGGTGCCTGGCACGTGGCAGGATCTCAATAAATATCTGTTGAATGAATGAGTGAATGAATGAGTGGATTGATGGGTGAATGAATACATATTCCAGGCCCTGTGCTGGTATTGTGATTGTTTATATTGTGAAAAACATGTTATCCCTTCTTCTGCAAACCCAGAAAACACTTCCTTAATCCTGCATCAGTTAGCTTTTGCTCCATAACAAACCATACCAAAATTAGTAGCCTAAAGGAACAATAATTTTTATTACTTTTCATGATTCTGTGGCTCAGGAATTTAAACAGGCACAGCTTGGTCTTTAAGCAACATCTAAGACAGGAGGAGGGAGCTATCCGGTTGACAACCAATGTGTACATCAGGAAAGGGTCTGGGCTGGAGATAGGGCTGGGAATTGCATGTAGATGGTGATTAAAGTCACCAGAATAGATCAGAGGAGAATGTGTAGAATGAGGACAGAGAAGGACCCAAGCTAATGCTTTAAAGAATGATCTTTACAGCAAGGTGGGACTGTTTGAAAAACGACCACCAGGGCTTTGGCATTCCTTGTAGCAAGAATTCAGATCTAGGGGGACTTCCTGGTGGTCCAGTGGTTAAGACTCCACACTCCCAATGCAGGGGTCCAGGTTCAATCCCTGGTCAGGGAACTAGATGCCGCATACCACAACTAGAGATCCTGCACACCGCAACGAAGATCCCGCGTGCGGCAACTAAGACCCGGCACAGCCAAATAAATTAAAAGAAAAGAATTCAGGTCTATGTGGCCTCCTCTTGAGTCTGGGTGGTTTTGTAATCACTTTGATCAATAGACAGCGGCACAAGTGATACTATGTGACTTCTGAGGCTGGGTCAGAAAAGGCCATGCAGTTTTTGCCTGGTTCTCCTAGAACACTCGCTTTGGAGAAGCCAGCTATCATGTAAAAAGTCCAACTACCCTGGGAGAGCCATTATGGAAAGAACATGTGAGGTGCTCTACTTATCGTCCCCACTCAGCTCCCAGCCAACAGCCAGTGTCACTGCCAGCCAAGTTGCTGAGTCACTTTGGAAATCCTGCCTGGTCAAGCCTTGAGATGACTCCAGCCCCAGCCAACTTCTGATTCAAACACAGGAGAGATCTCAAGCCAAGCTCATCCCAAATTCCTGATCTACAAAAACAGGAAAACAGGAAAAATAAAGTGGCTGTTTAAACTTGCTGAAGTTTAGATAAAATTTAATGCAGTTACAGATAACTGGAACACAGATTCATTAGGCAGTTATTGCTGCTAACAAATTAAAACCAAAATTTAATAGTTTAAAACAATATTTATTATCTCACACTTTCTATGGGTCAGGAACTCAAGAGTTCCCTATTCCTACTGGCCTACTCCTGGCCTATGCACAGGGCTGCTGGCAGGAGTTCTCAGTCAGTTCCTTGCTGACTCTTGGCAGGACTCAGTTTCTCATCTGTAAGGATGCTTGAGTTTTATCACATATGGAAAGCTGCCTTCTTGCAGAGCCAGTGATCCCAGAGAAAGAGCAAGATGAAGATACAATGCTTTTTATGACCTGATCTTAGAAGTCCTACACCATTACTTCTATTATGTTCTATTCCTTAGAAGGAAGGCACTAAGTCCAGCCCACACACAATGGGAGGGCTCTTAGAGAAGTGTCAAAGAATTTGTGGACATATTTTATCTTTTATTTATTTATTTGCTTGTTTATGTTCTCTTTTTTAACTGAGTTGATGTACAATATTATGTTAGTTTTGGGTGTGTTGTGGACATATTTTAAAACCACCACCCATAATTCAAAAGGACACAGGTACCCCAATGTTCACTGCAGCACTACTTACAATAGCCAGGACATGGAAACAACCTAAATGTCCAACGACAGATGAATCGATAAAGAAGATGTGGTACATATGTACAATGGAATATTACTCAGCCATAAAAAGGAACGAAATTGTGTCGTTTGTAGAGACCTGGATGGACCTAGAGTCTGTCATACAGAATGAAGTAAGCCAGAAAGAGAAAAACAAATATCGTATATTAATGCATATATGTGGAATCTAGAAAAATGGTACAGATGAACTTATTTGTCGGGCAGGAATAGAGATGTAGATGTAGAGAACAGACATGTGGACATGGTGGTGGGGGGAAGGGTAGGGTGGGATGAACTAGGAGATTAGGTTTGACATAAATACACTACCATGTGTATTTATAGATAGCTATAAATAGATAGCTAGTGGGAACCTGCTGTATAGCACAGGGAGCTCAGCTCGGTGCTTTGTGATGACCTAGATGGGGGGGGAAGGGGGGAGGGAGGTCCAAGAGGGAGGGAATATAGACATACATATAGCTGATTCACTTCATTGTACAGCTGAAACTAGCACAACATTGTAAAGCAATTTTTCTCCAATAAAAATAAATAAATAAAACCATCACAACAGGGATTACAAATTTTTTTTTTTTTTAATTTTTTGGCTGTGCTGCACGTGGGATCTTGTTGGCCTCGACCAGGGAAGGAACCTGCGCTCCCTACATTGGAAGTGCGGAGTCTTAACCACTGGACCACCAGGGAAGTCCCAGCGATCACAAATTTAACCTCTAACTCTAATCCTAAAGCAGCCAGACATGTCATGTAAATCAGTAAGCAGGGTCGGGTGTCAACAAGTCATGGTGAGAACCCCGGTGCAGAGGGGATCCCATGCTGTGCTGCTCTGGGCTGTATATATCCCATCTGTTCCTTGCCCTCCCCTTTCTGCTCCAGGCCACAGTTCCCAGTCTCCCCTTCATCTAGACGCACCTGGGGTTTTGCCAATGGGAAATGTGGGCAGGAGACCAGAGAGAGGGAGGAGCTCTAGCAGCTTCCTGCTGAGCTAATTTCCCATTGGTTTCCTGGCTCCTGTTTGGCCCCTCAGCTCCTCCAATGGCTGTATAACCATCTCCATGCGTTAATGTCCCTGTTTTTTCATATAGGAGTGGTTTCTGTGTCCCAGTTAGGTCCTGACAGGTATGGCAGATCCAATAGAGAAGTGGGCTCTGTGTTGTCAGATATCCCAGTGTGCAAGCCAGAAATCAGGATTGTCACGGGGAACGTTTGGATATTTCAAACACTGGGTACACCTGGGTGTCCTTGAGACCTTTTCAGGGGGTCTTTGTAGTTAAAACTACTTTCATAATAATACTAAGACTTTTTTTCCTTTTCCACTCGAATTCTTTCACGAGTGTACAGAGGAGTTTTCAGAGGTTATATGATAATATTCAGTAGTTTGCATGCAAAAGCAGATATGAGAATCCAGCTATCTTCTCTTAAGCCTGACATTAAAAAGGTTTTGTTTGTTTGGCTGTGCGCGGCTTGCTGGATCTTTGTTCCCCGACCTGGCCCTCGGCGGTGAAAGCATGGAGTTCAAACCACTGGACCACCAGGGAATTCCCTAAAAAAGATTTTCAAAATGTAAAACCATGCCACTCTTCTTGCTAGTTTTTTCAAAAGTTACTTTTTATAAAAAATTAATAATGTTAACATGTAATCATTTATTACTTTTAAAATGAATGTTTAAACATTTTAATTTCCAAAGTGGTAAATAGCTACAGATATAAGCCTCATAAACAAAAGCTCTTTGAGGCCTCAACGATTTTTAAGAATGTAAAAAAGTCCTGAGACACAAAAGTTTGAGAACCACAGGTCTAAATGTCAGCTGTCATTGCAGGACCAGTAAGTTGAGGTGAAGAGTTGCCTCTTGAGTTTAGCAACAAGGAAGGGCTTTATTTTTCATTTATTTTAAAATTTATGTATTTATTTATTTATTTATGGCTGTGTTAGGTCTTCATTGCTGCGTGCAGTCTTTTCTCTAATTGTGGTGAGCGGGGGCTACTCTTCGTTGCGGTGTGCAGGCTTCTCATTGTGGTGGCTTCTCTTGTTGTGGAGCATGGGCTCTAAGGCACGCGGGCTTCAGTAGTTATGGCATGTGCGTTCAGTAGCTGTGGCGCATGGCTTAGTTGCTCCGCGGAATGTGGAATCTTCCCAGATCAGGGCTCAAACCCATGTCCCCTGCACTGCCAGGCGGATTCTTAACCACTGCACCATCAGGGAAGTCCCAAGGAAGGGCTTTAGCAATAGAAAGAGTTTAGTTTTTGTGGAGTTAGGAGGGGGTTCCAGGAAGGACCATGTAGACACCTCTTTCCTGAAGTTTGGCTGTGGTTTTATAAGGGATGGATCAGGCCGACAACACAAGAATCCAACATTGGATCTTAACATCACAAAAAGAGAGAGAAACTGATGGTATGTGCCTCCTGATGGAAAAACTCAACACCATCCATGAAGTATATTTATCCTAAAATTGAACCTGGATCTGACCCAGTTTTTGGATCTACCAGTTTGTAGAATACACAGGGATAGAGGAATATTAAAGGACAACAGGGGGGTACAATCAGCCAAATTAGACAGTGGGAGATCCCACAGGGAAGTTGTAGAATAGAAGACTTAGAGCTCTATCAGTAGAATAGAAGACTTAGAGCTCTATCAGCCAAATGCACTGCCTGAACCCTACTTGGATTCTGATTTGAACAAGCCAATAGTAAAAAGATATTTATGAAACAAATGGGGACTTTGTTTCATATATAATAACTTGTTTCATATATAATAACACTGACCGTATATTAAATCATATTAAAGAATTATTGCAATTAGGTGTGATGAAGACCTCACACCTTTTAGAGATACATATAGAAACACATTTCTCAATGAGATGATATGTTGCCTGAGATTTTTTTTTTTTAAATAAATAAATAATTATTTATTTAGGCTGCACTGGGTCGCAGTTGCCGCATGCGGGATCTTTTAGTTACGGCATGCTTACGGGAGCTAGTTCCCCAACCAGGGATCGAACCCCGGCCCCCTGTATTGGGAGCGGAGTCTTACCTGCTGGACCACCAGGGAAGTCCCTGCTGTCCGAGATTTAATGACGGGAGAAATAGGGGGAGGTCAGAAAAACTGAACACGATTTGGCCAAATGCTGACAATTACTGAAGTTGGGTGACAGGTAAGAGGGGAAAAGGGATATTTTTTCCTTTAAGATGGGCGCGCCCTGACCCAGCTTGAGAGTTAACCGGGACCCTGCAGAGTGACCGGTGGAGATGCAGGAAAGCGGGAGGGAGGGAAGAAAGCGCCAGCCAAGAAAAGAGGTCACCTCGGTTCTTCTACTGCAGCCAGAAAGTCAGCTCTAGCGCCCCCGCCAGGACATTGGTTCTCACTCTCTGATTAAACCACGGCGGGTTCGGCAGGCCTCCCGCACCTGCGCAGCCCCGTCCTCCGCGAGGGAGCCAAACCCCACAATTCCCCGCGCCGCAGGGCGGGAGCAAGACCTCCGCTTCCAGACGTGAACAAGGTTAGACCGAGGGTGTCGCATGCTTTTCTGGGAAATGTAGTTTGCGTGTTAGGTTGGGAGACACCTGTCAACGCCACCGAGACTACGCATCCCACAATGCACCGCGCGCACGGCGCGCGGAGCAGTGCGCTGCTGCCCCCACGTGGCGACTGAGAGGTTATTGCCCGAGTCTGGGACAGTGCATAGGCTAGGGCTGCTGAGGCTGCAGGGACTTGGGAGGCGGGCGCCGTCCTGGGAACCCCTTTCGAGGAGGGTGGCCCCAGAATTGGGCCAGGAAAGATGGGGTGGGGAGGTGAAAACGGTGAAGAAATTGGGGACAGGACCCGCTGTGAGGATTAAATGAAGCCAGCATTGTAACTGTTGACTGTATGTAGGCATTTTTATTCCTATAGCTTATACAGCACTTAGCTGCGTGCCTGGCTCTGAATTTAAGTGCTTTACATGTACTAGCTTATTTAATGCTCACAAAATCGTTTGGTAGGTACTATTATCGGCCTCAATTAAGAAATGAGGCTGAAACCCACGGAGAAGGACTTGTCCAGTGCCCAACTGGTGACACAGCTGGGGTTTGAACCTAGGCTGTCTGGCTCTTCCTCACTAAGGTTGCACCACCTGTTAACCTACTGAATTATCCCAAGTTTGTAACTGGTACACGAATGAACTCAAGTGGGCCATTAGCATATTGAGTTAGCAATTTAGCTCAGTTCCAGGACAAAGGTTGCATTCAGCCTCAATTTAGCACTGGGATCGTTTCTGATCAGCATGAATCACGGAAGGGATTACTTCAAGCCTACAAAGCCCAGTCCCCTTTTGTTCACATGACTCCTATTCAAATCTCCTCCATCCCATCCCTTCCCTCCTACCAGCACCACCTGGCAGATTTAGTGATTTTATTCTCCCTTCCCCTACTGCCAGCAACCTTATTCATAATGAAATATCACAGTCAAAAAAAAAAAAAAGAAAAAAAAGAGGAAATGTTTGGTAATTACCTGTTGGTCTGCCTTCAACTCCCAAGCCAGTACTGTGTTCATGAGTGTTTCCAGCATCAAGCCTGACATACAGTGGGGATGGGGAGGGCTCAAAAAATGTGGGGAAAGAGTGCTGGACATTGACCGTCTTCCATCTGCACTGACCTGAGGATTAAGGGCAGGGTGGTGGATGGTGCAGGTCAGGCATGGGCAGTTGGTGGGGGGACAGGAGGATTTAATGGGCCTGGTGGATCCCATAGCCCTTTCCTGCCACTTCTCCTGAGGTTATGGATCTGGGGACCTGGTAAAGGGTGGTCAATGCTGGAGCCGCCAAAACCCACGGTCCATTTTCATAGTAGTGGCTGGGAGGGAGCTGCTCAGCCCAGGAGTATGTTCCAAAGCCCGCTCTGCATCTAGGGTGGCTGCATGACTGACACGTTCTCACCAATACAATATGAGCAGAAATGGAACATGTAGAACATGTTTTTAAAGAAAATGGTGAAACATCCCCACACTGTCCTCTCCTATTTGCCACCTGGAAGCAGATAATTCCAAGCACATGGAGATGATGGAGCCCCAGTATGGAGTCTGGGTGTGTGAATCATGGAGATTGCTGTCAATCAACCAGAAACACTGCACTGGACTGTGTGTGTAGGGGGATATTTGTTACAGCAGCTGGTATTGCCTCAACACATTGACCACTGTCCCCCTTCCTTTCTGGACCCCTTAAAGCTTAAGCACCAGGTCATTCTGTAAAATGTGTCTCCCCAATCCCTGTGGTTGACTTTTCACACAGCAAGTGTAGTTTTCCTAATTAGAAATTACCAGCATGATCCCTTCCATTGTCATCAAAAATTTTAATGTTTCCCCATGTTCTGATGGGGACAGCTTCTTCCATGCTGACAGCTGGAAGGCATTAAAGCACACCCTGGAAGTCTGTGCTTAGATCTTCCACTGCAGTTTGACAGATCCTCATATACACTGATGCTGTGACCCTTGCTTGGAGCTCGGAGGTATGATTTTGGGTGATCACTGTGTCCAGGAGAGCACTTGATTGTCTTCCTGCCCCCATCCTTTGGCCTCATCACATGGGGGTGCACACTGGGCCTGATCTTAAAGTGAGCCTCAGGTCCTCAATGCTGAGCTAATTCTGCTGAGCTCTGGCTGAACTAAGGTTGGTAGATTCTGGTTGAGAATTTGGGGACACCCCCTCTAATGCTCCTCACTCTGACAACTCCCTCATGTGAAAGGGATCTAAGCCTTGGAGCCCTTTTATAAAGTAACCAGTTTTGTTTTGTAGATTGACAACTTCATTGATGTGTGTGTGTGTGTGTGTGTGTGTAGATGTATGTCTATCCTAGATGGGTGTTTGATGTGAATCTGAGTGTATCCTGTGTGTGACTCCCCTGTGTGTGGGGGACAGAATTTTTGTGCACTGACTGTATTTCTGCACATGTGACCTCTAGTGTCTGTTTTGGGTGTGTCTCCAGCGTTTGAGTCCAGGTGTGTGAATGTTCTGTGTATCTGAGTGGGTCCATGTACCTTACAGTGGGCATGAGAGGATGTATACATCAGGCTGTATGTGCACGTGAGCAGCTTCCCCAAGGATCCCTTCAGCTCTCAAGCATTTCAACCTTATTCTGTACTGCGGTTGCTCCCACCAGTGCCAACTTCTTCTCCAGAAGCTATAATAAAGTAATTTTAACAATTAAGTAGAATCTCCCGAATAGTCATTCCATCAGAAATCCCTTCAAGGAGCTAATGAGGGGTTACTGCACATGCAGACATACACATGGTGGAACAGGCTCCCTAGAATGCCTGGGCTGCATGCACACGTCACATACCTGAGGGCACAGACCTCTTTGCCCAGCTCTACAATGCTGTGAGGGGCCTCATGCTACTTCTAAAGACTTGAGATTTCTTTCTTCTTTTAAATATTAAGTGAACAGGTCCCCCACCTAAAGGGACAGTGGTAGAACTACTTGTTGACCCCAATATCCCTTTTCCCCAGCTTCTGTAGCACAGGAACTTCTGATATTTGGCTAGGAAATGGCCACCCAGTATAAAAACTACATTTCCCAGCCACCTTTGCAACTACAAGTGGCCATGAGACAGAATTCTGGCCAATGAAATAGGAACAAGTTTTGAGTTGTATATACATATTCCTTAAAAACAAGGGGTATCCCCTCTCCCTCCCCTCACCTACCCAGCTGTCCCCAGCCCCCCGTATAATCATTGAGTCTTCCAAACACTTCCCAGGTTTCCGGCAAATTTAATACATGTGTCTCAAAAGTCAATGGCGAGGGTCAAGTGAATAAAATAAAAACGGGGTCATGGGGAGAGGGCCATGGACACACACAGGGAAGGGCAATAAGTAGGTGAGTTAGCTGGAGCAGGGGGGGTGCCCTTCCTTGGGCATCACATCTCGTCCAAACCGTAGTCCTCCTCGGGGAAGTCTCCCACTGTCACAACGGATGGCTTGACGAAGGCGCCGTACTTGGCCTGGCATTCAAAGTAGCGTTTCCCATTCACACTGCAGGGCATGATGGGGAAGGCAGTGTCAGGGGGCTCCTACTCCAGATGCTAGCATGGCTGGGCTCCCCCAGTAGTACATGCATGCACTTACACATAAATGCACACATACGCGCACACAGGCACACACACAGACACTACAGTGGGGATCTCTACCTGCCATCGTTTTTCCCTAGCGGCTCATCATAGCGGACACCGATCCAGTAGCCAGGCTTGAAATCTGTAAGTCCTGCCCAGGGGAGAAATCCCAATGAAACCTCCTTAAGCAGCTCACCCCAGATTCGCACCTGCCCACTGAGTGTAAAGCCTGTCCTGGCAAAAACCACTCCTTGCTACCACCCAGGACAACCACCATCTCCTGCCCACATCAATATGGTAGCCCCCTTCACTCGTCTCCCTGTTCCTACCCTGACCCCCTATTCACTCAACACCCCCAGCCAAAGGGGGCTCTGTAAAAATCGAAGGGAAACAGCACCACTGCCTTGTCCCAAATTCCTCAAAAGCTGCCCATTCCGCTCAGCATAAAACCCATACTGCTTATGGCCAAATGATTTCTGACAAGGGTGCCAAGACAGTTCAATGAGGAGAGAACAGTCTTTCCAACAAATCGTATTGGGTCAACTAGATATCCACATGCAAGAGAATGAAGCTGGACTCCTACCTCACACCATAACCAAAAATTAACTCAAAATGGGTCAAAGACCTAAATGTAATATGTAACACTATAAAACCCTTAGAAGAAAACACAGGTTTAAATCTTTGTGACCTTCTATTAGGCATTGATCTCTTACATATAATGCCACATGTATAAGCAAAAAAAGAAAAAAAAATTGGACTTCATAAAAATCAAAAATGTTTGTGCTTCAAAGGACACTATCAAGACTGTAAAAAGACAACCAACCCACAGAATGGGAGAAAATATTTGCAGATCATATATTTGATAAGGGAATTGTATCTAGAGTATATAAAGGACTCTTACAACTTGTTATGGGCTGTACTGTGTCCCCCCCAAGTTCACATGTTGAAGCCCTAACCCCCAGTAGCTGAGAATGTGACTGTATTTGGAGACAGGGCCTTTAAAGAGATAACTAAGTTAAAATAAGGCCGTTAGGGTGGGATCTAATCCAGGCTGACTGACATCCTCATAAGAGGTTATCTGGACAAAGACTCCAGGGATGTGCTAGCCCACAGAGGAAAGACCATGTGAGGACACACAGAGAGGCTGGCCATCTGCAAGCCAAGGAGAGAGGCCTAAGAAGAAATCAAACCTGCCAAAGCCTTAATCTTAGACTTCCCGCTTCCAGAACTGTGAGAAACAAACTTCTGTTTTTTAAGCCACCTGGTGTGTGGTACTTTGATATGGCAGCCCTAACACACCACTCAACAACAAAAAGACAAACCGCCCAATTAAAAAATGGGCAAAAGATCTGAATAAGCCATCTCTCTAAAGAAGATATGCAAATGGCTGTTAAGCACCTAAAAAGAGGCTCAGTATCATTAGCCATCACAGAAATGCAAATCAAAACCATAATGCTCTACCACTTCATACCCACTAGAATGATTATAATCAAAAAGATACATAATAGTAAGTGCTGATGAGGACGTGGATTAATTGGAGCCCTCATACATCGCTGGTGGGAACGTAAGATGGTGCAGCCATTGTGGAAACAGTGTGGCAGTTCCTCAAAAAGTTAAATAGAGTTACTCTGTGACCCAGCAATTCCACTCCTAGGTACAAAGAAATGAAAACACATGTCCGCACAAAAACTTAAACAAGGATACTCACAGCAACGTTATTTGTAATAGCCAAAAAGTGGGAAGGACCCAAATGTTCTTCAACTGATGAATGAATAAATAAAATGTGGTGTTGCATACAATGCAATATTATTTGGTAATAAAAAGAAATGAAATACTGCCACATACTACAACATGGATGATCCTTGAAATTATGGTTCTAGTGAAAGAAGCCAGTCTCAAAAGACCATATATTATATGATTCCATTCACATGAAACTTCCAGAATAGGCAAATCTACAGAGACATAACATAGATTAGTAGCCAGCTATGTGGACTGGGGGCGCTGGGGTTTCAGAAATGGGGAGTAGCTGCTAACGGTTACAGGGTTTCCTTTTAGGGTGATGAAAATGTAAAACCGACTGTGGTGATGGTTGCACGATTCCCGTGAACTAAAAGCTAATGAATGATACTCTTTAAATGGGTGATTTTTGTTTCTGGCTGCGTGGCGCAGCTAGCGGGATCTTAGTTCCCCAACCAGGGATTGAATGTGGGCCCTTGGCAGTGATAGTGTGGAGTCCTAACCACTGGACCGCCAGGGAGTTCCCTAAATGGGTGAATTTTATGGTATATAAGTTATATCTCAATAAAACTGTCATTAAAAAACCCAAAAAAAACCCCACACTGCTCTCTCCTGTCTCCGAGGCCCAGCACAGTCCAGCCTTGCCCATGGCCCGGGCGTGCCCTGATCACTTTGGTCTGTGCTTCCCCCATCACAGGCCTAACAATTCTGCCTGTTTCCCCATCTCAGCTCTGACCACTGTGCCCCAGGCTTTCACCTCAGAATTGATCCCTCTGGCCTCCACTTCCTTCATCACAACTCAGGTCATATGGCCTCTGCTTCCCACTTCCCTGACGTGAACATACCAGGCTGTCACAGTTAGCCCCTGGGTCCGTCTCCCTTCCTGGACTGAGATCCCCTTGAGGGCTGGGTCCCCAGCACTGCCCACCTCAAGGCAGGACACGAGGCCTCGGTGAGCCACGTACCTACATACATGACGGTGCCCCGGCGAGGGGGCTGCCCAGGCGCCTGCACCTCACAGCGGCTGCCCACGGGGATGGCACCGGCCTGGGCCTCCTCGGTAAGGCGCTGGGAGCTCTCGGCCTCTTGCTGTGCCCGCTCTTCTTCACTGTAACGACCTAGCTTGTTGCGCTTCAGGAAGGAGCGGACTGAGTCTGTGGGTGGGGTAGGGGGTGAGGGTCAGACATGGGAGACCACCTGGGAGACCTCTGGCCTAATGAGATAATCTGCCACCCTCACGGGGCCAACACTCCAAAGGAAACCCTTCCGTGCTAGGTGTTGAAGGGCTGTCACCCAAACCCCCCAAGTCTCCCACCACAGCCCTGGCCTCTCCCCAGGACCCCTTGGCCTCCCCACAATCCCAAAACTAAAGGGAAGGTGCCTGCCTGCAGTCTTTCGCGGTTCCCCATCCTCCCGTCCCTTCAGTATCACGCTTGCCTCCACCCAGGCCCGGAAACCTTCATCTTCCCCACCTCACATTCTCATCTGTCCCCACATGCCTGCACCCCACTGTCCTGTTGGTTCCACGTATTCTACCATGCTCTGCCCCCTACACCGTGCCCCAGTGTGACCCTGACCGCCCCCGCCCATCTGACCCCACATACACACCCCAGACCTTCCTCTCAGGCCCCCTCTACTTTCTCATGGCCCTGTCTGCCTGCCCACACTCGGCCACACCCCCCAGCCTCCATTCACACCTCATGAACGTCCACCCCTGACTGTTCTCCCATGAGCTGTCTGTCCCCACGCCAACCTCACCCCGCCCCCTCGACTCCCCCACGCTTGCCTGCCCCACTGCCCACACCACCGACTCGCCCTCAGTGTCCCCGTCTATCCTGTCTGCTCCCCACCGCCTCCCCTAGCCCCCACGGGCCCCCACCCCCTCCTTGTGCACCCCGTACTTTGCTTCTGGTCGTAGGCTTCTTGTGAGATCTCGTATTTCTCCACCTTGGACATGTCCTCATACTCCCCAAGACGGGCACCGCTGTGGTCAATGACCTGTAGTGAGAGGAGGGAGGTCAGTGGGGATCAGGGTCTGCGCAGGGAGGCCTGGGATGCTGCGGGGGGGCAAGTGTGGCTGCACGTTGGAGCATTCTGTAGATTTAAGTCTCTCCTGTCTCGGAAAAACTACATTCCTCTACCCTCACCTTTACCCCAGCCTTCTTGCCGGCCCTGAGCCCAGCCGAAGGGGTGAGAGCAGGTGTCTACAACGGCCATCTCCCTCTCCACCACCCATCCAAGGCCCTGGAGGCTGCATCTGCTTCCAGATGACCCCTACATACTGGCATCCACATCACTGATGGCCCCAGGACACTGGAACCGAAGGGCAGAACTCGGGCCTTGCTCATGAACCCTCTGGGCAGTGTGTCTATCCTCTCTGGACCTCTGGGACCCTCCTAGGCTGACCCCAACTTCCAGATCCTGGTGCATCTCTTCCTGTACCACCCCCAACATTTACTCACTCATCGCCTGCTGAGCTCCTCCAAGGCACCCAGCTGGGCCCCGTGCTGGGTACTAGGGACACGGTACAAAAATAGATCAATCCCTGCCCTCAAGGAGGGCTCATTCTGCTGGGAGGCCAACCAGAAACAAATGCACAGAGATGGGTATTAAACACCAGATGACGACAAGGTTCTATGCAGACAAATACAACAAAGAGGCTTCTGGAAGGAGGGGATGTCTGAGACAGGCCTGAAGGAACAAGCACAAAGTCCCAGATGTAGAAATGTCTTTAGCCCCTTTGAGAAACAGCAGGGTCAGCACGGCGGCAGTGGAGTGAGCCAGGGGGAGAGTGGGAGACACAACAGATCACTGGAGACTTTGGCTTTTACCTAGAATGAGATGCAGCCAGGGAAGGGATCAGCCAGGAGGGCTCTGATCTGACACAGGTGTTTACACGCTCCCTCAGCTGAGTGTGGGAAGCAGACGGAGGGGCACAGGGATGGGAGCAGGGAGACGGCTTGTGTGATGGTCCAGGAGGGAGAGGATGGAGGCTGGGCCAGGGTGGGGGCAGTGAAGGAGAATCTGGATTCTGGATAGATTTTTGTGGGTGGAGCCCATGGATCTGCGGACAGATTAGATGTGGGTGTGAGGGAAAGACAGGGGTGAGGAACACCCTAAAGTGTTTGGCCTGAGCCACTGGGCAAAATAGAAATGGCCCTTATCTCTGGCTAACGATCACTAAGAATTTCCACTTTCTATATCAGGGGTTTTTCTAAGTTTGAGATTGCTGTCATTCATTGCTGCAAGAAATATGGGTGAGGGCTTCCCTGGTGGCGCAGTGGTTAAGAATCCACCTGCCAATGCAGGGGACACGGGTTTGAGCCCTGGTCCGGGAAGATCCCACATGCCGCAGAGCAACTAAGCCTGTGCGCCACAACTACTGAGCCTGTGCTCTAGAGCGCACGAGCCACAACTACTGAGCCCGCATGCCACAACTACTGAAGCCCACACACCTAGAGCCTGTGCTCCGCAACAAGAGAAACCACCACAATAAGCCTGCGCACTGCAACGAAGAGTAGCCCCCACTCGCCATAACTAGAGAAAGCCACATGCAGCAACGAAGACCCAACACAGCCAAAAATAAATAAATAAATTTTAAAAAAAAAGAAAAAAAGAAATATGGGTGATATTTATAAACAGAAAAAGAATTTTAGAAAAAATACAAATTCTCCAGAGGCTCCACCTCTGGGAAACTTTCCTTGTATGGCCTCAGAAGTCAGCAGCCTGTCTATACCTGAATCCATGTGTGAAACCCTCCTGTTTGAGGACGCCACTGCCCTGCCTGACCCACCGGCATCCCAATGCTGAGACTGCCCAGGTCAGTCCAAAGTCAGTCCTATGGGCTCAGCACAGTCCCGACCTGCTCCCACAATGGTCCAGGGCCCATCACCTCAACTGGACTATGGAAGCAGCCTCCTCCTTGGTCTTCCTACTCCTCTGTCCTCCACAGTCTGTTCCCCACACGCAGTCAGAGGGAGCCTGTGAACACCTGAGTCAGACCAGGACTCTCCTGGCTCAGAGTCCTCCCCTGGCTTCCACTTCCCACCAAAACAGGACAGGTCACTCTTCAGCCCCTGTACCCAACTCTGCTCCCTCCCACCTCAGAGTGTTTGCACATGCTGTGCCCTCCTCTTGGAGCACGCCTTCCCCTTCTTCAGTTAACTTCAGGTCTCTGTTCAGGCAGCACCTCCTCCAGGAAGTCCTCCTGGATCTCATTGATGGGTCAGGCTCCCCAGTATAGGATCTCCCAGCTCTGTGATCTCCTCCTGCATGGCCCTCATCTCACTGACCCTTTACATTTGTTCCTGTGAATATTTAGCTAACGCCTACTGCACTCACTGGACAGAGCTAAAACACAGACCTTCTCAGACTTGATTCACAGCTATATCCCTGGCATAATGTGGATGCTCAATGAACAGTTATGAATAATTGAAAGAGACAAAAAAGACCTAGTTCTCTGGGTACACTAACTTCTGGAGCCATGCAGATTGAGGTAAAAATTCTAGCTATGTTTCTCCTCAGGAAAGTAAATTCCGTACTGAAACTAAGTTTTCTCTTCTGCAAAATAGGGTTAATTACGCCATTTTCCAAGTATTATTTTATGCATTCAACTCATCATTCAACAATGTTTCACCGAGCACCCTCTCTGTGCCAGGCACTGTTCCAGGTATTGGAGAAAAATCCATAGTATGCCACAGATGATTAGTGAGAAGGACAAAAATCAAAGAAAGTGGGAAAGGGAGGAGGTTTAAATTTTATACTGAGGGCAATGAAGCCCTCACACCCGGAAGGTGACATTTAAGTAAAGACTGGAAGGAAGGAGTGAGCCATGTGGGCATAGAAAAAAGAACCATTCAGGCACAGAGAATAGCACATGCAAAGTTCACCTGGGATGCTAGAATGTCTGCAGAGTTTTGGGGGGGCGGGGAAGACTGAGGACAGAGAGGATGATGTGACCTGATGCATGCAGAGGTCCTCTGTGTTCTGGCTTCTCCCAACATGTGAGCCTCTTTGCTCACCCTGACCCAACTCACACTCTGTTCCCTCTGCCTGGCATGCCCCTCCCACCTCTTCTCTTAGGTCATCCTTCAGATCTCAACTCAGGCATCCCTAACTTCAGGAAGTCCCTTATGATACCCCGAGGTGGGGTCAGGCACCTCTTCTAGATGCCTCCAGTCCCCTAGGCTTTTCTCAGCCCAGTCCAGACCAATCTGGCTGCCAGTGTCTGGTGATGGGTCTGTCTCTCTCCCTGCTGGACTGGGAGCTCCATGCGGTTAGGGCCTATTTTGGTTATCACACAGCGCAAAGCACAGCAAGCATCTATTGAATAAATAAATGAATGGAGGGGAGGGATCCCAGGTAGGGAGGCCTCACATGGATGCGACAGCCGTCATCTACGGGGTAAGAGCCCAGCAGTGCATCCTCCTGATCCAGCTTGCTGTAGAACTTGTCGTCAGGTCCATACAGCTCCAATTCCATGCAAGAAGCAGGGCTGCCCACAACCAGCTGTAGTTTACACTGTGGGGATACAAGATGGGGAGGCGGGGACGAGGTGGAAGGCTGTCAGTGGCCCCACTCTCTGCCCTGAGACTCCGCCCTTTGTATCAATAACCATCACCCCTTCCTCGCTCCTCCAAGAGACCTACCATTTAGGACCCACCTGGTTATCCCTGGCCCCACCTCCTCTGGTCTTGCCCCCACTCCCTGCAACCTCTGATTTTCTCTGGCCCCGCACCCATTCTCTGGAACCTCAGGTTCCCTCTGGCCCCGCCCCGCTGAGATCCAGTCCCGAACCTCTGCAACCTCAGCTTATCTCTGGCCCCTTCCCTGCGCTGGGGAAGACCCTCCATTTCTTCTTGGCCCTGCCCCTCCGGACCCCGCCCCCACGGCCACACCTTGAACTCAGCTATGGTGAGGCTGCGACTGTACCGCTTCTGGGAGCGAAAGCTGTTGAGAGAGCTGCTGATGAAAACGTTCACTGTAGGCGCCGACAACCCCGTCACCTCCATCTCGCCGCGCCCTGCGGGGGCCCGCAACCCACTCGGCCTCCTCACACCGGCTCCGCAGCCGCCGCCGCCGCTTCTGGGATATCAGCCCTTCCCCCTGCTCCCGGACCTGGCCAATCCACGCCCTCCCGCCCGGGTGGGGGGGGGTGTCCGCCAATCGCCGCGTCTCTTCGCCGCCGCCAGGAAGAAGTCCTGGGTAGGCCCAGCCAATCCTGAGAAGTCTTCCACGGTGCACAGTTCTTCCAATAGCGTCACGGGAAACGGCCTGGAGGGCGAAGGCTGAAGCCTAGAGGAAGGACTGGCAAGAGCTACCCCGTCCGCGAAGGGTAAACTCGCGCATGTGCACTGGGCTTCAACCTGCAAAGGGCCGAGGCCTCTCCATCTACACTCAGCACTTTGCGGGTTACGTGACGCATCATTTTTCCCGGTTCTCGTACCACACTATTCTGCAAACTGGGGAAGAAAGGCCCAGAAGTTGGAAGCCATATTCTAGGATATCAAAAGATTGAAGCAAGTAATTAATCAAACCTCAGCTCACATCAGCGAGCACAAAGCCGCTGGGAGCCATTACATGTGCACAGCTCCTCCCCTCTTCTGGCGAAGCTAAGAGATCTGACCCTTCCCGCGACCTGTCGCGCGGCGGAGCAAGCGCTGAAGGCTAGGCGGGCAGTGAGTCGCCATGGAACCGGATGGGACCTACGAGCCGGGCTTCGTGGGTATTCGATTCTGTCAGGAATGGTGAGACCCGGCCAGCACTGTGGAAGGGGAGCAAGTAGTGGCCCCAGTACTGACCTCTGACCTCCCCCTCCCCACAGTAACAACATGCTTTACCCCAAGGAGGACAAGGAGAACCGCATTCTTCTGTACGCGGTGAGCGCGAGCCAGCCGGGCGCCCCGGTGTTCCGTGACCGGCCCACAGGTTCCCAACGTGGCCCGGCCCTACTCCCAGTGCCGCCCCGTCCTGGTCTAGCCTCCCAACTGTCCCCCTAGTGAACCCGACTTTCTCGTCTTGCCCATCCGCGAGGTGATTCTCGATTACACCCAATGATCCCAACCTCAAGACTCCATCCGCTAGTCATCCCCTCGGGGGAAGACCATGCCCTCCCAGTCCCATCGGGGATCTCTTTGTGACCCCCTTCCCGCCACTCTCGCCCTCTCTCAGTGCCGGAATTGTGATTACCAGCAGGAAGCCGACAACAGCTGCATCTACGTCAACAAAATCACGCACGAAGTGGAGTGAGTGGCAGGGCCCGAGCTCGGGGACGGGGTTGTTCGCTTGGGAGGCCCGGTCTAAGCATACTTATTCACCCTCTATTCCCTCAGCGAACTGACCCAGATCATCGCTGACGTGTCCCAGGACCCCACGTTGCCGCGGACCGAAGACCACCCTTGCCAAAAGTGAGGGCGCAGCTGGTATTGGGGAGGGAAGGTGGCTCATCCTAACCAGACGGAGAAGGGAGGAGGGAAGGGTATGGCAGGCTCTGAGTGGCTGACTGTTCCCTCAGGTGCGGCCACAAGGAGGCGGTGTTCTTCCAGTCACACAGTGCCCGGGCCGAGGTGAGTGGTGAGAGCAAGGCTTTCAGAGTGACCTGGGCCTGGTCCTTCCCGGGGGTGGGGATACCAGTATTGGGGAGATCCTGCCCTTCTAGGCATCCCGAGCTGGACCTTTAGTAGTGGGGAAAGCCCCCTAGTCTGTTCTTCTGGGGTGAGGCTTCTCTGGATGGAGGTTCGTGTTGTACCCTGCCCTGTGGATCCAGACCCTTCCTAACCGTGCATCCTTTCTGCCAGGATGCCATGCGCTTGTATTACGTGTGCACGGCCCCACACTGCGGCCACCGCTGGACCGAGTGAACCACTCTCCCCCTTGTGTAATAAATGCTGTGTTCTATGCGTGCCTTTCCTCTGTTTATTTCCCTCTCATGGGTTGGACACGGGGTTCCCAGTCTGAAGCAGCGCAGTGCAAGGCGCGGTGCTGCACGTAGGCGTCAGGCCTCGAGCTGGTGAAGCCGCACTCCTCACACACATGTAACTTCTCACGGCGCTCACGATAAGCGTAGCTGGCCGGCTGTCCGTGTACCTTGTCAAGATGCACTTCTAGTGAGCAGCGCTGCGTGAATGCTTTCCCACAAGCTCCGCAGCGGAATGGCCGGATCCCTGCGCAGGTGGGCCAGAGGGAGAGAGGACAGGCAGGGCAATGGCCCCCAGACCAGCACCCCCAGACCAGCACCCCCTGACCTCGCCCTCCGTGAGCATTCCCCCTTTCCTACTCCAAGTTCGCCAGACCTCGGCCTGCTTCCCACCGTCTGCTACCTCCGCCCCGTGCAAACATGGGAGCTGTGTGTCCCCACCCTCCTCACCAGGATGTTCCTTCCCCTGGAGGAGAAGAAGGGAGGCTTTCCCTTGCACCCTTCAATATGGGACCTGAATCCTGTAACCAGTACTTGTTTTCTCTTTGTATCCCTCAGCAGGCCCCCACCCTGGCACCACCCCGACACCCATTGGCTGGGACCTGAGGTGCATGGTATTCCCAGCCTCCTGATGGCTGAGTCTCTGCCCCAGTAACATACGCCCCGCTTGTGCACGGAACTCAAGTGCACGGAAACTCCACATACCATGCACCTCCCTCCATTTCGTTCCATCTCCCCCCAGCAGCGCCTCCCAGTCCCTGCCACTGCTCACCCGTGTGAGTCCTCATGTGCCGCTTGAGGTCAAAGGCGTTGTGAAAGCCCTTGCCACAGCAGTGGCACACGTGGCGGCGGGCAGGGCTGTGGCACTTGAGGTGCCGGGTCAGCATGCGCTGCAACGGGAAGGCCTTGGGGCAGAGCGGGCAGCCAAGCGTCCCAGGGCCCCTAGGAGTGGCAGTCAGAGTGCCCTGGGAGGGCTGTGGGAGGGACATGGGAGTTAGGACCCCACCCCATCCCTCCACTGGACCAAATGGAGCGCCTAGAACTGGGAACCAAGGAGGTCTGGGAAGGCCGGAGACTGCAGTTTGTGCGTGCTCATGCCACCCTCCCCCCAAGGCCTTCCCTGACCACCCTGCCCCCATCGCCCTTACTTTGCTTTCTATTTCTCCATAGCACATGCCATCTTCCAACATAATATTTTTTTTTCCTAATTTTATTATCTATACCTACAGCTCCCACCAGATTATAAGCTTCAGGAAGGAGTGAGTTTTTGTCTTACTCCTAAACACACATTGCCTAGAACAGTCCTGGCTCCCAATAAAAACTGAAATAATCTCCAGCACATTTAGTCCTCCCTAGGGCTTTCCTTCTTCCACTGCACGCACAGCTGAGTATCCCTTCTGAGAGACCCCAAAGCTCCTCCCCCATCCCCCATCCAGCTCCCATCACCTTGTCTGATTCTCTGACATAAAGCAAACCACCATCCACTTACTGGCTTGAATCCTGTTCTTCTGCCCCACTGGGCAGAGAATCCCTGGGGGCAGGGGCTGTGGCTGCCCACCCTGGGGAAAGGGTACTTGGGATGAGGGCTAACAGTGAGCCCACTACTAAGAAAGCAAAGGCATTCCCAGCAGAGAGGACAATGGGTGGAAAGGTCCTGAGGCCGGAGTGGCATGAGGGGGTAAGGGGCAGGCAGGTTCTCTTGAGGCTGAGAGCGGGCAGGGGTGAAACTGAGCAGGGTCTTGTGGGCCAGCTGCACACTCACCGCTGCCCAAGAGTCCCCGAGGCCAGAAGACTGGTGTGCCGGTGGCCCCCCCAGGCTGCTGCAGTCTGAGGAGAGAAGCCAGATGGTGATGCTTTGTGTCTCCCCTGCCCCTCACCTCTAGGCCCAGTGAGGGGCCCACCTGGGACATAGGCATCTCCCCGGAGGTGGTCAGGCAGGTGGCCCCAGTCGGGTGGCTGTGGACGCCGACTCCTGACCAGGAAGGCACGGGGCATCACCACCGGGAACAGCTCCCCACACACACAGGGCTGCTTCTTCCACCTGCTGTCAGACCTCAGGCCCAGGAGGACTATTCCAGGTGGGAAGGGAGGGGGAAGCCACGGAGAGGTCTCATTCTCTCCATGCAAATTTTGTGACAGGCCCAGGGGGCAGACTTAGCTGGCTCCAGTTAACCTCTGCCTTGGGCCCTGTCATTCCTCCCCCTTCTCCTCTGCCCGGTTCCTGAGGGTACTCTCCAGCTTCCAGGGGAAGACAAGCACTAGGGCCCCCAGGGAGGTCAAGCAAGGGCAAGACTGGAGCCTAAGCAGCTCTTGGGGGTGGAGAGAGGAAACAGAGACCCCAGTGGGGCTGAGTGTTTTTCCATAGTACCAGCAGGGCCAAGGACCTGAGGGTCTGTTTGTCAAGCAAATCAGTCACTACCGGACCTCCAACAGCCTGCTTGGTTATTCAAATCACAGCAGCCATCCGAGGAAGCAGGGGAGGGGCTGACTGTGATTGCTTGCTCCAGAGGGTGGAGAGACAGCAGGGTCCAATTAGTAAGGTCAAAGTGAGGATCCAGCCTGTGCATCTTCAAGCAGGAAACTCTACCTCTCTGATCCGCAGATGCCCAGAGCTGACGTTCAGCCGGAAGCACTGTTCAAGTGTAGGGGGTATCACAGTACTGGTTTGTTACTAGTCCAGCTCCTAGTAACTCCCTCACTCTCCTACGGTCCAGGAACTATAAGGGGTCACCTGACACAGCCAGGGGCTCCCAGGACCCTTACCCCAGCACTCTGGCTAGGCTCCGTTCTAGATTGGTCATTGGCTTCTTAGCCAGGGGTTAAGGATTTTGAATATTCCCCATGCAGTTACTTTCACTTATTCACCCAATGATTTTCTGAGCTCCAACTATAGGCCAGGCCTAGCTCAGCACTGAAAATGAAGACATAAAGGTCCATGGGGGAGACACACCAGTGACAGTCCAGAATGACCAAGGCTATGATGGCGGAAGCACAGGCAGAGTGACCCAAGCTTCAATGGGGAAAAGCCAAGGGGCTCAGGGGACCCAGAAGAGGCTCCTGATCCAGTCTAAGGGTTCAGGGATGACTTCCTAGGTGTGAGCCTTGAAGGAAGAAGAGGTTTCTGGTAAACAGGGAGGGTTTTCCAGGCAGAGGAACAGTGTATAAAAGGCTTGATGGTGAAAGAAGCAATATTTATTCATTTCTTTACATTTCCTGAGAGTCAGTCCTGCTAATTCATTTGCGGAAGCAACAGAGGAAGCGCTGGAAGCCTGCTGGCCCAGAGCTTTGCCACTTTATCTCTGTAGGACCTGGGGCAAGTCACATCTTGTCTTGCTGAGCTTGTTTCTTTCTTTCTTTTTTTTTTTAAACATCTTTATTGGAGTATAATTGCTTTACAATGGTGTGTTAGTTTCTGCTTTATAACAAAGTGAATCAGTTATACATATACATATGTTCCCATATCTCTTCCCTCTTGCATCTCCCTCCCTCCCACCCTCCCTATCCCACCCCTCTAGGTGGTCACAAACCACCGAGCTGATCTCCCTATGCTATGCGGCTGCTTCCCACTAGCTATCTATTTTACATTTGGTAGTGTGTATATGTCCATGCCACTCTCTCTTTGTCCCAGCTTACCCTTCCCCCTCCCCATATCCTCAAATCCATTCTCTAGTAGGTCTGTGTCTTTATTCCCGTCTTGCCACTAGGTTCTTCATGACTTTTTTTTTTTCCTTAGATTCCATATATATGTGTTAGCATACTGTATTTCTTTTTCTCTTTCTGACTTACTTCACTCTGTATGACAGACTCTAGGTCCATCCACCTCACTATAAATAACTCAATTTCATTTCTTTTTACGGCTGAGTAATATTCCATTGTATATATGTGCCACATCTTCTTTATCCATTCATTTGTTGATGGACACTTAGGTTGCTTCCATGTCCTGGCTATTGTAAATAGAGCTGCAATGAACATTGTGGTACATGACTCTTTTTGAATTATGGTTTTCTCAGGGTATATGCCCAGTAGTGGGATTGCTGGGTCGTATGATAGTTCTATTTTCAGTTTTTTAAGGAACCGCCATACTGTTCTCCATAGTGGCTGTATTCTGAGCCTGTTTCTTCATCTGGAAATGGGACTAATGAGTCTTCCTACCAATGGTTTGTATTGAAAATCCATGTAGATCACCCAGGGAGAGGATTTGGCATGCAGCAGACATATAAATGCGAGTTGCTCAAAAGTCTTGAAGGGTGGGGTGGCTAGGCAAGCATCTGAGTTTCAATCACCCCATGTAAAATGGGATTTTTTTTTTTTTTTTTGGCTGCACTGCACGGCTTGCGAGATCTTAGTTCCCTGACCAGGGATCGAACCTGTGCGCCCTGTAGTGGAAGGGCAGAGTCTCAACCTCTGGACTGCCAGGGATGTCCCTGTAAAGTGGGATTTTAAGTGTCTCCATCTCCCAATTGTTGGACTTTACGCAGCTGTGACTGGTGTGCCTGGCCTGGGTCGGCAGCCCAGTATCTAGGACCTGACCGACGTAGGGCCAGATGCACTGGGGCCAGATGCACTGAAGAACAAGCCAGTGAGCGGGTTATGGGAGCCATTTTGTTCGTCTCAGGTGCCCTGTTCTCCATGCCCAACACCATGTCTCTTGGAACTGGTTCCTGAGTTGTTGCTGAAAACACATTAGGGAAAAACCCTGGGGCCGGGTATCTTTACTTGCCCCCAGGTCCCTTTTCTGTCCTGCTCTGTGTCCTGGGAGGCTGACCTGGGTGGTCAGTATCATTTGGGCTCCTGGGCCCTCTGGCTTCCGGTGGGGTTTAGACAATGGGAAGCCCGGCAGAAGATGGGGGATGGGTTCCCCCAACTCCCTCCCTGTGGGGTTGCCAGGAACGCAACTCCCCTCAGGGCAGCTCTCTCCAGGATTTGCTCTTCTGGGTTCCACTTTGCTCCCTTGTGCCTTGTGTGGGGAGTAACACCTCTCCTCTGTTACCGGTCTAGGGTAATGCACTGGCCCTGAGGTTTCCCTGTTCCCTGTCCACTTCTCTGCAAATGATCCCTCTGCTAAACTCTCTTTCGAATATCCCACATGAGAATGCTGTCCTCTTCCTGTTGGAACACTGTCGAATGCACACACATTTATCAGCAGTGGTTTCTTAACCAGTCGGTTTGTCTGAGGAAAGTCTGGTCCTTCCAGGGCTGAAGAGCTTGGCATTAGGAGGTGGAGACTGGCAGACACACTGGATCCTCTCTACCAGCCCACCTTCCTTTTGTGCTGAGAGAACCCAATTTTGTTGCAACAGTAACAGGCCCAGGACAGGGGAGGTGGCTGGTCCAAGCAAATTAAAGCCAACTCCATTCCTGTTGCCTGCAACTGCTCTGAAAGGGGAGGCATCTAAGAAGGCTTTGCACTTTTTCCCCACTATCCTGGTGGCTGCCCTGCTTTGTGTCTTTGCTCCTGGTTGGGTGAAGGTGTACTGCTGGGAGCTATGGCAGCCATGTTGCCACCGTGAGGGCCTAAGCTGGAGAGTGAAACTCAGACTCACAGAGGGTGAAATAGAGCAGGAACAGAATCAAGAGTAACAAATGTCCCTATAGCTTGGGGCCCCTTAAGCCAGGTGTTTGCTACCTGGAGTTGAAGACTTAACTATGATACAGGGTGGGAGGAGGGGTAAAATCCATGAGGGACTGAGGCTCAAGGTGGTCCCCTGGGTGTCCAGGGGCCTGGAAACCAATCGCCTCAGAGATCTTAGGCACCTGTGGCCGAGGCAGGCAGGGGCAGGGCAAGTGGGTCTCCAGTCTGCAGGGGTGGCCAGTGGACCGGGGCAGGGAGAGGGAGCCTTGAGAAATAAACAATACTGGGCATCTTCCCAAACACCAAGATCAGGGATTTTATTTAGGGGAAAAAAACTGTATTGTGAATGTGTCTTGGATTTAAATGTCATGAAGCAACAAGGTCCTGCCCAGTGGGACCCATTCTTCCTCCCACCTCCTCTCCTACCCTCGCCCTGAGCTCACTCCATTCCAGCCTCCTGGCTTCACTGCTATTCCTTTCATGTACGTCTGAGCTTGCCATGGGGCCTTTGCACTGGCCTTTGTCTGCCTGGATACTTGCCCGAGTGTCCACACGGCCTGTGCCCTCTATCAAGCCTCAGCTCCAACATCACCTAAGAAAGGCCTGCAACCAGCACAGGGAATGCCCTCAGTTTACCTACAGTTAGACAGTTAATTTCTGTCATGTTTCACTTTCTAGAAGGTGAATGCCACGAGGGCAGATGCTTTGCTTGTCCTGTTCCTCGCTCTACCCCTACCGTGTAGAGCAGTGACAGCAGCTGGGACCAGCAAT
Organism: Eubalaena glacialis; assembly: GCF_028564815.1. Lineage (NCBI taxonomy): Eukaryota > Metazoa > Chordata > Mammalia > Artiodactyla > Balaenidae > Eubalaena > Eubalaena glacialis. The sequence continues at coordinate 53,649,308 of NC_083733.1, read as the reverse complement.
TCCTCGGGGCTGGTAGGATTTTTTTCAACAACTGCATGATTGGTTCAGTGTTTGCAGGGCCAACAGAGAGCCACGTCCTCACGTTGAAGAGTCTGGCTCTACCACCAGGCAAGCCTCGTTTGACTCTCAACTCTATGGGACCCGAGGCAAGGCACTGGATCTCTCTGAGCCTGTTTCTGGTGGGCCGTGATCACCAAACAGAGCAGGGAGGAACTCACAGGCAAGTGGGGGTTCAGGCCAAGCAGGCTGCATGGTACGACTGTGCTCTAGGAGGGTCCTGCTCCTGCCGGCTTCCTTTTTACAGACTTGGGACAGTGAGGGCTTTTGTGGTCACAAGAGTGTCCTTCTTAGCAGACATGCCATGTGGCTAGATGCCTGCTGCCTAGGGAAGCTGGTACCAGTGCTGGGAGCTCACGGGATGTTGAAGCTGGACACAGTCTTGCTGGGGAAGGAATTACTGGTCCCAGCTGCTGCGTGGCCTGGGCATGCTCCCTGGATTTGTCCTTCCTCACTTTACCCTGCTGCAAATGGGAACAAAAGCCTGGAGCTCACAGGATCCAGCATGGGCCTGGCCCAGGGGCCGTGAGCCAGTGTTGTGGCAGTATGTGAACTGGTGGCCAGGGTCTGGGACATGGTGATCACAGAGGCTCCAGTGGGTTCTTGCGCATCAGTAGGGGGCAGGGAAGAAGGGCTGGCCCCTCCCTAGAGTACAGCTGGGCCCCACTGGGCAAGGACCACACGTGACTCCACAGCAGCTCAGTGGGCTGGGGACAGGTGACGTGGGAGCCAGGTGCTGGGGTCATCATTATTGCAGTTCCCCAACAGCCCTGTGTTCCCCACGACAGAGTCCTGGAACAGGGCCTGGCACTGGGGCATCTGTGAGTTCCCTGGGCTCTCTACCCTCTCTCCCTGCATCCATCTGAAGGGTGCTTTGTGGATGCGCCAGAACAGGCACCAGGAACCACTCCTCCAAGCTGTCAGTTTATTTGCGTAAAATAACTATTTCTTCAGAAGTAGCAGGGCTGCGGTGGAGGGGGTGCTGGCCCTCAGTCCCCCCGTGCCTTCCTCCGCACGGCCTGCACCAGCAGCTCTGAGTAGTGTTCCAGCAGGGCACGCAAATCTGGGCTGGCCAGGGGGCACAGTGTAGGTGGGGAGGGGGGGCCTGGGCTGGGCAGGGCCTGGGCTGGGGCCACATCGGTCCCAACCAGCCAGCCGTTGGCCTCTAACTGGCTGTGAATCCAAAGGAAAGTGGAGGCCAGCTCAGTCCGTGCCTGCCGCTGCTCGGTGCTCACCTCGTCACTGGAGACCATCTGCAAGGGGCGCCACCTTGTTAGGGGCCACCTGGGCCAGGCAGTGCCAGGGAGCCCCTCAGTCCTTTCCCCTGACTCTGGGGCTCGGCTCACCAGGTGGTAAAGGTCCAGGGCTTCTTGGAAGGTAGTCTGCAGTCTGTGCACGACAGTCCCCACATTGCTCAGCTCAAGGGGATCTGGGGGCAGGACCCTGGCTGGCCCCCTCGGTTCCCCGCAGTGTCCAGGGCAGCCCTGGACTGGACTGAGCGCATCTGGGGGTGGAGGGGACGAAATGAGAAAGACACTTCTGCTTTTTAGCTGGTCTAAAGAGGCCAGTGTTGCTGGGCCGACCCCAACTGTTGTCCCTCTGCCTGGGACGCTTCCCTCAGTCCCCAAGGCTACCTTCCCACCCCTCCGGCAGGTGTCTCCTCAAATGCCACCTTCTCCCTGAAGCCTTTTCTCATCATCCTGTTTAAAACTAACCACTGCTCCCACCTGTCACTCCCTAAACCCTTTCTTTCTCTTCTTTTTCTCAGCACACATCGCTTTGTGACACACTTAACACTTTCCTTATAGATTTAGTCTGGGCGTCTCCCCCAGTTAAGGTGTCAATTCTCTGTAGTCTTGTTTACCACCAGGTCCCATGTCCCCAGGGCCCAGAACAAAGCCCAACACAAACAAGGTACTCACTAAATATGTAAGGCAATGAATGAATGAGTGACACAGCGCCTGTGGCCAGGTCAAGTGCCCACCTTTGGAGCTGAGCCAGCTGTTACATGGGATGAGCTTAGGGGACAATCCCTTGTCCCAAGCATGGTACTCACCAGGGGTGGGCTCCAGGAGGGAGGTGATGCTGCCAGGGACCCCAGGCCTGGCCTCTGGAAGTGGGGGGCTGTTGGGACGGGCAGGGGTATTGAGGGACTCAGGGGCCAGGAACCTTGGGAGAAAGGTGGCGTTGTGGAGCCTTGGGGCGCTCCCATCCACAGGGCTGGGGGCCAGGAAGCTGGCTGTTGTGACCGTGACATTGGGTTGGGTGGCCACAGGCTCCTGGGACCAGACACACGTGGTGGGAGGCTCCAGTTGGGGTGGGGGCAACACGAGCCTGTCACAGATGCTTGACAGGGTGAGTTTCAGGCTGGCGCGGGCCTCATGGTTGCCCCGGGAGGGCAGGGCAGCTTCTTGGCCCTCACTGTCAGAACTGGGTGTCACTGTGGTGGTGATGACCTGGAGCTCCTGGCCCCGGGAGGCCAGCTCCCCCAGGGACGAGGACCTGCACAGAGGCCTGGCCGGCTCAGCCAGGACAGGGCCCTCACTGTCCTCAACGGAAATGCTGCGTGGTATCTTGGCACAGGAACTGGCAGTGGCCTCCATGCAGGAGCGGGCGGCGGGGGTGTGGACACCCTGAGCCAGGCCTGGAGTGGGTAGAGCTGCGGGTGTCGGAGGCTTCTTGTCTGTGGGCGGCACAGAGGAGGGCAGGATGCAGGGCGCCAGGCCCGTGAGGCAGGGGGCTGGAAAGGAAGAGGCAGCTTACTCTCACACCCCAGCTCAGAGCTGATGGACAGGGAGCCCCGGCCAGGGCGGCTGCAGGGTCTGAGTGGATCCTGTCCATCCCCACCATGGCTCAGCTAGGCACCCAGGGCCATTTGCTGAGAAGGCTAGGGCTTTTCACCTGGGGGTGGGGACACTCACTCAGTGGGGACCAGGTTTCCAGGGTCTCGAGGGGCTCCTCAGCCTTCCCCCCAGAGATGACCTGCAAGCACAGCCTTGAGGTGAGGATGAGGCCACCAGGCTCCCAGCCCTATATCTCGAGGGAAGTGGTCCCAGTACTCACGTTGGTCCTGCCTGGGCAGGTGTAGCCAGTACCTGCTCTCAGGGGCTCTGCTCTGGGTGGGCTCCCCCCGAGATCCATGAGTTTGACCTCCGGGGATTTCATGAGGTGCAGGGGCAGCCGGGAAGGGAAGGTGTGGGTGAACCTGTAGGGAGGAAAACAGGTGGTTGTGGCTGCCCTGGAGGCGCCTGAGGGCACACAGCCCCACCCCGCGGGGAGACAGAGAGCTGGAAGGCGGGGTGGGGGTTCACTAGTTCACCAGCTCCCACCTGGATGTCTTCTGGAGGCGGGAGAGGAACTGGCCTGAGATGCTCAGCCGGGGATTGAAGAAGTCGTCCTCGGCCTCAGAGGCCTTCAGGTCTCTCAGGGATCCGTGGAAGAGCTCTAGGGCAAGATGCCGAGGGCGCCCTCAGAAGCCCTCCAGCCAGCCAGCCCTGGGCCCAGGCAGACCCCCAGACCAGCAGACAGATCCTCAGAAACCCCCATCAACAGACAACACACACTTTGGGAGCAAATGGAGCAGGCAGAAGAAGCCATGCAGCTGGGCCCCTAAGTAAAACATACGCCCTCCCACCACCCTCGCCAGCCCTGCCAGGGAAAGCCTTACCCCAGAGAAGCCCACACTGAGCCCAGTCCTGGATGCCGCCCAGGCAGGGGTCAGAGAGGGGCATGGCCTACCCTCAGGGTGGGCGTCAGTAAGTGTCTCGAAGTGGTGGCGGAGGAACTTCTCTTGCTCAGGGGTCTGGGGCAGGGAGCCGTTGGATATGCTTGGCACCTCGGGCTGGGACAACTCTTCTGTGGTACCTGGGCATCCTGGGGAGAGGAGAAGGGGGTCGGGGAGAGGGAGTGGGCAGGAGAGAACCATCAACACCATGAATCATGGCAGACACTCTGAAAAAGCCACTGGCCACTTAACAATGGAGAAAGCTGGACTTGCCCATCACACACCCTGTTGCCACCAGGCGGAGAAGGAAGGGCTAATGCGTCTGTCTTCCAGGGGAGGAAACTGGTGCTCAGTGGCCACCAAATGCAGGGTTGATGTTGGGCCAGTGGTTATATATCATGACCATCCCCTGGCCAGGCCCACGCACTGCCCTTCCCCACATCTGGCCCCTACTTACCTGGTGTAGGGGGCGTCACGTCAAACTGAGGGTCTGGGTCTGGCTGTGGAGGGGAGGAATGGATGGTGGTAAAGCTGCACTCCAAGTCGGCCTCTGACTCCCCTGAGTCTGGAAGACAGGGTGGGAGGGGTCAGGAGTCCAAAGCTGGGCCCTGACTGAGTCAGGTAAGGCGCCCTGGGTCTCAGGGATTCAGTTTCCTCATCTGCAGAAGGGTGATGATAAGACCCGCCCCCTATTTTTATGGACCAGCAAGGCTACACTTCGAGGAAGGTGCAGAGCTGGGCTCCCACTGGTGGGAAGTTGGGCTCCAGAATTCTAGAGTGACAATAGCAGGGACCATGTCTGTCTCTGTGACAGACTCTGGGCTTCAGAAAGACTTGGTCAAGGTCACCATCAGTGCCCAGAAAGGGACGTGGCCAGATGAACAGACTACTGCAGGGTGTACTGCCTGGTGCTCACTCACCCTCAGGTGGGCTCTGGTCCTTCGAGCCCATGGAGGGGGCCCTGAGGTAGGAGTCACCTTGCTGGTCTCCTGGCGCCCTCTCTGCCTCCTCCGCACAGTACTTGCTGCAGTGCCCGTGGGGGTGGGGCGAGGGAATGATAACGTACTGGTTAGTAAACAAGCGGCCCCCACCCGGAACACCTAGACATCTGCACCTGCTCCTGCTGGGAGTACAGCCTCACCTCTCCTGCCGCCTCCAGAGGTCCCTGCACCTCCTCCTGGAACCAGGGAGACAGGCTGCAGCAGAGGCTGCAGGGCTGGGCTCCTGAGCCATCCGGGCTTCACCCCCTACCCGCCTCCCTCCCACAGGCCCACTGGGAGAGCGGAGAGCAGTTCTTCCAGGGTGTGCCTACCAGCTGAGGCTTCCTCTCTCCAACTAAGGTTCCCCTTGGTGCAAAGGACACCCACCTGTCTGTCCCTGTGACTGTCACCTCTGTCTCCAGGGGGTAGATGATGAGCTCGCTGGCCTCAGAAGACTCCCTCTGTAGGGGTGGTAAGGAGGGAGGCCCGCAGCCATTGTCCTGGGGACTCTCTGACTGTGGGGGAAGACAGCACAGCCATCAGAGGCAGCCGTGGCAACCAGGGCCCCCCAAGCGGCTAGGTGTTCGGCCAACACCGACGGTAATGGTAAAGACGTCGGTAGTGATGGCAGCCCTCACTGTTGGATGCTCCCTGTGAGCCAGGGCCTGGGCTGGGGCCATGACGAGCTCACTCTGTGCTGCCCCTGCATTATCATCAGCCCCTTTACAGATAAGGAATAGGTATGGCTCCAACCCTCTAAGAGTCTATTCATATGAAATTCAAGAACAGGCAAACCAATCCATGGTGAGAGAGGTCAGAATGCTGGTTACCAGGGCTTCCCTGGTAGCTCAGTGGTTAAGAATCCGCCTGCCAATGCAGGGGACACGGGTTAGAGCCCTGGTCCAGGAAGATCCCACATGCCGCGGAGCAACTAAGCCAGGCACCACAACTACTGAGCCTGCACTTTAGAGCCCGTGAGCCACAACTACTGAGCCTGCATGCCACAACTACTGAAGCCCGCGTGCCTAGAGCCGGTGCTCCGCAACAAGAGAATCCACGGCAACGAGAAGCCCGTGCACCGCAACGAGGAGTAGCCCCCACTCGCCGAATCTAGAGAAAGCCCGCGTGCAGCAACGAAGACCCAATGCAGCCAAAAATAAATTAAAAAAAAAAAAAAAAAGAATGCTGGTTACCTCAGTGGGGGTACTGATTGGAAGAGATACAAGGGGGTCCTCCAAGATCCCCTTCCAAGAGGTAGAAAACGCTCTATATTTTGACTTGGGTGGTGGATACATCGGTGTGTACACAGGTAGCAATTCATCAAACTATATATTTATGATTTATGCACATAACTATTTATATTATGCCACATAAGCAAACTTATATAATAGAATAAAAAAGAATTTTGTTTGAAAAATAACAGAATAAGAGCTAAAGTTGCTTCAGTACCTTTTAGGGCCCAGACCCTGTTTCTAGAACTGGATTACTGTAAAAGCCCTCTGTGCACTTTTTTTTTTATGACCATTTTTAAAAATGACCTTTTCTGAAATCTTTTTTCTTAGTCACCTTTTTAAAAAATACTTATTTATTTATTTATTTGGCTGCGCCGGGTCTTAGTTGCCGCCTGCAGGATCTTTAGTTGCGGCATGCAGGCTCTTAGTTGCGGCATGACCAGGGATCGAACCCAGGCCCCCTGCATTGGGAGCACGGAGTCTTAACCACTGGACCGTCAGGGAAGTCCCTTTTTTTAAAAAAAAATGACCATATTTTTGAAAATCAAATTCCAGAGAATCAAGCCTTGCTTCAAGTTAGAGAGCCGGGAAGGGGTAGGGCCAGGGCTCCACCTGCTCAAACGCCCCCAACTCAGGCACAGGCCTGCCCTCGGGCCCAAGTTCTTAACCCCCAAGTGACCCCACCTCCCCGCTTTCTGGTCTGCCCTGGGAAGTTTCACTGTGCACCAGGTCCGAGGCTCACCCTCCTGCCCTCTTCCATCTCATGTAACCCTCTCGCACCCCTGGAGTGGGACAGTCAGCTTTATCTTCAGAACGAGAGCACTGAGGCCCCAGGTCCTGCGCCGGCAGTCATGGGGCAGGGGCTGTAGGCCGGGCTGGGGCAGGCAGTCTATACCTCGCTCAGCAGGCCCGCCAGTCTCTGCGACTCCACTGTATCTAGAACAGAATCCTCTAGGCTCTCGGGCTTCATGGGGGTAAAGTAGCAATCCAGGTCCCGGGCATCCAGGATGGTCTTGAGAGGCTCCTGGTCAGCCCGCTCCGCCCAGCGGCCATGTGGCTGGTAGCTGCGCTTGGCGTGGAAGGCCGAGCTGTCTGCCACATCATCATCTCCTAGCTGAGGGTGACAGGGGACGGTCAGGCAGCTAGCCAAGTGCTCACCGACTCCAGTGAGGGCCCGGGACACTGCACGGACCCACATCCAGCCTCGTGGCTTTAAACATCAATCAGAAACAACTTCCAGATATTTGTTTCCAGCCTGAACCTTGTTCTTAAACTTCAGAAGTGCACATGCAACTGCTCCACGTCTCCACATGGATGTTTAGTGATCTTTCAAAGCAAACACATTGAAGACAACAACTGACCTTCCCCCTAAACCTACTCCTCCTAACGCCTTCCCTGTCTCAGTGATTCTTTGCAGCTGCTCAGGCCCCAAACCTTGAGGTTCTCCTTCATTCCTCTTATTCTGTCCCTCACACTTCACATTGTATTTCTTCAACTCTGCCACCCAAACACATCCAAGATATGGCCACTTCTCTTCCACGGTCCCCTAACCCTAACCCTGGTCCTGCCCACCACTGCCTCCTACCAAGACTTGCTTGAGAGACAGTGGAGGGTGGCTGCTTGAGAACTTAGGCTCTGGAGCCAGCCTTCTAGGGTCGACCCCACCTCCCCTAATTCCTAGCTTGACCCCAGATAAGTTACTTAACCTCTCTGGGCCTCAGTTCCCTATCTGTGAAACAAGGGATATGAAAAGCCCGTACATCCAGGAGGATTAAACAATACATATACAAGACTCAATAGAACCTGTACAGAGTAAGTATTCTGTGAATATTTGTTGGATGTAACTCCAATTGTAATATGCACTGATAAGGGAAAGCTTGGGGGCCTGAGAGAGCACAGCCACATGCCTGACCTGGTCAGCAGTGCAGGGGCTGATGACAGGGAGGATTTCCCTGAAGAGCTGACATTTAGGCTTTGATTTGAGGTCTGACATTGTTCCTGAAATAAACCCTTCAACCTGGGGTTTAGGATTCTGCTGCCAACTTCTAACCCACCAGCTCCTGGCCTGCCCCTCCCTCAATTAATGATCACTCATTCAATCCTACCTTCATCTTGGTCCCTCTCTTTCTCTCACATCCAGTTGTTTGGCTCCACCTTCAAAATCCATCCAGAATCCAACCACTTCTCCCCCCAGGTCCAGCCTCCAACCTCTCCTGCCAGGATTATCACAGCAGTCTCCTCCCTGGTCCCCCTGCTTGCCCCTCAGGGTCTGTTTTGCACGGGCAGCCATAGGGACCTGTTAACACCTGAGTTAGAGCACGACCCTCCTTGGCTCAGAGCTCTCCCTCCTGTCCATCTCACTCGGCGCTACAGGGGAAGAAATAAGTGGAGAAGGACAATAAGGGGTGTTGAGGGGATGCAGCAAGCCCACACGGTTCCTCACCACCTGGCCCCCACTGCCTCTCCGAGCCCTTCTCCGCCATTCTGCCCTCATTCACCCTCGACCCAGGCATCGGGCCTCCCTGCACTTCCTGGAACATGCTAATAAGCATGATCCTGCCTCACGGCCCTCACCCTTACAGACTGGTCTCTCTGCCTGGAAAATTCTTTCCCAGGGTCTGTATTTCTCACTTGCTTTAATTCTGCTCAAATATGTGAAGGCCTCCCAGTGAAGCCTTTTCTTTTTACCCTAAAATTGTCACCACCCCCAACACTTTGTATTTTCCTTCTCAACTTTTTTGTCCTCCATAGCACTGATTATCAGTTCCCCAAATACTATATAATTTACCTGTTTGATGTGGCTATTGTCCACCTCCCAAACTAGAGAATGAGCCTGTGAAGGCAGAGACTTCATCTGCCCTGCTGGTTGCTGTATCTAAGGGCCACGGCAAGGCCTAACACAGGGTAGGCACTCAGTAAATATGTGTTGCATGAAAGAAGGACTGTCTAAGCGGAGAGTGGAAGGATGACAGGGGTTCTCCAGGGAAAGGAGACATGTGGAGGGGAAAAGTGTTCCCAGAAGAATGAGGAACATGGAGGAGGGCACCCCTTCTTTGTCAGCTCCTAGGAGTCCCACTCTCTGGGCAGACTCACCAGCCGCTTTGCCCAGAGTGGCAGCTTGCCGTTGGTCAGCAGGCACCGAGGATCTGGAGAGACACATGGAATCCATGAAAAGAGAATAAGCAACCCAAGAGACAACGGGCAACATAAACAGCAGTTCTCCAGAGACAACACAGGAAACGACAGACATCCAAAGATGGTCAACCTCACTAACTGTCAGGGAAGTGCAAATTTAAACAATGGGATATAATGTTTTACCTGTAAGACTGACCAAAATTAAAATGCTTCAAACTATCAAAAGTGGGCAAAAGTGTGGGGAAACGTAGGGCTTAACACTGACTGCTGGGTGGGGCAGTAACTGGATTTGGAGGGCCCTTGGGGTTCTCTTTTAAAATAAAAAGTATATCCGACTTCCCTGGCAGTCCAGTGGTTAAGACTCTGTGCTCCCAATGCAGGAGGCACGGGTTCAATCCCTGGCTGGGGAATAAAAATCCCATATGCCACGTGGCACAGCCAAAAAAAATAAAACAAATCTTAAAAAAAAAAAAAAAGTGTATTAACCCCAGGATCTAGCAATGCCAGTCCTTGGCCTGAGGCCGAGGAGTGGTCAGCACAGCCTCATTCACAACAGTGTAAAGTTAGAAAACACACAAATGCCCACCCAGAGCAAAATCACTGGTTATGCTGCTGGTTAAAAGAGGGAGGCCTCTGTTTTGTATTCACCAACCTACAGGTCAGTAAGACAGTTTTGAGAAGAAAAAGATACAGAATGATATCTGCAGTATAATACAATTTGCGGACACAGATGTTTCCTATGGATATGCACACATGTATATTAATGTTCAGGAAAAGGCCTATAAGGATTTACACCAAACTCATCAAAGTGGCCACCCGGGAGAGGACGCTGGATTGGATGTGAGGGTGGTGACAAAGAGAATGAGCTTACTCTCTATTTGATTGCTTCCCAAGGCTGAATCCTCCCACTGCTGTTGCCTACCAGTCAGCCATCCAGTTGGCCCCTGCCTGTTTCCTCCTTCTTGGCAGCCCACTACCCTTGCTAAGAGCACCCAGTGCTGGTCACTGTTCCCAGCCTCTCTCACAGCTGGAGCAATCATGGCCAATGGGACCTGTGAGAAGCCTGCAGGGGCTTCTGGGAGAGAGTTTCCTCTCTACAGGAGATTCCAGGAGGGAATGTCCTCTTTCAACCATGTCTCTGAAGACACAGTGGGGGAAGGGGAAGCTGGGACAAAGTGAGAGAGTAGCACTGACATATATACACTACCAAATGTAAAATGGATGGCTAGTGGGAAGCTGCTGCATAGCACAGGGATATCAGCTTGAGGCTTTGTGATGACCTAGAGGGGTGGGATAGGGAGGGTGGGAGGGAGACACAAGAGGGAGGGGATATGGGGATATATGTATACATATAGCTGATTCCCTTTGTTGTACAGCAAACTAACACAACACTGTAAAGCAATTATACTCCAATAAAGATGTGAAAAAAAAATGTCTCTGATGCCTGGAACTTAAGCAGCCATCTTGTAACATGAGGGCCTAAGCCAAGGCGATATGCAGAGGGGCAGAAATTTATAGAGGGCCTGGCCTCTCATAAAGTCGCTGAGCTACTACTCTCCCTTCTGCCTGAACAAGAGAATCTGGTCTGTCTTCCGGTTAATATCACCCTGTTTTTCCCCTGGGACACCCCCTTACACCCACCCCTCGCCTTTGGTCAGGTGGTTCAAGTGGAGCCTCCTACCCTCAGGGATGACCACATAACTCAGGCCTGGCCAATCACAGTGACTCAGAAATGGGCAGGTGACTCACAGCAGGAACATGAGTCATGAACACAGTACTTTGAGCTATTGGGAAAGAAGTGCTCTCTTTTCTAGAGTGTTATAACCTTGAGCTGCTGGGGATACTTTGCCCCTTGTACAGGGAGACTCTGCCTGAGAGCAAAGTCAACATGGAGAAAAGCAGAGCCAGGAGATGGAGAAACATCTATTTCTTTAACATCACCTGACTACCTGGATCCAACCATGCCTGAACCAATACTCTCAAATTTTCATTTACAAGAACCAATAAATTCTCTTTCCAAATTAAGCCAGTGAGAGTCTAGGTGCTATTACCCTGAAAAAGTCCTGACTGATGTGATTATTGAGCTTCAACATGTGCCAGGCTGTGAAAACAGAGTAGGTGGCCAAAACCCAGCAACGATCCCTACACTGAGAGGTCAAAATAGGGCCCCTTTCCCAACCTGGATCCAAACTCTCTTTTGATGGTGTCTTTAGCAACTCTTCAGGTTCACATTCTTCCTCCAGCTCATCCTCCGTCTGCTCTCCAGGGCTTAGGGAGCAAATCTCGTTGGGCACAGATGCATATGTCTCCTGCCTGAAGCCAGGAAAAAGGATGGCAAGGAGAGAAACATAGGTAAATGGGGTGGTAGAGGGGACCTGCCTAGGGCTGGGCCCTGTGCTGGGGTCCATGTGAACATACTCTTGGCTTCTGGTCAAGACGGTGCTGGAAGGTCTCACCTGCCACACCCCCTCTGCTAGAAACATATTGCCACAATAAATGAGATGTAACAAAGGCTGGGCTCAAGAAATAAGACAAACTCTTCAAGGGCCACAGCAATGGAACAAAAAGCAAAGCAGATGATAGTAGGGCATGAGTCCTAAGCTGCTGGCTTCTGTTCTGGGAAGTGGGGTTAGCAATGAGGTTTTAGCTCCACAAGCCAAAGAGCAGCCCACTCTCTTGGTGCCTAGATCTGCATTACCTCAAGATCACTGCAAAATATGGTCCATGTCAGGCCTGGTCCCCGTGGGGAAGCAATGCAAAGCCTCAAGACACAGAGAGAGATAGGGACAGCTCCGGAGGCGGGAGAGAAGAAAATTCAAAACCTCCCACTCCAACTGAAACTTCCAAACCAAAATCCCAAATCAAAAACCAGAACAGGAATTCGCTCCAAATAAAACTGGTCTTGCAATATAAAGACTTAAGAAATATGTTTAGGAAACTCAAAGATATAAGTGAAGGAATAACTTCCATTAAAAGATTAAGAAGATGGGACTTCCCTGGTGGCACAGTGGTTAAAAATCTGCCTGCCAATGCAGGGGACACGGGTTCAAGCCCTGGTCCGGGAAGATCCCACATACCGCGGAGCAACTAAGCCCGTGCGCCACAACTACTGAGCCCGTGTGCCACAACTACCGAAGCCCGCACACCTAGAGCCCATGCTGTGCAACGAGAAGCCACCGCAGTGAGAAGCCGGCGCACTGCAACGAAGAGTAGCCCCAGCTCGCCGCAACTAGAGAAAGCCCGTGTGCAGCAATGAAGACCCAACGCAGCCAAAAATTAAAAACAAACAAAAAAAATACCTTAAAAAAAAAAAGACTAAGAAGACATCTCTGCTCCACTGGACCCTTCTCTGATCTCCTCCCTCCCCACCATGGGCTGGGTGGGCTGGGTCGGGGCCTCCTCTGGTCCGCACAGCCCCCTGGGGCTTCCCCACCAGAGTGCCCATGGGCTCTCCAAGCACTTTTGCTTTTACACTTCAAAACACTTCTCATATGCATTACTGTAACTTCCTATTCAAAGTACATCTCCCTTCTAGGCCCCGAGGGCACAAAGGGCAGGGCCTGGGGCTGTCTGGGCCGTGGTTGTTTCCCCAGCCTCTCTCCTCCCGGGGCCCAGGGCAGGAAGACGGCCCTCTGGTGGACGGACAGGGGACGGACAGGGGGCCGCCAGGACCTGGGGCGGCTGCTCCAGTTCCCGCCCTTCGTGTCCTGCTGCTGCTGCTCACAGCGGTCCATCTCCAGCAAGTGCTGCTTCATGCAGTTGGTGATCTCCGGGCCCAAGTGCCAGATGAACACGCAGCTGCAGAGGCCAAGGAGGGATGTGGAAGAGGGAGGAACAGTGAATATGGAAGCCATCTGACCCCAGAGCCACCTGGTTCATCACTGCCAAGACCTTATTTCCTGGCCCGGAAAACAGCCCTCATCAGCTTAGCACAGGGCTCCAGACCAAGTCAGGTCTACACCCTGGGAGGGGTCCAGGGCATCCCAGCAAACCAAGGCTGCTCTGAAGACCTTGAGACCCAAGGAAGGGGGTTGTGAGGAAGGAGTGTAGTATTGATAAATTGAAGAGAGCGCCAAAAGGGACTTCCTTGGATACCAACCATGTGCTAAGGAACTTATGTCATCTCATTTGACTCTCACCATACGATTTTCAAGGTAGATGGGGTCATCTCTCTTTTACAAAGTCAGAGAGGGGATATTAAGTGGCAGAGCTAGGATTTGAACTCAGGGCTGGGCACACACTATCCGAGGAGAGTAAGCTGGCACGCTCAGAGAGCTCTCTGCACAGGCAGGCTGTGGGCATGGGGTTCCAGTGTCTGAGCCCTTGCTCTCCCCGCAGGATAGGTCCCACCCACTCCCAGAGGGAGGCCCAGCCGGGGCAGCCTCCAGGCCTTTCCCACCTGTCTCCGGATACTGTGATCAAGTGACGACAATCGTAGGTGAACTTCATGCCGGTGACGATTTCTGCAAGCGGAGCAGAGAAGCCGTGCTGGCCTTCTGAGCCAGAAGGCTGGGTTGGGGTAGGTGGGGAGGTGTCCCAAGCAGGGAGGCACACCCACCTGAATGGCCAAACATCTTGGCAACGCACTCGCCGGAGTAAAAATCAATCACCGAGATGCTTTTGTCAGAGCAGCTCGTGGCCAGGAAGGTGCCTGAGGGGTCCACGTGGACCTGCCGAGAAGAGGACCCACGTGACACTTGGGCTGCCTCCTTCTGGAATAGGCCTGGGGCTCAACATACAACCCCACTGACTGAGGAACGCCTCGTGCTGGGCGCTTGGCACATGGACTCAGGTAACCCTCACAACACACACCGTGGTAGGTAGAAGCTCCTGCTCCCATTTCACAGGTGAAGAAATCAACAACCACAACAATGGTACTAATGGCAGCCAGGCCCTGTGCTAAGAGCTGTACGTGTGTGAACTTATTTCCCCCACAGAACCCTGTGATAGAGGCAATTTTTATTTGCATTTTACACATGATGAAACAGGTTCGAGAGGAGATGACATTTGCCCAAGGTCACAGTCAGCCCGAGGCAGAGCTGTAAGAGGGTCTGACCCTGGAGCCTGAACTCATAACTCCCCTAGTCCAGAGGCTCTTGAGAAGGTCCCCACCTCATCCTGGATAACACAGGCGGGGGCAAGCCTGGAGAGGCCTCTCTGATTCCTCCCACCACACTCTATTACCACTCACAATGGAAACCACTTAAATGTCCCCACTTGGGGAAGGATTCAGTAAATAAAGGTAGTCAGGGCCAGCCCTGGCTCCCAAGCATCCTTGGTCAGCCAGGCCTGAGTAGATGCTGGCCAGCATGGGATCCTTTGATCCCTCTGATCAGGTGCCAAAGAGGACCCAGGTGTCAGGAGGCCCAACAGGGCAGGAGACAGACAGGGGGGCCTTGTGTGTGGGTGTCTGTGTACGTTTTTCACCCGGGGCCCCAGCTCCTCACCTTCAGCAGGGACCCTTCGTCACCCTGGGAGCCCTTGTAGCACTTCTTCTGCTTCCCGTTCATGGTGTTGTAGACTCTGGGAAGGTGAGAGCAGAAGTGGCTAACATGGCCCTGCCCACCGCCCTCTCTTGCTCCCTTGTTCCAACCTTACCTGCTGCCCTCCTCTCCCCTGGAAGCCCCCAGTACCTCCTGTCCCCCATCCGATGCCTGGACCGAGACCCCGTATCAGGGAATGAGACCCTGTCTCAGGCTGAGGTCACAGAGGTTACGTCTTGGGGTGTCCACTGACACTGAGTTAATATCCATCTCCCTGCCACACAGCAAGCTGAGTGCCTGGCACCCAATTTGAATGAGCAAATGAAGGAGATGGAGAACCTCTTTCACATGCTTATTCCTCCACATCCTTCCCAGTTTAAGCTCAGATGTCCCTTCCAGCGACCCCAGGTAGGGTCGGATGTCCTCCCAGGGCCCCCCCAAAGCCCCTGGGCTCCCCTCATCCCAGCCCTGACCACTCTGTGCTGTCACTGTCTGGTCAGTCTGTCTTCTCCTCCACTGCACTGTGAGCTCCACGAAGGCAGGGCCTGTGACTCCCCCACTGTCCCTCCCAGACAGGAGCTCAGGGAACGAGGATGAGTGAGTTTATGAGCCACATCAGCAGCTCTCAGTTGCCCCACACAGGCTCCTGAATCTAGGAGAACCCTCTGTTTGACCTGGAGACTAGGCCTGGGTGAACCCAGCTCCTAAGAAACACCCACTGGGTCCCACCACTCCACCCAGCTTCTCAGGGACCAGGTGAGCAGGGGGCTCATGAGAAGACAGACCCAACCAGGCCCCACTTAGTCTGGCTGACTAAGAGTCCAGGGCAGTTCCTCACCTTACGTTGCGGTCCTGGCAGGCCACAGCCACGTACTTCTGGGTAATGTCAATGTCCATGTCATACAAGGTGGTCTTCTCCGCCACGTGGTGGGTACGGACAAAGTGTAGTCCATCTGAGGCCTGGCAGGGCAGGCAGGGCCTTCAGAGGACACCCCTGACAAGCCCCCTACCCAGCCCCCAAGGAGGCTGCCCCACTCTACCCGCTGGGCACTGCGGAAGTAGATGCTCTTGTCGGCCCCACAGCTGATCATCTGGATGTCCCTGTGGCCTGGAGGAGGAAGCAGTGCCTTAGGCAGGGCTGGGCCACTGCTGGGCCCAACTGGGGCTGGGCATCCTAGGAAGGGAACTCTACTATAAGGGCACTCTGCTGCGGGTCAGAGAGGGCTTCCCGGAGGAGGTGAGGTGAGTGCTGGGTGCCAGTAGGACTCTGTAAACTGTGAGCTCTGTGTGAGGGGGGCACAGATGGTGCAGTGGGCAAGGCAGGAATCTGCAGAGCAAGAGCAGACAGGAAAACAGAAGCCAGGGACACAGCAGGGGCACCATGTTTAATTTGGGATTTGGAAAGGTGACTCTGGCCTCACAATGGAGGCGGGAGTGAAGCAGGGAGCAAGAGGAGATAGGCAGACCGCTGGGAGGCTCACGCCATCAAGAATGATCAGAATATCCACACAGGGGCTTCCCTGGCAGTCCAGTGGTTAGGACTCTTCGCTTCCACTGCAGGGGGTACAGGCTCGATCCCTGGTCGGGGAACTAAGATCCCGCAAGCCATGCGGTGCAGCCAAAAAAAAAAGGAATATCCACAGACTTTGGGCCAGGTCCTGTGCCACGTGTGCCTCCCCTTCCTGACTGTCACCAGCCACTTGTACAAATGTGAACCCAGGGGCTCAGAGTCACACTGTCCTTGTCCCAGGGTGCAGAGAGTCAAGATGGGGCCAGGGCTGATCCCAGGCATTCTCTGGTTAAACACTGTGCTCTGAAGCCAGGCTTCCTCTCCGAGCCTCAGCTTCTTGTCTGTTCAATGAGCCTGTATCAGCCACTGCCCCGTGGAGTGGTATGAAGCCCTTGGGACAGTGGCTGCTACCTGGTAAGCACGATCAATGTTCTTACTTTTATTCTTCTTTCTTTATAGAATAAGAATAATCACAGCACAAATACACTGCAGAGTTGTGGTGTGGATGAAAAGACAGAACGAATATAAAACATGTACAACCTTGGTACAATAGACACTGCTCCTTCATGACAGGACATTTGAGAGCACCCAGGCCCGACATACAAGTTAAGATGTTACTCAAGCAGAAGTCACTGGTTTATAGAATGGAACGAGTCCTGTGTTGGCGAGGAATCCAGAGAGGGCCTGCAAGTTACTATTGGTAATGCTTTGCTTCTTAACCTGGGGTGGTGAGTCCAAGTATTTAGCAATATTAGGACCAGGACCAATCAGAACAGTTGCTGGCTATAAACAATGGGTGTGTCTAGTTCAGACCTACTGACTATGAACCTTGATGTGGATATTCATTGTATTATTCTGTAAACTATTCACAGATTTTTCTGTTCACTTTTTTGGATATATGTTTCAGAGAAAAGAATTAAGAGCCTGATTCATTCTTTAGCTGGATAGCTTCAGACAGTTTCCGACTGGCTGGTGCCCAGTTTATACGAACTATCAATGAGCATAACGCCCAGTTGAGCCAGCCCAGCCAGAGCAGGGCTCACAGGACTGGTTTTAGGATGTGCATCCTCTCAGACCGGCTGGGGCTTCAACAGAGGCCCATGCCTTCAGAAGGTGACCTAAAGGACCGACTCCTGGGCCACCCCCTTGGCCAGTTATCACCTCTCCTGGATCTAGGCCATTCATTAAAGGTGAGGTCACTGCTGGCCAAACTGCTAGATTCATCGATCTATTCTAACTACCTCTACCCTGTGGAATGGGATGGTCTGAACAGTTTTTTACAGGTGTCTGAGAAGTTTGAGCTGATCAGCTTTTGTCAGGTCCTCATCAAGACATAGCAAACGTGTTAACCTGTTTTTGCCCAGCTCCCGACCACCTGAGTTAGACAGAGACAGGGCAGAAAGTGGGGAAGACCAAGGACATTAATACATTCTCAGCCACAAGATTATATGTACAAAACACTTCATAGTCAAGAACTTGGAGTACGTGGACGTATTCCCTCCATGAATGGATTCTTCTTGAATATAGTTTTGAACATGTTCTTGGGTTCTGATCAGTTAAACCCCCACAGGGCCTACTTCCCCTCCTCTTGGAATCCCTTAGGGCCAGGGATCTCCGTACTGGATCTTTCCAGTCTTGGAGGGATCCCTTCAATTGCCTGGTTGAGCGAGGGCTGTAAAGAAGGACAGCCTTATGCAAAATACCAGGCCTGCACCTACTGGCTGTGTGACTCTGGCTGTAAAGTACGGTAACTGCTGGGGCAGTGCAAGGATCACATCGCCCAGCACAGAATTAGCCTCCAGCAATTGTCACCGTCACCTATTTTTTGGCCAAGGTCACCAGAACCCATCCCACCTTGGAGTGGCATTCTGATTTCTTTCTGTGGACCAGCACTCACCTAATGTCAGTCCTCCTGGATCAGGGGTGGAGGCAGGTGGGAGCTGGGGGCACACGAGTCACACCCAGCCCAAGAGGATACTCCAAAGCTCTGGCACCAATAACTGTTCTGGAAAGGGCAGGTGCCTCAAGCCAGCACAAGGAAAGTCAGCTCCCAATTTCTGCCAAAATTGACAGGAAGAGGGGAAATCTCTTTCCAGCGGCACAGTGACCACTGAGATCCTGCCCACGAGAGAAAGCCACAGCTGACAGAGGGAGAGAGTCCCGGTAACTTTAAAAAATTCAACCTTTGGGGACTTCCCTAGTGGTCCAGTGGTTAAGACTCTGTGCTTCCACTGCAGGGGGCACGGGTTCAATCCCTGGTCCGGGAACTAAGATCCTGCATGCCACGTGGAGCGGCCAAAATAAACGATACTCCAAAAGCATTAAAAAAAAAAATTAGGGGCTTCCCTGGTGGCGCAGTGGTTGAGAATCTGCCTGCTAATGCAGGGGACACGGGTTCGAGCCCTGGTCTGGGAGGATCCCACATGCCGCAGAGCAACTAGGCCCGTGAGCCACAACTACTGAGCCTGTGCGTCTGGAGCCTGTGCTCCGCAACAAGAGAGGCCGCGATAGTGAGAGGCCCCCGCTTGCCGCAACTGGAGAAAGCCCTCGCACAGAAACGAAGACCCAACACAGCCAAAAATAAATAAATAAATTTAAAATTGAGGTTATTTAAAAAAAAAAAAAAATTAGTCTAAAAAAATTTTTTTAAATAAATAAATAAAAATTCAATCTTTGGATCCAGTTGTGCCTGAATCCAGAGCTTGCCTCTCCCTTTTTTCTCTAAGCTAAAGGGGGCTTTTGCTGTTACGTGCAGTCAAAGGGGCCCATCTAATGAGGCGCAGGACGCAGAAGGGAAGGGCTCACCAGCAAACTTGATGGCGGTGATGGAGGAGGAGTGGTCGTCCAGCGTCTGCTCCAGGTTGTAGTTCTTCTCCACGTTCAGCACGTGGATCAGTCGGTCCCGACTGGCTGAGGCCAGCAAGGTCAACCCTGCGGACGGAAAGGGTGCCACTGGGTTTCTGGGAGGCTGCTTGATGGCTTGGCCTCCCAGAGAGCAGTGTGACTGAGCTTTCCTGGCCTTGAAGAAGGAGTCTTCGGTTTCTTAACTGCAGTCAACTTGCCACAAACCCAGAAAGGGGCCACTCCCCCACTCTGTGCAGTCTTTCCCCAGAGCCCCAAACCCTGGCATTTAACATCCCTTGCCACCAGTTCCTGCAGGATGACTCTTGATGTACACGCGGACACTCCTCCACTTGTGCCCACACCAGACATTCCAGCAGAGCCCAGCACTCCTCCCTACCAAGTCCAGCTACTTGGCAGCCATGTGAGGCCCTGCCAACTTCTCAGCCACCCCAGGGCACTGCCCCCTCACTCTCTGAGCTCTGGCTACACGAGCCTCATCTAGGCCCTACTGACCACATGCTGCCACCCTTCCTTCAGCCGCTGGACCTTCGTGCTGGCCCCCTCAGACGGTGCCTAGCCTGGGCACCTGCTATGCCTGAGGCCTAACACACGACCTGAGGTGGAGGGGAGCTCGGGAGAGGTGTACTGAATGAAAAGAAATTTAAAGAAAATTTGGTGGGGCAGAGGGTGTGGGGGAAGGAAGAGCATGGGAAAGAACATTAACATTATCAGGACATAACTCCACCTACATTATATTCCTGCCAAAAATGCATCATCGGAATCAAATCATGAGGAGAACAACAAACCCAAATTGAAGGAAATTCTATAAAATGACTGATCTATATTCTGCAGAAAGCCAAAGTCATAAAGACAAATTAAATAAGGCTGTGGAACTATTCCAAAACAAAGGTGACAAAAGAGCCACAACAACTGAAATGTGAACCTGGACTGGAAAAACAAAGGTGCTATAAAGGACAACATTGGGACAACTGGCAAAATGTGAATAAGAACCCAAGATAGATGACAGATTTGATAAGATGCACATTTGATAAGTGCACTGTGGTCATGTAAATAGATGTCCCCATTCCTAGGAAATGCTCACAGAAGCATTTAAGGGTGAAAGCGCAGCATGCCTGCAACTTACTCTCAAGTAGTTCAGCAAATAATAATAATAATATACATGCTTTAATAATAATAATACACATGCTATTATTTTATTACAAGTGTATATATACACAGGTGCACAAATAGATAGAAATGGAAAGAGGGGAAGCAGATAATTCTGTCACAGGTCAGACAGGATTTAAAAGAAAAAACTTGGGGAGCCTGGGTGAAGAGGCTACAGGTATTCATTATAATATTCTTGCAATTTTTCTGTAAGCATCAAACTTTTTCAAAAGAATATGTTTGACTATTGCTCCATCTTTATCTTCTCCAGCAGAGGAGGAGCTCATTCATATATTCACTCATTCAACCTTCACCTCTTTAGCCTGAGCTCTGTTCGGGGCACTGGGGACCAGGGTAAACAAGTCGAGTCTTGCCCTGTCATTCACGGTCCCACCAGACACCGACGACTCCTCCCTGTGGCTCTGCCAGGCAGGCTGCTCCCCTGCCATGGGCTCACCTGTCTCAGGCTTGGAGTACTCCAGGCACAGCACCTCAGCATCATGGGCCTCCACCTTGACCAGCTCGTCCATGAAGTGCAGCTCGTGGATCCTGGGAGATACACACTGCCTGCTGTACCCTGCCTGGCACCCCCACCCCTCAGCTCAGGTGCTCTGCCACTACTAGAAAAGGTCAGAGCAGCCACGTAGGTGACGTGGAGAACACCCTACCCTGGCCAAGTAGTCTACAGGTGCCCAACCTGTTCCTCATCTAAAAACCTGCCAAGCCTGCGAGCACCTCAGTGGGCACCCCACCCCTTGTGGTTCCATGGGTAACACCTAGGATGGTCTTCTGGGGGAACAAAGGTTAGGGTAGGGATATATCAGAGGTGATCCCTGGGGCTGGGGCAGGGGTCAGAGGTCATACTCAAGGATAGGACCTATGGGTGGGAACATTTGATTCCAATCTCTTATTCTTTTTTTCTTTTTTCTTTTTTCTGATTGCACAGTGTGGCTTGCAGGATCTTAGTTCCCTGACCAGGAATTGAACCCAAGCCCTCAGCAGTGAAAGCATGGAGTCCTAACCACTGGACCCCCAGGGAACTCCCTCTCATTCTTAAAGAGTCTCAGATCCAGACTTTCCTCACATTCTTGCCAAATGAAATCAGACAACAGGTCATCCAGGACTGAAATAAGAAACAGTCATTCCAGCTCCTCCACTCTCTACCCGTGTGACCTTAGCCTAGCCACTTGGCCTCTCTTCCCTCAGTGAACCCATCTGAAAGTGGAGTGAATAACAGCACCTACGCCAGAGGGTCAGTGAGAGGATTAAATTAGTCAACACCCATGGTACTCAGGCCAGCGGCCAGCCTGGGGGAAGATCGCTATGCCCATGTTACCTCTCCTTACTGTTTTCACCATTCACAGCCAAGTGCTGTCAACGGGAGCAGCCCCCTGACACGTTCAGTTTGCCTCATGCAGTGATTGACATCAGAACAGTTGCCAACATTTAAAAACCATGGAATTTCACAGAAAAAATCTGCAGTTTAGGTTCTTCTTGGACAATGGGAAGATACGACAACTTGGAGCCTATACTACCGGTGCTGCGTGGTGGCTGTCCCTTTATGGGGCACATGCTCTCCAGTGCCCGGTCCCTCCCATTCCGCAACAGCTCCACCACCCAGGTGGTCACAGCTGTCATTCGCCACCTTAAACCTGATCCCTGTGACAGGGCTCATATTCTCTCAGCACCTATTGGGCCTGTCACATCTTGAAAAACCTCTGCAGGGTGGTAAACAGCCCGAGCCCTCAGATGTCCCATCCTCTGGTCCCTCTCCCAGGGCCACCAGAAATGCCAAGCTCCAGCTGGCATCTTCTCTGAGGGTTCAGCAGTGGTACCATGTGGCTGAGAAGGTGTCACCATGCCCGAGAGTCATGCAAGTTTGCCTGTCCACCCTGCAGGCAGAGTTCACATGGCCCAGCTGCTGAGGCCCCGGTAGCTACCCTGATCTACCCTGAGCTAGCCCTTCTGGAAGCCCCTTCTCAGCTTATGTTCCCAGGGGTGGCTGGCTACCAGATTGCTACTCACAGTCCCTCATTCCCAACAGGCAGCTGGAGGTGCCAAGGCCAGGGCTCCTCCCCACTGCCCTTAGTACCTGAGCCCAAGCTGGGAGATGTACACTAGACAACGCCAGGGCCCACTTGCCTCAGATTTCCACTTCGGTCGCCTGAAGCCAAGTGTTGGCCATCAGGACTGACCTGCATGACTCGTACCCCAGCTTTCATGTCCACAGGCATCCCATTCTCACTCCCCCGGTCTGGGAAGTGTGACATGTTCTGCAGGTGCTGGATGTCATTCTCCACATACACAACCTTCAGCAGGGTCTGCAAGCGGGAAAGGACTTAGGTCAGTGCTATGAGAAGCTCTGGAGCACCTCTGCAATTTTTTCTCCTGATAGTCAGTCTCCCATTCTTCATTAGTAACAGAACTCCAATTCTGACCTGGGAGCTTCACCACTCAGAATAATAACTATGTTTCCCAGACTCCCTTACATCTAGATGAAGCTGTGTCAATAAATTCTGGTCAATGACGTGTAAAGCAAGTGAAAACTCTTCTGCTTCTTTCCCACTATCCTGCTGCCTGGAACGTGGATGGGATGACTGGAGCACCAGCAGCCATCCTGGACCATGATGACAAGGGCCACTCCTTCAAAATGGGCAGAGTGGAGAGCTGGATGGCTCTTGGGTCTCTAAGGGCTTCCTACAGCTGCCAAAACAGCCTGGACTAGTTACCTCTAGACTATTTTTACAAGTCAGAAAATCAAACTTTCACCTCGTTTTGGGTTTTTCTATTGTGTGCAACCAAATATAACATGGTTATCACAGATGCAGAAGAGAAGATGGCAGTATGGCAGGGGGACGTGGGGCGCTGGTGAGGCGAGTCGTAAAGGAACATTTGCTATACACACCCTGCATTAAGAGCCTTTTTTGTTCCAGCCACACTAACCTCTTTTGGGTTTTCCAACTCATCAAGCTCTTTCCAGCCATAAGGCCTTTGTCCCTTGGTGTAGAACACTCTCCCCTCCCCTCTTTACTCCTCCCAATCCTCCATATCTCAGTTCAGTTATCTCCTCCTCCAGGTGGCTGCCCCTAATGCCACAGATAAAATCAGATGACTGATTTTAGATATATCTTACTCATACCTTACAACTTTCTTTCATGGTGCTTATTATGCTTGTGATTATATCATAATTTGTGCAGTTATTGGCTGGCTGCCTCCCCCTACTAGACTGTAGGTGTCCCGGGGGCAGGAGAAGGGTCTGTCTTAGTCACTGATGTGTCCCCAGCATGCAGCACAGCACCTAGCACTGACCTTAATAACTATCTGTAGAATCAGTGAATGCATGATTCAGGCCTCAGCTCCTCAGAGAAGCTCCCTCACTGACCTAGCAACACCAACCATTTCTTCAGTAAAGTGTTTCTCCCCAGCCTCTCATCATGGCTCTCTTTGGGATCCTGCCAGCACCTCCACCTCAGGCTTCACTGCGTGGCAGCTAGCTAGACAGGAGACGTCCCTGTTTGGCCCATCAGGTGCTCTCCCAGGGAGTTCTAACTCAAGACTTGGGGAGCAATTTCTTCTTTGTTGAGTATGTCGGGTTGCCTGGAGTGGCTGTGTCCACACACACCTAGAGAGCAGGAGCTGAGTGGTAAAGAAAAGCAGAGAGGACCACAACCAAGACCCGACACAGCCAAAAATGAAACAAATAAATAAATAAATGTTTAAAAAAAAAAAAAGCAGAGAGGAAAGACCATGTCACCTAGAAAGAAAGAGAGGGAGAGAGAGAGAAATGAGATAGGAGACAGAGAGTGACCAGCCTTGGTTCCTGGTTCCTGTCCCTAGTGAAGCTTAACACTGAGGTTCCATAAAACTCCCTCCTACCCCCCTATCCTAGTTTCAAGTAGGCCTTTGTTCCTCCTAAAAGATGGTTCACAATGAAGCCCCTCACATTACTGAAGATGTTCTTCTGCCAGTGAGAGTCAGGGCTGCTGTCCATGTTCCAGAAGCGGATGGTATTGTCTGAGGAACAAGTCAGAAAAGATCCTGATGGCAGACAAGCTCTCTGATCTTCAAACTCAGGATACACCTACAGTCCCCAGAGAACAAGGCAAAGGGCGATTCATTACAACCACTTCAATGACAGCACTAAGATATACTATTGCATGGTAAAAAAAAAGTAAGTTGCAGATAAACAGTCTTAGTGTAATGCCTTGCAAGAAAAAAAGACACAAAATGCTACCATATATTACCCATGCTCCATCTTCACTCCAGTCCATAAAACATCCCCACAAATAAATTTCTAAGGAAAATGGGTAGCGCAAATCACTAAGCACAAACGGAAACAAGGTACCACGAGCAAGAAGCAGCAGAAACAACAGAGTCTAGCTTCAAATACTGGAATTATCTACAGACTATAAAATAACTATGTTTACTATGTTTAAAGAAATAAAAGAACTTTGACAAGATTAAAAGTATGAGTAGCCAACCAGAAACTATAAAGAACAACCAAGCAGAGCTGAAAAGGAACAAAATAGAACTACTTCTAGAAATGAAAAATAAAACATATTAAAAACCAAAGATTTGACATAGTTGAAAAGAAAATTAACTGAATTGAAAGATAGAACTAAAGACGTTATTCAGAATGCAAGTCAGAGAGACAAAGAGATAACATATAAAGAAATTTCAAAATATGGAAGCCTGGACTCTGGGATGATGATGACAGCAGCATCATAGATTTTTAATCCAAAATTCCCAAGTGAAAAAGAGAAACCTGAAAGCAAAACCAAAACCCCATGGAAAATATTTATAACAAAAGTAGGTGAACAAGATATTCTCATAACTCCCCAAATACAAGCAGGTAGGAACAAATTACCTCCAGTCATAAGACCTACATGTTCTCAACATGTATATGGGAGAAAGCAGAGAGGAGCAATGAGGTATTCTAACCTCAAAGTAGCCAGCAGGTATTCACTGGAAAGCACAACTGGCCAAACTGAACAGTAGTTGAACTTGGCAGGGTGGGGGTGGGGGGTTATCCACTCCAATAGTGGTTGAGTGCAGGGCTCAGCAGTAAGGCCTGAAGGGGCTGGAGAAATCAAGGCCTGGTGAGCTCTCAAAACTAACCTGCCAGGGCTCCTTTCAGGACAAAGGCCTATACTGAGGAGAAACTGCTGGGAATGGAAACAAAATTGATCAGGATAGGGACAAGAGAGACAAAGTAAGGAAGAAGTACAGATAAAAGTGAGGACATAACATATAAATAGGAACATAACAAGGAAATATCAGAAAGCAAGCTGCCATATTTTGAAACATAAAAAGCATTAGAAAATGGAGTTCTTTCTTGGCAAGTTAGCTGCCCTGAACCACACCAACTTCTAAAAATTCAGAAAAACCAGTATCACTTAAAAATGAACAAAAAAGGGACCCATGCCAAGCAAGCCCCAAACAAAGTTACTCTTTAAAATAAAAGGACAAGTGCACAAAACTGTAAATCAACTATATTTCAATTAAAAAAAAATAAAAGGAAAAGAAAAAAAGCATACCAGAAGCCACACGGCGCAGCCACAAAAACAAAGAAAAAAAAATCTACTATAAAAACCAATACCAAGACACACTCTTGAGTGAAATAACTAGGTTTAAAAAGAAAAAATTCTTTGGGCTTCTAGGCAAAAGCAGCAAGTCACTTAAAAGGGAAAGAAAGACATCAGACATTTCAATAACCATAAGAAAATGGGCTAACATATTTAAGATAGACAAGGAAAGAAAATGTGAGCCAAGCATTTTCTATCCAGCAAAAGTGACTTTCAAGTATAAAGGGTAAAAACTGTTAGCAACATGCAAAAACTCAGGAAACATTGTCCCCACGAACTGTTCCTGACAAATCTTCTCAAGAATAAGCCATGACAACAAAAATAACTAGAGAGACATCAACATAAGAATTAAATATATAGTTAACTGTAGAATGAAGAATAAATGAGGATCAAGTGACATCACTGAAAATGGCAGAGTAGTGAAATCCAAGAAGCCATACCTCCACCAAAGCAAACTTAAACTGGCATAAACGGTCAGAATCAACTTTTTCAGAACTCTGGAATCTAACTTACAACAACCAAGGGAGAGTTTAATGAAGAAAGATGCTGCTGAATTTTGACATTCAAAGAAACTGCTGTCAAATCACTAGCTGACCACTAAGATAATGGAATAGAGACTTCAGTGACCACAGATGAAAAAGAATACAATCCTTACATAGTTTAGAAAAGTCACTAAACAATTACAACCCACAACAAGCCTTGGGGAGGGGGAGAATTTGATTTCCAAAGTTACCACATTATAACAATCAAAATATCCAGTTTTCAACAAAAAACTATGAGACAGGCATGCAAGAAAAGAAGAAAGTGGACTTCCCTGGTGGTGCAGTGGTTAAGAATCCGCCTGCCAATGCAGGGGACACGGGTTCCATTCACAGGAAAAAAGAAATTAACAGGAAGCCCAGATTGGACTCATTAAACAAAGACTTTAAATCAACTGTTTTAAATATACTGAAAGAGATCAAGAAATTATGGACAAAGAACTAAAGGAAACCAGGAGAATGATGTCTCATCAAACAGGGAATATCAATAAAGAGACAGAAATTATAAAAAGGAACCAAGTAGAAACATGGAGCTGAAAAGTATAATAACTAAAATAAAAAATTCAGGGACTTCCCTGGTGGCGCAGGGGTTAAGAATCTGCCTGCCAATGCAGTTCGATCCCTGGTCCAGGAAGATCCCACATGCCACAGAGCAACTAAGCCCATGCGCCACAACTACTTAGCCTGTGCTCTAGAGCCCACGAGCCACAACTACTGAACCCACATGCCGCAACTACTGAAGCCCGTGTGCTCTAGAGCCCACGTGCCGCAATTACTGAGCCCAAATGCTGCGGCTACTGAAGCCCATATGCCTAGAGCCCGTGCTCTGCAATGAGAAGCCACCGCAATGAGAAGCCTGTGCACCGCAATGAAGAGTAGCCCCCAGTCGACACAACTAGAGAAAGCCCGTGCACAGCAATGAAGACCCAACACAGCCATAAATAAATAAATAAATAAACATGTGGTATGCCTATATATATGGTATCCCTTTAAAATAAATAAATAAAAAATTCACTAGGGTTCAACAGCAAATTTGACGGGCAAAGAAAAGAATCACTAAACCTGAAAATAGGTCAATTGAAATTACCTAGTCTAAGGATCAGAAAGAAAAAAGTATAAAGAAAAATAAATAAAGTGCAAGGGATTTATGGAACACCATGGAGAATACCAACGTATACATTACAGGAGTACCAGAAAGAAAGGAGAACAGAAAAAGGGTATAAAAAATATTAAAAAAAATAATAGCCCAAAACTTCAAATTTGATAAAAGAATCAACACATTAAAGAAGCTTAAAAAACTCCAAGTAGGATAAACAAACTAAAAGAGATCCACATCAAGACATACCACAAAGTATTGAAAGCCAAATCCAAAAGAGAAAATCTTAAAAGCAACATGAGACAAGTGATTTATCCCATAGAAAGGATCCTCAATAAAATTAACAGTTGATCTCTCATCAGAAATCATGGAAACCACAAGGCAGTAAGACTACACATTTAAAGTACTATAAAGAAAAAATTGTCAACCAAGAATTCTATATCAAGCAAAACCATCCTTCGAAAATGGAGAAACTGGGGACTTCCCTGGCGGTCCAGTGGTTAAGACTCTGCATTTCCAATGCAGGAAGTGTGGGTTTGATCCCTGATCGGGGAACTAAGATCCCACATGTGGCATGGTGTGGCCAAATAAATAAATAAATAAAATAAAAATGAAAAAATGGGGAAATTGGGAGACTTCACATATAACAAAAGTTGAGGGAATTTGTGGCCAGTAGACTTGCTCTACAAGAAATGCTAAAGAGAGTCCTTCAGGGTTAAGTGAAAGGACATGAGACAGGAACCTGAAGTCACATGAAGAAATGATGAACACTGGTAAAGGTAACTATATAAATAAATATAAAAGCCAGTATTATTGTATTTTTGGTTTGTAACTTCTCTTTTTTTCTATATGATTTAAAAGACAAAGGCATAAGACAATAGTTTAAAATCAGTGTTAATGAGAATACAGTGTATAAAGACATAATTTGTGACAATAACAACATACAGGGGGAGGGGCAGAGGTATATAAGGAGCAGAGTGTTTGTATACTACTGAAGCTAAATTGGTATTACTTCAAACTAGTTTGTTAATAATTTAAGATGTCACTTGTAACCTCCAGTAAAAAAATAACTTTAAAATATACAGAAGAGGAAATGAGAAGGAAATCAAAATGGAACATTACAAAAAATCAATTAAACACAAAAGAAGGTAGTGATAAAAGAATTAAGAAACATTAAAGATATCATATAGAAAGCAAATAGCAAAATGGCAAGAGTAAGACCTACTTTATGAACAACTGATTTACATGTAAACAGATTAAACTCTTCAATCAAAAGAAAATAAATGGCAGCATGCATTAAAAAAAAAAATCCAACTATATGTTGTCCACAAGAGATTCACTTTATATCCAAAAATACATACAGGTTGAAAGTGAAGGTATGGAAAGATATTCCATACAAATAGTAACCAAAAGGGAGCTTTGCATGTCTATAGTAATGCCAGACAAAATAGACTTTAAGTAAAAAATTATTACAAGTGACAAAAAAGGGTCAATTATAAAGAAGATATAACAAATACAAACATACAACTAACACAGAGACCCAAAATATATGAAGAAAAAATTGACAGAATTGAAGGAGGAAATACACAGTTCTACAATAATAGTTGGGGACTTCAATATTCCATTTTCAATAAAAGATAGATCTAGGGGACTTCCCTGGTGGTCCAAGGGTTAAGAATCCGCCTTCCAATGCAGGGGACGTGGGTTCGATCCCTGGTCGGGGAACTAAGATCCCACATGCCATGGGGCAACTAAGCCTGCGTGCTCTAGAGCCTGTGCACCACAACTAGAGAGCCCACACACCACAACTAGAGAGCCCACGCATCGCAACTACTGAGCCCACGTGCCACACCTAGAGAGCCCACGTTCCACAACTACTGAGCCCGCGCACCACAAGAGAGAAGCCTGTGTGCCACAACAAAGAGCCCACGCGCTTCAACGAAAGATCCCACGTGCCGCAACTGGGACCCCACACAGCCAAATAATAAATAAATAAATAAATAAATAAATAAATAAATAAATAAATAAATAAAATGACTGCTTCAGCTTAAAAAATATATATATAGATCTAGAGAGATAAAGAACACCCAATAACAGCAAAACACATTTTTCTCAAATGAACATGGAACATTCTCCAGAATAGACCACATATAGGCCACAAAATAAGTCTCAAACTTTAGAGACTTTAATCATACAATCTTCTCCAACTGCAGTGGAACGAAATTACAAATGAATAACAGAGGAAATACGGAGAATTAACAAATATGTGGATATTAACAGACCTTTACATAACCAATGGGTCAAAGTAGAAATCAAAAGAGAAATTAGAAAATACTTTGAGACCAATGAAAATGAAAACACAGTATACCAAAGCTTATGGGATGCAGCAAAAGCAATGCTCAGAGGGAAATTTACAGTTGTACATGCCTACAAAAAAAGATCTCAAATCAATTAACTTCTTACCTTAAGGAACTAGAAAAAGAAGAGCAAAATAAACCAAAGCTAGCAGAAGAAAGGAAATTATAAAGATTACAAAGGACATAAACAGTCTTTTTTGCAGAAATGGAAAAGCTGATCCTAAAATTCATATAGAATTGCAAAGGATCCCCAGATAGTCAAACCAAATCACTACAAAACTATAGTAATCAAAGCAATGTGGTACTGGCATAAAGATAGACATATATCAGTAGAATAAAACTGAGAATCCAAAATTAAACCCATACATCTATGGCCAGTTGATTTTCAACAAGTGTGCCAAGATCACCTAAGGAGGAAAGAATAGTGTGCTCAACAAGTGGTGCTGGGATTATCCATTCACAAGCAAAATAATGAATTTGGACCCTTACTTCACCATATACAAAAATTAACTCGAAAGAGATCAAATACCTAAGTGGAAGAGCTAAAATAATAAAACTCTTAGAAGAAAACATAGGAGTAAATCTTCATGACTAGAATTTGGCAATGGTTTTTTAGATATGACACCAAAGACACAAGCAACAAATCAAAAAATAGAGAAATTGGACTTCATCAAAATTAAAAACCTTTGTTCATCAAAGGACACCATCAAGAAAGTGAAAAGACGACATAAAGAATGGAAGAAGGGCTTCCCTGGTGGCGCAGTGATTGAGAATCCGCCTGCCAATGCAGGGGACGTGGGTTTGAGCCCTGGTCTGGGAGGATCCCACATGCTGTGGAGTGGCTGAGCCCGTGCGCCACAACTGCTGAGCCTGCAGTCTGGAGCCTGTGAGCCACAACCGCTGAGCCCATGTGCCACAACTGCTGAAGCCTGTGCGCCTGGAGCTCGTGCTCCACAACAGGGGAGGCCATCACGATGAGAGGCCTGTGCGCTGCTGCGAAGAGTGGCCCCCGCTCGACGCAACTGGAGAGAGCTGGCACACAGTGATGAAGACCCAACACAGCCATAAATAAATAAATAAATAAATAAATAAATAAAATTAAACAAAACTATAAAACTTCTAAAAAAAAAAAAAGAATGGAAGAAAATATTTGCAACTTATATACCTGTTAAGGGTCTAGTATCCAGGATATATAAAGAACTCTTACAACTCAAAAGCAAAAAGACAAACAGCCCAATTAAGAAATAGGCCGGGGGGGGGGGGGGCTTCCCTGGTGGCGCAGTGGTTAAGAATCTGCCTGCCAATGCAGGGGACATGGGTTCGAGCCCTGGTCCAGGAAGATCCCACATGCCACGGAGCAACTAAGCCCGTACGCCACAACTACTGAGCCTGCGCTCTAGAGCCCGTGAGTCACAACTACTGAAGCCCGTGTGCCAGAGCCCACGCTCCGCAGCAAGAGAAGCCACCGAAATGAGAAGCCCGTGCACCACAACGAAGAGTAGCCCCCACTCGCCGCAACTAGAGAAAGCCCGCACGCACGCAGCTACGAAGACCCAACACAGCCAAAAATGAATAAATACATAAATAAAAATTAAAAAAAAAAAAAGAAATAGGCGGGGAAGGGGATATGGGGATATATTCACTTTGTTATACAGCAGAAACTAACACAACACTGTAAAGCAACTATACTCCAATAAAGATGTTAAAAAAAAACCAAAAAAAACAGGCAGGACTTCCCACGTGCCGTGGAGCAACTAAGCCCGTGCACCACAACTACCTAGCCTGCCTGCTGCAACTACTGAAGCCCGTGCGCCTAGAGTCCGTGCTCCACAACAAGAGAAGCCACCGCAAAGAGAAGCCCACACATTGCAATGAAGAGTAGCCCCTGCTCGCCACAGCTAGAGAAAGCCCGTGCACAGCAGCGAAGACCCAATGCAGCCAAAAACAAATTTTAAAAAATTAATTAATTAAAAAAAAAAAAGAAATAGGCAAAAATCTTGAATAGACATTTCTCCAAAGAGGATATACAAATGACCAACAAGCACATGAAAAGAGGCTCAAAATTATTAATCATTAGGGAAATACAAGTCAAAACCACAATACCTTGCAAATACTAAGATAGCTATAATTTTTAAAAAACCAAACAGAAAAATAACCAGTGTTGGCAAGGATGTGGAGAAACTGGAACTTTCATACATTGCTGGTGGGCAAGTAAAATGATGCAGCTGCCATGGAAAAGTCCGGCGGTGGTTCTTCAAAAACTTAAACATAGAATTACCACATGACCAGTAATTCCACTGCTGGCTATACACCCGAAAGAAGTGAAAACAGGTGTTCAAACAAAGCTTTTACACAATAGCACTATTCACAATAGCCACAAGGTTATTTTGGCTATTATGAATAGGGAATAAACCAAAAAGAAACAACTCAAATGTCCATGAACTGATAAATGCGTAACAAAATGTATTATCCATACAATGGAATAGTATTATTCAACCTTAAAAAGGAATAAAGTACTGAAACATGCTACAACATAGATGAACCTTGAAAACATTGTTAAATGAAAGACGTCAGACACAAAGTCCACATATTCTGTAATTCCATTTATATGAAACATTCAGAACAGGCAAACCCATAGCAACAGAAAGCAGATTAGCTGTTGCTATGGGCTGGGAACAGTAGGAATGGAAAGTGATTGCTTAATGGGTACAGAGTTTCCTTTTGGGGTGACGAGAAAGTTCCAGAGCTAGACAGTAGTGATGGTTGTACAACACTGTGAATGTCCTAAATAACACTGAATTGTATATTTAAAATGATTTAAGTGGTAAGTTTTATGTTATGTGTATTTTACCATAATATATATGTACACTTATACTCCCCTCAAATAAATGGGGGTCAAAAGGGAGAGAACATAGTATATAATGGCTATATGATCTGATCATATAGATACAGAAAAATTAATCTAAAAATTAGGGGAGAATGAGGAGAACATTTGCAAAAAAAAATTGTTTTAACTGTTTTCAGAATTGAATTATCATTCTTAGGCTGTTGTATTATAATGTGGGAACAAGGAAATGATTAACTGGGGATATTCTAATTCCATCATCTCCCTATGTCTTTGAGAACTAGGATTCTGGAACGATCAATCCAATAGCTATAAGCATCCCCAGCACCCAGACTGTGACTTTGAAATACCAATTCAAAGTGAAAAAACAAAACAAAACAAAACAAAAAACAGGCCTTCTTCAAGAAATGGCTGATTCCAGGTTTGGGGCAGGAAATGCACAAGATGAGGCTAGAACACCTTGTCATCCCTCGTCATTAGCAAGGTAGCTAATCAAAGACTACTGGCATCATGTCCAAAGGACTCAGGAGCCAACCTGAAGAGGCTTCCACTGGGACAAGATGGGACAATTTGAGCTCCAATAATGTTAATAATTGTAATCAATTAAAATATATCCAGTATATTTAAGTATATGAATTTATAATGATATTAAATAAAAACAACTAGTTACCTTTAGAGGACAAGGAACCAATTCATTATCTTGAAAACTGGTAATTAAAGGGAAAAAATCAAGCATTTATCCTGCCTTTCCTATAGGAAGTGTACCACTGGGTGACCAAATGGTAGATGAGAGGAAGTTTCTCTTCATATAAGCAGTCTAACTAATAAAAAGAAATGATAGAATTAGAATATCACCATATTGCAACCCCCAATGAATAAAGGGATCTAGGCATCGAGTGTCAACAGCTGCTAACAATAATCAATCAACTGTACATTTCTTTCATGTGGTTTTCTAGATCTCCGTTTTATTGAAAAAAAAAAATGAAGGACAGAGAAAGACAGCACATTAGAGTAACAGAAAAAGAGAGAATGGGGTAGAGGCAACTCTTAAATCCATATTGGCTGAGAATTTTCCAGAACTGATAAAAAGATCTATCCACAGATATTTCTGTTGAGAATATATATATAAATAACCAGCAGATGCAAAGAAGATGAATTGAAAAAAAAACACATAATAAACTGATAACAAGAGTGAGGGTGAGAGAGACAGCAAGAGTGGGGGGTGGGAAGGTGATCAAAGTAGACTTTAGCTTGATCTGTAATATTTCACCTTTTTCTAAGGAGAATATATTTATAAATAAATTTCGAAAGTTATTTAAAAAACATTCTTGTTAAGTGAGAAAAGTGCTATCAACAGAAATGTCAGATCCACGAAGGCAGATGTATTCAAGCAAAGGGCTGAATAATGCCTGTTCAAAAGGATAAAGTTATTTCTCACAATCCTGAACTGGGCCACTGAAAACATAATTTCTCTAGAACAAACATTCCTAGTAATAAGAAATTTTCAGGGAAAAAAAAAAAGCAGACTACAATTCTTCCTCTACCTTAGCTTATCTACAAGTCTTATCTGCAAGAAGTATTATACTTAGAACAGCTTCAGAATGAAAAATCCCCACAGATTCATTCTCAGAAAATAAAGACTTCTTCAACACTTAAATAAAAAAGGGCTTCCCTGGTGGCACAGTGGTTAAGAATCCGCCTGCCAATGCAGGGGACATGGGTTCTATCCCTGGTCCGGGAAGATCCCACATGCCATGGAGCAACTAAGCCCGTGTGCCACAACTACTGAGCCCGCACGCCACAACTACTGAAGCCCACACGCCTAGAGCCCGTGCTCCGCAACAAGAGAAGCCACCGCAATGAGAAGCCCACGCACCGCAACAAAGAGTAGCCCCCACTCGCCGCAACTAGAGAAAGCCCGCGCACAGCCATGGAGACCCAACACAGCCAAAAAATAAATAAATAAATTTATTAAAAAAAAAAAAAAGCCATGAACTACGCAAACGCTCTCGACAGAAAGCTCCCTGAGGTACACACGCTGCTGCTGTAGGACCTTTGCACTTGCCGCACTCACAATGGTGGCGTGTCTCACCCCTGACTTCCTGCAGGTCCCCCACTCAAATATCACACCTTCAGAGAGGCTTGCCCTGACCACTCTCCTTTCTAGAATAGCACCCTTGAACCCCTTTTCCCCTAGGCAGCTTTTTCTTCAGAGAAGTATTGTACTTGGCATGTTCCATATTGATATGTTTACAGGTTTACTCTACCACCCGGATGTGAGCTCCAGGAGATCAGGACTTGTGTCAGTTTCCTGCCCAGCTGTGTCCCCAGCACCCAGAACAGCACCTAGCACATAGTAGGGGTCCATGAGTATCTTTTGCAGGTATGGCTGAACGGGTTCCCCAAACTCTGCAGAAGCTTCCTCAGCTGAGCCCCAGCTGGGGGCTGAGCAGGGGGAGGGGGAGGGAGAGAGGGGCTCACCTCCACGTTCCAGACGTAGGAGCTGTGGAAGAGCTCCGACCACACCTTGCCTACTTTGTTGATGTCTTTGACATCCCAGATGTAGATGCTGTGGTCCTTATACACACAGGACAGCCACTGGTGGATGGGGTCGAAGATCAGCGCCACTGTATCCGGGTAGATGGCTTCTGCCTTCCTGCAGAAAAGGAAGCTGACAAGGCCACGTGAGTCATCAATGACCACCAATGTCACTGTGAGTAGTAACAGCTGCCGCTGGTGATGCCTGAGCTGCCTCCTGCCTGGCAATGCCATCCCTTATGATCTTTGTGGTGACCCATCTCTCCTACTCCAACTCCACTTCTCACTCCTCCATCTTCTTTCTTTGCTTTGCTTCTAATACAGAGACTGTAAACTGGAAGCTTCTGCCTGGCCCCTAAGAGCGTTTGAATTTTCGACTCCTGTTAATATTTCTCTCCCCTCTTTTCACTCAGCCCAAGCTCCATCCTCTCTCTCTGAGCATAGGATAATGGGCACAAAGATCAGGCCTTCTCTCGCTCAGCCTCACAAACACATGATCAAAATTCCCTGTGTAAGGGGGCTGGTGAGCCGTCCCCTGGCTTGGGGGCTCCCTACCAAGGCTACAGTTGACGGAGCACTTACTGTGTGCCGAGCCGAGAGCTTTCGCTGTGCTGAATTCCCACAATCTCCATGAGAGGTAGGTACTATATTTTACAGACGAGGAAACTGAAGCACTGGTTGATACAGTGACCTGCCCGAGGCCACACAGCACACAGCAGAAGGTGGCAGAGCTGGGCACCCCGGCCACTACAACACACTACTGTCTGTGGGTTGCTCACCCACCTTCTCTTTCCTTTGCGACATCCAGTAAGCCCCTCCACGCGCTCTCTTAGAAAAGACACACCCAGGAGGTAGTGTCCAGCAATCTACGAAGAGGCAGCCCCAGGCACCCAGAACCCTCTGGTTAGGTAGCCCCCCACCCCCACAAAACAGACTTACAACAAAGGGGAAGATAAGTCACAGCTCAGCCCCTCCACCCGCTCTCAACGTGGCAGCCAGAGGAGCTACTACTCAAGGCCTGACCAAGTAACACCAGTGCTTGAGGTCCCAGTGGCTGCCCAGTGACCTCAGAATAGGCTCCAAGCTCCTCTCAGCAGCTTCCATCAATGTTCGCACCTGTCTCCTACCACCCTCCCCCCAGCACACTGGGCTCCAGCCACACAGCCCCCAGCCGTTCCTGTGACACACCGAGCCCAGTGTGCTGTCCCCTTAAGGCCTCTGCATTTGCTGTCGGGACCCAGCTCTCCACACAGCTGGCTTGTTCTCACCAGAGAGGCCTCCCCTGGCCACCCAGTCAACAGCCCCACCCCCAGACACTCTCCTTCTTGAGTCCCTGCTTTATTTCACCAAAGCATTTACGACTATCTGAAATGATCTTGTTTATGCACTCATTTATCATACACCACCCTCACTAGACTGCAGACTTCATGAGATCCTGCTGCCTCCTTACAGCCTGTATCCTGCTTCCAGCCCAAGGCTGGCCAGTAGGTAGATGGATCTGGAAGCATGGATGGATACCAGCAGACAGACTCTAGGTAGGCCCCTCTCCCTCCTCATGCCAGGCAGTACCTGGGCTCCAGGCCCTGGGCCACATCCACTCCAAGGTAGTGCGGCTTGGGCAGGTTGGCGAGGTATTGCAGGCTGTGGGCTTGGAATATGCGGACTACCCCATCTGTGCAGCCGCAGAAGATGAGCTCCTGGCTGACACAGAGGCAGGACGACAGCGAGACCTGTGGGGGCAAAGGGGACCCAAGTGGACTTAGTGTTTTGTGTGGCCCAGTTCAGGGATACGGGGGCTGACAGAACAGCCTTGGGCCTCCAGAAAAGCCTTACAGTTTTAGGGTGTAAGAAGTCCATTTTTGCAAATGTTAAGATTTTTGAAATCAGGATATAGTGCTCAGTCACTATTGAAGGAAAGGGGGCAGCAGGCAGACAGAGGCACAAATTGGGACAGAGTTATCATTGTTATAGAGGAATTCAGCTGTGTGTGGAAAATATCTCCTCAGCCGATTGTGAATTCAGATAGGTCACTTGCAGTAGCAGCGTTGAACTTTAGGCTTAAATTAAATTTTAGGCTTTATTCCTTATTGCTTAAAAATACCTTCATAGAGATTATACTTTAAAGCAGCATAGAAAAAAGTTATTATATATAGGAAGGACTGTCTCTTCTGCCAGGGCATGCAGATAGAAGGGGCAGGAACTGCCAGACCTCTGGATACAGCTTAGAGGAGTTTTTCCAAATCTAGAGGGACTAAGTTTATGGGTCATTTAAGACACCTGCTCAGGGGCTAAACATCTATCTATCCAAAGCTTCTGACTTGCTTAAAAGCTGCATGAGTTCTAGCAAGAGGATTCAAATGAGAGAAATAAATGACGTTTAACCAACTAGGAAAGACAGATAAAGCTTGGAATTCTTCCACACACCTCTTGCCATGCCATTAACCCTAAAGCTGAGCTCCAGAGGGGAGTCATAAGAGCAGGAATAGGACAAGGAGGAAAACTGTGATGCTCCTGCTAACAGCCAAACAGGCATCCAATCCCAGGACAGGAAGACAGCTTGGATTCAAACCCTCAGATCCTGAAGAAAAGTGGTTCTGTAATTTATTGATATATCACCTTTTAGTTTAAAATTTTATGTATTTTATATAGTCTTTAACTATAAAAGTAATATAAAAATTATTAAGTCAATGATACCTTAGATTAAAAAAGAAAAAAAAAGCGGTCCTCCCACCAGCCAAGAGTGCCCAGTGAAGAAAAGAAACGTGAACTGAGTCAAATGGTGATGGGAAGACAATTGTAACCCTGACCCCCATTATAGGGGAACCAGGCACTGTGCTAAGTGCCTTACATATATTATCTCACATGACTCCCCTGTCAACTCTGTGAGGTAGGCAGAAGTAGTTCCATTTTACAGATAAGAAAACTGAGACTCAGAGAGGGAAAGTCACTCTCCCAGAGTTGTACAAGCAGAACAAGAAGTCAGACCCAGAGGTGGTGTGACCAACTATCACGCAGGGGCACTGCTGAGTGTCCCTGGAGACACATGTCATGGGGAGTGTTTCCCCCACTGACAGCAGAGAGGGAGGCTGGGGTACCTTTAGGTTGATCCACTTCTCCAGCACTCTCTTCTCGTTGAACTGGCAGAGGAGGCCGGAGTAGGACACACAGAAGGTACTGCCTGTCATCTGGCCCCGGCCACAAGCCACACCACAGAAGACGTTGTTGTGCAGCTCACCCAGGATGCCTGAGCGCCCCACGAGGGGCACTGTGCCTGTCACCTGGAGGCAGAGCAGGGCACAGTGAGACACTGTCCACATGGCCTAGCCCCCAGCAAGGTCATGGCGGGCCTCTCATGACCAGTGGATACGACACAGCTAAACAGGAGAACTCTCAGAAACTCCTCCGAATGGAGAAGGGAAGAACAAAGAGAACACACACTTCCAGGCAGAGTGGCTTGAGGCAGCAGGCCAGGGATGAAGTCTGGCCCTAGGGTCCAGCAGGGGAGGTTACCCGGCAGGGCCTACCAGTCAGTCAGCACCTGGAGAGCAGGCCCAGAAGCAGAAGGCAGACCCCTGAGAGGCTAGACAGCCTCTGAGACCACTGCCCCCGAATCTCAGGTAGAACCAGGAGTCCCTACTGCCCCTGACAGTTCCTCCCCTGGGCCCGGATGAGGTGGCAGGGACAGCAACTCACCTTTGCTTCAGTGGAGACTTCCAAGAACCAGAACCTCACATGCCGGTTCCCAACAGTGACAAAATAGCTGCTGTCCTCTGAGAAAGAGAGGGCGATGACCCTGCACGATACCTTGTTGGAGGCCACCACGATGTCTTTCTGGAAGAATCGGTGCAGAGAAGTTCACGCCAGCACCCACCTCATCAGCTTCTTTGAGCCTTTGCCCTCAGCCCTGCGTCTCTCCACCCTCCCCTGCTCCAAGTCTGTTTTCCTTGGGCCCTCCTTTTTGGGGAAACCTACGTGTGACACTCTTATCATTCCCAACACAGAGGAGACTGAGGCCTGGAAAGGTTCCCACGTGAGAGTAAGTTCCAGAGCTCTCCTCAAGAGTCCAAGCCCTGCAGCTCACACGTGGTGTTGAGGACAGCCACAGCTGGAAGGTAAGGACAATACGACCCACGCTGCTGGATATCGGGCTCTTACTCTGGGCCCTGCTGAGCCCTTCACAGGATAACTCGTGGAATCCCCTCAGCAGTCCTACAAGGGAGGTGCTTCTCCCCACCACCCTGTCATGCTCAGAGGGGGCTGTCACATGCTCAAGGTCACACAGCAGGTCATGAACAGAGGCAGGACTTGATACCCACTTCTCCCGACTCCAAGTCCTCCCCAAGCTGTTCCAAAGTCCAGCCTTCCAGAGCATATCAACTCACTGAATTCTCACAACTCAACAAAGCGGATACTATTATACCCATTTTACAGATGAGGAAACAGACTCACAGAGAGGTTAGGTCCCTTGCTCAAGGTCACAGCTAGTCAATATAAAAAGAATTATATGTTCCCTGGGTTGACAGCTTGTCACATGCCCTGCAACAGGTGCCTAGAACCGGGATTGGCATGTAGTAGATGCTCAATAAATATTTGCTGGTTAAACCCTTTACCAAGTTACCTCATTTAGTTCTCCCAATGCCCGAGACTCAGGGTGTTCTGGCAGCTGGCTGCCTGTCACACACCCACCAGTCAGCTCTTACCTTCCAGTCCCAGACGTTGAGTACCATGTCGTGCTGGTAGCCCATGGACACAATGTGCTTCATATTGGGGGAGAAGGCCACACAGGCCACACCGTACTTGTGGCCCAGCATCTCCGCCACCTGACTCTTCTCTTCCACGTCCCAGATGCGCACAGCGGGCCTGTGCCCGTTCTGGGGAAGATTGGGGCCATTTACTGCTGCCGGGTTCTGCACCCAGGTGGGGCTTGAGGGGCTTTCAGGGCTGAAGTTGGCACTGCCCCAGGGTGCACCCGAAAGCCACCTCCCCCATCTGTCATGGGGCTTTTCTAGCCCAGGAAGGAGCTATTCCAGGGATTCCTCAGGCCTCCTGGGAGCAGAAGGAATGGCCCCAAGGCCCCTCCCCACCCACTCAGTCACGATCACGACTCACCTCTCCCGTCACTACGTACTTTCCATCAGGGGAGAAGGCCAGGGCACTCAGAGACTTCCTGGGGGCAAGGAAAGGGGTTGATCACTGATTCCACTGAGGATGGGCAGCCAGACCCCAGCCTGGCTGTGCTCACAGCACTCGGCCCACTCCTCACTCCCAAGAGGCCGGGATAGGTGAGCGCCTGCGGCTCCCCGAGAGCCAGGGCTGCGTGCTTGCCCAGCACAGCACCCAGTGCGTTCCCTGCTGCTGGAAGAAGCGGGGCAGCGGCACAGGGAAATGGGGTTTTGTAAAAGCAAAGGCCCCTTCCTCCCCAAAACCCCAAACCCTGATGGGGTGGATGCTGTATGGAAACCCTCCTTCCCTCTCCCTCTGACAGGGTGGGCTCCCTAAGACCCCATCCACCCTGTAACCCTGAGAAATTCAGATGCAGGAAATGGTACAGATCTGGCCTAACTATGCAGGTGGTACTGATGGAGGACCCTGGCAGACATCACACTGAGACAGCCTGCAGCCTGTGCTCCACTGCTAAATGCTGAAGGTGTCCTGGAAAACCCATAAACAACCAACACATTTCTCTTCGACACTCCCAGCTAGCCTGCAAGAGCCCTGAATGACCAGTCTAGTTTGCATGTTTTGTGGCAGCAAGTTTCACTGTTCCCAGACTGTGTTGTTTTTTCTCTCCTCTCTCTCTTTTAATCCTGTTTTTACCTCTGTTCCTTAGCGGTCTAGCAATTGTCCACCTCGAATGAGTAAACTGCTGTGCAGATAACTAAGTCGAGGCCTCTAAGTGAGTCACTGAAAATCTCACAGAGCATTTATCATCACCAACTCAACCCTCTGCAGCGTCCCACTGCTCCTTAAGGTAACAGCCAAGGTGTGCTGCCTATCCAATATCCACTCGCCTCTCTTTCCTCACGAAGGGAAGTCCACTTTTCATGGGGATGGCAACAGCCCCAGCTGGAGTGCATCTCCTCACCTCTCCTGCAGCCACACAAGCACAGCTACATGACACAGTCTGGCCAATGAGAGGTAAGCTGAAGTGTTGTGTGGGACTTCCAGAAAAGCTTCTCAAAGGGAACTCTTGGCCCTGCTCCCCACTTGCTCACACATGACAACCAGAATTTCACCTTGGGCCATGAGGTGATCTTAAGCCTCCCAATAAGTATGGTGAACAGAAAGACAGGAGTAGGGTCCCTGATGCTGGCAGAGACACCAGCCCCTAAGTGCCTACTTCCTGGTTTTGTATGTGCAGGAAGAGCACGCCCTTGCGTTTTAAGCCATGCCTGTTAGGGGTGGGGAAGAGGGCGGGTCTGTCGTCTGCAGCTGCCCTAGCCTGGCCCTCTGCCAAATGGGCACCGCTACACCGATTCCTCACGCACACTCCGTGCAGTCAAGACCCTTCCTTAGGGAGGGTGGGAGGGAGGGAGATGCAAGAGGGAAGAGATATGGGAACATATGTATATGTATAACTGATTCACTTTGTTATAAAGCAGAAGCTAACACACCATTGTAAAGCAATTATACTTCAATAAAGATGTTTAAAAAAAAAAAAAAAAAAAAAGACCCTTCCTAGCCAGTTTTGAGATGAGGAGACCGCAACACAAGGAAGTCGTGCCAAGGTTACCTAACCAGACAGGGCACATGAGAATTCCCCAGGGAGCTTTTGAAAAATATCACAGCCATGCTAAAACTAGTGAGTAAAAGTTTGGTAAGGAACAGGGTAGTATCTGCATAGTTTCAGAGAAGCTCCCCTCAAGATACTCACTAATTACAAAGGGGAAAAGGGAGGCTTCCCAGTGGAGAAGCCTGGCAGACACCACCTTAACCAAGGGCTCAAGGTGATCACCACCAGCCACAGGAGAGAACGACATCACACACCTCCTGACAGAATGCGCTGAGTAAAACGCAGCATTCCTTCTGAGGTGTTCCTGCAGAATCTAACTCTATCTATGAGGAAACAGCACACAAACCCAAACGCTGGGACATTCTACAGAACACCTGGCCTGCAATCCTCAAAGGTATCAAGGTCATGAAAGTCAAGAAAAGATGGAGGAAACCTCTTTAGATTGAAGGAGACTGAAGAGACAACTGAAGGCAATGCATGAGTCTGGACAGAATCCTTTTTGCTGTAAAGGACATTCTTGGGACAAATGGTGAAGGCTGAATGAGGAGCAGATGGTAGTGATGTACCAATTTTAATTTCCTGATTTTGCTCAATCTTTTGTGGTTTTGAAAGGTCATACTTTTTTTTTTTTGCAGTAAATTCACACTTAAGTATTTAGAGGTACAGAGGTATCAGGTATGCAACTTACTTTCAGATGGTTCAGAAAAAAATTACTATGTATATAGACAGAGAATCAGAGAATGATACTTTTTTTTTGGGCCGCAGAGTGCAGCTTGCGAGATCTTAGTTCCCCAACCAGGGATCGAAGCTGGGCCCTCGGCAGTGAAAGGACGGAGTCCTAACCACTGGACTGCCAGGGAATTCCCATAGACAGAGAATGATAAAGCAAATGTGGTAAAATGTTGGCATTTGGGAAATATGGGTGAAAGGTGTACAGGTGCTCTTTGTACTATTCTTGTAGGTCTGAAATTATTTCAATATAAAAAGTTTAAAAATTGGCAGTGCTTAGGTCTTACTCCAGACTAACTGATTCAGCCTTCTCTGGGGGTGAAGCCTGGGATCAGGTGACTCTGAAATGCAGCCACAATGAAAACCTCCACTCTGGCCACACTGCCTCCTAAGACAGACCCATCTGTGACTGAGAGTGGACACTTCTATGCTATCTGCTTCGGATCAAGGTTACCTACTCTACCGCCTACAGGACTCAGGGAGGCAACAGGGAGGATGAAAAGAATTGGGCAAAGGGCATTCTGACAAATGCCACCAAGCTCCAGCCCATCCCTGCCATAGGAGAATGTGGGCCCCACAGATCTGAACCTCTCACATTTCTAAAACGAGAGGGCATCTGGATTTTTGTGTAGAAAACTTTAAATGTTGTCAAGTAAGTCCGATATTTAAAACATACTGTCAGACAAGTCTGTGGGCCCCTAGTTTGTGATTATTGACAAGAAGTATT
The DNA here is from genome assembly GCF_028564815.1 of Eubalaena glacialis. Classification (NCBI taxonomy): domain Eukaryota; kingdom Metazoa; phylum Chordata; class Mammalia; order Artiodactyla; family Balaenidae; genus Eubalaena; species Eubalaena glacialis. Next base: position 53,606,027 of record NC_083733.1, on the reverse strand, counting down.
TCACCTGAGATCACATAGTGAATAAACACTTAAGTCTGGATTGGAACCCATCTCTGCCCTCACCACCAGTGACAGAACCCACAGTCAGAGTCAAGGGTCCAAGAAGCCCCTTCTGAGAGGGAATCTGTATCTACCAAACCGTATCTTAGGGACCTTGCCTTAGGGATCGTAAGGGAAGAAGAAAACCCACAACTTATCCGTCCACCTGGAGAGCCAGGCCAAAGGAGCTAAGCTTGAGCTATTTGTGCAGTATTTGTGGAATAAAAAGTTGCAGTGAGGTGCCTCCCAAAGGTCACAACCCGGTTGGGACCAAAGTCCCAGGATGACACAGTGTTCAATCAGCCCCAAGGCAGACCCCGGGCATCATCTTGGGCCTGCTCAAAGCCAAGGGCCTTCCTCAATAAACTGGCAGCTGGAGGGATCTTCTTAAAACCCAAATCACACTCATTCATTCAGGAAACGATAAGTGTTATCAACGTGCTAGACACTGACCCAAGGTATAGGGACACAGAAATTAACTAAGAGAAAGTCCCTGCCCTCAGAAAGCTCACACTGTGAAAAGAGACAGTAAATATCATCGCTGAGGAAATTAGACAGCATATCAAAAAGGAGTGCATTTTGTGGAAAAAAGTAAAGCAAGGAAGGGAGATAGAGTGTACTGGAGGGCTGGGGTGCGTGAAGTACATCCTTAGCCTGCAAATGCCCTCTAGTGGCTCTTCTTTGCAATCAGCATGAGAGCCAACCCCTCCCCAAGGCCCCTGTGATGTGGCTTCTGCTGGTTCCAGCCTCATCTCCCCCTCATCCACAGAACCCTGACTGCTCCTCAAACATCCTGAGATTCTTAACCACTGCAGGGCCTTTGCTCTTGCTGTCCCCTCTGCCTGGAATGCTCTCCCCACACCTTCACATGGGTCACCCCCTCACTTTTTTCAGCTCTCAGCCTCAGGGAGGCTCTGATACGACTCTGACCAGAGTCCTTTGCCTGCGAACCTGCCCTAACACATCCCCGTCATTTCCTCCATAGCAACAGTCATGGTCTCATGGTCGGCTAGGAATTGCCAACTAGTTTAGTCTGTCCCTCCCCCCACCACCCAAGCTGCCAGCTCTACGAGAGCAGATTCTCGTCTCTTTTGTTAACTTCCATGTCCCCAACACCTGGAACAGTACCTAGCACTGAGCAGACCCTTGGTGAATGTCACTGAACCACTAGGTGAATGAATGAGTCACCCACCCACAAGCACTTCCAGGCAGTGTGGGGAAGGAGGGATGTGCCAGGACCCTGGTCCCACCCCTACCCCATGCCCGGGTCCCAGCTTACCTGGCTGTATTAAAAATGTGCTGCTGCTTGTTCTCCTTGGGGTTCAAAATCACCACCACACAGCTGGGGAGAAAGAGGAAAATGTGCCCAAACTAAGGGGAGTATTGGGGTCCAGGGATGATTCTATTCCCAACACAAAAGCCCACAGATAAACAAGGCTCTTTCTGAACAGATGCTTCTCTCTTCAGTCTCTTCCTCCCCCATTATCTATGCTGAGAATTCTGGGCACTTAACATTATTATTATTGTTATTATTTTAAACATTTATTTATTTATTTATTTATGGCTGCGTTGGGTCTTCGTTGCTGCACGCAGGCTTTCTCTAGTTGCAGCGAGCGGGGGCTACTCTTCATTGCAGTGCGTGGACTTCTCATTGCGATGGCTTCTCTTGCTGCGGAGCGCAGGCTCTAGGCACACGGGCTTCAGTAGTTGTGGCACGCAGGCTCATCAGTTGTGGCTCGTGGGCTCTAGAGCACAGGCTCAGTAGTTGTGGCACATGGGCCTAGTTGCTCCACGGCATGTGGGATCTTCCCGGACCAGGGATCGAACCCGTGTCCCCTGCATTTGCAGGTGGATTCTTAACCACTGCGCCACCAGGGAAGTCCCAACATTATTATTAATATCAGTATAATCTTAAATAGAAGCCAACACTTCCTCTGTGGTAACTGTTAGGCTCTGGGCTAATAAAGACATACTGTGCACAATCTCTTTAAATCCTCACAACCGCCAGATGAGGTCAGGAATCTTTGTCGCTTTTCATAGATGATGAAACTAAAGCGCTTTACAGAGAGGGAAGTCCTTTACCCAGGACTCCCCAGCAGGTCAGGGACAGAGTGGGGAAGTGAATCCACACCTGTCAGATTCAAGAGCCCAACCCTGTCCTCTATTCTGGCTGCTTCCCAGAGACTCAGTAGCAGATACTGTTCATCAGGAATTACTATGGCCCTGCTCTGCCCTGCCCTGTGGGGGTGAGGGGTCCCTTCGGTGCCTAGAATAGTGCCAGGCTAGACCAGTATTTGTGGAATAAACAGCTGCAAATGTCCTTCAGTCCTCTCAACTAACTACCCAAGAGGAGGGTATCACTAGTTCTGTTTTACAGAAGCAGAGGCTTAGAGAAGGGCACACACGGTGGAGCTGGGACACAAATCCAGATTGCCTGACACCAACCATGGCTTGGATCTTAACCACCTACCTTTCCCAGAATCACTGCCACCTCCCGCCTGCAGTCACAATAAGGCTTTCTTAGCACTCACGTATGCCAGGTACTGTTGTATACACAGAAGGGCCCATGGAATCCTTCCCACAGCCCTCAGAGGTAGGCAGCATTATCTGCATTCTACAGACGGAAAAGGCGAGGCCCAGAGAGATTCACTGAAGACTTCAGGCTCTGAACTCAGGATCAGTGATCAGAGGCCGAGGCCCCCCGACTCACTCACCCTGCCAGGTAGGCCACGTGGCCTGTGCTGGGGTCACAGGTTAGACCATTGCTGTTCTGGGCTGTGATGCCAAGCACCTTCTCAAGTGATACCTGCAGGGAAAAGGCCCAAATTAGAAGCAGCTGCCCCAGCAGGCCCCACGTGGCACAGTCACCTCAGCCACCCATTCAATCCCTGTCACTCCAACACATTCACTGAGCGTCTAGAGTCATCTACCAGCAGCTAAAGCTTGTCCTCCTCAAATGCTGCTTTGATAAATACAGTGCTAGGTGAAGGGCACAGAATGGTGAGGAAGATAGACAAAAAAAATCCCTGTCCTCCTGGAGCTCACATTCTGGGGGTGATGGGACGGTGGACATAGAAAATGAACAGAACAAATATGTAAAATAGATGTCAGGTGATGATGGGAGCATTAGAGAAAAATTAAGCAAGGAAGGAGATTCAGAGTACAGAGGAAGGGGAGAAGGCCTCACTGAGAAGGTGAATAAGACTCTAAGTATTCTATATGGATGAAAGACTTGACAGCCCACAACACCGCGAAGAAGGTGCTATTATCACCACTATTTTACAGATGAGGACAGAGGCCCAAGGTCCCACCCCTGTGGAGTGGCAAGGTTGGGATACAAACCCAGGTAGTCTCTGGCTTCAAAGCCAGCACTTTGTGCAGCACTTTGCTTACAGCAGTGAACAAAAGTGGACACTGTCCGTTCCCTCAATAAATTCACAGTCTAGAGGTTCAACGAGTAAAGAAACAAGTGAACTTGAACAATCGCATTTAAAATTTTAAAATTCTCTAAGCAAGGTAGGTCAAATGAGCCAGTCCCCATCATGGTTGATTAAACAATTTAGAGTATGAACTAACAAACTGTGGTATTTTCATATTCTGAAGAGACTAGTTTCTAATTATTATAAAGTAAAACATTCTCAAGCAAGGTGGTGGGCCTCAGAAATGAAAGGCAAATAGAAGACAGTAATAACTAATATTTATTGAGCATCTAACCAGGAGACAGGCACTGTTTAAATACCTATAACTGTATTAACTTATTTAATGCTCACAATAACCCTGTGATGTGGTCACTATCATCATGATCATCTCCACCTTACAGATGAGGAAACAGAGGCCCATGAGGGTAATCCATCTGGAAGGAGCAGTGCCAGGACTAACCCAGGCAACCAGGCAATGGCAGTCACGTTTTTTTAATCTGTTAATCAGCATTACTGGGCATTAGCATAGCTGGTAATTTTTAGACTAGGTCTTTTGCAAGCTGGATGGACCCTACACCACCAAACAAGAAAAATAAATGACACCAATCACCCAAAATGTTGAATACACAATCACAGCAGTAACTAACACCAAGAGAGTACTTACCACGTGCCAGCTGTTGTTCTAAGCACTTAAGATATGTGAGCTTACTTAATCCTCACCAGTACCCTATAAGGGAACACTTATATTATTATCCTCATTTTACAGATGAGGAAACTGAGGCACAGAAAAGATCAGGAAAGGAAGAACAGAACTAAGGTTAAAGCCCAGGCAGTCTGGGTTCAGAGGCGGTGCTCTTAACCACCTTGTTATACTGCGTCTCTGAAATTACTATTGCTATTCCTCTCCTTTATACACTTTAGAGCCCACAAGGCACTTTCAGGAACATATAAGATAAGGGCTATGAAGTACAGGGTTCTGGGTGAGAGACTTAGGTGGGTGTCTGCTTTAGGCTGGGGTTCAAGAAGGCCTTTCAGGGTAGGGATATTCAGGCTGAGACTCGAGGGATAGGAGCCAGCCAGGTAGACCGCAGCAAAAAGCCCAGAGAGAGGACTCACCAAACACAAAGGCTAAGAGGCGGAAAAGAGATGGGAGCCTCAGGAAAACAGAAAGCAGGCCAGTGTGACTGAACCTTCATGAGAGGGAGGCCAAGGGAAGTATGGCGAGCGAAGTGGGCAGGGGCCACTTGCCTAGCACCTTGCACCCAGGAGTGGGTGATATAATCAGAGTGTAGCAGAAAGCCACGGAGGAGGAACAAGATCCACAGCAGCTACCACGTGCTGACCCTCTACCTGGACTTTGTGCCAAGTTGGTCATATTCACAATCTTGTCGCATCTCCCTGCAACACCATGGTTATTGTTATCTCCATTTTATAAAAACAGACTTTGCAGCTCAGGGAGTTGGAAAACAACTTTTTTAATTGCTGCTGTGCTACTGGAATTTCTTCTACCTACTCTAAAATCTTTGTTTCTGTGTCTCAGGATTTAAGGAACTGTTCTATACGCCGTCTCCCTACCTCCGGCAGTGCTGCTGAGATTTTACAAATATTACTCACCCATATAGGGTGGCAATATGGACTAAGAATCCCACCTTGGTAAAGGAGAAGGAAAGAGAAGGCAGGGGATGAAGGAAGGCAGGCTAGAGCTGAGGAAGAGTTGGAACAAGTAGGACACGGGACTGAACCCTGGTAGGGACCCTAAAGACCAAGAGGTGGGTTAGGTCAACAAAAGTGGAAGAGCCCAGAGATATGTCTAAAGGTAACTAAAGGGATAAACAGAACTAGGAGGTGATTAGCAAAACTAAAACGCGCTCCAAGGTACAGGGCCAGGGAGGAACCCCGGCAACGCTCCAAGGGCTAAGGGTGGGGCCAGGGTTTGAGAAGTGGGAGTAGGAACGACGGGCACTACCCGAGAGAGGAGACAGGGCAGTGGGATGAGCCTTGGCTAAGGGGGCGGGGTTTAGAGGACTAGTCGGGTCAGAGAGCAGCTAAAGGGGGTACCAACCGGGGGCTGAGAGGCGGGGCCAAAGATCTAAGGGCGGGACCAAGGGAGACCCAGGGGAACCTGGAACTGAGATGGGCAAGGCAAGCAGCTCCTCACCCGGTTCTGCACCGTGTCCTCGGGCGCCGCCGAGAGTCTCGTCCGCCGCCGGAGGCAGAGCGGTGGAACGGGGGGCGGGGAGGACTGGGCCCTCCGCGCCGGAACTCCCGCCATGATGGATGGCAACTTCTCGATTGCATCGTTCCGCGCGTAGCCTCCGGGCCCCAAGGCCGCCATCGTCGCTCCGGAGCCCGGCGACCGTTACACTCCTCAACCGCCACCGAACAGCGAACGGCCGCGGGAAAGCCGGCGCCGCCGCCCATTGGACGCGGCCGGCTGCCGGTCTGGCCAATCTCAGGGTTGCCAGGCGGCGCTTTTGACCAATGAGAGCTAAGAGGCGGAGCGGAGGGTCTGGCAGGGTGGAGTCACGGCTCCTCAGCTTGATGCTTGATCGAGCGTTGTGGAGTATTTTTTAATCCCGTCTGTGTTTTCATTCACTAAATATCAGGTTTTAACTTTTACGAGGCTAATGCCAAAGCCTCCTCGCCTCGCTTTTTGCTGCCCCCCACCCCACCCAAGGGCGACTATCCGCGCAGTGGCAGTCGCCTGGATGTAAGCGTAGGGTGGAGCCGAAAAAGACTGAAGAGTTGGCGCAGGCTCAGAAACGCCTTGACGCCACCTCTCCCCCATCATGTGATGAGGTCCGGGTGGCTAAGAGCCGGCTTTGCGCAGGCATTCTCGCTTTTCTCCATTTGCCACGTGATGAGGGCGTAGTTGTGGTAACGCGGCCCGGCGCGCAGTACGCAGGCACGTGACGAGGCCCTAGGGGCCCTTACGTCAGGCACTCTGCAAGCGCGCGGGCTGGGCGGGGTTCGGCGGCGCCCGGCGAGGACCAAAGTGCGTCTGCAGACCGGGCAAAACCCAGTTGGGTTGGACAGCCATGCCCAAGTACTGCCGAGCTCCGAACTGCTCCAACAATGCGGGCCAACTGGGCGCGGACAACCGCCCGGTGAGCTTCTACAAGTGAGCGCAAGCGAGGGGCGGGGCTTGCAGGGAGGCGGGGCCCTGTGAGGGCGGGCCCGAGGATAAATGCAGCAGTGCGGGGGACCTAGTCCAGCTTGCGGGTGTCTGGAAGCCGGGTTAGCAGGCTGAAGAGACCGTATTCCCAGTGTTTCACTAACAGTAAACACCGCACATGTAAAGGTGCAGATGTGTGAAACAGCAGGGGTAGACGATTAACTGCAGGTAGTGAACGGGGCGAGCGGAGGAATGGGAGGGCTGTATAGACAGAAGTGAGGTTGGTCCAGGCTCAGAAAGAGCCTACAATTTCCCACTCGCCATCCCCATGGATTTGAGGCATCTCAAACTCAAAACATCCGAAACCAAGCTCCTGATTTTGTCTCTCCTAAAACCTCCCATAGCCTTTCCTATCCTAGTTAATAGCTTTCCATCCTTACCGTCTTTCAGGCTAGAAACCCTTACAGTCATCTTTACTTCTTCTCTTTTCTCACACTTGAGAAAGTAAAAATTAGCTTGAACTGTAAAACAAAAAATACCCAATAACAACAAAAAACCTGCCTTCTTATTTATTTGGCTGGAATGACAGACATGGGAAAAGCTAGCTGAAGAGTTAATAGGAAAAAAATTTTCTATATTTTTCTCAGGGACGTGCTGCAGATGTAAAGTGACAAAACTCCCCTTCTTTTGAGTGACTGCTGCTTTCTTACTAGGAAGCTTTGTTCTCTAAAATCGTAGGCCATCACAAACTGCTGTTTGAAATTACATCAGTAAGAATGAAACATCTTACTTAAGGTTTGGAGAAGTTGAGTCACTTTGATACAGAGAAGCAACCTTGATTTACAATCCAGGTGCAGAGCTTCAGGTAAGGGGTTTCTGGACACAGTATTCCACATCTATCCAAACTTTATTGCTTCCAAGGAGACAGACCCTGGGCCCACTTTGTAATCCAGGTCTGATATTGATCCCTTTACACACAGTTCTGCTTTGCTTTGAGCCTATCCAAGCACTGTTTCACTTACCTTTCACCTAAATTTCACCCATTCACCAAACCCAAATAATAATTATTTTCCTCTGTTTGATGAAACTCCCCACAGTATCTCTGGTGTACAGTCCCCTTATTGCCGTGGTGAATAAACCTGACCTCCCTAGACTACAGGTTTGTCCCTGGTGGCCTTAGTCTAAGTGGGCCAGGACACATTCCTCATCCAGTCCATTAGCAAATCCTGCTGGCTCTCCCTTTAAAGTCTATCAAGAATTTACCACTTCTAACCCCCTTCCTTGCCCTCACCCTGGTGTTGGCCACTGTCACCTCCCAACTGCATGACTGCACTATTTTAGTAGCCTCTCCATTTGTCAGCCTGCTCCCACAGTCTGATCAGGGCTCAGATCCCCTCCCCAGCTCCCACCTGACTCTGTAAAGACAAGAAGATGAGGCTGGAGCAGGCAGAGAACAGGCCTACAAAGCCCTACAGGAGCTGGATCCCCACTCTCTGTCTGACCTCATCTCCTCCCTCCTGCCCCTTACTTACTCCGCTCCAGTGTCACTGGCTTATTCCATGTTCCTCTAGCATGCCAGGCACATTGTTGCCCCAGGGCCTTTCCCTGTTCTGAACAGCCTGTGCTGTTCCCTCTGCTTGGAAAGATCTTCCCTTTATGACCACCACTCTGTAAAATGATAACTGTCTCCCAGTACATACATATTCTCCCTATTCGCCTCCTGCTTTATTTTTCCCTTTAACATTTACCACTTTCTGGCATACCACATATTTGATATATTCATTTATTGGCTCGTCCACTAGAATGTCAGCTCCATGAAGGCAGGGATTTTTTCCTGTCTCATTCCCTGTTGTGTCCCCACCATCTAGAACAGTGCCTGGCACATAGTGGATGCTCAGTAAATATTTGTTGGATGAATTCGATGAATGCATTTCAGATGGGCTCCTCAGGAAACTCAGAATGCCATGTCCCAGCTACCCCTTGAGGGACCCTGGTTCAGGGTAGGAGGAGGGCAGAGGAGTCTTTGAACCTAAATCAGTATGTCCAGACTTGCTTTTTAAAATATATCACTCTGACATAGTTTATTAAGTCAGCAACTCCGAGTGTCTCCTGTAGTAAGTAAGCTCCTGCTGGACACAAAGGACCCTGACAGATCTTGTTCCTGCCCTGACAGAGCTCATGGATAGGTGCGGGGTCAATCATTGAAGAACTGAGGACACAACTTGATCCTTTCTTTTCTTCAGCACCACTGCCCCCAATCTAGTCCATTAATCCATCCTTTGACTCTACCCTCCAAAACAGTCCCATCCTGCAGCAATACAACAAAAGCCCTAACTCCTTGGCAATACAGTTATAAATGCAAAGGGAAGAATCCTCTATCAGGAAATAAGGAAACTATCAGGAAATAAGGAAAGAAAGAAAACCCACCACATTCCTAGTCTGACCACTTCTGATCACCTCTGCTGTCACAGCATAGCCCAGGCTGCCATTATTTCTTTCTTTCTTTTTTTAATATTTCTTTCTTTCTTTCTTTCTTCTTTCTTTCTTTCTTTATTTTGGCTGTGCTGGGTCTTAGTTGCGGCATGCGGGATATTTAGTTGTGGCATGTGGAATCTTTAGTTGTGGCACGTGGACTTCTTAGTTGCAGCATGTGGACTTCCTAATTGTGGCATGCGAACTCTTAGTTGTGGCATGCATGTGGGATCTAGTTCCCTGACCAGGGATCGAACCCGGGCCCCCTGTATTGGGAGTGCACAGTCTTACCCGTTGGACCACCAGGGAAGTCCCCATCATTTCTTAATGAGATGCTGTGATAGGTGCTTGCTGGTCTCCCTACTTCTACGCTTGCTTCTCTTACAGCGATAACAATAATAACTTGCTTAAAGAGCACTTACTGTATACCAGGTACTGTTCTAAGTGCTTCACACATAATAATAAGGAGAACAGTGAGAACTGTGCATAGCAGCCAGGCGACCGTATAAAAATCAGTTCATGTCTGTGTTGTTAAAATCCCCCCAATGGCTGCCAGGCTGTTCCTCACACAGGCGGACCCATTCCCACCTCAAGGCCCATCCCTGAGTCACTCTTGAAGAAGCCATTTAGCTAAGAGTTTGGTGAGGAGCAGTCTCCAAAAGAGATTCAAGAGAGGGCATGGATGCTAGGAAGGAACAAGGTGAGACACTGGGGGAAGTGGCTGCTAGGAAGTAACTCGAAATTCCTGCCTGGGTGCAAAAGGAAACATTCATTAGTTGTGATTTAGGCCCTTTCAGGAACAAATGACAGTCATCTCTCATGGCAGGGGGAGGTGTCTAACAGGTAGGAATTGCATCTGTCTGGCAATAACAAAGTCCTGAAATAATAGTGGCTTTACCAAATTATGGGGTCTATAGGAATCAGCGTGGTTAGGTTATGCTACGGTAACAAACTCACAGAATCTCAGTGGCTTACCACAACAAAGGTTTATTCCTCACTGACACTAATGTCCTTTGCAGGCCATTTGTGGCCCTTCTCTACTGTATCTTAATTGGGGATTCAGGCTGAAGGAGCCTCCCCTATCTGGAATATTGGTGGTCTTGTGGGAGGGGGAAAAGAGAAAGTGGGGAGAATCACCCAATGGCTCCTGGTAAATTGTATATTTAGAAGTGGCCCATATCACTTTTACTTTTTTGGCCACAGCAAGTCTATGGCAAGCGTCAGGTCGGTAGAGTGGAAATGTGTATCTTCGTGTGGGGAAGGGCAGCAAATGTTTTGAACAATAATACAGTCTACCGCAAGGTTTATTTTTCTCTCACATGAAACAAGTACAGAGATTGGCAGACGAGCACTGGTGTGGCAGTTCCACAATCATCAGGGATGAGGGTCCCATCTTTCATATCCATCCAGTGGCTGCCAAGTTCCTTAGCCATCATGCCCAACCATTTCTGGTAGGGAGAAAAGAGAAGAGACGAAGAGCAAAAGAGACACAACTCTAAACTGAGCTGGTCCCCTTTACAAAGCCATTTCAGAAATCCCACCCAACGGTAGGTTCTTCATCATTGGTCACCCCCCAACTGCAAAGGAGCCTGGGAAATGTAGTCTTTTACTGGGCAGTTAACCACCCTGAAGACATTTTGAGTTATGTTAGTAAGGAAGAAAAGAAGAACTCCTAGCAGTGCTGTAGATAGAATGGCCAACAAGACTAAAATATTCTATAAAAAAAGGAGGACACTGGCTGTGCACTTAAGGTAGAATCTTAGAGAGGGACATTTCCTATCATAAATGTTGCCATCTAGAGGAACAAAAGAGAATAAAAACAAGACCAAATTAGGAAGAGGTTTTCTATGATATTACTTTCCTCCTTTGCCCCTTGAGCTGCTTCTGATTCCATTTGAGAACCCTCTCACATTTAAGGTACCATCCTAGATGTCTCACCCAACATGAAAGTATTGGCCAGAACTTAGTTACATGGCCCACCTACTGCAAAGGAACCTGGGAGACAGTCGTTTAACAGGGCACATTATGGCCTCAAAAAAGTTGGAGTTTGTTAGTAAGGAAGAAGAAGAGAGTGGACGTGGAGTAATCAGTTGGCAGTCTCTGCCCAGGAGTAGGTGGGAAGTGCTGGTACAAGGGATTTCATGTTCATGTCCAGGCAGAAGGAGGCTGGTGAGAACATTTGGATCTCAGATTGAGGCTGAAGGAACTGCAGCAGCCAGAGTTTCTGGCTCTGTGCCCTGGGGTTCTGCTCTTTGGATGCCACGCTCTCCTCTGAGTCAGCCCTTCTGTCCTCATTCACCAGCTATCCCCCACTTCCCTCTCTGTCTGCCTGTTGCCTGAGAAGCCTTCCTTTGCACCCCACCAACAACCTCTGTCCATCCCATCCACCTCCTCCCCACTGGTGGCCTCTTTACTTTCTTATGTGTCTTTCCCAGTGTTTCTTTATGCAAATGCAAGCAAATCTGAACATATGTTCTTGTTTCCCCCTTTATTACTTTGTTAGTTTCCTATGGCTGCTGTTGCAAACTGCTGGTGGCTTAAAACAATAGGAATTATTCTCTCACAATCCAGATCGGTTTTACTGGGCCAAAAATCAAGGTGTCAGCAGGGCTGCATTCCCCAGGAGGCTCTAGGAGAAAATCTGTTCCTTGCATCTTCCACTTTCTGGTGTCCGCAGGCATTCCTTGGCTTTTGGCCACATCACTCCAATCTCTGCCTCGGTCGTCACATTGCGTCTCCTCTTTTATCTGTGGTAATATGTTCTCCTGCTTCCCTCTTATAAGAATACTTGCAACTGCATTTAGGGCCAACCCGGATGATGTAGGATAATTTTCCCCATCTCAAGATCCTTAACTTAATCACATCTTTTGTCATGAAATGCAATATTCACAGGCTCCGGGGATTAGGACATGGATGTCTTTCGGGGGGCCGTTATTCAGGCTGCCACAATTACTAAAAGCTGATATACTCTATTTGGAACCTTGCTTTTTTCACATAATATATGCCTGACAATAGCATATCAGTTCATACAGTGCCTTCAGCCTATTTTAGAGCTGTGTGGTATTCTTTTGTGTGCATATGCCTGAGTTTATGGATGGGATTGTCCCCCACTCTCTAACACTCCTTACTCTTCCTTTTTAACAAAGAGAGAGCAGGCCTTATAGCCCTCAGCAAGTAAAGGTATCTGGTGTTTTTATGGTTAACTCCTATTTATGGAATTGATACTGGTTTTCCATTTTCAATCGTGGTTTAAAGTTTCTCTTAATAGGTATCTTCGTTTAATACTTAAGTTGGTCAATTTTAAGAAAAATATTAAGTAAATAATGTCACAGATATGGAAGACATTGTGAAGGTGGGATGTGGATGACTGACTGTATTAGTTATCTAATGCTCCATAACAAACTATCCCAACATTTAGCAACTTAAAATAAACCTTTAATGTCTCACAGTTTCTGGCAGCTCCCACAGAACAAACTGGCCAGAACTTAATCCTGTGGCCACGTCTAGCTGCAAATGAAGCTGGGAAATGAGGTCTTTATTGTGGACAGTCTTGAGCCCAGGTCTAAATAGAAAGTGTATTGCTATAAAAGAGGGCAAAAAGAGACGTTGGGGACAGTGGCACCAGTTAACGGGTGGCACTACTTCTAATGGACACAGAAGTAGTTGGGCGCCTGTAGAGGGTGCCTTATCAGATAATCCCTATCCACTCCCACTGGGAAAGCTTTTATTTAATCATTAAAAAAAAAACCTTTAAAATTAAAAAAATTTTTAATTGTGGTAAAATACACATAACATAAAATCTCCCCTCTTAACCATTTTTAAATTCAGTAGTATTAAGCATGTTCACATTGTTGAGCAACCAATCTCCAGAACTTTTTCTTTCTCTTTTTTTAAAATTTATTTATTTATTTTTGGCTGCACTGGGTCTTCGCTGCCGTGCGCGGGATTTCTCTAGCTGTGGCGAGCGGGGGCTATTCTTCATTGCAGTGTGCGGGCCTCTCATTGCAGTGGCTTCTCTTGTTGCAGAGCACGGGCTCTAGGCACGCAGGCTTCAGTAGTTGTAGCACGCAGGCTCAGTAGTTGTGGCTCGTGGGCTCTAGAGTGCAGGCACAGTAGCTGTGGCGGACGTGCTTAGTTGCTCCGTGGCATGTGGGATCTTCCCGGACCAGGGATCGAACCCATGTCCCCTGCATCGGTAGGCAGATTCTTAACCACTGCATCACCAGGGAAGTCCCTCCAGAACTTCTTCATCTTGCCAAACTGAAACTCTATACCCATTGAACAAGAACTCCCAATTTCCCTCCCCCTCCCCCCTAGCCCCTGGCAACCACCATTCTACTTTCTGTTTCTATGAATTTGACTACTTTAGATACCCCATATAAGTGGAATCATACAGTATTTGGGTTTTTTGTGACTGGTTTATTTCACTTACCGTAATGTACTCAAGATTCATGTTATAGTATGTGTCAGAATTTCTTTCCTTTTTAAGGCTGAATAATATTTCATTGTATGTATATACCACCTTTTGCTAATCCATTCATTTGTTGATGGACCCTTGGGTTTCTTCCCGCTTTTGGCTATTGTAAATAATGCTATTATGCACATGAGTATGCGCATATCTCTTCGAGACTCTGCTTTCAATTTTTAGGGGGTCTGTATCCAGAAGAGGGATTGTTGGGTCATATGGTAATTCTATTTCAATTTTTTGAGGAACAGCCATACTATTCATAGAGGCTGCTCCATTTTACATTCCCACCAACAGTGCACAGGGTTCCAGTTTCTGCTCATCCTTGCCAACACTTGTTATTTTGTGTTTGTTTGTTTGTTTTTGTATAGTAGTCATTCTAATGGTTATGAGGTGATATCTTGTGGGGTTTTTTTAAAATAAATTTATTTATTTTATTTATTTATTTTTGGCTGTGTTGGGTCTTCGTTTCTATGCGCAGGCTTTCTCTAGTTGCGGCAAGCGGGGGCTACTCTTCATCGCGGTGCGCGGGCTTCTCATTGTCGTGGCCTCTCTTGTTGCGGAGCACAGGCTCTACACGCGCAGGCTCAGTAGTTGTGGCTCACGGGCTTAGTTGCTCCGCGGCATGTGGGATCTTCCCAGACCAGGGCTCGAACCCGTGTCCTCTGCATTGGCAGGCAGATTCTTAACCACTGTGCCACCAGGGAAGCCCAATCTTGTGGTTTTGATTGGCATTTTCCTAATGATAAATGATGTTGAGCATCTTTTCATATGCTGGTTGGCCATTTGTATCTTCTTTGGAGAAATGTCTATTCAAGTCCTTTGCCCATTTTTTAATCGGGTTATTTGTTGTTGTTGTTAAGTTGTTTTAAAACTTTTTAACATATTTTCAAGCATACACAAAAATAGAGTTGTTTAAATGAATCCTCATGTATCTATCACTCAGTTATACCAGTTGTCAACATTTTGCTAATGTTTTTCATCCACCTTCCTCCCATGTACATCTTTTTTTTTTATTTTTATTTTTATTTATTTATTTTTGGCTGTGTTGGGTCTTCGTTTCTGTGTGAGGGCTTTCTCTAGTTGCGGCAAGCGGGGGCCACTCTTCATCGCGGTGCGCGGGCCTCTCACTGTCGCGGCCTCTCCCGTTGCGGAGCACAGGCTCCAGACGCGCAGGCTCAGTAGTCGTGGCTCACGGGCTTAGTTGCTCCGCGGCATGTGGGATCTTCCCGGACCAGGGCTCGAACCCGTGTCCCCTGCATCGGCAGGCAGATTCTTAACCACTGCGCCACCAGGGAAGCCCTCATGTACGTCTTTAATGCAGTATTTTAAAGTAAATTCCAGACATTAGGTCTTTTATCCATAAATATTTCAGAATATTTTTCTAAATAGATGACTATTTTAGAAGGTTAAACCAATATAATTATCACACCTAGCAAAATTAACTTCTTACAATTATCTAATACCCAATTCATGTTCAGTTTTCCCCAGTTGTATTAAAATGTCTTTTTACAGAATGGTTTGTTGCAGACAAAGTCCACATCTGCCTTTGGACTGATGTTTCTTAAATCTCTTTTAATATAATCCCACCCCTACCCCCATGAATATGGGATCTCCCACATTCTAGATTTGTCTGATTTTGTAAACTGCCTCCTGAGATTCATATGGAGGAACAGACTGGGGGGGAAGGGAGAGTGACAGTGGGCAAAGAGACCAGGAAGGAGACTGTTGCAAAAACCCAGCCAGGGGAGGATGGAGGCTGGATGGGAGGGTCAGCGGAGGTGGGAGAGGTGGGCTGATGCTGGGTGTTTAAAAGGTGGAGCCTGAAGAACTGGATGTTGAGTAGGAGGTTGAGAGCCTGGTTGGGAGACAGGGTCAGATTCTGGCCCAGGGGAGGCAGAGGTTTGGAGCTCAGGGACCTCTGGGTGCGCGTATCCTCAGGGAGGGGTGGGGTTGGACCTGATCTCGCTGACCCCGCCCCCTGGCAGGTTACCCCTGAAGGATGCCCCCGGCTGCAGGCCTGGCTGAGGCACATGGGGCGTGAGCACTGGGTGCCTAGCTGCCACCAGCACCTGTGCAGCGAGCACTTCGCCCCCTCTTGCTTCCAGTGGCGCTGGGGCGTGCGCTACCTGCGGCCGGATGCTGTGCCCTCCATCTTCTCCCGAGCGCCGCCCGCCAAGGTGAGCTCTGGAGAGTCCCATGGCTAGAGTCTGATCCCCCGCCCTCCCCTCTGAGGGAGGTCCCTCCTGCAGTCTGACTCTCAGCCCTCCACTCCTGAGGAATTTTCCCTTGGAGTCCGGCCCTGATGTCCTCCATCCCCCATCCCTTGCCTTGTCTTCCAGAGGCAGACGAATTCCCGAAGCACCGAGAAACCAGTCGTGCCTCCGCCTCCGCAGGAGGCCACGTCCCTGTCCCCTGGCCCAGCCGTCCCGGCCCCTGGCCCCGTACAGCTTGTGGTGCTGGGGCCAGCATCCGGGGGCCCCGAGGCCCCAGCCACCGTGTTCCTGACTCCCCTGCCGCTTCCGCCGGTTCCCACGGGGCCGCGCCCTGGAGTGTCGGCCCAGCACCCCCGGCCCGGGCTGGGCGCGGCGCTGGGAGCGCTGCAGCGGCGCCACGAGCGGCACCAGGCGCGGCTGCGGGCTCTGGAACAGCTGGCGAAGCAGCTGCGCGCGGAGAGCCTGCTGGCGCCGGCGCACCGGGGCCGGCTGCGCGCGGTGAGTGCCCTGCCCGGCCCACACAGTTGGTGTGCTTTCGGCTAAACTGAGTCCAGAGTTGAAAGTCAGAACATTTCACCCGTGTTTCCAAATTTCTGGCTTGAAAAAAAATCAGTCTGGCAATGCCAAGCAACTATCGGTGGGAGCTGAGTAGTGGCTGCTCCATTTATTAATAATATTATAATATTTAAGCAGCCCTTACACTCTTCTAGACAGAGTTAATAACTTATTGAAAACTCACTATGACCTTGATATTGAAACTGCTCTTGTCCCCATTTTCCATATGAAAAAACTGAAGCACAGAGTGGTCCAGTAACTTGCCCAAAGCCAGGCAGTCAGTAAGTTGCAGAGCCAGGATTCAAACCCAGGTGTCTGGCCCCAGAGGAGGCCTGTGCTCTGTGGGAGAGCTCCCTGCCTGGCCCCTATAGAGCTTGAGTTTGCAACTCTATACTAGAGTCTCCCAGGCCCTATCTAAGGCCCTTTTGCCCCTATGTTTTACTGCTGAGTATTTTCTGGCGTGGGGAGTGGAGGGGATCATGTCTTTTTTTTTTTTGGCCACGCCACGCGGCTTGTGAGGTCTTAGTTCCCCGAGCAGGGATCGAATCCGTGCCCCATGCAGTGGAAGCACAGAGTCCTAACCACTGCACCACCAAGGAATTCCCGAGGGGATCATGTCTTTAAAAATCAAAATTTGACCAGGCCTGTTTCCTGCTTAAAACCCCAGGGTCAAGCTTGAGGTTCCAGGGCCCTTGTTCCTGCCTGGACAAGGGAGGTGGGAGGGGGTTTCAGAAAGCCGCTGAGGTACCTCTGTAGCTAAGGTATCTCAACCTGACAGTCAGTGGGTTGGGCCTGGCCCACAGATATTATTCTTTTGGCCTCAGTAATGCTGTAAAATATTTTCTGGTGTTTCCTGAAGGCTCAGCAGATCTAGCAGCACTGGGTTCACATCCCCAGATAGTAGCAGTCAGCTAGAGCTGCAGTGGCTGTCCCTGGAGGCTTTATGTTTGAGACTGTGGCCTGAACTATGCTGGAGCACAAGAGGGACATACGGGGGGTGGGGGTGGGGCAAGGACATAACTCAGACTCAGGCCTGGGGCTCTTCATGGAGCCTGCCAGGGCCCTTGGGCTGACAGTGTCTCTCTCTGCCTCCCCTGCCCCCATTCCATCCCTGCCTCTCAATCTCTTCCTCTTTCTCCCACATTCATCTTTGTCTTTCTGCCCCTTATGTCTCTGTCATCCCATCTATCTCCCCACTTCCCGTGTCTCTCTTCATCTGCATCTTTATCCCCCATATCCATGTCCCTGTCTCCCTGCCCCTACATTTCTCCCACCCCCCATATCTGTCTCTCCATGTCTCTCTTCCCCCACATCTCTCTCCCCACATCTCTCTCTGCCCGTATCTCTCTCTGTCTCCTGACACCCCCCCTCCCACCTCCACCTCCCTGTTCCTCACCATTTCTCCCCCTGCCCCCACTTTTTCCTTCCCTCCTTCCCTCCCCTCACTCCCCTTATTCCCCTGTGTCCTCCATCTCTACTACTTCTTTGCCTGGAACGGCCCAGCTCCCTGGACCTGAGGAATCCCAAGCCTTCACCATCATCTGTGGAGGGCCTGACATAGCTGTGGTCCTTGCCCAGGGTCCTGCACCTCCCACCCTGGACGCCAAGCCTGAGCTCCTGGACACTCAGACTCCCAGTGCATAAGGACCAGGACAGATGATAGAAGACAGAGGAAGAGAGACGCATCAAACGTGGGCTTGGCCCAGCCCCATGATCCATGCCTGGGGCATAGCAGTGGCTCCCTCAAGGGCCTGGCTCCCACCACCTCCTCCTAGGGACCCCTTGAACCTTAGGGCTGACCTGGGCCCAAGACCCCTGTCAGCAGTGATTACCCTGGGAACCAGGTCCCAACCCCACCTTCAATCTTTGCGGTCAGTAAAACATCCTCAGAGCAGAGCAAGGGTTGTTTGTTTGGAGAGAGTTGTACCTGGTTCTGAAGAGCCCCTCATACCCTTTGCCAAGCCTGGTGCCAAGCTGGGGATACAGCAGTGAACACAGCTGACAAAAGTCCTGTCCTCGTGGTGCTCTCTTTCTGCTTGAGCAGAAGATGAACTAGTAAACTAATAAACAGTATAATTTCAGGTTGTGATAAGTGCCAAAAAGACTGAATGAAAATGTAATGGGCTGGGTGGGAGGGAGGACTCTCTAAGGAGACAGTGTTTGAGCAGACACCTGATGATGAGGAGGAGCTGGCCTGGAAGGCACGTGGACTGGATGTTCCAGGGAGAAGAACAGCCCCTGCACATGCCCTACCATCTAAGGTATAAGCTGGAGGAAGACAGTGTTGCTATGGCGAACACTGAAGCAGGGAAGGGAGTGAGTGTTTGTGTGTGAGGAGGGTGGGGGTGGGATGCAATGTTAAATAGAGCAGAAAAGGTCTCATTGGAAAGGTACCAATAAGCGAAAGCCTAAAAGAGAGGAGTAAGGGAACCAGGTATCTGGGGAAAGAGCATTCCAGGCAGAAGGAAAGCCAGTGCAGAGGTCCTGGAGTGAGGAGGAACAAGGAGGCCAGGGTGGTTAGAGTGGAGTGACTGAGGGGGAGAGTGAGAGGAGGTGAGATTGGAGAGATGACAGGGAAGTTCACACAGGGACTTGTGGGTTGTGGTTGAGACATTGGCTGTTACCTGCAGTGAGGTGCAGCAAGTAGATGCCTTTAGGAAGGTCCTGATGTCATAGGTGTTAATAGGTCCCTCTGGCTGCATATTGGGGTGTTGGGGGGAGCTGCCATAGTCCAGGTGGGAGAGGATGAAGGATGGACCAGGATGAGGGCCTGGGACTGGGGTGAGGGATGAAATTCTGGAAATATCTTGAATGGA
Organism: Eubalaena glacialis; assembly: GCF_028564815.1. Taxonomy (NCBI): domain Eukaryota; kingdom Metazoa; phylum Chordata; class Mammalia; order Artiodactyla; family Balaenidae; genus Eubalaena; species Eubalaena glacialis. The sequence goes on along the minus strand of NC_083733.1, from coordinate 53,586,930 downwards.
GCTACTGGGCCTGCACATTAGAAGCATGAGAGGTGGAAGGCAAAGTCAGCCAGCCCTGTTCAGGCTGGGATGATTGTGGACAGTGCAGGCCACAGCCAGTCAGGTGTGACAGCCCAGCCAGGATGATGGAGCCAGGAAGGCCTCATCCCTGGGCTGGCTCCTGGAGGCCTTTCTGGGGGAGGAGTCCATTGGCAGATCTATCCCCTAGACACTGCCAAAGCCATGTAGCATGGTGATTAAAAGCCCAGACTCTATAGCCAGGCCACTGGGATTCAAGTCTTAGCTCCATTACCTATTTGCTGTATGCACTTGGGTAAATGGCTTAACTTCTCTGGGTAAGTGCTGTGTGAGCACTATGTGATAATGACAATGACAGTGATTATAGGAGTCTCCACAAAATCATCCCTCTGAGACATCCCTTGTCTAGGGCGGACATGGAGTAGAGGTCAGGTCTGATATGTCAGAGAGAGAAAACACCTACCACTACCACACATCGAGACCCCTGCCCAAACTGGTCTGGTTTGCAGGCCTTCGCAAAGGCACTATCACAGCGGGATGGACAATAAGAGCTGTGCCCGTTTTCCGATCCCTCTCTTTTTGCCCTTGTCCCTGCTTCATCTCTCTCCTGTCTCCATGCCTCACATCCTTCTTTGTGGCCATTTCTTCTCCCCATCCTCAGTGTCTATACCCTTCCCACCGCTACCTCCAGCTTTTTCATCAATGCAAGCAGTGTCTCCGCCCCCGCGCCTGGTTGGGGGTGACAGCGCATGCGCCGTCAGCGCCCCTCCCTCTCCACCCCCATCCCCCGTCGGCGTCCGGGCCTCGTCCCCTTCTCTCTGTCTCCTTCTCCCCCATCACTTCCCCAGACACTGACACCCGATTACTCCAGTTTCCCCGGTTTCAGCTTTGGTCTCCAGCCCCAGCCACCCGAGGTAAGATGGGTAGAGGGGAGGCCCGCGGAGAAGGGGAGGGGCAAAGCATCCTGCATCCTGAGATAAACAAACCGGGGGAGGAGGCGGCCTAGACTGAGGGCCCTGACGCGGGAGGAGAAGAATGGGGGACTGGCCTGGGGGAAGTGGTAGGCGCTGGGCCCACAAACCAGCGTCCTCTGATGGGTGACTGGCGTCCCTATGATTGCCCAAAATCCAGAGCTGGGGGCGTGGGAGCCACCCGGAGCCCGGGGAGCGTCTGGGGGGCTGAGATTCCGGAGACTGGGGGGCACCCTCTCTAGCTGACCTCTGCCCCCAGGATTTGCCTGAAGGCCACCCCCAACTCTGCATCTGCCCCCTGAGGGCCACCAAGGACCATGACTAAGACAGATCCCGCCCCGATGGCCCCGCCGCTCAGGGCGGAGGGAGAAGAGGAGGAGGAGGAGGATGAGCCTGTCCCAGAGCCCCCCAGCCCCACCCAGGAGCGCCGGCAGAAGCCTGTTGTGCACCCCTCGGCACCTGCCCCCCTCCCCAAGGACTACGGTAACCACCCTCCCCACTCGCCAATATGGCCTGGAGCCTTGGGTGGCCAGGGAGGTTTGGCTGAACTCTGCTGGTGGAGATGGTGGGAGGATTCTGGAGGATTTGAAGGTGTTCTGGAGGAGTCCTGGACCTTGGGTTCCCCCCCCTTCATTAATTCACCCATTGGAGAATGGAATTGGGATAATCATAATATTTAATTCATGACACATCATTCAGTCATCTAGTCATTAAACAAGCATTTTTGGAAAGCCTGCTATGGACCTAGGAACTGGGGGCACAGCATGGAGCAAGACAGCTCTAGTCTTTGCCTAAGAGAACTCACAGGCCTCAATGACAACCGCACAAATAAGTATAAAAATATAAGTACATAATTACAAGACATGATGAGAATTGTGTTTGCTAAGAACCGAATTCTGTAAGAGCTTTTTAAGATATGCTTTCCCTGAGGAAATAACATTTGAGGGATACCCAAGGATGAATTGAGGGTTAACAAGGGAAAAGATCAGGGGAAGGGGGTCCCAGGCAAGGTAACCGCAGGAGTAAAGGCTCTGAGGTAGGAAGATGTGGAGCTGAGAGGGTGGCCTCTTGGAGAAACGGGAAGTGTCTACTCATTCACCAAGCAGTATTTATCCATCACTACTACTCTGTGACAAGCCTTGTGCTAGGAGATGGAGATTTAATGGTGAGCAATCCAGGCATGATCCCTGCTCTCAGGAGAGAAGGCAAGACTAAGCAAGTAACAGGTATATAAATCGGATAAGTTCAGATTAGAGTGAATGCTATGAAAGAAATAAAAGATGGAGATATAATAGAGAATGGCTAGGGGGCAGCACCTTGAGACAGAGTAGTCAGGGTGGGTCTTCTGACGAGGTGGCATTTAGGCTGAGACCCAGAGCATGAGGAGGAATCAGCCATAGGAGAGCTGGAGAAAGAGTGTTCCAGGCTGTAAGCAGCAAGTGCAAAAACCCTGAGGCAGGACTGAGCTTGGAGCAGAGGGAAAATCCCGGTGTTGCTGTTAGGGAGTGATTGGAGTTGAGATGAGAGGTTGGCAATGGCTAGATCTGGAAGGGCCTTAAAGGCTACTGTGAGAACTCTGGATATATTCTAAGTGTGATGGCGGGGGAGAGCAGTCTGGGGGGAGGGCAGGTCTGATTTATATTTTTAAAAGCTCCCTCTGGCTACTGGGTAGAGAGGGTGGAGCTCAGCCAGAATTAGATATAGGAGGAGGCTTTTAGAAGATGTTGGCTGGGAATCCCCAGCAGCTGTAAGTTCGGAAATGAGGTTCCAAGTTCAGAGAGTAGGCGTCATCAGGATAGGGCAGGAGGGGTGGCATCTGTGGACATGTCACACACTAGAGGTGGGTCAGAGAGGCCATAAGTTGCCTTCAGTCTGATAGAAAAATAAGAACGTTATCTGGGTGTCTAGGGCCGGGTATCCACCCTGGGAAACTGGAAAATCTCCACTGGAAATGTGGCTGGATGTGGCTGGGGCCTGTGGCCTGCTGGGAAGTCAAAGAGTCTAGGGTATCTGCCCCCCGTCCCCAGGAATCCTGCTTGTAGAACAAGGAGGGTTTGGTCACAGAATATGAAGGAATCTGAAAATGTGGTCTAGGACAGAGAGAGGGCTAAGGTGGACTCCAAGAGGAACTCGTGTATTTATTAAATTTGTACATTAATTCAGCTAGACTGACAGAGCGCCTCCTGCATGGATAAGAGAGTGAACAAGGCAGCCTGGAAACGTCCTAGTGAGGGGGACAAGCAAGAAAGGAAGAGAATGAGGAAGAAGAGAAAGGGAGGAAAAGAGGGAGGGAGGAAGGAGTAAACAAGTAATGTTAAGTAGTGATTTTTTTCTTCTTTTTTTTCTTTTGGCCACGCCACGTGGCATGTGGGGATCTTAGTTCCCTGACCAGGGATCGAACCCGGGCCCCCTGCACAGGAAGCGCAGTGTCTTAACCGCTGGACCACCAGGGAAGTCCCTAAGTAGTGGTATTTTTAAAGAAATGAAAAAGGGCAAGAGATAAAGAAGGGCAGAGGTGCTGATTTAGCCAGGGTGGTCTGGGGCGGCCTCTCTGAAGCCTTAGGAAGATCTCAGGGAAGACGGGCCCAGGCAAGAAAAACAGCAAGCACAAAGCCCTGAGAGAGGAATTTGCCTGGCGAATTGGAAGGACAGAAGGAGGTCAGTGTGGCTGGAGGGGAATGAGTCAGGGGGAGAGGGCAGAGAACAGACGAAGCCCGTTTGTGCAGGGCCTGTGGGCCAGGGTGAGGATTTGGGTCTGTACTCTGAGTGTGATGGGAGCCAGGGCAGGCTTAGCCAAGGAGAGCTGTGCTGTGACTGGGGTTTTAAAAAGAGCACACAGGCTGCTTCCGGGAGACACCTTCTATGCGGTACTTCCCAGGGCTCTGTGTCATCTGGTCATTCATTTGCTCATCCATTCAACATGCACTGGGCTCTTGCCTTGTGCCAGCGCTGTGCTGGGTGCTGACGTTACTACAGGGCAACACTCTAAAGGGGGGAGATGGAAGTTCCTCTGGGCACACCCTGGCTGGCCACAGGTTGGATCCTGCCCATGGATCCATTTTATGTGCACTGCACAGTAGTTGAAATTTGGGGAGATTTTTCTTAAAAACCGTGATTTCTGGCTTTTTAATTTTCTTTACCCTGGAGATTTGGCTAAACCATGCCCTGACAGGGCAACATGCGCTAGAGCAGTAGCAGCCCCCTTGGGCATGCAGACTCCTTACCACACTCTTGTTTCATGGGGTGGAGTTTGCTGCTATATGATCTTCCAATTTTTCAAGATACACCAGGCATCCACATTTTTATGTGAAACCTCCTGATTTTGAAACCTCACTCTGGCCACACAGAAAATGCCTGTGGCCCATGTGCCAGCAGTTTGAGACTCTGCATTAGAAGGTTTTAAAGGTCTAGAGCTCCTCTGCCTTAGGATGGAAGGAAGGGGGTCAGTCCACAGTTTGCCTGGGGTGACCTTGGACCTCTCACCACCCTAGCCTTCACCTTCTTCGACCCCAACGACCCTGCCTGCCAGGAGATTCTGTTTGACCCGCAGACCACCATCCCTGAGCTGTTCGCCATTGTGCGCCAGTGGGTGCCCCAAGTCCAGCACAAGATTGATGTCATTGGCAATGAGGTGAGAGAGCTGGGGAAGCGAGGGGGGAGAGGAAGGGGTTCCTCATGTGTTTGGGTAACCCTCCCTGGTCCCCTGGTACTCCCAGGTTCTGCGTCGAGGCTGCCATGTGAATGATCGTGATGGGCTGACCGACATGACACTGCTCCATTATGCGTGCAAGGCGGGGGCCCACGGAGTCGGTGAGGGTCCAAACCCCCAAACCTAACTCCCACGCCCAACACGCTCAGAACCCCGGCCCTCAGACCTCCATCCTGGACCCACAGCCTAAGATCCCAAAGTGCAGTCCCTGAAGCCCTGGGCCTTCCCCATGCCCTGGGCCCACACTCTGGAGGAGGGGACCCAAGCTGACCTGGGCTGTCGCGCAGGGGACCCCGCGGCGGCTGTACGCCTTTCGCAGCAGCTGCTGGCACTGGGCGCAGACGTGACCCTGCGCAGCCGCTGGACCAACATGAACGCGCTTCACTACGCGGCCTATTTTGACGTGCCGGATCTCGTGCGCGTGCTACTGAAGGGTGCACGGCCCCGAGGTGAGGAGGAAGGGCCGGGCTGGGAGGGGCAGGACCTAGGCGAGGAAGGAGGGCTGGAAGCAGAAGGAGGGTACCCAGGTGTGGGGGGAGGAGACAAGTGAGAAGGCGGGGAAGGCAACTGATGGGGCCTGGCATGGGAGGCCAGGGTGGGAGGCGGGAGGCGGGAGGCGGGAGGCGGGAGGTGCGGGAGAAGGAATTCAGGGGTCCAAAACGTCAGGGCCTGGCGGGAGCTGGTTGGGAGGGGTGTGGCCGAGGAGGGGCGGGGCTCTGCGTCAGAGGCTGCGGGAGGCCCTGGGGCCTGCGGGTTAAGAGATGGATGAAGAGGCTGGAAGGCAGCGGGAGGGCTGGGGTGCTGAGGGCGCTCACCCGGAACCCTCCTCTCACCCACTTCCCAGTGGTGAACTCCACGTGCAGTGACTTCAACCATGGCTCAGCCTTGCATATCGCTGCCTCCAACCTGTGCCTGGGCGCGGCCAAATGTTTGCTGGAACACGGCGCCAACCCGGCGCTTCGGGTACTGCCACCCTGGCCCAGTCCTGTTATCTTCCTTCTCCTTCCTCCCCAACCGCTTTCTGGCCAGCAGGCCTCTGCAGAGGGTGGGAGCGGGGGCGGGGGCGGGGCAGGACCACTTGAGTTTCTTGAAGCTCTCATTCCCCATTGGCCCAGTTGGACCCTTAACCCGGTACCACAGGAGCCCATTTTCAGTGTTTGTCCTTCACATGGCCCCATTCCGGGCTTGGGGTCTTGGCCCTGAGGGCAAGCAGCAGCATTGAAGTGGGACCTTCATTCCCTATTGGCTCCATACTTGACATCCCCAGCCTGAGGTCTCAGGGGTGGACTTCCCTGGGGACCGTGGTCTGTACCTTAATGCCCCACCCCTTCCTATTTCCAAGTTGGCCCAGGGTATGACCTACTCCCACCTCTGCCTCACCTCGACCCGGGGTCTCTGGGGGCATGGGCTCAGTGGGAGTGCAGCCTATGCCGCTGAGTCTTTGCTCCCTCTCTTCCTGTTGGCCCCCAGAACCGAAAGGGACAGGTGCCAGCGGAGGTGGTCCCAGACCCCATGGACATGTCCCTGGACAAGGCAGAGGCGGCGCTGGTGGCCAAGGAGCTGCGGACGCTACTGGAGGAGGCTGTGCCGCTCTCCTGCACCCTCCCCAAGGTCACGCTACCCAACTATGACAACGTCCCAGGCAATCTCATGCTCAGTGCACTGGGCCTGCGCCTGGGAGACCGCGTGCTACTGGATGGCCAGAAGGTCAGGGACTGGAGCAGGGAAGGGAGGGCAGGACTCAGCCCTCATCCCTCAGAGCTGGGTCTTTGGGCAGAGTGCAGACTCTCCCCTTTGCCTGCCCACCCTCGCAGTCATGCACACAGTATTCATTTCGTCTAACAGTTGTTCTGTGAGTGCCTCCTTTGTGCCCCACCCAAGCTGAGCTCTCAGTCCAAGGGGGAAGGCAGATCCATCTCCTGACAGTGACAGCCCAGAGCCGTCGTGGCTCATGAGGAAGCACATGCAGAGTGATCAGCGCAACTCTGCCCCCTTTGGGTCCCCCGGGCCTTGTGGTTCCCATCCAGGGGCCACTTGTGTTCCCAGAGTGATCAATACTTTGCTCACTTGAAGATGCTGAGGAGTGAGCCAGGAGAAGAGAGGGAGAAGGAGGCCTTAGGGAGGGGGAGCAGGTATAAAGTCCCAGAGGACAGAGAGAATCTTCATTCATCCAAGCATTCCAAGTTTGATTCATTTACCTGGTGTCCCTCAGGCTCCATGCTGGACCCAGCCTGTCCTTGGGGATAAAGGCCTGTGTTAGCCCCAGCCCTGCTCTCATAGAACTCCATTTCTATTGAGGAAGAGACAGTCAATAAAGTATACCCATAGTTAAGGTAATTTCCAGTAGCAACAAAGGCTTTGAAAACCATTAAATGCTTGGATTTAATAAATTGGCCCTGGCTGAGGGCCGAGGTGGTTTTAGCTAAGGTCTTCTGAGAAGGCTTCTCTGAGGAGGTGATATCTGAGCTGAGATGGGAAGGAGCTCACCTTGCAAAAATATGGAGACAGAGGAGACCGCAGGTACAAAGTCCCAGAGGAGGGGAGGGGTAGTGTGACTGGAGGGGAGTTATCTAGGGAGGGTGAAGTGGAGACGTTAGCAGGGGCTGGATCTCACCAGGCCTGCAGGCCACTGGAGTGAATTTGAATTTTGTTTCTTTGTACAGTGAGAAGCCATAAAAGTCACATTTTGTTTTGTAATCAAGAGTTTTGCATGCATCAGCCCCATCTGGAAAGTTTCTGTACATGATTTAATCAAATCAGTGTGACAATTTTGAAAGCAGGATGGGTTGATTCTCTCCGTTTTACAATATAGAAGACTGTAAGAAGCCCAAGAGGTGAAACTCTTTGTCTGAAGACATGTAATAACAATCTCTGCCTGTAGAGAAGCAGCACAGCACAGTGGTTATGAACTCAGGCTCAGGGATTTGCTCAGGCAGATCTCAGCTTTGCCACTTACCAGCTGTGGGGCCAGTGATTTCACCTCTCTGGGCATCTGTTTCTTCATCTGTAAAATGGAGCTGATAGTACCCACTTGAGGGAGGTTGTTTGAGGTTTATTTTATTTTATTTTTTAAAATTAATTTTTATTGGCATATAGTTGATTTACAATGTTGTGTTAGTTTCTGCTGAACAGCAAAGTGAATCAGTTATGCATATACATATATCCACTCTCTTTTTAGATTATTTTTGAGGTTTAAATTAGTTAAAATGTGTAAAACCCTTAGAATAGGGCTTGGCTCTTTGTGTGCCAGGCACTGTTCTGCTCCCCACACCAACTCTCCAAAGTAGGCACTATTATTTAGCCCATTTTATAGATAAGGAACTGAGGCTTAGAGCAGTGAAGAAGCCTCACACAAATGATAATAACCACACTCACTGCAGCTAAGCAACTTCACATATATTAAAAATGTTTCCACCAGATAACCAGCCTCTGAGGTGGATTGTTATCCCCATTTTCCAAATGAAACCGAGGCCCTGTGAGGTCCCTTTACCAAAGTTACAGGATAATAATAGTCAACACTTACTGATCCCTTACTCAGCACCAGGCCCTGTTCTGAGGGATTTTATGTCTCTATAGCATTCATGTCCAATAGACCTTTTTGTGAGATTGGAAATGTTCTGTGTCTGTGTAGTCCAGTGAAGTAGCCATTAGCCACATGTGGCAATTAAGCACTTGAAATGTGGCTAGTGTGATTGGAGAAATGATATTTTAATTTAATTTTAGTTAATTTAAATTGTCATATGTGGCTAGTGGCCGCTTACTGCATCGGACAGCACAGCTCTGTAACAATCCTGTAAGGTGGGTGAGATTTCTGTTCCCATTTCGCAGATGAGGACGTTGAGGCACAGTACAGTTAAGTTATACAACCAGTGTATGGTGATGTCCAAGCTGAGATTTAAGCCTGGGGCTCCCTCATCCATCCCACCATGCTGCCTGTGTGCCAGTGATCTTATCATGGCCTCTCAAGGTGCACCCAAGCCATATCCTCCCTTGTTTCCTCAGACGGGCACGCTGCGGTTCTGTGGGACCACGGAGTTCGCCAGCGGCCAGTGGGTGGGCGTGGAACTGGATGAACCTGAGGGCAAGAATGATGGCAGTGTTGGGGGTGTCCGGTACTTCATCTGCCCTCCCAAGCAGGGTCAGTCCCACTGGGGCCCAGAAGGATGGTGGTGGGGTCCACTCAGTAGTTCTGATGCTGCTGCTGAGTGCTGGGGTTGGGAGGTGATGAGGGGGGTCAGAGGGCAGAGGCTTGGACAACTCCCAGCCCAGGCTCTGTTCCCCCAGGTCTCTTTGCCTCTGTGTCCAAGATCTCCAAGGCAGTGGACGCACCTCCCTCATCCGTCACCTCCACACCTCGGACTCCCCGGATGGACTTCTCCCGTGTCACTGGCAAAGGCCGCAGGGAACACAAAGGTCAGAGGGGGAGCCCTAGGAGTGACGAGAGCCATTCTTGAGGATATTCTGTGGGCAGTCCAGCTTCTGTGACTCAGTTTCTCCTCAGGCTCAAACTCCCATTTTAGAGGATGACCTCTGAGTTCCTGACTTTTGTGCCTCAGTTTCTCCTTTGACTCAGTACTGGTCCCACCCAGTTCTTGCAAGGACCTGTGTGTTCCCTGCCCCCTATGACTTAGTTTCCCCTTAGACCCAAAGGTTTTCTCCCAGTTTTAGGGAAGAATCTACGGGGTTCCTGGCTTTAGTGACTTGATTTATCCTCAGACCTAACTCCCCCCTTCATTTTAAAAGGACAGTTTCTGGGTTTCTGACTTCTGAGACTCAGTTTTTCCCTTGGCCCAAATATCCTCAACTTTGAGAAAGAGTTTTGAGGTTCTCTAGGTTCTTGACTTAGTTGTCCCTCAGGCCCAAAGCCCCCACCCCCAGTTCTCTGGCAGCTGGGATTGTTTCCTTTCAAGCCCACCCCGCAGCCCCATTTCAGAGGAAGGCTCGTCTTGTTTGAGCCAGGACAGTTTCTACCTTGTGGCTTTCTGGGTGACACGGGGCCCCAAGGGCTGGCATCTGGAGGCCTCACCCTCACCCCTTGTCCCCTCCCCGCCAGGTAAGAAGAAGCCCCCATCATCCCCGTCTCTGGGCAGCCTGCAGCAGCGTGAAGGAGCTAAGGCTGAGGTTGGAGACCAAGTCCTCGTCGCAGGCCAGAAGCAAGGGATCGTGCGTTTCTATGGGAAGACAGACTTTGCCCCAGGTGAGGATAGCTATCTGGGCTGGGGGCAGGCAGGGCCTTGAGGCATCCTGACACTCTCCTGTTGCAGGTTACTGGTACGGCATAGAGCTAGACCAGCCCACCGGCAAGCATGATGGCTCTGTCTTTGGTGTCCGGTACTTCACCTGCCCTCCACGGCATGGAGTCTTTGCACCAGCATCTCGAATTCAGAGGTGAGCCCAAACTCTGGTCACAACTCAGGGCACCACCCAGAATCCTGATCCCCCGCTTGGATGTCTCCTCCTCTTGGACCAGGAGGACAGTGTGGATATCCACCCCCAAACCCTAGCTCTTTCCACGTAGGCCCCTCGGGGCTCCACTCCTGGTCAGACCCTGGCCTCTTGTGGCTCTGACTCCTCCCACTCCTCGTGTCTCCCCAGGATTGGTGGATCCACTGACCCCCCTGGGGATAATGTTGGAGCCAAAAAAGTACATCAAGTGACAAGTGAGTTGGGGGCTGGCTGTGGGAGGAGTGTGGATTTGGGGATAGAAGGAAAGGTCTTGGGTCCTCAGGTATATGCTGGTGACAGAATCACCAGTATTTAATTGGGGACACAGGGTCCAGGGAAATGATGAGACAGGATCCCAAAAAGGATGGGCGCTATAGGGATGGGGATGTTAACGACAAGGCTCTGAGCAGGCACCGGGGACATGGGTAGGTCTTGGAGGACACAGAATATTATTGACAAGAGGTCTAGATGGCTATTGGGAATGGAGGATATTGGGGACATGGATAAATATTAATGAAAAAGAGTCTGGGTGGATATTGAGGACAGAGGTGGGTCTATCATCCCCTCACCTGAGACCTTGCCCTTCCCTTCAGTGACGCAGCCCAAACGCACCTTCACAACAGTCCGGACCCCAAAGGACATCGCATCAGAGAATTCCATCTCCAGGTACGTAGCAACCCTTGGCCCCCCTCTCCTGTGGGATATTCAAGGAGAGGCATCCACCAGGCCATTGGACACAGGGAGTATGGAGTTCTGGGTTGGGGCTGGAAATAGAGGTTAAGAAAACATACGACTAGTTAGCTTACCCAGAAGCAGTCTTTAGGGAGTGAGGCCCCATAGTGAATTCTGGTGACTTCAACTTTTATATATATATATATATATACATATATATATATATATATATGTATATATATGTATATATTTGGCTGCGCCGGGTCTTAGTTGTGGCACACGGTATCTTCATTGCGGCATGCGGCATCTAGTTCCCTGACCAGGGATCGAACCTGGGCCCCCTGTGTTGTGAGCACAGAGTCTTAACCACTGGACCGGCAGGGAAATCCCTGGTGACTTCAACTTTTAAGGGGCAGGTAAAGGAGGCAGAACACCTTCCGCTCCACGGGAGCCTGAGAGGGCACAGCTGGAGAGACAGAGGCAGAATCCAGAAAGGCCAAATCCCAGACACTTGGGGAAGAGCTGGGCGGTGACGGATCCAGATGCTCTCGCATCCTGCACCAGCGTGTGACACAGTTCTCTTCCCCAGGTTGCTCTTCTGTTGCTGGTTTCCCTGGATGCTGAGGGCGGAGATGCAGTCTTAGAGGCTCTGGACATCTGAGAGAGACACAGAGCCTCCTCTAGCATCTGCTGACACAAGGAGCCCCCGACTCACCCTGAGATAGAGATTCCCAGTAACACATCCAGAATAGAGACCCCCCATTAGCCAGCCCTCGATCACTGAGGCCCCATTATTAACAGATTCCCTCATGATAACCCCCCAAATACAGACCCTATGTTACCCAGAAAGAGATTCCCTAAGTGTAGTACCTTCAGGCTAGTCCCAACCCTTCAGAGCAGACCCCCCCAATAACAGATTTCCACATCACCCCAAATGACGGTGACCTTCTCTACATAATGCTCCACAGCAGAACATTCCTGGGTCACTAGTCACTGGATCAGAACCCTTCCCTGTTCACAAAGACCCCCCCCCCACCATCAAGTCCCCTTGAAAGAAACACCTCCAGAGCAAGAGTAACAAACCCACATTTAACATCAGTCCCCTCAAGATGTTGTGACCCCCATGGTCACCCCAAACCCCTTACACTGCAATCAGAGACTCCCTCCATTAACGAACCCCCCTGCTCTTACCCCTCAAGAAGAAACCCCCATTAACCAGCCCACTGTCACCCCCAATTTACAGATACCAAAACAGTACTGGAAGTGCTAATTACAGGACCCCCAAGTCTTCCTATCCTCTGCACCCTCAAGAAACCCCCAGTGCCTTGTACGAAGCCCACCCCATGCGGCCCACAGCACCTGTGCTGGCCAGGCTCCCAGAAAATTCTCTATTTTTAAAGTAATTATTTCCCCCTTTGGGGGGACTCCAAAATTTGGAGGTCCCATTCTGGCACTCTGAGGATCCCAAACCCCAGAGTACGTGTCCTAAACTCCCCTGTGCCCCCAAGTCCTACAGCCCCTAAGAGACCCCAAAGCCCTAACTCCCAGTATCCCCAAATCATGGAATCCCCAAATCCCCAGGGAATCCCAAATTTAAAAAATCCAATCCCAAGCCCCCAGGAAACCTCAATCATGGAGGTTCTTGTGCCTGGGATGGAGGAGATATGCATCCCGGGCCCCCAGAGCACCTCAAGCCCTATTCATAGGCACCAGGAAACCCCAAACAGGAATTCTTATCCCTGGAAACCAGAGAACTTCAATGTCCTGAGTCCATGGATCTCAAGACACCCAAATTCCAAGAGCACCAGCCCCAAGGGAACCCCAAATCCTCAAGCCTCCATCTCATACATGAGGGGCATCAAGGCCTTGAGGGGATCCCAAATCCTGGAGTCCCCATTTCAATCTACATTCTGGTCACAGGTCCAAAACACCAAATCTAAGTTACTGGCCCTGAAGGACCTCAGAGCACCCTGGCCAGACTAACAGCCCGACGGAGACCCTGAAGACCCAGGGGTCCAGGGCAGACCTGGGGCCCTGAAAACCAAGGACAGCTCACGACTGCCCCTTCACTGCATGTCCCCAAACTCAGCATGACCCCTACCCCTTCAATAAAGACGTTTCTACGGCTCTCTGTGTTGGGTCGGTGTTTAGGGAGTTACGGCCCTGCCTCTGTACCCTTGCTGGGTACAGCAATCTCGCATCCCTGCGGCTTTACATAGGATGGCCTAACCTGCGGGGGGTCCTTCCAACCACCGCGTTTTTCCTGCGGCCGCCACGGCTGCCCCTCCTTTCTGGGCTCTCCGCAGCGTGGACAGGTTCGGTTCTGGAGCTCTGATTGGTCGATGCCAGACGAAGACCCGTCTCTGAAGGGGCCCCAGTGGCTCAGAGGCCTGGAGGCACAGCCTGTCACCGAACGAGGGTGAGGGGGCGGAACAATAGTGTGTGAGAGCGCCGATTGGGTGGAAGGAGGAGCCTTAAAGCCTTTGAGAATTCCCATTGGTCTGAGGATTCCTGCGTCGGCCATGTGGGTCGGAAGTGGCTGGGAAGGGACTGGGGGTGTTGAATTTGGATTTTGGAGGGGTCACTGGTGGACGGTCAGTTTGCGGTGCCGAGGGCGGAGATGGGGGTCCAAGAGGGCTGAGAGTGGGGATCCGGGGAAGCTCAGATGGGAGTCCGAGGAAGCTAAGAGTGTGGGGTTCTAGAAGACAGAGTCGGGGGAACCAAGGGGTTCAGGGAGGGAAGGTGTGAGAGGGGTCAGGCTCAGGGTCAAAGGTCCAAGGGTGCTGCAGGGAAGGGGCGCTCGGGAAGAGAAGTCTGAGGGGAGTCTAGAGTGGGGAGGATACAAGGAGACTGAAAATGGATGTGTCTGAGGAAGCTTAGATTGGGGACCTCGAATATTGTTAGAGAGCCGGGCTCAGGATTGCAGGTCTGAAGTTTTTAGGATGAGGTCTCAAATCAACGTGTTTAAAGGGGGTCTGGGGTGCAGCCCTGGGGGATAGGTGTGGAGCTCTTAAGAAAGGCTCCCAGTGGAGTCTGAGGTTGTTCTCTGTAGAGGCTTGAGAGGGCAAACATGTATAGTTTGATGGGTATTTGGTGGATGGTTTGGGGGGAGTATTGTGGGTGCTCACTGTGTCTGGGCAGGGAGCCTAGGGGTGCATTGGGTAGCTTTTGAGATGCTGAGGACATCTAGGTTTTAGAAACCAAGTGAGTTTCACTAGAGGGCTGAGGTGAGGCCCTGGCCCATGATAAGAGCAGAAAGCTGGATCACAGTCTGAGGGTGGGAGGCTTGGTGACTTCAGCATGTTCTCCCCTCCCCACAGGAATGACCGGGTACACGGACTTGATGTCAATGGAGGATCAGGACGCCAGGGTTCCAGCTCTGGAACCATTCAGGGTGGAGCAGGTTGTCAGGACTGGGGGTGCAGAGGGTGAAGGTGGGGACTAGAGGGCGGGAGATAGAGTGGGGATAGGCAGGCTGACTCCTGGGTTTGTGAGCTGGGACTGCCCCCTTCCTCTCAGTTCATCCTTACCCTCAGGGTCTAGCCCTCCCCTCACCCCCACCTCCCCATCCCCCAAATAGCCATTGGTCCCTCGACTTAAGGCCCTGGCCTGTCTGGGGACATCCTGAGCTACGCTCCAGAGGAGGGGCTGCTCATGGATGGTAGCACCCCTGTGTGGATGCAGAGGTCACACCTTCAGGGGGATCTCTCTATCCTAGGCACCACCTGTAATCTACTATGTCCCTGACTTCATCTGCAAGGAAGAGGAGGAGTATTTGCTTCGACAGGTGACCTGTTTTTCCCCTCTTCCCAGAACCCTCTTCAACCCCCAGTTCTCGTGGGAGAGCCCGAAAGGTCACAGTGAAGATCCTGGCAGGAGGGAGAGTGCCACCTGGCACCCATCCCTCACCACCTTCCCTATTCCTTTCTCAGCACCTGCTGGGGCCTGTCAGAAAGGGCTTTTCCCAGGAAGCTTAGGGGAAACCAAACTGATTTTTTTTTTTTTTTTTGGCTGCGCCACGCGGCTTGTGGGATCTCATTCCCCTAGGGATTGAACCTGGGCCATGGCAATGAAAGCGCCGAATCCTAACCACTAGACCACCAGGGAACTCCCCAAACTGATTCTTAGAAAGGTGGTGGTTATTATGGAGCTCAGACTCCCTGTGCTAAGACAGCCCTATCCGGCTACCTTAGAGAGAAGGAGGTTATAACATAGGCTGAGATATAGCCCAGTTCACTCCCTTGAGATTTGGGGAATGAAGAATTTACAGTGTTCAGATTTCTGTGCTGAGATAACCCAGGCCTCAGAATGTTAAACGCTTCCCTGTGCTGATAGCTTAGCATTGACCCAGAGTCTTGGGAACAAGGTTACCAAGCACAGACCACCTGTGTTAGATAGCCCAGTCTGTACTCTATTCTTAAGGTCTGGGGAAAGGAGAATTTTACAAAGCTCAGAGTCTGTGCACTGGGATAGCCCTTTGCAGCCCCAGAGCCTTGGTTATAGAGCACAGATCTTCCCTGTGCTATCCCAACTAGTCCTGTCTAGTTTGAGTCCCAGGAATGAGTTAGCTCCAAAACTCAGACTCTCATACTGAGACAGCCGATTCCAGCCCCATAACAATGAAGGAAATAAGGAGATTTCTTAGACTTCTTTGAGATAACCCTTTTTAGACCCTTGGGGTCTTGGCAGTGGAGAATTTTCAACGTACTCTCTTGGCTATACTGAATAGCCCAGTTTAGCACGTTTTCTCCCCCAGGCAAGAGGAACAGGAGGTTCCAGGACTCAGACTGTGCTGACATAGCCCAGGAATCAGGAAATTACAGACTGCAGACTGTTTGCTGGGCTGAAAGAGCCCAACCCAGCCCAGAGCTCTGAGTAGATTCAGACCCTGATTGTCACAGCCCTGGTTCCCTCCCTCAGTCCCTAGACACAGGGGGGCTTTGAGGCCAGCGGCCTCCACAGGGGGAAAGGGCAAAGAACAAAATCCTGGGAACACTATCTCAGAGAATGATCCCACAGACACTGAGATGACCCATTTCCACCCTAGGTGAAAACCCCTATGTTGGCCTGGGTGGGAGAATCAGAGAGGGTGGTCCTGGAAAAGGACTGACCCCCTTCCCACCTCCCAGGTCTTCAATGCCCCAAAACCAAAGTGGACCCAGCTCTCCGGGAGGAAGTTACAGAACTGGGGTAAGTGTCTCCGGCTGTGGGCATGGGTGATTTAGGGCTGGGGACTGGGGTAGGCAGCTCAGGTTGGATAGTCTCAGGACATTGAGGCGTCGGGGTGCGGGGGGGAGGTCCTTGAGGGTTCAAGGGGTCCCAAGGGCCAGGAGGATTCTGAGGGGTCAGTGGAGGTCCTGAGGGCTTAGGGATTTCCTGATGAGTTGGAGGGTATCTCTAGGGGTTTGGAGAAGTCAGGAAACCTTTGAGGGGTGGAGTGGTGATCTCCAAAGAGTTAGGGGTCCCCGAGGAGGTCAGAGTGCTACCAACCACTGGGATATCCCTAATGGGGGCTCCACATGCCAGAGCTCCTTGGTTGGGTGCCCTCAGCACCCCATTCCCCCCCCCCAGGTGGACTCCCCCATCCCCGGGGGATGGTTCCTGAGCGGCTGCCACCGTGGCTGCAGCGTTACGTGGACAAAGTGTCTGACCTCAGCCTTTTTGGGGGTCTCCCAGCCAACCATGTCCTTGTGAACCAGTATCTGCCTGGGGAGGGCATCATGGTAACCACACTCTCACCCCGACCCCCAGACCTCGGATCCACCATGGGGCAGGGCATCATGTCGACCCACATCCACTCTTATTAAGCAGCCACATACCCCAACCAAACACTCACCTCCCTGTCCCCAGCTGGGGAGCCCCGCTTTCACCTGAGGGTGGGGGGGTGTGGACTCCTGCCCTGTCCAGCCCTGGTACCCACTCCCCAGCCCCACGAGGATGGGCCACTGTACTACCCGACTGTCAGCACCATCAGCTTGGGCTCCCACACCATGCTGGACTTCTACGAGCCTCGGCAGCCAGAGGATGATGACCCGACAGAGCAGGTGGGCCCTGAGACATTGCCCCAGCAGCTTGTGGGCACTCTGACACCCCATATCCTCTAAGAGACCCCAATCCCACCTGCCTGCGGGGTACCCCTGATACCCTTCCAGACATCTTCCTCTGTCCCCTCATGGGAGGGCACCCACATCCGCCCAGATGCCCAACCCATCTGCCTGCAGGGTGCCCTAGAAATCACGATATCCACGGATACCCCAATACCCCCATCTGCTGAGTGAATATCCTGACATCCTACAGATCCCCTGGCTCCACACATTCAGAGCGCTCCAATACCACATGCAGGGCTCCCCAGTTCTCCAACAGACACTGATATCCTCAGATACCCCAACACCAGCCACTCAGGGTTGTCTCTGACATCCTCCCAGACACCCTGACTTTCAGTGGCCACTGCACAGGTACCCCAACACTGACTTCCTACCTCCCACTCCAATAATGTGATCTGTCATGCAGGACACCCCCAGATTCTCCTTGGCACCTCAACACATGACTTGCTGCTCAAGGGCCCCCAGATATCCTGCCTCCCCTCTGTGTTGCTCATGACAGCAGCTTCCCTGACCTCTTTCTTTGCTGCATGTCTGACACCCCAGTGTGCACAGAAACTCCCCTGGACACCCTGACACCAGCTGCTCCTTACGGCTGCCCTTTCTAATCCTACATGCTCCTGGATGCACTGACACCCCCTCCCACTCTGCTGGTGTCCTCAAAACATCCTGATATCCGCACATCCTCCCAGACCACACCTGCTCATCTCTTCCTCCCTTCCTGGCTTCAGCCAAGTCCTCAGCCCAGTTCCACCCAGTTTTCTGGGACCACTGATCCCTCGGTCCCAGCCCCAGCCCCTTGCAGAGCCCAGCTGCAGTTCCCTTAGGCCCTTAGACTCCCCCATCTGCAGCCTAGTCCCCTGCCGAGGGACTGCTGACACCCCCCCCCCCACCCCGTCTCCACTTCCCTGCAAGCCTGGCCCTGGCCCTGGCCCCCGCGGGATTTTCACTCCGAAGCCTCGATCCCTAGGAGCACACGTGCCCCTCAGCCTTCGCCCCCGGGACTCTCTGACCCTCGCCCCCTGAACCCCCAAACCCGCTGATCTCTCGCCCACCCCACTCCTAACTTCTGGGGACCCGCTAACCTTCAACCCGCCCCGCAGCCCCGGCCCCCGCCCCGGCCGGCCACCTCGCTGTTGCTTGAACCGCGCAGCCTGCTGGTGCTTCGTGGCACCGCCTACACGCGCCTCCTCCACGGCATCGCAGCCGCCAGCGTAGACGCGCTGGACGCCGCCTCACTGCCGCGCAACGCAGCCGCCTGCCCCTCGGCGCAGGCTGGAGCCCGCCTGGTCCGCGGCACCCGCGTCTCGCTGACCATCCGCCGCGTACCCCGCGTGCTGCGCGCTGGCCTCCTGCTCAGCAAGTGACGCCAGGACCCAGGACCCGCTCGGATTCCCGAGCTCTCGCCTGCTCTGGACTGCTGGCGCCCTGTGGGCAGAGGCGATTCCCCCCCGGGTTATTTTCCCAGTACCTGTGAGGGAACCACAGGAAAAGGCCCCATTCCAAATAAACCACCAACAAAACAATCTTACTCTGGTTTTGGACATTTGGGGGTGGGGGCCCAGATGTTTGGGTTCCTGAAGGGCGCTGCGTCCGGGACCTTAGATGGATGGTGTGGGCTCCCGGGGTCAGATGTTTGGGTCACAGCGTGGGGAAGAATCCAGGGCTCTTGAGGGGCAGGGCTATATCTGGAAACCCCTTAGATGGGTGAGGTGAGCTTGGGAGGTTCAGCTACTGGTCCGCTAGGGAGGAAGGAGTTAAGTGGTGCTACTGTCACCTGAGCTGGGCATCAAGTTACCTGGGTCCAGGTTCCTCCTGGAAAGAGGTGGAGCTGAGCCTGGCCCTGGGCTTCTGGCTGCCTCAGGCCTGGGTGAGTCCAACTGAGGAAGTCTGGGAGGATAGGAAAAGGGCTCCTACTGGGGATCCTCACTGACTCTCTGTCCTCAGGCTCCCCAATATGGCCCTGCCCCCACGCCTGGGCCCTACACCCCCCTCAGAGCCCTTCAGCCACCCGCCTGGAGCCCCTAGGGAACTGAACGCATCTGGATGCACCATCTGCTCTGCCTCTGGAGAGGAGAGAATCAGGTACGGGCTGGGGCTTTTGAAACTGTGGTCCCAAAAGGGTGGGGGCAGTAGCAGGGGCCTTTTGAGGGTAGGAGGTATTGTAGCTAAGATCACCTGGGGACATGAGAGAGGTAACTGGGGACAGGGGTAGGGTAGGGTGGATAATGGGCAACTAGGCTCACCCAGGGGCCTGTCAATGCCCCCCCCCATCCCAGGTCAGAACAGGCCCAGAAGCTGGGGCAGGACTCCTTGGACCCCCCCGAGCCCTTCCAGGGTGGGCCGAGGGGCACTGAGTCTGCTGCTGGCCTCCCCAGATTGCCAACGCCCCCTTCTCATGAGGACTCGGCTGGGGCCAAACACCGTGAGGTGAGCTGAGGTGAACTAGGCCCCTGTGCCAGCCCCTACCTCCTGTCTGTCTCCCAGGATCTGGCTTCCACACCGGGGATGAGGTGATGATTCTGGAAAAGTGTTGGGCATCTGTGTGGGGAGGGATGCTCTAAACAATGATTCTTTAACTATCACTATTCAGTATTTTACCAACTGAGAGAGAATTATTTTATCATTGGCCCTGGTGTAGCCCCATTCCTTGTGGGGCTATCCAGCTCCATCACCCTCTCCCTCTCCAGATCCCCAGGCCCTATATGTACAAGTTTCTAGGAGCCTTGAAAACCTGGAGAATTTGAACTAGAGGTTCTCAGGCCTGGCTCCACTGGGAAGTTTCTCTAGGTGGGAGCAACCCTGGTGCAGACCCAGAGATGGACTCTGCTGCAGAGAAGCATCCAGAAGGCAGGAGCCTGGGTGCAATGAGTGTGGGCCAGGTCTTGGTTGGCTCACTGGCTCTGACTCAGCCCCCTGTGTTCCCCAGCGCCCCATCTCTGGCCGGGAAGTATTGGAGGCTGAGCAGGACAGCCTGCATCTTTGCCTTTTGGGGCTGGGCCTCCGGCTGCAGGACCTGGAGCAAGGCCTGGGGCCCTGGGCATCAGCCCAGAGCAGGATGGTCCAGCTGCAGGTGGGCAGTGGGAAGCCAAGATGTGGGAGGGTGGGCAGGGCCTCAGGAGTGGGTGCCAGCTTCCCAGGGTGGGAAATGGGTTTATTCCATGTTCCAGGTGTCTGGACGGCAGAGGGGGTGGGGATAGTGACTCCAGGTCTCAGGTCTCTGGTGCCCCTGCTGTGTGTGTATGGAGGTGGGGGGTGGGGATGGGCTGGTGTGGTGTTGGTGATGTCCAACCATGTGTACCCAGGCCCTACAGGCGGACCTGCGTGGGGCAGCTGAACGTTTAGATGCACTGCTGGTGTTCGGTGAGGGGCTGGCACAGCGGAGTGAGCCTCAGGCCCGGGCATCCCTGGAGCAGGTCCTGAGGGCCTTCAGAGCCCATCGAGACAGCATCTTCCGGCAGCTGTGGCGGCTGCAGGCCCAGCTAGTCAGCTACAGCCTGGTATGGCCCACCCTGGCGGTCCCTGGCGCAGGCGCCGATCCCAACCCTCATGACCTCTGTCCTCTGACCAGGTGTTTGAGGAGGCCAGCACACTGGAGCAGGACTTGGAGGTCGAGGGGGACTCAGACGGGACAGGACCTGGTGGGGTCTGGGGGCCCTGGGCACCCAGTAGCCTCCCCACTCCCGCAGAGTTGGAGTGGGACCCGGCGGGGGACGTTGGGGGCCTCGGGCCTTTGGGGCAAAGGACAACCTGGACACCAGGGACTCCCTGTGAGCTGTGTGGCCACAGGGGCCCCCAGGGCAGGGGACAAAGCCTTGAGGTGAGAGCAGGTGGGGGTCACCTCCCCCCAGGCACCCAAGGGACCCTCTGTGTGTCTCCTAGCAGGGCCCTTTTTCCCTTTCGAGGAGGTCTTCATGGCTCTGTCTCTCCCGGTGTCTCTTTTGCTTTTGGTGTCTCAGTGGTCTCCTCCCTCCGTCCCTCTGCCTCTCTTGGCCTCCAGGTGTCTCTGTTGTACCTATATTTCCTCATTTCCTCTCACTCTCTCCCTCACTCACCTCACCACAGCCACACTAGCCTCCTGGCTCTTCAAATATTCCAAATACACTCCCATCTCAAAGCCCCCAGAGGCACACCGAGCTCACATCCTCACTTCATTCCATCCAGTCTCTCCTCAAATGTTACCTCTTCAGAGAGGCCTGCCCTGGCCTCCAAACATTATCACTCCTTATCCTCTTACTTTATTTCCTAACAGCACTTACCACATCTTGACATTATACATTTATTAACTTATGGTCTGTCTCTCTCCTGCTAGAATGTAAACTCAATGGACGCCAGGACTTTGCCTGTTTCCATGCTCACAGTGTCCCCAGCTCCTAGAACAGTACCTGGCATGTAACAGATGCTCATTAAATATTTGTTGAATGAATGAATAAATAATGTCTCTCTTCTCTTGGTTTCTTTGGCTCTGCCCCTCTCTTCTTCTCTCCCTAAGGTCTCTCTCTTCCCCCAGAATCTCATCTCTGTGACACTCCCCCTGTCTTGGCCCTTCCCCAACTTTGTGTCTCTTTGTCACTGATTCTCCAAGGACCCCACTTCTCTCTCTCCCCACAGGACATGCTCATGTCAGGCCTCAGCCACCGGAAACACTTAACAGGTCACCGAAGACGATCCCTGCTCCAGAAGTCTCAGGTGAGTTGGTCCTCGGCCAGGTGTATCACTCAGGAATGTTGATGGCAAGTGACAGCAACCCAACCCAAATTGAATTACACACAAAAAAGAGGATGCTATTTTTTTCTTGTAACTGAAAAGTCCAGGTGGTGTTGAATTCAAGACCTCAAATACTGTCAGGGCTCAGTCCCTCCCTGTCTTGGGCTCTACTTCTCCAAGATGGATTCCTTCTCAGCAAAATGGCTGCCCCAGCAGCTACACACTCAGTTCCCACTGGCTTACCCACCCCAGGAGGCAGCCAAGTTCTAGGGCTGACTCCTGCTTCCCCAGCTTGGGTCATGGCCTACACCCTGAACCAATCACAGTAGCCAAGCTGATGGAGGGCTCTGGTTGGCCAGATCTGGGTCACATGCCTAACCATGGAGGTGGAGTTTTGAGTTCAGGAAAGTAGGGAGGTATGATACCCTTCTCCCCAAATTGAACCACTGTTACCAGGAAAAGGGGGACTGTATGGAGGGCAGGCACTGACAGACGTCCACTATACTTGGAGATATTCCAAGTCCATGTGGGGTCTTGGGGATGGAGGGGGTGCTAGGAAAGGAGGAGAAATAAGCCCAGCTCTGTAGGTCTGTGGTAGTAAGGTAAAGACTACATTAAGTATCACTTCCACCCATTCTGCTGCTGGCTGTTCTCTACCTTTAGGACAAGATGAGGCAAGTATCTCCCAATGTCCAGGATGTGATGCTGGAGGTAGACCCTGGGTGAGATGCCTGGGAGATGGGTCTGGGGGTATGGGGGTAGGGCTCATGGTGGCAGCCCACCCATACATTGAACACTGCATTTCCCTTTGCAGAGCCCCAACTCCTGCATCCAGGCGGCCCCTGACCTTCCTCCTCCTCCTCCTTTTCCTTCTGCTGGTGGGTGCCACGCTGCTCCTGCCCATGTCAGGGGGCTCCTGCTGCTCTCCTGCCCGACTGGCCAGGACACCTTACCTGGTGCTCAGCTATGTCAATGGTCCTCCCCCAGTCTGAGTACACAGTCCAGACATATGTAATAAATGGTCACTGTCAAAGGATGTGTCTTAGTCTGTTCGGGCTGCTATAACAAAATAACATAGACTGGTGGCTTATAAACAATAGAAATTGATTTTTCGCAGTTCTGGAGGTTGTAAAGTCCAAGATCAAGGTGCCTGTAGATTCAGTGTCTGATGAGGACCCACTTCCTGGTTCATAGACCGCTGTCTTCTCACTGTATCCGCACATAGAAGAAGGGGCGGAGAATCCTCTGGGGTCTCTTTTATAAGGGCACTAACCCCTTTCATGAGGGCTCCATCCTCATGACCTAATCACCTCCCAAAGGCCTCACCTCCTAATACTATCACTTTGGGGCTTAGGATTTCAACATATGAATTTTGAGGGGACACAAACATTCAGTCTATAGCAGGATGTGTGGGGATATTGGGTGCTTGAGTACTGAGAATCTTGGGTATGGCCCTGGTACATCTAGACAGCCCCCTCCACAGATCCCTTTGCCTTGAGCACAGAACATGGAACTGAATCAGCCCATCTTGGGTTGGGTTCCCCCAGACCCTGAGACAAAGATTCAAGCACAGGTCGTTTTTTAGGGAGTTGATCCTAGGCAAATTGATAGGGGAATGGGAAGTGAGCCATGGAAAGGAGTTAATGAGCTGGTTGCTGCTCTGGGCACCTAGAGTGCCATCCCCCTAGGGACCTCTGGGAGACTGTGGGACACACTCAAAGTTGTTCCACCCAAGAGGTGAAGAAGTTGTGGCATATATGTACCAGCTCCCATCTCTCATTGGTTAAGGATTATTCCTGGAGGTATTAACTCCCCATCACTTCCAGCCTCTCCTGCCTGTAAAAGACCCTCAGGCAAAGAGGCACAGGTGCTTGCTACAGGATGCTAGAGTAGGGGTGCAGGTGTGCAGGAGGGGTGCAGGTGATGTTGGTGCTGGGTTGCCGACAGCACTTGCTATAGCCCCTGACCTGCATTCATCCACGTGCTCTGTTCAAACACTCCACATGGTGGGCTCCCAGGCTGGCCATCACTGATGCAGGACTGTGAAAGCCCCCTTCTCCCAGGTCACCACGCTGAATTGCCAGGGTTCAGTCCTGGAGTCCAGTCCCCCGCCCCAGGTGTCTAAGCTCATCCTCTCCCCAGAGCTTAAGGTATCAGGACAAGAGGTAGAGCAGAACCAGACTCAAGAACAGAGGCAGGAGCCCTGTGCTAGGCTCCTGGATGTGCACTTAAGACAGATCCCTTCTCCTTTAATTCTCACAACCACCCGATGATGTGGCCCTGCTTAACAGAATGGGAAACTGAGGCTCTAGACAGGAAGCCACCAGCCTGAGGCCACACAGGGAGCAAGTGACTGAAGCCAAATCCACACTGATTTAAAAAGAAATGGGAATTTGTTTTCGTGGGTAACTGAAAAGTTCAGGACTGCAAGCACAGCTGGACCCAGAGGCTCAGTTCTTTCCTCTGTTTTGGCTTCATTCTTATGCGAGTGATCGCCAGAGTGCCCCTCAAAACCTCCAAGCCTACATCCCACCAATTTAGCAGCCAATAGGGGAGTTACTCTTCCCTTACAGTTCCATCCAAAGACCCAAAGCCAGTGTCACATACTTCACTGGGGGCTGCAGTCAGCCTTGACTGAACCATGTGCACTGAAAACAGGGGGAGAAGTTGTTCTCCAAAAAAAATCAGGGAGCTGTTACCAGAAGGGGGAATGGACACTGAGGGAAGGGGGCAGGAAGCAGCAGATTCTGGGAGTGACTCCAAGTTCGGGGAGAAGTCAGGATGCAAACTTAGATCTGTTCTGTTTCAAATGCCAGGCCAGGTCCTGTCCCTGAGGAGGCATGGTGTTCCTGGGGTTACCAGCAAATGGGACAGGCAGAGTCTTGGCAATATCGACCCAACCGATTGGGTAATAGAGCAAATCCATGCCATTCATTCATTCATTCATTTAATATTGACTGAGTCTGCTATGAACCAGGTCCTGGTCAAGTCAGGCTAAAATCCTGGTCCCTGTGGAGCTGACATTCTAGTGGGAGAAAGCAACAGTAAGTAAAAGAAACAGGTAAAATATGTAATAGGTCAGAGAGTGGTTAAGTGCTAAGAAGAAAACTAATGTGGGCAAAGGCAAAGGGGGAGGGGTACAATTAGGATGGTTAAAGAATCAGGGAGACAATTATATCATTATGCTATAATTAAGTCATTATACCAAATTGCAGTGAGAACACAAACCAGGGGGACTCCTAGAGGGGTGCTGTCCAACAGAAATATAATGTGAACCACAAATATAATTTTAAATTTCCTAGCTGTCACAGTAAAACCGTAGAAACGGGTGAAATTAATTTTAATTTAATTTATACTCTAACGCAACATATCCAAAACATTATCATTTCGATATGTAATCAATATAAAAATAATGAGGTACTTTACAATCCTTTTTTCTTACTAAGTCTTTGAAATCTGGTGTGTGTTTTATACTTTATAGCACATCTCAATTCAGATGCTTAATTTTCAACGCATAAAATGAAATGTAGTGCTACCAAAACAATACAGCTGTGTTTAATGACAAAATATTTTACACTGCTACAGTTTAAAATTTTAAGTTACTTAGAATTTATAAAGTTAAAAAAAATTCCCCAGTTGCACTAATCCCATTTCAAATGCTCAAGTCACAGGTACTTCCCAGATACCATACTGGGCAGTACAGGCCTGGAGGAAGAGTATTCTAGGTAGAGGGGACAGCAAGTGCAAAGGCCCTGAAGTAGAAGTGTGCCTGGCACGTGGGAAAGCCAGTGTGGTTGGAGTGGGGGAATGGAAGGAGGTAAGGTGAGAGAGGGAGTAGGGCCAGATCAGGTGAGGCCTTGTGGACCACAGTGAGGACTTCTAGTCTGAGTGAGATGGGCACTGGAGGGGCTTTTGTTGTTGTTGTTTTCAGCTTTCATTCTGATAATTTTTGAACTTGTACAAAAGGAGAAGGAACAGCATTACAAGTCCTTGTGAACTCATCACTGGCTCCAAATATTATCAACTCAGGGCCAATCCCGTTTAATGCTCCCAGGTGCTCACTCCCCTCTTCCTAGATTACTACTTTGAAGTCAATTCTAGACATCGTATCTTTTTTTTTTTTTTTTTTTTTTTAAGTGATGAAACGCTGTTATTGTCAGTTTGTGTGAAAGACAGTTTTGATCTAAGATATGATAAAATCATACAGTAATAGAATCTTAGAATTGTAAGGGGTTCGATCATTCCTCCCACCCAATGGAGGAATCGCCATTCAATTGTAGGTATGTGCAGGCACCAAGTGCATAATTACTTTGTTGAGCTGGAGAAAACATTTCCTGGCATCTGATTATCCAGTTTCTGCATGAAATCCTTCCACTGATGGGGAGCTCGTTGCTTCCCAGGGCAGCCTCTTCCATTTAAAAACAGCTCTGATTGCCAGAAACTTCTTAGTGAGCTGAAAACTATGCTGATCTGGGGTCTTACATCTCCTGGTTGCAGAAAAAAGTTAGAAGAGTTTTATGATTTGAACATTCGACTGTGAAGTTCTTTTCTGCCTTTCAGTCATCACATCCATCATCACCTTACCTTCTAAACCTTTCACTCTGTATGACAGTCTCTAGATCCATCCACGTCTCAACAAATGACTCAATTTCGTTCCTTTTTATGGCTGAGTAATATTCCATTGTATATATGTACCACAACTTCTTTATCCATTCGTCTGTTGATGGGCATTTAGGTTGCTTCCATGACCTGGCTATTGTAAATAGTGCTGCAATGAACATTCGGGTGCATGTGTCTTTTTGAATTACGGTTTTCTCTGGGTATATGCCCAGTAGTGGGATTGCTGGGTCATATGGTAATTCTATTTTTAGTTTTTTAAGGAACCTCCATATTGTTCTCCATAGTGGCTGTATCAATTTACATTCCCACCAACAGTGCAAGTGGGTTCCCTTTTCTCCACACCCTCTCCAGCATTTGTTGTTTGTAGATTTTCTGATGATGCCCATTCTAATTGGTGTGAGGTGATACCTCATTGTAGTTTTGATTTGCATTTCTCTAATAATTAGTGATGTTGAGCATCTTTTCATGTGCTTCTTGGCCATCTGTATGTCTTCTTTGGAGAAATGTCTATTTAGGTCTTCTGCCCATTTTTGGATTGGGGTGTTTGTTTCTTTAATATTGAGCTGCATGAGCTGTTTATATATTTTGGAGATTAATCCTTTGTCCGTTGATTTGTTTGCAAATATTTTCTCCCATTCTGAGGGTTGTCTTTTCGTCTTGTTTATGGTTTCCTTTGCTGTGCAAAAGCTTTGAAGTTTCATTAGGTCCCATTTGTTTATTTTTGTTTTTATTTCCATTACTCTAGGAGGTGGATCAAAAAAGATCTTGCTGTGGTTTATGTCAAAGAGTGTTCTTCCTATGTTTTCCTCTAAGAGTTTTATAGTGTCCAGTCTTACATTTAGGTCTGTAATCCATTTTGAGTTTATTTTTGTGTATGGTGTTAGGGAGTATTCTAATTTCATTCTTTTACATGTAGCTGTCCAGTTTTCCCAGCACCACTTATTGAAGAGACTGTCTTTTCTCCATCGTATATCTTTGCCTCCTTTGTCATAGATTAGTTGACCATAGGTGCGTGGGTTTATCTCTGGGCTTTCTATCTTGTTCCATTGATCTATGTTTCTGTTTTTGTGCCAGTACCATATTGTCTTGATGACTGTAGCTTTGTAGTATAGTCTGAAGTCAGGGAGTCTGATTCCTCCAGCTCCGTTTTTTTCCCTCAAGACTGCTTTGGCTATTCGGGGTCTTTTGTGTCTCCATACAAATTTTAAGATGATTTTTTCTAGCTCCGTAAAAAATGCCATTGGTAATTTGATAGGGATTGCATTGAATCTGTAGATTGCTTTGGGTAGTATAGTCATTTTCACAATGTTGATTCTTCCAATCCAAGAACATGGTATATCTCTCCATCTGTTGGTATCATCTTTAATTTCTTTCATCAGTGTCTTATAGTTTTCTGCATACAGGTCTTTTGTCTCCCTAGGTAGGTTTATTCCTAGGTATTTTATTCTTTTTGTTGCAATGGTAAATGGGCGTGTTTCCATAATTTCTCTTTCAGATTTTTCATCATTAGTGTATAGGAATGCAAGAGATTTCTGTGCATTAATTTTGTATCCTGCAACTTTACCATATTCATTAATTAGCTCTAGCAGTTTTCT
This sequence comes from Eubalaena glacialis, assembly GCF_028564815.1. Lineage (NCBI taxonomy): Eukaryota > Metazoa > Chordata > Mammalia > Artiodactyla > Balaenidae > Eubalaena > Eubalaena glacialis. The sequence goes on along the minus strand of NC_083733.1, from coordinate 53,559,092 downwards.
GGTGGCAGTTTTAGGATTCTCTATGTATAGTATCATGTCATCTGCAAACAGTGACAGTTTTACTTCTTCTTTTCCAATTTGTATTCCTTTTATTTCTTTTTCTTCTCTGATTGCCGTGGCTAGGACTTCCAGAACTATGTTGAATAATAGTGGTGAGAGTGGACATCCTTGTCTCGTTCCTGATCTTAGAGGAAATGCTTTCAGTTTTTCACCATTGAGAATGATGTTTGCTGTGGGTTTGTCATATATGGCCTTTATTATGTTGAGGTAGGTTCCCTCTATGCCTACTTTCTGGAGAGTTTTTATCATAAATGGGTGTTGAATTTTGTCAAAAGCTTTTTCTGCATCTATTGAGATGATCATATGGTTTTTATTCTTCAATTTGTTAATATGGTGTATCACATTGATTGATTTGCGTATATTGAAGAATCCTTGCATCCCTGGGATAAATCCCACTTGATCGTGGTGTATGATCCTTTTAATGTGTTGTTGGATTCTGTTTGCTAGTATTTTGTTGAGGATTTTTGCATCTATATTCATCAGTGATATTGGTCTGTAATTTTCTTTTTTTGTAGTGTCTTTGTCTGGTTTTGGTATCAGGGTGATGGTGGCCTCATAGAATGAGTTTGGGAGTGTTCCTTCCTCTGCAATTTTTTGGAAGAGTTTGAGAAGGATAGGTGTTAGCTCTTCTCTAAATGTTTGATAGAATTCACCTGTGAAGCCATCTGGTCCTGGACTTTTGTTTGTTGGAAGATTTTTAATCACAGTTTCAATTTCATTACTTGTGATTGGTCTGTTCATATTTTCTGCTTCTTCCTGGTTCAGTCTTGGAAGGTTATACCTTTCTAAGAATTTGTCCATTTCTTCCAGGTTGTCCATTTTATTGGCATAAAGTTGCTTGTAGTAGTCTCTTAGGATGCTTTGTATTTCTGCGGTGTCTGTTGTAACTTCTCCTTTTTCATTTCTGATTTTATTGATTTGAGTCATCTCCCTCTTTTTCTTGATGAGTCTGGCTAATGGCTTATCAATTTTGTTTATCTTCTCAAAGAACCAGCTTTTAGTTTTATTGATCTTTGCTATTGTTTTCTTTGTTTCTATTTCATTTATTTCTGCTCTGATCTTTATGATTTCTTTCCTTCTGCTAACTTTGGGTTTTGTTTGTTCTTCTTTCTCTAGTTTCTTTAGGTGTAAGGTTAGATTGTTTACTTGAGATTTTTCTTGTTTCTTTAGGTAGGCTTGTATAGCTATAAACTTCCCTCTTAGAACTGCTTTTGCAGCATCCCATAGGTTTTGGGTTGTCGTGTTTTCATTGTCATTTGTCTCTAGGTATTTTTTGATTTCCTCTTTGATTTCTTCAGTAATCTCTTGGTTATTTAGTAACGTATTGTTTAGTCTCCATGTGTTTGTGTTTTTTATGCTTTTCCCCCTGTAATTCATTTCTAATCTCATAGCGTTGTGGTCAGAAAAGATGCTTGATATGATTTCAATTTTCTTAAATTTACTGAGGCTTGATTTGTGACCCAAGATGTGATCTATCCTGGAGAATGTTCCGTGCGCACTTGAGAAGAACGTGTAATCTGCTGTTTTTGGATGGAATGTCCTATAAATATCAATTAAATCTATCTGGTCTATTGTGTCATTTAAAGCTTCTGTTTCCTTATTTATTTTCATTTTGGATGATCTGTCCATTGGTGTAAGTGAGGTGTTAAAGTCCCCCACTATTATTGTGTTACTATCAATTTCCTCTTTTTTAGCTGTTAGCAATTGCCTTATGTAATGAGGTGCTCCTATGTTGGGTGCATATATATTTATAATTGTTATATCTTCTTCTTGGATTGATCCCTTGATCATTATGTAGTGTCCTTCCTTGTCTCTTGTAACATTCTTTATTTTAAAGTCTATTTTATCTGATATGAGTATAGCTACTCCAGCTTTCTTTTGATTTCCATTTGCATGGAATATCTTTTTCCATCCCCTCACTTTCAGTCTGTATGTGTCCCTAGGTCTAAAGTGGGTCTCTTGTAGACAGCATATATATGGGTCTTGTTTTTGTATCCATTCAGCAAGCCTGTGTCTTTTGGCTGGAGCATTTAATCCATTCACGTTTAAGGTAATTATCGATATGTATGTTCCTATGACCATTTTCTTAATTGTTTTGGGTTTGTTTTTGTAGGTCCTTTTCTTCTCTTGTGTTTCCCACTTAGAGAAGTTCCTTTAACATTTGTTGTAGAGCTGGTTTGGTGGTGCTGAATTCTCTTAGCTTTTGCTTGTCTGTAAAGCTTTTGATTTCTCCATCAAATCTAAATGAGATCCTTGCCGGGTAGAGTAATCTTGGTTGTAGGTTCTTCCCTTTCATCACTTGAAGTATATCATGCCACTCCCTTCTGGCTTGTAGAGTTTCTGCTGACAAATCAGCTGTTAACCTTATGGGAGTTCCCTTGTATGTTATTTGTCGTTTTTCCCTTGCTGCTTTCAATAATTTTTCTTTGTCTTTAATTTTTGCCACTTTGATTACTATGTGTCTCGGCGTGCTTCTCCTTGGGTTTATCCTGTATGGGACTCTCTGCGCTTCCTGGACTTGGGTGGCTATTTCCTTTCCCATGTTAGGGAAGTTTTCGACTATAATCGCTTCAAATATTTTCTCAGGTCCTTTCTCTCTCTCTTCTCCTTCTGGGACCCCTATAATGCGAATGTTGTTGCGTTTAATGTTGTCCCAGAGGTCTCTTAGGCTGTCTTCATTTCTTTTCATTCTTTTTTCTTTAGTCTGTTCTGCAGCAGTGAATTCCACCATTCTGTCTTCCAGGTCACTTATCCGTTCTTCTGCCTCAGTTATTCTACTATTGATTCCTTCTAGTGTAGTTTTCATTTCAGTTATTGTATTGGTCATCTCTGTTTGTTTGTTCTTTAATTCTTCTAGGTCTTTGTTAATCATTTCTTGCATCTTCTCAATCTTTGCCTCCATTCTTATTCCAAGGTCCTGGATCATCTTCACTATCATTATTCTGAATTCTTTTTCTGGAAGGTTGCCTATCTCCACTTCATTTAGTTGTTTTTCTGGGGTTTTTTCTTGTTCCTTCATCTGGTATATAGCCCTCTGCCTTTTCATCTTGTCTATCTTTCTGTAAATGTGGTTTCTGTTCCACAGGCTGCAGGACTGTAGTTTTTCTTGCTTCTGCTGTCTGCCCTCTGGTGGTTGAGGCTATCTAAGAGGCTTGATGGGAGGCTCTGGAGGTGGGTAGAGCTGACTGTTGCTGTGGCGGTCAGAGCTCTGTAAAACTTTAATCCACTTGACTGTTGCTGGGTGGGGCTGGGTTCCCTCCCTGTTGGTTGTTTTGCCTGAGGCAACCCAACACTGGAGCCTACCCGGGCTCTTTGCTAGGGCTAATGGCAGACTCTGGGAGGGCTCACACCAAGGAGTACTTCCCAGAACCTCCGCTGCCAGTGTCCTTGTCCCCACGGTGAAACAGAGCCAGCCCCTGCCTCTGCAGGAGACCCCCCAACACCAGCAGTTATGTCTGGTTCAGTCTCCCCCAGGGTCACTGCTCCTTCCCCTGGGTCCCGATGCACACACTATTTTGTGTACGCCCTCCAAGAGTGGGTTCTCTGTTTCCCGCAGTCCTGTCGAAGTCCTGCAATCAATTCCCACTAGGCTTCAAAGTCTGATTCTCTATGAATTCCTCCTCCCGTTGCCGGACCCCCAGGTTGGGAAGCCTGACGTGGGGCTCAGAACTTTCACTCCAGTGGGTGGACTTCTGTGGTATAAGTGCTCGCCAGTCTGTGAGTCACCCACCCAGCAGTTATGGGATTTGATTTTACTCTGATTGCGCCCCTCGTACCGTCTCACTGTGGCTTCTCCTCTGTCCTTGGACATGGGGTATCCTCCTTGGTGAAGTCCAGTGTCTTCCTGTCGATGATTGTCCAGCAGCCAGTTGTGATTCTGGTGCTCTCGCAAGAGGGAGTCCGTATCTTTTTATTCACCAGCAATTCATGGACCATCTCCAGAAGATCGATTCTGTTTTAAAATTTAATCACGAAATTCCCTGGGGTCCAGTGGTTAAGACTCCACGCTTTCATTGCCGAGCTCGCGGGTTCGATCCCTGGTCGGGGAACTTAAGATCCCGCAAGCTGTGCCGCGCGTGCACCCCCCCACCCCCCACCCCCCACCCCCGCAAAAAATCTAATCACAACGCTCCTACTACTATAAAAAAAAATTCTAGTCATTCCTCCACATCATTTACACCTAGGATGTCACTATTTGAGGGAGGGAGCTGAGCAGGAGTGCTGGCAACTTGGGGGTGTGGCTGGCTCCTCATCCTCATCAGGTACTGTGAATTTCCCAGAATTCCCCAAGGCCCCACTGGGCCACCTCATGCACCTGGTAGCCCCTTTGGGACCATTGAGCTTGTGACCCAAGACAGGAACATATTCTAGTGACCCATCATTCCCAATAGGGTGGAGATCAGAATCTGTAAGGGAGAGCAGATATTATTTCAAAGGTCAGAAATTTAATTTAAATTGATTGCTAAATCTGTGAAGAAGGTATGCATGAGAGATTTATAAAGTCTCAAAAGATACAGGCTTTACTCTTCTCAAATCTCTTGTAAAAATGTATCCTCTGTGTGAAGATCTCTGGTGCCCAAAGAGGAATGACCAGTGATATGACCATTGTCTTTTTTTGTAACTTTTTGTTTTGTTTCAAATTACTGAAAAGCTTTAAGATGAGTACAACAAACCCCCATATACCCTTTATCCACATTCACATAAAATGTTAACATTTTACCCCATGGGCTTCACCATTCACACTCTCACTAATATATACGTGCACATATTTTGGAACCATTTGAGAGTAAGTTGTAGACATGATACTCTTAATTCCTAAATACTTCAGTGTATAGTTCTTAGGATCAAGGACACTCTTATACAACTAGAGTACAGTTATTGGAATCAGGAAATTTAAAAACTCAATTCAAGTCTATTATTAACCCACAATCCATATTCCAAGCCCCTTAAGTCCTTTATAGCAATTTTCTTAGATCAGGAGATTCTTTAACAGACAGGTTGAGAAGCACTGACCCTGTGCCTTAGAAGAGTGAAAAACACAGCAGTAGACACAGAGATTACCAACGGCGGGGGGGCTTTAACGTCAGCACATTCTGAGCCAAGGACTTCAGTGAGGTGGTTTATTTGGGATGTGACCCCAGGAGGAAGGAGTTAGGGAGTGGAGAAAGTGAGACAGGGCAGGGGAAAATCAAAAAACGTGCTCATGGAGTGATAGCCACTGTGAGCAACTGGGGCTCAGTCCCATGGGGGAACCTCGTAGAACACATTTCACTTGTCCCACCAGACAACAGGCACTTATCCAGTGACTGCTGTCCCCCACAGGTTGTAGTTTGCTCCTAAGGGTATTAACCCACCCCCCATAATTCCCTGAAAGCCCTCAAGCAGAGGAGCAGAGATGCAGGGGCTCAGAGCAGGAAGCTGGCAGCCTTTTGGGAACCCTCCTCTGCAGCTACAAGTGGGGTTGGGACATCATCATCTGCTGCCACATGTATTTAATTCACTGTATCACTGTAACAGCCACATGAGGGAGGCACTATTAGTATGCCCATTTTGCATAAGGGTGTTGAGGCACAAAGAGGTTAAATCACTTGCCTCCGATCATGTAATCAGTAATCATTGAAATTGCGATTCAAACCTAGGCATTCCAGTTCCAGGGTCCATGCTCTTAATCACTGCTCACTCACCTACAACCTCCTCCCTCAAATCAGGCAATCCCCTCCCTCATCCTCTCTACCAGACAAACTCCATTCCTCTGTAATACCCGAGTGAATGTCTCCCTTCCTGACCAGGATACCCAGCCCCAGTGAGAACTCGATCATTGCCTGCAGCCCTGCCAGAAGCTCCCATCCTGGAGCTTATTAAGGCTCAAGATCTTGGAGCCAGGAGTGAGCAACAGGAAGAGGAGGGAGATGCAGGTGGAGATGTAATGGGGGCTGGATGGGTAGGACTTAACCCCTTAAGCCACTTTCAAGACTCTGGCTTTTACTCCGAAATGGAGTCAGGCCAGGATTAACAGCATCACCCTGGCGAAAGAAACTGAGGCAGAGAGACGAACATGGCCGTGGAGGCCGAGTACCAACCAGAGACAAAGCTGAAGTAGAAGCTACTTGCGCGAACAGCACAGCCTGTGCTCTGGGGCACTCCAGGCCCCAGCATTTCTCCCCTTGCCCTCTCCAGGCCTTTACCCACACTGGTCCCCCTGCTTAGAAGCCTATCCCTACATTCTGGCAAACACTTTATAATTCTTTAAATTGCACCCCAACTTTATTACTATTTGGGCTCCTGCCTCCCCCACTGGGATTGGGGCAGAGACTGTGTTTCTCTTCTGTCCATACTACCTTTGATCTGAGGTCTGGGCTCCTTTCCTGAGGTCCTCCTCCTCCCTTCCTCTCAACTGCATTCAACTGCTTTCTACTTATTTAACCGACATCAGTGCAAATACAGCTGAGGGCTGCAAAATGCAGTACCCCAGAGAATATCTAGGGCAGGTCCATGGGAGGAGGTATGCCTGTGGCCTTTGGGTCCACCTCTCCTCCCCAACCCCTCGGCCTTGCTAACAAAAATCCCAGCTTGTAGCTGAGGCTGGACTCCTCAGCCAGGTTTGAGGGCCCCACTACTTCCTCAGGGTTACCAGCCAGGTCTCCTCAGCTCCACTATTCCTCTCCTGCCTCACTACCCTCCATTAAGGAGTCTACTGGGGCTTCTTTGGAGTCAAGCCAGGCTGGGTCCCCTCCATGGATCTGCCCAGGAGAGAGAACTATGCTGCTCCAACCAATCTGCCATTCTAGAGGGCTCCAGAGGGGAAGAGACAGCTCCCCACACCCATCCCTTGCCAGAGGGTCCCTTGTTGGTGTGTGTGTGTGTGTGTGTGTGTGCCTCTTCAAAAATCCCCCCAAACATTAAATCTTTAAGACCACCAACAGGGAAGTAAGCACATCCCCAATTTTATTGCCTTTTTGTCCAACAGTCCTGAGCAGGGAAAGGGGCAGGAATCGGGAGTCCCCCTCAGAAGTATCACGTAGAGGTCTTGAGGGGGTCTTTAATTGATTAGCTGGGGTGAGAGACTCCCTACCCGCTTCCTCACCGATCCTAGTTTGTCACAATGAGCGAAAGATTTTTCTAAGGGGATTTCAGGCTTCTCACCGGCCATCAGGGCATCTTCCCAAACTCCTCAGCAAAAAAGTCTGCTCTTATAGTTACACACAAAGAAGGGAGTCTCCTTGAGGAGCCAGGAGTGGTATGTTCTCCGGGGTCTAGAGAAGGGCGTGTCAGTCTCTTTCTGTCCAACAGCGGGGCGTCCTGGCTCCCCAGGCCTTCGGGTAAGTAGTTCTCAGCTTGACAGTCCAGCCAGCCGGCGACCCAGGCTGCCCCAAGCCCTCATGGGTAAGTTTGACCCGTTACCATACATCGGGCAAAGTCGGGCATCTCTCGCCATCGCACCCTACACGTCGCCAGGAGGGCTCTTCAATTCCCCCAATCTGTCGATCTGGTCTCTCAAGACCTCTCACCTTCCATCAGGCCGGTTCCCCGGTCCCCCCCACGCAGTCAGGCGGGCCCCCGGTTCCCCTGAGCCATCGGGTGACGGTCACCGTCCATCCGGCGCGGTCTTCGGTGCCCCCATGCTGTCCAGCGGTCTCCTTGGGCCGTCACCTTCGTCAGGTGGGGTCCCTGGGGCCCCCGCGCCAGGGGACTCCTCAGTCGGGCCCCGCGTACTCACAAAGGCACCCATGGCCGTGGCGTGACCGGAGCGTAGCAGCTGAAGCTGGCGCCGTCCGCGGCGGTACAGGTACTCGATGCGCAGTACGTCGGTGCGTGGCAGGCCGGCGTGCTGTCGGAACTCGGCCCGCACCCGCGACTCGGCACCCGGCTTTCCGCGCCCGGCGCGCAGCAACTCGCGGTACAGACTCAGAACTTGTCTCTGAAGCCGGCTATGCCGGCTCATGGTAGCAGCTGGGCCGCGGGCTCACACAGCGAACGCCCCACCGAGTGGCACGGCACCACAGTTGGAAGAAGCAGTGAAACCCGCGGCAACTGACGCTTCCGCCACCCGCCCCCAGCTTTGCGGCGCCGTCGCGTCCCATAGGTTGTCGCTGCTGCTACGTCACAATGTTGTGAGTAAGGGTTGGAGCTGCTGGTTCACCGGCCCGCCCCACAGGAAATCAGTGTCCTTTAGAGGACGGTACTTCTGAGGGCTTGGAGGAGGAGGGCGTTAGGCGCTGAGACTCTTAGGTTTGGGGTCGGAAGGGACCAGGGGATCCTGACCTGACTCTTGGGTCCTGCGAGTAGAGAGAGCTAGAGGTTGGAGCCCTTGTGTGCCCCAGGGCGCTGGGGGCACTGGGAGAGAGAAGACAGGCACAGGCATGCTTTTGTCCTCAGTTATTTATTAAAGCAATCTCGGGAAGCTCCGTGCGTTCCCACCCGCAGAGCAGGTGTGCGTCGAGGGTCCCAACCCTGGGGACGGGCAGAGGGACGGGGTCACGCGGTGAAGTGTTGGGTCACAGCCGGCAGGACAAGCTTCTCGGTGCTGAGAAGATGGCGTGAGAGATGGTGTGGGCTCTAAGGCCCCAGACGCAGCCTGTAGCGCAGGGAGTTGGGCTGGTAGCGCCCTCTACCGACATGAGTCGGGTCCGAGGGTAGGAGAGGGAGCGGCCTCCCCAGCTGTTGAAGCCCAGAGTCCAGCCCACATGGAACACTTCGACTAGGCTGGCACCCCGATGTCCAGGGAGTATCAGGTCAGCCTCAGTTCCGTTAGAGTCCCCGCAGGCTACGCGGAGGCGTACTCGTAGCGCTGGCAGGCCCACAATGCCACGACCCCCTCGGACCCTACCAGCACCCGGAGCGTGGGGGACCGCTGGACAGTAACCCGGGAACCCTCCGCCCAGCGTGCGACCACGACCCCGCACACCTGGGCGGCGAGCTGCGCTGGGCGTGGGTTCTTCTGCTAGAGGGGAGGCGGGTCAGGGACGGGGGAGAGGGTCGGAGTTTGAGAGTCAAACGGGAGATCTGAAACCGCTATGAATCCCCTCGGTGTCTCTATCAGAAATACATACCCAGGTCTTTGCTAGAGGAATAAGGTCTGGGATTTGCTTTAAAATCCTCCAGCACAAACAAAACAAAAAGAGTGAGAGGAAAAGAAAGCAAGAATGGCAACATATTTGTAACTGTAGTGGGGTTTCATAACACTATTCTCTCTTCTTTTGTGATGCTTGAAATTTTCCGTAATAAACACTTTGTTAAAAGGGAGATTTAGAGAGAGAGAGAAAAAAAAAGCCTTTGGATCCTGTCACATCTCTCTCACCTGTGTCTTCATAATCTAGTAACTGTTTACTGAGCACTACTCTGTGCCAGGCACTCTTTCAAGTGCTTTAATATTTTATTTATAAGATAATGTATGACACCGTATGTTAATAAAATATGCAATATAATATGATACAATTGATATTTTAATATATTGTCACCTAATTTATATTATTTTATGTAATACATTTATTTGAAAATAGTGAATATTTAAAACAGTTTATTTTTAAAATAGTGAATATTTAAAACATTTAATTTTTTTTTATTTTTAAGTTTTGGCTGTGCCCGACCAGGGATCAAACCTGTGCCCACTGCATTGGGAGGCAGAGTCTTAACCACTGGACCGCCAGGGAAGTCCCTAAACACTTGATATTTTAAGTGACATTAAATCCTCACCAACACTCTGACAAGGTAGATCTGCAGCACCATATGCCTCTTGCCTCTTAGGAAACCAAGGCCAGAGAAGTAACATAGCCTGCCCAGGTTCACATAGCTGGTAAGTGGCAGAGCCAGGTTTCAAATCCCAGGGATCTGATTTCATGACCTGTGTTTTTAACCACTCTGCTATACATACTGCCTCTCCAAAGATAATATTAAAATGGCTGCAAGAGCAATCACAGCTTATACTTACTGAGCACTTACTTATGCCAAGCACTTTATTTTATTTAATTTATTTTTGGCTGCGTTGGGTCTTCGTTGCTGCGTGCCAGCTTTCTCTAGTTGCGGCGAGCGGGAGCTACGAGCAGGGGCTACTCTTCGTTGCGGTGTGCAGGCTTATTGTGGTGGCTTCGCTTGTTGCAGAGCACGGGCTCTAGGCGTGCAGGCTTCGGTAGTTGTGGCACGCGGGCTCAGTAGTTGTGGCTCCCGGGCTTAGTTGCTCCATGGCATGTGGGATCTTCCCAGACCAGGGATCGAACCCGTGTCCCCCACATTGGCAGGCAGATTCTTATCCACTGCGCCACCACGGAAGTCCCCCAAGCACTTTATATGTATCTTCACAGCTACCCTATGTGGTGGGTACCACTCTTATCACCACTTTTTGTGGATGAGCAAACTGAGGCATAGAGAGAGGTTGAGTCACTTACACAAAGTTACACTAGAAGTTTAAGAGACATAGTTGGGGTTTCTTGACCCTTTAACCAAAGGTTCTGGCTTAGCTTACCTGCCAGGTTGTGGCAGATACCCAAGCTGTTCTCTTGCTGGCCCATCCTCCCACTCCTACAATTAACCTTGAACTCACAGGTGTTTCTATTTCTCATCATGAGATTTCAGGTTTGTTTTCCTCTTACTTAGAAATACTATCCATTTTGCCTGCCCAAATTTCAATTCTCCTGTTGCTATCCTGCTTCCAAGTTCCTTGGGGAGCCATGCATCCTCCACCCTGGCATCTCTCCCTGCTGGATTTCCAGATTGGGATTAAGAGTCCCGCCTGATAGGGCTTCCCTGGTGGCGCAGTGGTTAAGAATCCGCCTGCCAATGCAAGGGACACAGGATCAAGCTCTGGTCCGGGAAGATCCCACATGCCAGGGAGCAACTAAGCCCGTGTGCCACAACTACTGAGCCTGCGCTCTAGAGCCTGCGAGCCACAACTACTGAGCTCGCATGCCACAACTACTGAAGCCCGCGTGCCTAGAGCCCGTGCTCTGCAATAAGAGAAGCCACCGCAATGAGAAGCCCGCACACTGCAATGAAGACTAGCCCCCGCTCACCTCAACTAGAGAAAGCCCGCGCGTAGCAACAAAGACCCAATGCAGCCAAAAAATAAATAAATAAAATAAAAATCTTAAAAAAAAAAAAAGATTCCCGCCTGATATAGTGGCCACATTGTGTCCCCATGACCCCACCTCTGCCATAGCTAGTTGGGCCAAGGTTGGACAAATGACCATGGCAGGCAGAGGTGGGAATGGTCATCAATCTATAAGTAAAAAGCAAGCCAAACAAATTCCCACCAGGAGCATTTGAACCTAGAGGCAGAAAGGGGTCAGAGAGGGATGGACACTGACAGAGAAAGTCAGGGTGGGACCAAGAGTCCATGAGGAACATGGAGGAGACATGTGGACATAGAGACTCAAAGTTGATGAGAATCTGTTAAGTAAGTGAACAAATGTTCAGATGCCAGATAAGTCATTTTCCAGGTGTATGACATTGGGCAAATTCCTTAACCATCGATGACTTGGTTTCCCTCATCCATAAAATATACCTGCCTGGACTTCCCTGGTGGCACAGTGGTTAAGAATCTGCCTGCCAATTCAGGGGACACGGGTTCAAGCCCTGGTCCGGGAAGATCCCACGTGCCGCAGAGCAACTAAGCCCGTGCGCCACAACTACTGAGCCTGCACACCACAACTACTGAAGCCCATATGCCTAGAGCCTGTGCTCCACAACAAGAGAAGCCACCGCAATGAGGCCGCGCATCACAACAAAGAGTAGCCCCCACTCACTGCAACTAGAGAAAGCCCGTGTTCAGCAACGAAGACCCAATGCAGCCAAAAATAAATAATAAATAAATAAATAAAATACCTGCCGGATGGGGTTGTTGCGAGAATCAATTAAGGTAATAACAAGGCTTAGCACCGAGCAAGTACTCAATAAAGTCAGCTGCTCTTTTCATGTTATTACTGGAACTATTTTTACATTATTGTTGGAAAGATACTAAAGCATAGAGGGCCAGGAGGATTCTGGAGCCAGGTGGAAAGGCCAGGTCTGCTGCTTACTGGCTGAGATCTAGGGAAGTACTTAGCTTCTCTGTGCCTCAGTTTCCTCACCGTAGAAAGCAGACAATGATTGTCCTTATCTCCCAGAGCGGTTCAAAGATGGAGTGAGCTGACTTAAAGCAGGTCAAACAGAGGTTCTCAAACCTAGCCTAGCATCCGAATCTCCTGAAGGGCTCATTACAAAAGGTTGCTGGGTCCCGCCCACTCCAGAGTTTCTGATTCAGTAACTCTGGGGCAGGGCAAGTGTTTGCATTGTAAACAAACCCTGTGTTGCTGATGCTGCCGGTCTAGGGACAATAATTTGAGACCCACTGTCTCAACACAGGGTCTGATATAGAATGGATGCTCTGTAAATGTAGCTAAGAGATAAAATCTGTTTTCCCAACAAGAATGTGTGCAGGATTCTGTCCTATTTGGCCCTGTGTCTCCCTCGTGGGCCTGGCACATGGTGGTCCTCCACTAACACCTGTGGGATGACAGAAGACCAGACCTGGTCTTGCACTCCCGACCCCACCGGCAACGACTCACAGCGAAAGCCAGGCGCCCTCCAGGGCTGCACACTGGCACCAGCTGTCTGGCAGGCGGCCATGGAGGCCTGCAGGCAGGCACAGAGCACTTTGCGGTTCCTGTGGGCAGGGCCCTTGTCGGCCACACAGGCCCAGAAGAAGGGCTCTGGCGGCAGGCATGGGTGGCAGGCTGCCAGCAGGTCGCTGGGCTCACACAGGAGGCCGCAGGTGCTGTGTCTGCGCCCCTGTCCTCGGTGGCTGCTGGACAGCTGGCATCTGGGCAGGGACACAGCGCGGCACAGACCCGGGCCTCGGCTGCTGCAGGTCATCTGTCATGTTGCTGTTGAAGTTGCCCCAGAGGCTGCGTGGGAAGCTGCAGGAGGTCACGGGCAGCGGCAGGCTCAGATGGGAGCTGCACTGGAAGAGCAGCCACCGACCTCCAAGCCACGAGCACCACAGACAGCGCCCCCGCCACGCGAAGGTGCGCACCCACCTCCGGTCAGTGGGAAGGGCAGGCAGCCAAAGGAAGCCTAGAGTGAGGGGGGATATCAGGGCCTGGGGAGCATCAGGGAGAAGAGGGGGTGGTGGTGTGTGTGCAAAGGCTAAGAGAGGTGGTGTGCCGGAACAGGGGGAGAGTGCAGAGGGATGTGGGGAGTGAGCGGAGGGAGGAGGTGAAGGAAGCGGGAGAGGAGTCAAGGGGAAGGGGCATTCAGGGCAGCGCGTGGGAGTGGGTATTGTGGGCTTGGGAGTGGGTATTGTGGGCTTGGGAGTGGGTATTGTGGGCTTGGGAGTGGGTATTGTGGAGTGGGAGGAAGGCAGAGGAGTGGGAGGAGGCCTGTGGAGACTAGGAGGGGGAGGAAGTGAGGGGAGGGAGAGTGGTGGGGTGGGCATGGGGGTGAAGGATGAGAGACCTAGAGGAGAGAGACCTAGAGGAGAGAGCTGTAGCCACTGTGGTTCACCTGGCAACCCAAGAGCCAGGGTCACCAGAAAGGCTGCATTCCTGAGCATTTGAGGAGGGGTGAGGGATGAAAGCTGAGGGGGTTGAAGGTTGGGGTACTGGGGCTTTGCGAGGTCTCACCCTCATCCGCTAACCAGGAGTCTTGTTTCCAATACCCAGTTCTGTCCTCATGCAAAACTCAGAAGTCCTCCTCTGAGGAACCCAGATAAGATAAGCTCCACTAAGGAGCTAGGAGTGCCCACCTCCTCTAGTTAATAGGACAGCCTTCAGCCAGGACCCAAAGGTCTTTCCCACAATTACCAAGAGCCTCCACCAAGAACTTCCAGGTCAGAGAGTGTCTCTCTTCTCCCAACCCATGATTTCCGTTTTTATGCCCCCAACCCCACGCCCCAGAAGGTACCCAACCCACCTTTTACTCTCCTTCACTACCTCCACCCTGGTCCAGCCCCCATCACCTTCTGCCTGGAGCATTGCAGCAAGCCTCCTCACTGGTCTCCCACTGCTTCCTCCACAAGCCCCATAGTCTGTTTCCCACATGGCAGCCACAAGGATCTTATTTACATGCAAGTGATATCTCAACCGTCCTCTGCACAAAATCTTTCCTTGGTTCCCACCTCACACAGAATAAAAGCCAAAGTTACCACAAGAGCCCACATTGCCGTACACAATCTGACTCCTGTGATCTCTCCCTTTACTTGGCACCACGATCCCACTTCAGCCTGGACCTCTTGCTGTTCCTCTAACATGGGTGGCAGATTTTCACTTTAGGCACTTGTTGTTCCCTCTGCCTGGAATGCTCTTTTCTCAGATACCCACATGGCTCTCTCCCTCACTTTCGTTAAGACTTGGCTTAAGTTACATCCCTCCTATTTAAAACTGTACTCTCAGAAATCCTGATCTCACTTTCCTTGCTCTATTTGTTTTCTCTTTAGCACGTATCATCTTCTAACATACTATGTAATTAACTTATATTTATTGCTTCTCTCTCTCTGCTAGACTATAAGCACCGTGAGAACAAGGGTTTTGTCTGTCTTTGTTGCTGACGTGTCCTCAGTTTCTTGAACAAGGTCTGGTACATAATAATAAAATATTCCTTAATCAAGGAAGGAATTCAGGCGTGTCAGGACCCTGGGAGTTGGGGGCCCAAGTGGTGAGGGTAAAAATCTGGAGCCCTGAGAATTTGAGGGTGCTGGACACCTGGAGTCGAGGCTGCTGGATGCTGGGGAGCCATAAGAGCACTTGGGGAGGGGCTTCCCTGGTGGCGCAGTGGTTGGGAGTCTGCCTGCCAATGCAGGGGACACGGGTTCGAGCCCTGGTCTGGGAGGATCCCACATGCCGCAGAGCAACTAGGCCCGTGAGCCACAATTACTGAGCCTGCGCGTCTGGAGCCTGTGCTCCGCAACAAGAGAGGCCGCAATAATGAGAGGCCCACACACCGCAATGAAGAGTGGCCCCCACTTGCCGCAACTAGAGAAAGCCCTCGCACAGAAACGAAGACCCAACACAGCCATTAAAAAAAAAAAAAAAAAAAAAAAAAAGTGTGTGTGTGTGTGTGTGTGTGTGTACATATCCTGTGGGAATTAGAGACATATATCCCCCCTAATTCCCAGGGAGGGGAGTTATTTTTTCATAGCTGTTAGTTCATGAAGTTAGCCATCTACAAAGTGAACTTTAAAGAAATAACCTTGTTTGTTCTGTAAGGCTTTGCACGTTTTCCATCAAGATGGGATATAGAGTTCTGGTGTGGATTAGAATATGAGCTTGCATGTCAGCTCCCCAGGGTAAGGGTGTTGTCTATGTTGTTCATTGTTGCCTCTCCAGTGCTTAGGACAGGCCTGGCCTGAGGTAAATATTTTTAAAAATATTGAAAAATAATAACAGCAAATATTTACTGCATGCCAGGCACTGTTCTATTAACTCATTTTAAAAAATGCCATAAAATCTTATGATGTTGTTGGTATTATTACCACACTTCACAGAGGAGAAAATAGAGGGTCAGAGGGTGAAGTGATGGGCCCAGGATCACATGACTTTAAGCAGGATTTTAATCCAGGTCTCTTGCCTCCAGAGCCTGGCTCTGAGCCGTTATGAATAAAAGAATTGAAGTCCATGTCTTTGTTTCTAAGAGACCCCAGCCTTTGAGTATCCCTTACTTTTCTCTCATCTTCCTGTTCTCCTGCTGTTTTTCAGGACAGAAAGAGATTGGATGGGAGCTCCTTATTCCAGGGTTATGGGAAAATCCCGATTCCCATAGCATAATTCAGGACTATGGTCAGCATCCGGTTACACTGAGTCTGCGTGGCGGGCCGCGTTCTTGGTGGAGAGGCACATCTTCCCTAGCATCCTGAGCGAATTTTGGGATCACAGTTGCCACCTGCTCCGTGTGCAGATTTGGGTGGTGATTTCTTGACTTCAACCTTCAACCGCTTCCTGTATAAAATGGGAGTAATAAAAAGATCTGCCTCCACGGTGGCTATGAGATTTACATTACATAATGTACATATATATAAAAGCACTTAGCTCATAAGTCTTGACTATTTATAAGTCTTTGTGAGGCAGTACAAAAAGCAAAACAAAACAAAAAGGTGGTTAAACCTTGTGCTCTGGAAGCAAGTGGACTGGGGTTCAAATCCTGGCTCTGCCACTTTCTAGCTGTATGAATTTGGCAAAAGATTTGAATTCCAGCCTTTCCCCCTCCCTTCTACAGGAAAAAAAAAGGAATTATTACAATATTATTATAGAGCCAACCTCAAAAGCTAGCAGGAAGGTTAAACACTCAACATTAGCTATTATTATTTTATCCCATCTCCCACCCCATTGTTCACATTTTATACTGTAATAAAGAAAAAGAGCGTGTAACCTTCAGCAGTAACTTCCTATTTGAGCCCAGTGCCTGGAATATAATGTGGTGCACATTTAACAAATTATAACTATTATTATTGTTATTCATCCCGTAAATGTTTAATGAGTGTTGGGCACTTTCATAGGTGCCAGCGATACAACAGTGCAAAACATTTTTGTAAAGATCTGACGTCATGGAGCTATTTGGGGTGATGGAAATGTTCTACAGCTTGATCTAGGTGATGGTTACATGGGTGTGTACGTACATGCGAAAATTCACCAGGCTGGATACTTTAAAGCTGTGCAATTAACTGTGTATCTTAAAACTATATTACCCTCAAGGAACTAGTACGTAGCAAAGAAAGAGAATAAGTATATACAAGGTTATATGTGCTATGAAAAAAAGCAGGGAAGGGCTAGAGATTGTAGAGGTTGGGGAATTGAGATTTTAAATTGGGCAGTCAGGTTGGCCTCAGTAAGAAGGTGACATTTGAGCAAAGACTTGAAGGAGGTGAGGGAGCAACCCATAAGGATATCATGGGGACAGCCAGTGCAAAGGACCTCAAGCAAGGTGGCCAGTGTGGCTGGAATAGAGTGAGGGAAGGACAAGAGAGGAGATGAGATCAGGCAGGTAATGGGAGCAGATCCTGTGGGGCCTTATAAAACACTTTGTTTTTGCTGGGAGTGAGGTGGAATGATTGCATGGGAGGGACGTAACTTGCATTTAGAAACTGTCTCTCTGGCTGCTCTGTGAGCAATCGAATGTATTGTTATGATTTTCTTCGACCGTTATCGCCAGAAATCGCATCACGTGCTCACCTCTGGACTCTCTTGGGCCCCAGGGCTGCTCACCCACCGCCGGCTACCCGATGGCCTGGATCCGGAAGCCCCCGCCATGGGCGGTGCTTAAGCTGAATACTCAGAAGGACGCCTCGCGCGTCTCCAGGCTGTGCACGCCACTGTGCCCGCGACCCGGTTCTTAGGCCAACTCGGTTCAGGCGAAGTCCTGAGCCGGGGCTTGGCTGTGGCCAGAATGCCGCCCGTGATGCGACTCAGGACCGGCGGGGATGAAGCTCCAGTGCAGGTTGGGCAGCGGTCGCCGGTTGGGAAAGCCTGGCAGCTCCATGAGCGCTAAGCTTAGACTGAACGCGCCCATTGGGAGCCCGAGAGAAAAGAAAGGATCGTAGGCGACGCCGCCGAGGGCCGCGGCCCCGGCCAGAAAAAGCACCTGCAGACGGGCCGAGGAGCGCAGCACAAGCGGGCGCACCAGGTCCACGTCGAAGCGCAGGAAGGAGCCAGGGCGCAGAGCCTGCGCTCCTTCGGCGCCGCCTCCTCCGCAAACGTCGGCCGCCGGGGCTGCCAGCCGCCAAGTGCACGAGGTCTCGGGGCCCGGGATACGCCAGCGCGAACGGAGGCACGGCGTAGACGGGGCCCCAGAGACCCTGGGACAGCAGTTTGGACACGTGGCCACAGGCCTTGTCTCCCTCTTGCAGGCGACTGTGACCAGTCAGCAGCGCGACGG
The DNA here is from genome assembly GCF_028564815.1 of Eubalaena glacialis. Lineage (NCBI taxonomy): Eukaryota > Metazoa > Chordata > Mammalia > Artiodactyla > Balaenidae > Eubalaena > Eubalaena glacialis. Next base: position 53,541,194 of record NC_083733.1, on the reverse strand, counting down.
GATGAGTGGCCACCACGCAGGTGCCCGACAGGTCTTCTGAGCTCTGCACCTGCAGTGCCTGGAAAGGCTCAAGGTGTACGAGGAGGGGCCGGCGGGCAGCGTGCTCGACGCCGTCCAGCAGGACCCGCACGGGAGGCGTGAGGCTCAGGCACGTGGGCCGAGCGCCTGCCACCACTGGCAAACTCCTTGTGCGGGTCGTGGGGCTGCAGCGACGGCGTCACCACCACGTAACGAGTACCCAGCAGGTGGCGCGGAAGAGCCAGTGCCGTGTCCAGGGAGGCGCGCCTACTCGCGGTCACCACTGTCACTCCCATCGGCCGCGACGCCTCTAGGCGCACCTCGCCGCCCGCCGCGAACCCACGCAGTGGTGCATCGGGTGCGCCCTCACTAGCACCAGGGGCCCCTTGGGTGGTGGCGACACCTACAGCCGGAAGTTGGCCTTCTCAGCGCCGGTACTCCAAGAAAGCCATGATGAAGTGACGGCCCTGGAAACCTACAAACGCAGCCCCCGGGCCTGAGGGAACCGGGAGGGGATAGGAAGGCGTCAGCATAATCCGGTGGATTTTGAGGCCAAACACATCATATTCTAATGCTGACTCTACCACTCCCTGGCCATGTGAACTGTAGGCAAGGTATTTAACCTCTTTGGGCCACACTTGCCTCATCTGTAAGAGGTAGTGTTTAGCCCACACTTCACAGAGCTATGGGAAGATTAGACGAGATAATATATGTAAAGGCCACGGAACAATGGTATATAAACATTAACTTAAAAAAGTTGCCTCCATTGGGCCGTCGTCCCAGAAAGTCCTGACTGTTCCCCTTCCCACAAGCAGTTTGGCCAATTCCTTGTCACAGAGTCTGCCCAAATAGTCCTTTGTCCCAGCTGGCCAGGGCCCTGTCCCAAGAAGCTCCACTGTGGCCAATCCCCTGTTGCAGAACTTGCCAGGCAGCCCTCCAACCCCAGACGGCACAACCAGTCCTCTGCTGTAGATCCAGACCAGCTCACCAGCCTTCTGCATCTCCCATGGGTCACTCACCCCACAGGAAACTCAGGGCACCGAGGCACAGCGGGGCAGGTGCTCACACACGGGGCAGCCGTGGCTGGAGATGGAGTGGACAGATCCAGGCTAGTCAGTGCAGTCTCTCCTGCCACTCTGCCCTCCAGCCCTCCTACTGCAGGAGTGGAAGGGGACGCAAGAGGAATCCCAGAGAAGGGCTTGGACCTCCAAGCCCCAGGAAAAAGGCAAGATTGGGGATCTCACCTGCCAGGAGCTAGACACATTGTGGGGGCATTTATAGTCCCAGATGCCTGGGCCTGGCTCTCAGCACTCTCCCAGGGTCAGCACACTGATGTCCCCATTAACACTGGCTCCAGCCTGACCTGGTGCCATGGATCATAATGAGGCCTAATTATGTGGTTGGGGTCATGGAGAAGGGGCAGACAGACAGAGAGCGGAGGGAGAGGGACAGAGAGGGAAGAGGGGAGAGACAGAGATGGGGAGGGGAGAGGCAGAGATGAGCAGAGACACTGAAAGAGGGAGAGGAAAAAATACAAGAAAATTACAGGGAGACGGAGAGATGGGTGTGGGGAGAGAGACAGGCAGAGTCAGGAATGTAGAGAGAGCTGAGAGTGGTGGAGAGATGTAAAGACCAAGAGAGACAAGAAAGATATTTCTTCAGAGGAGGGCCTTCGAGTGTGGAGGCAGTGGTTGTGTTTGGGGGAGGTGACGGCTCCAAGTTTGAGACAGAGAATTACAAATCAGGGGATGGAAGGGAGCAAGGCAAGAATACCATGGTTCCTCAGAAGAGAGGAGCAGGGCTCCTGAGCCTGCTGAGGAGGGAGAAGCTTCAGGCTTGAACTTTTGGGATCCTGGGAAGGAGGGCGCCAGGGTGCCAGGAGCCTTTGGGATTCTGCAGAAGGAGGGAGATAGAAACTGGTTTTCTGTGTGTGAGGGAGGAGGACTGGGGACCTGAAGGTGGGGGCTGGGGCCTGGACCCCTAGGACTGGAGCCAGGCGGGAGGGGACACCATGTGCCCGATGTGGAGGTCTGGAGGATCGGGGGGTGGAGCTCCCCAAGGGAAGACAATGGCTTCCAGTCACTCCCATCGTCCCAGAAAGTCCTGAGCCGGAGAGTAGTGGAGCTGCACCGTCCATGGAGGATCCGGGAGGAATGGCAAGGCTGGGGCTCTAGACAGGGAAAGGCAAGGGACCTTGGATACAGTTTCCAGCCCCTCCCTCCATCAGGTCCCAGGAGCCTGCACCCCTAGTCCCTTTCCCCCCAGAACCCTTGCCTTTGGTGGAGGAGTAGGGGGAGAATTCAAGAAGGAACCGACTTTCAGTAGCTTCATTTCACACCTGCTTAAGATCCTTCCCAGGCTCTTCATCACAAGCAGAGGAGGTGAGGGAGGGCATAGGGATCAAGGTGAGGGGAGGTGTGGGAGTATAAAGGGGTGGGCCTTTCAGGGAGCAGCGATTCCCTTCCAGCCTGAGGTGGAGAACATATGTGCTAGACTTTTTTTTTTTTTTTTTTTCTGGTCACGCCACGCGGCATGCGGGATCTTAGTTTCCAGACCAGGGATGAGTGGAGAAGCAGGAAGGCGGTGAGTTCCCAGCCCTGGGGACCACAGCATTCAGGGCTGTAGATGAAGAGAAAGTTCCCAGAACTGATGTTTTATCCAGAGTGAAGTGTACCCCAGGGGTTCCACAGAGTTGAAGCCAGACTATACCGAGAATAAAGTCCTTTGAAGTCTCACACTGTATACTCTAAATTCTCATCAATTTTGCATTCACCTCCATCAGCCTATCCATGTGAGTCCTCATATAAAAGAAGATTTTCAAGTACTTACCAGTGACACCCTTTAACCTACCCTTGTGTACTCCCCTCCCACACTCAACAGTGAAAATCTTCAAGTGAAAATGAAGCTCTGGGTTCAGCCTGTGGCTGTGGAATCTCCCCAGCCCGTCTCCTGGTACACTGGGGTGTCTGTCACCCAAGCATTCAAGGCTCTTCAAAAGCCTAACCAGTGGCCAGACACTCCCAACCCCTCCTAAGGCAAATGAACCTCCCACCTTGACCTTGTTCTGTGCCATGTACCCCTCCCCACCCTCCCCAACATAGATCTAAGGTCCAAACCAGATCCTGCCCCTCCCGTGGCTCCAGTGCCCCTGGTGTGGAGTCACAGTTCGCAAGCCTGGCAGCAGGCGTCCGCCCACTTCTTAAGCTCACCTGTCACCGTCCCCCCTTCTCGCACTCTGTGCTCCAGCTGCACGGAACTTTGGCCAGCTCTCCAAGTGCACAGTCCTCTCTCTTCCCTTCCCTTCCTTGCATACAATGTTCTCTCTCCTTGGAAGACCCTCTCTTCTCCCGGCTCTTTGTATATCCTTCAAGTGTGCAGGGCCCAGTGCAAAGTGAAAATGTGGAGTCCCTTGTTCAAAAATCGTTAAGAATTTCATGATGGTGACAGCAGGGCATCAGCCAAGCACAGCGTCCTTTTAAACACAGGGCGCTGGGCGACTACACAGGGCACGCTGCCATGAAGCCGGCCCTGCCTTCAGGAAATCTTGGATTCTCCCCACCTCCCATTCCAGGCTCAGTTAGGAGCCCCTTCTGGCCTCCCAGAGTCCCTTGGGCTTCAACAGGCCCTAATCATTTTTGCCTGTGCTTCCCCCATCCCAGCCCTGACCACTCTGAGTTGCCATTGTTTGGTGAGTGTTTACTTCCTCCACCAGACTTGAACTCTATGAGGGCAGGATCTGGCGCTGTGTTGGTCACCACTGTGTTCCCAGCATCACTCTGCACAGGTCAGGGCAACACTGAGCTTTGATACTTAACCTTGTTTTTGTGAGGCATGATCAGGGAGGAACCAAAGGCAGGAGCCATGCCCAAGTTCAACCTAGAAAAGAAACATCTCCTTTCTGAGGACCCTTTGTCTGATTCTCCCACATATGTGCCCAGGTAAAGAGCTGTGAAGGCTTGGCATTAGCTGAGGCCTCTCAAGGGATCACAGGTATGTCCAGACCCTCAGGGCCTGTGGGGGATTAGCCACACCCAGACACATGGGTTGGATCTGGCAGGACCCAGACAGGGGAGAGTCCTGGTATCAGGACTACAGTGTCTTCAAGAAAATGCTCCAATAGCCTGGAGCTTTGGCCCCAGGAAAGCTGGTCTCAAAAATGTGCAGGGCATCCTCAAAGCCAGATGGAGGATGGACAGTGGAAAGGGTAGCACTCTCTGAGCTCAGGAAACTGGTGGACTCAGCCAGGCAATGTTGCACAAGCTACATTTTAACTTTAAATTCCAGACACGTGACCATTTGTCCACAGTTGTATTGTTTCTGCCTGGGGGTGGGGATGGTCCAGGCATCCTGTGCGGGAGGCAGAAGGGGACCAAGTTAGAGGGACCAGCCTGCCCCCATGGGCCTCCTCCCACCTCCGACTTCTGAATGTGTAATAAGCTACCATTGGGTGTATGTCCGCCTTCTGGGCCTGCATTTCCTGTGTCCACATTCCCCCCCTGACCAGCCATGGCCTCAGTCCTAGCACTTGAACCTAGAAAAGGTCCTTAATTCCTGCACTATAGGGAAGTCAGCTCCCCCTTCTAAGGAATGGGTCCTTGGGTATCAGAGACCTAGGCTCTACAACTCTTCTTCCCGGTCTCTGCAATCTTGCCTGAGAACAGGGTAGTTGGACAGTGGTCCACAATGTCCCCTTCTGTGTAGGGGATGGAGGCCTCTGGTGAGGTAGTTTCAAATCTCTGAATCCATCCACTTCAGGTCCCAAACTCGTCCGGCCACTTTTCGGCCTGGACCGTCACAGTAGCCTCCGCCCTGGTCTCTGTGCTTCACCTTTGTCCTGAACATGCAAACAGAACTGCCGGCTTCCTTGAGATCAGGGAGCATTACTCTCCTCACTGCCCAAAACCCTCCAATGGCTTCTCGTGCCACTGAGAATAAAGCCCAGGCTCCTCCAAGCCACCTACAGGGTCCGGCATCATCTGCCCCCTTCTTGCTCTCCAGCCTCAACACGGCATCATTCCCTTTTTCCTCACCCCACTCCAGCCCCCTGGCCTCCTGCAGCGCTGTTCCACTTGTATGGAATGTCCTTTCCACCCATTGTGTAGTTAATTCCAACCTGAGCATCTCAGCAGAGGCGTTACTTCCTCCAGGAAGCCTCCTTCAACCTTTCTTCCTGGGTCAAGTCCCCTGGTTATAGGGTCTCACAGTTCCAAGGCTCTCTCATGCATGACCTGTCTTGTCACCATATGTGCTTTACACTTGCTAATTTGACCCTTGTTTCCCCCACCAAATGGTGAGATATGGGAGGGCAGGACAGGCCTGTATTTGTTCAGTATTGAATCCCCAGCACGTTGCACACAGTGGGCACGCAATAAACTGTTCAAATTTTAAAAGGAGGGTTGAGGGATGGCGCACTCTGGCTCCCCCTCATGGCAGCAACTGGTATTTTGTAGCGGGCGCTAGGTATCCATCCCATCCTCCCACTCCCTGGGCCCTTTTACCCAAGACACCTCGCTCTCCCTGATGGCTTCACCTGACCTCAGCCACCAAGGGTAACAAACAACAAGAAGAAGGAGGACTCGGGATGCTGCTGGAGGACTCAGGAGTCAGATCAGGTCCCTGGGACTTAGGTTGTTCCCTTGGCCGACGTAGGATCATTTCCAAGGCCTACACCCATCTAGAAAGCTTCGCCAGAATCTAGGATGTTATCCCACGAGGACAAGTCAAGTGAGCCACATCATGAGAATGGCCCACCCAGTCTTGGGCTCTCTTCACCATGCCCCTCACACATCACTTCAGAGAAGAATGACAGGACCCGAGTTCCCTCCACATCTCTGCCTCTGGACCACTAGAGGTGGCCTGAAGTCAGGGAGCGCTATCCTCTTACTGCCGATCCCATTCCTGGATCTCCAGTGAGGCTCAACATTTCCAAGGCCCAGGGTTTAGTCCTGCAAACCTCCAGGCCTGGTGTCTGAGTCGGGGAGCCTAGAGCAGACCTAGACTGAGTGACGACCAGCCCTGGAGAGACGTGGGGCAGAAAGGCCCAGATCAACCTGAACCAGGCTCTAGACCCCAAGAATCACAGGGTCTACACTCCCTGTCTACACTTTCTTCCTTCCTACTCTCAGATCAGCTGGATTTGGCAACTGCCCAGCTGATCCCCTAACACTGCTCTCGCTGAGGTCACCGCAGCCTTGGTATCATTAAACACAAGAGTCACTTGGGTCTGACTTGCCTGGTTTGCGTCACTCCATCCCTTCACCTACTGCTCCTATTTAGTCTTTGTTTTTTAGTCTAGGTTTTTATTTGCCTGTCCCTTAAATACGGAGAATTTGGTGCTCAGTTCCCCATCACAGCTGACAGAGCTCTCATTTCTGTCCCCAGTTCCAGTCTTAGACCAGGGATCCTAAGGCCTCCTGGCTGCCACGCCTTGGTGGCACACCCATCCTCTGGGCCCCCCATATCCACCAAGTCCCAGAGGCATTGGTGGTACAGTGGTGAGCACAGCTGCCTTCCATATCCACCAAGTCCCACACTGGCCTCAGCATCTTCCCCAAACCTGCCCCTCCTCCCCGGTTCTGTATCAGGGCAGCTCCACTGTCCCTCCCCTGGCCAGAGCCCTGGGCCTTACCCTGGACACTTCTCTCCCCCACAGCCCTTCAGCTCCATAACCCATCCACTCAGCTTCTTGAATGTCTCTCTCACCCACCCCCTAGTGCCCTCCCCCAGGCCGGCCCTGGTCCAGCCTTGTCCTCGCCCACCCAGGTCCCTGCCGTGGTTTCCTCCAGGCTCCCAGCCTCAGTCTTCTCCTCTGGTCCACCCTCCTTATAATGGCTAGAAGGATCTTCCTAAAGCCCAAACCTGACCCTCTCCCTCCCTTGCATAGACTCCTCTGTGGCTCCCCAGTACTATCAGGCCAGAGTCTAAGCTCCTCAGCCTGGAGGTCCTGAACCCTGCCCACCCTTCCTGTTTCACTTCTACCACAGCACCCCCAGTGCCTGGCACTTCCTAAGCCCTTGCTTGTGCTGTCCCTCTGACTGGAACACCTTTCCCACTGCTCTTTGCCCATTTATCTCCTTCAGACGTCATTCTCAGATCACGTCTCCTTCATGAAGCCCTCCCTGACCACACCCTGGGCTGAGACAGGCCCCTTTACTGGGCTCCTACAGTCTCCTAGGCTTCCCTCCTCACCACGACTCTGCTCGCTCTGAGCTGTCACTGTCTGAGGGGCAGGGCTGGGGGCTGCCTGAGTCATTGCAGCATCACCCAGCACAGGGCAGGCCCAGAGAGGACACTCAAGGAATGTCTGTTGGTTAAAGGGATAACCATCCTCAGCCTCATCCAGGGACTTCAGACAGAACTGAGGGGTGGTTCTCTCCCCAGAGGGGGCATCCCAGCTCCAGACCCCTGAACGATCCCCCAACCCCAACAGACAGAGACAAGGGCAAGGGCCCAGGCCCAAGCTTAGAAAAATAGGACTTTCTTGTTGTGCCCCGGTGCCCGCGACACCCTCCCCATCAGAGTTTTAAAAACCGTGAGCAATTTGGTGAGTCTGAGGCCAGGTCCCACGGGGTGTCTGGGTCCTGCTACCCCTGGGGCCAGAAGGGCCGTGGAGGTGGGCGCGAAGCTAGGGTCCCGTGGGTTCGTGGCTGGGCCCCCAGGGCTCACAGTCCAGCTGGACCACGGTGTGGGCCCTGGGTGTGGCCGGCTCAGGAGCCGGCGGGGCCAGCGTGGGGCCCAGGGCGCCATTGGTCTGGGAGCAAACGCTGCTGACAGGCGCAGGTGCCTTGGCCTTGCCCGGGGGTTGGCCACCGTGCACCTTGTAGCGCATGAGCAGCACGAAGATGAAGACCAGTACCGAGGCCACGATAACACCACCCAGTGCGATGATCATAGTGCCGCCCAGGAAGGGTGCGTGTGGGGCCCCGCAGGGCCGCAGCGCTGGCTCAGTGGAGAAGCGGTGGCAGCCCACGGGCCGTGTGGCTGTCAGCCCCGTGGCGCCGTCCTCGTACACGGCTAGCACACACAGATCGTAGGTGCGGCCTGACGCCAGGTCCGTCAACAGGAAGGAGCTGCTGTCGGCTGGGATCATCCTGGAGGGACAGACAGGTGGGAGTCAGGTCTCCGGCTGCCCAGCACCCACCCTGCACTCTGCCCCAACCCTCCGGGCTGGAGGATTTCCCCCCAGGCCTCTGTCTCATTTCACCCTAGCCCCTGAGTTCCCTGTAACCACTACCGGAATTCCCTTTGGTCTGATACCCATCAGCTGCCCGATATCCCTCCGTTCTGTTAGCCTGTTTCACCCGAGCCCACCCTCTCATTTTCCTGCTGCTCGAATACCCATGTGATCTCCCTGTGGCCTTAATGCCCAAATTCCCTCTAGTGCCGCTGCCCGCTTCCCCTCTGCGCTGCTGCCCAGCTTCCCGCTAGCCCCACTGCCCCCCATGTGGGGTTTCATTTTATACCCCACTGCCTGGTTCCCATCCTGCACTGCCACCCAATTTCCCACCAGCCTGAAGCCCACGTTCCCTCTAGCTCTGCTGCCCAGCTTTGCTCCACTCTCCTGCCTGACTTCACGCTGGTCCCCCCACCCTACTCTCCCCTAGCTCACGGCCTGAGTCCCTCCAGTTTACTACCCCATTTCCCGCCAGCCCACCACCGAGTTCCCTCCAGCCCTGCTGCTAGACATCTCTCCAACTCAGCACCCAGTTTTGTTTTAATGCTGTCTGGTATCCCTCTAACCTGATGCCCATTTCCTTCTAGCCACATCCCCCCACGCCCATCCAATTTCCCTCTAATCCCACCTCCCAGTCTCCCTCTAGACCTTCACCTAATTTCCCTCTGCTCCTCTGACTTTCCTCCAGCAGGTGCCTGGTTTCCCTTTTCCAGCTGCCTGACTTCCCTCTAGTGTTAAACCTAGAATTCTCTCTAGTCTAACCGCCCGATTCCCCCATAGTGCTGATGCCCGATTTCCTTCTAACCTGCCAATGAATGTCCCCCGAGCCCCGCTGCCGCTGCTGTGTTATTATTACCATATCCACAGACTGCTTTCCAGTGAGCCCTGTCATCTGGCTCCATTTTCATTAAACTGATGTGCCTCATCACTGCTGAGTTCTTTTTCTCCCTGTTGCCTTATTTCTTTCCAGTTCTGTTCCCTGATTCTCTTTTATCTCTCTGGTCTGGTTTCTATTTATCCTTATCTTTCCCATTTCCTTTTATCCTTAGTACCCAATTCCACTATATTTCCTTTTGTAGCATGGCACCCTCTTGGAGATTTAACTTGTTTTATAATCTCTGTTTTATTCTTAAACTGCTTTAATGAACTCCGTGATTATCTCTAGGAGGGTGATGATCTAGGAGAGCATTTGTCCCGTCCCCTGCCAGACAAGGTAGATACGACTTGTGTGATTTTCAGGTGTGGGCCCTCCATGGAATCTACTGAGTACTGCTGTCTGCGAAAGGGAGTGGAAAAATCTCGTTGGATTTCCAGGACTGAAAAGGAAATCAAGTGACTATCTTTTGAGGTTTGGGCTTCTGGGAAGGCACAGGGAACCCAGGTACTGGGTTTACAAGGTGAAGACCCCAGGCCTTGGGAGGCCCAGTCCTCTGCAGCCAGGTGTCAGGGACTGTACCCTTGGTCCAGCCTGGCAGTGAGAACAGGGAGCCATCCACAGGCATCCATGCAAGGCTGGACTTGGGTAAGATGTGTCAGCACACCTGGATGAGAGCCACCACTAGTGACCACATGTGGCCACAGCAGAGGTTCCAAGTGCTCTCCGGCTTGGGGGCAGAAGTTACGTAACCCGCCTCTAGGAGTGTGTAAACCCCAAGTTTTGTGTTTGCAACAAGAGAAGGGAGAAGGGAGTCCCCAGCAGTGGCCGACTGAACATTCCTGTTCACCCAGAGGTGGAGCTTGAACTAGGTTTAATTTGATTTAGAAAACCAAAAGTTGAGATGTCACCACATTGGAACTCCAAACACACAGAGCAGGTCACACCGCACAAACCCAAAGCCTAATCTCTATGTAACCTCCTGCCCCATTTTCCTTTTAACCTCTGGTCTGAGTTCCTTTGCAGCCAGGCTGCCTCACTGCATTTTTCCCATGATCCGTGTACTCTCCCGCTTGATCTCTTTTTCTTCCTGCAGACTGGCTTGAGTCTAGCCCTGTCATCTGGAAATACCCCGTTTCTCTTTACTACTTAAGTTGGTTTGTATCCCCTCAACTTTGCCCCTCACCCCCAATTATCTTTTTACTCTTCCGGCCTGATTACTATTTATTCTTGCTGCTTTCTTTCTTTTTACCACTGCTGCCAGATTTCTTTTACCCTCTCTGCCTGATTTCTTTTACCTCTGCTGTCTGATTGCCTTTGTAACCTTGCAGCCTCATTTCCAGTGCTGCAGCCTGGGGTATCAGTAGGTGTTCCTCCAACCCTCCCTCCACCTCGCTCCCGCACCCAAACTGCCCGCCGCCTGGACCCTGCACCTGTAGACGAGGATGTCGTCGGCTGAGCTGTTGTACTGGATTTGGTACATGCGGATGCCTGGGATGGGCCGCTGATCTGGCCACTGGACTAGAGCAGCTGTGGCCCCATGCTCAGTCACCTGGACGCCACGGTCGGTAGGGGGCCCAGCGTCAGCCGCCTTGGCGGAGGCAGAGACCGAGGCGGCAGAGGGCGGGGTGAGGGCATCAGGATCCCCGTCCCGCGGGGGGTCACAGCTTGTGCTGTTGGCTAGCTGGGGGGGCGGCGGGGGGCCCACGGTCAGCTCCACAGCAGCCGTGGCCTCGCCAGCTGCATTGGCCGCGATGCAGGTAAAGATGCCACCATCGCCCGGCTCGGTGACCAGCAGCTCCAGCGTCCCGTTAGGGAAGGCGCGAGCTCGGCTCGAGTTGCCCAGCAGCCGGCCCTGGGGTGACACCCAGCGCACGCGGGGCTCGGGGTCGCCCACTGCCCGGCAGCGCAGGGCGGCTGGCCGACCGGCAGGCACGGCCAGGGGCGGCGAACGGTGTGTCACCACGGGGGGCTCGCACACAAACTCCTCCTCACCCACAGCCCAGAAGTAGCGGCCGCCCAGGGCCGGCGGGGAGGCGCAGGCCTCGAGGTCGTCCTCCCGCGCCAGCCGCCGGAGCCACACCAGCTCGCAGTTGCAGTGCAGGGGGTTCCCGCCGAAGGCCAGCACCAGGGCGGACGCGGGGGAGCCGCGGGGCCTGGCCAGCAGCGGCAGGCGGGAGAAGAGTGGGTCGGGTGGGATGGTGGTTAGGCGGTTGGAGGTCATGTCCAGCCGCGCCAGCTTGTGCAGGCGGGAAAAGGCGCCGGCGGGCACGGAAGCCAGTAGGTTGTGGTCGAGGCCCAGCGTGTTGACGTTGCCCAGGCGGCCCAGCGCCTCCCAGGGCAGTTGTTCGAGGTTGTTGTAGGAGAGGTCGAGGTCCTCGAGTGTCTCAGCGCAGTCGTCCAGGGCCCCAGCCGCCAGGGCTGCCAGCTGGTTGTTGCTCAGGATGAGGTGGCGTAAGTTGACCAGGCCGCGCAGCTGCCCCTCACCCAGCGAGGTCAGCCGGTTGCCGTCCAGGTGCAGAGCGCGCAGGGCGCGAAGGTCAGCGAAGGCGCCGGCGGCCACGTGGCGGATGGTGTTGCGTGACAAGCTCAGGTGCAGCAGGCCCGTCATGTTGGCCAGGTCACGGCGCCGCACGGTCGCGATGAAGTTGTCCGCCAGGCGCAGCTCGGCCGCCCGGCGGTCCAGCGAGGGCGGAACGAACAGAAGGCCTGCCCCCGGGCACAGCACGCTTAGGGGCAGGGACTGTGTCTGGCAGCGGCAGCGGCGGGGACACGGGCTAGGTGTGGCTGGCTGGGGTGGAGACGAGGCGGGGGCCAGCGGCAGCAGGCAGAGGAGCAGAGGGAGGACGGCCATCGCGGGCAGGGGCGGCCTGCAGGGAAGAAGGGGGGAGTTAGGGCGGGCTGAGGCCAGAAGAGGGGGGGGGCAAAGGGGGTTGGGGTGGTCTGAGACCAGAAGAGAAGGTCACAGAGCAGAAGACTTGGTCAAGGATGGTCAGAGAGAGGACTGGTCAGACAGATCAAAAGCCAGAGGAGATGGTCAAAGACTCAGAGAGATGTTTCACGGGGGAACCGAGGGAGCAGAAATGTGCAAAGATGGTCAGAGGGAAGGGAGGTGATTAGAAAGGGTTAGAGACAGTCAGAGAACAGGATCAGTAGTCAGGGTGGGTAGAAGGTAAGCCAGAGAGCTTTAGACGTGGTCAAAGAGAGATACTCAGAGATGGCCAAAGAGAGAAGAGTTGGTCAGGGTGGTGGGAATGATTAGAAGCAGCCAGACGTGACCAGAGAAGAGAGGTGGATAGAGATGGTCAAGAAGATCAGAAGTGGACAGAGAGGGGAAGTGGCCAGGGGTGGTCAGATCCAGGAGAGATGGTCAAAGATGGTCCAAAATGGTCAAAAGGCAGAGAGGCAGTCAGAGAGAGGAGGAGAGGACAGACATGTCAGAGACAGCTGGACATGGGACAGCTGGTTAGGATGATGGGTGTGGGGAGAGGTCATCAGAGAGAGGAAAGGCAACCAGAGATGTTAGAAATGATCAGAGAACACCAATGAGCAAGAGAGACAGAGAGAAGAGAGGCGGTCAATAAAGGCCAGGATGGTCACAGACTGGCAGCTGGAGTCAGGAGTGGGTGGAGGGCAAAAGAGATGGTGAAAGATGGTCCGAGAGAGGAAAGGCGGATAAAGGAAGTCAGAGAGGAGAGACGGATGGAAGCGGCTGGAGAGAAGCGTGGTAGAAAAAGATGTCAAAGATGGTCAGAGACAGTCACAGGTCAAGGCTTAGAGTCAGGGGTAGACACGGGCACGAGAGATGCTGAAAGATGATAAGAGAGCGGTACCTTGGACAGCGATGTCAAAGGTGGTCATTGAGTGAAACAGTAGACAGAGGTGGCTGGAGAGAGAAGCTGTGGACAGGAGGGTTAAAGATGATGATTAAAGACAGACGTGGCAGACAGAGACGGTCATTGAGAGGAGTGGTGGCCAGAGGTAGCCAGAGAGAAGAACAGTGGACAGAAGTGTCAAAGATGATCAGAGAGAGGAGAGGTGAATAGAGATGGTCAGTGAGAGGAGAGGCAGAGAAAGGAGACTGGAGAGCGGAATGGTGGACAGGAGAGGCAGCTGGAGATGAGCAAATAAGACAGATGGTAGGAAGACGCTGGAGAGGCGGCGGGGGGCGGGGGGGAGGGGGTGGTGGTGAGTGGGTCACAGACCTGGAGATGCCATCAACTGGGGAAGAGGAGGTCAGAGAGGGGCAGCGCTGGCCAAATGTCCAGAGAGTGCTTGAAGCAGAGCAGGAGCTGGAGGCAGACCCTTGTGAGGGGATATCTGTTTCCTGGGGAAACTCCAAAGGTGCCCAGGGGGACCTGGTAATCCTTACCTCCACCCCCAGTCACAAAGTTCCTCCCAAGTCCCTCCCCACCATGGGGTCTCCCAGTAGCCTTACCTGAGCTGGAAGCCACCCCAGGGAGCAGAGTCCTCAAGCTCCAAGGGGGTCAGGGGTCAGGGCTCTGGAGGGGGTGCCTGGTCATTCCTTCCCTGTCCCCAAGGCCTCTGTAGAGGGACTGTCTGTTGTGTCTCAGCTCAGACTTGTGGCCACGGAGTCTCTAGACCTTGATACTTTGGGTCCTAGATCTCCAAATATTGGGCCTCTAAGGGTCCAATTTTAGAGACCCAGGCCCCAGTTTGGGTTGCTTGGAGTCATGGTCTCCCAGCTCCAGTCCTGGGATGCTAAACAGTCAAATGGAGAGTTTAAGATCTGAGTCCCAAGCCCAGTCTTGGGATCCAATACTGGGGTGCTGGTTTCAGATACTGGGGCTCTGAGTCAAGATTTGCCCCAAATTTCAGCATTCAGGTTTGCAGCAAGGACTTCACGCCCAAACTCAGGTTTAGGCCCTTTGGAATGCCAGGGTTCAGATCTTGGAATCTGAGGCCTGAAGTCTCAGGGTTGGGGTCCCAAATAGTGGGTTCCAGGGTATAGAAATGAGAATCCAGTCCCAGATTTCAAGGTCCCAGGCACAGAACTCAGAGTTCAGCTCCAGATTTGGGGTTTTAGATGCCAAATCTTGAGGTTCAGGCTCCAAATCTTGGGGTCCATATTCCAATTCTTGGGGTTCAGGCTCCAAATCTTGGGGTCCCAGGGACTGATGTTGAGATTTCAGCCCCAGATATTGATGTTCCGGCTCCAGGTCTTGGGGTCCCAGCCCCAAATCAGGCTCCCAGGCTTGGGTTTTACCAGATCTCTGGATCCAATCTCGGGGTGCAGGCCCCCGATTTCGGGATGCGGGTCCTGGATCTGGGGTGGCGGCGTCCCGACTTGCTTCCCGGGCTGCGGCGGGGGCTGGCCCAGAGGGAGGGGGGCGGCTGCGGTGGGGGCGGGGGGCGGCCAGGCAGCCCCGGGGGCCGGGGTGGGGCGAGGCCTGGGCGCGGACAGACACGGACACGCGGGGTGGGGGCACCGCAGCACAGGCGGGGGCGCAGGGGGGAGGGGCCGCGCTCACAGACCCCTCCCCCGCCGGGGCCGGGGCGGGGGCCGGGCGGGCGCCGGGCGGGGGCCGGGCAGGCGGGCCGGGTCCGGGCGCTCCCGCGGCCTCCTCGCCGGGAACCCAGGGCCGTGCGCGCGCCCGTGCTTAAAGGCGCAGGCCCCGCGCGCGCCCGCACTTAAAGGTGTAGGCAGGTCCCCTCGCGCAAAGGCGCGCCCCTGGCCTCACCTCTCATGGAGTCGTTCTGGCTTTGCTTCGGAGAGAGAATCCTTGGATAAAGAGAGAGTAAGAGAAACAGAGAGAGACACAGAGACTGAGACAGAGAGACACACAGAGATAGAGAAAGACAGAGATAAAAAGGCAGGCTTGGATTGAGGGACAGAGAGGAGTAGAATGAGAGAGAGGCAGATAGAGAGACAGAGAGATAGGAAGAGACACACATATTCAAGGAGAGATGGAAATACAGAGACAGTGACAGACCCAGAAAGAAAAAGAGAGACAAGAGACAGCACAAGTTAGAGATCGAGATGGAGAGAAAGTCAGAGAGACAGAGAAATGGAGGAGAGACAGAGACAGAGACAGACTGACCTGGGGCAACTCAGCTATGAGGATGGGTACGTGTATATGTGTGTGTCCAGTTCTCATTCACAGCTTTGAATGTGGTTCTCCATCCCAGAGCCCCCGGCCCCCACAGAAGCCTGTATCCTTCTGTCCCTCTGCCTCAGCACCACCTCTCTGGGATGTCCTTCCCTCAGGTGGAGTTTCCTTTCTTGAACCCTGCCCAGCAACAAGCCTGATCTTTCAGGCCAGAGGGGAGACTCTGCTCCTTCCCAAGACTCCTTGCCCTGGCTGCAAGGGGAAAACTTGGCTCCAAGACCCTGTGCCCTCTGGATTTAGAGCTAGACCTCAAGATACATTGGCCAGATATCCCATGGAGGAAGGAGAAGATAGGAATTGGGAGAGAGGCAGGGGGCTGGCTGGATTGACCCAGAAAAGTATGTCCACTGCCTTCCCCTCTCCCCAACTCAGGTCCACTGCCCCACAGAATATCCTACTAGAATTGTACTAACACATGACTCACCAGGAGTGGTGTCTTCCTGTGCTGATGCTTGTGGAGGATAGTGGAGGAGAGGATGGGGGGGGTGGGTCCCACATGTTTCCTGGCAGATGGTGTTGCAGGAAGAGGGATGTGGGCCGTGGTCTACAAGCCTGGCCTGGGAACGTTGCTATTGGTTATAGCAACGTGGGGGACTTAATCTTTTGGGAGCCCTTGTCCGAAGGGGAAACAGCCTTGGCTTGTGGTCATGGCCCTACCCTGGGGGGACCTGATCACAAACCACCCCCGGGAACCCCCAACTGAGCAGAGGAGTAAAGTAACCTTGTTGGGGGCGGGGGGCATGAATGCACATCCACCCTGGCATCCCTAGCTCTGCTGAAGGTTTCAGAACAGACTTTTGGCTCCTTCCACTTACGTGTATTGAAAACATGCAGCTAAAATTAACTCAGCTCTAGGGTCCACCTTTCCCAATCATTAGCAAAGTTCATCAGTGCTCCTGGCCCAGCACAGCAGATACGGGTTTCTCAGACGCTCAGAAAAAGGGTAAGAAATTTCAGAGTTGCTGCAGAAGTTGTGGAGGTGGGCGAGATAGAGGAAAACATCTGGAGACAATCCCAAACAGACTGGGATTAGAATTCAGAGGAACTGGCTGATTTGGGGTATGGCCCCAGAAAATAGGCAAGGGAGGGGGAAGAGTGAGGTAGAGGAGGAACAAAGTTAATAGAAGGTGCAGACGAGGAATGGGTTACCTCTTTGGGCAACTGGGGCTCAGTTCTGCTGGGGAACATTAAGGAACCCTGTAGAACACATCAGAATTGTCGTTCCTTCCCTTCCTTCCCTGCTGCAAAGTTCAGAGAGGCTGGGGCATTTATCCACAGAATCTTGCCCCCTTTGGTGATGACTGTCCCTTGGTGAGAGGGGGTGGTACTGAGAGCCATCTGAGATCTGAGGTGGAAAAGCAGAAGGTTGACTTGCATGAACTAGACCCAAGGTCCTCACACTTTAGCTGCATCAGGATCACCTGGAGGACTTGTTAACCATAGATCTCCAGGCCCCAGTCCCAGAGTTTCTGATTTGCATTTCTACCTTCCCAGGTGATGGTAATGCTGCTGGTCCAGGGACCACACTTTGAGAACCACTGGGCTAAACCAGGACCGTCTGCAACGTGCGTGGTACTGTCCACCACACCTATGCCAAAACCTGGTGAATTGAGGGCATGCAGCACCCCAAGTGTGTGCCAGAGAAACCAACATGTTTAGAGACATAAAGAGAGATTTGGCAACAGAGAAAGGCAGAGGCAAAGATGCTAGTTCAACATTTACTTTGGATTTCTGAGCATGGTTGTGTGCTAGATGACACTGCAGTAAAAGTGTGACCAAGACAGCGTCAGGTCCTGCTTCACTGAGCTCACATTCCAAAAGGGAGAAAGACACATCTCTAGACAGCCCAGCGTGGTCAGGGAGGGGATGGGAGAAGCTTGGGCTAGAAAGATTGGGACTGTCATGACAGAAGACCAGGCCATAGTGGTCAAAGTGTGCTAGGGGAAGCACAGGGCAAAATAATAAGGGCTCTGATGACAAAGCACAGGCCACAGTGGTCAGGGCTCTCATGGGGGAAACAGAGGGTGTGGGCCCCAGAGCCAGAGTCCAACCCTTCTCCCCCCAACCCCCCCACCCCCCGAGTCAGGAGGGTTTCCTGGAGGAGGGGGTCTTTATACTGAGATCTGAAGGATAATTACGAATGAAGCAGGTGGGCAAAGGGACCCCCCTATGCTGTTTGTGTGCCCTCATGCCACAGCATGTGCAGTCTGGGGCAGTGGTCCCTGCGGTGCCTGAATAGCACCGTGTATGTGTCTGCATGTGCTGTAATCTCTCATTAGCTCCTGGAAGGGGATCCTGGTGGGATGCTTGTTTGGGGGACTCTGCTTAATTGCTGCATTTACTTAATTGCAACATCTGGAGAAGGGGACAGAAGCAGCGGAAACAGCCACAGCAGGAAGAATGAAGTTAAATTACCTGAGAGCTGAGGGAGACTTGGGGGGAAGGGAACTGCTCATATCCACACACAGAATCTGCCCCAAAATACACATCCATACTCACACATGCACATCACATACTCAGAGGCTTACCAGAACACACATGGATACAGCAGGCACATGTAACTTATATCACCTGGACTCATGTTCAAATACAGGGGCATACAAAAGTGAATACTTAGACACACTTCCAAAACACACACGCA
The DNA here is from genome assembly GCF_028564815.1 of Eubalaena glacialis. NCBI lineage: Eukaryota > Metazoa > Chordata > Mammalia > Artiodactyla > Balaenidae > Eubalaena > Eubalaena glacialis. The sequence continues at coordinate 53,523,357 of NC_083733.1, read as the reverse complement.
GACTCACACTCAGACATGTGAGAGGTCACATGTGCAGAAACACACTCTGCACACAGATTCTCTCTTGTACACATGTGTGAGCCACACTCCCACACATATGCACAGAAACATATTCAGAGAGTCACATCAGACACCCCCATGGGATGGGCACACACGTGCACATGCACATGTGTGCACACATACATTCAAACCAACAGACTCAGTCTGTCTGCCAAAAAGGGGTCGCTTTATAAATAAACTTAGGCCCCTTCCAAGTCAGGGGGTTGTTAGCGCAAGAAGGGATGGAGGTGGTATCTCCTTATCCTCAACTAGTACCTACCAACTCCTTGTACAACCCGAGTCCAGTCAATGGGGTTCATTGAAATTAGCTCGGCTTTGTAATTAGCACATGAATCAGAGCTGAGAACTAGGGACTCACTTTAAAGATCATGTCTGAAGGTGCACCCCCATATGGAGGGGTCAAAAGAGAGGGGCAAGGAGATGAGTACATCCTCTCCATCCACACCCCGTACATGCATACTAACCACCCTAAATCAGATTGATGGGTCCCAAGCAAGCACTGACTTCTACACAGCAACCAGGAGACCCTGTACATGAAGTTCTGCTGAACTACGTGGAAGGCGGAATCCAACTTTCAAGGTCTGCTTTAATGACTTCCAGCTATCAACATGGAAGAAGACTTCCATAAGAACATGGGGAAAGGTTTACATTTGTGCAAAGAATGGAGGGAAATATGCCGAAAACTTTTAACTAGCAAACATAGAGACTTTGGGCCACTGTATAGACCTGCTCTGTGAAAGCCTGAATGCCACAGTTGGGGATTAGAGGCTCATTTTACAGAATGACAGGAGGGCTCAAGCTTTACTGATATCTGGGGCCAGAAAGGAAGGATCAGTGTATTAGTGAATGTAATGCCAGCTGCTGTAATAAATAACCCCCTGACTCTCAGTGACTTAATACAATAGTTTATTTCTCGCCACAGGTGTCCTGCGTGGTTGGCAGCTATCCTCCATCTGCTGGTTCACATGCCAGATTTGTTAATCTTGTGCCTCCATTATTTCCTAGGGCTCAGAATTATTTGCTTCTACCTGGCAAATGGGAGGAGACAGAGTGGAGAAGTTTCACCAGCTTCTTAAAAAAACTTGGCCCAGAAGTGACTTTCTACAGATTTCCCTTCTGCTCATATTTTATTGGAGAGATGCAAGGGGGGCTGAGAACATGTTTCTAGGCTGGGCAGCTCCCTCTCAGTCACAATTATGCAAGGAGAGTGTGGATTATAATGGAGCCAACATCAACCACCACCAGATCCACAACCTCAGGGGAGGCAACAGAAAGAGGCTATGGGATCTCCTTCCATCCACTACATGGAGTCCTGCTCCAGGGAGAAGTTCCCAGCCCCACGTTGACCACCCACCCACCCACCTACCCTGGTTCCCTGCCTTTGGGGTGGGTGACCACAAATTTGACTCCTTTGAGGGCAAAGAGAATCTGGCTTGATTTGATAAATCTTTAGGTCACTGCAGAAGGATAATGGTGAGAGTCCGACACTCTTTCTCTAAGCACTTATTGAGCCCTTACTGTGTGCCAGGCCCGATGCTGGGAACATGCCCATGAATGAGACACAGTCCAGGCTTTGGAATTGTGTCTCCTCACAGGGCAGAAAGAGAACAGATGATTTCTGAACCTGTGCTTGTCGCTGTGATATTTCATTATGAACAAGATGGGAGAGACGGGAGGGGCAAGGAAATCACCAAGTCTGTCTGTTGGTGATGGTGGGGGTGGGGTTCAGGGAAGGGATGGGGGCAACATTTGAGGGGGTCACCTGGACCAAAAGGGGATAGAGCTTTCTAGGTGTGAACATAATCCCTGTGTGCAGACCTGTGTGCTAATCAGAAACCTATGATTCCAGTTCCTAACACAAACCACTGCTGATTCAGTGCTAATCAGAAATCGGATCCCTGTGAAATCTGATCCCTAATCAGAAATCTGATCCCATGTTCTGATTCATGTGCTAATTATAAATCTATGTTGATTGCAAACTCTGTCCTGGAGCAGGGCTAAATCACAAACTTGGGCAGGAACACGTGCTGATAACCATCAACTCAAAGAGATTCACATTGCTAATGGCCATCTAGAGTTGATTCCTGTGCTAATTACAATCTTGGGATAATTTAATAGAATGATCAGAGGGTGTTAAATTCATAGTGAAGAAGACTCTGAAGACTCCCAGACTCTGAAACCTGACAGCCTGGGTTCAAATTCCATTCCTGTAAAGCGGGGGCTGATAGTACATCAAATGTCTTTTGGGAGAATTAAATGAGTTAATACAAGTAAAGCGCTGGGAGCAGGGCCTGGCATCTAAGTGCTTACTTGCTAAGTACTAGCTGTAATAATAATGATAATATGCAGCCAACAGTTATTGTTCTGATTTCATGTAATTCTCATAGCGGGCGCTACCTGCAATCTCTTCACCACCTTCCTTAGCCCAGGTCTGAGGGCCTCATCCTCTGGAAAGGTTACCCAGAGCTTCCCAGGGACCAGGGAGTCCCCAGTCCCGCCTTCGCCCCTACCCCTTTCAGCACCCTTCCCAGGCCGGGGCGTAACCGCTCAGTCGCCACTTGGGGGCAGCAACACACCGTTCAGCAGCTGCGCGCGCGGCGCATTGTGGGGCGCGTAGGCTTGAGGGCAGGTTAAGCGGTGGCTTGGGTCAGCATGCGAACTGCGTTTCCCGGAAGGCGACGCGACACCCTCTGCCTCACCTTGCTCAAATCTGGAAGCGGAGGTCTCGCCCCAACAGAGAGTGCGCCTCCAGAGCGGCGCGGGGGATTATGGGGTGTAGGGACTGAGGCCCCCGCGGGGAGGAGGGATTGCTACGCAGGCGTGGGTGGTCTGCAGTGCCCGCTGGACCTTAGCGGGTGGGTGGCCCTGGAGCTACAGACGCGGAGCTGAAGTTGAAGCAGCGGTGGAGGTTATGCAGTCCATTACTCGAGGATGAGCGGGATCCACTCCCCCGCCCCACACTGTGTGTACTCTGGAACCAGCTCACCCGCCATCAGGCTCTCTGCTGCATCTCCACTGTCCCTAGTATTTCCTTGGCGCTACAGTCTTTTTTTTTTTTTTTTTTTTTAATTAATTAATTAATTAATTAATTTCTGGCTGCGTTGGGTCTTTGCAGGCTTTCTCTAGTTGTGGCGAGCGGGGGCTACTCTTCGTTGCGGTGCGTGGGCTTCTCATTGCAGTGGCTTCTCTTGTTGGGGAGCACGGGCTCTAGGCACGCAGGCTCAGTAGTTGTGGCTCGTGGGCTTAGTTGCTCCGCGGCGTGTGGGGTCTTCCCAGACCAGGGCTCAAACTAGTGTCCCCTGCATTGGCAGGCGGATTCCTAACCACTGCGCCACCAGGGAAGTCCCAGTGCTCCAGTCTTAAGAGGAAAAAAAAAATCCTTGCCCTTTTTTTCTCTCATTTCCTTTTATAGCCACACCCCCTTTTTAAAAAACCACCTTACTATAGTAATGTTCAACCATGCACAAAAATAGAATAGTACAATGATCCTCCAGCTACCCATCACCTTTCTTCAACAATTATCAACATATGACCAGTCTTATTTTATTTTTTCCGCTTCCCTCCCTGGCTGAATTTGTTTAAAGCAAATGCCAGACATCATATGATTTCATCCATAAATACTTCTGTATGTATCTCTAAAATACAAGGTTCTTAAAAAAAAAAAACACCTTTATCACACCTAAAAAACGAATAATTCCATAATATTATCCAATATCCAACCCATCTCCAAATTTCCCTGATCATCTTATAAATGTCTTTTAACTGTTAGCTTGTTCAAATCAGAATCCAAACAGGATAGTGCATTGCATTTTGTTGGTACCTCTTTAAGTCTTATTCAATGACAGTTTCCCCTCACTCTTGTCTATCTCACAGTCTGGTTGCACTTCTTGGTGTCCTTTAATATGTTTTTCTGTCCCCTGTATGCCCTGCAAACTGGTAAATCTAGAGGCTGGGTCGGATTCAGATTCAATTTAGGGGTAAGTATGCTTCATGGGTGATGACAAGTCCTTCCATCAGGAGGCACATAATACTGCCTGGATGTTTCTTTTTGTGTGTGATGTTAATATTCAGTGTTGGGTTTGAGGGTTGTCGGCCTGATCCATCCATTACAAAACCACAGCCAAACTTCAGGAAGGAAGTGTCTCCATGCTCTCCCCTCCATCTCTCTCCCTCTATTTCACAAATGTTGTTGCCTATTGCTAAACCTCTTCCTTGTTGCTAAGCTCAAGAGGCAATTCTCCATCCTCAACTCACTGGTCCTGTAATAACGGACCTGTCCTATGCTGTCCAGTAGGGTAGCCACTAGCCACACAAGTGGCTTTTGAGAGGTTAACTAGTTCTAATTGAGATGTGTGCTGTAAGTGTAAAATACACACTGGGATTTCAAAGACAGTACAAAAAGAAGAATGTAAAATATCTCAAGAATTTAAAAAATATTGATACCATGTTGAAACGATAGTTTGGGGATATATTAATAATAAAATACACGAGAGAGCTGTTTTATTAAAATTACTTTCACCTGTTTACTTTTTAAGTGTGGCTACTAGAAATTTTAAAATCACCTATGTGATTCACATTACATTTCTAGTAGAAAGTGTTGTTCTAGACCAGTGGTTTTCAAGTGTGATCTCTGCACCAGCAGCGTTCGCATCAGCATCACATGACAACTTGTTAGAAATGCAAATTCTCTGTTGCCCTGGACCTACTGAACCAGAGTCTCTGGGGATGGGACCCAGCAGTCTGCATTTTACCAAGTCCACCAGACCATTCCTGTCTGAAAACTCCCCTCCCAGTTTCTGTGACACAGTACCCTCCCAAACCCACCCACTTCTCACCCCTTCACTATTAACACCCTGGTCTGAGCATCATTCGGTCCTACCTGGACCACTGCAATTGCTTACAAACTGGTTTCCTGGCATCTAATCTTGTACCCTACTTGTAGTTCTCACACACAGCTCTGGGGCTCCTCCAAAAACATAAATCAGATCACATTACTTCCCTGCTTAAAACCTTCCAGTGACTTTTATTGCATTTAGAATAAAATCCAAACTCCTTCCTGTGGCCCCTGCAGCTTCCCCACCTTTACATCATCCCCCAGCTCGCCCTTCGCTCTTTCTGCCCCAGCCGTGCCACCTTCCTCGCTGTAGCTCACACTCCCAGCTCTTTCCTGCCTCGGGGACTTTGTGATGGCCATTCCCTCTTCTGAGAACACGGTTCTTTGTAGGACTGGCTCTCTCTTTTCCTTCGGGCCTCAGCTTAGATGTCCTCATCTCCATGCTGCCATGTGTCATTAAAGCCCGGCTCCCCGCACCCATGTTCACACAATATCACCCACCTTTCATTCTCAGCATGGCACGTACCACACACTGTTCTTCTTCATTTGTCTGTCTGTCTCCTCCACTATCATGTGTGCACACGGGGGCAGGAACTCATCTCTCTAGCCCACCACTTTGTCCTCAGCCCCTCCCACAGTGCCTGCACACGGTAGGTGCTTAAAAAAGGTCTTTTCACTGACCCAGCATGTGAACTGCTACAGCTGCTCCTCCTCAGTCTCTCTTGCTTCCTCCACCTACTCTGAAATCAGAGGACCGTTGGCATCCATGGTGTTTGAAATCTCAGAACGTTCCCCATGACAGTCCTGATTTCTGACTTCTGCCACATTGGGATATCTGACAACACAGAGCCCACTTTCCACCTTGGGACCAGTAGGCTGGAGCTGCTATACCTGTGAGGGCTTGCTGAGGATACAGAAAACAAAGAACAGAGGGACGTTAACACATCGGGGTGGTTATGCAGCACATGGAGGAGCTGAGGGGCCAAACAGGAGCCAGTGAAGCCATCGGAAATTAACAGCAGTGGGAAGCCAGCGCTGCTCCAGGCTGGAAGAACAAAGTGAGGAGGTGGTGTCACCAGAGCCCAAAGTCACCTAATAGAAGCTGGAACCCCAGTGGGATTGTCTGGCTGGCTGGACTGTGGAGGGGGCACAACCACAGGGAGAGAGGGAGGAGTTACTGTGGAAGGGGAGAATTGCTCTGGCCTCTTCCTCCTACCCTCCAGGCTCCTGCCACTGCTTTCCACTGACGGAACCCCAGGTGAATCCAGATGAAGGCGAGACGGAACTGTGGCCTGGGATGCAGGCAGAAAGGGGAGGGCAAGGAACAGATCGGGGCACATACAGCCCAGAGCAGCGCAACATGGGTTCCCCTCCATGCACCAGGGATCCCACTTGGTTGTCCCACACCAGGCCTCGCTCACTGATTTACATTACGTGTCTGGCTGCAGGAGGATTAGGGTTAGGGTTGTTTGCAACTCCAATGTTTCAGTTATCTGTTGCTGCATAACAAATTATCCCCAAATTAAGCAGCTTAAAACAACCATTTTCTTTTTCTTCCAACTTCATGGATCAGAAATTCACAAAGGGACTTCCCTGGTGGCGCAGTTGTTAAGAATCCACCTGCCAATGCAGGAGACACGGGTTCGAGCCCTGGGCCGGGAAGATCCTACATGCTGCGGAGCAACTGAGCCCGTGCACCACAACTACTGAGCCTGCGCTCTAGAGCCTGTGAGCCACAACTACTGAGCCCACGCACCTAGAGCTCGTGCTCCGCAACGAGAGAAGCCACCGCAATGAGAAACCCGTGCACCGCAACAAATGGTAGCCCCTGCTCGCCACAACTAGAGAAAGCCGGCACGCAGCAATGAAGACCCAATGCAGCCAAAAATCAATAAAATAAAATAAAATAAAAAAGAAATTCACAAAGACCTCAGTGGGGCTGTTCTTGTGTGGTGTCTGTGCTGTTGCTGGAGTCCGATGTTGACTGGGGTGGGGTCATTTGAGAACTCTAGGGGCTGATGTCCAAGGTGGCTCACTCGCACTGCTGGCAATGTTGCTGGCTGTCGGTTGAGAGCTCAGTGGGCTGTTGACCAGAGCAACTACACGTGGCTACTCCAGCATGGTGACCTTACATGGTGGCCAGCTTCTTCCAGAGCATGTGTTCCAAAAGATCCAGGCAGAAACTGTATGTTTGTTTGTTTGTTTTTATGACTTGGCCTCAAAAATCCCACAGCATCACTTCTGCAGTCACAGACCCACCCAGATTCAAGATGAAGCTACATAGATCCCACCTTTTGATGTGAGGAACTTGCTACAAAGAATGTTATTTGAGGCACTGATAGGAGTCCTTTTCTGTCCTGACTCTAGACATTCTCCTGAGATGAACTTCTCTGTTATAGTCTGGTGGCTTTGATGACTAACTACATGGCTATGATTCCAAGCCCTATTTGCAGCCCAGACCCTCTCTTGATGTATAGAATGGTTATCAACTGGACATTCCTCCTCCCAGATACTATGTAGACACTTCAAAATATCTAAACTCAGGTAATTCTTTTTTTTCTTATTAGTTATCTATTTTATACATATTAGTGTATATATATCAATCCCAATCTCCCAATTCATCACACCACTACCACCCCTGCCACTTTCCTTGGTGTCCATACATTTGTTCTCTACATCTGTGTCTCTATTTCTGCCCTGCAAACCGGTTCATCTGTACCATTTTTCTAGGTTCCACATATATGCGTTAATATACGATATTTGTTTTTCTCTTTCTGACTTACTTCACTCTGTATGACAGTCTCTAGATCCATCCACATCTCTACAAATGACCCAGTTTTGTTCCTTTTCATGCCTGAGTAATATTCCATTGTATATATGTACCACATCTTTATCCATTCGTCTGTCGATGGGCATTTAGGTTGCGTCCATGACCTGGCTATTGTAAATAGTGCTGCAATGAACATTGGGGTGCATCTGCCTTTTGAATTATGGTTTTCTCTGGGTATATGCCCAGTAGTGGGATTGCTGGGTCATATGGCAATTCTATTTTTAGTTTTTTAAGGCACCTCCATACTGTTCTCCATAGGGGCTGTCTCAATTTACATTCCCACCAACAGTGCAAGAGGGTTCCCTTTTCTCCACACCCTCTCCAGTATTTGTTGTTTGTAGATTTTCTGATGATGCCCATTCTAACTGGTGTGAGGTGATACCTCATTGTAGTTTTGATTTGCATTTCTCTAATAATTAGCGATGTTGAGCAGCTTTTCATGTGCTTCTTGGCCATCTGTATGTCTTCTTTGGAGAAATGTCTATTTAGGTCTTTTACCCATTTTTGGATTGGGTTGTTTGTTTTTTTAATATTGAGCTGCATGAGCTCTTTATATATTTTGGAGATTAATCCTTTGTCTGTTGATTTGTTTGCAAATATTTTCTCCCATTCTGAGGGTTGTCTTTTCGTCTTGATTATAGTTTCCTTTGCTTTGCAAAAGTTTTTAAGTTTCATTAGGTCCCATTTGTTTATTTTTGTTTTTATTTCCATTACTCTAGGAGGTGGATCAAAAAAAATCTTGTGATTTATGTCAAAGAGTGTTCTTCCTATATTTTCCTCTAAGAGTTTTATAGTGTCCGGTCTTACATTTAGGTCTCTGATCCATTTTGAGTTTATTTTTGTGTATGGTGTTAGGGAGTGTTCTAATTTCATTCTTTTACATGTAGCTGTCCAGTTTTCCCAGCACCACTTATTGAAGAGACTGTCTTTTCTCCACTGTATATCCTTGCCTCCTTTGTCACAGATTAGTTGACCATAGGTGCATGGGTTTCTATGCATGGTATCTCTGGGCTTTCTATCCTGTTCCATTGATCTATATTTCTGTTTTGTGCCAGTACCATATTGTCTTGATTACTGTAGCTTGGTAGTATAGTCTGAAGTCAGGGAGTCTGACTCCTCCAGCTCCTTTTTTTTCCCTCAAGACTGCTTTGGCTATTCGGGGTCTTTTGTGTCTCCATACAAATTTTAAGATTTTTTGTTCTATTTCCGTAAAAATTGCCACTGGTAATTTGATAGGGATTGCATTGAATCTGTAGATTGCTTTGGGTAGTATAGTCATTTTCACAATATTGATTCTTCCAATCCAAGAACATGGTATATCTCTCCACCTGTTTGTGTCATCTTTGATTTCTTTCATCAGTGTCTTATAGTTTTCTGAGTACAGGTCTTTTACCTCCTTGGGTAGGTTTATTCCTAGGTATTTTATTCTTTTTGTTGCAATGGTGAATGGGATTGTTTCCTTAATTTCTCTTTCTGATCTTTCATTGTTAGTGTATAGGAATGTAAGAGATTTCTGTGCATTAATTTTGTATACTGCAACTTCACAAGATTCATTGATTAGCTCTAGTAGTTTTCTGGTGGCATCTTTAGGATTCTCTATGTATAGTATCATGTCATCTGCAAACAGTGACAGTTTTACTTCTTCTTTTCCAATTTGTATTCCTTTTATTTCTTTTTCTTCTCTGATTGCCGTGGCTAGGACTTCCAAAACTATGTTGAATAATAGTGGCGAGAGTGGACATCCTTGTCTTGTTCCTGATCTTAGAGGAAATGCTTTCAGTTCTTCACCATTGAGAATGATGTTTGCTGTGGGTTTGTCGTATATGGGCTTTATTATGTTGAGGTAGGTTCCCTCTATGCCCACTTTCTGGAGAGTTTTTATCATAAATGGGTGTTGAATTTTGTCAAAAGCTTTTTCTGCATCTATTGAGATGATCATATAGTTTTTATTCTTCAGTTTGTTAATATAGTGTATCACATTGATTGATTTGCATATATTAAAGGATCCTTGCATCCCTGGGATAAATCCCACTTGATCATGGTGTATGATTCTTTTAATGTGTTGTTGGATTCTGTTTGCTAGTATTTTGTGGAGGATTTTTGCATCTGTATTCATCAGTGATATTGGTCTGTAATTTTCTTTTTTTTGTAGTATCTTTGTCTGGTTTTGGTATCAGGGTGATGGTGGCCTCATAGAATGAGTTTGGGAGTGTTCCTTCCTCTACAATTTTTTGGAAGAGTTTGAGAAGGATAGGTGTTAGCTCTTCTCTAAATGTTTGATAGAATTCACCTGTGAAGCCATCTGGTCCTGGACTTTTGTTTGTTGGAAGATTTTTAATCACAGTTTCAATTTCATTACTTGTGATTGGTCTGTTCATATTTTCTATTTCTTCCTGGTTCAGTCTTGGAAGGTTATACCTTTCTAAGAATTTGTCCATTTCTTCCAGGTTGTCCATTTTATTGGCATAGAGTTGGTTGTAGTAGTCTCTTAGGATGCTTTGTATTTCTGCAGTGTCCATTGTAACTTCTCCTTTTTCATTTCTAATTTTATTGATTTGAGTCCTCTCCCTCTTTTTCTTGATGAGTCTGGCTAACGGTTTATCAATTTTGTTTATCTTCTCAAAGAACCAGCTTTTAGTTTTATTGATCTTTGCTATTGTTTTCTTTGTTTCTATTTCATTTATTTCTGCTCTGATCTTTATGATTTCTTTCCTTCAACTAACTCTGGGTTTTGTTTGTTCTTCTTTCTCTAGTTCCTTTAGGTGTAAGGTTAGATTGTTTATTTGAGATTTTTCTTGTTTCTTGAGGTAGGCTTGTATTGCTATAAACTTCCCTCTTAGAACTGCTTTTCCTGCATCCCATAGGTTTTGGATTGTCGTGTTTTCATTGTAATTTGTCTCTAGATATTTTTTGATTTCCTCTTTGATTTCTTCAGTGATCTCTTGGTTATTTAGTAACATATTGTTTAGCTTCCATGTGTTTGTGTTTTTTACATTTTTTTCCCTGTAATTGATTTCTAATCTCATAGTGTTGTGGTTGGAAAAGATGCTTGATATGATTTCCATTTTCTTAAATTTACCGAGGCTTGATTTGTGACCCAAGATGTGATCTATCCTGGAGAATGATCTGTGCGCACTTGAGAAGAAAGTGTAACCTGCTGTTTTTGGATGGAATGTCCTATAAATATCAATTAAATCTATCTGGTCTATTTTGTCATTTAAACTTGTGTTTCCTTATTAATTTTCTGTCTGGATAATCTGTCCATTGGTGTAAGTGAGGTGTTAAAGTCCTCCACTATTATTGTGTTACTGTCGATTTCCTCTTTTATAGCTGTTAGCAGTTGCCTTATGTATTGAGATGCTCCTATGTTGGGTGCATATATATTTATAATTGTTATATCTTCTTGGATTGATCCCTTGATCATTATGTAGTGTCCTTCCTTGTCTCTTGTAACATTCTTTATTTTATTTTTTAAAAAATTATTTATTTATTTATTTATTTATGGCTGTGTTGGGTCTTCGTTTCTGTGCGAGGGCTTTCTCTAGTTGCGGCAAGTGGGGGCCACTCTTCATCGCGGCGTGCAGGCCTCTCACTATCGCGGCCTCTCTTGTTGCGGAGCACAGGCTCCAGACACGCAGACTCAGTAATTGTGGCTCACGGGCCTAGTTGCTCCGCGGCATGTGGGGTCTTCCCAGACCAGGGCTCAAACCCGTGTCCCCTGCATTGACAGGCAGACTCTCAACCACTGTGCCACCAGGGAAGCCCAACATTCTTTATTTTAAAGTGTATTTTATCTGATATGAGTATTGCTACTCCAGCTTTCTTTTGATTTCCATTTGCATGGAATATCTTTTTCCATCCCCTCACTTTCAGTCTGTATGTGTCCCTAGGTCTGAAATGGGTCTCTTGTAGACAGCATATATATGGGTCTTGTTTTTGTATCCATTCAGCAAGCCTGTGTCTTTTGGTTGGAGCATTTAATCCGTTCACATTTAAGGTAATTATCGATACGTATGTTCTTATTACCAATTTCTTAATTGTCATGGGTTTGTTTTTGTAGGTCCTTTTCTTCTCTTGTGTTTCCCACTTAGAGAAGTTCCTTTAGCATTTGTTGTAGAGCTGGTTTGGTGATGCTGAATTCTCTTAGCTTTTGCTTGTCTGTAAAGCTTTTGATTTCTCCATCGAATCTGAATGAGATCTTTGCTGGGTAGAGTAATCTTGGTTGTAGGTTCTTCCCTTTCATCACTCTAAATATATCATGCCACTCCCTTCTGGCTTGTAGAGTTTCTGCTGAGAAACCAGCTGTTAACCTTGTGGGAGTTCCCTTGTATGTTATTTGTTGTTTTTCCCCTGTTGCTTTCAATAATTTTTCTTTGTCTTTAATTTTTGTCAGTTTGATTACTGTGTGTCTCGGCGTGTTTCTCCTTGGGTTTATCCTGCCTGGGACTCTCTGTGCTTCCTGGACTTGGGTGGCTATTTCCTTTCCCATGTTAGGGAAGTTTTCGACTCTAATATCTTCAAATATTTTCTCAGGTCCTTTATCTCTCTCTTCTCCTTCTGGGACCCCTATAATGCGAATGTTGTTGCATTTAATGTTGTCCCAGAGGTCTCTTTGGCTGTCTTCATTTCTTTTCATTCTTTATTCTGTTCCACGGCAGTGAATTCCACCATTCTGTCTTCCAGGTCACTTATCTGTTCTTCTGCCTCAGTTATTCTGCTATTGATTCCTTCTAGTGTATTTTTCATTTCAGTTATTGTATTGTTCATCTCTGTTTGTTTGCTCTTTAATTCTTCTAGGTGTTTGTTCTTTAATTCTTCTAGGTCTTTGTTAAACATTTCTTGCATCTTCTCGATCTTTGCCTCCATTCTTTTTCCGAGGTCCTTGATCATCTTCACTATCATTATTCTGAATTCTTTTTCTGGAAGGTTGCCTATCTCCACTTCATTTAGTTGTTTTTCTGGGGTTTTATCTTCTTCCTTCATCTGGTACAAAGTCCTCTGCCTTTTCATTTTGTCTATCTTTCTGTGAATGTCGCTTTCCTTCCACAGGCTGCAGAACTGTAGTTCTTCTTGCTTCTGCTTCTGCCCTCTTAAACTCAGGTAATTCTGATACCCAGTTGCTGGTTGGGAATCACTATTCTTCGAGATGAATGCTAGATTTCTTACAGGGCATTCAGGGCTCCCATCTTTCCCCATTATACAGACCCTGATTTGGCCCCAACCTCACCTCTCTGCCTCTGGACCTTAGGGATTCACCAAGACAATCTCTAAGTGGTTTCTCGCCTGTGTACCTTAGTACGTGCTCTTCCATTTGACTGATTGTGCTCTCATTTTTAATACACATGTCTGGGGTTACCTCCATTGGAAGCCACTTCCTTTCTCAGACTGGGAGAGGTACCTGCCTCAGGGCCCAGCAATGGCCTGGGCCCCTACATTCACTGCATTTCAGGAGCCTGTGTCTGTGTGGCCAGCCATTGCACCTGCTTTCTGCCTGGCCCTTGTGAATGGCTAATAAGCAGCCGTTTAATGGATTGTGGAAGTCAGTTATGCTGAGATTCCCAAAGAGATATACCTCCCTATTCACACTCATATAATCCTCTCCCCTTGAATCTGCCTTGGACATGTGACTTGCTTTAACCAATAGAATATGACAGAAGTCACCCGCAGCCAGTTCTTGGCTAAGCCTTAGGATTGTCAGGTTTTGCTTCTGTGTACTCACGAGCTCTGAGTTCCTTGTTGGCGAGACCACATGGAAAAGCCACGTGGAGACCTAAGGAAGCCAGGTAACAGTGAGAATCGATGCCCCTCATATATGACCCCAGTTCAGCTGTCCTAGTTATCCCTTAGCCATTCAATCTTTTCCCAAAGCACCAGACACGCAAATGAAGAAGCTCTCTTGGATGTTCTTTTTTTTCTTGGATGTTCTAACCAGAGCTGACATCATGTGGAACAGAGACAAACCATCTCTGCTCCTATTCAAAATCTTGAAACACAGGACAGTGAGCAAATAATAACATGGTTGCTGTTTTAAGCCATTAGTTGTAGGGAATTTTGTTACGCAGCAATGGCTACCTGATACACACTGAGTAAACTATTTCCTATTCCTCTGTACACTCACTGCCCAGATCAGGGCTGGCAAATTGTATGCATTCATTTATTTGCTCACTCATTCATTCATTCATTCACTAATTTATTCTTTCACCAGATATTTATTGAGATCCTGCCATGTGCCAAGCTCTGTTCTAGGTACTGTGGATACACTGGTGACAAGACAGACAAAATCATGGAATTCAAATAATATAAAGTGTGATTTCAGTGTAAGAGCAATCATCCTGGGTAAAGTACCAGAATGATTGGCCAAAGACAGAGTAAAGAAAGCAAGAATGTATTATAGAACAGAAACATAATGTCACACCAGCTGGGTTTATGTCTCAGCCATTTGGGGGAAAATATCAATTTGGAGCCTCATCTTGCATGATAAATGAAAATAAATTCCAGATGGACTAGAGGAAAATGTGGGAAGAAAATTACACAATAAAAATCTTGAAGATGAAATAAATATTTAATAACCTCTGGGTTGGAAAAGACTTTCTGAACTTTAAGAGAATAAATCACAGGGACTTCCCTGGTGGTCCAGTGGTTAAGACTCCGTGTTTCCACTGAAGGGGTCATGGGTTCGATCCCTGGTGATCCCTGGCTGGGGAACTAAGATCCCGTATGCCGTGCTGCACAGTCAAAAATAAATAAATAAATAAAAATTAAAAATCCTGTTAAAAAAAAAGAACAAATTACAAAGGAAAGGATTGATGGGTTTGACTGTATAAAAAGTTAAATATCCCATATGTTTAAAAAGGGCATGACTAAAATTGAAGTTAAATAAATAGTAGAGAAAAATATTTGCAACAGGTATGACAGAAAAGTGGTTAATGTAATAAAGATATTAATAAATTAATGTGGAATTAACAGGAAAAGCCAATACCCAAAAGAAAGATGAGTAATTAATATGAAAAGACAATTCAAAGAAGAAATACAAATAGCCAAAAAAGATGAAAGGCAGGTTTATCCCCAGTAATATTCAAATAATTTTCCACTTGAAATACTGAGATGCATCCCTTTGTCTGTCAAATTAGCAAGGATGTTTGAAATGTGGTTCCCTTTGGTGAGGAGAGTTCAGGGAAATGGGAGACCCTGTTCACATTCACCGTGATTGGGATGTGAATGGGAGTGACCCTTCCAGAGAAGGATTGGGCAGCCTGAATCCAAAGCCTGAGAATGTGCATATCTGTTAATTCACCATTTACCCTGCTAGGAACTTAGCCCCTGGAAAGAATCCAGCAAGTGGAAAAGATTTCACTACAAGAATTTTTATAACACCATTTTAAAAATAATAATGAAACGAACAAAAACTAATTGGAAATAATTTGACTGTGTCCTACTAGCATTTGACAAAGATCCATGGGATGTTAATTGGTATTTGAGAATAAAGGCTCCTTGATAAAATAAATGTGGGAAATGCTGGCTTGAAAGAAGTTAGGTGAGTGGCAGGAATTTTCCTCAACATGCTAGAGTCCATGATAATTGTATGAGGGGACCTCCTAGGCATTTTTTTCCTGAATGTATTTACTTATTTCTGACTTCATTTTCAGTTCTTCAGCAGTTGTTGGCAACTATCATGCCATTTCTTCTCTCTCATTCTATTGGCCACCTCACGGCCCAAGACCTACTCAGATTCAAGGGGTGGGGTAATAGACTCCACCCTTTGATGGAAGATGCTGTGAAGTCAGACGGCAAAGGGTAAGGAGCCAGGGAGGGGTGAAAAAATTGGAGCCATTTTTGCAGTTTACCAGAGCCCTTTCTTCATGTGTATGAGGCAAGGTAAATTACTAGCAATTGTAACCAAAGAATCCCCAAATCTCAGTGGCTTGATACAACCTATTTTCTTTCACAGGGTAGTGTGATGCAGTGAGTGGGGTAGCTCTACTCCTCAGAGTCACTTAGGGACCCAGGCTCCTCCCACCTGGCAGCTCTGGGCTCCTCTAGCTTCCCTGCACCTGCCCTTAGTCCTCTCCATTGGTGAATGTTAAAAGAGGTGAGGGTCCTAAGTGGGAGGTTTAGGGGATCACACCTGGAAGTCAGACACGCATCTGCCCAGTTGCTCATTGGCTCACATACCTGATTATAAGGGAAGATGGGAAATATGGTCCAGCTGTGTGCAAAGGGGCAAAGGGGGTCAGTTTTAGTGAGCAATTAGTCCCTGCTACACATTTGGGAACATGCTGTATCTGAACGTAGAGAAGGGTTATCTTGTTTATTTATTTGTTTTCTTGTGTATCACCTGTCTTCTTCCACTAGGATGTAAGCTGCAGGAAGGCAGTTTTATTCACCATTGCATACCCATCACCCATCCAGGGGCCCAGTAAGCACTCAACAAATACGTGATGGAATAAATGGATGAATGCATGAGTGAATGAAAAATTCAGTAACTTCACAGGACACAATATTATGAACCAATTAAGACTGTACTTCTTTTTTTTTTAAGAGACTTAAAAAAAATTAATTAATTAATTAATTAATTTTTGGCTGCGTTGGGCCTTCGTTGCTGCCCGCGGGCTTTCTCTAGTTGCGGCGAGCGGGGGCTACTCTTCGTTGCGGTGCGCAGGCTTCTCATTGCGGTGGCTTCTCTTGCTGCAGATCATGGGCTCTAGGAGTGCGGGCTTCATTAGTTGTGCCACACAGGCTCAGTAGTTGTGGCTCGTGGACCCTAGAGTACAGGTCCAGTTGTGTGGTGTATGGGCTTAGTTGCTCTGCGGCATGTGGGATCTTCCCGGACCAGGGCTCGAACCCATGTCCCCTGCAATGGCAGGTGGATTCTTAACCACTGTGCCACCAGGGAAGTCCCAAGACTGATACTTCTAAGGAGATTTTGGGAACATGAGAAAATGCTCACATATAATGAGCATTTAGGTAGGGTCTATGTTAGGTAGGACATGAATCCATAACAGAACTCAATATAACTATAGCTTAAACAAAGAACTTTAATTCTCTCTCACCAGTAGACCAAGCATAAGCAGTCCAGGGCTTCATGGTGTCAGTATGGAGGCTTTATGGCATCAGAGATGTAGGCTGCTTTGACCTATGGCTCTTCCATGCCTAGGGGAATGCCCTGGCCTGAGTGGTCCAAGGTGGCTCCCACCACATCCATGCTCCAGGCAGTGGGAAGGGGAAAAGGGAAATGGAGACTCATCCCACCGCTCTTTCTAAGCATAGGTGAACAGAGAAATAAAATCTTAGCTTTGGTGTCTAATTTATTCTGAGGGTCATCTCTTTGGTTTCTTCCCAGGGCAAATAGCGAGGGTAACAGTGAGGTCACGTCACGAATGAGCAGTCAAAGGGAATATAGCTGCTTGTTTCAGGTTAATACAAGTTGTTTGCAAAAATGGGCAGAAT
The DNA here is from genome assembly GCF_028564815.1 of Eubalaena glacialis. Lineage (NCBI taxonomy): Eukaryota > Metazoa > Chordata > Mammalia > Artiodactyla > Balaenidae > Eubalaena > Eubalaena glacialis. The sequence goes on along the minus strand of NC_083733.1, from coordinate 53,506,186 downwards.
GCAAATTTGCATATATGATATGGTCAGAAATATATAAAAATATACCCAGTAAAATGATAGGATGGAAATATAACAAAATATTGTAATGAGGTTGTCTCTCAGATGTAGATGAAGTTTCTTTTTCTTTTTTCTTTTTGTATTTTGCTGTATTTTTCAAAATTTTCATAATGAGCAAGCATTATTAGATCTTTTAAATTTTATTTATTGTGACATATAGAACACCTATCAAAAGAGCCCACAAAACCCCCAAACAAAAAGCAAATGCACGGCATAATGAGTCATTGAGTGAACACTCGACCATCTACTGCCGCAGAAAAAAAAGAGGTCATCAGTGCGGTCTAGAAAATGTTTTGTCCTTTTTTATTCGTAAAGCTTCCTCTTCTCTGACAGAGAAGTTTCCTCTTCTTCTCTACCACCATTTTGATTTGATAGAATCCCTTCCTTGCTTTTCTTAATAGTTTTGCCTGTGCTTCCTAAACACTATAGTCTAATCTGGACTATTTTTAAACTTTATGCAAATGGGAACCATATTGCATGTACTCTTGTATATGACTTTTTTCTTTCACTTAACATTCTGTTTGTGAGATAAATCCATGTTGTAGCAAGTATTAGTATCTACTGTGTTTATTCTATGGATCCAGGATATTTATTCTCATTATTGTGTGAATGCGCTACAATATACGTACCCATTCTCCCGTGATGGGCATGTGTGTTGGTTCCCCTGAAGGGCTTTGCAAATAGGGCAGCTGTGAAGAGGTTTACACAGGCTTCCTGATGTCCATCCACTAGTCTCTCCAGGATACAGGTAGAGGGGCAGAAGTTCTGAGTCACTGGGAAAAAACAATGCCATACTGTTTCCAAAGTGGTTAAACCACTTCCACTCACTCCTTCAGCAGCTTTACAATAAGTCCTGATATCAGGTAGGGTGAGACCTCTCATCTTGTTCTTGTCTAAGAGTATCTTTGTTATAATCGGCTCTTTGTATTGCAGTGTAAAATTTAGGATTCATCTGCAAGTTCCACAGAAAATAGCTTTTAGAATCTAGATTATGAATGGATTGAATATATAGGTAAATTCAGGGGAAACTGCTATCCAAATCCAATAACATGGTATATCAAACCATTTATCTAGATTTTGTATAAAGTCTTTTACAGAGTTTCCCTGTACAGGCTTTTCATATAGTTTGTTAGATTTATTACTAGCTACTTGGCCATTTATGCTAATGTAAAGGGTTACTTTTTTCCACCTTTGTTTGGTTTATGGCTGGTATATAGCAATAAAATTGATTTTTGTAGATGGATTTTATATCCAGTTACCTCGCTAAATTCTGTTATGAATTCTAATAAATTAGTCTATAGAGTCTTCTGAATTTTCTTTAGCCAGAATCATATAATCTATTAATAATGGTGGCAATAACCTTTTATTTATTTTCCTGCTTTACTTCAGAGTTAAGGTCTCCAGGACAAAATTGAACAGAAGTGATGACAACAGGCATCTTTCTTTGTCTTAGTCCAAACTTAGAAGGAAAACTTTTTTTTTTAGATTTTTTTTTTTTTGATGTGGACCATTTTTTAAGTCTTTATTGAATTTGTTACAATGTGGCTTCTGTTTTATGTTTTGGTTTCTCGGCCCTGAGGCATGTGGGGTCTTAGCTCCCTGACCAGGGATCAAACACACACCCCCTTCACTGGAAGGCAAAGTCTTAACCACTGGACCGCCAGGGAAGTCCCAGAAGGAAAACTTTTAATATTTAACCATTAAATGTTTTAATACTTAACCGTAAGTGATGCTAGCTGTCGGTTTTGGTAGTGCTATTCATCAAATTTTAAAAAACTTCTTTATTGGAGTATATTTTATTTAAAATGTTCTATTAGTTTCAGGTGTACAGCCAAGTGAATCAGTTATACATATATGTGTATCCACTCTGTTTTAGATTCTTTTCTCATATAGGTCATTACAGAGTATTGAGTAGAGTTCCCTGTGCTATACAGTAGGTCCTTATAAGTTGTCTATTTTATATATAGTTATTCATCAAATATTTAAATTCACTTCTATTCCTAGTTTTCTGAATTAATGTTGAATTTCATCAAACACTTTTGGCATCTGTTGAGGTAATCATATGCTTCCCCCCTTAACCTGTTAATGTGCTGGTTTACATTGATTTTCTAATATTCAACCAATCTTGCTTTCTTACTATAACTCTAACTTGGTCATGATCTATTCAAATATTGCCTCTACCTCATTCTTCTATGACTACAATGAAATAAGTTAAAAATTCTCTTTCATCTTATCTTTTGTATTTCTCATTTTTAGCCTCTACTGAATTCTGGATAGTTGTTTTTTTTTTTTTTTTAACCTACCTCCTTTTTTCAGCTATGTCTAATCTCTATTAAACACATTCATTGAGTTTTTAATTTCAGTGATTATATTTTTCAGTTCTAGATTGCTTTTTGTTTTGTATTCTAATACTGAAAAAAAAAAACCCTCTCTCACTTTTTATAATTTCCAGTTTTGTGATAAAAACTTCAAACTTTCTTTTTCTTGAAAATTCGTGTAGCTATAGCATAGTGAAGGGGGTACAAGGTTAAACTGTAAGTTCACATGAAAGCTAGGTGACTCCTGGCTCATTCTTACCTTGTGTGCGATGGCCTTCAGGTCTCAGCTTAAAATGAAAAGCTGAGGTTCAGACCCTCCTGTCTGGGTGGATCCGGGCCTTTACTTTTGCTCCTCTACTCTCAAACTGTCTTCTGCGTTGGAAAATGCCTTTGGAACAAATGCCTTCATTTGTTCCAAAGGCATTTGAGTTTTGAGCTCCTCTCTTGTTTTATTCTGAGTTTTCAGTACTGTTTCCTTAGCCTTTTACTAGTGCTTTGCTGCTTTTAGTAATTTTTTTTCCCCATAGATTTCATCCTGCATTTTTATCTGTTCTCCAATGGAGGGTGGTTTCTGATTTCTTTAGAACACCACTCCTGGCAGAAGAAGTCCTGTATTTTTTTCTTCTGCAAAATTGAATTTATTTGTTTGTTGTGTTTTCTGATATTGAAATATCTTTTTTCCCCAATGACATAGATTAAAAATACTCCCCATAAAAAAAATCAAATTTTTAAAAGTAAGAAAATATAGGGCTTCTCTGGTGGCGCAGTGGTTAAGAATCCACCTACCAATGCAGGGGACATGGGTTTGAGCCCTGGTTCGGGAAGATCCCACATGCCGCGGAGCAACTAAGCCTGTGCGCCACAACTACTGATTCTGCGCTCTAGAGCCTGTGAGCCACAACTACTGAAGCCTAGAGCCCGTGCTCCGCAACAAGAGAAGTCACAGCACTAAGAAGCCCGCGCACCACAACGAAGAGTAGCCCCCACTCGCCGCAACTAGAGAAAGCCCGCGCACAGCAGCAAAGACCCAACACAGCCAAAAATAAAAACAAATAAATTAATTTTTAAAAATATATTAATAATCTAAATCCCACTGCCCAGAGATACCACCGTTGGCATTCACTTGACTACACATTCATACTTTTTTCTATGCAGATGTACACAATTTTACTTATATCATTTTATGTAAATGGCATCATGTTATACCCACATTGTTCTCATATAGTTCCTTCACTTTTTTTTTAGATTTTTTTTTTTGATGTGGACCATTTTTAAAGTCTTTATTGAATTTGTTACAATATTGCTTCTGTTTTATGTTTTGGTTTTTTGGCTGCGAGGCATGTGGGATCTTAGCTGCCTGATCAGGGATCGAACCCGCACCCCCTGCGTTGGAAGGTGAAGTCTTAACCACTGGATCATGAGGGATGTCCCAGTTCCTTTTCTTTCAACCCTGTTTTGTGATTACCCTCCCCCATCTCCTATCCTGATCCAGGTCACCAGCATTACCAGCGTTAGCAGCCCGGGTGTATCCTTACATAGTTTACTCCACCATCACTCAAATATGCAAACATGTATACATATATTTATAAGGGATTCTTTTTGGTCATTGTTTGGAATCGTACTAGATTCACTTCTCTGCATTTTGCTTTTCTCAGTTAAAATCCCTTCAAATCAGCTTGTAGAGTTCTAATTCATTTGTAATGACTGCATTTATGATATGGGTAAACCACAGTTGATAAATCTATCAAGTATTGCTTTAATTATATTTAAAAGGCCTTCATTTTATGAATAAAACTTGGCCATTGTGGTCTAAGATGGGTGCCCACTGCCAGTGTCAGGGCCACACTCCAGCCAAGAGGAAGGGCAGAGACAGGCAGGGCACACTTTTGCCTTCAGAAACACAACCCGGCCACTTCCCTGGCGGTCCAATGGTTAAGACTCCGTGCTCCCAGTGCAAGGGGCACAGGTTCGATTCCTGGTTGGGGAACTAAGATCCCAAATGCCACACAGCGCGGCCCAAAAAAAAAAAAAAAAAAAACCCAAAAACAAAACAAACAAACAAAAGGACAGAAGTTGCCCATTTTGTTTCTTCCCACACTCCATTGACCAGAAGACAGTTACAAGGCCTCACCTGGCTCCAAAGAGACTGAGAAACATAGTCTTGGCCAGGGGACCAGATGCCCAATTCTAAATGCTATTTCAATAGAAGAAGGGGAGAAAACAATGTTTGCTGATCACTAGCATTCAGGCTCACTCACCTTCTAGCCAAACAGCGCTTGCTAGCACTTTCCCATACGCCAGAGTGGGAAACATCTGGGTAGTCATCCACTGATAGGAAATAACTGATAGGAAATAAAGAGATTGTGAAACCTCTTTACCAGTTTCTTTGGTGCTTACAACCGTCATTTCATTAAAAACAAAAAAATTTTTTTTTATTCAGGTAGAATTTACATAGAGTAAAAATCACCCTTTTTAGTGTATTGTTCTATGGGTTTGACGAATGCATACAGCCATGTAATTGTCACCACGATGAAAATATAGAATTCTATCACTCCCGGATTTCCCTTTGTGGTCAACCGCTCCCTCTACTTCCAGCCCTTGGCAGGCACTGATCTGATTTCTGTCCCTATAGTTTACCTTTTCCAGAATGTCTTATGAATGGAATTGTGTATGTAGACTTTTGAGTCTGGCTTCTTTCACTCAACATGATGCATTTCAGATTTGTCTGTGCTGTTGTGTGTATTAGTAGCTTATTCCTTTTAATTGCTGAATAGTATTCCATTGTATGGAAGTATCACAGTTTGTTTATCCATTCATCTGTTGACGAACACTTGGGTTGTTTCTAGTTTTGGGCAATTATGACGAAAGCCACTATTCATATGGCATACTGGTTTTTATGTGAACTTAAGTTTTCACTTCTCTGGGGTAAAAACCTAGGAATGAGGGCTTCCCTGGTGGTGCAGTTGTTAAGAATCCGCCTGCCAATGCAAGGGACACGGGTTCGAGCCCTGGTCTGGGAAGATCCCACATGCCATGGAGCAACTAAGCCCGTGCACCACAACTACTGAGCCTGCACTCTAGAGCCCGTGAGCCACAACTACTGAGCCTGCGTGCTACTGAAGCCCGTGCACCTAGAGCCCCTGCTCTGCAACGAGAAGCCACCACAATGAGAAGCCCGCACACCGCAACAAAGAGTAGCCACCCCGCTCACTGCAACTAGAGAAAGCCCGCACACAGCAACGAAAACCCAATGCAGCCCCCCCAAAAAAAAAAACCACCTAGGAATGAGATTGTTGGGTCATATGGTAAGAATATGTTTAACCTTATAAGAAACAGCCGAACTGTTTTCTAAAGGGTCTGTACTATTTTGCACTCCCATCGGCAATGTATAAGAGTTCTAGTTATTCACATCTTTGGCAGCTCTAGATATTGTCAATGTTGTTGCTGTTTGCCATTCTAATAGATGTGTAGTGGTATCTCATTGTGGTTTTCCATTTTATTTTGACCAAAGAATCAAACTATTATCTTATCTAGGAAGGGTAAGGCAGGCCAGATGGATTGGTTCCCCTGGTATTTTGGACAATTCTCATGCTTTCTATCCAGATGTCCAGAGCCTTCTGAACATCAGCTCTACATTTTGGGAATTTCCTACCTTATGAATTTGGCCTCCCCAGTCTAGAAATCAGAAACCACTTTCCCACCCTTCCTTGCAGCTGTGGTGTGGGCATGTTTTCCGTACTCTGTCAACCAAATGCACCCATGTTTGAAAAATTGTCTTTTAATTTGGAAAATTTTGAAAAGACAGAAAAGTAGACAGAAAAGTATGAGGAATTCTCAATAATCTATCTACTCCCAACAACCGTCCAACCATGGCCCATCCTTTACCACTCATTCCCCTCTTCTGTATTGTTATGTAGCAAATCCCAAACATCATATTTCATCTGCAAGTATTTTGGTACTCACATCATGATTCGATTTGAAAGAGAGTGAGGAGAAGGAGGCAACCTGTAAAATCGATTCTGATGTGAACATCAGAAGTCTTAGCAGAAAATTCTGGGTGGGCATTAGGATTTGTGTAGCCCCGGGAGTGCTTCTCTGGCCCTCCTAGAGATTCAGCGGTTTCCTTAACATCATTGAACACACCTCCTTTTCTGTTTAAGCAAGTTGCCTTGGTTCCTATGGTATGTAACGAAGAACCCTGACTGCTATGTTTGGGTCAAGTGTAACGTCGGTTTAATAACCAGTGCCAGGGGGTGGGCATGGATAATTCCCACTTTCAATTATGGAAGCAGCAAGTCTTTTGAGAAAGGGGTAGGGATAAGAGATGTCATGGGCATCCATTGTACTGATGACCCGGTGCCCCTCTTTCCTTCTGGAAATTAAACTCCCTTTGTCTTAGTGTAGTTTCCCCCAGAAGCAGACGCTGAAAAGAGGATTCAAATGCAAGCCATTTACTTGAAGCTCAGAGAACACCAACAGGGAGTGGGGAAGGGAGACAGGGAAGGATGAGCCAATGAAGGATGTGTTATCTAGAGCAATTGGAGTTTAATCTTGCTGGGGAATCCTGGAAACTGTAGAACAGTCTAGAGTTATTCATCCAAGGGGTGAGGGAGCTGGGGTATTTATCTACCAACTCCCTTCAGTTATTGGCAGAGAGCTGCTCCCAGGAGCATTAACTCCCTGGCCCTTTCCAGCTTGGGCAGAGTGGGTTGCAACAGCCAGAAAGAGCCCTCAAGAAGATAGCCACAGTGCAGGCAGTTAGAAGCCAGCTTGTGTGCTTGGAAATGGTAAATGCTGAGGGAATATGGGTGAGACACCAACAGCATCCCTTCCCTGCTGCTTCTAGGGACTGTTCCTCCCTCCTGCTCCATTTCAGTGTCCTCATGGATCCTGCCATTTTCTTACAGATTTCACCCCTCACCCCAGTTTTGAGGTGGGCAGGTTATTTGTGCTGAGCCAATCTTTGCCCTTTCCCAGGATATATATCTATATCTATATTATATATCTCTATCTATCTATCTATCTATCTATCTATCTATCTATCTATCTATCTATCTATCTAACCAACCAGGGTTCTTGGACTCCTTAATCAATAGTAATTGATAAGAGGCCAGATGAGAAATTCAGGCAAGGCTTTACTGGGACTCGTGCTACAGCACGAAGGAGCGAAAACAAGTAACAGTTCCCCTTGCTTGCTTCCTGAAGGGGGGTGAGCTGGTAACTTAAATTGGGTGAGGGTAGGGGTGGGTTCATGGGTCCGGGCCGGAGGGTTGGCTTAGGCGGTTGGCCAACCCACTTGGTGGTGCTGTGTGCAGGGACCACGTGCAGTATCCTGCTTTTGCTCCTGACACCTCAGAAGAGGTAGTTGGGTTTTTTATCTTTTTTTTTTTTTTTAATATTTATTTATTTATTTTGGCTGTGCTGGGTCTTAGTTGCAGCATGTGGACATCTTAGTTGCAGCATGCATGTGGGGTCTAGTTCCCTGACCAGGGATCGAACCCGGGACCCTGCACGGGGAGCATGGCACGGAGTCCTACCCACTGGGCCACCAGGGAAGTCCCAGTCTTTTTGTATCTTGTTGTTCGTAACTTGCCCCAACTGTGCATGTACGCAGTTATTTTTAGTCCCTTGTAGTTTCTTTGTATTCTGTTGCTCTGTTTCTTGTATTCTGCAAGCACTGCAGCAAAGGGTCCCAGGTCCCAGGTCCCAGCCTGTCATATATATATAAATCAAGGGACCAGCAAGAGTAAACTATTGATGGCAGAAACTCTGTTGTTCCATAACGAACAGAGAGGGCTGAACAAAGCTGGCCCCGAGAGAAGCAGAGGCAAGCTATGGGGAGAGAGTCCTGGTATCCATCCAGATCTGTCCAATGTTCCATCACCCCCTTACCTCTGATGTTTGGGTTCTCAGCTTTCCCTTAGAGCATGTGTGCACTAACCTCCAAATCTTCACAAACTTCACCCTCTAAACTCAGCTGGTTCAAGAAGGGCATTCGAAACTATGTCAGGTAGGATATAGACTTGGCTGCAGTTACAAGGTCCCCCAAAATAACAGTGCTGTTTCCATTGTCTAATGCTTTGTAACAGATCATCCCAACATGTAGTTGTTTCTTATGATTCTGTGAGCTGACTGGATGATTCTTCCGCTTCGTGTGTGTGTTGGCTGCGGGTCATTCAAGGGGCTGCATTTAACTGGTGGCTGGCATGGCACGGAAGATCCAAGATGACTGGATCTTCTGGGGCTCTGGCACTTCCTGTCTGCTGGGGTGCCTTGGTTCTCATCCATGTGGCCTCTCTCTCCACATGGTAGCTCATCCTCTAGGGCCTCTTTGTGTGGCCTCACTCTCCAGGAAGGGAGCTTGGACGTCCTTACAGCATGGCAGCTGGGTCCCAGAAGAGTAAGAGCGGAAGCTGTAAGGCTTCTTACAGCCTAGGCTCAGAACGGGCACAGCGCCACCTTCACTGTGTTCTTAGTCAAAGCAAGTCATGAGGTCGGCTCAGAATGAAGGGGAGGGAAAATGGACTCTGTACCTCTTGATGAGGGGACAGCATGTGCATATTGGGACGAATAAATTCTTGGTGACTGTTTTTAGAGACTACCTACCACGAGTGGCTTAAACAAGGTAGAAGTTTCTCTCTCACATAATAGTCCAGGGATGGTGTGGCTCCTCCAAGATGATGGGTACTGAGGCTCCTTCTATCTTGTTGCTCTTTTGTCCTTATCATGTTGCCCTCATCCATACATTGCTCATTGACTTCCCACACGGCCCGTCAGCCAGAATGAAGTCATATGTCCACTTAAATGCAGATGAGGCCAGGAAATACAGTCTTTAGTCTAGTGGCCAGCGGCCCTGCTAAAAATTCCATGCAAGAAGGAGTAGGAGGATACTGGGGGACACTAGCATTCTTATCTGCCAAATGATCAATTCAAGAAGAAATAGTGGGCATGTCTGGGATACCCTTAATCTTCTGCAGAGATGAGGACCCATGTTTAATACAACCTGTTACCACTGGTGGTCATTAGGGCCAAGAGCCAAAGAATATTTATTGAGCATCTACTATGTGTGCTGGGGACACAACAGTGAACAAGACAGAAAGATTCCTCTTCTTATGGAGTTTCCATTCTAGAGGAAGTGGCAGACCGTAGAAATAGGAATACGTAAGTCAGAGAATTTCAGGCATGACAAATACAGGAAGAAAATGAAATTGGTAGGAGGTGATTTGAGCAGTGGTGGTCAGGGGAGGCCTCTGTGAGTGTGTAGCATTTGGGTTGACACCTGGAGGATGAGAAAGGGTCAGTTATTCAAAGACTTCAGGAAAAGCATCACAGACAGGGGGAACAGCAGGTACAAAGGCCCTGAGGTGAGAATGAGCTTGACTTATTCAAGAAACAGCAAGAAGGCCAGTGTAACTCGAGTAGGGGAAGTGAGGGGAAAAGAGGCCCGAGGGGAGGACACAGAGATGGGCAGGTCTTTATATGAACATATGTTTTTATTTCTCTCAGGTAAATGCCTTCTTTTGCAGAATTGCTGGATCTATGCGTAGGTGACTATTTAACTTTATAAGAAACTATCAAACTCTTTTCCAAGGTTCTATTTTACATTTCCAATTGCTCCACATCTCTGCTGACACTTGGTAGGGTCCGTGTTTTTAATTATTGTCATTCTAGGGACTTCCCTGGTGGTCCAGTGTTTGGGACTCCACACTCCCAATGCGGGGGGCCCAGGTTTGATCCCTGGTCAGGGAACTAGATCCTGCATGCCACAGCTAAGACTGGGCGCAGCCAAATAAATAAGTACTTTAAAAAAAATTTTTTTTTTTGTCATTCTAGTAGGTGTGTATTTCATTGTGGTTTTAGTTTGTATTTCCCTAGTGACTTATGATGTTGAGCGTTTTTTCACATGCTGTTCGGCCAGTCACATCTCTTGTTTTGTGACGTGTCTGTTCAAATCTTTTGGCCATTTAAAAAAGTGGGTTATTTGTCTCACTTTTCAGAAAGGTTCCTCTGGCTGCTGTGGGGAAGATGGACTGTAGGGGGGAAAAGTGGAAGCAGGGAGAGTGGGGAGGGACCGTAGCTTCCACAGAGGCAAGCTTGTCACAGACTCAGCACACAGCCTGCCTTCTGGGAAAGTCAGCTTTGACCTTCCCCAACTCTTGGGCTGCTGCCAGGAGAGACTGAGACACTTTACAGATCTGGTGGCCAGGGGGGCAACCCTGCTTCCTGGAGTCTGGCGCTGGGAGGAGGGTGCTGCCCTCCATCTCAGCCTGTTCCTTTTCCCAGTGGAATGGAGACCAGCCCAGGCTGGCATATTGGGGTCTGCACCAGTACAGTTGTACCTGTCGCTAAAATATTGAACTACTTCACTTTTGGTTGGTAAAGAGCCTGTACCCCACATCCCACAAATATCTACCACCACCCCAGTCGGTTCCCTTGGGACACCTCAGACTTCCCCACATCTCAGCAACCAAAGGGGAGCCCCAGGACTCCGATCCAGCCCTGTGGCCACATCTGTTCTGACTGGGCGCTGCCTGGGTGTGGGGCTGTTAGACTGGGGACAGCCTGGGCCTGGCTGGAGTTGGCAGAATCAGATCAGGAGGCTGAGGTTGAGAGATAGAGGGTGGATTTTTCTCAAGGCGAGCGCAGAGCTGAAGACTTGAAGTACTAATAACAGTAACAGCAATGATGTTGATAAAGATGAACGTTCATTGAGCATATACAGGGTGCCAGGCAAGCCTGATTCTAACAGACCTCACAGAATCCTCACAAGAAACTGGACCATTGCAGCAGCCTGGCCCCCAGCTCCTGCCCCTGCCCCCCACAGTCTGCTCCCCACGCCCAGCCAGAGGGAACCCTGGGAACACCCGAGTCAGATCAAGGCCCTCCTGGCTCAGAGCTTCCTCTGGTCTCTGACTGCCCCCGGCTCGCTGGGCTTCAGCCACCTTGAGATGCCTGGTGTGCCAGTAGGGCCTGCAGGACCTGCTCCCTCCAGACCTGGTGGTGGTGGTGGTGATGGTGGGGTGTTGATTCTTCTGTGGCGGGACTCGGCCAGGCCTGGGCAGTGGCGGCGTTAGCAGCCAGCGCTGCCTGGGACTCGGCCCTGACCCTCTTCCAGACTCCAAATACTGCGCCCCCGCAACGGGCCACTCAGCGTCTGTCCCATGACCAGCATCCAGTTTCCCCTTTTTTCTCCTGAGCCCGGCCCCCCAGGGAGCTGTGGGTGTGCCGCCTGCACAGGGGAGGGGGGCTTCCTGCTGCTGGCCCATCCCCCCCGGCGCCCTAACCTCAGGTTCCTCCTTCCCCAGCCCCGGCTCATCTCCTGCTGGGGCTAGCCGTCCTTGTCATCTCCTGGGTGGCCTCCCTCAGTGCTCGCTCCCAGCCACTTCCTCATTTGGTGGGAGCAGCCTAACCTGGCCCAGTGTTACCACGTTTCCCCCACCTGCCTCACCCCAAAGCCCCAGTCCTGCATCTGTGCTGTGTGCATCTGTGTCACTGCCTATTCGTCTCCCTCTTTCTCTGCCTTCCCGCTACTTTCTCCTTCCCTATCCTCCATCTTGGTTCTTTTTTCTTTCTCTCTAAGGGTCAAATATCTGTCTTTGGGTCCTGGGTTCCATTTCTGGCCTTTATGTTCTGTGTCACCTTGGGCAAGTGTCTTTATCTTTCTGTAAAATGGGGATCAGAGCATCTACCTCAGAAGAGTGTTCTTGGGGGTTAAATGCATGAACACTTGGGACGGGGTGCCTGCACGTCGTTAGTACCCATATCCTGTTGCTTCTCTTTTAATATCCTATGAACATCACACGGTTCTGATTGTCAAGTAATTATAACTGGTTCTTATAAAATGCTGACAAGGGTCAGACCCTGTTCTAGAAATATTAATTCATTTGATTCCCCACAACAATAGTATAAAGTAGGTACTATTTTACTCCTCATTTTACAGATGAGGAAACTGAGGCCCAGAGAGGTTGAGTGACTTGTTCAAGGTTGTCCAGCCAGGAAGAGGCAGAGATAGCTTCAATCACAGTCAGCCACAGACCCTCCTGTTATAATGATGTCTGACCCCTGCCTAGGGATGGAGGTCGAGTTGACACACGTACCTTTTGCCCTTCGTTCCAGCCATTGGGGGCTGCAGCATGGCCCCTGGGGTGTCTGGGCCTGAATCCTTGGTGGTATCCGTCTCCGTTCCTCCTCCCCCATCGTCCCCTCCTCCCTCCTGCCGCCACCCACCTCAGACTTCCTCCTTTACTTGGTTGGACACTACGCCACATCCCACCCGCCTTGGACTGTGGTGTCCAGCAGAGTCGCCTGCCTCATGGGGGGTCTTGGACCCTCCAACAGGCTCCTGTCTCTCCTGACTGTGGGTGGTGAGTTGGGGGCTTTGGCAGCTCCTGGGCTCAGCTCTGGGCAGGGCAGGGAACAGGGCGGAAAGAGAGAACCAAAGGGTGGGGGTTGGTACCGGAGCAGATCCCTGGCGCCCCAAACCCTATGGGTCTCTCCCAGAGCCTGCGCCCCCCAAGATCTGGCCTCTGGGAGAAGCAGAGGGAGGGGATTCTGAGGGTGTTGCAACAGGACAAGTCGATGTAGAAGTAACACAGTCCGGTGGCCTTGATGCCGGCCCGCAGGTCCCACCAGATGTGGCTCTCCACCCGCGCCTGCTGCCTGCCAGGACCCACCCTACCCAGCTTCTCTGCCCAACCCCCAGTCATAGTCACGTGTCTCAGTTTACCTTCTTTTTCTCTCCTCAGGTCTCAGCCTCGTTCAGGCCCATACAGGTAGGCCTAGACCTTGCGATCCCCCTCCTTACCTCCCAAAGACCACCCCACCTCTGTCCCTTCCCCAATCTCTCCACACCACCCACTGATGACTGACGCCACCTCCCAATTCCCAACTCCCACTGGTCTCCTCTGACTCCTGTGCCACTTACATTCCCAGACTGCAACTGCCCCTCGGTGAGCCCCGGCGTGCTGGCGGGGATCGTGCTGGGGGACCTGGCGCTGACCCTCTTCATCGCCCTGGCCGTGTACTCCCTGGGTCGGCTGGTCCCTCGGGGGCGAGGGCCCACGGAGGGTGAGTGGAGCTGGCCGGGGATGGCCTGGGACCCACTGAGGACTTGCCTGGCGGGGAGGGGTAAGCTCCCCAGTCACGTCCACCCAAAAGGAGGTGATGGAGGGGTGACTTTTGCAACAAAATGGTCCCAATTCTCGCCGCGTCTGTCTCTGAACTCTGCTGTTCTCCACCCCCAAGCAGTGACCCGGAAACAGCGCATCACTGAGACAGAGTCTCCTTATCAGGTGAGGAAACCAGCTTTTCTTTCTCACACCTCACTCCTGCCTTGAGGGTGTCTTGTCCCAAATACCCCTACCCCAGCCCCTGCAGAACCTAGACCCTAAAGCCCACTTTCTCAGCAGCTCCTCAGACACTTGAAGACATAGCATCCAAAACTGCTTTCAATGATCAATCACAACCTTATGCTCAGCTTAAAATGCGTGGAGGGGAAATACAGGGACGGTTTGTCTCAGCCAGAAGGCAGGCTCTGAATTGTTCCGGAAAAGCCCAGCCCAGGACAGGCTGATTTCTCAGAGAAGTCCTCATAAGGGCAGAGGATATAATTCAACCCTAGTTTGGTAACTCTAAAGAGAGGAGCTCTGAATTTGTGGGGGAGGGACCCTGCAGCCTTTGAGAAACTGATGAAAGCCAGAGACTCTTCAGAAAAATCCACACAAAAAAATACAAAATTGTGCATATAATCTAGAGGCAGTGCAAGTATCCTTGAAACCCTTCTTAAGAACCACGATGCAAATGTCATCTTTCCATCTCCCACCTCCTGTCAATGCCATTCTTAACCCGTTAGGGGGTCATGAGCTGCTCTGAGAATCTAATGGAAGCCAAACAGACCCTCTCCAGAAAGGTGAACTCCAGACCGGGCATTTGTATATGATTTCAGGGATTCTATCTGAGGCCTGCATCTTGGGGCCATAGAACCCCACCCCATCCCCATTGTGAACCCTGCTCTGTGAAATCTGTTTTACTTGTCTGCAACCAACTTTGCTTTGCCTCACTTGTGGATAAAAAGTCTCTTTGTAAAGTATAAGAATCTCAAGTTTGGCTCTGTGAGGTCCAGAAGACTGAAGGGGTTTTCCAGTTACTGGGGGAGGTGGGATGCAGTGAAATTTTAGGGCAAAGCCCCAGTTTATTCATTCCTTTGGTGGAATTTGTTGAGGGTCTATATATGCTAGATGCTGGAGACACAGCAGCAGAGCTTACATCCTAGTTGGGGAGACAGACTTTTTTTTTTTTAATTAATTAATTAATTAATTAATTTTTATCTTTGGCTGCTTTGGGTCTTTGTTGCTGCTTGTGGGCTTTCTCTAGTTGCGGCAAGCGGGGGCTACTCTTTGTTGTGGTGCGCGGGCTTCTCATTACGGTGGCTTCTCTTGTTGCAGAGCACAGGCTCTAGGTGTACGGGCTTCAGTAGTTGTGGCACGTGGGCTCAGTAGTTGTGGCTCGTGGGCTCTAGAGTGCAGGCTCAGTAGTTGTGGTACACGGGCTTATTTGCTCCGCGGCATGTGGTATCTTCCCGGACCAGGGCTCGAACCCGTGTCCCCTGCATTGGCAGGCGGATTCCTAACCAATGCGGCACCAGGGAGGTCCTGGGGAGACAGACTTGAAGCAGATTAACAAATAAGATCATTTGGGGAGGCAACATGAAGGAAATAAAGTAGGTTGATGTGACAGTGACTTGAGCGTGCGGGGAAGAAACTATAGATGGGGAAATCAAGAAATGCCTCTCTGAGAAAGTGACATGAGCTGAGACTTGAAGGGTGAGAAGGAACTATCCATGGGAATATCTAGGGGACCAGTGTTTCAGGCAGAGTGAACAGCACACACAAAGGCCCCTCGGCTGGGGCATAACAATGAGGCAGAGGAGAAAGGGGAACATTGAAGGCACTTGAATAAAATCCAGATCTCTATCATGGCTATAAGGTTGAAGAAGCTGCCAGGGGCCTTGCAGGCCACTGGGAGAAGGCTAGATTTTATTTTGAGTTTATTCGGTGGACCCCCTTCACTGATGGTCCACACCCTGTCCATCCCTTTAGGAGCTCCAAGGCCAGAGGACAGATGTCTACAGCAACCTCAACACACGGAGGCCATATTAAAAATGAGCCCAAACCAGGGCAGTCAACAACCTGATGCCTGGATCCAATCATTCCTGATGCCTGCCCAGAACTCTATTCCTACTCCCACCAAGATACGGATCCACAGAGTGTCCACAATGAGACGTCAACCTCTCCCCACTACTGCCCCCAAATAAACACAGAGCACACAAACAATGTTGTGTTATTCCAGATCCCTGGGCTGACGGGATGGGGATATGCGGGGTTCTAGGGGGATCAAGGACCCAGAAACAGCTAAATGAGAGGGAGCCTTTGGGGAGCCTGGGTTGTCTGAGAAAGAATTAGAACAAGAAGTATTTCAATTGCTTTATTCCAGCCCAGAAGAGGGTTGGATTTCCTGTGCTGCCACACACAATCCAGGATGACAGGGTCAGAAGTCATATGTCGCAGTTACTGGGGAGTCACCCCCTGCCAGGCATGTTGATGTAGATTTTGCCATCTTCTGGGGGTGGGGAAGAGGAAGCACGAGGCCTGACCACCCACCTTCCACCCACATCTCCACTTCCTTGGGGACCCCCTGCCTCAGGGGTTTCCTCAGGAGTTCCCCCCAAGCACCGCCCCCAGGGTTTCCCCAGAACCTCGAGGGCTTGCCCGGGGGTGCCCGCCCTGGGGACCCCCTCCCTAGGGACACCATGCCTCTTCAGGCCCAGCTCGGTCCCTGCCCTCACCTTGGGTGGGCCTGCTGCGTGGGCGCACACACACAAACACCACCACCACGATTAGCAGTGACACAACCGCATCTGTGGCCACGAGACCCGCCAGGAGTGGCAGGGAGAGGGGCCCACATCCGGAACAGGAACCTGAAGGGTGGGAGCCAAGAGAGAAGGCAGCTGAGGGGGGTTCCAGACACTTGGGCCTGGGCTTTGGGCATATGGGTCAGAGGAAGTCCCTTTGGAGGTGGGTGTCCCAGATTCCCTGGGGAATGAGAGGGGAGAGGGAGATCCAGAGAGAGGCTGGGGGGTGTCCCAGGGCTCCCAGGACTGAGCTTTGGGCATAGTAAGTACTCCTGAAGACAGGCTGGGGGGTGGCCGAGTCCCTGGGCCTTCAGTTTGGTGATGAGGACAGTGAGATGGGGACGTAGAGAGGGCTGCAGATCCTCTGGGGGCTCTGATTCGGGGATGCGAGGTGAGATCCAGAACCCACAGGCCACACTTTAGGGATGGAAGCAGGACCTGAAGTGGTGCTGCAAAGGGGACAGGGTGTTGATTTCTCACCTGGGGTCATCTGAGCTGCAGCCACTGTGGAAGGAGAGGGAAGGTAGATCAGTGGGGAGAGGTGGTTCTCAAAACAGGGTGCAGGGAAAGGTGATGTCCTGAGAAGTAGCCTGCACTCTGGAGAGATTAAATGAGAAAGAGGGGCCAAATGGGAGGGAAGCACCCAGAGACACTGAGGGAGACAGGAAATCAGAAGTAGAGGCAGAGACCCAGCGGTGAGAAGGGGACGAACAGCAGCCATCCAAGCTCAGCTTCCCTCCCCAAAGAACCAGGCCCAGAAGTTTCTCTATGGAAGGGAAAGATGGGAGAAGGACCCATCCTCAGCACCCCTCCCTTCAGATGCCACCCCAAGCCACTCCTTTCACAAAACTCTGCCTAACACCCCCCATAACCACTGGCTTCACCTGGGAGCAAAAGCAGGAACAGAATGTTGCCTGGAGGAACCATGGTGGGCTGGGGGCTGGAAGAGGTCTGTCAAAGGGCTTTGGTCCAGAGAAGTCCTGAGGAACAATGGGGAGTAGAGAGGCAGCAATAGCGGATGTCACTCTGCCGGTGGCAAGGCTACCTGCTTCCTGTGTGTGTGTGGGAGGGCGAGAGGTGATGGATCTCTCTGACAGCCTTTAGGGACAAACTAGGGGGAGGGTCAGAGAGATCAGGGACGCTGCTGTGATCGTCCAGGTGGGACGTGACAGGTAGACCAGGGCGTGGGCACTGGGGAGATCCTGGAAAGATTTTGAAGGTAGAGCCAACAAAACTTGCTGATGGAGTGGATATGAGTGTGTATGAGAGAGAGGGGTCCAGGATGACCAAAGCTTCTGGCCTAAGCAACTGAGGAGACGGAGCATCCTTTGACACGATGGAGAAGGAGGGGAAGCAGGCTTAGGGGGGAAAGTGCCAAGGTTTGGGCAAACTGGGTTGGAAATGCCTGATAGATCTCCCTGTGGAGAAGCTGAATGACCACAGCTGCCTCTTTGAGTTTAGGGGATAAGTCTGGTCTGGAGATGTAAATTTGGGGATTGCTGGCTTATGGATGGTATTTAAAGCCATGAGACTGGATGAGATCATCAAGGAAGTGAGTACAGACAGAGGAGGAACACCACCTCCTCCCAACACCAAGAATGGGTGAAGAGGAGGAAACAGCCAGTAAAACGGAAGGAGCAGCAAGTGAGGGAGGAGAACCAGGAGACCATAGAGTCTTGAGGGCAGGGGAGAAATATGATTTACATGGTCACCAAGATGGGAACTGATAATGAGCCTCCCACTGGAATGTCAGTTGGCTTGAGGGTTGGGAATTCCTGCCTGCTTAGCTCACAGCTATACCACAGCACCCAGCAAAGTACCTCCCTTGCAGTAATTATTTTTAATGATGAATGAATAAATGAGAACTGGCCTCTGAAAAAGGTGATGTGTGGAAGGGGGGAAATTTGAGTCCACCTATATCAGTCTTACCTACAGACCTTTCTTCCCTCGAGACCAGGGAGTTCAGAACCCCAGCCCCCTTCTCTCTCAGGACCCAATAATACTGGCAGCGTCCCCCCGCCCCCCCCACCGACCCTCCGCCAGCCCAGGGCCTGGGAGTCAAGGCCTCCAACACCCCCTTGGACAAAAGTCCAGGTTCCCAGGTCCCTCCTCTTTCAGGAGTCCGCTACCCCAGGCCCCTTCTCCCTCAGACCAAAGACGGGATTCCCAATCCCTGTTTCCGGGGAGACTTAGGAGTCGGGCTCTTAAAGTCAGCCCCGCCCATTTAGACCCCAAGTTTGCTCGAGCGCAACGCGGGGACTCCCGGGCTTGTGGGCGGGGCCCGTCCCACGACTGGGCGGTGCCAGAACCTCAGTTTAAAAAGTCGCGGGGGGACCCGACGCAAGATCGGGGACCCGGCGGCGGCTCCGCGGGGAAACAGCGAGGCTGGCGCAGCGCCGAGGCCGGGGCCCTGGGGCCCCACAATCCGCACCACGGAATCTCCGAGGTAATGGAGGGGCGGGGAGGTGAGGCACGCTTGGCCCCTAAGAGCGGGGCTGGGGGACTGACTCTTGAGGCTCTGAGGGACGGAGCTAGAGCATCAAGAGTGAGGGGTGAAGCATCAAGCTGAGAGTGAGGGTACCCGCTGTTTGGAGGGGGCGGAGGGTCCAGACTCCTGGGTCGTGATGCCGGAGCGGCTGGGATTCTGGACTCTTGAGTCCCGGGGTGGGGTGGTGGGGTGGGGTAAAGGACTGTTGATCCTGAATCCTAGGTCCCGGGGGGTGAAAGCACTGGGAGCCCCGACTCCTGCCTGGGTCCTGGGAGGAGGGGGCTGGCGACCCGGACTCCATGCTGTAGAAAAAGAGGCTGGATCGAGTCCTTGGGGGCGTTGTTTGAAATCAGCCAAGGTCTGGGTGGGCAAGGTCCGGGGCTTGGCCGCAGGGATGCACTCTGGCCGTGACCCTGCCCCACCCTGGGATTTCCCGAGTCGCCACCCGGCCCGGGTCCCCGGGCGGAGCAGGAATTTCCCTTGTGCGGGGATTCCACGAGCGCCACGCTTGGCCACGCATCGCGTCTCGGAGCGGGGCACCTGGGCCGCCGGGCCTAGAGGAAGAGGGAGGTGGAAGATTCCCTTGCGTGAGCGCCGTGACGTCAGCGCGTCGCGTCTGGGCTGTTTCCGAGTCCGCCCTCCGGCGCTTAACCCTTCCTATGCTCGAGCGGCGCTCGGAAGGGTGAGGGCTCGGAAGGGTGAGGGCTGAGGGCCCGGCCTTCTTGCGTCGTGCGAACAAGGAGTCTGGAAACTGGGATTCCCAGGTCCTAGGGGGGAGTAGGCTGAGGGCCCGGACTCCTGGGTCCTGGGGAAGGGGATGCGAGTCTCCCAGACTCCCGTGAGGTGGGGCTTGGACTTCTGGGTCTGAAGAGGGGGGCGAGGTCTGAACCTTTGGATTCCTAATGAGCTAGGGGGCTACTGACTTCGTGGTTCCTCAGGGAGAGGGGCTGGGGACTCGGATGCCTGGTATCCCGAGAAAGAAGTATCAGGGCAGCTTCTAGGGCAGAGAGATATTGGGAACCTGGATGTGCGTCTCTGGGGAGTGATGCCCGGCGACGCCCCGAATCCCTCAGGACTGGGAGATCTGGGGGTGGGGTGGGGTGGGATTTTTCACGGAAGTGGCAGGCAGAGGGAGGGGGGCTGCAGAGGGCGCCCTCCACCTCCTTCCTCAGTTTCCACGACGCTGGTGGAAAGTTGGGTCAGAGGGGGAAGTGCGGAGCAAAAGGAAGGAAACCGCGGAGGCGGCGCCGCACCCGAAATCTTAGATTGGCTTTGGAGTTCTCAGGCGGCATCGGTGTGCCAGTTTTTCCGCGCGGGAGGGCGAAGAGGGCGCTCAGATTCACTCCCCGGCGCACTTGGGTGACTTAAGGACCCCTGATAACTTCCCTCCCTCCTCACCCCGCAGTGAGCCGGAATGAGCGCAGCCACTGCCCATCACAGACGGTGAAGAAGCTCCTAGAAGAACAAAGGCGCCGCCAGCAGCAGCCTGACGCTGGTGGGCTACCGGTGAGACCCATGAAGCGCTGTAAACTACAACTCCCATGAGGCCATGTCCTGTTGGGCAAGGACTTGCTGCCTTGCTGGGCCCTCGGGGCTGATGAGAGATGTAGTCCTGACGTAGATGCCCTGTAGGTGGGGAATGGATGCTGAGGAATCTGCCAGATAAATTCACCCTTGTTTCTTTTTGCTTATGCCTCTACAGGGACAGTTCCTGGCTCCCCTGGCCCAGCCCCTGACCCCATCTGGGAATGAGGGTGAAGCTGGTAAGTCTGGAAACTCACCTGGTTCCCTCAGCTCCTAGCCCCAGCTTCCCTCAGGGACTCAAACATCCCAACTCTTAGAACTTTCAGGAACTTAGGAGTTAGGCCCTCATTCTTGCTGAGACCTGCAGAGTAGAACCAGATTCTCTGGAGCCCAGTAGTCTGTGCACATAGTCCTTCAGGGGCCCAGGCTCCCAGCCTGGAATCTAGGCCCTCAACCCCTCAGTGTCCCAGGCATTTAGGTCCCAAAAGTCCAAGCTTCCAGCCCCTTGGTGCCCCAGAAGTACTAGCTTTCAGTACCTTGGGGACTCCAGGCCCTCACACAGGTCCTGTCTGGGCTGTGACTTCCCCCAACTCTGGTAACCAGGCCTGCCCCTGCTCCTCCTCTCACATGCAGGCCATACTCACTTCCCAGCACACCAGGAGACTGTGGGTTCTGGACTTGGCAGCCTGGCACCCCCCATGGGCTTTCCAGACTGGGACCCCAACACGCATGCTGGCTACACGGACAGGCCCTACTCTTACCCTGCTTCTGCTGCTGAAGGTTTCCTGACTCCTGACTTCTACTCACACTCGGACCCAGGGCGGCCGTGTTCATTTCCCCTGGGGATGGAGGTGAGCTACAGAATGGGAACTGGGTGCTGAAGGGCTCCTAAGATTCCCAGTTGCCCTTATGCAGCATTCTGAGATGTCTGGGGCTGGGTTAGGATCCCATTCCTCAGATGGGCAAAACTGAGGCCCAAAGGTCCAAGGTCACTTGGCGCAGATGGGACGCCCAGCCACTCTGCCTGGCGCTCTGTATGTGTATGTGTGTGTGGTAGAAAGAGGGAATTCTCAGCTGACTGGCTCTCCCCATCACCTGTACCCTTCAGGACCCCCTGGATACTCGGCTCTATGCAGAACCTTCCCTGCCACAGGCAGGATCCTGGAGAGGTTCTGGACTCCCTTCAGGACCCCCACAGTTGCCTCCTGTGGTCAACGGACCATCCCTGGACACTGCCCGTGCTCACATGCTGGCTTTGGGGCCACAAAAGCTGCTGGCCCAGGATGAGGAGGGAGACACGTGAGTATAGGGGATGGAATCTGCAGGCTCCCCTGTTCAGCTGGGGTGCTGTGCTCACTGCTGCCTTCCACCTATCCTCAGGCTCCTGCACCTGTTTGCGGCTCGAGGGTTGCGCTGGGCCGCATACGCCGCAGCTGAGATGCTCCAAGCGTACAGACATCTGGACATTCGTGAGCATAAGGGCAAGGTGAGGGCTGAGGGCCTGGACTCCTGGATCTGAGGGCAGAGGGTCTGGAGGCCTGGATTCCTGGTTTTCAGAGGGGAGGGGGCTGGGGGCCCAGACTGACCTTTCCTGACTCCTGCAGACTCCTCTTCTGGTGGCTGCTGCTGCCAACCAGCCCCTGATTGTGGAGGATCTACTGAACCTGGGAGCGGAACCCAACACCACTGACCATCAAGGGCGTTCTGTCTTACACGTGGCCGCTACATATGGGCTCCCAAGAGTTCTCTCGGTATGTTCACCTGGCAGGTGGGGTGAATGGGATGGACTGATTGCCTAGATCCTGGCTTTCAGGGCTAGGAGGCCTGGGGAGACCCTAATGCAGCTCTCTACCTCCTCCTCCTCCCAGGCTGTGATTAACTCAGGGGTTCGAGTTGAC
Source organism: Eubalaena glacialis (assembly GCF_028564815.1). Classification (NCBI taxonomy): domain Eukaryota; kingdom Metazoa; phylum Chordata; class Mammalia; order Artiodactyla; family Balaenidae; genus Eubalaena; species Eubalaena glacialis. Next base: position 53,483,992 of record NC_083733.1, on the reverse strand, counting down.
ATCGAAGCCAGAGACTTCGAGGGTAAGTTGGGTGGTGGGCTGGGTGGGTGGGGCTGGTGGGGCTGGGTGGGGTTGGTGCTCCAGATGTAGAGTCCTCACTGTCTCTACTCTGCAGGCCTCACCCCTCTCCACACAGCCATCTTGGCCCTCAACGTTGCTATGCACCCACCCGACCTATATCCCCCAGTACTGAGTACCCAGGCCCAAGACAGGCTGGCTTGCGTCAAGATGTTGCTGCACATGGGTGCTGATCACACCAGCCAGGTGAGCTGGGCAGTGGGCAGCTGGCCTCCAGGAGGGCGTGTGGGATGGGGGCGCCTGGATATCCAGGGGCTCGAAACAAATGCTGACTTGCCTCTTACCAGCTGTGTGACCTTGAACATGTGACTTCACTTCTCTGTGCCCCAGTTGTCAACTGGGAATAATATTACTGATCTTAACTTGTATTTACCAAGCACTTACTATTCATCAAACACTAAGTTTCATGGATTAGCTAATTGAATCCTCACAAACACACTTTGATGTGTATACTATTATTACTTTCTCTCTTTCACTGATAAGGAAATTGAGGCTCAAGGACTCAAAAATCTTATACCATGTGAGTGTCAGAGAGGGGATTTGAGCCCAGGTGGCCTGACCCCAGAATCCAGCTGTGAATACATCTAGTCTCCTCCTTCCTGACAGTAGCTCCTTCAAAGGCTGGCTGAGAGAATTAAACATCTACTCATTGTTTTGGATTTTTAAATTTTAGTTCAAGGACTTTGAACATAGATAAAGTACAGACAATAGTATAATGAACTCCATGTACCCAACATAAATAACCAGCAACTCATAGCCAGTCCTTTCCCATCCACTTCTCCTGTATTATTTGTAAGCAAATCTAAGCTTATAGTTTTACCCATAAATATTTGTCTTTAGAAGACAAGAACTCTTGTTAACCTCAGTACCTTTATTCCACCTTAAAAAAAATTAACAGTCTCATAATATCAAATATCCTGTGTTCAAATTTTTATTTGGCTCTAAAGTGACAGACATTTATTTTTTTCATTTAAAAAAAAAATGAAAAAAAAACTAAGATCCAAATAAAGCCCACACATTGCAGTGATATGTCCTTTTAAGCTCTTAATTTAGAGCTTCCCCTCCTTTAGAGTTTTCTCTTCATAATTTTTTTTGATGAGCCAGCTAGGCTGTTTTGCCCTATATAAACCCACAATTTTTTTTTAAATTGAAGTATAGTTAATTTACAGTGTTGTGTTAGTTTCTGGTGTACAGCAGAGTGATTCAGTTGTACACATATACACATATTCTTTTTCATATTCTTTTCCTTTATGGATTATTACAGGATATTGAATCTAGTTCCCTGTGCTATACAGTAAGACCTTGTTGTTTATCTGTTTTACATGTAGTAGTTTGTATCTGCTAATCCCAAACTCCTAATTTATCCTCCCCCATCCCCTTTCCCCTTTGGTAACCGTAAGTTTATTTTCTATGTCTAAACACACAATTTTTAATGTTTATTATCATTACAAATTCTTTAAAGGCACGTAGTAAAGTTTCATTGTGGAAAATGTCTTTATTTGCTTCAAACTATGAAGGGAACAGTTCAGTATGGAAGTAGATACAGGCTTAGGTAGTCCACTGATGAAGGCTGCTCAGTTCCCATCCTTATAGATAAAATACAGTCCATGTGGGATGTGGGCGCATTTTACTGTGTTTAATAGAATGTGGGCTGGCCAGGGCGGCTGCTAGTCCGGAGAGCTCCTTTGGAGGAATAGAAAAGGAGTCTTTTTCTCAAAGATACTTGGGCTGGAAAATTGTCTTAATAAATGTACCGTTCGGTGATGTGTACGATCTGAATGGCACCCCCTTAAATCTGGTATTCCTGTAGAGTGCACAGCACATACAACTGTATAAGGCACTCCTGGGTGCTTGAAAAAGAGAGACAGGGTGTCTAAAGGCTCTTGGGTTCCATGGGTGGAGGCTTGGGTGTGAGGACTGGCCTGACCTCTGCCGTTCCCCTCCTCACAGGAGATCAAGAGCAACAAGACAGTTCTGCACTTGGCTGTGCAGGCTGCCAACCCGACCCTGGTTCAGCTGCTGCTGGCGCTGCCACGGGGAGACCTGCGGGCCTTTGTCAACATGAAGGTAGGGGCCTAGGCTGGAATGTGCAGATTGGGTGAGACGTGGCAGAGAGCGGGCAGTGGGATGTTGGGAGTCCCGCGGGCTGTGGCTGTGGAGGGGCCGCTGTGTGGGACGTGGACGGGGCACGTGTAGGGCCTAGAGGGGTGTGTGGAATGTGGCCCTGGAGGGGGCTTCTGGGGGATGTGAGGAGGGACATGTGGGACCTGGGTGTGACGGAATATGAAGCGCGCCGTCGAGGGCCCAGGCCAGCTGAGCCTGCGTCTTCAGCAGGCCCCCCTCACTGTCCCCAGGCCCACGGGAACACAGCCCTCCACATGGCGGCCGCCCTGCCCCCTGGGCCGGCCCAGGAGGCCATTGTGCGGCGCCTGTTGGCAGCTGGGGCGGATCCAACGTTGCGCAACCTGGAGAACGAGCAGCCTGTCCACCTGCTACGGCCCGGGCCGGGCCCCGAGGGGGTGAGCACTGAGCCCACCCCGACTGCAGGGTGCACCCCCGAGCCCATCATTCCTGACTTTGGAGGGTGACTTGTAATCTCAGGAGGTGACCTTGACCCTTATCCAACCCTGACTTCGAAATGTGAGCTTGAGGGACTTCCCTGGTGGTCCAGCGGTTAAGACTCCACGCTTCCACTGCGAGGGGCGTGGGTTCCATCCCTGGTTGGGGAACTTAAGATCTCACATGCCGTGTGGCACAGCCAAAAAAAAAAAAAATATGACCCTGGACCTCAGTGTTTGCTCCCTTGCCTGATAATGGTGACTCCTCCTGACCTCTGTTTCCACCCTGACCTCAGAGTGTGACCTCTACTTTCAACCCTGAATCCTGACCTCAAGGTGTGACCTTTGATCCCCAAGTATGACCTCCAACCCCCTGACTTTTAGTCCTGACCTCAGAGTGGGACTTCTGACCCCCAAATGTGACTCTGGCCCCTTGCTTCTCCGCTTTGACTCCCAGTCCTCAATGCCAATCCCAAGGTGGGAACCCCCGGCCAGCAACACCTTTGCTCAGGAGCCTTGATTCATTGTGTGAACGAGCCTTCCCCCCCAGCCCCGCATCTTGACTCAGAACCTCTGACCTTCAAACCCAACTGACTCTACTCACTTCTCTCTGACCCCCAACTTCACAGGGTGTGCCTGTTCTCCTTGCAACCTCTCAAGCTTCTCCCCCCTCTTGTCTTGTCCACAGCTCCGGCAGCTACTGAAGAGGAGCCGTGTGGCACCCCCAGGCCTGTCCTCTTAGGACTCAGACCCAGAACCTGGACTGATTTTCCAGTCCCCACCGTCCTGTGGGACAGCCAGCGTATGCTAATGTTGCAAATCCGTGATAATGTATGTGCATAATGTCCTGCCATTGGGGTCTTACATTAAAACCCCAAAATGGCTGTTGGCGGGTAAACAGTCCCCAATATTTGGGGTGGTATGGTACCCTTCCCCCACCCACAAGGAGCCCCCTTGATGATTTCTGTGAAATCGAGGCCCCTTGATTGTTTCTGTGAAACACACTGGACCCCCAACCCTTTCCCCACCAGGATCTTTTGGGGTCCAGATGTAACTCCCCTATATGGTACTTGGGGTACGCCAAAACAGCTTCCAGTACCATCCTAGTAGAGCTCCTAAGATGACCTCTGACCTCCCCAGGACCCACCCCCTTCAGGTCCTTAACCCTGAGACATAGGAAGGACTCTCGAATCGAGTCCCCTAGGTCCTACTGCTTTAGGTCAGAACACAACCAGGCCCCTGACCCAGACCTCAGTATTTCTAGTGAACCCCTCCCCTATCTGAAACTCTTGATTAAACTCAGTTTGGACTAGAACCGTTACTGTCTAATCTCTAATCATTGGTGCAGGGAAGCGGCTGAGGAGCCGTGTTTGGGTGAATGTGTCTGGGTGGGCGGTTGTAGCAGACACGGCGGGTGCCAAGTCCATATCCTGTCCCCCTCACCCTGTCAACACCTGGTGGTCTCACTGCCAGGGCCAGCACGTGACTCTGCCTGTGGGCATTCTCAGACCACTGGTGCCCGCTTTGCCCTGGGTATGAGTGTGGCAAGGCTTCCATGCCAGGAGGATCATGCCTCTTCCCACTCCAATAGCTCTCAACCAGTGACTGACTGAAGGGAGACGGTATGTAAATACTCCGGTCCCCTGCCTCCGTGGGGATAACTGGGAAGTGTGTGTTCTACACGGGCTCTCAAAGCTCCCCAGTGGAACGAAGCTCCGGTTCTCCACCGTGGTTCTGGCTTGACAACGTACCCTTTCTTGGCAGCTTTCCCTTTTCTGGGTCCCTTCCCGCCTCCCCTATCGATGTTCTCCACCCCTTGCAGGTAATCTTGTCCTCAAATCCTTGCCTCAGCCTCTGCTTCCGGAGAAACCCAAACTAAAGACAGAAGACATCCACAATGCCCCCTTGTACCTCTGCCCCACAGCCTCTGCTCTGTCCTCCGTCCCAGTCTCGTCGCTCCAGAAAGCCCTCTGGCGCACGGTAGCCCCCACTGCTTGGAGCCTCTCACGGACAACAAACCAAGCACACTTCAGGGCGTGTGCCAGTGTCTCTACCCCAAAACTTAAGGCTTAAAACAACCACCACTTTTTTTGTTTTTTGATAAATTTATTTATTTATTTTTGGCTGCATAGGGTCTTCGTTGCTGCACACAGTCTTTCTCTAGTTGTGGCGAGCGGGGGCTGCTCTTTGTTGTGGTGCGCGGGCTTCTTTGCGGTGGCTTCTCTTTGTTGCGGAGCACGGGCTCTAGGCATGCAAGCTTTCGTAGTTGTGGCACGCGGGCTTCAGTAGTTGTGGCTCGCGGGCTCTAGAGCGCAGGCTCAGTAGTTGTGGCGCACAGACTTAGTTGCTCCGCGGTCTGTGGGATCTTCCTGGGCCAGGGCTCGAACCCGTGTCCCCTGCATTGCCAGGCGGATTCTTAACCACTGCACCACCAGGGAAGTCCACCACCACTTTTTTTGTTCGTGACTCTGCAATCTGGGCTGGGCTGAGCTGGGCAGTTCTGCTATCTTGCTTTGGTCACACACGTGGCTGCAGTCAGCTGGAGGCCCGATTGGCCTGGACAACAGCACTCACATGTCTGATACCTCAGCTGAGATGGCTGGAACTTCTGAGAGTGAGCCAAGCATCCCTCTCCCTGTGGTCCCTCCAGGAGGGTAGGAGGATCTCCTCACGCAGTAGCTCCAAGGGGGAGTATTCCAAGAGAAAAAGCCCCTGCTTGCATCATGCCTGCTGATACCCCACTGGTCAAAGTCAGTCATGTGGCCAGGCCCAGAATCAGTGGGGAGGAAGGTACTGCACTAGAACAAGAATATTGGGAGGTGGAGTTATTGGTGGTGCCAGCACAAGTCTCCCACATCAGCTGCCTTGGACAAGCATGAGTGTGCTCTTCTGTGTGTACTCACATAGTGGCAGCTGACCCATGAAAAATTCATAATAGTATGTTGTATTTCATTAATTCTAGGAAGAACTTAATTGGAATTCATCTTACAATTATGTGGCATAGTTTAATGTCTGCGTATTTTTCCTTTGTGGTACATAAAATAATGGTATTTCTTATTTTTGATGGCATCTTAGATTCTGTTGACATATAAGATGTGTGTCCCGACATGCATCAGCACACACACACACACACACACACCACTAACGTGATAACACATCTCTAAGAAACTTTGCTTTACTAAAAGAAGAATTAAATCGTATTCAATGGGAAAAGAAGAGTGGTTTAGGGGCACAAGAGCATCAAATGAGCAATAGTAAAGTTATTTTTCCTGCTGGAATTTCAATAAAAACAGTGTTTTTAAACTAATTACTCTAAGTATTGCCATTAAAATGCAAATATTATTAGGGAATCATGCACTGAGCGTATTGAGCAAAATGGCCTTTCATTTCCTATCCCACCTGCTTGGAGCTCCTTACCTATTGTTAGCCTGTTAATCACCCTTGGCTGTGAAAATACAAAGGCAGTTTTTCCCCTGCTTGTGGAGCTAGTTATAGATTTCTACTAGAATGGTCTGAGTATACCTGATGGTAAAGCCAGTATCAGAATGATGTTGCAAACTGGGTTCTTAATAAAGCTGTGGCATTGTATCCAACTTGCATCATGTAGGCATCTTCCTCCCAATACCGACCATGTCTATATTTAATATACATGACCTATAATTCATGCATATATTATGTAGAGCTCATCACTGTGAGCTCATCGGTCCGTTGGAAGAATTAAAAATACGTGCTCCCTCCCTTAGCCATCTGTCAGAAAATTGTGCTATCCTGATATTAGAACATGGCACACTACTGCTATCTGCTGGGAAGTGGTAAAAATGCAAATCTACAATGTCTAGGAGATGAATGGTATCACTTGAAATTTTGCAGTGAGCAACCCAAACACCATATGGGACAGCCATGAATTAGTAGGCAGGAGGTTAGCAAAATGGCCTAGAGTATGGGCACTGGAGCCAGGTTTCCTGGGTTGAATTCCTAGCTTCATCCCTTCCTAGATGGTGACCTTGGGAATGTGATATAACTTCTCTTTGCCTCCATTTCCTAATCTATAAATGAGGATAGTCATAGTACCTACTTCATGGGGTAGAAATAATGATTAAGTGTGCCAGTGCATGAAAGCCCTTGGAGCAGTGCCTGGCACAGGGTGCCATATGAATGTTTGCTGCCATGTCATTTTAGAATTTATTCAACAAGTACTTGCGAAGTGCCAGGCACAATTCTAATGTCCCAACGAATATTACTCCTTTTAATCCTCATAACAACCCTCTTGAGACAGGTAGCAGTATCTGTAGAGGGACAACTCTGACATGTCACAAAATGGGATGCGCTTGCAGACGTCACATTACCCTCTCTGGGACACATGGTTGGATTTCCACACTCCAAGGGGATTCTTATCACCTCTCCCAGAAGGGCTTAAGACTCAAGAATGGGAAGAGCGGTTCAAGATTCCCTGTCCCTCATCGAGTTCACAGGTTGGGGGTGGATGTTGTATGTGATTGTGTATGAGGGCGAGTGGGAGGCAGGGGAAACTTGCTAGAGCCCAGCCTCCTTGGAGTCCACCCTGGAACCCAGCTGATACAGGCCTAGAAGTGGCTGCCCGTTCAGGACCACGGAAAGCTCCTGGGTGGGAGCCTAGCCTAGATCTCAGGACCCCGCCCCTTCCCAAGGCCCCGCCCAGATTTAAAGATCTCTCCAACAGTTTAAAGAGGTGAAGGAGGTCTGGGCGGGGTTGCACACCAATGTCCAGAGCTGATTACACCCTGATTCCCCCACAGAGACAGAGGATGGCCTGGTGGGGAAGAGGACTTTATTGGGATATTAGTGGGGGACACGTGGGAGGGTGAATTCCAGGGAACAACAGACAGTGGGACCAACTGGTGGTCCCCTTAAGGAACAATACATTAATGTACAAAATAAATTAAAGTGAGGAGGTCCCAAGCGGGGAGGCAGCTGGGAATACCTGGGGATTTCTTAGGGATGGAATTTGGAATTGGACAGGGGAAATAAGAACTTCCAGCCCCCTCACAAAAGGTGTGAAAGGAACTTTTTCAAGACTCCTCCCCCAGGCTGGGAGGTGGGGTTCTGGGGCTCCAGGAAGAGGGAAGGTCTGGGCTCAGCCAGCGGGGTGGAGGGGGCTGGTTCAGGGTCGTTCCTCCAGGAAGCGGTAGGTGGGGTTCTCGTAGCCGTGACGCTGCAGCTCACGCAGCTGCTGCTCTTCCAGGGTCAGCATGGGGTCCACCTGCAACAGGGGCAGGGGAGGCGGAGTGGGCCACAGGGACCTGACCGCTGACCTCACAGCCCCTCTACTCCCAGGCTCTGGAAGTCCTCCCCATTCCAGGTCTCTGCCTCTCACCTCCACCACTCCATGGCTGATAGCCCCGTAGGGTTTCTTCCTGCGCAAGAGCAGCATGGAGAGGATGATCAGGGAGCCGCCACCCGCTCCCATGATCAGCAGACCAGACACAGCCTCTCGGGACATGCCTGTTCCAGCTGGTGCCTGCAGGGAGAGGAGGTGAGGCCGGGGTCATCTTGGAGGCTCACCAGGGCCCTGTGTGGCTTTGGGAGTCACAGCCTAGCCACTGACCTCTGACCTCTTCCCCTAAGTACCCAGAATATTCCTCCTCTTACCAGCTCATCTCTCTGAATCTCCGATGAGTGGAAAGGAAAACCCCTTGGAACAGACACATTCACCTGGGGGAGCAGGAGGTGTCAGGGACCCAGAAGTCTGGGCCCCTGCCTCCCCCTCCCCTGGGCCCCAAGAGGGCATCCCCCAGCCCTCTTCTTCCCTAGGACCCTGAAGTCCATGTCCTCAGTGCCTTCTTTCCTCTGAGGCCAAGGAACCCAAACCCCTAGCACCTCCTGCTTCAGACCTAGGAGTCCAGGCCCCCCGGCCCATCCTCCCTCCGGTGCCCGCGGGTCCGACTAACTTACCTTTCGTTCATACTGCTCCAGGGGGGACATCTTCTCTTTCCCAGAGGATGCAGCATCTTGTTCTGTGGACCCTACCCCCCAAATCCTATCTCATTCCTGAGAGTCCAGAATGGTGCTACCCCCGCCTGAAGAGGGGGTCAGAAGGGGCACCAGACTCCATCCCAGGAGGCCTGGGGTTCCCCGTGTACGGGCCCTTTTCCATTCTGGGCTCAAGGACTCAGAGGGATTTGGTGGCTGGGGGCTACTCTGTGAGATACTCACCTTTTGGAAGGGCCATGGGGGTGTCTGCTGGCAGCCAGAGGAGGCAAGACAGGTGGAACAGTGAAGAGAGGAGAGCATCACCAAAGATAGTGTGGGGAAGCCCCCTCCCAGGGGCCGAGGAAGGAGGATCGAGGACCCTACAGAGGCCTCTACAACCTCAGACATTCCTTCCCACCCTCTTCTACTCACTGTGGTGGCTAAGACACCCCCAGATTTTAGGGGATTAGAATTGAGGTTGGGGGCCTGTACCCCAAAGTCTGGGATTATGTATATTTGGGTTAACTCACCATCCTTGGAATCCAGGGGCTGTAGCCCACCCTTGTCCTCATTGCTGCCCCCTGGGGCAGGGGCTTCCAATTCACTGGGGCCCAGGTGTTCAGAGTGGAGGAGTTCCTCTGAGGGGAACATGCAGAAAGGTGGTGAGGTTGTGCGCATGGGGATCCACAAAACAAAAGTGGGTGAATGGATGGCACCCTAACAATAGAGTGACTGGGGGGGAGCCATACGTGTGACCTGGGGAAGTGGAGCTGCGTGTTGGAGGATGGAGGTTGAAGTTCAAGAGAACAGCCTCCTTAAAGGCAGGAGAATTAGGGTTTGGCATGGGACATCCAGGAGGAAGTCATGGTAGATCTGGGGGTCACACTTTCTGGTATTCATGCTCTTGTGAAGGCCCTGCAGCTTGAATCTGGACTGGGTTTGTGACTTGCTTTAACCAATAGAAGGTGGGCCCAAGTCTTAAGAAGACCTGGCAGTTTCCACTTGCACGGTATGGGGAGCCTGAACCACCATGTAGGAAGTCCAGCTCCCCTGCTGGAGAGACCATGTGGAGGGGCTCCATGGAGAAGAGAGGCCCTGAGCCTACACAGAGAGGGAGAGAGGCTCATTTGTGCCAGAGTCCCAGCCCTTAGCTGACCTTCTAGCCAAATGTAGTGACACGCTTGACTACTGACAAGACCGGCGGAAGAAGCACCCAGCAGAACCCAGAGCAGACGGCAGAATCATAAGCAATGAAAATGGTTGATTTAGTACAGCTATGATACCTGGTACGTGCTGTCCTATGACCAGAAGGTGAAGATTTCCTATCCTCAGTGTGCATCTGAATTACTCAAAGAAGTTGTTAAATGCAAATTTTCCATCCATGTCTCAAAAGATTCGGATTCAATAGGTGTGGAGTGAGGTCCCTAAACTTGCATTTTTAACAAACTTTTCAAGTGATGCTAGTGAAGGTCCTTGAAGGATTGTGGACCATTTTTAAAGAAAAACTGGAATAAACCTTGGTTTTCCAAACTCAAAAAAAAAAGAAAGAAAGAAAAGAAAAGAAAATGGTTGATTTAAGCCACTAAGTTTTGGAGTTTGTTACATAGGAATAGATAGCTGAAATGGCAGGGGAGTCAAATTCTGAGGGTCAGGATTGGGCACTCACGGATCTGGGGCCGCAGCTCCTGAGCCAGGCGGGGGTTCTGGTCAAGCAGCCCCAGGCTCTGATTCATCCTTTCCTCGATTACTTGAAGGTGAGTCTGCACCTGTGGGGGAGTGAGTATGAAGGATGAACTGAGCAGTGCAGGCTAGAGATGGGGAAATGGAGGCAGGGTGAAGGAGGAAGGTCAAGAGGGTCCAAGCAAAATTAGCACATACAATGGACAGGAAGTAGGGTACAAGGGCCAGGAACTGGGCCATGGGAGGAAGGAAATTGGAGAAGGAGAAGTGGAATACAATGGAAAGGAAAAGATGTACAGAAGACAGGCTGTGAGAGTCTTGGGAAGGAAAGTAAGGAAGAAGGAAAAGGAGTAGTTGCTAGGAAAGGTGGGGCACAGGAGACAAGGTAAGTATAGGGTACAAGGAATATGGTATAGAAGATGGTAAGTGGGTAGGAGGGGCAGAGAGTAGGGTCTGAGGAATAGGAAATGAGGCTTGAGGAGGTTCTGAAGAAGGAAGTAGAATTGGAGGGTCATGTAGAAATGATGTGGTTCAAGGGCAAGACTTGGAGTTCAAGAGCACAGAATGGAGTATTCTTGGACAGGAAGAGGACATCCAAGAAACAGGAATTAGGATCTGAGGGCACAGAACAAGGGTTCCAGGGAGAACAAGTGGGGTTAGGGAAAAAGGAGAGTTGAGGAGCAGGAACAGAGTTCAAGGCACAGGAGGGGGATTCTAGGAAAGGAAGTAAGAATCCAGGGGACAAGAAGTGGGGTCAAGGGACAGAAAGTGGGAATTCAAGAAAGGGGTCAAAGGCACAGGGGTCGGGGAGGCAGCATTCCAGGGTCAGGAAGTAAGGATCTGAGGGACTGGAATGGGTCCCAAGCACAGAAGGGGGGGGCGGTTCCAGGGATAGGAAGGAGGTTCCAGGGATAGGAAGGAGGTTCCAGGGATGGAAAGAGGGTATGAGGGGCAAGAGAAGAGTTTGAGGGATGGGGTCCAAGAGCCGGGGTCTGAGGGAGAGCTGAGTGTCTGGGAGCTGGAAGAATCTGGGCACCTGGAAGCGCGTCTGCTGGGCCTTCTCGGGGTCCACAGCAGCCACGTGCTGGTAGTGCCTCAGCGTGTGCCTTTGCTCCTTCCGCTCTGCTCGCAGGTAGCGCCGCAGGGCCAGCAGGACTCGCTCTGGCTGTGGAAGGGATGAAGGCTGCCCAGGCCTGCCCCAGCCCTTTCCACCCCCTGCCCTCTGCCCCCACGACTCCCGCACCTGAGGCGGATCCGCCTGCAGTGCCGCCAGGAAACCTTCCAAGGCAGCCCGGCGCTGGTCGTTGATAAGGGCAATGACTCGGGTGGCATGGGTCTCCACCAGGCGCTGTCGCTCACCAGACACCTGCTCCTCCAGGGTCTGCAGAATGGACTGGAAGTGCTGGCGAGGGGGTGGGCACAGAGTCAGGAGAGGCGTAGTGGGGTGAAACCCGGGTCAAAGGCAGTCTGGAAAGGTAGGGCTAGAGGGTCAAGTGGCAGGGGAGAGGGAGGCGTGCAGTGGATCCAGGCCCGGGCAGAGTCAACCTGGGGTGGGACTAGATGATAGGAGACTGACTGGTGGAGCTGGGGCTGCAGGGCCAGGTAGAGTGGGGGCAGGGCTAGGCCTGCCGGGAGCCCCGCTGAAGGTGTTCACTACATGGGTGGGAACAATCTAGGAACAGAGCTGGCCTGTGTTGAGATGAAAGGAGCCAAGTATTGTAGGAAAGGTAGGGCTCAGGCCTGGGCAGGACCCACTGGAGACAGGCTGTAACTAAATAAGACTGAGCTGGGTAGGAGCAAGAGTCAAGTGATGGGGCTCAGCTGAGTGGGGTCTACACAGGGTAGGGCTGTACTAAAGTGAGGCTGAGAGAGGTGGGTCAGAGAGGCATGAGGCTGGGACTACTGAGGAGGGATTGAGTAAAAGGGAGATTAGAGGGGCAGGATCAGAGTCAGGGAGCAGGGCCGAGCATCAAAGAGAGGCTGAGAAGGACCTGGCTGTGTCTGCAGGGGCCCAGCTTGGGAGAGGTCTCCAGAGCCAGCCCTCAGAGGTTAGGATCAAGTTAAGACAGGGCAAAACATGGCCAGTGGGAAGAGGAGGAAAGCAAAGTCAGGTTGGATGTAGGCCAAGAGGGGCCGAGCCGAGTGTAAGGGTGGGGCCCAGAGAGGCCCATGCAAGTAGGAAGGGGTGAAACTGGATGAGGCCAGACAAAGCCTTAGCCAGGCTGAGACCCAGTGTGCCCCAGGTAGTGGACAGGCCTGAGTAGGACACTCCGGAGGTTGTCCTACCTCATTCAGGGCCTGTCTGTCGGCTTTAGGCAGGTTCTTGGACTGGTTGTCCGCCATGGCCCATTCACGCATCACCTGGGGACAAGGGGAGCTTCAGGATCCTAGAATCCACCCTGCTCTACCCAGTGAGTCTCCCCTGCCCCCATCCTTCTTCAGAGTCTCCAGATCCCTTAAGTCCCCCTGCCTCTTGGAGTCCCAAGAGAGAGGATTCAGAAGGAATTTAAAGTGGAAGAGTACCATGGCATCAGAGTTTCCATAGAATCTGGTGGCATCTCAGTGGGATTCGAGGTGGGTCAGAGATCCCTGGTCATCTTAGGGGTGGTGTTGAGGACTGGGGGTTAATGGGACTTGGGGACTCTTTAGAGGTAGTCTCAATGTGTCCCTGAGGAATTTCCTGGTATTTAGGGAGCTCTGTGTTATGGGGGATCCTGGGGCCCCCAGTACCATCACCTCGTTAATCTGACGCATCCTGCGCTCCTCCAGATCCATCTTGGCCCGCAGGAACCCCTCATGCTCGCTGATTTCTCCAGGCATGCCAAAGTACACGTCCACACCATCTGTGGGCCTCGGGGTGGGAGTCACTGCAAGGCCAGGAACCAGGGAGTCAGCCAGAAGCCCAGCTCCAGGTCTCCTTCCCTTCCCAGAGAACTGCATTTCCTAGAGCGCTCTGGAGACCCTCATGTGTTCACTTCAGCCATAGCTGCTGCCTGGCATCATGCAAAATGTGGTTCTGAACTGGGCCTGTTCTTGTAAAGCTTAGGAATCCATTACACTATCCTCCAAGCTTTCCCCCCAGTAATCCTTCAGACCTACCAAATGACTCCTCCACTTGCGGGTACCCCCAAACCACCCTCCCCCTTTGCATTCCTCACAGGCTGCCCCTTCCACCTCTACTTTATTCAAAGCCATTCCCATCCCTCCCATTTCCCCCAACAGGGCTTCTCCCCCACAGGTCCCTCCCAAAGAAGCCCCTATACCAAGGCTCCCTTAAATCATCCTCCCCCCAGGGTGGAGGGTTCAGAGCCTGCCTCACCTTTGCTGACCCCTGAAGGGGGATGGGAGCTTGAGGGTGGGACTCTTTCCTCCTCTTCTTCCTCTTCAGCCCGTGGAGGCTCCACAAAGTAATCATCTACTGGCTGTAGGAAGGATTCCTCCTCTTCCTCATCCTCACCCCCCTCAACTCTGCCCCCAGGAGGCCACGACCGAGTGGAAGGATCACTGAGGGAGCAGAAGATCCAAGGCAATAAGAACCTGGGCCCAGGCCCCCAGGCTTCCATCTCGTGCCTCAGGAGCCTTGGGTTGGGCATGGAGGCTTCCCTCCCACTCACCCAACTGCTGTCCCAGACGGGTTGGGGGTCACTGGAGGGGGGCAGCACACATACTCCACACCTCGGAACCGATCCGCGCCACAGGGCAAAAGCATGCCCGAGCCATGCAGGATGAGGCCCTGGGAGCTGCAGGCCTGCGGGAAGAGTGGGCCCAGATGCCAGGACTGTGGGGTAACAGAGGGTAGAGGGGGAGCCTGGATGCCTGGGTCTTGGGGGCTGATGGGGCTGGGAGCCTGGATTCCTGGTTCTGTCCCATTGGGAAGAGAGGGCTGAGGCCCAGACTCTTGGGTTCTGGAGGAGGAGGGTGTTAGAGGACTGGACCCCTGGGTTCTGGGGGGGTGAAGGCGAGTGGGCTGGGTCCTGACCTCCTGTGCCTCCTGACGCCTCCGGGTTGAACTCTCGCACTGGTCCATGCGCTCCTGGTGCAAGAACCGGCAGCCTTCAGGCACCAGCAGGGCCTCGCTCACAAATTCACCCTCTGGCAAATGGGGGGCATCGATGTGAGACACTGCCACAGCCACTAGCCCTACCCTCCTCAGAATCCAGATCTCTTATCCTCATAGGCTTTTCTGTCCCACTCTGGACCCAGGCATCCAGCTCCCTAATATGAGCCTGAAACCAGGGCCAGAATCTCACCCCTCGGAGACCCCCCCCCTCCTTCCGTTCCCCTCCCCCAGCCTGTGACTCACCCAGGCAGCGGAAAGGCACAACCTGGTGGTGGGGGTGGGCACAGCGGCCACCCCGGGCATCCCCGCACCATTGCTCCACGGGGATGGCCTGCGTCGCCTGTTCCACACGTGCAATCTGCAGCTCCGGGTACATCTGGGGGCACCGGGTGGGGGTGATCAACCCACGGCCCCGCCTGTGCTTCTGCACTGGCCATGTCCCTTTTCAAGTCTCTAGTATTCATAAGGACCTCTCCTCCCTAGGCCCTGCTTCTCTGTAGAACAGGTCTTAGATATCTAAGCCCCTCAAGCCCATTGGCCACGCCCCCTAGTACCTCTCCCTTAAGCCACGCCATCCTTAGGCTCCGCCCCTTTGCCTGTCCAGTTTCTTTACGAAGGTCCCTCCATTGCCCAAAAACTCAATCCCTCTAAGCCCACCTCTCTTGTAGTCGCCTCTGCCCCTTCCTCCTATCAGGTTTATCTCCCCATAGATTCCTCCCTTCGTTAAGCCTCGGCTCTCTCTCTGGCCTCTCAGTAAGTATCCCTTCTCTTTGTGTTAGACCTGCTTTCATAGCCACGCCTCCTAGCTTTCCACTCTCCCATTGGGTTCCACCCCGTTCCCAGTCACGCCGGTCCAAAAGTCTTTTTGTCTTAGCCCCGCGTCTCCTTTGGTCACGCCCACCTGCACCTGCTCTTTAAGGAGTCCACCACATTAGTGCTAAACTCCGTCTCTTCACTGGACACTTTCCTCAGCGGGCCGTCTTTGCACGGTTCTTCGCCTTTCCTGACCTAGTTTCTTAAAAACAGGTCCTGTCCTATCCTAACTTCACCTCTTTGTTGGCCACGTCCCCTAGTTTCTCATGCCTTCTTGGATCCCTCATCTCCCTGGACCTTGCCTTTGCACGACTAGCTTCTCACGCGCGACCCGGCCCCAAGTTGGATCCCCTTTCTTGCTGGCCACGCCTCTCCCAGTAGGTCCCGCCTACCTGTCTGCAGTACTCCAGCACGCGTTGCGGGTCCCGGAGACAGCGTCGTGAGAGCTGTGGGTCTGGTTCCCAGCGGCCGGTACGCAGGTCCCGGTGAAGGGTTGGGCGCCCGCATAGTCCAGCCACCTGAGCAGACCCTGGGGCCTGGGGGTGGGGACGGAGGGGTCAGCGAGGGCACGGGGGACGCAGGCATGTGAGTCCCCTTGTCCTTTGCTCCCTAGGACCCAGATATTCACACCCCCAGCACCAGCCCCCTCCACCAAGCACCGCGCACCGCCTCCGTAGAGGTTCGGTTCCCCGGGAAACAGCTCCCACAGGGCGGGGGCGCCCCAGCTCTGCCGTTGCTATGGCGACCCGGGTCCCCCGGGATTCTCGCGGCCTTGTTGCCGCGGAGACAGGCTCCGCCCTCACCCCAGCTCAGCCGCACTAGAGCTGAAAGGGTTAAACTTGAATGGCGGGGGAGGAGGTCAGAACCCAGGCGTTCTGGCCCCTCCTCCCTCCATCCCTAGCTCATGCTAGCATCCTCCGGTGCAAAGACCACAAGGCCTGGCTTCAGGGCCCTGCAGGCCTGGGCACCAAGTCCTTGAGGGATGGAGAGCTACATCCTGGGTTGGGGGGCGGTGGCTGGAGGCCTAGACTTCTGGGTCCTAGGAGCCTTGCGGGAGGCCTCATATGGGTCCAGAGGATGCAGGGGGCCCAGATTCTTGGCTGTAGGTGCCTTGCTGCCTGGTGGGTCCTGTTCAGGTGGGAAGGGTCTGGGGCTGAGTCACCTAGGTCGAGAGGGTCTGAGGGGGCTGGACTTCTGGGACCAGGGGCTCTGGAAAAGCCAGTTCCTACGCTGGGGGCTGGAGGGGACTGGGACGACAGATGATGAGGGAGATGGGGCCTGGACTTACGGTTTTCTGAATGCCTAGTGCAGTTAGCGGCGCCGGGGGGGCCGGCCACCTAGCTGGAAAGACTGCGCTTTCTCCTCTGGACCTGTCCGCATCGGGGTCCAGAGGCCCGGTCCCGCCCCTTCCCCCATCCCCTTGGACCCGGCCGGGCCTCACCTCGGCAGCGCTGGGACTCCCACCGGCCAGGCTCCCGACGGCGAGCTGCGCGCGCAGAAGCAGCAGCAATAGTGGCAGCAACAGCGGCAGCGGGCCCAGACCGCGAGCGGCGGGGCTGGCGGGTCCCATGTCCCGGCCCTCGCGCCCTCACGTCCCCAGCACTTCCGCCCGGCCCGGCCCGGCCCCAGCGGTGACAGGAGCTCCCAGCGCCACGGCCGCCGCCGCCTCCTCCTCCCGCCGCCCCCGGGCTGCGCCGGCGCCGCCAGCCCCGCCCCGCGCTGGCCCCGCCTTCCTGGCCAGGACAATAGCGTGGCAGCTCTGCGCACAGTGGAGAAGCTTGGAAACCCCGGGTGGGAGCCTGCGCCAGGCCCCCGCCGCCTTGAGATTCCAGGCGTCCCACCCCATGCACGGCCTAGCCAGGAGTCTGGGTCCCGGGCTTCGTGGTTGTGGATTTTGAGTTCTCCCTCAAGACTCTCACCACCAGTTTTCCCCTCCCTCGGACCCAGATAGTCACAAATCATCTCCCTTCTCTTCTAGGGATGCAAGCATTGGAGAGCGGCCCCCACCCCCAAATCCTCTCTTGAGGTCCCAGGAATACAGGCCTCCAAAGTTTCCCCAATCAAGAACATAGCACTTGAGACCCAGTCCCCTTCTCCCTCAGATCCAGGAGTCTGGGTCCCAGGTACCTTCTCTCTCAGGACCAGAGACCAAGCCCTCAGCCCTTTCTCCCTACGACCCACGAGTCCAGGCCTTCTGCTCTGCTTCCCAGGACCCCCAGTCATCTAGACCTTTAACTCCTAGAACAAGGATTCATGAACCAAAGCCCCCAGACCCTTTCTTTAAGGATGAGCTGAGTCAGGTAGCCAGCACCTCAAGATAAGAGTTGACCCCCATCCTTGCTGTAAGGATCAGGGCATTTCTATTTTCCCACCCCTAGCCTCTCCTTCGCCCCCTCCCCTTCAGGGCTCACTTCTTTGTCTCCTCAAAATGCAGTGTAGAATTGTCTTCCCCAAGCTGACTGGGGCAGTCCTGTCATGTGTGTGCATCTGTGCATGTATGTTTGTGTAGATGTATCTTAAAAGAGCCTAGAGTGCTCAATGGGTAGCAAAGGGCTGGGGGGTGGCTCATGGTTTTTTCTACAGCCACTTCATAGTCTAGGGTAAGAAGAAGGGCCTTGGGGCAGCTTCGATGGACCCCTTCTTTGATAGACAGTAATAATGCCAGGAGACTCTCTAAGACATTCACTTCACAACTTTTTTTATTAAACATAAATATTCTCATTCTCAGATTCCAACACCACCCCCTCACCCCCCCAACCCCACAACAGCTCTCATTCTATCCTTACTCCTTGGGTCCAGTTCTTCCAGAGCCTTTAAGAAAGGTAGAAAAAATCAAGATAGTGACCATCTTGGATTCCCAGGGAGTGAATGGCCATTTTGGCTGCAATTCCATGGGTGAAGCAAAGTGCCCCTTGGGGAGAGCCAGGAAAGGTCCTCCATCTTCATCTGCCTTATGTTGCCTTTCTTCTCAATGCAGGTGGTCATCTTGAACTATCTTCTTTCAGTGTTTGGAAACAACTTCCTTCTCTGCCCCTAACTCCCTGTCCCCCCATCCCTCTGCAAAGGGTCCATGTGCCATCTTGAATCTCTTTTACACAGGGGAAGAGGTAGGCACAGTGGCCTTCTTGCTCCCACTTGGGGCATCCCCTTTGGCTGAGCTGACTGTATATCAATGACCCAGACAATTGTAACGATCTTTCCCTCCCCTCAATGTTCAATTTTGGAAGAGTAAGGTCGCCAACTTGTTCTGGTTCCTCAGAAATCAGGACAATCCATTATGGCAAGTTGAAGATCCCAGGACTCTTCAGTTGGAGAGATGTCACACATGAGTCTGAAGACGTGGGTGGCTGGGTGTGGGGAAGGCAGCATATGGGAAGGGGGGAGTGCTGGGGGCCAGATCTGGGGGTCCAAAGGATGTGGGTTTGATGTAGCTGGTAAAAGCTCGAGGATGGGGTGTGGTGAGATAACCTGCCTGGGCTCTATATAATCTGCAGGGGGGCACAATGCCCAGATGTGGTTTGAAATCATAGAAAGTAGGGGTTCCTGGAGGTCCAAAAGGGGAGGAGGGCGGTAGGAAGAGACCTCCTCCAGGGGCTTCTCCAAGGCTCAGGCTCACACTGACTCCTCGGACCTTGTAGTAACCATTGGTTGGGTCCTGAGGGGACAAAATGGGACTTGGTAAGGTATGTAAGGGTACAGCAGGGTGAGGGTCACGGATGGAGAGACACACTGAGATAGAGCCAGACCTAGGGGGAGACGAAAAGATAGAAACAGGAGTAGTCAGAGACCCAGAGACATATAGACTGGTAGAAGGACAAAGTGACACAGAAAAACAGTGACAAGAGATGAAGGGACAGAAGGAGATGGGCAGAGAAAGACAGAGACAGAAGGATATAGGCCTGCTGAGGGGTGGTGGTATGGAAGGAGATGCAGAGGGAACAAGAGAGAGAAATGGAGATCAAGACATTCATTCATTCGTTTGCCCAACAACCCTGAGGCTTTGATTCTGTGTCATGCCCTATGCTGCATGCCTAGACATCTCTCACTAGGATAGACCTAGCCCTGTCCTCATGGAGATCCAGGCCAAAGGAGAAATGATGAATCACTAGATAGAGCCAAGAAGGTCAGGGTTGTGATGGAGGAAGTTCAGGGAGTGACTGGGACAGTGATGGGGGAATCTTCAGCTGTCATGGGGAAGCCTAGCTCACAGTGGTCATGGCTATGACAGGTGAAACACAGACAGAATGATCAGGGCTGCGAGGAGGGAAGCATGAGCTTTCTGGAACCAGAAATGTTTGAGTTGAGACCAGGGGAATGATGGAGAGAATTAGGTAGGTATGTGAAGAAAGGTAGGAGTGTTTCGGGCCAAGAGAATAGCATGTGCTAGGTACAGAGAAGAGAGAGAAGGGCTCTGGATTGGGGACTGGGGTCAGTGGGGCCTAAAAGAGAGGGGACCCTAAAGGATGTACAAGTTTGGGGAAATGTGAGGCCAGTGTGGAACCTGGTAGGTAGAAGGGGCCTGGGTGAAGCAACCAGGGAGAGGCATCTAGGAGGCCTGAAACATGACTGTGATGGGGAAAGCACAAGCAGACTGAACCTTGATCTGGGGCTCAAGATGGAGGCCAAGGCTGGGGCAGATATGTGGGCATAGTCAGCAGATAAACAAACTGAGACTGGAGGTGGGTGAGACAGCCCAGGAGGCAGCAAGAAGTGGGTGGAGGGGGTTAGATGCCAGCTCTGGGGGCAACAGAATGAAAAAGGAGGGAACAGAAGTGGAGAGAGGGACTTCTCTGGTGGCGCAGTGGTTAAGAATCCACCTGCCAATGCAGCGGACACGGGTTCGAGCCCTGGTCTGGGAAGATCCCACATGCCACGGAGCAACTAAGCCCGTGTGCCACAACTACTGAGGCTGCGCTCTAGAGCCACAACTACTGAGCCCGCATGCCACAACTACTGAAGCCAGCGCGCCTAGAGCCCATGCTCTGCAACAAGAGAAGTCACCACAATGAGAAGCCCACGCACCGCAAGGAAGAGTAGCCCCTACTCGCCACAACTAGAGGAAGCCCACGTGCAACAACGAAGACCCAACGCAGCCAAAAAAAAAAAAAAAAAAAAAAAAAAAAAATACGTGGAGAGAGAGTTGGAGATACAGTGAAGGGAACCCCTCTATTCCCAACACTCACCTTGGTCTCCACAGCTCCCTCCTCATCCAGAGCCAGGTCACTGTGGTCTGTGTGCATGATGGGGCCCTGGGGTAAGGTGCTCAGTGAAAGGGAGTGTAGAGGATCCTCTGGCCCCAGTGCCAGACCCCAGAGACCCTCAGTTGAACATCTGAGGCCAGGCAGGAGGGACCAAGGGCACCTGAGAGCTGGGGTCTGGACTCAGGACAACAAGGAGCCCTAGGGACATATTGGGTCTAGGGAATAATTGGGTCAGGGGTGTATTTGGAGTTGGAGGATATTTGGATCTGGGGATCACTGTTGGGACTACGGCTCTATTTGAGTTTGGGGCGCCCAGTTGCAACTGGGATCACAACTGGGACTGGGTTACTATTTGGGTCTTGAGGTACCGTCAGGTCTGGGGACCCTGGCATCCTACCTGGTCCTTGCTGCTGCCTGTCTCCTCCTCAGGACCCCTCGAACTGGAGCCGTTGCTACTCCCTGGGATTCGCACCAGATTCTTTTGCTTGGAGAAAGAGGCTGAGGCCAGGGACATTGGGGGTGGGGGCAGAGGTAAATGATGGGGCTGGGTCACGGTCTGTGGAGATCAGTGAGCAGGAAGAGGGAGGACTGGGGCAAATCAGGTCGGGAGACTGGGAGAGAACCCTGGCCTAGGAGAGTAAGGGGTGTGTGACCCTGAGGAGATGGTGTTAGAGCTTGAGCAGGGAATCAGGTCCTGAATGTGAGCCAAGGCCAGTGAGGGTCTAGAGAGGCAGGACTGGGACCAGGTCCCAAGGCCAGGCCAGTCAGTGGGCAGGGCCTGTGTATGGGCCTGGGGTGGGGCTCAGGTACTGACCCTTGCCATGGCGCCAGCAGCACAGGGCCACCCCAGTGATGACCATAAGGAGAGTCATGGCCACAGCGGCCACTCCAGCCACAATCCGCACAGTGGGCAGCAAGTCTGTGGGAAGAAGAGGAGTTCCTGAGGAGGCTGAGCAGGAACTGGGGAACAGGGCTTGGGGCTTTTGTAGGGAATCTCTGGGTTCAAAGGTCACCAAGTTTGGGGATTCCAAGTTTTGCAGTCCCCTAGCTTGGGGTCCCTGGGTTTAAGGACTCATGAACTTGAGGTTTCACAAGTTTAAACTCCCTGGCTTTAGGGAGTCTTAGACTTTGAGCGTATTTTTACTTTGCCTATATTTGGAGGTTGCTTTCTTTGGAGCCCCTAAGTGTGAGGGGTCTCTCAGTTTAGGATTCCGGATTTGAGGGAAATTATTGTTTGGGGAGCTCAGGATTCAACGGACTCATAGTTTTGAGGCTCCCAAGGTTTGGGGGTCTCTGCACTTGAGGATCCTCTGTTTGGGGGTTGTGGCATTTTGGGGGCTTGAAATATTCAGATTTGGGGTCTTTGGGCCCAGGGTCTCACCTCTACGTCCCAGGCTGACCTGGGTGCCTCCTTCGCCCAACCGGTTCCGGGCAGTGCAGTTGAAGCCCCGGCTAAAGTCGGACTCCTGGGTCCCCGAAATGTGCAGCACAGAGATCAGGCCTGGACCCTGTCCCCCGCGGCCCTCTGGGGCTGGGAATGTCTCCACCAGGAACCGACCCCGCGACCCCGCTGTCAGGAAGCCCTCATCCCAAGACCAGACCTGGGGGCACAACAGAGGAAGGTCACTGAGGAGACGAAGGAGGGCGGGAAGAGGAGGTCAAGGTGTCGGGAAAGTCACAGGTAATCACAGCAGTTTTGGGAGTCCGGCTAGGAAGGCTGGGATCACCGCTGGACGGGTCATGAGAGTGGGGACTTTCCTTACCACGGCTTCTGGGGCGGGGGAGGCGAAGACTAGACACTGGAGGCGAGCGGGGCCCCTCAGGAAGGCGGGCGCAGAATGCAGGGCGGTCACCACTGGGGGAGCTGGTTTGGAGATTGTGGACCAATCAGAGGAGAGGCCCCGTCCCCCCCCCCAAGGCCTGTTCTCAGGCAGGCGAGGCCAGGCCTGGGCACTCCCCACTAACCCCAACCAACTAGGCCATGCCTCTCAACAAACTTCGAACCCCTCTGAGGCTTGCCTTCCCTAGGTCCCGCTTCAATCCAAGGGCCCCAGCCGTCAGTTAAGCTCCCCTTCTCAAGGCCACGCCCACTCCCATTAGCCCTCGCCCCCTCTGCCCACTTCTTATCCCAGGACATGCCAGGTCCACTAGGAAGCACCGCTTTCTCACCGTTCACAGTCAACCTAGCTTCCGCAGAGCCGCCCCCCAGGCCCGAGAGCCCCGGCTCGGCTCTGCACACGTAGTCGCCTGCATCCTCGGGCCCCACCGCGAGAAGACGCAGCGTGGGCCCGGAGGCCAGCACCTGGGATAGGGAAGGGGCGTCAGGGGCACGACCATGGGAGAAAGCCCCACGTACTGCCAGCCATGGCCACAAGCCCCAGGTCTGGCCTCACCTGCGCGTCCCCGCGGCGGGTCCAGGTTACGCGTGGAAGCGGATTCCCGCGCCAGACACAGCTGAAGGAGGCGTCTTCCCCTACGTCCACGGATAAGGGTTTCGGCTTTGCCTGCAGAATCGGCCCGACTGGAGGAGACAGAGGAGGGGTCACATGACCAGGGAGGGATGCAACTTCTGACTTGGGATCAGCCACTCAGAAACGACACTCCCAAGGGCCATTGGGTTTAAGCCCCCAGTTCACAACTGAGCTCATACGTCCGGCTCACAAGCCCCGGCCCCGCCCTCGCCCCGCCCCTACTCCACTTTGGTACTTATCCAGCACAGCCAAATCCCCCCTAAATCCTACTTCGGCCCCACCACCTCCCGCAGTCCGTCAGAGCCGCGCCTCACCGTAGCCCCAGTCCCATTTCTCTCACCCCACTTTGGCCACACCCACGGCGCCGCCCCTGCTCACATCGCACATCCAGCGCTGTGCTGCGGTTGGCGCTACCCACTGCGTTGCTGACCTCGCAGGACACCGGCGCAGTCAGGAATGAAGCGTCCGCCACTACCTCCAACATTGGCCCGCGGGCCCCAAGCACAGGGGAGCCCCCCTTTGCCCACCTGCGAAGGTGGTGGGCTGTGTTGTCCTTGCTCCCGAAGCACACCTATTCACGTCCTAGCCCCAGCCCTCCCCAAGCCTGTTCTCCCGGCTGGGGAGAAATGATCTGCGTCCTCACCTATAGCCGGTGACAGGAGGCTGGGCTGTGGCCTGGCATAGGAAAGTGACCTTCTCTCCCTCCTGCACTGTCTGTGGTTCTGCAGACAGAGTCACCACTGGGGGGTCTGTAGAGGTGAGTCAATGGTCAGCGGTGGGCAAGGACATGCAACACCTCCACTGATGACCTAGTAGTCCAATTCTCAGGTCCTCCACCCCAGGAGTCTGAGTCCCCAGTCCCCTCTTCCCTTTCAGCTAGGAGTCTAGGCTTCCAGTACCCAATTCCCCCAGGGACCCAAGGTCCACAGCCCTCTCCTTTCTCATACCTTGAAGTCCAGGCCCCAGCTCCCTCTTTCCCCAAGGACCTCAGGCTCAAGGCCCAGCATCCAACTGCACTCACACTGCAGGCTCAGTGTGATAGCTGTGTCCTTCCCCGCGGGCAGGGCCTGGCTCCGAGCCCGGCAAACCAAGATGGCTCCATCATCGTGGCTGGAAGGGGTCAAAGATAAGATGCTCTCCACTGATCCAATGGTTCCTTCCTTCAACAGGGTCTGTAGGTTATGAATAATAATGATGATTTCATCTACCCTTAGGTAGTACTTACTTTATGTCAGGCACTCTTCTAGGCATTTATAAATATTACTTTATTTAATCCTCACAACTATCCTAGAGGTGCATACTACTATTAACTCCATCGTACAGATAAGTAAACTGAGGGACGGAGAGGTTAAGATCAACTAACGAGTGGCTGAGCCAGGATTTGAACCTAGGTAGTCTAGCCCTAGAGCCCTTATACTTAAGTACGTACCAAGGATCCCAAGCCTTGAATCCCTGCCCTCCCATGCCCTTTTCTCCTTTGGATGAGCCTGTGGTCTGAGTGGACCCCCAAATTTCCCTGAATGAGCAAGGGCTGGCACAGAGATTTGGGCCTGACCTGGCGGAAGGTGGCCCCGTCTAGCCGGACCCCATCTCGGAACCACAGCAGCTCAGGGGTGGGGCGGGCATCCCCACGGCTCCGACAGGTCACATTCGCAGGAACCCCAGCAACCAGAGACACAGAGGGGCCACCCAGCACCTGGGGGGGTTCCGGAGGCACTGTAGGGTGGATCTGGGGTCAGAGCTGGATCCTGGGCCCAGAGACCCTGATCTTCCCAGCTCTGACCGACTACTCCTCCGTTCTCCCCGGACTCTCATATTCCCAGCTAGCACTGGCGGTCCCCCTGGGCTCCCCAGGGACAAGTGGGCTGGGTCCTCACCCAGCACGTGCAGTTGGGCTCGTCGAGAGCGGAGGCCTGCTTCTGTAGCTTGACATTCGTAGGATGCTTGATCCTCTAGCTCTA
The DNA here is from genome assembly GCF_028564815.1 of Eubalaena glacialis. NCBI lineage: Eukaryota > Metazoa > Chordata > Mammalia > Artiodactyla > Balaenidae > Eubalaena > Eubalaena glacialis. Next base: position 53,459,221 of record NC_083733.1, on the reverse strand, counting down.
TGGGCCTAATGTGGAGGTCGTGCTGGCCACTGGCTGCATTCCCTGATATCCAGTACCGGGACCACCCTGGAGTCAGGGGAAAAAAAGGCAGTCACACCATGGTTCTGAGTTCTTGGCCCCAGGCCTCTATCCCCAGACATCCCACACCAGAAAGACTCTACCAAAAGTGGGTGCTGGGCCAGAGAGACACTAATCCTCTCCCAATCCAGAGTCACTGCAAACTTGTGGTGGGGGTGGGGTGGGGTGTGTGTGTGTGTGTGACAAGTTCAGGAAAAAAATAAAAGCAAGAAAACAATTGCCATAAAAGTCAGATTAGATACTACCTCTGGGTGAGGAGGGAGTAGGCTATTCCAGGGGAAGGGAATAAGGAGGGCTTCTGGGGAGCTGGCAATGGACCTGGGTAGTCGTTACATGGCTGTCTATTTTAGAATTATTTGGCAAATCTTCCATTTATGCTTTATGAGCCTTTCTGCACTTATGCAATATTTTACAATAAAAATTAAAATTCCCAAACCCTATGGGTCACCTCCAACGAAGAAGGTGAAAATTCTGAACTCCCAAATGTTTCCTTGAGCCCATTCATTTCCCAAACTTGAAAACGTCAAAATAGAAACTTCAGTTATAGCCCAAGCCCAACACCCTCACCCTGGAGGCAGCCCCTCCCTGAATAGACAGAACAGCCTCACCTGGCAGGTCTCTTTCGCCCCCTAGAGCCAGCCCATCCTTAGTCCACTGAACCAGCCCCCAGTATGCGCCCAGGGCACAGGGCAGACGGGCCTCGTCCCCCAGCAGTACTACCAGGTCTTCTGGCTGTTGCAGGAAGTGGGGTGACAGGCCTAGGAGAATGGGGTGGAGGAGCAGAGCAGAGCTTAGCACATTCAAGAGTTCCCTCACTCAGGAGGGGGTTCAGTCCCCAATCCCCTCTGCCCTCAGATCCAGAAGCCCAGGGTCCCAGAGTTCTCCTCCCTCAGATCTAGGAGTCTGAACCCTCAGCCCCACCTACCACAGTAAAGCGACAACTGGCAAACAACCCTCTCTTATGTTTATCTGCCCCTGCCCCTCGCGATACCTGCACGCCCTCTGAGGCAGAAGAAGAGGACAAGGAGTGCGGGGACCAGCATCCTGAGTGTGTGTCCCCCAAGATCCAGCAGACTTGCTGTTGCACTGGCTTCCTTGCCAGCTCCTTCCTCGGCAGCACACCTCCCACCACTCTAGCCTGGAGTCCCCTTCGCTCCCAACTCTTCGCTCCAGGCTAGAAGCACCCCCTGCCTCTGGCCCGGAGTTCTCCTAGTCTGCTCCGCCGCAAGCTCCGCGGCTCTGAAATGCAGGCCGGTTCCGCGCGCTCGGTCTCGGAGAGACCCTGGAGGGCCTGATCTCACTCGCCCCGCCCCGGCCCGCCTTCTGGGAGACCCGCCCTCTTCCCACTGAGAAACTCCCGCGGCCCAGACGCGGATGAATGGGGGCACGCAGGGCCGGGCCCCCAGCGGGAGGACACCCCAGCGCCCTTTCAGTCTGGGAGCTGGAACACCTGGGTTGAAGGAGGGGGTACCGGCTGGGTTGGACACCTGCACCCTGCCGGGGTTGGGGGATGGCTGGGGGTGAGGAGGAGGGAGGGGAGGGAGTGGAAGAAACTTGCTCAGCCCAGGTCCTGGAGGGACCGCGCTGAGTGGAAACAGAGCTATAAATGGGAACCCCTGGGGACTCCCTAGTTTCCGCGCCCCGGAGAAGCGGGGCCCGGGGCTCCTCTGGGCCTGGTGGGTCAGGAAGAGGGCACCGTGTTTGCCTGGGGGGCAGCTTGGACCCCCCCGAGAAGTGGGGGGTTCAGCTCTCCCCAACTCCAAGCCCCTTCTCAAAATATCCCTCTGCCTGCCTTGTCACCGCTGCAAACCATAGCACGTCCTAAGATCCAGGAATCCAGGCCCCCAGCCCCTCCTTTCCCAGGACCCTGCGGTCCGGGACCACCCCCTCGCCCCACTCGGACCACCCCCTCGCCCCACTCGGCCGTGGTTGCCGGGCGACGGCTGGGAGGCGGCGGTGTCCGGGCTGAGTCAGGCGGGGAGGCTGGGAACCACGCAGCTTGTCCTGACGGCTACATGCCGCCCAGCTGGGGCGTTCCCACGCTGCCGGTCCGCGGTGCGCTGCGCAGCTGGCCGGGCAGGTGGGAGGGACCCTGAGCCGACAGAGCGGGGACTGGGGGCCTGGGACCCTGGGTCTGACATTCTTGAGCCTGTAGGGACTGGGGCTCCACACTCCATTGTTCCTGAGCTCAGATTCTTGTGTCCCTAAATAGCAGGGGCATGGATCCCCAGGATTCTAAGACTAGGGGTTCAGACCTCTGAGGACTGAGAAGCTAATGGCCTGAACTCCGAGTTTCTGAGGAGTTGGGGACTCAACTAGGTCCCCTGCCTGCAGCAGAGTGCAGTTGGGAAAGGATGACCTGGGGTCAGAAAATCTGGTCTTAAATCTTAGAGTCAGTGGATTTAACCACCAATCTCTCTCCCACCCCCACTCAGGCCCAGGAGGATTTGAAAATCAACAGACAGTGAACATCTGCCCTAAGTCCTGTGTGTGCATGGAGGGGTGGGGTGGGAAGGATTGGAGGCCTGAACTCCCAGGTCCTTGGGAAGAAGGGGCCTGGACTCCTGAGTCTGAGAGGGTAGATCCTGGGGACCCAGACTTCTAGAACTCTTGGCTTTTGTTTTGGGGATCCAGCCCCTGGATTTTGAAACAGGATGAGCTTGGGTCCAGGACTCCTGAGTCTTGGGGTGGAAGTCAGGTAGTAAGGCTGTTTTTCCAGACACCTGACATCACTTCCCCTTTCTGGCTCTCTGGGGCCACAGGCATGGAAAGATGGAGAGGTTGAGGTCCCAGGAGCATCCAGAGAAGGAAAACATCCAAGGTGGAGGGTGGAAGGTTTGTGCTAATTAAAGGTCTCAGCAATGGACAGCTCTATGCCCTGGCCCCGAGGGACACCATCTGGTGACAGCCCTATGAGAGAACCTCCAGCTCTGCATCCAGCCCATTCCCCAGGAGGCATGGGGGCGTTGGGAGAGGGAACGTGGGAGGAGGGCAAGGAGTCAGTAATGGGAGGGAAGAAGAAAGACCAGAGGGAGCATCAAGGATGGAGGTGTGGGGCCTCAGGCCAGATGCCTCATCTTGTTTCTGGATGAGGACCAGATGGGGGTCATAGTGGGGAGAGAGAGAGAAAACGAGCAGTTCCAATTCCTGCAGGAGATAAGCGGGCAGAAGAAGCTTATCCCATGTGGGTGTGTATGCGCACACTGGAGTGGGGAGGGCAGGCCAAGCAGCATATGGTTATAAAATCCAAAGATGTGACAATCAGGAGGACTCAGAGATGAAGAAACAAATGAAAGAAAGGCACACAGTCAAAGGCTGACTGAGAACACATATTCATTGAGCTCCTGGTGTGTGTGAGAGACAGAGTATGGGGTGGGGGAGAGAGAGAGTTGAGGACAGTGACAGAAAGTGAAAAACAGAGAAACATACAGGCACAGACAGTGACAGAGTTAAAGGCTGGCTGACGTGTAACCACCTAATGGAGAGAGAGAGGGGGAGAAAGGCACTGAGTCAGAGAGGGAGAGTCTCAAAGCGATGGAGAGAGATAGGAAAATAAATCGAGATGGACTGAGGGAGGGAGAGAGACCGAGACACCCAGAAGGCAAGAAGAGACAGAAAGAGATAGAGGGAAGCTACGTGAACTAGAACTCACAAGGCCCTTGCCAAAGTGTTCCCACACTGGGCTCAGTGCTTGTGGCCTCGGACCCTACCTGTCACTCCTACCCACTCAGATTGCCAGGCACACTTAACACCTTAGATATCTACACACTCACACACTGCACAAACTTCCACAGATCACAGCTCACTCTCACTTTCCCCAGGCCCACACGCATGCTCACACACTCACAAGCACTTCGCACATATGTGTGCACACAGATATCGGCACTCTCCCAGTCCCTCTCACACACTCTCGCACACTCCTCAGCAGCGACCCCTGACGTCACTGAGAGGGGGATGTCTACTCAAAGAAGGAAGGGACTGGAAGGTCAGTTACCAGGGTAGGAAGAGCCGAAGAGTCTTACCCCCACGCTGGGTCCAGCTCTCAGCTCCCCACGCTGAGCTGGGACCTCCTGGGTCTGACCTGCTCCTCCTTACCCCTGGCCCAAGCCCGGCCCTTGGGGTCATGGGGGCTGGGGAGGCACCGAGGAATGTGCCTGGCATGCGCTGACAGGGGATTTCTTGCTCCAGCTGTGCCGGAAGGAGCCTGTTGGGCAGAGGCCTGAAGCTGGAGACGCGGGAGGGTGCCTGGGGGAGGTAACAGTGTGAGGACAAGATTCGACTGAGAACTGCACCCAGCTCTGCCACTGACCGCATCCTCGCTCTCCTGGGCTCCTGGGGCCTGCGGGACTCAGCAATGGGTCCTCCCTGAGGGGCTATGAGTGGTGAGAGGAGACCAGGCACAGGAGAAGAAAGAGAAATAGACACTGACTTCAGGGAAGGAGATAGAGGCTGAGAGAGAGAGGGGGGGGGGGGAATTTTAGACCAGGAGAGCACGATAGAGAGAATACAGGCGGGAGATCAGAGGGGACTTAGGGCAGGAAGAGAGAGAGAGAAAGTGTGGGGGAGGGGAGACTGACTCCTGGGAGGAGAGAAAAACAGAGGAGGAGAAGAAGAAAAAGAGAAACAAAGAGAAAAGTAAGAGACGGAGACGTGGAAAGGGACCCAGAGAAAGACAGAGGCAGACGCAGGAGGCAGGCAGTGGTCACTGTGGGAGCCACAGGCAGAGGACCTGGGATGGCTCTGAGGCTTCCCATCAGGACGCCGCTGCTCCTCATGGGGCTGCTGATGACAGGTGAGTGGGATCCTGGCCGGTGACCAGAGCCAGGTGGCCCTCATTTTCCACCCACATTCTCCAGGCAGACCCTCTGCCCTCTCCTACTGACACCTCTGTGTCCCCAGGCCTGGCCCAGGTGCCAGTCCCTGCCTCAGCCCCCCGAGGCTTCTGGGCTCTGCCTGAAAACTTGACGGTGGTGGAGGGGGCTGCCGCTGAGCTGTGGTGTGGGGTCAGCGCCCCTGGCAGCACAGTCCAATGGGCCAAAGATGGGCTGCTCCTAGGCCCTGATCCTAGGATCCCCAGTTTCCCGCGGTATCGCCTGCAAGGGGACCCTACGAAAGGTAAGGGACAAGAGCCTGAGATTCTGAGCCACCAGCAGAGGCTGACCGCGGCCCTGACCTGGGGTCCTCCCTGCAGGTGAATTCCACCTGCATATTGAAGCATGTGACCTCAGCGACGACGCAGGGTATGAGTGCCAGGTCAGCCGCTCAGAAACAGGCCCTGAGCTCGTGTCGCCCCGAGTGATCCTCTCCATCCTGGGTACGGGTGAGAGACCTCCAGGACCCATGAGTCTGGACTTCCACCCTTGCCAGCTCCAGGGTCCAGGAGTCCAAGCCCCCAGTTCCCCACCACCCCCTTCCTTAGACCCAGGGTGCAGAGCTCATTTCCTGAGCGATGAGACACAAAAGCCCAAATCCTCATAGCCTGGGTGCTTCCGGCTTATCCCAGACCCTTTCTCACCAGTGCCCCCCAAGGTGCTTCAGCTGACCCCCGAGGCAGGGAGCACGGTCACGTGGGTAGCTGGGCAGGAGTACTTGGTCAGCTGTGTGTCTGGGGACGCAAAGCCAGCACCTGACATCACCTTCCTCCTGAGTGAGTGTGGGTGAACTGATGGGGGCAGCGTGAAGCCCCTGGAGTGGGGAGGGGATGTGTCCCTGCCTAGGGTCCTCCTGAGATGGGATGCAGGAACAGGCTTGGGGAGATGCTGAGGCCAGTGTGGGACCCAGTGGATGGGAGGGGACATCCAGGAAAGGTACCGAGGAGTTCACGGGACTGCTAGGCCGGGACTCAGGGGAGAGGCTGAGGCTCCAGATAGAGATACGGGTGTCCTTCTGTTGCAGCAACGAGAAGCTGAGGTGATGGGGGTGGGTAATACAACCCAGCAAGGAGGGGAGGGGAGAGGGAATTCCCTGGTGGTCCAGTGGTTAGGACTCCGCACTTCCACTGCAGGGAACACGGGTTTGATCTCTGGTCAGGGAACTAAGATCCCTGCAAGCCAGGTGGCGTAGCCAAGAAAAAAAGAGAGGAGGGGAGAGGCCCAGGCCAGGACTCAGCCCTGAATGAGGACTCCAGGATTCAGGGAGGCTGGAATGTGTGGAGGGAATGGACATAGTGTTTTTCCTCCAGAACCAGGAGGGAGGGGTTGTATGTCCACCCTGAGGAATTCCAGGCCATGCTCCCCAGGATCTACCTTGGGGGAAAGCTGGCACCCCTTCAGCCTTCTTGTTACCCCAAGGTGGACAAACAATTTCTGACATCTCTGCTAATGTGAATGAGGGATCCCAGGAGAAACTCTTCACCACAGAGGCCACAGCCAGGTATGGAAATTGGGGTGCCCTCCCTGCAGACTGATCCTCAAATTTCTCCATGAAAACCCCATATCCTAGGGATTCAAGCATGGAAACTTGGGTCAGGTAGGAACATCCGGGACCCAATTCTTCACCCTGACACTCTAAAACTTCTTCATGGAATGCCAGTTCCAGAGGATCAAGTACAAAGGTTTTGGCCAGGTGTGGGCCTCTGGGACCCCAGTTCTCGCTGTTGACCCCGAAATCTCTTCCATGGAACTCTAAATCCTAAAGGAAATCATCATAGAGACTTAGGCCAGGTGTGGGGACCCGGCACACCCACCTCTTCACCTTGACTTCCCAAATTTCAGATGATCACTCTGACTTTAGAACCCTAACTTCCCACCCCAGGGTGACACCCCAGAGCTCGGATAATGGGCAGTTACTGGTCTGTGAGGGGTCCAGCCCAGCTTTGGACACCCCTATCAAGGCTTCAATCACCATGAATGTTCTGTGTAAGTGGGGAACTGAGTCAACTGTTGGCACTAAGGATGGGGAGCAGGAATTGGGGGGCCCGGGGAGCACAGGGATTATGGAAGGCTCAGACTCTCAAGGGGGAAACATAGGGGTTCAGAGGCAGGTTGTGGGGCCTGGAAAGAATGGATGGGGTCCCCAGGCCCGTGACTGCTGTTCCCCAGTCCCCCCAGGACCCCCTGTCATTGAGTGGCCAGGCCTGGATGAGGGGCACGCGAGGGCAGGGCAGAACTTGGAGCTGCTGTGCATGGCCCGAGGGGGGAATCCGCTAGCCACACTGCAGTGGCTGAAGGTGAGGGCAGAGGCAGGTCTGGAGATGGGGGGAGGTGTGAGGGCCAGGAGCCGGCCCTGAGCTGGCCCAGGCCTGTTCCTGCCTCCAGAATGGCCAGCCAGTGTCCACAGCCTGGGGCACAGAGCACGCTCAGGCAGTGGCCCGCAGCATGTTAGTGATGATCGTGCGGCCAGAAGACCATGGGGCGAGGCTCAGCTGCGAGGCCTACAACAGCGTATCTACAGGGATCCAGGAACGCGGGGTCACGCTGCAGGTCACCTGTGAGTCCTGGTGCCAGCTGCCCATCTGTCAGTCTGTGCCCCAGAGAACCATCTGTTTGTGCCCCCAAATCATGCCTGTCTGATGCCAAAGACCTCATCATCTGTCCCCAGTCTCCTCTCTGTCTGGGCTCATCTGTGAGCCGTGCAGCCCAGCTTATGTCTCTCCTCTGTCCATCATCCCTGCAGTTCCCCCCGGTGCCATTACCATCCTGGGATCTGCATCCCAGTCTGAGAACAAGAACGTGACACTCTCCTGCATCACCAAGTCCAGTCGCCCGAGGGTCCTACTGCGATGGTGGCTGGGCTGGCGGCAGCTGCTGCCCACAGAGGAGACGGTCATGGATGTGAGGCGGGGGCCAGGCTCCTGGGTCTGAGGGAGGAGGGAGCTGAGGGCACAACTCCTGAATCTGGGAGAGGAGGGGTCTGGCAGCTTGGATGCCTTGGTGCCTGGGGAGCAAGCATGGACTGGGGCCCAGGGGCTCCTGGGTCTAACAGAGGAGAGGGTGGAGATGATTCATGTGTCCCTGCTGGGGTCTGGGGTGGACCCAGGTCACTGGTACCATGGATGGGGGTGCCCTACTACCCCAGTCTGAAGCTCGCTCCCTGCCAGGGCCTGCATGGTGGCCACATCTCCATGTCTAACCTGACATTCCTGGCGCGACGGGAGGACAATGGTCTGACCCTCACGTGTGAGGCCTTTAGTGAGGCCTTCACCAAGGAGACCTTCAAGAAGTCACTCACCCTGAATGTGAAATGTGAGGCTCCACCCTCACCCGGGGGTGCCCCGTGCCTTAGAGACCCCCACCCTCAGGCCCCAGCCGGGAGAGAAAAGCCACTCTTCCTGGCTCTCCCCACAGATCCTGCCCAGAAGCTATGGATTGAGGGCCCCCCAGAGGGGCAGCGTCTCCGGGCTGGGACCCGGGTGAGGCTGGTATGTTTGGCCATTGGAGGCAATCCAGACCCTTCCCTCACCTGGTACAAGGTTGGTGCCAAGCAAGGGTTGTGGGGTGGCTGGGAATGTGGGGGAAAGATGAAGCCCCTTCTCTCCTCCTCTTGGGAAATCTTGGGAAACCTGAATTTCTTGAAAAATACTGGAGATTTTGAGTTTCGGCAGGGAATTGTAAAAGACAAACGCCATGAGAATTAAATGAGACCTTAGGAAAAGTGAGGAAGTTCTGGGAAAACAGTGATAATTCTCGAATAAAAGAAAGAATTCTGGATCCGGATTGGGAATTCTAGAGAAAAGGCAACTAATTTCATTAAAATTAAAGGAAATACTGGTGAAATCTTGGCATTCAGGTGAAATGGCAGGAATTTTAGGGAAAGACTAAGAATTCCAGAAACAAAGACAATGGTGGGCAAAGCCTAGAAATTTGTTGGGAAAGACTAGTAATCCTCCAGCACATTTGAAAAATCCATTAATATTAAATTGAACTCTTGGGACTTGGGGGTAAGAAAATGAAATTCCATTAAAATTTAAAAATTCTGGCAGAATTCTGGGAGACTCTTGGGAAATTAGGAATCTAGTGGAAATTCTGGGGGAAAGACTAGGAATTACAGGAACGAAATTGAATTCCATTTAATTGGATGGAATTCTGGAGAAATGCCACGAATTGGGGCAATACAAAGGATTCTAGTAAAAGATTAGGATAATAAGAGAAGATTGGGGAAGGATTCAGAAATTTGCGACCACCCAATGGAATTAAGGGAAAGATCAAAGGAAACCTTTGAGGAAGGTGGGGAGTTTAAGAAAAAGAACTAAGGATAGGCAAAAGTGAAGGAATTCTGGGAAAGGTTTGGGAATTCCAAGGGAGTTTCCTGGCGTAGAGTGTCTGGTAAACATAGCTGGAATGAATTTTGAGGAGTGGGGCTGAGGGTCGGCCGAGGGCACCAACAACTGCAGGCCTCCAGAGAGCAGAGGAGGCGGGGGGCGGGGGTGGTGAGGCGTGGGACTGCAGGCGGAATCAGACAGCAAAATCTCGGGGCTCCGGGGGCCCAGTCGGCGGGAGAGATTCCGGTAGGTTGTGCTCAGTTCCGGTCCCCATTCCTCTACCCTAGCTGGTGCCCCCGGAAGGGGGCGCCTTTTCCTAATCACGCAAAAGCTTTATCTGGGCTGGCAGCCAACCCAGTGGGGCGTCTCGCGGGGAATGGCAGGGCTACCCGCGGTCCCCCAGTCAGTCTCGGCCCTCAGGACTCGCGCACAGTGACCGAACCGCGGCCGCCCCAGGAGCCACGGCGGGTGCAGCTGGGAAGTCTGGAGAAGTCCGGGAGCACCTTCTCCCGAGAGCTGGTACTGATCACCGGTCCGTCGGACAACCAGGCCAAGTTCACGTGCAAAGCCGGCCAGCTCAGCGCGTCCACGCAGCTTGTGGTGCAGTGTGAGGAGGCGCACGGCCGGGCTGGCGGGGAGGGCTTGGACGCGGCGGGGAACTGAGCCGGAGCCGTGGCTGGCGGCTTGGGGAGGGGGGCGGCTGGGGGAGGGGTGGAGGCCGCAGAGCCCCGGCGCGCTCGGGGCTGGGCGGGGCCTGGGTCACTGCCGGGCGGAAGCAGGCCGGGCCTCCTCCTCACCTCTGGGCCTCGCTCCTCCCACCGGTTCTCGAAGTCCCCCCAACTAATGTGACGATCCTGGCCAACGCGTCGGCGCTGCGCCCCGGGGATGCCTTAAACTTGACGTGCGTCAGCGTTAGCAGCAACCCTCCGGTCAACTTGTCGTGGGACAAGGAGGGGGAGAGGTGAGAGTGCGAGTGGCCCCGTCGCTCCCTGGTTCTGGTCACGCTCCTTTACAGTCAGAATCCCGCCCCCGCCCTACTTGCCGTTCTGTCCAGTACCCTGCCCAGTACCCAGACTCTGGCTCTGGTCCTACTCCCTGCCCGGTCCACAGGCTGGAGGGTGTGGCCGCCACGCCCCGGAGTGCTCCATTCAAAGGCTCCGCCGCCGCTAGGAGCGTCCTTCTGAGAATGTCATCCCGCGACCACGGCCACCGCGTGACCTGCCGTGCCCACAGCACCGAGCTACGGGAAACCGTGAGCGCGTTCTACCGCCTCAACGTGCTGTGTATGTGCGCAGGCCTGGCATCCCTCTTGATTCCCTCCTGACACTATACTACGTGGGTCTTCATCTTGATACTGTCTTTGACTTCCATCCTAAACCTTGAAACTTTCCTGACCTTTATCCTCACACCCGACCCTGCACCAGCTCCTATCCTGCCCAACCCCCATCCTGCCTTTTGTCCTCTATCCTTACCCCTGACCATCACCCCCATCCCGAACCCTCTTTCCATCCTTAAAGCTGACTCTGGCTTCTCCTGAACCTAACCCCCATCTCAGCTCTGAACTTAATTGCTACCTTGTCCACAACCTTAAAATCGAGTCATGATCTCGACTTTAACACTTCATGCCTGCACCTGATCTCAAATCCTCCCCGGATCCGAACCTTAACAATCTTGACTCCCAGCGGCGCCTCCTCCGCAGACCCTCCAGAGTTCCTGGGTGAGCAGGTGCTTGTGGTGACCGCGGTGGAGCAGGGCGAGGCACTGCTGCCCGTGTCCGTGTCTGCCAACCCCGCCCCGGAGGCCTTCAACTGGACCTTCCGCGGCTACCGCCTCAGCCCAGGTACAGGGGAGGGGCATGAAGAGGAGCGCAGGTCTCCGGGACTCCAGGACGGGAGGGTCTGGCAGGCCCCTCAACCTTTAATTCCCCCAGCTGGCGGCCCCCGGCATCGTATCCTGTCTGGCGGAGCTCTGCAGCTATGGAACGTGACCCGCGCTGACGATGGCCTCTACCAGCTGCACTGCCAGAACTCAGAGGGCACCGCTGAAGCTCTAGTGAGGCTGGATGTACACTGTGAGCCCCCTCGTCACCCTAGGCAACTAGGGAGCTTTGGGAGCCCCGCCCACCATGGAAACCACACCCACCCAGGGAATCTTGCCCACTGTGGAGTCTCTTCGTTGTGGAAGCTCCACCCACCCAGGGATTTTCACCCATCCTGGAAGCCTCCCACTCTGGGAGCCCCCACTGTGATGGAGCCATGTCCACTTTGGGAAACCTGCCCACTAGAGAGACCCTATGTAGAATCTCTGCCCACCTACTCCCCTCAGGAAGCCAAGCCCACTGTGGAAACCCCACCGCCACACAATTCTGGAAGTCCACCGCACCTACTCTTGTCACTACAGTGGTATAGTAGAGGGTGGGGACAACCTCATTAACCTTGAGAACTTTACTCCAAAGGCAGACTTTATCACACCCATAACTTTCTCGGGCACCTCTAAGACGCCTCTCCCACCTGGGGCCCTCTTCCACCATGGCCTGTCTGGGCCCAAGTGCCTTCCCCAAGCTCCTCCCTTCCCTAGATGCTCCCATCATCCGAGCTCTCCAAGACCCCACTGAAGTGAATATTGGGGGCTCTGTGGACATAGTCTGCACTGTTGACGCCAATCCCATCCTTCCTGAGATGTTCAACTGGGAGAGGCTGGTGAGGATCCAACCTTTGGTAAATGGAGGGGGCTGGGAGGATGTGATTTCTTGACTGTGAGTTCCTTGGGAGGAGGGGTCACGTCTACATGACCCTCTATAACTATGTACTTGTCCGGGCATGCTCCAAGAACTAACTGTTGAATGGCAGATGGATGGGTGGATGAGTGAATAGATAACCAGGTGAGTGGGTGGGCAGGTGGGTGGATATATGGATGGATAGGTAGATGGGTGGATGAATAGGTGGATGGATGAATGAGTGGATGGAAGAACAGATGGACAAATGAACGAGTGAATGACTGGATAAATGGATCAATAAATGGGCAGTTAGATGATTGAATGAGAGAAATGAGTAGATTAGACTAGAGAGTAGATGGATGGGTAGATGCACCATCAGTGGAAAAGATGTCTGTGGAAGGATAATGGGTAAATGGATGAATGGATGAATGGGTGAGTTCATAGGTCAATGGAGAGATGGAGAGATGGATAAATAGGTAGCTAGATGCATTGATGAACAGATGCATGTATTTATTGGTGTGTGTGTCTATGAGGAAATAGATGGGGTGGATGGGTTGAGAGATGGAAGGGTGAATGGACAGGTAGAAGGAAGACAGATGGTTGGATGAATGAATGGGTGAATGGATGAATGGATGGAATGGGAGGTTGATGGATGTATGGATAAATGAATGAATCAATGGATAGTATGGTTAAATACATGGATGGATGGGTGGGTAGATGGTTCCAAGCATGAATGGTTGAATAAATGGTTGGGTGAGTGGTTGGCTGGATTGGTGGGTGAATGGATGGATCCATGCATGAATGGTTGGATAAATGGATGGTTGGGTGTATGGGTGGATGACAGGGGGAATTTTTTCTTTGCTAGGAAGGGTGATTGTGGCTGGGAGAATGAGGCTACAGAGGGAACCCAGTTTGGAGGATAATGGAGCTGGAGCCAGACTTGGGGACCATCTCCTGAGTCTTGTGCCTCCAGGGAGAAGAGGAGGAGGACCAGAGCCTGGATGACATGGAGAAGATATCAAAGGGGTCCACAGGGCGTCTTCGGATTCACCACGCCAAGTTGACCCAGGCTGGTGCTTACCAGTGCATTGTGGACAATGGGGTGGCACCTCCAGCCAGAGGGCTGGTCCGTCTTGTTGTCAGATGTGAGTAACAACCAAAGCCCTAACTTCAACGCCTGCCACTAAATCCACATATCATGTCCTTCCATACACCTCATGTTGACCTCCAACCCCTCTAGTTGCCCCCCACGTGGAGCATCCCTCTCCTCTAACTAAAGTGGCTGCAGCTGGAGACAGCACTAGTTCTGCCACCCTCCACTGTCGTGCCCGAGGTGTCCCCAATATCGTCTTCACTTGGACCAAAAACGGGGTCCCTCTGGATCTCCAGGATCCCAGGTGAGCCCAGGCCCAGCTAGGTAGCAGTCCAGCCCTAACTTTGATCCCCCAGCCCCAATCACCCTCCCTGAGTCCCTGCCACACCTCCTCTCCAGGTACACAGAGCACACATACCACCAGAGTGGTGTCCACAGCAGCCTCCTGACCATTGCCAACGTGTCCGCAGCCCAGGATTATGCCCTGTTCACGTGCATAGCCACCAACCCCCTCGGCTCGGACCACACCGATATTCAACTCGTCAGCATCAGTATGGTGGGAGGGGGCTGTGAGGGTGTTGGGAGGGTGCTCCCCTAGGTCAATCCCCAAGTCTCTGGTTGCTCTCAGAATGGCAGTGTTCCTGAAACCTGAGAAGTGTTTATGAATGAGGATGGAGTTTTTGCCTGCCCCGAAAATCCCAATGGAGACTGGATTTTTAGGGAAACCCACAACAAAGGAAAAAATGGAGGGGGTTTCTTATTGGCCCAAGTAACTGAAAAATAGATTTTCAGGAGTCACTGGATCTAGGTTCAGCTGTCATCAAGAACTCCCCATCTCTCAGGACCGCTTTTCTCTGTGTTGGCTTTATTGGGAGATGTCTGTTAGACATCTAACAACCACTATGAGAAGCTTTACAATAAAGTAAGGCTTCCTAACAGTGGTGTGAAAGTACTAGAATTAAGATCCATTGGTTCCACTTGGCTCCCAGCCCATCCCTGATCCAATCAGGTGGTGAGGGGAAGACAACCTGATTTGATTGTTGCTCCTGTTGGCGAGGCCTAGTCACATGTCCATCCTACAAGGAGTGGAGTCACTTCCATCAGAAGCACGTGGCCTGAGGATGTGGGCGAGTGGTTCTCCAATGGATATTCAGGGTTCTGTAACCAGAAGAAATGAGGGGGATGGATATGAGATAGGCACAAAAATCCACCACAAGAAACATATATTATACAGTCAATCCTCCTTACTTGTGGAGTCTGTATTTGCAAATTTGCCTGCTTGCTAAAATGTATTCATAACCCTCAAATCAATACTCATGCTGCTCTCTCAGACATTCAGGGGACTGTACAGAGCGGGTGAAAAATTTGAGTCACCCAATGAGTACATTCTCCACTGAGGTGGAGCAAGGCGACACTCTGCTTTCTTACAGCTCTCATTTTTTGCACCTTCGTGCTTTTTGTTAGTGATTTTGCTGAATAAAATGGCCCCCAAGCACAGCACTAAAGTGCCGTCTGGTGTTCCTAAGCTCAAGAAGTCTGTGGTGTGCCATTTGGAGAAAATACTTGTGTTGGATAAGCTTCGTTCAGGTGTGAGTTATAGCACCACTGGCTGTGAGTTCAATGTTAATGAATCAACAAGATATATTAAATAAGATGTCTTTAAGCAGAAACATGCATAATACAAGATCATGTGTTAATTGGTTGATGAAAATGTGACTAGAAGCTCATGGGAATCTAAGCCTGCATTTCCCTTAGAAGCAATGGTTTGGTATTTGCTCGTTGAGGGTTCGCAGTGACTTTAGAGAACATGACTACCATGAATAATGAGAATCGACTGTATATTTAAAATTATGCTTAAGGAATCTGGAAGGAATCTTTCAGAATCCTTGTGTATCCTCTGACTATGTCCCCCATCCCTTACCTCAAAGGCCGCCCTGATCCGCCATTGGGATTGAAGGTCGTGAGCATGACCCCATACTCGGTGGGGCTGGAGTGGAAGCCTGGCTTTGATGGGGGCTTGCCACAAAGTTTCCAAGTCAGGTGGGTCCCTGTCATGGCAGGAAGGGGTGGTAGCCAATAGGACTGGGGCACCTCCCTGAATGACTGCCCTCCCTTTCATGCAGGTATGAGGCTCTGGGGACTCCAGGGTTCCTCTACATGAATGTCCTACCACCCCAGGCCACCACCTTCACACTGACTGGGCTGCAGCCTTCTACACGATACAGGGTCTGGTTGCTGGCCAGCAATGCCCTGGGCGACAGTGGACTAGCTGACAAAGGGTCCCAGATCTCAGTCACCACTCCAGGTGGGAAGGGACATTCTTGGGCAGGTTGCAAAATTCCTCAGAGAACTTATAGGGTGGTATAGTGAAGTCAATACTATTATTCCCTTTTTGCAGATGGAGAAACTGAGGCCCAGAGAGGTTAAACTGTCAAAGCTCACACAGGTAGAAGGAACTACAGATGAGATTTAAACTCAGGCAGATGAACTCCAAAGACTAGTTTTTGCCACTAGACTCTACTGTTGGAATGTGATTGACGACACAAGGGAAATTATAAGAGAATTTGAATTGAATTAAAATGAAAACATGAAAATTGTGGGGTGCAGCTAAAGCAGTGCTTAGCAAGAAATTTATAGCATTAAGTGCTCATA
The DNA here is from genome assembly GCF_028564815.1 of Eubalaena glacialis. Classification (NCBI taxonomy): domain Eukaryota; kingdom Metazoa; phylum Chordata; class Mammalia; order Artiodactyla; family Balaenidae; genus Eubalaena; species Eubalaena glacialis. Next base: position 53,443,483 of record NC_083733.1, on the reverse strand, counting down.
TTAGATTTTTTTAAAAAAAGTTTTCAAATTGTCTAAGTTTCCATCTTAAGAAACTAGAAAAAGAAAGACAAATTAAACCCAAATCCAAAGTAGACAGAAGGAAGGAAATAATGAAGAGCAGAAATTGATGAACTAGAAAATCAAAAAACAATAAAGAAAAATCAATGAAACCAAAAGCTGATTTGTTGAAAAGATCAGTAATGTTTATAAAGCTAATCAAGGCAAAAAAGAGAGAAGACACCACTTAACCAATATCAGGAATGAAAAGGGGGACATTACCACGGATCCTACAGACATTAAAGGAAATTAGGAAGTATTACAAACAACTTTATGTCAATAAATTCAGCAACTTGATGACACGGATAAATTCTTATATGACTGAGAACATTTTGACTCTGGTAGACACTACAGTGTAGTAGCTAATCATACAGAGCCTGGTTCAGACAAACCTGGGTTCAAGTCCCAGCTCTGCAACTTCCTAGATGTGAGACCTTAGGCAAGTCACTCAAGACTCAGTATGATCTTTGAGCCTCAGGCTCTAAAGATAAGGTGTATCTCCAGCCTCTGTATCTCAGTTTCTGAAAATAAGGTCTATCTTAGACAGTTGTGAGGATTAAATAAAATATATCTAAAACTCTTAGAACAGGGCCCTGTACAAAGTAAGTGCTATGTAGATGCTAATTTAAAGAAATGCCCCCTGCTCACCTTCTGTTTACTTTGCCCCATGAAAGCTCCCTTTTTCTGTCTTTCCCTTCCTGACAGAGCAGCCTTTTTCCTCATGGAAGTAAGGACTCTTTCCCATCCCTACAATCTTCCCTCCCCTTCCCCCCACCTCCATTCCAGTTTTCCCTTTAAGCACTAAAGCATAAAGTAGTACTATACTTACCTCCCTTGCTCTAGAACTTATACCTCTATTAAGGAATCCTGAGAACCCAGCACCTTTTTTGATTAATCCCCAAAATTGACAATTCAGGTTAAAAGAAACTTCCACACCATAAAGCACTCATCAATAATTTATTATTATTATTTTTATTATTAGCATTATTATTATTAGCATTAGTGTTAGAATGGCTATTAATAGTATTGTCATTATCATCAGCAATTTCCAGTTCTCTTTGAAATATTCCTAAGAAGTCATAAATTAGTTCCCATGAGTCTCAAAATGGGTTGCAAAGCTTAATAGGAGGCTGAGAAATATTTAAGGCTTATCTCAGATTAATGGTGTTAATTTGCATTCTCTATATCCACCTCCCAGGTCTAGACCAACCTTCTGGAGAACCTGACTACCAGCTGCCTACAGAGCAGCCTGCAGGCAAGTCCTCAATCCCCAAACACCCTCTCTCTCCTGGAAAAAACTTTCTGGTCTCTAACCCCACCTCCTCTTCCTTGTGGCCACAGCCCTTTAAGACTTAGCTCTGCCCTGTAGGCCCTCACTCATATCCTTAGCTCTTCCTCTTACCTGGATGTGATAAATTTTCTCTCTTCCTAATTCAGTTTAATCCTGAAAAACAAAGCAAAACGAAAAACTAGCTGATTCCATGCCCTGTGCAGAGCCTGTGTCAGTTCCTTTTGCTGCGTAACAAACCATCCCAAATATGCACACTTACAGCAACAAACATTATTTCTTGTGATTCTATGAGTGGCTGAACAGTTCTGGTCTGGGCTATAGTCATGTAGCAGCTCTGCTGGGACTGGTTGGTCTAGGGGGGCCCCTCCTCACACGTCTGACAATCTGGCTCTTGGTTGGGACAATGGAGGTAAGCGGGCCGCATGTGTCTCCTTGGCTTGTTCACATGGAGGTGGTCACTGGAGTCCCAAGAGCAGCAGGAGAGGGCAAGTTCCAATTTACAGGCACTTTTCAAGCTTCTGATTCTGTCTCATTGGCTGAAGCAAGTGACATGGCTCAATTCAGAGTCAGTGTGGAAGGGAAAATCTCAAGGGTATGCATATAGGGAGACAATTATGATCATTTTGCAAATAATCCCCTTTAGAGTCTGAGAAGGTTGCAAGTGACAGAAATTCAGCTGTTGTTGACAATAAAAAGAATGGCTTGGCTCATGAAATTGAAACCTCTTAGTGTGCCTGGATTCAGGTGCTCAAAATTTTCACCAAGGATCAGCTTCTCACTCTCTCTCTCAACTTTGCCTTCCACTCTGATGACTTCCTTCTCAGGTTCTTCTCTTAAGAAGACAAAGAAGTCCTCCCACACCTTCAGCTTTTATTTCACTTTTTAGCAGCTAGCAGAAGAGAGTCCTAGACGTTCTTGCAAAAATCCACCTTAGGTCAAATGCCAGTCTCTGAACTGATCACCCTGGGAAGAGGGATGGGTGCTCTTATTGGCCAGATCAGGCCATGTGTCCTCCACAGAGTCCTGGGGAGCCATCCAGGCTGAGAGCAGGGAGTAACCACCGTCAAAGGAAAATGAGTCCTGTTAGCAGAAGTTGGGGAAATGAGTGCTAAGCAGGTGTCTGCTGAGAGGGACTTAGTCCTGTCCTCAGGGATATAGCAGAGGACTCTGATATTGTCTGGGGTGGAAGTTTGTGCAAAGAGGAAGTCATTCGAGATGGAGTTTGAAGGGAGAGTAGAAGTTTGCTTGAGATGAAAGGACATTTAAAGACAGACACTTGACTATTCGAAAGCTTAGAAGTGTGGGTTTGTCTCAGTGATTCTGGAAACAGCCAGTGGTTAGTTTTGTGTGGCTGGAGGGTCAATAGTCTGTGAGCAACAGTGGAGACATGGGAAGAGGCCAAATCATAGAAGGTCTTGAATGCCCACCTAAAGAGCTGAAGTTCCTGCTTGAGTCCATACAAGGGGCTTGGGCAAAGGTAGGACCCACTACTAATGGCCTGATTTGAGAAAGGAGCCACCTTCCCTGGGGTGGCAAAAGAGTGGACATGGAAACCCCTGCCCATCTGCTTTCCTGACCTAGGAGGAGGACTTTGCTTGGTCAACGACAGGCTTTTTCAGAGAACCCCAATTGAAGTCTAAAACCAATTGTCCCCACAGGACCCTCAAAGCTGCCCCTGCTGCCTGTGCTGTTTGCTGTTGGGGGCCTTCTGCTGCTTTCTAACGCCTCCTGTGTCGGGGGATTCCTCTGGCAGCGGAGACTGAAGCGTCTTGCTGAGGGTGAGGAGGGACCTTTCCCCTGCCGGGACAGAGGTCCAAGGGTGATGGGAGCCCTGGGTTGGCTGCATATGAAGGTATCCCAGGGCCAAGTGGGCTCGAGGAGCATGTTTCTGACCCCTTTTTTCCTACTTCCCTCAGGCATCTCAGAGAAGACAGAGGCAGGGTAAGTGGGGATATTTTTCTGTAAGGAAGACTCTGGGGAGGAGGATTGAGGGAGACGGCTGTCAGAGGGTCAACATCCAGCTGCCCCCATGCCTCCATCCTGGAAGGTCGGAGGAAGACCGAGTCAGGAATGAATACGAGGAGAGCCAGTGGACTGGAGACCATGACACTCGAAGCTCCATGGTGAGTGGGGGTGGTCCTGATACCCCCCCGACAGGGAATTGACAGTGACTAAAATTGCACTGTTAGCTTCACGTTAATCATTGCCCTTTCCAGGAATGATGGAGTCAAAGGATGGAAAAGACTTTATCTGTTTTTTTTTGGGGGGGGGGCGTTGACAGGTTAGCACAACAGATGTAGAGCCATATTACCACTCCATGAGGGACTTCAGTCCCCAGCTGCCCCCCACGCTGGAGGAGGTGTCTTATCCCCGAGGTGAGTGGTGAGCACAGTGGAAACCACCCCCCATAGGTACCCCTGACATCTGGACCTGGTGCCCTGATCATCTCTCCCTTCCAGGTCTCACAGGTCTTGAGGAGGAGAATATGACTTTTCCTGGGCACGTGTATGATGAGGTGGAAAGACTGTACGCCCCGTCTGGGGCCTGGGGACCCCTCTACGATGAAGTACCGATGGTGAGGAGAATTGTATCAGCAGAAATATTTCTTGGCTAGTGCTGGAAACCCACCTCCTACGGCTTGTATTAATTAGGGTAAGCTAGCTGCTGTAGCAAAGAGGCCTTAGCCATAATCCAGTGACCTAAACAAGACAGTCTATTTCTTTCTCACATAGCAGTCAGAGGTGAGTGGCCCTGCTGCATGTGGTCATTCTGGAGCCCAAGTTCTTTCTGTTGTGTTCTTCTGCTATCCTCTAGTAAGTTGACCAAGTTTACATGGATGGGACAGTTCCCTGGGGGTTTCAACCGGTGGGAAAGGGAAAAAGAGAGCATGGTAGAGGCACAACCCTGACTTATGGTACAGGCCCAGAAACGGTGCATTCTGCTCTTATCCCACTGGTGAGAATATGGACATGGTCACACCGAACTGCAAAGGAGTCTGAGAAATGCAGCCTATTTGGCAGCTATATCCCCTACTACAATTCTGTTACTGTGGAAGAAGGAAGGTATGTAGTTGGTTGGATAATTAGCCATCTCCACTATACTGGTTAAGCAGAGAGATACAGAGAAATAATTTTTTGGCCCACTCAATGGAAAAGTCAAGGGATAGAAATGTCTTCAGGCCCACCCAGAATTTCCTCTCTAACGATGTCCCTAGCAAATTCAGGTTTGTATCCTATTAGATTAGAAACCTTCAAGTAAAGGGAATGCCTCTTTTTCAATAGCTCCAAAGCCCCAACGCGGACACTTATTGGTTTAGTTTGGCTCATACTCATTGCTGAACCACTGAAGTGGGGAGTAGAATATGCTAATTGGACAAGTCTGAATCAGTGCCCACCCATGGCATCAGGGAGTAGGGGCCAGCCCCACTCAATCCACTGGGGTGAGAGTGGAAGAGGGATGGAGAGTACAGAGGGAAGTGAAGATTGTGGCTGGGCAGGCAAAAGAAGCAGACAGGGACCTTGGCCACCAACTAAGCCCCACCTACTGCCTCACAGTAAGGGAGGTGGGGCAGAACCCCTACTTTCTGTGTGGCCTTGACTAATGCTCTGGCTACAGTGGGCCAAAGATTTCCCTCTGTAACTTTGTCCAGATGGAGAACTGTTCTCCCCACAAAGGTGGAAATAAAGTGCACAATGCTGTCCATGGTGCTGAACCACACGTGCTCTCTAAAGCCCAGATGCAGTCTGCACACTTTCTGAAAAGGGCCAGATAGTAAATATTTTGGGCTTTGCAGGATATAGTGTCTTTCTAGAAACTACTCACTCTGCCATAAAAACAGCCATAGACAATAGATAAACAAACAATTGTGCTAAGTTCCAATAAAACTTTATTTTTGGGCACTGAAATTTGAAATTAATATAATTTTCACATGTCACAAGTATCATTCTGTTTTTGATATTTTCCCAGCAATTAAAAAATGTAAAACTATTCATAGGCAATAAAAAAATGCAGTGGGCCATATTTGGCCTGTGGGCAAGTCTGCTCTAAAGTTTGCTGATCAAAAACAACCATTTTCTCCCAAATCTAGGGAAAGCACATCCCCAGTAACGACCACCCTACATGGTCTTTTATCTCTTCTATTTTGATGAGGGAATGTTTTGGACATTCATAAGACTGACAGAATCAAGACTCACATTCCACAATTCCCATAGCTGATATCGTGGGCTAACTAAAAGTTTCACGTCTGACATTTAAATTACTTTTTTGACAGTAAATCACAAGATATCTTGGACTTGCTTAAAAATAATCCAGTTGGGGGGGTGGGGGATGAGAAGATAGAGATATAGATAAATAAAGATTGACCAAAAGTTGATATTGTTGAAACTAAGTGATGGGCTCGCAGGGGTACATAATAATCACTCTCCTCTTTGTTTATGTTGGAATTTCCCCCATAATTAGAAGCTAAAACATTTTTTTCTATGAAGTAGAGCAGGAGGGTGTATCCCCCAGAGCTGCAATGATGACCCACAGAGCATCTCTCTATGGTTCTAACTCCACCTTTGCTTGTCAGGGCTCCTGTGACCTCTACTGGCCTGAAGACAGGTATGAGGATGCAAGAGGAATCTATGATCAGGTGGCAGGAGATTTGGACCCTATGGAACCTGATGCTCTACCCTTTGAGCTGAGGGGACAGCTGGTGTGAGAGCCTTCTCAACACCCTTTTCCTACACCTGCAAGACATAATATCCCAATTGTCCTTTTTATTCCAGCCTAGGCTGAGCTTGTTAAGTGATCTCCATTGGACACAAAGGGACTGGACTTTTTCAGAAAGGGAAGTGAAGGGGTGTGTTTAAGTGACAGAAGATGGTTCAACCTGGTGTCCAAGTATAAGCAAGCCTCCTCCTGGGGTTGGATTTAGAGTTCTCCATAGGGACACAGTGAATTGTAAAAGACATCTCAATAATGAAAAGCTAGTCTGAGGGTTTTTATGCTTTTTAAAGTAAACATTTCAGAAGTGGGAAAAGGCATGTTAAAAACTCAGTTCATTTTGAGTTCAACTACATCTGAAATAGCTTGGTTTATGCTTTTCCATGGTTATCTACAACATGATGTATAAACTATGACACACATGTAAACATAAATAGACTCTATAGAAAATAAACAGCCTTTATTGAAACAAGCTGGACACAAAATAATACATGCTATGTGATTTCGCTTATAGAAATTCTAGAACAGACAAAGCTAATCTACAGTGACAGAGCCAGATTAGTGGTTGCCTGGGGCCATGGGAAGGAACTGACTGAAAAAGAGTATGAGGAAATTTTTGAGGGGGTGATAGAAATGTTCTATATTATGATTGTGGTGGTAGTTATATGAATGTATAGATACGTCAAAACTCACTGAACTCTACACTTAAGATGGGTGCATTTTATGGTACATAAATTATACCTCAACAAAAGTGACTTTAAAAACAGGCACCATAGGAGCTTCCCTGGTGGTGCAGTGGTTGAGAATCCGCCCCCCAATGCAGGAGACACGGGTTCAAGCCCTGGTCCAGGAAGATCCCACATGCCGCGGAGCAACTAAGCCCGTGTGCCACAACTACTGAGCCTGCACTCTAGAGCCTGCGAGCCACAACTACTGAAGCCCATGCACCTAGAGCCTGTGCTCCACAACGAGAGAATCCACCGCAATGAGAAGCCCGCGCACCGCAACGAAGAGTAGCCCTGTTCGCCGCAACTAGGGAAAGCGCGCGTGCAGCAACAAAGACCCAACACAGCCAAAAATAATAAATAAATAATAAAATAAATAAATTTATTTTAAAAAAGGCACTATAATAAAGCAGCCCAGCAAGAGAATTCTTACTTTTTTTAATTTTTAAATTTTATTTTATTTATTTTTTTATACAGCAGGTTCTTATTAGTCTCTTATTTTTTTTGTTTGAAGAGCAGGAAAAGATAACTGAGAAGCTGTCTATTTCCATGGAGAACAGAGTATAGTTAGGAATAATCTTTCTTTAGGCCCCCAGTTCTATTTTATTAATCATATTGTCAAAACTGTTTAGTTCAAATGCTTGTCCAGGGACTTCCCTGGTGGTCCAGTGGCTAAGACTCTGTGCTCCCAATGCAGGGGGCCTGGGTTCGATCCCTGGTCAGGGAACTAGATCCCACAGGCCACAACTAAGAGTTAGCATGCTGCAACAAAGATCCCGCGTGCCGCAACTAAGACCTGGCACAGCCAAATAAGTAAATAAATATTTTTAAAAACCCCACAAATGCTTGTCCACATATTATTTTTTATCAGCATAGGCTAAAATAAGTTTTTATACCACAGCACTTGAATACACAAGTACATTGGAGTCCAATTGATTTCCCTTTAATTAAAAAAAGATTCCATTCCTAAGAATAGAATTTTTCTAATTGTGTATTTTTCCTGTTCAAAGAAGAAGACTACAGGGTATTCCCTGGCGGCCCAGTGGTTAGGACTCCACGCTTTCACTGCTGAGGGCGCAGGTTCAATCCCTGGTCAGAGAATGAAGATCCCACAAGCCAAGCCGTGTGGCCCACACCCACCCACCCACCCCAAAAAAAGAGAGAGAGAGAAGAAGGAGGAGGAGGAGGGGGGGAGGAGGGGGAGGAGGAGGGAGGAGGGGGAGGGGAAGAGGGGGAGGAGGGGGAGGAGGGGAAGGGGGGAGGAGGGGGAGGAGGGGGAGGAGGGGGAGGGGGAGGAGGGGGAGGGGGGAGGAGGAGAAACACACAACATTCTGTTTCCACTTTGGCTAAGGAGAAAAGGTGAATTTATTGAAACAAAGCTACGAGGGGTCTATCTCTCTGTATCTCCTGGCTTTGTTGTTCTCTGTGTTGACTTCATTCTCAGGTAGACCCTTCATTTGGGAGACAAAGATGACCACTTGCAGTTCTAGGCTGGCATTCCACAAGCTTAGGAGCCAGAGTACATCTTTTGCCAATAGTTCTGGAAGGTCTTGGGGCTGTCTTTTGTCAGCCCAGCTTGGGTCTTACGTCCATCCCTGAACCAATCATTATGGCCAGGGAACAAAATATGTGGATAATCCAGGTCCTGGGTTGCTCAGAACCACATAAACCACTTGGGTAAGGCTCACCAAAGGAACCCCCAGGCTGTGGTTGGGTCTCTTCACGCACTTTTTACTTCCTCTTTGCTACTGTTTGAATCAATGTAACAGATATCTATTGCTTCTGTCTGCCCAGAATCGAGTCCCTCTTAATTTATATAGATATCATTGAATAAGACAAGTTCCTAATTATGCTAAGCCCCTGGATCCAGCTATACCCAAAGTCAGAGCCACTCCTGGACTATACATTCCCCTTTTCCCTTAGGTAAATCTGAATGGTGTCTTCAGTTAGTTGCAACCATAAATTACCCTCTCCCTTAAGCCAGTTTGAATGGGGTCCTTAGTAAACTGATACAGAAATGAATAATTTACAAGGGGAAGAAACTCACTCAAATTAGTAGAGCTAAAAGGCATTTACTTTATTACTTACTAAGGGAAAAATAGTAATTTCACAGCGGAGGAAACCTGACAGATGCCACTTTACCAAGTGATCAAAGTTAACATTACCAGGCATGTAAGAAATTGACATCATGGGCCTGCTGATATGAAATATTGAGGATACAACAGTATGTCAATGATATTCCTGACTAAAGTGCATAATCTGAATCTAACCATGAGGGAGACATATTGAAATTGAAGGATATTCTACAAAATAGCTGTCCTGTAATCTTCATGTATGTCAGGGTCATACAACACAAAAGAAGACTGAATTGTTCCAGCTTAAAGGAGACTAAAGAGACATGGCAACTGAGGGCAACACATATTTTCTATAAAGGGTATTATGGGGACAATTGACAAAACTGAGTAAGAATTGTAGATTAGATAACAATATTGTGTCAATGTTAATTCTATTACACTATGGTTGGGTAAGAGAATGCCTTGTTCTTAGGAAATGTACACTTAATCGTTTAGGGTAAAAGGTTATTGTGTCTTCAATTTACACTCAAACAACTGAGAAAAATAATGTGTGTTTATACAGAGAGATAGAAAAGGATAAAACAAAGGTAAAATGTTGACATTTGGGGAATGAGGGTGAACTGTATTGAAATGCTTTGTATCCTTCTTAGAACTTTTCTGTAGGCCTGATATCACATCAAAATAAAAGTTGATTCTAAAAAGTGCATTGTAAAGGTGCATGACAATGTCATAGAAGAAAAGAATCGGAAGTACAACTGGGTCTCATGGGTTGTGCGAATCTATCCAGTTCTTTTTATCTTTCATTGGTCACATCATCTTTTGTCTACATACCTCAGCAGATTTCCTCCATTCTCTCCTTGTAGATACCTAGCTTCCCTCTTTGTCCATAATTATTGCTTGTCCACGAATTGACTGCCCCAGTTCTAGAGCACCACACCCTTGCCTGACTCTGAAATGTAGTGCCTTTATTCCAAATTTCAGACAGATCAAGTCGGATTGGCTCAAGTTGGGTTAAGAAAAGGAGATCATAGGGGAAATGAAGACTATCTAGAGCAACAACATGGATGAATCTCACAAACACAGTGTTGAATTAAAACAGACCCAAAAGAGAACATACTGTATGATTTCATCTCTTTAAAGTTAAAAACAGTCAAAACTGATTTGTGGCAAGAGTGGTTACCTTTGGGGGAGAGGGAGACAGTGATTGGAAAGGGACACAAGGAGGGTTTTTACGAGACTGATAATGTTGCTCCTTGACTTGGGTGCTAGTTACACAGGTGTTGTCATTTTCTGAAAATTTATCACACTGAATACTTGTGATATGGGCACATTTCTTTATGTGTGTTATGTATCATTAAATTTTTTACATTATATCTCATAGATGGCATTATGGTTGGAATTATAATTTTCTGATATGGTTAACAATGCTTGGTACCGTTCTGAACAAATAAATTATAATTGTCACTCTATTTACTGTATAGTTTCATTTCAGAAAAAAGTTCGTATATTTTAAACCATACCAAAAATTTTCATGCATGCGTATTTATATTAATTTCAGATCATTATAAACTTATCTTTTTACCCATATGAATGCCTTTAACGATGTTTTCAAGTTGTTTAGGACGCGGACGCAGTATCCAGCAGCATGCCTTGACGCTGGCCTCTTAAATGTCTGTAGCGCCCTCCGTCAACGCGGCAACCAAAAACGTTTGCGTAAATTCCCAAAACTCCCACCAAGGGGCGGTACCGCCCCGTTTGAGAAGAACCAACCTATCAGAAGATTGGTTGTGTATTGGGAGCTCAGGGGACGGGTCTGTGCTGGAGATAATAACTTGGTGGTGGTGGTGGGAGTGTCTTCTGCATGTTAAGTGGTCACTGAGCCCCAATATTAAAGGCTAAGTAGCTGTGCAGGGCATCAAGACATAGGGGACCGCAGGAGCACAGTGTGCGGAGGGATTTTCTTAAAATTGTCGCCGGAGAATAACTGTCAAGGCAGGGAGAGGTAGGAATTGAGGCTGGCGAGATGGGCAAAGATATATCACGAAGATCATCTTATGGCGTTTGTACTTTATCCTATGGGTGATACGAAGCCACTGAATAGTTGAAATGACAACAACGGACAGACAGCATTTATGAGGTGTTTCCACATGCCAATCCCTTTTCTAAGTTCTTTTTATGTATTCTCTTCCGGAACCATCAGAATTACCCATGAGCTCAGTTGTTCTGTTATCCAGAGTTCATTCACCCTTTTCCTGGTGACATGCAGTCTTCTCTTGGGAAGCATCGGTGCCTAGTCTCCTGCTTCAGATATGCTTCGTGCTTTGTATGTAGCCCACTCTACCTGGGGCTCCACGAATAGGGATAGCCCTCGGAACTGACCAACCAGAGTGTCTTATTTTCTAAGCCCAGTGATTGCCTTACGGGTCATCAGGTGACCCAGTCAGAACCAATGAGAGGACTCTGACCCCAGCAGCTGTTCTCTGAGCTAATATTAAAGCCCCTTTTGCTCTCAGCAGGAAGTGGGTGGTCACCCACAGAAGGACAGTCTGGGAACTTCATTTAAGAACCTTCCCTAGCTACTGTTGAGCAGCCTGTTGTGTTCTGCCTGCTCTGCCAGGAGCTCAAGGTTCCCCACCTAGCCTCTGCCGCCCACCGCACTGTCATTTTCAACTTCACTTTCTACCAATCCTAGTTCTGTGTTTCAGGTAGTTAAGAAGAAATGCTTTTCTCCTCTATAGTTGTTTCTACCTCCTTGCCTTTAAATCGTCTGTGATCTCGACCTGGTATGCCCACCCATTTTATTCAATAAGAATTTGTGGGGCATCTAGTCCATGCTATACTCTGGAGGATGCAGAGATAAATAGTAGATCTGGTTGTCTTCAATGTTGTGCAATTTCGTTTTGGTGTATTTAGGCATGTATTTATTTTTATTTATCTTGTTTAGGATATACTTGCTTCTTGGAACTGTGGATTCATGTTTTTCATCAGTTCTGGAAAATTCTCAGCCATCATTTCTTCAAAGATTGCTGTTCCTTCATTCTATTTTCTGCTTTTTGGTCTTTTATCAGATATTTGATGTATCTTAATCTCTCCTTCACATATCCATCTCTTTGTCTCTTTGTGCTATGTAATTTCCTCTGATAAATCTTTCAGTTCAAAAGTTCTGTCTTCAGCTATGTCTAATCCACTGTTTTAATTTTTATTGTGGGAATTACATTTATTATATTTTTAATCTCTAAAAGTTTCATCTTTTATTTTTCAAATCCACTTTTTTCATTCCTGATACTCTCTTGTTGCTTGCTTACATTTGTGATTGTATATTTTATTTCTTTAAACATTTTACCAAGGGCTAGTTTGTAGTCTGATTTTGACAATTCCAATATCTGAAATTCTTGCAGGTCTGAATCTTGTGTTTGTTGTTGTGTTATATTGTATTTTTCCAAAGATGGCCAAAACAAGATTTGCTCTTTACAATATGACTTGACACAGGGCAAGTTTATGACTATGGCAGAAGTGACATTGTGATTTCCAAAGCTAGGTCATAAAAGACAGTACAACTCCTCCCTGATTCCTTTAGGATGCTCACTCTAAGAACTCCGCCACCATGCTGCAAAGAAATCCAAGCATCCTATGGAGAGGAACTGAGGCCCCCAGCCCACAGACCTGACGGAATCTCCAGCCAACAGCCAGCACCAAGTTGTCAGGCATGTAAGTACAGTATCTTGAAAGTGCATCCTCCAGCCCCAAGTTGAGCCAACCCTGCCCATACGACATGGGACAGAAACAAACAACTGAACTGAGCCCTGCCCAAATTGAGAAATTGTAAGCAGAACAAATTATCGCTATTTTTTAAAGCTACCAAGGATACCCTGTTGCTTTAGAGGCATGAATTGAGGAGTTGGAGAAACTGTTTCACTCCTTTTCCTTTTGTATTATTTTAATTTTAAAATATGAACTGTGCATGTAATAAAAAAGAGTTTAAAGACTTTTTAACCCAGGATTTTCTGGATTTATAGTCTGACTCTTGTCCCTTGATTCTGTGAATTAGGTACTGAGGAAAAGACTGCAAAAAGGGTGGTTAAAATTTTATTCCTGGGGTTTAGGGGACAAGGACATTAAATCCACACTTGGCCACTGGCTGTGTCACTTCAGACATCTTTACCTCTCTGAGGCTCCACTTTTACTATCTGTGAATTGGAGGTTGTGCATTAAAGGATTAATTTTGTCCAACTCCTGGGAGGTAACCTCTAATCCCTTGGAATATCCTGCTTGTTATGAGTATCTTTGTTTACCTGGGGTTCTTGGGTTGCTTCTGCTAACCCTCACTCACGGTGGCTTACTTTCTTGTGTGCTTGGTGATTTTTTTTTTTTAATATATTACCAGGCTGGAACATCATTATTTTAGAGTGATTTATCTTCTCTTTTAGGACAGACCTAAGGTTAACTACTGATGAGGTTTCCCATTTCTCATCCCTCTTGCTCGATAACCCTAAAGAACTCACCCCTAGTCTTGGATGGCCCCATCCTGGGACAGTCTGTACTTTTCACATTTGTAAATATCAACATCAGACTGATAATAATCTCATCACCACACCCCAGTTCACCCCCCACATCTCTACCCTGGGAGTAGAACTAAATTCTTCGATTGGTGAACACATTGTCAGCGGTCAGGGAGCAGGCTAGTTTCCTCCTACTACAGGAAATAGAAGACAACCACACACATCACTAGTTCAGTGTAAGTGTGGCTCACCTATGCCCAATTTGAGAAAGGAGCAAATTCGTTCTCCCTTCACTAATCTCCCTCTATCACCATTAACCTTTGAGATCCCTAAATGCAAGCAGTTCACCTGCTTCTGCTTTGGTCTGTCTCCTTAATTGTGGCACGTGGGCTCCTTAGCTGTGGCGTGTGAACTCTCAGTTCCAGCATGTATGTGGGATCTAGTTCCCTGAGCAGGGATCAAACCCGGGACCCCTGCATTGGGAGTGTGGAGTCTTAACCACTGTTCCACCAGGGAAGTCCTGGTTCTATCTCCTTAAGAACAAGCAAGGGGGGAAAAAAAGTAAGATCTGCCAGCTGAGAAATAAAAAATATCTTCTCCAAATCCCACTAAGGTGCCTTTCCCACCCAGAACTGAGTTTTCCCACTGCTATATATCTCCTTGTAACTTAATTAAAGAGCAATCAGGGCCTGCCTGCCTACCCTCCAGCATAAACATCCTTGGAAAACGTCAAACACGCCTGGATAACTAGTTTTGTCATGAGAACCTCTCATGAGAGAGGGGAAGATCTTGGCACCGCCTCTACTGGAGCGATGAGTGCAACACCACTGCACCTTGGTAAGCAGCGCGGCTGTCAGTAACCACTGTTAGAGCAACTCTACCTCTCCCAGCTGCCCCCTACTCTGTCCCCTGTCAGATCATGACTTTTTTGAGGGAGTGATTCTTGTGGCCTCCTCTACTTCTTACCAGATCAACACTGACTCAAGAAGTTGATCTTATCCACATGGAAACAACTTAAATGTCCATCAACAGATGAATGGATAAAGAAGACGTGGTACATATATACAATGGAATACTACTCAGTCATAAAAAAGAATGAAATCATGACATTTGCAGCAACGTGGATGGACCTAGAGATTATCATACCGAGTGAAATAAGTCAGAAAAAGAAAGACAAATACCATATGATATCACTTACATGTGGAATCAAAAATATGACACAAAAAACTTATCTATGAAACAGAAACAGACTCACAGACATAAACAGACTTATGGTTGCCAAGGGGTGAGAGAGGGATGGGTTGGGAGTTTGGGATTAGCAGATGCAAACTATTATATATAGAATGGATAAACAACAAGGTCCTACTGTATAGCACAGGGAAGTATATTCAATATCCTGTGTAAATCATAATGGAAAAGAATATGAAAAAGAATGATGTATATATATGTATAACTGAATCACTTTGCTGTATGGCAGAAATTAACACAACATTGTAAATCAACTATACTTCAAAAAAATAAATTTAAAAATTTATGACTTTAGACCCAAACTCTGGTTTACAGGAAATACAGAAGATAAAGGAACACATTAAGTGACATCACAATGACATCATAATCAGGCAAATACAAGATGTAGGACATTCTATAAGACAACTTTAAACTTTGTTTGCAAATTTTCATGATAAAATGTCAGGGAAAGTGAAGAAATTATCAGTCATGGGAATCCATTCAACACAACAATCTGCAAATGTTAAAAATGAGGCAGATCAGCAAACTATAGAGAAAATGAACAAAGCCAAAGTTTGAAAAAATCAACAAGATTGATAAAATCCCCAGTTAGATTGATCACAAAAAAAAGAGAGAACAGAAATTACTAATATCAAGATTGGAAGAGAGATTATCACTACAAATTCTGTCACCATTAAAAGGATGTAAAGAGAATATTATGACAACTTTGTGTCAAGGCCTTGACAATTTAGATGAAATGCCAATTCCTTGAAAAACATAACATATGAGAGTAACTCAAGATGCAATAGAAAATATATTTATTCAAGAAATTGAACTTATTATTAAAATCCTTCTCACAAAGAAAGCTCCAGGCCCAGATGGCTTTGCTGGTGAAATCTATCAAAGATTAAAGAAAGAAATAACATAAAATCTTTCAAATCTGAGATCCAGCTATATGTGCTGAGATGGAAACAATCCCTCTAAATACATGAAGTAAAAAAATCAATATGCAAAGGGACAAGTGGTATTTTCTCATTTATGTAACAAAAAGGAGCTATATAGGTGTGTTTCTATGCACAAACTATCCTCTGCAAGGATACCCTGTTGCTTTAGAGGCATGAATTGAGGAGTTGGAGAAACTGTTTCACTCCTTTTCCTTTTGTATTATTTTAATTTTAAAATATGAACTGTGCATGTAATAAAAAAGAGTTTAAAGACTTTTTAACCCAGGATTTTCTGGATTTATAGTCTGACTCTTGTCCCTTGATTCTGTGAATTAGGTACTGAGGAAAAGACTGCAAAAAGGGTAGTTAAAATTTTATTCCTGGGGTTTAGGGGACAAGGACATTAAATCCACACTTGGCCACTGGCTGTGTCACTTCAGACATCTTTACCTCTCTGAGGCTCCACTTTTACTATCTGTGAATTGGAGGTTGTGCATTAAAGGATTAATTTTGTCCAACTCCTGGGAGGTAACCTCTAATCCCTTGGAATATCCTGCTTGTTAGGAGTATCTTTGTTTACCTGGGGTTCTTGGGCTGTGCAGTATAAGCTTGACCCCTGGAGGGGCTGGAGACTAAGGTCAGTCATGTGGGAGGTAGGCCATGCCCATGTGACTGACCCCCAATAAAAAGTCTGGACACCACGGCTCATGTGAATGTCCCTGGCTGTGGCACTCCATGTGTGTTTTCATGTTTTGTTGCTGGGAGAATTGAGCACCATTCACTAGGCTCCACTGGGAAAGGACAATGAGAAGCTTGCCTTGGTGTCTCCAGGACCTATGTCTTGTCTTGGTGTCTCCAGGTCGTATGTCTCCTATGTCCCATAGCTTCTTCCCTTTGGTATTTTTGATCTGTATCCTCTCACTGTAATAAATCATAACCATGAGTAAAACAGCTTTTCTGAGTTGAGTCCCTCCAGCGAATCGGTGAGCCTGAGGTGGTTTTGGGGATCCCTAAACACAGGGGTGATTAATGTCATATACCTCTTCAGGGGCATAGACACCAATGGGGTTGTATGTACACAAAACTTAATGATCACAGCCAGTATGTATTGAGCACATACTGTATACCAGGCTGTGTGTGTCCACGAGCTCACTGGATCCTCATAACAACTCCGTGAGGCTGATACTATGATTAACTTCTTATTTTTATTTTATTGTGAAATGTACATTCAGGAGTGTAAAATATAAATGTATGGCTTTAAAAAATACTTATAATGTGAACAACTGTGAATCATCATCAGGTTAAGAAAAAAAGGACATAGAAGCCCCCATGAGCCCCTACCCAGTTACAACTCCTCTAATCCCTTGAGGTAACCACCTTTCTGACTTTTGTGATAATGATTTCCTTGCTTGCCTTTTCTTTATAGTTTGACCACCCATGTATGTATCCCCCATACTATATTGCCATTTCATTATCCCTGCTTTTGAGTTTTTTGAATAGAATAAGACAGCATGTCCTGTTTGGCTGTTTGGTGTCTGGTTTCTTTCACACACCATGTGTGTGAGATTTATCCATGTGGTTTATGTATCAGTAGTTTATGCTCTTTTCATTGCTCTGTAGTATTCTGTTGTATGACTATACCACAGTCTATTTATCCATTCTCCAGTTGATGGAAATTTGGGTAGTTCCCATTTGGGGCTATTACAAACAATGCTGCTGGGAACATTTCTTCCTGTACATGTTTCCTGATGCCCATGTTCAAGTTCTCTAAGATATGTACTTAATATGGAACAGATAGGTAAAAGGTTATGTGCATTTTCAAATTTATTCAGTAGCACTACCCTCTCTCCCATTTTAAGATGAAGCAATTGCAACAAGAGAGGTTAATAACTTTCCCAAGATCACAAAGCCACACTGCCTTGCTCCCAGAGCCCACATTCTCACTTAACACCCACTGGCGTATGATGGGCACCTAATAATTGTGAGCTGTTATTCTGAGGGTCGTTGGGGGCTGTTTTGGGGGGTTTCCTTTCCTGTCCCCATTATTCTGAACTATGTCCCCATAAGTTAATAATTAACTGCCCCCCAAGGAGCCTGTGATCCTAAAGATTTGCCTTTCCCTGGTTACGGTCTGGTTAATCAGTCACTGCCCCTGGCCGGGCAAGGGGCACTAGGCGGACCAGCTGCCCCCAAAACCCCCTGACCTAGTGTGGAAGTGGCGAAGGACTCCTGATGCTCTGGACCTGCCGTGTGCTCTGCTCCCAAGCTGGCCCCTCCCCTGGGGGCTGGAAGCCCCTGAGCTTTGATGGTGGGGCTTTCCACCTCAAGGGCACAGGAGAACTGACCAGGGCTTTGCTGGTGCTACGGCTGTGTGCCTGGCCCCCTCTGGTCACCCACGGCCTGGCGGTGAGCAGTGACCCTGGGGACTGGCCCAGGGGGTCCCCAGGGCCAGGCTCTGAGCCCTTGCTCCCTGTCACCCCAGCTCCAAGCCTGGTCTCAGCGACTCCTGGGGTCCCAGCTCTCGGGCGCGCTTCTCCGAGCATCCATCTACGGGCAGTTCGTGGCTGGTGAGACCACAGAGGAGGTGAGGGGCTGTGTCCAACAGCTCCAGACCCTAGGCCTCCGGCCCCTGCTGGCGGTGCCCACTGAGGAGGAGCCAGACTCAGCTGTCAAGACTGGGTGAGTCGGGGGCCAGGGACCAGGGTGGCCGGGGGGCTTGCAAGAAGGGGGTGAGTGGGCTCCAAACCCTGACGCCTGCTGGCTGGGCAGCGAGGCCTGGTATGAGGGGAACCTCAGCGCTATGCTTCGATGTGTGGACCTGTCACGAGGCCTCCTGGAGACCCCTGGCCCGACCGGAAACATCCTCATGCAGCTGAAGATTACGGCGCTGATGAACACTCGGCTCTGTGTAAGGGACCGGCAGGGTGGGAGGGGACGGGGTGGCTGCCCGCCAGGTCCCTCCCCCTCACCACCCCACCGACCACCCCATTCCAGAAGGAGCTAACCTCGCGGGTCCGAAGGCCAGGGGATTCCTTGGAGCTGAGCCCTGAAAGACTGGCAGAAGCCATGGACTCTGGGCGGGTAAGGGCCTCAGGCTGGGGGAGATTGAATTGTTGGTGGGGAATGTGGGGGAAGCAGAGCCCCCTGGACTTGGAGGTAGCAGGCACCCGCAAGCGGCATGTTCAAAATATTTAACTACCTCTACTTTCCAGGCTTAGAATGATCAGAATAAATGTGGCTACAGACCTGGGGCATGGCTGGAATAAATGGAATATGGGTCACTGGGGGACTCTAGGGGAGGGGCCTGGGGGCTGGGAGCCCTCAGAGGAGAGATTGAGACAGCAGCTCTTTACCAACTAGAAGAAAGTAATCAATATTTTATCAATCAACTCAGCTATGCTAGTGTGTGCTAACTAGCTGGAAGCTATGATTAGACCAATGGGTTTTGGTTCATTCATTCACTCATTTGTTCTTTCATTTATTCTTTTTTTTTTAATTAACTGTAACTTTTGAAAAATATTTATTTTATTCATTTATTTATTTGGTTGTGCCGGGTTTTAGTCATGGCAAGCGGGCTTCTTAGTTGTGGCACGTGTGCTCTTTAGTTGTTGCCGGCAGGCCCCTTAGTTGCGGCATGCATGTGGAATCTAGTTCCCTGAGCAGGGATCGAACCCGGGCCACCTGCATTGGGAGCACGGAGTCTTAACCACTGTGCCACCAGGGAAGTCCCTCTTTCATGTATTCTTTGTTTCCATATCTTATTTCTACCTTCCCTGCCATCAGCAGCACGTATCTCTTTGTTACTGTGATTTTGTTTTGCCAAGTATATGCTCTTTGGGGGCATATTTTTCCAACATTTTATTATGAAAAATTTCAAACATACAGAAAAGTTGAAAGAATTTTACAGTGAACACCCATATACCTGCTGCCGTTAACATTTAACTATACTTGCTTTATTTATTTATTTATTTATTTATTTAACATCTTTATTGGAGTATAATCGCTTTACAATGGTGTGTTAGTTTCTGCTTTATAACAAAGTGAATCAGCTATACATATACATATATCCCCATATCTCTTCCCTCTTGCGTCTCCCTCCCTCCCACCCTCCCTGTCCCACCCCTCTAGGTGGTCACAAAGCACCCAGCTGATCTCCCTGTGCTATGCGGCTGCTTCCCACTAGCTATCTATTTTACATTTGGTAGTGTATGTATGTCCATGCCACTGGGCATATACTTGCTTTAAATCGTATCTATCCTTCTATCCATTCCTCTATCCATCCATCAATCCACATTTTTCTGATGCATTTCAAAGTAAGTTGCAGACATCAGCACACTTCTCCCCCAAATGCTTCAGAATGCACATCACTAATTAGAGCTCGGTATTTATTTCTTTTCAGGTAAAATTTACATACAATGAAATGCACACATTGTAAATGTACCCTTTGATGAGCTTTGACAAATACACACCTGAGCAATTCAAATCCCTATCAAGGTATAGAACATTTCCATCACTGCAGGAAGTTCCCTTGTGCCCTTCTCCATCAATGGGGCTGGGGGGGGGAGGGTATAGTTTTAAACGCACACAAGTAACATTATGTTATCTATGGCATTCTGTTTCTTACTTTTTTCACTCTGATTTTAAGATCCCTCCAAGCATCTCTGTGTACATCTAATCCATTTTTAAAAATATTTATTTATTTATTTGGCTGCTCTGGGTCCTAGTTGTGGCACGCGGGATCTTCGTTGCCGTGTGCGAGATCTTTTAGTTGTAGCATGTGGACTCTTAGTTACAGCATGTGGGATCTAGTTCCCTGACCAAGGATTGAACCTGGGCCCCCTGCCCTGGGAGTGTGGAGTCCCAACCACTGGACCACCAGGGAAGTCCCTAATCGATTGTTTTTAATGGCTGCTTCTGGCCGCATGGTTTACCTCTCCTGGGATGGACACCCGGGTGGCCTCTGAGTCTCCGTCACCCCAAATAATGCTGCCTGGGACCTGCTGAGGTTTCTTTTTTTTAATTTGTAATTTTTAATATGTGTCACAGAACACATAGAAGCAGGACTTAGTGCTTCAAAGGATCAGCTTTGGAGTGTACCGAATTTCACCTCTTCATGAACTCAGTTTACTCATGTGAGGACAGTGAGAGTAATTTCTTCCCAGGGTGGTTTTAAAGACTAAAGCCCTTGCCAGGCTGGCATCTGCACGATGACAGAGGGGCCCTCATCCCTCTGTGTCACTAGCTTCCCTTGGCTTCCCCAACACCATCAGACCTGGTGTTCCTTTTCCATCTCTGCCAGCTCATTCTCAATCTTTGTTAGGTTTTACTCTGCCTGACTCTTAAATATGGAGGTTCCCCAGGGCGAGGTCCTGGCTCACTCCCCTCTCAGTCCTTACTCCCCTCGAAGGGGCCTTCTCACCCACCGCTACAGCCTGTTTCCCTGCTCTGCACTCATGATGCCTGCCTTCTGTCTCCAGCCCCAGCCTTTCCCCTGAGCCCCTCTGGAACCTCCGCTTGGACGTCCCCCAGACCCCTCACACCAACTGGGTCCCACACTGGCCTGTGTCTCCCCAAACCTGCCCCTTCCTCCTGTCCCCATTTCAGAGCAGTCCTACCACCCCCATCCCAGATCCCAGGCCCCACCCATCCTTGGCCTTCACAGCCACTGGCTCCACAGCACGATTCATAACTGTCCTGTTCACGGCCATATCCCAGGCCATGGCACCTAGACAAGATGTGATAAACATATGTTAAATAAATGAGTGAATGAATGGAGCAAGTGAGTCTGAAACAGTAAATTAATGGTGGAGAACTTACCACTCACAACGTGCCATGCACTGTCCTAAGTGGTTTATATGTGTTCGAGGGAAGCATTTACTCTCTGCCTGGAGATGCTGAGGTTTAAATCCCAGGTCAAGCTGTGTGATTTTATAAGTTTATTTTTTTATTTTCATTTTTGGCTGCGTTGGGTCTTCACGCGGGCTTTCTCTAGTTGTGGCGAGTGGGGGCTACTCTTCATTGCGGTGCGCGGCCTTCTCATTGCGGTGGCTTCTCTTGTTGTGGAGCACGGGCTCTAGGCGCATGGGCTTCAGTAGTTGTGGCACGCGGGCTCAGTAGTTGTGGCTCGCGGGCTCTAGAGCGCAGGCTCAGTAGTTGTGGCGCACGGGCTTAGCTGCTCCGCGGCACGTGGGATCTTCCCAGACCAGGGCTTGAACCTGTGTCCCCTGCATTGGCAGGCAGATTCTTAACCATTCTCCACCAGGGAAGTCCCAAGCTGTGTGATTTTAGACGAATGACTTCACCTCTCTGTGCCTTCACCTCTGTTTCCCCCTCTGTAAAATGGGGATGACAATAGTCCCTACTTCAGAGGGTGGTGAAGGGTAAATGAGGACCTGAAATAGCATCTGGCACCCTGTCGGCCCTCTGTGAGGGTGGCGGCTCCACCAGCTGCTCACACCCCAGAACTCTCCTGGGATGATGCCCCATAGGGAGACAATTCTCTGATTGGGGAGAAGAAATCCGCAGGTGCCCCTCACCCTTCCCTTCTCCTGGAGAGTCTTCTCCCCCAGGACGGGATCCATATCCATCCTGTTGACTATACTGGAGCCCTAAATTCCACCTGTTCCTCTTTCTTTAACTTCCCAATTTCTTTGAACCCAGCTGGACTCCGTGAGTCACCAGCAGCTCACATTCACCCTCGAATCCCCATAAGAGGACCCTGAATTAGGGACAGTTATTATTTCCACGTTACAAATGTAACAACTCCCTAAACGTTTGTTGAACATCTACCACGTTCCAGGTGCTGTGCCAGGGGTGGGGATGATGACCAAGATAAACAAAATCTCTGCCCTCGAGATAATTACTTGCTAGTCCCGGAGGCACAAGAGACACTCAATTGTTAAAACCAAAGCCCAGGGCTTCCCTGGTGGCGCAGTGGTTGAGAATCTGCCTGCCAATGCAGGGGACATGGGTTCGAGCCCTGGTCTGGGAAGATCCCACATGCCGCGGAGCAACTAAGCCCGTGCACCACAACTACTGAGCCTGCGCGTCTGGAGCCTGTGCTCCGCAACAAGGGAGGCCGCGATAGTGAGAGGCCCGCGTACCGCGATGAAGAGTGGCCCCCGCTCGCCGCAACTAGAGAAAGCCCTCGCACAGAAACGAAGACCCAACACAGCAAAAATAAATAAATTAAAAAAAAAAAAAAAAAAGCTTATCTTTAAAAAAAAAAAACAAAAAAACAAAAAAACCAAAGCCCAGTCGGGGCTTGCCGGCCTCATGCCGGTGAGGGGTGGTTGGAGGGGCAGTGCACCGAGCCAGGAAAATCATTCTTTTTCAAGTTTAGGTTCTAGTACCCCTCGGGGTCTCAGTTTCCTAATCTGGAAATTGGGAATAATATTTACTTAATTGTTTTAGGGGATCAAATTAATTAATGCAGATAAAGTAGGTACTTTTGAAATTGGGCTCCGAGAGCTTCCCCATATTAGTAAACCGCCTTTTCACTTGAGCTCTTTTGAAAGGTTTCTGTTTATTGTTCCCTTACAATCAAATGATCTTGGATTCAGATGGGGAGTGTGGCACAGAGATAGACACAGAGAAACATTGCCCTCTCTTCACTCTATCCATAAGTGTGTGAAAAAATGTAATAAATGTTTAATTATACTAAAACAAAAACCAAAAAACAAAGCCGATGTGTTACAAGTATAGACAGCCATCGTAGGGAAAAATAAGGCTGAGGAAGGGGAAAGGAAAGCCCCAGGAAGGGAGTTGCAAGTTCAAACCAGAGAAAACCTCATAGAGAAGGTGGCATTGAAATAAAGACCCTGTGGAGAGGTTGGAGTGAAGTAAGTGGACATCTGGGGGAAAAGTGTTCCAGGCGGAAGGAACAGCCAGAGCAAAGGCTCTGAGGTGGGAAGGTACCTGGCATGTTCAAAGACTCGCAGGGAGGCCAGTGAGGCTGGAGGGCAGTAAGCCAGGCGGAGGGTGGGAGGAGGTGAGAGCAGAGGGGCCAGACCAGGGGAACCTTGTGAGTTGCAATGAGGCCTTCAAAGTTTGATGAGGAAACTGAGGTCCCAAGAGACTAATGCAAGGTAACACTTATGGCTCTTATTATGATCTAGCTACTGTTCCAAGCACTTTCTAGATGCTAATTCCAAGTCACATCACTCTCCCACTGGAAAATGGAGCTTGGAATAACATCTGCCTACTAGGATCATTGTGAAGATTAAATACATAAGATGGCATTTGAAACCACCTATTATTATAACATGTATTGAGTGCTTATCATATTCTGGCACTGTCCTGTCCTGTTTATGTCCAGGCACATCTCATATATTAACCCATTTTTATCCACACAGCAACTCCATGAGGTAGTTATTATTATCACCCCCATTTTACAGAGGAGAACATTGAGGCCCAGAGAGGTTATATGATTTGTTCAAGGCCACACAGTAAGTGGTGGAGCCAGGATTCAAACTCAGATTCTGAGCTCTCAACCACTGTATTATACCTCAATAAATAATATCAATGTGATACAGCTACTTTTCAGATTTCTAACAATTTCTGAACATTTTTTCCCTTCCTGCTTGTGGGGGAGAGAAGACTTAGGCTCTGGAAGGGTCCAGTAGCCCTGAACTGCTCTTGCCACCCCCTGCCCCCCACAGGACCTCCAGGTCTCCTGCCTCAATGCCGAGCAAACCCGGCATCTCCAGGCCTCCTTGAGCCGTTTGCACCGGGTGGTACAGGTAACACCTGCGGCCGCGGTCTGGCTCCACTGCACCTGCTTGCTGGTCACTCCTGGGGGCCCGACCGCAGTCTCTCTCACCCTCAGCACGCCCGGGCCCAGCATGTGAGGCTCCTGGTGGATGCTGAGTACACCTGCCTGAACCCTGCACTCTCTCTGCTGGTGGCCGCTCTGGCCACCCGCTGGAACAGCCCCAGGGAAGGCGGGCCCTGGGTGTGGAACACTTACCAGGCCTATCTGAAGGTGTGTGGTGCACTTGGGGCGGCGGGGGGGGGGGGGTCCGGGGGAGGGGACCGCAGGCCGGGGTCCCAGCACCTTGACCCGAAGCTGCCCCTGTGCTTTGCCAGGACACCTACGAGCAGCTGAGGCGGGATGCTGAGGCCGCAGACAGGGCTGGCCTGGCCTTCGGGGTGAAGTTGGTACGAGGGGCGTATCTGGACAAGGAGAGAGAGGTGGCCCGGCTCCAGGGTACCGAAGATCCCACTCAGCCTGACTACAAGGCTACCAGTCAGAGGTGGGACTGGGGCGGGCTGGCCTCTGAGACAAATAATATTAGCACCTAACCTTTCATTAGAGCTCACTCGCCATGGTGCCGAGCGTCCTATGTGGGTATACACAGCACTCCCTCTCCCCGGCCCAGGACGCCGTCACTTCCCACCTGAAGATCAGCCTCCTCCTTGGGCTTCCTGCTCCCTCCTCTATCCCCCCTTCCCGTTCGGTCCCCGAGTGCAGCCAGAGGGAGCCTCTTAACACCTGCCTCAAATCTTGTCCCTCCTCAGTTCAAAATCCTCCCATGGCTCCCAGTGCGCCCTTGATAAACCCCAGATCCTTGCAGCGGCCTGCAATCCTGTCCCCTCGCTCACTTCACTCCAGCCACACTGGCCTCCTTGATGACCCCCAGGGCCTTTGCACTTCCTGTTCCCACTGCCCAGAACCTTCTCCCTCCAGACAGTGGTGTGGCTCAATCTCTCACCTCCTTAGGTCTTTACTTGGTGGTACCTTCTCAGGGGACCTTCCTGCCCTCCCTATCAAAAACTAGAACTCTCCACACCCACTCACTTCTCAGATTTATTTTTCTTCCGGCGCTTATCAGCAGTTGAGGTTTCACATTCGGTTGCTCATTATTCGTCTCACCCACGGGAGCGTGGGCCCAGGAGGGCAGGGCGTTCTGATTTGTTCACTGCTGAACCCCCAGTGCTTAAAATTGCGCCTCCTGTGTGGTGGGTGCTCGGTACAGATCTGTTGAAAGAATGAATAAACAGCCCAAGCGGTAGATACTATTATTATCATCCCCATTTCACAGGGGATGAAATCGAGGCACAGAGAAGTGGAATCACTTACCCACGGTCACACAGCTAGTGAGTGGCAGGGCCAAGATTTTTGGCAGACTGGCTCTAGAACCCACATTTTTACTCACCTCAAATCATTGTGAGTTCCTTGGGCCACCATCCCATGGCCCTGGGAAGAAATAATTTATTCTTTCAAGGAATTCCCTGGCAGTCCAGTGGTTAGGATTCTGGGCTTTCACTGTTAGGGGCCCAGGTTCAACCCCTGGTTGGGGAACTAAGATCCTGTAAGCCGAGAGGCCACAGCCAAAAAAAAAAAAAAAGGATTTATTCTTTCAATACATACTTGCTGACCACTTGATTTATTTATTTTTCTTTTAAATTTATTTATTTATTTATTTATTTTTGGCTGTGTTGGGTCTTCGTTGCTGCGCGCAGGCTTTCTCTAGTTGCGGCAAGCGGGGGCTACTCTTCGTTGCTGTGCGTGGGCTTCTCATTGCGGTGGCTTCTCTTGTTGCGGAGCATGGGCTCTAGGTGCACGGGCTTCAGTAGTTATGGCACGCAGGCTCAGTAGTTGTGGCTCACGGGCTCTAGAGCTCGGGCTCAGTAGTTGTGGTGCACGGGCTTAGTTGCTCCGCGGCATGTGGGGTCTTCCCGGACTGGGGCTCGAATCCGTGTCCCCCGCATTGGCAGGCGGATTCTTAACCACTGTGACACCAGGGAAGTCCCTGACCACCTGATTTAGATCAGGACCTGTGTTGGACCCTGGCTGCAGTGGCAACCAAGGTGGCCACCAGGCCCTGTCCTCATGGAGTTTTCAAAGCCCAATTCCATTTCACAGTGGACCAAGGAGAGGTTTTTAGAGTTGCAAGTACTTACCAAGCTTCCAGAGCAAGTTGCCAAGCCACGAAGGCTAAGCTTGCATCCAAGCCCATGAAGGTTCCTAGGCACATTTGTGTCCCATGGGCTTAATCATCTGGCACCATTTTTTTACTGAGATATAATTCACATATCGTAAAATTTGCTATTTAAAAGTGTACAATTCAGTGGCCTTTAGTATGTTCATAAGATTGCGCAGCCATCACCACTATCTAATTCCAGAACATTTTCATCACCTCAAAAAGAAACCCCGTATGCATTAGCAGTCACTCCCCATTCCCACCCCCCCTCAGCCCCTGGCAACCACTAATCTACTTTCTGTCTCTGTAGATTTGTCTATTCTGGACATTTCATATTAATGGAATCATATAATACGTGACCTTTTGTACCTGGCTTCTTTCACTCAGCATAATGTTTTCAAGGTTCAACCATGTTGTAGCATGTGTCAGTGCTTCATTCCTTGTTATGGTCGCATAATATTCCATTGTATGGAGAGTCCACATTTGTTTTATCCTTTCATCAGTTGATGGATATTTGGATTGTTTCCACTTTTTTTGTCAATTGTGGATAGTGCTGCTATGAACATTCACATACACATTTTTGTGTAAACATACAGTTTTCATTCTCTTAAAAGTTGAGTTCTCTAGGACTGGAATCGCTGGGTTATATGGTCACTCCATGTTTAACTTTTTGAGGAACTACCAGATGGTTTTCCAAAGTGGCTGCAGCATTTTAGACTCACACCAGCACGGTGGGAGGGTTCCAATTTCTCCACATCTTCTCCAGCACAGTACCATTCATGTTTTAATAGAGATTTTGAATAAATAATACATTCACATGATTCAAAAATCAAAATGATATGAAAATGAACACACCGACACAGCTCATGTCCACTCACATCCCCATGTAATCACGGGGTCTCCCTGCCCCCGCAGGGGCACTCCACTCTCCTCTGGGTGTTCATTTAGCCGGTCCCCCACTTACAGACCTTTGGGTTGTTACTAACCCTGCTCTGTAGACACTGCTGCAGTGAATGACCTTGGATAAATGTCATCTTGTGTGATGTGGCCCTTTGCTGTGAGAGTGCCATTGTGCCAGAGGCTTTATGTCCACCCTCATCTCACTCCATCCTCACAACAACACTGTTAGGTGAACGTGGGTTGTGAAAGAGAAGAAAAAGGCTCAGAGGGGGGATGTCTCTCGCAGCGGAGGCAGGTGGGATGCAGGTACTTCCTGACTTCAGGGTCCTTGCCCTTAGGCACCCCACCTCCCAAGGACAGAAAACCCCAGTCCCTGGGGCCTAACTCTCACTTACCAGGTGTCATATGCCAGACCTTCATCTCCCTTCAGTTACAGCCGCTGTCTGGAGCTGATGCTGACCCAGGTGTCCCATCGTGGCCCCATGTGCCCCCTCATGGTGGCTTCCCACAATGAGGATTCTGTTCACCAGGCGACCGAGCGGTAGGAAGTAGGGGAATGGGAAATAGGTGCCCAAAGGGTGGTGGACGTGGAACAAGGGGAGGGACAGTGTGGGCCGCTAGGTTCAAAGGGGATCTGGGGAGGATATTCAAAATATTTAACTCCTGCTACACCTGCAGGTCCCATAGGCCCCAGCTGAACAAGGCATTGCCCCTGATTTGCTGGGGCATGGGGAGGTCCCAGGGTTCCAGGGAAGAAGTGGGGACTCACTGGGGATCCTTCAGGGGGCCCAGGGCAGTGGTTATTTATCAGTGAGTTTGGAAGTACTTCAATATTCGAATAACTAGAACAGCCATATGAGTGCATCATGGCTGACTTTCAGCTCGGGATGCAGCCACTGTCTGGATTGATGATGTGGCCTTTTCTGTAGCATGTGGGAGCTGGGCATTCCTCTGGATGGGCCTGTCTGTTTTGGACAACTTCTGGGGATGTGTGACCATGTCTCCTTGGCACTGGGTATGTGAATGATCTGTCCTTCCCAGCCCCACTCCCACATCCCACCCAGTCAGCCCCAGGCCTCATTCCCTCCCAAACAGATACCATCTTCCATTCCCAGACAATTCCTGGCCAGGCTCCCATCCAGAGCCTGCAGCCGGCCCAGCGCCAGACCCTTCCAGATAGATCTGTCCCATAGCTGAAGGCCTTGCAGGCCTGTGTCTCTGTGTCTGTGGTCTGTTGTTTTTGTTGGTTCTTCATCATGGTATCTTGTCGCCTGTGTGCTTTGTTATCTTTACTGTGTTGTTCACCAGGGCCTGTGACCAGAAGATTTATGTTTTCTTCTGCCAGGCGCTAAGGGGTACAAAATCAGTGCACCCTAACTTCACAGCTTGAGGTTTCTTGAGATATCCCAGGGATGCAAATTGGGGCTGCAAATATTTTAGGGGACTAACCCATGGCCACAACCTGTCAGAGATGGATTTCTCTATTTTTGTCCTTGCTCTGCTCATGGTCAAGGCCATTCCCTGGGAGTGAGGGAGGGTGGGAGGGTTGACTTCTTGTTAACTCTTACTTTGAGGGTCTAGATTTTGGGGTTCCAACTTAATCTGGGGAAGTTCTCCTTTATAATTCTTACCCTGGTCAGGCTTTGGGCCTCCATTTCTGTACCCCCTCAGCTTTGAAGTCATTAAATAGCAGCTCAATTTTGCCTTCAGGATAGAAATGCTTCTTGTGTAACCCTTCCTTCTCTGGGTTCTCACTTTCTCTTAATTCTTGGATTAGTAAATTCCTTATTCTCTTGGCAGCATTTTCATAACTTTGAGAAGATTTTGTTTTTAATGTTTACTCCAGGATTTTTAGTTTTTTCAGTGGGAGATTTTGTCCAACCCACCTAGTCTGCCATGTGCTCAGAAGTGGAAATCTCTGTTCCAGATGGGGCCTGGGGGAGCCTCTCCCCAAACACCAGCCCACACCCTGCAAATACTCTCCCTCCAGGGCAGGCTGGCTATGCCGTGTACAAGTCCATCCCCTATGGCTCCCTGGAGGAAGTGATCCCCTACCTGATCCGGAGGGCCCAGGAGAACCGAAGTGTACTGCGGGGTGCCCGCAGGGAGCAGGAGCTGCTCAGCCAGGAACTTCGGCGGAGGCTGCTGGGGCGGGGCCTGAGGGTACCCCATTAGCACCCGCAGGGGTCATACGGTCAATAAAGGTCCTGAGCTGCTGCCCAGGCAGCTGCCCTGTACGGAAGCCACCTCCTTGGGGAAGGGCTCATCTCGGCCTCAGCCAGCCCAAGCTAAGGGGGCTCTGTGGCTCAAGAGAGATCTTTAGATGACCCTAGAGCACAGCAAGGGCATTGATCAAAGACTAGTGAGCTCCCCCACCAACCCTGAGGCAGACGATCCTGCGATGGGCCTGGGGTCAGCTCTACTCAGCCAGTTAGTGGCTCACGCGGGAATTGTCTTCACTCCAGTGGACGCCCAGGTGAAGAGCACAGATGAAGGCAGACACTGAGGCACTGAAATCCAGAGGCTGGGCTAAGGCCACACGTCCACAGAGGGACAGAGAGAAGAAACAAGCCACTCTCTCATTTAATAAGCATTTACTGAGTCTCCTTCTGAGCTAGGCTTCCAGGTGAACAGTGCTAGGGACACAACAGTGACCAAACACAACCCCAGGCCTGGCCTCACAGAGCTCTTAGTCCAGTAGGGGTAGACAAACCCATCTTCAGACAGTGACAGCCCAGGGTGGTCAGGGCTGTGATGAGGGGAGCCCAGGCAGAGTATCAGGGCAACGTTGGGAAAAGCCTGGAGGCTGTAGGAGGCCAGAGGAGACACCTGGTGATCAAGAGGGCGTCCCAGAGAATTCATAAGAATAACCAAGTGAATACTGAGAAGAGCATTCCAAGACAAGGGCATGTGCATGAACAGACTGCAGAGTCGGGGGACAAGGATGGAGGGTGGGGGGCCAGAAGATGCAGTCTTGGGTGCCACACTGCAGGGTATCGACTCTGTCCCAAGGGCACTGGGGAGTAAAGAGGCTTTGAAGCAGGGGAGGGACAGAGTCAGGTTGGGCTTTAGTGAGAGTCCCTTGGCTGCTGCACGGCGAGTGGACCTTGAGCTTTCTGCCTGAGAGCCCAGAGGAAGCCGGGGTAGGGAATCCTGGCAGGTGGGTAGAGCAGGGCAGGGTGTGGGGAAGGGAGGAGGGGGCTGGTGGAAAGAACAATCAGGAGACTGAGCGAAGGGCCGTGGAGCTGATAAGCTGGATTTGAGGGAAACATTCAGGGCCAGGCCCAGGGCTCTGGCTTAAAGAGGGGACAGTGGGTCCAACTCTGAGATGGGGATCTGGGAGGAGATGCAGTTTGGGGGAGATACTGAGGCCGGTGTAGGACCCAGTGGGTGTGAGGGTCCCAGGGGACGTCCAAGGAGAGGTGTCCCGGACATTGTGGAGCCCCAGGTGTGGGGCAAAGAAGAGAGGCTGGGGCTGAGACAGAGGAAACCGCCCGTGGGCCTGGGTGAAAAGCATGGAAAGACAGCCAAGGGCAGGGATCATAAAGGGCCCGCCAGCCCAAACAAGAAGGCGGTAACATCAGGGAGCAGTCAGTAGCTCTGGGGTGGCCATTGCTGTCTCTTCTACCGGGTCACCTCAGGGCCGCAGGGGCAGCTCGCAGGGGAGGGAGGCTACTGCGCAAGCGCACAGGTGACCAGAGACAGCTGGTGCGCACGAGCCGAGGATTCCCGCTCAGATCGCCAGAACTAGTGCACGGGGTCACGTGGCAGCCACGTGGGGATCACTGTTGGAGCCCAACGGTAGGTACAAAGCTGCAGGGACTGGGCCCTCAGCCGTCCACCAGGCCCCTTCCCCAGCCCACAGACCCCGCCCTCAGACCTCCCCCTCCCTCATACTCCTCCCTTCCTTCCCGCCCCTCCTACGCCCTCAGACCCCACCCCTTTATCAGACCGTGTCTTCATTACGTGCTCCCTTCCCTCAGCCCACGGATGCAGTCCTGAGACCCCTTCCTTCCCTCCGTCCCTTCTCATAATCCATAGACCCCATCCTAGCACACAGACGCTTCCCTAAACCTCAGTCCATGCCCCCAACCCTCAGACCCTCTCCCAGCCGACAGACCCCAGCCACTACCCTCAGACCCCTCCTCAAGCCTGCAGACCCTGCCCTCAGACTGTCCTCCTCCCTTGGACGCCTCCCTCTCACAGCCCGTAGACCCCAGCCCCGCTCAGGTCCTAACCCTCAGACCCCTCTTCCTCCAGCCCCTAGGTAGTCTACAGACCCTCTTCCCAAGCCCCCAGACTGCTTTCCCTGGCCCAAATCCTATCCCCGTAGCCCTTACACCCTCTCTCCCAGATGGAGCGCCCAGCCCTCAGATTGCCATGGATCCTCTTCACTCGCAGACTCCCTTGGACCCCTGACCTGCTGTTCTGTAGCTGTCCCAGAGCCCACCCCTTTTCTCATTCTGATGCCTCTCTCCAAAGCAGACCCCTCCCGAATTGCCTTTTTTTCTCAGTCTGCCCCCCTGGACTCCCAGCCAGCTCTGTCTTTATTGCCCCCCAGAGGTCTAGTCCTTCACTTCCTCAAGCCCTCATGAGACCCGCTAGCTGATCCCTGGCCAGGAGCTGAGTCCAGAGCCCACAGATGTCCTCACTGCCTTCTCGCTTCCCCGTGGAGCTGGGCTCCGTTGGGGACCCAGGAGGCCAGGTGGGCCGTCTGCATCGACTGGCTGTGGCCAGGGGCCCAGGCTGGGGCCTCACCCGGCTCCTGTGGAGAGGTGAGAGTTTGGCTGCTGGAACTGCCTGGGGGGACAAGATCAAGGGGCAGAATGGAGGGTGCGACTTCAGTTGGCCAGTCAACAATGGTGTAGCAGGCACCTATCGTGTGCCAAGGCTCTGTCGTCTGAGATGGGGATTTATGGGTAAACATGACCTTCTGGGTCATTGTGAATGAAATCTAATATGAGAATTTAAGAGAGTGATGAGAATGACGTAGAAAGGAGAGGTAAAGAGGATGGCCTTTCAGATAGGGTGAGACTTGGGTCCCACAGTATGAGTCAGTCATGCAAACAGCTGGGGGAAGAGCACTTCAGAAAGATGGAATAGCCAGTGAAAAGGCCCTGAAGTCAAAACACACTGGGTGTGTGTAAGTAGCAGCAAGGGGCAAGGGGACTCAGGGAGAGAACTGAAGCTGAGGGGGCAGCAGGTACAGACAGGAAAGGGCCTTAAGAGGGGTGTGAATTTTGTTGGATTTTGTTCTGTGTGTGATTGGAAACCATTGGAGTCGTAGGCAGAAAATTAACACTATCAAATTTACAGTTTCTGTTTTTCATTGATTTTTGTAAGTTGATTGTGTATCCAGCCACTTTCTGAACTTGCTTAATAGTTGTAATTGTGTGTTGATTCTTTCACTTTTTTGTTATCTGCAGACGGTGACAGTTTGGTCTCAGCTATTCAATCTTTAAACTCCAATCTCTTTTTCCTGTCATAAGGTATTGACCAGAACTCCCAAACCTTGTTGTCAATGGACATCCCTTTCCTTGTTCTTGATATTAGAGAGAAGAGCCTATGTTTCTGCACTAGGCACCATGCTTGCTCTTTGGGTTTTGGTTTGTAATTTTTATCAAGTAAGGAAGTTCCCATCTATTCTTAGTTTTCTGCAGTGCGTTTTTTTTCTCCCTAATCATAAGTAGGTATTGAATTTTATCAAGTGCTTTTTCTGCATCTACTGATGCAGTTATACGTGATTTTTGTCTTTTAATTCATGAATGTGTTTTGTTACATTGATAGATTTTCTTTTGTTGAACCATCCTTGCTTTCTGGGAATAAATCGATTGGGTTACCCTTTTTACTTTATTTAGGGGCTTTGCGTATATGATCATAAATTGAATTGATATATAGCTTCATTTCTGATTCTGGAAACTCTCATCTGGTTTTGGAGTTAAGGTTGTACTCGCCTCATAAAAATGAGCCTTGCCCTCTTTTTCTATTTTTCTGTTTTGGAAGAACTTGTATAAGGTTATACATGAAGTGATTATCGTAATGATTATATTGTGAAATGATTTGTGTTTTAAGATGATCCCTCTGCAGGGCAAGACAAATGCAGAAAACCAGTTAGGATGCCATTGCAAAAGATGGTAGGCTACTGAGTAAAATAGGATGCAGTAAATGTGATATTCAGAGGTTCCTGAAGGACCACATTTGGAGGGATTTTGCGACAGAGACCAAGCTAGGTTGGACCAAGTACATGATTAATTAGCTGTGTCTGCCAGTTACATAGGAATGCAAGGACAAAGACACCATGGGTATATGGGATAGAGTCTGGAGGAAGAGGCACTCAGGGATGATGGATGCAGAGAAACAGGGCTTGGGACATGATGGGTGTGGAGATGAAGGGTTGGGAGGGGGGCTCTGAGCAGGATGATGGTGAGTAGGGGATTGGCAAGGGCATGGAGGCTGAATCCAGGGGAGGTTACTACCTGGATTCAGCTCTTAAACGCAGTGTTCAAAAAGAAACTTGAGAGATTTCCTGATAAAATCCAGAGAGTTTGCTTTTCTTGAATTTGGTGCTGACCACATGGGACCTGTATTCATATAGTGAAGTAGAGCTGGGTGGAGCCTGCCTGCCCTAGACAGTGCACGAGGCTCCTATAAGCCCAAGTGCCCATGAAGTCCACTTCCTCCTGGCCCCTGGGTACCTTGGTGTGATTTTGACACCTCTGGGATGGGGGATGGATATTGGCATGGCAGGTAGATGTCACCTTGTTCCAGTTCTGTGGACTTAATGGTGAGGACTGTGTTGAGATGGATTCTGAGGCAGAGTCCCCAGCGGCTGGAGGTGGGCGTTCCAGGACATAGAGACGGAACCTGGAGTCAAGGATCACCCAGTCAAGGAGGGACTGTGGGGGCAGGGAATTGGGAGAGGACCTCTGCCCCCGGAGTAAGGGGCAGGGGTAATCCTCAGCCTTGCTGCCCCTCCGTTGTCCAGGTAGATGGTGAGAATTCTGCTGGGCAGACGGCGCTGTTCCTCGCGGCGCTGCTGGGCCACAGCTCTGCCGTGCAGCTCCTGCTGGCCTTTGGTGCCAGCCCCAACCAGTGAGTGGACAGGTGGTGATGCCCCACACTCCCAGCGCCCTGAGTCTGAGTCCCAGGGAGCCTGAGAGCCAGGGCTGTCTTCCCCAGAGGCCTCTCTCCCTCAGACCCCCTTCCATCCCCTAATGACCCTCCCATCCCCAGTGACCAGCCCCCACCTTGTTCTCTCAGTTCACCCCTTCTTTTTTTTGTTTTTTAAAAATGTATGTTTATTATCAAGATTTATGCCGTGACTTGCAAACCTCAAGGCACTTTTTTTTTTTTTTCAAATTTATTATTTTTGGCTGTGTTGGGTCTTTGTTACTGTGCGCGGGCTTTCTCTAGTTGAGGCGAGCAGGGGCTACTCTGCGTTGTGGTGCGCAGGCTTCTCATTGCGGTGGCTTCTCTTGTTGCGGAGCATGGGCTCTAGGCGCACGAGCTTCAGTAGTTGTGGCTCGTGGCCTCTAGAGCACAGGCTCAGTAGTTGTGGCGCACAGGCTTAGCTGCTCTGCGGCATGTGGGATCTTCCCGGACCAGGGCTCAAACCCGTGTCCTCTGCATTGGCAGGCGGATTCTTAACCACTGCGCCGCCAGGGAAGCCCAGTTCGCCCCTTCTTGTCCTCCAGTGACTCTTCCCATTCTCCCAGTGCCTCCCATGCTCACCGCGATCCTCTCACCCTCTCAGACTCCACTGTGTTCCCAAGTGAGCCCCCCCATCTTTATCGCCACCTCCCATGACCATAGTGACCCCTTTATCCCTCAGTCCTCCCATCCTGCACCTCCTGTCCTTGTTCCGTCCCTTTCCTAATCCATTACTGTTCTCATCGTTCTGCTGCAGCCGCTGCCTGGACGGCAGCACACCTGTGCGTGCGGGCGCCTTCTCGGGCTGCAGCCTGGTGATGCTGCACGTGCTGCAGGCGGGGGGTGACCTGCGTCTGCATGACCAGCAGGGTCGCATCCCTCGGGAGTGGGCAGAGCAAGGCGGTTCCAAACAGAGCTGGGAGGTGAGCCATGGCCGGGGTGGGGTGAGGGCGTCAGGGCAGGCGGCCCACCCTGCCTCACCCCACGTGCCACCCCCTGTCCGGGTGCTGGAGCCGTTACAGCTCTGCTGTGCCCACACATCAGCACTGGTGCATGGCAGTGAGTTGGCACCCACTGCGCCCCTGGGCCAGTTGCAGGCCAGCTCTGGACAGAGCCTGTGTGGTGGTCTGCGGCTGACGCAGGCCGACAGGTAACAGCCCACATCCCGAAGCCTGCCCACCCACCACTCCCAGCTGCCCTGGACTTACTCTCAGATGGCCCTTTACCCCAGGGCACGGAGGCCGGAGCAGATCAGGAGAACCCCCCCAAATCCCAGCCTTAGGGTTCAGCCAGGTAAGCGGGAGATGTTGGAGGGAGTGGGAACCACTCCGTCCTCTTCCTGCCTCATGGTCCTGCTCCCCACCCCCAGCGGACCCCTCGCAGACCCCGAGGAGCTGCTGCCAGCCCGGGGCGAGCCCAACCGCACCTACGAGAGCAGCTCCCACACCCTCATGGCCAAGTGAGAGAGAGAACCCTCCCACACCCCTGCCTGGCTGTCCAGCAGAGCTCGGGGGAGAGCCCAGCTCTCCTCTCCCCTTACAGGGAAAACCCCCTTGTCTCAGGCCCACACTCTCTCCCCCTCCCCGTTTCTCCAGCCTCCCGTGGAGGGGCCACCCCGTGACCGTGACCGTGACCGTGCGGCAGCTGAAGGCACCTGGAGCCCAGCCTGATGTGCTGATGCCTGACCTTCAGCACTGCAGGTACGTCACCCCAGTCTTGCCCCCAGGCCAGCCCAGTCCTGCAGAGCAGTCTCCTGCCTGCCCTCCCGACTCAAGTGTTTCGGAAACAGAAGCCCAGGGAGTGTGGCAGTGGCCGCGGTTACAGTCTTCACCTCTGGGCCAGCGCTTGGCATGAAGCCCTCCTACTGGAGTGACCCCTCCCCACGGGCACGTGGGTACCCAGTTCTGCGCACTGTCTTGTAGGCCTCTGAGAGGAGGCGGGTGTAGGGGGGGGTACCACGGACAGGGTGCTGGTTCTACCACTGCCAGGCTGTGTGACCCGGGGTCTCGGTTTCCCCTCCGTCTGGTGGCTGAGGCAGATCGTCAGCCCCTGGTGCGTGGTGATCTGTGCCCGAGAGCAGCCCCTGCCCCGTGTGCGTTGGGGCCTCCTCACGAGTGGCCTGCTCTCCGCCTGCCCCGCGCCCTGCACCACCCCAGCCTGTTGCTGCTGATGGCACTGAGCCCCTCGGCCGACCCGTCGGGGCTCTGCCTTCTCTTCGAACCCGTGTGGCTGGGACCGAGAGAGAGGGGCCCCGCCCTGTGCCCGGCCACCTGCCACTGCAGGTGCTGGAGGCCCTGCTGTTCCTGCAGGCCCGCTGGCGTGCTCCTGGCGGCCTCAGCTCCCACACTGTGCAGCTGATGCGGCCAGGCCTGGCCAAGGTGGGCAGCCTGGAGCACGGGCGCCCACTGCACCAACTCTGGCTGCGGCCCAGGTGAGCGCCTGCCTCACTTGCCTGCCCCTGTGTCCCTGTCCGGCGGCCACTGGCTCACCAGGTTCCTCGGCCTCCACAGGCCACAGCAGGGCTACCCGTGGGGAGGCCCAGGCCCAGGGCTGCCCCCACCTCCCGAACTGTACCCGTGGTTGCCACTTGAGCTCATCTGCGGTAACGTGCCTGCCGCCACCTCAGACCTCTACAGCTTCTGCATCCTGGCCCAGGAGGTCTTCACTGATCAGCGAGTGACCCCGCTCCCTGCCCCAGTGAGGCCCCCCACCCGTTTGGGTCCCCCAATTATGCTTCCTCACAGGAGAGCTTCCCTGGGCTGGAAGAGAAGGGCCTGAGATGAAGGCTGAACTGGAGGCCGGTGAGAGCCCAGCCCTGGACCCCCTGGTGCCAGCCCCCTACCAGGCCCTGGTTCAGGCTGGGCTAGGTCTAGGGCCTGCTGACCGCTGGGGCAGCCTGCAGAGTACATGATACCTGCTGCGGAAGGCCATGGCTCAGGTATAAGGCAGGTGGGCCGGGGTGGGTGGTAGCCCTGGAACCTCAGGCAGGGCCCGTGTCCCACACCCAGCCTCCTCTCCACAGGACTCAGCCTCTGAGGTGAGCTCCCCAATGGATTGGACCACACTGTGCCCTTCACCCCAGGGTTCTCCACCAGGTTAGAGGGCAAGGAGGGGATGGTAGCAGATGCTAAGCACAGATCAGCTGTGCCCCCACCCCATTCCAACCAACTGGTCTGTTCCCCCAGAGACGACGTACTATGAGGTGGCTCCCAGAGCCAAGACTGCACTCAGGCCTGTGCCCCCTGTGATGTCCCCAGGCCCCTCCCCATCCCAGGTAGGAGCCAGGACAGGCATGTGGAGGACCAAGGGAGCTGTGGGGCACCTGGGCAACCATGCCAGCTCTCTGCCATCGCTCTCTGCAGGTCATGGGCCACAGCA
Organism: Eubalaena glacialis; assembly: GCF_028564815.1. NCBI lineage: Eukaryota > Metazoa > Chordata > Mammalia > Artiodactyla > Balaenidae > Eubalaena > Eubalaena glacialis. The sequence continues at coordinate 53,405,606 of NC_083733.1, read as the reverse complement.
AAGTCCAGAGGGGTGCAGCCTGGGACTCGGGCAGCAGCTTGACTCTAGGCAGCAGCTCGAGTCCCAGCCCCAGCCTCTGCCCAGGGCACAGCCCCACAGCCAGGGTCAGCCTGGACCGCTGCCTGGAGCCCAGATCAACAGTATGGATACCCTGAGCCCTGCGCCACCATCCATTTGCTCACCTGTGGCCCCTCCCTCCAGTTGTCACCAACCCCAATTTCCCTGGCTGCCTCTCCTCTGACCAGGGACCCCCTGGGACCCCCAACTGTCCCCTCGATGACCTGTGACCCCCAACCAACCCTGCTTCCCCCAGGGCCCTGCCCTGTACTCCAGCCTTCAGGACTCAGCCTCCCTGCTGGGGACTCAGAGCTCTGAGGAGCAGTTTGAGAGGAAGTTCTCAGCCAAGATCCAAGCCCTGCAGGGGCTGCGGCGGCACACAGACAGGGCTGCCCTGCTGGACCCCCAGCCCTGTGAGCCCACCCCCTGCCTACTGACCCACAGGGAGGCTTCCCACACCCTGGAGGCTGCTGGCAGGGAAGGCCACGAGGGCAGGTGAAGCAGAGGACCCTGAGCCCAGCCCCTGCCCCACCCCACCCTCCCAGGGCCATCCTGAGCTCCGTGGCCACCGGGTGGCAGCTCTAGTCTTTTACTCCTGCAGGTGCCCAGCCCTGAGCTGATCAGAGGAAGTCTCTTCTCCAGCCTGCAGAAGTGAGAAATGGGGCACTGGTGGGATGGCCACAGGCCCCTGCCTCATCCCTGAGATAACCCTCAGTCCACCCCTACCCGCACACCCCCCCAGGATGGATCTGCTGGAGGAGATCATAGCAGAGCTACAAGGTGGATGCCAACTTGAAGACAGGCCCAGGCTCAATCCCACTCCTGACACAAATTGTTAGGGCACCCATGGCCCCTTCTCTGCAGATATCGCCCCCTCAGAGTCTCCCAGGAGTGACTCACCACTTAGCACCTGCTGAAATGATAAAATGAGAAAGCAACCCATCTGTTACTGCCTCTTTATTCACTGAGCCTGGCCCCAGCATGACACTAGCAGCCACATTTTCACCATTTTTATTCATTAATTTTGTCAGATGGTTTAGTGGGGTATGTGGGGGGAGATGGCAGGAGCTGTCCCCCCACCCCCTGTGCACAGGACAGGACATGCTGGGAACTCCTGGAGAGAAAGGGAGGACAGGGAGTCAGCCTAACCCTCTCAGATTTGTGCAAGAGCCCCCAGGATGGAGGATGGTGGGGGGATGGGCATGCCCTTCAGCCCAGGGTAGGTAAGCTATGATAACAGGCTAGGGACCCACATCAGAGGCAAGTTACAAAGTTAGAAACCTGGGGTAGGGGTCAGGAGCTCAAGAAAATACAAAACAAGGGATTAGGTTGGACCAAGATCAGTGAGGGAGAAGAGAAAGGAGGAAGGTCTCTCCCAGCTCTGGCTCAGCAGTAGCTTCGGGTCTGGCCCTCAGAGTGGAAGGACCAGCTGGGAGTGGGGTAGGGGGGTGGGGGACCAGCCCCCTCCCTTCCTTGCCCCCCATTCCTGTACAAGGACCCTCGGTGGTGCTCGCCCCCCCTCCCATAGGCTGGTGGGGCTGCCCTGTAGGGGAGAGGGTCTGGAGGGCCCCAGGGCCCAGGCACCCTGTGAGGGGTGTGGTGGCCCCAGGGGGCCCGCTGTTTCTGGGGGAGGCGGGGGGCTGGGGGACCAGGATCAGAGCGGCTTCTGGGGTGGGCCGGAGGGGAGGAGGAGCTGGAAGAGGCGGGTGAGGGACCCCTGGGCCCTAGGGCTAGGTTGACATAGAGGGGCTCAGGTCGGGTGGGGCGCCGGGCAGGGTGCTGGGGGGCTGAGTAGCCAAGGTGGTCGTGGGGAAAGCAGGAGGGGGGTGGTGGGTAACTGAGCAGGAAGTTGGGGGACCTATGGAGTGGTGGTGATTGGCCAAGCATGCCATACGAGGCATTGAGCCTATCTGGGGGCATGGAACGCAAGGGACTCCAGGACCGGGTGGGACCAGAGTAAGGGGACCCCTCGCCTGCCTCGATCTCATAGTACAGGTTCTCTCCTCTGTCCAGTGGTGCAGGGGGACCCAGGGGGCTCCTCCAGACTGGGGCCGGGGAGCTGGGCTGGAAGGATGGGGAGCCAAGCGGGTACAAGCCTGGTCTGGGGACCCCGAGGAAGGATGGTAGGCACTCCCGGGGGGCTGAGGAGAAGTAGCCAGGGGTAGGAACCTGTGGGAGGACAGAACACAGGGAGTGGGCTGCCATCTCTGGCACATCCCTGCACCTCCCACCTGTCCTGAGCTGGGCACTGACCTGGGAAGGGCCCCTGGGTCCCCTCCTTGAGGTCCCCGTGGGCCGCTGGCTCCTCACCAGGCTCCCATCGATTTGTTGTCTTGGTAGGGAGGGTGGGGGTCCCGGAGCCCAGGCACCCGGGTGGGCTAGGGAGTGGGGGGGTGGCCCACTCCCTGAGGTCCCTGGGGGCTCACTGCCCACCTCCAGGGACAGTGAGCCATGGAAAGGGGAGTGGGGAGCAGACGGGGTGCTCCCCTGCTCCTGTTGACTCTGTCTCTGAGCCACCTGCTGAGCCCGCTCAGCCAGGGCCAGGGCCATGAGGCGTGCTGGGTTTTTAGGAGGCGGGGGCGGGGCCCCCCCAGGGCGAAGGAGGGACAGGGGTGGGGGCAGCAGCGGTGAATCCACAGCGGCACCTAGGAGGGGGGTGGGAAGAGGAGTCAGCAGGGTCTTGGGCGCAGCCTCAGGGTTGTGAGGGTGCGGAGTCGGGTGGGCTGGACAGGACTCACCATGCTGGCCTTGGGCTCCCCGGGGACCAGGCAGTGCCAGCTTGCTGCAGATCTCCTGTTGGCAGGTGTCGCTCAGCTGGGCCTCAGCTCCACGCAGCAGCAGGGGGATGAGATGGGGGCGCAGGCCTGGGCTGGGGCTGAGGGCTGGCGCTGGGGTGGCCGAGGCAGGTGTTCCCCCAGCCCCCAGCAGCTCCAGGACAGCGGGTGGCACCGATACAGCCAGGGGCTCTGAGATGTCCAGGGCAATGGGTGAGGCAGGGCCGGTGGGCCCACGGGGCGAGAGGGCCTGGGGGGTCACCCTGGGTGGAAAGGCAGAGGCGGGGGCCGGGGGGGCCGGGCTGGCGGGAGGTGCAGGGTCCCCTGGGGTGGGGCTGCTGCATCGAAAGGTAAGGGGATCAAAGTCAAGCCCCCGGAGCCCCTCCAGGCAGCGGGGTGGGCTGAAGTCCAGCTCGTCACCATCATCTAGCCAGGCTGAGGCTCGGTGTGAGGGGGAACCGGAGAGTGCCCCCAGCCCAGCTGCTGAGGACTCGGAGGAGGAGGACTCGGAGGAGGAGGAGGAGGAGGAGGAGGAGGGCTCGGATGATGACAGGCTCTCGCAGGAGCCAGCAGGTGCTGGGCCCACAGGAAAAGCATCACTGCTGGAGTGGGGTCGCCGTAGCCTGTGCAGCCTCTGGAGGCCTGGAAGGGCAGTATTGGGGGGGGCAGTTAGGGGTCGGGGTCAGAACTTTACATACCCACATACATCAGTGAGAACAGGACACACCACCCAGTAAGTTGGGGAAATAACATGAAGAGGCACGTCCCTGGATAGGGTCACAATGGCTGGGAATCCAGGGAGAGCTGTTCAGACTCATGGGTGATAAAGGAAATAAATGGCAAGTCCATGAAGAGAATCCTTCCAGACCCGAAGGCAAGAATGAAGTCTGACGACCCCACTGGCTGTGAGCATGAGACCAGCAAGATCTCATACGCAGTGGCTGGGAGGACAGCGTGGGGCGACCACGTCTGGGAGATACTTGGGCCTTGTCTTGTACAGTTGGATGTGAGCATACCGTACAGTATGCACCTCCACTCCTGGGCGAGCTCATCAGAGCCCCCAGATCCATCAGGAGGAGGATGGACACGCAACTCCCAAGGGGATACCACACATGGAACACTAGAGAGTGACGGAGAGGAAGGAGGCTGAGCTACACTCAGCAGCGCGGACGGCAGCCTATAATGTAGTGGTGAGTGAATCCACATATAGCACGATACCGCTTTTAATGATACCCTTTAATTAAAGTTTCAAAACAACTAGAACTTCGCAGTATGTTATTGATGCCTGCACCTGTACGTGATAAAACTGTAATCGCAAAGGGATGAAGACTATCAAATTTAGAGGATGCCTGTGGTGGGGAGGCAGCAGGTGGGAGGGGGAGGAGTTCGCAGGTAACATAGTGGCGCTCTTTTAGTTCTGGCCAGTGGGTTCATGGGTGTTCATTATACTATTTAATTTTTTTTTCAAAAGGGATGAATAAAAGACTTTGAAAGGACGCTGCATGGACCAGTGATCACAGTGCATCATGAAACAAGGGTGAAGCTTTATCCAACTTATTGTACCTACGGTCCAGATTAAAAACGAAGAAAACCCAAGACCCCCAAATCTGAAAACACCACTTGGAGGCCAACTCAGGGCCCCAGTCCCTCCCAGCTCCACCTGGGCATAGGCAGCGCTGCCCTGTGCTCACCAGCCCCGCTGGCCTGCGATGACAGAGACTCCTCACTCTTGGTAGACCTCAGTGTGACAGTGTCAGGTCGGCTGCCTGCAGGGAGAGGAAGAAGGGTCACGGGGGGCACTACGCAGTGCCTCTCTGACCACCACGCCAGCTGCCCGGCCTCTGACCTGAAGGCGGCGGTCGGGCACGGGTGCCCCCTAGCCAGGGAAGAGGCTTCTTTCGGGGGATGCTGGGGCCCCGGCCCAGGGCAAAGAAGGTCTTCCAGCTGCTACCCCCAGGCTTCCGCTGTTTCTCGCCTCTCTCCCCTTTCCTCCTGGAGTTTGGGTGAGACACAGGAGGCAGGATGAGAGCTGGGGCCCCCAGGCTGGCCCCTCCCCTTCCAGGCCTCCCACTCACCTTTCCACAGGTGAAGCTGGGGCCTTGGAAGTTGTGGGCTCGGTGGGCGTCCCCAGCCGGCCCTGGGTGCGAGCCTGGGCTTCCTCCAGCGTCAGCAGGCGAGTGGAGGGGCCGCTGCCCGCAAGGGACTTGGGCCTGGGGAGGAGGCAGCGGCCTGGCAAGTCGGGAAAGGGGGCAGCCGTCAGCCCTGGGACCATTCAAGGCCACAGGCAAAGCCAAGCGCTACAGCCCAAGCCCCGGCCCAGCAGCGTGCCCACCCGGGCTGGCAAGGCAGGGGGCCAGGGCGGATCAGGCGGGAACGGGTGGGCAGCAGGCAGGTGAGGAGGAGGCGTGAGGCAGAACGAGCTGATGAGGAGGCAGCTCCCAGCAGCCAGCGAGGACAGCGGCTCTGGCTTCAGTTACCTCGAGCCAGAGGGCCCTCCGACGTGCTGAATCCTGACTGGGCTGGGGTCCGGGGCAGGGCGGGGAGTCTGGGTGGGGCCGGGGCAGGGTCAAGTCTGGGGACCTCCCACCTCCTCCCAGGTGGACCCAAGGCCCCGAGCGCCCCCAGGAGCTACAAGGGGTGAAGGAAGAACGATGTCCGGGCCAAGAAGTGGGGATCCTGAGCGTAGGAGCTGAAATGAGAAGGGGGGGGAGGGGAGGGAGAGGCCGGGGCGGGGTCCTCAAGGAGCCAGAAGGGAGGTCCAGCTTCAGTGGGATAGGGATGGGGCTGGGAGCCCACCTGCCCTCCCGCTGCAGCCCGGACAATGAGGGGGCAGTAGTCAGGACATCGGGGGTGGATGGGCATACCTGCAGGGTCAAGGCCAGCAGAGGTGAAAGTGTCGCTGAACAGGACGTCCACGTGGGTGAGCAGGAATTCCACCACCACCGACTGCACCCGCACCTCCCGGAAGGCTGCTGCCCCCCCCAGCCCCACTGACTCCAGCTCCATGGACCTGGATGGGAGGAGGGGGAAGGTGGCCGGGTGCCTCGAGCCCCAGCTGGTGGGTTCTGGCCAGGAGAGGTAGGGAGCCTTGGAAGCAATGACTATCATTCAATGTCTCTGACCCTGTCAGACTAAAACTGCATTCTCAACCCTTCCCCAAACCTGCTCCCTCCCTGCCTATCCCATCTCAGTCAGTGTACTTCTAGTGGCTCAGGCCAAACACCCTAGAATTGTCCTTGACCCCTCTTTCCCTCACACCCACATCCAATCTCAGCAGACCCTGTTGGCTCCACCCACAAAATCTACCCAGAATCTAAACTCTGCTCCTCTACTGCCCCCACCCTGGCCCAGCCTCCATGCTCTCCCTCCTGGACCATCACACAGCCTCTTCCCTGGTCTCCCTGCTCCCATCTGCCCCTACAGTCTGCTCCCCACACACAGCCAGAGGGAGCCTGTGAACCCCTGAGTCAGATCAGGGCCCTCCTGGCTCAGAGCCCTCCTCTGGCTGCATCTCACTCCTGGTAAAAGCCAAAGTCCTCATTATGACCCACAACCCATAAGTCCCTCCACTACCGGGTCCATCACCTCTCTGACCTTACCATCTCCTCCCCCTCAACCCCTCCCTCACTCACTCAGCTCCAGTCACACTGGCCCCTCTGCTGCTCCTCCAAAACACTAGGCCCTGACCCAGCCCCAGGACCTTTGCACTTGCTATTCCCTCTGCCTAGTTTGCTCCTCCTCAGATATCCACATGGGTCCTTCCCTCACCTTCTGCAGGTATCAACTCAAATGTTACCTTCTCAATGGAATCTTCCGCACCCACTTCATTTAAAATTGTAAACCTCTATATTCCAGGTCTGTCTTTATTTTTTCCCCCGTAGTTCTTATACCTACCATGTACCATCTATTTTATTTATTTACTTATCTGTTTCCCAAGAAGAACTGAACTCCTCCAGGACAGAGAACTTGCCTGTCTTGGTCACCATCAAATCCTCTGGGGCTTACCCTGCTGCTGGCCATGGAAGACTTCTTCCTGAAGCCTTCACTGCCACTCTAAACATTTCAAATGCCATGGCCCTGCAGATCTCCCTTCCCCACTTTGTAATCTTTCTCCTTGCCACTCATCACCATCAGACAGTGCTCTGTGTCTTTCTTGTAATGGTTCCCTGTCATCTCCCGCATGAGAATGTGAGCCCAGAGCACAGGTTCCTGCTCACTACTGTGTCCCCGGTGCTGAGAACAGGGGCTGGCATACTGGCATCCGACACTTAAGAAATATGTGAAATGAACAAGAGAGCAAAAGCTGGGTGGGTTCCTGGGGTGGGGTAGGGGTAGGGGGAGACTCAAGGCCCAGCCTGTGGGAGGGAGCTAGGGGGGCAGGCTGGTGAGCTGCCAGCTTACCGTAGCAGGTTGGGTGCCCAAACGATGGCCAGGTTGCGGGCATGCATGCTGGTGTTGGCACTGTGTCTCGCCATGCGGGCCAAGTGCCTCAGCAGGTACTCCAGGGTCCTGGGGGTGGAAGCGGAGGGGGACGCCTGAGCCTCAACTCCCTTGGGAGCCCAACACAGCCCTTCCTTGCCCCTCCTGGTTTACCTGTAGTGCGGCGGGGGCAGCTGCTGGATGACGTCGTGGACCCGCACCAGGCGTTCCTCCTCCCCAGGCACTGACATGGCTTCCTGAGATCATGCACGGGCATGAATGAGGGGGGCCGCACGCCTCCCAGCACCCTCCAACCTTGCCAGCGCCCTCACTCACGCTGAACTTCCCGTAGAGCTGGTATGTGAGCAAGGGGTTCGGCAGCTCTCGGAAATAGAGCTTGCAGAGGGAGGACACGCTGTGGATGTCCTGCAGGAAGGCGGGGCCAGACAGTTCAGGGATCCTCTCACTGTCAAACTCATGCCTGAGGCCACCAGGTCAAGGAGGAGGAAGATTCGGGTCAGAGCTAGCCCGCCTGGCCGTGTCCTTCCCCCGCCCCCTAAAGTGTCCACAGGTGGATGCAATCGTCTTCCTGTGCTGGGCTCTTCAGAGGCTCTCAGAACCTTACTGAGCCCCCTTCCCCCCAACAACCCTATGTGCCAAAGACAAGGGCACCCCACTTACAGAGGAGGACACTGAGGCTCGGGTGGGAGATGCCCTGCCTGTAGCTACCCAAGGCTATCTGCCCCCACAGTGTAACCGGGCTCTGTCCACAAAGCTGTGCCATTTTCCTGGCTCCAAGAGGTCACATTGGAAAATGCAGCTGAAATCCCAGCGGCCCCTGCTCACAACCTGGCGGTGTCCCACCCTCTCAGGTGAAAGCTCTATGCACGAGACCTCGGCCTCATCCCTCACTGCCCCAGGCTCCACGCTCTTGCTTCACGGCCTCCTGTCAGCTTGGAAGCCCATGCCTCACTGCTTCCCACCTCTTAGACTGTTGTTATGCATGCTGCCCCTCCTGGGCTCAGAACCCATCCTGTGGTTCCCCTCTTACTCCCAGTAAAAGCCCAAATCCTAACAGTCATCAAAAAGGCCCCGCATGCTCTGCCCCTAATCATTTCGCAGACATCATCTCCTGCTGCTTTCCCCTCGCGCTGGCTGTTCCCTCCAACGTGGATAAGCACATGGCTCGCTCCCTCACCTCCTCCACAGCGAGCTCTCCCCCAGGAGGCCTTCTCCGCCCACCCTCCTGAAAACCGCAATACCCCTCCCTGATTTCTTATTATGATCTTCGTTACCCCTGTCTTTTTTTCTCCATACCACTTGTCACCTATTGTAAACTCTCTCATTTCCTTGTTTGGCTCCGCCTCTAGCACGTGGGCCCCATGAGGACGGAGTTTCTGGTTGTCTCGTTCACCACTGCGTCCCCAGTGCCGAGTGCTTGGCACATGGCAGGTGCTCAGTGAAGGCTGACCCCCTGCTTTGAGTGCTTGTTCTGCTCTCACCTTTCAGACCTCAGCTGGGGTGTCACTTCCGCAAGGAAGCCTTCCCTGCCCCCACCCCGGTCCAACCCTGCCCTATGCCCTCCCAATAACTCTGTGTCCCCAGCACATGGCACAGGGCCTGGAACAGAGGTGATGCTCAATAAATGTTTGCAGAGGGAAGGGGTTGGTGGAGGGTCCTCACCGTAGCCTCTGGATGTTGGATGACACACCCGAGAGCCGATAGATTCCATCTACCACCCCATGGGCCTCGATAAACTCAGAGCAGCAGCGAAGCACCTGGGGCACTGGGAGAAACAGCGGGGTCAGGGCTGGGCAGGTTGCAGCCTGGGTGGGAGGATCGGGCAGGGCAGGTGGGCCCGGGTCTCACCATCCTGGCCCGAGTTGCTGAGGTGCTCTCCAAGGTCACAGCCGAACACCCTCTGCCGCAAGATGCCCCGCTGCCGCAGCCGCTGCCGGGAAGGACGGGAGTGCATGAAGGTGCGGAGGAGGCCGGCCAGCTTCCCACGCGGCCGGGGCACAGCTGTGGGAGTAAAGGCGGGTCACACAGGGTCAGTGCAGCCCCCGGTCTGGTGGGGTGGGGGGCAGGGGCCTTGCCCCTCGTTTGCATTACCTGAGGTCAGAGAGGAGATACCCTGGGGAGCTGGGACACCACCCGGGGGACCGTCGGCATCTGTGGGGCGAACAAGGGTGGAAAGGATGGATGGCAGGCAAAGGATGCAGGAGGGCCTCCCCACTTTGCCCAGGACACTCACCCCCCTTTAGTCCTGGACCCGGCCGCTCTGTGAACAGCTCCACACACTCGCTGGGGAAGAATCCGACCTGAGGAGGGTTTGGGGTCAGTGACGGGGCCATCTGAGCTGGCGCGGTGCCCCGACTCCACCTGTCCACCCCCAGCCAGGCTCACCTGGAAACCCCGCTTGCCCCGCCACCAGCTCCGATCCTCCGTGGGCGGCATGTCGATCACTGAGACAATGTCTCCCACCTGGGAGTGGGCAGGTGTGAGGAGGGAGGGTCAGAAGGCGCAGGGGAAGTGGGGACCCAGCTGGAGTCTGCTCCTCCACAGCCTCACCTCAAAGGACAGCTCGTCTGGTGCCTGGGCTGTGTACCGCTTCACCACGTGGGCGGCGGCCACCGCAGGGATATTCAGCGAGGCCTCCTCACTGAGGAGCAGTCGCCGGCCGTGGTTGTCCAGCTGAGATGGAAGGGAATATGGCAGGGAGAGGCCAGAGGAAGGCGATAATAAAGACAGAGAAGGTTCCTCCATGCCCAGTGGAGGCCACCACCTGTCCCCCACCCAAAAGCCCCTGTCACTCAGAGCTAATGGTCAAACACCTACATTCTTGCCCCTCCCAAAACAAAGTCCTTTCCATGTCCCAGGACTCCCCTGCCCGAAGTCTTTCTGATACACCCCTGCACCCTCGTCCTCCATAGCAGACACTGCACATCTGCTATCTAAAAACCTGCTGCTTGGGGCTTCCCTGATGGCGCAGTGGTTAAGAGTCCGCCTGCCAATGCAGGGCACACGGGTTTGAGCCCTGGTCCGGGAATATTCCACATGCCACGGAGCAACTAGGCCCGTGCGCTACAACTAGTGAGCCTGCGCTCTAGAGCCCCTGAGCCACAGCTACTGAAGCCTGTGTGCTACAACTACTGAAGCCCGCGCTCCTAGAGCCCGCCCGTGGTCCGCAACAAGAGAAGCCACTGCAATGAGAAGCCCGTGCATCGCAACGAAGAGTAGCCCCCGCTCCCTGCAACTAGAGAAAGCCCACGTGCAGCAACGAAGATCCAACGCAGCCAAAAATAAAATAAATAAATAAATTTAAAATAAAAAAACCCGCTGCTTTAAGCCACTCTTAGCCCGGCATTCTGTGAGCTACAGCCAAACCTATTTCTAACCAATATACCTTGAAATTCTCACATCCCTACAGCTCAACACCTGCGCGCGCACGCGCGCGCACACGTTTTTCCCTCATAGGCAAGCGCCCACACAGACACTGAAATACCAGTGTCTCCTCCACGCCGGCTCGTTTCTTTCCTGTGCCCACACACACCCTCCCAGGCTGGTTCTTGCTCCCCAGACGCCCCGCACTCACTCCCAGCTCCAAGCCCTCCTGCCCGGGCCCACCTCCATCCAGGTGAGCACGGGCCCGCAGTTGAGGTTACTATCCACCAGCCCTGACAGGGTCTCCAGGTACTGCAGCAGCAGCGGCACCAGCATCTGGGGGCAGGTTGTCAGAGTGGGCTATGTGAGAAGACCCCGCCCAAGACAGCCCACTGCCCTCCTATACTGCCCTAGCTCGCCTCTGGCAGAGCCGAAATTCAACTTGTATGCATGGGCGCTGCTCCGCTCGCTCTTAAGTACTGAAATGCTGTCATATCAATTGGTTAAATAGACTATGCCGAGTCCCCCACAATGGTGTGCCCCCATTGGTCTGGCCATTCTGACCCTTCCATGGAACCCCCGGGAACTCCCTATGATCCTACAACTAAAGGGAGTCTCCAGAACCCTGCTGCAGTTCTAAGGCCTCTGACTGGCTGGGACTCGGGCCATACCAGTGCTTAAATATTTATCTATTCCCCTGCCTTGATGGTTTCACACATCTCTGATGAGCACACACCTTGGCTGAGGTAGGGGCTGGGACAACAAGTAGTTTACCTGGGCAGCCCTGGCACCCTCTGGGGGTGGGGGAAGCTCTGGGAGGCAGGAAAACCTCCGGTCAAATATGCACCGGTGGAGGTGGGCATCCAGGGAACGGAAGTCATCATAACTGCGGAGAACTGGCCAGGAACGGCCCTGTGGGAGCGGGAAGGACAGGAGAGAGCAATGGTTCCATTACCCTGAGCTGAGGACCGTGGCAACCAGTCCGCCAGGCTCGATGGGAGGCAGGGGTGGGTGGCCTCACCTGACAGGTCACCTGCACCCCAAACACCAGTTCATTCTCTCCAGAGAAGCTGGGACCTTCACGCTCTGGAGACAGCAGGAGCTGTAGAGGGAAACAAAGGTCCAGGTGAGGGTCTCACTTTTTTCCAGCCCTGACCTCTCCAGATCGGCATTATCTAAGGATGGGTCTGTGTCCCCCTCCTGAGCCTCCCCAAAGGCAGGGCCTGGTGACGTCTCAGTCAGAGTACAGGGTCCTGGCACAAAGCATACACCTAACAAGAAGTTGTTGCTGAGTGAATAAAGGAACAAATGAATGAACAACTCTCCCCTTCTGCCCTGCAGCTCCTGCCACTGAGCAGCCAGTCCCAAGGGTAGGTTTCAGCGGTAAAGTGGCTGATACTGCTTCAGGGTTGGGTGGGATCTTGCCTACCCACCTGGTGCAGCCCCCATACCTGAATGTGGCCGAAGTCAACGTTCTCGTAGTGGAAATGGGCACAGTCAGCCAGCCGGGGAAAGGGACCTCGAGGAGCCGAGAGCCTGGGGGACAGGTGACAGGTCATTAGTGGCTCCTGCGCTTGGCTCCCCTCCTAAGTTGAGCCTCTCCCTCACCTCTCACCTCTTCCCAGGCTTGCCCTTCACACTGGGCCCCCCAGCCGGGGGCAGGGGCTGCACTGAGCCTTCCCCTGGGCCATCCAGGCTGTCAGTGCTGCGAGCCTGTAGAGCAGAAAGAAGAATCAGAGGCCCCCAGAGATGGGAGCAGAGAGACAACGGGAGCAGTTATCTGGCAGCCTGGGCCTGCGGGCCCGAATTGCTCCATACGCTGCCCTGAGCAGGGAGAAGAGGGGTAGGTCGGGGGAGGTAAAGGCTGGGCTGAGGGTAGGTCTGCTTCTTCATGTGTGGTCTGGGGTGGGGGGCTGGAAGAGCAGGGCCCAAGGGTGAATTAGGGAAAGAGCATGTTGGTACCATCTCTCCCCATTTAAAACCCTCCTGTAGCCCCAGCAGAGTACAGTCATCTCCCGTATGTGCCTCTCACGCCTTTCATAGACATCTGGACAGTCACTGCTCCCATCTTATCAGTCTTCCTGCTTCCACCTCTCCCTTCCTGCCAGCTTCTTCACAGCAAGAGCCAGTATAACTTTCACAAAACACAAATCTGCCTCTGTCTCTCCACAGGTCATGAATCTTCAATGGCTCCCTGTTGTCTTTAAGATAAAGTCTAAATATTCTGGTCTGTTTACCTCTCCAGCCTCATCTCTTCCCATTGCCTCCGCTCTCAGAGCTCTCAAACTTCTAGGAGTCCAACAAAAGCACCATCTTCTCATTTCCTTCTAGGGCTTTGCAAAGGCTGTTCCTGCTGCATGGAACACTCGTCCCCATCCTTTCCCTGTCCTTTCACTTATCTCTCAGGTCTCAACTCTCATGTTCCCACATCTCGGAAGTTCTCCCTGACCCTTCAGGCTGTGTCAGGCCCCTCTTCTGGACTCCCGCATCCCCTGAGCCTCCCCCATCCCAGGCTTGATGATGTTGCCTAAGCTTCCCTCATTACAGCCTTGAGCACTCTGAGATGTCCCTGTCTGGTGACAGTCCAATGGGGGAGTCCATCTCCCCCATTGCACTGGGGCTGAGTCCCTAGTCCCCCAGCATTGCCCAGCACAGAGCTGGGAACAGAACTGATGCTCCTCACAGGTTGGGTTGTGCCTGATTCCTCTCTGGGTCCCAATGCCCAGTGCCAGCTCAGTCACACAGCGGGGGCTGGGTAAAATCTGATGAATAAATTAACCATCTGCCAGGTGAGGATTCCTCAGACTGGGCTCTAGCCTCTCCCTCCTTCGTATCCCTACAACGCCGACTTCATCCTTTGGGTCTCACCCTTGGGTGGGTCCCTCTCCAGCCCATGAAGCTCCCCAAGGCAGGAGGGGATCTGACTTTCTCTGTGCCTGGAGCAAAGGGGCTACACAGAGGTCTCAGTGAATGTTAAGTGAGCGAATGAGGGAATGAATGGATGAATGGGCAGGAGCAGCATGGTGGGAGAGGGAGATGCTGGGGGAGGGTGGATGAGGACAAGAAGATGGAGAGGACCCAAGGATCACATCGGGGTACAATGCACGCTTGGGATTAGGGTGGGGTAAGGAGGAGGGTAGCAGCTGGAGAGGCTGAAGTAAAGGTTCAGGCTGATGGGGGATAAGGGAGGGTTGGTTGAGAGGGACTGGGAAGGGGTGAGAAAGACGAGAAGGAGAAGAAAAGGGTCAGGCTGAGGATGGAGCCGGGTGGGGGTGGGGCTCAAGAATGAGAAACCGGCTGATGGCAGGAGGAGGAGGGGTCTAGACCAGGGAGGGGTGGAGGCTGGGATGAGGATGCTGAGGATGGCTCTGGGATAGGGGCTGGTGAAGGACCCAGAGAGCCTCAGCAAGCCCCTGCGGGGGCCACTTGGAGGATGCGGGGTCCTTCCCTGGACCAGCCCTTTTTCCTCCCAAGTCTGGGTCTTCGGCCACCGTCACCCCCATCCAGGGCGTGGAAGGGGGATGCGCGCTGAGGGGGCGGGGCTCGGGTAAGAGCTCGGGCCCAAGACCTGGCCGGGGTAGGAGAAGGACCGCGGTGAGGGGTGAGGGGCGGCGCAGGCCGCGGGCTCGGGCGGGGCCGGGGGCGGGGCGCGCGGGGCGTGGCCCCGCGCGGACAGACTGACTTCGCCGACAGATTGACGGCCGCGTGGGCGCCTCACCACCATGGTCGTGTAGCCTCCTCAGGCACCGGCCGCGCTGGACCCCTCGCTCGTCGTCCTCGTCGCCGATGCCGCCGCCATGGCGACACAAAGGGGAGGGCGCGAGCTGCGCGCGGGCGGCTGCAGGCCCCGCCCCTAACGGCTGCCCGTGGCTCCGGCACTAGCCTCACAGGGACTGGGGCAATGGGGGACGCGGCGCAGCGTCTCATTGGCTCCACCCTTGGCCTTAGGACGACGCCCCGCCCACCTGGCGGATTTTCATTGGCTTGGGTCTCATTTCTGGCTCGGTCTCTCCGGTCCCGCCCCGCGAAGTTTGACAGCGCCACGCCTATGCCTGCTTTTCATTGGCCGTCATTCCCCTCCTGAGACACACCCTCAGGTTCTTTATGCTTTGCTTCTAACGTTTCTAATACTAAGCAGTGGACCCTTCCCTTAGTCCACTGTCAGTGACCGCTCCTCTGCCACTCTCAATTGGCTTCTCCCATGGCCTCAAGCTTTTCTCCATCCCCTAAGCAGCTCTTCAAAGTCTCGATCCTCTGACCCCACTTTGTCAGTCCTTGACCCCTCCCCTGCCCACAGAATACTAACAACATTGGCCCCTGGATGTTTTTCACTGGCTCAGATGCCCTGCCTGGGACATAACCCTAGGCAATCTGCGACTTAGCCTCCCCCTACCCACTGGACATTATCCTTGCCTCCTCCTCTACTGCTTCTTACAGGCTGGCCTCCAGCCTTGACTCCTTTTTCCTAGGAATAAATTTAGCCTGCATGCCTGAACATGACCACGCCTCCCATAAAGCCAGTCCCAGTTGTTCCCGCTGTTGACTGAGGCTCAGAAAACACTCTGTAGGGACTTCCCTGGTGGCTCAGTGGTTAAAGATCCGCCTGCCAATGCAGGGGATACGGGTTCGAGCCCTGGTGCGGGAAGATCCCACATGTCGCGGAGCAACTAAGCCCGTGTGCCACAACTACTGAGCCTGCATGCCACAACTACTGAAGCCTGCACACCTAGAGCCTGTGCTCTACAACAAGAGAAGCCACTGCAATGAGAAGCCCGCGCACCGCAACCAGGAGTAACCCCCGCTTGCCGCAACTAGAGAAAGCCTGCGCGCAGCAACAAAGACCCAACACAGCCAAAAATAAATAATAAATTAATTAATTATAAATAAATAAATAAATACAGCTCTCTGATCCCTGGACCAGATATGTACATTAAAAAAAAAAAAGAAAAGAAAAAGAAAACACTCTGTAACAACGCCCTTTCCAAGAGAATTTGCCATTGGTCATGCCCTCAACAGGGCCCTCGAAGGTACATCCTTGATCCACCCATTCATTCATTCAAAAACTCTGATCGCTTAATTTGTGGATATATCAGTAACCAAAACAGGGGAAAATATACCCTGCCCACATGGAGCTCAAAAGCTAGTGGGAAAAGACAGTTTACAAAATAAGTATTTTAAAATACAGAATATTAGAAGGCGATAATTTCTATGGATAAAATTTAAGCCGAGATTGGGGAAAGGGAGTGCTGACGGAGGGGTAAATTTACAGCTACTTATTTCAGTTTATTGAACTTGCTGACCTCACTTCCATAACAGGGATTTCCCACATGAATTTCCCTCTGCCCGGAGTATTCTCTGCGCCCCCCCCCCCCATTAAAACACGACTGCAAATTCTTTCACACTCCTCTCATGAAAAAGTAGAGTCTATCTCCATCTGGGCAGGATTGTGACAACTTCAACCAATAGAGAATAGTAATGAATAGGAATTGACACTGTGATTTCCAAGGCTATGTAGTAAAAGGCAAAGGCATTCTTTGTCCACTGGAATGACTAGCTCTGGAGCCTTGAGGCATCATGTGAGAAGTGCAACTCTGCTGAGGTAGTCGTGCTCTGAGGAAGCATAAGCCACATGGAGAGACCTTGTGTAGGCACTACAGTCCCGTAGTTCCAGCTTAAAGTCATCTGAGCCCTGATGTCAGACTTGGGAGTGAAGAAGCTCCAGAGATTCCGCCCCCAGCTGTCAAGCCACCTTTGTCTTCCCAGCTGAAACCCTAGACATCATGGAGCAGAGACAAACTGTCCCCAACTGTGCCCTGTCCAAATTTCTGACTCACAGAATCCATGAGCATAATAAAATGATTGTTTTATGCCACTAAATTTTGGGGTGGCTTGTAACCCAGAAATAGTAATTAGGATGGCCCTTTGTTAGTTATTAATTCCTACCTGTATCAGCTCAAATGTAACTTCCTCAGGAAAATTTCTAGGTCCCAC
The DNA here is from genome assembly GCF_028564815.1 of Eubalaena glacialis. NCBI lineage: Eukaryota > Metazoa > Chordata > Mammalia > Artiodactyla > Balaenidae > Eubalaena > Eubalaena glacialis. The sequence continues at coordinate 53,388,981 of NC_083733.1, read as the reverse complement.
TCACCTCCCAAGATCAGATTCTGCTACTATAAACATCTTTTTTTCTCCTTATATCTAAGCAGCTATTTCCTTCTTTTGATTTTATTTAAATGTATGGTTTGTTCAAAAAGACTGAAAACAAATGTTTACCATGTCTGTGACATACAGAAGCTACTTTTTACAGAAATCTATCCTATCTTCTCTTTTTTTGTAAATACAAATATCAAAATAATCCTGATCATATATTCTCCAACATTTTATTATAAAAATTTTCTAACATACAGCAAAGCTGAACAATTTTACACCCATATACCCACCACTTAGATCCTACCATTAGCATTTTACTATATTTGCTTTATCTCACATCTACCTATTACTCTATTCATCCATTAATCTAATTTTTGGATGCATTTCAAAATAAATTAAAGACATTGTATACTGTCTCCTAAATACTTCAGCATGCATATCCTTCATTGGAGTTCAATATTTATTTTTCTTTTGAGGTAAACCTTACATACCATGCAATTCATAAATTTCACTGAATTTTGACACCTTTGTAGTCAAAATCCTTATCCAGGATGGCAACTGGACTTTTCATATGGCATCCCAGGGCTCCAAAAGGAGGGGGACGGGGAGAGACGGAGAGAGAAGAGAGACTGGGAGAAAAACAGGTGGAAATTATATCATCTTTTCTAATCCAGTTTAGGAAGTTAAAGTAATATCACTTCCTCTGCATTTTATTTGTGGAGGCAGTCACAAAGTTCAACCCAGTTTCAAGAAGGGACATAGACTCTACTTTTTTGATGGGAAATGTGTCAAAGTATTCACAGATAAAACAATAGGTTTTTCAATAGTCCGGACAGGTGACGATAGTCTAGACTGGGGTGGGGCAGTGGAATGGGGAGAAAGGCGGGGTTAAATTCTGGAGAGATTTTAAAGGTAGAGATGATAGAACTTGCTGGTCAACTGACTGTGGGTGTGAGGGAACGAGAGGAGTCAGTGACAGCTGTGAGGCTTCTGACCTGAGCAGCCTCTGACCTGAGAAGGACGGAGCTGAGGGCCAGGGAGGAGCAAGTTTAGGGGGAAGATTAAGATCTGTGGAGTTTGAGACATCTCTTAGACCTTTCTGTGTGGATGATGAGCAAGTAGCAGGGTACCTGAGGTTCTAGGCTGAAGATAGCAATTTGTGGACTATCAGAAAAGAGATGGGGTTTAGAGCCCACGAAGCCAGATGAGAGCACCTGGGATTGACTGTAGATAGAAAAGTCAAGGCCAGGGCCCTGGGACACACTAAAGTGACAGGTGTGAGGCACAATGAGGAGGCACAACCAGAGAGGTGAGGAGAGGGCTGGGGTTCTGGAAGCCAGGAAAAGTGCTTCAAGGAGGGGGTGGGGATCAGAGCACCAAATGCTGCTGCTGGGTCAAGCAGGATGTGGACTGAGGCCTGACCATTGTCCAACACTCTGATGACTCTACAAGCTTCATACCCAGAGGACAGTTCCTTTGGTCTCATCTGAGACAGGAGGATCCACTCCTGAGTTGAAGGTCAGATAAGGTGAGTCCCAGTCTTGCCCGGAACCCCTCTCCTGCCCTCATAGAGGATGAAACCAGAAGAGACTTTGCTTCAGTGGTCAGAAACTAGGGTGAGGTGGGGCAGGGCAGAGCTAGGGTGTGTGTGGGGGGGAGGCGGGGCATGGGAGCTATTTCCCTAAATTAGCATGACCCTTGGCCTTTCCAAAACAACTTCTTTCTCAGAGACAACCAGTAACCTGAAAAAAAAATTTATTAGGAAAAATAGAATCTGTACAATTCAAAGTCGTCTGGCCTCAAGAGAGGCTCCTTCCCTCCTCAGCCGCATCCTTGGGGACCCGGGAGGCGACCTGGCTGGAGGAGACCAAGACCCTGGGTCTTCAGTGTGGCCCAGCAGGCGGGATATCTGGGCATCCACTTTCCTGGAAAAAGGACAGGGGAGTAGAGGCTGAGGTTTTGCTCAGGATTGGGGTCTGCGGCTGTGTATGTTCTGGGAAAGGGGCTCAGGAGAGGTGGGTACCAAACGGCGGTCTCAGAGGATTCAGGGGCCGGGTGTCTTAAATCCTGGCATGGTCACCTTTTCTGCCGCCGCAGCTCCGCCCTTTGAACCCTTAGCACCTGCAGTATAGGGTCGTCCTGGAACTCGCTGCCGTCGGAGTCTGGGGGGAAAAGAGCGAGATTCAGCGGGCCTGACTCGTAGCGTGCTGGACTGCCATCCAGATCCGGGCAGCCACGAGCGTCGGTGCGCATCAGCTCACCTTCCGCAGCCTGCAGAAGTCTGGCAGCCTGGGAGAGGAGGTCCTCTGAGGGGGCGTGGCCATCAGCGGATGAGGGCGTGGCCACAACTTCAAGAGCCCCCTCCTTGAACGGACGGGGCGGGGCCTTAACACAAGTGGCCGCCTCCTCAGCTGGAGGGGGCCGGACCTTGGGCGGCTTACACCCGACTTCAGCCAAGAAAGTGTCTTTGTCCTTCCTAGGCACCGATCCCACTAGGGGGAGCATGGCCTTGGCGTTCCGAGACTCGGCCTTAGACCGACCCTGCGGGGTCTCTACCTGGGGATACCGTGATTCAGATGGAGGGGCCGTGACCTCTGAACGAGGGGACAGAGTCTCGGTTTGAGGGCGTGTGGCCTTGACTTTCTGAGATTCAGCCTCGGGTGGAGGCGGGCCCTCTTGGCGAGGGGGCGTGTCCTGCAGGCTGTCCGGAAACAGCCGAGCCGCCACTACTTGGCCCAGCGCGCCTCTGAGCTGCGGGCCAGGGCCCTCGTCCGCTGCCGTGATTCGCCCAGCAGACTCCCGGCGTTGGGCTCTGCTTCTTCGAGGCTTGGAGCTCTGCCTCTCGAGCTCGGCTGGGCTGCATGGTGCAGGGATGGGCGGGCCCTGGGGCGCGGCAGGGGGCGCGGGAGTGGAGGCAGAGGGCGCAGTGGTTGAGGCTGGAGGCGCAGGAGTGGAGGCTGGGGGCGCTGGGGTGGAGGCCGCGGCCGTGGGAGGGATGGCCCCAAGAGATACCCAGGGACCGGGCTGCGGGGCCCAGAAGAATCCATGGGGACTGGGGCCCCAAAAGATATGTGGAGAGAACCCTGGGGGAATAGGAGGCCTCTCCAAGCGGAAGGCTTCCCGGGGACCAGGTGGAGCCACACTGCCCCAAAGTGGGATGCAGTTAGGCTGGGTTCCCAGGGAACCAAGGGTCTCCGCAGGGGCAGGAGAGGTCTGTAGACAGATGGGGATAGGGACCTGAGAGGGAGAGAAAGGGTAGAGGGTCCTCAGTCCCCCTCAGCCTCCCCCTTCCTCCAACTTCCCTTAGGATCCCCGCTCCAGCCCCCTCAGTCTCCTCCCTCCCCCCATCTCACCGTAGGGGTGAGGGCAGGGGTCTGGGGCAGCACCCAGGTTCCATCACCCTGGCTTCCTCGAGCCTGTTCAAGCTTCCGCCGCTGCCGCCACTGGTACAGAATGTCATCCTCTGGCCGCAGGGGTGCCCGGGAGGAGACTGGGGATGGAGTAGGGATGGGGGCAGGTGCTGGGGTTGCTGTGGAGTAAGTAGAGGGAAGAGGGGTAAGGCAGGGCCTGGGGGGATGAGCAAGGACAGCCTAGCACACACCCTTCGACTGTACCAGAAGGTTATTCAGACAGGCTCTCCAGATAATCCCCTGCAGATTGGGAAGTGGGAAAAGGGGCAGAATCAGAGAAGAGAGCCCTCATGGGCTTCTCAACCTGTCATCATTCAATTCTTCATTCATCAACAAATATTTATTGAGCTCTTACTATTTGCCAGGCACTGTTCTGGACATGGTGGTTACAGCAGTGACCAAGGCAGATCCTCCAGAATCTGCCCACTTCTCCCCACTTTACTTCCCTCACCTGCCAACCCCAAAGCAACTTCCTCCCTGGTTTCCCTTCTTCCTATCCTCCCAAACTGTCCCCACCCGCAGCCAGAGGGAGCCTGTGAACACCTGAGTCAGATCAGGGCCCTCCTGGGTTAGAATCTTCCCCAGGCTGCACCTCTCTCCTGGTAAAAAGCAAAAGTCTTTGCATTTGCGGTTTCCTCTGCCTGGAAGGCTCTTCATTCATGTAACCACAGGGTTCACTCCAAGTCTTTCCAATATTTGCCCAAGTATCACCTTCTTAGTGAAGTCTTCCCTGGCTACCCTATTCAAAACTGCAACAACCCCAGCCCTACCACTCTCCATCCTCTTTCCTGTTCCATTTTTCTCCTTAGCACTTATCACCTTCTAACTACTAAATATCATACTTCTTTGCTTATTTATTGTTCATCTCTCCCTCCACAATGCCAACTACACAAGCGCCTTCTAACTACTAAATATCATACTTCTTTGCTTATTTATTGTTCATCTCTCCCTCCACAATGCCAGCTACACAAGGGCAGCAATTTTTGTCTATCTGGCCATTATCATATCCTCAGTGTCAAGAACAGGACCTAGTGTCAGTATTTGTGGCATAAATGCAAAATGAACTGTTTATTGTGTTCCATCCCAGTGCCCAGCCCTGTGCTGGGAATACAGCAGTGACTAAAGGCAGGGCCACTGGCTGTCCTCAGTCCTGTGGGGCAAAGAGACACCATTCCCTATCACCCAGAGCATCATTTTGTCAGTTATGATTAGTATGGCTACCATTATCTCTCAGAAGCCCCACCTACTAATGCTGCACAGAGAAGGGGTGGGGGGTGCATCATGTGGGACCTCTTCTTCTCTCCCTTCTATATACTGTGATTCTACTTCCAAACCTGGCCACTTCCCTCTACTCTGCTCCTCAGGCTCTGGCCCAACCCAAACTACCAGAGTCTGTCTCTCACTAGATGTTGATAGCAGCCATAGGGAGCCAATAAAGATCCCGTGCCCTCCTTGCTCAGAACTCTCCAGTGGCTCCCCGGTAGATTATGACCAAATGCCTCACATGCCTACAGAGCCTATGGAATCTGACCCCTGCCAATCTCTTCCACCTTATCCCACACTACTCTTACTCCTGGCTCTTGCCTTTCCTAGTTCATTGTCTGCATCGTGTTCCCTCCAACCTCAGGTCCTTTGTGCAGGTTAGAGGGCTATTGTCCCCACCTGCATCATTCAGGTCTCCACTTAGATAGCACCTCTTCCAGGAAGGCCTCTGACATCCCAGCATCGCAATTATCTCCTGCATGGCCCTCATTTCTGCTTATATTCCACATTTGTTTGTGGAGTTATGTAGCTATTCTCTGCTCCACACTCACTATCCTGTGAGGACCATGAAGGTGGGACCATGTATGGTTGGTTCACTAAGGAATCCCCAATCCCGCTCACAGGCTTCATACACAACAGATATTCAATGTTTGTTATGTGAAATAATGAATACATTTAACCTGCAAAACAACTCATGAAGTAGGTAGTAGTTTTATCCCCATTTTACAGATGAGGAAACTGAGGCTCAAGAAGGAGAAGTGAATAAAAAGAGAAGTTTAGAAGGAGCAAAGAATCAGACAGGGGAGTGCTTGGGCAGGATCACACAACATGCACAAACACCACTCTGTTCTCTCTGCTTGCCTGTCCCCACTCACGGGAGTCCTGTGAGTCATGGAGAGCATCTGTCCTGTGCAACACTGCATCCCAGGACCTGGGCACAGAGTAACGGTAACAACGATGACCGTAACAGTAACCCAGGTCCTTAATCCAATCTCTGAAATCTTGGGGGCAGAAATTTGAGAGTTCAACAGTTTGCATGTTTTAGGAAAGTTACATGGTATGTACAGTGTTGACAGGGGTCTGGGTCAGTACACCAGACTCAAACACATTGGTATTTAGTTGAACAATATGAAATTGCCATTATTCAACCATTTTTTACTTACAGACAAAAATTTCATATGGTTCAATGTTATATATCCATAGAAAGAAGCATGAATATTTACTCCCTGACTTCAGACTATACTACAAAGCTACAGTAATCAAAACAGAATGGTACTGGCACAAAAACAGACAAGTAGATCAATGGAATAGAACAGAGAGCCCAGAAATAAACCCATACACTTATGGTCAATTAATCTACAACAAAGGAAGCAAGAATATACAACGGGGAAAAGACAGTTTCTTCAATAAGTGGTGCTGGGAAAACTGGACAGCTACATGTAAAAGAATGAGATTAGAATATATTCTCCCACTACATACAAAAAGAAACTCAAAATGGATTAAAGACCTAAATGTAAGACCTGAAGCCATAAAACTCCTACAAGAAAACACAGGCATAGAACACTCTTTGACACAAATCATAGCAATATTTTTGTAGATCTGCCTCCTAACGCAAAGGAAACAAAAGCAAAAATAAATGAATGGGACCTAATTAAACTTAAAAGCTTTTGTACAGCAAAGGAAACCATCAACAAAACAAAAAGACAACCTACTGAATGGGAGAAAATATTTGCAAACAGTATGCCTGATAAGGGATTAATGGCCAAAATATATTAACAGCTTATACAACTCAACATCAAAAAACAAACAACCTGATTAAAAGATGGGCAGAAGACCTGAATAGACATTTTTCCAAAGAAGACATGCAGAAGGCCAACAGGCACATTCAAAGATGCTCAACATTGCTACTCATCAGAGAAATGGAAATCAAAATCACAATGAGATATCACCTCATACCTGTCAGAACGGCTATCATCGAAAAGACCACAAATAACAAATGTTGGTGAAGATGTGGAGAAAAGGGAACCCCTGTACACTGTTTATGGGAATGTAAACTGGTGCAGCCACTGTGGAAAACAATACGACGGTTCCTCAAAAAGCTAAAAATAGAACTACCATATGATCCAGCAATTCTACTCCTGGGTCTATATCTGAAGAAAATGAGAACAGTAATTCAAAAAGATACATGCACCCCAATGTTCATAGCAGCATTATTTACAATAGCCAACATATGGAAGCAACCTAAGTAAGTGTCCATCAACAGACAAATGGATAAAGAAGATGTGGTGTATATATACAATGGAATCCTACTCATCCATTAAAAAGAATGAAATTCTACCATTTGCAACAACATGGATGGACCTGGAAGGTATTATGCTTAGTTAAATAAGTCAGACAGAGAAAGGTGAATACCGTATGTTATCACTTATATGTAGAATTGAAAGAATAAAATAAACGAATGAATATAACAAAACAGAAACTGACTCACAGATATAGGGAACAAACTAGTGGTTACCAGTGGGGAGAGGGAAGCAGAGGAGGGGCAGGATAGGGATAGGGGCTAAGAGGTACAAACTACTATGTATAAAATAAATAAGCTACAAAGAAATATTGTGGAGCACAGGGAATATAGCCAATATTTTATAATAACTTTAAATGGAGTATAATCTGTAAAAATTTTGAATTACTATGTTGTACACCTGAAACTAATATAATATTGTAAATCAACTATACCTCAATAAAAAAATAAAAAAAATAAAAAAAATAAAAAATATTCACCCTAAATAAGATAGATATATGAATATTCTTCATATTGTTTACATCAAATTTAGCTGGCAAATCAGCTGTGGTGCCAAATTTGCAAAAAGACTTCTGATTTTGGGGCTTCGTGTTCAGAACTGCAGACAGGATGCGGAGAGAGAACCTGCATACTCCTGATAGCTACTGTTAACAGAGCCGTGCTAGGTGTTCCATGTATTCACCAACTCATTTAATCCTCACAACACCCATAGCAGAGGAGTACAATTATTTCCCCTGTTTTACAGCTGGGGAAACAAGCCCAGAGAGGCCCAAGGTCACAGAGCTGGTAAGTCGAAAGGCTGGGATTTGCACCCAGACTGCCCTCATCCTTGCCTCCCAGAACCTACCTTGTGCCTTGGGGTCAGAGCCCTTGCTGGAGTCAGGAGTGAAGGTCATGGAGAAGGGAGAGAGGCCATCAGAGCTGAGGGGGAATGAGGAGCTGCCGGCATCGCTGGGGCTGAGGGAGGAGGAGGAAGAGATGGAGGCCTTGCTGTAGGGAGAGGCAGAAGTGAGGCAACGGGGGTCTCAGAGGCAGTGGCCCGAGCCTGGAGGGGTGGGAGTGGGGAGGGTGATGGGGGCGGGGGAGGCACCTGCGTTTGAGCAGCCTGGCAGCTCTGCTTTGCAGGCTCAGTGTCTCCAAGTCCAGCAGGGATGAGTTCCACGTGTTGAGGCTCTGTGAGGTGAGATGGGTCAGAGGCCAGTCCCCATCCCAAAGGCTACTGGGAAAGGGGCTCGGGACAGAGGGCCTGGATGCAGGTCTACATTCCACCTGGTGCCCTCACATGCTGGCTTAGAATCTGCTCTTCCTCCTCAGGAAAGAGAGACCAGGTTTTCCTCTGTGGATCCATATCCCTCAGTGCAGTCATTGTTATAGAAGGGTTGACCCTGCCTTCCTGATCAGGCCTGGCTAGTCATAATGTTCTGTCCTCTGGTTCACAGTGATTGGCTCAAAGATGAGTGAATGAGAGTAAGCCCTGGGGTTTAGGATGGAGCTATTGGAAAAGCCTTCTCTTTCCACTGGAGTGATCAAGTACATTAGAAGCCTAGAGTTAACGGGGCCATCTTGGCTATTTTGAGGGGAAAGCCTACCTGAAATTGAGCCAAACAAAGAGGAACAGAGAGCCATGAGAGTCAAGTTCCTCCCAATATGGTTCAAACACCTGGATTCAGCTATGCCTGAAAGCAGCTACCTTTGGATTTCTTGATTGCATTAGCCAGCAAGACCTCCCTTTTTTGTTTACACTTCCTTGAATTGGGGGTTGACTCTAATTCTATCCCAGGGCTGGTGCTGCCAGTTCAGGCACGTACGGGAAGGAGTGGATGGGGATGTCACCTGCTTTATTTCCTGAAGGGGGGCCATAGTCTGTGATGCACTGGCCACCTTGGCACCAGTCGGGACTGCTGTGTTGGGTCTTCCTTCTGGTTCATTGGCTCCTGTTGAGAAGCTCCAATTGATTTAGGGGGTGCCAGGAGGAGTGGCTGCTGGGGATATCGCTCAGGAGAGGTTATAGGCCAGGAGTAGTGAGACTGAAGCAGGTACCTGCTGCAAGTTGACTGCTGGGGTCTGGTGATTCAGGCCACAGCCACCAGAAGTCAGCTGGGGTTGGGCCTGCAGACTGGCGTTCCTCTCGGCTTGTGGGCTGAGCCTGTCGGAACCGGTTTATGTACCTGTGAGCATCAGAGAATTGCGAGGTGGGTGGGATGAGGAGAGCCTAATATTTAATAATAACAATAATAATCACAATAGCCAATGTTTACCTAGCTCCATAGCAGCACTTGGTAGTTGTCCCTCAACATCTGTTCTCCTTTCTTATAGAGTAATGCAATTTTGTTTTGTTTTGTTGTGTTTTTTTTTGCCAGGCTGTGCGGCATGTGGGATCTTAGTTCCCCAACCAGGGATTGAACCTGTGCCCCCTGCATTGGGAGTGCGGAGTCTTAACCACTGGACCGCCAGGGAAGTCCCCCAGTAATGCAGTATTATATAAGATGATATAATCCCGGGCACATAGCCATTCTATAAATACATTTACCAGGTGCCCTTGTAGCTTTATGCCCATGTAACTCTGTTCTTGACCAACAGGTACGAGGAGATGTGATTCTGGAAAGTGGATGTGGCTGGAAGCCATTATGGGCCATGAAGGAAAGGGTAACAGCCTAGGGAAGGGAGAGCGACAAGAAAGAAGGAAACAGTGTCTCTGACACCTCAATTAGGGGCTGCCATATCAGCCCTGGTTGCTTCTGTCTGGACTATTAGGTGATGAAGAAATAAGTACTCTCTTGTTTAAGCCACAATTAATTTGGGACTCTGTGTTATAGCAGCTGAACTTGGATCCTACAAATCCAAGTGCCCACTATGTGACAGGCATTGTTATAGATGCTGTACAGACAGTAACTCATTGAAAACTTAAAACAGCCCTAGAGCATACATGCTATTAATATCCCCAATTTACAGATGAGGAAACTGAGGCCAGGATCATATACAGAGTTGGTGACAAAGCTTGGATTTGAACCTCGCTCCAGAGCGCTTGCTAACATGCATGAAGTGTGGTCCTAAAAGTGGAGATCTGGCTGTGATGATTATTATGGGATGCCTGCCCCCTCCCACTGATCCAAACCCTTCTTTTCCCCCAGGGCTACTGCTACTTACTTGGCCATCACAGAGTCCTCGCTGTCAGTCATGGTGGGTGGTGGAGAGGCTCCCATCTGTCCCTCAGTGGTGCTGGGTGGGGAAGGGGTTCCTGAGCTGGATGGCCAGGACTCCTCAAACAGCTCAGGGGATTTGGGACCTGTGGCCAGAGCCCTGGGAGCTTCTGGGAGCCTGGATCTCTGGGACCTGGATGAGCTCAGGGTCTAAGTTAGGGGAAGCGAGGAGAAGAAAAAGTGAGGCTGAGGGGTTATCCCTGTAGGGGAACAAAGACACATATGAAGTCTCAGTCCGGAGGGGAGGAAACACATCCCACGATTGCAACAACTCAAAGTGATTGGGGCTGTGATGAGGGATTTAGGTGGTAGAGGACAGGATAAGGGCAGGGCCATGGGGAAGAGAGGAGGGACTGTCTTTTGAACTCTCACCCCCATCTCTCATCATGTCTTCCTTCTCTCTAGTCGTCACTCCCTTGCTACTGGGCTGGAACACAGCACTTTCTGTGGGGTGTCCTCAACTTGGGGTGCCAGGTCTGGCTTCAGGATGGCCAGTAGTGGCTTCGACCCAGGGGGGCGTCCCCAAAAGTACTGTCTTGGGTGGAGAAAACTGGCAAGCTGCAAGGGGAGAGGGGGGTTGGCAGGCAGAGCATGGTCACTGCAGCCCTGCTGGGAGGCTGTATGTGGGTGGGGTGAATGGGAGAATGCTAAGAGGGCAGAACCACACTACGATTCCCATGGATTCCTGGAAGAGATGGACTATAATTCCCATGAAGCACCACTGCACACTCAAGATAATGATACTGGAGGCACGATTCCCACTCGCCCTTGGAGCAGTCTCAAAAGAGAAGAACCCAGGAACTGTTGGTTGGTGGTTCTTAACCGTGGATCCAGTCCAGGAGGAATCTTTTAAAACTACAGATGCGTGATCCTCACCCCAGACCAAAAGAATCAGAATATCTGGAAGGGGGCTGGGCATCTACATACATCTTCTTCGCAGTGTCCCAGGTGATTTTGAAGTGGAGCTCACGTTAAGGGCCAAGGCTAAACCTTATCACTGTACATTTCCCATAAGTCCTTGGGACACTATCTGAGGAGAAAGGGGTAGATGGATTACAATCTCTATAGTCACTGGGCTCCGCCTAAGCAAGAAAGGTAAAAAATAACACCCATGGGAGTCTGGGGACAAATTCAAAATTAAGAATCTTAATTCCCAAGATGCTCCTGAACACCCTTAGAGGAAAAAAAAAAAGCCCTCGGGGCCACTTAGCGGAACGTAAGACGCTAGGGAACCCCCGGGATGGTGAAGTCCAAGGCGGGAGCCGCTTAAGGCTGTGGAGCATCTTGGAAGTTGTAGTTCCAGTGCGGTTGAGAACGAGAGACTCCGGACCCTAGAAAACCTGATCCTAGGCTGCATTACTCTCACCCTTGGTCCTCCCCAGGCCTCTTGTGATCCCCGGAAGAGGGATCGGCCTCACCTGCGGTCCATCCCGCAGCTACCTCGCCGATTCCGCCTGCTCTGCTTGGTCACCGGACTCACTCGGAGATCATCTTTGTTGCTTAGCAATGCCCTATCAGCCCCGCCCCTCTCTGGGACTGCAGGCGCGGGAAGACAGCGGCCTCCAAGGCGACCAATGATAGGAAAATAAAAGTAATTGGACGGTGGCCAAAGGGAGATGTCTCACAATTGGTTGGCTGTAACGTGAATGAGAGAGCATGTTTGATTGGAGAACCGTAGCGAGCTGCAGTAATTGGCAAGTCCGTGGACCAATGGAAAGGAGCTTAGGCTGGGCTCGCGGTTAGGAAGGGTTCCAATGTACTCTCGCTTTCCTGTAGTCGTGTATTCTAGCCACTCCCCCTCTTGCTGCGTAAATCTCATCCAGATTTCAGTCTAACTACGGCTTTTCCCGTTGCGGGGGCAATAAGGGCGTCTATATCCTCTCTAACCGCCGTCCCTCCATCAGTCCAGCAGCCTACCAGTCCCACCCGGTCATCTAACCACTTCCGTCTTGCTCCAGGAGCAGCTGGTTGCGCCAAATGCCAGGCCTGGGCTCCTGGCCGAGGTGGCTGGATCAAAATGAGCTATTTTGGGCCCCGGCGCGCTGCCCCAGGGGGGCCAGCCTGGACTGTTCTTGCCCGCGCCCCCTGGCCGCTGCTCACCTGGCAGACCCCACTGCCTTGTGCACCCGAGGCTGAGTCAGACGCACAGAATTAGGCCCGGCTTGCCGGGGGGCTGGGACCAGGGCCCTGCTGAGATGGGAATAGGGTCTGTTCTGTGTCCTCCTGACAGCCTGGCCCAGCTACCGCATTCCCTGTACCCAGGAATCTGCTCCTAAGACCGCCATCTGCGTCATCCTCAGAGCGCCTTCGGGGCGGGGGTGGATTAAAGGGACTGGGAATTCTTTGGTGGGTTTCTCAGGCCGTGGGTCCCAAACGCCACGCTTGCACCCCACTCTGGCAAGGCTCCGCCTCCTCAGCTTTAGTTTTCCTTTCGGAAAATTGGGGAATGGTACTTCCCTGGCATTCAGCAGGCGCTTAATAAATGGCCAAGTCATTGTTGGGCTGTCTAAATAAGACTCTATTAATGGCCGGCTCTGGCCGCAGTCCCAACGTCCCCGGGCGGCCCGCCGAGGGGCGGACACAGAGCGTACTATAAAGCAGCGGCGGCGCCCGCTGGGGCACTGCGGAGCCTAGGGCGGCGGCGGAGCACGATGGAGATCCCGGTGCCTGTGCAGCCGTCTTGGCTGCGCCGCGCCTCGGCCCCGTTGCCCGGGCTTTCGGCACCCGGGCGCCTCTTCGACCAGCGCTTCGGCGAGGGGCTGCTGGAGGCCGAGCTGGCTGCGCTGTGCCCCGCCGCGCTGGCCCCCTACTACTTGCGCGCACCCAGCGTGGCGCTGCCTACCACCCAGGTGCCAGGCCTGGGGGAGGGGCGGTAACCCGTCTACTTCCAAGGCTGGGGTCCCCGGTCACCCTGAGGGGGGTGAAGGAATGTCCCTTGACTTTGAGCGGGCCAGAGAGTCCGGCCCCTCAGAGGGGCTTCCGGAGTTCCCTGAGTATGGATTCTCGGAGGTCAGATTACTGAAAGGGGTGGGAGGTCCCCGTCAGTCTGGGGAGGGTCTCAGCTCCGAGAGGAGTGTAAGGGCTGGGTCACTAATTGGGTGGGGGCGGTCACTCTGAGGGAAGTCTTGGTGATTCTGAAGGAGGCTGGGGACCCAGGGAATCTGGGAAAAAGGGGGAGCCCAGTCATTCTGAAGGGCGTGGGGCTCCCAGTGCCTCCCGAGGGGAGGGAATATTTTGTTATTCTTGAGGAAGAGAGTTTGGAGACTGTGGTGACTGTATGTCTCCTGGAGAGGTAGAGGGGAGGGAGGGTCCTGTGACTTGAGAAAGGGGGGTCTGACCACTCAGAAGTGGGGGAGGAGTACTGGTAACTACTGAGGGCTCAAGCAATCCCGTGACTCGAGTGGGAGGGTAGAAAGGGGACTCTGGAGACTGGGGGAGGCGGCATCTTGGCGATTTCTGGCGGGGGTGGCGCAGTAAGGGCCCCTGGGGCTCTGAGGGGAAGGGGGCTGAGGAGTCAGTGTTCAGAAGGACACGCCGACTACGGCGTTGCTGACACTGGGGGAGAGGGCAGGCCTCACCCCGTGAGGACGGAGGTCCCTGACCTTGCAGGGTAAGGGGGCCTCATCACTCTGGATGAGAGGGGAATCCCAGTGGCTACAAGGGGAGGGATGATCCCAGTTATTCTGGGCGAAGAGGTCCTCGGTGGCTACGTGTAGGAAAGGGGACGCCCCAGTTCCAGAGGCCAGGAACAGCTGCAGCACCGGAACCAACGGAGAACCAAGGGGAGGGGCCTTTCTGGGTCTCCGGAGCCTCGCCCCGCCCGATGACTATCGGGCTGTGCGCAGGTATCGACCGACCCCGGGCATTTCTCGGTGCTGCTGGATGTGAAGCACTTCTCACCCGAGGAAATCGCCGTCAAGGTGGTTGGCGACCACGTGGAGGTGCACGCGCGCCACGAGGAGCGCCCGGTGAGCCCGCTGGCGGGGGCGGGGCCAGAACAAGTATGCGGGATCCGCAGGCCGGAGGGGCGGGGCATCTACAGGGAATGGGCAGAGCCCCTCAAGCCTCTTTCCCTCCAGGATGAGCACGGATACATCGCGCGCGAGTTTCACCGCCGCTACCGCTTGCCGCCTGGCGTGGACCCTGCGTCCGTGACGTCCGCGCTGTCCCCTGAGGGCGTCCTTTCCATCCAGGCCGCACCTGCTCCGGCCCAGGCTCCGCTGCCGTCGCCGCCGGCGGCTGCCGCCAAGTAGGAGCCATGGCACGCCTGAACCCTGGGAGCCGCCTCAGGCCCCTCCACCGCACTTTTAAAGCCGACCTGACTCCGCCCAGCCAGATGTCCCAAGCGCGCCAAGACTATCCGCCCGCCCAATCTGGGGTCTGCCTTGAACCTTCCAACCTAGACGCAGCCTTGATAACCTAGACCTTTCCACTGACACTCCCTCTCTCACACACGCTCCTGTTTTCAAACCTCCCGACACCTCTCTGGCTTCCAGACCCTACAAGCACAATCCCTCAGCCTACAGTCTCCCATCCCCACTGACCCCGCTTGGCGTAGAACCCCACTCCAAACTCCCTATTTCCTTCTGACTTCTCTAGGAAAACATCTCCACACCCCGTTTCAATCCCCCCCACCCAAGATTATGGTGTAGGCAGACCTGACCCCACCCTAGGCCTAGGCCAGTCAAGCATAAGCCCCTGCTTCCCCTCAAACCCTGCACAGACCTCCCACCCTGGACCTTCCTGGCCTGGTCCCCAAGATTCTGGGTCCTTCCCCTCATTCCAACCAGATACTCCACTTCTCCTCACTCTCTCCCCCCAACCCATCTTCTAACTTGAAACCTCAGCCAGCCACCCCCAGACTCTTGAACCCCTTTTCTGACCCCCACCCTTTTACACCTATTCTAGGCCAACCAGGACCCTCAACCTCACACTGTACAGATACCCACCCCATCTCCTCAGACTCTGCACGGATGTCCTAGGCCCCTACGCCCAGCTCCAACCAGAACTCCCCAGTCACTGTCCTGACCCCCAAGTCTCCAACCACATGGCCACCTTCCACACCCCTCCCCTTATTCTCCAAGACCCAACTAAGCAGCCACTTTCTTTGATTCCCCACAATCTTTCTCTCGCCTCAAATTCCCTGATGCCCCATCCCCTCACTCCCCCAATAAATGTGCTACAGCTGTGCCAACTGCTTTATGTCTGATCCGGGAAGGATGGGCTGGAGAAAGCGGAGGCCAGTGTGGACGAGGGGAATGTTTATTGGTGTGGGGTTGGGGACAGGGGAACATCACTGTCGCTCGTACATCTCCCGTAGGATCTTCATGCTTTCTGAGTAACGAAGCTGGTTCCGATGGGATGCCTCCTTCCACCTGCAGTTGGGGTGGGGGGAAGGCAGAGGGAGGACTCAGCAGTTGGCGCACAGGCCACAGGGAACAAGCAGTTGGGGGATGCTCACCTCTGGCGGATGCGTTTCCAGCGCTGCATGTTTCGGTAGATGAGTGCGGAGGGTGAGGGCTCAGGCTCAGAGGGCTGCATGGACAGAGAGGCCAGGCTGGGTGGCCACGCCCGAGCCCCACAACTCCTGCCCCATTGCCCCATTGCCCCAGGCCGGCCTTGCACACCCACCTCATCATCAGGGGTACCCTGGGTCTCAGGCTGCAGTGGGGATGGAATTCGGGATCTACAGGCATCTCCGGGTGGTCCGGGAGCTGTGGGTGGAGGCAGCTTATACACATCACGACTCTTGCTGTTGGTGACCTCTGAACCCTGAGGATACAGGACCCCACACCAAGCCCAAGAGAGTCAGAGAAGAGGGCCAGGGGCACACATTTCACACCTCCTTCCTTTCCCAGTGACAAAAGACATGAGGGTCTCACCAGGGACCTGTACTTAGGAGTCATGTCTGTCTGCTCCAAGGATCCCTGTTTTATCCTATCCAACCCAGGGATCCCCTCAATTACTCCTGCCCAGCACACAGACCTCCATCTATGGAGACTTCCATTCCCAGCCCAAGGGGTCCCCATCTGCTCCCCTAGGCCAGGTGGCTACACCTGTTTGCACTAAGGACCCCTGCCCAGTCCCCCAGCTCTTGGGAACCCCTGATCTTGGAGGTCACATCTATTTGCCCAGAGGAACCCTGTCCCCTCTCCCTCCCAGAACGGATAGCCACGTCTGTCTGCTCTGGGGCACTCCAACCGTTCCCCTGGCCTAAGGGTTCCTATCTGTGTGCCTCACCGGATCCAGGAGTTACCTGAGAGACACAGAGACCTGTGCTTGTCTATCCCATTAGCTTGGGGGGAAGGTACCTTGTGACTGTCTACCCACTGCCCTCCCTGGCTGCTGGGCGGGGGCCCACCACCCATCCCACCTCCTCATCCTCAGGCAGTGGGGGCAGCGGTGAACTGGGTGAGCGTTCACGCTCGCGCACTGTGGGGCTGTTGCGCATCCAGGCTCGGCAGATCGGGTACAGCGGTGTGTTCTCACTGAACTGAGCCAAGTCCACGCTCCGGTCAAACAGCTTGATCACGTACGAGTCTAGGGTGGTGAGTGGGAGGGGTATGAATATCGTCACATAGACCCCCATCACTGCCTGCCCTCCAGGGCCACCGCCTACTCACTGGATCGCTGTGGCCCTCCCTCGGCCAGCCCCTCATCCATCTCCCTCCTCTTCTTCCTCCGCTGATGGGGGAATCGGGCAGATGGCCTGTGTGGGGAGGGAGAATTTCAGGACCGGGGTGGGGACTGAGGACCTCTCATCAGCTGGCTGGGGCCCCTGCCACCTTACCGTTTGCCGCTGGCCGTGATGGAGCAATCCCTGTGGGGAGAGACAGGGAGTCAGCAGGCTTACCCATGAACAAATGCCTGCTCAAAACCCCCCAAAGGGCACCCTGGGGGTACTGTGATCAAGCTCATACAGACGCCACCAACTCCTTAGGCCTTGTGTTCCCCCCACACCGGGGCTCGAGGTGGCATCATCAGGGGACCTAAGCTTCTGCTGCCCCAGGGCCTTTGTACATGGAGAGTGGTTAGGAGTGTGGTGGAGAAAGCATGGGGCAGGGTGGTCAGGGCTTGGATGAGGAAAGAAGTTATCTACCACAAACCCTCAAACACAGATCCCATCAATAAAACTTACTTGTTGTGGGTGTCTGAGGGGGTCTTCCCAGCTTCCTCATCCAGACGCTCCCTGGTAGCAGAGGAGAACTGTAGGCTCAGGGTTCCAAGGGCCCAGGGTGGGAAGGCACCCAGTGGCCTCATCCATTGGGCCCCTTCCTCCCTAAGCCAGCCTCTGGAGTCCCACCCAGGGCCCCCGACTCCCTATGACCCCATGCTGGGCCAGGTCCCAACCTGTCCATGTGACTCTTCTCCAGCAGACACTGCAGAACAGCATCCAGTTGGTTCCGGGCCTTGGCCATCTCCAACTCTGCGGAAGAGGGTACCGAGCAGGAGTCACTTCCCAGGCCCACGGCAGGTGGGCAGCCACTGGGCCAGGGAAGGGCATGTGTATCCAATCCTTCGGTCGGGCCCAGGCATGCTGGGAGGGTACAGCGGGCAGAGACTACCGAAATGATGAGCAAGAGCTCTGGCTTCCAGGGCTGACCCACATGCTCATGTGTGACCTAAGGTGAATCACCTTACCTCACTGAGCCTGTTTCCTCATCTCGAAAATGGGTCTCCGAATGATACCTACCTGCTAGGACTGCTTTGAGGTTTAAACAAACCTATGTTGTATATGAATCTCAGCAGGATGCAATAATAATGAGTAACATATATAGAGTGCTTATTATGTGCCAAGCACTGTTCCAAGCACATCACACATATTAACCCATTGAGTTTTCACAATAACCCTGGCAGGTAAATATGATGTTTATCCTCATTTTACAGATGATGAAACTGAGGCACAGAGATGTTAGGCTACTTGCCCAAAGTCACACAGCTAGGATTTGCACCCAGGTCATCTGGCTCCACAGGTGAAGTTATAAGGCATGGACTCAAACTGGGTGCAGAATCCAGCCGCCAGATGTGCTTTGTTTGGCTGAGGTAGTTGTGTTATTTTAAATCTGAGTTAAATCTGAATAAGATGACTACATTTAATAATTGGGAGATTTCATCTCAAATACCCATTTTTGGCTTTTTTTCCCCCAGGAAATGAGATCTGGGCCCACCTTCCTGCATGCCACAGCCCCTGCCTGGCCCTGTCAGCCTGTGTGTTTGCCTCTCTTCATCATGGAACATAAGTAGATGATGATGTTATAAATATTCTCCTCTTACTCTTGTGGGGTGTTCGCTCTTCTCTTCCAACTAGTAGGAGCTTGACCCAGCGCTCTAGAGCCTGGAAGGACACTTGGGGACATGCTTTGTCAGCCCTGAGACTTCCTGAAGAGACCAGGAGACATGACTCAGAGGAGAGACAGGGTGGGGATGCAGGGCTGGGGGCAGCTGAGATTCTAGCAAAGAGCCTTGGTTAGGAGCCAAGGTATGGATCATGCCCATCTCTCTTTCCCTAGTCCTTGCTTCTCTCCTGAACCTCAGATCTTGGGATCCTATGGACTCCTGGACACTTTCCCCTTGACATCCCCCGGGCTCCTGCCACCTACTGGGTCCCACACTGGCCTCAGTGTCTCTCTAAACTTATCCTTTTTCCTGGACCCCCTTCTCAGGGGTATCCACACTGTCACTCCATCCCTCCCTGGGCCTCAACACGGTCACTTCTCTCCCTCCCCCACCCACCCCACGGCCTGTCCACTTGGTCCCCTGAGTGTCTCTCCCCCCTCCCCCCTCCCTAGTCTGCCCAGCCGGGTCCTTTCCCTCCCTCCCCCTGGGCTCCCAGCCTCAGTCTCCCCTTCTAATGAACCCTCCGCAAAGTGGCCAGGGGAATCTTCCTAAACCCAAACCTGACCCTGAACCTTCCCTGCTTAGAACCGTCCACGACTCTGCAGTGCCCCCCTGGGGCAGAGTCTGAGTGTTTCAGCCTGGTGTTCACAGGCCTCCATGACCCTGACTACTCCTTCCTCACCACCATCATTTTGTTGTGGTCAGGCCCCCTTCACTTTTCCATCCACGATTTTGGGGGCATTTTTTGGCATCTGGGGGGCCATCTTGTAAAACTCCCTCCTTGGTTCAAAACCCTCCCTTGGCTCCCCATTTCCCTCAGAGCAAAAGCCAAAGACCTGCCCCCTGCCACCACCCCCCCCCCCCCCGGCCCCTTTGCTCTCATCTCCTCACACTTTCTACGTCACTCGCTCTGCTCCAGCCACACTGGCCTCCGTGCTGGCCCTTGAACACTCCGGACAAGGCTTTCACCTCTCCGCTGTTTCAAAGCTATTTTCTTTGTCAGATTTGCTGTTCCCTCACTTATCCTCATCGCTCTCTCCCTCACCTTGCCTCACTCCTGATCTCCCTACCTTCTCCTGTTTCGTTTTATTACCACTTATAGCATTTAACATCTCACGTCATTTTACTATTATTTTGTTGTCTGGATTCCATGCCTCTCCCACCACCCTTAACGTGCCAGTCCTGGGTTCCCATCAAGCTTGGCCCCAACCCAAAATGACTTCCTCTCTCTCAGATTCAGTTTCCCCATCTACCACATTTCCCAATTCCTAGGATTATTGGGATACAGTGACTACGAGGATTAAAAGCTTTCCTGTACTTCAGGTGCTCAGCAAATGCTGGACTCATGACCACTGCGAGAAATGGGGAAACGGAGAAAAGAGTACTTCTTTGAGTCACACGGCTCGGGATCCCCATGTCTTACCGCACCACACCACTGCCTGAGCCACCACCATTCAACCTCAAAGCTATCCTGAACACAGACCGGAGGGTATCAAGGTGGCAGGAATCGCTCGATGCCTAACAGCGATAGTCAGATGGGCTGCGGGGAGAAGTCGCGTAGTCCGCCTTATCGCGATAATGCTGTCTATAAGGACTCCCACACCCTGATCAGTCCGGTGCTCCCCTACAGGCCCCCGACCTCGGGGTCCTCACCTGATTTCTCCACTTTCACCTTCACCGGGAACATGGTTGGGGTCTGGGGTCTGGCTAGCTGGGTCAGAGAAGCCCAAAAGAGCCTAGGGTCACAAGTCAAGGCCGGAGGCAGACGGGGAGAAGTCAAAGGTAAGCTTCGTGTGTGGGCAGTCCTCCGCCCTGAGCAGTGTCCGGCCGCGACGGCCGCGGAGGCCACCACCTCCTCCAGTTGCGCTTCTGTGGGCGGGCCCCTTCGGCAATCCCTTGTTTCCATTAGTCAATGCAACCGTCAATCTCGAACCCTGGCCAATTCACAGCTGCCGCTGTCGGTTCCCAGCTCTAAGTCCCACCTTTCTGGGGCCAGGTTTCCGGAAACAAACCAACGATATCCCAGGGCGCTTCCTGGGAGGTGTGGTTCTAGCTCCCGAGACTCAGCAGAAGTAAGGGCGCCTGCGCCGCGCGAGGCACGGTGGGAGACCAAGGATCAGAGCGTCGCGAGGTTGCTTGGCACTCACAGTATTAGAAGCTTTGAGTAACACCAATTTCGCTATTGAACAGGAGTTATTTAACCGTGGGAGTCTCTCTTGGTCCCTAAGAGGAAAACAAGTCTGGGGTTAGGCTGGGTTCCCTCTTAACTAAGCACTCACTAGGTGCCAGCTACCTGTTAAACTCTTTTCAGGTGCAGCCCCATTCACTTAGCAAATATTAAGTACCTGAGCCAGGTACTCTCCTAGGTACTGGGGACACCGCAGTGAACAAAATGGACAAAAATCCTTGCCCTAATGAGCTTATATTTTAGAGGATGGAAGATGAACAATAAACAAGTAGAACATTTTAAATGAAATGTAAGAGGAGAAAGGATATAGCCTGAAAGACATAGGGAGTGTGGTGGCCCGAGCGCGGGTTGGAAAAGAATTTCCAGACACAAGGCAGAATGTAAGGAAGATAGAGTTTATTAAAGAGAAGGGTCGGGCTTCCCTGGTGGCGCAGTGGTTGAGAATCTGCCTGACAATGCAGGGGACACGGGTTCGAGCCCTGGTCTGGGAAGATCCCACATGCCGCGGAGCAACTGGGCCCGTGAGCCACAACTACTGAGCCTGCGCGTCTGGAGCCTGTGCTCCGCAACAGGAGAGGCCGCGATAGTGAGAGGCCCGCGCACCGCGATGAAGAGTGGCCCCCGCTTGCCGCAACTGGAGAAAGCCCTCGCACAGAAACGAAGATCCAACACAACCATAAATAATAAATAAAAATAAATAAATAAATAAATAAAAAAAAAGAGAAGGGTCGCTGCAAGAACAGCGGGCCAACTTCCTGGTAGCCAGGGAAAGTCAACCCCCTCTGTGGGCTAGCAGCCAACTTTTATAGCCTCAAGACAAAGAAAAATCCTGCGGGCAGGATGGCATTAGGTGATTGGTCAGGAAGCTACAAGGTTACTACATGGTGGATATTTTACCTAATATGGAGTTGGGGGGCTGTCCAGTTTAGATTAGTTGCTATGGGGGCTCGGTTAATTCCAGAGTTTTTGTCCTCTGTCCTTGATGTAGGGTGTCCTTGATGTAGGGCTCCACGGGAGGTGCCAAGGTGGGGATTGAAATTTTAAATAGGAGGGTCAAGGAAACCTTCTCTAATAAATCTTTTGAATACATGTCTATTGCTGCAGACGATCTCCTTCAGAAAATGAGGAACTTCCATTTACCACATGTGCCTTGGCATAGATAAATTCTAGGGGGTAGCATTGTGATCCACACTTCTGATAAGAATAATGAGGGCGAGTAGGGAAGTAATGTTTTCAAATTCACATACTACCTGTACAGGATAACAGTCCCTAGTAACGGAAGTATTATTGCTTTCTTGGTTCCAGATCTGTACAATAGGGTTCCCAAGCAAGAAAGTTCCTATTTTTGATGGGTTATGAGTAGTACACAGTGAACTAATGCGCATCATGTATGAAGCACTAAGCCTAGCACAAAGTAAGGAATCAATAAATGTTTCGGAATATTAATAATCATTTTATGCTTCAACCTCCAAAAGATCCCAGGAAATCAATATTGAGAATTAGGGTCCTTTATTAGGGGGTGTCAGCAGAGAACACAGGAGATAGGAACAAGTCTTAGGGGCTTGAGAGCGGGCTTGGAGTAGAGGAGCCCATCCTGGTCCTCAGGCCTGTGCAGAAGTTGTCAGGGGGTACCCAGGGGTATGGTGAAGGAGAGGTAGTCCCCAAGGGCGCCCCAACGTGGCCGGTAGATCTGGAAGATAGTGATCCAAGTGGTGAGTACAATCACCCAGAAGAGGAAGCCCACAGCTGAGCGCCAGACATCTGTAAGAGGGAACAGGAGGGGAAAGGTTGGCCTCCACCTGCTCTCTGGTCTCCCCGAGACCGGCCCTCTCTTCTCTTCCACAGAGTCCCAGAATTCTGGAACCTCCACTGTCCCTTCCTAGCAAGGCTCCCAGAGTCCCCCTCCCCACACCCGATGGCCTCCCTTCATCTGTGCCCTGGACTCACAGCCTTTGATTTGGCTCTGTTCCGTGTATGCCGGGACAAGGAAGGCCTCTCGGAAGAACCAGAAGATGTTGACCAACCAGAGAAAAGGCAGGAACGCAAACCCACCTAAAGAGAAGAAAATAAACTGGGACTTAAGGCAATGAGGATCCTCCCAACACCCACGTAGAAGACCAATTTGGAAGGTCCTCTCCCATACCCAAATTCAAATGGAGATCTCTGCTATCAGGGATTCAAGAATCCTGACTCCTCCCCGGGATCCAGAAATCTGAGTCCTCAACCATCTTTTTGGCAGGACCAGGAGCCCAGGCCCCCAACTCCCCTCCTCTCTTGGGACCCAGAAATTGAGGCCCCAGTCTCCTCCTTCCTCAGGACCCAGGCCCTTCCTCTCTTGGGACCCAGGAGTCGGCGTGCCCAGCCACTTCATCCTCTAGACCCAAGAATCCAGGCCCCTAGACCCTCTTCCCCCAGGCGCTCTAGTCCCGTCCCCTCTCTTCTCCGGGGACCCTAAGATATCAGCCCTTACCCAGGTAGTACTTCCGGCACAGGTTCAACTTCTCCTCGTTGGACACCCGCTCCAAGTTCATAGTTGCGCTGGGGCCGGGTCTTCCGAGGGTCTTCAGGGCAAGACCCAAGCCCTGACCCTAAGTGACAGATGCAAGGATCACAAACAACCACGCCCCTATTACGACAAAAGGGAGAGAAATTGAAGGGTGGGTTTTCTGAAAGAAGGGTACCCCCGCCCCCACCAGCAAGCTGACTGGGTTGAGACGCTCTTTATGTTTACTGGGGTACGGAGACGACCCCTAACTCACCAGTGGAGTCTTACTTCCTCCTGTTTGGACCCCTTTGCCACTTTCAACTACGGACTTTTGCGCGAGATGCCGCAAGTATCTCTGGACCTTGTAGTCTTTTTGGTCAGGCAACGCCGCACGCATGCGCTTTCAGGCAACTCCAGTGGGTGAGTCCATGGGGAGGGTGCGAGCCTCCATCACGCAAGCGCACTAGAGAGTTTCTGAGTGTCCGGAGGCCGCGAAGAACTACATTTCCCAATGCCCCTAAGCAACGGAAGTGACGTAAATAGCAGACATAGTTGCAGGGTTCGGGTAAAAATGGCCGAATATTTAGCTTCGATATTCGGGACTGAGAAGGACAAGTGAGAACGGGCGCAGGGAGTGGCCCCTCGGGAGCCCGAGGACGAGGCACTTGGTTCCCTGGTGGCTGGGCGGCGTGGGGCAGTGTTTCTGGGGTGTCCGGCTCCCCGGCCCTCGGTTCACCTCTGTCTCTGCACCTCTTCCAGGGTTAACTGCTCTTTTTACTTTAAGATCGGGGCCTGCCGGCATGGGGACCGGTGCTCCCGGCTTCACAACAAACCGACTTTCAGCCAGGTGAGACCCGGCACGGAGCCTGGGGGGTTAACCTCCTGTCCATTCCCCTTCTGTTGTCCACCATCACGAGGTCCCGCCTTTTCCGGATTTCTAGGGCCCACCCTACCGCCCGGCTTTTTTCTTGTCGGACCTCTGCAGGTTCCTCCCCCAACCTTCAGGCCCTTCTCCCAGGAACTTGCCACGCCCCCGTACGTAAAGGCCACACCCCTGGGCTGTCCCTCACTGCTAGGTACCCCCTCTTCTGGTTTTCTGAGGGACAGGCGTTGCTGATGCACTCAAGATGCTTATGCTTTTTCTCTGGTGCAAGGTCTCACCCCCAACTTTCATACCCAATTCCTTTGCATATAGCCCCGCCCTCTGAGCTCAGGCCCCGCCCCCCTTTAAATTCTGTTCAGACCATAGTACTGCTCAACCTGTACCGGAATCCACAGAACACCGCCCAAACCGCAGACGGATCGCACTGTGAGTGAGGGACCTGTCTTGGGGGCAGGGCGGACAGCTCCCAGCAGGCCACGCCCTGATTCCACCCTGCCCCCCTCCTCCAGGTCACGTGAGCGACGTGGAGGTGCAAGAACACTATGATAACTTCTTCGAGGTGAGGGTTGGCAGGGGTGGGTTCAGTTTCCTGTGGGCCAGCAGCTCAGCTGAGTTCCTCCTGGTCTTCCACAGGAAGTGTTCACGGAACTGCAGGAGAAGTACGGGGAGATTGAAGAGATGAATGTGTGCGACAACCTGGGGGATCACCTCGTGGGCAATGTTTATGTCAAGGTGCCTGCTGTCTCTCCATTAGAGCCTAGAGGTGGAGGCATTGCGATGCCTAACGGCCACCGCTGAAGCCTCACAGCTTGAGGTCCATCACTAAATCCACTCCAGACCCTGAGCTGCTGGCTAATCCCCTGATTTCTGAGTTTGATTGCTGACCCTGACCGACTTTCCCTCAGTTTCGGCGCGAGGAGGATGCAGAGCGGGCAGTGGCTGAACTCAATAACCGCTGGTTCAACGGGCAGGCTGTGCATGCCGAGCTGTCTCCCGTCACTGACTTCCGGGAGTCGTGCTGTCGGCAGTATGAGATGGGGTATGGTAGTGCAGGGGTGGGATGGTCACCTGGAGTCCCAGACTTCTGTGTATGTGTTGAGGGGGCTGTCAGTGACAATGGCCTCATCCGTCCATCCATGCTTTACCCAGGGAATGTACCCGGGGTGGTTTCTGCAACTTCATGCACCTGCGACCTATCTCCCGCAACCTCCGGCGGCAGCTCTATGGGCGGGGACCCAGGCGCAGGTACCTCAGGACCAGCCTGCCAAGACTTCTCGTATCCCAAGGCCTCTGTATCCTGAGATGAATCTGATCCTGTGCCCCAATAAGTGTCTCAAGCCTTTTGTGCCCTAAGACTAGCCCTGAGCCCCATCTGAAGACCAGCACCTAAGTCCCAACCCCCAAACCAGCCTGAACCCCAAACCCAAGTCCATCCTGGATCTCCAATCCTGAGGTCGGCCCCTGTGCACCTATCCTGAGGCCACCCCCAGGAACTCTACTGACTTCATCAACTGCCATGCCTTATCCCAGAGCAGAGAGGCAGAACTGGGGGATCTGCACACCATTCCCATGGCTCTAACCCTCCTCTCTCCTGTCCCCAGGTCACCCCCAAGGTCCCATACTGGCCACCGTCCCCGAGAAAGAAATCGACGACGGTCCCCAGACCACCGGCATGGCCGTTTCTGAGATGCTGACCTCCTTGCCCTCCACCCCTGGCAGGCACATATGTTCCTGGCCAGGACCCCTCCTCAAAGCTCCCTTAACTCCCTAGTGCCATCTTTTCCAGGCTCCGGGTCTCCATGATGTAATACCTTCAACACAGGGACCTTCTATCGCCCCGCCCCTAATAAAGTTCTATATTGAGGGTTTAGAGCTTCGTTGTTAGCTTGAGCCTGGCTGTGGGCTGGTTTCCTTCCACCCCCACATCTGCTGATGAAAAGGGGAAGTAGGGCTGGGCTCTGGCCACAACCTCAGCCAAGGAACTTCCAACAACAGGTGGGAAAGCAGCATTCCCAGGGTCCTAGAAACCCCCAAGTGGGACTGGTTGGGTGGGGCTGCCTTTGTGCTGAAACTTCAGCACGTCCATCAGAGGATTCTCAAGGGGGAGATGCTTGGTTGTGGCAGGTTGGAGGATTCCCAGTCTGGAGGAGATTGGGGTTAGGAGCTAAGGTAAGATTGCTGGGAGTTGGGTGGGAGTCTCCAGTGGGTGATGGCTGGGTCCTCTATGCCCACTGCCCTGAGATGGGAATAGGTAGTACCTAATACTTAAGCTTACTCTATGCCAGGTGCCAGGTGTTCTAAATGCTTTACTTCCAGTAATGGTTTTACTTCTCCACAATAACCTTCTAAGACAGGTACTATTATTATCCCATTTTACAGATGGGAAAAGAGAGGGCAAGAAGATGGCAGAGATGGGATATAAATCCACGCAGTCCGGCTCCAGAGTCCTCGCTGTAGCCATCTTGAGGCCTTGTGGCCTCTCTGATAACGGGCCAGGAGCTGGTCTGGGGGCTGGAGAGTAGATTCCTGGCTTCCAAAGGGGACTGGGGATCCTATGCCCCCACATCCACTGCTTCCTTCTTCTGACCCGGTTTCCTGGCAAGTGCGGCAGAGGCGCTGTGGCAGGAAGTCCTGTGGTCATGGCCCCCCAGAAGGCAGGCACCGCCAGGATGGGGCCCCTATGCCTCCTCCTGACTGCCGTGCTGCTCCTGGCCCAGGCGGCGCCGAGGAAGGCCTCTCAGCACTGCAGCCGCCTCCAGTACTGGAACCCTGACGACCTGTGCAGTGGCAGCTGCCTGCAGCGCTTCGGGCCGCCCCCTGCTCGGGTAAGGAGCGGGGACTGGGCGTTTGCATATGTTCAGGCGGAGTTAAGGGGTGATAGGGAAAGGGGAAGGGGCGAGGTCTGTGGGGTATGGCCCGTGAGGCTTGCTTCGGGGTAGGGGCGGTGGGCCGTACGTAGACAAAGTGGGGATGGGGGGCTGAGCTTGCGAAGGGACAGTGTGAGTTAAGAGGGTCATGGTTAAGGGGTGTGGCCGGTTAGACAGGCGGGAACCGGGAGGCGAGGAAGAGGTGGGCGGGGGAATGAAAGGAGCGGGGCCTGTGTAGAGAAGGTTGGGAGACTGGCAGGGCTAGTGTGTGTGTGTGGGGGGGGGGGGGGGTGGGGGCGGGGAAATAGAGGTGGGCGCGTCCGCTGATAGGTTGGGTGAGTACAGTGCAAGGGGCGGGGACTGCTGGGATAGGACAAAGGGGAAAGCACGTAGCTAGCGCAGAGGGGGCAGGTTTGGCGGCTGCACGTGAGACGCTGTGTCCCACCAGACTGAATTTTCGGAAAACTGCCGGCCGGATGATGCGGGCAATCACGTAACGCACCCCTTCAAAGAGTGTCCTCCTGGGCAGTGCAACCCCAACAGCGAGGAGCTATGTAGCCCTTGTGGCGGCGGAGCAACGGCCCCCACTTCCTTGGGGAGCCGCGGCGGGACCCGGAGGCGCGGCAGACAGGTGCTGGTTGGGCTCCGGAGGGCCTGGGCAAGGTGCAGCCTGCCGGAGTGGGGCGGGGGCTGGGGGCGTGGCTTGGGGTCGGATGGGCGGGGTCTGTATCAAGGGAAGGGAGGGTGTAACCTAACTGAAGAGGATAGGGATGGGGGCATAGTATTAATAGTATCAGGGGTTAAAGGAGTCGGGGTTGGGGGGTGGGAGGGCTGGATCAGGCGGGGATGTGGCCCCATTGAGAGATTTAAGGATGGGAAGTTTGTGCTGAGGAGGCAGGAGTAGGGCATGCTTCCCACTTCATTTCCAGAAGCCGGTCCCTAACAAGGAGCCCTGCCCCCTGACACGTGGAAAACTGAGCGTCCTTAGTTCCCAGGAGCCCAGCTCACCGGCGATCCCCAGTCTCCCGTGGACATCTTGAGCACAAAGTCCCTCAGCAGGCCTGGCCGAGTTGGAGTTTTGACCTGTCCCTGGTGCTGGTTCTGCTCGTGACCTCAGCAGTAATCCTCCTGCTCGCCCTGCAAAGGCACTGCCGTCGCCACCACCAGGGGAAAGCCGTCCAACACCCCTATCCTGGCTTGATTTGCAACGACCTGAACACCCACATCCTATTGTCCTTGCACTCGTCCCCTCCAGGCTCCCTGGAGGCTTCAGAGGCCAGGGACTCAGGGAAGGAGGTCCCTCTGCCTCCACTCCTAGGCAGGGGTTAGTTGAGGATACACCAAGGAAGGGGGGGAGGTGGGCTGGAAGCTTGCGCTTCCTCCCCTTCACCCCTCCCTTTGTCTCCTAGAGCTGCCAAGTCTGGAATCACTGCCGCTGTCTCGCCTCCTGGATGAGCTGGAAGTGCTGGAGGAGCTGATCGTGCTGCTGGATCCTGAGCCTGGGCCAGGTTGGGGGAGAGCCTGTGGCAGCACTCGACACCTGGCTGCAAAATATGGACTGCCTGCTGCCTGGTCCACTTCCGCCTACTCCCTGCGGCCCAGTCGCTGGCCTCGGCGGGCCCTGATGGAGATGGTGGTGGCAAGGGAGCCCTCTGCCTCTCTGGGCCAGCTTGACGCACACCTGCCCAGAGAGGGCGGGCAGATGCACTGCGGGTGCTGTCCAAGCTTGGCTGAGCTGGGGCCTGCCCGGCCTAGTACCCGATAAAAATAAAGTTTCCATTGAAGTAAGTGCCTGCTGTCCCTGGGCCTCATCACGGGTCCTCTTAAAATAGTCTTAGTTGGGCCAAAACCCAACAGACATCCTCTCACTCCCCTCCCCATTCAGGGAATGGGCCAATCCCACCACACACACAAGACCAGATGTGGGTTACCTCTGGGCAACCAGGGTCCCCTCTGAGAAATGGCCCTGCTACCCTTGGGAGGGTTCATCTATAGGGACCCATCTGAGTTCTAACTTGGAATAGGTGTTACATTTATGCTCTGAGCCTTAAGAGACCCCCACAGTTTACTTCTAATTCTGAACGATGCCCTCTCGCCTTCCCTGGCTCAGGATGAGTGTGGGGCGCAGAGGAACAGAAGCTCCTACCTGCCCCCAGCACCATACAAATGGAAGACCACCTCTCCAAACATTGACAGACTTTATTGTGGGGGGTTCCCACCTGGGATCCCACCCTCTTAAATAAAAAAGTGCATAGAAAAGGAGGGATTTAGAAACTTTTGTACAATATCTACATCCTGGGCCCCCAGGGAAAGAAGGGGGCGATTGCTGGGTGGGCTGGAGGGGTGGAGGCAGGGCCCTTGCCACCTGCATGCCCACATCCACCCTGAACATGAGGGTGGGGTGAGATGCTCTGGGAGGGACGAGGGGCAAGATGGCAGCGGGGGGCGTGGCAGGCAGCCACAGCTTCAGTTAAGGAACCGACGGCAGCGCTTGGCGCCACAGTTGCAGGGCAGCTTGTTGCTGGCATCCTCAATGGGGAACTTGTAGTCATAGGTGAGCTCCTCGCCACGCAGGATGCGGCGCAGGGCGAAGATGACGATGTGCTTCTGGCCCTCCACGTGGATGACTCGAGAGAAGCAGTTGGGCTCACACGAGTGGTTGATGAAGCGGGCAGCATTGCCATGCATGGTGGCATCCACCACGTCAAAGTCATCCATGCGGAACATGTAGCACCCAATGCCCTACAGGGATAGGGTGGGGCAGTCAGGGGCTCTGTTCCCATGGACCACACCGTTTCACCCGTCTCATTCCCATGGCCTGGCAGAGCCTACCTTCCCATCATAGAACTTCTCCCGCTTGTCAGTCAGCACAGAGCGAATGACAATACCAGAGTACTCAATGACCATCTCGCCGGCGTCGATGTTGCGTTTACAGAACAGGCCCCGCCCGTGGATGGCAGATCTGCAGGGTTGCATGGGCAAGGGGGAGGTCAGGGGGCAGGGGGACAGAACCAAGGCAGTCCCACACTAGGGCACCTATCCATCCACCCAAGGGGCATCCTCCCCCCAACCCCACTGACCTGTAGACACCCACAGCCTCTTTGGATGTCTTCTTGAGGTGGCGAAAGCGCATGGCCATGGGCAGCTCCAGACTGGTGGCGCGTCTGGTGGGGGACGGCAGTGTCACACAGGTTGGTACCCAGGAATGACCTCTCTTGCCCCGATCACCCTCTTTTGGACCTTTCCAGACCATCCCCAGTATCCTGGCCTGCCCTCCATACCTGGTTGACCTGAGCTGCACCTCATCCTCTTCCTCGTCACAGGTGGCTCCCTCAGGGAGCACCCGGTGCTGGGAGGCCAGGAAGTTGAACATGTCAAAGGTGCACTTCCTGCAGGTGGGAGGGAGGAAGGGAAGGAGGTTCACACCGATTCTTCCAAGAAGATGCTACCCATCTATTCTCTGGCCTGGGCCTGCTGCCGGTAGGGTAGGAGCAATACTGCTACTACTGAAGACACAGCAAAAGGGGAACAGATGAGGTTCATTCTTCTGATGTGAACTCTAGGAATAACTTCCGGAGTGGCCTAGTATCTTCTCCTCAGACCTCAGTTTCTAATCTGTAAAGACTTAATTCCCACCCTTGAGAACTCCTATAGGGCTACCCCGACTCAGGCACCACACCCCAGACCTCTCACCGGAGATAGACCTCAGCACGGGC
The DNA here is from genome assembly GCF_028564815.1 of Eubalaena glacialis. Taxonomy (NCBI): domain Eukaryota; kingdom Metazoa; phylum Chordata; class Mammalia; order Artiodactyla; family Balaenidae; genus Eubalaena; species Eubalaena glacialis. The sequence continues at coordinate 53,358,327 of NC_083733.1, read as the reverse complement.
TGCCCCATGGGGATTCAGGGGTGGCTCCTCCTGGCCCTCTCCCTGCTGGTGGTAGCGGAATTTATAGTGCTGGCAGCGCTGAGCTCCGGGCAGTTGCTCTGCCAGGAAGATGACAGCATCGTGGTGGATGCCCAGGAGCCTTGCCCCACTCATTCCTGGGGAGAGTCAAAAGTGAGGACACATAAGTCATGTTGGAGGCCCATCCTGCCAACAGGGAGTCATCCCGGCCCCCAGCATCCCTGTGAAACCCCTCAGTTACCACTAAAGGAGAGATGTCTGAGCCGGGCATGCCCTCGGGCCTCTTGCACCTTCTCAATCAGAATTCTCCATGCCCCTGGGGAGAGGGCAGGGCCAGAGCTGTCAGGATGGTGTTCTACGGGACACCTTCCCTCCCTGTCAATGCTACTCCCAAACTCACCCTCCAAGCTCTCGGCCTCCACGCTGAAGCCATCCTCACTGCTGATCTCGAAACGCAGGTGTGGGCCAGCCCGTTTAGGGGCCTGGTTCTCTTTGTCCTCTGGGGATGGAGGCTCTTCCTCAGAGCTTGAAGCCTCACCTGGTCCCAAGGAGCAGATCAGAGTTGGTGAGGGTCACCCCTCCTGGACTCAAAGCCCCTGGTTCCCCTCTGCCCTTCCTTCCTCCCCGCGTATAAGCACAGTTGCTGGGTCTGAGGGCCTTCCTCCTGCAATATTTGCCCAGTGAACCCTAAAGAATGGACATTATTTTTTCTAGAGGGCCTACAGTCCCTTTACTGCAGGACGTGCTTATGGCTCACTCAAACTCAGTCTACCGTAAATGCCGATCTACTCCTCATTTTTCTGCATCTCACACAAAATTTAAAGTACTGGAGAACTACTATATTTTGCACATGTATTTTTCTTATGTGCACCACATTTCTGTAAAGATTACCAGTATATTATTATAAAGGCCCATACTCACAGAATCAAGTATATGTACACTATGAGGGATTTCTCAGGGGCTAAAAATTTTAAAGCTAGAACAGATAGGACTAGCTGACACAGGTGAGGTGGATGTGAGAGAAAACGGGGGTCAAAGACAATTCTTGAGGTGTGGAGCCTGAACAATTGGAAGGATAAAATGGTCACTGACTGAGATGGTGAAGGTGAGGGAGAAACGAGTTTGGGGTGAAGGTCGAGAACTCAGTTTGGAACATGTTGAGCCTGAGATTCCTCTTAGAAAACCTCCCCTTTCAACTTGCTTGTGGAGATGGCGAACAGGCAGCAGGATATAAGAGCCTGGCTAGTGATTTGGGGGCTATCAGAATTAGAGATGGGGTTTAGAGCCAGGAAGCTAGACAAGAGCACTTGGGAGTGAGTGGAGATTAGAGAAGTCAAGGCCAGGGCCCGGGGCCACACCAAAGCTGACAGGCTGGGGCAGTGAGGAGGCACAGCCATAGGTGAGGAGACGGCTGGGGTGCTGGAAGCCAGGAAAGGAAGTGCTTCAAGGAGGGAGGGATCAGCACACCAAATGCTGCTACTGGCTCAAGCAGGATGTGGACTGAGGCCTGACCATTGTACCTGGGTTGAGTGGGGTGGGGGGCATACGTTTGAGTGGAGCATACTTTAGGAGGGGCAGGAGTCACATGGCCGTACTTTCTCCCCACAGAACTGCTCTGGGCCAACCTGCCTATATGCCCTTCCAGCCCTAAGCAAGACTCTAAACCTAACTCTTGCTGTGTGTCCCACATCATCTCCGGGCCTCGCAGTGCCCTAGGGTCCACCTCTGACTTCTGCCACCTTTCCCCATCCTCACTTCCATTCTGTTCCCTGAGCACAACCACAGAGGCCTCGCCTGGGCACACTCTCACTTTCTTCTTTCTCATGGTGCTCATCCTAAGCTAGAATGCGCTTGTTAATTATGCATCTGTTTCCTCTAGCAAAATGTGGTCTGGTCCCTATGGGCAGGGACCTGTCTGTCATGGTCACTGCCATATCCTCATGCCATCTCCGACCCCTGTAAGTAGCCTTTCAGTTAAACAGTCTCAGTCTACTTCATTCCACTTCCATACTCAGCAGCTTAACTCTACATAATGAGAAAATCCACACATCTGGACAGGACTTGGGGCCACAAGGAATTCCGAGCCTCAGGCTGCTCAATTATCAGCTTACTTGGCCGTAGCCTACTCCCTCTCCCACTGCCCTCCATGACCAACAGAGCACTGCCCTTCCAGCTTCACTGAGTCCATCAGCCAGAACTGCTCCACGTGCCCCCATCCTGCATACTGATGTCTCGTATCTCTGCAAGTACAGGCATAACTCGGAGATACTGCGGGTTCAATTCCAGACCACGGCAATAGAGCGAATATTGCAATAAAGTGAGTCACACAAATCTTTTAGTTTCCCAGTGCATATACAAGTTACGTTTATACTATACTGTAGTCTAGTAAGTGTGCAACAGCATTATGTCTAAAAAAACAATGTACATACCTTAATTAAAAAATACTTTATTGCTAAAAAAATGCTAAACATCATGTGAGCCTTCAGGGAGTTGTAATCTTTTTGCGAGAGTAACAGCAAAGATCACTGATCACAGATCACCGTAACAAATAATGAAACAGTTTGAAGTATTAAGAAAATTACCAAAGTGTGACACAGAGACACAAAGTGAGCAAATACTGTTGGAAACATGACGCTGATAGACTTGCTCCATGCAGGGTTTCCAAAAACCTTCAATTTGTAAAAAACGTGACAAAGCAAAGGGCAATAAAACGAGGTATGCCTGTACGCCTTCCTCATGTCCTTCCCTCCATCTCAGGGGTCTCTTATGCGAACCTGACTGCTACGTCTCCTCCCACCTCCTTTTCCATCCACGAGTCCCCGCCACCCTTATTCCTGCTTTTGCTGTCACAGCCCTCACACCAAACCCCTCTGAGCTGCTCCCCCCAACCCCCACCCCCCACCCCAGACTCTTAACTGAGCTTTTTGGCAAGGTGCCTGGCTGCTGTTCTGGCTTCCTCATCAAACACTGTCTTCAGTTCTGGACTCGGACACAACATCCTCCCTACCCTGTGCCACCTGCCCAGACAGTACACCAATCCTAGACCCCACATGCCTGGTGTTCTCTGTGGCAGTTGGCACTGCTGACCACTCCCTTCCCTGAGCCTCTGGGACACCACCCGCCTCTGATCTCCTTCCCACTGTTCTTGTCCTTCCTCTGGGTCCTAGGTGGGCTCCATCCTCTGTGGATGATCCCCAGAACTTCATCTCTGGCTTTACTAGGTACCTAACCTCTGACCCTGGTACACTAGCCCCTGAAGCCCTTCCTTGGGCTCTTGGGCACACTGAACAGGCATGTGTCTGTTTCTGACACAGGCCATAAGCTCCCAAGGGTGTCTCTGTAACTCTAACACCCAGCCTCAGGCTCGTACCCAGGTAGGTGTGCAATGTGCAACACCCAGTGCGTTGTTTTTGTTTTTTTTTTTTAAGTGGACCAATTCTGTATCTGTGAGTTACTCAGCTGAGGCAAGCACAGGGAAGGATGCAGTGAGAGGGAAAGGCTGGCCCCTACCTGAGTAGTGGTGCCACTGGGACTCAAGCAGCAGGTCAGGGGGACCATCGGGGGCCCGGGGAGGACCACCTTCTGGAAGTGGCAGCAGAGGGGACCGGTCCTGGAGGGGCCTGTGAGGAGAGACCTGTCAGAAGGAGGAAGCGACAGAGGTTCCAGAGCCTCCAGGGAAAGGAGGCTGGCCACTCACCTCGGGCTTTCCCCCCAAGTGGGCTCCCCAGGATCATCCAGGTCGAGAACTCCACGCACAGTGGGCGTTTTCATCCTCACTCGGCTAAACCTGGTGCGGGGTGGACCGTGAGAAGGCTGAGGTGCCTTCTCCTGCCCACCTTTCTCCCACTCCGCAGCCTGGGCACGCTCACTCACCCGCTGCCACAAAGCCCTGGACCCTGGGGGGGGTCCTCCGAGGACTCTCCATCTTCCTCCAGCCGGGGAGTTTTGCTTGGGGGAGGTGCTGGTGGGGAACGGCCAGAGAAGGTGGACACCCTTTTGACGCGGATGGCCTGGCGGGGCGGGCTGGGGGGCCCACTGCTCAACACCAGCGTCAGTGGAGGGGGGGGTGGGGGAGGGGCAGGGCGGACCACCCCTACTACTGGCAACACACCCAGCAGGGGTCCTGGGGGCAGAGTCCAGGAAGCAGGGGCCGTGGGGGGGATGGGAGGGGGCAGAGGTGGTTGCTTCACTGGGGGTGAGACAGGTTCACCCTCCCCTGCCATCTTTACGAACACTTGCCCCAGCTTGTTGACAAGGATGATCTTGGATGTGGCAGGTTTGGGGGGCTCGGGGGCAGGGCCCAGGCTCAATACCCGGACCCCTGGGGCCCCAGGGAGCCAGGCAAACGTCCGGGTGGGGTCAGCTGGGCTAGGGGGCAGGCCCTGAGGGGGCTGGCTGCCATTGGCCAAGGGAGGTGCTGGGGGGAGTGGCTCCTCTCTAGGCCCAGCGCCCCCCTCCCCAGGCCCCCCTAGGTTCTTCAACACAAAATCCACGATTTCTGACGGCAAGTCCTCGGGAGGTCGAGCCCTGTCCCCTGCAGCCCCAATGACCCCAGCCCGGCCTGCTCCTGGCCCTGAAGGTGGAGTCCCCTGGCCCCGAGGCTGCTGGACTGCCTCGGCCTCGCTGTCGGTGCCATCATCCACTCCGTCCAGCTGTTCAATGCGGGGGGCTCCAGGGAGGGCTCCAGGGGCCAGGGCAGGGCCAGACACCACAGTCACAGGGAAGTGGACGTAGCGGGGGGTGGGGCTGGCCTCCTCCTCCGAGCTGTCCCCTGGGCCCCCGTGGCTGCTCCCCACTGCCCCTGCAGCCACAATCTCTTCCTGGAAGGGCTCAGTCCCCAGCAGGCTGGCCGCAAAGTCCAGGTCAGCAGCACTCAGTCCTGACACCACCTCCATGTCCTCAAAGTCTGGGCCCAGGTCTTCAGGGGGTGGTGGAGGAGATGGGGCCCGGCCAGGGGGAGCCAGCTCCCCTGAGGTAGGTGTGAGGGCTCTAACGACTGAGGTAGGAGGGGGCACCCTGAGCTGAGGAGAGGTTCTGAGAGGGGGAGAGGCCCGCCGCGATGGTGGCAGCCTGGAAGCCAGGGGGCTGGGACGACGGGAGCGTCTGGGGGGAGCTGGGAAGTCCGGGTCTCCCACCGTAGGGATGTGGTGGGTCAGAGAAGATGGACTTCCTGTAGGGGGAAGGGTCAGGGTCAGCCAGGAGCTCCTGCCTCACCCTGTCCCACCCCTCTCCCAGACACTCCCAGGTACTCACCAGGGGAGGGCAGAGGTCCAAAGGAGACACCCCCCAAGGGCCTCCGGGATGGTGAGTAGTTGGGCACTTTGATTCGAGCCCCCGAGAAGGAGCGGGGGGCTGGAGGAGGGGCGCTGCTTGGATCCGGCCGAAGTGGGGGGTCCTGGTTCTCAACGGGTGAGTGGTGCTCAGGAGCTCTAGGGATAAGGGCATCTGTATCTGGTGGGGGGTCCACATGATCTGGGGGCTCTAAAGAGGCAAGAGAATGGCATCATGGATGGCAGGGGCTCTTTGTGAAAGCCTCCCCTCACATACCCTTCGTTCTTTTGAACCAACCGTACCTTCTCTGCCTGGCCCCTGAGCTGGGGACAAGGCGCATGGGTTCCCAGTCATCACCCAGGTCCCAAACCCCTCTGCGGCTTCTGCAAAACCTCCACACACACCTGGGTCAGAGTTCCTTTGTGACCCCTCCTCACCCATCCTTTGCCATCTCCCCACTTGCTGGCTGCCTACTGCTGATTCAGGCCCCACACACGGCCAGTCCTACCTGCTCTGCACATCCCTGCCACATCAAATGCATCCACCCCGTCCTGGCGCTTGCGGCTTCCCCATTACCTGGCTCCACCCAATCTGTGCAAGCTGATCTCTGCTGCCTCCTCCCAACACTTCCTTGTTTCCAGCCAGGATGGCTGTACCCTCCTCCCCTCTCTACCCTGTGTCATGCTCCAACCCAGAACAAACACCTTACCCACAAGCGCAATCCAAATCTCCTCCTCCTCCCATTCGGCCCACAAGGACCTCTCCCTCTACCTATCTCCAAGCCCGTTCTTTGCTTCATGCCATCCAGCGCTCAGCTACATCCCTCAGTGCTAGCACAGATGGGAAGGTGCCAGTTTGGGAAATGAGCAGATTTAGGCTTGAATCCTGGCTCCACCACTAGGTCACTGTGGAGAGCTACTGCCCTCTTTGAGTTGTACAGAGGAGCTTATACCTTTCTCAAAGGGCTGTGGGAGCATTACATGAGCATGCAGCCCCAAGTCAGGTGGCCATAAATGCTCCCTACATTTGTGCACAAGCAGGTAGCATGGCGCTCTCCCCTCAGCGTCCTGGGAGACGCTGAGCACAGCCCCCGCACACTATGTGCAGCCATTAAGTCATCTCAAGCTACTGCCGTTACAACAAGTGGAACAATGGCAAGCATCCTGGGGTTTCCTTAGGGCACTAGGAGAATAAGGGTTGGTGGGTAACTGTTTGGGGAGGGCAGCACTCAGGGAAGAAAATGAAGGAGTTCCCAGGCTGTACCTGAGGAAGGGGCGGGGCTGTGCACAATGGTCTGGTTCTCCTCTGCCGCCTCCAGGTGAACCGGCTCTTCCCTCGGCCCCCATGGCCGATACTCCAGAATTCGACACCGATACCAGCAGCGCCGCCGAGCATCTACCGTGCTCCAGTATAGACGGGAGCACCTGAGGGGTGGGCGCGTGGGACAGGAGGGTCAGGACAACTTAGGAAACAAGATCCAGTCCTGGAGACCCCCCTGCCGCACCAATGTCCCTTGGACTGCTCACTGGTAGCCAATGGGGAAGAGCCGTCCCTCGCAGTCTGAGAGGTCAGACAGAGTGCCCAAGGAGTCGATTCGGATGGAGCCTATGGTGCAGAGGAGAGGTCAGGAGGGTGGGCCCAGGCAGGGTCAGGAAGACCAGGGTAGAGAGCAAGCTGCTTACCAATGAGCACATTGATGGCATCAGGTTCAAGCCCCGTCAAGAACTTTCGCTTGAAGTTGATACCCTCAAAGTCCACATAGACTCGGCGCAGAACATCAAAACCGTCAGGGGTCACGATCTCCTGGGGGGGGGGGTGGCAAACGGGGTTGCTGGATTGGTGGGGGGTGAGGGGGATGCGAGGGAAGGCTCTGGAGGCAGAGACTGGTCAGTCAGGGGCTTGACTAAAGGACTGGGGGCGGGGGGTAAGAGAACAAGGAAGAGACACTGAGAGGCAGCTGGGGCCAGGCCTGAGGGGCTACGGAGCTCCCTGAGTGGAAGAGGAAGAGAGTGCAGTGGGGAGCTGTCTCCCCCAGGGTGCGGGCCAACCTTGCCATCCAGCAGGTCTGTATGTTTCTGGCAGAAAACTTTCTTGTCATCCTGGAAGATGCAGTAGCTGGCCCGGGCACACATGAAGTGGAAGTTGCTGAGGCAGGAGGAAAGGCAGCAGCCCACCGTGGCTCCAGGCTTCAGGCAGAGCTCACAGCGCTGTGGGGGGAAGGGGATGCTAAAGGGGGAAGCCAGTGACCCGAGCCAGGGTCTGACACTCAGCATCACTGTCCTTGAGACTCTGCTTGGGCCCCTGACTAGCCCAGCACCTCACCAAGCAAAGGCACTCACCAAACATTACCTCTCCCCTAGTTGCATCCAGGGCCACGTACACATCAAAACCATTTCAGACTGTTTGAAACACAATTGCAGTAGGAAAAAAAATAACAAGAGCTAAGGCTGAGAGTGGCATTTACCTTACCATCTTCCTCATGCTGTTCTAGCATGGAACCTGTATTATTTCACCTTCACATCTGCCCTCCGTGGTACATCTCTCTATCATCCTTCTTTCTGAGGGTGAGCTGGAGACGTTCTACAGTACCTGACTCAGGTTCGAAACTGGTAAGGGGGATTCTAACTCAGGCTACACCTCACCTCAGAGGGATGTAATAAGAGCTAAATGCCACACTGTATGGAAAGCATCCAGCACAGGTTTAATCAACAGGATTCAACAGACTTTTAGTCTCCCAGGCTTCAGGCCCATATTATGGCCAGAGAGCACAAATAGGAAAAGAGCTGCTGTCACTGCAGCACCACAGTGCTGGGACAACCAAGAAAGGTACCTAGGACCAGCAGTGGAAGGACAAGCTGTGGCAGAGACTAAACAAGAGCTGTCTCCGAGTGGAGGAGGGCCCCGAGGACTGCCCACCTCTCCAGGCCCGTGCCCTCACCATCTGCCTCCCTCGAGCCACAGCAGCGTGCACGTTCTTGAGGGAGCCGTCGTTTTCTTCGAACACTTCGGCTGACCAGATGGCACAGTTGACGTGTGTCCACTCATTCTGCCCGATGTACAGAAGCCGCCCCGCCTCCTGGGGACAGAGGAGGGTGGCAGGAGGGGAGGCCCCAGAGACCAGACCCCACAGCCTGGGCTTCATGCAGTAGCCCTCACCTTAGAGTCTGCATCCCCATATTTGAGGCACAGCGCACACTGACGGGGGTCCTCCAGGTGTGAGAAAGCAGCTGAATCCTTGCCCTGGAAAGCTGGAAGGGGTGTGGGAAGGAAGGTCCAAGAATGAGGACCTGGAGCCTGGCCCACCAATCAGGGGATCTGGCTTCCAGCCCCGATTTCCCAGTACCTGTTGAGGGATCCCCTGGAGGCTGCCCTGATTCTGGGGTCTCTGGTTCCTGCTGCCTCCACTGAGCGTAGACATGGTCCAGGGAAGGGGGCAACACGGCATTGGGGAGGACTCCGCTGTGGACAGGCAGGGTCAGCCTCTGACACGCCTTTTAACGGGGGGTGGGGGCTGCACTGGGGCCCACCCACAGTATCAGCTTGAACATGCCATGACACTCTCTGTCCTCTCTCTACGTGGAATTTCTCTCAGTCTCCCAAACAAGCCAGGCCCTCTCATGCCACCTTTGGCCCACGAAACACTGTTCCTCATGCCCGGAATACTTTTCCTCCACTTCTCAGCTTGGATGTCACCTCTCCGGGAAGCCTCAGGCCCTAGGCTCCTAGGCAGGCGCCTCCTCTGGGCTCCCAGAGCCCCTGGGTCTCCCCATCACGCCCTGACTGTCTGGGTCATCAGTGCCTGCCCACCCTCCCAAACATGGCTCGCCCACTGCTGTCCCCAACACCGCCTTGCATAAAGTAGAACCGAAGTGAGAGTTAACTACACAATCTGAGTCTCTGCTCGTCTAGAGCCACTAGGGACTCTCATGCTGGTTCCACCACCCTCCAGACCCTAACCCTGCTCCTCGTCTATTCTCAGTCCAGCTTGACCCTGGACTCCTAGGTGCCCTTGCCTTTGCCCTCACTCCCTGGTTCCCCTCCTGCTACCCAGCCTTGCTCACTTGGGCAGCCGGGTACTCCGTCGCCAGTACTTGGGGTCGTGGGCGTCGAACCAGCCGAACGCAGACTCTAGCAGCTGGGGAGCAGGTCAACAGGATGAGAAAAATTGGCTTCCCCAGGAGAGCTGGCAGGGGCAGGATCTGAAGGACCCACTCTCTCCTCCCCACTACCACGCTAGCTACCCTCCAGGCATCCCCCAAAGAGCTCACCTTCAGTAGGAGCCCCTTCGTCTGGCCTCCAGCCCGGCGCTCCGGCGTCTCTCCCTCTTCCGAGTGCCTCATCAGGATGCCCACCACATCCTCCATGAAGCTGTGCTGTAAGGGGGTTTGTCAGGACTCGAGCCTCGACCCCAACCCTCTCCTCCTGGCACCCACCTGTTCCTCTCAGTGTCCCACTCACCACGGACTTGTAGTGGCCTTCCTCAAAGCGCTGGCTCACAGCGTGCAGATCACAGGGCCCTGGGTGCAGCTGCTTTCCATCCTGCCCACACTGCAAAGAGGGGAAGTCAGCAGGGCTCGTGCTGGGCCTAGGCCCACCCCGTCCTGCCACCTGGGGCCCCAGACCTGGGTGCACAGCAGCAGTGGGCCTGCCACCTTGGAGCTCAGCAGGCCCTGGAGCACCTGGCGCAGGCCCCCCTGCAGGGCCCCACTCAGGGCCTCTCGCCAGCGGGGGTGCGTGGCCCCAGCACACGGCCCACAGGTATACAGCACCGAGTCTGGCAGTCCCGAAAGGATCTCATAGTCTTCATCTAGAACAGACAGGGCAGGAAAGGAAAAAATGGTTTAGGGAGACCTGAGGGCTCTCAGCAGCCCCCAGATCACCAAGAACATTTAGCCCTGTCCCCTGAGGGCCTGTGGTGGAGGGTAGAACAGGGATCCCCAAAGGACTGAGGTCAGCCCCCAGGTAATCCACCCACTCACCTGAGAGCCCCTCACACTTCGCGTGCACCCAGTGGTCACACTGGGCGCACTGCATCATCTTGCTCTCGTAGTCGTTGTCTTCATAGCAGCGTGTGCAGATCGGGCAGTAGTTTCCTGGAGCGAGAGGGAGGAAGAGACAAGTCAGAGGGGCTGGTGCCACTAGCTGCCGCTCAGAGTCCCTGCCCAGAGGCCAGCCATCCCTTGACTGCTGCATGAGCTGCCTCTGTCATGCCCCACTTGGGTCCCTACCGCTCCCCAAAAGCTGGCTGAGGATAAGGCTGCTTTTCTAACTCTGCAGCCCCAAGGCCTCACAAAGGAAAGAGCTTTGCTAAACATGCTGCCTGAGTAAATGAGGAAGCCCAGGTCTTCAAAGAGCTCAGTGGAGACTTGAGGTTCCAGGAGGTATCTCAGGGACCACCACAAGGGTGGGCTCCAGGCCCTCCACTCCCACTGCCCTCAGTGGGAGAGTACTCTGAGTGGAAGGAAAGGCTCCAAAGTTTGAAGAGAGTAGAAAGCCACTAGAGAAGAGTATCTGTTCCAACTGCTTGTCTAGGAACCTGGCCCACTCCCCGGTGGCCCCCGGGGCCCCGGTCCCCTGCCAGGTCCCCACCTTTCTCATAGAGCTGGGTGCACCTGGGGCAGAGGCTGTAATCTCCCGACCACTCGACGTCCCAGTTCTTGCCTGGAGTCGCCCCACAGCTCTTACAGCGCACGCAGGCTGAGCAGATCTGGGAAGGCAGGGCGACGTTAGGGGGAAAGCCAGACACCGGGCTGGAGCAGTGCGAAGGGGGGATGGGCAAAGAGGAGGCAGGAGACAGATGAGGAAGGATGGGTAAGAGGAGAAAAGGTGTGCAGGAGAGGTGAAGAGGAGGAGGAAGGGAGAAGGAGAGAAACAGAGCAGGAGAGAAATGAAGTGGGGAGATCGGTAGAATGAGACAGAAGAAGTTAGGCTAGAGCAGGAGGGGGCTGTGAGCTGGGGACCATGGAATACATGAGCCCGTAAAACCATTACATACAAATTCTGCACATAAATCTTGTCTACGTGAAATTGTTGAAGAGGACGTGTGATGTTTATCAAACTCTCAGAAGGACCTCCACCCTTCCCCTCCTCCTGAGAGCCCTGGCCTAGAGCAAGTCTGGGGGTGGTGTGCGGCATTAATCAGAACGCCAAAGTAAGGGGTGGGGGCCTCATCTCTCACCCAGTGGCGCCGTTTGCGTGTGGCCCGGGTTGGGTAGCTGGGCCCCAGGCAGGCTGGGTGGTAAGCATGGCGGCAGCGCTCGCACTCCAGGAGGTGCTGTTGGATGTTGGAGAAAGACAGCAATGGCAGAACCTACTGGCACAGGGACACCCCTTCTCTCTCATGCCTCCACTGCCATGGCCCTCGTGCCCAAACCTTGGATCCCCGGCCTTTGCGCCCACAGACATGGCAGAACTTGCAGCGGCGGCAGCACCAAGTGTCATGATGTTGGGGCAGGGGCCGCTCGGCCTCCTCCAGGCAGAATGGATGGAAAGGGTCACAGCAGACTTGGCAGAACACCAGCTGGGGTGGGGAGACGGAACGACGGGCAGAGTGTGAGGCCAGGAGGCCAGGGAATGTGACCCTGTGGAGAGGGCCCAAGAAACCAGACTTGGGGGGCTGTGAAAAAAGGCAGGGGTCCAACCTCATGCAGGCCTTTGCTGGCACACAGCAAGCACACCATCGGTGGTCCCCCTGGCACGGAGGTGAGGACGCTCAGGCCGCCCATCAGCCACACGTTCTCCAGATCACAATCCTCCTGAGGGAAGAGAAGACAAGGGATCAGAGAGCAGCCAGGAACACAAGCCAGATCCAACCTTAGAGCCCTGGTTTCTCACTCATAATCAACAAGTTTCTTCCCACCGTAGTCCCCACCACCCTCCCCTGCTCCGTGCCATACCTTAAAATCCACACGAACCCGGTGCACGCCATCAGGGGACTTTTGTTTTCCAGTCCAGCCATTGGGAAAAGAGACAAAAGGGCCAGGGGCCAAAGCATCCTAGGGAGGATGGTGGTGCTCAGAGTGCTGCCAGCCCCACCCTTTGCCAACTTTTCTCCTCACCGCCCTCTCCTCCAGCCTACCCAACCCTACCTTTTGCCCAGATCCTACTTGGCCTTCCAGAAGGATAGGCCTGCTTCACCCCCTCAGGACCTGTCCTCTGGCGTGGACACACCACGGCACTCAAGTGAGCCTGTTACCCTGACTTGCCAGGAAGCTCCTTTGGATGGAGCCATGCCTTCCACAGGACTCGGGGTTCTTGGTGTGGGGCTATGCTGACCTTGTCCAGGCGCCTTCGGGCCTTGAGCTGCAACACAGGCTGCAGGGTGGGTTTGCGGGGCCGACTCTGCTCCTCTGGTTCTGGTACTGGCAGCTCTAGGCAGGACACGTGAGCGGTGAGGTTTCCCCCTCTTCTCTGCCCCATTCCCCCTCTTCTACAACCCCCAATTGTTACCTGGATCCCTAGGGCCTTCTTTAACTAGACAAGGTCCACTAGGATGACTTGGGCCTTGTTCAGCAGGCTACTGAAAACCTCCTGCGCCCTGCACCCGTTCTCCCTGTCCACTAAAACCACCCCCCTTCTCTACACTGAGACCGACAAAGCCCTGGGTCTGGGAGTCCTGACCCTTCCACACAAAAGACACAGGACTGACCGACAGAGGAAGCAACAAACAATTCGCACCATTCTCTCGGGGGGTCCGACGCCGAGGAGCAGGGGGACCCCCGGGCTCTGAGTCATCCGAGTCCTCGAAGATATCATAGGAGGGTCGCTGTTTGACGCAGCGCCGGGCTGACTTGCGCTGCAGTAGGAGGGAGTCCTGCTCCTCGGGCCCCGGGGGGGCCACCACCTCCTCCCGGGGCCCCCCAGCTCCCGCCCCCCGGCGTGGGCCTGGAGGACCAGGGGAGGCCTCAGGAGATTCATCGGAATCCCAGGGCAACAGCGTCTTCACTATCGTCCGGCCTGTGGGAACAGGGGACTTAGTAGGATCTGAGCTCAGCCAGGGACATGGGACACTGGGATGGAGAAAAGCCAGAAAAAAGTGGGGCAGAAGCAAACAAGCACACGATGGAAAAGAAAAGAAAGGTGGTAGACTGCAAAGATATGGGAAGAAGAGCAAAGAAGACATGGTTTCCTCCGTACCACGAATCTCAGTAAGATTGTGTAAAGAAGTGCTCCTCAAACCTCGTTACCTTTTTTGGCCAGCCGTTCCATCTTCCGAGCCTCTATCTTGTCACACTTCCGGTATCTGGGGAGGGGAGCAGCACGTCACCAGGGTAGGGGACTGGTGGTCTGGGGGAAGAGAGGAAGCTCTCCACAAGGATGCCAATCCCACTGCTCTGCAGGGGCAGGAGGCCTGGGTAACTGACAACCATGGGTGGGAAGGCAGGCTGCACCCCAGCTACTCACACACAGCACTGCTTCTTGGTGTTGGGGCCCCCAAACTTGGGCTTGTCCAGGCAGTTGACACAGGACCCACAGTCCTGCACACGCAGGCAGCCCCGACAGTGTCCACACCGTGCCATCCGCATTTTCTTGCCGTGATGGGAGGGCAGTGAGCGCCGGGGTGCATGTGCCAGGGTTCCTCCAGACCCCGCAGGCTCTGAGTCTCCCCCAGGCCCTACTGGCTCCACTTTGCCCCGCCGGGACCGAGATGGGACGCTCTCAGTCTCAGATGCTGACGACGTATCTAGTGCAGCGGAGAGGCCGGGATGGAGCCACAAAGCCACCAGGAGTTCTACCTCATTTCCCTAACCTCCCCTAGATCCCATTCAACTGGCCTTCTGGTCCCCCCTTTCCCACAGTGCTCCCATTCCAGGTGCTCCCAACACTAAGTGCTAAGACCTAGCACTCCAACCCACTTGCCACCTGGCCCCAAGCACCCGACTCAGCTGCCATTCCCCCAGGTTCTTGATGCCTTCACTTGCCCCCAACTTGACACAGCTGTCAAATTTCCCAACAAGCCCGCCCCTACCCTCCGTGGCGAGGTCCTGCCGATCCCGGAGAGGGAGAGCACTGAGGCGGGGGACGTCTTCGGGTACCATGGCCCGGGCCTGACCCAGGGCCACAGCAGCATGACGGCAGACATGTTTGATGCGGGGGCCTTGCACAGGGGACTCGGGGCCCTGGGGGGAGGAGAAAGCAGGAACACATGTGGAGCGCTGCCCCTTGTGGCCCCGCAACCAGCCTTCTGCAGAGGGCCTTCTTCCCACTCCATACCGACGGTCTCTCTCTCTTAGTTTCCATCGATTCATCTTCAGACTTGACAGAACCTCTGTCTGGGATCTGCTTGACAGCCCCCACGACCTCCTCCATCTGCCCTCCAGGGCTTGACTGGTGGGGGAATAAACAGGGTCAGAGGCTAGAGTGTGAGAAAAAATGGGGCCAGGAGACTAGCACTGGGGAGGGATGGGGCCAGGGAAGGAACACAGGAAGCTGGGGGACAGGGGAAGGACTGGCTCTGAAGGTTCCCTGCAATGCTGGAGGGTGTCTAGGGAGGGAACGAGGTTCAGGGGCTGCAGAGAATTGAGGCTGGGTGCAGGGGCCTGGCCCAAGTACCACGCTCACCGGCATCAAAGATGCCACCTTCTGCTGCTGCTGCTGGTCGATCTTGATTAGCTGCACCTTGGCTCTCTTGAGGAGGCTGAACATTTTCTCCTCCACACCAGACAGTGGTAAGGAACCCAGGCCTGCAGTCCGGGCCTTTTCCAGTGGTGGCGGCTGCTGTGGTGGCAGCGGCTGCAGCTGTAACTGCGGCTGTACTTGTGACTGCTGTGGTGGTAGTGCTGGAGGCAGCAGCTGGGTGTGCAAGGCCTGTACGGGCTGCTGCAGCTGAGCCTGAGGCTGCTGCCCACTGCTTGGAGCTGGAGCCCCAGGAGGCGGCACCTCGGCCTTAACAGGAGTGGCGACCACAGGGGCAAATCGAGGCAAGCTGAGGTGGTTCGTGCGGCCCACTGCCCGTGGCTCAGGCTCAGCTGGAGAGTCATCGGCAGGAGGCGGCTCTGGCTCAGGGGCTTCAGGGGCCCCAAGAGGAGGAGTAGTAAGCACCGATTCGTAGATCTTCAGGTGGGCTTCGCTTGGGGTAAACTGAGGGGCCCGAAGGAGCAGGGGCCTCCGGGATGGAGTGACGGGTGCAGGAAGCGGGGGTGGGGCCGGCGGAGGAGCAGGGGGAGGAGGGGGCAGTTCCCGGGTCAGTGAGGTCCAGCGAAATGTGGGTTCCCTTAGGATGGACCGTCTCTTCTCAGGGAGTGGGGCTGGGGTAGGTGGAGGAGTTGGGGCACGCGGTGGAGACGGGGCTGGTGCTGGTTCCTGGGGGGCGAGTGGGGAGGTGGCAACAGGAGGCCGTAGAGTAGGTGAGACCTCCACCTTTGAGGGTTTGGGCGGGTCTTCATCCATAAATCGCCGGGGCGTCTTGATGACACGGGAAGAGCGGGCACTCACCACAGGCATAATAAACTGCCGGATGTTCTTCAGAAAGGTGGTACTTTTGGGGGCCACAGTGGGGCTGTCTTCCAGAGGGCCTCCTGTGGTGGTGCTGGGGACTGGAGTGGGAGGAGAGGTGCCCTCTGGCCCTGCCCGAGCAGCTTCCCGCTCTGCCCGCTGGCTGGGAGTCAGGGGAGGCCGGCCCCTCTTCCTGGAGCATGTAGCTGGGACCACGGGAGGAGGGGATTCTTCCTGCTCCTCTGGGGCAGGAGGCGGTGGAGGGGATGGTGGGGGCGGAGGAGACACTGGGGGTGGTGGAGGGCAAAGTGGGGATGGAGGAGATGTTGAGCGGGGTGGGAGGGAAGGAGGAGGTGGAGGGGCTGGAGGAGTCAGGGGTGGTGACGGCAGCTTTGCCTCTTCCTTTTCCTCAGCTAGCACCATCTCTTCCTCGGCTGCAGCTCGCTCTTCCTTCTCTTCCTCCTCCTCCTTGTCTTTCTCTTCTTTCTTCTCCTCTCCGTCCTCCTCCAGCTTCTGCTCCTTCCTCCAGCAGGGGCCCTCTCCCTGTCCAGATCCAACTCTTCCTTGAGGGGCATCCTGCCAGCTTTCCTCATGTTGATCTTGACCCTGACCTGATTCAAGTCCCAAGGACAATTGTCCCATCTTCACTTTTTTGGCCTTTGAAACAAACTTGATCACGAGGGGGAGCCCGCCTCGGCCTCGGCCCCTGCCTCCACGGCCTCCTCGCCCAGACTGTCCTCCACGCTTGGGGGTCCCAGGTCCTGGGCCGGGCCCCTCCTTGCACTTCCAGCTGCCAGTTCGGTGTTTTACTGGAACAACAGGAGGTGGGGGCTCAGGTTTGGGGATTGTCACAGCTGCTTCTGCCACCACTACTGCTTGCTGCTTCTTCCTGCAGGGGCCTGCTGACCGTCCTGGGGGCCGCCCCCGAGACCGACGGGGGGTGGAGGACTCACATGCCCGGCTCCGGGGGGCTGGGGGTGCCTGGGCCCGCCGGAGAAGTTCAGTCAGTGCCTGCACCATCCGTTCTGTGCCCTCCTCACCCCGTTTCCGGGCAGGAGTCTTTGGGGGGGTAGGAGCCACATCTGCTAGGCGAGGAGGCGGAAGGGGGGTCATCTTATGCTTGCGGCCCCGACCTCGGGGGGCTCGACCTAAAAGGAGAATAGGTGTGGGGAGATGGGTCAAGGTAGCCCTGCAGACTGAGGAAGACTCCAGGAGGGCAGGGACTAAGTCTTGTCTGTTTCCCCAACAGCCCAGCCTAGCTTGAGCTTTGAACACAGAACACACTTGGTAACTGATGAAGACTCTAGTTGAGCAGGGAAGAGCTGACATGAAAAGCAAGAATAACATTCCTGTAAAGCTATAGAGGTAGAGTTTCCCCATCACTCACCTCGCTGGGATCGGAGCGCAGAGCGCAGGGAACTGGGGGCCACATCTTCATCTGAATGAAAACCCTGAAACTCCTGATTTAGGGGACCAGGGGTGGAGGGGAGAAACAGCAGTCAGTGCCAAAGCCCTCGTTTCATGTGAGACTCAGGTTCCGAGGAATATCCCCAGCTTCCCCCTTAACATATCCCTATTTACAAAAGAACTAAAAAGACTGGAAAATGAGGAGAAAAGAAAAGATGGTCTCCTCCTAGGGATGGAGGCAGAGGGTATTTTGAAGCTGCACCCCCAGTTCCAGACCACACCAGCACAGCCATCAGTGGTTCACTGGTCCAAAGGGAACACAAGAGGGTCTCCTCAGATCAGGCAGTAGGCACTATCCTCAGATTCCCTCATCCCCAACTGAGAAAAAAGTGGAACCTCCGCTTATACCCTCTCGGGCTGTAGTTTCTTCCTGAATGAAAATGGGAATTGGGGCACCCAAGCAGGGTGTGTGTTTGTGTGTGGGTGTGTGTGCGTGTGTGTGTATATCAAGCGGTTTATCATATTATAATCTGCCCTGAGTCCTCAGGTGGCTACAAACTGTCCTAAGTAATAAAACGCACATCTTCCTGCCTTTCTGAGAGACTGATAATAAATCCTGAATTGAACTCAGACCTGCTAGAGTGCCCAGTCTCATCCTGCATTCCATTTCTCTTCAACCTGTGCCCCCAAGAGGAAGCCCTCCACCATTTTACCCTCTCTCCACTTTAAGTCAGAAGAAGAATTGGGGCGCTGGTGAAATCAGGGATGTGTCGGAGGTTATGCGGCCGGGCGGGGCAGCCTGCAGGTAAGAGCCCAGAGAGCCCTAGCCTGGGTCCACTCGAGCCACCCTGCTGCTGTCAACCACCGGTTGGGCGTGCAGTCTCCACAGCCTCCTAGCCCAAACATCTCCTGCCCTGGATTTGCCAACTACCAAGAAGGATCAGCCCAAGACACTTCAGCAGAACCAGCCTCGGGCCCAAGTGCCCAGCTACAGCCCAGGCTTCTCTATCCACTTTCAGAGGCCTCTTCCTCCGACAGCTCCGTGCAGCCTACCTCCTCCCATGCCTATTTCCAGGGCCCTTTCCCTCCTCAGGAGGCCTGAGGACCACGCTTCCCCACGCCACCCCTCGGGGCCACCCAGACCCCTGGAAGCCCCCCGCCTCCGCCCCGCCCGGCGCTGGGGACGCCTCCGACTGCCTCACCTCATCGTCGGACTCCCCGTCACTGCTCTCCTCCTCCAGCAGGCAGTCCCGGCTCGGGCCCCAGCCCCAGCCCCGGCCCCGGCCCCGGCCCCGACCCCGCTGAATGCGCGGGCCGGCCCACAGGCGGCGGAGCCGGCGCAGGCCCCGGCGGAGCCCCAGCAAACGGAGCAGGGCCGTGTCCTCCCCGGGCTCGGCTCCGCCCGGCCCCGCCGCGCCGCCGCCGCGCCGCAGAGCTACCCGCACTCTTTCGGCCCCGCTGCCCCGTCCGCCGCGGCCCCCGCCCCCGCCAGAACCCCGCGGCCGGCCCGGGAAGCGGCCCCGCGCGGAGCCAGGCCCGGGGCAACTGCCGCCGCCCGCCGCCGCCGCCATCTTGGCACCGTGAGAGGGGCCGGGGAGGCGGGGGGAGGGGCGGCCCGTAAGCAGGGCCGGGGGGGAGGGGAGCAGAGGAGGGGCGGGGCGGCGGCTCACGACAACAACCAGCGCCGCCGCGGGGTTGGCGGGAGCCGGGGGCTGGGCCGGCCGCGCGCGGGGCACCACGGGAGCGGGAGTCCGAGGCCGTCCGACCGTCACCCTTAGACCGCATCTGAAGAGCATAGACCCCCGCGTCGCGGCGGGAGAGGATGAGGCGCATGGGGCCTCTGGGAAATGTAGTTCAAGCGCCTCGCTCCTTCCCGGCGAGCTAGGGCCGCGAGAGCTGGGACTATGGGGTCCTGACCCGACCCAGAAAGGGATCTCCGGGGCCGCCGGGAGATGTGGTTCTTGCCCCAGACTCCTCCCATTGTTCTTGTCGAGGCCAGCGGCCCGTGTGAACTACCACTCCCAGAGGGCGGTGGGCCTCGGACCCTGGGAACACCAGAGACACTGGAAAATGAAGTTCGCTACTGCAGGAGGCGTGGGCTGGGTAAGGGGCGGCGGCAAAAGATTACTCTCAGTTCGGAGCTCGACCCGGCAGCCGTTTCGTACAGCCTGGAGGGAAGATGCCGGAGAGGCTGCGGCCTTTCGGCTCTTGTGCTCTAGGAAAGAAGGAGGGTGGCCGAAAGCAGGGCGGAGCACGCGTTCCTCTCGAGCCCCCGGCTGGGGGCCCAGACTCAGACTCCGCGCGCAGTTGCTTGCTGTGGAAGGGACGGGTAACTTGGGTTCTGACAGCCTCCCCCCACAGGGCTTGCTGCTAAGTCGGCCTGGACGCCGAGTCCTCGCGGCCCGCTGCCTCCGGGTAAGGACGGGGAGCCCCGGGAGACGGAGGAGGTGGCCGCCGCGCTGAACCACCAGGGGCCGCTACAGGACTAGGGGCAAGGCTGTCCCCCGCGCGCAGGCTGAAGTCCGGACTCGGCTTTCTGGTCCGGAGAGGAGGGCACAGGAAACTCTTTATTTTGGTGATGAACCGCCAGTCCCCGCACAGTTAACCTTCACTCGTGCACACTTCACTGCCCTCACCCCACACGGGCTCGCTGGCCCAGGTTTCTGTGGCCCGCGGTCATCTGGGAGAGGGCTCTTGGCGCCCTTCCTGCGACGCTTCTTGGAGCAGAGTTTGCTAGGCTGCCGTAGCCGCGGTGCGAGGTCAGAAGCCTAGCCGGCCCGCCGGCCCATCTTTTATTCTGTACGCTGGCTGAAGCCAAAGAAGCTACTGACACCCTGTCAGGTGGTTGAGGAAGGGGGCCTACAGGGAGAGGTCGAGGCCCGAGATGGCCTCGAGGAGGAGGAGGAGTAGAGGAAGGTGGAGCGAATGGTCCATCCCGGCGGGAGCTGGCTGGGCGAGTGGCCGCGCATGTGCGTCTGCATGGAGGCCAGGCTGGGGCAGCCGGCCTGGCACAGAGGGCAGCGGTAGGGTGCGGCCCCGTGCGTCCGCAGGTGCTTGGTCATGGCTGAGAAGTCCCGGGAGCGCTGGGGACAGAGGCTACAGGAGAAGGGCTTCTCTCCTAGGGCAGGTGGAGGGGAAGACCCATGAAGGAAAGAAGAAAGGAACGAAAGCTGGCCTAGGGGTAGATTGGGGCAACTGGGCAAGGTCGTTGCGGGGGAGCCAGACACTCGAGAGGGACTTAGGAGTGGGCCCACTGGAGTTTGGAAGGAGGTAGACAATTCACACAGGGCAGGGCGCCCATACCTGTGTGGACACGGTAGTGCGTCTCCATCTGATGTTTGAGTGAAAACCTCTTTCCACAGACAGAACAAGAATAGGGCCGAGACCGAGCAGGAGGGGGTGGGGGAGGGTGTTGTTGAGATGCGTGGCTTGCTGTGCCCACATGACCCACACAGGTTGCAAGTTCACCTATGGGGACAAAAGGCAAAGGAGGGCAGGGCTGGGAATCCCAGAGCCGGATCACTGGAACACTCAGGCAAGACATCAGGGGCTACAGTGGGGCTGAGGCAAAAGTGCCTTCACCCTACTCACCTGTGTGCCTCTGATCAGACTCTTCCATCTCCCCAGGGCTGAGCTGTGTGGGGCCCTGGGGGAGGGAACCTGAAGGGAGCAAAGTAGGGGCTCTGCTCAGGCTGGACTCCTGGAGCCCCAGCCTCAGCCCCAGCTGAGAGAACATGTTACAGGGTGCATGCAGGGCAAGTGAGGGGCTTACCTGGGGTGGGGCTGCAGGAGGCCAACTGGTTCTGGTTCCAGAGGCCTTTGTGGAGGTTCAGGGACAGTGGGATCCTGGGAGTGGGATGGGGAAGAGTTACAGCTTTGGCTACACCTGGGATCCTGGCCAATTCCTTTCTGGGGAGGGAGGTGTCATGAGTCCTCAGGGGCTGGGCTTTGGATTTCCCTGTGGTGGGAGCTTCTTGTCCTTTCCCCAGCTCAGGAAATGTATAGTAGAGATAAGAGATGTGGTGCCCTTCCACCCTTCACTGCTGCCTCTCCTGAGCCACTCCCTCCCAACCGGAGGTCTTCCATAGGCCCTTCAACTCACCTCTGGTCCTGAGGCCAGACCTCCTGCCGGGCTGCAGTCATGGGGGTGCTATGGGAGAAGGGAGTGCCATATCTGGGCGGCAACAGCAGGATGCTCCACAGGGCAGGCTGGCCCTCCCCCAACCAAGGGGCCTCAGCCCACCAGGGCCTAGGGGTGATGCCGGTTTGGAGGGAACCTGGTGGGGGAAGGGGGCCAGGGAACTCCCGCAGACTTTCCTCAGAGCCCCCTGGACTGTCCCTCACCCACATGATCACTTCTTGCTTCCCATCTGCTCCTCCGCGGCCAACAGGGGATTGGTTGAGTTTCTCCTCTGGTCTCATCTGCTCCCCTTGATCCTCGAGAGTTGCCTCTGCCATCTCAGGGCTCTCTCTTGATGGCCTGTGCCTGTGCAACGTCTCCTGTTCTTTCCCACCAGCTCTAACAAACTTCTGTGGTCTCTGCTTCTCTCCAAAGCCCCCCACTCCTCTCACAGAATCCCTTGTGGGTTTCTCTGGCTCCTCCTGTTGTTCCTTCAGCCCTGGACCCACCTCTTCTCTGGCTGTATCTCTTCGAGCCCTCATGCATGCCTCTTCCAGGGACTGCACCCCTAATGCTCTGGCTGCCTCCTCAAGGGGCCCCAGTTCCCCAGGTTGCAGCTCTAGGCTCTCCCCATAAACAAAGTGCAGAAGTTGGGCAAAGGTGGAAGGGCTGATGCCTTTCACCAGAGCCCAGTGACCCCTGCGACCCAGTTGCTGGCTCACACCTGCCAGCACCAGGCTGTGGGCAGGGAACTCCTGGCTCCCCACTGTGATCAGGGTATCACACAGTGCTGGCCGGAGCCTGGCTGCTAGCCGTACCAGCCGATCAGAGCCATAGGGACTAGGCAGTCTTGTTGGGGACATGGGCATTGTGCCTTGCCTGGGTACCAATCTCAGAGGTTCTGAGAGAAGGGCCACAGTGTGGGGTCCATGGTGAAAAGTGGAGGGAGGAACAGCATATTCTCAAGCCTGTGGAGGTGAGGGGAGAGAGAGTGAGTTGCTGGTTCTGAATCAGAGCTCTCTGTCCTGAATGGAGCAGATAAACTGACCCGAGAGAGGACCTGAGCTTATCCAGAATCATAGCAGGGGCCAGGGGTGGGGGTGGGGTGGTGGGAGAATGGAAATCAGACCAAATTCAGGACTTAAAGAGCAAGGACCAGACAGTTAAGAACTATGTCAAGTAGTGGATTTAAGACTAGTAGAGATGGGTCCTGCCAGTTGGCAATGTCTGACTTAAAGGATAGCAAACACTGATACTTCTGCTTCTCCAAGCTCGTCTGCAGGGAAAGACCTCTGAATAGGTCAGGCTCTCCTCATTCCAGACAAGAAGATCACCACAAAACCCAGTCAGCCCTGGAAGTTAGGGATGGAGCAAGACACAGCTTCATGGGTGAGTTTAGAAAGCTAGTGTGTCCTCCCCCTGCAAGCCCATCATGTGGAGCTGAGGGTCCCGAGAGGAAGAAAGGGCAGCAAGACAGGGGTCGTAACTGCAGGAGGGCAGGCTCTAAGGGATCAATCAATCATCTCCCTGAGGACGAAACTTCTAGAACCCATCCTCAGAGAAGGAACTGGAAGAGACCAAAGACTCCCATGCAGTGAGATAAGAGAGCAGGTCAGAAGCCACAGGAGAGAAGGCTCCTCACCCGAAGATGGAGAGACTTTGGAGAAGGCTTTGACCCTTGAGGAAGCCGGAGAAAGGGAAATGGGAACTATAGAGGGAGAGGCTATTTCCTCTCAAGATTAGGATAAGGAGATGGTTCAATTTTGTTTTTCATAAGCCAAAAGTGAAGAACAGAAAGACAGAACCGAACAAGGCAGAAATTTATCACACATCAAAACCACCACATTGGCTTTTAAGAAAACTGGGAACCCAGATACGAAGAGACGCACCTAAGTGTCGCAGTGCCCAGCAGGCATATTCCTAGGTGTGGGCTCACCATGAGTATGGACCCCATAGGAGGGAGGATTACTAGTTGGACACTTCACGGAGAGGGCTACAGGCTGGCAGGAAGTGGACAGAAAGAGGGGTGTAGTGGGAGGAAAGTCTCAGCTGGGGAGAAGCAGCCACTCACCGGTTGTAGCTTCCTCCTGGACACCGCATGCTCTGAACTGCTGTTGGGGCTCCTGGGCGCCCCTACCCTGGAGCTAGCCCCGCCCCTGACCTCACAGTCGTCCATTGGGTGTCCCAAGTATCAGTCTGCCACAGTCCCCCAAGGGGTGTGGTTTTATACCCCTGGCTGTGCTTCACCCCTCCAGGAGAGACCACTCCTCCCCTCCAGAGCCCAGGTATTCTGCCTCCTAACCTCCTGTCTCCTTATTTCATTTGTGAACTCCTAGAGTCAAAGAAGTGTATCTAAAGCAATAAGAACTTTGGGATAATCAGACCTGCGTTTGAGTCTCATCTCTGCCATTTACTAGTTGAGTCACCTTGGGCAAGTCACCTCTCTGAGCCTCAGTTAACTCATCCATGAAATAGGGATAACCTCTGCTTACCTCATTTGGAGGTGGGGTGAAGATGAAATGACATGATATATGTGAAAGTGGTTTCTCGGTACATAGCATCATTCAAATAGTATTAGTTCTGTTTCTTAGAGGTGTCAGTAGATCTCTAGCAGCTGGAAGCTCTTTCTACTACCTCAAAAGTAAAAAGGACTGAAACATCTGCATTCTAAGGAGAGAGTGAAGGAGGGCCAAAAGCATGCCTCCTCCTCCCTCTCTCTGACTTGGTACTAGGAAGCCTCAACTGCTCTGTGGGAATGACCCCTGTCATCTGGGCCATCACTGGGGACTGGGTGTGTGAGTGACTCAGATCCTCCCATCAGGCTCTGATGGGGGCAACCCCAGGAAGGGCCTGCGGTGGTCTTCGAAGAGAAAAACTCCTTTTCCTGGGTTGATGACAAATGACATTTCTCTGAAATCAGGACTCCGAGGTTTCTTTGACTTCCTGCCCAGGGGGTGAAGGTCCTCAGAGATTTCCCCTCTTTTTACACTTTAGCACTCCTTAACCTGGGGAAAAGATGAGGTCTGAGAGACTCAAATTTCTTTCTCTGTTTCTTACTATTTTATTATTCCTCGTCCTGTGGCAGAATTTTCATTCACAGAACCAGTGCTGCTAAATCGCTTATGATATGTGCCTAATGAATAACTGGAAGGTTCACAAGGCAGGCACTGGTAGGCTGTTCTGGTGACAAGACACAGTCTGCTTCCCCCCAGGCTTCTCTCTTACATTCTGGTCCCCTCCTAGACTCAAATATTATGTCTCTAAAACTGCTGTTTCACCTTTTGGCTCCAGGACCCCCAGATGTTCAGACCATCCTTCTACTCTCTCTCCAGACCTAACATGCCTTCCCTCTACCTCTCATTCTAGCTTGGGTGCAAACGGATGTTAATCCCTCCTAGATCAGACAGGGTGTGCCAATGGGTGGGGCTAGTGGAGGGGCAATAATAGTGTGGGGAGAGGGGAAGATGAGTCAGAGTGAAAGGGAAAATGCAAATGGGCAAGCTGTATTCATTTGCTACTCTGGTCGTTAAATATTTTCCATTTCTGAGCTTTCTAACTCCTCACACCACCACACCCAGGGACTCATTAGATACCCATATAAAAGACACTTGACTTGGACACAGAAATGCACCAATCCCTGACATGTAGGTATACAGAGGGAAACATCCTTCCTCCAACACAGAAATACACACTCCCTGAGGATATGGAATAAGTGGGGAAAGCCATGAAGGAGAAACCCCAAGTGTAGGTATAGGGGTCTGGAAGATTACATCATCACCCAGTGGAGTAGGGTCCCCTCACCTCCCAGGCCTACATCATGTGCCCATGACTCGGCTCCCCCACTGGTGGTTGCCCACTGATGTTCAAAAGAGTTGGAGGCTGTGCTCAAAGGGCAGCATCCTCTTATGCAGTTGACAGGGAGTGTCAACGGGCTTTCAGGAAACCTAAAAGTGAGGGCAAGGGGCAAGGGGACTCCCCATTCAGTGAACAAAAGCCCCCAAGATTGGGAAACCCCATCTTTCCTCCCACTTGGTGTCTACCCCCATCTAAGGATATCCCTTTAGAGACTGCCTCCTTAGAGGTATCTCTAGGGCCCTCTACACCTCAGCCCTTCTTCCTTCCGACATTCTTGACTGCACAGTCCAAACCACCTTGCACTGAGCAGTGGTAGCAGAAGCAGAAGCAAATAGCACTTTGACTTGGAAGGGTAGGGACACTGCTGACTCTTTCTCTCTCTCTTTCTTTTTTTTTTTTTTCTTGGCTGCATGGCATGCAGAACTTCCCTGACGAGGGATCGAACCCGTGCCCCCTGCATTGGAAGCCCGGAGTCCTAACCACTGGACCACCAGGGAAGTCTGTGTTTCTCTTCTTGAAAGGACTCTCCTCCCCAGCCTCAGAAACCTTGCCCACCTTCCACTTCCCAGGCTGACTCAGTAGGAATCTCCTGCAGTTGTCTCTCTGGGGTGGAGCCAGGAAACCACAGGTTATGAGGACACAAGCCTGCATCCTGGGAGAGGGTACCGTAGGTGGGAGAGGTTAGGTAGGATATAATTGGAAGAAAAGAATGTGGGAAAAGGAGGTATGATTTTTGCCTCTCAGTCCTTTCTAATACTCATATTACTAAATAAAGTTTGAAATCTGATATCTTTTATTCTTACTGATAGACTTGACCATAAGCCCCTTCAGGCACAACCCAGCTTGCTGTAAAAATGTCAACACAGCAATACAAGTATAGAGTCTCTTCAAATATTATAATTAAAACTAAACCATCAGAATATGCTAATTAGAGGGATGATTATCTGTTTTATGAAAATATCCTCCCTTGGTCTCACGTATTGAGGTATTGAGTACCTCCAAAAGCCAGGTTAAACAAGATTCAATTCAGAAAAGTTCTATGAATTTTCCACTCTTCCCAGGAACACATCGCTTTCGGCAAATTAAGGTGGTTAAACTCCCTACAGCATTTTATATAGATTAAAACCAATTATCCAAACCTTACATAAATCTTCAAATGTTCACTCTTTTTAGTTAAGTACATCCAACACATACCAGAGGAGAGACACCACAGAATGAATGAGTTTCTTTCTTCCCTTAAATCTATGTTCTACATAGCCCAAGATCTGGATATAGTAATAGGCAGGTGAGCTGAATCTAGGTCATAGAGACCCTATCATAGCACACCTCTTGTGGATTAAGTGGCAAAAGAACCAGATGAGAAGTAAAAACAACTTAGGTTCCACTGCATCCTCACAGTGGACTGCCTTTTTCTTCAGCTCTAACATGGGGCTAACTCTTCTGAGACCCTCAACTTCCTCATAGGGACTATTTTCAAGACCAGTATTGAATATCCATATTGCCTCAAATCCAGACAGAGGGCCCCACTCTGACCTCTAGTTGTGTCCCTCCCCATGGACTGAGGAGTCCAAGGGTATCTAGGAAGTACCCACCTGGAACCTGTGCCCCCCAATTCTAGACCATGCTCTGGGAACTCGGAACCCTGGACCTCCTGGCCCAAATAGCCCCACTTCCTGGGTTTACATTGGCCTCAGCCCCAGGTCTATACTCTTCCGAGTGGGCTGTGTGATTGATGTAATTGTGTGGCCCTGATTGGGTGGGAGGGGCACGTAGACTGAACTTGGACATGCAGGCTAGTATGTGAGACACCTTGAAGTATGCGCCAACACCAGATGTGGGGATAAGAGGGGAAATCTCCATTTCTAGTCTTGCCTAAGCCCCATAAATAATATGGGAGCCTGCTTTATTTTAGTGGTTCTTAACCTCTCAGGGGGTCACTATGCTTTTTAAAATTGTAAGTCACGGAATCAACTCTTTACATCAGAAAATTGTAGATTCTCATACCATTTTGCATATGAATGACAAGAGAGTCACAGACTGCTCTGAAACTCACCCTTGGACAGGCTTCACTCCTCATCCTTGTGGCTGCTTTTACCGCCCCCCCCCCCCGCCAACACACATACAGTTTTTTGGATTATTTCCAGGAGCTCATAGACCCTGTAATCCACTCATAGACTCCCCCCTTGCACCTCCACCCTTGGTTTAAGAACTCTGGGTGTACATGAAAGTACCCTGAAAGCTTTAGTACCAGGTAGAGCTTGAACAGCTGAGTGAAATTAGATATCAACATCCTGCCTCATAAGTATAAAAAGATCTTCAGTAAAGACAACCTGGGTGATTTCCTAAAGAGCCGGATATCTCACACACCTCCTATGCTCCAGTACAACGTCCATCCTCCCCAAGCAGCTGCCCCATGCTTAGAGCCTGATGTCTTCTGGGAATGACCAGAGACAGTTTGCAGAAGAATGGGAACAGGGACTAAAAGGCCCCAGACACGACTCAATCCTGGTTCTGTCTAGAGCCACCACAAAACAATAATACTTCATGGAGGGCAAACAACCTGCTGGGATTCAGAGACACCCTCCCCACCCCGGAACCTCCAGAAGACCACGGCCCTAAGCTCCTGGCCACATTGTCCAACCTGGACCCAGTACTGGAAAATCTTACATGAGTGCCCCAACCCGAAAGCCAGAGTCCCCCAAAAGTCTTGCAGCCACATGTTCCCATCACAGCCAGGATGCAATGACTCTTGACAACTTCCCATTGGGCTTTCGACTTCATCAACAGGCTGGATCCAAAGACTCCAGAAAACCTTCTCAAGTTCTCACTAGTTTCATTTCTTGGTCAAAGACTCCCAAGAGCCTCTGGAGAGTCACAGACCTCTCCAGTCACCAGATCCAGTCTCAGTCCAGAGACCCCGGACAACCTCTCATAGTTCAGAGGCCATACCTCATGGCCAATGACCCCACACAGAGCTCCAAGTGCCTCCACCTGCCCCACAACACACTTCCAAATCAGGCTGTCTCAGGGACCAGGGACATGCCGGCCTGGTCTCTGCCCAGCCGGGCCCAACGATACCCAGGAGGCCCCATTTCCAGCCTCTCCAGGGAAGAGGGAGTCCCCAAAGCCTAACGCCCTCACCCCCACTTCCCGATCCTCATCCTCAGGGCGACCACTCAAGCCCCCGTACCTCAGCTTTGCCTGGGCCAGGCCCAAGCCCGAAGAAAAGAAAGAAAATCCATGGCACTCACCGACTCAGGCCCTGTTCCTCTCCTCACTCCGCCTCACATACACTCAGGGCGGCACAAGCCCGAGTGGCCGTTAGAAAGTGGAGCGGCGCGAGGCTCGGAGCTCGAGGCCGGGCCGCGTGCACAGCTCGCTGGTCGCCCTGGATCCCGAGGCAGACGCTGATTGGCCGCAGTGCTGGCCACACCCTCTTTCCTGGCTCCCGCCGGCTGAGGGATCTCAGCAGCCTGGGAGGCACCTAGGACAGCTCCACTCCTCACCACTCCCGCCCCTCTCCCTCCCCGCCCCCGGGTCCCCAACTCTGCCTCGCGACCTCCGCTGATTGGCTGCGGAGCCGAGCTCGCGCCCACCTGGCTGGCGCTGTGGAGGGACAGGGCCTTAAATCTGATTGGTCCGCGGACTTAGGCTTCAGGCCTCTAAGGCTGAGATCTCATCCACCAGCCGGTCCTCAATGCTTTCTGGCTGCGGAGATTGCTCTGTCCCACCCTCTTTATGAAGAGACTGGGGCCTGAACCTCCTTCACCTGCATAGCTTTGGAGGCTCCCTCCGCAAGTGCTCAGGGATACCACTGCTTTCTTGCTTCTTTCTTGCTACCCTGTGTAGTCCTCGTTGCAAACCCTTTCACCTTTCTCTCAACCCCTTACAATCTGTGGAGAAGTGACTGGGATTGGATAGGAGGCCATCAGGCTTTGGGTGCCTGTGGGCAGCTCCCCTTTCCCGTCTCTTGCCTTGCACCACCATTAATTGGCTGCAGAACGCACCCTGCCTCACCCGAAAGTATGCGGGGACAGGGAAGACACAAGAGAGGGCAGTGCCTTGACCCCCCTCATTGGCCTAGATGCTCGCGCTTCAAATACACGATGACGCCTCAACTGTCTGCTGAGTCAGGATTAACTGCGTACTTCATGTACCAGCCCCCCCCCCCACACACACACCGTAAAGAGAATGACCCATTACGCTGCCCCACCATTAACTGGCCCGGGGTTAGAACCCGGCCAGCGGGCTTTCTGACTAGGCAGGGCTTTGGTGCTGACACACCGTACCAATCTGGCTGGCCGACTGCCTCCCTTCTTCCCCTAGCCCCGCTGCCATTGCACCGTCGATCAGCTGGCCCCACTCCTAAGTGGCTTAGCCTGGACACATCCAATCAGGCGCGAGGGCGCTTTAAGGAGGCGGGCATTGCTCCACCGCTTCCACTTCTGATTGGTCCCGAAGCTTGCTTCTTCGCCTTTGATTGATCAGGGGACCGGGAGGAGGGAGCCCAGCCCAATGGTTTCGGGCGGCGGTTAGAATTCTGTCCCTTTGCTTCTGCTCAGCTTCGGGGTTCTGGCGACTGTTGTCTGGCGTCTCCTTCCCCACGGCTAGTGGGGAAATGGGGATGGAGAGTGGGGTGGGAGGAGGAGCTGGAAGGGGCCCTGCTGAGGAGGGCGTGACTCGACTCAGAGGAGCTTAGGACTGTGGGAACCGAGACCGCCTAAGGCGAGTGTCTGGCACGCGGGAGATAACCCTTAAAATAGAAGGGGAAAGACGGGCGCTGTAGTAGTAGTAACAACAGCCCTTTCCATGTACCACGCTTTGTGCATCATCTCACTGAATCCTTCTAAATAGCTCTGTGAGGGAGTCTGTTACTAGCCGGGTTAAACGCTGAGGGTCAGAGGTGAAGTCACTTGTCTCAGGTTCCACAGTGAGTATGGACATTGCTGGGACTCCGACATGGTTCTGGTGAGAGTCCAACATCCGAGCTACACTACAATTAAGTAGGATTGATCTTATATAGATGTGGAATGGGGTCTGATGTGGTCACATGACCTTGGTTTACTTCATCATATAAATGAGTTGTTTTGCTTGTTTGTTTTTCTTTTTTTAGACTTGAATCTCATCCTGAAGGCTCAGCACTCAGCATATATTTTCAACTCCTCAAACTCTGGGGCAAATGCATTTGCATTCTAGAAAAGGATATTTAAAAAATCAGCATCATAATATCTTTGCCACTTCTTGGCCACTGACACCAAACCAGGCCAGTTTTAAGTGTTTTACATGCATCCTCTGACTGAATCCTCATACGCTGTATCAGATGTTTACTGTTATTTTTCTCACTTCACAGATAAGAAGAACTTGATTTCCCTAAGATCTCACCAGGAGTAATTGTCAGAGCTGGAATTTGAATTAGGCCTGTTGCAGTTTGACTCCAGAGCCTAAGCTCCTAACCACTGGTATACAACGCCTCTCATCCTAACAGCTACAGTGTCCAGAGCGTGGGCACACACGGTCCTGGGGAATCCTCGTAGCCACTCTAGGAAGAGGAATGATGACAACACCCATTAGAACAGACAACAGAGGCTCATGGAGGTGAAGGCTCACATAGCTGGTCGATGGCTGAGCAAGGAGTAGAATGAATGATACCTAATATGCTGAATCCACACCCCACATTCTTAATCACTCCTCATACTGCTCCCTTCCCATTTGACAAACGAAGAAACTGAGGTGCTGAGGAGAAATCCAAGCTGGAATTCAGACCCAGGTCTATCAGACCCAAGAGATCAC
This sequence comes from Eubalaena glacialis, assembly GCF_028564815.1. Classification (NCBI taxonomy): domain Eukaryota; kingdom Metazoa; phylum Chordata; class Mammalia; order Artiodactyla; family Balaenidae; genus Eubalaena; species Eubalaena glacialis. The sequence goes on along the minus strand of NC_083733.1, from coordinate 53,327,432 downwards.
TCCCTGAACCACATTGCCTCCAGGAAGTACGTGTCTGGTAGATCCTGTGTTGGGTCAGGTGAGAAGTCCTCATACCCAGCCAGCCTTGTCTGCAAGCAATGAGGTCATCTGGTCCCAATTTTGGCCCTAAAGGTGGTTGGGAGAGTATTTCACAGCCTCAGAGCCTTTGGGGGCTTCTCATTGAGAAGCCTTAATCATAATTGCTACAATTTATTGTACACTTTTTATGAGCCAGGCTAGGTGGAAAACATTCTGCATGTATCATCTCACTGAATCCTTATAATAATTCTAGGATATAGGGATTGTTATTGTCCCCAATTTACAGGTGAGGAAACTGAGACTCAGGGCGGGATGTAACATTTCTATGTTTACAGAGCTAGTGAATGGTGGAGCCTGGATTGGAACTCAGAGAGCCTTACTCGAGAGCCCTCAATTCCAGCTACTACCCAGTGTGTACAAGCATGAGAAGATGGAGTGAGGGACCCTGGGTTCTGGCAGGATGGAGTCAGAACGGTTGTTGGTTTCATTCTGGATGCTGAACTGTAAGATTTGAAGAGTAAGCTGTCTGAGAGGAATAGAGAAATAACTATGGCTTATGGAACAACTACCCCATGCCAGGCCCTATGTTAACTACACTTTAATATATGTTAAGAAGCCTTGTGGTTAAGAAGCTGGACACTGGATCCAGTCTGCCTGGATTCATGTCCTGGCCTTGCTACTTGCTAGTTGTGAGACCTTTGGCCAGTTACTTAACCTCTCTTGGCCTCAATTTCCTCATCTGTAATGTGGGGATAATGATAATAAATACCTCTCAGGACTGTCAAGAGGACTTTAAATGAACTAATAGAACAGTGGCATCTCTTCTCTTCTTCAGTGTTCTGAAACTGAGTTGTCTCCTTGCAATCAACATCACTTGCCTTGACTCTGCTGTAGATACTGAAAATTAAGGCTGGATATTTGCACTGGGAAAGTCTGGGGGAAGTGTGTTCCCAGAAGAGGTAGCAAGAGCAAAGGCCTTGAGACAGGAGTGAACTTAGTATGTCTGAGGTACAGCAAGAAGTCCAGCTGGAGCCAGGCAGATGACTAAGACTCAGGAGCTCAGCCCAATTGCACATGTGCTCATAACAGACATCAAAACGACCCTGTACTTTTCAGAGCATAATGGACTTTACCCAAGCTTTGATTTCTGGAGAAACCCAAAGACATGATTACTTTTTTTAAAAATTAATTAATTAATTAATTTCTATTTGGCTACGTAGAGTCTTCGTTGCTGCGCACAGGCTTTCTCTAGTTGTGGTGAGCGGGGGCTACTCTTCGTTGTGGTGCTCGGGCTTCTCATTGCGGTGGCTTCTCTTGTTGTGGAGCATGGGCTCTAGGCATGCGAGCTTCAGTAGTTGTGGCACAAGGGCTCAGTAGTTGTGGCTCGCGGGCTCTAGAGTGCAGGCTCAGTAGTTGTGGCGCACGGGCTTAGTTGCTCTGCGGCACGTGGGATCTTCCCAGGCCAGGGCTCGAACCCGTGTCCCCTGCACTGGCAGGCAGATTCTTAACCACTGCACTACCAGGGAAGTCCGCCATGATTACTTTTGAGGCTCAGTGTCCAAGCACAGAGATTTAGAGATGTCGCTTAGAACTCAGGTCGTCTTGAACCAGGGCTCATGTGTAGGGGTCAGAAGACTTGCATTCACTCAAATATTTATTAAACTCCGAGAGCATATGCCATCTGTGCCAAGCCCAGGGAAGACTTAGCCCCTTCAAAATCTTTAAATTAAAAGATTTAACCTTATAGAAAGGAATTAGACCTTAAAACATATCCTTCCAGAACCAAGTGGAAAGTGTAGCAACTAAAGCCCAGAAGGGGCACTTAAGCCAGGGCTGGGGAGGGAGAAGGGTGAGGGAAGACTTTTCAGAGAAGGTGGTGACCCCTAAGTGTATATTTTTGGAGGACCTACTATGTGCTAGGCATGGTGCTTAGTCCAAAACATATAATGGCAAACAAGAAGAGACCGAATGTATTAGTCTGCTAGGGCTGCTGTAACAAAATACCAAAGGCTGGGTGGCTTAAACAATACAAACTTATTTCTCACAGTTCTGGAGGCTGGAAGTTCAAAATCAAGGTGCCAGCTGGGTTCGTTTCTCCTGAGGCCACTTTCCTTGGCTTGCAGGTAGCTGCCTTCTCACTGTGTCCTCATATGGCCTTTCTTCTGTGCATGCACACTACTGGTGTCTCTTCCTTTTCTGATAAGATGCCGTAAACGGAATGTTTGTGCCACCCGCTCCCACACCCCCCACTACACCAGATTCATAGGTTGAAACCTCATCCTCAATGTGAGGATATTTGGAGATAGGGCCTTTGGGAGGTAATTAGGTCATAAGGGTGGAGCACTTATGAGTGGGATTAATGCCCTTATAAAAGGCTTCAGAGAGAGCTCCCATGTGATTTTACAGTGAGAAGACAGCCATCTATAAACCAGAAAGCGGGCCCTCACCAGATGCCAAATCTGCCAGTGCCTTGATCTCGGACTTCCCAGCTTCCAGAACTGTGAGAAATAAATTTCTGTTGTTTATAATCTACCCAGTCTTTGGTATTCTGCTACAGCAGCCCAAACAGACTAAGACAGAAGGACATCAGTCCTTAAACAATACAAACTTATTTATCAGTCCTATTGGATTAGGTTCGTGCTCTTAGGACCTCATTTAACTTAATTCCCTCCTTAAAGGCCCTGTTTTCAAATACAGTTACATTGAGGGTAAGTCTTCAACACATGAATCTGGGGAATTTGGACTTATTGCAATTCAGTCTATAACACTAAATATCTACCACTGAGGGATTAAACAGCCTGGTAGGGGAGATGCATATTATTAACAACATGTGGAGGGAGCAGAGCAGAATGGTTAAGATGTCAGCTCTGGAATCAGACTGACGGTTTGGGTCCTGCCTCTGTCATTTACCAACTATGTGACCTTGAGCGAGTTTCTTCCACTTTTTGTGCCTTGAGAGAATCAAATGAGCAGATACCCTTGAAGTCCTTAGGACAGCCCCTGGCACTGAGTAAGTGCTCATTAAATGTTGGCTATTGTTATTAATTACAAGTAAAATTAAAATTGTGCTAAATGCTCTGAAGGAAAACCACAAGATAGATTAAGAAAGTAAAACTCTCATCTGACCAGTGTTTTCAAGAAAGACTTCCTGGAGGAAGTGATGCTTGTACTCAGATCTGAAAAATGAGTACTCACTAACCAGACTAGGGAGCGAGGAGAGGCTTCCAGGCAGTAGGAAAGTAGGTTCCAGAGCTCTGGGGTGAGAGGAAACATGGCCCAGAATCCAATGTCTCAGAGCAGAGCAAGGAGGTACAGGGGAAGCAGGGGAGAGGGAGACCTGGTGTAGTTGGCAAGGCCTGGCCTTGCCAGGAGTGCTGGCATTCTCCTAAGAACCATGCAGAATCACAGAAGGAAGTGTCTATTTTTTTTTTAACAGAGACTGGTTTGATGAACCTCTATGTATAATACTTATCACCCAGATGCAAGAGCTATCAACATTCTGCCTTTCTTATTTCATCAGTACTCCCTCAGTCTTTTTCTTTTAAATATTTTCTCCTTGAACACATTCTACTTGACAATGAAAGCAATTGGGACAAAAATCTCTTGAGAAGGGGAAATATACAAACACACTTTATTAGGGAGAAAAGGTACACGCATAGTTGGTTTTATCTAGTGATAATGCATGCTTTTTAAATGACACATTTTGTGAAATGCTTTGAAAATGCCTTAAAAATTTTTTTAGCACCAATCAGTAGCATTAATAGTACAGGAATACCTCGTTTTATTGTGCTTTGCTTTATTGTGCTTCGCAGATACTGCATTTTTTTACAAATCAAAGGTTTATGGCAACCCTACGTTGAGCAAGTCTATCAGTGCCATTTTTCCAACAGCATTTGTTCACTTCATATTTCTGTGGCATATTTTGGTAATTCTTGCAATATTTCAAACTTTTTCATTGTTATATTTTATGGTGATTTGTGATCAGTGATATTTGATGTTACTATTGTAATTGTTCTGGGGCGCCAAAAACTGCGCCCGTATAAGACAGCAAACTTAATCAATAAATGTTGTGGGGTTACTGGTGTAATTTCTCCACTAATCAGCCATTCCCCCTTCTCTCTCCCTTTCCTAGGGCCTCCCTATTTCTTGAAACACAACAATATTGAAATTAGGCCAGTTAATAACCCTACAATGGCCTCTACATGTTCAAGTGAAAAAAATCACATGGGAATTCCCTGGTGCTCCAGTGGTTAGGATTCTGCACTCTCACTGCCGAGGGCCCGGGTTCAATCCCTGGTGGGGGAACTAAGATCCCACAGGCCATGCTGCGTGGCCAAAAAAAAGAAAGAATTACATGTCTGTCATTTTAAATCAAAAGCTGGAAATCATTAAGCTTAGTGAGAAAGGCTAGGCCTCTTGTGCCAAATAGCCATGTTGTCACTGCAAAGGAAAAGTTCTTGAAGGAAATTAAAAGGGCTACTCCAGTGAAAACATGAATGATGAGAAAGTGAAACAGCCTTATTGTTGATATGGAGAAAGTTTTAGTGGTCTGGACAGAAGATCAAACCAGCCACAACATTCCCTTCAGCCAAAGCCTAATCCAGAGCAAATACCTAACTCTCTTCAATTCTGTGAAGGCTGAGAGAGGTGAGGAAGCTGCAGCAAAAATGTTTAAAGCTAGCAGAGATTGGTTTGTGAAGTTTAAGGAAAGAAACCATCTCCATGATATAAAAGTGCAAGGTGAAGCAGCAAGTGCTGATGTAGAAGCTGCAGCAAGTTATCCAGAAGATCTAGCTAAGATAATTAATGAAGGTGGCTACACTAAACAACAGATTTTCAGTGCAGATGAAACGGCCTTCTATTAGAAGAAGATGCCACCTAGGACTTTCATAGCTAGAGAGAAGAAGTCAATGTCCGGCTTCAAAGCTTCAGAGGACAGGCTGACTCTCTTGTTAGGGGCAAATGCAGCTGGTGACTTTAAGTTGAAGTCAGTGCTCATTCACCATTCTGAAAATACTAGGTCCCTTAACAATTTTGTTAAATCTACTCAGCCTGTGCTCTATAAATGGATGCTGTAAACAGATGTGCTGGATGACAGCACATCTGTTTACATGGTTTACTGAATATTTTAAGCCCACTGTTGAGACCTACTCTTTCAGAAAAAAACATTCTTTTCAAAATATTACTGCTCATTGACAACGCGCCTGGTCATCCAAGAGCTCTGATGGAGATGTACAGTGAGATTAATGTTGTTTTTATGCCTGTTAACACAACATCCATTCTGCAGCCCATGGACCAAGTAGCATTTCGATTTTCAAGTCTTATTATTTAAGAAATACATTTTGTAATGCTATGCTTCCGTAGATAGTGATTCTTCTGATAGATCTGGGCAAAGTAAATTGAAAACCTTCTGGAAAGGATTTGCTGTTCTAGATGCCATTAAGAACATTGTGATTCATGGGACGAGGTCAAAATATCAACATTAACAGGAGTTTGGAAGAAGTTGATTCCAACCCTCATGGATGACTGTGAGGGTTTCAAGACTTCAGTGGAGGAAGTAACTGCAGATGTGGTGGAAATAGCAAGAGATCTAGAATTAGAAGTGCAGCCTGAAGATGTGACTGAACTGCAGCAACCTCATGATAACCTTTTCATGGACGAGGAGTTGCTTCTTATGGACGAGCAAATAAAGTGTTTCTTGAGATGGAATCTGCTCCTGGTGAAGATGCTCTGAAAATTGTTGAAATGACAAAGATTTAGAATATTATCTAAACTTAGTTGATAAAGCAGCAGCAAGGTTTGAGAGGACTGACTCCAATTTTGAAAGAAGTTTACTGTAGGTAAAATGCTATTAAACAGCATTGCCTGCTACAGAGAAATTCTTCATGGAAGGAAGAGTCAATTGATGCAGCAAATTTCATTGTCTTATTTTAATAAATTGCCACAGTCACTCCAACCTTCAGCAACTACCACTCTGATCAGTTAGCAGCCATCAACATCAAGGCAACACCCTCCCATCAGCAAAAAGATTACAACTCGTGGAAGGCTCAAGTGATGGTTAGCGTTTTTTAGCAATAATGTATTTTTAAACTAAGGTATATATATTGTATTTTTGTACATAATGCTATTGTACGCTTAATAGAGGACAGTATAGTGTAAATATAACTATTATATACACTGGGAAACCAAAAAATTCTGCTGACATGCTTTATTGCAATATTCACTTTATTGTGGTGGTCTGGAACTGAACCTGCAATATTTCTGAGACATGCCTGCATTTTAAGGGAATGTTTTTAGAAGATTAAAATTGACTGGGGTTTTAGCACATACTCGGCTTGAGGATTAGTATGGTAAACATTCTAAATACAAGTATCTACGATCAAAATAGGGCTTTTACCCATAAAATATCTTGATCGTTAAGTAAAAAGCATATGATGTGGCTCACGGTGTCTGTTAACCTCATTCCTTCCTGATCAGAAAATTTGCCTTTGCTGAATAAAAGGTTTGGTACTTTGGCATGGAAATGTACAATAAACTCATCTATTTTGATTTGATTGATAATCTCTTTCTTGAGGAAGGTCAGGAAAGTCTAATAAGGAACAGCACTTGTGCTCATGATGGCAAATCTCCAAAAAATGTCAGTGATTGCACCTGTTATTTCTAGACCAATCCTCTGTAAGTCCTGGGGGTATCTCAGTTGCCATCAGGCAGGGATGTGATCAATAGATGTAATGCTTGCACTAGCAAGTTGATCTTTTGTATATTAACTTTGTATCCTGCAACTTTGCTATAATTGCTTATTAGTTCCAGGAGGTTTTTTTGTCAAGTCTTTTAGATTTTTTACATAGACAATTATGTCATCTGCAAACAAAGACAGTTTTATTTCTTCCTTCTCAATCTGTGTACATTTTATTTCCTTTTCTTGTCTTATTCCACTAGCTAGGACTTCCAGTATGATATTGAAAAGGAGTGGTGAGATGAGACATCCTTGGCAATTTGATCTTAGGTACAGCAAGAGGAACTTGACTACTAGGGACCTTCTTTTTTTTTAAAAAAAATTTTTTTTAAATTAATTAATTAATTTATGGCTATATTGGGTCTTCATTGCTGCGTGTGGGCTTCTCTCTAGTTGCGGCGAGCGGGGGCTACTCTTCATTGTGGTGTGCCGGCTTCTTATTGCGGTGGCTTCCCTTGTTGCTGAGCACAGGCTCTAGATGCGTGGGCTTCAGTAGTGGTGGCACGTGGGCTCTGTAATTGTGGCTCATGGGCTCTAGAGCACAGGCTCAGTAGTTGTGGCGCACTGGCTTAGTTGTTCCACGGCATGTGGGATCTTCCTGGACCAGGGATCGAACCCGTGTCCCCTGCATTGGCAGGCGGATTCTCAACCACTGTGCCACCATGAAGTCCCTAGGGACCTTCTTTTAATTATGTCCAACAGTAACTAAGTAGAACTCCAGGAAGACCACTTTCTTAGTTTTTTACCTTTTTTTTTTTGGCCACACTGCATGGCTTGTGGGATCTTAGTCCCCCAACCAGGGATTGAACCCAGGCCCTTGGCAGTGAGAGTGCGGAGTCCTAATCACTGGACCGCCAGGGAATTCACAGCTTTTTACCTTTTATATTTTATTTATTTCCATTCCAGTGCCCATGGCATCTGAGGAGGCCATCTGAGAGATATCTAAGGGAAACTTGATGTCTTTAATAGATCTCCTGCTTGGGTTTTGAAACATGAATTAAGTCAAAACATTGTCTCAAACTTCTGTGATATCTGAAATTTGGAAAAAGGCACTTATTCACAGGACAACTCTTTGATTACTGGAGGAACGGCTCAAGGTCCAGGCTACTGTTGGCATTAACTATTTCCTATCTAGCTTTCTTCTGGGAACTCTAAGCTGTTTGAGGAGATCACAACTGTGGAATACTCTCAAATAAAGGCATTTGATACTTCTGCTGGGGACTGCTGGCACCTTTTTATCATCCTGGTTAGATTGTTAAAATAGCCTCCATAATTCTCCTCCCTTCTGCACACCTCCCATACTCGGTCTGGCCTTAACCATTGACTTGCTTCACCCAATGGGACAATAGCACATGTGGCAAAAGCAGAACATTGAAAATTGCTTACGCACCTTGGGACTTGTCTTTTCTTGCTGCTCTTGGGAACCCTGCAAGCACCACCATGTGAATATGCTTGGGCTGGCCTTCTTTAGACACATGGCCCAGTCAGAGCCCTCACCCCAGCTACCTACACCAACTTCCAGCCAGCCACACATGTGAGGGAGGCCACCCTAGACCAACAAGCCCCCAGCCACCCCATAGCTGACTGCAGCTGCATGGGTACGCCCAGGTGAGAAAAACCGAAGAGCTGCCTGGCTGACTGAGCTCAGCCCAAATGGTCCCACAGAATCAGGAGCTAAAAAATAATCATTATTTTAAGTCACTGTGTTTTGGTGTGTTAACAAAATTAACCAGTATACCCTGGGCTAGAGTGGTTTCTAGGCAACAAATATACTTGCTTTGGCTCTGGGTATACATCTTGAAAGCTGAAAAATCCCTTCAGTTTCTAGACCTGTTCCCTCAATTTTCTGCATACATTCTTATGAGATGAATTTTAATGCCAGGGATCAAATGCCAGGATCTTTTGATCATTTTTTCCAGCAGCACTAGAAGTGGTTCTTCAAAAAGACCATTTTCTCTGTTTTTCATCTTTCTATTTCCATTTGAAGGCCATCTGAAAAGACAGTGAGAAATCATGATTCTATTTCCTGTTTTCAATAGGTTTCTTACTTGGGTTAAGTGGTGCGTCCCTAGCTGGGTTAATGAAGGTGGCTTAGGAAAGTGTGGAGAAGAACCCCAGCCACCTGCTGGTCACAGCTCCGTTGGAACAACAAGGAAGAACCGGAACCTGAAGAGAACCCCTAACTTCTGCTGTGTCCCTCCAGCGCCCTCTACTCACAAGGCCTAACCTTGTGCTAAATGATACATGGAATTTAGAGGCATAGCCATGGTATGTTTTTCGAAACCAAGAAATTCACACTAGTACAGGACTACTAACTAAACTCCAGACTTTATTTGGATTGCATTAGTTTTTCCACTAATGTCTTGTCTTTTCAGGATCCAATATAGGATATCCCATTGCATTTAGCATACATTCAGTTTTTTCTTTGTTTAATTTTTAAATTTTATTTATTTTTTATACAGCAGGTTCTTATTAGTTATCTATTTTATACATATTAGTGTATATATGCCAATCCCAATCTCCCAATTCATCCCGCCATCCCACCCGCCACTTTCCCCCCTTGGTGTCCATACGTTTGTTCTCTACATCTGTGTCTCTATTTCTGCCCTGCAAACCAGTTCAGCTGTACCATTTTTCTAGGTTCCATGTATATGCGTTAATATATGATATTTGTTTTCCTCTTTCTGACTTACTTCACTCTAGCATACATTCAGTTTTGCACGTTGCATTTTTCTCAGTGAACAATCTATCTTGGAGATGATTTCATATCAGAAAATTAAGTGTAGCTCCTTTGAAACTTAGCTGCAGAGTATTCTATGGTGTGAAAAGATGAATTGTATAACTAGTTCTCTTCTGATGTGATTCAGGCTGTTTCTCAGTTATTGCTTTTCTGTTACCCTTGTACATGGGTCTTAGCACACTCTCGGGAGTGTATATGCAGGATAGATTCCCAGAGGTGGAATCGGGTGGGTCAGAGGGGTGTGGGTTTTACATTTCAGTGAAAAAGTCAACTTGCTCTCATGGAAGGAGTGTAAGCAACAGTGTATGTAGTCAGAGGTGTGTGCCTGCTTGATTGCTATAATATACATTAGTTTACTCTTTCCATTCTATGATCTCCAGTGGTGAAAGATAGGTTGGTTCAATAGGACAGGAGGGGGGAATTCCCTGGTGGTCCAGCAGTTAGGACTACGCACTTCCACTGCAGGGGGCACAGGTTTGATCCCTGGTCGGGGAACTAAGATCCCGCAAGCTGTGCAGCACAGCCAAAATTTTAAAAAATAAAAGGGGGGACAGGAGGGAGAGATAGGCTTGGGGAAGTAGCAAGGAGACAAGCCACAGGGCCCCTCAGTGCTAGGCCAAGCAGCTGGACTTTGTGCTGAGGGCACTGGGGAGCCACGGAGGGTTAGAGGCCGGATCCAGCTCTGGACAGACATGGTCCTGTAGAGGTGCAGTAGGAACAGCCATCGAATGTCTGCCTCTCTCTTGGGTGGTCCTGGGAGCCTCACTCACCTGGCCCTCATCTCTTTGCTCCTCTCTCACCCACATGAGTGGGCCTCTGAGTGAAAAGGCCAGGGCAGACAAACCCGTCCTGCCAGCTGAGGCCTGCCTTGGCCAGGCCACACTGCTGCCATTCCAGCTGAGCAAATATGTGGCCAGATGAAGCCAGAGAAGGGAGTGGCAGATGTGGGACAGAGGCGGAGGCCCCCTACCTGCTGCCCAGAGGCCAACTTGACTCCAAGACCCCAGCATCTGACAAGGCCTGACCTGTTTTAACGGCTCAGGTAAAGTCTGAAAATGTTTAGCAAGGTAATTCTTTTCTCAATACATATCTCATGTCCTACAGTGAAGGTTTTATTAATATTTATTTTTTTCTTCTTTAAAAAGATTATCAATCATTACCCGTTCATCCATCCATCTATCTATGCTTCATCTATTTTATTTATACAGTTACTACCAGAAGTGAAAAAACAAGAGCAGCTTGTTTGTAGTTGTCTGCAGTGGGTGCTGGAGATGGGGTGGGGCTGGTGTCAGGTTTTCCCAGCTCTGGTCTCTCTGAAATTGCTCAGTGGTGAGCTGCCTTTAAGTTTCCTTTGCCAGTCACTTATTTGGATCTTACTTGAAACAGAAAGGCCTACAGAGGGACACCCACTTCTTCTGCTTCAGGAACTGTCTATTGGAAATTGGATCACATCCCATTCAACCAAATTTGAGCTCCACTGTTAAATTGCAATAGCCAATGTGAGACTGATGGCTAGAGAGGAGTATCTGTCTTCAGGAGGCTGTGGTTGTATGATCAGAACTAGCTCTGAGTAGGAGTGTTAAGAAAAATCAACTGAGTAAATCTGAAGATCTAATTGGTTTTATTCAAGAAGTCATGAATTAGGCAGCATCCCATCTAGTAAGTAGAAAGGAGCTCTCTTAATATTTATTTTTATTGGAGGACAAAAGCAAGAGTCATCATAGAATATTTGGAAAATACCAAAATGCCCAAGGAATGAAATAAAAATCCCCCCTCAAGTGTCTCCTCTTCCTTGATAACCAAGGTTAACCTTTGGGAGACTGTGTTTTACAACTTTAACACAAACACACACATACTTGAATTTTTATCAGAAAAGCAATCATACTTGGCATGCCTTTTTGTAATCTTCTTTTCTCACTTAACAACTTTTCAGGTATTCTCCCACGACATTAAATATTCTTTTGCAGTGTGACGTTTAAGGAAAAATTTGATTTTAGGCATATCAATCTCCACTAACTCCACAAACGTTCTTGAAGGACCCTCAGGCAAAAAGCGTTATATTAACGCTACCATATGCTGAGCCCATGGGTTGAACATCTCTCAGCGAAAGCACCAAGCATTTTCAAGTATGATTTGACTTTTTAAAGCACGGATATGTGAGTCACTTCGATGAATTGGCTACTGTACATCGAGGGTGGTGGAGCCCCAAACCTTTGAAACTGGGGCTCACCAGACACAGTAGCAGCCTTACCCGGCAGTTTATTTCTGCATTTGGTTCTGATTGCACAGAATTTAGAAAATTCCTGATTCATAGTAAAGAGGTCTATGGTTTCCGGAGCTCTTAGAATGTATCGGACCCTAAGCTATGCGGTAGGGACTGCTAGAACCCCATTTTATAGAGGGGCACATGGAGGCTCAGAGTGTGGTGGAGGCGTGGTGAGAACCCAGTACTGCCTCTCTGCCTTTCTCAGAGAATCGAAGTCACGGGCTAGGTCACTGTGAACTTGCTCCTGAGGACGCACCTGAATTTAAAAGTAGATTGGGACGAAATCCCCCCTTCCCTTGACATGTTTACAACGTGGTCAAATATGTGCTCAGGGATGGGGGAGAAGTTTCATTCCAGGGCCTGCAGAAAAGCCTGTTAGGCCAGTTAACCTGGAGGGACTCTCGTGTGTTAAAATATGGTACGTGTAACAACTACACGGCATTTAAAAAAATTCTGGCTTGAAAAGCAAAGCTGTACATTGTTTAGTATCTTAGAAACCCCTTTACTAGTTTTTGTTTTTGAAAAGTAATAGATTATCTTTACGAACATCTTTTTCAAACGTTATAAAGATATATATGGTGTGAAAATTCCTCCTCCTCTGGGCCCTCCGTCCCATACCCCTTCTCAACGGAATCCTTCATGAGAAATATGTATACAGAATTTTTATAAAAATGAAATCACTTATGCTTATCCTGCTCCTTGCCTTATTTACTTACAACAGAGCATGATGATCGATGACACAGCTATAGTCTGGAATACACTGCAACAGTCAAAAATAAAAAAAGAGAGGTGAATTCATATATACTGACATGGAAAGATGACCAAAATATACAGTTAAGTGAAGGAAACAAGTTGCAAAGCAATATTTAAAGCATTATTCTATTAAATGTGTGTGTATGTGTGTGCTCATATAAGTATATATAGATATGTCGATATAAACTTTTGAAAAGCCAAAAAGGACGTTTATCATGTATTAATAACAGTTATCTACAGATTTGGGGGGGAGTTTACTGGGGAGCAGAACATGGGACACTTCCATTTGTAAATTCTTTTTTTTTTTTTTTAATTTATTTATTTTTATTTATTTTTATGGCTGTGTTGAGTCTTCGTTTCTGTGCGAGGGCTTTCTCTAGTTGTGGCAAGCGGGGGCCACTCTTCATTGCAGTGCGCGGGCCTCTCACTATCGCGGCCTCTCTTGTTGCGGAGCACAGGCTCCAGACGCGCAAGCTCAGTAGTTGTGGCTCACGGGCCCAGCTGCTCCGCGGCATGTGGGATCTTCCCAGACCCGGGCTCGAACCCGTGTCCCCTGCATGGGCAGGCAGATTCTCAACCACTGCGCCACCAGGGAAGCCCCTGTAAATTTTTATAATCTTTTAAGTGGAAGAGTTATAAATGATTTTTGATTTTAAAAAGTATTTTCCCTAATTCTTCTAAAAATTATTTTAAAAACCTTGACCCATTTATTTTAAAAGACAAGACCTACCCTACATATGTATCTACAGGGATAAAAGTACTGTATGTGGTTTGCAAGTGTTTCTACTTGCATTTCTTGGAGATTTTTTTCATGTTAAAACATTATTTTTTACTACTGTGTGTGGTATTCTAGAGAATAGACATAGCATAGCTAATTTAACCAGTCCCCTACTGATGTTCATTTAGGTTACTGTAATGAACATCCTTATACCTGCTTTCTAATTATTTATACCATTATGACATCTTTTTATATCAGTTCACATAGATCTATCTTCTTTTTAACAGCCACAGAGAATTCCAGTCCAAGGATATAACACGAGTTGTGCATCCCACCCCCTGCTGATGGAGGTTAGGTTGTTTCCAATTTTCACCCTAATAGATTTGACCAATACAGATTTTTTTTTAAAGTATATTTTCAAAAGCTGACATCTGAATTCAGCATTTGCAGACCATCTGCAGACCAGTAGAGTAAATGAGGACCCTGAGAAACCTCATTTGATGGGGAAGGAAGACAAACTCTCCTCGCAGGGTCTAACTGCTGTAAAATGGCCAGAGCATGAGCCTGCTTCAGAGAGGACAAAAGAGCAGTGATGAGATTCTTAAACTGTTTGCTCTCATGCACCCCTTAGAGAACCTGCTGGAAGCTTTAGTCCCTAGTAGGAGGATGTCTGTCACCTGTACTGGCCCAGCATCCCTGCACTCTGATTTTCCTTTGGTAAATAACCCCCTTTCCTAACACCACCCCTGGATACATCCTTAGCAGGAATGTTAATCCATAGTGCCTGCCCTTCCCCAACCAAAGAGTGGGTCTAGAACCTAAACCAAGTCAGTGAGATTTAATCCCTGACCTTGGCAAAAGTTATTGGGAAAGAGGCCCTTTCTCGCTGCTCTGTTGCTTAGCTATGAAGATGCAAGTCTCGTGTTGCCAGAGAAATCCTGCCTGAGAATGAAGCAGGTTTCCTGGAAATCTAGACTGAACCCCTGGATCCAGACATGCCTGAAGCCAGCCTTACTGACTCAGTTACACGAGCCAGTACTTTCTATTTTGTGTTTCAGTCAGTGCCAGTTGGGTTTCTGCCACTTCCATTGGAAGAGTTCTGGTTATTCGCCTCGGCCTCCGAAGAAAACAAATTAACTCATTCAAGCAGTATTTATTGAATATCCATGCTCAGCCCTGTGCCGGGCAATACTGGGGATATTAAAGTAACCATAACAGAACTTGTCCCTCCCCTCATGGCAGTCCCAGTCTACCAGAGCTTAAATAGACAATCACAAACTATTCAGTGATGACGACGACATCCAGCATGAAGGAGGAACTCAGGGAGCTACAAGAGAGGCATCCGCGAATGGGGTGGTAAGATCAGGGAAGCGTCCCACCCCCCCTCCCAGGACAGGACTTTAAGTTGACACTGAAAGATGGGCCAGGAATCAGCCAAGTGAGATGGGGTTAAGGTCTAAGGGTCCGTGCACACATGTCCAGGGGTTTCAGGGCACCCCGACTCCCAGCAGGGTTCAGAAACCTGGTAAGACATCTTTGGAGTGGAGAGAGGGAAGGGTGGAGGAGGTGGGAAAGGGAGAGGTGAGGCGGCCATCTCAGCGGGAGGGAGCAGGAGGAGGAGCCGAGTGTGCACGTGGACTTCCCTTCTTGTTCCTCACAACGTGGTGTAGAAATACATGGCCATCAGCATCACAGGAAGCTGGAGAGGAGGAGTCAGGTGAGGGGCGCCCCAGCCTCACAGCCGCATCCCACCCAGCCCATAGGCTCCCGCCTCTCACCGTCCACATCAGGATGGCAAACCCAAACCATGAGATGCCCCACGTGTAGCTGTCGATGGCGTGGCCAATGTGTTCGAAGCAGCCCTGGGCAGGGGGAACATGGGGGTCTGAGAAAATGCCTGGGGAGGCTGGCTGCTGAAAGCAAGAGTCACTGGGCGCCCTTGGGAAAGTCACTTCCTGCCTCGAGCCTTGGTTTTCTTACCTGTGGGACCACGAGGAAGTGGGTGTCTCACCCTGGGGATCCCAGCAGTGTCTCCCTCCCAGGGTGGTTTCAGGGAGCCAGGGATGTGATGTTAACCCAGGCCCTGCACGAGCAGGTGCTGCCCCGATGGTGCCTATGATAGTCTGAGGGTGATTTTGTTTTGGGCTGGCTTTCCATGCTGCCCCCAAGTTCCAAGGGTTTGAAATACGCCTTTAGGATCAGTCCAGTTCTGACACCTCCTCATTTGGAGGTAAGGCTGAGTGGGCCCAGAGCCCCACACCTGTCGCCTTCATGTAGACCCCTGCTTGGCCCAATTTGGAAGCAGCCAAGAACAAAGATTCAGGGTGTGTGCCCTGGAGTCAGGCAGGACGGAGCTGGGGGCCAGCTCTGCCGCTTGTTGGCTATGGGGCCTAGCTATGATTCTGACCCTCTGAGCCTCAGTTTTGCTATCTGTGAAATGGCGATCTTTGACAGCACTGCCCTCCGAAAGCAGTCGTGGTGATTCTGTGAGATGATGCATGTAAGCACTCTGCAGAGAGCCAGGGCTCAAGGAAGGGCTGTCCGACTCTGGTGGCAGTGATGGTTTGCATGCAGGCTCCCCTCTCTGTGACACCTGATCTAAGGCATGACGGTGAAGGGCCCCCAGGCAGCCAAGGGGACCGGTTCTCCTCCTCTGGTTTCTCTCTCTGCCTCTGCATTCCCTTTGCAGGAGTTAAAGCACCTGGTTGGGGCCTGACTGCCTGAAATCACATCCCAACTCCATCCATCACTAGTGACGTTCATCATCTGTAAAATGAGATAATTATAACCTTTACCTCATAAGGCTGTGGTGAGAATTAAATAAGGCAAAAACTTAAAGCACCTACAAGGAGGCCTGGTACAAAGTAAAAGCTCAATAAATGTTGGTTGTTACTGGTGTTGTGCTGCTGGTACTGTTATTGTTGCTCTTATCCCCAGACAAGCTGAGAAGTTTCAGGCGCCGCCAGGTCTGGATCAGATCAAACCGGAACCGGGCGGGGTTCATCCCGCTGACTTGCAGAGGGAGGGAGGGACAGATGGAGAGTTGAGAGAGTCAGAGGGAGGGGAGAGAAGGAGAAAGCCAGATGGGAGGGAGGAGCAGACAGACAGACAGTGGGAGGGAGAAAGAGAAGAACCAGAGAGGGCCAGATAGACTGACAGACACAGCAGCGGGGAGGAGACACACCTTGGTGAACAGGTAGTCCAAGTGGCCCAGGCGGCAGCCTTCTTCACTGAGGGGGATGAAGTTGCCAGTCCGTCGACAGCACAGCGGGGGCCAGGGGAATACCACCTCTGGGGTGGTGGCCCGGAAGGCTGATGTGAAGTTCACCCAGTCCGTGGGACCTGACGTGCCACAGCACTCTTGCTGGAGAGAGAGGCAGGGGTCAGGCGGACTCTGGCTCAGAGAGGACAGCCGCTCCCCTGAGGTCACACAGCGAGGAAGGATACGGTTGGCCTGCACTTCCCCACATCCTGGGCCTCCTCGAAGAGGGGCAGCAGTGTCTGTGTGTGAGCAAAGGAGCAGAAGGTACTTGTCCCAGCACCCCGAGGCTGATGGGGGATTTGGCTCACACCCACACTCATGATTTATTTTAAAATTGTTTTGAAAAACAAATTCATTGGAAAAAAAATTTTTTTTTAATTAGCTGTCAACAAAACCTGAGGTAAGTGACACCAAAAGGCAGATTTCTGGCTTCTCCTGACCCCCGTGGGTGTTTAATTTGTGACTCTCAAATGATGAAAACATAGGCTCCTTCAAACCTGGGTCCCAGTCCTGGCTAGCTGCATGACGAACCAAATGGCGACCTCAATTTCCCTTGGGTCCTCAATATTCTCCTCTTGTGCTGCCGTATCATGTTGAGTTTAGTTAAGAACGTGGCTTCTGGAACCTGGCAGCCTGGGTTTGAGTCCTTTTGGTTCTGTGACCTACCAGCTGTGTGAGCTCACGCAAACCCTCAGCTTCCTGCCTTGGTTTCCTCACCGCTAAAGAGCTGATCTTTATGGACTGGTTGTGAGGATTAAATAAGCTTGAAAGTGCTTTGAACGGTGCTAAACAAAACATAGTGCTCTTAAGTGTTTGTTGTTGTTATTTTTTTAATTGAACAATTCTTTTTTTTTTTTGGCCGCTGCCTCGCCGCTATGCAGATCTTAGTTTCCCAGCTAGGGATCAAACCCGAGTCCCCTGTGGTGGAAGCACGGAGTCCTAACCACTGGACCACCATCTGTTATTATTATTACTATTGTTACTATTAAGACAGCAGGTGCGGCCTTCCCTGGTGGCCCAGTGGTTAAGAATCCGCCTGCCAATGCAGGGGACACGGGTTTGAGCCCTGGTCTGGGAAGATCCACATGCCACGGAGCAACTAAGCCCGTGCGCCACAACTACTGAGCCTGCGCTCTAGAGGCCGCAAGCCACAACTCCTGAGCCCGTGTGCCACAACTACTGAAGTCCGCGTGCCTAGAGCCCATGCTCCTCAACAAGAGAAGCCATGGCAATGAGAAGCCCGCGCACCGCAACGAAGAGTAACCCCTGCTCGTCGCAACTAGAGAAAGCCCGTGCGCAGCAGCGAAGACCCAATGCAGCCAAAACAACAACAACAACAAAAAAGACAGCATGTGCAGTGGTTAAGAGCAGGGGCTCTGGATCTAGGTTTGGATCCCAGCTCTGCCCCTTACCAACCATATGACCCTGGGCAAGTGACTTTCCCTCTTTTGGGCCTGTTTTCATCTCGAAAATGGCAAGGACCAGAGCCCCTCCCTCGTAAGAACCACATGAGTGGATATCATCTACCAATGGGCATAATGGGAGCCCTAATGGGGGCCATAATGGGAGACCTGGTCAGAGCCTCAGCTCTTCCAGCCCTCCCCACCCATCCTGCCTACCCTCGCCCACCTCAATCATGATGCGATCCCAGAGGCGGGTGAGTTCCCGGCCCTGGTCCGAGTCTGCACTGTAGAAGGTCAGCATCTGCTTGGTGATCAGGGATGGGTTGGACACCATCTGCAGTGGGCCGGGAAGAACAGGGTCCAGCGGGGCTGGGTGGGGAGAGAGATCGACCTCCACTGCCGGCCCAAGACCCTCACCAAACTGCCCCTGGAAGTCGTGCCCCTCGCCTGTCCTCCCCCCGACTCACGTAGTCTCGGTGGGTGTAGGACGTGATGCAGGAGGCGCACTCAAAGATGTAGACGGTGAGCATGAGCACCAGGTACTGCGGAGAGAGGGAGGCAGGGTCGCAGGGGCAGCCCCTGTCAGGGCCAAGCCTGTGCCGTCTCACCCCTCAAGGGATGGATCCATGACAGAAATGCAATTTTTTTTTTTTTTTTTTTTTTTTGGCTGTGCCCCGATCAGGGATGGAACCCGGTCCTGGTGGCGAAAGCACTGAGTCCTAACCACTGGACCGCCAGGGAATGCCCAGAAACACAATTTTTTAAAAAGTATAGGACATGGATAAAGAAGATGTGGCACATATATACAATGGAATATTACTCAGCCATAAAAAGGAACGAAACTGAGTTATTTGTAGTGAGGTGGATGGACCTAGAGACTGTCATACAGAGTGAAGTAAGTCAGAAAGAGAAAAACAAATACCGTATGCTAACACATATATATGGAATCTAAATAAAAAAAAAAAATGGTCATGAAGAACCTAGGGGCAAGATGGGAATAAAGATGCAGACCTACTAGAGAATGGACTTGTGGATACGGGGAGGGGGAAGGGTAAGCTGGGACAAAGTGAGAGAGTGGCATGGACATATACACACTACCAAATGTAAAATAGCTAGCTAGTGGGAAGCAGCCGCATAGCACAGGGAGACCAGCTCAGTGCTTTGTGACCACCTAGAGGGGTGGGATAGGGAGGGTGGGATAGGGAGGGTGGGAGGGAGACGAAAGAGGGAGGGGATATGGGGATATATGTATATGTATAGCTGACTCACTTTGTTATAAAGCAGAAACTAACACACCATTGTAAAGCAATTATACTCCAATAAAGATGTTAAAAAAAAAAGTATAGGACAATGTGAATGGAAACATCTACGTGGGGGATATACAGGTATTCACCTTGCAAGTCTTTACCTTTTCTGTATGTTTGAAATTTTTTAAAATAAAACGTTACAGGGCAATGCAATCAACAAAAATATGTAAGGTATTCCCTTAACTGTTAACAGTTGGCTTGGATGCAGTAAAATGAATGCCTACTGTAGAAAAGAAAAAAATAAACACATTACCGAGACAACCAGGGACATCTGAACACAGATTGGGTATTGGAAGATAGATAGGAAGGGACTGGGGTGAATTTTGCACAATGTGCCCGTGGTACAGTGGTTGGGGAAAACTAAAAGAACAAAAAATCCCAAACCTGAAAAAGCTCTTTAATTGGTGTTTAATGAAAATTATTTTTCTGATCCTCAGCTGTCCCCTCCCCTCACCCTTAAAGCAACAGGGCGTGGGGTGTGGATGTGCCAGCTCCACTGCCCAGACGAGGTGATGTGGCCACACACGCCTGGCTGCTTTAAAACCACATCCTTATCACTCAGAGAAATGTGCACGCAAGTATTTACAGGGAAGTGACTTGGTGTCTGGAATGTGCTTCAAAATACCCCAGGAAAGAAAAATGTGGGCAGGCAGAGGGTAGGGGTAGAGGGGACGATGTGTGGGTGATATTGTGGAAACCAGGCGATAGGTACACAGGGTGCATCGTGCCATTCCCTCTAGTCTGTTTGAAATTTCCCATAATAATGAAAAAAAAAAATCTGTGTCTTAGTTAATGACAAACTAATAGGAGAGACAGACACAGACCTTTTTTCTTTTACTAGTTGGGTGAACTTTTAGGACTTTGGTTAAATTGTTCTGCCAGAGAACTAATGCAGGAAAGAAAGAAAAAAAAAAGAAGAAAAGGAAAGGAAAAGAGCCTTTGCATGGCTCCACGTTACTCATAGAGAAGCCAAAGTCTTTACCAAGGCCTGCAGGTCCACCTGATAGGCCCACCTCCGCTCTCTCCCCTCTCTCCCCTCAAGGCCAGCAAACTTCCCCCCGCTGCTGTTCTCCTCCCCTGTCCGCCCTCAGCTCCTCTCACTCACTCACTCACCCCCACTTGGCTCCAGCCACACTGGACTCCTGTCCCCTCTGGCTTCAGAGCCTTTGCACTTGCTGTTCCCTCCACCTGGAATGCTCTTTCTGCAGATACTCAAGCGGCTCACTCCCTTACCAACCCCCAGCACCCCCCCCGCCCCAGCCCCCACCCTGGGGCTTCACTTTCGCTGCCTGCAAGATCTTCCCCTTCCCATCCCCAGCTCCAGCTCTCCCTTGCCTGGTCACTGTCTCCCCCATGAGAGTATCCTCCCCCACGGCAAGGGCTTTTATGGTTTGCTCACAAAATAGCCTAGTGCCTAGCGCAGGGTTTGGCACATGGTTCTTGCTGTATAAACATTTGTGGATTGGATAATAGCTGCTCCTGGGAATCCAAAAAGCCCTCAGCTGGGGAAAACCCAGTGTTGGCTCTGTGTCAGTGGGGCCAGGATTGGAATCCCTGGTCTCCCTATCATCTGGGCAGTGGGCCTCTTTGAACCTCAGTTTCCTCATCTGGTAAATGGGTAGAGAAGCACTAACTTCAGACGGATTCTGGGAGGATTGAAGGAGCTCATTTTCTAAAGTGCTTAGACTAGTGTCAGAACATGAGAGGTACTTGGGGGGTGTGGGTTATTGCTGTGGGCAGAGATTAGGAGCCTAGGCTCAAGCACTGAAGTGCTCAGGTTTAAATCCTGGCTCTGTCACTCACTTGCTGTGCCACCCTGGTTAAGTGGATTCACTTCTCTGAGCCTGTTTCAACTCTGTCAAATGGGCCATGAAGATGATGATGATGATGAAGATGACGATGGCACCTCACGGTGGGTTGTGAGGAACAAATGAACTAATCTATGTAAAGCATGTAGAATGTAGTGAGCGCTCATTAAATGGTTGCTGTGCTATTATTATTGTCATTGTTATCAACAGAGCTCCCGAGCACAGACCCTGGAGACCAACCAGCTGAGGTTCAAATCCCAGTCCTGCTACTTAAGAGCCATCCTCCCAGGCAGAGCTTCCTTCCCTGCCTCCCCTGTGCCCCAGTTTTCTTTGCAAAATGGGGGTAACAGCTGAGCCTAGGTTATTAGTTTATGGGCAGATTAAATGACCTGATTGCCAGAAGGCCCAAGTGTGGTGCCATGCGGAACACACACTAGTGGCTGCAGTGTGGTTGTTATTACGACTCTGTGAGGGTGACCTTTGTGCCCAGCCGTCCCCAGCCCTTCCTCCTGGGTCCTCACCGTGAGGATCATGGACCGGCGGCGGCAGAGCGCTGCGCCCACACCAAAACTGGCCACCACGAAGAAGGAGAAGCCGCAGAAGATGGCGATCCAGGCACCGGCGAAGACGTCATCCTTGCCCGAGACGCCCATCAGTGGGTACACGTGGTACTGGTCGGCGGTCACCCATACCGTTTCAGCAAACAGGGCCAGGCCTGACAGCTAGACAGGGCAGCCGGTTAGCAAGGCCTGCACAGGGGCAGCAGCCCCGGCTGCATGAGTCTCCGTGAGAAGGGCCTTCCCCATTCTGAGCCTCTACTGCCCTCTTGGTAAAGTGGGCACATAGTAAGAGTGGCAAAGATGTCACCTTCCATGAGCAGGGATGAAGGTGGGCAGGAGGCCATGAGGGAAGGGAGGACCCAGCCAGATCCCTTCCCCTACCCACACCCCAGCTGCCAGTGGCTTCAAGGATATAAAGAGATGCTACATGCAAAGCCTGGAGCTCATGACTGGCACCGAGGAGATGCTGGGTTAGCCCGCCTCCCCTGAAGAGTGTTGCTATTCCCTGAGGAGGGGAGTCTGGCCATGGCCAGAACTATTACAAAAGCATCAACCCTTTGATCCAGCAATTCCACTTGCAGGAATCAATCCTCCAGATACACCTACCCAGGCAGGAAAATCACACACCCACAAGGTTATTCCCCGCAGCACCGTGGGTAAAGGAGCCAGGATGCCACACAGTGGAGGGCTGGGCAGTTGTGGAAAAGGGCAGGGAGGCTGTCTGAGGACTCATGTGCACAGAGAATGTGCGCAGGAGGAAATGGGAGGCACGGAGCAGGGTGTGGAATGAGCTACGTTTGGGGCAAGAAAGGGGAGAAAATAGGTATATAGGTTCCTATTTGCTTAAAGAAATATTGGAGAAAATAAAAATCTGGTTACCTGTTGGGATGGGGAACAAGGAGAGAGGAAGATTGCTCAGTGGATACCTTCGCCAAAAATCAAACTAACTCTCATAGAGTATTTACTGTGTGCGTTGGTCCTTGAAACTGCTTTCTGTGTGATAATCATCGTTGTTACCAGCTCTCCTGCACTACTGCTGTTATGGCCAACACAGATAGCAACCACGTGTGCCAAATTCTGGCCTAAGCACAAATCCAATAACTCATTTTATCCTCTCAGCATTCCTATTTTATCTCCATCTTACAGATGAGAACACTGAGGCCCAGAGAGGTTACATCACTGGCCCCAAGTCCCACAGTAGAAATTGACAGAGCTGGGATTTGAACCCAGGCTGTCTGGCTGCAGAGCCATGTACAGGTATCACATAATTAAAAGACATTGTTATTATACATTACTATTGGTTTCCTGTGCACCAATCAGGCACCTTATATCTATAATCATGTTAATGATGATAGCTGGCACTGGTCAAGCACTTTTTTTGAGCTGAGGGCCATACATGGATTAATCCACACAACAATGCCCACAGAGAGGACATAATTTATAGATGGGGAAACAGGCACAGAGAAGTAAAGTTGCTTACTCACGATCACACAGCTGGGGAGAGGCAGAGCTGGGATTCGAATCGGGGCTGTTCTGACTTGAGAGCCAGGCGACACTGGCCATTAGGTGAGTCCTGGGCCCTCAGCTGTCCCACTCCCAGGCTCAGGAACGCCCCCCTCCTCTTCACCCACCCACTGGGCTCCCAGCACCAGGGAATGTCTCACCAGAATGATGATGTTTCCCACGACCAGCAGACCCATCACAACTGGAGACCCCTTCTCTGTTGTTGCTGCTGCCGCAGAAGCCATAGTCTTGCCTGGGACACACGAGCCGGGATGAGGCCAGGCAGGGGCCGGGAGAGGACCCACTGCCCCCATTCCACACCCCAGCTGCCAGGGGCTGCTGCCAGCTCTCTGATGGGCCCAAGCCGGTACCAAGTGTGCCCAGCCTCCCACAGCCCTGGCAGTGGGCCATTTTACAGAGGAGGAGGGAGTTCCCTGGTGGTCCAGTGGTTAGGACTCCGCACTCCCACTGCAGGGGACATGGGTTCAATCCCTGGCTGGGGAATCAAGATCCCGCAAGCTGAGTGGCTTGGCCAAATAAAAAAGAGGAAACAAAGCCTTGGGTGGGGCAGTGACTGGCCAGAGCTCAGGGCTGCCCCCCACCCCTAGCCTCAGACCTCCCCAGCTCCCCTGGCCCATCCAGACCCCCAGAGCCCCATCCTTACCTTCTCTGCCTGAAGCTTCTCTGGCCAGGCCCTCCCACAGTGGCTCCCTATATATGCCCAGGCCCCTCCTTGGGCCAGTTTCCTGGAAGGGGGGAGGGTGTCTGGAGGAGGGGACAAGAGGTCAAGCCAGCAGATCAGAATGGGAGAACAGTTTTATGAGCCCCCTCCCCCAAGTGATTTACAGACCTGAAATTCCAGATTGTGCTAATATCTGGCCACATGAGCAGGGTGACCTGCAGTGGCCTCTGGTTCCCAGTCTGTCATGGTGGTGGAAGTGGGCGGGGTGGAGAGGGCGAGCGCACAACCTGATGTCTCTCCTCAGGACTAGAGCCTTCCTGGGAGGAGGGAGAGATCCAGGTCAAACCCACAAGTAAGGGGACTTCCCTGGTGGTACAGTGGTTAAGAATCCACCTGCCAAGGCAGGGGACATGGGTTCGAGCCCTGGTCCGGGAAGATCCCACATGCCGCGGAGCAACTAAGCCCGTAAGCCACAACTACTGAGCCTGTGCTGTAGAGTCCACAGCCACAACTACTGAGCCCACATGCTGCAACTACTGAAGCCCACACACCTAGAGCTGTGCTCTGCAACAAGAGAAACCACCGCAATGAGAAGCCCGCGCACCGCAAGGAAGAGTAGCTCCCCCGCCCCCCCGCCAGAACTAGAAGAAAGCCCGGGAGCAGGAACGAAGACCCAAAGCAGCCAAAAATAAATAAATAAATAAATGAACAATTAAAAAAAAACACACCAAACAAAAAACCCACACGTGTGTCTGCAAGCCCAGAACTGCATCCTCTACTGGTGGCTCCACCTCTCCAAGGCTGGGAGCCCAAGGGGAGGTCTAGGCAGGGACCCCAGCAGGCAAGGGCAGCTGGATGAGGCAGGGAGGTGGGAGGAGATGAGGCAAGTGGGAGGGATGCTCGGGATGCTGGTGCTCGGTCTCTGAGCTGAAGGGGAGGATGGAAGGAGATGGGTGTGTGACGGGATTTTGAGATGAGTGTTCAGCGAGCAAGCAGGGAGAGGAGTGTGCAAGCAAAAGGGACGGGCACCCTGAATGGGCTTGGTGGGAGGCCCCCCCGATCACCACAAACGCGCGGACAAAGCAGGGTCACAGCGAGGTGGAGCCGTGGGTGGAAATGTCTTCAGTTTGCGGAATCGAAGAGACCTCGGTTCAAATCCCTGTTCCGCCTACTCCGTGCCGTGCGGCCTGGCGTGTGCATCTGCCCATCTGCAGAATGGGTACCATCAGACCACTTTCCTGGGCGGCGATGGGAACTGAGGCCGGGGATATCTGCAAAGGGTGTCTTCGGGCCTGGTGTGCAGTGGGCTGCCGCGCCTCACCAGCAGCGCTCCGGAGCGGCCCACGGTCTCTCCGGTGGCGCCCCCTAGTGGCAAAAGGCTGATTCTGCAGGCGAAAAGGGTGACTTGGGCCCGTCCTTCCCCAGAACTTTTCAACCCGGAGAGCTACGCATTTGCTTGGTTTTCTCTCTGTGCTTTGGCTTTCCCCAGTGAGAAATGGGCAAACAAATGGAACTTAAAATTCAATCGTCAAGATACTGGCTTGGTAATAAGACTCATGAGATGTTTTCCGATTAAAATGGATAATTTGATTTTTAGTCAATCCACTATCCACTAAAATTTGATTTTTAGTCAATCCACTAAACATTTAAAATAGTTTTTCTCTGTTGATTTACATCTATATTAAGGACTAATGAGTACATTGAAATAATAATGTATATAACCTGTCAAATACATTTTATAAGTTTTAGCTAAAGTAACTTGCAAAATAATAGGACCATACTAATAATATGAAATATTTTTATTTTCAAATAGTTGATAACTATAAGCAATTGGAAGTTATATAAAATGTCTAGTAAAAGCAAAAAGTTTTCATCAATGGAGGCATATGTCACCTGTCGTAAAAGGGATTCATTTTGTTCTGAAACAAGAACCCAGTGTGTTTTGATGTCAAACTTGAATTTTCACTATTCTTTCTTACTGTTATATAAGCTAGTCTTCAAAACAATAAAATTTGAAGTGCTAATTACTCAGATGCTCAGAAGGCTGATGATAAAAATCACAACGCCAAGATCTCCTAAAGATGACATACGCCTATGCTATGATCCGGCCATTTGTCCCTGGAAATTCCCCCACTTGCGTCTACTAAAGGCTGTGAGTGTATTCATAGCAGCCCCACATTGGAAACCATCCAAGTGTCCCTTAACAGGAGGATGGATAAGTCCATGATGGTACATGCATATAATGGATACTATTCAGCAACAAAAGGGAACGAACTATGGATACACACAACCACAGGGATGAATCTCAAAAGCATTACGCTAAATGAAAAAAGCCACTCAAAAGACTATCACTGTATGATGCTAGATAGGAAGTTCTAGAACAGGCAAAACCAATCTAGAATGATAAAAGTCAGGGAGTGGTTACCCTTGGGAGCATGTGACTGGGCGGGGGGACAGGAAGGGGGCTCCTCTTTCTTGATTTGGACGCTGGTTACACAGGGGTATTCAGATTCTGAAAATTCATCAAGCGGTACCCTCACGATAAGTGCACTTTTCTGTATTTTTTTTTTATTCCAATGCCTTATTCTAAAGAGGGTAGATCCTTTCAAAAGAAACATATTCGATGTGTTAAAAGCGGTGTTTTCAAAAGAGGGCACGAGATAATTTTAGCCATTCCATGGACATGAGGTGAAATGGCATGAAATGATACAAAACTCATATGATGAGAAGATGAGCCATTTCTAACCAGTCCTTCAGACGGTGCCATGGAGAGAGGCTCAGTAATTTGATGCTACTGTGTCCTAAACACCTCTCCTTTCTTGCTTAGAGCAGGTTTCAACAGGCCTCAGTGTCTCACTAGAATTTAATAGTAACATTTTCATTGTATTTATTTTTAAGATGTTTTGTTTTCCATGGGCAGTGGTGAAAGGAAAGTTTTCTCAAACTTTTTTATTATAAAATATTTCAACTATACAAGAAAACGTAGGGATAATGTAACCTACACTTACATCCTTACGTCCCAGCTTTGTCAAATCTAAGTATTTTCTGTATTCACTGCAGATTGTTTTTTTAAGGTGCATACACTGCAGATGGCATTTGAAGCCACCTGATCCCGCCCCAGAGACAACTTCACTACTAAATTTGGGACTCGGACTTCCCTGGTGGTGCAGTGGTTAAGAATCCGCCTGCCAATGCAGGGAACATGGGTTTGATCCCTGGTCCGGGAAGATCCCACATGCCACAGAGCAACTAAGCCCGTGCGCCACAACTACTGAGCCTGCACTCTAGGGCCCGCGACCCATAACTACTGAAGCCCACGCGCCTAGAGCCCGTGCTCCGCAACAAGAGAAGCCATTGCAATGAGAAGCCCGCGCACCACAATGAGAAGCCCGCTCACCGTAACTAGAGAAAGCCTGCGCACAGCAACGAAGACCCAACACAGCCAAAAATAAATAAATAAAAAATAAACTAAATTAAAAAAAAAACCAACAGTAAAAAGATTTTGGGGTATGATTTGGGAAATATAAATATGAGATGTTAGGGAATTCGTGTTAGTTTTTCTTAGGAGTGACAATCGTATTGAAGAAACATGGCATTTTTCAAAGATACATGCTTAAGTACTTATGAGTGAAGTTGTCAGCATGTTTGGAAAGCACTTTTAAATGATTCAGGAAAAAATTACACGTACACATATACAAAGTAGATATGACATAATAGTAACAAGTGTTAAAACTAGGTGGTGGGTATAAGGGCAATTATTGTACTATTTGTCCATTTTTTTCTGTATGCTTGAAAATTTTCATAATAAAATGATGAAAGAGGGAATATATATATATATATTTTTTTTTTAAAATCCCTGTCCTCACAGAAACTACATTCTAGTGGTGGGGGGACAATTATCAAGGATGAATAAACAAAATACAGGAAAATTAGTGTAAATACTTAAGAAACCAAAGGGGTGAGGGCTGCAAAGTGTGTGTGTGTAGTTGAATTGGTAGGTCGAGTGGCCAGGGAAGGGCACACTAAGTTGTATTTGGGGAAGAGCTGAATGCAGGAGGGAGTGAGCTGTGTGGCTAAGCCTCGCAGACAGAGCAAGCAGCAGCTGCACAGGCCTCGAGGCTGGAGCGAGCCTGGTGCGTTGACCTTCTCATTAGCTCACAGGGTTCCTGTCACAACGAAGAGGTCAGTGTGGGAGGAACCGCATGAGCAAACGAGCAGTGGGAGAGCAAAGAGGAAATGGGAGAGCCATATCAAATCCTTATCAAATCAAATAGACAAGATAAATGCTTCTAGATGTACAGGCTACCTCTGTAACTGCTAATGGTGGCAGCCTCTGGGCAGGACTGGGTGACTGGGGTCAAAGGAAGTCCTATATCTTGTCTTTTCACTGGACTTCCTGTTTCATTTGAAATTTTCACCATGTTTCTTTCCTATTCCTGACACATGCCAGAAGCTTCTACGGTCCGTCAAAGCCCCTATGCATGCACTAGGCTCCTGTTTACAGCGCCCCTCCTCATGGGCGGCCATTTCAGAAGAGCCCTCCCTAGGGCCATTTTCCCTCAATACAAGAATCATCTCTGCTCTTTTGAACATACTTCAGATAAGTTTGTTACACAACCATCTGAGTGGTCTTGAGGAAACACCAATTTGGCCACAACATGGTACTCTAGCTGGTCACACTGTGTCAGGAGTTCCCTGTTGACAAGTTTGCGGTGGATGATATTTTGTACTGTTATTGTGTGGCAATTCCTTTGGGGACATCAAGAAAGAACATTTCTTAACTTGGCCTACTTAAATGACTTCCAATTGTCACCATAATCAACATGATTAAGAGGAAGCCTAGAAAATAGGGAGAAATTACACATTGCACAGAAGACTGCTTATTAGATGATATTAAGAATGTATTACCTTTTAGATACAATTATATGATTATGTTTAAAATAAACCTGTATCTTGAAGAGATACATATACTTACTTATTTCTGGATAAAATATGATCTCCAGTATTTGCTTTAAAATTACCTAGAGGGGTAATTCCTTGGTGGTCTAGTGGTTAGGACTCAGCGCTTTCACTGCCGAGGGCTCGGGTTCAATCCCTGGTTGGGGAACTAAGATCCCACAAGCCACGTGGTGTGGCCAAACAAATAAATAAGTAAAAATAAAATAAAATAACCTAGAGGGAGAGGGGTGTCCACTTGTTGATAATTGTTGAAGCTAGGTGATGGGTACATAGGAGTTTTTATTATACTATTTTCATGTGGTTCAAAACATAAGTTTTTTAAAAATTACACAGATAATAAAGGAGAACATACAGATAAATTTTAGCACATACAGGAACTTGAGGTCATTTTGTATAATCACTCACTCTATTGTCTGGTAAAGAAGAGGTGGTCAAAGTTTATTAAAAGAAAAATTTAAAAAAAGAAAAAAGAAAAGAGAAAAAACCCTGAATTCAGTCTCTCTTACTAGTCAAGGTACTAATTCTGCCCCAGCTTCTGGCCCCATCATCCAGCTCTTTTACACATACACAGCCTTACACTCTTCCAACGAGTATTTATTATTAGTTAAGCTATGATTCAGGACCCCAGGGTGGAGATCACTATGTACCCAGGTCCCCCTTCACCACCCTGGGGAGAAGGACGGAGGACAGAGAAGGTGGGGTGGAGCCAGTTCAGATCTTCCCAGGAAACGTGCCTTCTGCCCGGCGGTCGTCCCAGGCTGACACCTGTGGAAAGACAGCCAGTGTTACTCCCTTCCTCCGCAGGGAAACCAGATGGGTGAACTTCTCTGTCTTCCCCACTTTGCCTACCTGTTCAGTCAACAAGTAACCCCAGGACCTGCTGCGTGCCAGTACTGGCAACTGTTCCAGGAGCTGGGGAACCAGCAGTGACCCAGAAGGACAAGAATCACTGTCCTGAATGAGCTGACATGAACTGACCCACTGAGGGGACAAGGGGTGGGGCGGGGGGTGGGGTGGCGGTGGAGGAATAATAACAGGCAGACTCACTGCAGAGCTGTCTGTGGGGAGATGTGTGTAAACACCTTCAAAAGTGTGACCAGGCCCTGCTTCAGGAACCCCAGAGTCAACCCTCAACGATGTCTCTCAGAACAGAAGAAAGAAGGAATACTGGGCAGCTGTGAAAAAAAATGAGGCTGTCTATGCTCCAGCAGGAAT
The DNA here is from genome assembly GCF_028564815.1 of Eubalaena glacialis. NCBI lineage: Eukaryota > Metazoa > Chordata > Mammalia > Artiodactyla > Balaenidae > Eubalaena > Eubalaena glacialis. Next base: position 53,297,481 of record NC_083733.1, on the reverse strand, counting down.
GCATCTCTAACGATCAAATGCACAATCAAGTGCAAAAAGGTCCAAACCGGCTACAGAGTGTGATCCTACTATTGCTCACAGATGTGTGCATACATATACAAAACGATGGACAGGCCCATAGCTAACGGTTAACACTCCCCCGAGGTAACACTCTGCAACTTGTGGACCCTCCTACAGGCAGTCAGAGCACATTTATTTTTACATACACACACACATGCACATTTACATGCTATACATTAGAGGCAATGGATAAATGCATGGATAAGGAAGACAATCTGAATCCCTGCTCCATCGCTTCCTAGCTGTAATTTCCTCAGGCAAATTACTCAACCTTTCAGGGCCTCAGTTTCCAATTTTGTAAAATGAGGATACTGATAATAGTACCTTTGTTTTTTTAGCATGTTTGCCCTTATATGATATAAAGCACTTACAAAGTAGCCGGCCCATAGCAAGTGCCTCTTTTATTTACACACATACACCACACATCACAAATACTCTTTACTTAAATTGGGCCATACTATACAGATTTTTTTCCCCCATACTATACAGATTGTCCTGCAACTTGCTTTTTCCATGAGTCTTAGAGCTCTTTCTGTATTCTATCACATAGATCAAGATGAATATACCATCATATATAACTTGTTTCTGAATGTTCTCCAGTACAAACAACTCTGCAATGGATGTCCTTGTACACAAACATTTTTATAGGATGTGTAGATGTGAAACTGCCACATCTAGAGCATGATTTTTTTCATTTTGAAAGATCCTGTCTCAGGACTGACCTTAACAGTGATTGGACCTGGGCTTCCCTGGTGGCGCAGTGGTTAAGAACCCGCCTGCCAATGCAGGGGATATGGGTTCGAGTCCTGGTCTGGGAAGATCCCACATGCCGCGGGGCAGCTAAGCCCGTGCGCCACAACTACTGAGCCTGCGCTCTGGAGTGCGCGAGCCACAACTACCGAAGCCTGCGCACCTAGAGCCCGTGCTCCACAACAAGAGAAGCCACTGCAATGAGAAGCCCGCGCACCGCCACGAAGAGTAGCCCCCGCTTGCCGCAACTAGAGAAAGACCGCACACAGCAACAAAGACCCAATGCAACCAAAAATAAATAATAAATAAATTAATTTTAAAAAAGTGATTGGACCAATCTATAGAACCACCAACACTTAGTACTATCTTCCACTCCCCATCCCTTTTAAATTAAAGGATCAGGCTGGTCTGATCCTTTGGCAAATTAGTCTTTGTCCAATAATCCCACTTCATGGAAAGGGAACTAAGGAAACCATTCAAATAGAAGGCAAAACATTTCCTGCAATGGAATTGTACACTGCAGTATCATTTAAAATAGTGAAAAAAGACTGAGTCCAGCTAAAGGGGAAGGGACTATTTTTTAACTATTAAAGACAATGGCTACCCAATAATTAAGCAGGTTGTACTGACATAAAAATAGGTAAACAATGCAAGTAAAAAAGCCAAGGATAAACAGTATCTACAGTATGATCCATATCTATATTAGGGACTTCCCTGGTGGCACAGTGGTTAAGAATCCGCCTGCCAATGCAGGGGACACGGGTTTGATCCCTGGTCCGGGAAGAACCCACGTGCCGCAGAGCAACTAAGCCCATGAGCCACAACTACTGAGCCTGCGCTCTAGAGCCCGTGAGCCACAACTACTGAGCCTGCGTGCCTAGAGCCCATGCTCTGCAACAAGGGAAGCCACCGCAATGAGAAGCCCGTGCATCACAACAGAGTAGCCCCCGCTCGCTGCAACTAGAGAAAGCCCACGCGCAGCAACGAAGACCCAACACAGCCAAAGATAAATAAATAAAATAAAATAAATAAATTTAAAAAAAGTATATAAACATACACCAACACCTACTCACACATTAGCACACAGAAAAGGAAGTGAAAGATTTATACCAAATTTCTAAGGGAAGTTAACTTTGGACTCAGAAGGGGGTGACTTAGGAGTTTTTCACTTTTTACATTATAAAAGTCTCTCACTTTGAAGGTTTACTGTATTTTTTATGAAGAAACTAAAGATTTTTTAAAATGGGAAAATAAAAGGGAGTTCCTTGGTGGCCTAGGGGTTAGGATTCAGGGCTTTCACTGCTGTGGCCCGGGTTCAATCCCTGGTCAGGGAACTGAGATCCTGAGAGCCTCGTGATGTGGGGGAAAAAAAAAAGAAAAGAAAGAAAAAGACAAGAAAAGATGATTGGAAAAAATGTTTTAAATGCTCATATAGGAAACGTGCTGGACTCCCAGCCCCACTCCTCCCCAAATACACATACTGGGATTAGAGACTAATTTTTAAAAATACACAGGAAACACCTGGAAGATGTTACAGTATTATCAGCCAGGTCAGGAGGATGAGAAACAATTTTTTGCCCCTTCCTCTATTTCTTAAGTTTCTGTGAAGTGGTTATGTTGCTTATAAAAAAACAAAAACGAACAATAGCAATAATAAAACACTTATTTTTACTTCACCAAATTTCTGGAATAAAGAAGCCAGGGCTGCTGGGTATAAAGGGTGTGTTCACATCCAGCCCTCAGAAGGCAGAGAGAGCAGGCACCCGAGGGGAGGAACCACAGCATCTAACGCTCCCCAGGTAAGGGCAGGCCCAGGTCCCGGAGGCTGGGATGTGGGGCAGCACCGGGCCTGGAAGCATGTTTCCTAGCACCCTGTCCAGCACTCACCTAATGCAGGCCCTGAGGCTGGAGGGCGGATATTACGGGATCACGATGTCATGGTACCCAAGATCACGCAGGGACAAGGAGAAATCCTGGGAGGGGAGAGGGTACTCAGACACTTGAGAGAGTGTGGCCACAGAGGTGGGAGGCAAACCAAGCAAGCTGAGGAAGAGTGCATTAAGGCAATCTGTTCTCAAGAAACAAGCCCCAAAGATGTACATCAAAATTAGAACACTATCTCCATCAAAGGGGACCAGTTAAATAAAAGCATTTGTAAGTTAAGGACTTCCCTGGCGGTCCAGTGGTTGACACTCCGCACTTCCACTGCAGGGGGTGCAGGTTCGATCCCTGGTAGGGGAACTAAGATCTCACATGCTGTGCAGCACAGCCAAAAAATTTTAAAAAAGAAAAGAAAAAAACAAAAACAAATGAGGTAGATCTATACGCACTGTCATAAAACAGAACAAATGAGGTAGATCTATACGCACACATTGATAAGTCACAGAACAGACGATATAGTATGACCCATGCATACACAGAAAGTTCCACAGGCTTATGTATGATAAATGTATACAGAGAAAAATGAATCAGTTAACAGTAGTTACCTCAGGGGAGGGGGACTGGGGAGCGAAAGTGGACGTCTACTTTTCATTTTACTGTACTGCTCAGTACTGTACCGTACTGTTTTATTTTTTAAAATGAGCACTATTAGTTTTGTAATAATATCATATTTTGATTTTAAGACATATGATTTTTTTCATTTTAACATCTGTGAAAATAGCATGCTTGTTACATCCGTTTCCAGCATTAAAAAAAAAAAAAAAGATTTAAACATCTCTCAGTGTTTCTTGTAGTCGATGGGGTCTTTGACTTGATGAAATAAAGTAATATTTTATTTAAAAAAAGAGGGTATGGCAGAATATTAAATAGTAACAACGGGTCTGGTCAGATCAGGCCTAAAAGGACTGCCTTATCGCATCCCTGTTTTTTAGAGATGCATGCTGAAGTAGGTAGGGGTGAAATGACATGTCTGGGATTTGCTTCAGAATACTTCAGCAAAGGAAAGAGGAAAAAGAAAAGGAGGAAATGTGGAGAAATCTTGAAAGTATTCAGTTTGGGTGATGGGTATATTTGGGGGGGTCACTGAATTATTCTCTCTACTTTTATGTATATTTGGAAATGCTCATATGAAAAAAGGACAGGATTCCAAAAGATGGTGAGCTCCACAGGGACAGGGCATTTATTTGTAGAGTGTCTGGGTGAGATAGATCTGGTTGCCTTGGCTGAGAGCCTGGCTGGTTGAGAGTACTGGTGAAAGGAGGAAAGGGTGGTGATTCTAGGAAGAAGAAAAGGCCACATCCATGGCCAGTGTGATGCCTTGTCCTCCCTTTGCCTCTCACAGATGAGCTCCCATGAAGTCACCACACGCCCCTCTGCTAGGACCCCACCCCCACCCCAGCACCCCAAGGGCCCCAGGAGGAGGCACATACCCAGGATATGGGGCAGAGGGACTTGTACACACGCCGGTACCATTCACACACGGAGACGTCACCCCCTTTAGCAGTCATTGCCTTCTCACAGCGGTGGAAGTCTGTGAAGAACGGGGATCAGGGTCAGCCCAGACCAAGGGCTGGAACACATTTTTGATCGAAATTCACAGAAATCGTTTTTACTTCACAACCAGTTACGCAAATCCCCCCTACCCCCAAGTTCACAAAGAAAGCATACCCTTACAAGTGTAGTACTCAAAAGGGCTAGACACACCTCACTAAGCTGATTTTGCAACCCCTAAAGAACGACTGTTCTACTTGAAAATTCTGGGGTCAGGAACGATAAGGTGACCTGAGAGGTGTGTGTGGGGATTATGGAAGTCCAGAACCAGGGCAGGGGAAGGGGACGAGGGTCTTGATGCTAAGATGCTGGCATCCTGGAGAGGAAGACAGGAGGGGGATAATCTGGTTTTTAATAGTAGGAAGTTAATTCAAAAATTACTCCAAGTATTACACTCCTGGGCACACTCCCTAGAGAGAAAAGCATTCACATGGACATCAAATTACATTTATAGCAGCAGCATTCATAAGAGCCCCAAACTGGAAACCGTGCAAGTGTCCATGAATAAAATGTGGAAAACTGTACAGCATTAAAAATGAGCAAAACACATGCCACAGCATGGATGAATCTTCAAAACTGTTGAATGAAGACATCCAAACCTAAGACAACACATACAGTATTTATAAAGATCACAAAGAGGCAAACCTTACAGCGGTGATAAAACCAAAGTGTGACTGCCCTAAGTCTGTGGGGTTACATCTCTCCTGGGGAGAGTAGAGTGTTGTTTTCAAGACAGGGCGTGCAGTAGGCATGGGAGCCCAGAGGGCTGGCAGTATCTAGTTTTCTATCCAGATTACAGTTACATGGTGGATGCACTTTAGAATTATTCATTTAGCTGTACATTATGTTTTATGTACTTCCTGTATGTATGTTACATTCCATAAATACACACACACACATCTTGGGGGAAAAAAAAAATCACTGTAGGAACCAAAGTTTGTGACCCTGGGCCAGATCTTAAGCACAGGTGGTGATGAGGGGCACAGGCCCTGCGAGGTCAGATGATCAGAATAAAAGAGAAGAGGCCTGGGATGCATAGGTCCCCTATGAGGAGCCAAGAGGCAAGCGACTTGAGGTGTGGGACCAGGGGAAGGTCAACACTGCGGCCCGCGCCCCCCACCCCCCCCCATGTCCTGCTCACCCAGGTAGTTCTGCCAGCAGTTCCTCGTCTGGTTCTGGTTGGGGAAGCGGCTGTCAAAAGGAGCAGTCTGGTAGTTCTTGATTTTGGTATTGATGTCCTCTGCCATAGTGCTGACTCCTGGAGGCAGAGAATGGGTGCTGGCAGGGGTTCTGGGGCTGGCAAGGGGCTGTCAGTCCACCCAGGCCCGGTGAGCAACAAGCCAACGCCCCTCCCTCTCAGTACACACAGAGGTGAAGGCAGGGCAAGAACACATTAAGGGTGGAAGTCATAGCAGGGTGTCTGGGGGAGTCAACTCCTTGGTAAAATCAGGCTTTATTTGTCCCAACATAACACCAGCTGACATTCACTGAGTGCTTACTATAAGCAAGGAAGCTTTATTCCTACAGTCACTTTAAAAGGCAGAAACTATTACTATCACTGCTTCACAGACAAGAGACAGGGTGTTTAAGCGACTTCCCAAGGTCATTCAGCACACATGTGGTGGAGCTGCACTCTATCACTAACTTAACCTACGCTGCAGAGGTTCTTAATGTCTACTGGTGCCATGAACTCCTCAGGGGTCTAATGAACCCTTTCTCAGAATATGTTTAAATGCATTTAAAGGGGACTTCCCTGGTGGTCCAGTGGTTAAGAATCCGCCTTCTGGGGCTTCCCTGGTGGCGCAGTGGTTGGGAATCTGCCTGCCAAGGCAGGGGACATAGGTTCGAGCCCTGGTCTGGGAGGATCCCACATGCCGCGGAGCAGCTGGGCCCGTGAGCCACAACTACTGAGCTTGCGCGTCTGGAGCCTGTGCTCCGCAACAAGAGAGGCCGCGATAGTGAGAGGCCCGCGCACCGCGATGAAGAGTGCCCCCTGCTTGCCACAACTAGAGAAAGCCCTCGCACAGAAACGAAGACCAACACAGCCAAAAATAAATTAATTAATTAAAAAAAAAAGAATCCACCTTCCAATGCAGGGGACGGGGGTTCGATCCCTGGTCGGGGAACTAAGATCCCACCTGCCCCGGGGGCAACTAAGCCAGCACGCCACAACTAGAGAGAAGCCTGCGCGCCTCAACGAAGATCCCGCGTGCCGCAACTAAGACCCGACGCAGCCAAAAAGAAAATAAACAAATAAAAATTTAAGAATGCATTTAAAAATTGCATAGGATCACAAAGAAAACCAGTTACTTGTAGCTGAGGTTTTATTAACTACCACAATTTCAAAATAGTCATGCCTGAAAATGATATGTTGTGAAATCTGCAACCATAATGGTCTGTAAGATGACCTATGATTTTGATTGCTGACAAAGTAACAGATGATGCCAATACTACTAGGGCTATTGCCTCCATTCCTAACTGAAGGAAATGCTACATTTCAATTAGAAACTAGCAAAAGTACAGATGTAAATTTCCCCCCATTCAAGTACTAGCACCCCTTGAACTCTACAGATTCTGTGGACCCAGGGTTAAAAACCTGTGCTATAATCTCTCTTATGAGGTGACACACTGTTTTCATCAGGGAATCCGAGAGAAACTGCCTCTATTCCAGATTATTCGAGGAGTCGTGGGGTTACACAGAAGTAAGCAGACCAGTAATAAATTCAAGCGACCCAGGGTAGCGGTAAGGATCTGGGGCACCGGAGGAGAGTCTTTCCGGGAGCGGGGTGATGTGACCACCAGCCGCTGGGACACAGACGCGGTCGGAAGAGTTGTTTTGGAAGCGATCTCCACCCGCTTTCGGGAGTGAGGGTGGACTGCGGATGACGCTGCAGCCCCTCCAACGTCCAAGGGAGAGGAGGGGCCAGACACCAGGAAGCCAGGTTGCGGCCTAGGCAAGCTTGGGGGGTCGGGGGTCGTGGGGGGAGGGACGCCTGCGGCCTGGTGACTAAGAGCACTGCAGTCCTGGTCGCTGGCTAAACTGCATAATATCTGATCCTCAGTTGCCTGCCAGTCAAAAAGGGATAATCGCAGGCCCTATCTCATAGGGTTGGAGGGAGGATTACATGAAGCAATATAAATCGCTTGGAATGTTCCTGGCATCGAAGAACTAAATAATCGTCAGCTACGATTACTAACTGAACAGGACCCCAGGGCTCCTGGAGGTCGACCGCCGCCGGCCGGAAACCTTATCTCGTTCTCCGGGAAGCAAGGGTCGGGCTCCACAGTTCCCCAGGCTGGGGTTCCAGGGCCCCCGAGCCCCCTACACTCACCTAAAGACGCTCCTGCAGCCCCTGGAAGCTCAATGTGACCCTCAGCAATGACGCCAGTGTCGGACCGGAAGCGGAACGAAGACCGGCCGGAAGCGGGACGAGGCAGCGCACTGGGGAGTCTTCCGCACGGCTAGAGCGCCGTCCCTGGAGCGGTTCAGGCCGCGCCCATGCGAGCGAACTCCAACCTTCCTATTGGGCTGAATGCCTGTTCATCCTCAATCCCGGCCCAATCGTAAGCTTGCGTGGCACTTGGAACCTCACGGAACTATGGCTGTGCCAAGCTGTGGGTGCAGCGTGGTCACCTCTCTGTCCTTACCTGGAGAAAGGAGTCTGGGTCTTGGGGCTGGCTGGAGAGTGGGCCTGGGAAAAATATCCTAGCGGAAATGCTCTTATTCGTGCAAGAATTATTTATTGAATGCTTACCCTGACAAAGTCCTTGCAAATGACCTACATGGTTTGGCCCCCTTTTATACTCTTATCTCCTTCTCTTAACTGCTGCGGTTCCAGCCACACTGGCCTCCTTAGCAGTTCCTTAAACGTGCAGGCTGGCTTTCCCGTAAGGGCCTTTGCACTTGCTGTCCCCTTGGCCTGGAATGCTCTTCTTGCAGTTGGCTCCCTCCATCATGTCCTGCAGGTCTTTGTTAAAATGTCACCTTATCAATGAGTCCTTCTCAGTCCAAATATTTAAAATTGCTATCTTGTCAGTTTCTTCCCTACTTCATTTCTCCAAAGCACTTATCGTCTGACATACTGTAGCCTTCCTTTTATTGTTTATCTTTTTTTGTCTCCCTCAATATATAATAGAAGCATCATAAAGGAGCAAGTTTTGTCTCTTATTCACCATTGTATCTCTAGCACTTAAAACAGTTTCTGGCACATAGTATAGGTACTCTATAAATCTTTGTGGAATGAGTGAATTTCTTGTGTGAATAAAGGGGGCTTCCAGGGCCTGGAAGAGGAAGCTATGAAAGAGACCTGCTTTTGCCCCTCCCCTCAGTCTGGCCTCCAAAGCTTCTCACATACTGTGCTGGGTGCCGTGTCCAGGCCTAACTGGGTTGGGGGCCTCTTATGCATTCTGTGTTCATCAGCGTTGTAATTATTTGTGGAACTGCCTGTTTACATGCCTGCATTCACCCCCTTCAATGAGATCTTCCCAAAGCCCAAATCCCTTCCCTGCTTAACCCCCTCCCTGGCTCCCCTGTGCCCTCAGGACAAAGTCCAGGCGCCTTACCATGGCCCACATAGGCAGTTCCAACTGGAGCTTTGTGAACTGAGCCATGGTCCCCTCTCCAGCCACGATGATATTTTAGTTCATTGAACAGTGCTGTGAGATCTACCTCCAGGCCTTCCATTACTCTATTTCTTCTGACTGTGACATTCTACCCAACTTTTCAAATCAGCTATTCTCTTCTCCAGGAAAATTTCCCTGACCACCCCACTGCCCACACCTCAGGCTAGGGCAGATCCTTCTTTTTGGTCCCCCTCTACCCCCTAGAGTTTCCCCATCCCAGCCCTGACCACTCTGGGCTGTCCCTGGCTGGTGATGAGTCTGTCTCCCCACTGACTGTGAGCTTCCTATGGGCAAGGTCCAGGGTTGTCTTGGTCACTGCTGAGTTCCCAGCATGGCCCATAAGGGGACCACTCAGTAGGCTCTCTTTAGAGGCTCAGTAGTTCCTAGAACAGGGTAGGCTCTCCTTGGGGTCTGAGTTCTATGGCCCCCAGCTTGGAGTGGAGAAACAGAGTAGGTGGTTTTGGGGCATAAGCACTAGGTCTAATTCCTTGATGGTTCCTAGCACTGGGAGGTCACACAGTAAGCCCTTTTTGGAGTGAGTCTTCTCTTCAAGGTGGGGACAGTAAATAAACTCGAAAGTTAGTGATTGGGTCTGATTCTTGTGCAAGTCCCAGTACAGGGCAGGCACACAGTAGGCAGGCCCAGTGGGGACTGTCTGATTCCTCTGCGTGTCCCATGACACAGTGAGCACACGGTAGGTCCCCCGGTGTGTTTTGGGAGCACACGGGTCTGTGGAGGCGATGTGGGTGTGCTAGTGCACACAGGCCCCCTAGCAGACGTAGTATCAGTGGGAAGGATGCAAACAGCACGCACAACGATGCTTGACCGTGTATTTTTATTGAGTCGTTGCTCCCTGTCCGCTCTCCACGCAGTCGGGATAGACTAGGCCAGGCACGCGGCCCCCGAAGCGGTACGTGTACTTGCGCCCCCCGCTCTTGCGCACGATGTCGCGGCGGTAGTAATAGCGCAGACCTCGGCTCAGCTTCTCGTAATTCATGCCGGGCTTCCTCTTGCGCTCTCCCCACAGCCGCGCCACCTAGGGCGGAGGCCGGGCTTAGGCTGAGGGGGCGGGAGAGGTGGGGAGTGGGAGGGGCTTGACAATGGATGGGTGGGGCGGGGTCGGGGTTCTGGTCTGTCAGCAGAGGGGTTAGGCCCGGCGGAGCAGGGCGGAGTTGAGGGCGAGGCTGGGGGCGGGGCCTAGCACTAGGCGAAGTGCTGGCGGGGCTAAACTGAACACAGGGAGACCCGGGCGGGACTAAGCGGGTCTGGGAGGCTGCCCCACCTCTTTGGGGTCGCAGAGTTGGAACTCGCGGCTATTGCCCGTCCAGCGGATGCAGCTGCTACGCGCTCCGTCGTGGAGTAGCTCCAGGAGGAACTGCCACAGCTGAATGGGACCTGCGGGGTGGAGGCAAGTGAACACTCAGGTTTCCTGGCCCCAGATCATGTCGCTTCGATGACCCAGGAATCCGGATCCCCTCCTCCTCGGGGACCGAGTCCGGATTCCTCCATCTAAGGGACCTAAGTGTTGGCCTTGGGGACCCAGGCATCGGGGCCCCCATCTTGGAGATTTAGGAGTTTGGCTGCCCCATCTTGGAGACCCAGGGATCCATAAACTCATCTCTTTCCTCTTGCCTAATGCAGGAGCCTAGGTCCTCGTCCCTTGCTCCCGGGAAGACTACCCGTGTCTTAGTCTTCTCCTCCCTGGGGACCCAAGAGGAGGGCCACCGCCCCCTCCTCTCTCGAGCCCCGCGTTTCCCGGTCCCGCCCCCTTTGGCGCCTAGGCCCCGCCTCACTAGACTCCGGCTTCGCTCCCTTGGGACAGTGTCTCGGACCTCACCTCGGTGGTTAGCTTTGGGGTAACAAGCCAAGGTTGCGCGGTTCGACTGCTGGCTCGGTTCGGAGGAAGTGGTGAGATCTGAAGTCTGGTACTCCTTCGAAGAGGTGGTGCAGTCCGTATGCAGCCCCGAGTCCCAGGAGATGGTATAGTCCGATCCCGCAGGCCCGCCCCACGAAATGGTAGAGTCGGCGGGCGGCTCCCCGCCGAGGCTCTTGCCCCAGTAGGTGGCGCCGTCCGGGCCAACAGAATAGTCCCAGCTGGTGGAACTGGCGGCGACCCGGGCGCCCGACCACGAGTTGGCACTTCCCGCGGAGGTGGCGCAGTTCTGGGCGGCTGCCCCTTCAGAGCCAGCCCAGAGGGCGGGACCCAGGGCCTGGGAGACGCGGCTCCAAGGGACCGAGCCGGTGCACGGCAGGTCTGTCCAGTCTCCCGACCACGGAAGAGCCTGAGGGGCGGGTTCTGTGAGGACGAACGGACCCCAAGTGAGAGGAGCCCAGGTGTCCCGATCCCTGGCCCCCTCGGGGGTTCTAGGGGTCGAAGCTCTCAGCCCTCGCGCCTGGGGCCCCACGCTCCAGGATCTCGGTCATGCCACCTTAAGGACACGGGCGTCCCCCGTCCTATCCCCGTTCCCCCTCAAAGATCGGGGAGTCTAAACCTCTAGTCACAATGGAGGACCCCAGTCCCCTCCTCCCCCCGCCTCTCCGCACACACTCACCCGCCCCCCATGGAGCTTCTGGGTACGGTAATGAGGAGCCCCAGTCCGGCTGTGGGAGCCCTGCGAGGGATAGGACGTAGCAGAGTTTAGGGAATGGTGTGCACAATGGCTAGAGACTCCCCTCAGCCACTCAACCCAGTGGTCCTTATTTGTCAGGGACTGAGAGTTATTACCCCCGGCCCCTACTCGCTCAGACCTGGGACTCAGGAGGCTGCCTGGGCCCCTCCTCCTCCTTCTCCTTCAGCCTCTGGAGTTCAAGCCCACACCCCTCTCCCCGCTCAACCCCACGAGTCCAGGCACGCCCCCTTCCTCCCTTAGACTTAGAAGCCCAGCCTCTCACCTTCTTCCCCAGCGCTCAGGGGTCCCAGCCCACAGACACTTTTCCAACATGTCTCTGCTGTCAGCGTGTCCCCTTGGAGTGCCAGTTCAGGGAAATAGAAGTCGAGTTCAGCTCCTTCTGCAGGCAGGAAGGTTAGAGCCCCGTCAGGGTCAGTGGAAGCGCCCACCTGAGCACCCTCCCCACACACATTGTCTCAGCCCCAGCAGCCTACCCAGCCCTGACAGCCTGCTCCCCAGGGGCACTTCCTGTGGTGATGCTTCATCCCAGTTCCACAAATCCATGGCTGCTCGCGGTGAATGTTCTGGGTCAGAAAAAAAAAAAAAGGGCACAGGGTCAGCTGGTGACACTTAGGGACCCTGGAGTCTGAGCCCCATCCCTTGCTTCACTCAGACAGAGGAGTCCAGGCCTCTGCTCCCTCCTTCCCCAGGACCCTGGACTGTTGGCCTCCAGTGTCCTTTTCTCCCAGACCAGGAGTTAAGGGCCCCCAGACACCCAGACTTCCAGTCCCCAGTTCACAGCTCACCTCTGGCAGATCCCTCTGCCCTCAGCCAGGGGTCTCAGCCCCATTTCATACCATGCACCCCCTCCCCCCGGGGGCCTGGGCAGGGGGGAATTTTCCAAGACGTCAGAGCTGGGGGTCGCGGCGGGGGTCGAGTTGCAGGGGCTGAGGCGGGGCCGAGCTGTGTCACCCCCGCCCCACTCCCCTCTGCCCCCAGAGATGGCCGTCCGCCTCCACGGTAACTTTGGCTGTCCTCCCGCAGGGGTGGCTTGGACTTGAACAGGAGCTTGGGAAACAGCGGGCTGGGCGAGACCGGGGTGAGGAGGGGGTGTTTCCGGGGTGACTGGGGCGGGGCGGGGGGCTTGGAGACTTGATCCTGTGACATGGGAGGTGGTGGGGGAGGAGAGCCTGGGGTCAGCTGGGCTGCGCCAGGCTTATCTGCAACAGGAAGGGGGATTTCCGGCCAGACCCCCAGCGGGCAGACGTCACAATCCACAGGGGGCCTGTGGGGGTAGATTGACCTGGGATCCTCCACCAGGCCCACCTCTCCCCTTCTGAGGGCTTTGAGGGGAAGTCCTGGGGCTGCTTCCGAGGACAGTAACAACACAGTATAAACAATAGCAACAGTGATAATAATAGCTAACATTTATTGGGGGCTCATTACATGCCACCGGCTGTGCCCTGGGCCTTTGTTTAATCCTCTTACCAGGTCGGTACTAGTCTTATCCCGATTTTCTGAAAGGGGAAATTGAGGAGCAATTCCTCCCACTTTTCTTCATCTCCAGAACCCATGCCCTTCCCTGCTATAACACTTCAGGACAAATGGGGAAATTTGAATATGAACTGAATATGAGATATAGAATTAGTCATTTTCTTAGATGTGATAATGGTATTATGATATGAAAGCTATCTCTATAAGGAACACTGAGATATTTAGGGGTGAAGTATTGTGTCTGTAACTTGTTTCCAATGCTTCACCAAAAAAACAAACCGTGTATACTTGCGACATGTACAAACACACGTGCAATATTTGGGACACAGTTATACCAAAAAATTATTTGTCTTAAGTTCAAATTTAACTAGGTGCCCTGTATTTTTATTTCCTAAATCTGGCAACCCTAAACCCTGGTAGCTTGGCTTCAGAGCCTGTGCTTGTACCCATCCTGCAATATTGATAAGTAAATATTTACCATTAAAAATAACCTCTTTAATATGGGCCATTTCCAATATTCAACCAGTTCAATCACTAACCACTTGCCATTCTGGGGGTGGGAGGAGTGGGGGGTGTGGGCACTGCCTTTCTTTGTTACACGAGGGAAGCTGGGCCTCGACGGGAAGAGCAACTTACTAGGTCACACAGTGGGTGGTTGTGGGGCTCCTGGGATTGGACCCAGCGCTGGTTGAACCACAGAGCCCTCGGGCATCACCGGTCCCTCCATCCATCTAACCCAGGGGTCTGAAAGGAGTCTCCGCCAGCTGTGCCCCACCAGGCCTGGAGCCTCCTCTCCCTGAAGCTGGCCTCTCTCCTGTCTGTATGTATCTGTCTCCCCATGTCTCTCTGCCCTGAGTTGACGTCCCTGGCCCTGGGTCTCTGTTGTACCAGGCCTGACTGCAGTAACTTTTTTTTTTTTTTTTTGGCCACACCTCACTGCTTGTGGGATCTTAGTTCTCTGACCAGGGATTGAACCTGAGCCCTCAGCGGTGAAAGCGAGGAGTCCTAACCACTGGACCCCAGGGAATTCCCCCAAGTCTCTTCTGATGTCTCAGTCCCTCCCCACCTGTCTTTAAGTGTTCTTATCTCTCTCCCTATCTCCTTATCTGTCTGTTTCCATCTCTTTCCCTCCCTGGGTTTTTTCCCCATCTGCCTTCCCATTGTACTGCCTCAGACCCACAGTTCTTGTCTCTTCCTGTCTCCCTCCCCACCTCTCTGTCTCTGCTCACTACATCCCCTCCATTTTGGTCCCTCTGTCTCTCAACCCCATTGATCTTTTTCTCTCTCCCCTCAGGACTTAAATGCACACATTTAAAACCCGCCTTTCTGGAATCATTCCTCTTTCCATCTCCTCCTTTGCCTGCAGTGAATAGAAGAGGGTCAGGAGTAGGGAGGGCTAGTGATGTGGGGATGGGGTTTGAGGGTTCTGGAGCTGGGTGGTCCAGCCCAGGTGGCAGGGGGCTGAAGGGTACTTCCTGCCATTGATGGGAGGCCCTCACCCCTCTAACCAGACTGGAAAATGTGACGTCAGAGGGGGCAGTAAGGGAGGAAGACAGGAACTGAGGAAATTTGACACCTTTCCTGGGTAACTGGCTTCCCTGAGAAGCCTTGGCATTGTTTCTCCCCTCCCTCCCAAGCCCTTTCCCAATCAGGGGTTCTGATGGCTGTGTCCCAGGGAGGCCCTCATCCCCTCCCCATGCCATCTCCCTCCTTTGCCTGGTCACTGCTCCAGCCTCCTTACAGAACCCCAGATTCTTCTGAAGTGAAAATCTGTGATGCTAGTCCCCTGCTTGAACTTTATCTCAACTTCTCAAGGCTGGCTGCTTTCAGGGTAAAGTCTAAGCTCCCAGTTTGGCATTCAAGTTCCTGCATGGACACTTCTTCAGACAGGCAGAGACAAGCGTGGAGCTGGGAAACAGGAGTTGGGGAGAGACTTACAGATGCAGAGAGACAAGAGAGACTCAGAGAGATACACTTAGAGACAAGAAACAGAGGGGCACTCACAGAGAAACAGAGGAGACACAAACACTCAAAGAGAGCAGAAGTTGGCTGGATTTTGGCAGAGTGAAGAAACTAGAAAACAGTCTCAGAGACCTAGAGGGTGACAACTGCAGAGACTAGGAGAGAGAACGACAGGAAAAGAATGAGACAGACTCAGAAGTGGCCAGTGCCTTGAGGAAGCCCCTCCCTGACTCCCAGGATGGCTCCCATCCCAACCCTGATCACTCTGGGCTGTGACTGTCTGGCTACGGCCCTATCTTCTGCCACTGGACCATGAACTTGGAGGGAACAGGGCCTGTGGCTGTTTAAGTCACCATTGTGTCCCCAGCACTGTCCAGGCCCTTGATGAGAGTCTGCTGAATGGATGAAAGCCTGGAAGGCTGTGAGCTCCAGAAGGGCAGGGCCCAGAAGACCCCCTTATCTTGGTGCTGAGAACACAGGGTGGAGTCAGAAGACCACAGGTTTGAGCCTCTTCTTGGCTTCGGCCTTGCCCTAAGCCTCTACTTCCTCCTCTGTGGAATAGGCTGCACTGGACGTGCACTTAAGAGGTTTCAAGAAGATGTAAGGGGCATGCAGCAGGGACCGAAAAATGCCCATCTGCATGTTTGTCTGAGTAAACTTTCAAGGCTCCCCACTATTCCCAGAGTGGGGGATGCTAAGCCCTGCCCCCCAAAGAGTGCTTCCAAGCCTAGCCAAGGATGGAAATGAATGTAAATTTATTGAAACTGGTTTTGGGGAGGATGGGTGGGTGGATAGTTGAGGATTTTCCAAAGAACTGTGGGGAGGAGCCAGCGCCCGGCCGGGTGGGAGCGGGTGCCCAGCCACAGACCCTATCTCAGGCCCAATTTCTTCTTCTCCTTTTGCTTCTTGCGCACCACGTCCAGGTTCCGGTCCTTCCACATGCTCTTGCGCAGCTTGATGGGGCGTGAGCCCACATACTTCCCTGTGGGAGGGAGGGTTCATGGTCAGGCTTGGGGTCAGGCTCAGGCCAGATGCCTGCCATGCCCACTGACCCCAGGGAAGGCTGCACCCACCATTCATCTCACGCATGGCGCGCACATAGTCGCTGGGGTCCTTAAAGCTGACGAAGCCATAGCCCTTGGTTTTGCCCGTGCGCTTGTCGCGGATCACCTTAGCCTTAAGGAAGGATGGGAAGCGGCTGAAGGCTCGTGCCAAGATGTCATCATTCACCTCATTGCCCAGATCCCCACAGAAGATTCGGAAGTCATCTGGGGTTGGGAGAGAGGAGGTCAGAGGATACAGATGTCTGGCCCAGTCTTATTTAAATGACCCCACCTTCTCTGGAAACATCACCAAGCCCTCTTCCTCTGTATGCCCAGCAGTCTCTGCCTGGGGCCCTCTTGGTCATAACAGCCAATGCCTGTATAGTATTTACCCTGTGCTAGGCTCTCTGCTAAGCACCCATGAGGTTTTAACACATCTGGCACTCTCAACAACCCTTTACACCAAGGCACAGAGAGGTCAAGTCACCCGCCCCAAGTTAATCAGGAAGCGGCAGAGCTGGGACAAGAACTCAGGCATCTGGCTCCAGAGTCCTCACTTTTAACTAACTGCCCTGCCCTGCCCCACCCCAGGGCCAGCTCACCCATTCCCACGATGAAGCCCCTACCTTCGTCATCCCAGCCCTGGCCTGTCCTCTAAGCCCACAGCATCCTTTGGTCTCCTGAACACCTCCCCATGGACATTCCTTGGGCGCCTGACACCCACTGGCTCCCATAATGGCACCCCGGTACCACAGACTTCATCGTTCCTCAGCTCTGCTTCCTCTGCAAAGCCCACTCTAATCCCCCTTGAGTCCCTGAAACCTGAACATACTGCCTGATTCTTCTCCAAGGCCAACTTCAGCTGCCATTCCTGGACATATCCCCTGGGCTGGGCCTGAGCCTCGACCAAATGTGCTCAAGCCCAAAGAATCCCTTCCCCCATGAGCATATACTATTACCATCCCCTTGTTGGAGATGAGGAAAATGAAACTTGAAGGGCTAAGTGACTTGCCCAAGGTCACAGAACTAGGGCCTACAGCCTGCACTGGCCACATCTGGGCCGGCGCTGCCATGGCTCTGGCCTGGGGTGGGTAGACGGTCCCAGGGAAAGAGGCAGAAGTCAAGGACTAGGATGGGAGGTAGGCCCCTCTCCTTGGCTACCACTGTGGTTGCCCCATAGCTCTGGTGGTGACTGAGGACACTCTTTGAGAACAAGTTAGTTTACCCCAGGCAGAAATAATCTGACAAACTTAGAGGGTGGGACCTTCTACAAACCAACCAGTCTGAACACTTCAAAAAACTATTATACATAAGACAAAGCAGTGGGAAGGAGACAATTCTCATTAAAAAATAATCTAGTGACACAAAACTGCATGTATCCTCGTTCAGGGGAAAAACAGCTATAATATAGTTTGGGGACAACTGGGAAAATATGAATATAAACAGAATATAAGATGCCACAGAATTATTGTTAATTTTCTTAGATGTGTTAATCGTGTAATGATATGAAAGAAAATATCACTTTTCTTAGGAGATGAATACTGAAGTATTTAGGAGTGAAGTGATAACTTCATTTATAATTTACTTCAAATGACTGAGCAAAAACCAAAAAGATACAAACACATGGAGAGTTAAAGTGAATACAGCAAAGTGTTAATCGCTGAATCTAGGTGGTAGATATATAGTTGTTAACTGTGCAGTTCAGTATTTAAAATTTTTCATAAAAAGTTAGGAGACAAAAGAATGCTCTTTCACTTTTAGCAAGCCAGGCCCCTCATGAATGACACAGAGGCCAGAAGGTCCTAGGCGCCAATCCCCTCCACCAAGTTCTGTTCAGTGGCTGGGCGAGGGCCTGCCCCCGGTGTCCTAGTCTGGCTCTCCCCGAGGTGGGCTAACAACAGTGCCGCCCTGCAGAGAGGTGTGCAGTTACCTGGGTCGCCTTCGCTTGGTGGAGCAGCACAGACCCCGCACTCGAGCCCACTTACCTGCATCCCACTCCAGCAGGCTGGGGTCCTCCCAGCTGCTCCCAGCTGCTGTGCGAATGCAGCGTTTCAATTTCTCTGGCTTTCCTTTCTTCTTGTCCTCACCTAGAGGCTCTGGGACCTGCAGAGGAAAGGGATGGGGTGCAAAGGGCTTGATGCTGGTGTCTGCTGGACCCGTCTGCCCTCTTCATGTTCTCCCATTTCCTCTGCCCGCCCGGTCCTCCCGCCTCCATAGCTGGGGCACTGGATGTGCCGCTGGGTGTCAGGTGTGTGTGTCTGCCTCCCTCTTCCCCACGTCCTCCCAACCCCTCCAATTTCCTGGATCCCTCCTACCTCCACAGATAGAAGATGACATGTGTTTCTGCGTGAAGAAGCCCCTGGGCTCCTGTCTGCCCAACCAGCCCTTTCTGTGCCCCCACTGCTCTGCTCCCTGCCTACCTCAAGAGCCATGAGGCCAGGGGGTGGCTCAGGCCGAGGGGGCCGGGGTCTCGGACGCAGGGACAGGAGCTCAGGAATGCGCAGCGGGGGCAGTAGGCCTCGCACAACTTCCAGCGGCAGGGGCAGGGGCTCAGGCTCGGGCAGAGGCATGGCCAGGGCCAGTGGCAGGCTGGGCCCAATGACCGCAGGGCCAGCTGGGGTGCCCCCTGCCCCCACGGCCACCGCTGCGCCAGCCTCCTCCAGCCCAGCCGCTGCCGCCACCACAGCCTCCTCCTTCTCTTTCAGGCCCAACCCCAGGCCGAGGCCCAGCTCTCGGGGTGCTGCTGGCTCTTCCTGTAGGCAAAAGGAGGGCGTGAGGGGGGCCAGATCACAGGCTCAGACCTCACTCCCACCTCCATCCTGTACAACAGAGCAAGGGCCTGGGCGCCAGAGAGCAGGCAAGAGACACCTAGACAGGGAAAGGAGTCTCTAGTTAGAGACAAACACAGGGATAGAGAAACACAGGCAGAGAGACAGACAGACACAGGGACAAAAAAAGACATGAAGACAGAAAAACAGAGACAATCAAAGGAAAAATAGAGATACAGAGAGAGAAGTACACCTGTAACTTGTGTTTTCTCTCTATACTTTCCTTACAAAAAGAAAAAAAACAGAAAGATACGGCCACAGAAGGAAAGAGAGAAAGACAGAGACAAAGTCAGAGAGTGAGAAGGCAGAGACATGAAAAGCCACGCGAAAGGCAGACTTGGTAGACACAGCCCACCGGCCAGGATGAGGGTCTCTCTGCCCACTGCACCTCTGACCCTCAGTTCCCTGTCCACACTCACCAGAGGAGGCCTCAGAGCAGCCATGGAGCCCAGAGGGGGCCCTGGGGCCCGGGCCATTGGTGGCAGCATCATAGGTGGTCCAGGGGGGCCAGGCAGAGGGGGGCCCACGAGGGCCTGGTGAGGGGGACGCAGAGCCATAGGACGAGGACCACCTGCTGCAGAAGAAAGAGCAGAATCTGTCAGGGTGTTAGTGGGGAAATCGGAGGGCTTGGGGAGGAGTTACGTGGCAGGATGGTGACCCTGGCCCCCTCACCTGCTCTCTGCAGCACGTGAGGGATGAAGGCTGGATGCAGAATAGGGGCCCTCTGGGGGGCCGCAGCTGTGGGAGAGATGGGGGTGTGTGTCAAGGGGGACTGGGGCACTTGGGGCAAGGTGTGTGCTTGTGGGTACTCTCAGAACCAAGAAATCTGGAGAAGAGCCTGGGAAGCCTTCTGGGAGATGTAGGGTTCTTTTCATTTGTTCATTCAGCAAAAACTTACCATTGATGATTTCCTCTGAGCCTGGCCCTGTCCTGTGCAATGCTAGGGACACACCAAAGACCAAGGGCTCTAAGGGAGCTCCTGGTCCAGAGTAGGAGAGAGCAGACCTATCACCAGAGTACAGCCAGAGCGATCAGGGCTGGGATGGGGGAAAGCCCAGGCAGGGTGATGGAGGCTGGGAGTGGGGAGCCCAGGAAGCAGTGGGAGCTCAGAAGACCTACGCCAGGGGGACTAGAGAAGGCTTCCTGGAGAAAGGGACCTGTGAGCTGAGACCCAAAGGATAATGAAGAGTTGGTCAGGCAAAGGGTGAGTTTGGAAATATTACTAGCAAGGAGAACATTTATAAACAAAAATTTTTCCCTTTTCAGTTTAGTGTAATCGTAATAGAGGAAGTTAGAGTTGGAGAGCATCATAGGAGAATGGTCAAGAGGTCAGTAGGCATCCAAGCAGTCTTGTTGGCTGAACCGTGTATGTCCTCTGGAGGGCACTGGGGAGCCACAGCAGGGTTGGAAGCTGGGCAGGGGACTAGGTCAGATATGCACTTTGATCAAAACCATACTAAAGTGTAGGAGGTGTTAAACCTTCTCAGATACCAGATAAAAAAGTGTAACAGGATTTAAGTAGCACAATTAACAAGTACGATCTAATAGAGATCATACCAGAACTTTACAGAACACATATCCTTTTCATACACGTAAGGAAATACTAACGTCACAAAAATTGTGTGTATAAAGGTCATCTCAGCAACACAAAGTAAGAGTGAGTGACCTGTGGAGAGGATAGATTTTAGTTGACTTTGGTTAGCTTGACTTGGGTTTAGCTGATAGGTTTTGGAAGATTAAAGTTGGGCGACAATGAGCAGGGGAGAGAAGGGACCTCAACAAGAGCCTTGCTGGTATATCCCAGCAATGTTTGGGGCTCCTGAGGAGGAAATGGGGATCTCTCTCTGCAAGGGGCTGGGTGATGTAGGGTCTTGACTGCCAGGTGAGGAGCACAGGTGCTTGTTTGATGGTTTGTTCATCCCATCAACAGAGCATGTAATACTTACTAGCTGGCATGGACCTTATATTTTAGAGAAAGCAAAAGATGATAACCATAATAAATAAATTGTACAACTGTTCTAAAGCATGAAGTGCTATGAAGAAACACAGCAAAGGGTAAGGATTAGGAGTGACAGTAAGGGGGTTGGTTTGCAGTGATCAAGTGAAGCCTTACTAATGCCAAACAGACAAAGTACACGATCAGGTTTATGCTTTAGAAAGACGATGACATCATGGGGATGAAATGGAGAGGGCGAAGTAGTTGAAACAAGAGTGCTTGGTGAAATGTGGGATTTCCTGGCCCCAGACCTACCTGCTCGCCGCAGGAACATGGCTTCTCGAGCCTCTGGACTGTCCAGGTGACTCCGATCACCAGGACCAAAGCCAACTGTTGGGAGGGGAGAGATGAGGATGGTTGGAGGAGAGTCCCAGGCATCCCTTTTTCACCACCCTGCCTCCCTCACTCCACCACTCCTTACTTACCTGGGCCCACAAAAGGTGGGCCACCCACCATGGGAGGAACCACTGTGGCTGCAGCGGCTGCTCGGGCCTCTAGAGTCTGTTGGACCTATTGGAGAGGAGGCTGGGGTGAGGGGCCTGATTCAGTGCCCCCAAGCTGCCCTGGCAGGCTCACCTGGAAGGCCAAGGGTTTCATTCTTTGCACTCTGTGGCTATCTATCAAACTTTAGGTCTCAGGTAAAACATCACCTTTCAGAGAGGCTTTTGGGATCACACTAGCCGAAGGTGTCCTTAGCCCCTCCCAGTTGCAACTTCTCTCATCATCCTGCTTCATCTTCCCCAAAGCACTTAGCACTACCTGAAATTATGTCTAGCGTGTCCTCCTTCTCTCCCGTGCCACCACCCTGGTCCAAGCCAACATTATTTCTTGCCTAGAGTATTACGGTAGCCTCTTCCTCAGACTCCTTGATTCTGCCCTGGCCCCCTACAGTCTGTCCTCCAAACACAGCCAGAGTGACCCTGGTGACATCTAAGTTGGATCACATCACCCCACTGCTCAAAACCCTTCAACTGCTTCCCATCTCAGAGTAAAAACCAAGGTCCTTATGATGACCAACAAGGTCCTACTAGATCTGTCTCTATCACCTCTCTGTGCTGATCTCCTCCCACCCTCTCCCTTGCTCACTGCATTCCAGCCACACTATTCTCCCTGCTGGTCCTTGAACATGTCAGGTATGCACCTACCTCATGGCCTTTGCATTGGCAGTTCTCTCTGCTGGGAATACTCTTCCCCCAGATATGCGCCTGGTTCCCTCCATCATGCCCTTTATATCTTTGCGTAAATGTCACCTCCTCAGAAAGGCCTTCCCTGATCGCGCTGATAAACCTCTGCCCTTTTTACTCTACTTGGACCTGTCTCTCAGTAGTAAAATGTAAACTCCAAAAAGGTAGTGATTGTTTTTCTGTTTTGTTCTCTGCTATATGTCACCTCCTCAGAAAGGCCTTCCCTGATCACGCTGATAAACCTCTGCCCTTTTTACTCTACTTGGACCTGTCTCTCAGTAGTAAAATGTAAACTCCAAAAAGGTAGTGATTGTTTTTCTGTTTTATTCTCTGCTATATGCCTAGTGTCTAGAATAGTGCCTAGTGCAGAAAAGGCACTGGAAAATTATCTGTTGAGAGAATGAACAAGTTTCATTTACTTGTTCTCTTTTTAGTAGTCTCTCTCTTCACTACTCATATATACTTAGCTATGGAGCACTTGAATGTGACTAATGAGACAGAGGAACTATTTAACTTTAATATGAATTTTGAATAAATACAAAACATTTCCATCATTGCAGAAAGTTCTACTGGCCAACATGATCTAGAATAAAAGCTCCCAAAGGGCAGAAATATTGTTTGTCTTAGTCACTACTGTGTCCTCAGTGCCCAGCACCTGAAATATTTGTCACACTAATTAATCAACAAGCCAACATGTTAATAGCTCTCTATATACAAACACTGTGTTCAGAGGCAACGTGCTCTATTATATGCGTTAGTTCAGCCATACCTGCTGGTATGTGTTGGTGGCGATAATTGGGCGGATCACAGGAGCTGCTGGGACTTGAATTGCTTCTACCGTGGGGACGGTGGGCACCGCAGGCACAGCAGTTGGGATTCCTGTAACCGGAGCCCCCAGAACTTCCTGCTCAAACCTGGGGGGGGGGCAGGACAGACACCACAGCTCAGGACCTTGCACCAATTCTGGAACGCTGGGTATATCGCGACAGCGCCTTCACCCCTGCCAAGCTCTCCTTCTTACTCCCGCCCCCACAATCCCGAAAGTCCCATTTCCCCAAGATAGAGCCATATGTCGGGCCTATCGTGGCCTGGAGGGTCCAGGGCTCTGGCTGTGGGACGGCTCTTATCGCGCCCTGTCGCGGGCCTTACAGGGCCATCTCCGCCTCCATCTCCTTCAAGCGTTCCTCGCCGCTCTTGCCCGGGATGCCAGCACCAGGGCCCGGGACCACAGGTCCTCCTGCACCCGGGAGTCCCGGGGCTGGCCCCGCCCCGGCCATCGCTGCTGCCGTCGCTGTCGCCGCTACTACCGCCTTAGCTCAGTCGCCTCCGCCAGTTCCGCTGTGTACTCTCTGGCCTCGTCAGGGTGGGCGCCGGCGGATGACGTCTCAGCGAAAGTGACGAGCGCCGGTACATGACATCATGCGCCAACGGGGCTCGCCAACGGGGATCGAGGGCCAATGAGAACCCGGCCACAGCCGAAGGGCCCGCCCCCAGGAGGAATATAGGCCAATCAGAGTGCCGGAAAAACGAGTTTTACGGAAGAATCTGAGTCTATGAGAGTGCAGCCGAGCGAGACTGCCACGCCTTCATGGAGGAACACTGGCTAATGAGAGCGCTGTAAAGTCAGTTGTCCCCGTTCCTGAAGTGGAAACTTGATCATTAAGAACTCAGGAAAGTTCGGAGGTCCCGCCCTTGCCACCGCGAGGCCCGTTCCGGAAGTTTTAAAACACACTGAAATCCGAATCATCCCAGGGCAGGACGAGGCTGGATATAGCTGGGGGCCGTGGTCGCCCACTCTGGGGTAGACGGACACGCTACCAGACAGTGAGTCCCAGAAAAACCAGGGACATGATGTGGGAAGCTCAGATGAGGTGCCTGACTCAGGCTTCCTGGAGGAGGTGACGTCTGAAAACTTCTGCTAGATGAAAATGAGAGAGATTCTGGGTAGGAGGAATACAGTTCATGCAAAGGCCGAGAGACAGTCAAATGCGTCACCTCAGAGGTCACGTGTGTAGTTTCGGTGTCTGTGCTTTCTAGGGACACAGCTGACCCCTCCTTTTTTTTTAGTCCTCAAAATGTTTTATGAATATTTTCAAAAATACACAACAGTAGGGAGAATAACAATGAACATCCACGTACCTCTGAACAATTACTAATATTCTACCCTTCTTGTTTCGTCTATACTTCTTTTATTTTTTTGCTTTACATTATAGCAAATTCCAGACGTCTATCAATTCACCCATAATTGCTTCATGATGTCTTTCTAACATAAGGAGTATTTAAAAGGAAACAAAACAAAACAAAAACAGCATTTTCACACCCAAGAAAATGGGTATCTTAGTATCATCTAACACCCAGACTGAGTTCAATTTTCCCTGCCTCAAAATGTCTTTATACAGGGGACTTCCCTGGTGGCACAATGGTTAAGAATCCGCCTGCCAATGCAGGGGACACGGGTTTGAGCCCTGGTCTGGGAAGATCCCACATGCCATGGAGCAACAAAGCCCGTGAGCCACAACTACTGAGCCTGCGCTCTAGAGCCCGCGAGCCACAACTACTGAAGACTGTGCACCACACCTACTGAAGCCCGCTCGCCTAGAGCCTGTGCTCTGTAGCAAGAGAAGCCACTGCAATGAGAAGCCCGCGCACCGCAACAAGGAGTAGCCCCCGCGTGCTGCAACTAGAGAAAGCCCTAGAGAAAGCCCGCGTGCAGCGACGAAGACCCAACGCAGCCAAAAATAAATAAATAAAAACAAAACCAAAACTTAATGTTACCGCTTGCCTGGGTTTCTTGAAGCTCCAGTTTGAATCAGCATAAATGAATGCTTTGTTAAAATACTTTGTTTGCTTCTGTGCTAGAGATGTTATAAGAAAAGAATAGGATGCCTTAAAAAAATTATTATTAACTAGAGTCCATACTTTATTCAGTTTTCCTAGTGTTTACCTAATCTCTTTTCTGTTTAAGCATCCCATCCAGGATAACACATAACATTTAGTTGTCATGTTTCGTTAGGCTCTTCTTGCTAGTGACAATTTCCTACTCTTTCTTTTTTGTGACTTTCATGGTTTTGAGGAGTACTGGTCACGTATTTTGTAGAATGTTCCTCATTTGGGATCTGTCTGATGTTTTTCTCATTATTAGGCTGGGGTTATGCTTTTTTTTGGGGGGGGGGAGACCACAGAGGTAAAGTGCAATTTTCATCATATCATACCAAGGGTACATACTATCAACATGAATTATTATTGTTAACTTTGATCTCCTGAAGTAGCACTTGTCAGATTTCTTTACTATAAAATTACTTTTTAAAAACTCCCTGGGCTTCCCTGGTGGCGCAGTTGTTAAGAATCTGCCTGCCAGCTCATGCAGCTCAATATCAAAAAAACAAACAACCCAATCCAAAAATGGCCAGAAGACCTAAATAGACATTTATCCAAAGAAGACATACAGATTGCCAACAAACACATGAAAGGATGCTCAACATCACTAATCATTAGAAATGCAAATCAAAACTACAATGAGGTATCACCTCACACCGGTCAGAATGGCCATCATCAAAAAATCTACAAACAATAAGTGCTGGAGAGGGTGTGGAGAAAAGGGAACCCTCTTGCACTATTGGTGGGCATGTAAATTGATACAACCACTATGGAGAACAGTATGGAGGTTCCTTAAAAAACTAAAAATAGAACTACCATATGACCCAGCAATCGGCTACTGGGCATATACCCTGAGAAAAACATAATTCAAAAAGAGTCATGTACCACAATGTTCATTGCAGCACTATTTACAATAGCCAGGACATGGAAACAACCTAAGTGTCCATCGACAGATGAATGGATAAAGAAGATGTGGCACACACATACAATGGAATATTATTCAGCCATAAAAAGAAACAAAATTGAGTTATTTGTAGTGAGGTGGATGGACCTAGAGTCTGTCATACAGAGTGAAGTAAGTCAGAAAGAGAAAAACAAATACCATATGCTAACACATATATATGGAATCTAAAAAAAAAAGGTTCTGATGAACCTAGGGGCAGGACAGGAATAAAGATGCAGATGTAGAGAATGGACTTGAGGGACACAGGGAAGGGGAAGGTTAAGCTGGGACGAAGTGAGAGAGTAGCATTGACATATACACACTACCAAATGTAAAATAGATAGCTAGTGGGAAGCAGCTGCATAGCACAGGGAGATCAGCTCGGTGCTTTGTGACCATCTAGAGGGGTGGGATAGGGAGGGTGGGAGGGAGATGTAAGAGGGAGGGAATATGGGGATATATATATGCATATAGCTGATTCACTTTGTTATACAGCAGAAACTAACACAACATTGTAAAGCAATTATACTTCAATAAAGATGTTAAAAAAAAAAAAAGAATCCGCCTGCCAGTGCAGGGGACACGGGTTTGAGCCCTGGTCGAGGAAGATCCCACATGCCGCGGAGCAACTAAGCCCGTGTGCCACAACTACTGAGCCTGCGCTCTAGAACCCGCAAGCCACAACTACTGATCCCGCGTGCCTAGAGCCCGTGCTCCTCAACAAGAGAAGCCACCGCAATGAGAAGCCCGCGCTCCGCAACGAAGAGTAGCCCCCGCTCGCCGCAACTAGAGAAAAGCCCGCGCACAGCAACGAAGACCCAACCCAGCCAAAAACAAACAAACAAATAAATAAATTTATAAGAAAAAAAAAAAACCTCTCTTTTCATGCTCTTTGGAAGGAAGTTACTATGCACAGCCCATACTTAAGGGGTGGAGTAGTTAAGCTCCACCTCCGTGAGAGTGAGATATCTACATAAATTATTTGGAATTCTTTTGCACAGGGGATGTCTATTCTACCCTTTATTTCGTTATTAAATCACTTGTATCAGTATGGACTCATGGATATTCTATACTTTCGGTTATTATACAATACCACTTTATTTTGTTGCTCAAATTGTTCCAGCTTTAAAAATCCTATTAAAGTCTTTTTTTAACCTGAAAATTTCCCTTCTCCTGCCTTTTTCTTCCTCCCTCCCTCTTTTCTTTCTCTTTCTCCCCGCCACCCTCTCTCTTTTTGTCTTCTATTTGTTGCAGAAACTGATCAATTGTCCTATAGGACGTCTCACATTTTGGATTTAACTAATTATGTTGTTTCACTTGTTCCTCACTGCCTCCTCTCCCTTTCTTATTTATTGCAGTGACAGAAGCTTGATTAGATTTAGGTTTAATTTGGTGAAAGAATACTTAAGAGGTAATCCTACTGTATCCCATCAGGAGCACATGGTATCTGGTTGTCCTCCTTTGGTGATGCCAAGATTGATCAGCAGTGTGATCCTGTTCCATCCATTTTAAAAAGCTCAACCAACCTTTCCATTAATAGTTTTAGCAGCACTTGATCATCATTACCTGTATCTATTACTTATTAACATATGGAAGATAGTGGTTTTTGAATTTTATCATCCTCTCTGAAATTATTAGTGACTTTTATAAACGTCCTCATCAGGAATTGGGTTACTTGTTCACATACAGGAAAGAAGACAGAAAATGCTTGATTCTTTCCCTATTTTATGTTGGCGGGGGGAAAGAAATGAGTTGGTTACTAACACCCTTCAAAGGTGACCAGTGAGGAATGTGTGTGTGAATATCAATATGAACTGACATTTTCAAACATATTTATGTGCTTCAAGTCATTGCATTCTTTTTTTTAAAGATTTATTTATTTATATTTAATTTATTTTTTTGGCTGCATCGGGTCTTAGTTGCGGCATGTGGGATCTTCACTGAGGCATGCGGGATCTTTTGTTGTGGCGTGCGGGCTCTTCCTTGTGGTGTGCGGGCTTCTCTCTAGTTGTGGCATGCGGGTTTTCTCTCTCTAGTTGGGGCACACAGGCTCCAGGGCATGTGGGCTCTGTAGTTGTGGCGCATGGGTTCCAGAGCGCGTGGGCTCTGTAGTTTGTGGCACGCGGGCTCTAGTTGAGGCGCGTGGGCTCTACAGTTGTGGCACGCGGGCTTAGTTGCCCTGCGGCATGTGGGATCTTTGTTCAAACCCGCGTCCCTTGCATTGCAAGGTGGATTCTTTACCACTGGACCACCAGGGAAGTCCCCATTGCAGTCATTCTAATTGCTGCTCAAAATGTCACATCTTTAGCCAGTGGCAACGCCTTCATACTGACTCCTGAGTCCTTTTGACTCAATCCCAGTAGTTTTGGAGGACGTCCTTGCTCTCTGGTACAACATGCTTCATACTCATTTTGCACATTTCCTGCCCCAGACCTAGAATCAGCTACTTCCCCAAGGATCCCTGGTTCCTTTGAGTCAGAAATGGTATTTAGAGGCCACAACCTGGGCACTAGGGTTGCTCATTGTTACTGCGTTGTCATATGTAGAGCTTTTCCGTGGACTTAGCTAGGGAAACATATGTATATATATATATAAAATACATATTTATATATATTTATTATACGTATTATATATATAGTTTAGAAAGAGAAAACCCCATGAGTTCATTCTAATATTTCCAATTCAAATGAAAGATTACAGGGTATTACTTCTTTGATTTTATATTTGTATCTCTTTTCTTCTTCTTTTTAAAAATATTTATTTATTTATTTGGCTGTGCCGGGTCTTAGTTGCGGCAGGTGGGGCCCTCACCGCCACGTGCGGGATCCTCAGTTGCGGCATGCGGGATCTTTCAGCTGCAGCATGCGGGATTTTTAGTTGCGGCATGCGAACTCTCAGCTGCCGCATGTGGGATCTAGTTCCCTGACCAGGGAGCGAACCTGGGCTCCCTGTACTAGGAGCCCAGAGTTCTAGCCACTGGACCATCAGGGAAGTCTCGTGTATCTCTTTTCATTTGCATTAAAAACTTAGTCCCCAGTAACATTAGCATAGCTACATATTTGTTTTAGTCTAATATATAATTTCAAAATATATGATGTTGGGTCTCAAAATTTTAAACTATGTATTTTACCAAAATAAAAAAAATCAGTATTATTATGAACAATAAGACTATTTGAAAGTAGGTTGCAGACATCATCCTTAATACTTCAACACACATTCTCTAAGAACATTCTCCCACTTAACCACGATACCATTATCACACCAAAGAAATTTTATAAAGATACAGTATTATCCAATCTCTCATTTCTCATATTCAAATTTCCCCAGTTGACTCAAAAATGTACTTTCGCGGGACTTCCCTGGTGGTGCAGTGGTTAAGAATGCGCCTGCCAATGCAGGGGACACGGGTTTGAGCCCTGGTTTGGGAAGATCCCACATGCCGCGGAGCAACTAAGCCCGTGCGCCACAACTACTGAGCCTGCACTCTGGAGCCCCCAAGCCACAACTACTGAAGCCCACACGCCTAGAGCCCGTGCTCCGCAACAAGAGAAGCCACTGCAGTGAAGAGTAGCCCCTGCTCGCCGCAACCAGAGAAAGCCTGCCTGCAGCAATGAAGACCCAACGCACCCCAAAATAAATGAATTTAAAAAACTTTTTTTTAATACACTTTCGGGACTTCCCAGGTGGTCCAGCGGCTGACTCTCACTCCCAATGCGGGGGGACCCAGGTTTAATCCCTGGTCAGGGAACTAGATCCCACATGCCACAACTAAGACCTGGTGCAGCCAAATAAATATTTAAAAAAAACCCCAAACCCCACAAAAAACAATCCTCCAAACCAAAAAAATCCCCCAAAATGTACTTTCAAACTCAAATGCTTAAAAAAAAAAAACTTAAAACACCCCACCCAATCAAGATTTTGCATTGCATTTGGTTGTCATGTCTCTTTTAATCTAAAACAAT
Organism: Eubalaena glacialis; assembly: GCF_028564815.1. Classification (NCBI taxonomy): domain Eukaryota; kingdom Metazoa; phylum Chordata; class Mammalia; order Artiodactyla; family Balaenidae; genus Eubalaena; species Eubalaena glacialis. The sequence continues at coordinate 53,267,658 of NC_083733.1, read as the reverse complement.
CCCCACTGTACCCCCACTGACTTTCTGAAGAATATGATCTAGTTGTTTTGTACAAGGTCTCACAACTTTTATTTCACCCAGTATGTCTTTGGGATAGATTCCTATAAGTAGCATTGTCTGGGCAAAGAGTAAATGCTTATATTGTTTTTGTTTTTTTTAAATTAAAAAAACCTTTTATTATTATTTTTTGGGTTTTATTAATTTTATTTATTTATTTTAGCTGTGTTGGGTCTTCGTCGCTGCACGCGGGCTTTCTCTAGTTGCGGCGAGCGGGGACTACTCTTCGTTGCGGTGCACGGGCTTCTCATTGCGGTGGCTTCTCTTGTTGCGGAGAATGGGCTCTAAGCGCGCGGGCTTCAGTAGTTGCAGCACACGGGCTCAGTAGTTGTGGCTCACGGGCTCTAGAGAGCAGGCTCAGTACTTGTGGCGCACGGGCTTAGTTGCTCCGTGGCATGTGGGATCTTCCTGGACCAGGGCTCAAACCCATGTCCCCTGCATTGGCAGGCGGATTCTTAACCACTGCGCCACCAGGGAAGTCCAATAAATGCTTATAGAGTTTTGCTGGAGATTATCCCACAGATATTCCATATTGCACATCCACTGATGTATCAGAGTGCTGTTTCCCATAGCCTTACCAACAGAGGGAGCTGCCAAAATTATAGGTTTCCTTTTTCCAAGTCTGGTAGGTGAGAAATGTATCAAAGTGGGGTTTTAATTTGCTTTTCCCTTACAGAGTTTGAGCATATTTTCTGAGAACTGTCCATTCATATATTTTGCCCATTTTTCCATGGACTTGGAATTTTTCTTTTCCACTTTGACACTACACACACACACACACACACACACACACACACACACACACACCTTTTATATTATAAACTGCGAACATTTCCCCCCAATTTGTCATTTCTTCTTACTTTGCTTTTTTTTTTTTTAACCATGTAAAAGTTTCTTTTATTTTTTTTGTCAGTACTTCCTCTTATTGCATCTGGATTTCAAATCATATTTAGGAAAGTTTGTCCAACTTCTAGTTTATAGAGGAATTCACCTTCATGGAGCTCATATTTTGTTTGAGGACAATAAAAGATAAATAAAGTAAAACTGTGTATGTTAGAAGATGTGCTATGGAGAAATACTGAGCAAGGATGGGGGTAAGGACCCTCATGTTCAGTAGGGGGGTGGCTCGGAGCTGAGATGAAGAGGAGGGGGGACACTAAGGTGGCACATAGGAAGGCAAACGTGTAAAGACTGGGAAAGAGTAGCCAGGGATAGGAGGAGAACTGGGAGAGTGAGGGTGCTCTGGAGGCCAAGAGAGGAATATGGGAAGGGAGGTGGAAAATCAGGTTTAAAATCACAAAGATGTCAAATATCCCTAATTTGTAAACTAACTGCAACCCCAATAAAACCCCCATCTATGTTTGTATTTCTTCTGGAACCAGGCAAATTGGGTATAAAGTTCACTTCATTTGAGAGAAAAACATAGCAAGAGACAGGGACACATTGAAAAATAAGAGCAAGATGGCAATCAGCCATTTCAGGTACTAAGACGTTATTACACAGCCTTTATAATTAAAACACTGTGGGGATGGCACACAAGAGTCAGACAGACAATGGACTTGGAGAGAACACAGATGCAGCCCAATTAACCATGGAAATCTAGTGTATGAAAAGGTGGCATCTCAAATCACCTAAAACTACCTTATAAAGTTTAGGTAGGTAAAGTTTTACTTTATAAGTTGAAGATAATGCACAGTGAAATGCATAGATCTAATCAGTATGGCTAGAATAGTTCTGAAAGATCTATACACCTGTGTAACCCCACCACCTTCAACATACAACATATTCCCAACTCGAGAAAGTTTGTCGCCTCCTTGGTTGACCCCTGCCACCCAGCCCTCCTTCAGAGGCAATCATTGCTCTGAATGAGAATTATAATAAGTGCTAGTGAGACATATTTAAAATAAGACAAAATTGAATCCATTTGGATAAATTCCAAATGGCTCAGAGATTTAAATTTTACATTTACAAAAGAAACTGTATAATAAACTAGAAGGCAACGTCATCTCTTAAACCTTCCCCTCTTCCAGCAGGTGCACTGCCACCTCAGCCCTCACACCAACACATCTGAACTCAGGGCCTTTGCATGTGCTGTAGTCTTCCCCTCTGCAAGCCTTCCTCAGATACCCGTGTGCTTCCTTCTCTCTCTACCTTTACAGAGTGTCACCTTTGCTGTGTAGCCCTCTATTTAAAAATCACACCGCTTCCACATACTAAATATTTTGCTTACTTATTTTGTCAGTGGTCTGTTCTCCTGTCCTAGAATGACAACTCCCTGAAGGCTGGGACTTCTGTCCATTTTTTTCAGTGCTGGATCCTCAGTATTTAGAGCAGGTGCTTGATTACTTTTTGCTGAGGGTAAAAGTGACGAGGAGAGTTTCAGGTAGGGTGGGGCCCACAGTACCCCATTCTCTTGGCTTTAGTGGGATGATAGGACAGTGGCAAGGCAACTGAGAGGAAAAACAGAACAGCCTGTGAAGGGGGATGGCAGGTGTGGGTAGAGACAATGGGCTGATGCATCCAGGCAATGCTTTCTTCCAAAAGTCTTATTAAGGGAAGTGAAGTGTTGGGGTGAACAAATGCGAAGCTCTGGACTTCTTTTTGAGCCACTTCTTCATCTGCACAGCTGCTGCAGGGCGCCTTGGGCCTGGATCCAGCGTAGCTGCCACTGGGGCAGGGACAGGCCTTGGCAGAGCTCCCCGGAGAGGGCGGCTTGCCCCGGCTGCTCCCACCTGGAGAAGGGGATGGCATAAGAGGGGAGGCCTGGACCTCCAGACCTTCACTGGCCTCCACTTAGCACCATGCTCTGCTTGTCATCAGCACGCCCCCCGGCCCAGTCTAAGTTCTGCCTGTTCCGCCAGTCAGCCCCCACCTCATCGTGTCCCCCTCTCACCAGTCCCCCACAACTCCCTGCAGCTCGGGGATTCGCTTCAGTGCTTGTTCCAGCAGGCTCTCCAGGCGCTTCAGAGCCCGCCCCAGGTTCTCTTTCTGCTCCTTTTCCTGGGATGCCCGGATCTGCAGCAGCTCTGCAGGTTAGAAACCCGGGGCGCAGCAATGAATCCTCTGGCTCCCTGATGCCTTGCAGCCAATGGGTCACCAAGTCTCCAATCATCTAGTCTTCACCTGAGCATCTCTCCTAATCCTCTCTCTCCTCCCAGGTCCTCTTACCACGTGCAAGCCCACCATACCTCAGGCGTTATTCTGAATGCCTTCCTCTCTCCCCCTGATGGTCCCTCAATCTCCATGGCCCAACTCTCAGCGTCCTCCCTGCTTCCCTACTTGTCCCCCAGCCTCCCTGCTAGAGCCCAAACCTCAGCCTCTTACTGGTCCATCCTTCACATGGCAGCCAGAGTGATCTCACAGCCTAAACCTGATCCTTTCCCTCTCCTGCTTGGAACGCTGCAAGGCTCCCCAGAGCCCCAAGACAGAGCCCAGGCTCTCAGCCTAGTACTTGAGGGGTGCATCATGTGGCCTCTGCTTACTACTCCAGAGCAAAACCTCACCTGTCCCCCAGGGCCCACTGGAGACACCATCTTTCCTCCTGGACAGCTCTCACCTCTTTCCCCATTGAGCTCTCAGGGCCAGCACATGGCACATACCCAGCGAGCGCTTGCTGAGTGAATCCAGGAATAAATGACTTTTCTGAGTTTCAGCTTCCTCTCTGTAAACTGGGGTCTTATACTCCCTTCCCTCATGGTAAGGACTGTTAGACACTGTGCATGTGCAGATAACGGTGACTGGAATCACACCAGAGACGCAGAGTGCTTACTGCAGCCAGGCATGGCTCAATACCCTGTTTGGGTCACCTGACTGAATCTTTCCAGCAACTCTGTAAGGTATTATGATTATGCTTATTCCACTGAGGAGGAAACTGAGGCACAGGGAGATCACGCAGCAAGGAAGAGGTGGGGCTGAGAAGAGAATCCAGGTAGTTTAACTACACAGCCCAGTTTTTAACTACTCAAGTATACTATTGTTTGGTGATGGATGAGTATTTGGCAATTCAATGAGCAGTGCTGCTTAATGGTTAGGAGCAAAGACCCACGTTAGACGGCCTGGATTCAAATCCCAGCTTGGCTGGCTGGGCAGCTACCAAGCCTTCTGCTTCTCAGTTCCCTCCTCTGCAAAACGGAGAGAACCCCTGGGCTGCTGTGCAGATGAAACTAGTGAGCATGCTCAAAGCACTCAGCACACTGTGTAAGCAGTGGGTGTTTGTGATTTCTTCTGGACGCTGATGGTCCTGGGAAGGGGCTGGGATGCTGGATAAGGAAGCAGGGCAGGCCTACCCTGGGTGGATGGTCCTGGCGGCAGGCTGGTCTTCATGTGGAGCAGATACCAGCATCGGAGACTTCGCTGGTCCTGGAGGAACAGAAGGTCCTGGCGAAGAGAGGCAGCCTTCGGGAGGAGCAGCTCAGGAGCCTGGAAGAAGGGGGAAGGACAGTCACCTGGGGTGGGGGTAGGGGTGGGAAGACGGGTCCTAAGGGACAGGCACTCACCTTCCCTGCGGGCAGCCCCAGTGTGTGGCTCAACACTATGAGGCTGGAGCCTCTTGGGGATGCAGGATGCAGCTGGTGGATGGATGGCAGGACCGTAGGGAGGGGCTGCAACCTGTGGGGGAAAATCCAGGTTGGTTGGGGCACTGAGAGGGAGGCTTGGGTTCCAGAGGTTCTGGGGGCTGGGAGCTGGGCTCAGGAGGCCCAGGAACTTGGAGGTGGGTCTGAGGACTAGGATTCCAGAATGGGGCTGAGGACCTGAAGGTGAGGTCTGGCAGCCCGGGAACACTGGGAGGACTGGAATTGTTTTTTTCGAGTGGGCCCAGGGAGTGACAGTCATCCATGGCAGGGGACATGGTGACGGCCCAGTCTCACCCTCCAGGGCTGTGCCGCAGCAGCGTGCCCAGCAGAAGATGGGGCAGATGCTGGGCTTCCTCCTCTAGACACCGAAGCAGCTCCTGGCTCTGTGGTGCTACCATCTCAGATGTGGGGACCACTTTTTGCCGAACCAAAGCTAGCACCTGTGGGGAAGGAAAGGGATGGGAAGGGCAGTGTGAGGCCGCTTAGCCCCCTCCCTAGGAGACCCAGCCCTACCCAGAATTTGCCCCAACTCCCATCTCACCTCCCCAGGGCTCCGGCACAGGCTCGTCTTGCTGGCTGAGTTGCCCTTGATGAGCAGGCGGACCTGTTCCTGCGTCTCCTCCTAGGTAACAGAGAGGCCACGGAGATGCGCTGCTTTTCCTTGTCACCTTCCAGCCTCTGCCCCTGCTCACCCCTTTGCACAGGTCCTGATTCCTCTTGGGAGTCTCACTCTGGTCCCCTCCCGTCACCAGGAGGCCCAGTTCTGGATCTTAAGGGTCCCAGCCTCACTCTGGCCCTCCACCAGGCCCCGCCACTTCTCCCGGAGTTCCGCCTCTCACCACCAGTTGGCGCCAGTGCAGGATCCGCTGCTGTTTGGCCTGTAGCTCCTGGAGCAGAAGCTGCCGCTGCCCAGAAGCCTCCTCTAGCTCCTGGCTCATGGCATGCAGGGCCTTGAGTTCTGCCCACAGGGCAGAGCTCCGGATCCCCAGCACCAATGCCTGCCTGGGGCACGAGTAGAAAAAAGCAAAGGAGAAGGAAGGTGACTAAGACTCACCGTGGAGGAGGGAGATGAGATCTGCAAGGATGCACAAGGAGCCATAGCACAGGGAGACAAACCAGGAGAGCAAGCAGGGATGCAGAAACAGGAGCCACAGGTGCGGAAAACCTCCAATAACCCGAAACCTCTGGGAGAGAGATGGCCTAGAGGCCTCTGCCCATGGAGACCCCTCACCTCTCGCTGGATCCCACGGTACATCTCTCCATGTCCTCCATCAGGCCCTGGAGATGCCGGGTCAGGATTTGATGGTCCTTCAGGAGGGGGCCCCGCTGGGTGACCAGTGCAGCCACAGACTGCCAGCCCTCCTGGAGCGAGGCACAGAGTCAGGGTGGGCATGGTCCCTGGGGTTGGGGGCTCGGGGAGGGGATCGAGTGGGTTGGGAAGGGGATGGAGTCCTGGGAAGGAGTCCTGGGGGTCACCTGGATGAGATGCACCATGGACGGCAGGGCCTGGCTGGAGTTGGGCTGGTCTGGGGCCTGGGAGCTGAGAATAGGGGCCGAGCTGCAGAGAGAGGAGACCTGTCCCCTTGCCTGGGCCCTTGGGGGTAACCAATGTCAGCCCACCTGCCGGATTGGTTACTGGGTTTCAGTTCCACCCCCATCAGCAGGTCACCCTGCCTGGTCCTGACCTGTCCCAATTTACCCAGCCCCCAGCCCTGCTCTGACTGTGGGAGCGTCCACGCCACACCTGGCTATCTCTGTATCTTGGAGCTCATCCACACTGCACAGGGACTGGATCTCTGCCTCCCGCTCTGCAGCCAGATGCTCCAAGGCAGCCAGGACGTGGCCCGGAGGGTGGTTTGTCAGCAGTGTCTGGTGAGGAGAGGAGTGAAGTCAGGGCAGGATGGAGGAGGGCTGCGAGCTGGGACTCCATGGAGAAGGGGAAGGGATCAAGAGTTAGGTCCTGGCACCCTGAGGTTTAATCATGGGGCAGAGGGTGTGGCCTTTTTGAGAGCCCCCTCACCTCCACTGAGCTAAGCCACTGCTGGTAGGAAGTTCCAAAGAGATCATCTCGAGGGGTTCTGTGGAGTTGGGGAAGGGGACAGAGAATGTTACAGAACACATCAATTCACCCTCTAATGATCACCACCACCCTATAAGGTAGGGGGTGTCACTGTCCCCATTTTAAGGATTGGAAACCAGGTTCTTTCTCTATGCCTGTCAGACTTGAGTTCCCCACTTAATATCAACTCGCTGGTCTTGGGCCCCTTCACGTGTGCTGTTTACCTGGAACACCCTCTCAACCTTTTACCCTCCTCACCAGAGAACCCGTCCTGTCTCCTTAGCTGGGTAAGGCATTTCATTTGGGTTCCCTGCACCTCTCAGGCCTCCCCACCCTCTGACAGCCCTAACTACCTGGGTTGTCACTGTCTATGATAGTCTATTTCCCTCTTTTCCCAGCCTGGGAGCCCTGTCAGGGCAGGGCCTGGGCTAACAGAGCCCGGAGGCCCAATGTCTGTTAACAAGTGACTACCCCCAAAGCCCAGGTTCTTTGCAGGGTCTTGGGGGTTGAGGGATACTCACGGAATGCTGCCTCCCTTGGCCCGAGGCATCAGGAGCTTCTGCAGGAACTGGGTCCGGAGGCTGCAGGCCGTTCGGACATCGCCCTGTGAAGAAGAGAGTGTAGCATGAGGAGGGCCCAGAGGTCCACCGAACCCCAGGCTCCCCACCTTTTCCCCCATGGCCCAGGACTCTTACCAGGACCACAGGCTCCAGGCTCAGGGCTGCTGATGTCAAGGGTCCAAAGTTTATATCCACTTTGGCCTTCCTGGAGAGAGGAGTGCAGTTGGGGCTGAGGTTCCTGGGAGGAGGGAGCTGGCAGCACAGATGTCTGTGTCCCCTCTTGCTGCCAGCAAAGCTAGCCTGGATCTCAGAGGCCAACCCCCAAATTAGACCACTGTCATCTCCTGGCTAGATGACTGCATCAACCTCCTCATCGGTCTCCCTGCTCTTGCCCCCTGCAGTCTGCTCTCTACCCAGTAGTCAACGATCCTATTAAAACCTCAGACAGATCATGCCACTGTTTTGCTCAAAACCCTTGAAAACAATGTGATGTGTCCCCATTACACTCAGAAAAACAACAATGGGTATTAGAACTCTTCTAAGCACTCCGTGTGATTTAACTCACTTAATTATCATACCTACCCTATAGAGTAGGTATTAATATTATCCCCATTCTATAGACCTTAGAAACTGAGGCACAAAGAAGTTAAATACTTTGCCCAAAGTCACACAGCTGTAAGTGGCTGAGCCACGGCATGAACCCAGCCTGAGAATAAAATTCCAATGCCTCCATGGCGCTCTGTCCACCTCTCCAACCTACCTCCTCATGTTCTGCCTCTTGCCTACGAAACTTAAGCTGAACTGGCCTCTTGGCTGTTCTTCCCACATGCCAAGCTCAGGGCTCTGCTCTTGCTGTTCCTCTCCATGGAAATTCCTCCCCCAACTCAAATGTTACCTCCTCAGAGAGGCCTTCTCCGACCATTGTACCTAGGGTAGGATCTCCCTCTCCCTTTCTATCATATCACCTTTTCTTCATAGCGCTCATCTCTACCTACAATTACAGGGTTTGTCTGTTTCCCAGTTTACCACCTGTCTCCTCTGCATCACAGTGTGAGGTCCATGAGGGCAGGACTGTCCCGTTTACTGTTTTTTCCCCGGCACTGGTGTTCTAGATATATAGCTGGCACTATTCTAGGCACTGGAAATACAGGTGGCTGAGATGACAAAACTTCCTGGCCTCATGGACATTAAATCTTAAGGAGTGGAGCTCAGAATTCTGGAACCCAAGAAGCGCTCAGGGCAGAGCACTGGGTCTTTAAGAATTTGTCTACCCAGCCTGGTGAGGGCTGCTCCCTGGACGCCTGAGGCTTACCTCTCTATGTCCTGCAAATGCTTGAGCTGATTCTGTAGCTGCTGCATGGGACCTTGGAGCCCACGCTGCTGTCTTCGCATGGCCCCAGCTTGGGCCCGGAGGAGGAGAGCACGACGCTGGGTGTCTTGCATGCTCTGTAGGGCCTGCTCCATGGCCATGTCTGTGAGAGGAACAGGGGCGGCCATCAGTACTTTCCTTTACCTCGACCTGCTGCCCATCTGTCCAGCCCCATGGGTCACCCTGAGCCTCAGTCTCTCGCTCCAGCAGCTCCAGGCTCTGGTCTAACTCCAGGATCTCTGCCCGCAGGTGGGCAACAGCGGCTTCCAGCTTCAGCTTCTGATGGGCCTGGTGGAATCAGGTACAGGGTCAGATGCGTGGCCTGGCTGGGGCTCGGCCTGGCCTGACTGCCCTGTGTGGAGCAGCAGTCTCTTACCTGCCCAGTTAGGTGGCAGAGGGTTTTCCCTAGGCAGTTTCGGTGCCTGAACCTCTAGGACCAGAAGAGCACTATGGTACTATCCTGTCCCCCTCCTTCCTCCTGGGATTGCCTCATCTATCCTCCCACCCTGTTTCCTGTCTCTGTCCCAGTCCTCATCTCCCCACTGAGCCCCACACCTGGGAGTCCTGAGGTCTCCTGGAAGCCTCCTCCGCCCCAGATGTCACCTGGGCACCATGCACACATTGGGTCCCATATTGGCCTCAGTATCTCTCCCAAACCAGTCTCTTCTCCCACCAACCTCACCAGCTTTGATGCCCCATATCCATGTCCCCCCAACCACACCTCATGCCTTCTCCCCCTAGACTGTAAGCCCTGTGAGTGCAGGGATCACGGCTGTTTTGTGACACAGTGACCCTAGCATCACCCAGCACAAGGCTGGGGCTAGAGCAGAAGGTCTACAAGTCCTCTTTTTGGATGAAAGAAAATCTTGCAGCACATGCTTCTCACCTCTGGACTGTCCTGGTGGCCATACCTGAGGAAGTGAGGCCAGAGTTAGAGGATGACAGGGACTTCCAGGGGGAGATGGGAGGTTGAGGCTGTGGGCGGGCACATGGCTGGAGGGGGCTGGGGAAGACAGGAGGGGACAGCTTTGAGGACTAGTTACCAGAGCAGGTTTCCCCGGATCTTCTTGACATTCCTATAGTGGAGAGGTAGGAGGAAGGGGAGTTACTGTGGGACTCGCCTAGGTCCCCTCCCCTGCCACAGCTTCCCTCATGCAGCCAGGCTCACCTCTGGTTGTGCACATGCCGCAAGACGTAGGCCCAGATATCGGCCCCCTGGCCCAGACACAGCCTGTGGGAACAGCGTGTAAGGGGATGCCTGGGACGTCACACAGGGTGGAGGATCTTCATTCACAGGGTGGTGGGGGGTAAGGTCTTTACTAGGGAGTTCTCACCTCTTGGGGGAGGGAGGGTCCATACTTTTGGGGGTAAGGTATTCCCTCCTGGGGAGTTCTCAGTCACTGAGAGGGTGGGCTTCTCACGGGGTGTAGGGGTATTCTCATTCCATGGTGGAGTGCTCCCTTTCTCCTGGGAGAGGGTTATCTCCAGTCACTTCCAGAGGTGGGGGTGAGGGCTATACTGCCTGGAAGGGCTCTCTCATTATCAGCTGTGGGTCATCACGCCTATACATTCAGTCTTCAATGGGGTGGTCTTTGCTGACTCCAGAGGGTCCTCACTGGCTGGGCTGGGGTGTGTGGTGGGTGGTGAAGTGCTGCAGGGACAGCCTTACTCTGGAGATCCAGTTTCCCCACCGGGAGGGGGCCTTCATTACTAACTCATGGAGGATCCCCACTGGTGCAAGGGACCTCACTCTGGGCGGCCTCACAGGATGGGCGCGGGAGTGTTGGAGTCACCGCCAGGACGTCCTCACACAGTTCAGGATCCTCTGCCTGGATTTACTACTCGGGGGGCGGGGGCGCCCTCAAGGGTTATTCTCACTGGGGCAGAGGGGGATGGGGAGGGCGGCGCGTCTTAGATGAAGATGTGGTTCTCACTCCCCGGGACTCTATCTCCAGGGTGGGGAGTCCTCACTCCTAGAGCGGCCCTCACCTGCGCAGCGTCGACTCCGGGGCCCGGGCGGCCACGGGCGCCTCCATCTCTTCCGCCGCCCAGGAGCCCAGTTCCCGCGCTTGCTGCGATAACTCCATGACAGCGCCTCAGCCGTCGCCTCCCGCCCCTCCTTCAAGTGTGGCTTCCGCCTCTGACGTCACGAGTGCGCCGGAAGTGACGCCATCGATCGCCAGGCAGGGAGGGGCTTTCCGGCTCTGCAAGGTGTCAGAGCCGATCTACGTCTCTCATGCCTGAGGGTCCGGTCCCTTTGAGTGGAGATGAAAGGGGCGTGGAGAAACGGTGGGACCCGCTAGCCTTCTGCGTCCTCCTTCCTACTACCATCTGTTCCCTAAGAGACAAAAGGTCCCCAATGCCTCCCTTCATTTTCTTGACAAAATGGGACTTTCATCCTAGGAGGATGAGAATCAGGCGAGGAGATGCCAAATTTACTGCTCTTTGATTTCAGAAACAGGGTGTCAGGTCTGAGTGAGGGATAGAGGGCAGATGGCATGACCCTAATATCTCTCTGGCATGCTTTCTTTTAGGTATTCGTTCGTCCGTACTATTCTGTAACATTCGTGAGCTGACCCTGTGCTGGGAACACGCCGGTGGCTGAGACAGCCCCAGTCTCTGTGCTACTGGAGCTCACAGTTCAGTGAGGGACACAGACGCATCACCAGGTAGGGATGGTAGAACATAAGCAGCAGGGGTGGGTCAATTTGGGACACAAGGAATGTGAGAGGTCTATGGAGTGCCCCAGAAAGCACTGGATACTAGGGCTGGAGTCCTGCAGAGCCCACTCAGTCTCAGACATGGCCCTGAGAAATGGCAACATTTAGGAACTTTTCATTCAATGTGATTGCCTCGTTCATCACTGTCCTCAGTGTCCAGTACAGAGCCTGACTCTCTAAATAGTTGTTGAATAAACAAATGGCAGGAAAGTTGGTGGGGGTGAGACTAAAGCTGGGAGCCCTGGGAGGAGGATGGAGCAGGATGAGGGAGGAGGGGGTTGAGGACAGTGCTGGACCACTGTAGGGCTGTGGAGAAGAGAGGAAACTGAGTGGGTGGGTCATGTGAGGTTTATTGGCTGTTGAGGGTTGAGATCCAGGGCTCTAGGCTGGGGATTAGGTGGAACAGACCTTGAAATGGGGAGGTGAGAGAAGGGGCAGCTTTGGGGGAGATGCTGATAACAATGTGAGACTCTGTGGGTGTGAGGAGTCAAGGGGACATCCAAGGGTCAGCCGAGTCTCTAGTCCACGGACAAGGGGACCATGAGGTCACCACTAAGTAGCAGATTTCGGGGAGAAGCTGAGTTCAGCTTCAAATGCTTCATAAGGGCTGAGATGCAGAAGAGGGTGCCAGGGGCTGATGTAATCCAGATGGGCTTCCTGGAAGAAAGACTAGCAGCTGCTACTCCACCATGCTGATTGCTCAAGTTTCCATTTCTCTCAAACATCTCCACCCTTCCAACCTTTGTGGGTTGTTTTGCTGTTTAAAAAAAAAAATCAGTTAGACAGCATGTTTGCCAAAGGCCTCTGAGCCTTTCAAGGGGCGTTAGAAAGTATTGGCTGTTAAAGGAATGAAAAGACAAGTCACAGACTGCGAGAAAATATTTGCAAAACACATATCTGATTATTGACGAGTATCCAAAATATGCAAAGAACTCTTAAAACTCAACCATAAGAAAATAAATAATCCAATTTAAAAATGGACAAAAATTATGAGCCGATGTCTCACCAAAAATGATATACAGATAAATGCAAATAAGCATATGAAAAGTTGTTCAACATCATAGGTCATCAGTGAGCTGCACATTAAAACAATAATGGGATACCTCTACATACCTATTAGAATGTCTAAAATCCAAGACAGTGGCAACACCAAATGCTGCTGAGGATGTGGAGCAATAGGAGCTCTCATTCATTGCTGGTGGGAATGCAAAATGATAAAGCCGCTTTGGAAGACAATCTGAAAAGGCCATATGCTGTATGATTGCAACTATGTGGCATTGTGGAAAAGGCAAAACTATAGAGATCAGTAAAAAGATGGTAGTGGCCAGGGGGTGGGGGGTAAGGATGAAAAGGTGAAACACAAAGGGTGATTTTTTAGGAGGGTGAAACTATTTTGTATGATACTGTAATGACGGATATGTCATATTATGCATTTGTAAAAAGCCATAGAACTGTACAACACAGAGTGAGCCCTAACGTAAGGTATGGATTCTGGTTAGGAACAATGTTTCACTCTTGATCATCAATAGTAACAAAGGTACCACCCTCCTGCAAGATGGTAGTAATAGGGGAAAATGTGTGTGGAGGGAGGGGACGTAGATGGGAACTTTATTTTTTGTGTGGTTTTTCTCTAAGCATAAGACTGCTCACAAAAAAATAAAGTCTGTTAAACAAAAGAATTGGCCGAAAGCTGGAATATTGTTTAATGAATATCTATAACCATAAACTAGTGGCAGTTAATCAGATGCACCTCGACTCAAGCTATATAATTATATATAAATATAAAAGGATTCTGTATCTGTTTTGGATAAAAAATTAAAGCCAAATAAGAAATAATTGCCAGCAGTTTCCCCTCCAACTCTAAAAAAAGCCAGTAGGGATTATTAGGCACATCCTCTCAAGATACCTAAGAGAGAGCAGAGATGGTCATGTGACCATCTCCCCAGCAACCACTAACCATCTTCTCCCCACTCTCCTCCAGTCTCTGTATGGTGGCTTTGTAATGTGTCCACTTGACTAGGTTGAATGAACTACTTCCTAGAATCACCTTCTGTGTCCAATTATGATGGGCCGGAAGAGATCTTGGGCAAGATTTGGAGGGGAGAAGTGAAGCAGCTGCCATTTTGTAGATCACACAGGTTGTCACTGGCTGGCTGCTGGCTCATCATGTTTGCACAGGGCAGCAGCCAGGCCAGCAATTGTTTCACCTTCTCCTGGCTCTTCCTTCAACTCCTGGGCCATATGTGTGTTGAGCTACAGCTTCTCCTGTGGCTGCTCATACCAACAAGGTCAGAGGCAAACTTGTTCCAGCTTGTCCTAGCTTCCCCCCATTTTACATCTGTCTTCCCTTCCTAACAACAGCCTGCCCTGTGCACTTCGAGTGCCAGCATCAGACACTAAGACAACAATATTAAGGACTGCTTAATGACTCCACCAATTGTATAAAATCAAATCCCTGTTTATCTATCTATCTATTGATCTATCTATCTGATATATCTCCCCTAGTGGTTCAGCCTCTCTGATTGAACCCTGATACAAGGAGGATACCGTGGCCAGGGCATGGAACCAGGGCAGGGGATGATAGGACTGAAGCACTGCAGGGGGCTGGTGGAGGTAATGATCGGGCTGAATGGAGGGAACTTATCCCTAGGTTAAGACCTTCCCAGAGAGGAAAGCAGTGTTCTCATTGGGACAGTACCTGTCAAGACTCCCTCTCTCTCACATCAGAGCTTTTATTCCTGTTGTGCCCCCCTAACTCAATTACCCTTCTTTCTTATCTTCAAAGGCTACCTTCTCCTCATCCTTTAGATCTTCCCCCCTTTATTTATTTAAAATTTGAGTTATAGGGAATTCCCTGGCAGTCCCGTGGTTAGGACTCCGTGCTCTCACTGCCAAGGGCCTGGGTTCAATCCCTGGTTGGGGAACTAAAATCCCACAAGCTGCACAGCGCAGCAAGAAAAAAACAAATTGAATTATAATTAACATACACTATTATGTTAGTTTCAGGTATACAATATAATGATTTGATATTTTTATACATTATGAAATGATTATCACAATAAGTCCAGTTACTATCTTTCACCATACAAAGTTGTTATGATATTATTGGCTAGATTCCATATGCTGTACATTATACCCCCATGACTTATTTATTTTATAGCAGGAAGTTTGTATCTCTTAATCCCTTTCACTTATTTCATCTGTTCCCCCACCAGGTCCCACTGGGGACCACCATTTTGTTCTCTGTATCTAAGAATCTGTTTTTGTTTTGTTTGTTCATTTGTTTTAAAAAATTCCACATAAAAGTGAAATCATAGTGTTTGTTTCTCTCTGTCTGATTTATTTCACTTAGCATAATACCCTGCAGGTTAATACATGTTGCTGCAAATGGCAGGAATTCATTTTTTTTTTAAATTTATTTTTGGCTGCGTTGGGTCTTCGTTGCTGCGCATGGGCTATCTCTAGTTGTGGCGAGCGGGGGCTACTCTTCGTTGCGGTGCCCGTGCTTCTCATTGTGGTGGCTTCTCTTGCTGTGGAGCACGGGCTGTAGGTGCCCGGGCTTCAGTAGTTGTGGCTCGCGGGCTCTAGAGCACAGGCTCAGTAGTTGTGGCGTGCGGACTTAGTTGCTCCACCGCATGTGGGCTATTCCCAGACCAGGGCTCAAACCCGTGTCCCCTGCATTGGCAGGCAGGTTCTTAACCACTGCGCCACAAGGGAAGTCCCAGGAATTCATTTTTTACAGCTGAGTAATATTCTAATTTGTGTGTGTGTGTGCACGCACATGTGTATCACATTTCCTTTATCTGTTAATCTATGGATGGATACCTGGGTTGCTTCCGTATCTTGTCTATTGTAAATACTGCTTCAGTGAAAATAAGGATACATATATCTTTTCAAATTAGTGTTTTCATCTTCTTCAGATAAATACCCAGAATTGGAATTGCTGGATCATATGGTAGTTGTACTTTTAAATTTGTGGGGAACCTCCATACTGTTTTCCATAGTGGCTTTACCAATTTACATTCGCATCAACAATGCACGAGAGTTCCCTTTTTTCTACATCCTCTCCAGCACATGTTTTTCGTCTTTTTGATAACAGCCATTCTGACAGGTGTGAGGTAATATCTCATTGCGGTTTTGATTTGCATTTCCCTGATGTTGAGCATCTTTTCACGTGCCTGTTAGCCATCTGTATGTCTTCTTTGGAAAAATTTCTATTCAGGTCTTTGACCCACTTTTTATAAATTTATTTATTTATTTATATTTATTTATTTATTTTTGGCTGCGTTGGGTCTTAGTTGCTGCGCGCGGCCTTTCTCTAGTTACGGCAAGCGGGAGCTACTCTTTGTTGCGGTGCATGGGCTTCTCCTTGCAGTGGCTTCTCTTGTTGCGGAGCACAGGCTCTAGGTGCATGGGCTTCAGTAGTTGTGGCACGTGGGCTTCGTTGCCTCGCGGCATGTGGGATCTTCCCAGACCAGGGCTTGAACCCATGTCCCCTGCATTGGCAGGCGGATTCTTAACCACTGTGCCACCAGGGGAGTCCCTGACCCACTTTTTAAATTGGGTTGTTTGTTTTTTTGATATTGAATTGTATGAGTTCTTTGTATATTTTGGATATCAACCCCATGTTGGATATATTGTTTTGCAAATATCTTCTTTCATTCAGTAGTTTGCCATTTTGTTTTTTTGGTGGATTCCTTTGTTGCTTTTTAGTTTGATATAGTCCCACTTGTTTATTTTTGCTTTTGTTTCCCTTGCCTGAGGAGACATCAAAAAAAATATTGCTGACTGATGTCAAGAGTGTACTGTCTATGTTTTCTTCTAGGTGTTTTATGATTTCAGGTCTTACATTTAAGTCTTTAATCCATTTTGAGTTTATTTTTATATATGGTATAAGAAAGTGGTCATTTTCATTCCTTTGCATGTAGCTGTACAATTTTTCCAACACCATTTATCGAAGAGAATGTGTTTTCCCAATTGTATTTTCTTGCCTCCTTTGTTGTAGATTAATTGACCATATGAGGGTGGGTTTATTTCTGTGCTCTCTATTTTGTTCCATTGATATGTGTCTGTTTTTCTACCGGCACCATACTGTTTTGATTAATAGCTTTGTAGTATAGTTTCAAGTCTAGGAGCATGATACCTTCAGCTTTGTTCTTCTTTCTCAAGTTTGGCTATTTGGGGTCTTTGGTGGTTTTATACAAATTTTAGGATTATTTGTTCTAGTTCTGTGAAAAATGCCATTGGCATTTGATAGAGATTGCATTGAACATGTAGATTGCTTTGGGTAGTAAGAACATTTTAATGATGTTGATTCTTCCAATCCATGAGCATGGTATATCTTTCCTTTTATTTGTGTCATCTTCAATTTCTTTCCTCAGTGTCTTACAGTTTTTAGAGTACAGTTTTTTTTTTACCTCCTTGGTTAAATTTATTCCTAGGTATTTTATACTTTTTTTTTTTTTTTTTTTTGTTGAAAGAGTGATTTTTTTTTTTAAATGTGAAACTGCATTTTATTTATTTATTTATTTATATTTATTTTTGCCTGTGTTGGGTCTTCATTTCTGTGCGAGGGCTTTCTCCAGTTGCGGCGAGCGGGGGCCACTCTTCATCGCGGTGCGCGGGCCTCTTACTGTCGCGGCCTCTCCCGTTGCGGAGCACAGGCTCCAGACGCGCAGGCTCAGTAATTATGGCTCACGGGCCCAGCTGCTCCGCGGCATGCGGGATCTTCCCAGACCAGGGCTCGAACCCGTGTCCCCTGCCTTGGCAGGCAGATTCTTAACCACTGCGCCACCAGGGAAGCCCTATTTTATACTTTTTGATGCCTTTGTAAATAGGATTTTTTTTCTTCATTTCTCTTTTTGATAGTTCATTATTAGTATATAGAAATGCAACAGATTTCTGGATCATATGGTAGTTCTATTTTTAGTTTCTTAAGGAACCTCCATAGTGGCTGCACTAATTTACATTTCCACCAACAGTGTATGAGGGTTCCCTTTTCTCCATATCCTCTCCAGCATTTGTTATTTGTAGACTTTCTAATGATAGCCATTCATACAGATGTGAGGTGATACCTCACTATGGTTTTGATTTGCATTTCTCTAATAATTAGTGACGCTGAGCATCTTTTCATGTGCCTGTTAGCCATCTGTATGTCTTCTTTGGAAAAATGTCTCTTTAGGTCTTCTGCCTACTCTTTGGTCGGATTGTTTGGGTTTTGTGTTTTTTTGTTTGTTTGTTTGTTTTTTTGATATTGAGTTGTATGAGCTGTTTGTATATTTTGGATATTAACACCTTGTCAGTTCATCATTTCCAAATATTTTCTCCCAAAAAGACAACAATAGGTTGTCTTTTTGTTTTGTTGATGGTTTCCTTTGCTGTGCAAAAGTCTTTAGGTTTAATTAAGTCCATTTGTTTATTTTTGCTTTTATTTCTTTTGCATTAGGAGACTGATCCAAGAAAATATTGTTATGATTTATGTCAAAGAGTGTTCCACCTATGTTCTCCTCTAGGAGTTTTATGGTTTCAGGTCTTTAAACCATTTTGAGTTTATTTTTGTATATGTTGTGAGGGAATGTTCTAATCTCATTGTTTTACATGTGGCCATCCAGCTTTCCCAGGACTGCTTGTTGAAGAGACTGTCTTTTTTCCATTGTATATTGTATTAATTGAGCATAGGTGTGTGGGTTTATTTCTGGGCTCTCTATTCTGTTCCATTGATCTATGTCTATTTTTTAAAATGCCAATACTATGCTGTTTTGATTACTGTAGCTTTGTAATATAGTCTGAAGTCTGGGAGGGTTACACTGCCAGCTCTGTTCTTTTTTCTTGGGATTGCTTTGGCAACTTGGGGTCTTTTGTGGTTGCATATAAAGTTTAAGATTATTTGTTTTATTTCTGTGAAAAATATCATAGGTTTTTTGATACAGATTGCATTAAATCTGTAGATTGCTTTGGGTAGTATGGCTATTTTAATATTAATTCTTCCAATCCAAGAGCATGGAATATCTTTCTATTTCTTTGAATCATCTTCAGTTTCATCAGTGTTTTATAGTTTTCAGAGTATGGGTCTTTCACCTCCTTGGTTAAGTTTATTCTTAGATATTTTATTTTATTTTTTGATGTGATTTTAAATGGGATTTTTTTTTTTTTTTACTTTGAGTCTCTCTTTAACTTTTGCCATTTTAATTATAATATGTCTTGGTGTGGATCTCTTTGGGTTCATCTTGTTTGGGACTATGATTCCTGGACTTGGATGTCTGTTTCCTTCTGCAGGTTAAGATCAATTTTGGCTCTTATTTCTTCAAATTAGTTTTCCATCCCTTTCTCTCTCTCTCATCCTTCTGGGACCCCCATAATGTGAATGTTAATAAGCTTGATATTGTCCCAGAGGTCCCATAAAACCTCCTCATTAAAAAAATTTTTTTTTCTTTTTGCTGATATGATTGGGTGATTTCCATTATTCTGTCTTCCAGATCACTTATCTGTTCTGTGTCATCTGATCTGCTGCTGATTCCCTCTAGTGTATTTTTTATTTCAGTTATTGTATCTTTCAGCTCTGATTGGTTCTTTCTTACATTTTCTAACTCTTTGTTGAAGTTCACACTGAGTTCATCCATTCTTCTCCTGAGTTCAGCAAGCATTGTTATGACCATTGCTTTTAAGTCTTTATTGGATAAATTATTTATCTCCATTTAATTAGGGTTTTTTCCCCTGGGGTTTTATCTTGTTCTTTTTTGGAGAACATATTTCTCTGTCTCCTCATTTTGTTTGACTTTCTATGTTTGTTTCTATGAATTAGATGAACCAGCTACCTCTCTCAGTCTGGAAGGAACGGCCTTGTGAAGGAGCATCCCCCATGTAGACTGCCTGTGCCAGGCGGCTTTGGCAGGCTTGCTGGAGGAGAAGTGGGCATGGGCTGGGGTTAGTCTCAGGGCACTCTGTGCTGGTGTCCTTGGCAGTTAGCTGGAGGCTAGCATGGGTCAGAGGAAACACTGGAGCATGTTGTGCCAGGGCCTCCTTGGTGGACAGCTGGAGCTGGAGCACATGTGGGCTGGGCAGTCTTGGGGTGCGCCATGCTGTAGGAGCCTTGGCAGGACAGCTGGAGCTGGAGCAGGCACAGGCTGGGGGATCAAACAGTGGCACTTGCTGGCACCTTCAATCCTGGAGAGAGTTCCAGCAGTTCCCCACCCATTTGGCAGGTACTCTAAGGTTAGTAGTTGGATTTCTTCCTGCATAGTCTAAGTGCCCTTTAAACTGCTGTTTCTTTTTTTTTTTTTTTTCCCTGTGTCCCAGGATGGGTGAGTCTGCACTCAGGCCCTTCAGTCATATCCCTCTCTACTGCAGGTTACCATGTCAGGGGTGGGGTTCCTATGGGTTCCCAGAGAACCCATGGGGTTCTCTGTCTTTCCTGTACATTTCTATGTGGTCCCTGAATGTGCAGAAGCTATTCAATCAGCCCTCAGGTCTTCTTTAGGAGGAATTTCTCTATATGTAGGTGTAGATTCGGTGTGTCCAAGGGAGGAGGTGGGTTCAGAGTCTTCCTATGCTGCCATCTTGGACCCCTCCCCTTCGTCCTTAGGTTTTAACTTAGATGTGCCCTCCCAGGCTAGCCTTCTCTAAGCCCGGCCCCCTGGCTGGTTGGATAACCTCCTCCGGACTGTCACATGTAAGCCTTTTTTGATGACAAATGTCTGAAAACTCAAAGTAGTAGTGCCCACAAACAAGAAATATCTTGGTTCACATGATTTTAAAGTGTGTATTGGTTCATACTGATTTAGGTGAGGTGTGATCCAGCAGCTCAAACACTGGAAGGCAGTTATTATAAGCAAAGGCTCTGCAGTATGACTGACTGGGTTTGAATCCTGACTCCGCCACCTACAGACTGGGTGATCTTGGGCAAGTCTCTCAATCTTCCTGGCCTCAGTTTCCTCATTTATGAATTGGGTACAATAATAATACCTACTTTTCAGTGTTGTCATGGGGTTTAAATAAGATAATATGCATAACCTCCTTGAACCGTGATTGACACAGTTGACTGCTCAGTGGATATGATGATGATGATGATCCTGATGAGGAGGACCCAGTTTCCTGCTCCACTTCCTAGTACTTGCTTCTTCCTTGGCTCCTCCTTCATCCTGGCAGCCCCAGGCTCTTTCATGTGGTTGTAGAATGGTTTCCCCTGCCCTTGTGAGGTGAGAGAGAAAGATGTGGTTTTAGAGACTAACATGGAAGAGATAGGCTGCTTCCATAAGCTCTGTAAACCATTTATTTAAGTCTTATTGGCTCAGGCAGGGTCACATGCCCACTGCTGAACCAACCTCTGAGCCAGAATATGATTCCCCAAACTTATAATGGCTGCTACACTATACCTCCCAGGCTTGTTTCTCACCTCCTTCTCCAGCTCAGACAAGGGCAGCTCTGTCCTTCCAGCTCCTGAGGCCAAAAATCCCTCTTTTCCTCTTATGCTCATATTATGCTTCAGTAATTCCTGTTTACTGTACCTTTAAAATTCATCAAGACTTTTCCTTTTCCACTTCCCCTACTCTGGCCTGATATTCCATCACCTTCCATCTGGACTTTCACAGTAGTCTCCCTGCTGTAACTTTTCTCCTACAGTCTGCTCCCCTCCGGAGTCATAGAGAGCCAGTAACACCTGAGTCAGCTCATGTCACTCATCTGTTCAAAGTCTGTTCATGTCACTCGGAGTAAAGTAAGCTCTCTTCTGTCTTACTTTCCATTATCTCCCTGATTTCATCTCCAACCATTCCCTGCCTTGCTCACTGCACTTCAGCTACAGTGTCCTCCTTACTATATCTCAGAAATATCAGACGTGCTCCTCCCTCCAGGCCTTTGAACTAGCAGTTCCGTCTGCCTGGGACACTCTTCACCTAGATATCTGTGCCTAGTTTCCTCACTTAAGTCCTACAAGACTTAGATCAAAAGTCAGCATTACCTGCCTCCCTATTTAAAACTACAGCCCCTCACTCATCTCCAGTACTTCCAGTCATCCTTACTCTGCTTTACTTCTTCCCACAGGACTCTCAATATTTTACTACTTACTATGTTTATTACCTTTCACACCCCACCAGCATGTGAGATCCATGAGGTTGGATTTTTTTGGTTTGCTTTGTTCAGTAATATGTCCCCTGTGCCTGGCACAACAATAGATGCACAATAAAAACTTGCTGAATGAAAGAATAAATGAAAGAACAACTCACAGGCCTGTCTGGTGGTGAGTTGGCCTTTCCCACTGGACTGTGGATTTCCGGAGGGCAGGGATGGGGTCTGTCTTGGTCACTGCTGTGTGTCCAGCATCACCCAACACAGAGCCAGGCATGGAGGGGGTTGGGAGGTCCTACAGGTGGGCAGCTGTATGTCTGTAAAATATTCCTGTGAGCAGATCTGTGAGAACCAGTGTTGAGTTTCCTCTTCAGGAGAGGTGGAAATGGGGGACATCTTTGAGACTTTCATAAGCACCTATGAGGATTCTTACCAGGAGAAAGAGAGAACCCCACCTATTTTGGAGAGTGGGAGATGTGTGACATTACTTACTGTCACATTGGCCTCCTTTTTCTTCCTTGAATTGCCAAGCTCATTCCAGCTTATAGACCTTTCCACTTGCTATTCCCACTCTGTGGGAACTCTGTTCTCACAGTTCTTGGAACAGCTCTCACACTTTGGCTTCTGCTCAAGGAAGATCTTAGAAAGGTGTCCATTGGCTGCCCAGTCTAGGACTACATTTCCCAGAGGCCCCTGTGTTCAGTTGAGGCCATGAGATTAGTTCTGTCCAGTGGACTGAGAGCAAACGTGATAGTTGGTAGTTTAGGGTCAAAACTTGATTAAAAAAAAATTTTTTTTTTACCCTGCTTTATTGAGGTACAATTGACAAAAAATTGTAATGTATTTTAAAGTGTACAACATGGTGATTTGATATATGTATCATTGTGAAGTTATTACCACAATCAAGTTAAATAACATCACCTCACCTTTGTTTTCGTCTTTGTTTTTGGTGAGAATGCTTAAGATCTACTCTCTTAGCAAATTTTAAGTGTACAATACAGTATCGTTAATCATAGTCACCATGTTATACACTGGATCCTCAGACCTTATTCATCTTATAACTGAAAGTTTTTACCCTTTTACCAGGCTGTCCCTATTTCCCCCACCCCCAGTCCCTGGCAACCACCATTCTACTTTCTGTTCTTATGAGTTTGGCTGTTTTAGATTCCACATATAAGTGATATCGTACAGTATTTGTTTTTCTCAGCCTTACTTCACTTAGCATAATGCCATCAAGTTTCATTCATATTGTTGCAAATGGCAGGATTTCATATTTCTCATGGCTTAATATTCCTTTGTACATAGATACCAAATCCCCTGTATCCCTTAGTCTGTTGATGGACACTTAGGACGTTTCCATATCTTGACTGTTATGAATAATGCTGCATTGAATGTGGGAGTCCAGATATCTCTCTTAGACAGTAATTTTATTTCCTTTGGATATACACCCAGAAGTGAGATTGCTGATTCCTATGGTAGTTCTATTTTTAAATTTTTGAGGAGCTTCCATCCTGTTTTCCATAGTGGCTCTACAAATTTACATTCCACCAACAGTGCACAAGGGTTCACTTTCTTTTTTTATTTTTTGGGCTGCATTGGGTCTTAGTTGTGGCTCAGGTCATAGTTGCGGCACGTGGGGCCTTCGTTGAGGTGCGCAGGCTTCTCTCTAGTTGTGGTGCACGGGCTCCAGGGCGCATGGGCTCTGTAGTTGTGGCACGCGGGCTCTCTCTCTGAGGCACGCAAGCTCAGTAGTTGTGGCCTGAGGGCTTAGTTGCCCTGAGGCATGTGGGATATTAGTTCCCCAGCCAGGGATCGAACCTGTGTCCCTTGCACTGGAAGGTGGATTCTTTACCACTGGACCACCAGGGAAGTCCCAAAGGTTCACTTTCAAGTCAAGGCTTTTAAGAAACATGTGGGGGTTTTCCATTCTCATCTTCTGCCTGGACTCAAAGAATTCTGAGTCCTTAAGAGATGGTGGAATCACCACGTGGAAGGAGCCTGGATCCCTTGCCCACACTGGCAGGTTCTGTGAGTGAGAAATAAACTTCTATTTTGTGAACTACTAAATGGTAGGGTTTATTTGTTACAGCCTCTAGCATGACCCTAAACAATATACCTTCTAGACTTTTGCTCTCTAGCCCAGTGCATCTCAAACTATTTGTGGTTGTGTAGTAGGACCTGTTTTTTGATATCTCCCAATCTGTCATGGACTGATCCTTTTGGTCTATACCCTGTTCAACAAGATAAGTCTATTTCAAATACGTGAATGTCATAACAATGTCAAATTGCTATAAGTTTTAAAGCACCTACTGGCAATTTCTGCCCTTATCTTGTTGCAGACTATTGTTAGTGGTAGACCAGTACTGGCACTGCTGTAGCTTATTACCCTGTTTTATTTTTCTTCATGACATTCACCATTCCCTGTAATTATTTATTTAGAGGTCTATTTGTTTATGGTTTTCTTCCCCACTAGAGTGTGGGGAAGCTTACTAGATGTAAGCTCTATGAGAAAGGGATCTTATTTATGTTGCTCTGTTGTGATTCTAGTTCCTAGTACACTGCCTGGTACATCATAAGTGCTCAGAAAGTATTTGTTGAATGATGAATAAATCTCGAACTTGGTGGGTAGAGGGGAGAGGAGGCAATCCATACCTATTACAGAAGCTCTCTACAATCAAAATTCCAAATTCCAACTAGTTCACTGATGGTTGCTGACTCCCTAGTTTTCTGGTAGACCATAATACCCCAGATTGGGTCTGGCCTCTTACAACCTACCTCCCTAGGTTTCCCCCATTAGAGATCGGACCACTCTATTCTGTCATCGCCTGGTGATATGTCTGTCTTTCACCCTGGTTTATAAGTTTGCAGGGGGTAGGAGTGGTACTTAAGTGGTGACTGCTATGTCCCCTGAGTCAGGCAGCACATTCAAGGCCCTTGGTCAACATAAATAGATTTATGGCATGAATACATGAATGTATGCAGAGGGGAGACTGCCCTGGGGAATCATTGCCCTACCCTGTCTCCCATGGTCCACATCTTGACAGGGTCCCAGGGTTGGTCTTGAGCTCTGGTCCATGGCTTTCCTGAGCTACCACTTCCTTCCCCCATCAACCACCTCAAGGTGTGGCTCGGGCTGGCAACACTTGGCACACCAGACATTGAGGGACAGGTGTCTTATTTGGCCCAAATGGATACTTAGAACCAAGGTAAGTAACAGTTTTGGATATATTTGGTGTTTTTCATGAGCTGGAGAGGAGGTTACCGAGAAAGTAAGTCCGTCATGCAGAAAAGCAAGAAGATGAGTACGATGATACTTCCCATAACAATCCCCAGGACTGCAATGTAGAAGACTTGGTGGGAGGTGTCGGCTGCCATGGCTCGGTCATTCCATTTGTTGCTGTGCCTTGTCTGATTTGAGGGGAGAGGCAGAACAGGAATAGATGGGCTTAAAAAGGTTATTGTACAGGGTGGGGTGGTGGTGAGCTATAGGACTATACGAACACAGGGTGGAGACCTAAACCCATAGGCGGGAAACAAGGAAGAATTTGAGTCAGCATTAGGGGCAGGATGGAGAGTGAGGGTAGGTAAGGATTGGCATGACTCAGACTCCTACCTGGATAGAGAAGATCAGTGCTACAATGCCTATGGGAAAACACAGGATGAAGGCCAAAATGGACAGGCACATATGGTCTTCGGGGGGCTTGGCACACGAAATTTCAAACTCCTGGGAGTAGGAAGTGGGTTGTGGCTCAGTATGGCTTCTGGATTCTAACATCCCCTCTGACCTCTTCCCTTTCACCTTCCTTGGCTCCTGTAAAATCTTCACTGACACCTTTAAAACGCTCACAGACTCCCACCACATTCCCTCTAACCTCTCCCTATTCCCTTTAATACCTCTCTGTCCTCTAGAACTCCCGGCCGCCACTCTGCCCGTATGCCCTATAATCCCTCTCAGTTCTTTGCAACCCTTTCCCCGTCTCCTGTAAACTCCTCCCCGTCTTCTGTAACTGCCTTTCAGATCCCTAAGCACGTCTCACTTGGCCCCTTCCACTGTCCCCACAGAATCGTTTACTGACTCTGATTACTCTCACTTGGCCTCCCTGAAAACTCAGCTGATCCACTATAGTACTTTGTTCCTATAAAACCCTCATCGTCCCCCGAGCAACCTTCTCTTTGTCCCTATTAACCACCCTACTAAGAAGTCCCTCACTCAACACTTTAACACTCTAACTTTTCATGTGTAAAACCTTCATTGTGCCAGTGTAAAATTCTCAACTTATAAAAATTTCTAATGACCTTAGTGGCTCTCTTCTTGTCCCATTTATAATATTCCTCACTTTGTCCCTATGAATCTTTCATGGTTCTGCTATGACCCTTATTGTTCACCCATAAACTCCTCCCCACCCCCATAATCTCTCACTTGTCTCCTCTAAGACCTTCTTTGAACAACTATGAACTCCAAGTCCTCTCCTCGTCCACTTATAGCCTCTTCTCTGTCCCCTAATAAAGACCCGCCCTGTTCCTCCTAACACCTTCTCTCTACCCCTGAAATCAGCTTCATGACCCTGCGAACTCCCTGTACACTTATGACAGCAGCCTTCCTGTTCTCCTAGACCCGTGCTCCCTTTAAATACTTAACACCCTGTCATCCCCTTATGAAACACTCTTTGTCCCCTCATTCCCCTCAACCCATGCTCTGTTCCTCCCACCCTGTCCCCCCGTAAATTCCCTCGCTGCCCCCTCAAACACCCCCATTAGGGCATCTGGATCTGGCTACATGGAGCCTCTCCCTCACTCCAACCCGCCAGGGATTGCCATGGTGACCACGCAGGCCCCGCCTCTTATCCTGTATCTTCTCCTATTGGCTGATTGGAAGTTGCATGTTGGGGTGGGGAAGCCAATACGAGCCTGGCGGCTGATTGGTCTAATGCAGTGAGGGTCTTTCCTAATCTCTCAGGTGATTGATCAATTCTGGGAGTTATTTTTACTGCAGTTTAGTTTTTTTTTTTTTTTTAAGTTTTTAATTAATTAATTATTTATTTTTGGCTGTGTTGGGTCTTCGTTTCTGTGCGAGGGCTTTCTCTAGCTGCGGCAAGCGGGGGCCACTCTTCATCGCGGTGCGCGGGCCTCTCACTATCGCGGCCTCTCTTGTTGCGGAGCACAGGCTCCAGACGCGCAGGCTCAGTAGTTGTGGCTCACGGGCCTAGTTGCTCCGCGGCATGTGGGATCTTCCCAGACCAGGGCTCGAACCCGTGTCTCCTGCATTGGCAGGCAGATTCTCAACCACTGCGCCACCAAGGAAGACCCCTGCAGTTTAGTTCTGAGGGTTATTTATGTGTACCCGATACAAGCCCTTAGTCAGATATGTGATCTGCAATTATTATGTTTGGGTCTTTAATTTATCTTTTTATTTTCTGTCATTGGCAGATCAAAAGTTTTTAATATTGTTAGAGTATAATTTTTTTTTTTCTTTTAGGGACGTGATTTTGGTATCATGTTTAAGAACTCTTTGCCTAACCCGGTGTCAGAAATATTTTCTCCTGTTTTCTTCTAAATGTTTGATAGATTTACGTTATATATTTGATTGTTAATTTGAGACATGTCTTATTTTCTAATATAAGCATCTGAGGTGGTATGTTTCCTTCTAAGCAGTGCTTTAGCTGCATCCACATATTTTGATATGTTCTATACTTCATTTTTGATCAGTTAAAAACATTTTCTGATTTCCCTTGTTTCATGAATTATCTTGACTGGCATGATTTATTTCCCAAATGTTTGGAGATTTTCCTGTTATCTTTTTGTTATTTATTTCTAGATTACTTTTATTATGGTCAGCACATTAGTTTTCTATTCTTGTGTGACAAATAAACATACACTTAGTGGCTTAAAACAACAGCCATATATTGGTTCACAGTTCCGAGGGTGAGAAATCCAGGAACGGTGTGCACGAGTTCCCTGCTCAGGTTCTCACAAGGCTGAAGTCAATGTGTTTGCTGAAATGTGTTCTCATCTGGAGCTCTGGATACTCTTCCAAGCTCACGTGGCAGAATTCAATTCCATGTGGTTTGGGGACTGAGGCCATTCTCTTTTCCTTGCTGGCTAGCTGCCAGGATCTATTCTCAGTTTCTAGAGTACACCTGCATTCCTTGCCCCGTGGTCCTGTGCATCTTCAAAGCCATGGACAGAGAATCTCCCTCAAAATCACTCTCATACTTTGTGTCTGACTTCCTCTGTCTCTGACCTCTAGACCTATGTTTAATTTTTAAAAATATTTATTTATTTATTTTTGGCTGCGCCGGGTCTTAGTTGCAGTACACAGGATCTTTGTTGAAGCATGTGGGATCTTTTAGTTGCGGCATGTGAACTCTTAATTGTGGCATGCGTGTGGGATCTAGTTCCCCAACCAGGGATCAAACCCGGGCCCCAGCATTGGGAGCGCAGAGTCTTACCCACTGGACCACCAGGGAAGTCCCTAGACCCACGTTTAAATGCCTCATCATGTGTTTAGGTTAAGCCCACCCAGATAATCTTCCTTTCTTAAGGTCAACTGTACCATATAATCACAGGAGTGATATCCCATCATATTCATAATCTCAGAGATTATATAGGATTGTACACCAGGGGCAGGATTTTTTTTGTGGTTGGGTGGTGGGCACATTAGAGTTCTGCCTACCAGAGTCAGATAATATGATTTTGTATGATTTGCTTTATATGATTTAAATTCTTTGAATTTGTTAAAGTTAGTTTTATGATCAAGGATATGGTCTATCTTTCTAAAAATTTAAAATAGATTTTAAAACAATTTTAAAGGTTACTTTCCATTTACAGTTATTACAAAATTTTGGGTATATTCCCTGTGTTGTGCAATACATCCTTGAGCCTGTCTTACACCCAATAGTTTGTACCTGCCCTCATGACCTAAGCACTTCTCAAAGGCTCTACATCTAAGTACCATTACATCGGGGATTATGCTTCAAACATGTGAATTTTGGAAAGACACAAACATTCAATCCATAGCAAACCGTCTCAAATTAATGATGTCAGCTTCCACTTTGAGTATCTGGAAAAAGAAGAGCAAATTACAATAAAACTGAACAGAAGAGTCTTTTCAACAAATGGTGCTGGGAAAACTGGATATCCACATGCAGAAGAATAAAGTTGGATTCTTACCTTACACCATACACCAAAATTAACTCAAACTGGATCAAAGGCCTAAAAATAAGATCTAAAACCATAAAATTCATAGAGGGAAACATTGGGAAAAGCTTCATGGCATTGGATTTGGCAATGATTTTTTGGATGTGACAACAAAAGCATAGGCAACAAAAGTAAAAATACATAAAATGGACTACATCAAAATTAAAAACTTCTGTGCATCATAGGACATAACAGTGAAAAGACAACCTATGATGGAATGGGAGAAAATGGTTGCCAATCATATATCTGATAAGGGGCTAATATCCAGAATATATAAAAACTCTACTACTCATAAAAACAAAATAATCTGATTAAAAAATGGGCAAAGGACTACATATTTCTTCAAAGAAGATATGCAAAAGGCCAATAAGCATATGAAAATGTACTCAACATCATCATATCATTCCCTAATGCAAAATCAAAACCACAATGAAATATCACCTCACAGTGGGCTAATGCAGGGGACACGGGTTCGAGCCCTGGTCTGGGAAGATCCCACATGCCACGGAGCAACTAGGCCCGGGAGCCACAACTACTGAGCCTGCGCATCTGGAGCCTGTGCTCCGCAACAAGAGAGGCCGCAATAGTGAGAGGCCCGCGCACCACGATGAAGAGTGGCCCCTGCTTGCCACAACTAGAGAAAGCCCTCGCACAGAAATGAATACCCAACACAGCCTAAATAAATAAATAAATAAATAAATAAATTAATTAATTAATTTAAAAAAAAATCACCTCACACCCATCAGGATGACTACTGTCAAAAGCCCCCAGAAAATAACAAGTGAAGACAAGGTAGTGCAGAAATTGGAACCCCTGCGCACTGTTGGTAGGGAAGGCAAAATGGTGCATTTGCTATGGAAAACAGTATGGCAGTTCCTCAAAAATAAAAAATTGAAAATTGAATTACCATTTGATCCAACACCTCCAATTTCACCTCTGGTTATATATCCAAAAGAATTGAAAACACCCATGGTTTTTTTTTTTTTGACTCTCTTCTCATTTTTTATTTTTTAAAAAAGACAGATTTAGGATTTTGTAAGAAATTACTAAGTTAGATTTTTAAAAAAAATCTGCCAAGTACTACAGTAATGGAATAAATAAATGAGATTTTTAAAATTAATTAATTTTATTTTATTTATTTTTGGCTGCATTGGGTCTTTGTTGCTGCACGCAGGCTTTTCTCTAGTTGCTGTGAGTGGGGGTTACTCTTAGTTGTGGTGCGCGGGCTTATTGCTGTGGCTTCTCTTGTTGCGTAGCACGGGCTCTAGGCACACAGGCTTCAGTAGTTGTGACACTCAGGCTCAGTAGTTGTGGCTCGCGGGCTCTAGAGCACAGGCTTGGTAGTTGTGGCGCAGGGGCTTAGTTGCTTCGCGGCATGTGGGATCTTCCCGGACCAGGGCTCGAACCCGTATCTCCTGCATTGGCAGGAGGATTCTTAACCACTGCGCCACCAGGGAAACCCTAAATAAGATTTTTAAAAGTTCAATGTTTATAGACATATTTATAAAAAGATGACTGAATTAGAAGACATTAAATAATGTTGATACACACCAGGAAGTGGCTAGGCAAGGAAAGGCACATCATTTCACCACAAGAATTAAAGACCATAGTTGGAAGTTAATGACCAGCCAAAGCTTTAGGTCTTGTGGGTAGTTTTCCTAACTCCAGAGGGTCATTATGGTGGATACTTCTTTATGGTACTTAGCTGAAATAAACAGATGGCAGTTGGAGAATTTTACTCTGTGACCCCAATGTAGTGTTAAAAAGAAAGCACTCTTTTAATAAACCTGGTGTATGAGGAGGGAAGGAACAAAAATCCCAAATGGTTTGGTGATACTGAAAATCCTACTGACACATTAAGGAGAGTTAAAAAAAAATAAGTAAAATAAGGTTCATCCTCTTGTCTGGCCGAACTGGAATTCTTGCAGCTACAAAGTTAAAATTCCACATAAACACTTCCTTTCTTGTAAATAGACACAGTATAGATAAACAACTGTGATATGTCACCTCAGATGAAGCTATATGCCAATATTTAGGGGGAAAAGAGCTTAGATAATTTCCTTTTTAAAAAAAATTTATTTATTTAGGTTGTGCCGGGTCTTACTTGTGGTATGTGGAACCTTTAGTTGTGGCGTGTGGACTTCTTAGTTGCGGTATGCAGACTCTTAGTTGTGGCATGCATTCAGGATCTAGTTCCCCAACCAGGGATTGAACCCGGTCCCCCTGCATTGGGAGCACAGAGTCTTACCCACTGGACCACCAGGGAAACCCTGATAATTTCCTTATTTTATTATAAATAGCCTAAGTCCTTGAAAATAGCACTAATACCTCTGGCTGACTGGTTATCTGCAACAGCAAAGTGAATATAAGTTTTTACAATGATAAGAGGTTTCCCAAAGAAACTAGAGTTTCCAGTTAAACTGATACAGTTACTTTACTGAAAAGTCTAACAGACATCAGCAGAACTTGCTTTGGGTCAACTTCCTACTACCAATTTTCTTTCACAAATTTGTGCCAAGAGTCTACCCATTTTTTTTCTGTCTGGACTCTGAGCCTAGATTAGTTTGTCTGAAAGATAGAATCCCTCAGGTTCCATATAAATTTTAGTGGTATTAAGAAAAAACCATCTGCGTGAATAAATAAAATGGATTTTCAGGATAAAATGGTAAATTCACACAAAAAAGGTTAAAAACAATTGGGGGGGGAGATAAGGGAAAATATTAATATGAAAAAAATCATAAAAATGGCAATTGTAAAGCAGGCAGCTTCCACTCATGCCACATGATATGCCTTCATGAAGGTGTACTGTTTCCGGTCGGTATGAGCGGCCCAGATGAAGAGAGCAGAGCCATGAACTGTAAGGGAGCTGAGACGCAAGCCAGGCAGAAGGACCATCTGAATTCGCCAGACACATTCTCAGGCAGCTCTAATTTATGGTGGAGTAGTTCAATTCCAGCAACGTAACAACTCACTGAGCCCAGTGTACACAAACCTGCAAGGAGATGGAGCATGCCTGTGGCA
Organism: Eubalaena glacialis; assembly: GCF_028564815.1. Taxonomy (NCBI): domain Eukaryota; kingdom Metazoa; phylum Chordata; class Mammalia; order Artiodactyla; family Balaenidae; genus Eubalaena; species Eubalaena glacialis. The sequence continues at coordinate 53,236,039 of NC_083733.1, read as the reverse complement.
ATGGTGGGATACAGGCTTTGGCAGATACAAGCACAAAGTCCAATCAAAGCCCCAAAGCACAGCAAACCTACACAACAAAAGGTAAAAGGAACTGGCAACGCCAAAGATAGGTCCAAAGCAGATCAATCCCACTGTTGTGCTTTCCAGGATCAACAAATTTCTACAGGAACTGCTCATTTAGCGTGAAACTCATGCATTTTGTGACCATATCAAATGACTCTGTCCTTTCTGGTGGGCTATACCAGTATGTGTTTTGGGGTATAGTGATGCACCATCTCCACAATCCCACTGTGCCATTATATCAGAAAATTGCATCAGTATGTCTTTTCATCTGCCTCATCACTAGCAAAGTCGTTCCAGATGCTTTTGTTCAAATCGCTGGAATTTTCTTGAACTGAACTTTGATACTCATACCAGAAGTCTGTGCCAATTGAGACTGCCATGTAGATGGTAGAAATGAGCACACAAGCAATTACAAATGCTGTAGCAAAATGGTTATCCATACTGGCATTCTGACTGCTCGCCCATCCTCCTGCTCTGCCAGCTTCACCCTCAAGCTCAAACCACAACACCCTACTCTCCCCACACCCCCTCTGATGCAGTTCCCAGCAGAGCCCACCTCCTCCATCGAAAACACCTATGTTTTCAAAAGAATTTGCATACCCGTGTTCATAACAGCATTATTCACAATACCAAAAGATGATAGCAACCCAAGTGTCTATTAATGGATGAATGGCTAAAAAAAGTGATATATATATATATTATTCAGCCTTAAAAGGGTAGGGAATTCTGATAAATGCTACAGCATGGATAGACCTTAAGGACATTATGCTAAGTGAAATAAGCTAGTTATGAAAAGACAAACACTGTATGATTTACACTTATTTACACTTAAGGAATCTAGAGTAGTCAAATTCATAGAGACCGAAAGTAAAATGGTGGTTGCCAGGGGCTGGTGGCAAGGAGAGAATGGGAGTTGTGTTTAATAGGTATAGAGTTTCACTTTCACAAGATGAAAACTGTTCTGGAGATTGGTTGAACATCAATGTGAAATGTACTTAACACCACTGAACTGTACATTTAAAATTTGTAAGGTGGTAAATTTTGTGTTATGTGTATTTTACCACAATTTTTAAAATGCCATTTACAATAGTGTCAAAAATATTAAATAATTTGAGATAAATATGACAAAGTTATACAATATCTGTACATTGAAAACTACAAAACATTGCTGAGAGATTTAAAAGAAGACCTATGTAAATGGGGAGATATACCCTGCTCACTGATAAGAAGACATAAAATATTGCTAAGATGTCAGTTCTCTTCAAATTTATCTATAGAATCAATGCAATTCCAATGAAAATATCCACAGGCCTTTAAAAAAATTTTTTTAAAGAAATTTACAAGATTATTCACAAATTCAGATGTAAATAAAAAAGAACTAGAATAGCCAAAACGACTTTGAAAAAGAGGAACAGAGTGGGAGAACTCCACTCTTTGACTTCAATTCCTGTTATAAGGCACAGAAATCAAGGAAGTGTGGTATTAATCTCAAGACAGAGAAATACATTAATGGAAGGGTGCAACCTATTTTTAGTCCAGAAATAGATCTTAACATATATGAGCATTTGAATTTTTAAAAATGTGCAGAGGCAATTCAGTGGAGAAGGCCTGTGTTTTCAATAAATGTCCCAGGAATAAGTGGATATCTGTATGCAGAAGAATAAACTTAGATGCATACTTTGCATTCAATAAAAATGAACTCAACATGGATCCTCGACCTAAATGTAAACTACAACTATAAAAGAGAGGTTGTAAGAGAAACCATGGGTTAGGCAAGGATTTCTTAGATTCGACAATAAAAACATGATCTGTTAAAAAAAAAAAGAAAAGAAAAGAAAATGGCCATCATCAAAGTTAAAACTTCTGGTCTTCAAAAGACACTGTTAAAAGAATTAAAAGACAAGAGACAGGCTGGAAAATCTGGTAAAGGACTTGATTCCAGAATATATCATGAACTCTCAAAACTCAATAATAGAAAAGAAACAATCTAATAAAAATGGGCAAAAGATTTGAACAACCACTTCACCAAATAGATGTATTGATGGTAAATAAGTACTCGGAAAGATACTCAATATTTGTCAGTAGGAAAATGCGTATTAAAATCACAGCGAGATACCATTACACACCTAGTAGAATGGCTAAAATAAAAAAGACTAACCATATCATGGGAAAGATATGGGGCAGTTGGAACTCTCTTACATGGCTTATAGGAATGTAAAATAGTATAATCACTTTGGAAAAACACTTTGTCAGTTTCTTAAAAGCTAAACGTGCATCTACCATATGATCTAGCCATCCCACTGCGAGGTATTTATCTATAAGGAATGAAAGCATATACCCATACAAAGACTTGTATTTGAATGCTCATAGCAGCTTTATTTGTAATAGGCAAAAATTGGAAACCATCCAATTGTCCATGAACAGGTTAACGGATAAACAGACTGTGGCATATTCATATAATGGAGTAGTCAGCAATAAAAGGTGAACTGTTGATAATGGAACAGCATTGATGAATCTCAAAATAATTATGCTGACTGAAAGAAACCAGAGAAAAGGAGGGCACATACTCTATGATTCCAATTACATAAAATTCTAAAAAATGCAGACTAATCTATAGTGACAAAAAACAGATCAGTGGTTACCTGAGGAGAGGTGGGAGGGAGGAATGACAAAGTGGCAGGAGAAATAATTTGGAGGTGACAGATATGTTCATTGTCTTGATTGTGGTAATGGTTTCATGGGTGTATACATATGTCAAAACTCATCACATTGTATTTTAAATATCATGTTGTCAATTATACCTTGTAAAGCTCTGAAAGATTAAGTTAGTAAAAGAGTAACAGTAAACTCTGGAAGTAAAAAGATATTAAAGGTAAGACTAAACTTTTTTCTTTAGGGTTTAAAAAACCTAAATGGCATATGCACACTACTATATGTAAAATAGATCATCAGCAGGGATCTACTGTATAGCACAGGGAACCATACTCAATACTCTGTAATAACCTATGTGGGAAAAGAATCTGAAAAAGAATAGATATATGAACATGTATAACTAAATCACTTTGCTGTACCCCTGAAACTAACACAACATTGTGAATCAACTATACTCCAATACAAAATAAAAAATTTAAAAAATTAAAAAATAAATGCCTGGAAATTACACTTTGTGTTTACAGATCTGAATTTCCATGACCCCAGATTGTAAGTGATCCATCCTGTATTTAAAAAACAGAGACTGACTCAATATTCCAGATACAGTTTAAAATATTTTTTAAATTTTTATTACATTTTGGCTGTGCCACGTGGCATGTGGGATCTTAGTTCCCTGACCAGGGATTAAACCTGCGCGCCCTGTAGTGGAAGTGTGAAGTCTTAACCACTGGACCGCCAGGTAAGTCGCAATTCCAGATACATTGTAAGAACAGTGCAGCTGACTTTAAACCTGAGTAACTCTCAAGCGACACAGATAAGAGCAATTCCAGTTGTAATTAGACACATTGAGAAGCGCATGGACATTGTAAATGTGCCAGAGGGGAGAGAACAATTTTGTCCATCTCAGCTTTTTTGTTTGTTTAGTATAATAGAGAGAAATCTTCTCTAACATAACATCAAGTCATGGAACGCAGTTCTACACACAACACCTGAGGTCAGAAAAAATTGGGCCAGTGCAAGGTTTTGTACTCAACATGGTAATCACATGCACTTCTGTCTTGGCTTTTAATTGATGGATTGAAAGTTGGTCAGATTCATAGCAAAGCACATTCTTCAACTGCCATTTTAATTATTTTTCTTTTACTTTTCATTCCTGATGTTCAGTCTTCCTAACAAAAACTATCACAGGTATATTTGTTCCTCCAGACTAGAATTAAGGTGGCACACATAGTTGGTCCCCAATCCTGAAATTCTAATTTTATCCAGGTACTTGGCCACCTGGAGTAAAGACTGCATTTTCCAGGTTCCCTGGGAGCCAGCCAGAGGAGTCCATGTGATTAAACTCTGGACAATGTGATGGGAGCAGAATAGGTGTGTGTGTGTGTGTGTGTGTGTGTGTGTGTGTAGAACTTCCTGGAAGTGTCCTAAAAGGGAGCAAGCATTTCGCTTTTCCCCCTCTTCCTCTATCCCACTCACGGCCTGAGATGAAGATGAGTCTGCTGGTCATGGTCCTGGCCCACGACCACAAACACAATGGAAAACTATCAAGAACAAGGTGATGAAAGTGCAGAGGGTAGAACAGGCATTGAAGCAGAGGGTGGTGGGAGGGCTGACCTGGGCTCAGATCACATCTCCCTGGCGGTTGGCTCTCTGGGTCTGTGCGTTGGGGGGTGGGTTGGGGAGGAAGAAGCACACAGACAGTGACAGTGGTTGGTCAGGGCTGCCACCTATAGCTGTTTAGGTTTTGCACTCATTGCCCAGGACCTGACCTGGCAGGGGAGTGGGTGGGAGCTGCTTCATTTGCCCAGGGGAATGGGTACCTCTTCTGACTCACACAAGGCCTCCTCAGAAGCTAGTGTTGGCCCTGAGGCTGGGCCACAGTGGGTGGGGTGTGCTGGGCATTTGGAGAGAGGTCAGGCAAGCCAGGATGCCAGGGGGGAAAGATGACTGAGGTGGCAGAGGGGGCTGGGTAATCCTCAGCCAGAGGCTGCCCCTGTGTTTTCAACCTCGGTGGGGCCTGTGGCTCCTTGTCTGCCGCTGGCTTCTCTGCCACCATCTCGGCATCCTGCAGTTGGGCTCCATCTCAGGGTCTGGGGAGGTTCTATGGATCTATGGTAGCTTCACCTGTGGGCTAGGCAAGAGAGGCTAAGGCTCAGGAGGCTGCTTTCCCACTCAGCTGAGGCTGTAGTTTTAGTCCCTTTAGTTCCTCTCTCCATGAATTTCTTTGCCTCATACTATATCTAAATCTTCAATATCCTATCCTCTAGCCTCTCCACTCAAAAACTGCCCCTTAGTATCCTGCAGCCGCGGATACATTCCTTCTCTAAACAGACACATACAGATCCATGCAGAAACCATGTCTGCCTCCACTTTCTAAATCCGGAAGCGTGTCCCCAGGATTAAGAGAGGTGTTACGGGCAGAATCGTTTCCCCTTCAAAATCATATGTTGGAGCTCTAACCCCCAGTGCCTCTGACTGTGACTGTATTTGGATATATGTATGGCCTTTAAAGAGATCATTAAGTTAAAATGGAGTTATTAGGGTGGGCCCTAATGCAATATGACTGGTGTCCTTAAAAGAAGAGATTAGGGTACAAACAACACAGACAGAGGGACAACCATGTGAGGACACAGCTAGAAGGTGGCCATCTGCAAGCCACAGAGCCAGGCTTCAGAAAAAACCAAGCCTGCTGGCACCTTGATCTTGGACTTTTAGCTTCCAAAATTGTGAGAAAATGAATATCCATTGTTTGAACCTCTTGGTCTGTGGCATTTTGTCCTGGCAGCCCTAGCAAACTAATACAAGAGGCGTACCTATCCCTGGACAATTTCTGGACACCTTCTAGCTGCTACAAGACCTTCAGGGTAAACTCAGGCAGAAATATCCAGGCACCTAACAGGAAAACAAGACAACTCCAAAGACAGTGACAAAAACCTCTCCAGACGTCTTAGCCAGAGAAGCCTACAAGATGCATCTTCTTACATATTAAAGTTGGGGAATTCCTTAATGATTTCGTATATGAAGCTCTTCTTCAGCTCCTAGAAAATCCCAGCTGACTCACTAACAGCCTCCCAGAGAGCCATCGTACTCCCCATTGACCTTCAATGACACCTGGAGCTGTTTCCCTGTCACCCCACAACAACCTCCTGTAAGACTCTCCCTTTGCTGTAGTACGCCCACCAAGGCCACACAGCCTGCCTTGATCCCTTCTCACACTCTTCACACTAACATCCCTGACTTGCTAAACAAAATGTGATAGCCCCCTAACCCTCATGCACAGCGAGAAGCAACTTCACCAACCCCATGTGAGAGCCTTCACTGTTGTCCTGTGAGGACAAGTGGGCCGCTGTAACACATCCCCAGACCCTCCCTAACATTGTCAGTAACCTCTTCATTTCGCACACCAACCATTTATAACATCTCTTTGGCACCTACAATTCTTCGCTACCTGCAGTTACCTCTGGACTGATACCCTCTATGAATGCTCTCCACAGATCATCCAGAGCACCCCCAGTGACCAAGCCAAAAACCCCAGGCTGACTCCCATCTAGTTTGCACTTTCTTTTACAAAAGGCCACTTACCTCTAATGACAGCCCTCAGTGAGCCAGTTTAACAGCCCACTTGCCCTGATATAGCCAGTCTTTCCTGACATGGTCCCTCTGTCCTGATATGACCCCTTTGTACTATTATGATACCTTCACTGTCCTCCATAACCCCAAATGTTCTGATTACCCCCCAGTGTCCTTCCAAGCCTTCCTCACTGTCATGAAACAGACTCCTTAGCATGCTGCTAGATCCCCTGTCTGCTCTGAAATGTTTTTTCCTGTCCCCTTCCATCCACGGTTGTCCCAATACTCCCTTCTCAACAGAGCCCGTTGTCTGCACCACCTGCATCATGCCCTGTCTCTCCGAAGGGTCCCCCCATCACTGCACCTGTCTTTCTGTCCCCAAATAACAGCCTCACTGCCTAGCGATTGTGCACAAGGTTAAAATCACCTCAGAGGGAAGCTTCTGCCCACCCCACCTCTGGGCCAGGGCTCTGCCCAGCATCCTGATTGGCTCCACACCTCTTGAGGGTGTGGCTCTTTAGTGCCAGGCCTCACCTTGTTCTTGGACTTGCCCTAGAATATCCAGCAACCACGTCTATCTCTGCATTCCTGGGGCTCCAGTTTCTGAATTTCAGAGTGCAGGGCTGAGTCAAGGATGTTGGTGGATGTCTGAAGCAGAGTGAACTTAGGGGTGGCCTTCTGATTTGAGGGTGTCCAGGACTGGAGGTACCCAAGTTCCCAAGCCACTCCTGTTTTATGAAGGTGGCCAGGTCCAGAGGTCCCTGAGCTCTGGGTTCTTCAGTTATCAGGGTTCAGAGTTGCCTGAATTAATCCATTTTTGTGGGTGTCTGTTGGGTCGCAACCTCAGGAGTTTCCCATGTGAAATCTGAACCTGGCCCCCCATACAGGGAGGATAGACCGATAAAAGAAGCAGGCCACTCCAGATTGGTAGGTGTACGTTTTGATAAGCAAGGAAACTTACATACCAGGCTGGTCTTGGGCAGCTGTAGGATGAGCAGATCTCTGCGCCTGCCTGCCAGCATCTTAAAAGTTTAAATAGAGACCTTAACTGGGTTCAGTCTTGTATTCAGTCCAGATGGTCTCAACGACACCTTACTCTCTAAAGGCTACGTTCCTTGGAAAGGTTCCCACTGTGGCAGCGGTGGGCAGAGTGTACATTCCCAGGACAGGGGAGGGGTAAGGAGCTTCTGATTGCCCGAGTCTAGCTTGTGGGTAAACCGGTGGTCACATCCTCTTGATGACTTCCTCCAGCAGTGGCCTGGTCTGGAGGTGTCTGAGTTCTGTGGCCCTCTTGTTATGAGGTGTCTGGGTCCAGTGGTATTTACGTTCTGGGTTGTCCTCTGCTCCTGAAGGTGACCAGGTACAGAGGATGAGGGCAAACCTGCAAAAGAGACTGTGAAAGAGCTGCCAGCAGTTAGGAGGAGAATGGAGAACTTTTCCTCAGAAGCCACGTGAAGCATATATTTGCAGATGGAGGGAGAGATCAAGTGGACCAACTGAGGGACCCAGAAGATGAGTCCCGGAAGGTGAAGAGCTGGAAACATTTGTCAGAGGAAACTAAGGACTACTACACACCCAAACAACAACTCTGCACCATCAAGTGTACCTGCACATATGGAGTGAAGTGCAAAATACACATAGGATTGATTTACAGCAACATGAGTTCAGTGGTTTCTTCCAGAGATGGAGGGAGGGAAGAATGGAATAGAGAAGAAGGGGACAGGGGCTTAATTTGTACTGACAACATTTTATTTCTAAAAAGAAAAGATCTGATGCAAATATAGGAAAATGCTTGCATCTGTTAAATCTGGATGGTACGTGGGGGTCTGTTAGACTCTCTTTCTATACAGTTTTTAGATTTGAAACCTTTATCTAAATAAATTAAGAAATTAAAATTTTTTAAAAAGTGAAGAAGAACATTCTGGTTGTTCTGTGGAGGTTGGGTCAGAGGAGGAGGCTGAGACCAGGGCATGGACCAGGGCAGATGATGACAGGGCTGAAGCATAGCAGGGGGCTAGTGGGAGAGATAGTTTTTTCAGTAATATGTCCCCTGTGCCTGGCACAACAACAGATGCACAGTAAAAGTTTGCTAAATGAAAGAACAACTCACAGCCCTGTCTTGTGATTAGTCTGCCTTCCCCTCTGGACTGTGGATTTCCTGAGGGCAGGCGTGGGGTCTGTCTTGGTCACTGATGTGTTCCCAGCATCATCCAGCACAGAGACAGGGATGGAGGGGGTTGGGAGGTTCTACAGGACGGTGGCTGTATGAGCAAAATATTCCTGTGAGCAGATCTTTGTCAGATGGAAGGTGAAGAACGAGTGTTGGGTTTCCTCATCAGGAGAGGTGGAAATAGGGAACATCTTTGAGACTTTTCATAAGCACCTACAAGGATTCTTACCGGGAGGAGGAGAGAACCCTACCTGTTTTGGAGAGTGGGAGATATGTGACATTACTTACTGCCACATTGGCCTCCTTTATTTCCCTTGAATTGCCAAGCTCATTCCAGCTTAGGACCTTTCCACTTGCTATTCCCACTCTGTGGGAACTCTGTTCTCACAGTTCCTGGAACAGCTCTCACACTTTGGCTTCAGTGTCTCAGCTCAAGGAAGATCCTAGAAGGGTGTCCATTGGCTGCCTAGTCTGGGACTACATTTACCAGAGATTCCTGCATTCAGATGAGGCCATGAGACTAGTTCTGTCCCATGGACTGAAAGCAAAATGATAGTTGGTACTTTAGGGTTAAAGCTTTATTAAAAAAATTTTACCCTGCTTTATTGAGTTATAATTGACAAAACTGTAATATATTTAAAGTGTACAACATGGTGATTTAATATGCATATACACTGGGGAGTTATTACTACAAAAAGTTAATTAATACATCTATTACCTCTATAGTTACCTTTGGTGAGACTGCTTAAGATCTACTCTCAGCAAATTTTAATATATAATATGGTATTGTTAACCATAGTCACCTTGTTATATATTACACCCTCAGACCTTATTCATCTGACAACTGAAAATTTGTATGCTTTTACCAACCTGTCTCCATTTTCTCCACCACCCAGCTCCTGGAAAACACTATTCTACTTTCTGTTTCTATGAGTTTGACTTTTTAAGATTCCACATAAGTGATATCACACATTGTCTTTCTCTGTCTGACTTATTTCACTTAGCATAATACCCTCAAGTTGCATTCATATTGTCACAAATGGCAGTATTCATATTTTTCATTAATTTCTCAAATTGATAATTTTTATTTGTATATTGCCCACTAGCTCAGTTGTGGAGTAGGATCTGTTTTTGATATCTTCAATCTGTCATGGACTGATCCTTTTGGTCTATACCCTGTTCAACTGGACAAATCTCTTGATCATAAACTTGGATGTCATAACAATGTCAGATTGCTGTGTTTCTAAGCACTTACTAGCAATTTCTGTACTTATCTTGTTGCAGACCATTAACAGTTGGTGGACCAGTACTGTCAATGCTTTAGCTTATTACCCTGTTTTCTTTTCTCCATAGCATTTTCCATTCCCTGTAATTATCTTGTTTATTTAACGGTCTATTTGTTTATGGTTTTCTTCCCACTAGAATGTAAGCTCCATCAGAAAGTAGTCTTATTTACCTTGCTCTTGCAAGTTCCCTAGTAGTACAGTGTCTGGTACATCATAGGTGCTCAAAAAGTATTGCTGAATAATGATTAAATCACAAGCATGGGTGTTGGTGGGGAGAGGAGGCAACCATAGCTGTTATAGAAGTTCTTTACAATTTGACCCAAATTTTAACCAGTTCACTGATAGATGTTTGACTACCTGGTTTTCTGGTAGACCCCAAGTACCCCAGGTGTGGCCTTTTACAACCCATTTCCCTATGTTTCCCCCATTAGAGATGAAACCACTCTGGACTGTCACTGTCTGGTTTATAGGTTCTGAGGGGGTGTGGTTGAATCTGTAGTGATGACTGCTATGTCCCCTGAGTCATGAAGCACAGTCAAGTCCCTTGTTGGGCATAAACAGATTTATGGCATGAATGCATGCCTGTGGGCAGGAGGGGAGGCTGCCCTGGGGAAAGAGTGCCCCCCCTTGTCTCCCATGGCCCAATCTTGGCAGGGTCCAGAGTTGGTCTTGTGCTCTGGTCCAATGGGCTGCCTGAGCTACCACTTCCTTTCCCCGTCAACCACCTCAAGGTGCTGGGTCAGGCTGGCAACACTTTTTACTCCCAACCATGAGGAGATGGTGTCCCATTTGGCCAAATGGATACTTAGAGCCACGGTATGTCACACATATATATTTGGTGTTCTTTTCATGAGCTGGAGAGGAGGTTACCGAGAAATTACGAATGCTAGGATTGCAACGGAGATGAAGACAAAGAAGATGCAGAGTATGCCAATACATCCCATAACAATTGCTGAGACTGCAAATGTGAAGGCTTTCTGGGAGGTCTCGGCGGCCAACGCAGGCTCATTGTTACTGATGTGGTTCCTCGTCTGAGTTGGACCGGAGAGGTGGAGGAGGAGTAGTTGGACTTAAAAGGGTTATTGAAAGGGGTGAGCCATGGGTCTGTAGGGGCACAGGGTAGGATCTGAACACACAGGAGGGAGAACATGGATACTGTTCAGGGTCAGGGCCAGGATGGAGAGGGAGGGGAGGGAGAGGATTGGCATGATTCAGATTCCCACCTGTAAAGAGTAGTACATGGCTGCAGTGCCTAAGGGACAACACATCATGTAGGCCAAGATCGCCAGCAGGTGGTGGTCTTTGGGGGGCTCCTCAGACATAATTTCAGATGACTGGGGGCAGGGAGTGGGTTATAGCTTAATTTGGCTTCTGGACTGTAATGTCCCCTCTGACCTCCTCTCAACATATCTCTCCTTGGCTCGTATAAGATCTTCACTGACCCCCTTGAAAACTCTCACCAGCTCGCTCTAACTTCCACCATCTCTCCTCTTAGCATCTCCCTATCCTCTTTGATACCTCCCTGTCCCCAGAACTCCCAGCCTATGGCCCCCCCTTCATGCCCTATAACTCCTCTCTGTTCTCTGTAACATTTTCCCTGTCTCCTCTAAGCTCCTCCCTGTCTTCTATAACTGCCTTGCTGATCTCTACAGCACGTCTCTCTTGGCTCCTTCCATTGTCCCTACAAAATCCCTTACTGACTCTGATGACTCTCACTTGGCCTCCTTGTACCTCAACTGACCCACTGTCACAATTTGTTCCTATTAACACCCTCATGTTCCCCAAGCAACCTTCTCTTTGTTCCTATAAAGCACCCTACTAAGAAGACCCTCACTCAACACTTTAACTTTTCATGTGTAAAACCTTCATTGTCGCTGTAAACACTTTCACCCTATAAAACTTCTAATGTCTTTAATAGCTCTCTGTTTGACCCTATGAATCTGTCATGGTCCTGTTATGACTCTTATTGTTCACCCATAAACTCCTCCCTTCTCCCCTCCCCCATAACCTCTCATTTGGCTCCTCTAAGACCTTCTTTGAGCCACTCTCCTTGTCCACTCATAGCCTCCTCTCTGTCCCCTTATAAAGACCCACCCTGTTCCTCCTAACACCTTCTCTCTACCTCTGAAATGAGCTTGGTGATCCTTTGAATTCCTTCTCCCTCCACTAATTACAACCTCCCAGTTCTCCAAAATCCATTCTCCCTAAATATTTCTCCTTGCCCCTTGATTCCCCTACCCCCTCTAACTCTCTTTCTCCCTCCCGTCACCCCATAAATTCTCTCCCTGCTCCTTCAGATATCCCTCCCTCACCTCCATTAGGGCATCTGGATCTGGCACTACCAAGGTTACATACAGCCTGTCCCTCACTCCAACCTGCCAGGGTTTACCATGGAGATAAGACAGGCCCCGCCTCCTATTCTATCATTCTACTTCTATTGACTGATTGGAGGTTGTGTGCTAGGGTGGGGGAAGCCAATACTCACTTGGCTGCTGATTGGTCTGAAGGAGTTCAGGCTCCTCCTATTCTCTCTGATGATTGATCAATCCCAGCAAGGGAAAGACACCAGTTGGTGCAAGAGTGATGTGAGCCTAGGAGTCTTAGGTTGCTTCAGGCACCTTGAGAGGGGTCATTTAACAAGTTGGAGTCAGGTTCTTCAGCAGTGCAGGGTGATCTTTGCGAGAATTTATATGCTTATTTGCCACCTGTATATCCCCTTTGATGAAGTGTCAGTTTGTCTTTCTTCCATAAAGAAAAAATTGGTTTGTTTTTATTACAGTTAAGTTTGAGGGTCATCTATATATTTTGGATACAAGTCCTTTGTCAGATATGTGATTTGCAAATATTTTCTCTGGGTCTGTAGCTTATCTTTTCATTTTCTAACAATGTTCATTGCAGAGCAGAAGAATTTAATTTTGATGGAGTTTAAATTACGTTTTTCTTTTCTGGAGGTGTTCTGGCATCATGTCTAAGAACTCTGCTTAACCCAGGGTCAGAAGGATTTTCTCCTATGTTTTCTTCTAAAAGTTTGATAGATTTACATTTAGATCTATGATACATATTGAGTTTATACTTGTATAAGATGTGAGGTTTTAGCTGAGATTATGTTTTGCATATGGTGGTCCAATTAAACACCATAAAAAAAACCTATTCTTTCTTTGATAAATTGCCTTTGGACTCCTTTCTAAACAAATAAATTGGACAAATATGGCCAATAAATATATTGTGGGTCTCTTTCTACACTCCTTTTTCTGTTCTGTTGACCTGTGTTCACCCATTTGCCAATACAACACTGCTTTATTAATGTAGATTTATAGCGATTCTTAAAATTGGGTAATGTGGGGCTTCCCTGGTGGCGCAGTGGTTGAGAATCTGCCTGCCAATGCAGGGGACACGGGTTCGAGCCCTGGTCTGGGACGATCCCACATGCCGCGGAGCAACTGGGCCCCGTGAGCCACAATTGCTGAGCCTGCGCGTCTGGAGCCTGTGCTCCGCAACAAGAGAGGCCGCGATAGTGAGAGGCCCGCGCACCGCGATGAAGAGTGGCCCCTGCTTGCCACAACTAGAGAAAGCCCTCCCACAGAAACGAAGACCCAACACAGCCATAAATAAATAAAGTAAAAATTAAAAAAAAAAAAATTGGGTAATGTGAATACTCTAACTTTATTCTTCTTTTTCAGAATTGTTTTGACAATGCTTGGCTACATCTACAAATCTTGCTAGTTTTTTTTTTTTAGCAGGAATTGCATCAGAGTTTCCTAACAATTTGGGAGAGATGTTGAGCCTTCCAATTCACGACTGTGGAAAGGCTCTCCATTTATTTAGGACTTCTTCTTTGATTTCTTTTTTTTTCTTTTTTTGGCCGTGTCACACGGCTTGTGGGATCTTAGTTCTCTGACCAGGGGTCGAACCAGCATCCTCAGCAATGAAAGCGCAGAGTCCTAACCACTGGACTGCCAGGGAATTCCCAAGACCTCTTTGGTTTCTTTCAGCAGCACTTGTAGTAACACACACAGCTTGTATAAATAACATTTTAGATTTACACCCAACTAATTGCTTATTTGGGGGCTATTGAAAATGTATTGCAAACCGAACCTTGCTAAACTCATTTTACCAATTCTAGGGTTTTTTTTGGTTTGTTTTTGTTTTTTTTATGTTTTTTGTTTGTGTGTGTCTGTGTGTGTATTCCTTGGGACTTTCTGCTTAGAAATTATGTCATCTGCAAATAAAGGTAGTTGTTATTTCTTCCTTTATTATTTGTATGCCCTTTCTTTTTTCTTTTTCTGACGTATTGTGCTGATTAGGACTTCTAGTCTGATGTGGAATAGTGGTGGTGAGAGTAGACATCCTTGCCTGGTTGCATATATTAGGGGAGAAATACTTCCCTCTTTCACCACCACATATGATGTTAGCTATAGGTTTTCTGTAGATGTCCTTTATCAGGATGAGGAAGTTCCCTGTTAGTTCTGGTTTGCTGTTTTTATTGTAAATGGATATTAACTTATCTCAGATGCCTTTTCTGTATCAATTGATCACGTGGTTTTCCTTTTTTAGACAGTTAATATAGTGGATTACATTGATTTTCTAATATTGAACCACGTTTGCATTGTTGGGAGAAACCCCAATTGGTGATATGGTATATTCTATTTATATACTTCTGTTTTTGGTTTTCTATTATTTCTTTGAGAAATTTTCTATCTATATTCATAAGAGATATTGGTCTGAAGTGTTTTATACACAGTCTATATCTGGTTTTAGTATCAAGACAATGCTGGCCTCAAAAAATGAGTTGGGAAATACTCTCTCCTCTTCTATTTTCTGGAAAAGATTGTGTGGAAATGATGTTATTTGTTTGGTAATAATTTACCAGTGAAACCATCTGGGTCTGGAGATTTTTATTTCAGAAGTTTTTTATTTACAAAATCAATTTCTTTAATAGATACAAAGTTACTCAAATAATCTCTTTGTCCTTGATCTGTTCTGAGTTTTTGTTTTTGAAGAATGGGTCAATTTACTCCAAAGGTGTAGAATTTATGTGTGAAGAGCTGTTTCTATCAGCAGTAGTCCCTTATTTTCCCTTTAATGTCTCAGGGGTCTGTAGTGATATTTTCTCCTTCATTTCTTTTTTTTTAATAAAAAAAATTTTTTTTAATATAACAAAGTGAATCAGCTGTACATATACATATATTCCCATATTTCCTCCCTCTTGCGTCTCCCTCCCAACCTCCCTATCCCACCACTCTAGGTGGTCACAAAGCACCGAGCTGATCTCCCTGTGCTATGCAGCTGCTTCCCACTAGCTATCTATTTTACATTTGGTAGTATTTATAAGTCCATGCCACTCTCTCACTTCGTCCCAGCTTACCCTTCCCCCTCCCTGTGTCCTCAAGTCCATTCTCCACGTCTGCATCTTTATTCCTGTCCCATATATATGTGTTAGCATATGGTATTTGTTTTTCTCTTTCTGACTTACTTCACTCTGTATGACAGACTCTAGGTCCATCCACCTCACTACAAATAACACAATTTCATTTCTTTTTTTGGCTGAGTAATATTCCATTGTATATATGTGCCACATCTTCTTTATCCATTCATCTGTCGATGGACACTTAGGTTGCTTCCATGTCCTGGCTATTGTAAATAGAGCTGCAATGACCATTGTGGTACATGACTCTTTTTGAATTATGGTTTTCTCAGGGTATATGCCCAGTACGGGGATTGCTGGGTCGTATGGTAGTTCTATTTTTAGGTTTTTAAGGAACCTCCATACTGTTCTCCATAGTGGCTGTATCAATTTACATTCCCACTGACAGTGCAAGAGGGTTCCCTTTTCTCCACACCTGACTATTGAAAAGACTAGAAACAATGACCAACTGTAGCTTTCAGATTTTTATTCTGGCATTCTCACAGGCAAGGGAATAAAACACAAAATTCAGGAAGTGCCAAAGCTGGGGACTCTGACAGAACATCCCCCATTGTTTGCTGATACTCCAAAGAGCCACAGCCTCAGCTTAAAGGTCAACATAAAGAAACCAACTAAAACATGGACTTGTAGCTTGGCTTCATCCATCATCTGATGGATGGCTTCACCCACCAGCCTCAGGTGTTCACCAGCCTGACAGACGTCCCATGCTTGGAAGAAACAAATGGAAATCCACTATGGAGGAAAATAAGATCATTCTAGGCCTCAAATTATTCTTAGAAATATCTTCAAACACAGTGCCAAACTCATAAAGATAACCAGGCCCATATGAAAATAAGGACCCATGAGAAAGAAAGAACAGAAACAAAAGAAAATAGACACAGAAGCATAAAGACTTCAAATAGTGGCATTATTAGCTACAAGCATGCAAACCATGTGCAGAGAAATAAACATAAGTTTGAAAATTTTAGGGAAGAAATTGGAAACTGTTTGAAGTGACAGAGATTTGAGAGAAAACCAAACAAATTCTCGAGCTGAGAAATATCAGGAATTGATAGGAAGAATCCCATGGATGAGATTAACAGGAGATTAGACACAGATGAAGAGAGAAATTGTAACCAGAAGACAGGTCAGAAAAAACCTAAGAGACCGCAGTATGGAGGGAAAAAAGGAAGAAGTTCTGTCGTACATGTGACTAGAATCCCAGAAAGAAGAGAAGAGAATGGCGCAGAGGAAACATT
The DNA here is from genome assembly GCF_028564815.1 of Eubalaena glacialis. NCBI lineage: Eukaryota > Metazoa > Chordata > Mammalia > Artiodactyla > Balaenidae > Eubalaena > Eubalaena glacialis. The sequence goes on along the minus strand of NC_083733.1, from coordinate 53,219,635 downwards.
TGAAGAAATAATGACAAGGAATTTTCCAGAACTGATGAATGACATCAGACCGTGGACTAGTTCAAGAAGTCCAGTGAACCCCAAACAGTATAATTACAATTCACATCTAATTATATTAATACTTTAGCAACACTGCAGAAAACCATAGGCAGAGAGGAAATATTAAAATCAGTTCCTTCAGTGGAATGACAGACCGATGGCTGACTTCTAAACAGCAAGAAAATGAAGCTCAGAAGATGGTAGAATGATTATCTTCAACATCTGAAATAAACTAACTGCCAACCAAAAATTACATGCACAGCAAAAATATTCTTCAAGAATGAAGAAACTGTGTGCCTGTGGTGAGAGCCTACAGCCACAGGAATGCACATGGATAGCCAGGGCTCCCACAGCTGCTTGTCAGCTCAGTTCCCTGGGCCCTGTCTCCTCTCACTGGCCTGCACTGCTGGGACCACCTGCAGCTAGCCGCTCCAGCCGTGCCCCTGCATGCTGCTGGCCGAGCTCCCGGCACCAGCCTCCACTGCCATGCACCTGGGGCAAGACCTTGCAGCCACAGGCGTGCCTGCCAAGAGCCAGGAGCCCGGCAGCTGAGAGCGTGCCCCTAATTGGGCCTGGCCCTTCCTGATGGCTGGCCCCTGCCACCAAGTGTGTGTCTGAAACTGATGCCTGCCCCTACACAGGCACCCGCAGCCAGCCTGCCACAGCCAAGTGTGTGCACACCGCTGGCTCTGGCCACCACAGATGCCTGCCCTGGTTCCTAACCACTGGACATACAGGTGTTGCTGAGAACCCCAGCAGGACTTGCAGACACGGAAGACCCCTCTCCCACCACGGCACTCACCAAGGACCATGCAGTCGTTGACGTTGTGGGCGCAGCGGCCCGGCCCCCATACCACCCCATTGCCCCAGTATGTCGCCTCACTGTCTTCTGTAATTCAATTAGAGGTGCCCGATTTCTCTCCCTTCTTGACTGCCCCTTCTTATCCCCCACAGCCCTCCCTGACACCCAGTGACCCTTTCCCTGTCCTCCGTAACACCGTTTCTGCCCCCTCATGCATTTTCTCTGTCTTACTTTAATCTATCCCTGTCCTCCCAGAATTGTTTCTTGTTCCTCGATCACCTCTAGACTTTTGCAGCTATAATGACACCTGTCTCCTTGTAACACCCCATCCCTCACTACTCTCTCTCTATCCCCGTACATTACCTCCCCCTTTAAGCTGCAGTGTGTTCCCCTATCAACTCCCCTAGTCCTCCTCTAATCCTCTCCCATTCCCCCATCCTGGTCCTCCCTTACCTTGAGCCTGGTCCCCTGCCAGCCTCTTTTCTATATCCCCTAACCAGCTCTCTTTCCTCCTAACCCCTTCTGTGTCCAAACATGATCCTACTACCTCGATCCCTTAACTTACCCCACTCTTTCTAGATGGCACTCCTCATTAAGGCCCCAGGGCCATGCCTCCAATTCCTCAGGCCTGGAGAGGGCGGTGGGGTGTGACGTCATCGGGGCGCGATCTGTTCACCAACGTTGACTTCGCCTTTAATTTCCTCAATGGGATTGGCTATTGAAATATAAAGGGCAGAGTCCCAAATGTTTCGTTCAGATTTCTGCTCCATTTGAGGTCTCTAGGGCTCTGGTCACTTAGGAAACGTCTTCTGAATGAGTGAATTGGGTGGGGTTTCAGTTATTTGCATCTATCCTCCAGTTTGAACTCCTGATTGGTTCAACATGTAGAATATGTGGGTCTAAGGCACAAGTATACTATATTCCTGACTGAACCTCTGATTGGTTCCAGGCATGCAGAAGGCAGGATTTATTAATTCCCTGAACATATTTGAATTAGCAACTTACTGTGTGCCAGGCCCTGTGTTCAGCCCCCAGGGAACAAGTGGTGACCAAGGCAGACAAGGCTGTGGCTCTCCTGGAGCTCACAATTCACAGGGGACATGGAGGATCAACAGCCAAATAAACTAGGTGACTTCAGAGTGGACCAATGACTATGAAGGGAATAACTAGAAGGAAGGAGGGGCACCTAGGAGAAGTGGAAAAAGAGAAAGCTCTGCAGAGGGGCCACTGGAGCTGAGATGTGCAGGATGAGTTAGGCATGAGGAGATCTGCGGGAAACGAAAGAGTTCCAGGCAGGGGAGCAGCAAGTGCAGAGGTCCTGAGTTGGGAGAGAGGTGTGTGTGTTCCAGGAGCGGGAGCGAGAGCACTGTGGCTGGAGTCGGGGAGGCATGAGGGAGGGTGTGAGGGGGGCAGAAGCGGACCAGGCAGGGCTTGGACATCTGAGTGAGAGATCTGGATTTCATCCTAAGAGCCACGAGAACCTGTCGGAGGATGTCGATCTGAAAGAGATGTGATGTGATTTAGATTGTGGAGCAGCTCTGGCTGCCCGGAGCAGGATGGAGAGTGGGAGGCAGCAGTCCCTTGATTTGTGAGGAACCTCAAACCCCCCAAAGCAGAAGCTGGGCGCGGGGGTGAGCAGAGCAGGTGTCAGCAAGGGGCCCCACTTCCGACCTTCGCAGGAGTATTCCCTGAGATGAGGCCTGACTGGCTCTGGTCTGTCCGCTTTCTGGCTGTGTCAGGGCTAAGCTGGGGACCTCTCCTGCTCCCTGCCAGCCAACTGGGGTATAGGTTCCGAGCCCTCCCCAGGAAAAGCCAACAGTCCCTTGGCCAGGTGATCAAGGTTAACATTACTAGTGACAAATCATTTTGACCTGATGTACTCCCTGATGAGATGTGATGAAACGTGCACTTCACCTCTGGACGTTCTTCCCCAAAACCTGTAATCTCCATCTAAGTTTGAGAAAAACATTACACCCACCCTAAATTGAAGGATGTTATCCAAATACCTGACTCCAAACAGGTTTTTAAATTTTAGCCATTCTAGTGAGTGTGTGATGACATCGTCATTTTTATTGCATTTTCAATCTAACATGCAGTAAAATTGACCTTTATTAGTGTACAGTTCAATGACGTTGATACACATAGAGATAGATTTGTGTAACCACCATCACAATCGGGATATGGAAGAGCTTCATCACCCCAGAATCTCCCTTGGTCTATCCCTTCACAGTCACACCCCTCATCCTCTACCCCTGGCCACCACTGATCTGTCAACATAGTTTTGTCTTTGTGAGAGTGCCACCAGCAAAGGAATCACACAGTGTTTAGCTTTTGAGACTGGCTTTTTTTCACTTGACATAATATCTTGGAGATTCATCCAAGTTGATGCATGTATGAAGTTCATTCCTTTTATTGCTAAGTAGTGTTTCACTGCCTGAATGTACAACAATTTGTTTATCCATTCACTGTATAGAGCTGCCATAACTATTCATGTACAGGTTTTTGTGTGAACTTAAATTTTTATTTCTCTAGGGTAAATATCCAGGAGTGGAACTGGAGGGTCTTAGGGCAATTGTACATTTAACTTCATAAAGTGTCAAACTATTTTCCAAAGTGGCTGTGCCTTTTTGTATTCCATTCAGCAATGTGTGAGAGTTCAGGTTACCCTGCATCCCAACTAACACTTGAGATAGTCAGGGTTTTTTGATTTTTGTTTTTTTTCAGCCATTTTATTTAGCCACACTTACTAATGTAAGTAATGTAGTGGGACCTCACAGTGGTTTTAACTTGCATTTCCCTAATGTCCAATGAGGTTGAATATCGTTTCCCACGTTCATATGCCTTCCTCATATCCTCTTTGGTGAAGTGTGTGTTCAAGTTTTTTTGCCCATTTTCCCCCAGCTTTATTGAGATATAATTGACATATAACACTGTGTAAGTGTAAAGTGTACAACCTGTTGATTTGATCGCTTATATATTGCAAAATGATTACCACTGGAGCATCAGCAAACACCTCCATCATGCTGCATAATTACCATTTCTTTTTTGTGCTGAGAACATTTAGATCTAATTTCAGAGCAATTTTCAGGTATATATATATATATATAATATATTATAATAAAATAATAACATGTAATATAAATACAATATATAATCTCCAGAGCTCATTCACCTTATACCTGGAAGTCTGTACCCTTTGAAGGCTCAGCTCGTCAGTAAATCTGCTGATGGAGGAGGGAGGAGGTGTGAAGCCTGGTGGTGCTAGCTGCCTCATTAAGTTTCACTGCTGTGGTTGGGGGTGGCAGCACAACTTGCTGCTGGACCCAGTTGACCCTCCTCTGGTTGGAGCACCTCCTGCTTCCACCGGACAGGGATGAAAGCTCAGCTCCCTGCTCAGCCCTGCCAACACGGCCCTGGTGGGAGGAGAATCAGAGCATTGCCTGGTTCTCCTGGCTTGGGGGTACAATAGCATCTCCCTGCTTGGTCCCACTGATGCGACCCTCCTGGAGAAAAAGATGTGTGTCCTAGTCAGCTCTGGCCACCATAAATAAATACCATAGACTGGGTGGCTTAAATGACAGAAATTTATTTTCTCACAGATCTGGAGACGGGAAGTCTGCCATCATACTGCCAGCATAGTTGGGTTCTGGTGGGAGCTCTCTTCTTGGCTTGCAGATGGCCGCCTTTTCACTCTGTCCTCATGTGGCAGAGAGAAAGGGAGCAAGCTCTCACTGTCTCTTCTTATAAGAGCATTAATCCCACCAGGATTACCCCACCCTCATGACCTCATCTAATCCTAATTACCTCCTAAAAGTCCTATCTCCATATATAATCATACTAGGGGTTAGGGTTTCAACATATCAATTTTGTGGGGACACAATTCAGTCCATAGCAATGCTCAAACTCCCTACTCATCAGACAAATGCAAATTAAAGCAATAAGGAGCTACTGTATAATTTCTCACCCATCAAACTGGCAAAAATTCATAGGATTGATGATATTGCGGGCTGACAAGCAGACAAAGAATGATCCTTTCAAACCCTGGGATTGGAAGTGTGACTTGGTGAGGCCTTTGCGGAAGTCATCATGGTATGACGACCACAAAGTCCTAATACTTCAACCCTGCAATCTTACTTCTTGGACTCTATTCTAGAGTAGTACTTGCTTACTTGCACAGAGAAGCACGTTCGTGGATGTTCTTGGCAGGATTGCTTGCGGCAGCCAAAAGATAGAAATCATCTTAATATCCAACTGGAGGGTCCTAGTAGTAAATTTTGTAATCCCTGACATGACCCATGAGGCAGTTATTAAAAAGAGGGAGTGAAAATCAGGGTATAGGTTATCTTTTGTGGAGAAGTAACTGGAAGAGGGCACGGGGGTCTTCTGGTCTGGGCCTTGTTTCAGGTGCAGGTTACAGGAATATGCTGTTTGTGAAAGTTCATTGGTCTACACATATGACTGGGGCACCCTTATGCACTTCCATAAAAATATTTTTAAAATAGGAGACTCAGTGTTCTCTTGGTTTAAATGAGACTCAGATTCTCAAACTCTTCATTTCAATAAGAAATCTAGGTCTATCATGGGTCCTTAGTGGGTATTTCTTGGGTGGGAGGAGTATTGGTTTTCTCTTTTTAATTCACACATCTGTGAGAAAAGAGGAGCCATGCCTACAGTTTCTTTCTGACTCAAAGAAAATTCAAAAGCAGATCTCTTGTCCAGGAAATAAGGATGTCAGTTCAAGTATTGCTAAGTCACTTGAAATAAGTATTATTAAGATACTTGAAATAAGTTCGATGTCTCATCAAAACTGTAGACTGTATGAAGTTAAAAATCACAATCACAGGACATGGTGATAATTTTGCAGTCTGAGTGTCTTAAAGCTTGTTAAGTTTTCTGGGGTTAGATGTAAAACTTGCAAGACCAATTCATGGTGTGGAACAGAATCTGCTTTTCTGCAGCTGCTTATTCTTTTGAGATTGTCCCTCTTATCCTTCTAAGAGTTCTTTCACCAGAGGGAAGAAGGGCCCACAAGTTCATGCCAGTCTGGAATCACACCCTCTTTTCCTCTAAAACCACAAGCCAAGGGTAGTATCAGCTAAAACCCAGTGGTATTAGCATTCATTGATGCTAATTACCTGAGCCAGTAATTACTATGGTTTTGAATGGTTGTTAGTTTTCTAATGATGCATAACAAATTCCCACAAACTTAGTTATTAACTCAGAGTTCTGTATGTCAGAATGGCGGGCTCTCTGCTCACGATCTCACAAGGTTAAAGTCAAGGTGTTGGCCTGCATTCTCATTTGGAGCTAGGACCCTCTTCCAAATGAATATGGTTATGGCAGGATTCAGATCCTTACTGTTGTAGAACTAAAGTCCCCATTTCCCTGCTGGCTTTCAGTTGGGAGCCACTCTCAGCTACAGGCTGCTTGCATTCCTTGCTATGTGGCCCTCTCCTACTTGGAGCCAGCCATGGAGAATCTCCCTTGCCTCTAATCTGCCTCATGCCTGGAATCCTTTTTTGCCAGTAAAATCCAGTTCCTTTTAGGAACTCACCTGATCAGGTTAGACCCTCTGAAGATATTCTCCCTGTTTTAACATTAACTGACTGGGGACCTTAACTACATCTGCAAAATCCCTTCACGGCAGCCCACAGATTAGTACTTGAATGAGTAACTGGGAGCAGGTGTATGTATACCAGTGAGCAGGAATCTTGGGGCCATCTTAGATTCTGCCTCCACAATGGGGATTTCTCATTTCCATCATTCCATCGACATTTATTAGATGGCATTCTACTCTAAGAAAGACCTTCCCCCTTTTCACCTTGTTTCTCTCTTATTTTTCTTTTTTTCTGTCAGTATGGACTAGAATTCTTTTTTAATTTAATATTTTATAATCTGTTACTATTTTTCATTTCCTTTCCCTTTTGTTTGTAAGCCCCCTAGTTTTCTTACTAGGCTTGTCTACCTCCTTGTTCCCATAGCTCTTGGGAGGGGTCCCCGGTACTCGCTCCTGCCCTGTCTGCAGATAGGGGTCTGCAGGAAGGAGGAGGAGCCAGAATCCAACCTCATGGCTTGCAACCAATTCCTATCAGGGTGGGCAGAGTCAATGTCCAGATAGAGGGTGGAGCACCCTCTGAGTGCTGGAGGAGCAGAGTACAGTGGGACCACGCCCCCTCACACCAGCAACCAATCAGGACTTGCGCTGGTTTCTCCACTGTGAAGTACTGGACTTCGACGGTTTGGGTCTTGGGATTCCGGATAGAACAAGGGGAGGTGTAGTGGGTTTGGCTCTCTGTTTTCAAGATACTTGAAGTCTTTTGGAGTGGAAAAGTTATGCCCCCCAAACCCGCAGCAGGCGCCCCACCCGCTCCAGGGGCCCCACCCGCTCCAGAGTCCCCACCCGCTCCAGAGTCCCCACCCGCTCCAGGGGCCCCACCCGCTCCAGAGTCCCCACCCGCTCCAGTGGCCCCACCCGCTCCAGGCGCCCCACCTGACGAAGCTAAGCCACAAGGGCCTGTACAGACACCAGAAGAACTGGCATTTTATGCCCCGGATTACTTGTGTATGACCGTCATAGGCATACTTCTTTTCCCTCCCCTGGGACTACCAGCAGCCTTCTTCTGTCACAAGGTAAACCAGTGCCTAAACCTTGGCCCATCCTGTCCTCTACCTGCCCCCTTGCATCTGCTCGTGTCCTGGGATGTGGGTAGAGATTTTCCCTCAGTAACCGAAGGTCTCCAGCCGTTACCCAAGGGTGTCACAAGGCTGGACTCAGAAACCCAAATCTAAAGCTCCCATTCCTACAGACCAAGGAGGCCAACAAGAACAGCGATTGGGAAGAGGCTTATATCAACTCAGGCCGAACTGGTTGGCTGGATGCATTCGCTATACTCCTCGGTTTAGGCATCATTTATTACTATGCCCTATTTGTGTGAAGACCAGGCCCAGTAGCCAATGGGTTCACCCATCCCAACAGAACCCACCCACCAAGACACTAACCAGCCAAATCAGCCACCATGCGAGAAACCAACAGCTGAGACATCCCCTAGCCAGGAAACCTACCAGCCAAGGAACTCAACATCCAAGCAACCCACTAGCCCAGGAACACCATATTACTTCATCCTCTTGGCCTCCAAATCTGTCATCATCCACCTTGAGGATCCTCACTTTCATCCTCTAGATGCCCTAAGCTCCTTGATACTGGGCTGCTCTTTCAGAAAAGTATTTATTTAAACCAATAAAATTGAAGGGAATGTTCCAGCTTCTCCTGTGTGTGCGTGTGTGTGTTTCTGAGTCAGTGTCTGTGTTTCTCTAGGGCTATGTGTTTCCCAGATCATGTGAAAATCCGAATGACCTAATGGTAATGCACAGAGACATAGAAATCAGACAGTTGTGGGTTTACATCCCACCTCTGACACTTAAAAATTGTATATCCTTGAACAAGATAATTTTCTTGAACCTGCTTCCTTTGTAAAATGGACATAATAATTGCCAATGTGGAATGATATTTAGAAATTTGAATTAATGTTCTCTAGGTTCATTCAAGCTGGAATTCCAGGCTTCTAGTGTCTCAGAGCAGGGATAGGAAAACAGAAACCTCCTCCAGCTTTTGAGATTAAAAGTCAAACTCTTAAAGAAAGAAGGAAAGACCTCAAAAAATGAATAGTAGATTTGGCAGAAGAGCTGATCAAGACCACCTCTCCCCCAGTCCTGAAAGGGAAATGGCCCCCTATTCACGGAATAGGGGAAGTAGAGGAAGACTAGATGCCAGTATATCCATCAGAAGGCCCCTAATAGCCTGCATCTCAGGAAGGGGCAGGGTGTCAAAGACCCCAGATAACACCTGTATTCCTACTTCACATATAAACCCTAGAGAGGCTTTAAGATCTCAAAGAAAATATGCTGTATGGTGTGGAGGTTTAGGGAGAAATGGCCTGACAGCCAAGTAGGATATCTCATGTCCCAGCTTGGTGAGAAGGAGGTGAAGGCTATAGGAATGCCAAGTGCCAGAGTGGCAATGACTATCAGAGGGGAACCAGAGATAACACAGGAGCCATCCAGAATGAATGAAAACAGAGACATAGGCTGATCCCGTAGACAACACTCAGGGGTTCCTTCTGGGGCCCTAGCTTCACGGACAACCCCAAATTCAGCCCCAGAAACCTTAGACGTAGCAGGATTAAGTTTCCACAATCAAGAGGAATGGAAATTATCAGTAGAAATTAAGTTGAATAGCTGTGGGAAAGACTGCTGACTCTTTCCCAATGTTCGTCTCCTTTTCTTCCTGGGAGCACTACTCAGCCACATTTCCTAGGTTCCCCTGTGTGGCCATGAGACTGTCTTTGGCTTCATGGAATGTGATCGCAAGCGATGTGTGCCACAAACAACCCTGGCCTTAACCCACCTCCCACAGGCGCTCCCCCATTTTCCTCCTACCCTAGCTGATTGGGCAAGTGATACCCGTGGTGATTTGAAAGTCACATGTTGTAGAATGGAAGAGCTCCCATCAGCCTCGGTCCCTGAATCATTCTTAAGAATAGTCACCCTTTCCCCCACTGCCTCCCATGATTGAGTGGAAAATAAACTATTATGTTGTGCCATGTCATGTATGGCCTGCCTATTTCTACAACTTAATCCACCCTAGCCAGTGCAGATGCAGGAAAATAGAGTTACATTTCTTAGACATCTGGGGTTACAGCTTTAAATTCATACCCAACAAGAGACCCATCTTGGAAGGTTTACAGAAAATAATGAGTGAAAGGAAAGAACGAAAGTGGTAGTCTATGGTTAACCTTAACCTTAGCTGTTACAATGCTGTTTCTATTACCTCCATGGCCCTGGGTATCTGCAGAGATTACACTTGTTCGTGGGATAATGCTCCATGTTATGGGTGTGCCTGGAAAGGGGATTATATCTGCGTGTCTGCTGTGTTAGTGGGTCTGGAGGGTCAGCCATCCCTGTTCCTCCCCAGACCAGCCCAAGCTGGGCCTGTCACATTCAGCTGCAAAGCCACGTCAAGTCAGGTTGTCCCACATCAGCATGAACAGCCAAATCCAAAAAAGTCACATTGTGCTATAAGATTTAGAAAGCCAACCAGTCTTCTCTGCTTCAGCTCCCTGACTTCCCCCAACCTGTATTCCACTCTCAGGCATTCATCTGGTATTTACCACCATGTAACTATAAAACAAACCAAAAACTTATATTCTTATATCTTGAGACATCATCAGTTGAATTACTATGATGAAACATGCAGATTTAACACCTACCCATTCTTCTCTCTCTCTCCCCTACTTCCCACAGAATGAGACTACAATTTTTAATTCAGTTTATAGGGCTTACATTTCATTATGCCCGTGTGAGTATGCTCCATTACTGGGCCTGGTGGTTTATGGTGATTACATACTCTGAACTAATTTTTGAGCTCAACAGCCAAGCAACACATCTCCCTGTACTCCTTCAGATTTTTTTCTTCCTTTTTTTCTTCCTCCTCCTTCTCCTCCAGTTTTTGCCCCTCCTCTCCCTCCTCCTCCTGCTTCTCCTCATCTTCCTCCTCCTCCGTCCTCTGTTCTATTTGCTCAGTTATCTATGTGCCCCTTCACGAATTGTTCCCAAACTCTCTCCAGAAGAACTCTGTAACTGCTCTCAACAGAATTCACCATGATCAAATAGGCCAGGTAATCTTTTATTCTCTTTTTACCTTGGATTATTAAACCTGTTTATTTCCTTGTGGTGTTTTGGTTTTGGTTTTTGTTTTTGTTTTTTGGCTGTGTCACGCGGCAGTGCCTTGACATGCGGGATCTTAGTTCCCTGACCAGGGATGGAACCCGCACCCTCCTCCCCTGCATTGGGAGTGCGGAGTCTTAACCTCTGGCCTGCCAGGGAAGTACCATGGGATTTTTTTTTATTTGCACAACTTTCACACAAATATATTCTCACAAAAAATCAAGTAATAAAGAGAGTCTGAAGGAGAAGAGAAGTTCACTTTTATGGCTGGTCCTGGTATCAATTTCCCCCTCTCAAAGGTATTTGCTGACAATATTTTATTGTAACTCTTTCCAGTTACCTTTATATGCATTTCCATGTGCATACATATTCAAACGCATTGGTACCACACGTCTTTTCTGCTTACCTCTAGGTCTTGAAAATACTTTCGTGTTAAAACTGAAGATTTTCAACACCAAATGCCCTGTATTCTACTTGTCAGTAATCCTCTTCTGTCCTCTTCTGGTCCATAGGATAAAAGGCCAGGTTCTCAGACCTGCCTTTTCTCCCTCAAGGATAGCTCATGGGATTCCAGCACTGGCATGAACCTGTGGGCCCTTCTTCCTTCTGGTGAAAGAAGTCTTAGCAGGAAAAGAGGGACAATCTCAAAAGAATAAGCAGCTGCAGAAAAGCAGATTCTGTTCCACACCATGAATTGGTCTTGCAAGTTTTACATCTAACCCTAGAAAACGTAACAAACTTTAAGACACTCAGACTGCAAAATTATCACCATGTCCTGTGATTGTGATTTTTAACTTCATACAGTCTACAGTTTTGATGAGACATCGAGCTTATTTCAAGTATCTTAATAATACTTATTTCAAGTGACTTGATAATCCTTGTACTGACATCCTTATTTCCTGGACAAGAGATCTGCTTTTGAATTTTTTTTGAGTCAGAAGGAAACCGTAGGCATGGCTCCTCTTTTCTCACAGATGTGTGAATTAAAAAGAGAAAACCAATACTCCTCCCACCCAAGAAATACCCACTAAGGACCCATGATAGACCTAGATTTCTTATTGAAATGAAGAGTTTGAGAATCTGAGTCTCATTTAAACCAAGAGAACACTGAGTCTCCTATTTTAAAAATATTTTTATGGAAGTGCATAAGGGTGCCCCAGTCATATGTGTAGACCAATGAACTTTCACAAACAGCATACTCCTGTAACCTGCACCTGAAACAAGGCCCAGACCAGAAGACCCCCGTGCCCTCTTCCAGTTACTTCTCCACAAAAGATAACCTATACCCTGATTTTCACTCCCTTTTTTAAATAACTGCCTCGTGGGTCATGTCAGGGATTACAAAACTTACTACTAGGACCCTCCAGTTGGATATTAAGATGATTTCTATCTTTTGGCTGCCGCAAGCAATCCTGCCAAGAACATCCACGAACGTGCTTCTCTGTGCAAGTAAGCAAGTACTACTCTAGAATAGAGTCCAAGAAGTAAGATTGCAGGGTTGAAGTATTAGGACTTTGTGGTCGTCATACCATGATGACTTCCGCAAAGGCCTCACCAAGTCACACTTCCAATCCCAGGGTTTGAAAGGATCATTCTTTGTCTGCTTGTCAGCCCGCAATATCATCAATCCTATGAATTTTTGCCAGTTTGATGGGTGAGAAATTATACAGTAGCTCCTTATTGCTTTAATTTGCATTTGTCTGATGAGTAGGGAGTTTGAGCATTGCTATGGACTGAATTGTGTCCCCACAAAATTGATATGTTGAAACCCTAACCCCTAGTATGATTATATATGGAGATAGGACTTTTAGGAGGTAATTAGGATTAGATGAGGTCATGAGGGTGGGGTAATCCTGGTGGGATTAATGCTCTTATAAGAAGAGACAGTGAGAGCTTGCTCCCTTTCTCTCTGCCACATGAGGACAGAGTGAGAAGGCGGCCATCTGCAAGCCAAGAAGAGAGCTCTCACCAGAACCCAACTATGCTGGCAGTATGATGGCAGACTTCCCGTCTCCAGATCTGTGAGAAAATAAATTTCTGTCATTTAAGCCACCCAGTCTATGGTATTTATTTATGGTGGCCAGAGCTGACTAGGACACACATCTTTTTCCCCAGGAGGGTCGCATCAGTGGGACCAAGCAGGGAGATGCTATTGTACCCCCAAGCCAGGAGAACCAGGCAATGCTCTGATTCTCCTCCCACCAGGGCCGTGTTGGCAGGGCTGAGCAGGGAGCTGAGCTTTCATCCCTGTCCGGTGGAAGCAGGAGGTGCTCCAACCAGAGGAGGGTCAACTGGGTCCAGCAGCAAGTTGTGCTGCCACCCCCAACCACAGCAGTGAAACTTAATGAGGCAGCTAGCACCACCAGGCTTCACACCTCCTCCCTCCTCCATCAGCAGATTTACTGACGAGCTGAGCCTTCAAAGGGTACAGACTTCCAGGTATAAGGTGAATGAGCTCTGGAGATTATATATTGTATTTATATTACATGTTATTATTTTATTATAATATATTATATATATATATATATATACCTGAAAATTGCTCTGAAATTAGATCTAAGTGTTCTCAGCACAAAAAAGAAATGGTAATTATGCAGCATGATGGAGGTGTTTGCTGATGCTCCAGTGGTAATCATTTTGCAATATATAAGCGATCAAATCAACAGGTTGTACACTTTACACTTACACAGTGTTATATGTCAATCATATCTCAATAAAGCTGGGGGAAAATGGGCAAAAAACTTGAACACACACTTCACCAAAGAGGATATGAGGAAGGCATGTGAACACAGGAAACGATATTCAACCTCACTGGACATTAGGGAAATGCAAGTTAAAACCACTGTGAGGTCCCACTACATTACTTACATTAGTAAGTGTGGCTAAATAAAATGGCTGAAAAAAACAAAAATCAAAAAACCCTGACAATCTCAAGTGTTAGTTGGGATGCAGGGTAACCTGAACTCTCACACATTGCTGAATGGAATACAAAAAGGCACAGCCACTCTGGAAAATAGTTTGACACTTTATGAAGCTAAATGTACAATTGCCCTAAGACCCTCCAGTTCCACTCCTGGGTATTTACCCTAGAGAAACAAAAATTTAAGTTCACACAAAAACCTGTACATGAATAGTTATGGCAGCTCTATACAGTGAATGGTTAAACAAATTGTTGTACATTCATGCAGTGAAATACTACTTAGCAATAAAAGGAATGAACTTCATACATGCATCAACTTGGATGAATCTCCAAGGCATTATGCCAAGTGAAAAAAAGCCAGTCTGAAAAGTTAAACACTGTGTGATTCCTTTGCTGGTGGAACTCTCACAAAGACAAAACTATGTTGACAGATCAGTGGTGGCCAGGGGTAGAGAAGGGGGGGTGTGACTGTGAAGGGATAGCCCAAGGGAGATATTCTGGGGTGATGAAGCTCTTCCATATCCTGATTGTGATGGTAGTTACACCAGTCTATCTCTATGTGTATCAACGTCATTGAACTGTACACTAATAAAGGTCAATTTTACTGCATGTTAGATTGAAAATGCAATAAAAATGACGATGTCATCACACACTCACTAGCATGGCTAAAATTAAAAAACCTGTTTGGAGTCAGGTATTTGGATAACGTCCTTCAATTTAGGTTTGTGTAATGTTTTTCTCAAACTTAGATGGAGATTACAGGTTTTGGGGAAGAACGTCCAGAGGTGAAGTGCACGTTTCATCACATCTCATCAGGGAGTACATCAGGTCAAAATGATTTGTCACTAGTAATGTTAACCTTGATCACCTGGCCAAGGGACTGTTGGCTTTTCCTGGGGAGGGCTCGGAACCTATACCCCAGTTGGCTGGCAGGGAGCAGGAGAGGTCCCCAGCTTAGCCCTGACACAGCCAGAAAGCGGACAGACCAGAGCCAGTCAGGCCTCATCTCAGGGAATACTCCTGCGAAGGTCGGAAGTGGGGCCCCTTGCTGACACCTGCTCTGCTCACCCCCGCGCCCAGCTTCTGCTTTGGGGGGTTTGAGGTTCCTCACAAATCAAGGGACTGCTGCCTCCCACTCTCCATCCTGCTCCGGGCAGCCAGAGCTGCTCCACAATCTAAATCACATCACATCTCTTTCAGATCGACATCCTCCGACAGGTTCCCGTGGCTCTTAGGATGAAATCCAGATCTCTCACTCAGATGTCCAAGCCCTGCCTGGTCCGCTTCTGCCCCCCTCACACCCTCCCTCATGCCTCCCCGACTCCAGCCACAGTGCTCTCGCTCCCGCTCCTGGAACACACACACCTCTCTCCCAACTCAGGACCTCTGCACTTGCTGCTCCCCTGCCTGGAGCTCTTTCGTTTCCCGCAGATCTCCTCATGCCTAACTCATCCTGCACATCTCAGCTCCAGTGGCCCCTCTGCAGAGCTTTCTCTTTTTCCACTTCTCCTAGGTGCCCCTCCTTCCTTCTAGTTATTCCCTTCATAGTCATTGGTCCACTCTGAAGTCACCTAGTTTATTTGGCTGTTGATCCTCCACGTCCCCTGTGAATTGTGAGCTCCAGGAGAGCCACAGCCTTGTCTGCCTTGGTCACCACTTGTTCCCTGGGGGCTGAACACAGGGCCTGGCACACAGTAAGTTGCTAATTCAAATATGTTCAGGGAATTAATAAATCCTGCCTTCTGCATGCCTGGAACCAATCAGAGGTTCAGTCAGGAATATAGTATACTTGTGCCTTAGACCCACATATTCTACATGTTGAACCAATCAGGAGTTCAAACTGGAGGATAGATACAAATAACTGAAACCCCACCCAATTCACTCATTCAGAAGACGTTTCCTAGGTGACAGAGCCCTAGAGTCCTCAAATGGAGCAGAAATCTGAGCTAAACATTTGGAACTCTGCCCTTATATTTCAATAGCCAATCCCATTGAGGAAATTAAAGGCGAAGTCAACGTTGGTGAACAGATCGCGCCCCGATGACGTCACACCCCACTGCCCTCTCCAGGCCTGAGGAATTGGAGGCATGGCCCTGGGGCCTTAATGAGGAGTGCCATCTAGAAAGAGTGGGGTAAGTTAAAGGATCGAGGTAGTAGGATCATGTTTGGACACAGAAGGGGTTAGGAGGAAAGAGAGCTGGTTAGGGGATATAGAAAAGAGGCTGGCAGGGGACCAGGCTCAAGGTAAGGGAGGACCGGGACGGGGGAATGGGAGAGGATTAGAGGAGGACTAGGGGAGTTGATAGGGGAACACACTGCAGCTTAAAGGGGGAGGTAATGTACGGGGATAGAGAGAGAGTAGTGAGGGATGGGGTGTTACAAGGAGACAGGTGCCATTATAGCTGCAAAAGTCTAGAGGTGATCGAGGAACAAGAAGCAATTCTGGGAGGACAGGGATAGATTAAAGTAGGACAGAGAAAATGCATGAGGGGGCAGAAACGGTGTTACGGAGGACAGGGAAAGGGTCACTGGGTGTCAGGGAGGGCTGTGGGGGATAAGAAGGGGCAGTCAAGAAGGGAGAGAAATCGGGCACCTCTAATTGAATTACAGAAGACAGTGAGGCGACATACTGGGGCAATGGGGTGGTATGGGGGCTGGGCCGCTGCGCCCACAACGTCAATGACTGCATGGTCCTTGGTGAGTGCCGTGGTGGGAGAGGGGTCTTCCGTGTCTGCAAGTCCTGCTGGGGTTCTCAGCAACACCTGTATGTCCAGTGGTTAGGAACCAGGGCAGGCATCTGTGGTGGCCAGAGCCAGCGGTGTGCACACACTTGGCTGTGGCAGGCTGGCTGCGGGTGCCTGTGTAGGGGCAGGCATCAGTTTCAGACACACACTTGGTGGCAGGGGCCAGCCATCAGGAAGGGCCAGGCCCAATTAGGGGCACGCTCTCAGCTGCCGGGCTCCTGGCTCTTGGGAGGCACGCCTGTGGCTGCAAGGTCTTGCCCCAGGTGCATGGCAGCGGAGGCCGGTGCCGGGAGTTCGGCCAGCAGCATGCAGGGGCACGGCTGGAGGGGCTAGCTGCAGGTGGTCCCAGCAGTGCAGGCCAGTGAGAGGAGACAGGGCCCAGGGAACTGGGCTGACAAGCAGCTGTGGGAGCCCTGGCTATCCATGTGCATTCCTGTGGCTGTAGGCTCTCGCCACAGGCACACAGTTTCTTCATTCTTGAAGAATATTTTTGCTGTGCATGTAATTTTTGGTTGGCAGTTAGTTTATTTCAGATGTTGAAGATAATCATTCTACCATCTTCTGAGCTTCATTTTCTTGCTGTTTAGAAGTCAGCCATCGGTCTGTCATTCCACTGAAGGAACTGATTTTAATATTTCCTCTCTGCCTATGGTTTTCTGCAGTGTTGCTAAAGTATTAATATAATTAGATGTGAATTGTAATTATCCTGTTTGGGGTTCACTGGACTTCTTGAACTAGTCCACGGTCTGATGTCATTCATCAGTTCTGGAAAATTCCTTGTCATTATTTCTTCAAATGTTTCCTCTGCGCCATTCTCTTCTCTTCTTTCTGGGATTCTAGTCACATGTATGACAGAACTTCTTCCTTTTTTCCCTCCATACTGCAGTCTCTTTAGTTTTCTTCTGAACTGTCTTCTGGTTACAATTTCTCTCTTCATCTGTGTCTAATCTCCTGTTAATCTCATCCATGGGATTTTTCCTATCAATTCCTGATATTTCTCAGTTCGAGAATTTGTTTGGTTTTCTCTCAAATCTCTGTCACTTCAAACAGTTTCCAATTTCTTCCCTAAAATTTTCAAACTTATGTTTATTTCTCTGCACATGGTTTGCATGCTTGTAGCTAATAATGCCACTATTTGAAGTCTTCATGCTTCTGTGTCTATTTTCTTTTGTTTCTGTTTTTTCTTTCTCATGGGTCCTTATTTTCATATGGGCCTGGTTATCTTTATGAGTTTGGCACTGTGTTTGAAGATATTTCTAAGAATAATTTGAGGCCTAGAATGATCTTATGTTCCTCCAGAGTGGATTTCCATTTGTTTCCTCCAAGCATAGGAGGTCTATCAGTCTGGGGTCTATATCTAAGTGGAACACCTGAGGCTGGTGGGTGAAGCCATCCATCAGATGATGGATGAAGCCAAGCTACAAGTCCATGTTTTAGTTGGTTTCTTTATGTTGACCTTTAAGCTGAGGTTGTGGCTCTTTGGAGTATCAGCGAACAATGGGGGATGTTTTGTCAGAGTCCCCAGCTTTGGCACTTCCTGAACTTTGTGTTTTATTCCCTTGCCTGTGAGAATGCCAAAATTAAAATCTGAGAGCTACTGTTGGTCATTGTTCCTAAGTCTTTACAGTAGTCAGAACCAGAAAACATTAAAAAAAAAACTTTTTTAATTTGAAGGATAGTTGATATACAATATTTTATTAGTTACAGGTGTACAACATCGTGATTCAGTATTTTTATAGATTATACTCTATTTAAAGTTGTTATAAAATAATGGCTATATTTCCCTCTGCTGTCCAATATATCCTTATAGCTTAACTCTTTTACACATAGTAGTTTGTATCTCTTAATCCCCTACCCTTATCTTGCCTCTCCCCTCTTCCCTCTCCTCACTGGTAACTACTAGTTTCTTCTCTATAGCTGTGAGTCTGTTTCTGTTTAAACAGAAAACATTTTAAAGATAAACTGTAACAGGAATCCATACCAATATTTCCAATTCAAAATCAAGACGACAGAGTGTTTACCTAACCTTTCTCATCTTACGTGTATCTCTTTTCTCATGCCAAAAATCCAAGTTCACGGTGACACCAGGAATGATAAAAGTAAGAATATCATCTAATAGTTTGTTTATATTGTCCAATTTATCTCAGCAATCTCAGATTAACAATACTAATAATACCACCAAAATTATGATCACTGAAAACAGTTAAGGATTCTTTTCTTGGTTCATTTTTTTCTTAGAGCATATCCACTAGGGATGTAAAGTCAAATCACTGTGTTTAAAGTTACTTGGAATAATTCCTTTCTGTCTGGTTATGCTGTTAGCTAGATACTCATTTACACTCATTTGTTGAATTTTCTTTTCATTTTAGGGATTACTTTTTAATTGTTAGTTAAAAAAAACCTATACAAAATATTTATATAGTTCCAAAGTCAAACCAACAAAATTAAATAAAATCAACAAAACTTGACAATACATCCTAGCTCCAGGTTTTAATTTTTCTACTCTATTGGCACATTTTGGAGAATTCTCCTTATGTTTTGTTAAAGGACTCGTCTTCCTTTTCCATTAGTCCTACCATAATGGCAGCTATTTATTCTAAAACTATGGAGCACTGGCAAGTCATCAGGCATTGGAAGGCACAATAATTTTTCTCCTCTGGGTTTGTGGTATGCACAGTGGTTCAAACATTTCCTCCTCTTCTGGATGCAGTGCTCAGTCTGGGAACTTTCCAAGGCCTAGGAAATATTTTAGCTCTGCAAACAATTTATCATCTACAAAGCACTACAAAATCAGAACCAATAAAAATTTAGTTCCTCCAAAAATAATGTCAACTTTTAAAATGATTAAATTTGGTCCTGGTAAACGTTTTAAAACACTTGGGAGGGAGTTCTTCGTGTTACATGAATTCTTTCAAGTGCTGCTCAGTAGATTTAAGTGTTAATCATAGAGAACTGTTCAGAGTTATAAAAAATTACTTGAAATTCTTGGCAGCAAAACCAAAACAGAACGAACAAACAAATGTATTGAAGGGGGAATGTGGGTGTATTTCATACAGTTGCTGTGCTGGTAGGGGTATAGACACCCTCCCAGTTCCTGGTTCTCTTTGGGTCCATGGTCCATCTTCTCTAGGGGATGGGTTAAGGCCCTGCTCTTTTATCCCTTCCTTAGCCAACCTGTTGAAGGAGGCATCTATTCTCTATCTCCCTTCACTCATCTTCACTGTCCCCTAGGCCCCCAGAGTCTGGTGTTGTCGAAGCGCTCTCCTGTGTCTGTTCAGAACAGGGCCACAGAGAGGCTCCTAACAGCTCCATGACAAGGGCACTTTCCATTCCAGCAGGTACTGTTGATCAGTCCCTTTTCCCTGCAAATATCCTCTGACTCTCCAGGTTTCTGGGTCCCACTGCTGGCCACTCACTTTTTCAGTGCTGTTTACTTCATTCTGAACTGCCCCCTTTTCACACCCCTGTGGCATCACCTGACCTGGAGTCCACCCTGCACAGCTGGGGTGCTTCAGGAAGGGCACTGTGAAAGGCCCACCTCCTAGGGAAACACAGCCAATCACCCATGGATAATGTGGACAGACAGCCCAAGGAGACTATAATGTGCCAATAAGAAGTTAAAATTCAAGGGAAGGGGCAGGAGCCCTCAAAACTGGAGGGCTGTTGACCAGGAATCCAGGGCCAAGCAGGAATCCATGAGGGTAGGGCTCTGATATTCCAAGATCATGCTGCCTCACTCCTTTCTGGGTTGACCTTCCCTGAGACCGTCTCTATGCCAGACACCCCTGCCCCTGCTCCTGCCCCATGCCTGGACTCTGTCAATTCTTCTTTGAACCCACAGGAAAAGGAGGAACCTACTGCCTCTCCATTGCCTGCCCACTGTCCATTCACCATGCCTCAGCTCAGAGCATCTCTAAAGCCTAAATCAAAAATCACAGCACATACCAGGCTTGACCTTTCAAAACACTCCCACAACTCTTAGAATCAAACCCAAAGTCCTTGCCTAGGTGTGCAGGTTTTTGCCCTCCTCTTCTTCCTCCCCTCCTGCCCCTTGCCCCTCCCTTACCACACTCCAGCCATACTGCCACTGTTTCTGTCTCTCAGTCATATCAACCTCCTTCCCATGTCAGGGCCTTTGCACTTGCTGTGCCCCCATCTAGAACTCTTTCCACCAAATCTTTTCAGGGCTGGCTCCTTCCTAGCCTTCAGGTCTCCACTCAGATGTCTCCAACTCAGAGACATCCTGAGTTGACCTCCCTCTCCCTGTCCCATTGATGACATCATTCCCCCCTGGGTGGTTGGACCTGAAATGAGTTGGTTGGCTGACCAGGGACTGTGGGGATGTTAAAGGGGGTGAAAGAGGATTCCAGCAGGATAGGATGAGGCTTATGAGGGCACAGACAGGCGCTTAGGACCAGGGAGAATTACAGGGCATGAGGAGACAGGTGGGGGGATGGCCAGGGGGTTGTGGGGTGACTGGGGTCTTGTTATGTAGCCTAGATGGGGTTAAGGGGATGGGAGAAAGTTACCAGGAAAGAGAGGGGGTATGGGAAGAGTTAAGGGCCACAGGGAATGTTAAGATGAGATGGGGAGGAGGTTATGGTGGACAGGGAGGGGATTTGTGGGTCAGAGAGAGGGTGATGTGTGGACAGGGACAGGGTTATGAGGTGGGGATTTGGGGGCCACACGGAGAGGATTATGGGATATGGAAGGGGGTATGTAGTACACAAAGATTATTGGCAGCTGCAAGGGGCCTAGAGGAAGGCAGGAGGACATTGCAGATGATTAGGGAGAGAGTTAAACGGTACGGGAGGGAGGTGATGGGACAGCAAGTGTTTTATGGATCCTGTGGTGCATCATTGCTGGAGCCCATGTGGCCCTTGCTGGTAAGCCAGGGTCAGCTTCCAGGTCCCTCCTGACTGGTGGGGTCAGGTCAGCCCTCCCCATTCCTCAGGGTCTCGGCTGTCCCCCCTTGCTGTCTGCAGACCTTATGTGTGCTGGTCTCTCCCCTGCTGGCCTGAAGTGTAAGCTGCAGCTCCTTGAGCTCTGTAGGCCTCATTAGGCCGTCTGGTGATGTCTGTGGACCATCCTGTGGAGACCTTCTGCCTGCGTCCATCGTGTCCCTCCTCTGCTGTTTTCCTTTCGGGATTCCAGCCCTCATTTTCTCTGTCAGATTGAGACAAAACCCCTTATCTCCCATCCCAGGGGTACCCCTCTCTCTCCTAACCCATTTCTCCCCCTTCCCCCTGTTCTCCCCAGAGCCCTACCTTCTCCCGATCCCTCTCCAGCCTCTCAGAGGGACAGCTCCCCATTTGTTCCCCCTTTTCTCCAGGAGCCTACCCTGCCCCTCTCACATTCCACCACTCTGCTTCTTCCCAGAACGCTGTTTTTATTTCACTGTGTCCTTTGTCTCCTTTCCCTCTTCCTGTTCCCCCTTCTCCTTGGGTCCTGTCCTCCCTACCCTGGCTCCGGTTTCTTCCTAAGGAAGCCCCCTCTGGCCTCCCTTCAGCCCCACCCCAACCAAGAACCCCTCTCTTCCCTGGATCAACTCCTCCTACTGCACCCAACTTCTGAGGCCACTCATCAATCAGCCTCCCCCTTCCCCACAGAGCCAGGATGCCAACAGCTAGGGAGACAGAGTTAGGGCAGAGAGGAATTCTAACATGGCCTTGGCCACGGGCATCATGATTGTCATCCTGGGACGGCTGTTCATGTTCTTCACTTTCTCTACTCACTTTGTCTGGTGACAGATGTCTCCACAATCCAGGAGACCCTGAGGATGCCCTGGTCCCCTCTCCCTCAGTGTGCCAGGGACAGAGGGCCCTCCTTGCTCCTTGCAGACCCTTTGGACTCAGATGTCCATGTCCTAACTTTGTCCCTTGGACAAAGTCTCCCCCCCCCTCACTGGCACTTTCGAGGATAATAAATCATATGAGGAGATTTCTGCCTTCTGAGTGGTCCTTCTTTTTCTGTGTGTGTGAGTTCCCTCAGGGTTCATTCAATCATTCAGTAAACATCTACCAAGTACCTACTGTGTGACAGGTACTCTTTTGGGCCCAGGAATACTGCATTGAACAAGACAGGAAAGATTCCTGCCTCACAGAATTGACATTATCCTGCAGAATACAAGGAAATAAACAAGACATAAGTAAATGAGATCATTTCCGGTATTGGTAAGCACTACAAAGGAAACAGAGTGATGTAACAGTAATCAGTGGTACTACCTAAGATAGGGATATGCTAAGATTTGTAGGATGGAAAGAAGCCTCCACATTGAAGATCTAGAGAAAGGAGTCCCAGCCAATGGAACAGCAAGTACAAAGGCTCTGAGGAGTTTAGCAGCAAGAGAGTGTCAGGAGGTGAGTTTGCAGAGAGGGCAGTAGCCAGATGTTGCAGCATCTTGTAGACCATAGGAAGGTGTTTGAATTTTAAGTGTGAAGGAAAGGCATTGGAGGATTTAAACAAGGGAGTGACATCATGTGGTCTGTGTTTTTTAAAAGTCCACTCTAGCTGCTGAGTGGAGGGTGGATTGGGGCAGGGGTGGGGAGAGAGCAGAGTTGAAGCAAAGAGACAGCTGGGCAGCTGTCACAATTGTTCAGGGCTGGCTCAAGCCTGGAGTGGCTGTTAGCAGCATGGAAAGGTTTGGAATAGGTCTTAAGGTTGGAAGTTTAGTAACGACCTCTAGTTCAACATTGCAGATTAAAAGCGTGCTAACTTTTCCTGCCTTCACTATATCCCCCGGAAATGGAAGCAAATTTAGGTCGATCCTCCATATTACTTGGTTATTGGGTCTTTTTTTTTTACTGCCTCTTAATCTCCTCCTTTTTTCTCTTTTAATCTGCTGGGAGGGTTCCTCTATCTGACTTTCCAACTCAGCTGTATCCATCCTGCTTTTTATCCCATCTATTTTGTTCTATATTCCAATTCTATTTTCATAGTTGTGTATTAACACTTGGTTTTCTAAGGATTTCTTATTTTTGATTCATGTTGCTAAGATATTCTTTTATCCTCTTAAGTGAACTGACCAAGATTATTTCAAATTCCTAGTCCACCTTGTTCCAATAATTTGTCTTCAGGGATATATGTGTTAAGTTCTAAACTTTGGGAGTATTAGCTGGGTTTTCTAGTTGTGCCAGTAGAGGTGAATTTTAGGAGCCAGGAGATGGCTGAGCCCCAAGTGAGAGCCCTAGGCATGTTGACTCTTAGTTGCTGTCCCTCCACACAGCAGGCAGTCTCTCTAAATTGTAATTACAGCAATTGTAATTACAGTAATTACAGTAATTGTAATTACAGTCCCCTACGTACGAACCTTCAAGTTGCGAACTTTGAAAGATGTGAACGTGCCCAGAGAAAGGACGAAGAGAGACAAGAGGAAGAAGAAGTAACTGAAGAACCGAAGAGATTCGCGACGCAGGAAATGGCAAGGGGATTTTCTTTATTTGAGGAGGCACTGTTAGTTTTTGAGGCACAGGACCCAAACGTAGAACAGTACACGAAGGTTGCAGCAGCCGTTCAGAATGCAATCCAGTGCTACCGTGTGTCGTTTATGATGAGAAAAAAAGAGCTACTATCCAGACATCACTGGACCATCTTTTCAAGAGGGTAGGTAGAATTGAATCCAGCAAAGAACCAGAACCTTTGCCATCAAAGTCAGGCATGAGTGAGATTGCAGCTTGCCCTCAGTCTCCGACTGCTGATGATCCTTCAGCTCTACCATCTCCCACGTCCTCTCCCTCCTCCAGTCAGTAACTCTTCTTGCCTGTTCACTCAATGCCAGCCCCTGTATGCCAGCTATTGTACTGTACTACTGTACTTTTCAAGGTACTGTACTGTAAGATTAAAAATGTTTTCCTTATTTTTTACGTATTATTTGTGTGAAAAGTATTATAAACCTATTACAGTACAGTACTATATAGCTGATTGTGTTAGTTGGGTACCTAGGCTAACTTTGTTGGACTTACGAACAAATTGGACTTATGAATGCGCTCTCAGAACGGAACTCGTTCGTATGTGGGGAACTTACTGTACTCAGTTCTGGAAGTTTGAAGGCAGTAGAATGGAGGATTGGGTGAACGTCCAAAGGCAACTGCTTACTCCCTAACTCTTTCTTGGACACCAGCATCCTGGGATTGTTCCTGCTGATTTCTGTGGTGAAGGGACAGCCAATGATTTTCTCAAGGCAACTATAGAAAAGTCAAGAGCAGGATGTGAAAAGCATTCCTCCAATAACCCAGCCGTTCCATCCATAGATCTCTACCCACAGAAATGCATACATACATTCACCAAAAGACGTGCTAGAATATTCACAGCAGCTTTATTCATAAGAGCCCCAAACTGGCAACTACCCACATGCCCATCAATGGTAGAATGCCAAAATAAATTGGGTGTACTCTCCAGCAATGAGGATGATTGCTCCACAACTACACACAACAATGTGGATGAATTTCACAGACTTAAAGTTGAGCAAAAGAAGCTTCCTACAGACTCATGCTGTAGAAAGTACAAAAGCAGGCTAAATTTGTGTCTAATGGTTACCCCTGGGGAGCAGTGAATGGAAGTAGGCCCCGGGGGTAGGAGGTTGAATGCTGGTTACACATATGTGTTCAGTTTGAGAAGATTTGAGCTGTACCTTTCTGACATGTGCACTTATCAGTATGCATATTATACTTCAATAAATTCTTTTTAAAAGTCAAATATTACCTTTAGGAAACAAGAATCACACACACACACACCCCCGCCACACAGGCACATGTGCTCACCTTTCCTTCAATTTATCAAGTCTTGGCCACTCCAGTCACCTTCTGCCCCGCACCACCTGTAGCCACCTGTGCACCTTATACAGACCCCACGCCAGCTCAAGGCAGCCTTCAGTCTCCCCAGGGCATCACACTCTTTCTTGTCATTGTTAATTCCTAGAATCCATGTTTTTTCTCTCCCTTTTTGTCTTGGGGGAGAAGCAACAGAGAATACACCTCTCTGATTAAAAAAAATATTAGTACATCTCACAAATCTCTAGTCCCACTATCAACATGAACCCATTTGGCTTTGAATATCTGTACACACAAACACACCTTGCTTGCCACTGTTCTCTCTCCCTTCTGCCTTCTATTTTCAGATGTCTCAATTTTTGTTGGGTTAGAATAATTCCAGTACTTTCTATGGATACAATACATGAGTGGTAAACTTCTTAAGTCACGGATGAAATGAAAAGATTTTTGTAATCAGAACACATGAACGATCTTACCAGGGATAATATTTTTGTGTCACTCTTTCTCTCAATGGTATGTAGCCATTTTCCCATGTCCAGGTTCAGTGATGGCAATGAGAAGTCTGGTGCCAGCCTAATTGTCTCTCCTTTTTAAAAATTTTATTGTATTATTTAAAAAAAATTTTTGGCCACACCACATGGCATGCAGGATCTTAGTTCCCTGACCAGGGATCGAACCCATGCCCCCTGCAGTAGAAGCATGGAGTCCTAACCACTGGACCGCCAGGGAACTTCTTGTCTCTCTTTTTAAGTAACTTGTTCTGTCTAGAACTTTCTGGGATTTTTGTCTTACTCTTAGAATTCAGGAACTTCACCAGAACAAGCCTAGGAGTGTGTGTCTGTGCGTGCGCACAGTGCTGCCAGAAACTTTGCAAATTCTTTCCATGGGCAGTATTTTGTCCAGCTTGGGAAAATTATCTCTTATTATTACCTTATTACTTCCTCTCTTTTTCTGAAAATTCCTACATATTATATATTAGATCTCCTGGACCCTTTAAATAATTTTTTTCTTGTGTGGTTGTTTTCTTATTGTTTTTCTCTGAAGTTTGAGATATTCCTTCCATTTAATTATCCAGACCAACAAATTGGTTGTTTATTTCAATTACTCTATTTCAAGTCTACATTTGTTGAATATTTTAAAATTACTGATATACATAAATTAAATAATTTTAAAAAATCATTTAATTTAACTAATAAAATTTGTAGCATAGTGGTATCAGAGATCTCTCTCTTCAATAAAGAACTCTTTTCTCTTCCACAAACTCAGTGGAAGCCCCTAATCTAATTAGATGGGCAATTAGAGAACTTCTGAGTTCTCTTGGGAGAGTCACAATGTTCTTTCTTTTTTCTTTCTCTCTTTCTCTCTTTCTTTCTTTTTGGCTGCATTGGGTCTTCGTTGCTGCGTGAGGGCTTTCTCTAGTTGTGGCGAGTGGGGGCTACTCTTTGTTGCAGTGCATGGGCTTCTCATTGCGGTGGCTTCTCTTGTTGCGGAGCACGGGCTCTAGGCGCATGGGCTTCAGTAGTTGTAGCACGTGGGCTCAGTAGTTGTGGCTCGTGGGCTCTAGAGCGCAGGCTCAGTAGTTGTGGCACACAGGCTTAGTTGCTCCGTGGCATGTGGGATCTTCCCAGACCAGGGCTCGAACCCTTGTCCCCTGCATTGGCAGGCGGATTCTTAACCACTGCACCACCAGGGAAGTCCAGAGTCACAATGCTCTTTTGCAGGCTGCTGGTGGCAGGTTCCCTGCACAGGCTAGACAGGAGGGTCTTGGGAACAGCAGGCAGTGAAAAGCCCACAAATTTTTGCTCCAGAGGACCTATGATGAAGAGAAAGGCAAATGTTTCCTTCTGTTTTGGACACAGTGCCAGGAGTCTATGGATTTTCTAAGGGCATAGAAAAAGGTTTGAGCCACAAACACACACACACACAAATTGGCTTCACAATTATTGACTGAATATTTGGAATTAATAAAATTCAAATAAATCTAATAATAACCTAACCAATTCCATCACTAGGTCAATTGTTAAGTTTAGTATCTGTGAAAATGCAGTCTCCATTGAAAAATGACTTGGAGGTCAGACTTCCCCCATTCCATGAATTCTCTATCATGCAAAATTGTTGCCAACAAATCTTAATCAATAGTAAATTAAAAGTTATTCATAGTCAAACAGTTTTAATTCTTTTTTTCCATTCAAAAAGCAGCTTGAAGATGGGATCTTGGTGGATTTAATCCGTTGCTCTGCTGGTGAGGGGTGTAGAAAAGCTTCCCTGTCCATGGTTCTCCCTAGGCTCAATCTCAGGGATTGGGAGCCCTGCTTCTTTTTCTTCTTCCCCAGGCAACCCGTTGAAAGGGGTGGCTACCCTAGGGTATCTCAAACTGTGGTCCCAGGACCAGCAGCATGACACCTAGGAGTTCGTTAGAGATGCAAATTCATTGGCCCCACCTCAGACCCACTAAATCAATCTCTGGGGATGTAGCTCAGAAAATTGTTTTAAGAAGCCCTCCAGGAGATTCTGATGAAGCTTCTTCAGTTCTACTGCCCGATCAGCTGGCTGTCTGACCTTTTCCTGGCCTCCCTCACCTCCCCTGCCTCTTAGAGCAAAGCCTGGGAGGTTCTTCTAATGGCTAATGGCTGCGCCCTCTTTCCTGAAGCACCACCCCCTTCCTCAAGGACATTGGCTACTCGTCTCTAAGTACCCCTTATACCTCTTCTCCTGCCACTCCCTCTATGATTCCTGCTCCCTCCATTGCTTTCACTTGACCACCCCTCACCCCCTGCTGTGTGATCTAGGCAGGGTGGAGGGGGTGTATTCAAGACCCACCCCCTAGAGTCTACAGCCAATCACCAATAGGAAATATGCTGAGAGAGAGCCCTGCCAAGAAGTATCAACGAGCTGATTAGGAATTAAAGTTCAAGAAAAGCGCTGGATGTTGTTCCATATTTAAAAGAAGAGAATTTGAGAGTTCTTGTGAAGTTTAGTCAATCAAGACTTTTTGAGAGAGTTGTGGAGAGTCCACACTCTGCATCTTTCTCAAGATTGGTCGCTGCCTGAGACCTTTCCCCCACCAGTACACCCCAAATCCACACCCCAAATCCCTTTCCTGAAGTCCCCACTCCCTGCATTGTCTTCTGTCCTAATCTTAGGGATTTGTGGGTGGGGTTGTTGTCCCTACTGTGGTCTTCAAGGATCCCAACCACTTCCTACCACCCCTCATTTGACCTCATAAAATCACATCACCCTCTCATCACCACTGACCAAAAAATAACAGGAAGAATAACTGGGCTAGAACTGAACGTTTTTCTATCTGAGCCAGTTGGCTGAGAATATATGGAATCTGGAGAGTGTGCCTCATCATCATATATATTTGTTTCATCTTTTTCTGCTGATCTGGCAAAGCCGAGGGGAACATCAGACAGAGACCCTCCAAACAAGAAACTTTATAGACAAGGAACACCTCAGGCAATGGACCCACCAGGCAAAGGACTCTTCAATGAAGAGACCATTCAGGCAAGATTCCCAACAGCCAATAGGTTGTTGAGCCAATCGTATTCACTGCTCACCCAAAGGGGATCACCACAAAATAGTGGATTTAACTGCTTTTATTCCCTCTAAGCTCCTTTCAATGGGGATTTTATTGTGGAGGAAATCTTAAAACTTTAGAACCAAGAAATTCTAAGA
Source organism: Eubalaena glacialis (assembly GCF_028564815.1). Lineage (NCBI taxonomy): Eukaryota > Metazoa > Chordata > Mammalia > Artiodactyla > Balaenidae > Eubalaena > Eubalaena glacialis. The sequence continues at coordinate 53,190,961 of NC_083733.1, read as the reverse complement.
GGGACCTGTTGGTTTGTGGAGTATGTGTGTGTAATAGAGAGAGAAATACATGTGCTTTTCACGTAGGTGAGTTCATGACTATATTTGGCTTTGATTGTATGTTTGCAAGACTGCATGTGGGCTCAGTTTTGATGGCACGTGACATTGTTTGGAAATGTGAAGGCAAGGAGGCATGAGGTCACTCTGATTCCTGACACTGCCCTACTCAGCCCCCACCTCCAGTGCCCACCCTACCAGGCAACAAGGGTCAATGACTTCCCAGGAGGCACAGGGAGCCCATCAACCTATCACACACACACACACACACACACACACACACACACACAATTTCATAGTCAAACATGGCTTGTTCTCACCTGACATTCCTGGAGCCTTCTTCCTCTGTTTCAGAACTGTCTCTGACATGCCCAGAGCCCACACAGTCTGGGCTTTGCTTCTTTCTCTTTCCAGGCACAAGGTCTCCAGACTCTGTGCCTATAAGAAGAGCAGGAACCTGCTGCATCTCACTCTCCATTCTGCTCAAGGCAGCCAAAGAACCTCAGAAATGTATATCAGATCATATCCTTCCCCAGCTTATAACCTCTGACAGGTTCCCATAGTACTTGGAATAAAATCTTGTTTGTTCAGTCCACAAGCTTGTAAAATTCTATTCTTGTCCTTGGAATTGAGGATTTGGATGACAATATGTCTAGATTTATGTGTGCATGTCTATAAGTGATTCCTCATAAGTACTTTCAGTTTGATTTGAAAACTCAATGCCTTTCTTTGGGTTAGGTGAAACTATTATATTATCCTTTCCCACTATTCATGGACATAAAACCCCATGCAGAACCCAGCTGAGGAGGCTCTGTACTTCCAGAACCCAAGGAACCTCTTAAAGACAAAGCCCAGAGGTCAAAGTGAAGCTCTTATAGGGTCCTTGGCACTTGCACACTTTCTCATTCATTCCTCTAGTTTGGTGCTTCTCAAACTTTAGTTTGCATCAGAATTACCTGGAGGGCTTATTAAAACACAGATTTCAGGCACCATCAGGGTTTCGTACTCAGGAAGTCTGGGGGTGGGTAAGAATTTGCTTTTTAAAGAGATTTCCAGGTGATGTTGACACTGCTGGTCAGCGGACCACACTTTAAAAACCACTGTTCAGGTCTGATTCTTCCCCTGGAGGTCCCATCTCCTGGTTTTCTCCATCAAGGCTGGTCATTCTCTGAGCCCGTGCCAATCTCCTGTGTCATGCTGTACCAAAAGCCCCACCCTCTGCATCTCTTCCATCCTATGACGTTATGGGCTGTCGCTGGAAGGTTGTATCTCTCAGCCATGGCTTTGGTCCCATCCCCAGTGGTCTCCCAGAGCAAACATCATGAAGGCACATCTCCCTTCCATCTCCACAGACCAGGAGAGCTAACAAGAACAAGTGGGTCACTGATGAGAACTTTTCCATATGGGTCACTCTGCTGAATATGTCCGGAATCATGAGTGTTCTCCTCATCATCTTACATGTTTTCCGCCTTTTTCTGATGGCCTGGAAAAGCCAAGGGAAACTCTCAACCACAGAATCTTCAAGCCAAGGAACCAGCAGCCCAGACATCCTTCGGCCATTCAGTCTAACTCTCCAAGGGAATGAGCGCAGACACCTCACTCACTTGCTTTGGGTCCTCTCCAGCGCCACACACAGGGCTATTAATTCAAAGGAAAAGTTGAAAGCCGTCAAAGTGAAAAATTCTAAGGAGGAATTGCTGGCTTGCAGACTGTGTATGAGTTTGAATATGCGCAATTGTATATACTGTGTATGCATCTTGATCTATCACTGAGTCCAGCTACACGACCCTTGTTTCTGTTCCTATTCTTACCAACCTCCTTCCCACCCCAGGGCCTTTGTACTTGCTGTTCCCCCTGCCTGGAACTCTTTTCTCCAGATTTTCTAGTGACTGGCTCCTCTTGTACTTCAGATCTCAGCCTAGATGTTCCTTCTCAGAGGAGCCTTTCCTGCCCATTCAGCCCCACCCCTCAGTCCTGTGTGGCCCCCGGGGGCCCCTCTCCTTCCTCGTTTTAGTTATTCCTCATAGGCCTTGGTCCTCCATCAAATCGTTTCATTTATTTATTTGTGTGTTTTCCCCCCTTCTCTCCCAGTGGCTGTGAATTCCAGGAAAGCCCTGGTCTTGTTTGCCTTAGTTACTACACGGTCCTCAGGGCCCAGCCTAAGTCTAGTGTTCAGCAGGCTCCTCATAGGAATATCAGTCTGCCTATTGCACTCAGATTCGATCTGGAAGTGAGCCCCACACACTATATGTTGAGCCAATCAGGGTTCAAACTGGGAACAACAACGTAAAGGGCAAATAACTGTAACCCAGTGCCCTTATTCACCGAATCAATTAAGAGGGCAGGAAGAAAGGGGATTGGCTAGGTAACACCCCTTACATACAATGAGCCAATCAGAAGCCAGGTCTGGGCACTCGAGGCACACCTATACGGGAGCAGCCAATCATAATGAAGTGGTGGTCAGTAGGGAAACCACGCCCAGTGACTCAAATCCCCAAGACAGCCTCCAGACTAAGAGGCGAAGGGAAGTCCTAGGGATGATAACTAGGTTTGTGATGGGTTATCAGAAAAGCGTGGGGTTGTTTAAATGTGTATGTATGGAGTGTGTGGGGAGAGTTTAGCGGAGGAAAGCAGTTAGAGGGATACATGGAGGGGATAAGGGGGGGGATGGGGAAGGGTAGATAAGGAGTTACCAGAGGATAGAGGAGGGTTGAATTGTGTTATAGGGCCATCATGGCTGTTATATAGGAACATATGTGCTGTGGTGGGTTCTGGCTTGGGGTACTGTCCCCTGGTTTGGGGCAGTGTCTGTTTTCAGTGCCTTTCTAGGTAGAGGGGTTGGTTTGTGGGGGGGGTCCTAATTTCTTGGGAGCTCAGATGTCCCCTCTCTGGGCCCCATTTTCCCATGTCTGCCGATTCCACCTGCCCAGCATCTCCTCCTCAGGCCAAGGTCCATGGCTACTGGGACTGACCCCAGGGACCTAGAGTCCAAGGTTACTCCAATGCAGCAGGTTATCCCGCTGCAGAAGGTCTACCCGATGCAGCCAGTCATCCTGATGTCCTTGAATTCCCCGGAAAATGATTATTTGTTTCTCTCCATCATTTCCTTCTTCTTCATTCTGCTGGCAATACCGGCCCTCGTGTTCTCCCTCAAGGTGGGCACCACCCAGCTATCACCAACTCCCATTTTCCCCAGATCTGCCTCCTCTGTCCCATCCCACCACCCTGCTCCTCCTTAGTGGTCCCTTCTTTTTCCTCTTGGGAGATTTACTCCCTCCCTCTTCACCATCTAGCTGTCCTCGTTCCTTTCCAGGAGCCCCCTCTCTGCTCCACCTCCTCCGGTGTTCTGCCCAGACCCGCACCCTCATCCTGGCTCCCTTCTTTCTTCCTTTTCCACTGAGGGACCGAACCCTGCCCTTTCTTTCCCCACACCACCATTCCTGGTCTTTCACGCCCCACCTCTCCCCAGGGATGCCCCTCCCTCATCTCCCTCCTCCTTGGAAACACTCCCCCCAGCTCGCCTTCATCCCCTCAGACCCGTGAAGCCAACTTCCTTGGGGATCAGAGGAAAGCACAGATCAATTCCAGACTGGCCTTGGGCTTCAGTGTCTCAAGCGTCCTGGTAGGTTCCACTCTGATTATTTGCTCCATTGTAGTCAGAGCCTTGAAGCAGCGAGTATGAGATCATCTTGAAAGCTCACCTCCCTCAGAGAGTTGTGAACTGTACCTCCTGGGTCCTCTTGGAGCCTTTGAACTACCTGTAACCTACCTGTACTGGGGGAAGTTCCCCTCCATCAAATTTTTGAGAGCAATGAAGCTTATGAGGAAGTTTCTGCTTTCCATTCATCTTCTGTATGTATGTGTATGTGCACACATGTTCACATGCCCCTGTGTGTCCACTTCAAAGTTCCATGGGGCTTATTCACATATTAAATGAACATTTATTGGGCATCCACTCTACTGTGCCAGGCACTGTTTTAGGCCTTAGTAACTCAGTGCTGATTCAGAGAGATGAGGTATTTGCCTCCATAAAACTTGCTCTATATTGAGAGGACACAGAAAAAAGAGTAAAATGTAAAGCAACCAGATAGTTCTGGGTCAGCGCTGTCTAATAGAACATTCGACAATGATAGATATGCTCCGTAATCCACTCTGTCTAATATGGTACCCACTAGTCACATGTGGCTGTTGAGCACTTGAAATGCGGCTGGTGCAACTAAAGAGCTCAATGTTTAACGTAACTTAATTATAATTAATTTAAATTAAATTTGCCACATGTGGTCCTGGGCAGCGCAGTTCTAGGTAGTGTCTAAGCAGAACAGCAAGTGCAAAGTCCCTGAGGCAGGAAGAAGCCTGGCTTGTCCCAGGACGAAAAAGAAGACTAGTGGGGTTGGTGTGTAGCAATGGGAGTGCTGCAAAGTAAGTTCAGAGGGTGGGCGGGAGGCAGATCACAGAGAGGCTGGAAGGTGACAGGAAGAAGGTTGGATTTTAGATGTGGAATGAAGCCATTGGAGGTATTAAGCAGGGAGAACACAGGCTCTGGTTTCTGTTTTAAAAAGATTGAGTTCCACGTCTAAATCGAATGCAAAAGGTCTCTGAATAGGTTCTGGTACCAACTCCAATTTTGGAGGGGTGGCCCCCACACCAACAAGCAACTCTTGGACACCAGATGGATGTCCTACAGTTCAACTCAATTATGACACTGCCTGGTGCTAGCATCAGATTCCACGGGGCAAGGGCTCAGTCCTACAAGACAGCTCCCACCCTCCCCAGCCACTCCAGACGCCAGTTGCAAGACTTAGTTGTTACCTGTGCTTCTGACCACCCAGCTACAGATTGGAGTTTCCTACAACCTCTTCTTAGACTTCAGACACCAGTCACAAGTCTGGGTTGTTACTTGTACTTCCGACTGACTGGCTGTAAATCAGAGGTTCTCACGACCCTCCCCTCGGGATTGATTAATTTGTTAGAGTGGCTCACAGAATTCAGAGAAACAATTTACTTACTAGGTTACCAGTTTATTATAAAAGGATATAAGTCAGGAACAGCCAGATGAAAGAGAATAGAGCAAGGTCTGGGGAAAGGGCACAGAGCTTCCGTGTTCTCTTCAGGTGCAACACTCTCTTATCACCTCCACGTGTTCACCAGCCCGGAAGCTTTCTGAACCCATCCTTTTGGGTTTTTATAGAGACTTCTGTCAACTTAAAGAAAAATGCACAATGTAAGAGTTGTGAGTTTAGGTTTTATTCAGAGAACTTACTGAGGACTATAGCCCAGGAAACAGTCTCTCAGTAGCTCTGAGGGGACTGTTGTGAAGAAGAAGGGGAAGAAGCTGGGGTGTGTGTGTGTATATATATTTGGCTAGGGAATATGTGCAGTCAAGCATACATCTTGGTAAAAGATTACTGCTAGTCACAAAGAATAGATAACTCAAGTTAATGATTTTAGTGCTTTTCTATGTGTGGGAAGATGCAAGAATCTGGGGTCATTAAAATTCTTCCTAAGATATACATCTAACTATCTAAGGGCCCTATTTTTCCAAGGCACAGGATGCCTCATGCTGTTTTTCACCCTGCATTCCTCTCAGGGTGCACTCTCAGTGAGAACTGGGTGGTGAGTGATGCTCTTTCTGTTTCTTTGTTTTACACGTCATTACATAATCACAATTGATTAAATTACTGGCCACTGGCAATTGATTCAACCTCCAGCCCCTCTCCCCTCCCCAGAGTTTGGGGAGAGGGGGAAGATGGGTATAGAAAGTTCCAACCCTCTAATCACTTGGTTGGTTCCCCTGGCAACCATCCTTCATCCTTAGGTTACCCAAGGGCTTTCCAAAAGTCACCACTGATATAACAAAAGACATCTTATTGCTCTTATCACAGGAAATTTCAAGGGTTTGGGGAGTTCTGGGCTAGGACCGGGGATGAAGACCAAATATATATATATTAGTGCAATTTAGTCACCACAGGGGTGATTTATAAAGATACTGATAGTAAACAAAAAGGTAAAAAAAAATTACAGCATTTTATGTTTTTTAAATGGCACCCATTAAAGACTGAAATAGTCAAAATTTGAGACACTTTTACACACTCAGTACTTTAAAAGTTCACAGACAAAAATGAATTAAAAGTCACTTTAAAAAATCTAGGGCTTCCCTGGTGGCGCAGTGGTTGAGAATCTGCCTGCCAATGCAGGGGACACGGGTTCGAGCCCTGGTATGGGAAGATCCCACATGCCGTGGAGCGACTAGGCCTGTGAGCCACAACTACTGAGCCTGCGCGTCTGGAGCCTGTGCTCCGCGACAAGAGAGGCCGCAACAGTGAAAGGCCAGTGCACCGCGATGAAGAGTGGCCCTCGCTCTCCACAACTAGAGAAAGCCCTCGCACAGAAACCCAACACAGCCAAAAATAAATAAATAAATTAAAAAAAAAAAAAATCTAGGTTTTCACTTCTGCTTGGGAAAAAACTTCATGGTAGCAGTTTCTAAAACCCATCCTTGTTGTTCAGGAACAATTAGTGTTGGCACCAGAGGATCCTATTTGCAAATAGTGGGTGAAAGAGTCAGTCCACAGAACATAATTTGGCCAGGGCTGACTTGCACTCTTGCTTTCCAGCCTTCCATGGCTAAATGGCAGTAAGTCAGATAGGAACAGGCTTTGGACCACAAGCTCTGGCTTATCAGGAGGCAGTCTAGATGAGACATCTCATGGTTTGGAATACAGCAGCCCGTTCAGCTTCATATGAAAAGGACAGTGTCAAAGAGTGGGGTTACCCAGTGAATAGCTTGGTAGCCGTCATTTCACTTTACCCCTATAGTTTTTAACAAGAGCATCCTGTGTGGGGATATGGGGAAAGCTGGGCTTGAGGGACATGCTAAAAAGGGAATAGTATCTGTGACTGTTGACAACAACAAGCTCACAAGCTTGATGCTGGTCTAACCAAGTCAGCCTGCAGAGGTGCTGACCTATTGGCCTTCCTACCTACTCAGGTGCTTCAGGTTCCCATCCCTGCCACCTACCCCACCCCGCCAGTGAGACTTCTGATTGGAAGTCGGTAGACAGGGGAATTCAATGTTGGCACATGGATGAAAGGATGAGGCAAAGGACCAACGGGTTATCTAGTAAACAATAAAAAAACTACCTACCCACAACGATTTTCCCAGGCCAACATCACAAGAAAAGAAGCAAGTCATCACTTGCTTCTGCTGGCCCAGTATGTGTGGCCACTCCCTGAGTGGCTGGAAAGGTGGGGAGCCGCCAATACGAGGAGCAGGCAGGTGCCCAGCTCCTTATCACCTTGGTCCACCTATCTGCACACCCCATGCTTCTACCTCCCGGAGTCCTTGAAATAAGACCCAGGGAAGGATCCTTGGGCTTCGCATTAAAACCACCTTGCTGCCAGTGGAGGTCTGACGGGATCCAATAGTTGTTACTAAGAGAAACCATAATTCAAAAAGAGTCATGTACCAAAATGTTCATTGCAGCTCTATTTACAATAGCCAGGATATGGAAGCAACCTAAGTGTCCATCATTGGATGAATGGATAAAGAAGATGTGGCACATATATACAATGGAATATTACTCAGTCATAAAAAGAAACGAAATTGAGCTATTTGTAGTGAGGTGGATGGAGTTAGAGTCTGTCATACAGAGTGAAGTAAGTCAGAAAGAGAAAAACAAATACAGTATGCTAACACACATATATGGAATCTAAGGGAAAAAAAAAAGGCATGAAGAACCTAGTGGCAAGACGGGAATAAAGACACAGACCTACTAGAGAATGGACTTGAGGATATGGGGAGGGGGAAGGGTAAGCTGTGACAAAGTGAGAGAGTGGCATGGACATATATACACTACCAAACGTAAAATAGATAGCTGGTGGGAAGCAACCGCATAGCACAGGGAGATCAGCTCAGTGCTTTGTGACCACCTAGAGGGGTGGGATAGGGAGGGTGGGAGGGAGGGAGATGCAAGAGGGAAGAGATATGGGAATGTATGTATATGTATAACTGATTCACTTTGTTATAAAGCAGAAATTAACACACCATTGTAAAGCAATTATACTCCAATACAGATGTTAAAAAAAAAAAAAGCAATTCAAAATCAAAAAAAAAGAAGAAGAAAAAAGTGCTCTTGCAAAAGGGGCAGGTTAGATGCGGGAGGTGATAGGAATACTCTTTAGAAAAAACTCAAATCCCTCTGCTTGTCAATGCCCAAAAGGCTGAGGCCACGCAGGGCACAATCTGCAGTTTGGTCCACGGGAGCACTGAGTGGGCAAGGCAGCGAGTATGAGGAGGCGCCCTCACTGCCTGACTCATGGGAGCAATTAACCATCCTTTTTGGCTGGGGGAGCATCAAAGAGCCGGGATGCCTTCTTGCACAGCAGAGAGAACCCGTAGATCTGGGGAGCGATGAGGAAGGCGTTGGCCACACTGCAGTAGAAAGGAATGTGGAAGGGCACTTGGAGCAGGCTCAGTCCCTGCTGATGGCCGTAGGACCAGTACATGAAGGGGAAAAGGAGGATCCGACATAAGAAGAAGGTGGTCAGCGTGAGGATTCCATTCACCTTGTACAGCAGGGTGTGCTGCTGCTTTGGCTGAATCAGAACTCTGCCCAGCGACACAAATGGAGTACTCAATTCTGCCGTGAAGATGCAGCCAGCAAAGAAGTCCCCAAGCTCTCCCCTAAGCCTCTGTGCAACCGGCACAAGGACAAACAGAATAACTGCATGCTGCGTGATCATGAGGCGGTTTTTACTGAGGAAGTTTCGAAAAATGGCGAGGGAATGTCTGCTGCTCTGGTCCCCAGTTCGGTACCAATCACAGAGGTACATGGCGTAGGAGTCCTAGATCATGTATGGAATCAAAAACCAGACATATTCTCAGGCAAGCCAGTGTCTGTCGGTGATCACGTGGCTCCAGGAACGGATGATGATGATCGCAGACCCGGTGGCCAACCCAGCCTGCACTGAAGAAACCAGCCTGGTGCAGATTATCACGCAGTCGTTGTGGGTCCAGGCGGGCCGCGCGCGCCGCAGCCCCCAGGTGCAGAGCCCGAAGAGCCCCGGGAAGAAGAGCGAGCCCCAGGCCAGCGGCAGCAGCATGGGTGCTCGGGGTCGGGCGCCTCGCTCGGTGTCCTCGGCGTGGCTCGGTCGGCTCCGCGCGCGCAGCTCCGGCCCTGGCACGGCCCGCCCGCCCCTATTTCTACCCTCCGCCCTCCGGCCCCGGCCCCGGCCCCGGCCCCGGCCCGCCGCGATTCCGGCCGCCGCCGGGCGCTGCTGTATTTATTTTTATAAATTGCAATATCACAGTCCCCCTCCATAACAGCTAGGGGAAAAAAGGGAGAAACTAAGAAATTTATATTTTTTAAAGATGGTGAAGGGCTTTGGATGCAAGTAAGTCTAAAAGAATTAAATTCCAGAGAATAAGGAGCCCTTCCTCCTTAAGTGGACATTGGTGGTCACTCCCTGGGGCACTTGTTGAGTCTCGGCAAGGGGACGTGGAAGACTGGGCTTAACACGAGCTGAGGGACTCTGTTTGGTAAAGAAAAACCAGTGGAGCGTTAATGGCTATTAGGGAGACATGAGAGATTAGAAACTAAAGGAGCTGAATGTGTGCAATTGGGTTTTCCTGCCTGCCAGTTTTCCCCATAAGATTTTTCTGAATTCTTGCCAAAATGAGTAGCTGGGGTTGGATTAGAAAGTTTGCCTCACTGGAAGGAGAAGCAATAAACATGATAAGCATGTTTATAGAACATGACAATTTGATTCTAAAGTGTTTGGGGGGGGTAGGGATAAGTTGGGAGATTGGGATTGACATACACACACTACTATATATAAAACAGATAACTAATAAGGACCTACTGTATAGCACAGGGAACTCTACTCAATATTCTGTAATGGCCTATATGGGAAAAGAGTCTAAAAAAGAGTGGATCTATGTATATGTATAACTAACTCACTTTACTGTACACCTGAAACTAACACAACATTGTAAATCAACTATACTCCAATAAAAATTAAAAATAAAATAAAATAGCGCTTCCCTGGTGGCGCAGTGGTTAAGAATCCGCCTGCCAATGCAGGGGACACGGGTTCGAGCCCTGGCCCGGGAAGATCCCACATGCCGTGGAGCAACTAAGCCCATGCGCCACCACTACTGAGCCTGAGCTCTACAGCCCGTGAGCCACAACTACTGAGCCCGCGTGCCACAACTACTGAAGCCCACGTGCCTAGAGCCTGTGCTCCACAATAAGAGAAGCCACCGTGATGAGAAGCCCACACACCGCACTGAAGAGTAACCCCTGCTCGCTGCAAATAGAGAAAGCCACGCACAGCAACAAAGAACCAAAGCAGCCAAAAATAAATAAATAAAATAAATTTATTTAAAAAAATAAATAAATAAAATAAAACATATGGGGAAAATCAAAGCCTCTAGAAGAGCTACAACAATCTTGAAGAAGAACATGGTTGGGGGTTCACACTATATAACTTTCAATGCTTACTGTAAGACCTACAGTATGACGGTGTGATATTGGTATAAATAAAGACAAAGAGACCAGTGAAGCAAAACAAAGAGTGCAGACATAGACTAACATGTACACAGTCACTTGGTTTAAGACAAAGTTGCCAGTTTAATACAATGGGGTCAGGAAAGTCTTGTCAATTAATGCTAATGAAACTGTGTATCAATATAGTGAAAAAATGAATCTTGAATCCTTCCTTACTTCATACCACATCATTTTTTGCATAATGTCAGCCTACAACTGTGCTGTCCAGGATGCTAGCTATGAAATTAATTCAGGATGGATCACAGACCTAGATATGAAAGCTAAAACTATAAAACTTCTATGAGAAAACACAGGAGAGTATTTTTTATAACCTTTGGATAGGTAGACAAAGATTTACTAAACAAGACTCAAAAAAACCTAAGCATAATATTTAAAATAATTGGATTTTATTAAAATTTAACACTTCTTGTGAAGACACCACTAAGAATGTGAAAAGTCATCACAAATTGAAAGAAAATATTTGCAAAAAGAAAAAAGCAAGCAGTTCAGCTTTTTTAATGAACAAAAACATGAACATGCATTTCACAAAATATAATTTCGACGCGGCCATAGCATGTGCAGGGTGATTGACATCCTTCGTCATTAGGGAAATTCAAATTAAAACCAAAATTAAAAAGACTGTTGTCAACAAATTTTAGCAAGAATGTAGGAATCCATCTGTATTCATTGGTTGCAAGAAGAAAACCAATTCTTTTACAGAACAAGAAGCACAGAGTAGCACTGACCTGAAACAAATAGACTGCCAGATAATTCTCCAGCAAAGATGGGTTTATTTGGGATCAGCAGAGAATTGCAATTGGGGTCTGCGACCATGGCGAGCCATGTGCAAGTCCCCGAAATCCAAGGGAAGGGGGACACTTTTAAGTGGGGAAAAGGAAGTTGGGAAAGCTATAGTAAACAAAGAGCTGAGGGCTTTTCATTGACTGAATCCTTGTCAGGAAAGAAGAGGCATCTTTCTTCTTCCTGTTGGGCTCTGCTATTGATGCAGGGCACAAGAGCGCCCCCTTCTGGTCTTCTAGCTCTACTTGATTAAGATTTCTTTTTACTAATCTTTTACAGTAGGCAGGCTCCAGGCACAAGTACCTAGCTCTGTTTTCAGCTTTTCTCCTAGTCCTGCCCTTATACCTGGTTTTGTGGATAAAGCAGACTCTAGATTGTGTAATCTAAGGGAACTTCAGAAGTTGGGTGAGCCCCTGGGGAGAGCATGAGGCGGCACAGCCCTTGAAGTTCACTCTTGCTTGCTGACACTCCACCAAGCAATGGCTCTGGGCAGTGTTGCACAGTAAACCCTTAGTGGTTAGAGGGAGTGATGGTCTCCCTGGGATGTAGCCCACTGGCCAAGAGACACATGACCACCAGCCGTGGGATCCACCAGGCAAGAAATACACCAGCCAAGGAACTCTCAGCCATGGAAGGGGGTTCTCATTCTTATTGGCCTGTGTTGGCGATTTCTCTGGTATGAGATGAGGGGCACCGTAGGGCAGTATGATTTCTGCCTACACGACCCCTACACCTTCCAGCTTCCATGCTTGCAGGGACTGACGAGGGTGACTGCCTAAGATGTGAAGGGCATCGCTGAGTCCATCATCTTAGGAGATCGACACACACATGCACAGACAGATACAGACACACTCAGGTCCCACGTGGCTTGTTCCTGGCTGAGGTTTCCTGGCGCCTTCTCTCTGCCAGATGCTCTCCCTTTCCATATCCAAATCCCACCATGTCCAAGGGACCCAGGGGTCAGGGCACTGCCCCATTCTTTCTAAGAATGAAACTGCCAGGCTCTGTCCTCAGGCAAAACAGAAACCTTCTGGCTTCCACTCTCCATTCTGCTCAGGGCAGCCGGAGCAACCCCACAACCTAAATCAGATTCTCTCCTTCCTTGGCTTAAACCCTCCATGTTCCCATGGCTCTTGGGATCAAACCCAAATCCCTCACCCAGGTGTTCAGGGTCTGCCTTGGTCTGCTCCTCTCCTCTTGCCTCCACACTCTAGCCGCACTGCCTTTGTTTCTGTTTCTGGATCACACAACTCTCTTTCCCACCTCAGGACCTTTGCACTTGCCATCCCCCCTGCCTGGAACTCTTTCACCCTGATCTTCTCATGGCTAGCCCCTTATCCAGGCTTGGATGTCCTCTCCCCAGACAGGTCTTCCTTGACCTCCTCACTCCCCATATCACCTTGTGTCACCCTCCTGGGTCCCTATCCCTTATGTCCTAGTTATTTCCCATAGCCCTTGGTCCTCTCTGAAATCATTTAGTTTATTTATTCAGGTTTTCCCTGTACATCTCCCCATCTTCCCCATGAACTGCAAACTCCGGGAGGGCCGTGGCTTTGTCTCTCTTGGTTGCCACTTGGCCTTCAAGAGCAGAGCACTGCCTGGTGCACTGTAGGCTTCCAATACTTCCATGTTAAAAAAAATTACATCCTGCCCTTTGCCTATCAAAGAATCAGCCCAGAATGTACTAGCCAGTACTTGAGGCCCACCCACTTCATTCACTGAGTCAATCAGGAGTTCAAACTGGGAACAACAACAAAAGCAAATAGTTGAGGACTTTCCTGGTGGCGCAGTGGTTAAGAATCTATCTGCCAATGCAGGGGACATGGGTTCGAGCCCTGGTCCGGGAAGATCCCACATGCCACGGAGTAACTAATGCGCTTCAACTACTGAGCCTGCGCTCTAGAGCCCGCGAGCCGCAACTACTGAAGCCCGCGCGCCTAGAGCCCGTGCTCCGCAACAAGAGAAGCCACCGCGATGAGAAGCCTGCCACTGCAACGAAGAGTAGCCCCCGTTCGCTGCAACTAGAGAAAGCCCGCGCGTAGCCACAAAGACCCAACACAGCTAAAAATAAGTAACTAAATTAATTTTTTTAAAAAGGCAAATAGTTGAAACCCCACATCTTTGTTCATTGAATCAATCAAGAGGACAGGCAGAGAACAGGGGTGGGGGAGCGTGCCTAAGTAATGCTTCCTTAGTACATTGACCCAACCAGAATCTGGGTCTAAATGCTTGAGGCACCGCCCTCCCAGCATCCTCCGTATCAGGGAAGCCAATCACAATAAAGTGGTAACCAACAGAGGCCACGCCACCGCTGTGACTCGACTCGCCAGGGCAGCCCCAGGACTAGGATGAGCGGACAGCTGTGGCATTAACTGTGGGTGATGATCGGGAAATAGTGGGGAGTTTAAGGGAACAGGGAGGGAGTCAGGAGAGGACAGCCAGAGCTAATATGGGATAGACAGGGGGATGATGGGTGTCTGAGTGTCCAGGAGGGAATTGTAGGGTCGCAGGAAAGTTTTTGGGGAAAAGGAAGGGATTTTCCCCAAAAAACTTTGGGGAAAGTTGGAAGAAGGAGGGGAAAGATGTGGGAAGGAGGCTGGAGGTTAGAAAAGAATGGGAAAAGGTTATGGGAGACAAAGAGAAGATTATAGGGGTCCAGGAGAGGGTTACATGGGATAAGGAGGTTCTTGTGGGATAGGGAGAGGGTTAGGAAAGGACCAGGGGGAGGTTATGGAGTCTCAAGAAGGGGTTCTGGGGGAGACAGGAAGGAATTTATATGAAAAAATTGAAGGGTGTATAGAGGCAGGGGAGTGTAGGACAGAGAAGTTATAGGAGGGGGCTATGGGGAGCAGGAAGGGGGTTATGGGGAACAGGGAGGTTATGGGAGGATGGATGGGTTATGGGAAGTGTTATAACGGACAGGAAGAGTGTTACAGGATCAGGGAGAGGAGTGAAGCAGGACCAGGACAGAGTTACAGGATGGGGAATATGAGGTATGTTGCCAAATCTTGGCTCCCTATGCACTGATGCCTAATAAAAATATGGAGACAGAGATTTGGAAGATAAGAAGTAGAGAGGCTTTTTATTTTCTTTGCCAGGCAAAGGGAAGACACAGTAGGCTAGCACCTCAAGAACTGCCCCACCCCATCCTGGGGAATTACCGAGGGTCTTATAGGTGGAACTCGCAGTCCAGGGTAAGTGATAAGGATCAAAGTGGTGAAGGTCTTGCATTCTTCTTCTTCTTGCAACATTTTAAAACAGTCACTGCTGGCATCAGGCAGCCTGGTAATTGGGTCCGTTCAACCCTGGGTTACCGGCCTGTGACCTCCTTTCTGAAATGTAAACAGCTACAAGGGGTGATTTGCTACAAGAGAATGCAGCGAGAGTAAATGCTGGGTGCAGGGTACAATTCCTATGGAATCAGAGAGCTTTGTTTAGCTTTGTGAAGGACAAGTCTAGCTACAAGTGTGTGTTAGTAGTAACAGCTAAAGAATAACCAAGATTGCTTAACTCTTTCAGGCCTGTTTATGCTGTTTCCCCTGCCTGTTCATTGTTGCTTATTTTCCTTGTTTATCAGAAAAGTCACATTTCTATTTTTGCTGCAACAGGTACAGACAAAGGATTACAGAAGTGACGAGAGGGTTAGAGGGGTGCAGAGAGTAAGTAATCATCTAAAGCAGTGGTTCTCAAAGCCTGGTCCCTAGCCTGCAGTAGCAGCCTCACCTGGGAACTTGTTAGAAATGCACATTCTTGAACCCTGCCCCAGAGCTAAGGAATCAGCAACTCTGGGGATGGGGCTCAGCTTTCTGTTTCAATAAGTCCTCCAGGTGACTCAGTTGTATGCTCAAGTTTTAGCATCACTGGGCTAAAGTGACCATTTAATTTAACCTCCAAACTGAGCACTTTTTAGACTAAAAGGGGAGTGCTCAATAATTGGGTAAGACCAGGCTTAACTAACTGGACAGCACCGGCAAACCGGGATGGAGCACGTTATTGGAGAGCAGGAATGGGTTTAGGGAGACAGAAGAAACATGCAGGGTTTCTAAGTTACTTGGAGGGTGTTATAGGGCCAGTGGGAGTATTATATGGAGCCATTGTGGTGTCACAGTGTCCATTTTCCCATAGTGGTGGCCAGGGTCATTGTGGGGCAAGTATTTCCAGCACCCTCCTATTGGTGGGGTTGGTTCTGCGAGTCCCCGTTACTCAGCATCTGCTGACCTTTCTTGGTCCCTCTGTACACCCCACCCCCTCTGCTGGAGTCCATGGCTGCTGTGGCTGATGTCTGGGCCACAGAGTTCAAGGTCACTGTGATGCAGCCCGTCTACAAGACAGCCTTCAATATTCCTGTGAAGGACTACACGCTGCTGTCCATTTTTTCAGTTTTCTACTTCTTCCCACTGGGGAAAACTGCCAGAGTTCTCCTGCTTGGTGAGTGGGGATGAGCCATAGTTCTGCCTCTGCAGAGCACCCCCAAGCCTGCCCCCTTTCCCCTTCCATGGGTGCCACAGGAGCTGGCCCCTGCCCAGCTCCCCCTCCTCTCTAGTACTAGCCCCAACCCTTTCTCCATCCCACCCTCCCTGCTACCCTGGGATTTGTCCCGACCCTGTTCACCATCCTGCTGACCCTGCTTCTTCCCTCAGATCCCCGTGTGCCCCTTCCTACCTGGTCCTGCCCAGGCCCCCTGCACCATCTCACTCCATTGCTTCCTCCTCTCCTCCACCTCATCCTTCCTCCCCTGACCCTGATCGTGGGCTCCAGGTTCTCTCCAGGGGACCCTTCCTTTATTTTGCCCCTTTTTAGAAAGACATCAGCCTGTCTTCACCTCCACAGACATGGAAAGCAAACAGTTTGGAAAACAAAGTCAGAGCAAAGAAAAATTCTAAGTTGGCCTCGGGCTTCAGCAACGTGGCCATCATTCTAGGCCACTTAGTGCTGCTGTTCATCTTTGTGCCACAAGACAACTCAGAACACCTAGCAGAACCATGAGCCGGGAGACCTTTTTGGCGTGTCCTGCGCCCCTCATAGTACCAGGCCTTCTTGCTCCCCTGGGAACTTTTGGACTTGGATTTGGACAGTAGTACCCTGTCCCTGCCCCATGGAGGAAGCCTCCCCTCTGCCATCTCTTCTGGGAGCGGTCCATGTGATGCCTTCTGCGTGACTGTGTATATGTATTTGTGTGGTTGGTATATGCCTTTACACGACCCCACGTACTAACAGCTCCTGTTAGTATCCTGGAGGCTTCATCCATTCATTCATTCAACAGGTTATTGCACACTTCCTGTGTGCTAGGCATTGGGCTAGGGTCACAGGACTCAGTGCTGAATGGGACAGATTAGGCCATGACTTCAGAAAATATATGTTATTTTGAGGGAAGTTAGAACATAAATAAGAAAACGCAACTTGACAAGGTTACTTCGGACCATCATAAATAATATAAAGGAGGCTGGAGGATGGGAGGGAGACACATATGATAATGCGTTCAGGAAAACCTCTCTTTTGGCGGGGGGGTTGTGAAAGTTTATTGAAGTATAGTTGATTCACAATGTTGTGTTCGTTTCTGGTGTACAGCAAAGTGATTCAGTTATACAGATATATACATATATATATACTTTTTCATATTCTTTTCCATTATGGTTTATCACAGGATATTGAATATATTTCCCTGTGCTATACAGTAGGACCTTGTCGTTTATCCATATAATAGTTCGCATCTGCTATTCCTAAACTCCCACTCCATAACTCCCCAACCCCTTGCCAATCACAAGTCTGTTCTCTATGTCTGTGAGTCTGTTTCTGTTTCATAGATAAGTTCATTTGTGCCGTATTTTCGATTCCACATACAAGTGATATCATATGATATTTGTCTTTCTCTTTCTGATTTACTTCACTTACTATGATCATCTCTAGGTCCATCCATGTAGCTGCAATGGCATTATTTCATTATTTTTTATGGCTGAGTAGTATTCCATTGTATATATATATATACCGCATCTTTTTTATCCATTCATCTGTCGATGGACATTTAGGTTGTTTCCATGTCTTGGCTATTGTAAATAGTGCTGCTATGAACATAGGGGTGCATGTATCTAGGAAAAGCCTCTCTTAAGAGGTGACATTTGAGCTGCGGCCTGCCTGAAGCATGAGAAGGAGAGGGCTATAGAATTATCAGGAGAAGAGAGAATCAAGCAGACAGAATACCAAGTGTAATCTTCCCGAGGTAAGAAAGAGTAGGAAAAGGGGAAAAGCCAGCAAGCCTGGAGGATAGCCATGGGAATATGTTAAGAAGTCAGTGTGGAATGGTGAGCAGGGAACATATCACCCAGAGCCATGAGGTCATGGTAGCCATGTTCATGGTGTGGAGTTTGGATCTGAAGTGTGAAGGGAAGCCATTGGAGATATTAAGCAGGAAAGCACAAGATCTGACTACTCTCTTAAAAGGTCCAAATTCCATGCCTGGAGGATGTAGAAGGTCATGGCAGAACGTTTTCCTCCATAACAATTATGAATAAAGGAATAAACTAAAAATTCATATTTTAAAGTCATCAAAGAACTATGGAATGTAAAGGGTAAAATCTCAAGAAGCTAACTTCCAGTGAACAAAGGATCCATCTTAAGTAAACAGAAATCAGACAGTTTTTCTCCTTTCTGGGGATTTTAACCAAATGTTGGCACAGGTGGATAAAGAGTTGGGCCTGTGACAGAGGGACTGTTCTGGGGAAAGAGAAATGAGAAAAGCTTTTTAAAGTCAAATGGGCTGGTGTGGCAGGTTGAAGGCTGGAGTGCATAGCCAAATGCACAGCTGAAAAATACAGTATCGGAAATTAAGAATTATTTTGCTGGGCTTAACAACATCCTGGATGCAGTAGAAAAGATCAATATATTCAAACCAATTTAATAGAAATTATCCAAACTGAAGCACAGAGAGGAAAAGGAAGGAAAAGGATCACACTGTCTGAGTGCTATCAGACACTATCTAGTTGTCTAACATAGTTGTAATTGGAGTCCTATATGTAGCGGAGCTCTGGTACAGAACAGATTCAATATGTGAAAAGATAATGGCTGAAAATTTTCTCTAAATCATGGAAAAACGTTAATCCAGAGATTCCAGAAGCTCAGAAAGGTCGGGAGAGAAAATCTTTAAAGCAGCTGTATCCATCAGGATTCTCCAGAGAACAGAATAGAGATGAGATAGAAAGATAGGGAGATAGAGAGAGAGAGAGGGAGGGTGAGGGAGAGAATGAGATTTATTTTAAGAAATTGGCTTATGTGATTGTGCGGGATGGCAAATCTGAAATTTGTAGAGCAGACTGGCAGCCTGGAAATTCAAATAAGAGTTGACGTTGTCATCTTTACTCCGAAATGCGTAGGGCAGGTCAGCAGTGTGGAAACTCAGGCAGGACTTCTACGTTACAGTCTTGAGGCAGAATTCCAGGAAACCTCAGTTGTCCCTCTTAAGGCTTTAACAGATTGGAAGAGCCCCACCCACATTATGAATGGTAATCTGTTTTACTTAACGTCAACTGATTGTAAATGTTAACCACAGATATGAACTACTGTCACAGTAACATCAAACAACTGGGCACCATAGCCTAGCCAAGTTGATACATAAAATTAACTAACCATCACAGCGGCCACAGAGAAAAGGCACCCTGAAGTTCAAGGGAACAAAAAAACCCCCTAAAACTATCTCCTTTATTTTTCTGGTTTTATTGAGGTATAATTGACAAATAAAAGTGTAAGGTATTTAAAGTGTACAACATGATGATTTGATATACATATACATTGTGAAAGGATTCCCCCATCCATCACCTCACATATTTATTTACCTTTGTGTGTGTGTGAGAGGACATTTATATTTGACCCTCTTACCAAATTTCAGTTATACAATATAGCGTTATCAACAAAGGATTATCTTCTAATCAGAAATAATTGAAACCAGGAGACATTAGAATGACATTTTCAAAGTACTGAAAGAAAAAAAAAAAAACAAAGCTGTTCCTCCGCTCCCATTCCTGATTGGCTGGAAAGACAAGAAATCATGCATAGCCTAGGAATTCGTATCAGCCAGCTGCTCGTCCAGCCCTATCATCATTTTGTCCTCCTTTCATGATTGGCTGACATGCACAGGGGATGTGTCCTGGACAGATCCGCTGACCTGATTATGCTGGCCCTGCCCACCCCTCTGTTCTTTTTTACCGATTGGCTGACAGTTGGTATGGACTGGCTTACTTTCCTGATTAGGCTGATCCAGTCCCTCCTTTTTTTTTTTTTTTTGAAAGATTTATTTATTTATTTATGGCTGCGTAGGGTCTTAGTTGCGGCACGTGGGATCTTCGTGCGCTAGTTGTGGCATCTGAGTTTTCTCTCTGTAGTTGTGGTGAGGTTCCAGGGCGCGTGGGCTCTGTAGTTTGCGGCAAGCAGGCTCTCCAGTTGAGGCGCTGGAGCTCAGTAGTTGTGGCGCGCGGGCTTAGTTGCCCCGAGGCATCTGGGATCTTAGTTCCCTGACCAGGGATCGAACCCGCATCCCCTGCATCGGATTCTTTACCACTGGACCGCCAGGGAAGTCCCCAGTCCCACTTGTTGATTCTCCTCTTCTGATTGACTAGAAGTTGGAGGAAGTCTTATCAAAGATGTTGCATCTCCTCACCACCCCCTTCCGGAATTTTGGCTCCCAGATTAGACAGTTAGATCAAGAGACCTGTATCCCTCATTTTGGCTTCTGAACCCCATTCTGAACTTTGCATACTTCTCTATCCAAGAATACCTTTTCTAACTCTATTTTCTCAACTTCCCTGTCAGGCATGGGGGGTGGGGAGTCGGCCTGCCCTAATCATAAAATGCAGCCTTGAGTTCTCACGGTTTCTATCAAACATCTGTGAGTTTTGCCTTTGACTCCTCCAGCCATGCCTTCATTCAGCAAATAGTGAACCACCTGCTGTGTGCCAGGTTCTGTGTTGGGTCCTGGGGGCTCTCAAAAACGCAAGACACTGTTGAACCCACCCTCCTTCATGAGGCTCCCTTATCCTTTGTCTCCTGAGCACCTACCCCCACCCCTTTCTTGGTTCTCACAGCTCTCAGACTGTGCTTTCATCTTCTTTAATAGTGTGCTTCCCAGAGCTGTGTCCTGGCCCTGCCCTCCCCTCCTTGCCCCCCAACATCCCCCCACCCCAGAATACAAGGACCACGGGCGGGCAGGACCATGACTGTTTTGTTCACTGCAAATCTCAGTGCTCAACAAAAAGTTTGGCATGTAGTAGGTGCTCAGTAAACATTCCATAAATCATTGAATGGAGGTTGGTTTTCACGTGAGGCCTTTTTGTCAAATGGTGTCTGGTGTGATTCTGTGTATCCGCAAGTCTGTGAGGACTCTCCAGCCAGGCTACCTGTGTTCAAATCCTGTCTCTGCCACTTACTAGCTGTGTGACCCTGGCCAAGTCATTTAACTTCTCTGCCCCTCAGTTTCTTCATAGTGAAATAGGAATAAAAACAGTACTTTCCTGATGAGGTTATTGTGAGGATGAAACGAGCTCACACGTATAGTCACTGAAGACAGGGCTGAGTGCGATAAGTTCTCAATGAGTGTCAGCTGTTATCCTGGGTTTCCAGACATTGTGTCTGTGTGTGTCTGGCCCTCTGTTTTATGTTGGGGACATGAGTCTTTGGTGACAAAGAACATCATCCCAAGGCAGGACCACGTGTCCATGTCAGTATTTGTGACTATGATGGCTGCTGCATACTGTTGAGTGTCCCAGGGACCCGAGATTTATTCATTCAACGAAAGTTTGTTGTGTGCCCACTATTTGCTATTCTAGGCACTAGGGATACGTTAGTCAAAAAAAAACCAACCAACCAACCAAACAAACAAAAATAGGCATGAGGTGTGCCTGCCCTCATGGAGTTCACATTCTATCAGGAGGATTAAGAAAATACAGAAGAACCCAATAAATAAGAAAAATTACATAGGTTAGAAGGTGATCAATGCTATTGGTGGGGGGCAGTGGAGAAGGTGATGGAGATGGAGAGGGCAGGAGGGAGACCGCGGGTTACAATTTTAATTAGGTTAGTCAAGGGGTCTCACTGGGAAGACAGCAGTTGTGTAAAGACCCGATGGTGGGAGAGAGGGGACCTTGCAGAATCTGGGGGAAGAGCATTCCAGGAAGAGGAAACAGCAAATACAAAGGCCAGGAGGCAGGATGCTGTTCACTGTGTCTGAGGCACAGCAGGGATGCCAGTGTGGCTGGTGTGGACCTGGGGGGGGGGGGGAGGAGGTGAGGTCAGGGAGGCAACAGGGCAGCTCACCAGGACCTCAGGTCCCAATGTGAGGACTTGTCTTTTAGCTGGAGTGAGGTGGAGCCCCAGGAGGGCTCTGAGCCAGGAGGGCCCTGGTCTGACTCAGGGGTTCACAGGCTCCCTCTGGCCTCATGTGGGGAGCAGATTGTGAGGGCGGAGATGGGAGTAGGGAGATGGGGGAGGAGGCTGCTGAGAGCCCAGACAGGAAGGGATGGAAGTTGAACCAGAGTGGGAGCGGAGAAGGGAGAGATGGTTGGATTCGGGATATGATTTTAAGATCCCAGATAAGGAAGCCTGGCAATTTCCTGAGGACAGTTGACCTTTGCACTTCTGGACAAAGGTGGGAAAGGAGCAGAACACAGGAGACCTGGCTGCCAGCTTAGCCAGGCTGGGGCGACCTTGCCCCTCACTCCTTGACCCACTGCCTGCTCCTCTGCCAGCTGGAAGAAGAAGGGGAAGCAAGGTCCCTGCCTGCTGGGCCCCTAGCATCAATCTTTCCAGGGTCTGGAGTGGGGGATGCAGGTGGGGGAAGGGTGACCTGCCCAGGAGGCGAAGGGCATTGCTGAGTCCACTATCTTATCAGAGACCAAACACAGACAGAAAGTCAAGGTCACAATGAGTCCTTTCACTCAGCAAACACTTCCTGAGGCCAGCCTGCGTGGTGCAGGCACAGAGTGGTGACTGAGGCATCCTGGATCCCATCCTCTGAGTCCAGCGGGGAGATGAAATGTCACCAAATAGCGACAGCCCAGACTGGTCAGGCTTGTGAAGGAGGAATTAAGGGTCTGAGTGGTCAGGGCTGGGAAAGGGAAGCCTAGGGGTCTGTGGGAGCCCAGGGTGGGTACCTGACCCAGCCTGGCGGGTTGTCCCAGAAGATTTTCTGGAGGAAGGGACATCTGTGCTGGAGCAGGAAAGACAAGAGGTAGTTGAACGTGGGGAGGACGCAGGGCGAGTGTTTCAGGCAGAGGAAACTGCACGTGCCAAAGTCTTGAAACGATTGTTTTTTTTTTTTTTTTTGGCCTCGCTGCGCGGCTTGTGGGATCTTAGTTCCCTGAGAAGGGATCGAACCCGCGCCCTCGGCAATGAGAGCGAGGAGTCCTAACCACTGGACCACAAGGGAATTCCCTTGAAATGATCGTTTTGACAAGCGGACATCCTAAAACACGAAGGGGAAGTGGCACAGGGGAAGAAGGAGGGACAGCCAGGGGTCTGATTCCAGCAGGCCTTGTAGGACGCTGAGCCCCTAAGAGTGTTTGTGGTCACGATTCTAGGAGACTCTTGTTCAAATTCCCCTGAAAACCCACTCAAATGTTCGCCATCCATTTAATAGTCTGTCCTGTAACAGTCAGGAAAAATTTTTTCAATTCTGACCATTAATTGTTCTAAAAAATTCTCCATGATCCGTGTGCCCCAGGCTCAGAGAAATCTTGCCCACCGTGCTGAATGGATCGTGTCACGCTTGCGAGATTCTTGTGAGAAGTCTTTGCCCCCGAATGGTGCCGGGAGTTGCCCGTCCCCTCCCCACATGGCACAGTCCGCCCCGGCGCCGCTTCAAGTGCCAACGTTGGCGCACCTCCCGCTTTATCCAGATCCTGCCTGTGGGCAACCGCCTGTGTCCACTCCTGAGACAGGGTTAGGGTTGCTTGGACACGCAATGAAGGAATAAATGCACAAGCAAAGATCCTCCAAAGACACAGAACTTGAAAGCTGTGTACCATCTGAAGGCTGTGTAATCAGGGGGGCTGAAAAAAAAATATTTAACTGGGCACTGACCAGTCAGAATGGATGAGGCCCTGAGGCTAGAGCAGGGTCAGGCTGGGCCGGGTGTGGAAGGTCTGCGGGCTCAGGCAGACGCTGTTTCCACTATTTGAATCACCAGTCCAGCTGAGTGCCAACTGTGACTGTGTCAGTGTTTTGAATAGAAAATAAAGAGATCGTAGAACAGCCCCCTGTTATTACCTAAGCCTCTTGATATCCCCCAAATGTCCACCCCATTCCAAACTGCTTGAAGACTCAAAAATAAAGCCCGCCCTGACGTGACGCAGGACACACATCTCGGCTGTGCTTCTGCCAATCACGAGGAACCATCGGCAAACCCAAACCGAGGGATATTATACAAAATAACGGAGATAGCTTCCAAAATGTCAAGGTCATGAAAGGCAAGGAAAGACTGGGGAAATGTCACAGATTGAAGGAGACTAAGGAGCCAGGACGACTAAATGCAAAGTGTGGTCCTGGATTGGATCCTGGACCAAGAAAATGACAGGAGAGGAAAAAATGGGGAAATTCAAATAAATTCTCTAAGTTAGTTAATAATGTCATATCCATGTTAATTTCTTGAATTTGATCATTGGACTGTGGTTATGTAGAAGAGTGTCCTTATTCATAGAAGACACATGCCTAAGTATGGATAAACAAGCATCCTGTCTCTAACTTACTCTCAAATGATTCAGCCAAAATCTATCTATCTATGTATCTATCTATGTATCTATCTATCTAGCACAGATGTGGTCAAGTTGTTAAATTTAGGTGAAGGGTAGGCAGGAGTTCATTTTACCATCCCTGTAACTTGTAGGTCTAAAATATTTAATATAAAGCATTGAAAATTAACATAACAAAACTAAGAAATGAGAAAAACAAATGAGACAGGGACCAGAGAAGGAGAGTCCCTGAGTTTTGACAGAGGTCTGCACAGTATCACAGGTCAGCCCTCTGCCTCCAGTGATGGTGCCTCGGTCTCTCCATCTGTGACTTAGGTTGTGGGCTTCCCTAGTCTGTGCAGGCATGACTGCATATCTGCCCCAGGCCCTGGACACAGCGAGGGGCACCAGACGAGTTCCCAATGACTGAGGCTTCCTGAGGGCCTGGCCGGTGCTCCAAGTTTGCCAGTGAATGTTCCCAACCACTCGAAGAGATAAATCCTCTTTCAATCCAACAGCGACTGTTGAGCGTCTATTGTGTGTCTGAGAGCACTGTTCTGAGTGCTGTGTATACAGCAGCAAACACAACCAAGTCCCGGTCTTCCTTCTCATGGGACAAGATTGACACCAAACAAGTGAGATACAATGTCAGGTTGGGATAAAGGGTGTGTGTAAACAGAGTGAGGGGATGGAGCCTGATGGGGATGCAGTATTATAACTGAGGACTCTCTGAAGAGGTGACATATGAGCTGAGACTTGGAGGTGAGAAAAAGCCATGCTGACATCTAAGGAAGAGGGCACCAGGCAGAAGGAACTGCAGGTGCAAAGGCCCTGGGGCAGGAATGACCTTGGCCTGTACAAAGCACAGCAAGGCCAGTGCCAATGGCTTGGCAGTAGAGACAGCTGGGGCAGGTGAGCTGGGGCCAGAGCTTGCAGGAATGACTTTGGAGTTTATTCTGAGTGAGAAGGGAAGCCCTTGGAGGGTTGTAAGCAGAGGAGTAACACAAGCTGTTTTACACGCGTAAAACACGTGTCTCAGAGAGAGAAGCCCCCAGTGAAGGAGTGGACTCATTGTAAGGGCAGTGAGTGTGACTTCAGCCCTGCCTCCTCTCTTGGGGTTTCCTGTAGCTGGGTGGTGGTGGGGAGAGGCTCCAGCTGCTCCCAGGTGACCTGCCCCAGAAGAGAAGGACATCGCCAAAGCAATTATCTTATCAGATCTACCCACACTTGCCCCTGGAGACACGTCCACCCTGTGAGGCCCAAGCAAGAGAATATCAAGGACCTGCCATTCCACCAGGCCAGCCCCTCACGGCTGCCCATGGAGATCCCTGCCTGGAGGGGTTTCGAGGGGGTTCCCAGACCTCAAACCTGGCACTAAGCACCAAGTTCAAAAGTCCTTTCCCCACTTTGCACCGTGGTTTCCCCACCTGGGCAGGTTGGGGTGGGGACAGGGGAATGATTGAGGGCTGTGATGGCTGTAGCCAGAGTGTGGCATGCCTCTGGGGTCCTCTGAGCCTCAGTTTCCCCCTCTGCACAATGGGAATAATAGTGCTGCCTTCACAGGGGTTTCTTGCAAGGACCCATGAGGTCACATATGTGTAGTACCTGGCACATGTTTGGCACTGCTGCTGTGAAGTGTGAGTGTTTTCATTGGTGGTACCATATGAGAGCCAGGCTCCGGGGTCAAACCTGGGCTGGAATCCTGTCCCTGATACTTAGTCATCGCAACCTTAGGCAAAGTCCTTGACCTCTCTGTGCCTCAGTTTCCCCATCTGTACAATGGGGACTAACAAGAGAACATAACTTTGCAGGGCTGTTGTGAGGAGCTAAGGAAGCATTCAAGCAAAGTGCACAGGGCAGACCCAGCACTGAGCAAGTGTCCCCTGAACGACAGCTATTACAGCGCTGCTGTGAGCACCCTCCCCCCACCCCTCCCCCAGGGGTCTGGCGCCTGCTGTTCGGCTTAAAAGGGGACACTCTGCAGCCAATCTGCCTGGTTCTGAGTCCTGCCTCTCACGTCCTAGCTTGGGGACATGGGCAAGTGACTTCACCCCTCTGTGCCTCAGTCTCCCCATCTGTAAGGGGCATGGGTAAGAATGGCACTCACCTCAAAGGGTAGTTGTCAGGTTAAATAAATTAATATGTGAAAGCCCTTAGCACAGTGCCAGGCACATAATGAGCACCATATGTTTGCTATTCCTCTTGTTAGTATGGCTATTCCCCGTGGTTCCCTGATCTCAGTGACAGGTTGCGATGGGGTCCGGGCAGGTAGAGCAGCCCAGTAGGGAATGCCCAAGCTGCCCAGGCCTGGAGGTCACCCCAAGGAGCCCCGTGATCAGCTGTAATCAGGTCCGCCCTGCTCCACCTCCTCCCTCCCTGGGTATATCAGGGCTGGTCCAGATCCCAGGTTCCGTCTCCGGCAAAGGAGGGTGGCTGCACCGGGCACCATGGGGAAGGCAGTGAGTAGGGTCAGGGGTTGGGGGGTGGAGGTTGGAGGCAGGGGTTCCAGAGGGACCTGATGCCTTCCCCGTCTCCCAACCCCCAGGAGAATTACGAGCTGTACCAGGTAGAGCTGGGTCCTGGTCCCAGCGGGGACATGGCAGCCAAGATGAGCAAGA
Organism: Eubalaena glacialis; assembly: GCF_028564815.1. Lineage (NCBI taxonomy): Eukaryota > Metazoa > Chordata > Mammalia > Artiodactyla > Balaenidae > Eubalaena > Eubalaena glacialis. The sequence goes on along the minus strand of NC_083733.1, from coordinate 53,164,249 downwards.
AGAAGGCGGGCAGTGGAGGGGGCAAGAGGAAGGAGAAGCTGGAGAACATGAAGAAAGAGATGGAGATTGTGAGCAGGGGCCCCAGGGGGCCTGGTGGGGTGGGGGGCTGGGTGGGGCTGAGCAAGGGCAGGGGTGGGGGCCCTCGAGACGGACAGTGAGTGTTGTGCCTCCTCCATGCAGAACGACCACCAGCTGTCAGTGCCCGAGCTGGAACAGAAATACCGGACCAGTGCGACCAAGGTGAGCTGGGGCAGAGGGAGGGGTGGGTATAGGGAAGAGGAGCCGGGGGTGGGGGGCGCGGGGGGGGGCGAGAGAGAGAGAGAGAGAGAGAGAGAGAGAGAGAGAGAGGGAGGGAAGGAGGGAGGGAGGGAGGGAGAGAGAGAGAGAGGGAGGGAAGGAGGGAGGGAGGGAGGGAGAGAGAGAGAGAGAGGGAGGGAGAGAGAGAGAGGGAGGGAGAGAGGGGGAGAGAGAGAGAGAGGGAGGGGGAGAGAGAGAGAGGGAGAGAGAGAGGGGGAGGGGGAGAGAGAGAGAGAGAGAGAGAGAGAGAGAGAGAAACGCATTAGAAAGGGCCAAATAGACCAAACAGAGAGAGAAGGTAAGAGAAGCAGATAAAAAGAGACAGAAAACAGACAGAGACAGAAGGAAGAAAGACACCGAGAGAAAGGTGAGAGAGAAGAGAGAGACACAAAGAAGGGATGGGGAGAGGGGCGGGAACAAAGACGGAGAAAGAAAGGAAGAGGCGCAAGGCAAGGCAGGGGGTGGGCAGGGAGAGGGAGGCAGGGAAGGAGAGCTCTCACTGATGAGAGGAGAGTCCTTAGTGACCACCAAGACCCCACTCCTCCCGCCCCCAGGGCCTGTCTGCCAGCCTGGCCGCCGAGCTGCTGCTGCGGGACGGGCCCAACGCCTTGAGGCCTCCGCGGGGCACCCCCGAATACGTCAAGTTCGCGCGGCAGCTGGCAGGCGGTCTGCAGTGCCTCATGTGGGTGGCCGCTGCCATCTGCCTCATTGCCTTTGCCATCCAGGCCAGCGAGGGCGACCTCACCACGGACGACAATGTGAGTGGCGGGTGCTAGGGCCAGACATGGGACACAGGGACCTGGGGGACAGAGGACATTGAGCATGGGACTCAGGACATGAATGACATATGATGGGGATAGAGAGAGATGGAAAACATCTCTAAGACATGGGTCATGGGGGCCGAAGGACATTGGGATATGAGACAGACCCAAGGACATAGGTCACAGGGGACGCAGGGGAGACAGTGTCACAGAGATGGAGGACATAGGCAGGGATACAAAGACATAGACATGCAACACTTAAGATATGGGACTTGGGAAACAGAGGGCATGGGACAGACCAAGGACAGAGGGCACAGGGGACACTGGGACTCACACATGGGGACACAAGGGCATGGGGACACAAGAGACACAAGACTCAGGACGCAGTGCATGGAGAGACATAAGATATTAGACATGGGAGCACAGAGACATAGAGAATACTGAGATGTAGGAAAAGAGGACATTGGATATATGACCGGGGTCAGGACAAGGGACATGGGGATGTAGGGACATGTGACATTGGACAGAGGCTTGAGAAGTCTTAGGACATGTGACACAGGATGGGGACTCAAGAGTACATAGACATGGGGAGACATCGGACATAGGCACCTGGAATTTGAGACATGGGACACTGGTCATGGAGGACACAGAAAACGAAGCATGAGATCTGCAGCACACGTGGAAATGGGGACGTGACGGCACAGGAACTGTTGGACATAGGGGACACAGAGGATGGCACACAGATGATGAAAACACAGAATATGAACCTTGGAACACAGGGAATTTAGGACACGGGAACATGGGACAGAGGACTGTGGGGAACGCAAGACTTGGGGGGCACAGGAAAATGGAACACATACCACCAAGGTGCACGGTGACACGGGGCACGAGTCATAGGGCACGGGGCCACAGAGCCAGAGGAAATGGGATGTATGGACACAGGGACATAAGACACAGAGAATACAGGGCAGTTGCATGTGGGATATGAAGAGCATGGGAACAGGGACACAGGTCACAGGAAATAGGGCCTGAGGCTTCCTAGTAGAGTGGGGGAAAACCACAGAGGTGACCTTGGAGGAAAACTACCGGGGCACCAGAGAGCAGGCAGGTGGCCTCAGGCAGGGAGCTTCCAGCCCCGAGTCATAACCCAGCCCCTCTCCACCTCCGCCAGCTGTACCTGGCACTGGCTCTCATTGCCGTGGTTGTGGTCACTGGCTGCTTCGGCTACTATCAGGAGTTTAAGAGCACCAACATCATTGCCAGCTTCAAGAACCTTGTGCCCCAGGTGGGTCCCAGCCCCTGGCCACTTGCGGTTCCAAGTCTCCACATGGGTGCTGGCAGTCTCCTGGCATCTCTCTGTGGCCCCTCCCATCAGGCCCAGCCCGCCCTTCATCCCTGGCCTCCCTCTCTCCCCACAGGTCCTCACCTCTGCCCACTTTTCACCTCCCCGCCTCCCCACTGCATGCAGCAACTTCTACCCCCATTCCCTATCCCGCTCAACTCTGGTGCTCTTGACCCACAGCAAGCAACGGTGATCCGAGATGGGGACAAGTTCCAGATCAACGCAGATCAGCTGGTGGTGGGCGACCTGGTGGAGATGAAAGGCGGGGATCGAGTGCCAGCCGACATCCGCATCCTGCAGGCCCAGGGCTGCAAGGTGGACAACTCCTCGCTGACTGGAGAGTCTGAGCCGCAGACCCGCTCGCCCGAGTGCACGCACGAGAGCCCCCTGGAGACCCGCAACATCGCCTTCTTCTCCACCATGTGCCTTGAGGGTCCGTGAGGTCCCCACCCACCCGCCCAGCTGACCACGCTGCCTCCACTCCCCCCTTCTGCGTCCTTCTGAGACACACTGCCTCTCTACGTCGCATGACTGCCAACTCTTCGGGTCACACTGCCTCTCTAGCTCCCACTATTGCCACCCCCTTCCCAGGTCACGCTGCCCCCGCTGCCTTCCATGACTGCCCCTCCTTTGGTTCACGCCACTGTGTGCGCCCCCAGTGCTGCCCACCTGGTGCTGAGTCACCCTCTTGGCCCACTGCAGGCACCGCGCAGGGCCTGGTGGTGAGCACCGGCGACCGCACCATCATCGGGCGCATCGCATCACTGGCTTCGGGAGTAGAAAATGAGAAGACACCCATCGCTATCGAAATTGAACATTTTGTGGACATCATCGCAGGCCTGGCCATCCTCTTTGGTGCCACATTTTTCATAGTGGCCATGTGCATTGGCTACACCTTCCTGCGGGCCATGGTCTTCTTCATGGCCATTGTGGTAGCCTATGTGCCTGAGGGGCTGCTGGCCACTGTCACGGTGAGTTGGGGAAGCAGAAGAGCGGTGCAGTGAGCTGAGAGGCCTGTCCATCTGTCTGTTCCTTCATCTGGGCTTCCCTCCATCCTCTCCCTATCTGTTCATCTATCCATTTTGCTCCCATCCACCCACCCACCTTCCCGTCATCCATCCTCCCCCCATCCATCCTCCCCCCATCCACCCTCCCCCCCATCCCCATCTCTCCACTTATCCCACCCATTCAGGAAACACCCACCGGGGCTACTCTGGGCCATGTCCTGTGCCACACACTGAGGACTCAGAGATGAACAGGCAGGGGCTTTGACAGGAGGAGGCTGAGGTCCAGTGTTGAAGGCTATGGGTAGCCTTCAAGAGTCAGCACTCAGTCCAGGGCCAGCCCAAGAGGAGGCTCAGGGAATGTTAGTTTTCTCATTCTGATTGTGCTGATAAGAGAAATTATAGAATCTCAGCTCGGGCAGCTTAGAGCAGGGCCTGGCTATGTATATCTGGTGGACAGATTGGGGAGGCATCCCAAGTGGAAAGCACAGGCTGGACAAAAGCTTGGAGGCAAGAAAAAGCCTACTCTTTGCAGGGGGATGCTGCACACGCAGTACTGTGGCTAGGGTAAAGGATCCCCAGTGCCGAGAGAGGAGGGAAGTGGGACTGGGAACCAGGCTTGGTCCCCACGCCTGCATTTCTCACCCTCCCCCCAGGTCTGCCTGTCCCTGACAGCCAAGCGGCTGGCCAGCAAGAACTGTGTAGTCAAGAACTTGGAAGCAGTGGAGACACTGGGCTCCACGTCAGTGATCTGCTCTGACAAGACGGGGACCCTCACTCAGAACCGCATGACTGTGTCCCATCTGTGGTTCGACAACCACATCCACTCGGCTGACACTACAGAAGACCAGTCAGGTGTGGGGGTGGGAGGAGACAGCAGCTGGGCAGGATCTGGTAGATGGTGGAGACCTAGGCGGGAGCTCTGAGGTTACTGAAGGGAGCCTGGGGAGGGCTTTGCATTAATGGAGAGGGGGCTCCATCGGATCAGGCGAAGGGCTGCGTCCTGGGTCTAGGGAGGGGGCTAAGCTGCAAGTCTGTGAAGGGGCTTGGTACTTACTGGGTCTCATGGGAGACTTGATACTGGGTCTGGAGAGAAAGCTCCGTCCCGGGGTATGAAGAGGTGTTTGGGTCCCACCCAGGTCTGGGGCGGGGATCCAGTCCTGATTCCGGGGGGCGGGGCTCGGTTCTGGTATGGGAGTGCTCCTTCGCGGCCCCAGCCTGGATGCCTGACCTCCAGGGCAGACGTTTGACCAGTCCTCGGAGACGTGGCGGGCGTTGTGCCGCGTGCTCACCCTGTGTAACCGTGCTGCCTTCAAGTCGGGCCAGGACGCAGTGCCCGTGCCCAAGGTGAGAGCCGGGGCGCTCGGGGGAGGGGATCCCGGGAGCCTACTGGTGCAGCCGGGAGCGCTCCTGACACCGGCCTGCGTTCTCAGCGCATCGTGATCGGGGACGCGTCGGAGACTGCGCTGCTCAAGTTCTCGGAGCTGACGCTGGGCAATGCCATGGGCTACCGCGAGCGCTTCCCCAAAGTCTGCGAGATCCCCTTCAACTCCACCAACAAGTTCCAGGTGTGCACCAGCCGCGGCCGGCCCCGCCCACGGTCCAGTCCCGCCCACAACAAGCCCTGCCCACTGCAGGCCCCACCCACATTCAGGACTGGCCTGCGGCTGGGCTTCACTCTCGGTCACCTCCCTCTCCACAGCCAAACCCCACCCACATCTCCCGTCCCGCCCACAGCCAAACCCACCGAGGGCCCGGGCACTCCGCCTGCTCTCAGCCGTCAGGCCCTCGGTGGGGAGAAGCTCCTAATCCAAATCCCGCCCCAGTCCAACTCCGACCCAAATTCTCCCCGTTCCCCAAGCCCAGTCCCCTAACTAGGCCCCTAGGTCCGCCCCAACCCTCAGCCTCTACCAAGGACCTGCCCACCAAGCAAGCCCCTCACCCTCGGTCCCAGCCTGACCTTCCCAGGGCTATTGCGGCAGCGCTTGGGCGCTGTCAACCCCGCCGTTCCCCAAGCCCCGCCCCTCCCTCTTGACCTCGCCCACAACACCGCCTCCTCCTCCGCCCACAGTTGTCCATCCACACCCTGGAGGACCCGCGCGACCCGAGGCACGTGCTTGTAATGAAGGGGGCGCCCGAGCGCGTGCTGGAGCGCTGTAGCTCCATCCTCATCAAGGGCCAGGAGCTGCCGCTGGATGAGCAATGGCGCGAGGCCTTCCAGACTGCCTACCTCAGCCTGGGAGGCCTGGGCGAACGCGTCCTGGGTGAGACCCCCAAGCCGGGGTAGAGGTTAAACCCGCGTGCGAGGAGGCGCTAGCACGGAGCCTGCCTGACCTTCCCGGCCCAGCCCTGACCCTGACCTTTCCCATCCTTGCTTGACAGTTGACCTGCCCCAGTCTACACGCTCAACTTTGACTTTCCCTATCTCAGTCCTGAACCCTGTCCTCAATGCCTACCTTGACCCAACCTCTCCCAACCTGTTCTCACCTGGGTCTTACCTATCCTGACCCAACCTGTGATCCCTTGATTTTCCCCAGCTCTTGCCCCAGCTGATGACCTGCCCTTGCTTTCTTTCACCTCTGCCTTTCAGCGTCCTCCTCTTGACCCTTTGACCTCCCCCCTGCCCCCACCAATTTTTGTCTCGACTCCTTAAACTTCCCTAACCCCTGCCTCAACTCCGGAAGGCACAAACCTGTGGTCCAATTTCTGGATCTTCCACGTTACTTGGTGTGTGACCTCTGGCAAGAAACGTCCCTTCTCTAAACCTGTTTCATCATTTGCAAGATGAGGATGCTAGTAGCCTCACAGAGCGGTTGTGGGGATGGATTCAGATACAGTTGTCCCTCAGTATCTATGGGAATTGGTTCCAGGACACCCACCACACTCCCCCACACCCTTACCCGACAGATACCAAAATCTGCAGATGTTCAAATCCCTTATGTAAAATGGTGGAGTATTTGCATATAACCTATGCACTTCCTTCCATATACTTAAAATCGTCTCTAGATTACTTATAATGGCTAATACAATGTAAATGCTATGTAAGTAGCTGTCAGTGTGTGGCAAATTCAAGTTTTACTTTTTGGAATATTCTGGAATTTTTTCCGGAATATTTTTGATCCACAGTTGGTTAAGTCTGCGGATGTGGAACCTGTGAATACAGAGGGTTAACTGTAATGTGAATGAAGGATTCAGCACAGGGTCAGGCATCCATAGGTGCTTGGTGCAAGGCACCTGGTTATTTTACTCATCACCTGGCCTTGCTATGAAAGGGTTCACCCAGGACTCCTCTCTGGCTTCCCTGTTTTCTGGTCAGGCTTCTGCCAGCTCTACCTGAGTGAGAAGGACTACCCGCATGGCTATGCCTTCGACGTGGAGGACATGAACTTTCCAACCAGTGGCCTGTGCTTTGCGGGACTCGTATCCATGATAGACCCACCCCGGGCCACCGTTCCTGATGCTGTGCTCAAGTGCCGCACAGCAGGCATCCGGGTATGCCCCTGGGGAGAGGACCAGGCAGGGGTGAGAACAGAGGATGGCAGTATTTGGGGATGAGGGACCCTGTGACAGAAACCCACCCGAAAATGGCTTGAACCACAAAGGAATATATTGGTTCAAGAACTGAAAAGTTCTGGGGAATGAAGCTTCAGATATAGCTGGATCCAGGAGTTCAATGTCTTTAGGAACTTGCCTTTCTCCACGTCTCAGCTCTGCTTTTCTCTCTGCTGGCTTTATTCTCAAGCAGTTCTCCATTGTGGTGGACAAAGATGACCACCCTCCAGCAGCTCCAACTAACGTCCCACCTGTTTAGCCACCCCACCAAAAAAAGAATGCCTCTCTGACAGTTGTACCAGATTGGGTCACATGTTCATCCCTGAACCAATCACTGTGGCTGAGGCTGGGGGATGTCCACTGGGGAGGACAGGGAGAGTGGGTTAATCTGAAGGGGTCAAGGGTCTGCTGGTTCCCCTTACAGGTGATCATGGTGACAGGTGACCACCCCATCACAGCCAAGGCCATTGCAGCCAGTGTGGGCATCATTTCGGAAGGCAGTGAGACAGTGGAGGACATCGCTTCCCGCCTCCGTGTGCCCGTGGACCAGGTTAACCGGAAGTAAGCCCCCTTCAGCCTTCCTTGTGGTTCTTCCCACACCCCACACAGACTGAGGCCCCAGCGATGCCCTCCCACCTCCCTCTCTAGGGATGCCCGTGCCTGTGTGATCAACGGCATGCAGCTGAAGGACATGGACCCATCAGAGCTGGTCGAGGCACTGCGTACCCACCCTGAGATGGTGTTTGCTCGTACCAGCCCCCAGCAGAAGCTGGTGATTGTGGAGAGCTGCCAGCGACTGGTGCGACCCTGCTGATGAAGGCAGGCAGGTGGGCTTGGCTGGCCCTGGGCTGCCCTCTCACTGACCAACCTCCCACCTGTACCCACTGCCTGCAGGGTGCAATCGTGGCTGTGACGGGGGATGGTGTGAATGACTCCCCAGCCCTGAAGAAGGCAGACATTGGCGTGGCCATGGGCATTGCCGGCTCGGATGCTGCTAAAAATGCAGCCGACATGATCCTGCTGGATGACAACTTTGCCTCCATTGTGACAGGCGTGGAGCAGGGTCCGGGCTGGCTCAGAGATGGGGGCAGGCAGTGTGGGCACAGGAGGAAATGGGCTCTGAGGAGACTGAGGTGCCTGCTGTACTCCCACAGGCCGACTGATCTTTGACAACCTGAAAAAGTCCATCGCCTACACACTGACCAAGAACATCCCTGAACTGACGCCGTACCTTATTTACATCACCGTCAGCGTGCCCCTGCCCCTTGGGTGCATCACCATCCTCTTCATAGAACTCTGTACCGACATCGTGAGTCTACGGCCCCAGTGCCCCCCACCCACACAGTGCCCAGAGACATATGCCCATAGACAGGTGTGATGGACAGAGACCACCACGGAAAGTCTTGGACTCAGTGATACAGATGTGTGTATACCAGACAGCCAGATGTGGACACACAGGCAGGCAGGAAGGTAGCCACGGACAGAATTACAGACGGGGACACATAGGTGGACACTCAGATAGGCATGGACAGATTCATGGATACACATGGACTCAGATATGGACACTCAAACAGAGATTTTACAGACACGGATATCTGGCCAAACTTGGATCACAGACAGACATGCCTCAACAGACATGGACAGATAAGCAGCATCAGATAGACTCCAAGGCAGAGAGACAGAAAAGATCCTCAGATCCAGCCACAAATGCAGCCAGATGCATGGCCATGTCACATCTGTATTCAACAGCACTTACATAATGTCTGCTCTGGGCCAGCACACATTAATTACTTAATTTTGTTCTCATAACTACTCTATGAGATGAGCTTTATTTCTTTATCATACCCATTTTACTGATGAGCTAATTGAGGCTTAGACAGCTTGAGCAGCTTGCCCCAGGTCACACAGCTAATAAGTGGCACAGCAGGGATTCAAGCCCAGGTATTCAGGTACCCCAGCACCTCTGCCCTCAGTCAGTACAATCTGCTGCCACTCTGTGTCCACAAACAGATGGGGTGGGAACAGGGAGGAGGACACATGTACGCAGACAGACAGAAGAGATGCAGAGATAGAGAGTGACAAAGAGAGATATAGAGACAGGAACACAGACAAAAAAGCAGAGATACAGTCACAGAGAAAGAGACTGGAGATGGGGACAAAGAAATGAAGAAAGTAAGGGACAGAAAGAGAGAAAGAGCGCGCAACAGGGAAACAGGCCAAGACCAGAGGACCCCAGAGAAGAAACAGACAGAGAGGAGGAGGACGGGGAGGAGCGGGACAGAGAAAGGCAGAGACAGAGAACACCCAATAGCAGAGATAATGCAGATGCTCTGATGGAGACAGACACCAAGACAGATGGGCACACACATGTGGACTGGATATGCCAACATTCCTGACAAAGGCCAGCTGGACCCAGGCTGTCCAGGCAGGTGTGGCTGTGTGGTCACCGTGGGTCCTGCCTCCTAACCTCACTTCTGTCCCTGCCCACTGCAGCGGGGAGGGGGACTCCATAGAGTCAGGGACAGGGGCCCAGGCGAGCCATCAACCCCAGTTCCTTCCACTCCTGGCCAGTTCCCCTCTGTGTCCCTGGCGTACGAGAAGGCCGAGAGTGACATCATGCACCTGCGTCCACGGAACCCGAAGCGTGACCGATTGGTCAACGAGCCCCTGGCTGCCTACTCCTACTTCCAGATCGGTGCGCGCCCCGGGGCGGGGGGCGGGGCACGGGCTCCCCTGCAGGGCTGCTTGCCTGCTGTGGGGTCTCTAACGGGGGCTCTGCCTTGTTCTGGATCTTGGTGTCTGCATTTGATCCTGGGTCTCTGTCATTCTCTGAGTCCTTGTCTGCACACAATGGTCTCTATGGTCCCCAGTGTCCCTTCTCTGTCCCAGGCCTCATTCTCCATGACCCTGTCTCTGGGTCACTGCCTCCTGTCTTTTTTGGGTTCTCTGGGTGTGTCTCTGTTCCTGCCTCTCTCTGTGTCCTGTCTCTTGTGTCCCTGTCGATCTCTCTTGGAGTCCTTGTCTCTGGGTGTGTCTCTGTTCCTGCCTCTCTCTGTGTCCTGTCTCTTGTGTCCCTGTCGATCTCTCTTGGAGTCCTTGTCTTCGTGTCCATCTCTCTATGTCTGTCACTGTGTTCTTGTCTGTCTCCATGCCACTGTTTCTGTGTTCCTGTCTCTGTGTGTGTGTCCCTGACCCTGTCTCTCTGTGTCTCCATCTCTGTCTCCCTGTGCCTCCTTGCCTCTCTCCCAGGTGCCATACAGTCATTTGCTGGCTTCACTGACTACTTCACGGCCATGGCCCAGGAGGGCTGGTTCCCTTTGCTGTGTGTGGGGCTCCGGCCATACTGGGAGGACCACCACCTACAAGATCTGCAGGACAGCTATGGCCAGGAGTGGGTGAGCCCCTGCCCCATCCCATGAGTCCCGTGACTCATGGGATGCCACCTACCTTGAGTGTGGCCCACACTCATTCCTCCACGTGTGACTGAGCTCAGCCAGAGACTCCCAGACACCCAGGCTCTCTGCCAGTTCTGGGGTGAGGGGCCTTTCCCACCACTGTCCTGAGCTCCGAACTCCTGCTTCTGATGACCCCAGCTGCAGATGGGTCCTCTCTCTGCCCTGACAGCAACACATCGTCTCAGGTGTGGAGCCAGTACCACACCCCACCACCCCCCATTCTGTTATTTTCCCTGCAGCATCACTTACACAGAGTATTTGCATGTGCGGCTGACTTGAGTGAAAGTCTGGAGCACAGAGAGGCTAGATCTGGCTAGCAGGTGTGTTTAGTTTGCCCTATAGAGCGACAGATCAGGATATTCCCCTTAAACATTTACTGTCATGGTTAAGTATATAGATCTTAGAGCCAAACTGCTTGGATTCATTGTCCGCCACTGCTCCTCACAGCTGTGTGACCCTGGGCAAGGTATTTTGCCTCTCTGTGCCTCAGTTTGCCCACCTCTAAAGTGGAGAGCATACTAATATACTGATATTATCTCAGTGATTTTCACCGCAGTGATTTTCACAGTGTGGTCCCCAGACCAGCAGCAACAGCATCACCTGGAAACTTGTCTGAAATGTAGATTCTCTGTTTCCCCCTCAGACCTCTGGGATCAGAAACTCTGGGGGTGGGGCTTGTGTTTTAACCAGTTCTTCTGGGGATTCCGATGTATGTTGAAGTTTGAATACCACCAATCCACCTGTTAGGATTATTAGGAGGATTAAATGAGATAATACATGTGAAACATTTGGGACCTGGAGCATAGTAAGTGTTCCTTACACAATTAACTGATATGTATAAACATAGTTATATTGAAGAAGTGGACTGAATAGTGGCTACCCTCTTTGAAAGGGCATGTGTCGTGTTCCTCAAAGGCCCACCTGGCCCACTTTGGTCATTTTTGCCATCTGCCCGGGTCCTGGAGTCACTGGACTTTGAAAATCCTGCCTCAGGATTCGAATTCCCTTTTCCCAGGTGCCTCCTTTCGGGTGCCCAGGACATTCTACATCACTCTTTTCATTATGAAAGCAACTGGCCTGGCCTACCGCTTGCCCAGGCACTGACGACCAAGCTGCAGTAGACCAGGTTTCTAGGCCCCGCACTCTGGGGCCCTGCAAACATGGCAGATCCTGCATCTCTCCTCTACCCCCACCCCAGCCTCTGACTCAAGGGAAGGCGCATTTGGGGGTTCGTGGCCCTAGGCCCCGCATGCCCGGCTGCCTGCAGAGGCTCTCCGCCTGGGTTCAGGCTGCTTGTGTTCTCTCCTGGCCCACAGACGTTCGGGCAGCGCCTGTACCAGCAGTACACCTGTTACACCGTGTTCTTCATCAGCATCGAGATGTGCCAGATTGCTGACGTCCTCATCCGCAAGACACGCCGCCTCTCTGCCTTCCAGCAGGGCTTCTTCAGGTGTCCCCAGCCCCGCCCCCACCCTGCCCTCCGAGCCCTGGTTGCACTCCCAGCAGGTCCTGACCAGGGCTTACTGCAGCTGCAAACCCCAGCACTGGATGTGCTGATGTGCTGGTGCAGGTGCTAACGTTCCTTATCAATAGCTGGCCAATAGCTCCCACCTCATGCCTCTCAACTGGCCCGTCTATGTTTCATCAGCTAACGGGGTGATGCTGACAGGGCTGGTGTCCACAGCTGGAGAGGTGCAGGCCATGCCAGTGTTCGATGATCTCCCTGCTGCTGCTATCTGACCTCCTCTGACCCAGTACCCTGATTTCCATCCGGTCCCCAACTCCTCACGGCCTCTCTTTGTCCTGTGTCCGCCAGTCTGAGCCTCTCCCATCCTGCCCCACCTGCAGGAACAGGATCCTGGTGATCGCCATCGTGTTCCAGGTCTGCATCGGCTGCTTCCTGTGCTACTGCCCCGGAATGCCCAACATCTTCAACTTCATGCCCATTCGGTGAGGGGTTGTGAGCTGCATCGGGGTGGGCCTGCAGGACACAGACCTGGGGATAGCCTTTACCTTGCCATCTCGCCTGTGCCTTCAGGTACCAGTGGTGGCTGGTCCCCATGCCCTTTGGCCTCCTCATCTTCGTCTATGATGAGATCCGGAAACTTGGAGTTCGCTGTTGCCCAGGGAGTGAGTGTGGAGACTGGGGACCTGGGGATGGAGGGCTGAAACTTTCTCAGAGCAGCGGCCCTGACCTTTGATTTCCAATACTTGACCTCCAAGCCCTTGACCCTCCATATCAAACCACCACTGAGCTATAACCTCTGAGCCCCTGGCTCCCCCCCACCCCAGCCCCGCCCCGAATCCCCCCAGCACTGAGTCTCCTTTCTCTCTCTCTCCCAGGCTGGTGGGACCAGGAACTCTACTATTAGAAGGACCGCTGCATTCAAGCCATCCTCGAATCCACCACAGTAGGGGTGGGGGTGAGGGACACATGGGACCCTCCGGACAGCCACCAAAACATCTGAGCAGTCAAGAGTCCCAGCCCCACCTGCGTCTGCTCTTGTAGCCCACGGCAACTCAACCTTGGGGAGACCCTCCCCACTCCCCTTCCCCATCCACCCTCCCGGAGGAGCAGTCCCTAGGCCCAGTCCTCTGAGCTGGCCTCAGGGAAGCCCCCTCCTGAATGGTGGGGGGACTTTGAAGGGGAGTGGGAACTAGCAGCTCCTGTGAGGTGGCTCTGTCCTTAGGACTCCAGGCCAGCAAGAGGGCTGCTTGGGGGGTCTTCTTTAAAAACACACTCATGTCTGCATGATAGTAATAAACCAGCTCACGTCCACTGTGTTTTTACTCAGTGCTGGGCATCGTCTTAATAAGTGTTTTTTCATGAGCCCCTTTGATCTCCCACAGTCCTACAACTTAGGAGCTATTTGTTCCCGGCTGTATCTCCAGTTTCTAGAACACAGCCTGGCACATAGTAGGTACTCAGTAAACGCTGCTTGGGGGAATGAATTCCCATCTCTTTGCCTAGGGTTACAGCATTTCTAGGCGAGCTGGATGTGACCACGGGCAGTCTCCAGAGCGGTGCCTTTAACTGCTCCACTAGCTGAACACCACCTCTGGGCTGTCCTTTCTCAGCACCCACTCTCCCTCTCTGGTCAGAATCCTTTCCACCTCAAGCATCCCCTTCCCCCTTCACAGGAGTTTCCTCTCTGATTCCACTTTTGCCTTTGCAGCTGCAATGGGCGCCCTATCACTGGTTAGTCCCAACCAACTCCTGGAGGCCACATCACAGGTCCCCTCCTCACACCCCTCACCTGAAGTTAGCCCTCCAACTCCCCTGCTGGAGACTCCCCTGTCCACAGCGCCCCCCCCCGCACCTTTGCCAGTGCTTTTCCCAGTCCCCTTTCTTGCCTCTCTTCCCCTTTGACGAGAGTCTCTCTGGCTGGACCCCAGGCTTCTCCTTCCTCATCGGCACAGTGCCCCCTCCCCCACTGGCCTCAGTTCTGTCTGCAGTGGTGCCCACATCTGTCTCCAGCCTCCCCCGGCATGTTCAAGGGGACCCACACTGGCCTTTGCATCATCCTCCAGACCTGATTCCACCCACTGTCCCATCATTGCAGCTCCTTCTCCCTGGGAAATGTAATGAGCCCTCGGGGAGCTTACAAACCCCAAACTTGTGTTACCCTGGACTCCTTCACTCTTTCCTTTCTCACTGGTCATCTCCCTACTCCCCCCCACCCACCTCCCCCTGGCCAAATAAACTGGTCACCACTTCTCTGCTTCTGGCCACTCTCCTCCTACCCCTGCCGGCCCTGCCCTGGTCCAGGCCGGCCTTCTGGCTTGAGTCTCCCCCTCCACCCAGCAGCCATGAGCTCTTCCTAAAGCCAAAACTGACTGTCCTTCCCCTGCCTAGAACTCTCCGTGGCTCCCCACTGCCCAGGCTCAGAGCCTTCTGTGATCTGGCCCCTGCTGACTTCTGCAGTCTCACAAGCCCCCGCCCCCCAAACTCATTCCAACCAGCTCTTGTTTCACTGGAAAGGCCAGGCCCTCTCTCTGACTTCAAGGCCTTTACACGGGCCTGGTACCTGCTTTCTTCTTTTTCCTCCACTAACATCCTCTTGGTCTCAGCTCACACATCCTCTCCTCCAGGACAGACATAGCCCTCTTTTCCCATCACAGCCCTGATCACTGTAGTCTAGCTAATCAGGCCCACCACTCCCACCAGGCTTCACCCATCACAGCACTGATCCCTCTGGCCTGTGCTCCCTGATTGTCCCTGAGCCCCATGAAAGCTGGGACTATTTCACAGACAGGTGGCCACCAGTAGGGGGCCTGGATCAGAGTCCCTGCTCAGCAAATAGTTGTTTAACAGTCATTTCTGCAACCTTCACTGTCCCAATATGTGCAAAAGGCTAGGTGGGGCATAGGATGGCGGTATGGGAGAAAGCAATGCCATTACATATCCACCCATGTGGGCTGGGGGAGCGCCCCATCTACTCCCTTTTCATACCAAACTCAGGGTGACCTATCACTCACCTCCCCAGCCAAGACTCCTGTGGACCCTGTCTTGACTAGGAGCGATGAGGAGGAGGTGGGGCTAGATGGTGGTTGCCCCACCTTAGGGTAAATGCTCCCTCTGAAAACACCGAGACTCATAGCAGAGCTGAACAGAGCTGTGCTTGGTGCTTTCCTAGGCCCAGGGTCAATAACATTATCGCAGGAGCTGGACAGCCTAGTGGAGGGAGGGAGGGGGCACTTGCCCTATCCCATGCCCTTGGGGATCCCACTGGGAACACCAGGACTGGGGAGCACCTTCCCAGGTGGGCAGGACTTGCATCCAGGTGGAGCTTAAGCATGACATTCAAAGCCCTGCTTCTAATCCATCCCCCTCAGGGAGGGGGAGAGAAAGGGGCAGGAAGCTGGCCCTACTAGACCAGGGAAGGGCTGGGATGAGAAGGGTGGCATTCAGGAAAACAACATCCAAATTGGTGGGCTCAACAGCTCTACTACTGGGCTGCAGCTGTCTCTGTACTCCACCCTAAGAAGACTCAGGCCAGGGTTTAATCTGAGGACTTCAGAATCACAAAATAGGCCCTCAAGGGCAAAACCAAGAGTCAAGTCACTGGACTGTTCCTGTGCAAGGAGGAGCCCCAGATGGTTGTAAGCAGGGAAGGGTGAGCTAGTAAGACTGTTTCAGAGAGATCCCCTTGGCTGCCATATAAAAGGTGGATGGGGGGAATTTCCTGGCAGCGGTCCAGTGGTTAGGGCTCCACACTCCCATTGCCGAGGGCCCGGGTTCGATCCCTGGTCAGGGAACTAAAATCCCACAAGCTGCGTGGTGTGGCAAAAAAAAAAAAAAAAAAAAAAAAAAAAAAGTGGATGGGGGTGTGGTTTGGGGGCTGGGAACCTAGGAGGTGACCAGCCAGGGAAGGGCCATGTGGGAGAGGGCCAGGTTAAGGCTGCGAGGAGAAGCCCGCAAGAACCATCTCTTGGATTCTAGCTCCCCTCTATCACCTGTTCCCTGAGGGCCCTGGTCTCTGCCACTGCTTAAAGACTGTCTGTTTCAAGCCCTCAGTCAACTTGTGGAAAACAGAAAGCAAAGGGACTGGTCCAGGAACACAGGACAGATGAGTGCTGGCTAGTCTCCCAGCTTGTCTACCTGGCTCCAAAACAAGGGCCTCTGGGACCCAGGAGAGCACACTGTTGGTAGATAGTTCCAGACAGAGAGAGAGAGGCAGAGACAACTTTCCAAATACTGTTTACTTCACTGAAACCTGGAGACAGGGAAAAGGTACGTGAAAGTCTGGGCCACCAAGCCTAGGAGTGCACGTTGACAACAGCGACATACAGGGCCAGGGTGCTGAGGGCCAGCAGCCCCGTCACCACCGCTCGGGCCAGAAGTGCCGTCCAGCTGCCCAGGGAACACAGGTGGACGAAGGTCCTGTGGGGAAACATCGCAATGAAGAAGGGAGAAGAGATAATCCAACCCATTTGGGCCCATCCTCGAGCCCCACCCAGCTCACTCCATGACGAAGGCCTTGTAGACGCTAAGGAACATCAGTAGGAGGACTGCTGGCCGGAAAGTGTGGTACAGGTCGTAGCGTGTTATCATCCACACCTGGGCAGATGCGACGATGTAATGGACCTGGAGGGAAGCCGGAAGTCAGGGCCAGGCCTCAGAAGGAGTAGAGTCACCAGCAAAAAGGCGCGTGTGTGGGAAAGCAGGACTGCGTACCAGACTGATGTTGGAGTCAATGCTCATCTGGATGTATTTCCAGTCAAACTCAATGCCCCGAGCTCCAACCCAGAGAGGGATGCAGCTGAAGAAGGCAAAGGGAGGGATTCTCCAGTACCCAGACACCCTCAGCACCCAGAATCTGAGCCCCCACCCTCCGGCACCCCCCTGGAACCCAGGTGTCCTTTCTCAGGAATCTGGGCTCCAGGCTGCTGCACACACCGGGACATAATGAGCTCGGCGGTGGCCCAGCCCAGGGCAGCAACCATGATCTTGTATTCCCCCTTGCCGGCATTCCGGGACATGACAAGGTTTAGGCCTATCAGGTCTGCCACATCCACGCTGGCCTTCATGAACTCCTGTGGGTCAGGTTGAGGCTTGAGTAAGCACAGGTGCCAGGGGGCCCCACTCCTGCACTCCCTCCCCCTCCCTTGCCCCACTCACCCCAATGAAGTCATAGATGCCGCCTTCCCAGGTGGGAAAGAAAGTGGCCAGGAACAGCATCTGAGACCAGAAAACAGAGAGGTCACCTCAAGGTGAGGGAGAGCAACCACGTGGGTTTGGTGGGAAGTTAGTGTGTTGTGTGGAGGGCAGTACACTGGGGTTCTGGGGGCCCATGAGGAGAGGGACCACCAGATGTCGGCAAGAAGGCAGGAGCAGGGGAGATTGAGGGCAGGGGCTTGGAAGTCTGGGTTCTGTGGTGATCACAAGGGATCGGGGTCAGGCCTGACGGTGCCGGGGTTGGTTACCCACCAGGGCAGCGGTAGCAGTGCCGGTGGGACCTTGGGGGTTAGTTAGAGGCTCTTAGCAGTATCCAAACCCCTCTTAGTCATACAATTGAATGTTCTCAATGTTACTAAAAGTGCTATACAAAAGTTGCTTGCGGACCTCTCCTCGGTTTCCAGCCCATCCAAGCCCGGCTCCTGCAGGTATTCCGGAGCACCCTGCGCCGGGGGTCTGGGCGGGGGCGGGGGGCGAAGCCCTCGCGCGGCACAGCTGGCGCCCTCACCTTGCACAGCTGCACGAAGAGGTAGGTGACCCCGGCCTGGACGCACTTCCAGAAGGCGTTGTACTCGGACCTGCGGGAGCGGGCGGTGAGGAGTCGGCCCGGCCCGCGCCCCCCTGCCCCGCGGCCGCCCCGCAGCCGCCCCGCACTCACAGGCCGCTGCACTTGTAGGTGATGAAGTAGGGGAAGTAGGCCAGGGCGAAGCAGTTCCCGAAGTGGAACAGCGTCATGGCGCCGGCCGCCCGGCTCGCCGGAGCGCGCCTCTCTGCCTCGGCGGCCTGGCGCCCGAGCCCGGGCCTGGCGCGCCCACCTGCCTCTGCCGCGGCGCGCGCGGCCTTCTGGGAGCCGGAGTCCGCGGCGCGGTGCGCTAACGTCACCAGGCTCCGCCGCGGTGCCCGGGCGACCCGCGGGAGGCCGAGCCGGGGCCTGCGCGGTCCCAGCCCCGCGGGAGCCGCTCTCGGGGTCAGGGCGCGGGCCTAGCGAGCGCGTGCGGGGTGGGCCTGGATCCCGGACCCGACCTCGCTGTGACCGGCGCAGAGACACGGGGCGCAGCTGTGAGCACTCTAGGTTTTTATTTCACCGTTGGCCCAGCGGCGCGGGCCCCTCGCGCGGGACGCCCTCTTTCCCCCGGGGGGCCGAGGGCGGGGACGGGAGAGACGGGTACCGGCCCGGGAGCACTGAGAAACAGAGGCGGGCCAGCCTGCTTCACTTGTCTCGGCTGAACATGTAGCGGAGGAGGTCCACCACTCGGTGGCTGTAGCCATATTCGTTGTCGTACCTGGGGAGGGAGGGAGGGATGGAGGGGATTCAGGGGATCCCTCCCGACCACCCCCAGCCTCCCCTCACGTTCTCTGACCCCTTTCTTCCCCCTTACCAGGAAATGAGCTTCACGAAGTTGTCGTTGAGCGCGATGCCGGCCTTAGCATCAAAGATAGACGAATGGGTATCGCCAACAAAGTCCGTGGACACGACCTGGCCATCAGAATGTCAAAGATAAGCGTGGGTCGCAGAGCAGGGACCTCCAGGAGCTCAGGCTCGTGGGCACACTGTCCATCCATTCATCTACAGTATTTGATGGAGCCCCACTCTGTCCAGCTTCTGGGGACAGGGTATGAGGAAGACAGATGGGGGCTTTTCAGGTAGGGGACTGGCCAAAGGATACAGACTGCAAACAGCCTCTGATGCTGCACCAACAGGCATCTCTTCCTGGGAAAAATGCACGTGGAATGTGTCAGCGAGAGGCCCTCCCTGAGGGGAGGCAGTGAGTCTGGCTCTGGATGATTAGGAGGATCTGGTCAACTCCAGCCCTCAGCAGGGTCTCAGGTGGAAGGAAGTGCAGCACAAAGGCCCTGGGGGTTTGGCCCTAGCATGGTGGAAGGCCACAGGAAGGTTTTCAGCTCCGGGGGTGATGTGATCTGATTTCTTTAAGAGATCCTGGCAGCTGTGTGAGGGTGGACCTTCAGGAGCTAAAGCAGGGAGACAGCACCAAGGTGGACGGACAGAGCTGGCACTTCTGGGAGCAAAGAGACGCGATATCCATTCCTCACAGGGAAGGCATCTGGCTGTGGCCTGCCCCGAGCGAGTGTTGAGAAATGGGAGCCCTTGTCTTGTTCACTAAGCATGTATTGAGCACCTGCTATGTGCCAGGCCCTGGGAAGATGGCTGGAGCTATGGAAGTGAAAAACGAGGCCCAAAGTCTCTGTTGTCTTGGAGTGTACATGCTAGCAGGGCCAACAGTGACTATGAAATGATATTTCAGGTAAGGAAAAGGGTCACAAAAAGAACATCTCTCTGAGATGAGAGGTTGAAGTAGCGACTTGGAGAAGGTGAGGACAGACTATGTGGCCACCTGAGGGAAAAGCTTTCCAGACCAAAGGGGCAGCAAGTGCAGACTCTGAGGTAGGGGAGAGGTGATCTTCCCAGCCCTGCAGTTCCTATCTTGATACGCTGCAAACAGCTCCTTGGCAAATGGAAAATCACACTCCCTTCCCAGAGGGCTCTTCCCAGGGTCCCTTCTGCTCAGCCCCTACCTCATCCTCAGTGTAGGCAAGGATGCCAGCCATGGGCCCCTTGGCTGCTGCTTTTATGGCCTCCTTGATGTCTGAGTACGGGGTAGGCTGGGCCAGGCGGCAGGTCAGGTCCACAATAGACACGACCGGGGTTGGCACTCGGAACGCCATTCCCGTCAGCTTCCTGGAGAATCCCACATCAGGGGCGGGAGTCAGAACCCAGGGACTTCTCCATCATTTCCCCCTTGTCTCTGCTTTCCGCTCAGTAGACACCTCAAGGATTGGGGGCTAGTCCAGTCCTCCTGGGTTGCACCCCCCACCCTTGTTGCAGCTTCATGCCCTCATACCCTTGGAGGTCTGGGATGACTTTGCCCACGGCCTTGGCAGCCCCCGTGGAGGCCGGGATGATGTTCTGGTGGGCACCCCGTCCGTCTCGCCAGGCCTTCTTTGATGGCCCATCCACTGTCTTCTGGGTGGCAGTGTAGGAATGGACTGTGGTCTTGGGGAAGAAGAGGGCCGAGGTGAGGCCTTCTTGCTCCCAAGCTCCCATGCCTCTTTTTCCCAGGCGCAGGGTGGTGACCCAGGTGTGGAGGCTGGCGGGGCCTCCACCACCGTCACAGGAGGGGCACATGCAGGCAGGGTCCAGAGTTTAAAAGACTTCACCACTGGTGGGCTTCTCCTCCCCAAACCAGTCTCTCCCTGTTAACTCCACACACTAAGCGAGTATGGGAGGAAGAGGTACAGTTTCCCAGACATGCCTCCTGCCCCAGCCCCTCTCCCCAGCTCACCATCAGCCCTTCCACAATCCCAAATCGCTCGTGGATGACCTTGGCGAGGGGGGCCAGGCAGTTGGTGGTGCAGGATGCGTTGCTGAAACGGCCCGGGTGTGCAAGGCACCGTGAGGTGAGTCGCAGAGCCACCCCTCCACCCTTACCTCCTTTCAGGGTTTGCACACAGGCTTGGTTTTGTGAAAAGTCAGGCTGGGGATGAGGGAGCATCGGGGATGCCGTCAGACCGAAGGAGGCACCAGAGGTGCAGCTGGGGGAAGCTCCCCAAGCATGTTCTCTGGAAGTCGTGCAGTTCTAACAGATGGTTTTAGGGTAACATGAACAAGATGGCTGTTAAGACTTTGGGGAGGAGAAGTGGACTGATGTGAAAAGAGCACCAGGGGCCGAGTGGGAGTGGGAGTGGGAGTGGGGAGGGTGAGTCGGATTCCTCCCCACCGCAGGCTGGCTTGTCCTCCAGGCACACGCTTCAGAACGTTGCTGCCCATTACCTGACAATTTTCATGGAGCCGGGGTTGTAGTCCTTTTCGTTCACCCCCATGACAAACATGGGTGCATCTGGAGAGGGCGCACAGATGACCACACGCAGGGCACCTGCCTCAAGGTGGGCCTAGGGAAGGCGCACAGGTGTCATGAGGTGCTTCAAGTGCCACACCCCCCGGGCAGCCCTGGGCACCTGTCCCCGACTTACTGTAGTTTCCTCTAAGGACAGGTACACGCCTGTGGCCTCCACCACAAAGGGGCTCCCGACAGACTTCCAGGGGATTTCTTTGGGCTGCTTGCTGTGGAGGGGCGGTAGCACCGTGAGTCAGTCTCTCGCCTTCATAGTCCATGGCCTTCACCATTTGAAAGGCTGACCAGACACCTTCCTGCCTGGCCGTCTGTTCCCCTCACCCCACACATCCCTAGCTGCCCCAGATGGGTCCGACCCTGCTGGTCTTGCCTCTCATCGCTAACCCCCCTAGTGGGCCACTTTTCTTGACTGTACCTGCTAATGCCTGGGTACAAGCCGCCACCTCCTCAACTCAGGCCTCAAGCCCCGCCTGGGGGACCATCTAGACTACTCCCAGCCAGGTCAGGCCCTTTCTACGTATGCGGCCCAGGATATAGACCCCAGGAGGGTGAGGTCTGCCCTACTGCTTCTGGCTTCAGCCCTGGCAACCTCTTCACGGCCCTCCTAGCCCTTCTTCTCTTGACTACTCAGCTCCTGCAACAGGGATCCTGCTGCCAGAGGCCAGGCAAGTCCCTGAAAACACACAGCACATCCAGAGAGCAGCTCCCAGGGGGCTGAAGCCTTGAGGCGGCCCTGGGGCTAGCAGTGGCTAGTGGTTTATATTGGAAAGGTAAAGGAGATTTTCTGTTTTTTGTTTTATCAATATACATTTTTCACTCGATATCAAACATTTGTGTCTGAAACA
The DNA here is from genome assembly GCF_028564815.1 of Eubalaena glacialis. Taxonomy (NCBI): domain Eukaryota; kingdom Metazoa; phylum Chordata; class Mammalia; order Artiodactyla; family Balaenidae; genus Eubalaena; species Eubalaena glacialis. Next base: position 53,142,442 of record NC_083733.1, on the reverse strand, counting down.
TATTAAACATCTACTATTGCTGTTTTCTACTTGGCTTTAGCAAACAAACAATACATGGGTAAACTCTATGCTAATCTTTTCCCTCAGCTTTTATCACAACTGCAGTATTTGCTTTTGTGATAGTTGGTGTCTGTCTCATCTAGAGCACTCCATGGCAGCAAGGCTGGGTCTGCTCCCTCCAGAGGGGTTCAGTCAATGTGTGTGGTTTTTTTTTATTAGCCATTCTACACATGTTTACTGAACACCTGCCATGTGCCTGCGTGCTGAGTGCTTTACCTGTATTGAACTCCTTTAATCCTGATGACCTGAGGTAAGTACTGTTATTACTGGCATTTTTCAGAAGAGCCAGGACAGAGGTGAAAAGAGTAGAGGCAGAGCTGCCTGGGAGAACAGGCAGGCCGGCCCTAGGGATGAATGAATGAGCGGCTTCCTCTCTTCTCCCTGGGCCACCACACATGGTTCTTCTTGCTCCCTGGTCATCTGTCAGGTCACACTTCATCATCTGACCCAAGTAGCTCTTCTCTGATGCCCCCCTCATTTCCTGCCTTCCAAGTTGGGGGAAGGGCACTTCAACAAATTCCTTTGTAGCAGTTGTTGAGCTGGCATGGGGCAGAGAGTCGGTGCCCCTGGAGACCCCAGCCCCTTCCCCTAGGCTGTCATGGGCCCTGCCCTCCTGCCCAGGGGCTTGTTTTGAGGATTCTGTTCATTCTTCAAGGAAGTACTGAGTCTACCCCGGACCAGGGCCTGTGCCCGCGGGTGCCAGAGCAACAGTGGTGCCACAGGCTGACAGGGCCCTCCTTGCAAGGAGGCTGCGTGAGCCCTTCCCGGTGCTCCCCACACGCCTCTGGCCGTGCTCCCTGCTATGGCTGTGGTGGGTATGCTCAGCATCCCTGTCAGATACATGAGGAAACAGGCTTGGGGAAGTTCATTGCCTTGCCCAGGGTCACCCAACTGGAAAGGGTGGAGCGGGGCAAAGTACACACACAAGCAATGCAACTCGTGCTGATGATGGAGAGCAGTGGGGAAGGGGGAAGAGGCGCTGCAGTCACCAGGGAAGGTGGCACCTGAGGGGGGCACACACTGAGGGGGCGGCTGTGTGGGGACGGGGCAGCGCTGGGAAAATACCCCAGGTGGCGGCAACGATGGCGCCCAGGCTGAGGAAGGAAAGGACACAGTATGTCTGAGTAATGACTGCTCTGCTGGAATTTGGAATTGTTTTTGCTGTCATGATTTCAAATTTGGGTCAAGCAGCTTCTCCAATTCTCACTGACTCTCCAGTCCCCGCCTCCACCCATCCCTGACCACCTGACCACAAATAAACAGCGGGGCTGAGAGTGGACCTGCTGGGAGGAGTGCTGGGAAGGCTGCAGAGCTTGCCTGGGGCTGGAGAGAGCTCACGAGTGTGCGTGTGTGTAAAATTGGAAATTGGAGGCAGCCACAGGGCCGGCAGTGGCTGATAATTTACATTAGAAAGATAAAGTAGGTTTACTGTTTCCCATTTTATAAATTTTTAATTTTTTTGGTATTTTGAAAATGTATTTGAATCTTATTAAACATCCAGTGTTATTGCTTTTGACTTGCAGATTCTAAACGTATCTTCCAATGAAGGAGGAGTATTTGTATCAGTGAGAGCTAGGTGAAGTGGGTTTTAAGAAAAGATGCTGGCGCAGGGTCCCGGGAGGTTGGTGGCCAGTGTCGCTGAGGTGACAAGGGAAGGCTGGGGAACAGGGCATATAGTTGGTGGGAGGCCCCGTCAGCAGCTGGGATTGTATTTGTTGGGTGATGGGAAGCCACTGGAGGGTTTAAGTGGGGGAGTAACCAGGTCCAGTTGATGTTTTGAAAAGGTCTCTGTGGCTCCTATGTAGGAAGTGAGTGGAAGCAGTTGGCTAGATGGTGATGCCATTTCCCAGGCAGGGAGATGAATAGATTTGAGGGTTGAAGGATAATCAAGAGTTGAGTTTTAGACAGGTTGAGCTGATATGCCTGAGAGAAAACATGCACATGTGTGTTAAATAAAAAAGTACTTTGAGTACAGTGGGCCCCCTCTCCAAACCAGTACCCAGAGGCATGTGCACACACAATTTGGGGGGTTATGAACCCCGTGTGAGAGGCTGGGATCCCCTTCTACCTCTACATCCCCTGCATTAGTATGTTGCAGGCTTGCATAAGACAGCCGCCCTTACCACTGGAAGATGCTGATCTCATTGTTATCGACGACCAGCTGTCCATTCCTGTATTCCACGCTCCCCTTGTATCGGCCGTGGGTGGAGTCATACTTAAACATGTACACCTGCAGGAGACAGAATGGCTCCTAGTCTTGGGGTGGATGGGGAGCGAGCATTGCCAGGGAGTCCCCACTTCAGTGAAGGTTCCACATGGCAGCTGGGAGCCTTCCACAGAGCTCCCCTGAACCCCTTCCCCACCCTGGTCCCACTCTCCCCGATCCTGCCCTTTGTCTGCTGCTCACCATGTATTCTGGGTCGATGAACGGATCGTTCACTGCTACCACGTTAACACCCTTCTCCAAGCAGGCACGCAGCACCAGGCGACCAATGCGTCCAAATCTGTCCAGGAACGAAAGCTGAGGGGGTTGTCCTCAGAATCCTCAGCCAGCACGCAGAGGAGGGGATGAGGGGGAAGGGGGTAACAGAGAAGAGTCCCACTCAAGGGGTCTGGGTGGGGAAGACGGCAGCCGTCCCTGTGCGGGCCAGCGTTGTCTTGCCCAGATGACCTCACCAGCCTGTTCACTGCTTTCTGCGCTTCCTCTGACCATCTGTCCTATACCCCTATTCCCAACCTTGTAGCTGGGCGGATCTTGTAGAACTTCAGGTCAGATTATATCTCTTGACCTGAAAACCTCCACCACTCTCTAACAGTAAAGCCAGGTCCAAACTCCTTACCACGGTCCGCCAGGCCCCTGCCAGCTTTCCGCTGCCCTCCCTCTTCTCCCTTGCTTGTGCCACACCAGCCATGCTGAATTCCTGCCCGTCCTTATTACACTGAGCTGCCACCTACGCCCCACAGCCATTGCTTGCTGCACAGTTGTCACTCAGGCCTTACTCCAGTGTCACCTCCCAGAGGCCTTCCCTGAGTTCCCCGGCTTAACACTGCCCTCTTCAGTCTTATGTACTTCCCGCCGGAATGTGAGCTCTCTGAAGGTGGAGCCCTGTTTACCTTATCCCTGTTGTTTTTCCAGGATTGGCAGAATGAAAGCATTGCTGAGACATGAAGAAATGCTCCAGTTAGTGACTGAGGAGAGGCCGGGCCCTAAAGCTTCAGGAATGGGTCAGAGGCCGGGGCGACTCACCCATTGATGCCAACAGTCAGCTCCCGAACCACGGAAACCTTAGGTGCAGGAGGCGGAGGTGGTGGGACTTGCTCTTTGATTGGCTGGGGCTCCGGTGGGGGTGGTGCTCTGGTCACTGTTGGGAGTGGGGGAGGGGCAGTGGGCCGCACCATGACTGCGACAGAATGAGCCATCTTTGCCACCCAGAACCTGCTGCTGGCTCCTGGCCCTGAGTGGCCAACCATGTAGCCCAGTGTTTCCTAAACCGACCTGATCAACAGAATGAGCAGGGGGTGGGCTTGCTTTAAAATATGCCAGGGCCTCTTCCCCGGAGATTCTAACTCAGTGGGTACATATTTTTAACAATTGCTTAGGGGTGATAGTCTCTGTGCCTCAGTTTCCTCTTCTGTAAAATGGAGATGATAATAGTACTTCTCTCAGAGGGTCACCGTGAGGATTAAACGAGTGATACATGTAGTGCTTATGATAGAGTCTAGGAAACGTTCCACGTACATTAATATTTCAAAGATCATTTCCCAAACTTGCCTGATAATCCATCTAGTCCAGTGGTCCCCAAACTGTTCTGGTAAGAATCACCGGGAGGCTGATTCCTAGGGAAATCTGACTCTGGGTTTGCACTGAGGCCCAGGAATCCTGTTTCCAACAAGGTGATTCTTACCCTCAGAGAAGTTTAGGAAACACAGGTCTATCGTAATATATGAAACAAATGGAAACCCATATCAGCTTCTGCCTCTCCAGACACACAGATCCGCACCCATGCTGCACTGAGAACACCTGTGCTTGAAGCTGTGCTACCTGAGCTACAGGTGAGGGCTTCAGGTAGGGAGGAGAAACGTGGTGGAGACAGCAGTCAGGGGCCTAGCTGGTAGAGGGTTTCAAGCTGGGGGTCAGGCCTGGATGTCAGCTCTGGCTCAGCCACCTGCCAGCTGAGTTGTCTTGAGCAAGTTAATGAAACTCTGGCCTGTTTCTTGATGTCACATCTGACCCTCCACCTGGGGGCTACTGTAAGGTCTCAGTGAGATCTCAAGGCCCAGTAGGTGCTGATTTTAATAGAGGGGAGAAAGTCTGACATGAAGTGTATTCGTGAGGAAAGGGAGAGGGAAGGGATTGGAGAGAACCTGGAGGATGAAGGTAGGAGTTGCGCTTGGCACCAGAATCAAAGGCACCTTGGCGCGGGTGGGGTTAGGAGCTGGGGGTCAGCCGACCTGTCTCTCTCCCTGGTCTCTCCAGGCTGCCACAGACCTTGTGGCGTGAGGCTGGGCTGTGTGTGTTTCCAGTAGCACTACAAGTTCATAAAGGTATTAGTCAGTGTTTATTGGTGACCTTAAGAACGTTTGTATCCCTGGGGGTTCTGTTTCTGCTCTCATGAAAAGGAGAGCTCTGTCCATATGGGTGAAGAGTGGGGATCTGAGCCCACTCAGTGACCTTTCAAAAGAAAACCCAGGTGGTCCTTCTCTCACAACTTCCCCCAGCCTTCCCTTCTCCCTTCGCTCCAGGGTGGGGTACATGGGCTGGAGGAGAGCTGCTGCGCTGGGAAGGAAGAGCCCGGAGGAGCTTCAGTGATGAAGCCTCACCCGGTAGGTGAAACACTGGATCGGGCGCGCTCTCTACCAGTTACAACGACGCTCCCATTTCCTGGGTGCCACCAAGGGCTAGGTGCGGTGCCGAGCTCTTCACGTGCATCAGCTCATTGAATCCTGTGAGGTACGTGCTATATACCCACTTCACAGAGGGGAAACCGAGGCCCGAGATCACTGAGCGAGTGATAAGCAGGGAGGGTTTTCAAGGCCCACAGCTGTTAACCTGCCTGCTGCTGCGTCTAGCAGGGTCTCCAGGACCCTGGAGCCCCGCCCAAGCCCCGCCCCACGTCGGCCACGCCCACCCCTGCGGTGCTGAGGCCGCCGACTGCCTGGCCCGAGGCCAGGGAGGAGGCCGGGAGCGAATGGGGTGGCCCTCCGGAAGGCCTGGATTCGTCTGGCTGGAGCGTGTGCGCGCACCTCTGGCCGGGGGAGGTAGGGCGAGCAGGGACCCCGAGTCCCAACTCCACTATTCCCGTGCTGAGACCCAGAAACGTGCTTTGTGTCCTCTTACATCTGGTGGCCGCTCTGTAAAATGGGGACACTAAACACTGGCCTCAGAGGTGGCTGTGAGGCTTCACTGAGCGCACACCTGTAAAGTGCTCGGCACCCGGCGCGCTCAAGTGTCCTCGCTTTGTGCGATCCAGGGAGGACAAAGTCCACCAATCCCCAAGCGGCTCTTTCGCAGCAGCGTTAATTTTATGTGAAACCTCGCTCGCCCAGGCACTTCAACAACCAGCGGCCGTCCTCAGAGGTGTCCCCTCGTAAACCCGGCTCCGGCCTCCCTCCCGGCCCCTGTTTCTACCCTTCCACCGCGCTATTGGTGCAAAACCCAACCTGGGGGCAGGGGTCTTCGTCCCCTCCACCATTGCCATAGAAACCACTTTGCCGGCAAAGCCGGTGGTGAGGAGGGTGGGGCTGGAGGGAGCAAGGGCAGCTGCTCCGGATGGAAGAGCCCCGGCAGGCAAGGCCACCCCGCACCTCCTGCCCGGCTCCCGGTGGACACTACTGGTGCGCCGCTCGCCGGCAGGTACTCAGACCCGGCTACAGGAGCTCCCCGACCGCCCTTCCCTCCCCTCCCCGGGGGCACTCCGCCGCCTCCCTCACCTGGGCACGGCTGTCGCAGGAGCTGGACAACGGTGACATTGGTGAGGATGACGTCGCGTTTCGACATGGCCTCCTAAGGTTTCATGGCCCAGCCAGCTGCCTCGGCACCCGCCGCGATGTTACTGCGAGACGGGGGCTCGGGGGCTGGAGGAGCTGGAGCTTCTTGCCGTGACGTCACAGCCCAGTGACGTCACAAGAGGAGGCAGCGCGAAGGCCCCCTCCCAGTCGAGGCGTGTGGCCGTGTACCACCGTTCCAAGCCCACCCCTGGCGTCTAGAATGGAATCCAACATTTTACACTGGTCTTCAAAGCCCTTTCTCTGCTGTCTTCTTTCTTCTTTCTTCTCTTTGGGCACACTGGCTCCATGCCGTTCTGGACCCTCTTCTGGATAGTTACCCTAGCTATTTCTTTGTGCCTGGAAGTCCTACCCAGGTCTTCCCTTGGCTGCCTCTTGGTTTCCCTCAGGTGCCACCCTTTAAGAGAGGCCCTCCTAACTCCACATCTAAAGTTCTCTCCTTTCTCAGTCACTATCTGCCATCACCCCCACTCCCTCCATCTACCCATCGTCCGGGAAGCCTTGTGTGACTTCCCATCCTGGGTTAAATATTCCAATGTGCAAAACTGCTCTAGGGTTACACTCTATATTTTCCACGCAGCATATGTCTCTCTAAAAATCATCCTGTTTATTCATTTGTTAGCTTGCCAATTGTCTCTGCCCACTAGAGAGTGCTTGTCTGCCTTCCTCACTTTTTTTAAAAAAAAAATCAGTTTTTGTTTTTTAATTAATTAATTATTTTAATTTATTTATTTTATTTATTTTTGGCTGCATTGGGTCTTCGTTGCTGCGCATGGGCTTTCTCTAGTTGCATCGAGCGGGGGCTACTCATTCTGGTGGCTTCTCTTGTTGCAGAGCACAGGCTCTAGGCGTGCGGGCTTCAGTAGTTGTGGCGCACGGGCTTAGTTGCTCCGCGGCACGTGGGATCTTCCTGGACCAGGACTCGAACCCGTGTACCCTGCATTGGCAGGTGGATTCTTAACCACTGCGCCACCAGGGAAGCCCATGCCTTCCTCACTTTTATACCTGTTGACTAGAAGAATGTTTGGCACTTGAAAGGTACTCCCTCAATAAATAATACCAGAATGAATGAATCAATGTCACCTCCTGAGGTTTCTTCAGATCCCCAGTCTTAGAGCAACCCCCCAAGTCCTATCCTCTCACAGCACTCTGTTCTTTTCCTTATGGTTTTTCATGTAGTTTTCCATGATCTAGTTACTGACTTACTTGTTCATTGTCTCCCCGTTGGGCCCATTCTTTTCTGTTTTGTTCACCACTGGTCCTCCAGCTCCTAGAACTGTGCCTGACACAAAGCAGGCTTTCAGTAAACATTAGGGGAAGAACAAATAGACAGATGGCTCCCGTCCCCCAAAGCATGGGAGGTGGGGGCTTGCTTGCACATCTGTGACTCACAGGCAGGTACCTTCACCTGCAGGGCCGGTTGACACACAGCTGTGACCAAGATTTAGGGGCTGTGAGGTTTAGGCAAGGAAGGAGTCATCATCCCAGAGAGAGGTGTGGAAGCAAGAAGGGGCAGAATGACATAACCTCTTCTTTCCCCAGACCTCCATGAGAACTGAGTTTGCTAAGCACCTGCCATGGCACAGAGTAAGGGTGAAGCCCTCCTGCTTGGATGGCCCGGGAAAGGTGGAACTGAAAATGAATTGAGTGTACAGCTGGGGAGATTTCAATGAACCAAGACCCAAAAACAGAACAAAGGGGGACAAATTTAACATGTATAATCAAGATGGGGGAAAAGCGTACACAAATAAAACCAGGACTGAAAAGAGACCAATTTGGTACGGCTTTACAAGAATAGATATGAAAAGCTAGATGCAATTAAAATTTTCTTAGAAAATATGAGGGATCAAAACTGGTACAAAAAGAAATGGCAAATCTGAGTAGGCCAATAACAAGAGGAGAACCAAGGAGTTAAGATGTATCTTCCCAAAGGCTGATTCAGATCCCGATGATTTTATGGGCAAGATTTGCTGAAGCATGGGGAGCAAATATTTGCCATTCTACAGGACCTGCTGCAGAGCCTAAGCAGAGCTGGGAAGCCAAGTAGCAGCTCCTGTGCTGAGAGGCTGTGGGTAGGGCACGTGCTCTGAGGCCCTGTGGAAGCACGCTGTGTATGCGCACATCGCGTATTGCACGCTTGGTGGGAGTGCTTTGGGGGCGCTGTGGTAGCTCAGCTACTGAAACCTCCTCTATTCACTCTAGGACACAGCACAGCCACGTTACTAAAACCAGCAGAGAAAGGACAACTCCAGGCTAATCTCACGTACGGAGATAGATGCCAAAGTCCTGAATCAAATAGTGGCAAATGGGAATGAAGCACTGAGGAGAGGGACCGAGGCTGATGGAAGATGGTAGGGTGGGGCAGAGAGAGAGGTGGAAAAGAGAAATGGAGTACATTTCGAAGGAGAAATCCCACCTCTCAATCTCGGGGCGGATTAGAATTCTGAAGCTCACCCTTCCCTACCCAGCAATCTCCCGGTGTGGGAAACTCCCTCATTCAGGTGCTGGACAAGGGCAGGAAAGCCACACCTGAGGTTGCCCAGAGATTTGACTTTGTCCCTGGACCGTGAAACTGGGAAACAGATTTGGTGAGCTCAAGCTTGGAGAGGTGGCACAATTAGTCACCCTCTGTAGGCAGAACCTAGAGATGGCAGAAGCTTCTGGGTCTCTGGGTCTGGGAGGCCTGATTCTGGGTGGAGCCAAGTGTCCAGGATCTGGGATGGAACCCTGGGTCCTCCAAGGGGAGTGGGCCTTGTCACCCTTGTTTGAGCAAAGCCTGAAAACATGTGCAGCTTCTCGTCACACCTGGGCACCCACACGTATAACTCTGCCATCCCCACTTGCTCACACCCTACACATTCCTTTGTGCCTGGCCTTCCCACCAGCAATCCCACCTCCACCCCTTCTCCCAGGCTCTCCTCTTGGCACCCAAACCCAAATATCTTTTACCTCTGCACCCAACTGTACCCACCTGCTGGCCCCTATCCTTCTGGTCTCAGGCTCCCTCTGGACTAGCTCTACAGACCTACCAACGACAGACCTACCAACCACCCCCTGCCCTTCCCTCTGATGTCCCTCTCCACACCTAGGCCAAACTCTCAGCTCTTTCCCTCTCCAACCCTTGCCAATATGTCAACACTTGAGGCTTCAGGTTGGGACTTAGGAGGCCTCAGGGGGAGGAGGGCAGGAGGGATGAGCTCCTGGCCCGCAGCCTAGGTTCTGGCTGACAGTCTTCTGCTGCCCTGGGTCTTCAGCCCCTCCCCATGACTGCCTCAACTGGCTTTTCAGGAGACACTGCGTCCTGCCCCTGCTCATGGCAGTCAGCCCCCTGCCCTTGCCCAAGGGCTGGGAGGTAGGACAAGAATGTGATCCTGGCTCCAAAATCTGCAACCCTCAACAAGGGACCTTATGCTGCTCTGGGGATACAGGCAACCTTCCCTCCAGCACCCTCTGAGACTCAGGTTCAGGCCTGGACTCTCTTCCCCTGGCGTCTTCTAATCCATCCATTTGTTCAAATATTTACTGAACCCCAGGCAATGTTCTTGAAGCTGGGGATGTGACAATGATCAATACAGACAAAGGCCCTCTGGAAGTTTACTATCTGATAGGTGAGACAGACAATAAAATAAGATAATTTCAGATTGTGGTAAGAGCCATAAAAACTAAAGGATGATATTACAGAGTATAGCTGTGGGACGGCCAGGGAAGGGTTTTTTTGGGAAGGTGACATTTGAGCCAAGAAGAGAGTGAGGAGGAAACCACGTTGTGAAGATCTGGCTTCTGCATTCCAGGCAGAGAGAACAGCAGGTGCAAAGGCCATGAGGCAGGAATGAGCTTGGTGTGTTTGAGGACCAGGGAGAAGACCCGTGTGGCCGGAGCATAAGAAGTGTGGGCTTGGGGGTCAACAAGAACAACAGGAACAAGGTCTGATGATTCCCTCAACTCCCCGGGGTTGCTCCCCACCCCCTGACTGTGCCTCCCATCTTTCCAGACTCTTGCTGCTGGGGAAACTGGATCCTTAGGTCCCCCGAGAGGAGTGAAGATGCTGAAGAACCAGGCCTGGGTCCGAGGGATGGTGGGTGCCTGAAGGTGTGGTTGGGAGAAAGGAGGCCTGGATGGTGGGTGAGGAATAAAAAGAGGAAGTGATTGGAAGGGCAGACATCTGGGCTCTAGGGTGGAGGGCCTGAGCTGGGCAAGGAGCAAAGATGCCATGTGAGTTTTCTCCATTCATGACTCACCCACTCTTCCTCCTCCTCTTCATTGCCCAACCCCAAATCTCCCTGGGAAATACCTCCCTGACTGGGGATCAAGTCAGTGCCTCACAGGGTAATTGAGTCATGAGGGGTGGAGAAGAGGAAAGGAAGCAGAGGATAAATAGTAGCTTTGCCTCCCTGGCTCCTCGCTGCATCGTCCCCACTTTCCCAACAACATGCATCTTGCCAGTTTGCTCAGCTCCTGCTCCCTCTTGCTGCTGTTGGGGCCCTTGCCTGGATGGGAGGCCAATGCTGAGCCCGTTAAGAAGGTCACTGAAGGGATCAGCCAAGGGCTGAGCAATGCAGAGAGAGAGGTGGGCAAGGCCTTGGAAGGCATCAATAATGGAATCCCTCAAGCTGGAAGGGAGAAAGTTTTTAATGGACTCAACAGTGTGGGGAGCCAGGCCGGTAAGGAGCTGGACAAGGGCATCCAGGGGCTCAACCACAGCCTGGACAAGGTAGCCCATGGAATCAACAATGTCACCGGACAAGCAGGAAAGGGAGCAGAGAAGTTTGTCCATGGGGTCAACAATGCTACTAGACAGGTTGGGAAGGAGGCAAACAAAGTGATTCAGGGAGTCCACCATGCCGGGAAAGAGGGAGTAAAAATAGTCCAAGGGGTCCATCATGGAGTTAATCAGTCTGGAAAGGAGGTGGAAAAGTTTGGCCAGGGGGTCCACCATGCTGCAGGGCAGGCTGGGAAAGAGGGAGTAAAAATAGTCCAAGGGGTCCATCATGGAGTTAATCAGTCTGGAAAGGAGGTGGAAAAGTTTGGCCAGGGGGTCCACCATGCTGCAGGGCAGGCTGGGAAAGATGGAGAAAAAATAGTCCAGGGGGTCCATCATGGAGTTAATCAGGCTGGAAAGGAGGTAGAAAAGTTTGGCCAGGGCACCCACCACACTGCTGAACAGGCTGGAAAGGAGGCTGGCAAAGTGGTCCAAGGGGTCCACGATGGGGTCAACCAGGCCGGAAAGGAGGCAGAGAAATTTGGCCACGGGGTCAGCCACGCTGCTGGTCAGGCTGGAAAGGAAGTGGAGAAACTTGGCCAAGGTGTCCACCACGCTGCTGGCCAGGCCGGGAAGGAGGAGGACGGGTTGCAGCAGACTGTTCATACGGGGACCAACCAAGCCGGCAAGGAAGCCAACAAGCTGCTGAATGTAGGTGAACAGGGGTGGGGAAATGGGGAGAAGGGTGTTGGGGGAGGGAGAGGTTAAACCCTTGGGACATTTGGGGCGCCCAGGTCTCTATCATTTGGTGAAAGAAGCTTGGGCAGCTATGTAACTGTGTCCTCCTTCTCCCTTGCCATCTCCCTTACAAAGGAGCTGGTGGTCAGCTGGTCAGAAAGATTAAGCCATCTTATCTGCAAAGCCCTGTATCAGAGAATGTGAATGGGACCCAGCCCCACCTTCAGGGAGCTGCCCCCTAGTTAAGGAGATCTAAAGGGAGGAACACGAAGCCTCTCCTGGGGAACAGGAAGCAGTTACTGAGGCCAAGATCTATTACAGTGCGAAGAGAATGAGTGTTGAGAAAACCCAGAGCATCAGCTTGAGCTTGAGGAATAGCTTTGGGAGAAAAGCCCTATTCTGTTTAATTTTCATAACAAGCCTCTGACGTAGTCAGGGTGAAGATGCTGACTCCCTGATTCTCAGGTAAGGAAACGGAAGCTCAGCGAGGTTTAAGGGATTTGCCAAGGTCATGTGGCTAGCACACAGCTCTGGCGAATCACAAGTCAGGGTTCCTTCTCTTCCTCCACACCGCCCCATCAGAGGAGGCCTTCTGGAGGATATCTGATCCCCACTTACATAGGGGGAATAGATACCGGAGCCCAGGAGAGGCAAGCAGCACCACGCACAGCGTAACAGGCTCCAAGGAGGAACAGGAGAAGGCTGACTCCTGCCTGACCCAGGTCCCCACTCCCCACTCTCCACGAGGACTCTTTGGGACACCATCTCGAGGACTGGCCCAGGCCTCAAAGTCCATAGCTACATGGGCTACCAGCCACGGAACCAGAGATGCGTGGGTGGGGAGGAAGGAACGATGTAGAAAGTGTGCAGGGTAAAGGAGAGGGCTCTGAGTCAGATGCCAGGATTCACCAAGCAGAGACCAAGAGAGGGCTGTTTGCTTGGGGATTTGAGGCGGGCAGCAGCAGTGCAGCGGGGGAGACACTGCTGAGTGGGGAGAGGATTAAGGACAGGGATCCACCCGGGTTAGGGATCAGGTTAGCGTGTGTGTAGAAGGGGCAGCTTTGAAGTCAGGGCTGAGGTTAAACTATGGTCCTGGTATTTGCGTGGCTTCTCTGGGTTCCCTTTCCAGTCGGGCCCCTTCTCAGTGACTGAGAACATCTCATTAACTGAAAGAAAAGGGAATTGAGGGAAGACTAACCAGTAGGGGCAGACATTCTTCCTGGCTTCTCCTCCCATCTCTCACAGAATTCCCACAGCAACATAGGTTTCCTTTCTGGATAGTGAGGGGCAGGGGGTTAGCCTATGCCTTCTGCCCCAGCCCCGGTCACCCTAGGGGAAGCTGGCCACTGGGGAAAAGGAACTTGGGAGACCCTTAGGGTCTGGGGGGTTGTAATGACAGCCTGGGCTTCATCCACAGGACAGTCATCCAAACAGACCCACTGACCAGCAAGGAGGGGCTGCAACCACAGCCTTAACATCTGGAGTAAGTCTCGCGAGCACAGGGTGGGTGGGGTGGGGGCGGTGGCGTGGAGGCTCTCCTAGGAGGGTTGGTGGGACAGATGCTGGGGACTAACCCTCTTGTCCTTGAATTTCAGGCTTTGGTCAACAAGCCCTTCATTGGCCTTTCAGTTCTGTGGAAGGTGAGTGCCCACGTGGTTTCTACTTCCTACTTGGGAGATGCTCTTACATCCTCTTCCTGTTGCCTGTTCACTGACGACTGCACTGTGGACAGACACTCAGCCTCTGCAGACACCATCCAACCCATTTTCCAGCTCTGGTTTTCCTTTCCTCACTGCTCTTTGCCCTTCACATCCTGCTTTCATCTTTTGGGCGCTTTCCGTTCCCACTGAGGCAGAAAAGTCCTCCAGGGACCTGTGTACATCTAGGAGCCAGGAAGGGAGGGGCTGCTGAAACCCTCCCCTCTGTGTGCCTGTCCCCCCTCCTCGGCATCTCCCGTCAGACTCCCTCCCTATTCTGTGCATCCCTCCGCTGCCCTGTCCCTGCTGCCTTGTGGCAACATGCTGGGTGGCGGGAGCCTGTAGCTCTGTCTTCTCCCTGCTTGACAGCAACCTACCTGCCCGGCCAGCCCAGGATAAAGGTTCCTGTGGGATGCTGGTCCTCCCTCTGGGCCCAAAGGAAAGTCCTAGCTCTTCTCTTTGCATTTAGTACATTCAGACGCCTGAGCCTGGGGCAAAAGGGTGAGGGTGTGTAACAGCCCTAAGACTGTGCCTGGAACCCAAAGGCACACCCTTGTTTATTCCCGGGCTGTGGAGGTGGCAGGGGATCCTCTCAGGCAAAACACACGAGGCTTCTCTGTCCCTACAGAGGCCCCTGGCACCTCTGCCTGGGAGGACTGTCTCCCTATTCTTCCTGAATCTAGGTGCCGCCTTCCTTATATTATTCCCCAGAACGCAAGCAATTCCGGAGCTAGAGTAGTCAGTCTCCCTCCCGTCTCTCTAGGGTGCAAGAGGGTAGAGGTCTTGCGACTGTGTGCCCTGCATCCACTCCCTCTCTCCTTCTCTCTTCCAGACCGTCATCAGCATCATTCCCTAAACTGATGAACTGGCCTTGTTGAACAGACTGACATTCCTGTTGTCATATCAGCTGAAATGACCTGAAGGAGCCGGGGAGAAGTAGGAGGATAGATTTCTGGAGTCCCTTAAGGGGGCTGTACTGAGATTTGTGGATAAATACAACACACTGTACTCTCATCATGGTCCACTGTGCTCCCTCAGGAGGGATCCGTGGAGGGGAGGCTTGTCTTTTCTCCTCTTGCTTCTTCACCGGAGAAGCTGGGGGGTCCGATGCACAGGATGGGTTGAGCTGGAGATTTCAGGCTGATCTGATGGAAGAGGGCCATTACAGGGACAAGCCATGCTTCACTAGTGCAAAATTCATGCTCAGCACTGGGAGGAAATTCGTGCAGGGAAAGCCCCTCCAGGCCAGTAGTGGGGGCAGAAGCACCAGGGAAAAAGTGGCAGGAACCTTGGTGAAGCCCAAGGGGGTAGCATCCTCATTCAGGAGTGTGGCACCAAAGGAATATCAATAGTAACTTGTGTGTATTGCACAATCAAGGCGTGCGAGGCTCCCTGCGCTTTACCTGCATGACCTCACTGAATCCTCCCAACCATCCAGTTAGGTAAGAGGTACTGCTATTGCCCCATGTTATAGAAAATCACAAGTTAACTTGCTTACGCAAGTTAAGAAACATGACTAAGAACACACAATAAGTGGAGGGAGAAACAGCCTAAGGGCTACCAAGGATATTCTGAAAACGAAGAGGTCTCTCTCCTGTTTAGTATCAGGAGACTCAGTGAATAGTAGAGAGGAAAGAGGTACATGTGGGAGATCCTCTCTTGGGGACGAGGGCCAAAGGCTCAGGGGGGAAGCCACTCTGATGACAGGAGGCCTCTTTACAAGGACAGGAATAGTGACACAGAAGGCCCGGCTCAAAGCCCGGACCATTGATGATAGCAACTACTACATACTGAGCACTTCGTAGTTTCCAGGTACTGTGTGAAGGGCTGTTCACACTCTGTAACCATTTAAGCCTCCCACAACCCAAAGGCAGAAGTTCCCTTATCATCCCCATTGTATGGATGAGGAAACTAAGGCTCAGAGGGGCCAGGGCACTTGCCCGGGGGGCAACCCAGGAGAAAGCAGCAGGCCTGTCTCTTGCCAGAACCTGACCTTGCACAGTCGCCTATAACGTCTCTAGAACACTTGCCAAGCACGGGCCTGAGCGCTGGGAGACCTACATTCCAGTCAGAACCGTGCACCTGTAGGCCGCATCCTTCCCCTCCAGGGGCCAACATTTCCTCCCATATAAAGGGGGGTGGGTGTCTGCAGGAGAGGACTGCAAACATGGCTTCCAGCTCCAAAATTCCATCAACCATGGGACCAGAAATAAGAGACAGTGTTCTTGCCCTTGGGGAGTTTACAGGCTTTGTGGGGAGATGAGGTATATAGACAGGATATGAAAACAAATACAAAGCGATGCATCAATAAGGACTAAATGACACACCAGGGAGGGGAGGGGCCTAATGCGCACAGTAAAGGTGATGCTCCTGGCACTTTATGTTCTCCTTGTTTTAACTTATCTGTAGAATACCACCATTTTTTTAAAGTTTTATTTTTGTTTTTTAATTTATTTTTTACTTTTTTTTTCCCCCCCTTTTTGGCTGTGCTGTGTGGCTTGCGGGGTCTTAGTTCCCTGACCAGGGATTGAACCCGTGCCCCCTGCAGTGGAAGCGCTGGTATTCTGGGGACTGCCAGGGAAGTCCCCAGAATACCACCATTTTAATCACATATGTTGCTTCTCTCCCCTGGCAATATTTTACTGCAAAGATGAAAGAATTTTACAGTGGATACCTGCATACCCGCCACTTAGATTCCACCACTAGCACATGACTATGCTTGCTTTATCGCCCTTCCACTCATCACACACCTAGCCATCTAGCCACGTACCAATACATTTTTGATGTATTTCCTAGTAAATCGCAGACCTTTGTTTCATGCATTTCAAGAAACAGAAGCGTTCATTCGTACCACACATTTCCTGAGGGTCTACTCTGTGCTGGACATCGTTTCGCCTGGACTGGAGGAGTCCCTTCCGAGAAGGGAATTGTTCTTTCAGAAAGTAAAAGATGGGCTTCCCTGGTGGCGCAGTGGTTGAGAATCTGCCTGCCAATGCAGGGGACACGGGTTCGAGCCCTGGTCTGGGAAGATCCCACATGCCGCCTGCGCGTCTGGAGCCTGTGCTCCGCAACAAGAGAGGCCGCGATAGTGAGAGGCCCGTGCACCGCGATGAAGAGTGGCCCCCGCTTGCCACAACTGGAGAAAGCCCTTGCACAGAAACGAAGACCCTACACAGCCATAAATAAATAAAAATTTAAAAAAACAAAACAAACAAAAAAAGAAAGTAAAAGCTTTCATTGATTTTATTTGTATGCCCATTTTCTTGCTTGGTTGGGGGTCCTGAAAGTGCCAAAGAGATATAGGATAATGAATATGTGCTGGGGGGTCAATCCTGGGAGGCTTCTGGAAGAGAAGAGCCGAGCCAGAACTTAAAGGTGAAAGCGGCACGGCTCAGTCCTGCCTTGAGGCCTGGGGGGATGCTTCGTCTGCTAAGAGTGTCCTCCCTGCCTCTATGCCTCTATGTGCCCCCCCTCCCCGAACCTCACCCAACCTGAACCTAGGGACGCCTCTGTTACTCTCTCATGGCACGCTGATACCGGTCTTCACAGTGCTGCGACAGCTGTAATTATATACTCACCTGTTTCATGTCCATTCTCCCCCTAGACTAAGAGGTTCCAGAGGAGGGGTCGAGGCCGGGTACAAATGTCTGGCAACTAGTAGAGGGGAGCCTACTGGCTCGAGCAGACTTGGGAAAGGCCTTGGAATAAGTGTGAGCAAGGACCTGGCACCTGGGCCAGACAGGGAGAGCCAGGCGAGGGAGTGAGAGAGAGAGGAGGGCAGTTTCTGCAGTTGTGCAAGAACAGGGAGAGGAGTCTGGGCGGGACCCTCACAGCCATCTTTTATTGGGTGTTCACTCTGGGCTAAGCACTTACAGACATGATTCATTCACCCTCACAGCCGCCCCCGAGGAGGTCCCACGATTACCCCCTTAGACATGATGAAGCTGAGGCTCAGAGAAGGGAGAGAGTTGAGGGAGGCCACCCAGCTAGTAAGCAGTGATGGCCAGCTCCTTGTCCAGAGCACCTCCCTGCTGGGGACCTCTGCTGGAGGGGCGGCAGGCTTCCCCGTGACCCTGGGGTGGGGGAGGGGCTACTTCAAAATAAGTCCCCTTTACCAAGTTCAATCTGACCCCCTTACCTGGGTCAGATTCTGACAGCTCCATTTTTTTTTTCCCCCATTTTTATTTATTTATTTATTTATTTTTGGCTGCGTTGGGTCTTCGTTGCTGCGCGCGGGCTTTCTCTAGTTGCGGCGAGCGCGGGCTACTCTTCGCTGAGGTGTGCGGGCTTCTCATTGCGGTGGCTTCTCTTGTTGCGGAGCACGGGCTCCAGGCGCATGGGCTTCAGTAGTTGTGGCATGTGGGCTCAGTAGTTGTGGCACGCGGGCTCTAGAGCGCAGGCTCAGTTGTTGTGGTGCACGGGCTTAGTTGCTCCGTGGCATGTGGGATCTTCCCAGACCAGGGCTCAAACCCATGTCCCCTGCACTGGCAGGTGGATTCTTAACCACTGCCCTCGCCCCCGTGATGAGCCACCAGGGAAGTCCTGACAGCTCCATTTTACCATGATCTTGTATATGATTTTGTATGTTTGTTTAACAGCTCTAGGCCTCAGTTACCTTATCAGTTACCTTATCTGTAACATGGGAATAATATTTATCTCTCGAGGTTATAGTGAGGACTAAATGAGATCATGCATGTGAAAGCACCTAGTCTTCTGTTTGGTTCACAACACGTATTTAATAAATATGCCTTAAGACTGATTTGAGGTGACCCCTCAGGTCCAGGGATGTCTGAGGGTAGTTTTTCCCAGAAGGTAGAACATGGGACTGCTGGTGGCATGGGAGAATTTAGGTGGTTCGTGAACATGGCTTTGAATAAGTCTGAATCACACAGTGAGAAACTTACTCTTTTCTTAATTCTCTTTGAAGCTTTCTGATTAGGTAAAGAGGAAGACTCCATCTCTGTGCTGGCGTGCCTGGAACACCTCTCTCATACTTGCTAATCTCCCTTTTTAACAAAGAGGGTACAGGAGCTGCCGCCAGCTACAATGTAATACGATTGTTTGCTTCTCACTTTGTTTTTCTGGTTCTTTCTATTTATGGGCCAGTGAGCCTGGCTTTCCACTTAGAGTGGTGATATAAAGTATTCTCTTAAAATATACTTAAGAAAGTAAGCTGGCTTAAAGAAAAATATTAGTAACAGAGAAGGGAGAGGGCAGCTCTACACCATGGTAAGGGTGTCCCACGAAGGAAGTGTGGGAAGGAGTCTTGGAGTCAGTGAGCGTGCACCTTCTGCCCTGTGGTCCTGCCCCGTGGGAATGGGAAGCAGCAGGCTCAGGGGGCTGGGATGTCCATCACCAACCCCGGAGGCCTCAGATTTCCTCCTGCTCTCTGCCCCTTACATGGCCCCGGAGCAAAATCCAAACTAATTCTATCCAGAGAAGAATGAGGGCTTCGAAAAGCAGGGGAAGGTCTGAGACACGGAGATGACAGAATACGCTGGAAGCCAGGCTCAGGAATGAGACAGGCTGGGCTTAGCTTTGCCTCTACCGCATACTCACCATGTCCTCTCTGAGCCCCAAGTTCTCTGTCCCTAAATGTGGTGCCTGCTTCTCCACTCCCAGGAACCCCAGGTCCTCCCACTCGGCACTGCCTTGGGTCACTGGGACTCATCGCCGAGTCATCCCATGGGGAGGCAAGAGGCTCTGGATTCAGGGAGGCCACGGGCCCCGGGGCGGGGGACGCTCTCGCCCATGGGCTTGAGGAAGCGGCCCATGCTCTTGGAAACACTGGGAGTGAGGCTGGCAGACAGGCCGAGAGTAAGACCGATTCTCCCAGGGCTGTCTGAGCCTAAAAGTGCTTAGTCCGGTGCTGGGTGCATAGAAAGCCCTGGATAAACTGTAGCTACAACGATGATGATGAGTTTTATTGTTATTACCGCCACCACTATTAGCATCATTAAAGAGTCAGCGAAGGAATAACAAGGAGCTGGGAAGGAGCAGCGGAGGACAGACCGGTACCGTGTTTACATCGTGAGAAGTGATGGATGTTACAAGCTGGGGGGAAGGTGTTGGCGTGGAGAGAGACTGACGGAGAGACGCTGGGAAAGGCAGATAGAAACCGGCCCCTCCTAACTCGGCAATGAGTCCCAGCGACACAAGGCAGTGCCAAGTGGGAGGACCTGGGGTTCCTGGGAGTGAAGAAGCAGCCTCGCTCGCTGAGCAGCGATGAGACCTCGGGAGGCTGCCCGAGTTCCGGGTCCTGAGCTGGGCCCAGGGGAGAGGGCCACTGGCTGACCCGGGGCTCCTGCCCCTGTGCTGACCCCTCCTCCCTTGCCAGTGCCACTCTGGCCCCTCTGGGAGGGGCTGGGGGCAGCAGTGTGGTGCGCTGGTGTAGGCCCAGGGCTCACGGCAGGCCGTGAGCTCACACACATGCCCCCACCAGGCCCGGTAAACAGGATGGGTGCCTGGGTCAGCAGCTCCCTCCCTAGGTCTTCCCTCGCCCCCTCATTCCCTGGGGGTGGCCCGCCTGCCCAGCTCCCCTGCTCCACACCCAGCTTTCTCAGCCCAGAGCAGCCGGGATGCTAACTGAGACGCCCCGATGACCCCTCTCAGGGTCGCGGCCACTTCCTTCCCCGACAGACGCCTGGCGTCCCCACTGAGGGCGGTCTCCCAGGTCCCAGGCTCTCTGTGGCTGGAAGGTGTAGAAGTGTGAGGCAGTCACCTTTAGGTGGCAGTATGGGAGGGGACAGAGATGGGAGAGACAAAGGCCGGTGGAAACGGAGAGGAAGGCTGAGGAAGGGCACCTGCCGCTCATTCTGGCGTCCCCGACCCAGGCTGGCTTACACCTAGGGTGGGTCCTATCCCGCTGGGTTCCCTACCCTCGCCTCCCTGATGAGGTCCTGCCTGATTCCTCTCTCCGAAGTCTCCTCCCACCCCGCCACCTCTAGGAGACACTACCAGCCTATCTCCTCAGATGCCCTCCCCCCTACCCTGCGCCCTAAACTCTTGGGGTTGGGAAATGGGAACACTTTGGCACCGGTCTCATCCCGTTTCCCCCTCCCTCCCTGATGCACGGGCAACCTCTCTGTTTCGACACAGGCTCTCAGACTCACAATTACAGCTCATTACCCTATGGGTGGCTGGGCCTGAGTCACTGGGAGGAGGGACTCTGTGCTGCCCAGCCCTGCCACCTTCTTCCAAGCTACATTATAAGGAGTAGCGGCGGGGAGGAGGGCTCTGGGAAGACAGGGACATCTGGGAAAGGAGAGAGAAGGCTGCAGACCTAGAGGAAGGGAGAAGGAGAAGTCAGAAAGAAGGAGAGAAGGGAGGAGGGCACACAGACGCAGGGAAAGGGAAAGGGCAAGCGAGTAAACTTGGGTGGGAAGAAGACACTCAGGAGAGAAGGAACGAGGCAGAGATGAAGCTACAGGGGTCTCTGGCCTGCCTCCTGCTGGTCCTGTGCCGGGGCAGTGGGGAGGCTGGCCCACTGCTGAGTGGAGGGGAGAGCACTGGAGCAGGGGCCATGGAGGCCACTGGACACGGGGTGGGAGAGGCCACTGGACACGGGGTGGGAGAGGCCATTGGACAAGAAGTGGGAGAGGCCGTCAAGCACGGAATCGGGGAGGCCACTGGCGGAGGGGATGGAGAGGCAGCAGGTTCTGGAGTCAAGGAGGCCATGGGCCCCGGGGTGGGGGACGATCTCGCCCATGGGGTTGAAGATGCAGCCCATGCTCTTGGAAACACTGGGAGTGAGGCTGGCAGACAGGCTGAGAATGTCATTCAGCGTGGAGTGGATGCTGCCCACAGCTCCTGGCAGGGGATGCCTGGTGGCAACAGTGCTTTGGTGAGTGGCTGGAAGCCGGGTGTGGAAATGGGAGGCTGTGGGCAGCTGGGTTGAGAGTCCTGGGAAGCAGTTAATAGGAGGAATGGCTCCCTTATTGGTGGCTGTCTGGGCCAGTTTCCTTCCATGTTAGGCATCCCTCCCCCACCACCCTGGGGTCTCTCTCCACCTGCTTCTCCCTGTGGCTCCTCTATCTGAGTTGCTCTGCCTGTCCTACCCCATCCCAGAGTGAGGTGGCAACACACACTCAGTGCAGCCATGTTGTTCTTGCAGGGAACCAATGGCCAGCCTCCATCTGGAGGCCATGGCACCTCTGGCTCTCCAGGCAATCCTGGAGGTCCAGGGATTCCCTGGGACCATGTGTATTCTGGAGGCTCAGGTGGCAGCTTTGGGACCAACTCTCAGGGAGGCTCCTGGGGCCATGGAGGCCATGGAGGGGCATTCAACCTGGGGACCAACACTCAGGTAAAGTAATCACCCTGGCCCTGATGCCTGCCACCTCCCTCCCTTCAAGCCCACACTTTTGGCGCCTCCCCCATGTCCTTCCCGATCCCATGCTCAGTCTCACCCTCCCTGCAGGCAGCTGTGGCCCAAACTCCTTATGGCTCAGGGAGAGGCAGCGACAACCCAAATGCAGAGGTAAGAGGAAGAGTCTGGAGAAGAAGAGGTGTCTGGATGCGTGTGATAGAAAGTGGGAGAGACGAAGAGGAAAGAAAGATGGGCAGGGGAGGGGTTGAGGGAAGAGGCAGATTGGACAGGGGAGAGATGGGCGTGGGGAGGAGGCTTGGAAGAGTGAGAAGGGCATGGAGGAGAGACGCGTTGGGAAAGAAAGCCAAGCCAAGGAAGCAGGAGAGCCTGGCCTGTGGGGATGGCTTTGACTGAAGTCTCAAACCTCACCCGTCCCCTTCCCTCTGCAATGCACCAACCGCCCGCCATCTGGCTCAGGTGGAAGCTCGAGCAACTCCGGGGTAAGAAGACAGGACAACCTGAGGCATTCTGCAGAAATTCTGCTCCCCTCAGACTGGGCGGGAAATATTCCTGAGCAAGGGAGGCCGGGGAGGGAGGAAAGCAGTCTTGGTGTCCTCATCTTTAGACCTCACTCTGGTCTCTTCCTGACCCTCAGGGAAGCAGCAGTGGTGGCAGCATCAGTGGTGGCAGCAGCAACAGCAGCAGTGGTGGCAGCAGCGGAGGCAGTTCTGGGCTCCACTGGGTAAGTTCTCCTTTGTTGAAGGCAGAGGTGGGGCCCGTGGTGGTCCCTGCTGAGGAAACCCACTCTGAGGTCTTCCTGAAAGCTGCCAGCCCCAGGGTAGGTGGCGTCACTGGAGTTGTCATCCTGGGCTCCCTCGGCTTCTCTTCCCCACCTTCCCAGCCTCACCAGGAAGTGTTGCTTACATGTGCCCTCTAATTTCCAGAAGAGGTGCCCTGCCTTCTGTGCTCACTCTAGCCCCTCGTCATCCACTCCGTGATGCCGGGGATGCTCTGTCTCCTGTCTAACCTCTAGTTCTGCAGGCATGTCCACTTGGCGAATCGGACTAGAGCTGGGGTAGTGGATGGAGCAAGAGAGGTGGGCACAGGGAAACATGACACTTGTTTGGGAAGCTCCCAGGAGGATGGGGGCAGGACCGCATGTGGAAACTTAAGGACATTTACAGAGCTGAGGTGGAGACGCTAACAAATGCAGTGTCCCTACGTGAGGGGTGAGAGGGCCAGGAGGGGACCACTACCTGGCAGCCAGATTGGGATGGAACTCCCATCAGGGGGCCTGCAGAGAGGGGGCACAGCTGGCTTCCCTGGGGGTCTGGGAGAAGTCTCAGGCAAGAGGAGGGTCTCAGGCAAGAACAAGCCAAGTGTTAATTTACTGCTCCCTGTACTACCTGCTTTTCCCCCCGCACCTACAACCGACCCTTAGAAAACTCTAGAAATTTTGATCAAGGCGGCTACTCCCAGGTAAGGATTCTAGGGGTCCCTTCCCCTTTCTAGGTTCCAGGAGAGGGTGAGGGGTGAGGAGAGGCAGGAGGAGGGCCGAAGGAGCCCCAGGGTGCCAGGGTCACGGCTCTTATGAAGTTGGGCTCCAGTGGCTTTTCCACCCCTGGCATGAAGTGGAGGATGGAAGGCAACAGCTCAGAATCCCCCAGTTACCCCACATTTCCAAATACACGTGGCCACACCTACCCTTCTCCGTGCCCCGAATAACTTCCCTCCGTGACTGACCGGCTGAAGATGGCACAGTGTGGAGCTTGGGGAGGGCGTTAAAATATCATAATGCTTATTATGGGATGACTTCCTGTTTGGGGAACGATTTGGGCCCTTGCAAGCCCTTTGGAGACCCCACGTGGACTTTCGCTTTCCCTTGCTGGGGTACAATACCAGCTACTCCTCGGGTAGCAGGGCTGGAAGTGGTGAGAACAAACCCGAGGTGAGCGTCTGGCCAGCGCGTGCCTGTGCAGATCTGCCCCGAACCGTGGGAAGGAAAAGAAGAGGCGCTGAGGGATGGGCGGGGAATGGGCTGACTGCCGCCGGGTCAGCGGACCCGGGGCCAGCCTCGGGGTTAAAATGCTGCAATCTGGGGGCTGGACTAGGTGTCTTCGTGGGAACTGAGAGTCTTCTCTTTCTCTCTCCCACCGTGCGACAATCCACGCAGTGAAGTCCACGTGTCCGGGGAATCTGGGGGTCAGGTGAGAGCCGAACTTGCAGTGACTGCAGTTCATTACGGCAGCTGTGCGCCCTCCTCAGTGCAACTCCGCTCCGCCCCGCTCCTAACGCTAGCAATGGTCCCAACCCCCTCTCTGGGGAATTTACAATCTAGAGGGAAGAAACCAAACACATGCTCCTAAAAATGCTAACCAGCTCCGAAGTAATAATTAATTGCAGATCCTTACATGATATACCTCACAGATGGGGCTGTGAAAAATCGTATGAAAACCAATCCTTTTAGAAACATGATTGTTTCAAATGTCCTATACCCGGCCGGTAAGCAGTATTCGGTGACTTCTTTGAAGGAGTTTGGAAACAGTGTTTTGAGAGCGTACATTTCCCTCCTAGTTATTCTGGAAATCTGCCTCTCGGTCAGCAACTGCTGTGCTGACAGAGCTTGAAGTGTTGGCTAAGGCTCACAGGAATCACCTACAGGGCTTGTGAAAATGCAGATTCTGATTCAGCAGGGCTGGGGTGGGGCTGAGATTCTGGTTTCTAACAGGCCTCCTGGTGAGGCTGCCAGCCCGTGCCCCGGGGGTGAGTGGGGCCCACAGGGCGAGGAGCACGCCCAACGGGGAGGAGGAGGCAGGCGTGGGGGGTGGTGCTACCCTGGAAGAGCTCCTTGCATATCAGGGATACTAACCTTTCATGGGTAGACAGGTTTTAAGAAACCCTCTCCCAGTTTGTAATTCTATTTCTAGTTTTATACATACCAAAGTCTTCAATATATAGTGAGGTGGAAAAACAGACAAAAATGACAGAATAGTCAAGGGGATATTTTTTTAAACCATATTTAAGAAGGCAGGGTTGACAAGTGGAAAGGCAGTGAACTTTGATTCAGAAGGTGGGGGTTCAAACGCCAGCTGTGTTACCTGTCATCTGTGTGTCTCCAGGCAAGTCGATTGACCTCTCTGAGCCCAGGCGCCCTCTTGGGTAAAATGGGGACAGCAAAGCCTAACTTGTTCACCCCTCTCAGTTACTGCAGAGCTTTCTGCATCGTAATCACATCAAGGTGGTTCAGAGTCCCAACACTGGAGTCTGACACGGAGACAGATGCTGAGAAAAGCTGTTGGACAGCTCTACCTTTCAGTTTCTCCGTCTGTAAAGTGGAGGCATCTCCACGTGGGAAAGTGGCGGGTGGAGGCGCAGTGCCCCGCGCACAGTGGGACTACATATTGGCTACTAGCAGTGTTTGGGGGGGCAGGGCATGGGGGGGAGCAAGAATATGGATATGATTCAAGGGACTGGGTGGGGTTATTCTGCTGAGCAAGTAACGAGTCAGTCCAGGAAGGCTTTCTGGAGGTGGGGCTCTTAGGTACCGTGTTGAGAAGAGGAGAAGGTGGCTTGACCAGAGGCGGAGAAGAGTGGGCCAGGAGCGGGATGATAGGTGGCATGCACGACAGGATGTAAAGCCTTGACCGTCAGTTCCCTTTTCCCCACCCAGGGGCAAGGGTCTAGCGGTGGAGGGGAAGCTGTCAATAGAACCAACACCTTGGTGAGTGAGGACATCACTCCTCCTTGGGCCGGGACCATGGTGTCAAGCAACGCCTGCCTCCCCCCGACACCCATATGTCCTGCCACTGCCTCGTGCTCACAGCGTGGGTTCTTACTGTCATCCCATTTCTCATCGGTCCCTTAGAACTCTCAGACGTCTCCTGGGCTCTTCAACTTTGACGCTTTCTGGAAGGTGAGTTCGACAAGAGTGCTCTGTTCACTCTCCTTTGGAAAATCAAACCTTTGTCCCTTGGTCCCACAGGCTGAACTCTTCTTTCTATAATGACTGTCAGCAGTGGCCCCTGACCTCTCGTGTCCTGGGGCCCTGAACCAATTACATTATGACCCAATTTGGTCGTTCTCCTTTTTTTTCTCTGCAGAATTTAAAATCCATGCTGGGTTTCATTAACTGGGACGCCGTCAACAAGGTAAGGGCTGGAAGGCCGTTCATTCTGATCTTTGTGGGAGAAGGATATAGAGAAGAAAGCTAAACCCTTGCTTGGTGAGCCAGGGAGCAATGATGATGGTCACGAAGAGAGCATTCCAGCCAGTGCTTTAAAAAGAAAGGATGAAAACAAGGAGGAAGGACAGCAGAGACCTGAAAAGAGAGGGAGAATTTGGAAACAGCTGGGAGTGGGGGACCAGGAGGGAATGGGCCTCTTTCCTGTCTCAACATGCAGACCTGAACTGGTCTGAACCTCAGTTTCCCCTTCGACACCAGAAGGTTAAGGGGAGAGTCAGTAGGCTTAATCCTCAGGAACCAGAGAGGAAGCAGAGGCAGAGGTAGGGGATGGACCGAATCATCAGATGAAGCTAAAAGACCACCTGAGGACTGATGCCAAGAGAGATGGGAAAAGGAAGCGAATACACTGAGAGCCTGATGGTGCCATCAGTCTGGGCCCTGCGCATATGTAGTCTTAGGAGATGCTTGGGGCCCAGAACCTGCTTCTCCTTCCTCCCCGCCCACCCCTTCCTCTTGCAGGGGAAGCCCTGGCCAGGCTGATTGGACAGCAGAATAGCAGATGTACCTCCAGAGCAGAGGGCGTAGACTGGGAGGAGGGGTGAAGGACAAACAAACAATCCAAATACCAAAGGCAAAAGCTGCAATCTGCAGTCCACTGATTGTTTGATTCATTTTAAAAAAACAATATGGCAACACCGGGCCCCTCTTTCTGCGGCCTACGAGAGCCTAGAGCCGAGAGGCAGCTTCTTCCTGCCGCGGAGACTTGCTCTCCAGTGGTCAGACTCCCACTGCCCTTCACAGTTCTTCTAGCCCCCCGCCTGGCTCCTGTGAGCAGTGTAGTTTCTGACCCTTCACGTAAAAGAAGGCAGACTAGGACCCCTGCCCTCCAGAACTTGTGGGGGGGGGGTTGGTGGCAGGCGGGGAGGCGAAGGGACAGCCCTCAGGAACGTCACTTTCTGGCAATAAGGTAGGGAGTGAAAGACAGGAGATGCAGAAGCTCCCAGCTACAGCGGAGTCCTGTTTTGGATGAACGACATGAACCAAATAGACTGTTTTGTTCTGTTTCGTAGAGAACTGTCTCTGGTAGGGGTGAGACTCCTTACCACGGACCACGGGGCGAGCAGGCCCCTGAGCCTGGGGCACTTAGGGTCTGCTGGGAGCCCCAGGGCACACACAGATACTTCCCAGAGGGCCAGAGGACTGACAGCCAAACGTTTCTGCACATCCAGGGGGGCAGTAAGGGGCGTGCTTGCAATCAGGCAGGATTCATTTGGGGTGGCTCCCTCGAGGATCGGATCTCCTAGGAAAGGGACAGGACAGAGGCGGGCAGAGAAGAGGATGGAGAGCCCCCAGCTCCTTCACGGCGGAGGGAGGGGTGACGAGGCAGCCGAGGACTTCAGCCAGGTTGAGGAGTAAGGCCGGGGGACCGCACGTTCCCGGCAAGTATGGGGGTGGGGTGGGTTTCAAGCCCAAGCTAGACTCTCTGGATTTGCCCCGATGACAGCCGTGGGCCAAAAGGTCCCTGCAGATCTCCGGAGCAGGGGTCCAATCTACCCTTGCCATGGGCCACTAGTCCCTGAATTCCTAGTCCTTGAGCTCCCCCTTAGAACTTATTTCTTTGCCCAGGACCAGAGGAGTTTTTGCACTCCGTGACCTCCAGATGGATGGGGGCCCCCACTCATTCTCTTTTTTTAAAAATTTTTATTTACTTTTTATTTTTATTTTTGGCTGCGTTGAGTCTTCGTTGCTGCACGCAGGCTTTCTCTAGTTGCGGAGAGCGGGGGCTACTCTTCGTTGCAGTGCACAGGCTTCTTATTGCGGTAGCTTCTCTTGTCGCGGAGCACGGGCTTTAGGTGCGCGGGCTTCAGTAGTTGTGGCATGCGGGCTCAGTAGTTGTGGCGCACGGGCTTAGTTGCTCCACGGCGTGTGAGATCTTCCCGGACCAGGGCTCGAACCCGTGTCCCCTGCATTGGCAGGCGGATTCTTAACCACTGCACCACCAGGGAAGTCCCCCTGACCAGGGAAGCCCACCTCCCATTCTTAAAACACCACTATCTCCCCACTAATCTCAACCCTTGTCCTTGAAATAAATATTAGCTGTCCCACACTCCTGGCCTCTGCTCCTTTCTTACATCGCCACTGCTGTTCCAGGAGGGGTTAGGAAGGGGAGACTTCAGCCCTACAGCTTTGGGAGATGAGCTGGAGGTGGCGTGGCAGGTGAAAAGGTGGGAATGTCAGGGGCAGGTTCTGGTCCTGAGGTTTTGCTACAGCTGTGTTCTGCCTGAGGCTGGGGGGAAACGGGGCTAGAGAAGAATGGTGTCGTGTGCTGTGTATGTGACGGAGGGGTGGTTAGTGGCTCCAGAGACCTAGCTTCTCTCTCCTTGTTTCCAGAAACAGTTTTCTGGTGTCCCTAAAGACACCCAGCTCCCCCTGGACCTTAGTCACCGTGAATCCTGTAGGCTGAGGGATGGTGGTCGCGGGAGCAGGGGCTGAGGTGAGCAGGGGTCAGACCCCCTGCTCAGCTGTTCCCCACTTTCATCCACAGGGCCAAGTCTCAAAGCCCAGCACTCGCATCCTCCTCTACTTCAGGAGACTCTGGGAGGTAGGAGAACTCTCCCTCTTGGAAGAACTGAGGCTCCTGGTCATCCTTCGCTTTCCCCTCCCTCCCTCCAGGCAGCTACCCCTCCCTCCAGCCTACCTGTCACAGAATTCCCCCTCTTCTCACCTTTGAGATAGGTAACCTCACCCAAGTCTTATCACCAATGCCATCAGAAATGCTAACACCCTCAGTCTCCTGTAGGCTTATCTTTATCTAACCCCAAACTACACCCAGCCGCCAAAGCCTGTTCTTGAACATGATCTTGAAACTTTCCCAGCCAGCCGCCCCCCTCCACCCTTGGAATTCTCTTTCCTCGTGGCCCCGCTCATCTCTCCTTCTCCCTCCAGAACTTCAAACGCAACACTCCTTTCTTGAACTGGAAAGCAATTATTGAGGTAAGGGCAGTGGACCCCCTCATTTCAGGGTCGGGAAGCTCGGCTCTGAGGACACGGGGTTCTGGGCCCTGGGCAGTGGCTTGCAGATTCTGTTCCGGTTCCTCCCCCTCCCTGCTGAGGGGGGGTGCCTCCCTCCCTTCCCACTTTCCTCCCTTTGTGCAACGCCTCACGAGTGGAGGTGGGATGGGAGAGGGAATCTGTGAGTCACTGAAGAAGGAGCAGGGTGGGCGGTCCTCCCTGGGATAAAAGCCGAGGTCGAGGGTTAGGGCCTCCACAGGCACAAGATCACGAAGCCAGCCACTGTCTCCGCCTGCTGCTGTTCCTGCTGGGCATGGCCTGGCTTGGGGGAAGCCACAGCTGCGTGGGTACTGCAGGGCGAGCAGGTGGAGGGGACCATGGGGTGGGGAAGAGGGAGGGACCTGGGACTGGGGTCAACTCTCAGGGCTGGAAAGGGGTCACTAGGGAGGAAAGTGGAAGGGCGGCGGGAGGGCAGTATGCATGGGGGGAGGATGGAGGGTCATGGTCGAGTGCAGGCAGGTGCAGGGGGTCTGATTATCTGGGTTCTGGGAAGGATGGGCAGGGCCTCTGGGTCCTGTCAAAGGTCACACGTCTATTCCGCATGGCCAGTGGCCTTCAGGAATCGGGACCCTTGGGCACTGAGGCAAGGGCTGCCCACTCACTTGTCCATGTGGGCACGTGAGGCTGGACAGATAGGGCCACATGGTCTGATTTTTCAAGAAAAGCTAGAAATCTGGTTTTCAACTGTTTGCAACTAATTTAATTTAAACATGTGGACCAAGCAAAAAATGTCTGGAGGCCTGCGGTCTATCAGTTTGTGCCCACGGTGTAAGGTCTAATAGTGGGGTTAGAATTCAGGTATGGATAAGGCAGAGAGTTAAGCCAGACTTGGGAAGAACATTCTGACCCTGAGAGACAGAGAGAGAGAGAGAGAGAGAGTGTGTGTGTGTGTGTGTGTTTCTAGTAGAGAAGTGACAATGGCAGGAGCTAAACTTCCCTCCTCCTGAGGAGATTTTCCCCTTTGCCTCGATCGGGGCAGGGGAGGTGGCCAGCGCGTCTGCAGTGCTTCTTAAGGGGGCTCCATCTGCTTTCTTGTATTTCTCCTCTTCCTTTCTCTCCTTTGACCCAGAGCTAACCTAACGTACTTCACTTCGCCTCTGTGGATAACAGACCATCCTTCCAAGGACACTGTAGAAAACAGCATTTGGGAACAGGGATTAAAAGGTCTATGAGGGGAGCAGGGTCTGCTGCAGGCAGAAGGCGGGCTGGGGCTGAGGTGCCCAGCTCTGCCCCGGGAGCTTGTGCGGGTACCGCTCATTTGTTATTCTAGCTCCGGCTCCAGGTGCCTGGGTGGCGGAGGTGTTGCCAACCCGTTCTCTACCCTGGCTGCCCAATGCTGAGTGTAGAAATCTGTCCTGTGTCTATCTGGGCCATCAGTTTCCTCCAGGCCTTCTCTTTAGGCAGCACTTATCACAGACCACTGAGAGGGGTGGGGTGGGCCGGGTGGGATGCTGGGGCTCTAAAGGGAGGGCAGAGCCTGGGCGGTGGGATGCTGGAGCCCCGAGAGTCCGGCAAGGCCTGAAGCACCACGGAGCCACCCTCACCCCGGCGTCCTCTCCCTTCGCATCCGTGCGTCATCGGACCAGAGGAGGGTAGGCGGTGCTGGTCAGGTGAGCCTCTCCCTCAGGATGCCCTGGAAGGTCCCTGGTTCCTCTCAGCCTTGCTCCCGGGTCTGGCCAATCTGCAATTCTCTCTCCTCATGCCCCGTTCTGTAATTTTCTCAGCCTGGCACAGGATGCCAAGACGTGGAAGCTGTAACTTCTAAGGTAAGGTAACTGCCACCCGACCACCTGATTCAGACTTCACTTCTTTCCTTGGTCTCCTCGCCTCACCTCCCCAGGGACACTTGAGGAGCTGGGAGAGGTGGGGAGGGACGAGGGAGGCAGGGCCATCTGGGCTGGGACCATAAAGCGAGGTGAGGGCGTGCGCTCTCGCTGAAGGAGATTCTGTAGAAGAAAACACATGACACAAGGAGGGGAGGAGGCAGGGGCTTTGAGAAAGGTCCAGCCAGGGCCGGGATGTGGGAGCAAAATGCCTTCATCCCTTCTCTCCCGCCCCCTGCTTCCTTCCGCAGAACGACGATTATAACCAGCAGACACACCCTACTGCCACTGGGGGGCAGCACTCAGCCAAGAGCCCCACTAAGGGAAGGCTTGCAACCGCCCTGACTCCCACTGCATGGGGTCTGCCTGGGGGCGAGGGGGGTGAGGCTTTCACTGCCAAGGTCCTCTGGGTAGGCTAGCTGAGGCCGAATCCTGTTCACTTTGATAGTCATGTCTCCTCACCCCTGTGCAGGGGGACTCCAGCTCCCTGAGAGCAGTTTGGAAGAGAAGGGTAGAAGGTTCACACCCACTCACTCAGAAAAGGTTCTAGGGGAGCCGTGGGTGCATTACCTGCCATGGAGAAAACTGGGACCCAAGATCCTCTCAATGAGGAATATAAGGCTCCAAAAAAAAAAAAAAAAAAAAAAATCACATGACACACGGCAAAACAGACAGACAGGTTTCCTTTGTCTGCTCTCCACCTCTTTAACTGCTGACCTTTCTTGGGGAGAGGAGGCTAGCCCAGAAACTCTTGGTTGGTGGGAAAATAAATGCTTCCTTTCACAAAGGAAGTAACAGGAAAAAAAATATGAGGATTTTGTTTTATTCGGGTGCAAAGAAAACAATCTGATAAATTCAGTAAATGAATGTGCTAAATACTAATTAGGCTCGTCAAAAACAAACAAACAAACAGGCAGTATTTCCCTCCATCTCTCAGAATAATAAAGCCCCTGCCCTTGGGGAGAGGACTTCTACTGAGAGATCAGAAACTAGCTGCTGACTGAAAAGAGGTGAAGATGTAGTTAACACTACCTGTGGGTATCCACTTCTGCCCATCGCTCATCGCTCATGGCCAATTTCTATCCCCCTAGCAGGCAGAGGGAGACCTACCTTTCCTCTTTTCACTCCCCTTGGTCAGTGTGTGCTCAGGGACCCTATTCAATATGACCTTATGATCAATATGAAGGGCCACAGTCAGACCAAAGGACCTTTGGGGTGATCCTGGTCTGAGCCTGTCCCCGCCAGGGGCCCTTCCTAAGCCCTAAGGACATGGTCGAGTACAGACAGGACACTGAGGTCCTCACCTCACCTCCTCTGGTCTTCTCTTTACAGTGGGGAGTCACGATTTCTTCCTCGGTAAGTACTGGGGCACAGAAAATCCGGCTGGCGAGAGAAGGGGTCTGAGGCCAGAGGGTGTGCCGGGGACGGTGCTCTGTCCGCTCAGACACTCTCCTCGTCCTGCAGGCTGCCCGGGCGCGACCTGACCTGCTGCAGTGGGTGAAGTTTTGGTAGGTGAGTGTCAGGAGTGAGCAGTGCCGGGCTGCACCAGCCGGGAGCTGAGGCACGGTCGCCCGGGGGTGGGCGCGGGGAGGGAGGGCTGGGGGCTTGGCACTCCCTTTGCTCTGGGTGGACGCACTAAAGGTATTAAGGAGGAGGAGACCCCAGTGTGGGGTGTGGGGAAAGACTCAGGAGAAAATGACCTAGAGCACTTGGAACACCCTCTGAGTGCTGGGTGGTGGCCTGACAGAGGCAGGGCCAGGCGGGGCCAGAGAACAGCAAGGCAGGCTGGGTTCAGGAGTGGGAACAGGATAGGCGTTGTCCGGGGGACGGGGTCGGGGGGACTAGAGTGAGGTGAGCCTTTCGGGTTTAAAGGTTCAGAGGCAGGAAGACGTGAGTTGCCGGTGGGGAAGAGGTAATATTTGTTTTAGGGAGGAGTGAAAGTGAGGGGACCGCAGGTGACATAGGCGGGACATGAGGGAACTGTGGGCGCAGAAGCTGGGTGAGAGGATGCTTGGTTTCAGCAGCTCTAGGAGTGGCCGCGTTCTACCATTTTCTCCTTTCCTGTCTTCTAGAAAATCACTTCGAACCGCTACTGAAGCCCTGAAAACCATCAGTCATCAAGGGACCTGACTGTGCCCCTCCCCCAGCTCTTGGTCTGGGTGCTAACACCTGCTTTTTCTAGGTTAGGGACCTGTCTGTCTGTCCCTTGTTTCCTCCCACCCACGGTGGTGTCTCCTTGACCATCGGCCTCAGTGGATACGCCAGCCATTGCTTCACCTGCTCCATTTTGTGACCTGAAGTCACCGTGACAGAAATTCAGGAGGCACGTCCTACTTTAGAGTTTCTCTGTGGAAATAAAACGTGAGTCTTGTTTCCCTAAGACTTTGGCAAATTTTATTCTTTGATACTACACTGGTGGCCTGGATCAGGGAGGAGGGATGAGGGAGGTCCATGGGCAGGTATCTCGCCTTCTTCCTGAGAGGGGTATACAGGATGGGCCGAGAGAGAGAAGACTGGGAGGTCCTGACAAGAAGTAGCTAGCGGATCTCACTGGGCCTGGGTTTCTCCGTCTGTGAAAAATCATCTTTGCCCAATTTACACGTGACTAGCAGGCTTACTGCACTTGGAGCAGTCACGGACGTTTGCTGGCCTGAGAAAGCCACAGGGGAGCTACTGAAATCAGGAGGTGGGAGTTAAGGGGCTGTTCCAAGAGAGGATACCCGTCCTGGAGGGTCAGGGAGGGGCAGGAGGAAGAGCGCGGGGCCGGCAGAGAATACGCCTCAGCCTCGTGCACACACCACGGTGTGGACGAGGGTGAGTCTGGGTTGACTGACGTGTTTAGGAAGCTGGGGGGAGTGGCGAGTACCCAGTCCCTTGTCACGTGCCGTAGAGGCTCTCCAGGAGACAGAGGGGTGGTGAAAAACTTCTACTCCATTCCTGCACCAAGGAAACAGCCAGAAGCTGGGGTGCAGGCTGAGCCCGGGCTGATCACCAGCCGAGGAGCCCTGGGCACGGGGGGAGAGGGGTCTGTGCTTAGCGTCTCTGGGCAAAGTCCCGCCAAGCCCACACAGTGAGCCTAAACTAAGGGGCCCCACCACTCTCTGACACCTCTGAGGTCCTTGACCTCCCCTCGGGGACCGGGAAATGAAAGGAGGCCAGGAAGCACCCTGCCAGCTAAGTGACTCCCTCAGAGATTGCAAGTTCCCCGAGGGCACGACCGCTGTCTGCCTTGATCATTCTTCCATTCCCAGGGCTTAGCACAGGGTCTGGCACAGGGTGGGCCTCAAACAGTTGATGAATACATGAAAGAAGTCGGACCCAAAAAGGACTTGGGGGAACGAACTTGATGTGCATCCTCTTCTCGCTTCTGTCCTTAAACTGCGGCTGCTGCCTTCTATTCATCTTGGGTTTCACCTGGGAAGGGAGGGCCTTGCGGTACCTCCTCGCAGCCACAGGGAAGAGAGCGCGGCCCGTCCCGGGGCTGAGGCTCAGTCCTTCCAGCTGACTGACAGCGGGCTTCCTGGGGTGTGGGGTGAGGGCTACAGACTGCTGGACCTCGGGTGGCCTCGCGCCAGTCCCTGAGGGACTGAGGGAGAAGCTGAAGTGGTCAACATGTTTCTGGACTTGGGGCGTTCCTGGTCCAAAGGGCTGAAAGCCACCCTCTGAAGTTTAAAGCACTAGCTGAAGCAGGCTAAGGCCCTCAGGTGTAAAGGACTCTCATAAAACGGCAGGCCTTGTCCTGCCAGAGCCTCTGAAGCAGCTTCATGGCAGAGCCTCTGACTTTCGATTTTTCCCTAAAGTCCATTGTCCCACGGCAGCCAGGGACGATCCCCTGCTCAGAATCCCCCACAAGCTCCATTAGTTGTAGAATAACATCCCCTCGGCATGGCTCAGCACCATTTGGCTCTGGCTTCCCTGTCCAATGTCAACCTGGACCTTCTGGGAAAGGCTCCCAAGGAATACTGCGCTACCTTTCCCTGGAACCCGAGATCTTCAGAAGGTTGGAACTTTAACGGCTTTTGGTCTAAATTCAAAACCCCAAGCCAGCTTAACCAAGGACACCTACCCAATCGCTATCACATCACCTTGTTGTATTTTCTTCACAGAACTTGTCATGTTCTTGAAATGATCTTGTTTCCTAATTTTTTGTTAGGTTATAATCTGTCTCTCTTTAACTGGCACATAAGTTTCACAGGACAGGTACCCTGTCCATCTCGAATCCTCAGCACCAGGAGCCAAAATGGCTGTTTAATAAATATTTGGGTTAGAGGATGGAAGGAGAGATCAGAATTAAGTGGGCTCAATCCAAGAGGTCTTCCTGGGAGAAGTTTAAGCAAAGCGTGCACAGGGCAGAGGGTGGGAGGTAAAGGAAGAAACCAGACCTGCTGGGCAACGTGATTGCTTTCTTGAGTGTGACCCTAACACTGGCAGAGGGAGGACAGGACAGGACAGGGGTGCCCTGGGCTCTGCCCCCCAGTAGCCCACACCCCAGCCCCCTTTCTCTCCAATGATTCTAGGCTTTTCACCTAGATGTTCACCAAGACCCTGAGGCCCCAGTATGCATCGCTTCAAATCCCCCATTCCTTCCCTGAACCCAGGAGGCTGGCTCCCAGCCCCTAGGTGTGTCTGTAATGTAGCAATCAAGGCTGGGCCTGGCCTCCTACCCACACTCAAGTTCTGGCAGATTTGAGGTGGGGTGGGTGAAGGCCTGTGGGAAAACAGGGGTTTACTGGTATTCTTGGAGTGGGAACTAGATCAAGCAGACTTGGAGCTGGGGTGACGCAGAGCCAGGCTCTGTGCCTCTGTCCGACTCCACTAACCCTCTGTGATGCAGCCGACGCTGAATCCCAGGTAGATTCTCCTGCCACCCGTTACCCCAACCGCTGGGACCCTCTGCCGGTGAGGATCCCCCTACCCTCTCTTCCCCAGCCTGCCCAACCATTGGACACTGGACACTCAGGGAACACAAACTCACTGAGGCAGTTTAGGTGGGGGAAGGGGAGGGAACTGGGAGAGAGACACTAGACTCTAGATTAGCATTTACAGCATAAATCATGTAAAGCCAAAATTACCCTTGAAAATCCATCAGGATGGTGCCAAATGGAGATCGATCATAAGTCTAGCACAGCCAGTTTTTTTCCTCCAGAAAAAGAACAGAATTCCTTTGGTTGTGCACATGAAGTAGTAGGCTTGTATTTAGAGGCATTATATAAAAGAACCCATCTTTAAACACTAGAACTTCAAACACTAGAGCCTGAAGATTGTCTTTTAAACACACACTTGCTGTGACAAGATGCTCATACTATAAGAGGCATCTGGAATCTGAGGCAATCACAGGTTCACCCTGAGGCATATGCTCATTGAGTACCATTAATCTCTTAGTTCTCTGTTTTCATTTGGCAAGAGCATAGTTTAACCCACTGAAATTAATGCATGTCTGCTCAGAGCTGCCACCTATGGCTGTGCAGGCTGCACACCACAAAAGGACACCTGGTCGAGAGGACAAATGGGGGTTAACTGCAGCCTTGTCCCCCGACTCTCAGGGCATGGGTCTAATTCACACAGGGCGCTAGGTGGGCTGGCCGAGGCCCTTGGTAGGACACAGTACAGCAAAGGGGCAATACAGGTGCAGCCTCTGGAACTCTGGGGTTCCAACACTGGCCTTGCCACACCCTGGCTGTGTGACCTAGGGTGAGTTATTTAACCTCTATGTGCTGTGGTTCCCCTGCCTACAGAACGTGGATAATTGTTAATACCTGTCTCACAGAAGCACCGTGATATTTCAGTGAGATCGTGCATTTAGAATACCTAGCACAAGGCCTGCCACAGAGTACGACATCAATAAATAGGCTAACATTATTATTAGCAGCATTAGCATGAGGCGGAAAGGGAAACAGGGAAATCAATTTGTTGGAAAAGAAAGCTGGAGCCCAGCAGATGACGGTGCTGGGCTGATCTGTTGCTCTGGAATGACCCAGGCTGAAGCGCTGCTCCACTAGCAGGTCTCATTGGACTTCATTACTGAATAGCAGCTCTGCTTTGCTGATCCTTCATTCTGCTCATTCTTCATTCAACTTCATTCACAGTTGACGCTATGGTGACAGAACGGTGGTTAATGAGCTCTTTCAGTCCCTGTTAATTAATTGGTGAGAATTCATTACACATAAAAACTTGTGTCCTCCAGAAAAACCTTTTGGGGAGGTGCTCCACCCATCTGTCATTTTCTCACTCATCCTCTCTGGGAACCAGCCTCGCGTGACACCTACGTGACATCTACGTGACATGGTCATCTGTGCTTAGCAAGTTTTCCTCAAGCACCACCTCTTCAGGTAGCTCTGCGAAAGGGGAGGTGCCATTAGAAAAACGGAGGAGGCTTCCTGAGGCTAAAGAGGGGCAGGATGTCGGGGACTGGGGAGTGGGGGCAGGAGGAGAATTGAACTGAAGTGCCAGCTTCTGGGGTTCATGAAGACCGTTGGTGAATAAGATCCAGCCCGCTTCGCCTCCAGGCCTGCTATCTCTGTGTATTGCATCAGGATGGAGTAAAGAGCCCACGCTGAAATGAGGTCTTGCTTTGTCCTGGCAGCACCTGTCTATGTTCCAGCACCTCCCTATTACACCAGGAACCGGTTGGGCCACCTGAGCCTCAGTTGTGGAGAACGCTACTTGATTAGGATGTTTTGTCACTTTGAGGTGATACAACTGTCAAGCTGGGGGAGTGGGGTGGGGAGCAGAATAAGCCCAACGAAATGGTGTAGGCGCTCAAAGTTCAGGACCTAGAGCCCGACTGGGTAGCTCTAAGACCTATTTTTGCTTTTTCGTGTTTCTCTATTCTTTTTTTTTTTTTTTTTTAATTTTTGGCTGCGTTGGGTCTTCATTGCTGCACAGGCTTTCTCTAGTTGCGGCACACGGGCTCAGCAGTTGTGGTTCGGGGTCTCTAGAGTGCAGGCTCAGTAGTTGTGGTGCACGGGCTTAGTTGCTCTGTGGCATGTGGGATCTTCCCTGACCAGGGATCAAACTCGTGTCCCTTGCGTTGGCAGGCGGATTCTTAACCACTGCACCACCAGGGAAGTCCCCGTGTTTCTCTATTCTTTGTCTTCTTAGCTCGAGACAGTTACCTCTCTGACGACCCAAGAGTATAAGATGGGCAGCTGGATAATGGGTCCAGCCCCAAAGGAAGAAAGCGCACAACTTGGTGGAAGGATGCTTGAATTCTAAGATATCCAATCTAGCATATGTTGAATCCACCTCCACTGTGTAAGGGCATGGTGCTAGGGCATGGTGATATAAAGGTGATTAAGACATAGTTCCTGACCTCAAGAACTTGATATTCTAAGAGGGAAGAACACAAGTTACTCTAGGTACAATGCCAGAGAGATACAAATGAATTGCTATGGCAATTACGAGAAGGGAAAAGTTTGGGGAGGGGGATGGCAGATGATGGGAGACATCCGGGAAGCTTAATCCAGGATGGATGATGGGTTCTGAAAACAAGAGATGAGAGAAGGGCATTTTAGGCATAAGGGGTAGCATGGGCAGCTGCTTGGAGGAGGAAAAAGAAGGGTATCTTTGGTAAGGAGTCCAGTTTGGCCAGAAAATGAAGTATGTGCAATGGGAATGAAAGAAGGAAAAGTTAGAAGGGTGGGTTGAGGTCAGAGCATGGAAGGCCTTCAATGCCAGTATAGGGAGTTTAGACAGAATTGGATAGGGTGGGAAAAAGCCTGAATTATAAGAGAGGAACGAAGAGATATAAGGAAAAGTGACAAAGACAAAAGGAGAGGTTGCTTGGGTGTCATGGCCAGTCCCTTGGAGGGACGGGTCCAACCTGTCTCCATCTCAGCTCCATTTGCATGAAGAGCCCCATTGCCAGCCTACCTTCCAAGTGCCCAGGGCAGAATGTGAATTGAGAAATCCAAGGTAAGTGGGAAACAGTCCACGCCTCCCCTTCCCAGAGCCCCAGGGGTGGGCGACAGAATCTGGCGGTGAGTCAGTAGGGTGGGGACCCCAGTTCTGTTCAGATCTGCCTCCCTGGGAATATAAAGGGCAAGCCTTGCCTTGCCTCAAAGCACCCCAAACTTGACACCATGAAGATCCCAGTTCTTGCTGCTGTGGTTCTTCTGTCTCTCCTGGCGTTCCATTCTGCTCAGGGGGCTGCCCTGGGCAGTTCTGAGGTGAGCACCTCACCTGTGTTCTCTTTCTCTTATACTATTAGCTGACTCAATCAGTCACTGGATAAGCAGCTCTTATCTTTGGCTATTACCAGGGGCTGAATGAGAAGCTGGGGCTCTAAGGAAGGGAAGAAAGGAGGAAGGAGACAAAGCATTCCTGGGAAGGGGCAGAGAGGCTTATATTTCTGGAAAGGATGGTAAAGTGTGGGGTAGAGGCTGGACATCCTGAGAGGAGACAGGGGCTGAAGTTGGTCGTCTGGGTTCAGCCCCACATCTGTTTTGTTTGTATCCCTGGGAATGGCTCTCAGGTGGCTAGAAGCGCCCTGCTACCTCTGGAGCTTAGGCCATATCAAGAATCCTTAGGAGCCAGTCTCCAGCCAGGAAAAATCCTGAGGTCCCTCTCTCCCCACCTTATCGCACTGTGCGGGGGAAGGGGGAATGTCCATGCTGGATTCGCAAGTCTACGATAGGGGTCACAGACTCCACTGCTTAGGATCCCAGCAAGTGATGTCGGTGAGCAAGAGGGCTGGTGGGGCCTCAAGGGAGGTGGAGTGAATTTGCCCAATCTGGAAGGGGACAGTCTCTATGCCATCTGACTGCTGCTAAGTGGGAAAATGTACCCAGTGTGGCCGGAGTTTAAAAATTTTCAAGAGAACCTGGAAATTGGATTTATGAATCCTTACTAATTAAAAACCTTTAATTCAAATTAAAAAACAAACAAACCAAATTGCGATGAGATCTAAACATTTGGGTCTAGCCTGCAGGCTACCTGTTTGTGACCTCTGTGGCAGGAAGGAAGAAATGAGGGGCAATGAAGCTGGGCAGCTGAGGTTGGGAGGGCGACAGATCGGAGGCACTGAAGTCCGGGGGTGGGAGGTGGGCTTACCAGCTGGAGCAGGGAGACGGAGACTCAGACTTTGGTGGCAATTCAAGTCACAAAGCAAACCAACCTCCAGCAAGTAAAGGCAGACAGGGCACCTCAGAAACTTGGCTCCCACCTGCCTTCCAATCTCCCGCGCCAGCTCCATGGGCTGAGCGTGGGTGTCTCAGGAGCACCCCGAGTCCACGGCAGAACGACACTAGCTCGTTTTTCTTGGGAGGAATCCTCTTTCTCCACCCTCTCTTCCTGCTGCCGGCAGTGGATGCGGGCCTGGACTCCGACTTCTCTGTCTCCCACGTGCCACTCTCCCATCCCTTCTCCACATCTGCACATCTGTCAATCATCCGTCACGCTGGGACAGAGTGGGTTAACGGAGGCCCCGTGGTGGAGAATGGGACTGGCCTGTGCAGGGAAGCAGAGCTGGCAGAGAGGGTTTGGGGAAGGGGATTTGCCATCGTGTGATCATTTGTCCCCTTTCTCCCCTTCGCTTTCCAGGAAGGAATCACCGTTGGTAAAGATGCGGCAGGACCCGAGGAGGTAAATCCCCTGTTTTCCCACCATCTGACTACGAGTTCGTCCCCTATCTGTTCATGTTCCTAAATAACTTTCTGAACACCCTGCTTCTTTGCCTAGGCCGCTTATGCCCAGTTCCTGAACATTGACAAGTTGCGAGCTGTAAGTTTAATTCTCTAATTCAGCCCCCATAAATATCCACATCCTAAAGGAGATCAAGACCTGGGTAGAGAGCTTGCAGAGCTGTCATGGTCCTTCACCTTTCCCAGAGGGCTAGGGGCTAAGCTCTGTCCTTCCCTGGAACTGATCCTCTTCTGGTCTCTTTCTCTCTCTGCAAAGGTTTTTGAGGAGAATGAATTCCTGAACTGGCACGCCCTCTTCGAGGTAAGTGCTTGGGCGCCCTTTTTCTCCTGACTGTTTGTCCGGGTAGTGGCAACGCATTCTAGTCTAGCCCTTTTGGTTCTTTCCTGGGTTCTAGGAGGGAGTAACTGTCCCACTTGGGTGCTGCCCAACTGAAGAAAACTTCCCGGGGAGGCTGTCGTGGCCAGACCTTATTTTCCTAACGTGGCCCACAAAGACAATCTCTGAAAAGGAAGAACTTAATCAGTCAAGAGTTTGTTCGAATTCCCTCATCCTCCAGGAAGAAACTGAGGTTCTAAGTTGGGTGACTTACCCAAGCTTAGAAGGCTAAGTCAGTGGTAGCACTGGAATTAGAGCCTGTAGTGCATGACCCCGCACATACTCGCTACATCCCCTCTTGCAAATGTCTTCACTTCTCTGAGCCTCTATTGCCTCATCTGTGATGTGGGGACGAAGACAGTACCGACATCAAAAGACTGCTGTGAAGACCAAATGAAATCATGCCCGTAAAGCAGTCAGTATAAGGCAGGCACAGAGAAAGTACTCAGGAAATATTAATGCTTACTGTAATTATAAAACAATGATACCGTCACCACTACAGAGAGCTCTTCAGCAAGCACTTACTGATCCGTGCTCACCTGACTGCAACACATCACTCTCATTCTCTTTTTCTGTTTTAGTCTGTCAAAAGGAAACTTCCTTTCCTCAACTGGGATGCTTTTCCTAAGGTAAGAGGCAGTGGGCATTAGGAGAGAAAGGAGGCTGGGGGTGAGGGAAAAAGCAGAGGATCTGAGTGGGAGAGTGGGGAAAGTGAAAGGAGGATACACCTTCTTCTGATCAAAGCTAAGTAAGTCACACAGAGAAAGACAAATATCATATGATATCACTTATATGTGGGATCTAAAAAAAGGCTACAAGTGAACTTACCTATGAAACAGAAATAGAGTTACAGATGTAGAAAATAAACTTATGGTTACCCGGGGCGGGGGTAAAGGCGGGGAGGGATAAATTGGAAGATTGGGATTGACATATACATACACACTACTATATACAAAATAGATAACTAATAAGGACCTACTGTATAGCACAGGGAACTCTACTCAATACTCTGTAATGGCCTATATGGGAAAAGAATCTAAAAAAGAGTGGGTATATGTATATGTATAACAGATTCACTTTGCTGTACACCTGAAACTAACATAACATTGTAAATCAACTATACTCCAATAAAAATTAAAAAAAACAAAGCTAAGGGAAATCGCAACTACTATAACTCAGAGGGGAACAGGAACTTAGACTGGGGCAGAGATTCCTTTCTACCAGGGTCCCACCCTATCCTGGGCTTTCTTAGGACTCCGGCTCCCCGCACCCAAGGGTCTCCAAACTGACCGTACCCTCTTTCCCCACAGCTGAGAGGAATGAGCCATGCAGCTGCCGATGCCCAATGACCAGCCCCTTCGAGACCCAGCACTGCTGATACCACTGAAAGAGGGGGCCAGTGTGGGATCTGATCACCATCCTATCTATGATCACTCTTTGCTGCCTCAGTAACGCCAATAAAATGTTTTCCAAACAAACGGCTCCTGTATCTGCATCTCTGTCCTTATCCTACTGGACTCTAGAAAGGAATTAAGATGGAGGGGGCTCCAAGGCTGATAGGCAGAAATCTTGACTTCTGAGAGGGTAAGTAAGTAGTGAGACAGGAGAAAGTGGGAAGGGCAGGTATATCAAGCTGGCAAGAGATCCTTTGTGTCTTAGCACCTTAGTACTAGTTGACATCCTTGAGAAGCATGAAGCTGTGAGTGGTTTGGTAATATCCCCAAGGAAGCAATCCTGCCCCCTGAACTCCTGGCACCCTCCCTGACCTGCCTTCTGGGAACCTGATTCCTTTGATGGTGGCAATTTGGTATAACAGAGCTATCTGGAATCCAAGGCTCAGGACCCAGCTTAAATCATAAGAGCTCATCTGAAATCCTTTTTTTAAAATTAGGTAGGTTATAAGTAAAGAACACTGGTGGTGTGACCCTGGGCCTTTCTAAGCTTCCTTTCTTTATCTGTGAAATGAGTGCGGAAATAAACAAGAATGATAATAACTACCTTGAGGTTTTGTTATGAAAGTCAAATGAGATAAGGTGTATAAAGCCCTTTGCACAGGGCCAGGCATAGAGTAGGTACTCAACAATTGCTTGTTTTCTCCACTAACCGCCCCCCCACCCAGAGCTACCACTCATTATTCACTCACTCACTCACCAATCCATCCATCCATCCATCCATCCATCCATCCATCCATCCATCCATCCATCCATCCATCCATCCATTTACTGCAAAGGTCTAGAAACGTGGAATGGATTCAGTTTCAGTTCCTGCAGATGTACTCTGTATGGAATTTGCGTACTCTGTGTGCCTGCTCTGTGTACTTAAAATGTTGAATTAGTTGGGATTATTTCTGGTTTCTCTTGAAAACTGGGAAAATGAGAAAACAAGGAACCCACGATTGGCTTAAATCCAAGTAACAGCTGCCCTCTTTACACAGGACGTGGTCTCCAGATCAGCAAAGTTCCACTTGGCAAGTTTCATTTATTTAATTGTCTTTTGGCTCTTACGAGCAACTGAATTTGCAAATTCTGGCCTGTAGCTTACTTGAAGAGGTAGACTACATAGGGAAATTAAACTTGTGTAGGGGGAGGAAAAACTTCCTTCTACCCTCTTAAATTCTGTGGCTGGCCTAATAATTAAACTGACATGAGACAGATTAACAGGAGAAAAGCATACAAATTTAATTTTTTTTTTTTTTTTTTACACATACACAGGTGTCTTCACAGAAGGAAAATGAAGACCCAAAGAAGTTGTTAGGTCCAAAAGCCTGTAAGGTACATACCTTTTTACAAAAAGAATGATAAATTGTGGGGATGTGACAAAGCAAAGGCCCTTGGACTAGGGGCAATAAATCGTGGCTCAGTGACTAGGCAGTATGTGAGGGAAACTAATGGAAGATAAGGGTTATTTTAGTAAGTTTGTTTATACAGACCGGAGTCAACTCCCAGTCTCTGATGATAAGAATGTTCTTCTCTTCCTGGTACAGGGAGGGCACCTTTCTCAAGGAAAAATTTACATCCTGCTCTTAGATAGAAAGGGGTAGAGCCCTTCCTGTATCTGCTGTTTCACAAGTGTCTTCAGCTCAAAATGATCAGCAGTCAATAACTAAAGCAGAATATTTTGGGGTGGCATGTTCTGAATCCCTTCACTTGGTTCCAGCTTTCAAGGAGCTTAAAGTCTAGATGAATAAGACATGTAAATGTTGCTTATACCCATCCTTCTAGTGAACTTACAATAAGAGACACACACACACTAATGAGAAGCAACTCATAAATGGGCTCATTAACGGAAAAGAAAAAAATGGAAAGTGGTCAAATGTCACAATCAATTAAAATATTTAGCAAAGATTGAGTGCTCATAAACTGGGTGATAGGAAATGGAGTAGAGAAAGAAGGAGGGGAAGTCCTTAAGCTACATTTATCGAGTGGCTAGGTTTTAGGGGAGGATACAAGTCATCACAGAGAAGGCAAGAGTACCTTTGAGATAAAGCAGTTCTCAGAGTGTAGTCCTGGGATCTGCAGCAACAGAACCACAGGAGAATTTCCGAGAAGCACAAATTCTTGGGCTCCACCCCAGATCTACTAAATCAGAAACTGGGCGCGGGGCCCAGCAATCCATGTCTTAACAAGCTCTCTAGGTGATGCTAACGGCTTGAGAACCACCGGGAAAGGAAAGCAAGAGAATGATTAATGCAAAATTCAGGATAGTGGTTACCTCGTAGGTGGAGAGACCATCATGTGACAGGGAAGGGGCACAGGGAGGCGGACGGAAGTGACAGAAGGCTTCTATTATTAATGTTTTAATTTTTTCCTTAAACATATCAGAGGGGAGGAAAAAATATCTTTTCCTTCTACCCTTCGAGGTTCTTGGCTGGGTCTCTGTGACGAAAGACAGGTTAACAGAAGAAAAGCATACAAATTTATCTAGTATAAGTTTTACGTGACATGGGAGCAATCATAAGTAAATGAAGACCCGAAGAAGCAGTCAAACCTGTACGTTTTTGTGCTAGGTTTGATGGAGAGTGGGAAGTCATGGGAAAACGTGATAGGACAAAAGGAATACGAGCTCAGTGTAGTAAACTGGGGAAACTTAGCAAGGTGTGTTCACTAAGATTCCTCTTGCGGGG
Source organism: Eubalaena glacialis (assembly GCF_028564815.1). Lineage (NCBI taxonomy): Eukaryota > Metazoa > Chordata > Mammalia > Artiodactyla > Balaenidae > Eubalaena > Eubalaena glacialis. The sequence continues at coordinate 53,097,716 of NC_083733.1, read as the reverse complement.
GGTCCCTTTATCTTCGAGACAAGGATGATCCTTTCCCCTGGGTAGAGGGAGGGCACTTCTCACATGAGGGTCTTATGACTTGCTTCTAGGGAACGTCAGTGAGTCCTTCCTGCACCTATTTTCTCGAATTCCTTCAGCTTGAAATATTCAATATGCTAAGGCACCATATTTTGGGGTAGTGTGTCCTGAACCCCGCCAATACACATTTTATACACACTTATGTATGCAGCATTCCACAACAATATATTATCAAAACAAGAAAGTGTCTTTGAGTAATTTGTGAGTGCTGAGGGGATGCAGAATAAAGAAACAATTTGAGTCTAGGAAGACTGGAATCTGGAGGAAAAGAACATGCAGACATGCTTGTGTAAGTGGGTGATGGATGTACTCTAGATCAAATGAAACTGACAAAAATGTACCAACATGGGTGAGATAATTCAGAGGATTCAAAGAACAGAAGACAAGATAACTGTTCTCTCTGGGGAATGTGTAAGATGAGGAAGAAGCCAAGAAGTAGCCATACTTCACTCTACACTTTATAAAAACAACGAATGCATTCTGTGTGGACATTATGCCACTCATTAAATAGGATGCAGAGATATATGTTGAAATATGGAACAATCTCGAAGATATAGTAGAATGAAAAAAAAAAAAGGGGCAGAGCAGTGTGAATAGTATGTTAGAAAAAAAGATGGTACAAATATATGCTCTTATATGCATAAAGTATCTCTAGAATAAAACTCAAGAAGTAACAGTGATCACCTCTGGGGACTGATGTACTCGCACTCTGTGCCCTTTTGGATTTTACGAGAAAAATTCTTTTTACCATGTGTACATATTCAAAAGGATAAAGTAAAAAAACAAAACCCTAATAAAACAAACACACTAAAAAACCTTCTACATTTTAAGGTGTCAGGGCCTAGCCCGTGAACTGGTCCTGAGTAGGCACTTCTTACTGAGTGAATGATATGGATTTCCCATACATTTCCCACACCCTTCTGCTACTCAAACTGTGGTCCTTAGACCAGAAGCATCAGCACCACTTGGGCTTGTGAGAAAGCAGAATCTCAGCCCACCCCAGAGCCAATGAATCAGAATATGCATTTTAACAAGACCCCTCCCCCTGCCCACCCCCATAGGATTCAAATGCACACTGAAGTTTGAGAAACACTGACTGCCTGAGGCATTATGTTGAGTGCTGTGCAGAATGCCTTCAAGGAGCTTCTGATCCAGCTGCAGTTAAAGGAAGTGCATAGGTAGAAAGCGCTGGATACAACTAGAAAAGATGCATTTAGATTCAGCAGAAGGGAGAAATTCTTTTGGAGTCAGGGTAAAAAAACTAGGGGAGGGACTTCTCTGGCGGTCCAGTGGTTAAGACTCCGCGCTTCCACTGCAGGGGGCGTGGGTTCATCCCTGGTCAGCGAACTAAGATCCCACATGCTGCGCTGTGCGGCCAAAAACAAACGGACAAACAAAACCCCTCCAAAAACTAGGGGAAGTAACTTTTGAGCTGGGCATTGAAGAATTCATAATAGGACTAAAAAAGAACAACAAACCCATTGGTTACCTTTAGAGGCTGCTGGGAACCAATTCATTATTTTGAAAACTGCTAAATAAAGGGAACGAACAAAGAAATTTTTTTATTGTTTAAGATGATTTGAAAATGATATTATAGTTCTGTTTTTTACAAAAGAGTCTTTACCTTAGAGATACATAATGACAAATTTAGAGATGAAGTAATTAAACTGTTTGGGATTTGCTTCAAAATAATCTAGTGGGGTGAATAAATTGGAGTATGTATAGGAAGTAAGGTTGGTAATTACTAAAGCTTAGCGATAAATACATGGGGGTTCATTATATACTAGTTTTTTACTTTTGTGTATTTTGAAATTTTCCATAATAAAAGTTTTTAAAATATTTTTTTAAAAAGTGTACTTTTGTTCTTTTGGAGCAAGGGGGAGGACGGTGGACGGTCCCCCCAGTAGGCAGAGCATAAATGCAGAACTGGTAGTGCAGCATACTGGATTGGAGACATTGTAATTCAGCCTGGCTACGGGGTAGGGGCTGAAGGCTGGAAATGCAGGTTGGGTCTGATGATGGAGGGATATGGATACAAGGCTGAGAAATTTCCCCCTCATCCCGCGGTCAGTGAAGAGATTCCTGCGGGTGGTAACAATCACAGCAACAATAGCCACTCTTATTTGGTTCTTATCACAAACCAGGCTTCATGCCAAGTGCTTTGCATGTATTATCTCAGTTGATCCACATAACAACGCTATTAGGTTGGCATCAATATCCCCATCTCACAAGTGAAGAAGCTGAATCTCAGAGAGATGAAGTACTTTGTTTAGGCTCACACAGCCTAAACAGAGCCAGAACTAAGCCCGCATGGACCTAGGACATTACCCCCACTTTAACTGGAGTTGTACAACATTCATTTGCTTTATAAACTGGCGTTCTATATAAGATTTGGCTGGACAAAATGCTTCCATTTCATAAAAAAGTTTGGAAATCATTGCTGAGAATGATGGGCAGCTGTTGAAGGCACTTAAGGCACTATAGCCTGATGGTTAGAACACAAGTTTTAAAATCAGTCAGATCCGGTTTCAAATTCTGTTCCTACCACTTTACTAGCTATGTGACCTCTGGGTGGCCACTCTGTTGGGGCCTTAGTTTTATCATCTGTAAAGTGGGAATAATATCAATACTTCATAGGAGTTAAGAAACACTCAATAAATGTTAACCTAACATTCATATTAACAAAGGGTAGCTGTTATTGGTACTCTCTGTAACTCCAGTCAGATCATGACCCAGATAGATTCACACTGAGAGAGCTAATATTCACAACTGCATGCATTTGCTCTCTCCCAACAGACGAGGAAACTGAAGCTCAGACAGGTGAAGTGACTTTCCCAAGGGCACCCAGAGAGGAAGCAGTAGAGCCAGGTTTTGAACCCAGGTTCTGTTAGACTCCAAAGCCTTAGAGCTTGTAATTATTCTAATTTCCTGTCCATAAGACACAAAAAGAGCACCTACCATGTGTAAGATATTGTGTTAGTACTTTACATTTGTGAACTTATTTAATTCTTACAACTTTATGAAGTCAGTACTATAATCAAGTCTATTTTATACAAAGGAAAATAAAACTCAAAGGGGCAAATCATGGCTCGGTTTAACTTTCTGTCAATGAAGTTTCTCGTCAAACTTCTGAATGATAAAACCAGGACTGAAGTACAGAGTTGTGCATACGTGCACCCCAGCAACTGCCATCCAAGGGATACACTAGAAACTTGCACATATATGCAAAGAGGCAGGTATCCGGATTCTCACAGCAGCAATGCTTGCAATAGCTCAATGGTGGAAACCACCTATATGTCCATCAAGAGAATGGATAAATAAAATGTGGTATGTCCATCTGGTGGAATGGTAGGTATCCAGCAGTGAAAATGAGATAGAGTTACATGTATCAACCAGGCTGAGGTTAAAAAATGTTAATTGAAAAATGCAAGTTGCAAAATAATACCTGCAGTGTGAAACCATTAATACAAAGCCTAAAAACATGCAAAGCAATACTATGTGTTTATGGGTACCTTTACCTGCCGTAAAAGTGTAAATACCAGTGGGAAGGATTTTCACTAACTTGAGGATTGTGTTCCCTCTGGGAATGGAAGAAAATAGGTTCAAGAAAGGTACAATCAGGCTTCAGCTCTATCTATAACGTTTTAGTTCTTAAAACAAGTCTGTAGCAAATAGGTAAAAATGTTAAGATGGATAAAGCTGAGGGATATGTATGCCAGGCTTTGTGAGTATGGTTCCTCCTATTTTTATGTATGTTTGAAATATTTCATGTTAAAATATTTTAAAGCAACAAAAATAAAGACACCTTAATTTCAACCTGCCAAAAGCCCTTCAGCCATGAAGGGATTCTGTGGCTGACACCGCGCTCCTCACGCCACCTCCTAAGTACAGTGGGTCCTGAGAGCCTGGTTTGCTTCGTTACAAACGCCCATGACACTGGCACTGTGGAGGCAGCCCAAGAACTTCGACAGATGAAATGTCCTCAGATGCTTCTGAGAAGCGAACACAACGTGCCACCCTTGACAACTATCATCCTATTAAGACCTCCCACTGCATTTCCCGACACCCAACAGATAAACCTACAGCAGAATTCCTGGGCGCTCCTCCCCAAAGCCAATGATAACCCAAACAAACAAAAAGCCCCCAGTCCTCTCCCACTAACAGACCTCTCCCATTCCTCATAGGAACCTGAGTCTCCCAGACCGGGGACTGGAGTACTGGTCCTCAGTGCCTCCTACTACAGCTGACCTCTTTCACATCTGCCCTCCCACCAGACCCTCCATCACCCGTGGATACACAGTCACCTCCCAGGAGCCCTGAAAGCTCCTTCTTTTATGTTAAATCAGATCATGCCATCTTTCCACTCTTGTCTCTCTGATGATTTCCCGTTACTTTCAGAATAAACCCTACCAGCTTTACCATGGGCCTCTTCTCCTACCTCCCCGACTTCCCTGCTCACTCTGGTCCAGCCCCCCCAGCCTCTCTGGGGCTCCTCCCACAGGCCCAGCTTGCCCCCTCCCTGCATGACTCATTCCCCGCTGCCCTTGCCGCCCCACTTCATTCAGTTCTCTTGAGATGACAGCTCCCCTGTGAGACCTTTGCAGTCTGACCACACTACCTAAGGAATCACCTGCCCTTGTGATCTTCTAATTCTGCTTGATTTCTTGTTCTAGCATTTATCACTACCAGAAACATCTCTACTAACTTGTTATCTTCAGAGTTCTCAAGAGCTGCACTCTTCAGTGCAGCTATCTACTGTCCGCATGTGGCCGGGGAGCACTTGAAATGTGACTAGTCCTAACTGAGATGTGGGGCAACTGTAAAACATGGACACCGGATTTTAAAGACATTACAGAAAAAGAAAAAAGAGTATAAATATCTCACTAGTATTTTTATATTATATGTTGGAATAACATTTTGGATATACTGGGTTACACAAAATATATTAAAATTTACTTCACTGGTCTTTTCTTACTTTTTCAAAATCTGGCTACTGGAAACTTTTAAATTACATATACGGCTCACGTTCTATATTTTAGATAGAGCTAATCTAGAAGAAGATCAGTGCTATGAAGATAGGAACTCTTTTGCTGCCCACTGTATCTCTAGCACACAGTGCCTGGCACACAGTAGGCACTCAATAAACACTTGTGAATTGAATGAAGGACCAATCCCCTCATCCATGCCTAAGCTTACATGCACAATCAAATACCGTTCTTTCACTCCCTCTCCTACAGGCGAGGAACCCTACCTTAAAATCTCCCAGCGCCTCTCATGTGATTCCCTGCATTCCTGATACAATGTGTCCTCACAGGGTCGCTGTGATCATCTCAACCAGAAACCCTCCCCCACCACGACAAACCTCGCTCCCTACATACAGCACCCTCATCACTCATTCTCAGTGTAGCATCAGAAATCAACGTCCATCTAGCATTGGTGACCTGATGAAAAGATCCCTCAAGACGTCTGATGATCACAGATCCCCCTTACGGCTTATGGTCACGATAGCCCTCCTCACTGATTGCCAACAGATCCTCTGGGGCTCCTCCCCTAAGGAAGCAGGAGCCAGGAAAACTAACTTTTGACTCCTTAAATTATCTCCAAATCACATTATTCAGAGTTACAGAGGCAGGCTGACTGGATTGAGAAACCAAGGTCTCATTCACCATACAACTTAAAAATCGTGTCCTGACAATTCCCTGGCAGTCCAGTGGTTTGGACTCCGCGTTCTCATTGCGAGGGCCCGGTCGGGGAACTGATATAATCCCACAAGCCACGTGGCGTGGCCAAAAATTAAAAAAAATTGTATCCCATTACCAGGCCACCTTGTTATTTCTTATCAATCAAATCGTCTGCACCATGATATTGCCCTGGATATATTTTTGTATAATTCATTCAGTGTAAACCTTTACGACATGGCACGATTTCTGTAACACATTTTACTTTGGCTTTGATTCATTTCTCAATATACCGCAGAGAGACCTCCCAAGGTCTCTCCTGACCTGAGAGAAGCCCCGTCCAGCTCCCTCCCCACAAAGACCCCGCCCAGGAATAAATCCTCCTCCCCTTGAGGCCCAAATTTACAGTTCTGATTATTCTCAGCGGAGAAGTCAGTTTCCAGCTCCGACTTGGCTCCAAACGCCAGCGCTAACTCCCCTTCTGGCTGCCCCAGCCCCATGGCCTGTGCAGGATGCCAAGCTTTGAAGGAGGGACACCCCAGCTTCCACGGGCTGCACTCGGGTGCTTCCTTCCCTCCTCAGGCACTTCCGGTGGGCGCTAACCTGCACACGCTCCCCGGCTCTGGGGTCCCTTCCTCGGCTCTTTTCTGCCCACTTCCGGTTAGGACCACCGCTGGCCCCAGAGCGCACCGCTGGCCACTCATCACACCTGTTTTGGTTGAGCATCCGCACAGAAAGGCATTTTCAGGTCTCGCTCGAGGACTGTCACCCCACTTCTCACCGTGCAGGGCTTGAAGGGCACAGGCACACTGAGAGAGGCACAGAAAAGGCGGGAAAGCGGAGACCTAGTTTGAGGGACATTGAGGCCCAGTCCTGAAGTGGGAGCCTTCGAATCCCCAAAGTTTGAGGCAGCGCCGAGCTCTTCAGAACCCAGAAGGCAGAGTGGAGAGATGGAAGAGGAGTATCAAAAAAAAGTAAAATTTCTATCTTTTAAAATTGATTACATGTTGAGATAATATACTTTGAACATGTTGGGTTAAATAAAATATATTATTAACGTTAATTATATCTGTTTCTTTTTACTTCTTATGATGTAGCTATTAAAAAATTAAAAATGGCTTACATTGTATTTCCATTGGATAGTGCCGGGGTTGATAGAAGGATACAGTGCAAAGCTCTTAGCCCAGTGACTGACACACAATAAATGTCTGATAAATTCTCTAAACGCATTTTTTACAGATTGCTTCCATGTGAAAAGTTTTTTTGCTGGTTATTGAGGATGCAGCCATGAAAAAAACTGAACTGCCCTGTGGCGCTAGCTCTAACTGGGGAGACACACAATAGGTAAGTGAACACAGAACAAGGCACTTTCAGATCCTGATAAATACACTCTGGAAACGAAACAAAACGGGCAGGGAACAGCAGGAATTGGCAGGGTCTCTTTAATTAAGGTATCAGGGAGCGTCTCTATGAGCTGGTAGCATTTGAGCTGAGACATGAATGACTAACAAAGTAGCTGGCCCTAAAAGGCCTGGGGGCAGGAGTCCCAGGCAGAGGGAGGAGACTCTGTAAAAGCCTTGAAGTAAGAATGAAGCTTCTATAATTGAGGAACGGAAAAGAGCTCTTGTTCTCAGGAAAAAGTTAGTAGGAAATGAGCCTGCAGAGGTGGAGGTGTGGTGGCAGGCTGCTTACAAGGGCCAGTAGGCTGTGGTCACTGATATTTGAAGTGTGACAGGAAACTTTTGTAGCCATCTCCACCCAGTTCTTGCAGAGAATGAAGCCCTAACACTCTAAGGCATCCATTGCATGTCATGAATTAGGTCATCTCCTATTGTATTAGCAAAAGAATGGTATTAGCCAGTATCATCCTTTGGAAAATTGAGTAAACACTCACTCATACCATTCTCTGCAGGGCTTAGTTCTCTCCCAAGACCCTGAGAAAGGCTGCATGAGAGGATATTTAGCAAGAGATTTGAAAAAAGATCACTTTGACTACAGCGTAGTGAGTGGAGGGGGCCAAGAGGCAGGAATGGAAGCGTGGCGATCGGTGAGTAGTCCTCCACAGTGGCTCAGATGAGAGATGGCAGTGCCTTCCACTGATGCTGCAGCTGGTTAGTGAGAAATGAGTATGTATTTTGGAAGCTGGAACCAACTGGACCCAATGGATTAGACATGGAGAGGAAAAGGAGAGAGAGAGAGGAAGGAGTCAAGGATAACTACTGAGTTTTTGGTTTAAGCAACTGGGTGGATGCCAGTGCCATGAATAGTGATTTGGATTCTAGTCTCAGTTCTGCTGGGGGACCCTGGGCAGATAAGTGACTTACTCTCTGCTGAGCCTCAGTTTTCTCATCTGTTAAATGGGGGTTGCCATGGAGGTTTGATGAGATCATGCACGGAAAGCACAGGTCTGGCACACGGTAAGCACTTAAACTGCTGTTATTATCATCGTGATCATTCCTGCACAATTAGCACACAGAAGCAGGTAAAAGCAAGGGCTCTGAAACCAGTCGGACCTCAGTTGAGTCCCTGCATTGTTATGTGACCTTGGCAAGGTCAATTCATATCTCTGAGCCTCAGGTTCTTCTTCTGTAAAGGGGATTAACGACAATATCCTCCCTTCAGATCCAGTTGTGAGGATTCAGTGAGTCTTGAATATGAAATGCTTAGCACTGGGCATAGTACATAGTAATTGCTCAGTAAACAGGGCCTAAGTGCTAGAGTAATTTGACTTTTCTTCTGTGTGTGTTTGGGGGCAGAATTATTACTTAAAATAAGCCTTTTTAAAAAAACATCTTTATTGGTAAAATAAGTATATATATATATTTTAAGGGAACTTTATTTTTATTTATTTATTTATTTATTTATTTATTTATTTTTGGCTGCATTGGGTCTTCGTTGTTGCATGCAGGCTTTCTCTAGTTGCGGCGAGCGGGGGCTACTCTTCGTTGTGGTGCGCGGGCTTCTCACTGCGGTGGCTTCTCTTGTTGCGGAGCATGGGCTCTAGCTCTGCAGGCTTCGGTAGTTGTGGCATGCGGGCTCAGTAGTTGTGGCTCACGGGCTCTAGAGCACAGGCTCAGTAGTTGTGGCGCGTGGGCTTAGTTGCTCCGCGGCATGTGGGGTCTTCCCAGACCAGGGCTCGAACCCGTGTCCCCTTCACTGACAGGCGGATCCTTAACCACTGCGCCACCAGGGAAGCCCTAAGCCTTTATATTTTTATTATGAAAAATACGTGCTCACTGGGAAAATGCAAACAGTACAGAATTACGTAAAGTAGCAGGTGAGAGCTGACCTACCTCTCCTTCCCCTAACTCCGTAAGTAACCACTGTTGGCTGCTGCATAGCCTTTCCCGATTTCTCTCTCTCTCTCTCTCTCACACACACACACACACACACCTGTGTGCATGCACGTTACCCTCTTCTTCTGGAGGCAGAATAAAACGATGGCTGAGAGCTCAGGCTCCAGAGTCACACAGACCCAGGTTCTAGTCTTACCCCTGCCACTTTATTTGCCATGAGATATTGGGCAAGTGATTAACAGTCAATCTAAGATTCAGTTTCCCTTTTTGTAAAAAGAAAAGCCGTGGCAGTACCGACGTTGTGGTTTGGTAAGGAATAGTGTGTGCAGAGGGATTAGCACTGTGACTGCGTGTATGAAGGTCTCGGACACTTAGCTGCTACTATTATATACATAACGGATCATACTGTTTTCTTTATGCTTTTATGCAACTCTTTTTTCTTTCCTTTTTTTTTACACTTTAGAAAGTTTTAATTCCTATCTTTTTAATGCTCTTTTGCAGTCCTTCCTTCCTTCCTTCCTTCCTTCCTTTCTTTCTTTCTTTCTTTCTTCTTCTTTCTTTCTTTCTTCCTTCCTTCCTTCCTTCCTTCCTTCCTTCCTTCCTTTCCTCACTTTAGAAAGTTTTAATTTCCCTTTTTTTAATTGAGGCAAAATTGGTATACAAATTTCAGGTGTATACTATTATAATTTGACATCTGTATGCACTACAAAGTGATCACCACCAAAGGTCTAGTTACCATCTATCACCATGCGATTGATCTTGCATCTGTTTTTGTAGCTAAGATGTCTTGAGCCTCTTTCCACACCACGACTCATCAAGATTCGATGCAGAGTTAAGGAGTTGGACCCCTTGTCAACTCTTCATCCCTAAGTTTCTGCTTCTGAGAGATTCCTGGCTGCAAGTGAGTAACAGAGGCCACAGCCTCTGCAGTGTCCGGGCCTCCCAGGATTTGGAGGCAGGTAATAACCTTGTCTACCCAGGAGGTGGCAGGCAGAGTCCAAGAGAGGACAGCAAGTAGCACAAGGAAAGTGTGGGGCCCTCACAGCCTTTCACCCCTGTGGCCTGTGCCCTTGCAACTTGCTGTGACTTCTGAAGTTGCACCTTGTCTTCTGCAAGGGGGTCACGGCCCCTACTTTCACTTTTCCTTGGGGCGCCTCAGGCAGACTTCAGACTGTCCAGAGACCAAGCTAGTCTTAGATTCCAATATACTGATGTCATCGTTTTATAGAACCTGCTGTCTTGAGTATTTTGTAACTGGCTTTATGATTGTAATATGTTTCTTTCTTTTCATCTCCCCCCACCCCCCGCCACTGCCGTCCTTTTTTGGAGAGAGTCTACTGGTTTTGGTAGATGGTTATTTTCGTCCCACCTCTCTCCCACCATACACGTACTGCTCTTTCGTTCTGGGACTTATTCCCTCTCCTTCAAGGATCTAAGCCCCCTCCTAGTACCAACCTCTTCTCTATGCTCTATTAGTTCAAACAGTCCTACTTTTCTTCTTTTTCTGCTCCATCCATGTCACAAAACTCAGACATCCTCTTTCATCCTCTTTGCTCAAAGGTCCTTGGATTACTTACCCATGTCTGTACCAGTTTTCCTCTTTGTGAGAGAGCTTGTCTTGGATTCTTGAGGACCATTTCCTTGAGAGGTGATAAACCTTTAAAGTCTTATTTGCAGAGGAAGTCATGGGAGGGGTCAGACAAATGACAGTGGCATGGGATGAAAGGTCAGGAACAAGGTTGGTGATTTCTTTGGCGCAGGACAGTTCCTGGCAAGGGTCATAACTGTATTAGGGCCGATAATAATTTGTTTCCTATCTGGCCCATGGGCTGTTGTCAGGATCAAATGAGATAAGAGTCCAAAACCACTTTGTAACATGTAAAGCACCTTATAACCTGTTAGGTATCATTAGTCCACAAAATCACCCATATCCCACCCATGCTGTGGCAGGAAGAGCGCAAGATGGAAAGTCAAGAGACCTGGGTCTGCTATCAGCTTGTTGAGAGTGAGGAGCAAGCTTCCTTCTCCAGCCAATTGATTCAGTCATTTGTTGAACACCTACCTGTGTCAAGAATGGTTCTGGGTGCTGGGAATGCACAGGTGAACAAAACAGACAGGTTACCCTGGAACCCACATTCAAGAGGGGAAGATAGGCAACAAACAAGTAAACAAACAAATAACAATAGTAAAGAAGAAATACTTGAGGCTAATGATGGTAGATTGAATACCCGTGTCTCCTTTGGGTCCCTTCTGAAATCACACAATAATGACAGTAAAGAGATCTTTCTGAAAGGCACTAGGCCCATAAGGACGGGGAGAAGAATAGAGGATACAATGCCACCAAAATTTTGGAAGCACATGAATGAGTGGTAACTGGTAACTGACTTGGCAGACCTATGAAAGTTGAATCCCAAGCCAGTAGTAGGAAAAGCCAAGACTCAACCAAGCTTCTACTACAGAGCCCACAGAAAGCTCATTAACTGGTGGCAAGAGGTACCTCTGGAAATGGGGGTGAAGTGCAAGCTAACATAAGGAATAGTGGCTGAAAGTTTATTTGAAAAGAACCCCCAGATCTCTTCCCCAGTTTCCTGATGTAAGGCAACTGCCCCTCACCCAAGAGAAGACTGGAGTTTTGTTCTCTGGAGAGGAGAACACAGAGGGTTTTTGGAATGTGGGACACCAGACACAGTAGGAAGAGGGAGCAATGTAGTGTACATCAGAGATTAAAGGAATGCTACATGTTGAGACCTTCCAGCTGTCTTTTCCATGTGACTCCTAAATTTCTGGCAGTCCAACTTTCACCCTCCAGGCAGGAGATTAGAAGAATCTTTTCTGGGAAATTTGATCAGCCCAAGAGGAAAACCCCTAAGCATTGACATGGGAGGTTCCCCAACTAAATGACCCAGCTGAATCACCCTCCAGTGAAGCCTAACTCATGTGCTCACAGCTTCCATTCATTATTTAATACCTACGGAAGGCAGCCTCCAAGACAGCCCCAGTGATCCCACCTCCTTGTATTCACCCTCTTGTATAATTCACTCCCCCTTTCAAAATGGGCTGAGTGGGAATTCCCTGGTGGTCCAGTGGTTAAGACTTGGCGCTTTCACTGCCATGGATCTGAGTTTGACCCCTGGTCAGGGAACTAAGATCCTGCAAGTGGCAAGGTGTGGCCAAAAAAAAAAAAAAAAAAATTAAAAAAAAAATGGGCTGCGAAAAAATGATGGAAGATCACTTTGAAGATTAGGTTTTTAAAAAGACTGCCTTCCTTCTTGTCGTCTCTTGCTTTCTTGCTTGCTTGCTCTGGTGGAAGCCAGCTGCCCTGCGGAGAGGCCCACATGGTAAGGAACTGAGAGAGGCCTCCAGCCCATAGCCAGCAAGGAACTGAGGCCCTCAGTTCAGAAGCCCTCAAGGAACTTAATTCTGCCAACAACCACATTTTTATGTGAACGTTTTCAAATATGATAAAAAGTAGATGGAATAGTACAATAGAATCTTATCCATCACCCAGATTCAACATTTATGGGATTTTGCCATATTTTCATTCCTCTTTTTCCCTTTTCTGACTTTAAAGCAAACCCTAGACACCATGTCATATTATTTTTATATACTTTGCATATATCTCAAAAAAGTATTAGTCTCCTTCCTTCTCTTCAAGATGAGCAGACAATCAAGGATTCCCAGATGTCTGATGACAACTTCTGACCTAAAGGACGGAGGCCAGGGGACTTCCCTGGTGGTCCAGTGGTTAGAAATCCACCTTCCAATGCAGGGGACGAAGGTTTGATCCCTGGTGGGGGAAGTAAGATCCCACATGCTGCGCGGCAACTAAGCCCACGCACCGCAACTAGAGAAAAGCCCACGCGCCGCGGCGAGGAACCTGCGCGCCATGGCGGAGACCCACTGCAGCCAAAGGAAAAAAAAAAGGATAGAGGCCAGTACCTAAAAAGGTAACTTGGAACAGGGAGATGAAAATTCCTTAAAGAGATCAGAGTGGATATTATAACCATGAAACAAAGTCAAGAATAAAAGAGAGTACGTGGATATGAAAAGTGATAGCAAAAAGGAAAAATTAAACAGAAGGGCTGGAAGATAAACTTGAGGAAATCTCACAGAAAGTAGAGCAAAAAGATGAAGTGAAGGAATATGGGAGAGAAGGAAAAATTAGTGGGTCAGGCTAGGAGGTCCAATATCCCCCAAATAATAGGAGTTCTAGAAAGAGAAAAGAGAGAAAATGAAGGCAAGGAAATAATCACAAAATGTTTTAAGAGAATATCCCCAAACTGATGGATACTATTTTGCAGATTGAAAGAGTCCCAGTGCCTAGTGCAATGGATGAAATTTTAGAATACTTGTGAGAAAGATAAAGGACCCTACAAGTTTCCACTAAGAAGAAGATAGGCCATAAACAAGGAATCAGGAATCAGAATGTCTTGGGAATTTTCAACAAGACTGGGAGCAAGATGGCAATATGATAAACTCTTGAAAATTCTGAAGGAAAATGATTTCCCATCTAGAATTCCACATGTAACCCATATCAATTAAGCATGAAGGTAGAATGAAGACATTTTCTGACATGCAGAGTCTCAAAACATTTATTACTTTCTAGAGAAGCTGTTAGAGGACATAAACGAAGGAAGAGAAACAAGAGCAGTGAAGCAAAAGACCTCTCAATTTAAAAACGTCCAGGGGTCAGCTGTACACCTGGCATAAACCACCACCAGTCAAGACTGGAACAGGTCAGAAAGTTCTCGGAGAGATCTCTTCAAGAAGATGAATCTGTCGCCTACTAGTAACTCTGAAGGTCTTGAGAAGAGATAAGACAATTGGCAAAGAGTTTGGTGAAATCAATGATAAGTATGTAAAAAACTAAGGAAATGAAAAATAAGGCAACTATTAATTCTGGGGTGGGGGGAAAGTTGTGCAGGGTATAAAAGTAATCATAGTTTACTCTAGAGCTCCATTATTTACATAGTCACAATAATGTAAACATTGAGTATTATTCTAACACAATTATGATGTAAGTATATTATGAATATACAGAGTGGGAAGGGTGCATGTGTATTTATGTATTGGGAGAGCCAAATCCACATCTGACATTGGGGTAAGTTCACAGATAAAACCTTATATTGAAAAATGAGAAAGTATAGTAAAATAAGTAAGTTCCTTACAGACATGAGGGATAAATATTCAGTTGAAAAAAGGTGAAAGCAGTTGCCTCTAGGAAGGGGTAAATGTTTGTGGTGGGGCAAGAGGGTGAGGGATGCTGTTTTTCATGCAAACTATTTGACTCATTAAACAGTGTGCATGTATTCCTTATATAAAAATAACAAGTAAGACCAAAAAGTAGATGATATCAGACAGTGATAAATGCAGTAAAGTCAGTAACTCAGGATAATGTGAGTGAGTATATCAGAGGGAGGCAGTTTTGGACTGGGCTGAGGAGAAAGTCCCATGAGCAAATGAAATTTAAGTCACAGGCAGCCTGAAAGATGAGGACTCAGCCATGTGAGAATCTAGGGGAAAAGGGTCCAAGAAAAGGGGGCAGTAAGTACAAAGGATCAGAGGGCAAGATCTTAGCAAGTTGTTGAAAGCACAAAGGAAGAATAAAGTGAGAAGGATGGGGTGCCGGGCAGGAGTTGGGGGCAGATGAGCTTTGGCAGATGGACAAGTGTCAGATCAGGCAGGGCCTTGCTGGCCATGGGGACCCCTTGAGTTTTATTCTGAGAGCCATGCATGAGCAGCAATTGGAGGCCTCTATGCAGAAAAATAGAATTACAATTTAAAAATACTGTCATGTATAAAATATCTATAGGGTGTGAGATACTGTTCTAAGTGTTTTGTATGTATAATATTAAACTCACTTAATCCTCGTGATAGCATGAAGATGTGTTAGCCCATTTTTTTTTTTTTTTTTTTTTTTTTTAGTCAGAAAACTAAAGCACAGAGAACTTGAGTTGCACAGTGTAAGCCAGGATTCAGTCCCAGTTACGGTGACTGCTGCCTCCTGGAAACGCTTCTGGTTAGTCCAGTGGAGGAGAAGGCCTAGATATGGTGATTCTCAGCCCTCTAAGCTTCCCAACACCTGGGAGCTGTAACAAAATAAAGTGCCCAAATGCACTGGCATTTTTAGAAGCTCCTCAGTGCAGCCAGATCTCAGTGCAGTTGAGAATCTTCAGACTAGAGACTTTTGAAGGTTCCCCAGGGTTCCACCACTCTGTCCTCACACCGCCATTTCTGTTGCAGGCGGCATGGGATGGCTCCTGGTTACCGCCTCGGCCTCCCACCCAGGCTGTCTCAGAGCCCAGGCATGCTGCCTCTCGCCAGCCACCACTCCTTCCCAAGAACCTGGCTTTCCGTGCTGGTCTCTGCTCTGGGTATTCAGGTGTCTTGTTCCACCTCTGCTTCCTTTCTTTCCTCGGAGTCTCAGCTGCCAGTCTCCACCTCCCTTCCCAGCGTTCTGTACCAAACTAGTGCACACCACATGAATCATGTTTCCTTCCCTCCTTTCTCTTCTGCAGTGAGGTAACCGATTGAGAGAGCAAGCGTGCCCGTCTATCTAGTTTTGAGAGGGAGTCTGGGGTCCGCACCAGGGGTCAGAAGACCGTATTGATGAGGGTTGGCGCATGTCACTTGACAGCTCTGAGCCTCAGTTTTCTGTGTTGTTAAGCAGGGAGAAGATAATGTGCTGCGCTTCCTATCGGAAACCTCGAGATCCGCCTATTATCTGATGCTTGCCTATCTTCCAGCCATCACTCAGGCCCAGTCACCCTGGCCTTTCCGTTCCTTGTGCAAATTCATCTTGTTCAAGCCTTGCACTTGCCTTGAACCCTTTGCTCGGAACATTTCCCCCCCAGTTCTTGGCTTGCATGATTCCTTCTTGTCTTTCTGGTCGCAGCTCAAAGGGCACCTTCCAGTGGCCTTCCCAAGCCACTCATTCATTCCTCAAAGTTATCCCCTACCCTGACTCTGTCTTACTGTCTTCACAGCCCTTAGCATCTTCTCAGTGTCTGTTTATTGCCTCCCTGTCTTCCTCTCCTACTGGAATGTGAGCTGCATGAGAGCAGGGGTCTTGTCCTTGTTCACTGCCGTGTCTTTAGCACCTAGAACAGGGCCTGACGCGTAGTAGGCCTCCATATACCTTTGTGGATGAATGAATGCCTGCGTATGATGACGTGATGTCTGATGTGGCACTTTAGACACTCGAGACTGCTGTACGTGAGTGTGGGCTTTTTATTTAAAGCATCTGGATTTGGGAGCCGTATATTTACTTTCCTAACACTGTTTCCTTGAGGCCGATTGCAGCTTGGGCTGACAGACAGCAGGGGACAACGTCTGGGGAGAGGGAGCCTGAGGTTAGAATAGAGCCGAGGCTAGCCCCTCCTTGGGTAAGCAGTTGGTGGACAGCTGACCGCAGCCTGCCTTGGCTCCCCGCCCCTTCACATCCTCTCCCTTATCAGACATTGGAAACTTCGCCAAGTAGGTTACTGGACTACTGCAACTGAGGGCTTAGAGATCTTTGTCCCAATTTCCTGGTTGAATGTGCAACTTGTAGATGAGAAATGTCCTCATTTCCGGTGACTAGAGAAAAATAATGAAACGGAAAAAAACGGGGCGAAAGTATTTAACCACAGGAGGTAGAGAAAGCTGAAAAGAGAGAGAGAACTAACTAACAGAAACCTGAAGGTAAGGGGCAGGGAAGTTAAAGGGAGTGGAGTTGGAATCTTGGCCGTGTATTTACCTTCAGACCATCTCCGGGCCCACCCATGCCTGCCTTCTCTAACCGCAGTGATCCCCACGAAACCACACTACATGTAAGCTCTGGCTGTGTGGTCAGTTGAGAATTTCTGAGGAAGGGACACAACAGCATCTTTTCCAGAAAGGGGAAGTGAAATAGTCAATGTGAGTTTCCCCTTTCCTGTTGGTCGGGCCCCCAGGTCAGGCTCAGCCAGCTCCCTCTACCCCTGTTTCCTGGTAGCGGCTCTAGGCTGCTGTCTGTGTTATTCATTAACCGGGCACTAATATTTCTGTTTACCCATCTGTCATCCTCCAGGGGATTCAGAGGAGTCCCACAATCTAAGCAGCCACCCGGATCCTCTTGGACCTGGCCCAGTCAGCCACATTTAGCTAGTGTTTATCGTGTTGAAAGTCCTGCGCCAGAGCCTTGTACGATATGTAGCCAGGGAGTGAGAAAGTTTTCTCAAGTAGGATGTGACCAGTGTGCCACTTGAGCATATGTGCTGAGTGGTGCATCCAGTGATGTGCTTGAGCTGGCTTGCAAGAGCCGATTATTAGCATCGCTTGCCAAACCCACGTTCAGTGTCTTCACATTGGTAGAAACTGGCCCTGGAAGGAGTGTGTGTGCCACAGAAATTGACAAGTACTGCACATCAGGGCCTTTGCTACCCTCCAACCCCCCGCCCCCTGCACCCTCATCCGAAGGACCAGCATACACTGGTGACATCTATTTATCAAAGGCCTCTTCCTCCTTGGTTCTTGGATGGCCAATTCTAAAGAAAGGGGAAACAGCCCCACTTTCAGGGAGTTCCCAGCCTGATGAAAACCTCCATGTTTGCTAGAATACTTTATGGTTCTTAACTCTGTTGTATATATTATCTACTTGATCCTAACAACCATCTCCCTTCAATGGTAAGCATAGATACCAGAGTGATCATCTTAAAATGGAAATCAGATTATTTCACTGTCTTGCTTAAAACCCTTGAATAGCTTCAAAAGCTCTGGCAATAAACTCATACTTCTATCTGGGGCCTAAAACACTTAGTGTCATCTGGTCCCCCCTGACTTCCTCGACTTCCTCTTTCACTCTCTCCCCATTTCACAATATTACAGCATCAGCTTCACCTGAGATTGTTAGAAATACAGACTCTTGGGCCCTGTCCCAGACCTACTGATTCTGAAACTGTGGGGAGGGAAGACTGTAATCTATGCTTCAGCAAACCCTCCCTGTGGTTCTAGTAGATGCCTGAGTTTGCAGACCACTGCTCTGTCCCCACACTGAGATGGGGGCAGCATCTCTCTGCCCCTGAGATGCTAAGGTTTTCTGCCTCCTTAGGGCTTTTGCACCTGTGGTTCCTGTTTCTAGAATGCTCTTCGCATGGGCCTTTGTATGGCAACTCCTTCTCATTGTTCAGGTCTCAGCTGACCATCACTGACTCTGGAGAATCTTCTAAACCCTCTCAATCCCTCATTATACTTTCTCCCATATCCCTATTTTGGTCCATTTGTAAAAACCATTTGCCACATTCTGAAATTAACTTGTTGCTTGTTTACTTGCTTATTAACTATTTTTTCCCACTAGAATGGAAGCCCCAAGAGGGCAGGTACCTTGTCTCTTGTATGCTCTGCATCCCCAGCCCCTAGAAAACTAACTGGCTTATAGTAAATATATAAGTAGATAAAAATCAGTACATATTTGGTGAACAAATGAATTACTAATTTCCCAGTAAAGAGATGGGCTATGTATCAAATGACTTGATGGAGATCAAATACTTGTTAGTGAGTAGCTAAAACTTCACCCTGAAAGTCTCAGACCAGGTCCAGAAATTTTCTTGTACTTTTTAGCAAGAGTGGCCATGTCCCTAAAACCCTGGGAATCTCTGAGTTGGAAGGAGTCTGGCAGTTAACTGGTTCAGCCCTTATCAGATGTGTGAGTTTCCTCCATGTTCTAAGATGAGTGTCTTCTACTTCAAAATTCCTGGAGACTGGGGAGTGATTACCTTGTTTAAGTGATTACCCTGACTGTTTAAGATGTAACTCCCTGCATCTTTTGCCCGTGATCTTTGTTCTTTGTGGGGCTACAGAGAATACATCTTCTATAAAATGAACCTAATCTTGTTCCAGTCACATATTCAGCATTCTCTTACTTGTTTCTCACATGTTGGTGAAAAAAGCAGGCACTTTGGAGTCTGGAGGGCCTGGATTCAAATTTCTTCTCACTATTGACCTTGGAAAGTTCCCTTAATTGTCTCAGGCTCCTTCTGTAGAACAGTGCCTGGCATTTAATGCGTATTATTATTATTATTATTATGTTTTGAATCTCCAAAGCATTTTGGTTCATTTTTCTGGGCTTGATTCCTTGGGTTAATTTCCTTTTTAAAAATGTGCTGCTTAGTATTCAATATGCTACTGATTAGATCTCAGTGGAGCGGTTGTCATCAACTTGTTTAGACTCAGTTTCTTTTAATGCCACCCAAAATCAAATCCGCTCTTTTTTTTTTTTTTTTTTTGGAAGGTGTAATATATCACATATGCATAGTAAGCCTACAGTCAGCTGAAAATCCCAGATTTTTTTCTTACACGTTACTGTCAAACCATCCTATATAGTTGACTATATATTATTATTTCCATCATTTTAAATGTTCTACTTGCTATGTCTCTTTTAAGTGGGAGAACATCTTTGTTTCACACAGGTTGGTATCTTAGAGCTAAATAACACTGTATAGTTTCTCAGCAGTTTTATCTATGCAGTCTCATTTGACTCCTCAGAATAACCCTAAGAGGCATATTGTATCCTCATTATTATGCTTTGGAAATGGTGGCTTGAAGGTTGTGACTTGCTCAAGGTCATCCCACTGGTAAGCAGAATTAACATTGAAATCAGAGCTCTTATGACACCAGTCCAGTGTTGTCTTGAGGAAGAAAAACAGAAAATGAGCTCCCAGTTCAGTGGGAGTAATAAGGAAAGTCTTTCTGAAGAAAGTGACTGTTGAAGAGGGTTTCATAAGAGGGGAAAAAGCAAACAATCTGAAGATGAGGCAGAACGGGGTTGAGGTGAGGGGGACTTATAAGCAGGAAAAGGTCTCTGAAGGATAATTTCTTGGGCCCCTGAGCTAGGCCAGTGGTTCCTGACCTGAGCTGCCCTTCATAATCACCTGGGGAGCTTTTTAAATCTCACCTGCTGTAGCCCTACCCCCAGAGATTCCAAGTCAGTAGATCTGAGGTGGCTATTTGTATTATTTTTATACCTCTACGTGTTATTCTGATGTATAGCCTCTGTTGCAAACCATTAGGTGCTGGAGAGCACAGTCTAGGGGTTCTTCTTGCAGAGAAATGTTAGGCAGGTGGAATTGGGAAGGGAGAGAGGATGCAGAGCAGGCAATGGGATGATGAGATATGAGTTCCTGAGAGGAAAACTGATGAAAGGAAAACTCTGCAGGTTTCTAAGCTGGAGGATAACATGTTTTAAGCCTCTGTGATACACTGATAACTTTGAGCTGGGACTCGCCTCAGTCCTCTTTCTGAGTCCAATCTCTATTCATCAATCTAAACAGCAATCCATCCCTCCACTCTTATTGCACCTTTAACATATTTCCGTGGTTTCAGATGTACCATCCTCCCCCTTCGCTGCTGAGTCTAGTTCTCCATCCCATTTTTGCTCTCCTTGTGCTTGCAGAAATGTTACAAAAATTGTGGACACTCTCTTCAGAGTTTTATAACCTTTATTTTCATTCTTTTTTTTTTTTCTTGGTCATGCCACGCAGCATGCAAGATCTTAGTTCCCCAACCAGGGATGGAACCCATGCCCCCTGCAGTGGAAGCACGGAGTCTTAACCACTGGACCGCCAGGGAAGTCCCTAATCTTTATTTTCAATCGGCCAGACCAGGTTTTTCCTGTGCTCATCAGTGTTGAGCTCTAACTGATGGTTGCCAAGCTGGGTTCTGACCTGTGGAGGGCACCATGGAGGGAGAAGACAAGACCCAGACCTCAGGTGGCTCCCAGTTTATTGGGGGAGACAGGTACACACATGAAGACGACTGGATCATACTTAAAGAGCAGTAAGTCACGTGGATATTGCCCACACCTAGGTCATTATAGCTCTAAGCCCCAGTCCTCCCTCCTAATCCCCTTGGTTCAGAACCTTCCTGCATCTTCTTTGACCTCATTTAGAATTTCTCTCCCATCTCTTTCCCAGTGGCTTCATTCTAGCACCAACAGCTAGACCAGTGTGTAGGTGTTGTTTCAAAGCTGGTAGCAAGGTTGTTTTAGGGCTCTCTGCTTCAGCTACCAACCACCTCACACGGATGATTGGAATTTGTATTCTCTACATTGCTTCAGAAACTCTGTTCTGATAGTTCTCCTATGCCCAACCGTTTCTTCTTTCGTCCTGGAGCTGTGCTCCTTTGGGAAGGAAAATTCAGTCAGGAAAGGATACAGAGCTGGTGAGAGAGATTTTTTAGAGTCCCAGTCGTGGTTTGGGTCTGAGGATTCCTGAATCCGGGCCAGGAACCCGTGTTCTCCCTCTCCCAGCCTGCTCAACTCATACAAAACCCAGAGTGCCTCCGAAGGTCCAGGGACATCCTTAGTCCGTGGTGAAGTCAGAACTCGGCGCTCCCTCTGTTTGACTCACACCCCTGTCCACATTCGCCACTTCTGCTGTCTCTTTGCCTCTGCGTCCCAGCAGGGAGGAGCCCTGATGCCGCAGTGCCTGCAACCCTTTTCCAAAGGCCCTGCGCACGACTGAAGAAGAGAAATAGAAAAGCAAGGGGTCCAGACTGGCATTGAGGGAACTCAGTACCACAGCTTCTGCCCGCCACTTGGGGCTTGCCTTCATGTGGAACCCCACCAGGTGGGATATGTTATATGGCCCAAAGCACACCAGGAAATTAAGGAGGGTCACCACAGCCAGCCCCACAGCTCGACGCCGCCTCTGGGCCCTCACGTGGGGCTGCGTGAGCATGATCCACACAAAGCGCCAGTAGCAGAAGATGGTGACCGCCATGGGGATGAAGAAGAGGACGAGGAACAGCTCCAGCCGCATGGGAAGCACCACTTTCAGCTGCTCTTCGGTGAAGTCCTCATAGCAGGTTATGCTACTCGCATTTGTGGCCCTCTGGGTTGAGTTCGAGTACTGAACGATGATCACCAAGGTGCAATGACCAAAGGACATGATCCAGGAGATCAGGGAAGCAATCACTCCATACACAGGCCGGCGGGACAGCTTGTACTTCACGGGGAAAGCCACTCCCAGGTAGCGCTCGATGCTGATGCCCGCCAGGAGCCACGTGCTGCAGTAGATGCTACTGTAGAAGCCAAAACCCGTGAGGGCACAGACTAGCTCAGGCAGGTACCAGTGGAAGTCAGACGCGGCCTCCGTCATCTTGAAGGGCAATAGCAGCAGCAGCAGGAGGTCCGCCAGCGTCAGGCTGAGCAGGAGGATGTGGATGGGTGCCGGGTTGGGCTGGCGGACGCGCCCCACGAAGGCCCGCAGCGCCAGGAGGTTGGCAGGGAGACCAGTGAGGAAGATGATGATGTAGGCTGTGAGGATCAAGGAGTTTTCCAAGTTGGGCATGACTGTTCTGGAAGAGGATGAAAAAGGGCAGGGTCAGGAGGACCAACTCACAGCCTGCAGACCCTGGTCGGGTTCAGTCTGTGGACATCCTCCCAGGCACTCTCTCCCTTTCCCAGGCCGGGGCTTTCTGCTCCCACCACGGCTTTGCTCACACACCACCTGCCAGAACTGCTCAGAGCAATTGTTGACTTTGCCTGGGGCGGGATATTAAGCAGTATTTATTACGTTTGCCATCGTGTGTCTCTTGGGGAGGCCAACCCTTGGCTTCCCAAGGGAATTCCCCCTCCGGTTTTCCCAGCCTTTCTCCTTCTCTTGTCACAGATACAGGAAGTTACTGTTAATCAGTTTCCAACTCTCCTTAGGTCCTTTCCTCAGTCAGAGACCTGCAGAGAGAAAAGGCAACCCTCACTACAGCAAGGAGGGAGCTGGGCGATGTCTCTCGGGAGAACTCGGGCTGTGAAAACCCAGGTCCCGCGACCCAGTGCTGGTTTCCTCCTCAGGACCCTGCCACACGCCCAGGAAGCAGGTGCCCAGCCCCCAATCCATCTCCCTACCTGTTTTCCTTCTCCTTTTTGCAGAACACAAATTCTCCTCCATCTTTCCCTCCCCTGTCCAATTCTGGGGCTATACTGAAAAGGGGAAGCTGGAGAAGCGTAGGGAGGGGCGGCGGGGAGGAAGCGTGAGCCTCTCTGGGGCTTGCCCCCTCCTCTGGGGCTTGCCCCCCCAAAGACTTTAGAGAATATTCAGAAAAGCACATGGGCAGTAACTGGCTCAGGAGCTGGGTGTTTTGACAATAAACAGAGGAACTCCTCTTAATGGGGTAAGAGTTTCTGTTTGGTTTGTAGCGCTCACTACCCGCACACAGTCTGGGCCCTCCATCCTCTCTCCGGTCTTAGGGCCTGGTCCGCGATTCCTTGCCCCCCACCGGCTCCTGTTTCTGGATGTGATCCTTGCCTTCAGTTTCCGACAGACTTCATCCAGCGCCAGCCCCACCCCTGTCCCCCAGCCCCAACCCGTTTCCCTCCAGTTCGGATCCCGGCATCGCTTCCCAGAGCACAAGTACTAAGCCAGCTGCCTTGCCTTGTCTTTGTTCCGGATAGAGGGCTTCTTGGGATTAGTCCTGAAGGAAAGTCTGAAAGCTTCTGGAAAAGAGGAACAGAGCTTTAGCCACTGCTACCGCCCATTTCACACAGGAAAAAATTGTAAGGAACCTGGCTGGTAGAAAGCTTTTATACCAGCACTAGTCATGTGACCAGAGAGGAGAAGGTCAGTAATTCAGCGCTGTCTCCTCTCGAACCCAAAGGAAAGGGTGCCAGCATCTTTGTTCTCCCCGTCCCACCCCCCCAGAGATTCCCCACTCTGATTTCCAAACTCAGATTTTCTGTCCTTAGTTTCTGAATTTTTTTTTCAATCCCAAGCATTTTTTTTTCCATTTCCCAAGTCACATTATCTCGTCTTCTTCTCTTTTCTAGGTGATTTCTTCTATAATTCTACTCAATCTCAGAAAAGAGGTTTTATGCTTCCTTTTATTCTTCAATTTTCCTCTTTCTGTATAGTTTCCTGCCCTCTGCCCCCAACAGATGTCTTTCGCCCTCCCAGTTGAAACAGATTGCTTTCTCCTAGCCTACGTCTTGTTGGGGTGGAAATAGCGTGGGATTCAGAGTCATGCAGATGTGGGCTCAAATACAAATCCCTCCCTTGTGACCTTGAGGCAGATCAATTTTCTGAACTTTAGTTTCTTTCTCAGTCAAGTGAGGATGGGAATACTTACATCCCAAGACTTCTGTGAGGAGTCCCTGAGATCGTGTATATAAAGCATACAAGCCAGTGCTTCACACGTAATGGATGCACATAGTAGAAGTGGTCCCTCCACCCGAGCCTGCTGGAGAGCTTCGTAGAGGGCGAGCCACCTGGTAGAAGAGGCTGAGGGCACAGGAATGCCATCTAACTTGGGAAAGCGGCAGGGATTCAGGAGAGCTGGGCCCAACCTCCTAGCCACCCTTGTTCTTTTCTCACTATTTCTCCCTCTCTGACTTATATAGGTCCAGCTTAGAAGCTCCTCAAAGTCCTTTTGAAACACACACCTGAGGAAACAAAGATAATCAGAATATGTTTTCTCTTGACCTAGGGAATAGGTCTCTGGTTTGCCGTCTGTGGCCTGATCCCTGCTCAGAGACTCTCCATTCTTTCCCTAAGACTTACACTTACTCCTTATTGTTTGCTCATTCATTCATTCATTCATTTAGCCATTAGTTTTGTGGCCTAGAGCCCCAGGGTCCAGGTATCTTAATATTTAGCTTTTCTTTCCCTTCAGCTCTCCACTCCTCTACAACAGAGGAGTTCTATCTTTTCATTTATTTCCTTCCCCTAGCATACCCATGCACTTCTCAGATTAACCAGGGAACTAAGGAACAGACCATTCTCTGTTGCTTGCTACCAGATTTATTTGTGTTGTTTTGCTTTTATGATTTTCTATAAATATTCACAAGGATCTGGGTTTAATTGCAAAGTGGAAACTTACTGGAAAGCAGGTGTTGAGGAGTTAGGAGGGCTTCTTTGTCTCTGCCTCTCCTTCCCCCAACATCATGCCTTTCTCACATCACTGTTGTGTGTCACCTATGTTGATGGTCCCCCATAAACTCCCTTCTCTGTGTTCATGGTAGTTATGAAGGTAGCATAATAATAGAAACTTCTTGATTCTTGATGCCCACCTACGTCACAGGAAAAAGAAATGCAACCTCTCAGCAAAATTCAAGGGGTGGGTGAGCTTTCACAAAAGCCACATCTTTCGCAATCTCTCCCAAGTTCAGTTTTCTGTCATCACCAAGCTTATAATAGGAAGTTGGACCCATATCTAAAGTTACGTAGAATCACTTTCTCCACTTGCTTTTTCCTTAGTCATCCCTCTGTCCACTCTAATTTGGGTTACATCCCTATTTTTCCATAGGATCTGCTCTTCCTAAGGTAAGTAGTGACCCTCTGTTACTAAATTCAGTGGACATTGTCTTCGTATTTGATTAACGTCCAACACATTTTCCACATCCTTCCGGAAACATTCTCTTTCCATGAATTCCTATATGCTGTGCTCTTCTGGTTTCCCTGCCTTTTCTTTGGTTGCTTCTTAATTTCCTTTGCTAGCTCACCTTTTCCTACACATCCTCTAAAGGTTAGAGTTCCTTAAGACGTGGTTCTAGGTCCTTTCCTATCCTCGTCTGATGCTCTCTTTCTAGTCTATTCCATCCATTTCTACAGCATCATTTACCATCTTCATAACACCCAATTTTGACTCCCTATCCTGGACTTCTGTGAGCTTTCACATCCACATGTGTAACTACCTAGTAGGCATTGTCACTTGGATGTCTCCCTGACACCTCGAATTCATTGGGTCTGGAGCTAACTTTAGCCATTCTCCACCAAACTAAACATTTTTCTGTCATCTCTATGTTGGGAATGGGATCTCTTCCCATTTCATCCCTGAGCCATAATCTTAGATTATTATTATTATTTTTTAAGTCCTCAGTTCTTTTTAAAAAAATTTATTTATTTAATTTATTTATTTTTGGCTGCGTTGGGTCTTCGTTGCTGCGCGCGGGCTTTCTCTAGTTGCGGTGAGTGGGGGCTACTCTTCGTTGCGGTGCATGGGCTTCTCATTGTGGTGGCTTCTCTTGTTGTGGAGCACGGGTTCTAGGTGCATGGGCTTCAGTAGTTGTGGTGCATGGGCTCAGTAGTTGTGGCTTGCAAGCTCTAGAGCACAGGCTCAGTAGTTGTGGCGCATGGGCTTAGTTGCTCCGAGGCACGTGAGGTCTTCCCAGACCAGGGCTCGCGCCCATCCTCAGCATTGGCAGGCGGATTCATAACCACTGTGCCACAAGGGAAGTCCCTTGAGTCAATGTTAAAGTCAATCTTAACACCGTCTTCTTCCTTGTGCTCCAGATACAGCTCAACATACTTCTCAGATGCCTAACAAATCTGTTCGTCTCTCTCCATCTCCGTCATCCCATCTCAGTGTAAGCCACCACCACCTGTTACAAGGATTTCAGCAGAGGCCATGACTAGCAGCTCCCTCACAGCCACTCACTCTCCAGAAAGTCAATTTCAGTCATAATGCACTTAGTGGGATCTTTCTTAAAATGTCAAGCCAATTATACCATCCTCCTGTTTAAAATCCTTTCAGAGGCTTCTTATTGCTTTTAGGATAAATATCAAAATCCTTAACAAGGCCTATAACGCCCACCTGGCATGGCCCTTGCCAACTTCCAGCCTTAACTCACATCACTCATCTCTCTCCTTGCTCTCTAAGCAAGACCATCTTTCACGTCTGTGAATGTGCCATCTTTCCTTCTGCCAGGGGCCCTGGAAGCCTCTGCCTGAAATGCTCTTTACTTCTCATTACCCACTCCAGCCTCCCCAGTTAATCCCTAGTCTTTCTGGTATCCACTTCTTCTTTCAGAAAGCCCTCCCTGACCTCCTAGATTGAGTTAGATTCCCTTATTATATGTTCTTGTAGCATCTTTTCTATTGCTGAATAGTAGTCTGTTTAAGATATTTTATATTTTATTTATCCATTCACCTGTTGATAGACATTTGAGATTTTTCAGTTTTTGACTTGTGTAAATGAAGCTGCTGTGTACTTTGTTGTTCAGGTCTTTGTATGAATATGTTTTCAGTTCTTTTGGGCAAATACCTGGGAGTGTATTGGCAAGGTGGTATGGTAAACTTTCTGTCTGACTTTTGAAGAACCTACCAGTTTTCCAAGCTGGCTGTACCATTTTTATTCCTATCAGCAATGTATGAGCATTCCAGTTGCTCCACATCCTCACCAACACTTGGTGTTGGTTAGTCTTAAGTTTTAGGCATTCTGATTAGTGTGTCGTGGTATCTCACTGTGGTTTTAATTTGCATTTCTCTGCCAACCATTGATGTGGAACATCTTTTCAAGTACTTCTCGGACATTTGTGTATCTTCTTTTGTGAAGTGTCTGTTCAAATCTTTTGCTCATTTTTTTAAAAAAATGGATTATTTTAATAATGAGTCCTGAGAGTTCTTTATTATCTGGGTACTAGTCATCCGTTAGATATATATATATTATAAATATTTTCTCTCACTCTATGCCTTGTCCTTTTGTTTTCTTAATTGTCTCTTGAAGAACAAATTTTTGCATTTTGATAAAGTCTAATTTATCTAGTTCTTCTTTTATGGTTTGTGCTTTTATGTCCTAAGAAATCTTTACCTACCTACCAAATTCCAGACTTCCTTTCCCTGTTGAACTGCCTGAGCACCTTTACTGAAAATGAATTGATTGTATGTATATGAGTGGATCTATCTTCTTGAATCTTTTTTCTGCTCTGATGATCTTTATGTCTTTCCTTCCACCATTTCCACACAGTCTTAATTACCGTAGTTTTATAATAAGTCCTGAAATTGGGTGGTATAAGTCTTCCAACTTTGTTCTTCTTTTCTGAAATTGTTTTGGCTTTTCTAGGTAATTTCCATTTCCATATGAATCAATTTCTACAAAAAAAGTCTGCTGGGATTTTGGTTGGGATTGTGTCAAATCCATAGATCAATTTGGGACCATTGACAGTGGAACAACAGTGAGACTTCCAATCTATGAAGATGATGTATCTCTCCATTTGTTTAGGTGTTTCATTTCTCTCAGCAGTGCTTTCCAGAGTTCACCATAGAGGTTTTGCATATCTTTTCTTAAATTGATTCCTAAGTATTTTTGGTGCTGTTGCAGATTTCATTTTTTAAAAAATTTTGTTTTCTCATTATTTTCTGGTCTCACAGCACCATTTACTATTTCTCCATAGCACATATCTCGGCTTATTATGATACGTTTATTTGTGTGAGGATTTACTTAATGTCCACCTCCCTTACAAGACTATCCATGATGGCAGGGAACATGGCTGTTTTGCTCACCATTGTGTCCCCAGGGCCTGGCGTAGAGCCTGGCACATATTAGACACTTGATAATTATTTGCTGGTTGAGGTGTGGATGAGTGGGTAAGTGGAAGAACTGGAATAGAGAGAAGTCATTTTCAAAAGCTCAGAGATATTTGTCCTCAGATGCCTCAATTTATCTTCTTCTGGGACCATCATAAGAAATCCCAGCCAGTGATCACTTGGGCACTCTCTTGTAGATTAAGGCACCCCCAGTACTTTTGCTGGAAGCCACAGGGATCCTTCCTCATGGTCAATATTGATAATTCAGGTTAGTGTACTTTATTATATAGATCTTGCTTAGCAAAGATGAGGAAGATGTAGATATAAAATATTTAAAAGTTAAAAGGAATGCAGGATTTCACCAGTAGCAGCACTAACAATAAGTAAAGGGCTGTCGTTTCACGCATTCATTCAACAAACATGTATCTACTCCCTAGGATGTGGTGGGATCTGTGACAAGCACCGGGGATATTGGGGTCAAAAAAACAGGCGTGGCCTCACCCTCATAGAGGGTGGTTACATTCTAGTGGAGGGAGATAAACAATAACAAGCAAATAGGAACAGAGGAGTGATTACGCAGTGACAGACATTATGAAGGAAATGAAGCAGAGTGATGACAGGGAGAGTGGCCATGGCGTGGCGGGGGTCAGAGAGGTACTGTTGAGCTGAACTGACATCTGAGAGGTTGAGCTGAATTTGCTGAAGGGACTGTGTCAGTTTCCGGAAGAAGAGTGGTCTGGGTGGAGGAAGCAGCAAGTGTCAGGCAGCAAGCACCTTTGCACGTGGGGGGAACAGAAATGCCAGTGTGATTGGAGCATGGTGAGCCAGGGCGAGACCACGCAGGGCCTTACTGATCACAGAAAGGAGCTGGGATTCCATTCATAAGCTGTGGGAAGTCACTTACGGGCCATAAGAGGAGAGGGACGGGTTGAGAGTTGAGAAGCTCACGCCAGCTCTGTGTGAAGAATGGCCTTCAGGGGAATGAAGTTGGAAGCAGAGCGATCAAATAGACGTACACTGCAGTCATCTAGGGATGGTTGATGACGGCATGGATTCAGGAGAATGTAGCAGTGGAGGTAGAGAGGATCTGTTGGGATTTGGGGTACATAACTTTAAATAAATAACAGTAAATGAAGAACTTCAGAATGCCAGAGAGAATGGAACTCTCCTGGGAATTAGAAGGAAGATGATTCTAGACCAGTACATCCAAATGGACTTTAGATTTTGTTGCTCCCTTATGCCAGTGCAGTTCAGCCTACTTGCATGTGCATATTATGCTTTTTGAGCCCCTGAAGTGGCCTTATGATAGTATGAAGGTGACAGTTTATGCCCTTCCCCACTTGCATTCTCTTGTTTTAGCCACCACTTGTCCAGGCTTTCTCTGTCATCCCAATAGTGGTGTCCTCTAACTCTGCAGCCATCTCCAGTGCTGGTGCAGTACTGAAGAAGAGAAATAAGAAGGAGCAGGTCAGGACTAGCATCTTAGGAGTACCCTTCAGACCCTGTCTCTGGTGGCCTCTGTAGTGGGCATCATGGGTTTTTGCCATGCACTGCTGGTAACCATACCCCAACCTTCCTCTGCAGAGACCTCTCCCTCCTTCACTTTCTGTCCACCTGCTTACTGTTATCAGACTGGACTCTTGGCCAATAATATTATACCAGCTGTGGTGGTGGAATAATGGTCCCTCCAGGAGATAACCACATCCTAATCCCTGGAATCTGTGAAGGTTACATTACATGGCAAAAAAAAAAAAAAAAAGGATTTTACAGGTGTGATTAAGAGTATTATGATAGAGAGATTATCCTAGATTACCTGGGTGGGCCTTAAACATCACCAATATTCTTATAAGAAGGAGGCACAAGGAGATTTCAGACAGAAGAGGAGAAGGCAGTGTGATCACAGAGGTAGAGACTGGAGCAATGTGGCCATAAGCCAAGGAATGTCAGCAGCCCCCAGGAGCTGGAGGGGGCAGAGAATGTGTTTTCCTCAGCCCAGTGATACTCGTTTTGGACTTTTAGCCTCCAGAACTGTGAGAGAATAAATTTCTGTTAAGCCACCCAGTTTGTGACAATCTGTTACAGCAGACATAGGAAACCAGTACATGAGCCAACATTTACTGCCCATTCAAATGATACTATGTACCAGGCACTGCGCTAAGAGTTTTGCAAAGATGAACTCATTTAATCTTTCAACGCTTCTGTGAGGTTGGCATACTCATCCCCATTTTACAGATGAGAAAACTGAGATATAAAGAGGTTAAGTAATTTGCCTGAAGTCACACAGCTGGTAAAAAGAAGAGCTGAATTCTAAACTTGGGACCCAGGCAGTCTGGCCCTGGGGTCCTCAGTGGTCACCACTGCGCTGTACTCCGCACTGTACTGGGAGGATCCAGGTTAGAACCAATTTCCCTGGCATCCCCCAGGAGTCCTGTAAATCCCACACAGGAGGACACAAGGGCGCAGGCAAGGGTGTAAGGTCGTGTCATCTGCGTCCCACAGGGAATGTCTGCATGGTCTCCAGCCTTCCTGCCAGTGGCCCTCGCTCTTTCCCTGAAACCATGAAGGAATGACCTTCATCCCTAGTTTCCTAGGGTCCACAGGCATCTCTCAGCCTTTCACATGTTCTCGTTCCTGCTGTAACCTCAGATCCCAGATGTTGTGATCTTTCATTGGTCCCTCCCTGTCTCTAAATATTTTGGGTACACAGGGAATAGAGGGGAGACACCATCTACTGTTGCTCTCTACTAAATTTGCTGTGTCATTTAGCATTTATGAGCAAGAATGTTTATAAGGTCCTGGATTTAAATTGTGAAATAGAAATAAGAGCTTGGGAAAAGGCTGCTCCTTTATTCCTGGCATCTTGAAGAGGTTGTTTGACCTTTTCTTTCCTGCCTGATGCCTCTTCTCCACTGCTGTCCCTGAAGAGCTGACCTTCAGAGCAAGAATGGGATTAAAAAGTCCCCCACTCCCGGTCCCCTTGGCCACCCACAGCTTCCAGCCCAGACCACTGGGTAGCTTTCATGGGCTCATGCTACCCTTGGAAAAGAGCAGGAGGTCTCTGGCTGTTACCTTGGATTGCCTTTCAGTGTTGACCCTGAGTAAAAAAGGAGAGGCAGGAGAGTCTTTGGAAGTAGAAGTGGGACAGATTCTCTTAGTAAAGCTAGAAGTGCTTGCAGTCAGTTGCTGGCTGATACTGCAAAAGCTGAGCCAACTCAGGGCAAAACTGAATGCTCTGTGTTTCTTTTCTCAGCCCAACCTTCCCTCTGCTTTCTTCCCTTAACCTGCTTCTGTCACATATGCAAGTCATCTTCCTCTACTAGTTGTGGCATCACTGGAGTTTACCAGGGTAACTCCAGTTTGCAGAATCTTAGGAAACTTAAGTTAGACTGCTGATTCTCAAGGGGGGTGGGGAGAGTAGCAGGAACCCTTGGGGGCAGGCAGGGGGAATGATAGGACATGTGGCATTTCCCAGGAGAGGGGAAAGCCCTGGTTTTCTTAATGCAGTCTACAGGTAGTACAGTTTGTGTTGATCAAAAGTGGGAGTTGGTTAAAAATAGATTGAGAAACAGTGATGTAGTTGATATAGTACTTTACTACTGGCTCTCAGAAAAGTTTATATGAACCAAGATCCTCTGCATGTTGAGTCATCCTCTGCCAGCTCCTTCCATCGTTAGAAGAATTCAGGTCCCATAGTGAGCAGTGAATACTTATCAAGAGAAGGTAGGATGGGACCATGCAAATGAAGTCTTCTTAGTTTAGCAGGCATCTTCAGGGTCCTCCTTTTTTTTTTTTTTTTTTTTTTTTGCCTTGGACCCTTGTGATACCACGGCACGAAGCCACAGTGAATTAGCACCTGAGAGTCCCCTTCTGTCTCAAGAAGTCTTTGCCACCGTGCATAAAGCTAAAAAGCTTGTATCTTAGTTGGGGACTGTCAAATGTGCCCGGAATGCCAAATAACAGAGACTTAAACACATAGAGCTTTCTTTTTCTCATGTCACACGAAGGAAATAGGGAATCCAAGGCTGGTGCAGCTACTCAGGAGCAGCCCTCAAAAACACACGCTCCTTCTAGCTTTTCTGTTCCACCATCCCTAGATTTTGGCTTTCTGCTTCATAATCTTCAGAAGCATCTATATTCTGAGCAGAAAAACAAGGCGGGGGACGGGACAGAGGGCAAAAGACACACGAGAGCCAGATCTATCCCTTTTAAAACTTTTTTTTAAATAGACTTTATTTTGTACAATAGTTTTAGGTTCACAGCAAAATTGAGCAGAGGGTACAGAGATTTCCCACACGCCCCCCACACGCATAGTTTCCCCCATTGTCGACATTCCCCACCAGAGTGGTACATTTGTTACAGTTAATGAACCTGGACATCATGATCACCCAATCTACCCCCTTTTTTTTTTTTTAATTTTTATTTATTTATTTATTTACTTATGGCTGTGTTGGGTCTTCATTTCTGTGCGAGGGCTTTCTCTAGTTGTGGCAAGCGGGGGCCACTCTTCATCGCGGTGCACGGGCCTCTCACTACCGTGGCCTCTCTTGCTGCGGAGCACAGGCTCCAGACGCGCAGGCTCGGTAGCTGTGGCTCACGGGCCTAGTTGCTCCACGGCATGTGGGATCTTCCCAGATCAGGGCTCGAACCCGTGTCCCCTGCATTGGCAGGCAGATTCTCAACCACTGCGCCACCAGGGAAGCCCCTAGAAATTGTTTTGATTGAAGGGTAACATATACACAATAAAGAGTACTAATCTTAGGGGTAAGCTGATGACTTTTAACATATATATAAACATTTGTGTGACCACTTGACTGGATGAAGATAGAGACCATTTTCAGCACCTTTACAAGTCCCCTCATGCCCACCTCAGTCAGCGACCCTCCCACCCCCGAGATACCCACTATTCCAACTTCTACCACTTAGAGAGGGATATTAACCACCATAAATGTTGGAAGGAAAACAGATGATGGATGGAGAAAAACAAAAAGGAAGAATAAGGCCAAATAAATGGTTGCTTTTGTGACATTGCTGCTCTCCTTTGCCTCCTAAATTATTCTAATTCCATTTTGAAAATGGAATTTTAAATGTCATCAAAAAAAGTCATCAAAAACTGAAGATCAAAATTTTAGTTTGTTGTAAAGTTGATATATGCTGAGACTTCAATCAGTTAGGACTGGATTCTATTGCACATAATGTAACAACCCTAGGTAATTAATAGTGGTGTAAATAAGATAGAATTATATTTCTCTGTCACATAAAAGCAGCCTGAAGGTGTGTAGTCGAGGATTGTGCTTGGCAGCCCCAGGAATACTTTGGAGCGCTCTAGCCCTCTGTTCTTCCAGTCCTAGGTGGACTTAGTCCTCATGGTCAAATATGAAACCTGGAACTCCAGCCATCACATCTATGTTCCTGGCAACAGAATAGAGGAAGGGAAGAAGAAGCATTCACTCCTTCTCAATTTAACAGACTTCTTAGAAGTTCCACACAACACTTCTGCTAATAACTCACTGACAGGAACTTAGTCACATGACCACACCTACCTACAAAGAGGGCTGGGAAAGTGGTCTTTTAGCTGGGTGCAGTGTGCTGTTAAAAATCGGACTTTTTAATAAGTGGAAAAACTGGTAGTCTCTTCCAAATTGCACTTCTGCAACTTTTGCAGGTGAGCCTCCTCTTCCCGCAATTCTGCCACCTTTGCATTGCATCCCCGGGAGCCTGTTGTGTGCCCAAGGAAGAACCCATCTCAACCTATACCATCAGATCTGGCCTTCTCAGGGAAAAAAACCTCAGCAGATGGGAAAGAATGTCCTACACAGAGCATTGCAACCAGCCACACTATTGTCAGCTTCTATGGCCCCTGGAGTCCCTCCTAGGATTGGATGAATATAATTCAAACCATGTTCTGATAGCAGCAGTCAGTTTTGTCTTAGGGACACAAGATTAGATGTAAATAGTCTGTTAGCACCCCAGCCAGCTGTCACTGGGCAAAATTTAGATTACTTTTATTTGTATTTTTTTTGACACAGGTGTCATCTGTTTCTCAGTGAAATAACCTAAACACAGCACTGTAGGATAGGAGCCAGGAGCATGGCCACTGAAGCAGCAGCCGTCCCACATGGTTGGTGGAGGGAGAGCCCTGGTTGTCCAGGAAAACCACGCTGCCGTATCCTCAGTGCCAGTACAGCTGAGAACCGTGGGCCGCAGAGTATGCTGCTGTGGAAGCAGAGGTGAGACCAGGTAAAGGCGAACGCAGACGCATCTGGATTGGGCCGTGAAAGGGTGGAAGTGGCAGGTCCCGGCAGCATTTGGCTAAGGACATGGATGAGGCTGCCAGGCTGGTCATAGATGCAGAGAATTGTGGAATCAAGTGCGGCTCTCTGAGCATGTTCTGCTTGAGTTGAGAAAAATCAGGATAAAGTACCTCCCTGATTTTATGTGCCTTTTCCCCACGCTTGACTGACTGAGCTTCTACCATTTGCTTCTTTGAAACATCTGTCAGTGCTTCCTTTCCCTCTGCCTCATACAAGGGTTAGTGACATCCTCGATGCAGTAAAGAGTCTACTTGTCAGAAATCCCATCCTGTGTCTCAGGGAAGGGCTGACTACTTACTTGCCCTGATTCCTCTCCTTGTTCTGGGAGAGACAGCAGTGAGTGATGGCTTGAAGTGAAACCTTAGTTGCCTGCCCAGGAATTGGACCTGGGTAGCCTGGATGAAAACCAGGAATCCTAGCCGCTAGAGCACCCGGGACGAGAGGCTAGAAGCAAAGTTCCCCTGGCTCTTGCCCCGTTTGAAAAATGAATTCCTCAAAGAGGCAATAACTGTAAAATCCGGTACAAAGTTTATTATTGAAGACGCAGGACAACAAGTGGGAGAGCACACAGAGAAACAGTTTATTTAAGACAGAAGCAGAGATACACACCTAGAGAGAAAGAGTGTGGGCGTCCTCCCTAACGAGGAGGAGGGCAGCAAAGAGGCAGTTAAATCATTTATACAGGGCAGTTCTTCCGCGTCATTGTTTACCTTTGACCAATTATCTCGTTTCTTTTCCACACCTGCCCTGCCCTAGGACCCTCCCAATATGCATGCGCATCTTTTTGCCGAGATGGATTCCAGCACAGAGGCCTGTGGGAGGTTTGACAACACTTATTATGGGGTGGCGCCCCCTCCCTTTTTGACCCCCGAAGAGCCTTCCTGTGCACGTGCAGCTGGGGAGGTTTCCCTGACCTCAGGAGTGATAGACGTGGCCGTCTTATCTCTTTACTCAGCAGGGCTCAGCTCCTGCCACTAACTTTGCCCTTGGAGTGTCCAGGGAAAACAAAGCTCCAATTTACTCTGCTTGGCAAGGTCCAGGGGCCCATCTGCCTCCTACCTCATCCCGACACCTCAGACTTGCCGCTTCTACCTTTCCTGGGCAAGAAGTGTTCCTACAAGGATTTGGAAGTTTCAAAAGTGCCCTCCTGCCACACGAAGGTAAGGTGATAACGGACATGACTGCCTGCAAGTCGTACCGGTGTCGAATTCTGTCTGACTCTCCCAGATGCCTCTTGGGCTCTCTCTAGAAGGGTGAACTTGGTTTGAGGGAAAAGAGGAGTTTGATGGCCCTTTTCTCAGTAAGATTGTTCCAAATAGTGTTCTTTGGCAGTTTAGGATTACAGCCTGTGCAGACGGGGTGCCTCTTGTCCTGAGGTCCCAGCCGGGATCTCAAGGCTGGCCCTGCCGGCTGAGAGTGGTTTAGCCGCTGCACGTGCCTGCAGCATGTAGCTGAAGGCTGGGGTCAGCCCTGCTTGAACCACAGAAAGTGAGAGTGGGAAAAGGCAAGTTCCCAAAGCACCAAAGGAAGGAGTTCTATGTCAGGACGTGCTACGCTCAGGTCCTGTGCAATCCCCAGTCTGCACTGTGACGTTCCCCCTTCTTGCTCTCTCTAGAATGTGTAAGGGAATACCCATAGCTGGCAATGACCTTGTAACAGCTCACTTTGTATCTGCTCATTTCTTTGTTTACTTAAACTCACAAACCCTGGTCCTTTCAATTTTACCAGGAACCACTGACTTGTGTTTCTTGCCTCTGGTTGCCACATACCAGTGTGTCTCAACATATCTTTTGAGAAATGCTGAGTTAAAGGACCAGATGAGGGGAAAGACATACGGGCCTGGCTGGGGATGGACCACTCTGCCTGGGGCTCCAGTCTGGCCCGGCACCCGTGTAAGCATCTGCCTGCATTCGTATTCAGACTCCATCTACTTTTCTTCACTGCTGCCACCCGTCAGGTTGGCACCTTCCACTTAGTCCTCCAGAAGTCTCAGTGTTTATCTGGTGTGCGCTCTGCACCCCACTTCGCCGAACACCAAGAGCGATCGGGGTGCTTCCCAAAGTGCTCCCAGGGAAAGTCGCCAGGCTTCTGGGAGGAGGTGTAGGTGTGCAAGCACCTTGCTGGCTGTTCTCTTCTAGGGCCACAGAGTTTTCCCATCCACAGGAGTCACTGGTCAGAGAGGAAGAGCACTTGGTGGGCTCCTCTGCAGCTGGCACTCGGCCTCCCCTCAAGTCTCTGCCCCTGTGAATCGATCTCTCAGAATCCAAGTTCTGACTGTTCTCCCAGGCCTCTCTTTGCATCCGTCATTCACATAACCCAGATTTTCTTCCTAGGATTCTTTCAGGTCACTTCTGTTTACTGTGTCTTACCCCTTCCTTCTGTTCTTTCTTCACCTCCCTTCCTCTCCACCCCAACCCAGAGCTACGTCGAATTCACCAAGTTCCTGTTCCTTTCCCAGCATGATCCAGTCAAAACAGGTTAATCTCTCCAGTTTTGCATCACACGGCATTCTTTGGCCAGCAGAGTATTTTTCCTAGAAATTGGGGTGCTGGCTTTCAAGTCCAGGGGCTCCAGCCAGCCCAGAAAGGTGTTCTGAGTCCAGGCAGGCCCACTAAGCCCATTGCTGTCTGGGGCATGAGACTCCGCACTTGCTTTCAGGCCTCCTCTCTCTCCCAGGTTCTATGCCTGGTTTCTGTGCCACCTCCTCCCTTCTCCCCATTGTCCTCTTCCTGAGCGTCATGCACCCCGGACAGCCGTAGCCTGCCCAGATGCTCCCACAAGTCTCTTGGATCAGGAAGCTGGGGGCAAGGTGACAAGCAGATCCTGCGTTTCACCTCTCCGTGAACGAGAGGGGCCGGAGCACCAAACAAGACAGACATCGTTCTTGCCTTCATGGAATTTACATTCCAGTTGGTGGGGGTGGGGGGAGAATACAAGAGTATCTAGATGAATATAGAGGATATATATATATTTTGCGTGGCACATTCTATAAAGGAAATAAAATCGGATGGTGCAACAGAGTTACGGGGTGCGTGCGGGGGGTGAGAGTGCTTTAACTGAGTGGTGGGGAAGTGTCCCCTGAAGGGGTGGCACTTGAGCAGAGACTTGAAGGAACCCTGCTGGGGCTGTGGAAGAGCTGACAGTTTGTGCAAAGACCCTGAGGCAACACAAAGCTCAGAGTGATGGAGGAACTGAAAGGAGGCCAGCGTGGTTGGGGCAGAATGCACCTGAGGGAGGCTGATGGGAAATGAGGTCGGAGAGGCGACAGCGGGGAGGGAAGGCTCATCACGTAGTGCAAGGGGAGGATTCGGGTTTCATCCCCAAAGTTACAGGAACCCATGGAAGGGCTTTCCTCAGAGAAATGAAATGATCTGATGTGTGGTTTTTGAAGGCCCCTCTGGTTACCTATTGGAGTACAAGAGTGTTTTGCTCTGCTGTCTGTCAGGGCTTTGATTGCCCCCAGGCACTGGGGAGGCCTAACGATGTACGGACCCCCACGGGGACCTGGCATCTGTCATTCACCCCTCCATCTCTCTCTGTCTCCCCGCTTCACTGGCCTCCTGCACAGGCCCACTTTCCAGACTAGTAGGAACATAGAGAAGACACTGTCCTTTGTGTCTCTTGACTAACTTTACTTGCATCGTTTTACTGTTATTATTTTCTACAGATGTTCGTGACATTCTGATTTTAAGTGAATGACACAGACTCATGGGCAAGGAAATGTCGGGAAGGAGGAGAGTGGCTTTTCTCCTTGAGTCTTTTCTTGCCACCCTTGCTGACTATGAATATTACTGAGGAATCTCATTCTGGAGCAGAAGTCAAGCCACAGGTGGTTCCCAGGATCCTTAGACCCCTGCTGTTACCTCCTTTCCACCCATGGTTGCCTGGGGACGGTCTGTTCTGCTCCTGTCCAGGTGTTAAGGCTGGATAAGCAGGGAGAGAAGGACCAACCCGGGAGGTCGCTGGCCTCACCTCCTCCCTCTTTTACAACCCTCTAGGCTGATATGGAATGAGAAATGCTACACTGCATGTCACACCCCACCCCTGTCCAGTGCTTTCCTGAGGTCAACAGAGATTCGTACTGAAAGCAGGCCCTACTCTGGCCTGCAGAGTATTAAGAGACTTTTCTATAGGCCAGCATTTGTTTCCCAGGCCTGGCTGACGCATATCCTTTAGTCTCTGAGGAACAGAGGGTGGCGGGGGTATTTGGGGAGAGAGGGTATGGCATGCGATGGAGTAACCACTTTGAAAAAGCATATTTGATATAATTTTATATTTCAAAAACAAAAACAGTTGTTTTATGATGTGGACCAGTGAAAGTCAGCTTCTGGTTTATTTTTACTAAAGGTCAAGAGGTACTGAGAAGGCAAGATGGCATCTCAAGCCCAAGTCAATGGAGGGAGCTGTGTCCAGGGCTAATTGAGGCAAAGCTCCAAGCTCCTCTCCAGATTCTATCCCAGCTCAGCACCCCTTTCATTGCCATCACCACACATAACCCATAGGGAGATGTATGCAGGAGTGAAACACTCAAGTTTTAGAGTCATCAAGTTATATTCAAATCTCGGTTCCCATCCCATTTCTGGCCATGTGTTCTTTGGCAAGTTACCTAGCCTATAGTTAACCCACTAAACCCCTAGTTTCCCGAGTTGAGGGCATGGACTCTGGAGCCAGCTGTGTGGCTTGGGGTCCTGGTTCTGCTACTTGTTGGCTGTGTAACCTTGGGCAGGTGACTCATCTCCAGGCCTCCCTCCGTTTCCTCATTTGAGGAATGGGAATAATAATACACCTACCTTGTAGGGTTGCTGTGAGGATTGAAGTGAATGTGTATACGTACGCATGCACGTATGTGTGTGTGTATACACGTGTACACATATGTATAAATGTGTGCATGTAAGTGGGTGCCTGGGGCATAGCAGGCAAGTATAGTACTGGCTGTTACTATTATTATTTTATCTTTGTTTAGGATAAGGCTAAATTGTATGTGAGAAAAATAAGTCGATTTTTTTAAAACTCCATAAGTAAATCATATTGCAGGTGGTATGGGGACACAGAAGTTGTGATACTGCTGTTTGATAACTGAAGTGAAACGTGAGGCTGGACCACAGCGTTCTATCCTCTCCTTCACATCGCACTGCTTCCCGCTGACTTCTCGATCTTTTCCTGCTACTTCTTTTCTTTACTGGATTTGTCTATCGTGTAGCTTACGGAAGACCAGCCTCCTTAGGTCTCTATTGAATTCTTCTAGCCCTCTCATCCTTCCTACTCCTCCACCTGAAGAATTATTCTCATGAGGATTCCAGAGTCCCATAACCACTCTCCCCTCCAAGAGGGGAAGATGCCTATCGTATCATAGATCAGCAGTTCTCAAAGTGTGGCCTCTGGGCTGGCAGCATCGGCATCACCTGGGAACTTGCTGGAAATGGACATTCTTGACCCCTCACCCTAGACCTGCTGAATCAAAAACTCTGGGGGTGGAGCATTGCGATTTGTCTTTCAACCAGCCCTTCAGGAGATTCTGGTGCACACTAAGGTTTGAGAGCCACTGTCACAGAGGAAGAGTAGGTCCAGTGGCTTTGTGATGTTGTTCAAGTTCACAGTACTGTTCTGGACACCTGGTGCTCATGTGAAACTGTAAGTCTCAGCTGTGAAACACAGGGACCAGAGGCAGAAGGGGAGGTCGAAAGGGAGCCAGCTGGCCCCTCTGAATGCCTTTTAGCCTGGTTCCCTCCTGAACCTTCCAAAGGCAGAGCTCAGGGATGTCAGCCAGGCAGTCGGGGAGACAGGCTAGATTCCCATGTGGGCTCTGTCTTGATCAGCTGTGAGGTCTTGGGGAGTCCCTTAACCTCTCTGGGCTTCCTTGTGGCTTGTAGCCCTGTGTGAATAGAGCAGGATTGTTTGGGGGAATAAGTGAGGTAACATTTGCAAAAACACTTTGCAGGACTGAAAATAGTTCTCTATTGTAAATTGTAACCAGACAAGTAAACTCTTTCCTGGAGTGATCCACAGCTGTTTTCCAGTGGCCACACGTGGGACAGATTATGCTCACATGCTGGACAAACTCCCAGAGCATTCCAACTGCAACTTCTCCCATTCCTCTCTTGCTCAGCAGAGAGAATGTTGACAGCTTGAGTCAGAAGTTCCAAGGGGCAGAAGCGATGTCTCTCTGCCTCGTGGCCATGACCTTGTCAGTTCCCTCTGCCCCACGCTAGCCCCATTCAGCACTATGCAGTATTCCCATTAGCACCTCTCTAACCCTCCTCCCTTCCCCCTCCCTGGTTCTGTCCACCTCTTGGAAGTGAAGCCCTTGCCTTGTCCCCAACAGCGTGGCCCTCTCCTGAGTCCTTCTACTGCATGCCATCAAAGGCCCTTTCCCAGAGCACAAGCCGCCACCTAAGAACTTCGCTTTACTCTGATTTTTTATTGAGCAAGAGGGTGGCAGCCTCCAAAAGGAAGTCTTCAGGCTCCTAGCGAGGTGGCAGAGCTGGAGCTGCCTCTCCTCACCTGGCTCTGCTCCAGGGTCAGGCTTTTGCCAAGACGGCCGTGTCATTGGCAGAAAGTCAATAGTTGATTACTTCTCTGTCTTTCCTCAGAAAGCCCTGTCTTGGCAACTCCATCTAAAGGAGTCCTCTCCTCCTTTAATGGAAAACAATACTCCGTTTTGTTTTCTTCATCGTGTTTTACCAAGATCTGAAATCGTTTTGTTTGTCAGCACTTCTTGGTGACTGAGAAGTGCTACTCAGGTCACAGGTTTGGTTTTATAATGCTCCGGTAAAAGCTCTTTGTTGTGCCTAATAATTAGAAACACACACATAGGCATACTTTCAGGTTAAGCAAACAAGCGTTTTTTATTTGCTGCCTCTCACCACCGCTTGGCCCAGAAACGAGGAGGAGGAAGCCACACTTACATTATCAAAGCAACATTGTTAACTATCTGGAGGCTTTATTATTATTTTTATTTTTTTGGCCGCACCGCGCAGCATGCAGGATCTTAGTTCCCCAACCAGGGATCGACCCTGAGACCCCTGCAACGGAAACGTGGAGTCTTAACCACTGGGCCACCAGGGAAGTCCCTGGAGTCTTTTATTAGTTTGGTCACATAGTAATCGTCTAAAGTGCATCTCACTCCTGGAGAGTCTAAATGCTAGACCTGAAAGGATGCACCAGTATCCTCCAACTCCAGAGCACTTCCATAACGTAAACCTCGTGCGAGCTGGTAGCTTCTCTGTCTCGTTGACCATAGTATGCCCCGCACCTTGAGCAAGGCCTGACGTGGAGCAGGTACTCTGTAAATATAGCTGAATGAAGGAATGAAAGACAAATAAGGCTGCGGGCTGGTGTCTCCATCTCTGGAGAAGGGAGTGGGCCTTTGTCTTCCTGACGCCTTGCAGCGAGAGCCTTTTGGGAGAGCTAGCATCATGGTTTAGAGCATACGAAACATTTAGAACAGTGCCAAGCCCACAGGAAGTTCTCTATAAGGTTCCCTGTTCTCCGCGACCCAGGCAGAGGCCCCAGCAGACTCATTTCCCCTCCCAGGATCCTAACATTTAGCCCTTTAGTGTTCCTTGCAGCACACCCAGTGGATGTTGGACAAAATTCTGTACTGCTGTCTCTGAGTCCCACCCACTGGCTCCTGACTTTTCAGGAAGCTGGTGGAATAAAAGGAGCACTGGATCTGGAGGATCAACATAGATTCTCGTTCAGGTGTGAACATTGCCTGGCTGTATATTTTTGAGGAAGCTACTTAGCTTCTCTGGACCTTGGAGCCCTCGCTGATGAAGAAGGCATAAGAAACCAGCTTCAGTGATTACCTTATGACTCAATTGTGATTATATGTGTGGAAACACTTTTAAAACTGCAGAACAGGAACTTCCCTGGTGGCACAGTGGTTAAGAATCCGCCTGCCAATGCAGGGGACAAGGGTTCGAGCCCTGGTCCGGGAAGATCCCACGTGCCGTGGAGCAGCTAAGCCCGTGCGGCACAACTACTGAGCCTGCACTCTAGAGCCTGCAAGCCACAGCTACTGAGCCCGTGTGCCACAACTACTGAAGCCCAAACGGCTAGAGCCTGTGCTCTGCAACAAGAGAAGCCACTGCAACGAGAAGCTCGCATACCACAACAAAGAGTAGCCCCCGCTCGCTGCAACTAGAGAAAGCCTGCGTGCAGCAACGAAGACCCAACACAGCCAAAAATAATAAATAAATAAATAAATAAATAAACCTGCAGAACACACTTCTTCTGATTTAAGTTATTGTTGTTAACCAAGCATCTGATCTATTAGAGCAGCGAAGGCAGTCCCCAGCATGCCCAGAACTATGTGCCATTCCTTGTCCATGGGCTTTGCCTCTAACCCTTGCATGTCAAAATGCAAATGAGTTGGTGAAATTATGAGAAAGATAGCTTCAAATCTGCTCTAATTTATTTTTAAAATATCATAAAAGATATATTTCAGAAACATCCATTCTTTATTATTGGTGACAAATTATCTACCAACTGTTTGTATTAATATCTTGGTTCTAAGTGACAGAAACTCGCCCAGGCTGATTAAGGAAAAATGGGAAGTTTTGGCTATGTAATTGAAGAGTCTGGGGCAAAGCTGCTTCAGGAATGGTCTGATCCAGGTGCTTAAATGAAGCTGTTGGTCATGTGTCTCCATGTCTTAGCTCTGTTTTCTTATGCCAGCTTCATTCTCAGGCCCTTTCCAAGTAGTGGCAAAGATGGCTCCCCAAAGTTCCAAGATTACATTTTACCAGCCTGACCACCCTGTGGAAAGAGTGTGCCTCTTTCCAAATCATTCCAGAAGAATCTAGAAGTGGTGGACTCTGGATGGACTGGCTTGGGCATGAACCCAAGTCTGGGTGGCATGCCCTCCCCTGCAGCTGGTCTGGAGCCAGCCTTTTCCCCCCAACCCCCCACCCCGTGCCACATGGGCTGAGAGTAGAGAAGCAGTGATTGACTAAAGGAAAGGCTTCTGCTGTTACCAGAAGAAGGAGGAAAGGATGCTTGGCAGGCAAAACGCCAGGTATCCACTCACAGCAGGTCACCACACAGGAAACAGGCTCAGGACAGAGGTAAGGACTGTTAGATCATAGGCCAGCTGAATACCAGGGCGTTTCCCTACTCTGACGAGGAAGACCAGTTCTGCTTGGTGCCTCCCCACCTCAACTTATGTAATCCCTCCACCGGTTAATCTCAAGTCCTCACTCAGTTTTCTTGACCTTTACTCTTCTGACTTCACCCGTCCACTGGCAGTGAACTCCTCACCTCGTTCCCCAACTGGGTGACCCTGTGGTCACTTGGGCCTCTCATCCTTTTCCTTTTCTGGGTCGGATTTTAAGGTGCCTTCTCCCAGGCACTTGCTCTGTGTTTTGGATGACTAGCCTCCTCCCATTCCCGAGCGGATGGCTCTCAGAGTTCAGCCCTGAATGGACATTTACCAACTCGTGGAACAAGGTGCAGAGACACAGGTACTTTCTGCCATCTCAGGGTCTCCCAGGAGCCAAGAACATTTACACTTGAACTTGCAATGTGTCAGGAAGTGGAAGGTCAAGAGTTGAGCTCTTTCTCAGGCCACTCAGCCCTCTCTGTTTCCCCCAAAACTCTGTTTCCACAAATCTAATTTATCTTCTCTAGATCTCAAGCCATTACTCTTTCACATGTGGTTCTGCTTTCATAATTCAGGTATCCTGTTTTACATCTTTTCCTGGGCTAACCAAACGAACTTGCATATGAGTTTGCTCATGTACTCCTGTCCCTGCCCCTGCCCTAACTCCTTGTTTGGTCTGTCTTCCCTAGTCAGAATCCAATTGAATTGGCTATTCCTCAGCCCTTTCTCACAAA
The DNA here is from genome assembly GCF_028564815.1 of Eubalaena glacialis. Lineage (NCBI taxonomy): Eukaryota > Metazoa > Chordata > Mammalia > Artiodactyla > Balaenidae > Eubalaena > Eubalaena glacialis. The sequence continues at coordinate 53,053,263 of NC_083733.1, read as the reverse complement.
ACCACTCTAGAATCCCTAGACACATGAGTACCTAAGAAGAAAGTGGGGCCACGTGTTCAACTGTCCGCAGAGGGCTGGGGTCCTGACACAGCCCATCCCTGTGTGCAGGCAGGGCCTCTGATTCTGTCTCCCAGTGTCCTGTCCCCTGACTCTGCATCACCTCTGCCTTTTCCCCACCTCAGCTCTGCTTAAACCACATCGATCCAAGATGACTCCAGTTTCCTTGGAAGCCATTTGACAAAAACACATAAATACATGACAGATTATGCTTCGTGGTTCCACAGGAACTGTGTCTTGTCTTGGCCCATGTTATATGGCCCAGAACCAACAGAGGTTATGTTCTCATCCCCACGAACCAGGACACTTGACACCGCCACCCCCTAGATCCCCCCTCAGAATCCCAGCATCTTATTTTCCTTTTACTCCATTGTCAATCTGAGCTGTCCTCCAGGACCCAGACTTTCTTCCAGTCACCATTTCTCCCCAGCACATTCCCATATAAACAACAGAATGGAGGGAGAAACCCCTCTCTGCTACATTTAATTGTATCATTCTACCTTTATGCTCTCCTTGAATGTTCCTAACAATCTGGATTTGGTTAAGAAAGATGAGGAATGGGGAGAGGGACCACTCTCCTTTACCCCAGGGGCCTGGAGAGGTTCTCTGCCCCACTTTGCCCATGTGTATATATGTATATGGACATACACACATAGTCTATATACATGTACATGCCATGTGTTTGTCTGGCGCATATGCCAATCCACTGGGTTACTTTGAGGGTCTCGGGCCTCATTTGAACTCCTTTTCCTGTTGGCAGGTAGTGCATGCCTGGTCTGTACCCACCCAGTCATGACCTTATGTTGACTACAAGGCCGGAGTTGGAAGAAGAGCTCATGGGAAGGAAGGTGGTAGTGGTAGTGGGGTTTCTGTACTATAAATCTTTTTTTTTTGCTTTTCAGAAAGAGCTGGCTTTATGCTATCACTTTGGAGAGTAGTTTGGCAGTTTCTGCTGAAACTGAAAATGCAGATGCCAGTGCTCACAGTATTTCCTTCCTTTGAGGAATTTTCCCACAAGTGTACGAAAAGACATGTACAAGGATGTTCGAAGCAGCATTGTTATGCTGGTGGAAAATCTTCAAGTCCACAAATCATTTCACTCTTCCCTGCCTTCCTCTTATCACCCTGCCCCTGTAGTAGGGCTTCCTCACGGGGGTGATATTGTACATGCTAGAGTTGGGCTCTTAGTAGACTCCCCGTAAGCCATCAGTACTCCAGCTAAGTGGGGATGGGGGCATATAGCCTCTGCCAAGTGAGCTGGTGACGATCTCAGAGGGATATTATGCAAGTAGGATGGAGTGGGTGGCTTGAAAATACATGTTTAACATAATTTTATATTTGCCAAACAATAATACACTGCACGATGCTCCAGGAATTATTTATTTTATCAGCAGGTGCAACAGTAGTTGCATTGAACTAGATTATATGAACTAGATGTTATCAAGTACTCTAACTGCAAAATAGGGGCTTTCACTGTGGCTTTGCAAACCCCCCACGCATAAAGCACACTAAGTATGTCCATAAATTTTACCCTGATGAGCTTTCCTTAATCGTTTTTTTTTAAGGATACTTTTTTTAAGATTTTTTTTTGATATGGACCATTTTTAAAGTCTTTATTGAATTTGTTACAGTATTGCTTCTGTTTTATGGGTTTTTTGTTTTGTTTTTTTTGGCCACGAGGCACGTGGAATCTTAGCTCCACGACCAGGGATTGAGCCCGCACCCCCTGCATTGGAAGGTGAAGTCTTAACCACTGGACCACCAGGGAAGTACCCTTTCTTTAATCTTTGCTGACAAAAAATCAAATGTACAGTTTTTTTCAGGATGACACTGGCAAGTATAATTAGTATTGAGACTTCCCCTTCCTCCAGTTAATATAACTTCTAAGATCAGAAATTCTATCTATATTTTAGAACAGCATATCACCACCTAAATGAAGGTGAAGTAATCCTGTCCCATAAAACAAAAAGAAAAACTCCAGTGCAAAAAATCTTTAGAACAAGATTCTTGACTAGCATAAAGTGATGAACATATTGGCCTGTGCAGAGCAATTATATATTATTTATCTAAACTGGTTTTGTTACTTTCTATCTCGTGATAGAATTGTTCTGGTTTTTACATCTCACTTAATACATCAAAAAGCTTTGCATTTCACCAGGCAGACTTTAAACTCACATCTATGAAAGTTTAAGTGGCATTAAACTTTAACTATGAAATTTTGAATCATTAGATGCTTAAACACCAAGTAGCATGATGCTTTATGTATGTGCAATTGCATTCATCAGAACAAGCATGTTTGTCATCTAACTGGACCAACAGTTCTCAAACTTGTTGATCTCAGGACCCTTTCATACTCTTAAAAATTACTGAGGACCCCAAAGAGATTTTTCACATTTATATAGATTTTAGATGTTGACATTTATGAAAGCTATTGACATTTACCATATTAGAAATTAAGACTTTTATTTTTAAAATATGTATTAATTTATTTAAAAATAATAATTGTAAGACCATTATACGTTAATATAAATAACATATCTCTATGAAAATAACTTTGTTTTAAAAAAAAAACTACTGAGAAGAGTGGCATTGTTTTACATTTTTGCAGATCTCTTTAATGTCTAGCTTAATAGAAGGCAGCTGTATTCTCATATCTGTTCTGCATTCAGTCCATTGTGATATCACGTCAGGTAGCCTCTGAAAAACTCCACTGTACATTCATTTGTGAGAGAATTAGATTAAAAAAAAGGAATTAGTATCTTAATATCATTATGAAAATAGTTTTGATCCCACAGATCACTGGAAGGATCTCTGAGCCCCCCAAGGGGTCTCCAGACCACATTTTGAGAGCTGCTCTACTAGATTCACATAGTTAGATGCCATCTGGATTGGTTTTTCCTCAATTTGTGCTATTTAAAGGGAAGAAGAAAGAAAGGGAGGAACCAACTAAGGCACTCCTAATATATTAAAATATCTAAAATAACCACTAAAGTAATAAAACAGGGCATAAAATATCCAAGTCAGTGATATGAGAAATCAATATAAGAATGATATGAGAAATGACAAGAAATAAAACAACTTAATCCCAAAGGATGGCAAGGGAAGTAAAAAAAGAAATATTAAAAGGTGAGGAAAATAGAAAGCACAAAATAAGATGGTAAATGTTTCTTTTCTTTAAAATTTATTTAAATGAATGTGTTCACTGTGGTAATTCATCTGACCAGTACACTTATTATTAGGCCATGCATGATATGTGTGTACATTTCAGTATGTATGTACACTTCAATGAAAGTGTTTAAAAATAGATGACAGAAATAAATCCAAATTTATTGGAAATTATTATTATATAAATATAAATGAATGAAATCATGTAGTTAAAAGACATATACTTTTGAATCATAGGACCAGACTACAGGAAAATCCAACCACTGCATATATTGCTTATAATAGACACATCTAAAACATAAGGATATTGAAAGTTTGAAAATGAAAGGATGGACAAAAATGTACTAGGCAAATACTAATAAAAAAAAAAGTTGATGTGGCTATATTATCAGACAAAATAGATTTTAAGGCAAATTAATGTTGAAAGACATTCAACAATCTTAGAAGACAGAACTATAAGGAGAAATAGACAAATTCACCATCATAGAAGGAGCCTGTAACCCACCTCCCCATGCAACTGATTGATCAAACAGACAAAAGTGAATAAAGGTTTTATGATATTTAATTTGAACATTACAAATTAACAAGTTTGATCTAAAGCATATAGAGAGAACCCAGCACTCAACAATTGCAGAATCTATATTCTTTTCACACCTGGAACATTAGATGGACTATATTCTAGGCCAAAAAGCGATTCTCAACAAATTTCAAAGACATGGTACTATTCAAACAGTATTCTCTGATGGCAGTGCAATTTAGTTAGAAATGAAAAACAAAAAGATGAAGAAAAAATCTATATGCTTGAAAATTAAGAACCATTTCTAAACCCAAGGGTCAAAGAAAAAAATCATATGAAACTTAGAGCCTATTTAGAACTCAAAATAATGAAAATTCTGCAAATCAAAATTGTGGCATCCCACTAAAGCTGCTCTTACAGGGAAATTAATAGCCTTATATACTTACATTAGCAAAGAAGAAAGGCTAAAATTAATGAGTATCCAACCTTAAAAAGTAGGAAAAGGAACAACTGAAAAGACTCAATAAAGTAGAAGGAAGGAAACGATAAAGACAAAATTAGACATCAATGAAATAGAAAACAGGATAAATGCCAGAGAAGAGCTGGGTTTTTTGAAAAGACAAATTAACAGACCTCTGGCAAGATTGATCAAGGAAAAAAAGCATATAAATACACAATGTTGGGGATTGAAAATAAGACATAACTACTAAGAAGTATCCTGACCCAAGTTTCTTCACACCACCGTTGACTTTTCTCTGAAGGACTTTTTTCTTGCCCATTTTGTGGACCTGAGCCAGAAACTGCTTTGATCAGGATACTTGTCCTCTGGGCTCACATGCAAGGACCTCGTCTTGTTCTCCAGACGCCTGCCTGTGCTGGATGTTCAGACCCAATACGTGGAACCCCCCCCCCCCCCCGCTTCTGATTCAGGGCAAAGGATAGAGCTAAGAATTCTGTAGTAGATACAGGCATACCTCGGAGATATTGCGGGTTTGGTTCCAGACCACTGCAATAAAGTGAATGTCACAATAAAGTGTCACGTATTTTTCGGTTTCCCAGTGCATGTAAATGCGTATACTGTACTGTAGACTATTAACTGAACAATAAATAGCATTATGTCCGAAAAAACAACGTACATACCTTAATTTACAAATACTTTGTTGCTAAAAAATGCTAACCATCATCTGACAATACAGGATTGCCACAAACCTTCAAATTGTGAAAAGCGTAATGTCTGTGAAACGCAATATAATGAGGTATGCCTGTAAATGAATACGACCATCTTATAGACGCTGAGTGGGGAAGGCAAGGAATTCCAAGACTCCGATATTCCAGGATAAAAGGGCCTGTGGCTTACCATGAAGCAGTATTAGCCACAAATGAGGAAATGTCATAAACCACAGGGAACAAAATGAAAACACTCTCCCAGTGGATGAGTTGGATTTGCGAGGCCCACTGCTTTTCTTTGCCCCTTAAGCTAGGCGCAGGAGAACTCGCTCCGGTTCTGTTTCATTGTTCCCCTTTTTGAGCTCCTTCCCCCGTAGAAACGTAACACCAAGCTGACAAATCTAGTCTCCTGTGAAGGTGACATTGGCCGCACCTAAGCTCCCATTTCCTCTCTCTGCAGCCAGCTACACAGCTCTTCTCTTCCAGTACCCTGACAGTGAGGCACCCCAGCTCTGCAGCCTCTGTAGCCTTTTGTCAAAGGCTTTGCGCACAGCTGAGGAGGAGAAATAGAAAATCAAAGGGTCCATGCAAGCATTGAGGGCGCTGAGCAACACTGTATACACCCGCCACCTTTCGCTTCTGTCATGAAAGAACCCCACCACGTGAGACACATTGTAGGGCCCAAAACATACCAGGAAATTGAACAGGGTCGCAACCACCAGCCCCACGGCTCTCCAGCGCTTCCGGGTCCCCACTTGGGTCTGGGAGAGAATGATTCGCACAAAACGCCAGTAGCAGAAGATGGTGACCACCATGGGGATGAGGAAGAGGACGAGGCACAGCTCCAGCCGCACAGGAAGCACCACCGTCAGCTGCTCTTCGGTGAAGTTGTCATAGCAAACAGAGAGGTTTTGGGCATCACTCGTCGACTTGTTGGTTGGTAAGTATTGTGCAATGATCACAATGCTACAGTGTCCGAAGGACAAGATCCAGATGGCCACAGCAGCCACCACTCCGTACACGGGCCGGCGGGACAGCTTGTACTGCACGGGGAAAGCCACACTGCGGTAGCGCTCGACGCTGATGCCCACCAGCAGCCACGTGCTGCAGTAGATGCCGCTGTAGAAGCCATAGCTAGTGAGGGCACAGAGCATGTCCCCCAAGGGCCAGAAGAAATTATGCGCCGCCTCAACCATCTTGAAGGGCAACAGCAGCAGCAGCAGGAGGTCCGCCAGCGTCAGGCTGAGCAGGAGGATGTGGATGGGTGCCGGGTTGGGCTGGCGGATGCGCCCCACGAAGGCCCGCAGCGCCAGGAGGTTGGCAGGGAGACCAAAGAGAAAAGATATAAAGTAGACGAAGAGAAGTCCCAGGTTTCCGAGACTTGAGGCCATCCTTCCTGAAGAGACAAAAGGTGGTGTCAGAATCCTCTCTGACTTTGGGTTTCCCAGCCCCAAACCAAGGCGAATCAGATTCTTTGCCTCTCCCCTCCGTGCTTCACCGAGCGATTATTCCTAACCCTGCAGACGGAGTGCTATCTGCTTCCTGTGTGTCAGGGAGAAAGAAGTCCTCCTTGCTTCACAACCAAATTACTTCTTCAGAACCCTCCCCCTCTCCATTTCCACTCCCTAACCCACACGGTATATATCCTAGAATGGGCACCCAGGAAGTGCTTTTTGTTTTTTTTTTTTAACATCTTTATTGGAGTATAATTGCTTTACAATGGTGTGTTAGTTTCTGCTGTATAAAAAAGTGAATCAGCTATACGTATACATATATCCCCATATCCCCTCCCTCTTGCGTCTCCCTCCCACCCTCCCTATCCCACCCCTCTAGGTGGTCACAAAGCACCGAGCTGATCTCCCTGTGCTATGCGGCTGCTTCCCACTAGCTATCTACTTTACATTTGGTAGTGTATATATGTCAATGCCACTCTCGCACTTCGTCCCAGCTTATCCTTTCCCCTCCCCATGTCCTCAAGTCCATTCTCTACATCTGCATCTTTATTCCTGTCCTGCCCCTAGGTTCTTCAGAACCATTTTTTTTTTAAGATTCCATATATATGTGTTAGCGTACAGTATTTGTTTTTCTCTTTCTGACTTACTTCACTCTGTATGACAGACTCTTGATACACAGGAGACGAAGGCAACATAATTATCTTTCGTTCTCTACCAAAGTAATTTGTGCTGTTTTACTATCTGCATTTGATTGGCAACAGAAACTTCTGGAAAGGTGAAGATTGCTGGATAGGGCTGCTCTCATTATCTTAAAATGCTAAGGGAGGGGCCTCTTTTCTCCATCCCTATCCCCAGCCATGCATAGCTGATTCCCAGGTCAGGAATCTCTCGGGAAACCCCCTTTCAGCTTAGAAAAGGGCAGTGCCTCCTGGGGTGACCCCACCCCTTCTCATGGGGTGTTAGTATTGAGTCTAGGTAAGATTGGCTCCTCTGGAAATGACTATTTTGAAGTCTGTCCTTAGGAAAAAACCTAGCATAGTCCCTTGCATATAATAGGCGCTTAAATACTTGTGGAGTGAAAGGAAGGTAGTTGGATGTGCCTGTAAGAGCTTATTAGCTGATGATACAAGCAAAGAATAGGTCAGAACCTGTGCTTTTTACCTTCTCTCTTTTATCTCCATTCTGTCGCCCAGGTCACCAGTATTGGGACATCATTGGTGCTGGAGTCTTAGGGGAATTCAGACTAAGTTGTTTTACAGAATCACAAAGCTTCAGTGACCCCACACAGCTGCATTGTGGGAGTGGGCAGTGCAGCATCTCAAGTCCAGCTCAACCAAGTATACCTCAGAGTGATTCACACAAATGTATGCACGTGAGCTTCCTCTCCACGATGCCATACCTTTCACCAGCGCTCCACTTCCCAGTCATCAAAGGTCCTGAGCCCTTACCCTGTGCACGGGTGCTGGGGACATGAGTGAACAAGACACAGAGTTAAACAGGTAAACACACAAACCAGGGGATTTCAAGTAAAGGAAGGAAGCAAACAAGGAAACCTAGAGAGAGAGTCTGGCCTAGGGTTTTCTTTAGGACAGGCTTGGGCTGAGGAGGGATATTTGAACTGGTGAGAAGGAGCCAGCCGTGTGGAGGGCATTCCAGCTAGAGGGGACAGCAAGTACCAAAGCCCTGCGATGGGAACAAGCTCGCTGTGTCAGGGGCCAGTGTGGCTGAGCCTGGAAGACAGGTCGGGCTGCTTGGTCGCTGGGCTGTGTAAGAGGACACAGGGTTGAGCCTGAGAATGCTGCGTCATCTGGAGCTGTTTGACCTTGGATGACGGTGTCTCATCTGTTGATCTTACCTTCCTCTCCGGGACTTTGATATGTCCCGATAAGCTTCTGCAGCCAGTCAGAATCTGACAGCTCCCTTCTGGTTCAGAGCCCTCCTGACACCTTGACAACACAGAGCCAGCACCGTCCTCTTCAGCATCCCGCGACAACAGGTGGGGTGACAGTCAGATAAGGGGATGCTAAAAATGGAGTGACTGGGAAACGTTTTAAGATGATAGGGAACAGAAGTGTGCAGCCCAGCACGTACCAACAGGGGAAGCAAAGAGAAATGAGGAACATGGGCCCAACCAGGGAACTGGGCTAGAGTTAGTCACTGCTTTCATTCAAGCTGGGCCCCAGGACAGCTTAGCTCACTGCAGTTCAATGTAACTCCTTTGAAACTGCAGAAACAGTCTAAGATCAGGAAACCTCATCTGTTAGGAAATTGAGTTTCCCCAGACGCCTCCACCTCCCCAGCTGCTGCCTGTCCGGGCCCTCACTTCCAGCACTTCAGGAGTGGGACCCCAGGTTGCCTAGACCTTGCCACCCATCATTCCGGTTGCTCAGGCCCAAATCCTGAGAGGTACCTTTGACTCTTCAGAGATACCTCTCAAGCTTTGACTACTCCATCAGCAAGTCCTTTCCACTCTATCTTCAAAATGTATCCCAAATCCAACCACTTCTCACCGCATTTACTGTACCACCCCAGTCAGGCTGTCATCACCATCCCTCACCTGTGTTCCTTCATTATCTCCTGTCTGGTTCCTTTGCTTCTGTTGTCCCCTTCAGTGTGCTTTCCACACAGTAGCCAGAATGATCATTTTAAAACATGAGTAGGTCTGTCCCTCCTCTACTCAAAATCCCACAGTCTCTCCATCTTACTCATCAAAGCCCTAGCCCTTACAGTAGCCTCAAAGTTCAACTGTGTTGGCTTCCTGCACCCGTCACTCTCTGACCTCACCTCCTACACCTCTCTCTCCCCCTGTTACTTGGGACACTTCTCTGGGGGGTGCAACTTAATGACATCTCTCGAACTTAAAAATCCAATACCATCTGATCCAATGAGTTGACATTCATGAGTTTATTATATGGATATACTTTTTCATGTGTCCAAAGAAGTATATTCATCACAGTGTTTTTTGTTTGTTTGTTCTGTGATAATAAAAGACTAGGAACAACCTATGTCCATCAGCAAAGAGTCTGGTTAAATAAAAACTATGGGGCATCCAATCAGTTGAAATACTCAGCATCTGTTACAAATAATGAGGCAGGTCTACATATGCCAATGTAGATCCGACTCCCCGGTGTATGGTTAGATGAGAAAAAGCAAGGTGTGGGAATAGTGAGCTGTAAGAGAGAAGGGACGTACACCCACACACTCAGTGAGTCCTTCCTGAGACCCCCCCCAGGTAACAGCACTTGCTGATGCTAGGGAATCAGCTGTGAACAAGCCTTACTTCCTGGAGCTGACGTTCCATCGAGGCAAGACAGGCAACAGATTGATAAACAGATAACGTAACCTCAAGCCGGGGGCCAGGCTGGCACTAAGAAAGAAGACAGAGACTGGAAAAGCAGAGTAAGCAGGCAGAGAGCGAGGGCAGTCCGAGAAGGGCTCTCAGAGGAAGTGATAGTTGAGCAGAGCCCTGCAAGAAAGAAGAGTATGAGGTGTAAGAACGTCGGGGGTTGTTCCAGGCAAGCCCCGAGATGAGCGCCAGTGTGTCAGAGGAGGTCAGGGAGGCCAGAGCGGCTGCAAGGGGCCTGAGAGAGGGAGAGTCGTGGGAATAAAGTCAGGACAGTGGGCAGGGCCCAGAGTGTGTGGGACCTTGTGGCCGGGGTCAGGATGTAGAGTGACATCCGGGGTATGATGGGCAGAGGTGTGATGTAACCTGTTTCACATTTCCAAAGGATCTCTCTGGATGCCGGGTGAGGAGTAGATTGGGGGAAGGGAGACCCATGGAACTGTTCACAGTGGTGTGTCTCTGGGAAGGGGAACTGGGTATCGGGGTAGAAGGGAAACTTACCTATCTCCATGTAGCCTTTGTATTGTAAAAAAAAAAAATGTTTTTTTCTGAGTGTGTGTGTGTAATCTTACTCAAAAAATAAATCAAAAACAAGAAAAAATATTCATAGCTCATATTTATTGGGCATTTATTATGAGCTATGCTGCTTGTCACAGTGAACCCTTATGATTAATTAAGGTGAGCCAGTCCATGTAAGTGGCCAGCAGTACGGCCCACACTACCCAGCCACAGCCCTTTCTTCTGTTGAGCTGCCCCAGGTGGGAGAGTGGAGAGGCCCAAAGTAGGCATAGAAAACAAAAAGGGCAGAGCTACCAGCCTCACAGCCGTTGGCTCTCTGAATCACATCCCCAACCAAACTTTGCTTTATCCAGTTTCTGCATTTTTGCCAGGTGAATGGATTTCAAGCAGTGTCCTCTTTGCTGTTCTAATGCAGTCCCATTTTTCTGATTACTAATGGGTTGAACATCTCTCAATAGAATGCAGGCTTTCTTAGCTCATAATCATTGTGCTGGACAGTGTCTCAGTGATGGCTCTTAACTGAAGCAACAGAGGCCAACTCTACCTAATTTAGGGATTATCTGATAAGATGTTGGATGGCTTAGAGACTTGTCAGCAAGGCTGGAGAACCAGGCTTGGAGAATAAATGAAGCTGTGCAGCCAGGACCACGTTAAAATTCATGCCTCTGACCCAGTCCAGTGAGGATACAGGAGCCCTTCCCCCAAACACACACACACACACACACACACACACACACACACGCACACACTGAACCTTGGGCCCCAGAGCCACAAAATGTTCACACCACTACTGCCCTCCTTTTCTGTACCACTTTGTAGCCTCAGATTCAGAATTTGGGCTAAACATAGCAAGGCTGCTCAGAAAATAAGGGCCCCAAACTATCAGCTTCTCCAGTGGGAGCTGGGCTCTGCTTCTCACCAAGATTCAAGATTTATATGTGGGCAGTTTCCTATACATGGGAAGGGGTTCAGATGCTAGGCAACCAAAGGATGACCAGAGGCTTACAGCAGAGCCTCTCAGAGGTCAGGATGGTGCAGACCACTTCCATATTTAGAGGTTCCCAGTATACGAAAAAAAAGTGGCAAAATGCCCAAATGGGATTTAATAGTGGGGCAGCATTCCTAACAAGAAATAAGAAATATAATTGTACCATTCACAAAACAGGTTTAGGATTTTGGTTTTTTGACGGAATTCTTTACAGTATAGAGCCAGAAATGGGCCACAGGTTTAAAGATGGGTCCTGTCAAGATATTCCTGCAACTGTGTATCTATCCTTATTAAGTGTTCACATCAGAAGAGTAAGTATGAGGCCTGGGCCAGATGCCCTCCAGGCTGGCACTTCCGCAGGCCCGGGTGTGGGCAGGTGGTCCAGAGCTGCTGTGCTCCAAGTACAAGATCTGCTCCCGGGTAGCAGCTCCTGCCTACAAGGGCAATCTGGTCATGCCAGCCTCAGACAAGACCTGCCCTGGACGTTGTGCAGATGCTACATACCAAAGACGCAAATTACTGCATCCTGAGGCCATCTAAAATGAATATAACCATGTTATTCAATGAGCTGGGCTTGACAAGCTCAAGTAAACCTTAACTTTATTCTTCCCCTGCACCCCTTCCTCCTATGGCTAGCATGGCTCCTTGGGTGCCATGACTTCTTCAGACACTCTTAGACAATGAAAAGTCCAGTCAAATAATCTCATAGCTCCAGGCCAGTGTAACATCAAAATTCCCAATTCTATTTTTTTAACAGATTTATGTTATTTATTTATTTATTTATTTATGGCTGTGTTGGGTCTTCGTTGCTGTGCGCGGGCTTTCTCTAGTTGTGGCGAGCAGGGGCTACTCTTCGTTGTGGTGCACGGATTTCTCATTGAGGTGGCTTCTCTTGTTGCGGAGCACGGGCTCTAGGCACGCAGGCTTCAGTAGTTGTGGCTCGCAGGCTTAGCTGCACCGCGGCATGTGGGCTCTTCCCGGACCAGGGCTTGAACCCATGTCCCCTGCATTGGCAGGCGGATTCTTATCCACTGCGCCACCAGGGAAGCCCTCCCAATTCTATTCTAAGTAGCGCTTCTCCCCCCAGCTCTGCAGTGCCTCAGGCTCACAGCCTGCAGAGGAGGGCCGGACATGGTCCTGTTTCTCTTCCTTCACTCCACCTTCTCTCATCTTCTCTCCTACTTGTTAGCTCTGCTTCAGATCCACTTAGGGTCCCGCCCTGTGGGCAGAGAGGAGGCGCTAGGGGCGGCAAATGTCTGGCTGGCCTGGTACAGTTATGACCTGGAGCGATGCCTTCTGGATGGGACAGACATCTAGTGCCAACTCATTCTCCCATAAGGACCTTTCGCAGGTTCTTGGACCTCCCTGGTCGGCACCATGGGTGGGGGGTGCCTCCCCCCCTTGGCCACATTTGACCCATTCTCAGCCCCTGGGTATCCCCTCTGTAGGATTGCATTGCTCCTCTAGGCTGACCCTTGGATAGGATCATTTATAAAATGACTTTAGGCTGGTTTCTCAGCAAAGGGCCTTCATTTGGTCCAAGGGAGCCACACACCTTTAAAGGTCCCATTGTTGGTAGAACAGCAGCTCACTCTCCCGTTTTGCTCTGCCAGACCCAGCGAGCCTCTTAGGTTTTGATTTCTCCCAGCAAGCATCTGGCACTAGCCTTTGTACTCCCTAAACTTCAGGGACATATCCAGCTCTGCCAGTGGCTGTCTTGAAGTCCCTCTATTGTTATTTCATCGGTGAGTAGGAAGCTCCCCCTCTTCTTCCCACTGGGGTCAGAACATGGCACACTCACAGCTCTCCCAAACAGTCCTCACTGTCTGCCTCTTCCACGTCCCAGCTCCTGGTATTTGGCCAGGGGTGAGTCTTGAGCCACCGCTCACGAAACCAGTTTCCAGAGTCTGCATGGAAAGTCTAACACCATCGGGCTGTGGTGATACTTGGTATCTGTTGATTGACTTTGGCTGAAACTGAAACAGCATAGGTCCTCCTTTTTATGCCCTGTATTCAACTCATAGATGTGATGCTCCATTCTGTCGTCTGTAAAGAAAGCAGAATGATGCCAACCCCTCAAGATTATTTTACAGGTTAAAGAGATCATCCCCGGGGGAAAGCTTTACCAAACTGTGAAGCACTCCACCTGCTCTGCTGTTGTGCTTCTTTGCCGGACAGCCTCACAGGCTAGGGCAATGCTCTCCATCTTTTTCGGCCACACTATGCAGGAGGAATGACGCTCCCATGTGTATGTAACACCTGCCTTCAGGGAGAACAGTTTTGAGCAATCCCTAGTGCACCAGTTATAACTTCACCTCTTCTCGCTCACTGAAGAATGCTCACTGAAGAGTGAGCCAGACACTCGGCACTTACCGGGACAGCCTTGGCTCTGTGCGGTTTTTTCTTTTTCTAAGTTACCATTTTAAAATTCCACTATCTAGCTGTTGTGATAGGAGGCTCCTCCCCCAAAAGCACGACACTGTACCTCAGAGGCTGTTGCCATGCATCTCAAGGGTTCACAGGAGCCCTTTAATTTGGGGGAAATCCTGTGCCTGCTCTCTGGGGGCGCCCGGAGACCAGTCTGGGAAGGGACCGATAGAGCATGCCAGAAGCTTGATTGCCTTTTTTTTTTTTTTTTAACTTCTTTATTGGAGTATAATTGCTTTACAATGGTGTGTTAGTTTCTGCTTTATAACAAAGTGAATCAGTTATACATATACATATGTTCCCATATCTCTTCCCTCTTGCGTATCCCTCCCTCCCACCCTCCCTATCCCACCCCTCTAGGTGGTCACAAAGCACCGAGCTGATCTCCCTGTGCTATGCGGTTGCTTCCCACTAGCTATCTATTTTACGTTTGGTAGTGTATATATGTCCATGCCACTCTCTCACCTCGTCCCAGCTTCCCCTTCCCCCTCCCCATATCCTCAAGTCCATTCTCTAGTAGGTCTGTGTCTTTATTCCCAACTTACCCCTAGGTTCTTCATGACCTTTTTTTTTTTTTCTTAGATTCCATATATATGTGTTAGCATACGGTATTTGTTTTTCTCTTTCTGACTTACTTCACTCTGTATGACAGACTCTAGGTCCATCCACCTCACTACAAATATCTCAATTTCGTTTCTTTTTATGGCTGAGTAATATTCCATTGTATATATGTGCCACATCTTCTTTATCTATTCATCTGATGATGGACACTTAGGTTGCTTCCATGTCCTGCCTATTGTAAATAGAGCTGCAATGAACATTTTGGTACATGACTCTTTATGAATTATGGTTTTCTCAGGGTATATGCCCAGTAGTGGGATTTCTGGGTCGTATGGTAGTTCTATTTTTAGTTTTTTAAGGAACTCCATACTGTTCTCCATAGTGGCTGTATCAATTTACATTCCCACCAACAGTGCAAGAGGGTTCTTTTGAACTCATTGCTGATGATTCCGTGTGACTGTTCACAGGAGACAAGGCAGACAGGGCTCTGTCTGGGTGTGATTATCCTGATACTCACCCTGGGGGTGCATTTTCTATATTATATCAGTGGGAGAAATGGTGGTGCCTAAGGGCATGTGCTGGCCCCTCCCCGCACAGGAGGTAATGACCCTCCCAACACACATCTCCTGTGCATCTGCCCTGGTGGTCGGATTTTTTAATGGCCTGCCCTGCTCACATTCTCCCAGTGACACCATACCCATTTTTCTTAGAGAAAACACTTCCGCCTTCCCTGCTTGAGGTTTGAGAGCAGTGTAGCCACTTCACCCCTCCTCAGCTCCAGGGGTGGACACTTGGAGGCCTGAGTGGGTGACATGATTCATCCCCATAATCCCAGCTGACCTCACAGTGGCCCTTGTGAGTTTTCAGGCAGCTTGAATCTCTGTGCCCTATTCCCTGTTCTAGCTTGGTCAGAATCAATGTGATGAATGTTCTTCCAATATTATTTCTTTATTTTAAAAAATTGCATAATAATACATGAATATATTCTTATTGTAAAAGAATCCAACAATACAGAAGTAAAATATGAAAGGCAGCTTCACTTCCCCCTGACACTTTTCCTTTCCTAGTAACCTCTCTTTTATTTATACCCATATGTGTACATATATAAATATATAGTTCTAAAAAGTGCATAAATGGAATCATGCTATATGTAATGTTCTGAAACTTCATGTTTCACCATGTAATATGCCTTAGTAATCTTTCCATGTCAGTACACATAGATCTACTGTATTCTTTCTGATAGTTACATGGTATTTTATTTTAGGACCATCCTATAATGTATGCAGTCATTCAGGGTCCACTTTCATGTTTCAATTCCTTTGTTATAACAGACAGTGCTTTGGTGAATACCTGTCTATCAATCAATCTATCTATCTATCTAGACCCGTGCGAGTATTTTGGTTAGATAGAATTTTTAGAAATGTAATTGATATAATTCCTGGGTCAAAGAGAGGCACTTCTTTAAATTTTTTGATAGATATTTTCATATCACCTTCATGAAAATGTTCAGTAATATACATTCCCACCAACTGTGTATGAGAGTACCCATTTCCATGCACCTTCTCCAATACTGGATTTGTTTTTTTTTGGCCGAACTGTGCGGCATGTGAGATCTTAGTTCCCTGACCAGGGATCGAACCCGTGCCCCCTGCAGTGGAATCACGGAGTCTTAACCACTGGACCGCCAGGGAAGTCCAACACTAGATATTTTGAATCTTTAACATTTTTGCTCATAGGATGGGTAAAAATGATGGTATCTTGTTGTTTCAGTTTACATTTTGAGGATTCTTTCAACTTAGGTGATCCAAATCCATTTCATATAAATATGGGAAATGATGGAGTATTCAGTAAATAATACTGGGGTAGTTGACTGTCTATTTGGAAAAGTTACAAATAGACAACAAAAGTAAATTCAAGTGTTTTAAAGATTGAATATATTTTTCAAAAATATAGAAGTTGTATAGACATTATATAATTTCTTAAGCTTTGGAAATGAGAAGGCTTTTTCCTAGTGTGATATAAACATAGAAGTCATCAAAGAAATGACAAACATGAGCACATTAAAAATATAAAGCTATGGAAAAATTATTCACAAAATAAGACCACTGTCTTTCTACATATATAACTGATAAAGGGTTTATATACTAACATTCAAAGAACTTCTGCAAATCAAATAAGAAAAAACCAAGTATAGAAACATAAATTACTGGACTTCCCTGGTGGCGCAGTGGTTAAGAATCTGCCTGCCAACGCAGAGGACACGGGTTCGAGCCCTGGTCCAGGGAGATCCCACATACCGCAGAGTAACTAAGCCCATGTGCCACAACTACTGAGCCTGCGCTCTAGAGGCTGCGCGCCACAACTACTGAGCCCGCGTGCCACAACTACTGAGCCCGCGTGCCACAACTACTGAGGCCCACACGCCTAGAGCCCACGTTCCACAAAAAGAGAAGCCACCGCAATGAGAAGCACACACACTGCAATGAAGAGTAGCCCCCGCTCACCGCAACTAGAGAAAGCCCGCGCTCAGCAACAAAGACCCAACGCAGCCAAAAATAAATAAATAAAATAAATAAATTTACTTTAAAAAAAGAAAGAAAGAAACATAAATTACTATATACAATATGCAAATATTTTCTACCTCAATTTTCATCCAAGAAATTAAAATAGTACTGAGTGTGGTGTTTGATTTTATGTTTTCCACTTTGCTGGGCCACAGTGCCCATATATTTGATCAAACATTGTTCTAGCTGCTCTGTGAGGATGTTTTTCGGGTGAGATTTATGTTTAAATTGACAGACTTTGAGTAAAGCAGATTCCCTTTCATTAATGTGGGTGAGTCTCTTCGGATCAGTCGAAGGCGTGAATAGAATAAAAAGCTGACCGCCCCTGAGCAAGAGGGAATTCTCCACCAGACCGCATCTGCATCGTCAGCTCTTCCTAGTTTCCCAGCAGACAGCCTTTGAGTTGAACAGCAACTTATTCCTGAGTTTCCATCCTACCGGCCTCCTCCATCAGATTCTAGACTCACCAAACCACCACAATCATATGAGCCAACTCCTTAAATAAATCTCTTTCGATGTATATACACTTTGGTTCCATTTCTCTGGAGGGCCCTGACTAATACACTGATTTATTAAATTTTAAATGTTAATTTAAAAAAAAAAATTAAAATATGATATTTTTCCTTGTTGGCAGGATTATGGAGTCTCTTATAGACTATTTAGGAGAGAGAAGGTTGATTCAGCCAGGGAAAGTAATTTGTCAATATTTATAAAAATTTCAAATGTATATACTATTTAATACAGCAGTACCACTTTCAGGAAATGTACAAATGCACAGCATTTATGTAAAAGGATGTTCCTGGTAGCATTATTTATAATAGTGGAAAATCAGAGATTCTTTTTATTATTCATTCATTTATTTATCAAATACCAAATGCCTGCTCTGTGCTAGGTTCAGTTTTAGGCACCTGGCTATACCGTAATGAGTAAAACAGACATGATGACTGCTGTCAAGGGCTTCTCGGTCTAGAGGGAGGAATCACATATGAAACAAATGAACAGACAAGTATGTAAGTCAAACTGTCACAGCACCTCAAGGGGGGTGAGGGCTACTTGAAATTGGGTGATCAGGGAACGTCTCTCTAAAGAATGACATTGGAGAGAAAACCTGAAAGAAGGGGGTGAGCCAGCCAAGCAAAGTGTGAAGGAAACTGTGTGCAGAGATTAAGAGCTTGAGGCCAGGCCAGCAGAGTGATATCAGCAAAGGCGTCGCAGGAGCCTGGAGAGAGAGTCAGGGCCAGATGGGCCCAGGGCCTGGTAGGCCAGGAAGAGGGGATCGGAATAGGAAACCAGTGAAAGGTTTTATTCAGGGCAATGACATGATCTAGGTTATGTTCTTCAAAGGTTCCTCTGGCGTGGTGTGAACTAATCGGGATGAGGACAAAAAGAAAGACTGGGTTAGAAGATTTTGCAGCAGGCCAGGTGAGAGGTAATGGCTGCCGTGGAGTTGGAGAGAAGTAGATTCATACAAGATATATTCTGGAGACAGAACCAGGAGGACTTGATGGTGAATTGTATGTGGGTGGTAAGGGAGAGGACATCCAAAATGGCTTCCTGACCACTCTACGCCTATCGGGAGGGCTAAAATAAAAATGCTAAAACACCCCCAAGTGCTGACAAGGATGTGGAGCAAGTGCATCTCTCATAGATTGCCAGAGGGAATGCAGAATGGTACAGCGTCTCTGGCCAACAGACTGAAGGTATCTTAAAAAGTTAAACATACAATTACCGTATGACTCAGCCATCCTTCTCCTGGATATTTGACCTAGAGAAATGGAAACTTATATCCACATAGAAACCTGTGCATGAATGTTTAGAGCAGCTCTGTCCATGATTGCCCTAAACTGCAACAACCCAAGTGTGCTTCAGTGGGTGTATGAATAAGCAAATTGTGGTGCAGTCATACAGTGGAACAAAGTACTCAGCAATAAAAGGAAACAAACTGTGATAGTATCAGCTGGGATGAATATCAAAGATCTTATGCTGAGTGAAAGAAGCCAGTCTCAAAAGGTTAAAATTATAGGATTTCGTTTACGTGAAATCCTTGGAAAGGTGAAATCATGATGATAGGGAGCAGATCTGTGGTTAGGGGTGAGGGGAAAATGTGACTCTGCCCCCTTTTTATCTTGATCATGGTGGTAGTTATAGGAATCTATGTGTGTTAAAATTCACAGAACTGTACAGCTCTCCCTGAAAAAAGTTCCTTTTTATAGTATGATTATTTTAAAAATAAGAAAATTAAATTGTTAAAAAAAAATGACTCCTGGGTTTCTGGCATGGGTAGAAAGGTAGATTCCACCATTTACAGAGGTGGAATAGGCTGGGCGGTGGGACCAGATTTGGGGGATGGAATGAAAAGTTCGGTTTGGACTTGTGAAGTTGGGATGCTCCCTGGACACAGTTGGATACACAGGAGTCTGGGGCCGGAGATAGAGATTTGGGAGTCATCAATGATTAAAGCCATGGTAGTGAATTAGAACACCTGGGGAGGACTTCCCTGGTGGTCCAGTGGCTAAGACTCCACGCTCCCAATGCAGGGGGGCTGGGTTCGATCCCTGGTCAGGGAACTAGATCCCGCATGCATGCCACAACTAAGGAGTCTGTGAGCTGCAACTAAGGAGCCAGTGAGCCACAACTAAGACCCAGCGTGACCAAAAAAAAAAAAAAAAAAAAAGAAGAACACCTGGGGAGAGGGTGTAGGGCAAGAACAAAAGGGGAGAACCTTCCAGAGCAATGAACAATGCCTTCCAGAGAGTGGGGGCAGGAGGAGGAGCCAGGGTCGAGATGGAGGGATCCGGGGATCATGGGGTATTAGGAGTGTGTCTCCTTTGACTGACTGTCCTCCAGGGACCTTCCCTGTGAGGAGGGCTGCTGAGGTAGACAGGGACTTCTAAATGAGAACGAGGAACTCGTAAGAATGATTTTAGAAAGTCAGCAGGTCTTTGCGGCTGTTTGCCATCAGATCCGGGAAAATTTTTCTCTGAGCCGCGCTTGTGGCAAAATGACACTTCCTCCTGCTTCCTTCCCTACCCGTCCATCCTCAACATCTGAACCCACCTCAACCTCCACTGCTGCAGAGTCCACAAACTGGGAGCCTAGGAGCCGTCCACAGCCCTCAGTTCTGGTTTGTTTTCACCACACACAATCCTTTCACATTTTGAATTGGTTATCAGCTTAAAAGAATATAAAATTTCAAAAACAGCAGCAACAGCTGGATATCCAACTGGAAAAACTGGAAGGTCTGGCAACATGGAGTCCACAGCCCTGCGTGGTACCAAGACAGGTGTTGAATTCAGATGGGCCATGCACTCTCCAGGTGGACATAGTCCTTACTACTCCCTGCGGATCTCCAGCATCAAGAGCTGGTTGCCATTTATCATCTCTTTGCACCATGGTTTCTGCCCTTTTGTGTAACCTGGGTTGTTCCACAGCCGTCTGAACTTCTGCAGAGTGGCACAGTAAAAGCAGAGACCTGCTTGGCTTATTGAAACTTGGGAAGATTTTTTTGATGATGGTATGTACACCTATCATATGGGCCCAGAGGTGAGGTGTTACCACATTTTTAATCAACTTCTTTTTATTGAGGCTTAATTTGCATTTTAGCATCCATTTTAAGCATAGAGTTCACTAAGTTTTGACAAATCTGTGTGACTCCTACCCCAATCAAGTTATAGAAGATTTCCATCACCCTAAAATGTCCCTCTGGTATCCTCCCAGCCAATCCCCGCCCTGTCCCATCCCCAACCCCTGACAACCACTGATATACTTTCTGTCACTTAAAAGCGTTCTGGTACCAATTCCAACCTGGGGTGTCATTTCCCCCACACCACCAAGCAGTTCCCCCGATACCAGCTGAGCGTCCTACAATTCAACTCAATCCTGACACTGTCTACCCAGAGAGAGTGAGTCGCTTCCATGCCCTTTCCCAGCACGCCGCTTTCCCCAAGTTGCCACCCAGAAGCTCTCCAAAATCCATCCTTTCTGGTTTTTATGGTGGCTTCATTTACAAAGGTAAGATGGATTAAATCATTGGTCATTGGTGACTGATTCAACCTCCAGCCCCTCTCCCATCCCTGGAGGTGAGGGGTGGTAGGACTGAAAGTTCCAACCCTCCAATCACATAGTTGGTCCCACTGGCAATCAGCCCTCATCCTTAGGTCGGGATCCAAAAGTCACCTTATTAGCATAACAAAAGACACCTTTGTTGCTCTCATCACTTAGGAAATTCCAAGGATTTTAAGAGTTCTGTGCCAGAAATGGGGATGAAGACCAAATATATATTCATTATAAATCACAATATCACAGTGAGAGGCTATACTGTTATCTATATGGGCAGGTTGTTACTTTTTACTGCCAAGTAGTGTTCCGTTGCATGGCTACATCACAGATTTAAAATCCATTCTCTTTTGATGGACACCTGGGCCGTTTCCAGTTTGGGGCTACTATGATTAAAGCTGCCCTGAATATTTGCGTGCAGACTTTGTGTATATAGGGATGCTCTCATCCTCCTGAGTAATACCTAGGAGGACCCTGCTGCTCGTAACCTCAGAAGTGATGCTTCCAAAGCCCTCCTGTGCTTTTGAGCTGGGCGATTCCTCACCAGGCTGGTTGGCATGTGGTCGGCATGCAGCAGCAGGAGTGCTGCTGGTACTGGCAATCGGTGCCGAAGCTTGCTGGCCTGTTTGTTCAGTTCACTTTGCAGTGAACTTTCCTGCTTACATTTTTTTTTTTCTGGCTGACCTCTTGATTTATAGCAAATAATTTGATTGTTTTCCAAAGGATAGGCAAACAAGGAGTTATTTTAGTGGAGGCTTTTAGGGAACACCCTAGAAGAGTGGGCTGTGCTCTAAGCATAGAGAACCGCTAGAAAACAATTATTAGGAAGGGGGGAGGGGACAAGGGAATCAGTGAGTTGCAAGCCCATGATTGTGCATAAATTACAAGTAGTAAATTAGGCATCCAGGAACACATCTCCTCATCTTCATATGGGCAGGGCATGTGTGATGGTGACTCCACGGGTACGAAGACTGTGTTGCTCTCCTGTTTCCAAGAACACTGCGCAGGACCAAGTACCCTGCACAGGGCTAAGTACCCTTCCACAGAGCAGCATCATTCATGATCTCCACCCCACTCATTCAATCCTCTCTTGTTTCCATGGCAATCAAGATCCCATATTGGAGAACAGTATGGAGGTTCCTTAAGAAACTAAAAATGGAGCTACCATATGATCCAGCAATCCCACTCTTGGGCATATATCCAGAGAAAAACATGGTTTGAAAGGATACATGCACCCCAATATTCATTGCAGTGCTGTTTATAATAGCCAAGATATGGAAGCAACCTAAATGTCCATCGACAGATGAATGGGAAAACAAGATGTGGTACATATATAAAATGGAATATTACTCAGCCATTAAAAAGACTGAAATAATGTCATTTGCAGCAACATGGATGGGCCTAGAGATTATCATACTAAGTGAAGTAAGTCAGACAGAGAAAGACAAATATATGAAATCGTTTATATGCGGAATCTAAAAAAAATGATACAAACGAACTTATTTATTTGCAAAACAGAAACAGACTCACAGATTTAGAGAATGAATTTATGGTTATCGGGGGGGAAAAGGGTGTGAAGAGATAGATTGGGAGTTTGGGATTGACATGTACATAGTGCTATATTTAAAGTAGATAACAAACAAGGACCTACTGTATAGCACAGGGAACTCTGCTTAGTACTCTGTAATAACCTAAATGGGAAAAGAATTTGAAAAAGAATAGATACATGTGTATGTATAACTGAATCACTTTGCCTTACACCTGAAACTAACACAGCATTGTTAATCAACTATACTTCAATAGAAAATTTTTAAAAATCCGATAACAAGCATGGGAATTTTTATCAATAAAAGGAGGAGAACTTGCAGTGGAGACTATCAGTCAGATGATACTCGACCTTAGAAAGTGCCCATCCAGTAGTCTGTTCTTTGTCTTATAGTGCTATGTCCACGTAGCCCCAGCCAGCCAGCTCTCAAAATTCTGAATGATAGGGTGTCCCAATATTTTGATGCCAGAACTACTGACTGGAACCATAAGAAATCTCCCCTAAGTACAGCCATAATAGGTAGGATAAACACTAAGATTTCATAACTCCTACAAAGTAAATAGAGTTTAGCAATTCCAGGATCATAAAACAATTTAAAATAAAAGAAGACATCACTGGGTAGTTTCCAGTAGGATATAGGATGCTGAGGTACAGCATCTTATCCATTAGAGTTAAGATGCATTTGGCTGCAAGTTAGAGAATACCTGGCCAATAGTGAGTCAGCCATAGGGATGATTGGAGGTGGTAATCCCAGCCCAACAAGCTCATCAAGGGCCCAGGCCCTTTCCATCCTTCTTCTCTGCCACCTTTAGCTTGTTACCTTTCTTCTTCAAGTATGTGGTCTTATGGCCCCCAAACGGCTGCTATAGCTCCAAGTGTCATATCCTCATGTAAAATCTTCCAAACCAGGAAGGGAGGGGGAAGGTCCTCACACATCTATCTCTCTAGTAAGAAGGAAAACCTTTCCCAGAGACCCTCAGCAGACTTCTTACCATTTTTTGGCTAAAATTGGGTCATGTGTCCTTCCTGAGACCAGTCACCTATAAAGGGGAACAAGATTGTCATGACTAGTTCCAATTACGATTCAACCCCTGGAGCTGGGGGATCTGCAACGGGGGATGATTGATTTAGTTGTCTCACTGTACCCTTCTAGTATAAATTCAGTAAAATCACTCTCTTCCAAAAATATTTCTCTACCCCATTTCCTCTTCTGTAACATTTTCTCTCCCCTAGTTCCACGCCTCCGTGGGGATCAACTCCATGCACCTTCACACTTCCAACAGTGTTCATCAGATTTCATTCATTCTAGCCCATTCTTCTTCTGGTATGTGACCCCAGCATCCTTTTCCCAGAACATGGGCCACCATCTTGATGCCTTGATCTCCCTCCATGTGATTTTTCAGAACTGGCCTTAAAGGGAAGTCAGCAAGCTTCTCACTTCTCTTTGCGGAGTTTTAGGGCCACAACTACCTGTATTGCTTTGGCCTTTTTTTTTTTTCAACCATAGGGGTCACATCAGAGAGGGGAAGGTAAAAAGTTGAACACTTTCTCACACTAGTTTACTCTATTTGTTCCCCCACCCTAGCCTCTGTCTTTCACCTCTGATTCTCCTCTCCCAGAATCTATGGCCTGACTTCTCCACCACGTCTCTTTCTACTTCTTATTGCTGCTCTGCTTCTTCCTTTTGGATGATTCTTGCAACTAATTTTGCAGACTCCCAGTCTTCTTATTCCTACCTACCCCCATCTGTTCTTCACCTCCCACCCCCTCTCCCCCAACCCTAACCTGGCCTGGTTTGCCCCTTCCCAGGGTCCAAGTGAAGCAGATTTACTTCTCCTGCTTTGCATCACAGCTTCCCTTGCCCCACCAGGCACATACACAGACTTGCTAAACTATCCTAAGATTCTGGTCACAGGTGATGTATTCAGCTCAGGAAAAGTTATCAAGTCAGCCACCTCCCTGTGCCTCCCTGCTTCCTGCCTGCCCCTCTGCCCTACTCTGACTGACACTGGTTCATGGATAGTCTGAGCTGCAGTGGTTTCAACACTCACTGCCTTCAGTCAGGCTGCAGTGGACCATCTTTGCCAATTTCTTAATGACTTCTTGAATGGCTTCCCTAGGTTTCTGGTCACGCTTGGTGATTTAAAACTCCTAGCCTCCTCACCATTCTCCTATGAGCTGAGACTTGACCTGTGGCCCTGGGAACCTATGGCAGAGATGAATCTAGTCTACACTTCCTCCCATCCTTCTGGGTTACACTGCCCTAGGTTTTGGGGGTGGACCCTTCCTTCTAAGAGGGAAAGGTTCCTACTCCCATGGCCATCAATGACTCCCTTTTATAAACCTTTAAAAACTTGTTTTGGGCTTCCCTGGTGGCGCAGTGGTTGAGAATCTGCCTGCCAATGCAGGGGACACGGGTTCGAGCCCTGGTCTGGGAAGATCCCACATGCCGCGGAGCATCTGGGCCCGTGAGCCACAATTACTGAGCCTGCGCGTCTGGAGCCCGTGCTCCGCAACAAGAGAGGCTGCGACAGTGAGAGGCCCGCGCACCGCGATGAAGAGTGGCCCCCGCTTGCCGCAACTAGAGAAAGCCCTCGCACAGAAACGAAGACCCAACACAGCCATAAATAAAGTAATTAATTAATTTAAAAAAAAAAAAAAAGAATAGGGCAAGTTACTTTAAAAAAAAAAAACAACTTGTTTTGTTAATTGACAAAATTTTACTGCTAAGAAACCTAGTTCTCTAAAAATCACAGACTGGGAACTCCCTTGTGGTCCAGTGGTTAGGACTGCGCACTTCCACTGCCAGCACCCAGGTTCAGTCCCTGGTCAGGGAACTAAGATCCCACAAGCCGTGTGGCATGGCCAAATTTAAAGTAAAATCACAGACTGTCAGAAACGTGGCTGTTTGAAATCACATCAGTGAGAATGGAACATTCCTCTGCTGCTTGAAGGCTCTGGGCAGGAGCCTGTGACACAGAGAAGCAGCCTTGCTTTTCAGCCCCCAGAGCTTCAGATAAGGAGTTTTCAGGCACGAAATTCTGCCTTTATCTTTATTTTGTATTTTCCAAAGAATCGGACCCTGGGTCTGCTTCTCAGCCCAGGGCTGAAATTGACCTCTTTCCACCCAGGCCTGCTGTGCTTTGAGCCTATCAAATACTACTTCATCAAAGCATCACCTGAAAGTCACCCTTACCCCAAACCTCTAATAACCCCGTCTCTTCTTTCGTGAGATGCCCCACGCTTCCTCTGGAATGTGGTCTCCTTTGCTCCAGCAAGATAATGAACCTGACTTTGTTGGGCTACAGTTTTGTGTGAGACAGGCTTCATCACTCTGTGAGTGAGGAGACCTGTTATCTAGCTCATGCGTTCTCAGCACAGGCAGTATTGCTCCCGAAGATGTGAAAATTAGTTCTGGGGGAGCCAAAAAGTCTTACAGTGGTTTGTGGCCTTCCAAATCGCACACACATAAACAGATACATAGTATGTCTGTTGTATTAAAATTTCATGGGCAGGCAGGGGAAGGTACTGAGTAGGAGGAAAAGATCCAAAAAGGCTCCTTGAGGGAACAATGATCCAAAAGTTTGAGAAACAGTGCTTTAGCTAATACTGAATAGCTTTTGGTGTCTGCTGTGAGTCAGGTGCCCGGGTGCTGGCTCTCTTTGGCAGCTAGAATTGAGTTCTTCTGACCTCGGTCTTGGGAGACCCAACCTGGTTTGACCTCTCCCAGCACCCCAGAACTCCCCCACTCAGCCCTGTGCCTGCGATGCCCTCATCCATGGGAGCCTCATACCTGCTTACTCTGCCAAATGGGGAGAGTGCCTGGTGCCCCGTCATTCACAGGTACGCGCCCACACCACCTCTCTGCCCGTCTCCCTCCTCTGCTTAGATGGGCACAGGGCAGCAGCCCCAGAACACGCGCTCTGCTCCTTGAGCACCCCTTTCCCTTGACTTCCGAGAGATATGGAGAACACTACAACTCTGCCCTCACCACCACCCAGCCTCTGATGACTTTTCATCCTCCCCACCCGTCAGCCTTCAGTTTACACAGACTGGGGTAGGGGTGGGGTCCTGGGTGATGGCTGGGGGTAGCACAGCCAGCTAAGCTGCCTCTTCTTCCTTGGTGTAAACTCTGGGGGAGGAGTCAGACTCCTGTTCTTCGTGGCTCTCTCTGGAACGCGGGGTTTCCAACTCCTCTTTGTCCTCGCTCGTGGGTCCTGGCTACCACTCCTGGAGCTGCAAGACTCCACGTCACCACTGTGCCCTTTCTGAACCACGCAGACCCATGTTCACATCAAGGTCTGAGTGCCTTGGGACAGACAGATGAGCCATGGGACAGAGGGACAGCTCATGCCTTCATCTCTGTACAGAGACGATGTCTCTCTCCCTCCACCTGAGACCCAGTCCCCATCCACAGCCAGTCCTCATTCCCCAGCGACCTTAACCTCAGGAAGAAAACAGATGCTAAAGATGTTAGTATTGAAATCCCGGAATTTCTGAGCGCAGCCATCTGCACACAGTAAGTGCACCATAAATGTTTTTGAACTAAAGCTGACCGGGACTTCCTTGGCGGTCCAGTGGTTAAAACTCCGAGCTTCCACTGCAGGGGGCGCGGGTTCAATCACTGGTCAGGGAACTAAGATCCCACATGCTGTGCAGTGCGGCCAAAATAAAAAAATAAAGTAAGAGACTTCTTGGTTTGTCATTAAAAAAAAAAACACAACAAATTAAAAAAAGAAATAATAAAGCTGACAGTGCAAACAGGTGCCAGCATTTCTCTGGTTGCTTTCTCAGGGGAGGAGGCCTTGACCAACTCTTTCTCATGCACCACCCCTCAGTGGAAAATGAAAAATTACTAAGTGATTGCAGTTTGATAAAAATAGCTCTTAAGAACACACATTTGTCTTTGTAGTAACCCGAAGTCAACTGGGCTGACTAATTCTCTTCATTTATTTTTTTTCCAAGAGGGTTTCTTTACTGGGAAGAGGATGTATCCACACAAATAGTTGATCTGCTTTGCATCTAGTTCTGTTTCTCATTGTGCCCTGTTTACATTTGTCCTGGTCAGACTGCCTCAGCCGACTCTGGACGTTTGACTGGGCCCAGTCACGGTAGATGACACACAGCTGGTGGCAGAGTGGCTTAGGGACCTGAGTTTCGGAGTCAGCTGATTTCAGCCTCCAGCCCTGCTTCAATCACTTATTGGCTATGGGATCTCAGGTGAGAGACTTCACCTCGCCGGGCCCATTCCCTCACCTGTAAAATGGGAATAGTAATAGTACCTGCCTCACGGCTACTGAGAAGATTGAAGACAATGTCAGGCTAAGCCCTTAAGATAGGTTAGCTATTATTTTTATTCTTCCAATCCAAATCCTCTCCCAGCAACTAGGCATCTTATAGTTTAACACTTTTCCTTCAGAGTCTTCGTGTTTTATCCTTCCATCCATCAACACCACCTAAGATACACTCACATACACCACCCACACACACCATAAAAAAAAAAAAGATTAAGAAAAAACCATTCTCTTTTGCTTGCTACCAAATTTATTTAGGTAATTTTTCTTCTGTCATTTTTCATAAGTGTCCCTGAAAGTCTGAATTTGTTGAAGAGTGGAAACTTTCTGGAAGAGCGCATGTGACAGCAGGATGCTCCCTCATTCCTGGAGTCCTGTGTCCCCATTCCTGCCCAGCTGAGTCAGTAGTTCTGAAGGACAGATTCCTCCTCTCTTCTGTCCCAAGTCACTGGGCAGCTCCCTCAGACCCTGGACACTGCTCTCAACTCCTCCTTCACCTTCAGCAAAGCACAGGAGCTCGCCTGCTGCCCTGGGGAGCTCCTTATTCTCCAGAGTTCTCTCTCACCTTGACCGCTCCCTGAGCATGTTGGGGCACGAGAAGGGAGGGCAGTATGGCGAGATCAAGAGCTGGGCTCTTGTGGGCACATCCTGAGGAAGGCTGGGTACCTGCTCTGACCCAAACAGTGCCAATCCCCAGCCTGCCTCTCCAAGGTTCTGCCTGACTTGAGCTTGGAACTGCCCCAGCGATGATCCGCTTTGCAGGCCATTCCACCTGGCCACCCGCTGCAGAGCCCTCCTAGAGTCCACTACCTGGCCTCTATGTTAGACAGCTCCTGCGGTGGCCCCTCTCCTTCACTCTGCAGTGTCACGCTGCCTTCCTGCCACCAAGGGCCACAGGCTCCAGTCAGCCTCCCCAGCAGCCCCCGGAAGTCAGCTTGGAACCCAGATGATGAGAGATAGTAGGCAAGGGGGTCAACACAGGAATTCAGGGTGTTGAGGGGCAGCACGTAACTTCTCCACTTGGGGCTTTCACCCTGGATGTAGCCCACAACATGGGACATGTTGTAGGGCCCAAAGCAGACGAGGAAGTTGAGCAGCATGGCCGCTGCGAGCCTGCCAGCCTCTTCCGCCGGCGCTGGCTGGCTCCCTTACCGAGTATGCACACCAGGCGGCTACAGCAGTAGCTGGTGATGAGCAGGGGCACCCCAAAAAGGACCGCAGCCATCTCCAGCTGGACAGGCAGGAGAAAGGCCGGCTGAGCCTTCTGGAATTCCAGGTAGCATGTCCCGCCAGCTGATCCTTCCGGAATTCCAGGTAGCAGGTCCCGTTGATACCCTGGGTGGGGGAGGAGCGCCCCGAGAATTCAATGGCATGGACCACACTGCAGTGAGCAGCGGCCAGGAGCCAGCAGGCCCCGCTGACCAG
Organism: Eubalaena glacialis; assembly: GCF_028564815.1. NCBI lineage: Eukaryota > Metazoa > Chordata > Mammalia > Artiodactyla > Balaenidae > Eubalaena > Eubalaena glacialis. Next base: position 53,024,180 of record NC_083733.1, on the reverse strand, counting down.
GCGAGCCTGTCCCGGCCTTGGCCGGGTCTTGTACCAAACTGGGTAGGCCACGCTCAGGAAGCGCTCATCGCTCACAGTTGCCAGGAAGAGGGACGTGAGATAGATGGTGGTGAAGAAGAGGAATCTGGAGAAGGGGCAGAAGATGAAGGGCAGGGACCAGCGCGTGCCGCTCGCTGCCTGCACCACGCGGAATGGCAGGAAGGGCAACAGGAGCGGGTCCGATAAGGTCAGGTTCAGCGAGAGCATGTCCACGGCCACCGGACAGCGCTGCAGCTTGCCCACGAAGATCACCAGGGCCACCAGGTGGAGGGGAAGCCCCAAGAGGAAGGTGAAGAGGTACACGGAGAAGTAGAGCCAGTGATTGCCGGGGAAGAAGGACCGGTCTGAGCTGGTGTTCATGGTCATGGCCACTAGCAAGAGAGGGACAGAGATGGCAGTCTGGGTGGGCATCTTGCACCATCCGCTTCTCAGCTATCAGAAGGGAACATCATCTCCAGCCTCATTCCCTCATGCCCACAGTGCTTTCCCCAGCGGGGTCAGCCTGCCTGTCTTCCTGGTCATACCCTGTCTCCTATCCCTTTCCTGTCCCTCTCTTCCTGGTCACACCCTGTCTCCTGTCTCCTTTCTCTAAGAACCAAGGTGCCCTCCACAGAGCCCCTCAGGGTCCCGTGCTTACCTGTTGGTTTGAGAACCCAAGTTCTCTGCCGATCAGCAACTTGCTGGCTCCTCCAGAACGAGTCCAGTGAGCTATTATCTGGCAGAACTGATAAAAACCTGGCAGTGCCCATGATGTCACTCGCTGCTGAGCAACAGCCCAAAAGATGCCTTTAGCTCTGTTAGCAGTGCCGGCCCAGTACACAAAATGAGGGGCAAATTCCACGACTGCCTGCGTGCCTTGCTCCCCAGCAGCCTCAGATGGCATAAGCAGACTGCGTCTTCTTCTCTCTGATCCTCTACTTGAATTTCATCTGCTCCTCTAGAATGGCACTCATCCAGTTTGCCTTGTTGTAAGGGCAGGAAGTGTGATACAGTGATGTAGAGCTTGGGCTCTGGAGCCGGGGCTTGGGTTCAATGCTGGTCCTATCACTTACTAACTCTGTGATTTGGGGCAAGTGACTTAAGCCCTCTGTATCTCTGTTTTCTCATCTATAAAACAGGGATAATCGTAACCAATCTCATAGGCTTGCATACATTAAAGCGTTAATGCATGTCAAAGGCTAAGTTAAGTGGTAAGTGTGGTGAGCCCTTGACAGATGCCGGTTGCCGGTCACTCGTGTGGGCTTGTCTCTGGGCTGATAGTAATAACATTAACATTGGTGGCAATGATGATGACAGCTACCTTTTAGTGGGCACATAATCCATAGCAGACCCACTGCTTCTCAGGGGAGAAGAACCTTATGTCTTGAAATCCTCACAGTGGGGAAGTGATTTGCTCCAGGTAATACAGCTTGTTAAGTATCGCCACCAGGGTTCAAACTTCTGTCCAGCTTCAGAGAGTATTTACTTATTCATTCAAATATTTATGGAGTGCAATAAGATACCATTTCATACACCCACTAGAATGGCTATAAGCAAAAAAAAAAAAAAAAAAAAAAAAAAAAAAAATCAGATAATACCAAGTGTTGGTGAGGATGTGGAGAAATGGGAATCCTCATACATGGCTGGTGAGAATGTAAAATGATGGAGTCACTTTGGAGGGCAGTTTGGCAGTTTCTTAAAAAGGTAAACATAAATCTACCACGTAACCCGATTCTGCTATAAGTATTTACTTAAGAGAAGTGAAAACATATGTCCATGCAGAGACTTGCTCATAAATGTTCATAATAGCATTAGTCATAATAACCAAAAAGTGGAAACATCCCCTGGTGGTCTATCAGCCAATGAATGGATAAACCATGTAGCATAGCCATACAATGGAATACTATTTGGCAATGAAAAGGAATGAAATACCCATGTATACCATAACACAAATAAACCTAAAAACATTGTGCTCGGTGAAACAAGCCAGATATAGAAGACCATGTATGTTTCCATTTTTATGAAATGTCTGGAATAGGCAAATGTGTAGAGACAGAAGGTAGATTACTGGTGGCCTGGCGACTGACAGTGGAAATGGGAGTACCTGTAAGTGAACATGAGGGATCTTCCTGGGGTGATAAAAATGTCCTAAATTGGATTATAGTGATATAATATAATCCACACCTCGGTAAATTCACTAAAGATCACGGAGTTGTACATTTAAAGTGGGTGAATTTTATGATATGTAAATTTTATCTCCAATAAGTTGTTAGAAGTATAGCAGTCTCGGGGGCGTCTGAGTGGTGGGAGTATAATAAAGACATCAATAACACAGAGGCTGAGAGCCCCTGGAGCAAACAGCGCAAGCAGAGGGAATGGGGGGGGCGGTGTACAGGCTTGACCTGCTAGGGGCACTGGTAGAAAGTTCAGGGCCCAAGGAGCGAGGGTCACCAGAGGATGCTGGGGGTGGGTCGTGCGGGGCCCCAGGGACCCCAGGGAGGAACTGAAATCTCCCCTAAGTGGAGGAGGCACAAGTCACTGGAAGAAGTGGCCCGGCACCAGCAGGTGCTCGGGTGCGGTGGAAGGGAGGGTGGTTCTCGGGTTACAGGAGGGGCTGCCTGGGCTGGAGTTCAGGCTTCGGGCTTCGGCTGAAATCCTCTGATGTCACCACTGAGCAGAGAACAAACTTGTTTCTGGCTTCGGCAGAGCCTCGGGCAAGTGACTGAACTTCTCTGGCCCATTTCCATATTTTTAAACAGGGATAATAAGACTTCTTTTGGAGGGCTGTTATGAGCATTCACTCATTCAGCAAATATTTACTGCAAGCCTACCGTGTGCTCGGCTCTCTGCTAGTTGCTGGGGATATATCAGCAAATGAAACAAAAATCCTTGCCCTTGTAGACATTTTTTTTTTCTTTTTGGCCATACCACGCGGCACGTGGGATCTTAGTTCCCCGACCAGGGATCGAACCCGTGCCCCCTATAGTGGAAGGGCAGGGTCTTAACCGTTGGCCCTCCAGGGGAGTCCCCCCCTTGTAGACATTTAGGCACGAAAAGAGATAACTTGTGTAAACCAGTTTGTGCTTGTCAGGCACATAGCTACCACTTTTTTGCTTCTGTGTGTTCATGTCTTTATCGTCATTAGAGGAACAAGTCTGTTTCCTGCTCCTCGCCTCAGAGCAGACGCCCAGACATTTGTCTCTCGCGGCCACTGTCCTCTGCCCACTCTCTCTCGGGTTCAGGGTGCTACCATTCACCTTCGCCAAAGGGACCACAAGGACAGGCATTAAGCCTGATACCCCAAGTTTTCCAAATGTCCCCTGATCCTCCTGGAAGGATCACATCCTATGTCCACCCCTCCTTTGCTGTAGGGCCTCGGGTAAATTTCTAAACCCCGCAAAATGAAGATGATAATCATACCTGGTTCCAGGACCACAGCCAACGCATGCAGCACCTTAGTGCAAATTAGGAAAATGTACACCCTGCAGGTGAGCACAGCCCAGCACCAGGGTGCGCTGCTTGAGGAGTATCTTTGTTCAAATTAGAATAAGTTGCTGCTTCCCCTGGTTGGAAGCAGCCCCATGCCAGGCCCACGGCTTGGCGAGCAAAGCACAGGGTAGAATTTCGTCGGTGTTTGCGCCTCTGCCTGACACCCTCTTGCAGTGAGCAGTCCTGCTCATCTGTACAGCAGCCGCATGGCTGAATTGAAGGAATGTGGGAGGATGAAATGAGACAATGCTTGTAAAGCACTTGGCATGGTGACTGTCACATGTATTTCTGGAGTTGCTAGTGTTTTCCCTTCCCCCGGCATCTTCTCCTACCAGCGTCCTGTTCACATTTCTAATGCTGCTCCCTTGTGGTGTCAAGCGGTATAACAGTGTCATTACCTTGCCTCCAGCCTCTTATTCAGAAATTCAAAATGGTCTTTCCTAGGAAATGATTTTGGAGTAACATCTCCCAAAGTAGGCCATCAGAGTGGCGGCAGTTCCTCTGGCTTAGAAGCAAACCTCCCTCCTCCTTCCCCACAGGGCACACGGGCAGTCAGGCCAGTCAGGACTCGGGAGAAGAGAAACGGACAGAGGTGGGAAATCGCGCAGATGTGTGCCGAGGCAGCTTACTTTCCTCCTGTGACCCAGCTCCAGGCCTCCACTCTTCTCTCCACCTGGGATGCCATCTTCTGCCAGGCTCAGTTCTTCCCATAAGTGGCTCCGGGGATGCCCCCCAGGCAAAACCACCCTGCAGTTCCTTCGGAGCAGCCCTTGCCAAGCGCCTGGAGAAGCAGTCTGGCTCTCCTGCTCCCTGCCCCTTCCCCCCTGCAGTGATGACTACTTCTGGGACGGCCCCCCTTTTGCGTTTGCCCCACGTGTTGTCCCCCGGCCAGCGCCCCCTCCCAAGTAGCCGGTCACCAGTGGGTTGAGCACCACGCTCCACGCACCTGTAATGAGCCCCAGCTTCCGCCAGCAGCCTCCGATGCTGGGGTGCAGGAAGCCAGCCACGTTGGAGGCATTGTAGGGTCCCAAGCAGAGCAGTAGTGTGAGCAGAGCCCCGCCAGCCACCCAGGCCGCCTTTAGCTTCCGTCTGTGGCTCAGGCCTGAGTGGGCCAGCGCCCGGAGGCAGCCCGCGTAGCAGAAGGCCGTGATGATCAGGGGCAGAAAAAAGAGCAGCAGAGAGAGGCTGAAGCGCGCAGGGCCCGCCGAGGCCGGGTCCCAGGCCTCCAGGCAGACCGGAGAGCCGTTGACTGGCGTGCTGATGCCCAGGGAGCTGGTGGTATTGTCCAGCCAGCCTCCCGGAGCCTCCAACCCAAAGACCAGCCCCAGGTGACAGAGGACAAGGGCCCATATGGCCACACACACGCCCCAGGAATAGCGCGGCCTCCGGGCAGCTTGGTAGCCCAAGGGGAAGGCGGCTCCCAGGTAGCGGCCGACGCTCAGGGCGGCCAGGAAGCCGGCGCCCGTGTAGAGCGGAGCGAAGTGGACCAGGGCGAAGGCAGGACAGAGTGAGGTTGGCAGGGGCCAGGCTCCCCCGGCCAGGGCCTCCGTCGCCTTCAGGGGCAGAGACGTCGCCAGCAGGAGGTCAGAGCAGCCCAGGTGGAGGGCATAGACCAGGCTGGGGGTGAGGCGCAGCCGGGCGTGGGACACGGCGCCTGCGATGGCCAGGGCGTTGAGTGGGAAGCCCAGGGCGAAGGCGGCCATGTAGAGGGCGAAGGAGAGCTGCGGGGGCAGGTCCATGGGGCCCCTCGTGCGCGCCACTGGCTCCCTGCCCTCAGGTCTCAGGGCCCGGGAAAGGGGGCTCCCAGAGTCACAGACTGGTTTCAGCACTTGCTCAGGGTGCGAGAAGCCATCCAGTGGGATAGCTGGGGAGACAGACGCCGGTAGGGGGAGGCGGCCTGGATTAGAAGTGAGGACCACTAGCCGTCAGTCCTCTGTTTCCTCTCCACCATGTGCCCCCTTAAAATGAAGCGAGCGATCGCGGTGTAACGGGAGGAGATGGAACACAGGTGTGCAGGTCCCGGAAGAGGGAAGGCCTCTTGATTTCTGAGACTCTGGGGAGACAAGCGGTGGAGAGAATTCAGAACAGAGTTAAGGGACTTCCCCGGTGGCCCAGTGGTTAAGACTTCGCCTTCCAATGCAGGGGCTGCGGGTTCGATCCCTGGTTGGGCAGCTAAGATCCCACATGCCTCGTGGCCAAAAAACCAAAACATAAAACTGAAGCAATAATGTAACAAATTCAATAAAGACTTTAAAAATGGTCCACATCGGGCTTCCCTGGTGGCGCAGTGGTTAAGAATCTGCCTGCCAATGCAGGGGACACGGGTTCGAGCCCTGGTCTGGGAAGATCCCACATGCCGCGGAGCGACTAGGCCCATGAGCCACAACTACTGAGCCTGCGCGTCTGGAGCCTGTGCTCCGCAACAAGAGAGGCCGCGATAGTGAGAGGCCCGCGCACCGCGATGAAGAGTGGCCCCCACTTGCCGCAACTACAGAAAGCCCTCGCACAGAAATGAAGACCCAACACAGCCATAAATAAATAAATAAATAAATAAATAAAATTAAAAAAAAAAAAGGTCCGCATCAAAAAAATCTTTAAAAAAAAGAAGAAGAAAAAAATGAACACAGAGTTGAGCCCGACAGTATGTGTTTTTCTCAGGAAAGGAAGCCAGATTCCTGTGTTCGTACCCCTTCCCCAGTTCCCTGGAAAGAGAAGGAGCTGTTCCCCTACAGCAGGCAGTGCGGGGCTGGTGGCAACGCCTAGCCGAGGGGAAGTCGGGGTGTAGGTTGTAGCAAAGGGCAGGAGAAGGAGGTCACCCGGGGAGAGTCCAGGGGTAAGCCAGGTCCCATTGGTGTCACAGGGAATGACTTTAGCCAGCTTCAGGGGTTCCCCCTAAGCGGAGGCATCTGGGGATCCGGCAAAAAATTGTTGCGGGGAGAGAAGCCACAGAAAGAGGGACTCACCTCTTGGTTCTGCCAGATGTCTCTGAGGCTCAGGAGTCCCCTGAGGGAGGGTGGCCGGGATGGGCAGTGAGCCGGAAGGGAGAGAAGGGCGGGGAGGCAGGGCCATTAGCCTGAGGCACTCACAGCCTGGATGAGCAGCTAATGGGGCATCTCAGAAGGAGGTGAGGGTCCAAGATGATGCAAACACAGGAAGGGGAGAGGTTAGAAATGTGGGCTTTTCCGGGGGGAATGAAGAGTGCATAGCCAGCACCTTTTTTTTTTTTAATTTTTATTGAATATAGTTGCTTTACAATGCTGTGTTAGTTTCTGCTGTACGGCAAAGTGAATCAGCTATACGTATACATATATCCCCTCCTTTTTTGGATTTCCTTCCCATTTAGGTCACCACAGAGCACTGAGTAGCGTTCCTTGTGCTATACAGTAGGTTCTCATTAGTTATCTATTTTACACATAGCAGTGTATATATGTCAATCCCAATCTCCCAGTTCATCCCACCGCCCCTTTCTCCCCTTGGTGTCCATACATGTGTCCTCTACGTCTGTGTCTCTATTCTGCTTTGCAAATAGGTTCATCTGTACCATTTTTCTAGATTCCACATATATGCGTTAATATACGATATTTGTTTTTCTCTGTCTGCCTTACTTCACTCTGTATGACAGTCTCTAGGTCCATCCACGTCTCTGCAAATGGAACAATTTTGTTCCTTCTTATGGCTGAGTAATATTCCATGGTATATATGTACCCACATCTTCTTTATTCATTCCTCTGTTGATGGACACTTAGGTTGCTTCCATGTCCTGGCTATTGTAAATAGAGCTGCAATGAACATTGGGGTGCATGTGTCTTTTGGAATTATCAGCACCTCTAAAGAGCAGGGTTGGTGGTACAACCAGAGCACACCTTTATTCCATCCCCACCCCCGCCAGCCCATTCAAACCTGCTCTAGGGGCTTAGTCTTCTCTACTCCTGGACGAGCTTGTGGGCAGGCCCAGGCTCACTCCCAGATAATAAAAAGTCCCTCTAGTCACCCATACCATCTCCACTTGGCATTTACTATGTGGGATAATGAGATCATCATTCCCAGTTAGAGCTTCTACTCTCCCCCAACCTGCACAGGCCTTGGGCTCCTCCATCCTCCCTCTCCTTTCCCCTCTGACCTGATGACAGTGGTTTATGACCCTCCTTGTGTTGACAGGAGGGAGAGGAGGAGAGACCTGGAGCAAGAAAAGTCGAGTTCGGCGGCACTGAAGTACCCGGGCTGTGGTCTCCACCCTGCCTCTCTCTGGGCTGCACGGATGTCAAAAGGGACTCCTCCCTGGGGCACTTGTAGGGACATCGGGTGGCGCGTGCCTCCAGCTGGTCGCTTAACTTTCCTCTCAGGCCCTGAGAACTTGGTCATTCACCACTCTGTTGGGGTCATCCTGCCCTTCTAGGGAGACCTCCTGAGATTTAAAGTGGCCCTAAGCTGTCTCTGTGATTCTCTCTCTCTGTCTCTGACTGTGCACGTGTCTCTCTATCTGTCTGTCTCTCTCCTGCCTCAGGCTGACAGTACAGTCTCTCTGGACTTCAGCTTTCTTGGGTGTGTGTGTCAGTCACCAGGCTCCTATGTCCTCCCCAAAATCCAAGTCACCCAGAATAAGCTTCTCTGAGTGGTTCCCTGGAAGTGCTTCCCACCAGGCTTCCAGAGCAGGCAGCCTGAGATTCTCAGCATATCCACGGCTCCCTCCAAAGAAATGATCTCATTTCCTTTTCATACCTCAGGAGCCAAACTGATTCTTGGTCACCCCCCTTCTAAGTCCTACATGTGTCGTCCAGCACCTCCCTGGGAATGTAGAAGAACTTGCGACCTGTTGTTTAGTATTTTGTCTTTGGGAAACACTGAGAAACTGACAGAACTGAGGAAAAGTCAACAGGAGTGCCATTTCACCTCTTGTGACAAGCATTTGGTAGATGAGCAAAGCTTGGTGCAAAGGGAGACATCGGGGGGCTTCCCTGGTGGCTCAGTGGTTAAGACTCCGCTTGCCAGTGCAGGGGACACGGGTTTGAGCCCTGGTCGAGGAAGATCCGACACGCCATGGAGCAACTAAGCCCGTGTGCCACAACTACTGAGCCTGTGCTCTAGAGCCCGCGAGCCACAACTACTGAAGCCTGCGCGCCTAAAGCCCGTGCTCCACAACAAGAGAAGCCACCGCAATGAGAAGCCCATGCACCGCAACGAAGAGTAGCCCCCACTCGCCGCAACTAGAGAAAGCCTGCGCGCAGCAACAAAGACCCAACGCAGCCAAAAATAGATAAATAAGTTTATAAAGGGAGACAGCGGGTCTTCAAGCTCTTCTCTGTTTGGTCCTCCCACCTGGCAGTTCAGGTGTCTGCCCAGTGTCCCCTGCTCAGAGGGCCTCCCTTGATCCCTGCATCCAAACGGGCCCCTCCCCTGCTCCAGCCCCTCTGCTTTCATCTTGCGTTGTAGTTTCTTCCAAGCACCCACGACTCTGCAACATCAGATTTGCCAGCTCCTCCACTAGAATGTTGGTCAGTGAAGGCAACGCTTTCTGTGTGCTTTGTCCACTGCTTGTTGCATACATAGCAGGGGCTCAGTGAGTCAGATGGATGGCCAATTGTCTAGGCTCCAAGAGGACGGTGAGGTCCGGGGCTGGGTCGGGGGCTGCCTGTGTTCTAGCCCCAGCGCTGCCCAGTCACCTGCTGTGCACACCTCAGCAGGGCCTGATGACAGCCATATCTCTCGGGCAATTGGTCATGAAGTAGGCTGATATCAGCAGTCAGGCTCAGGTCCAGGATGGGAAGTCACCCGCTGGTTGCCAGGGAGCCCGTGCCAGGCCTCATCAGGCTGGCGGCTGCCTTTAGGTCCTTCAGTTCCTAAAACCCTCTGGACACCTAGACTAGAGACCCCCAAGATTAGGACCATGTTGTATCTTTTTTGTACCCCAACAACTGACTCTGTGGTGGATGCAGTGGGAGGTGTTCAGTAGATGTTTGCTGAATAAATGGTTGAATGATACTGGTCCCCAGACCCTTGCCCTCTCATTTCAACAGTTCTCGAAGCCTTCCCTTTCTCCAGAAAAGTGGATGGTGCTCACAACAAGTCAAACCAGGGAATTCCCTGGCAGTCCAGTGGTTAGGACTTGGCACTTTCACTGTCGGGGCCCAGGTGGACTCTCTGGTCAGGGAACTAAGATCCTGCAAGCCACGTGGCGCGGCCAGGAAAAAAAAAAAAAAAGATGTCAAACCAGGGACAAAGTAGGTTGATGGGGAAATCAGTGCCCCACTCCTTGGGCATCCCAAGGACAACCTCTCAGAGAGCACCTGGATGGAGCAGACGGGAAAGTAGGGCAGCCAAGGAAGGCGGTGCCTTCAGAGCGCCCACCACAGGCCGGGAATTTGACTGTCATCTTGATGAATGATTAACCACAGGTTTCTGCCCTGAAGGAGAATGGGCCTTGGCCCCTTGGCAGAAGCAGGAGAACAGGTGGAGAGAGAACAGACGGAGAAGCGGAGGAGAAGCCGGAAGCGCCTCCCTGGCAAGTCAGCCAGGGAACACACTAGAGAGCTAGTGGGGGTCACGGGGGGAGGTAGAAAAGCTGAGAGGTTCCTCAAGGTAGCTGGCCTTCGAGAAGGCAGGCAGCTGTGGGCTGTGAAACGACGCAGCAGGGTCACTTCTGAGAAGTGCTGTGAGTAATGCGTTGGCTTCCCCTTTTTATGGTCTTCAAGAGATGCAAATCAGATGGGAATGTGGTTTTTAGGGACTTTTGGCTATTGCGTTAATCTTCTTATAACATGACATAAGGTTATACGTCACTTCCTATCTTGAACCACCTGCATCTCCCTGTTACAGACGAAGAGACTGAGGCTCAGAGAAGCCGGTGAACTTTGCCCAAGATCATTCGGCTGGTTGAGCAGAAGAATCGAGACTCAGACTCTGTCTGTGATGCCAGCGGACTCTTGGCAACAAGACGATGGACCCTCCGATCTGGTGATTTGCTCGTGAAGTCACCTTTCCCCTCTCTCCAAGCCCCAGCATGCCTGCCCCATCTCCCTGTCCCCACTCAGACTCTGCAGACTGGAAATCATGCACTGGCTCTTTGACGTGGCATCTGAGCCATGTTTATTGTGTAGCTCTGGGTCTGTTACACGTTTGCCCACATCAGTGTATGTCTCAGACCACAAGACCCCTGAGGAAAGGAGCCTCAGCAGCATAATCCTCCCCGTGGAATGCCTCTTAGAGAAGAAACCAGCCCAGGGCAGTGCCTCTACCTCATTTTTGTTCCTCTTTCCCTGGGCTTTGCCCTGGAGTCTAAAATTACGCATAAGATTAGTGAGTGCAGTTATCAGAGCAGGGGTGAGGTGTCAAAGGGATGGGGAGAGAGAGCAATACAAATAATGACCAGCTGATCCCCGCAGGGACACAGCCAGCTCGGGGGTGGGGTTTGCGAGTGGGTAGGTGGTGGCAGAGGGCTGGGAAGGGGCAGGGGGATTTGTACAGCTCAGGGTAGGTATTTAGATGAATTTCTGGGTGAGAAGGGGAGTGGGAAAGGACCAGGGACAGACCCTTTGGAGGGTCAGGGTTACCAGTGCTAAGAAGGAAGACTGTCTCTGGACCATGTACAAAGTTCTCTGCACCAACTGGGGTTGCAGTAACTGTGACCGTGCATGCGTGTGCGTGTGCGTGTGTGTGCGTGCATGCGTGTGCGTGTGTGTGTGTGTGTGCATGCGTGCTCGTGTGTGTGTGTGCGTGCATGCGTGTGTGTGCGTGCGTGCATGCGTGTGTGTGTGCATGCGTGTGCGTGTGTGCGTGCATGCGTGTGTGCATGCGTGTGCATGCGTGTGTGTGCATGCGTGTGTTGCGCGTGCATGCGTGTGTGTGTGCATGCGTGTGCGTGTGTGTGCGTGCATGCGTGTGTGTGTGTGTGCATGCGTGTGCGTGTGTGTGTGTGTGTGTGTGACTTCGCAGCTGAACAGCAGAGGCTGAGGAAGTTCCAGGACCACCCTGGCCCCTGCGGCCCCTGTGGCACCTCCACCTCAGCTGGTTTGGCCCATCAGTGCTTGAGGGTCACGTATTCCACTCCTTCCTGGGCCAGCGGCCGCTCCCCAAACCCAAAACGGACCAGCTCCGAGTAATGTATCCCCTCGTCTTCTAGGACCTCTGGAGTCACGTTCTCATAGTCGCCCTGAGAAAGCCACATGGTGGTGAGCGTGGCCTCACGCTCACCAGCCTCCCACAGCCCGCTTTCCCTGTCCCTTCTCTCCTCGGCTCCACCTGGGGGTCCAAGAGCCCAAGCAGGAGTCCTCTTGTCTGGAAACTGGCTGCAGCCGGCCTCAGACTGGGAGGTGCCTGCCCTGGGTCTGACCTCACCAGGGTCTGGGCAGCCCTCCCCGCTGCTCAGCCTCTGTGAGCACTGAGCCCACCCAGGCTCTGGGACTCACAGCCGAGGCCAGGTCCTGTCACTTCCCCACCTTCCATAGCCCTGCCCTCTTACCACTTGACGCTTCTGCACCACAGAGTAAGTGACCGTGTCGTCCCTGTTTGGGGAAAGTCTCCGCGTCTCTGAGGTCCCTGCATCTCTGAGAGGGAAGGCAGAGAGATGGCCTCAAATGAAGCCTTTTGCATGAAATCTGCTCCTTCTTCCAACACCCCTAGACCCTAAGAGCACCCCCAGCCTCTCAGCCCCTTGTATCATGCCTAGTGCACACAGCAGGGGCTGATGTGTCAAATGAGTGAATGTATGTATGTATGTATCGCAAAGTCCCAACCTTGGTGATAGAGACCGACTCTGGCTGTGCATGCTCCTGGTTTGTAGGAACAGATCCAATTCCCGAGACCGTTACCAGGGGGGTTGTTATGGAGCAGGAATGAGAAGATGAAGCACGGGCCTGGCACAAAGAGGGCAGGCGAGACACGAGCTCTTCCCCCCACATCCCTCCCAGGGTGCAGGTGTCACCCCCCTGGTGCCCTCAGTACCCAGGTCTCGGTGCATCAGTCTCGCCAAGAGGAAAGCGCAAGGCAGCGTAGCTGACAGCATCTTCCATCACTGGATTGTAGCACCCCAGGGAGTGGGGGCCTTCAGCTTGGGGGATCCTTCGAGCCTGAGAGGAAGACAAGGTTTCGGCCCTTACCACTCCTCTCCCGGCCCTAGCTCCCCCACCCCTCGTACACTTTATCACCCTTTTCTGCTTTGTTTCTTTTTTTTTTTATTTGACACATAGTTGATTTTCTACTTTGTTTCTTTCTTGACTCGAAGCTCTGCCCTGCATTTCATCTTTCTCCCATCCTACCTTCATATTCCTCACAAAGAAGCTCTGTCCGCTGGAACTTTCCTGAAGCCCCTGCTGTCTCCGAATCCTCTTCCAGCTGAGAAATAAAGCCCCGCTCAGGGAGGATGAAGGGCCTGGGAAGAGGACCCTGTGGACACGGCATGCTGGGGGCTGCAGGATTGAGTAACCGGGGTCGTTCCCTGGGATGGGCGGAGGGGGAGCAAAGGTGGTGGGCATGGGAGGAACTCACCTCCGCTGAAGCTTGACTCCCCAGATTGCCAGGAGGAAGATGGCCAGACAGAGCCCCACTCCCAAGGCCACTCGCCTGCTGATGGTGGCTGAGTTATCTGATAGAGAAAGGAGGTACGTCAGTTGATGACACTGCCTCAGTCGGGTAGCAGGCCAGCTCTGCCCTGTGATCTTTGCCTGGGAGGCATCCTTGGCTTCTCTCTGCATAGCCACGGTCCTTCTGGCCTGCAGGACATCTGCTCCTTGCCCAGGGGGTGTGGTGCAGAGTAGAGGGAGAAGCCAGCCCTGCCCTCTGGACGTCTCATTAGGAGGGAAGGGCAGCTCTTTCTCAAGAGGAGCTCCTGCTGTGTGACAGACTCGGGCACACACAGAACACGTAACCCTCATAGGTGGTACCGCCTCTTCAGAGGGCAGCTTGGCCATGCTTAAAATCACTTGTCCTTTGAGCCAGTCAGTCCGTGCAGGAACCTAGCCTACAATTCTCTTCGCAGGTGTGCCCAGAGCAGGAGACTGCACCCAGCCTTGAGGAGGGCAGTGGCCACATAGTTACTCGACATCCGTACACGGGACCGCAGTGCACCCTCAGCAAAAGAGTCAGGTCTCCAGGGTGCCTGCAGAGGGGAGACCCAGGGAACATGTTTTTATACAATGTGTAACTGTTCCAAATGACCCCCTCAGGCTGGCTCCCTTTAGCACCAGCTTTGCCAGTGACAATCCTCTAAATTTAAAGCCATGGCTCCAATCATTAACCTGAAAAAAGCACAATAAATAAATATTTTCCCCTGTGTTTCCAGACTCTTCAGACACCCTGTATGTGCACAGATAGAGAACAATCTCCAAGTGCTGTTATTACATGGAAGAAAGGGAAGTTCAGGGCAACGTGTGAGCTCTCCCACCAAAGAAGGATATATGGACATAAATAACAAAGTTATTATGTAAGTAACAAAGAAGTAACATAAGTAACAAAGAAGGGTGTATGGACATAAATCTCTATAGGCCTATGGGTGCACGTACAGAAAAGTCTCTGTGAGGGGACATATCCAGCTGCCAACAGCGAAAGCCTCAAGGGAGGGAGGGGGTAGAGTTCTCAGGGAGCAAGAAAGGAGAGGTATTCGTCCTTCCACTATTTACCCTTTCATGCTGTTTTAGTTTTTTACCATGTACTTGTATTGTCTTTAAAAAAAAAAACCACTAAAATCTCAAAAGATAGAAACAAGCAGACTATCAAGGGTGAGACAGAGAGAGAGAGGCAGAGAGAGGGAGCCAGGAGGAGCTCAGGATGGCTGGAAGGTAGGGGCAGCCTGAATCCTCCTGGGGAGGCGAGAGACTGAGCGGGGAGGAGGGAAGACGGGGGAGCTGTGTGTGGAGCGCCTCTGAGCGCACAGGCTGCCCACTCCCCACCCTCCGTGCACTCGCTTGACAGGAGGGTGGGGCAGGGAAGGAGCACGAGCGGGGAGGAGGTCTGGAACGCACGCCGCAGGAGCGGCCAGGGCCAGAGAAGAAGAGGGAAGGGCCCTTACAGTAGACAGTGAGGGTGGTGGGCGGCGACTGGCCCCGGCCCAGCCTGTTGGTCCCCTGGCACCAATAGGCGCCCGAGTGCTGCGGCGTCACAGGGTCCAATCTCAGCATCTGATCATAATGGCGGAGGTCTTGGTTATTCCAGTCAAACCATGCGTAGTGGGAGGTGGGAGGGTTGGCATCACTCTCGCACGTCAGGACTGCCTTCTTCCCCTCCACCACTCTGTCTTTCGGGCTGATGGACACACGCAGGCTCCTGGGTGCATCTGTAAGTAGAAGCGAAGTCAGGATCCAGGTAGCCAGTCACCTGCCCGTCTCTGCTCTCAGCCTCTGGCTCTAGCCACTCACACAGCACTTGGAGAGCCCGGGCCTTAGACGAGGTCTGTCCTATGGAATTGTTGACCAAGCAGTGGTAAATTCCAGCATCTTCTGGAGAGATGGCGTCAAAGCTCAGTTTCTTTCCTTCCTCCAGAAGGATTCCATTTTTCTTCCAGAAGAAGCGGACATCCGTGGGGCGGCTACTTAAGAAGTCACATTGGAGGAGGACCGGGTTCCCAGAGTGAATCTCATTGTGGGGAGTGACCTGGACGCTGACATCTTTGGGGGCATCTGGAGAGCAAGGACCTCAGGCTGACCTCTTGGGTCTCTTCCCCTCTTCCTGTTCCCGAGAATTCCTCTCCCCTTGGCCCTGAGGCCTGACTCTCATCCCTCAATTCTCTGTGAGGACTGTGGTTCAGGCTTCGGTCTCCTCACCCTTAGAGCCCCGCACCCCAACTGAGCCACCCCCCAGCTCCCCCGGCCCAGGGCACTCACACTGGACATCCAGGTTGACAAGGGGAGACCACAAACACCACTGGTTACAGGCTGCGCATTTGACTGGCCCTGTGTCCCAGGCAACTTTTCTAATTGTCAGCCCAGCAGGTAATAGCTGGTCCTGGAAGCCTAGGTGATTCCATTCATATCGGGTAACTCGGGGATTACTGGAATTGTAGGTACAGGACAGGATCACACTGTCTCCTTCTCGAATCGGTGTGGGGTTTTGAATCACTGTGATTACCTCCTTGGGGGGATCTGGAAGAAAACCAGAGAGATGGGTGAAGAAAAGTCAGCCGCCCATAAGACCTGTTCCTTCCTGCTTCCTCTTCCCCCTTCCTGTGCCCTGCATTCATGCAGTTCCTCTATTAGCCAGGCTTGTGCTATTAGAAGGCTTGTGCTTCCCTCTTGCCTCTGAGGACAGAAACCCTGCCCTGGCCATTTGGCCTGGTTGTGGTTTGAGACAGGATGGTGCAGTGGTTAAGAGCACAGCTCTGGGCGGAGTACGTGTGGTGCCGTGCAAGGCAGGGGCCACTGTTTGTGGGTCTCTGCACGGGTCTGGGGCGCGGAGCCGGGTCACTACAGTAAGGGCGTTAATTTAAAAAAGAAAAAGAAAAGCATAGCTCTGGATCCAGACTGCCGGATCCTGCCCCTTGGAGTTGTGTGACCATGGGCTGCAGGCCTCAGTTGACTCATCTGTCAAATGGGGTCCCGTGAGTACCTAACCTTGTGGAATCATTGGAGGATGCAGTGAGAGGATGCTGTTAGAGCCCTGTGGCGTGTGGTAAACACACAATACACGTTGCTGCTGCTGTTACCGCATATCCGGTGTCTAGGTTTCAAGATTTGGGCATCCGCATCAGAGTATCTGGCCCCGACTATGACATCCCAGGGTCCAAGGATCAAACCTAGGGATTCTCTTTGTCCTGGGCTCCCCTCAGTGCCAAGACTCACTGTGTTAAACAGGGTCTGACAACCGAGAGGTAATGAAGCATTTGGCCCCAGTTCTCCTCGAAAACGTCAGGACCCCTTCAGGGGCTCAGCCACTGCTGAGTGATGCCAAGTCTCCGTGTCCCTCATGGGACCCTGGCATCTTGCCATTCATTCAAGTCAACAAGCGTCTACTGAGCGCCTCCCACGAGCCAGGCCCTGTCTGGTGCTAAGGACACAGCTGTGAACACAACACCCGCCCCAAGAAGCTTATCTGCCAGGAGCCCCTGGTTTCTTCTTGCTGTCCCTTCGCGGACTCATCTGCCTTCCTCCCGCCCCCAGAGCCATCTCCTCCCTCCGGCAGCTCTGCGACCACTCACACTGGACTTCCAAGTCAGCTTCCTGGCCAACTTCTCCAGGACCAAGACTATTTTCCGCCAAGCAGGAGTACTCCCCAGCGTGCCTGAGGAGGACCTCTGGGATCTGGAAGGTCCTGTCCGTCTTTCCAGGCATTTCTAGCCCATTGTAGTACCAGGTGTAATTTGTTGGAGGAGGTTTGGCCAGCGATATACAAGTCAGCTCTACTTTATTTCCTTCCTTAGCTGGCGAGGAGACGATCTGAACCCTGGAAGGTTCCGGAGCATCTGGAAGAAGAGGCCGAGGCCGGGGGATTGGGGGGGGCGGTGAGCAGAGGCCTCCGGGGCTCCCCTCCCGTGGGCCTGGAAGGCGCCCCTGCTGACCCCCGGCCTGGCCCCTCCCCAGCTCCCAGCAGGCTCACAGTGTACTTGGAGGTCCACTGCTTCCGACTTTTCTGAGCCCACAGCGTTGTGGGCCTTGCACTGGTACTGCCCACTCATCTTCCTGGTCACCTGGGGCAGAGTGAGAGTGGGCGTCTCCTCCCCCACCAGCGGGGCCCCGTCCCTGAGCCAGGACACACCCTGGTGCCGTGGGTTGCTGCTGACAATCTGGCACGTCATGGTCACAGACTCTCCCTCTGTGACAGTGGCTTCTGTGGGACTGACCTGGATCTTCAGCTTTGGCGCGTCTGGAGGAGCAGAGGGGCAGTGAGGGAGGGGATAGGGAATTCTCAGAGGGTGCGAAGTGCTGACAAGTTGCGGGGCTTTTATTCTGATAAAGCAGCAGCCTATACAGAGCAGGCGAGGGTGCGTAGCCACTCACTGTCACCCTTGTCAACAAGGGTGGGCTGGTCCAAGCGCCAGGTGACTGACCGTCACAGCCTCTCAACTCGGTTCTCTGCTCCCCACACCCCAGACCCCGAAGGTCTGGTCTCCACCAGCAGCCAGCAGCATTCCCAGGACTGTCCATCAGACCTTGCCACTCTCCTGCTTGAAACTGTTCAGTGGATTCCACACTTAGAGAAAAATCCAAAACCCTCACTGCAGCCCACGAGATCTCGTGTCCCGGTCCCTCTCGGCCTTCCTTTCCTACCACTGGGCCCCTTGGACGCAGTGCCAAGCTTGCTGGTGCCTTGCTCTGAGGCAGACACACCAAGTTCCTACCTCAAGGCCTTGGACTTGCTCTTCCCTCTCCCTGGAATTCTCTTCTCACAGAGATATGCCTGCCTCAGGCCCTCCCTTCACCCAAGTCTCAGCTCAAGCTCAGCCTCCATCCCTCACTCCCTCTGTCCTAGCCCTGCTTTATTTTTTCGTAATACACTTAGCACTGCCTACACATACGTTCTCTATTTCCCTTTTCACCTATCTACTCTTCGTCTCCCTGACTGCAATGCTAGTTCCCCGTGGGCAAGAACTTTGCTCACTGCTCTATCCCTGGCAGCCGTAGTAAGGCCTAGTAGGTCCACAACAAATATTTATTGAATGAATGAATGAATGAGGCACAAAAAAATGATGTGAAAAAATTCTTCACCCCGCCCCCCCAGGGGAACAAAAAAACCTTAACCAGGTGATCAGGTCATGGTTTGAGGATAGATTATTTTATTCTGAATCAGGTGTCCCCTGAAACACCGGAGCTGACGATGGGAATGGTAGAGGAGGGGCCGCGGCTCTGCCTGGACCATTCCCAACAGCGCGTGCCCACAGACCCATCACGCTCCCTTCTGTGTGGGCCCCTGTTACCCCTGTGACCGGACCCCCGGCCCTCCCACAGAAGCACTGGGGAGACTCACGCTTCACATCTAGCCACACCGTTTCCTCAGAGAGTAACTGCTGCTCCGTGGGGTCCCAGAGCTGGCAGGTCAGGTTCTTGCCGTGGTGAGTCCACTGCGGCTGGAACGTGAGAGTGCTCTGGGTGGAGACAGTCTTGGTGGACAGGCAGGTGGAGGTGACCGCAGGCTCCTCCAGGGACCACTGCAAATGAACCTGGTACTCAAAGCAGGCGAAATTCAGCAAGCAGGTGACAGTGACATCACGGAGCTCCTGGATTTCTGGAGGGAGTTCAATGCGGGGTGGAGGAGCCGTCTCTGCAAAAGAGCAGGGGCCACGCTGGAGGCCTGGGAGCCTGGACCAGCTTTAGATGCCCTGCCCCAAGTAACCCATCAGGAATCCCTGGCCCGGCCCGGCCACCTCTCTCCGGGCCTGCCTTTCTCTGCTCGGCCGAAACACCCTCTGAAAGGTCTTGTGAAAGCTGATCCTCCTTAGAAACTGTGTTTTATGTTTTATAGTTACTTCATTCACACCCCCCTGGTGTTTGCTTTCTAAATGTCTTCCAGGCCACTCCCCCCACGCTCCTCAGTGGATTTTACGCGTTTAGTTCAACATGCTTAGCTTGGAGGACAAACCTGCATCTGTCCAAAGGCCTCAGTGTCGGAGACCTCCCACACAGCACTCCTGGAGGGGATTCCTTTCGCGGAGAGGCCTGTGCGCAGCCAGCCCCTGCTCCCCCCGAGGCTGGGCCGCCCTCAGATTGCAGCGTCTGGAGCTTCGTCTCTCACCCCAAACACAGGGCTGCTTAGAACCAGCCACCGAATACACAGACCGTGGAATGGAGCGAGCACACTCCCTGGGGTGGAGGCCCCAGACCTGTGTTTGGTTCACACCCTATCCGTGTGTCGTGTAGCCACGAAGGCCTAATTAGAATTAATCCCCCACATTAATACATTGGGAGATTTCACTTGAAAATTCAGATTTCCATCTCTGGAAAACCCAGGCAACCTGGAAGCCAGATTCTAGAATGGGCAGAGGCTGAGTGGCAGGGGAGATGCTCAAGGAGGGATGAGTGCCCATGCTCCAGTTTGCCACGGGCGCCACTGTTTTGTGGCACCTTCCTCATTGCCGAGACAAAGGAACCCATCCTCAGGGCCTTACCAGAGATGTTGAGGCCTATGGGCTCCATCCATTTGTCCTCCTTAGACGTCATCCTCAGCCCCAGCTGACCGCTGTCATTGACTTTCACGGGATTGATGAGGAGGGTGCAGTTGTATCTGCTGTTTCCCAGGAATCGTACCCTTCCCTGATGAGGAGGAAAATCCCTGATTTTTAGGTTCTTATAGAGGATGGTCCCACTGTAGCTCTTGGTGGAGTTGTCGTACTTATAATTGTGGTACACAGTCAGGTTATCTATGGAGTGCCTGTTTATGATATTGTAGCGGCAGGGAATCCAGACGCAGGCTCCATCCCAGGCGTAGAGGGTCTTGGGATGTTCAAACGTCCAGGAGGCTGAGTCAGAGAAAGCCAAGTATTCTGGAACCCACCAGAGTGAACAGAAAGCATTACTGAAGGACACTGAGAGCATTCTAAAGAATTTCCTCTGAAGAGACGGGGTTGGGGGTGGGGGGCGGGGAGAGGCAGATACACAAAGAGAGAAGTATACACACACACACACACACATATACATTGACTGTCCCCACCCTGCCCCACATTTACTCTTCTCTGCCCCCATCTTTCCTCCTCCTCCTCCAGCTCCCACAGTCATCCCAGACCCAAGTATCCGCCTAAGCCACCATCCTTACCGAGAAGCAGAAGGAAGGGACCGAGGAGATGCATGGTGCTGTGTCTAGGCGGGAGCCTGGGCCAGGAAGAGTTTGTCTTTAAGCCATCTGGTCACTTACATCTTCCAGACAGCTTTTCTTGCTCACCCACTGAGCTCCAATCCCTTCTCCCTGATTCCGAGAAGACCGTGTCTGGTTGCATGGCAGGATATGGAATTCTGGAAGCTCACAGGGTCTTTTTCTGGATACGCTGTGCCT
Source organism: Eubalaena glacialis (assembly GCF_028564815.1). NCBI lineage: Eukaryota > Metazoa > Chordata > Mammalia > Artiodactyla > Balaenidae > Eubalaena > Eubalaena glacialis. The sequence goes on along the minus strand of NC_083733.1, from coordinate 53,003,768 downwards.
CTCCCATCAGCCTGAGAACCATGTAAGGCTAGCCTCTCTATTCCCAGCACTCCTTCCTTTCTTCCATCCATCCATCCAGAATTTTATAAACTTGCTGCCCAGCTCTCAGGCTTTGAGTGACACCAAACTACTGAGCACCGCGAACGCCAGGCCCTAGGCGACCTGGAGCTCACCTTGGGTCAACTGGTGAAGGGTTTCACTTAGGGGAGAGACATGGCCAAAACTTGATTTTAAAGACCGGGAAAAAAATAACTCTGAAACCAATCATTAAGTATGATACCAGGAGAGCATTTAGAAGGGTCTGAAAGGACTTAGGAGAATGTGGTCCAAGGGTCCCACTCAGATGCCCCCATGGGCTGGTTAGGAAACAAATCAACCAGGTGGGGACACGTCTTGAGTAAAGGCCATGACTATCTCAGTTCCAGTCAAGTGGGAACGTGGGCTCAGCACTGCCTGATCTTCTACTGTTTTAAAAGAAGTAAGAAGCCAGAGTCTCATGTGAAATGACCTGCTTTGAAAAAAACAAATAAACACGGTGCTGGTCAAACAAAACCTGTCTGTGGGCTAGAGGTAGTCCAAGGGCTGCCGGTGTGCAACCACTGCCCATCTCTATGTGTGGGCGCACGTGCGGTGAGCTGGACCGCCACCTCACTGGACTTTTACATAGAGTTACATTTACATAGAGTTAAATTTAAGTCCCAATTTACATGGTCGTGCCCTGAATGCCTGTCCCTGGGGAGCCAGCAGGACGTGCCAACAGAGTGTGTCTCCTGTCTCAGCACAGACCTGCGTCTCTCCCACCTGCCCAGCCAACAGTTCCCACACATCGGCGTCCCCTCCCCAAGCCCCTCCGGCTGGCTGTTTATCTCCTCCGGCTGCGTGGCTTATGCTAAAGGACCGTTGGGTGTCCAGGACCGGTGTGGGGAAAGCTAGGCCGCTGGCCAAAAGTAGGAAGGGGGTCTGTCCCCAGGCATGGCGGCCGTGCTGGTCTGACCTGGGCATGGATTAGGGCAGACTCTCCACGCAGACCTCACATAGCCCTGCGGGTATTAATAGTGTCATGCAGAAAAAAGTCCTCAAGGTCACATCCTTTTGAGAGAAGCTGGATTTAAAAAAGTGAAATAGGAGTCTTTAGTGCAGGCCTTTTCAAACCCTTTAACCAGCTGTATGCACATCATGCATCTCCCAGCATGGGGGCTAGAGTAGAGTACACGACCCATACTTCTTTAGCCATGGGAACTATTTTACGTTTTCCATGAGAAACTTGGCAGGGTTGCAAGGTCAGTGTTCTGAGGGATGCACTTTGGGTTCTGTTTGGGTTTCCACAAGGGCTATGGCCAGGGCCAGATTCCATTCCCCGTGGCAAAGACTAGCCTCCAGTAGCTGGGCCAGGGTACCCCCTCTGCCAGCAGCCACCAGTCACACCCTCATTGGGGACCAGCTGGAGAACGCCAGGACCAGTGGAAGAGGGGTGCTTCTCAGAGCAGGGCTGCATGTTTACCCCTCGGAGCTCCAGGCAGTCTCTGGAGCGCAAGAAGTGGGCCCCAGGCCTGCGCTTGGAAGGCAGCTGAGGCAGGATGGGGCATGGAACGCTGGGAACAGTTGGCATTGGGCACAAAGGCTCTGGACCCTTGGTCTGCTCAACACGGGCCTGTTTAGAGCCTTGCAGAACCTCAGAGCTGGCCTCCTTGATTCCATTCTTCCCTCCTGGGCACCCAGTGATGCCTCCTCTCAGAAGACTTGCCAGGCCTGGCAAGGGAGATGCTCAAAGACCGGGGATTACTACCTGTTGTCACACAGGCAAGAGAAAGGGAGGGGAGTCCCACTGTGCTCCCAGCCCCTAGAATTGTGCCTGGCACATGGCAGCGGCTCCCTACTTGCTTGTCGAATGCAAAAGAGAACAAAAATTTTGTACCTGTGTCTTCATGTGTCTTCTGTCTTCAGGGAACCTGGCAGCATCTAAAAGTGAAAGCGGAAGCACAGCAAAGTCGCCAGTGACTGATTTTCACTCTTCTTGGCCACACCCCCCCAGCTCTCTTTGGCAGCAAAGCCACTTCTCGGTATTTATCTGAAGGAAACAAAACACTAACGGGAAAAGACATCTGCACCCCAATGTTCCCTGCAAACATGCAAGCAACCTAAGTGTTCATTGATGGATGAGTGGATAAAGAAAGTGTATACAAAAGAATATTACTTAATAACCAAGAGATCACTGAAGAAATCAAAGAAGAAATTAAAAAATACCTAGAAACAAATGACAATGAAAACACGGTGACCCAAAACCTATGGGATGCAGCAAAAGCAGTTCTAAGAGGGAAGTTTATAGCAATACAATCCTACCTTAAGAAACAAGAAACATCTAAAATAAACAACCTAACCTTACACCTAAAGCAATTAGAGAAAGAAGAACACAAAAACCCCAAAGTTAGCAGAAGGAAAGAAATCATAAAGATCAGATCAGAAATAAATGAAAAAGAAATGAAGGAAACAATAGCAAAGATCAATAAAACTAAAAGCTGGTTCTTTGAGAAGATAAACAAAATTGACAAACCATTAGCCAGACTCATCAAGAAAAAAAGAGAGAAGACTCAAATCAATAGGATTAGAAATGAAAAAGGAGAAGTAACAGCTGACACTGCAGAAATACAAAGGATCATGAGAGATTATTACAAGCAACTACATGCCAATAAAATGGACAACCTGGAAGAAACGGACAAATTCTTAGAAAAGCACAACCTTCCGTGACTGAACCAGGGAGAAATAGAAAATATAAACAGACCAATCACAAGCACTGAAATTGAAACTGTGATTAAAAATCTTCCAACACACAAAAGTCCAGGACCAAATGTCTTCACAGGCGAATTCTATCAAACATTTAGAGAAGAGCTAACGCCTATCCTTCTCAAACTCTTCCAAAATATAGCAGAGGGAGGAACACTCCCAAACTCATTCTACGAGGCCACCATCACCCTGATACCAAAACCAGACAAAGATGTCACAAAGAAAGAAAACTACAGGCCAATATCACTGATGAACATAGATGCAAAAATCCTCAGCAAAATACTAGCAACAGAATCCAACGGCACATTAAAAGGATCATACACCATGATCAAGTGGGGTTTATCCCAGGAATGCAAGGATTCTTCAATATATGCAAATCAATCAATGTGATACACCATATTAACAAACTGAAGAATAAAAACCATATGATCATCTCAATAGATGCAGAAAAAGCTTTCGACAAAATTCAACACCCATTTATGAGAAAAACCCTCCAGAAAGTAGGCATAGAGGGAACTTATCTCAACATAATAAAGGCCATATATGACAAACCCACAGCCAACATCGTCCTCAATGGTGAAAAACTGAAACCATTTCCACTAAGATCAGGAACAAGACAAGGTTGCCCACTCTCACCACTATTATTCAACATTGTTTTGGAAGTTTTAGCCACAGCAATCAGAGAAGAAAAAGAAATAAAAGGAATCCAAGTCAGAAAAGAAGAAGTAAAGCTGTCACTGTTTGCAGATGACATGATACTATACATAGAGGATCCTAAAGATGCTACCAGAAAACTACTAGAGCTAATCAATGAATTTGGTAAAGTAGCAGGATACAAAATTAATCCACAGAAATCTCTTGCATTCCTATACACTAATGATGAAAAATCTGAAAGAGAAATTAAGGAAGCACTCCCATTTACCATTGCAACAAAAAGAATAAAATACCTAGGATTAAACCTATCTAAGGAAACAAAAGACCGGTACGCAGAAAGCTATAAGACACTGATGAAAGAAATTAAAGATGATACAAACAGATGGAGAGATATACCATGTTCTTGGATTGGAAGAATCAACATTGTGAAAATGATTATACTACCCAAAGCAATCTACAGATTCAATGCAATCCCTATCAAACTACCACTGGCATTTTTCACAGAAATAGAACAAAAAATTTCACAATTTGTATGGAAACACAAAAGACCCCGAATAGCCAAAGCAATCTTGAGAAAGAAAAACAGAGCTGGAGGAATCAGGCTCCCTGACTTCAGACTATACTACAAAGCTACAGTAATCAAGACAGTATGGTACTGGCACAAAAACAGAAATATAGATCAATGGAACAGGATAGAAAGCCCAGAGATAAACCCATACACATATGGTCACCTTGTATTTGATAAAGGAGGCAAGGATATACAATGGAGAAAAGACAGCCTCTTCAATAAGTGGTGCTGGGAAAACTGGACAGCTACATGTAAAAATGAAATTAGAACACTTCCTAACACCATACACAAAAATAAACTCAAAATGGATTAAAGACCTAAATGTAAGGCTAGACACTATAAAACTCTTAGAGGAAAACATAGGCAGAACACTCTATGACATAAATCACAGCAAGATCCTTTTTGACCCACCTCCTAGAGAAATGGAAATAAAAACAAAAATAAACAAATGGGACCTAATGAAACTTCAAAGCTTTTGCACAGCAAAGGAAACCATAAACAAGATGAAAAGACAACCCTCAGAATGGGATAAAATATTTGCAAATGAAGCAACTGACAAAGGATTAATCTCCAAAATTTACAAGCAGCTCATGCAGCTCAATATCAAAAAAACAAACAACCCAATCCAAAAATGGGCAGAAGACCTAAATAGACATTTCTCCAAAGAATATATACAGATTCCCAACAAACACATGAAAGGATTCACAACATCCCTAATCATTAGAGAAATGCAAATCAAAACTACAATGTGGTATCACCTCTCACCGGTCAGAATGACCATCATCAAAAAATCTACAAACAATAAATGCTGGAGAGAGTGTGGAGAAAAGGGAACCCTCTTGCACTGTTGGTGGGAATGTAAGTTGATACAGGCCACTATGGATAACAGTATGGAGGTTCCTTAAAAAACTAAAAATAGAACTACCATGTGACCCAGCAATCCCAGTACTGGGCATATACCTTGAGAAAACCATAATTCAAAAAGAGTCATGTACCAAAATGTTCATTGCAGCTCTATTTACTATAGCCAGGACATGGAAGCAACCTAAATGTCCATAGACAGATGAATGGCTAAAGAAGATGTGGCACATATATACAATGGACTATTACTCAGCCATAAAAAGAAACAAAATTGAGTTATTTGTAGTGAGGTGGATGGACCTAGAGTCTGTCATACAGAGTGAAGTAAGTCAGAAAGAGAAAAACAAATACCATATGCTAACACATATATATGGAATCTAAAAAAGAAAAAAAAATGAAAAAAAAATGGTTATGAAGAATCTAGGGTCAGGATGGGAATAAAGTCGCAGACCTACTAGAGAATGGACTTGAGGACACAGGGAGGGGGAAGGGTAAGCTGGGACAAAGTGAGAGAGTGGCATGGACATATATACACTACCAAATGTAAAATAGATAACTAGTGGGAAGCAGCCACATAGCACAGGGAGATCAGCTCAGTGCTTTGTGACCACCTAGAGGGGTGGGATAAGGAGGGTGGGAGGGAGGGAGACGCAAGAGGGAAGAGATATGGGGATATATGTATATGTATAGCTGATTCACTTTGTTATAAAGCAGAAACTAACACACCATTGTAAAGCAATTATACTCCAATAAAGATGTTAAAAAAAAAAAAGAATATTATTCAGCCATAAAAGAAGGATATCTTGCCGTTTGCTACCACATGCATGGGACTGGAGGGAACTATGCTAAATGAAATAAGTCAGACAGAGAAAGACAAATACCATATGATCTCACTTACATGTAGAATCTTTAAAAAAAATGAAAATTGACTCATAGATACAAAGAACAGATTGGTGGTTGCCAGAGGCAGGGAGTGTGGGGTGGGTAAAAAGGGTGAAGGTGGGCAAAATGTGCAAAATTCTGGTTATAAAATGAATAAATCCTAGGGATGTAATGCACAGCATGGCGACTGTAGTTACCAATACTGTACTGTATATTTGACAGTTGCTAAGGGAGTAGATCTTAAAAGTTCTCATCACAAGAAAAATTAATTCTGTAACTATGTATGGTGATGGATGTTAACTAGACTTATTGTGGGGATCGTTTTGCACTAAATACAAATACCAAATCATTGTGTTATACACCTGAAACTAACATAATGTTATATGTTGATTATACCTCAGTTTTAAAAAGAAAGTAGGAGTGGCTATAATAATAATAGATAAAGTGGATTTCAGAACAAAGAAAATGACCAAAGCCAGAGAGGGATATGTTATAATAAGGAAAGGGTCCATCCATCAAGAAGACATAGCAATCTAAATGTGTAAGTACCAAACAGCAGACCTACAAAATGTGTGAGGCAAAATCCAACAGAAGTGAAAGAAGAAACAGACAAATCCACAATTACAGTTGGAAAATTCAACACCCACCCTCAACAACTGATAGAACAACTAGACAGAAAAGCAGCAAGGATATATAAGAACTCAACGACACCATCAACCAACAATATCTAACTGACATTCATAGAACACTCCACCCCAAAACAACATAATACACATTCTTTTCAGACATCCACAGAACATATACCAAGATAAACCAAATTTAGGGCCATAAAACAAGCCTCAAAAATTTGGAAATAATTGAAATCACATAGAGTATATTCTCTAACTACAATGGAATCAAACTAGAAACCAATAACAGAAACATCTCCAAACGCTTGAAACCAAACAGCACACTTCTAAATAACCTATGGGTCAAAGGGGAAATCTCAAGGGAAATTTAATAATACATTGAACTGAAAGAACATGAAAATAGAACTTATCAAATTTGGGGGGACACAACTAAAATACAAGGGGGAAATTTATAGCACTGAATGCTTACATTAAAAAAAGTAAGTCTTGGGAATTCCCTGGCAGTCCAGTGGTTAGGACTCGGTGATTTCACTGCCGAGGGTCCCGGTTAAATCCCTGGTTGGGGAAATAAGGTCGCGCAAGCCAAAAAAAAAAAGTGAGTCTCAAGTCAATAATATAAGATTCCATCTCTAGAAACTAGACAAGAGCAAAACAAACCCAAAGCAGGCATAAGGAAGGAAATAATAAATATAAAGGCAGAAATCAATGAAATTGAAAACAGAAAAATAATAGAGGAAATAAAATACCTGGTTCACTGAAAAGATCAATAAAATTGACAAATCTTTAGCAAGACTGACAAATAAAAAGAGAGAAATTGCTAATATCAAGAGTGAAACAGAGGATATCAGTACATATCCTGCAGACATCAAAAAGATAATAAGGGATACTATGGAAAACTCTATACATGTAAATTTGGCCACTTAGATTAAATAGATCAATTCCTCAAAAAGTACAAACTACCACAACTCAATCAATATGAATCAGATAATTTGACTAGCCTTATAACTACTAAGGTAATTTAAAACGTGAAAAAGAAACGTTCAGGCCAATATGGTTTTTACTGGAGAATTCTACCCAACATTTAAAGAAGAATTAACACCAATTCTACATAATCTATTATGTAGAAAATAGTAGAGGGAATGCTTCCCAACTCATTCTATGAAGCCAGTATTACCCTGAAACCAAACCAAAACAAAAAACACAAAGATAGCACAAAAAGGAAAACTACAGACCAATATTCCTCATGAAAATGGATGCAGAAGTCCTTAACAAAGTATTAGCAGATAGAATTCAGCAACATACAAAAAGAATTATATAACTATAACCAAGTGGGGATTATTCCAGGTATGCAAGTCTGGTTCAATATTTGAAAATCAATCAATGTAATCTCACATTAATGGGACAAAGAAGAAACATCACATGATCACATAAATTGTTGCAGAAAAAGCATTTGACAAAATTCACCACCCTTTTATGATAAAAACTCTCTGAAAACTAAGAATAGAAACTTCTCAACTTGATTACCTACAACTGACCTACAAAAAATACAGCTAACATATTTAACACTTAACAGTGTTAATACTTTCTCCTCTAAGCTTGGGAACAAGGCAAGGATGTCCACTCTCAATCACTCCTATTCAGTATAATACTGGAAGTTCTACACAGCATAATAAGACAAAGAAAGGCAATAAAAAGCATATAGATCTGAAAGAAAGAAATAAAACCTATTTACAGATAACATAACAGTCTATGTAGAAAATCCCAAGGAACCTACAAAAGAAATTCTAAAACTAATTAGTGAATTCAGCAAGGTTGCAGAATACAAGATCAACACAAAAATTAGTCACATTTCTTTACATTAATAATGCATATGTGGCAGCTGAAATTTAAAATACAATTCCATTTCCAATGGCTTAAAAAAAGAAACACTTAGGTGTCATAAATCTAACAAAACATATATAAGACTTGTATCCTGAAACTACAAAACACTGCTGAAAAAAATCAAAGAAGACTTCTTCAATAAATACCATGTTCATGAATTAGAAGACTAAACATAGTAAAGATGTCAATTTCCCCCAAATTGATATACAGATTTAATGCAATTACTATCAAAATCCCAGCAAGATTTTTTGTAGATATAGACAAGATTATTCTAAAGTTTATACAGAAAGAAAAAAGAACTAGAATAGAAAACATTTCTGAAAAAGAAGAATAAAGGGAGAGGTATCACTCTACCTGATTTAAGGCTTATTATAAAGGAATATACAATAAACAACAATAATATAAAAGGAATATACACATAAAATACAATGTGTGGTATTGGTGGGGGGATAAACATGTCGATCAACTGGACAGATTAGAGAACTCAGGAATAGCCCTACACAAGAACAACCAACGGATATTGGATAAAAGAGCAAAAAATAATTCAATGGAGGAAATACAGTCTTTTCAACAAAGGGTGGTAGAACAATTGGATAGCCATAGGCAAAACATGAACCTCAACCTAAATCTCATACTTCATACAAAAATTAACTCAAAGTGGATCATAGACTCACATGTGAAACATTAAACTATAAAACTTTTAGAAGCTAACACAGGAGAAAACTTGGGGTACATAGGGGATGATGAAGAGTTCTTAGACATGAGACCAAAAGCATGACCCCTAAAACTCAATAAACTGGACTCCAAAATTAATTTTTTTTTGGCTCTGGAAAAGAGTTTTCTAAGAGAATGAAAGGACAAACATAAACTGGGAGAAAATATTTGCAAGCCACTTATCTGACAAAGAATTCATATCTAGAATGAATATGTAGGGATTTCCCCGGTGGCGCAGTGGTTAAGAATCTGCCTGCCAATGCAGGGGACACGGGAAGATCCCACATGCCGCGGAGCAACTAAACCCGTGGGCCACAACTAGTGAGCCTGTGCTCTAGAGCCTGCAGGTCACAACTACTGAGCCTGCACACCTAGAGCCCGTGCTCCACGACAAGAGAAGCCATCGCAATGAGAAGCCCACGCACCACTACGAAGAGTAGCCCCCACTCGCCGCAACTAGAGAAAGCCCGCGCGCAGCAACAGAGACCCAAGGCGGCCAAATTAATTAATTAATTAATTAGTTAATTTTTAAACAGAAGAAAATATAGAATGAATATATAAGGAACTCTCAAAACTCAACATTCAAAAAAAAAATCAAACAATCCAATTCAAAGATGGGCAAAAAAAAAAAAAAGGTGGGCAAAAGGCATGAAGAGACATTTCACTGGAGACGCTATATGGATAGAAAATAATCACATAGGGACTTCCCTGGTGGTCCAGTGGGTAAGACTCTGTGCTACCAATGCAGGGGGTCCGGGTTCGATCCCTGGTCTGTGAAGTAGATGCCGCATGCATGCCGCAAGTAAGAAATCCGCATGCCTCAACAAAGATCCCGAGTGCCACAACTAAGACCCGGCGCAGCCAAAATAAATAATAAATAAATAAATAAATAATTTAAAATAATCCAATAAAAAGATGTTCAACGTCATTAACCTTTAGAGAAATGCCAGTTAAGATCACAATGAGCTATCACTCCCACACACCTATTAGACAGCTAAAATTAAAAAATAGTGGGGTTGGGCTTCCCTGGTGGCGCAGCGGTTGAGAATCTGCCTGCCAATGCAGGAGACACGGGTTCGAGCCCTGGTCTGGGAGGATCCCACATGCCGCGGAGCAACTAGGCCCGTGAACCACAACTACTGAGCCTGCGCGTCTGGAGCTTGTGCTCCGCAACAAGAGAGGCCGCGACAGTGAGAGGCCCGCGCACCGCGATGAAGAGTGGCCCCCGCTTGCCGCAACTAGAGAAAGCCCTCGCACAGAAGCGAGGACCCAACACAGCCAAAAATAAATATAAATAAAGAAAAATTTTAAAAGATAGTCGCATTATTAAAAAAAAAAAGACACATGAACTGATCTGAGCTTTATATTAAAAAAAAAAAATAGTGGCAATAGCAAATGCTGGAAAGGATGTGTAGTAATGGAATCTTTTATACATTGCTAGTGGGAATGTAAAATTGTCCAGCCACTTTGAAAAACAGTCTCAAGACAGTTTCTCAAAAGGTTAAACATAGAATTCCCATCTACCTCTGTGATTCCACTCCTAGGGTATATACCCAAGAGAAATGAAAACACACCCACCCAGAAATTTGAACACAAATGTTCATAGCACATTATTCATAAAAGCCAAAAAACTGGGAACAACTCAGATGTCTATCAAGTGATGAACGAATAAAGAAGATATGGTGTATCCATACAATGAAATATTATTTGGCAATAAAAAGAAATGAAGTACTGTAGAGATCCTGCAAAATGATGAACTTGAAAACATTAAGTGAAAGAAGCCAATCACGAAAAGTCACAAATTGTATGATTCCATTTCTATGAAATGTCCAGTAAAAGAAAATCTGTGGAGACAGAAAGTAGATTTAATTGTTGCCTAGGGCTGGGGTAGCGGTGTCGAGAGGAAACCAGGAGTGACTGCTAATAGGCACGGGTTTCTTTTTGGGGTGATGAAATGTTCTAAAATTGACTGTGGTGATGGTTGTGCAACGCTGTGAATATACTTAAAACCATTAAAGGGTACACTTTAAGTAGGTGGATTGTATGGCAAATTAGAAAATGCGCAAAAGACAAGAAAAGACATTTCACCGAAGAGTATACACAAGCCCATGAACAGATGTTCAGCACCACTAGCCATTAGTGAAATGCAAATCAAGACCATGCAAATCACTGCATACCAACGAAACAGCTAAAATAAAAAATAATAACAATATCAAATGCTGGTGAGGATGCAGTGTAACTGGATCATTCATGCATGGCTGGTGGGAATGTAAAATGGTACAGCCACTCTGGAAAATAGTTTGTAATTTTCTTGAAAAACTAATGAAATATTCCTACCGCATGACTCAGCAATTGCACTTCTAGGAATTGATGCCCAAGAAATGAAAATTTATGTCCACACCAAAGCCTGTACACGGTTGTTCATAGCAGCTTTATTTGTAATAGCCCCAAACTGGAAACAACCTACATGTGCCTCAATAGCTAAATGGTTCAACAATTGTGATACATCCATACCGTGGAGTACTGTGTAGCAATGGAATGAAGTATTGAATAGGCAGCAACTTGGAAAATTCTGAAGGGCATTTTACTGAGTTAAAAAAAAACCCAGTCCTAAAGGGTCATGGACCATATGATTCCTTTTATGTAATATTCTTGAAATGACAAAATGGTAGAGATGGAGAACAGATTACTGGTTGCCATGGGTTAGAGACAATAGAGGAAAGGGAAGTGGATGTGGCTACAAGGGTGATCTTTGTGGTAATGGAATAATTCTGTATCTTGACTGCAGGGTTACATACATCTAGACAAGAGATAAAAGGACTTAGAACTACACACAGGTTGTACTAAACATAATTATGTAACAAGTAACCATGGGAGGAAACTCAACACAGCGCACGCCAGACTTCTCTCTTCTATCTTTTTCACTTCCTGTAAGTCTATAGTTATTTCAAAGTAAAAAGTTAAAAAAAAACCAAAACCCCAGTGATCTCAATGGGGGACTCCCAGGCCAAGGGACAAGATCCCAAAAGTCTTCTGGGACCCACTGGGGACTCACAGCCCTGCTCATCACGTAGAAGGAGCGTCTGAGGCCTCTGCTGGCACAGCTCCAGGCATTGCTGACGGTCCCGCCACAGGAGGAAATTGGGCAGGGGGTTCATGGATGTGCCTTGATTTCTGGAGGCCAAGGGCTGCATGGAGGAGGAAAGGGTGGGGAAGCAGGACTCCTGAGAATGTAGCTCTGGTGCCTTCACATCATTCCCTCCAAAGAGGTAGATGGTCTCTGTTTTGGGCCACGTGGCTTGGCTGTCCCCACCCTGCCCTGGAAGCAGTGGAGCCAAGCAGCTGGGAGCATCACGGTGAGGCCTGGGTTGCCTTCCCCACCTGGCTGTGTGCCCCCTCTGAGCCCACTGTCCAGGCTGAAACATGCGGATGACAGTGCCTTTCTCACAGGGTTAGTGAGGTCACACACGTGCTGCACTCAGCTGCATATGAATGACAAGCACCTGGTAAACAGACTGGGGTTCAAATCCCTGTCCTGCCATCTGTCAGCCGTGACCTCCCTCAGTTTCCCCTCTAAGGATGATGCAGACATTGGCGGTTCTGACTTCCTGAGTGTGCCGTGAGCAACCGCGAGCATGTAAAACGCTTTGCAGGGTGGCCGTCGTGAAATGAGCACTCTGTAAAAGTGAGCTGTCATTATTACCAACAGTCCCTTGCTCTGTTTGACCAATACTCCATGGTGACTTCACGTCACATACCTCTGGCTGCTCAATTCCAGACTGAGCTGGACAGAGAGGCCCTTTGAGACAAAACAGTGGTTCCCCTCCTGCTCCCCAGCGAAGATGTTCCAGGCAGACCAAGCTCTGGGGATGGGAGGGGGTGGGGGGATGGGTCTTCTCTTCGGCTGCTGCCCTGCCCGTGAGCTGAGGTTGTCACCTCCCCTCCAGGAAGCAGATGGGAACTGAGAGTGAGGAAGGTGGGGAAAGGAGGAGGCTTGGATCCTCCTGGGCAGAGTTGTGAGCCCCCCCCCCGGGGGAGGAGACTTGGAGTAGCCAGCATGGCCTGGAGCCCTTTCATTGATGGGGATAATGGAGCCGCCCACCCCAGGCACTGGTCCTCAGGACAGCGTGGGGGGCGACCAGGGATGGCTCTTCTCAGCCAGGAGCGACCCAGGAGGTTGGCGGGAGGGGAGGGACAAAGTGGTCCATGTTGTCATGCCTGGTGCCTGGCCATCCTCCCTCCTGCATCGGGTGGCCCATCCCTCCCGACAGCTGCAACTGTGAGACCTGCTCGCCTCTATTCCAGCCCAGCCAGACTTCTTCTCCTGCATGTGTCCCCGTCCCTCTGAGTCACTCTGACTCTTCCTCAGCTTGAATTGTCCCCAGGGAGGGGTCCCATCAGCCTTGCCTGTCCTTAAGCGTGCTGAGCAGAGCACGCTGTGTTCTCCACCGAACTAGTTCCTTTCGACCTCTCCAGCATCCAAGGAAGTGGCCTTAGATCTCAGCATCTAAGCATCTCAGACTCCTGTCTTGCTTCCCCTCCGTACCAGCCAGCCCCATAAGTTCCCCCTCTAGAACAGGTCCTGATGCTCTTCCCTCTCACACCTCCACTTCCCCTCTCTCTTGGACAAGAGCCGTGGCCTGCTGAGCCCCTTGCCTGTATCTGCTGATCCCCTGCATTCACTGTCCGCACAGCTGCCAGCAGGGTCTCTGAAACCTCCAGCCCCTCCATAACGTTTCTCTGCATATAACTCTCCAGCAGCTCCCCGGGTCACTCAGAGTAAAACCCTGAGTCCTGACTGTGACCTAAAGCCCCTCTGTGATCGGGCTCCCTTGGGCAACCGCTCCGGCTCCTACATCCCACTCCACGCACGCTGGTTTCCTTCTCATTCCATGAACATAACAAGTACATTCCCACTCTAGGCATTTGCACCTGATCTTGGCTTTCCCTGGACCCACATTCCTCAGAAATCGACAGAGCTCCCTCCCTCTCTTCCTTCTGGTCTCTACTCAAATGACCGCTTTCTAAATCGGCAGCCTTGCCAGCACACTCTGTCCTTCTATCTCTCTTAGTTTCCTTCTTAGCACACTCACTATCTGACCACGTGTTTATCTGGTCTTTGTCTATCTCTTCCACAGGATGTCAGCTCCACCAGGTCAGAGTGTGGTTCTTTTGGTCCGTGCGGCGTCCCTAGAGCCCAGCACTGGCTTGGCACAGAGTAGGTGCTCAGTAACCATGTGTGGACAGAATGGATGAATTCTGGGGGGTCCAGGCGCTGGGCAGAGTGTGATAGCTGAATTGTGGGTCATCACTGAACGTTAGTCCCTCCTAAGAGATGGTCTTTGTGTCAGATCACATCACTGCTTTCCAAACTTTAAAGGTTTGCCTGTGACCTTCAGGACTTTTATCCTGTCTGTGAACCACCTGAAACACTTTTATTTCATACATTTCTTTAAATCAATTCACTTGATTGGTTTTTTAACTTAGCCTCATCCTAAGCTTTCATCAAAAGCAAAAAATCATGTTTGGTATGCTGCTTTCCTTTTACTCTGATACAGACTAAATAAAGCATGACTATTCATGTAAGAGTCGCTCCACACCCCTCCTGGGGACACCCAGCTCACCCGGGCGGCGCTCAGGCTGCACCGCGGGCAGCACAGGGTTACTCGACGGCCCTGATTATTGACACTCCTCTGCCTCTTAGGGCGAAGTCCTTAGGGTCATTCCTCCCAGGCCAGACCTGCTGGAGCCAGGGCCTGTTGTCGAGGGACAGGTGTGTCAGGGCGGGGCCCCTGCACGTGCGCAGGAGCTCTGGTCGAAGTGTCTAGTGTGGCTGCTATGAAGCCCCTCTTGTTCTCTGCCACCCTCTCTGACCACTCCAGCCTTGTTTCAGCTCCTGGAACTTTGCCAAACACGTTCCCACTTGGGGCCTTCACACAGGGCGTCCCCGAGTGACTTTCCTTCCATAGGGACGCCTCCCCAACCCCGAGACCCTAAGTCACACTTCCATTCTAGGCTCTACCAGCCTTCCCTGTGCTTCTCCTTGGGATCAGGGGTCCCACTTTGTAGCCAGGTGTTCTGCCTGAGGTCATTTATTTAATGTCCTTCTCCCTGCATGACTGCCAGCTCGGTGAGGAAAGGGCAGGCCTCAGGGTGGGGTTCCGTCCCACTGCCCACAGCCCCGTTACCACGCACCTCTCTTCCTTTCTCACGCATGTGGACATCCCACTCCAGCCGAAGCGGCCTCGTCACCTTCCTTTCCAACACAGTTTGGTTATTTCTGCCTCTAGACCTTGACTTTGGCCTCTGTTGTATCCTCCGCCCTCTTCAAAAACCAGGGCAGGACCACCTTCCTCAGGAACCTCGTTGGCATTGCCCTCAGCCCTGCGGCTCTATTCTTACCACTCCCTCGGCACCTTCAGACCCATGAGCTCCCGCTGCTTCTCATTGAAACGGCAGTGACGTACAGTGGTCAGCGCGTGGGCTCCAGAGCCAGGCCCCGGGGGCTCAAGTCGGGGCTGCAGCTGGGGGACCTCGAGGAAGTGATGCAGCCTCTATGCCTCGGCTCCTCCAGATTCTCAACGTCAGTGCATCAGAGTCACCAGGAGGACTCGTCAAAACACAGACTGCTGGGCCCCAGCCCAGAGGTTTTGATTCCTGCAGTCTGGGTGGGGCCTGAGAATCTGCCTTTCTGACAAGCGCCCAGGTGAGGCTGCTACCACTGGTGCAGGGACCCCACTTGGAGAACCACTGTCGCAGTCGTTAAGGAAAGCAAATGGAGATGAATTCATGTAAACCAGGTAGAACCACGTGGCACGTAGTAAGCGCTCAACAAAAATGTTAGTTGTTGATACCAGTTCATGCCAGTGAGTCTGGCCTTCTTTAAATTCAAGAAGACCTGAGTCCAGGGTCTGGCCACACCGTTTCCTGGCTCTGGGACCCTGGGAAAATCACCTGGCTTCCGTGAGCCCCAGCGTTCTCATCTTCACAGGACTGTCCTGGAGGTCCCTTCCCAGGATAGCCTGAGCTTCCTAAAGGGATTCAATACACAGCTGATGCCTGATGGATATTTCTTGAACCAAGTGAAGTTTGAAAGATTGGGAATTCCATGGTGGTCCAGTGGTTAGGACTCTGCGCTTCCACTTGCAGGAGGCACGGGTTCAATCCCTGGTCAGGGAACTAAGATCCCACATGCTGCACAGCATGGCCAAAATTAATTAATTAATTAAATTTTTTTTTTTTTAAAAAGGAAAAAAAAATGATTGAAGCTGCAGAGTACAGCATGAATATGAGGCACAGCGGTCAAACCGACATAGGCTCATGGAACACTGAGATCTGAGGCCCCCCCCCGCGACCCGCAGGGTACAGGGGAGGATGTCAGTGAGTGAAGCCAGCCAGGTGTGGGACAACAGGAAATGGTGGGCAGTGTGGCAGATCAGGAGCCAGGGCCCTTCAGAAGAAGCAGCCACCATCTCTTTCAGTGAGATGTCGCAGTGTGTAAGCACAAGCTCAGGGCTGTCAGTCGCTCCACCTGTGGCAGAAGCAGGAATGAGGGTTGTGATGTGAAATCACCCAGCAGTCAAACATGACCTACTGTGGACCAGAGTTAGCCCAGAGCTTCCAGCTCGGAGTGGAAGCAACTTAAGGGCGGCTGGCCTGGGCTCAGCGCTAGGATCCCTGAGGACCCAGGGAAGGGCAAGGAGGGGGGTTGGCAGGGTCTCCAAGGACGGGTCCGAAATCATCAGGATCTAGACGGGTGTTTGGCTTCAGGGCATTTATTTCATGTCCCTCCGGACAGGCCCTGGGGCCAGGTATGGGGACAAGAGACCAGGCAGGGGTAGCAATAAATAACACGGACAGACGGGCTCCCCTCCAGACAGATGAGGTTAAAGGAGGTTACAGGGGAGCCACAATGCGGAGCTGGGGCGCTGGCAGGGCAGGGGCAGCTGGGAAGGAGGGGGAGGCCAGGCCCCCAGGACCTCACTGTCACCTGCCCCGTCCCTTTCCTGCCCCAGCCCCCGCTACTTTGGGGAGGAAGGGAGCCCACAGCCAGTGGGGGCCAGTGAGGGTCCTGAAGGGGTGGTGGCCATCCGGGCTGCCCCCGGCTCCCTCACTTGACGCGGATTTCAGCATACTCGGCTAGCTCCTCCGTCAGGGTGTAGCTGTCCTTGGTGGGTTGTTTCCCCAGGTCCGAGTGAGAATAGCTCAGGTCCAGCTCTGGGGGTTCCCCCCGAAGGCCCAGCAGCCTCCTCTCAGATCCCAGGCGCCTCTCACTCTATGAAGGGAACCACCCCATTAGAAGGTCCTGTTCCACCCTTGCCAGATGCAAAGGCTGGAGTCGCTTGCACCCGCCAGAGCCGAGTCCTGTGTGAGCCTCCTTCCTTAAGGACCGCCAGCCCAGCCAGCCCACGGTCCCCGGTCCCCCTCTGGAGCTCTGGCCTGTGCCGATCCCCCCTACGCAAAATCACCTCCTCGCTGCCAAGCCTGAAAGCCGCCCACAAATTCAACGTCTCCAGGAAGCCTTCTTCAACATAGGAATTTGGGGGGGGGCACTCAATTCAGTCCATAACATGCTCTTAGATTAAAGCCACCTGGTCGGGTGCCCACCTTCCCCAATTTTTGTAAATGCCTGACTCAGTATGTTTGGGTCTGGTGTGGTCCCCCTCCTCAATCTGGGAGATCCTGCAGGTGCAACTTTGGCTTCCCTGTCACGCTTTCCATCCCTGCCCCCCACCTTTGGACACACACACACACACACACACACACACAGGACAGTGGCCACAGACACACAGAAGGGAGCAGCAACTGGACAGACTAGACAAGGCCAGGAGTGCTGGGCAGAGCCAGAGTGAAGTGCGGACCAACCTGGACGCCTGACGTGATGCACACACATGCACGCCAACCCCAGGGCCCAACAAGGGCCCAGAGGTGGGCACACTGAGGCCCCCGGAACCTACCTCCTGGGGTGCTCATTCCAGGGTAGAGAGCTCTCTGGACTATTGGAGAAGGAAATGCAGTCATAGATGCAGGCGGGGTGGATGAGGGCTTCTCTTGGGCCCCGAGCTCCACAGCCCCCCGCCAGGCCTCAGCCTGAGTGCCCCTCCCCAGCCCAGGGCCAAGCCAGCCCTCCACACGACCCCTCCTTCCCTTCTGCGGGGCCAGCTCCCCCTCTGCCCCTGGGCCTCCCAGGTGCCCCCCAGGCCCTCGGGGTCCCTGGCACACAGGATCTCCAGCTAGCCTGGCGCCTCAGGGTTCTGGCCTCACCTCATATTTCTCCGGCACCCCAGAGATGCGGAAGTCACTGCTGAACAGGACTGGGGGGTCGTCCCCCGCTGAGAAGCTGGGGCTCTCTGTCAC
Organism: Eubalaena glacialis; assembly: GCF_028564815.1. Lineage (NCBI taxonomy): Eukaryota > Metazoa > Chordata > Mammalia > Artiodactyla > Balaenidae > Eubalaena > Eubalaena glacialis. Next base: position 52,985,441 of record NC_083733.1, on the reverse strand, counting down.
GTTCTTTCTGCAGGGCAAGACATGTCAGCTCCAGTGGGACCCCCAGGTCCCCCCACTCCCCTCTCTATCTGCAACCCCATCTACCTAAGGAGTTTGGCCCAAGGGACCCCAGAGCTGCTCCCGCCCGCCTCTCTAAGATGGGCAGCCAGCCCCTTTGGTGAGCAGCCTCTTCCTGCCCACCACTGCCCACCCCTCCTCTGCTTCACAGCTGAGGAGAAGCCACCTGGGCCCTGGTCTCTGCCACTTTCAGGACCCCAGCCTGGCTCCTCTGGGCTCTCCTCATTCTCTCTGGGGCTATCCGCACCCCCTTGCCGCCAGGATGTAGAGCGGGAGATTAATTCATTGTCAGGAGAGCTGATATGTGTGCACCACAAGGAAGAAAACTAACAGCAGCGCACTTGTGGCAGGTGGATGTGGCTTGGGACTGGGGAGCGTTTTATTGTGTTGTGTTGTGTTTTTTTAAGATTTCTTTGATGTGGACCATTTTTAAAGTCTTTTCATTGAATTTGTTATAATATTGTTTCTGTTCTACATCTTGGTTTTTTGGCCACGAGGCATGTGGGATCCCAGCTCCCCGACCGGGGATCGAACCCGCACCCCCTGCCCTGGAAGGTGAAGTCCCAACCACTGGACCACCAGGGAAGTCCCTGGGGAGCGTTTTTGATACCACAGATATGTGTAATCGTTGGGGCTTCTGGAACCAACTGTGACTGATGTTCTGGCTGCGAGCCAGGGGTACCGGCTCTCCCCATCACACTGGAGTGGCAGGAGGCCACAGCACAGGATGTGGGGCACAGGTATTGACTGGTGAGAAGTGCTCGGCCCAGGCACTGGCATGCGTGACCCGACCCCGGCGGCTCATGTTAGCCGGGGCCCTCTCTCCTCCATCCAGCTGAACATGCTCAGAACAGAATCTGCCCTCCCTTGCCCACCCTTAGCCTCCAACTGATCTGCCCCTGCCCTGCCCTTGGAGGCCACCCCGCCCCGCCCCAGCTCAGCCCGGAAGGCCACTCACTTTCTGCGCGTCTGGGTGATGTAGCAGACGATGGCAATTAGGATGGCAAAAGCAACCACCGCTCCCACGGGCCCGATCTTGGCCCACATCAGGCGATCTGAGGAAAGAGAAGACCCAGGCGCCCTCAGGGCTGCCGGTGGGAGTGAGGACACCTGGGTTCTTAGGAGACAGGCTGGGGCAGGGGTGAGCGGGAAAATATTTACACCGCTGGCATATCCTTGCACTGACTGGCTAGCCTGAAGGCCTTCGTTGCTGGAGGGGCCAGTAAAGTACAGGCAAGCTCGGGGCAGCCTCTCCTAACTGGCTGGAAAGGGCATCTTTACCACCCGATCAACTGCGCAGCCTGACCCACGTGCAGCGGCTGGTGATCAGCCTTGGGGAGGGGAGCTTGGATCCAAGAGGGGTCCTGTCTGTCCCTTGACTCCCAGCCCCAGGCCACACCACTCACGGGTTCCCTGGAAGGGCAGCTCCAGGCTCTTGGTGCCATAGAGGTTGTGGGAGGTGCAGATGACCCGGGGTGGGGCCTGGGCCTGGCCCCGCAGCGTGAGGATGCTGGTGAGCAGGAGGCCGCTGCGCTCCGAGTACACGAACTCGCGCTCCGTCTCGTTCACGGTCACGTTACGCGAGGGCAGCTCGAAGGCCACGGACGGCTCTGGGTTGGCTTTTACCACGCACAGGCACTGCACCGTGTCACGGGCTGCCGCACAGTGGGACTCCAGGAGGATCACGGGGGCAACTGCAGGGGCAAGACCAAGACCCCGCAGGCTAGAGACAGGGCCTCAGGGGCTCCTTGGCTGTCACAGAGATGAGCTGCCTGCTCCCCTCTGCACTCTCTTCTACATCCTCTCTAACTCTGCTCACCTTGTGAAACATAAATCAGGTCACGGTGCTGCCTGCTCAAAGCCCCCCTCCAATTGCTCCCCGTGTCACTTAGAATAAAACCCCAATTCTTTGCCTTTGCCTGCAAGGCCCTGCAGGACTTAGCCACGCTCTAGTCTCCTGCTGTCACCCTGGCTCATTCCTTTCCAGCCACGCCAGCCTCCTTGCTTGTTTCTCATACTTGTGGAGCTTTTTCCCACAGCCGGGGCGGGGGATGGGGGGGGCGGTGTCTTGCGTTTCTCCCTCCGCGGGGAACACTTCCCTGCCAAACTCACGCCCTCACTCCAGGCAGCTTCTGCGCAGACCATGTCTATTTCTCTGACCACCCCATGTAAGTTGCACCTCGCTTCACTAACCATTCACTCGAGTTTTCTCCCCAGCACTTATCCCTACCCGGGTTATACACTGATGTGGCTGGTCTTGTATTTCCATCGAGACAGGCTCTTGCTCAGTCTCCACTCTGTCCCCCACACTTAGAACATGACTTTCCTTTCTTTTTTTCTTTCTTTTTTTTTTTTTTGCCATACCACACGACATGCAGGATCTTAGTTCCCTGACCAGGGATCAAACCCAAGTCCCCTGCAGTGGAAGCGCAGATTCTTAACCACTGGACCGCCAGGGAAGTCCCTAGAATGTCCCTTTCACCCGGCAGGAGTTCTGGGAAGACTCGCTGGATGAGCTACTGCATTCAGCCAGCTCCCCTTCCAGGCCATCCTACAGATGCCCCTGCTCACTCCCTGGAGCCCCCAGCATCCTGACCCTCCCTCCCTCGCAGGATTCCCCGTGGTACCAGGTGCCACCCTCCACCCAAGATCATTTTGTTGAGCTTTGCTTTGCTGCCATTTAAATTACAAAAACGATACTGGTATTTTTTTTCCTTTCATTTTCCAAAATATGAAATTATAATAGAACATTGAATGTTGCTTTTTAAACTATGTTCTCTTTCCCTCATGGAGAGTCTGGCACTCCCCTCTGCTTGCTCTAGACTGACCTCTGGTTCTCAGCCCTGAGCTAAACCCACTTCCACATGGGCAAAAGATCCTTGGCCCACCTACCCCACTTATTTTCAATTTCCAGTAAAAAAGAATATGCAGGTAACAGCGACGGAGCAGGGAGTCACATGACCCGTGTATTTGCAATAGGGATCATTCCATTTGGAACCTCAATGTGTACATATCTCTATGTCTAGTAAATTAACAGTTAAATATTCCAAATTCTGTTGAGGCAGACGTGCACTATGCTTGCTGTAGTATTAACAAATTAACACACCACAGAGTAAATTAGTAATGACAAACCTGAACGGACAGTGATTAATTTTTAAAAAATCCTTTCATTCAAGACTGCACCACTGGTACTGTTGTGACAGTGTTGCAGGAACGCTGACACCCTGTTGCATGTGCTCAGCATCTTTGCAGCATTGCCAGCAGCCTCATGACCTATGAAACCCTGATTGACACTAGATAAACCCCAGGTCCCACAAAGGATGGGGAGTTTGGGGTGGGACAGCTTTGGCTTGAATCTCAGCTCTGCCATCTACTGGCTGGTGGCCCCGATCAGGCCACTCAGCTTCCTGGGCCTCCGAGATGGACTTCTCATGTGTGCAAAGAGGGGTAATGGTCCTTGACTTGCGAGGGGCTACGGGACTCTGTTCTGAAGTGGGCACATGAGTGTGTTGAAAAGAAAGCTTAGGGACTTCTCTGGTGGTCCAGTGGTTAAGAATCTGCCTTCCAATGCAGGGGACATGGGATCGATCCCTGGTCTGGGAAGATCCCACGTGCCGCGGAGCAACTAAGCCCGTGCGCCACAACTACTGAGCCTGCGCTCTAGAGCCCACGAGCCACAACTACTGAAGTCCGTGCACCTAGAGCCCATGCTCTGCAACAAGAAAAGCCACCGCAATGAGAAGCCTGCACACCGCAACGAAGAGTAGCCCCCGCTCGCCGCAACTAGAGAAAGCCCGCGCAGCAACGAAGACCCTATGCAGCGGAAAAAAAAAAAAAAAAGAAAAGAAAAAGAAAGCTTAACATCCCACCCAGGGATCGAACCATTCCAGCAGAGGAAGCAAGTGAGCAAAGCCTTGGCAGCAGGAAGGCAGGCGGATACCCAGCCAGGAGTTCAAAGGAGAGATGAGTGGGAAGCTCAGAGGATGTCTAAGACTTACGGGGCACATGGGACATGTCGGGCACTATGGGCGTTGACCATAATTTCCTTAGTGTAAGATATCGTCATACCCGTTTTTCAGAGAAGAGAATCGGGGCTCAGCAAAGGTGAAGTCACTCGTCTGGGATCACACAGCACATCTCCATCACAAGATGGAGACAGAGCTGGGATTCGGACCCAGGTCGATTCAGCTCTGTCGGGTGCTGGACACCAGTAACATTTCCGTTTCCTCCTATTAAACGTGTGAAGGGCAGTCCCTGCCCCCAATCGCGTTGTTGTGAGAATGAAATAGGTCAATATGCGCAAAGGGCTGGAACCAGTCTTCTAGTCATCACAAGGTCTCAGTGAGGTGAGTGCCCTGCAGGTCCCACGCTGTGCTGGGACCCAACCCCCCCCCCGCACCCGCCCCGCTCAGGAGCACCCACCACTGTCAGCGAGCACGGAAGCCCCGGTGCTAGGGGACGCAGACTTCGGGGACAGAGAGGGGCCTGAAGCCGGACACCCAGAGGGCAAGCACAGCGACACAGGCCTTGGAGCCCAGTGACTGGCTCAGCAAGGGTTGGGTGGGAGGCACAGCTGCTCCTCCCCTCCGGCAGATTGAAGGCCTTGAGTACCTTGGGTACCAAGGACTGCAGGGGAGATGAAGCAGCCAGAGGTTTAAGAACTGGGTAGACAGGAGTCCAGAAGAATCCTGGCACTGGCCAGCCTTCCAGCTGCATGGCCTTGGGGAATTCTGACCTTCAGTTTCTCCTCAAAGGGGATGACGATAACACGTAGCTGCTTCAAGGGGTGACCACAAGGGCTCAGCAAAAAAACACGTGCAGGGGATGCAATCCTGGCCTAGAGTAGGCCCTTAATGATCGTTTGCTGCCACCACTCTTATTATACAGGAGGGTCTGTGACTGAAAACATTCGTGAGCTGGAGGTGTGTGTATGATCAGAGGTTTCCATCAGATTCTCAGGGGTTTCTCTGACTCTACACCTAAGAACCCTTGGCTTGGGATATAGGTTTAACGGGGAAAAGCGTGAGGCAGAAGGGTGGGCATGTATGGAGAAGGCGGGGTACCCGCACAACCCATATGCATGATCACGTTGGATGCTGCGAGCGAGCAGAGACCGGGAAGGAAGGTGCCCAAAGAGGAAAGGTTAGCAGGGCAGTGGTGGCCACCACCTTGCCCTGGAAGATGGCACTCCAGGAATAATCTGTCTCTACTCACTATGGCCACATGCCATATTGAGTATACGGACTGTGCTCAAAACCTTCTGGCAAGCTTGTGTGGCAGGGACCATTGTAGGTGGAATAATTTGGAGGCAAGTGCCAGAGGCCAGGCTGGAGCAGGGGAGGAAGCAGGGGGAATGGAACTATGAAGGTGACATTCCAGAGGGAGTTGCTGGAGGAGGGGGAGTGGAAACTGCGACTTGGGAGCTATGACCCGAGTGATGGCTGGGGTGGGGGTGGGGTGTTGGTGGTGATGTCCATAGAAGGTTGGGAAGGGCTCTGGTTGGCAGTGGAACAATGGGCCTCATTCCCAAGACAGTTAGCTTTTTATATGCATCCGTCTCATCTCTCTGGCTGTACTATTATCTGTTAATACGCTTGGTGTCCTCTTGGTCCTACCCCCCCCCACCTCCCACTGAGCCACACAGCCCGTGCACATAACAACCGCTTGATCAATGTATTCTGATGTCATAACGTAGGATGAGGTCAATGGGCAGTACAGAAGAGTGGAACCAGACCACTGTATTTGAATCTCAGTTCTGCCATTTTCTGGCTTTGTGACTTTGGGCAAGTGACATAACCTCTCAGGGCCTCAGTTTCCTTCTCTGGAAACTGGAGACAGTAAGAGAACCTCCCTCATTGGATGTAACAAAAACGAAAGAGTGGGTCCCTGTACAGAGCTTTCAACAGTGCCTGGTGCCTAGCGATGCTCCACAAGGGTTAGAGGTCGTGGTTATTCTTTTAGTTAACGCAAAGGGGCTGTGGCCACAGGATTCAGAAATCTCCTTGGTCAAAAGCCCACACCAGGATGTGGGGATACTGTATTCTCAGGTGGGACTTTTTTTTTTTTTTTTTTTCAGGTGGGACTTTTATTCTCTTGCTATGGATTCCGCTTCCCTCCCTTCCTCATCCTCATCTGCTGGAGCAAAGCTGACCCCTGGTTGGGATGCGTGGGTACCTCCCGGTAACCTGGGTATCCCCCACTGAGCCGCCTACCACAGGGGTGGGTGGGCAGGAATCAAGCCCAGCTGCCCCCCATTGAGCCATCCACCGCAGGGGTGGGTGGGCAGGAATCAAGCCCGGCTGCCCTCAGCAGGGGGAGCGGATGCAGGGGAGTACTCACACTCCACGGATAGGTTGAAGGCGGTGGCCCTCTGACCGTACTGGTTCTCGGCCACGCACCAGTACTCTCCATCATCCTCAGGCATGACGGCAGGGAGCTCCAGCTGCAGCTCGCTCTCATAGATGACCGTGGCCAAAATATGCTTCTCCTTGAAGATGGTAAGAATAGGATCCGGGTTGCTCTGTGTGGAGCACAAGATGGAGACTGTCTCCCCCTCCACGGCCACCACTGTCCCGTTCACCGTCGGCTTCCAGGGTGCATCTGGGGGGCAGGACAGGGGGCCGATGGTCAGAAGCTCCTTCCCCCAAATGTGACCCCCGACACCCCAGTCAGGGCACACCAGCTCAGGATGGCTCAGGTAACCCCAGGCCTGGCTGTCTCGTTTACAAAGACAGGGTCTCTGCAGCTATAGTGCTTGTGTTTGAATCCCGGCTCTACCCTTTCCCAGCTGTGTGTGGACCCATGTCTAAACCCCTCTGGGCCCCATTTTTCTTATCTGGAAAATGGGCTTGATAATATTCCCAACCTCATAGGGGTCACTGAGAACCAACTGTGACAAGCACTGTTTTAGCCTGAACAAGGGAGATGAAGATCCCTGCCCACGTGGACAGATGCTATATAAGGAAATCAAACATATAGTTGGCAAGATGGGGATAAGTGCTTTGCAGAAAAATAAAGGTGGGATGGGAAATCGGGGTAGTTACAGTTTTAACTAGGATGGTGAGGGAGGGCTCAAGTGAGACTAGAAGGAGGTGAGTAGGAGCCAGCCGTGCGGAGGCCCCAGGGAAAGAGTATTTGTGGGAGGCACTCAGAAACTGCTGAGTAAATGTTGGCCGGTGCTGTCATTTTTATTATCCCCAGCCCTGGGCACTTTGCCTCAATAAATATTTGTGAATGAATGAATGAATGAATGACCTCTCCTTGGTTCCTAGTTAAGAATCCTGTCTGACGGGCCCCCTCTCCCTGGGGCCCCATAATGTTCAGGGGCTGGGTGAGGCCTGGGTTCTCCTCAGCCCTCCCATCAGAACTGCAATGGGGCTCATTTTAAAATGCAGACTCCCGGGGCCAGGCCCAGCTCTACCCGCAGGAAACTGAATTTAACAGGCTTTCCTGGGTGGCAGGGATTGCCTCTGTCTCTTCCCATCTTGTCCTAGCGAGGAGAGTGCTGCAGAGTAGGTGTTCACCAGATACTCGTGGGAAAAATGAAGGAACTCACCCTAACCTGCAACTTCCTCTCCATCTCCATCTCAACCGCGGGCATGGTCCCGACCGCCCCCCACTGGGCCCCCAGCTCCGCCCCGGGCGGGGGCGGCGACTCACACATGACGCTGAGCCCCACGGTGCGGTTGTCCTGGCCATAAGCGTTCTCGGCCAGGCAGGCGTAGATGCCGTCCTCCGCGGGCGTCACCTCGTCCAGCTCCAGGGACAGGCTCTCGGTCACCGCCTCCCGGAGCACCGTGCCGTCCCGCATCCAGGTCAGCAGCGGCGGCGGGTTGCTGTCGGCCCCACAGAGCAGGCTGACGTGGGAGCTCTCGATGGCCTCCACCGAGGAGTTCATTTCCACAATCACCGGGGGGTCTGCGGCGCCGGAGACACAGGACGTCAGCGGGCACGTGCCGCAGACCCCGCCCCCGGCCCGCCCCCCACCCCCCCGGCCCGCACCCAGGCTCACACTTGACGTCCAGGCTGGCGTAGCCCTCGAATTGCAGGGTGGTGTTGGGGAAGGAGGCCTGGCAGCCCAGCCGGTAGCCGTTGGCCTCCCTGGTGGGCACGAAGTGCAGCAGCGACACCTGCACCCAGGTGCCCTCGTCCTCGCGGAGCCGCCCCAGCACAGCCGGCTCCCCGAGCCCCTCGTGGCCCAGCCAGCTCAGCTCTGGGTGCAGCTCGGGGCAGTTGTCAGGCACCATGCAGCTGACCTCCACTTCTGTGCCTGCCACCACCTCTGGGGGGACCATGATGTTGGGGGTGTCTAAGTGAGACGGGGAGATGGAGGGTGAAGGAAGCAGCATCGGACCCCCACATTGTCCGACTCCAGTCCTGGTACCCAGTCCCCTCCCCATCCTTGGATGCAGAATTCCCTACAACCTTCTCTCCTCCTGGGTACCCTTCACCCAGAAGCCCTCCGCAGATCCAACCGCAGATGTAATAATAACGGAAACAACAATATAGTGGTCTGAGTACTTTACTGTATGTAACTTGCCAGTCCTTCCAGCCATGCCGAAAGTAGAAAGTGGGTAATGTTATTTTGCTCATTTTGCAGATGAGGAAACTGAGGCCACAGCTAGCATTGGGTAAAACTGAGCTTCAATCCCTGTCACTCTGGCTTCACCATCTGTGCTCTGGACACTACATTATATTCCTCAAGAAACCTCTCTCCTTCCCATGTTTGCTTTGGTTTACCTTCCACGTGCGTGCGTGTGTGTGTGTGTGTGTGTGTGTGTGGTGTGTCCTGGAGCTATTTGGCTGTGCCTGGCGGCGGAAAGGGGGGGCTCTGTTTCTGTATCAGGGCTGTAATCTGGCTCCTCATATAGACTCAGAGCTGATGGCAAACCTGAGTCTGAGGGTTCCATGCCTCTCAGGGCCTCTCAGAAATGAGGCAGTAGACCCTACTCTAATTGCCAAAACTGGCCCAGAGCTGCACTTTATTTGACCTAAATTTAGGGTATTTTTAAAAAAAATATCTGAATCAGCAGCTGATGTTGAAAAAACATAGAAAAATACACAGTTCCCTTTGAAAAATTTGGGAATTCCCTGGTGTTTCAGTGGTTAGGACTCTGCGCTTCCACTGCAGGGGACACGGGTTCAGTCCCTGGTCAGGGAACTAGGATCCCGCATGCCGTGTAGCACAGCCAAAAACAAAACAAAACAAACAAACACACAAACGGAAAACTCAGAATGCTTGACAGCAATGACCCTGCATTCTCACCCAGCACCATTTAGATAGAGCTGGGCGCCATGTGCCAGACACTGCTTTGCCCACTTGACAACTATTCCCTCATTGAACTTTGAGTGCTGTTCTTATCCCCATTTTACAGAAGAGGAAAACAAGGCCCAGAGAAGTTAAGTAACTTGCCCTCAGTAGCCCAGCTAACATAGGAATCCAGAGGCCTGACCCCAACCCGGGGCCCCCTGCCTTTACCCCAGGTGTTTCTGGAAGAGTAAGAGCACTGCTTTCCTCTGAGAGCCCTGTTTGCCCGTTTTGGTCATCTGCCTGGTCCGTGTGGGCAGGGGGGTTTGCACCCCTCCCCCCCAGCCAAACCAACAAGTCCCTGGTCCTGCCAGCTAGACCTCCCTGGAAAGGTGCCAGGAGGACTTCCTGCTCCCCCTGCACCCCCTGCATGGCCCCAGCCCCACGGCATCTGCACAGCCCCTGGGAACTCACTGATGATGTCCAGGACGCTGTGCTCGGAGAAGGTGTACTGGTTGTAGCCCCCCAGGTCCCCGCGGAAGTAGTACTTGCCGCCCAGCTCGGGGCTGAGGTTGCTGAGCAAGAGGGTGCAGTTGCGCAGGCCCAGGTCCCCCAGGAGGCGGCTGCGGCCCTGGAAGCTCTCGTGGACGACTTGGGTGCGTGACTTGAAGACCACTGGCGGGTAGTTTTTCGGGTAGGGGCTATTGAAGTACCAGACGCCGTGCACAACGGCCGGCCGCAGCTCGTCGGGGAAGTCGAAGCGGCAGGGGATGGAGACACACGTGCCCTCGAAGGCCGAGATGGACGAGGGCATCCAGGCCCCCCAGTGACCCCCGCGAGAGGCTGTGGGCAAGCAGGACCGCTGAGGCTGAGGGACATGTCCTGCCCGGATGCCCCCAACCCCCCCGCTCCCATCACCTTCCACTGCCCTGCGGGGCGGGGGCGGGGTCCAGAGACCCACAGAATAAACCCCAGCCTGCTCAGGGGCCAAGACCCCAGGAGCCCCAGACCCCCAGGCATTACCTGAAATCATGATCCAAAACAGAGGCAGCGCCGTGAGGAATATCATTTTGTACAGCAAGTGAGCAACAGCTGGATAGAGGAGAAGAGAGGAGAGGGTTAAAGGCCAGGGGAAGTGAAAAGGGTGCTTCTAGTAAGGCTTTAGGAAGCAGCCTGTTCAGATGTTAGCCACTGATGCTATTATTATTTATAATCACAAACACATCTATGGGCATCAACCATGAACCACCCCCAGTACTTTACTATACAGATTCATTTGATCTCTTTGAGGTAGGTGCAATTATTATCCTCACTTTGTAGCCGAGGTCCAGAGAGGTTGAGTAACTTGCCCGAGACTACACAGCAGGTAAGTGGCAGAGCTAGGATTCAAGCCCTGTCCGCCTGTCCAGGTCTGCAGATTTCACCACCAAACTGTCCTGACTCTATGTGGTAGTGACGTGCTAATAATTATCTTCATCACCATCCTGCCCTTGGGGATCTCCAAAAAGTAAGGAGAGAGCCAAGTTTGGACCAGCAGCAGGAAGCAGGGGAAGCCAGGAGGAAGGGGAATTTGGAACGCTCCCCCTCACCTCCGTCTCCCTGAGTTGGGAATGTCTTCTGGTCCCACTTGAAGCTGTCAGCCGGCCAACCTGGAACAAGAGTCAGACAGGTGCAAGGAGGTGGGGGCCTGAGGGTCCCCTGCCCACCCCCGCCCCGCTTTCAGAATCTACTGTGAGTAGATCCTGTAGGCTGCCCACATGGTCTCTGTTGCCCATGGATGCTTGGGACCCTCCCACACAGCCTCAAAGCTACTCTGTGGTCACCTCCAGAGGCAAGTTGCAATGGAGGAGAACTCTCGGGAAGAAAAGGGGAGCAGCAGAGCTTTGGGGTGGGGGGAGGCGGGGCGAGTGAACGCGGTGAGGGAGCACATGTCCCACGGCTGAGGGCTGGGGGTGGGAGGCAGGGACCCAGCCCCATCAATGACTGGGTTTCACAGCATCAGCATTCCCAACATGCCGCGTGAATTCCTGCCGCCCTCTCCCACCCTACAGACGGCCCCTGGTGTCCCCACCCTCCAGAAGCGAGAGCCTGGTACAAAAGAGCCCTGTTCCCTCAGGGTTAGGGTGCCTCATCCTGGGGGGCTTCTGGGGTAGGTGGGGGTGAGGGAAGAGCTGGGCGAGCCTGGCTGGGCTCTGAGTGGAGCCAGGAAGGACCAGGGATTGGGGTTAGTGACTCCCTGGCACCCAGCTCCTCTGTGGGTTGCCTCAGGGTTGGACCCAGTGTTTCCAAGTGGCTGCTTTTCCTGGCCTTTGACACTCTCTTCCCACGGACAGACGCATGCAGTCAGACGCATGCAAATGCTGGCATGAAATGTGACAGATCTGGACCCAGCCAGAAGGAGCAGGCTCGCACAATAACACCGATCAGGGCTCCGCACACACCGACAGGCACCGAGACCCCCGTGCAGCAGACACACACACACCTGCATCCTCCTGCCCACCACACACCTGGACGGGCATAGGCATGGCAATCGGGCATACACACGGACCTGCCTGCGTGCCATGCTCGCAAAGACACTCGGACCGGCTATGGACAGACCCACTCAGACACATGCTGATGGACACGCGGCAGATGCCACCTTTGCACCTGCGACAGGAAGGTACAGGAGGTAGAGACAGGTGAGGGCCACAGGGCCTGGGCAGACGTGTGAGACAAGTGTGCAGACCATGCATTCTGAATGGGGGTGAAAATTGGTTCTTGGGGTGGGGTCCAGAAAAGTCTTAGTTATTACAGTGGTTTGTGGCTCTCTCAAGGGCCACGGTACATAAACATATACAGTCTATCCATAATATTAAGATTTCATGGGGGGAGTTGGATTAGGAAAAACAGGTCTAAAAGCTTTCCTTAGTGGGGTGTAAATAAAGGCGGAGAAACACTGATGTGGATTAAGACTCACTAAGAGAGGTGCACGCACGTGTGCACACGTGCCCCCGTCGTGTGCTCAGGTGCTGGAACTTGCTCACTCACAGCTCCCGTGCCCACACCCTCCCAGATGGCAGGATGCAGACGTCTGATCCCCTGGGCATCCTTCCACTCTTCACCTGTCCCTGGATGACTTCCACCCCATCTGCCACAGACTTAGGAGCCCCAGGGCAGAACCTCCACCAGAGGGGTGCTGAGGAGGGCGCTTCATTCTCTCTCTGTGGTTTCTCCCCAAGGCCCCGTCACTATCCCCGCCACGGTCCCAGCCCACGCCCAGAGCAATCCTAAGCAGCACCCTCCCCCACCCTAAATTAGTGGCAGTTCCCAGCCACCATCCACGGCCCAGACCGCTTCGCATTGCACATGCCCTGGGCGACCCTGCCGCGTGCTCTCAGCCCCGGTCCTCTGTCCTCCTCCCCGTCCCCCGGCCCTCTCGGCTGCAGCACTCACCTGATGCTCTTGCTTCTGCACTCTCTGCTCCGCAGGCCCCGCTCGCAGTCCCCTGGCCTCCCAGGGTCTAGGCCCCCACTTACCAGCCCCTCCCCTCCCCCTGGGTGCCAGGGGCCGCCTGCCTCCAAGGCCCAGCTCCTCCCTGCCCCCGGGGGAGGGGGGCACAAAGGGCCCTTGTCACCACTGCTTGAACTGGGCAGCCTGATGCCTGGGTTCTACGAGCTCCTTCCTGGAGGGGCTGGGGGCGGCTGCCTCACTCATTCCCCCCTCCATCACTGCGTACCCTGGTTCTGGGTCCCTGGGAGGGTGCTCTAAGATCTCTGGAGTCTCAGGCTGAGAAGCAGAAGGCATTGTCCTCAGCGTCTAGGGGATCTTGGTGGCAGTGTTAGGGATAACCCCGGGCCTGGGAGGCCACAGAGGCCGGTGTGGCCAGGAGGAGGAGGCAGGACATCTCACTCTCGGCTCCAGTCACGTCCACCCTCTCTAGAGGGTGTCGCGTTTGGTGCCCACATCCTGGTCTATTGTCTTCCAGCCACTTCTTGCCATCGGAAACAACCTTATGTGTTGACTGTCTCCTCCCGTGATAACATGACCTCCAGCAGGACAGGGCTTGGGCTGCTTACGCCCCATCTATCCTGCTGGGAGGCCGGCTCCTGGCAGAGTTAAGATTCCTAAACGCAGCGTGGGTACATGGGTGTGATCCTCAGATACCCTGACTGGAGGCCTTGGCGCTTCTTCCTTCCTCCTGGAAAGCTCCCCTGCCCCATCGCACTCCCCACTCCCCACTCCCCTGCTGGCCATAGCCTGTGCAGCCTTTTGGCTCCCAGCGTGGATGCTGCTTCCTCTGGAAGCCTGCCCGGCTCCTCTCACCAAGCCAAGCTCCTCTGTTTAAATGCTGCCCGGTCCTTCCATGGCCCTCAGCACGCCGTTTGCCAACCTGCACCCTCAGTGAGCTGCTTCCCCACTGGCATCTGAGCTCAGGTTTCCGCCTGCCTGTCTGTCTTGTTCACCATTGTATCCCCTAGAACAGTGCCTGGTGCACAGAGGGTGCTCAGCCAGCGCTGTGCTGACTCTCTGAGCTGGGTAGGGACCCTCTGTGCGCAGAGTCCACGGTCTTCCTCCTGCCACCCCAGCCCCTCCCATTGGTCATGACCTTTGCGTGGTGATGGTGGTGTGATGAAGTGGAGTAGTGGTTTGATCATGAGCTGTTCAGTCACACTGGGGCATCTTCTGTCCTCCTTCAGGACAAGGCAGTAGGGAGGGAGGCGGGGAGGGTCCTTTCTCCCAAGGGAGAACCCGGCCCCCGGGGTGGGGGGGGGGCGGGGGGGAGGTGCAGGGGGTGATGGGTGGGGAAATCCCTCAGACTGGGGAGTGAGGAGTCAGAGAAGGCTGGATGGAGGGGGATGGGGAGTCCCACCCCCACCTCGGGCTTCATGATGTCAGACTCTGCCCGTGCCTTTCCCAGTCAGGGACAAAGGCCCACTGAGAGTGGGGTGGGGCTTGAATGCCCGGGTTCCAGACAAGAGAGTGGCCTGGTGCTTGGGCTTTGGGAGAGGACACGGAGATCCTAGGGGACTCATATGTCACAGCCTTCAGCATCACACCTGCCACCTTGGGGTCTTGTGCCCGAGCAGTTTAGGGGGGGCGTCTATCGTCTCTCCGGGTGTGAACTGAATGAAGGCTGTCCCTGGGGGCGGGATGTACACGTGAGTGAGTCCCACAGAGGGCTCTATCGCTGAGATCTGCACTCAGGTCTCCAGCCCAAGGGAGGACTGGGGGACCGGAGAGCATGTGCCAGCAGAAAGGAGAGGTGCTACTCAGATCCAGCTACCAGTGCTACCTGATCATCGGATCCTTCCAGAAAAGGCAGGTGTGTTAGTTTGCTAGGACTACTGTGACAAAGTCTTACAAACTGGGTGACTGAAGAAACAGAGTTTATTGTCTCACAGTGCTGGAGGCTAGAAGTCTCCATGTCCACATGGTGTTTTCCCTACATGCAGGTCTCTGTGTCCAAATTTCCACTTTTTATAAGCATACCAGTCCTATTGTATTAGGACCCAACGTAATGACCTCCTTTTAATGTGATTATCTCTGTAAAGACCCTAGCACCAAATGCCACACAATCGCACTGGGGGTTAAGACTTCAACATATAAATCGTTCTATTCTATTCTATTCTATTTATTCTATTCTATTCTATTCTATTTTGCCATGCGGCTTGTGGGATCCTTAGTTCCCCGACCAGGAATTGAACTCAGGCCACCACAGTGAAAGCACCTAGTCCTAACCACTGGACCACCAGGGAATTCCCAACGTATAAATTTTAGAGGGACATAGTTCAGCCCGTAACAGCAGGAGTTCAGATTTTTATGTGAAATACCTCTATCTTTAGATATTAGCCCAATTTTTATCTAAAACATTGCGCAGACCAAGCAAAATTGATCTCAGGGCAGAATCAAGCCTTCACAGGCCCACTCGTTGCACGTGCTCTTGAGGGGTAGCAGGTGCTTGGTCCAACCCAGAGGCACTCTCTGCCCTCAGCCAGAGTTGGCAGCTTCAACAGCAGCAGTCTTCAAACTGTGGCCCCCAGGCCAGCAGCAGCAGTATCAGCTGGGAGCTTGTTAGAAATGCACGTTCTAAGGCCCCACGCCAGACCTGCCAAATCTGCATTTTACCAGGCCCTCCAGGAGAGTCGGGTGCATGCTAATGTTTGGGTGCCCCCGCCTCACATCACTAGGACCACCTGAAGGATCGGCTAAGGTGAGAGAAGAGCACTGGTGTCATCAAATGCAATTAGCAATTTCGGGTTTCCCACCTCCCGGTATTTATTTATCAGGAGGGTCTGAGAGGCCTCCACCTCCTCTGTCAATACGAATCCTTTCCATTGATGAGGCATTTGACAGTCTCCACTCACACTCCTCCCTCTCTGAGCATCTCAACAGCCCAATGAGCTGAGTACTGTAGAGGCTTCTGTCCTTTTACAGATGAGGAAGTGGGGTTTCAGAGCAAGAGGAGGATGCCCGTGAGATCCCGCAGCTAAAAGGACGCCAAGCTCCCCAAATAGTCTTCTTCTCCCCATCCTTCGGTCTCTGTTCAGGAAAACCTCTCCCAGAGGACCAACCTCTCGTGGCTTCCGAGGCAGAAGCTGGTAGTGTATGGGACTGATCTGGCTCCCAGCTGGGTTTGGTTTGGCTCCCAGGGTGTTGATTTTTAAAAAATCAGATTCCTTTCATCAGTTGTCAATATTTTAAAAATCAGGAAATTTCACATAAAAATAAGAATTGCCACCTTCTCTTGAAAAGGCGCTCTAGCCATGTGTCGCCTGCCTGTGGGCACGGCAGCTATGCCTGGCAGCCCTCTTTAGATGGGGCCCCAGGCCTCCCCACTCCCTATCTTTTTTTTTTTTTTTTTAATGATCATGCACCTTTTCTCTTTTAATTATTTAATTAATTAATTATTTATTTATTTATGGCTGTGTTGGGTCTTCGTTTCTGTGCGAGGGCTTTCTCTAGTTGCGGCAAGCGGGGGCCACTCTTCATCGCGGTGCGCGGGCCTCTCACTATCGTGGCCTCTCTTGTTGCGGAGCACAGGCTCCAGACGCGCAGGCTCAGTAATTGTGGCTCACGGGCCTAGTTGCTCCGCGGCATGTGGGATCCTCCCAGACCAGGGCTCGAACCTGTGTCCCCTGCATTGGCAGGCAGACTCTCAACCACTGCGCCACCAGGGAAGCCCCCCTACTCCCTATCTTTATGCAACATTGAGGCCAAATGGCCGAGGCCCTTTATCATCATGCTAGCGCTGATGTGTTCTCATGGGCTAAGATGATAGTGAAATGCATCTTGCATTTCTTCTTCTATCAAAAGTGGGGAAATCAGATAAATTGAGAGGGATACAGTTTTCAAGAAGAAAGGGAGGGAATTCAACCCCTTATGGAGATGAACAGCATTGTCCTATGTGTCTCCTATGCAAAGTATGTCGTTATTGAGAGAATACAAGTGAAGATGCTCCTGTGAAACAAATCCATCACATCTCACTCATTTGCTTCACCTAGTGGTCCCTGAAGGCCAGTGGTTCTCAAGTGTTTTGGTCTCAGGACCCCTTTATACTCTGAAAACTTATTGAGAACTTCAAAAACCTTGTGTTCTAGTGAGTTGTATCTATAGGTGCTTAATCTATTAGAAACTGAAACTGAGAAATTTTTAAAGCACAAGATACACAAGCACACAATCCACCAGCCGTCAGAAGGGTGACGTCTTCACACGTCATGGGGCCTCGCTGTCCACTCACGAGGGAACGAGAGTGAGAAAGACGGGAAACATCTTAGTAGTTTCCACCTTGTGGAGCCCTGGAGTAGTCCCCAGACCTTACTCTGAGAACCCTTGCTAGGCATGTGAATTTACCCCTGTTTTAAGAAGATTGCAAGGAGGAAACTTCAACTTTCATTCCCTGCTGTTGCAACATAAATTCGAGGTCTTTTGAAGTGGGGAAAGATGGGGAAGAACAGAAACCAAATATCCTTCAACAAGCTTCCTTGCAACCCTCAGTACACACCAACCCCGCACACCCCACCGAGCACTGGCCCTCCCAAGACAGGGGCCACAACGAGCCTCTGGCAGAGGTCTTTGGCAGGGAGAAAAGACAACGGACTCTGGTTTGGAAAATAAGAACCAGAACTGGCCATTTTATTCCAAGACCGTTCACTGAGAGCTGGAGGGTAGCAGGCACAAATAAGGGACTGGGGGCAGGGCGGCAGGGGTTGCTCTACGTTTTGCAGCATAACCCACACCCTCCTTTACCACAGCAGCCGCAGCAGAATATGCACATGGGGAAGTGGGTGTCTCGTCTCAGCCTCTGGAGCACGGGCTGTGGGAAAGAAGGGCAGTGAGCGGGGCGTAGGCATGGGAAGGAGTGGGAGGCTCGGAAGGGAGTCCCAGGGGACCTCACCGTCAAGCCAGCTGCGTCTCCAGCTGTGTCCTGGGTCTGGCGGTCTGCGAGCTGTCTTGTCTGTGAAAGCAAAAGGGGAATTGAGGATGGCAGGGCCCCGGCAGAGCCCTCAGTCTCGCTCCCACCGACCAGCTCCTCCCCAGGGGTTGGCGTCCGCTGGTTCAGCTGGAATCCTAGGAGTGGCCTTACTTTCTGGCCTTTCCGCACCTTCCCACGGGTGGTTCTCCTGCCTACAAACATCCCAGATCCGTCTCCTCTCTCCACACCTGCTCACTCCTCCGTAGCACTCTCCGTGGCCTGGATGTCAGTCCCTGCCTGTATCTTGCCCCTTACAACCCGTTCCCCATGTGTTATCTGTCAGATCTCGGCTTAAAAGCCTGCAGGGCTTCCCCTGTGCTTGGAGGAAGATCAGCGTTTGCACAGTTGCCCACAAGACTTGGCATGGCCACCCCTCGGTCTCATCTCCAAGCACCATCTCCTTCCCTTAACAAGCCCTCTAGTCCTCGGGTACACCATGCTTGCCCCCACCTTGGTCTTGGCTGGCTGCCCCCTTCTCTTCCCCCCAGTCATAGGTCAAATAACATTTTCTCACAAAAGAGCCAGCCCTTGATGCCATCTAAAGAAGCCAACCCTCATCATCACTCTCCCACCATCTTTTATGTTATTCACGAATAGCATTTACTAAACACAAGTGTTTACTTGTTTTAAGCTCACTGACTAATTTCCCTGACCAGGATGCAAGCTCCACGAGAATAGTCTTCTCTCATCTGCCTTGTTCACTGCGTGGTCACCACCGTCTAGAAGAGGACTTAACACAGAGTAGGCCCTCAATAAATAACTGTGGAATTAGATCAGGGCCCCCAGTCCCTGCCACTCAGTACCCCATCTCTGCACTTCGAGCAGCTGCCCGTCCCCCTTTGCTTGCGCTGAGCTCTGGCCCGTGCTGGGGTCTCCTGCTGCCCTCCGCTGACCCCTCCCAGGGGCCTGGCTCTCCATTGCGATTCTGGCTGCCCTCCTGGGCCCAGACCCTGTGGGCTCTCACCTCAGGTGGGAGAACGAAGGCACTGGTCAGGCTGACCAGGAGGAGAAGCAGGAGGCAGGTGGCCCGGATCTGCGTGTTCAGTGCCATTGTGCCGTCCGTCTGGCTGTCCTTCTGTTATGTCTAGGACTTGCTCCGCTGTCTGGGAGCCCAGTTACAGTTGCTTTTATGGGGCCTCCTGGGGGGGGGGCGGGGATGCTAAGCCCCCTCCCCTTTGGCCCAACTCATTTCCAAGAAGGTGGCGGCGCCGAAAAGGCGGGAGAGATAAGCGGGAACAGTGACGGGGAACAGGGTTGTGTCACCCTCAGCCAGCAGAGGTGTGTCCAGGAGGTGGGACAGACGCGACCACAGACACACGCCTCTTGCCAGCCACCTGGGAAACACTTTCCCCGACATGACATCACCTTGTTGATTTCAGAAAACATTCCACCTTTTGCCCCAGCAGCTGAACTGGTCGATGAGCACGAGTGAGGCGCCCTCCTTCCCCACCCTTCCCTGGCCTCCTCATTCACATGCCATATGGCTGTCACTTGCCGGGGAGGGAACACCATGACGGCCACGTGCAGGAGTTTGTGTCGACAGGAGCCCCCAGAACACGTATGGGGTCTTTTTTTTTTTTTAAGATTTTTTTTTTTTTTGATGTGGGCCACTTCTAAAGTCTTTATTGAATTTGTTACAATATTGCTTCTGTTTTGTTTTGGTTTTTTGGCCATGAGGCCTGTGGGATCTTAGCTCCCCGACCAGAGATGGAACCCGCACCCCCTGCATTGGAAGGCAAAGTCTTAACCACTGGACCGCCAGGGAAGTCCCACCTGTAGGGTTTTTCAAGTGTCAGAAACTTAAGATGTGGCCCTGGTATCTGGGAAATGTTCCTGCGAACTTTTGGCCAAAAAAAGACAGTGGTGACAGTAATAGCTAACATCTGACTGCACCTTATGAGCCGGCAGATATATTGACTCACTTTTGGGCTAACTCAGCCTGTGCCACCTATCCTCTGAGCAGCTCCTACCTGACCCATCCTGGGCTCTGCTCTGTATTCAGGGTGCTAGCTGCCTTCTCAGCCACTGACCCCAGGGGCCAGGCTTCCTAGATCCTGCTCCTGAGAGAGGAGCCCACCATGCCCACCTGAGACTTACTTTCTTCACTTTTCAGGAGAGGAGAAGGCAAAGATTAGGGCACTGCCCAAGCTCGGTCAGCCAGAGGCAGTCGGGACTTCAGCCTGGGCAGCCTGACTGGGGCCTGTGCCCTCATCACCAGGCTTTCCTGCCTCCCACAGAACACAGGCGGGCACGGGGGGTCTGCTGGACCTGGCTCATATGGCTCAGCGAGCAGACTGTGCACGTCCCATCCCAACTCCAAAGTCAGGGGCATCGTGTTGGCACCTTGAAACCCACTGTGGTGGGAGTACTTACACCACAGACGTTGGCAAACACCACAACCCAGGCTTTCCTTCGGAGGGCCGGCTCCCTGCCCACCATGGGAAGGGGAGCTGAGCCGAGGCTGCCTGACTGCAGCAACCTCATTGTTACCCACGACCTGAACCATCTTAGAGCGCACACGGCCCAGGGGAACAGCAAACCTTGACTCCAGAGATGGCCTCTTGGCCATTTTCCCTCTCCGACTCACTCTAGGGCCATCCAGTTAACCCTACGAGCCTGGGGATGGTGCTGTCAAGGAATGAACTCTTCTTCCTGGCCCCGAACTGCTGCCAGGGCCCACTCAAAAAGCACAAAAATGGGGGGCCCCTGGGAAGTAACGCTGTTCCCTGCCATTTGTCTCCCCACTCACTCTCTGTTAGGCTCCTCCGGCTGCACACAACCTCACTCTCAGACAGAGGGGTGGCCAGGAAAGGAGACAGGGCTCTTCGAAGGAAGAAACCAGCTGGGGGCATCTGGGATGGGCGCAGCGTGGCGAGCTCAGTCAGGTGACCAGGCCTAGATGCTGGGAGTGGCGGGAGTTGCACGGGGAGACACAGCAGCATCCCCCAGCACCGCCAGGCATCACTGCATCTCAGCTCAGGCCAGGTTTCATCATCAACCAGGGGCAGGGGTCACAGCACAGGCGCCAGAGTTGCAGTGCAAGGCGACAGGCTGACGGGCCAAGCCTGGCTTCCTGGCCATCTGCCCTCCCTGGGGGTGGGGGGGCTCAAGGCCAGGCCCCACCATTGGCTGGTACAGAGGGGAGGGCATCAGCCCAGAAGAGCAGGGCCAGGAGCCAGTCCTGTTTAGGAACTGGTGACACGGAAGACCCCAGCCTCTCCTCCAAACACATGGGACATGTCCTTGACCCTGGCTCCCCCTGTCCCCCACACCACATGTGCAACACCTGGGGCCTCCACGAGGCTATTCATTCCTTAATTCCTTCATCCACACAACCAACAGACTGGGTACCAGGCGGTACCGGATGGCAGGGACCAGCACACAGCCACGAACACAAGAGTGAGGCCCAGCCCTCAGGAGCCCTGCACAGACCCCAGACTCCCTCCCCACACCTGAGATGGACAGATACACAGACAGACAAGGCGGGGCCACATGGGGCCAGTTTATTGCAGTTAAATACCTCTCTATTTTTTTGTCCATTTTTTCCATAAAGAACATTAGAACACACTCACACACCCACAGGGGAGCAGGGTTCCAGAAACAAGAGGTGGGGCGGGACACGGCCTCCCCGCGTAGGCCCAGGCCCCAGGGCTGGCCCCCAAAGGCTCCCCTCCTTCCCATAAGCACCCTGTCTCAGTACCTCTAGAGTCCAAGGAGGCAGTGGGGTATGGCAGGGGCTCTGTCCTCCTCCCTCTTGCCTCCAGGTGAGACCACTAGAAGTGCCAGGGCTGAGTGGGGGCCGGGAGAAGGGAGACAGACAGACGGGCAGGGAGGATATTGTTTCCAAGTTGAGGAGAGCAGTGGGCGCTTATCCACAGAAATGCATTATTTCTCCCCGTTTTTTGTTAAAAATCTACTATAAAAAAACGCAGCTGGGGGAGGGGCGTCTGTCCCTCTCTGTGCTAAGGGCTGGGGAAAGGGACGGCAGGGGCCCGGGAGGCGGCCCCCGCCGCACGGGGCACGGGGCGGAGGGCGTCACTGCCGCGCGCTCTCGCCCACCATCTCCAGGTTGTGCTGCTGCAGCTGGGCGCGGAGCACGGCGTTCTCGTTCTTCAGCTCCTCGATCTGCCAGACACGATGGGGCACAGGCAGCCAGGGCTGGCTCCCCGCGGCTCGGGGCTCCCGGGCGCGCCCCGCCCCCCTCCCAGCCCCGCGGCTCACCTGCTGCCTCAGGAGCTCATTGTCCATCTGCAGCCGCTCGGCCTCCTTGAAGGTCTCCTGCATGCGCTGGTTGGTCTGGCGCAGCTCCCGGATGTAGTCGCAGGCCTTCGACAGGATCCCTCCTTTACTCTGGGGGGTGGGCATGAGCATCAGCGGGCACCGCCCGCCGGCCGCCGCCCACCGGCTCAGCCCCGGACGACTCCCGCCTCTGGCGGTCAGGCAGACTCTGCGCAAGGGGGTCGGGGGACGGGCCCGCCCCAGCACTGAGGGCCGGAGGGCACTCACCGCTCCTGTCTTGCTATTATCTGCGTTACAATCTGGAATGATTTTTGAAAGCTGGACGATCCAGTTGTTGATCTTGTCCCTCCGCCTCCGCTCCACTGCAGCAAGAACAGCAAGAACAAGGCTACGTTCACAGCACTCCCTCTGTGCCGGGCGATTCACCTCCTAAGGCAGATGCCATGAGAGCCGAGGCCACCCAAGGTCACACCGCCAGCAAGTGCGGGGCTCCGATCTGAACCCAGGCAGCTGGCTCCAGCCCACTCCACGTCGCTCCTCAAGAGGAACCCTCAAGTGCCACACGTACCTAAAGGCAGAATCGACAGCTGGGGGGCTGTAGGGTTCGCTTTGTTTACCTGCCCAGTGTGTTTTCAAAAATTTGAATCAACATTTAAAAATTAGGAAACTTCACCTAACAATTGGCCTCTTTTGAAAACTGGAGTTGTGGCCACAGTGGGCACATGTTCTTGGCAGGCAAGAATGGGCCAGAGCCCTTTACACAGGACCCGGGCACCCCTCTCCAGTCCCCACGGCCCCTGCATTTGATTCTCCACGGTGCTCGGGTCTCCCCACAGCTCTGGGCCCCATGATCCCATTTCTCTTTTCATCTTTAAAATCACGGTCTGACCACGTCTCACCTCCACTGGAAGTCTTCTTCCAGGGCCCCCGCAGCAAGTCTCAGCTTCCCCGGCTGGCACTGCGGCTCTCAGGGGCCTGGCCCGTCAGGGCACTGGGTCACCCAGAAAGAAACGCTACGAACCCTCTCTTGAAGGCCAGGTTTGACAAACTACTGGCAGATTTCACTTGAAAAGTCCAGATTTGTGATTTATTTCATAAAACACCACAATCTCATTCTGTCTGCTGAGTTGCGGGGAAGCTGCCCCCTTCAGGCAGGACTCGTATGTGTCTTCACCCTGCCTTCTCATCTGGCCTGTCACGACCTATGACGGCGGCCTGGGGTCTGCCTGCGCGGCAGCCTGAGACCCCTGGTTTGGGGCTCACTGAACAAAGCTATCCCAGCCCTTCGTACTAGGCACTTGCTGGGGACACACAAGAAAGCCCAGCTGCCCCTGCGACTCTCACCCACACTCTCATCCCCCTGCCAGGGCAGCCCACGGACAAATGCAGGCGGTGTCTAGAGAGGAGCGGGGACTGTAGGTGGGACCTGGCAAGGAGGGCAAAGGGGCATTTTCTCAGGGTTGGGAGACTGGGGGAGAGGTCGGGTGAGCGTGAGAAAGATGGGGTGGGCCAGAAGCATGCCCCTGACTCCTCTCCTCCGCGGAGGCCAGCCCCACCCCGCGACCCGGCTGCTCCCTCAAAGGATGGGCCTGGCCCCTAACAGGCACATCCAACTGTCTTCTCCGGGCACTTGCTCTTGCCCACTCGCTGTTGACCGGTCCTGCCAAGTGCCCCCCACTTTGGCCTTGGTGACAACACCCTCCCACGTGGACTCGCTTCCTCCCTCACTCTCCTCTCTTTCCGCCGAAACCTCTCCCTACCACGGTAAGAATGGTGCCCAGTATTGAGCTTCGCCTGACCCTGGCCCCGGGGTCAGCGAGGGCGCAGACCTGGGCCCCATCACTACCGCGGTGAGTGAACCTTCCCAGCGAGGATGACCCTGTCTTACGGTCTTTGGGGACTCTGTGGTCCAAAACAGCAGCGGAGCTAAGGGTCCGCCCAGGCCTGGCAGCACTGGCCACCACGTCCCTCAGCAGCGCGCTCTATTCTAGGGGTCCAGCTGAGGAGCTCGAGAGCAGGTGGCTGCTCGGTTCCTTCCTCTACCCTCGGCAGCCCGGCATTCTTGAGCCTGGGCACCGCGCTGCAGCTGCATCGCCCACACACTCCTCACTTCAAGCCGCGGGGGACAGCAGTTCGCATTTGCTTCTTCAAAACTTACCACCTGCCCTACTGTGTGCAGGGCACTCCGCGAGGCTGAAGTCCACGGTGGACTCAACCTCTGTCCTGCTGGCACTCACAGCACCAGCGTGACATGCACGTGAACAGGAGACACTGACGCCACAGGACCGTGTGTTATAACTGAAGACTGTATCGAGTGCCTGGGGAACGCCAGGGTGGAACGATGCATTCTGCATAGAGTGAGGTGGGGTATATCTTCAGAGGAGGATTTAGAAAGGAAACATTTGGGCTGGTTTCTGAGAGGAAGGACATCAGGCAGACAGGCATCAAGAAACCCAGAAACGGTGATATGGAAACACCTTGGAGGGTGCAGGGGGTGGCGCAGGGTGGCAGGAATAGATTGTAGAAACAGGTTGTGAAGCCCTGAATGCCCTGCTAGCAGGTCTGGACCTTGTCTTCTCTTCCCCTAGGGGTCTAGGCCCTCGAGTCTAGGGCCTTTCTTGGCAATGTGGTCAGGCCTGTGGCTTAGGAAGACCACTTCGGCACAACTGAAATGGAGGAAGATCAGTCAAAACCAAGGCCATGTCCGTTCCTCAGAAGGCTTAAGTCACACCTATACAACGTTTAAAACACAATTTAGAAGCAAAATCTGCCAGGACTAATGGGAGAAATGGGCAAATCCACAAACGTAAGACATCAACACTCCTCAGCAATTGACAGGACAAGTGGATAAAAAAATGAGGATAGAAAACCTGAACACCGTCAGCCAACCTGACCTAGCTACCACCGACGGAACACTCCACACACAGCAGCAGACACACTGTCTTTTCAAGCACACACAGAAACTTTCACCAAAATAGACCGTATTTGGGGCCGTAAGTCTCAACAAACTTCAAATAACTGAAATTATATAGAGTATGTTCTCTGACCACAACAAAACTCACTTAAAAATCAGTTAACAAAAAGATAACCAGAAAATCCATAAACATTTGTAAGTTAAACAACACACTTCCAAATAACCCATGGGTCAAAGAAGAAATCATAAGGAAAACTAGAAATATTTTTAATTGAATGACAAGAAAGCACAACCTATCCAAATGGGAGATAGCTAAAGCAGCACTGGACTGAAATTTGCAATTGCAAAGGCTTAAATTGAGAAAAAAGAAAGGTTTAAAATCATCTTAAGAGGCTGGGGCAAAACCCCCAGCAAATTAAACCCAAATTAAGCAAAAGAAATAAATTAGTAACAGTACAAGTGGAAACCGATGAAATAGAAAAAGCAACTCAAAAATCAGACTTCATATAAAGACCTGGATTTCTAGCTTCTCAGAGGTTCTGGCAGCAGTGGGCCCAAATTCTGACACAGCAGCGATGGCTGGCACCATGAGGCCACCCTTCAGGCAGGACAGACACGCAGACCCCAGTTCTCCACAGGGATCACCACTCCCCTTTCTGCCACACCAAGTATCCTGACTCCCTCAGGCCCCTGAAGCATCTGCGGCCCAGAGATGGGCCCCTGTGGTACCAAGAAATGTGGGAAAGAGGGAAAAAGGAGACAGAGCTGACTTGAGGTCCACTTCGGCACAGCGTCTCAGGGCTTGTGGATGTGAGGGAAGAAGAGGGCAGAGTTGAAGTGGCCTGGCTCTCAAGCCTGGCTGGGGTAATCATGACAGGTGTGCCTTTTGCTGCTCTGGAAAAGGGAGGCTTTGGGAAGGAGGGACAGAAGGTTCTGTCTTGGACAAATTGAGTGTGAGGTGTTTCAAGGACAACCAGAAATGGAGATTTTGAACGGGCACTTCAAAATATGGGTGCGGAGAAGCTCCAGAGAGATGGAGTAGAAAGACAGCTTTGTGCAGTGCAGGGGGCGGGGGGAAGCCCTGGGAGGACATCAGGGGGCAGTCTCTCCTTTTTGGAATCACATACTTTTCCGGATAAAGCTCGCAGACGCTCTCCCGGGAGAAACGACAAACACCGACAACCGGGGATAGGGTCTCGGGGATACTGACCATCCCTGGGCCTGATGTTTCACTCTCCTGAGACCGCTAGAAGAAGGGGCTGGACCTCAAGAAACACTAACAGCCAAAGCACTTTCCAAACCTCGCCCATTGTGAGGAGTCACCTGGGGAACCTGTTGAAACACAGACTCGCGAGCTCCCCCTCCGACCTACCCATTCAGCACCTCGTGAGGACAGCCGTGACTGGGAAGCCCTGCTCTCAGGAGCAGGCTGGAAAGGAGAATCAGAGCAGGTAGAGCAGAAAGGAACATTCCCGAAAGGAGGGGAACGGGCAGGGTCAGATGCTTGGAGCGCAGACAGGAAAGGAAGCCAGTGGATTTGGCAATGAGGTCATCACAAGTGACCTTAAATAGAGCCGTTTTGATAGAGAAATGAGCCAGACTGCCAAGGGTACAGGGAGGCCAGGCAGAGGGTGGGTCAAACACTCTGCAGGTTAGGAGAGAGTGGGCAGGCCACAGCTGGAGGGTAAGGGCAAGGTCACGAGCGAGACTGATTTTTACAGGATGAGGAGGAGTCAAGACTTTGGAGCTGGATCAATCCAGTGACAGGCAGAGTGAGAGCAGGGTGGAGGGTGGCTGGCTGGTCTCCCGAGAGAGTCGTTAGCTGCGGTCTTACCAGGTGGCACACCAGCCTGCTGGGGGCTCACGGCTCAACGTGCTGCGCCCTCACTATGAGCCTCTGGGGCAGTCGTGTTAACGCATTAAGAGGACTAAACAGGCGCAGAGGTTAAGAACCAGCCTAAGGTCATACGACCAGTACGCAGTAGAGCCAGGACTGCCCAGGTAGCCAACTGGAGACCCCTGCAACCCGTCACACCCCAAACCAAGCTCACACTCACCCCTTCCCTTTAAATGAACCTGACCCCGTCATGAAAGCCTGATTCACGAAATCCTGATTCTGCAGCCTTGTGCTCTTCTGCCCCACAGCTCGGGCCCCCACGAGCCCCGTTCAGGCCCCGCCCTGTCTGAGGCCCACAGCTGCAGTCACCTCTTGTTTCCCTAGCCTCTGGTGCCCCATCACCCTCACCATCCAGCCTCCACGCACAATCCCTCTGCTTACTTCCCCTCGAAGCAGAATAAAGATCTAGGAATGGGGACCCTGGGAGGGCCTCTGACAAGGCCCCACGTGATCTGGCCCTGGCCAGGCCACCCACGACTCCACCAACTTCCTCTTATCTTTCCTGAAACCTGCTCTTCTTCAGACACACCAAGTCTGTTCCAGCCCAGGCCTGGGTGTTTGCACTTGCTTGTCCCTCGCTGCCTGGGACTCTTCCCATTCAGGCCCCTGCTCAAGCGTCACTTCTAGACAGGCCTACAGAGCACACTGCCGCCATAACCCTCCATCTCCTTACCCGGGCTTATCTTCCTTCACGTGACACATGACTTATGTTCCCTGACGTCTTATTGTAGCTTTCTGTAGTTTCTGTCTCTCCCACCAGAATGAACACCCTGTGAGAGCCAAGGTGTCTGGTTCCATTATCTGCTGCTGTATCTGAGGCCTAGAACAGGGGCTGGCACACAGTACGTATGTGCTGAATGAATGCCTGAACTCACTGAGCAGCTTAGATCACAGCCGCGTAAGCCCACCCCTCAAACACCTTTAGGACTCTAAGGCCCTCACCCTGACGTTCAAGGCCTTCCTTGACCCTCCCAACTCTCTCCTCCCGAGCACTCCACATAGAACCTCTGCTTTAACCAAACCAGCACCCACGAAGCAACCTCACTCCACCCTGCCTTCCTGTGCTTCCCTCTGCTGGACAGGAACTCCCAAAGGCCACCTCCCTGGGGGAAATGTCACCTGATCCCCCAGTCAGTGTTCAGTCAAACAGCCTGAACTACTCTGAGCTTCTTGGACACTCCAAACTAGGCCCCAGACCTGGCACGGGGCATGTACTGCCCAGCCTAGTATCCACCTTCAGGAAATATCTGCTGAATGATGGCTATTTGGGTGGAAGTGTGCCCTGGACATGCTCTGGCCTCAGCCAGAGACATGGACTTCTTGCAGTTTCATCTTCAGATGTGCTCTTTCTCAGACCAGAGCTACTTCTGGAAGCTAGGCTGGCAGGGGTGTGGGGGGCTTGAGCAAAACAGCTGCTTCGTGGGAAGGCAGGTCCAGGTGAGCCAGACCAACCCAACTTTCCAAGAAGAGCAGGAAATCCATACATGAATGTGGAACTTGCCATTTAAAATATTAGTAATTAATTCAAAGTCACTAGCCAGGCTGATAAACACGCTGCGGCTCACGTCTCCTGCCTGCTTGCTCCTGACAGTGAACCTCCACACTTGCGCTTTTCCAGCATTCGACAAGCACCTCTCATGCACTTGTCGCATGCCTGCTGATCTGTGACTCCAAGCACCGGGCCAGGCTGTGCCTGTGAGGCCCAGCAGCTCCACCCTGACCTCACCTTCATTATGCTGAGCTCTCCTTCTCTCATCCCGTGGTGTCCTGGTTCCATCGATTTTCCTAGAACAGAAAAAATAGGCGCATGTTATCTCCAGCCCATTGGTCCAAACGTTTATTAGGAGTCAGACTTAAAAATGATCTCTGCAATACATATCCATATGCAGAGAGAGAAAGAGAAAAAGAGAGAGAGAGAGAATATGTGGTATTTTCTTTACTTAAACCAAAGAAACAAAAACCGACCAAAAAATATACCAACTGCCTGCTGTGTACTCAACTGCCTGGCTCCGATTCCAGAAACACATTCCCTTCCTTGGGCCCCCACACCAGGCCCTCCCAGTGTCCCCTACTCCTGGGACCAGGTCTCCTGCACATACGGGGAGTAGGGGTGTGTCCGGGGTGCAATTGTCCTCTGCGTTCCTGTCTGAAGCACGTCCTGGGGCGTCATCATGACATAGAACTGGCCTGCAGGGAAAGCAGGAGTTAGTGCTAAAACTGGGGACAGAGTCGGAACTGGCTGGGGGAGCTTCCCTCCCTGCTAGGCCTGTTGCCTCCCCTGCCTTCCGCCCTTGCCCCTTCCTTCCTTTACCTCCAGCCTGCAAGCTCTGGTCTGTGGTCTGTACGGACACAGCCGTGGTATCTCCCACACTGGACGCTGGGAAATAGGCAAATCGTGCCTCCCCACTGACAGCCTCAGCTGCCGGGCTGCCACCATTGCTGAAGGGATTTTGGATTACGGCCTAGGGAGTAGGAGGACAGAGGCCACCCTTAGCCATCTTTGTTCCCCAATCCATCCCCTAGTTGCCATATTTGATGTTTACTGCATTCTCTAGGGAGAGTGAGAAACCCCTC
This sequence comes from Eubalaena glacialis, assembly GCF_028564815.1. NCBI lineage: Eukaryota > Metazoa > Chordata > Mammalia > Artiodactyla > Balaenidae > Eubalaena > Eubalaena glacialis. The sequence continues at coordinate 52,956,061 of NC_083733.1, read as the reverse complement.
TGTGTGTGCCACTCTGCCCTGTGTCTCACAGCCCTGGAACTCGACAGATACTCAGCAATCACTTAGTGAACTGACCCACTTTTAACTCTTAGAGATTTTCCTGTTACCGTGATCCCCCTTTCACAAAAAAAAAAAAAAAGAGGTTCCAAAGGTCTTGCCCCACGTTTCACGATGCAGAACAGAGATTCCACCTGAGGGCCTGAAGGCAGCATCTTGGTCCCACGTGCCCCACCCCCTGGGGCTCCCCAAGAACAGAGTCAGTGTCCCTTCTCCATCCCCCCAGGGGTTGCTGGGCACCTACCAGTGGGAAGGGCGCTGCGGGACCTGGGGGCACAGAGGCAGCAGCGGGGCCGGGGCGCTGGGTGGCCCCATCCACACCCACCTGGGTCACAGCCTGCTGCCCCCCCGCGAAGGCAGCCGTAGACACGACGCTGACGGCGCCTGCTGTGTCGCCCTGGCCGTCCAGCTGACCATCAGTCACCTGGACTACGCGGTATGTCACCTGCAGGGGGCGGCAGAGAAGGAAGACCCGCGCTGGGGCCCGGGTAGGGGCCAGGTCCGAGCCCCTCCCAGCCCGCCCACTCTACACGGGGCTCAACCCTCCACTTGCCCGCCGGTCTCCGGGCCCGCAGGCTCACCTGTCCTCCATTATTCTCTGTGCGGAATTGGTACTGGATGTTGTGGTCGCCGAACGCCGCCTGCTGGACGCTGGCGATGGCCACCGCCGTCTGCTCCTCCGCCCCAGGGCCGTCCCCGCCTGCGTTCGGAGGAGGGTAGGGGGGATGGTCAGAGGTGGCGCGGGCCAGGGCGCTCCCAGTGTCCTCCCGGGCGCAGGTCGCGGCCCCGGTGGGCCCCGCGACCACTCACCTTCCTGCAGCTCGACGCCCTCCTCTGCCTCGGGTCCCTTGTCGTGACTGCGGGGAGGACGGGAAGAAGAGGGGGTCAAGGTTGCCCGCGTCCCCGCCCCTTCGCCCAGGTGCAGGGCCCCCATCCCGCCCGCCCCAGTCTGGGGCTGCGGCACCGCCAGGTCCGGGGGCCAGGGATATTCGCGCGGGTCCTCCCTCCCTCGCGGCCTCCATTTTGAGCTGGGCCCGGCGGCCGCTCGGGATCATGGCGGCCCAGCCGCCAGGCCGAAAGGCCGGGGCCAGGGCGCGCGGGGGCGCGGACCGGCCGGGCTCCCTTACCTGGCGGCGGCAGCAGCAGCGGTAGCCGAGGCAGCAGGATCCAGACCCGGGTCCAGCATGTCCATGGGGGGGGTGGGGGCGGGGGGGGCGCCGGGCCCGGGGGGGAGGGGAGGGGAGGGGAGGGGAGGGAGGGAGGGGAGGGGGCGGGCGGCCGGGGGGGCCCCGAGCCCGGCGCTCACGCCGCGCGGCAGGAGGGGACGGAGGAGACACGGGAGCCGCTCGCGCTGATCACGGGGACAAACAGTGGGGTCATGTGAGGAGGAGATGCCGCCGCCGCCGCCGCCGCCGCCGCCGCTGCTGCTCCTGCAGCCGCCTCCGCCCTCTCGCCCGCCGGCCGGCTCCCGGCGGCTCTAGGCTCCGGGACGCAGCGCAGCCGCCCCCCGCCCGCTCTACGCGGCCCTCGGGCCTCCTTCCCTGAGTAGCCGCCGCCGCCGCGACTTTTTTTTTTAACCCGGCCCGCCCTGGATGGCCGCAGCCTCTCCCCTGGGTCGCCGGCTCGCGCGTCCGCCGCCCGGCCTGGCCCAGTGCGGCGGCGGATCGCTGCTGCAGCCACCGCCGCTTTCTATTTTTTCCCCCTTTTTTTTCCTCCTTTACTTGAGCTGCGCGCGCGCGGCGGCGGCGGCGCGAGCCCGAGGCCGACGCGCGCGGGGGGAGGGCAGCCCCCGGGGAGCGCGCGCGCTGTCTGTCTCCGATGGAGGGCGGGCGCGCGGGCCCGGGTGTCGGCGGGGCGCGAGGTCGCAGCCGCCGCCGCCGCCTCCGCGGCCGCCGCCCCGGCACCCGCCGGCGGGCCGCCCGAGTGGTACGCGGGCCCAGATGGAACGCCGGGGAACCCGGAGGAGGGGCTTTGGTCGCCGGGAACGAGGCAGGCGGCGGGGTTTGGAGACAGAAAAGTAGGTCGGGGGGGGAGGGGTGGATGGGGTGGAAGGGGAGAGGAGCGCGCACGCGCGCCCCCGGCGGCCGCGCGGAGGTGCGCGAAGGCGGGGGCCCGAGGCGCATGCGCACGTCTGGGCGGGGCCGGGGGCGCGCACGTCTGGGCGGGGCGGAGCCAGCGTGGGGCACGTATTCTTGGCCGCCGAGAGACGGAGAAGGCAGAGTCGCTCCTTTCCTCCTGGATCAGGACGCAAGTCCCAAGAGAGAACTGGACATGCGGCCTTTTGCAGACACACACAGCAGCTGTCCGGGCTCCCCACCTCGCGCAGCAAAACAAACGCTTCCCTCCAGACTTAGGACTTGTGATCATAAGTTTTATTAGTCTTAGGAGAAGAAGATCATCAGTAATTCCTCAAATTTTAAAAAAAGTACAAAAGTTACATACAAAACGTTGAGATCAGACGACTAAACTTTCCCGACTCAGGCCCAAGTTCTGCAAAGGAAAAAGAAAGAAGGATGTGAGCTGGAGAGGACTGGAGAAGAAGGTCCAGGAAGGCTCTTAAGAGCCAGGTAGGGCCGTCCACTCACCTTCTTAAGCCTCCGCTCCCGTGAGGCCTGGGAGTCAGTCTCAGAGTAAGGGGGAGGCGCCGGAGGGTGGTAGCCTTCCTCTTCTTCCTCCCTGTAAGGTCTCCTTCTCTCCGCTGGCCGCTTTTTCCTCAAGGCCTCTTCTAGTAGCTCCCCATCATATTGGGGGTCCCCAGACCTGGAGCCATCATCTGGAGGGTCCCGGGAGGGGTGGTAGCGGGCCCTAGGGTCCGCATGAGGGCGGCCTCTAGACCTGAAGTCATCATAGTAGGGATCCCGGGAGTGTGGGAAGTGCCTTGAGTCATCTTGGTCTTGGTCGTAGAGGTCATCACGGCTGCGGCTTCGGGGGGGTGCACAGGCCCGGCCTCTCCTCCCACTACTTGGGGGAGACCTCCCTGATTCAGCGGAGCCGGGCCGGGGGAGGTCATCTAGAGCATCCACAGAACGGGCTCGGGGCCGCCCGGCCCCCCAGCCACTCCCTGGCCGGTCCAGGGGGGGCTCTTGTTCCCACCTCCTCGAACTCCGCGGGGAGTGGTGACCCCATTCCTCATCCCGGATTGGGGTGAGGGCAGGGCCCCGGGAAGGCCGGGATCTCCAGTCGTCCTCATGGAGGGAGGTGACTTCACTCATGGCTGTGGGAAGGAAGGTGTCACTGGTAGGAGGACGTCAGGACCTAATGTCAGGAGCCCTGTGGTCCAGCAATGTCACCCACTTGGCTCATATACTCTCAAGGGGGCCCTAGGCTTTTCATCTGTTTCGTGATGATCATACACTTCACTGTGGCCATGGTAGGGAATGAGGGATTGTGTCCAGAATTTGGAGCAGGTATCAGGGAGACATGTTTCCCCCAACCCCCACAAGAATCCCTCAGACCCCAAGGCTCCTCACCTCGCTCTACACGGCCATTTGGGGGACCAGGTCGAGAAGAGTCAAAGTTGGCCAGCTCCTTCTCCATGTAGTACAGGACCCGCATGGAGTCGTCCTGCTGGTTGGCCTGAATCCTATAGCCACTACGGATTTCTAGGGACAGGAGTTGGAGGTGATCAGTTCGGGAGGTTGGATGCTGACCCAGCCCCCTCCCCTATAGGCATGTCCAACCTCATAAGGATTGGTTCTCACCAGAGGTCACGTTGCTGTCTGTGTCACGAAGCAGGGGTACCTGGGAGCTGTGGCCACCAACTGGGGGAGACTGGCTGTCAGGAGCAAAACCCTGCATTCCCAGCCCCCTCTCCTCTGCCCCCAATCCCCCCATCCAGCCCCAGACCCCTTAATGGCCAAATACCCAGCCTACCCCCTGCCCCAGCTGCTCCTGGCTCCCCCCGACCTCACCTGAGCTATTCCTGTCGAAGTCTCCAGAGTACCCGTTGTACAGAGGGCCCATGGGAATCATGGCTGGGGTCTTGGCAGGGGAGAGGTGGGCATAGGTGCTGGGGGCGTAGATGCTTGGGACGCCTGAGGTGGCAGCTTTGCCTGCAGCATACACTGGGGAGGACACACATAGCATGAGAAGGCCCCCAGGGGCCACATGCCTTCTTCCCACCCCACCTCCCCCCGTCCCGCCCCCCTCCCCAGGCTGAGGAGCTTCCCTAGGTGCTTGGTTGGTTTCTGCAGGGTCCCTGAGGTTAGGGGACATCAGCTTCATTGAGTCCACACCTCCTGTGCCATTCCTCACAGAAGTTTCAGGATGGGGGGTGCATATTGGCAGCCGGCGGCCCTGATCTGGTAGGCCAGTATGTTTTGTTTGACAGTTCGATGGTTTGCCAACATCTGACAAGGTTTTACATCAAACTCTCCTGCCAGTTTATCACAAGGTACGGCCACCCTGGACCTACATTCCTACAGAGCAACAGCAGCAGAGGCGCCCTATAGATAAAGCCCACAAGCCGGAAAACAAGTATTCCCTTTGGCAGCTGAGCCCTTGCTTTAGAAAAATGGATCATCTTGCGGGGGGAATCCCACGCCTGCTCCGCTCTCATGCCTGCTCGGTCCTCCCCACAGGGTCTTGCAGACCCAAATGTGATGGGACTCAGTCTGAGGCAGGAGCTTGGGAGCCTCAGCCAAGCAGCAAAGCGTCTCCTGTAGTGTTTCCCACCTGGGGGCTGCACCCACCCCGCCCCCGCCTGGTTCTAGGCTTGACAGCTCAAGGGCAAATCCTCCTCCTCTCCCTGCCACCTTCCTCCCCAGGCAAGAGGTTGGGTTCTGGTGGCTGCTTTGAGGCAAAAGTCATGGGCCTGGGCAAGTCACTTCCTCCCCGGGACTCCAGCAGGAAGATGGAGTGGGGAGATGGGCTCAGAAAGCTCCCTTCACCTCTGATTCAGTTGGGAAGCAGAAGGCTCAGTGCTCAGCCCCACCCCACCCAGCCCCGAAGAAGCCCTTCAGCGGCTCAGCTGATGTGCCCTTTTATATTTAACTGTGGGAGATGCTGCTCCAGGACAGCTCGGCAGGACTGTGGCTGTGACAGAAACAACAGGGCCTCCGGCAGGGAGTTAATGGGACCTCGGTTTGGGGTAACAGGGTCTCAGGATGGAGGAAATGGGGCCCTGGGACTGGCATTTGCAGTCCTGGTCCCAGCCTTAATTAGTGGGGTAACTGCGAACTTGTTTGCAGCCCTTGGGGATTCCACCCGACCTGTGAAATGACCAACACCCACCGCCCGAGCAGTAAGCAAGAAGCTCTCACTAAAAATGATGAGAGGGAGAGGGGATGGCCAGCACGGGCCTCCAGAGAGCAGTGGATTTCTTTTTTCAGGGCCGCGATGAAGCAGGTTGCCCACCGCTGAGTTCAGTGACCGTAAAGTTAGCCAGCATGGACTGAGACGCGGCCCCGTGCTGGGCCTGCATTCACAGTGCTCCCTTGATGCTCACGACGCGCCCGTGATGGCGGGACCTTGCAGAGAAGGAAACCAGCGGCTCGTCTGAGGTCACGTGGTGTGAGTGGCAGGGCTCTGATTTACCAACGCTGACAGCAGCAATGTCCAACAGCTAGTGGGCGGGGAACACTCTATGTAGGCCAAGCCCCGCAGTTAATGCGGGACACACCAGGTCACCGGATCCCAACTCACCCTGTACAGCGGGCTCTACCATGGCCCCATTTTACAGAGGAGGAAACTGGGGCTGAGAGGGGAGGTCATTCACTGGGCTTCCCAACAGGTAAGGTGTCCAGCCAGGCCTCAAACCTCCACCTGCCCAAGCTTGCAACGACTGCCTATGATTTTACCTGGACCATATTACACTGGCGTTATGGCACGTGGAAACCTTAAATATGAGGAGGCCAACACACAGCCATCTGAGCTACATGGGTAATTCTTTCCACCACCTTGGCCTAGAAATCAGCAGGTGCCAGGAGAGGGGCAAGTCTGTCCCTCTTTTGGTCTCCCATAGTCTAGGTGCTCCTAACACGTAAAGTTATTTATTTCTATCTACCAACATCATCTGTTCATCAACTAAAGATATGGTGAACTTGACAATGATGAAGGAAAAGGTGAGGTGTCCTCACTAAGAACTAGTAGGGAAGTATGCTTTCATGGCCCACTTTCAATACAAGGAACAAGAGAGCAGATATGTCTGAATATAAGAAAGTAGCCAGTGTAAACTTCCATGTCAGAGTTGATGAAAATAGTCATGCGAACTTCCCAACAACTGAGTGCACAGGTGCCGGTTCACCCAGATGCTCTCTGGAAGGCAACCAGGGAACCGGCAGTGCTGAGGTCCCTGAGGAAGGGGAATGGGGCAGCTGGAGGAGGGAGACTCTCTCTTCCTTTCCACCCCCGTTTTGTTTGCTGCTTCTCCCTCCATCTCTGGTCCCACGTCTAATCCCAGGCCTGCAGGTACCCACTCTGAGGCACTGGATGTGTCCTGAAACGGCATCCGTGGGAAATCCGGAGTGCTTGTGTGGATGTGGGTTGTTAAAAGATGCTTAAATTTGCTGGGGCTGTAAACCTTGTTTGGTTTCTCACCTTCTTCACTTAGATTTTGTTTTTATTTTTTTATTTTTATTTTTTTTGGCCACCCCACGTGTCATGTGGGATCTTAGTTCCCCAACCAGGGATCAAACATGTGCCCCCGACAGTGGAAGCGTGGAGTCTTAACCATTGGACCGCCAGGGAAGTCCCCAAGATTTCATTTTTAAAGGGAGTTTTACTTTCCGGTGAATAATGTTTTGTACTATTTGAATTTTTTTTTTTTTTTTTTTTACCACGTGCATAAATTATACTTTCAAAAGGAAAGACTCAAAATAAATGAAAAGTAAAAAATAAGTGAAGAACTGAAGTATGTAAATGATAATCTAAAACAGCAGGTCCTCCTTGGCCCACTTTCTCCCAAATTGCTCCCCTCAAAACCTCCAGACCGGGACTTCCCTGGTGGTCCAGTGGTTAAGACTTTGCCTTCCAATGCAGGGGGCGCGGGTCGGGGAGCTGAGAACCCACATGCCTCAGGGTCAGAAACCTCCAGACCAGTGAGTGGCACCGTCCCGGGAGGCAGGCAGACGGCCACGTCCTCTCCTTGGGCCCAGGAGGGAGGCCAGGCGGGGGCGGACACGCGAGGGGCGAGGGGCACTTACGGGCCTCTGGGCAGCAGCACTTTTCGGGGCAGCAGGGGCACCTGACGTAACAGCAGCAAGTGTGGGGGCAGCACTGACACCAGCAGATGCCCAGCAGGAGGAAGACGAGGAAGGCAGCCAGGCAGACCACGACCACGAACAGCCAGTCTGCGGAGAGACAAGAGCCGGCCCTGAGCTGGGAGGCCGGGGAGGGGACAGGGGTGCGGGCACCGGGGGCCGTGCGGAGTGAGGGTGGGGCAGGGGCCATCTGCAGAGCTCTCCGGGAAGCTGCAGCCCTCGCTGGAGTCTCCACACCAGGGGCTGGGGCGCAGCTGCAGAGGGACGCCCGCTCCTCTACAACCCAGGCCGGCCCCAAAGTTAGGGAACTCGCCCCAGGCTCATCTGGACAAGGCAGTGAACGCAAGGCGACCCGGCCAGAGCAAGATAGGCTGTAGCCTTGAGAGGGGACAGACAGCCAGCTGCCCAGATCCCGACCCCCAAAAGAGCACTGCAGGCACCAGTCACAGGAGCCCCCTGCCTACACCCCAGGGCCCTCGTCAGCGAGCCCAGCCCACCCCACAGCCCAGAGCCAGGTCACTAGATGCCGCGGAGCCGGAGTCAGGTGGCGTTATTAGTGGGGTCTGAGCGAGCGGCATTTCGGGGGGGAAGAATACTTGGACAGAAGTGGTAAGTGGTGCATGGGGGACTCCACCCCCCCTACCTTCCATGGGCCCCGCCTGAAAACCGGGTAAGAGCTCAGCCACCCCAGAGGTCCTGCCTGGAGGGACAAAAGAGAGACAGATTATGCTGCCCCTGCCCTGAAGCCCGGCTCCGGGGTCATCAGGGTGGAGGTATGCCCTGCAGAAGAGGTGGGGTCGGTGGACTAGGAGGGTCCTAGCATGTGGTTCCTGCCCCCATCCCCCCATCCTACGTGGGTGCTGTTTTCCAGATTTCCATCACGTAATTCACTCACTCTCTCCCGCCACGGGGGATTCTATTGCCCAGAAGGGTTCCAGGATATATCCCATGGGTTCTGAAGGATCGACCTCAGTTTGGGACTCCATCTCTTCCACAAACACGGGTCCTATCGCCCCAAAGGGTTCCATCCCAGGTGAGTGGGGCAGTCCCTGTTCCCCCAGGCACAAGAGGCACAGTATGCTAGGGCCCATGAAAATGTTTTATTTTAAAATCTGAAGAAAAAAATATGACAATACTGAATATGTAACAATGACTTGTCTTTATAACAACACAATCATAAAATATAATTTTGTTTTTTAATCCAGAGGAAGAGGCCCTTGAAGGCGAAAGTGCCTACAACCCATAAAAGTCACAGTATGGCCCTGGTTCTCTGCCCACTAGGGTCCCCTATGCAAGTTTCATGGCATAGCTAGTGCCTCCTTTAGGTGCCGCCCGGCACTCTGTGCCCCGCGAGTGCTGTATCTCAGGGGCATCTGCACACCCGGCTGTACACCAACAAAGCTCTATCCAGAGCTCAGCACCCCATGCCACCTGCCCCCAGGAGAAGGTTCTAGCATGTAAACCAGCGGTTCTCAAAGTGTGGTCCTGTCTGGGAGGCCAAGCCGCTCTCCTGATAACACTAAGCCATTGTTTGCCCTTCTCACTCTCCTTCGCCAGTAGAGGTGCAGGCAGGGGAGCTTTCCACAGGCTCCATCACATGTGATGATGTCATTTGCTCTGATGGTAATGGACTGTGTGCTTGTGTGCCAGATTCAATTTCTAATATGTTAAACAACTATAAATATAACCCACAAAAACTTAAACAAAACTTCTTTGAGATCCTCAATAATCTTTTAGAGTGTAAGTGGGTCCTACGACTAAACTTGAGACACGCTGATGTAGATTGTGCATTTTACCAAAGAACACACAGAGTTCTCCGGGTCACTGGTGCATGCATTCTGTCACCCAGACATGAACCCTGTTGCATGATCTGAGCACCCTGGAGCGTGCTCCCCCATCGTGTGCTCGTTCACACATGCGTTACCTTGCATCATGCATGGGATGATGGCAACGTGCGACCTGGCAGCATCTCACATATAGCACACACCACGTGAGACTATATGTGTCCGCTGAGAACAGAGCATCTGGCTAACGGCAGCATGCCTTCCACACATGGCGGGGGGGGCCTCACAGCCGGGCGGGGGCTGCTGGCGGGTACCCCAGCCTGCCCCTCAGCTTGTAGAGGCAGCCAAGCTTAAGGGGAGCACTAACTATGCAAGCCACACGGTGCCATCCCAGCAGGGCAGAGGGCCAGGTTCCCGTGCTCTGGCAAGGGACTCCGGGGTGACAGGTGGCCCTGGGGGTGGGGCAGAAGCCTCCTCTCAATTACATACGCCATCAACCCTCCTCGCTCACTGCCCATCAACTCTAACCGTTTCTGTATTTTTAAAAACTGAGACTGGGAAGAGTTAGAGTCCCCATTTCTCTCCACTCTTAGTTTGGCTCTGGCTTATTTGAAATGTTGTGGCGGGCGAGGGGTCCCTACCCTGCCTGGGGTGCAGGGCACAAATAAGCCCAAGTGACTGGTGGTGCCGTGAGGGGAGAACAGAGCAGGCAACAGAGCCCAGAGAGTGAGCCAGAGGGCAGAGAGCAGAGATACAGCAGTGGCAGAAGAAGCCCCTGACCCCGTCCCTCAGGGCCCAGCCCACTCACCGAGGACGATGAGCTCTGCGTAGGCCTCGTTGTTCCCCTGGAGGTCCTGGGCTGAGACCACAGAGCAGTAGTACACACCGCTGTCCCCCCAAGCCGTCTGGTCAAAGGTCAGGTCAGCATCTGCGTCAGGAGGAGACGTGTGAGGGCACCTCGGGGGAGGGGTGCCTGATGCCTGCAGCCCCCGCCATGAGCACGTGGGGAAGGGGGCTGCAGACGGACGAGTGAAAATTGAATCACTCATACCAAGGGCACGCGACCTCTTAGGCTCGGTTCTAAACACTTAACGCGGGGAATTTCGAGAAGGCTGTCAGGTGGCGCTGTTATCTTCCCTGTCTTGTAGAGAAAAGAGGTCTGGTGAAATTACTGATGAGCCGTACAACTGTGGCAAAAACCGGGGTGGCGGGGCTGGGACGGTCTGACTCCAGAGCCAGCACTTCAGACTTACGCCTTCCTCTGTCCCACGTCCCAAAGCAAAAGTCGACTCCCCGACACGACCCACCACAGAGCCTAGTGCAGACCCAGGGGCCTGGGTCCTGGATAAGGAGGCAAAGATTCCAGGAATCAGGAGCCGCCCAGGCATGAGAAGGCGGGGATGTGAGGGAGACACTTAGACCAGTTCCCTCGTCCTCTGGCCACCATCGGCACGCCGCTTCCAGGTCAGGCCCAGGGCTTGGGGACGCTCAGTGAAGCAGCCCTGGGCAAGGAGCCTGTTAATTACACCAGAAAAGAGTTTCCGCACATCCGGTTTCCTCTCTGCTCCTCAGGCCCTAATTAGTTAAATCCCTCCAGCCATTCACCAGGGACCAGGGCGGGACAGGGTGTGAGGTGGGGCTCACAGGCAACTCCACCTTAGGCCCCTGGAGGACAGGAGGTAGGAACAGGCCAGAGACAGCACCCCCAGAGGCCCACAGCCTTTCTCCCCAGCTGCTCTGGCTCTCTGGCTCCCTCGGACCTGCCTACCACCTTGCCCCATGGACCCCCTGCCCCTCCCCAGGACAGTTCCGAGGGCAGCCACTGCATGCGCCCCAGTCCACAGCACCTGGGCATCAGTCAATTGCCAAAGGAATGAAAGAACCAGAGCCTCCTTCATTCTTTGGAAGGAAGACCTCACATCCATAGAAAAGCCTCCTCTCAAGGTCTATCTACACCATTCCAAACACCTTACCCTGGCTCACAAGGCCCTTGCAGTGACACGGCCACTGGTCACCACCCCAGCCTCATCCCTCCCACTGTCCTTCACTCACGAGACTCCAGACACACTGGCCGCCTCACCGTCCCCCCACATGCTGGGCTCACAACTGCCTCAGCCTGTGCTCCTGCTGTCCCTCTGCCTGGCTCTGTGTTCTCGGACCCTCAGAGGGCTGGTTCCATCCTGCTGGCACAGCTCCCCTGCCAGACTCTGCCTAATTATATCAGCCAGCTTAGGGGCTGACTGGCCGTGATCCCATCCCCAGGAGAAAGCGGGCTCCAGGCAAGCAGAACCTGGTCTGTCTTGGTCACTGCTGAGTCCCCCAGGGCCTGGCCAGGATCTGGAAATGAACCCCTTCCCTCCTCATGCTGACCTTCCTTAGTGTTCCGGGCATGTGGCTATATTCGAATAGGCGCTTGATACAGTCATTCGATATGTGACACACGATTATTGAATGCATCTGATGATGTTCCAGGCAGTAAATGAGGCACCTGGTATACTAAAGAGCAACAGTTCTCAAAGTGTGATCTGTGGGACCTGGGGTTCCCCAAGACCTTTGCAGGGGATCCCTGAGGTCAAAGTTATTTTTGTAATAACAGTAAGGTATCTGCCTTTTTCACTTAATCTCATGAGTGTAGTGTGGAGCTTTCAAGAGGCTACATGTGTGTGTTATCACAATACATTGAATGCAGAAGCAGCTTTGAGAATCCAGCTTCTATTCGGCCAGACTTTAAGGAGATGTGCAAAAATATAAAAGCAATGCCATACATTTTCATTCAAGTTTTTCATTTGGAAAATATGGTTATTTTTTCATAAAAGTATGTTATTTATACTAATCTATAGAGTTTATTATCATCATTAAAAAAATTTTTTTTAATCTCAGTTTTCTAGCTGTAAAAACAAAGCTCTTTGAGGACCTCAGTAATTAAGAGTGTAAAGAGGCCCTAAGACCCACATGTTTGAGAACCACTGCTATAGAGGACAGGTATGAACCCCTGTCCTTACATGGCTCAGATCCTAACTGGGAAAGAGAGACAAATAAAAAATTTAAACATATCGAGGATCAGATGGTGGTAAGCAGTATCGAAGGCAGACAGGAAGTGCCTCTGTTGTGGAGGTGGGGACCGTGTGGAGTTTAAGTGACCCGAAAGGTAGGGTGACCTTGGGCGCAGACACTCCCCTTCGTGGTCACGTATCCAGCCCCCAGTTATTGATCTCTTACTATGTGCTGGGTCCCTCTGCTTATGTTCTTTCATGGAATCATCCTAAAACTCTAACCTACATTCTCCCAAATCCTCCAGATTCTCCATAACACCCTCTTGGCCCATCATTTTTTCCACTTTTATCTTTAAATCAGACTCTAAAAATGCCTCTCCAAAACCAGAACCCGAGAGCAGGGCCCCGCCCAAAGCCGGAGGTGGGCAGGAAGGCAGCCCCTAGGCCAGCAAGAGCTCCTAGGCCAGAAGCTAAACTCTGGGCTCCTGTGGGCTGGATCTGGGTCTCAATGCGTTTTGTTTGGCCTGCACAGTGTTTTCAAAACCCATGAAAAATATCACTTTCCGGCTTCTTTTGATCAGTTCTAAGGCCTGGGCCCACCTCCTTCCTGCAAGGCGCACCCTGTTCCCAGTCTATGTCTGGTCCTGACATCACCTGGGCTGGGCATTGCTCTAATTGTTTTAGGTGCAAGGAGAAAATGCCGGGTCCCCACTTGGGAACGGGAGCTGGGCTTTCCTCCACCTCCCTGGGCCTCTGGTTCCTCATGTGCACACAGCAGAGGCGGCCCTGGTGATCTCAGGGGGGTCCCATGGGCTCTCAGGTCCAGCGCTACTGAGTGGGGGGCACATGGGCCCCAAGCAGCCTGAAGAGGTAGAAACAGGGCCCCAATCCAGGCGCCCACATCACCCAAAGGACGGAAGAACAGAAGGGGAAGCGGGACCCACCCAAGCTGAGGGACACCGCTCTGGTTTTCCCAGGACGACTTTCACTTTTAAAACGTGGGCCGTTGGTGACCCTAGGAATTCCAAAGGGAACTCTGCTTTTCTCCATCCTCAAAGCTGAAATGGAGGAAGCTCCCATGGCTACTGGGCTTCCTGAAAGGACATACACACAATGGATGTTTACAAATCATGGCCTATATCAAACATGGGCCCAGGTCAAGGCAACTTGAAAGACCTGGGCCTGTGGGGCCTCTGGAGCAAGAAGAATCTGCCCCAGATAGAGCCTGAAGGTCACTTGAGTTCTGGGACTCAGCAAACGGGGCACAATTCCAGCCAACCTTCAAGGGCACTCTCAGGGCTGGAGCCGTCCTGACAGGGCTGTCCGGTCATAACCTGGTCCAGGCTGGAGAAGTCCCCGGATTATGGGGTAGGGGCCTACACAGGTTGAACCCGCAAGAAGCCGTTTATCCACAAGAACAGCAGGATGCTTCGGGCTCGCTGCCCACGGAAATTCAGAGCCAGCAGGGCCAGTCCCTCCCCAAAACAAGACTGACACGCTGGGTCCCTGCCCGTGGTCTAGACAGAGGGTGGGAAGGACTGTGCTCCAAGGCCTGGTCTCTTGGAGTCTGCAAAGGGATGCCCCCTTCCCTCCTCTGCCCCCAGGCCCATGATTGAAACTCTAATCCTTGTTGAAGCAGGTGAGCCTTCGTCCCTCACCCACTGCTGCCCATCACCCTCCTCTCTGCCGGCTAGATTCTTTAGGGCGCAGTCCCAGTTCCTCTTCAAATCACATTTGCAGCGGTTTTAAGGGGTGAGCCCCGAGTCATGATCACATATCACCCAGGTCTGTTTTCTTTGTAGCACTTTGCAGCACACTCTGAAATTCTCTTACTCTTTCTTTATCTGCTTGTTTGTTGCCTGTCTCATCCCACGAGAACATCACCTCCTTGAGGACAGGGATCTTGGCTGACCTGATCACCCCTGTAGCCCCAGCACTGGTTACCATAGCTTCTGGCACTTAGAACATGTCCCATAAATACCAAATAAATGGATGAATGAATGAACGGCTTCCCCACTGCCCTTTACCTGGTTCCAACAGGCACCTCCTATCAGCAGCTAGCATTATGGTGAAGGACAAGGGTTCTCAGTGCTGCCTGAGTTCAAATCCCAGCTCCAGCCCTTTACTGGCTGTGCACCAAGACAAGCTACTTGACCTCTCTGTGCCTCAGCTGTCCTGAATGTAAAATGTGGGCATAAAGCACCTGGCAAGTTGTGGGCTTTCTCCATTAAAATCCCTCACCCCTTCGGTTCACTCCTGTTACCTCCTCAGTGAGTTCTTTGCTGAACTCCCTGGGCAAGCAAAGGGGTTACTAGCTTGAAGACTAGACCCAAAGTGTCTGACTTATAATCCCACCAGCTGTGTGACCTTGTGCAAGTCACTTTACCTCTCTGGGTCTTTGTAAAATGACAATAACAGAATCTACCCACTCAATTACTGTGGTCTAAATGAGTTAATCCATGTCAACCTGGATTAGAGCCTAGCACACAGGAGGCTCTTTATGAGTTGTTACTTATATAAATTCTACTTATTATTGCTGATATTACTAGTATTGTTATAGAACCTCTGCCTCTCTCTCCATTACCCACTTTTCTTTATCTTCAAGCACTTGATAGTATGTGTTGTGTTTATCTTATTTGTCTCCCTCACTGGAATTCAAGCTCCAAGAGGGATGGGATTTGATGATTTTGTCTACTGCTGTATATCCAAGGCCTCAAGCGGTGCCTGGTATATGTTAGGTGCTCAATAAATCTTTGCTGTTAAATAAAGGGATGGACGGATGGGTAGAAGGAAGGATCCCTCCGTCAATCCTTTCAGACACTGGTGCTGACGAGCTTCCAGGTGGGGACTCCAGGTTGGGCATGAGGAAGCCGGCGCCACCACCCAAACCAGCCCCAGCCCATCCCCTGCCTTCCCCCCTCCCCACCCCACGTACTTCCTGTGATGGTGATCCTCCGGCCCTGGTAGTAGTCTCCCAGGGTCACGGCATTGCCCTGTTTGGTGGCCACAACCCTGACGGTGCGTACGCTGTCCTGGCACTCCACATAGGGGTTGTAGCCCGGGTTACCAGCCGCCAGCTGGGCGTTGAGCTGGTTGTCAACACTGGCTGGGGAGAAGGCATCAGCGATGCGGTCCCGGCAGAAAGACTTGTACTTCCAGATCACGATGGGCGCCGTGGGGGTCGTGGTCGACTGGTAGGTGCAGGGCAGGGTCACGGGTTGGAATAGGATCACCACATGGTAGGGTTGTGACACAGTCACCTGGATGGCGCCGGCAGGGGCTGAGGACAAGGAGAGTCAGTAGAGGGACCGCTGTGAGCTCAAGGAGGTGCTTCAGCAGGAAGGAGCGACATTACTTGTCACCAGCTTGACATTTACAAGTGTACGGTTTTACAGAGCGCCTGGCACACATTGTTCCTTAATCCCCAAGACCGGTGAGGTGGCTCCGATAATCATGCCCGTTTTATAGACCCAGGGGGCTGAAGTGGCCGGTGCAAGGTCACATGGCCAGATGCCTTGGAACATCCTGTCCGCCCCTCTTCCCAGAGTGTGGCCTCTGAACCGCCCCAGCTCCCTCTTCCCTTGGCCATTCTGTCATGGAAAGGGCCTCTCTGTGGCCTGTACAGGCAAGCCCAAATGGCCCCCCACAAAGCCCACAGTGCTCAAGGCCCCCCTTCAAAAACAACCACCAAGTGTTCCAAGTTACTCCAGGTTCTGTGAATTTGGAGGGGGGGATTTTGGAGTTGTTTGGACTGCTTTGCATACAACAGTTAAAGCCCCCCTGTAATGTCTCCACCAGCCTCCCACCTCACCCCACCCAAAACCACCTCAAATGAACACGCCAAAAGCGCTTGCTGAAAAATAAAGTACCTCTGATACCCTCACCCAAACAAACATCAGATACAGCAAAAGATGGTTTCCAAACAAGTCCGTGAGTCCCTTCCACCAGACTCTTACGCACAGATACTTCGGACGGGGTTGGGTTGGGGGGTGGGGAGTTTCCAATACCGCACCCACCCAATGCCTGGGCGCTGTTTCTTGATCTCTCCCCCTAGGAATCGTCTACTCCAACCCTCAAGTGCCTTCTCCCCGTTACCCCAAGACTTAGAAATCTCGGCGGGCTACCGAGCCCTCATCCCGGCCTTTCCCAGTGATCGGTGGTCCTTCTCCCCTACCCCACAAAGGGTCCCATTCTCCTTGCCGCTCCCGGATTCGCTGTCCCGGGAGTTTCACTTCCTGTTATCTCTGAACAAGGGCGGGGGAGCGCTCTCAGGCACGTATAGGGAATTCCTCTCTGGCACACAAGGGATCTCCGGAGACCTTGGGGATCAGGAGGTCTTAGTCTCTGCGCTCCCCCTCCCCCAGTTCTCCCGCCTCCTGGGCAGTGTAGAACTCCATCCATCGCCCTTCTACAGTGCCCTCCCGCCGTTCCGCGGCACCAGGGGCCCCGCTCTCCGTACCTGTGCACAAGGTGCTGAGAAAGAGCCACACGAAGACGACCGTGCCCCAGCCCGGGGTGGCCGGGCAGGAGCCCAGCCGCCCCCAGAAAAGCCAGCGGGCCACAGGCGCCATCTCGGCGGTCTGGGCGCGTCGGGCCCGCGCGTCCCCTCCCAGGTACCGGGAGGGTAGGGGGCGCGGCGCGCACCAAGGCTGGGAGGGGTGCCTGCTCCTCCCCTTCCTGCTTCCGTTCCTTGTTCCTATTCCAAGCCCACCCTGTTCTAGGATTTTAACTAGAGGAAACATCGTGGACGAAGAGCACGCTTCCAGCTTTCGGGGAGAAACTTGCTTGACCCACTGTGGATCTCCGAGCCACTCCACCCCCCGTGGCTCTGGGGAATGGATCGGCCCAGGTACACAGGGTGAGAACACAGGGCAGGGCTAGGGGGTGGGCGGCGGGGAGGGGCTCCTCCACCTCCCTCCCCGGAAGTGGGCTGACCCAGGTGAGCTCCGGCCCCGAGGGTCGGAACCAAGTGACCAGCCTGCCGGGAGGGCGCCTGCAGACTAGGGATCCCGTCCGGCCCCCTCCTGCTCAGGTCATGCCGAGCGGGGTGTGAATCACCGAGAATCAAGACTCAACTGGGGTGATTCACCTGTTGAGGGAGGCGGGCGCCACCGCGCACCTGTTCCCTCTCTGCCCACACCCCTCTCCCCACCTGGCGATGGACCCGCCTAGGTACACCCTGCGGGGAGGGGCGAGTCTAAGTGAGCCGTGGGCTGGAAGAGGCTTGTTCTTAGCGCTTGATTTTTCCACTAGCCCTCGGGGTCCTCGCGTTCGGCTGGTCTGAGGCGATGCGGTCCTCTCGCGCCTTCCACTTAGGTGGTATAAAGAACCAAGAGAAGTTTTCGGAAAGGAAGTCTGCCTCCTTAGGGATGCCCGAGGGGAATGGGGCCCAGGAAAAGTTGTAGTTCTACTTTGGACGTTTTCTCCGCCTCCCCCCCCCCCATTCCTAACTTTTGGTTTGGCCCCCGGGCGTTCATTACCCCCGGTCTGGCCTCTGGAAACTATGGCTCTTAAAGGGGCCGAGCGGAGGCGCGGGACTAGGGAAGGTTTCCGCCTAAGGATTCCTAGGGACCGGGGCCACCTGCGTCGAGGGCGGGGTGGGGCGAGGCCAGGCACCCGGAACGCGAGGCGCTCTACGCGGCTCTGCTGTCCCCCGATGGCGGCTAGGGGAAGTGCATCCTGGGGAACTCTGGGAGCTTCTGAGGAGTCTCCCCGGAGGTCGCAAACTGGTTACTGGCTGGCGGGTTACGTGCCCAGGGATGTTTTGTTCGACCGCATCCTGTTAAAACCCAAGTTGGATCACGACCCTCTGCTCAAAACCTTCCCGTGTCTCCCCCTCCCAGCAGAAATCAAAATACTGGGAAGTGGCCTGATCCCTCTGTGACGTCACCACTGTCCCCCTGGCTTACTCAACTGGCCAACTCAGCGTTCGGGAATGTGCCTCTCACCCTCTCACTTCAGGCCCCTTGCCTTCACTACTTCCCCTGCGGGAACACCCGTCCCTCAGATGGCCACCTGATCCTCCCCTCCTTTACGGCTTTACTTAAAGGTCATCTTTGCAGTGACACCTTCCCTGACCACTTTTTATAAAATTTCAACCAGGTCAAATCCCCCCCCGCGCCCCCCCCCCACCCCGCACACACACTTTTTGTTGTGGTAAAGTATACATACCATAATAGTAATCATTTTAACCATTTTCAAGTATACAATTTAGCGGCAGTAATTACATTCACATGGTTGTGTACTCATCACCACTATCTAATCTTTTTCATCATCCCCAGTATAGACTCTGTACTTATTAAACAATAATTCCCCATTCCCACCTGCCCCCAGCACCTGGTAACCTCTTTTCTACTTTCTTTCTCTATCAAATTGCCTATTCTAGGTACCTCATTTAAGTGGAATCATATGACATTTGTCTTCCGTGTCTGGCTTATTTCACTACACATGTTTTCAAGGTCCATCCACATTGTAGCATATATAGCAATCAAAATTTCTGTCCTTTTTATGGCTGAAATAGTATTTCATTTTATGTATATACCACATTATGTGTATCCATTTATCTGTTAGATACTTGAGTTGTTTCCACCTTTTAGTTATTGTAAATAACGCTGCTGTGAACATTGGTGTACAGATACTTGTTTTCAATCCTTTTGGATATATACCTAGGAGTGGAATTACTAGGTCATATTGTAGTTCTAGTTTTAAACTTGAGGAATTGCCAACTTGTTTTCCATATTGATGCACCTTTTGTATTCCCACCAGCAATGCACAAGGGTTCACACCTCACCAACACTTGTTTTTTTTCTGTTTTCTTGATTATAGCCATCCTAGTTGGTGTGAAGTGGCATCTCATCAGGGTTTTGATTTGCATTTCCCTAATGACTAATGATATTGAGCATCTTTTCATCTACTTCTTGGCCATTTGTGTATCTTCTTTGGAGAAATGTCTATTCAAACGTTTGCCCATTTTTGAATTGCGTTGTTTTGTTCTCTGCTGTTGAATTGTAGTTCTTTTTATATTCTGAATATTAATCCCTCGTCAGATATATAATTTGCAAATATTTTTTCCTGTCCTGTCGATTGTCTTTTCACTTTCTTGATAGTGTCCTTTGATTCACAAAAGTTCTTAATTTGATGAAGCTCAGTTTATCTATTTTTTCTTTTGTTGCCTGTGCTTTTGGTGTCATATCTATGAAAATGTTGCCATATCCAGGGTCATAAAGATTTTCTCCAGTGTTTTCTTCTAAGAGTTTAATAGTTTTAGCTCTTAAGTTAGGTCTTTGATCAATTTTGAGTTATTTTTTGTATATGGTATAAGGTAAGGGTCCAACTTAATTCTTTTGTATGTGGTTATCCAGTTTTTCCATCACCATTTGTTGAAAAGACTGTCCTTTACCCACTAATTGATCTTGACACCCTTGTCAAAAATCAATTGACCGTATATGTAAGGGTTTATTTCTGGGTTTTCTATTCTATTACATTGGTCTATATGTCTACCCTTATGCCAGTACCATACTGTTTTAATTACTGTAGCTTTGTAGTAAATTTGAAGTTGGGAAGTGTGAGTCCTTCGACTTTATTCTTCTTTTTCAAGATTGTTTTGGCTGTGCAGGGCCCAGTGCAATTCTATATGAAAGATTAGCTTCCATTTCTTTGAAAAAGGCTGTTGGAAGTTTGGTAGGCACTGTGTTGAATCTGCAGATTGCTTGGGTGGTATTGACATCATAACAATTTTAAGTCTTTCTATTCATGAACACAGAATGTCTTTCCATTTATTTAGATATTCTTTAATTTTTGTTAGCAATCTTTTGTAGTTTCAGCATACAACTCTTTCACCTACTTGGTTAGATTTCTTCCTAAGTATTTAATTCTTTTGGATGTGATTGTAAAATGAAATTGTTCTCTTAATTTCCTCTTGGTATTGTTCAATGTAGGTGTAGAGCAACACAATGGATTTTTCAGTGTTAATCTTGTACCCTGCAACTTTGATGAGTTTGCTTATTAGTGGATTCTTTTTGATTTCCTATATGTAGGATCATGTCATCTGAGATTAAGGATAGTTTTACTCCTTCCTTTCCAATTTGAGTGCCTTTTACTTCTTTTTCTTGTTTGATTGCTGTGGGTAGGACTTCCAATACAAAGTTGAATAGCAGTAGTGAAAGTAGACATCTTTGTCTTTTTCCTGGTCTTAGGAGGAGAGCATTCAATCTTTAACCATTGAGAATGATGTTACAAGTGGGGTTTGTTTTGTTTTGTTTTTTTATAATACCCTTTATCATGTTGAGGATTTTCCCCTCTATTCTTAGTTTCCAGGAGTTTTTGTCATGAAAGAGTGTTGGATTTTGTCAAATGCCTTTTCTGTATCAGTTGAGATGATCACATGATTTTCCCCCTTCATTCTATCAACATGATGTATTACATTGGTTAATTTCCTTATGTTGAACCACCATTCATGCATAAATCTCCCTTGGTCATGACTTCTGCCATTTTTCTATTTGTTTTCTTTTTTTTTAATTTATTTATTTTTGGCTGTGTTGGGTCTACGTTTCTGTGCGAGGGCTTTCTCCAGTTGCGGCAAGCGGGGGCCACTCTTCATCGCAGTGCGCGGGCCTCTCACTATTGTGGCCTCTCTTTTTGCGGAGCACAGGCTCCAGACGCGCAGGCTCAGTAGTTGTGGCTCACGGGCCTAGTTGCTCCGCGGCATGTGGGATCTTCCCAGACCAGGGCTCGAACCCGTGTCCCCTGCATCAGCAGGCAGATTCTCAACCACTGTGCCACCAGGGAAACCCTGCTATTTGTTTTCTATATGCCTTATAGCTTTCTTGCCCCTCATTTTCCCCATTACTCCCTTGTTTTGTTTAGTAATGTTTTTGTAGTGAAATATTTTGATTCCCTTCTCATTTCCTATTGTGTATATTCTATGGCTATTTCCTTTGTGGTTACCATGGGGATTACGTGAAGCTATAACACTTCAATATGAATTTATACCTGGTTAACATTATTTTTAAAAATTTTTTAATTAATTTATTTATTTTTGGCTGCATTGGGTCTTCGTTGCTGCTGCAGGCTTTCTGTAGTTGCGGTGAGCGGGGACCACTCTTCGTTGCGGTGCGCAGGCTTCTCATTGCAGTGGCTTCTCTTGTTGCCGAGCACGGGCTCTAGATGCGTGGACTTTAGTAGTTGTGACAGACAGACTCAGTAGTTGTGGCTTGCGGGCTCTAGAACGCAGGCTCAGTAGTTGTGGTGCATGGGCTTAGTTGCTCCATGGCATGTGGGATCTTCCTGGACCAGGGCTCGAACGTGTGTCACCTGAATTGACAGGCAGATTCTTAACCACTGTGCCACCAGGGAAGCCCTATACCTGACTAACTTTAATAGCATGTAAAAACGCTGCTCCTATACCTCTCCATCACCTCCTTTTTATTATTGAGGTCACAAATTATACCTTTATACATTGTTTTCCCATTAACAAAGGTTAATAATTATTTTTATGTCTTTTCTTCTAAGTCATGTAGAAAATTAAAATTGAATTTTAGTACAATAATACTAGCTTTTATAATTGCCCATGTATTTATCTTTACTGGAGATTTTTATTTCTTCATACAGTTTCAAGTTACTGTCCAGCATCCTTTCATTTCGACCTAAAGGACTCTCTTTTGCATTTCTTGCAGGGTAGGTCTAATGGTAACAAACTCCCTAAGCTTTTGCTTATTTGGATATGTTTTCATTTCTCCCTCATTGTTGAAGGGCAATTTTGCCAGTTTTGGAATTCCTGGTTGAAAATTTTTTTCTTTTAGCATGTTGAATAATTCAACCCATTGCCTTCTGGCTTCCAAGTTTTCTGATGAGAAATCAGCTGATACTCTTAATGAGGATCCCTTTATGTGACAGGTCACCTCTATCTTGCTGCTTTCAAGATTGTCTTTTTGTCTCTGGCTTTCAGCAGTTTGATTATAATGTGTCTTGGTGTGGATCTTTTTGTGTTTATCCTATTAGAGTTTGGTGAGCTTCTTGGATTTGTAGATTTGTGTCTTTCATCAAATTTGGGAGGTTTTCAGCCATTATTTCTTCAAATGTAGTTCTTTCTGTGGCTTTCTCTCTCTTGTCTCCCTCTGGGACTCTCACAATATGTATGTGGTTCCACTTTATGGTGTTCTTATTTAGGTTCTGCTCACTTTTCCTCAACCTTTTTTTCTTTCTGTTCCTCAGACTCAATAATTTCAATTGTCCTATCTTCATGTTCATTGATTGTGTTTTCTGCCTGCTCACATCTGCTTTTGAACTCCTGTAGTGAATTTTTTCATTTTAGTAATTGTGTTTTTCAGCTCCAGAATATCTTTTTGTTTTCTTTTTATATTTTCTACCTCCTTATTGATATTCTTATTTTGTTCATACATCATTTTGCTGTATTTTTCCATGTCTTTGTTAGCTTTTAGAGCATTTTATGACAGTTTACGTCTTTGTCTAGTGTGTCTGCTGCCTGGGCTTCCTCAGGGATATTTGTTTGTTTTCCTTTGAATGGGTTACTTTCCTGTTTCTTTATGCCTTGTGATTTTCTGTTGAAAATGGGCATTTAAATCTTATAAGTGGTAACTCTGGAAATCATATTTTCCCCCTTCCCAGGGTGTGTTGGGGGTTGTTATTGTTGTAGACTATGTCTGTGCTGGGGATCAGCTTGAGGTGAAAGCTTAAGGTCATCTCAGATCTTTTCTGAGCTCACATCTTTCTCTGGGTTTGTGCAATGACTTTCTAAATCCCCTCATATTGTGTGTGTATCAGTTGTTTTTGAAAGTCCTAATCCCTAAATGTCTGGCTCCCAATAGGGGGGAAAGGGGAGAAAACCCAACTGTCCCTTTAAATCTCTGGGAAGCCACTTTAGCCAGTGGGGGTTGAAACAATGATGACCTGCCTCTGTGTCTGTACATCTGTGATCAGAAGCCGTAATCTGCAATCAGAACACAGAACCCTGATATTTGGAGGACAAGGTCCTTATTGCCCATCCCTCAATAATAACACCAACTGAGCACTTTATATACAGCATCTCAACAAATCCTCATAAGAGCCCTGTGTAGCCAGTACCATTGAAATCCCTATTTTGAAAATGAGGAAACTGAGGTTCACAGAGAGAAAGCCGTGTGACCAGACCTTCAATTCAGGAAGAGGCTTCATTGCAGTTCCATAAAATATGTGAGAAAGAAAAACAACCCTTGGTATCTGGGAGCTGACCTGACACAAATAACAGGGTATTGGTATTTCTAGGAGCCAGCCTAGAGTTCACAGCTAGGTCACTGAACATAATTTCATAGAATGCCAACATCACACAAAGTCTCTCTGTGACTGTGAACCAAGACAAAAACAAGACCACTCCATAATCATGTCTGAACACAGACAAACAGAAACACTGTCCAAGCCACCAAAGACTAAACATCTCCCTCTCCCATTCTTCTCACCTTCCAGATAAGATAGAATTACTCCCACTTCCTGACAGCACCCCATTCTGAGAAAATCTCCACTTCCTTGAACTCATCCCCAAATCACATAAAACAAGCCCCAATTCTGTAAATCTGTTCTCACACTTTCTTACTGAAATGTTGTACCATTCCTATGATGTGCACCTTCCCTTACTGCAGTTAGTCAACAAATCCAACTTTGTTCAACCACAAGTGTGTTCCTAGTCTTTGGCTGAAGTGCACTGGCATCTGCCAAATGTGTACCCATCTCAAGGCCTTTGCATTTGCTGTGTGCTTAGTCCAGACTTTGCTTCCTCTGGCTCATCTTATGTAGGTCTGCTCAAATGTCACTTTTTTTAGAGAGCCCTTCTCTCTCCATCCCATTTAAAATAGTCACAGTATTAGTTTGCTAGGGCTGCCATAACAAATGCAGCCATAACAAGTGACTGGATGACTTAAACAACGGAAATTTGTTTCTTCACAGTTCTGGAGGCTGGAAGTCCAAGATCAAGGTGTTGGCAGGGTTAATGGCCTGCAAACAAAAGTAATGTAGATCCCTCCCAGGTCAAAGCATTTGACTATCCTTTCTTATTCCATAGCAGCTAATAATGCTGCAGGTGGTGCAGCCTCCACTGGCCATGGTATTTGAAGGGACTGTGTAGAGCAGAGCTCTCCACCAACCCACATTGGACATGTAAGATGAGAAAAAAAAAATGTGTTAAGCCACTGAGATCCCAGAATTATTTTGTTACACAGCATAACCTAACTTATCCCAATTAATACATCCCCCACTAGAATGGAAGCTCCAAGAGGGCAGGGACTTAGCCTAGATCCTTAGTGCCTGTTGAAAGATGAGTAAACAATACTTATTTATGGAATAATTGAATATGCCAGGCGCAAGAAGGTGAAGTTGCTGGGCATGGATTATTCTCATAAAAGGTGGATCTAGAAATGAAACTGATCCCAGAATCTGGGACTGAAGCCACTTGGCCACATTCCCACTAACTAACCGCTGTGTTAATCCAAACCTGGACTGTTCCAAGAGTTTGACATCAGTAATCTCTTGAAAGCTTTATAACACCATAGTTTGTGATGGAAAGTTCTAATATCCTATTTTACAGATGGGGAAGTGAGGTTTAACAAGTCTCAGCAACTTGCCTAAAGGTCGTGTAGCTCACATAGTGCTTACAACAGTCCTGGTACAACTGATATTTCCTAACCATGGATGCTGTGACAAATATGGTTGGTTATACTAAATAAGCATTCTCTTCTACATCTCTCCTGCATACAAAGCTCTGATTTTTTTTGGAGTCTTCAATGACTTCTATGGTCAGAGAAGGTTATACTTCCCCAGTCCTGGAGAACAAATTCTGATTGGCTTAAGCCAATCATGGAAATTTTCTTTCCTTTCAGAGATTGATTTTGATCTGCACATGGGACCTAATTCTGGCCAATGGAACTTTAGGAGAGATCTGATGGGAGGATTTGGGGAATGGTTTTAACTTTATGATATAAAAGAACACTGCTTGTAGTAGACATTAGCTGCAGTAATTATTACTGACTGCCATTTTCTAAATGTTTCCTGGACATATTAGAATTCCATTTCCTTTGTTGGGTTGGTGAATTGCTAGTGCCATGTAACCATTTCTGGCCAATGGTTTGTGAGCAAATGACATGTGTCATTTAAGGCCAGAGCATTTAATTATAGACATGAAATCCTACAGAGCTTTCTTCCTCCTTTGGCATAAAACTGGAAATGTTTGGGATGGCAGTTGCTCAATCATCCTGTATCCCTGAGTGATTGTAATGCCAACCCACAAGGGACATGGAGCATGAATGGGAAGTAAACTTGTGTTATTGTAAGTCATTGAGATTTGGATGAAGTTTATTATAATAGCAAACAGCCTATCTTGAGTGATACAGAAATTAGTATCAGGAGTGGGGTGCCGCTGTAATAAAAAATAAAAACACATGGCATTGGCTTAGATACAGAGCAAAGGGAACAAGAAAATTATTTGAAACCAGAAGGATGAAGATTATTGCCTGAAATACTTTAGGAGGCAGATAACATACTTAATGAACTTGCAGCTTTAGGGGAAGCAGTTGGAACACAGGACACTAGGAGTGAATATTGGCCAAAGATGGCCCCAAATCAGGAAGAACTTTGAGAGTCAAAGTCCAGTTAGAACTCAGCTTTTGTCAAGGATAAAATCAAGGATTAGCACCAATCAAATCATTATTAACCATTGTTAAGATCTCTGAATAAATTAAGGTACTCCCAGGAAACACTTAAGATAGTCTGAGGTAGACAAAATGGCTTAGAATATGGCTTTCCATGGATGCCTGATAGAGTCTAAGGTACCTGCAATGAGAGAGAGAGAGAGAGAGAGAGAGAGAGAGAGAGAGAGAGAGAGAGAAATGAGGAACATCTTGAACAGAACTGTGGATGTGGGGGGTTTGTACTTGGAGTGAACTGGAGACTTATAAGAATCCTTAGGTCCCACACTTTAGGAGACAGAAAGCAGGCTGAGAAAACTGCTCATGTGCCAAGGAGGGCACATCTTCCAATGTCACCTGAGATGTAGCCAAGGAGGATAATGGAAAAGGGGGTAACTCCCTGGAGAGTGAAGACATAAGCCACAGCGAACAAAGATTTGGGAAGCTCCCCACCCTTAATGAGTTGATTTGGTACTAATTAAGGAACCCTCCCCATCTATAAGATAGGAAGCCCTTACAGTATCTTTTCACTAGATTTTAGAAATGATACAGACCAGTGCTTTCTGTGTGTCTTCCCTTATTCCCCTTTCCAATTGGGCATTTTGACCCATTCCATCATTGTATATTGGGTATGTGGAGGGCAAATAATTTGACTTTTTAGTTCACTCGTTCTGACATAGGTTCACTCATTGTGTTTCCTGCCCATCTCTTGCGGACATTTGAGTTTTTGACTCTACAGCCTACACTAAGCTATTTGATGACATGAACTGAATTGGACTGACTCCTGGAAGTGCAGTGGATCAAGGTCCATTCCACTGCCCATGGCTGATGCCTGAGTTCTGTGGGTGACTTCACAATGCCCCGATGGTTCCCAGCCTCCTTCTGTAGTCTGTAGGTGGCCATGTTGGCCACCTTGTGGCTGCTTAGCCTTTCTCTCCCCACTTCGTGGGCCCAGATATTAGTCAGCTGTGCCTACAAGAGTCTCTGCCAGCAGGCCCTACTCTCAGGCAATGATGTTGTCCTGCAGTGTGACCATCTCAAGGCATGCTGGTACTTCTCTTCCATTCTGGGGGAGGATCTCTTGTTGCTCTCCTCAGTGCCTAACATAAAGAAACTGCCTGGGAGCAGCCTCCAAGTGACCAACCCTCAGCCCTCCCAGACAGGCCTCTATCACTGTGAGGACAATGACAATGCCCTCGTGGTAGAATATGAGATTGATTTCCAAGATGTCACTACCCTACATGTTATGCACAAAGGCCTGGGCCAAGAGCCCCTGCAGAATGAGACCCTGAGTCTGGGTGGCAAGGAGCTCATCTTCACCCACTGGGAGCCCTGGCAGGGCTGTAACCGCTGTGGGGAGCCAGGTGAGCGCAAACGCCTGGGGTACTGCTACATCGAGGAGCCCCTGGAAACGCCCATGCCCTGCTGGCTCTATCTGCAAGAAGAGAAGGTGCAGTACAGACGCATGTGGCCTGAGATGCAGGTGGAAGCCTACCTTATACCCTGCGACCACATCAAGTAAATCAACCAGCTGTACTTCGCCTTTGACATTTCCCAGTTGGGCAAGTTGACCAACAACATGTGGCTCACCTGCCCCTTGGCCTCCAGGTGACTGGACCTGCATTTAACCCTCACCCAGGCTCTGTTTCCTGTGCCTACCTGGGCCAGGGGGTTACCTTCCAATAGAAAAGCAGGGTCTGTCTCCCAGCCCATAAGCTTTCAAGGTCAATCTGTGCAGGAAGGGGTCTCTTCATGGGCTTGTTCGGATGTTCATTCAGCAAGAATTCCTGGCTGCCCCTTCTGAGCCAGGCCCTGGGTAGGTGATGTTGGGGACACAGTGGTGACCAACAAAGACCTAGTCTCCGCCCTTCTAGACTCCTCATATTCAGGGTAGGCCAAATGTAAAACCTAGAGACCAAGACATTCCGGCCCATGCTCATGCCAACATAGACTTTAGTGTGATTTCTGTCTCCTCACTGGACTCTGACTGAAACAATTTATCTATCCATCCTTGTACCGATGCTACAGTGTCTTAACTATTGTACCTTTATAATAAGTCATGATATCAGTAGTATAGATTTTTCAACTTTGTTCTTCAAGATTGTCTTGGTTATTCTTGACCCTTTGTAAAAAAAAAAAAAAAAAAAAATTGAAATCAGCTTGTAGTTCCCATCCAAAAAAATCCTGTTTTTTTTTTTTTTTTTAAATTGGGGCGTGAGAGGGGAGGGGCAAGATGGCGGAAGAGTAAGACGCGGAGATCACCTTCCTCCCCACAGATACATGAGAAATACATCTACACGTGGAACTGCTCCTACAGAACACCCACTGAACGCTGGCAGAAGACGTCAGACCTCCCAAAAGGCAAGAAACTCCCCACGTACTTGGGTAGGGCAAAAGAAAAAAGAAATAACAGAGACAAAAGAATAGGGACGGGACCTGCACCAGTGGGAGGGAGCTGTGAAGGAGGAAAGGTTTCCACACACTAGGAAGCCCCTTCGTGGGCAGAGACTGCGGGTAGCAGAGGGGGGAAGCTTCAGAGCCACGGAGGAGAGCGCAGCCACATTGGTGCGGAGGGCAAAGCGGAGATTCCCGCACAGAGGAGCGGTGCCGACCAGCACTCACCAGCCCGAGAGGCTTGTCTGCTCAGCCGCCGGGGCGGGCGGGGCCTGGGAGCTGGGGCTCGGGCTTCGGTGCTAGCCGGGAGGGAGTCCGGGAAAAAGACTGCAGCTGCCAAAGAGGCAAGAGAATTTTTCTTGCCTCTTTGTTTCGCGGCGCGCAAGGAGAGGGGATTCAGAGCGCCGCCTAAACGAGCTCCAGAGACGGGCGCGAGCCGCGGCTATCAGCGCGGATCCCACAGCAACAGGGACGCAGAGGGAAAAACGGAGAGATTCCCGCACAGAGGCTCGGCGCCGAGCAGCACTCACCAGCCCGAGAGGCTTGTCTGCTCACCCGCCGGGGCGGGCGGGGGCTGGGAGCTGAGGCGCGGGCTTCGGTCGGATCCCAGGGAGAGGACTGGGGTTGGCTGCGTGAACACAGCCTGAAGGGTCTAGCGCACCACAACTAGCCGGGAGGGTGCACGAGAAAAAGTCTGCAGCTGCCGAAGAGGCAGGAGACTTTTTCTTGCCTCTTTATTTCGCGGCGTGCAAGGAGAGGGGATTCAGAGCGCCACTTAAACGAACTCCAGAGACGGGTGCGAGCCGCGGCTATCAGCGCGGACCCCAGAGACGGGCATGAGACGCTAAGGCTGCTGCTGCCGCCACCAAACAGCCTGTGGGCAAGCGCAGGTCATTCTCCACACCGCCCCTCCCGGGAGCCTGTGCAGCCCGCCACGGCCAGGCTCCCGTAATCCGGGGACAACTTCCCCGGGAGAGCGCACGGCGCGCCTCAGGCTGCTGCAACGTCACGCCGGCTTCTGCCGCCGCAGGCTCGCCCCGCCTCCTCCGAACCGCTCCCTCCCCCTGGCCTGACTGAGCCAGAGCCCCCGAATCAGCTGCTCCTTTAACCCCGTTCTGTCTGGGCGGGGAACAGACGCCCTCAGGGGACCTACATGCAGAGGCGGGTCCAAATCCAAAGCTGAACCCCGGGAGCTGTACGAACAAAGAAGAGAAAGGGACATCTCTCCCAGCAGCCTCAGAAGCAGCGGATTAAAGCTCCACAAACAACTTGATGTGCCTGCATCTGTTGAATACCTGAATAGACAACGAATCATCCCAAATTTAGGAGATGGACTTTGGGAGCAGGATATATTAACTTTTCCCCTTTTCCTTTTTTTTGTGAGTGTAGATGTGTATGCTTCTGGGTGAGATTTTGTCTGTATAGCTTTGCTCTCACCGTTAGTCCTAGGGTTAGGTCCGTCCGTTTTTTTTTTTTTTTTTTTTTTTTTTTGGCTTAAAAAATTTTTTTTTCCCTAATAAATGTTTTCTTAATAATTTTTTCCTTATTTTCTATTTTTAAAAAAATTTTTAATAAGTTTTTTCATATTTTTTATTTTAAAAAATTAAAAAATTTTTTTTCTTAATAAATTTTTTCTAAATAATTTTTTTCTTATTTTTAGTATAAAAAATTAATAAATCTATTTTTAAAAATTAAAAAAATTTTTTTTTCTTAATAAATTTACTCTTAATAATTTTTTTCTTATTTTTTATTATAATTGCTTTATTTTATTTTATTTTATCCTCTTTTTTTCTTTCTTTCCATTTTTTCTCCCTTTTATTCTGAGCCGTGTGGATGAAAGGCTCTTGGTGCTCCAGCCAGGCATCAGGGCTGTGCCTCTGAGGTGGGAGAGCCAACTTCAGGACACTGGTCCACAAGAGACCTCCCAGCTCCACGTAATACCAAACGGTGAAAATCTCTCACAGATCTCCATCTCAACATCAAGACCCAGCTTCACTCAACGACCAGCAAGCTACAGTGCTGGACACCCCATGCCAAACAACTAGCAAGAGAGGAACACAGCCCCATCCATTAACAGAGAGGCTGCCTAAAATCATAATAAGGCCACAGACACCCCAAAACACACCACCAGACGGGGACGAACCCACCAGAAAGACAACATCCAGCCTCATCCACCAGAACACAGGCACTAGTTCCCTCCACCAGGAAACCTACACAACCCACTGAACCAACCTTAGCCACTGGGGACAGATACCAAAAACAACGGGAACTACGAACCTGCAGCCTGTGAAAAGGAGACCCCAAACACAGTAAGATAAGCAAAATGAGAAGACAGAAAAACACACAGCAGATGAAGGAGCAGGGTCAAAACACACCAGACCTAACAAATGAAGAGGAAATAGGTAGTCTACCTGAAAAAGAATTCAGAATAATGATAGTAAGGATGATCCAAAGTCTTGGAAATAGAATAGACAAAATGCAAGAAACATTTAACAAGGACGTAGAAGAACTAAAGAGGAACCAAGAAACGATGACAAGCACAATAAATGAAATTAAAAATACTCTAGATGGGATCAATAGCAGAATAACTGAGGCAGAAGAACGGATAAGTGACCTGGAAGATAAAATGGTGGAAATAACTACTGCAGACCAGAATAAAGAAAAAAGAATGAAAAGAACTGAGGACAGTCTCAGAGACCTCTGGGACAACATTAAACGCACCAACATTCGAATTATAGGGGTCCCAGAAGAAGAAGAGAAAAAGAAAGGGACTGAGAAAATATTTGAAGAGATTATAGTTGAAAACTTCCCTAATATGGGAAAGGAAATAGTTAATCAAGTCCTGGAAGCACAGAGAGTCCCATACAGGATAAATCCAAGGAGAAACACACTAAGACACATATTAATCAAACTATCAAAAATTAAATATAAAGAAAACATATTAAAAGCAGCAAGGGAAAAACAACAGATAACACACAAGGGCATCCCCATAAGGTTAACAGCTGATCTTTCAGCAGAAACGCTGCAAGCCAGAAGGGAGTGGCAGGATATACTTAAAGTGATGAAGGAGAAAAACCTACAACCAAGATTACTCTACCCAGCAAGGATCTCATTCAGATTTGATGGAGAAATTAAAACCTTTACAGACAAGCAAAAGCTGAGAGAGTTCAGCACCACCAAACCAGCTTTACAACAAATGCTAAAGGAACTTCTCTAGGCAAGAAACACAAGAGAAGGAAAACACCTACAATAACAAACCCAAAACATTTAAGAAAATGGGAATAGGAACATACATATCGATAATTACCTTAAATGTAAATGGATTAAATGCTCCCACCAAAAGACACAGACTGGCTGAATGGATACAAAAACAAGACCCATATATATGCTGTCTACAAGAGACCCACTTCAGACCTAGAGACACATACAGACTGAAAGTGAGGGGATGGAAAAAGATATTCCATGCAAATGGAAATCAAAAGAAAGCTGGAGTAGCAATTCTCATATCAGACAAAATAGACTTTAAAATAAAGACAATTACAAGAGACAAAGACGGACACTATACAATGATCAAGGGATCGATCCAAGAGGAAGGTATAACAATTGTAAATATTTATGCACCCAACATAGGAGCACCTCAATACATAAGGCAAATACTAACAGCCATAAAAGGGGAAATCGACAGTAACACAATCATAGTAGGGGACTTTAACACCCCACTTTCACCAATGGACAGATCATCCAAAATGAAAATAAATAAGAAAACACAAGCTTTAAATGATACATTAAACAAGATGGACTTAATTGATATTTATAGGACATTCCACCCAAAAACAACAGAATACACATTTTTCTCAAGTGCTCATGGAACATTCTCCAGGATAGATCATATCTTGGGTCACAAATCAAGCCTTGGTAAGTTTAAAAAAATTGAAATCGTATCAAGTATCTTTTCCGACCACAACGCTATGAGACTAAATATCAATTACAGGAAAAGATCTGTAAAAAATACAAACACATGGAGGCTACACAATACACTACTTAATAACGAAGTGATCACTGAAGAAATCAAAGGGGAAATCAAAAAATACCTAGAAACAAATGACAATGGAGACACGACGATCCAAAACCTATGGGATGCAGCAAAAGCAGTTCTAAGAGGGAAGTTTATAGCAATACAAGCCTACATCAAGAAACAGGAAACATCTCGAATAAACAACCTAACCTTGCACCTAAAGCAATTAGAGAAAGAAGAACAAAATAACCCCAAAGCTAGCAGAAGGAAAGAAATCATAAAGATCAGATCAGAAATAAATGAAAAAGAAATGAAGGAAACAATAGCAAAAATCAGTGAAACTAAAAGCTGGTTCTTTGAGAAGATAAACAAAATTGATAAACCATTAGCCAGACTCATCAAGAGAAAAAAGGAGAAGACTCAAATTAATAGAATTAGAAATGAAAAAGGAGAAGTAACCACTGACACTGCAGAAATACAAACGATCATAAGAGATTACTACAAGCAACTCTATGCTAATAAAATGGACAACCTGGAAGAAATGGACAGATTCTTAGAAATGCACAACCTGCCGAGACTGAACCAGGAAGAAATAGAAAATATGAACAGACCAATCACAAGCACTGAAATTGAAACTGTGATTAAAAATCTTCCAACACACAAAAGCCCAGGACCAGATGGCTTCACAGGCGAATTCTATCAAACATTTAGAGAAGAGCTAACACCTATCCTTCTCAAACTCTTCCAAAATATTGCAGAGGGAGGAACACTCCCCAACTCATTCTACGAGGCCACCATCACCCTGATACCAAAACCAGGCAAAGATGTCACAAAGAAAGAAAACTACAGGCCTATATCACTGATGAACATAGATGCAAAAATCCTCAACAAAATACTAGCAAACAGAATCCAACAGCACATTAAAAGGATCATACACCATGATCAAGTGGGGTTTATTCCAGGAATGCAAGGATTCTTCAATATACGCAAATCAATCAACGTGATACATCATATTAACAAATTGAAGGAGAAAAACCATATGATCATCTCAATAGATGCAGAGAAAGCTTTCGACAAAATTCAACACCCATTTATGATAAAAGTCCTGCAGAAAGCAGGCATAGAGGGAACTTTCCTCAACATAATAAAGGCCGTATATGACAAACCCACAGCCAACATTGTCCTCAATGGTGAAAAACTGAAACCATTTCCACTAAGATCAGGAACAAGACAAGGTTGCCCACTCTCACCACTATTATTCAACATAGTTTTGGAAGTGTTAGCCACAGCAATCAGAGACGAAAAAGAAATAAAAGGAATCCAAATCGGAAAAGAAGAAGTAAAGCTGTCACTGTTTGCAGGTGACATGATACTATACATAGAGAATCCAAAAGATGCTACCAGAAAACTACTAGAGCTAATCAATGAATTTGGTAAAGTAGCAGGATACAAAATTAATGCACAGAAATCTCTTGCATTCCTGTATACTAATGATGAAAAATCTGAAAGTGAAATTAAGAAAACACTCCCGTTTACCATTGCAACAAAAAGAATAAAATACCTAGGAATAAACCTACCTAAGGAGACAAAAGACCTGTATGCAGAAAATTATAGGACACTGATGAAAGAAATTAAAGATGATACAAATAGATGGAGAGATATACCATGTTCTTGGATTGGAAGAATAAACATTGTGAAAATGACTCTGCTACCCAAAGCAATCTACAGATTCAATGCAATCCCTATCAAACTACCACTGGCATTTTTCACAGAACTAGAACAAAAAATTTCACAATTTGTATGGAAACACAAAAGACCCCGAATAGCCAAAGCAATCTTGAGAACGAAAAATGGAGCTGGAGGAATCAGGCTCCCTGACTTCAGACTATATTACAAAGCTACAGTAATCAAGACAGTTTGGTACTGGCACAAAAACAGAAATATAGATCAATGGAACAGGATAGAAAGCCCAGAGATAAGCCCACGCACATATGGTCACCTTATCTTTGATAAAGGAGGCAAGCATATACAGTGGAGAAAAGACAGCCTCTTCAATAAGTGGTGCTGGGAAAATTGGACAGGTACATGTAAAAGTATGAAATTAGAACACTCCCTAACACCATACACAAAAATAAACTCAAAATGGATTAAAGACCTAAGTGTAAGGCCAGACACTATCAAACTCTTAGAGGAAAACATAGGCAGAACACTGTATGACATAAGTCACAGCAAGATCCTTTTTGACCCAGGTCCTAGAGAAATGGAAATAAAAACACAAATAAACAAATGGGACCTAATGAAACTTAAAAGCTTTTGCACAGCAAAGGAAACCATAAACAAGACCAAAAGACAACCCTCAGAATGGGAGAAAATATTTGCAAATGAAGCAACGGACAAAGGATTAATCTCCAAGATTTACAAGCAGCTCATGCAGCTCAATAACAAAAAAACAAACAACCCAATCCAAAAATGGGCAGAAGACCTAAATAGACATTTCTCCAAAGAAGAGATACAGATTGCCAACAGACACATGAAAGAATGCTCAACATCATTAATCATTAGAGAAATGCAAATCAAAACTACAATGAGGTATCATCTCACACCGGTCAGAATGGCCATCATCAAAAAATCTAGAAACAATAAATGCTGGAGAGGGTGTGGAGAAAAGGGAACACTCTTGCACTGTTGGTGGGAATGTAAATTGATACAGCCACTGTGGAGAACAGTATGGAGGTTCCTTAAAAAACTAAAAATAGAACTACCATATGACCCAGCAATCCCACTACTGGGCATATACCCTGAGAAAACCATAATTCAGAAAGAGTCATGTACCAAAATATTCATTGCAGCTCTGTTTACAATAGCCAGGACATGGAAGCAACCTAGGTGTCCATCATCGGATGAATGGATAAAGAAGATGTGGCACATATATACAATGGAATATTACTCAGCCATAAAAAGAAATGAAATGGAGGTGTTTGTAATGAGGTGGATGGAGTTAGAGTCTGTCATACAGAGTGAAGTAAGTCAGAAAGAGAAAAACAAATACAGTATGCTAACACATATATATGGAATCTAAGGGAAAAAAAAAAAAAAAAGAGGTCATGAAGAACCTAGTGGCAAGATGGGAATAAAGACACAGACCTACTAGAGAATGGACTTGAGGATATGGGGAGGGGGAGGGGTGAGATGTGACAGGGTGAGAGAGTGTCATGGACATATATACACTACCAAATGTAAAATAGATAACTAGTGGGAAGCAGCCACATAGCACAGGGAGATCAGCTCGGTGCTTTGTGACCACCTAGAGGGGTGGGATAGGGAGGGTGGGAGGGAGGGAGATGCAAGAGGGAAGAGATATGGCAACATATGTATATGTGTAACTGATTCACTTTGTTGTAAAGCAGAAGCTAGCACACCATTGTAAAGCAATTATACTTCAATAAAGATGTTTAAAAAAATAAATAAATAAATAAATAAAAAAAATTGGGGCGTCATTGAATCTAAAGATAAATTTGGGTAGAATCAATATTACAATATTTAGTCTTCCAGTCCATGAACATTGTAAACACTTTCATTATTTAGGCTTTCTTTAATTTCTCCCAGTAACGTGAAGTTATTAATGTAGAGGTTTTACATTTATTTTATTATATTTGTTCCTAAGTATTTGATTTTTTCATGCAAGCTGTGTCTTTTTTTTCCAAATTTTGTTGTATATAAAAATATTTGGTATTTATATATGACCTTGTAACTAATTATTTTGCTAAATTCACTTACCTCCCGTAAAATGCTGAATGGAGAAGTTGATGGCAGACATGCTTATGTTATTCTTAATATTTCACTATTAAATATAATTCTGCCCTAGGTTTTTAATAGAACTTTAATAGAAGATTAAGAAAATTCTTTTTCATTCCTATTTTGCCAAGAGTTTTGAGCCATGAATGGGTGTTGAATTTTATCAAATGATTTTTCTGCATCTACTGAAATGATAATATGGTTTTTTTCCTTCATTCTGTTAGTGTGGTGAATTACACTGATTGATGTTCAGATGTAAAGCCAACCTTGCCTTCCTGGGATAAACCCAATTTGGTCATGATGTTTATCCTTTTTATTTATCATTGGAGGCAATTTGCTAATATTTTGCTTAGGATATTGTGTTCACGTTCATGAAAAAATGACCTGATATTTTCCTTTGTTGTAATGTCCTTATACGTTTTTGGTATCAAGGTGATTCAGACCTCATCAAAGTTTGGAAGTGTTCCATCCTTTTTTATTTCTGGAAAGATTTTGAAAGATTTATGCCATTTCTTAATTGTTAAAAAATATCTGGAAGAATACACTGGTAAATCTCCCTGGTATTGGAGGGGGCTTGTGCATAAGTTTTAAATTACAGACTCAATGCCTTTAATAGTAAATATAGAATGGTTCAGTTTTTTCTTGTGCCAACATTGTTGAGGTTTTCAATGAATTTACCCATTTAATCTAAATTTTCAGCAGTTTTGACCAAAAGTTTTTTGCAATATCCTCTTATTATCTTTTTATGCCAGTAATTTCTGTAGTAATGTCTCCTTTTTTTGTTACTGTTATTAGTTATTTAAGGCTTCTTTCTGGTTTTTTCCCCCTTGATCATTCTTGCTAGGGCTTTATCAATCTCATTCATCTTTTTAAAGAACCAACTTTTGGCTTGTTGATTTTCTTTATTGCACTTTTGTTTTCTATCAGTAGATTTCTGGTATTTGAGATGCTTGCTTAGATCTCCAAGTTTTATCCTTTTTTCTCCAGGGTATGTATTTAGGCTGTAAATTTCCCCATAAGCACAACTTACCTGCATCCTGCAAGTTTTTATAAGTTATACTTTCATCTTTGGTCAAGTTAAAAATACTTTCTGTTTTCAATTGTGATTTCTCTTTTGATCTATTAGTTATTTAGACATTTCATTGTATAGTTTTCAGATATCTGGGGACGTTCTTTGTTGTCTTTTTGTCATTTGTGTCTAGCTTAATTCCACTGACCAAAAAATGTGATTCTATTCCTTTAACGTTTATTGAGACTTGTTTTATGGCCTAGAATATGGTCAATTTTGGAAAATATTTCATATGAATGTGAAAAGAATGTATGTTCTGAAGTTAAGTGCAGAGTTCCATATATATGAATTAGGTCAAGTTTATATCATATGGTTCAAATCTTCTATATCTCTCCTAAATTTTTGTTTGCATGTTTAATTGTGGATTTGTCTATCTCAACATTTAGTACTATCAGGTTTTGCTTTATATACTTCTAGGTTCATACAAACTTAGGATGTCACTGTATCTTCCAGTTGGATTGACATTTTATAAAATGTCTCTTGCAAGTCTCTATTAATACTTTGACCCTTATATCTACTTTTGTTATTGGTATAACTACTACACCAGTTTTCTTTTAGCTAATGTTTGCATGACATTTTCCCATGTTTTTACTTTCAACTTTTCTATATTCTTTTATTTAAGGTGAATCTCTTTTAAGCAATATATATTTAGATTTTTGTTTTGGTATTAAGTCTGAAAATCTTTGCCTTTTAATTTGAGTATTTAGTTCATTTACTTTTAATGTAATTACTGATTTAGTTGGGTTTAAATCTACCATATTCCTATTTGTTTTCTACTTGTTCTGTCTCTTCTTTAGTTATTTGGCCTTTTCTTGCTTTTGAATTCACCAAGTATTTTTTTAAATTGTCATTCCATTTTCTCCTCTGTTAACTTATTAGATATGCATTCTTTTATCATTTACTCTAGAGCTTACATTAATTCTCACTTACTACAATCTAATATAAATTTGTACTTGTACCATTTTCTAGACAATGCAGAGACCTTACAACCCTTTAGCTCCATTTACTCCCCTTCCATTTGTTGTACTCTTGTTATCAGGTATTTTTAGTTTACATATATTTTAAACCCCACAAGACATTATTTAAAACACTCTGAATATTAATTTAGTTTTAACCACATATTTATTCTTCTAGTGCTTTGCATTCCTGTATTACCTTGCTTCCATTTGGGATCATTTTCCTGCTGCCTGGAGAATTCTCCTTAGTATTACCTTTAATGTGCTCTGCTGTGGTGAATTCTCTCAGCTTTCATCTGAAAGTATCTTTATTTTTTACCTCCACCTTTGAAGAATATTTTCATTGTGGTATATAGAATTCTATATGTAGAATTCCAGATGGCAGTCATTTTCTTTTAGTGTTTTGAAGATGTCATTCCATTGTCTTTCTAACTTTCATTATGTCTGTTTTAAAGTCAATGTAGAGTGTTATGATTGTTGCTTTGAAAGTAGTATATCTTTTTCTCCTCTGGCCATTTTTAAAATTTCCTCTCTTGTTTTCTGCAGTGTTTTCCTATAAATTGCCTAGGTGTGGTATTTTTTTTGTCTTGTTTTGGTTTTGATATCTATCTATCTATCTATCTATCTATCCTGTGTGGAGTTTGAAGACCTTCTTGAATTTGTGCCTTGATGTCTTTCATCAGTTTTGGAATATTTTCATTCAGTATCTCTTCAAGTATTACTTATGTTCCTGTCTCTCCTTTTCTTCTGAATCTCCATTTACATAAATGTTAGACTATTTCACCATGTCCCATGTCTCTTACACTCTTTTGTGTATTTTCCTATTGTTTTCCTTAGCATGCTTCAGTATAGATATTCTCTATGAACCCATATTTCATTTCCTCTCTTCTATTGTGTCCAAAAGATTGTTATCCCACCTAGTGAATCCTTAATTTCACAAATTTTATTTTTTTATTCTAGTGTTTCCATTTGATTCTTCTATATAGATTCAAAATCCTCATCTTGTCATCTCTTAGACATACTAATCTAAGTGTAGACTTTATCTTAAAGTCTACACTTGTTATTAGCAAGAGGGTAGTCTGATATAAGTTACTCAAACATAGCAGTGAGCAGAAATCTCATGCATATTATTTAAAGAATAGCAGGGAATTTGGAGTCTCATGTGAAATGTCTTGGATTTTACATGTTGGTCACAGATTTAAATATTCTAAAAACACCTTAGGGAGGCCAATTAAAACATTTCTTCAGGCTGGCTCCAGCTAGTGTGACTTCTCACCTAGATAAAGTGAAAGTTGGAAGTGAGATTTCTCACAGTGTCCGCATAGCCCTGTTTACTTGTTTAGAAAAGATTCCCTGGGCTGAGGAGAGAGACAGAGAGGGAGAGAGATGGGGGGAAGCAATAGGGGTATAAATGTTAATATGTCTCAGACAGAGGGTCTTTATAAAGTTCTGGGAAGCAGACAAAAACTCTAGATGGTTTTGTAGACCTGAGAGCAGAAGGGATGTGTGACCCACTCTCGGGGTGAGGGTGGCAGCAAGATAACGTAAGCATACAGCTTATGCCAAACATAGCCTGTAAAATTCCCACATGAGGTAGGGGCATGACCAAGAGAGCCCCCAGCCATTAGAAGCCAGGTAGAGGAAGGAAGGATATCTTAGCAAAGACCTAGATGAGCCTCCAACCTCACCCACTCAGCACTCTCCCCCTTGTCCTTTCCTCCTTAGTCACTCTGGCCTCCACACTCTTTACATATACTAATCAGGCAGCCATGTCAGGGTCCAGCCCTCTCCTGGAAATATCCTTCCTTCAAATACCCACATGGCTCTTTATCTCACCTCACTTAGGTGTTTGTGAAAGTTCCCCTCCTCAGAGAGTGCTCAGACAGGCCTGCTCATCCCCTCTAAAACAGCCCATCCCCACACACCAACATTTTACTTTCCATCCTCATTTCCCTGCTCTATTTTTCTCTTTAACAATTATTACATTTGATCCTCATTATTCAAGGATTCCACACTTGTGAATTCACCTACTCACTAAAATTTATTTGTAACCCCCAAGCCAATACCCACAGTGCTCTCATAGTCATTTGCAGACGTGCACAGAGTGGTGAGAAAATTGAGTCACCTAACAATGCGCATTCCCAGCTGAGGCCAAACAAGGTGACCCTCTGCCTTCTTGTTTTAGCTCCCATACTGTGTTAGCAAGTATCCTTTTCATGGTCTATTTAGTGCCATGTTTTTTGCATTTTTGTGCTTTCTATTGGTGATTTTGCTGTTTAAAATGGCTCCCAAGCATGGTGCTGAAATGTTCCTAAGTGCCTTATGAAGTAAATGCGTGTGTTAGATTAGCTTTGTTCAGGCATGAGTTACAGGGCTGTTGGCTACAACTTCAGTGTTAATGAATCAACAGTATATATTGTGTCTTTAAATAAAAACATACATAAAACAAGGCTATGTGTTGATCAGCTGACAAAAATACTGTGACCAAAGGCTTATAGGACCCTAACTTTGTATTTCTCCTAGGACCACTGTTTCATTATCTTGTAATTCAGCGACTTTATAGAACATACTTCCATGAATAATGAGAATCGACTGTATCTGACATTATGTATTATATATTTGTTTATTATCTGTCTCTTCCACTAGAAGGTAAGCTCAAGAAGGGCAGAGGCTTTGTCTAAACTGTTCACTGCTTTGATTAGAATACCAACCAGCACATAGTAGGCATTCAGTAAACATTTGTGAAATGAGTGAACAATGGCATGTCAAGCCTGCACAATAATTATTTTTTAATATTGATTTATTTATTTGGTTGCACCGGGTCTTAGTTGCAGCAGGGGGGCTCCTTAGTTGCGGCTCCAGGGCTCCTTAGTTGCAATTCACCAGCTCCTTAGTTGCAGCCTGTGGGCTCCTTAGTTGCAGCATGTGGGCTCCTTAGTTATGGCATGTGAACTCTTAGTTGTGGCATGTATGTGGGATCTAGTTCCCTGACCAGGGATCGAACCCGGGCCCCCTGCATTGGGAGCATGGAGTCTTATCCACTGTGCCACCAGGGAAGTCCCGTAATTATTTTTAATTTGAGAACTGAGAAGAAGTTTAGGAAAGGGTTTGGGAAGTGGACAACTGAGAAAAATATTTGTTTGTTTAAAATGAATTGAGTCATACAGATATCTGTGGGAGGACCAGCATGTGCAAAGGTCCTGAGGCAGGAGCTCTTTACTTGCCTGATATGTTCAGGGGACTGCAGGGAGGCCAGCATGGCTGGAGCAGTTGGGTGGGGAAGGATAGGATGTCGGAAGGGAACCAGAGAGGATTTATTCACCTCTCCATCCCTAGTACTAAGAAGTGTGCTCAGAACATAGTAGGTGTTCAGAAAAAATGTGTTGAATGTTCACATGTGACACTTTAACACCAAAGTAGGGGGATGGTAGAGAAAACCCTGAATAGACAAATTAGGTGTCCTGCTGACCAAGCAGAGTGGAAGGCTTGTCGTAGAAATGAAATAAGATTGTTAACTTGTCACAGAACAAATGTGGGAATTGTGACCTCACATCCCATGGGGGTGGACTACAGTTCATCCTGCTGCCCAGGGCTGAGACCTGAGTTTCATGGATGACCTCACAAAGTCCAGGGTGGTGCCCAGCCCACTGCCACAGTCCCAGTGCACCATGCTGCCCACCCTGTGGCTGCTGCTCAGCTTTGCTGTCCCGCTGCTGAGGTCCCACTTTTCCATCAGCTGTCCTAATCGGCATTGCCAACTGGCCCTACTCTCAAACAATGATATCTTCCTGCACTGCAATGCCTCTGGGGCACAGTGGCAATTCTTCTTCCTGCCAGTCAAGACCACCTGGACCAACAACCCCTTCACTAACTCCAACATGGAAACAATGCCCGATGGCAGCCTTCTCATTAGAAATCCATTGCCCTTGCAGACAGGCTTCTACAACTGCCAGGACAAGGATGGCAAGAAAGTGGTACAGTACGAAATTGACTTCCAGGATATTGAAACCATACATATCACACACAAAGACCTGGGCCAAGAGCCCCTGCAGAATGAGACCCTGAGTCTGGGTGGCAAGGAGCTCATCTTCACCCACTGGGAGCCCTGGCAGGGCTGTAACCGCTGTGGGGAGCCAGGTGAGCGCAAACGCCTGGGGTACTGCTACATCGAGAAGCCCCTGGAAACGCCCATGCCCTGCTGGCTCTATCTGGGAGATGTGAATCTGTGGTCCAGCCGCACGCGGCCTGAGATGCAGGTAGAAGCCTGCCACGTCCAGTGCACGTCATCAAATGTGGAATACGTCACTTTTGACAACTTCAAGCTCAGTGAGAAGTTGG
This sequence comes from Eubalaena glacialis, assembly GCF_028564815.1. NCBI lineage: Eukaryota > Metazoa > Chordata > Mammalia > Artiodactyla > Balaenidae > Eubalaena > Eubalaena glacialis. Next base: position 52,913,791 of record NC_083733.1, on the reverse strand, counting down.
GATCTGCATGGCTCACCTGCCCCTTAGGATCCATCTACAGGTGATGGAAGCGAGTACCTGCCCTGCCCTTGGCCCCTTGCCAGGCTCTCCCCATCTGGGAGCCTTTGTGGGTTAATCTGTGCAGAGAGGGAGGGGGTCTACGTGGGTCAGCCCCACAGGCTCTCTCCACTAGCTTCTTTAGATATTCCTTTGGCAAGAATCTCCTGGTGCCCACTGAGTCACACACAGGTAGAACGAGGACAGCTAACACAGAGGGAGCGCTCAGCTGACTCCGTGTCCAGCCCTGTGCTGGGTGGTGCTATGGACACGGCAGTCGTCAGACAGCTGCAGGCCTGGCCCTTAGGAAGCCCCCCAGCCCAGGGGGGAGACGGCCCAGGGCGGTTAGGGCTGGGATGGGAGAAGCCCATGATGGGGCTGTGCTGGGGGTAGCCTGGGAAGCTGTGAGACTCTGAGGCCTCAGACTCATCTGGGAAGGTCAGCAAGCCCGGGAGGAGAGGACGGTGCCCCAGGGATGCCCATCAAGACCTGTGCCCCGGCGCTCCCATTCATGTTTTTGTATTCCTGCCTGGAGCCCCTGGGAAATCTCCCCGTCCTCTCGTTTTCCCCAGCCCACCTGCGCCTACCCCAGTAATAAGAACTACAGCCACTCACAGTGCTGCACTTTCCCCATGGGCTGGTTCCTGGGCAAACTCTCTTAATAAACTCCAAGGAGGCCCATTTATAGATGGGGAAGCTGAATCTCAGAAGGGTGCAGTCCTTGCCTGGGGGAATCCGTGGCGGGAGGGGGCAGCGCAGACCCCACTGCTCACATACTTGGCCATGGGGACCCTCTTGCCCTCCTTCCCCGCTTGCCAGTGGCAGCCTCTTCCTTGCAAGCGGGGAGCCGGAACAACCTCTTGGGGCCTCTGCAGCCACAGGCTCTGTGGAGTCTGGCCTCACCGCCTCCATCTGGTTTTCTTTCCCTTGCTCATCCCAGCTGTCACTTCTATTCTTCTCTTTTTCTCTCTATATCTTTTTGTCTCCCTTTCTCCTTTCTTCCTCCTCCTCAAAGTATAAAAGTAACACCTGCTTCCTTAAAAAAGCCCGCAATTCAGAAATGCAGGAATGTGCACATACGTGACCCCTCCTCCCAACTAGACCGGACGCCTACTCTGTGTCTTTGCCAGATAAGGAGCACCCAAGTGCCCATCACAGGGAACTTAAGAAGAGAGGTCAGTGAGGCTTCAGGAATTGCCAGGTCTCTAGGGAGCCGAGGGGAGTAGAATTTCATGTGAGGTTTCTGTCTCGGGCTCTGGATTCAGCCAGGCCTGGATTCCCGTCCTAGCCCTGCCACTTTCCTGCTGTGTGACTTTGAGCCTGTGGCTTCTCTCTGGGCCTCAGTTTCCCCATCTGTAGAATAAGGGTTGTATTAGTTTCCTACGGCCGCCGTAACAAAGTACCACAAACCAGGTGGCTTAAACCAACAGAAATTTCTTCTCTTACAGTTCTGCAGCCTAGAAGTCTGATCAAAGTGTCCGCAGGGCCCTGTACCCTCTGAGATGCTGGGTAGAATCCCTCCTTGCCTCTTCCTAGTTTCTGGTGGTGGCCGGCAATTCTTGGCCTGCCTTGACTTGTAACTGCATCACTCCAGCCTCTGCCTCTGTCACCACCTGGCGTTCTCCCCGTGTGTCTGTGTCTCTGTGTCTCTTCTCCTTTTCTTATATGGTTACAGATCATATTGGATTTAGGGCCCACCTGACTCCAATCTGACCTCATCTGAACTAATTACATCTGCAACAACCCTATTTCCAAATAAGGTCACCTTCTGAGGTTCTGGTTAGGACATGAATTTGGGGAGTACAGAGGTCTTGCTGGCCCTGGCCTCTTGGGGTCATTGTGATCTCTAAGGGGGCAAATGCCTGTAAAGACACTTACAACAGTATCTGACACAGGGTTCCACACTCTAATAGGTGTTACTATTGCTTTTATGATCACTGGCCTTGTCAGTATTGTCTGTTGACAGTCCCCTCTGTTTCCCAGCCACAATCGGTGTGTTATATGCCCGATTCATGTATTCACTCATCACATTGTTCCCTGAGCATTTACAAGCCAAGCACTGTTCTAGGTACCGGAGATGCCATGAAGAACAAAACTGAAAAAGATACCTGCTCACAGAAACTAACACACCATTGTAAAACAATTATACTCCAATAAAGATGTAAAAAAAAAAAAAAAAAAGATACCTGCTCTCATGGAGAGATAAACCAATTACATGAATGAAACACAGTTATTATATTATATTTTATTTTATTTTTGGTAGAAAAAAATATTTTATTGTAATAATCATTTATCACCATCATATAACTATCTGTACTAAAAATATGTTAAGTATAAACTTCTTTATAATTGCCACAAGAAAATTATAAACCAATTTCACTTACGAACATTGTTGGAAAAACTCAATAAAATTTAGCAAATGAAATACAACTCAAAAGAATGGCTGCTGGTGGTCTGGAGGGGTTGACAGCATCCTCAACTGACAACCAGCAAGGAAACGGAGACCTGTATCCTACAACCCTACAACCGCAAGGAACTGAATTCTGCCAGCAACCTGAACAAAGTTAGAAGGAAACACACAGTATTTTAGATGGTGATAAAGGAGGGGGAATGGGAATGAGGGAGGTGAAAGTTTTAAATAAGGGGGTCAGGGAAAGTGTCTCTGAGAAGGTGCCATTCAGCCAAGACTGAGAGGAGGTGAGAGAGCCCTGTGTGCTGAGGGAGAGCGTTTCAGGCCGAGGGAATGGCCAGGGCAAAGGCCCTGAGGCAGGACTGTGTCCAGCATGTCAGAGGAACCTCTAGGAGGTGTAGCTGGGGCAGAGTGAATGAGGGAGAGCAGAGGAAATGGGGCCAAGCAGGTAAAGGGGAGCATGCCTCAATTAGGGAGTGTCCTTGCTAATTCCTCCAAAGAACCCTCTGAGGCTGTGGCAGTCATGACACCCCCAGGTTTCTTTGAGCCTTCAAATGGAGGCTCAAAGAGCTATAGAGGCATTTGGCCAAGTGGCCAGGGCAGTAAGGGGCAGGGCTCTGAGAGCTCCCAGCCGTCCAGCCCCCATCCTCCCCTTACTCACCGCTGGGTCTCTCTCCTTGGAGGGGGTGCTCTGTTTGCTGTTCCCAGGGAGAAGGGAGAAGGGTGCTGCTGTCTCCACCTCCTTTCAGGCATCGGTCCCCCCTTCCTCTCTGGGGCGCTGCAGCTGACCTTGTCCTCCTTTGCAGGCCCATCATCTGGGAAGCCGACAACATCTCCCTGACCTGGAAGGACCAGCTCTCGGGCCAGGCTGTCAGCACCGTCCTGGACACCTCCAACGGCGGCAATCGGCTGCAGGTCTTCCAGCCAGCCACTTATAAGTGCTTCGTGCAGCAGGAGCTCTCGGCTCAATTCACCCCCAAGTCCGATCTGGATATACTGGCGTCTCTGAGCACAGAAGACTTTGGACAACAGCCGGAGGTAGAGGAGGCCCAGAAAGGAAAGGCTGACTCCGTCCTCAAGGGGCTGAGGCTGATGCTGCTGGTGGGCACAGCCCTGGGCCTGCTAGGGGTGCTGCTCAAACTCTTCCACCCTTCCCGGGGCAGGAAGAGAAACCAGGTGTTGCTGGTGAAATAAAGCGAGCCCTCGGGGCCCAGGAGACCTGGCCTCCTGCGCCTTCATCGCCTCACCTGTCCTCCCATAGCTCCCGCCCTGGGCCCACCCACACCTCCCACTCTGAACGTGTGTGGACCAAAACAGACCCGGGGCCACAGCCAAGGGTGACTGACCTCTCCCTGGTCCGGGTCCTGCTCTGTTAACTCATTCGCAATCCCCATGCCACAGATGAGGAAACTGAGGCTAGACTACCTGTCTAGTCATTGGATGGGGGGCGGGGCACCAGTTCAAACCCAGGTTGCCTGGCTCAAGCCTCATGCTCCGGGAGGAAGGGAGGGGTGCAATGAGGCCATTTTGGGGACGAGTCTCTGGGTGTGTAAATTGTAGCCACCTCACTCACCACTCTCCCAAGGATGAGGGCGGGGATGGGGCATGGGAGTGGGTCACCCTCAGACCCCCCAGATCTGCACTGGGCTGCTGCCTTGCCCATCCCTTGCTCCCACCTTGCCTCAGTGGTGCCTACGGCCTCCAGGCCTCGCCATAGCTCCCCAAGTTAGAGGTGCCACCAGAGTGGTGGCCCGGGCAGCAGACACGCATCACCCTTCCTGGCTCTTGCAGTGGAGAGAGCTCCCTCGGACACCCCAGAAAGGGGAGACAGGCCCCTCCACTGGGACAAGGCACCAGGCCTGGCCCAGCTGACCTGCGGGAATCACCAGTCCCAGCTGTTCCCAAAAATGTTATACACTATTTAGCAGGGTGCAAGTGTCAGAAATAAAATATTAATGCCTTGTAAAATTCATGGCCCTGCTATTCCATTGTGAAGCAACAACAAGGCAGATCTGAAACTTCCAGAACTTCTGCCACCGAGGAGAGGGAAGCGCTCACCCCTCACATCCCAGACGCCGTTGCCAAAACACCTAAGGCTTCACGTGGTGCCCAGAGATGCAAAGATTCCTGCAGAAAGGGGAAATGTTCATGGAGAACTAAAGGGGGTGCATTGGGAAGCAGAAGCAGAGAATAATGACAATAATAGCAAACATTTGGGGACCTCCTGGCATGGTCAGAACGCACACCCTTTGCAAACGTTATGTCCTCACAGCCACCCATGAGGCTGGGGTTACTATGAACTTCTTTTTGTAGCTGAGAACACTAAGGCACAGAGGGCTCAAGCAAGCTGCCTGAGGTCACATAGTGAACTTGGGAAGGGGCCAGCAATGGGAGAGTGAAAGAAGACCTCTGGGCGGCCCCCAGACCTGCTCCCAGGAAACCCCCAGGGCCCTGTATCCACAGCAGCCCATTGTGTAGCAGCTGGAAGTGGAACAGCCAGAGCCAAGCATGGGTCCAATGCCCAGGCCTGTCTGCACAGCACTGAAGGTCACCCAACCCACAACAAGGCTGTCAGTGCCCTACTGTGGAGGGCAGACCCTAAGGTGACCCCAGTGATTCCCAACTCCTGGTGTCCGTGCCTTTGTGTGACTACCCACGCCTTCCGTGTAGATGGCACCTGTGACTTGCTTCTAACCAGTGGAATATTATGAAGGTGTTTGGTGTTGCTCCTTTGATTAGGTTACCTTACCTGAGACTCTGTCTCAGCCAACTAGAGCGGGAGAGGCTTGCTGGCTTGATGAAGTAAGTGGCTGTGTTGAGGAAGCCCACTTGGCAGGGAGCTGTGGGCAGCCTCTGGGAGATGCAAGTGTTCACCCTTTGAGGGTGACAGCCTCTATCACACAGTCGCAAGGGAATGAATTCTGCCAACAACTCGAATGAGTTTGGAAGCAGATTCTTCTCCAGTTGAGCCTCCAGATGAGAACACGGCCTGACCAACACCTTGACTGCAGCCTTGTAAACCCTGGGTAGAGGACTCAGCCAAGCCATGTCTGGACTCCTGACCCACAGAAACTAGGGGATCGTAAATGTGTGCTGTTTAAGCTACTAAATGTATGGCAATTTTTTATGCAGCGATAGGCAACTGATAACACCCAGCCATATCCCCCAGCCCACCATGAAGTCCCCCAAAGCTTCAGCTGTCACATGGATGGCTCCTGAAGGCACCAGTGACTTCCTAACTCCCGTGAGAAGCCTGCTGAGCCAGGTGTGGGGCAGGCTGATAGCCAGGCCGTCAGTGCTCCCAGGAGAAATCCATACTCATGAAGGGTGGGAGTGGGAGGGTAGACATCCAGCTTCCCCAACCCTTGATGGTACAACTCAGAGGCACATTCCACACCTTCTCTAGGAGGGTCCCCAGTGATCCCAGTGTGCACAGCTACAACCAGCTCATTAGGGCACCTTTTATCAGCTTACCCCCTGACCCGCCTCAGTCTCTTACCTCTGCCTCCCGAGAAAATATTCTTCAAATATTTTTTCAGCGCCACATTCCCCCCCCTCTCCTGGGACTCCAAAGACATGAATTTAGAGCTGCTGTTGTCTCACAGGTCCCTGAGACTTGGTTAATTTTCCTCCAATCTTTTCTGCTGTTCAGGTTGGAGAATATTTACTGGTCTGTCTTCAAGTTCACGGACTTCTTCCTCTGTCACAGCCATTCTGCTGTTCAGTCCATCCAGTGAGCCTTTTACTTCGGTTATTGTATCTTTTAGTCCTAACATTTCCATCTGGTTGTTCTTTATAGGATCTTCGATCTCCTCATTGATATGTTCTATTTTCATATTTGCTTTTAGGCAATCCTTAACTGAGACACCAACGTTGCTAACTCAGTGGCCCCCATGAGCCAAGCAGAAAACATAAGTCAGGAAAAAGGCCTTGGGAGGCTGCTGCGATGTAGGGGTTCTTACCCCAGGTTGATGGGCCTGGTACTTCTGAAAGTTCCATGTGATTCTAGAGATTGAGATGTTTGAGTGAAACTATCCAATTTATGAATATTGGCTCAAAAAAGTTTTCAAACACAGTGCCAGCCAAATAAGACATATCTGCAGGCTGAATTCAGCCCATGGCTGTTAGTTTGTGAGGTCTTGCTTCAACCTTGATTGGCGTCAAGTGTATATTTCCATTTTTGATTACTCATTCAACAAATATTTGCTAGCTGGAGTAGCCAAGGACAGCTTCCCTGAAGAGATGACATTTCAGATGAGCCCGAGTAACAAAAAACTGGGCAAGTAGGGATCTGGAGGAAGGGTGTATTAGTGTCCTATAGCTGCTGTAATGAATTACAGACTTAATGGCTTAAAACAACACACATCTATAGTCTTATAGTTCTGAAGGTCAGAAGTCCTAAATGGGTCTTATTTGGCTAAAATCAAGGTGTCAGCAACTGGATTCCTCCGGAGGGTTGAGGGGGAGAATCCTTTTGCTTAAAGCCAGCAACACTGTATTTTCAAATGTGTCTCTCTCTCTCTCTCTCTCTCTCTCTGACTCTCCTGCTTCCCTCTTAGAAGGACCCTTGTGATTATATTGGGCCCACCCAATAATCCAAAATAATCTCCCCATCTCAAGATCCTTACCTTAGTCACACCTGCAAAGTCCCTTCCACCATGTCAGGCAACATATTCACAGGTTCTGGGGATTAGGAGTGACCCTCTTTGGGGGGCCACTATTTAGCCTACCCTAAACAATTCCAGGCAGAGGGAGCATTTATAAGGGCTCTGGGTGGGTGTCTGCAGTGGATAGAGGACTACCAAGGAGGTAGCCAGGGGCCAGATCATGTAGGGCCCTGTGGGCCAAGGTGAGGGCTTTGGACTTTATTTGAAGTGAGAGGGGAGCCATGGGAGGCTTTTGAGCAGTGGAGGGACATGATCTGATATTCATTGAAAAAGGTAATTCTGACAAGGTAGAACTCCTTGCAGGTAAGGGTGGGAACAGCCCACAGGTTGGAACAGGGAGTAGCAGCCACTCTCCATCTAGCCAACTGGACAATGAGAAGCTTTCATCACCTAGCAGGAGAAATGCCACCTCTTCCCCACACCTGCAAGTGCAGTGTAAGACACAACATGCCCCATATTCCACCTTTAGCCATCTTCTTCTACCTTTTCCTTTCCATATTGTAATTTTTAAAAGACCATTTTTAGAGCAGTTTTAGGTTCACAGCAAAACTGAGGGGAAAGTACAGAGATTTCCCATATACGCCTGCCCCACACATGCATGGCTTCCCCCATTATCAGCATCTCCCACCAGAGGGGTCCATCTGTTACAAATGATGAACCTACATTGACACATCATAATCACCCAAAATCCATAGTTTACATAATGGTTCAATGTTCTGGATTTTGGCCATTTTGATAGGCGTGTAGTGGTAGCTCTATTTTTCACGGGAGGAAACCAAGGGCCAGAGAGGTGAATTCACTTGCCCACGGATACAAAGTTGGTGTATCAGTTACAGCTGCAAAACAAAACATACCCCAAATCAGAGACCGAAAATAGTAAGCATTCATTATTGCTTACAAGTCTACAAACCAACTGGGTAGTACTTCTGGTCTCAGATGGGATCGATCGTTCGTGCTTCTCTGATCATCAGTGGGCTGGAGTTGGCTCTGCTGATCTTGGCTGAGCTTTCTCACATGTTTGGGGGTTGGCTGTCTGTAGGCTGGACCAGGTGCCATTAGCTGGGGAAACTGGACTGTCCTCCACGTGGTCTCTCATTCTCCAGCAGGCCAACCCAGGCTTGTCTACAAGGTGGTGGCAGGGGTCCAAGAAAGTGAATAGAAGCCACAGGGTCTCTTGAGGTCCAGGCTCAGAACTAGCACATGACAAGGGACTGGGACAGGGTGGCCTTGGCTTGCCATGTGACCTGAAGGTCAGGTTTGGGGGAGACCCCTGGGCGAGATATCAGTTATCTACTGCTACATAAGAAACCACCCAAAACTCAGCAGCTTAATACAACAATTATTTATTTCTCTCTTCAGTCTGTAGGTTGGTAGTATAGGCTGGGCTCAGCTGGGTAGTTCTTCGGGTCTTGGCTGGACTCATTCATGCATCTGTGGTCAGCTCTGGGTGGGTAGATGGCTCTGCTTCAGGGGGATAAATGGCATTTGCTTGGGGAACCTCCAGTCTCTTATCTTCCAGCAGGTTAGCCCGGACATGTTCACAAGGTCATGGCAAGAGTCCAAGAGAGCAAGTGGGAGCTGGAAGGCTTTTTGAAGCCTAACCTTAGAACTAGCACAGCATTACTTTCGCCATGTTCTATTGGCCAAAACAAGTTACAAGGTCAGCCCAGATTCAAGGGGTGGGGGAATAGACTACATCTCCTGATGGGAAGAGTGACAAAGTCACATTGTAAGTATGTATATATAAAGGAGTGAAGTATTACGACCATTATGTAATCACTTTACCAAGGGCAGTAAGTAACACAGCTGGGATTCTAACCCAGGATGACTGCTTCCGCATAGCCTTCTCTTCTCAAGGTGTATCACTTCTGTCCTTTCTTTAGCTTCTCCACCTCCTCTAATATCTTCCCTAACTGTTATTTAAGCCCTTCAATAGCTTTCTGTATTAGAACACATTTAACTGCAAGTAACAGAAATCCAAGCAAAGTGGCTTAAGCTAAGAAGGAATTTATTGGTTCTTGGAATAAGAAGTCCAGCAGGTAGGTCCTGCTTCAGGCACAGTTAGATCCAGGTGCTCCAAAGACATACTCCAATATTGTCTTCCTTCATCTCTCTACTCCACCTTTTTCTGTGCTGCCTTAATCCTCAAGCAATGCTTCCCAAGAATAGATGAGGGCCACTCCAGAATCACATCACAGCAGCTTAGCAACCTTGATGGAAAGAGAGCAGACCTCCTGTAACAATAGCAACAATGGAGCACTTGCTGTGTGCCAGGTGCTGTTCTAAGCACTTAGCAAGTATTAACTTATCACTCCTCACAACACCCTATTAGGCATAATCATCATCCCCATTTTACGGATGAAGGAACTGAGGCACAGAGAGGTTAAGATCCAGGTCTAAGGGTACATAGGTAATAAGTGGTGGGGCTGGGAGCTGAACCCAACCAGGTTGGCTCCAGAGTTTTTGCTCTTAACTACTTACCTAGTCTAGTGGGAAAGTAGTAATAACAGCAAACGCTATTCACAGCAGATACTCTGACACTGCCTGACACTGTCTGGGACATCAGAATATTATAATAATAATAATAATATTCATGTAATCCTTCCAGCAACTGTATGGGGTTGGCACTGTTATTATTTCCATTTTACAGATGGGGAAATTGAGGCACTAAGAAGATAGAGAACCCTAAGTTCACATGTGGGGCAACTGAAACTTGAATCCAGAGAGTAGGGTCCAGAATCTGTATCTGCTGCCTTTAGGGTCCCACTCCTGAGCCAGGGGTGAGGTCAGCCTCTGAGAACTTGATGTAGTGAGATGGAGGGAGGCCCCAGGACAGCCCAGCGCTCACCAGCTGGGTCTGCCCCTCCCTCCTCTCCCCTCAACCCGCCGCCTGGCACAGCCTTCCCAGAACCCACGTGTGAACAGACTGACCTAATGCAGGCTGGGCCAGAGGGCTGAGTCCAGACAAACAGGCAGTGGCCAAGAGAGGCCATGTGAGGCAGTCCCGAGGCGGGCGTGGGGTGGGAGGGACAACACCTGGTGTCATGGGGCAGCTACGGGTTGGAACCCATGAATTTGACACCCGTTAGACCTCTGCAAAACAACCCTTGCCCACCGACTGCCCTGACAGGGAGGCTGGCCAAGATGCCAAGTCATATTTAATGCATTTACGAGAAACTATTTATAGCCTTTTGATTTGCCTGCCAACTGAGAACTGGGTAAGTGTAGTAACATCCCAGGAGCAGAATACAGGTGAGGCCACCCGTCCCTTAGCAAAGACAGCGAGTGCACTTCGCCACATGGGCTCTCATATTCTCGTGACCAGCTGTGGTCCTGGGGAAACCGAGCCTCTCTCATCCCTCATAGCTGGGACGTGGCAGGGCTGGGAATGGCATCCAGGAGGACTCAACCCACCCAGAAAACCGCCTTGGCTGCCTGGTCAGGACCCTGCCAACAAGTCCTCTGAGGACAAAACTCTTTCCTCAGTTGTCCGAGGGAATCTTTGAAACACTGTAGCACCTCACACTTTCTTCTTTCCTCACCCACCCCTTCCTCCCCACACTCTTCCTTCTTCTTCGAGATTAAAATGTTTTCCTCTTTCTTCTTTATGTCCTTTTATCAAGGCAATCGTCATAACACAGTAGGTAGCATTAGAGAGAGAGATCAGGTGTGCCCTCAGCCCTCCACAGACAGAAACTCACCAGCCTCAGCCGACTCTCTAATAAATGCTATTCGTAGCCCCATTTCACAGATCAGGCGAGTAGTCCGCCCACATCAGCTAGAATGCCAAGTGGCTCCCCAAGGCTGCGTCTCCTGGTGCATTTAGGATTTGCCACCCTCCTGCCACTGACGCTCTCAGCACTTGCCCCAGCCGATGATCCCGTCACTGTGGCTGATATTCAAGAGAGGGCACCAGAAATGAATCAAGAAAGTGTCCACCTTTGGAGGAAGCTGATGTTTGGTTTATTCTTACTCTGCAGTGATCATCTGTGGCCCCCAGTGTGATGGCTCTTCAGGCGGGTGCGGGGAAGTGCTGCTCTGTGCCTCAGTTTCCCCCCCATCCTTATTGTTGGAAGCATCAAATGCATTGATACGTGTACAGTGCTTAGAACAGTGCCTGGCCCAACACGCACTTCCACAGTGTTTGCTGTGGTAGCTGACACCATTGTTATTCAACCCTGGCTTTGGAGAGCTTGGGCGGGACACTGGACAAAGCCCTGTGGGTTTGCCCACGTGGACTACTCCTGGCCTCATGCTTCCAGGCTGGGCCTTCCCTGCTGCCAGGCTGTCCAGCCTCCAACGGGGACCTCCAAAGCTCCATCATCAGCTCTCATTTTGTCGCCCCCTCTTCCCAGATACCATCAGTGGGGTGCGGACGCTCACACGAATGAGAGGTGCAGACACTTGGGATCGCATGAGCGGAGGCCGCCAGATTCTGAGATTCATAGCTTCCGGGCCTCATTTCCCGACGGCCGCTGTGGCAGTGCCCTGTCCCCTCACCCTACCCCCCACCCCCACCCCCGGGCTTCCCCCTCCACCGCTTCCTCCCTCCAGGGGCGAGCGGTAGCCACGGATTCTGCTGTTCCTCCTCTGTCACAGTTTCCACATCTCTTAACAAGATGTTTATGCCTCTGGCTTTTGATTCATCAGCGTTACCCACAAAGCCATTCTCTGTCGACTTCCTGCCCTGGAAGATGAGTATTCGATTCCTACCATCCTCTTCTGATGTAATGATACCACTCAACCTCCCGGTGCTTCAGTTTCCACATCCGTAGATGGGAATAATAACTGTACCTACCTCATAAGTTATTATTACCCATATTATTACCTCGTAAGTTTGCCTGAGGGGCAAATGAAGTCATTCATGTGACGTCCTTAGAACAGGGCCTTGGCTGTTGTTGTTGTTCTAATCATCTTCATCATTTTTGGTTTCTCTATTAGTTATCTTTCTAACTCTCAGTAACAAAGATCTCCATTTCTTCTTACCTTTTCTCTCCCTTGGCCTGGAATGTGGGCATGGCAGTCATTAGCCGCTGAGGACAGCATCCGTGGGTGACACTGCAGCAGGACAAAAGGGCCAACTGGGCTGTCACCAAGAAAGATCCAGAATTCTGCCTGGTTTGAGCCACTGTTATTTTAGGTATCTGCCACAGCAGTGGAACTAATTGCCTAGGCTTTTACTTTTTCCCCAACATTTAATTATGAAAACTTTCAAACCTACAGAAAAGTTAAATGCCTTTTACCATAACACGCATATACCCTTCATCTAGATTCTACGATTGTTAACATTTTTCCATATTTGCCTTATCGTATACCTGTCTTTCCCTCTATTTATTCATTAATCCATATGGTTTCTTTGATGGATTTTTAAATAAGTTATAATGAAGTATTTGAAAGCAGGCACCAGTACTCTTTTTTTGGCCCACCATGCATGTGGGATCTTAGTTCCCCCACCAGAGATGGAAACTGTGCCCCTTGCAGTGGAACCACTGGACCACCAGGGAAGTCCCCGGACATCAGTACTCTTAACCCTTAAACACTTTAGCATTCATGTCACTAACTAGAGTTCAATGTTTACAGTTCAAAAATGAGGTAAAATTTGCATACAGTGAAATGCACACATTTTAAACATGTTTGCAGAGTTTTGACTAGTTCATATACTGTGCAGTACAAACCCCTATGAAGATAAAGAACATTTCCATCATCCCATAAAGTTCCCTTTTACCCCTACTCCAGCCCCCAAAGCAATCATGGTTCTAACATTTTTATACATTTACCATTAAATTATCAAGGTTGATACATGTATGTTCTGAGAGTGATCTTAATTTAATTTTGTGGGTTAGTAGCTAGAGCTGAAAAAAATTCACTGTTCCCTTCTACAGAATATGGGACCATAGTCAACACCATGATGCCAGCAGTGCCTGGGACTGGAGAGGATGAGGGTCTCTCAGTGTTGACAGCCAGGACCATTCTGCTGAAGGCGGTGGTCTGAGCATTGAATGAGCTATACTGTTTAAGTTCCTGTGCCATCTCGTGTGCATCACTTATCCTGGATGTACTGCATAAGATGTTATTGGCTGAAGTAAGGGAAGAACAAATTCCAAACATCTTAAAAATAAAAGACTTTATTATTTGACAAAACAACTAGTTCCACCAAGGTAGGGAGGCTCTACAGAGGTCAGTGCCTCAGTTGAATGGTATCCTCATGGACTAAGATTCCCTGGCATGTTGGCAATGTCATCCCTCAAGGTGGCAACATGGCTGCCACGATTCCAGCCTTCATTTCCTATAGATACAAAACATTACAACTTTACACTTCCTTTTGCTAAAATCCTACTCCACCCACTTTCCCCCCATATTTTAAGCATTTAGCCTCTCTGATTTTGCTTTTGGTACTAACCACTGGAATTCTTGACGTTGGCTTTGAGGCTCTTGGCTCTTCTAAGTGCCAATGAAAAAAAATTACAGAAAGATAAGTAGAAAAAGTATCTTTCTTTGCAGCTGCAGAAAATCAGACACTCCTCAGCATCATTAAACTCCTCATACAAATATTCTTTGTAGGCCATAGGGGCTTCAGAGGTGATTAGAACATCCCATGAAAGAAAATTTTAACTTTCCAAAATCTGTAATTCTGATTTCTTGTCCTACTTAATAATTTACTACCCTGGGACTAATACTTAAATTGGCATGTAGATTCTGAAAAAGAAATATTTGTGAGCTTTTTCTTTGTTAAACCAGAAGAATGTTATTACCACCCCCTCTTCTCTCACATGGATGGAGGGGAAAACAAAACATAGACTCTCTTATGATTTTGCTTTAGACTAAGAGTTTAAAAGAATCGAATTCCAAGGCAATTAATGCCTCCTCACATTGCCCCACTTTCTGTGCGAGGCAGAAAAGTGAAGTTTCTTTCCCCTGCACTACTTTTTAAAGAAAAAAAGTTTACCCCAGAAACCTCCCACTAACCACTCCCCAACTGACTTCCCCTCACATTATCTTGGCCAGTAGTGTGTCACAGCCCCTTTCAGAACTAATCACTAACAGAAAGACTGGAGAGCTATGACCGGCTTAGACCGCTTTTTCTGAACACATGAACAGGGCTAATAAACAAACTAATAAAATCAGGGCTCTGCCTACAAAGAAGAAGGAAGGGACTGCCCTGGTGGCACAGTGGTTAAGAATCCGCCTGCCAATGCTGGGGACACGGGGTTGAGCACTGGTCTGGGAAGATCCCACATGCAACGGAGCAACTAAGCCCGTGCGCCACAACTACTGAAGCCTGCGTGCCTAGAGCCTGTGCTCCACAACAAGAGAAGCCACCGCAATGAGAAGCCCGCGCACTGCAACGAAGAGTAGCCCCCGCTCGCCACAACTAGAGGAAGCCCGCACGCAGCAACGAAGACTCAATGCAGCCAAAAATAAATAGTTTAAAAAACACAAAGAAGGAAGGACAATGGATTTGCTTATTAATAATGAAGATTCCTAGCTCCTGCTGCTGGTTTCATGCTTGCTTCTAGAGTCACCCCACCTCTGACCTGCCACTTTGATTCTTCTTTTCTCTCTCAGGTTGAACGAACCTCAAACACTCAAGCCTCATAAAATAGGAGCTTCTAAAGAGGGAGTGGCTTAGGAGTGAAGGAAGCACCTGCCCACATCCCTCAAGGGGAAAGTACCTAAGCTTGACTGTCTGCATATCTTTGAGGCTTTATTATCAACCAGACTTTGTATTGCAAGTGACTGAAATCCAAACGAGATCAAGCACAAAGAGAACTTATTGATTCTTAGAATGGAGAACTCCAGGAGGACTTGGATTTCAGGTATGGCTGAATCCAGGTGCTCACACTCAGGACTGTGCCTCTCTCCCTCTCTCACCTCTGCTTTCTTCAATATTGATTTCATTTTCAAGCAGGTCCTTTCCTCCCCCAGCACCTGCAGCCTTACAGCCTACCAGATAAGTAACCATGGCAGAACAAAAACTCAGTTTTCTGAGCAGTTCTGGCAAAAGTCCTGCAGCTGTCTCTCATTGGTTTTACTTGGATGATATACTCATTTCTGAAGCTGGGGAACAGGGTTGGCCCCATCCAGATCACACAAGGAGAAGGAAAGGATGGTTCCCAAAAGAAAATGAGAAGGGGAAATTAATGCCCACGAGGCTAATATATCTCTTATAGAGAGAGAGAGCCAGCCCTTGGGGGTACCAACCCATCCTGTTTTGTCATGAAGAGCAGTTTAGTTGCCAACAGGCTGATAAGGGGCTAAATTAGCTGGAGGTAGTCAGGGATGGCATCTTGGAAAAAGTGAAGTTGGAAGCAGAACCCTGAGGGATAAAAGACAGTGTTCCAGGGGAAGAGACCTAAAAGGGCAAAAGACCTGAGGCAAATCAACGTTTGGTGGATGAGTGGATAAGTACATGAATTAATGGGTGGATGGATGGATGCCTACAGGTGGGGACTATATATGAGAGCACATCTTCCTGCTCAGAAGGAACCCATGAGCCCTCATAGTAATGAGGGAGCTGGGGTTGGACCGGGGTAGACCTTGAGGGGAAGTGGGGTGTGCAGACGTTGCCTGAGAGGAGGAGGCAAAGGGGTGTTTAGACACCCCAGTAGCCAAGAGGAGGGGTGGACAGTGGACCCTACCTTGGAGATGACGTCCCACATCCCTCTCTCCACTCCCGAGGCTCCTGGGGCTGCCCTGAAACCCTCTCCCAGTGCAAAGCTTCCCCTCTCCTCCCTCTCTCCCTCTCCCACAGCATCCTCACTTCCTCTTTTTTGTTCCTCAAACATACCAAGCTTGTTCCCACCTCCAGTCCTTTGTGCCTGCTGTTCCCACTGCCTGAAATACCTTTCCCCAAGAGCTTTGGGAGGCTATCTCCTTCTTAGCCCTCAGGTCTCAGCCAAGTGTGCCCTCCTAAGAGCCGCCCATCTGGACCACCCCAACTGAATCACCGCCCCCGCCCCCGCCCACGGCAGCCCCTTCCCAATCACACCACCCTGCTTTACCTCCTTTCTTGGAAACTTGTGTGAGCCTGTCGCAGTCCCAGCTGTCACGCCAGTGCCCAGCACAAACCCTGGCACAGAGTAGGTGCTCAAAGGGCTCAGGATCCAGCAGCTCAGAGCCCCTCAGTGCCGGGGACTAACACCCCTGTGCTCCCTGTCTGTTCTTCCCAGTGTGCTAGTGCCTTCTCTGTACCTCAGTTTCCTCCTCTGTAAAATGGGCATAGCAATAGACACGACCTCTGACAACCTATCTAAGGCACACAGAGCACATGCAGCCTGGCTCATAGTAGGTGCCCCATAAGGTCAGCCTCAGTAATATTACTATTACCAGCCCAGGCTTGTTGTGAAGTCTTTGGGAGGGAATTGGGCACAGATTCCAGCCATGACTGGAGCTTCCTGGCCGTGTGACCCTGTTCAAGTGACCTCCTCACACTGGGACCATATCTTTTTTTTTTCTTTTAACCTTTCGGCTGTGCCACGTGACATACAAGATCTTAGTTCCCTGACCAGGGATCGAACCCGCACCCCCTGCAGTGGAAGCGCGGAGTCTTAACTGCTGAACCCCCGGGGAGGTCCCACTGGGACCATTTCTCTCATTGTAAAAGGGGAGCTCACTGCAGCATCACCATGCTCCTCCACTCCCCACCACACCCCCCCACACACACACATGGCTGTGCAGGTTAATGAGCTCATGCAGATAAAAGTTAGTGCAGCGTTTCAGGCAGTAAATGGGAAGTGATGGATGATGTAATTTGTTCAGCCAACTATAATCTGGAGAAAGGTTTCTTGGCGGGACATGTGACTTCAGCAATGGCCTTCACCTCCAACCCTCCTCTCCTTTCAGCTTTCAAGGGCCAGCTAGGGGCTGTCCCCTGCATGTAGGGAGGATGGGGGCAGCAAGTATCAGCCCCTGCCCTGCCCATGCTGTCGGCAGGTGAGGGCAGCTGAATTGAAAAGGCTCTCGCTCACTGCCAGGGGGAGTAGAGGTGAGGTGGCGGAGTGGAACAGGAAGTTCCATGGCCTCCAAGACATTCTCTCTCTCTCTCTCTCTCTCTCTCTCTCTCTCTCAGTCTCTCAGGGCTTAGTGGTCTTAACCCTTAGGTCCCTGGGGGATGGGAGACAAGGACTTGGGAAGGTTTTTTTTTTTAAGACGTTGGTGGTTGGTTTGTTTGTTTTTTCACAAACTGTTAGCGCATGCAACAAAAATATGAAGTCTGATATAGTGTCCTTACTTTTGAAAAAAAAATTGCAAGTAAGGACATGGAAAACAAACAAAACTACCAAACGAAAATGCATTGCTATAGGATTTTGAAATGGGCAAAAGACCTGAACAGACACCTCACCAAAGAAGATATACAGACAGCAAATAAGCATATGAAAAAATGCTCCATGTCACATGTCATTAAGGAAACGCAAATTAAAACAACAGTGAGATACTACTACACACCTCTCAGAATGGCCAAAATCCAAAACACTGACATCACCAAATACAGGTGAGGATGTGGAGCCACAGGAACTCTCACTCATTGCTGGTGGGAATGCAAAATGGAACAGTCATTTTTTAAGACAGCTTGTCAATATCTTATAAAACTAAACATACTCTACCATACAATCCAGCAACTGTACTCCTTGGTATTTACCCAAAGAAGCTGAAAACTTATGTCCACACAAAATCCTGTACGCATATGTTTATAGCAGCTTTATTCATAATTGCCAAAACTTGGAAGCAACCCAGATGACCTTCAGTAGATGAACGGATTAACAAACTGTGGTACACGCAGACAATGGAATATTATGCAGCACTAAAAGGGAATGAGCTGTCAAGCCATGAAATGGCAAGGAAGAAACTTAAATGCATATTTCTAAGTGAAAGAAGCCAATTTGAAAAGGTTACATACTGTATGATCCCAACTCTATGACATTTGGAAAAGGTACACTACAGAGACAGTAAAAAGATCAGTGATTGTCAGGGGTGAGGAGTGAGGGAGGGATGAATAGACAGAGCATAGAGGATTTTTAGGGCAATGAAACTATTTTGAATGATACTACAATAATGGATACATGTCATTATACATTTGCTCAAACCCACAAAATGTACAACACCAAGAGTGAACCGTAATGTAAACTATGGACTTTGGGTGATTATGATGTGTCAGTGTAGATTCATCGATTGTAACACAAAGACCCCTCTGGTGGGAGATGCTGATAATGAATGGGGAGGTTGTACCTGTGTGGGGAGATGGAATATATGAGAACTTCCTGTACTTTCTATTCAATTTTGCTGTGAACCTAAAAATTGCTCTAAAAAACAAAGTTATTAATTTAAAAAATTGCTATCAACCACAGTGACTTTCAAACTTTCTTGACTCTAAGAAACTCACTTTACACCCTAACTCAGGAGGAACACAGAATTACAACAAAAGTTTCCCAAAACAACACTTCCTAACAGCCCGAGACAAACACTGATACTTTAAAATTTCTCTTCTCTTCTCCTTGATTTCATTTTTTAAAAAATGCTTGTCATGACCTTCTAAATGGATCTTGTGAGCCACTATTGAGTCACTACCCACAGTTTGCAAAGCTCTAACTACACGCGAGAGGATGATTTAACACCAGGAAAAAGTGGGAGGGTTGGACCCAAAGAATATTCCATTATACTGAATACATTTTTTGTATTTTACTTTATTTTTTTATTGAAATATAGTTGATTTACAATGTTGTGTTAGTTTCAGGTGTACAGCAAAGTGATTCAGCTATACATACATATATATCTATTTTTTTCAGATTCTTATAGATTATTACAAAATACTGGGTAGAGTTCCCTGTGCTATAGAGTAGGTCCTTGTTAGTTATCTATTTTATATATAGTAGCATATATATGTTAATCCCAAACTCCTAATTTATCCCTCTCCACCTTTCCCCTTTGGTAACCATAAGTTTGTTTTCTATGCCTGTCGGTCTGTTTCTATTTTGTATATAAGTTCACTTTATACTGAATACATTGTGCTTGATGAAAACACCATAGTTTGCTTTTTAAAAAATCAGACTGATGGAGAGCGTGCATGGATAGGCACAGATAGGGGAAGCTAATTCTATGGGATTGATTTCATTAATTCATTTACTCATTCAACAAATCTGTGCTGGGTGCTGGGGTGTCGACTGCAGTGGTGTGCTGGAGCCCGCTCCTACCAGGTGGCAAGAGCCTATTGTTAAATTTTTCAGGAATTTTGGTTGAAATCACATTGGTGGCTTGAAATTGTCCACGGTGGGAGATTTACACCATGCAAATCAGCAAATGCTATCAATCAGCACTCACGACCCCTACGCTGCCACCCCACCTTGCCCCACCTTGCCCCAGAGGCTGTTGTTAAACATTCATGAGCACATTGGTGGTCAGCAGTGACCAAGACCTGGTCCCTGCCTGGACAGAGCTTATGTTCTAAAGAGGGTGGAGTGAGGAGCATAGTTTACGGAAATAACCACAAAAATAAAATAAACATGATAAATGCTATGGATGCTATAGGAATCCATGAGAGCATATAATATAAAAGGGGGCTCCAAGAAAGCTTCCCTGGAGACATGAAGTTTGATCAGAGACTTGAAGGATGGCAGGATTTAACTAGACAAAGAATGCAAGGAAAAGTATTTCAGGGAGCAGGAATAGCATGTGTGAAAGTCCTGTGTCAAGAGAGAGAATGGTGACTCTGAGCAATCTAGCTGGAGTAGAGAGCAAGTGGGCCAGTGAGAGATGGGGAGATGAGTCTGGAGGTGTGGGCAGCCAGGCCAAGCAGGGCTGGTGGCAGGGTAGGGCATTTGGTATTTATCCTAAGAGGAAATCACACAAGGTTACTCCCATGTTGCATGAAAGATGTTCTCGTAAATGCCCTCTTTCATACCTTCTTCCATCAGGTTCTGTGAACTAGATTTATGATGCGGATTGCACACTGCTTCAGGGCAGGGAAGACGTTTCCATCTCTTCCTGATGCGCCTTTTGTTAATGAGGAAGACTTGCATTTTAAAATAAACCTCTGGAAGGTCAGATGTGACCATCATGAGCAAAAAGCAGCCCTGGAGAGCTCAACATTTTGCTGGCACAATGGAGAAAGGGTGAAACTGATTTTACTTAAAAATAATGAAGTGAGGAATATTTATGGTTTTTCTTCTAGCCGAAGGTGAGCTTTGAGGTGATGTCGGGAGGTGATTAAGTGTGGTAGCTCATCAGCCCACACCTACAATGTTCGCTGAGGGCAGCCAGAACAGCAGCGAAGAAACCAGGGGTTGATGATGGAGAGAAAACTACTTCCAGCATCAGCCGGTCTTGGTGTGGGAGACCTGGAGCCAACTTACCTGTGACCATAGAGGGCAGAATGAGGACTGTCAGATGGCAATTATAAGGGGGCAGCTTTTCACCCAAAATGTAAAAGGTTTTCCTTGACCAGCCAGAGGCAGGACTCCTTCAGTTCTGCCTTGCAAGACATTGTTCTTGGCTAACCTGTACCGGGGGAATCAGGGGATGTGACCTTCCCTATTTCCAGACCTGAGGAGTCCTCTCAGTCACTGTTGCCAAGACGTTGTTGGCATCCCTTTCCCTCTGTTGCTTCTTACTTATTGTGTAACCTTGAGGTGGCTGCCTAAGCTCTCTGTGCCACATCTAAAATATGGGGGCCATCTTGGTAGCCACCTCATAGGGATGTTCTGGGATTAGAAGAGATAATACACGTAGTATTTAAAGGGCACCTGGCACATAATAAGTGCTCAATAAAGTTAGCTGCCATTGTTGGTGGTATCTCCAGCCTCCCTACTTTTCCCTCAAATCAAACATCTTATATGTGAGGCATGTATAAACAAGTTCTTTTACTGAGGGGTCAATTTATTAGTTTTGACTCTATTGCAAACATTAGAACCCTACTTTCAAACAGAGTTAAACAACAACAACAAAGGAGATGGAACTTTTTGGTACACTAAAATGTCCAGATGTGTTTGACTTCAGGCATAGTTGGATCCAGGTGCTCAGAGGACCCCATTAGAAGTGTGTCTCTGTCCCTTTTACCTGCTCAATCTGCCTCTATGTTGACCTCATTCTCAGGCTGATTCCTCCCTGCTGAGGGAAACAATGGCCCCCAGCAACTCCAGGATCAGATCCTATCAGCTGAGGAACCGAGACAAAATAACAACAAAGGTTCCAGAATTGTCTCATTGGCCCAGCTTAACCATGCACCCATCGCAGAAACAATGACAGTGGCCAGGGGTACAATTTATTAGGCACGGTGCATATGCCCATTCCTGGATCTAGGAAAGGGGGTCACACCCCAAACTCTAGGAGCTGAACATGTGGGCAAGTGTTCCCCAAAGGAAAATATGGGTTCTCTTACCCAAAGAGGAGAGAATGGTTACTGGGCAGGGGGAAGCAAAAGATATCCCCTACAGTCAAATAGATATCTGCTTGGAGGGCTCAAGGGCGTGAATTTATCCACCTTTCTTGCTTCCTTGAACCATATAAGGAAAGTGAGCCACCGAGGCTTGCCTCTTGGAAAGGAAGGTGTCGGGAGTGAAAGATTCTCTTTCTTGCTCCCTCTTTTCTCAATCTTCCTCCTACAGTCTCCTCTTTCCAGACTTTGAATCTGGTATTCCTCCTTTCTTCCCTGTGAGACTTGTGAGACTTCATCCTCCTATTTTTTTTTTTTTTTTCTTTTGGATCAAGGCTTCAGTCAGATGCTAATAGAAGCTCTCCTCTGGCCAGCTCTCCTACTCCCGATGGGTCATGCCCACGTTCCAGGTTCTGGTTCTGAAATAATAAGAATTTGGTGAGTGTATCAGGATTCAACCAGAGAAGCAGGACCACTAGGATATGTCTATAGAGAGGTAAATAGCTATGAAGGGACTTGTACCTGGGTTTGATCTTATGTAATCTGGGGAGCTGGTGAAACAGTCTCTGTCAGGGTGTTGTCTCTGAGTCTGATGCTCTAACTTGAAGTCCACAGGGCAGGCAGTCAGGAAGGGAAGATGGATGTAAGATCGATGAGAGTTAAAAATAAGCTGGAACACAGAGCCCAAGCTGGACTCCATGAGGCTGGACTGAACCCCTTGTCAGTTCTTGTTGCCTCTGATGACCTTGGTGGCGTGGGTGTCCTGCTGGAGCCAGGGCGCTTCACCATGGGGCTAAACACACCTGGCCCAGGAGGTGGAGAAGCTGAAGAAGGATTGGTGGGGGGGGGGGGGCGGGGGGGTGAAGGTGGAGCAATGGCAGGACTAATGAAGTGAGCCAGCAGAAAAGAGAAAGCATTATGAGCTACTAAATGGCTGCTACTTCCCCCCTCCCTGAATCTCTCCTGGTTAAGAATCCGCCTGCCAATGCAGGCAACACGGGTTCGAGCCCTGGTCTGGGAAGATCCCACATGCCGCGGAGCAACTAAGCCCGTGTGCCACAACTACTGAGTCTGCGCCCTAGAGCCCGCAAGCCACAACTACTGAGCCCGCGAGCCACAACCACTGAAGCCCGCGCGCCTAGAGCCCATGCTCTGCAACAAGAGAAGCCACCACAACGAGAAGGCCACGCACCCCAGTGAAGAGTAGCCCCCGCTCGCCGCAACTAGAGAAAGCCTGCGCACAGCAATGAAGACCCCACGCAGCCAAAAATAAATAAATAAAATAAATTAATTTTAAAAAGAAAAAAAAGAATCTCTCCTGTAGCTCAACATAATTGGAAGCATCCCGAAAAGGGAATTCGGGGAAATGTAGTTCAATCTAAGTGAGTCAAACCATTACAAAGCCACCACAGTACTCCCCTTGTCAACTTGCACATACACACCTCCTTAAACCATACTTAATCTCCAAATAGAGTAACAAAGTCATGCTTTTACCTAAAATTAACCACAATTTACCATCCAAGACTTCCCCTGGTAGTTGTGAGCCAGAGTTCCAAATTAGTTCCATCAGACAGACCCTGCCAGTACAATGTTGTCTAGATGGGGAGACAGACATTCCTGCTGTTTCATCCATCATCTTCCAAGAATGCTCCTGAGGTTTCTTTTTGGGGTGATGAAAATGTTCTAAAATTGAGTGTGGTGGTGGTTGTACATATCTCTGAATACACTAAAAATTATTATTTTGTTGTTTTTTAAAAAATTTTATTGAAGTATAGTTGATTTCCAATGTTGTGTTAGTTTCAGGTGTACAGCACAGTGATTCAGATAGATAGATATATATATGTACATATATATACACACACACACATATATATATACATATTCTTTTTCAGATTCTTTTCCCTTATAGGTTATTATTAAATATTGAGTATAGTTCCCTGTGCTATCCAGTAGGTCCTTGTTGGTTATCTATTTTATATATAGTAGTGTTATATTAAAAATCTTGACTTGTATACTTTAAAGATGTGAATTGTATGACAAGTGAATTATATTACAATAAAACCGTTACCAAAAAAAAAAAAGAACAAAGTGTTGCTCTTTCCATGAAGGAAGCAGTTCAATGTAATCAATCAGCCATGGTCCACCTGGTTGATCCTCTTGAGGAATGAATGGTGTCGTAGCAGGGATTCAGTTTTGGTCTCCGCTGCTGGCAGATGGGGCACGTATCAGTGGCAGGAGCCAGGTCAGCCTTGGCGAGTGGAAGTTCTTGTTGCTGAGCCTGTGTACAACCTCCATCACTGCCACCTTGGCCACACTGTTTATGAACTTATTGGGCAAATACAGGAGTCATTGGAGAAAGTGGTTGACTGGTGTCCACAGAGTGGGTTACCCTAAAGTAAACCACAGTGTGGGTTATTCCTAAAATTTTATTTTCCGAGGTCACTCTTTGTTGAGCATTCACACGGGACACAAATATCTTCCCATTCTGTAGAGATCTATCCACATACCTCTTCCCCAGACTCTGTAGCAGTCTCTGACCATCTAGCCGAGAACCATTAGTCCCAACACGTGAATTGATGTAGAGCCATATTTCTGGACATCTCTTCTTCCAATCAAAATGGACAACCAGATGCACTGCTCAAATTTCTGTCCACTGGGAAAATTTCCCTTTACCCCAGTCCTTCGGGGATGTCCCAGAATGGGGCTATAGTGATATGGCTGTCCAGTTTTAGGTGGTGCCTGCATGTCCTGCAGAACTATATGTAAACCAGGTCTGAGTTTTTTCTTCCTCATTCAGCTGGTCACAGGGAACTCCCCATGAGCCATCCGTCTTGTTTGAGAGACAGAAGACAATGAATCACGAATAAGGGATCTGGACATCCGAGCAACTTCCTCATGCAAACTACCTGTGCTTCAGGACCTGCTAGAGCCCAGTCTTGCATAAACCACTTCCACGGAGTGCTGCTGTGCGTGCCCAATGTTATGGCTTGTTGGGTCAGACAACACAGAGATAATGATGGGTAGTTCAGATTGCATGGTATCTTGGTGCCCGTGGTAAAGCGTTCAGTCTCTACTAAAGCCCAGTAGAAAGCCAAAAATTATTTCTCAAAAGTAGAGTAATTATTTTCAAAGAATGACATAACTTTCTTTCAAATCCTAGTGGTCTACGCAGTGATTCCCCAGCTGGGGGCTGCCATAGTCTCCAACAGCATCCCTATCTACCACTGACACATCAAGCACCATCATATCAGCCTGAATCTGTGGCAGAACTTTCTCTTGTTCTGGATCCTACTCAAAACTGGCAGCTTTTCAGGTCGCTCAGTAAATGAATCACAGCACATGAGGTGTGTGTTGTTTCCAAAATCCAAAGGGGCTCCCCAGGTCTGTGCCTCTCTCTGAACGTTAGGAGGGGCCGAGTGCAGCAACTCTTCCTTCCCCATCAACATGCCTCGAATCACTGGACCCCAAGAACTTTCAGTGAGGTGACAGACCCCTGAACTTTTGTGGGTGGGATTGGTTTCCCATCCTCTGGCATGCAACTGTCTTACAAATGTGTCTAAAGGGGTTGCTACTTCTTGCTCATCAGATCCAATCATCATAATATCATCAATGCAGCATGAGGTCCTGTGGAAAAGGAAGGTAAGGTTAATCCTTAACTTAAACCATATTATGACACAGGGCTGTTAAACCATATTATGACACAGGGCTGAAGCACTGATATACCCCTGAGGGGGGGACAGGGAAGGTGTATTGCTGGCTTTGCCAGCTGAAAAGAAACTTCTTCTGATGTCCTTTACTAACAGATATAGATTAAAAAGCATTTTCCAGATCGATAAGTACATACCAGGTCCCAGAAGATGTGTTGATGGCTCCAGCAACAAAACCCCCTTTGGAACAGCAGCTGCAATTGGAGTCACCACCTGATTAAGTTTATGATGAGTCACTGTCATTCTTCAATGACCCATTTATCTTCTTCACTGGCCAAATAGGCAAGTTGAACGGGGTTGCAGTAGGAATCACTACCCTTGCATCTTTCAAGTCCTTAATGGTGACACCAATCTCTGCAATCCCTCCAACAATGTGGTATTGCCTTTGGTTTAGTATTTTCATAGGTAGAGAGAGTTCTAGTGGCTCCTACTTGGCTTTTCCTATGATAAAATCCCTCATCCATGGGTCAGGGAACCAATGTTGGGATTCTTCTAGTTGCTCAAGATGTCTATTTCAATGATGCATTTCAGCATTGACGAAATATCCAGAAGGTGTATTCAGGGACCGATTAGGCCTTTTGTGAGACAGATCTTCCCCAAAACTCCATTGATCACCTGACCTCCATAGCCCTACTCTGACTAGTGAACCACAGTGATGTTTTGGAATTCCAGGAATTAGAGTCAGTTCAGACGCTGTGTCCAGTAATCCTTGGAAAGTCTATTTCCCTTTCCCCTTTGCACAATCACCGGGTGAATGGCCACAAGTCTCTTTGGAGAAGCCTGGGAGGAAGATTAACAGCATACTTTTTTGGCAGTGTAACAGGGTCCTTCCTCAAGGAACCTGGCCTCTCCTTTAATCAAGGGCTCAAGCCTGGGAAGTGACTGAGGGTCCATGACTCTCTGTTTTGAGCATTCTGGTCAGGCTTCCATTCGCCAGACCCAGAACTCATTCGCTTATTCAGATCAAGCAAGACTTCAGTAGGCTCCCCGTCTACTGCCATGGTAAACTAGTGAATGCTAAAGATCTCTGTGAGTCACACTACACTCATTACTGTTTTGGCTTCACTATCCACTATGGTAACCATGCCCATCTTATCTTTGGCATATGAGTGCCACCAGGATCCCTGCCACCTCTGGGTTCCAGCATGCCTATTGCATTTAGAGATCCCAATTAATCGTAGCCATTTCCACTAGAATTTCTGACCTACAAAGAAGCGCCGTCACAGAGGTCTTCAAGGATGCTCAGACTCTCCCTCATGAATTTATTTCTGATAGCTACGGTGAAAATTGCATCCCCCTGACCCTCCTGGTGAAGGAGGGGTCGGCAAACTGCAGCCCAGCGGCCAAATCTAGCCCTCAGGGCTGTTTTTGTATGGCCCACGGGCTAAAAGGGGTTTTTACATTTTTAATGGAAATTAAAATCAAAAGAAGAATATTTTGTGCCACTTAAAAAAATGACATGAACTGCAAATTTCAGTGTTCGTAAATAAACTTGTATTGGAACACAGCCATGCTCATTCATTTACAGATGGTCTTTGGCTGCTTTCCCGCTATGACGGGAGAATTGAATAGTCACAACTGACACTGGCCTGTGAAACCTAAAATGTGTACTCTCTGGCCTTTTACAGAAAAAGTTTGCTGACTCATGCTCTGCAGGTTACCAAGGAACTTCTGACATTTCCACCCAGGATAGGCCACCTTTGGGAACATACATCAGTCAAATAACCAAGCAAACTGTCAGAGCCATTCCTAGCCCCTCTACCTCAACCACTGAATCCAGAATCTCTGTTTAGGGGACCAATGTCAATAAATTTGGCCTGGCCCACTTTATATTCTTCCACCTTGATTCATCACTCTTAAGACCCATTTCCATACATATGCCCCAGTTTTCTCTTGATATAAATTGGCAAACAGAAATTGGCAATTGTTTTGATATTATATCACACCTCTTCATGGGTCATGTTTTGTACCTCAGCCTTTGGTTTCTGTTGAGACTTGAGTCTAGTTATAGGTGTTGGAAGCAAGAAAAGGGCGTAGGAGTAGGTTCTGAGGAGGATCCGCAGTGCCTTGCAGGGAAAGTGCCTTGGGGAGGCCACCATAGCAGGGGTGCAGCCTGCTGCTTTGGGCAAAGAAGATGGCAGAATTTAGGGGTTTGAGGTCCCCAGCCTTATTAGAATCTCCTCATACATCCTAATCCCAATTTTCAGGATCCTAGTCCTTCCCAATCAATGCCCTAACTTTAACAAAAAAGACCCCATGAGGTTGGAAGTTCAATTTGTGTTGTAATTCAGCCACTCACAGGATCGGACTTTGCGCTTGGTCTTCAGAACTCTTGGCCCGGTGACCATGAGAAATAAGTTTCTTTCAGTGTAGTCACAGAAGCTTTCGAGTCCCTTATACAGGTCTTGACTGGGAATTTAAAGCTCTGAGCTCATCATTTTCTTTCCCCCATGTTTTCCAGCACAGTTAGAAACAATCAACCAATCCAGCACACTCCTTCGTTTTACTGAAATGTTCCATGGAAGTAAATGCTTAGTCACCCAGAACCTTGCCTCCTATAGAACTGATTCAGGAAGCTACAGGTAATGACCTGAGTAACTGTTCTGCCACTTCATGCTATGGATTATCAGTGCCCCCTTTACCGCTGGAAACAGGGTCATTAATGACTTCAAATCTGATTAGATCAGAGAACCAATTCCAGAAAAAAACCAAAACTCATCCTTAAGAGTCTGTTCTGGGCTTCCCTGGTGGCGCAGTGGTTGAGAATCTGCCTGCCAATGCAGGAGACACGGGTTCGAGCCCTGGTCTGGGAAGATCCCACATGCCGCGGAGCAACTAGGCCCGTGAACCACAATTACTGAGCCTGCGCGTCTGGAGCCTGTGCTCCACAACAAGAGAGGCCGCGATAATGAGAGGCCCGCGCACCGCGATGAAGAGTGGCCCCCACTTGCCACAACTAGAGAAAGCCCTCGCACAGAAACGAAGACCCAACACAGCCATAAATAAATAAATAAATAAATAAAATAAACCCAAAGTTTAAAAAAAAAAAAAAAAAAAAGAGTCTGTTCTTCTAAGAGTCTATCCACTCTTAGACTTAATTCTATATCAGCAAAGCAGAACCACTGATACACACACACACACACATACACACACACACACACGCACACGATTTGTTACAGGGATTTGACCTTTCCCCATTGTGGGAGCTGGGTACGCTGTCTCTGTAAGCCTGTTGTCTCTGTACTTGATGCTGGAACTTGAAATCCACAGGGCAGAAGTCAGGAAGGGCAGACGGATGTAAAGCCAGGGAGAGCAAGAACAATCTGGAAGCCACGAGGGTGGACTGAACCCCATCATTCTTTATTTTTTTAAAATTTATTTTATTAAAGTATAGCTGATTTACAAAGTTGTGTTAATTTCTGCTGTACAGCAAAGTGACTCAGTAATACATATATATTCTTTTTCATATTCTTTTCCATTATGGTTTATCACAGGATATTGAATATAGTTCCCTGTGCTATACAGTAGGACTTTGTTGTTTATCCAGTCTATATATAATAGTTTGCATCTGCTAATCCCAAACTCCCAACCTTCCCTCCCTCACCCCCCTCCCCTTTGGCAACCACAAGTCTGTTCTCTATGTCTGTGAGTCTATTTCTGTTTTGTAGATAAGTTCATTTGAGTCATATTTTAGATCCCACATATAAGTGATATCATATGGTGTCTTTCTCTTTCTGACTTACTTCACTTAGTATGATAATCTCTAGGTCCATCCATGTTGCTGCAAATGGCATTATTTCATTTTTCTTTATGGTTGAGTAATACTCCATTGTATATATACCACATCTTGTTTATCCATTCATCTGTCGATGGGCATTTAGGCTGCTTCCATGTCTTGGCTATTGTAAATTGTGCTGCTATGAACATTAGGGTGCATGTTATCTTTTCAAATTATAGTTTTGTTCAGGTATATGCCCAGGAGTGGGATTGCTGGACCATATGGCAGCTCTATTTTTAGTTTTTTGAGGAACCTCCATACTGTTTTCCATAGAGGCTGCACCAATTTACGTTCCCACCAACAGTGTAGGAAGTGAACCCCGTCATTCTTGTCACCTTTGACCTTGGTGGTGCAGGTGTCCAGCGGAGTGAGGGTCCCGATCACAGGGCTAAGCACGCACCTGGCCCAGGAGCTGGAGAGGCTGAAGATGGATCCAGGGGGAGCTGGAGCATTTACAGGCCCGGCTGTTGCCTGACGCCAACGAGATGAGTGGGCAGGTAAGTGACAACCGGTGTGAGCCACGGAACAGCTGTTGCTCTAATCTCCCCCCAGCAACCCTCCCGCTAGAACATCTCTCGTGGCCCACCCTACCCAGAAGCACACGGGGAAGGGGAGGACTCTGGGAAATGTAGGTTAACCTCCCCAAGTGGACTCATCACAAAGCCACTCATAGGGCGTTTCAAATCCTGTTTAATCTCCCACCAGCAGGAGCCGGAGTTCGTTCACTCACCAGACTCTTCAGAAGCAGCACCCCTGCCTGGAACAAGCATTTGGAGGACGCTCCCGACGCCCCGAGAAAAGCACAATGTAGTCTCATATGAGCAAAGCAGATTTCTTCCGGTTACTGTGATTTGGCCTGAATTCTTCCAGAACAAGGACATTGTCAGTATTGTACTCAGGAGCCTGGCTGCATGACAAGAACCACTGCATTAGCTATTGGCAAGAAATCTCGTCCCTGATGTAAGAGTGGAGGAAGAGGCTTCAGTTCAGACTACACAGCAGAAAAAGGTGTCGTGCTAGAAGGGGTTTGCGCAGCAGATAAGAGCCTTTGGGGAGCCCTGGGGCACTAGTGGCCAGGTTTCTGAGTGTCTTTTCCAAGTCTGAGATCCAGTGTTGCTGTCCCCTGGAGGTCTCAGCAGACTCCAGTCTTAAGAATTACCTTCTCTTCTTGTATTTGAATAAAAATTGCTTGAGCTCCCATCCCTTGACTTGGGAGAAGCTCAGCATCCTCCTCACCACATCCACAAATTCCTCCAGGCTATCGTTTTCCCTGGTGGTATTCAGAGTGTTGTAGACTCAGCCAAAAGACTACATTTCCCAGTTTCTTTTTGCAGATAGGAGTGGCCAGTCAGAAGTAAGTAGAAGTCTTTGGGAGGGGATCCTGAAAAGTCTCTTTAAAAGGAGCTGACTCATCAGTGGCGAGTGGGCAAATAAGTGACAACCAATGCGAGCCAGAAAATGGCTGTTGCTCTAATATCCATCCAGCAACCCTCCCACTAGAATGTCTTTCGTGGCCCACCCTAACCAGAAGCACACGGGGAAGGGGAGGACTCTGGGAAATGTACGTTAACCTCGCCAAGTGGTTAACCCTGCCTTTTTCTTTTGCTCTTGCTTTTTCCCCTGGAATGTGGCATGATGGCTGAGGCTCCTGCAGCCATTTTGTGACCTTGAGGATTAGAGCCACATTCTAAGGATGGCAGAGCAGTAAGTCAGTAGGAGCCTGGTCCCTCATGACATCAAGGAACCCCTTCCCCAGCCTTGGACTACATGCTTCAGAGTTCTGTTATGTGAGAGAGAAATAAATCACCTTGCTTACATCACTGTTGTTTCTGGCTTATGTCTCTTGCAGTTGAATATGGTTTCTGCTTCCAGAATTCTTGCTATGTGAGATAATAAACTTCCTTTGCGGCAAGCTATATTACTGTTCACCAATATCCAGTTCCCTCCCTATAAGAAGGTTGTAGTTTCCTGCTCTCTTGAACTCAACTGTAGCCATGTGATTTCCTTTGGCCAATGAAATCTGAGCAGAAGTAGTAAGTGTCCCTTCCCGGCAGAGGCTACAAGAGTCAGTATGTGTTTCATCTTATTTTCTTTTCTTTCTGTCAGTGATAAGCAGGAATATTTCTGTAATAGCTTCTCCATCATCTTAGGTCACATCATAGCTCTTGGCTGACCCATGATGGACATGCAGTGTGAGTGAGAAACAAATCTTTGTTGTTGTAAGCCACTGAGATTTTATTGTTTATTACTGTCATATTTAAGCAAAAATGGGCTGGCTTGATACAGGGAATTAGGGACTGACAAGCTGTTTGACAAGGCTAGTGGAAAAGAAAAGAAAAGAAAAGGCTAGTGGAATGGGCTCTAGGTTAAGACTTTGCAAATGATTCCCAGAACATGACTGTAAGGGGAAACTCATTCCTCCTCCTGTGCATTTCTCCTTTACCCTCACACTACTGCCACACTCACAACGCTTCTGATACCAGATGTGGGGTTTTTTTCCCCACACCAAGCAGTTCTCTGTGACACCAGTTGGATGTCCTACAGTTCAATTCAATTCTGGCACTAACCAGAATTAGTGCAGACACCACAGGTTAAGGGCTCAATCCCACAAGACTGCCCCCCACTTCAGATGCCAATCACTAGCAGGGCCCCAAGTTACCCACAACTTGTGTCCAACTTGGTTACCATTGGAGGTTCCCATGACTCCCCCCAAACCTTGGATTTGATTGTTTCCCAGAATAGCTCACAGAACTCAGGGAAACACTTACATTGACCAGTTTATCATATAATAAAGGATGTGATAAAGGATACAGATAAACAGCCAGATGAAGAAGTTCATAAGGCAAGATCTGGAAGGGTTCTGAGCACAGGAGCCTCTGTCCCCCTGGAGTTGGGGTGCATCACCCTCCTGGTATGTAGATGTGTTCACCAACCTGGAAGTTCTCTGAACCCCATAATTTTGGGATTTTTATAGAGGTTTCTTCATCGTGTAGGCATGGTCAACCATTAACTCAATTTCCAGCCCCTCTCTCCTTCCCGGAAGGTAAGGAGTGGGGCTGAAAGTTCCAAGCTTCTAACCGTGGCTTGGTCTTTCTGGTGACCAGCCCCCATCCAGGAGCCCACCAGGCATTGCTTCATTAGAACAAAAGACACTCCTATCAGCCAGAAAATTCCAAGGGATTTAGGAGCTCCACATCAGGAACTGGGATCAGAGACCAAATATTAGAATGAAAGATGTTCCTAATGTAATTTCCTATCACTTAGGAAATTACAAGGGTTTTAGGAGCTGTGTGCCAGGAACTGGGAGCAAACCCAAATATAAATATATATATATATTTTTTTTTTTTTTTCTCATTTCACAATAACCAAACTGACCCACCTGGGGAGCTTCTCCCTCCACCCCAATCAAGAGGATCCATTGTACATGGCATCTTCAGAATCTTGTAGCTCTATCTCTGATCCAGGACCTGGAAGTCATCACAGCCCAGGACATAACTGCCCTTTTGTTTTCCATTTTGTTGTGTTTTGTGTTGAGGTATAATTCACATGTAGTAAAGTACACAAATCTTAAGTGTACAGTTTAGCCAGTTCTGACCAATATATACATTCAATTAATCTGCATCACTGTCAGGGTACAGAACATTTCAATCCTTCAAGAAAGTTCCCTCATGTCCCTTCTACATCAACCTCTTGCTCTCATAGTAAAGGCAACATAATAGTAGTAGAGGCAACTATTATCCTGACTTCTATCACCATCAATTAGTTTTGCTTATTCCAGAATTTCATATAAGTGGAATTATACAGTGTGTGCTCTCTTGTACCTGCCTCCTTTCACTCGGGATAATGCTTTTGAGATTCATTCATGTTGTCGTGTGTACCAGCAATTCTTCTTCTTATTGCTGAGTAGTACTCCATTGCACAAGTATGCCACAGTTTGTATCCACTCACCTATGCTGATGGATATTTAGATCGTTTCCTGTTCTTCGCTATTACAAATACTACTTCTATAAACACTGGTGTAGTACAAGTCTTTTCTGGACATCTGGTTTCCTTTCTCTTGGATAGATATTTAAGAATTGAACTGCTGGATCATATGCTAAGTGTACATTTACTTTTTTAAAGAATTGATAGCTTTCTAAAGTGACTGTACTGATTTACACTCCAATTTACAGCAACGTATGAAGGTTCCACTTGCTCCACATCCTCTGCAGCATTTGGTATTGTTAGTCTTTCTAATTTTAGCCATTCTGTGTGTGGTGGTGTCTCATTCTCGTTTTCATTTACTTTTTGCTCATAACTAGTGATGTTGAGCATCTTTTCATGTGTTTATTGGCCATTTAGATATCCTTTGTGTGTGTGTGCATAACTGCCTCTCAATGCCCACGAAGCTAGCGACTGGACACTGGAATGGCGCGGTCCCAAACTCATCACCTTGGCAACCCTACTTGTCAGCAGAACACAGCCAGTTGAGCAGAAAGATGATCTCTCTGGCTTTCCAATTTCATACGAGGGCCTCTAATTAGCAGAGCTGAATCCGCATCCAGAACTCCATATCAAGGGCATCTTTGAAAAACAGTATCAGCTTTTTCATCTCTACCCCATGGGAAGATGGAATGAGGGGGGAGTGGACGCCCAGCACCAGTTCCCCAGTTATGATGAAGTGGGTCAGCACTGCCCTAGTTCTGCCCCGGAGGCTGTCAGGCACGCTCGTGGGCTGGTGATTCCTCAAGTTAAGGCTGTGCTCCAGTGGTGGCATGTGAAATGGTTTTAGGCCCCAAACAATATTAACTCACATTGAATTGCATCACGAGAGTAAACTGCTTTTTGAGTATCTTTTAATCCATCAAATGATATGAGGGAGAAAGACTCTGTTTAGTAAAGAGATGGCTGGCTTTCGTGCTCAGCTCCTGGAAGGTAATCTCTAAGCCCCTGGAATGTCCTGCCTGAAAAGAGTGTCTTTCTTTACCTGGGGGACTTGGGCCAGCCTAGATAGTTTTTAACAATGGGATTGATGGTAGGGCCTTTGGGTCGCAGGTATCAGCCCCAGAGGGGCTGGAAAGTAAGGTGACCACGTGGGTGGTCAGTCATGTCTTTGTGACTGAGCTCCAATAAAAACTTTGGACACCAAAGCTTGTGGGAGCTGCCCTGGTTGGCAGTACTCCATGTGTACTGTCACACATTGTTGCCAGAAGTTAGCACCGTCCACAGCTCCACTAGGAGATGACAACTGGGGGTTTCATGTCTGGAACACTCCTGGACTCTGCCCTATGTGTCTCTTTCCTTGGCTAATTCTAATCTGGTTCCCTTCACTGTAGGGAACTGTAAAACACTGTATTTCACTGTAATAAACTGTAACTGTGAGAATAATGACTTTCAGTGAGTTCTGTGAGTCCTTTTAGTGAATTATCAAACCCAAGGGTGGTCTTGGGCACACTCAGTCTTATAGTTGGCATCAGAAGCGAGGGTGGTCTTGGGCCTCCCAAACTCTGCAGTGTCTTTGGGCAGTAAGGAAACAATCACAGCCCTGACACCTGATGCTCTCCTCCAACAGAGCAGACTCTGGCCTCCAGCTCAGAGCCCTCAGCCAGCAACTCAGTATCCAGCTCGAATGCAGTATATTTTTCTCCTTGTTTGTCTTCATTGGATTTATCTTTATGGCTATCTTCTCTCTATATCAAGCAGTACTAGGTCTCCACATATGAGTGTGCCTTTTAAAAAAATGTATTTAAGTTAAAAAGGGAGCTGATTTTTTAAAAAGTGAATAATAAAAGTACAGACAGGATGAAAATACAGCAAAAATTGTGAAGAGCATGTGTGATGATTGAAGTTTGGGAAATGCTACAGACATCTTCCACATACTCCTGTGGCCATCCAGCCAGGGGGCAAATGTGGCTGCCAGCACTTCCTGTTCTGAGAAAGAACCTTAGTTCCTTTGCTGTGACAACCTATATGCTCCCTCTCCCCAGTGCTTTTCAATATTTTTAAAAAGTGACCTGCAGTATGAAATCTGTTTTATACCATCATCATTAGGTTGAGCCACATGAAATTGTTTTTATAGGTCAAAAAAATTTGAATAGGTGACAATTTCATATTTAATTTATATTTCAATTTAATAGATATAACACATTACACATGAATATATACATATATGTGTAATATATGATATATATATATACGAATGATATTCCCTCCTGATTGGTTAGGTATCTGTTCTGATTAGTAGGTGGGGGGTGCCAATCAAAAAATATTTTTAGTATCCCCCCATATGTATATTATATATATATCATGTATGATATATATCACATAGATAGTATATATGTATTATACATAATATATGTCACATACAGACATATACAATATATTGCATAAAATATATGTGTTTGTTTCATTGAATTTATCTTTTTCGCTATCTTCTATTTATATGAAGCAGTACTGGTTTTCCATATATCATTGTGCCTTTTTTGGGGGGGTTTTTTTGGCCACGCCATGCAGCATGCAGGATCTTAGTTCCCTAGGCCAGGGATCTAACCTGTGCCCCCTGCAGTGGAAGTGTGGAGTCTTAACCACTGGGCCGCCAGGGAAGGCCCCCTCACTGTGCCTTTTAAAATATATTTATTTAAGTTAAAAAGGGAGTTCTTCTCTTAAAAAATGAATAATAATACAGGTGGGATAAAAATGTGGCAAAAAATTGAGAAAAGAATCTATCTACAATGTCATATTATTTGTGATATATTCTGATATTTTCTTTTCTATTTTATTACTTCTTTTTCTTTTTTTTTTTAATGCTACTCACAGCCCACTAAACTGATTTTGTAACCCCGGGAACAGGCTATGACCTGAAGTTTGTGAAACATTGTTATGCAACCGCCTTGAACAGGACCTTGTCTCTTGGCTTTGGCATGATGACCCTTGACCCTGAGCAGAGGTCCCCACCCCAGGCCCTGCACTTCAGAGGGCCTGCTCCCACCTCATCTGGTTGAGTCCCTCCCCACGGGCTGCAGAACCTAAGGGCTTTCAGGAAGTGCCCACAGGAGCCTGTGCCCCTTCTCAACCATGCTCTGGGCCCCCAGGACCCTGGAATTCCCCACCCAAACTACTCTGAGCCCACTCCAGGGCCTGCATGGCTTTCTTTGTGGGCACAGCCCTAAGACCAAGAGGCAACCAGGGGTGTGGAGGGACCTTGGATGTGCAGGGCGGGGTGTGCACACTCACGTGCTGAAGGGACCCAGAGTGGGAAAAAAGTGGGTCACTGTGGGCCTGGGCCCTCCATTTGTGTTTGCCCAGTTACCAGCGCTGCCTCTCAATGTCAGGGGTGAGCTGGCCCTAGACACCAGGCTCTGCACAAGGACCAAGCCAGGGGTCTCAATCTACCATGGGTGGAATCCAACACTGACCCTCTCATTGGCCAGATTCCCCTGTGGCCCGCCCCTGCCCCCATCCTTCCCGCCTCAACCAGGCTGGCTTCGTTCACTGTGGCCCCCAGCTTGGCTTTGGAGTCTGTGACTCCCTCACTTTACTCCTGGGGGCCCTGCCCCAGCCCCTGCTGCTTTCTTCCACTCCCCGGTCAGGAATGATCAGAGACCATGGGGCAAAGACCACAGTGCTTTACTTCTTGTCAGAACAGAATGGATAAATGGGGAGCCAGTCAGCCTTCAGGGAGGGCAGGGCTGGGAGAGTAGGGGGCTCAGGCCACCAGTCCCGGCTCTGGCTCCATCCACGTCCTACCTCTCAGGCTGGGCTTTGCTGACTAGTCTGTAGGTCCTTCGAGGGGAGGGAGGAGGCCAGGCACGGTGAGCCAGCGGGGACTCAGTCTCGGGGTACCCATCGGGTCATCAGCCCCCATTTCCGACGGACTCATCTGTCATGACTCCGGCATGACCGGGGCAACTGCCTACACTTGCCACCTGTAGGTGAAGGAAATGGTTCAGTCACGAGTTGGAACAGTATTGATTATTGTGATCTGGGTGCTGGAGGACGAGCTTCCCCTCGGGAGGCTCCAAGGCAACTCTGAGCAAGTGACAAGAAACTGACGGGGGAAGAGCTGGTGCAAGGGTCCGCAGGGGGGACCTCCCCCCACCCCTACACAGAGGAGCCCTAGCTTGTGTGTCATTCATGTGTTCAGCAAACATTTATTGTGCACCTACTCTGTGCCAGGCAGTGATCTAGGCACTGGGCACACAGTTGGGAGCAAGAATGGATAAAATCCCTGCCCTAGTAGAGCTTTCTAGTGGGGGAGACCGACAATGAGAAAAAGAACTAAGTCAAGTGCACATACAATGATGTGTCAGACAGTGATGCATGCTATGAAGAAAAATAAAACAAGGAAGGATGCAGGGAGACTCAGGAGCTGAGGGCATCCTCATGGCAGTGACTAGAGGGGCCTCAATGAGGAGGTGAGGGGGGAGCCACATGGACATCTGGAGGAAGGGTGTTCCAGGCATAAGGAACAGTCAGTGCAAAGGCCCTGAGGCAGAAGTAGACAGGTGGGATTAAGGGAGAGCAGGAAGGCCAGGGGGCTGGGCCAAAGCAAATGAGGGGGATCTTAGAAAACAAAGGGGACTTCAGGAAACAGCCCTCTCCCATCTCCTGGCTGCCACCCTTGCTTACACCTCCCTGTCCCTCTGGACTCACCTCCTACCCGTCTCCCGCTCACACTGCCCCAGCCACCCTGGCCTCTTCCCGTGGTTATTGCAACACGCTAAGCTCATTCCTGCGTCTGGGGCTTTGCACTTGCTGCTCTCTCTACCTGCTTTTTAAAATCATCTTTCTTATCAGAATCCATTCTGATTTTACCTCTTTAGAGGGAGTGCCTCTCCCCATCCTTCTCAATCCATCTTTATTTTCCTCCTGGTAATTCTCTTTTTCTGTATCTCTGCTCCACTCTGCTCATTAATGTGTTGAGCTGTTTATTGTCATCCCCCCACCAGCTGTGAGTTCTCCCGAGGGTGGGGACCAGGGCCCCCAGCATCACAGCACAGGCTGGGCACAGAGTAGGTGCTCACAAATGTCACTGGAACAGTTTATGGCCCCAGAGCTAACATTTAGGCTCTGCCCTCACACAGACCTGGGTCCAGTCATTCCCTGATTTTTATGTGCTGTGTGACCTTGGACAAACTTCTCAACTCTCTGAGCCTCACTTTTCCCACAGGGGAGAGAACAGGGTCTGGCACTAAGTCAGGATCTATAAGCACAAGTTGAACAACTGAGGCAACAGTGCTTGACTCCCTGATTCAACAGGATCAGACACGCATCAGCGATCTCTTTTTAATTCTGTCAGTGTTCCATCTCCCACCTTAAGGCAAAAAGCTGAGGCTGTGCCCATTTTCCTGATGAGGAAGTTGGACAAGAGAGGTCACTCATAAAACTTGGCATGGGTTGTACAGCTTAACTGAGAGCTTGCAAACTGGTTGCCCTCGTGTTTTACTTAATCTGTAACATTTTTTAAACTTCTTAAAAAATTAGTTTCTCCGCTTGTTAATCTCCCTTTGCCCCCCTTCCCCGCTCGACACTGGGCCCTGGGAGGCTGACTTGAGAGGCCGCAGCCCCCAGGCCCTGGAGGGAGAGAGGAGGGCAGGAGGAGAGAGAGGCTGAGGTATCCGATCCCCTCGACCCCTGCCCTGCTCCCTCCCGGTGGGCTTACCAGGAGGCATGGCTGGAAACCTCTCTCTGAAGCCACAGTTCCTGCCTGGGGCCCCCTCCTCCACTTCCATCTCTCATCAGGCCCTGGCGCAGCCATTACCTCTGCTCACTCATGCAGCCCGGGGCCATCAAAGCTTCCCGCTATTGCTAATCCTGGGGAGCTGCACCATCGCATTGCCCTGCCACCGCCATGTGAACAAGCGCAGGCTAGCCTGCTGGAGGAGAAGACCACCAGGTGAAGAACTGAGGTGCCCATAGAAGCAGAGCTCCCTGCTGACCCGCGGCTGACCTCAGACACATGAATAAATCCAGCTGCAACCAGAAGAACCGTCCAGCTGAGCCCAGCCTAAGTTTCCAAATTGCTGAACTGAGAACTCAGTAAATGGTTATCATCTTAAGCCACTGAACTCTGGGGAGGCTTATATGGATATGCCTCCTTTAAAACAACCTTGCTCAGGGGCCTTCAAGAACCTACCCTCCGTCAGAGTCCAAGCCAAGGCCTCCTCCCTCCCAGTCCTGATGCCCCTCCCGCCCAACCCCCGTTCTCACTGGTGAGGATGACGATGCCGGTGATGAACAGCACGGCTGCCACCAACAGCCCCCGTTTCCGGAGGGTGTCCTCGTCTGCAGAGAGAGAAATGGAGGCGTGTGGCAAGAGGGGCCTGCACCCTCCTCTCCCCACAGCCTCCCATGGGTAACTTACCATAGGAGAAGGGGTCGTCCTCGCTTGAACCTGGAGGGGACAGAAGGGAGCAAAGGTTTGTGGAGTGAATCGGTGAGTGAGAGTCAGAGTCAGAGAGGAGACACCTGGGTCTCAGCCTTGGTGCACTTAGAGCAAAACTGAAGTCCTTACTCAGCACACAGTCTGGTTCCCATCACCTCTAACCTTTTCTCCTCACTTGCCCCCCTCACTCACTGTGCTCCACCCCCTCCGCCCCCATTGGTGACCATGCAGACCCTTTCTCACCCCAGGGCCTTTGCACTGGCTGCTCCTGCTGCCTGAAGCTCCCTTCCCCAGATGTCCACATGGCTCCCCCTCAGCTCCTTCTCAGTGAGGTCTCCCTGGCCCTTTACAGAAAATACTCTCCAGTCATTCTCTCACCCTAACCCTGCTTCGTTTTTCTTTTTTTTCTTCGTTTTTCTTGATAGCAGCTTAAAACCACCTGATATATAGTTATTATGATTCTTATTTATTGTCTCTCTCTCCCCATGAAAACGTTTCCTTCATTAGGGAAGAGATTTTCGTCTGTCTCATTCACTGTTGTAGCCCTGGCACCTAGAGCAGTGCCCAGCACACAGTAAATGCTCAATGAATATTGCTTGAATGAATGAATGAACTCTCTATATGACCCGTAGGTGTATCATTTCCATCTGTTCACTGGGGTTGGCTGGACAGGAAGTGGAAGATAAGACCGGGAGGGGAAGAATCAAGGTGCCCCTACAAACCGAGCTCCCTGCTGACCCCAACCTGATCTCCAATGCACAAGTAAGTCCAGCTGAGACCAGAGAAGCACCCAGCCACACCCAGACTAAACTTCTAAACTGCAGACTTGAGAGCTACATAAATGGTTGTCATTTTTTTTTGTTTTGGTTGTGTCGGGTCTTAGTTGCGGCACGTGGGATCTTCATTGTGGCATGCAGGCTCTTTTAGTTGTGGCATGCGGGAACTAGTTCCCTCAGGGATTGAACCGGGCCCCCTGCGTTGGGAGCGCGAAGTCTTAACCCCTGGCCCACCAGGCAAGTCCCTAAATGATTGTCATTATAAGCCATTGGGTTTTTGGGTCGTCGGCATGCAGCACTCACTTATGCATTCATTCACCTATTCAGACATTTATTGTGTGCCTACCCTGTACCCACCCACAAGAACACCAGCCCTGAAGTCAGGTATTCGCCCGACACCTGTTTACTGAGCACTATTCTGGGCTGGGCAGTACTGAGGCGCTAGAAACACACAGTGAGTGGGAAATCGCCTGTGTCCAGTCTGGGAAGGGAGTTACTGACCAGTCTGCTTGAGGGCGGGGTCCGTCCTGACGTTTTTGCGTGGGAGTCGGGTCTTGGGGGGCGTGGGGCCTTGAGTGGGATCAGCAGAGAGAGCGGCCAGAAGATGGTGGAGGGCAGGAGTGAGCCGTGGAGGGAAACAAGAGACAACTGAACGTCTGCGTCCGGGAGAAGCCCCTCTGCCACGACTACTTTCAGGGCGCAGGCCAGGTATCCCCGCCTCCCACCCACACGGGCAGCCAGGAGTGGCAGGTATGGAAATACTGCAATAAGCCTGCACCCCCTGATTAGCACCAACGGCTCCGACTCCCGAGGAACCCCTGGCTCCTCTCCTAGGACCTCCCGGACCACCCCGTGATCAGGAATAAAGGGTCACATCTGTCAGAGCCAGACAGGGGCCTCCAGAACCCTGACCCAGTTACAGAGCCTGGAGATACTTGTTAGAAAACATGTTGAATTTCGCCTCTGCTCCCAGACCAAAAACACCAGAGGGTTCCTCTCTTTAAAAAAAAAAAAAAAATCAATACCCAAGGAAAGACCTGCCCCTCTGGCACTGAGAAATGTCCTCAGTCATCCCTGACTGATGCCCCAGAGTGAAGCCAGCAAGCAGAGAAGCTGCCTCATGAACTGGCTCCCCAGGCCAGCCTCAGCACCTCGTTTCCTAAATATGAACCGACAGCCAAGCATTACGAGATGTTCAGGAAACCTTTTTCCAAGAAAAGGGATAAGCCAGATCAAGGGTAAAGATGGAGGGACCACAGGAAATGTAATAAAAGGACAGCCTCAGTGGTAAGTGGTGCTCATGCACCCCCCCCCCCGCCCCGCCCTCACCCCGGCCACCCCGGTGTGAGGGAACCTGGCCTCAAATTCTGGTTCTGCCACTTTGCACTGTGTGGCCTATGGCCAGCCAAGTAACCTCTCTGGGCCTCAGTTCCCTCCCCTGTAAAATGGGGTACCGACAGCTCCTACCACATAGGGTAGTTGTCAGCAGTGAACGAGTGACCACGTGAAAGCTTAGCACAGTGTCCCGCATGGAGCAAACCCTCAGCATGTTGCTGCTATTGTCTACTTGGCTCTCACTCCTCCCTTCTTCTGGCAACAGTCCCCCTTCTTTGGGGGAAATGTTCCTGCTTCCCCAGACCATCTGGGTCTCCTATTGTAACCCAGCCACAAAGGGGAGCATGTGACCCAGTCTCACCTTTCCCTACCTTTCAAATTACAAGTAGGGCTTTAGATTGGACGCTTGGTGACGGAAGTTCTGAGCTGGCCATTTCCTTGCCAGGTGGAAAACAAGCTCCAGTGCAAGAGAGACAAAGACGAAGAAGGGACAGAGGCTCTGGGGGCGCTGGGCTCAGCAGTGCCTTTTACCACTTGGCTCCTTGACCCCCCTCGGCCCAGTTGAATTTCCATCACGTATAACCAGGAACGTGGAATACCACATAGGGTAACCCAGGTCAGCAAGGACTCAGAGTAAGTGAATCCGGAGATGTGAAGATGTTTTCTCATTTGGAAAATGTGGAAACTGCTGCTACACCCCCAAACCCCACTGTTGTACATAATAAAAAAAGCTCCCTTCCCCAAGACACCGTATTTCCATCTGTTGTAAAATTGTTTTAATAGACAGATTCTTTCAGAATGAGATGCTTTACTGCCATCACTGGGAGGCTGTAACAATGATAAAAAAATCTACAAGGAGAATGGTGTGACCTTCTAGGCAGTGCTCTTGTGCAGTGCCCAGTCTTAGCAACCGTGCATGCAACTCAGCCTGGGAGTGGCCTAATCTATAGTACTTTCCAGTGGGGGCTGCCTCTCAAATATGGATCATCACACAGGCATTAGAGACCCCCTGCTACCTTTATTTCCGCTCATCCCCCTTTCCCACGCCTCTGGTAACATTAACTCACTTGTCCTGAGGGGAGCCACCTCTTCCCTGACTTTTGGTCTATGCAGATCAGACATGGGGCACAGACTCAGGCCTGACCAGTCAGAGCTGTTCATTTCCCAGGCTCCCATTGGTCAGACATGGGCACATAACCCCAGCTGGGCCAATGAGAGTCAACTCTAGGCCTTTCAGCTAGAGACGCACTCTAGCTGCTGAGTTTGTAGCCTAAACTTAGAGCTACGGGACCACCTTTGTCACTAAGAGGGGAAAAGCCGCTTGAGAATGAAGACAACAGAGCTGAGAGAGGAAGCAAGTCAGTCGTGATGACAGAGCTTGAGCTCTTTGACCCAGCTGTGCCTGAAATTGGTGCCTCTGTACTTTACAGAGCGTATATCGCTAATACATCTTTTTTCTTTTTTTTCCAGTTGGGTTTTCTGAGTTTTGCAACTGAACAGCTCCTGCTCTAACATTAAGAAGATCTACACCAAGGAAACACCTACAGGTACATTTCCCGCACCAGCCCTTCGAAGGGATCTGAATAAAGAGGGTTCCTGAGTCTACCAAGTTTGGAAAACGCTGCAAACTAGATGCTCCCTCTTGGGATGCCTGCTACAAACAAGCTTTATTACGACTCCGAAAAGTCCCGCCAGAGAGAAACGTGCTTAACTTTAACTCAGAGTTTCCCAAATACCTTTGACCGCAAACCGAGAAAAATTTTTTGAAAAATGTATTAATTCCCCAAACGGGTGCTCTGAGAAACGTACTCAGGGAAATGCCGACCTAGATGGAGAATTAAACACAACTCATACGTTGCTGTTCTAGTCCCAGGCTCTACCTTGCGTCCAGCTCTTGTCTGTCCCCGGACCTGTTGTTAGAAGCACATCCATTTCCGTCGGTTGCTGGGTGTGGATCTCCATCTGGTTCGGGGTTGCTTCTACTCAGGTCGGAAGAGAAAGGAGGGGAGGGTGAGAAAGAAGCGAATCAGGGACCTGCAGAAAACAGCAAGGGGCCCTCTCCCCTCCTCAAGTTGGCAAAAATCAAAGACATCCATGTACAAGCGCTGCTGTGGGCATGAGACAGGGGGACTCTCTCACACGCCGCTGGTGGCGGGGCAAATCAGTGTGCCTTTGCCCCACCGTGTCATGGGTAAACTTTAGAGCCAGGTTCCTGGACCCTCACCCTAGCCGTGTCACTGACTTTCAGTGACACCTTGGGTGAGTTACTCTGAGCCTCCTGTAAAGTGAAGATAATGCTCATTTCTACCTCAGAGGGTTTGTGTGAGGATTGAATGAGTGAATGCGGGTGAAATATTTAGAACCATGACCGGCGCTTAATTTCTGCTATAAATGCTCAAGGAGGAGGGGACAGGCTTGCTCATTGTGGCACTGTGACCAATGGGAAGAACTGGAAGCAACCAAGATGCTCATCAAGATGGGCATGGCTTCATCAGCTGTGCACCGGCACCCTGCAGAATGCCACGCAGTGAAAAAGACCAACACGGATGCTTCTATAGGACTGTGGGAAGAGCTTCCAAACACATTATTGCATGGGGGAAAAAAAGCAAGTTGCTGAACAACAGTCATACAATATCCTTAAGCTCCCACAACGACACCTCCCAATTAGTATATTTTCCCCAGGTAATACACATGTGATGCAGTATCACTGGGGAACTACTCCCAATATAACACTAACGGTGGGGACCTCTCAGAGAGGGAGGAGAGAATGAGAATGGGGAGTGGATGAAGGGATTTCATCTTGCCTGCAATATTCTTTTTATTTCCAAGGAGAACGTGTCTATGTACCACTAAACATTAATGGACAAAATTGGTGAACACTTTTTGAATGATGTTATACTCCAAGAAAGAGTTAAGAAATGATTTGAAAATTCAAAAAAGGAAAAAGATAAAGAGATAAAAGAAAGAAAATGAAGGGGTTGGCATACAGGGAGTTTCTGGGGTGTCTGCAAAGCTCTATTCCTTGACCTGGGTGATGGTTACATGGGTTCAACTTAGAGTAATTTAAGTTGTACACTTACGGTTTTTATATTTTTCTATAGGCATGTTATTTTTCATGATTTCAAACC
Organism: Eubalaena glacialis; assembly: GCF_028564815.1. Lineage (NCBI taxonomy): Eukaryota > Metazoa > Chordata > Mammalia > Artiodactyla > Balaenidae > Eubalaena > Eubalaena glacialis. Next base: position 52,869,226 of record NC_083733.1, on the reverse strand, counting down.
ATTTTTACAAGAAGTGAATGGAGTTAGCTGGCTGCCCCATGACAAAGTAAACCAGGGGATTCAGCATTGGGGGACTGAAATGGGTAATCAAGGACCCAGAGTGTCAGAGGAAGAGGGGCAACAATGTCTGTCCCAGGCCCACCTCCCCACCCTCTGCCCCTGCCCAACTCATTACCAGCCTGCAGGGTTGAAGTCTGAGGAGTGGGCTGGAGTTCTGGGTGGACGGTGTCTGGAGTCCGGAAACAGGAAGAGAAAAGAGAGAAGATGCAGAGAAGGTGCATGGATGGAGGTACAGGGGGATTTCCATAGCAACTCAAATTTGATGTCATGGAAACGAATTAATCCAGCCATTTGCTAACTGCCCAAATGCGATGCCAGTATCTCCCTGGCCTCAGGCCCTCCCCTCCCACAGATGCCTTTTCCCCTACTCAGCACCCACCTGCCTCTGGTAAGAGCCCCCGGAACTTCCTTTGGGGAACCATCCTTCCCTGACTCTCAGTCCACTTGGTTCAATGGGCCTGGCACCAGCCCCGTTGGAAGTTAAACATGAGACCCAGGTCTGGCCAATCAGTTTTCTATCCCTGTGGCCACAATGATCAGCTCACAGGTGGGGGTGTGACCTGAGCCTGGTCAATGACACTCAGTTCTGGGACATTTGCTGGATTGGGGAAGGGGAAATTCTCTTTCCTCTGGATTCTTAGCAGGTAGGATAGACGCTCCAGGTCTCTATGGGCCATCTTGGCTCCATAAAAGGAGAATCTGCCTGAAAATGAAGCCATCACAGAGAAAACAGAACCAGGAGATGGAGACAGGTTCCTCATAGCATAATTTGAGCCTAGATGGAGCCATGCCTGAAGGTCTATCCCTGGACTTTTCAGTTACACAAATCCAAAAAATCCCGTTTGGTCCAGTTTGAGATTTTTGTTGCCATTGTTATTTGCAATGACAGGATCTTGACAGACCTGTCCCTCTTTCCTCACCAGGGGCTGGAGTCAGGGCATGAATGTTCTCAGTGACTGGGTCTGCTAGAGTAATGGATGTGGCCTCCTCCAATGTCTGTCCTGGGAAATCAAGGATGAGAAGTCAGGAAGGAGCCTCTGGTCCCCCTTCTCTCACCGACACCCCCACCCTGCCCTCCCTCCTGAAAGCTTGGGGGATAACCAGGAAGTCCTGTCTGCTGGTGGAGCAGTAGACAGATGTGTGATTGATCATCTTTGGTGGAAGTGTTTTCAGAAATGCTAATGCCCCAGCACCCTACCTGCAGCTGCCTCTCCCTGCCCATCCTTGTGGGATGAGAGAGGCAGTTTAGCCTAGGAGCCCAGGTGCTAGACTCAGCCAGGGCCCTGATCTCAAAATCTGTTCCCAATAACTTCCTTGCTGTGTGTCCTGGAGCAAGTGAAACCCCTCTCTGAGCCTCGGCTGCCTCATCTGCAAAGTGGGGATAATACTTGAATGTACTTCTCAGGACTGTAGAGAGGGTGAAAGGAGATGGAGGTGGGCAAGGTCTCCCCCACTGCTGAACATGCAGTCAGTGCTGCATAGAGCCGCTGCCCCCACCCTGGCCCAGCCTCCATCCTCTCCCTCCTGGACCATCACACAGCCTCCTCCCTGGTCTCCCTGCTCCCATCCCGCCCCCTACAGTCTGCTCCCCGTACACAGCCAGAGGGAGCCTGTGAACCCCTGAGTCAGATCAGGGCCCTCCTCTGGCTGCATCTCACTCCTAGTAAGAGCCAAAGTCCTCACCTGGCCCATAAGTCCCCCCTCCACCCGGTCCCCTGTCACCTCTCTGACCTCTCCTCTTACCACCCTGCCCCTTCCCACCCTAACCCGAACCCTAACCCGAACCCTGGCCTGCCTGCTGTCACTCACACTCTCCAGACAGCACTCGTTCCTTACATACCTGCTTGGCTTGTCCCCTCCTCTCCTTCAAGTGTCTGCCCAAATGTCACCTTCTGGTGAGGTCTTACCTGGTCACCCTATTTAAACAATCCTCATTTCTCTCCTCTGTTTTTCTCTATAGCACTTTTCACCTTCTAGCATACTATATAATTTACGGATGTGTCAGTTACTGTGTGTCTTTCCAACTAGAATGTGAGCTCCTGTTTTATGCAATTGCTGTTTCCCCAGCGCCTAGAATAGGATCTGCTCAGTGAAGGCTTGTTGAATGACTGAATGAACACAGGAAAACCATTTTATCAAAGAGAAATGGGGCAGCTTCAGTGCAGTTTGCTCTGGGTTCCAGGGTTGTAGCCCAGCCCCTCCACTCACTAGCCTCTGGCACAGGGCACTTTCCTTCACTGAGCCTCAGTTTCCTCATCTGTAAAATGGTCATGACAACAGCATCATAGAGTAGAGCTGAAGCTGAAACAAGCACCTGTCATGTAGAAAGCACCTGCAAAGGCCCACCACAGGTACTGCCTTCAGAAAACACTTCTCAGGCAAGGGTGAGACATCTCCAACTCCTGGACTGGCCCCAGCTCACCCTTTTCCCTAATCATATATCACCCGGGAATCCAAGGGAGCTGCTCTGCTGTGAGTCCGGTGTTCCTGGCTGCCAAGTAGGAAACTGACACCCATCTCCCTGCCAAATCAAACTCCGTGAGTCCTTCTTGGAGGTGAAATGGAGGATGCTCAGCAGGACAGGCCCTGGCCAGACTCGTTGGAAGCAGCCATCCAGGTCTGAGGTATCTAAACAGGGTGTAACCTTGGCCCCCTTATTGGGGCCCCCACTTCCTGGTGCCAGCTCAAGAGGGGACTAAGGACACAGGACAGAGCATCCAAATTCACCAGCCGCCCACCCAGCAACACATGCACTCGAAGTGGGGCTGGGGGCTCTGCAGCAGGGTGGAATCAAGGGCTGGGCCTTACCTCTGGTGGGGAGAATCAGGCCAACGAAGACCAGGAGACACAGGCGACCACAGGGCGACATCTATAGAGCAAGCCAGAGCTGGGGTCAGCCATGATGTCAGTGAGGCAGGCCCAGGGCAACCCCCGGGGACCCTGCAGCCCCCTTCCTTACCCTGAGCAGGCACGTCTGGCTTCAAAGACCCCTGCCAGGGTCTTTGGCTGAGGGAAGGAGGGCCAGGGGGAGGGTCTCAGAAGTGGGGATCGCCAGCAGTCACTCCCTCTTTCCCTCTGCAGGTCCCCAAAGAAAACAAGAAGCATCAGACTAAACCAGGCTTCAAGTAGCAGCCACTGCACAGGGCTGAGGCAGAGAAGCACTCAAGGGCTAGCCAGGACCGACCCTGTAGGGCAAGGGGAGGGATTTGGGGCACAGGAGTAGATCTGAGGACCTCGGTCCCTCCCTCTGGGGCAGTCCTCAGAGCAGAGGAGTCAGCTAGGAGGGGGAAAGAGGAAGAGTGAGTAATGCGCTCCTGATCTCAGAGGAAAAAGTGAGTTGGTGTTAGGGGCCTCCCTGCAGGGACAATAGAGCAGGATGCTGGGCAGATCTGGGAGGGTGAGAGGGATGGAGGCGAGCTGGGGAGACTGAGGCAGGAGGAGAGAAGCAGTGCCGCACACTGTGGTACCGGAGAGCAGGAGGGACGGTGAGCATGAATGGGGGAGCGGAAAGGCGCCCAGAAGATCGGTCTCTGCCCACCTGAGCCCGGCCCCTGGGCAGAGGGGAGCGGATGGAGGAGGATGGAGGAGAGACTCACGTCAGAGCTGGGGGTCCCGAGCCGGCAGCCTCGTGCGGAGAGGGCAGCTGCAGTGGCTGAGTCCGGGCGGAGGGTGTGGCCAGGGGAGCGCTGGCGGGCGGGCGGGGACCGAGACGGGCTCAGTCATTTCCTCTTGGGTTTCCTGGCTTCAGAGCCCGGGGTGGGAGCAGGAGGGGGAGACGTTGAGGGCTATTGGGGGGGCTGGGGTGAGAGGCTGGGCGGAGGCCTCCACCCACCCGGCCTAGGGGAGGGTGGGGGTGGGGAACAGCAGGGCGGGCAGGTCTGGGCGGGGTGGGGCTCCTGTGGGGAGGGAGCGAGAGCGGGGGAGGGGTCTACTCTGGGGTCTCGGGGATGAGAAGGGAAGGGGCAGCTGGGGGGCGGTGGCGCTGAGGGAGGGAAGGGAAGCTTGAGGGGCTCTGAGAGAGAAGGCAGCCACTGGGGCACTGGGGGTGGGGAAGGAGAGGAAGGGGGAAAATCTGGGGATGGGGGAGAGAGCTCCCCAGGTTCAGCTTTGTCCCCTCCCCCGTTTTGTCCCCACAGATGAGAAGACACAGACAGAACAGGGGGAAAAACCAAATGCACATTTATTAAGCTCAGGACATAGACTCTGAGGGTGCGGGGAGCAGGGAGGTGCCGGGGAGTAGCACACAGGGATTGTGGGGGGCTGAGGGTGGACTCCGGGACCCCAGGAGCTGGAGGCCTGAGTCCCTGGGTCTGGGATGCAGACGGGCTCTTTGGGGGGTCGTAATTGCCAAGGCCTGGGGAGGTGCAGCGGCTCCAGCCTTGGAGTGGGTGGGACGGCTCATTCAGGGGAGCGCTCCCTGGGCAAGGCTGGGGTCCCCACCGCCTCCACCCGGTCCTCAGGCTCCCGCACTCAGGCAGGGACAGTAGTGGAGGTGCCCAGGGCTGGTCTACACGCCGCCACCTCCAGGGGCTGGGGTGAGAGGGAGTGAGAGAGAGAGAGAGAGCCAGGGAGCTTCAGTGGGCAGCAAGAGGGGTGGAGGCAGCCCCCCGCCACACACTGCCAGGGGCCCTTCATGGAAGTCAGATCTCCAGACTGTCACCCTAGAGCTAGTCCTGGGAAGTTGTCTTGCCTCCCTGCACCCTAATATCTGGCCATAGAGGGACACCTTTGGGCCTTTTGTCCTGTCCCACAGGGCACTGTCATGAGAGGAACACATCTGTGATGAGGCCGAAGACCCCTGGCCCAGCCTAGACTTTTCTGGGGTGTCCCCCTGCCAGAAAAGGAGTCTCCATCCCTCTCCCATGCTCCCAACGTCCTCCTATACCCCCACTCCTTTCCAACACACCATCTCTGGAACATTTGGATACAAAAGGAATTCCCATGTCTCCCACCCACTTGGGCCCATCATTCAGCTGGAATGGGTCAGAATTCTGTACATACTCTTAGACTGTGGCCAGGTACCCAGGCCAACCGTACCCCCCCCCATCATCCACAAAGTGACCCATTAATGTTCTTAAATCTCATTAAATAAATATGAAACTAAACACATGAAATTCCACATCAAATCCTCCAAATATGGAGTACCCCAAGGCCCATTTTTTTCGTTCTAAAAACTTTATAAGAGGCAGAGAGATTCCCATCTCTGATTTTTTAAAAGTCCCTGGAAAGGACACAGTTCCACTAAAAACAGGTCGAGATATTTTTACATAATTAAAATTAACACCCCCAAGGAGTCACAATCTTTCATCTACATGCTTATCCCCCCTCCTACATCCTACATCTATCCACCTGCACTCACTCTCCCCCTCCTCCCCCTCCCCCCCTCCACCCCCTTCACCCCACCCCCTCCCACATTCCACCCTCCTCCTCCATTCTCCACCCCTTGTAACGACTCCTTCCCCCTCTTCCTCTATCCCCTCCTATACTCCCCTCCTGCACACTTCACCTCCTCTTACACCCACATCCTCTTCACTCTTTATCCTATACTTTCCATCTTTCCATCTTCATACTCCTCATATCCTCTCCTATATTCTCTCTTTTCCAATATCAATTTTTAAAACCCGTATTCTATATGTCTCTCCTTTTGTTTTTTGATACAATTATTCACAAGCCTTCCTTCCTTCCTTCCTTCTTCCCTTTTTCTCAGTCATTTCATCCTAGATCTTCCCAACTGAACAGTAAAGTCTGGAAAACATTCTATCTTCCTGCCTTCTCTAGTGCTCAACTCTGCCTTCATTCTGACTGCCAACATCCTTTTCCCATGTGGACCCCTCTCTCCACAGGCTGTGGCTTTCTCATCTGGGGAATTAGTTCATCCTTGCTTTTATGAGATTAGGTACTTGTTTCTGGGCAGTTTCAAGGACACTTTAGGACATTTCACATCCCGCTAACTTCATGTTTTACCATGTTTGATCTGCAGGGTCTCAGCTCCATTGTTGGTGGCCCTATTCTTAGGGACATCCAGTGCAGTTTCCCCTCTGACTCCCCTGCCTGCCCCCACCCATCTTCCCAGAACCACACCCTTTCACACCCTCACCTGAGGAGGGAAGCTCCGACTTACAGGATTTGCATGTTGGGCTGTGGAAGCAAAGATGAGAGAGAAAAGCATAAAGAGGCTCAATTGCGCAGGCTTTCTGGGAAACACATGGCAGGCCCTGGGGGCCCTTTTGTTTGGCAGCACCCCTGCGCCCCAGGCTGCTCCCACCCCTCCCCGTCTCTCCCCACTGCTGCCGGACCTCTCAGACCTGGAGTCCGCCTTCCTGCACTTCACCTTCTTGCCTGTTAGGACAGAGACAGAACAGAACAAGGAGACAGGACATAAGGGTCTGGACAAAAGCCAGCAGGGGAACTGTAGGTGCCCGGGGCTTTGGAGCCCAGGAAGGGGTCACACTTACTGATGATGATGAGGATGCCCAGCAGGAACAATATGGTAGCCAGAGTCATGCCCACGGTCTGGACAGTATCATAGTCTGGGGAAGATATTGGAGGACATCAAAGTGGGGGCAGCACCTCAGCTCCCCTGGAGCCTTAGCCTGGGTTCAAGGCTGCAGGCTCCTCCAGTGGGTCAACGTAAGGATCAAGTGCATGGCCTTGAGCATTGGGCGCTCCCCTTAACCTCTCCTCTTTACCTTTCTCTGGATTCTTTGGCCATAGATATAGATATAGATATGACCTTCCTCTACTGCATATATATATATGTATATTTTTCAGCAAACAACCTTCTCTGTGGTCTCTCTGTCACCCATCCCCCTACTCAACCCTCCAGCCATAGGGATCCTGTTAACACCTGAGTCTGATCAGGGTCTTCCTGAGTTCAGAGCACACCACTCCACCCCCTCCAACTTCCACTGCATTGCAAGGAAAAGCCAAAGTCCACCCCACAGCCCATGAGGCCCTGTACCATCTCATTCCTATCCCTTCTCAGACCTCATCCCACTCCACTCTCCTCCTCAGTCCCCTACTCCAAGCACACCAGTCTCCCTGCAGTTCCTGGAGCCTATCAGGCATGGTCCTACCTCAGGGCTTTTGCACCTGCTGGGCCCTCTGCCTGAAAGCTCCTCCCCCAAATATCCCTCCCTTACCAACTTCTGGGCTTTATTCAAATGTTAGTGACACATTCTCTGGCTGTCTCATTTAGAATTTTCCATGCTCTCCTCAACATTTCTTAATCTCATTCTTTCTTTTATTTTCCTTCATAAGAATTATTCTTGTCTAGTATGCCGTAGTAAACATTTATCGAAATATTAATTTATAAAGCATCCACTCCGTACCAGCAGCAGCCCAGGCCCCTGCCCTCAGGGAGTTGTCGTTCATATTGTGATAGACAAAAGAAAACCAAAAAACTCAGTCATGTGACCATGGCTAGATGTGGGTGTAGCCCCTCTTGCTGGGGAGTCAGGAGGGCTTCTCCTAGTAGACAGTCATTATTTGATCTGAGGCCTGAAGAAGAAAAAGGAGCTGTGTGGAGAGCTAGAGGAAGAGTATTCTGGCAGAGGGAACAGTAAGTGCAAAGGCCCTAAGGCAGGAAAGAACTTGGTGTATGGAGAAGCGGTATGCGCGAGCAATGGGAGAGGGCAGGAGGGTATTTAGAGGGGGAACTGGGGTCAGTTCCGCTAGACCTGGAGCAATTTTTTGAGCTTCAATGCTGTGGGGAAGATTTAATGATATCATCCGAGTAACTCTTTCCCACAGTCCTTATAGGTGGGAACAATTACTATTCTTTATTTACAGAAGGGCCCAGAGAGGCAAAGTTCCTTGCTCAAGGCCACACAGCTAGTGAGTGGATAAGCCAGGATTCAAATCCCGACAGCCTGGTGTCAGAGCTGTTTGCTTCTCTGACGACCCCAGTGCACCAGCCCAGGGTGCTGGTGAAGCCTGAAGAGGGTCCATAGAGGGTATGCCCTCCCCAAGTCTGACTCGACCCTCCATGAGCCCAGCTGATGTGAATTATATCCACATGGTCACATGGCCAGTGGGCCAGCACGTAGCATGTAGCCATAACTGAAGCCACTTCAGCAGTGACCCATGGAGATCTACAGCCACCCCTCCATCCAGCCCCAGGGTACCCTCATCACAGAATCTGCCACTCACCGTAGTAAAATGGGTCAGGTTCCTGAGGAACTGTGGCAAGAAGGCAGAGAAAGAGAGAGAGGGGAAAAAAATTTCAACAATGAGCTTCTTAACATTTTTGAGGATCCTGATGGGGCCACTGGTCCAGTGGTTTCTGTGTAGGAATCAGATAATGAGACCTCTTGCTCTGGATGATGTCGCCTCATGGCCAGACACAAAGCTTAAAGAGAGGAGCATAGGCTGGATTCCAGCCCCCACTCATTCCATTGGTTGATACCTTCCCTTGTACAGTGCACAACCTACCTAACCATACATGGCGGTCCTGGTCCTAGCCCCCTGTAGAGGTCTAATGCAAGCATGGACTCATTTCCTGAAATACACATATATACTCCCATTTGCATACGATGCTGAGACTCCAGTCCCACTGCTGAGTGGACTGCTGAGTGTATCGGCTTCCCCTGAACACTCCCTGAAACTTCTCAGCCATCTGAGAGCTCCAAAAGGCAGGCACTGTGGCTACTGCTCTCATCCACTTGCTCCTGCCACCAAATCCAGCAGAGCACAGCTGTCCAAAATTTTATATTATATTATATTTATTATATTATATCATACTATATTATATATATCCTATATTACTTATTTCTCAGACATCAATTTAAAGATTCAAAATTGACTCTGTAATAACTTTCCCAGTGTGTGTGTATATGCACGCATATGTATGTAGCTGTACCACATAAAACATACTCAACCATTGGAAGACTCACTCTGATTTCATAAATGTTAACATGTGGATAAAACGTGTGTGTGTCTGTGTGACTGTGGATTTTCTTTTCCCCAACTCCCACCTCCCTGTCTCAAACTATATTCCCCTTCAGGAGAGCTCAGAACATCCTTCCCATTCAAGAAACCCATCCTGATGCTTCCCTAATTCCTCTGACAGCTTTTAGTACACTCTGCCTTGATTAGAGCACAAATCTGCAAAACATGCACCACTAGGGGAGCGGGGGTGGGGGTGGGGTATCAGGAGTGCCAGGGCGATGCCAGATGTTGTCATTAATGTTCTTCCCCTATCCAGGCTCAGGAAGGATGGCTACCTTGAGGTTGGGAAGGGGGACATATGACTAATTCAGGCCAAGGAACTGTAAGTCCAGTCTGCAGCATTTAAGTGCCCACACAAGAGCTCTCTTTTGCCTTTGGCCTGGTGATATGAATGTTCAAGATCGTGGCTTCTCCAGTTTTCTTTGGTGAGTAGAGACCCCCCAGTTGACCTGTGGTGGCCGTATAGTCTAAATGAGAAATCTACCTTCATTGTGAGAAGCCACTGAGATTTTTGGTACTATTTGTCACCACAGCATACTCTAGTTTAAACTGACTCATGCAGGTGGCACCCAGGCAAGACCCTGATTAGCACTGATTCACAGTGCGTAAGCTCACCCTTCTCAGTTCCCTGTCCAATCTTCAAAGAGCAAGTCTTAAATAGGAGCTGATGTAACTCTACACCTTCCAACCCTTGTTAATCTCCCAAGATAAAACAGGCCTTGGGTTCAGGGCCTTCAGCAGGCAACAATATCTAAATAGACTGTTATGACGTTATTGGCTTTTCTCCTTTATTTATTTATCTAAGCGGCATTTGATAGCACTGAGTCCATGCCAGGCTCTCTTCTAAGCACTTTACAGATATTAACACACTTATCTTCTCAGCAGCTCTCTGATATAGGCGCTATCTTCATTCTCATTCCACAAAAGAGGAACACTGAGGCTCAGAAAAGTGAAGTCACTTGTTTAAGATCATTTTAATACTTGCCTTCAATGTAAGACCAAAAAAAAAATTCCTGATTTTCCATTGTGGTGGCAGTATAAAATAAAGCTAACAAAGTTTTTTAAAAGTTAATTCTTTGAAGGGAAAATGTTAAATAAATATCATTGTGGGGAACATTTGGGCAGGGCAAAAATCATGAAGGTGGTATTCATAAGCATCAAGATGGGGAAACATTATTTTAGAGTCATCCGTGCTCTCTCTTAGCTCCCCCACCAGATGGAGAGTAAATTTATTTGATTCATCTCTACTGTTAATCCTGGCATTTATAAAGTTTTTCAAAGAAGTTTTCTAGAATGAATGAATGAATGGATGAATGAATGAATGAGCTCCTGCTAGGCTGCAAGGAGACTGCATCAGAAGTGGAGCAGTTGAATTATCCTGCTTTTGTCTCCTGTGTTTCCACACATCCTGCCTCCCCAAACCATCAGAGAAGCCCAGTGGGTGAGCGCCTGCCCCAGAATCCTCTTTGGTTCCTCCCTGGGTGCTCCTTGCTCCATGCAGAAGTTCCTCTTCTGGTCTCTGCTGCCCCAGCAATCTGGGTCCTCAGGACGAGGCTGAGCTAAGGGTGGAGTCAGGAGGCAGGAGAAGGAATGTGCACCACTCCTGGCCAGTTGCCAAGGAGACATCAGGAAGGAGGTGGTTACTATGGCAACTGGGGCATCTTGAGAGGTGAAGAGAGGTGATGGGTCTGGGTACCCCAGGCTGGATAGGGTCCTGTGTGGGACTTGGGGGTTGGGTTTCTAACTCTGGGGCCAACCTTGACTGCCTCTGCTCCCTCTGTACCTCCTATTGTTGCCTCTGCAGGACTGGCTTCTGGCCAAGCGGAGGGTCCTTCTTAGGGATAGGGACCCAGGCCCAGCTGTGCTCCTGCATCTTCTTTCTGTTTGTCCCCAACACACCCTCCTGCTCTCTGATGGGGTGGGGGATGGGGGGATGCGGGAGCCATCCCCCGCCCCAAAACAATCCATTAATTAATTAATTAATTTCATTAAGTGGTTTGCAACAGGCAACATGCACTTCCTCCCCCGGGGTTTCCCAAGACCTGTGGTCCCCTCTCCTGCTGTGACTGGAGAAAGGGTGTGGGGAGGCGGGGGCATCTGTCCTCCCACCTCTGCCCGTCTGCTGCCATCGATCCTGCTAACCACCATCTCCGCAAAAGGAAGCACTAGGCTCCCTCCAGGCTTGCTGCCTCAGCCCTGCCCCCTCTCCCTAGGGTGGCTTCCAGCCTCTGCAGCCGCCCCCCCACCCCCACCCCCCGCCCTGCTTCAAATTCTGCAGATATGGCTCAGTGCAGCAGCCCCCACCTGCCGGGAAAGCGGGCAGGGAAGGAGAGATCAGAGTGGAATTGGGGTTCCCTTCACTTGCCAGAGGTTCCTCAGCACCGCTGGCCTCTCCCCTGGCCCTGCTCTCAGCGCTGGGGACCCTCCCTCGCCCACCTCTCCCCCACCATGGAAGCATCCTTCCCCTTGCTCCTCTGCAGAAGTAGGCTCAAGAAAGGGGGCTGTTGGGGGGGAGGGTGAGTATTTCGGGGGTGCATAATTGGGCTAATGGTGTGAAATGTAAATCTCTGTGTGGGCGATGGAGGTGGGGAGGGGCATCTGTGTGCACACCCAAGTGCACCTTTCGGACCAGACAACACCCCGAATGTGGGCTGGGAAGGAGGGTCCTGACACCCATCCCTGCCCATGGGGGCTCACTGCAGTGGTACGGGCCCCACCCTGTGCCACCCCCCCCTTCTCTTTTCCATTTCCCTCTCATGCTGTGGGTCCATCTCTCTCTCTCTCCCCCTGTGTCTTTATGCCTCCCTCTCCATAGTTGCCTCAGTCCCTCTATCTCTCAGTCTCTATCTCTTTCAGGCTCTCTGTCAGTCTCTTTCTATATTCCTTTCGGTCTCCCTCTCTCTTGCTCTCTCTGTCTCTCTCCGTCTCTCTCTCACTTCCTCCAGCTCCTATCTTTCCCTCTTTCTCCCTGCTTCCCACTGAACCTGCCTGTCAAAGATTTCAGGAAACAGCCACCGTAGGTGCCAGCACTAGAAAAAAAGAGGCATATGGACCCCCTCCCCTTACCCTCCGCAGAGACCCTGAAATCTGCGAGAACCTCCGTGGCTGCAGATCCACCCGCTCGCACCTTCGGAGCCCATCTCTTCGAGGCCACTACCACCGCTGTGCTGGACCAGCCACCCGGTTGCTATAGCTACCGGTCCGAGCATCCTTTCTCCCGGGACTGCCGCTCTCCAACCACGGGTCCCGCACAGGAACGACACCACCGGGAGAGGGTGTCCAAGAGGCCTGGAGGGGTGCCAAGGGGTGCACTGCAGGGGCCTCCGCCCATGGTAGGAAGGGACATCTCCTTCCCCATTCCCCTCCCCTTCCAGTACTGGAATCTCCCCAGATCCTCTCTCTTAAGCTCTAAGATCCCGGAGCCCCCCTGCGCCCTCTCCCCAGGCGACGCTCACCCTTTGTGGGGACCTGGGTCGGGGTCGCCATGCCAAGCCGGAGCAGGGGGCGGCTGGATGCCGAGGCGGTGAAGGCGCGGCTGCAGCAGCTGGAACCGGGACGGACTGTTGTCGGGGGGAGATGGGGGGAGCCCTGGTGTGGAGGGGGCCGTAGCCAATGGGGGCCCGGAGAGCCCGCCCCCGTCCCGGCCACCCCCGCCCCCGCCCCCGCCCACTGCCGACGTCCCCGCCCTTTCCCCAAGGGTGGGGGCGCCCTCTGCCGGGGCCAAGGGGGCGCCCAGGCTTTCCGCGCGAAGGGACTGACAGATCCACACCGCTCTGTCAAGACAGAAAAGCACGTTTTATTGGAAATCTGAGCGGCAGAGAGGAGTCTGTGGGGGCAGGGCTGGGGAAGAGGACAGTCCAGATGGAGGTGGGCGCGCGGAAGGTGTGTGGGAGGCGTCAGGTGCCAGGGGAATTCTGTGTGGGTGAAAAGGGTAAGAGGCAGGAGAGCCCTCCAAGCCCCCTATCCCAGCCCTTCGCCCCCTCCTCCTCCCCCCCTCCCTCCTCCAGCCTAGTCAGAGCTGCAGGACCTGGCTGGGTTCCATCGCACCAGGTGTCTCTACCGCCTGCGGGTGGACAGACCTAAGGGGGAACACATAGAGTTCGGGTAGCAGGAGGGGCACCCCAGCTCCTCTGGAAGGTGGGAGCACAGCAGGGCAACTCCCCGACCTCGGGTTTCAGATCAAGCCCCCCGCTCCACGCGCCCACGCAGGACCAGGAAAGGGGTTCTTGGAACCAGCCCGCATCCCCGAACACCCGAAGTCTCCCCAAACTCACGGCGGATTGAGCTGCGGAAAGTTCCCTCCTCTTCATCAGGTTCCCCAGTCCTGAGAAAGGAGATGCAGAAGGAATTGGGGATGGAAAAGGAGAGAGGCAGCTACACCCGGGAAACCCCAGTGCAGCCCCCATTTCACAGACTTGTGTTCTGAGACCCAGAGATGGGCGAGGAGCAGGTTCCGGGCCGCCAGAGAATCCAGTGCACCCAGGAGCAGTTTAAGTGTTTGGCAGGAGGCGCTCCAAGCCGGTAACAGCGAGTACCTCCCCGAGTGCTGGAGAAGGAACTAGAATTTGGAAGAGGAGGTATAGCCAAAGCGACTTGAGGGCAGATTGCCTGGAGACGGCCTAGGTTAGAAACCCAGAGCCTTCATCTTGCAGTTGAGCGATCTGGGGCATGTGACCACCTTCCTGTGCCTCGGTTTCCTCATCTGTAAAATGAGGTTAATAACAGCACCTACCTTATAGATATGGTGTGAGGGGTAAATAACACATAATGAAACAGCATCCTGCACGTGGGACACACCCAATAAATACTACCTTTATTTGTAATAACATCTACAAGTATCTTAATACCGACAAGGTATTCATACATCGCCTGGGCTTTACATTTTTATTTAAGGATGAGTCAAAGAGCTAGAAACAGGACTCTGAGCTAAACTGGGCCGCCAAGTGAGGTGATCTCATTTCGCCGCGGCTCTTTCTTTCACAGCACTTATCGTGCTTCGTGATTTTATATTTGTGGGTCTGTTGGAGCCCATCGCCACCGCCCCCACTGGGCTGGAAGCTCAGCCAGGCAGGGAGGGCAGTTAATTCGTGGCTTGGTCCCAAGGCCTGGCTTGGGGCTGGGCACGTAGTAGGTGCTTGATACATATTTGCCGAGGCGTCTCTCTGGCTCTGGATTGAGTGGACTTCCGGCCTCACCCCCAATGCTCCTTCAGAGCGGGAGTAGATGAGTGAGGGCCCAGAGAGGCTTCTTACCTCTGCTGCTGGTTGAATTTGCACCGGCATCTTCTGCCTGTGGGTGGGGGCGTGGGGAGGAGTGCGCTGAGATTCCGCTCTACGCGGCACAGCGAGCCAGAGCTCGCGCTCGCCAGGGCTGGAGCGGCGGGGGGATAAGGGTGGGGCAGGAACAGGGGGGTGCTGGGCCTGCAGTAGAGACGCAGCGGGCCCGAGGGGGGAGTAGAAGGGGCAGGGCGGAGCCTAGGGCTGGGAAAGGGGAGGGACAGAAACAGGGGCGGGGCCGAGGGCGGGGACGTAAACGGGGCGGGCCCGGGGGCGGTGATAGAAACGGGGGCGGGTCCGAGGGCGGAGTAGAAGGGGCGTGGCCTAGAACTGCGATGGGGAGGGGCATAAACAGGGGCGGAGCCGAGGGCGGGGCCGGGGCAGGAAATAAGGGCGGGGCCAAGGGCTCGGATAGGGGCGGGGTTGGAAGCGGAGCGGGGACTGGACGGGGTTGGGGCAGACACCCGCAGATTCGCGGCTGGAGTCAGGGTAGGGGTACTCACTCAAGATGATGAGTATGCCCAGGATGAAAAGGATCCCGGCGATGATGAGGCCTCCGATCCGCAGGGACTGGTAGTCTGTGGGCAGCAAGGAGGAGCGTGAATGCAGGGAGAGGAGGAGGAAAGATAGTAGAGGGGCAGAATGGGGAGGAAGGGGCAAGGAGGAAGGATGGGGAAGAGGAAAGGAGATCAATGAGAGGAGGACGGAGAGATGTGGGAGAAGGGGGATCAGGGAGAAGAGAGGATGTAAAGAAAAGGGAGGGGAGGAGGTGGGCAAGGCAAGGAGGAGGGAGGAAACAAGGGAGTAGTGAAGGATGATGGAGAGGATCAGGGAGAGGAGAAAGGCAGGTGGCAGCAGAGGATGAGCTATAAGATACTAAGAGGTAAAAGGAGAAAGAATCAGAGATACAGAGAGGGATGAAATAGACAGAGACCAACAGAGAGACAGAGACAGAGGGAGATCAAGACAGAAAGAGTCGGAGAGCCAGGTCAAGAGAAAGAGAGAGAATGAGAATGACAGACACATAAACACTGAGAGTCTAGAGATAGATGGAGACACAAACAGAGAGAGGTGGGGGGAGGGGAGGAATGAGGAGAGGACAGACTAACCCAGCCCAGCACCCCCCTAACTCCCAAAGAAAGGTGCCCCTCCCTCCCTCACCATAGGTGAATGGGTCGTGTTCCTGTGGCGCTTCTGGAAAGAGAGAAAGAAATCAGGGTCGGATGCTTCCTGGGATCCTGGACAAGGAGGGGCATAACGAGACCCTTTGGGGGTTTTACATTCCTGGGCCGAGAGTCTGGGGACTGTTGGACCCTGAGCAGGCTGCCTACCCTCTCCGGGTCTTAGCTGCTCCGCTGCACTGTCCTGGGTGGGGCAGCAGGCACCTAACTGCCTCAGCTCTCCGTCTCATTACAGGTTGTCTCTGATTCCGTCATTCACAGGCCTCCATCCTGCCCTCCACCTTTGCCTGACCTGGGGCATCCTCTCCCCTCCCCCAGATACCAGCCTGTGACTGGACCCCACGTGAGACCCCAATTTCCTGGTGCCTCAACTGACTCAGTTCAGATTGGAGTCTCCAACTTGGTTCTCTTGCAGGGTTTCCCCTACCCTTGCCACCCTTGGGGCTGAAGTGGGTAGTGGGCCACCTTCCCCGGACTCACCTGCGTTGACCATGGCGAGGAGACCCACACAAAGAACCAAGATGTGGCTGAGAGATGCCATTGTCCTGGGGGACACCAAGGGTCAGGAAATCTGTACCCTCGTTCCCCCACCTTTGGGGCCTGAACTCTCTTCAGGGGACTGTCTCTGTTAAGTCAGAGACAGTCCAGGGACTTAATTTCAAAAGCGTCCATCATCCAGCTTGGTCACCCTGAGAAACAGAGGCACCCTCCTGCTTCACCGGGACACAGCGTCACCAAAACAACCCACGTGGTAGGGGTCACAGAGCAGCAAGGACAGGGGTGAGACACACACAGTCCACAGGGACCCCCCGCAGGCCAGGGCCATCCCCACAGCAGGCCCCAGATTCCCCACGCCTACCCTGGCGGGGGACAGCAGGATGCCTCGCCCCACCCAGGTGGAGAGACAGACACACTGCCAGGGATGAGACAGCCAGGACCTGCCCAAGGGCCCACCTGCCCGCACACCACGGCCTCGCCGTGTCTGTAATATCCCAGCTCTCCCGCCCTCAGCCGCTGGCCCGCTCTCTGCCTGACCCAGGGTATAAATATCTCCCACTTCACCCTGGAGGAATTTGCCTCGCACAGGCCACCATGGCAACAGCCTTCCTCCCCCCCCTTGGGGGTCATGCACAACCCTGCCCGGGTGAGGCTGGGCTGCCACATTGCCATGGGCTGCCCCCGTGGGAAAGGCCACCCCTTCCCCTCTCCTGGAAGAGATGAGAATAGGGAAAACGTCCCCTTTGCCTGCCTCTGGGTGACATCTTTCATGAACGGACAACGCCAGGCGAGTGACATGAGGCCCAGGCCAGCGGGGCTGAGAGATAGAAGACAGATGCCAGGGGCAGGAACGCACGCACACATGCACACACGCGCACACACACACAGTGCGGCTGGAATGGAGACAACGCCCACTCCCCAAACTTCTGGTTGGAGCAGGACATGGGGTGGAGACCCAGGCACACGTTACTCCTCATCTGGGCCTCCTGCACCCCCGAACAATGACGCAACCCAACCTACACCCTACACACGTGAGTGTCCAAAACCCACACCCAGCCAGGGTGCACGTGCCACGGCAGGAGCAGGGAGGAGTTGCACCCACACTCCCACCCCTGGGAGAACCCCAACGTCCCAACCACACTCTCTTCCTCTTGGGTCTGGCCTGCCTGGGAAGCCACTCCTGTTCCCAAAATAGGCGGCCCAGCCAGGCCAGGGGTGAGGCCTGGAGGGGAGGGGCAGGGGACGCTCACCCCAGTCAGGCTGTCCCCTGCCGAAAGAAGGCCCCAAGCGTCCGGCTGTGCCCTGGGGCCGAGCACTTTGGACCCCCTGGCCCAGAGCTGGCCGCGCTGCCCTCAGCGGTCTCCCCTCCCCGCCCAACCCCACCCCTACCCTCCGCAACCGGCAGCTGTAACTGGAGCCGGGCTGGAGGGGGGCCAGGGGGCGGCCCCCAGCCCAGACCGCCCTGGCCCGCTAGGTTAACTCTCTCAGCTCAGAGGGAGGAATCGTAGGCAGCCAGCCGTGGGGAAAGCTGGGGAGAGGAGGTGCCGGCAGAGAGGACTGTATTATAGGCGCACACACACACACACATACACACACACACACACACGCTCACACGTGAGCCTCGGGCACACTTCAGAGGGCTTCTGAGCTGGGGGGGCAGGGTCGGTGTCAATGATTTTCCACGCTGCTCCCTGGGAATTGGGCCCAGCCTGGGCTTAATGTCACCTGGCCTGAGCGCCTAGGAGTCCACTGACCCCTGACCCCAGGGTCCTGCGGGGCCCTCGTCAGCGCCACAGGGCTGTTTGGAGGGCATTTCAGCGTGTATGTAGGTTGTCTTCTACTGACTGTGAGGTCCCCTAGGGGTACACACCACACCACACCACACACACACACACACACACACACAGAAACCCAAAGACCTGGATAAACAGGCACAAAACAAGACAAATACATGCATGTACATACATACAAATTCAGAATAACACATCCATAGAGAAACCCAAAGACACTCACCAGCACTTCTTACACCAGTCACAAAACACTAAGACAAACTCATTTGTATACACACAAAACACACACGTGTTCATTGAGATGGATGCCCGTATAGAGGCACAAAGACACAACCACACAACTGTGCACTCTTACAAATGGTCACAAAGATACACACTCTTGCGAGGACAATACTGACAAATGTCTGTACAGAAACACACCAACACATGCACACTAAACATAAATACATTCAAAGGCACCGCCACAGCCAGCACTCCTACACAATCTCAGGCATGTGAAGGCACACAAACTGTGTACATTTGTACACAGACACACACACACATTTATGTGGGCTCATGGAGAAGCAGAAACACTGTCAAGGACACAGGCATACAACCAACCATGCTGTGGTTTCATAACCATAAAAACACACACACACACACACACACACACATCCTCATGCACCAGCAAACAGGCACACAGCTGGTCATACAGTCACAGACATACAGGCCTACACTCTGTGTTCACACACTTGGAGACACCACCAAATGTGTGCTGATGTGTTTAGCCCAGAACCTCCCCGTCCCTGAGCTCATGTGACCCCTAAAACCCCCTGGAGGACAACACACCTGGCGTCCTCATGGGCGGGCCAGGTTACCAGGCACTGGTGACAGAGAAAAGGTGGATCAGCTCTGGGCTCTGCCATTCCTAGTTGTGAGAGCTCGAGCAGCCCAAGAGACCTCTCTGTGCCTTGGTTTCCCATCCTACAAAATGGAGAAATCACTAAGGTAATACGTATCACCCTGGGCCAGGCTCAGAGGTCTCTGAATCTGACATCGTCTTTTTTTTAAAATATTTATTTACTTATTTATTACTATTTATTTGGTTGCGCTGGGTCTTAGTTGCAGCTCAAGAGCTCCTTAGTTGTGGCACGTGGGCTCCTTAGTTGTGGCATACGAACTCTTAGTTGCGGCATGCATGTGGGATCTAGTTCCCTGACCAAGGGTCGAATCTGGGCCCCCTGCATTGGGAGCTCAGAGTCTTAAGCACTGTACCACCAGGGAAGTTCCCCTGACGTTGTCTTATCATTAACTCCATTTTAGATATCTGCAAACCAAGGTTTAGCAAAGTGGAGATAATTCTCCCAAGGTCCCTCTGGTGGTTAAGGACAGAAACTGCCCCCACCTGAAAGAGACCTGGGCCCAGATACCACACTCTGCAGGACACAGATCAGGAACAGGTAGACGAGCTCACACCCAGGCACAGGTGGCCCTGACACACACACACACACACACACACGCGCGCGCACATGTGCACGTGGTCTCAGAGGACCCCGGCAGCTTCAAAAGTCTCCCTCAGGGCTTCCCTGGTGGCGCAGTGGTTGAGAATCCGCCTGCCAATGCAGGGGACACGGGTTCGAGCCCTGGTCTGGGAAGATCCCACATGCCGCGGAGCGGCTGGGCCCGTGAGCCACAATTACTGAGGCTTTGCGTCTGGAGCCTGTGCTCCGCAACAAGAGAGACCGCGATAGTGAGAGGCCTGCGCACCGCGATGAAGAGTGGCCCCCACTTGCCACAACTAGAGAAAGCCCTCGCACAGCAACGAAGACCCAACACAGCCAAAAATAAATAAATTAATTAATTAATTAAAAAAAAAAAAAAAAAAGTCTCCCTCATGAGCCTCTGCCCCTTGTGGCCCTATACCCCAGAGTCACCAGCAGTCCCTGGTTAATGATAACCCTAATATTTATGTAGCCCTGGGGAGGGGTGACAGAGGGGCAAGGGGGGCCAGCAGGGCGGGGGGCACCTGGCTAGCTCTAGCCAGTGCTGGGCTCCCTCCCCTCACAGGGCCAGCTGCTCCAGAGTGGAGAAGCCCAGCCATTTTGGGGCTGGGTGATGGACCAATGACTTAACCTCTCTGTGGCTCAGTTCCTCCTTCTGTAAAATGGAGATGATAATACTATTCAACTCAGAGGGAGGTCGGGATGATTATCTGAAATGATCCATGGAAAATATTGAGAACAAAGCCTGGCACACAGTAAGTTATCAAAAAAAAAAAAAAAAAAAGTAAGCTGTCACCATCATCATCCTTGTCATTCTTATCATAAACAGGAGGGAGAACCCTGCTGGGCTGAACACTCTGTGAGTATGGATTTAGGCCCATCTGTCTCCCCTCGGTGTCCCTGGCCCTAAGCTCTTTATCTATCTTTTTCAAAGACCCTGTAAAGAAGTTTATCATCCCTGCTTTATGGCTGAGGTAACAGAGACCTGAAGGGCCTTGCTCAAATCACAGAGATGTTCAGGTGCAGGACAAGCACTTGGGTCCAGAATCCACCCCAAGCTGTGGGGTGCCCACCCTGCTCTGAACACTCTCTATCCTCTCGGATAGAGGAGGAATTCTCTACACATCTGAGAAGTGGGTGACACGATTGCCCCATTTGACAGATGGGCAAACTGAGGATCAGGGACCCAGATCTGAGTGACCCCACCTGGTGTCGGGGGGGGGTCACTTTTAATACTTTTAAAAAATATTCAAGTTTAATAATTTATGCTTTACCAGTAAGACACACATTTCTACTTTTCTGTAAAAGGCGTTAGTGGAACAGTCCTGAGTATGCCGACCCGAAGCTGACCCAACGCTGCCTGGGCCTCACCTGCCCGCAGCTTTGCCCGGTGCCCTCCAAAGCCCCAACTAGCCTGCGTGCCAGGCCCACCCCGTGCCCTGCTTCGTGACCGGTGACCCCTAGCTGGTGCTGTTAGGCCCCTTGTCCTCCAAGTGTTCTCGGTGTGTGCAGCAGTGCCAAGAGAGGCTGTGTGTTCTCCTCATGCCTTAGTTTTCCCATCTGTAAAGTGGGGGTTAATAATACTACCCACCTCAAGGGATTGTTGTGAGGACTGAGTAAATTCATGTCAAGACTGATGCATAGTAAGTGCTCAGTGAGTATTATTACTACTACTTCAGATTGGGTAATATCATTTATTTATTTTTCTTATTTAATGAACAGAATCTATCCAAACTGCTAAAAGCTTAGTCCAAATGAGAACAGCCAATATCCGTGGGTTCTTATCTCCAAAGGAGGAATGCAAAATCATACTGGGAGGCTGTGCAGCCAGCTGCCTGGGCTTGAGTCCTGGCTCTGCCCCAGCTAGATAACCTAGATCTCAAATGACTTGACCCCTCTCTTCAATATTTCCATCTGTAAAAGAGCCATATGATAGCATCAGCCTCGGAGGGCTGTAGTGAGGTCAGCATGAACTAATAGATGAACTTGTAGGACATGGCGTGGTACAGAGTCAGTGCTGAAGAAAGGGGTGGCATCATTATCATCCTTTTTTCCTTGGGTTGGCTCCCTACCCCTAAGTGAGTGGTGGGTACTCAAGGAGTTAATTTCGGGCAAGAGAGGTTGTGGGTTTGGGGCAGGGCGGCTGCCCTGCTGAGTGTCGCCACCAGAGGGAGCAGCTGCACTTGAGCTGGTCCCTTCAAGCCTGGGTGCCAGTGCCCACCCAACCCTACTGGAGCCAGGGGAGGGGGCTGGCTGGGAGTGGCCACCGCGGCTCCAGCCCTTAGTGGTCTCTCCTCCCACCCCCCTCCTGCCTGCAGAGCCATCCGGCCCCCACGCTGGTGACACCCTCCTCACACTCCGTGCGTGGGGTGGAGTGGGGAATCTGGGGAGGGGGCTGGCCAGGAGGAGCCAGGGCAGCTCCAACCCTCCGTGGCCCCTCCCCTCCCATGGGGCCCTCTGGCCCCTTCCCCAGGGCTGCTCTTCCTATGGCCTCTGACCCCCTCCTCCTTCTTGCCCTGCTTTGCCTGGAGCACCCGGTGCCCAGCGAGTCCCTTTCCCAAACCTCCTGGGAGAAGGGACGTGGGAGGAGGGGAAGAAACTTCCAGGGAGCTGGAAAGGGGGGGTAGGGAGACAGAAATAAAGACACCAGACAGAGGGAGACACACACACACTCAGACACACACAGAAAGAGAGGCCAACAGACAGAAGGAGACAGACAGAAAGAGAAAAAGAGAAACAGAGACAGAGAGACAATTCAGATAGAAATAGAGAGACAGAGATAGAGAGTGGGAAGCAGACTAACTCACGGAGTCAGAAGTATAAACAGGGAGAGAGACAGAAAGACAGGGAAAGAGAAATAAACAGAAAATTAGACACCAAAGAGATACAGGAAGAAAAACAGACTGAGGAGAGACCAGGAAAGAGGAGAGAGAAGCCAGGGCAGAGCGTGCCAGCTGGCGGCATGGAGAGTCACCTGGCGTGGGAGATGTAGTGGCCGCGACCTGGGCCAAGCTGGGTGGGCAGAGAGAAGCCGGTGCCTCGGCGGAGGTCAGGGGGCATGGGAGGGGCAGGAATCCTGCTGCTGCTGCTGGCTGGGGTGGGCGTGGGGGAGGCCTGGAGACCCCCAAAGGGAAAGTGTCCTCTGGGTTGCTCCTGCTCCAAAGACAGTGCCCTGTGTGAGGGCTCCCCGGACCTGCCCGAGAGCTTCGCCCCGACCCTGCTGTCGCTGTGAGTGTCAGGCCCTCCGGAAGCCTGAGGCTGGGGATGGGAGTCCTGGGACCCCAGGGGCTGGCTCCCCAAGGAAACAGGGACCCATCAGGATCTTGGGAGGGGGGCAGCAAAGGATGTCGGGAGGCCTGAAAGGGGGCTGCTGGGATTTGGAAAGGAGCGCGAGGGAAATTCCAAGGGCAGGGGCAGCATCGGGGCCTGGGAGGAGGGAGAGCCATGGGGTGGGCTGAGCGCTGCCAGGATCCTTGCCAAGCGACGAGGGCAAATGCCTGTCTCCCCTGGGATGTAGGGGAAATACACACACCCAGGGTCAGGTGGCATGCCAGGGTCCCCTCCGCCCCACCCCCGGACACAGGAGACAGCTCTGGGATGGGACTGGCACACTGGAGCGGTTTTCTCCTCGCCCACCATTGCCCACATCCCCAGCTCACTCGTTAGGACTGGAATCACCCAGCTGAAGGCCGGCAGCTTCCTGAGGGTACCGTCACTGCACCTGCTGTGAGTGGGGCCCGGCTTAGCGACGACCACCTGAGGGAAGGGGTGTCCGTGCACATGCGCGTGGGGGAGTGTGCACACATACGTGTGTGTGCGTGTCCATGAAAGCATCTGTGTCACGCACATACTCACGTTGCATGCGTATGTGTGTGTGACCATGCCCACGTGGGCTGGGGTTGGGAGGGGGCAAGGTTAACGTGTCAGATAGGGAGCAGCAACCCTGGAAAAATTTCTTTCTAACTTCCTTGCCAGCCTCTTCACGTCCAACTCCTTCTCCGTGATCGAGGACGATGCGTTTGCGGGCCTGTCCCACCTGCAGTACCTGTGAGTGAGGCCAGGAGATGGGGGCCCGGGAGAGGAAGGAGGAGCCCCTCTGTGTCTCCTAGAGTGGGGGAGATAGGGGCTTGTTGCCCTGGGGAGGAAGTGTCTGGACAAGGGACCGTCCTGGAGGGGGCAAGAGGCCGGGCCTCTTGAGTGGGGTTGGGGCTCCTGCTCAACTGCCCTCTCTGTTTCGAGATTCACAAAAGGCCTGGATGACCCATGACTGTTTCTGGTCCTACTTGACTTTCGGGAGCCCAGGGAGGTTACAGAGATGCCAGAGATAAGGAAATGTTTCAAATTAAGAGGAAACTATTCTGAGTTAGATGGTGATGGTGGTGATGGTGGTACTGATGGTAATGGTGGTGATGACGGTATGACTATGCCAGCATTAGTGCTGGTGCTGGTGGTGATGATAATGGTGGTGGTGGTGATCCTGCTGCAGCTACTCACAGGGAAGTGGTGGCATTATTGAGGATGGTGGAGTGGCGATGATTTTGATAAAAATGGTGGACCCAACGGTGATGGTGCTATTGGTGGTATGGATGATGAAGTCTGAAGGGTTGGTGTTAGTGATAATTATCAGTATTCTGGGCATTGGTAATTATTGTATTGGTATTGGTGTTGGTGTTGGCGATGGTTTTGGGTAGGATGTTGGTGTTGGTGTAATGGCAATGTTGTTGGTACGGGGTTTGGTGGTGATGGCGGAGATGTTCGTACGTATGGAAATCTGGCAGTGGTGGTGCTGATGGGCGATGATGTGAGTGCTGGGGGTAAAGGTGATGTTTCTGGTGTTGGCAATGCTGGTGCTAGTGCTGAAGCTTGTGATAATGGTGGCAATGGTTTTGGTATTGATCACAAAGGCTGTGTTCTCGGTGATGCTTATCAGTGTTGCTGGTGTGGGTTTGGTAATGATGGTGTTGGTGTTGGTATTGGTGATGGGAATGGGTGGTGATGGTATTGGTGACAGTGGTGACATGGTATATTGTTGGTGATGACGGCAGTTATTGGTACTGGGGTTGATGACGATGGTAGAGGCACTGGGCATAATGGATGATGGGGGAGGTATGGGTGGTAATATTGGTGCTAGTGCTGGTGTTGGTGATCATGGCAGCAGTGGTGGTGATGGTGGTGGCAGTGTTCACGGTGAGGCTGGCAATGACCCTAGGGTCAGGTTCTTGGGTCCTGAAACTGTAGGCTGGGACCTTGGTGAGGAGAGGTTCCTGGGAGGTTTTCCCTGGGATTATGCAAGGTGTTGGGGGAGAATTCGGCACATTCCAGTGGCCTATGGCTTCCATGGGGTGAGTTCCCCAAGCACTGCAGGGCCACAGCAGGGAACCAAGGGCCGCCCCCTGACCCCACCTTCCCTCCACAGCTTTATCGAAGACAATGAGATTGGCTCCATCTCTAAGAACGCTCTCAGAGGACTCCGCTCACTCACACACCTGTGCGTGCCTCCATCGCCCCAGCCCGCCCTGACAGGCACCCCGCACCCATCACCCAGGCACGCAGCGTATCCTGGGAGCTGCTGATGGTTTCTCCTTCTCTCCCTCCACCAGAAGCCTGGCCAATAACCATCTCGAGACCCTCCCCAGATTCCTGTTCCGAGGCCTGGAGACCCTGACTCACGTGTGAGGCTCAAGGGGGCTGGGAGGGTGGGGGGATTTGGGAATGTTTGGGTGGGGGAAGGGGACATCTGTGCCCACTCTTGGTTGGCACAAGTGAGTATGACTGCGATGGTTCCTACATATTTTCCACACCACTTGGGGGCCCTATCCTGAAACCTTGCCTGGGGAGGGGTGGGGAGCGTGGCCCCCAGGGAGTGGAATCCGGGTCGCAGCCCCTCCCCGGCCTCTTGCCCCAGGGACCTCCGCGGGAACCCGTTCCAGTGTGACTGCCGTGTCCTCTGGCTGCTGCAGTGGATACCCACCGTGAACGCCAGCGTGGGGACTGGGGCCTGTGCCGGCCCCACCGCCCTGGCCCACATGCAGCTCCACCACCTCGACCCCAAGACGTTCAAGTGCAGAGCCATAGGTGGGGGCTTTCCCGGTGGGGTGGGAGGGACAGCAGGTGTTCCCGGAAGAAAGTGGGAGATTGGGGAACGGCTGCCAGGGCTGAGGGGCTCACCTCCCTCCCTGCTCTGCCATTTCCTGGCTGCGAGTCTTCTGAGCAAGCAGCATCACGTCCCTGAGCCTCAGTTTTCTTATCTGTAAATAGGGGTGATAAACAGTGACACAGGGCTGCTGCGAGACTTCAGTGATGTACTTGGCGCAGGGCCTGGGAGGGGAGGCCCCCATAAATGTTCATTCTCGTCGTTGTTGTTATTGATATAAAATCGACCATTTAAAAAATACTTCCTATGATCATTTTGCTTTTCCACAAATATATTTTGGTACCTTTATGGGTACTGGGCAAAGCAGAGAGCACAGCAGTGATGAAGCCAGTCCTGGGTCTTGCCCTCACAGAGCCCACAGCCAGAGGCAAGCAGAGAGGGATGGCCCAGAATGATCAGGGCTGGGATGGGGGCAGCACAGAGGGGTCAGGGCCGGGATGGAGGGAAACCATGGAGCTACGGGAGCCCAGAGCCAGAGCGGGGGCCAGGCACAGCTGGAGGGTCAGGAAGGAGTGGACATTTGAGTTCAAACCTGAAGACCATTACTAACACCATCATCATCAAAGCGTAAGACATGTTTTTGGTCTTTGGGGTTCATAGAACAAGGGAATTTAACTTAGTCACTCTTCATTCCATTATTCAACAAACAGTCACTGAGGTCCACTCGGTGCCCATCCCTGTGAGAGGTGATGGGCACACTGTGGTGACCAAGATAACCCTGGGCCTTGGCCTTGGCCTCATGGGGTCACAGTCCTGGGGGTGGGGAGACAGACATTAAATAAAACATTGCACCAGTAAGTGTATGGTACACATTGTGATAAACACAGGGGGTGATGAGAGAGTTTAGGGGGTGGTCCTGCCTTACCTGGGGCATCGGAGAAGGCTTCTCTGAAGAGGTAGCACTAGATGTGGATGTAGCTAAGTGGAGTACAGAGGAAGGGGCCAGCATGTGCAGTGACCCCCAAGGCAGCACAGAGCTCGTCCTGAATGAGGATCAAAGGGAGGCACGTCTGGCTTGGGGGAGTGAGGAAGGGAAGGACACAGATGAGGTGGAAGGTGCAGGCGCCTCACTCTGCAGGACTTTGAAAGCCACAGAGAACAGGGCGGACTTTATCCAGAGGGCTGCGGGAAGCCATGGAGGGTTTTGAGCAGGGAGTGACATGATTTGATGGCCGTTTTTAAAAGATCCCCTTTGGATGGGTATGCTTAGTGGTTTGGTTCATTGCTTCAACCCTGGTCCCTAGAAGTAGGGCCTGGCATGTAGAGTGAAGTATCGTAAACTGGAGTCCACCACCCGGCTCCACCGCCACCACACTGAGCAATCTGGGTGCACCATTACCAAAAATGCTAAGTTGCTGTAACAAAGAGGCTGTAAATACCATGAATTAAAGAAAACAGAAG
Organism: Eubalaena glacialis; assembly: GCF_028564815.1. NCBI lineage: Eukaryota > Metazoa > Chordata > Mammalia > Artiodactyla > Balaenidae > Eubalaena > Eubalaena glacialis. The sequence continues at coordinate 52,842,436 of NC_083733.1, read as the reverse complement.
GGTCTGAGGTGAGCAGTCCAGGCGGGTGGGGCAGCCCCTGGGTGTTAGCCTGCTTTCCACGGCTGAAACCGAGCTGTGGCCCCGTCCATATGCCAGTTCACAAGGAGAAGGGGAAAGGGCCAAGTCCAGGATGAGCCATGTTCCTGCAAGCAAGGCGAGCACTACGGCCATCACTCTGCTCTTGTTCCATTGGGAACCTGGTCTGGTCATGGCCACACCGGACCTCAGAGGCCGGGGGGCAGCGTAGGGGGAGTGCTGGGCTAATGTGGCCTCTGGCTGGGCAGCTTTGTGCCCAGCTGCTATCCTATCTCCTGGAAGATGGGAAGGATGGATTTGGCTGGACAGCTGGCTGCCTGTGCCTCTTAGCCTCAGTTTCCTCATCTATAAAGTGGGTATAATAACAGAACATAACCCATAGGGATCTTGTGAAATCAAATGAATGAATAAATATGTTACTTCTAAGCAACTATTTGATGATGCCACGCAGCTTAGAAAATAGAATACCGCCATGTTGTTGTGAGTTAATACGTCTATAGGTAAAAAGATTCCACTGTATGTCCCTATGAGGTCAACACCGTGGTGGTCCTCACCTCAGAGGTGTGCAAACCGGGGCTCAGTGATGAGGACCCGTGGGGTGCCCCTGGCCTGCCTGACTCTCTCCCCTCCCCGCTGCACCCCCTCCCAGAGCTGTCCTGGTTCCAGACGGTTGGCGAGTCGGCGCTGGGCGTAGAGGCGTTCTCCTACCAAGGGGAGCCCCACGTCGTCCTGGCACAGCCCTTTGCCGGCCGCTGCCTGATCCTGACCTGGGACTACAGCCTGCAGCGCTTCCGGCAGGAGGAAGAGCTGTCTGGTAAGCCCACTCCCATCCTCCCGCCTGCCAGGTAGCCTGCCCAGCTCGCCTGACAGGCGCCCTGCTCCCGGACTCCCCACAGCGCCCTCGGTGGTGTCCTGCAAGCCGCTGGTGCTGGGCCCGCGCCTCTTTGTGCTGGCCGCCCGCCTGTGGGGAGGCTCGCAGCTGTGGGCCCGGCCCGGCCCCGACCTGCGCCTGGCCCCGCTGCAGGCCCTGGCTCCACGGCGGCTGCTGCGGCCCAATGATGCCGAGCTCCTGTGGCTGGACGGGCAGCCCTGCTTCGTGGTGGCCGACGCCTCCAAGGCGGGCAGCACCACGCTGCTGTGCCGGGACGGGCCCGGCTTCTACCCGCGCCAGAGCCTGCACGCCTGGCACCGGGACACGGATGCCGAGGCCCTCGAGCTGGACGGCCGGCCCCATCTGCTGCTAGCCTCTGCCTCGCAGCGGCCCGTGCTCTTCCACTGGTTTGGGGGCCGCTTCGAGAGGCGCACGGACATCCCCGAGGCCGAGGACGTCTATGCCACACGCCACTTCCAGGCCAGCGGAGATGTGTTCCTGTGCCTGACACGCTACATCGGGGACTCCATGGTGAGGCTGAGCCCAGTCCCGTGGGGTAGGCACAGGCCGGGCCTGACCTGCAGCAGCAGACTCCCTCTCAGGGCTGGCCTTTCAGCACTGACCCCACCCTGCGCACTGGCCTCTGAACTCTGGCCCGCCTCACGGGCTGACCTTCCTAATGTGCCGATCTTTGAGCTCTGACCCCACCCCAACACTGACTCCAAGACTGTGACCCCTCGAGGCTGGCTGACCCTAAACCACTCCCCATCCCCCAACACTGACACTGGCCCCGAGATTCTACCGCCAAACTCCGACACACCCCAGCACCTACATTTAATCACAACCATCACACCCTGAAGCCCCAGGGCTGACGGCCCACCCCCTCCAGCACTCTCTCTCTGGAGTGAGGTACAGCCAGGGGGAGGGCTCTGAGCCTAAAAGGCACTGATCTGACGCAGGTGTTCACAGGGTGTCTGCATGGGGAGCAGACTGTGGGCACAGGGACAGGAGCAGGGAGACCAGGAAGACCAGGAAGGAGGCTGTGTGATGGTCCAGGAGGGAGGTGACTGTGGCTGGGCTGGAGTGCGGCCAGAATAAATGAGAGACATAAATACCACCATAGGTGAAACTGACAGATTCCAGGGCTGACTGATTCTATGTGGGGTGTGAGGGAGAGAGAAGGGCTCAGAATGACTCCAAGTCGGTGGCCTGAGCAGCTGGGTGGTGACATTTATGAAGATAAGAAAGCTGTGGGAGTTTGGGGACCTACAGGCCTCTGTTCCCAAGCTGTTCCAAGTCCTCCAAAGCCTAGAGGACCACTGACAGGCAGGCCTGGCCCTCTTGGACCCCAGCCCTAATGAGCGGCCACCCTCCGCAGGTCATGCGCTGGGATGGTTCCATGTTTCGCCCGCTGCAGCAGCTTCCCTCTCGCGGTGCCCACGTCTTCCAGCCACTGCTCATCGCCAGGGACCAGCTGGCTATCCTGGGCAGCGACTTCGCCTTCAGCCAGGTCTTCCGCCTTGAGCCTGACAGGGGGCTCCTGGAGCCACTGCAGGAGCTGGGGCCCCCAGCCTTGGTGGCCCCCCGTGCCTTTGCCCATATCACCATGGCCGGCAGACGCTTCCTCTTCGCTGCTTGCTTCAAGGGCCCCACACAGATCTACCAGCATCACGAGTTAGACCTCAGTGCCTGAGACTGGAAGGGACCCTGGACATGGCTGGCAGAGGGTTGGCATGGGGAGTCCTGGGCCTCTGGATGCCCCATTGCCTGGACTCCTGGCCCTACTCAGAGGTGACTGCTGGTCCTGTGAGATACTGACCACAGGCCAAGTTCAAGGCAAGAGCTGCTCGTCCAGTCTTAAGCAACATCTTGGCTGGGGGCAGATGACCCCTCCCCCTCCAAGGATGACTTGGGGGCTCAGGCTGGGGCACTGCCGCACGGAGCCAGTACAGAAATCATGGGGGGGGGGTAATGTGCAGAGCTCCATGAGGTCTGGAAGCGCCCCCCTCAACCCACTCTCACCCCTCCTATTCCCTGTAAAAGTACTACGGAGAGGATAGCTTTCCTTTTCCTTCTAAACTCAATCCAGCCAATCGCTTTTAGTGCCCGCCTCCATGACGTCATCAGTAGCTGGGCAGTTTTCCCTGCCGGGCTTGCTAACTTCCTCTGCTGCTTGTGCGCATGCCTGCTGCCGAGGCGGAAGCCCAGTGTGTCTTCCCTGTTGCGCTTGCGCAGGGAATAGGCGGGAAATTGAGAATTGTTGCCCGGAGTCCGAGGTACCCGTCCTCGGTCGGTGAAAGGGGCGAGGACAGAAAGTGTATGAGCTCAATAAACGCGCTGTGCACCCGCCTCACCGGTTGTTGTGGGGTCACTGGGAGAGGGTGTCTGCTGTGGCATGGGGGTGGGGTGAGGGAGGAGGATTGGTGTCCCAGGAACGGTATTATGGAGCCGGGGGAGGTGTCCCAGGGTACATTTTGGCTGCCCTTGTTGAGCTTTCAGGAGATTTCTAAGGAGTGTGTGCTCATGATTATGGGGGGCCTCGGGGGATGTCCAAGGGATATAAGGGCATTATTAGGGGACAGGTCACGGGCTTATTGTTGGTCTCATGTCTTATGTATTGTAGGAGATACTTCGGGGTGTTTTGAAGGATTTTAGGCATTTTTCTGGCTCTTGGGGACATTTTGGAAATCTTATTGGGTATTGGAGACTGTCTCAAGGGAGTTTAGGGCTTGTTGGAGGTTCTCACACCATGTGTCCATTATATATTATTAGGAGTATCATGGGGAATAATTTAAAGGTCTTACAGGAACATTTGAGTGTTAGGAAGGGTCTTTTATAATAAAATGGGGTCTGAGGTGAGTCGGAGGGTCACTATTATAATCATAAGCTATCTGGGCACTCCTGTTGTGACAGGATGATCCCACATCCTAGTTTTCCTGGGATGGTCCCACTGTCCACCTGAGTGTCCCAGCATTCCATCTGGCTAGAGCTCCCTTTCACTCTCAAAATGTCCCCCATGTGGCTACTACAGCATTTTAAATGGCAGATATGGCTCCCATGGCCACGGAGGCAGAGGTCAGGCCCCATGCCGTCCGCCAGGTCGTGAGGAAGCAGGCCTGTGGGCTTGTCCCAGTGGAGAGATTCAGCTGCCAGCTTCCATGCTGGCCTCCATGCACATCCACCTTCTCCTGGCCCCCCAAAACCCCAACGCGCACATAGGGAGTTTCGAGGCTGCTTGGGCATGAGGCAAGATCATTTTAGAGTGAACATTGAACAAAGAACCCCTCCAGTGAGAGATGAGATGGAGCCCTGGCCAGGCGGTCTGAGAATTCCATCCTGGAGTTCAGGCTCCTGTGCAGAGCCAGGACTTGGGGAAAGAGTGGCCCTCGGTGCTCTTTCAGCTGATCCATCCTCAACACTTATGGGCAGAGCCTGGGAGAGGTGACAGGGTCAGCTTGTCAGAGTGGATCAGGTTATTTCTCCCCAGGGGGCATACACACACACACACACACACCACACACACACACACACACACCTCATACCCTGTGTCCCAGTCAGCCCCATTCACCTCATACCCTGTGTCCCAGTCAGCCCCATTCTGTCCCTGTCTTACCTGAAGTGATGAGAGGTGGGGCATCCCCTGGATGGTGGCTAGGAAAAGAAAAGTGGTGAGATCTCCGTTCACCCCCGTTTATCCTCTCCCTCAAGGCTAGAGGATTCTCAGCTTGCCCCGACATAGCTTCCTAGCTATTTTCCCACAGAGTTGTACCATCCCGGGGACCAAAGCATTTCATGATTGGAGGCCCTCTGAGGATTCATGGCTCTGAAGAATAAACCTGGAAAATCTCAGTAACAGGAATTCTCCAGGGCAAGACCCAGAGACCCGGCCTTTTTTTTTTTTTTTTTGCGAGATTTAGCTCTTTACCCCTGAAAGGTGTCTGTCCAGTATGAGGCAGGCACACTGCCTGGAACCCATCTTACCAGCGCTTCTGGCTGAACTTGCATTTGCATTTCCCACCTGTTAGGAGAGAGGGGAATGTCAGGGGAGGACACCCATCGCCCTGCGCTGCCCGGTCCCCCGCCAGCTCCTCCACTCACTCATGAGGACGATGATGCCGATGGCGCACAGAACCGCTGCGATGATGAGCCCGCCGACACGGAGGCTGAACCAGTCTAGGAGAAACCCAGAGGGGGCCCTTGGTGCCAGCCCGTGCCCTCCTCATCCAAGCCCCCAACCGCTTGACGATATGCATTAGGCACCCCTGATGTGGGATACAGCAGTGGAGAGAACAGACAGCCCTCCAGCCCCCGCGCTCACTTTCCAGTCTCTACACAGCAAGCGACAGAGATCTAACGTGGGGTTAGGTAGAGAGAAGCGGTCTGAAGACAAATAAGCAGGGCCAGGGGACGGAGAGTCAGAAGACAGCTCTTTTAGGGACAGTGGCCAGGGAAGACCCTGCTGAAGGGGCATATTTGAGCAGAGGCCTGAGGAGGGGAGGGAGGGAGCATGGGGCTACGTGGAAGAAAATATGGGGGTGGTTCCAAGGACCAGGCGGGCATGTCTTGTTCCCTTAATCCACTGTGTTTACTGTTCAATGCCCCAATCCTCGCTCCCGGGTCACCCCCATCAGACCCTCACCCAACCCTGTGTGGGACCGTTGGCACGAAATCGGTCTGAGGGGTGAGTGGGGCTGCAAAGGGAGGGGCACAGGCTCTCACCATAGTAGAAAGGACTGTTTTTATCTGCAAGGAAAGAAAAATAGGACATGAATCCAGGATAAGAGTGGGGATGCAGGGGTCCTGGGGGAGACTTTGGGGGCGGGACTGGTGGAAGAGTCGGTCTGACTCACCTTCCGGGTCGTTGGCATCCAAGGCAGGCAGGCCTGGCGGGGAGAAGCGGGGTAGGAGAGAGATGGGGGTGCTGGCCTCGGCAAAGCTGGGGACAGGGCTGTTGGAGCTCCAGGCCTCAGCGTAGGGTCCCCTGATGGACAGTTCCCCACCTCCCACGGGCACAGGGGTCCAACCCCAAACTAGCTCCTCTGCACGTTCCACCTCGGAAATGAGGGTTTCCCCCGACTCAGCCCCACACCTGAAATAGGTTTTCACCTGGGTGGCTTTGGGCCACCTAGCCAGCCTTTGGCCTGATGTTTCCAGACACCTGGCTAATCCGCACCCCCTGGAGAAACGAGCGATGGTCTTGTCAAGATGACAGGTGGCTTCAGCTCCCAGGCATTCTCAGCCCTCATCTCCTGGTTCTGCCACGTCCACATCCCACCCATCCCTCACCATTCCCCTTAAAGTGACTTACTAATTATAAACTTAATATGCTTTATTTAAAAATGCAACTTTACGTCACTACCCTGAATGGAATGGCAGTCTTGCCCAATGTAATGGATAAAAACAGATACAATGAAAGCAAAGGACTAGGATTGAATTCTGGCTAGAAGCAGTGGGCTGCCTTAGCTCTGGGCCTAAGCTCTGTTCTTTCTTTGTTAAAGGGAGGTTCACATTTTTAAATTATATTTAAAGCACGAACACATGGTGCTTACTCTGTCCCAGGCACTCTTCTAAGCGCTTTGCAAATAGTAACTCGTTTAATCCTCACAGTGACTCTATAAGTAGGTGCTACTATTGTCCAGATGGGGAAACTGAGGCACAAGGGGCTTTGGTAACTTGCCACATAACCTTGAAACTTTTACCTCTCGTAATCAAGTGTTAAGAAGTGTTAAAGACACAGTAGCCCAGGGCTGAGCCTTCTTGATATCATCAAGGAGACATCAAGACCATGCATGACGAGCTGTGTGAACCTCTGCTATAAGAGGTCCTCCTTTATGTGTTCCTTGAAATCACCAGTGTGGCACTTCCCACCTTCCAGGAGATGCTGTCCTGAGACTCACCACCCCACACGGGAGGCAGAAAGCACGAGAGAGCCACACGCAAGCATGGTCACCACCCAGCTGAGGGGGTCAGGGGAAAGGCAGTCCAGGAACGGGCACTCACCTGCCAGAAGGACGAGCAGGCTCAGGGCCACCTCTTGCATGTCGGAGAGCTGGCCTGGAGGGATCTAGGGGGAAGGTCCAGCTTTAGCAGGGCCACCGGGATGCCTCTGGTTCCCAATCCCCTGCTACTGTGCTCCTTATCCAGGGTACACAGCTCACCCCAGGGCAGAAAGCCTGGCCTTGAAACTCGCTGGGCTGCGAGATAAGGAAGAAGGAGCCGGAAAGTGCAGTGGGGGCTGGGTGAGAACGCAGACCTGAAGGGGGAGCAGCAATAGTAACTCACTGGACGTGGACTTGAGGCTTTAAGTGAATTGCCCTGGCAACCAAACGAGGAAGGTGCCGCCTGCTGTTACCCCCATCTTACAGATGTGGAAACTGAGGCTCCAGAGGTGAAAGTGGGTGCTCAAGGTCACCTTGCCAGGAAACGGGATTTAAACCAGACCTGGCTCTGCGGAGGCTGTTCGTAACTCAGGACTCTCTCAGGGCCTTGGGGTGTTGTGGGAAATGGGGTGTTGGGAGCCAGGTGGCAGGAGGCCCGGTTCCTGGGAGTGTCTCCCATAGACAGCTCGGAGCCTGCCCGCCCTGCCCAGACTTCGCAGAACTTGGGCTGGGCAAGTGCTGGGGACTGTGCTGGCTCCTCTTGTTGCTCTGGGCAGAATGTGGGGAGGAGAGAAGTCAGAGAGGATGGGGGTAGGGGGGAGGGAGAGGGCAGCCCCAACCTCATCTTCTGCCCCACCCTCCTCGCACCCCACTGTCCTGCTTCTGCCCCACCCCTGCCCATCCCACCCCAGTCCTTGGTCCTTCCTCTACCCCTACCAAGCTCCTCTGGCAGCAAACACTTCCTCTTTCCTCAGGTAGGCCTGCCCAGCACGAAGAACACTCCGCCGCCCCCTTCCTGGCCCAGTATCAGTCCCCCTGTGCGTCCCCCTGTCCCCTCCCCCGCCCCTGCCCCACTGCCACAGCACACATTGTCCCAATCTTGATAGCAAGAGCTCACACTTAGACCCACCCTGTGCTGGGCACCGCCAAATGACCTTGCTGGGTTTTCTCTCATGTAATCCCCCAAGAATCCCGGAGGCCATTGGTTATAGGCCCCATTTCACAGACGGCAAAACACATACCCTCCCTAAGCCTGGTAAAAAGCCCATTGACATTCCCTGCTCTGTCTCCTGCCCACAGCTGGAGAGCACGTCCCGTCTCTCTCTCTCTGGCCTCCATGTAACCCACTCCCTGAATTTCTTTCCTGGGAACTTCTTAGCTTCCCAGTTCATCCCATATACCAGACTCACAGTTTTAATTTGAGCATTCATTTCTTTGAGCATTCAGGCAGGAAAAGGGCCTGTAGCTTTGGGGAACATTACTCAGGCGTTTAAGACCGCCCCCCAAATTTGGGGTGGTGCGGGGAGAGTTGGAGTGTGTATGGGGGCAGGACAGCCTAGTGGTTCCCGGCACAGGTCTGTAGAAGGACCACCTGTAGTCTAAAGCGAACACTTGAGCCTTTGTCACCCCACGATCACACTAATACTAGTAATAAGAGCAGGTGCTGATTGAATGTTTACCCCACACCAGGCACTGTTCTCAGCTCTTTGCGCTTGTTCACGCATATAATCTTCGCAGCTTGATGCAGTTGGCACTATGATTAGCCCACGTTGCTGTCGCAACCCTGTCACCCCTGCGAATTCAGCTTAATGCTCTATACTGTCACCCGGGACTCAGAGTCTCAGCGCTTAAGCCTCTTTCCATGGGAGCCTCCAAGCCTCCCTGGCCGGTGAGGGCTCCGTACACCCCCATACACCCCCTCCCCAGGCATCTCCCAGCATCCCCAGCACAAGGGGCACTGATGGGTGGTCTCAGCCGTACCCCAGCCCCTGCACGACATTTCCACACGACTGTCCCATGGTGTGGGCTGCTGGGAGCTGGCATCCGGGCATCGGCCCTCTCCTGCCCTGTTCAGGCTGTTATTGGAAGAGGCCCCCGGGCAGCTCCAGAACTGACTGCAGTCGGTGTGAAGCCTTGGAGAGAAAGGCAGCCTGCAGACGGAGGCTGCGCCCACCCCTCTCTGCTCCGTCCTGGCCCCAGAGATCCCAGTGCTGGTGTGAGGACTCTCCGCCGTCCACCCCCTACTATCGCTCTATTTCTCCATGATGGTGGCCAGGCCCTTCAGGCCTGAGCAAAATGACTCCCTCGTGTCCCTGAAGTCTCCGCGCCACCTCCCCATTTTACAGCTTCCCCAGGAAGCCACCAGCCCCTTCCCCGAGAGGCCTCCAGGACCCACATATTCCCAATGTGCGGACGCCCTGAGTCTACCTAGTCATCCACCCGATCCAGATACTTCTGTTCTACTCAGAAACCCCGATCCACCCAGACCCCCCAGTCTAACAGACACCCCAATCCCATCTGTGGGCCTTACCCTCACCCCAGCTGGCTCACCCAGCCTCCTATGCGGAGAATGATGGGGAGGGGGGGCTTTCTCTAATCTGCTCCCCCAGCAAAGGACCTTGAAGGGGGAAGGTTCTAGGGGTCTTTAGCAGAGAGCAGTGGAGGGAGGGGCAGAGCCAAGAAGGGGTTGGAGGGAGGGGGCCCCAGCCCCTCACCTGAGTGCTCCACAGGCCGCGCGGAGGTTCACGTTCCGGGAGAGCCGGGCTGCTTAGCCTGAGTCCTGCCTTTATCCACAGCCTCCACGCCCTAAGCAAACCTGGGCAGGTAGAGAACTAGTCTGACTCCCTAAAGCTCAGGGGCTCTCTCACCTCACACCTGCTCTTAAAGAGACAGTTCCAACCCCCAACCACTAGTGGCAGGGAGCTCCCTGGGGTCTCTAGGGTCACAGCAGCCTTAGGCGAGGCAGAAGGAGAATGCGATGAGGGCTGGAACTCTGCCCCGCACATCCAGGGAGGTGGCTTTCTCCAGTCTCCTGCCCCTCAGAAAATGGAAGGAGGAGGGGTTCAGGTCTTTAACGGCAGAGCTTCTGCCTGGCGGGGCGGTGGGGGGAAGGCCATGCTTTGGTTGTAATAACCTAATCTCTTTTACTTAGGTTGTGTGCTGTCCTTGGAGGGGGGATGGGTGGCCATTGCGGGAGATCTAAAGTCCTCCTCCGGGCCACTTGTTGCTGTTGACACAGTTTGAGGGTCAGCAGAAGATGCTCATAGGACCAAGGTCATGAGGTGGGGACGGGATGCACGGGGTGGGGGGGGTAAGGGGGGGGAGCTGTTGGGCGGTAGACCATGACCTCTCCCCCATAGTGCCCATCATGGCCTAGGGAGACTGGGACCTGGTTCCCAGCACCAGGCAGACCTTCCCAGCCTGGGTTCTTCCCAAGGGTGCTGGAAGCCAGATATCTCCACAGTGGGTGTTGGGATGGGGGCTGTCTCTCACCCCGGATAAGGCCATTGCACTGTGCAAGGCTCCCTTCCCCTCCCTCTTCCCTCTCCTGCCCCTCCTCCTCATGGCATTCCTTCCAGCTGGGGTCTGTGCAGGCCCCCACTTGTTCCCCGTTGGGGTGCCCCCTCCCCCCAATTCCGCCTTTTTAGACAGAGAGACTTTTGTCTGGGGGCTGGATGGAGAACAAGGCGCCTTTGAGTGTCTGGCGGAGGATTGGGGTCACGGGGAGGGGCAGGGCCTTCCTAGGGTGGCTCTGCACTGGCCATCAGCTGGACTCCAGGCGACCCCCAACACCATTGCGGGGGTGGGAGGAGGGTGCAGGAGCCAGGCCAGGGAGAGGGTACCATGGGGAGTGTGGAGGGCAGGACAGGGAGAGGGGCTTTTGAGGTCAAGGCTCTGCTGGGGGCAGGGAGAAAGGCCCACCGCCGAGCAACTAAGCCCCGACTTCTCAGCAGGGAGGGGGAAGGGTGGGGCAAGGAACCCCTGCCCCACTACACGCTTTCTTTATGTGGGTCCCTTGGGCAATTTCTCAATCCCAGGCCCTAGACTAAGACAGGGTCTCCCTACAACTCCCACCAAGGAGGGGCCAGTCCCTGCCAAGAGTGGGGCTCAGTCAGGGTGGGGCTCAGTCGAAGCAGGAGGTTCAGAGGGAAATGGAAGCAGAGAAGGGGAGGCCTGGTGGGGGAGGATCCCAGTCCAGCTGAGGGGGTCTTTGTGTCCGGTCAGATAACATCTCTTGCCCAGACATTTCAAGATTGCAATGTTCCTTTTAAGACCCTTCTGGTGGTCTTGGGGATGGGGTGGTGTCTCCCTCTGCTGGGAAGTCCAGGAACTGCATGCGTCCGAGACAGAAGGGGCGAGTGCTGGGTGGCTAGGAGGGATGAGTGCTGGGTGGCTAGGAGGGATGCTCCATCCTTCACCTGTGCCGGAGTCTGCACACTCAGATGCCAGTGGGGCCAGGCAAGAATCATGAATGAGTGAAGCAGGACAGGCATGAGACTATAAGGTACGGTGTCAGCTGGGCAAACAGAACTATTGTCCTGTCTAAAGGGCAGCCACCGGGACTTCCCTGGTGGCGCAGTGGTTAAGAATCTGCCTGCCAATGCAGGGGACACGGGTTCGAGCCCTGGTCCAGGAAGATCTCACATGTCGCCGAGCAACTAAGCCCGTACGCCACAACTACCAAGCCTCAGCTCTAGAGCCCACGAGCCGCAACTACTGAGCCCGCACACCACAACTACTGAAGCCCGTGCACCTAGAGCCCGTGCTCTGCAACAAGAGAAGCCACCACAATGAGAAGCCCACGCACCGCAATGAAGAGTACCCCACTCTCCGCAACTAGAGAAAGCCCGCGCACAGCAACGAAGACCCAATGCAGCCAAAAATAAAAATAAAATAAAATAAAATGTTTAAATGAATAAAGGGCAGCCACCAAAAACACTGGCTCAAGCTCACGTGGACAGATACAGAAGTACCTCCCAGACAGCTTGCTATGGGAAAAAAAGCAAGATGTAGAGACACATGCTACCATTTGTAAGGGGAAAAATAATGTATATTCATATACTTATAAATGAATGAAGTATCTTTGGAGATTGGCACACATGGCTGCTTCTGAAGAGGAAGACCGAGAGGCTGGGAGATGGCTGGGAAGGGAGACTCACTTAAGCTCATGCACCCTCTTCTACCTTCTGAATTTTAAATCCTGCAAGTGTACTACTTTGAAAAAAAGTTTAATTAAAAGAATTTCAAGGATAACCTCTACACAGTTCTAGCCAATTGCTTCTATACTTTCAAAAGATGTTAGGAACATGAACGTTTATGTAGAGTTCCCAATATTAAAAGTTGGCTCAGGGAATACCCTGGCGGTCCAGTGGTTAGGACTCGGCACTTTTACTGCTGTGGCCGAGGTTCAATACCTGGTTGGGAACTAAGATCCCATAAGCCACGTGGTGCGGCCAAAAAACAAAAAAGGCTCAGATTTTTAAAAAATTATGCAGGTCAGACAAAACAAATCTAAGGGCTGGTTTCAGCCTGGGGGGACCACCACTTGTAGACCACCAAACCTTCTGCAAACTTCATTCCCTGAAGTTTTAATCACATGGTCTTGCATTTGGATGTTTATAAGCCTATACCTAACCCAGGATGGAACAGAATGTGCCCCATCCAAGCGGATGTTGGGCAGGGGCTGGGGCTTAGGGCAGGACTTGAGACTCCCTTGTGGATGGGTGCAGGTGTGAACACTGAGACCCTGGGGAAGGTCTGCGGGGAGTGGAGTGCATGCAGCCGCTTGCATCCTTTTGGGGGTTGAATCTCTTTTGGGATGAGTCTTCTAGGCCTGCTTGACTTCAGTCATATTCAATATGTGTCCAGTTATTTATATATGTATATGTATTGTGTGTGTTTATGTTTATATACAAATATATGTGTTATATATTATCATATTATATAGATAATAAAGCCATTTGGAATAGTTCCCCTTCATTTTGCTTTTGAAATCATTTGGGTTTTTTGGTCTGTTTTTTGTTTTTGGGTTTTTTTTAATTAATTAATTTATTTATTTATTTTTGGCTGCGTTGAGTCTTTGTTGCTGCACGCAGGCTTTCTCTAGTTGCAGCGAGCAGGGGCTACTCTTCGTTGCGGTGCACGGGCTTCTCATTGTGGTGGCTTCTCTTGTTGCAGAGCACGGGCTCTAGGCTCGCAGGCTTCAGTAGTTGTGGCTCAAGGGCTCAGTAGTTGTGGCTTGCGGACTCTAGAACACAGCCTCAGTAGTTGTGGCGCACGGGCTTAGCTGCTCCGCAGCATGTGGGATCTTCCCGGACCAGGGCTCGAACCCGTGTTCCCTGCATTGGCAGGCAGATTCTTAACCACTGCGCCACCAGGGAAGCCCGAAATCATTTGCTGAAGCAGAGATTAGCTGTGATTTCTCAGTATCCTGGGAATTCTTGCGAAATGAGAAAAACCAAACCTACAGACAGTTTCTGAACATCACAAAGTTTTCAGGAATGCCGAATTCAAGTACAAAATCAAGGCTGTGGGGTGTTTTGTAGTCACCAATTCAAAGTTTTAGTAATTGGGGTTTTGCCATTTGCTTTTGCTAGTCAGGGCTCAGTCATTTTATTGCTCTTCTCTTGAGGCTGTATTTCTTCAGGATCCTGGCAAATTCATAGGCCCTAAATGGGCCAGCCTGGGCTGTGGGAGCTGGAAGCACCCCGACCCATGAGAGGGGTCCTGGTGGGGCTGGGGCCTCACCTTCCCAGGTAGAGGCTGAGAGGCTGGGCTGGGGGGCTGGGAAGATGTAATCACAGTGACGCTCCAAGCTCCTACTTCCTGGGCAAGACGGGGACAGAGATACCCATGGGCAGACAAATGAGGCCTCCTGCGGCTCTGTGGGGCTGCTCCCTGTGGCCTCAGAATTCAGCACCTGTGGGAAAAAAGAGGGAGCTGGCAGGTCCTGTCTTGACACTTTGGGGCTGTGGCTGTGGGCATGTTGCTGTCTGCCTGGCTTCCAGGCGCCACATGAGGTGCCAGACAAGGCGACTTAAGGTTAACAGGTCCCTTGAGATCTGCACTCTGTGCTGCTAATGTCATCACCCACCAAGAGAAGCTGGAAAGGTTGATTTTTACGATGAAATCTCCTGATTTTTAAATGTTGGTAACTGACTTTTAATTTCCCTAACACTTTGTGTACCAAATGAAATGTGTCCAAGGTTGGATCTGGCCCTATGGCCACCTGTGTGAGTCTCCATCTTAGGGACTAGGCAAGCTGGGGGTGGGGCGGGGGGGAGGTTCAGGTACCACCATACCCCGACCCCCGCTACCCCTCCTCCCCTGCGGGCATGTTTCTGCCTCAGGGCCTTTGCAACAGCTGTTCCCTCTGTCTGGGATTCCTCTCCCACATGTCAGTACATAAGGTCTTATTCCTTTACCTTCTTCAAGTCCTGGCTGAAGACGTGGCCTTCCCTGATCACCCTATTTAAAATCACATCCACCCTCTCCCTTTCTATTCCCTTCTGACTTATCTATCTTCAAAGCATATTCCAGGAAACTCCTCTTTGCTTCTTTGATTATCCGCCTCCCCTGCTGGCATGTCAGGTCCTCCCTCAAATTTTCATCTGAATTATATATAGAACAACGCCTGGCAGTAATGGTGCTCCTGAATAATAAGAGAAAGGAGCTCTTATGCCCCCGCCTCACCATCACAGAGGCCTTGCCGGAGTGAGGCGGGGGTGGTGAGGGCAGAGCTGCTAATGGGGGCAGGTGGGCAAGGGGGACCACATTTGCTGACAGTCCTGGACCAGTTTCCTCATCACTGGGGATGGGGGCTTGGGCTGATGGCTAGGAGTCCTGAGTGTGAGTTGGAATTATAGGGAAGCAGGAGAGGGGATTGGGGGTTTGAGAGGGGAGCCCTGCAGCCTCCTCCCAGCCTGTCTCAGTCCCTGAGACAAGGATCTCAAACTGGCGGCCCCCAGGCCAACCCAACGATTGTACATGTTTGCTTGAGTTCAAAGAGTGTTGCAAAAATTCACTGTTGCCAACACTTAAACTCGGGATATTTCAACATAACAAGCTGCATGTTCAGCTTCTCGTGGAAGATCTGGCCTAACTGGGCCACATTCCCCTTTGGCATTAGTTGTTGGAGGGGCAGGTCTGTCTCCCCGGGGTGACCCAGGCCCCATCTTCCCCTGATAGGAAGCTTCAAGGGAGGGAGGGAGGGAGGCAGAGGGAGACCCACAGTTGCTCTGGCCCCAGACCTGCTCCTGTCACCTCCCATCTGAGACCCACCTTCTGCCTATGTGGCCACCATTTCAGCACAGACCCTGGACACACGTATCCTGGGGGACTCATCCCTGGGGGATGTATCATGGCGCGATTCAGGCAGGAAAAATCCCCAGGACTGTCATCCCGAGTCTGCCTCGGTCAGGGGAAAAGGCATGACTACAGAAAAACCTGGTGATATTTTGAGACTCCCTCCCGAAAAGTCTTTGGCAACTAGCATCAGAAAAGACCAAGCCTTGTAAAATGCCTGCACACAGAAGGGGCAGGAGAACACTTCTGAGATGCAAGAACTCAGAAAAAATTATGAACATAGGTAGAGACATAGAGAGGTAAAGCAAATGAGGCAAACTATTAAGAATTGGGGAATCTCCGTGAAGCGTATTTGGGTTCATTGTACTGTTTATGTAACTTTTCTGTAGTTAAAAAGAAAATCAAAATAAAAGTTGGGGAGAATCAATAAAATTTTTTTAATTAACATTTACACAAAAATAATAAAACACAAGATCAAAAAACAACGGAGGAAAAATAAATTCAGAATTGGGTAACCTAAATGTTAAATAAACAGAATTTAATTGAACTTTGGATATCATGTATTTATGTATATACTATACAATAAATAAATATTATTTATAAATAAATATATATATACATTTTTTCCCTTTTAGATAAAAGCCTGTGTTCTTCCCCCCCACACACAATGTCTTCCTTTTCCTTCTCTCGGATCAGTCCCTGACCCCTTGGTACCCACTCTGCCCCTCCCGCTAGCCGTGGGTGCCTTACCCACTCCTGGCTGCCCGGCCCTGGCCTGGTAGGGGGGCCCTGAGGCTCTGAGGCTGATGCTAGGGCTGGCAGGCTCCTGCTTGGCTGCCGAGGCAGGGAGATGAGTCTGCAGTTCTAAGAGCTTGGCTGGCAGCCGCTGCCATGCAGAGGCACTGACCAGGCAGTCCTCTGGCAGCCAGGGCCCCTGACATCTCAGTCTTCCCATCTCCCTTCCCCCTGCACCTTGGCATCCAAGAAGGCAGTGCTGAGAGCCAACTGCACACCCCTGTACATCCCTGAGTCATTACCTGCTATTGCTAACTGCCTCTCTCTATTGTCAACTAACAATCCTGCAGCATGTGGGGCTGTGGGACTTACCACTTGCTAGGCAGGCATTGTTCTCCCAGTGGAGGAAACTGTGGCACAGAGGAGCTCAGTCACCTCCCCACAAGACACACAGTTATTTAAGGGTCAAAGTTGGGATTCCAAGGCAGGTTGTCTGGCTCCACACCCTGTGAGTGTGTAGGACCAAGGGCCCCGCATAATTTTGTGGGTCCCAAGAAAAGACAGCAGGTCAGAAGAGGGAATGAGACACCAGAGAATATTGCCAGAACCAACCACTCCTTCCCTGCCACTGCCCCCACCCTGGCCCAGCCTCCATCCTCTCCCTCCTGGACCATCACACAGCCTCCGCCCTGGTCTCCCTGCTCCCATCCCGCCCCTTACAGTCAGCTTCCCACACACAGCCAGAGGGAGCCTGTGAACCCCTGAGTCAGATCAGGGCCCTCCTCTGGCTGCATCTCACTCCTGGTAAAAGCCAAGGTCCTCACCATGACCCACAACCTGTAAGTCACTCCCCTACCTGGTCCCCCGTCACTTCTCTTCCCCATCACTCACTCACTTACTCAGCTGTAGACACACTGGCCTCCCCACTGTTCCTCCAACCCACTAGGTGCCTTTCCAGCCCTTTCCAGGACCTTTGCACTTGCCGTTCCCTCTACCGAGCTCACTCTTCTCACAGATGTCACATGGGTCCCTCCCTCATCTTCTTTTTTCAGGGCTTTGCTCAAATACCACCGTCTTGATGAGGCTTTCCTTGGCTACTTGATTTAAAACCACATCTTCAGGGGCTTCCCTGGTGGCTCAGTGGTTGGGAATCCGCCTGCCAATGCAGGGGACACGGGTTCAAGCCCTGGTCTGGGAGGATCCCACGTGCTGCAGAGCAACTAAGCCTGTGAGCCACAACTACTGAGCCCGCGCACCTAGAGCCCATGCTCTGCAACAGGAGAGGCCACCGCAGTGAGAAGCCCGCACACCGCAACGGGGGGTGGCCCCCGCTTGCCGCAACTAGAGAGAAGCCTGCGTGCAGCAGCAAAGACCCAATGCAGCTACGAATAAAATAAATAAAATTAAAAAAAACCAAAAAAACCAAATCTTCAGTCTGGAAACCACCTCACCCCACCCTGTTCTCTATTTTTTTCTGTAGCGCTAGCATATATCACCTCCTGACATGCTGTGTAATTATATGCTTATTGGTTATATTTATTCTCCCTCCCATGTCCCGTAATGTCAGCTCTGGGAGGGAGGGGCCTTCCTTGGCTGTTCAATGGAACACAGTCCTCTGTGTCCCCAGCACAAAGTCTGGCACATAGTAGGTGCTCAGGAAATATGTGTTGTGTGAATGAATGAAAACCATTCTTGAGAGTTACTATGTCCCAGGACCCATAACAGAAGAATCAGTTACCCCCCTCCCCTTTCCTTAAGTGGATCACACTTTGGAGGCACCCAAACCCACAAGTGGAGAGGGAAGGATCTCAGAGAGAGAAAACCTAGGTTCAAATCCTAGCTCCACCTCTTTCTCACTGTGTGACCTTGGGCTAGCAAGTCTTCTTCCCCGGGCCTCAGTTTCCCCATCTATACAGTGGGGATAAGAATAATACTCACCCTGTAGGGCTGCCCTTTGGATTCAATGGGGTTGTTGTGTGGGATGCTGACAGCATGACTAATTCTGAAAGCTGGTTCCCTTCCTGGAAGGGGGTGGGATGGGAGGGGCACAGCTGTGTGTTTTCCAACAGCCAACAATGGAACTCTTGTAGGAGGAGCCCTCAGGCATGGAAAACACATCCACCCCTGTGGGTTTCAGACAAAAGTCTCAGGTCTCAGAAGGGATGTTTTCCAGGGCATTTACATTCTTTGAGATTGTTGCAACAAGAAATACTGGTTTGGGAATACGAGCCCACTGGAGTGGGCTCCCGTTTTATCCTTCTCCCTACAATGAGCAGCTGTGAGGGTTGGAGGGATCTCTCTTACGTACAGCTCCTGAGGCTAGGACCAGATAGGCTTAAGATAATCCCTGGGCCACAGCGATTGGCTCAGTGGGGTCCAATCAAAGTGAAACACAGGAATTTTGGTTTAGTAGTTGAGGGAAGAAAAGATTTGGGTTTTGCTTCGGACAGTGGAGAAAGCACATTTGAGGCCTGGAAGTTGAAGTCATTTTGCCACCACCAGAAAAGCCTGCCTGAGGACAAAGCTAACACCATGGAGGACCACAAACCAAGAGAAATGCTGATAAATAGAGTCTGCACCCTGATCAAGTCATGCCAGCTCTCCCTCTGGAATTTTCAGTTATACACTCTAAAATTTTGACTTGAGTTAGTTTTAATAAGGTCTCCTGTTATTTGTAAACAAGAACAACCAAACCGGTATACAGAAAAATTCTGTGGACCCAGAATTACTACACTTTTCCTAGGATATGTCACATGATTTTTACTTAGTTTCAGCCAAATCATTTCTTTTAGCTTCAGTCAGCTCAAGCATCTCCAGGGGTCAACGAGTGCTTACCTTGGCCAGATCAATGCTCTCTCTCTCTCTCTCTGTAAACAAACCTGGGTCCCATTCACTTGGATAGACATCTTTGAAACGGACCTGTCCTCCCTCCCAACCTCCACCTTGAAAAAGGACAACGTGCTGGAGGAGCCACAAGACTTTGCAAAGACAGAAGCACAAATGCCTGGGAACTCAGCAGTCCTCCCATTGAAGGTGTGAGTGCCCAGAGGCCTGGCAGGTGCCTGGGGAGAGCGGGTGGCACCCAAAAATGCCCCTCAGGGTCTCACACTCCTGCCCAGACCCGCAGGAGGAGGGGGAGCAGGGCACAGCGTTGGTGGAAGACGTGCAGTGTCAGTAATGCCCACAGTGCTCCCCCGGTGGTACCTGCCCCCCATGGAGAGGCCACACTGGACGGGGGGCACGCAGTCAGTGCCGCTGAGCACAAAGCCTGTGTCACACTGGCAGCCCTCCTGTTGGGCAGATGTCGGGCAGGGTGGGCTCAGCGCAGGAGCTGGGACACGAGGAGCCGCAGAGCTTGTGGTGGCTGTGGGGAGGGCAGACCAGCTCTGGAGGAAGACAGATGAGAGTTGATAACTGGCCAAGCATTACTCTTCTGGAAAGTATCCAACCAGAAGAGGACCAAGGGAGCAGAGGGAGGGTTGAGGGGGCCAAGGGCAGGTCATAAGGGCAGGGGGACGGTGGGGGTATCATCAGGAGGTAATGTAAGAGTGATGATGATGCTGGTGATGGTACTGATGATGGTGTTGATCATGGCGATGGAGAGGAGGATGGTGGTGGTAATGATGATGATGGAGGTGATCATGGTGATGGTGATGTTGGAGATGATGATAGTGATGAGGATGGTCTGAGATAACATTTCCTGAACACTTACTATACACCGGGCTCTGCTCTATGCTTCCTCAGGGTATTATATTTTACACTTATACATATTTTCTTCCTGAATTCACTGAAGAAAACTGAGTTAGCCAGAAACCATGCAAGGTCATTATCATCTCATTGATGAAAAGAACTACCCATAATTGAGCAGATACCAGGAGCTTGCTTTTCATATAGCATTTTGTTTACACCTCACAGCAACCCCAGGAGACAGGGACTTTCATCACCCCCTTTCATAGATAAGGAAACTGAGACCAAGAGAGGTTAAGTGACTTGCCCAAGGTCATGTGACTACTGAGTGTCAGAGCTGGGATTTGAAGGCTATTTGGTTCCGCTGAGCCTGGACTCCCACTCAGCAAGAATCCTCTGGGGAGAGCAGCGCCAACCCCATAGGAAGGACAGACTCCCACATTTGCCTGGCCTCCCGTCATTATGTTTTTTTAATTGGGGTATAGTTGCTTTACAGTGTTGTGTTAGTTTCTGCTGTATAGAGAAGCGAATCAGCGACATGTATACCTATATCCCCTCTTTTTTGGATTTTCTTCCCATTTAGGTCACCACAGAGCACTGAGTAGAGTTCCCTGTGCTATACAGCAGTCTCCGCTCATTATTACATCCGCATCAGCCATTTGCCTGCCTGGCTCCACTGGCATTTGGGTTTCTGAGCCCTGAAGAAGCAGCAAGAAACCACCTGGAGGGTGTAGACACACATCAGGAAATGTAACGAGAGGTGAAGGGCAGCAGACAGGGCTCAGAGGGTGGGCAGTCAGTCCACGTGAGGGCTCACGTGCTCAGCCAAAGGCTTGCACTTCCTCCTAAGGGCAGCAGGAATCAAAGCAGCATGCATCTTGCTGACTCTCTGAGTGACCTTGCCCAAGTTATGCAACCTTCCTGTGCCTCAGTTTCCTCATCCATAAAACAGAGGTAATAATAGCCCTTCCCTCGGCAGGTTGTGATGGGGACTGAATGAGCTAATGCATATGGTAGAGTCACTTATGGCCACTGAATGCCCACGTGCTTCCCCGTCCCAGCACCGCCCTTTCAGGTGGGTGGGACCACGATGAGTTCTGGCCAAAGTGCTATGACTTCCAAGGTGAGGATCGAAGAGCAGGGGGTGCACGTGTTACCGGCGTGGCATCACGGGCTGGAAATGAACTTGAGTCGTGTCCTGGACAACACTGCGGAATTTGTAGGAGAGAGACTAACCCTTGGTCATGTTTGGGAATGGAAATGTCAGGTTGGTTGGTTACTGCAGCGGAACCTAGACTATCCTGGCTGATTCGATGTCACGCAATGTCAGCTGTCATTTTTTTGTTGTTATTGTTGGCTGTGCCGCACCGCTTGCGGGATCTTAGTTCCCCGACCAGGGATCAAACCCATGCTCCCTGCATTGGGAACGTGGAGTCTTAACCACTGGACCGCCAGGGAAGTCCCCCAGCTATCATTTTTAATGAAGCATTTTAAAGAGGGAGACTCCTCAAGGGGGCAGTTATCCAGCAGGGTGTGCAGTGACTTTAGTTGGGTGGCACAGACCTAGGAGGATTTCCTGGAGGTGGTATTGGGCCAGCTGGTGAGAACAGCCTGAGAAGGACCCTCCCCTGGCAACACCCACTCACCACAGGCCACCAGGTGCCTCCAGGGCTGCACGGGGAGGCCTCGTCGCTGGCATTCCTGGGCATAGCTCCCCAGAACGGCACACAAAGTCTCCCACGGTCCCCCTGTGGCACAGAGGTCGTGGACGCAGTTCTCCAAGTGGATCCAAGGCTCCATGTCCTCACTGCAGGCCCCATAGGGCCTGTCCGGGCCCCAGCCATCTGCAGAAGGCCTGGAATAGGGCTGCCTTGTCAGATCTGTGTCTTGCGGGAACAGAGGGTGGCAGGCCTGTGGCTGAGCTGTGGGCATCAGAGAGCCACATGCTGTTGGAGCCATGGAAGCCATTCTGAGTATCCGTGTGAAAGTCCCCAGCCAGGCCACAGAGGTTGCCAGTGTAGTTCTCAGGCGCTGTCACCCAGAGAGCACGTGAAAGGCCACAGAGAGGCCAGGGGCCGCCTGACTGTGATGGCCGAGGACGTGGAGAAGGCCCGGAGAGTGCCCCCAGCCAGGGTCGGGACCCGTTCACCTGGAACACAGGCACCCAGGTTGTGTCAGGCAGACCTGCCCAGACACCAGTCCCTCTGGGGCCCCCCTGCTTCTGCCCCCCACCCCGTGATCCGCTCTCCACGCGGCATCCATTGACTCCTTTAAAATCACAAATCAGATCCTGTCCCTCCCTTGCTCCAAACTCTCCCATGGCTCCCTAGTACACTCAGATAAAATCTAAACTCCCACCTGTGGCCTGTGCCACCCTACAGAACTAGCCTCTGTCACTCCTCTGTCCTCATCTCCTCTCACTCACCCCCTTGTTCACCCTGCTCCAGCTACACACCAGACACCATTCCAACCTCTGGACCTTTACGCTGGCTGTTCCTTCTGCCTGGTTACCCTTCCCTCCTGTGTCTACCTGACTCCCTCCCTCATCTCCTTCAGGTCTCTGCCCCAATGCTTCCCTGCCCTCCTTCTTAAAGCGTAACACCCCAATGCATGCTCTTGTCTCCTTTCCTGCTTAATTTTTCTGCAGAACAACTGTATTACCTTCTGACATACTAGAAGTGTACTTATGTACTGGTTTATTATCTTTCTCCCAGGGGGTTTTGTCTATTTTTCAACAAAATAAACTAAGTCCTTGCCCTTGGAGGACTCTTATTCTGTCAAGAGGAAGACAGACAGGAAACAAAGAAGTGATCAATAGAAAAGATGATTTAAGGACTTCCCTGGTGGTTCAGTGGTTAAGAATCTGCCTTCCAATGCAGGGAACGCAGGTTTGATCCCTGGTCAGGAAACTAAGATCCCACATGCCTCGGGGCAACAAAGCCCACGTGATGCAACTACTGAGCTCATGCACTCCAGAGCCCAGGCACCACAACTAGAGAGAAGCCCACACGCCGCCACAAAGAGCCCACGCACCGCAGTGAAAGATCCCGCATGCCGCAACTAAAACCCGACGCAGCCAAAAATAAAATAAATAAATATATTTTTTTAAAAAAGAAAAGATGATTTAAGATACTGATACATTACTTTGAAGGAAAGAAAATGGGGGATTATAATAGAGAGAGACTGGGAAGGATGGCTCCTTTCATGGGGGTGGTCAGGGAGGGCTTCTCAGAGGAGGTGACATTTGAGAGAATGAGAGTGCATCAGCTATATATGAGCCTCTCCAGGAAGAGTGTTTCAGGCCGAGGGAAGAGCCAGTGCAAAGGCCCTGAGGCGGGAGCCTGCCTGGCTGCTGGAGGAGAAGCAGAGAGGTTGGTATGGCTGGAGCAGAGTGATTAAGGGGGCGAGTCAGAGGAGATGAGGGCAGAGACGTCACAGAGGCCAGTTTTGTGGGGTCACATGGGCCACAGTTCTACTCCGAGTAAGACAGAGCCATGGGAAGGCTTCGAGATAGGACCCTTGTGACCTGACTTTAGATTTTTCAAGATTGTATCTTTACTCTGCGGTGAGGGACGGAGCACCACTAGAAAGCTGGTTTGCCTTTGCAGTTATATGTTTGATTTATTTATCAAACACTTTATGCCCTTACTAAATGCCTTGTCCTAAGCAATTTATACTTTTTCATCTTCACATACAGGTAGGCCCCTGTGACATATTAAGAAATATATATGTTGTCTCTGCCCCCAGTTTCTGGGACACAGCTCCTAAAACCCTTGTATTTCCTGAGTGATAGGGGTGCAGGGAGCATCTTTTGTTTTGATATTTGGTCCTTGACCCTTGTTCCTGGTACACAGAGCTCCTAAATCCCTTGGAATTTCCTGGGTGATAGGAGTGTCTTTTGTTCTAATGAGACAATGCTTGGTGGGCTTCTGGATGGGGGCCGGTCCCTCGAAAAATCAAGCCAAGATTAGAAGCTTGTTGCTATGATTAGAAGCCTGGAACTTTCTGTCCCACCCCCCTTCCTCTGGGAAGAGGAGAGGGGGGTAGGGATTGAGTCACTGATCACGCCTATGTGATGAAGCCTCCATAAAAATACTTCAACTATGGGGTTTGGGAAGCTTAAGTTGGTGAACACATCCACATGCTGGCAGGATGACACACCCCAATTCCACAGGGACGGAAGCGCCCATGTTCGGGACCCCTCCACAGACCCCGCCCTATGTACCTCTCCACCTCTCCATCTGGCTGTTCATCTGTATCCTTTGTAAGAACCTTTATAATAAACCAGTAGATGTAAGTGTTTCCCTGAGTTCTGTGGGTCATTATAGCAAATTATCGAAACAGAGGAGAGGGTTGTGGGAACCCCTGATTTGTAGCCAAATCAGACAGAAGTGTGGGTAACATGGGGACCCACTACTTGGGCTTGGCATCTGAAGTGGGGACGGTCTTGGGAGATTGAACCTTTTAGCCTGTGGGGTCTGATGCTGACCCAGGTAGAGAGTGTCAGAATGGAACTAAATTGTAGACACCCAGC
Source organism: Eubalaena glacialis (assembly GCF_028564815.1). NCBI lineage: Eukaryota > Metazoa > Chordata > Mammalia > Artiodactyla > Balaenidae > Eubalaena > Eubalaena glacialis. The sequence goes on along the minus strand of NC_083733.1, from coordinate 52,818,390 downwards.
TGGTATCCACGGAGAATTGCCTGGAGTGGAAAACCCACACGTCTGGCCACAGAAGTGTTCACAGTACCATTATCCCCCATTTTACAGATGAGGCAACCAAACCACAGAAATGTAAAGCCACTAAGCCAAGGTCACTAGCAAATGGCACAGTGGGATTCAAACCCAGGCCTCCAGGTCCAGCACCACGCGCTTCACCACTTCACCCCGTTGCCGGCTAGAGCATAGACTAATACCGGGTGGGCCCGGTGTCCATTTGTCCCTGAATTGTGGGCCCAGAACAAGAGTATAAATGGAGGTCCACATCTCATATGTCTTCAAGCTGCCAAACAGCTAAAGGAAATACGTTCTATCCTCCTGCCTTGACACCAGGACCTTCCTAATGCCCAGAGGCCAGGTGTGACCCCTCAGTGTTCCTGGACAGGAAATGGTGCCCAAGGACAGGCTGCCCCAGGCCCGCCTCCTACCTTCCAGCCCTGGCAGAGGTCCTGCATATTCATACGACCCAGCCTGCCCTCCTCAGCCCAGTTTGGTTCCACCCTCCCCTGCAGGGGGGCCTTGGCGTGTGCTCATTGCCGCTGTCTGGTCCATTCTCTGGAGCAAGGTCTAGAAGGGGTTGGGAGGGACAGCAGGCTCCAGGGGGCACTTCTCAAAGGGCCTTGGACTCCGCCACCCGTGGGGAGAGATGCAGTCAGAGGTGTCCGGAGCGGGACCTCTGAATTGCAGGGCTGGAGCAGGGACCCCTCTCCCCAGTTCTAAGGGCGTCAGAACCCCAGTATCTCTGTCTCCAAAGGGAATGCCCTTGGCCTACCATTTTGTCAGCCTGTTGTTATTCATGTTCATTATGAGTTGGCTGATGCCTACCTGGACCCCCCCAAATTGTCCCACCAGCAGTGACAGCCGCCATTCTGCCATGTCCATATCCGCCTGCTGGACCCACGTGGCACCCCAGCGCTCCACTCAGAGGGCGAGGGGAGGTGTGGTGTGGCAGCATGTTCTGGTCAGTGTCTCCCAGCCAAGCCCTCAACACTGGTGGCGAGTCCCACTGAATGTGTGCCGGTGAGGGTCTCCGCAGAGCCAGAATGTCCTGTAGCGCATGGGGCGGCAGCCCCAAACACCCCTGCGCTGGTGGCACAGTTCGTGGGGCCCACAGGCATGAGGGTGGCACTCGAGTGGGTGTCCAGGCCTGTGGCCCACGCACCTCTGGTCACAGGTGGCCGTGGGTAGCACCCCAGCGCCCAGAAGGATGTAGCAGCCCTGCGGGCAGCAGCCGCAGCGAGTGTGCGGCACGCAGATGCCTGCTTTCAGGGCGAAGCCCTGGCAGCAGAAGCAGCCCGCCGTGCACTGGCAAACGCAGGGAGCGGAGGGGTTCAGGCTGGCACAGGTGGCTGGGCAGGGTGGCCCACAGAAGTCATAGTAGCTGTTGGCAGGACACACCATACCTGGGGGAGGGGCACCACCCTGAAACCCTGGATCTCTCAGTCAGAGGGAGAAAAACCTAGGATGGTTGCAGGGCGGGGCGGAGGGGGAGGGGGCAGGGATGGGCCTCGGGATGCTTCGGAAATCGCCGTTGATCCCCGGTGAATGCTTTCCCTCCATGTGGTTTATTAATATCACATCCACGGGCCACTTAAAAATCATGGCACGTGATGAACAATGAGGGCTACTCGGGATCAAGTACGGAGAGGTAGGAGGGGGATTAGACAGGGGCTGAGAGGAGCCCTGATTCTGGGTCTCCCTGGGGGTGAGGGGTTTCCAATCAGCCGAGGAAGGGGACATCCTAGCTGCCCAAAGGGTGAGGTTCTCGTCAGAAGTGAAGAGACACCTACTGCATCCCAGGCTGGCTCGCCACTCAGGCAGGCGGACGCCATGCAGGGTGCAGAGCTCGGCATAGGCCTCCGGCAGCACACAGCATGCGGTTGCCAGGGCCGTACTGGCAGAGGTTAAAGACTCAGGCCTGCATGGAGGACACGGGGTCCTCGTACCAGTGGCACTTGGCGAAGGGCCTGGAGCTGTTCGCCAGAACTCTGTAGAGCTGCTCCCCCGCGGGGCCGGTTCCGGCAGGGCTCGGAGCCCCGCCACGTCCTGCTGACAGCTGGGGGGTCATGGGGACTCAGCATGAACACCTCCAAGCCTCACGTCCTGCCCCCTGCCGGACCAGCTCTGCCAGCCCTCCTCCTCCAGCCCCTGCCAGCCTCTCCCTTCAGGCCCTGACAGCCCCTGGCACAGTTTTATAAAGTTTAAAAAACCCCAACCCATAGTAAAATGATTTTCATACTGTCGCTCAGAGTAGCCAGTAGAGCATGGGTTCTGGAATCAGCTTTGTTGGCTTCAAATCCCAGCTCTGCCTTTGGACGACTCTCTAAATCTGTGCCATCCAATACTGCAGTCACCAGCCGCCTGTGGCTATTGAGCACTTGCGATACAACTAGTGTGACTGGAACGAGACGTTTAATTTAATTTAAATTAATTCACATTTGATTTTAAGCGGCACGTGAGGTTATTGGCTGCTGCATGGGACATCTCAGGACTAAAGGTTTGGTGACGGGGAGGATTGGCTGTCTCCTTTTGGCAAAGGTGGTCGAGTGGAGTATTTAAGATCAAGGACTCTGGAGCCAGGCTGCCTGGGTTCTAATCCCTGTTCCATCATTTGAAACTGTGAGAACTTGGGCAAATACTTATCTTCTGTGACTCAGTTTCCCCATCTGTCAATGGGTATAATAGTTCCTGGTAATAAGGGGGACCCCATGTTTGCTATTAGCGGCCTCTGTTTCAGCCTGTCTGTCCTTGAGGCACCACCTGCTGTTTGCCCCCAGCCCCGCACTTCCCCCAGCCCAGGCCTCCCTGGTCCAGTACTGCCACTCACCCAGGCCAGCTGTCCCAGCTCTGCCAAGTGTTGCCAAAATCAGCATTGCTGGAGCCGGGCACCCTGCTGGGGAGCACCTTGTCATCACCAGGGTCACCGCTGAAGTTGCCACAGAGGCTGCAGAGGCGGCCCTGGTACTCAGGCCCCACCTGCAGGAAGAGCGTGTTGCAGCCGTTGAACCGTAGCTGGAGCTGGGTGCCCGCCACAGGTGGGCCTCGGGGCCCAGCTGCACCGGGAGGCCCACCACCTCGCCATCCACCTGGGCATGGGGGGCGCTCAGGGTCTGACTCCTCATGCCGCCTCCTGCCCCTGCCCAATGCCGCAGGTATGGGGGGAGGGAGGGAGCGCTAAGGGGCATCTCCAACTCCACGTGTCCAAACCTGAGCTCCCATCATACCCCAAGCCCTGCCCCTCACCTTCTGCATCTCAGGCAGGGACAGCTCCACCCTTCAGGATGCAGGGGCCAAAAACCAAGACATCCTGGAACTCGCCCTCTCTCTCACCCCACATCCGATCCTTTCGAAATATTTCAGAAACCCACTTCTCCCCATCCCCTACTACCCTCTCCCTGATTCCAACCCCTGTCACTTCCCGCCTGGCCTATCCCATTAGCCTCCTCTATGGTCCACCTGCTCCCCAGATGCCCTCAATAGTCTGTTCCCCACATGAAGCCAGAGGGAACCTCACCCCATTTAAAATTATAACCCCCACCCCATACACACACGCACTCCCAATCTTCCTTTGGTGTTTTATTTTTCTAGGACTTATTACCATCTGATATATTATATATTTATGTTTTACCGTCTGTCTCCCACTGTTACAATGTGAAGTCAGGGAGAGGAGGGACCTGTCTGTTTTGTTCTGTGCTGTGCTCCCAGAGCCTAGAACAGGGTCTGACACAAAGTCAATGTAAAGTTTTGTTGAATGGATGGATGGAAGGATGGATGGATAGAGGGAGGAATGAACCGAAGTATGGAGGGATGGAAGGATCGATGGTGTGCTATACTGTTAGAGATGGTTTGATGCAGGGGAATTTCAATGAAGGGAGGAGTTGATAGAGGAGCAGATCAATTGAGGAGTGGAAGGATGGAAGGGTAGGGGATGGATGGATCAATGAATGGATGGAAGGGTGGATGGATGGATTGAGGATGATTGTATGGAAGAATGGTTATAAGGATTGATGGATGGATGACAGCATGGACTTAAAGGCATGAAGGTGGGATGAGGGATTAGCCTGGACAGGACTGAGAGTGGGCCTTACCCTTCTGCCCTGTCACCTGAACTTGCTGCCCCCATTCCAGGATCACACGGGTCTTCAGTCCCCAGCTGTTGAGCTCCTCCTCCTTGCAGTACAGGAAGAACACGTGCAGGCTGCAAAAGTTCCTGTTGGAAGCCACTACGCTGAAGGAGAGAGAAGCCCCCAGGAATGGGATCTGGCTCGCAGGAATGGGCCAGGTGATAGGTGCAGGTGCCTTGGAAGTGGGCCACAGCCCCATCGAAGGTGAAGTAATGAGGGTCTCTGGTGGCCACACAGGTGCCTAGGGGGCTCGGGCAGTCCAGCTGGCCACCCCGCAGACCACAGACCTCCCCAATAGGGCACGGAGCTGCCGCGGAAATGTCCTGGTCTGTCGCAGCTGCAGCAGCAGGTGCATCAGTTCAGCTAGACCTAGGGAGGGAGGCCAGATAAGCATCCCTTGCCCAGCCCAGCTGACCCAAACAGGGCATGGTGGAGGCTTGAGGCAGGCAGAAGTTTGCGTCTGGCCGCAGGACCCGAAAGAGCAAAGGCCGAGGGGCTTGTTCAGCGAGGATGGGCATGAAGCGATGCTCAGAGTCAGCAACAGGCATGCCTGACGCTCATGACGGGCCCAGAGAGCAGCAAACTCTGAAACATGTGTCCCTCGGCAAGAAGCGCCAGCCAGTGGTTAAGAGCACAGTTGGGGGTCAGAGACACCAGGATTCCAGACCTGGATCTGTCCCTTGATCGCTCTGTGCATCTGGTAGTCTCGTCTTCCTCCTCTGCACAATATGGGTATTAAACTCACACTGTTTGAGGGTCAGTGTGATCGTGTACATGAGGCACTTGGCACCCAGCTGGCCCACAGTAAGCTGTCGACACACATTGGCTAATATTACTGTCAATAACATGCTGGTTCAGTGCTTGGTACAGAATGAGGTCTCAGAAAATATTGCCTGTTATTATGATGACAAGATTACATACGTAGTAAATGACCAAAACATATTCACCATTGTTGTTATATGTCATTAAGCACTTAGCACAGGAACATAGCAAATGCCCAGTACATATTGGCCATTATTATTGTTATCACCATCCTCATTATTTTAATATGCTTACAAACAGATAGACACATAGGAAATGCCCAAAATATACTAGTCATTGTCGTTGTTGTTATTAAAATGCTTAGCCTAGACATTAACACAAAGTAAATACCCAATATATTTTCATTACTAGTAGCATTAGTAGTAAGGGACCTGACATATGGTCAGGTCTCTAATATTAGCCACTAAAATAATACCACCAACTACAATAATAAAGCACACAAAGTTTTGTACCTATTAATGCTAAATAGTTTTATTTGTTGTGATTATTGCTCTTTTTTTTATTTTTTATTTTTTTTGGCTGTGTTGGGTCTTCGTTTCTGTGCGAGGGCTTTCTCTAGTTGTGGCAAGCGGAGGCCACTCTTCATCGCGGTGCGCGGGCCTCTCACTGTCACGGCCTCTCTCGTTGCAGAGCACAGGCTCCAGACGCGCAGGCTCAGTAGTTGTGGCTCACGGGCCTAGTTGCTCCGCGGCATGTGGGATCTTCCCAGACCAGGGCTCGAACCCGTGTCCCCTGCATTGGCAGGCAGATTCTCAATCACTGCGCCACCAGGGAAGCCCCCTGTGATTATTGCTCTTTATTATTGTTATCATCATCGTTACTATTATCAGTTTTTTTTTTTTACTTTCGGCCGCACTGCACTGGCAGTGAAGGCACAGAGTCCTAACCACTGTACTGCCAGGGAATTCCCATCATTATTATTATGAAAGTGTTTAGTTGGGGTCTCGAATTTAGTAGGCACTCAATAAATGATGGTTTGGGAATTCCCTGGTGGTCCAGTGGTTAAGACTCGGCGCTTTCACTGCCGAGGCCCAGGTTCAATCCCTGGTCAGGGAACTAAGATTCTACAAGCCGTGCGGCGCGGCCATAAATAAATATACAAACAAACAAATAAATAAATAAATGATGGCTAAATACAAACAATACTAGTAACAATAGTAATAATAATAAGCACTTATCACACAGTGCTGAGCGCAGGGACACACATTGTAAATCCCCAATCTGCCATCCACACTAGTAGAACATGCTGTCCTGGATTGAGAGTGCAATCTTAACAGGTTTGGGGGGTTCTTGACCCTCAAGATGGGCCGGCCCCCATCACTAGAGCAAAGCCCAGCCCCCCACTCACCTGATAGGAGCGGCCACACTGCTCGGGGCGCACGCACCTGGCCCGGGGCCCACAGGTGCGCATCGTCGTGGCAGGCGCAGCCCTCAGCACAGGCAAGGCCACCGCTGGGCGGGTGCAGCCGGGCAGGGACGCCGAGGTGCCATGGGCGGCAGGGGTCCAGGCAGAGCTGGTAGCGGCTGTGCTTGGGGCCTGTCGCAGCTGACAGGGTGGAGAAAACAAACGCAGCGACTAGAATCTGCACCCTGGTGCCCCGGCTCCCTGCCTCTGTGCTTCAAATCCCGGCTCTGTCCCCGACCAGGATCTTGTTGCTCACCTCTCTACTAGGGCTCAGCCTCCCCATCTCTAAAATGGACTCCTAGGACTTCCCTGGTTGCGCCGTGTATAAAACTGTGCTCCCAGTGCCAGGGGCCCGGGTTCCATCCCTGGCCAGGGAACTAGATCCCACATGCGTGTCACAACTAAGAGTTTGCATGCCGCAACTAAGGATCCCAAGTGCCACAACTAAGGAGCCAGTGAGCTGCAGCTAAGCAACCCTGGGGCTGCAACTATGGAGCCCACTTGCTGTAACTAAGACCTGGAACAACCAAATAAATAAATAAATATTTTAAAAATCAACTATACTCTTTAAAAATAATAATAATAAAAAATAATAATAATAATAATAAATAAATAAATAAATAAATAAATAAAATGGACTCTTTAGTACTGGCCTCAGACTTGTTTTGAGGACTAAGCAAGTTAAAATAAACTATGGGTTTGGGACAGCACCTGGCACATCATGAGCCCATGATAAACGTGACCTATTGTTATTCTAGAAACAGCCCCTAGCCTATCCTTCCCTCTCCAGGAGCACTATCCCAGCCCTCTCTCCCCGACTCCGAAGATTTGAAGGGCTCCCTAGTGCATGATACCAGAGAGTCACATCTGGATCTAACATCATGGGGGCAGGGCATGGTTTTAGGGACGTCCTGATCCCCTGATGGTCCCATGAGGATTTTTGGTGCCTTTGGGTTGGGCGAGGGAGTGGTGCCCCCCAGAGAACGTGCCTTGTCCCTATTGCATCCCTAATGTTCGAACCTCTGATATCCAAGCATTAGGGAGTCAGGAAAAATTGTGGTGCAGTGGAGGAGGGCAGGATATTTGGGGGACAATCAGAAAGATATGAATATGGACTCAGTTTTTCATATCAGGGAATTCTTGTTCACTTTGTTAGGTGTGAGCAAATCATGTCGTTTTTTTTAAGCCCTATCTGTTAGAGAATCACGCTGATTTATAGGCTTCCATGATGTCTGGGACTTGCTTTACAAAAAGTGAATAATAAGATGAGGAGTGTGGTGGGTCAAACAAAGTTGGCCACAACTTGGCCATTGTTAAGCTGCCTGTTGGGTACAAGAACCTCCACGATACTATTCTCTCTACTTTTGTTTGTGTTTGAAATTTTCTATGCTAACGAATTAAATAAGAAAGAAAGAATTGCAGGATGTTGCTATAATAAAACTTCTTCCATCCCTGGAGAAAGAAAGTCTTGGGTTCCAGTCTAACAATGTCCTTTATTAGCTGTGGACAAGTGACTTTAACTCTATGAGCCTCAGTTTTTCCAGCTGTAAAATGTGGGTTTAAAAAGTCTATGAGCCTCAGTTTTTCCAGCTGTAAAATGTGGGTTTAAAAAGTCATTGTCTGTCACTCATGGGGTGTTTCTGAGGAGGGGACAGCAAGAAGTACATGAAGCCCTCAGCCCCGTGCCTGGGACAGTATAGATGCTCAGGAAGTATTAGCAGTTTTGGGGATTGCTGGCATCTCTGGGAATTAGAAAGGTGGACATCTCAGGTCAGGCTCTCTGAGGGTAGAAAAGGACCTCTAGGACAAGGAATCACAGAGTCAGCCCAGGGGTGGAATTAAAATATACAGCAGTCAAATAGAATTGCTCCAAACCAATTAGCATGCATCCAGCTGGAACCTGGGAAGAGTCTGGAAGCCCTTGCTATACCAGGCTTTGGAATGTGAGAAGAAGTTGGGGGCCCTCAGGAGTACAGAAGTGTTTCGGTCTTTTAACACTGGGCGTGGCCATCTAGAGCTTGTGATGAGTTCCTGCCCTACTCAACCATGACTCACCACAGAAGGAAGAATTCCTCCAGGGTCCAATGGTGACATTTGCACCCTGGCAGACTGCGGTGTACGTCTGCAGGGCCCAGCAGAGGATGCGGTCAATGCCCCCAGCAAGACACAGATCACAGATACCACTGAATATGTATGCACCTGGGTTGGTTTCGCTGGGACAAGAGGCAAATGGCCCCTGGGGGTCCTGCAGGAGCCAGCACTGCCTCCTGGCTGATGCAAAGGCCCTGAGGTGGGGAGGAGACGGACGTGTTGTAGGAACAGCAGAGAAGCCAGTGGGGCTGGAGCCGAGTGAGCTAGAGGGAGAGGGAGTGTAGGAGGTGAAGTGTTGGGGGTGGGGGTGAGCAAGGAGAGGCAGCACGTGAGGGTCTCTTAGGAGGATGTGTGAAGGTTAAATTTCATTCCAAGAGCAATGCAGAACCATGGATGGGTTTTTTTTTTTTTTTTTTTAATAATTCATCCTTTTTTTTTTTTTTTTTTAATTTTTGGCTGTGTTGGGTCTTCCTTTCTGTGCTAGGGCTTTCTCTAGTTGCGGCAAGCGGGGGCCACTCTTCATCGCGGTGCGCGGGCCTCTCACTATCGCGGCCACTCTTGTTGCGGAGCACAGGCTTCAGACGCGCAGGCTCAGTAATTGTGGCTCACGGGCCTAGTTGCTCCGCGGCATGTGGGATCTTCCCAGACCAGGGCTCAAACCCGTGTCCCCTGCATTGGCAGGCAGATTCTCAACCACTGCGCCACCAGGGAAGCCCCCGGTGTTTTTTTTTAATTAATTTATTTATTTTTTATTTTTGGCTGTATTGGGTCTTCGTTGCTGCGCGCGGGCTTTCTCTAGCTGCGGCAAGCGGGGGTTACTCTTCGTTGGGATGCGCGGGCTTCTCACTGCGGTGTCCTCTCTTGTGGCAGAGCACAGGCTCTAGGCGCGCGGGCCTCAGTAGTTGTGGCTCGCGGGCTTAGTTGCTCCGCAGCATGTGGGATCTTCCCGGACCAGGGATCGAACCCATGTCCCCTGCATTGGCAGGCAGATTCTTAACCACTGTGCCACCAGGGAAGCCCCAGAACCATGGATGGTTTTATCAGAAGTCTGATGAGATCAGATTTATATTTTAAAGGCATCATGCCAGGTTGCTGGTGACACAGGGGTGACCAAGACACACCCCATCCCTAAAGACAGACCCCAACCCTGTCTTTGGGGGTTTCAAAAATCAGGGGAAAGACAGAGATTGCTGAGGAGGGGTGTGTGTGTGTGTGTGTGTGTATTAGGAGGAGTGTCTCCCAGTCTCAGAATTTAATAAAGGAAGTCAAGAAAAGAGAAATGCTCTGGAGTGGGACGGGGGAGTTTTTCAGCTAAAAGTTCATCTTGATTTGGGTGCCCAGAGCCCTGGGGCAGGGGAAGTGCCTGCACCCTCCCTGGGCCTTTTCCCTGGGTTCCCAATACTTGCAATGTCCTCCCTCAATCAATGTGGCCCCCTCCCTTCACTCCCATGGCACTTCCCCACACGCTGGCCACCCTTGACCCCGATATTTCATACTGCATGCCTCTTCCCCAGCATTCCCCAGCCCCACCCTGCCTCATTTTGCTGGCACCCTCTTTCATCTGTGTATCTATCTGCCCTCTCCTGTCTTCTCCACTGGAATGTCAGCCCCTTTAGGGCAGGGTTTTGTCTGTTTTGCTCACTACTGAGTCCCTAGCCAAAAACACTGCTTGGCACGTAGTAGTTGTTCAATTAACATTAGGTTTGGTTACTGTGAAGTGAGTAATGACTTCAGGGCTTGTCTCTGCCTTTGGGAGGAGGTGAGACAGACTGGGACCTGGGACCCTGTGCTGCAGTGCTGCAATGCCTGCACCTGGACACACCTCTCCTTGAGCAATAAAATACAAAGAAACAGTATGGGACTGAAATAACTGCGTGCATGCACAGTTGGGGCAAATTCTGGATCCAAAAGATACAAAGAGACCAAAAAACCCAACTGCCACTTTTGAAGAGCCTGGAGCAAAAACAGGGTGTCGGGAGCAAAAGCAGGGTACTGCGCATGCCCCCTGCACACAACACCACCTAAGGGGTGGGCAAACCACCTAAGCCTCCCCTCCCGCCCGACCCCTGGACACACCCCTACCCTCACCCCATATAAGGAACAAGCTTGCCCCCCTGCTCAGGGAGCGAGCAAGCAAGGGAGCCTGTTGTTTGTTCTCGCTCCCCCCTGCTGCAGCAGGGGCCCCAATAAAGCCTTGCCTGAATTTCTTGTCTGGCCTCTAGTCAATTTCTATTGATTGGGGAAGGCCAAGAACCCTCGTACAGAGGGGCAGGACAGGGAGGGCAGAACCCCCACCTTCCCCCCGCCCCCCCACCAGTCCCTTCTGCTGGCCTTTGGAACATGCAATGGAATACTTCCTTTAGACAAAAAGGGGTTTTGTTTGAGGGACATTGAACTCACTCCTGAGAGGTGCATGGGACTGGGGTGGGGGAGGGGAGTCCCTGGGTCCCATGAGTTAGCGGGTCCCAGGCCGTCAGGATAAAGCCCTCACTCCATGTCTGTCATTCAATGCCCTGTGGGCCCAGCCCTGGCCCATGTGCAGCCTCATCCCTCTCCAGGGATGACTGAGGTCATTTAGGCCTCAGTTCAGATGTCCCCTCCTCTGGAAACTTCCCCTTACCCCCCAGGCTGGCCTGGACCCCTCCCAAGGGCTCCCACAGAACCCGAAGTGTCCCTCATTGAGCCCCAGTGACTCTCCCTGCGCTTCCCCCATCACAGCCCCGACCGCCCTGGGTTGTTGCTGTCTGAGCACAGCTGTCTACGCCAGTGGAGTGTGGGGTCCACTGGACAGAGCCAGGGACATTGTCAGTCTTTGCTGTGTCCCCAGCATCGCCCAGGGCAAGGCCTGGTCCAGAGTGCCTCCAACCCACTCTCTAGCTGTGTGGCCTTGAGCCAGACCCCTCACATCTGTGCCTCAGTGTCTCATCTGTGAAAGGGGTAAGAAGGTGGCTCAGGCCACCCCTCAGCTGCCTGCTGAACTGGGGAGGGTCTGGGCAAGGCTGACTCTTACTTCCCCCCAGGACGGGGTGACTCAGGGCTCTGGAACAACATCTGTCACCAACAGGGCCCCGGGGTGCAGAGCCCTGTAGTTCTGATCTGAGGGCAGAGTGACATCAGTGCAGTGTCTTTCCCTAAGGTGAAGAGTATAAATCAATCGAATAATGACAGCTAATACTTGACAGCATTCACTGTATTGCCAGGAACTATTAATCTATTGGATTCTCACAACAACCCCACAAGCAAGGTACTATTGGCATCATTTGTTTTTGTTAAAGGGGAAACTGAAGCACAGAGAGAGGTTAAGTGACTTTCCCAAGAGCACCCAGCTAGGAAACAGTGCTGATCGAATTCTAACCAGGGCCGGCTGACTTTGGGATCTGTGTTCTCAACCTAAAGCCTGTACAGGTATATTGGGCAATGCCTGCTTTTAAAAAATAAAATAGAAAAAAAGGGAATGGAAAGTATTTGAGGACTTCCCTGGTGGCGCAGTGGTTAAGAATCCGCCTGCCAGTGCAGGGACACGGGTGCAATCCCTGGTCCAGGAAGATCCCACATGCCATGGAGCAAGTAAGCCCGTGCGCCACAACTACTGAGCCGGAGCTCTAGAGCCTAAGAGCCACAGCTACTGAGCCCGCGCGCCTAGAGCCCGTGCTCTGCAACAAGAGAAGCCACCGCAGTGAGAAACCTGCGGACCACAATGAAGAGTAGCCCACACTTGCCACAACTAGAGAAAGCCCACGCGTAGCAATGAAGACCCAACGCAGCCAAAAATAAATAAATGAATAAATAAATTCATTTAAAAAAAAAAAGAAAAAGTATTTGAGTGTCAACTATTTGGTGACACTTTCTATTATGTGTATGTACATATTGGTGTGGCCAAATATTGGCCTAATCCTTGGATCTTGTGAACCTGTTACATCACATGGCAAAAGGAACTTTGCAGATATGATTAAGTTATGGACCTTGAGATGAGGGAGGTTATCCTGGATTATCCAGATGGGCCCAATGTAATCACATGAGCTCTTGACAGTGGAAGATGGAGGCAGAAGTGTTAGAAAGAGGCAGGAGAGATTTGAAGCATGAGAGGGACTGGGCCTGCTGTTAGTGGCTTTGAAGACAGAGGAAGGGGCCACAAGCCAAGGGATGTGGGAGGCCTCTAGAAGCTGAGAACAGACCTCAGCTTACAGCCAGCACAGAAATGGAAACCTCAGTCCTACAACCACCAGGAATTAAATTCAGCAATAATCTGAATGAGTGAGAAAATGACTCCCCTAGAGCCTCCAGAAAGGCCCACAGCCCTGCAGACACCTTGATTTTAGCCTGATGAGAACTGTGTCGGATTTCTGACCTATGGAATTGTAATGTCATAACTTTTTGTTGTTTTAAGCCACAGAGTTTGTGGAAATTTGCTACAGCAGCAATAGAAAATGAATACAATTGGGTCCCCAAACCAATTGTATCTTGTACTGTGAGTCTTCATCAAAAATATTTGAAAGACTGCTTAATGATCCTGACAAAGGTGGCTCGGCAGCAGGGCAAGGATGGGGAGAAGAGTGTATGTTTGTCCTTGGGGCACCAGCCAGCATCCACTGTCCACTGCTAACATCACCCCAGCTTCTGCCCAGGCAACCTCCACAGGGGCGGAGCCTGGAGTCAGGCAGAAACCAATTGGGGAATCATCCCACCCCACATCCCTGAGCCTGGCCAGTGATTGGTTCAAGAAGGAGCCAGTCACAGCCACTGAGACACAGTGAAATTATGCTGGGGCTTCCCACCTGAGGGTTTCTCTTTCCTGCTGGGCTGAAACCTGAGTGCCTGCAGGTCTGGAGCTACTCTTCTCTGGGTGAGCCTGTCAGGACAAGGGCCAACATGGCAGGAAGCAAGAAACCAGGGCTGATGACACTGTTTGAACTCCAGATTGAGCCAGGCCTGAAGTAGCTACTCTTACATCATCAATTACAATAAGCCAACAAAATGAGCTGATTGGTTTTCTGTAGCTAGCAAGCAGAAGACTCCCGGCTGGCATGGAGAGGAAGGCAGTGCCCATGCCCTGAAAACCAGTACAGTGGTCACTCACCACAGACTAGCAGGTGTCTCCGGGGCTGCATGGGGACGCCATGCTGCTGGCACCGCTGGGCATAACTCCCCAGCACGGTACACAAGGTCTCCTTCGAACCCCCGGTGGCACAGAGGTCGTGGACATGGTTCTCCATGGGGACTTGGGCCTTGGCTGGCTCGTCGCAGGCCTGGAAGGGCCCTTTGTGGCCCTCAGCAGCCCACAGAAGGCCAGGGACTGTACTGGCCCTCCCTGTCGTGCGGGCACAGAGGGGCATGGAGCAGCCAGCTGGGCAGCCCCGGTCCTTCCAGCTGAGCGCAAAAAGACCTCTGTGTCGGGCAGCAGGGAGTCGTCGGGGCCACAGAAGTCATCCCGGGGGTCCCCATTGAAGTCCCCACCCAGAGGGCACCAGCATAGGTCTCGGGCACGATGACACATAGGTGGTTGAACCAGTCATAGGCGACTAGGAGGCCAGTCTCGGTCTGCAGCACCGCCCCGGAACCACTGAAGTACACATGCACAGGGCCTCCGGCCAGGGGCAAGGGCAGGTGGGCCTGGGTCCCATTAATCTGGAAACACAGATGGGGCCGTGTCCATATCAGACACCCCCGGGTGGGCCCTGACTCCCTCAGGACCCTTGGGATGGGCTCCCCAGGGGGGTTGCTGACCCCCTTGGACTTCTGGCCCTAGCCCCTGCCCCAGCTTACCTGGACCCTCCCGGGCGTCTGAGCCTCCGTCATCACCTTCACCCTGTGGGCACGCACCTCGATCCGCCCTGCCCCTGTCACGCTGGCTGTGGGGCTTAGGTGGTCATTCTCCACCCACGCCATGAATGCCGGTGCCCCCGGCCAACTGGACAGGCACAGCTTAGCACATAGTGCCAGACCCCCTGGGTTGTGAAGGTGGCCCCATCAAAGGTGCGGTAATGGGGGTCACCTGACACCCAGGTGCTGCCTCTCGGGACTCCGCAGCACCAGGCCCCAGCACGCAGGAGACATGCGGCCCCATCTCCGCGAGCCGGGGGGCTACAGTGAGGGGGCCTCCCAGGCTCTTACCCTCGCACGGCTCACGGCAGTGGGGGCTCAGCTCTCGAGCCCCCAGGGACAGGATATGGCCCTGCCGGGGCAGCCACAGGGGGCCGGGTGCACGCAAGCCCCACCAGTGAACACGTAGCCAGCGTTGCACATGCAGCCCTCACGGCACGGCCTGTGGCAGGTCAGAGGCACCTCCTCGTGTGGGCAGCTGGCCCCGCAGATATCGGCACATGTCTCCCAGTGGCTGTTTTCAGGGCAGAATTGTTCTGGAGCAAGCAGAGAGAGAGAACGAAAGAGATCAGTATCAAGCTTTGAGTTCAAGACAATCTCAGACACACACACACACACACACACACACACACGGTAGGGCTGTATCCTCTCAGACCCCAGAACAGGGCCAGATGTTTTTGTGCAGTTCACAGCCTGTGCAACTGTACACAATGTTCTTGGGCCCAGCTCCCACCCTTCTCTTTACTATCTCTCTCCAGCTCACCACAGAAGTCAGGACCACGCCAGGTGCCCACGGGGATGTCAATAGTTTGACAGGCCCAGGTGACGGCAGCCAGTGCCTGACAGGAGACAGCCAGGCTCCCGTTGTCTGAACGTAGCTCCTCCACACAGCTGTCCACGAATGGGCCCACAGGGAGGGTCCAGGCACAGGCTGCCAGGGGCCCGTCAGCTCTGAGAGCTGCCCACAGGCCTTGGGACCTGCATACCTGGCCCTCAGGTGGGCTGGGCAGCTGGGCCATTCTGAGCTGCAGGACCCCGCCTCCTGCCAGCTGGCCTGGAATGACCCAGGCTCCAACTGGGGTGTTCCCAGAGGGGTCAGGGCCTCGGGCCCACACAGGCCCTTGGTGACAGTGACCTCAGCTTCTGGTTCCACAAGCTCCAGATGCCCACGCTGGATCCACAGTTCGAGGCTGGTGTCCATGGCCAGGCGGGTGGCTGAGTCCCGTACATGGACCGCAAGCCCAGCCTCGGGGATGTAGAGGGGCAGAGGAAGCAGACGCTCATTCACCTGTGGGGACAGGATACAGCACTGGGTTCAGGGGCCTTGGCACGGTTAGACTATGGGGGAGGCTCTCGGTGGGAGACACTTGAGATAGAAATGCATGTGTCAGGTGAGGCTCAGGTTATGGTGACACTCTTGAAGGGGGAAGGGGATGTAGATGGGGGTATTTACAGCAGAAAATGTGGAAGAGATGCCCAAGGGAGTGGGTGAAGATGGGGGTGAGAACAGGGTGGGCGGAGCCCGTGGGCACTCAGCGTTTAGGGTGACAGCTGATGAGGTGGCCCAGCTGGAGAGATGGGAGGAAAACTAGAAGCCTGGGGTCTTAGAAGCGGGGAAAAAAGTGCTTCAGGGAGGAGAGAGGTATTGGGCGGTGTCTAAAGCCGCTGATGGTCAAGCAGGACATGGATGGAGGAGTGACTGCTCGATGGGAGGCGGGGGGCCATGCTCATCAAGGGTGGTTTGGGAGAGGGAGTTCCCTGGTGGTCCAGTGGTTCGGACTCAGTGCTTTCACTGCAGGGCCCTGGGTTCGATCCCTGGTCAGGGAGCTAGGATCCCGCAAGCCTCGCTGCAAGGCCAGAAAATAGATAGGTGGAGAGATAGATAGATAGATTGATAAATAAACAGATTTTTTAAAAAAGAGTGGTTTGGAGGCTTCCCTGGTGGCGCAGTGGTTAAGAATCCGCCTGCCAATGCAGGGGACACTGGTTCGAGCCCAGGTCCGGGAAGATCCCACATGCCACGGAGCAACTAAGCCCGTGCACAGCAACTACTGGGCCTGCGCTCTAGAGCCCGCGAGCCACAACTACTGAGCTCGCGCGCCACAACCACTGAAGCCCACGCGCCTAGAGCCCGTGCTCCGCAACAAGAGAAGCCACGGCAATGAGAAGCCTGCGCACCGCAACGAAGAGTGGCCCCCGCTCGCCTCAACCAGAGAAAAGCCCGCGAGCAGCAACGAAGACCCAATACAGCCAAAAATAAAATAAATTTAAATTAATTAATTAAAAAAAAAAAAAGAATGGTTTGGGAGGCATAAAGTTGAAGGGGGATAAAAGCCTGACCAGAGAAGTTTCAAGAGAATGGAAAGACAGCACCTGGAGGCAGCGAGCACAGACAACTCTGGTGGGCCTTTGCTATAAAGGGTGTCTAAGAAAGGGGGCAAGAGCTGGCGGGGAGGAGGGACCGAGGGAGGTTTCTTAAGATGGGACAAATCGGAGCCTGTTGGAATGTGGTGAGAAGGAGCCAGTAAAAAGAGGCAAACTGATATCGTGGGATTAAATCAGTGGGGCCCAAGCGTCAGAGTCCCCGAGGGGCTGGTTAAAACAGACTGCTGGGCCCACCCAGAGTGGTGGTCTAGGGTGTGACCCAAGAATTTCCACTTCAAACAAGTTTCCAGATGATGCTGATGCTGCTGGTCTAGGCCCCCTTTGAGAACCACGGATGCAGAAGAGCGAGATCAGGAGGAATCTCCGGCTGAGATCCAGGAACAGTCACGGAGTGGGGCTTAGCCAGGAGCACAGACCATCTCCCATCACCGCAGCCTGGAAGGCAGAGGGGCTCGGGCAGAGGGGCTCACAGAGGGTTTCTGCCCACGTTTCCCAGTGAAATAGGAAGGGAGATCATCATAGCTGAGAGTGAGGTGATTTGGTCTGAGGGGAGAGGAGGCCAGCGAAGGTACTGGGGGGCTGGTGAGATGGCCCTTCAAGTTCATGATTCCAGGTAAGAAGGTGGCCCAGAGGTGTTAAGCTGCCTAGGGGTGACTGCAAGGGGAGAGGGGAGCCTTCTGACGCGGGGTTTGCTTGGTGCGTGCGAGGGAGGGCACAGGAGGGAACCTGACATCTGAGAAGGAAAGGGATGAGGAAGAAGCAGCAGGGTCAGGGGGTTAGTAGGTTGGATGGCCAGTGAGGTCAACCAGTGGCTAGAGTCTGGGAACCAGGGAGTGGGAGCCAGAGTCTGGGTTGTGTAACGAAGAAAGGGGGTGGAGGGGTGTCAGCCTCCCTCCCGCTTCCCCTCGGTCTCTATTTTCTATTTCTCCTTTTCTGCCTCCACCCTCCCAATCCCTGCCCCGCCCCCCATCTATCCTTTTCTTCCTCTTTTGCTCTGTCTCTCTCCAACTGATGGTCTCACTCCCCTTGCTATCTCTCTGTCTTTCCTTCTCCATCTCTCTCCCAGTCTGCGTCTTTCCCTCTCTGTCACCCATTTTCTCTCCCTCCCTGCAGTTTCCCCTCTGTCTCTCCATCTCTCCCATCTCCCTCCTGTTTTTATCTCTTGCTCTTTCCCTCTGTCTCTGACTCTCTCCCTCATGGTGTCTCCCACTTGCCCAGAAAGCAGACCCTTCCTCCCTGGGCCTGGGCCAGAGAACCCCAGCCTGGGTCCTTCTCCCTCATCCCCTTCCTCACCTGGGGGCCAAGGGTCCCCCAAAAGAGAACTTGGTCCCAGGTGGCCACGAGCAGGGCGTGCGGGGTGGGAGGGCCACGAGGGAGGCATAGGCCAGGTCTTGGGCCGCCCACTGCAGCAGTTCAGGCCGGCGGCTCTGCTGGTACCACACGTGGCCCCTGCTCGATGTGGACCCACCCACCCAGAACGGGGCTGCAAAGGCCTGGCCCATCTCCAGGGGAAATGCCTCAGACATGAACAGGACCCCAGGCTCCCCAAAGGACACCAGCCCATTGGTGCAGACATGGGGGAAGTGGGGAAGGAAGAGACAGGCAGAAGGGTGTCATCAGGTCAGGGATCAGACGGGGGAGGGGACCCAGGACCCCGAAGGAGCAAGGAGCAGATACAGACAGGATGAGGCAGGGGTGGGGTCAGGGTGAAGATGGGGCCCAGGGACCTCTGGTCAGCAGTCAGGGCACTCACACAGGCCATCCTGAGTGTGAACTCAAAGAGTGTAAAGGGCTCCTGCCGCTGCAGCTCCTCCAAGAAGCCGTCATCCTCAGCAGGAAGGGCTTCGTCCCCATGCTCCAGCCCATAGGGGCACAGGAGAGAGGCTGGGGACACCAAGACCACTGAGGCTCCCCCAGGCCCGCCAGGGCGGGGCCGTGTCCCTCCAGCACCGCGCACCCCCCCGGATTGGGCCATGTCCCTTCAGTCTCCAAGGTCAGGGTCAGGTCCCCACAGGTCTCCAGGGGGGACCATGTCCTCTCAGACCCCTAGGACCCTCCCTACCTGCCCCCCAGTCCTGTCTCCTCACCAAGTTGGGAAGCGTGTCCAGCCTCACCTCTGAGCTCCTTGCTCCAGGTCACTTGGTTCTGCAGGACTAAGGGGAGGGGTTGTCTGCTAAGGGCTGGGGTCCACCCAACACAGCTGACCCTTTTCCAGAGCCCCCAATCCCACTGGCCCACCAGCAGAAGCCAGAGCAGCCCCAAGGTAGCCCCATGGATTGGCCGGCTGCTCTGGCTTATGCCTGGAGCGGAGGTGGGGGCCAGGTAGGGACCTGTAAACTCAGCTCCACCAACCCATTGTTCATGGATCCAGGGGGCCTGGGAAGCACCCAGGGATGCTGGTTCTCATCTGGTCTGGCTGAGGCTGGGCCAGGCCTGCAGGTTGGGGTGGGGCAAGGAAGGAGAGAGGAGGTGGCCCCAGGGCTTTCCCAGGGGTCAGGGTTGTGTCACAGGCATCCAGGCCCAGGAGAAGCTCCCCACCCCATCAGCAGGCCAGAGCCCGGGTCAAGCAATCCGTAGGTGAAGACCCTGGAGCTCTGCTGAGGCTGGAGGGCTGACGGTGCAGAGCGCCGCTCCTTCCGGGGCCCTGCCGGTTCTCTCCCCAGCAGGTTAAAGATGAACTCACAGCCTCCCCGATCCTAAGGGAGCATGTGCAGGGGGCATGGTTGAGATGTGCACCTGGGGAGATGAAGGGGCCCAGGGGGACATCTGCAGAGAATGATGGGAGAGTCTGTGGTAGAAACTCATAGTTGGGCATTTGGGAACATGACTGGGGGATGGACCGTCAGAAGGAGAGATCCACCTGGAAAGATGAATAAAGGGCAGGCGACGGGGGCTCAGACTGTGCACGTGTGGAGATCGCTGGGGGCTGCCCTGGCAGAGGAGGTCCAGAATTAGAAAGTGGGGACTCCATCTTCAAAGTGGGGATCCCCAAGCCCCTGCTCTGGCTCCCCAAACCCAAGCTAGTCCTTCACGTGGTCAAACCCAGTGGGACAGAGGCCCTGATTGGCAGGCTCCCTCCCACCCAGCCTGAATGAGTGGCCCCATCACCTTCCCCCCACTCTGAGCAATCTTTGGTTAAGGCCTCCCATCTTCATCCCCAGAAGACCCCCAGCAACTGGAAACACAGGTTTCCCTGGGGGCCCAGGGAAATCCTGGGGGGCAGTGTCCAAGCCTGGTCACCTGAGAGGGTGGTCACTCGAGGGGGAGTGGGCAGCTCAGTACCATCTCCTGAGATGTCCTGGTCATGGTCCCGGTCCTACCTTTGCCCCCTCACATGTGCCACCTTGAGCAGATTCACAGCCCTCCTGGCTTGTTGCTATTTTACACCACAAAGTTTGGGACGGTTTGCTATGCAGCAGTAGAACTGGGACAGCTGCTTACAAAATAACTGCAGGATTTAAATAGTATTACTTTTTCTGCAGAAACTAAAACCCATTCTCTACTTACAGCACTATTTGAACATTCAGAATAATTATTTCTGAATACAGATTTCATGGCCATCACAATCATTGTTAATTATGGTGGCAATTTACTTGCAGAATAACCATGGTGGAAAAATAACTGTACATTTCTCCTTCAACTTGACTGGGAGAATGCCAACTTATACACCACATATGGAGCTTTCCATTCCAAGTTACATCCAGAAGGCTTTCTATATTTGAAAGTGAATATTCAGATATAAACACTCACCATGAATGCAAAGCCTTGCTTGTATTCCTGAGGTGGTTACATAAATTAGATCAGATGGGCCAAATACTTCTGGTTCAGAGATACACAGCAATGACATGGAAGAAACAGTTTTGATATTTGATCTTTCTGAAGATCAAGATCCTAGCAGAGCTTCAAAGTAATCCTGTGATTGTTATTATTATTTTTCTAATATCTGCATGGCTCCTTGGGGTGGGTGACAAGGTTAGTGGAAGCAGGAGGAGAAGCAGGCTCACTGACCCCTGGCCAACAAAGGAGACTGGTGAGCGGCTGTTGAGTGGATCGCAATCTCCCAACCCCCTCCCCCCTCCAAGAGCAATAATGTGGGCAGAACCCAGAGCGGTCCCCTGGTCGACATCTTCCCAGTGGACGACCCATTGGTTTTTAATGTCCAAACTTCCACCATGTCTCCTAGAATCAGGCTGCAGCCCCTCAGGTCTCCCAGGGCGGGGCCATGCCCTCTTCAGTCCCACCCAGAGCAGGGTCATGTCTACTCAGACTGGCCCCCGCCCTGCCAGGGTGAGCTGTGTCCCCTCGGACCCCCCAGGACATGGTCATATCTGCTCAGAATCCCCAAGGTGGACCATGTTCTTTCAGAGTCCCCAAACTTCATAAAACACACATACAGTACATTTTTCAGCTAACAACAACAAAGGAAAATTTACAGTCCCATCCCCATAACTCAATACGTTTCTAACAAAGCAATGTGTGGGTCAAGTCTCGAATTATATCTCCAGTATGACGGGTAGAACAGTGCAGCGGCATGCAGACGTTTAGAAAACTGCATGGAGATGTGGGGCTGGGGTGGTCCTGATGGACAAAGTAATGGTGGGGATCACCAAATCCTAAGAGTTTGGTCCAGGGAGGGATGCTTGGAGCATTTTCTAAATGGATAGTCTGTATGTTATTCAAAGGGGCTTTCCTGTGTCTATTTATGTTTTAGGAAATTGCTTGGGGGCTTGTAGCTGATGAGCAACACATTTAATTTTTATCATTGAAAGTCATGGGAGGGACACCCTGGCAGCCCAGTGGTCAAGACTCTGCGCTTCCAATGCAGGGGGCGTGGGTTCAATCCCTGGTCAGGGAACTAAGGTCCCACATGACCCACACAGCGCAGCCAAAAAAAAAAAAGAAAGAAAGAAAGAAAGAAAAGAAAGAGAAAAGAAAGTCATGGGAAACAGGCACCTGGTGGGTGTTTTCCTGCAGAGCATCTGGTGTCCAGCAACACCTGGACAAGACTACCAAAGAAACGCCTTAACTTCCCGTAGTTTAGGGGGCAGTAGTGCCCCCTGGTGGCCATTGGTGTCGCAGCAAGATCTGCAGATGCTCTAGGGAACAGAGTGGGTCCCAGGGGAAACTGAGAACAACCTCCAGCCCAGATGAAAAGATGGGGGGGTCTCAGGTTGTGCTCACAGGGCCTGGTGCTCCTGCCTCCTCCCTACAGGGCTCTGCTTCCCATGTTTTTTTTGTTTGTTTGTTTTATAAATTTACTTATTTTATTTTATTTTTATTTTTGGCTGTGTTGGGTCTTCGTTGCTGCATGCGGGCTTTCTCTAGTTGCGGCGAGCAGGGGCTACTCTTCGTTGCGGTGCGTGGGCTTCCCATTGCAGTGGCTTCTCTTGTTGTGGAGCACAGGCTCTAGGTGTACGGGCTTCAGTAGTTGCGGCTCACAGGCTCTAGAGCACAGGCTCAGTAGTTGTGGCACACAGGCTTAGTTGCTCCGCGGCATGTGGGATCTTCCCGGACCAGGGATCGAACCCGTGTCCCCTGCATTGGCAGGCGGATTCTTAACCACTGTGCCACCAGGGAAGCCCTGCTTCCCATGTTGATCCACAGTGGATGTCTTTTTTTCACTGGGCATCTACAACCATTTTTTCTGGAAAGAGCAACCCATTTTCCTTTGGAGAACCCCTCACACTCAAGTCATGTAGCTCCTGAGGGTCAAACCTCCTCCCCACCCCATGCACAGGTGCACAGTGATTTGATAAGGGATGAGCATGTGACCCAAATCCGTTCAGGGAGAGCCAGGCCTGGGACTTTTTTGCTGTAGCTGATGGGAAAGAAGCATTCTTTTTCCACTGTGGCTGTTAAGTCATCCATGGCATATAAGAGTTTCGGTGGGCTGGGGGGACATCTCTGTCTCTGATTGTAGGGGAGCCTGCTTGGAAATGAAGCTGACACAGAAAAGCAGATGTGAGAGAGGAAGTGAGGCACAGTCCTGATGAAAAATATTTGAGCAGCTGGATCCAGCAGTACCTGAAGCCAGACGCTCCAGAGCATTTCCAGTTAGGTGAACCAATTAAGATATTTTCTCTTAAGCCAGCAGGAACTGGAGGATCATACTCCCTGCCTGATGTCTGCCAGGCCCAATTGCTCTCTTCCATCCCCCCAAAATGTCCTCATTTGCTGCTTACATTTGCAAACTCAGAGACCACATTAATCAAAACCATCTTTATTATTTAAAGAGCATCCTGTCATCAGGGGCACTAGATGGGACTCCCCAGACGGCAGAACAATATTTACATGGGGGTCAGAAGGGTGAGGCTCGGGTGGTCCCAGGGCTGAGTGGGCCCGCCACTGTGGAGGACCTTGGAGGGAGGGTATCCTTGGACCTGTGGGCTGGGCCCAAGAAGAAAAATGTTCCATCCCAGGGTGAACCCCATCATGTGGGGCTGGAGCCACCTAGATCAGCTTGGGCCCTGCAGGCGTGCACAGCGAGAAGCCACAGGTCAGAGCTGGGTCACCATGCCGCTGGCTTCGGAGTGAGTCTGGGGAAAGACAACTAGGGGCTTCCAAGGTCTGAGAGGCTTCCCCCGAAGTCCCACAGCTGAACTCCCCTCCCCAGGAGGCCTTTGAAGGCTATCCGCTCCCTAGGGCACCCTCTTCTAAGCCTGAGCGTTGGTTGCTGGAAAACCCTGGCTCCCTTTCCCCCTCAGGGTCCCAAACCCTCCCACCCTCTGGCTCCCATCTGGGCCCAAATTTCACCTTTATGGCCTGGAAGATCCACTCCCGGAAGTCACTGACTTTGGTGTAGACGCCTGGCTTCTGCGCCAGGGCACAGCCGGTGCCCCAGCTCACGATGCCACACAGCCGCCAACGTGGCGTCCGAGAGATGCTGTCCTCACACACGAAGGGGCCACCGCTGTCGCCCTGGTAGGGGACGGAAGGCCTGGCTGGAAGCCAAGATGGCTGGCCGAGGGGCCCTCCTCGGATGATTGTGGGCTGTGGTCACAGAGCGCTCTGGCCCTGAGGTAGCGAGCCTGACCACCCACTGCCATGTGTCTCCACCCCCGGAGAGGCGGGGGCCCGGGCTGCCCCTCATCGTCCCTCACCTGGCAGGCATCAATGCCACCCTCAGGATAGCCGGCACAGAACATCTTGGGTTTGATCTGGTTCCCGTAGAAGTCGGGGCCGTTGCAGACATCACTGCTGATTATTGGGACTCGGGCCTCCTGGAGTACCCCCGCCTGTTGGCCTGGGGGTGTGCAGGCAAGGCTGGCCGAAGCTGGGGAGCGTGCACACCCCGCTTCCTTCCTGGTGCCCACCCGGGCTCCTTAGTGTCCCTACACCCCTGGGCCATGAGGCCTTCAAGCAGGCCAACGGCCCCTCCCCAGCCCGGATCAGAGTCTCCCTTAACAGTGACTTCACAGGCAGAGGACGGAACTCACCGTAGTACTGTGTGTTGCCCCAGCCAGTCACGGTGCAGATCTTGCCGTCCACTAGGGCCTGCCCAGCAGCCGGGAGGCACACGGGCTGGATGTACTCTGTGAGACAGACCACGCTGGTCCCACCCCTGCCGGCCTGCCCCGCCTGGTACAGACCTCAGTCCAGCTGCCCCCGGTGCCCCCGGCCCACCCTTCCCTCTGTTCTTTTACAACAACAACAGCAGAAGTTGCCTTCTGCTGAGAGCTCACTATGTACTAGGCACCTTCCTGGGTGAGTTCCTTTAATATCCCATCAGCCCAGGGAGGTAGGAGCTATTAGTACCCCATTTAAAGAGGGGGAAATAAGGCCATGTCATTTGTCCAAAGCCTCAGAAGGAGTCAATGAGTCGATGGCAGAGCCAGAATTTGAACCCAGCTTGGCCCAATTTCCAAGCCTGTGTTCTTAACCATGGCCCATGGGGCTGCCCCTGCCTAGAGGGTACCTCTGTGAGAAATTTTACAAGGTACTCTCTTGAGATGCTGGACTTCCACCTGTCAAAAAAATCATCATAATAGACACAGCAGTCCACCCTGCCCACAGTAAGAATGGCATCCCTGACACATGACTCCCTTGTGCAATGCACAACCCACACCAGTGGTCCTGGCAGCCCTACCTGCTGCCTGCTGGTGACTTCACCTCCCTGAGCTCAGAGCTCTCAGGTGCAAAATGGAAAGAATAATCACTTCCCCCCAGAGGTGTATAGTGAGAAATCGGTGACGCGTTGAATAGCATGCCTGGCTAATAGGAAATGCTCACGTAACTAGTAATAGTAAAAAACAACGACAAAAGCAATGATTGTTAATATTAACTGAGTGCTGGCATTGCTATAGGCTCTTGACTCAGATTAACCCTTTTCATCATTTCAATAACCCTCGGAAGTCATTTAACAGATGAGGGAAACTGAGGCATGGAGAGGTGAAGCCACGCGCCCAAGATCACAGAGCTGGCAAGTACCTGACCCCAAAGCCCATGCTGTTACCCCTCAGCCATGTGTCTCAAACCCAGGCCCCTCCCACCCCATCCACCTGTGCCCCATGGATACCTCCCCACTTCAATCTTTTTAACCCTCTCACTCCATTCACTAAAGAGAAGGGTTTATTTTGTTTTAAAGAGAAACATGTATCATTCAATACTCTGTAATGACCTATATGGGAATAGAATCTAAAAAAGAGTGGATATATGTGTGGGTATAACTGACTCACTTTGCTGTACAGCAGAAACTAACACAACAATGTAAAGCAACTATACTCCAATAAAAAAATTAATTTAGAAAAAAGAAAAGAAAAACATGTATCGCTCCCTTAAATGGAAAACCAGCATCATGGATCATTCAAAAGAAAAATAACCATAAAAATAAGAAAAATGCAAACCAAATAGTACTGACTTCCCTGACAGCACAGCCAGGGGCTTACAGGCACTGATTCCAGCGCCAGGCAGCCTGGGCTCAAACCTTTGCCATTTGCCAGTTGTGGGAATTGGGTATTATGTACCTTCTCTGTGTTGGGACCTTTCCCCTTGTAAAAAAACAGGATCATAAGAGAACCCACTCTCCCCGGGCTGTTGGGACAATGAAACGAGTGCTTGCTTGGGACATGCTGAGGGCAGTGGCTGCACACAGGAGGAGCGTGCAGGTGTTGGAGTTCATCCTATCATCATTATTGTTGTATTCTTTCATTATTATGCTGTTGCCTGCTGAAGGCTCATCATCATCGCTATTTTAACTTCATTATCATCACCATTACTATTTTTTTTATTTTTATCATTATTATTACTATTCCTACTACAGAGTGGCCTTCTGAAAGCTGAAGCCCACGGCCTGCTCTTAATCCAAAAGGCAGGTGTAGATGAGGTATTAAAGACACATTGGCACCCAAGTGAATCTTTCTCATTGAGAGCAAGGCAATGCTCCAGAGAACTATAACGCGGATAACACCTGACTTTCTGATTTATTCATATACTTAAAATTTTTTCAGTTCATTTTTTTGGGGGTGGGGAGTAACGGCTTTTCTGAGATATAATTCACATACCACACAATTCACCCACTTAAAGTGCACAAGTCAATGTTTTTTAGAGAGGTTTTAGATATAGGTACTAGCCTGCCTGGCAATAGGAAGGTGCAACCACCATCACAGTTGATTTTAGGACATTTTCATCACCCCTTTTACCTATGACCTCCCGACATCTCCATGCCCCCCCGCCCCGGGGAACCACTAATCTACTTTCTATCTCTACAGGTTTGCCTGTTCTGGATATTTCATATGAATGGGATCATACAGTATGTGGCTCTTTGGGCCTGACTTCTTTCTTAGCACAATGTTGTCCAGGGTCATCCATTGTGTACCATGAATCAGTACTTCATTCCTTTTTATGGCCTAGTATCATTCCATTGTATGGATATAGCACGTTTGGTTTATCCATGTGTCAGATGGTAGACGTCTGGGTTGTTTCCATCTTTTGGAATAATGCTGGTCTGAACACTCGTGCACCAGTTTTGGTGTAGCTATGTGTTTTCATTTCTTTTGGGTACGTACCTAAGAGTGGAACTGCTGGGCCAAATGGTGTTGAACTGCCTGAGGAATCGCCACATGGTTTTCCAAAGTGGCTGTACCAACTGTCCCCATCTAATGAATGCCCAGTGTGTGCCTCTCAAGATCATTTCCCTCATCACCATGGATTCCTATGCCCCAGCCCCCTCCTCTGTCCTCCTGGCCCCTGGCGTTCCCAGGCCAAGGAGCAGCCCCAGACTTACCTGTGAGGGGCAGGGAGCTGGAGAGGTGGACCAGGGCAATGTCATTACTGTTCTCCTCACTGTTGGGGTCTCGAAAGGGGAGATAGCCCCCGTGGTAGATTACTGCCTGCACCCCCAGCTGCACGCCATGCGGTGAGGTCTGGGCCACGGCACCGGCAAACACTCGCCATCGGGACAGGACCCGGTTCCGCCTACCAGGGATAGGAGGGGAGGGTGGCAGCCTGCTTGGGCACAGCCTCCCCGACCCTGCCTCTCCCCAGCTTTCCCCCTCAGCGCCGTGGGAGACACTCACTCAGGGAAGCAGTGGGCGGCTGTCAGCACCCAGTCTCTGGAGAGCAGGGACCCCCCACAGAGGTGTGCTCCATCGTAGCGAAGACTGACTTGCCATGGCCACCTGCCCAAGCTGGTGTCCTGGCCGCCCACGATGCGATCGACGGGCAGCTTCCTATGGCCACAGTCTGTGGGAGAGGGGGCAGTCAGGGGCAGTGGGAGGCCTGGACCCCCTGCCTTAGGGGGTCTGAGAGGTCATGCCCCACTCTGGGAAGAGTGAGTGGACACGATCCTAACCTGAGGGGTCTGAGGGACATGGCTCCACCCTGGGCGGGGGGTGCATTCTGAGGAGACACAGCCCCATCCTTGGGGACCCAGGGGGACATGGCTCCACCCGGGGGGGAGGGAGATATGAGGAGACACAGACCCGTCCCTGGGGACCTAGAGGGACATGGTTCCACCAGGAAGGGAGGGAGATCTGAGAAGACACAGCCCCATCCTTGTGGGATCAAAGAGGATAAGGCCTGCCTGGGGGTATCTGACGGGACGTGGCCCTGCCCTCGGGGGGGTCTCAGAAGAGGACTCTGAGTTTCAGGGTCTCACCTTGGCAGATGGTAGCCAGGAAACGACCCCTGGGACAGTCGCTGTGGGAGAGACAGGGATGCGGACACAGAGGGAGACAAAAAGAGACGCCAATTAAGACGCAAGAAAGGCACAGCGGGGAGCACGGGTGTGCGTGCCCGGGGGCGGTGCGCGCCCTGCCTGCCCGCCGCCCTCCTCACCACACGGAGAGGACCTCGAGCAGCCTCCGGGCGTGCGGCAGCCTCCCCTCGTCCACGCAGAAGAAGCCCGACGTGCCGTTGGCGCCCGCCGTCCGCACATCCAGCTCCGAGTGGGCCAGCGCCCTGGGCGGGGCAGGGGTCAGGCCTGCGGCCCCGCCCCCCCAACCCCCCATCCCCAGGGGCACCCCGGTACCTGAGGAAGCCCATCTCCTCGCAGCTGAGCCCCGCCACCCTGGCGTTGGAGCGCGAGGAGCACAGCAGGCGCCACGTGCCCTCCGTCTGGTCAAACACCGTGAGCCGAGCGTCGGCCGGGCCGACCTGCACTGCAGGGCGACAGGACCGCCGCCTGGGTCGCCTTCCTGCCCGAGCCCTCCCGGCCTCTCCTCCGACCCCGTGGGTCTAGTCCTGAATCCTGGCAGGCCCGATGGCAGCAGCCCGGGCCCCCCACATTTGTGACTGCGTCTGGAAGGGCCCATGACTCAAGCTGAACCAAAGATCGGGGTCTCTGGGACTCTGGCTGCCCCGCCAGGGGGAACCAGGGGGCTTCCTCCTACCACTGGGATTCCTAAGCTGGTTGCCCATGAGCTGGAAATCTGGAACTCTGCCAGGAGATTTGGGAAGAGGGAAACTGTTTTAACCAAGCTCCCAGGAGAATGGCATGTGAGGCTGGGTCTGCTTGGGCCCGTCTTTGTCCCCAGAAGGGGAAAAATGAGCCAATGTGGAGGAAAGTCAACAGATTTCTGATAACATTTTTAAAGCCCCTTGATGGAGTCAGGCTTGAAGAACCCCCAGAACTGTTGCTTAAGTGAGTCAATAATTTCCTTTTTTGTTTAGCCAGTTTC
This sequence comes from Eubalaena glacialis, assembly GCF_028564815.1. Lineage (NCBI taxonomy): Eukaryota > Metazoa > Chordata > Mammalia > Artiodactyla > Balaenidae > Eubalaena > Eubalaena glacialis. The sequence goes on along the minus strand of NC_083733.1, from coordinate 52,789,591 downwards.
TTAGATTTTCCTTTTGTCTTTTGCAGCCTGAAGACCCTTGACTAATACATCACAGTGCCAAAATATTTAAATAGATTTCCTATAATCTTAAAAAAAAAAAGAGAATAGCTATCTTTTTCTGCAGGACTTGTCAGAGCCTTGAATACACACTAAATTGCATGATAATTCTCCAAGCAGAGGATGCAGTATTCGTTCATTCATTCAACAAGTGTTAACTAGACACATACTCCATGCCCAGTCCTGTGTGGGGTGATGCTGGGGGACGTAAAGATGACCAAGAAAGCCCTGGGCTGTGACCTCACCAACCAAAGTCCACCAACAGGGGAGACAGACAGCAGTAAAAAAATCACCCAACCAAACACAGCATCACAAACTTTGAGAAGAGGTAGGGCGGAGATACACAGAAAGGCTGGAGAGAGCTTACGGGGGATTCCTCCTGCCTGGGGCTTACTGTGTCCCCTCAGCCCCTCACAGGCTGCTCCTCACATGGTCAGAGGACCCTTGTCCACACCTACGCCAGGTCACAGCAGCCCTTAGCCGTATTTATTTACATTTAGCAAACACTCAGTATGTGCCAGGCTCTATTTTGGGCAATGAACAAATCAGACAAAACCCCCAGCTCTGAGGAGCTCAAAGGCCAATAGGTTAGATGCATAACAAATAGGACAGAGAGGTCAAATAGATGGTGTGTCACAAAAGAAGGCGCCAGGGAGATAAATCAAGCTTGACAGAGGCAGGGGAATGCTGGCATTGGGGGGAGGGGAGGTTGCACTTTCCAACAGGTGGGCAGGGAAAGCTGCACTGAGAAGGTGGTATGCAAACAAAGATCTGAAGGAGGTAAGAAGACAGGTGAGGGAACAGAGAACCAGGCCAAAGGAACTGCCAAGTGCAAAGATCCCAAGGTGGTGGCGGGTGGGTGGGAGACACGGGGGATGTTTAAGGAACAGCAAAGAGGCTGGAGCAGAGTGAGCTAGGGGAGGGGAGATGGGAGACAAGACTAGGTTGACACTAGGACTTTGGCTTTTACCAGGAGTGAGATGCAGCCGGAGGAGGGCTCTGAGCCAGGAGGGCCCTGATCTGACTCAGGGGTTCACAGGCTCCCTCTGGCTGTGTGTGGGGAGCAGACTATAAGGGGCGGGATGGGAGCAGGGAGACCAGGGAGGAGGCTGTGTGATGGTCCAGGAGGGAGAGGATGGAGGCTGGGCCAGGGTCAGGGCAGCGGGGCGGGGGGGGGGGGAACAGAGTTTAGATTTAGGATTGATTCTGTGGGTGGAGCCCACAGGGTCTGCTGAGATTGGATGTGGGCGTGAGGAAAAGAGGGTCTGAGGGCAATTCCAGGGTGTTTGGCCTGAGCCGCCAGAAGGATGGAGCTGCCACTGACTGAGATGGGGAAGGTGGGGAGGAGTAAGCTTGGGGAAAGATCGGCTGTGAACCCCTTTTCTCCTGAGCCTCCTGCGTGGCTGGTGTTCTGAGAGCACATTCTGGGAACGTGAATCTGGTACAAACTCAATTTTGCATCCTCGTAGGAAGAACTTGGTGAGGCCACACCCAAGCTGAGCAGTTTTCCCACAGCCCCACACATCTGGACGAGGGGAGGCAGGACTTCCAGGGAGAACCCTGTCCTGCTGAGGACAGAGAAAGGCAGACAGAGGATGTGCACTCAGGCCTGAGTGACTCCAAACCCCAAGCTTTTAACGTTGCCCTAGACAGCCTCTCAAGTGACTTCCCTCCTGAGGGTTAAACAATAATGGCACAGTAATATTAACACTGGCTATGTCTCCTGGGGCTGTCAGTGGGCTGACCCCATGCTATGTGTCATATCTGGGGAGTTCTTTGAATCCCACCACCATCCTGGAAGGTACAGACCATTTCTATGCCCATCTTGCAGATGGGGAAACTGAACCTTGGAGAGGCTATACTTGCCCGGGGGAATATAGCTAAGAACCTGCAAAGCCAGGATTTGAACCCAGGCCTGCCTACCTGCATACTCCCTGCTCCTTCTGTGGCTCTCACATGGACCCTTACCTGACCCCACCCTAAATATACTCACCCACAGCCTGGCCTAGGAGCTTCCTGGCTGGCTTGCCTTAGTCATGGCCTCCAGGTGGGGGCCCAGGGATGCCTGGTACCTCTGCTGGGTGGTGCCCGCCACCCGCTGAGTTCCCAGACCAACACTTGGGGTCTGAAACACCAACTGCGGGTGGGAGTGAATTCTTATTTTTAAATGACTTCTCAGTGCTCCAGGAATGTGATTTCCAGAAAGTGTTAGGTTTTAGGAAAAAATTATCACTTTACGGATGGATTTGGAGGGAGGGGGGAGGGAGGGAGGAGGGAATATCAAATGCCCCCTCCAAGTATTTTTAAAGCTATATTCTGTGCCACTGTTTCTCACTTTTAAACTCTTTATTCTTATTTGTATTATTTTAAGCAATGCAAAAAGTATGTTCTGGGTCACCTGGTTTGCTCACCAAATTGTCTGATATATTTAGAGGTGTGAAAATCCCAGAAAAGTGAGGTGGGGATATCATTTCTGGGTTGTTTTTGTTTGTTCATTTTGTAATTTCCCAACGTTTTTGAAAAACTCGAGTATAATGGAAGGGCACGGTGCTGGTGTTGGCCAGAGCCAGGTCTGAATCGTGGCCTAATTACTTTCCAGCTGGAGACCCAGGACAACTTGGTTCATGTCGGCGATCTGTCCTCATGCTTATTCATTAAGCAAAGGTTTCCTGAGCACCTACTATGTGCCGGACACAGTCTGGGGCAGTAAACAAAATGCCCCTGCCCTCCTGAAATTCACCAGGAGTAAATCATGAACCGCGAGTGTGAGGAGGGTTTTACCAGGGGCAGCAGGATGGCTGTGGGGAGCAGGTGGGGGGCGGGTGGGGAGGCGGTGTGGAGCCTGGGGGCAGAAAGGCCCTGCTCAGGAAAGTTAAAGCCTGAAGCATGAGACACAAAAGCCCATGTTAACCAAGTTGGCTGAGAGTCAAGTGTTGCACGGATCATTACCTCCTCTAATTCTCACTCCCAGTTTCCAGATGAGGACTCTGAGAACCAGAGAGGGCAGGACAGGTGTGAGCCTCAGCTCAGCAGTGATGGTGCAGGACCCTGAAACCTGCCTCGGGGTGTGAGCGGGAAAGAAGGTGGTGCAGGGAGGGTCCTTCAAGGGCGTGAGAGCTGCCCATGCGCTGGAGCCTGAAGGGCACCGGAAGCAAGCATGAGGTGAGGATGGAGAGGGGCCCACATCCTAGGAGCCTTGGAGCCTGGCTCCTTTTATCCCAGTGGCAGTAGTGAGCTTCCGGCAAGCACATGACCCCTCTGCCCTGCCATTTATTCAATGTGCGGACTTGGACAAGTCAGTTCACTTCACGGGGCCTCAGTTTCCCCATCTGCAAAATGGGGATGATGATAATGGCCCCGACTTCACAGGGCTCTTGTGCAAAGGCTGCAGCCAGGGCCTGGCATGTGTTAGCCGTCACTATGGCAACTTACTTGGCTGTTTCTTGAGAAACAATAGAGTATAGTAGTTCTACACAAGAGCTGGATCCAGGCTGCCTGGTTCCAATCCCAGTGACCTGAGGCAAGTCACTTGGTCTTTCCAAGCCTCATTTCCCCATATTAAAATGGGCTGTGGGGAGGATTTAATGAGTCAATACCTGCAAAGCCCTGAGGCCTGTGCCTGGCACATGTAAATGCTCTCCAAGCGTCAACTGTGGTGGTTGACCTTGATGGTGGCTTTCCTTGTCTAGATGTTCATTTCTGCTCTTAATGTGAGCTGAGTCCTTTATGGAACTAGATGAGGCTTGTGGGAGTGAAAAATGCATCCCATCACCCAACTTCCCCATTCTTCCTGCTGCCCTGAGCCACAGAACGGCAGCTTGGAGTTGGCATTTGGGAAGATTCATTCATTCCACAATGAGTTTCTGCATCTATTTGTGTGGCCACTCCTTCCCACCTGCATGCAGATACATCTCTACCAGTCAAGTCAAAGAGCTATTCGTGGCCCCATCATTTACCAGCTGCTTGTCCTCTCTGGTCCTCACTTTCCACATCTGTAAATGGGGATAATAACAGCAGCTACCACCAAGGAGAGCTAGAAAAAGGTTGGCTGAATTCATACAGTACCTCTCAAACACGTTTTGACCACGTTCCGCAATAAGAAACACATTTTTACATTATGATGTAGCCTTGAACGTCTGTTTTCTGGGGTGAACTATGGCATTGCTCTAAGCCTCAGTTTCCCCATCTGTAATATGGAGAGAATAACGGTCCCACCCTCATAAAACCAAAAGAAAACATTAACAGAACTTCTTCTTACTGAGAGAGATGCACTCTGATTTTTTAAATCTATTTCATACTTTTTAAAGTGTGGTTTTCAGCTCACTAATTTCATGATGCACTAACGGATAACACATTTAGAGGCTGAAAAACACTGGGTTAGACAAGTGGAAATGTTTAGAGCAACAATACGAGTGCATGAGCACTACCAGCATTTCTGCAGGCATTCATGCATTCATTCAAAAAAATCCTTTCATTGAGTTCCCACCAGGTACGGGTTTCCTCCAGGGCTCCCCAGAGGGTCTCAGCACACTCTACTCACCTGGATACAGCGGCTCCTGATCACTCCTGAGTAGAACGGTCACTGCAGAGAAGGCAGAGGTGAGGGCAGGTAGGCTGGGAACTGCAGGGGGCAGGGGAGGGTAGAGGCGCAGGGGTCCGTCCACTCTCACCAATGGCCCAGGACGCTGCCCCGATGCCTGTCAGGAGCAGCACGGTCCCCACAGTGAGAGCTGCCACCTTGGGTCCAGAGCAGCATGGCACAGTCCGGCCACCTGCAATAGACACCATGCTGGGGCCACTGCCAGGTCTGTCCTCATTGTGGCAGGATCTGAGCACGGGGCCAGCTCTGCCCTGCCCCCAGGCCAACTTAGCACGCCTGAGCCTGCCCTGCCCTAGGCCCAGTTTCCTGGGGTGAACAGTTGGCAGGGCCGTCTCTCCCCTGCAGCGAGGACAACCAGGTGTCCAGCCCCCCAAGGGTTCCAGCTGGGAAGAGCCGTGGCTGGGACAGCTGCCACCCTCCCTGCCTATATTCCTGGCACTTAAGGGATTTCTCCTCCCCAATGACCCTGCGCTTCTGTATTTCCTTCATCACGTTGTGCCGTCTTTTCTTGAACATCTCACTTCTGCTAACTTTCCCAGAGGTTCTTGGAGCCTCTTGGGGGCTGTGACCCCTGACCTTTGCCCTCTTGGCAACTCTCTTCCCTGCTGTTTGGCATTTCCTCACTGCCTCACTTCTCTCTGCTATACCAGAACCTCTGCCCCTAGGAACCCCCCAAAACCAGACCTCTCCCAAAGGACCCAGCTCCAAGGTCAAATTTGCCCCTGGAGGTTGAGAACCTACATTTGGAAATTTGCCAGGCTCACTTAAAAATATTGGCCTTGGACTTCCCTGGCGGTCCAGTGGTTAAGACTCCGCACTTCCACTGCAGCGGGTACAGGTTCGATCCCTGGTCTGGGAACTAAGATCCTGCATGCCGCGTGGCGCGGCCAAAAAATATATATATATTGACCTTACCTATTCCTATGTGGGACCTTGGGCAGGTGGTGTCACCTCTTTGAGCCTCAGCTTCCTCATCTATTTAATGGGCATCCACCTAGCACACACCTCTAAGTATAATGTTTTAAAGTTCTTTTAAATAATAATAATAATAATAAAAACCATACTCTTATCACATGTTTTATGTGCCAAACACTGCTCTGAACGCATTAACTTATTCAGTCCTTATCTAAGTTATGATTCCAATTTTTCAGACAGGGAAAACTGAGGCTCAGAGAAGTGGAGTCACCTGCCCAAGGTGACTCAGCCAGGAAGAGGCAGTGCTGAGTCCTGAACCCTGGGCAGATTTGGCACTGGGGTCCAAGTGTATAACCACTAAGCCATGCCACCCCTCCCTGTGCTATAGTGGCTGGCATACAGCAAGTTCTCAATAAATGCTTTTATTTATTTATTTATTTTTCGTTTTTTATTGGTCAATAAATGCCCTTAAATCATTAGAGCTGTGTGGTCCTGGGCGACTCCCTTCACCTCTCTGGGCCTCAGTTTTCTCATCAGTAAAATGGGACTTTATTCATTCATTGTCCTATTGAGCATCCACTGTGTACCTGACACCATTCTAGGCTCTGGAGACATATCCCAAAACAAGACAGATGAGATGCTGGTTCTCATGGAGCTCACATTCTCAATGAGTGTGTAAAGTGAGGGGAAAACCAAAACAAGTAAACAAGTAAATGAACTTGATGATTTCCAGATCGTGGCAAAGTCTATGAAGAAAATGATGTGGGTTGGGGGCGGCAGTGTTCTGTGGGGTGTCCAGGAAGGGCCTCCCCAAGAAGTGACTTTTGAGCGGAGACCTGAGGGGTGAGACCAGCCAAGCAAAGACCTCTCATGGAAGGGCACAGGCAAAGTCCTTGAGGCAAGAATAAGCATGGTGGGTTAGAGGGCAAGAGAGGCCACTGATGTGGCCAGAATGGCATGAGCTTGGGGAAGGCAGTAGGGCCAAGGCTTGGGCCAGCTGGGGAGGGCTGGCAGCCCCCGGAGAAGAGGGTTTTTATTCCCAGTGCAACAGGGGCCCTGGGGCTGAAAAGCCAACCCTTTTGCTAGGGATCAGGAGGACCAAAGGGAAAAGGCCGCTGAAAGCTTTTGCTGGGCCTGGCATGCACCCGACTGCCCTTGGCATCTGCAAGGCCCTCCCAGGGCTGCAGGACCTCCCAGCTTTGCCATCTGTGTCGTGGCAGTACGGCTGATGGGCACAGGGCCAGGCCAGCACCCGGAATGGAGCAGGGAGCAGTCCAGCACCTTCCTGGGATGGCTATTGTCTAAGTGTCTTAAGAATTTGAGAGCCCAGCCATTCCCGTCAAGGTACTCCTCCCTCCAAAGAGGCCCCAGTGGACCAGGCCAGCCCAGCCCTGGCTGGCTGACCCCTTCCTGTCTCCCTGAGGAGAGAGGTCCCCACCTCCACCCCCAACCATCTTCCTGGTTCCAGTGGGAGGTCTTGGCTCCCCTAGCCATCAGGCTTGTCCTGGTTCCTTTGTGTTCAGATGTGCCTGCAGAGCTTTGGGCCACTCAGAGCCCAGCCCAGACGTTTTGGCACATCTGCTGGGGCAGGAAGCATTGCCACCCTGTGTCTCTTAAGGTGAGAGGCAAAACCTGCTTTCATGCCTTCTGGGGAAGGCATGAAAAGTTCAGGGGACTTCGGGCAACCCCCAAACAGGTGCCTCTGGTGGGACAGGAAGCATCCTCACTCTGGGTCCCTGGCGTGAGAGGCATTCTCACTGCGTATCTTTGCTGAGGCAGGAAAGCATCCTCACTGTGTGAGAGGCAGCAGCATCCTTGCGTGATTCCTCAGGGGCAAAAGGGCTGGGTAAGCCAGGACCCCCGAGCTTCCCCCTGAGGCTCTGCTCTCTGTTCCTCCAAGGGCGCTAGGCTGCCCTTGTCTTCTCACAGGACAGTTCTTCTGTCCCCACCATTTGGCTGCAAAACCCTCCCAAGTGACATCTTTGGCTCCTTGTCTCTAAAACTCCGTTCAATCTACAGCTCCGTGTCTGTTTTCATTGTACACAACTCCAACTTCCTGAACGGAAGTCTCTCCCCGTCTCATTTCTGGGACACCGCCCGTGCCTGATTCTGATTCTCCCCCTACTTCTCCATCTCCTCCACACACTCCCTGAAATCTGGGGTCCCCAGGGCGGCCATGGCCTCCTCCCCCTCATGCCTCCCCACTCCCGTCTGTCTTACCCACCTCCACAGCCTGTGTCCCTTTTCTGTCCCCAGCCCTGGACTCTCCTTTGTCTTAGATCCGGGGTCCTGCAGTCTCTTAGATGCCTCCCACTTGAATCCCCAAGGTCCTTCACACCTCCCAGGTCCCATACTGGCCTCAATGTCTCCCCAGATCCCCAGGTCCCGTCTCAGAGGCCCTCATCCTCAGGACTGTCCCTCATCTGCAGGACGCCTCCCTCCCACCACAGCTACAGGCCTCCTGAGTGTCTCCTGCCCACTCTCTCCTTCCCTGCTCCCACCCCATCCAACCCCTGGGCTCAGTCTCTCCTTCTGGCCCAGCCTCCACATGGAACCCCAGGGGATCTTCCTAAACACCAAATCCAACCTGTTGCTACCCTCCATGACTCCCCAGTGCTCCCCAGGACAGAGTCTAAAGCCCTCAGCCCGTGATGCCAGCACCTCTAGGATGTAAGCATGGCTATTAGAGATTTGGGGGTTGAACATGCTTTCCTAAATTCCCACACAGCCATATGGGTCCTTATCAGACAACTGATAAGAGGTTCCAAAAAGCAACCAAAACGACAGGACTTATAAAACAAAGAATACCCACCAGCGCCACCTTGTGGAGAGACCCGGCACTGCCCAGTCATGGGCCAGCTTCTCACCAAAAAGAGTCCTAATGGATCTCAATCACCCTCCCAGTTCCATTTCCAACTTTACCGACAGAAATACCAAATTAGCTACGTGCCACTGCACACCCGGCAGATTGTCACCCCAGCTGTTAGCCTTGCTCTTCCCTCTGCCTGGCACACCTACCTACTCCCTCCTCATCCTGAGTGTCAACTCAGATATCACCTCCTCTGATTCTAAGTCTCCAGGGAGCACCGAGAACCTCGCCTTGGGTGCACTTCAACAGCAGAATGGGGCTTCCCTGGTGGTGCAGTGGTTAAGAATCCGCCTGCCAATGCAGGGGACACAGGTTCCATCCCTGGTCCGGGAAGATCCCACGTGCCGCGGAGTAACTAAGCCCGTGCACCACAACTACTGAGCCTGAGCTCAAGAGCCCGCGAGCCACAACTACTGAGCCCGTGTGCCACAACTACTGAAGCCCGCACGCTTACAGACCATGCTCCGCAACAAGAGAAGCCACCGCAATGAGAAGCCCGTGCACCGCAACAAAGAGTAGCCCCCACTCGCTGCAACTAGAGAAAGCCCGCGCGCAGCAACAAAGACCCAACGCAGCCAAAAATAAATAAATAAATAGATAGATAGATAGATAGATTTATTTATTTTTTAAAAACCCAGCAGAATGGTAACACAAACATTAGCACAACTGCAGCCACAATGGTTCTCAGAAGCTACACCAACCTTAGCCCTGTCCTACCCCCATCCTGCAGTTTCCTAAAATCCTTGCAACTGTTAATGAGGAAGGTGTCATTATCACCATCCCCAATTTACAGATGAGGAAAGGAGGCCCAGAGAGGTGCAGCCACCTACCCGGGGTCACCCAGCAAGTAACCACAACACCAGAACTTTTCAGCATTCGTGTCTAGGTTTGAAACGACAGCAGGACTCCCCTCCAAGGCCAGGCCCGAGCTGCCTGGGGATGCACTGAAGCCCACTGTGGCCCGAGCTGGCCTGGGGATGCACTTAAGCCCACTGTGCCTCGGTTCTCTCTGTCCCCAGGCCAGTCTCTGGCCATCCTTCAGCACATGCTCTGCTTTTCGTCCCTGGTTCATTCACCCATGGGCCCCAGGCCTGGTGAGATCCCTTCAGTGGGCTCCAGGAAGGAATGGTTCCAAAGGTGCAGGGCTCTGCTGCCCACCTGCTCAGCAAGGGCACAGCACCTTCTCCCGAGCCACTGGGAGCCTGGATTTACTCTGGGCCACAGCTGAATGATTTGGGCTCTGATTTGCTAGCGGTGCTGAGACCCAAAGAGGCCAGTGATCTACACCCATCATTTCAGCCAACACATTCAGTGCTTCCTCCCTATCACGGCATGTAAATCCTCACACCATCCTCTGAGGTGGGCACTAGTACTGTCTCCATTTTACAGAGGAAGAAACGAGGCCCAGAGAGGGTAAGTCGCCTGCCCAGGGCCTCACAGCTAGAAAGTGCTACTGCCTGGGACCAAACCCAGCTAGCCTGGTTCCAGGAAGAAGAGAGTGAGTCAGCCCCAGCTGGGGAGCGTGGAAAGGAAAGGCCACCCCTAACTGGGCCCTTCCAGCTGGCTCCCAAGTGTGGACGAGGGTAGGAAGGAGCCAGGGTGTCTGGAGCCCCTGCCAGGGGCTTCCATGAGCCCTCGAGTGCCCACCACTCCGAGGATGTGGTTCCTCCCCACCATCCCTGGAGCAGTTTCTCTGTTGTCTCTCCCCTTTCCATCCATCCGGACGGAGTCCAAAGTCCTCCCTCTGCTGTTTTGCCCACAGTGTGAGGAGGTGGGACGAATGTCTGGAATCGGTGGGGGTCTTGGGTCCCAGGACTCCAAGTCGGCCGACCTCTTCCACGACAGCTCTGGTGCACCGCATTTGTCTTACACGCTGAGCCCCATGCTGGTGCCTTGTGTGTGTTCCGTGCTCCCAACAACCTCACGTAGGTAGGTAGGTAGGTAGCATTAGAATCCATGCTTGACCCAGGGGGGAAATGAAGCCCAGAGAAACGAAGACACTTTCACAAGATGGCACAGCAAAAAAGTGGCAGAAGCCAATTCGAATGCAAGCCTGTGTATTTGACTCCAGAGTCTGTGTCCTTAACTGTGATAGCTAGTCTCCCCGCCTTGGCCCCAAGTAGAGGACAGGTCCAGGGGTAGCTGAGAGACCACTGGGGGATGAGGGGAAACTGAGGCAAGGAGCCAGGAAGGTCATATGGGGTGGCAGGGAGGCAGGTGGTGGCACAGCCCCACAGAAAATTTGGTTAATAGTTAATCAGGTGGAGGAGGTTTCAGAAGCGGGTGGGGATGGGCCCCAGGAGGGGTGCCAGAGAGAGGGGGCTCCAAGTGGGTGGAGGGTTGGGAAGAAAGCACAGAAGGAAGGGCCCCAGGCAGAGCCAAAGTTGGGGCTCAGGGAAAGGGGGACTCACCCTCCTTCTCCGCCATGTCACGGCCTCTAGTTAATGATTCCCCGGCTGACCTCCTGGGCCGGGGCGGGACCTGTGGGGAGATGAACGGGGGGAGGCAGGGCCTGGGGGAGCCCAGGCCAGCCCCTGTGCCCCCAGTCCCAGGCGCCCATCCAGGGAGGCTGAGGGACTGGGCCCCGGCCAGAGCACGCCGTGATCACGGACACAGACTGGGCTGGGTTCAAGGATGGGGTCAGTGTGTGACCAGCAGCCAGAGGGATGCCTAGATTTGTAGGCCTGGGGGACCCCATGCCTGGGCCTGGGTGAGGAGGAGACTAGGGGTCTGAACTCCTGGGTCTGAGGGAGGAGAGCTGGGGCCTCAACTCCTGGGTCCTGGGGAAAGTGAGGTTTAGGGGCCAGCTCTCCTTCGGAGGAGGGGCACAGGGGCCTGGACTCCTGGGTCTGAGGGAGGAGGAGACTGGGGCCGATCTTGGAGTCTGAAGAAGAGGGGGCTGGAACTCTGAGGTCCTTGGGGAGAAGCCTGACAGCCCACTCTCCGGGTCCCTGGGAGCCCTTCTACTGGGAGCTGAGCATTAGGGCGGGTGTGGGTGAGGGGGCCCACATCCTAGGGGCTGGAACTGAGGACCCTGGTCCTTACCCTGGGGTCCGGCAGGTGGGGGCGGAGCTGAGAGATGGTGCCGGTTTAGGGTCAGTCTCCAGGCCTGGGCAGAAGCATGGTGGCCCCTCAGCAGCGGCGGCCCCAGAGGCGGCGGCGGCGGTGGTGCGGGGCCTGCTAGGCCTGGCTGCCTCACCTGAGGAGGAGGGGGCTGGGCAAGAGGCGGGGGAAGGGGCGGGGAGGGGCCGGGCAAAGGGATTGGCAGCGCTGGAGGCCACCTGGCTGGTGGGACAGGGTTTGCAGGGGCTGGACCAGGCCGGCCCAGCAACCTGCCTCCGGCCTGGAGGGGGCTCAGGTGTGCCAGTCTGAGGGGACAAGGAGCTGGGACTGGCTTGGCCTGAGGGCCGGGGGTCTGGGGAGACAGGGCAGGCTGGGGGGTGCTTACAAGGACCAAAGGAAGGAGCTACGAATTGGAGAGACACAGAGGGAGGGCACCCGCTGCCCCAAGCCCACCCTGCCCCAGCCTCTTCGCCTGCCTCCTGCCCAGCCCCCACCCTGCCCCAGCTCAGGCCGAACCCCGCCCCTGTCTACCCCTGCCCCTTCCAGCACCCTCTGCCCAGCCCCAGGCCCACCACTGCCCCTGCCATTTCCTGCACCTGTTGTCCAACTCCTGAACAAGGCGGTCCCAGTTCCAGGCCGGCCTCAGCCCAGCCCGTGCCCCAGACTCCTCCCGCACCCCACCTCCTGCTCCAGCCTCTGCCCCTTCCAGTGTCCCCAGCCCAGCCCCAGTGCCGACGCCTGCCCTGCACCTTGCTCTCCCTCCCCACCCCACCCCCGCCCTTGCTCTCCCCCCCCCCGCCCCCTCCCCCCAGCTGCTTTCCTACAAGTCACGGGGGCTGGTTTGCTTTGGCAGCCTCTCTGCCGCCAGCAGCAATGACCTCTGGAGCTGGGAAGTCCTAGACGGGAGCGCGGGGGGGGGGATGGGGACCTGGCCCGGAAAAGGCAGCACTGAGTGCTGAGGCCCAGGCCAAGTGGCCGGAAGTGTCCAGAGGCAGATACACACTGTCCCGCATCAGACACTCTTGGCCAGCAGCCAAGAGTCATCCACGTCAGACCCCAGGGCCAGATAAACACCCAGACACACAAGGATCACCGGCAGACACCTGCCTGTGGACAGCCATATGCCCTCAGACACAGTCAGACCACAGCTGCTCACCCCAGACGGGCCATCCCCGTACAATCGGACCCACCCGCTCACCCCTCGCACCCCCTGCACTCAGAGCCACAGCCTCCCACAGGGGGCCACACTGGGGCAGCCTTGGCACTGCCCAGCCCCTAGCCTCTCCTCCTCTCTCTCTTCATGGCCCTCTCTCTCCTTCCCTCATCACGCCCCCCCGACACCGGCTACCAGTCTGCTTCCTTGGCTCCTGCTGGCTCCCTCGAAACTCTTGGTCCCCGCTGAGCTAATGACTCCCCAGACCCCAACACATTAATCAAGTATCAAGTGGCTGCACCCGCTGAGCCTTCAGGCAGGCGCTGAGCCTGAGACACTGCCACCATCTTATCCCCGAATGTGTGTGGAGAGGCCCTGCTGCCTGCCCTGGAGGGCGGGTCCCCAGGAAAACTGAGGCTCCTGGATCTGGAGGGGGTGTAGAAGGTGACTGGGCTCATGAGAGAGACTATGAATCAAGTCCAAGAATCTTTATTTCATGAACAAAACTACTTGTGTAAAGAGAGACGAGGCTGAATGGGCCCCTTTCGAAGTGGCCACAATCCAAGGCTGGTGAGAGAGGGCGGGTTGGGCTGGGGCGAGAGTGCATCAGAGGGAGAGGAGACCCCAGGTCCAGCCAGAGGAAGCAGGAGGGGAAATGTCACTGGGGGTCAGAGTGGGTCCCAGAACCCCCTGCCCCAAGCTGTTCCAGCCCATCATAACCCTCACCGGGCGGGGAGGGGGCAGGGAGGGGCTGGGCCCCAGTAGTGCGTGTCCAAAGCGGCCAATGTGTGCAAATCAGCAAGAAAGAGGGGTGCGGAGCCGCTGCCCCCACCTCACCGCCCCCCTCCCAAACAGGCAGCAGAAGCAGGGATGGGGGCAGCGGCAGTATTGCTTTACCCATCATGCACGGCACGGGCGGGTGATGGGGCAGGAGGAAGAAGGCTGGATTAGGGGTGTGAGCCAAGCCCCCTGCCCCCTCCCACCCTGGAGGTTCCGTTGGCAGGACTTTGAGGTTTGTGGAGGCCCAGGAATGGCCAACCCCCACTGGGGGCAGGCTGTGCCCGGATGTTCCTCGTTAGGGCTGGCTCTTCCTTGAGGCGGAGCCCAGGGCCTAAAGGTGAGGGAGAGACAGGGCATCAGGCACCTAATGGCTGACACCTCCCAGGCCCTCCAGCCCCTGCCCGCCCAGCCTCCTTACCGGGGCTATTCGGCCACCTGGACGCCCGTACAGTTCTCTTTGCTTTCTGAGGTGATGGCCAGGTATTCCGAGCTGTGGGGGCAAAGGTCAGGGGTACAGCAACCCCGCCGTCAGTCTGGCCCACCCCCCGGAGGCCTAGGAGGGTTGAGGTCTCTGTCCCAGGTGCATAGGGCTCCAGTCGGAGAGAAGAGGGGGCTGGCTGGCTGGATCCCAGGGATCCAAAAGAAGCCCAGGCTGGGGCTTGGAGTCCTGAATGTGAGGGAGGAGGTATCTGGGGGGTTAGACTCCTGGGTTCTAGCGGGGAAAGGGGTTGAGGGCCTGGAGTCTGAGTCTGAGGGAGCAGGGACTGGGGGGGTTCAGATTCCTGGGTCCTGGGGGGGAAAAGGGCTAGGGCCTGGAGTCCTGTATCTTTGGGGCAGAGGATGCTGGGCCTGAACCCTGGGTCCTGACAGAAGTGGGGGCTGAGAGTCTGAGCGGGGAGGGGCTGGGACCTCATTCCATCTCTGACACCAAATGGTCCCCTCTGGGGAGGACTGGCAGATGGCGCCCTGGGCTGCTCCCCTGCCCACCTCCCCGCTCAGCTCATGCTCCCCTCTGGGAAGCGCTGGCTGTCCTGGGCCGCCTCTCCCCCTCCTCAGCGACCCCACTCACGCGTTCTCTTGTGCAGCAGCCTCCGTGGCAGTGGCGATCTTCTTGTAGCAGTAAACCATCTCTGCTACGAGCCATATGGTCAACACCACGATGAGCAAGTACATCATGATCTCAGACACGATGGACGCCATGTCTCTGTTGGCTGCAGGCGCCAGGCAGGGTCAGGTGGCAGCCTGAGTGTGCCTTGAGCTTGCTGTGCAAGCTTGGGCAAGTGGCTTGACCTCCCTGGTCCTGGTCTGCAAATGAGGCCAGGCTGCTTCCCTAGAGTCATCGTTGTTACTGTGATTCTCAATAACCAGCCTTGGACGGGCTTCGGGATCGCCCTCAACCTGCCTCCCTGTGTAACTCGAGGGTGCCTCTGTGTCATTCAGGTGGTTGTAGGTGCCCAAGAGCTGTAGCTCTACAAGGAGAAGACTCAGGTTCAAATCCTGGCTCTACCACTTGCCAGCTGTGTGACCTTGGGCAAGTGACTCAACCTCTCTGGGTCTCAGTTTCCCCATCTATAAAAAGTGGAGGGCTTCCCTGGTGGTGCAGTCATTAAGAATCCGCCTGCCCATACAGGGGACACAGGTTCGATCCCTGGTGCAGGAAGATCCCACATGACGCGGAGCAACTAAGCCCACGTGCCACAACTACTGAGTCTGCAATCTAGAGCCCGCGAGCCACAACTACTGAAGCCCGTGCGCCTAGAGCCTGTGCTCCACAATGAAAGAAGCCACTGCAACGAGAAGCCCACGCACCGCAACGAAGAGTAGCCCCCATTCGCCGCAACTAGAGACAGCCTGCGCGCAGCAACGAAGACCCCACGCAGCCAAAAATAAATAAATAAAATAAAATCCCCAAATAAAAATAACAACAACAAAAAATGATTAAAAAAAAAGTTGATAATCACAATATCTCTTTCATGGGAGTGTTGTGAGAATTAAACAAGCTCTAAAAATCCTTAGAATAGTACTTGACATATACATAGCATTTGATACATGTTTACTATTATTAATATTATTACTGTTATTATTGGGGCAGTACAGCACAGTAGTTAAGAGCAGGGACTCTGAGGCCAGACTGTCAGGGTTCAATTATCTCTGCCTCTTACTAGCTGTGTGACCTCAGGCAAAAGACTCCACCTCTCTGAGCCTCTATTCTCCTTCTGTAAAATAAGGATGATAATACTCATGCCTTCTCACAGGGTTGCTGGGAAGAGAAAACGAGTTAACATCTGTAACATGTGTGATGTGCCCACAGTCAGCACTGTGTAAGTGTTGGCTATTCGCTGACGTTTTCTGGAAACCCTCTATCCTTTCCGCAGCCCTGGCTCTTGCCAACACCAGCTTCCTTTCATTGAGCCTAAATTTAAACTGTAAAGGGAGCGCGTTCAGCCAGGGGACCAGAGTGGAAGGCCACTGTGGCGTCCTCGGCCGGATTTCGCAGGTGTCCACTCCGCATCCCTGGCCCCCTCCTTCTGGACGGTCAGGATCTCGTTTTCCCCACTGTTCCCACGTGGTCTTCCTCCCCTGGGAGTGGGCACTTTGTGCTGCTACACCTGGTGCAGATGGCACCAATGCTTTCTGGACCACAGGGAAGGGGGGTGCAGGGCTGGATGCTTCTCCCCTGCTTCCCTGCAGGAGGAGCTGGGGACAGGGTTCCACACCTCAACTGTTTGTTTGTTCGTTCTTTCACTCCAAAGATACCATGAATGCGTCCCATGCAGTGAACGCATGCTCTCAGCCAGGCTCTGTGCTAAATTCTTTATCTGAGCATCTCTCTGACTCTTTGAAACAACCCCAAGGATAGAGACAGTCCAGGATTCCCACGTCAGCTGACCTCTGGAAGCACATTGAGTTGAATATATGTTGGATAAAGCTCAATCATCGGAATTCTCACCCCTGCCCCTGGAACTCAATGCCCAAACGGATTTAGGTAATCTGGTATCTCCTGCTCTCCCAATCAGATTAGGACCGTGACAGGTATGGCTCTGTAGCCCATTTGCAGGACAAGGTCACTGAGGCCCAGAGAGGGCAAAGTGCTGGGCAAGGATGCACAGCCAGGACTGCACTCAGAGCCAGGATTCAACCCTAAATGTAACCGACTGTAGGGTCCGAGCTCTTATCTGCTCTGGAAAGCTTCCCCAGCCAAAGAGAGACTTGGAAATGGCTGGGATATGTCCAGTGCAGTCTCCATGGACCCACACAGACATCTCAGGAGGTGGGACTCCTCCACTTTACAGATGAGGAACTGAGGCAAAGGGGTCACACTGAGGGGCAGAGGCACCTTCTCTAGGGAGACCTCTGATTTCTTCAAAAACCCCAAATTTTCTGAGAGCTTCACCTGCCTGCCCACACAGGCAGCCCCCAGGTCTGAAGCCCAGCCTGCACCTTTGCAGGCCCGATGTCTCGCCAGCCTCAGCGACTGCTTCACCTCAACACCTGCTCCATTCATACTGGGTGTGTCCAAATAGAATTAGCCCGCTTGTCCCCAGCTGCCAGCCCCATCCCTGGTTGGGGACCCCCAGGTGCTTCCTACCATCTTCTGCACCCCTGCCAGGTCAGTGAAGGTCTCACCACCAGCGCCCACTGCCCCTCATTTGGAAATGACTCAGTTCATTGCTGAGGGATCATTACCAGGAGGCAATACAGACTGATGCGTAATGTTGAAACTGCAGTAAGACAGTGGATTAAAATAAAAAAGAATATAGCATGGCCAGTGATGCTAACAATACAACAGTATCATGGGGAATGAAAAAAATACTGTAGAGTGATATGTAATGTTAAAAATAGCAATGCTGGGACTTTCCTGGTGGCGCAGTGGTTAAGAATCCGCCTGCCAATGTAGGGGACACGGGTTCGAGCCCTGGTCCAAGAAGATCCCGCATGCTGCGGAGCAGCTAAGCCCATGCGCCACAACTACTGAGCCTGCGCTCTAGAGCCTGCAAGCCACAACTACTGAGCCCACGTGCCACAACTACTGAAACCCGCGCGCCTACAGCCCGTGCTCTGCAGCAAGAGAAGCCACTGCAATGAGAAGTCCATGCACCACAACGAAGAGTAGCCCCTGCCCGCCACAACTAGAGGAAGCCCGTGCACGGCAATGAAGACCCAACACAGCCAAAAATAAATAAATAAATAAATAAATAAATTTATAAAATAAAATAAACTTAAAAAAATATATCAATGCTACAGTATGTTGTCACTTTGGCAGTATATGTACTAAAACTGGAATGACACAGAGAAGATTAGCATGGCCCCTGTGCAAGGATGACACGCAAATTCATGAAGTGTTCCATATTTTTTGGCGGCCGTAATAACTAATGACAAATTCATGGCTAGTGATATATAAAATAAAATTTTCTTTAAAAAAAATACTACAGTATGATTGGTGATGATGAATATATACCAAGTAAAAATTTTAAATACTACAATATGATTGATAATATTTTAGAATACTATAGCATGGTGGCTAATGATAAAAATGTGATAATATGGTTGATAACATTAAAAATACTCTGGTATGATGGATTATGATAAAAAGTTATACGTTTGGTAATGTGAAACAGTATAGCATATAATATAATATAAAATACTACACTACAGTGAGTAATGTTAAAAAAGCAGTACCATAATGTGGTAGATAAAAAATACTGGGGTATGGTGGAGGATGCAGAAAATACAGGCTCTGGGAAGATAACAGAAAGAGTTCTACATTACATAAATATAAGAACACAGGCTCTGGGGGACTTCCCTGGTGGTCCAGTGGTTAAGACTCTGTGCTCCCAATGCAGGGGTCCCGGGTTCCATCCCTGGTCAGGGAACTAGATCCCTCATGCCACAACTAAGAGCCCGCATGCCGCAACTAAAAAAAAAGAACCCACATGCCACAACGAAGATCCTGCATGCCGCAACGAAGATCCTGCATGCAGCAACGAAGATCCCACGTGCCACAACTAAGACCCAGCACAGCCAAATAAATAAATAATTTTTTTTTTTTTAAAAAAGAACACAGGCTCTGGGAGGCAGTATAATGTGGTAGATAACGTTAAATAACAGAGACTCTACTAGGTCACGGGTGTGCGTGAGCCCAGCCTCCACCATGCAGGTGAGGACGGCATTGTGAGCAAGGGCTGAGCCGCAAGGTGGAAAGAACCTGGGTGCCTGAAGGGCATCGTGGAGCCTCCCCACCGCCTGACCCTTCACCTCAACACAGATTTGAGAGACAGGACTGACAGAGATTTTGTTAAGCCACAGTATTTGGGGTGTCTGTGTTACAGCTGTCCCTCCAACTCACGCAGGCAGGGCTCCATCATCTACATCCGTGGGCGACTGCCCACCCAGCCTAGTGACCTATGCCAAAGAGTCGCTCAGACATGTCTCCTGAATTGAATTCTGCTGGATCACTTTGATAATACACTTAAAAATGCTAATTATCAAAAGAAATCCACAGGCTCTGGCTGACAGAGTATAGTGAATCATGCCAAGAACAGAAACAACAGTCACACAGGCTTGGCTGGGTTCAAATCCAGGTCCCAGCTCTGCAACCTTGGCCATGTAATCTTACCTTCCTGAGTCTCGATTTCCCCATCTGTAAAATGGGGATAGGAAGAGCCTCTACCCACAGGGTGGGTGGGAGGATTCAATGATGGACTCCATGTAAGGCGCTGAAACCAGTACCCCTCCCAGGGAAGGGTGGGCCAATGCACATTGCCCGTGATGATGTGTGTGCACTGCAGGCCCCTCGGGACTCACTTGCCCTGCTCTTTGGTGGCCCAAGGTCTGGGATACCTCCTTGACTCTCTAAGCCAATGGGCCATAGGGCCCTGGGAAGTTCCAATTTACACCCAATCAGAAGATAGCTCAGGAAAGGGGTTCAAGGCAGCTGAAGCCAAAATGATGAAATGGTTCAACAACACCTTAGATCTTTGCTGCTCGGTGTGGGCCCAGACCTGCAGCCTTGGCCTCACCTGAGAGCTTATTGGAGATGAAATCCTGGGCCCAACCCAGATCTGCTAAGTCAGGATTGACACATCAGCAAGACTGCCAAGTGGTTCGTGCACACAGTAAAATACGAGGAGCACCGCTCTAGGTGACACTCTCCTATCTCCTGCCCCACGTGACAGAGGGAGGCAGGGCTGAGGCTACTTGACAATCAGACGCACCACCACCATTGCCCCCGTGTGCTGAGGCCCTGCTGTGACAGACACGCCAGCAACGGACACCCAGCATCTCGCTCAATCCTCACCACCTCCCTGTGACATAAGAATGGTTCCAACAACACCAGGAGAGGCAGATACTATTATCATCCTGTTTGCTACAGGACGATCCTTCGGCTCAGAGACAGGGAGGCACCCGCCTGGAGGTCACACAGCGCAGGTGGCAGAGCTGAGGTATGCACCCAGCACTTCCACGGGACAGGCCCGCTGTGACCTCCCTGTGGCTGAAGGGAAATGGAGGCCGGAGCTGGACTCCAGGAAGGAGGTGCTGCTCCCCGCCCCCGCTGCCCAGGCGCGGAGCCAACCCGTCCCCTACTCGCCATCTGTCCCTCCATCTGGCTGCCCGTGGGCCTGACTCACCTTTGTTCACCACCTCAAGGTGGATCTTTTTGACGACGCTGGTGTTGTGCTCGTAGTTGTCGAAGAAGAGCAGGCGGTACACGTGGCACTCGTAGTCGCCCGAGTGGTTGTAGGTGACGTTGGTGATGAAGATGGACAGGTCCTGCAGGTCCTTGGTACCCCGGCTGCCATTCCACACCACGCGGCCCTCAAAGCGCTCATCCTCCTCCAGCTGCAGCACCTCGTTCTCATAGCGCAGGATCTGGGGGCAGTGGGGGCGGGGTCACCGCTGGGCCACGTCCCCCACCAAGACCTCTACTCTGTCCCGGGCCCTGACACACACACATGCTGACACACACGTTTCTCAGTTATCCTCCCGAGCCCCCATGCGGCTTTCCTGGCCTGCATTCTCTACCATTCTTCCCCGGCCCCCAGACACACTCCCCAGGCAGGGAGAGAGGCAGCCTGATGCCGGCTGCTGTAGACCCCAATTCTCCAGCAGGCCCTCAAAGTTTATGGCGCCCCCTCATATGTAATTCAAAATACACATAGCGAAAAGGAGGTCAGAAAAGTTCTGTTTCCTTCTATGACGACCATCTGAGACATTTTTGCTCGTACTAAATAATGGCAATGACACTGATTTTGTGCCAACCATGTGCCAGGTGCAGGAACTCAATCAGTTCTCATGCAAACCTCAGAGCTAGAGACCACCTGCCCCCCATCTTTACAGAGGCGGAAACGGAGGTTCAGAGAGGCTCAATGACTTGCCCAAGGTCACCAGTCGGTCATGGTGGAGCTGGAATTTGGATCCAGGTCATCAGTAATAGCACATTATTGCAAACAACCAAGCAACCCCTACCAGAACCCTGCCCCCGCCAACTCCCACACAGACGCCCACCCTCCACAACCCTGCCAGGCTCCCACACACCTTGACAAACTCCTCTGTGCCCTTCTGGCGGAAGGTCCACTCCGTGAAGGTCTCGGCAGTGGTCTCGCTGCGGCGCTTGCAGGAGATGCAGAGAATTTTGAAGGTCATCCCGTACACGGCCTCGGTCTCTGAGTCCACCTCCACACAGCCTCCCCAGGCTGAGGACACTGCGGGGACAGCAGGCTCAGGTCGAGCCAGGGCACCCATCACCCTTGGCAATGCCAGGCTCGCTGGCTGTTAGTTCTCGGGCCCCTCGGAAACCATCT
Organism: Eubalaena glacialis; assembly: GCF_028564815.1. Classification (NCBI taxonomy): domain Eukaryota; kingdom Metazoa; phylum Chordata; class Mammalia; order Artiodactyla; family Balaenidae; genus Eubalaena; species Eubalaena glacialis. Next base: position 52,768,352 of record NC_083733.1, on the reverse strand, counting down.
GTTTTCCCTCAATAATGATCAGGAATGGCCAGAACCAGATGCTGAGCCTGGCCCTGCCACCTGCTACGTGCCCTTGGCATGTCCCTCATCCTCTCTGAGCCTCAGTTTCCCTCTGTGAATGGTGAGGGAATCGATCGTCTTTGCTTCTGGAGGTTGCTGGGCAGGTTCTTTAGGGTAGGTAAGGTCGCAAGGGGCCTGGCACACAGGACACCCCCAATCAACAGGGCTGTTACTGTGGTCAGTAGCTCAGAGTCTTTGCTACCCAAGTACCCCTTCTTCAGAAGGCCACTTGCCCAAAATACTGCAGCGTGTAGGTGGTGGGACCAGATTTCCAGCTGTGTTAGAAGTTCAAGGTGGCAGTGTCAGTTCTACCATTATTGCTCTGTAAGACCAGCCAGCCCCAGAGAAATGGGTTGGGAGAAGGCAAGGCCTGAGAAGGAGGTGGGCACGGGAACCAGGGTAAACCCACACTCCAGCCCTGCTCCCCAGTCCCATAAGTTCCTGTCATCCACCCCCCCCAACTTCTGCCTCAGCCCCCTCTGTTCCCAGGCTCCTCACTTCCTGAAGCCAATCCCACCTCCTACTAGCTTCTCAAAACTCTCTGAGCGCTTTCCTGCCCCAGGGCCTTTGCACCCTCACCGGATTCCAGTCCCTTTGAGTCCCTCCTCCACATTCTTACCTGCCACCTCCTTCCTGCTCACTAGCTAATGCTATGTCTCTCCAGCTCCGGGCCTTTTCCTTTGTCCCTGATTCTTTCCGCTGTTAATCTTGGGGTTTTCTGCCCTCCTCCTCTGCTGTCTCTTTCCATCTCCCTGAGCGCCTCTGTCTTTGTCTCCCCCTCTTTCTCTCTCTTAGGGGTCTCTCTAAAGGTCCCACCACTTTGTGTCATTTTCCCAGGCTCAGACACGCTCTCCCGGCCTCTCGCTCTCTCACTCTACCTCTCCCTGTCCTTTTTAAACTCCATCTCTTCCTGTGTCTACCTGTGTCTCCATCTCTTTCTGCCTCGCTCAAGTTTTTCCTCTCTCCACCGCTCAGATTCTTAACTCTCTCTCCTCAATCTCTCTCTCTCTCAGGCACACTCTGCATCCCTCTCTCTTGGCTCCCCCCTTACTTCCATCTCCCCAGTCTCCCAGCGGAGCGCTCAGGAGTTCTTCTGTGTCTCTCGCCCCTTCCTTCCGTCTCCATCTCTCCCAGTCTCTCCGTCTCTCCGTCCCAATCTCCGGGCGCCGCCTCCACCCCTGCCCCAACCCCCACCTCCCGCGGCTGTGGGTGTCACATTGCAGCCTGCGGGGCTCCGGGAGCAGCTGACTCCGCGTTTCCTCGCCCCCGGCTGGGCGCCCGCAGCCACCAACCTGTGCCAGCCCGGCCCCCGCCTGCTCGCGCCCACCCGCACCTCCGCGCCCTCCGGAACCCCGCTGCCCGCGCGCACAACTTCTGAAGAGGACTTAGCCGGGCCGGGGGATGGGGTGAGGGCGGCCCTCGCCCGCGGCCGGGAGTCCAGCGCGCGAATCCCGCCGCCCGGCCAGTGCTTCGGCTGTGCCCCCCGCCACGCGCGCCCCCAGCGCACTCACCCAGTGCCGCGCCGACCACGAAGGCCAGCAGCTTCCCCATGGCTGCGCTGCGCACGCTGCGGCCCCCTCCCGGGCCGCCGGTATTAACAGCGGGGCGAGAGGCGGCGGGACCCGGCGGCGGTCAGAATGTCCCCGGGAGCGCGCGGGCGCAGCAGCTGCGGCTCTGGGACCGGCGAGGGGGGGAGGAGGGGGGGGCGCGGCCCCCCCGCTCCGGTTACCGCCGGGGGCCCAGCCCCGGAGCCCGGTGTCCGGGCATCCCCGCCGCCGCGCGGGCGGCGGCCGCTGCTCGGGCTGTTGCGCTGGCGCGCGCAGCCGAACACATTCGCCAGGTGCGCGGACCCCAGCCCCGCTCCAGCTCGGGCGCGCCTGGGCGCGGGCCGCGGTCTCCTGCGCACTGCAGCGGCGGCGGCGGCGGCGGCCACGGGAGGGAGGAGGGAGAGGGAGGGGGCGGGATGAATCACCGCGGGGGGAGGGCGCGGCTGCCCAGCCTTTGCCGCAGCGGCCCGGGATTCACCCGCTGCACCGGCCTCTGCCGGTGGCGCAGGGACCGCGGCTTCGGGCGTGGGGCGCGTGGTCTGGTTGTCCGACCCCTCCAGACTCCGGGGAGCCCCAATGTTGGAGTCTGGGAGAGGTCACCCTCAGAGTTACAAGAGGGTTTGGAGAGCGGTTTGAGGGCAGGGCTTCGGACTTCAAATTATGGAGGTCATCCCCATGGGATCTCGAGGGGAACTTGGCTGGGACCTCCAAGTGACCGCCCCCTCAGACCCCTGGCACTCCGGCCTGGAGGTCACTGTGTGGGAACCCAAGTGGGCATGGGGGGGATGTCAGGCTAGGGCTACCCGTAATACTCCAGACCCCTCTCAAGCAGGATGGGCACCCTGGATCCAAACTAGAAAGTCGGCTCTGGGGATTTGAGGTGCCATGTTTCAAGAGGAAGGCCCTTCAAGACCCCGCTACCCTCTTTGTCTCTGAGGTCATCTTCTACTCCCCTCTCCCAGCCACTCCCCGCTGCTGTCCAGGCCCCTGCTGTTCCCAATACACCAATATCATTCCCACCTCGGAGCCTTCACCCTTGCTCACCTCTGCTTGGGCCACTCTTCCCTTAGGTGACCAAAGGGCTCACTTCCTCTCCTCTGGCAGCTCTGGGCTCTAATGTCACCTTCATCAGGCCCTCTGTCCACTCAGGACAAACTGCCTCCGCAGTCCCTTACTTGACCTCCTTTACTAGTTTGTTTTTTTCCTACAGCAGTTGTCACTACCTGACATTATACTCTTCTTTATATAGTTTTTCTCCAGTCACTGCTTGTCCCTCCAACCCTGGAAAACAAGCTCCCCCAGGGTGAGGACACTGTCTGTCCTGTGCACCACTGCGTCTCCAGCACCTTCCACTGTGCCTGTCACATTGTAGGTGCTCAATAAATATTCGTCAAATGAATAAATAACCACCAAGCACAGAGCCCTTCTGGTATGCTGGATTCACTTCTACCTCCCTAAACATTTATTGCACTTCTATTATTAATCCGCATTTTACAGACAGGGAAACTGAGGCTGAGAGGGCCACTCCCTTGCCTAGGGTCATGCAGCTGGTTTCAGGTGGATCTGGAATCCTGCCAGGCAATGGCAGGGGGCTTGTCTGCTAAATGGCGAGGATGAGGGGGGAGGCTCCATCAAGACCAGGGTGGGAGACTTTTGGCTGAGGGTTGCTCCTCAGGTCCTGACCTCCAGTTCTGGGTTGGGGGGAAGTTCCAGAATCTCCCCACTGCAGCCTTGCCAGGCGAGAAGAACCAAGGGTGGGGCTGGCCCAGGGCAGAGGGAGAGCAAGCCAGGGACACCAAGCCAGGAACACCAGATACCTTTGTGATCTGGGCCTTTGTGCCAGCACCTCCTAGGCTGTGAAATTCCCCTGCAAAAAATAACTCTCTTGCTGTTCTGATCCCTCCCCTCTGATCGGGGGTGGCAGGCAGAAGCACAGTGAGGACAGGTCGTAGGCACCAGGCAGGGGCACCTAGTGACAGCCCTACAAACTGATGTTGGCTGAGCACCTACTATGGGCTTGGTGCTGTTCTAAGCACTTTACTAACTCATTTAATTCTTCCTACAAGATGGGTGTTACCATTATGCCCATTTTACAGGTGTGGGAAACTAAGGCTCAGGATGGGTAACTTGCCATGATCACATAGCTAGAGGTTAGAGGAGGCTGGCTCTGCCCTTTGTCACCTGTGGTCCATCCTGCCCCATGCAGCCCCTCCTCCAGTCCTCTGCCCCAAGCCATCAATTAAGATTCTTACAGCCTGACTGTGACTTGTCAAAGGTCTCTCTTTACCCCTCCTCACTCACTCTGGAACCAGAACAGGGTTTGAGTGAGACAAACCTAGGTTCTACCTGGACCGAGACCTTGCCTCTAGGCCCATTTCCACATGGGTAAGATGGGGTCCAGATGGCCACAACCTGAACGGGCTGGTATGGGGTCCTGAAGGGGGCCCTTGTATCTAAATGTGGAGACACCAGGGGCTAGGCCTTGCCTCCCTGCTGAGTGGCCCCAGGCGTGTAACCGTTTGTTTGTCTCCATCTCATGGAGTAACTGTGAGAATTAAATGAACATCAGACCGTGGCACAGAGCCTGGTACATACTTGGTCCCCACTACATGACTTACTTTTTTCTCCCCTCAATTTTTCTGCCATAATAGTAACATTTATTGAATACTTACTCTGCGCAGACCCTGTTATAAGCAGCCACCTTTATTAACTCCTAGAAACCTTATAAAGGGGTTCTCAAAGTGGGGTCCCTGGACAGTCAGCATCACCTGGGAACTTGTTGGAAGCGCAGGATCTCAGCAGCCTCACCCCAGACGTGCCGAGTCGGAAACTGAGGGTGGGGTCCGGCATTCTGCTTTTTAAAGAGCCCTCCAGGAGATTCTGATGCAGCTAAAGTTCGAGAACGACTCACTTCTAACAACCCTGGGAGACAGGTGCTATTCTTTTTTTTTGCAGCACAGCATGCAGGATCTCAGTTCCCTGACCAGGGATCAAACCCACACCCCCTGCAGTGGAAGCACAGAGTCCTAACCACTGGGCCGCCAGGGAAGTCCCCAACAGGTGCTATTCTTATGCTCATTGTACAGAAGAAGAAACCGAAGCTCAGAGAGGTTGACCTGCTCCAGGTGACATGCCCACTAAGTATCAGAGGTAGGACTGAACCAAGCCACCAGCCACCAGTCTGTCCTCACAGCCCCCACACTGGACCCTGATGGTGCAAAGCTTGTGAAAGATGCTCAGGAATTCCAGGTCGCGTCAGTGACTGTGGCCCCAGAAAATGGACGGTACGCCCCTCCTACCACAGCGGGATCTGAGTGCAACGGGAGGCTCCCACCCACTCCCAGGGCCCCGCAGGCACAGCCACAGCCATTTCCAACCCTTTATTGGGGCTCTGTCAGCCCCAAATAAATACATTAAACCCAGAGCTGAGGGAATCGTGCACCCCGGGAGATGCCCCCCATAACCCCAGGCGAGCACAATAAGTTAGTGGGGGGCCTGCCGAAGGCCGGGCCAGTGCCCTGGCGGGGCAGGCGATGGCAGCTGGACTCACACACGCTGGTCTAAAGTGCATCTCGGTTCTGTGGTCCCCGTGTCTGCGTGGCCCCTGGCCGGGCCACTGGGAGGGGTGGGCGGGAGGTTCCCGGCGCTCACACCGAGCCAGCAGTGGCCACCGAGCCTCTGTGTCCATCTGTCCATTTGGGGGGGATGGCCGAGTGGCCAGGTATCCTCAGGAGAAGCTGTCGTCGGACCGTGGCTGGGAGTCGAAGGGAGGGTCCGAGATGGTGATGCCTTGATGCAGCTTCTCCAGCGAGAACTTCATCTGGGGGAAGAGGTGGGCAGGGTGGGGGATGAGTGCTGGGAGGGGTGATGCATCCCCCAACATGCTGCAGCTGAGGAGCTGGGGAAGGTCCAGAGAGGCCAAGGTCAGCCTGTGCCTCTGCACCCCAGCCATTCTGCACCCAGTTTTACTTCTCATAGGCAGCAGGTGGAAGGGGCCCAGGTGGCCTGGGTTCAAGTCCTGGCTCTGCTACTTACTGGGTAACCTTGGGCAAGTCCCTTAACTTTCCCAGGTCCCTCAGCTGAAACGTGGGTCAGTAACATACCTGCTTCACAGGATTAATTCAGGGATCTGATGGGTGAACTCTAGGACCTGGCACACAGGAGGTGCTGGATACACGTTAGCTATTCTTATTCCCTGCCATGCGACCTTGGGAATGCCTCTACCTCAACGTTCCTGTCTATTAGATGGGGGGTAACAAGAGCACCCCCCTTGGAGGCTGGCCATGAGAAACAAATCAGTTGGTCATTTTAGCTCTTAGAACAGCCCGGCTCAATTGGTGTCTGCTGTTAGTATTAATTTGTGCAGTCAATCCCATGCCCTTGGCAGTTTGAGAGAGGAAAATAATCAGAATTGAACTGAGGATGGGAAGGTCCTGACCTCCCTCTCTCTGAGCGACGCGACCCCAGCCTCAATCATCCCTCTCCCCTGTCCTGCACAGCCCTTTTCTGTATGAGCATCTCCCTCTGAGCATGATTTCAGGGTGCAATGAGGCCCCTAAAGGTGAGCCTCAGCATTACGGTCCATAGTGACCAGGAATGATTTTCACCATCACCCAGCAACGTGGGCTCTGATGCCCTTGGGCACCCAGCCAACGCCAGATGCTCCCCAGCGCCTGGCGTCTGTGCTGACGCCTCCCCCCACCACATTTACTGAGCACCTGCTTTGCGGGATCTCACTAACAACAGTGAATGCAGGTGAGGTGTTTGCATGAGCTGGGCACTACTCAGATGCTAACTCCTTTAATCCTCACAGCAGCCTTTGAGGTAACATCGATTATCATCCCATTTACAGAGGAGGAAGCCAAGGCCCCAGTGGTGAAGTCACTTGCACGAGGTCACAGGTCAGAATTTGAACCTGGCCGTCTGAATAGATGCTGCCAGCGAATTACAGTGGTTGTCTGGGGCAACCCCTTCTGGAGATGAGATCCCAATAACCTTTGGAGAACCTCTTTCCCACCCTCACGTGACCCTTTAGTCACCTCATAGGCGGGGAGGGGTTCAGGGACCAAGCCTCATCTATCCCTGGCCACTATGACTGGTTCAGGGATGGGAATGTGACCCCAGTATCCAGTAAGAATGAGCTCTTTCCTTTGGATGTTACCCTGGAACTGTAGGTACCATATTGGTCATCCTAGGATGCCCCAAACAAAGGCAACCCTGGGGGTGGGCAGAGTCAAGAGATAGTAAGAGAGACTGATTCTTACTACTATTGAGTGGCTGGATCCAGCCATGCCTGAAGTTGGACATCCCTGGACTTTTTTTCCCAGGATGAGAACCAATAAATTCTTTCTTCCATCCCACTGATTTTTCCAGCAACCCTGGGAGGTAGGGACTATGAATGGCTTCCTCATTTAACAGAGAACGAAAGTGAGGCCCAGATGCATATGCCACATCTTGGGATTTGAATGCAGGATCCCGCAGCCCAGAGCCGCACCTCGTCCAGGAGCTCCACAGAAGCCCGCAGGATCTGCCTCCACTTGTGAACCTCGACGCTGTGGAATTGCTTCTGCAGGGCCAGGATCTCCGCCCACTCCGTGGCCGTCTGGGGGAACTTGCTGTGGGGGATACAGGGCCTGAGTGGGGTCTGGGCCTCCCCCGACCTGCCCAAGCTCCCAGTTCCCTGGGGCTACCCACTCACCCCTTGGCCAGGGCCAGACTGTGCCAGGACTCGAAAGTGTGGGCTGTCCTCTCCAGGGACCAGAGGCGGTAAAAGAGGAGGACGTTGAGGGCAATGAGGACGATGAGGCTGGGGGGAGGGGTCGGAGGTCAGGAGTCAGGATACCAACGTTCCCACAAGTGGGGGGTCACCCACGTGACCACACCTTGAAGGGGTGCCATGATTAGCCCTCTTTTCAGAGGAGGAAACTAAGACTCAGACAGGGTGAGTGACATGCCTAGGGTCACACAGTCCATAAGCAGCAAAGTCAGGGTTCAAACCCAGGCCTGTCTGATGCCTGAGCCCTCAACTGCTACTCCAGGCCACCTCGCTGGGGGAGCTGGGGGCACGGAGTGAGGACAAGGGGCTGAAGCTGAGGGTGAGACACAGGTGAGGGGAGGGCAGGACGCAGGACCCTACCTCACACAGATCCTGAGGAGGCAGAGAGGGGGAGACAAAGAGATGAGAGCCGCCCAGCCGGTCCTGGCCAGCCCCCGACCCCGGCAGCCCAGAGCTGAGCGCACCGCACAGCCCCTCACTGGACTGCTGTTATTGGCAAACTGAGGCCCAGAGAGGCTGAACGTGTGGCCGATCTCTCGCTGCCCAGGGTCTGCGGGGAGCACGGATCTCATTTCCATTTCCTCAGAGCACCCTGCCCCTAGCCCCGGCCTCTGTGCATGTGGGTCTCCCCGCCTAATCCCCGTGGGGTCTCAGCTCAGAGTCCTCTGCTTTCCTGGGAAGCCTTCCCTGACGGCCTGGAACCTGTCCAGCCTGGAGGAAGCCTTCACTGGCCTCCGAAGGCTTCCCTGTCCCCTCCGCCCATGTTTCCTCCATCACCACCCCATCCCTGTGGTCTGGTGCCAGGTCTGTCTCCCCCCAGGGCTGCTGGTCGCTACTGTGTCCCTCGCATCACACAGCTCAGGGCTGGGCACAGAAAACCTGAACGAAGTGTAAGTGACATTGCTCCTTGTGCACACCTCTCCTGGTTCACCTAATTCCGGCTCCCTTGGGGGCCTGCTCCTCCAGCCCCGGGGGCGAGGTCAGGCCCCTCTGACACCCCCAGAGCCCCGAAGCTTCCCTCTCCCTCCAGGGACGACCTCGCCATGCCAGACTGAGCAGCACACCATGTGCGGAGCCCTGCTGGGCGCATCTCAAACACCGCCTCCTTTAATCCTTGCTATGGGGTGGGGAGCCCGTGCTCTCACGTAAGCAGAGACCCAGAGAGGCCAAGCACTTGCCCAAGCTCACGCAGCCAGGGTGCAGATCCAGGCCTGTCTGACCCCCAAGCCCGGCCCCCTTACTCACACAATGCTGATGAGAACCAGGGCGCTGGGGATGCCTGCCCCGGGGCCCTGGTCCACGGACGGTTCCGAGAAGCGGGAGCTGAGGGGGCCTGCGGGGGAGCAACTCGGAGTCAGACAGACGCACCCCACCCGGACCCCCAGCTCCTCCCCCGCCCCCCCAGGCCTGACGGAACTCACCTGAGGGGTGCATGCCAGCCCGGGCGCAGGGGTCAGGGTCCGGGTGCTGCGGCCCGTCACCGTGGCCCCTCCAGCTCAGGGGCCGTTTCCGCCTGCGCAGGCCGGACAGCAGCCCGCGTGCATCCTTCCCGCCTTCCTCCAGAGACAGCTTCTCGGCCTTGGCGAGCTCTCGCTCTGCAGACACGAGAGAGGGCCCTGCATGTCTGCACCCGGCCAGGCCCCGACCCTGTCTGTGGCCCTGGCCGGACCCCTGTCCCCTACCCAGGTGGTGGAAGTAATCTTCGATGCCGCTCCACGAGTTCTTCTCAATGAGAGACTTCACAAGGCTCCAGGGCTGCTTCCGATAGCGGATCTCGGAGGACACTCTGGGGTCGGGGAAGGGGTGAGGGGGTCAGGGTCTGACTCCAGCCTTGCTGTCCCATTCCCGGGGGCAGCCTTCCCTCCCCCGATTCAGAGAGGGCCCCTTGTTACCCACAGACAAAACAGACACCCCCCAAGGGTTCCCTGTGATCCCCACTCACCACCCCACTCAGCCCGCAGCCCCTTCTCTGTCCACACCCACTACCTTGGCAGGTCTCCCGCCTTCGGTGCTGCCCCAGCACTGCCCACCCAGACTGCCATCCTAGCCTACACCTCACCCTCGAACCCCTTCCATCTTGCTGCTGCGTCCAACTCCACACGGGCTTCTGAGAGACATCTCAGCAAGTCCCAAGCTGAGCTCCGATCTTCCCCCAAACCTGCCCCTCCCCACCTTCCCCTCCCAGTCAATGGCGGCTCCATCCTTCTGGTGGCTCAGGCCAAACACCTCGGGGTGTTCCTGACTTCTGCTCGCCTGCCGCGGTGGCAACCAACATTCTGCAGCTGACTCGGGGTGCGGAGACTGGGGCAGGGGGCCTGGGACCATCAGGGGGTCAGGTGGAGGGGCCGGGCCACTGCTCACCGGAGGCGGGCCTTGTTCCGGGCAAGGCCCAGGATGCAGTAGCGGTGGGCAGTGTAGAAGTAGTCTTGGTAAGGGATGCCCTGCGTCAGCACCTCTGAGTCCACCACACACCCGCCCGCCTGCGGGCTGCGCCGGAACAGCGTCTGCGGGGCCAAGGGAGGAACAGGGAGTCAGCGCCATGCCCCCCACCCTGGCTCCCGGCCACCCCACCCGCTGGCCCCCCTGCCTGGCACACCTGTGTCTCCACCACAGAGGCGCTCTTGGGCCCCAGCGGGTTGCTGATGGGAACGGTGTAGGTCAGCACTCGGCGCTGGTGGCACTTGCTGTCCCCGCTCCAGGGGCTCAAGGTCACGTCTGGAGGATGGAGGGGCAGAATGAAGACACCATTCTCCGGTCCTTTGCCCACAAGCTGTAGGAGACTCAGCCTTTCTGGAAGGTTCCAGTTCCCTGGGGACTTGCCCCCAAACCTGCGCCTCCTCCCTGCCCCCACCGCGGTGTCTGCCCCATCTTCCCTCTGGACGCCTAAAACTTCAGATGCTGATGATCCTCGGAGCTGGGGCCTCTCTCCTGCCTACACATCTCAGCCCTCCTGGGCCACCTCCTCCACTCCTGCAGCCCCAGTCTCCTCTCCTTACCAGTCCTGGCTTCTCCCCTGAGCCTCAGACCTAGGGTCCTGCGACCTCTTGAACACCTTCCCCTGGAAGTCCCCAGGGCTCCTCACAGCCACTGGCCTCCGCATCTCCTCAAACACATCCCTCCTCGCCCCACTGTCCTCCAGGTTTCCCGCAGAGCCCTGAGCCTCGTCCTGGACACTCCCTCCCCATCTGTTCACTGACCGCCTGAGCACTGTCCTAGTTTAGCCCATCCTTGTCTGTCCAGGGCCCCTCTTCAGCCTCCCCCTGAGCTCCTGGCCTCAGTCTCCACCTCTGGTCCAGCGGTAGCTTCTTAAAGCCCAGCCTGCCCCTGTCCCTTATCTGTCTACAGCACTCCATGGCTCCCCAGCACTGCCAGACAGCGTCTGAGCTCCTCAGTCTGACGTGCCAGTCTCTCCAGGATATAAGCATAGTCTGGGGGACTCGAGTGCCCCCAACACAAGGCATAGTCTCACTCATTCTGCAGGGGATTCTACGTGGTTCATTTTCATCGATACAGAAAAAAGAAACAGAGCAAACTACCATCTGAGTAGGCCCTCCCCAACCTGAATCTCTTTTGCAGCCTCCCGAGCTCCCTGCTAGCTAGTCCCCTGGTCAGCCCTTCTGCCTCCCCTGGTGCTGTGGCTTCCCCTCTCCACACCTGGCCACAGGGGCCCAGCCGCAGGGGGCTTCTCCCAGTGCCAGCCTCCAGCCTCAGGATCTTTGCAGGTACCCTGCTGGCCTCCTGGATTCCTCTCTCCCACCTCCTCCACTTTCCCTAAGAAAGTTCCTCCTTCAGGCCTTAGTTTCCATTTCACATCCTTCCAGCAGCCTTTCCTAATACCCCCCCGATCACAGCCACCTGTCTGACATACACACCTGCGTGAGCATGTTTACTGCTGTTCTCACTAGATTCTGGAATTCATCTGCCCTGGTCTCTGCACGGGCCTGACAGAGTGCTCATTAGCTCGTATGTATTAAATGCTTACTATCTGCTACTGTTCTAGGCACTTTTCTAGTATTAACTCATTTAGTTCTCATGAGACCCTGACAAGGCAGGTAACTAGTATCACACCCGTGTCACACAGAAGAAACCGAGGCACAGAGAGGGCCCACACCTGGCGCAAGGCCACTCAGCTAGTAAGAGGCGGAGCCCCTCTGGTCTCACAGACGCTGCTTTTCACTCCCCAGCCTGCCACACCTGACCTGCACAGCGGTGCCTGCCCGTCTCCTGGCCTGCTCCTCCTCACCCCCTCCCGTGTACCCTGGTCACCTCAGCCCCTGACCTGTGAACTTGCACTGCTGCAGGAAGCCCTGCAGGAAGGGCGAGTCTGAGAAGAGCATCTGCTGGAGCCGCTCGGCACCCACGTGGAAGACGGAGTTGATGAGGAGACGACCGGAGAGGTCGGGAAGGAGGGCCGCCAGGTCGGCTGGGCGACAGAGAAGAACAGGGGATGAGGCTGGCTGCGTCCCTCGGTTTCCCTCTGAGTGACCGCTCCTCCCCCTCCCGGGCCTTGTGGGGTGCCTGGGCAGCCCCATCCTCCTGGACCAGAGCGGACACAGACACGGAGCTACTCAGCCCCCTCCACCACAGGATGGCTTTAGGGTGGGCGTGTGCCCCAAGCCCAGACAATCAGAGCTACCTCCGTGGGTTCAAGGCGGAGCACACACCTAGGCTCACGCGCCTGCAGTCCCAGTGACGACAGGGGTGGGCCTGCTCATTAGCTTGAGCTTTCGGCCCCAGTGACTGGTTCAGGGGTGGGTGGATGGGGGTGTGTGTGTCCCAAGCCAGGCCATCAGCCACAGTGATGGGCTCAGGGGTGGGCTTGCTCTCCAGTCAGAGCCAACCCTAGAGCTTTTGGTGCAGCCACTGGGAAAAGCATGCTTTCTCTCTGCTAGGCTTGTCTGGGGCAGGGCTGGGGCTCTTTCTGCCACAAGAGTAGAAGCTATCTGAGAATAAAGTTGGCATAGAGAAAATGGAAATGATGATGATGATGGTAACGATGATGATGATGATATAATAACAGCCAACACTTACTAACTGGCCCAAACACTTTACCTGCATTAAGACATTTAATTCTCTCAATGACAACACTATGAAGTGGGTAGTATTATTGCTAACCCCAGGTGAGGAAAATTTTTAGATGAGGAAAATGAGGCTCAGAGAGGTTGAATAATTTGGCCAAGTCACACAGCTAGGAAGCAGTGTGGCCAGGATTTGAGCCCCAGCAATCTGGCTTCAGAGTCTATACTCCTATCCAGCCTGCTAAGCTACCTGCAAAGCAGAGCTAAATACGGACAGATTTCTAACAACACCGTTTAAACGCCTTATCTTATCTGCCTACCCCGTGGACTTTTCAGTCCCATGAGCCAGCGAATCCCCTGGTGCAGCCCGTGTGAGTGAGGTTTGTCACGTGTAACCAAGGCAAACGCATCGGCCACCTGCCTCACCTTCCTCCCCCGTGGATGACGAGGAGTTACTCGTGTCCGTCAATAGCTCCTCACTGGGCAGCAGATCCAAGGGGCCCAGGGAGGCGGGCCCGTCTGGTGGGATGGGCTCTGAGCTCGGGGGTTCAGCCACCGGGGTCACTGTCTGGCCGGAGGAGGCATCTGGCTGGCTGTCTGTCTGCTCCTCCTTATCCTCCTCTGCCTGCAGAGAAAAGCTTAATCCAGCCTTGTCCCAGCCTAAGGGCCCCTTGTGTACCCACATCCATCAGAAGGCTTCGAGACTGTAGGAAAACCAATGCTGGGGAGGTCATGTGCAGCTCACAGCTGAGCTACGAGGGGCCCTGGGGCCACCCAGACGAGGACTCCTCTCGGCCTCTCAGCCAGGCCTGTCTTGGATGCCTGGGCCATGAGCTTTCTTATGCCTGCCCTGTCCATGCCTTCTCTGTTTGTATCCGACCTCATCCATCCAGCCAGCCCTCTCTTGGCTCTTCTGTCTCTCCCGCTTCCCATCTATCTACCTGTCCCATCTTTGCCTGTCTCTCTCTTTCCCTACCTGTGCCTAGTTTCCTTGCCCATCTTCCCAGCTCCATCCCATCCCTCCATCCATCCCCTCACTTACCCATCCATCCACCTCTTCTCTGCCCATTCCCTCCCTGTCCCCCTCAATCTGTCAGTCTGTCCCTCTCTCTCCCCGACACCACCCAGCACCCTCCTCGCTCCTCCACGCGCCTGCTCACCCCATGGTCTGCGTCACTGCTGGCCCGGGAAAGGCTGGGGGTGATGCGGCCACGGCGCGAACCTGCCGGGCTTGGCTCCTGGCTGTGGTCAGCTGCCCCTGACGAGGTGATGTCGCTCAGGGCGATTACATCTCCCACTTCCTTGGGGCTCCTACACAGAAAGAGAGGGAGTGAGACCGCTGTATCTTTGAGACCCCACACACTCTCCTGGTCTCCCAGACTTTGTACCCCCGCCTCAGTCCACTCAGGACTCCAGGAGCTCTGCACACAGCCCCTGCTGTCTCCTCCCGACCCCCGGAGCCAGCCTCCAGCCACCGACTCACCCTAGACCATTCAGCTGCAAGGGGCAGACATAGTCTTCATCCTCGCTGGTGAGGCCCAGCTCTGAGCCGTAGCACTGATGCACCAGGTGCCAGAGCTCTCGGGGACTCAGCGTCTGGGCAGGCAGGACGTTAGGTTGGCCTCCACCTTATCAGGGCCAGAGCCCTTCCACCCACGCCCACCAGCCCTCAGCCTCAGCAGTTCCCCTGGTGTCCACAAGGGGGAGCATGACCTCCCATCCCAGACCTCTCCCAATCTCACTCCGCACCCCATCGCATAGGAGCCAGTGTGCTCAGGAATTCTCCCTTAGGTCCTCACAATACTTCCACAGCTACAGGTTAAAGTTCCCAGTTTTACAGAGAATATGAGGCCCAGGGTGGAGAACTCGTGCTTGAGGTCAACTCTGGGGTTCAAACCCAGCCAGACTCCAGAGCCAATGCTCCCACCTGCCATGCTGTCCTGCCCACAACTACTTTCCCAGGTGTCCTCAGAAGCTACCCATGGCTGGAGTGGCTGGATGACGCTGATGAGATACTAATAGTAATAATAGTAGCAGTAGCAGCAGCTGACATCCACTGAGTTGTTACCATGTGCCAGGCATTCTTCTAACCGTTTATGCATGCTAACTCAACAAGTCTTCAAAACCATTCTGTAAAGTAGGTGCTAATATTGTCATCATTTTAAGATAATGACGCTGAGGTACAGAGGTGGGTAATGTCATCTAATTAGGAAGTGGCAGTGTTGAGATGTGATCCCAGGGGGCTGGTCTAGCCCTGGAGCTAACCACTGGACTGCACTGCCTCCCATGAGCTGACATTTCCAAGTTCTTATTCTAGGCCCAGCTCAGTTGCTGTGAAGGAGGGACAGTCCCCATCTGACCAATGGGGTTCAGTGACTCGCACTCGGTGATGGGGCTGAACTCCATCCCCAGCAGTCTGGCTGCCCTTGCCCTCCTTAGAGACTTTGACACTGCACTGTCCCTCCCTCGGGCTCCTGCTCCAGTGCTCTCGTCCCTGAGGATGGCCATAGCTGGAGCTGCCCCTGAAGACAGGAAGTGAGTGCAGCCCTGCTGGAGGAGTGGGTTTGGGCCTTCTGAGGTGCTACAAGCCAGCAGTAGCAGACACTGTGTGATGCCTACCTGACATCTATCCACCCTCCCTTCCTGCCAGCAGAACCCTGATTTGTTTGGGGTGAAAATCTTCCCCAGCCCCAGGGAATTATAACTGGCTTATATCAACTCATTTTTCCTTTGCCACCTACCCAGCTTCCTGTGCAACCAAGGGTGATCATGTGACCAAGTTTTAGCCAAAGAAATACAAGAAAAAGTCTGCTAAAGGAGGCTGTCCCTTCCTGATAAAGGAATGCCCACTTTCCATCCATCCATTTCTTCTTTCATGTTTGGGACACTTAACTGAGGGCATGACATCTGGAGCTGTAGCAGCCACCTGCAACCATGAGGCAACAAGCATGTGGACAAAACTTCAATATGCCGAAGGACGATGGTGTGGAATAATGGACAAGAGCTTGGGTCCTTGATGACATAGGGAGCCCTCAAATCTACCCTGGATTGCCTGCCTCCAGACCTCTTGTTACATGGGCATCAGTGTGATTAAGTGGACTCCAGAGCCTGACTGTAATGGGTCAGAATCCCAGCTCTGCCACAGAAAAGCATATGTGCCCATGGGCAAGGCTTTCCCTCTGTGCTTCAGTGGTGAAATAAATATACTAACCACACTGCCTTGAAGGGTGGCTGTGATGATTAAATAAGTTAATTCATGGAGAGCTCAGAACAGTTCCTCGCACCCAATAGCTCTGTTAAGTGTTTGCTATTATTATTATCATCTGAAGTAATTCAGTATCTGTTTGTTTAAACCATTGTCTGGTTGGGTTTTCAGCTACTTGCAGCTGAATGCATGCTACATAAACTCATGCAACCACAGTGGGCATTCCAGGAGAGCCCACTCAGGGCTGGCCCATAATAGACTATCAGAATGTGAAAAGTAAAAGTCTGAAATCCCTTACTCAAAATCTTTGGGGTAAGACTTGATTCAAAATTAAGAAATTTGGGGATTTAAGAAAGATAATACACTGCCTATACTATAATACAGCACTAAAAATATCTATATTATATTTAGGATCCAGTAAGTAGTGTATACCAGAGGTTCTCAAAGCATGGTCCAAGGATTTCTGGGCATCCCCTAGACGCTTTTAGGGAATCCATGAGGGCAAAATTATTTTCATAAGTATGATAAGTGTTACTAGTAGTATATCACTTGCCTTTTTCACTTTTATTCTCTCATGAGTGTACAGTGGAGTTTTCCAGAGACTATGTGATGTTATCATTGTTCTGGTGGCTAATGTAATGTGTGTTTGTGTATCTTGTGTTTAAAAATTTCCCAGTTTCGGGACTTCCCTGGTGGTCCACTGGTTAAGACTCCGTGCTTCCACTGCAGGGGGGGCGCGGGTTCGATCCCTGGTTGGGGAACTAAGATGCCACATGCCACGCAGCGAGGCCAAAAAATTAAAGAAAAAAAAAAGACGCATTGAAAACTTACTCTCTGTGGGAGGCCTTTCCACTGACCCACTGCACCACTACCTCTCCCAAGCCTGCCCTTCTTCTGTTCCTTTCTCAAACTTTGAACACTTTAAAAAAAATTTTCCCAGTTTCAATGTCTAATACAGTATATACTGATAGATATACTCTACTTAAACAGAAGCTCTTTGGAGTCTATAATTATTTTAAAGAGTGTAAAGGATTCCTGAAACTACACAGTTTGAGAATCACTGGTATATTCTGTACTGGATACTATAATATTACACTGAATCACAACTATATTTAAGATTTACCCCAGTCATTCACGTTATTATTTTTTGGTCCTGAAACATATGAAAAGTCCCATTAATTGAGATAAATACAGACCTGTGTTATACAAGAAGCACACATGGTGTTTTAAGTTTAAATTAATTAAAACTGAAATTAAATTAAAAATGCAGATCCTCAGTCACACTAGCCACATTTCAAGAGTTCAACAGGCACGCGTGGCCGGTGGCTACCACACCGACAGCACAGCACAAAACTCTGTCAGACAGTGCTGATAGCGACTGTAAACCACGTCAGCTCAAGTCAGGTTTTGCTTTACCCATAACCTCCCCATCTTCGGAGCATTTTTGATTTGCAGGTGGTGACTAAGGGGTTGTGAGTACACATTTCTCATGGGCAGGGTGTGGCACCGGAGCCCGTGGGCCCCCTGCGGGGGGCCTATGGAAGAGCTGCAGGCACATTGGGTCTGGTGCCCATGGAGAAGAGCTGGAGGGGTCCTCCAGTTCCCCGAGTCCTGGCTTCCCTGGCTCCATGGTCCCCCCCCCAGCCCTCCCCCTAGCCCCCCTGCCCAGGATTCGCCCAGGCCCACCTTTTCAAGCAGTGCGTTCTGCCAGAGGCGGAAGATGAGGAGGAAGCAGCGATCTCGGGCCCCAAAGGAGGTGAAGAAATGCTGCAGAAGAGAGAGGGGTGTGAGCCCTGGGGGAGAGACAAGGCTGGAGGGAGGAGGAAGCTCCACCCGCTGCACCCTGTTCCCGGCTCTCCATGCTGATGTATGTATTCATTCATCCCTTCACTCATTCCACAGAATATCTGTCCTGTGCCCAGCCCAGCACTGGATGACCCTGGAGTCACCGCGATGAGGAGATGGCCCCTGGCCCTGGCCCCAGGGCTCACAGCCCAGGGTGGGAGACAGGGTCAGCCCAGACTGGCTGGGCTGCTTGGGGGAAGCCCAAGGCACATTCCCAGTCTCCTATGCCCGCAGTGGGTGGCCAACGGATCCCCTTTTGGTCAAGAAAACACAAAGGGAAGTCTGCTTGAAGTCTTCCCGCCCCATTTCCTTCTCCAGTCCCGTCTGGGCCACTGGTGTGAGGCAGCCCTCTTGGACCCTGAGGCAACAATCATGATACATGGAGCATCAGGGAAGGCTTCCCGGTGGAGGAGGCCTCTGAGCTGATAGAATTTTTCTGTTAATACTATCCCTGAGCAGCTGTGTCAGGGGACAGACTGCAGGGCCTGAGACAGGAGCAGGTGCAGGAGTCCGGGTAGTCAGAGACTACAGGAGCCCAGGCTGGGGCCGGGAGAATAAAGAGAAAGGGAAGATGAGAGAAGCTGGGTGCTGAGTCAACAGGGCTCTGGGTGGTGGGGAGGAGAGAGGAGCCGGTGAAGATCGGGGACCCCGGGGCCCCTGTCCGCTGGCCCTCTCGCTCACCTTCTCATTCTCCGTGCAGATCTGGATGGCGTTGGGGATCAGCTTGGCCGTCTTTTCCTTCTTCAGACACGTCACTTCCTTCAACTGGATGGAAATCTGAGGACAAAAGACAGGTCAGAAGGGGCCAGGGCCCTGCCCGCCCCGGGGCCCCTCCTCGTCCCAGGTCGGTCAGCTCACTGTTGTCTCCCAGCGGAAGATGTTGCTGTAGAAGCAGATCCAGTTCTCGGAGAGATAGAGGCGGCCCTGGAGGAGGATCTCGCGCTGCAAGGCACAGGAGTAATCTGAGGCGGCCGAGGGGAGAGACAGGCAGACACCCGAGTCACATGGCTGTCCTGGCCGCTGGGCCGGCGCACGCGGGAGGGTCGGGAGGGCAGAGCCGGGAGCGCCGGGTCTGGCTGGCAGGGACTCACCCACGATGAGGCGTTCGGCTTCAGGGAGCTTGCTGAACAGTTTCCGGAAGTCCTCATTCCGCTGCTTGTACGTGGGGCTCAGCATCTGGGGGAAGTTTGGGAGGTGAGAACCGGGACAGGGGGCCACACCCCTAATTCTGTCCCCCAAAGCTCCCAGCACCCCTCAGTCTCCTCAGCCTGGGAGGAGCCTCTCTGAGGCTTCAGTGTCTAGCTCACTTCTGGCTCCTACTGCCTGTAACACAAGAGTAACCATAACGAGAGCCATTTACTGATTGCTACCTAAGCCAGGTCCTGTACCACGTACCCACCAGTATCACTGACTCTCAGTGAATGTTCCCCTCAGTCTAGTAAGGTCAGAACTGTTTCTCAAGGAGAGAGAAACCCAGAGAGGTTGAGCAACTCACTCAAGGTCACAGAACATGTAAGTAGCAGCATAGGATGTGACCCCCAGGTCTGCTGACCCCAGCACCCACTCCGTGACTACTGCAGCCAGGGGCCCCTGGCCCAGCACCTGTCCCCCTCCATCTCATCCCTCCAGCAAGGCCCCCTGCCCCGATACTTACACTGTACCAGCTCTGCATCTTCTGTAAGAGAAAGGAATGGAGTCAGAGTGAGCCTCTGGATGCCCCTGCCCTCCCACCCCTCCCCCCACCCCACCTGGGCTTGCACCAACCGACCTTGCTGTTGCGGATGAAGTTCCGGCTGCCCAGGCTCTGGGTGCTGGGTGTCCCGGGCACCCCACCCTTCTCTGAGGAGCTATCTGACCCCTTCTCCACCATGGTGCCCGGTTCCGGCTCAGGTGGGGGTCGGCTTGGCGGCAAGAGCTGAAGCCGCTTACGGAGAGATGGGGAGCTGCTTGGCGTGCTCCGGCCAGAGTGCGGGGTGGTGCTGGGGGGACAGGAAGAGGGGCATTGTGGGGAAAAACAGGCTGGGGTGGGGGGACAGGCCAGCTTGGGAAGGCCCACCCATCAGCCCATTGATCCCCACCCACCCACCCTGCTCCACTTCCTAGCCGTGTGACCCAGAGCAGGCCCCTTAGCTCCCCGGGCCTCGGTCAGTTCATCTGTAATCCAAGGGTGAGAAATGCATGTCCTCTTCTAGTTGTCTGCAGGGTTAAACAAATCAGTACATGTAAAGGGCTTCTAACAGAGCCTGGCACATAGTGAGCTCTCAGTAATGCCTGCTGGTCTTAAAATTAACTTATTAATTCATTCATACAATAAATATTTATTGAACAACCACTTTCCACTCAGTGGCTTGAGCTAAAAACCTAAGCGTCTCCTTCTTTCCTACTCACCCCTCATTTTTACTCTTATTAGCAAGTCCCACATGCTCCAGCTCTAAAATCTATTTCCATTATTTCTATTTTGCCCACTTCCCCCTGCTCCAGTGCCCTGGCCCAGCCTCCATGCTCTCCCCTCCTGGACATCTCAGTAGTCTCCTCCCTGGTCAGGTCAGGGACCTCCTGGCTGAGTCCTCCCCCCGTCTGCATTTGACTCCAGGTGAAGGCAAGGTCCTCACCGCCTCTGCTCAGGGGCCAATCCTCCAAGATACCGTCCCTCGCCCCTCCATGGAAACCACATTCTCCTCTCCCGAGCCCCCTCCCTCTTCATCTCTCTCCTCAGCACTTCTCCCAGTTTCAAATCCTCCACACCAGGAGGTGCACTTCACAGGGGAAGGGGGTTTTGTTCCCAGCTGCACCCCGTTGCCTAGAACGAGGCCTGGCGCACAGCAGGTGCACCGCAAGCTTCTGCCCCTGTGGACTGAATGAGTGATTGACCTCCCCATGCCCCCCACCCTCCAAACTTGGATTCCACCAAGTGTACCACTTGCCCAACCCTCCGCAGGCTGAGGCTGCTGCAGATCTCAGCTGGACCACTTCCCTGTGACCTTGGGCAAGTGTCTGAACCTTTCTGTGCCTCAGTTTCTTCTTGAGTATAATGGGAATAAGAGCAGTATCCACCTCCCAGGGTTGTCTGGAGGACATACGTACATAAAGCCCACCACCTGGAACGTGCTCTGGTTTATTAGGGACGGTCAGACTAAAATGGAGCACGCAGCCCTGCCGCCACCCCAGAGCACGTGCTGCCGAGGTGCCACGCTGACCCCTGCACAAACACCTCAGCCTGGTATTTGGAGCCCAAACTGATGCCAACTCCAGTCAGTCACCCTCTAAGTGCACACGGAGCACCCGCCCTGCACCAGGCACTGGGGACACAGAAGTGGGCAAGATAGATGCAACACCTGCCCGCAGGGACCTGACATTCTGATGGGGGAACAGAGACGATCAGTGAGAGAACATGTAAATAAGGATGATGATCTCAGACACTGGTCAGTGCTGTGAGGCAGCGCTGCTCACAGGGGCAGCGCCAGCAGTGCCTGGAAGCTGTCAGAAATGCAGAGTCTGGAACCTACCGCAGACCTCCTGAATCAAGAAGTGTGGGTGGGGCCCAGGAGACGCTAATGCATGTTCTAGTTTGAGGACCACGGAGGTAAGGAGGACTAAGTGGGTTGGTGTGCAGGGCACACTTGAGCTGAGCCCAAAGGACAAGGAGCAGATCTGGCAAAGGGCCGGGGAAGACTGTTTTAGGGGCAGGAACAGTGAGTTCCAGCACAGGACTGAGTCTGGCAGGTCTGAGGAGGAGCGAGGTGGCCAGTGGGGCTGGGGAAGGAGGACAGGAGGCCACAGGTCCACCTGCAGGCCCTCTGGGCCCTGAGCAGGTGTTCGGGCTTCACCCTGACGGCCCTGGTGAGCTCGGGAAGGGTTTAAGGTAGGGGTGACCACATTCCTCCCCTGCGTCATCTTCCTGCCTCTCGAGCCCGAAATGCAGACCCCTCCTCCACCTCTCCTACTCTCCTGCAGCCTCAGGTCTAAGGGAGGGCACCTGCAAACAAGTCCGACACACACAGACAGGGCACAGCCTGCGCCCCCAGATCTTGCTCCTTGGCAGGGCAAAGAGGAAGTGCTCAAGCCTCACAGCCCGGAGGCTGCCCAGCCAGGCAGGCTGCAGCAGAGGGAAGGGAGGAGCCCGACACGGTGACATGGCTCAGGGACTTGGAAGAGAATGGGGTTTTGTCACTGCACACACCTCACCTCCGGTTTCCCGGGCCTAAAGAGGCCAACGACTCCCTCTGGTCAGAGGGGGGCAGAGGCCTACACAGGTGTGCACAAAAGGGAACCTCGACGTGGCTCACACACAGCCACTGTCACAGGCAAACTGCAGTTCCCCACAGTTGTAAGAAGTCTCCCCTACCCCTCACCCCCCATACACCCTGCAGTAGCATCACAGGTATATTACAGTCACACACAAAGCCACAGAGTCCCAGCACAATCACACACAAGGATGCTACAGCCACACACAAAGTCCCAGAAGTTACACACACATGCGCGTGCATGCATGCACAACACACACGCAGCTGCAGAGGGTCACAGAAACAGAAAACCATGCAAAGTCCCAGGTACATTCACATATACGGGCACAAGAAAGTCTCAGAGGAGACTTGAAAGCAAGTAACATTCCCAAAGTTACAGAGAGAGCCACACAGTGAAAGAACAGTCACAGAGGACCCCAGCTAACACGTGCACAACCCAGGTAAATGAAGTCTAGGGTCAGCTCAGCTCTCATGGCGTTCCCCATCTGGAGGGGAAGCCAGAGCAAAGACCTGCTCTTACGTGGCAAGGGATGGACATGTCAGCTGCTGTCGCTGACTGACAGAGAGCCCTGACACTCACACAGCCATGAAGGACTTGGGAAAAATGCAGCCCCGGGAGGTCGTGGACACATCTCGACAACACAGTGGCCAGGTACTGAAATCATGCGTGGGACATGCTTTATAAACTGTAACAGGGGAACAACATCAGTTACTATTATTGCTCCGGAGAGTCAAGGGTACACCCAAGGTCTCAGGAGGGAGGGTCCCAGGCTCACTATAAGCCACAAGGGGTCTCTCTCTCACTCACACAAAGCCCCAGAGTGTCCCAGCTGCTCACATGGAAGCCCAGGCACGTACAACAATGTCATAAAGGGACACACACAGGAACTTTCACACAAAGATGGAACCAGAAATAGATAAAAGGTACAACCCCAGAGGGTTTCAGTCATCCTCACCGAGCCCCAGACACACAATAATGTCACACATGGACATACACAGGTGACTTATGTTTGCACACAGAGCTAACAGGTTCAGAGGCAAATTATAAGCACACACAGAGGCAGAGGGTCATAGCAGCAAACAAAGAGCCCCTGACACATGCACACACACACTACAAAATCACAACTGAACACACAGGCAACTTACAGTGACACTTGGAACCACAGATGGTATCCCAGATAAATTCACACACACGCACACAGCCAAGGAGGATCACAGCTGTCTGCACACTAGGAACACAAACACGCATACACACTTCCAAGACACCTACCATGCATAATCTAAAATACTCTGGGCCCAGACAGAGAGTAGGTCAATTCCGTGCCCACGACCCCAGAGGATCTCACGCACGCGGTCTGCCGGCCGGCCACGCAGCAGCCCCCATCCGAGCAGCCCCGGGACCAGCAACAGATCAGAACGGCGGGAGGGGGCCCAGACCGGGAGAGGCTGCTCCCGGGCTTGCCCCGGGCTCCGGGGCCTGGGGGCCCGGCCGGAGGGGGCTCGTCTGCGTCCTGCCTAGACCGCAGGCCCGAAGACCCGGGTCAGCCTCGCGCCCACCCCTCGCCTCCCAGGCAGCGGCGAAGGAGGCCCGGGGAGCTCCCGGCAGGCCGCGGTCCCCCCCCTCCCCCCGGGATGAGTCCGGGTCCCCCAGCCAAAGCCCCGCCAAGCCAACGAACCGGCCCCGGGGGCCTCCCCGCCGTCAGGGCCCATCCCCGAGCGCACCCCTGGGCCCCCAACGCCTCCCTCCCCTCCCCCTGGCCGGCCCCCGGTGCACAAGCTCCCGGACCTCGGCTGCGGCCGCACCACCCCCAGCCGAGCCCGCGGAGCCCCTTCCCCCCCCACCCCGACCTCCTCCCGAACTTCCCCGCCCCCGCCGCGGTCCTCACTCGAACATGGATGCGGAGCGGCGGGCGCGCCCAGCCGCAGGGCAGGGCCGGGCCCGGCTGAGCGTCCCCGCTGGGCAGCCGCCTCGCCTTCTTCGGCCGCCGCCAGCACCCGACCCCACCGCCCGCAGCCCGCAGCCCGCAGCCCGCCGCCCGCAGAAAAGGCCGGGGCCGCCGGAGGCAGCCGCAGCGTCAGCTCCCCCTTCCTGGCCCCGCCCCGTCGCGTCACAGCACCGCCCCCCGCCGCGGGAGGGAGGGGAGAGGGGAGGGACCAGCCGAGGCGGGGAGGGGAGACGGGGAGGGGAGGCGGGGAGGGGAGACGGGGAGGGGAGACGGGGAGGGGAGACGGGGAGGGGAGACGGGGAGGGGAGACGGGGAGGGGAGACGGGGAGGGGCGGCGGGGCCTAGATGGAGAGAGTCAGATACTTGGAGGGAGAAAGGGGCCGCAGGGAGGCGGGAGAGCAGGAGGTGAGAGCGAGAGGGAGACCCACGGGGGGCTGGCCAAGGCGAGGGAGAGACGGTGGGGACAGAGCGAGGCCACAGGGAGAGAGACGCGAGAGGGAGAATTAGAGAGAGAGGGACGGGGCGCTGGGGCAGGAAGAGCGAGACAGAGATGGAGAGGGGCGGCTGGGACGCCAGAGCACGGAGAGAGCAAGAGAGAGGAAGAGAAACAGACAGAGGCTCTAAGGAGAGAGGCAGAGAAATGGACCGGGGAGGGGGAAAGACAGAAAGAGAAAAACACAGACTTGATTAAAACACGACACCGCCATGGCAGCTAGAGGCTTGGGCACAGGCCTGACCCGCTCCCCTGGTACCGGGAAAGGGTTCCTCGGCTCCAGTGAGGCCCCAGGCTGGGGGCTCTCCGCACCCCCCCACACACACCCGGGGCGGAACCTGAGAGGTGGGGCGGAGCTGGGGGTGGGATGGAGATTCGGGGAAACGGAGGGGTTGCGGCTGTGGGTACGCAGCTGGCGGGAAGCGGGTGGCGCCCGAGGCCGCCTCCCTCTCCGCATCTCTGAGCCCCCGCTGTCGGCCCCCGGAGGGCCCAGGGCCTTGGGCTCTGGGGACCCCTCTTGGTCCCAGCCCGCGTCAGCCAGCCCGAGTTAGAATCCAGCCTCCCTGGCGCTTATCTGACTTCAAGCAAGTCACCTAGTCCTGGGGATCCCACTAACTCTGTGGTCAGGACTTTCCCACAGGACAGTGGGGGGGTGGGGGGACTGCCCTTTTACAGAAGGGGAAGCCCGGCCTCAAAGATGGGAAGTGACTCGCCGAGGTCACTGTTGTTGGACGCAACCCTCCCGTGACGCCATAACCTGTGCCTGTCTCTGCAGCGGCTGCCTGAGCTATCAGCTGCCTGGGTCTATCGGTGTCCTGGACCCCTTGTCCGAGAACACAGATATGGGAGTCCCACCTCGCAGCTCCTGGCCACGGGCGCCCCAGCACAGAGACTTGCTCCCCGCTCCTCTCTAGGACAGGCTGTTCCTAGCTGTTGAAAAAAACTCCATTCCCATGCCTCTCCCACCCTACACCCCCTCCCTCCAAAAAAACCCACTGTCTTCTCCATTTTGGTGGATGGCAGGCCCCAAACTTCAGCTTTTCTTGACCCCTCTCTTTCCCTCACACTCACATCCAGTCTCTCAGCAGACCCTGTGGGCTCCACCCACAAAATCTATCCAGAATCTAAATTCGGCTCCTCCGCTGCCCCCACCCTGGCCCAGCCTCCATGCTCTCCCTCCGGGACCATCACACAGCCTCCTCCCTGGTCTCCCTGCTCCCATCCGCCCTTACAGTCTGCTCCCCACACACAGCCAGAGGGAGCCTGTGAACTGGTGTCAGGTCAGGGCCCTCGGGGCTTGGAGCCCTCCCGGAGCCCCACCTCTCAGTCCCACTGAAAGCGAAGTCCTCCCCTTGTTGCCTAAGACTCCACTCTTACTTCTTCTCTGGCTCCCCCTTGCTCACAGCCTCTAGCTACCCAGCCTCCCTGCTGTTCCTCTAACTCCCCAGACACATTCCTGCCCCCAGGCCTTTGCACTTGCTTTGCCTCTGCAGGGAAGCTCTTGCCCCCTTCTTCCCGTGACTGCCTCTCATGGTCAGATCTCAGGGTCAGATCTCAGCCAGGCCTTCCCGCCACCACCTCCCTCTGTCTCACTGTTCTCTTTCTTTGTATTTCTCTTTGCCTGTTTCTTCTTTTGAAATACTTTAAAATTTTTAATTAGGGAATATTTATTTCAAACAGGAAAAATACAAGAGTCATCTTGGTCCCTACCAAGCATATATGACATCAATAGATGTGGACATTTTGCCATTTTTGCTTCAGATCCTTTTTCTTTTTTTTAAAGAAATAAATGATTACACTTACAGTTACCAACTCCCCATCCCTCCTTTTTCTGTTCCTGCCCCCCAAGGTACCCACTGCCCTTGGTGTGTGTTCTTTCTGTACATTTTTCTATCCTTTTTCTACATCAAGATGCATCCTCTAACAATATATCCTATTATTCAATGTCTTCTAAAAAGATACACAATTAGGCTCCTACTGTATCATTTTGCAACCATCATTGTTTCTGAGACTTCTCCACGTTGATACACAGAGCCCTACTTCATAAACTTTAACTCTTATCGAATGTTCATTGTTGGAAGAAACCACAATGGACATTTCTATTCAAGGCCAATGTAGTTCTTTCCTCTTTCCTCCTATAGCCTTGAACCTCCCTGTTCCTGTCTCCTTGTGCCAGAGGTAGTGTTTCTTTGCAGAAGTTTTGTTTAAACTTTTTTTTTTTCCCCAAGAGTTGCAGCAGGAAATACCTTTTACATTGGTCTCCAAGTACACACTTAAAAATACGGTCAGCCCTCTGTATCTGCAAATTCCACATCTGTGGATTCAACCAATCAAGGGTCAAAAAAAAAATTTTTTTTTTAAATTCCGGGAGGGGTACACTTGAAACTAACACAACATTGTGAATTAACTACACTTCAATTTTTTTAAATTGGTACATAATATATTAGTTTCAGGTGTACAAAATAATAATTTAATATTTGTATAAAAAAATTGGGGGGCTGGGGAGGGATAAATTAGGAGTTGGGATTAATACTATATATAAAATAGATAAACAGCAAGGACCTACTGTATACCACAGGGAACAATATTCAATATCTTGTAATAACCTATAATGGAAAAGAATCTGAAAGAGAATAGATATATATGTGTATGTATAACTGAATCACTTTGCTGTACACCTGAAACTAACACAACATTGTAAATCAACTATACTTCAATAAAAAAAAAAAAAATTCCAGGAAACAAAACTTGAATTTCCTGGCTGGCAACTATTTACATAGTATTTACAACCATTTACATAGCATTTACACTGCATTAGGTTTTATAAGTAATCAAGAGGTAATTTAAAGTATACAGGAGAATGTGAGTAGGTAATATGCAAATACTACACCATTCTATATAAGAGATTTGAGCATCTGCAAAGTTTGGTATCTGCAGGGGTCTTGGAATACCCCCATGGATACCGGGGACAGCTGTATATGTAATGTCACAAAATTTGTAGGAAGCCACACTTGTTCACTGCCTCATACAGTGTGTTATTTTCTTTTTTTTTTTAACACTGTTATTTTCGATTCTCTCCTGATTCTATTTGGGGAAAAGTGTTGATTGCTGTGTAGCAATTGCAGCAGCCCGTAAATGGGTCATGACCCAGAGTTTGAAAAACACCAGGCGGGTCAAAAGAGAATGTTTGCCTCTGGTCTTAGTTACCAGTGCTCAGCTGAGCTCAGTTGGTTATCCCAACACATATTCCCAGCTGCAATTTTTATCTGCATCTATTTCACAGCTTCCAGTCAGGCCCCTGTGGGGCTAAGGCCACATTCTAACTGACCTTCAGCTCCCCACCTGGAGTGCCAGCCACAGGGAACCCACCCTGTGGGTCCCGAGAGAGAGAACCCCTTTCCCATCCCACCACCCAAGTCTGACCTGTCCTGGGGCGAACCCTCCAGGTCTGGGGTCATCGGCAGCTGCAGGCGCTGGGGAGGTGGGGTGCAGGGGGGTGACTCCCCATCGCTGGCTGGCATTATCTGAATGGAGGGCACCTCTGGGAGCCTCCAGGGCTTAGGGGCCAGGCCCTGGGCCCTGCCACCATGTGGCTGCTGGCTCTGCCACTCGGCTGGGGGGACAGGTGAGTCCTGGGCGCCGCCGTCCTGGGTCAGCAGGGGTGCGCAAGGCAGCAGGGGCAGGAACTCAGCCATGGGGAGAGCTCTGCCTGCCCGGTTGGGGGTCTTGGTCTCTGGGGGAGAAAGAAGAGGTGAAGAGGTGAAGGGGAGAGTTCCCATGCAAACCCTGCCCCTCCCCCCTCCCCCTGCTGCTCCTCCAAGAGGAGGGGTGAGCTTGAGCTTCAGAGCACAGTGTGGGGGTCAGAGAGGTCTGGGTGGGATTCCCACCTCTGCCAACATCCTCCTTGTCGACCCTGAACCTCAGGTTCCTCTCTGGAAATTGGAGATCCTGATAGCGACATCCTAGGGTGGCCAGGCAGTGTCAGGGCGCTCTGACAAGTGTAGGGCCCAGCCCAGGGCCCGGACCACAACAAGCGGTCAGTGAACTCTGTTCATGCCCCTAGACTGGGGTTTATTTTTTCTGAGAATTCACCAAGGCCAAGCCCTGGGTGAATATATACCCACCACCCCAGCACCCTTCCCCACACACAGAGCCAGGAAGGAGCCAGGCCTGAGTGGGCCCTAGAGGCCCTTGGGCCTGAGTAACGGCTGATCAAGCGGAAAAGAGAGGCAGAATCCAGGATTTCCCTTCCCTGTTTGCTCAGCAATTGCCCCTCCCAAGACACACAAAGGGAGGGAACCAGGCCAGTTCCTGCGGTTGTGATTATGATCCTGGAGGCCTCCGTGGGTCTGGGGAGATGAGATTAGTGTCCGTCTGTCCTCACAGCAGTACGTGGCAAGGGCTTCTTGGTACCCAGCTGCTGGGGATAGAGGGAAGGAGGACCCGTGGGACCCAGAGAGGGTTTCCCCTGGTTTGGGAAGACCCTGACCTTCACAGGCCAGGCCTGGACCCCAGAGTCCTTCCCAGACACCCCAACGCCCCTACCGTATGGCTTCCTCCTCCTTCCGTCCTCACAGGGTTTGCTCCGACTTCCAGGGTGAGGGCAGGTGACCAGGCCCTTTTCTCCCCCCAAGGAGTCCTGGCTGGGCCAGAGAGTCATGACCCTGTCAGGCGGAATAGCGTGTCCAGCTGGAGTCATGTTCCCCTCTGGCCAGCTGTTCCCGGGAGAAGGGCGGGGTGCCGGTGGGGGCATTCATATCTCAGAAGAGGCCCTTCCCTCTTGACTGCCCGTGGAGCCAGGGGCTGTCCTCACCCTAGGCCTCTACTGCTCCATGTCTCCTGTTGGCGACAGCCAGCACGATGTCCCTGCTGTCCCCACTTCTCCCCCAGGACTGCTCCTCCGAGCCCAGACGTCGCCCCCAGGTGGCCAAATCTGAGACTCTGTCCAGTCATCTTCCCGTCCTGCTCCTAGAGGCGGGAACCTGGGAGACCCCTCTTCTTTCTGGTGGGTTCTCTTGGCCTCAAGGGCATCCCATGGACAGCTCCACCTCACTTCTGTGTACAGCTCTGTCTTCTCCACCTGATCTGTAAAAGCTGGCATTCCCCATGGCTTAGCTCTTTTCCAATTTTATTATGTAATAATGGACACATGCTAAAGGATGTCTGCATCCTACTTGTGAGTTACCAAGTTTAACAGTAAAATGAACCCCATAATCCCCCACACCCGATGTGAGGGCCAGCACGTCACTGTGAGTCCCCCTGTGACTGCCTTATCCCACCCCTGCCTCCCTTCCAAAGGCCTCCATCACCCCTCATTTGTCAGTTATCATTCCTTCACGTCTTTTAATTGCTTTTTTGAAATCAGATGGGTATGCATTCCTAACCATTATAATTTTTAGCTTTACTTGCTTTTGAGCTTTATAAAATGGAGTCATTCCATGTGTCATCTTCTGTGACTGGCTTTTCTCACTCAACATTATTTCTAAGATTCATCCCTAGGGGAGCAGGGATCTATTTTTGCTGCTGCACAATATTCCTTTGTGAAATTAACACCACAATTTATTTATCCATTTTTCTTGCCCACAGACACTGGGTTGTTTCCGGCTCTCTGCTCTGATGGGCAGCAGAGCTGCCCTGAATGTTCCTGGATGTGCTTCTTGGGTAACTCCTGGGTTAGCCAGCGTCCCCCTGATTGACTGGCCATCTGTGCCTCACCTGTGCGGCTCTGTCTCTAAGTGCCCAGGCTGGTTCTGTGGATCTGCCTAACTCTGAGTCTATAAGATACCTCCTCAATTACTTTATCTTTAAAGTAAGTCTTTTTTTTTTTTTTTTTTAATTTTTATTTATTTATTTATTTATGGCTGTGTTGGGTCTTCGTTTCTGTGCAAGGGCTTTTCTCTAGTTGCGGCAAGCGGGGGCCACTCTTCATCGCGGTGCGCGGGCCTCTCATTATCGCGGCCTCTCTTGTTGCGGAGCACAGGCTTCAGACGCGCAGGCTCAGTAATTGTGGCTCACGGGCTTAGTTGCTTCGCGGCATGTGGGATCTTCCCAGACCAGGGCTCGAACCCGTGTCCCCTGCATTGGCAGGCAGATTCTCAACCACTGCGCCACCAGGGAAGCCCCTAAAGTAAGTCTTGATATGTGGTGAAGCAAGTCCTTCTGTGTTGTTCCTGTTCTACCAGCGTCAGCGTGTCAGAGTTCCAAGGGGGAAAAATCAACAATGGGAGTTTCATTGTTATGCTCTAACCAACAATTGATATCTTTACAATACTGAGTTTTCCAAAACGTCCACATGGGGTCACACTCCATGTATTTAGGTATGTGTTAATGTCCTCTCTGAGTGTTTAGGTTTTTTTTTTTTAAGTCGTGGCAAAATGCACATAACATAAAAGTTACTGTCTCAACCTTTTTAAGTGTACAGTTCAGGAGCGTTAAGTTCATTCATTGTTCCTCAGCCGCCACCACCATGTGCTAAGTTACTTTGGAAAAATAATGTTTCTTACCAAGTTCTTTCATATCTTTTCTTAGATTTGTTTTCCCTTTGGTATTTTATGTTTTCAAAAAGCTTTTTGTGACAGATAATACACACAAGAAAAGGCATAAAATGTAAATAGCTTAATATATAATCATAAAAGGAACTCCCATAGACCCTCCGCCCAAGTCAAGAAAAAGCATGTTGCTGCCCAACCCGCCCCCTACCCTCCGCCCGATGCCACCAAGTGACGCTTCCCAGCCAAACCCTCCTCCCCTCCAAAGACAAGTACACTCCGACTTCTATGTTAATCCCTTCCTTTGCGTTTCTTTAGTGTTTTACTACCTGAGCATATGTTTTCCGACACCCCAGTTTAGTTTTGCCTGCTTCTGAACTTCATAGAAATAGAGTAACACACTTTGAAGTCTTTTGTATTTGGCTTTTTCCCTTTAGCATTCTGTTTGTGAATCATCCACTTTATTGTGTGTGGCTGAAACTTCTTCATTTTTAATGTCATATAGTAGTCCACTGCTGAAATAAATTGTAGGTAAATACCACTAGGTACTTATTGACTATGTTGATGGATATTTGAGGGCTTCCCAGTTTGGACTGTTGAAAATAGTGCTACCGTGAACATTCTTTTACATGTGTCTTTGTGTTCCTTCTGTCACACATCAAGTATCTATCTATCCATCCATCTACCCATCCATCCACCCATCTATCCATCCACCCATGGGTGTTTCACAGCTTCATTTGTCTATCCCTGTGCAAAACCACACTATCCTAGTTATACATACTTAATTACCATATGTATAAACACAGATATAAACAGGTATATATTTTATACATATATACACATATGTATAATATATATATGTGTCGTTTCATAACTAGTCTTGATATCTGGGATGGAAAGTCTTCCCACTTTGCTCTTCTTTTTTTGTTGTTTTTTTTTTCAAAGATTTATTGATTCATTGATTGATTGATTGCTATGTTGGGTCTTCGTTTCTGTGCTAGGGCTTTCTCTAGTTGCGGCAAGTGGGGGCCACTCTTCATCGCGGTGCGCGGGCCTCTCACTATCGCGGCCTCTCTTGTTGCGGAGCACAGGCTCCAGACGCGCAGGCTCAGTAGTTGTGGCTCACGGGCCTAGTTGCTCCGCGGCATGTGGGATCTTCCCAGACCAGGGCTCGAACCCGTGTCCCCTGCATTGGCAGGCAGATTCTCAACCACTGCGCCACCAGGGAAGCCCCCACTTTGCTCTTCTTTAGGATTCTCTTGTCTTTTCATGTTAGAGGCTTTCCTCAAATGTTCATGATCCTTGGTCCATATTTAGACGTGGGGCCCAGCCTGTGGTTTAACAACTGCGGGGGCAGAGGAAGACAGAAATAAGAAAATATTTTGCCGAAAAACCTCAAGAGTTCTATTTAGGACAACTTGTTGGTGATGCCTGTGCATGCTCCAGATGGAGAGGTCCAGTGGGCAGCTGGCAAACAGAGGTCAGGGCTGGCCCCGGGAGTCCCCAGCATGTTGATGTGATCACCTCCCCCCCAAGATGCCTGGAGTCAAGATGTCCCTCCCCTCCCCTGGCATATCTTTTCCCAGAATCCACCCTTCTCTTCCTGCACAAGATTACCGTCTTCAGGAAACATCAAGCTTGACTCAGATTCTCTCTTAGGGGCTGAGTGATGTGGGGGACCTGGGCTTACAGCCAGTGTTGTCTTTACCTTTTCTGATCTCGGCTTTTGCAGACAGATCTCTGAGGGAAGTTCATGGCTGGTCTCAGGACTGTGGAGAGAAGGAAACTCTTTAGCACTTAATGTCCTTGGAAACACAGGAAGGGCTGGTGTGCGGAAATGAAATCTCAAACAGAGCAGGGCTACCTAAGAACACCGCACGTGAGGCTCCCACGTGAAGGTTCCCATGTTCCCCCATGGGAAAAGCTCTGTGGGTTGAAAACCACCTGCCTCTTATTCCATTATTTCTGCCTTTCCCTCATTCAGGAGAGTAGCAGGGTCATGAAACTCCCACTGGAGTCTCCTCCCAGCTGGGGTAGGGTGGTGAGTTGAGGGGGTCCTGATTGTGTGCCATTTCTGAAGCATTTTTCCACATGGAGAGTTGATGCACAGAGAGAGTCAGTGCTACTTCCATCCTCCACTCCTGTGTGGGTGCTCAAGAGAGCGTGGGCTTGTGTATTTCTGACAAATAATAAGCAATAATGAGATTTGCGCTCCCCAGATACTTCAAGATTTCCCAACTGTTATCTATCTTTTTCCAATGAACTGTGCCTTCTGGTTTCGTCTCTGAGTGTATTCACGTGGTCTGGTAAGTTTTGACTTCTTACCTAATCTCACCCACACTCTCTGTAGATGCAAGGTTTCTTCCCCCAAGTGTGTCTGATTTTAACAAATCCCTTCCCACACCCTCCACCCTGGAAAGTCCCAAATTGCCTGGTGTCCTCCCCTTCAATTCTTTGTTTACATATTGAGAGTTCTGCCTTTGGGCTAGACTGAGCTCCATTTCTACAAAACAGGTGCTAACTGACTGTCTGTGGGGCAAGCTGGACAGTGCCTCCCAGCCACCCTCTGCCTTGACCTCCCACACCGTATCATTGAGGCATCTGTTTCTCTTGAACTTCTGCTTTGTCTCTTCACCATCTCGGGTCGAATTGCTGGTGCTCCTGCTCTCAGGGCAAAGGCACCCAGTCCAAGACCATTTCCT
This sequence comes from Eubalaena glacialis, assembly GCF_028564815.1. Lineage (NCBI taxonomy): Eukaryota > Metazoa > Chordata > Mammalia > Artiodactyla > Balaenidae > Eubalaena > Eubalaena glacialis. Next base: position 52,735,028 of record NC_083733.1, on the reverse strand, counting down.
GCCCTTAAACTTGGGACTATCTGGGGAGGAGGCGTAGTGTACCTTGAGTTCCCAAGGAATCAGCACCTTGACAAGGACAAGGTAGGAGGGATGAAGATGGATTTTTTACATTTTGTCAACTAGAGCATTAAGGACTGGGCCTCCCAAGGGTTTCTTTCATCTCCCCAGCTTCCTTCCTAGCACCTATTTTTCTGTTCTGTCTTCTAATTTTATAAACTTTATTCTCACCCTAAAAACTAGAAGGAGGGACCCGAGACATAGTCTAAGAAAGGATGGCCTGTTCTAAAACCTAACAGCATTTTTTCTCCATTTGGGTTCATTTCTACAAGGATTTCTCAGGACCAAATACAAGATTTTCTGTAGAAAATAACTGTTTTGGACATAGAAAGCAAACTAATGGTTACCAAAGGGGAAAGGAGGGATATATTAGGAATTTGGGATTAACATATATACACTACTATATATAAAATAGATAAAACGACAAGGACCTAGTGGGACTTCCCTGGTGGTCCAGTGGTTAAAAATCCGCCTTCCAATGCAGGGGACACGGGTTCGATCCCTGGTTGGGGACTTCCCTGGTAGCACAGTGGTTCAGAATCCGCCTGCCAATGCAGGGGACACAGGTTCGAGCCCTGGTCCGAGAAGATCCCACATACCATGGAACAACTAAGCCCGTGCGCCACAACTACTGAAGCCCGCACGCCTAGAGCCTGTGCTCCGCAATGAGAGAAGCCGCTGCAATGAGAAGCCCACGCACCGCAATGAAGAGTAGCCCCCGCTCGCCATAGCTAGAGAAAGCCTGCGCGCAGCAGCGAAGCTGCCAATCCTGAGTGTCCACCAGCAGTAGCCTCTCTCCCACCATCACCTGGCCCTCATGAGCCCCTAAGTGCGGGACCAGAAGTGAACAGAAGGCCTACGGCACCAACACTGATTCTTGGCGCCAAGGGCAGAGTGGGGCTGAGCAGGACCCATGTCTTGGCCACAGCACCACCCTGGACAGGCACTGCAGCCCTTGAATGGCCAGGTCTCCAGGAAGAAAGTGGGAGATGGTGGAAGGAGAGCAAGGGGAGAAAGTCAAGGGTAGCTTATCAGGGAGGGGTGGGCCTGGGCTGTGGGGCCTCAGAGCATCCTGATGGGGCAGAAACACGGGATGAAGCCAGAGCACAACCTTTCACATCCTTCCTACACTTCAAATGTTTGCAGGAGGAGGGTTGTTTGGGGACCCAGGAAGGAGAAGTGTTTCTACCCCAGAGGAGAAAGGACACTTGACAGAAGGAAGGGGAGCAGGAAGGCCTTTATTGAAAGGGTCAGTATCTGGAGGCTCATTGAATTCTTCAAAGAAATTTACAGCATTTCATTTGAGTGGGAAATACGTCCAGACTTTAACGTCTTTTTCCTGTACCATAGAGAGCACTGATAAGAGAGTTGGTCATTATTTGAGAAGATAAAACCAGCTCCCTTTCATGGTGCCGGCAGTACTTCTACCCACATCATCCTTCACAGCTCTTGGTTCAGAGGTTAGAACCGCACCCCACCACCCCGCCTCAGACTCACGGCTGGATTAATCTTCTGCATCTGCTTCTTCCGTTTCTCAGATTTAACTTCGCAGATCTTCTCACTTCATTTGTGATTCATTCATTCCACAAATATCTTGTTAAAGTGCTAGAGGCACAATGAGAAATAAGTTCTTTGCATTGAAGAATCATACAATGAAATCATTATCATTATTGCTAGCACATCCTGAGAATTTACTCCACACCTGGTGAATCTTCTATCGAAAAAGAGAAGTCACATAACTTCCTGGAGATTAGGTAGGAGATAAACCAAAAATTCCAGAATGACAAAACAAACCCTCCACTTGGGGGAGGAGAATGAAGAAGGAAAAACAAAGTTTCCAGAAATGCTCCCAAACAGTGAGGAAAGAGAGGTCAGAAGTTGGATATTGCCACATCCTGGAAATAGCACTTAGAAAATCAGAAAATTTAGGAAAGCGATTTCTTGTTCTAATTCTTCCTGACTCATCCTGCAAATTTCTTCATGTCTGGTCACCTCTCTGTCACTCAGTTTTCCACTACTGAAGGGTTAACCTACTGTAACTTAACACAGATGGGTATTGTGAAAACGAAAGAATGTACATAAAAGTGCATTGGACTGTAAAGCGCTATATAAATAGGGAAGAACAAAGATTTTTAAAAGTCCGTCCTAACACTGCCAAGTTCCTCTATCCTCCAGGTACCTTCTTCCTTGAAGTTCAGCTCACGGGTTCCACCACCAGCCGGGGAGTCTGCCCAGGTTACTGTAGTAATTGTGGAGGGTGCTTCATTGAGCAAACACACTGCAGGAACGAATCAACACATTTTTTGCTCTCCAGGAGTCCCCCGTGGAGATCAGGAGGCATCATCACAGGTCAGGGAGCACCTATCGGGGAGTATCATCGCCAAGCATGTTGCGGGGTGGGGTAGAATTTTCAGCCAGTGTTTGACCTAGGTCTTTGAAGCACTTTGAAAACAAGATGACACTGCCTCAGTGTTTCACATTTTCACATTGCCCTGACTTTACTAGAACTTGGAGGCCCCTGAGGTCTGGGGCTTTGTGTCCAGGGGTGGGGCTTTATGTCCTTCTCGGTGTCTACACCCAGGTGGACGAACTATAGCTTATGCACAGGGTTCTTACAGTGTGGAATGAGCTACACCGCAGTAATTCTCAACCTTGGCTGCACATTAAAATCCTCAGGGGAGCTTTTAACAGTCCGGACCTCAGGACCATTATAATCAGAATTCCTGGGGAGTGGCCCCCTTGCATCAAGCAATTTTTAAAGCTCCTGGGTGATTCTAACATGCAGCCAAGGTTGAGAAGCACTGTGCTGGAGTGCCCCTCAAATGTCAATGTGAACACAAATTGCCTGGGCGTCTGACAGAATGAAGATTTTGATTCAGCGGGTCTGAGTTTGGGGTCTGAGAGTCTGCTTTTCTAAGTTCCCAGGTGATGCAGATGCTACTGGTAACTGTATCAAGGTGGCAGAAAGGAGCTGGAACTCGGGCGTCTCTCCCCTGCCACAGGGATTGTGGTTCTAGCGCCCTCTGGTGGTCAGAACCTCCCTAGCAGCACCCAGCAGAGAAGAACTGATGGTGGAAACCTGCCTAATCGATACAATTTCTGGAGTTTTTCAGATTCTTCCCCAGAGCCCGACCACTGACATCTTCATTTCAGCCTTTTATTAACTTGAATACAAACCTGCCTAGACTACTCACCCTGGACTCCTGACTTACAAAACTGTGAAGTAATAAATGGGTATTGTTTAAGCTGCTGAATCTGTGGTAATATGTTAGCAGCAATACAAAACTAATACAGAGAGTTTTATAGGCTTCACAATAACAGGCCAAATGAAAATCCCAAGCCCACAGGGTTGGCCCAGCAGTTCTGCCCAATGTTTCTTTTCTAGTGCAGGCAGACGGATCCTTTCCTAACCTCCAATTCAATGGCAGAAGAGGCAGAAAGGATTGTACTTCTCATCTATCAAGATTATATCTGCTGTCTTATTTCTTCCTGACTGCACACTTCTTTTCACCTTATGATGTGTGTTGTCACTGACACTCATGAAAGCTCAAGGACGGGATAGGGGGCTAGTTTGCTCTCTGTGGCAGATTGCATTTTTCCAAAGATGAATCCCATCCCATGTGCCCTTCTTATGATAAGATCTTGAGGTTCCTCCATCAAGATATGGGATCTAAGTTCCCTCCGCTTGAATCTAGCAGACCTGAGACTATGGTGGGAGTGACACTAGGCGGCTTTCGAGGCTAAGTCATAAAAGGAGATATACCTGCCTGGCTTGTTCTCTCAGGATGCTCATCCTTGGAACCCAGGCATCATGCTGTGAGGAAGCCCAAGCAGCCACCTAGAAGGGCCCCCTGTAGGTGTCCTGGCCACCACCCCAGCTGAGAGCCAGCATCTATTGCAGACATGTAAGATAGCCTTCAGAAGATTCCAGCTCCCCGTCTTCAAGTTGCTCCAGACATGAGCTGCTCCCACTGAGCCCTGTCCAAATTGCAGGTCTGGGAGCAAAATAAATGTTGTTTTAAACCACTAAACTTTAGCTTATTGTTATTCGGCAATAGGTGACTGAAACACCCTTAGACTCTCTCCTGAGGACAATACATTGAATTTGACTGGGGGTCAGGTTGGGGATGAGGAACCTCTGGTTTTGATTAATTACAGGTGAGTTACCTATTTTCCATTAGTTACTATTTATAAATTTATTTATTTGGCTGCATTGCGTCTTCGCTGCTGTGCGCGGGCTTTCTCTAGTTGTGGTGAGCGGGGGCTACTCTTCATTGCGGTGTGTGGGCTTCTCATTGCGGCGGCTTCTCTCATTGCAGAGCACAGGCTCTAGGTGCGCGGGCTTCAGTAGTTGTGACATGAGGGCTCAGTAGTTGTGGCTCGCGGGCTCTAGAGCGAAGGCTCAGTAGTTGTGGTGCACGGGCTTAGTTGCTCCGCGGCATGTGGGATCTTCCCGGACCAGGGCTCGAACATGTGTCCCCTGCATTGGCAGGCGGATTTTTAACCACTGTGCTACCAGGGAAGTCCCGCTAGTTACTATATTTAAAAGGCAGTCTCATTAGAAATTAAGTTCAGTGCTTATAAACTATTAGGAAATCAGCCCTTAAATTTTTTTAGAAATGATGGCATTTTTGTGACTTTTCTTCTTTGCCATTTAATTCATTTAAAAGGCTGTCTCCTTGAGTACTTCTCAAGAACAGTCTAGACCCAGAGGGAAGTATAGTTTTAGGTATTTTTCTGCAGGTACTTCCTCACCTGTGGGAAGCAGACTTCTACGAGGGCCTCCAATGACCCTCACCTCCTGTTATTTGTGACCTTGTGTAATCTCCTTCTTTGAGTTTGGGCCAGATTTCATGACTTGCTTACCAATAGAGTATGGCAAAGGTGATGGAATGGTTGGATTACAAAAGATTGTGACTTCTGTCTTGCTAGCAGACTTTCCCAATGGCCCCCTTGACTTGCACACATTGATGACACAAGCTGCCGGGGAAAGGGAGGCCGGGGAGAGGAAGAGGAGGACCCAAAGGCAGCCTCTGGCCAACAGCCAGTAAGGAACTGAGGCCGTCAGTCCAACAGCCTGTGAGGGAAGACATGAACTTGGAAGTGTCTCCTTCCCAGTTGAGCCATGAGATGAGACACCAGTCCTGGCTGACACCTTGATTGCAGCCTGGGGAGAGACCCTGAGCAGGGGACCCAGCTAAGCTGTGCCTGGATGCCTGATCCACAGAAACTGGGACATCATAAATGTGTGTTGCTCTAAGCTGCTAAGTTTAAGGATAACTTGCTATGCAGCAACAGGTAACGAATAGCTGCTCGTGTGTCATTTCTTTATCAGGATCCCCAGTCACGCACAGGCTGAACGTGTGCCCATACTCCCCCCTCCCGCCTCCCTCCACACACCAGGGTTCTCACTCCGGGGTGCCAGCCTGTGTCCACGTGAAGGCAGTATTTTAGTTCCACACTGGCCCCTGGCTTCTTTCCTGGTGTCTGTACCTGTGTTTGCTGGGCCTCACTTGGAACTCTTGACTCCATGCATCATCCCTACAAATCTCCTCCCCGGAGCCTGGGTCAGATTCTGTCTGAATCAGGTAAAGCCTCAGATACACGCTCCACCCCTGAATACTGCAAATTCGCATCTTCTCCCTTTGGGCCAGGCTGAGCTCAGGCTCTGCAAAACCTGTGGTTTCCTCAGGATATACTGGCTCTTCCTGTAGCAGGAAGAACCATTTCCTCCAAGTCATGAACTTTCTCTCATTTGAGTTCCTGCCTCTTGTTCTCTGGCCGTTCTGAACTGGGATCCCCAGGCCAGAAGCCGTTTTTTGCTTCCCAATGTTGGAATCTGAGGAGAGGTCTTACCCAGTACAATTATTATTTTTATTATTTTTATTTTTAAATTTTTCGCTGCGTTGGGTCTTCGTTGCTGCGCGCGGGCTTTCTCTAGTTGCAGCGAGCAGGGGCTACTCTTTGTTGTGGTATGTGGGTTTCTCATTGTGGTGGCTTCTCTTGTTGTGGAGCACGGGCTCTAGGTGCGCGGACTTCAGTAGTTGTGGCACGCGGGCTTCAGTAGTTGTGGCACGCAGGCTTCAGTAGTTGCGGCACATGGGCTCTAGAGCGCAGGCTTAGTAGTTGTGGCGCGCAGGCTTAGTTGCTCCGTGGCATGTGGGATCTTCCCGGACCAGGGCTCGAACCGGTGTCCCCTGCATTGGCAGGCGGACTCTTAACCACTGCACCATCAGGGAAGCCCTTACCCAGTACAACTGATTGAGGAATTCTTTTTTTTTTAATTTAATTTTTATTTTATATTGGAGTATAGTTGATTTACAATGTTGTGTTAGTTTCAGGTGTACAGCAAAGTGATTCAGTTATACATATACGTATATATAACCATTCTTTTTCAGATTCTTTTCCCATATAGGTTATTACAGAATATTGAGTAGAGTTCTCTGTGCTATATAGTAGGTCCTTGTTGATTATCCATCATATATATAGTAGTGTGTATATGTTAATCACAACCTCCTAATTTACCCCTCCCCCAGATTGAGGATTTTTTTTTTTTTTTTTTTTTTTTGGCCATGCGGCATGCGAGATCTTAGTTCCCTGACCAGGGATAGAACCCGTGCCCCCTGCAGTGAAAGAGCATGGAGCCTTAACCACTGGACCACCAGGGAAATCCCTGATTGAGGAATTCTTGATTGGAGCGGGCCAGAGGGCAGGAGGAGCAGAGGTGGATTTCTGGGCTGAGCTTTATTGGAAGAAGAACAATTGAAGCAAAACAGGGAAAGCTGGGGCCATCTGGGTATTTCTCCGTGGTCTCTGGTCCCACATCTACTTACTTATATCATGTGACAACATAAATTATTTTCCCTACCTTCATACCCCCGATCTTTCCTTTTGTCTTCACACATTACATTTTCAATTTACATTCTGTAAATCAGAACCAAGCACTGCAGACCAAGAAAAGCCTATCTGCTTTGGTTCTCAAATACTAGAGGAAAGAGCATTTTCCCAGGACTTTTGGGTTTACATCTGCAATGGTTTTCAGGACCAGACACAGAAGAGGATGTTTTCTATATTCTGGAGCTAGGAATACTCTAGTTACTACCTAGTTACCGTTCCACATTATGAAAAAGGATTCAGCAAGACTGGTTAGGTAACCACCACACAGATACCCATATTGCAGACAGCTACAATCAGAGCCAGGCTGGTCTTCTCTGCTAGAGGCTCTTGCCAGAAGAGAGAGAATGCTGGCAGTTTCCTCATCCTCTGAGAAGTGTCAGTGCTTGTTGCCCTACAAGGAAATACGCTGAGCGAGTTTCCCTGTGAGAAATAAGGGAGGCATGCAGTACGTAGGTCCCTGAGATGCAATAAAACACCACAGGCAACAGAAAATAATGGTTTCAGGGGAGGATGTGTTGGTGCACCTGAGTGCTAATTTTTTCATCCATTTCAACAAAAATTTATTGGGTATCTACTATGTTTCAGGCACTGTCTTAGGAAGTGATGCTACGGAGGAAGATAAGACATATAGAGCCATCATTGCAAATCAGGATCCATTCCAAACGATGCAAAGACCTAACCATAAGGCACAGAAGCCATGAAATACTATAAGTATGGAAGAGTATTTTTTTAAATTAATCTCAGATTTGGAGTGGTCTTTCTATGTATGATGGCATAAAGATTTAAATGTTCACATTTTTTAAAAGAATGAAATAATGCCATTTGCAGCAACATGGATGGACCTAGAGATTATCATATTAAGTGAAGTAAATCAGACAGAGAAAGACAAGTAGCATGATATCACTTACATGTGAAATCTAAAATACAACACAAATAAACTTATTTATGAAACAGAAACAGACTCTCAGACACGGAGAACAGACTTGTGGTTGCCAAGGGGGACGGGGGGTGGGGCAGGGGAGGGTTGGAAGTTTGGGATTAGCAGATGCAAACTATTATATAGAGAATGGATAAGCAACAGGGTCCTACTGTATAGCACAGGGAACTATATTCAATATCCTGTGATAAACCATAATGGAAAAGAATATGAAAAAGAATACATACATATGTATATGTATATATATCTGAACCACTTTCCAGTACAGTAGAAATTAACACAACAATGTAAATCAACGATACTTCAATAAAATAAATTTTTAAAAAAAGAAAAACAAGAAAGTCTCCCAGTTCAAAGCTCCTAAGATTAAAAGGCTAATTGGAAACACCTGGACGTTTTATTCACCCAGATAAACTTTGGAGTCACCCAGATGGCCGTTTGGTCTCTCCTCAATTCCTTGCCTGAAATTTAGTCTATAGCTTTCACAAAATGAGGAAAAAAACTAGATCAGCTCCTCATTTGGCATCAGTGAGCAATTTTTACTCCTTCCCTGGAACAAATGGTATCCTTTTGCTTCATCTGCCAAAAACAGATGGTAAAGGTGGGCAAGGAAGAGAGCCACCTTGGGCAGGACTCTTTCTCCATTGGCAATTAGATTTTATTAACTCCCTATATCTTATGGTTATAAATATGTCCTTATCATTATTCACGTCTCTCACTGGATCAAAGCTTTCCCACGTAAGAGGACCACCATTACTACTGTTGATGAATTTCTGTTAGAATGATTTTTCTCCACCTGGGAATTCCTCTTGCCCTGTCTGTTGAGTGTGCAAGTGGACTATTAAATCTAAAATTGCATATTTTAAGGAAAAAAATTTTTTTAACTGGAAAAAAGACATCTAAAACTTCAAAACTCTCAGAGGAACCTGCCTTCCATGGTCCAAGGTTTCACCTGGCTTTGATAACTCTATCTTCACCAACAAGGCCACATCAACTCTTCCTTTATGAGATAATTACTGGAAGACCCATGAGAATTCCATACATGGCATGGGCTATAGAAGATTCCAATTTGGTCAGTTCAGACATTCTGTACTATTAAAATGAACTCATTAACTTATCAATTTACCCATACTTATCACCAGATTAATGTTGTTTTTCCTCCTGTCCTCCCATCAAAACTACTCCACATATAGAAATTGGAGATTTGGTTCTCTGGAAATGGCATCATCAAAGATTAACCTTGAACCTCATTGAAAGGGTTCATATCTGCAAGTCCTAACTCCTCCACCTGCAAACAACAGTACTGTAGATCAGGTCCTCCACCCCTACACTTTTCTTGGAATATCCTCTGTCCACAGCATTCTTGTAAACTCCAAGAGAGCGCTGATTTATTTTTTATTAATAATAGACTTTATTTTTTTAGAATTATTTAATTTTATTTAACGTTTATTTATTTATTTGGTTGCGCTGGGTCTTAGTTGCAGCAGGCAGGCTCCTTAGTTATGGCTCACTGGCTCCTTAGTTGTGGCATGTGAACTCTTAGTTGCAGCATGATGTGGGATCTAGTTCCCTGACCAGGAATCGAACCCAGGCCCCCTGCATTGGGAGCACGGAGTCTCAACCACTGTGCCACCAGGGACGTCCCTAGAATAATTTTAGATTTACAGAAAAAAAATGAGCAGATAGTACAGAAGTTCCCTCTATACTTCTTCCCTACACACATAACATCTTACATTATATGGTACATTTGTTACAATGAATGAGCCAATATTGATACATTATTGTTAACTGAAGCCCATAGTTTACTCAGATTTCCTGAGTTTTTAATCTAATGCACTTCTTATGTATCAGACTCCCATCCAGGATGCCATATTACATTTAGTTGTCATGTCTCCCTAAGCTCTTCTTAGCCATGACAGTGTCTCACTTTCTTTGTTTTTGATGACCTTGACAGTTTTGAGTAGTACTGGTCAGGTATATTGTAGGATGTGCCTCTATGAGAATTTATCTCATGATTTTCTCATGATTAGATTGGGTTAATGGGATTTGGGGAAAAAGAGAATTGAGGTAAAGTGTAGTTTCCCCCACATCATATCAAATATGCTATGGTATAACAAGAAATATATTTGGTCTTTGTCTCTGGTTCCTGAAAAAATCTCCCAAAGCCCTTGGTATTTCCTGAGGGATAGAAATGTCTTTGTTATTCATAGAGACCCTTTTTAGCACACCTGAGTTTATGTTAATGAGGTGATTTAGGGTAAGGTCCCTAGATAGGCTTAGGATGGGACCATCACCCAAAAAGACCAAGTGATTTAAGGTTGGAAATTTCAGCTCCATCAGCCTCTGGGAAGGGAAAGTGGTAGTGGTTGGGGGGTACAGATTAAACTCTATAAAAACTCTTGAACAACAAGATATAATGAAATTCCAGGTTGAATTTGGTGAACTCATCCATGGGGACAGAATAGCATGGGGACAGAAGCTCCTGCACTTGGGACCCTTCCAAACCTCACCCTATGTATCTCTTCAACTGGCTGTTCATCCGTATCCTAATAGCCTTTGTAATAAACTGGTACACATAAGTAAATGTCTCCTTGAGCTCTGTGAGCCAGTCTAACAGAGGATCAAATCCAAGTAGGGGGTTGTAGTAACTTCTGATTTATAGTCAGTTGGTCAGAAGCACAGGGGACAATTTGGACATGCAAATTGGTGCCTGAAGTGGGGGCAGTCTTGTGGGTCTGAACCCTTAACCTGTGGGATCTGATGCTATCTCCAGGTAGATAGTGTCAGAATTGAGTTAAATTTGTAGGGCATCAAATCAGAGTCTGCTGAGAACTGGAGAATTGCTTGGTGGTGTTGGAAAACACACATCGGAATTGGAGGTACACACTATCAACTATCCTGGCTTTGCCCAACCTCAGCAACTTACAAGACTGATAATGAAATAAATCATGATAATCCTAAAAAAAAAAAAAAAAATCATGAGTAGAATACACATTCTTTTCAAGCTCACATACAACCAAGATAGACCACATCCTGGGCCATAAAACAGAGCTCAAAAATTTAAAAGAATAGAAATCATACAATGTATGCCCTCAGACCACAATAGAATTAAACTAGAAGCCAACAACAGAAACATAGTTGGAAAATTCTCAAATAATTAGAGATTAAACAATGCAGTTTTAAATAACATGTAGATAGCAAGGATATCTCAAGAGAAACTAAAATATATTTTAAACTAAATGAAAACAAAAATACAGCTTATCAAAATTTGTGTGATGCATTGAAAGCAGTGCTTAAAAGCAGTTGTTAAAAATTTATAGCATTGAATTTATACATTAGACAAAAAGAAATATTTAAAAGTCAGTATAGCTTCCACCTTAGGGGGAAAAAAGAACAAATCAAATCCAAAGTAAGCAGAAGAAAAAAAAAAAATTAGAGCAGAAATCAGTAAAACTGAAAACAGAAAATTAGTAGACAAAATCAACAAAACTAAAAGCTGACGCTTTGAAAAGATTAATAAAATTGATAAAATTCTAGCCAGGCAAATTGTATTAGTCTGCTCATGTTGCCATACCAAAAGAACAGAGTGGGTGACCTAAACAACAGAAATTTATTTTCTCACAGCTCTGGAGGCTAGAAGTCCAAGATCAAGGTGCTATCAGAGTTGGTTTCTGGTGAGACCTCTCTTCCTGGCTTGTAGATGGCTTCCTTCTTGCTGTTTTCTCACATGGTATTTCTTCCATGTGCATGTGGAAGGAAAGTTATATGGTGTCTCTTTCTCTTCTAATAAGAACACTGATCCTATCAGGTTAGGGCTCCACCCTTATGACCTCATTTAACCTTAATTACCTTCCTAAAGGCCCTATCTCTCAATACAGCCACTTTGGGGTCTAGAGCTTCAACATATGAATTTTGTGTGCAAGGGGACACAATTCAGCCCATCAAAATTAACAGACTAAAAAAGAAAAAGACACAAATTACTAATATCAGAAATAAAGGAGAGACTATTCACTACTGATCCCATGGTCACTGAAAGAATAATAAAGGAATATGATGAACAACTCTATCACAAATTTGATAACCTAGATGAAATGGGCCAATTTCTTGAAAGACATAATCTCCAAAACTCACACATGTAAATTAGATAACTCAATTAGATCTATATCTATTAAAGAAATTGAATCAATAATTAATAACTTTTCAAAACAGAAAAAACAACAACAATAAAAACCAGGTCCAGATGGGTTCACTGGTGAATTCTACCAAACATTTAAGGAAGAAATTATACCAATTCTCTAAAATTTATGCCATTAGACAGAGGTAGAGGGAATATCTCCTGACCCATTCTAAGAGGCTGACATTACCTTAATGTCAAAACCAGACAAAGACATTACAAGACCAGTTATAGACCAATACTTATTATGAACACAGATATAAAATTTCTCAACAAAACATTATTAAATGGAATGTAACAATATATAAAAAGAATTATACACCATGGTCAAGTGGGTCATACACTGCTGGTTCACCACTGGAAAATTAATGAATGTAATCAATCTCATCAACAGGTTAAAGAAGAAAAATCACATGATCATATCAATAGATGCAAAAAAAATGCATTTGATAAAAATCTAACACCCATTCATGATAAAAAAATCTCAGCAATCTAGGAATAGAGGGGAACTTCCTCAATTTGATAAATAACATTTTAAAAACCTATAGCTAACATCTTACTAATAGTGAGAAACTAGATTCTTTCCCACTAAGACAAGGATGTCCCCTCACATCATTTCTATTTAACATCATACTGGATGTCCTAGATAATGCAGTAAGACATGAAAAGGAAATAAAAGGTATACAGATTAAGAAGGAAGAAATAACACTTTGTTCACAGATTACATGTTTGTTTATGTAGAAATCCTAAAGAACTGACCCCAAAACCCTCTCAAAACAAACAAACAAAAAACCTCCTGGATCTAATAAGCAATATAGCAAGGCACATGGTTAATACACAAAATATACAAAAATCGGTTGCTTTCCTATATACTAGAAATGAACAATTAGAATTTGAAATTAAAATACAATACCATTTACATTAGCACCAAGAAAATGAAATAGATTAAAATATAAATCTAACAAAATATGTACAAAATCTATATGAGGAAAACTATGAAACTCTGATGAAAGAAATCAAAGAAGAAATAAACAAATGCAGAGATATTCCATGTTCATGGATGGGAAGTCTCAATTTTGTCAAGATTTCCGTTCTTCCCAACTTGATATATAGATTTGAAACCGCACAACTCAGATTGGGACTTGAACCCACTGTCTTTTAATTGAGATCACACCTGGTCTCAGGACTTAATGAAGCTCAGGTTCTTTATGTCTCATCACAGAAAGAACTCAGTGAGAGACAAAGTGATAGGTAAGGAGTGGATTTATTTAGAGAGATACATATTCCAGAGACAGAATATGGTCCATCTCAAAAGGCGAGAATGGCTTTGGGAGGAACATACTCCACAGACAGAGTGTGGGCCATCTTAGGTGAGAGGCCCTGAAATATGGGGGTGGTTAGTTTCTATGGGTTGGGTAATTTCATAGGCTAATGAGTGGGAGGATTATTCCAACTCTCTGGGAGAAGGGGCAGGGATTTCCAGGAATTGGGCCACCGCCCACTTTTTGACCTTTTATGGTCAGCCTCGAAATTGTCAAGGTGCTGATGGGTGTGTCATTTATCGTGTTAATGTATTATAATGAGCATATAATTAGGCTCAACGTCCACTAGAAGTCGAATCTTCATCCATCTTGGACCTGGTGGGTTCTAACCAGTTTATGTCGTACCCTCAAGGGCTATGTCATACTTTTAGAGTTTGTACCATGCCCCCTTCCCTCCTGTTTCAGATTCAAGGCAATTCCAATAATAATAATAAAAAAAAATCCCAGGAAGTTATTTTGTAAATATCAACAAACTGATTCTAACATTTATATGGAGAGGCAAAAGACCCAGAATAACCAACCTAATATTGAAGGAGAAAAATAAATTGGAAGACTAACACTATTTGATTTTAAGACTTACTATAAAGCTACAGTAATCAAGGCAGTGTGGCAAAAGAATAGACAAATAGGTCATGGAACAGAATAGAGAGCTCAGAAATGGACTCATACAAATTTAGTCAACTTGTCTTTGACAAATGAGCAAAGACAATTCAATAGAGCAAGGATAATCTTTTCAACAAATGGGTGCTGGAACAACTGGGCATCCACATACAAAAAAAAGGAAGTAAGGTCTTTACACCGTCCACAAAAGTTACTCAAAATGGATCCAGATCTAAATTTAAAATGCAAAACTAAAAAATTCCTAGAAGATAGCATAGGAAATTTAAATGACCTTATGTTTGGCTATGACTTTTTATATACAATACCAAAGGCACAATCAGTGAAAGAAAAAAAATGATAAATTGAACTTTATTAAAATTACAGAGTTATGTTACCGAGGCCCAAGCTTGCTAAGCTTGCCGCATGACAGGCCAATAAATCGGAGACGAGGTGTTGAGGCAAGGAGTATGACTTTATTCGGAAAGCCAGCAGACTGAGAAGATGGCAGACTAAAGTTTCAAAATAACCATCTTATCAGAGTTTGGATGCCAGTTTCTTTTATAGCACAGAGAGGGGGAGGAGATGAGGAAGTAAAGTAAAAAGGCCATAAGTTTTGCAAATATCACCTGGAATGCCCAGCCTCGGGGAGGGGATGTGTTAATTTCTTCTTTCTTGTAGCCATCCACAGGTGGACAAGGTCCGGATGTTTCCCTGAACAAAGGCACTTTGGTTTAACATTCAGGCAGAGGGGCAGGGCTCCCCGAGGCAGGCCATTATGTATACACAGTATCCTTTTAGTGAACAAAAGCAGTGGAAAGTGAAGGTTAAAGTAAAAGAAACAGATCCAACATGTAGTCAGATTTGGCTCTTCCCTGTTACAGTTATAAATACCTTTACCTTCCTCCTGGACAATATAAGGGACCTGGAATATTAACCACTTTGTCTCATTTCAATTTCTATGACTTTTCTGGTATGCATGTGTAGGGGAGCAGGATTTGCCACCCTAAATTATGTCTCTTTGGCACTTTTTTTTTTTTAGCCAGGCCGTGCCAGCATGCTAGTTCGATTCTAGTTCACGCAAGATTCTAGTTCCCCTGCCAGGGATCAAACCTGTGGAAGCACGGAGTCTTAGCCACTGGACCACCAGGGAAGTCTCAGCATATTGTTTTAAGCTGGTTATTTTCTGAGAAACAGACAGGAGAAGGGCTCTGAAGACAAAGTAGGAGTTGCCTTCATGTAACAAACATTTCCATTTGTAAGGGAAATCTCCATTCGTGTCTCCCTGGAAGAGAAGGATGAGCAAATCTCTAGAAACTCTTATTGGGTGGAGATTTAAATGTCCATCACAATCACCCTTGTTTACTTTGCTATTCCTGGTAACCTCCCACAACTGACTCTTCCTACTCTCCACATCCTCTTTGGTCTTTTTTTTTTTAATGGGATTTTTTTTTTAATTTATTTATTTTTGGCTGCATTGGGTCTTCGTTGCTGTGCACAGGCTTCCTCTAGCTGCAGAAAGTGGGGGCTACTCTTCGTTGTGGTGGGCGGGCTTCTCATTGCAGTGGCTTCTCTTGTTGTGGAGCTCAGGCTTTAGGCACGTGGGCTTCAGTAGCTGTGTCACGCGGGCTCAGTAGTTGTGGCTCGTGGGCTTTAGAGCGCAGGCTCATTAGTTGTGGCACACGGGCTTAGTTGCTCCGTGGCATGTGAGATCTTCCTAGACCAGGGCTCAAACCCGTGTCCCCTGCATTGGCAGGCAGATTCTTAACCACTGCGCCACCAGGGAAGCCCTCCTCTTTTGTCTTTAGCTGAAGATGTTATTTAAGGTGAGGGTTTCAGCCATTTTGGTGTGTTACTCAATTTTTCTGGGTCTCTCCCACGTATACATGATATTAAGCCTTGTTTGATTTTCTCCTGTTAATCTGTCTCATGTCAATTTAATTCTTAGATGAGTCAGAAGAACCTGAGTAAAGATAAATTTCTTCCTCCCTGACACATGGTAATCCCATCATTCTATCTCCACAAGGAAATATTATTCATGTTTCATACAGATAATGAATAGTTGTATTAATCAGATACACTCCTCTCTCAGATCCTCATTCCTAGAAATACAGAGCTTTCACCTGGAATCACTTTTCATTGTTCTTAAATATAATCTTTAGAACTGCATTTTCTGCAGATTAATTTTCCATTTTTTTTTTGGCTTGAAATAATCTTATTTCATAAAAATGGAAAATTCTTGAAAGATGCTTTTACTCTGTATAGAAATATAGGTTGGTAGTTGTTGTGGTCTGAACGCAGGTTGGAAAAGAATTTCCAGACATAAGGCAGAATGTAAAGAAGACAGAATTTATTAGAGGGAAGGGTCACTGCCAGAACAGCAGGCCGACTTCCTAATAGTCTGGGAGAGTCGAGCCCGAACATGTGCTATTGATCAGTTTTTATAGCCAGAAAACAAAGGAATGGTCTGAGGTGAAAATTTCGTTTACTGATTGGTCAAGGCACATATACCTTCCTTCTATAGGGTGGGAGTGGGACAGGGCAGATGCCTTTCCTTACTTGGGACAGGTCCTGCTGCCCAGGTGGGCGTCGCCCAGGTGGGCTCAGCAATTTCGTAACCATCACAACATGGTGGGGAGGGCGAGTAAGAATCCGGTAGGGGGTGTAACGCTGACACTTTTTCAGGCAGGGTCGTCCTTTGTCCTTGAAGCACCATTGTCCTTGGAGCACCACAGTAGTAATTCCTTCAGTGATCTGAATAGGTCCTTTCACTGTGTCCCGGAACCACAGCTATGTATTGGGAATGAGAGATGACAGATAACTTATTTTGTTTATAATCTCCTGGTCTTAGGTTAGGTTGGGAGCATAAATACTAAGACTGAGATTGAGCCAATGACTAGATGGGGTTTTGGGTTGTCATATAAAAGAGAGGCTGAGAGTATTGACTGGGTAGGAGTAGTAAATGGGTTAACAAATTGTTCTTGAAAGTGGTTATATTCTCACCAATCCTTTTTTCTCTTTCTGTTCACCAAGCTTCCCTTACATTTAATTTGGACCATGTAAATGAGCTTGGGGTGTCGACTGAAAAAAAATGCACCACTTAAAATTTAAGAATTATGTTATATTTGGGGCATTACCGAGGACTATAGCCCGGGAAGGTGGCCTCTCACATAGAGGTAATGGAGGAGCCAAGATATACATAAATTTTTACTGAAAAAAAAAAAAAATAGTAGTCAAACATCAAAAGATTACTGCTAATCACAAAAAAAAAAGACATCTTTTTTTAAAAAAAATATTTATTTATTTATTTGGTTGCACTAGGCCTTAGTTGCGGCATGCAGGATCTTTTAGAGGCAGCATGTGGGATCTAGTTCTCTGACCAGGGATGTAATCCGGGGCCCCTGCACTGGGAGCACAGAGCCTTAGCCACTGGACTACCAGGGAAGTCCCCAGACATCTTAAGTTAATGATTTCAGTGTCTTTCTATGCATGGGAAGATTCAAGTCTGGGCTCACTGAAATTATTCCTTAGCTATGCAGAAACTATGTGCCAGGCCCTGTTACCTACCTTGAGATATGTAGTGTTATTTCCCCCATTTTATTTACTGAATGTTAATGAGAGTCCGTTTTCCTTAAACTGGAGTCCCCCCGGAAGGTTTGTTGACACACAGAAGGCTGGGTCCCACCCCCAGGATGATTTCTAAGTGTCCGAGAACTTGCATTTTAAACAAATTCCCAGGTGATGCTGACGTTACGGGTTTGAGATGCACTGAATTAGAGCAACATTTAATGTTAGTACACAAAGAACCCGTAAATTAGATATTAGCTTCATTTTTCCATGTGAATCAGGGTCCCCGGGAGCCTGAGAGGTAAAGGGGCCAGCTACGCCCACACAGGTACCAGTGGGTCTCATATTACAGACCTCTGAGGGCGGGCGGGACTTGGCCCCAGAGGCCTGGGGACAGCCCCTTAAGGAGGTGCAGCTCGCGGTGCAGCCCGGCCAATGTCAACCAGCGAGGTCCGCTCTCCTGCCCCGCCTGCCTCCCTCCCGCCTCTCCCCCGCCGTCCCCGACCAGCCTGGCCGGATGCAGGACAGAAAACACGATCCAGGAGGCTGTGCCGGTGCGTCACCAGCTGGCGCTGGGCCAATGACAGCCCCGGAGAGTGTCGTTTCTTAGGGCCGAGGAGGTGGGGGCCGGAACTTCCTGCGTTTCAGGGCAGCAAGTCATTTCCCCGGGCCGGTGCGCCCCGAGCCGTGGGCCCGGGGCTGGACCAGTACCGCTATTCCCAGCTGGTTTTCGGGAGCGGGAGGGGAAGGACAGGGAGGCCAGGACCCTCCTCCGCGCCTTTGAACTAGTCGTGAGCCCCTGGGACGCGGTGTCCGCCAGGGTCCCGCCGGGCCGCGCGCTCTCCGCGGCCCCAGAGGCGGCATCGGGCTCTGGGTGCCCTTGACCCCGGGGAGACTGAAGTGCCACCTCGCCCCGGGCAAGGCGAGGCGGTGCTAGGCTGAGCCCGCGACACGCGCCTCGGTCGCCCGCCTCATAGGGCCCCTGCGTCCACGGGCTGCGATGGCGGCGGCGGCGCTGATGGACCAGGCGAAGGTGAGTGGATGGGCTTCAGGCCCTCAGCCGCTCAGCCCCCCACCCTCACGTGCCCGGCGCCGGGGTATCAAAGATGGGCGATGCCCTACGACTTCACGTCTTTTTCATCTTTCTGCTTTTGAGTCCCGGGTCTCCGAGGGTTTGAGAGGGGGAGCAGTCCCTCCCAACCTAGGGTCCTGAATCCAGGCCAGGGATTCTAGACAGCAGTTCCCATTTCTAAACTCTAGTGGGATGGGGTGGGAAAGGGTTTCCTAGGCACGGGAACCAGCACGTGCAAATGCCTGATTGAACTGGGAGTGTTCAGAGAGCAGGTGGGCTGAAGTCAGCCCTAGAATGGCGTGTTGGGGAGCTGGGGCTCTCTACTGAGAGTGTTGGGAGCCACAGAAGGTTTAGAGCAGAGGAGGAAGATCATCTGACTTAGGTCTTAGCAGGGTCCTATGGATGCTGAGTGGAAAACTGACTGCGGGCTGAGGGTGAAGGCGGGGAGAGCAAGGCTGGTGCAATACTGCAGCCCATGTGACTAGGGCAGGTGGCTGGAGGCCGAAGGAGCGACCGGATTCTAGGTGTGTCTTTTAAGCTAGTCTGACCAGATTTTCTGATGTGGAGGCTGACAAAGAAAAGAGGTGACGTGATGGTTTTTGGTTTTAGCAGCTGGAAGGATGGATGAACCATCAACTGAGAAGGGGAAGTCAGTTGTAGGAGGAATTTTCAGTGGAAACAGAAGAAGTTAGGTTTTGGCCATGTTGAACTCTGATGTTCCAGGGACCCCTGAGCGAAGCTGAAGGTTGAGCAGCTAGACACATAGTTATGGTGTTCTGGGGAGGCTTAGTTTAGGTTATGAGACACCAAATATACAAAGGGACAATTGACGGACTATATATAAAATAGAACTCTGACCCACAACCTGCATCAATCTGCCCAGGCAACCAACCCTCTTATCTACAATAAACAACCCAGGAAGCCATCCCGCTGAAAGTTAGACTAGCAGGAAGCCAGATTGCTATCTCTAGTGACAATCCAGAAAGTTAAACAATAACTTCTGTAACAATTGGCCCCAAAAGACCAGGGCTTAATAGCTGACAACTCTAATTTTTGTTCCTACTTCCAACATAGGACCAACCAGAGAAAGCCAAATATGCACCCCTAACCAATCACATAGGATGCCCTGCTCCTAGTTAGCCTGCCTACAGCTTCCCCATGCCAACAGGGCATACCTGAAGCCTTCCTTTTTTTCCCACTTATAAAGCTTTCCCACTCCTCTGCCTGCCTCTGAGTCTGTGCCAGAACATAAGCGGTTGACTCTGTTTCTATAGCAAACTCAGGGTAATTAGCCTTTGCTGTTCTCATTTGGTTGGTCTTTATTTTCACAGTTAGAAACATCGAGGGACTTCCCTGGAAGTCCAGTGGTTAAGACTCCATGCTTCCACTGCAGGAGGGGCCGGGTTCGATCCCTGGTCGGGGAACTAAGATCCCACAAGCCATGCGGCGTGGCCAGAAAAAAAAAGAGGAAGAAAACAAAAAAAGAAACAACGAAGATATGGCATCTGGTGTGTGGGCAAGGGTGTGTCGGATTTAGGAGGGTGAAACTTCAGGTCATGGTGGCAGTGATGTTAGGGGGAAGGGGGAGGGTGGGGCCTGAGAACTGAGAACAGGGTATCTTGCTGGCTTGTTTGGCATCATAAAGACAGATGAGGGAGAGTTAGTGTTCATGGTGGTGGTTGGGCAGGGGGCTGTGTGTAGGGAAAAGTGGGTCTGGCAGGTGGCCAAATTTTCCTGGGGGCATAGGTATGAGAAGGGGGGGCTGAGGCTTCGTAGTATTGGAGGTCATTTTTCAGTGAGGCCTGGGCTGGTGCTCATTCAGCCATCTTCGTTCTCACCAGGGCTCTGTGGACCCTTGAGGGGGCCCGGGGATTTTCAGTCAGGCTGGGGAATCAACTCAGGGGCAAATGGGGCAAGATGAGAGAGCCATTAGTCCCTGGTGGGTGGGGGGTAGGAGGACCGGAGAGGTTGGCTTTTGAATGAGTGATTGATGAAGGGACAGAAGAAAAGGGCCAAGGGCATCTGATGTAGTCCTGGGTGGCTTGGATTGAAGGCAGGAATGGGGCCAGGTGGAGAGGCCTTCACATCAAGGGTGGATGTTGCCCTTGGCAGTGGGAGCCACAGAAGGTCTGGGGGCAGGATGGGATCATGGCTGTATTTGCCAAGAATTCTCCGGACTGTCAGGGAGGGGGCAGCTTCCTTCTCTACCCCTCCTTTGAGTTCTTGTGGCTGGACTAATAATAAAAGTAATATTAACAGGAGAAAAACAAATTTTAATGCACATGAAGGTCTCACAGAAATGCGACCTAAAAAGTGGCCAAAGCAGGCAGCTTTTATACTTATTAGACAAGGAAACAATACATTTGTGAGGAACTGACTGGACAAAGAAACTTAGGTTTTGGGTGCCCAATTAGTGAAGAAGCTAAACAAAGTTCAGGCTTCAGGTAGTAAATTAAAGAAGTAACAGGGTTTTATTTACATAGGTTTCTTGGCCCAAATTCCCTATCTTTGGCAATAAGGGTGTTCTTTTTTTTTTTTTTTCAAATGTTTATTTATTTATTTATTTGGCTGCGCCGGGTCTTAGTTGCGGCATGCAGGATCTAGTTCCCTGACCAGGGATGGAACCCGGGCCCCCTGCATTGGGAGCACGGAGTCCTAAATAAGGATGTTCTTTATGTCCAGATGCAGGAGTGCACTTTTTACGTGAGAAATTTATTTCCTGTTTTCAGGGAGACAGAAAGGAGGGTCAGAGTGTCCCTTGTGTTGGCTGTTTCTTCAGTAACTTTAATTCAAAATAATCAATATGCCATTGAGAAACATTTAGGGGAGGCCTACCTCGGGTCTGACAGTTCCCTCCTCTGAATCGTCCTCTGTGGAGAGAGAGAATGGGTTAGTGGAGTCCTACAGTTCATTGAACCAGTTTCTTAGTTCTGAGAACAGGTTAGTTCAGTTAAACAGTTATACCTTATCTTAGGAGGCAGTGATGCAGGGGGGCTCCCAAAGCTAGGCCTAGGTGCAAGCAATCAGGTATTTAATAAGAGACATTTCTAGGGAATCAAAAGAAAAACAAAGGTTAATGATCGGAGCAGATTATAAACCAGTTTATAGACCAGGATGCAGTCAGTCAAGATTTCTAGATGTCAGGGTTGAAGCATCTTTTGCAGTTTGAAATGTCTCTGATGTCACCAGGTGTTCAGGAAAACTTTCTGAGTGGCTCATACAGTAAAAGGCACGAGGATGGTTTAAATATGAGCCGTGGTGGCAATTTCTCTGAAGTTTATCAAGTCTTTTAGCTTCAATTTGCAGGGCTTCAGGAAAAGGGCAATTTTAGTTCTCAGTGATTCCAACGCAATGATTCCAAACTCAGTTTTAGTTCTCAGTGATTCCAACTCAGAATGGTGAGAGAAAATTGGAAACATTAAAGAGTTGTAGCCAGATATTGGAGGAAACTAGAAAAATTCAGGATCCAGTCCAGTTTTCAGGTAAATAACAAAACCTCAATGAAAACTAATAGCACTAGAATCATATATACAAGTGTGCATTATAGTTTCTATTGAAACATAATTTTATTCTCTAAAATCACTCTAATTTCTACCAAAGATAGCCAAATTAAGACGAATTTGTTTCAGAGTAAGTCTAGATTCCATAAACTCGGCCTAATTATTTATACAAGTCCAGCAAGAATAGGGCTTAGCCATATAGGCTCTTCTGAATCTGCTTTGCTGGAACTTTTCATGAGACATTAAAGCAGTTAGTCATTATCTTGTTTGTTTGCTGACAAACTGCAACAGAGACAACATTAGCCCGTTTGACTAGTACACCCAGGTAGAACAAAGGTTGTTTATCTACATTACATTTAATGCTAACTCTGAAGATATACCTGTATTAATTTAACCAACAAGTAGCTTTTATTTCCTAAAGATTATCTGAGGATATACCTTCAGGTAACTCTGAAGATATATCTGTATTAATTTAACCAACAAGTAGCTTTTATTTACTAAAGATTATGAAAAACATTTGGGTTATTTTTTATTACATATTTGAGACTTTTTATATTAAAAAAGTCTTGTTTATTTAAGCCAATTAAATAGAGCTCTTTTACAGATTAATTTTGGCAATGCCATCCAGAGGTAACATACACATATGGACATATAGATAAACTCAATCAGAGATCTCATAGTTCTCATTTTAAAACTTTAGTCATGAACCAGGTACAATAGAAAACTCACTAGTTTATCAGTAACAGTTGGAATGAATTAGATTATTTGCTCAGCTAGCTAGTCTTTTATTATTTGTGTAGAAGACTTTTAAGATCTGTATTTGCCCTTGACAAGCAATTCTAGGGAGGCTGTGACTTATTAGAGTTTGAGCAAGAAAGTCCTTTTAACAGTGGGTGTTTGAAAGAGCCTCTCTCTCTTTTTTCCTTTAATTTCAGGTTTTACTGATTGAATTAGTCCGGGCTCAGGCTCAGGCTCTGTGGGCTGTGTTTATATTCAAATACATGACTTATAACTTGAAGGGACAGAGAAAGAAAATATGTTTTGGAGTATACTTGTCTATTATCATAGGTCTTAGGGTAATTATTATTAAATGTTTTTCTTAAGTACAGGACAAGTTTGCGCCAATATCCTGATCTACTATAATATCTGCAAGCATTTTGAGAGGACTAGGTGAGACCTTGGGACGAGTAAAGTTCGGTGGGCTTTGACCTGTTTCTAGAGTTGTACTTCTGGTTTTATAGAGCTTTGTAAGACAAAGACAGTTGTTGCTATTAACGCTTAAATATTGGCCTGCAGTCCATTTATTTTCTGATTATTTGTAGGAGAGCCTGGGAAATTGCTGAGAAGATGGGGTGATTTTTAAGGAGAATTTATGTTGGATTTTTGTTTTAAGTCTAATTTGTTTTTTTTTTTTTATCTTAATAAGAGATTCTCTAAGACTAGTCATTATACCTTTATTTTTTTTTTATAGCGCATTTGATCCTCCCATAAGTACCAATATGACAGCTGTTTATTATGAGAGCTCTCAATTGTTTTTTCCTTTTAAATATAGCCAATTTAAAGGATCTGTCATCTGGCCATTGACGAGTAGGATCTTATATTTTCACATAGTGACTGAAACCAATGTTTTATTATGGCTTAACCAAAGATGCAAGAGGCATCTCACAAGAAGAGTATATAGCCCTCACAAGATCCAAAAAGCCCACTCCCAGAATTAGTCTAAGAAGGTAGAACCCCTTTGTTGCTACAGGTGGTAAGAATGGTGTAGGGAAAATGGTGTCTCCAGTGTCCCACAAAAATGTGGGGCGCCTCCAGCCATAAAACCGATAATTTATGGTATCCGGCAGGCACTACTGGAATGGGACTTTTCCAGCACTAACAACCAATAAAGGTTGCGATGACAGAGGCCTCTTATGGACTGGGACGCCTTATGACAAAGTCCCCTGAGAGCTGGTATGGCCGGACAAAGAGCTTGGCCCCCAGATACACCCCAGTAAATGCACCTTCTGGATGGCAGAGACCAGAGACAGTATTCTCACTGGACACAAAGCCAAGGTCTGAGGACATAAAACAAGATGGAAGGAAAAAACCTCGTCTTTTTTTTTTTTTTAATTTGTTTTTAATAAAGAACCCAGAGCAGGACTTCCCTGGTGGCGCAGTGGTTAAGAATCCGCCTACCAATGTAGGGGACAAGGGTTTGATTCCTGGTCCAGGAAGATCCCACATGCCACGGAGCAACTAAGCCCGTTTGCCACAACTACTGAAGCCTGCGCGCCTAGAGCCCATGCCAAGAGAAGCCACCGTGCACAGCAACAAAGACCCAACGCAGCAAAAAAAAAAAAAAAAGAACCCAGCAAAGTTTGTCTAAACAGATGCCGGTCTGGTGAGAACTGCTAATTCATCAGTGTGTGAGGCTGGCTTGAACAGCAGGCTCATAGGGCCTATGCCTGCGTTCTGCCCTCTGGTTCTTCCTCGTGACAAGCAACACAACAGACAGAGACAGACAAAAACAGTGACCATCTCTGGGAGGTGAAGGATAAGGATTCCCAAGTCACTAATCCAAGGAACTAACCAGCTCCACAAATATTTTCTCCTGCTAATCTAAATTTAGAGACAGAGAAAAGGGAGTCTCACCACTTTCCCTCCCACCAGAACTTGCAGGCAGAGACCCGGGAGGCTGACTTGGTAAGAAATCTTACCTTCTGCAGTCTTTGTCAGATGCCCCCGGATCTACAGCATACCTCAGGGCGGGAAGCAGGCTCCAGCTGGCCTCCTGCCTGGCTCACCAACTGTCGGGAAGGGGGAAACTTCCCCCTCTACCCCTCTTTTGAGATTTTGTGGCTGGACTAATAATCAGATTGACACAAGACAGATTAATCGGTGAAAAGGAAACAAATTTTAATTCCTGCGCATGGAGGTCTCATAGAAATGGGACCTAAGAAGTGGCCAAAGCAGGCAGCTTTTATACTTTTTGGACAAAAAAACAATAAATTTGTAAGGAATTGACTAGACAAAGAAACTTAGGTTTTGGGTACCCAATTAGTGAAAAATCTAAACAGAGTTTGGGCTTCGGGTAGTAAATTAAAGAAGTAACAAAGTTTGTTTATATAGGCTTCTTGGCCCCAAAATCCCTGTCTTTGTTGATGAGGGTGTCTTTCTACCTCCTTGAGGTAGAAAGACACCCTTTTACATGAGACATTCATTTACTTTTACATGAGAGATTCATTTCTTGCTCTCAGGGAGACAGAAAGGAGTGTCCCCCTTGTGCTGGCCGTTTCTTAAGTAAATTTAATTCAAAATAATCAATATGACACTTAGGCACATTTTGGGGTGGCCTACCCTGAGCCCCAGCAATACCATGTAAAGAGTGACAGCGCATGGAGATGGCTATGATGTGGGCTGGGACGGGGAGGGGGTACAGCAACAATGGGGATGCAGTGGTGAGGTCCAGGGTTTGAGGAAATGTACAGTCCAAAGAGTGATATGCATGTGGGGAGGGCATGTGAGCTGTTGCCCCCAGGCCCTTGTACTGGGGATTACGGAGAAGATTGAGCCCATGTTTGTTTGTATCTGGAAGGCATGACATCGGCGACACTAGGGGCCCTGCACTTCAGGCCCAGAGCATTGCTGGCATTGCTGTGGGCTGAAAAAGCAGTCATAGAAGGCATGGAACCAGGGCCTGGGATCTCCTCTGAGTTGGGAAGCTGGGGAGGAGGGTGAACAGGGGATAGACAGGGAGTCCTGAGGAGAGAAGCTGATCATGGAATGAACTGTCCCCATCATGGCAGGACTGTGTGACCTTTGAGGACGTGACCATTTACTTCTCCCAGGAGGAGTGGGGACTCCTTGATGAGGCTCAGAGACTCCTGTACTGCGATGTGATGCTGGAGAACTTTGCACTGATAGCCTCACTGGGTAAGGCTTTTACACCCACCCAGGTGTCCTCAGCTCATCTCTGCCCATCCTCTTTTCCCAAGAAGAGGCTCTTTCCTTCCCACAGCCGGACTGTGGGCACTGCTTCCTTCCCCCCCACCTTTTTTTAAAAAATAAATTTATTTATTTTATTTATTTATTTTTGGCTGTGTTGGGTCTTTGTTGCTGCGTGCGGGCTTTCTCTAGTTGCGGAGAGCAGAGGCTACTCTTCATTGAGGTGTGCGGGCTTCTCCTTGCAGTGGCTTCTCTTGTTGAGGAGCACAGGCTCTAGGCATGCAGGCTTCCGTACTTGTGGCACGTGGGCTCAGTCGTTGTGGCTCACGGGCTCTAGAGCACAGGCTCAGTAGTTGTGGCGCACAGGCTTAGTTGCTCCATGGCATGTGGGATCTTCCCGGACCAGGGCTCGAATCTGTGTCCCCTGCATTGGCAGGCGGATCCTTAACCACTGCGCCACCAGGGAAGTCCCCCTTCCCCCCTTTCTGGTATATGTGCCGTGGGTTCCAGAGCTGAGCTGTGTGCAGGGTCCGACGCTCTCCCCAAGCAGCCCCAACACCTGCTGTCCTGAAGCCTTGTGGGGAAGGGTCCCAGAAGGGAGAGTCTTGCAGTCAGCCCAGTGGATCCCGTCTGACTTGGCCACTGCCCGCCTGGGTGATCGTCCAGATCTATGACAGTTCTGTTCTGCTCTTTTCCTTTAACTAACATTTCCTAAGGCCTGACTGCCAGGCACTGGTGGTTACTATTTGCCATGACCACTGAGATGCTCCTGCTAGACCTCCCTTGTGTGTTCCTTTTGTAATATTTTGTTTTCTTTCCTGTGGTCTGTTGTGGGGTAGTTCACCAGGGCAAGTGCTGGCCCCTTACCTGTCCTGTCTTCCCCTTAGGACTTACATCTTTCAGGTCTCATGTAGTTGCCCAGCTGGAGATGGGGGCAGAGCCCTGGGTGCCTGACCGAGTGGACATGACGTCAGCCATGGCAAGAGGGGCATATAGAGGGCCTGGCTCAGGTAAGTGAGAGATGGGGGAGCATATGACATCACTACTGTCTTCAAATCATACCTGCCACTTTTCTCGTGTTCATCGTTTTGGTGCCAAAGCCTTATACCTCTTCTGCCTTTCCTTTCCTGTTCTTGATACATTGCCAACTTGTCATTTCTGCTTTGACTTGGGGCC
The DNA here is from genome assembly GCF_028564815.1 of Eubalaena glacialis. NCBI lineage: Eukaryota > Metazoa > Chordata > Mammalia > Artiodactyla > Balaenidae > Eubalaena > Eubalaena glacialis. The sequence continues at coordinate 52,707,802 of NC_083733.1, read as the reverse complement.
CCTGGCTGTGTCCCTCACTGTTTCCACAGCTCCCTCTGCAGCACTCTCCAATGTGGACCTGCACTTAATATGTCATGAGCTGTACACATTTCCTCTTATAGTCCTTGAACACCAGCTAGCCAGTTGCAATCAGATTTTCCCGGGCCTGGACACATCCTTCTGCACAGTCCTCATGGGTTACCAGCAGCCAGGGCTCCCCTGAAAAGCCTTTGTAGAGAAGTGAGGAGGAGACTTGCCTTTCCACCTGATACTGTGCACATCTTTGTGTCCTTGCTCCTGGTAAGGCCTCCCCTATTTCGTGACCTTACCAGGCACAGCACAGCAGAGAAGACCATTCCTTATCCTGACCTCAGGCCTCTCATCTTGCCAATAATCCCATGGATTCATTCCTGGATCAGACTTGCATTTGTGATTGGGTTGTTTTCTTCTATGAAAATTAATATGAACGTCACCAGCATTTTTCTACTTTCAGATTTTTGCCGTGGAACAGAGGGTGAGGAGTCACCTGCTGAGCTTAGTGTTCCTGTAGAAGTGTCACAGGACATGAATCCCAAGGTGTTTCCATCCACCCAGAAAGGCTACCCCTGTGACCTGTGTGGCCTACACCTTAAAGACATTGTGCACCCGGCTGAACACCAGGCAACATTTCCCAGGCAGAAACCACATGTGTGTGAGGCATACAGGAGAGAGTTCAAGTTCAATGCCAACCTTCATCAACCACAGATGCAGCAGAACGTGGACAAGCCTATTGCAAGGAACGAAGGCAGCGCCTCGCTTGTGAAGAGCTGCAGAGATGACACATCAAAGAAACCTTTCACACTGAGGGAGGGTGGGAAGGCCTTTGTGTCCAGATGTGGTTTTCTCCAGCACCAGGTCACTCCCCGTGTCATGGAGCCACACCAGAGCTCTGAAGGCGTGGTGGATTTTCCCACTATGCAATGCCGTAAGAAATGCAGTGAATTTCAGAATGCTCTCAGTGACAAATCCTCACTTGTTCAGCAGAGAACCCACACTGGAGAAAGGCCTTATGAGTGCAGCAAATGTGGGATATTCTTCAGCTACGCCGCTGGCCTCTTTCAACACCAGAGAGATCACAATCGAGGAAAGCCTTATGAGTGTGGTGAATGTGGGACATTCTTTAGCCAGCAGTCCAGTCTCATCAAACATCAGAGAGTTCACACTGGTGAAAGCCCTCATGTGTGCAGCGAATGTGGGAAATTCTTTAGCCGAAGCTCCAATCTTATTCAACATAAGAGGGTGCACACTGGAGAAAAGCCTTATGAGTGCAGTGAATGTGGAAAATTCTTTAGCCAACGTTCCAACCTCATTCATCATAAGAGGGTTCATACAGGTAAAAGTGCTCATGAGTGCAGTGAGTGTGGGAAATCCTTCAACTGCAACTCCAGCCTAATTAAACATTGGAGAGTTCACACTGGAGAAAAACCTTATAAGTGCAATGAATGTGGGAAATTCTTTAGCCACTTTGATGGACTTGTTCAACATCAGATAGTTCACACTGGTGAACGACCCTATGGGTGCAGCGTTTGCGGGAAAGCCTTCAGCCGAAGCTCCGACCTCATGAAACATCAGCGAGTTCACACTGGTGAACGGCCTTATGAGTGCAGTGAATGTGGGAAACTGTTTAGCCAAAGCTCCAGCCTCAATAGCCATCGGAGACTTCACACTGGTGAACGGCCTTATCAGTGCCCTGAATGCGGTAAATTCTTTAGCCAACGCTCCAGCTTCAATAACCATCGGAGACTTCACACTGGTGAGCGGCCTTATGAGTGCCTTGAATGTGGGAAAACCTTCAGGCAAAGTTCTAATCTGAGGCAGCACCAGAAAGTTCACAAACCAGATAAGCCATATAAGTGCAATGAATGTGAAAAAGCCTTCAGCCAAAGGTCTACCCTCATCCGGCATCAGAAAATTCACACTAGAGAAAGGAGTTCAGAGAATGTGCACCCTCCTTCTTCAGCACGACAGCACCCACTAGAGATTAACTCTGAGAGTGGTCTTTATGAGGGAGCTGTCAGCCAGAAGTTGAACCTTGTTCATCCAAATATCTATGCTGGAGAGATTCCCAATGGATGCTAGATACATTGGAAGCTTTCTGGAGCAAGGTTGCATTTTCTGACCACAGACTTTGCCAGAGTTTTTCTCACTGCTAATGTCTGTGGTAGAAGTCATCTCAGTTCTACCCACTGGCAGGTCTCCAGAGTGTGCATCAGCCACTTTCCTGTGCTCACAGAAGACAGGCCTCTGTTTCCTCTTTCCAAGAGGGGATCATGAGTAGCCTGAGGCCATGGGAAGAAGTCATTCCCTCCCCCTGTGACTGGTTTAGCTGTGGACATGACCCATCTTTGGCCATGAAGACCTGAGCTGGGTCCTACTGGCAGCTTGCAGAGGTTTCCCTTTTTCAAGGACATTTGTTGATCTTGTATGATGCTCGTGATGGATTCATCCAGGTTCCACTTACCCATCTTAACAACTATTTACTTTACATTGCTCTGGTTTGGGTGATAAGAGCCTTACTGATAAAGCCACCTTTAATCTCCTGTGTTCTGATAACTATGGAGTGGGTTGAGAACAGAATTAAGGTCTACCAAACCAAAGGGGTCTCCAAATTTATTGCCTCAGGGAAGAGCAGGATGGCAGAGCTCAGTTTTCAGTCCAGATTTGGCCTCATTTGTGTTGCTACCCAAGGCATCCTAGGGAAGCTTGTAGGGCTTTGTGGGCCTAATGTTGTGGTCTGAATGGCATGAATTTTTGTGAATCAGAGATTACTCTGAGGAAGGGGAGGTTGTGCAACCTCCAGTGCATCTGGAAGCAGCATGAGTTGGGCCCCTTGTTTACTGGAGATGCCTCCTATTCCTTAGCACTGTTGAGTAGACACTGTTTACCTGGCCCCTGCCAAGGAGTTATATGCCCTTTATGTCTACTGTTCCAGTATATGTCACCTACTGTAAGACTTACTGGGTCCAGCTGGCAAACTAGAGGGAATGTACCTGTTCTAAAAGTGCATCCACAAATGTTCCCTTAAATGTGACTGTGCAGGATTCAGGATTTGCAGAAGTTCTCAGGACCTCCAGACCTCTGTTCTTATGACTAAGGTCACCAGCAGAGCAAATTATCTAAAGGTTTTGTGGAATACTGCAGGCTCTCTGCATTATTCATGTCAAAGCCATTGCTGTGTTGGCAGGAAAATGGGGACTAAGAGAAGGTAGATCCTGTATGCCAGGGATGAGGCATTTGTGACATAGCCAGCCATCTCTGCTCCCAACACATGAGGAGAGAGGTAGTAGAGTCAATATGGGGTTGCCAAATCTTCTAGTTTTCCAAAATGAGTAGGAGATCAGATTTTTATGTGCAACAATTTCTTTTAATGCTTTGTTGAGATACAATTTTCATGCAATAATTAGCTGTATGTATTTAATGTGTACACTTTGATAAGTTTTAAAATATGTATACACTCAGGGAACCAACACCACAATTATGATAACGAACTTATCCATCACCCACAAAGCTACCTCATGCCCCTTTACTATTCCTCCTTGCCTTCCCCAGGGAACCATTACCTACATCCCAAGGAAACCATTGATTTACCTTTTTTTCACTATAGATTTGTTTGCCTTTCCTAGAATTTTATACGATTGGAATCATAAAGTATTTATACTCTATTTTTGGTCTGTTTTCTTTCATACAGCATAATCATCTTGAGAATCATCCATTCTGTGTGTATGAGTAGTTCATTCCTTTTACTGCTGAGTAGTGCTCTGTTGAATGAATACCACAGTTTTTATGTTTTTTTTAATTAAAAAATATCTCATAAAATACACAACATAAAATTTATTGTCTTAACCATTGTTAGGTGTACGGTTCAGCAGTATTAAGTACAGTCATATTGTGCAACTATCACCATTATTCATCTCCAGAGTTCTTTACATTTTGCAAAACTGAAACTATACCCATTAAACAATAACTCCCTATTTCCCCCTTCCCCAAGCCCCTGAAAACCAATATTCTACTCTCTGTAATGGAATTTGACTACTCTAGTTATCTCATATAAATGGAGCTATATATTATTTGTCTTTTTGTGACTGGCTTATTTCACTTAGCATAATGTCGTCAAGTTTCATCCATGTTATAACACGTGTCAGAATTACATTACTTTTTAAGCTGAATAATATGCCATTGTATGTATATGTCATATTTTGCTTATTCATTCATCCCTCAATGGATACTTGATTTATTTCCTCCTTTTGGTTATTGTAACTAATGCTGCTGTGAACTTGGGTGTACGAATATCTCTTTGAAACCCTGCTTTCTATTCTTTTGGGTATATACCTGAAAGTGGAATTACTGGATCATATGGTAATTATATTTTTAATTTTTTTGAGGAAAAAAAATTGTGTTGTGTTTCCCACAGTGGCCATAGCATTTTACATTTTCAGCAAGGGTTCTAATTTTTCCACATCCTCACTAACACTTGTTTTTTCTGTTTTTTGTTTGTTTGCTTGTTTGTTTGTTTTGGATAGTATCTATCCTGATGAGTATGAAGTGGTATCTCGTTTTGATTTGTATTTCTGTAATGATTCCTGATGGTAACTATTGTTTCATGTGCTTACTGGTCATTTGTATATCTTCTTTAGGAAAATGTCTATTCAGGTCCTTTCTCCATTTTTGAATTGGATTGTTTGTGTTTTGATGTTGCTGAGTTTTAGAAATTCTCTATATATACTGGATATTAATCTCTTATTAGGTTTGTGATTTGCAGATAATTTCTCCCATTCTGTGGGTTGCCTTTTTACTATGTTGATAGTGTCCTTTGATACACAAAAGTTTGAAATTTTCATGAGGTCCAATTTTTTTTTCTTTTTTTCTTTTGTTGCCCATGCCTTTAGTATCATATCCAGAAAATCATTGCCAAATCCAATGTTATGAAGATTTTCCAGTGTTTTCTTCTAAGAGTTTTATAGTTTTGGGTCTTACATTCAGGTCTTTGATCTATTTTGAGTTAATTTTTGTGTAAGGTGTTAGGTAAGGGTCCAGCTTCATTCTTTTGCAGGTGGATATTCAGTTTTCCCATTGATTGATTTTGTCAAAAATTATTTGACAATATATGGGAGGGTTTATTTCTGGACTCTATTCTATTCCATTGGTCTATACTTTTTTCTTTATGTCAATACCTCACTATTTACATTAATGTGGCTTTGTAGTAAGTTTTGAAATTGGAAAGTGTGAGTCCTGCAATATTGATCTTCTTTATCAAGATTGTTTTAGCTATTCAGGGTCCCTTGAGAATCCATATGAATTTTAGCATAGATTTTTGTTTCTGCAAAAAAAAAAAAAAAAAATTACTGGGATTTTGGTAGGGATTCCATGAAATCTTTAGATTGCTTTGGGTAGAATCGACATCTTAACACTCAGTCATCTAATCCATGAATGTGGGATATGTTTCTATTTATTTATGTCTTCTTTAAGTTTTTTCAGTAATGTTTTATGGTTTTAAAGTTTTTACCTCCTTGGTTAAGTTACTTCCTAAGTGTTTTATTCTTATTGATGCTGTTGTAAAAGGAATTGTTTTCATAATTTTCTACTCAGATTGTTCATTGCTCGTATATAGAAATGCAACTGATTTTTCTGTGTTGGTTTTGTATCCTACTTTGTTGAGCTAATTTATTAGTTCTAATAGTAATTTTGTGGAGTCTTGAGGGTTTTCTAAATTTAAGATTATTTCATCTGTGAACAAAGATAATTTTACTTATTCTTCTCCAATTTGGATGCCTTTTATTTCTTTTTCTTGCCTAATTGCTCTGGCTAGAACTTCCAGTACTATGTTGAATAGAAATGGTGAGAGTGGGCATTCTTTCCTTATTCCTGATTGAAAAGCTGTTAGTTCTTCACCATTGAATATGACATTAGCTGTGGGGTTTTTATACATGGCTTTTATTATGTTGAGGTAGTTTCCTTCTATTCCTAATTTGTTGAGTGTTTTTATTGTGTTGAATTTTGTCAAATGCTTTTTCTGCAGCAATTGAGATGATCGAGTTGTTTTCTCCCTTTATACTGTTAATGTGGTGTTAGATGATTTTCATATGTTGAATGATCCTTGCATTCCAGGAATAAATCCCACTTGAACACGGTGTTTAGTCCTTTTAGTATGCTGCTGAATTCTGTCTGCTAGTATTTTGCTAAGGATATTTGCATCACTATTCATAAGGGATATAGGTCTATACTTTTCTTATAGTATCTTTTTCTGGCTTTGATATCAAGGCAAATGAATTAATGTGTTATCCTTCAAGTTTTTGGAAAATTTTTGACAAGGATTAATGTTAATTCTTCCTTAAATGTTTGGTAAAATTCACCAATAAAGCCTTCAGGTCCATAGCTTTGTTGTTGGGAGGTTTTTGATCACTCATTCAAATAAATGAATTCATTGAATTCCCTCATTCATTTTGCTTAGTAGTTACAGTTTTATTCAGATATTCTCTTTCTTCATGGCTCTGACCTGATAGATTTTGTGTTTCCAGGAATTTGTCTATTTCATCTAGGTTATCCACTTTTTTTGCATACACTTGTTCATAGTACTCTTGTAATCCCTTTTATTTTTGTAGAATCAGTTGTAATGTTTCCACTTCTATTTTTTTTTATTTTTATTTTTTAGTAATTTATGTCTTCTTTAGTCATTCTAGCTAAAGGTTTGTCAATTTTGTTAATCTTTTTTGAAGAACCATCTTCTGGACTCGTTGACTTTTCTCTATTGTTTTTCTAGGTGTGCTGTGTGTTTTGTTTTCTTTCATCTCTAATTATTTTCTAATATTCTCTGTGATTTCTTCTTTGTTCCATTGATTGTTTAAGGGTATGTTGTTTAATTTCCACAAATTTGTGAATTTTTCAGTTTGCCTTTTATTATCAATTTCTATCTTCATCTGGTTGAGGTTGGAGAAGATACTTTGTGTAATATCTATCTTTTAAAATCAATTAAGCCTTAATTTGTGGCATAACATGGTCTATTATGGAGATGTCCCATGCGCACTTGAGAAGAATGTGTTTTCTGCTGTTGTCGAGTACAGTATTATGTACGTTTCTGTTAGATCTAATTGATTTATTGTGTTGTCAAGTCTTCTGTTTCCTTATTGATTTTTTTTGTCTGGTTGTTCAATCCATTATTTAGAGGAGAGTATTAAAGTCTCCAACTATTACTGTAGAACTGTCTATTTACTCTTTTAATTCTGTCAGTTTTTGCTTCATATAATTTCTTGGTCTGTTATTACGTGCATAAATGTTTATAATTGTTATATCTTCTTGCTGTGTAGAACCTTTTATTGCTATATGAAATGTCCTTTGGCTCTTGTAACTTTTTTTTTAAAAATAAAGTCTATCTTGTCTGCTATTAGTATAGCCAACCTCACTCTCTTTAGTTATTTGCATGGAATATGTTTTTCCATCCTTTCACTCCCAACCTACTTGTGTCTTTGGATCTAAAGTTAGTCTCTGCAGTCAGCATACAGTTGGGTCATTTTTATTTTTATCTTTTTAATTAATTTATTTATTTATTTATTTTTGGCTGCGTTGGGTCTTTGTTGCTGCACGCAGGGTTTCTCTAGTTGCGGTGAGCGGGGGCTACTCTTCGTTGTGGTGCGCGGGCTTCTCATTGCAGTGGCTTCTCTTGTTGCCAAGCATGGGCTCTAGGCATGTGTGCTTCAGTGGTTGTGGCTCACGGGCTCTAGAGCGAAGGCTCTGTAGTTGTGGTGTACGGGCTTAGTTGCTCCGCCTCATGTGGGATCTTCCCGGACCAGGGCTTGAACCCGTGTCCCCTGCATTGGCAGGTGGATTCTTAACCACTGCACCACCAGGAAAGCCCTAGTTGGGTCATTTTTAAAAAATCCATTCTGTCAATCTCTGTCTTTGATTGGAGAGTTTAATCCATTTACATTTAAAGTAATTACTGATAAGGAAGGATTTACTTCTGTCATTTGCTATTTGTTTTCTATATTCCTTATAGCTTTTTTTGTCCCCCATTTCCTGTATTACTGTCTTCTTTTGTTTTTGATTTTTTAACGTGAAATATTTTAATTCCCTTCCCATTTCCTTTTGTGTATATTCTATAGCTATCTTCTTTGTAGTTATCATGTGGTTACCATCCTAAAATTATAACACTATAATTTGAATTTATACCAGCCTAACTTCAATAACATACAAAAACTCTGCTCCTATACAGTTCCATCTCCAACCCTTTCAGTTACTGATGTCACAAAATTACATCTTTATACACTGTATATCCAGAAACACAGAATAACTGTTTTTTAATGCATTAGTTTCTCAAATAATGTAGAAATTTAAAAATGGAGTTATAAATCAAAGTTACAATAATAGTTTTTAAAAATGCCCAACGTATGTACCTTTACCAGAGATCTTTATCCCTTCATACAGCTTTGAGTTAGTCTAATGTCCTTTATTTCAACGTGAAGGACTCCTTTCAGCATTTCTTGCTGGGCAGGTCTGGTGGTAACAAACTCCCTTAGCTTTTGTTTATCAGGGAATTTCTTAATTCTTCCCTCCCATTTGAAAGACAATTTTGCCAGATATAGGATTCTTGTTTAACAGATTTTTTCCTTCAGCACTTTGAACATAACATACCCATTGCCTTCTGGCTTCCAAGGCTTCTGGTGAAAAATCTGTGGGTAATTTTATCGAGTATCTTTTGAACGTGACAAGTCACTTCTCTCTCATTTCTTTAAAGATTCTTTGTCTCTGTGTTTTGACAGTTTGATTTTGATGTGCTTTGATTTGGGTCTCTGAGTTCATTCTTGGAGTTCATTGAGCCTCTGGGATGTTTATATTCATATCTTTCATCAAATTTGGGAAGTTTTCAGTCATCAATTCTTCAAGCTATCTCTTCCCCTTTCTTCTTCTTCTGGGACTCCCACAGCGTGCATGTTGTTCCTTTTGAAGGTGTTCCAGAGGTACCTTACATTCTGTTCACTTTTCTTCAGTTGTTTTTTTCTTTTTCAATTTTCCTGTCTTGAAGTTCACTGATTCTTCTGTCTTCTCAAATCTTCTTTTGAATCACTCTGGCAGTTTTTTTTCTTTTTTCCCCCCCAGTTATGGTAATTTTAGCTCCAGAATTTCTTTTTGGTTTCTTTTTATGCTATTTCTTTTGTGATATTTCCATTTTGTTCATACATCATTTTCTTTACTTTCTCCATGTCTTTAGTTCTTTGATTATCTACAAGACAGTTGTTTTAAAGTCTTTGTCTAGTAGATCTGCCATCAAGTCTTTTTAAGAGACAGTTTCTGGTGATTTCTTTTTTTCCACCTTGAATGGGCCGTGCTTTCCTGTTTCTCTGTATGGCTTGTAATTTTTTGTTGAACACTAGACATTTGAATCTAATAATGTGGTAACTTTGGAAATCAGATTCTTCACCTTCCCCAAGGTTTGCCTTTTTTTTAAATTTATTTTTTTATACAGCAGGTTCTTATTAGTCATCAATTTTATACACATCAGTGTATACATGTCAATCCCAATCGCCCAATTCATCACACCACCACACCCACCCACCCCCGCTGCTTTCCCCTCTTGGTGTCCATACGTTTGTTCTCTACATCTGTGTCTCAATTTCTGCCCTGCAAGGTTTGCCATTTTTATTTAAAAAATTTTTTTAATTGTTGTAGGCTGTCTCTGCTGGTGATCAACCTGAGGCATAAACTTAAGGTCTTCTCAGGTCTTTTCTGAGCTTGTGCCTTTACATGTGTCGTGACTTTCTAAATTCCCCTGTATATGTGATTGCTTTGAAATGTCTTAGCCCTAAAAATCTGGCTTCCAAAAGGAGAAAAGAGAAAAATGAGGGGACTATGTGCTGGTGCAAATCCCCTGGAAGTCGCTTCAAGTGGAGAGGGAGGGGCTTGCAACAATGTGATGACGTTTACACAAATGGTTGCTCACTTCTGTGTCTTCACCTCTGCAGTCAGAAGCAGCAATAGATCAGAGCACAAGTCCTCAATATCTAAAGAGCAGGGTTTCACCCAGGTTCCCACCAACTGCGTGCAAGCTGCTCCAGGGACACATGCAGAACTGCCAGCCACAGGGCAAGTGTGTGGGGGATGGGTAGCTGTTACAGTGCTAAGGGCTGAAATTGACCAAAATTAACTGCCATTTACTGTCTTAAGCTTTCCTCTGGAAGTTGTAAGCCTTTGAACAGACCCCAGAGTTCCAAAATAGGTATATGAGATACATTTTGTCAATACAATTGTTGTCTAGTTGGGGAGACAAGTTCCTGGTTCTTCCTGCTCTACCATCCTCCCAGATTCCTTAATCAAATGCACCGCAATTTTTAAACACTTTCTTCTGTTAAATGACATACAGGTTTTTGGCTATTACAAATTAAGCTACTATGACCATGAATGTACAGGTCTTCATATGGGCCTATGCTTTTATTTCTCTTGTGTTTATATGTAGGAGTGCAATGCCTTTGTCACAGGGCAGGTGAATATTTAAAAATTTTGCAAACTGCCAAATTGTGTTCTAAAGCGGCTATACCATATGTGTTTCACCCAGCAATGAATAAGAGTTCCAGTTCTTCCACACGTTCACCAGCAACTGCTATAATCAGTGTTTTTAAAGTTTGCTATTCTAATAGGCATGTTGTAATAGAATCTCATTGTGGTTTTACCTTGAATTTCTGTAATGACTCATAATTTTGAGCATTTTTTAATGTGTTTATTTGCCACCCATATATCTTCTTTGGTGAAATGTCCATTCATATCTTTTGCCTATTGTTAAAATGAACATTGGTTGATATTTCTATTTTCATTAACAGGAATACGTTGAAACTGCAAAGAAATTTGTTGGAATGTCAGTCATTTATCAATGATGTCAGTAATTTATTTGCTTAATGGGGTAAAATTTTTTGAGTTCTGAAAGAATATTTCCTCGCAATTCTGTGCTGTTCCCAATGGAAAATGACAGACACAATACACCTTTAAGTTTAATCTGAATTATTAACATACTCTCTACTTTCTGAAATCTTCACATGAAACAATAAATCAAGCTCTGAGTTGTAGTGTTTACCACACAGTCAATTTCAAGCTACAACATGATGTCTGTGAATGTGAAATTAGGGCAAGATGTGTAGTAGCACACCATCGTATTCTGTTTCTACCATACGGGGATACATTAAATATAAATAACCTTAAAGCATAGATAATAGTAAAACGTAGTAAAATAATGAATGATGAGTTTTGAGTATCTCTTAGCTTAAAAAAACCCAGCCTTACTCAAGTCTAAATTACACATATTTAACATGTACAATCTGATACATGTTTATACCTATGAAATTAAAGATTTTTCTTGAGCCCTTTGTAATCTCTCCCTCTGTACTCATCCATCTGCAGGAAACCACTGATCTGCTGTCTGTCACTACATATTTGTTTACATTTTTTTCAGGAAAATTACATTAATCTGGGAGCAGTTTAGGTAGGCAGTTAGAGTTCAATATCCGCTATGAAACTGCAGGCAAGCTGTCTACTGGGGCTGTAGTCTCTGAAGACTTGCCTGAGGCTGCAAGATGCAATTCCAAGGTCTTTTCTGTTGGCAGGAAGCTTCAGTTCCTTGCCACATGTGTCTCCATAGGAATGATCATGATGGATACTCTCAAATAAAGCAAGTGGTCCAGGAGCAAGAGAATGCACTAAGAAGGAAACCAGTGTCTTTTATAACGTAAAATGGAGGTGATTTACCCTCACTTTTACCATATTATGATTCATATAGGTCAACTCTAGTAAAATGTAAGAGGGCTACACAAAAGTGAGAATACTGAAAAGTAGGAATTTGGGGGACCATCTTAGGTCCCCCAACTACAATTGTATGTTTTATCTTTTTTACATTAATTTTCATATATCAAACCCTGCATTTCTTGTATAAACTACTTTTTCTTGATATGTTACTTTTTTTATATTGTTGGATTTGATTTGCTAAAATTTTGTTCAGGTTCTGCATCTATGTTAATGAAGGATATGGTTTTCCTGTAATGCTTTTGTCTGGTTTTGATATGTTACCTTCACAGAGTAAGTTGGAAAGCATGTCTTTCCAATTTTTTGGAATAGTCTGTGTAGAATTGGTATTTTTTTTTGTCTAAATGTTTAGCAGAATTCACCACTGAAGCATTTATGCCTGAAGTTTGCTTTGTGTGAAGGTTTCTAATTCCAAATTTAATTTCATAAATAGGTGTAGGGCTATATGGGTTATCTTATGTGATGACATCTGTATTGGTGTCTCTTCTCTCATTCCTGATATTGGTAATTTGTGTATTTACTCTTTTTAATTTGATAATTCTTGGCTAGAGGTTTGTCTATTTTATTATAATAATAATTATTTAAAGATTTGTTGTTGATAGCTTTAAAAAATATATATTTATTTATTTATTATTTATTTATTTTGGCTGCACCAGGTCTTTGTTGCGGCACGTGGGATCTTCATTGAGGCATGTGTGATCTTTAGTTGCCGCATGCAAACTCTTAGTTGCAGCATGCATGCAGGATCTAGTTCCCTGACCAGGGATCGAACCCAGGCCCCCTGCATTGGGAGCATGGAGTCTTACCCACTGGACCACCAGGGAAGTCCCTATTTTATTATTCTTTAAGGCTTTGGGTTTCACTGACTTTCTCTGTAGTTTATTCTGTTTACTTCATTGATTTCCATTTAGATCTTTATTATATTATTTCTTCTCCTTTCTTTGCTTTTCTCTTTTCCTAGTTTTTAAATATGGAAACCGAGATCCTTTTTCTGATACCTTTTCTTTTGTTTAATGTGTTTAAAAAAAACATAAACCACCTTCGCCTAGCCATCAGTCCTGACAATTTTCTTCTATGTTTCCTACTAAATTATTCATACATTTATATTTTATATTTCAGTCGTGATCCACCTTGAGTTCATTTTTGTTTAAGGCATGAGGTTAGATTGATGTTAATTTCTTTTGCCTATGGATGTTCAATTGCTCCAGCAATATTTGTTGAAAAGACTTCCCTGCCTTCATTTACTTGATTTAGTTGGTCTGTCAAAAATCACTTGGTAAGTTTGGGTCTATATCTGGATTCTCAGAATGGTTCAGAACAGAATAGTTCTATTGACCTATTTTTTTAAATTAATTAATTAATTAATTAATTAATTAATGTCTGTGTTGCGTCTTCATTGCTGTGCACAGGCTTTCTCTAGTTGTGGCGAGCGGGGGCTACTCTTCGTTGCAGTGCATGGGCTTCTCATTGTGGTGGCTTCTCTTGTTGCGGAGCACGGGCTCTAGGTGTGTGGGCTTCAGTAGTTGTGGCACACAGGCTCAGTAGTTGTGGCTCACAGGCTCTAGAGTGCAGGCTCAGTAGTGTGGCAAATGGGCTTAGTTGCTCCACGGCATGTCGGATCTTCCCAGACCAGGGCTCGAACCTGTGTCCCTTGCATTGGCAGGGGGATTCTTAACCACTGTGCCACCAGGGAAGTCCTTGACCTATGTTTTTAATCCCTGCATCAATATCATGTTATCCTGTTTAGCTATATAACCCTTATCATCATGTAACCCTTAACACTGGCTAGGGTGATTCCCCTCAAATGGGGCCCCCTCCAACAAAGGCTCTAAAATATGTCAAATTTAAATCAACAGGCATATCTCTCAGTGCCCTCAGAGATTATTTCACTGTTGATGCCATGGCAACCTCTTCTCGTGTGTCCTGGAGTTTCTGGACCACCTATAATGGCCATAAGTTGGTCAAGAGCTTCTGAAGCAAGAAGAAGCCCCTCTTGGTCTCTGCTATACAGCATTGAAACAAAATGACTGACTACATACTGAGCTCTCCTGGAAACAGAGGTTCTCACAGACCTTGAGCCTGTGACTCTTCATACCCAGCTGCCAATTAGGCATTAGGTCATGGGAACAGTACCCCACAAGGTTGGCATGGCTACTGAGACCTCCTTAAGACAAGATGGAGCCAAACCTGGACTCTCTGGTATATTTTACCTCCAGGAGGGGGTGGCATCACCCTTCCTCAGTCCCTTGCCAGATGCCATAGTGCTGGAAGAGGTCACTCTTGCTCCAGACCCTTTGGCTACCTGGAGAGTCCCTTGGGATTAACTGAATGAACAGCGATGTGATTTCATAAACTGTACAAATGACACTATGAACCATCATAAAAATGGATGGTTTTAATTGTTTTTTTTAATCAGTGGGATGTTGCTACTTTCATTCCTTAGTCAGGATGACCTTGATAAAGGTTAGGACCCATGGATCAATACAGTTGACTGAACTTCAGGCAGTCATTTTAGCACTAAATGTCCCAGCCAACAAATGGCCCAATCATTTCATTTATTACAAACTGTTGGGCCATTGCCCCCTTCAGGGTAAAAAAACCTCTGGGAATCTCTTGCCTCACAGATACCCAAAATATAGATCAAAATCACGTCTCTACATATACTAAGACCACGTGCAACCTTGCCAGGACACACCTTATTCCCTTTATTCCCTTTGGAGTTATAGACATTACTGATAAAAATCAAGGTACACATTTGAGTTCCCAGAATACACAATACTGGGTGCCTGGTAAAGCTTTTCAATAGGACTTTCATGTTTCTGATAAGTCTCACATAGCCAGTTTAACTGAGAGACGTAATGGTCTGCTTGAGACAATTCAAATTCTAGTCCAGAAAACTGACCCTAAATGGGTTTCTCTTTTGCCCCAGGCCTTAATCTATCTTTACAAATTGTCAGTATTGTCCCCATTCTATAAGGGCTAGAGGCCAGATTGAGGGTGCATATTCTCTGGGGACCCATTTGAACCTAAACTTCCACCAGAAAAGAAAATAAAAACAGCACATCAATTGCAGCTGCACACACTTTTGACTGTTGGTCTCATTTCTCACTGGTCTGGGTGCTTTCATTGGTCTACAACGCAGAGACCCTTTAAATAAGCCATTGTTTCAACCATTGTTTCACCATTGATAAATGGTGAGGTCTACTTGCCATCAACCTTGGCTAATACAAGCCCTGTGACCCAAAGACCTTGCCAGCTTGCCTGTCACCAACCAAACCAACAACTGAGGCAAAGTGCTTATAATAACTGGCCAAATTAGAGGGCCTGTCTACAGGCTATACTGGAGCTCCAACCTCTTAGCCTGGTAACACCTTAGAGCCATAAAATCAAGACCCACACCAACTTGAGTGGGTATCCACTTAAAGAGGATACCGAGTGTCCCCTACCAGATGATGTCGCCCCAGCCCAGTTCACTGGTGGAGATGACTTTGTCACCTGCACCAAAGACAACTTCACACTGTACACTAAACCTGCCACTCCAGCAGCACCCATGGATTGCCTCTCCTAAAGAAGAAATTTGACACAGGAGATCTATTGCTTTTCTTCCCTTGATATTAGGGATTCTATTATGTTTTCTAAAGCTCACCGTCTGCTTAGCCCATGATCCTGGTATACTCCTTTCTCCCTGTCAACTTGTACACACCTACATTCCCATGCCAAAAGAGAAGTATTACCATTCCTGAATAATAATAAAACATGCATCTTAAAACAATTCCACTTTATTCTTTTTAAAAACTGTTTTAACAGGAATTCCCTGGCGGTCCAGTGGTTAGGACTCGGTGCTTTCACTGCCAAGGGCCCGGGTTCAATCCCTGGTCAGGGAACTAAGATCCCGCAAGCCACACAGTGCAGCCAGAAAAAAAACCCAAAAACTGTTTGAGCTTTTCTAGGTTCTTTACTTTCCATGTACAGTTTAGAATAAGTGTGTTTATATCAACAAAAAATCTCAGTGAGATTTTGATAGGAATTGTGTTAATGCTCTAGGTCACTTAAGAAACAATTGACATTTGTACTATGTTCATTCTTCCAATCCATAAATGCAGTATGTTTGTCCATTTATTCAGATCTCTTTGATATGTTTCCTTAGGTTTTGTAAATTTCAGCATACATATCCTGCATTTGTTTTGTTAGATTTCTACCCAAGTATTTTAAGTCTCTGCAGTGACTGCCAATGGGACTGAGTTTTTAATTTCAATGTCCTCATGTTTGTTGGTAGTATATGGAGATGTTATTAATTTTTGTGTGTTGATCCTATGTCCTGTGACTTTGCTGAACTCACTTACTAGGTTTAGAAGTATTGCAAACTCCTTGGGACTTTCTATGTAGACTGTTACAGATTTGAATTGTGTTCCCTCAAAATTCAGTGCTAGGGACTTCCCTGGTGGCACAGCAGTTAAGAATCCACCTGCCAATGCAAGGGACATGGGTTCGAGCCCTGGTCTGGGAAGACCCCACATGCCGCGGAGCAACTAAGCCCATGAGCCACAACTAGTGAGCCTGCGCTCTAGAGCCTGCGAGCCACAACTACTGAGCCCACGTGCTGCAACTACTGAAGCCCGCACCCTAGAGCCCATGCTCTGCAACAAGAGAAGCTGCAGCAATGAGAAGCATGCACACCGCAACGAAGAGTAGCCCCTGCTCACCACAACTAGAGAAAGCCCGCATACAGCCCCGAAGACCCAAAGCAGCCAAAAACAAATAAATTAATTTTAAAAATTCAAACTAACAAATGTTGAAGAAATGACAAAGTTACAAAATCACCAAAATTACCCTCTAGTTTATGCATCAGCAAACTATAATCCATGGACCAAACCTGGCCTGCCATAAGTTTTTGACATAAAGTTTTAATGGAAAACAGTCATACCGAGTTATTCAAGGACTGTCAGTGCTGCTTTCACGCTGCAACAGCAGAACTGAGTAGTTGCAACAGAAACCATATGGCCTGTAAAATCTAAAACATTTACTATCTGGCCCTTTACACGAAAGGTTTGCTGACCCCGGAAAAAGCTGCTTTACTTAAGAATCAGCAATGGATGCTAAAGTTAGTGGTAAAAGTTTTATAAGGAACATGACATTTATCGTTCCAAAGTATCTGACGACAAACCACTTCTTAATTACATACGGAAAAAGATGCAGTGGGGAAACCTGACAGATTCCACCATAATTATGTGGTCGAAGTTAACATCACCAGTAATGGGATAAACTGACATCACAAGCCTCCTGATATACGATGCACGAAGGACAGCATCACTTCAGTGATATTTCTGCCAAAAATACAAAACTGAGTCAAATTATGAGGAACCATTAGACAAATCCAATCTGAGGGACCATCTAAAAAGAGATGTACTCGTCAAAAATGCCAAGGTCATAAAAGGCAAAGGAAGATCAAGGAGTTGCTTCAAATTAAAGGAGACTAAAGTAAGAAGACAACTAAATGAAATCCATGATTTTGTTTTGGATTCTGGGTTGGAAAAAAAAATTTTTTTTTCTATAAAGGATACCACTGAGACAATTGCTGAAACTTGATTTAAGGTCTGTAGATTATGTAAAAGTACTACACCAAAGCTTGATTTTGATAATTATGCTATAGTTATAAAAAGAACAAACTTGTTCTTAAGAAATACACACTGAAACATTTAGGATAAAGGAAAAGGGCACCTCATGGGGGCAGGATGAGAATGATACAAAGCAAATACATAAAATATTAACAATCCCTGGGTAAGGGTCATAGGTGTCGATATGTTCTATACTATTCTTACAAGTTTTCTGGTTAGAAATTATTTCAAAATAAAGAGTTATATAAAAGCCATCAATTAAGTAAAGAACCTTGTACATATTTGTTTAAACCAATAAATTTCAGCTAAAAGAAGAATGAACATACAAATGCAGAATAGCACAGTGATTATTAAAGATCATAAGCCAGATTGTGTCTGAATTCTAGCTCCAACAACTAGCTCTGAAATTAGGAAAATTTCTTAACCATCCCAAGCCTTAGTTTCCTCCGATATAAAATACTGATAGCAATTTTGCACACATCATTATTGCTGCTGTGAGGCAATACGTGAAAAATGCTTAGAACAGTGCCAGGCACAGAGCATAGAATCAATAAAGTAACTGCTATTACTACTACTACTACTACTACTGCTACTACTACTACTACCACCATCACCACCACCACTACTGACAATGGGCCAGGACTTCCCTGGTGGCACAGTGGTTAAGACTCCACGCTCCCAATGCAGGGAGGGCTTGGGTTTGATCCCTGGTCAGGGATCTAGATCCCGCATGCTGAAACTAAGACCTGGCTCAGCCAAATAAATAAGTAAATATTTTTTTAAAAAAAGAGTGGTTAAGAATCCGCCTGCCAATGCAGGGGACACGGGTTCGATCCCTGGTCCAAGAAGATCCCACATGCCACGGAGCAACTAAGCCCGTGTGCCACAACTACAGAGACTGCACTCTAGAGCCCACGAGCCACAACTACTGAGCCCGTGTGCCACAACTACTGACGCCCGCGTGCCTAGAGCCCGTGCTCCGCAACAAGAGAAGCCACTGCGATGAGAAGCCCGCGCACCACAACGAAAAGTAGCCCCCACTTGCCGCAACTAGAGAAAGCCCGCGCGTAGCAATGAAGACCCAATGCAGCCAAAAATAAATAAATTAATTAATTAAAAAAGAGAGAGAGAGAAAAAAAGGAGAGACAATGGGCCAAAAAGGGGATAAGTCAGTTCAATGTAAGTAAGATGAACAATGTTAAGATTTCATATTCCCCTCATTAATTTTCAGTTAATGATTTTTCTTCTTACCTCTCTGAGAAAACAGAACTAGATAAAAGATACATACTCTTTCCTCTACCATATCAATTAAGTTATCTACATCCAAATCCACAGTCACAGTTTTTTCTTAAGCACAAATTCTACCACCTTACCCCCTCAAACTCAAGGCCCTGCTTCCATAATAATGTCCTCTTTCTGATTCATCCCTTTTTACCACTCTATGGAACTGTTCACATTATCAACCATCCAGATGTAACCCCATGTCCCAACAAGCCCCATCTCTTCATAACCAAATACCTCAACAGAATGGCTGTACTCATTCTCATCGCTGCCTCACCTCCCGCTCTATTTTAACCACATGACTCAGACTTCCACTCCTTGAAGCCACTGAGAATTTCCCCTTCTGGGAAGGTCAGATATTGTGGTCAAATTCTCATTTCTTATTTTAATTCATTTTTTAGCGACCATTCCTCCATCTTGAAACATTTTCTTCATTTGTCTTTGGTGGAACCACTTTCTGGTTTTAATTCTACCTTAAAATGTACTCCTCCCCAGCAGTCTCTTTTGCAGCCTCTTCTAACAAACCTCCAAGTGTAGAGAATCCTCTGTCTGCACTGGTTCTCTGGGTGACCTCATCCAGTGTCCTGGCTCTAAATACCAGCCATATGCCAACAAAACCCAAACTGTTATGTATGAGCCTAAACTCTCCCTGACCTCCGGGCTTGCACATTCAACAGCCTACTCAGCATCTCCAATGGGACGATGAATAGTCATCTCAAACTTAACATTTTTTTTTCTTTTTTTGGCCTTGCTACCTGTGGCTTGCAGGATCTTAGTTCCCCGACCAGGGATTGAACCCAGGCCCTCGGCAGTGAAAGCCGGGAGCCCTAACCACTGGACCACCAGGGAGTTCCCCAAAACAGACGTATTTTAGATTTGCCCTCCAACCTGTCTTGTCCCATCTCAGGCAGCTGTATCACCATTCACCTGATCAAGTCAAAACCTGTTGATTCTTCTTAGTGTCTCTCTTGGCCTCCACACTTATTTACAGTTCACTGGCATGCTGTTAGTTCTACATTCAGAATATATTATGAATACTGTACCTTCTCACCACTTTCTGCCACTAACATTATAAGTCAAATGGTGGTGGTGGTGGGATGAATTGGGAGGCTGGGATTGACATATATACACTAATATGTATAAAATGGATAACTAACAAGAAACTGCTGTATAAAAAAAATACATAAAATAAAACTCAAAAATTAAAAAAAACACAGCTGAAGTATTGTACTGGGAAAGAGTATAAGCCTAATAAAGTGACTGGGAAATATGATGAGAGTGAATGTTAAAATTGGTAAAGAGTTGGAAAATTTGGTGAGATATTCATCTTTCCCCCAAGTCTCAGGCCTTTGAAGGGACTTCCAAACAACCTCTCAGAGATGTGCCTACTCCCTGACCACATGGGCTGTTTCCAGCAGTGATGGCTTCTCCACCCAACATACTCTTACTCACCTGTGTATTGTCTTCCTTGATCTTTCTTCACTATCATCCAGGGCTCTTTCCATTGTTCCAATAAGGTAATCACATGTGGTTTAGAACAGGAATGACCTGCTTACAAGATAAGAATGCCATATAATGAGAAATAAAAGATGAATTCAAAAATACTTTAAGCTTGTGTTAAATTTGTAATAAACTAAAGGTCAAAATGACTGCTAAGTACTACAGAGAAGAGAATGGCAAGGGGATTCAAGAATCCGGATAGGAGGGGAAAGGTCTTATTTTAAGTGAAATCTATCTATCTATCTACTTACCTACCTACCTACCTTCTGTGTCTTGACAGAAAGCATGACATTGTAACTGAGAACAAAGACTGTGGACCCAGAGCACCTGGGTTCAAATTCCTGGTTCTGCCATGTACTAGCTGTGTGACCTTGGATAACTCAAACTCACTGTGATTCAGCATTCTCATCTAAAATGATTACATATATTTGTATTTGATTTGTATCAACTGATTTTTCCCCCCACAATCACCTTATGAAGTACTATGTTTATAAAGAGCTTAAAATAGTGACTGGTACATAGTTAGAACAATGTGAGTTATCAACATTATTATTGTTATTTTTCTAAGAGAAAAAAGAAAGTTTCCTGAGACATCTGTATTTATAATTCATTTAATCCTAAATGCAAATCTCATGGATTATAAATTTTAACTACAAAATCAGGTAAATTGTTTTGGAAGAAATAAAATGATGTAATTTCAGCTTTAAATAATTTATATTTATCTAATCCACCACTAAATAAATTGCACAGGCTCTTCAGATGGAACAAATCAGAACCTTTGTCTAGCTGTTTTGCCTGCAGGTGGGCTCACCATTTTGGGCATAAACACAACAGGAAATCTGACCTTTGTCAATATTTATAGAACACCCCAGAATTCTAATCCTGCCATTTCATCAGTTCCAACCTAACAAAGCTCAAACTACTTCTTTGAGAACAGGGAGAAGAAATTACATTCACTTCTTAAGACAGCCCTAAAATGTACAACGAAGAAAGTATTTCAGGGAGCAGATTCTAATTTATTTGAGAGATGTAAACTTACCCAGGGAGACCAAGTTCCTAGTCCTCCAACATCACATCTCTGTCCAAGACCCTCTGAGCAGAATCCAGACTCTCCCACTCCTGCTGAGCGAAGGCTATGGCCACATCCCTGAATGTCACTGATTCCTGAAACTGCAAACCCACATATTTCTGGTGAAATTAAAGAAAATGTAGCCATAGCTAAGACCTGAGGCAGGCAAAAATAAAAAAAAAAAAAAAGAAAGAAAATGTTTTCAAGATGAAAGGAGAGGAAATAAAGAGTTCCAATGTAACAAAGAAGCAATAATATAGCAATCAAGTAGGCTGGAGGCTCATGATATAAGAAGTAAAATAAGCAGATGCAAACTATTATATATAGGATGGATAAACAACAAGGTCCTACCGTATAGCACAGGGAACTATAAATATCCTGTGATAAATCATAATGGAAAAGAATATGAAAAAGAATATATATATGTATAACTGAGTCACTTTGCTGTAGAGCAGAAATTAACACAACATTGTAAATCAACTATACTTCAATAAAATTTTTTAAAAAAGTAAATGGCTGCTCTGAAGCTATCAAGAAAAAAAAAAAAGTAAATGAAGCAGAATATCTTCATGTTCTAGAAGAATCCTGTGCTATGGACAAAATTTCCTGTTACGCTGTGGCATACCACAATACTCCAGAGCTATTGGGAAATGGATAAAATAATCCAAGTTTCTTTGTTAAATAAAAGAGTATACACAAAGACACTGCCTGCTAGGTACCCCAATACCTTCTCAAGAACTATTAGTCTCTACATTATTTTCCCTTTAAGAGAAAAGGTTTGGGTTTTTTTTCAAGCATAAAAATCTCTATTTTAGAAAATAGATATTATACAACTTTGTTAATTCCTCAAGCTTCAAGATCATTATGTCAGATCATATAAGCATTTTTCCTTGTATTGATAAATACATTTTTCATGATGGCATAAAAGTACATCTCAGGGATACAAATATCAGAGTTTGTAATTATTTTATATTTATATGAGATTGGACCAAATGCCCCAGGTTTCCCCAGTTCTGGTAATCTATGTTAACCTACTACTTATGATAATATGCTTATTAGTATATTGTCATGTGGCATTCCTCACTCAACACTTTGTCTGTTCTTCAGTTAGTGGATAATGATGCAGATGATTCAGAATCAAAAGTAAGTCACCCAAGTCCAGCAGATCCCATTCCACAACAAAACTGACCTAGTACCACTCTTGCCAGGCATCACCTGGCAAGAACCATGCTATCAATGTTTCCATGTCACAGTCACATCTCTAATGTGTCCCTAAAAGCCTCACAGAGCATGTGAGCTCATCATATTAAGACTGAGACCAATCAATACAAAATCCCATCTTATCAGGTCTGTGAAAAATGTTTAATTTTCTGATGTATGGTAAAAATGAGGCCAGTATCTCAAACTCACCAAACCAGAGACTGACATAAGAAGCTCAAATAATTTTCTCGTGGGACTTCATATTTTCACTGCTCCATCACAGCTCTTCAGCAAAGACATATCACATAGGACCTGTTCAGTAATTTGCTCAGTGAATTGATGAACACCAATTAGAAAAGGATACCTCATAAGGAGGAAGCAGTTATTTGGCACTGTTTCACATAGGAGGAATCAGGAAGCGGGTAATTAGATGGTGCTCTCTTAGGAAGAACACTGTAGGTTAATGAATGACAATTATCTATGTAATCTAAAAATCCCAATATTTCAAGGAGAAACAACAACTTACTTGGCCCATGTTATCAGAAATGTAAGAACCGATCAGTCTTCCTTGGGCTTCTTCTATCTGAAGGGTTCAAACTCTAGAAAATTCAGAGCTGAGAGACAAAAAGGAGGCTTTAGTGTTCCCCATAACTTCAGCCAATAAAACTTGTCCCCCCATTTCAGCTTCCAAACTATGACACAACCGTCCTCACATAACATTTTGTGGAAGAACAGAGGGATTCTGGATAAATCTAAACCCAGTGAACCAAGCTGTAAACAGCTGGTTGCAGAACAACAGCACTTCTTCAGTGAAGCCAGAATCAGACACTTCAGTAGGTTTTCTGGCTAAGCCTTCATTTTGGGAAGGCTCATGTGGATGTTAAGATTGGGCTGCACAGTTCTGTTGTGAACAGATTCTCCTCCCTCCATTCCTACATTCTAACTGAAAAAGAGACCATATCACCCAAACCAGAACTTCCTTTGTGGCTTCAGGATAAGATCAAACCATGGGAGAGGGAAAATATAGACGATATTGATCTGACATTTACAAACATCTCAGTGGCTCAGTTTTCTCATCATTAAAATAGGGATAAGAGTATCAGCTACTACATATGGTTATCTTGCAGAATAATAAGAAAATTCAGTTAAAACACGTACTAGAATAGAATAATTGCTTAACACGGGTTAGCTATTTAAGAACATTACATGTCTCATTTCATTTTTATTTTTATTTGCTCAATCTGACAACTAACTTGGAAGTATTGCCTTTTTTGTTTGTTCGTTTTGGCCGCGCAGCGCAGCCTGCGGGATCCTAGTTCCCCGACCAAGGATTGAACTTAGGCCTTGCCAGCGAAAGGGCTGAGTCCTAACCACTGGAGTGCCAGGGAACTCCCTCATTTTTATAAAAGTAAAACTTTGTTTCCAATTTTTGCTTATCTCTGGCATGCTTTTTTTTTTTTTAATTGATTGGAATCAGCTTTTCTTTAGGAAATCTTCTAGGGACAATTCTGACATATTTAAAATAACTTCACAGGGATGCAATCCGCATGCGCATTCCAACAAATCCATGAATCAGCAATCAGAATGACAAGCTTTCTTGTATTCTATCTAAAACATTTAGAGCCTGGCCTTAAGAATGCAACTCTTCTTTTAAAAAATAGCAGAAAAGATTCTCTGACATTTAAATTTCCCCTTTAATTTCTCCGTAGAAATTACAGAGAAAGGCACCATTCTGCAATAAGATGCAAAACTACAATAATTCACAAAGGTTGAATCCCGTTCTTTCTGAGCAATACGGAGACTGATGTAAATGTTTACAGCCAATATCATCTTATTCTCTTTTTTCATATAAAATTATCACTGGAAAAGTAATTTGAACAACAGATCCTTGGAAGTCATTTTTCCTGCTCTAAAATTCCAGTCTCCAGATCAATTATGTGCCTTCCTGCCGGGAAACTTCATACAGGGGCTCAATAACCGACCTCCTTCTGGGGACCAGCTTTCTGGGGCAGACCCTTGTGGCTGGGAGGGGAATGGGGCAGGTGGCAGCAGGCACCTGCAACACGGGTCCCAGTGGCACACCTCTCAGCTGAGAATCCAAGTTCACACGGAGGTCCTGGCTCCAGTCTTCGCGGACTCACACCCGCACTCTCTCTCACAAATTACCCTCTCTCCCCTGACTGGAGCAACCCTGCCTCCAAGCCAGGAGCGCCTCGTCCACCCTCCCACTGCCCGCGTGGCAGGGTCCGGGGTCCGCACCGGCCCGCACGCCCCGCACTCACTGCTTCCCTTCCCGGAACCCAGTTACCCGGTGGTGCTGGTCCGAGTCTGCAGAGCTCTCCCCGAGGCCGGGCGCTGACTTTTTCCTTACAGAAGTCCACACCTCACTGCCGCGCCAACAATCACAAACGGTAGGGAGAAAGGCTGAGGTACAGGTTGCCCCGGCGGCCTTTGGGAAATGTAGTCCCAGGCTAAGCGGGCCTGATCGCAGTGGCCTGTGGGAAATGTAGTCCGGAGTGGTAAAACCTGAGTACCTGCGCGGCCCGCTGCATACGACAACCGCTCACCCCGCGCCCCATCGGTAGTGGGAGTTCGCAGGCACAGGTTGACACCAGGCCCTGACTCTGCCCACCTTAGAGGCTGGGTTTAATGGGTTGGTCCTCCCGGACTGAAGAAGGAGAATTGTACTTGGGTGGACCAGGGAAGGCGGAGTTGAGGACACAGGAGTTCACAATCGCTTGAAGCCCAAAGAAGAGAGCCAACCCAGGATATTACCATACCAGACCCCCCAAACCATAATAATATATACTAAAATATGTTATTACTTTAACATAAAAATATGAAAAATAGGTGTTTGAAATTACTTATCGTTCTGTATTGTTTACTTTTCCATTACAGAAATGCTATTATTAAATAGAACATCAATAGAACTAATAGTGGCAATTAGTAATAATAGTAAGATGGATTAAACAGGTGTGTGAGACAAATGGTTCTGTCCTCTGATACAGCATTTTAACTTTTTATTAGATATTAGATATTTAAATTTTGTACACTATATTATGTGTGTGTATATATTTATTTATTTATTTATTGGCCACACGGCTTGCAGGATCTCAGTTCCCCAACCAGGGACTGAACCCAGGTCACAACAGTTAAAGCCCAGAATCCTAAACACTAGGCCACTATGGAACTCCCTATGTATTCTTTAGATACATAGACGTAAGAAAATTTAAAAGGAGAGTGTACATACAATTGGACTAATTAAACAGATGTCACCTCTATTTAAAAGAAATGTTTCTTTCTGTCCCATGGTACATTAAGATATTTTTACTCTTTCTGTTTCTTTTTCCAGTAAAGCTTCTCTGAACTACCTGTAGCCTTTATGACATTCTTCTTTTCTTTTATGCAGTGGTAAAACTGAGTACAGTCAAACATAAAACTCACTTTGACTTGCAGATTTGGTCTTATCAAGCCCGCATGACACTCATTCTTGCCGTCAGCCCAATGTTATGGCATCAAGCAAAATATCATCTCAACAAAGTATTTGCATATGGAATACTTAGGATTTTACTTAGTTTCCAGTGCTCCAAAAGTGTCCTTCCACTTTGTATCTACAGGCTTTTTTGGTCAAGTAACTGTTTGTTGGCCAGAGCCTTTACATCAGCGGTCCCCAACACCTGGGCCACTGACCAGTAGGGTCCGTGGCCTGTTAGGCACCGGGCCACACAGCAGGAGGTGAGCAGCGTGCTAGGGAGCAAAGTTTCATCTGTATTTACAGCCGCTCCCCATCGCTCACATTACCGCCTGAGCTCCACCTCCTCTCAGCATTATGGTGAGTTGTATAATTATTTCATTATATATTACAATGTAATAATGATAGAAATAAAGTACACAATAAATGTAATGCGCTTGAATCATCCTGAAACCATCCCCCCCACCCCGGTCCGTGGAAAAATTGTCTTCCATGAAAACAGTCTCTGGTGCCAAAAAGGTCGGGGACCACTGCTTTACATCTGTAAGTTAACTGTATACGCTACTCATGTCTGAAATGCCCATCATTTTTAAACACTCTGAAGCATACTGGATGTCAATGGAAGTCAAGCCTCTTTTTCTCAGGGAAGATGGCATTAAATCACGGAGGCAGTATGAACTTGTGAAATCGAACTTGGAGTCCACATAGGTAGCGTCATGCATTCTTCAACCACTTATTGAACATCTGCTGTGGGCCTGCCTGTTCTAGTCTTGCAGACAGAGTGGTGAAGAGTAGCTCATGTTCCAGGGTTGAAGACAGAGCCACAAAAACTAAATAAATAAATGACCAAGATAATATCAGATGACCATAAAGGTTCTGAAGACAACCAAAGAGTGAAGAGATTAAAGAGACCTGGAGTGACTCTGCATGGGGCAACCGGGGAAGGCCTCTTTGAGGATGGGATGCTAGAACAAGGCAGGGATTAAAGTGAGGGAGTCAAATGGAAGATAAATGAACAAAAAGAAAAGGTCTTGATGATGATCATGGCTATGATGAATATCAACAGGGCTTTGTGCTAGAGAGTAACCCAGGTCCTGTTATGCGTTTATACCCTACGGGACAGAATACTTCTACATACTGTCATTATGGAGTATTTTAAAAGGCTAACTTTTCAAATGTAAATGAATATCTTATAATAAAATAAATGTGGATTCTCCGTCAGTGGGAAGCCATATCCATTTGCCATAAACAGATGGCAACTACAAAGATAAATCCAGTGAATTTCTTGACTTCCAGACTACCCAGGGGCCCTCCTGCTCCAGCAGAGATGCAACAATTCTAAAGATGCTGCTCCTCCTACTGTGCCTTTGCCCTTGAGGGTTTTGCCAATTCTCCCAGCCCAAGAAGGCCCCAGGACAGGATTCTTCCCCAAGTGAGCCCTAAAGTTCATCAAAGTCCTCAGAGAAGCTGTTCCCTTGGAAAAGCATGAAGACCGATGCTCCCTGGGATTCACTGGGCACTGGGAACATAAATCACTCGTGTAATTTTATCAGGTCCCCTCAACCCAGGAGAAGGAATTGTCACTCTTTCCTTGTTAGACCGAAGAAAATGGAGTCTAAAGGCAGCAAGAGGACTTGAGATTAGAACCAGCAATAGGGACCTCTCCATACACCCCCTGGATTCAGGACCCTGGGCGGGAGGGATGCCCTTCCCAGGTCTCCAGACTCATCAAATGTTTCTGAGTGCCCATTTCTTATCTTCTGCTTTGTCTGGACCAAGCTTTATCAGGCTTTTCTCCACCCACTGGCCTTTAAACTCTGGTTCAACCCCCAGCCATTAGCAAGCACTAGAAGGCAGAATACATACCCCTGCACTTGCCCCCACCCCCATCAGCTTATCTGAGAATCAACTGAGAAGAGCAAGACAACTTTCCTATCAAACTGCTGCTGACCATGCTCCCCCTTGCTTGCCCAATGTCCCTTTAAACTTTCTGCTTTTGCTTACCCCTCCTTATAAAAAAAAAGCTCTTTTTCTGTTGAGATGCTTGCAGACTTCTATATGTATATTTATTTATTTTTATTTGGTTGTGCCGGGTCTTAGTTGCGGCAGGCAGGCTCCTTAGTTGCGGCATGCACATGGGATCTAGTTCCCTGACCAGGGATCGAACCCAGGCCCCCTGCATTGGGAGCGCAGAGTCCTAACCACTGCACCACCAGGGAAGTCCCTGCTTGCAGATTTCTGAGATCGAGTTCTCTCTATTGCTGGGCAGTCTTTTTGAATAGTCTCTCCTTATTGAAGTCTGGATTTGTTTCTATTCAACAAGAACAGGGAGAGGGGAAGTCTCAGCATAAATCCCTATACTGTGCACCAGGACCAAGAAAGTGGGAGCTCAAGAGTGTGAGGGACCCTGTGGGCAGAATGAGGTAGTGAGAGGCAGGCGAATGGAGCAGGTCCTTCAACTCAACAGACCCCTTCACCCCTGCTCTGGATGGGAGTCTCAGTGCCCCTGCTCCACTAAGATTAAGATTCACACAAGAGGGACTTCCCTGGTGGTGCAGTGGTTAAGAATCCGCCTGCCAATGCAGCGGACACGGGTTCAAGCCCTGGTCTGGGAAGATCCCATGTGCCGCAGAGCAGCTAAGCCCGTGCGCCACAACTACTGAGCCTGCGCTCTAGAGCCCGCGAGCCACAACTACTGAGCCCACGTGCCACAACTACTGAAGCCCATGTGCCTAGAGCCTGTGCTCTGCAACAAGAGAAGCCACCGCAATGAGAAGCCGGCGCACCGCAATGAAGAGTAGCCCCCACTCGCCACAACTAGAGAAAGCACGCGCGCAGCAACGAAGACCCAACGCAGCCAAAAATAAATAAATAAAATAAATAAATTTATTGAAAAAAAAAAAAAAGATTCACAGAAGGCTCAGGGCGCCACCCAGGGGTAGGGGTGGGGGACGGGGGTGAGGGGGAGGAGGAAGAAGGGAGCTCAACCCAGTCAGGGATCAAGCGTCTCAGGAAACTGAAGACGTCACTGGGGGATGTTGCTTGTACAGGGGCGTGGTGATGGGTCTCACCTTCGTTACTGTCCTTCCTGCCACCGGTCCCCAGCTAAATGACCTAAATGCCAGAAGTCCCATCCCCACTCCTACAGGCTACAAAAACACTCCCCATCTGGGCTGTGATTGGTCCACACCCGGGTCGATGCCCAGGATTCTTCGTAATGCCGTTTTTTGTGGGGCATCCTACCAAGCTACGTGTGCCAGACGCAGTGAGGCCAAACAAAAGGCTGGAATTTGGGGCAGAGAAAGGTTCATTAGTGGAGGAGGTGCCAACTCCGAAGATGGGAGACCTAGACTCGTCTCAAATCCATCTTGCTGGCTGGCCAGGGCGCAAGATTTTTAAAGGCAAAAAGGTAAAGGGCAGGGAGTCTTTGTGAGTTCAGCTTCCTGATAAGACCTCATTTGCAGACTTCCCAGGACTGTCTTGTGACTCCATGTGTTACTGGTGAATATGATTGATCTATGTGCTCCTGCAAAGCAAACTAGATCATGGTCTTGTGATCCCTTAACTTCTTTCTAGGAGAGAGCAAAAGCAATGGTTGAGGCATTTTATTATTCACTTAGAGCCCTCTTGATGGTTCAGGAGTTTTCAGTTCTTGATTGACCCTCCTGGTGTCATCAATTTTAAGTCCACTTGGGGGCAGCTGTTTAAAGCCACAGGATGTTATCTTAGCAGTTTGGGGTCATAAATCAAGGCATTTGTTTCAGCTAACAGTCATGGAAAGACTATGTTGGGCTTGCTTTTCCTTTGTTTCTGCCTTCTCTCACTTCCCTGGTTAGTAACAGTTTGACTTTGTTCTTTGGAATTCAGGGAAGGTCTAGGAGACTAAAGCCCTTTTCTACAAACAAGAAATGGGGATGTGGAAAGGCTTTTGTACCCTGGTGGCACCCCACCCCCCACCCGGGGTCCTGTACAGTTTCACTAGGGGAGAACTTGTAGTTTCTGGAAAAGGCCAGCAGGCACCAGGAGGGTCCCTGGGGAAAATGTCTCTAGATTCCACCTACGGAGTGAGGCTTTGCTTCCTCTTAAAGGGTCATACCCAGATTTTCAGGGCCACTGCGGGCCACACCTGGCCTCCAAATCTCCACCAGTGACCAGCACCTTGGACACACGAGTCCTGATGGGTTTTGGGTGGTCACGGTCTCTGCATCAAGCCTCTGTCCTTCCAGTCTCTGTGGTCCTGGACAAGAAAATGAACTTCTCTGAGACTCCGGAGACTGACTTGTAAAGATAATACCTCACTCCAAGGCATTAGTATAATGACAGCAAATTTTCCTCCAGTTCAGGAGTTCTTAAATGTAGTACCTGAAAGAGCAGTGTCAACATCACCTGGCAACTTGTAAGAAATGCAAGTTCTTGGGCTCCACCCCACACCAACTGAGTCAAAATTCTGGGGGAGCCCAGCATTCTGCTTTATGCCCTTAAGGGCTTTCTGATGTTCACTCAAGTTTTAGAACTGACTCTAAGATTCCAGTGGCTGAAATGGGAAACTTACTTCATGGGAGGTGACATGAAAAGCCCAGGGTCTGGCCCACACTTAGTGCTGTGATTTAACTGTTATTATCAGTTCTATAACCACAAGGGTGTTGAATATCCTCCTGCCATAGGGTGGGGCAGAAATAAGTGTTTGCAGTGTCGCTGGTGATATTTGTCAAAACATAAAATACGACTCCTGCCTCAGCAAGCAGCTTCATAGGTAATATTTAAAATTTTTACAAAATGTACACTTTTGTACCATTTGACACATTAATTTTTTAAAACAGCACATGCAGGAAGTTTCATAAATTAAAGATAGACCAATTATGCAAGGATGTATTCTTGTAGGCCACGTGACTCAACCCTTGAGAACATCTGGAATTAGTGGCCTCAGGCCGAAGTGGAGAGTGTAGTTGATATGGTTTCAAGTTTATGACATAAGCTGACATTCATGTCTTATTCTCAGGAACCAGTTGCCCCTGCTTCCCTTCCAGTCTTTATGGCAGCCAGACCCAGGCACAAATGTGTGAACATGAGATGACCAGCCTGATGTCCAGTGGCTCAGTGTCTCTAAGTCCCATCCTAACCAAGACACTTTCTGCCCATCACTGGAACCTGCAACCTCCAAGAGAGTACTAAATCCAGGGAAGGTGGGAAAACTGGAACCACTGAGGAATAAGAAGGCCACCCTGGGAAGAAGCACAAATGAGAAAGTCTAATGAAGACAGAATTTCATAATTACCTCTGCCCATTTCCCATTGGCACCAAGTCATTTGCATGGTCCAAGTTAAGTGTAAGAGAATCTGAGATGTGCTGTCCTCCCAGGGATCCAAAAAGAGAAAAAGAAATTGATGAACATCTAGCCAGTTACTAGCACAATCCATTAATTTTGTTACCAGTTAACACATTTTATTTTTCCTCCTATACATTCAGCACTCTGTTTGTTCTCTGCTCTCTGACCTCTTGTCTCTGGTGAATTACCAACTTTAAGGGAGTCTTTTCTCCACCTCTTAATAGAAAAAGGATTTAAGTAAGGAAAACACTCAATATCCTACGTAGCCCACATAAATGAAATACAAATTGGAGTGTTTATCTTTTTCCAAATAGCAGTTATGGAATGAATGCATCTTTCTAAGATGGAGAATAATATACAATAATGGAACAAATACTTTTTCTAAGAAAAAATTCCAACTACAGTTGAACCAGTCACATTTACATTTTGCTATTTCCCATCCTGCCTTTGTTCACAAACTTACATAAAATCATATCACAGTTTCCCACTGAAATGACAGCGTAGACTGTAGCATTATGCTTTTTTCACAAACTTTATCTTAGTTTGAACTATATGAAATTGCCATTCCTCTAAGTCAAAACTGGTCAAATATTTGCAATTTAATTTTGTCCAGTCTAATAAAATAAGCACTCTCCAATTTAATTCAGTCACCACAATTATGATATTTGGATGGCGGTGAGTTATTCTATTCTGTCAATAAAATAATGTTTTACTTATTTTCCTCTTTAGAGTCAGATTATCTCAGGAGCTTGTTTTTTTTTTTTTAACTTTTTATTTTATATTGGAGTATAGCCGATTAACGATGTTGTGATAGTTTCAGGTGCACAGCAAAGGGACTCAGCCATACATATACATGTACATGTACCCATTCTCCCCCAAACTCTCCTCCCATCCAGGCTGCCACATAACATTGAGCAGAGTTCCCTGTGCTGTACAGTAGGTCCTTGCTGGTTATCCATTTTAAAAACAGCAGTGTGTACATGTCGATCCCAAACTCCCTAACTATCCCTTCCCCCCCATCCTTCCCCCCTGGTAACCATAAGTTCGTTCTCTAAGTTAGCTCAGGAGCTTCTGATTATTTTATACTGTAGAATGCTAATAAAATAAATTACCTGCACACACAAAACATTTTTCTTCCTTGGATTTTTTTTACTGAAGTATACAATATTATACTAGTCTCAAGTGCACAACGTAGTGTTTCAATATTTTTATAGATTATCCTCCATTTTTTTTGTTTTTGGCCATGTTGTGCGGCTTGCAGGATCTTAGTTCCCTGACCACGGATCGAACCAGTACCCCTGCAGTGGAAGCAAGGAGTCTTAACCACTGGACCGCCAGGGAAGTCCCTATCCTCCATTTAAAGTTATTATAAAATATTGGCTATATTCCCTGTTCTATACAATATATCCTTGTAGCTTATTTATTTTATACATAGTAGTTCATACTTCTTAATCCCTTATCCCTACTCTGCCCCTCCCCCTTCCCTCTCCCTACAAGTAACCACTAGTTTGATTTCTATATCTGTAAGTCTGTTTCTGTTTTGTTATATTCATTCATTTTTTTTTATTGCTTAGATTCCACATAACTGATAACATACAGTATTTGGCTTTCTCTGTCTGACTCATTTCACGAAGCATAAAACCCTCCATGCCCATCCATGTTGTCACAAATGGCAAAATTTCATTCTTTTTTATGGCTGAGAAATATTATATTATACATATATGTGTATATATATATATATCTATATATCTATATATATATATATCTCACATCTTCATTATCCATTCATCTGTTGATGGACACTTAGGTTACTTCCATATCTTTCCTGTTATAAATAATGCTGCTATGAACATTAGAGTGCATGTATCTTTTTGAACTAATGTTTTTGTTTTCTTTGGGTACATTCCCAGGAGTGGAATTGCTGGATCATACAGTAATTCTATTTTTAGTTTTTTGAGAAACCTCCATACTGTTTACCATAGTGGCTGCACCAATTCCCATCAATAGTGTACAAGGGTTCCCTTTTCTCCACATCTTCATCAACATTTATTATTTTTGGTCTTTTTGTTGATAGCAATTCTGACGGCTGTGAGGTGATCTCTTCTTGTGTGTGTGTGTGTGTGTGTGTGTTTTAATAAAATGTATTTATTTAATTTTATTTTTGGCTGCGTTGGGTCTTTGTTGGTGCGCACAGGCTTTTCTCTGGTTGCGGTGAGTGGGGGCTACTCTTCGTTGCGGTGCGTGGGCTTCTCATTGCACTGGCTTCTCTTGTTGCGGAGCGTGGGCTCTAGGCACATGGACTTCAGTAGTTGTGGCACGCGGGCTCAGTAGTTGTGGCTCGCGGGCTCTAGAGTGCAGGCTCAGTAGTTGTGGCACATGGGCTTAGTTGCTCCACGGCATGTGGGATCTTCCCGGACCAGGGCTCAAACCCGTGTCCCCTGCGTTGGCAGGCAGATTCTTAACCACTGCGCCACCAGGGAAGCCCAACTTCTTGTGATTTTGATTTGCATTTCTCTGATGATTAGTGATGTTGAGCATCTTTTCATGTGCCTGTTGGCCATCTGTGTGTTTTATTTGGAAAAATGTCTACTCAGGTTTTCTGTCCATTTTTTAATCAGGTTGTTTTTTTGATATTGAGTTGTATGAGCTGTTTATATATTTTGTATATTAACCCCTCATTGGACATATCATTTGCAATATTTTTCCCATTCTGTAGGTTGGCTTTTCATTTTGTTGATGGTTTCTTTTTTTCAAATATTTATTTATTTATTTATTTGGTTGCACTGGGTCTTAGTTGTGGCAGGTGGGCTCCTTAGTTGCGGCATGCATGTGGGATCTAGTTCTCTGACCAGGGGTCAAACCCGAGCCTCCTGCATTGGGAGCATGGAGTCTTAACCACTGCGCCACCAGGGAAGTCCCTGTTGATGGTTTCTTTTGCTGTGCAAAAGTTTTTAAGTTTAATTAGGTCCCTCTTGTTTATTTTTACTTTTGTTTCCTTTGCCTTAGGAGACAGATCCAAAAAAATATTGCTGCAATTTATGTCAAAGAGTGTTTTGCCTATGTTTTCTTCTAAGAGTTTTATGGTTTCTGGTCTTAAATTTAGGTCTTTGATCCATTTTGAGTTTACTTTTGTATATCGTCTTAGAGAGTGTTCTAAATTCATTCTTTTACATGTAACTGTCTAGTTTTCCCACCACCACTTATTGAAGAGACTTTTTTCCCATTGTGTATTCTTTGTTGTAGATTAACTATCCATAAGTGCATGAGTTTATTTATGGGTTCTCTATTCTGTTCCATTGATATATGTGTCTGTTTCTGTGCCAGTACTATACTGTTTTGATTACTGTAGCTTTTGTTAATGTGGTGTATCACATTGATTGACTTACAGGTATTGAACCATCCTTGCATCTCTGGAATAAATCCAGTTCATCATGGTGTATGAACCTTTTTATATATTGTTGAATATGTTTTACTAATATTTTGTTGAGGATTTTTGTTCCTATATTCATCAGAGATATTGTCCTGTAGTTTTCTTTTTTTTTGTAGTGTCTTTGTCTGGTTTGGTATAGGGTCACGCTGACCTCATAGAATGAGTTTGGAAGTGTTCACTCCTTTACAGTTTTTAAAAGTAGTTTGAGAAGGATAGGCATTAACTCTTCTTTAGGTGTTTGGTAGAATTCCCCTGTGAAACTGTATGGTCCTGGTCTTTTATTTGTTGTGAGTATTTGATTACTGATTCAATTTCATTGCTAGTATTGATCTGTTCAGATTATCTATTTCTTTTACTTCCTCTGCCTCCCACAGCTACCATTCCAAATAAATGTCATGTGTGGCCATTGCCATCTCAGTGTCTGCTTCCCTGAGAACCCAGAGAGTTAGATTAATTTGATATTACCACATATTTGGTTGAATTAAGTCAAACAATCTATGTAAGGGAAGAGAGTAAGAGAATATAGGAATAAGCTCTCAGAAATGGAGATAGCAGAAATTTTTATATACTGGAGGTTCAGAGGTAGACCCATAAATTGGATTTTAGAGCATTGATACAATAGAACTATAACATAGTGCCTTTCACCTGAGAGAAGAGTCCCTGAATTAATCATTTAAGAAATAGATCAATTTAGACTAAGGAGATGAGATCTTCTGGGCTCTTTCAGTTAGTGAAGTGAGGGCTGCGATTGGTGGCAGGTAGCAAATCTAATTGTAGATTTCCATATGCAAATTTTTTTGGTGGAAATCAGAAATGTTTTAAAAGCTAATAGCAGATAACAAGAACATTGATGGCTTATCTATGAAAACATTTTAGATCTAGAAGTCCACTTTCTAAAACTGCCAGCTTGCCACTGATGCTGTTCAGTTTCCAAGTGGAAGTGGACAGGTACTTTAAAAATATGAAGAAAGGATTTTTATTCAAATACTATGGTGGTAGTAAAGTATGTGTAAGCACCATAACTAGAAATAATATTTTGTCCAAAACCATCATATAACATGCTACATCAGTGCAAGTGTCCCCCAAGGAGAAGATACCACGACAGGATGAGACTTGCAAGAGATTTGTGGGGGCAACACATCTTCAAAGGATAAAGGGGAACAAGAAGAACACAGAGCTTTCAGAACTCAATGCATGTGCAACACATGAGAAAGGAGAGAGAGAAGGAAGGATTGGGTAGAAAATGCCTCACACCTCAGCACAGTTAGGAGAAATTCTTGACCAAGACAATGGGGGATGCTGGAGCCATATTTACCCTCTAGAAGATTATCCCATTGGGCAGGAAGGGCAAGGTTCTCATACCTCTGTGATGCATATCATGAGATGGGAACATCCCAGGGGAAGTGAGACCTAGAACAAATTCTGGTGGATCTAAGAGCACAGCACCTGGAGGCTGTCAATCAGTTGTGCTCCAGCCCCAACAGGATCTCTTGAAGGGATATCTGAGCAGGGCACTTCCATGGCTACGCTGGTGCTGCACAGATCCACTTGTCCATGTACATTCATGAGCAGTTCCTCCATTGTTCCTGAGGACCTCCATTACTGAGTTGATGAAAAGAACCACAGACACCATTACTGTTATATGTCTGGGGGTCACAAGTGGTACTCACTCTTCTAACATCCACTTTACATTTTGTTCACCCCTGCTATCACCTCAGCAGGTCTTGGTGGCAAACTTAGTGGTGGGTGTGACCCAACTCTTTATTCTAAAGGGGAATGAGCCCTTAGTAATCATACGCTTCACAGGCTGAGGTTTCTTCACATGTCCATTCACAGTAACATTTGGGCAAGGTGTATCAAGAGCTACCTAAGTGATCACTGGAGTTACACACATTCTTTTCCCCCCTTCACTGTAAAAAAGAAGTCCTACCTTCCTCTGCTCATCAAGATCAATTACCTCTGCTGAGTTAATGACTACTATTCCTGCTTGCTATTCCTTGGACACAAGGAGTCCAAAGTTCCCTGGGTGCAGCCATAACTCATAGTTCAAAGGGATCCATTCTGTATCCCAGTCAATAGTGACCTCTTTTAGAATTAGGACAACTAACCAAAAAGATCCTAAAGGTGTGGGTACTGTAAGCAAAATGCTCCCAAGTGGGCCACTGGGATTGATGATAGTAAGTAGGGTCACTTCTGCTTCTAGTCCTTGGTTCCCAGACCTATGTATTATTCCTGATAGGGACATGGAACCACATAGACATATCACTGATTTAATGCATATATTGTATCCCAAAGTATGGCACTCCATCCTTGCGGAGTGTGGCCTCTGAGCTGGTGCTTCAGCTGTGATTTCAGTAGACCATTCCAGTAACTTAGGGACAGCTGCTTCTTAAAGGTATGGTATGTGAAATGACCAGTAAGTCCCACAGTACTGGGTCCACTTCCTCAACCCCTGCACTGTGAGAGGTCTTTGGTCAGATATTATGTGGTGGAGGATTCCATACCTGTAGATGAGATGTTCCACGTGCCACAGATAGTGATGCCGGCAGACGGTCTGTGAGCAGGAAAACAAACCCATCCCTGGGATAGGTACGTATTCTTTTTTTGTTTGTTTGTTAACATTTTTATTGGAGTATAATTGCTATACAATGGTGTGTTAGTTTCTGCTTTATAACAAAGTGAATCAGCTATACATGTATATATATCGACATATCTCCTCCCTCTTGCGTCTCCCTCCCACCCTCCCCATCCCACCCCTCTCGGTGGTCACAAAGCACCAAGTTGATCTCCCTGTGCTATGTGGCTGCTTCCCACTAGCTAAC
This sequence comes from Eubalaena glacialis, assembly GCF_028564815.1. Taxonomy (NCBI): domain Eukaryota; kingdom Metazoa; phylum Chordata; class Mammalia; order Artiodactyla; family Balaenidae; genus Eubalaena; species Eubalaena glacialis. The sequence continues at coordinate 52,670,291 of NC_083733.1, read as the reverse complement.
TATTTTACATTTGGTAGTGTATATATGTCCATGCCACTCTCTCACTTCATCCCAGCTTACCCTTCCCCCTCCCTGTGTCCTCAAGTCCATTCTCTATGTCTGCGTCTTTATTCCTGTCCTGCCCCTAGTTTCTTCAGAACCTTTTTTTTTTTTTAGATTTCATATATATGTGTTAGCATATGGTATTTGTTTTTCTCTTTCTGACTTACTTCACTCTGTATGACAGACTCTAGGTCCATCCACCTCACTACAAATAACTCAATTTTGTTTCTTTTTATGGCTGAGTAATATTCCATTGTACATATGTGCTACAACTTCTTTATCCACTTATCTGTCGATGGACACTTAGGTTGCTTCCATGTCCTGGCTATTGTAAATAGTGCTGCAACGAACATTGTGGTACATGACTCTTTGAATTATGGTTTTCTCAGGGTATATGTCCAGTAGTGGGATTGCTGGGTCGTATGGTAGTTCTATTTTTAGTTTTTTAAGGAACCTCCATACTGTTTTCCATAGTGGTTGTATCAATTTACATTCCCACCAACAGTGCAAGAGGGTTCCTTTTTCTCCACACCCTCTCCAGCATTTATTGTTTGTAGATTTTTTTTAATTAATTTATTTATTTATGGCTGTGTTGGGTCTTCGTTTCTGTGTGAGGGCCTTCTCTAGTTGTGGCAAGCGGGGGCCACTCTTCATCGCGGTGTGCGGGCCTCTCACTATCGCGGCCTCTCTTGTTGCGGAGCACAGGCTCCAGATGCGCAGGCTCAGTAATTGTGGCTCACGGGCCCAGTTGCTCCGCGGCATGTGGGATCTTCCCAGACCAGGGCTCGAACCCGTGTCCCCTGCATTGGCAGGCAGATTCTCAACCACTGCGCCACGAGGGAAGCCCTGTTTGTAGATTTTTTGATGATGGCCATTCTGACTGGTGTGAGGTGATACCTCATTGTAGTTTTGATTGCATTTCTGTAATGATTAGTGATGTTGAGCATCCTTTCATGTGTTTGTTGGCAATCTGTATATCTTCTTTGGAGAAATGTCTATTTAGGTCTTCTGCCCATTTTTGGATTGGGTTGTTTGTTGTTTTGATATTGAGCTGCATAAGCTGCTTGTAAACTTTGGAGATTAATCCTTTGTCAGTTGCTTCATTTGCAAATATTTTTCTCCCATTCTGAGGGTTGTCTTTTCGTCTTATGTTTTCCTTTGCTGTGCAAAAGCTTTTAAGTTTCATTAGGTCCCATTTGTTTATTTTTGTTTTTATTTCCATTTCTCTAGGAGGTGGGTCAAAAAGGATCTTGCTGTGATTTATGTCATAGAGTGTTCTGCCTAGGTACATATTCTTTTTTTTTTTTTTTTTGGCTGTGTTGGGTCTTCGTTTCTGTGCGAGGGCTTTCTCTAGTTGTGGCAAGCGGGGGCCACTCTTCATCGCGGTGCGCGGGCCTCTCACCATCGCAGCCTCTCTTGTTGCGGAGCACAGGCTCCAGACGCGCAGGCTCAGTAGTTGTGGCTCACGGGCCCAGTTGCTCCGCGGCATGTGGGATCTTCCCAGACCAGGGCTCGAACCCGTGTCCCCTGCATTGGCAGGCAGATTCTCAACCACTGCACCACCAGGGAAGCCCGGTACATATTCTTTTGAGGATGAAGTGGTCACTCTTCCTGAATGGAAGGGGTCACATATAGACAACTTTCCACAAAGTGGCCATTTTGCCTCCTCAAGGACTTGTCTTGAGTTGGCCATTAGCAGTAGTAGCTAACTTGATACGTGTATGTTGATGTTATTGGGCTGATGGGCTAGACTCCATCTCTACTGTGTTGGGCACTTCATTCATGTGCCCATTGTGCTAGTTAGAGAGCTGCAGATGATGTAGATTACTGTCACTGGCTGAGTCATTTTATCTATTTGTTTGTTCATTGTCTGCTCCATAGTGGATGCTTTCAATGAATGTTAAACTGTGATACAAAAATCTTTACATTTCATACCCACTTCCATATTTCAGCTGTACACCTCTATCCAAAACTTCCAGTCTCCAGTCATCCAGTTCTTTTCTTTCAAGGTTTCTGACCAGACATCCAGGCCATTAGCCACTGCCCAGGAATCTATATACATCCTTACTTCAGGCCACTTCTTCCTCATAAAGTGGATGACCAGGTGCTCTGCTTACAGCTCAACTAAATGGGATTTTTTTTCTCTACACTGTCTTTCAGTGCTCTTTCAGAATATGGCTCTAATGCATGTACACATGGAAATGACCCATTCACTTTCTTCAGCTGGTCATAGAGGCCCCTTTTAAGGCTATAGGAGTGAACTGAGTTAGGGATGCAAATATGGTGGTTTTTGTGGACATGTGTTATATATGCTACCTGCTTATGTAACTTATTTTTGAACTCTGATCTTGCTCAGGCTCAATCATGTATGTGCCATTTCCATTTTATAATGAACACCTGCTGGGTCTCTTCACGTTTGTTGAACAGAACCCTAGTTCACAAAAGGCAGTTCCAGATGCATGGTCAATTAGTGCCCCATGGTCAGGCAATACATTTTTACTAGGGCTTAGTAATACACCAGAAGCTGTTTCTAAAAAGGTTTCTAATTCTCTGCTATAGAAGGCATGGCCTTGCTCCAGAGTCAGGGATCTGCATTGTGATTCTTCCACTGGGTCTTGGCATCAAAACCAGACTGCATTTTTTCCCAACACTGATATTTCCAACACAATAGGATCTGCTGGATCTGCTGCTAAGCTCTAGGTCCCATTCAAATCTGGCAACCTTCTGTGCCACCCAGCATATAGGCCAATATAGTATTCCTTGGTGTGCCCCACATGCTAAGGACCCTTTGAGATATCAAGAGGAGCATCCTCAGAATTTTCCCACCAAAGGGTAGGAAGGCTAGGCTATTTCTCCACTGGTTTCCATCCCCACAAATTGAGAGATATCTCTGCACAGATTATTCCCTACAGTCTGGTTAGTGCCTATGGGTGGAAGAAGATCTCAGGTCCAGTGTGTGTGTGTGTGTGTGCGTGTGTATGTGCACGCACATATTTTCTTTTTATTAAAGTATGTCTAGCTGTTATATTTCCTTGTCTATATATTTTGTATACTCTTTATAATGTTGCCTCTCCTTTGTATTGTCCAGATATTATATCCATTTCAATTCATCAAAGAAGCTTTCAAAGAAGCTTAGGAAGTTAGGGCAGCTCACCTGGACCCCAAAACAATGGCAATGGCAGTGGCAGCAATAGGAACATTGGAATTTTGTTTACAGAGCCTACAACTGGAGATGTGGGTAGAGAATTCCTGACAGCATATCTAACACCTTTCTTCCCTGCCTCTTCTCTGTTTTCATTGAGGTTGGAGAACTGGGCCAATGGCCTTCATGAAGCTCTTCCTTCACTGAACTTTCTGGCAGCCCACTGAGGCTGAGCCAGAAAGCACCTGGATCACTCCTCCAAAGAGGAAGGTGATGGAAGAAATTTTCACATATTGAGGTATGGGAAGTCATTCTAGCTTATATGAGATTTGGCTTGAACTTTATGCTAACTAGAACATCCTATTTTGAGGCCTGTCAAACATGCATTGTAGATCTGCTTTCACCATTAAAGAAAATAATGTATTTAAAAATCAAAATGGAGTAACTGTGGTACATGCAGTCAAAATGGAGGGGGTTGGCCATTATTGATGTGGTTTCAGATGTGTTGCTGCATTATGGAGAACTTGAGGTTTACTGAACTGTAACAGACTCAAGGACACCACCAGCCATTCTCAAAACAATATCTGCTGTCTCTAGGTCAAGATGGCAATGGGGGAGGACATGGAGTTCACATCTCCCCACAACTAGGGCACCTGCCAGATGCTGGTGGGGACCTCAATGCCCAAGGAGATGGGAGGAACCCCTGAGTGACTGGCCTACAAACTCCAGTGCTGGAAGCCTCAGGCCAAACAACCAGTAAGACAGGAACACAGTCCCACCCATCAAAAAAAAAAAAAGATGACAAAAAAACATGTCACAGATGAAGGAGCAAGGTAAAAACCTACAAGACCAAATAAATGAAGAGGAAATAGGCAGCCTACCTGAAAAAGAATTCAGAGTAGTGATAGTAAAGATGATCCAGAATCTCAGAAATAGAATGGAGGCACAGTTTGAGAAAATACAATAAATGTTTAACAAAGATCTAGAAGAACTAAAGAACAAACAGAGATGAACAACACAATAACTGAAATGAAAGATACACTAGAAGGAACCAATAGAATAACTGAGGCAGAAGAATGAATAAGTGAGCTGGAAGACAGAATTGTGGAAATAACTGCCAAGGAGCAGAATAAAGAAAAAAGAATGAAAAGAATTAAAGACAATCTCAGAGACCTCTAGGACAACACTAAATGCACCAACATTCAAATTATAGGGGTCCCAGAAGAAGAAGAGAAAAAGAAAGGGCCTGAGAAAATATTTGAAGAGATTAGAGTGGAAAACTTCCCTACCATGGGAAAGGAAATACTCACCTAAGTCCAGGAAGCACAGAGAGTCCCATACAGGATAAACCCTAGGAGAAACACACCAAGACACATTAATCAAGTTAACAAAAATTAAATTCAAAGAAAAATATTAAAAGCATCAAGAGAAAAACAAAAAATAACATACAAAGGAATCCCCATAAGGTTATCAGCTGATTTTTCAGCAGAAATGCTGCAGGCCAGAAGGGAGTGGCAAGATATACTTAAAGTGATGAAAGAGAAAAACCTACAACCAAGATTACTCTACACAGCAAGGATCTCATTCAGATTCAACAGAGAAATCAAAAGCTTTTCAGACAAGCAAAAGCTAAGAGAATTCAGCACCACCAAACCAGCTCTACAACAAATGCTAAAGGAACTTCTCTAGGTGGGAAATACAAGAGAAGAAAAAGATTTCCAAAAACAAACCCCCCAAAATTAAGAAAATGGTAATAGGAACACACATATTGATAATAACCTTGAATGTAGATGGATTAAATGCCCCAACCAAAAGACACAGACTGGCTAAATGGATAAAAAACAAGACCCATATATATGCTGTCTACAAGAGACCCACTTCAGACATAGGGACACATACAGACTGAAAGTGAAGGGATGGAAAAAGATATTCCATGCAAATGGAAATCAAAAGAAAGCTGGGATAGCAATACTCATATCAGATAAAATAAACTTTAAAATAAAGACTGTTAAAAGAGATAAGGAAGGACACTACATAATGATCAAGGGATCAATCCAAGAAGAAGATATAACATTTATAAATATTTATGCACCCAACAGAGGAGCACCTCAATACGTAAGGCAAATGCTAACAACCATAAAAGGAGAAATCGATGGTAACACAATAATAGTAGGGAACTTTAACACCCCACTTACACCAATGGACAGATCCAAACAGAAAATAAATAAGCAAACACAAGCTTTAAATGCACAATAGACCAGATAGATTTAACTGATATTTATAGGACATTCCACCTGAAAGTGGCAGAATACACCTTCTTCTCAAGAGCACACGGAACATTCTCCGGGATAGATCACAAATCAAGCCTCAGAAAATTTAAGAAAATTGAAATCGTATCAAGCATCTTTTCTGACCACAACACTATGAGATTGGAAATCAATTACAGGAAAAAAAATGTAAAAAACACAAATACATGGAGGCTAAACAGTGCACTACTAAATAACAAAGAGATCATTGAAGAAATCAAAGGAGAAATTAAAAAATACATAGAAGCAAATGACAATGAAAACACAATAACCCAAAACCTGTGGGACACAGCAAAAGCAGTTCTAAGAGGGAAGTTTATAGCAATTCAACCTCACCTCAAGAAACAAGAAAAATCTCAAACAATCTAACCGTACATCTAAAGCAACTAGAGAAAGAACAAGGAAAACCCAAAGTCAGTGAAAGGAAAGGAATCATACAAATCAAAGCAGAAATAAATGAAATAGAAACAAAGAAAACAATAGCAAAGATCAATAAAACTAAAAGTTGGTTCTTTGACAAGATAAACAAAATTGATAAACCTTTAGCCAGACTCATCAAGAAAAAAAGAGAGAGGACACAAATCAATAAAATTAGAAATGAAAAAGGAGAAATCACAACAGACACCACAGAAATACGAAGGATTATAAGAGACTACTACAAACAACTATATGCCAATAAAATGGACAACCACGAAGAAATGGACAAATTCTTGGAAAGGTACAATTTTCCAAGACTGAACGAGGAAGAATTAGAAAGTATAAACTGACCTATCACAAGTGATGAAATTGAAACTGTAATTAAAAATCTTCCAACAAACAAAAGTCCAGGACCAGATGGCTTCATAGGTGAATTCTATCAAACATTTAGAAAAGAGCTAACACCAACACTTCTCAAACTCTTCCAAAAAACTGCAGAGGGAGGAACCCTCCCAAATTCGTTCTACAAAGTCACCATCACCCTGATATGAAAACCAGACAAAGATATCACAAAAAAAGAAAATTACAGACCAATATCACTGATGAACCTAGATGCAAAAATCCTCAGCAAATTACTAGCAAACAGAATCCAACAACACATTAAAAGGATCATACACCATGATCAAGTGGAATTTATCCCAGGGATGCAGGATTCTTCAGTATATGGAAAACAATCAATGTGATACACCATATTAACAAATTAAGAAATAAAAACCATATGATCATCTCAATAGATGCATAAAAAGCTTTTGACAAAATTCAACACCCATTTATGATAAAAACTCTCCAGAAAGTGGGCACAGAGGGAACCTACCTCAACATAACAAAGACCATATATGACAAACCCACAGCAAACATCATACTCAATGGTGAAAAACTGAAAGCATTTCCACTAAGATAGGAACAAGACAAGGATGCCCACACTCACCACTCTTATTTAACAGAGTTTTGGAAGTCTTAGCCATGGCAATCAGAGAAGAAAAAGAAATAAAAGAAATCCAAATTGGAAAAGAAGAAGTAAAGCTGTCACTGTTTGCAGATGACATGATACTATACATAGAGAATCCTAAAGATGCCACCACAAAACTGGTAATCAATGAATTTGGTAAGGTTGCAGGATACAAAATTAATGCACAGAAATCTCTGGCATTCCTATACACTAACAACGAAAAATCAGAAAGAGAAATTAAGGAAACAACAATCCCATTTACCATCGCAACAAAAAGAATAAAATACCTAGGAATAAACCTCCCTAAGGAGGCAAAAGACTTGTACTCAGAAAACTATAAGACACAGATGAAAGAAATCAAAGATGACATAAACATATGGAGAAATATCCCATGTTCTTGGATTGGAAGATTCAATATTGTGAAAATGACTATACTACCCAAAGCAATCTACAGATTCAATGCAATCCTATCAAAGTACGAATGACATTCTTCACAGAATTAGGACAAAAAAATTTATAATTTGTGTGGAAACACAAAAGACCCCGAATAGCCAAAGCAATCTTGAGAAAGAGAAACGGAGCTGGAGGAATCGGGCTACCCAACTTCTGACTATACTACAAAGCAGCAGTAATCAAGACAGTATGGTATTGGCACAAAAACAGAAATATAGATCAATGGTACAGGATAGAAAGCCCAGACATAAACTCATGCATATATAGTCACCTAATTTATGACAAAGGAGGCAAGAACATAAATGGAGAAAAGACAGCCTCTTCAATAAGTGGTGCTGGGAAAACTGGACAGCTACATGTAAAAGAATGAAATTACAACAATACCTAACACCATACACAAAAATAAACTCCAAATGGATTAAAGACTTAAATGTAAGACCGGACACAATAAAACTCTTAGAGGAAAACATAGGAAAAACACTCTTTGACATAAACCACAGCAAGATCTTTTTTGATCCACCTCCTAGAGTAATGGAAATAAAAACAAAAATAAACAAATGGGACATAATAAAACTTAAAAGCTTTTGCACAGCAAAGGAAACTATAAACGAGACGAAAAGACAACCCTCAGAATGGGAGAAAATATTTGCAAATGAAGCAACGGACAAAGGAGTAATCTCCAAAATATACAAACAGATCATGGAGTTCAATATCAAAAAAACAAACAACCCAATTAAAAAATGGGCAGAAGACCTAAATAGACATTTCACCAAAGAAGACATACAGATGGCCAAGAGGCACATGAAAAGATGCTTGACATCACTAATTATTAGAGAAATAAATGCAAATAAAAACTACAATGAGGTATTACCTCATGCCGGTCAGAATGGCCATTATCAAAAAATCTACAAACAATAAATGCTGGAGAGGGTGTGGTGAAAAGGGAACCCTCCTGCACTGATGGTGGGAATGTAAATTGATACAGCCACTATGGAGAACAGTATGGAGGTTCCTTAAAAAACTAAAAATAGAACTACCATACGACCCAGCAATCCCACTACTGGACATATACCCTGAGAAACCCATAATTCAAAAGGACACATGTTCCCCAATGTTCATTGAAGTGCTATTTACAATAACCAGGACATGGAAACAACCTAAATGTCCAATGATAGATAAATGGATAAAGAAGATGTGGTACATATATACAATAGAATATTACTCAGCCATAAAAAGGAATGAAATTGGGTCATTTGTAGAAATGTGGATGGACCTAGAGCCTGCCATACAGAATGAAGTAAGCCAGAAAGAGAAAAACAAATATCGTATATTAACACATATATGTGGAATCTAGAAAAATGGTACAGATGAATCTATTTGTAGGGCAGGAATAGAGACACAGATGTAGAGAACGGACATGTGGACACAGGGTGGGGAAGGGGAGGGTGGGACGAATTGGGAGATTAAGTTTGACGTATATACACTGCCATGTGTAAAATAGATAGCTAGTGGGAACCTGCTGTATGGCACAGGGAGCTCAGCTTGGTGCTCTGTGACAGCCTAGATGGGTGGGATGGGAGGTCCAAGAGGGAGGGGCTATAGGTATACATATAGCTGATCCACCTCATTGTACAGCAGAAACTAACACAACATTGTAAATCAATTTTACTCCAAAAACAAAAAACAAAAACAAAAAAAGCAATATCTGCTAGCAGCTGCCAGCTGCACCCTTATGGTCTCAAGGTCTCCCCTAAGCAACCATTTTGGACCCCAACCAATCCTTGCTCAGTAAGTACACTTAACTTCTCGCCAGCTCCAGTCCTGGCTCTTGACAAAAAACTTATGTACTTTTGTGGTTTTTGCCTTTATAAGCCTCTCCTATTTTGTAGTCTGGCAGAACACAATTCAGGTGCTTCTTGAATCTGTGTCTTCCAGCCTGTAGTCCTCAGTTAGGCTCAAATAAAACTCCCCTCTATTCTTATTATAGATTGTTTATTGGTTATTCCCTACCACACAGGGATCCTCCAGCATGAGGGCAAGGACTGAAATGAATGAGCTCATATAAGATGTTTTCCCTTTATAACTCAAGATGTCTTCTGGGTGGTTGGAATGGAAGTTTCCCTTCAGAAGTCCAGGACTGCATGGGAAGGAAGTTAAGACTTCACTGTCTCCAGGGGTAGATGTTGATTGTACACTCCCACTGCTATGATGGGGCCCTGTCTGGATTGTCCTGCCCATCAGTCCCTGTTTGATCTTCCTTCACCTTCACTGTCCCTTCCTGGTCTTTCTCAGGGTGCTCAGCTCAGTCTCCTTTGGGCAAGGATCTAGGGAGTGTCTGGATGGCACCAGCCTGATCTGGGAGACTACCTGCGCAGGTGGCAATCAGAGAGTCGACTGGCACCCTGGACAACAGATCTGAACTTTCCTGAGTGGCTGAACATCTTGGAACTGCCAGTAGACAGCACCGGCTTCATTTAAGAGTCCTGCCGGGACCCGGAGGGAAGGACTCCAGGGAGGACCGCGGAGCCTGCTGGATCAGATACCGCCTCTCCGGAGCGACAGAAAACAGGCTTTGTCAAGACACGCAATTGCAGAACAGTCTTTGAACAGGGGCGGGGGCGGGGCGCTGAGTCAGGGGGCTGATCCCGGCCAGACTGTGGAGATGCTGGTGGTCCGTGGCCGAGGGGAGGGGCTGGGGCAGGAGGGCCGGCTACCAAGTTTGCTGAGAAGAGCATTTTGCGCGCTGTGGGATCCTTGGAGTGTCTGCGAAACTCAGGTTCCTGGGTACCAACCCCTCCTCCGGGAGGCAAGCACTGTCCGGCGGTTGCTGTGCGACACCTTAGCAACGGGCAACAGAGAAGGTGCGCGTGCAAAGGGCGCGAAGAAATGGCGGCAAAGGGCGAGGTCCAACGGTCCAACCCCAGCTGAACTCTCTGGGCTTCAGGCCTTTCCTGACGTAGTTACCGGCGTTTGCTACCAAATGGGCCCCGCCAGGTGTGGAGACTGTTCAGGACGTTGGGGGCTCGCTCGGCAACCAGCGCCTGTGAGCCACCAGCCTTTCCCCCTTGGGTCCCCGTGTTGCAACCCTGATCCTCCCAGCATATGGACGCGGCTTGCAGGCAGTGCTTGGTAGGGGGAGGGCCAGGGCGGTGCTATTCCGTGGGTGACCCACTCCGCCCAGGCAGCCCTGGAGGCGGCAGAGGGCCAGGGGCTAAGGTGGGGAGGAGAGACCAGAGCAGCAGGGGCCCAAGAACCCTCAGCGTCTTACTTTCAGGCAGCCGCTATAAAGGACACCAGTTTTTCCTTCCTCTACTCCCATACAGGCAGCTCAGAGGTCCCGACACTACCTCCTCCCGGACGGTCTCTAGCGCCTCTCCACGTCTCGGTGCCGGTGCCAGGGAAAGGTATGAGCCAACAGCATCACCATCTGGGCAGGGACGGTTTCTGAGGTGGGACCTGGGACGCTTCTTTCCACAACATCTCTTCCTAGTACGCGTGTTCTCTTCACTTTCTGTCTTTCAAATTTGGTAAAACAGCATTTAAGCCTTTGAACATTTTTTTCAGGTCGCACAGATGGCAGTGGAAAGCCAGGATTTGACCCCAGTCCATCTGTTTCCAGAGCTCCTGAATTTAACCACCTGGACTGTGGTACCTCCTCATCATGTGGGCATCACTTATGACAATTTTAAAAAATAGTCCTTAAGGTACTTAGCATCATGACACACTTATAATGACACGAGCTGTCTTCTAGGAGGCCTGAATTGGTTCAACTCATAAGGCAACTATTGGCCACACTGGGCTTCAGTCTCTATATAAGATGTTGGACAGGGACCACCAATTGTCAGCATATCCCCATATGGCATTTTTCCTCTAATTGATCCTTGTAAGCATAAAGCACAGCTGTCCGTGCCAGGACAGGAGATATGCCTTAGGTGGGTACAAGATCCACCCTGGCTTAAAAGTCTTATGCCCCAAGGGCACTGATATCTCTTATAATAATTCCATAGACCAGTTATCAGGATCCTGATAATTGGTAACAATTGTAAAATTGACAATTTACCAGTATTAACTCTTCCGGTCCACTGCATGGGATATATCTGTATATAATTAGGTCTTTAAAATTTTTCTTCTCAGCAATGTTTGTAGCAAGGGTCAGCAAATTATAGCTTTGGAGCCAAACTTGGCTCATAGCCTGTTTTTGTAAGACTAGTGAGCTAAGAATTGTGTTAACATTTTTAAAGGGCTGTAATTTTTTTTTTTTAAAGAAAACAAAGAAGAATATGTGACTGAGACTATATGGGAGCCACAAAGTTTATGTTATTTGCTATCTGGCCCTTTATGGAGAAAGTTTGCAACTATTGTTTTATAGTTTTCTGTGTACAGGTCTTGCTTAGCTTTTGCTAATTTATTCCTGTGTTTATGGGATTTGTAAATGTTCATTTAAATGGTGTCTTTTAAGTAGTTCATTGGTAGTACACAGAAAATATATTTATCTATATCTATCTATCTATCATTAACTAAAATTTCAGAAATGGAGACCTAATTGAAATAAAGAGGCTTTTATTTGGGGTTTGTTAGGACTGCACCCCAGGAGAAAATGAGGAGGTTTATAAAGGCAAAAAAAAGGTTGCATAAATTGCATGTCAGGACGTAGGACTGGAGCTGGCAAGAAGTAAGGGTGTTTGTAAAGCAAGGATTGGTTGAGGTCTGAAATGATTATATAGTTGCAAAGGCAGGGAACTTTGAAGGTTGCAGCCAGTAGCTGTTAGCAGATATTGTTTTGAAAAAGGCTAGTGGTGTTCTTGAGTTTGATACAGTTCAGAGAAAATTCAGGTTCTCCGTGATGCAGGAATGTGTTTGAAACCACATCCACAATGGCTACCCAGCTCCATTTTGGATGCCTGAACCATAGTTACTCCATTTTTATTTATTTATTTATTTATTTTAAAATAACTTTATTTATTTATTTATTTTTGGCTGCGTTAGGTCTTCGTTGCTGCGCATGGGCTTTTCTCTAGTTGCGGTGAGCGGGGGCTACTCTTCGTTGTGGTGCACAGGCTTCTCATTGTGGTGGCTTCTCTTGTTGCGGAGCACGGGCCCTAGGCACTAGGGCTTCAGTAGTTGTGGCTTGCGGGCTCTAGAGTGCAGGCTCAGTAGTTGTGGTGCACGCAGGGCAGGTTGATTTGTTAGTTGCTCCGCGGCACGTGGGATCTTCCCGAACCAGGGCTCGAACCCGCGTCCCCTGCATTGGCAGGTGGACTCAACCACTGCACCACCAGTGAAGCCCTATTATCCTTTTAATGACGATGAGATCTTGATGATGTTTCCTCTTTCATTTCTGATATGTCTCTGTGGAGGCCTCCTTCTGGCTGGGTCCCCATGGAGTTGTTAGCCTTCAGACTTGTCCACACTGAGCTTCCAGAAATTTGTCAATTATAGTTCAGGTTTCCTTCTCTGGCACTGGTTCCCGCAGTGGTTTCTGCTCGTGAGTCTGTGTTCTGGTAAGCTGTGACTCTCTGTGTTCACCTGTCTCTCCAATCTTAGGGGCAGCAGTTTGCCCTCTGACCTCACCTCTTTCACAGATCCAAGAAGAGTTGTTGATTTTTCAGTCTGTTCCGCTCTTTCCTTGTTAGGAGAGAGTGGCAACCTCCAAACTCCTTAAATGTGGTACTGGAAGTCCGCTTGTATTCTTTTTTGGGAGGAGTGTCTAAAGAATTGGTAGTAATTCTTAGTTTTATGTCCTTATCTGTTCCCATATCCCTACTAATAAGCCCTTAAATTTTGACTTTAATATAGTCTTTTGTCTTTCCTACTGTACTGTAAATTCCTTTGGGGCAAGAGATATCTTTCAACACTGTGTCATTAGGCTCTAGCACAATGTCTAGTATAGAATCATCACTGAATAAATGTTTAATAAAATAATATGTAAAAGCTAAGGAAAACGTATGTTTCTTTTTCTCCCAGCTTCAGACAGTTCTTATAACATATGAATTGTCTTAGAAGACATTATACTTTCAAGAATTAAGTCTAGTGGAGACAGCAGGACTCTACAGTCAGCCAGATCTGGGTAAAATTATTACTATTGTGATTTGCTATTTTAGGCATTTAGAGTAAAGCCAGACCAATTATTTTTCCACATAGGCCTTATCCAGTTATTTCTTTGAAAGGAGGATCTTTCCTGATTTTTATGGAGTGTGAAAACATTTCTAATATGTGACATCCTAAACCTGAAACTCCAATGCTTACAAAGTAGCTGTAAGAGCCTAGATGCCACATCCATCCTCTGTGGTAGAGTTATGAATGTGTGGGGATGATTTGCTTAAGTCTAAATTGAAGAGAAAGACACAAATGAAACATTTAATTACTTTTATTATTATTATTTTTAAGATATTTATTTATTTATTCTGGCTGTGCTGGGTCTTAGTTGCTGTATGCGGACTCTTAGTTGCGGCACGTGGACTCAGTTGCGGCACGCAGACTTCTTAGTTGCGGCATGCAGACTCTTAGTTGCGGCATGCATGTGGGATCTAGTTCCCCGACCAGGGATTGAACCCGGGCCCCCTGCATTGGGAGTGCTGAGTCTTACCCACTGGACCACGAGGGAAGTCCCAATATTTAATTATTTTTAAAAGGCCAAAATGGTTAAGTGTGTATCCCTGACCTACAGTGAAATCAGAGTGATGGGAGAGGAGCACAGAGGGAAGAGGCAAGAAAGACCATCTCTCTCTCTTCTCTGAACTTCACTTCCTCATGGGTTACCATCCCTTACATTTAAAATATGGAGATTTCAGATATCAGCATGTGCAGTTGTAAAGTGTGGCTATACCACATCTTTTTAATATATATATAATAATTTCATATATAGTAATTTATATATAAACTTTATATATATATATATTTTTTCTTGTTCTTGTTAATTAATCCTTTGCTCATATATCTTTGCTCTTTTACTCAACTGTGGAGGAAAAATTGACTTGTATGAGTGATGATGTTTTGAGCCTGATTTGACTTTTCAAAGTTCTGTAGTTCAGCAAATAGGATGCAGTATAGCCACACCATATATCCATACATATATATATATATATATAAAACCATATTAAAAGCCATATATATATATATATATATATATATATATATATATATATATATATAAAATAATCTGGGTAAGAAAGAAAAGGGCCCATTGAGGCAAATGGGTAAGGCAAAAGGGGCAGCTTTAAGCAGCAAGGGGTACTGTCCATCCAAGACTAGAGGAAAACTAGCCCATAGCTTGAGTCAGCCAGGCTAACAGTTGAAGCCAGGTATGACATGGTTGATACTTACTGATCTCTTTCTTCTTTCCACAGTGGAACTTCTCAAGGCCAGTGTGTTGATTTCTGACCAGCCTCATCTGAAACCACACCCTTTTACACATACTTAAATACCCTGAGGTATTGGGCCTCCAGCTTACTCTAGGAGGACAGAGGGCAGGTTGAGTTTGTTTGACATAACTAGAAGGGGCTGAGCCTCTTCCCAGAAGAGCAAAGTCCATTCATGGCAACTAGTGGTCACCCACCATTTCTAGATAGCTTTTGCGTGTAGTTGCTGAGACATTGTTTCTTTCAGTAGAAGAAAATGAATGGGTTGGTGATCCAATACTTCTGTCTCCAAAGAAACCTGGGCAGGTGATAAAAGTGCCCCAAGGTGAGATTGCTGCTTGCTGTGCCCATGTCAGAGCGACATTTGCTCTGAAAGATAGCAGCAAAAGTGCTGAGGTTTAGGTATTTCCTTAGTGGTATTCACTACTCCACATCAAACGGGGTATTCTGTCTGGGTAGGCCCCAGGTATCCTGAGTGAGGGTGACAATGAAGTGTCTTCCTAAAAGTGTATGGTATTGTCCCATTAGACTATGGTCTGACCATGAGCCAGTCTGAATGATGGTAGGAACATAAATATCCAGAAGCACAAGTATGGTGCTGCCTTCTCCCCTTGTACCACCTGTGCTCTGGACTGTGTGCCCCAGGTACTCTGACAGTAGCATTTCCAATCACAGATATGGTGATAGCCCCTCAGACAGCAAAAGATGTGCTCTGTCCAGATGGGCACTAGGTATCTGATGGAAGGCAGGAGCAGAAGTATCTCCTGGCATGCATGTCTTCTCAGTGGTGCAGGCTTCTCCAGCAGTAACAGGTTTCCTCTGACTAGGTAGGCCCAAGTGTTCAGATCAGATACAGAAAGAGAAGACTCCAAACACGATTATGGTGCTGGCCCTTCCCATTGCAAAACACGTGCTCTGTTCAGGTGGGACCCAGGAGCTCTGACTGTAGGTAGGAATATAAAGACCTCTAAGCGCAGGTGGGGTGCTCGCCCCTTTGACGGCTATAGACTATAGGCACAAAGAGAAGTATCTCCAGCACAGGTGTGGTTCTGTCTCCTTAACTGCAACATATGTACCCTGGCTGGACGGGTCCCAGGTGATGTGAACACAAGGAGGAACAGAAGTGTCTTCTGGCACATGTTCCTTCTCAGTGATGCTGTCTCTTCCAGTCGTAGCAGGTGTTTGGCTGGGCTGGCTCTAGGTGCTCTCATTATAGGTAGGAAGGAAAGTGTTTCCCAGGACAGATTTACTCTCAGTAGTGCTGGCCTCTCCAATTGTAGCAGGGGTACAATCGGCTCACAGGACCCTTGTGCTCAGGTCTAAGCCTCCCCCAAAATGAGCTGTGGTGCTGGGCGGCCCACTTGGCCTTGCTCCAAAGCTGTTTCAGACATGGAACTGGGGCCTGGGACATACACAATGACCCCAAAGCTGCCACTAACCATAGATGCTGAAAATCCCATAGATGCAAATGGGTCTGGAGTGATATTGGCAAAAGGTGAGCCACAGTCCTCAGTGCTGTGCATTCTGGTGGCATCTCCAGAACAAGAAAGGGTAAAATGGGGAAAACAACTGAAGTGCCACCAAAGGCTGGCTGGGTGCTGACAGGGATGCCAAAGTTGGAACACGGGGATGTCAAACTCCCCAAAGCTGACGGAGTTGTGCTGCTTTTGGGCTCCAGGGATGCAGTAGAGGTTAAGCGTGAGGATTTACTGGGGCTGCCAGGTTTCCCAAAGGGAAAGAGCTCTTAAAGCTGTCAAGAGGAGGCAGGAAGATAATAGACTGGGAATTGGGTGTGGTATCCATATCGATTTCATCAGAGTCAAAGGCAGGCTTGGATGCCAAGTCTGAAGAGGTGCTGGTTATTGGAGTGAGGAGACTGCAGAATCAGTGATAGGTGAGCCAGAAAAGACAGGGGCACTGGGGAGAGTGGCTCCCTTTCACTGCCCATATAGGCCCCCAAATTTCAGCTAAATGATGACTCCTGCCCCAAAGGGAAAGTTGAAAGTTCAGGTAGGGTTGATGACCATAAAAGCAGGTGGGTGAGTGGTGACTGGCCTTTGCAGGGGATATCTGCTCCACATTTGGATAGACCTGGTAAAATGCGAGGGAGCTCACACTGGATCCTGGTGGAGACCTGAAGATGAAAGCCTGGGAAGGCAGAGTGGTGTCCATGTCAGTTACACCTAAGTCCAAAGCCCCCTAGGAGGTCCAGTCTGCAGATGGGCTAATTGGGATGGAGGAAGTGATTGCAGAAGCAGTGATGGGCTGGCTGGTGAAGTCAGCGATGCTGGTGAATGGGACTTGAGGAGGTGTCTGTAAGAAAAAGGGAGAAGAATCTACACACATAGGTGTAGGAGATACACTTCTACAGAAGGTAGGCTTTGAGGAGAGGAGTGAGGTGCCAGGAGGTGTGGTGAGAGAAATAGAAGATTCTGCAGCTATGACTGAGGGACGGGAACGCAAAGGGCCTCTATTCATTCTCATTAGTAAGTGGAACCCCAAATATGGGTTGGAATCTGAAGTGAGAAACAGCAGGAACAGCAAAGGAAGGAGAGTTAGAAATTGCACATCTCACTTCATGACCGATACCTGGTGTGGGGGATGGGCACAGGGGCAGCCATGTCAATCAAATCAGTGCCTGCTAATTTGGTGGTTTCTGGAACCTGCAAGGAGAAAGTGGCCAGTGGCAATGTAACTGCAGTCCCTGCAACAAACAGGGAGAAGGAACAGGCAGGCTGAGTGGCACTGCTGTCTGAAGTGGCCTGAGTTTTATCTTCTAACCTTACGGTTCCGTTGGTGCTGTGTTCTTCTCCAAGCCCAGGTCTACAGCAATGACCATACATTGGAAGGTAGGAGGTGCGTGCAGGTCACCTTGACCCCACGACAGTGGCAGTAGCAGCAGCGGTGGCAGCAAGAGTGGCATTAAAAGTTTCTGTTTACAGAGCCCACAACTGACAGATGGGGGTGGAGAATTTCTCCTGGACAAAGTATCTGAAAGCCTTCCTCTCTGAGTCTACTTCTTTGACTTCAATAAGGCTGAAGAGCTGAGCCAATGGTCTTCATCACGCTCTTTCTTTCTCAACCATTCTGGCTGTAGGAAGCAGAATATGGCTGGGCCAGATAGGCCTGCTACACCTGGATCACTCTTGCAAAGAGGCAGGAAGCCTCCAGCAGGGCTGTATGAGCTGGTGATGGTAGGGCCCTTGGTGAATGAGCTCATAAAAATGTCAATGATATCTTACCTGAGCTATCTTCTTGTTATAGAGGTTTCCCTTCAGAGGCCCAGGACTGCTCCCAAATATGTGACAACTTCATTTGTCACCAGAAGCCTAGGTGCTGGTGGTATACTTTCACTGCTATGGGGGAGGGGGGAGCCTTTTCTGAAAGTCCTGCCTTTTGGACACTTTTTGACTGCCTTCCTCCTTAGATATTCCTTTCCTTCACATTCCTGGTGTCTTCAGCTCAGTCTTCTCTAAGTGAGGCTCTGGAGGGTGATTTGATGGCCCAGGCCTTATAGAGGTGTCTGATCAGATGACAAAGGAGGAGAGTCAGTTTGTGCCCCTGACGGGGAACCTTTACCAGTCCTCAGTGGCCAGACACTTTGAGATACAAGCAGACAGCAGCAGCTTCTTCGGAGAGCCCCCTCAGGACCCTGAGAGAGGAGCACTCAGGCTGTCTCATGTGATACTGCCTCTTAAGTAACGCTGAGGGGCAAAGGCACTGGATCCACATAGAACCGCCTAGGAAAAGGGCCAAGAGAGGCACAGGGGCAGTGGGGTGATCTCAGCCAGAAGGGAAACACAGGTGTAACCAGGGGTGGGGAAGGGGCAGGAGTGAAGCTTGCTCGGCAAGTTGCCCACGAGGGGCAGTTTGTGCACCGTCTGAGCCTGGGAGCGTAGCATGCAACTTGGAGAGCTCTCCTAGCTACCTGCTCCTCCAAGGTAAAACATGCACTGTTCAGCCTGAGGCTTGTGACACAGCACTGGAACATGTGACAGAGAAAGCGCACCAGCTGGTCACACACCAGCGAAGGGCATGAGGAAAAAGTGCCAAAGGCAAAGGGTGAGGCCCAGAGGCCAAACTCCAGCAGGACTTTCTAGCATTTTCTGACTTTCTGCTGCTGGTTACGAGTGTTTGGCACCAGTCGGACCTGGTGGTTTGACAAGATTGTTCACTGCTGTGAATCCAAGAGCCTGCATACCTGTCATCTCCAGGTATGTGTCACCGTGTCTGTGCGCACCTCAGTGCCTGACTCGAGGGCAGGAGCGCGGGCAACCTATGCTTGGGGGTCCACCGGCCCTTTCCTCTGTGGTCACCAGAGGGCAGAGCCTGCTCAAAGCCAGAGCAGGAGAGCAGCCTAGATCCTGACAGGGTGGGGGCCTCGCTTGTGGGAGGCTGCGGTAGAGAGACAGAGGTTGGGGAGACTGGGGCTCAGCCCTGTCTCACATGGTTACTGTGTGCCCAGACACTGTGGGATGGCTGAGCAGGGCATGTGCTGAGGTGTGTGTGGGGGGTGAATTTTCGCCAGCCTCTTCCTTTCAGGCAACCACCACAGATGCCCCCAGTAAACTCCTGCAACCCACCCCGCCCCCTCTGGACGGGAGGCCACTCCAGCTCCTCTCCAGTTCCTGGAGTCAGGTGCACCTTTTCTGTGGCCACCCTGGAAAGGCAAGTCACGAGTGTCACCAGCTGGACTATGAAGCTTTCTGACATAGAGACATGGATAGGGCACCGCAACACATTCTGTCCCAGCAGGCAGTTTCTCTTCACTTATTTTTACAAATTTGGTAAAGCATTTAAGCCTTAGAATGTTCCTCAAATCACCCAGGTGGTTAGTGGCCCAACAAGAATTTGAACCCAGGCTGTCTGACTCCAGAGCTCAGGTACACATCGTGTACTTCCATTTTTGATACTAAGTACAATTACATCCCTGTAATGAACACAGTCACTGCCCTATAACGAGGTCTTCCTTGGCTCAACTCATAAGTCAACCAGTGGCCACGCCGGGCTCCAGTCTCTCAGGCGATGTAGGACAACTACTGCCAATTGGTAACACATCCCTATGAGGCAATTCTCCTCAGTATGAGCCTTGCAGCAAACTATGCAGCCGTGAGAGATCTCCCACGTGCATCGACACCAGATGCACCAGGTGGGTGGTGGATCCACCCGGGCCGCCTACAAGCCTTATGCCCCAAGGGAATAACTTGTAATTGTTATGCCCCAATAACTCTTGTAATAACTACATAGACTAGCTTTCAGGGACTTGGCCGAAATGCACAACTTAACTAACTTTTTTAGTCCACAAGAGTGTGGTATAACTTTCCCTATATTTAGGTCTTTGGAAAAAATGTTCTCTCAGATAATGTTTTGTAGCAGGGTTCCACAAATTACAGCTTGTAGGTCAAATTTGGTCCACAGCCTGTTTTGTTGTCCCAATGAGCTTAAAATGGTGTTAACATTTTTTAAACATTGTGAAAACAAAATAAAACAGAGGAATATGCAACATAGACCATACATAAACTGCAAAGCCTATAACATTTCCTATCTGGTCCTTTACAGCAAAAGATTGCCAACCCCTGTTTTGTAGTTTTGGGTGTATAGGTCTTGTATAGTATCTGCTAATTTATTCCTTAGTACTTTATGAGGTTTTAAAAATGCTATTGTAAATGGTACCTTTTAAATTTAGTTTTCAGTGGTTTATTGGTAGCATACAGAATATAGAATGGATTTTGTATGCTGGAACCATGTGAAATTCACTCTGTACTTCTGGTAGTATCTTTGTAGATTTCTCATGATTTTCTACAGACACATTCATGTTTTCTGTGAATAAAGAGAGTTTTGTATCTTTTTTATCTGTACGCCTTTTATTTCTTTTTATTACCTTTACATTTTATCTGACATCCAGTAAAATATTGAATACTGGTGGAGACAATGGGCATGCTTTCCAGGTTCCAGATCTTAAGGGAAAAGTGTTCAGTATGCTATTAGCTGGAGGTTTTTTGTATATTTGCTGCATCACGTAAAGGAAATTCCTCCAATTTCTGTTTTGCTGAGAGATTTTTTTGAAAGGGGTATTGAATTTTCTCAATTACGCTACACACAGATTTGAAATAATCATATGGCTTTTCTCCTTTATTCTCCTAATATGGTGAATTATATCGATTGGTTTTTGAATGTTAAACCAAACTTGAATCCTGAGACAGACCCCATCCAAAGAGGTGGTCATGCTAGATCACCTTCTTACATGTGGTTGGATTTGATTTCCTAAAATTTCATTAAAGATTTTTATGTCTATGTTCCTGAGGAATATTAATTTTTACATTTCTGTAATGTTTTTGTATTAGGATAATGCTGGTTTCATAGAATAAATTAGGAAAAGTTTCCTCCTCCATTTTCAGAAAGAGTTGTGTAACATTGGAAAAATATCTTAAATTTTGATAGAATTCATGGGAAAACCATACAGAAGTGAAATTTTCTTCATGGAAGAGTGCTTATAGTCACTTGTTATCCCTATAATGTCTGTCAAATCTGTACTGATACCTCCACTTATACCTGATATTGATAATTTCAGCTTTCTCTTTTTATTTCCTGGTATGTCTTTTTAGAGGTCTGTCAATTTTGTTAATCTTTTAAAAGTCCATTTTTAGTGTTACTTTTTCTCCAATGTATATTTTCTATTTCTATTATCATTTCTTTATTTCTACCTACTTTGGATTTAAGTTACTCTTCTATTGCTATACTCTTAAAATGCAAAATTAAATCATTGCTTTAAAAATATTTATTAAAAAATTTTTTCGTAGCCCAATTTGGTGCGAAAAAAACCCAACACTTCCTGACAGACAAAACTGGGCCTATACTACCTAGCTATTTATGAGGCACATTCTCTGCGTTTGTCATTTGGGGTTTATAATTGCAAGCAAATAAACATACTCCTGCTGATTTAAGTAGAAAAATAACTTATTGAAAACCTATCAGAATCTCTGGAAAGCTAGAGAACTGGCTTCAGCAAATAGGCAGGAATGAGGGAGGTCAGGCAGCCAAAGCATGCTAAAAAAAACTGCTTGTTGGGTCTCTACTGTTCTTGCTTCTCTGTGTCACGGGTACCTAGATCCAAAGTCTGGGGCAGAGGCATCTGGTCATCAAATACAGGTCAAGTGCCTACATCTATACCAAAGCAGAGCTTGGGAAATCAAGTATTTGGCTTTTTCAGCCCCCAAAAGTGGGAGGCAGTTCTGACTGCCACCAAAACTTATATGGTAGAAAATTCCTCAAGCAGAAAGGGGCTTCACATATAGGGCAGAAAAAAATGTGTACTATAAAAAAAAAAAATGCGTACTATTTTATTGTTTGAGGAATATGGTTTTTCGGGTTAGTGAGATTCTTCTGGTTAACTTGTAATTATTGGTTAATTTGATATGGCAAATGTTTCTGAAATATTAGTGTATTTTCTACTCTGATAAGTGTAGTAAAATTTAATGTTCAAGACTTAGCTCTACAGTTCATAACCATGTGATCTTGAGCAGTTAACATTTAACATTTAACTTTATTCATTTGTGAATGGCAATTTCAATAACTCTCACCCCTCAGGGTTGTAGCTCAAATAAGTTGATGCATGCTAAGCAATTTGTGTTTAAAACACTAAATAATCATTCAGCATTGTTACTATTCTTTTGGTGCTTAGGCTCATTACTTTCAACACACACTGTAGCTTTTGATACAGAAGGTACAGGAGATTATTCTGGAAATTTGTCTCTTTCTCCTAAAAGTAGAGTATGATGAATTACCATTAATTGAAAGATATAATTATCTGAATTCTGATTAAGAAAGGGATAGTACTGTGGTGGTATTTTATTATTTAGATTAATCTGTGAAATTACTGATTGCTGGAATTAAAGTTTTCTGGTGGTAAATCACATAGGTTGCCAAGTGCCAGGAAAGAGGACTTTGATTTGGCATTGTGTCCTCCTCCTGCATCACACTAAAGGAACCTTTCAACTTTTACAACTTGTTTTCCACTTCTGAGAAGAGGGAGGAATTTGGCTTAAAGCCGAAGACTTTTTTGCACCTGCTTGGCCAAGGGTGAGGCAGGCCCTTGTGAGCCTGAGTGTCACAGAAGGCAGGAGACTATGTGCCTGAGGGCACCTTCATTGTTCTGGAGAAGATGTCATCTTTGATCCCTTGTTTGTCAGGATAGGCTGAGATCGCCCACCTCCTCCATCCTGAAGGGTGTTAGGAGTACACAGTGAGAAGATAAGGCGGTGGCAACTCTGGGAACTTACCTGAACCCAGGAACCAGGCCAGCCAAAATGACTGTTGGTGGGGGAGGAGACGGTGCTGGGCCTGAATAAGCTTGGGGAGGTAGTGCCAGGCCTCAACCAGACAGTAAAAGGAAGCAGAGTTATACCTTTTCCGCTAAAACTGGTTTTAATGAAGGATAGCACGCCAGGAGGACGACTCAGGCTAGCTGAGCATGGCCCCTCTCTGAGCCCTGCCTGGAAGCTTTGCTCATCACTTTCACAGGTGGTTTTTCTTCCTCACAACCATAAATCTATGCTGAAGTACCTTGTCGACCAAACCCAGCACCTGGTTTTCCTCCAAATGATTCAATTCCTCACTATTCCACATGTACTCAGGGGAGAGGATCTTGGTGGGTTTGTGGTAAAGCAGGTATTTGTTCAGGTGGCTCTCATCACGCCACACGGCCTCGAAGTGATTGGCCTGGTCAACCATCATCGCCTCGTGGCAGGCCTTAGCGAGTCTGTAAACCTCTGGCATGGACCCCCCAAATAAGTACCCTATGTAATAAAAGTCCCCCTCATCTTCAGGCATATGGGCCTGTGACTCAGGCCGGTGTTCATATTCGAAGTATTTCCGAGTCAATCCATAGAAGCCAGGATGGAGGGTGCCGAACAATGAGGAGAGGATTTCCATGCCATGTGATCACTAAACCTCATGCCCACATCTGCACACACAAGGTAATCCACCTCCTGGTGGAAGCGCTGCTCAATAAAATTGCTGATCATCTCCATGCAGTGCATAGAGATCTCCTGCCAGCCGGCACAGCTGGGGACCAGCTGTCTGGGGCAGACCCTTGTGGCTGGGAGGGGCCCTGCTCAAGCGTCACTTCTAGAGAGGCCTACAGAGCACACTGCCGCCGTAACCCTCCATCTCCTTACCCGGGCTTATCTTCCTTCACGTGACACATGACTTATGTTCCCTGACGTCTTACTGTAGCTTTCTGTAGTTTCTGTCTCTCCCACCAGAATGAACACCCTGTGAGAGCCAAGGTGCCTGTTCCATTATCTGCGGCTGTATCTGAGGCCTAGAACAGGGGCTGGCACACAGTACGTATGTGCTGAATGAAACCCACCTTCACTCAGAGGTGGGTGGCTGGAGATGTGAGCTGTCCAGGGGTTATGAAGTCTTCTCAGTATAGTTCTGAGCATGTTGGGAGTGAGAGGGAAGAGTGTTCTGTTTAGTATTTTTTAATGGAGTCATCTTCTCTCTGTGATCTGGATTGTGACTTTTGCCTAGCTGTGCATAAAGATGTAGCGTATTCCTGATGGGCACCCCTGATCAATGATGCTAATTTAGTGACAAAATATCAAGACAATCCTGTGATGTTGCAAATGCCAGAAAACTGAACAACTGCTTTGATGAGAAAATGACACCAGAGGATAAGGAGCATGCACTTTGCTCAGTATAGCACATCCTGAGGAATCCTGGAGGTTACAGAACCTTACAGAATGAAGCGGTAGAGAGGATGGGGCAGTCACCAACAGTACAGGGCAAGACCAGGAAGAGAGTGTGTAGTATTTACCACTTGGGCAGGTCCTGACTGCTCAGATCTGCCAGGCCACTAGCCTGAGAACCTCCGGGCTCTCCTGTCTCCATGGCACCACTGGCCTGTGTGTCAGGCCCTGGGCTCTGATCTCCCCAACTCCAGCCTTTCCAATACAAGTGCCTGGATCCTTTTCAAACCATTACCACTGGCCACTTCCATTGTCCAAAAACCTGTTCTTTTATCCTAGCACCCTAAAACCTTTACCCCATGCCTCCCTAAAACCCTCATTTTGCCTCTTTCCCTGGAACTCATGGGGCCATTCTGTGACTTACATGCCAGGAGAATAGGCAGCCTCCACAAAGGCCCCCTGTCCTCTCTAGGTCTGAGATACTCAAGATGAGAATCAGAGTGAATCCTATCTTGATTGTCCCCAGAGATGGTGGGAATAAGGCCCTGTTCTATCTACAAATGCCAGAGAGGACAGAGGTATGAAGCAGACTGAACAGTTTTTGCAGTTCATTTGCATCCCACATCCTCTCCCAGGTGCCCATGGATTCATCCTGAGCACTGGCAAGACATCCTCAGCAGCTTCATTCTGTTATTCTCCAGTCTTTACCCACCACCCCTGCTTCCACAAGGGTGGCCATTCTTCCTCTTTTTGCTCTATTGGAGGGAGCTTTACAAGAATATCTCAAATATACCTTGGGATACTCTTATGGTTCAAGGGATTTAGAGGGAGCTACAATTACCTGCTCAGATCCAGGAGCCATTCTCCAAACAAGACTGGAGGGCCCTCCCCAAGAAGTTCCAATGAGGGTGCAGTGTGGCTTGTTGTTTCTTTTATCCCTTGAGGCTTCACCAGGTTTCCTAACCTACTTTCTGAAGAATAAAATGTACTCAAGTACTTTGTGTTAATGGAGCCATCCTTGCAGGAATCCCAAGGAAGCCACTTGACTGATATTAAGTAGTCTTAGCAACCGGCCATGTCCAGGTGTCTGACTGGAGGATTCCAGCAATAAAGCCTTGCAATTCACTGGGAGAGTGCTTACTCCTTGAACTGGAGATTGGGCATTCTGGAGGGGTATAGGGTACAGTGGGGTACAGTCTATACCTGTGACTTTTGACTGGGACTGGGTTTGAATGCCCTCAAGATGCTGTTTCACCTCTGAAGTAGGTGGTGGTTTGGTGGCACTGGGGGGAAGATGACAACACAGCAGCTTGACTGTCTGAGCATTTCTGTAGACCAGGATCTACAGTCACATGCATTATCTACCATAATTCAGCCTCCTAGCAACTTTGAGAGATGGGAGTAACACCCTAGTGTTATAGATGAGGAAATGGAGGTTCAGTGTGGTAAAGTGTATGCCAAAGTCATAGATGCTGGCCAGCAAAATTTACTCCTACTGCCCACTGCTGGGTAGACAGGCTTGGCTAGCTCACCATGTGGCTGTGTACATATTACAGTCATTTTCCTCTGAGTTCCTCTGAATCGCATCTAACGAATGGGAACAATGCCTTCCTTACACATTAAACATAATTATTTTAAATGATAATGCCAATATCTGAATTATTTAGGGACCTGACTTTTTTCTTTTTCTTCTGCTGATTC
This sequence comes from Eubalaena glacialis, assembly GCF_028564815.1. Lineage (NCBI taxonomy): Eukaryota > Metazoa > Chordata > Mammalia > Artiodactyla > Balaenidae > Eubalaena > Eubalaena glacialis. The sequence goes on along the minus strand of NC_083733.1, from coordinate 52,644,171 downwards.
TTGTTCATGATGTCTTATTTCATTGTGTGTTTTGTGTTTTAAAAGTTTTTTTTGAGCTCCTGTCATTGGAGAATTCCTTGGTAATTCCTGGAGATTTCTTTTGATGCTGGATTGAGAGAGATTTCTTCCAGATTTTATACATATGCCTCTGTCAGGTGCTTACAAAACCAGGGTCATCTTAAACTGAATTCTTAGCTGGAGGTTTTTTGTTGTTGTTCCTTCCCGCTAATCTACATTCAGATTCCAAATTCATCTGAAGTCCTACTGGTGGTTATGAATTTCAAAGTAAATGTTTTCCACTACATTTAATACTACTTATGAAACAGATAAGGTTGGGTTTTTTTTTTTGTCTCATTTTCTTCAGTTTATTCTTAGATTAAGCGTATTGCATGTTGGGATTAGAACTTTATTAGATATTATGTTATTGGATTCTCTACCTTGATGGGGCCCTGAGATGTCTGGTGCTACCCTTACCCCATTAGTTAATGAAAACTAAAGGTTTTCCACTACATTTCCACATTTTCCACTACATGGACAAATTCCTCCATGGCAGAAGTCATCTAACCTCTGTGGATTCCTGTTTTCTTTTAGATTTTGGCCTCCTTCCTATATATCTTACCTTCTTGCAAACTCATTGGTGCACTCAAAACATGCAGAATCTAAATTACTAATTTAATAGTTTTCAGTGGGAACAATATTCAAGGTAACCAGACAATCATAATGCTGAAATCCAAATTCAGTATTCAACACTCATGTTTTCACTGTAGATAAGCATAACTTTGTGACTAATACTAGGTTTCTTCCCAGAGTCATTTTATTTTTTCTTATCTCACTGAGTTGTTAGTAATCTATTATAATATTGACTAGAAACAGTGATGCCAGTATCTTTGTTTCTAATTTCAAAAGGGCTGCTAACATTTTACCATCAATATGATGTCCGATATAGCTTTTTAATTAATTTATTTTTAATTGTGGTAAAAAACAAATAAAATTTGCCATATTAACTACTTGTAAGTGTACCGTTCAGTAGTGCTAAGTATATTCAAACTATTATGAAACAGATCTCTATAACTTTTTCATCTTACAAAACCAAAATTCTACCCATTGAACAACAATGCCTGATTTCCCCCTCCTTCCAGCCCCTGGATAGCACCATTCTATATTCTGTTTCTATGAGTTTGAATATTGGGTCCATAAAGACTGGGAGAGGTGATTGCTTTTTCATTGCCCAAATTTCAACAAACGGTCACAAAGCATACAAAGAAAATACAGATCCTTGAATTACCTGACAAAGAATTTAAAATAACCATCTTAAAGGTGCTCAATGAATGAAAAGAGAACACAGAAAATTAAATGACATCAGAAAAATCATGCATGAAAAAAATGAGAATATCAACAAAGAGAAACTATAAAAAAGAACAATCAGAAATTCTGGAGCTGAAAAATACAATAACGAAAATGAAAAATTCACTAGAGAAGTTCAACTGCAAACTTGATAAAGCAGAAAAAAGAATTTGTGAACTTGAAATGAGTCATTTTAAATTAACAAGTCAGGGGAGCAAAAAGAAAAAACATTGAAGAAAAGTAAGAATTGCCTAAGGGACTCAACAGATACCATCAAGTGGAACAATACATATATTATGGGAGTCCTAGAAGAAGAAGAGAGAAAGAAAGGGGCAGAGAGACTATCTGAAGAAACTGGCTGAAAAGTTTCCAAATCTGGGGAAGAACATAGACATATAAATTCAAGAAGCTCAACAAATTCTAAGTAGAATTAACCCCCAAAATACAAACACCAACACATACTATAACAAAATTGTCAAAAGTCACAAAGAGAGAATCTAGAAAGCAGCATGAAAAAAAAAAGTGACTTGTCATGTACATGGGAGCTCCCATAAGATTATCAGTGGAATTCTCAGCAGAAAGCTTTCAGATTAGAAGGAAGTGGGATGATATATCCAAAGTGCTGAAAGAGAAAAAAAATTGCCAGCCACAAATGTCATATCCAGAAAAACTGTCCTTCAAGATCAAAGGAGAAATTAAGGTGTCATTAATAAACAAAAGCTGAAGGAGTTAATCACACTAGACCCGAACTATAAGAAAAGTAAAAGGGATGTCTTTAAGTTGAAAAGAAAGGTCACCACACAGCAATAGAAAACCATATGAAAACATAAAGCTTTCCAGTAAAGACAAAAAAAGCAGACAAATATAGAGTCCTGTAGTATTATAATGGTGTGTAAATCACTTTTAATTTTGGTACAGAATTTAAAAGACAAAAGCATAAAAAACTATAAACCTATGTTAATAGATATACAATGTAAAAAGATATAATTGTGACATCAATAACATAAAATGGGGGTGGAGATGCAAAGGAGTAGAGTTTTTGTATTCAACTAAAGTTGTTATCAGTTTAAAATAGATTGTTATAACTTTAAAATGTTTCATCTTAACCCTATGGTAGCCAAAAAGAAAGTATGTATAGAAGATACTCGAAAGGAGGGACTTTCCTGGTGGTCCAGTGGTTAAGACTTCGCCTTCCAATGCAGGGGGTGCAGGTTCGATCCCTGGTCAGGGAGCTAAGATCCTACATGCCTCATGGCCAAAACACCAAAACATAAAACAGAAGCAATATTGTAATAAATTCAATAAAGACTCTAAAAATGGTCCACATTAAAAAAAAAATTTTTTTTAAGATACTTAAAAGGAAATAAGGAGGGAATCAAACCATGTCACTACAAAAAAAAAAATCAATGAAACACAAAGGAAGACAGTAAAAGAGGAACACAGGGATTAAATAGCTGCAGAAAACAATTAACAAGGGACTTCCCTGGTGACGCAGTGGTTAAGAATCTGCCTGCCAATGCAGGGGACAAGGGTTCGATCCCTGGTCTGGGAGGATCCCACATGCTGCGGGGCAACTAAGCCCGTGCACCACAACTACTGAAGCCCACACGCCTGTGCTCTGCAACAAGAGAAGCCACCGCAATGAGAAGCCCACACACCACAACAAAGAGTGGCCCCCGCTCGCCTCAACTAGAGAAAGCCCACGTGCAGCAATGAAGACCCAATGCAGCCAAAAATAAATAAATAAATAAATTTATTTTAAAAAAGAAAGAAAACAATTAACAAAATGGTAATATTAAGTCCTTCTCTATGAGTAATTAAGTGTAATGGATCTAACTCCCCAATCAAAAGACATAGATTGGCTGAATGAGTTTAAAAATAAAACAAATGATCCAACTATATGCTGCCTACAAAACTCACTTTGTACCTAAGGAAACATGTAAACTGAAAGTGAAATAATGGAAAAATATATTCCATGCAAGTTGTAACCAAAAGAGAGCAGGATGGCCATACTATATAACACAAAATAGGTTTTAAGTAAAAACAACACAGAGACAAAAAATAACATAATGATTAGAAAGTCAATTCACTAGGAAGATATAGCAATTATAAATATATATGTATCTAACATCAGAGGTCCCAAACATGAAACAAACACTGACAGAATTAAAGGGAGAAATAGACAGCAGTGCAGTAATAGTAGGAGATATTCCATATCAATATCAATGGTAGGAGATATCCCATATCAATATCCTATTTTTAATAATAGAAAACCAAACAAAAGTTCTATAAAGAAATAAAGGACTTGAATAACACTATAAACCAACTTGACCAAATAGATATATATAAAACACTCCACCCAACAACAGCAAAATACATAGTCTTCTGAATCGCACATGGAACATTCTCCAGGACAGACCACACATTAGGCCACAAAACAAGTCTTAACAATTTAAAAAAGATTAAAATCCTAAAATTATCTTTTCCCAACTATAATGGAATGAATTTAGAAATAAATACCAGGTAGAAAACTGGAAAATCCACAAATATGTAGAAATTAAACAACACACTCTTAAATATCCAATTGGTCAAGAAGAAATTGCAAAAGAAACTAGAAAAGATCTTGAAACAAACTGAAAACATAAACACAATATATCTAAAGTTATGGGATCAAGTGAAAGTACAGCACTAAACAATTACATTAAAAAAAAGAAGAATTTCAAATCAATTACCTAATTTTACACCTCAAGCAACTAGAACAAGAACAAATTAAACCTAAACTTAGTAGTAAGGAAGGAAATAATAAAGATTAGAGCAGAGATAAGTGAAATAGAGAATAGAAAAATTAGCTAAACTAGAGTTGCTTTTTGGAAAAGAACAAAAATTAAACTCTCGGCTAGATTAGCTAAGAAAAAAGAGAGCAGGCTCAAATAACTGAAATCAGACATGAACGGGGACATTATACTGACACTGCAGAAGTAAAAAGGGTTATAAGAGAATACTATGAATAATTATATACTAAAAATTGGATAACCAAGAAGAAATTAATAAGTTCCTAGAAAGATACAAGCTAACAAAACTGAATCATGAAAAAAATTAAAATTTGAACAGACCTATAACTAGCAAGAATTTTGAATCAATTATTTTTAAAAAACCTTCCTACAAAGAAAATCCCAGGACCAGATAGATTCGCTGAATAATTCTACCAGATATTTAAAGAAGAATTAATATCAATCCTCCTCAACCTCTTCCAAAAATGGAAGAGGAGGGAACATTCCCAAACTCATTCTATGAGGACATGATTACCTTGATACCAAAGCCAGATAATGATACTACAGGAAAAGAAAACCTCAGACCAATATCTCTGATGAATATAGATACAAAAATCCCCCCAAAATACTAGCAAAGTGAATTCAATAGTACATTATTTATTCCTGAAATGCAAGGATGGTTCACATATGAATTTCAATCAATGTGATATGCACACTGACAGGAAGGACAAAACCACATGTCATCTCAATTGATGCAGGAAAAGCATTTGACAAAATTCAACACTTTTTTCATGATTAAAAACACCCAGTGAACTAGGAATAGAAGTAGACTGCCCGAACACAACAATGACTGTTAAAAGGTAAACTGAGGCATGTTTTTCAAGAATTTGAGCATACACTGATTTGAACTGGGCAGCGCCAAACCTAAGATGGTTAGGATTGCTTCACCAATAGGAGCTAGGGGCAAGTTTTTACAGAGAAGATGCTGAAGCAAAGCAAAGCAATTATTTGATTTGCTGTAGCTTAACTTGTGCCTTATTTGGGAAAGTCAAATTGGCTGTTTGTGATTGGTTGTTCTTAAGTTTCACTTTCTTGGATTTTAGTGCATTGACTCTGTTTAGGTTTTCTTTTTTTTTTTTCCAACTTTTTATTTTGAGATCATTGTAGATTCCCATGAAGTTGTAAGAAATGCTACAGAGAGATGCCATACAGCCTTCTCCCGGTTTGCCCCAGTGGTAACATCTTATATAACTGTAGTGTAGCATCACAACCAGGAAATTGACATTGACCCATTCCATCCACCATATTCACATTTCACCAGTTTTACGTGCACTCATTTGTGTGTGCGTTTACTTACTTCTACACAGTTTTATCACATGTATAGATTTGTGTGACCACAACCACAGTCATCAAAGGACACAATCAACAACTTAAAAAGGAAATCTAAGAAATGAGAGAAAATATTTGCAAATTATATGTCTGCTAAAGGATTAATATCCAGAATATACAAAGTACTACTACAATTCAACAACAAAAATAATCTGCTTTAAAAATGGCAAAGGATTGGAATAGACATTTCTCCAAAGAAGATATACAAATGGCCAACAACCATATGAAAAGATGCTCAGCATCACTAATATTTAGAGATATGCAAATCAAAACCACAATGAGATATTACCTCACATCCACTAGAATGGCCACTATTTAAAAAACCCAGAAAACAACAAGTATTGGCAAGAATGTGAAGAAACTAGAACCCTTGTGCACTGCTCGTGGGAATGTAAAATGGCGCATCTGCTATGGAAAGCAGTATGAACATTCATCAGAAAATTAAAAATAGAATGACCATATAATCTAGAAATCTCACTTCTGAGTATATATCCAAAATTATTGAAAACAGAATCTCAAAAAGATATTTGCACACTCATGTTCATTGCAGCATTATTCACAATAGCCAAGAGGTGGAAACAATCCAAATGTCTTTCAGTTGGTGAATGGATAAACAAAATATTATATATATATACACACACATACATATATACTGAAATATTATTTAGCCTTAAAAAGGAAGGAAATCTTGTCACATGCTACGACATGGATGAATCTTGAAGACGTTGAAATAAGCTAAGTGAAATAAGCTGGTTTCAAAAAGACAAATACTATATGAATCCACTTCTGTGAGGTATCTAAAGTAGTCAAACTTATAAAAACAGAAAAATGATAGTTTCCAGGGACTAGGGCGAGGAGGAAATGAGCAGTTGTTAAATGGGGATAGGTTTCAGTTTGGAAGATGAAAATGTTCTGGAAATCTGTTACACAACAATGTGAATATGCTTAACTGAAATGTAAACTTAAAAATGGTAAGTATGATAAATTTTATTTCATGTGTTTTCTAACCATGATTAAACATTAAAAAAAATTACTACCAAAAAAAAACAGAAGAGGAGTGACATCAGCAAGATGGTAGACCAGGAAGCTCCAGTTTCCTGTTTCCCCCATGGAAACATTAAATCAACAGCTAAGGACTGGGTAAAATAACTTCCTTTATTAGTCAGATATTAGTCAAAGATCTATAGCAATGAAGTAAATGCCCTATCAAGAAAAATCCACCCTCTGGGAATTCCCTGGTGGTCCAGTGGTTAGGACTACATGCTCCCACTGCAGGGGAGCAGATCCCTGGTCGGGGAACTAAGATACCACATGCCACATGGACAGAAAAAAAAAAAAAGCCACCCTCAAAAAGGTAGGAAATTTTGTGCCATCTTCTCATTCTTGCACCACCTCCTCCCCAGCACATCACAGTGTACTCTGAGGAAGTGACGGTCAGTTCCCAATTCCCTTCTGTGATTCAGAGAGTGTAGAATGGGCCAAATTTGCAACATTCTAACCTGTCTGGGAATAGCCTGAGGCATTGGTCTCTGAGTCACCTAACTCAGACCTGGACAGCCAAAAATGGCATATCTAATATCTAAGGCTAGAGGAAGCAGAGGGTATCAGTGGGTATGGCTTGTGAAAACCACAAGGGACTACAGACCTGCAAACACCTAGGGCAAGAGATTACTAATTGATGAATACAGTAGAAGAGATAAGGACCCAAGAAGAAGCAGGGGTGAGAACCTCAGGGAAATTAAGACATTGAGAAGCAGCCATGTATATGGGGCAATCAGACAAAAAGCATATACCCAGGCCCAGAGAGGGTGCATGCCTAGAAAAGGTCTGAGAAAACCTTAAGCTTTTATACCAGGCTGATTGGAGGTCTTCACCAATAACTACCAAATTGCCAAGACAAGGAGAGGTGACTATTTTTACAAATGAACATTTTTCAACAAAAGATCACAAGGCATATACAGAAATGAGGAAACACAGCCCATTCAAAGGAACAATTTAAATATCCAGAAACAGTCCCTAAAGAAACATAGACATCAGGCTTACTATAACAAGACTTTATAACAACCATTTTAAATATAATCAAAGACCTAAAGGAAGACACAAAGAACTAAATTTTTTAAATGATATATAAATGAAATGCGAATATCAAGAAAGGTACACAAAGTATAAAAAAGACCCAAATTCTTGAGTTGAAAAATACAATAACTGCATTGAAAAAACTCACAAGTGGTTTAATAGTAGATTCCTTTCTAAGGAAAATAAAGAATCAGCGAACTTGAAGCTAGATCATTTGGCGTGAGTCTGAGTTATAAGAAGAAATTTTTTAAAAACTTTTAACGTGAAGGACTTATGGAACTCTCCTAAAGGACTTATGGGACTCTGTCAAGTGGAATCATATACACATTATGGAAGTCCTAGAAGGGAAAGAGAAAGGGGCAGAGGGATTATTTGAAGAAATAATGGCTAAAACCTTCCCAAATTTGATGGAAGTCCTGATCTACAAATTCAAAAAGCTCAACATATTCCAAGTAGGATAAACCCAAAGAGAATCACACTGTCATTAAAATCAATTGTCACATATTATAATCAATCACACACATTACAATCAAATGTTAAAAGACAAAGAAAGAATTTTGAGAGCAGCAAGACAAAAGAAACTTCTCGTGTACAAGGGATCCTTAATAAGATTATAAGATAATTTCTCAGCAGAAACATATCCAGCAAGACTGTTCAAAAATGAGAAATTAACACATTCTAAAATAAACAGAACCTGAGAGAGTTTCTTACTAGACCTGCCATATGAGAAATGCTAAAGGGAATCCTTAAAGTTGAAAGAAAAGAATGTAAGACATTAGCTGGATTACATATAAAAATGTTTCTTCTGTAAAGATAAATATATAGACAAATATAAAAGCCAGTATTATTAAAATATTGGATTATAATGTCACCTTTAATTATTTATTTATTGAAGTATAGTTGATTTACAATGTTACATTAGTTTCAGGTGTACAAAAGAGTGATTCGATATTTTTATAGATTATACTCCATTTTAAGTTATAAGATATTGGTTATATTCCCTGTGCTGTACATTACATCATTGTATCTTATCTATTTTACACCTAGTAGTGTGTACCTCTTAATTCCCCTTCCCCTATCTTGCCCCTCCCCCCAAATCTCTTCAGACCAGTAACCACTATTTTGTTCTCTGTATCTATAAAGTTGTTTATGTTTTGTTATATTCATTCATTTTATTTTTTAGGTTCCACATATTAGTGAGAACAGTATTTGACTTTCTCTAACTTACTTCACTAAGCATAATACCCTCCAGGTACATCCATGATGTTCCAAATGGCAAAATTTCGTTCTTTCTTATAGCTGAGTAATATTCAATTGTGTGTGACTGTCATATTTTCTTTACCCATTCATCTGTTGATTGGCCTTTGGTTGTCCATATCTTGGCTACTGTAAATAATGTTATGAACACTGGGGTGCATATATCTTTTTGAATAAGTGTTTTCGTTTTCTTAGGATATACCCAGGAGTGGAATGCTGGATCATATGGTAGTTCTGTTTTTATTTTTTGAGGAACATCCTAGTGGTTTCCATAGTGGTTGTACCAATTTACATTCCCACCAACCGTGTACTAGACTTCCCTTTTCTCCACATCCTCAACATTTATTATTTGTTGTATTTGATGATAGCCATTCTAAAAGGTGTGAGGTGACAGCTCATTGTGGTTTTGATTTGTGTTTCCCTGACAGTGATGTTGAGCATCTTTTCATATGCCTGTTGGCCATCTGTATGTCTTCTTTGGAAAAATGTCTATTGAAGTCTTCAGCCCATTTTTAAAATTGGGTTGTTTGCTTTTTTTGATATTGAGTTGTATGAGCTCTTTATATATTTTTTGGATATTGATCCCTTATCAGAGATATCATTTGAAAATATCTTTTCCAGTTCAGTAGGTTGTCTTTTTGTTTTGTTGATGGCTTCCTTCACTGTGCAAAAACTTAAGTTTAATTAGGTCCCATTTGTTTATTTTTGCTTTTGTTTCCCTTGCCTGAGGAGACATCCAAAAAATGTTGCTAAGACATGTCAAAGAGTGTACTGCCTATGTTTTCTTCCAGGAATTTTATGGTTTCAGGTCTTATATTTAGGTCTTTAATCTATTTAGAATTTTTTTTGTATATGATATAATAAAATGTTCTATTTTCATTCTTTTACATGGAGCTGTCCAGTTTTTGAACACCACTTATCAAAGAGGCTGTCTTTCCCCCTTGTATATTTTTTCCTCCTTTGTCATAGATTAACCAACCATATATGTGTGTGTTTATTTCTGGGCTCTCTATTCTGTCCCACTGATCTGTGTCTGTTTTTAATGCTGATACCATACTGTTTCGATTACTGTAGCTTTGTAATATAGTCTGAAGTCAGGGAGTATTATACCTCCAGCTTTGCTCTTTTTTCTCATGATTGTTTGGGCATTTGGGTTTTTTGGGTTTTTTTTTCTGGTTCCATACAAATTTTAGAATTATTCATTCTAGTGCTGTGAAAAATGTCATTGGTATTTTGATAGGAATTGCATTTAATCTGTAGATTGCTTTGAGTGGTATGGGCATTTGAGGGTAGTATGGACAATATTAAGTCTTCCAATCAATGAACAAAAGATAACTTTCCATTTCTTTGTATCACCTTCAATTTCCTTCATCAATGTCTTATAGTTTTCAGAATATGGGTCTTTCACATCCTTGGTAAAGTTTATTCCTAGATATATATATATATAGATAGATAGATAGATAGATAGATAGATATATTTGTATATATTTGATGTGATTGTAAATGGGACTGTTTTCTTGCTTTCTCTTTCTGATAGTTCATTATTAGTGTATAGAAATGTAACAGATTTCTGTATATTAATCTTGTATCTGCAACTTTACTGAATTCATTTATTAGTTCTAATAGTCTTTTGCTAGAAACTTTAGGGTTTTCTATATATAGTATCATGTCATCTGCAAATAGTGACAGTTTTATTTTTCCCTTCCAATCTGAATGCCTTTTATTTCTTTTCCTTGTCTGATTGTGTGGGTAGCACTTCCAATACTATGTTAAATATCAATAGAAATGGCAAGAGTGGGCATACTTGTCTTGATTTTAGAGGAAAAACTTTCAGTTTTTCACCGTTATGAAGATAGCTGTGGGTCTGTCATGAATAGCCTCTATTATGTTGAGATAAACTTCCCTCTAAACTAACTTCGTTGAGAATTTTTATCATGAATTGGTGTTGAATTTGTCAAATGCTTTTCCTGCATCTATTGAGAGGATCACATGATTTTTATCCATTGCTTTGTTAATATGGTTTATCACATGGATTCATTTGCAGATGTTGAACCATCCTTACATCCCTGGAATAAATCCCAATTAATCATGTTGTATGATACTTTCTATATATTGTTGAATTAAATTTTCTAATATTTTGTTGAGGAATTATGCATCTATATTCATCAGTGATATTGGCCTGTAATTTTTTTTGTAGATGCTTTGGTTTTGGTATCAGGGCAACAGTGGCCTCACAGAATGAGTTTGGGAGTGTTCCCTGCTCTTCAATTTTTTGGAATAGTTTGAGAAAGATAGGTCTTAACTCTTCTTTATATGTTTGATAGGATTCCCCTGTGAAATCATCTAGTCCTGGACTTTTGTTTGTTTGGAGTTTTCTGATTACTGAGTCAATCTCAATACTAGTAATTGGTCTGTTCAGATGATTTATTTCTTCCTGATTCAGTCTTGGAAGATTGTATGTTTCTAAAAATTTATCCATTTCTTCTACATTGTCTAATTTGTTGGCACAGTATTCTCTTATGATTGTATTTCTGTGATGTTGGTTGTAATTTATCCCCTTTCCTTTTATTATTTTATTTTTTTCCTAATCAGCCTCATTAAAGGCTTATCAATTTTGTTTATCTTTTCAAAAAACCAGCTCTTAGCTTCATTGATCTTTTCTATTGTTTTTTTGTTGTTGTTGTTCTCTATTTTATTTTCTCTTTGATGTTTATAATGTCCTCCTTCTTCTGACTTTAGGCTTTTCTTATTCTTCTCATTCTAATTCTTTTAGATGGTAGGTTAGGTGGTCTGAGTTTTTTCATATATCTTGAGGTAGGCCTGTATTGCTATAAATTTCCCTCTTAGAAATGCTTTTGCTGCATCCCATAGATTTTTGAAAGTTGTGTTTTTATTTTCATTGGTCTGAAGGTACTTTCTGATTTCCCCTTTAATTTCTTCATTGACCCATTGATTTTTTTAGTAGCATGTCGTTTATTCTCCAAGTGTTAGTGTTTTCCCTGTAATTTATTTCTAGTTTCATAATTTTGTGGTTAGAAAAAATGCTTGATATAATTTCTATCCTCTTAAATTTGTTAAGACTTGTTTTGTGGCCTAGCATGTGATTTATCCTGGAGAACATTCCATGTGCATTTGAATTGTATTCTGCTGTTTGTGGACGCAATCTCCTGTAGATATCTATTAAATCTAACTGGTCTAAAGTGCTATTTAAGGACAATGTTTCCTTACAGATATTCTGTCTGGATGTTCTGCCCATCTATGTAAGTGAGTTTTAAAGTCCCTTACTATTATTTTATTTTTATTTATTTTTATTTTTGGCTGAGTTGGGTCTTTGTTGCTGGGCATGGGCTTTCTCTAGTTGCGGCAAGTGGGGGCTACTCTTCATTGCAGTGCGCGGGCTTCTCTTGTTGCAGAGCACGGGCTCTAGGCATGCGGGCTTCAGTAGTTGTGGCTCGCGGGCTCTAGAGCACAGGCTCAGTAGTTGTGGCACACAGGCTTAGTTGCTCCACAGCATGTGGGATCTTCCTGGACCAGTGCTTGAACCCGTGTCCCCTGCATTGGCAGGTGGATTCTTAACCACTGCACCACCAGGGAAGCCCCCTTACTATTACTGTATTATCGTCCATTTCTCAATATTAGCTTTATACATTTAGGGGCCCATATATTAGGTGTATATATGTTCATGAATGTTCTAGCCTTTCTTGTATTGACCCTTTTATGATTGTACAATGTCTTCGTCTTTTGTTACAGACTTTGTTTTAACGTTTGTCTGTTATGAGTATTGCTATCCCAGCTTTCCTTTCATTTCCATTTGCATGAAATCTCATTTTCCATCCCCTTACTTTCAGTCTGTGAGTGTCTTTAGCTCTGAAGTGAGTCTCTTGCAAGCAGCACATAGATGGGCCTTGTTTTTTATCCAGTCAGCCACCCTATGTCTTTTGATTGGAGCATTTAGTCCATTGACATTTAGAGTGATTACTGATAGGTATGTACTTACTGCCATTTTGTTACCTGTTCTGGTTTTTTTGTTTATTGTTTTTTTTGGTTTTGGGGTTTTTTTTTTGTAGTACTTTCTGCTTTTGTTCCTTTTTTAGTTTCTTCACTTGTGGTTTGATGAGTTTCTTTAGTGTTATGTTTGTATTCCTTTCTCTCTAGTTTTTGCATACCTATTGTAAGTTTTTGATTTGTGGTTACCATGAAGTTCATATATATTGACCTATCCTCTTATTTTAAATTGATAGTCATTTAAGTTCAAACATTCTAAAATATCAACATTTTTTTACTCTGCCCTCTCCCACGTTTTGTATTTTACATCTTGTCTATCCCTTCATTAGTTATAGTTGATTTTTAAAATGTTGTCTTTTAAATTTCATACTACCTTATTTAAGTGGTTGATCCATAGTCTTTACTATATATTTGCCATTACCAATGGGATTTTTCCCTTTCTATAATTTATTTCATGTTGTAGCCTTTTCTTTTTTTACCTAAAGAAGACCCTTTAACATTTCTTATAAGGTCAGTTTAGTACTGACGAACTCTTAGTTTCTGCTTGTCTGAGAAGCTCTTTTATCTCTCTAATTCTGAACTCTCCTTACTGGGTAGAGTGTCCTGGGTTGTAGAATTTTTTCCTTTTAGCACTTTATCATGCCACTATCTTCTGGCCTGCAAAATTTCTGCAGAAAAATCAGCACATAGCCTTTTGGGGTCCCCTTGTATATGACTCTTTTTCCCCCTCTTTCTGCCTCTACAATTCTCTTTAACATTTGCCCTTTTAATTATCATGTGTCTTGGTGTGGATCTCTTTGGGTTCATCTTGTTTTGGACTCTCTGTGTTTCCTGAACCTGTATATCTGTTTCCTTCTTCAGGTTAGGGAATTTTTCAGCCATAATTTCATCAAATACTTTTTGTACCCTTTTCATTCTCTCTTCTCCTCTGGAGCCCTATAATGCAAATATCATTATGCTTTATATTGTTCCAGAGGTCTGTCTCTTAAACTATCCTCACTTTTAAAAAATCTTTTGTTTGTTTGTTTAGCTTGGGTGATTTCCATTTGCTGTCTTTCCATTTGCTGACTTGTTCCTCTATATTATCTGATCTATTGATTCCTTCTAGTGTACTTATTATTTCAGCTATTGGTTTCCTCAGCTATGTTTGATTCTACTTTATATTTTCCAACTCTTTGTTAAAATTCTTACTGTGTTTATCCATTCTTCTCCAAGTTCATTGATAATCCTTATGATAATTACCTTGAACTCTATCAGGTAGATTGCTTATCTCTACTTCATTTAGTTCTTTTTCTGAGGTTTTGTCTTATTCCTTTATTTGGAAAATATTCCTCTGTGTCCTCATTTTGCCTAATTCTCTGTATGTCTTTCTGTGTATTAGTTAGTTTGGTTACATTTCCCGATCTTGGAGAAGTGGCCTTATGTAGGCATGTCCTATAAGGCCCAGCAGCTCTTAACAAACAAAGTCCTGTAGTCATCCCTTCTGAGGTGTTTCGAGTCTCTACTGCTTCTGGTGCTGGGGACACTTGTAATTAACCAGAGTTGTCTCCCACATGCCCCACACACGTGTGCAGTTTCTGCCTGGGGAATATTCTCCGGTGCTTGTGACAGTCCAGCCACCGCAGGGGGTCTTCCAGGTCCCGACGGAGAGGGGTAAGGGACTGAATAGCACCGCGAGTATGGGGTCAGAAGGACCAAGACAACTGATGGTTGCAAGGCACTTTATTTAGAATTTACTGAATCTAATATAGACAGAAGAGGAACTCATTATTAGACAATGAACCCATAGAATTGCTTATCGTCTCAGTTCAGTCACCACCATGGACGTCAACAAGTTTACAACAACTATCCTTGAACATCATCTTCCCTTAACCAGGCACACACACAGCACCCAGCCATAAGGAACAACCAGGACTCTCAGTTCCCTGAGGTCTCCTGGCTTGAGATAGCTTTGCTAATCTCTTTTACATTCCTCAGGCCTGGGAAAAAGAGTGCATTCCAAGTCAAGGGTAAGGGCTTTGCTTTTTGTGAGAGACATACTGTCTCCTCCAGGAGTTACCTCCGGCTAAGACTGCATGCTTCCCACAGGTGCTCAGAGTAAAATGTCTTTCATAACTGGGCCACAACTTCCACAAGGGTGGGCCTTCTGGTTGGGTGGACCTGCCTTGGAAGTCTTCACCCATGACACTCTTTGAAAAAGTGCCTCTCCATCCTCCACTGGAAACCAACAATATGAAAGCAGAGAAATGTTATTGGTATATGTAGACTTTGGTGGGGTTAGGGGGCGGTTCCTTCACAAAGGTTTATCTTACAAACCCAGAAATGAGTACACAGAACTGTTGGGAAAACAAAGGGGCTGAAGTGAGGGTGAGAAAGGGTCTGCTGTGCTGCACTGAGCCTGGCAAGATCATACAATGGGGAGGGCATACCATGGACAAGGACACAGTGATGGGAAGCAGTGCAGGAAGGAGAGGCTGGGTCTCCAACTCACTTCTCTGCAAATAGCTTTCAGCAGGGGCTTGTCTGCTGGTGACACATGAGAACTGTGCAGAAGAGTGTGCAGACCCTAAAAAACCAATTGCAACTGAGTAGCTGGTGTTCATGGACTGCTTAGGATACGTCTACATCTCACCAATACATTATGTATAGCTCAGTGTTGGAGAGCACTTCAGAGGGAGCCGTGGAGAGGAAAAGGGGAGACTTGAAGGCCAGTTAGGTGTGGATTACCCCTGGCCAGAAGTCAGAGTAGAAATGATAATGGGGCAAAATGTCACAAATGGGACTACAACACAGAAATGAGTTATGGTCAGTCGTTGGTATGGAAAGAATCATGGGCACTAGAGAGGTTCCTGGTATGATGCGAACCCAGCCCTGACATGGAGCCATCCCTCAGGTCCCACTTCCCAAGGCCAGTCCCCCTCCAGGGCCCTCTTGCTATGGCTGGAGTCACGCCTGCCCTGTCAGGCACCCACATCTCTCCCTGCAACTCCAGTTGGGCAACTACATGGAACCTGGAAGACGCAAGTCCTAAGTGAAAGACAAGGCAGGTGAGTAGACAACACTGGTGCAGAGCCACCCACCCCATGAACACAGGGAAAAAAACTAATGTTACAAAAAGAACCTTGGAGGAGTACCTTATCGGAATAGCCCAGTGGTCCCCACAAGTAGTGACCATGTTGGTGCCTGCAATTCCTGGCACGGTCAGGCATGAGGAAATGCCAGCTGGAGGGAAGGGGGCAGAACTGGGGCAGAGAGTTGCAATAAATCTGGACAGTCACTCTGCCAGGGTGACCAAGCCTGGTGGTATCCACTGATTTCATTGCAAGACTCCTGATCCTCATATCCTTCCTTGTAAGGCATCCGGGCTGCAGGTATTGGGGCTGCTTGGGGGAGAGGATGGGGGAGTGCACTCAGCCCAGCCCTGGTACCTATTAGCACCCATGCCAGAAAACCTAGGAAGGGAGCAATGTCTCTAGTCTGGCTGTGGTAAGAAAAGAGCAGCCCCTGGAGAAACAGGAAAGGAAAGAGCCCAGTCAAAGATGCTGGGGTGAGGGCTTCCCTGGTGGTGCAGTGGTTAAGAATCCGCCTGCCAATGCAGGGGACACGGGTTCGAGCCCTGGTCTGGGAAGATCCCACATGCCGCGGAGCAAACTAAGCCTGTGCGCCACAACTACTGAGCCTGTGCTCTAGAGCCTGTGAGCCACAACTACTGAGCCCGCGAGCCACAACTACTGAAGCCCGCACACCTAGAGCCCGTGCTCCACAACAAGAGAAGCCACCTCAATGAGAAGCCCACGCACCACAACAAAGAGTAGCCCCCACTCTCCGCAACTAGAAAAAGCCATGCACAGCAACGAAGACCCAATACAGCCAAAAATAAATAAATTAATTAATTTTTTTAAAAAAAGATGCTGGGGTGACTGTGAAGGACTTACCCAGGGAGGCCACAAGTGCAAAATTCTCCAGCATCGTATCACGGTACAGCAATCTCTGAGTCTCATCAAGAAGATTCCACTCTTCTTGGGAATAATAACAGCCACATCCTCAAAGGTCACACTGTTCTACCATGATGGGGAAAGTGGTGTCCCTGAGCAGCCTCTCTCACCAGGACCCTCAGTCCATCCCTTGCCCTCCAAAACATCTGCTCCCTGCTCACCATCCTCCCCAGCTCAACTCTTAGGAGATACAAGGCCAGATGCCACTGGTGTCTCCTCTCTCCTCATGGTCCTATTGATCACTGTGTCAGCTCACACCAACTACAGGCATGTGGGCAAATAAATGCCATCTAAGCTCTGGGCCTGGAGTGAAGGGCCCCATCCTTTCTCCTTCCAGCAAATTCCCCAGGAGTCCCCCAGATCATGCCTCCCAGTACAGCCAAACTCAGGCTCAGCTTTCTCCATTTAAGCTCCTAGGACCAAGCCCCTGGGACCACCAGTTCATGTTCTCTCCCTGGAGCCCATCACTCTGTGAAAAAGTTTTTATTGAGATATAATGTATCAAATCAACACACTGTATAGCTTAAACTTATACAATGTCAATTATACAGTATGACAGTTATATCCCTCACATTTCTGACCTCCCCCTGCCACCGCCAACCCCCTGGCCCACTTGATTGGCATCTCCCTGGCCCTCTCCACATTCCACGCTGCACATGAAATCTAAGACAGTGCTCAGCAAATGCAGTCATGATCCATCCTGCCCCAGACCCCTGATGGTCCACACTGCAAGGGGAAGCTCCTAGCCCTGCTTTAAAGGCCTCTCCACCATGCCCTTTCCTTGCTTAACTCAGCCACCCAGAACCGTGTACAGGGATCAGACACCTCAAGCCCTCTTCTACTGCTGTGTTGCATACACTGTGACCTCGCCAATCTCAGCCTTCCTCTTTCCATCAAAGCCTCATCCGGTGCCCAGCCCCACTGGGCCCTGGCCTTCACTGACTGTCCCATTTGCTCCTGAGTTTATCCATCAGCCTGTGTAGAACTCTCGAGGCCCCACAAGGGTCTCCACAAAAGCCTGGCAAGCCTTTAGAGGGGTGAGTAAGCACATGCCCTTGGCCTTGCTGTCCTGTCCCCTCCACTGCTTCTGTGCTTCCACAGCCATGTCCATTCCTGCTGGATCCACCTTGCCCCCACTCCTCCTCCCCACCAGCCATCTGTCTTTGTGAGGCTCACCAACCCCATACAGGTGCTCAAGAGAAAGACTCAGTCCTCCAGCCAGGCCCTCCCCTTCCTTGCCCCTTACTACACTTGCCACCATAACCTGAAGATTTCCCCTCCTAAATGTGACTCACAGCTCTGCCCTGGTCCACACACAGGCCACCTTGTGGTGTCTCAAACATGAACCTCTACCCTCAAATCCAGACCTGTGTACCTTGCTGTCCATTTAACACCTCGACTAAGAAGTCTCTGGAATGTCTCATATTCAACATATTCAAACCTAACTCCTGATATTCCCTCTGATAATTACTCCTATAACCAACTTCCCGATCTCAGTTGAGAGGACGGCATCTCTTTCCTTCCAGCTGCAGAGGCCAAAAACCTGGGAGCTACCCCTGACTCCTCTCTTTTCCCTCTAACCCTCTGTATCATAAAGTATACTCAGACCTACTTTATTTATTTGGTTGCGCTGGGTCTTAGTTGCAGCAGGTGGGCTCCTTAGTTGCGGCTTGCCAGCTCCTTAGTTGCGGCACGTGGGCTCCTTAGTTGTGGTTCACCGGCTCCTTAGTTGCGGCACGTGGGCTCCTTAGTTGTGGCATGCAAACTCTTAGTTGCGGCATGCATGTGGGATCTAGTTTCCTGACCAGGGATCGAACCCGGGCCCCCTGCAGTGGGAGTGTGGAGTCTTAACCACTGCGCCACCAGGGAAGTCCTACTCAGATCTACCTTAAAAACAATTCCAGAAGCCATAAGTTTCTCCCACCTCCACAGCCAACACCCTGATCCAGTCATTACCAATACTCAGCTGGTCTATTCAGTACCCTCCTCCCCCACCCCTTCTCTCCGTTCTCTAGTCCACCAGAGGCAGTCTGATAAGACCTGATTCAGATCACCTCCCTCTACTTCAAGTGGTCCAAGATTCCTAACATCTTCAGAATAGAATAGTTCCTAGACTGCCATTCTAGGCCTGACTCCTGCGTCTCTGCTCTCTGGTTCCACCAGATACGATGGGGATGTGTAGATCCCTGCATCATGCCAACTCAGTTCTACCTACAAGGATCTGCAAGTGTTGATCTCTGTAACTATAAAAACTTCTACACAGTATTCTATTGGTTGTCAGAAATGGAAACCCCTTCATATAACCCCTGGTGTGGGGTCCGGACCCTGAATCTCAGGAAACCCAGGGGCCCTAAGTCACAGTGGCCAGAAAGGCGGCAGGTGCTGAGTTCCAGGACACCACAATCCCAGAGACTATATGGGTGGGAGATGGGTTGGACAAGGGCCTGAAATACCCTCTGCTCACCTGAGCGTGGTCCATAAGCACTTCTGCAGCCATGGGTCCCTGTGAGAAGAACAAGACTGTAAGCAGTGGGCATCCATGGTGGGGTCTTAAGGGCTCATCCAATCTCTCATCTCTGCCCTGGAGCAAGGTGACCTCCATCTGAATGCCTAACTTAGGAACCTCAGTCATTAGTATAGCCTCTTATCAGCTGTGTGATCTTGGACAACTCAACCCCTCTGTGCCTCAGTGTCTTCTGCAAAATGGGAACAGTTATGGAGCCAACCTCACAGGGCTGGTGTTGGGACAAACACATTAGGACATATTAAGTGCTGAGTACATCATATCACTATATACAAAATTAAGGCTTTTGTCAGTGTTCTCAATGCAAAGAAAGGATGGATTTTGACATTTTGAATGTGTGTTTCAGTTACCTTTAAGCATTTAAGAGAATATGATGTTTAAGACTTTTGATTTTTGTATGTTAGTATACTGGTTAGTTACATACTAAGAGGTGAACCAAATATTAAGTGCTTTCATAAATTTAATTTGTTAAATCCATACTTTTTAAATTTTAACAGACTACCTTTATATGCACATTTAGAATAGTGATTGCATAGTTTTGAAATAGATGGTGTTTCTTAAGTTCATAAATTAAAACGAGGGGGTCGAGAGGATAGGCCTTGGTTGGTGGGTAGATGGTAGTCCTCTATGCTTAAAATAGTCCTCCATCCTCAAAGTCTACCTTGTATCACTTCTACCCCCTCACCGAGACAGCCTTAACATTCCTTCAGCTTGACTAAACTTTAGACATGTTTCTTCCTGACTATAGGCCCCTAACTTCCTTCTTCTTAGAGCATTTACTTTATTACTTTGCAATTATAAATTCTTTCTCTGCCCCTTAAAATGTATGTAAACCTTCTCCCAGCTTCTTGCCACTTTCACAACCCAGGAAATGTTTTTCTCAAGGACCTGAGAATCATCTTTGGAATATAAACATTGAAGGATACAGCACCCCTATCTCTCAGTCTCTGTGGAAGGAGCCTAATTTCAATAGATACCAATTAGGAAACATATGTCTTAATCATAGAGGAAAAGATTTACAAACTCAGGAATAACCCAATATGATCCATAGATCCCACTGATGAACCTCCCCATCTAAGGTCCCCCAGTACTTTCCCAGTAGCTCACTCCAGCACTTAAAAACCCTCCCAGCATTTGTTTCAACGGAGTCCAGTCTCTCTCCCCTATTCCAACAATCTTGAATAAAGCCTTCCGTGCCTGTTTAACTTTGTCCAGTGCACTTTTTACTTTCACACCCCTCTCTGGCTACTGCTCTGGTCCACCCCTCGTGGTAACTCTCCTGGATTCTGTGGCTGTAACTTTTTCTCAAGATCTCCCACTTTCACTCTCATCACGCCTCCCCCATGTCCACTCTACCTTGAGCTGCCTTTGGGAGGTTTTAAAATCCTATCTCTAGGTTCAAGACCCTCCACGTCTACCAGCACCTTCAGGTGAAGCCCTAACTGCTCAGGCTGCTGTGCCACTCCTAGTGTGTTTCCTGTAGATAAGAGACTGGCCCCAGGTTTCCCAAATAATCCACTCAATTGCACTTCCAAGCCTTTGCACATCGCGGTCCCTCTGCCTGTAACATTATTTCACTTTAATCGCACCGAGTGTCAGAAATGGTACCCCACCCAGGAATGTGCCAAGTCCTGCACAAACGGCCTGACTTGAAAGTGAACTCAGCAGGCACCACTCATTTGGGTCTTTAGGATTCAGAGGTGGCAGTTCCCATGCGTGAGGGTTTGGGGAATGCAACTTACGTGGTTTCCATCAGGGAAAAAACCACCAGCAAAGCCCGTAGACAGAGCGGAGCCAGAAGGGGAGGGCAACCAGGCCAGGGTGCTGCGAGCTCAGCCAGACCCTCATCCCGGCCTGGTTCAGGCAAGGGGTCACCACAAGCGGCACTCTCACCAAGTGTCAAAACCGCCTCTATCAGAGGGGACAACATTCACGCCTCCAGCTCACTTTATCTTGGGCCCCAGAAACTATATACTCGAGAATCAGATCAGGTGAACAGAATGAAAAGCAACCAAAAGCACCACGGCCAGGAAAACGCCGGAAGTCCCGTCCAGAAGCATTTCGCCCGCACGGAAAGGCGTCTCTCCAGGGCCTTCATTGGTTCAGCCCCGCAGCCACACAGGGCGGGGGCATCTGGGTAATGTAGTTCCCAGCTGGCCACGGGCCTTGGCGAGGCACGCCCACTGTTGGCTACGGGGCATGCGCGAAGGTGGGGCAGGGTGCTGGGTAATGATGCCCAGAGGCTCTGAGAGGTGCAGGGGCTTTCACTCCTCTTAAAGGTACGCACTCAGATTTCCATGGAATATAGTATGCAACTGATGACAGAAATGTTTAGCTACCTTATTTCATATGTTCTCCAAAGCTACAAAGTGAAATAGACGCACAAAACCGCAATGTCAGTCTGGTACAAAAGTGTGTCCCCCTGTTAGCTGGGAGCTAATAAATATTATCATGTTTCTTTTTAAATATACGTAGACTGAAGCTTTAGAGTTCAATTTTGTGAGCCTCAATTTATCTGGTCAATGACAAGAGAGAAAAAGCTCCAGACAATGTCGTGAGGGGGATGATGGGGGGAGGGATATGAAGTGCATAGTGGTGGTTGGTGGTGCTGAGTGTGCCACTGGATCAAACGGAAAACTTCCCAATCTGAATAGCCAGCGGTTGTTTCCAATCCAGGAGCAACACTGTTTTATCCTGATAGTATTTCTTAATTCATATGCTTACATGTGTTAAAAAACAAACGTAGTTAAAGTAATAAAAACATTTTATTTAGGAACTATTGCAATAGGAGAACTAGATTTCAGTATCAAACTGGGCTCAATTCTGAATACAACAAGTGAAAGTGGGGATTTATAGCCAAGGAACAGAGTGGCAGTCAGTGGATGGAAAATTACTCAGAGGAAACCTCGGGGTTAAGGGAGATTCTAGTTAAAAAGAGCCAATAAGATTCTTGCTGAAGGCAGGCCAGCGTGATCAGGTAGCACCTGGGGGATGGTGGTGGATGAAAATTTGATCAGATATGGAGTGTGGGGGATTCTGGCTAAACTGACTTAGCAAGATTTTTGCTGTGACCGGGCAGTGCAGGCCAGACATAGAAAGATGTCAAAGTCGAGGCCTAGAGGGCTTGAGGAGTCTGACTAAAGTTTAATTCAGGAGAGTCTTTGTTATTCCCTCCTCCTGTCCAAGGAAAGAAAGAGGCATTCTTCTTTCCCCTGTACAATCTAGGCATTCTTCTTTCCCCTGTACAATCTAAGTCCATTTCTTGTTCCGTTGCTTTTTGTTCATTAAGGACCAGTTGAGCCATTTATTGAGACTTGGTAGCAGAGGATATTTGCTGGCTGGTGCTAGCAGTCAGGCATTACTGAAAGGAGTTTCTAAGAAAATAAAAGCAAAGATTAATGGTTGGAGCAGACTGTTAACTTAATTGCTGAGTTCTAAGGACGATCATTCTAGGAGATTTATAGATGTTGGGCTCAAAGCATCCTCTGCAGTTTGAATGTTTTTGGTGATGGCATTGGATACTCTGGTGAACTTTTTCCAGTGGCTCACACAACAGGAGGCACAAAGGTTGACTGTACATGGCCTATGGTGGTGATTTTTTTTTTAATTGGAGTATAGTTGCTTTACACTGCTGTTTAAGTTTCTTCTGTACAGCAAAGTGAATCAGCCTTATGTATACATATATCTCCTCTTTTTTGGATTTCCTTCCCATTTAGGTCACCACAGAGCACCAAGTAGAGTTCCCTGTGCTGTACAGTAGGTTCTCATTAGTTACGTATTTTGTACATGGTAATGTATATATGTCAATCCCAATCTACCAGTTCATCCCACCTCCCCCTTCCCCCTTGGTACCCATACATTTGTCCTCTACATCTGTGTCTCTATTTCTGCTTTGCAAATAGGATCATCTATACCCTTTTGCTAGATTCCACATATATGTGTTAATATATTGTGATTTATCTGAAGTTTATATCAAATTGTCCAGCTTGAGTTTGTGGGGCTTTGGGAAAAGGGCAATTTTAGTTCTTAGTGATGCCAAGTCAGGAAGATGGGAGAAAAACTGGAAATTTTAATTATTGATAAAATATACAAGAGGCAGGATAAAATGTACAGGTAGATATCAAAGTTGAACATAAAATGGAGTTTACTAAGAGGTGAAAAATAGCTCAAAGATAATGCACAAGATTATAATCTAATAACTCACAAGGGTGCACTTGAAACATAAAATTTCTCTGTAGAGTCATCCCCCTTTTGAATCTTGTTTACAAAATAAGTCTGGTCTTATTAGATTTGGCCTTACTTACATAAGCACAGCAAGAATGGTAATTTACCACGTGGGCCTTTCAAAGTTTGCTTTGTTGTAACTTTTTTTTTTTAATAAAGTTTCTTTTTATTTATTTATATATATATTTTTGGCTGCGTTGGGCCTTCGTTGCTGCGTGCGGACTTTCTCTAGTTGCGGCAAGCGGGGGCTACTCTTCGTTGCGGTGCGCGGGCTTCTCATTGCAGTGGCTTCTCTTGTTGCAGAGCACAGCTCTAGGTGTGCAGGCTTCAGTAGTTGCAGCATGCGGGCTCGGTAGTTGCAGCACGCAGGCCCTAGAGCACGTGGGCTTCAGTAGTTGTGGAGCAGGGGTTAAGTGTTGTGGCACGTGGGCTTAGTTGCTCCGTGGCATGTGGGATCTTCCCGGACCAGGGACCGAACCCGTGTCCCCTGCATTGGCAGGCGGATTCTTAACCACTGTGCCACCAGGGAAGTCCCTTTGCTGTAACTTTTAATAAGGAATCTTAGATCAGACTTTTGAAGCTTCTCAAGGCTAGGAAGCAAAGCTGAGAATTCACCACCAGATTTTGCCTTTAGTACATATAGATTTGGGTAAACTTTTTCTTCTTAAGATCCCCAAAGTATCCTAGTGACCTTCCTTTCTCACCTGTAAGGCTGGGAACACTAAGTCAGATACAAGCAGATTTTTCCAAGAGAGCTTTGTAATCATTGGCTCCATAAAGTCAACCTCAGTTCCTTAATACTGTCTTGTCATATTTGATTTTATGCATCTTTCTCAAATACGACATTCCAGTGGAAGCCTTGGTAACATAACCAATGTTTCCAATTATGTCTTGTTATGAAGAGGGCTGACTCTTATTGAACTTCTGTAGATAACTTTATTGCCATAAAAATAAGAACAATCAATAAAAGTTTCTGAATGTTAGAGGTATCAGTCAGGGAGAAGAGATAAATATTTCATTTTTATTTACAAAAGTATAATCTACTAAACTGCTGCAAGTTATCGATAGCTTAGGAATAAAGGAAAAGGGCTCCTTATATCCAGAATGGAACATTAAAAACCAGCAATGTTCCAAACAAAAATCATAATCATCTTTCATCAGTTCATTCAGGCCCAGGTAAATAATTCTTGTTCAGCTTAATCTTGGGTTAGCAGTTTTATGAACCCATCAGCTTCTCCGCTAGTGTTCCGGAAAGCCATGCTTAGTCAATTGCATGGACTCAAAGTTATTTAAGCAATGCCATTAGAAACATGTACTCCAGAGTACATGTCAAAGTTCTTTCTATGGGTTTCTGAGATAGTTCTTTCTGTTGAAAACAAATTATTTTGGCTGGTAGCTGGTTGCAAATGCTTTCAGGGAAGAATCAGAGTAAAACAAAAACCACCTGTGAACAACAAAAGACTTGAAATGGCCTTGGGTAAAGAGAGTTCACTTGACAAGGAAATTTGGTTATTTCTCTAGCATACAATATTTTAAAATAATAACTGGATTTATGACTGATAACCAGGACAAATCATGGCAGCAAAGGTATTGACAAATCTATGAACTTCAGACAATTTCTGCAGTATTAATTACATCTACCCATATTACATTTACTAATATAATCTAGAAATCATGCAGAATATTTTACCTGACCACAATAGAATTAAAGTAGAAATAAAAAACAGTAAGATATATAGAAAATACTCAAATATTTATAAATAAAGCAAAACAAACTTTTATATAACCAATGGATCAAAGAAGAAATAATGAAAATTAGAAAATATTTTGAATTTAAGTACAGCAAATCAAAATTTGTGGGATGCAGCCCAAGCAGTACTTAAGGGAATGTTGCAGATTTAAGTGCTTATATGAAAAAATAAGTGAGATTTAATTTAAAAACAAGGATATAATTTTCAATTCTAAGATTAGAGAAAATAAGAACAAATTAAATCCAAAGTAAGTAGAAATAAATAACAGAAGAGTAGAGATAGAAAATGTACATTAGAGGAAATTAACAAAGCTAAAAGTGGATCTTTAAAAAATTAATAAAATTGGTAAAACTCCAGCAAGTTTGATCAAGAAATAAAAAGGGAAAAAATCAAATGGCCAGTATCAGGAATAAAGAAGGGAGCTTCACTACAGTTCTGACAGATATTAAAAAAATAACAAGTGGCTATAAACTCCTTTCCTTGTTGAAAACTGCAGATCCAGACGATTTTTCCTGGTGAATTGTATCAAACATGTAAGGGTGATATTTTACCAGTGTTATATAAACTCTTTCAGAGAGTATAGAAGGAGTAAACTTTTCCTGACTCATTCTACAAAGCAAGCATTACCCTAATACCAAAGCCCAACAGTAAAGAAATTCATAGTTTAATATCCCTCATGAATATAGACATTAAAAATCTTTAACAAAATTTTAGGAAATCTAATCCAACCAAATAGAAAAGGTTGATCTAGAAGTACCAGTAGGATTTGTCCCAGGCATGCAACGTTAGTTTAACACTCAAAAAACAATCAAGTAATTCATCATATTAAGAAAATAAAGGAGGAAAGCCATGTGATTATCTTAAAATTGTGGGCAAGGTAACTGACAAAATGTAATGTCCCCTTCAAAAAAAAAATCTTTCAGCAAAAAAGGATTTAGAGGAAATTTCCTTTAAGTGATAAAGTGCATCTATAACAAACCTTCATTTAATAGCATACTGAACAATTTCCCCTAAGACCAAGAACTGGAAAACAATGTCTGTTGGCTCTACTTTTTCTCAGTATTTTACTGTAGGTTGTAGCAAATATAAAGGTAAGAAAAATAAGCAAAGGCATACAGAATAAAAAGGAGGAAGTAAAACTCTCTTATTCATTGAAAACATGATTGTGTAAATAGAAAATCCTAAGGAATCTACAAAGAATCTACTAGAAGTAAAGAGTAAATTTAGTAAGGTTCCAGCATACAAAGTCAATATATAAAAATCAATTGTATTTTCTACCAACAAATGATTGAAAACTAAAATTTAAAAGATAAAATTTACGATAGCATATAAAAACCTTATGAAATACTTAGGAATAAATTAGCAAATGTTGTATAATACCTATACACTGAAACTACAAAAGAGGTGTTGGCAAATTTTTCTGTAAAGGGCCAGATAGTAAACATTACGGGCTTTACAGGCTACACGTGATCTTGTTGTGTATTCTTCTGTTTTTTTCTTTTTTTTTTTTCCTTTTTAAAAAAACTTTAATAACTGTTAATATGATTCTCAGCCCATTGGCATTACAAAAACAGGCTGTGGAGTGAACTTGGCCCATGGGCTGTAATTTGTCAACCCCTACTACAAAATATTCTGAAAGAAAATGTGTAAGTCCTAAATATAAGGAAATATGTACCATTCCGGTGGAGTGGAAAAATTAATATTGGTAAGTTGTCCATTTTGATCAGGGTCCTTAAAGTGGATCCGTGGAATTATTACAAGAGATGTTGGTGTCCTCGAGTTATAAGACTTTTCAGCCAGGGTGGATTCTGCATTAAGTGATCTCCTGTCCTGCACCTGGAAGAAGACAGCTCACAGACAGCTATGCAGTTTGCTGCATGGCTCATTTAGCAGAGAAATTAGAAGGGTAATTCTGACAATTTCTGCTCTTTGTCCTACTTTCTGGTGCTCCCAGAAGATTCTGAAAATACCAGAGCCCAGTGTGGCCTGTGGGTGCCTTGAGCTGAACCAATTCAGACCTCCTACTATGCATTGCATGTGCTCATCAGAGGTGTGCCATGGTGCTAAGCACCCTAAGGACTATAAAGCTGGTCACCCATGATGCCTACATGAAGAAGAGGCACCACAGTCAGGCAGATAATGCATGAGCTCTGGAATCAGACAGCCTGAGTTCAAATCCTGGCTTCTCCACTACCAAATGTGTGACCTGAGGAAGGTTCTAAGGGTTAAATGCTGTTTGGAAACTATTTAAAAAGAATTGAAGAGAACCCGCCTGCCTGGAAAGTTATGTTGTGCGGTACAGCATCTATCTGGTCAGGTCAGGTCAGGGTGCCGTAGCCCCACCTCAGAAAACTCCCTGGCTGGGATGCTTGGGCCTTGCACCTTTCCAAGGTGGCCACAGAGAAGGCATATCTGCTCCTGGATTTGGAGCAGAGATAGAGAGGTCCCGGAGGAGATGGTGTCTGGTAGCCCTGAGCTACTAGCATGAGAGGGGGAGGGCGTGGGGTAAACGGTGTGGTCGGTGGTGGCCACCTGAAAGGAGGAGGCTGGGGAAGTCGCACCCACGCTGCTTATCCTTTCCTCCCCACCTTAGCCCCTGTCTTCCTGCAGCCATCCCAGGCCGCCTGGGCAATGACTGGAACAGAGTTGACACCCGGTACCCCAACCCCTATCTCTTTTACCCTGACTCCTGTGAGCTGGCCCCCACCCTGGCAGGACCTAGGCTGCTCTGGCACTTTGACCTCTGGCTTTGAGCAGGCTCTGCCCTGCGACGAACCTGGGAAAAAAAGGGCTGGGGACTCATAGGGACTGGTTACTGAGCCTGGGTCAGGTGCTGAGGAACCTGCAGACCTGGGGATGACAGTTATGCAGGCTCCTAGAGTCCAGAATCCTGAATAGTCTCCCAGACCGCAGGGCACATCTGGTGCCAAACACTTGCAAAAGGCTGTCTCGAAGAGCTAGAAAACTCTGCTGGGGCTGGACAGCTGGGCTTTGCCCTTTGCCCTTTCATGCCTTCTCATCACTCCCCTTTGCTGGCGGGCCCTTTCTCTGTCATGCATTCCAATACTGTTTCACAAGCATCAAGGTGAACAGTGCATGCTTTACCTTGGAGGAGCAGGTAGCTAGGAGAGCTCTCCAAGTTGCATGCTACGCTCCCAGGCTCAGACGGTGCACAAACTGCCCCTCGTGGGCAACTTCCTCAGCAAGTTTCACTCCTGCCCAGCCCCTGTGCCAGGCCCAGCTCACCCCCTTCTGGCAGGTATCTCTCTGCAGCACCTGTGCCCTTCCTCAGCCCTGTTCCCAGGAGGTTCTACCCAGATCCAGGGCCTTTACCCCCTCAGTTTTATATTGCCCCGAAGAGGCCTTATCTGATCCGGCAGGCTCAGGGCTTCTTCCCAAGATCCTTCCCCTGGTGTCCTGGTAAGACTCTCCAAATGACAGTGCTGTGTGATTGCACCTCAAAGATGTGCGGCCACTCAGAAAAAGTAAAGGTCAGTTTCTCCAGGGAAAGTGACTCTCCTCCCTTCGCTCCCTGAGCAGGCAGCTACCTATATGAGGCCTGGGCCATCCAATCACTCCCCAGATCCTTGCTTAAAGGAGATCCGGTTGATGGCACTAGGAGCTCACAGAAAAGGGATAGCATAGGAGGAGGAGGATCAAATAGTGATCAAAAGGCAGGGCTGTCAGAGGAGGAGCCACCATAACAGTGGGAATGTCCCATCAGCATCCAGACCCCTTTGGGTGGTGGCAGCTTTGGGGTCATTGTGTCCGTCCCAAACCCCAGTACCATGTCTGGGGCACCCAGCTTTGGAGCCAGGCTCAGGAGAACCCCCAGCACCACAGCTCACATTGGGTAGGCTTAGACCTGAGTACCTGTCGGCCTACAGCACCCGCATTGCAATTAGAGAGACCAGTTGTATGGAGCAGAAATCTGTCCCGGGAGACCTTGCCTTCCTGCCTACAATCAGAGCAGCTGAGGCCCACCCAGCCAAGCGCGCCTGTCCCTACTGAAGGAGACAGCATCACTGATCATAAATGCGTGTCCGAGGCACTGCTGCTCCTGCCTAAGTGTAGATCACACGGGTGCCGCGCTGCTGGAGCACATCAGTTGCAGTGGGAGGGGCCGGCACCATAACTGTGCTGGAGCTACTTCTGTTCCCACCCACAGTCAGACCATCTGGGACACACCTGACCAGAGTACATCTGCAGCCCTGAAGGTTCCAACGCCACACCTGTGTTGGAGGCCCTTTTGTTCCCACCTACAGTCAGAGCACCTGGCTACTACCTGTTCAGAACACGTGTCACATCAGGAAGGGACAGCACAATAACTATGATGGAGGACAATCAAATGGTGACCAAAAGGCAGGACTGTCAGAGAGGGGGGCACCATATCAGTGAGAGTATACCAGCATCTAGGCCCGTTTAGGTAGCGGCAGCTTTGGGGTCACTGTGCCTGTCCCCAGACCCACTTCCATCTTTGGGGCACCTAGTTCTCTTCCTACATATGGACAGAGCACTTGGGGCCCATCTAGCCAGTAAACACTTCCATTCCAGCCTTCTGTCGGACACCTAGGGGAGCACGGCTATTACTGTCAGAGGGGCTGGCACCACACTTGTGACTGGAGATACTACTGTTCGTGAATCCAGTCAGACATGAGGGACCTTCCAGTCCAGAGTACAGGTGGTGAAATGGGAGGAGACAGCTCCATACCTGTGTCTGGAGATACTTCTGGTTCCCCCATCATTCAGAGCACGTAAGGTGCTAATGGCCAGAGCATATCTGTTGCAGCCATCAGGGACAACACCATACATTTTTAGGAAGACACTTCTATTCTCTCCTTCAGTCAGAACATCTGGGGCCTACCCAGCCAGGGTACCCACTGTTGACTTTGTAGGAGCCAACTCCACTGAGAAGATACCTGTGATTCAGGCATGCTTGTTCCTACCTACAGTCAGAGTAAATGTGCAGTGGGCACAGTGAACAGCAGCCTATCTTTGAGGCACCCTTGTCACCTGCCCAGGTCTTCATTGGAGATGCAAAATGTTGAATCACCAACCTATTCATTTTCTTCTAGTGAAAGAACCAGGAACTCAACAGCAAAGGCAAAGGCTTCCTCTAGAAATGGCAGCAGATGGCCACTGTCCACCATGAGTGGACCTCCCTCTGCTGGGAAGAGGCTCAGCTCAGTCCATTCCAGTGACGTCAAACAAATGTAACTGACTCTTTTTCCTCCTACAGCAAGCTGGAGGCCCAATGCCTCCAGGTGCTTTTGTATATGCCATAAGGTATGGGTTCAGATGAGGCTGGTCAGAGGTCAATACTAGCTTGAGAAGTTCACTGTGGAGAGAAGAGAGAGATCTGTAAGTATCAACCATGCTGCACTTGACTGTTAGCCTGGAAGACCCAAGCTCTGGGCCAGCTTTCCTCTAGTCTTGAGACTGGTAGGACCACCCCTTCCCCTGCTGCCTACAGTTGCCCCTTTTCCCCTTACCCATTTTTCTTAATGGTTCTTCCACTTTCCTTTCCAGATTAAATATATAAAGCCTTCTTCATATTAATTCATCCCGTGCCCACGTCTTCCTTCTTTGACTAATCTGTGGAAGAACTGACTTGTATGAGTGGCAACAGGTGGAGCCAGACTTAACTTTTCAAAGTTTTCTGGGACTCAGCAAATAGGATATGTAAGTAGCTACATTTTATGACTTCATGTGCTTACTTCTGAAGTCCCTGAGGGAAAGACAGGGTGACTCACCGTTGCTTCTTCCCTCTGTGCTTTTCCCTAACATCTGACCTCACTGTAGGCCAGATCATCCCTGCTGAGCGCAAAGCACACTTTACTATTCTAGTCTTTTAAAAAATGTTTTAATATCTCTTTTGTGTCTTTTTCTTTAAATTAGTCTTAGGCCAAGCATTCTACCACATTCACACTTCACCCAGAGAGGATGAGCTTGGCATCCAGGTTCTTGGGCCTGGAAGAACAATGGAAGAAAGAATTCATGCCACTCTGTAATTATGGAAAATTTTAAGTCTAGGATAAAATATATGACTCATCAATGATTGTTGGTCACTGGAACTATGGAAACAAACTAGGGATGAATTCATAGAAGGGGAAAATAAGAATGGAGAACATAGTGGGATGATGGTTGAGATCACTGGCTCTGTGCGTCGGGGGAAATGCTGACATCCTCACCTCAAACCGTCACAAAAAACAGATTCTAGAAGGATTCGCGATACCAGATATTAAAAGCAAAGTTATGAATGTTTTAGAACAAAATGTAAGAGACTCTGATTATAGCCTTGGGATATGAAGGAGTTCTTAAGAATAAAAAGATCATGAAGTAAAGTATCAAGAAATAAGATGCTTCCAAAATAGAAACCTTTTATTTAAAAACCATACACAAGCTCCTCCTGGCTGCATCGGTCCTGGGGGCATAGGAGGGAGGCCAGGGAGATCAGGAGAGGCAGGCAGGAGGGGCCCTCAGGGACCAGAGGAGCAGGAGAGGAGAGGAGGGCATTTGCCCCGCCCACTCAAGCCAGGAAGCCTGCCGGCCTCTGAGACCAGGGGTGTGGGGCACGCGTGGGCCCCTTCTGTTCCTTGAGCCTAAGCGCCATCCCCCACAGCCCCCAGGGCCTTTTCCAGCCCTGTGGGTCCTAAGCATAGGCCCTGCCCACCGCCCAAACCTCGCCATTGCCTAGGCCCCGCCCTCCACAGCCAAGGCCTTTTCCCCCTTTTTCTTTCTTTCTTTTCTTTTCTTTTTTTCTTTTCCTTCCTCCTCCTTTTTGCTATGGTAAAAAAGTACTGATGTACCTTCTGGTTGTTGATTAATCTATATTTTTATTTTTATATTCTTTCTAACTTATCTGTTAGTTTCCTAGTCTAATTTTATTTTTTTACTTTGTTATTGTTCTTTTTTTTCTTTTCTTTTTTTTTGGCCACTGCACACAGCTTGTGGGATCTAGGTCCACAAGCCAGAGGTTGGGCAGAGGCTCCTGTTGGGGGAGCTCTGAGTCCGAACCACTGGACTAACAGAGAACCTCAGACCCCAGGGAATATTCATCAGAGTGAGGTCTCACAGAGGTCCTCATCTCAGCACCAAGACTCAGCTCTACCCAACAGCCGACAAACTACAGTGTTGGAAGCCTCAGGCCAAACAACCAGTAAGACAGGAACACAATTCCACTCATTAAAAAAAAAAAAAAAAAAAGAGAGAGACAGCAAAAAAATATGTCACAGATGAAGGAGCAAGGTAAAAACCTACAAGACCAAATAAATGAAGAGGAAATCGGCAATCTACCTGAGAAAGAATTCAGAGTATTGATAGTAAGATGATCCAGAATCTCAGAAATAGAATGGAGGCATGGATTGAGAAAATACAAGAAATGTTTAATGAAGATCTAGAAGAACTAAAGAACAAACAGAGATGAACAACACAATAACTGAAATGAAAAATACACTAGAAGGAATCAGTAACAGAATAACTGAGGCAGAAGAGCGAATAAGTGAGCTGGAAGACAAAATGGTGGAAATAACTGCCGAGGAGCAGAATAAAGAAAGAAGAATGAAAAGAATTGAAGACAATCTCAGAGACCTCTAGGACAACACTAAATGCACCAACATTCGAATTATAGGGGTCCCAGAAGAAGAGAAAAAGAAAGGGACTGAGAAAATATTTGAAGAGATTATAGTGGAAAACTTCCCTAACACAGGAAAAGAAATAGTCACCTAAGTCCAGGAAGCACAGAGAGTCCCATACAGGATAAACCCTAGGAAAAACACACCAAGATACATTAATCAAGCTAACAAAAATTAAATTCAAAGAAAAAATATTAAAA
The DNA here is from genome assembly GCF_028564815.1 of Eubalaena glacialis. Classification (NCBI taxonomy): domain Eukaryota; kingdom Metazoa; phylum Chordata; class Mammalia; order Artiodactyla; family Balaenidae; genus Eubalaena; species Eubalaena glacialis. The sequence goes on along the minus strand of NC_083733.1, from coordinate 52,611,001 downwards.
GCATCAAGGGAAAAGCAAAAAATAACATACAAAGGAATCCCCATAAGGTTATCAGCTGATTTTTCAGCAGAAACGCTGCAGGCCAGAAGGGAGTGGCAGGACATACTTAAAGTGATGAAAGAGAAAAACCTACAACCAAGATTACTCTACACAGCAAAAATCTCATTCAGATTCAACAGAGAAATCAAAAGCTTTTCAGACAAGCAAAAGCTAAGAGAATTCAGCACCACCAAACCAGCTTTACAGCAAATGCTAAAGAAACTTCTCTAGGCGGGAAACACAACAGAAGAAAAAGACCCACAAAAACAAAGCCAAAACAATTAAGAAAATGGTAATAGGAACACACATATCGATAATAACCTTCAATGTAAATGGATTAAGTGCCCCAACCAAAAGACACAGACTGGCTGAATGGATACAAAAACAAGACCTGTATATATGCTATCTATAAGAGACCCACTTCGGACGTAGGGACATATACAGACTGAAAGTGAAGGGATGGAAAAAGATATTCCATGCAAATGGAAATCAAAAGAAAGCTGGAGTAGCAATACTTGTATCAGATAAAATAGACTTTAAACTAAAGACTGTTACAAGAGATAAGGTGGGACACTACATAATGATCAAAGGATCAATCCAAGAAGAAGATATAACAATTACAAATGTTTATGCACCCAACATAGGAGCACCTCAATACATAAGGCAAATGCTAACAACCATGAAAGGAGAAATCGATGGTAACACAATAATAGTAGGGGACTTTAACACCCCACTTACATCAATGGACAGATCATCCAAACAGAAAATAAATAAGGAAACAGAAGCTTTAAATGACACAACAGACCAGATACATTTAATTGATATTTATAGAACATTCCACCCAAAAGTGGCATAATACCCTTTCTTCTCAAGTGCACACGGAACATTCTCCAGGATAGATCTCATCTTGGGTCACAAATCAAGCCTTGGAAAATTTAAGAAAACTGAAATAGTATCAAGCATCTTTTCTGACCACAACGCTATGAGATTAGAAATCAATTACAGGAAAAAAAACTGAAAAAAACACAAATACATGGAGGCTAAACAGTGCACTACTAAATAACCAAGATCCCTGAATAAATCAAAGAAGAAATTAAAAAATACATAGAAACAAATGACAACAAAAACACGACGACCCAAAACCTATGGGACACAGCAAAAGCAGTTCTAAGAGGAAAGTTTATAGCAATTCAATCTCAACTCAAGAAACAAGAAAAATCTCAAATAAAGACAACTAGAGAAAAAAGAACACAGAAAACGCAAAGTCAGTAGAAGGAAAGAAATCATAAAGATCAGAGCAGAAGTAAATGGAATAGAAATGAAGAAAATAATAGCAAAGATCAGTGAAACGAAAAGCTGGTTCTTTGAGAAGATAAACAAAACTGATAAACCCTTAGCCAGACTCATCAAGAAAAAAAGGGAAAGGACACAAATCAATAAAATTAGAAGTGAAAAGGGAGAAATCACAACTGACACTGCAGAAATACAAAGGATTATAAGAGACTACTACAAACAACTATATGCCAATAAAATGGACAACCACAAAGAAATGGACAAATTCTTGGAAAGGTACAATTTTCCAACACTGAATCAGGAAGAATTAGAAAATATAAACAGACCTATCACAAGTAATGAAATTGAAACTGTAATTAAAAATCTTCTAACAAACAAAAGTCCAGGACCAGATGGCTTCACAAGCGAATTCTATCAGACATTTAGAGAAGAGCTAACACTAATCCTTCTCAAACTCTTCCAAAAAATTGCAGAGTGAGAAACACTCCCAAATTCATTCTACAAAGTCACTCTCACCCTGACACCAAAACCAGAAAAAGATATCACAAAAAAGAAAATTATAGACCAATATCACTGATGAACATAGATGCAAAAATCCTGAACAAAATACTAGCAAACAGAATCCAACAACACATTAAAAAGATCATACACCATGATCAAGTGGGATTTATCCCAGGGATGCAAGGATTCTTCAATATATACAAATCAATCAATGTGATACACCACATTAACAAATTAAGGAATAAAAACCATATGATCATCTCAATAGATGCAGAAAAAGCTTTTGACAAAATTCAACACCCATTTATGATAAAAACTCTCCAGAAAGTGGGCCTCAACATAATAAAGGCCATATATGACAAACCCACAGTAAGCATAATACTCAATGGTGAAAAACTGAAAGCATTTCCACTAAGATGTCCATTCCTGCCACTCTTATTCAACATAGTTTTGGAAGTCCTAGCCATGGCAATCAGAGAAGAAAAAGAAATAAAAAGAATCCAAATTGGAAAAGAAGAAGTAAAACTGTCACTGTTTGCAGATGACATGATACTATACATAGAAAATCCTAAAGATGCCACCAGAAAATCCTAAAGATGCAACCAGAAAACTACTATTCAACCAGTGAATTTGGTAAGGTTGCAGGATACAAAATTAATGCACAGAAATCTCTGGCATTCCTATACACCAACAACGAAAAATCAGAAAGAGAAATTAAGGAAACCCTCCCATTTACCACTGCAGCAAAAAGAATAAAATACCTAGGAATAAACCTGCCTAAGGAGGTGAAAGACTTGTACTCAGAAAACTATAAGACACTGATGAAAGAAATCAAAGGTGACATAAACAGATGGAGAATATACCATGTTCTTGGATTGGAAGAATCAATATTGTGAAAATGACTATACTACCCAAAGCAAGCTACAGATTCAATGCAATCCCTATCAAACTACCAATAGCCTTCTTCACAGAATTAGAACAAAAATTTTACAATTCGTATAGAAGCACAAAAGACCCCGAATAGCCAAAGCAATCTTGAGAAAGAAAAATGGAGTTGGAGTAATCAGGCTCCCTGACTTCAAACTATACCACAAAGCTACAGTAATCAAGACAATAAGGTACTGGCACAAAAACAGAAATGTAGATCAATGGTACAGGATAGAAAGCCTAGAGATAAACCCACACACCTATGGTCACCTAATCTATGACAAAGGAGGCAAAAATATACAATGGAGAAAAGACAGCATCTTCAATAAATGGTGCTGGGAAAACTGGACAGCTGCATGTAAAAGAATGAAATTAGAACACTTCCTAACACCATACACAAAAATAAACTCAAAATGGATTAAAGACTTAAATGTAAGGTGAGACACTATAAAACTCTTAGAGGAAAACATAGGAAAAACACTTTTTGACATAAACCACAGCAAGATCTTTTTTAATCCACCTCCTAGAGTAATGGAAATAAAAACAAAAATAAACAAATGGGACCTAGTGAAACTTAAAAGCTTTTGCACAGCAAAGAAAAAACCATAAACAAGACAAAAAGACAACCCTCAGAATGGGAGAAAATATTTGCAAATGAAACAACAGGCAAAGGATTAATCTCCAAAATATACAAACAGCTCATGGAGCTCAATATCAAAAAAACAAACAATCCGGATTAAAAATGGGTGGAAGACCTAAATAGACATTTCACCAAAGAAGACATACAGATGGCCAAGAGGCACATGAAAAGATGCTTGACATCACTAATTATTAGAGAAATAAATGCAAATAAAAACTACAATGAGGTATCACCTCACGCCAGTCAGAATGGCCATTATCAAAAAATCTAGAAACAATAAATCCTGGAAAGGGTGTGGTGAAAAGGGAACCCACCTGCACTGTTGGTGGGAATGTAAATTGATACAACCACTATGGAAAACAGCATGGAGGTTCCTTAAAAAAGTAAAAATAGAACTACCATATGACCCAGCAGTCCCACTACTGGACATATACCCTCAGAAAACCATAATTCAAAAAGAGACATGTACCACAATGTTCACTGCAGCACTATTTACAATAGCCAGGACATGGAACCAACCTAAATGTCCATCGACAGATGAATGGATAAAGAAGATGTGGCACATATATACAATGGAATATTACTCAGCCATAAAAAGAAACGAAATTGAGTTATTTGTAGTGAGGTGGATGGACCTAGAGTCTGTCATACAGAGTGAAGTAAGTCAGAAAGAGAAAAACAAATACCGTATGCTAACGCATATATATGGAATCTAAAAAAAAAAAAATTGGTACTGATGAACCTAGTTGCAGGGCAGGAGCAAAGATGTAGACATAGAGAATGGACTTGAGGACACGGGGTGGGAGGGGGAAGCTGGGGTGAAGTGAGAGTAGCAGCGACATATATACACTACCGAATGTAAAATAGTTAGCTGATCTCCCTGCATAGCACAGGGAGATCAGCTAGGTGCTTTGCGATGACCTAGAAGTGTGGGATAGGGAGGATGGGAGGGAGGCTCAAGAGGGAGGGGATATGGGGACATATGTATGCATATGGCTGATTCACTTTGTTGTACAACAGAAACTAACACAGTATTGTAAAGCAACTATACTCCAATAAAGATCTATTTAAAAAATAAAAAATAAAAACCATACACAAGACTAAAAGACAAAATACAGACTTAAAACAACGTCTCAAAAAAAGACATATTTCAAAAAATGAAAAGGCAAGCCATAGATTGGCGAAAATATTTGCAAAATATATATCTAACAAAGAACTGGTATTAATAAGCACATGAAAAGATGCTCAACATCACTTATCATTAGGGAAATTCAAATCAAAACCACAGTGAGATATCATTCCATACCCATTAGGATGGTGGTTATGAATGAAACAGAAAATAAATGTTGGCAAGAATGTGGAGAAACTGGAATGCTTGTGCATTGCTTGTGAGAGCGTAAAATGGTGCAGCTGCTATGGAAAACATTATGGCAGTTCCTCAAAAGCTTAAACATAGAATTACTTATGATTCAGCAATTCCATTCCTAGATATATACTCAAAACAATTGAAAGCAGGGACTTAAACAGGTATTTGTACACCCATGTTCATAGTGGCATTATTCACAATAACCAAAAGGTGGAAGCAACCCAAGTGTCCATCAACCAAAGAATGGATAAACAAAATGTGGCATATACGTACAATGGAATATTACTCAGTCTTACAAAGAAATTCTGATACATGCTACAACATAGATAAACCTTGAAAACATTATGCTAATTGAAATAAGCCAGACAGAAGGACAAAAATTATACGATTCTACTTATACGAGGTACCTAGAATAGGTACATTCATAGAAAGTAGAATAGTGGTTACCATGGGCTTGAGGGAGTAATGGGGAACTATTGTTTAATGGGTACAGAGTTTCTGTTTGGGATGGTGAAAAAGTTCTAAAGATGGCTAGTGGTAATGATTGTACAACAATGTGAATGCACTAAGTGCATTATAATTGTAAAAATGATAAATTTTATGTTATGTGTACGTTACTACAACTAAAAAAAAGCTTTATGGTGAATGAGAGAATCCAAATACAAAGGACCACATATTCTGTGATTCCATTTATATGAAATGTAATTTCCAGAATTGGCAAATCCATAGAGGTTTTTCATCCAGAAAGTATATTAGTGTTTGCCTGGGTCAGGGGGACGTAGGGGCATTGGGAGGTAATACCTAAGGGGTGCAAGGTTTCTTGGGGGGATGAAAATGTTTTAAAATTGATTGTGCTGATTTTTGGACATCTGTGGATACCCTAATAGCCCTTGAATTCTACACTTTAATGGGTGAATTGTGTGGTACATGAATATCTTTAAAAAGCTATTACAAAGATCAGTCAGTGTAATTCATCATATTCAGAAAATAAAGGAGTACAGCCATGCAATTATCTCAATAGCTGTGGACAACTTAATTGACTAAATTTAATGTTCGTTTCAAAAAAATCTTTTAACAAAGTAGGAATTGGAGCGAATTTCCTTCGTATGGTAATGTGCACATCAAAACAAAACAAAACAAACCTCGGTTAACAGCATACTGAACACTTTTCCCCAGAGACCACGACCTGGAAAATGAGGTCCATTGTCTACACTTGTGTACACATTGTCTACGACGTTGTACTGGAGGTTGTGGCAAGTGTAGCATGCACGAAAAGTAAATAAAAGTCGTACAGGTTAAAAAATAAGAAGTAAAATTGCCTTAGATGCATAGAAGTCATGATCCTGTACGTAGAAAATCTTATGGAATCTAGGAAGAAACCAGAGGAAGAAAGGTGTGAATTTAACAAAGCGCTGGTGTAGAAGATGCGTATATTGGGTTGGCCAAAAAGTTCATTCAGGCTTTTCCGTAATATGTTACAGAAAAACCTGAACGAACTTTTTGGCCAACCCAATATAAAACAATTGGTATTTTTCTGTATACTACCATCTGCCAATTCATGTGTGTGTTTGTGTATCTGTGTGTACGTTGAGTGTGTGTGGGCTAGTGGAGTGGAAAGTTAATATTGGTAAGCTGTCAGTTCCAATCAGGACTCTGAGAGCTGGTCTATTAAATTATCCCAAGAGATATTGGTGCACTTTGGGCAGAAGTCTTTTCAGCCAGGGTGGACCCTTCCCCCACCTGATGTGCATCTCCTGTCCTTGCACCTGGGAGAAAAATCACTCACAGACAGCTGTGTGGTTTGCTGCAAGACTCAATCACCTGACAGTGCTATGTTGACAGTTGTTGGTCCCTGCAAATGTAAAGGTAAGAAAGAGAAGTTCAAAGGCATGCAGATTAAAACAGGAGAAATTAAAATGGCTTTAATCATATAAATTTAATTCATAGAAAACATTATAGTGTATGTAGAAAATCCTAAAGCATCAAAGAAGAGGCTATCAGAAATCAAAAGAGAATTTACCAAGGTCTCAGTATACAAATCAATATGTATTTTTTAAATGTATCTTCTGTATACCATCAATGAATGATTGAAAGCTTAAATTGAAAAGATACATTATAGTATTTACAAATCTCATAAATTACTTAGGAATAAATTAACTAAAGCTGTGCAAGACCTAGTCACAGAAAACTACAAAACAGTGGTTGCAAAATTCCTCTTAAAGGGCCAGATAGTAAATATTATAGGCTTTGCTAGTCACTGATGGTCTCTTTCAAATGTTTTTCTTTTTATTTTCAAAAACCCCTTTAAAATGCAGACCTACTAGAGAATGGACTTGAGGACATGGGGAGGGGGAAGGGTAAGCTGGGACAAAGTGAGAGAGTGGCATGGACATATATACACTACCAAATGTAAAACCGATAGCTAGTGGGAAGCAGCCTCATAGCACAGGGAGATCAGCTCGGTGCTTTGTGACCACCTAGAGGGGTGGGATAGGGAGGGCGGGAGGGAGGGAGACGCAAGAGGGAAGAGATATGGGGATATATCTATATGTATAGCTGATTCACTTTGTTATAAAGCAGAAACTAACACACCACTGTAAAGCAATTATACTCTAATAAAGATGTTAAAAACAAACAAACACAAAACAAACACAAAACAAACAAAATAAATGTCTGGGGGATATGAAAAAAAAGAAAAGAAAAACAGATAGATACATTTTTTTAAAAAAAACTCTTTAAAAATGTTAACACTATACTTAGTCGCTGGCATTATAAAAACAAATGGGGGCCAAACTGAGCCTATAGGCCATAGTTTGTGGACACTGCTACAAAACATTGCTGAGAGAAATTTTAAAAGACCTAAATGTGTGTGTGTGTGTGTGTGTGTATAATGCTACTGTACTGGAAAAGTTAATATTGATAAATTGTAAATTTCGGCCAAACCCTGAGAGCTGGTCAAATTATTACAAGAGATGTTGGTGCCATTGGGGCATAAGGCTTTTAGCCCAGGATGGACCCTGGACCCACCTCATGTACCATCTCCTATCCTTGGCCTTAGGAGAAGACAGGTCACAGAGAGCTTCACTGTTTGCAGAGCGCTCAGTTAGAAGAGAAATGCCCTGAGGAGATGTGGTAATAACAGCAATCCCTGCTCTGCATCTTCTGAGGAGACCCGGGCCCCGTGTGGCCAATGGTGACATCTGAGTTGAACTAAAAGAGAAAGACCTGCATGCTCATTATAAGTGTGCCATGGTGCTAAGATCCCTAAGGACTATTAAAACAATGGTTACCCATGACGCATCCATGATGAGAGAGCACCATAGTCTGGTCAAATCCTGGCAGGGCCACTCCACCTGTGTGAGCTGAGGAAAGTTCTAGAACTAAAATGCTGTTTTCCTAAATCCATAAAAACAAGCAAAGAAAACCTGCCTGCCAGGAAGGGATGATGCAGGGTGCAGCATCCAAGCAGGTCAGGGCTCAGGTTCCTCACCTCAGACACCTTGACAGCCCAGCTGGTGAGGCTCTAGGCTCAATTTTCTCCAGGAGAGCCTCGGAGAAGGTGCCTGACTCCAGGCCTTGGAGAGTTGCCTTGAGAGGGTCCTGGGGGCAGAGAACGGGGTGCAGGACGGGGAGTGTAAAATGATGCCATCGGTGGCAACTGCCTAAAAGGAAAGGCCCCAGCTTCTTGTGCCCCATGTGCTCTGGAGTCTGCTCCCTTAGCACTTGTGCTGCCGCAGCCTCCCTGGCCCTCTGGGTACGTAGTCACCCCAGGAGGCAGCGCAGCCCTCTTCCCCTTCCCCATCGGGCTTCTCATACCTCCCCCATCCCAGTGAGCTTGGTCCCCACCCGGATCTGGGCTACTCCTCAGATTCTGGGCAGGTTCTGCTCTCCGGTGACCCCGGGGAAAGCGCTGCAGGGTGCTCTGGCACTGACTACAGAAGCCACTGTCCCCAGACCAGGAGCCGAAGGGCCTGCAGACCTGCGCGCCGGCGCCGAGCAACCGTAGTCCTCAACGGTTCCTACGGGCGCGCGGGGCACATCTGAGTCTGGGTACCCGCCACACTGCACGGCTGCGCCAAGTCCCAAAGAGGTAGAGGCCAGCTGGGGTTCGGTCGCTGGACCTCGCCCTTTGCCCTTTGTCGCTACTTCTTCGTGCCCTTTGCTCGCGCATCCTTCTCTGTTACGTGTCCCAGTGGCGTCACCCAACATCCGCTGGACAGCGCGTGCCTCGCTGTGGAGGGATCAAAAGCCAGGAGACCTCTCCGAATTTCCCAGCCCCCTCCGAGGATCCTTCAGCGCTCCTGTTGCTGTTCATGGCAACTTCCTCAGCCAGCTTCGCACCACGCTGCCCCCTCCCTTGGCCCCCTCTGTTCCCCTGTCTGGTCTGAATAACCCTCCTCCGCCTGGGCTGTTGACTGCAACCATTACCACCCTAGTTTTACATCGCAGCTAAGAGGCTAAGCTAGGATCTGACCTGGCAGGCTCAGTGCTCCTCTCTGAGGGTCCGTACCTTGGTGTGGTGTGTGTGTGTCTGACCTTCAGGTCTCAGAAACCGTTGCTGTCTGCTTGCACTCCCAAGATGTTCCTCCACTCAGGAAGGGTGACAATTGTTCCTCCAGGGTGTGAAATGACTCTTGGCACTTGAGCAGGACTCTGTGAGGACTGGGCCATCCAGTCACCCCTAGATCTCTGCCTGAAGGAGACTGAACTGAAAGCCCTAGAAAAGGAAGAGCTAAGAGGAGGACACAAAATAGCAAAGGAAAGATGATCAGAGAAGGGCTCCCCGCTCTGCCCCAAAGCAGTGGGAGTGTACCATCACCGTGCAGGGCTCTGGAGACCAAAGGAGTGGTGGAGTCCTCACCTCCTTCCCATGAAGTCCTACGCCTCTGAAGGGAAACCTCCATTTCCCAGTGTCCAGAAGACACTTTGAGTAAGAAAGTGAAAACGTCTTCTGTGAGCCCATCACCAAAGGCCAGGCCATCCCCAGCTCTTTTAGCCCTGCTGGAGGCTTCTCCTCCCTTTGGAGGACTGATCTGGGTGCAGCAGGGTTGTTTGGCCCACTCTCATCCTGCCCCTGCTGCCAAAGAGGTCTTTTTAAAAAGTTTTGGTGAAGGCCACCCAGCTCTCCAACCTCACTGAAGTCAGAGAAGACAAAGGGAGAAAAGCTTCCAGATATTCTGTCAAGAAGGAACTCTCCACCCACATCTGACAGTTGTAAACAAAAACTCCCATTCCCCTGCTGTTGCCACTGCCACTGCTGCCTCTCCCTCCTAGGCTCCTTGCGTAGTCATTGGTGAGGCCCTAAGCTCGTAGGAGGAAGCTGAGCTCCAGTGGAACCACAAGTGTTGAGGGATAAATCTGAGGCCATGTCAGACTACAGTGCCACCCAGCCTGCCTGTTCTTTCTTCCTGCCTTCAGCAGCAAATGCAGACACTCCTGCCATTGGCCACTTTCACCTTGCAGATCCCAGCTTCTGCCTTATTATTATAGACACTGACCTGGCTACCCTGCCTGCCAGGCCCCCAAGCCTGTCTGCACCTGTGCCTATCCTCACATGAAATATTAATCATGAAATGAGATGCCCAAATCCTAACTCTCCTTTTGCTGTTCCTGCTGACTCTCTTTTTCCTTTTAGGTTAAATAGTAATAATAATAAGACAAACCACCCAGTAAAAAATAGGCAAAACCTTTCCAAAAGGTGATTCACAAGTGTTCAGTAAGTCCTTTCAAAAAAATGCTCAACACCATTAGTCATCAGGAAAGTTAAAATTAAACCACAGTGAGAGATACCATCACACAACCATCAGAAAGAATAAAGGTTACAGGGGCTTCCCTGGTGGCGCAGTGGTTGAGAATCTGCCTGCTAATGCAGGGGACACGGGTTCGAGCCCTGGTCTGGGAAGAGCCCACATGCCGCGGAGCAACTAGGCCCGTGAGCCACAACTACTGAGCCTGCGCGTCTGGAGCCTGTGCTCCGCAACAAGAGAGGCCGCGACAGTGAGAGGCCCGCGCACCGCGATGAGGAGTGGCCCCCGCTTGCCGCAACTAGAGAAAGCCCTAGCACAGAAACGAAGACCCAACATAGTAATCAATCAATCAATCAATCAATAAATCTTTAAAAAAAAAAGAAAGAAAAAAAAAAGAAAATAGGCTTACGGTATTTAAAAAAAAAAAAAAAGAATAAAGGTTAGAAGTCTAACAAATCCAAGTGCACTCCTGGGCGTGGAGCACCTGAAACCCCTCTCACATCTAATGAGAATATAAATGGTACAACCATTTTGAAAAAAGAAAAGCCATGCAGTTTCTCATAAAACTAAACATACACCTATTCTGACACCACAATTTCACTCCTAATAATTTAACCAAAAGAAATGAAAACACGTGTACACAAAAATGCTTGCACAGTCTGTTCATAGGAGCTTTATTCATATTAAACAAAATCTGGAAATATCTCTGGTGCCAACCCATAAGTAAATAGAAAAATAAATCACAAAGAATTCATACTACTCAACTATCAAGGAAAGAATCCCTGATAACAGGCACAAAAAACTGGGATGAATCCAAACAACATTTTACTAAGTGAAAGAAGCCTTACATAAAAGAGTGCATACTGCATTTATGTGGAAGTCTAGAACAGCCAAAACTAACCTATAATGGAGAATTCCTGAAGGATTGGGGGCAGGGGGGGTGGAGGTGGTTGACTGGACCCAGAGACACAGCAGTGAGTAAATCAGGGAACTGCCAGCCATGGGGAGTCAGGGCAGCCCAGCCATGAGTGATCCTCTTCAGGGGCTGAACTTTTCTCTCTCTGTGCTGACCCACCTGCTGGTAGGGGGAAGAGTATGCGTGTGTGGATCTGATTGACCTGGCCTAGATCAGATTTCCACAGTCCAGACACATGTGTCCCAGGAGGTGGGGGCCTCATGGCCCATGAAATTCCAATTAGAGGATGTTGGAATTGCTCCAAAAAGAGCCTGTGACTTTTGCCTGTATATTCATTCACCAAGCCTTTCATCCACTCAAGATTGCTTGCTGATTTGCTTCTTTCTTGCCTTCTTCCTGCCCACTGCCTATCTTCCCATTCCCTGCTACACCCCTACCTTAACATTATACTTTTCTCAAGAATTTTTTTAATATTTAAAAACTTTTGTAACAGTCATGAAGAAAATTTCTCCTTCTCTGCCACGATAATGGTCAATTTCATCTGCGTAGCCAAATCTACTCATAAAACAATGACTTTAGGATGATATTCTTTATACTCTTGCTTCAATTTTTTTAGTGAAGTCTTTGAGGTAAAATTTATGTAAAATAAAATGTAGCTATTTTAAATATAGAGTTTGGTAAGTTTTGACAAATATATTCACTTGGGTATCTAACAAAGTAATTAAGATACAGATCTAATAATATTCCATCATCCTAAAAATTCCCTTTTGCCCCTTTGCAGTCAGTTCATCCACATATCTAGCTCCCAAAATTGATCAATCTATTTTCTGACACTATAATTAGTTTTTCCACTTCTAGAATTTCATACAAATGGAAGCATACATTGGGTAGCCTTTTGTACGCCTCTCTTTTGGGTCAGTTTAATGATTTTTAGGTTAATCTAAGTTGTTGCCTAAATCCACAGTTCATTCCATTTTATTTTGTAGTAGTAACTCATTGTGTGGATACACCAGAGTTTGTTTATCCATTTTCCTGAGACGAGGGGCCAACTGCCATAGGAGACTGTGAGGAGTCCTATCTCCAGCATCACAAAGCAGATTAAAGAAAGGAAAGTCAGAAGGCCAATAATAATAACTAAGTAATTAACACAACAACTTTAGCTGTTTCCTGTAACCTTATTTTTATTAGGTGTTTTCCTTTGCATTATTTTGTGCTTGGTTTGCACAAAAAATTCAGTGTAGGAGTTTCCTCTTTGATCTGGGGGTTGTTCATGGGTATTTAAAAACTTCCAAGCATGTGAAGCTTTTTGGAAAATTGTTTCATTATCTACTACTATTTACTAGATTTGGATGAGGGAACAAAAATTGTAAAATATCTGTTTTGTAATAGATCAGTTTCCCTTTTTGCTTATTCTTTGTTTCAGTGTTTAACTCTACAGAGGCTGTAAGATAGCTTCAGTTTCAGAAAAAAAACCTTCTGTTTTTTCTTTTTCAATCTTACAACTTCCTCTGCATCATTTATCTCTTACATCTTACCATATTTAGCATATTGTCTCATGCTGTGAAGTTACCAGTTCAACCCAACATTATCAATTAGTAATAAATGGAAAGGTTAGGCAACATTTTGGTCAGTGAGCAGATAAGTTCCAGTTGACGTTTATGGAAAGAAAGTAGGAAACGTGTTAACTTGATCTGTGCATTTTTTCTTCTTCTTCAAGTGGCATTTATAGTTATTGTTATATTTTTACTTGTTAAAATATACAAGTACGTGAGAAAGTGTTTGGTTTTTATTTTGTTTTTAATTTTTATTTTATATTGGAGTATAGTTGATTTACAACATTGTATTAGTTTCAGGTGTACAGCAAAGTTATTTACTTATACATATGCATATATCTATTCTTTTTGGATCCTTTTCCTATATAGGTTATTACAGAGTGTTGAGTAGAGTTCCCTGTACTATTAGGTCCTTGTTGATTATCTATTTTATATAGAGTAGTGTGTACATGTTAATCTCAGCCTCCTAATTTATCCCTTCCCCCCCCCCACACCCACAGCTTTCCCCTTTGGTAACCATAAGTTTTCTAAGTCTGTGAGTCTGTTTTGTAAATAATTTCATTTGTATCATTTTTTTAGATTCCACATATAAGTGATATCATATGATATTTGTCTTTGACTTACTTAACTTAGTATGATAATCTCTAGATTCACCCATGAAAAGTGCTTTGAAAGATAAAATAAGGATATTTTAGATATACTCACTCTGGTAGGCAGATTTCTAAAATGGTCCTCAAGAATTGTAATAGTTCTTCTTATATCCTACTTACAAGTTCTTTGTAATATGTACATATATCTTCCATCCGTACCTTATCTATGCATTTTCTCAATGGAATCTTTCAAAGAGCTAAAATGTTTAATTTTTATGAAGTCCAATTTATCTTTTTTTTTTCTATTAATGGTTCATGCTTTTTGTGTTCTATCTAAGAAAAGCTTTCCCTATTAAAGGCCATGAAAAATTTGTCCTACATTTTCTTCTAGAAGTTTTATAATTTTAGTTTTTACATTAATGTCTAGATCCATTTCAAGATAACTTCTGTGTGTGGCATTAGATAAGGGTTGAGGTTAATTTTTCCCATATATAGATTGATAGGGGGCTCCCAGGTAAAAAAGAAGGTTGAAATTTGGAGTTGGGATGCTGACCTACTGTACAGACAAGCTGGTGAGGACTGATGCTGAGGCTATGCTGTCACTGAGCAATGTGTTTTCAGAATGAGGGAGCACTGTGTAAAATGGGGAAAAGTTTTTATTGGAGGCAGAAGGAGACTGGGAAGTGGGTGATATCCTTACAAATTTCATCAGCATCAAAGGTAGGCTTGGATGCCCCGTCTGCAAAGCTGCTGGCTGCTGGAGTGGAGGAAACTGCAGAGTCAGTGATGGGTAGAACAGTAAACACAGAGGCATAGGGGAAAGTGGCTCCCTGCTGTTGCCCATCAGGGGCCCCAAATGGGGCTGAAAGGAGGCTCCTGGGCTAAAGGGAAGATGAGCAGTTGGAATGGAGCTACTGACCATAAATACAGGGGACTTTGTGGAGACTGGAGCCTTTGCAGGGGATATCTGCTTCGCACTAGGATGGCCTGGTCAGATGGGGGGGAGCACACATTGGAGCCTAAGGGACACCTTTCTCAAGCCTGTAGAGGGGAGTGATACCCATGTCAGTTACACCAAACTCCAAAGCAGCCGCATACTAGATATGCGGATGTACTGGCTGCAACACTGGAAGTGACAATGGAAGCAGTGATGGGTTGGTTGGTGAAGCTGGGGGTACTGGTAGCAGTGACTAGAAGACTGATCTATAAGAAAAAGAGGAACAGCCACACCACAGGTGTAGGTAACTCAATTTTGCAGGAGGTAGGCTTGAAGGAGATGGCTATGGTTCTAGGAGGTGCAAGGAGGTCAGAAATAGAAGATCAGACAGCTAAGACTGAGGCACTGGAATGGAAGGGGTCTCCCTTCTCATTTTTTGGTGGAATCCCCAATGGGCTGGAACTATAAGTAGAAAGAGAGTCAGCAGGAACAGCAAAAGGAGAGATAGGAATCTCTTCAATCTCACCCAATTTCATCAATATCTGGTGTGGAGGAAGGCAGGACTGGGGGAGCCTGGCAATCAGGTCAGTGACTGATAATGTGGTAGTATCTGGGATGTGTGTGGTGAAAATGACCACAGTCATGGAATCTGAAATGCCTTCAGCAGGCAGGGAGAAAGAATGGGAAGGCTGAGTGGCACTGCTGTCTGAAGTGGCCTCACTTTTATCCCTCAGCACCTGTGGTCCATGGGCACTCTACTTTCTCTCCAAGCCTAGGTCTTCAGCAGTGACTATACAAGGAAGGGAGGAGGTGGAAGCTCCTCCACCAAAAAACAGTAGCAATGGCAGCAGCAGGGGCATGGGAATTTTTGTTTATGGAGCCTACAATCAGCAGATATGGGTGGAAAGTTCCTTCTTGGCAAAGTATCTGGAAGCTTTTCTCCCTGTGTCTTCTCTGACTTCAGTGAGGTTGGAGAGCTGGGTGGCCTTCACCAAAGCTTTTTTTTTTTTAAAGATTTTTTTTTTTGATGTGGACCATTTTTAAAGTCTTTTATTGAATTTGTTACAATATTGCTTCTGTTTTTTGTTTTGGTTTTTTGGCCGTGAGGCATGTGGGATATTAGCTCCTCGACCAGGGATAGAACCCACACCCCCTGCTTTGGAAGGTGAAGTCTTTTTTTTTTTTTTTACTATTTTTTTAAACTGGAGTATAATTGCTTTACAACGTTGTGTTAGTTTCTGCTGTAAAATGAAGTGAATCAGCTATATGTATACCTATATCCCCTCCCTCTTGGACCTCCCTCCCACCCCACCCCCATCCCACCCATCTAGGTTGTCACAGAGCACCAAGTCTTAACTATTGGACTGCCAGGGAAGTCCCTCACCAAAGCTTTTCAAAAAGACCTCTTTGGCAGCAGGGGCAGGATGAGAGTGGGCCAGACAGCCCTGCTGCACCCAGATCGATCCTCCAAAGAGAGGGGAAGCCTCCAGCAGGGCTGTAAGAGCCGGGGATGGCCTGGCCTTTGGTGATGGGCTTATGGAAGATGTTTTTACTTTCTTACTCAAAGTGTCTTCTGGGCACTGGGAATGGAGATTTCCCTTCAGAGGCCCAGGACTCCAACAGAGAGAAGTGGTCTCCAGTCTCCAAGGACTTAGATGCTGATGGTACGCCTCCTGCTTTTGGGTGGGTGTGTGGGGTGGAAGGGGCATTTCTCTCTTCATCATCCTGCGCTGTCATTTTTCATCTGCCTCCTTACGCATCTCTTTCCTCCTCTATCCCAGGGCTCTCAGGTCAGTCTACTTTGGACAAGGTCTGGGAGGATGACTGGATTGCAAAGACCTCATAGAGGTGCCCGCCTGCTCAAGTGGCAAACAGGAGAGTATTTGCGCCTTTCAGGAAAGATCTTTATCATTCCTGAGTGGCTGAACATTTTGGTGGTGCAAGCAGACAGCAGCGGCTTCTTTTGAAAATGCCCCCCGGACACGGAGGGAAGGACCCCAGGGAGGAGCACTGAGGCTGTGGGATCAGATACGGCCTCTTAAGGGCGATGTAACACCGAGGGGTGAAGAGCGGAAATTGCAGTAGAAGAGTCTGCAAACAGAGCCGAAGTGAGGGGCAGGGCCAGTGAGGTGATCCAGGCCAGATGGGGGCGGCCGGGGGGCGGGGGAGTGGTGGCGAAGCTGGCTGAAGCAGTTGCCATGAAGAGCACTGTGTGTGCTGGCGAATCCTTGGAGTCGAGTAGAAAACTCAGAGAGGTTTCCTAGCTTCAGACTCCACTGTTGCAAAGCACGCACGGTTCAGCCCAATGCTTATGAGACACCATTGTAACGGATGACAGAGAAAGGGCGCGCGAGCAAAGCACACACGAGCGACGAGCTCGCAGAAAAGAGGGCAAAGGGCGAGGCCCAACAGCCCCAGGCTGGACTCTCTATCGCGTCGGGACTTCCCGTACCTGCTTGCAGGGCTTTGGCACCAGATGTTCCCCCCCACCCCCCCGCGCTATGTGGGGACTGTCCAGGACTGTGGATGCTCGGCGCCAGCAGAAATGAGACTGCCCACCCACCGGGGCGCGGTGTCTGCAGCCTCCGCAGCGCCTGGCCAGGTGCATAAGCTGCAGCAGTCAGTGCCTCTGGGTCGTCCAGCTCTTTCCCTCCGGGTCGCTGTAGGGCAGCGTCGGCTCAGAGCCGGAGTACAGGAGCCGCCCAGACCCTCCTGGAGTGGGGACCAGGCTCGCTGGGAGGGCTAGGTATGGGAGACCGGATGGGGAGGGGAAGAGGGCTGTGCTGTCTCCTGGGTGACGATGTAAGCTGGGGGCCGGGGAGGCTGCCCCAGGGCAAAGTGCTAAGGCGATGAGAGACAGCGGACAGAGCAGCCCTGGGCGCGAGAGGCCGGAGCATCTTCTTTGCAGTCAACCGCCACAGAGAACACCCCACACCACGACCCCCAGGCTCTCCCCCCACCCTCATGCAGATAGCTCAGGGCTCAGGACACCAACCTCTAGGAGCCTCTGTAGCGCTCCTCCAAATCCTGGAGCTGAGCACCTATGTGGCCACCCTGGGAAGGCGTGAGCCTCGTGTATCACCAGCTGGGCTGGGCTGGTTTCTGATGTAGGAAACACTGACCTGCCCGGATGCTGCACTCAGATTTTCTTCACTTATTTTTACAAATTTGGTAAAACAGTATTTAAATCCTAGAATTTTCCTCAGGTCACAGATTTGGTAGTGACCCTGCCAGGGCTTGACCCAGGCTGTCCAACTCTACAGATCATATTAACCATCAGACTATGGTGCCTCCTCAGCATGCCCATGTCATGTATTACTTTCTTAATAGTCCTTAGGATTCTTAGCACTATGACTCACCTGTAACAAGCACATGCGCCACCTACCAGGAGGTCTAATTTTGTTCAACTTGTAAGTGGACCTTTGGCTACACTGGGCCTCAGTCTCCTCAGACGATGTAGTGAGGGACCACTAGTTGTCAGCGTATCTCCATGGCAAATTTCTCTTCTAACTGAGTCCTGCAGGAAAACAAACAGCTGTCTGTGAGTTATCTTCTCCCAGGTACAAGGATAGGAGATGCACATTAGGTGGGTACAGGATCCACTTGCCTTAAAAACCCTTATGCCCCAAGGGCACCAATATTTCTTGTAATAATTCCATAGACCAGATTTCAGAGTCTTTGTCCAAATTGACAACTTATCAGTATTAACTTTTCCAGGCCACAAGGATCGTATATATTTCCATATATTTAAGTCTTTCTTCTTTTCTCTCAGCAATATTTTGTACTAGGGGCCAACACCAAGGCCTTTGGGCCAAATTCAACCCATAGCCTGTTTCTATAAGACCAGTAAGCTAAGAAATGTGTTAAAATTTTAAAGAGTTTTAACACATACACACACACACATATGCACACAGAAGGATACGTGACAGAGACCATGTGACCCACAAAGCCTATAATATTTACTATCTGGCCTTTTAAGAGAAAGTTTGCAACCACTGTTTTGTAGTTTTCTGTCTATAGATCTTCCATAGTTTTGCTAATTTATTGCACATATTCTGGTATTCTGTGGGGTTTGTGAATTTCAGGTTTCAATAATTCATTGGTACTATACAGCAAATACTATTTTATATATATATATATGATCTTGTATACTGGGACCTTGCTAAAATCACCTCACTTCTGGTAGTTTCTTTGTAGATTTCTCAGGATTTTCTACATACACAATAATGTTTTCTGTGAATGAAGCTAGTTTCACTCTTGTTTTAATCTCCATGCCTTTTATTTCTCTTTCTTACCTTTACATTTGCAGAGGCCAACAACTGTCAGCATTGCACCGTCAGGCATTTCTTTTCTAATTAAGACTTGCTGCCAACTACACAGCTGTCTGTGAGTGATCTATTCCCAGGTACCTGGATAGGAGACACACATCAGGTAGGTGCAGGATCTACCCCAGCAACCTTACCCAAGGGCACCAACATCACTTATAATCATTCTATAGACCATCTTTCAGAGTCCTGACTAAAATTGACAGCTTACCAATATTAACTTTTCCAGTCCACAAGTAAGATATATGTGTATGTGCATACATATATACATTATATATTATATATATGTGCATTATACATGCATTGGCATTCAGTAGTACACAGAAAAAAACAATTGCTTTTCGTATTGACCTTTATTCTGGAAACTTGCCAAGTTCATTTCTTACTTCTTGTAGTTTCCATTAGATTTTCTACCTGCATAGTCATGTTTTCTGTGCATAAAGTCACTTTTTCTTTTTTTGTAATCTGTATGTCTTTTCCTTTACATTTTTTTCTTTTTTTTTTGCCCATGCTGCACGGCTTGTAGGAACTTAGTCCCCCAACCAGGGATCGAACCCGGGCCCTCGACAGTGAAAGCACAGAGTCCTACCCACTGGACCGCCAGGGAATTCCCTTTGTATGTCTTTTATTAATTCTTCTTACCTTTTACCTTTGCTATGATGCCCAGCAAAATATTAAATACAAGTGGAGACAATGGACATCCTTTGCCAGTTTCTAATCATAGGGTAAATGTGTTCAGTATGTTATTAATTGAAGATTTTTTGTAGATGTGCTTTATTACATAAATGAAATTCTCTCCAATTTCTACCTTGCTGTGCATTTTTTTTGAAAGGGGTGTAAATTTTGTGAATTACTTTTCCTACAACTACTGAGGTAATCATGTGACTTTTCTCCTTTATTCTCTTAATAAAATTTCCATCAATCAATTAACCATTTAAAACAATCTCACATTCCTGAGAAAAACACCACTCAGTCATGCTAGATTATCCTTTATATTTGGTTCAATTTGATTTCCTAGAATGTTGTTAAAGATTTTTATGTCTATTTTATGAGTGATATTAACCTACAGTTTTCTTTTCTTGTAGGTTTTGGTATTAGGGTAATGATGACTTCATAGGATGAGTTAGGAAAAGTTGCCTCCTTCTCTATTTTTCTGAAAGAGCTTGTGTAACACTGGTAAAAATAATTTCATTTCATGTTTGATAGAGTTCACCAGGGAAAAAATTTAAACCTGTAAATTTCTTCCTTGAAAAGTGTTTTGATCCCTTGTTATCATTATAATCTCTTTTATATAGATAGTCATGCCCCCCTTTTATATTCCTAATATTGGTAATTTGAATTTTCTCTTTTTATTTCTCCTTCAGTCTTGGTAAAGTTTTATTAATTTAAAAAAATTTTTTCTTTTAGCCTTGTTGATTTCTTTGCTGTATAATTTCTATTTCTGCTCTTATTTTTATTATTTCTTCATTTCTACTTATTTTGGATTTCATTCACTCCTGAATTTTAAGATGGAAACTTGAACCATTTAAAATTTTTTTTCTTATTTTTTAATATAAACACTTAAAGCTGCAAAATTCCATTAAGCATACCCCTTTAGCTGTATCTCACAAATTTTATTTGCTGTGTTTCAATTATTGCTCAGTTTTAAATATTTTCTAATTTTCCTTTTTCTTCTTTGACTCATTGGTTATGTAAAACTTTGCTTTTCTTTATTTCTAAATATTTTCTAGATATCATTATTATTGATTCTTCTTTAATTCTATTGTGGTCAGAGAAAATGCTTTGTATAATTTCAGCCTCTAGGAATTTATTGAGACATTTTTTGGCCCATCTTTGCTTTGTTCCTGATCTTAGGGGAAAGCATCTAATTTCACATCATTGAGTATAATGTAGGTTTTTTGTAGATGTTCTTATCAGGTTGAGAATGTTCCCCTAGTTTGCTGAGAGTTTTTATCATGAATGGGTGTTGGATTTTGTCAAATAGTTTTTCTGCATCCATTGATACAATCACATGATTTTTTTCTTTAGTCTGTTAATGTGGTGGGTTGAACTAGCCTTGTATACCTTGAATAAATCCCACTTGACCGGTTTATAATTCTTATTATACATTGTTGGATTCAACTTTCTAATATTTTTTGGAGATTTTTTTCACCTATATTCATGAGAGATGTTGGTTTGTAGTGTTCATTTCTTGTAATATCTTAGCCTGGTTTGGACATTTGGGTAATACTGTCCTCTTAAAACAAGTTAGTAAATGTTCCATCTGCTACTATTTTCTAAAGCAGACTGTAGACAGTTGGTACTATTTCCTCCTTAAATGTTCAGTAGACCTCACCAGTGAAACCATCAAGGCCTAGTGCTTTCTGTTTTGGAAGTTTATAAATTATTGGTTAAATTTATTTAATACATATAGGTCCACTCATATTATCTATTTTCCTTGTGTGAGTTTTGGCAGATTGTGTCTTCCAAGGAATTGGTCCATTTCATCTAGGTTATCAAATGTGTGGCATAGATGTTTCCATAATATTCCTTTAATGTACTTTTTTTTTTTTTTTTTTGGCCGCACAGCTTGTGGGATCCTAGTTCCCCAACTAGGGATCGAACCCACGCCCCCTGCAGTGGAAGTGCAGAGTCCTAACCACTGGACCACCTGGGAATTCCCTAATATACTTTTTAATGGCCACGGGTTCAGTAGTGATGGCTTCTCCTGTGTCTTCTCTTTTTCTTTTCTAGGTTAGTCCAGCTAGAGGTTTATTGATTTTATTGATATTTTCAAAGAACCAGTTTTTTTTTAAAATAAATTTACTTATTTTATTTATTTATTTTTGGCCGTGTTGGGTCTTTGTTGCTGTGCACGAGCTTTCTCTAGTTGCAGGGAGCGGGCTTCTCATCGCAGTGGCTTCTCTTCTTGCGGAGCACGGGCTCTAGGTGCACGGGCTTCAGTAGTTGTGGCATGCAGGCTCAGTAGTTGTGGCTCACGGGTTCTAGAGAGCAGGCTCAGTATTTGTGGTGCACAGGCTTAGTTGCTTCGCAGCACGTGGGATCTTCCTGGACCAGGGATCGAACCCGTGTCCCCTGCATTGGCAGGCAGATTCTCAACCACTGCACCACCAGGGAAGCCCCAAAGAACCAGTTTTTTTTGTTTGTTGTTTTTTTTTAAAGTGATTCTTTTTTCTTTTTAATATTTATTTATTTATTTATTTATGGCTGTGTTGGGTCTTCGTTTTTGTGCGAGGGCTTTCTCTAGTTGTGGCAAGTGGGGGCCACTCTTCACCGCGGTGCGCGGGCCTCTCACTGTCGCGGCCTCTCTTGTTGCGGAGCACAGGCTCCGGACGCGCAGGCTCAGTAGTTGTGGCTCACGGGCCTAGTTGCTCCGCGGCATGTGGGATCTTCCCAGACCAGGGCTCGAACCCGTGTCGCCTGCATTAGCAGGCAGATTCTCAACCACTGCGCCACCAGGGAAGCCCCAAAGAACCAATTTTCATTGATGTTCTCTATTGATTTCCTGTTTTTAATATCATTAATTTTTGCTGTAATTTTTATTATTTCTTTTCTTCTGCTTACTTTGGACTTAATTTGCTCTTCTTTTTCTAGATTCCTAAGGTGGAAGCAGAGATGATTGATTTTAGATCTTTCTTCTCTTCTAATATATGCATTCAGTGCTATCAAATTGCCTCTAAGTAGTGCTTTCACTGCATCCCACAAATTTTGATAAGTTCTATTTTTACTTAGTTCAAAATATTTTTTTACTTTCTCTTGAGACAGTTTCTTTAAAATTTGTTATGCAATGGCCAGGTATTTGGGGATTTTCCAGCTATCTCTCTGGTTAAAATTTGAAATTTGTAAAGTGTGTTTTATGGCCTAGAATGTGGTCTACCTTGATGAATGTTCCATGTGAACTTAAGAAGAATGTATTCTGCTGTTGTTGGATGAAATATTCTGTAACTGTGAATTAGTTCAACTATGACCTTACTGATTTTCTGCCTGCTGGATTACTGATAGCTGAGGTCTGAATCTTCAACTATAATGGTGGATTCATCTATTCTTTCCTTACAGCTCCATCAGTTTTTGCCTCCTGTATCTTGACACTCTTGTTAGGCCCATACACATTCAGAATTGTTATGACTTCTTGGAGAATTGACTCTTTTATCGTTATGCAGTGCCACTCTTTATCACTGGTAATTTTCCTTGTTCTGAAGTCAGCTTGTATGAAATTAATATAGCCACTCTGGCTTTATTTTAATTAGTGTTAGCTAATTAGTTCTTTCTCTATCTCTTTACTTTTAATTTATGTGTGTCTTTATATTTAAAGTGGGTTTCTTGTAGACAGCATATAGTTGGGTATTTTTTAATCTACTCTGACAGTTTCTGTCTTTAATTGGTGCATTTAGACAATTCATATTTAAAGTGATTATTGATAATGTAGGATTAATATCTGCCATATTTGTAATTGTTTTGTACTTGTTGCCCTTGTTCTTTGTTTCTTTTTTAATCTTTCACTCTATTTCTGCATTCTCCGTGTCTAATTAGCATTTTATATGATTCCATTTTCTCTCTTCTCTTGTATATTATACTTCTTTTAAAACATTTTTTTATTGGTTGCCTTAGATATACATTTGTAACTAATCTAAGTTTACTTTCAAATAACACTGTACTGCTTCTCAGTTAGTACATGTACCTTATAACAGAGGTATATTCCTCTCTCCCATGCATTATTTCATTCATTTCATTTATCCATAAGCTATAATCACCTAGTACATTGTTGCTATTATTATTTTGAACAAACTTATTTGTTAGATCAACTAAGAAAAATAAAAGATTTTATTTTACTTTCATTTATTCCTTCTCTGATGCACTTCCTTTACTTGTGTAGATCCAAGTTTCTGACTGTTATGAACTGAATTGTGCATACACATGCCCCAAATTCATGTGTCAAAGTCCTTAGAATGTGACTATATTTGGAGATGGAGCCTTTCAAGATTTAATTAAGGCTAGATGAGGTCATTTTACTTTCCAATTGTCTATATCTTTATATTTAGAGAATGTCTGATTTAGACTACCAGTTAATTAACCTCTGCTTTTTAAAGAAGCCCAATTATGTATAATTATTAACTGAATTATATATAATTAGCCCAATAATATATAATTACTTTTAGGATTATATCTAACATCTTACTATTTGTTTGCTATTTGTCCCTACATTCTCCTAGCACTTGTTACTGGATAACTTACCAAATTATTTCTTTATTGTGTTTATTATTTATTTTATGTTCCCCAACTAGAATATAGGCTCCACACAATAGGGATTTTCTATTTTTGAAATTGATGCTACTACCTAAAGTAATCCTTAGACCATCCCAGATGCTCAATAAATATGATAAATTGGTAAGTTGAATACCATCTGGATCTTCCAGGCATTTCACACTATTAAAACTAAGCCCAACTTCAATGGTTCAACTAACGATTTTTCTACTTTATAGTGGTGCAAAAGTGCTATGCATTCAGTAGAAACCATACTTCAAATTTTGAATTCTGGTGGTACCTGGCTAGTAATATGGGGTACAATACTCTCACATGATGCTGGGCAGAGGAAGCGAGCCTCACCTCCCAGTCAGCCCTGCCATCATGAGGGTAAACAACTGGTACACTTACAAGCATTCTGTACCAACACAATCATTCTGTTTTTCACTTTCAGTACAGTAGTCAATAAATTATATGAGTTATTCAACACTTTGTTATAAAATAGGCTTTGTGTTAGATGATTTTGCCCAGCT
Source organism: Eubalaena glacialis (assembly GCF_028564815.1). Taxonomy (NCBI): domain Eukaryota; kingdom Metazoa; phylum Chordata; class Mammalia; order Artiodactyla; family Balaenidae; genus Eubalaena; species Eubalaena glacialis. Next base: position 52,586,393 of record NC_083733.1, on the reverse strand, counting down.
ATAGGCTAATGTAAGTGTTCTGAGCACGTTTAAGGTAGGCAAGGTTACACTATGATGCTCAGTAGGTTAGATGTATTAAATGCATTTTTACAATATTTTCAGCTTATGATGGGTTTATGGGGATGTAACTCCATTGTAAGTCAAGGAAGTTCTGTATATTTTTGCCAAAATTTCTTATGTCCGTGAGATGTCCAGAAGCCAGATAGTTAGAATGAGCCTGGCCTTGTTGCAGCCAACTACTTCATTTCCCTCTTCTGATACTTCCTAGCCATGCCCACTGTCAGGTCCTCCTGACCGGGAGCTCACTGTCTCATCTTTGCTTTGGTCACTGAAAAGAATTGCTTAACCCTCTTTGCCTCTATTCTGGCACCTATTTAATTATTCTTCTCAGGTAGGCACATATAATCATGTCACTAAAATCCACATATAATCACGTCACTTCTTTGCTTACCATCCTTTCAGGACTCCCATTTGTCCATTTTCAGGATAATGGACAAATGCCCTATCATGGTATAGAAGTTTGTCCAGGATCTGTTCTTGCTGAACACAGACTCTCCCAGCTTTGATTTCACTCTCCAACCACAGTTGACTACCTGCCTGGTGTACCACTGGCTCCTGATTGCTCTTCCTCCCCTGACAATTCACATGGTATTTCCTGAGAATAACTCTTCTCCATCTGGCTGCTTCATCCTTCTTCTTGAGCTGTAATTAAAGTTCTGTCTCTCCCAGACTTAGTTTTATGTCCTTCTTACCTGCTGCCATATCCCCATCACTATTCCCTTTTTGTAATATTTGGTTTATTCATCAACTCTCTCTCCTTACCCTATTGTAAATTCCTTGCAACCATAGATATCTTTGAACTCTATGTCACTAGGGCCTGCCACAGTGTCTAGTGTAGAGTCATCATTCAATAAATGCTTAATAAAATAGTAGGTAAGAAGCTGGGGAAATGCTTGCATTTTCTTCCTTCCTCCATCTTAAGATGGTTTTAATGGGTTGTAAAATGCCTTAGAAAATATTATATTTTCAGCAATAAAGTATAGTGGAGACAGCACAGCTCTCAGGTCAGCCAATTCTGGATGAAAATAATAAATCTTGAAATTTCACATTACATTCGTTTAGACTAGGGACAGGCTCGTTATTTTCCCAAATAGAACCTATCCAGTTATTTACCTGAAAAGAGAATCATTTCTGACTTTTCAAAGCAACATGATAACAATATTTCTACAACATATTACACCAGAGACTTAAATTTTTCAAAAATTACAAGGCAGGCATGAGTTCTTTCTTCCTTTTTACCTCCAGGCCCAAAAGCCTAGATACCAAACCAGTCTTCAGTGGGTGAAGTGTGAATGTGTGTGGATTATTGACATAAGCCTAAATTAAACAAGCAAAAAAGACATGTAAAACAAATTTTTTTGGGCCGCACCACGCAGCTTGTGGGATCTTAGTTCCCGACCAGGGATACAACCTGGGCCCTTGGCAGTGAGAGCGTGGAATTCCACCAGAGAATTCCCATAATTTTTAAAAGACTAAAATTGAAGAGTGTGGTTTGCTAACAAGCAGCAGGGGTGATGCGACCTACAGTGAGGTCAGATGATGGGGGAGACGCACAGAAGAAGAGGCAAGGACAAGTACCCTGTCTCTCCCTCCTCTGCATCTCCCTTCCTCCTGGGCTGCTGTCCCTTACACTCAAATTACAGACATTGGAAGTCAACTCATGCTGTCATTAAGTGGGGCTATGTCCACATCCTATTCCCTGAACCACAGAAATTTGCACAGTTAAGTTTTGCTCATCACACTGCCACTCATACAAGTCAATTCTTCCTCCATCATTGAATTAAAAAGCAAAAACACATGAGCTGAGAACCATTTAACAAGAACAATATATGTATAAATATTATATCTGGGAAAGAAAAATAGGACCCATTGAGGCCAATGGATAAGAGGAAAGGGGCAGTTGTAGGTAGCAGTGGATAAGTAGCAGTTCTGAGACTAGAGAAAAACTGGCCTAGAACTTGAGTCTTCCGGGCTAACAGTTGAAACCAGAGTGTTGCACAGTCGATACATACAGATCTCTCTCTTCTCTCCAGGGTGGAACCTCTCAAGCCAACGCATTGACTTGTGACCAGCTCATTTGGACCCACAACCTTAGATACATACACAAACACCCTGAGTGTTTGGCCTCCAGCTGGTTCTAGGAGAACAGAGAACAGGTTAAGTTTGTTTGACATAACTAGAAGAACTGAGACTGTTCCCAGCAAAGTAAGATTCATTCATGGGGGACAGTGGTCACCTGCCATTCTAGAGGAAGCTTTTGCCTCCTAGTTGCTGAGATCCTAGTTCTTGCACGAGAAGATAATGAATGGGTTGATGCCCCCACACTTCTGTCACCAAAGAATCCCTGGGTAGGTGACTAGGATGCCCCAAAGGCAAGGCTGCTGCTTGCTGGATCCACCAAAGAGGCACATTTGATCTGGTCAAAGGTAGGTGAAAAAAATGCCTGAAGCACAGGTATTTTCTCAGTGGTGTCAGCTCCTACAAAGTGAAAGGAGGGTGTCCTGGCTGGGTAAGCCCCTGGTGTTCTGACTGAAAGCAAGACTAGAGGTGTCTTCCTAAAAGTGTATGATGTTGTCCCATCTGACTGCAACAGATATGCTCTGGCCATGAGCACCCCCAGCAGCTCTGAATGATGGTAGAACCAGAAGTATCTCCAAACAGAGGTCTGGTGCTGTCTCCTCCCATTGCACCACCTGTACTCTGGACTCATGGACCCAGATGCTCTGACCATATTCATGGACAGTAGTTTCTCCAACCACAGATATGGTGTCAGCCCCTCCAACATAAATGGATATTCCGTGGCCATGTGGCCCTGAGGTGTCTGACAGAAGGCGTGAAGAGAAGTATCTCCAGGCATGTGTTTCTTCTCGGTGACGCAGGCTTCTCCAATAGTAACAGGTCTGCTCTGCCCATATGGGCCCCAAGCACTTTGACCAGCTGCAGGAAGAGAAAGACTGACTCTCCATCACAGTTAGCGTCCTGGCCTCTCCCGTTGCAACACATGTGTTCTGGACAAGTGGAATCCAGGTGTTCTGACTGTAGGTGGAAACATAAGGGCCTCCAAATACAGGCATGGTGGTGACCCCACCCACTGCAACTGATGTGCTTTGGCCAGATGGTTTCCAGGTGATCTGAACACAGGGAGGAACCTGACACATGCTCCTTCTCAATGATGCTGTCTCCTCCAGCTTTGGCTGGGCGAGTCCCAGGTGGTCTCACTTTTTAGGCAAGAAGAAAAGTGTCTGCCAGGGAAGTTTTGCTCTCAGTAGTGCTGGCCTCTGTAATTGTAACAGAGGTGGTACAGGCTGGCAGAACCCTGGTGTTCAGGTCCTAGGCCTCCCCCAACAAGAGCTGTGGTGCTGGGTGTCCCCCTCGGCTCTGTCCTAAAGCTGAGTGCTTCAGACATGGAGCTGGGCTGTGGGGCAGACACACTGACCCCAGAGCTGTCATGACCCAAAGGAGCTGCAGATGCCATGAATAGATTTGGGTCTGGAGTGGTGTTAACAAAAGGTGAGCTACGCCTGGGGCTCGGCATCCAGCTGATGGCTCTGAGGCAAGAAGTGGTAGCTGGGCAAATGGGGAAAAACACCTGAGATGCCAGCAAAGGCGGGCTGGGTGCTGACAGAGATGCCAAAGGTGGAACATGGGAATGTCACATATGCAAAAGCTGACTGAGTTAGGCCCCCACGGGGTGCCTGGGCTGCAGTAGAGGTCAAGTCTGAAGCTTGTTCTGGGACTGCCGTGTTTCCTAAGGGGCAAGTGATACCAAAGCTGTTTGGTGGGGGAACCTGTCAGGAGGAACCTGGGAAGGGGGCATGGTAGCCATATCGACTTCATCAGAGTCAAAAGCAGGCTTGGATGCCCAGTTGGCTGAGGACTTGGCTGCCGTAAACCAGGCAACTGCAAAAGCAGTGATGGATAGGCTAGTAAAGACAGGAGCACTGGGGAGAGGGACTCCCTGCTGTTGCCCACTGGGGACTCCAAATGTGACTGAGAGGTGACTCCTGGGTCAGAGGAGAGGTTCAAAGTTGGGGTAGGGCTCCTGGCAGAAATGCAGGTGGGCTGGTAGAGACTGGAACCTGTTCCACACTGGCTTGAGTGGTCAAATGGGAGAGCGCTGCCGCTGGATCCTGGGGGAGACCAGGAGATAAAAGCCTGGGAAAGAAGAGTGGTGCCCATGTCAGTTACACCAGTCCCAAAGCAGGCTGGGAGGTAGGTCGAGTCTGCCGACGTGCTGACTCCAATGGTGGAAGTGATGGGGAAGCAGCGATGGGCTGGCCAGTGAAAACTGAGGTACTGGTGGAAGTGAGGGAGGAACACAGTCAGCTGGATGAATGTGTGGGTGACAGCTGAGCTGAAACAGGAGCTGGCTAGGGGCGGGGGAGAAGCTTGCTAAAAGAAGTTACCCATGAAAAGCAGTGTGTTTACTGTCTGATACTGGAGTGCAATACCCAGTTTGGAGCTGCCTCCAAGATACCTACCCTTCCAAGGCAAACCACACACTGATGCTGTGACACAGCACTGGAACGGGTGACAGACTGAGGCCATGCCAGCAAAGGGTGGGAAAAAGGTGCCGAAGGGCAAAGGCCAGGGCCCAGTGGCCCTTCCCCAGTTCCTTTGGGACCAGATGTTTGGCACCAGATGTCCCCCTGGGCTACATGGGCACTGCTCAGGACTGCTGGTGCTTGGTGCCAGCAGAACTGGGACCACCAGGGCACAGGGTCTGCAGCCTCCTCAGCACTTGGCCCAGGGCAGAAGCTGCAGCCATCAGTGCCTCTGGGTCTGCTGGCCTTTTATCCATGAGTCACAGGAAGGCAGAGCCTGCTCAGAGCCAAGTGCTGGAGCAACCTAGATCTTGACAAAGTGAGGCCTGGCTTACCCGAGGTCAGTGAAAGAGAGACAGGGATGGAGAGGACAGGCATGGCCTCTGTTTCCTGCAGATACTGGTGCACCCAGGTGGCTAAGGATGGCTGCAGCAGGGCGTGTGCTAAGATGGGGAAGGAGTGACCAAGCAGCACGGGCTGCAATTAATGCCAGCCTCTTCCTTTCAGGCAGCCACCACAGTCCACACCAGTTTACCCACACATACTCCCAGTCTCATGCTAGTAGCTCAGGGCTACCGGACATTGCCTCCTCCAGGGACCTCTCTAGGTGTGCCTCCTCCATGACCCCCCTGGAAAGGCACAAGTCCCCAGTGTCCCCAGAAGGGCTGGGGAATTTTCTGAGGTGGGGCTAGAGCACCCTGACCTGACCTGACCAGACAGATGCTGCACCCCACAACATCCTTTCCAGGCAGGGAGGTACTCTTCAATTCTTTTTATATTGTTTACAAATTACAAAGAGCATTTAACCCTTAGAACCTTCCTCAGGTCACACGCATGGTAGTGGAGAAGCCAGGATTTGAACTCAGGCTGTCTGATTCCAGAGTTCATGCATTATCCGCCTGACTGTGGTGCCTTCTCTTCACGTAGGCATCATGGGCATGCAATGCATCGTAGGAGGTCTGAATTCCTTCAACTCATAAGGCACCCACAGGCCACACTGGGCTCTGCTCTCCTCAGGAGATGTAGGACAGAGATCAACAACTGTCAGGATAACCTATCAGGCATTGTCTTCTAGTTGAACCTTTCGGCAAACCACACAGCTGTTTGTGAGTGATCTTCTCCCAGATGCTAGGACGAGATGCACAGCAAATGGGTGCAGAATCCACTCTGGTTTAAAAGTCTTATGTTCCAAGGCATAATCTCTTGTGATAATTCCACAGCCCTTCTTTGACTTGAGGCAAAGGAAATCCCTCCAATTCCTAACTTACTGAGAGATTTTTTTTGCAAGGGATGTTAAACTTTGTCAATTACTTTACACATATTTGAGATATTCATATGGCTTTTCTCCTTTATTTTCTTAACATGGTAAATTACATTGATTGATTATAAATATTAAACTAACCTTGCATTCCTGGTACAAATTTCATTTGGCCATAGTAGATTATCTTTTCATATTTAGTTAGATTTGATTTCCTAAAATGTTAAAGATTTTCATATCTATGTTCATGAGGTATATTAATCTGTATGTTTCTTTATTATTATGTTGTAGTATTAGTTTAATGCTAGCCTCATAGAATGAATTAGGAAAAGCTGCCTCTTTCCCTATTTTCTGAGAGTTTATGTAACACTGGTAAAATATCTTCCTTATATATTTGATGAAATTCACCAGGAAAATTATTTGGACCTGCAAGTTTCTTCCTGGAAGAAGAATCACTTGTTACCCTCTTAATGTCTTCCAGATCTGTAGCTATATCCCCCTTTCTTCCTTGATGTTGGTAATTTGAATTTTCTTTTTATTTCTTGATCAATCTTAGTAAACATTTATCAGTTTTATTAGTCTTTTTAAAAATCCACTTTTAGCTTTGTTAATTTTCTCTACTGTAGATTTTCTTTTTCTACTTCTATGTTTGTTATTTATTTCTACTTTGGATTTAACTTGATTTCTATTTCTCTGTTTTTAAGATGGAAAACTGAATCATTGTTTTCAGATATTACTTATTTTTTAATATAAACACTTAAAGCTGCAACATTCCCTTAAGCACTGCTTTAACTGCACTCCACAAATTTTGATATGTTGTTTTTAATTATCATTCATTTCAAATTATTTTCTAATTTGCCTTGTTATTTCTTTGACCCATTGCTTATGTAAAAGCACATGTTGCTTTATTTATAAATATTTAAGGACTTTCTAGATACATTAGTTTTTGGTTTCTACTTTAATTCCATTGTATGTGTTAAATCTTTTGAAATTTGCTGAGACTTATTTTTTCACCCAGTATATGTCTATCTTTGGGAATAGTCTATGTTCACTTGAAAAAGAATGTGTGTTCAAATAATGTTGGGTATATTGTTTACAAATGCAATTAAGTCAAGATAAAATTTTTGTACTCATTTGGTTTTCGTCTACTTGTTCTAACTATTCATGAGAAAGAAATGTTAGCATCTCCAATTATAATTGCAATTTGTATATTATCATTTATTTTGCCTTATATATTTTTAAGTTCCTCTATGAAGTTCATAAATATTTAAGATATTTATACCTTCCCAATGAAGAGTCCTTAAGAAAAGTGTGTAAACTTCTGCTATAAAAAATACATTTTTTTATGTGCACCAGAATACTTGGACAGAAACTTTCACAGCAGCATCCTTTTTTTTTTTTTTTTTTTTTTATTTATTTATTTATGGCTGTGTTGGGTCTTCGTTTCTGTGCGAGGGCTTTCTCTAGTTGTGGCAAGTGGGGGCCACTCTTCATCGCGGTGCGCGGGCCTCTCTTGTTGTGGAGCACAGGCTCCAGACGCGCAGGCTCAGTAGCTGTGGCTCACGGGCCTAGTTGCTCCCCGGCATGTGGGATCTTCCCAGACCAGGGCTCGAACCCGTGTCCCCTGCATTAGCAGGCAGATTCTCAACCACTGCGCCACCAGGGAAGCCCAGCATCCTTTTGATTACTGGTAACTGAAAGCAATACAAAGGTGCATCAGCAGTAGCATGGATAGATAAATTGCTTGCTCAACAGCAACTTAAATGGATGATACACAGATACATGGAATAACATGGGCAAATATTTATTTATTTATTTTGGCTGCGTTGGATTTTCCTTGCTGCACAGGGGCTTACCCTAGTTGCGACGAGCGGGGGTCACTCCTCACTGCAGTGTGCGGGCCTCTCATCATGGCAGCCTCTCCTGTTGCAGAGCATGGGTTCCAGGCGTTCAGGCCTCAGCAGTTGCAGCACGTGAGCTCAGCAGTTGTGGCATGCAGGTCCCAGAGCACACGGGCTCCAGTAGTTGTGGCACTTGGGCTCCACAGCTGCAGCACTCGGACTCCATGGCACACGGGCTTCAGTAGCTGTGGCGCACAGGCCCAGTAGTTGTGGCTCTCAGACTCTAGGGCGCAGGCTCAGTAGTTGTGGCGCACGAGCTTAGTTGCGCCACTGCATGTGGGATCTTCCCGGACAAGGGATCGAACCCCTGTCCCCCTCACTGGCAGGGAGGTTCCCAACCACTGTGCCGTCAGGGAAGTCCCAACATGGGCAAATCTTGAAAGCATTTATTGTGAAGAAGACATAAGGGCAAACAGAGCACATAATATATGATTCCATTCATATGAAGATCAATAACAGCCACAATCAAATTCTATTTTTAGGACTCATAAGCCATAGTAAGAACTATCCAAAAGTCAGGTAATACCTACTTCTCAAATTAGGATATAGGATTCCTCTTGGTGTTGGGGGAAGATCCCATTGTGACTGGGATGGATCACTCAGGACTATGGGCACTGCTAATATTCTTTTGTATTGTCTTTAGTGGTAGTTAGTTACATAGGTATCAACTTTAGAAAGATTCGTTAAAACCTACATAAATATTTTAAAATTTCCTATGTGTATGCCCAATTCACAATGCTATGGGTGAAATGGTGTTTCCCCCAAATTCATATGTTGGAAGTCCTAACCCGTAGTACCTCAGAATGTGACTGTATTTGGAGATAGGGCTTTTAAAGAGATAATTAAGGTAAAATGAGGTCATAGAGGTGGGCCCTACTCCAATATGACTGGTGTCCTTATAAGAAGAGGAGATTGGGACGCAGACAACATGGACTGAAGGACAACCACGTGAGGACACAGAGAGCCAAGGAGAGGCCTCAAAAGGAACCAACCTGCTAATACCTTAATATTGGACTTCCAGGCTCCAGAACTGTGAAAAAATTAATTTCTGTTGGTTAAACCACCCAATATGTGGTACTTTGTTATGGCATCCCTAGCAAACTAATGCACATACTAAGTTTTCCTTAAGGGAAAAATTGGGATAAATGTAAGTGTGGTTCTTACATTAAGTGCAACCACCATATGAAAACAAACAAAACGTGTGAATTTTAATGCAGCTAAAAAAAAAATACCTGAGTTACTGCAATGAAAACACGAAGAAAAAGAATTGTGTAAATGGAATTGATTAAAAAAAAAAAAAAAGACTGGGTATTAGGCTTAAGTCCCAGGTCTGTTCGTCATCATGGACAGGAGTGAGATGTCAACAGAAGTCAGTATTAATTCCTCACAGACCCAGCATATGAAGCCCCAGGGGAATATTAGGTGAAGTAGAAAGATAAATCCATAAAAGTGAGTGAAATAAAATTAAAACTTTCCCCAAAATGATTCATTTGTTTTCAAAACCAGGGATAATCAGAATTACTTGGAAGCAAACTATTATGATTAAGACCATTGTCTGAAAGTCCGACAAACCATAATTTGAGTCAGGTTGTGCTGTGCAGTGGTGGCTGGCATCCAGAGCCTGTAATAATAAGTTTTCTCATGTTCTAAATTGACATGAGGATAGCTGAGTTGTGTGGATAAATTGTTACTAAATTCATAGAAATAATTCCAGACCTACTGTAAAGAAAATATAAAATCTGCTATAGAACCTATAGATAGATATGGATATATAGATACAGATAAGCTTACAGATAAAAGGGAACTGCGGTAGGCAGAATTTTGGAACCTATTATCTTTTGCCTCCTGGTGTTACTCCCATGAATATATTAGGTTACATGGTAATGAGACTTTGCATATGTAAGTAAAATTACTAATCAGCTGACCTTCAAATAAGGAGATTTTCCTAGATTGTCTGGGTGGGCCTATTCTAATCTCACGAACCCTTAGAAGCAGACAACTTTGGCTGGTGGTAAAAGAGGAAAAAAGAGAGAGTCAAAGCATGAGAGAAGCACTCAACCCACTGTTGCTAATTTGAAGATCAAGGAGATCACATGGAAACCATGGGCAGGAAATGAATTCTACAAAACAAAAACAATGATCCTGGAAGAGCACCCAAGGCCCTAGATGAAAACTGCCATCCTAGCCAATACCTTGATTTTTGGTCTTGTGAGACCCTATGCAGAAGACCTAGTTGAGCCCTCGAACTTGTGATCTACAGAGATTGTGACAGATGTGTTGTTTTAAGCTGCTAAGTTTGTGGTAATTTTTTTTTTTTTTTTAAACATCTTTATTGAAGTATAATTGCTTTACAATGGTGTGCTAGCTTCTGCTTTACAACAAAGTGAATCAGTTACACATATACATATGTTGCCATATCTCTTCCCTCTTGCATCTCCCTCCCTCCCACCCTCCCTATCCCACCCCTCTAGGTGGTCACAAAGCACCGAGCTGATCTCCCTGTGCTATGCGGCTGCTTCCCACTAGTTATCTATTTTACATTTGGTAGTGTATATATGTCCATGACACTCTCTCACCCTGTCACATCTCACCCCTCCCCCTCCCCATATCCTCAAATCCATTCTCTAGTAGGTCTGTGTCTTTATTCCCATCTTGCCACTAGGTTCTTCATGACCTCTTTTTTTTTTTTTTTTCCCTTAGATTCCATATATATGTGTTAGCATACTGTATTTGTTTTTCTCTTTCTGACTTACTTCACTCTGTATGACAGACTCTAACTCCATCCACCTCATTACAAACACCTCCATTTCATTTCTTTTTATGGCTGAGTAATATTCCATTGTATATATGTGCCACATCTTCTTTATCCATTCATCCGATGATGGACACCTAGGTTGCTTCCATGTCCTGGCTATTGTAAACAGAGCTGCAATGAATATTTTGGTACATGACTCTTTCTGAATTATGGTTTTCTCAGGGTATATGCCCAGTAGTGGGATTGCTGGGTCATATGGTAGTTCTATTTTTAGTTTTTTAAGGAACCTCCATACTGTTCTCCATAGTGGCTGTATCAATTTACATTCCCACCAACAGTGCAAGAGTGTTCCCTTTTCTCCACACCCTCTCCAGCATTTATTGTTTCTAGATTTTTTGATGATGGCCATTCTGACCGGTGTGAGATGATACCTCATTGTAGTTTTGATTTGCATTTCTCTAATGATTAATGATGTTGAGCATTCTTTCATGTGTCTGTTGGCAATCTGTATCTCTTCTTTGGAGAAATGTCTATTTAGGTCTTCTGCCCATTTTTGGATTGGGTTGTTTGTTTTTTTGTTATTGAGCTGCATGAGCTGCTTGTAAATCTTGGAGATTAATCCTTTGTCCGTTGCTTCATTTGCAAATATTTTCTCCCATTCTGAGGGTTGTCTTTTGGTCTTGTTTATGGTTTCCTTTGCTGTGCAAAAGCTTTTAAGTTTCCTTAGGTCCCATTTGTTTATTTGTGTTTTTATTTCCATTTCTCTAGGACCTGGGTCAAAAAGGATCTTGCTGTGACTTATGTCATACAGTGTTCTGCCTATGTTTTCCTCTAAGAGTTTGATAGTGTCTGGCCTTACACTTAGGTCTTTAATCCATTTTGAGTTTATTTTTGTGTATGGTGTTAGGGAGTGTTCTAATTTCATACTTTTACATGTACCTGTCCAATTTTCCCAGCACCACTTATTGAAGAGGCTGTCTTTTCTCCACTGTATATGCTTGCCTCCTTTATCAAAGATAAGGTGACCATATGTACGTGGGCTTATCTCTGGGCTTTCTATCCTGTTCCATTGATCTATATTTCTGTTTTTGTGCCAGTACCAAACTGTCTTGATTACTGTAGCTTTGTAATATAGTCTGAAGTCAGGGAGCCTGATTCCTCCAGCTCCATTTTTCGTTCTCAAGATTGCTTTGGCTATTCGGGGTCTTTTGTGTTTCCATACAAATTGTGAAATTTTTTGTTCTAGTTCTGTGAAAAATGCCAGTGGTAGTTTGATAGGGATTGCATTGAATCTGTAGATTGCTTTGGGTAGCAGAGTCATTTTCACAATGTTTATTCTTCCAATCCAAGAACATGGTATATCTCTCCATCTATTTGTATCATCTTTAATTTCTTTCATCAGTGTCCTATAATTTTCTGCATACAGGTCTTTTGTCTCCTTAGGTAGGTTTATTCCTAGGTATTTTATTCTTTTTGTTGCAATGGTAAACGGGAGTGTTTTCTTAATTTCACTTTCAGATTTTTCATCATTAGTATACAGGAATGCAAGAGATTTCTGTGCATTAATTTTGTATCCTGCTACTTTACCAAATTCATTGATTAGCTCTAGTAGTTTTCTGGTAGCATCTTTTGGATTCTCTATGTATAGTATCATGTCATCTGCAAACAGTGACAGCTTTACTTCTTCTTTTCCGATTTGGATTCCTTTTATTTCTTTTTCGTCTCTGATTGCTGTGGCTAACACTTCCAAAACTATGTTGAATAATAGTGGTGAGAGTGGGCAACCTTGTCTTGTTCCTGATCTTAGTGGAAATGGTTTCAGTTTTTCACCATTGAGGACAATGTTGGCTGTGGGTTTGTCATATACGGCCTTTATTATGTTGAGGAAAGTTCCCTCTATGCCTACTTTCTGCAGGACTTTTATCATAAATGGGTGTTGAATTTTGTCGAAAGCTTTCTCTGCATCTATTGAGATGATCATATGGTTTTTCTCCTTCAATTTGTTAATATGATGTATCACGTTGATTGATTTGCGTATATTGAAGAATCCTTGCATTCCTGGAATAAACCCCACTTGATCATGGTGTATGATCCTTTTAATGTGCTGTTGGATTCTGTTTGCTAGTATTTTGTTGAGGATTTTTGCATCTATGTTCATCAGTGATATTGGCCTGTAGTTTTCTTTCTTTGTGACATCTTTGCCTGGTTTTGGTATCAGGGTGATGGTGGCCTCGTAGAATGAGTTGGGGAGTGTTCCTCCCTCTGCAATATTTTGGAAGAGTTTGAGAAGGATAGGTGTTAGCTCTTCTCTAAATGTTTGATAGAATTCGCCTGTGAAGCCATCTGGTCCTGGGCTTTTGTGTGTTGGAAGATTTTTAATCACAGTTTCAATTTCAGTGCTTGTGATTGGTCTGTTCATATTTTCTATTTCTTCCTGGTTCAGTCTCGGCAGGTTGTGCATTTCTAAGAATCTGTCCATTTCTTCCAGGTTGTCCATTTTATTAGCATAGAGTTGCTTGTAGTAATCTCTTATGATCGTTTGTATTTCTGCAGTGTCAGTGGTTACTTCTCCTTTTTCATTTCTAATTCTATTAATTTGAGTCTTCTCCTTTTTTCTCTTGATGAGTCTGGCTAATGGTTTATCAATTTTGTTTATCTTCTCAAAGAACCAGCTTTTAGTTTCATTGATTTTTGCTATTGTTTCCTTCATTTCTTTTTCATTTATTTCTGATCTGATCTTTATGATTTCTTTCCTTCTGCTAGCTTTGGGGTTTTTTTGTTCTTCTTTCTCTAATTGCTTTAGGTGCAAGGTTAGGTTGTTTATTCGAGATGTTTCCTGTTTCTTGATGTAGGCTTGTATTGCTATAAACTTCCCTCTTAGAACTGCTTTTGCTGCATCCCATAGGTTTTGGATCGTCGTGTCTCCATTGTCATTTGTTTCTAGGTATTTTTTGATTTCCCCTTTGATTTCTTCAGTGATCACTTCGTTATTAAGTAGTGTATTGTGTAGCCTCCATGTGTTTGTATTTTTTACAGATCTTTTCCTGTAATTGATATCTAGTCTCATAGCGTTGTGGTCGGAAAAGATACTTGATACGATTTCAATTTTTTTAAATTTACCAAGGCTTGATTTGTGACCCAAGATATGATCTATCCTGGAGAATGTTCCATGAGCACTTGAGAAAAATGTGTATTCTGTTGTTTTTGGGTGGAATGTCCTATAAATATCAATTAAGTCCATCTTGTTTAATGTATCATTTAAAGCTTGTGTTTTCTTATTTATTTTCATTTTGGATGATCTGTCCATTGGTGAAAGTGGGGTGTTAAAGTCCCCTACTATGATTGTGTTACTGTCGATTTCCCCTTTTATGGCTGTTAGTATTTGCCTTATGTATTGAGGTGCTCCTATGTTGGGTGCATAAATATTTACAATTGTTATACCTTCCTCTTGGATCGATCCCTTGATCATTATATAGTGTCCGTCTTTGTCTCTTGTAATTGTCTTTATTTTAAAGTCTATTTTGTCTGATATGAGAATTGCTACTCCAGCTTTCTTTTGATTTCCATTTGCATGGAATATCTTTTTCCATCCCCTCACTTTCAGTCTGTATGTGTCTCTAGGTCTGAAGTGGGTCTCTTGTAGACAGCATATATATGGGTCTTGTTTTTGTATCCATTCAGCCAGTCTGTGTCTTTTGGTGGGAGCATTTAATCCATTTACATTTAAGGTAATTATCGATATGTATGTTCCTATTCCCATTTTCTTAAATGTTTTGGGTTTGTTATTGTAGGTGTTTTCCTTCTCTTGTGTTTCTTGCCTAGAGAAGTTCTTTTAGCATTTGTTGTAAAGCTGGTTTGGTGGTGCTGAACTCTCTCAGCTTTTGCTTGTCTGTAAAGGTTTTAATTTCTCCATCAAATCTGAATGAGATCCTTGCTGGGTAGAGTAATCTTGGTTGTAGGTTTTTCTCCTTCATCACTTTAAGTATATCCTGCCACTCCCTTCTGGCTTGCAGCGTTTCTGCTGAAAGATCTGCTGTTAACCTTATGGGGATGCCCTTGTGTGTTATCTGTTGTTTTTCCCTTGCTGCTTTTAATATGTTTTCTTTATATTTAATTTTTGATAGTTTGATTAATATGTGTCTTGGTGTGTTTCTCCTTGGATTTATCCTGTATGGGACTCTCTGTGCTTCCAGGACTTGATTAACTATTTCCTTTCCCATATTAGGGAAGTTTTCAACTATAATCTCTTCAAATATTTTCTCAGTCCCTTTCTTTTTCTCTTCTTCTTCTGGGACCCCTATAATTCGAATGTTGGTGCGTTTAATGTTGTCCCAGAGGTCTCTGAGACTGTCCTCAGTTCTTTTCATTCTTTTTTCTTTATTCTGGTCTGCAGTAGTTATTTCCACCATTTTATCTTCCAGGTCACTTATCCGTTCTTCTGCCTCAGTTATTCTGCTATTGATCCCATCTAGAGTATTTTTAATTTCATTTATTGTGCTTGTCATCGTTTCTTGGTTCCTCTTTAGTTCTTCTACGTCCTTGTTAAATGTTTCTTGCATTTTGTCTATTCTATTTCCAAGACTTTGGATCATCCTTACTATCATTATTCTGAATTCTTTTTCAGGTAGACTACCTATTTCCTCTTCATTTGTTAGGTCTGGTGTGTTTTGACCCTGCTCCTTCATCTGCTGTGTGTTTTTCTGTCTTCTCATTTTGCTTATCTTACTGTGTTTGGGGTCTCCTTTTCACAGGCTGCAGGTTCGTAGTTCCCGTTGTTTTTGGTATCTGTCCCCAGTGGCTAAGGTTGGTTCAGTGGGTTGTGTAGGTTTCCTGGTGGAGGGAACTAGTGCCTGTGTTCTGGTGGATGAGGCTGGATGTTGTCTTTCTGGTGGGTTCGTCCACGTCTGGTGGTGTGTTTTGGGGTGTCTGTGGCCTTATTATGATTTTAGGCAGCCTCTCTGTTAATGGATGGGGCTGTGTTCCTCTCTTGCTAGTTGTTTGGCATAGGGTGTCCAGCACTGTAGCTTGCTGGTCGTTGAGTGAAGCTGGGTCTTGATGTTGAGATGGAGATCTGTGAGAGATTTTTGCCGTTTGGTATTACGTGGAGCTGGGAGGTCTCTTGTGGACCAGTGTCCTGAAGTTGGCTCTCCCACCTCAGAGGCACAGCCCTGATGCCTGGCTGGAGCACCAAGAGCCTTTCATCCACACGGCTCAGAATAAAAGGGAGAAAAAATGGAAAGAAAGAAAAAAAGAGGATAAAATAAAATAAAATAAAGCAATTATAATAAAAAATAAGAAAAAAAATTATTAAGAGTAAATTTATTAAGAAAAAAAAATTTTTTTTAATTTTTAAAAATAGATTTATTAATTTTTTATACTAAAAATAAGAAAAAATTATTTAGAAAAAATTTATTAAGAAAAAATTTTTAATTTTTTAAAATAAAAAATATGAAAAAACTTATTAAAAATTTTTTTTAAAAAATAGAAAATAAGGAAAAAATTATTAAGAAAACATTTATTAGGAAAAAAAAAAATTTTTTAAGCCAAAAAAAAAAAAAAAAAAAACGGATGGACCTAACCCTAGGACTAACGGTGAGAGCAAAGCTATACAGACAAAATCTCACCCAGAAGCATACACATCTACACTCACAAAAAAAAGGAAAAGGGGAAAAGTTAATATATCCTGCTCCCAAAGTCCATCTCCTAAATTTGGGATGATTCGTTGTCTATTCAGGTATTCAACAGATGCAGGCACATCAAGTTGTTTGTGGAGCTTTAATCCGCTGCTTCTGAGGCTGCTGGGAGAGATTTCCCTTTCTCTTCTTTGTTCGTACAGCTCCCGGGGTTCAGCTTTGGATTTGGACCCGCCTCTGCATGTAGGTCCCCTGAGGGCGTCTGTTCCCCGCCCAGACAGAACGGGGTTAAAGGAGCAGCTGATTCGGGGGCTCTGGCTCAGTCAGGCCGGGGGGAGGGAGCGGTACAGAGGAGGCGGGGCGAGCCTGCGGTGGCAGAAGCCGGCGTGACGTTGCAGCAGCCTGAGGCGCGCCGTGCGCTCTCCCGGGGGAAGTTGTCCCCAGATTACGGGAGCCTGGCCGTGGCGGGCTGCACAGGCTCCCGGGAGGGGCGGTGTGGAGAATGACCTGTGCTCGCCCACAGGCTGTTTGGTGGCGGCAGCAGCAGCCTTAGCGTCTCATGCCCGTCTCTGGGGTCCGCGCTGATAGCCGCGGCTCGCGCCCGTCTCTGGAGTTCGTTTAAGTGGTGCTCTGAATCCCCTCTCCTTGCACGCCGCGAAACAAAGAGGCAAGAAAAAGTCTCCTGCCTCTTCGGCAGCTGCAGACTTTTTCTCGTGCACCCTCCCGGCTAGTTGTGGTGCGCTAGACCCTTCAGGCTGTGTTCACGCAGCCAACCCCAGTCCTCTCCCTGGGATCCGACCGAAGCCCGCGCCTCAGCTCCCAGCCCCCGCCCGCCCCGGCGGGTGAGCAGACAAGCCTCTCGGGCTGGTGAGTGCTGCTCGGCGCCGAGCCTCTGTGCGGGAATCTCTCCGTTTTTCCCTCTGCGTCCCTGTTGCTGTGGGATCCGCGCTGATAGCCGCGGCTCGCGCCCGTCTCTGGAGCTCGTTTAGGCGGCGCTCTGAATCCCCTCTCCTTGCGCGCCGCGAAACAAAGAGGCAAGAAAAATTCTCCTGCCTCTTTGGCAGCTGCAGTCTTTTTCCCGGACTCCCTCCCGGCTAGCACCGAAGCCCGAGCCCCAGCTCCCAGGCCCCGCCCGCCCCGGCGGCTGAGCAGACAAGCCTCTCGGGCTGGTGAGTGCTGGTCGGCACCGCTCCTCTGTGCGGGAATCTCCGCTTTGCCCTCCGCACCAATGTGGCTGCGCTCTCCTCCGTGGCTCCGAAGCTTCCCCCCTCTGCTACCCGCAGTCTCTGCCCACGAAGGGGCTTCCTAGTGTGTGGAAACCTTTCCTCCTTCACAGCTCCCTCCCACTGGTGCAGGTCCCGTCCCTATTCTTTTGTCTCTGTTATTTCTTTTTTCTTTTGCCCTACCCAAGTACGTGGGGATTTTCTTGCCTTTTGGGAGGTCTGACGTCTTCTGCCAGCGTTCAGTGGGTGTTCTGTAGGAGCAGTTCCACGTGTAGATGTATTTCTCATGTATCTTTTGGGAGGTCCGACGTCTTCTCGGTAATTTTTTTTTACAGCAATGATAGAAAACAAATACAGGGACAGACACGCAAGAAGAAGAAAGAACTGAGACAGAAGAATTTAGAGCAAGTCAGCGAATGCTCACTGCTCTGTGAGGTGGTTCTGACTGTGAGATGGGGTGGGATCAATGTGGATAAGGAAACTGCTTCATTTTCTGTGGCTTCATTGATTAATTATATACATTAGGTATAATGAAGTTAAGGTATAATTCATATATGATGCTTCACCATAAAATTATTCAGGTGTGAACTGGGGCAGCTACAGCAACTACAGAAAACAGATCATCTATACCACATCTATTTGACATTAAAAACACTTTTGCTTTCAGCCCATATTTTTTGGCCACTGTATGAGTTTTGTACTTTGCTATAAACTCCTGTACCAATCACTGAACACTGAGACTTTTGTCACGGGAAGGGTGTTCCCAGTACCTGGGACTTTCAGTGCTAAAAGCAAGACAATCTGGTCAAATCAAGGCGATCAGTTACTCTTCCCACCCGGTTCCCCATTTTCCAAAACAACTATTCCTGGAAGTGCAGGCCAGAGAGGATAGGGAGGAAGCAACAGAGATCAGAGCTTCAGGCTGCTCAGGCAATTGTGTGCAGGCCTCCCATAAAATGGGATATGTGTAGAGAAGCAGCCACAGAAATCTGTATGGGTTCCCCTGGCTTTTTGGTGGAAGACTAAGCTGGGTGGGTTCTGGACGAGATTCTTTTTTTTTTTTTTTTTTGGCCACTCTGCTTGCGGGATCTTAGTTCTATGACCAGGGATCAAACCCATGCCCCTACACTGGAAGCACAGAGTCCTAACTACTGGACCTCCAGGGAATTTCCTGGACAAGATTCTATAACAACTGGTGAGAACGGTTGCTGGGGGCTGAGCACTGAATGAGGGTTGCAGAGGTCTACAGTGTGAGATTCATTTGAACCCTGAGCAGCCAGAGGGGAGAGACCTCCTCCCTGAACACCCTGGGTGTTCAGTGGAGACTCCAGAGAGACCACACCTTAGAAGTAACCCTGTGCCCCAGCATGCATGCCCCTTCTCCAGAGGGCCAGCGGCTGCTGGTAGAGGGGTTCAGAGGAACTGGCCACAGGCACAGCTGACCCACAGCAGATGGAATCTTTCTCTTCAACTCATTTTAAAGTTCTTTTTAACTTTCCCTGTCAGTTCTTGTAGCTAATCGGTCTCCTGCTAGTAGGGAGAACTGACAGGCCCCTGAGAGGATGCTGAGTCCTCTCAAGGGTGCTTTCCCACGGTAGGAAACCAGCCTAAGTCCTTGGCTCCTCTCAGCACCTGGTCTCAGAAGCTGAGTCCCCATCACTCAATTGGTCAGGAGCTGCGTCCCACTTTCCGCCCAGGGGACTAAGTCTTGACCTTTGGCTCCAGAGGTTGTCTCCACTTCTCCCTTCACAGGCCGAGTGCTCCAGGCTGGCTCCTAGGCCGAGTCCCAACCTTGACCAGCAGCCGCCAGGAGGCGCCCGAGGAGGGGCCAGCCTGCCAGCAGCAGCCATCCTGACTTGTGACTTCGCCTTAACCCCAGAGTGTCTGATTCAGTAGTTCTGGGTTCACAAATGAGAAGTTTCACTTCTAAAGAGTTCCCATGTGATGCGGTTGCTTCTGGTTCAAAGATCAAACTCAGAGAAGCAGTGTTCCAGGAAAGGCAATGCTGCATGCTGTCCCAGGCCCCAGTCCACAGGGCTGGAGGTTTGCACACTGCAAGGGGCAGACCCCAGCGTTCTCACCGACATCCCTGAAGGTCTCTGCAGTGTGTAAAACAGAGAAATGGCCACCTGGGGGTCCTAGTCCCTCCACTGCTAAGGGACCCTGTGAGGAAGCCCCAGGATGCAGGTGATCACAAACCCTGGCCAAGCTCCACCCACAGAAGGCCCCAAGTCACTTGTTTCTTCTGCTTGGAACTTAAAAAGAGAACAAAAAACCCTACATGGCTCATTCCTCACCTCCTTCTAGTGTTTACTCAATTATCCTCTTACTAAAGAGACCTCCCTTACTGCACTGTGTAATATTACAGCCTATCTCCCTACTTCTCAGCACACAATCACTCCTTTCCATTCTACCTACTACATTCTACTTATTATATAATTTAGTATTTCTTCTTTCATGTTGCCTGTCTTCCTTGAAAATAATATAAGCCCCGTGAAGGCAGGAGGTTTTGTCTCAATTGTTTCATGACGTCTCTCATGCGCCTAGAACAGATGTTCACTGAACATTTGTTAGAGCAGTGAATGAACATGACCCCATAGATCCCTGTTCATTTTCACCATTTTGGTAACTCTACATGTCTTCTTCAGTTTTCCCTCTAAGCTGGAAGGGAATGCTCAGTATTTTCAAGAATGAAAAAGAATTACATTTGGAGATAACATCCTAGGTGTGGAACATCCTAGATAACAGCTAGGTGTGGAAGCACTTTGGGTCTCAGTGACACCATGGAATGATAATTCCATTTGGATTTATAACTTTTGGAGCATTGGAAATAATATGTTTAGCCTCTAGGAGCATGCTGAGCTTGATGGACTATGAAATAATATGTATCAACACTTTGGTGTTGGCTCGATTGCTGACAACACTGCCCAGAAATCCGGGTGCCTTCCCTTTGAGAGAAAGCAAAGCGCCTTTTCTGTGGCTTGCAGGGGATGAGGCATGCGCCCTTTGCCGCGTTAGGAGCTGTGACTATATTACCCAGAGTGCTCTGCGCAGAGCGGCAGCTGGGCTGATCCAATGAAGGCGCAGGAGAGGGGCAATCCGTGCTTGGTGCGAAAGATAGGGGTGGGACTTCCGGTCTCACTTTGTGGCGGTCATTTTGGCTGGCTTCGGTCTGGTTTACTCGCAGTAGCTCCCCGTCGCTGGGTCGGGTTGGAGGCAACGGGAGGCTGAAAGGTGGAGAGAAAGTGTTGTCCTCACTGCAAAGAGGTGAATCTGAGGCTCGGAGGGGGACCTCACGTCGGGGCTGGGTTGGAAGTGGTGGTGTTGGAGTCCCCACCCTGGTCACCCGTCACTCCCGTCACTGTCAGCCCACAGGCTCAGTTCTCAGAAGCCTCACTGATGGACTTGACACAAGTTGGTGCTGAGACCTTCAGGCCTTCGCCCGAACCACCCCCGCTTTTGAATCCTAAAGCCCCATATATTGGGAGCCTGTTCAGGTCACTGAAGCCTAGGCCCGAGCGTCCAGCACCTGCAGGGGTGTGAGAGGGGGCCCTTGTGGGTGATGTCCCCGTTTCTGAAAGTCAGTGTGATGAGGTGTGGGAGTGTTACAAGCAGAGGGATCAGCATGTGCAAAGGCTTGGAGGGGCTACTGGTCCAGGACTGTTGGGGAAACCTGGGCTTCATGTTGTGTCTGTACAGAACAGAGTGTGAAGGGGAGTCACGCCTGGAATGGCAGGTGGAGGAGGTGTACCTAGGTTCTTACGGTGCTTAGAACCATGGAGGCTTGTGAACAAAGGAGGACCATGGTCTGAGTTAGGGTCTTTAAAGTTTCCCCCAAACTGGAAAAGGGGTGATGAGGACAGTGAGTCACAGGAAGTTTGAGTCCTTCTCCAAAGTCACACAGCTGGTAGGAGGCATTACTGAAGACCAGGGTACAGTAAGCCCAAGGTCACTTGGTTCCAGGGCTAGGCAAGGGTACAAGGGAGGCCTGAGCCCATGGAGCCCTTCCATGGTGGCTTGCTTCTCACAGCTTCCCTCTTCCCACAGGTTCCATGGCCACAGAAGTGCTTAAGGACCCTACACAGGTGAGTGGGCTCTCACCAGTCCCAACCTCCTCACACACACACGTTCTCTGGGATTGTGATGCTCTGGGACTCAGACTGCCACTCTCTTAGCCCTTTGGCCTGGGGACTCTTGAGAAACGCCAAACCCTGGGCCAGAGTTTATATGAAATAATTCCTATGTCTGGCAACCACGGGAATGGGGTGTGGTAGTTTATCCCAGGCACAGGTGGCAGCACGTCCAAGTGCTTGAAGGCGAGGCCGAGCTGGAAGTGTTCGGTGTTTCTCGTTCCTTTGTGGCAGTCAGGAGAGGAAGAGTCAGGCCTGGAATGGTAGCCTGAGAAGTTGGATGTTTTCCTGGAGGGATGGGAGCAATGGGATAAGAACAAGGAGGTTATGTGACTCAGGTCTCAGCAGGCTCTCTCTGGCTGCAGAGTGGAGAACAGGTTTGAGGGAGTGAGGGAGGAAGCAGGAAGACCAGGGTTGAGGCTACTGCAATAGTCCAGGTGAGTATTGGTGGTGACTGGACAGTGTGGTGGCCATGGAAGTGGGAGAAGTGGTTGGATTCTGGACCTGTTTTTGTGTATGGCTGACTGGATTTTCTAATGTTGAGGGTGAGAGAGAAAAAGGTAGGAGTCAGGGATTACCCTGAGGTTTTGGAAGGAAGAAAGGAAGGTTGGCAATAATTTTCAGTGGGACTATTTGGAGTTTGGGTTGTTTTTAGCCATGTTAAGAATCTGAGATGTTTCAGAGAATACTGCTTGAAGGCATCAAGTTGGCAGCTGGACATAAATGTCTGAAACTCCAGGGAATGGTTCAGGGTGGAGACATCCAAATGGTGGTGGCTACTCTGTGTATCCAAGAGGAGGTGGAGGGAATTCCCTGGTGGCACAGTGGTTAAGAATCTGCCTGCCAGACATGGAAGCAACCTAAGTGTCCATCAACAGATGAATGGATAAAGATGTGGCACATATATACAATGGAATATTACTCAGCCATAAAAAGAAACGAAATCGTGTTATTTGTAGTGAGGTGGATGGACCTAGAGACTGTCATACGGAGTGAAGTAAGTCAGAAAGAGAAAAACAAATACCGTATGCTGACACATATATATGGAATGTTAAAAAATAAAATGGTTCTGAGGAACCTAGGGGCAGGACAGGAATAAAGACACAGACGTAGAGAATGGACTTGAGAACACGGGGAGGGGGAAGGGTAAGCTAGGACGAAGTGAGAGAGTGGCATGGACATATATACACTAACAAATGTAAAATAGCTAGTGGGAAGCAGCCGCGTAGTGCAGGGAGATCAGCTCGGTGCTTTGTGACCACCTAGAGGGGTGGGATAGGGAGGGTGGGAGGGAGACGCAAGAGAGAGGGGATATGGGGATATATGTATATGTATAGCTAATTCACTTTGTTATACAGCAGAAACTAACACACCATTGTAAAGCAATTATACTCCAATAAAGATGTTAAAAAAAAAAAAAAAGAATCCGCCTGCCAGTGCAGGGGACATGGGTTCAAGCCCTGGTCCGGGAAGATCCCAAATGCTGTGGAGTACCTAAGCCCATGCGCCACAACTACTGAGCCTGCGCTCTAGAGCTGTTGCTCTGCAACAAAGAGAAGCCACCGCAATGAGAAGCCTGCGCACTGCATCGAAGAGTAGCCCCAGCTCGCCACAACTAGAAAAAGCCTGCACGCAGCAACGAAAACCCAACACAGCCAAAAATTAATTAATTAAGTAATTTAAAAAAGAGGAGGTGGAGCTGTGGATCACACTTGGGAGGAGGAGTCTTCAGGTTATGGGGGTAATGCTATTAGCAGTCCAGGAAAGGGAAGGTGGCGCCCCAGGACTGGGTCTCTTGTTAGAGCACCTGGTTAGGGGTGGTATGCATCACAAGCACAGTTGAGGGAGAGAACTGGCCATGAAAGGGGATTTGAGAAGAGGATGGTCTGGCAGGTGGTCAAGACTTCCAAGGGTAGAGTAGACACTGAGACGGATGCAGAGGCCTAGGTATAATTGAGGAAACATGAGGCTGAGGCTGATTCCTATTCACATATCTATGGACTTACCAGGATTTTTGGTGACACTGGAGTGTTTCAGTCAGGCTGGTGGATTAGCTCAGGGGAAAATGTGGTTGTCTGATAGAGTCACTAAGCTGGGGGAGGGGAGCCCTGAGGTTGGTCTCTGAATGAGGGTTAGGTTGAGAAAGGAGGGCTGTGACTAATAAGGGGACAGCAAGTGCAACACGGAAGTGGAAGAGGACCAGTGGGATCTGAAGTCTGCGTATGGTTCTGAATGGCCGGGGGTGACACAAGCAATAAACCAGGAAGTGAGGCTTTCATAGCAGGATTCAAGGCTGCCCTGGCAGCAGGAGCCATTGAGGGTCTGGAGTAGTACTGAATCCTGTTTGCATTTGCATAATCTTGATGCCATGAGGGAAGTAACACATGGGGAAGCCAGGCAGAGATTTATGGTCTCCCCACGTGCGTGGGGCAGGGAGGTGGTGGTGGTTGCTGTGGGGTCTGGAGATACGGGAGAGGCACAGTTTAAAGAATGATGTGCATGTGGAGGAGAAGTATGAATTGATGTCGCCAGGGTCCTGGTATTGGGGACTGAAGGATGAAGGTGGACCCAAGTTTGGGCCCAGGTGGTGCTTGGGAGGCACCATCTGGGAGACTTCCTGCATGGCAGGTCCAGATCTTAATGGCATCCATGTGCCCAGCTGCCTAATGTTGCCAAGGGCCAGACACAGTAATTAACGGGGCCATGAGGAGAGAGTAGGCACAAATGGCACCAGGGTCTGACACCTCATCTGAGTTGTGGAGCTGGGGAGAAGTGTGAGTGTGGGCTGGATATGTGGGAGTATGGATTGGGGGGTCCTTGAGAGAGAGGCCGTTCATGGTTTCCTCTCTCCTCATCATGGCAGGGCAGTATAACCTTTGAGGACGCGACAGTTTACTTCTCCTGGGAGGAATGGGCTCTCCTTGATGAGGCTCAGAAACTCCTATACTGTGATGTGATGCTGGAGAACTTTGCACTTATGGCCTCTGTAGGTAAGACCCTCATACCTGCCCCAATACCTTTTCCTTTTCCCCAGGAACAGATTAGTCTTTCTCACATCAGGACCACAGGCACTGCTTTCTTCCCCAGTTCCCTGGGTAGGTGCTCTGGTTGCTAGGGCTGAGCTGTTTGTACTGTCCTGTCCTTTTCCCACTTAGCCCAATACCTGCTGCCCCAAAGCCTTGCATGGAAGGAGTCAGGAGTCTTGAAGTTAGCCTTTTGGACCTCACCTTGCTTTCCCTTTCTCTGGCCAGGTGACACCTCTGCCCTAGGGTCTACTCCCTTCCCCTAGCTGATGTATCCTTATATCTGCCTATGCTAGTAATCGCAGTCACTGACATGGTTGCTACTTTTGTGGCCCATGGGCTATTCTTTTTTTTTTTTAATATTTATTTAATTTATTTATTTGGTTGCACTGGGTCTTAGTTGCAGTAGGTGAGCTCCTTAGTTGAGGTTCGCGGGCTCCTTAGTTGCGGCTCGCTGGCTCCTTAGTTGTGGCATGCGAACTCGTAGTTGAGGCATGCATGTGGAATCTAGTTCCCTGACTAGGGATCGAACCCGGGCCCCCTGCAGTGGGAGCGCGGTGTCTTAACCACTGCACCACCAGGGAAGTCCCCCACGGGCTATTCTTGCAAGATCCTCCTCTGAGGGTTTTTTGGTAATGTTGAGTTTTCTTTCCTATGAGTTGCTCTGGGCCAGTGCTGGCCACTCACCTGTCCAGTCTTCTCCTTAAAACTTGCATCATCCAGGTACTATGTTCACCTGGGGATAGGGGAAGAGCTATGGGTGCTTCTCAGTGTGGGCATGATTCCAGCTCCACAAAATGGGCTCAGAGGGTCCCTGGCCCTATTGAGTAGCAGGTAAGAGGACGTGACATCAGGGCTGTGTTCACTTCATACCATAACTCTGTTCTGTTTGCATTACTATTTTGGTGCCAGTGGCCACACCTCATTTCTACCTTTCCTTCTTCATTCTTGACACTTTGCCAACTTGTCATTTCTACACTGACTCTCAGCCCAGGGTGAATCCTCAGTTCTCACAGTGGATTCCACATCTCACCCATTCTTCTCCACTGCTCCATCTCACAGTGTTCTCC
The DNA here is from genome assembly GCF_028564815.1 of Eubalaena glacialis. Taxonomy (NCBI): domain Eukaryota; kingdom Metazoa; phylum Chordata; class Mammalia; order Artiodactyla; family Balaenidae; genus Eubalaena; species Eubalaena glacialis. The sequence continues at coordinate 52,560,796 of NC_083733.1, read as the reverse complement.
ACCATTGCACCACACGTATTATGTTGTGAGATGTGCACATATCTTTAAGTAGTCTTTGAACAAGAGCTACTCGGATGCAATTGTGTTTTCTTGGGCCCATATACATCCTTCTGCACAGTACTCCTGTGTCATCAGCAGGCAAGTGCTGAAAACCATTCAGAGTGAGTTGTAGACCTGGCTCTCCTCTTCGTGCTGCACCCCATCCTTTCTCCTTCACTTGGTCCTTCGCTGTATCCTTCATTTCCCCCATGCTGTGACCTTTAGAGGACCATTACTGCACAGCAGCTGCTTCTCAACCTGACTCCAGTTCCCTCCTCCTGGCAATAATCCTATGGACTCACGTACACTCATTCATTAGTGTATCAGATGCACATTTGTGATTGGGGTTGCCCCTTCCCACCAGAGCCAACGGTACTTCACCTGTATTTCTTTGATTTCAGGTTATTGGCATGGAGTGGAAGATGAGGAGGCACCTTCTGAGCAGAGTGTTTCTGTAGAAGGAATGTCACAGGTCAGGACTCCCGAAGCAGGTCCCTTTCCCCAGAAAGCCCACCCCTGTGAGACATGTGTCTCTGTCTTGAAAGACAGTGTGCACTTGGCTGAGGAAAGGGGCACACATCCCAGACAAAAACCATACACTTATGGAGCATGTGGGAAACAATTCTTTCAGTGTAAACCTTCACCAGAAGCAGCACTGTAGAGAAAAACTTTCAGAAGGAATGTGGCAGGGCCTCGTTTGTGAAGAGCTACACATTCCATGTGCCAAGGAATTCCTTCACCTGTAACAAAGTTGGGAAGTGCTTCCTGGTCAGTTTGGGCCTCTTGTAGCACCGGGCCACTTACAACAGAAGAAGCCACACAGCAGCGCTGAGTGTAGGGTGGCTGTTCACAGTAGGAAAAATGATTAGAAGTGTGGCAAATGCAGGAAAGCCTTCAACCACAAATACACGCCTGTTTAGCACCAGAGAGTCCACAATGGGAAAAGGACTTATGCTTTCCACAAATGTGGGAAAGTCTTCAGCTTGCAAATACAGACCTGTTCTCACCAGTGAATTCACTGGAGAAAGGCCTTATTAATGCAATGAATATGGGAACTCCTTTAGCCAAAGCTCCAGCCTTATTGAACACCAGAGATTTCACACTGGAGAAAGACCTTCTGAATGCAGTGAGTATGGGAGAGTCTCTAGGAAAGCTTCAGCCTCATTAAATATTGGATAGTTCACGTTAGAGGAAGGCCTTATGAATGTAAAGAATGTGGGGAATTCTTTAGCCAAAGCACCCACCTTATTCAACACTGGAGATTGCACACTAGAAAAAGACCTCATGAAATAGAGCAAATGTGTAGAAGCTTTCAGTTCAAGATCTGCTCTGATTTATCGCTGAAAGCTTGTCTGAAGAGGAAACTTTAGGCCAAAGGTCTGTCCTTGTTCAGCATGAGAAAATCCACAGTGGAGAAAGATTTTACAAGTGCCATGAATGTGGTAAAGCCTTCAGTCAAAGGTCTTCTCTGATTCAGCACCAAGTATTCAGTCAGATAGGCTTTATGAGTACAGTGAATTAAGAAAATCTTCATCTAACGGTCTAACCTCGTTCAGCACCAGAAAAGTCCACACTACAGAAAGACCTTGTGAGTATAGTGAATGTAGGAAAGCCTTCAGCTGATAGTTTGACCTCATTAGGCAGCAGGAAGTTCACAGAGAGGTGTCTGTGTCACCATAGACATACAGGGAATATGCAATCTCCTTGTTAAATATAATGACACTGGAGGAGAGCCTTTGTGAGGAAGACATCTGCCTGATGTTGAACCTTTTATAAATGAACATCCACAGTGAGGAGATTCTCCATAAGTTCCAAGTTTGTGGCAAGCTTTCAGGAGCTGTCTTGCACTTGCTAGCCTGTCCAGGTCCCTTGCCAGATATGTCACTGCAGGTTTCTGTTGTAGAAGCCATCTCACCTTTACACCTGGCAGGTCCCCACAGTGGCCAGTTTCAAGATTCCAACATGATGTCACTGAACATGGAATGAGTAGAGAGGCACAGTAGCTCATCATTATATTTTTTTCCACCATACTGATAGAGTTGCCATAAATAGACCCAAGAACACAGATAACAGTAAAATGACTAGGAAGGACAAGTTTTGAGTATTTAGTACCTCTGGTTTTTTAACAGCTTTATTGGGTATGATTCAGTTAAACTGCACATAGAGTGTACAGTTTGATGTTTTTGATATATGCTTACACTCCTGAAACCAAAATATTTCCTCCTGCTCTTTTTAATCCATTCTCATTAACATAAAATTATTACTACAAGGATATAATCTCCCTTTTGCAGTAGGTATTTTATATATATATATATATATATATATATATATATATATATATATAAAACTGGACAGGACTGTTATGACGCTTCATGAATTATTCCCCAGTCTTCCATTATTTATCATTGCATGGCCATTCTTGATTCATCTATCCCCATGCTTATTACTGAGTTATTTATAATCATACACATCATGTCATTTAATTCATAACCTCTTCATGATGTGTTTCCAAAATGTAAGGGCTTTATCACACAAAATAAAAATACTTTAAAATCTTATAAGATATGTTATCAGTACTCAGTTTTCTCAATTGTTTCCAAAATATGTTTGTTTTTTAAGGTGATTCATTGTGATTAGCTTCCAAAATGTATCCATATGACTTTTAATAGGTATGTTTCATAAGTCTACTAACCAATAGCTGCCAGTTACCTCCTTTTATTCTTATTTATTTGTTGAAGTTGCTGTCGCTTGTCCATTAGAATAGATCTCATTCTAGATTTGGTTTCTTGCACCTTTCTGATTTAGTGTACTTATCCTTCTCCCATCTTTCCTGTAAACTAAATATTGAAGAGATGGATAATTGGGGTCTGCTCCTGGCAGACAGGCATGTAATGGTAACACTTGGAGATACACAAATATGACAGATGTGTGATGGTGACACACCTGGAAATGTGGTGTGACAGTGTGTTTTGCTAGTACACTGAAGCACAGTCTAGAAACACACAAATATTTTAGGTACTAAATGTACCAGGTGTGTAGTGATACTGCAGCACAATCTAGAGTCATACATATATATTTGGGAATTGTGTGTGATGGGTTTGTGATATACCTAAATACAACCTTGGAATCTTCCCACACACCCTTGGGACTGTGTGACAAGTGTTGGGATGTTAACACTCTTCAACACAGCCAGGACCCAGACACATATACAACATCCATAGAGAAAAGATGTGTGACAGGCATGAGACACATTCAACTGACATGCAAAACACACCAATGATCTGTGAGACAGGATGGAGGTACTGACACACCACAGCAAGTATGGTGACGCAAATACTCTATGGAGACTTGTGAGACAGGCATGTGATAGGGGTGCCCCAATGCCTGGTGTATAGGCCACATGCTGCCATCACACAGTTTTCATGGATTGAGTATGATGAGACAGGAACCCCCTGGCTTGGAGAGAACAAAACTCCCTCCATCATGATGCACTGACGGGGGTCAGAACAGGGAGCCAGGGTGCACATCTCGGCACAACCTAGAGACTCGCCCATATTTGATGATTGGATGTGAGCACAATGGGACACATGGTGGGAAGAGAATAGCTTGAACCAGGTAGCAGAAGCCTTTGCTTTGAAATGCCTGCTGGGAAGGCCTGGAAGTAGCAATCTGACCAGGGCAGTAGGGCAGGGACTTTACAGGTCTTACAGGAAGAGTCAGCCTGCATTCAGCCAGTTTGGGAATCATTGGTCAAAGGTGGTTCTAGGAGAGGTAGGGAATGTTCTTGCGGATTAGCAGTCATTGTTGGGCATTTTGCATTTTACCCAGAGGGGTAGGTATGAGCAATCAGGGCTAAGGTCACATGCAAGAAGGTACATGGAGGTACTCACACATATGAGGGCCACATTGAAAATTCTCAATCCTTCAGGGTCTCTCCCAACATCCACAATATTAACAGTGATAATGAAGTGACAGCTGAATATTGAGACATGGTGGGGGGGGGTACCCTGAACTGGCATTTGATGGATGACCAACAGGACCTTGGAGATGAATCATTGCATGTGGCAGTGAGAACAAGGGGTGCATCTAGGTGATACCAGTGGCCCTGTTAGGGATGCCCTGGAGGTGGTGACCCCATCCATGGAAACGGCTTTCAAGTGAGAGTAGAAAGCTTTCGGAAAGGGCCCCTCATAGAAGAGGGGCTAGGGAGTCCAAGGTAGAGATGTTGCAGTGTGGTTAGTTAATGGTCTGAGGCTCAGCAGATAATGCAGGAGAGGAATCTGGGAGTCACAGCCTAAATGGGGGCATGAACAGGTCTTGGGGAAGAGAGGTAAAGGTATTTACAGCTCAGGAGCTGTAATAATGATATAAAATGTTCAATTAAAAGCAGAGAAGGCAGGAAAAAGAGGGAAATATTAAGAAAAGAACAAGTAGAAAACACTTATAAACATGTTATTAATCCAACTATATCAATAATTACTTTAAATGTGAATGACCTAAATATACTAAATGTAGAGATGGAAACTTCAGAGTGGATTTTAAAAAAAAAGACCCAACCGTGTATTATCTACAAGAAACCCACTTTAAATATAAAGACACTGACAGGTTAAAAGTTAAGGGATAGAGAAAGCTACACCATATTATCACTAATCAAAAGAAAGTAGGAGTAGCTATATTAATATCAGACTTCAAAGCAAGGGAATTTTTCAGGGAGGTATTACATAATGATAAAGAAGTCAATTCTCTAAGAAGGTATAACAACCCTTAATGTGGATGTTCCTAACAACAGAGCTTCAAAATATGTGAGGTAAAGAACACTTAAACTCAACAGTAAGAAAACAAACAACCCAGTTAAAAAATGGGCAAAAGATCTGAACAAATACTTTACCAGAGAAGATATAGATAGGGCAAACAAGCATATAAAAAGATGTACATCAGATATCATTAGGGAATTGTAAATTAAGAAATTAATGAGATACCCACACACGTCTATTAGACTGAATAAATTTTTTAAAACCTGATAATACCTAATTCTGGCAAGTATGTAGTGCAACAGGAACTCTCATTCATTGCTACTGGGAATGCAAAATGGTATAGGTATTGTTATGGCTCCCCTCCCCCCGCAAATCATGTATTAAAGCCCTAACCCCCAGTGTGACTGTATTGGGAGACAGGGTCTTTAAGGAGCTAATTAAAGTTAAATGAGGACAGAAGGGAAGGGCACTAATCCAATAGGACTGGTGTCTATATTAAAAGAGGAAGAGATACCAGAAGGCAGCCATCTGCAAGCCAGGGAGAGAGCTCTTATAGAAACTGAATTTTCTGACATCTTGATCTTGGATTTCTAGCCCCCAGGGCTGTGAGAAAATAAATTTTTGTTGTTTAAGCCACCCAGTCTGTGGTATTTTGTTATGGTAGCCCGAGCTGACTAATGCAGCCACTTTGCAAGACAGTTTGGCAATTTCTTAAAAAGTTAAACATAGTCTTGCCATATGATCCAGCAGTCATGCTGCTATGTATTTACTCTATTGAGTTGAAAACTTATGTCCACACAAAAACTTGCACATGAATGCAGCTTTATTCATAATTTCCCAAAACCAAAAGCAAGTAAGATGTCATTCTATATGTGACTGGACTAAAACAACAACAACGATAACACACACAAAATAAAACAAACAAAACAAAACTGTGATACATACAATGGAATTCAGTGATTTTTTAAAAATGAGCTGTCAAGTCACAAAAGACATGGAAATATTTGTCTTTCTCCATCTGCTTTTTTCACTTAGCATAATAATACCGTTCATGTTGTTGCAAATGACAGGATTCCATTCTTTTTTATGGCTGAGTAGTATTCCATTGTGTATATATACATATTCTTTATCCATTCATCCATCGATGGACATTTAGGTTGTTTCTGTATCTTGGCTATTGTACATAGTGCTGCAATGAACATATAGGTGCATATATCTTTTCAAATTAGTATTTTTATGTGTTTTGGTTAAGTACCCAGGAGTGGAATAGCTGGGTCATATGGTAGCTCTATTTTTAAGAGGAATCTCCATACTGTTTTCCATGGTGGCTGCACCAATTTACATTCCCAACAGTGTACTAGGGTTCCCTTTCTCCACACCCTCTCCAACATTTGTTATTTCCTATCTTTTCAATGATAACCATTTTAACAGTGTGAGGTGATGTCTCATTGTGGGTTTTTTTTTTTCTCATTTTGTTTGCCCTATGTATACCTTTTTCATTGTGGTTTTGATTTGCATTTTCCATAATTAGTGACGTTGAACATCTTTTCATGTGCCTGAATTGGCCGTCTGTATGTCTTTTTAAGAAAAATATTCAGATCCTCTGCCCATTTTTTAAATTGGATTGTTTGGTTTTTTGTTGTTGACTTGTATGAGTTCTTTACATATTTTGGATATTAACCCCTTATCACTCATATGTGGACTCTATAAACAAACAAAAAAGTGAAATAAAACTCATAGATGCAGAGATCAGATTAGTGATTAGCAGAGGGGAATGGGGATGGGGAATGGGCAAAAATAAAGGGGGTCAACTGTATGGTAATGGATGGTAGACTTGTGGTGGTGCTCACTTTGCAGTTTGTACAGATACTGAATTATAATGCTGTACACCAGAAACTTATTTTTTAAGCAAAGCATCACCTGGAGGGCTTGTTAACACAGAGATTGCTGGGCTCCATTGCCAGAGTCTCTGCTTCAGTAGTCTCTGCTTCACACTTTGAGCATGACTTCTGTAGACCAACTATTTGCATAGATTATTTTCTGCACAGGTGGCAGTGCTAAGTGGATATTGTCTTCTTTGTTTCTATTTCATTTATTTCTGCTCTGATCTTTATGATTTCTTTCCTTCTACTAACTTTGGGTTTTGTTTGTTCTTCTTTCTCTAGTTCCTTTAGGTGTAAGGTTAGGTTGTTTATTTGAGATGTTCGTTGTTTCTTGAAGTAGGATTGTATTGCTATAAACTTCCCTCTTAGAACTGCTTTTGCTGCATCGCATAGGTTTTGGATCGTCGTGTTTTCATTGTCATTTGTCTCTAGGTATTTTTTGATTTCCTCTTTGATTTCTTCAGTGATCTCTTGGTTATTTAGTAACGTACTTTTTAGCCTCCATGTATTTGTGTTTTTTATGTTTTTTCCCCTGTAATTGATTTCTAATCTCATAGTGTGTGGTCAGAAAAGATGCTGGATATGATTTCAATTTTCTTAAATTTACTGAGGCTTGATTTGTGACCCAAGATGTGATCTATCCTGGAGAATGTTCTGTGTGCACTTGAGAAGAAAGTGCAATCTGCTGTTTTTGGATGGAATGTCCTATAAATATCAATTAAATCTATCTGGTCTATTGTGTCATTTAAAGCTTGTGTTTCCTTATTAATTTTCTGTTTGGATGATCTGTCCATTGCTGTAAGTGAGGTGTTAAAGTCTCCCACTATTACTGTGTTACTGTCAATTTCCTCTTTTATAGCTGTTAGCAGTTGCCTCATTGAGGTGCTCCTGTGTTAGGTGCATATATATTTATAATTGTTATATCTTCTTCTTGGATTGATCCCTTGATCATTATGTAGTGTCCTTCCTTGTCTCTTGTAACATTCTTTATTTTAAAGTCTATTTTATCTGATATGAGTATAGCTACTCCAGCTTTCTTTTGATTTCAATTTGCATGGAATATCTTTTTCCATCCCCTCACTTTCAGTCTGTATGTGTCCCTAGGTCTGAAGTGGGTTTCTTGTAGACAGCATATATATGGGTCTTGTTTTTGTATCCATTCAACAAGCCTGTGTCTTTTGGTTGGAGCATTTAATCCATTCACATTTAAGGTAATTATCGATAGGTATGTTCCTATTACCATTTTCTTAATTGTTTTGGGTTTGTTTTTGTAGGTCCTTTTCTTCTCTTGTGTTTCCCACTTAGAGAAGTTCCTTTAGCATTTGTTGTAGAGCTGGTTTGGTGATGCTGAATTCTCTTAGCTTTTGCTTGTCTGTAAAGCTTTTGATTTCTCCATTGAATCTGAATGAGATCCTTGCCGGGTAGAGTAATCTTGGTTGTAGGTTCTTCCCTTTCATCACTTTAAATATGTCATGACACTCCCTTCTGGCTTGTAGAGTTTCTGCTGAGAAATCAGCTGTTAACCTTATGGGAGTTCCCTTGTATATTATTTGTCGTTTTTCCCTTGCTGCTTTCAATAATTTTTCTTTGTCTTTAATTTTTGCCAATTTGATTACTATGTGTCTCAGCGTGTTTCTCCTTGGGTTTATCCTGTATGCGACTCTCTGCACTTTCTGGACTTGGGTGGCTATTTCCTTTCCCATGTTAGGGAAGTTTTTGACTATAATCTCTTCAAATATTTTCCCGGGTCCTTTCTCTCTCTCTTCTCCCTCTGGGACCCCTATAATGCGAATGTTGTTGTGTTTAATGTTGTCCCAGAGGTCTCTTAGGCTGTCTTCATTTCTTTTCATTCTTTTTTCTTTACTCTGTCCCACAGCAGTGAATTCCACCATTCTGTCTTCCAGGTCACTTATCCATTCTTCTGCCTCAGTTATTCTGCTATTGATTCCTTCTAGTGTATTTTTCATTTCAGTTATTGTACTGTTCATCTCTGTTTGTTTGTTCTTTAATTCTTCTAGGCCTTTGTTAAACATTTCTTGCAACTTCTCGATCTTTGCCTCCATTCTTTTTCCGAGGTCCTGGATCATCTTCACTATCATTATTCTGAATTCTTTTTCTGGAAGGTTGCCTATCTCCACTTCATTTAGTTGTTTTTCTGGGATTTTATCTTGTTCCTTCATCTGGTACATAACCCTCTGCCTTTTCATCTTGTCTGTCTTTCTGTGAATGTGGTTTTTGTTCCACAGGCTGCTCATGCTAAGTGGATATGATGCAGAAATAATGCAACACCAGGACAAAACAAAACAAAATTCAGCTTGCTTTGCTGACATTTCATTCTAATTAATATCTACTCTCTCTTGGGCTCTCTGAAAAAATCTCTTGATGTTTATATTTGTAACCAACACCAAAATGAGCTTGATGTAAGAATTTATTCCATTGCCCAACATCTCATTTGTGATGACAAAAGATTTTTCTTCTTTATGAGATTGATAGAGAGAGGGAGAGAGAGAGAGAGAGAGAGAGAGAAAGATATTGGTCTTGTTTGGATGATGAACTGAACAAACCAACAATAAAATGCCATCTTTGATATAATCAGGAAATTTTAAGTACAAACTGAGTATTAAGGAATCTTTTTACATTTTTTAGGTATGATATTGGCATGGTTATATATTTTAAATGTTCTTATCTGTGGGAGATGCATACTGAAGTAATTATAGGATTTTCCTTAAACTGCTCCAACCAGGAAAAAAAAGAGGGGACAGATGAAACAAGAGTAGCAAAAATTAGGATAAATGTTGAAACTGAGTGATCTGTATGTGGGGACTCATTAAATTCTTCTTTTTAATGTATATTCTTATTTGCAAATTGCTAAGTGAAAGAAGCTAGTCTGGAAGGGCAACTGTATGATTCTAATTATATGACATTCGGTAAAAGGCAAAACTATAGATACAGTAAGATCAGTGGTTGCTAGGGGTTAGAGAGAAGGTTGGAGGGATAAATATATAAAGCACAGTGGATTTTTATGGCTGTGAAATTATTCTCTGATACTGTTATATATTTGTCAAAACCCATAGAACTGTACAATACAAAAAGTGAACCTTAATGTGTGCAAATTAAAATAACAATTTAGGAGATTGAGAGATCCCAGAAAATAATGCATACTGCAACCAGAGAATCTAACTGTATTATGAATGTATGAAACAACCTCACAGAGGGAATGGGGAAAAGGTGCTGACCTAAGTAACTTTGGAAATGAATGGGATCTGTAAGACTAAAGGCAAATTGAACTGCAAATATGCACTTTAGTTGATAAAGTTGTCCCTGCAGGAGTACAGGTTAACAATTCTGATAGTGCTATGTATGTACCCTGGAATTGAACTATTAAGTTAATGGATGGTGGATGGTAGGAGCCAGGTGTTTCACTGTTGGAGCAGGAATTTACAGATAAGTAAAGAAAGGAGACTAGAATGATCCATGTGGTAGTGGATTAGAGTGGAGGCATCAGTAAGAACTCGTTTAATTTTATATAAATACAGATGGTCTATACAGATACAGATTAGTGTATACACATATTTCTTTGTTTTGTTAGCTGAGAGGGCCTAAAAGCAATGACATCCCAAGTAACAGTGAGCACACCTAGTGCTCAGATCTTGATTCTAATACAATTCTCTAATAAAATGAATCAACGCTCCTTGGAGAAATGGCTGAGTCTAGGACTGGGTCAATCTAGTCATGCCAGAAAGTAAGGAAGTCCTCCAAAAAAACACACAATTATGGGAGTATGTCAAAGAGACACAGGGAACCAACTGAAAGAGCTCCCATTAGCCAAAGATGGAAAAATTTGAGTAACAGTATATATATATGTGTATCTGTGTGTGTGTGTGTATATATATATATGTAATTATACCTCAGAGTACAACAGTATATGAATACATATTGATACAAATAAGTTAATAAATGGGGAATAAAAGACAAATCTCCTGTGCTGAAGAATTCTAAAAAACTTAGTAGATACTCCACACTAAGGGAGAGGGAGTATAACTCCCCACTCCTTAAGTATGGGCAGTGCATAGTGACTTACTTTCTAAGAGTACAGTATGGACAGTGGGGAACCCTGATGAACACTACTTCAGCCAAGTAGTCAAAGTGAACATCAATAGGCAGCCATAAATCATGTTGATAGTATGTACCCTTCCTATGATGTGGTAAAAATGGCATTCTACATCTGTGATCTTCCTCCCCCACAACGATAGGCCCATTAGAAAAGTCCCACAATCATGAAAAAAAAAAAAACAACAGTTAAGTTCCAATAGAGGGGCATCCAACAATATACCTGACCAAAACTGTCAAGATCATCAAAAACAAGCAAAGTCTGAGAAACTGTCACAGCCAAGAAGAGCCTGAGGAGGCATAACTAATGCAGTGTGGTATCTTGGATGGGGTTCTAGAACAGAAAAATGACTTTAGATAAATACTAAGGTAGTCAGAATGAACTATGGACTTTAGTTAATAATAATATATTAATACTGGTTCATTAATTGTAACAAATATACCATACTAATGTAAGATGTTAATAATAGGGGAAACTGGGGAGGGAAGTGGTAAATATGGGAATTCTCTATTATCTGCTGACTTTTTCTGTAAATCTGATATGGTTCTAAGAAATATAATTACTAGTAATTACAAAAAAAGAAGAAAGAAACTTCCAAACTCTTACACACACGCACACACACACACACACACACATGAGTCCTTACATAAGCCGTTCACTCCAATGTTTGCTTTTGCAACATTTTTTCTTTAATTCTCAGAACAACCTAGTGATGTGGTAACTATTACTATATCTATGGGGAAGTTGAGGCTCAAAGAAATGAAGTGCTTGAGGGTGGAATACTCCCAAACTCATTTTACAGGGACATCATCACCCTGATACCAAAACCAGACAAAGATATCACAAAAAAAAGAAAATTACAGGCCAATATCACTGATGAACATAGACACAAAATACTAGCAAACCAAATCCAACAGCACATTAAAAGGATCACACATCATGATCAAATGGGATTTATCCCAGGGATGTAAGGATTCTTCAGTACATGCAAATCAATCAATGTGATACACCATATTAACAAATTGAAGGAGAAAAACCATATGATCATCTCAATAGATGCAGAAAAAGCTTTTGACAAAATTCAACACCCATTTATGTTAAAAAAAACTCTCCAGAAAGTGGGCATAGAGGGAACCTACCTCAACATAATAAAGGCCATACATGACAAACCCACAATAAACATTATTCTCAATGGTGAAAAACTGAAAGCATTTCCTCTAAGATCAGGAACAAGACAAGGGTGTCCTCTCTCGCCACTATTATTCAACATAGTTTTGGAAGTCCTAGCCATGGCAATCAGAGAAGAAAAGGAAATAAAAGAGTCCAAATTGGAAAAGAAGAAGTAAAACTGTCACTGTTTGCAGATGACATGACATTATACATAGAAAATTCTAAAGATGCCACCAGAAAACTACTAAAGCTAATCAATGAATTTAGTAAAGTCATAGGATACAAAATTAATACACAGAAATCTCTTGCATTCCCATACACTAACAATGAGAGATCAGAAAGAGAAATTAAGGAAACAATCCTATTTACCATTGCAACAAAAAGAATAAAATACCTAGGAATAAACCTACCTAAGGAGGCAAAATACCTGTACACAGAAAACTATAAGATACTGATGAAAGAAATCAAAGATGACACAAACAGATGGAGAGATATACCATGTTCCTGGGTTGGAAGAATCAATATTGTGAAAATGACTATACTACCCAAAGCAAGCTACAGATTCAATGCAATCCCTAGTAAATTACCAATGGCATTTTTCACAGAACTACAACAAAAATTTTTACAATTTGTATGGAAACACAAAAGACCCCGAATAGCCAAAGCAATCTTGAGAAAGGAAAACGGAGCTGGAGGAATCAGGCTCCCCAACTTCAGACTATACTACAAAGCTACAGTAATCAAGACAGTATGATACTGGCACAAAAACAGAAATATAGATCAATGGAACAGGATAGAAAGCCCAGAGACAAACCCACGCACCTATGATCTCCTAATCTATGACAAAGGAGGCAAAAATATACAATGGAGAAAAGACAGCCTCTTCAATAAATGGTGCTAGGAAAACTGGACAGCTACATGTAAAAGAATGAAATTAGAACACTTCCTAACACCATACACAAAAATAAACTCAAAATGGATTAAAGACCTAAATGTAAGGCCGGACACTATAAAACTCTTAGAGGAAAACATAGGTAGAACAGTCTTTGACATAAGTTGCAGCAAGATCTTTTTTGACCCATCTCCTAGAGTAATGAAAATAAAAACAAAAATAAACAATTGGGGCCTAATTAGACTTAAGACCTTTGCACAGCAAAGGAAACCATAAACAAGAGGAAAAGACAACCCTCAGAATGGGAAAAAATATTTTCAAACGAAGCAACTGACAAAGGATTAATCTCCAAAATATACAAGCAGCTCATGCAGCTCAGTATCAAAAAAACAAACAACCCAATCAAAAAATGGGTGGAAGACCTAAACAGACATTTCTCCAAAGAAGATATACAGATGGCCAACAAACACATGAAAAGATGCTCAACATCACTAATTATTAGAGAGACGCAAATCAAAACTGCCCTGAGGTATCACCTCATACCAATCAGAATAGCCATCATCAAAAAAATCTACAAACAGGAGATGCTGGAGAGGGTGTGGAGAAAAGGGAACCCTCATGCACTGTTGGTGGGAATGTAAATTGATACAGCCACTATGAAAAAGAGTTTGGAGGTTCCTTAAAAAACTAAAAATAGAACTACCATATGACCCAGCCATACCACTGCTGGGCGTATACCCAGAGAAAACTATAATTCAAAAAGACACTTGCACCCCAATGTTCATAGCAGCACTATTTACAATATCCAGGACATTGAAGCAACCTAAATGTCCATCAACAGAGGAATGGATAAAGAATATGTGGTACATATATACAACGGAATATTACTCAGCCATAAAAAGGAACAAAATTGGGTCATTTGTAGGGATGTGGATGGACCTAGAGAGTGTCATACAGAGTGAAGTAAGTCAGAAAGAGAAAAACAAATATCATATATTAACGCATATATGTGGAATTTAGAAAAATGGTATAGATGATCTTATTTGCAAAGCAGAAATAGAGACACAGACATAGAGAACAAATGTATGGATACCAAGGGGGGAGGGAGGGTGGGAGGAGTTGGGAAATTGGGATTGACACATATACACTATTGATACTATGTATAAAATAGATAACTAATGAGAACCTACTGTAGAGCACAGGCAACTCTACTTAATGCACTGTGGTTACCTAAGTGGGAAGGAAATCCAAAAAGGAAGGGATATATGTATATGTATAGCTGATTCATTTTGCTGTACAGTAGAAACTAACACAACATTGTAAAGCAACTATACTCCAATAAAAATTAATTTAAAATAATTTTTGTTAAGAGGGTTAAAAAAAAATGAAGTGCTTGGAGAAAATATTTGCAAATGAAGCAACTGACAAAGGATTAATCTCCAAAATTTACAAGCAGCTCATGCAGCTCAATATCAAAAAAACAAACAACCCAATCCAAAAATGGGCAGAAGACCTAAATAGACATTTCTCCAAAGAAGATATACAGATTGCCAACAAACACATGAAAGGATGCTCAACATCATTAATCATTAGAGAAATGCAAATCAAAACTACAATGAGATATCATCTCACACCGGTCAGAATGGCCATCATCAAAAAATCTAGAAACAATAAATGCTGGAGAGGGTGTGGAGAAGAGGGAACACTCTTGCACTGTTGGTGGGAATGTAAATTGATACAGCCACTATGGAGAACAGTATGGAGGTTCCTTAAAAAAACTAAGAACTACCATATGACCCAGCAATCCCACTACTGGGCATATACCCTGAGAAAACCATAATTCAAAAAGAGTCATGTACCAAAATGTTCATTGCAGCTCTATTTACAACAGCCAGGACATGGAAGCAACCTAAGTGTCCATCAACAGATGAATGGATAAAGAAGATGTGGCACATATATACAATGGAATATTATTCAGCCATAAAAAGAAACAAAATTGAGTTATTTGTAGTGAGATGGATGGACCTAGAGTCTATCATACAGAGTGAAGTCAGAAAGAGAAAAACAAATACTGTATGCTAACACATATATATGGAATCTAAGGGGGAAAAAATGGTCATGAAGAACCTAGGGGCAAGACAGGAATAAAGACACAGACCTACTAGAGAATGGACTTGAGTATATGGGGAGGGGGAAGGGTAAGCTGTGACAAAGTGAGAGAGTGGCGTGGACATATATACACTACCAAACGTAAAATAGATAGTTAGAGGGAAGCAGCCGCATAGCACAGGGAGATCAGCTCGGTGCTTTGTGACCATCTAGAGGGGTGGGAGGAAGGGAGATGCCAGAGGGAAGAGATATGGGAACATATGTATATGTATAACTGATTCACTTGGTTATACAGCAGAAACTAACACACCATTGTAAAGCAATTATACTCCAATAAAGATGTTAAAAAAAAAAAAATGAAGTGCTTTCCCCAAGGTCATGTACCTGGCAAATTTTTGTTTCTAAAGGATGGACTGAAACCTAGGAATCTGGGTCCATACCTGGGACTTTAGACACTTTAACAGACCCTATGAAGCCCTTGGCATGGTGCTGATACACAGTGAGGACCAGTGAGGCTCAGCTGCTGCTGCCATTATTATTGGAATTTTTATCTTATTTTCCCATTCTCTGACACACCAGAGCACTTACTGTCTGCACCTTATAGTCCTATGGACTTGTCCTAACCTTGTGTCATTCTCCAGTGGCTTCCCCCATTGATGGCATTTCTCTCTGGCACAACTGCATTACGTCAAAGGCAGCATCAGCCTCCACATTGAACACAGCAAGGAGCTTGGCTCACTAGATGTGCTTGGTGATTAAGGCCTTGAGTCTCTCTGTATCTTTAGCAGTGACCAAGCAACACTCTAATCTCATCTAACAGTCCCAAAGTCAAGGTGGCTGTCTCTGTTTGACTTTCCAGGTGTCGATGACCTTCAGGTTCTTGGCCATGACCTTCACTTGGGAGGAGTGGGGGCAATTGGATCTGGCACAGAAGACCCTGTATCAGGAGGTAATGCTGGAGACCTGCAGTCTTCTGGTCTTACTGGGTAAGGATCACCTCCCTCCCGTGTGGGGAACCCGCAGCCTCTTTCTTCATTTTACCCTCTCACTCCAGGTCTGACTGGTAGACAAGGCCCCTGGAGTCCACCCTCCCTCCCACCCATAACTCCTGCTGTGTTCCTGTCCCACCTCCTCTTTCCTGGTCTCCCTGTGTCCAGCCAAGCACCATGAAGGGCCAACAAACAGGAAGTAAAACCAAGAACTAAACGAAGCCCACCTTCACTCCAGTACCTAGTACAGGCTGGCCTTAGTCTGAGGCCCTTATTCCAGATTCTCACTGGAGCAAAACTGAGTGTTCAAGCTTTGTTGGATTAGGTGTCCCCATAACCCAGTGAGCAGGGGCTAGAGATGAAGGACCATTTTCCAAAACGTCCATGGGTCAGGCAGGCCACCCAGCAACAGTGAAACTACACAATCTCGGTTTAAAGGCTTATTTTTTTCGCAGATGCCTGCATGATCATCCCTTGCTTCCTAAGGCCTGGGCCACAATCCTCTGCTGGTACAGAAGATGATGTTTGAGGGTGTGCAGACAATATCGGCTGGCATTGATGGATACCTGAGAAAGCCGTTCCTTTTCCCCTTCTCTTTCCTGCCTTCTGATTCTTGTCAGGAGAGTCTTAGTTTAGTGAGAAATCATTGATGTCTCCCCTAACTTTGGCTAATTTTCCTTTTCAACACGAGGAGCAGCCCCTGACTCATACTGCAGGGCAGGCCACATAAGCTTGCTGGAACTTATAACATTATTCTGTTTTCATTGTTATATTTTGATGGTAACCTATTTGTGAAAAGAGAATCTAGTTTTACCATTTACAAGTGATATAAGATTCCCCTTCTGAAGAAATCAATTTAAGTAAACAAAATATGGGTCAACTTTTTTTGAAAAAGCAGTTTATAATAGTGAACACAGCTAATGCTCCCTGGTCACTCACACCGCATGGCAGGCCTTGTCCCTGACATGACTGTTGCTACTCCACTCATTCTCACAGTATCTTTTGTTCATTCTGAACCCAGTTCTCTCCCCTCCAGGGAGCTGCTGCCCAAAGACAACTATGCCAGTTTTTAGCATGAGTTATTATTTGAATATGCTTGTTTATTTGAGGTGTAACTTATATTCAGTAAAATGTACAGTCTTCAGTGTCTAGCTCAATTGTACATTTTTCTGTGTACCCACTCATATGACTTCCACCTGGATCAAGTTGTGGAGCATTTTTTGCCCCAAAACAGGTTTTCCCCAGTCTCTCAGTCAGTTCCCCACCAAAGACACCACTCTGCTGACCTCCACACCCAGAGATTGGATTGGCCCGTTCCTGAACATTATATGAATGGAATCACACAGTGTACACTGCTTTATGTTCGGAGTCTTTCACTCAACATCCTTTTTTGTGAGATTGATAGTACAAGGATTAATTTCTGTCCTGAGACTGTTGATGTAGATGTCCTCTGCTTTATACAGATTCCCTTTGCCTCACTTTGCACCATCACAAATCATAGCTCCAGAATAGCAGAACACTCAACATTTCCCAAATGAAACAGAAAGAGGTCAGACAGTCAGGCATCAGTTGACTTATACTTTTCAATCCTCCCTGGGTACCTGAATCACTTGGAGAGCCTTTTTTTTTTAACAGCTTTATTTATTTTTTATTTTTTATTTTTTATTTTTATTTTTAAAAAAAATTTTTTAAACATCTTTATTGGAGTATGATTGCTTCACAATGGTGTGTTAGTTTCTGCTTTATAACAGAGTGAATCAGAGTGACTTGGAGAGCTTTTAAGGCATTCATGTCCAGGCTGCTTCCCCAGAGATTTCGTTCCATTTGGCTCATGGTCAAAACCGGGCATTCCCAAGTGGTTCTGATGCCCAGGGAGGTTGGAACACTGAAAATAGCTTCCAAGATGAGGGTGTCACCTTCCTGGGGTCCCATGGCTGTGTACAAAGGGAAGGGTACCCTTGAATTTGATTCTGTGGGATGGAGATCAAGGGGAATGGGTGTTAGGTAGACAGCCATCACTACCCTCTACAGACCTTTGGTCCAAGGATGATGTTTGTGCTCTTGGTTTCCAGGTCACACACAGGTCAGCATTTTCTTTGCAGGTGTGGGAGCAGCCTCATTCCAAGATCCCATCCTTGAATATCATACTGAATAAGAGAGGTTCATTTGTGCCTTTACTCAAACACTGCTGTCCTGTTTTTCCATGATAGAGTATCCTATTCCAAAACCAGAACTGATCCACCTGCTGGAGAATGAGCAAAATCTATGCATGCTGAAGAGAGGCCTCTCCTAAAGTGCCTGTCCAGGTGGGTGACCAATAGCCAGCAGGTGGCGGGTCACTGCACCCTGCAGACCAGTAGGGGACCACTGGGAAGCCTCTTGTCGTGACCTCCCTGGGGGCCCAGCGGCCATGGAGCCCTTTGGCCTGTCCTCTCACCCAGTTACACTCTTCCCCATTACTTGGGGGGGAGTAGGTTGTCTTAGGTAAATGTCGGGCTGTAGGTTCCATATCTTTGAGATTAACACCTGGCTTTGTCTCTCTTCAGCTTTGTGACCATGGGGATGTTGAGTGATCTTATCATTGTTAGAAATAAGCTAAGTTAATGCCAGCTTATTTAAATTAATGCTAGAAACTATAATCTCAGCAGCTCAGCACAGGGAGTTTTGTTTTTGTCTTTTTCTTTTCCTCATTCATGTCAAGATCTGCGTAAGTCAGTGGGAAGCTCTGTACCACACAGCTATTCAGGGAACAAGGTACATTTTATTGTCAACATGTGGCTTAATTTAGGCTTTCCTGGCATTCTCTGTCCAGCAGAGGGGAAATGAGAGAGGAATGAAAGAAGTCATACCCACTTGTACACATAACATTGCCATCACCACTGCACTGACATCCCACTAATGAAACCTGGGCATTTGGCCACACCTGTATTCTCAGAGCTAGGAAATGGCTTAGCTGTGTGCCCAAGGAGAAGAGAAAATGGGTTTGGTGAACCTCTACTTGGTCTGCTACACTCAGCCTACAGTTAGAAAATGATAGTAATAATACTGGGTTGGCCAAAAAGGTTCCTTGGGGTTTTTCCATAACATCTTACAGAAAAGCCCAAATGAACATTTTGGCCAACCCAATATTATCTCATTTTATCCCATTGGATTGTTTGAGGATCTAACTAGAAAATATGTAAACTTAGTATAGTACCTGACACATAGTGCCTCACAAAAAGTTAGCTTTGATATTGATATTGATATCATGTATGTAATGACATTAATCGTAATGAATAAGAGTAATATCATACATTTCCTTCAGAGCTCAGATGAAAAGAGCCTTTCTTTCTCTACCATTAATACCTCCATTTATACTCTGCATCCCACCATTTCCCACCTTCTTTATCCACTTATCTCTCCATATATGCATACATTTTTCTCTTTGTCAATCAGACACTCAGAAGCAATCCTTTCCCCATGTCATCCCTTCTGTTCTGTAAAACGTTTAGGTGTCTTTGACCTTGCCTGTCCCACAGCTGGGCTGCTGAGAGCACCTGAAGCCATCACTGTGTTGATTGGCACCATATGAGAGTGATGGTCTCTCTCTGGTAGTCCCTCTGGCTGCACAGCCAGCTACATGCTTCTGCCCAACCCCTCCTCAGCTCCTTGGAGTTTGTTCCAAAATTTCACCCCTCTCCTCAATCCCACGTCGCCACGTGAATGTCTCAAAGGCATTTCACATTCATCATGCCTGAGAAGGAACTCATGATCTTGGCCACTCCTCCTACGTCCCTAGTTGTAGTGAATGACCCTGCCATCTAGAAATTGAGAAGGCAGGAAACACAGACAACAGCCCAACACCTCTATCACCATCAAGCCCAACATCTAGCCATCCCGAGGCCTGTCCATTCTACATCATACACATCTCCTGAATCCATCAGCTCATCAGCTTCACCACTAACACCCTGTCCATGCCATCATCATCTCTCACCTGCATGATGCTGACAGACTCCTACCTGATCTCTGCACATCTGCTCTGTGCCTCTGGTCAGCTCTCTCTCCTGCATCAGCTTCCCCAGCCACTCAGACCTTATTACAAATTCGCAGTTGCTGAAGTCTCAGTAAATAACCAAATCCATGTTAAAAATATAATTGCTTCCATCTTCAACATTAGTGGACTAAACCTGGACTGAAGCCCTGTTAATGCGATTAATATGGGAAAACCCTTCTCAAGAGGGCAGGACTCACTCAAGACTACAGCATCCACATTGGGGAGAAGCCATATGAATGCATTGAGTGTGAAGAGGCCTTCAATCACAGGTCACACCTCACAGAGAACCAGCATATTCACACTGGACAGAAAGCCTATGAGTGCAGTGAATGTGGAAATACCTTCATAGACCACTCTGATTTTATCCAGTGGGGAAAAACTCTTGGAGGGCAAAGAATGTAGAAAAGCCTTTTGTGACAGCTCTTCCTTAACTTGACATACATGGATTCATGCTGGAAAGAAGTCCTATAAATGCAGTGAACATGGAAAGACTTTCACTTACCACTCTGATTTTGTCTGCATCATAGGACCCACCCCGGAGGAAAGCCCTTTTTACTGTAAAGAATGTAGGAAAGCCTTTTGTGACAGGCTATCCTCAATTAGACGTGTGAGGTCTTCTTCACTGGGGAGAAGCCCTATGAGTGCAGTGAATGTGGAAAAGTTGTAAGCCTTAGTTCATCCCTCACTAGCCACTGAGGGATTCATAGTGGAGAGAAACCCGATGAGTATGAGAAACGTGGGTAGACCTTTCACGCATGGGCAAACCTCGGTCTACTTCAGAGGACTCATAGTAGGAAAATGCCTTTTGAATACAACCACTGTGGCAAATTGCTCAGTCAGTGGAATAATCTTACTCAACATCTGAGAATTCATATTGAAGAGAAACCCTATCATCCCTCAGGTACACAGTCTCTGCTGTAGCTATGCAGGGGTTCAGCTGCCTCAGGTAGCTGAACCCCTGCATCACAGAGGTTGGAGGTCCTCCTCTCCTAGATCACACCTTGGTTCCACACCAGGAAGATCTGTGCTATAACATGGCTCACACAAAAACACGAGCCTCCAATTGTTCCAAAGCAGGAATGATGCACAATCCAATGGAGGAAGGACACCCTGGGGTTCAGTTCTCTCATTCAGTCTTCACTTCTGTGTCCAAAGGGGTCTGGTATGTTCTTGCTGGTATGATAAGCAAGAGTCATGAGTCATCCTTCATCCACATTACCACACACTGTGTCCTTGACACATCATGGATAGTAAAGACACATGGGTGACTAAGACTTGGCTCTTGAGCAAGAAGAGAACTCACCATATACTGTGGGAAACACACATGAAAACAGGTGCAGCAAAACAACTCTGCTGCTACAATAGAAACCTGTCCAGGGCCCCCAAAGGCATAAAGAAGAGTAGGTTCAAAACTTGGGTCTTGGAGGAAAGATGTACAGGGGCAAGAGTAGTCTAGTTGCTGGTTGCTAAGGGCTTGGATACTGAGTATAGATTGGAATTCCAGCACTTCCGAGCTATTCCCATCACCAGACTTTGACAAGTCTCTTTTCCCCAGGCTTTAGCATTCTTGTCAGTAAAAACGGGAAGATGATCAATAAATTAAAAAGCACAGTAAGGAGAGCAGAATAGGTTTCATGCAGACTCCTTTGTAGGCATGGAAGCCAGGTTCAAAGATAGGGAATAGTATTCCTGCAAAAGACAATAGCATGGGCCAAGATTTTGAGGCTGCCAAGAGCTGGGCCAGTGTGGAGAGGAGGAGAGTGGCAGGCGTGAAATAGAGTGGGATGCAGAGATGGATGCACAGGTTTTTGTAGGCCACGTGAGAAATGTAGATTTTATCCTAATTGCTCTGGGAGGCTGTGGGAGGGTTTCACTAGGACAAAGACATGATCTGATTTGTTTTTAAATCTCCCTCTAACTAGTGTGTGAGGAATGTACTCAGTAGAGCCAAGAACGGATGCAGGGCATGTGGCCAAGCCGCAATATAATCCAGGAGTGTGTTGATGGTGGACTGGCTCAGGACTGCAGTGTTAAGCTTAGGGGGAAGAGTATGACCAGGGACATGTTAGGAAGCAGAGCTAACAGGATGTATGGATGTATGGGTGGTTGAGATAAGGGGGTGAACCCCAGGGAATGACTTTTTCCATCTCTTAAAAACCCACTGCATACATGGGACTGCAGGGCGTGTCCTAGTCTCATGTTTAGATTTCTCAACCAGTACACAGTAACAGGTTGAGTGAGTGAAGCCAAAGGCTGCCATTTCTGGGGCATAGAAAAAGCAAGACTCTTCCCTGTCCCCAGGAGGGTTACTTGGGCAGTTCATTTTTCTATGGCTTTGTTTCTCTAACACAGAGGGGCCTTGGCCCTGCCCAGATTAGATGATACTGGGAAGGAGACCATGTCGGTGGTGGGCAGAGCTGCAGTTCTGTGGGGCACCATTCCCAGCTACTTACCAAGCATCACCGAGGGCAACTCAGGGATCTCTAGGTCTTGATTTCCTTCTCTGTAAACTGGGCAGATCACCCCTCCAGGCTGCTGTGTAGATTAAAGGACACAGAGTCTGTACACATATGTATGCTTGATATATGAACATGTTTAATAAAGGGCAGCTATTTTTGTAATTACTATCACAGTTTTCCTTCTTTATACTGTCCTTTCCCCACCTCCATCTCCCTCACCAGAGAATGCTGCTGACCTAGGGATTTTCTGAATAAAAGCACATGTACTACAGTTTCCCAGTGACATCTCAGCTGGCTTTAGGCCTTAACGTACGTTGGTTGTGACCCTGATGACCTTCAACATAAGATCTTGGCACCTCTCCAGCCAAGTGTAGGACATTCCTACCCACCCTCTGGCTCCTTTTCCACTGGTGGTGGCTGAGGATGCCATGGAATTAGTCGTGCTTTGAATGAAAATTTAAATTCACTGAAAATTAAATCCCTCATACAGGGTATTTTGGGCCAATAAAGATCACTAACTGCTAATTTGAACATTTCTCTCATATTCACTTAATGTAACAGTTGATGTATTTGGCTTTAAATATATTCTTTTATTTTGTAGATTTCTTTGCCTCACTGTTCTTTAGGTGGTCATTTTTTATAAAGTTCCCATTGATTACATATTTACAATCCAAATTTTCTTTCTTCTAGTTTGGAAGTGTATACCCTGATTCTTAGTATTGTTTAATCTAAAAATTACAAACACTTATTTAACATAATAGAACAAGGAGTTTCAAACACTTTACCTTCCTCCTCCACCATATTAAGAGACTTGGAACATTAACCAATTTGTCCCATCTCAATATATACATATTATTAAATAAAATATTGGTTTTCAATTTAAATATATATATACATATATATATACATGTTATTGAGGCTATACATGGTAATGCTATCATTCTAACTTCATAATGGAATATTATTCATGTTTTACACAGATAATGAGCACTTTTTAAATCCACAGATGCATCTCTCCTTGGATCCTCATTTCTTCTATCATCGCAGATCTTTCACCTGGGATCACTTTTCATCATCATTAAATAGAAAATCCTTAAAGAAGAATTTTGTTTTCTGCAGGTTAATTTTACATTAAATTTCTCATTTATGACGTGAAGTAGTTTATTTCATACTCTTGCTTCAGAAGCACTATTGATTTGTTTAGAAAGCTAGGTTAGCAGTTATTTCTTCAGCAGTGTGAACAGGTCCCTTCCACTGTGTCTCTGAACCACAACTATATGTTCGTAGTCTCCAGGTCTGAGGTTAGGTTAGGAACAGAAATTCTAACATTGATGGAGGCAGTGATTGAATGGGCTGTGGGGTTGTCACATAAAAAGGATGAGCGTGCTGAGGGTGTGAGAGAAATAACATAACAGGTATCTCGTGGCCAAATTGATTGATCGTGTAGAAACTGGCTAGGTGCTCAGCAATCCCTTTTTGTCTTCCTGGACACCCAGCTTCCCTTACACTTAATTGGTGCTCGCTTGCGGATGGCAGGTTCAGGTGATGGGCTGATGAAGTCTTGATGAGGGCGGTCCCTGGTGTCTCTGAGTCACTGGTCATCAGGCTGTGCCATCTCCTGGTCAAACATATGTACCTGGGTGTGGCTGCTTTGAGAGCCAGAGGGGAGGCAGGAGCAAGCTGAAGTTCCTGAGAATTAGAGACGAACGGTAACTTGTCAACTGCTGTCACACTCTTGAAATCACGTCACTTCCACTTGAGCTTTGGCCTGAGGGCAGTTAGACATGATGTTGTCAAGTGTTGAATCATATGGCCTTGTAAGAATTCGCCTGTTAGGCAACAGGCCTGCCTATAGATATGAAACCCTTCTTCGTGATCTATTTTTAAGAATAAAAAATTTTAAAGGAGCCAAATGGTGCAAATTAGGTTTTAGTCATATTGAGTCTGACGTTGCAGAGACCCCTGAGTGGAGGTTATGAATAGGCAGAACTAGACATACAATTATGGTGTGCTGGGGGGGCTTTCAGGTTATAAGCATCCAAAACGTGGCATCTGGTGTATGGATGAGTATGGAATTGTGGGTTAGATTTAGGAGGTGGAATCTTCTGGTCATGGTGGCAACAAAAATGCAAGGAAAGAAAGGAGAGGGTGGGGCCCGAGGACCGGTTATCTTGCTCGGGCAAATGAGTGAGGATGATGGGCATCACAAGGACAGGAGAGGGAATACAGTGGCCATGAGGGGTGCCTGCAGGAAGATCAGGGTGGCCTGCCTGCAGGTGGCCAAACATTCCAAGGGGGAATGGATTTTAGATGGATGCTGAGATTTAGCAGGAATGGAAGTAAAATTACAATAAGGCCTGGCCTAATGCTTATTCACCCCTCTGTGGACATACCAGGCTTTTGACCTGGTGACCATTGGTGATGAAAGGACAGAATGTGCAACACAGATGAGAAAATGATCGGGGGCATCAGACATCTGTGTGTAGTTATGACTGAGGTTGAAGCCAGGAACAGAGCGCGGTGGGAGGCCATCAGAGCAGGATTGGGTGCTGCCCTTGCCAGTGGGTTAAGTCATGTCTCCCCTAAAAGATATGTGGAAGTGCTAACATGCAGCACTTCAGGATGTGACCTCACTTGTAATTAGTCTTTATAGAGGTAATTAAGCTAAAAGGAGGTCATTAAACTGGGCCTGAATCCAATATGCCTGGTGTCCTCAGAAAAAGGGGGAAATGGACACAGAGACAGATACAAAGGGAAGATGATGTGAAGACACACAGAAAATGGCCAGGTGACTGGAGCAATACATCTATAAACCAAGGAACACCAGGGACTGCCAGCAAACACCAGAAGCTACACAAGGCAAGAAAGCATTCTCCCCTAGAGCCGTCGGAGAGCATGGTCCTGCCAACACCTTTATTTCAGACTTCTAGCTTCCAGAACTGGAGATAATAAATTTCTGTTGTTCAGTGTGTGGTACTCTGTTACAGCAGCACTAGAAAACTAATACAGGGACTTCCCTGGTGGTGCAGTGTTTAAGAATCCGCCTGCCAGTGCAGGGGACATGCGTTCGATCCCTGATCCAGGAAGATCCCACATGCCATGGAGCAACTAAGCCCATGCACCACAACTACTGAGCCTGCGCTCTAGAGCCCGCGAGCCACAACTACTGAGCCCACATGCCGCAACTACCCACGTGTCTAGAACCTGTGCTCCGCAACAAGAGAAACCACCGCAATTAGAAGCCTGCGCACTGCAACAAAGAGTAGCCCCGGCTCGCTGCAACTAGAGAAAGCCCGCACACAGCAACGAAGACCCAACGCAGCCAAAAAAAAATTAATTAATTAAAAAAAAAAAGAAAACTAATACAGAAGGTCTTGGGCAGGATGAGATCCTGGTTGCATTTGCAAAACGCTGAATGCCAGGTGCAGAGTGATTTGTGGGGAGTCTATGGAGAAGGCTAGGGTGTGGGCCAGGGATTGGGTAGCAGTGGTGTTGGGGGTTCATGGGGAAGGGGGGTCTAGAGTTATGAGGGAAGTGCAGTCTAAAGAGTGATATGCATGTAGGGAGGAAGTGTTAACTGTTGGCTCCAGGGCCCTGGTATTGGGGAAGAAGAAGAAGACTGAGTTATGCTCTTGGTGCCACCAGGAGATGGGGTTGGGCCTTGTGTATTCATCATGTCTTTTTATTTTCTGTATTCATGATGGGTTGACGTCTTGGGGGCCTTGCTGATCCTGGAGAGACTGCCCCTCCCAGAGCTAGCTAGTTCCTAGAGGCAGTAAAAAAGTTACCTGTGAGCAAGTCTTTGATATGCAAACCAACCAATCTGGGTCCATACCCCCCACCCACCTCCTTTTATCAGGCTCCTGCAGCCTAGGACACTATCCCCCTGCCCTAAATTGCCCCAGGGCCAGGTACTGGACAACTAGATGCCACCTCATAGCCCAGAACTTACCAAAATTATTCAAACTCTCCAATCCTAAACCTGCTCAGCTTGCCTACCCTGCTTTGCCCATTCCTTCCTGCAAAAACCACAATGGTC
The DNA here is from genome assembly GCF_028564815.1 of Eubalaena glacialis. Classification (NCBI taxonomy): domain Eukaryota; kingdom Metazoa; phylum Chordata; class Mammalia; order Artiodactyla; family Balaenidae; genus Eubalaena; species Eubalaena glacialis. Next base: position 52,534,318 of record NC_083733.1, on the reverse strand, counting down.
TCTGGCGCCTGTTTTCTTCTCACTCCTCTGCCTCCTGACCAACCCTGGTGCCTCCCCATGTGGCCCTGCATGGCTTGCTGTGCTCCTTCCTCTTGGGAGTTGTAAGTAATAAACTCTTCTTTCAAAGACAGTTTTCTCCATGTCTGTCATCTTACCATACCTGATAAAAACAAACCCCAGGTACATTTTAAAATACCCTGCCTGCAAGGCCCAGAGCTTAGTTGGTGTCTATCTGCCTGCCTGTCTGTTGTCACTGTGGGTTAACACAGTGATCAATGGGGTATTAGTTGAGACTGAGCACCAGTGTCTGGTATCTCCTCTGAATTGCGAAGTTGGGGAAGAAGTTGAGCATGGGATGGATTATGGGAGGATGGACTGGGGCCCTGCCGATCATGGAATCAACTGCCCCCACACAAAGGACTGTATGACCTTTGAGGATATTGCCATTTAGTTTTCCCTGGGGGCAATGAGGACAGCTTGATGAGGCTCAGAGAATCCTGTACTGTGAAGTGGTGCTGGACAACTTTGCACTTATGGCTTCACTGCATAAGGCCTTCACATCTACCCCAGTGACCTGAGCTGGTTTCTGCCTGTCCCCTTCTCCCCGGAGGCAGCTCTCATTCCCACAGCTGGAGCATGGGCACGTCTTCCTCCGCACTTTCCTGGCGTATGTGCCAGGGTTCCAGGGCTGAGCTGTATGCACTACTCTAAGCAGTATAGTCCTCTATCAGCCCCAACAACTGCCACCCTGAAGCCCTGAAGATAAGGGGTGCGAGTCATTAATCTTGAGGTCAGCCTGGTGGATCCCATGTGGCTTAGCCATTCCCTCCTTAGATGGTTGTCCAGTTCTGGGACAGTTCTGGGATTTGGGTTCTGCTGCCCCTTTCAGCTGACATTTCCTGGGTTTTGGCTGTGCCAGGAATTATAGACACTGACATAGGCACTATTTGTCTGGGACCACTGGATTATTCCTGCCAGACATTCCTCAGAGGGGTTTGTTTGTTTGTTTTATTTCGTTTCATTGAGGTTTTCTTTCCTGTAGTCTATGGTAGAGTAGTTCACTTGGGCAACTTTACCTACCATATCTTTCCCTTAGGACTCTCATCTTCTAGGTCCCCAACTGGAGTTGAAGGAAGAGCCCTATGTGCCCGAGCAGAGCAAACATTACTGCAGCTGTGGCAAGAGGTGCTCAAGGTGGTCTGGCCTTGCTGAGTGGGAGCTGGGGGATGGCATGACGTCAGGACTAGGTTCAAATCACACCAGCAACATGTACCCTGTTCACTATTGTGTTCCAAAGCTAATGGCCACACCTCCTCTACATCATTCCTTCCCCATTCTTGAAACTTGACCACTTGTTATTTCTACTCTGACTGTAGGTCCCTGGCTGCACTCCCCACCCCCCTGCAGTCTCCACATCTCACCCTCTCCACTACTCACTCCTCAGGGCTCTCCAACTTGGCCTATGATTAATGTGTTGTGACTTGTGCACATTTCTGTTAATAGTCCCTGGACACCAGCAACTCAGCTGTAATCAGATTTTCCTGGGGCCTGGTTCTGCACAGCGTTCGTGTGTTACCGGCAGCCAAGGCCCTGCTAAAAAGTGTTTACAGGGAAGTAACCTGAGAACACTGCCTCTCCATCCAGTTCCATGCCCCATCCTTGTATCCTTGGCTTTGGTGAGTATGTGGCACTCTTAAGGCTGCCCCTAGATTCTGTGACCTTTAGAGGCTTACTAGGGCACAACATCCCTTCCTTACCCTGACCTCAACACCTTCATCTTCCCAACAATCCCATGCACTCATTCCTGGGTCAGGCATATGTTTGTGATGGGCTGCTTCCTCCCACCAAAGTTAACAATAATTTCTCCAGCATGTCTCAGCTTTCAGTGTTCTGGCACGGAGTGGAGGTGATGGGTCCCCTCCTGAGCATAGTAGGAGTGTCGCATGTTAGGAATCCCACTCAGTTAGGTCCTTCCACTCAGAAGACCTACCCCTGTGACATGCATGGTCTACTCTTGAAAAACATTTTGCATCTGGCCGGATACCAAGCAATACACCCAGGGCAGAGACCACACACTGGTGTGGCATGCGGAGAGGGTTCTGATTTAGTGTAAAACTTCACCAGCAACAGATGCAGCAGAATGTCAAGAAGTCCATCAGAATTCTGGGAGGATGGAAGGGGCTCCTTTGTAAAGAGCTGTAGAGATGACACATCAGAGAAACCTTTCAGATGCAGGGAGGTTGGGAAGGACTGCTTGGCCACATCAGGCTTTCTCCAGTGTCAGGTCACTCACCGGGGAATGACCAGGAAGGGGAGAAGCCTCACAGGAGCACCAAGTGTGCAGTGGCCTTTCCCACTGTGCACAGGCATTACAAGTGAAGTGAATTTGGAGAAGCCTTCAGCTACAGTTTCACACTTGGTCAGCACCAGAGAATCCATATTGGGTAAAGGCCTTATGAGTGGCGTAGTGTGGGGAATTCTTTAGACGGACCCCCCACTCTCATTGCTCATCAAAGAGTTGACAATGAAGAGTTGAGTTATGAGTGAAGTGAAAGTGGAAAAGCAGACCTTACATTTCTGAAATAAACTCCTCTCCGTCTTGATGCACAATCCTTTTCATATATTGCTGGATTTGATTTGCTAAAATCTTATTGGGATTTCTGCATGGATGTTCATAAGGAATGTTGGTCTGCATTTTTCTTGTAATGCCTTAGTCTGGTTATGGTATCAACAGAATGCTAAGTTCACAGAATATATTGGTTAAACATTCCCTACTCTTCCACTTTTTGGAAGAGTTTGTGTAGAATTATTACTTCTTCCTTAAGTGTTCGGTAGAATTCACAGTGAAGCCATTTAAGCCTGCAATTTGCCTTGTGGGAATGTTTCTAAATAGAAATTTAATTTCTATAATAGGTATAGGGCTAAATAAATTAACTATATTTTTTTTTCTTAACTGAGCTTTCATGGTTTGTGTCTTTAAAGGAAATTGTCCATTTCATTTAAGTTTTTCAATTAATGCCATAGAAGAAGTTCACGATATTCCCATATTAACATTTAATATCCATAGAATCTGTGGTGATGTCTGTCTACTCTCTCATTCTTGATTTCATAATTTCTGTATTCTCTATTTCTTGATAAAATTTGGCTAGAGGTTTATCAATTTTACATATCTTAAGGCTTTTAGTTTCAATGAGTTTCTCTAGTTTTTGTTTCTTTGTTTCATTGGTTTCCATTTTGATCTTTATTGTATCCTTTTCCTGGTTTCTCTTATTTTTCTAATTTCTTAATGTGGAAACTGAGATCCATGATTTAAGACGTTTCCTTTTTAAAATGTGTTTAATGTGATACATTTCCCTTTAAATACTCTTTTAGCTGCCTCCCACAAATTTTGATATGTTGTGTCTTCATTTCCATTCAGTTCAAAATACTTTCACAGAACAAATATCTTTAAAATTTATAAAGTCTCATTTATCAGTTTTTTCCCTTTTGTCTGGTGCAATCATGTCTAAGAATTCTTCATCTAGGCTTCACCATTTTCTCTATTTTTCTATAAATCTTTCATAGTTTTCCAGGTTCATCCACATTGTATAATTCCTTGTGTCATTCCTTTTTATAGCTGAATAACATTCCATTGTATGTTTATAGCACACATTGTTTATCCATCCATTGATAGAAATTTCAGTTATTTCCACCTTTTGGCTATTGTGAATAGTGCTGCTATTAACACTGTGCGAAAGTATTTGTTGAAGTACTTGTTTTCAATTCTCTGAGGTGTATACCTAGCCATGGAATCATATGCCATGTGGTAGTTCTATGCTTAACTTTTTGAGGAACCACCAAACTCTTTTTCCACAGCAGCTGACCCATTTTACATTCCCACTATCAATTTTTGATTTTTGCATGTTGATGTTGTACCCTGCAACTTTTCTGAATACATGTAGTTTTTCTGGTAGAGTCTATGATACTTTCTATATTTAGAATCATGTCTTTTGTGCATAGAGATAGTTTTACTTTTTCCTTTCCAAATTTAATGCTTTTTGTTTCTTTTTCTTGCCTAATTTCTGACTAAAACTTCTAGTACAATGTTGAATGATAGTGGTAAAAGCAGGCATCCTTGTCTTGTTCCTAATCTTGGGGAGAAAGCTTTCAGTCTTTCACTATCGAGTATAATTTTAACAGTGGCTTTCTTGTAAATACCACTTATCACATTGAGAAATTTTTCCTCTATTTCTAGTTTTCTGAGTGTTTATTACTATTATTGTTATTATAAAAAGGTGTTGGACTTTATCAAATGCATTTTCTTTGTCAATTGAGATTATCATGTCTTTTTTCTGTTTATTAATGTGGTCTATTGATTTTCTTTTTTCTTTTTTTAATGTTATTTTATTTTATTTATTTTTGGCTGCATTGGGTCTTCATTGCTGCATGCGGGCTTTCTCTAGTTGCAGCGAGCAGGGGCTACTCTTTGTTGCGGTGCACAGGCTTCTCACTGCATTGGCTTCTCTTGTTGTGGATCACCGGCTCTAGGCATTCAGGCTTCAGTAGTTGCAGCGCATGGCCTCAGTAGTTGTGGCTCGCAGGCTCTAGAGCGCAGGCGCAGTAGTTTTGGCGCACGGGCTTAGTTGCTCCACAGCATGTGGGATCTTCCTGGACCAGGGCTTGAACCCACGTCCCCTGCATTGGCAGGTGGATTCTTAACCACTGCCCCACCAGGGAAGTCCCCACTTGATATTCTTATATTGAACCACTCTTGCATTCCTGGGATAAATCCACTTGGTTGTGGTGTATAATCCTTTATAAATTTTTAAATGATGTTGGATTTGGTTTTCTAATATTTTGTTGAAGATTTTTGTATCTATTGATATATTCGTAAGGGATATTGATCTGTCATTTCCTGCTAATATCACTTCTCAGTGTTCTCGTTGGTAAAAGAGGGACAATGGACATTAAGGTACGAACTTCAGGATGGACAGCAGAGTAAACAGAAGCTGACATCATGCAGTCCCCTGAAGGATGGAATAGTCTCACCAGGTTCAAAGGTGGGGAACAGCATTCCTGATAAAGGAACTAGCATATGCCAAAACCCCTGGGCTGAAAAGAGCTTGGTCTAGTGAAGAAAGCAAGTGAAGCCAATGTGGCTGAAGGAAGAAAGTGGAAGGCAGTGAGATACAGGGCACAGGGGCTGGGGCACAAGTCTTCGTAGGTCATGATGAGAAATTTGAATTTTATGTTAACTGCTCTGGGAGTCCATAGGAGATTTTCAGTAGGATAGTGACATGATCTGTTTTTGAAATAATTATAGATTCAAAATAAGTCATAAAGATAGTAGAGAAGTCATGTTACCCTTCACTCAGTTTCTCCCCAATGGTTACTTCTTAGGTAATTATTAGAACATCAAAACCAGGAATTTAACCCTCATACAATATGTGTACATGTAATACTACATCATTGCATCATGTGCAGAATTGTGTAACCACCACTGCAATCAAGATACAGAACCATTCTATCTCCATGAAAATCTCCCTCATGATATCCCTTTATCCCTTTATAGTCTCTCCTCCTCTCTCTCCCTCTCCTCTCTCTCACTTGCACACATACCATTTTGTGCCTGGGTCTTAATCTTTAAAGGTGACTGAGTGACAACACGGAGAGCTCAATGCCACTGAAAGGAGCCTATAATGTTACTCATAGTTCCCCTGGAAACAAGAGGAATGGCATGCCATGCAGGGCCACTGGAGATTTTGGTCAGAAAACAGAAGCAGGAGCAAGAGATAGGTTTAGGCCACAGACTTTACTGGGGTTTCCATGAGAAAGGCAAGACAGAGCAGGGTAAACAATGTATATTCAGGAGGAATGGCTGCCCTTAAGAATTGGCTAGCCCTAGAAGGGGCAGCTCTGACTGGGGAGAGACTACCCCTCCCAGGGCTAGCCAATTCTTGAGGATAGCAAAGGACTCAGCCCAGAACATGCAAACTAACCAATCCAGAGCCATACCTCCTCTATCTGCCTGTGTGCCCCAGGAAGCAATATTCCTCTGCCTTAATCATTCCAGGGCCAGGTACCAAGCAACCAGCTACCACCCCTATAACTTAGAGCCCATTGAAATTATTCAAACTAGTTGAATATAAATTGTTTACCCTGCCCTGTCTGTTAGTTTGATAGGAATTGTATTAAAACTATATATCAGCCTGGGGAGATTTGACATCCTTACTGTGTTCAGTCTTCCAATTCATTAACACAAAATATCTTTCCATCTATTTACATCTTTAACATATTAAAGTATAGATTTATAAATTCCTTTACTTCCATTTGGACAATATAGTGGATTTAGAACAATTTCCCCATATTAAATTATGTGTTATTGAGGATATATATGGTAAGTTCATCTTTCTAACTCAAAAAGGAAATATAATGATTTCATATAGCTAATGAGTGGTTGTATAAATGCACAAACACACCTTTCTTGGATACTTATTCCTTTCATCATTGCAGAATTTTCAACTGGAATCACTTTACTTTGACCTTAAACATGATCTTTAGATTGTCATTTTGTGAGGGTTATTTTTCCATTAATTTCACATTTTTGTCCTTAAATGGTCTTATTTCACACTGTTCTTGGAAGGTACTTTGCTGTGCATAGAAATCTCAGCTGGCAGGGTTTTTTTTCCCAGTAGTTTATGCCCTTCCATCATGTCCTTGACTGGCAGTTGCACATCAGGTCTGGGTAGAAGCCACATTTAGCTTTGTTTTGAGCTTCCAGATCTTAAAGGAACAAAATCTGGTCCAGATGCGTAATATGACACATCACTCTGAGATTCTAAAATTTAGATGAGGTCAGAGATAGGACAGGGTTTTGGCTTGTCACATTAAGGAGTAAGTGAGAGTGTGGAATGTAGAGGATAAATAATAAAAAGGATACCTGATGACCAAATTAAAGGATTGTGCTAGAAACTGGCTGGGTGGTCATCAATCCATTTGGGGACCATGTGAATGAGTTGCGGGTAATGGAATATGGGCAGAAGTGATTGTGAAGCTGTCATCATTATGTTTTCTCATTTCTGCTCCATCCTCGGAATGCCTCTTTGGACTTAATGCTTTCACTTCTCACAACCCCCAGGATTTACTGCCATCTTCTTGTGGACTCTAAGTTTGGGTGATGGGTTGACAGTCCCTTGATGAGAACAAGACTTGGTGACCCTGAGACCCTGGGTGTTAGACGTGGCTGTCTCGTGACCATTCATTTGTGCCTGGCTGCCCTGAGGGCTGGAAGGGTGAGGTCCTGGTTCCTATGAATTAAAGATGAAAAATAACGTCATCTTAACCAACAAACTAGAAACCATGTCAACTTTACTCTTCACTTAGGCCTGCAGGCAATTACTCCTGGTGATGCTAAATTTTGAATCATGTGGCCTGTAAGGAAGTATCCCTTGGGCAATAGATTTACCTATATTATGAAACTCTGCTGCATGGACCATTAAAAAAAAAACAAAATTACATGAGCCAAATGGTACAACACTGTATTATGTAAAAGTCTTAAACACTACTTAGGAGGCTTCTTGTTGAGCCAGAGAGTCAATATATTTCATGTTTTGACAAATATCACCAATGACTCTGCAAAGAAGTATATCAGACTTATTCTCACAGCAGTGTATGCCAGATCCTTGTGAAGACGTTGCCAATAATACTAATATAAAATAATAAAATGACAGCAAAAGCTCTTAAGTACTTATCATTATGTTAGGCCTAGTGCTAAGCACTTTTTAGTTATCTCCCAGGAAGTAGATAGTTTTGTCTCATTCACTGGAATTTAAAGAGTCCAGTTCTTAACTGTGTTGGAGCATTAAAATCCCCTGCAGGGCTTAGGCACAGGTATGTGGCCCCACCCAAGAGTACATGATTCAGTATGTCTGAAGTGGGGCCTTAGGACTTGTATTTGTAACAAATTCCCAGGTAATGCTGATGTGGTCTGTGGGTTGGAAACCACGGATTAGGGGAACACTTTAAATTACTATCTTAAAGAATAATCTTCGAGCTTCCCTGGTGGCGCAGTGGTTGAGAATCTGCCTGCCAATGCAGGGGACACGGGTTCGGGCCCTGGTCTGGGAAGATCCCACATGCCGCAGAGCAACTGGGCCCATGAGCCACAATTACTGAGCCTGCGCGTCTGAAGCCTGTGCTGCGCAACAAGAGAGGCCACGATAGTGAGAGGCCTGCGCATAGCGATGAAGAGTGGCCCCCGCTTGCCGCAACTAGAGAAAGCCCTCGCACAGAAACGAAGACCCAACACAGCCAAAAATAAATAAATAAATAAATATATTTACAAAAGAAAAAAAGAATAATCTTCATTTTTCATTGTAAATCCTGGCTCAAAGAGGTGAAACGCTGCGGCAGGAGTACAGTGCGGCAGGTCAAGGCATGGGTCACGTGTTACAGACCTTTAAGGGCGGGGCATTGCCTGAAGGGACAAGGAAATCTGCGTGCCTTTAAGAAGAAACGAGGCCACGCCCCCTCTTTGGAACCGCAGGGTACAGTTTTCACAGAAAACAGGAAGTGAGCTCCCCAGTTCACCCGGATGCAGTCAGAAATTACGTTACCCACAAGGCAGTGCCTCGAACGTCGGCGGCGGGCGCTGAGTCAATGACGGACGGCGGAGGTGGGTGTTGCCTGCTGCAGCTTGGGCGGAGCTTCTGGCGTCGGGTCTTAGGGCGTCGTTTGGAAGTGGCCGGTCTGTCCTTACGGGCCTTTCTGGCTGGAGCACTGGGCATTGGCCGCTTCTCAGAAAAAGGTCAAGACCGAGCAAAGGACCGGGAGGAGAATGGGACCCACCTCTACGCTTTTGTATGAGCCGTGACCCCCCCTCGAGCGGGTTGTCAGCGGAGCACTCTCCGAGCTCTGCCCCAGCTTTCGGTCTCCGCAGCTCCCGGAGGCGGCTCCCGGGGCCTTGTGCGCATCCCACACCGCGGACACTCAGGTCCCAGGTGCCCCCGTCCAGGGCTGGCCTGAGGAGTCGGCTGAGCCCGCTGGACCGGCTTTTGTCGCCGCCTCTCGTCGTCCCGCTCTGCCCACTGGGCCCCATGGCGGCACCGGAGCTGGTGAGTGGAGGGTTCCGCAGGCCCATGTGCGCTGGGGTCGCTGTCAGCACAGTTCTACTCGCTATGATATAGGGAATCCCGGGACCTTTCGCCTTTCCCTCTTAATACTCTCGGATCTGGAGGTCCAGTGAGAATGGGGTGTGGGAACCACAGTGCTAATCACTTCCAACCCAGGCTTCTGAATCCGGGCCAGGGGTTCAGGTGTTATAAGGAGAGGCACCCATTTCTGGCTCTAACCTTGAGCTTGTCGATTGGCCTCCATTCCCTTGGGTCTAAAATTGGACTATTAACTATTTTTCTCTCTCGGTTGAGGGAACTGGAGAGGATATAAGTGTGACGTGTGTCCTTCAGTGCTCAGCAGGACCCAGAGAGCATCACTCTCGATGTGGTTTCCAGAGAGGGACTCTCCTGGTCCTGCTATTATCTTAGTCTCACACCCAGGTGGAGTCTGACCCTCAGGCCTCCCTGCCTCAGGCCTCAACCCAGCTGAAAGCTGGGAGACTGGGATGAGAGAGCCCCTAGAGCAGAGGTGAGGTGGGAGCAGCGTTTTTGGAATTGCTGCTCCTCTAATAGGAGTAGAAGTTCTCTGGACAGACCAGAAGACAAGCCAGTCACTGAATTTATCTTTGCAGATGTCATCTGGGTACTACAAGTGAAGTTGGCTTGCCACTTATGGCAGTGAACCCATTTTCCTAGCACATTTACTTACATTTGAAAAGTGAATCCATTACAGTATTCCTTAATGACAGTGCAGAGGAATGTTGTGTCTCAAGGCATGTAAACACATGGACAGGCCTTAAGTTATTCTTCAGCATGCCACCTTGTTTGCTCTCATCATAGCTCTGATCACCTTCAGAACTTCTCTTATTTACCCATTTTTCCTCACCTGACTTGCTCCCTAACTTCATTCCAGCCTTGTTCCACATCCACTCAGAGAGGTCTTCCCCAGTTGCCCCATCTAAAGTCTCCCGTATCATAAAGTCTCCCATAATCTTTGTAGTCATCTCACTCACTTTTGGGTTTTTTTTCGGAGCCCTTAGGGCCATATGACTTTATCTTGATCATTTATTTAGTTTCTTGTCAAGGATCTTTCCTTGACAAGAGTGTGAGTCCTGCTCTCTGCTTTATCCCCAGGCTTAGAAGAGTGCTGGGCCTGTACCAGGTGTTCAGTAAGCAGTTGATGAATGAAAGATTCTACCGTCTGGGGCTCCCATCATACTTAAATCTAACTCCCCCACCGTGGCTGAACCAGAGGGACCTGGTTTCAAATCTTGCCCCTTCTCATTAGACATACGACTCTGGGCAGCTTGACTTTGAGTCCCCATTTGCTGATTGTGAAATGGAGACAGTGATGGTGTTTACCCCATGGGCTGCAGGAGGATTAATGAAATTCACAAATACACACTGAGCACTGACATGTGCTGGGCACTGCAGTGTTTGCTTTATGAACATTTTCACTTAAATTCCCACAACAACATGGTGAAGTTGGTACTATTATTGTATTAATGTGGAAATTGAGGCTCAAAGAAATTAGCATCAAAAGGCTGGATTTAAGCCCCAGGAAGTCTAGGTCTAGACCTAGAGACTTTTAGTTGCTTTAACACAGCATCTAAAGCCCTTAGGTGCAGGCAAACAGTGCAGACCAGTGAGGCTCAGCTGCTGCTGCTGTTATCATTACTTGAATTACAGTAATGGACTCACAGTCCACACAAGATTTCCATTGTTTTGTGTCACTCTCCAGTGGATTCCCATATAGGCGGCTTTTCTCTCCTGCACCTTTGTATTCTGTCAAAGGCACCATCTACCTCCCTCCTGAGCCCAGCACAGACCTAGGTTCTCAGGAGATACTCAGTGATTCAGGCCTTGGGTCTCTCTGGACTTTTGCCACTAACCAAGCAGTAGACTCGTACAGGCGCCCCACCACCTCTGTTTGACTTTCCAGGCATTGGTATCATTTGAAGATGTGGCCGTAACCTTCACTGGGGAGGAATGGAGATATCTGGACCTGGCCCAGAGGACCTTATACCAGGAGGTGATGCTGGAGACTTGTGGCCTCCTGGTCTCACTGGGTAAGGCCTCACCTGTGTGGTACCCACAGCCTCTCTCATTCCACTCTCTCTCTCTCTAAGCATGGCTGGTTGAGAAGACCTGAGGAACCTGCCTTGCCTTCTCCCTCCAGCCCCAGCATGTTCTTATCTAACCTCCTCTTGCTTGGTTTCCTTGTCTGCATCAAGGATTGTTGTATAACAAACGTAGTTCTTCTCAACACTTTTACCCAAGTGTCCAACATAAGCTGACCTCAGTCTGACATCCTTATTCCAGATTCCCATGATCTGGAATTCAGCTTGATTGGGTCAAATGTCCTCACAGCCCAGTTAACAGGACCTGTGGTTAATGGGACATTCTCCAAGAACATGGTGAATTAGACAGCCGGGAAGCTATTTGTCATCAGTGCTACTGGTATCTTTCTAAGCAACACAATCTCAGCTAAAAGGCTTCTTTGACCCCTGGTACCTGCACAGTCGTCCCTTATGTCCTAAGGCCTGTGCCTTGCTTCTCTGAGGCTATGGGAGTTAATTTTAGAGAGTACACAGACATGTTTTCAAATGGCATTGATGGGCATCTGAGAAGGCTATTTCTTTTTCCCTTCTCTTTCCTGCCTCTTGACTGTTGTTGAGAGAGTCTGGGCTTAGTGCTGAGTCTTCAGCGTTCACATGGCTGTTGGCTGATTTCCCCATCAGCAGAAAGAACAGTCGCAGGACTCACAGACTTGAGTCGGCAGCATGAGCTTGCTGGGACCATGATTATTTTTGTTTTATCATATTTTTATAGTAACCTTCCACTTAGCCCCAGTGAATTAATATCTTTAAAGTGCTTAGAATAGAACTGGGAACATAGCAAGTACCACACATGCATTTGTTATATATAATAAATTAATAAATCCCAAGTGTTCTCCCACCTAAACCTTAAATGTCCACTTTACCCAGAAATGGTTACCTCTGACAGGGCTCTCCCAGCCTTGTGTCCACATAGTCTCTCCCAGGAGGTCAGTCATCAGTGAAGTAAATCCAGTGTTATTTTATGACAATTGTGATTCGTTGTTGAAAGGACACATCTGGGGAATAGTATTCCAGGTGGAGGGACCAACACGAGCCAAGTCCCTGAGGGGTCAGGGAGCTCAGGTCCAACAGAGGCGAAGGAATATCTGGTTCACCTTTTCCACGGCCCCATCACTGAGCTCGGTGCCAGGTGTATGGCAGACATCAGTGAACATTTGCTCAGTGACAGCTGGGTGCATTCTGGCTTGCAGTACAGGATTTTCTAGTCAGAGTTTCTGTGGTCTTGGTGTCTAAGTCATTGACTTCTCTCCAGAGTCCTCCTGTCCCTTAGCCTTCGAATTTGGCAAAATATATTTGGCTGCATGTACCAGAAAACCACCTCATACAGGTTTCACCCTGAAAAAAGTTGATTACTTCACCTAATGAGAAGCCCTGAGGTGGTGCTGGCTCCTGGGTTGGTATCTACCAACCCAGTTCTCTCTGTTTGTCTGCTTTCTCTTCTTGGTCTAGATCATCAGGCCAGCATCCTTGAAGTGGCCACAGGATGATGCAGCAGCAAGTAAGGCAGCAGGTCCCCACATTCAGCCCTGTCTTCCCAACCTGGATTGAAGGCTTTTTCTTCAGAATGGGTAGCAATTTTAGGTCATGGCCTACCTCAGATAACTGACTATCAGTTGAGTTAGTCTAGTGTTTTTAGCCATCCTTGGGCACCAGAATCACCTGGGGAGCTTTGAAAACAACCAGAGCTCAGTTTTTATGCCCAGAGATTTGGTTTAATTTGTTCTGTGTTTATAACAGGTGTGTCTAAGTAGTTCTGATGCATGGGAAGGTTGAATCTTATTGATTTAATTAGGGAAAGCCTCTGGAAGGAGTCATCCCCTTCCTGGGGTTTCATGGTGGTGTGTTAAAGGTGTACACTCCAGTATACTTGAGAGTTTTCCTTTTGTCTTTACCTGTATACCCATGCCCCATTTATTTCTCCATGCACAGGGCATCCTGTCCCCAAACCAGAGCTGATTCACCTACTGGAGCATGGGCAAGAACTAAGGACAGTGAAGAGAGGCCTCTCCAGAAGCACCTGTACAGGTGGGTGGCATGGCAGCTGGCAGACTACCGGGGAATGACTGTGTCTGAAATTCCATGGGCAGTTTCTTTTTGCAGCCTTCCTGGGGTCTTAGGTGGTCATGGAACACTTTGAACTGTGTTTCCTCTGTCTTCCCAATCCCATCACACTCTTTGCCTTTACTAGGGTTGAAATGTGGTATACTGGGTAAGAGATGGGCTGTAAACTTGGCCACTTACTAGCCTCATGACCCTGGGGAAGTTGCATGATCTCCCTGTGCCTTTGACATCAACTCAAGGCTGAGTTGGTGCTACCTGCTATAAGAGATAACTCCAAAATCTTGGTGGGTCAACTGGTTAAGACTATTTCTCATTTGTGCCATGGTATAATGTGGGTCAGCAGAGGAGCTCTGTACCACATATCTATTCAGGGACCCAGGTGTATTCTATTGTCAGTATGTGGCTGTAAGGTGGCCCTGGCATCATCCAGCTGGCCAAGAGGAACAGGAGAGAAGGGGAGTAGTCATATCCACTTGCATACATACTCACTTCCATTCACATTCCATTGACAAGAACTGGGCATTAGGCTACGTGTTTTGTCATAGAAATGTGGTTTAGCTTTGTGCCCAAGGACAAAATACCAGGGATATGATGAACATATACTCAGTTTGCTAAACTTAGCCTATATTAGAAAAAGATAGAGTAATAATAGTTTCTGCATCACTGTATTGTTTGGGAATGTAATTAGATAACTTGAAACTGCTTATTAGGACATTGCCTGACCCAAAGTTAGTGGCTTAATAAATTTACCTACTAGTAATATTCATATATTATTACTCATAATGAATAGAGAACAATGATGTCTCAAACTTCCTTCCAGATTCAGAAAAGACAGTCCTTTCTTTTTCTGCAGATTACTACCTCCAACTATACTTTGCATTCCCACTGTTTTCTACCTGCATCCAATCATTTATTTATCTATACATCCCTGCATGCATCCATCCTTCCATTTGTAAATGAGATATTCAGAAGCAGTCCCTAGCCTTGTCATCTTCTTACCCTCCTGTCTTGTAAAACCTCAAGGGGACATTTGCCTTTGTCAGCCCCACTTCAAGTGTGTGGATAGCACTGACGCAGATTCGTGATCTCTCCCCTCTAGGGTTCCTTCAGGCTGCTCAGCCAGCCAGTGAGTATCTCTGGCCAGCGCCTCCTCAGCCCTGCTGAGTCTGTCTCAAGCCTTTACCCCTTCCCGCAGTTCTCCATCTTCACTTGAATGTTTCAAAGGCACTTCACACCCATCATGCCTAAAAAGGACCTCATGATCTTGCCCACTCCTCTCGTCTCCCCATTTCAGTGCATGGCCTTGCCATTCACTAAGTTGAGAAAGCCAAAAACAAACTTGAACAACCCTTCAACACCTCCATTTTCATCATTCCCAATATCCAACCATCCCTGAATCTTGATCATATTTCATCATACGTTTCTCCTGAATCCGTCATCTCCACCAATTCCATCAGTTCCAGCACTGTCACCCTAGTCCAGGCTATAATCATCTTTTGCCTGCATGATGCTAACAAATTCCTAACTGGTCCCTCCCATATCTGCTCTGTGCCTCTGATCAGCTTTGTGTCTTACATCCACTTCCCCGTCTACTCACACCTTATTCCAAATACCACCACCTCCCTAGCCACTGAGATCTCAGCATATGACCTAGTTCATTTTGAAAATAAAGGCCATTCACTTGTTTTTCTTGCCTTTTAACCCTTACTGATTTATCCCTGTGGCTTCCTTCTCACCTCTCAGAAGAGTTCTCATCCCCGGCCATGGCTAATTCCCCAAGCAGCATCTAGGTCATACCTTCACCTACCTTCTCAGGTGTATTAGTTATCTATTGCTAATAGCAATATTAAAAATCACTCATTATTTAATATTAAAATATCACTCATGTATTATCTCTCATCTGTGGATCAGAAATCCAGGCACAGCTTAGCTGGGTCCTCTGCAAAGCTGCAATTGTAGGCAGCTTACAACATGTCAGCTTACTTCTTCAAATCAAGTAATGGTGTGAGAGACTCCAGCAAGAGAGATGTTACACATATACTTTATCTCTTACATCTTACATTCTGTCACCTTTGTTATATTCTATTCTTTAGAAGTAAATCAGGGTCCTGCTAGGATTCAGGCAGAGGGTATCAAAACTGTGTGAACACCATGAGGCAGGGATTGTGGGAAACCATACATGAGTCTGTCCACCGCATCAGGGAATGTGCATCTTCATTTATTTCCTACCTCTTGTATATCTCCATCTTCTCTCTACTCAACATAAAAAACAAAAAAAAGTGGTCAAGTTTCTGACACTTGAGGGAAACATTTAAAAAAAAAAATGCTCTTGGCTCTCCAATACCCTCCAAAAGTTGTAGACTCTATTTCAGCTGAACTACCAAGCTTCTTTGAGGACTTTTCTCATTCTCAGAAGAGACATCTACACAGACCTCCCCTTTACTATTTTCTGTAATTTTTGTACTGAGGGGTAATTTACACATAGTGAATGTACAAATCTTAAAGTTCATCATTATGAAATTTTACATATATATAAGACAGAGTATCCACCACACAGGTCAAGAAATACAGTATTTCCAGCACCTCTCAGGCTTTTTGTGCTTCCCTCCTTATTAATATCCCCTTCTACAAAAGTAACCAGTGTTTAGACTCTGTCACCATAGATTAGTTTTGAAGGTTTATAAATGGAACCCCACAGTACACAATATTGCCATGTCTGTCTTCTTTTGATAATCATTATGACTCTGGAATTTACCCATGTGGTTGCATATATTTGGAATTAGTTTCTCGCTGTGCAGTATCTCAATGAATTAATAGATTATATATACCTGTTTTCCTGTTGATGGACATTTGGCTTGTTCTCCATTTTTGGAATATTATGAAGAATGCTGCTATGAATATTCTTGATCATATTTTTTGTTGGCTATAAGCATGCATTTCTGTTGGGAGTATACATACGAGTGGACTGGCTGGATCATGGTGTAGTTACATGATTAGCTTTAAAAGAAGCCATCAATCAGTTTCAAAGTGACTGCACCGTTTCACATTCCCACCAGCCATGTGTAAGAGTCCTCATTGCTTCAGATACTAGTGAGCAGGTGGTATCTGCCCCTTTACTCTTTGAGTAGGGGTGTTTCTCAGCACCACAGTACTAAAAATGTTCTTACAGGTTATTGTTGACATTCTGATTGACAAATGCAACAACTGTGATAATGATAAGAGACAGTGGTCTAAAATTTACAGAACACTTGCCATGCACTGTGATGATTGATTTACATACTTTTTCTCATGTAACCTTGTTATGAACTGAATGTCTGTGTCCTCCCAAAATTTGTATGTTGAATCCCTAACACCCCAATGTGATGAAATTAAGATGTGGGGCCTTTGGGAGGTGATTGGGTTTAGATGACGTCATGAGGATGGAGCACCCATGATGGGATTAGTGTTCTCATATGAAGACAAAGAGACCATGGCCTTTCCTAGGTGTGGTGTGTGGTGCTGGGGGTGGTGGGGAAGAGAAGGAGAGTTCTCTGGTGTCTCTTCTTTTTTTTTTTTTAATATTTATTTATTTATTTATTTGGCTGCGTTGCGTCTTAGTTGCGGCACGCGGGATCTTTGTTGCGGCACGCGGGATCTTCGTTGCAGCATGCGGGATCTTTAGTTCCGGCATGCAGGATCTTTAGTTCCGGCATGTGGGAAACTTTTAGTTGTGGCATGCAGAATCTTTAGTTGTGGCATGCGGGATCTTTAGTTACAGCATGAGGGATCTTTCGTTGCGGCATGCGGGATCTAGTTCCCTGACTAGGGATCAAACCCGGGCCCCCTGCATTGGGAGCGAGGAGTCTTAACCGCTGGACCACCAGGAAAGTCCCCTGGTGTATCTTCTTGTAAGGATACTAATCCTCTCAGGTCCCTACCCTTATGACCTCATTTAACCTTAATTACTTCTGTAAAGTCCCTATCTCCAAATACACATTGGAGGTTAGGGCTTCAACACATGAATTTTGGTGGAACACAAACATTCAGTCCATACCAAAATTTGTTTTTTGAGTAAATACAGGGCTATTCAGATATTCTGTTTTTTCTTGTATCAGTTTTGGTAATTTGGTCTTTTAAGGAATTTGTCCACTTCATCTAATTATTCTATCCATTACTTTTTAAGATGGTTTCATCTCAAAATGGTAAATTTTATGTTATGTATATTTTACCACAATTTAAATTTTAGGTATGTATTGTACATATTTTTATAATGCCATTAAAAACTGACATTCTCAAAAAAATAAAGATTGTTCATTGTACTCGTGTGTGTATGTTTTGCTTTTTTATTTGACTATTATAAAAAGTATCCATTTATGTTGTTGTATAGAATTTGTACTTTTCATTTAACAGTACATTACTAAGATTCATGATGCATGAAGCTATAGTTTACTCATTTTTTTCTTCTGTAGTCATTTATATGAGTATAACACAATGTATTCATCCATTTTCATGGGAATTTTCTTGTTTCTAATTTTTTGTACCCACAAACAATACAGCCATGAAAATTCACATGCATGTGTTCTCACAAACATGTGTAGGAATTTCTCTTAGTAATATTCCTAGGACTAGAGTTTGGGGATTATAAGTTAAGCAAAAGGAGAACTTTACTAGATGATGCCCTGTTGTTTTCTAAAATGGTTATTTATACCCACTTACACTTCACCTGCCTTGTATGAACAATTCCATGGATCCATACCCTCTCTAACACTTGATAAGTTTTTTCAATCAGGTGAATATAAAATGGTCTCTCATTGTGGTCTTAATTTGCCCTTCCCTCATATCTAAGAAATTTGAGTTATCTCTTCATATGTTGATTGGCCAATATACATCTTCTGTGAAATATCAGTTCATAATACACTCAGTTTTCATTTTGGATGTGGAGTGTTGAAGTCCCCAGCTGTAATTGTAGTTTTGTCTATTTCTCCTTTCAACTCAGTTTTTGGTTTGTATATTTTGAGGCTCTTATATTTGGTACATACAGATTTAGGATTGTTATGTCTTCCTGGTGGATTAATCTTTTTATCATTATATAATGTCCCTCTTTGTCCCATTTTCTTTGCTCTGTAGTCTGTTATCTGATGTTAATATAGTCCTGATGTTAATATAGCCATCTTTCTTTGTTTACCTTTTTAAAAATTATATTTAGTTTAGTCAGATTGATTAGTCTTTTGTAAAGAATGCTTCTGTATGTTTATGAAATCTTCCTTTTTCCCAAGATCTAAAAGGTAGTCATTTTCACTATTTATTAAAAGTTTTTAATCTTTAGCTTCTGACAGTTAAGTCTTAATCAGTCTGGAATTAATTTTTTGTTTTGTACAGGTAGAAATACAATTTCATTTTCTTCCATTGTGGCAAATAATTTCTCTACATCCATTTATTGATTACAGCCAAGCCCCCTACATATGACCAAGTTCTGTTCCAAGAGCACGTTTGTAAGTCCAATTTGTTTGTAAGTCCGACAAAGTTAGCCTAGGTACCCAACTAACACAATTAGCTATATAGTACTGTACTGTAATAGGTTTACAAGACTTCTCACACAAATAATACATAAAAAACAAAGACAAACAAAAAATAAAGAACATTTTTAATCTTACAGTACAGTACCTTGAAAAGTACAGTAGTATAGTACAACAGCTGGTATACAGGAGCTGGCATCGAGTGAACTGGCAAGAAGAGTTACTGACTGGAGGAGGTGGGAGATGGTAGAGCTGAAGGATCATCAGCAATAGGAGATGGAGGGCAAGCTGCAGTTTCACTCACGCCTGACGTTGATGGCACAGGTTCTGGTTCCATGCTGGATTCAATTCTGTCTACCCTCTTGAAAAAAATGATCCAATGATGTCTGGATAGTAGCTATTTTTTTCTTGTCATAGATGACACGGTAGCACTGGATTGCATTCTGAACGGCTGCTGCAACCTTTGTGTACTGTTCTGTGTTTGGGTCCTGTGCCTCAAAAACTAACAGTGCCTCCTCAAATAAAGAAAATCCCCTTGCCATTTCCTGCGTCGTGAATCTCTTTGGTTCTTCAGTTACTTCTTCTTCCTGTTGTCTCTCTTCATTCTTTCTCTGAGCCTCCAATTCCATCCGGTCTTCATTAGTAAGCTCCATGTTCGCATCTTTGAAAGTTCATAACTTGAAGGTTCGTATGTAGGGGACTTCCTGTATTCCTTCCTTTTTCCACTAACGTCTCTGCTGCTTTTGTCATAAATCAAAGTTCCAGGTATACATTTCTGAGCTCCCAATTCTGTTTTTTCCTTTGACAATTTGACAGCTTATATCTTTGCTACATCACACTGCCTTGGTGTATATGATTTCTTCATAATCCTAATTCCTCAAAGGGCAAGTCCCCTTGCTTTATTCTTCAGAGATATCCTGGTCTCTCTGTTATTTTATATAAATTCTACAATCAGCTTGCCAATAACCATGAAAAACCCTACTGGGATTTATCTGAAGTTGTATTAAATTTATAGATGAATTTGAGGAAAATTGGCAACTTTATGTTATTAATCTCTTTTCATATAAATCTTCATTAATGTGATATGTTTTCTGGTTTACTTCATCTAAATGTTATCTATTTTGAGTCTGTTCACCTAGTCTTTACTAGATATAGTAGACTCAATATGTGCACCCAGTTGCTTATCACTGCCCCCGCCCCAACTTTCACACACTCCAGAATCCTAAGATTTTGTTTCTCCTCTTTCCCTGCCTCCCTTTCCACCATCCTGTCATCCTCTTCTCTTTGCCTGGCATTCAACATTCTCTCAAAACCCCGAACCTTTGTACTTTCAGTCATCTGCTACAATTTTTCTCCTAATTCCTCTGTCAGGGAATTCCTACTCATCTTTAGAAATAAGCTCATGTAGCACCTTGTCCAGGTAGCCTCCACTGACCTCTTTCTGTCTTCCATCTGGGCCAAGTTAGGTCCACCTTCCCTGTGCTGTCATAGCACTATGAGATGTTGGAACACAGTCATTATCATTACTCTGTCCACCCTCCCCCATTCTGGAGAGTGAGGAGGAGTCTCCACTCCAGATTTTCTATTCTCCTGCACCAGATTTTCCTCCTGGGTTACCTTTTAAAGATGTCAAGAGTCCAAGGATCAGTAAAGAAAGAAATTGTAAACCTGGGTTTAAAAGATGTAAAAATGCCATAGACAGTAGAGGCTTTATTTTCACCTTCATTCTTCCACTAAAGTGGTAATTTATTTTGTTCTGTGTTGACATCACTAATAGGCACCTTTCTTATATTGGATTTCCTTCAGGTGAAAAAGCAAAACCTGAGATCACAGAGCTTACTGCTTCTCAGCTGGTCCTCACTGAGGGAGCCCCTTTTGAGGAACGAGTGACACAGGAAACCTCAAGGCATTCCAGGCTGGAGCAAGCAAGGGATCAGGAAAAACTGTCAGAAATGCATGAAGGGAACTTGAGGCCAGGAACAGACATCCACAAGGAGACATGCCCTAGGAAGTTGAGCCATAAACATGATGACTTCGAGACAGACGATAGTCTTTATTTAAGGGTTTTACAGGAGCGAGTCACTACACAAGATGCTCTGCATGAACGTGATTCCCAAGAACCAGGAAGAGACCCTGTTATTGATGCAAGGAATAATCTCTACAAATGCAAGGAATGTGGAAAAGGTTTTAGCAAGAATTGGGCCCTTGTACGGCATCAACAGATTCACGCTGGAGTGAAGCCTTATGAATGCAGTGAATGTGGAAAAGCCTGTCGTTATATGGCAGACTTCATTCGACATATGAGGTTTCATACTGGGGAAAAGCCATACAAGTGTATTGAGTGTGGGAAGGCCTTCAAACGCAGGTCTCACCTCACAGAGCACCAGCGTATTCACACTGGAGACAAGCCCTATGAGTGCAAAGAATGTGGTAAAGCTTTCACCCACCGCTCCTCTTTCATCCAGCATAATATGACTCACACTAGAGAAAAGCCCTTTTTGTGCAAAGAATGTGGGAAAGCTTTTTACTACAGCTCTTCCTTTGCTCAACACATGAGGATTCACAGTGGAAAGAAACTTTACAAGTGCAGTGAATGTGGAAAGGCCTTTACTCACCGCTCCACTTTTATCCAGCATAATATGACCCACACAGGAGAAAAACCCTTTTTGTGCAAAGAATGTGGAAAAGCTTTCTGCCTGAACTCATCCTTCACTCAGCACATGAGGATTCACACTGGAGAGAAACCCTATGAGTGCAGCGAATGTGGAAGGGCCTTTACTCACCGCTCCACTTTCATTAGGCATAAGAGGACCCATACTGGAGAGAAGCCCTTTGAGTGCAAAGAATGTGGGAAAGCCTTTTGTGACAGCTCTTCCTTAATTCAACACATGAGGATTCACACTGGTGAGAGGCCCTACGAGTGCAGTGAATGTGGAAAGGCCTTTACACACCATTCTGTTTTTATCCGACATAATAGGACCCACAGTGGAGAAAAACCCTTGGAATGTAAAGAGTGTGCAAAAGCCTTTTACTATAGCTCTTCCTTTACTCGCCACATGAGGATTCACACTGGAGAAAAGCCTTATGTATGCAGAGAATGTGGAAAGGCCTTTACCCAACCTGCAAATTTTGTTCGGCATAATAGGATCCACACTGGAGAAAAACCCTATGAGTGCAAAGAATGTGAAAAGGCCTTTTGTGACAACTTTGCCTTAACTCAACACATGAGAACTCACACTGGAGAGAAACCCTTTGAATGTGGTGAATGTGGGAAGGCCTTCAGCCATAGTTCATCCTTCATTCACCATCGAAAGATTCACACCAGAGTTTAAAAGATGTAACAAGGCCTTTTGCAAATGTGTTCACTTCAGTCAATTTTAGTGAACGCATACTGGTGAAATACCTTTCCTTTTGAGTATAACTATTCAGGGAAGTCTTTTGGCCAGAGAAATATCTTACTCAGTATCTGAAGAGAAACATCATAATTGTCATCTCTGTGAAAGCTTTTTGTGGCAGGTCATCTAAAGGGTCATACTAGAAATTGACCCAGCCTGCAGCTCTACACTACACCTGAGAATCATCCACGAGAGAGACTCAGTGGTTGTCATGCATCTGGGGGAAATGTCAGCAACAGTTCTTCCTATGTTTATACTGTAAATCCATCTCAAGAGTATTTTAAAAGAACAAAGAAATGTAGAAGAGGAAGGAAAGAGGAATGCATGTGTGGCTGCTTTCTGATTTCCCTGCCAAGCTATGACAATTTGTCATTTGTGTGTGTGCACATGCAGAAGGGATGAAGGGGGAGAGATCAAAAGGCCTCATCACCTTTATGTGTTTTCTTATATATCCACAGTCAGGAGAATTGGACCATTGGGGCAGCTCTGCTAACATTTATTAAAAGTTCTTTGTTACAAAACACTGTCACGTCTACCCTTGAATATAAGGCCTGAGTCATGAAATACATATACATACACACCTACATATGCAGTCAATTCTTCTAATTCATGGTGTTATAGTCTATAAATTCACCACAAACACTGAACTAGTGAATATTGAACCATTGCTCCTAGTGGCAATACAGGTTTAGGTTCCTGTGAGCCTCTGTTCACATTTTCATCAATCAATACATAATCTTTTAATTTATTAAAAAAAAATTTTTTTTGGCTGCATTGAGTCTTCGTTGCTGTGCATGGGCTTTCTCTAGTTGCGGCAAGTGGGGGCTACTCTTTGTTGCAGTGCGTGGGCTTCTCATTGCGGTGGCTTCTCGTTGCGGAGCACGGGCTCTAGGCACGCAGGCTTCAGTAGTTGTGGCATGCGGGCTTAGCAGTTGTGGCTCGCGGGCTCTAGAGCGCAGGCTCAGTAGTTGTGGCACACAGGCTTAGTTGCTCTGTGGCATGTGGGATCTTCCCGGAGCAGTGATTGAACCCGTGTCCCCTGCATTGGCAGTGGATTCTTAACCACTGCGCCACCAGGGAAGTCCCAATACATAATCTTTTATGGAATTTTTTTCTGTTTTTAAAGACACCTTATTTAATAAATGTTTCTATAAGTTACATCCAATATTTCATTATAATAAAAAATATTTTAATTATATCACTTTTGTGTATTCTATTGTTATTGTACTGCTTTAACTCTTTCACTCAATCATACACACAATACACATAGGCAGTACTCATATAAAATAAACATGTAAACACTATACAGTACACTGCTCTACAGTACAGTCATGCAAAGAAAGTCCTAGAAAAAATTAAAAATTAGCCAAAATTAAAAACATTAACTAAAACTCTGATTTTGATAGAACTGCAGGATGTGTGATGGGGCAGTGCACTGAGTGGATTAATCTCCTGACCTTGGCTTGACCCAGGAAAACCAAAGGAGAGGTTGTTGCCTTGTTTTGCCATCTCTTCCAGGTCTTTGTTGGTGGGTTCCACTTCCTTCTCTGCCAAAATTTCTTCCACGTCTTCTGTCATGTCATTGAAGCCTTTTTTACTTATATGCCATGTGATATGCATTATGTGTTTGACACTGTCCTTTATATTTTCTGTAACACCTTCAAAGCCTTTGAAATTTTTCAGGCAGTCTGGCCAAGCATTTTCCTAACAGTTAATGATAGTAGTCTGCTTGTTATTATCCCAGGCTGTGCCAACACAATAACAGTGCATATAGTGACGGACATCCAGTAGTCCATCATGGTGGTTTATTTATTTAGGCCACACCATGCACCATGTGGGATCTTAGTTCCCTGACCAGGGATTGAGCCCGCACCCCCTGCAGTGGAAACACAGTCTTAACCACTGGACTTCCAGGGAAGTCCCATGGTGGTTTCTTTGTTGGTATTGACAGCTTTGCTAAAAAGCTCCCTCATGTTGTGCTTTTATTATGTCCTGATTGAGAGGTTGGATAACATGTAGTATTTAGGGGTATGAAAAGATCATTTAGGTTGGAGTGGGTATTTTCAATGCTGTCTTGTACGGTTTTTTTGTTTCTTTTTTTAAATCAGTCTTCATCTCATGAATCCACAGCTTTTGCCACTGTTCCATCTTTTTCTTAGATTCATTACACTACTATAGATGTTACTTTTGTTGCAGGAAGGGGGATCCCTTCCAGGGCCCGAGAGTGGGCTCTTGTCTAACACTCGGAAATGCATTGTCTGAGGAGACACACATGCTGACAAAGCAAGAGAGTTTATTGGGAAGGGGTTCCCCGTGTGGAGAGCAACAAGGTAAGGGAAACCAGGAGAACTGCTCTGCCATGTGGCTTGCAGTCTTGGGTTTTATGGAGATGGGGTTAGTTTCTGGGTTGTCTCTGGCTGGTCATTCTGATTCAGGGTCCTTCCTGTTGGCGCACACATTGCTCAGCCAAGATGGATTCCAGTGAGAAGGATTCTGGGAGGTTGGAAGGACATATGGACTGGTGTCGCCTCTCTCCTTTTGACCTTCCCCGAATTCTTCCAGTTGGTGGTAGCTTGTTAGTTCCGTGTTCCTTACCAGGACCTCCTGTTGTAACTCATACAGGTGGCTACTATCTTGCCTGGCCAGGGCAGGCAGTTTCAGTCAGTGTTCCCCCTGACACTTTTAACATTTCTGGAGTGGCCACATGTAGAGACTGGTGAATTTCCTCTTCCTAGTTTTGGATGTGCCATATTGTTGATTCATTAACATTGAACTCACAGCCAGTAGCTGTGTAAGTCATGACTGAATGAAGCTTATCTAACACATGTATTTTCTCTATCATAGCCTTCTTGCACTTACAAACACTAGACAGCACTTCAACACTGTGCTTGGGGGCCATTTTCAACAGCAAAATCACCCAAAAAAGCACAAAAATACAAAAAAGTGTGGTACTAAAGAGATTGTGAAAAGGACACTTTATAATATGAAAGCTGACACCAGAAGGCAGAGTGACACCGTGTTTGACCTTAGCTGGTAACATGCATGATGGGCAACTCAAATTTTTTATCACTCTGCACATGTCTGCAAATGACTGCAAAAATGCTATGAGTATTGATTTGGGAGTTACAAATAAAGTTCAGTGAATAGGTGAATTCACAAATAATGAGGATTGCTTATTAAAGATCACTGATGAATTTTGTTATGTTTGTTTTTTCTCTTGGCTTCATTTGGAATAGTTTCTACTGCTACATCTTCCAGTTTCCTAATCTTTTCTTCTGCTATGTCCACTCTCCCCTTCATCCCATCCAGTGTATTTCATATCATAATTTATAGTTTTTATCTCTTTTAGTTGGATTAGGGTCTTCCTTATGTCTTTCATGTCTCTACTTCACATGTTCATTCTTTCTTCTAGCTTCTTGGACATATGGAATAAATTTTTCTGTTTTAATGTCTTCTACTTTTACTATCTGTCATTCTGCACCTGTTTTTTTAATTATTGAAATATAGTTGATTTACAATGTTAATTTCTGCTGTACAGCAAAATGATTCAGTAATACATATATATATTCTTCATATTCTTTTCCATTATGGTTTATCACAGGATGTGAATATAGTTCCCTGTGCTGTACAGTAGGACCTTGCTGTTTATCCATCCTATATATACTATTTTGCATCTGCTAATCCCAAACTCCCAATCCTTCCCTCCTCCACCCCCCCTTTCCCTTGGCAACCACAAGTCTGTTCTCTATGTCTGTGACTCTGTTTCTGTTTTGTAGGTATGTTCATTTGTGTCGTATTTTAGATTCCACATATAAGTGGTATCATATGATATTTGTCTTTCTGACCTACTTTGCTTAGTATGATAATCTCTAGGTTCATCCACGTTGGTGCAAATGGCATTATTTCATTCTTTTTTATGGCTGAGTAATATTCCATTGTGTATATATATATACACACACACATATATATATATATATACCACATCTTTATCCATTCATCATTTGACGGACATTTAGGTTGTTTCCATGTCTTGGCTATGGTAAATAGTGCTGCTATGAACATAGGGGTGCATGTATCTTTTCAAATTATAGTTTTGTCTGGGAATATGCCCAGGATTGTGATTGCTGGATCATATGGTAG
The DNA here is from genome assembly GCF_028564815.1 of Eubalaena glacialis. NCBI lineage: Eukaryota > Metazoa > Chordata > Mammalia > Artiodactyla > Balaenidae > Eubalaena > Eubalaena glacialis. Next base: position 52,508,015 of record NC_083733.1, on the reverse strand, counting down.
CTCTATTTTTAGTTTTTTGAGGAACTTCCATACTGTTTTCCATAGTGGCTGCACCAATTTATATTCCCACCAACAGTGTAAGATTGTTCCCTTTTCTCCACACCCTCTCCAGCATTTATTATTTGTAGACTTTTTAATGATGGCCATTCTGACCAGTGTGAGGTGGTACCTCATTGTACTTTTGATTTGCATTTCTCTAATAGTGATGATGAGCATGTTTTCATGTTCTGTGCCTGTTTTAAGTGACTGATTTTTCTTCTCATTTTGGGTTATATTTTCCTGCTCCTGTGTATCCCTGTTTATTTTTGATTGGATGTCAGACATCGTGATTTGGGAATATTTTTGTATTTCTGTAAATATTCTAGTAGGGAGACTGGCACTCTTGCAAAAAAAATTACATAAACAAATGTAAACTGACAACTCTGACAATGCCTGTGAAAGGTGGAGTCCTCAGAAGGACCATCAAGACCTCTCTCAATTCTCTGCATTTAGGCACCTGTGGGTCTGCGCTCATATATGTCTCCTAGGGGCTCAAGTGATCAGTGTGATCAGCTTTTATGTTTTAATAAAATGAAACCTTATCAAGGCTACACTATTTGTACAGTTACAAATAGTAATCTATCCATGTTTCTTCTATTTGCATTGGTCTGATATATGGAAGCATAACTGGATTGCTTGTAGGACCAAGCCCCTCAGTTCTGTCTTTAACCAGGTACTACCTGGGAGTCTACATGCGGCCTAGAGGTGTAGGTTAAGGCTCCCCAAAGGGTTTGTTTTTTAAAAAAAATATGAATCAGTTTCCACCATGGAGAATCTGTGCAGTTTTACACTGTCTCTGAGCCTGGGCTTCTTTGGAGAAATTGGAAGACCTTGCAGTAGAAGCTGGGTGCCTGCAACAGTAACTCCTGGAGGTGGGATCCACTCTTCAGTGTACCATAGCCATGCCCAGCACTTGTTCCCTTATTAATGACCCAGTCTGTCCCTGGCACATGAGGAGGGTGCCCCTTTGTTTCCAGGTTCCCCTTTGTTCTTAGGATGAAATCCAGACCTCTGTTATGTCAGGAAAGATACCTTATGCTCCAATCCCTCCCCGCTCTGTTTTGATGAATATACTCCCAGCCACCCCAAACTACCTCTACTCAACAGACCTTCTTTCCCTCCCTAAAGCCCAGTCTATCCAGTTATCAGATGTTCAGATGTTCCTCTCTGCCAGGAACAATCTCCTGAGAATTCGCTTTTCTCCCAGGTTTCCAGGTGATGCTGATGTTGCTGGTCCAGGGGCCACATGTTGTAAACTACCGATTCATTCAATTATTTAAAAATTCACATATTATCCTAACATTTCCTGTGTCCTTGTCTTGGGCCTTATTTTTACTGCCTCAATTCTCACATGATTTACAACTAGGAAATGGGTTGTTATTTTCCATATCAATTACAAAATTTAAATCATTATATAATATAGCAAACTAAGGTCATCAACAAATGGTTGCAGACTTGGTTGTTTTCTCACATAAATACTAATTATGAATGAGTAATCCTGTATGAGACTATTATTCTTACAAAAATAATTTTAAAGGAGAAATAAAATTATAAACAATTGAGCAATGTCATTACATATTGGAACCTGCCACCCTTTTAGAAAGTCAGATTTTTCTCAGTGTAATTGGTGAGCACTTACAAACTTTGTTCTGTCTCTTTCTTTACATGTTCAGTCTTGGTGTGTAATTTCCATTAACTTGTCTACTATTGAGTCCTAATAGAGATAGGTTAGCTCAGTTACAAAAGTATCTCTTTTGGAGATAAAAGCTAGCAGGTATGGTTTGTGGCACTCTGAAAATTACCCTGAAATATATATGATTTTATATGGGATTTAGATAATTTGCTTGGGCTTCTCCCTTTTGCCATACTTCTGCTAGAATCAAAGATGTAGCATCTAATTTCCCAAGAATAAAGAAGGCTAGCTATGTATTGTGTATTGGGGGTTTTTTCCTTTCATTTTTTATTGCAAGATATATAATATAAATTTTACCATTTTAACCATTTTTAAATGTACAATTTAATAGTATTAAGTATTGATACATTCATAATGTTGTACATCCACCAGCACTATCCATTTACAGAAACTTTTCATCATCCCAAACAATAACTCTGTATCAATTAAACAATAACTCCCCTTCCCACCCTGCCCCCAGTCTCTGGTAACCTATATTCTACTTTATGTCTGTATGAATTTGCCTATTCTAGGTATCTCATATAAATAGAATAATAAAACATTTGTCCTTTTGTGTATGGCTTATCTCACTTAGCATAATGTTTCCAAGGTTCATCTATATTGTAGCCTGTAGAGAATTCCATTCCTTTTAAGGTTGAAGAATATTCCATTGTATGTATATGCCACATTTTGTTTATCCATTCATCTGTTGATGACAATTTGGGTTGTTTTTTGCCTTTATGGATATTGTGAATAATGCTGCTATAAACATCCATGAGCAATTATCTGAGTCCTAAGCAATTGGGTCCGTGCTTTCAACTCTTTTTTAATTTTTGTTTTTTGTTTTTATTTTTGCTTTCAACTCTTTTGAATGTATATCTGGAATTGGAACTGCTTAAAAATATGATAATTCTATAAATATATTTAACTTCTTGAGGAACTACCATACTGTTTTCCACAATGGCTGTACCATTTTACATTCCCACAAGCAATGCACAAAGGGTCCCAATTTCTCCACAACGTCACCAACACTTACTTACCTTTCTTTCTTTTTTCTTTTTTTTCTTTTTTCTACTATAGCCATCCTGGCAGTGTTAACTGGTATCTCGTGGTTTTGCATTCGATCATAGCCAAAAGGCCAAGAAGCAATTCATTGAGGTTTTGATTTGCATTTCCCTAATGACTAATTATGCTAACCATTTTTTCATGTGCTTATTAGCCATTTATATATATTCTTTGGAGAAGTGTCTATTGCTAGTATTCTGAGTATGTTTGCATCCATATTCATAAGGGATATTAGTCTATAGTTTTTGTTTTGTTTTTGTGTTCTTATGGTGTCTTTGTCTGATTTTGGTATCAAGGCAATTCTGGCATTATAGAATGAGGAAGTGTTTCCTCCTCTGCAGTTTTTTCAGAGATTGTCCTTTCCCCTTGAATGGTCCTATCATCCTTGTTGAAAATTAACTGACCATATATGTGAGAGTTTATTTCTGGGATCTCTAATCTATTTCATTGGTCTGTATGTCTGTCCTTTTATTAGTGCCACACTGTTAAGTTTTGAAGTTGGATAATATGAGTCCTCCAGCTTTATTCTTTTAAAGGATTGTTTTGGCTATTTGGGGTCCTTTGCAATTTCATATGAATTTGGGGATTGGCTTTCCCATTTCTGCAATAAGGGCTGTTGGAATTTTGATAAGAATTGCATTAAATCTGTTATCTCTTTGGGTAATATTGATATCTTAATAATGCTAAGTCTTCCTATTTTATTTTGAACATGAGACATCTTTCCATTTATTTAGGTCTTCTTTAATTTCATTCAGCAATGTATTTTTAGTTTCCAGCATTCAAATCTTTCACCTTCTTGGTTAGATTACTACATATTTTATCCTTGTAGGTACTGTTGTAAATAGAAGGAGCTTCCTAATTTCCTTTTTGGGTTGTTCACTACTATTCTATAGATACACAAATGATTTTGGGGTATTGATTTTCCCTGCAACTTTGCTGAATCCATTTATTAGCTTTATTATTTTTTGTGAGTTCTTTGGGATTTTTAAAGTATAGGAGGATCATGTCATCTGCAAAAATAAAAAAAAAGAGAGAGAGAGATCATTTTACAACTTCCTTTCCACTTTGGATGACTTTTTTTTTCTGGTCTTATAGCTCTGGGTAGAACTTCAGGTACAATGCTTAATAGCAACTGTGAAAGCAGGTCTCCTTCCTTTTCTTTTTCTGATTTTTTGGTCTTTCACCTTTGAGTATGATATTAGCTGTAGGTTTTTTCACAAATAACTTTATCATATTGAGGAATTTTCCCTCTATTCCTAGTTTTCTGAGCATTTTTATCCTGAAAGTTCATTGGATTTTGTTAAATGCCTTTTCTGCATAAATTGAGATGATCATGTGGGGGTTTTTTCCTTCATTTTATTAGTGGGAAGGATTACATTGATTTTCTTATGTTGAACCACCCTTGTATTGCTGGGGTAAATTTCACTTGGTCGTGGTGAGTAAACCTTTTAATATGCTGTTGGATTCAATTTGCTAATATTTTGTTGAGGATTTTTACATCTATATTCATAAAGGATATTGGTCTGTAATTTTCTTTCCCTGTGATGTCTTTATCTGGCTTTGGTATCAGAAAAATACTGGCCTCATAGAATAAGTTATGGAGTGTTTCCTCCTCTTCAATTTCTTGGAAGTTTGAGAAAGACTGGTGTTTTAATTCTTCATTAGATGTTTGGTAGAATTCACTGGTGCAGCAGTCTGGTACAGAACTGTTCTTTGTCGGGAGGTTTTTGATTATTGATTCAATCTCTTTACTTCTTATAGGTCTTTTGAAATATTTTATTTCTTCTTGAGTCAGTATAGGTAATTTCTGTTCCAAGGAATTTTTCCATTTTTGCTTGGTTATCTAATTTGTTGGTGTATAGTTGTTCACAATATTGTACTATAATCCTCTTTATCTCTGTAAGGTTGGTGGTAATATCTCCATTTTCATTTCTGATTTTGGTTATTTGTGTTTTCTCTTTTCCTCTTTGTCAGTCTAGGTAAAGGTTTATTAATTTTGTTGATCTTTTCAAAGAGCCAACGTTTGGTTTCATTGATTTTCTCTGTTGTTTTTCTTTTTCCATTTTGCTTATCTCTACTTTGTTTTTTGTTATTTCCTACTTTCTGTAGCTTTTGGTTTAGTTTGTCCTTTTTGTAGTTCATGAAGGTGTGAAGTTAGGTTATTGATTTCAGATCTCTTTTTTATGTAGGTGATTACTGCTATAAATTTCCCTCCCAGCACTGTTTTTGCTGTGTACCATAAATTTTGGTATGTTGTGTTTTCATTTTCATTAGTCTTTAAGTATTTTCTGATTTAATTTGTGATTTCTTCTTTGACACATGGATTGTTGTCTTAGTCCATTCAGCCTGCTATACAAAATACAAGAGAATGGGTAGCTTATAAGCAACAGAAATTTATTTTTCACAGTTCTTGAGGCTGAAAGTCTGAGATCAGGGTGCCAGAATTGTCAGGCTGTCTTCCTGGTTGCAGACTTCTGAGTCCTCACATGGCAAAATGGGGTAGAAAGTTCTGTGGGTTCTCATTCATAAGAGCACTAATCCAATTCATGAGGGCTCCACCCTCCTGACCTAGGCACCTCTCAAATGCCCCACCTCCTAATACCATCACATTGGGCAGTAGGATTTCAACATATGAATTTTCAGACCATAGCAGTTGTTTAAGGGTGTGCAGTTTAATTTCCACATATTTGTGAATTTTCCACTTTTCCTATTAGTTTCTAATTTCATTCGGTTGTAGTCAAGGAAGTTACTTTGTATGATGATATCAATCATTTAAAATCTATTGATACTTGTTTTGTGGCCTAATGTATAATCTATCCTGGGAGAATGTTTCACATGCACTTGAGAAGAATGTGTATTTTGCACTTTGTGGGTGGAGTGTCATTTATCTGTTAGATGTAGTTGGTTTATTGACTTGTTTGAGTTCTCTGTCTCTTTACTTACCTTCCATGTGGTTGATCTATCCATTATTGAAGGTGGGGTATTGAAATCTCCCATTATTAATGTAGAACTGTTTCTCCATTCAATTCTTTCCATGTTTGCTTTATATATTTTGATGGATCTGTTATTAGATGTGTAAATGCTTATAATTGCTATATCTTCTTGCTGTGTTGACATTTTCTTAATATATAATGACCTTCTTTGTCACTTGTAATCTTGGATTTAAAGTCTATTTTTGTCTGATATTAGTATAGACACCACAGCTCTTTTTTTGTTACTCTTTGCATAAAATAGCTTTTTCCACTGTTTCACTTTCAACCTATTTGTGTCTTTGGATCTAATGTGAGTCACTCATAGACAGCATGTAGCTGGATCATGTTTGGCTTTTTAATCCATTCTGCCAGTCTCTGTCTTTTGATTGGAGAGTTTCATCCATTTACATTTAAAGTAATTACTGGAAAAGAGGAACTTCTGCCAACTTGCTCTTTGTTTTCCAAATGCCTTATTACTTTTTTATCTCTCATTTTCTCTATTTTTGCCTGAGGAATTATTGTCAGACACCTAAAGTGAACTTTGTAAGGTAGGCAGTAGTCCTTCTGGCAGGTGAACTTGATAGATATTGGAAACATTCTAGGCTGAACGAACCACATGGTCAAAGGGAATATTTTTTGTTCAAGGAGGCATGAGAGGACCTGTGAGATTGCAAAGAGAACCTTGATCTTCTGAGAGACAGTATTGCCAGGAGGCAACTGTATGTCTTTCACTGGATGTTCAAATTCAGCCTGTGTTCCTGAGATGTGTGACTCTGGGAGATTTGCTAGTGCTGCCTGAGTCTCAGGTTGCTGACTGTGCCACAGAAAAGATTATAGCATTTGCCTAATAGTCTGTGGGAGGATTAATAAAAGTAAGAAAAACACACCAAACAACTTACATGTGCCAGTCACTCCATTGTTTGCTTTATGAATAAATAAATTCTCACAACCACCTGGTGAAGTGGGAATTTTTTTTGTTTTGATGCTGAAATCAAAGCTTGAGAAATGAAGTAACTTTTCTAAGATTAATGAAAAGCAAGTGTCAGTACCAATAGGCTGACTCAAACCTGGGAATTTGGGTCCAGAGCTGGGAATATTTAATTGCTTGAATGCTGCATACAAAGTTCTCAGCATACAGTGCAGGTATACAGTGCACTGTATACAGCCATGAGACTCAAATACTGCTGCTAGTGATATTGTTTGTTACCATTATAATTTTTTCCCTATTCATCTTTAATGCCAGAACTTATTTTCTGTGCCCCTCAAGCCACACAGCCTTGTCATTGTCTTTCATCAACGAAATCATAGGCATTTTTTTCTCTAACACAATTGCATCCTGTTTAAAAGGCAGTATCTGACTCCCCTTCAGTGCCCAACACAGAGCTAGTCTCCCACAAAGTGCTCAGTGATGTGTGCCTTGGTTCTTTCAGGATCTTTATGAATGACTGCACAATTGTCTCCAGCAACATATGACTAGCCCAAGGCTACTGAAGCTACTCTGACTTTCCAGGCATCAGTGACCTTCAATAACATGGTTGTAAACTCTATTCAGGAACACTGAGGGCAGTTGCACTCAGTCCAAAGGACCCTGTACTGAGAGGTGATGCTGAAGACCTTTAGGCTTCTGGTCTCACTGGGCAAAGCCTCACTTCTCCTCCACAGGGACCTGGAGCCTCCTTCATTCTGCTCTTTCTCCAAAACACATGTGTAGTACACCCTCCCACCTTCCTGCAGCCCTGCTGTGTTCTTGTCTCACTTTTTCCTATCCAGTGTCCTTTGTGTCTCCTCAGAGTATTTTGGATAATAAATATATTCCCCTGCAAGATGGTTCAAATACCAAAGGAAGATTTGTTGGAAGCAAATGGGAGTGTCTTGTAAGAGCCCCCCAAAAGGTGAAAAAGTAGATGGGTGACAGGTGATTAGGAAGACCCACTACAGGATGTGACATTTGAGACCAGAATGATGAAGCAGCCATGTGAAGATAATGATGATGAAATTAATAGCTAATATTTATTTTAGTGCTTTTGAGATACCAGGCATTATAAGCATCTTACATCAATTAACCCACTTAATCTTCATAATAATCCTGAGATCTTATCATTTTACAGATGGGGAAGCTGAGGCATGGTGCAGCAAAGTAATTTGTCCAAGGTCATACAAAGCCAGTATACACGTAACTTGGTTTTATACCCAGGTAACATGACTCCAGAGCCTATGCTCTTCATACACATCAAGAAATGGTTAAGAGATAAGACTGAGCATGATTCTCCATTGGTGACATTATAACATTATGATCTCAGGTATACACTCTTATTGCTTTCTTAAAACCTTCACTATCTTAAATATTTAAGTCTCTGGCTTTCTTTTCCTAGTTCAGTATTATCGTGAAGGCACTTTAAATCAAGAATTGTAAAATATTATCATGTGTATGCTCATGCTTTTTAAATGACAAAGTATGAGTATTTGGATGAATCCTCATAACAAAATAACAAGATGGCATAAAACGATGTGTAGTGAAAGTGAATAAAATCTGGGGGATTAAAGGACTACTTCATCTTTGCTGTATCAGTGCTTAGGAGAGCAGAGGACAGAGCACGGGAGAAACAAAAAGCTACCGCCATTATTGCACAACTAAATATACTTCTAGGGGCCAGTCTATCCATAATTATAAATGCTCTTATCCTTGTTTGATACCATCCCATACTCCTTTAATTATTAATCTCTCGAAGATCCTTCAACATGCCATAGAATGTCAAAATAAATCTTATAACTAAAACTAAATCAAAGGAAAAATAAATTTCTGCTTAATATTAAAACTTCACCATCCCATTCCAAACCCACTATATCTGGTGAGAATTGCTCTGTGCCTTCACCTCTTAGCTTTCTGTTAAAAGTAGCATATGTACCAGAGTAGGAGAATATTTTGTCTAAAGTTGGAAACTGTATCACTCATTCCATACCAGAATTATATCAGCAATATAATATTCTTCCTTAAAATAATGTCTTACAACTATCAAATGCCATAGAGAACATAATCTGAAATATAAACTATATAACTGCCCTTTACTTGCAACTGTGTCCATACAATCCTAATCACTGATCTGTATCACCTTTCCAGTCACAAGATAGGAAACTGTGAAGCCAGTAAGGCTATTCCATTTCTTATCTGAAACTTATATTTGAAGCCATCCCCCTTATAAACTATAATTATCCGTCAAGGTTTAGTGTAGAAAACAAAAACACTCTTAAATATTTTAAGAAGATATGTTGCAGGATACTAGTTCTCTCAAAATTGGTGAGCAGGCTGGAGAAGTAATGGGAACAGCTCTGGACTACTAAATTCCAACCTCCCATAACAATGATCAAGGGATGGGGAAATGACTGCACTGCTGTTGTTACTAGTGTTGCTGCCAGCAGTAGTACCTCAAAGCCACAAAACTTGAAACTAGACACTGAATAATGTATTCCAGCTGCAGAAAACATGATAGAACTTGCTTGTCTGCTTTGCCTAGAATGAACTCCAAGAGCGTGTGTGCCTTACATACAGTTGTCCTCAGCATCTGTGAGGAACTGGTTCCAGGACCAACATACTCCCTCACCCCCTACGGATACCAAAATCTGCAGGTGCTCCAAATCCCTTACATAAAATGGCATAGTATTTGCTATAACCTAGGCACATCCTCCCATACACTTTAAATTATCCCTAGGTTACTTATAATACCTAATACAATGTAAATGCCATGTAAATAGTTGTAAACACAATGTAAATACTAGGTAAATAACTGCCTGCCACCGGTAAGTTCAAGTTTTTCTTTTTAGAACTTTCTGGATAAAAACTTTTTTAAAAAACATTTTCCAACTGCGAGTGGTTGAATTTGCACATGCAGAATCTGCAGTTATGGAGGGTCACTGTAATTAGGACTCACTCCTTAGGATTTGGATTAAAAAGCACATCCTCTCTGCTCTAATCCCTCATAGTACATATAGTTTCCTGGTTATGTTCTCACAGCACTTGTAAAAATTAAAATGTGTCAATTAAGCCAACTGGAAATGGACTGTGGATTATCCTTACCAAAATAGTGACATTCTTAGCTCAGAGATCAGGCCATTTTTTTCTAGGCTTGTTAGTCTCCCACTGAAGGCTATATAGGAAAGCTGATCCTAATTCTTCAAGAGGAAAGTAGTGGAAAATTTTGTAAGAAATATCAGTGTGTCAGTGAAAGAGTTCAATATATACAAAATGATTTTACTAGAGACCAAAAATTTTATTCACACTTTTTACTTCTGTTGCAACTTTAATTTTCAAATATAACATTTATTGGATCCACTGGGTGACTAAATATCTTCACATGCCCATTAGCTAAAGATAATTTCTACGGAGGACTCTTGAGTAAAATGCATGCTGCTACTATAAGATATGCATATTCATTTATAATATGCTTGTTTACTCTCCTGTAGAATTGTTTACAAATTAGCATCATTGCAAAGAAAGACACATAATTCCTAAATCCTTAAGGTTATTCTAGCATTAATCTTCTGATGTCTAGCAAGCTAAGAATGCTTAGTGAACACTTTGCTACATTTCTTACATAAGCTTTCTCTCCAGTGTGAGTTCTTTGATGTAAAATGAGGGATGCATTTTAACTGGTCTTCCCGCAATTTTTATATTCATATTGCTTCCCTCCTGTATGAGTTTAATGTTTTTTAAGAGATTCATATCACCTAATGTCTTTTCCATACTTGTAACATGTAAAGGGTTTTTCCCCAGTGTGGATTTACTTATGTCAATTAAGGGATTAATGCTGGCTAAAGTCTTTCCCACATTTATTGCCTTCATATAGTCTCTCTACAATCTGAATTGTGATAGACAATAAGGCTTGTATCATTGCTAAAGAGTCTCCCATATTCATTACATTCATAAGAATTTTCTCCAGTACAGATTTTCTGATTTTGAATCAGGGAGATCTATGGCTACAGTATATTATGACAAATTCTGCATTTATGCAGTTTCTCTCTTATATGATCTTTCACATGTATAGTGATTTATATGGCCTAAAGGCTTTTCCACACTTATTGTACTACTGGGTTTCTCTCCATTATGTACTCTTTGATGGGCAGTAAGATTTGAGCCTTTGCTAAATGCTTTCCCACATTCATTACATTTATATGGCTTTTCTCCAGTATGAATTCTCTGATGTACAGTAAGGTTTGAACTACAGCTGAAGGTCTTCCCACATTTAATACATTCATAGGGTTTCTCTCCAGTATGAATTCTGTGATGTTGAAACAGGGATGCCCTATGACTGAAGGCTTTCCCACATATACTACATTCATAAGGTTTCAATCTAGTGTGGTTTCTCAAATGCATATTCAGTGATTCAGGCTGGCTGAAGGATTTCCTGCATTTTTGACATTCGAAGGGTTTTTCTTCGGTATGAATACTCTGATGCTGAATAAGAAATGAGAGGCTGCTAAAGACTTTCAGACATTTGTTGCATTCAAATTGTTTCTCTATACTGTGAATTCTTTGATGTCGAGTAAGGTGTGAGCTACAGCAAAAGGCTTTTCCACATTCGCTACATTCATAAGGTTTCTCTCCAGTGTGAATTTTCTGATGGTGAATGAGAGATGACCTGTGAATGAAGGCCTTCCCACATATTCGACATTCATAGAGTTTTTCTTGAGTATGAATTCTCAGATGTTCAATGAGATGTGAAACACGACTAAAAGCCTTTCCACAGTTCATACATTCATATGGTTTCTCTCCAGTGTGAGTGCTTTGATGATTAGTAAGTGATGAGACATGGCTAAAGGCCTTCCCACATTCAATACATTTGTAAGGTTTCTCTCCACTGTGGCTTATTTGATGTCGAGTAAGGGATGAGCCATGGCTAAAAGTCTTCCCACATTCATGACATTCATAGGGTTTCTCTCCTGTATGAATTCTCCAATGGCGATTAAGGATTGATTGTTTCCCAAAGGCTTTCCCACATTCACTACATGTATAGATTTTCTCTGTATTAAAAGTCTGGTGAAGGGTAAGAGATTTGCTTTGGCTGAAGGCTGCCACACTTTCATTAGAATTCAAAAGTTTCTTTCCATCATTGATATTCTCATTTTTTATAACTGAATTTGCTGGTAAGCTCTTCTTAAATATATCACGTTTATGTGACTTCCCTTCAGCAGAAATTCTCTGTGGTTCAGAAAGAATAGACTTTAAAGGCAAGATGCTTCTAAACGTATTACATTGGTAAACACTTTCCCCGGTGGGACTTTCTCTAAAGGTGAGGGTCACTGGTCTGAAATGTTCTACCTGATTTTCACACTTCCCCTCCAACTTCTCTATATAATCCAAGTCCTTGTTAAAATTTGAAAATTCATGACTTTGTTTTATAGTTTTTTCCATTATTACCATTTGGGGAAAATCTTCATCATAAATATCTTCCTTCGTTGATAATTCTTTGCTTTCCCATCTTGATTTCCAATCTGTAATATATCAAGACAGCAAAACACTGCTTTTTCTGAACTTCTTGAAAAGAAACTTCTATGGTAGAAATAGGAGAACTGGATAAAAAATAAAGTCATTCCCCTCTAACCCCCAAGACACATGGCTCTGACAACTCTCATATATTCAATGATGTCTGAACAAAGTTCAAATGCAGCACAGAGAATACAGACAGCTCACAGAGGCAGGAACAGAGTATAATAAGGGAAATGGGTTAATATAGGCAATCAGTTTTGGAGGAAAAAAGGAAACTATCAGAAAGAAAATGCAGAAGGCATTCTGGATCCCAAGCCAACATTTCATGCCTATACTTATGTGAAAGACTACATTTTATCTCACACAGCCTTGGTTCTCCAACGTTTGATTAATCTAAATTTGCTGTCAGATTAGTATGCTTAATATGAAGAATTTATAGCACTGTGCTTAACAGCTACAATGAAAACAAAATAATCTAAATACTCTTTATGGCTCAGAAAGATTTAAGCTTTGTGAGTTTATGTAGGATCTGTGTGAAATCATATTTATTGACATTAAAAAATACTGTTCCGGACTTCCCTGGTGGCACAGTGGTTAAGAATCCACCTGCCAATGCAGGGGACACGGGTTCGAGCCCTGGTCCAGGAAGATCCCACATGCCGCAGAACAACTAAGCCCTTGCGCCACAACTACTGAGCCTGGGCTCTAGAGCCCGCGAGCCACAACTACTGAGCCCATGCGCTACAAATACTGAAGCCCACGCGCCCTACAGCTCGTGCTCCCCAACAAGGGAAGCCACCGCAATGAGAAGCCCGTGCACTGCAACAAAGAGTAGCCCCCGCTCACCGCAACTAGAAAAAGCCCGCACGCAGCAATGAAGACCCAACGCAGCCAGAAAAAAAAAAAAAATACTGTTCTCAGAAACCTTCTTACATATCCCTTACTTCCTCTAACACTTATGTTCATATTTGTTCTTTGAAGTTCTGCCTTAGGGGAAAAGTGATTTTCCATCTAATTGACAGCTTTTTCAGCCTAAAACCATTTGTATATTTTTCCTTAAGTGGACTCAAAAAGAATAATTGCCTTATTTTCATTTCAAATAAATAACAATTTGAATTATTATGATGCCAAAACCCTCCACTTTTGATGAGATGACATGAGTAATACAGAAAAATAATAATTTAGGATAGAGGAATAGTTGTTTTGAAATCTAAGCTAAGGATCCCTCAATTTTGTTACATTTGGAATCTCTGATGACAGTATTCCTAAAATATACTAAAATGCCTCCATACTTTCTACAAGCATCTTTAAACAAAGATCTCCTTTGCCTGATTCACCATGACTTACCTGGAAACAAACTTTTTGACAGCTTTTTCTCCACCATCCAAGGTTCTTTGCCATCCTCCAATAAAGCAATCACGTATGGCTTAGGTATGGAAAGACCTGCTTACAGGAAAAAAATAGAACAAACATTGTTTAAGCTGTGGCCTTCATGGAGGAGAGACTATCATCAAAAAAGGGACCAAAGAAAGGTCTGAAGGATGTTCACTGAAACGGGAAGATAAGCTTCAGGCAGGACACAACAGAGCTATACATTTCCTCAGAACATTTACTAAGGAGGATCTCTAGCAATTTGGAGTGGCAGAAGAAAGATCTCCCTCATTGGGGTGGAGGCAGAGATATGCTTACCTAGAGATACCAGGTTCTCATAATTCTGTACCATCACATCCTTGTATAATTTCCTCTGAGTAGGATCTAGCCATCCCCACTCTTCATGAGAGAAGTCTATGGCCACATCACTAAATGTCACCTGAAATAGCAAACACATTTAGGCTCAACCATAGCCCTGGCCTCTTTTGTCACTGGTTAAGGGGTAAAATTACCCTGGGGTGGAAGAAAGGGAACAAGATTCAGCAGTTGTGACAATGATCAGGAATCTGATCTAAGTTAAGTAATAATTGGATAATTATGTGCTTGGCATTGTTATACAATAAGGATAAGAGATAAATATAAGAGCTCTGCTTCAGGAGAGTAGGGAATAGAATTATAAAAATTTTCAAAATCAGCATTCAACTTTTGGCATATAGTCAAGTGCTTAGCTATGTTTTTTATAGTTTACGTGCCAGGTAAATAATAAAACATGAATTAAGGTTCAAAAAAAAAGAAGAATCCAATAGGTTCATAATAAAAAGATACCTTTATGTTAAAGATAGACACATTCATAACCACATACATAACCAATTTATAAACAAAAAGCAGAAACATTTATGGTACATAATTAAACCTCATATTCATAATCTATAATTAAAATAATTTGAGACCCCTAGGCAAGAAGACTGAAGGATGGTTTCATGCCATAGGTAGTCCTTGAATAGAACCTTAAGGGAAGGGCAAAGAAAAAAAAAAGAAGACACATTTCAAGGAAAATATTCTAAGAAGATAGATTTCTTCCCAATAGTACTCATTCACAGTACTATTTAGATTTTTTTTTTTTTAAGTATTTATTTATTTATGTCTGTGTTGGGTCTTCGTTTCTGTGCGAGGGCTTTCTGTAGTTGTGGCAAGCAGAGGCCACTCTTCCTCACAGTGCGCGGGCTTCTCACTATCGCGGCCTCTCTTGTTGCGGAGCACAGGCTCCAGACACGCAGGCTCAGTAATTATGGCTCACGGGCCCAGCTGCTCCGCGGCACGTGGGATCTTCCCAGACCAGGGCTCGAACCCGTGTCCCCTGCATTGGCAGGCAGATTCTCAACCACTGCACCACCAGGGAAGCCCCACAGTACTATTTAAAATAGCAAAATTTTAGAAAAATTTTTAATGTTTAATAATAGCTTACTGGTTAGTCAAATTAAAATATATGCAAAAAAAGTATGCATTTAAAATGTCATTATTATTACCTTTCACTGGTGAAAAAGACATTGTTTGGCTATTGTAAATTTTTCACTCCAAGTGTAGATTCAATATTCTATTACTTTATTTGAATATTTTATTAATACATGTGTTCACCAGTGACACTGGTCTTTGGTTTTAAAGAGGGAATTTACCTTTGTCAGGTGTTGGGGAAATAATTAAAAATCAAATCTACCAAGCAGAAAATCCTCTCTACAGTGTAAAAAAAAAAACAGTTTTATTACTGAATAAGCATTAAACCAGACTATAATGCACTTCACAGGTAATCACTAATGAGACTCCAAGGACAGAAAGAAATTTCACCCTTTTATAAACTCAGGCAGATACAATCCATTACACATGTTTTCAAAGTAAATGATAACTTGTCCTTAAGTAAGAGGACTTGACAGCATCATTTGCTACACAGTTCATCCTAAATTCACCTGGTAATTGGGGTAGTCATCTGTGTTAACTGCCTTTATCCCAAAGAAAAATTTTAAAACTCGTATCTTTATGACAAGCAAGTAGTTAGAATTTGGAGCCAGGAGTCTAGGCTAAACTCCCATACAGATAGGGAGATAGGGGTGCATCTTCCTTCATGTTTCCATTTTGAAGAGATGGCTCCAAGGCCCTTAAGAAAGACTTTAATGCTTAGCAAAACTCGCAGAGGCTTATTTAGCTTTGAAAAAGATGAACAAGCATCTCAAAGGGACAGGGAAAGGATATACAATTACAGATTTTTCTCAAGGAAACACTCTAAGAAAAGGGAGGGGGAGAAGGTCTCTCTTTTGGCACCAGGGAAAATTCTTTTTTCCATTTGTATTTACTCTTAGCCAGGTATTAGGGTTACGCTAGCCTTATCACAAGAACTGAGAAAATTTCCATCTTTTCCTATTTTCCACAGTGGTCTCTTTTTTTTCTAAGATTTTTTTTTTTTTGATATGGACCATTTTTAAAGTCTTTATTGAATTTGTTATAATATTGCTTCTGTTTTATGTTTTGGTTTTTTTGGCCGCGAGGCATGTGGGATCTTAGCTCACTGACCAGGGATCGAACCCGTACCCCCTGCACTGGAAGGTGAAGTTAACCACTGGACCGCCAGGGAAGTCCCCCACAGTGGTCTTTAAATGATTAGCTTTTACAAATCCCAACTGATAAGCCAAATTAAAATATCAACACTATATTAAATGAATAAAACACTATGTTTTATTCCACCAATGCAAAGATATTTTACATTTTAAGTTTTGATATTAATGAATATCATTGTATTAATAATCTAGAGAAGAAATCCCACATAATCTAATAGATACTCTTTGATCTTTATTTAAATCAGAGTTTCTCAATCTTGGCACTATTGACATTTTAGGCTGGACAATTCTTTATTGTGGGAGCTGTCCTGTGCATTTTAGGATGTTTAGTAGGATCCCTAGCCTCCACCCTTTAGATGCCAGTAGCAACTCCCCTTAACCACCCCCACCCCCAGTTATAACAACTGAAAATGTCTCTAGACATTATCAAATGTCCCCTATGAGTGGGAAAACCACTGCTGTACAAAAACACTTGAAAACCACTGCTATACAAAATTTTTGCACTTCCTTGAAAGACTCTCTTAGGCCTCTCTATCTACACACAAGGTGTTTTCTCAGTTTGGTATAACTTCACTTCTACCTCTGCCGCCCTGGTACTATGAGACACCGAAACAACTCCAGCCTTGCTTCCCCAGGGATGCTTCAACTCTTTCTTCCCCTTCAATTGCCTGAGCAGCCTGGGATGTTAATTCACCTTTGTCCCCAGAACTTAGGATATTAAGTAAATACCTTAATTTCTTATGCTTTCTTACTTTTCTACCAGTCCTGTACTGCTCAGTACAGTAGCCACCATATTTGGCTATATAAATTTAAATTAATTAAAATTAAATTTAAATAAAATTAAAAATTCAGTTCCTCAGTCACTCTAGTACTCAATAGTCATATTGCACTGGTGGCTACCATATTGGACAGGACACAAATAGAACACTTCCCCCACTGTAGAAAGTTCTCTTGGACAGTATTGCACGAGATCATGAAATCCTGCATGTCACTGTACACCCAAACCTATGTAAGAGTCTTCCTAAGAGGTACTTCATTAAGTGTTTAGAAAATGAATCCATGAATGATTTTGGCAATTAGTTCACTTTAGCTTTTACTTAAAAAAAAAGTTCTTTCAATTCTAATTATCTAATATTCCCAAGAAACAGACTCTGCCCAACACACACATCTGCCACTCATACCTTCTCCTGTGCAGGCTTCACTTCCATGCCATGATTCTGTCCCATCATTTTCTCATCACTCCTTCACTCAACAGCTATTTACTAAGCATCTGTTTTATGCCAGATACCACTCTGGACACTGAAGATAAAACAGTCAACAAAAAAGAAAAAAAATCCCTTCCAGTGGGAGGAGACAAACAATGAGTGTATGCATATACTAAACACATAGTGTATCAGCTAGTGAGTGATAGGTGCTATGAAAAACAACACAGTGATGGAGGAGTGGAAGTGACAGTCGAGAGAAGGTGACTGCAGTTTTAAATAGGTGTTCAGGGAGGCTTTACCGAGAAAGTAACCCCTGAGCAAAGATACAGAGGTAAGAATGCAAGCTTGTGTACCTCCAGGGAAAGAATATTCCAAGCAGATGGTACAGCAAATTCCAAGGCCTGGAGGCAGTAGCCAGTGTGGCTGGAGCTCACAGGGTACAAAGAGACAGAGAAGGAAGATGAGATCAGGGAGGTACTAAGAGAGCCTAACTGTACAAAGCTTTTTATGTCACGACACAACTCTGACTTCTATTATGAGTTAGGGCCACCAAAGAGGTTTAAGCTGAGGAATGACAGAATTTTATATAACAAGAGGATCTCTATGACAGCTGTATTGAGAAGAGACTGAAGAGGGTCAAGGGCAGAAGCAGGGAATCCAGCAAGGTGACTACTGCAATGATATAAGTGGCTTGGACCAGGGTGGCAGTGGTAGAGGCAGTGATGGGGTAACCAATGGTCAGATTGTGTAGATATACTGTGTATATTTTAGATCCAACTAGAGTGTCCGAATTTGAGTTATAAGAGAAAGGGAGGTCTCAAGGATGACTCCAAACCTCTCTTGACTTGAACAACTGAAAGGACTGACATACACCATTAATTGAGACCACATGATACAGTTTTGACAACTACAAAGCAAATAATTCCAAACTTGAACTTTGAATTCTAATTAAAAAAAAAAGTTTTGCTCAAGACTCTTCAGAGGCTTCTAGCAGAAAACTGGTAGAGAACAGGAGCACTGAGAGAAGACAGTACTTTGGAGTTCTGCAGTCTCCATCCTTTGCTATGATGAAAGGAATCATAGATCCAGTCCCTAAAAGGACCGTGTGAGGTGGGAACTGGTAGGAGAGGCAAAGCAAACACTCAAAAGAGTCCTGATAAGTAGGTGTTTCAGGAAGATTTGGGGACATACCAACTTACCTGAAACATGACTCTGCAATTTCCAAAAGTCAACACAGTCCTCTTTCCGGGCTCTCTTCTTATAGAAGGGCAGTGCCTGAGAAGGCAGATCAAGAACAGGAAAAAGCAGTCATGAAAAATCAGGCTTATCTTGCAGCTCTGGACACACCTGCATGGAGAATCACACTGGGAATCACTTTCTAGGGCTCTAACCTTTCCCTAGGCAAGAGGTAACCTGGGAATCACTTTCTAGGGCTCTAACCTTTCCCTAGGCAAGAGGTAACCAGGTGCCATTTGCGTGTAAATCAACTATCATATACATAAGTGACAAACTCATAAAACAACAGTAATAACACTGTTAAATAAGAGCTCTTTAGATCTTCACCACTATGCATGGTAGGCATTCACATTATTCCAGATTTCTTTTTTTAAACTCTGAGAAAACTGAAACTCGGCTATGTTGAAGCAATTTGTTCAAGGTTTACACACTGGATTTTTTAAAAAATGTAGATGGCATTTTCTTTCACTGCGTACAACGCACACTGGTTCTCCCTTTTCCTTTTCGCAACAGCTCTGAGGTAAGCGCCATCCTTACTCCCCTTTTACAAAGCATGACAGAGGCCCAGAGAAGCTAGGGGCCTGCTTGGGCTCACACCGCGGGGCAGACCCTGGGACCAGCGACGTTGTGGCTGCCATGCCCAGCGCCCGGGTGCCATCAGCCCGAGGCCCGCGGCCGCCCTCCTGGGACCCACACTTGCCTTACTCCTCAGCGGAGCCCGCCGGCACCGAAGCCGGGCGCGGCAGTCCACAGTGGGCACCTCCGCGTACCTAACGCGCCGGGTCGCTGCAGCGGACAATGGCCGCCCGCCTCGCGGGAACTGCGCTGCCCAGAGTCCTCCGCGATTCCAGGACCGAGAATTCCGCAGCAGGGCCGGAGGCGACCGCGGGGCGGGCCAAGAGCAGAGTCCACGGCCGGCTGCACTTCTCAGCCTCCTCCGCGTCAGAGACAAAAGTTGCCGGTGCGTCGCATGGTCGCCTCCCGAAAAACCACACTTCCCAGGAGGCTCTGCGACCGTGCGATCTCGGCGCACCGCGAGACCACAGCCTGGGCTGTGTGAGAAATTACACAGCAGGGCTACTCCACCGGGGACACTCGCTAAGTAGCGGGAGGACAACAGTCGTTTCTGGCGAACTCTGCTTCCCGGAACCAACGGCAGCCGTCTACATGCACTGTGAAGACAATGGCACCCGAACCGCGAAACTACACTTCCCAGAAAATTATGCGGCCGCGAAACGTCTTTCGGGTCATTCCTCTGCTCGCACAGATGTTGTCCTGCCCGGAGAAGGGCAGCCTTGCTAGTGCGGGACAAGAAGTGGCCTCTACCAGCCGAAGGTCTCCTCTCATCCAAAACTTTGGTGCTACGCTGTCCAGCTCGTATAGGCCTTGAGTATTTGGCGCCCACTTGCCCAGGACTGTATTTCCCCAAATGCCCTGTGTCCGGGCTGTTACAACATTAGCTGTCCGCGGACCAATGACACTTCCCGGAAGTTCGAGGGGTCACGTCTTTGCTACGACAGTGACCGCCGCTGTGATGTGCATTACATGTCCTCGAAGGACTCAGGATTATCGGACTCGAGTGAGGGCACTGAGGACAAAGACCCTCAATCCTGGGAAAAAACACTCCTCTGACCCTCCTCCGGCCCCAGAAGCTCTTCTTAGTCTCTGACTTTGCCCAGCCCACCCACACGGGCCCTGGACAAAGATGTATCCAGTCCAGAGCATTCTACTGTTGGTGTGAGTTTGTGTTGTTGTCTTTACTTTCTTTTTTAAATAAGTTAAATTTTACTTATTTTTAAAAAAATTATAAATAGTATCACTATGAATTTTCTTGCATATGTCAAGTACTTATATGCATAAGATTCACGAGGTAATGCTTCCACCTTGGTATATCTTGTGAATGTGGTATTCAGTCCCTATAGCAGCAGTGGTTTTTAAAAACATTGTGGCATCAGCTGGATTCCTCTCAAGGCTTAGAGTATGTAACAAGGAAAGATTTGCCAGTGCAAAGTATATTCCCATTTATGTCTTTATTAAACAGTGACATTTTTTTCAAAGTTGTACCAATTTGTACTTCTGCCATAGTTTATAGTTATTTTGGTTGGCAACTGTTGGTGTCAGCACTTGATTTTTGTGAAACTTTCAAATCTTACAAATCTGCTAGGTGTCAAATTATAACTCATTGTGGCTTAAATTTGCATTTCTTTTATTGTTAATAAGATTGAGAATCTTTTCACGTGTCTGTTGGCTTTAGTATTTCCTTCTCTGAGAGTTGCACATCTCTTGGTCAATGTTCTTTTAGAACAATGACCTTTTTAATATTAAAATACAAGTTACACAGAAAAACGCAAGATTTTAAAGGGAGAATGCAGAGACTAGGATATTAAAAATTTTCCCCTGAGAACCCCGGGCATTGAACTGGATTCAGTAACCAAATATGTTTTCTACAGTTTTTGCATAATGTTTCTGAGTGTGAAATTCTTTGACTGTTCTCCTGCTTGGGATTGTTGAGCAGTTTGAATCTGTGAAGTGGCATCTTCTTGTGCTCAGCAAATTTTTCTTCTCCATACATTGCCTCTTCTCTCCTCTTCTTGTGAACTCCGATTAGCTGTTAGGTAGGTTTTTCCATTCTATCCGTCTCTGTAATTTCCATCTTTCAGTCTCTGTATTGCAATCTGGGTGATTTATTCTTATTCATCTAACATTCATAATTCCCTTTCCAGGGGATTTTTTTTTTTAATTTTCAGTGTTTCAAAGATTTTTGTAACATGGTAGGCACAGTTGATTCATAATATGCATTTGATAATACCAATAATTGAGGATCTTATGAATCTTTGTAAATTTATTTTTTAATTTCTTTACTCAGTTTGCTTTGCTTCCTTTTTTGGTTGGTTATCTGTGTGCCACTCAGTCCTTGAAAAGAGATTTTACTGGGCTCCCCAATATCCTTGGATGAAAGTGCCTCTCTTTTCTAGAGATTATATAGTTTTATTTTCAGACAAGATCTGGGATTACTACCACTCTGGAACCACTTTAAACTAAATCTAAGACATAAAGTCCCTGCTCACTCCTTCCAGAAAATCTTATATAGGAATTCCTCATTGTTGCTGCTTTTCCTCATGAGCTTCTTGGAAGAATTATGAAGCCTTCCCATTATGGTTCCTCAGATGTTTGGGACATAAATTAAGTTCATGGGGAAGTGGGGTTAACATTAAAGGACTAGATGTGACTGGGGGCAGAGGTGAGAAGCTATTTCAATAGCTTCTATTTCAGTAGCTATTTATGACCAGTGCTTAAGGAACATTACTTCAAAGCTGAACCCCTAACGTGAGTGCTCTATGATTTGCATTTTTAACAGAAAGTATAGAGGCACTCTGATGAATAGCAAGACTAAGAAGGAGAAATCCAGGGGCAGATGGAGTGGGGACTCAGGCATAAGTAAACCAGTTTTAAACAAATATGCCAGTCACTTGAGAAAGAAAATAGGGCCAAGAGAGATCAATAAGGAGACAGAAAAATACTTTACATGCCATACTGAACCCTCCCCCTTCCACTAGCCCTGAGCTGCCTTCGTTCCCTTTTCTATTAGGCAATATTTACAATAAATGATTTTGCTATTGGAATTTATCTGTTCAAGGGTGCATTTTAGAATATGAACTGGGAGGGACTTCCCTGGTGGCACAGTGGTTAAGAATCCGCCTGCCAATGCAGGGGACAAGGGTTCCATTCCTGGTCCGGGAAGATCCCACATGCCGTGGAGCATCTAAGCCCATGCGCCACAACTACTGAGCCTGCGCTCTAGAGCCCGTGAGCCACAACTACTGAGCCCACGTGCCACAACTACTGAAGCCCTCGTGCCTAGAGCCCATGCTCCGCAACAAGAGAAGCCACAGCAATGAGAAGCCCGCACACCACAGCGAAGAGTAGCCCTCACTCACTGCAACTAGAGAAAGCCCGTGCGCAGCAACAAAGACCCAATGCAGCCAATAAATAAATAAAATTTATTTTTTTTAAAAAAAGGAATATGAAGTGGGAGAAGAAAAGCCAGTTCATGTTGATGCTGAAACTGTTCCAAGACTCAGGGTGATAAGGAAGTTCGAAACTCTAAGCTTCCAGAGACATCAAAAAAAATCATATGTATTTGCCATAGGGAGAAACTCCTGCTGAGACCTCTGGTAGAAATCTTTGTCCTTGTTCCTGGCTCATTCTCCATCTATCACTTTGTAATAAGCCTACACATCCCACTGTGGACCAAAGTTTTAAATCCAAGAGCCTAGTCCTAGTTCTCCTGTCACTGGCTTGAAGACCTGTCCATTCCCAATCTGCCCTAAGCCTGACCCTGGAATGCCCAATGTAGAACCTGTGCAGAGCCTCCAACAAGACGTTTGTGCTCTCTCCTTCTGTCCAAGAGGACCTCTGACATCCCATATCTCTGATTATTTATGTGACTAGTATCAGGTAACACCAGACACTTCAGTATGAAGTGTCAGGTGTGCCTATGTTTGACCAATAGTATAAAGCCTTTGCTTGATAGGTTGGCTGGGTTCCCTGAGGAAAACTAAGGACAGGTATCAAGGGCACTGTCTGTGGCTATGATGGGGAGGAGGGTGCCCATCTCATTTCCTTTCCTCCCTCTTAGATTATGGAGGAATTGGAATAAGTCTTGTTTTAGCTCCATAAGAAGGGATTTCATTTAGACTTTAAGCCTGAGAAACCCTCGGGGGCTTACTAGGTAGAGAGCTCAAGTTTTTCCTATTTGTTGATTTTGCATGATTTCTAAAAAAAAAAAAAATGGCTTATGGGAGGTGAAGTCCAATATGTATGTTGATCTGGGAAAGTATGTGGATGGAAGTAAAGTGTCACTGTTCTTTTTACAAAACTTCAATAAACACTATTGCAAAATTTAGAAAAAGAAAATTTTAACTCATTCTATTTCCCATAGAAAGTGACTTATCATGCTAATCTACTGAGAGAAAGGTATCATTTATTTTAAAATACAGATTTATTTTACACGTACGCTCATATTCTTTTTCACTCAATCCATTGTGAATGTCTTACAATACTAGCAACATACAACCTACATTATCATTAGAATGTACACAGTTCCATATCAGGAATCATAACAGTAATAGATTTAAGTGCCCTCCCCTTGATGAACATTTGCTTTGTGCTCAAGTTTTTACTTAAATTTGTGAAGAATATCCTTGTACATACATCATTGCATATGTACTTGGTTTTTTTAAGTGGTAAATCCCTAGATTCTATGCTACTGGTCAAAGAATTTACCTGTCTCTAGGCTTCTTTAATACATACCAACAGAGTGCCTCTATGAAGGTTATTCTATTCCATGTTTCATCCTTAGGAGGAAGTCTGGAGCTTTTTAGAATCTAGTTCCAAGATTTCAGGTAACTGGTGAAGGGATCTACCTGTTTCTGGAACCCCTTTTCAGTGTATTCTCTTCCATCCAAACTGTAGGAGGGAAAGAGCATGTGTGTCTCTGGGCTACCTGTACTGAGTGGGGATTTAGGGCCACAAACAGAAATAAGGGTGTTTCCTGTGAGCTGCCAGTGGGTCCCTGTCATTTAAGAAATGCTCCTGAAGGCAATACTAAAGGCATGAAAGATTCCTCTGGTGCATCTTTTGAGGCTGTAGTGATCTGCACCTACTAGGGGGGACCGAGGCATCTTTTGGTTCAGCATATTCCCTAAGTGGGGAAAAGGACACAAGGACGTTGTCAGAAAGAAGTTGAGCATAATGTTCTTCATCAGTGCCCTTGAGAAGCTGCCCTGGTCCAAGTTTTAGAGCACCCCCAGTTTGGTTCCACTGTCAGAGGATCCTGCCAGCTTAAACTCAGTCCTATTTCCAGAACCCTCTCTGCCACAGCACCTTCGTCAGTGTTCAGTGAAGGAGGAATCCCAGTAACATTCTTTTATCTGTCTTATGTCCTCTGTGACAGACATAAAGTTGGTACTCAGTAAATGTTATATGTACCCTGCTCTGATGGTTAATTTTATGTGTCAACTTGGTTAGGCCATGGTGCCCAGATTTTCGGTCAAACACTAGTCTAGATGTTGCTGTGAAGATATTTTTTAGATGAGATTAACATATAACATTAAATCTGTAGACTTTGAGTAAAGCAGATTATCCTCCATAATGTGGGTGGGCCTCATCCAACCAGTCAAAGATCCAAAGAGAAAAAGACTGAGATACCCTGAGGAAGAAGGAATTCTGCCTTCAGACTCAAACTGCAACATCAACTCTTCCTGGGTCTCCAGCCTGCTGGCAAGAATTCAGGCTTGCCATCCCCCCCACAGTTGTGTAAGCCAATCCATTAAAATAAGTATTTCTATCTCTGTCTATCTAACTAAGTACCTACCTATCTAATCTGCACACACACACACACACACACACACACACACACAAACACGCACACCCCTTATTGGTTCTGTTTTCACTGGAGAATCCTGACAAACACACCTGCCATCTCACTGAGCTTATTCTATGGACTGTCACCATGCTCTACTGATAATTCAAGCTTTACTACTCTGGGTCATCACTACTGGAAAATTCTTTCTTAAGAATAACCTTTATTGACCCCTAGACAATAATATCCATAGGAACACATGTGCTTCCTGCCATTATCCCTTCTCTCTTTAATCAACATTTTTTTTCTGTCTTTACTAGATCTTTTCCATCATCTTTCAGATATGCTTAGATATCTAGAATAGTTCACCTTTTAAAAACCCTCTCTTTTCCCAAAACCCCCTCCAGCAAGTACACCACTTCTATTCTCAGTAGAAAAGCTTCTTGGAAATTTTTTCTATGATGTTAATTTTCTTTAATTTTCACTTCACAATCTCTCCATAACTATGTCCTATCAGAGAACATTCCTATTATTTTCCTGAGACTGCTTTTCTCTAGGTCAAAGTGATCTCCACATTACTAAATCTAAGAGTCCCTCTTCTGTCACTATGTTTCTTGACCTGTTAGCATTTGACACAATTGACAACTTCCTCATTCTTCAGTCTCTTCTCTTGATTCTATGACACTACATTTTTCTTAATTTTTATTTTAGTGGCTGCTGCTTCTCAGTTTCTTTTGCTTGTTCTTCATCTCTCCTTTGATCTCTAAATGTTAAAGGAACCCAAGACCATATTTGGCCTCCATTTCCACATTTCCTACATATGTTTTCTTTTGCATTTCCATGTGTTTATAACTCATCCTTTAAAAAAAGACTCCCAAGTCTATCTATAACCCAGCCTTGCCTCTCCCTGGAACTCTCTATCCATACATCCAGCTCTTTACCTCCCAGCTCATTTTGGTGGTTCATTGTCAACTCAAACTCCACATGCTTCATGTGGCCCACACAGAGGTCTTGATTTTCTCCTTATTCGCCTCCTCTTTCAAGCCCCCACACTTAGCAAATGGAATCGCCGTCCACCCACCAGACAAAGCTGAACATCCAGACATTTTCCTGTATCCCTCTTTTGTCCTCACTTACCCTCCCTGCACATTCATTCCAGCAGACAGTGTTGTTTTCAATGCTGCCTCAAAGTGATGGGGCCTCAGCCTTCATTTATTTGCATCCAGTTCTCACCTGAAGCACTGCAAGGATTGCTTAGACAGTCCTATGCTTTCACGCTTGCATCCATATAGTCCACTCTCTATACAGAAATTAGATGATTTTTAAACTACATAAATAGAATTCCATTTTGTAACATCTTTTAATATCTTCTGATCTCTCAAAGAATATAATCCAAATTCTTTATGTTGGCTTATACAGGCCTACCTGACTTGGCTCTGCCTCCTTCCATGCTTCTCCTTGCTCACAAAGACACACATGTTAATTCAGTGACCTGCCTTCTCTACCTCTCATAAGCCACATTTATGCATCTTTAAGACTTTAAACAAGCCTTTTGCCTGGAGGCTCCTCCTCGTGACCTCACTGCTGTTCTATCTTGTCTTCTAGATCCTTGCTCTATTGTCACCTTCTCAAATGGGTCGTTCCTCACCACTCTCTCTGCAGGTGCCATCTAGTCCCTCTGTATACCATCCTATTTTAATTATTCACCCAACACTCATCAATTTTTGTTACTCCTATGGTAATTCACTATAGTTTGTTTATTATTTGTCAGCAAGCACTTGATTGAAACTTACTGAAAGAATACAGGTCTCTTTTCACCAATGCACCTCCAACATGAAGATCAGTACTGGGGTATTGAAGGTACTTTATAAGTAAGAAAGGAAGGAAGGGAGGGAGGGAGGAAGGAGAAAGGAAGGAAGGAAGGAGGGAAGGAGGGAGGAAAGAAAGAAAGGAAGGAAGGAAGGAAAGAAAGGAAGAAAGAAAGGCATCTTATATGCTTCTTCATTTTCCAGTCTACCCAATCTTCCCATCCTCCCTACCCTAATCTACTTTAAGATTCTATAGATTTGCCTATTCTGGGAATTTCATATAAATGCAATCATTTATTTTCCGTTTGTCCCCATACAGTTGATCCCTTTTACCAATTTTGCCCTCCCTCCCCCTTGTGCCTTCTGGTAACCACTGCTCTGTTCTCTAAGTATCTATGTATTTGTTTTTGTTTGATTTGGTTTGTTCATTTATTATGTTTTTGTTTATTAGTTTTTTTATTCCACATAGGAGTGAAGTCATACAGTGTTTGTCTTTCTCTGTCTGACTTATTTCACTTAGCATAATACCCTCAAGGTCCATCCATGTTGTCCCAAATGGGAAGATCTCATCTTTTTATGGCTGAGTAGTATGAATATTCCATTGTGTGCGTGTATCTCACATCTTCATTATCCATTCATCCTTTGATGGGCACTTAGGTTGTTTCCATGTCTTGGCTATTGTAAATAATGCTGCAATGAACATGGGGGTTCGCATATCTTTTTTGATTAGTCTTCTCACATTCCTTGGATAAATACCCATAAGTGACATAGATGGTTCATATGATAATATTCCTAATTTCTTCTGAGGAATCTCCATACTGTTTTCTATAGTGGCTGCACCAATTTACATTTCTACAAACAGTGCAGAAGGGTTCCCTTTTCTCCACATTCTCTCCAATACTTGTCATTTCTTGTCTTTTTGGTAATAGCCATCCTGACAGATGTGAGGTGACATCTCATTGTGGTTTTGATTTGCATTTCCCTGGTGATTAGAGATGCTGAGCATCTTTTCATGTGCCTGTTGGCCATCTGTATGTCTTCTTTGGAAAAATGTCAAATCAACTCCTCTGCCCATTTTTTGAGTTGTTTGTTTTTGTTGTTGTTGTTTTTGAATTATATGAGTTATTTATATATTTTGGATATTAACCCCTTATTGGATATATCATTTGCAAGTATCTTCTCCCATTTGGTAGGTTGTCTTTTAGTTTTATTGATGGCTTTTTTGCTGTGAAAAAGCTTTTTAGTTTGATGTAGTCTCAACTGTTTATTTTTTTGCTTTTATTTCCCTTGCCTGAGGAAACATATACAAAAAATATTGCTAAGACCAATGTAAAAAAGCATATTGCCTGTGTTTTCTTCTAGAAATTTTATGGTTTCAGGTCTTACATTCAAGTCTTTAATCCATGTTGAATTTATTTTTTATATGGTGTGAGAAAGTAGTCCATGATTCTTTTGCATATAGCTGTCCAGTTTTCCTAACACCACTCATTGAAGAGTCTATCTTTCCCCCGTTTTATATTCCTGCCTCCTTTGTCATTCATTAATTGCCCTTATAAGTGTGGGTTCATTTCCAGGCTCTCTATCTTGTTTCATTGATCTCTGTGTCTGTTTTTGTGCCAGTATCATACTGTTTAGATTACTGTAGTTCTGTGGTATAGTTTGATATCAGAAAGCTTGATACCTCCAGCTTTGTGAGTTCTTTTGTGTTTCCATACAAATTCCATTTTTTTAAATATTTATTTATTTATTTATTTGGTTGCATGGGGTCTTAGTTGCATCTCCAGGGCTCCTTAGTTGAGGCTCACCAGCTCCTTAGTTGTGGCACGTGGGCTCCTTAGTTGTGGCATGTGAACTCTTAGTTGTTAACGGCATGCATGTGGGATCTAGTTCCCTGACCAGGGATTGAACCCGGACCCCCTGCATTGGGAGCGCGGAGTCTTAACCGCTGTGCCACCAGGGAAGTCCCCATGCAAATTTTAGACTATTTTGTTCTAGTTCTGTGAAAAATGCCATTAGTATTTTGATAGGGATTGCATTATATCTGTATATTGCCTTGGGTAGTATGGAAATTTTAACAATATTAATTTTTCCAATCCATGAGCACAATATATCTTTCCATATGCATTGTCAACCTAAACTTCTTTCGTCGGTGTCTTATTGTTTTCTGAGTACATGTATTTTACCTCCTTAGCTAGATTTATTCCCAGGTATTTTATTCTTTTTGATGTGATTGTGAATGGAACTGTTTTTTAAAATTTCTCTTTCTGATAGTTCATTATCAGTATATTGAAACAACAGATTTCTATATATTAATTTTGTATCCTGCAACTTTACCAAATTAATTGAGGAGTTCTAGTAGTTTTTTGGTGGCATATTTAGGATTTTCTATGTATTGTGTAGTATTGTGTCATCTGCAGACAGTGACAATTTTACTTCTTCGTTTTCAATTTGGATGCCTTTTATTTATTTTTCTTGTCTGACTGTTATGGCTAGAAATTTCAATACTATGTTGAATAAAAGTGGTGAGAGTGGGCATCCTTGTCTTGTTCCAGGTCTTAGAGGGAATGCTTTCAGCTTTTCACCATTGAGTATGATGTTAGCTGTGGACTGTTCATATATGGCCTTTATAATGTCGAGGTATGTTCCCTCTGTGCCCACTTTGTTGAGTTTTTATCATAAATTGATGTTGAATTTTGTCAAAAGCTTTTTCTGCATCTACTGAGATGATCATATGGTTGGGTTTTTTTTAATTTATTAATTAATTTATTTATTTATGGCTGTGTTGGGTCTTCGTTTCTGTGCGAGGGCTTTCTCTAGTTGCGGCAAGTGGGGGCCACTCTTCATCGCGGTGCGCGGGCCTCTCACTATCGTGGCCTCTCTTGTTGCGGAGCACAGGCTCCAGACGCGCAGGCTCAGCAATTGTGGCTCACGGGCCTAGTCGCTCTGTGGCATGTGGGATCCTCCCAGACCAGGGCTCGAACCCGTGTCCCCTGCATTGGCAGGCAGACTCTCAACCACTGCACCACCAGGGAAGCCCATCATATGGTTTTTATTCTTCAGTTTGCTAATGTGTTTTATCACATTGATTGATATGTGGATATTGAACCATCCTTGCATCCCTGGGATAAATCCTAGTGATCATGGTGTATGATCCTTTAATATACTGTTGGATTCCGTTTGCTAATATTTTGTGGAGGATTTTTGCATATGTGTTTATCAATGATATTGGCCTGTTATTTTCTTTTTTTGTGATATCTTTGTCTAGTTTTGGTATCAGGGTGATGCTGGTGTCATAGAAGGAGTTTGGGAGTGTTCCACCCTCTGAAATTTTTTGGAATAGTTTGAGAAGGATAGGTGTTAACTGTCTTCTAAATTTTTGGTAGAATTCAACTGTGAAGCCATCTGGACCTGAACTTTTGTTTGTTGGGAGTTGTTTTATTACTGATTCAATCTCATTACTGGTAATTCGTTCTTTCATATTTTCTATTTCTTCCTGATTCAGTCTTGGGAGATTGTAGATTTGTAGGAATTTGTCCATTTCTTCTAGGTTATCCATTTTATTTGCATATAATTTTAGTATCTAAATATATAAATGTATATAAATGTAGTAATCTTTTATGATCCTTTGTATTTCTGTGGTATCATTTGTAACTTCTCCTTTTTCACTTCGGATTTCATTTATTTGTGCCCTCATGTTTTCTTGATGATACTGGCTAAAGGTTTACCATTTTTGTTATCTTTTCAAAGAGTCAGCTCTTAGTTACAATGATGTATTCTATTGTGGGTTTTTTAGTCCCTATTTCATTTGTTTCTGCTCTGAGAGGTATGATTTCTTTCCTTCTTTAACTTTGTGTTTTGTTTGTTCTTCTTTTTCTAATTCCACTAGGTGTAAGGTTAGGTGGTTTATTTGAGATTTTTCTTGTTTCCTGATGTAAGTTTGTGTCATTATAAACTTCCCTCTTGGAACTCCTTTTGCTGTGTCTCATAGATTTTGTGTTGTGTTTTCATTTTCTTTGTCTCCAGGTATTTTTTTATTTCCTCTTTGATTTCTTCAGTGACCCATAGGTTGTTAGTATCATACTTTTTAGCCTCCATGTGTTTGTGGTTTTTGCAGGGGTTTTTTAGTTATAGTTGATTTCTAGTCTCTTAGCATTGTGGTCAGAAAAGATGCTTGATATGATTTCAGTTTTCTTAAATGTACCAATGCTTGTTTTGTGGCCTAGAATGTGATCTACCCTGGAGAATGTTCCATGGGCACTTGAAAAGAATTTATATTCCATTGCTTTTGGATGGAATGTTCTCCATATAGCTATTACATTCACCTGATCTAACATGTCATTTAACGCCAGTGTTTCCTTACTGATTTTCTGTCTGGGTGATCTGTCCATTGATATAAGTGGGGTGTTAAAGTCCCCTACTAGTATTGTGTTACTGTTGATTTCTCCCCTTATGTCTGTTAATATTTGCTTTATGTATTTGGATGCTCCTATGTTGTGTGAATATATATTTACAATTATTATGGCTTCTTCTTGGATTGATCCCTTGATCATTATGTGATACCTCTTTGTCTTTGTATAGTCTTTGTTTTAAAGTCTATTTTATCTGATATAAATATTGCTACCCTGGCTTTCTTTTAATTTCCATTTGCACGGAATACCTTTTTCTATGCCCTTTCAGTCTGTGTGTGTCTTAGGTCTGAAGTGAGTCTCTTCTTGGCAGCTTATATACAGGTCATGCAGCCACTCTATGTCTTTTGATGGGGACATTTAGTCCATTTACATTTAAAGTAATTACTGATAGGTATGTACTTATTACCATTTTATTAATTGTTTTTTGGGTTCTTTTTGCAGTTATTTTTGTTCCTTTCTTCTTCGTTCTCTTCTCTTGTGCTTTAATGACCATCTTTAGTGTTATGTTTGAATTCCTTTCTTTTTTCTGTATGTATCATCTATTATAGATTTTTGGCTTGTGGTTACTGTGATGTTTACATATAACAATTTATATCCGTATCTTTATCTGTAACTAGATAGCAATATAGATATATAATTATTTTAAGTTGCTGATGTCTTAAGTTCAAACGTACTTTAACAACCCTGCATTTTTACTCTCCCCACCACTTTTAATGTTTTGACATCATATTTTACATCTTTTTGTTTTTTTGTATCCCTTAACTACTTATTATGGATATAGATTATTATACTACTTTTGTCTTTAACCTTCCTACTAGCTTTATAAGTGGTTGATTTACTACCTTTTCTATATATTTGCCTTTACAATGAGATTTTTCCTTTTATAATTTTCATGTTTCTAGTTGTGGCCATTTCTTTTTTAGTTAGAGAAGTCCCTTTAACATTTCTTGTAAAGCTGGCTTGGTGGTGCTGAACACTTTTAGCATTTGCTTCTCTGTAAAACTTTTGATCTTTCCATCAAATATGAATGAAATCCTTGCTGGGCAGAAGGTTTTCCCCTTTCATCATTTTAACTATATCATGCCATTCTCTTCTGGTCTGCAGAATTTCTGCTGAAAAGTCAGATGTTAGCATTATGGGAGTTCCCTGTATGTAACTTGTTGCTTTTCCCTTACTGCTTTTAATATTCTCTCTTTATCTTTAATTTTTGCCATTTTAGTTACAGTGTGTCTTGGTTTGGTCCTCTTTGGATTGATCCTTTTTGGGACTCTCTGTGCTACCTGGACCTGGATGTCTGTTTCCTTTCCCAGGTTAGGGAAGTTTTCGACTATGATATCTTCACGTATGTTCTATGCCCCTTTCTCTCTCTCTTCTCCTTCTGGGACCCCTATAATGAGAACATTAGTATGCTTGATGTTGTTCAAGAGGTCTCTTAAATTGTCCTCATTTCTTTTTATTCTCTTTTCTTTTTCTGTTCAGCTTCAGTGATTTCCAGTACTCTGTCTTCCAGCTCACTGATCCATTCCTCTGTATCATTTAATCTAATGTTTATTCCTTCTAGTGTATTTTTCATATCAGTTATTGTATTGTTCATCTCTGCTTGGTTCTTATTTATATTTTCTAACTCTTTGTTAAAACCTTCTAGCTTCTCACTCTGTTCATCCAATCTTTTCCCAAGTTCTTTACACATATTTACCATCATTACCTTGAACTCTCTATGGGGTAGATTGCCTATCTCCACTTCAGTAAGTTCTTCTTCTAGGGTTTTATCTTGTTCCTTCTATCATTTTGCTTTTTGTTTTCTACATAACTTAAAGAAAACAAAGATGTAGCTCTTTTATCCCTAATTTCCTGCATTACTGTATTCTTTTGTGTTTGGTCAATTTTTTGTAGTGAAACATCTAAATTCTTTTCTCATTTTCTGTTGTATATATTTTATAGCTGTTTCTTTGTGGTTACCATGGGATTACATTTAACATACTAAAGTCATTACATTCTAATTTGAATTTATCCAGCTTAACCAATAACATACAAAAACTCTGCTGTTTTACAACTCCATCCCCAACCCTGGTGTTTGATATCATAAAATTATATCTTTTACATTGTGTAACTAAAAATATAAACTAATAATTCTTTAAAGTACATTAGTATCTTAAGATATATAGAATACAAAATGCAGAGTTACAAAAGTACTAGTTTTAGACTAATAATTTTAAAAAGTAATGTAGAAATCAAAAAGTGGAGTTAGAAACTGGTGTTACAATAATACTAGATTTTATAATTTCCCATGTATTTACCTTTATTGAGATCTTTACTCCTTCATGTGGCTTCAAGTTACTGTGTAGTTTCCCTTTATTTTAGGACTGCAGGACTCCCTTGAGCATTTCTCACAGGACAGCTCTAGTGGTAACAAACTCCCACAGCTTTTATTTATGTAGGAATGTCTTAATTTCTTGGCTCCAAGTTTTGCCAAATAGAGGATTCTTGGTTGATGGTGTGGGTGTTTGTTTTGTTGTTGTTGTTGTTTGTTTGTTTTAGCATTTTAATGTATTGGCCCACTGCCTCCTGGCCCTCAAAAGTTTCTAATGAGAAATAGGCTGATGATATTAATGTTGATCCCTTGCATGTGATAAGTTGCTACTCTCTTGCTACTTTCAAAACTCTCTCTTTTGTCTTTGTCTTTCAAAATTTGATTATATTGTGTCTTGTGGTGGGTCTGCTTGCAGTCATCTTACTTGGAGTTTGTTGAGCTGAGATATTTATAATTATGCCTTTCATCAAATTAGGAAAGATTTCAGCCACTGTTTCTTCAAATATTCTCTCTACCCCTTTCTCTCTTTCCTTTTCTGGGAGTCCTGTAACGTGTGTTAGTCTTCTACATGGTATCTGCCAGTTCTCTTTGGCTCTGTTTTTTCTTTCTTTCTTTCTTTCTTTTTTGTTGTTGTTGAACACTGGACATTTAAATCTAATAATCTGGTAATTCTGGAAATCAGACTCTCCCCTTTTTCCAGGGCTTGCTATTTTTGCTTATTTTATTTTGATTTTGTAGGCTAACTCTGTGGGAAGGATCACCTGAGGTTTAAACTTTCAGTCTTCTCAGGTGTTTTCTGGGCCTGCACCTTTCTCTCATCACTTTCTAATTTTTCTCATATTTGCAAGTTGCTTTTCACCGTCCTAGTCCTTGATTTCTAGCTCCCAAAGTGGGAAAATGAGAAAACTGAAGGGAGGAAAAAAGGGTTCTAGCCCTTTAAATCCTCCCAGAAGTCACATCAGCCAGAGTGGGAGGGGCTCAACAATGAGGGGAGGTGCAAGAACAATGCACCTCACAGCCCTCAGTTGTCTGCTCCTCTCTGATCAAGAACAGAAATCAAAGGACAGATCCCTGATGTTTCGAGGACAGGGTTCTTTTTGCCCTGGTTCGCACAAGCTATACATAGCTTGCTCCAGGAACACATGCACAGTGGTCTGTCACAGGGCTGGAGGTGGAAGACTGGTAGCTGCTACTGTGCTAAGGGCTGAAATTGACTAACATTAACCACAATTTACTGCCCAAGTCTTCTTATGGAATTTGACTGCAGTAGACTACAGAGTTCCAAAATACTTACATCAGACAGATTCTGCTGAAATTGTTGTCTATGTGAGGAGAGAAAATCCTGGTGCTTCCTACTCTATCTACACCTACATAAGCTCTTTTTAAAAACGGCATCATTAATTTATATTTTCTACTTGAAAAATTATTCTCCTTTACTCCCTGACTCAACATTTGCTCCACCACCTTCTTGGCACCCTCACCTTCTCTCCTTTTTCCCATTTTGTCTACCATGTTTTACATACTATTTAATTTAGTATTTCTTTTTTTTTATTTTTCCTGCCTGTCGTTCTCAAATGGAATGTAAGTATCACGAGGGCAGGTTTCTTTGTGTCTCTTCTTTCCTTTGTCTCCCATACACTGATGATAGTGCCAAAAAATCCATTATTTGCTCACTGAACATTGGTTAGAGCAGTGAATAAACATGACAACAACCCCCCTTCCTGTTCGTTTTCACCGCTCTGGAAAATCCTTCCAAATGTCCTCTTTACCACTTTCTTCTAGTGGGTTTTGCCTCAGTGTGTTAAGAATAAAAAAGGCACACGTTTTGAAGAGAAATCCTCAAGTGTGGCAAAACTTGTAGGATAGCACAGGCTATTACTTCTCATACTATTACTCCTCAGACTTCAGTTTCTTATGCTCAAAGTTCCTTAAGATGTTAACTTTTTTCACTTCTCACAGTGTGCTTTCCCAGGGGTATTTCTGCCACTATCTTTGAATGAATTCTTAATTATTATTAATGACTTTCAGAAATTTAAGTAATTTACAAGTGTGTTTCAGTGATACTCTCACTTTGCATGCAGTTACTACTGTTTGTGAAATTATGTTCAGATGAAGCGATAATCACTTCTTAGTAAGGAATTGAGACCTTGAAGTCACAAATATTTGTCTCAGGTTTCAGAGGCCCCTTTGGCACACTTGCAGGGGTTGTGACAGCTTCTTTCCTGGCAGGAAATGACATTTTGTAAGTGGCTTTCCTTTCCAGATTCCTAAAAGAAACTGAATGTGTTTTAGGATGTGGATTAGGAAACAGCATCTGGATAAAATAATGTTGCTTGCTGGGTTGGACACATCACTGATTATACTAACAGGACAGACGTTTTCTGAGGCAACCAGAGGCAGAGTGCCACCCATGTTCACCAGCTTCAGAGCCTCTGAAAATCCTCCCCTCCCCTCCATCTTTCCATCCCTGCTGGAGACTTTTCTCACTTATCCCTAACAAAATGTACTGAAATTTACAAAACTGCCAAATAAAAATTGTCACTAGCCATCTGCCTCTACAAGGATTAGATTACTAGCCACTGCAGTTGCTGACTTTCAACACACCTTGAGAGGAGTTCAGAGCAGAGATCAGGAATGAGGCACTCTGTGCTCTAGGAAAAACTGGCACAACAGGCCTTTAGATAGTTAGATATTTTCAGGAGAAGGTTTTATCAGCCCAATTTCTTACATCTTCTCATATCTAGAAAAGCACTAAAATCATTAATGGAGACATCTGCTCCTCAGGACTAGTGGCAGCATTCTGCAAAAATGTGTGCTTGATTGCATGTATCTCCCTTCACCAAAACCACATATATACTGACTCCCCCCCGCCCCGACACACACACACCTCTTTGGAGCAGTTCCTCAGAGCTATCTGAGACGCTGTGTCCCAGGCTAAAGTCCTCATTTTGCCCCAAATAAAACTTAAGTCACAACTCTCTATTATGCATTTTTTTTTGGTCCACAGGACCAACTCTAAGGCTTCAATCTCCATGTATTTGAAGAGTAGCTAGATATCATGTATTTCCTCTTAGATGCAGATACAAACTTTCTGAGTCATAGTTTGGTGTGGTGTATCCAATTAGGTTTGTAACCTTTGGAGCATCTGAAATCTTTAAAGTTATCTGTGTGCTTCCCCTTTAAGAAGGTGCGAGGCCCCGCCCCTTCCTAAGAGCCTCAGGCCATCTTTTCCTAGCGCCCCACCCAGGGTTCCCTGAAGGCTTTCCGGTTCTTGGCCGGGCTGCCTGCAGGAGAGAAACTACACTACCCAGAAGTCTGTGCCGGGAGGAAGCAGTAAGAATTGGGCCAATAGGGACCGTAAAACGGGCGTTTCCTGTGTTGTTTCCTGGACTTTCGGCGTCCTGGGGGCGTTAGTTCTTTTGAAACGTGTCTCTTTTGTGCTCACAGGCTTCCCTTGCCCGGCGACCTTTCACAACTTTCCAGAGAATCACCATAAAGAGGCGGGAACCACCTCTGCGCCTTGTAAGACCTTGTGGGGGGGTTAGAGGAAGCCCACGGGACCCGTCTCGGTTGCCGCCCCTCTTGGCCCCGCTCGCACAGGGAGTTCAAGGCCATGGTGTAGGCACACGGTGAGGACTGCTGATGAGTATTATGATCATTGTTATCTGTTCCCTCCTCTTCATTACCAGAATGCTTGCTGTCTATGTCTCTCAGGCCACCTGGCCTTGGCATCGTTTTATGTCTTTTGTGAATGATTTCAGCATAGAAGACCTTTGGCTCTAATACAGTCACATTCTGCCCAAAGGCAGTGGCTGCCTCCCCTTGGAGCCTGACACAGAGCTGGGCTCCCAGGAAGTGCTGAGTGATATTGGCCTTGGGGCCTTCTGGTCCTTTACCAACGACTGAACGTTGAGCTCTAATCACATCTGTCTGTCCCAGGGCCAACAAAGCTACCGCTGTTTGACTTTCCAGGCACCCGTGACCTTCAAGGACGTGGCAGTGACCTTTACCTAGGACGAGTGGGGGCAGCTGGATGCTGCCCAGAGGAGCCTGTACTGGGAGGTGATGCTGGAGACCTGTGGGCTCCTGACCTCTCTGGGTAAGGCCTCACTGCTCTTTCTGTGGGGACCTACAGCCTCTTTCATGCTGCCCTTTTCAGGAGGCTTCCGAGGACACTCTCCCTCCTCCCCATGGCCCTGACGTGTATTGGTTTTATCTTCAGGCTCCTGTGTCTGCCACAAAGAATTTGGAGCAAGAAACATAGTTCCCCTCAAAACGGCTCAGATGGCAGAGGAGAAGGATTTGTTGGAGGAAATATGGGTGCCTTATAATACTGAGGGGCAGGAGGTCCAGTCAGGCACCATGAGAGACTAAAGTCAGGAAATGGAAGAAATCCTGATTAGATACTGGCCTTGGTGTCTTCTGATCTGTCTGTCTCTTTGTGGGTCTCCTTGTGCCATTCTCAGCAGATTGGCTTTTTCTGCTGCAGGGAGTTGATAGCCAGAAGTGGTCACCCCTGCCCTTGATCTAAGAAACCCCTCAATTCCTTGTCTCTACTTCTTGCTGTACTTTTTTTTTTCATATATCTATCTTTCTCTACATCTGGCTGTCTCTGCATGGGTGTTCTAGTGGCAGGAAACAGCCACCCGAGCCCACACTTCTTTTTACCTCTCACTCCAGTGCTCAGCACAGGCTGGCCCTAATTTGTTCCTTCTCCAGATTCCTACAAGATGGAGACTGAGTGGCCAAGCTTGATTGGTTTATAGCCCAGTCAGCAGAACCCCTGGGTAATGGCATGTTGTTCAGCAAGTGAGTGAAGCAGACAGGACATCAGGAGGCATCTGTGTGAGTCCTACTGGCAGTCATTCTAAAAAACAGAATCTCCTTTAAAAGGCTTCTTTGGCCCCTGATGCCTACATGCTCATCCCTTGTGTACTCAAGTCTGGGCCATGATCGTCTCTTGGTATGGGAGATCATTTTAGAGGGTGCACAAACATGGCAAGTGGCACTGATGGACAATCAGAGAAGGCCATTCCTTTTTCTCTTGTTATTCCTGTTGCTGTTTCATGCTGTCTTTAATGCCCCTTTGACTGTTGGCAGTTTCTCTCTTCAACAGAAGGGACAGCCTCAGACTCGCAGCCCTGAGCAGGCAGCATGAGTTCAGCGAGACTTGATAGTTCTGTTGTGATTTTCTTGCAGTAACTTTGCATTTGTGGCAAATGAAACTGGTTTTTCCATTTCTTATATGGACACAAGATTCCCTTTGTGAAGACATGTATTAAAGTTAAATAAAAAGTGGGTCAGTGTCAAGGAAGGCAGTTATTAGCAATGGTCATAATTAATGTTCCATGAACACTGGTGCACCTGGGTCCCATGACTGCATCCGGACAGTTTTGGGGGGTCCTCTAGGATGGAGGTCAAGGGAGATGGATCAGCCTAGACAGCTAGCACTACCCTACTCAGCCTTTAGGGCCTAATGATAACGTTCTTGGCTTTGGTTCCCAGGTCACAGATCAGTATGGACAAGAGCAGCCTCATTCCGAGGTCTCCTCTCCATCTCAAAGTCCCAGACAGGATTGAAACATTTCTTTTTGTCTTTGCTAAAATACGAATATCTTATTTCTTTCTCCACAAACAGGATATCCGGTTCCCAAACCAGATCTAATCCACCCACTGAAGCACGGGCAGGAGCTGTGGGTGGTGAAGAGAAGCCTCTCCCAAAGTGCCTGTCCAGGTGGGTGGCCAAGTGTTGGGCAGGAGGGGTCATGGCAACCTGAACTGAGGGGACCACTGCCTCTGGAATTCCGTGGGAAGCTTCTTGTTGTGGCCTCCTTGGGTGCCTGGGTCAGTGTAGAGCTCTTTGTCGTGAAGTCCCTTTGTCCTCCCACCTCAACACATTCTTTTCTGCCACAGGGTGAAGAACCTGTTTTATGTATAAGGGCAAGGCTCTGGGCTCCAACTGCTTGGTATTAAAACCTGCCTTTGCTGGTCACCAGCCCAGTGGCGATAGGGAAGTTGCATGATTTTGTCGGGCCTCCTTTAGCTAATTTAGGCTGTTAATGTTCACTGCAGTAACAGATAATCTCCAACAGCTGAGTGGCTCAACACATGAAAAGGATTTTTCTCACTTATGGCAGGGTTTGTGGGGGTCAGCGTGTGAGATCATATCACACGTTATTCAGAGACCCAGGTGTCGCCTGTCTGGCTTTATGGTTACCTTGGCATCCTTCCACTGGTAGAGGGGAAATGAGAGGAAGTATGGAAGTCACACCTACATTATTTCCCCTCACACTCTGTTGACAAAAACTCGGCAGTTGGCCATCCCTTTTTTTTTTTCAATTTATTTTATTGAAGTATAGTTGATTTACAGTGTTGTGTTAGTTTCTGGTGTACAGCAAAGCGATTCAGTTATACATATATATAATAGTTTACGTCTACTAATCCCAAACTCCCAATCCATCCCTCCCCCACCCCGCCCTCCCCCTTGGCAGCCACAAGCTTGTTCTCTATGTCTGTGAGTCTATGTCCCTCTTTCGATGCAGCTGGGAACTGAGGTTTAGCTCTGTGTCCAAGAAGTGCAGATGGGTTTCTGGGTTTTGTTTACATCAAACCAGTCTGCTGCACTCAGCCTACTCTTGAAAAATGAAAGTGATAATAATTTCTAACTCATTGGGCTGTTTGAAGATGTAATCATTTGATGCATGAAATTAGTTAGCACCATGCCTGAGTTATAGTTACGAGCTCAAAAAAAGTCAGCTGTTAGGATCTTTCATGTAATAATAACAATCACAATGCATAATCTCTCACATGTCCTCCTAGACTCAGAAAAAAAGTTTATGTTACCACCTCTGCCTATAGGCTGCATCCCACCCTTTTCCACCTGTTCATCTATCCTTCTGTTTGTCAGACAGAAGCAATCCCTAGCTGCACTGTCTTCCTGGCCCTCCTTTACTGTAGAGCCTCAAGATGGTATTTGGCTTTGTTTGGCCCACATCTGGGCTGCTGAGAACAGCTGGAGTCACAAAGTGTGTTGACTGGCACCACTGCAGTCATGGTCTTGCCCCTCTCCTGCTTCCTTGCACTCCCCAGCCAGTTCATGTGTGTCTCTAGCCCCCTTCACAGCCTGATGGAGTCTCTTCCAAATACTTACCTT
Organism: Eubalaena glacialis; assembly: GCF_028564815.1. Taxonomy (NCBI): domain Eukaryota; kingdom Metazoa; phylum Chordata; class Mammalia; order Artiodactyla; family Balaenidae; genus Eubalaena; species Eubalaena glacialis. The sequence continues at coordinate 52,467,323 of NC_083733.1, read as the reverse complement.
TCAATTACATTCCACATGTTCCATCAAATTCTTCATACCTTAGAAGGAAATTGTGATCTTGCCCACTCCTCCATCCTCCACAGTATCAGTAGATGGCCCTGTTTTTCAGAGAGTTGAGAAGGTGGGAAACGACCTTGTACAAACTCGTAACACTCTGCCTCCATCTAACCCAACATTCAGCCATTATCATCCTGCTTATTTTATGTTTTTCACATCAGGTAAATCCATCACCTCCACCACCTCTGTGAGCTCCACTACGAACATCCTGGTCTAAGCTCTCATCATCTTTTGCCAAGACGATGCCAAGACACTTCTAACTAGTTGGCTCACATCTGCTCTGTGTTTCTTCTGATCAGCTCTCTCTCCTGCACCAGCTCCGCCATCCATGCAAGCATTGATCCAAACATGCACCACTCCCTGAGCCACTGATGTCTCGGCATACAACCTACTTCATGGCCTTCTTCCTTGCTGCTCAACCTTACAGGTCATCTCTATCTGTCTCATACCTGTAGCTTCCCTTCCCAACTTTGTGGAAGAGGTCTCGCCCCCTGCTGTGGCTACTTCCTGCACAAGAGACTAAATCACACCTTCTCCTGCAACTTTGGAGGGTTCTCATGCTTCCTCCTAGAAAGGTAACCGGTATTTAGACTCTGTCACCATAGATTAGCTTTGACTGTCTTGACTTGATGTAAATGGAGTCCCACAGTTTATTCTGTCATGTCTGTCTTCTTTTGATCTTCGTTATGCCTGTGAGAGTCATTCTTGTGGTTCTATATAGTTCAACTCTGTTCTTTCTCAGTACTCAGCAGTATCTCATTGTATGTCCATTCTCCTGTAATTGGCATTTTAATTTTTTCCTATTGTATTATGAACATTTTTGTTCATGTTATTTTTGGAGATATATACTATGTATATATAGTATAGTACTCATTTTTGTTGGGAATATACGCAGAGAGGAATGACTGGGTCTTAGGGTATGTATATGTTTAGCTTGAACAGAAACTGCCAAACAGTTTTACAGAGTGGCTGCACCCTTTCACGCTCCCACGAGCCATGTGTGAGACTGCCCATTGCTACACATTCTCATCAGCACTTGGTGTCTTCCCCTTTCCTTTCTGAGGCCCAGTGGTGAGGTGGCTCAGAACCACAGCACTGAAACCATTCTTGATGAGGTCATAGCTTTTATCCTAATTGCCAAATATAAGAACAGTACTAACGATAGTGGATAATGGCCCACGATATACTGAACATTCAACCTGTGCCAGGCACTATGCTAAGTACTTTACAGGTGTGGTCTTGTCAACCCTCATGGTAGCTGGTGAATTAGGAACTGGGCATCTCCCAGTGTTTCAGGTTAGGAAATGGTGATTTAGAGGTGGTTAATAACTGTCGAGATGACTGCTTGGTAGAGGCAGGGTTTGAACTGAAGTGACAGTCTTCACCACCACGCTGCACTGGTTTTCGATGCAGCAGAAACCTGTTCCACTCTTCTGTACCTCAGCTTTGGTAGCACTTAGTCCCAGTGGTCCCTCTTTTCCAATTCTAACTGTATTGTTCTCTGCCTCTTACTCTGATCGCCTCCTAAATATTGGCTTTGCCTGACATCTCATGGCCCTTTCTTTTTATTGTAATTAGTCCCCCAGAATGATCCACCTCTACTCTTAGTTCTTCGGCTCATGCATGTTGTGTCCCATATCCATGCCGTAACATAGACAGGATAGTTAACAGGTATTCATTGCTTTTTGGTGCTTGTAAACACTGTATATACACTGTTTCAATTCATCCTCACAGTGGTTTTTGAGACTCTACTTGTACTCTGATTTGTAGGTGAGGAAGCAGAAGCTTGTGGAAGTTGAATGGCTTGCTGAAGGGCAGAAAACTAGCAAGGGGGTGTTGCTGGGATTTCAGCCTGGGCTGATTCTCCCTAGGTACCATGATGTCAAACACAATGCTCTGTTGGCTTCGAACATTTATATTTGACTACAGTTTTATAGGTTTATATTAATCATAAACCTTGGTTTATGACACACTTATCATCTGGCAGTGTACTATCATGTTTAATTTATTTTTAAACTTTTCCCAGTCATTTATTTATTTCCCCTAAAAAGATTATAGTGGGAACTTCCCTGGTGGTCCAGTGGTTAAAACTCCACGCTTCCAATGCAAGGGATGTGGGTTCAATCCCTGGTCGGGGAATTAAGATCCCACATGCCGCGCAGCGCGGCCAAAAGATTTAAAAAAAAAAATTATAGTGAACACCATCAGCCAATGTAAGAACAGGAGTATTACCAACCAATATCCTACCTTGATCTATATATTTCTTCCCTTTCCCATCCTCTCCCTTCCTGACAAAGATAATCACTGTCTTGAACTTGTCTTCATAATTTCATTACTTTATATGTGGGAGTGTTTTGTATTATAAATTGAATTTCTTTTGTAGATGTGGTGGCTTTCAGATTTTCTGTTTCTTGTGCTGGATTTGTTATTTTGCATCTTTCAAGCAGTTTGTCTATTTCATCTATTTGTCAATTCATTGGTTTAATTAAAATCCTATCATACCTGTTTGTAAGCATACTTAAAACAGCGTATTATATGGTTTTCTGTTTTTTAACTTCTGATAAATGGTTATCATACTTGATTGCTATGGCTTGAACGTGTACCCCTCAAATTCATTTGTTGAAATCCTCACCTCCCAAGATGATGGTATTAGGAGTTGGGGCCTTTGGGAGGTGCAGAAGTCATGAGCGTTCAGTGTCTTACCCAATAGGCTCCAGAGAGATCCCTCGTCCCTTCCACCATAGGGGGACAAGCAAGAAGGCACTGGCTATGAACCAGAAAGAATGCCCTCACCAGAATGTGACCATGCTGGCGCCTTGATCCTGGACTCCCCAGCCTGCAGAACTGTGAGAAACAAATTTCTGTTGTTTGTAAGCTACCCAGGCTTTGGTATGTTGTTACAGCAGCCCAAACTGACCAAGACATTGATGTAGTTTTCTGATACATGCTTTTGAAGAATTCAGTGTTAAATTACTAAGAATCACTGTGTGTGAGCTGTAGGGTTTTTTTTTTCCTTCTTCTCAAAATATTCTGTTACATCAATATATCACAATGTATTTATCGATTTTTGTGGACATTCACCTATTTCCATAATTATATCCAAAAATTCTCACTATACTACATTGTTCAATGAAAGATACTCACTTGTTTCCTTTTTCGTTCTTTTTTTTTTTTTTTTTTTTTTGGTGGTCACCCACCTTGCTGCACACATGTGCAGGAGTTTTAGTTGTAATTCTTTTTATGAGTGGAATGACTGGATGATCGAAAACAACTTTACAAGATGTTGCCCAGTGTTTTCTAAAGTGACTTTACCAATTTGTTAACTTCACCAGCGATGAATGCAAGATTTCATAGACCACATTCTGTCCCACATATGATATTTTTGGGCTCTATAATTTCTGCCAGTTGAATAGGTGCTAACTGGTTTCTTACTCTGATCTTCACTGGCATTTACCTCATTACCACTGAGGTTGAACTCCTCATTAAGTGTTTTTTGGCCATTGTGTATCTTCTTGTGGAATAGAATAGAGAGCCCAGAAATAGTCACTTTTTAATTGAAGTATAGGTGATTTACAATATTATATTAGTTTCATGTGTACAACATAGTGATTCCATATTTTTATAGATTATACTCCATTTAAAGTACTTACAAAACAATGGCTCTGTTTCCCTGTGCTGTACAGTATATCCTTGTTGCTTATCTATTTCACACATAGTAGTTTATACCTCTTAATCTCATACGACTATCTTGCCCCTCCTCCTTTACCTCTCCCTACTGGTAACCACTAGTTTGTTCTCTATATCTATGAGTCTTGTTCCTGTTTTATTATATATATTGGGTTGGCCAAAAAGTGCGTTTGGTTTTTAAGTAAAAATAAAAGACAGATTTTTCATTTTCACCAAGAACTTTATTTTTATTTTTTTAAAAGGATTTTTTTAAATGATTTTATATTTTAGTTATTTTTGGCTGCGTTGCGTCTTCATTGCTGCGCACGAGCTTTCATCTAGTTGCAGTGAGCGGGGGCTACTCTTCATTATAGTGCGCAGGCTCTTGTTGTGGAGCACAGGCTCTAGGTGCGTGGGCTTCAGTAGTTTTGGCACACAGGCTCAGTATTTGTGGCTTGAGGGCTCTAGAGTGCTCTAGAGTGCAGGCTCAGTATTTGTGGCACACGGGCTTAGTTGCTTCACAGCATGTGGGATCTTCCCGGACCAGGGCTTGAACCCATATCCCCTGCACTGGCAAGCAGATTAACCTCTGTGCCACCAGGGAAGTCCCACTACTTTTGTCTTTTAACCTCCATCGTTTGTGTGTAGATGATTTCCTACCTAATGTTTGCCTTTACTGGTGAGCTTTCCCATTTCATAATTTTCTAGTTGTGGCCTTTTCTTTTCTGCCTACAGAAGATCCTTTAGCATTTGTTGTAAAGCTGGTTCAGTGGTGCTGAATTCTTTTAGCTTTTGCTTGTCTGTAAAGCTTTTGATTTCTCCATCAAATCTGAACGAGAGTCTCGCTGGGTAGAGTATTCTTGGTTGTAGGTTTTTCCCTTTCATCACTTTAAATATATCATGCCATTCCCTTCTGGCCTGCAGAGTTTCTGCTGAAAAGTCAGCTGATAGCATTGTGGGAATTCCCTTGTATGTTATTTGTTGCTTTTAATATTTTCTTTCTTACCATGTGTCTTGGCATGTTCCTCCTTGGATTAATCCCATATGGAACTCTGCACTTCCTGTGAACTTGGAGTGACTGTTACCTTTCCCATGTTAAGGAAGTTTTCAGCTATTATCTCTTCAAGTATTTTCTTGGCCCTTTCTCTCTTCTCCTTCTGGGACCCTTATAATGTGAATGTTAGTGTGTTTGATGTTGTCCCAGATATCTCTAAACTGTCCTCATTTCTTTTCTTTCTTTTTTCTTTGTTCTGTGGCAGCGATTTCCACCACTCTCTTCCAGTTCACTGATCCATTCTTCTGCCTCATTTATTCTGCTGTTGATCCCTTTATAGTGTATTTTTCATTTCAGTTATTGTATTCTTCAACTCTGTTCGGTTGTTCTTTATATTTTCTAACTCTCTGCTAAAAACTTCTTGTAACTTAACCTTCTCTGCATCCTTTCTTTTCCCGAGTTCTTGGGTCATCTTTACGATCATTACTCTTAACTCTTCTCGGGTAGATTGCCCGTCTCCACTTCATTTAGTTGTTCTTGTGGGTTTATTTCTTGTTGCTTCATCTGGAACATATTCCTTTGCTGTCTCATTTTGTCTGAATCTCTATTTGTATTTTTATGTGTGTGTTAGGTTCATTATGTTTTTCAACCTTGGAGAAGTGGCCCTCTGTAGGGGATGGACTATTTGTCCCAGCAGTACACTCCCCTCTCATCACCCAAGGGCCAGAGGACAGCTGGTCCTAGGGTAGTTTCTGACCTGTGTTTGAGGACTTAGTTAAACAAGCTTAGGGATCATAGTTTTCTTGCTTTTGGACTTCCCCCTGGTGAGTGAGGCTGGTCAAGAGGCTTGTGCGGGCTTCCTGGTGGGAAGGGCTGGTGCCTACCCACTGGAGGGTGGAGCTGGGTTTTGGCTTTCTGGTGAACAGGGCCATGTCAAGGGGTGTCTCTAGAGGTGACTGTGGACCCAGGAAGTCTTTAGGCAGCCTATCTGCTGATGGGTGGGGCTGTGTTCCCACCAAGTTGGCTGTTTGGTCTAAGGCGTCCCAGCATGGGAGCCTACAGGCTTTTGGGTAGGGTTAGGTCTTGGTGCTAATGACGCCAGAAAGACTTCTGCCTTCAGTGACGTTAGTGTAGATGAATACTCACCAATATCTCCGCCCCCAGTGTGTACGTCCCCAAGGTGAGATACAGCTGCCCCCTGCCTCCCCAGGAGACCCTCCAAGACCAGCAGGTAGGTCTGGTCTACACTCCTGTGAAGTCACTGCTTTTGCCCTAGGTCCCAGTGTACATGAGACTGTGTGTGCACTCCAAGAGTGGAGTTTCTGTTTTCCCCAGTCCTGTGGAGCTCCTGCATTCAAGCCCTGCTGGCCTTCAAAAGCCAAATGCTCTGGGGCTCCTCCTCCTGATGCTGGACCCTCAGGCTGGGGAGCCTGACGTGGGGCTAAGAACTCTCCTGTGGCAGAACTTCTGTGATATAATTATCTTCCAGTATTCTCCAGTTTGTGGGTCACCCACCTGGGAGGTATGGGATTTGATTATATTGTGAGTGTGCCCCTCCTACCATCTCGCTCTGGTTTCTTCTTTATGTCTTTGGCTGTAGAATTTTTTTTGGCAGGTTCCAGTCATCGTTATTGATGGTTGTTCAGCAGTTAGTTGTGATTTTGGTGTGCTCATGAAAAGAGTTGAACACAAGGTCCTTCTACTCCACCATCTTGTTTCCTCTCACTGTCACTAGTTGTTTACTTTCCTTTTTTTGCCACATATTGTGTCTTTTTTCTACATTCAGTTCTGGAGTCAGGGAAGTCCAAGATCAAGATTCCTATAGGGTTCAGTTTCCTGGCTTGCAGAGAGCCACCTTCTCGCTATGTCCTCAAATGGAGAGAGAAGTCATCGTGTTCATAAATGAGGACACACGATATGTTAAATATGTAACTTCTTCAGAATTCTTTTATCTCAATTTTTTTACAAAGTAATTTTGTTAGTTAGGGTTCTCCAGAAAAATGTGTCTAAATGAATACATTAGAGGGAGATTTATTTTGAGAAATTACCTCACGATTCTGGAGACCAGTAAGTCTGAAATCTGCAGGGCAGGATGATGGAGAGCAGCTGTCTGGTATCCAAAAAATGAGTCATCCTATATCCACTTGATTATTAAAATCTTCCTCTGCTGAGGTCAGCCCTTGGAGAGTGTTCCTGTTTTGTTTTTTGTTTTTTTATCAAAACATTACATCAATAATCACAGTGTATTTACCCATTTGGGTGGACATTCATCTGTTTCTATAATTATATCTTAAAATATCTGACTATACTGCACTGTTCAATAAGATACTCACTTGTTGGCTATTTTGAACAGTGCTACTGTGAACATGGGTGTACAAATATCTTTTCAAGACTCTGTTTTCAATTCTTTTGGATATTACTCTGAAGTGGGATTGCTGGATCATATAGGTAGTTCTATTTTTTTTTTTTTATTGAACTGTAGTTAATTTACAATATTGTGTTAGATTCAGGTGTACAGCAAAGTAATTCAGATTTATATTTAAGTTATATTCCATTTAGATTCTTTTCCATTATACATTATTACAAGATACTGAATATACTTCCCAAAGCTGTACAGTAAATCCTTGTTTATCTATTTTATATATATGGTGTGTATGTGTTAATCCCATACGCCTAATTTATCCCACCCCCATTCTTCTTTGGTAACCATAAGTTTGTTTTCTATGTCTTTGAGTCTGTTCCTGTTTTGTAAACACATTCACTTGTATTATTTTTTAGATTCCAAATGTAAGTGATATCATGTAGTATTTGCCTTTCTCTGTTTAACTTACTTTCCTAAGTATGATATTCTCTGGGTCCATGCATGGTGCTGCAAATAGCAATATTTTGTTCTTTTTTATGGCTGAGTAATATTCCATTGTGTATGTGTCTATATTTATTGTATATTATATTACATACTCTTTATCCATTCATCTGTTGATGGACACTTAGGTTGCTTCCCTGCTTTGGGTATTGTAAATAGTGCTGCTGTGAATATTGGGGTGCATGTATCTTCAAATTAGAATTTTTCATCTTTTCCAGATATATGCCCAGGAGTGGGATTGCTGGATCATATAGTAACTCTATTTTTAGTTTTTAAGGAACCTCCATACTGTTTTCTGTAGTGGCTGCACCAATTTACATGCCCAGCATTTATTATTTGTGGACTTTGATGATGGACATTCTGAATGGTGTGAGGTGATGCCTCTTTGTGGTTTTGATTTGCATTTCTATAATGATTAGCAGTGCTGAGCATCTTTTCATGTGCCTCTTGGCCATGTGTATGTCTTTGGAGAAATGTCTACTGAGGACTTAAGACTTTTTTTTTTTAATATTGAGTTGCATGAGGTGTTTGTATACTTTGGAAATTAACCCCTTGTCAGTAACATCATTTGCAAATATTTTCTCCCATTCCGTATGTTGTTTTTTTGTTTTATTTATGGTTTCCTTTGCTGTGCAAAAGCTTGTAAGTTTGATTAGGTCCCATTTGTTTATTTTTGCTTTTATTTCTATTGCCTTGGGAGACTGACCTAAGAAAACATTGGTACGATTTATTGCAGAGAATGTTTTGCCTATGATGTCTTCGAGGAGTTTTATGGTGTCATGTTTTATCTTTACGTTTTTAAGCCATTTTGAGTTCATTTTTGTGTATGGTGTGAGGGTGTGTTCTAACTTCATTGATTTACACGCAGCTGTCCAAATTTCCCAGCACCATTTGCTGAAGAGACTGTCTTTTTGACCATAGGTGTGTGGGTTTATTTCTGGGGTCTCCATTCTGTTCATTCATCTTTATGTCTGTTTTTGTGCCAATACCACAGTTTTGATACTGTAGCTTTGTAGTATTATCTGAAGTCTGAGAGCGTTATGCCTCCTGCTTTATTCTTTTTCCTCAGGATTGCTTTGGCAATTCTGGGTCTTTTTGTGATTCCGTATAAATTTTAGGATTATTTGTTCTAGTTCTGTGAAAAATGTCATGGGTAATTTGATAGGGATCACATTAAATCTGTAGATTGCTTTGGGTAGTATGGCCCTTTTAACAATATTAATTCTTCCAATCCAAGAGCATGGGATATCTTTCCATTTCTTTGAATCCTCTTTAATTTCCTTTATTAATGTTTTATTGTTTTTAGCATACAAGTCTTTCACCTCCTTGGTCAAGTTTACTACTAAGTATTGATATTTTACTTTTTTGGTGCTATTTAAAAAGGTATTGTTTTTTACATTCCTTTTCTGATATTTCATTGTTAGTGAAAGAAATGCAACCGATTTCTGTATGTTAATCTTGTATCCTGCTACCTCGCTGAATTCATTTATCAGTTCTAGTAGTATTTGTGTAGTCTTTAGGTTTTTCTATATATAGTATCATGTCACCTGCATATAATGACACTTTTACTTCCTCCTTTCCAATTCGGATACCTTTTATTTCTTGTCTGATTTCTGTGGCTAGGACTTCCAATACTATGTTGAAAAGAAGTGGTGAGAGTGGGCATCCTTGTCTTGTTCCAGATTTTAGCAGGAATGCTTTTTTCAACATTCAGTATTATACTGGCTATGGGCTTGTCATAAATAGCTTTTATTATATTGAGATACATTCTCTCTATACCCGCTTTGGTAAGAGCTTTGATCATGAATGGATACTGAATTTTGTCAAATGCTTTTTCTGCAACTATTGAGATGATCATGTGGTTTTTGTCTTTTCTTTTGTTGATGTGGTGTATCACATTGATTTGATTAGTGTATGTTGAACCATCCTTGTGAACTTTGGATGAATCCCACTTGGTCATGGTTTATGATCTTTTTTATGTATTGTTGGGTTCAGTTTGCTAATATTTTGTTGATAATTTTTGCATTTATATTCATCAAAGATACTGGCCTGTAATTTTCTCTTTTGATAGTGTCATTGTCTAGTGTTGGTATCAGGGTGATGGTGGCTTCATATAATGACTTTGGGAGTGTTGCCTCCTCTTCAATATTTTGGAAGAGTTTGAGAAGGACTGGTAAAAGTTCTTCTTTGTATGTTTGGCAGAATTCACCAGTGAAGCCATCTGGTCCTGGACTTCTGTTTGTAGGGAGTATTTTTTTTAATTTTAATCACAGATTCTATTTCACTTCTAGTGATGAGTCTGTTCAAAGTATTTCCTCTTGATTCATTTGGGGGGGGCTGTATGTTTCTAGAAGCTTGTCCATTTCTTCTAGGTTGTCCAATTTGTTGGCATATAATTGTTCATGGTATTTTCTTATAAGTTTTTGGTATCTCTGTGGTATCAATTGTTATTTCTCCTCTTTCATTTCTTATTTTGTGTATTTGGGTCCTCTTTTTTCTCTTGGTGATCCTGGCCAGAGGTTTGTCAATTCTGTTTATCATATCAAAAAATCAGCTCTTGGTTTTATTGATTTTTTAAATTTTAATCTCTATGTTTATTTCTGCTCTGATCTTTATTATTTCCTTCCTTCTGCTTACTTTAGGTTTTGTTTGCTCTTTTTCTAATGCTTTTAGGTGGTAGATTAGGCTGTTTGTTTGAGATTTTCCTTATTTTTTGAGGAAGGCCTGTATTGCTATGAACTTCTTTCTTAGTTGCTACATCCCACAGATTTTGTATGGTTGTGTTTTCATTATCATTTGTGTTGAGGTGCTTTTTGATTCTGTTTGATTTCATCAGTGGCTCATAGGTTTCTTAGTAGCATGCTGTTTAGTCTGTATGTCATCGTTCTTTCCTTGTTTTTCTTTCTGTGGTTGATTTCTAATTTCATGCCGTTGTTGTCAGAAAAGTAGTTTGAAATAATTTCTTTTCTCTTAAATTTGCTGAAACTTGTTTTGTGTCCCAGTATGTGTTCTATCCTACAGAACATTCCATGCACACTTGGAAAAAATGTGTATTCTATTTTTTGAAGGGTGTAGTGTCCTGTAGATATCAATTAAGTCCAACTGTTCTGTTGTGTTGCTTAGGATCTCTCTTGTCTTATTGATTTTCTGTGTGGAAGATCTTTCCATTGATGTCAGTGGGGTGTTAAAGTCTTCTACTATTATTGTATTCCCATCAGTTTCTCCCTTTGTGTTCGTATTTGTTTTATGTTTTTAGGTCCTTCTGTATTGGGTGCATATACGCTAACATGTGTAATGTCCTTTTCTTGTATTGTTCCTTTTATCATTAGTGTCCTTTGTGTTTTTTAATGACCTTTGTTTTAAAGTCTATTTTGTCTGATATGAGTATTGCTCCCCCCACTTCCTTAATTCCTTCAGCATTTTTATTAACTCCTTTTCCAACTCCAGGTCTGGTAGACTGGAGAGGTCTGTTTCATTTTTTGTTTTTTTCAGGGGATTTCTCTTGTTCTTTTAATTGGAAGTAGTTCCTCTACTTTTTCATTTTACCTATCTTTCTCTGACTCTATGAATATAGAAGAAACTGTTATCTACTGTGGTCTTAAAGGGCTATTTTTATGTGGGAGTGTCCCTGTGCAGACTGTGTGAGTCCAATATTTTTGATGCAAGGGCTGTTTATAATATGGATACCTGCCACATCTTTACTCAGAGTGTGCTGGCTGTTGTCCCTTTGCAAGGGGGTGTGATGGGTGTTGTGAACAGAGCCAGCACTGGAAGTTGTGCAGGGCTTCCTCTTTGCTCTCTGGTTGTCACAGCCCTATTGGAGGCAGGGTCTACTCCCCAGTTGTTGGAGTAAAACCCCCGGATCCTGTTCTAAGCTGTAGTGTGAGGTAGGTGGGACTAAATTGCTCCTTCTGGGAAAGGAGCAGCTATGTGTTTCTCCTCAGGGGCTGTCTGCCGGAACATGCAAGTCTTTGACACTGCCCACCACCTGATGTGTGCTCCCACAAAATCTGCTACTGCTGGTGCCACCCCTGGACATGTCTCCATTGTGGGGGGGCGGGGGCGGGGTGGGCGCTGATAAAAGGCTTTGACGTCAGCCCTGGCGTGTGTACTCTCCCAAAGCACAAGCTCCCAAGGCCCACTGAAGCCATGCCTGCTTTGGGAGTGCCGACAGTCAGCTCAGGTGGCAGCCTCGCCTCCACGTGTACACGCCCACAAATTCCATTGCTGATGGTGCCACTCCCTGACCTGTCTCAGCTGTGGGAGCAGTGATAACGGGCTGCACATCAGCCCCAGCACATGCATGTTCCCCAATGCCTGCTGCGGCCAGAGCCACGCCCTGCCATGAGCACACTAACAATGAGGCTTCTATGGCAGACCCACACCATGCCCTTCATGCACTGATGATGGGGCTTCTATTGTAGACCCACTCTCCATCCTGGGCACACCCCCCCCTCCCGAGTTGCGGCCCAGACCACACTCCAGGCCCTTTGGGCTGTCTCCATCCCCAAAATCCTCTCCCTGGGTCTGCCCACTGAAGCCCAAGTTTCAGCACCCAGCTGCTGTGCACACCAGCAAGCACTTGTCTTGGGCTGGGAAGTGCAATGACATGGCAGTTGTCAGCTACGGTCCCTCTCTTCTCTGCCTGGCACACTCTTCTCAGGCAAAATCCAGGCCACTGCAACTCCTGGTCTGTCCCAGCAGACCTCTCAGTTGGTGAAGGAGGTTTCCAGAGTGAGGGAACCTTTTCTCTTTCGTTGCTCCCTCTCAGGAGCACAGGTCCTGTTCCAGTTCCTTTTAATTTTTTTCCTTTTGACCTAGCCAGTTACATGGGACAGTCTTTCTTGCAGCTTTGGTTGTATAAGAGAATAAGATACGTTCTGCCAGCTTTCAGTTGGGAAAATTGCTCCAGATGTAGATGTATTTTTGATGTATTTGTGGGGGAGGTGAGCTCCATATCCTTCTACTCCGTCATCTTGTTCTCCTCCTCTGGTAGTTTAATCTTTGAGGCACTTTCATACTGTTTCCATAGCAGTTGCACTATTCTGTAATAGCACCAAAATTGCAGAAGGGTTCCAATTTCTCTACATCTTTACCAAACATGTGAGGAAAAAAATCTTTTTTGACAGTAGCCATTTTAATGGGTGATTTGCATTCTAGGTTTGATTTACATTTCTCTAATGATTAGTGATGTTGAGCATCTTTTCATATGATTATTGGCCATGTGTATGTCTTTTTAGGAATGTCTATTTAAGTCCTTAGCTCATTTTAAAATTTGGTTATTTGAATTTTCGTTGTGAGTTGTAAAAGTTAAAAGTTCTGGATATTAACCCCAATAGATTATATGATTTATAAATATTTTCTCCCATTTCATAGGTTGCCTTTTCACTTTGTTGACCATGTCCCTTGATGCTCAAATGTTTTGGTAATATCCAAGAAATCTTTACCAAATCCAGTGTCATAAAGATATTCCCCTATGTCTTCTTGTGGGAGTTTTATAGTTTTGGGTGGTACATTTAGGTCTTTTGGCCATTTTTGAGTTAGTTTTTATGTACAGTGTAAGATAACCATTGTTCTTTTGCATGTGGATATCTGATTTTCTCAACAACATTTTCTGAATCACCTCTCTACATTGAGTTGTCTTGGCAGTCTCATAGAAGGTCACTTGACCATATATAGGAAGATTTGTTTCTTTTCTTTATATTCTATTCCATTGGTCTATATATATTTCTTTGCTAGTATCACACTGTTTTCATTACTGTAGCCTTGTAGTAAGTTTCAAAGTTGAGAAGTGTGATACCTCCAACTTTGTTCTTTTTCAATCTTGTTTTGGCTATTTGGGGTCATCTGGTATTCCGTAATTCTATTTCTGAAAGAAAAAAAAATCCAAAACAAAAACACCATTGGGATTTTGATAGCAATTACATTGACTCTATAAATCTCTTCAGGTAATATTGGCATTTAACAAAACACATTCTGTAATCCATTACAGTGGATGTGATTCCATTAATTGGTTTCTCACAGTGGATGTGATTCCATTAATTGGTTTCTTCATTAGTTTCTTTCAACAATGTTTTGCAGTTTTCAGTATACAAGTCTTACACCTCCTTGGTTAAATTTATTCCTAAGTATTTAATCTGTTTGAGGCTACTGTAAATGGAATTATTTTCTTAATTTCCTTTTTGGATTATTAATTGTGAGTGTATAGAAACACAACTTATTTTGAGTGTTGATTTTGTCTTATGCAATTTTGTGGAATTTGTTTATTACCTCTAGAGTTTTTATGTCATCTGTAAGCAGAGATAATTTTTCTTCCTTTTCAATTTGGATGTCTTTTATTTCTTTTTCATGCCTAATTGCTCCGGCTAGGACTTTCAATGCTATGTGAAATATGAATGGCAAGAGCAGCCATCCTTGTATTATTACTCATTTTTCAGTCTTCCACCACTGAATGTGATGTTAGCTGTGGCCTTTTCATATATTGCCTTAATTTTGTTGAAGTAGTTAGTTTTCTTCTATTCCTATTTTGTTGAGTGTCTGTCTTACTATGAAAGGGTGTTGATTCATTTTGTTATTTCAGGGTGAAGATGGTCTTCAAATTTATTTGCTAGGTTTTGGTTTCCTGCAATGCTTTGATGCTCTCATACCACCTGATTGCCTTGACTAATAAAGTAAACCCAGCCACAAAAACAATAACAAAACAAAAAACACAAGAGAGCAGCATAGACACAAAAGCCAAACAATTTTTCCGCTGCATAGAACAAAACACCAACATAATTATTGGCAAGTGATAGTCTTATAAATTGTTATTTTACTAATGCAGTATAATCAATTAATGCCTTGTTTCAGCATCTACTAACAAGGAGAGACAAACAGAATTTATGTCCAGTTGCACTGTGGAAAATTCTTATACTCCAGGAGTAACACCATGTCAAATATTAATAAAGGAAGTTATGGGAGGTATTTTTTCCTGACATACGATAGGAAATTACATTTTCTATTACAAGAAACATACATTCAGGTTTATAATTTTAATGAACAAGTATACATGGTAAATAAGCAATCCTGTGATCCCTCATTGTTATAATCATCCTAATCTGAGATGGAGCAAAAAATGTCAAATGTAAGAAGGGGCATTTGCCTAAGAGGCTGAAGATCATGGTTATAGCTTTAGCTCTGCTTCTAAATAGCTTAGTTTTTTGTTGTTGTTTTCATAAATCACTTTCTCTAAGCTTTTATTTTCTAATTTATAACTCCAGTGAACTGAATTAGGATTATTGGGTCTGTAGAATCAAGGTCTATTTATTTTTCAAGGTCTGGGAGAGAAGGACGCAATTTTAAAAAGAGCTATATTGAGGTAAAATTGACAGTAAAATAACTGCACGATAGCACAGGGAGATCAGCTCGGTGCTTTGTGACCACCTAGAGGGGTGGGATAGGGAGGGTAGGAGGGAGATGCAAGAGGGAGGGGATATGGGGATATATGTATACATATAGCTGATTCACTTTGTTATATAGCAGAAGCTAACACAACACTGTAAAGCAATTATACTCCATTAAAGATGTTAAAAAAAAACAACTGCACATATTTAATATGTACAATTTGATGAGTGTGGAAATATGCAAACACCCATGAAACCATCACCACAATCAAGGTAACAGACATATCTAACAATTCCAGAGTTTCCCTGGGTCTTTTTTAAAAATTCTTTTTTGGTACGAGTGCTGAATATGAGATCAATCCTCCTAACAAAAATTGAAGTGCACATTACCATCCATACCTGTTAACTGTAGACACTATGATGTATAGCAGATCTCAAGAAATTATTCATCTACCATAACTGAAACTTTATACCCATTGAACAACAACTCTCTATTTCCCTAACACCCAGACCCTGGCAACCACTACTGTATTTTCTGCATCTATGAGTTTGACTATTTAAGATACATCATTTTAGTGGAATCATGCAGTACTTGTCCCTCTATGACTAGCTTATTTCATTTAGTATATCTTCCAGGTTCATCTATGTTGTTACAAATGAAAGGATTTCTTTCTTTTTGGGGGCTGAATAATCTGTTGTATGTATATACCACTTTTCTTTATCCACTCCTCTGTTGATGGACATCTGGGTTGTTTCTGTATCTTGACTATTGTTAATAATGATGCAATGAACGGGTATCTACTTAATACATTATTAACTGGGGGATTTTTGCAGAAGCTAATGCATGTGGCCAGTGCTTTTTATTTTGGCTCGCCAAAAAATTCTGTTATTTCACTAACACTTTGCGGGTTATTACATTCAATAGTTACAACTGACACACCTGTAAAGTCTTCTAATTTTCATGAAATGTTGTCTTCAACCCACTCTTCTGTAGAAGCAGAGCATTCTCCAGCACCATGAGTTTCATTTACACTTTCTGTATTAGAATCAATCACTTTTTTGGTCTTTTTGTTGGTCTAATATTCACATCGTCTGAATCAGAACTATATTTTGAAGAACTGTCATCTTCTGAGACATTAGTATGTATGTCACTCAGATAATCAGAGAAAGTATCTGCATAAAATTCACTGAAAAGTTCTTCACTCAAAATTTCACTATGCATCTTTTTGGAAAATTTTACGTTTATAATATACCCAAGGTTGGAAATAAAAACCTAACAGAGCAAAACGTGAATGATAACGACAATCATATGTTGTATAATGAACCCTTGATCAATTTTAAGTTCTAACAGCTTCACACAGTGATGTTAATTGTATCACTCTAAAAACATTGATACATCACCGGTGAATAATGTGTTAAGATCCTGATTTTAATTCATTTGGATATATGCCCAGAAGTAGGATTGATGAATCATATGTTAGCTATACTTTCAATATTTGAGGAACCTCCACACTGTTCTCTATAGCTGCTGCACCACTTTTCATTCCTATGAACAGTTTATAAGCATTATTACCCTTTCTCCACATCCTCACCTACACTTGTTATCTTCTGACTTTTTTTTTTTTAATTTATTTATTTTTGGCTGTGTTGGGTCTTCGTTTCTGTGCGAGGGCTTTCTCTAGTTGTGGCGAGCGGGGGCCACTCTTCATTGCAGTGCGTGGGCCTCTCACTGTCGCGGCCTCTCTTATTGCGGAGCACAGGCTCCAGACACGCAGGCTCAGTAGTTGTGGCTCACAGGCCCAGTTGCTCCGTGGCATGTGGGATCTTCCCAGACCAGGGCTCGAACCCGTGTCCCCTGCATTGGCAGGCAGATTCTCAACCACTGCGCCACCAGGGAAGCCCTCTTCTGACTTTTTAATAACCTTTCTAATGTGAGGTGATATCCCATTATGGATTTGACTTGCATTTACCTGATGATTAGTGACATTGAGCATCTTTTCATACACCTGTTGGACATGTATGTCTTCTTTGGAGAAAAATCTATTCAGGTCCTTTGCCCATTTTAAAATCTTTTTTTTTTTCTTTTTGCTATTGAGTTGTATTACTTCCCTATAGATTTGGAAATTAACCCTTCAACAGGTATATGGTTTGCCAATATTTTCTTCCATTTCACAGCTTATCATTTTATTCTATTCATTGTTTCCTTTGCTGTGCAGAAAACTTTTAATTTGATGTAGTCCCACTTTTTTTTTAATAAATTTATTCATTTGTTTTTATTTTTGGCTGTGTTGGGTCTTCGTTGCTGCATGCAGGCTTTCTCTAACTGCGGTGAGCAGGGGCTACTCTTTGTTGCGGTGCACGGGCCTCTCATTGCAGTGGCTTCTCTTGTTGTGGAGCACAGGCTCCAGGCATGTGGGCTTCAGTAGTTGGGGCATGCGAGCTCAGTAGTTGTGGCTCGCAGCCTCTTTAGAGCACAGGCTCTGTAGTTGTGGCATGGGCCTAGTTGCTCCACGGCATGTGGGATCTTCCCAGACCAGGGCTTGAACCTGTGTCCCCTGCATTGGCAGGCGGATTCTTAACCACTGCACCACCAGGGAAGCCCCCACTTGTCTATTTTTGCTTTTGTTTCCTGTGCTTTTGGTGTCAACATTCAAAAAAATCATTGCAAAGACTGTTAGAAAGGTTTTCCCCTGTTTTTTCTAGGAGTTTTACAGTTTCAGGTCTAATGTTCAAATCGTTAATCTATTTTAAGTTGATTTTTGTGATTGTTTAAGGCAAGGGTCCAAGTTCATTTTTTTGCATGAAGATATCCAGTTTTCTCAACACCATTTATTGAAGAGACTATCCTTTCCTCTGTTGTGTATTTTTGGCACAGTTATTGAAGATCAGGTGGATATAAGTGTTTGTGTTTATTTCTGCTATTTTGTTCATTTTTCTTATGTCTGTGTTTATGCTAGTACTATACTGTTTTGATTACTGTAATTTGGTAGTGTATTTTGAAATCAGGAAATTTGATGCTTCCAGCTTTGCTTTATATATCTAGGTGTTCTAATGTTGGGTGCTTATATATTTAAAATTGTTATTTCCTCATGATGAATTGACTCCTGTATCATTATCTCTGTACAGTTTTGGCTTAAAGTCTATATTATCTGATATACATATAACCACTCCTGCTTTCTTTTGGTTACCATTTGCATGGAATATCTTCTTCCTTCCCTTCAGTTAAAGTAATTGTTGATAGGTAAGACTTACTATTGCCATTTTGCTAATTGTTTTCTGGGTGTTTTGTATGTTCTTTGCTTCTTTCTTCCTCTCTTACTGTCTTCATTTGTGATTTGGTAATTTGCTACAGTGTTATGCTTTGCTTCATTTCTCTTCACTTTTATGTATCTACTATAGATTTTTTCCCTTGTGGTTACCATTATGCTTACATAAAACATCTTACATAACATATCTTATAACAGTCTATTTTAAGCTGATAACAACCTAAGTTTGAATACATACAAAAGCTCTATGCTTTTACTCCCTATTTTATGTTTTTGATATCATAATTTACATCTTTTTATATTGTGTACCTTTAACTAATGGCTAGAGTTATTTTTAATTCTTTGGTCTTTTGTTTTACTAAAGTAAAAAGAAATACTTTACATCTTTACAATATTATTCTGAATTTGTATATTCACCTTTACCAACAAGTTTTTTACTTTCATATGTTTACATGTTACTAATTATTGTCTTTTTTTCAGCTCAAAGAACTTGCTTTAAAATATCTTTTATGAGGTCATGAAGAAACTACTGGCAAGATGGGAATAAAGACACAGATCTACTAGAGAATGGACCTGAGGATATGGGCAGGGGGAAGGGTAAGATGTGACAAAGCGAGAGAGTGGCATGGACATATATACACTACCAAACGTAAAACAGATAGCTAGTGGGAAGCAACCGCATAGCACAGGGAGATCAGCTCTGTGCTTTGTGACCACCTAGAGGGGTGGGATAGGGAGGGTGGGAGGGAGGGAGATGCAAGAGGGAAGAGATATGGGAACATATGTATATGTATAACTGATTCACTTTGTTATAAAGCAGAAACTAACAAACACACCATTGTAAAGCAATTATTCTCCAATAAACATGTTAAAAAAATAAAAAAATAATAATAATAAAATATCTTTTATGGCAGGTCCAGTGTTGATGAACTTCTTTATCTTTTGTTTGTCTGAGAACGTCTTTTTCTCTTTCAGTTCCGAAGGACAGCTTTGCTGGGTAAAGTATACTTGGTTGGCATTTTTTCCCAGCATTTTGAATATTATCATCTACCCACTGTCTTCTGGCCTTAAAAGGTTCTGCTGAAAAATATGATAGCTCCATGCAAGGGGGAGGTTCCCTTGTATGTGAAGAGCCTCTTTCTTCTTGCTGCTTTCAAAATTCCCTTTGTCTCGGAATTTGGGGAGTTTGATTTTCATGTGTCTCAGTGAAGTCTTATTTGGGTTGAACCTAATTGGGTCCTTTGAGCTTTATGTACCTGTATATCCATATCTCTGACAAATATTGAAGATGTTCGCTGACTCTTTCTTCTACTTACTTAATGGAGTTTTTTGTTGAAGCTCTCTACTGCATGTTTGTTTGACTTCACTCATCGTATTCCTCAGCTCCAAAATATCTGTTTCAACTTCTCATTCTGTTCTTGTATTGTTTTCCTGATTTCATCAAATTGTTTGTATTCTCTTGTAGCTCTCTGAACATCTTTAGAACAATGATTTTGAATTCTTTCTTTGTCAGGCAGTTTATGTATCTCCATTTCTTTGGGGTCAGTTTGGAAGTTTATTGTGTTCTTTTCGTAATGTCACGTTTCCCTGATACTTCGTGATCCTTGTGGTTTTGCATAGGTGTCTAGTTTTGCATAGGTGTCTGTGCACTTGAAGAAACATTCACTTCATGCAGACTTCACAGACTGGTTTCAGTATGGAAAGACCTTCACCTACAGGTTGGGCAAGGGAGGGGCATGCTGGAGCAAGTGTAGGCAGTGTGGTGTCTTGTGGCTTCAGGCAGCTGTGGTCTGCAACATCTGCTACTGTGTGGTCCTTAGCAATGAGAGCTGCCAGGGCTTCACAGAGCCTGCAAGGGCTGTTGTTGGGGTCCTTATCAGTGCCTCCGGTGGTGGAGGACCAAGGCAGGTGGCATTGGTGGCCAGGGCCTAAGGTTGGCATGTGCTCAGCTGTGGGCTGGCCACAGGTGTGTGTATGATAGCAGGGATTAACTGCAGGCACACACATGTGCCTGGAGGCACATGTGTAGCTGGTAGGCTGGAGCTGCTGCCATACATGCATACATCCACAGGGACCAACTTCAGGTGTGCCCTGTGGTGCAGGCTAGTGATGAGTTGGGGCTGGATCTGTATGTATGTGCAACTGGAGGGGCTAGTGCAGGCAGCCTGCATGTGTGCAGCTGCAGGAGTCAGCCACAGGCATGCATGCATGGCAGTAAAAGCCAGAAACAGGAGTCAAGTTCAGCTGCATGCATCTGTGCTGGCTGGGGAGCAGCATGGATGTGCACAGTTGAAGGAACTAGCTGTGGGAATTTGTACAGTGGTAGGGGCCAGTCATGTGCATATGGTTCAGCAGGTGCTAGGGCAGGCAGTGTGCACGCATGCAGGTGCAGGGGCCAGGTGTTTTGATGCACACTGTAAGGCTAAAGACAAAAATAACTGTATATAAACATTATACTCTACTTGGTAAATTCATTTCCCAGTGATACTACTTTACATGTATAATCAGGTTGAAAAAATAAGTCTGTAGTGGTAGCCAGTTTTGTTATGGTCAGAGAAAGAAGTTATAAATAAGCTAGGAGGGAAGACTAGAAGGAACCATGTTGCACTAGATGAGAGTTGAGAAATAAGTATACATACCTGTATTTTGCAGCTTTGTTCTGAGAGGGTCTAGAAGCAACATTAGCAATAAACCCACCCAGCATCTAGATCTTGGTTTCCAAATACAGATGTCCATCAGTATATGCAAGGGACTGGTTCCAGGAATCCCTGCAGATACCAAAATTTGCCAATGCTCAACTGCCTTATATAAATGGCAATGTATTTGCATATAACCTATGCACATCCTCCTGGGTACTTTAAATCATATCCAGATTACCTGTAATACCTAATACAATGTAAATGCTATGTAAATAGTTGTTTTCAATCATCTGGTCATTCCGCTCATAAAAAGAATTACAACTAGAACTCCTGCACATGTGCATGATCACACACATATAAGAATCCGCATAGGAGGGTTCAAGATGGCAGAGTAGACGGACGTGCACTCATTCCCTCTTGCGAGAGCACCGAAATCACAACTAACTGCTGAACAATCAACAGGAAGACACTGGAACTCACCAAAAAAGATACCCCACATCCAAAGACAAAGGAGAGGCTGCAGTGAGACAGTAGGAGGGGCGCAATCACAATAAAATCAAATCCCATAACCGCTGGGTGGGTGACTCTCAAACTGCAGAACAATTATACCACAGAATTCCACCCACTGGATGAAGGTTCTGAGCCCCACGTCACTCTTCCCAACCTGGGGTTCCAGCAATGGGAGGAGGAATTCCCAGATAATCGGACTTTGAAGGCTAGCGGGATTTGATTGTGGGACTTCAACAGGACTGGGGGAAGAAGAGACTCCACTCTTGGAGGGTGCACACAAAGCAGTGTGCACACCAGGACCCAGGGGATGGAGCAGTGATCCCATGGGAGACTGAACCACACCTATCTGCTAGTGTTGGAGGGTCTCCTGAAGAGGCGGGGGGTGCCTGTGGCTCACCGCAGGGACAGAGACACTGGCAGCGGAAGTTCTGGGAAGTGCTCCTTGGCGCGAGCCCTCCTGCAGTCTGCCATTAGCCCCATGAAAGAGCCTGTAGCCTGCAGTGCTGGGTCGCCTTAGGGCAGACAACCAACAGGAAGGGAACTCAGCCCCACCCATCAGCTGACAAGCGGATTAAAGTTTTACTGAGCTCTGCAACACCCAGCTCTACCCACCACCTGTCCCTTCCATCAGGAAGCTTGCACAGCCTCTTAGATAGCCTCATCCACCAAATGGCAGACAGCAGAAGCAAGTAGAACTACAATCCTGCAGCCTGTGGAACAAAAAGCACATTCACAGAAAGAGAGACAAAATAAAAAGGCCGAAGACTATGTACCAGATGAAGGAACAAGATAAAACCTGAGAAAAACAACTAAATGAAGGGGAGAACAGATGTACAATACAATAACTGAAATGAAAAATACACTAAAAAGAATCAATAGCAGACTAACTGAGGCAGAAGAACGGATAAGTGACCTGGAAGACAGAATGGTGGAATTCACTGCTGTGGGACAGAATAAAGAAAAAAGAATGAAAAGAAATGAAGACAGCGTAAGAGATCTCTGGGACAACATTAAATGCACCAACATTGGCATTATATGGATCCCAGAACGAGGAGAGAGAGAGAAAGGACCCAAGAAAATATTTGAAGAGATTATACTCAAAAACTTAACGTGGGAAAGGAAATAGCCACCCAAGTCCAGGAAGCGCAGAGAGTCCCAGAAAGGATAAACCCAAGGAGAAACATGCGAGACACATAGTAATCAAATTGACAAAAATTAAAGACAAAGAAAAATTATTAAAAGCAGCAAGGGAAAAACGACAAATAACATACAAGGGAATTCCCATAAGGTTAACAGCTGATTTCTCAGCAGAAACTCTACAAGCCAGAAGGGATTGGTACAATATATTTAAAGTGATTAAAGGGAAGAACCTACAACCAAGATTACTCTACCTGGCAAGGATCTCATTCAGATTCGATGGAGAAATCAAAAGCTTTACAGACAAGCAAAAGCTAAGAGAATTCAGCACCACCAAAGCAGCTTTACAACAAATGCTAAAGGAACTTCTGTAAGTGGAAAACACAAGAGAAGAAAAGGACCTACAAAAACAACCCAAAACAATTAACAAAATGGTAATAGAAACATACAAATTGATAATTACCTTAAATGTGAATGGATTAAATGCTCCAACCAAAAGACACAGATTCACTGAATGGATACAAAAATAAGACCCATATATACGTTGTCTACAAGACACCCATTTCAGACCTAGGGACACATACGGACCGAAAGTGAGAGGATGGAAAAAGATATTCCATGCAAATGGAAATCAAAAGAAAGCTGGAGTAGCAAAACTCGTATCAGATAAAATAGACTTTAAAATAAAGAATGTTACAAGAGACAAGGAAGGACACTACATAATGATCAAGGGATCAATCCAAGAAGAAGATACAATAATTATAAAAATATATGCACCCAACATAGGAGCACCTCAATACATAAGGCAAATGCTGACAGCTATAAAAGAGGAAATCGACAGTAACACAAAAATAGTGGGGGACTTTAACACCTCACTTACACCAATGGACAGATCATCCAGACAGAAAGTTAATAAGGAAACACAAACTTTAAATGGCACAATAGACCAGATACATTTAATTGATATTTATAGGACATTACATTCAAAAACAGCAGATTACACTTTCTTGTCAAGTGCACACGGAACATTCTCCAGGATAGATCACATCTTGGGTCACAAATCAAGCCTTGGTAAACTTAAGAAAACTGAAATCATATCAAGCATCTTTTCCGACCACAACACTATGAGATTAGAAATAAATTACAGTGCAAAAAAACTTTAAAAACACAAACACATGGAGGCTAAACAATACGTTACTAAATAACCAAGAGATCACTGAAAAAAAATCAAAGAGGAAATCAAAAAATACCTAGAGAGAAATGACAATGAAAACATGATGATCCAAAACCCATGGGATGCAGCAAAAGCAGTTCTAAGAGGGAAGTTTATAGCACTACAGTCCTACCTCAAGAAACAAGAAAAATCTCAAGTAAACAATCTAACCTTACACCTAAAGAAACTAGCGAAAGAAGAACAAACAAAACCCAAAGTTAGCAGAAGGAAAGAAATTATAAAGATCAGAGCAGAAATAAATGGAATAGAAACAAAGAAAACAATAGCAAAGGTCAATAAAACTAAAAGCTGGTTCTTTAACGAGAATAAACAAAATTGATAAACCCGATGGTGAGAGGGCCGTGCACTGCGATGAAGAGTGGCCCCCACTTGCCGCAACTAGAGAAAGCCCTCGCACAGAAACGAAGACCCAACACAGCCATAAATAAATAAATTTTTTTTAAAATTGATAAGCCATTAGCCAGACTCATCAAGAAAAAGAGGGAGAGGACTCAAATCAATAAAATCAGAAATGAAAAAGGAGAAGTTACAACAGACACCGCAGAAATACAAAGCATCCTAAGAGACTACTACAAGCAACTTCATGCCAATAAAATGGACAATCTGGAAGAAATGGACAAATTCTTAGAAAGGTATAACCTTCCAAGACTGAACCAGGAAGAAGCAGAAAATATGAACAGACCAATCACAAGTAATGAAATTGAAACTGTGATTAAAAATCTTCCAACAAACAAAAGTCCAGGACCAGATGGCTTCACAGGTGAATTCTATCAAACATTTAGAGAAGAGCTAACACCTATCCTTCTCAAACTCTTCCAAAAAATTGTAGAGGAAGGAACACTCCCAAACTCATTCTATGAGGCCACCATCACCCTGATACCAAAAACCAGACAAAGACACTACAAAAAAAGAAAATTACAGACCAATATCACTGATGAATATAGATGCAAAAATCCTCAACAAAATACTAGCAAACAGAATCCAACAACACATTAAAAGGATCATACACCATGATCAAGTGGGATTTATCCCAGGGATGCAAGGATTCTTCAATATACGCAAATCAATCAATGTGATACACCATATAAACAAATTGAAGAATAAAAACCATATGATCATCTCAATAGATGCAGAAAAAGCTTTTGACAAAATTCAACACCCATTTATGATAAAAACTCTCCAGAAAGTGGGCATAGAGGGAACCTACCTCAACATAATAAAGGCCATATACGACAAACCCACAGCAAACATCATTCTCAATGGTAAAAAACTGAAAGCATTTCCTCTAAGATCAGGAACGAGACAAGGATGTCCACTCTCACCACTATTATTCAACATAGTTCTGGAAGTCCTAGCCACGGCAATCAGAGAAGAAAAAGAAATAAAAGGAATACAAATTGGAAAAGAAGAAGTAAAACTGTCACTGTTTGCAGATGACATGATACTATACATAGAGAATCCTAAAACTGCCACCAGTAGACTGCTAGAGCTAATTAATGAATATGGTAAAGTTGCAGGATACAAAATTAATACACAGAAATCTCTTGCATTCCTATACACTAATGATGAAAAATCTGAAAGAGAAATTATGGAAACACTCCCATTTACCATTGCAACAAAAAGAATAAAATACCTAGGAATAAACCTACCTAGGGAGACAAAAGACCTGTATGCAGAAAACTATAAGACACTGATGAAAGAAATTAAAGGTGATACCAACAGATGGAGAGATATACCATGTTCTTGGATTGGAAGAATCAACATTGTGAAAATGACTATACTACCCAAAGCAATCTACAGATTCAATGCAATCCCTATCAAATTACCAATGGCATTTTTTACAGAGCTAGAACAAATCATCTTAAAATTTGTATGGAGACACAAAAGACCCCAAATAGCCAAAGCAGTCTTGAGGGAAAAAAATGGAGCTGGAGGAATCAGACTCCCTGACTTCAGACTATACTACAAAGCTACAGTAATCAAGACAATATGGTACTGGCACAAAAACAGAAACATAGATCAATGGAACAAGATAGAAAGCCCAGAGATAAACCCACGCACCTATGGTCAACTAATCTATGACAAAGGAGGCAAAGATATACAATGGAGAAAAGACAGTCTCTTCAAAAAGTGGTGCTGGGAAAACTGGACAGCTACATGTAAAAGAATGAAATTAGAATACTCCCTAACACCATACACAAAAATAAACTCAAAATGGATTAGAGACCTAAATGTAAGACTGGACACTATAAAACTCTTAGAGGAAAACATAGGAAGAACACTCTTTGACATAAATCACAGCAAGATCTTTTTTGATCCACCTCCTAGAGTAATGGAAATAAAAACAAAAATAAACAAATGGGACCTAATGAAACTTCAAAGCTTTTGCACAGCAAAGGAAACCATAAACAAGACGAAAAGACAACCCTCAGAATGGGAGAAAATATTTGCAAACAAATCAACGGACAAAGGATTAATCTCCAAAATATATAAACAGCTCATTCAGCTCAATATTAAAGAAACAAACACCCCAATCCAAAAATGGGCAGAAGACCTAAATAGACATTTCTCCAAAGAAGACATACAGACGGCCACGAAGCACATGAAAAGATGCTCAACATCACTAATTATTAGGGAAATGCAAATCAAAACTACAATGAGGTATCACCTCACACCAGTTAGAATGGGCATCATCAGAAAATCTACAAACAACAAATGCTGGAGAGGGTGTGGAGAAAAGGGAACCCTCTTGCACTGTTGGTGGGAATGTAAATTGATACAGCCACTATGGAGAACAATATGGAGGTTCCTTAAAAAACTAAAAATAGAATTACCATATGACCCAGCAATCCCACTACTGGGCATATACCCAGAGAAAACCGTAATTCAAAAAGACACATGCACCCGGATGTTCACTGCAGCACTATTTACAATAGCCAGGTCATGGAAGCAACCTAAATGCCCATCAACAGACAAATGGATAAAGAAGTTGTACATATATACAATGGAATATTACTCAGCCATAAAAAGGAACGAAATTGAGTCATTTGTTGAGACGTGGATGGATCTAGAGACTGTCATACAGAGTGAAGTAAGTCAGAAAGAGAAAAACAAATATCGTATATTAACGCATGTATGTGGAACCTAGAAAAATGGTACAGATGAGCCGGTTTGCAGGGCAGAAGTTGAGACACAGATGTAGAGAATGGACATATGGACACCAAGGGGGGAAAACTGCAGTGGGGTGGGGATGGTGGTGTGCTGAATTGGGCGATTGGGATTGACATGTATACACTGATGTGTATAAAATTGATGACTAATAAGAACCTGCAGTATAAAAAAACAAACAAAACAACTAATACTAAACTTTCATTGGGTTATTTGTATGGAAATATGTTAATATAAATGTTTCAGACATTACATGAAATTTCTAAAAATCTTATATGTTCTGGTATAATGTTATAAGTCATAATCCTAGTTATTACTTTAAAATGTATATCTCAGAAATAACTAATTTTCTTGTCAACTGCATTATTATGAACTTTCATCAAATCTTTAACTGTGGTCATTTTTAAGTCTTTTGTCATTTACAGACAGTTCTGGGTGTACTCTGATGCTTTTTCAAATATGTTCCTATAAAAGGGTTTCATCTTCAAGAAATTCATGGAAAAGACTCTGACAAGTACAGGTTTCTGGTAACGGACTGTACTGCTGAACTGAATGAATAAGCATTTTCAGAACTCTAATGAAAAACTGATGAACTCATAAAAGTGCTAACAAAGGTCAAGATGAAAAAAAAAATTAATTACATGGGACTGAGTGAACTGATGAGGATGAGTATAATTTTTGTGACTTTCTGTCTGAATTAAAAAAAAAAAAAAATCCCACAAGGACTCAGAGGCAAAGAATATACAAATCAATTTTCACTGCAAAGTAAAGGAGCTGTTACAGTGGAGGATTACTGGACTGAATGTCAATATTATGACATAGTATGAGTGTGTTTCATGTTTGGTAATTGCAATCATTGTTGCTTTTGTTGTGGTCATCCATGTACAAAAAAAAAAAAAAAGTTCTGAAGAACCTAGGGGCAGGACAGGAATAAAGACGCAGACGTAGAGAATGGACTTGAGGACACGGGGAGGGGGAAGGGTAAGCTGGGATGAAGTGAGAGAGTGGCATGGACATATGTACACTACCCAATGTAAAACAGCTAGCTAGTGGGAAGCAGCCCCATAGCACAGGGAGATCAGCTCCGTGCTTTGTGACCACCTAGAGGGGTGGGTTAGGGAGGGTGAGAGGGAGACGCAAGAGGGAGGAGATATGGGGATATATGTGTATGTATAGCTGATTCACTTTGTTATAAAGCAGAAACTAACACAACATTGTAAAGCAATTATACTCCAATAAAGATGTTTAAAAAAAAAAAACAACAAGTACAGCGCGGTGGTGAAGACTGTCACTTCAGTTCAAACCCTGCCTCTACCAAGCAGTCATCTTGACAGTTATTAACCACCTCTAAATCACCATTTCCTAACCTGAAACACTGGGAGATGCCCAGTTCCTAATTCACCAGCTACCATGAGGGTTAACAAGACCACACCTGTAAAGTACTTAGCATAGTGCCTGGCACAGGTTGAATGTTCAGTATATCGTGGGCCATTATCCACTATCGTTAGTACTGTTCTTACATTTGGCAATTAGGATAAAAGCTATGACCTCATCAAGAATGGTTTCAGTGCTGTGGTTCTGAGCCACCTCACCACTGGGCCTCAGAAAGGAAAGGGGAAGACACCAAGTGCTGATGAGAATGTGTAGCAATGGGCAGTCTCACACATGGCTCGTGGGAGCGTGAAAGGGTGCAGCCACTCTGTAAAACTGTTTGGCAGTTTCTGTTCAAGCTAAACATATACACACCCTAAGACCCAGTCATTCCTCTCTCTGTATATTCCCAACAAAAATGAGTACTATACTATATATACATAGTATATATCTCCAAAAATAACACGAACAAGAATGTTCATAATACAAGAAATAGGAAAAAAAAACGGCAATCACAGGAGAATGGACATCCTTACAATGAGATACTGCTGAGTACGGAGAAAGAACAGAGTTGAACTATACAGAACCACAAGAATGACTCTCACAGGCATAACGAAGATCAAATGAAGACAGACATGACAGAATAAACTGTGGGACCCCATTTACATCAAGTCAAGAACAGTCAAAGCTAATCTATGGTGACAGAGTCTAAATACCGGTTACCTTTGTAGGAGGAAGCATGAGAAGCCTCCGAAGTTGCAGGAGAAGGTGTGATTTAGTCTCTGGTGCAGGAAGTAGCCACGGCAGGGGGCGAGACCTCTTCCACAAAGTTGGGAAGGGAAGCTACAGGTACGAGACATAGAGATGACCTGTAAGTTTGAGCAGCAAGAAAGAAGGCCATGAAGTAGGTTGTATGCCGAGACATCAGTGGCTCAGGGAGTAAGTGGTGAATGTTTGGATCAATGCTTGCATGGATGGCAGAGCTGGTGCAGGAGAGAGAGCTGATCAGAAGAAACACAGAGCAGATGTGAGCCAACCAGTTAGAAGTGTTTTGGCATCGTCTTGGCAAAAGATGATGAGAGCTTAGACCAGGATGTTCGTGGTGGAACCCATGGAGGTGGTAAAGGTGATGGATTCATGCAATATGGAAAACAAAATAAGCACGATGATGATGGCTGAATGTTGGGTTAGATGGAGGCAGAGTGTTACGAGTTTGCACAAGGTCCCACCTTCTCAACTCTCTGAAAAACAGGGCCATCTACTGAAACTGTGGAGGATGGAGGACTGGGCAAGATCATGATTTCCTTCTTATGCATGAAGAATTCAATGGAACATGTGGGATATAATGCAAAAGTAAGTAGTTGGAAGAGACTGTCGGGCTGAGGAGGGGGTTAGAGACACAGCAACTGACTGAGCTGTGCAAGGAAGCAGGAGAGGGGCAAGAGCATTACTCTGCAGTGGTGCCAATCTAGACACTTGATGACTCCAACTGTTCTCAGCAGCCCAGATGTGGGCCAGACAAAGCCAAATGTCATCTTGAGGTTTTACAGTAGAGAGCCAGGAAGACAATGCAGTTAGGGATTGCCTCTATCTGACAAATGGGAAGATAGATGAATGAATGGATGGGAAAGGGTGGGATGCAGAGTATAGGCAGAGATAGCAAAATAGGAAAATGATATCCCCAAAGGAAGACAATAATTTTCCAGTTACCAGTCAAAAAGAAATTGAGATCTATGAATTGATGAACAAAGAATTGAAAAATAATCATCTCAAAAAAACTGAATGAGCTAAAACAGACAACAAAATCAGGAAAACAATACATGATCAAAATAAGTTAAATGAAGAGACAGAAACTTTAACATACAACCAAACATATATTCTGGAGCTGAGAATACAATGATGAATCAAAAATTCCATAGAGAGCTTTAACAGAAGATTTGATCATGCAGTAGAACCACTGAATTCAAAGACAGATCATTTGAAATTATACAGTTGGGGGAGGGTAAGAAAAGAGAATGATCAAGAGTGAAGAAAGACTATGGGACTTTAAGAACCAATATATGCATTATGGGAGTCCTTCTAGAAGGAGAAGAGAAGTGGCAATAAACTTATTTAAAGAAATAACGGGTGAAAACATCCCAAATACGTAGAGAGATATGGACCATCCAGATAAATGAATCTCAGAGTTCCCCAGTCAGTTTCAACACAGAGAAGACTTCAACAGGACACTTTATAATCAAACTCTCAAAATCAAAGACAGAGATTTTTGAAAGCAGCAAAGAAAAAGCAGTGTTATACTATAACAAGAGATTCTGGAGGAATGTCGTGGGTTTCTTCTCAGAAACGTTTGTACCCTTTCCATTATAAATTCTGAGGATCTAATGTACAGCACAGTGACTGTAGTTAATAGTACTGTATCACATACATGAAATTGCTAGGAGAGGAGATTTTAAGCATTCTTACCAAAAAAAGTGATGGATGTGTTAATTAACTGGATTGTAGTTATATTTTCACAATGTGTATTTATATCAAATAATCACTGTGTATACTTTAAATATATTTATATTTAAAGTATATAATATATATAAATTTATTTTTTGTCAGTTATATGTCAGAAAATTTTTAATGAAAGCAAGATCAGATTTTTCCAGGAGGAAAAAACAAAACAACAAAAAAAACCTGAGTAGTTTATCACCTCTAGAACTGCTTCACAGAAGTCCTAATGGAGTTCTTCAATAAACATTTTAGGGATTTCCCTCGTGGTCCAGTGGTAAAGAATCCACCTTCCAATGCAGGGGACGCAGGTTCGATCCCTGGTCGGGGAACTAACATCCCACATGCAACTAAGCCTGCGCGCCACAACTGCTGAGCTCGTGCGCCTCAAGTACAGAGAAGCCTGCACACCACAAAGAAAGATCCCATGTGCCACAATGAAGATCCCACGTGTTGCAACTAAGACTTGATACAGCCAAAAATAAATAAATGTTAAATTTTTTTAATAATATAAAAACGTGGAAGTATAAATCATACTGTAAAGGCACATATATAGTCAAATTCAGAATACTCTAATACAAAAAGCTACAAATTTCCAGTTATGAGATAAGTACTGGAAATGTAATGTACAACATGATGACTGTAGTTAACACTGCTGTGTGGTATATTTGAAAGTTAGAGTAAATCCTGAGAGTCCTCATCACAAGGGAAAAAACTTTTTTTTGTATCTATGTAAGATGATGGGTATTAACTAAGCTTATGTGGTAATCATTTCACAATATATGAAAGCCAAGTTATTATGCTGCACACCTTAAACTTATACAGTGCTGTATGTCAATTATGTCTCAATAAAACTGGAAAAAAGAATATACCAATATAGTAATGGTATGCATAAATCACTTTTTAGTATAAAAGGTAAAAGACAAAACTATTAAAATAACTGTGACTACTGTAACTTGATAATGGATAAACAATATTAAAATGTAAATTGTGCCATCAATAACATAATATGTGGGTTGGAGAAGTGAAATGTTACAAATTTTTGCATGCAACTGAAGTTGTCATCATTAGCTTAAAATAGATATTATATCTATGTTTTATATATGCCTCACAGTAACCACAAAGAAAAAACCTGCAGTTGATTCAAAACATAAAGGGAAAGGAATCACAGCATACCACAATCAAGAAAAAAAAAAAAGTCACAAAGGAACACAGGAAGAGAGGAAGTAAAAAAGGACTTTTAAAAAATCAGGAAACAACAAAATCACAATGGTAACTCCTTACTATCAATAATTACTCTCAGACATAGGCTGAAAATGAATGATTGGAAAAAGATATTCCATGCAAATGGTAACCAAAAATGATCAGAGGGTAGCTACACTTATATAAGACAAAATAGGATTTAAGTCAAAAACTGTCAGAGAGACAAAGATTGTCACTGCATAATGATGAAGGGGTCAGTTTATCAAGAAAAATATAAAAATTTTAAATTTATATATAGCCAACATCAGAGCTCCTAAAAATATATGCAATCTTTCACAGGTCTGAAGGGAGAAATAGACAGCCATACAATAATAGTTGGGGGACTTCAATACCTCACTTACAATTATGGACAGATCATTCAGAGAGAAGATCAGTTAGGAAACAGCAGATTTCAACTATCAGTCCAGTTGAACCTAAGAGACATATACAGAACATTCCATCCAACAGCAGTAGAATACACAGTCTTCTTAAATACATACAGAACATTCTCCAGGATAGATCATATGTTAGGCCAAAATACAAGTCTTAAGAAATTTAATAAGATTAAAATCATATCAGGTATCTTTTCTGACCACAATTGTATGAAACTAGAAATTAGTAACAGAAAGAAAATGAAAAATGGAGAATTTAAACAATATACTCTTGAGAAAAATCACTCAAAGAAGAAATCAAAAAGGCAATTTAAAAATACCTTGAAACAAACGAAAATGGAAATGTAACATACCAAGTCTTATGAGATGCAGCAAAAGCAGTTCTAAGAGGGATGTTTATACCAATAAATGCCTACATTAAGAAAAAAGATCTCAAAAGTCTCACTTCATACCTCAAGGAACTAAAAAAAAAAAAAAAAAAAGAACACAGGCCAAAATTAGCAGAAGGAAGGAAATAATTATTAGAGAAGAAATATATTAAATAGAAACTAGAAAAACAACAAAAGATCAACAAAACTAAGAGTTGTCTTTTTGAAAGGATAAACAAAATTGACAAATCTTAAGCTAGACTAACCATGAACATAGGGAAGACTCAAGGAAAGAAAATTGTACATGAAAGAGGAGACATTACAACTGATGCCAACGAAATGAAAAGGATCAAAAGAGACTATACTATGAACAACTGTATGCCAACTATTATGGATAAGCTACAAGAAATGGACAAATTTGGGGAAACATACAATGTACCATGAATAATCATGGAAACATAGTAAATCTGAACAGACCAATGAGTAAGGAGATTGAATCAGTAATCAAAATCCCAGGACCAGATGGCTTCACTAGTGAATTCTACCAAACATTTAAAGAATTAATGCCAATCCTTCTCAACCTCTTCCAAAAAGTTGAAGAGGAGAAACACTTCCAAATGCATTGTATGAGGCCAGTGTTTTAAACTGATACCAAAGCCAAATAAGGCTACTACAAGAAAAGAAAACTACAGGACTTCCCTGGCAGTCCCTAGGATGCAATGATGTTCAACCTATGCAAATTTAAAAATGTGATATACCACATTAAAATGAGTGATAAAAAGCATATGATCATCTGAATAGATGCAGAAAAAGCATTTGATGAAATTTAACATTCTCTCATCATAAAGACTAAACAAATTAGGTATAGAAGGGACTTACTTCAACATAGTAAAGGCCCTATATGACAAGTCCACCATTAACAACATACTCAGTTAGAAAAGCTGAAAGTTTTTCCTCTAAGATCAGGAACAAGACAGGGGTGCCCACTATCACCACTTCTAGTCAACTATCACCACTTCTAGTCAACAAAGTAGTGGAAGTCCTTGCCAGAGCAATTAGGCAAGAAAAAGAAATAAAAGGCATCCAAATTGGAAAAGAAGAAAAACTGTCTCTGGAGTTGACATAATATGATATATAGAAATCCTAAAGACTCCACCAAAAAACTGTTAGAACTAATAAACAAATTCAGTAAAGTTGCAGGATACAAAATTAATATACAAAAATTAGTTCAATTTCTATACACCAATGAACATTCTGAAAAAGAAAATCCCATTTACAGTAGCATCAAAACCAAAAAATACCTAGAATAAGTTTAACCAAGGAGGTGAGAGATCTGTGCACTGAAAACTATAGAGTGAAAGTAAAAACTAAGTGAAAGATTGAAGACAAAAACAAATGGAAATTTATCCTGTGTTCATGGATTGGAAGAATTAATATTATTAAAATGCCTAGATTTAATGCAATCCCTATCAAAATTCCAATAGCATTTTTTATAGAAATAGAAGAAACAATTTTAAAATTAATATGGAATCATAAAGACCCTGAATAGCCAAAGCAATCTTGTACAAGAACAAAGCTGATGGCATCATACTTCTTGATTTCAAAATATACTACAAAGCTATAGTAATAAAAACAGTATAGTTCTGGAATTAAAACAGACATATAGATTAAAGGAACAGAATAGAGAGCCCAGAAATAAATGTATGCATTTACAGGCAACTGATCTTTGCCAGTGGTGCCAAGAACACAAAATGGCAAAAGGACAGACTCTTCAATAAATGGTGTTGGGAAAACTGGGTATCCACGTGCAGAATAAGGAAGTTTCACACAATATAAAAAATCAGTTCCAATATATAACCTGTATATAATGGAATATTATTCAGCCTTAAGGACTAAGGAAATCCTTCCATTTGCTACAACATGGATGAAACAGGAGGACATTTAGTTAAGTGAAGTAAGCCAGAATGAGAAAGATAAATACTGTATAATATCACTTATATGTTGAATCTAAAAAAGTCAAACTTACAAAAGAAGGGGGTAGAATTGTGGTTGCCAGGTGCTGGAGTTTGGGGGTAATGAAGAGATAACGGTCAAAGGTACAGTTTCAGTTATGCAGTGTGAATAAGTGCTAGAGATCTAATGTACACCATGGTGACTATAGTTAATAATATTGTGTACTTGAAAGTTGCAAAGAGTAAAGCTTAAGTGTTCTCACCACACAGACTAAAATGGTAACTATGTGAGATGAGGGAAATATTAGCTTGATTTTGTAAACATTTCACATGTATACATATATCAAAACATCACGTTGTACACCTTAAATATACAAAATTTTTATCAACTATACCTCAATAAACCTGGGGAAAAAAGATAAAATAGTCCAATGCAGAGAACAGAATGGTGGTTTCCAGGGGCTTAGAAATGGGGTGATGTTGGTCAAAGGGTACAGAGTTTCAGATATACAAGATAAGTAAGTTCTGGAGATCTACTGTAGAAACAAACACAAACCCCTAAACATAAGACCTGAAACTGTAAAACTCCTAAAGAAAAAGGGGGATAGATTCATGACATTAGTCTAGACAATGATTTCATTGATATGACACCAAAAGCATGGGTGACAAAAGCAAAAATAGTAAAGTGGGACTACTTCAAACTGAAGTTCTGTACAGCAAAGGAAACAATCAATAGAGTGAAAAGGCAACCTACAGAATAGGAGAAAATATTTGCAAGTCATATATCTGATAAGAGGTTAATATCCAAAATATATACAGAGCAACAGTTTTAAAAAATTAATAACTTGATTTAAAAATTAGCTAAAGACTTGAATAGATATTTCTCCAAAGAAGACATACAAATGGCCAACAGGTATATTTGAAAAGGTGCTCAACATCACTAATCGTCAGGGAAATGCAAATAAAAACAACAAGGAGATATCACCTCACAAATGTCAGGATGACTATTATCAAAAAACCACAAGACAAGAAGTGTTGGTGAGCTGGTGAGGATGTGGAGAAATTGAAACCCTTGTACACTATTGGCGGGAATTCAAAGTGTTGGAGCAGCTATGGAGAACAATGTGGAGGTTCCTCAAAAAAGTAAAAATAGAACTACCATATGATCCAGCAATCCTGCTTCTGGGTATTTATCCCAAAGTGTCAAAATCAAGGTATTGAGATATCTTCACTCCCATGTTCATTATAGCATTATTCACAATATTCAAGGTGTGAAAACAACCTATTGACAGATGAAAGGATAAAGAAAATATACATATATGCAATATATGCAGTATACATATATGCAACTCATAAATCCTATAACAGATGTACACGTTAACATTATGCATATAATTAATTATATAAAGATTACTCGAATTAACTATGCTAGGTTCTTCAATGAAGAAATTCACAAAATTCTGAAATAGTGTGGTAGAGAAAAATTTTTTGTTTGGAGATCTGAAAGAAGCCTCTCACTATGAAAGTTTGTGATGGATTTTCTAAGCATAGTTCAGGTGCTTCTGACATTAGGACAACCAACTGGAAGAATCTCATGGAAGTCTTGTGCAGCCTCAGGGTGACGGTAGAAATCTGATGTGTTTTGAGAATAATAGAGACATGGGTAGGAAAGCACGATATGAAACTGGAAAGAAAATCGACAGATGGTTCTGGATAAGCACTTGGGATAGACCAAGAATTCTGAAGTTTGTCTTAAGAAAAATTATAGGCTAATGAAGGGGTCCAATCAGGTAAGTAAAAATGAATTTTACTGCCATGCACATGCGCAGGGCTAGCCTTTCCTTCTGTGCACTTACACGCTGCCTGCCCGAAACCTGTCAACAGTCTCCATTGCTTTGTGCACACCTGTAGCAAGATCCTGCAGCTACAGAAGGGCATGCCAACAGCCAAGGCCCCCACAGTTGCTTGTAGGCCTGAATTAGGCCCGATCTCCTGTTACAGGCCTACACCACTGGGCTTACTTACAGCTAGCCTCCTGAAGCTATGTACATGCACTGCCTGGCCCAAACCCCCATTACTGGCCTCCAGTGCTGTGGCACATGGCTGGGGAGATCCTGCAGCCACAGTAGTGCATGTCAACAGCCAGGGCCTCCACAGCTCCACGTGACCTCAGATTTGACCCTATCTCATGTCACTGACCTGCACTACTGGATTCACCTTCAGCTAGCCCCTCTAGCTGTATGCCTGCGTACCCCCAGCCTAACTCTTAACCCCAAGCCTCTACTACATGCACCCATGGCAAGACACAACAGCCCTGGTTGTGCACATTGCTAGTGCACTCACAGTTGACCCTGGCCTTTACAGTTTACCCTGGCCCCCACCGCTACGCATGTGTCTGGAACTGGCCCCTGACAGTTTACATGCACCTGCAGCTGGCCCCCACAGGTAAGCATATACACACCACCAGCTCTGGCTACCACTGCTCCGTGCCTTGTTCCCTAGCCACTGGACCTGGAGGTGCTGCTGAGGACCCCAAAACTCCTTGCAGCCTCTGTGGACGCCCTACATCACTCACCAATGACCATGAAGTTGTTGATGCCTTGTACCCCAGCAGCCTGAGCCAGAGTCACCACTCCCACCCAGACCCAGAGACAACACACATATTCACACTTCATGCCATGCAGCACTAGAACCAAGGTCTCAACATGTTCCAGCATGCCTCCACCTGCAGGTGAAGTTCTTTCCAAAGTCAGTCCATAAAGTCTGGAAGAAGTGACTTCTTCTTCAAATGGGCAGACACCCATGCAAAGCTACAGAGATCATGAAGAATCAGGGAAACATGATACCACCAAAGGAACACAGTAAACATCCTATAACTGACTCACACAAAAAAGGCGCTACATGAATTGCCTGACAAATAATTCAAAATAGTTGATCTAAAGATGCTCAGAGAGCTACAAGAGAATGGTTAAACAATTTAACAAAATCAGGAAAACAATACAAGAACAAAATGAGAAGTTCAACAAAGAGAGCTTTAAATAAAAAGACCAAACAGTTTTGGAGCTGAATAATACAATGACTGAACTGAAGAATTCAATAGAGAGCTTTAACATCAAAATAGCATAAGGAGAAGAAAGAACTGGTGAGCTCAAAGGCAGGTTATTTAAAATTATCCTATCAGAAGGAGAAAGAGAAAAAAAGAATAAAAAAGGATGAAGAAGAAGATTGAGAACTACAGAACACCAGGAGAAGAGAGAGAGAAAGAAAGACTCTTTAAAAAAAAATAATGTCTTGAGAGCTTCCGAAACCTGGGGAGAGATACTGACATCCAAGTTCATGAAACTAATAGATAAACCAAAACATTTCACTCTAAAACAGTCATCTCCAAAATACCATAAAATTGTGTAAAATCAAAGACTAAGTGAGAATTTTCAAAGCATCAAGAGAAAAAAATTTTCTCTCATATAAAGGAACCCCCAGGGACTTCCCTGGTGGTCCAGTGGCTGGGACTCCACACTCCCAATGCAGGGGGCCTGGGTTCTACCCCTGGTCGGGGAACTAGATCCCACGTGCCGCAACTAAGAGTTCTCATACCACAACTAAAGATCCCACATGCCGCAACTAAAAGATCCCACATGCCACAACTTAGGATCCCACATGCTGCAAGAAGACCCCACAGGCAGCAGTGAGGATTCCGCATGCCTCGGCTAGGACCTGGTGCAGCCAAATATAGATAGATAGATAGATAGATAGATATTTTTAAAAGGATATAACACTTAAAAAAAAAAAAGGAACCCCCATAAGTCTATCAGTGATATCTAAGCAGAATTTTTCAGCCCAGGAGATAATGAGATGATATATTCAAAGTGCTGAAAGAAAAACACTGCCAACCAAGAATACTTTACCCAGCAAAACTGTCCTGCAGAAATGAAGGTGAGATAGACTTTACCAAAAAAAGAAAAGCTGAGGGAGTTCATGACCACTAGACCTGCCTTACAAGAACTGCTGAAATGAGCTCTTCAAGCTGAAACAAAAAGTTTCTAAGTAGAAACAGAAAAACATGAAAATAGTACTACACACTGGTAAAGGTAAGTATATAGTTAAGAGTCACAATACTCTAATATTGTAACATGGTGGTATGTTAAACACTTAACTGTAGTATAAAGGTTACATGACAAAAGCATTAAAAATAGCTATAGCTACAAAAATTTAGTAATGGATACACAATATTAAAAGATACAAATTGTGACATCAAAAGCATAATGATGGCTGGGTGGAGTAAAAGGGTAGAGTTTTTTTATGCAATCAAAGTTAAGTTGTCACTGGCTTAAAACAGACTGTTACAGCAATAAGATATTTCACATAACACTCAAGGTAACAAAATAAAGACTTATAGTAGATAAACACAAGATAAAGAGAAGGGACTCAAAGTATACCACTATAGAAAATCATAAATTCACAAAGGATGGCAACAGAGAGGAAAAAAGAAACAAAGGGACTACAATACAGCCAGAAAACAATTGCAAGCAAGATGGCAACTGCAAGTCCCTATCAATAATTACTTTAAATATAAATGTATTAAATTCTGTAATCAAGAGGCACAGAATGGCTGAGTGGATAAAAAAAAAAATCAAGATCCAACCAGGTGCACAGAGGAGATTCACTTCATCTTCAAGGACACACATAGGCTCAAAGTGAAGGGATGGAAAAGGATATTCCATGCAAATGAAAACTAAAAGACAGCACAGGTAACTATGCTTATATCAGACAAAACAGACCTTAATTCAAAAAGTTTAACAGCAAAGAAGTTCATTATATAATAGTAAACAGTTCAGTTCATTCATTAAGAGGATATAATAACTGTAAATATATATGCACCCAACATTGGAGAACCTAAATATATTAGGCAAATAGTAACAGACTGAAGAGAGTAATAGACAACAATACAATAATAGAAGGGGACTTCAACCCCACTTTCAACAGTGAATAGAAAATCCAGAGAGAAAATCAGTAACAAAACATTGGACTTGAACTATACACATGGAATGTGTATAAACAAGTGCACATGGAATGTTCTCCAGGATAGATAATATGTTAGGTCATAAAACAAGTTTCGACAAATTCAAAAAGACTGAAATTATACCAAGTACCTTTTCTGACCACAAAGGTATCAACTAGAAATCAATAACAGAAAGAAAACTGAAAAGTTCAAAAACATGTGGAAGTTAAACATATAATCTAAAATAACCAAAGATGAAAACAAAAGGGAAATTTGAAAAAATACCTTGAAACAGAGGAAAATAAAAACACAACATACCAAAACTAAGGGATGCAGCAAAAGCAGTGCTAAGAGGGAACTTCATAGTGAGTAATGCCTGCATTAGAAAAACGATCTCAAATAAACAATCTAACTTTTCACCTCTAAGAATTAGAAAAAGAACAAACTAAACCCAAAGTTAGCAAAAGGAAGGAGATAAAGAACACAGTGAATATGTAAAATACAGAAACAATGAAGAATCAATGAAACCAAGAGTTGATTTTTTTGAAAGATAAAACTGACAAACTTTTACGTAGACTTAACAAGGAAAAAAGGAAGAGGACTCAAATTAATTAAAAACGATTGAGGAGACATTACAACTGATTCCACAAAATACTATGAAGACTACAGTGAAGAATTATATGCCAACAAATTGTGAAATGAATAAATTCTTAGGAATATACTACTATGTTTAAGAGACTACTATGAAGAATTATATGCCAACAAATTATGAAATGAATAAGTTCTTAGAAACATACAAGCTACTAAGTGTGAATCAAGAAGAAATAGAAAATCTGAGGAGACTAGAAGTGAGTAAGGATATTGAAGCAGTAATCAAAATACTCGCCCAAAATAAAAGCCCAGGACCAAATGATGTCATTGGTGAATTCTACTAAACATTTAAAGAAGAATTAATGCCAATCTTTTTCAAACTATTCCAAAAAGCTGAAGAGAAGGGAATATAACCAAACTCATTTTTACAAGGCCAGCATTATTCTGATACCAGAGCCAGATAAGGACACTAACAAGAAAAGAAAACTACAGGCCTATATCCCTGATGAATATAAATGCAAAAATTCTCAACAAAATATTAGCCTCTGAATTCAAGAGCACAGTAAAAGGACCATATATCATGATCAAGTGGGATTTGTCCCTGGGATGTAAGGATGATTCAACATACACAAATCAATAAATGTAATACACCACATTGACAGAATGAAAGAAAAGAATTCTATGATCATCTCTGTAGATGGAGAAAAAGCATTTGACAAAATCAACATCTTTTCATGATAAGAACTCTCAACAAATTGCGTACAGAAGGAACATACCTCAACATAGTAAAGGCAATATATGACAAACCCACATCTAACACTATACACGATGGTGAAAGGTTAAAAGCTATTGCTCTAAGATCAGGGAAAAAGACAAGAGTGCCCATTATCACCATTCCTCTTTAACAGTACTGGATGTCCAAGCAGAGTGATTTGGCAAGGGAAAAAAAAAGGTATTTAAACTGGAAAGGAAGGGGACTTCCCTTGTGGTACAGTGGTTAAGAATCCGCCTGCCAATGCAGAGGACATGAGTTCGAGCCCTAGTCTGGGAAGATCCCACATGCCACGGAGCAACTAAGCCCGTGCGCCACAACTACTGAGCCTGCGCGTCTGGAGCCTGTGCTCCGCAACAAGAGAGGCCGCGATAGTGAGAGGCCCGTGCACCGCGATGAAGAGTGGCCCCCGCTTGCCACAACTAGAGAAAGCACTCGCACAGAAACGAAGACCCAACACAGCCATAAAAATAAAATAAAAAATAAATAAATTAAAAAAAAAAAACAATAAACTACTTGGAATAAATTTAACCAAAGAGGTGAAATACCTGTACACCAAAACTGTAAGACATTAATTAAAGAAACTGAAGAAGACACACAAATGGAGAGATATCCCATGTTCATGGATTGAAAGAGTTAATATTGTGAAAATGCCCATGCCATCCAAAGCCATCTACAGATTTTTTTAGATAAACTTATATTTATTTATTTATTTGGCTGTGTCAGGTCTTAGTTGCAGCATGCAGGATCTTCACTGTGGCATGCAGGATCTTTTCGTTGCAGTGCACGGGCTCTTCATTGTGACACACAGGCTTCTCTAGTTGCAGTGCGCGGGCTTCTCTCTAGTGGTGGCGCATGGTTCCAGAGCTCACGGGCTCTCTAGTTGTGGCATACAGGCTCTAGAGCATATGGGCTCAGTAGTTGCAGCACGCGGGCTTAGCTGCCCTGCGGCATGTGTGCTCTTAGTTCCCCAGCCAGAGATCGAACCCACGTCCCTTGCATTGGAAGATGGATTCTTAACCACTGGACCACCAGGGAAGTCCCGCCACCTACAGATTTATCATAATCCCTATCAAAATTCCAGTGGTATTCTTTACAAAACTGGGGGGGGGGGATCCTAAAATTTATATGGAACCACAAAAGCAGCTAAAGCAATCTTGAGAAAAAAGTAAAGCTGGTGGCATCACACTCCTGACTGCAAAAATATGTTACAAACCTACAATAATTGAAACAGTACAGTAATGGCATAAAAATAGATACATAGACCAGTGCAACAGAATCAAAAGCCCAAAAATAAACCCATGTATATGTGCCAACTAATATTTGACAAGGGAACCAAGAATACTCAATTGCAAAAGTACTGTCTCTTTAATAAACGGTGTTGGGAAAACTGGATATTCACATGCAAAAGAATGTAATTGATCCCTATCTTACACCATTCACAAAAATTAATTTGAAATGAATTAAGGACTTAAATATAAGACCTGAAGCCATAAAACTCCCAGAAAAAAACATAGGGAAAAACTCCCTGAAATCAGTCTTGTCAATGATTTTTTAGATATCACACCAAAAGCACAAGCAACAAAAGCAAAAATCAACAACTGTAATTGATTACAACAATTACAAATCTTCTGCACAGAAAAAAAAAATCAACAAAATAAAAAGGCAACCCAGAGAATGGAGAAAAAAACTGCAAGCCATATATCTGTATCTGATAAGGGATTAATATAAAATATATATAAAGAGGGACTTCCCTAGTGGTCCAGTGGGTAGGACTCCACGCTCCCAATGCAGGGGGCCCAGGATCAATCCCTGTGCGGGGAAGTAGATCCCACATGCCACAAGTGAGAGTCAGCATGCCATAACTAAGAAGTCTGCATGCCACAACTAAAGATCCTGCATACCACAACGAAGATCCCACATGCCACAACTAAGACCCAGCAGAGCCAAAATAAATAAATATTTTTTAAAAAGATATCACTAAAAAATATATAAAGAACTCATCCAACTCAATAGAAAGAAAACAAACAACCTGAAAAATGCAGAAGAACTGAATAGACTTTTTTACAAAGAAGATATACAAATGGCTAACAGGTACATGAAAATATGCTCACCATCACTAAACATTGATACATACAAATCAAATCCACAATGAGATATCACCTCACACCTGTCAGAATGACTATCGTCCAAAGACAAGAGATAACAAGTGTTGGTGAGGATGTGGAGAAAAGGGAACCATTGTGCACTACTGGAGTGAATGTACATCAGTGCATC
Source organism: Eubalaena glacialis (assembly GCF_028564815.1). Taxonomy (NCBI): domain Eukaryota; kingdom Metazoa; phylum Chordata; class Mammalia; order Artiodactyla; family Balaenidae; genus Eubalaena; species Eubalaena glacialis. Next base: position 52,423,950 of record NC_083733.1, on the reverse strand, counting down.
CATTATGGAAAATAGTATGGGGGGGATCAAAAAATTAAAAATTGGACTCCCCTGGTGGTCCAGTGGCTAAGACTACACACTCCCACTGCAGGGGGTGCAGGTTCGATCCCTGATCAGGGAACTAAGATCCCACATGCTGTGCAGTGCGGCCAAAAAAAAAAAATTAAAATAGAATTAGCATATGATCCAGCAATTCCACTTCTGGGTATATATCCAAAGGAAGTGAAAATAGGATCTTGAAGAGATATCTGCATTTCCATGGTCACTGCAGGATTATTCACTACAGCTAAGATGAAAACAATCTGAATGTCCATGAACAGATAAATTTATAAAGAAAATGTGGTATAGACATACAATGGGATATTATTCAGCCATGAGAAAATGGGAAATCCTGCCATTTGTAACCATATGGATGGATATACTAAAGTGAAATAAGACAGAGACAAATAAGACGAATATTGATACTATATGTCATCATGTATTATGCAGAATCTAAAAAAGCCAAACTCATAAAAACAGAGTAGAATGGTGGTTGCCTGAGACTGGGGGTTGGAAAAATGCAGAGATGTTGGTCAAAGGGTACAAATTTCCAGTTAGAAGATGAATAAGTTATGGATCGTGGTTATAGTTAACAATAATGTATCATACACTTGAAAGTTGTTAGGAGAATAGACTTAAATGTTCTCAGCACAAAAAAGTAATGGTAAATATGTGACATGATGGAGGTGTTAGCCAACACTTTGGTGGTAATCATTTTGTAATACATACGTATATCAAATCAACACATTGTACACATTAAACTTACACAATGTTATATGTCAATTATATCTCAATAAAGCAGGAAAAAATAAAATAAAATACACCTCCTTCTTTGTATCTTTCCCAAAATTAGGTCTTTCTAATACCCTTAGTCAGATGCCCCATGGTCCTACATAGTGTGTGTCTTCATAAACCCAAGTTTTCAACTACGAGTATGTTCCAGGTGGTTCTGGTGTCAGCATTGACAGTTGTAAAAATATAAGCTTTTACCACATATGTAAGGTATTTTAAATGAAATACTTAGTAAATTATAATAAGCAGAGATACTAATTTCATACCTTTTAAAAAATTTTTATTGTTGATTTACAATGTTGTGATTTCATACTTCTGATTAGACCTCTAATTGGCTTGTACTACTCTTAGGACTACGGTTAATATTCTTGACTGTTCCCACATTATCTTTCAGATCCAGTCATTACATACAGTTATTGTTTCACTTCCCATCACACGTTCCCTAACTCTCTACATCTCAAACATAGTAGATTTTTTCAAATCACTGAAGACTCTGTGTGACTTTCTGTCAAGAGCCTTTCCAAGTGATTTTATCTTTACTTGAAACTGCTGGACCCAACTAGGTTTTCATTGTTTGTTGTTTTTTAATCATAAAATGATTCAAGTATCCACATAAAGAGCAAGTACAAAGTAACATTACCTCTCTATCCCCAGATTTGGTGTTTCTTTTCATTGCACTTTTTAAAAACTTTTCAAAGCTTTTCCATTGGATAACACAGCATAATTAGATTAGATTTGGTTACCCTATCAGATTTACAAAGGCAGAGATATACTTGCTCTTGTTCACCATTGTATCACAGATTCCTACCAGAAAGCCTAGCACCTGATAATCAGTTTAAATTGTATATCTATACAGATATTTTAATATCTGTATAGATATAGATATAATTTATACATATACATATATATATTTATAGTACCCCAGAAATCAGACTTTCAGCTTTTTTTTTTGAATTTTATTTTATTTTTTTATACAGCAGGCTCTTATTAGTTATCCATTTAATACATGTTAGTGTACATATGTCAATCCCAATCTCCCAATTCATCGCACCACCACCACCACCCCCCGCCACTTTCCCCCCTTGGTGTCCATACATTTGTTCTGTACATCTGTGTCTCAATTTCTGCCCTGCAATCCGGTTCATCTGTACCATTTTTCTAGGTTCCACATATATGTGTTAATATACGATATTTGTTTTTCTCTTTCTGACTTACTTCACTCTGTATGACAGTCTCTAGATCCATCCACGTCTCTACAAATGACTCAATTTCGTCCCTTTTTATGGCTGAGTAATATTCCATTGTATGTATGTACCACATCTACTTTATCCATTCGTCTGTCGATGGGCATTTAGGTTGCTTCCATGTCCTGGCTATTTGAAATAGTGCTGCAGTGAACATTGGGGTGCATGTGTCTTTTTGAATTATGGTTTTCTCTGGGTATAGGCCCAGTAGTGGGATTGCTGGGTCATATGGTACTTCTATTTTTAGTTTTTTAAGGAACCTCCATACTGTTCTCCATAGTGGCTGTATCAATTTACATTCCCACCAACAGTGCAAGAGGGTTCCCTTTTCTCCACACCCTCTCCAGCATTTGTTGTTTGTAGATTTTCTGATGATTCCCATTCTAACTGGTGTGTGGTGATACCTCACTGTAGTTTTGATTTGCATTTCCCTAATAATTAGTGATGCTGAGCAGCTTTCATGTGCTTCTTGGCCATCTGTATGTCTTCTTTGGAGAAATGTCTTAATAAGGTCTTCTGCCGATTTTTGGATTGGGTTGTTTTTTTAATATTGAGCTGCATGAGCTGTTTGTATATTTTGGAGATTAATCCTTTGTCTGTTGATTCGTTTGCAAATATTTTCTCCCATTCTGAGGGTTGTCTTTTCGTCTTGTTTGTAGTTTCCTTTGCAAAAGGAAAGCAAAAGCAAAAGCTTTTAAGTTTCATTAGGTCCCATTTGTTTATTTTTGTTTTTATTTCCATTACTCTAGGAGGTAGATCAAAAAAGATCTTGCTGTGGTTTATGTCAAAAAGTGTTTTTCATATGTTTTCCTCTATGAGTTTTATAGTGCCTGGCCTTACATTTAGGTCTTTAATCCATTTTTAGTTTATTTTTGTGTATGGTGTTAGGAAGTGTTCTAATTTCATCCTTTTACATGTAGCTGTCCCATTTTCCCAGCACCATTTATTGAAGAAGCTGTCTTTTCTCCATTGTATAGTTTTGCCTCCTTTGTCATAGATTAGGTGACCATAGGTGTGTGGGTTTATCTCTGGCCTTTCTATCCTGTTCCATTGATCTAGATTTCTGTTTTTGTGCCAGTACCATATTGTCTTGATTACTGTAGCTTTGTAGTATAATCTGGAGTCAGGGAGTCTGATTCCTCCAGCTCCGTTTTTTTCCCTCAAGACTGCTTTGGCTCTTTGGGGTCTTTTCTGTCTCCATACAAATTTTAAGATTTTTTGTTCTAGTTCTGTAAAAAATGCCATTGGTAATTTCATAGGGATTGCATTGAATATGTAGACTGCTTTGGGTAGTATAGTCATTTTCACAATATTGATTCTTCCAATCCAAGAACATAGTATATCTCTCCATCTGTTTGTATCATCTTTAATTTCTTTCAGCAGTGTCTTATAGTTTTCTGCATACAAGTCTTTTGTTTCCCTAGGTAGGTTTATTCCTAGGTATTTTATTCTTTTTGTTGCAGTGGTAAATGGGAGTGTTTCCTTAATTTCTCTTTCAGATTTTTCATCATTAGTGCAAGTTGTATACTGCAACTTTACCAAATTCACTGATTAGCTCTAGTAGTTTTCTGGTGGCATCTTTAGGATTCTCTTTGTATAGTATCATGTCATCTGCAAACAGTGACAGTTTTACTTCTTCTTTTCCAATTTGTATTCTTTTTATTTCTTTTTCTTCTCTGATTGCCATGGCTAGGACTTCCAAAACTATGTTGAATAATAGTGGTGAGAGTGGACATCCTTGTCTTGTTCCTGATCTTAGAGGAAATGCTTTCAGTTTTTCCCCATTGAGAATGATGTTTGCTGTGGGTTTGTCGTATATGGCCTTTATTATGTTGAATTACATTCCCTCTATACCCACTTGTTTGAGAGTTATCATAAATAGATGCTGAATTTTATCAAATGATTTTTCAGCATCTATTGAGATGAGCATAGGTATATCCTTTGTTTTGTCAATGTGGTATATCACGTTCACTTGTGGATGTTGAACCATCTTGCATCTCTGGAATAAATCCCACTTGATCATGGTGTATGATCCTTTTAATGTACTGTTGAATTCAGTTTGCTAATATTCTGTTGAGGATTTTTGCATCTAGGTTCATCAGGGAGATTGGCCTATAGTTTTTTCTTCTGGTGTCTTTGTCTGGTTTTGGTATCAGGGTATTGCAGGTCTCATAAAATGTGTTTGGAAGCACTCCCTTCTCTTCAATTTTTCAGAAGAGTTCGAGAAGGAAGGGTATTAAAGGTTCTTCGAATGTTTGGAGGAATTCACCAGTGAAGTCATCTGGTCCTGGACTTTCGTTTGTTGAGAGGTTTTTGATTACTAATACAATCTCCTTATAGTAATCAGTCTATTCAGGTTACCCATTTCTTCATTTCTTCAGTCTTGGTAGATTGTATGTTTCTAGGAATTTGTCTATTTCTTCTAGGTTGTCAATTTGTTAGTGTATAATTATTTGTAGTAATCTTGTATGATCCTTTTTATTTCTGTGGTATCAGTGGTAATGTCTCCACTTAAATTTCTGATTTTATTTAGAGTCCTCTCTTTCCCCCCACCTTGGTAAGTCTGGCTCAAGTTTTCCCATTTTGTTTATCTTTTCCAAAATGTAGCTCTTAATTTCTTTTTAGTCAGTATTTTATTAATTTACACTTTGCTCTTTTTTACCTTCCTTCTACTACCTTTGGGCTTCATTTGTTCTTCTTTTTTTAGTTCCTTAAGGTGTAAAGCTAGATTGTTTATTTGAAATTGTTCTTGTTTCTTGTTTCTTGAGGCAGGCCTGTATTGCTATGAACTTCCCACTTAGACCTACTGTTGCTTCATCCCATAGATTCTGGTGTGTTGTATTTCTGTTTTGTCTCTAGGTATTTTTAAATTTCTCCTGTAAGTTGTTAAGTGATCCACTGGTTGTTAAGTAGCATGTTGTTTAATCTCCAACATGCTGTTTTTGTGGGTTTTCCAGTTATCTTGTATTTAATTTCTAGTTTGATACCACTGTGGTCAGAATAGCTGCTTGATTTGATTTCAGTCTTCTTGACTGAGACTTGTTTTGTGGCCTAACATTTGATAATTTCTGGAGAATGTTCTGTGTGTACTTGAGAAGAATGTGTATTCTGCTGCTTTTGGATGGAGAGTTCTGTATATATCTATTAAGTCACATGTCATTTAAGGTCAATTTTTTTTGTTTCTTTTTATTATTTATTTATTTATTTATTTATTTATTTATTTATTTATTTTGGGGGGGATCAGTGTTTTCTTATTCATTTTGTGTCTGGATGATCTGTACATTGCTGCAACTGGGGTATTAAAGTCCCCTACTATTATTGGATTGCTTGCAATTTCTCCCTATAGGTCCATTAACATTTGCTTTATATATTTTTGTGCTCCTATGTTGGGTGCATATGTTTATAAATGTTATATCTTCTCGCTGGACTGACCCTTTTATCATTATGTAGTGCCCTTCTTTGTCTTTTATTACAGTCTTTGTTCTGAAGTCTATTTTTGTCTGCTATAAACACAGCTACACCAGCTTTCTTTTGGTTTCCACTTGCATAGAATATCTCTCTTCATCCCTTCACATTCAGTCCATGTGTGTCCTTACTTCTAAAGTGGGTCTCTTGTAGGCAGTACATGAATGGGTCTTTCTTTACTATTCATTCAGCCACTTTATGTCTTTTTTTAAATAAATTTACTTATTTTATGTATTTATTTTTGGCTGCATTGGGTCTTCGTTGCTGTGCATGGGCTTTCTCTAGTTGTGGCGAGCGGGGGCTACTCTTCATTGCAGTGTGCGTGATTCTCATTGTGGCGGCTTCTCTTGTTGCAGAGCACGGGGTCTAGGTGCACGGGCTTCAGTAGTTGTGGCTCACAGGCTCTAGAGTGCAGGCTCAGCAGTTGTGGCGCACAGGCTTAGTTGCTCCTTGGCATGTGGGATCCGGTCGAACCCGTGTCCCCTGCAGGCGGATTCTTAACACTGCGCCAGGAGGGAAGTCCTCACTTTATGTCTTTTGATTGGCAGATTTACTCCATTTACATTTGAAGTAATTATTGATAGGTATGTACTTATTGCTGTTTTGTTCATTGTTTTCTGGTTGCTTTTGTAGTTCCTCTCTTCTTCCTTTCTTCTTTCTTCTTTTGTGGTTTCTGGTTTTCTTTAGTGTTATGTTTAGATTCCTTTTTCATTTTCTTTTGTATGTTTACTATAAGTTTTTTCTTTGTGGTTACTGTGAGGTTCACATATAACGTCCTATGTAGTAGGATAAGTTGATAGCAATGTAAGTTTACAGAGATTCCAAGGCTTTACATTTTTACCCCCCACCCTCACGTTTTATATTTTTGATAACACCTTTTATATCTTTTTATTTTGTGTTTCCCTTAAGTAATTATTGTAATTTTAGTTAATTTTACTATTTTTTTCTTTTAACCTTCATACTTGCTTTATAAGTGACTGATTCACTACCTTTACTATACACTTGCCTTTTCCAATGAGATTTTTTACTTTCATAAGTTTTCTTATTATTAATTAGTGTTTTTTTCTGTTCAGCTTAGATAAGTCCGTTAACATTTCTTGTAAGGCTGATTTAATTGTGATGAACTCTTTTAGCTCTTGCTGATCTGTAAAACTCTTATTAATCTCTCCATCAGTTCTGAATGGTAACCTTGCCTTGGTTGGAAACTTTTTCCTTTCAGTACTTTGAATCTGTTATGCCACTCCCTTCTGCCCTATAAAGTTTCTGATGAAAAATCTGATAACCTTATGGGGTTTCTCTTGTACATAGTAAGTTGTTTTTTTTCTTCCTGATTTTAAGCTTCACTGTATAACTTTTACCACTTTAACTAAAATGTGTCTTGGTGTGGTTCTCTTTGGGTTCATCTTATTTGGAATTCTCTGGGCTTCCTGGACCTGAATTTGTTTCCCACCCAGATTAGGGAAGTTTTCAGCCATTATATCTTCAAATAACTCTTCAGGCTCTTTCTCTCTTGTGTGGAACCCCTATAATGCAAATGTTATTCTGTTTGATGTTGTCCCAGAGGTTCCTTACGCTTTGATTTTTAAAATTCTATTTTCATTTTGCTACACTGTCTGGGTGATTTCCATTGCTTTGTCTTCCAGCTCACTGATTTGTTCTTCTTCATCCAGTCTGCTATTGAACCCCTCAAGTGTATTTTTCAGTTCAGTAATAACTTCTGCTTGGACTTTTTTTAATTTTTTAAAAATTTTGACTGCACCACGCATGTGGGATCTCAGTTCCAGGGATCAAACCCGTGCCTCCTGCATTGGAAGCATGAAGTCTTAACCACTGGACCACCCCAGACTGGAAGTCCCTGGACTTTTTTTTTCTATCACTTTGTTGAAGTTCTTTCTGTCCCTTCTTTTCCTGAGTTCAGTGAGCATGCAGTACAGGTAAGGCAGGGCACAGTGCACTAACCTGGCTCAATTTTGGCACAGCTGCTACAGTGTGGGGTGGGCAGGTCTTAAGGCATTCTCCCAATCTGGTTGTAGCACTGCTGCTGTATGGGATGGGCATGGCACCAGGCACTCACCCAGGTCAGTTGAGGCACAACTGCTGCACCAGGAGGACCGAGCATGATACACTCACCTGGCCATTTATGGTGAAGCTGCCATCGGGGATGGGCTGGGTGCAGGGTGTTTGCCCAGCCAAACTACAGTGCATCTTCTGTGCAGGGAGGGTGGGGTATAGTGTACTTGCCCAACTTGGTTGTGGTGAAGCTGCTGCACAGGATGGGTGGGTGGGGTTCAGGGCGTTCTCATGGCTAGGTTGCAACACAGCTGCTGTGCAGGGTGGACAGGGCCTTGGGACACTCACCTAGCTGGGTTGCAATGCAGGGTGGGTGGAGCACATCCACAAATGTTAGCAGGCTAGAAGAAGCGCACCAAAAACGGCACCCACTACCTCCATCACCAGCAAGTTAGAATGAAATTGCAAAAATTGTGCCTGCCACTGTTGTCCTTGGAGAAAGTCCCAGCAGGTTCCTGACTCTCCAGCAACCACTTTAAGATCAGTAAGTGGGTCTCCCTAGCTTATGGTCTAGGCACTCTTCAAATTTTGCCTCTTGCATTGGCTCTCAGGACAAATTGGTCTCTGCACAAGCCCTTTAAGAGCAGTTCCTCCATTCCCTACAGTTCTATGGTTCTCCTAGACTTAGTCCCCATTGATTTTCAAAACCAGGCATTTGCGGGGGAGGGGGCTTATCTTTCCAGTGCCAGACTCAAGGGTGAGGGTGCCTGATGTGGGGTTCAATCCCTTCACTTCTCAGGGGAAATGTCCATATTTTGGGGATTCCCTCCTGATTGTAGGTCACTGCTTCTGGGGTGGAGTCCCAGGCGAGACTATGTCTCTGCCTCTCCTACCCATCTCAATGTGTCTCTTTTGTGGAGGCACTGTCCATCTAGTTCTCAGGTCCTTTTCAGAGGAAATTTATTCCATATGTAGCTGTAAATTTATTGCCTATGAGAGGAGGTGAGTTCAGGATCTTCCTATGCTGACATCTTGAACCCCTCTCTCGATGCAGGAGTTTATTGCTATGAACTTTCATCTTAGAACTGTTTTTGTTGCATCCCATACGTTTTGCTATGTTGTATTTCCATTTTTATTTTTTTCACAAGGATTTTCTAACTTCTCTTTTGATTTCTTCTTTGACCCACTGATTGTTCAGTAGCATGTTTTAAAATTTCCACATATTTGTGAATTTCCCAGTTTTCTTCTTATAATTTCTTTGTTTCAGACCACTGTGGTCAGAAAAGATACCTGACATGATTTCAATCTTCTTAAATTTATTGACTTGTTTTGTGACCTAAAATATGATATATCCTGGAGAATGTTCCGTGTGTGCTTGAGAAGAATGTATATTCTGTTGCTTTTGGATGGAATGTACTGTATTTGTCTGTAAAGTCCATTTGGTCTAAAGTGGCATTTAAGGACCATGTTTCCTTTTTGATTTTCTGTCTCAATGAACTATCCATTTATAAAAGTGGGATATTAAAATCTCTTCCTATTACTGCATTGCTTATATATCTAGGTGCTCTTATGTTCAGTCCATAAATATTTACAAATGTGATATTCTTCTGTTGGACTGACCCTTTTATCATTAGGTAATTACCTTCTTTGTCTCTTATTAAAGTCTTTCTCTTAAAGTCTATTTTGTCATGTATAAGAAAAGCTACTCCAGCTTTGTTATGGTTTCCATTTGCATGAACTGTCTTTTTCCATTCCTTTACTTTCAGTCTTGTTTGTGTCCTTACAACTAAAGTGCGTCTCCTGTAGGCAGCATATAGATGGGTCTTGTTTTTATAACCATTCAGCCAGTCTATTTTTATTTTGAGGATTTAGTCCATTTGCATTTAAAGTAATTATTGATATGTATGTATTTGTTGTCATTTTGTTAACTGTTTTCTGGCTGTTTTGTAATGCCTTTGTTCCTTTCTATTTCTCTTGCTCTCTTCACTTGTGATTTGATAATTTTCTGCAGTTGTGTGCAATTATTGCTTTCTCTTTATTTACTATGAATTTTTACTTTGTAGTTTAAGTGAGGCTTATAAGAAATAACTTCTATATCAGTATTTTTTTTTTTATGGCTGTGTTGGGTCTTCGTTTCTCTGCGAGGGCTTTCTCTAGTTGTGGCAAGCGGGGGCCACTCTTCATCACTGTGCACGGGCCTCTCACTATCGCGGCCTCTCTTGTTGTGGAGCACAGGCTCCAGACGCGCAGGCTCAGCAATTGTGGCTCACGGGCCCAGTTGCTCCACGGCATATGGGATCCTCCCAGACCAGGGCTCGAACCCGTGTCCCCTGCATTGGCAGGCAAATTCTCAACCACTGTGCCACCAGGGAAGCCCCTATATCAGTATATTTTAAGTTGAAAATTATTTAAGTTTGAATGCATTCTAAAGCTCTACATTTTTACTCTCCCTCCCACATTTTGTTTTTGATGTCACAATTTACATCTTTTTATCTTGTGTATCTATTAACAAATTATTGTAGTTATAGTTATTTTTCCTACTTTCGTCTTCTAAGTTTCATACTAGCTTTATAAGTGACTGACCCACTACCTTAACAACATTATTCTGAATTTTACACTATATTTACCTGTATCAGTGAGACTTATACCTTCAAATATTTAACTGTTACTAATTAGCACCCTTTCATTTTTAAAAAGTCCCTTTAGCATTTCTTGTAAGGCCAGTCTAGTGGTGATAAACTCCTTTAGCTTTTACTTGTCTGCAGGACAATTCTGGAGGACAACTTTGACTCATAGAGTATTGTAGAGTATTGTTGGTTAGCAGTCTTTCAGTACTTTGTATATATTGTGTCATTCATTCCCTCCTGGCCTGCAAGCTTTCTGATGAAAAATCTGATAATCTTATGGGGGTTCCCCTGTATGTAACAAGTTGTTTTTCTATTGTTGCTTTTAAGACTCTCTCCTTGTCTTTAACTTTTGACACATACTATAATGTGTCTTGGTGTGGGTCTCTTTCAGTTCTTCTTATACGGAACTCTCTGGGCTTCTTGAATCTGAATGTCTGCTTCCTTCCCCAGGTTAGGGAAGTTTTCAGCCATTATTACTTCAGATAAGTTTTTTTGCCCTTTTCTCTCTCTTCTCCTTCTGGGATCCCCATAATGCAAATTTGGTCTGCTTGTAGTTGTTCCATAAGCTTCTTAAGTTGTCTTCACTCTTTTTCATTCTTTTTTCTTTCTGATGTGTGGACTGGGTGAGTTCCACTGCCTTGTCTTCAAATTCACTAATCCTTTCTTCTGCTTCATCTAGTCTGCTATTGAACCCCTTTACTGTATTTTCAGTTCAGTTACTGTATTCTTGAGCTCTGTGACTCTTGTTTGGTACTTTCTTATATTTTCTATCTTTGTTGAAATTCTCTTTATCTACTCTTCTTCTGAGCTCAGTGGACATTGCTATGACCATTATTTTGAACTCCTTATCATGTAAAGCACTTATCTCTGTTTCATTAAGATCTTTTCTGAGATTTTATCTTGATCTTTCTTTGGAATATATTCCTCTGTTTATTCATTTTCCTTGACTCTCTCTGTGTTTCTATGCATTAGATAAAACAGCCACCTCTCTCAGTCTTGAAGGAGTTATCCTGTGGAGGGGATGAGGCTTATCATCCAACCCTGCCCTAGTTATTTGTTCTCTCAGACCTTTGTGATTGTCCAAGCAATCTACTTCATTTTTAGTGGCTTCCAGTAGTTGAGGGTGCACCAATACCCATCTGAGTCCCAAACGGGAGGATCTCAGTCAGCACCTAGATTCAGGCTGATTGGAAGCCAGACTCTCACATAGCAGCCTTTAAAGTTTGGAAATATACCTCTTTCAAAGGAATACTAGAGATGGGTATTTCTGTCTGCTCCCTCTGCCTGGAGTGACAGCCAGTTAAGAACTGTTTCTGTGCTACCATCCCATCAAACTCATTAACACAAGCCCTGCTAGCCACCAGAGCCAGGCAATCATGGTATATCCCTGTGTGGCAGCCACAAAAACTGGGACACCAGACGTGTCTACAAGCTCCCCACAGGGAGATACAAGCATTCTAGAGTGCAGCAGAGGAAGAGCATGAAGATAGCACCCATCTTCCAAGGTTTCTGGAGAGGATTATAGTCAGCCCTTGGATCTGTGTTTAATTAGAAGCCTTCCCCTTAGGCCACAGCTATGAAGATAAGCTAATAGGCCTCTTTCACAGAAAGACTAGGCTCCTCAATCTGTTGCATCTCTGCTGTGCCCTAGGGGTGGTAGCTGATTAAGAACTCTTTCTGTTCATTACAGTCCTGTGGGACCTGAAGCATAAGCCCTTCCAGTGCCAAGCAATCTAGAAATGTCCTCTGGGCTGCACCCACAAAAATCAGCGTGCCAGATAAGTGTACACGTTCCTTTCCAGGAGATACCAGCAAGCTGGGGTGAGTCAGAGGGAGAGCACAAAGATGTTTCCACTGGCCTCTATTTTTAGAGAGTATTTCAGTAGGCCCTTAGATGTGTGTTAAATTAGATGCCTGCTCCTCAGGCCAATGCCTTAAGTAAATAAGCCTCTTTCACAGAAAGTCTGTCCACTTTTCAGTCAGCTGCTTCTGCCATGGGCCCCGGGTGGGTGAGTCCATACTTGCAAACCCTTTAAAAACTGTTTCTCGGCTTGCATTGTGGATCTCATGGACACAAGCCCCATTGGCTTTCGAAGCTAGTTGTTTTGGGGGCTTATCTTTCAGGTGCAGGTCTTAAAAGTTGGGGTGTCAGGGGGCTTCCCTGGTGGCGCAGTGGTTGAGAATCTGCGTGCCAATGCAGGGGACACGGGTTCGAGCCCTGGTCTGGGAAGATCCCACATGCCGCGGAGCAACTAGGCCCGTGAGCCACAATTACTGAGCCTGCGGATCTGGAGCCTGTGCTCCACAACAAGAGAGGCCGCGATAGTGAGAGGCCCGTGCACTGCGATTAAGAGTGGCCCCCGCTTGCTGCAACTAGAGAAAGCCCTCGCACAGAAACAAAGACCCAACACAGCCAAAAATAAATTAATTAATTTTAAAAAAGAAAGAAAAAAAAGTTGGGGTGTCAGATGTGTGGTTCAAATCTTTCTCTCCTCAAGGAAAAGCTCAAGGTTTTGAGTTCCCTCCCAATTGTGAGTCACCATGCTGGGGGTGGGGTTTATAGCAAGATTGTGACTCAGCCTCTACTACCCACTTTCATATGGATATTTTCTCTTTCACTCAATGTGTAGGAGTTGCTCAGGTAGTTTTGGGGTTTTTTTCAGAGGAAATTGTTTCATACTTAGCTGAAGATGTGGTGTGTCTGTGGGAGGAGGTGAGTTCACAATCCTCCTACATTGCCATCTTGAACCTCCCACTAGACATATTTTTTAAAATATCCACTATGTCTCATTATCCCAATTAGAACAAGTAGATTCTAAAATTCATTTGGAGGTCCATGCAGAGGAAGGAGCTCCCAGGAATGGCTGCTGCCAGAGTCTATGTCCCCAGGGTGAGCTGCAGCCACCTCCTGCCTCTCTGGGAGACTCTCCAAGACCAGCAGATACAAGGAAATTTTTTTAAAAGATTTACAGCAATTTGTAAATTACACCTAGGTAAGCAGAATTGAATCATTTATCTTCTCCTCCCTACCTGATCCATCCAGAATTCAGAAACTCTCAGGAACAAAATCTCTACTCCCAGAGGAACATATCAAGTAAGATGTCAGCCTCCACACACATCCACAATTCTCAAAGGTTTAGTGGAATTTCCTGGATTAGGAAAAGAAAGGGACTCCTTTTGCCCAAGTCAAGGAAACTTCTGTGGTGACAACTGAGGTGCCAGCTAGTTTTGCTATGCTCAAAGCTGAACTCCTCTCTCTGCCTATTTTTGAAAAAGGCCTGAGTCTGAGCTACAACAGATTCTCTGGATTTCCTGGCACATGGACTGACCTGCACCCTCCCATCCTGCCAGATCCCTTGTACAAAGACCTCAACCTTAAGAGTTCTTTTACCTTATCCAGAAAATAAACAAACAATATCCCCTTCCCCTAATACCAAATAAACAAACAGAAAAATTAAAATAAATAAAATAAAACTCATATGGAAATGCAAAGGATTCAGAATAGCCAGAAGAAATTTGAAAAAGAAGTACAAAGTTGAAGGACTGCATTACATGATTTCAAGACATATTATAAAATTATATTAAGACTAAGATATCTGCAAAAATATAGATGAAAAAAGTATAGAAAAATAGTAGCACATATAAGAGCAACTGATTTTTGAGAAATGTGTAAAGGCAATTTAGTGGAGAAAAGATAGTTCTTTCAACAAATGTTGTGAAGCAACTTAATATCTTTGTTTTTTTAAAGAACTCTGACTCCAAACCTCACACAATGCATTATAATTAACTCAAAATGGATTATAAACCTAAAACTGAAAACCTCCATTAGGAAGCATAGGAGAGAATCTTCTTACCATGGATTAGACAAAGACTTTTTACATACAATCCAAACACATGTTCAATAAAACGAAAAAAAACAATATATTGAACTTTATTTTATCAACATTACAATTTTCTGCCATAGGAAAAACTGTTAAGAGAATGAAAAAGCAAGCCACAGGCTAGAAAACTGTATTGGCAAATCTCATACCTAATTAAGGACTTGAATCTAGAATTTAAGAAATCTGAAAAACCAGTAATATATCAGAAAAAGATTTTAATAGGCAAAAGATCTGAACAGACACTTAACCAAAGAAAATAGAGGGATGCTAGTAAGCGCATGTAAAAATTCTAAACACTGGCCATTAGGGAAATACAAAATAAAGTCACAGAGAAATACCACTACACACCTAAGGAAAATGCCTACAATCAAAAACACTGACCACACCAAATGCTGGTGAGAATATAGAGCAAATAAAATTCTCACACACTGTGGGTGGGAATGTAAAATGGTATAACCACCTTGGAACACAGTTTGTCAGTTCATAAAAAGATACACATCCACTTACTCTTTGACTCAGTGTATTTATCATGTTCTTTATTTTCTGTATTTTTTGATGTTTTGACATCTTAAAAAGCTTGCTGGAGAGACCACCCCTCCCAGGACTGTCCCATTCTTGAGACAGCAAAGGGTTTAGCCAGAAGTACGTCTCTAATATACAAACCAACCAATCCAAATTATAGCCCCAACCACCAACTAAGTCACACACAAAGCCAATATTTCCCCTGCCCTAAATCAACACAAGGCCAGGTACCAGACAATCTGAGACCAGTTCTCTAGTCCAAAACCTGCTGTCATTATTCAAACTAGCCAATCCTAAGCTGCTTACTCTGCCTTGCTTCTCCCACGAAAACCCCAATAAAGGCTGTGGCCTCTGCCTTCCCCTCACTCTTTTCTGCCTCCTTACCAACAGTGGTGATCTCCACGTAGCCCTATGTGCCCTTTCCCTTGGGAAATGTAATAAAATCTTCTTTCAATGGTATTAACATCTCTGTGTGAGCACTGTCACTGCATAAATTAAAATGCTGTGGGCACAAAAGAGACATTCAAGCCTTTTACTCCTAACTATTGGAACATGAACAAAAAAAAGAACAAAGAGCATTACTCATAATCCAGTTACACAGGGGTTAAGCCACAACCCACTGCAGTCACCACCAACAGTGTACCTTGACGGGAATTCAGGATGAAAAAACAGGATGAGTCACTCTGTGCTTTGGATAAATGGGCCCCTAGATAATTAGATGCATATCTCAGGAAGAACTTTAGTGACCCCAGATTCTTGCATCTTCTCATACATAGAAAAGCACTAAAATCATTAAGTTGAGATATCTGTTCTCTGTGATTAGCAGTAATCTTTTACCAAGATGTATGCTTGACTACACGTATTTCCTAGCCAAAAAATTCATATATATACTGGCTCCTTGCCTACGTTTTTGGAGCAGTTCCTCAGAGCTGTCTCCTGGGCTATAGTCCTTAGTAAGACCCTGAATAAAACTTAAACTCACAACTCTTATGTTGTGTTTTTCTTTAAGTTGACAAACCCAAGAGAAAGCCTAGTACATTAATGTCCATAGCAGCTTTATTTGCAGTAACTCCAAACTAGTATCAATCCAAATGTCCATTAAAAGATGAATAGAAAAACAAATTGTGATATATCCATACAAGTAAATACTACTCTCTAATGAAGCAAATAAAGTACCCATACATGCAACATGGAGAAATCTGAAAATAATTATGACGTGTGGAGGGAAAAAAGGCAAAAAAGAGTAAACATCTTGTTATTCATTTATACAAAATTCTAGAATTGGAAGTTTTTAGTGAAAGACATGAGAATGGGTAGCTAGGGAGGGAGGACAGGAGGGATTATAAAGGAGGATAAGGTAACTTGGAGGGTGATGAATTTGTTAAATATCATTAAATCATATATGTATATGCCCATACATATGACAAAACATCACATTTTACACTTTAAATGTACACAGTTTACTGCCCATCAATTATATCTCAATCGAGCTTTCAAAAAATCTGTATCTCCTGCTTCTCTTGAAAAACTGGAATATTTGACAAACATATTGACTTGACCATAACTATTCTCAACCTTCTGGTGGGACACCTCTACTTCAATGGAAGGAAAGACTAGCAAGCAATAAAGACTGTGAGTCACAAAAGTCACATTCTTGGACTACAGTATCTCTCTTCTCTCAGTCTCCATTTTCTTGCCTGTCTAACAGTGGCTTTGAGGTAAACAGCCCAAGTAGCCCCAGGAATCCAGAAAGCTTTATTTGCTCTGCCAGTGACCTTGTCCATAGAAGAAATGTAAATCTCTAAGTCCTGAGAATATCTATACATGCTCATCCCTCACAGCTTTAGTGAGCAGAATATTTCTGGAAGCACTTCAGATGGGGTACATCCTCTTTAGCTCACTCCCCACAACTCTAATCACACCCAGTGTGTGAATGTAATTATGCCTCCAATGACCTTAGACCACTCATGATTTCCTCCAGGGAAGGGGGGAGTACAGAGGTTTGCCTTCCCTGGGCACACTGGGTAACCTGATGCACATTAGCCAGCAGGCAGACGCGAGATGGCTTCTGCCGCAGGTACTGGCAGTGATTTAACTCAGGCAAGGGCCTTGAGCAGGCCAAACTGCAATACAGGTCCTGAGAGCTTCCCACATAACCGGCACTCATAGGAAATCTCCCCACTATGGATGTTCAGATGTATGAGATACAACTTTTGGTTGATGGCTACTTTATAAAGACTACTCTCAGAACCTCTCCCTGGTGTCATTCCCGTTGACCAAGCAGAGAGCAAACACCCTGCACTGCAGAGGCCTTTCTCCAGTTTGAACTTTCTGGTAACAAATGAGGAAAGGTCATTACCTTAAGGCTTTTCTACAATGTGACTTCTCTGATGTTTAATGAGGCTGAACTTGTGGCTAAAGAATGTCCCACATTCACTGCACTCATAAGGCCATTCTCCAGTGTGTAGTCTCTGGTATTGAACAAGTGAGGGTTTAAGGCAGAAGGGTTTCCCACATTCGTTGCACTCATAAGGCTTTTCGCCAGTGTGAACTCTCTGGTGTAAAATGAGGCTGGATGTTTGGTTACAACAATTCCCATTTTATGCACTCATATGGCTTTTCACCAGTGTGAACTCTCTGATGTACAATAAGGCCAGAACTTTGGCTAAAGAATTTCCCACATTCAGTGCACTTACAAGGCCTTTCTCCAGTGTGGACTCTTTGGTGCCAAACAAGTGTGATTTTGTGGCTAAAGTATTTTCCACATTCACTACACTTATAAGGTCTTGCCCCAGTGTGAATTCTCTGATGTTCAATAAAGCCAGAGCTTCGCCTAAAGCACTTCCCACATTCACTGCATGCATAAGGTCTTTCTCTAGTGTGGATTTTCTGGTGCTGGACAAGTCTGTATTCCTGGCTAAAGGCTTTACCACATTCACTACACTCATGAGATCTTTCTCCAGTGTGAATTCTCTGATGTTGAACAAGTCTGTGTGTATAGCTGAAGGCTTTCCCACATTTGCTGCATTCATAAGGCCTTGCTCCACTGTGAACTCTCTGGTGTACAATAAGGCTGGAGTTATGGCTAAACAGTTTCCCATATTTGCTGCACTCATAAGGCCTTTCTCCAGTGTAGACTCTGGTGTTGAATAAGTGTGTGTTTGCTGCTATAGGCTTTCCCACATTTCCTGCATTCATAAGGCCTTTCTCCAGTGTTAAGTTTTTTATGCCAAACAAGGTGGGAACCTCTGCTGTAGGCTTTCCCACATTCACTGCGTCCATAAGGCCTTACACCCATGTGAACTCTCTGGTGTACCGTAAGTCTAGAGTAGTGCCTAAAAAATTTTCCACATTCAATGCACTGATAAGGTCTTTCTCCAGTGTTAACTCTTTGGTGTTCAACGAGCCTATTTTTGTGGCTACAGGCTTTCCCACATTGACCTATAATGCCCTTCTCCATTGTGAAAAGTATCCCTGCATTCAGTGCTTCTAGGTGAATTCCTCTTGCTGTGAGTGGTCTGATGCTGGAGAAGGCCCAAGCTGGGCAGGAGGTCCTTCCTACCATCCCCACACATAAAGGGATTCTCTGACATGTGGACTCTGCAATTCTTAACAAGCAAAAGCCAGTCCTCAACCCTTCTGAGGTGTTTCTCTCCACTGTGCTGCTTCTGTTGCTGGTGAATGCTTACACTGAACCAGAGTTGTTTCACACATGCTGCACACATGTGCAGTTTCTGCCTGGGGTATATTCCCTGCTGCTCAGCCAGGTACAAAATGTCTTTCAAGACTGGGCCACACATCCCACAAGGGTAGGCCTTCTGGGTGGTTGGACCTGCCTTGGGAGTCCTGAGTTGTAACATGCCTTGAGAAAGTGCCTCCTCATCCTTCATTCAAAACCAACAATCTGAAAGCATGCAGCCTCTGGTGGGAGGGGGCAGCCCTATCACAAATGTACTTCTTACAAACCCAGGAATTAGTACATAGGACTGTTGGGAGGACAAAGGGGCTGAAGTGACGTAAGAAAGGGTCTGCTGTGCAGTTCTGAGCCTGGCAAGATCATACAATGGGGAGGTCTACTATGCGCAAGGAAATAGGTGGGATGCAGTACAGGAAGGAGAGGCTGGGTCTCCCAACTCACTCCTCTGCAAATGGCTTTCAGCAGGGGCTTGTCTGCTAGTGACATGAGCACTGAACAAAAGGGAAAACCAACTGCAACCAAGTAGCTGGTGTTCATGTACTGCTTAGAATATGTCTACATCTCACTAATACATTATGTGTAGCTCAATGTTGGAGAGCCCTTCTGAGGGAGCAGTGGAGAGGAACAGGGGAGACCTGAAGGCCAGACAGGCATGGATTAGCCCTGGCCAGAAGTCAGAATAGAAATGATAAAGGGGTAAATTGTCAAGAATGGAGATTAAAAGATAGAAGTAAATTATGGCCCCTGACCTTGGCATGAAAACAACAATGGGCACTAGAGAGGTTCCTGGTATGATGTGAACCCAGCCCTGACATGGAGCCATCCCTCAGGTCCCACCTCCCAAGGCCAGTGCCCCTCCAGGGCCCTTTTGCTATGGCTGGAGTCAGGCCTGCCCTGTCAGGCACCCACATCTCTCCCTGCAACTCCAGTTGGGCAACTACATGGAACCTGGAAGACGCAAGTCCTAAGTGAAAGACAAGGCAGGTGAGTAGACAGCACTGGTGCAGAGCAACCCACCCCATGACCACAGGAAAAAAAACTAATGTTACAAAAAGAACCTTGGAGGAGTATCTTATAGGAATAGCCCAGTGGTCCCCACAAGTAATGACCATGTTGGTGCCTGCAATTCCTGGCACAGTCAGGCATGAGGAAATGCCAGCTGGATGGAAGGGGGCAGAACTGGGGCAGAGAGTTGCAATATATCTGGACAGTCACTCTGTCAGGGTGACCAAGTCTTTGGGATCCACTGGTTTCATTGCAGACTTCCTACTCCCATATCCTTCCCTGAAAGGCTTCAGGGTTGCTTGGGAGAGGATGGGAAAGTACACTCAGCCAAGCCTGGCACCCACAGCACCTATGAAAGAAAACACAGGAAGGGAGCAATGTCCACAGTCTGGCTGTGTGAAGGAAAGAGTGGTCCCTGGAGAAACAAGGAAGGAAAGAACCCAGTCAAAGACACTCGGTTGAGTGTGAAGGACTTACCCAGTGAGGTTACAAGTGCAAAATTCTCCAACATCACATCATGGTACAGGAGTCTCTGAGTCCCATCAAGAAGCTCCCACTCCTCCTGAGACAAGTCCACAGCCACATCCTCAAAGGTTACAGTGCCCTACCATGATGGGGAAGGCAACGTCCTTGAGCAGCCTCTCTCACCAGGACCCTCAGTCCCCCCAACATCCACTCCCTGCCCCCACTCCTCTCCAGCTCCAAAACTCAGGATATACAAGGCCCAGATGCCACTGGTGCCAGCATTCTCCTCTTTCCTATTGATCAATGTGCCATCCCACATCCACGATAGGCATGTGGGCAAATAAATAAATGCCATCCAAGCACTGGGCATGGCATGAAAGTCTCCACCTCCACTCTTGCCAGCAAGTTCCCCAAGGGTTCCCAGATACACCAGACATGGGCTCAGTTTTCTTCCTTTAAGCTGCTGGGAGCAAGTCCCTGGGACCTTCAGTTCTCGCTCTCTCCACTGAACACATCACTCCATTGACTACACCTCCCCCACATTTCCAACCCCCCACCACCACTGCTACCTCCTCCACCTCAGCCCACACCAAAGGCATCTCCCTGGCCTCCCCACATGCCACTCTGCACAAGGCATCTGGAGAGTGCTTGCCAAACACAGTTACGATCCATCCTGCCCCAGAGCCCTGATGGCCCACACTGGCAGGGGAAGCCCCTAGCCCTGCTTTAAAGGCCTCTCCACCATGCCCTTCCCTTGCTTCAGCTTCAGCCACCTAGAACCACATGCAGTTGCCACATACTTTTAATTTCTCTTTACTGCTGTGTTACACATGCTGTCCCTTCACCAGTCTCAGCCTTCCTCTTTCCATTCAAGCCTCATTCAAAACCCAGAACCTCCCGTCCCCCAGCCCAGGCCTAGCTACTCTCCCAGCTGACCCATTTGCCCCTGAGCTTATCTGCCAGCCTGAGTGAAACCCTGCAGTCCTCACCAAAGGTCACCACAAAACTCTAGCATTGGGGCTTCCCTGGTGGCGCAGTGGTTGAGAATCTGCCTGCCAATGCAGGGGACACGGGTTCGAGCCCTGGTCTGGGAAGATCCCACATGCCGCGGAGCAACTAGGCCCATGAGCCACAATTACTGAGCCTGCGCATCTGGAGCCTGTGCTCCGCAACAAGAGAGGCCGCAATAATGAAAGGCCCGCGCACCGCGATGAAGAGTGGCCCCCACTTGCCGCAACTAGAGAAAGCCCTCGCACAGAAACGAAGACCCAACACAGCCATAAATAAATAAATAAATAAATAAAAATTGTATAACTTTAAAAAAAAAAAAAAAACCTTTAGCGTGCTTTTAGAGGGGGGAGTAGCCCTTGGCCTCACTGCCATCTCACCTCCATTACTGCTATGCTCCCACATCCACCTCATGTGCACTCCCCCTTGGAAGCCTTGGTCCCCTACAGACCCACCTCTCCCCCACACCTACCTCCTCCCGCACGGCCGCTACTCTCCCTCATCTGCCTTTGTGATGTGCACCAGCCCCATTCAGGTGCTCAAGAGAGAGGCCCAGTCCTCCAATCTGGCCCTCCTCTTCCTTGTCCCCTAACAACACTGTCACCATGATCTGAAGACTCCCCCTCCTAAATGACTCACAGCTCCACCCCAGTCCACACACAGGCCACCAGCTTGTGGTGTCTCCAACCTGAATCCTTCCCCTGAAATCCAGACCTATGTCCAGCTGTCCACTCAAAGCCTCCACTTGGGGGGGGGGGGGTCTCTGCATCTCAGACTCAACATGGCCAAAATCTAACTCCTAATATTCCCTCTTGAAAATTACGCCTACAAGTGATTTCCCCATTCCAGTTAATGGCATCTCCTTCCTTCCAGCTGCAAAGGCCAAAACTTAGACAACTCCCCTCTCTAGTCAGAAAGTTTTGTTGGACCTACTTTAAAAACAAATCCACAAACCCCCATCCACAGCCACTACCCTGATCCAGCCACCAACCTGGTCCAGCTGTCACCACACTCATCTAGAGTACTGCAGAAGCCTTCCTCACTCCTACTGTCTGCTCTCCACTCTGTGACCAAAGAAAGTCTGTTTAGACCTGATTCAGACCCTCTTCTACTCCAAAACTTCCATGGCTCCCAGTGTCCCCAGAATAGAGGCACAGTTCCTCAGCCTGCCATTTCAGGCCTGACTCCTGCACCCCGGCTCTCTGATCCCATAAGACGTAATGGAGAACTGCGGTTGCCACTCAGTCTCACCTCTAAGCATTTGCACGTGGTGATTCCAGTACATTTAATACCTTCTACAGGACAGACTATTAGTGGCCAGAAACCAGGGACCCCTCCATATAACCCCTGGCCTGGATTCAGGGTCTTGAGTCTGAGGAGAGGCCTCAGAACCAATGACAACAGTAGAGTGGCAGGCAGGGGGTCCCAGGACACATCCTGGAGACCATGGGTGGGAGATGGGGAGAGTGACGGCCTGAGACAATCTTTACTCACCTGTGCATTGCTCATAAGTGCTTCTGAAGCCATGGAAACCTGTGGGAAGAGACTATGAATGAAGGGCATCCATGGTGGGGTCTCAAGGGCTGATCCAACCTCCTATGCCTACCCTGAAGCAAGATGACCTGACTTTAACTTCTGGGCTTCAGTCCTTGGTGCTGCCTCTTACTAGCTGTGTAACCTTAAACTAGGACTCAATCTTCCTGTGCCTCAGTGTTTTTATCTGTAAAATGGGCATAAAAGTGGTACCAACCTCATGGGGCTGATGTTGGTATCGTATGCCTTAGTGTATGTCAAGTGTTAAATATGAGCTATAACTACCATCCACAGAATTAAGGCTTTTGTCAATGTTTTCAGTGCAAATGATTTAATGGCTTTTGAAATTTTAGATGTGTGTTATATTTACCTTTTGAGTATTTGAGAAAATGTAATATTTAAGACTTTTTAGTGTCTTAATATACTGCTTTATGGTATATTAAGGTGTGAACCAAATATTAAGTGTTTGCATAAACTTGTTAAATTCATACATTTCAGTGTTGAATTGAAATGCCTACCTATACCTACACATTTAGAATACTGATCTCTCGGTGTTGAAATGAGTGGTTGTTTCATAAACTCCTAGTTAAAAATGGGGAAAGAGGGCTGAGTGGATGCTAGTTTTTCTATCCTTTAAAATCTTCTCATAGGGACTTCCCTGGTGGCCCAGTGGTTAAGACTCTGCACTCCCAATGCAGGGGGCCTGGGTTCGATCTCTGGTCAGGGAACTAGATCCTGCAAACATGCCACAACTAAGAGCCCACATGCTACAACAAAGATCCCGTGCGCCGTAACTAAGACCCAGAGCAGCCAAAATAAATAAATTAAAAAAAAAAAAAAAAAAAAAACTTCTCATAATTGGATCACTTCTCCCCACTCTACAGCCACCTCTCCGGTCCAGCCTCCATGGTAATTCTGGTCTGTTTGCAGTAGCCTCCACAACGTCACCCCATATCCACTGTCCTCAACTGCCCACCCCTACCCTCTACCCCGCACGCAGTTTGATCTCTCAGCATCCTTTAGGAAACTTTTAGAATTCTAGCTCAAATCTAGTCTATCTGCTCACAACTCTCCGTGGCTACCAGCGTCTTCAGAATGCAGGCCCAGCTGCTCGGGCAACTACCATTCCACATAGCGCTCATCCGCTCACAATGTTTCCATAAGGAGACTCGCCCCAGGTTTCCCGAATGCTCCTCAATCGCACCCCCATGGCTCTGCACATGTTGGTCCCTCTGCATGTAACAGTCCTCTACTCATTGCACTGGGTGTCAGAAATGGGGACTCCACCCAGGAACGCTCCACTGTCTTAAAGGGGACAACCTGAAGTGACCTGAGCAGGCGCCCCTCATTCGAAGCTTTAGGATTCGGAGGTGGGGGTCTGGGCAGGTGAAGGCCTGCGGCACGGAGCATCAACCTCTGCTGGGTCCCTCAGCACAGCCGCCAGAGAGCCTGTGGCGGAGCGAAGCCGGGAGAGTCGGGCGCCCAAGCCCGGGCGCCGCGGGCTCAGCCAAGCCCCTACCCCAGCCCCCGGGCGGAGTCACCCCAGGCGGCGCCCTCTCCAAGCCACAGACCAGCCTCTATGAGCTGCAGACAACGTCTTCTCTCGCCCCTTCCCGCTCACTTTACCTCGGGCCGAACCAAGAGCTGCAGAACCAGATCAGGCAGGCCGACCCATGGTCACCAAAATGACCGCCGCCGGGAGAACGCCGGAAGTCCCTCCTTGACAGGTTTCGCAAAGTATGAGAGCGTCCTTCTCCTCGGCCTTCATTGGCCCAGCGCCGCAGACGCGCAGCGCAGAGACACCTGGGTAATGTAGTTTTCACCCAGACGCGGACGCTGGCTAGGGGCGCCCTCTCCAGACGTCTCGGCAAAGGCCAAGATGCCCAGCAATAGGCTCTCGGAAGTGGTGCCCCGAAGTTCCCATAAAGAGATGGGGTCTCGCTCCTCTCAAAGGGACGCACGAAGATTTCCGTGGTGTGTACTCTGCAACCGATCACAGAAATAATTAGAGACATTGTATTATGCTTCACAAAGCTACAAAATCAAAAGACACACTAAAGCTTGTCATTTCCATACGCAGTGCATCCACCTATTATCTGGAAGCTAATAAATACTATCTTATTTCTCTTCAAATACATGTGGGCTGAAGTCGATTTTATGGGCTACAGTATATTTGGGCAGTGACAAGAGAGAAAAACTCTAGACAGGGTCATATTGGGGAAAATGGGGGAGGGATGTTGGGTGACTGAGCAGGTGGTCAAGTATGGAGCTCTGCTGCCGTTCCCACAGTAAACATCCCTGTCTATGTAGTCAGTGATTGTGTTCAACCCAGGAGTGTAACTGGAGGAGGCCAGTACCCTACCCAAATTCAGCTGCTCACTGTTGGAAAGGTCGATACTGGAGAGACAAGAGTTGCTGGAAAAGGCAAAATTGCTTTATTCAGGAGGCGGCAACCTGGGAAAATTGCACTAATGTCCTAAGGCCATCTCCAAGCATCTGATTAGAAGACAAAGGTTTAGTTTTTTGGTTTGTTTATTTGTTTTTAATTTATTTTTATTGAAGTATAGTTGATTTACAGTGTTGTGTTAGTTTCTGGTGTACAGCAAAGTGATTCAGTTTATATATATATGTGTGTATATATATGTGTGTGTATATATATATATATTCTTTTTCATATTCTTTTCCATTATGGCTATTACAGGATGTCGAATATAGTTCCCTGTGCTATACAGTAGGACCTTGTTTATCCAGTCTATATATAATAGTTTGCATCTGCTAATCCCAAACTCCAAATCGATTCCTCCCTCACCCCTGCCCCTTGGCAACCACAGGTCTGTTCTCTATGCTTGTGAGTCTATTTCTGTTTTGTGAATAAGTTCATTTGTGTCATATTTAAGATTCCATATATAAATAGGACTTCCCTGGTGGCACAGTGGTTAAGAATCTGCCTGCCAATGCAGGGGACATGGATTTGATCCCTGGTCCAGGAAGATCCCACATGCCGTGGAGCAACTAAGCCCATGCACCACAAATACTGAGCCCACGTGCCACAACTACTGAAGCCCACGTGCCTAGAGACCATGCTCCACAACAGGAGAAGCCACTGCAGTAAGAAGCCTGTGCACCACAACGAAGAGTAGCCCCTGCTCACCGCAACTAGAGAAAGTCCACGGGCAGCAACAGAGACCCAATGCAGCCAAAAATAAATAAATAAATAAATAATAAATTTTAAAAATTAATAAATAATATAAATGGTATCATATGGTATTTGTCTTTGTATTTCTGACTTACTTCACTTAGCATGATAATCTCTAGTTCCATCCATGTTGCTGCAAATGGCATTATTTCATTCTTTTTAATGGCTGAGTGGTATTCCGTTGTGTGTGTGTATATATATATATATATATATATATATATATATATATATATATATATATATATATATACTACTTCTACTTTATCCATTCATCTGTCGATGGACACTTAGGTTGCTTCCATGTCTTGGCTATTGTAAATGGTGCTGCTATGAACACTTTCGAATTATAGTTTTGTCCAGATATATGCCCAGGAGTGGAATTGTTGGATCATATGGTAATTCTATTTTTAGTTTTTTGAGGAACCTCCATAATGTTTTCCATAGCGGCTGCACCAATTTACATTTCCACCAACAGTGTAGGAGGGTTCCCTTTTCTCCACACCCTTTCCAGCATTTGTTATTTGTAGACTTTTTAATGATAGCCATTTTGACCAGTGTGAGGTGGTACCTCATTGTGGTTTTGACTTGCATTTCTTTAATAATTAGCAATGTTGAGCATCTTTTCATGTGCCTATTGGCCATCTGTATGTCTTCTTTGGAGAGATGTCTATTTAAGTCTTCTGCCCATTTTTTGATTGGGCTGTTTGGTTTTTTGTTATTGCGTTGTAAGAGCTGTTTGTATGTTTTGGAAATTAAGCCATTGTTGGTCGCATTGTTTGCAAGTATTTTCTCCCAGCCTATGGATTGTCTTTATTTTTTTTTTATTTTTTTAACATCTTTATTGGAGTATAATTGCTTTACAATGGTATATTAGTTTCTGCTTTATAACAAAGTGAATCAGCTATATATATACATACATCCCCATATCTCCTCCCTCTTGCGTCTCCCTCCCACCCTCCCTATCCCACCCCTCTAGGTGGTCACAAAGCACCAAGCTGATCTCCCTGTGCTATGCGGCTGCTTCCCACTAGCTGTCTATTTTACATTTGGTAGTGTATATATGTCAATGCTGTGGGTTGTCTTTACATTTTGTTTATGGTTTCCTTTGCTGTGGAAAAGCTTATAAGTTTGATTAGGTCCCATTTGTTTATTTTTGCTTTTATTTCTATAGCCTAGTGAGACTGACCTAAGAAAACATTGGTACGATTTATGTCAGAGGATGTTTTGCCTATGTTCTCTTCTAGGAGTTTTATGGTGTCATGTCATGTTTAAGTCTTTAAGCCATTTTAAGTTTATTTTTGGGTATGGTGTGAGCATGTGTTCTAAATTCACTGATTTACATGTGGCTGTGCAGCTTTCCCAACACCACTTGCTGAAGAGTTTGTCTTTTCTCCATTGTATATTCTGCCCTAGGAGACAAAGTATTTATGATCTCATGAATATCATACTGAAAGAGAGAGAAACAGAGAGACAGAGACAGAGAAACCAGTTGTGACTGATGAATAATTAACTATTGGAGCAATGTTAATTAAATCATTAATCCACATAAATCCACAGGAAAAGCCTTGGTAGATCCATCTCGATTGTTTTAATCTTTGGCCATTTTTCTCAATGCCATTTTTTTTTTTTTTTAAAGCTGAAATCCTAAGTGTTACATCTTTTTTTTTTTTTAAACTTTGGGTTTATTTACTTATTTATTTATGGCTGTGTTGGGTCTTCGTTTCTGTGCGAGGGCTTTCTCTAGTTGCGGCAAGTGGGGGCCACTCTTCATCGTGGTGCGCGGGCCTCTCATTATCGCGGCCTCTCTTGTTGCGGAGCACAGGCTCCAGACGCACAGGCTCAGTAATTGTGGCTCACGGGCCCAGTTGCTCCGCGGCATGTGGGATCTTCCCAGACCAGGGCTCGAACCCGTGTCCCCTGCATTGGCAGGCAGATTCTCAACCACTGCGCCACCAGGGAAGCCCCTCAATGCCATTTTTTAAAAATCCATTCTTTCTTCATGATTCAATAAATTGTTATTATTATATCTTAAACTATCTTTGACTCTATCCATGTGTTTTCTCTTCTGTCACAGTGACCACCTAAATATTCCTCCACTAAAGCTAGAGTATTTATTAGCTGGAGACTTATACTTCTGTTGCAATACCCGGTGAGAACAATCCACTTTACAGTTCCTGTTTTTCAAAATTTCCTTGGTTGACTTCAAGCATTTATTTTGGGGGGCAAATATTAAGTCAATCTTCATTCGAACAAAGATTAATTTAGATGGGTTTGGGAACAGATGACATTTCTAAAATGTCAATTCATCTTATACAAGGATATGATTTAGCTCTTTATCTGTTCAAATTTTATTTTGTACTTTTCAACAAAATTTTACATCTTTTTAGGATGACCTGAACACTTAATACTAAGCCTGGCAGAGCATCCAGCACTTGGCAGATGTAAAATCAAGGTGTAGAATGAACAAACAGGTGAATTTAAATGCTTACGTTCAGCCATCAGGTCAAAGAAGAGCCAGGACTCAAGGCCCTGGCCTCTTAGCCCCAAGTCCCAAGTTCAGCTCCTGGTATGTGACCTTATTTTGCCCACCTGGCCAGACAGTAGAGAGATTTTACCAGTTATGCCACTCTTTTTGTGGGCCACGCTCACTGTAGCTGACATTGCCCTAGACCCTAGGAGACAGAGGTAAAACCTAGTCCCTTCCTTGTAGCTTCACAAGTCTCCTACTGGTAACGCAATTACCCATTTCATGCTTTTAGAAGTAGGCTCGGAGGGTTCGGGACACGTGCCCCATGTGGCACATCCTGCAATTAAGACTTCAGAGCCTGAGCTCTTTCCATGACAACAACACTGCCTCTGGGTTAGCTTCTTCCATCCACTCCCTTCCTCCTGGCCCAAGACTTCATGGGGGTCCTGGTCCCAGTGGCAGAACCCAAGGACAGGAGTGGTACTAAGTGTCCTTGAAGAAAGGTCAGGATCCTCAGAAGACATCCACCTAAGAAGTAGAAAATGGCAAATGCCACTGGAAAAAAGAGGGGACTTGTGATGAGCCTACTCAGGTCATCTCCTGAGTCGCCCTCCAATAACCGGAGGGACATTTAAAGGACTAGAGGCTCTGCAACTGTGATAAAGGCCAGAGTGGGAGATATGTTATCTGTGGCCCAGGACAACACTTTTATCTTTCCAGGCTGGTGAAGTCGGGGGTTAGATATGTGTTATTTTGCTTAATCTTCACACACAATCCCCATTTCACAGATGAGAGAATGGCCTGAGAAAGTTACAGAAAACTTGCCCATGGTGCCACAGCTTGCCAAGGACAGAGCCTAGGCTTACCCTGGTTCTGACTCCGGTCCCCATGCTCTCAATGACCACATGTGTCACTTCTCACCATCTCCCAAGATCTCCTGCTGGGCCTCACATCCTCCCCGCACAGCACACAGACGATGGGCACACTGAGGGAAGCGGCAGTTAGTTTATCAGAGTCAGGTGGGGACAGGTGTTGGATTCTAGCTGCAGCTGATGAGGAGAACAGGGCAGGAAGACCAAGCATAGACCAGGCATCACTCACAAAGATTATCTCCCCAAAGGGAGCAGTTTGCAAATGTCTCCTAGAATATCATCCATCGCCGTGGACACTGTATAGTTAACACATTCGTCGCTGAGGAGGATGGAACCCTGGGAGGGAGTAGGATGAGGAGGGACAGGACCTGAGCCCACAGCAGGGCCACCCTGTCTCCCCAGGATCACCTCACACCTCACCCTCAGTGATTCAGCTGCATCCCCAGCAAGAACCTCTGGCCCACAGACCCACCAGTGGAGAGGGGGCTGCCATCAGGCAGGCCAGGAGGAGGATGGCTCCCTAATCGCCTGTGCACAGGTGTCAGGATGGAGACAGAGCAACGAGCCATGCCAGGGAGGGGAGGAGATGACAAGGGTTCTGAAGGGCGTAGCAGGGGCTGGCCCTGAGGGAGGAGCAAGGTTGCGGAGGCTGGGTTTGTGCCACATCTCCTGCACCTGAGCCCCTTCTGTCAGGTGACTGGGTGTACGGAATGTACATGCAGGTGTTGCAAACAACCCCATGTGCCCTGTGTGCTTATATTAGTGCAAGAAACTCTGCCTTATGGAAAAACGTCTCGCTACGCAGTATCAACACTTTGAGGAAAATAGGGTAAAAGACAGACTAGCTATCTGGTAGTATGAGGTGTGACAAGAACAACAACGAAAGAAAGATCTTTCCTCAGGAGATACATTACTAGCGCAGCTGAGCAGCTGCGTGAAGCTAGGAGCTGCCTCAGGAGCCTCAGGCCCCAAAACACCTGAGTGGAATTCTGGCCTGTAGGCACTGAGACAATGTCAGTGGAAGTGGGGCTCTGAGCCAGAGGAATAGCCATCAAAGTGGGCACAAGAGGAAGTGAAGTGGCCACAAGCCAGAAACCTTACAAAGCCAAGGGAGTCCCTTCCTGGGAAAAGAGTCTAAAGGCAGGGGCTCATTTTCAATATTCCTAAAATAGCTCTGACAGGACTCCTAGTGCATGTGAGCTGAATTCTTCCTTTCCTGACAAAGATTAAAATTCTGCTCCTCCAATGCCAACTCCCCTCACCAAGAAAAAAATCACAAGTCAACACACCTGGTGTGTTGCATTGATACTAGTCCGCTGTTGTGTGGGAGCTAATTGGCATGCTGTGGACATATTCGGTAGCAGAAGAGGCTGGGTGTGCAGGTGGCCTGTGATTGCATATCATACGTGCCGTAGGGTGGAGCAAAGGTTTATGCGTTTCATTGTTTATAGCTCTTGTCTCTCACATATCCCATGACTGCACAGTCTATTACCATGTGGCATATTGCAATATGCTGCATGTGTGTCGTCAGGGTGGTGGATGGGGAGAGTAAATTACCATGACTTTCAGAGGCTTGAGCTTGTCCAGAAATCCCAACTCATTGTAGCAATCCTGGATTTTTTTCTATGGCTGCTTTTTCCCATTCAGTAGTGCCGACTGTTTCGAGGGCTAGGTCCAACAGTGTCCTGCTTTCCGAGGACCACAGTGCTAACCACTCCGTAAAATATAGGGCAAGCTTCCGCTGAAAGCACAGACAGAAAACACTTCATCAAAGGAATCACCGGGGTAGGAGGTTCCCGTTTCCCCACCACTTGATAGTAACTCACATATCCAATGCTTCCAGACTCACCTCCCACTGAGATCCACCCTCTCCCAGGACTGTTATATCCCAGACAGAAGACATTCTCTATGAGGCACTCCCAGCAGAAGGGAGCAGCTAGAGGGGCTAGGACTGGAGACCCCTCTGCCCTTGGCCACTTACCCCAGGCATACCAGCCTGCCTGCTTCTTCCCTTCCAATAAGCACCACTACCCCCAACTAACTACCCCTCACAGTGTGCACAGCTAATGACCTCCCCCTGCATTCAAAGACTGAAAGCCTCAGGGGTTTCTGCAGGACTCCTGGGCACTGATCTGCCAGCTGCCCTCTAAATCTGTCCCTAGAAGCTGCCTGGAGATGACCATGGAAGGGTGCAGTGAGATGGCATGGGGCAAGGGTCAGGAAGACCATCTGCACCCTCCTTCCTACCCTCACCCATCTCAAAGGTCAGCTCTCTGGTCACCAGCAAGGCCAGCACAAGCAGTGCCCCCTTCGTCGTGTCAGCGCCGGGATGCTCTGCTCAGGGCACGGTTCCTGCTGCGTTATAAACCACTAGCTCCCTGAGCCCAGCCCACACCCCTCCCGGGAGCTCCACAGGCCTGTGGGCAGGCACCTGGCGCAGGTGGCTCCCTCAGCCCTTGCGGGTGTTTAGTGTGGGAAGCCCTTCCTACTCTGAGAGCAGAGCTCCTGGAGAAGACGTGGTGGCATCTTGGCCAAAGAACAGCTGGAGCTGACATTTCTAAGGGACTCCATTCTGAGCCAAATGCTCTGTTG
Organism: Eubalaena glacialis; assembly: GCF_028564815.1. NCBI lineage: Eukaryota > Metazoa > Chordata > Mammalia > Artiodactyla > Balaenidae > Eubalaena > Eubalaena glacialis. Next base: position 52,392,535 of record NC_083733.1, on the reverse strand, counting down.
TCCCAGCCCCAGCCATCACCTGTTTTCCTGGTCATCCTTCCCCCCAGCCTATCCAGGCTCCAAAGGCAGTACTCTCCCACACTGTGGAGAGGAAAGCACAGGAGGGTCAAGGACAGGTCTACACCACTACAGGGAGACAAAAGGTCATCCAGCATCCTTACCTTTTCCCCAAGGTTAAGTCCTGGAGATAAGAATGAGGAGCTGGACCTTACCGAAGCCCCCTAAATATCTTAACTGCTGCAGTCTCTGGACTGGGCCCCGAGGACTGGTGGACACCAGCCTTGGGCTCTGAATCACTCCCTACCAGGGAATTCACAGGACTTGTGGCCACGTGGGTTTTCTTAGGGGCCGGTAGTTCTGTCATTTTTGATCATGCCGCCAGCTTTTCTCAGACCCTTAAGGGAGCAAGTTCCTGGGCACGTTCTTGACTCCTAGTGGCTCCAGCCTTGCCCCCTCTCCTGGCTGTCTCGCCCTCCTCCGTCAGTGCACCTGGTCCCAAGAGGTGCTTGGACTGCATAGCCTATCCAGAAGCATCAGTAAACAGCTGTGGGTTTGTGGGGTTTGACTCCTGCATCAGAGACCCTGAGGCCCACAGCCTTACAGGCCACTGTGGATGGGAGTCCTAAGGCCCAGAGTGCTGGGTCCACCAGAGGTGCCCCTCCACGTGCTGAAAACTCTCTCAAGAGTCAAGTTCAACCTTCCACTCTAGGAAAGCAGTTTGTTGGTGCAAACAAGATGAGATGGTCCTTGAAAACTCTAGCAGAAGGAAGCCTGAGAAAGCTTCCAATGTCCAAATTGGAAACAGTTTGACCAACAAAATAAATAACAGAATATTAGATGATAACCCAAAGTATAAAGTAATATGTGTGAGTCCATACTGATATAAATAAATGATTAAATAAATAAATGGGGGAGAAGAAACAAACATTCCCTACAGAAACATCCCAAATCATATATGTAGATTATCCCCTCCAGGAGGGGGAACTTACTGCCCTGACCTCCCTGAGAGTGGGCTAGACTTAGTAACTCATTTCTAAAGAAAACAGCAGGGGAAGGGGTAAACAGTGCAGAAACATGGCAAACACAACATTAGTCAAGTAATCAAGGCTGATATACCCAGTGGTAAGACATACTGCTGTCATATATACCCTGACGTAAGGTGATGGGAAGGGCACTTCACCTCTGTGGTGTTCTCAAAACCCAAAGTCTGTACCCCAGTCTACATTATGAGAACAACAGCTGACAAACTCAGCTTGGGGATCATTCTACAATACCTGGCCAGTCCTCCTCAAGACTGCCAAGGCCATGACAGACAAGGAAAGAATGAGTCACTCCACAGAGCAGAGAAGACTCGGGAGACAAGACAATGAATGCAGTGTGTGTAGGTTGTATATTGGATCCTGGAACCCAAAGAGGACATTAGTGGACAACCTGGTGACATCCAAATAAAGTGTAGGGTTTAGTTATCAGTAATGTTCCAATGTTGATTCTCAGTTTTAACAAATCTTTGCAACTTTTCTATAAATCTAAAATTATCCCAAATTAAAATTTTATTTTAAAAAAACTTGCATTAGGAAAGGGCTACATCTGCTGCAACTCCTCTCTTGACCTTGTTCAGCACTTTGCTCTGACCTCACCAAATGTCCCCACCATCCGGGGACGTCTCAGATGGTCTTGTGGCATCCTCGGAAGGGTACTGGGCTGGATCCATAGAAGCGACCTGTGTTACTTCAGCACTCCAAGCTACTGGCTTCCTCATCTCACAGAGCTAGGGAGGGGATGGAGGGCAGTGTCTTATGAAGGACAGGAGGCTTGTGACCCGTGCCCAGGTGTCCCACCACACTGAAGTCCTGTCCCACATAGACAAAGGGCAAGCACGTGCAGCCTGGGCCATATGGTGTTCACGTTCCTGCCCAGGAACTCTGAGGCACATCTGCAGCCACCTGAGCCCCTCATGGGGTGACCTTCAGAGGTATGGCCCCCAGGCATCAGTAGCCATGGCAAGGGAGGGCTCCACGGAGACCAGCTGACAGCCGGAGCTCAATACTTGGTGCCTCCTTGCCAAGAGCAGTTACCAGATGTGAATCCTATCTGGCATAATGTTCTGATTGTGGTCACACAACTTGTGCCCCAACTTCAACTCTGGGCTTCAGCAAACCTTATTCTGCCAAAGGTGACTCAGAGAAAAGGCCAGCCAGGGGCCTCCAACAAAAAGTTACTTAATTCTGACTTATCAAAATATTTTAAACCTTCACCTTATTTAATTAATCCCAGGCAATATTCATAAGCACATCTACAGCAAATAGAAGTAAAAATATTCTTGTTTATCAACTCCAGAGAAATGGAATATTCCTTCCATTATTCTAACAAACATTGTGAAACACCCACTGAGTGTTGGGCCCTGTCCTAGTCCTGGGGATGCAGCAGCACACACAGCAAAGCTCTCGCTCTCCTGCAGCTCTTTATGCATCTAAGAGGGAGTGAAAGACAATCAACCAATGGCAAGAAGTGCTATGGAGGAAAGTGAAGCAGGGGGAAAAAAGAGAGTGCCATGGGGGGAAGGAGGGGGCCAGCGCCTTTGATGTAAGGGGTCAAGAGTATGGGGAGGACTTCCCTGGTGGCGCAGTGGTTAAGAATCCACCTGCCAATGCAGGGGACATGGGTTTGAGCCCTGGTCTGGGAAGATCCTACATGCCACGGAGCAACTAAGCCCGTGCGCCACAACTACTGAGCCTGCGCTCTAGAGCCCGTGAGCCACAACTACTGAGCCTGCGTGCCTAGAGCCCGTGCTCCGCAACGAAGAGTAGCCCCCGCTCACCTCAACTAAAGAAGGCCCGCGCACAGCAACAAAGACCCAACGCAACCAAAAATAAATAAATAAATAAATAAACGTATTTTTTAAAAAAAAGAGTATGGAGAAATTTCTCTGACGTGTGATATTTGAACAGACCTGAGAAATGAGGCAACGAAGCATGCAGCCACTGGGAGGAAGAGCATTCCGGGCAGGGAGGGCAGCACATGCAAAAGCCCTGTTACAGAAGCATACTCGGGCTGGTCAAGAAGCAGAAAGGAGGTCACTGAGGGAGGAAAGAAAGGCAGGGATAAGTTCACAGAGGCAGCAGGGGTGCAGGACTGGTTGTGCAAATGGCCCAGGGACTGTGGGCCTAGAAGGGGCTTGGCTTTTCCAGAAGTCGGAGCTCTGGAGAGGTGATGGGGGCAACAGTACAGAGACACTCAAGAGAAGAAGCAGGTTGGGGAAAATATTCCTGTGTAGATTGAGGTACTGTTGTAACCACCCCCATGGCCTTAGAACTTAGTTATACTTTAAACTCTAAGCCTCTACACAAGACAAAATAATCGTTTCGTCATTAAACAAAGTCTAGTCCTCAAGTTACTCCTCAGGGGCTGTAGATAATATTCAGAACCATATCCTTTGAGCTGTTCTGCAGATACTAAAGCCCCCCCAGGTGGAGGAAGATGAGTACATGATGACCAGATGGTAGCCATGACATAAGCTGCCCCATTTCACACAGTTCTGAGAACAGGCCTCAAGGAAATGGGAACAAACTGATCCTGGAACTGAAGATTAACTGTACTTAAAACAATCAAGACGATGGTGATCAGACCACCGCATTGCCAATTTCAAGATGACTGTCAGACCTGACTGTGCTACTCTGCCCCCTCCCTCGCCTATACACCCCTTAAACCCCACTTAAAAGCTCTTGCGCCTTGATCGGCAGTTAGGAGTTGGCCTTTGGACAGGAATCCGTCCTCTCCCCTGATTGCTGGCCTCTGGAATAAAGCAAACTTTCCTTTCCAACCTCTCGAGTATTGGCTTTCAAGCGGTGAGCAGCCAGGCCTGAGTTTGGTAACACTGTCAAAGTCACCAGGTGGCAGGACTTGATCAACAGAAAACTAGAACTTCTGGGCCATCATGTAGGGGAGGTTTCGGGGCTCCAGAAACAAATTCGGGGGAGTGGCTCAACAGAGGCCACTGACAAGATCAAGGACACTGTGATGAAAGCAGGGCAGGGAAGGAGCCACCAGAGAGCCTGACCAAGGGTTCAGGGCTTGTGCTCTGGCCTTCCTGGCACTTACTACCTGTGAGACCATTTGTAAGCACTGAGCTTCCTGAAAAACCCATAACATCGAGACCAGACTGTTTTCAAATTCACATGCAGTTGTGACAGGCTGCCATCGGCCATCATTCAGGAGGCCTGATTTGGGAGCATTTCTGCCTCTTTTCTGGTCAACCTGGGGATTTTCAGTTGTTAAGCTTCCCGTGTCAGCTGACCCTCCCACAGAGCCTCCAGATGGGAGGGAGGCTGAGCCAGTGCGCTCTGTGGACTGAAGGACCAGCATCTTGCTGTCACACACAGCCCCTCCCTGTGCAGCCCAGGGCAACTCCAAGCTGTGGCCTGGGAGAGGCCTGGCAGTACCTCCTGGAAAAAGAAGTGTCAGACAGGCTTGGGCCCCGCTGTGGGCCCCAGAGTGTGCTCTGATGAGTGCCTTTCCAGGGAGGGTCACCTTATCTTTGTGTTTTAGATTGCGACATTTGCCCGGCCTTGAGGGAGACTCTTAGCCTGTTCGTGGCGGGAACCCCTGAGGACTATATGGCAAATGTGAGACAGTACGAAACAGACCCTTTGGTACTGGACACTGCCAGTCAACTGAAGAGCTGCGTTGACCGGAAGTTGACAGATGAGGGTAGGCAAAACACTCTCGGTGTTCTGGTGGGTCCGGCTGTGCGTGTCTGTGCCTCTGGCGCCTATCTTGGGGCGGGTGAGGGGGGTTTGCTCTGGGCAGTGTGAGGTGGGGGAGCTCATTTCCTCTCCACCAGGGCCCTTCCCTGGGAACCTGGGAGGAGAAAGAGCCTCATGAATGAGGAGGTAGAGAGGACGCGGCAGACACGCACAGCACGGGAAAGGCTCGGGTAGGAAGACTCAGTCCACCCCCAGAGCTCTTGAGCTGGCCCTGACTAGGCCTTCCTGTCTCTGTGGCACCACCTGGCTTTGGTGTCAGGCGCTCAGCACTGGCCTCCCTGATGGCAGCCTCTCCAGCCCATGACCTGCATCTTCTGCAAACCATTAACACTGAGTCCTTGCCTTCTCCAAACGTCAGTTCCTTTCCCTTAGTGCCTCAAGTCCCCTACTCCATCCCACCTAAAACCCACATTGCCCTTGTTCCCTGCACCCCAAAGGGCCATTCTGTGCCTCAAATGCCATAAGAGGAGGCTGAGTCCAAAAGCTCCACTCCTGCCTTCCCCAGGCCTGGGATGCCCAGAGTGGAGGACCAGAGTGAATCCTCTCACTGCCGCCCCAAGAGGTGGTGGGAACAAGCCACTGCTTCAGCTGCAAGTATCCAAGGGACAGAGGGGGGAAACAGATGGGGGTCAGCTCATCCCTGGAGACTCCAAGGGGCCCACTGTGGAGCCCTGCCAGGTGGTCCTCAGCAGCCTCCCCCACTCTATCCCAGACTGCCCTCAACCCACCAGGGAGACCCCTCTTCTTTGTTCCATTGGAGGAAGCTTCATTGGGAGGAATCCACCTTTACCTGCTCAGATCCAGAGGCTACCCTCCAAACAAGCCTGCAGGCCTCTCCCCAGTGTTCAGTGCAGCTTGATGTCTCCTGGACCCCAGAGGCCTCACTAGGTTTCCTGACCTTCTCTTTGCAGGATAAAATATACTCAAGTCCTTTGTGTTGATGGAGCTGTCCCTCCCAGGAACCCCAAGGAAGCCACTTGCCTGATCACTAAGTCGTGTCAGCAGCCTGCCATGTCCAGGTGTCTGATTAGAGGATTCCAGCAATAAAATCCTTGCAGTTCACAGGAGAGTGCTTACTCACTGGAGATTGGGCTTTGGAGTTGGGGGAGAGGGAGGATGTACCCACAGTGGAGACCATCAGAGTGCCTTCCAACTGCAGCTGGATTTTAATGCTGTCAGATGCTGCTCCTCCACAAATTCAATGGGAGGGGAAGGGGTAATGATAATTACATCAGCCAGAGTGTCTGATCACTTCTGTGACCAGGACCCACAGGTCACGTGCATTATTGAACAAATTCGAGCCTCCCAGCAACCTTGAGGGATAGGAGTAATCATCCTAGTCTTTCAAGGGAAGGAACTGAGGCTCAAAGGGGATAAAACGTTTGCCAAAGATGACATAGCTTCCCTCACCCATCCACTGCTGGGGAGATGAGGTTGGCTAACTCACTGTGTGACTGTGCACATATTACAGGCCTTCTTTGGGCCTCTGGTTCCCACTTACAAAATTGAAATACCTCCAATCTCCAAGGCTGTGGTGAGGCCAAAGTAAAATAATGGGTGAGCTAACTGGTTCAAGATGGCGGAGTAGAAGGACGTGCTCTCACTCCCTCTTGTGAGAGCACCAGAATCACAACTAACTGCTGAACAATCATCGACAGGAAGACACTGGAACTCACCGGAAAAGATACCCCACATCCAAAGACAAAGGAGAAGCCACAATGAGACGGTAGGAGGGGCACAATCACAATAAAATCAAAACCCATAACTGCTGGGTGGGTGACTCACAAACTGGAGAACACTTATACCACAGAAGTCCACCCACTGAAGTGAAGGTTCTGAGCCCCACATCAGGCTTCCCAACCTGGGGGTCCGGCAACGGGAGAAGGAATTCCTAGAGAATCAGACTTTGAAGGCTAGCGGGATTTGATTGCAGGACTTCGACAGGACTGGGGGAAACAGAGACTCCACTCTTGGAGGGCACACACAAAGTAGTGTACGCATCGGGACCCAGGGGGAAGGGGCAGTGACCCCATAGGAGACTGAACCAGACCTACCTGCTAGTGTTGGAGGGTGTCCTGCAAAGGTGGGGGGTGGTTGTGGCTCACCATGAGGACAAGGACACTGGCAGCAGAAGTTCTGGGAAGTACTCCTTGGCGTGAGCCCTCCCAGAGTCCGCCATTAGCCCCACCAAAGAGCCCAGGTAGGCTCCAGTGTTGGGTTGCCTCAGGCCAAACAACCAACAGGGAGGGAAACCAGCCCCACCCATCAGCAGTCAAGCAGATTAAAGTTTTACTGAGCTCTGCCCACCAAAGCAACACCCAGTTCTACCTACCACCAGTCCCTCCCATCAGGAAACTTGCAAAAGCCTCTTAGATAGCCTCATTCACCAGAAGGCAGACAGCAGAAGCAAGAAGAACTACAATCCTGCAGTCTGTGGAACAAAAACAACATTCACAGAAAGACAGACAAGATGAAAAGGCAGAGGGCTATGTACCAGATGAAGGAACAAGATAAAACCCCAGAAAAACAACTAAATGAAGTGGAGATAGGCAACCTTCCAGAAAAAGAATTCAGAATAATAATAGTGAAGATGATCCAGGACCTCGGAAAAAGAATGGAGGCAAAGATCGAGAAGATGCAATAAATGTTTAACAAAGACCTAGAAGAATTAAAGAACAAACATCTAGAAGAATTAAAGAACAAACAAACAGAGATGAACAATACAATAACTGAAATGAAAAATACACTAGAAGGAATCAATAGCAGAATAACCGAGGCAGAAGAACGGATAAGTGACCTGGAAGACAGAATCGTGGAATTCACTGCTGTGGAACAGAATAAAGAAAATAGAATGAAAAGAAATGAAGACAGCCTAAGAGACCTCTGGGACAACATTAAATGCAACAACATTCGCATTATAGGGGTCTCAGAAGGAGAAGAGAGAGAGAAAGGACCCGAGAAAATATTTGAAGAGATTATAGTCGAAAACTTCCCTAACATGGGAAAGGAAATAGCCACCCAAGTCCAGAAAGCGCAGAGAGTCCCATACAGGATAAACCCAAGGAGAAACACGCCAAGACACATAGTAATCAAATTAACAAAAATTAAAGACAAAGAAAAATTATTGAAAGCAACAAGGGAAAAACGACAAATAACATACAAGGGAACTCCCATAAGGTTAACAGCTGATTTCTCAGCAGAAACTCTACAAGCCAGAAGGGAGTGTCATGACATATTTAAAGCGATGAAAAGGAAGAACCTACAACCAAGATTACTCTACCTGGCAAGGATCTCATTCAGATTCGACGGAGAAATCAAAAGCTTTACAGACAAGCAAAAGCTAAGAGAATTCTGCACCATCAAAACCAGCTCTACAACAAATGCTAAAGGAACTTCTCTAAGTGCGAAACACAAGAAAAGGACCTACAAAAACAAACCCATAATAATTAAGAAAATGGTAATAGGAACATACATATTGATAATTACCTTAAAAGTGAATGGATTAAATGCTCCAACCAAAAGACACAAGCTTGCTGAATGGATACCAAAACAAGACCCATATATATGCTGTCTACAAGAGACCCACTTTAGACCTAGGGACACATACAGACCGAAAGTGAGGGGATGGAAAAAGATATTCCATGCAAATGGAAATCAAAAGAAAGCTGGAGTAGCAATACTCGTATCAGATAAAATAGACTTTAAAATAAAGAATGTTACAAGAGACAAGGAAGGACCCTACATAATGATCAAGGGATCAATCCAAGAAGAAGATATAACAATTATAAAAATATATGCACCCAACATAGGAGCACCTCAATACATAAGGCAACTGCTGACAGCTGTTAAGAAGAGGAAATCAACAGTAACACAATAATAGTGGGGGACTTTAACACCTCACTTACACCAATGGACAGATCATCCAAACAGAAAATTAATAAGGAAACACAAGCTTTAAATGATACAATGGACCAGATAGATTTAATTGATATTTATAGGACATTCCATCTAAAAACAGGAGATTACACTTTTTTCTCAAGTGCACATGTAACATTCTCCAGGATAGATCACATCTTGGGTCACAAATCAAGCCTCAGTAAATTTAAGAAAATTGAAATCATATCAAGCATCTTTTCTGACCACAACACTATGAGATTAGAAATAAATTACAGGAAAAAGAAATGTAAAAAATACAAATACATGGAGGCTAAACAGTGCACTACTAAATAACCAAGAGATCACTGAAGAAATCAAAGTAAAGATTTAAAAAATACATAGAAGCAAATGACAACAAAAACACAACGACCCAAAACCTATGGGACACAGCAAAAGCAGTTCTAAGAGGGAAGTTTATAGCAATTCAATCTCACCTCAAGAAGCAAGAAAAATCTCAAATAAACAATCTAAACTTACACCTAAAGCAACTAGAGAAAGAAGAACAAACAAAGCCCAAAGTTAGTAGAAGGAAAGAAATCATAAAGATCAGAGCAGAAATAAATGAAATAGAAACAAAGAAAACAATAGCAAAGATCAATAAAACTAAAAGGTGGTTCTTTGAGAAGATAAACAAAATGGATAAACCTTTAGCCAGACTCATCAAGAAAAGGCGAGGACTCAAATCAATAAAATTAGAAATGAAAAAGAAGAAGTTACAATGGACACTGCAGAAATACAAAGCATCATAAGAGACCACTACAAGCAACTCTATGTCAATAAAATGGACAATCTGGAAGAAATGGACAAATTCTTAGAAAGGTATAACCTTCCAAGACTGAACCAGAAAGAAATAGAAAATGTGAACAGACCAGTTGCAAGTAATGAAATAGAAACTGTGATTAAAAATCTTCCAACAAACAAAAGTCCAGGACCAGATGGCTTCACAGGTGAATTCTATCAAACATTTAGAGAAGAGCTAACACCCATCCTTCTCAAACTCTTCCAAAAAATTGCAGAGGAAGGAACACTCCCAAACTCATTCTATGAGGCCACCATCACCCTGATACCAAAACCAGACAAAGATACTACAAAAAAAGAAAATTACAGGCCAATATCACTGATGGATATAGATGCAAAAATCCTCAACAAAATACTAGCAAACAGAATCCAACAACACATTAAAAGGATCATACACCATGATCAAGTGGGATTTATCCCAGGGATGCAAGGATTCTTCAAAATACACAAATCAATCAATGTGATACACCATATTAACAAATTGAAGAATAAAAACCATATGATCATCTCAATAGATGCAGAAAAAGGTTTTGACAAAATTCAACACCCATTTATGATAAAAATTCTCCAGAAAGTGGGCATAGAGGGAACTACCTCAACATAATAAAGCCCATATACGACAAACCCACAGCAAACATCATTCTCAATGGGGAAAAACTGAAAGCATTTCCTCTAAGATCAGGAACAAGACAAGGATGTCCACTCCAGCCACTATTATTCAACATAGTTTTGGAAGTCCTAGCCACGGCAATCAGAGAAGAAAAAGAAATAAAAGGAATACAAATTGGAAAAGAAGAAGTAAAACTGTCACTGTTTGCAGATGACATGATACTATACATAGAGAATCCTAAAGATGCCACCAGAAAACTACTAGAGCTAATCAATGAATTTGGTAAAGTAGCAGGATACAAAATTAATGCACAGAAATCTCTTGCATTCCTATACACTAATGATGAAAAATCTGAAAGAGAAATTAAGGAAACACTCCCATTTACCAATGCAACAAAAAGAATAAAATACCTAGGAATAAACCTACCTAGAGAGACAAAAGACCTGTATGCAGAAAACTATAAGACACTGATGAAAGAAATTAAAGATAATATAAACAGATGGAGAGATATACCATGTTCTTGGATTGGAAGAATCAATATTGTGAAAATGACTATACTACCCAAAGCAATCTACAGATTCAATGCAATCCCTATCAAATTACCAATGGCATTTTTTACAGAACTAGAATAAAAAATCTTAAAATTTGTATGGAGACACAAAAGACCCCGAATAGCCAAGCAGTCTTGAGGGAAAAGAACGGAGTTGGAGGAATCAGGCTCCTTGACTTCAGACTATACTACAAAGCTACAGTAATCAAGATAGTATGGTACCGGCACAAAAACAGAAATATAGATCAATGGAACGGGATAGAAAGCCCAGAGTTAAACCCACGCACATATGGTCACCTAATTCATGACAAAGGAGGCAAGAACATACAATGGAGAAAAGACAGCCTCTTCAATCAGTAGTGCTGGGAAAACTGGACAGCTACGTGTAAAAGAATGAAATTACAACACTACCTAACACCATACACAAAAATAAACTCCAAATGGATTAAAGACCTAACTCTAAGACCAGACACTATAAAACTCTTAGAGGAAAACATAGGAAAAAAACTCTTTGACATAAATCACAGCAAGATCTTTTTTGATCCACCTCCTAGAGTAATGGAAATAAAAACAAAAATAAACAAATGGGACCTAATGAAACTTCAAACCTTTTGCAAAGCAAAGGAAACTACAAACAAGACAAAAAGACAACCCTCAGAATGGGAGAAAATATTCACAAACGAATCAATGGACAAAGGATTAATCTCCAATATATATAAACAGCTCATGCAGCTCAGTATTAAAAAAACAAACAACCCAATAAAAAAATGGGCAGAACACCTAAATAGACATTTCTCCAAAGAAGACATACAGATGCCCAAGAAGCACATGAAAAGATGCTCAACATCACTAATTATTAGAGAAATGCAAATCAAAACTACAATGAGGTATCACCTCACACCCGTTAGAATGGGCATCATCAGAAAATCTACAAACAACAAATGCTGGAGAGGGTGTGGAGAAAAGGGAACCCTCCTGCACTGTTGGTGGGAATGTAAATTGATACAGCCACTATGGAGAACAGTATGGAGGTTCCTTAAAAAACTAAAAACAGAATTACCATATGACCCAGCAATCCCACTACTGGGCATATACCCAGAGAAAACCATAATTCAAAAAGACACATGCAACCCAATGTTCATGGCAGCACTATTTACAATAGCCAGGTCATGGAAGCAACCTAAATGCCCATCGACAGACGAATGGATAAGGAAGATGTGGTACATATATACAATGGAATATTACTCATCCATAAAAAGGAACGAAATTGGGTCATTTGTAGAGACGTGGACGGATCTAGAGACTGTCATACAGAGTGAAGTAAGTCAGAAAGAGAAAAACAAATATCGTATATTAACGCATATATGTGGAACCTAGAAAAATGGTACAGATGAACCGGTTTGCAGGGCAGAAATGGAGACACAGATGTAGAGAACAAACGTATGGACACCAAGGCGGGGAAAGTGGCAGGGGGTGAGGGGGTGGATGAATTGGGAGACTGGGATTGACATATATACACTAATATGTATAAAATGGATAACTAATAAGAACCTGCTGTATAAAAAATAAATAAAATAAAATTCAAAAAATAATAATAATAATGGGTGAGAAGGGGCCCCTGTCCTAAGCACCTGACAGGAGAGAAGGAACAAAGGGTCAAGGTCCAAGTGCTGAATTTGGTCACTCCTTGGGCCTCAGTTTATCCTAATGCAACCACCCAATTGTGGATTCAGCACCTCCACATAAATACACTGAGAGTTGGGTCTAATGCTCAGAGTGGATGTCCAGGGGCCTGGGGCTTCCAGCTTGTCCTGTGCCTTTGCTCCCTGCCCATGATTCTGGCCCCATGGTCACCCTGTCTGATTCCTCTTAGCCTGACCCCCACCCCCTCTCTTATAGCTTCATCCCACCCAGCAGTTCCCCCCAGAAAACAGTCTACTGCAGCAGTCCCCAACCTTTTTGGTACCAGGGTCTGGTTTCACGGAAGACAATTTCTCCATGGATGGGGGCGGGGTGGGGGGGATGCTTCAGGCGGCAATGCAAGCGATGGTTCAGGCGGTAATGCGAGCGATGGGGAGCGATGGGGAGCGGCAGATGAAGCTTCGCTCATGCCTGCTGCTCACCTCCTGCTGTGAGGCCTGGTTCCTAACAGGCCACTGACCGATACCGGTCTGTGGCCCGGGGGCTGGGGACCCCTGGTCTACTGGGCTTATACCACAGGGCTCAGATCAGGACAAGGAATCTCTAAGGTCCTCGTGGGGAGGAGGCTTAGGACAGGTCCCCAACGTGATCCAGAGCTGCTGCTTCTCTCCCTGTGGAGCAGACCCTGGGGGTGGCGGGGAAGGTCACCTTGCCCAGAGTGAGACCTGGCTCTTGGTGTCTGCCCCACCATTCCACCCCCACCAGGGTCTGGCTGGGTCCTCTTCTAACATGGAGAACTGCCTCTGTGAGAGCTAAGGTGAGTTTAGGAGTTATGAGCAGTTCCTGGGGGAGGGACCCTTCTCATCACCTGACCCAGGATGTGTATTCCACCAGTCCCCCGCCCAACAGATGTAAAAGCTCCAGGGCTTCTGAAAGGAGAGTCGCCACTCAGATGAGTTGCGTGCCTCTTACAGTGTCTTGGATAAAGACTCACCCTGCTCTGCAGTGAGTGTACAGGTGTGACGGGTGACCCACCCAAAGATGAAGCAGAGATGAATGAGGGGCAGTTTGTCCTCACTGGCTCTCTTGGCTGTGCTCAGCCACACAGAACTCCGTGGGGCTGCTGGGGAGACACGTCAGTATTGCCCACCTGCTCCCTCCCCTCTCACTGTCTTCCTCCAAACTATAGAATCCTTACCTAATCTGGGCTTGGGGGGAAATTCAGTATCAGATGTTCTCCCAAATGTTTTGCTGTCTGACATCCAAACCGCAGATGGTTTGGATGGTAAATGTCAAAAACTTGTGGCTTTTTTTTTTTTTTTTTTTTTTTTTTTTGCTGCCAGGGACAGTTGCTTCCCCATGTCCCTACTCAGCTTTTATTTTATTTTTTTTGAATTTTATTTTTTTATACAGCAGGTTCTTATTAGTCATCCATTTTATACACATCACTGTACACATGTCAGTCCCAATCTCCCAATTCACCCCACCACCACCACCCCCCTGCCACTTTCCCCCCTTGGTGTCCATACATTTGTTCTCTACATCTGTGTCTCCATTTCTGCCCTGCAAACTGGTTCATCTGTACCATTTTTCTAGGTTCCACATATATGCGTTTATATACGGTATTTGTTTTTCTCTTTCTGACTTACTTCACTCTGTATGACAGTCTCTAGATCCGTCCACATCTCTACAAATGACCCAATTTCACTCCTTTTTATGGCTGAGTAATATTCCATTGTATGTATGTACCACATCTTCCTTATCCATTCGTCTGTCGATGGGCATTTAGGTTGCTTCCATGACCTGGCTATTGTAAATAGTGCTGCAATGAACATTGGGGTGCATGTGCCTTTTGGAATTATGGTTTTCTCTGGGTATATGCCCAGTAGTGGGATTGCTGGGTCATATGGTAAAAAACTTGTGGCTTTTGATCTCTGATTCTCACTTGAATTTGCCTCTGAGACCATAGAAGCCCCGCCCCGTTTCCACTTAGGCCGACCTGAGTTCACCTGCAGCTGTGTGGATAATCCCCTACTGGCAGACACCCCCCTCCTCAAACCCTTGCATCTCTCTTCCCTGCTTGGTATATTTCTCCAGCACTTGGGAGCTTGCTGAACCACTGTTAGGCACACTCAGAAAGTGTGGAGAGTTAACGCCCACAGGGCAACCCTCAAACATTACAGACCCCAGCCTCCTTGACTTTTGGTGGGTCTCTTCAGAGGTGAGTTCCACACTATCTCTCAAAGGCACCCAGTGGCCTTGAGCCCCACTTGCCCACCCCCATGGCTTTTCTCACTTGCCTGTTTCACTGTCCTTAGTTCCTCACTTGAGCTCCTGAGTTCACCTCCCAAATAACCTGCCTTCCCCCAAATCCCTGTGTCTGGGTCTCCTTTGTTGAAAACACAAAGCATCATAGCATCCTATGTCCATCTGCCTGATCAGGAAGGACAGGAATTCAAGGGGAAGAGACTCAGTGAAGGCAGCAGGAGGAAGGGAGTGTAATACCTTAGCTGATCCTTCAGAGGCATCACCACCCTTCACAGAGAACAGGAACCCTGGTAGGGGTAGGAGGTGCTCTCTTGCCATTTATTTCTCTATGGACCTTGCACTGAAGAATTCCCCAACTTCCCTGACAAGGTGCTTTGAGGGTATACCCTCAATCCCAGCCCGTGGGAATCCATGGGGGATTCCAGGCAGAAGTACACATTGCCCCATTGATCAAGACCTGGGAGCCAGAAAGTGGTAGAGAGATGGGAGCAAACTCTGGGTGCCAGGACAGAGGCGACAGGACTGAGACAAGCCCCCAGAAAGAAAAGCCCTAGATCTAGCACACAGCACTGAACAGGGCTTGCCGCCATGATTGCAATGAAGAGCTGCATGAATAAATGCACTGCTTCGTTGTTACCATTGTACCTGGAAGTTTCCTTTCAGTTCCTTTTTAAAAATAATGTATGGGCTTCCCTGGTGGTGCAGTGGTTAAGAATCCACCTGCCAATGCAGGGGACATGGGTTCGAGCCCTGGTCCGGGAAGATCCCACATGCTGTGGAGCAACTAAACCCACGAGCCACAACTACTGAGCCCGCGTGCCGCAACTAGAGAAAGCTGTGCACAGCAACGAAGAACCAAAGCAGCCAAAAGTAAATAAATTTATTTTTTAAAAAATAATGTATAACATTGACTACTGTTTCAAAGGTATAACATAGTTATACTCATCCTTAGGCTGGCCATGCTCATGGGCTCAGAACACAGGTATCACAGCCCAGGTTTCAAACCCAGGCATCTGAAGGGGTCCAGATGGAAGGGGCAGATGTTCTCTTAAATGCCCCAAGAGGGTCTCCCCAGGATGGCACAGAATTTAGAAGATCCTGAGGGGTGCTCAGCAGAGAAAAGAGTTGAACGAGACAGAAACATGTCTTCCACTCAGACGGAGACCATAGAAAACACACGGATGGATTCATCATGTCCATTCCCAGATTACTGAGATAATTGCAAACTCACTCCTTGGCTAGACAAATAGGCCCCACTTTTTTTTTTTTAATAGATCTTTACTGGAGTATAATTGCTTCACAATACTGTGTTAGTTTCTGTTGTACAACAAAGTGAATCAGCCATATACATACATATGTCCCCATATCCCCTCCCTCTTGAGCCTCCCTCCCATCCTCCCTATCCCACCCATCTAGGTCACCGCAAAGCACAAAGCTGATCTCCTTGTGCTAGGCAGCTGCTTCCCACTAGCTAACTATTTTACATTCCGTAGTGGATATATGTCACTGCTACTCTCACTTTGCTCCAGCTTCCCCCTCCCACCCCATGTCCTCAAGTCCATTCTCTATGTCTACATCTTTATTCCAGCCCCGCAAGTAGGTTCATCAGTACCATTTTTTTTTTTAGATTCCATATATATGCGTTAGCATACGGTATTTGTTTTTCTCTTTCTGACTTACTTCACTCTGTATGACAGACTCTAGGTCCATTCACCTCACTACAAATAATTCAATTTCGTTTCCTTTTATGGCTGAGTAATATTCCATATATATGTGCCACATCTTCTTTATCCATTCATCTGTCGATGGACATTCAGGTTGGTTCCATGTCCTGGCTATTGTAAATAGTGCTGCAATGAACATTGTGGTATATGTCTCTTTATGAATTATGGTTTTCTCAGGGTATATGTTCAGTAGTGGGATTGCTGGGTCATATGGTACTTCCATTTTTAGTTTTTTAAGGAACCTCCATACTGCTCTCCATAGTGGCTGTATCAATTTACATTCCCACCAACAGTGCAGGAGGGTTCCCTTTTCACCACACCCTTTCCAGCATTTATTGTTTCTAGATTTTTTGATAATGGCCATTCTGACCAGCGTGAGGTGATACCTCATTGTAGTTTTGATGTGCATTTCTCTAATAATTAGTGATGTTGAGCATCTTTTCATGTGCCTCTTGGCCATCTGTATGTCTTCTTTGGTGAAATGTCTACTTAGGTCTTCTGCCCATTTTTTAACTGGACTGTTTGTTTTTTTGATATTGAGCTCCATGAGCTGTTTGTATATTTTGGAGATTAATCCTTTGTCTGTTGTTTCATTTGCATATATTTTCTCCCATTCTGAGGGCTGTCTTTTCTCTTGTTTATGGTTTCCTTTGCTGTGCAAAAGCTTTGAAGTTTAATTAAGTCCCATTTGTTTATTTTTGTTTTTATTTCCATTACTCTAGGAGGTGGGTCAAAAAAGATCTTGCTGTGGTTTATATCAAAGAGTGTTTTTCGTATGTTTTCCTGTAAGAGTTTTATAGTATCTGGCCTTACATTTAAGTCTTTAATCCATTTGGAGTTTATTTTTGTATATGGTGTTAGGTAGAGTTCTAATTTCATTCTTTTACATGTAGCCGTCCAGTTTTCCCAGCACCACTTATTGAAGAGACTGTCTTTTCTCCATTGTATGTTCTTGCCTCCTTTGTCATAAATTAGGTGACCATATGTGTGTGGGTTCATCTCTGGGCTTTCTATCCTGTACCATTGATCTATATTTCTGTTTTTGTGCCAGTACCATACTGTCTTGATTACTGTAGGTTTGTAGTATAGTTTGAAGTCAGGGAGCCTGATTCCTCCAACTCCGTTTTTCTTTCTCAAGATTGTTTTGGCTATTCAGGGTCTTTTGTGTTTCCATATGAATTGTAAAATTTTTGTTCTAATTCTCTGAAGAATGCCATTGGTAGTTTGATACTCATTGCATTGAATCTGTAGATTGCTTTGGGTAGTATAGTCATTTTCACAATATTGATTCTTCCAATCCAAGAACATGGTATATTCTCCATTGGTTTATGTCATCTTTGATTTCTTTCATCAGTGTTTTATAGTTTTCTGAGTACAAGTCTTTCGCCTCCTCAGGCAGGTTTATTCCTAGGTATTTTATTCTTTTTGTTGCAATGGTAAATGGGAGGGTTTCCTTAATTTCTTTCTGATTTTTTATTGTTGGTGTATAGGAACGCCAGAGATTTCTGTGCATTAATCTTATACCCTGCAACCTTACCAAATTCATTGATTAGTTCTAGTAGTTCAGGTGGCATCTTTAGGATTTTCTATGTATAGTATCATATCATCTGCAAACAGTGACAGTTTTACTTCTTCTTTTCCAATTTGTATTCCTTTTATTTCTTTTTCTTCTCTGATTGCCTTGGCTAGGACTTCCAAAACTATGATGAATACAGTGGCAAGAGTGGACATCCTTGTCTTGTTCCTGATCTCAGTCGAGATGCTTTCAGTTTTTCACCACTGAGTATGATGCTTGCTGTGGGTTTGCCATATATGGCCTTTATTATGTTGAGGTAGGTTCCCTCTGTGCCCATTTTCTGGAGAGTTTTTATCATAAATTGGTGTTGAATTTTGTCAAAAGCTTTTCCTTTATCTATTGAGTTGATCATATGGTTTTTATTCCTTAATTTGTTAATGTGGTGTATCACATTGATTCATTTGCATATATTGAAGAATCCTTGCATCCCTGGGATAAATCCCACTTGATCATGGTGTATGATCCTTTTGATGTGCTGTTGGGTTCTGTTTGCTAGTATTTTTTAAATAAATTTATTTATTTATTTTTGGCTGTGTTGGGTCTTCATTGCTGCACACGGGCTTTCTCTAGTTGTGGCAAGTGGGGGCTATTCTTAGTTGCAGTGCACGGGCTTCTCATTGTGGTGGCTTCTCTTGTTGCAGAGCACGGGCTCTAGGCACGTGGGCTCAGTAGTTGTGGCTCATGGGCTTCAGTAGTTGTGGCACGCAGGCTCAGTAGTTGTGGCACATGGGCTTAGTTGCTCTGTGGCATGTGGGATCTTCCTGGACCAGCGCTTGAACCCGTCTCTCCTGCATTGGCAGGCTGATTCTTAACCACTGTGCCACCAGGGAAGCCCTGTTTGCTAGTATTTTGTTCAGGATTTTTGCATCTGTGTTCATCAGTGATATTGGTCTATAATTTTCTTTTTTTGTGATATCTTTTTCTGGTTTTGGTATCAGGGTGATAGTGGCTTCGTAGAATGAATTGGGGAGTGTTTCTCCCTCTGCAATTTTTTGGAAGAGTTTGAGAAGGATGGGTGTTAGCTCTTCTCTAAATGTTTGATAGAATTCGCCTGTGAAGCCATCGGGTCCTGGACTTTTGTTTGTTGAAAGATTTTTTTCAGTATGGTTTCAGTTTCCTTACTTGTGATAGGTCTGTTTATATTTTCTAATTCTTCCTGTTTCAGTCTTGGAAAATTGTACCTTTCCAAAGAATTTGTCCATTTCTTCGTGGTTGCCCATTTTATTGGCATATAGTTGTTTGTAGTAGTCTCTTATAATCCTTTGTATTTCTGTGGTGTGTGTTGTGATTTCTCCTTTTTCATTTCTAATTTTATTGATTTGCATCCTCTCCCTTTTTTTCTTGATGATTCTGGCTAAGGGTTTATCAATTTTGTTTATCTTCGTAAAGAACCAGCTTTTAGTTTTATTGAGCCTTGCTATTGTTTTCTTCATTTTTATTTCATTTATTTCTGCTCTGATTTTTATGATTTCTTTCCTTCTACTGACTTCGGGTTTTCTTTGTTCTTCTTTCTCTAGTTGTTTTAAGTGTAGGGTTAGATTGTTTATTTGAGATTTTTCTTGTTTCTTGAGGTGAGATTGTATTGCTATAAACTTCCCTCTTAGAACTGCTTTTGCTGCATCCCATAGGTTTTGGGTTGTCGTGTTTTCATTGTCATTTGTTTCTATGTATTATTTTTATATTTCTTCTTTGATTTCTTCAGTGATCTCTTGGTTATTTAGTAGTGCACTGTTTAGCCTCCATGTATTTGTGTCTTTTACAGTTTTTTTCCTGTAATTGATTTCCAATCTCATAGCTTTGTGGTCAGAAAAGATGCTTGATATGATTTCAATTTTCTTAAATTTACTGAGGCTTGATTTGTGACCCAAGATGTGATCTATCCTGGAGAATGTTCCATGTGCACTTGAGAAGAAAGGGTATTCTGCCACTTTGGGGTGGAATGTTCTATAAATATCAATTAAATGTATCTGGTCTGTTGTGTCATTTAAAGCTTCTGTTTCCTTATTTATTTTCTGTTTGGATGATCTGTCCATTGGTGTAAGAGGGGTGTTAAAGTCCCCTACTATTATTGTGTTACTGTCGATTTCTCCTTTCATGGCTGTTAGCATTTGCCTTATGTATTGAGGTGCTCCTATGCTGGGTGCATAAACATTTATAATTGTTATATCTTCTTCTTGGATTGATCCTTTGATCATTATGTAGTGTCCCTCCTTATCTCTTGTAACAGTCTTTATTTTAAAGTCTATTTTATCTGATACAAGTATTGCTACTCCAGCTTTCTTTTGATTTCCATTTGCATGGAATATCTTTTTCCATCCCTTCACTTTCAGTCTGTATGTCTCCCTAGGTCTGAAGTGGGTCTCTTGTAGACAGCATATATATGGGTCTTGTTTTTATATCAATTCAGCCAGTCTGTGTCTTTTGGTTGGGGCATTTAATCCATTTACATTGAAGGTTATTATCAATATGTATGTTCCTATTACCATTTTCTTAATTGTTTTGGGTTTGTTTTTGTGGGTCTTTTTCTTCTGTTGTGTTTCCCACCTAGAGAAGTTTCTTTAGCATTTGTTGTAAAGCTGGTTTGGTGGTGCTGAATTCTCTTAGCTTTTGCTTGTCTGAAAAGCTTTTGATTTTTCTGTCAAATCTGAATGAGATCCTTGCTGGGTAGAGTAATCATGGTTGTACGTTTTACTCTTTCATCACTTTAAGTTTATCCTGCCACTCCCTTCTGGCCTGCAGAGTTTCTGTTGAAAAATCAGCTGATAACCTTATGGGGATTCCTTTGTATGTTATTTTTTGTTTTTCCATTTCTGCTTTCAATATTTTTTCTTTGAATTTAATTTTTGTTAGTTTGATTAATATGTGTCTTGGTGTGTTTTTCCTAGGGTTTATCATGTATGGGACTCTCTGTGCTTCCTGGACTTGGGTGACTATTTCCTTTCCCATGTTATAGAAGTTTTTGACTGTAATCTCTTCAAATATTTTCTCAGACCCTTTCTTTTTCTCTTCTTCTTCTGGGACGCCTATAATTCGAATGTTGGTGTGTTTAGTGTTGTCCCAGAGGTCTCTGAGATTGTCTTCAATTCTTTTCATTCTTTTTTCTTTTTTCTGCTCCTTGGCAGTTATTTCCACCATTTTGTCTTCCAGCTCACATATTCGTTCTTCTGCCTCAGTTATTCTGTTATTGATTCCTTCTAGTGTATTTATCATTTCAATTATTTTGTTGTTCATCTCTGTTTGTTTGTTCTTTAGCTCTTCTAGATCTTTGTTAAACATTTCTTGTATTTTCCCAATCCTTGCCTCCATTCTATTTCCGAGATTCTGGATCATCTTTACTATCATTACTCTGAATTCTTTTTCAGGTAGATTGCTTATTTCCTCTTCATTTATTTGGTCTCGTAGGTTTTTACCTTGCTCCTTCATCTATGACATATTTTTTTGCCATCTCACTTTTTTTTTTTTATGAGTGGGATTGTGTTCCTGTCTTACTGGTTGTTTGGCCTGAGGCTTCCAACACTGGAGTTTGTAGGCTGTTGGGTAGAGCTGGGTCTTGATGCTGAGATGAGGAACTCCGTGAGACTCCACTTCAATGAATATTCTCTTGGGTCTGAGGTTCTCCGTTAGTCCAGTGATTCAGACTCGGAGCTCGCACCACATGAGCTTCAGCCTGACCCCTGGCTCGTGAACCAAGATCCCGCAAGCCACATGGGGTGGCAAAAAAAAGGGGGGGGGGGAACAATAACAAAGTAAAAAATAAACTTAGACTAGGAAACTAACAGATATGTTAGAAAGAATATAAAAATAAAAATATAGATGAATCAGCAACTGGAAAGTACATCAGTACCACAATAGTAAAAAAAGAGGAGGAGGGAAAAGAAAAAAAAAAAGAAAGAAAAAAAAAGTGGGGGGAAAGGCCTTGGCTGTGGAGGGCAGAGCCAAAGCAAGGGCAAGGTTTGGATGGCGGGCGGCATGTATGCTTAGGACCCACAGGGCTGGAAAAGGCCCTGGGGGCTGTGGGGGTGTGAGACTTAGGCTCAAGGAACAGAAGAGACCCAGGTGTGCCCCCCACCCCTGGTCTCAGAGGGCGGGGGACCTCACCTGGGAGCCCAGCAGGCTTCCTGGGCTCAAGAGGGCGGGGCAAATGCCCTCCTCTCCTCTCCTGCTCCTCCAGTCCCAGAGGGCCCCTCCCGCCTGCCTCTCCTGATCTCCCCAGCTGCACTTTTAAAGCCTGCAGAGATGCACGCAGTCCCATGTGTGGGCAGCAAGGGCACAGAAACTGGCATGGGCCAACACAGCATTGTCAGATGAAGAGGACTAGCCCAGGTTCACAGTATCACTGTTTCCACCACAAAGCCAGCTCTGAGCAGACACACTGCTGGCCCAAACTCAGGAGCGTCTTCCATACTCAACCTGTGAGGGGTTAGCTCATCCTACATTCTTTCAGCAAAGGCATAGAAGGAATAATAATGAATCAGAGAGATATCTAAACCGTTTTGGTCTAGATGTCTGGGGGGAAAAATTAGAGCAAGGCCCAAGATTACTGAGGAAGCCTTAACGTAAGAGAGACCCTGAGAAGAGGCCAGGAAGAATAGGTCAAGGCAGTTTCAGGCTAGACATCAGAGTCCAGGTAGACTTTGCACAATGGTGGGATATGGTGCACAGTTGTGTGGTGTGCAGTGTGCTCACTGCATAAGCACAGGCTTACAAAACGTTCTACCTCTAAACTGAGTGAATGTTTTGAAGTGAAAAAAATGTGAAAATCAATTTCTAGTTCTTTTTTCCTTCTCAAAATGCTGTGAAAAAGATAATAGAGGAATTTAAAAGTATAACCCCACTAAGACAAAGAGAACAATAGGGGGCTATCACCAGATGATTGAATATGACACATTATCAGAGAACAGAAAGCAGAGAAAGATGTGGTGACTCCAGGCAGAGAAAGCCACGTCTAACAAATCAGACAAAGCCCATCTTTACTACATAATTCCAAAGAGGTTTGGGCTTCAGAGGCACTGGGCAGTGCAGTGTGGAAGAGTAAATAAAGCTGCAGAGGTGAAAAGAGGCAATTGGTGTGAAA
Organism: Eubalaena glacialis; assembly: GCF_028564815.1. Taxonomy (NCBI): domain Eukaryota; kingdom Metazoa; phylum Chordata; class Mammalia; order Artiodactyla; family Balaenidae; genus Eubalaena; species Eubalaena glacialis. The sequence goes on along the minus strand of NC_083733.1, from coordinate 52,369,595 downwards.
TTTCTATGTGGAATCATTGAAATCTATAACTCTCTTCCCCACCTCTTTCATGAACAGAACACCTGCATTCAAGTAAACATCCTCCAAGAAAGAAACTGGAGAGGCAGCATGAGGTAATGGTTAAGATCAGAGACCCTGGAGCACTTCATGGTTTCAAAATTGTTTGCATTCAAAAGATAAGTAATTTTTGGGACTTCCCTGGTGGCGCAGTGGTTAAGAATCCACCTGCTAATGCAGGGGACATGGGTTTGAACACTGGTCCGGGAAGATCCCACATGCCGCAGAGCAACAAAGCCTATGCGCCACAACTACAGAGACTGCACTCGAGAGCCCGTAAGCCACAACTACTGAAGCCCGCAGGCCTAGAGCCTGTGCTCCGCAACAAGAGAAGCCACCACAATCAGAAGCCCACGCACCGCAATGAAGAGTAGCCCCCGCTCGCCACAACTAGAGAAAGCCTGCGCACACCAACAAAGACCCAACACAGCCAAAAATTAAAAAAAAAGAAAAAAAGAAAAGAAACAGTGAAACAGAGTTTGCCAGTCTTCAAAAAGGAGGTAATAAAAATGCTAAAGGAATTAAGAAAGATTATCAATAGAAATGCAGATCACTCTAACAAGGAGCTACAAACTATAAAGATAAACTAATCAAAACAGACAATTCAATTGCCAAGATAAAAACCAATCTAGGAGCAATGAGTACCCAACTAAATGACACAGAAGAATGAATAAGTGACCTGGAAGACAGAATAATGGAAATCACCCCATCACAACAGCAGACAGAAAGAAAAATTTAAAAAAAAAAAATGAGAGCAACATATGAGATCTATAGTATAATGGGGATTCCAAAAGGAAAAGAAAGAGAAACGGGAATCAAAAATATAGTTTTCAGTTACGGCTGAAAACTTCTAAAACATAAAGAAGGAAATAGAAATTCAGGTACAGGAAGCACAAAGAGTCCCAAATAGACCCACACCAAGATATATCATAATTATAATGGCAATAGTGAAAGATAAAGAGAGGATTCTAAAGGCAGTAAGAGAAAAACAAAGAATCAGTTACAAGGGAACCCACATAAGGCTGTCAGCCAATTTCTCTGCAGAAACTTTGCAGGTCGAAGGGAGTAGCATGATGTATTCAAAGTCCTGAAAGGGAAAAACCTACAATCTAAGATACTCTACCCAGCAAGATTATCATTTAGAATAGAAGGAGAGATAAAGAATTTCTAAAACAAGTGAAAACTAAAAGAATTCAGCAATACTAAACCTACATTGAAACACTGATGGGTTGTCTCTAAATAGAAAAGAAGCAAGAATCTACAGGAAATGGAAAACCACAATAGGAAAGGCAAATACACAAAAGGACTGAAGATCACTTAAATAATCCAGTACATAGATTTAAAACAATCCAGGGAGTTCCCTGGTGGTCCAGTGGTTAGGACTTGGTGTTTTCACTGCTGTGGCCTGGGTTCAACCCCTGGTCAGGAAAATAAGATCCCACAAGCCACACAGCCAAAAAAAGAAAACAACTCCAAAAATTTGTAAAAGCGATTATAACTAACTACAGTCAGCAGTAAAAGGATAAGCATGAAGATGTAAAATAGGACATAAAAAAAATAAAACATGGGGAGGGGAGTATAAAAATGTAGATCTTTTAGAATGTGTTTGAAGTTGTAGGACTATCAGTTTAAAGCAAGTAGATATAGTTATGGGTCAACATATTTGAATTCCATGGTAACCGCAAATCAAAAACATACAATAAATTCACAAAAACCAAAAAGAAAGGAACTCAAGCATACTACAAAAGAAAATCATCAAATCACAAAACGAAAAAGAAGAAGAAATGAACAAAGAAGAGCTACAAAAACAACTGGAAAACAGGTTTAAAATGGTAATAAGTGCATACTTATCAATAACTACTTTAAATGTCAATGGTCTAAAGGCTCCGATCAAAAGACAAAGAATGGCAGATTGGGTTAAAAAATGAGAACCTATAATATGCTGTCTAAAGATACATATATATTGATAAGCAACTTTGCCTCTCAGACACTGAGTCATCTTATTCCTTAATTGTTACACTGTCTGGACTTTTGCTACTACTGTTTGCCCACCTCATGAATGTAAATGTGGCAATGTCATCCAGAGGAACTCTTCTCCCCACACTTCTTGCAGATCAACAATTTGAATTTACCAAACATAGGTATATTTTTAGTTATCCTACATGACCCGTTCTTTGGGCAGTTTCCTTACTGCATTGTGTTATTCCATTTATTATTTATATTCTAACTACTTCCCAAAAGGATTAGAGATGGCTTAAAATATTAAAATGTAGACAAGACCATTAAAAGTAAAAAAGAGAGGTCAAAAACCAGTTCAGAGTACTGAATAAACACACCAAAAAATGGGGGGAAAATGCTGTCTACAAGAGACTCACGTCAGGGGAAAGACACACACAGACTGAAAGTGAGGGAATGAAAAAAGATATTTCATGCAAATGGAATTGACAAGAAAGCCCAGATAGCAATACTCATATCAGACAAAATAGACTTTAAAATGACAGCCATAAAAAAAGACAAAGAAGGACACTATAGAATGATAAAGGTATCAATACAAGAAGAGGATATTGTACTTGTTAACATATATGCACTCAATATAGGACCACCTAAATATACAAAACAAATACTAACACAAATAAAGGCAGAAATGGACAATAGTAGAATACTAGTAGGAGACTTTAACACCCCACTGACATCAGTGGACAAATAATCCACAGAAAATCAATAAGGCAACAGAGGTCCTAAATGACACAATAGACCAGTTGGACTTAATTGATATCTACAGGACACCACATCCAAAAAAGGCCAAAATACACATTCTTCTCAAGTGCATATGGAACGTTCTCTAGGATGGACCACATATTGGTCACAAAATAAGCCTCAACAAATTTTAAAGGATAGAAATTACGTCAAGCATCTTTTCTGACCACAACGGTATGAAATTAGAAATCAACCAGAGAAAGAAAATGGGAAAAGAACCAACACACGGAAACTAAACAACATGCTACTAAAACTCCAATGGGTCAACAATGAAATCAAAGAAGAAATCAGAAGATGTGTCGAGACAAATGAAAATGAAAACACAACTTTAAGAGATCTATGGGATACAGCAAAAGCAGTTCTAAGAGGGAAGTTCATAGTGATACAAGCTTTCCTAAAGAAACAAGAAAAATCTCAAGTAAACAACCTAACCTACCACCTAAAAGAATTAGAAAAAGAAGAACAAACAAAACCCAAAGTCAGCATAAGGACAAAAATAATAAAGATCAGAGAGGAAACAAATAAAATAGAGATCAAAAAACAATAGAAAAGGGACTTCCCTGGTGGCACAGTGGTTAAGAACCCACCTGCCAACACAAGGGACATGGGTTTGATCCCTGGTCTGGGAAGATCCCACATGCTGCAGAGCAATTAAGCCCGTGCACCACAACTACTGAGCCCGCGCACCATAACTACTGAAGCCCGCGCACCTAGAGCCTGTGCTCCACAAGAAGAGAAGCCACTGCAATGAGAAGCCCATGCACCGCAACAAAGAGTAGCCCCCGCTCGCTGCAACTAGCGAAAGCCCTCGCGCAGCAACGAAGACCCAACGCAGCCAAAAAAAATAAATTAAATAAATAAATTTATTTTAAAAAACAATAAATAAGATCAATAAAACCAAGAGCTGGGTTTTTGAAAAGATAAACAAAATCAACAAACCTCTAGACAGGCTCACCAAGAAGAAAAGAGAGAGGATCCAAATACACAAAATAAGAAATGAAAGAGGAAAAAAAACGGATACCACAGAAATACAAAAAATCATAAGAGACTATTATATGCTAACAAATTGGACAACCTAGAAGAAATGGACAAGTTGCTAGAAACATACAGCCTGCCAAGAGTGAGTCAAGAAGAAACAGATAATTTGAACAGATCAATCAGCAGAAGTGAAACAGAAACTGTAATTAAAAAAACAAAAATCCCTGCAAACAAAAGTCCAGGACTGGACAGCTTTGCTGGGGAAGTCTACCAAACATACAAAAAAGAACTTATACCTATCCTGCTCAAACTATTCCAAAAAATTGAAGAGGAGGAAACATTCCCAAATTCATCCTCTGAAGCCACCATCACCCTAATATAAAAACAAGACAAAGACACTAGAGAAAAAGAAAATTACAGGCCAATATCTTTGATGAATGAAGATGTAAAATCCTCAACAAAACATTAGCAAACTGGATCCAAGAATACATAAAAAAAGAATCATACACCACAATCAAGTTTGTTTCATTCCAGGACCACAAGGAAAGTCAACATATGCAAATCAATCAACGTAATACACCACAGTAACAAAAGGAAAGACAAAAACATTATCAACTCAGTAGACACAGAGAAAGTATTTGACAAAATTCAACATCCATTCATGATAAAAAAAAAAAGAAAAAAAAACTCTCACCAAAGTGGGTATAAAGGTAACATATCTCAACATAATAAAAGCCATTTATAACAAACCCACCACCAACATAATACTCAACGTTGAAAAGCTGAAAACCTTCCCACTAAATTCAGGAACAAGACAAGGATGCCCAGTCTCACCACTTCTATTCAGAATAGTATTGGAAGCCTTAGCCACAGCAATTAGACAATAAAAATAAATTAAAAGTATACAAATTAGAAGGGAAAAGGTAAAACTGTTACTATTGGCAGATGACATAATACTCTATACAGAGAACTCTAAAGTCCCCACACAAAAACTATTAGAACCAATAAATGAATTCAGCAAGGTAGCAGGATACAAGATTAACATAGAGAAATCTGTTGCATTTCTTTACACTAATAATGAAATACAGAAAGAGGAAGTATAAAAACAACCCATTTAAAATTGTGACAAAAAACATAAAATAGCTAGGAATAAACATAACTAAGGAGGTGAAAGACCTATACTCTGAAAACTAAAGCATTGATGAAGGAAACTGAAGATGATTCAAAGAAATGGAAAGATATCCCATGCTCTTGGGTTGGAAAAATTAATATTGTTAAAATGGCCATACTACCCATAGCAATCTACAGATTTAATACAATCCCCATCAAAATACCCATGACATTTTTCACAGAAATAGAACAAAAATCCTAAAATTCATATGGAACCACGAAAGACCCCAAATTGCCAAAGCACTCTTGGGAAAAAAGAACAAAGCTGGAGGCATAACCCTCCCAGACTTGAGACTACACTACAAAGCTACAGTAGGCAAAACAGCACGGTACTGGCACAAAAACGGACATATAGATCAATGAAACAGAATAGAGAGCCCAGAAATAAAACCCACACACCTATGGTCAATTAATCTATGACAAAGGAGGCAAGAATATACCATGGAGAAAAGACAGTGTCTTCAACAAATGGTGTTAGGAAAGCTGGACAGTTACATGTAAATAGATGAAACATGTAAAACATTCCTTCATATTATATACAAAAATAAACTCAAAATGTAATGTAAGACATGACACCATAAAACTCCTAGAAGAGAACACAGGCAAAACATTATCCGACATTAATCATAGCAATATTTTCTTAGATCAGTCTCCCAAGGCAAAAGAATTAAAAGCAAAATTTTTTGAATGGGCCCTAATCAAACTTAAAAGCTTTTGTAGGGATTCCTTGGCGTCCAGTGGTTAAGACTCTGCACTGCCAATGCAAGGGGCGTGGGTTTGATCCCTGGTTGGGGAACTAAGATCCCACATGCCACACAGTGTGGCCAAAAGATAAAAAAAAAAAAAAAAGCTTTTGTACAGCAAAGGACATCATCAACAAAACAAAAAGACAGCATATAGAATAGGAGAAGTATTTACAAACAGTGGGACCAACAAGGGGTTAATATCCAAAATATACAAACAGCTCATACAGCTCAATAGCGAAAAAACAAACAACCCAATCAAAAAATGGGCAGAAGACCTAAATAGACATTTCTCCAAAACAGACACACAGGTGGCCAACAGGCACATAAAAAGATGCTCAACATCACTAATCATCGGGGAAATGCAAATCAAAACCACAATGAGATATTACCTCACACCTGTTAGAATGGCTAACATCAAATAGAACACAAATAACAATGTTGGTGAGTATGTGGAGAAAAGTGAACCCTTGTACACTGTGGTGGGAGTGTAAATTGGTACAGACACTGTGGAAAACAGTATGGGGGTTTCTCAAAAAACTAAAAATAGAACTACCACATGACTCAGCAATTCCACTGCTGTGTATATATCCAAAAAAAACCCCCCACTAATTTGAAAAGATAAATGCACCCCAATGTTCATAGCAGCATTATTTACAATTACCAAGATATGGAACCAACTTAAGTGTCTATCAACAGACGAATGGATAAAGAAGATGTGAGATAGATAGATAGATAGATAGATAGATAGATAGATAGATAGATAGATAGATAGATAGATATAGATATCTGAATTCATACAATGGAACACTACTCAGCCATAAAAAAGACTGAAATTTTGCCATTTGCAACAACATAGATGGACTTGGAGGGTACTAAGCTAAGTGAAATAAGTCAGAAACTGTACAATATCATCTTTATGTGGAATCTAAAAAAATAAAATAAGTGAATAAATATAACAAAACAGAAACAGACTCACAGAAATAGAGAACAAACTAGTGGTTACCAGTGGGGAGAGGGAAGGATAGAGGGGCAAAATATGCATAGGGGATTAAGAGATATAAACTACTATGTATAAAATAAATAAGCTACAAGGATATATTATACAACACAGGGAATATAGCCAATATTTTATAAATAATTATAGATGGAGTATAGCTTTTAAAAACTGTGAATCACTATGTTGTACAACAGGAATTTATACAATATTGTACACCAACTACACCTCAATTTTTTTTAAGTTTTAAAAAAGAATAAACTTAATAAAACAGTAGAAAGACTTGTACACTGAAAACTATAAAACGTTGATGAAGGAAATTAAGAAGACACAGGTAAATGGAAAGACATTCTGTGTTCATGGACTGGAAGAATTAATATTGTTTAAATATTCATGCTACACAAAGTAATCTACATATTCAATGTAATCCCTATCAAAAACCAATGGCACTTTTTGCAGAAACAGCAAACATAATCCTAAAATTCATGTGAAACCATAAAGAATCCCAAATAGCCAAAACAATCTTGAGTAAAAAGAACGAAGCTGGAGGTATCACATTTCCTGACTTCAAAATATATTACAAAGCTATAGTAATCAAAATAGTATAGTACTGGCATAAAAACAAGACACTTACTCCAATGGAACAGAATAGAGAGCCCAGAATATACGCTTTGCATATACAGTAGTTAATCTTCAACATGGGTGTCAGGAATACATAATGGTGAAAGGATCGTCCCTTCAATAAACGGTGCTGGGAAACTGGATATCCACATACAGAAGAAGGAAATTGTATTCTTATCTCACACTATAAACAAAAATTGACTCAGAATAGATTAAGGGCTTAAATGTAATACCTTGAAACTCCTAAAAGAAAACAGAGAAAATGCTTCTTGACCTTGTCTTGTAAACAACTTTTTGGTCATGACACCAAAAGCACACACAACAAAAGCAAAAATAGAAAAGTGGGCCTACATCAAACTAAAAATCTACCTGATAGCAAAGTAAACAATCAAGAGTGAAAAGGCAGGGCTAAAGCAATTATACTCCAATAAAAATGTTTAAAAAAAAAAGAAAAGAAAAGGCAGGGCTTCCCTGGTGGCACGGTGGTTAAGAATCCGCCTGCCAATGCAGGGGACACAGGTTCGAGCCCTGGTCCTGGAATATCCCACACGCCATGGAGCAACTAAGCCCATGTGCTGCAACTACTGAGCCTGCACTCTAAAGCCCGTGAGCCACAACTACTGAGCCCACATGCCACAACTACTGAGCCTGCGCACCTAGAGCCCGTGCTTCGCAACAGGAGAAGCCACTGTGATGAGAAACCCGTGCACCACAATGAAGAGTAACCCCCAGTCGCCACAGCTAGAGAAAGCCTGCACGCAGCAACGAAGACCCAACACAGCCAAAAATAAATAAATAAATTTTAAAAGTAAATAAAATTATATAGATATACTGATATATATATTACATATAATAAATGGAATTATAGAGAGAGAAGAATATATATCTATATTTACATAAATCTAGATGGGTAAGTGGATAGATATAATGGACTATTATTCAGCCTTTATAAAAGAAGTCAATCCTACCATTTGTGAAAATACAGATGAACCTAGAGGACATGATACTAAGTGAAATAAGCCAGACACAGAAAGACAAATACCTCATGATCTCACACTTATGTGGAATCTAAAATAGTCAAAGTCATAGAAGCAGAGAGTAGAACTGAATTGGTTGGTTGCCTTAGGCAGCGGGTCGAGGGTAGGCAAAATGGGTGAAGGGAGATCAAAAGGTACAAACTCCCAGTTATAAAACAAATACGTCATGGGGATGTAATGTACAGCATGGGGACAATAGTTAATAATACCATATTGTATATTTGAATGTTGCTAAAAGAGTAGATCTCAAAATTCTCATCATAAGAAAAAAAACTTGTAGCTAAGTATGGTGATGGATGTTAACTAGGCTTATCGTGGTGATCATTTTGCCATAAGTACAAGTATCGAATCATTACGTTGTACCTCTGAAACTAATATATGTCATTTCTATCTCAATTTGTAAAAGTACAAGAGATAAGTGTTGGCAAGAGTGTGGAGAAAAGGGGTCCCTTGTGCATTGTTGGTGGGATATGGTACAGCCACTATGGAAAATATTATGGCGGTTCCTCAAAAAATTAAAAATAGAACAACAATATGATTCAGCAATTCCACTTCTAGGTAAATACCTGAAGGAAATGAAATCACTGTCTCAGAGAGATATCTGTACCCTTATGTTCACTGCAGCATTAACCACAATAGCCAAGACATGAAAACAACCTAAATGTCCATCAATGGATGGTGGATAAAGAAAATGTGGTGTATATATAGATACACACAATGGAATATTATTCAGCCTTGAGAAAGAAGGCAATCCCGTCATTTGCAAAAACATGGATGGACCCTGAGGTCATTATGCTACTTGAAATAAGTCAGACAGAGAAAGATAAATACTATATGATCTAACTTATATGTGGTATCTGAAAAAGCCAAACTCATAGAAACAGAGAGTAGAATGGTAGTTACCAAGGGCTGTGGGTGATAGAAGTGGGGAGATGTTGGTTAAAGGGTACAAACTTCCAGTTACAAGATGAATAAGTTCTGGGGAATCTCATGCACAGCACTGTGATTATAGATTTAAAAATATTCTGTTCTATGCTTAGTTGTTAAGAGAGTAAATCTTAAATGTTCTCACCATAAAAACAAAATGGTAATTATGTGATGTGATGAAAGTGGTAGCTAATGCTATGATGGTAAACATTTTGTGATATATAACTACATCGAATCAACATATTTTATACCTTAGACTTGCACAGTGTTGTATATCCATCATATCTCAATAAAGCTGAGTGAAATATTTTTTGAAATCATAGAAAGGTAAATCAAAAAGTGAATTTTACTGTCTGTAAATTTTTTTAATTAAGGCTTCAACAAGGCATAAAATATTTAATACACATAACTTGGTTGAATCAGAAAAACTATGCTGAAGGAAATCAGACCAAAACCTGTACACACTGCATGCTTCCATGTCAACAGAGTTCTAGAAAATGCAAACATCTATACTGACAGAAAGCAGATAAGTGGTTGCCTTGAGATGAGAAAATGGACAAGCAGCAGCAGGAAAGAGGTATTTCAAGGAAGCACAAGGGAACTTTTAGAAGCAATGGATCTTGGGGCTTCCCTGGTGGCGCAGTGGTTGAGAATCTGCCTGCCAGTGCAGGGGACATGGGTTCGAGCCCTGGTCTGGGAGGATCCCACATGCCGCGGAGCAACTAGGCCCGTGAGCCACAATTACTGAGCCTGCGCATCTGGAGCCTGTTCTCCGCAACAAGAGAGGCCACGATAGTGAGAGGCCTGCGCACCACGATGAAGAGTGGCCCCCACTCGCCGCAACTAGAGAAAGCCCTTGCACAGAAACTAAGACCCAACACAGCCATAAATAAATAAATAAATATACCTTAAAAAAAAAAAAGATGTAATGGATCTTGAGCATGGTGGTTTTTCCAGTTTCCACAACTGTCAAAATTTACAAATTGTACTTTTTAAATATATGTACTTCCTGTATGTCAATTACACTTCAATAAAGCTACTTAAACAACAGAATTTAATTAAATATAGCAAGGTTTAAAAATACAATTAGAGGGCTTCCCTGGTGGCGCAGTGGTTGAGAGTCTGCCTGCCGGTGCAGGGGACACGGGTTCGAGCCCTGGTCTGGGAGGATGCCACATGCCGCGGAGCAACTAGGCCCGTGAGCCACAATTACTGAGCCTGCACGTCTGGAGCCTGTTCTCCGCAACAAGAGAGGCCACGATAGTGAGAGGCCTGCGCACCACGATGAAGAGTGGCCCCCACTCGCCGCAACTAGAGAAAGCCCTTGCACAGAAACTAAGACCCAACACAGCCATAAATAAATAAATAAATATACCTTAAAAAAAAAAAAGATGTAATGGATCTTGAGCATGGTGGTTTTTCCAGTTTCCACAACTGTCAAAATTTACAAATTGTACTTTTTAAATATATGTACTTCCTGTATGTCAATTACACTTCAATAAAGCTACTTAAACAACAGAATTTAATTAAATATAGCAAGGTTTAAAAATACAATTAGAGGGCTTCCCTGGTGGCGCAGTGGTTGAGAGTCTGCCTGCCGGTGCAGGGGACACGGGTTCGAGCCCTGGTCTGGGAGGATGCCACATGCCGCGGAGCAACTAGGCCCGTGAGCCACAATTACTGAGCCTGCGCGTCTGGAGCCTGTGCTCCGCAACAAGAGAGGCCGCGATAGTGAGAGGCCCGCGCACCGCGATGAAGAGTGGCCCCCGCTTGCCACAACTAGAGAAAGCCCTCGCACAGAAATGAAGACCCAACACAGCCATAAGTAAATACATAAAATTTTTTTTAAAAAAGGGAAAAATGATGATAGAAATCAATAGCAAAAAATGTTGAGAAAATCCTCATATCTATGGAAATTAATGATTAGAGTGGATTACTTTTACTGTGTAACAAATAACCCCAAAGTTCAATGGATTAAAATATGAATCACTTATGATCACTCGTGGGCTGTAGTTTGGCTGGAATTTCAGCTGATATAAGCTGGGCTTGGCTAGACCATACCCATTCAAGGTATGGGTCTCACAGGACTTGGCTCCTCCTGCAGGTTGGGCTTGAGTCTGATCTACACCTGCTCATTCCAGGGCTCAAGCTAAAGAACCAGCATATAGCAGGGGAAAGATAGTCTCGTAGTGATGACAGAGATGTGAGAAGAAAGACCAACTGTACAATCATACTGAAGCAACTGATTGCCTATTATCTGCTCACATCCCATTGTTCGAATCACATGACATAGCTGAGCCTAGTATCAATGGAGTGAGGAACGTAGCTGCAGAGACAAAGTAAATGTTTTTGAGCAATAATCTACCACAAACTGACAAAACTGTGGGGATGGGGACATTTAAAAGGCACAAATAAGCAACATTATTCATTTAAAAGGAGACTTCACTAAAGACCCTTTAGTCATCAAAATAAGTAGATATTATGAAAACTTTATAACAATTTTTAAAATTTAGATAAAACATACAAATTCCAAGAAAAACATCCCAAAAACTGACATGAGAAGAAAGAGAAACCCCAAATAGTTCCTATGGGCAAAGTGCTAGCTGTCCTAGGATCTTTCCATAGAACCAGTCCTGGGCAGATGATACTGGTTTTACCTTCCTTCAGCACTGGCTCCCTAAAATGTGCTTAGATAAATGAGAAATGTTGTGTCTGAGATATTATTTATTGGGAAATCTTTTATTTGGGGACTGTACCTGAACAGGGAGAGCTATGACTGGTATATAGATACTGAATGACTGTATGATTAGGATGATATAAAAGGCTGTTGGAAAGCTAGGCAATGACTTCCTTGAACTAAAGTGGGCAATTGATATATATCTTACAAATGATTGTACCCCATGCAGTGAAAGCACACAGGAGCTGTCCTACCATTTTGTGAGATGTTCTGGATCAGCATAATACTGTTGCAATATGCTCAGGTGAACCACATGCACTTTGGCTTTAACTCCCAAACAGATATCCTGTGTGGTGGTATGGAAATTTAGACCACTGCTGGACCCCTGAATAAAACTGAAAATACTGGGCATGTAGTATGCCCTTTTTCCTTTCATAAATGTACGTAAATTTAGTGTCAGATGAATGCCTATTGTGTCTGTGAGTTTTATTGCCAATCAGAATCTGAGACCATTGCTGAGGATTGTGCCGTCCTCTATTTATAAAATTGAATTAAATTTTTAAAAATTCTCACAAGAACATCCCAGATGCAGACAGCTCTTCTGGCAAGTTCCAGCAAACACTCAGTGAAATAACTCCAGTACTGTACAAATGCTTCCAAAGAATAGACAAATAGGGTATCAGTCGGTATCCCTGCAGGAAACAAATGACACTTGCACAGGATTCATGAAGAGTTTAATGAATGGCCTATTGCTGTGATATGAGCAGAGCCAAGGGAAACCAATTTAAAAACAAAAACTAAAACAAAAACACTCATGGCCAGCAACAGCAAAATGCCTAAAGAAAGGCAAGGAAAAGAAGCTGCTAACTAAAAATCCAATGAGACCTGTAGTTGAAGAAAAGGACCTTTGGCCTCCAGGAGAGGAATGCAGCCACTGCCAACTGCAGCCCTGAAGGAAAGCAGCTGAAAAATAAATAACCCAATCTCACCTTCCTCTTGCCTTCCAATGTCCTGCCATATCTCCCACCTTCCAATCCACCAAAAACCAAAAGACAAAGTAACCCAGTGACACAATCCGAAAAAGGCCATATCCTGGGGTACAGAGCAGGTTGGGGAAAGGGGGAAACTAGATCTCTTGGAACAAATGGAAAACATCACTAAATACCCCAAATAATGTAATGAGGCTAGTGTCATGACATAAAAATCCAACTACTCAAGGTCATAGACAAAAAAATCTAAACCAAATATTAACAAGTATATGAAATTACATATCAAAAAGATACTATATGTTGGGACTTCCCTGGTGGCACAGTGGATAAGACTTCGTGCTCCCAATGCAGGGGGCCTGGGTTCGATCCCTGGTCAGGGAACTAGATCCCACATGCATGCCGCAACTAAGACTTCACATGCCACAACTAAGAAGCCTGCCTGCCGCAACTAAGACCTGGTGCAACCAAATAAATATTTTTTAAAAAACATTAAGACTAAAAAAAAGGATACTATATGTTGATTAATGAGGATTTATACAAGAAATGCAAGGTAAGTTTAATATTAGAAAAACATTTGATGTAACTTATCACATCAACAGAACTAAAGGAAAAAAGTATATGTTTATTTCAATAAATGCAGAAAAGATGTGTTATAAAATTCATCATCTTTTCTTGAATTACAAAAACTCTTAGACTTCCCTGGAGGTCCAGTGGTTAGACTCCATGCCTCCAATGCAGGGGATGCGGGTTCGATCCCTGATCAGGGAACTGAGATCTCACATGCCGCGTGGTACCGCCAAAAAAATAAATAAATAAAATAATTAAAAATTTAAAACTCTTAGAAAGCAGAAATAAAAGAATATATCCTTAATCTAATAACAAGTGTCTACCAAAAATAATTCCCACAGTAAACTTCCTATTTAATGGTGAAATACCAAAAGCTATCCTTTTGAATCTGGATAAAGGATAGCCAGAAATACTTCATAATATTTTTGTAACTTTCTTGTAAGCCTGAAATTATGCCAAAACAAACAATAATAATATAAGATAAAAAGCTGTCAAAAACAAAATAAAACAAAGTGAAAACCTCCCCCTTGGGTCTAGATAGAAGATAAGGATGTCTACTTTTACCATTGCTATTCAACATTGTACTAGAGATCCTACAAATGCAATAAAGCAAGAGAAGAATAATCTATGTAGATTGAAAAGGAAGAAATGAACAGGTATTAGATATAGTTATGTAAGTCCAAAAGAATCTACAGATAAAATATTAGAGAGTCCTTTAAATGCTGCATGTAAGTCAGTATAGAATAATTAAAATGTTCTATATGGCAGCACAAACATCTAGAAAATTACATTTTAAAAGGAGATAACATTCACAACAGCATTAAAAATAACAGATGCCTAGGATAAATGAACTAATAAATGAATAAGAGATCTAGATATAGATATAGAGAGATAGATATATAGATATATAAAACTTTATTGAGAGAAAATAATGAAGACAAATAAATGGAGACATGTACCATCTTCATAGAGAGGAATACTAAATATCTTAAATTTTTAAAAATTATCTCCAAATCGATCACAGATTTAATGTGTGGTTAGGTCCACTCAACAAACTGGTTCTAAATATACATGGAAATGCAGAGGGCCCAAAACAGCAGACACTCTGGAACAAGGCCAAAACGGAAGAACTCTCTCTACCAGAGTCAAGAACTAAAGCTTTAGTTTGTACTTAACACTGTATGGTATTGGCATTGAGACAGACAAATACAACAGTGGAATAAAATAAAAAACACGTAAGTAAATCTCTATTCCTACACGAGGCACTTTCCTCTTTTGACAAAGGTGGCACTGAAAAGCAGTGGGAAAGGGATGAAATTTTCCTATGGGTACCAGGACAATAAGGTGTCTACATGAAAAAGTAACTGGACTCCTACCTCACAACCACACACAAAATTTAATACTATATGGATTATAGACCTCAATGGGAAAGGCAAAACAAAGCCTTTAGAAAGGATACAAGAGAATATATTTATGACCTTGGGAACAGCAAGATTTTTTAAACAAAACACACACACACGCACACACACATACACAAACCCTGACCTTAAAGAGTAGTAATGATAAATTCAGTTATATTAAATTTTAAACTTCCGTTTATTAAAATACCATTAAGAGAGTAAAAAGGTAATTCACTGTGTTGGGGAAGATATTTTCAACAAATAATCAACGAAAGGCTCTTATCCAGAATATAGAAAGAAGTCCTACAAGTCAATTAGAGGGGGGAAAAGAAAAAGAAAAGAAAATGCAATATATAAATGGGGAAAATACTTCCACTGGCATTTCATAAAATTATCAATAAATGTACGAAGAAGTGCTCAACACATCAGTAAAAGCAAACTGAAAGCACAATGAGATATCACTGCATACCTCCCTACCAGTGGCTAATATTAGAATGTCCTATAATACCAGCTACTGGTGCTGCAGAGCAGCAGGAATGAATATACTGCCACTAGGGATGTACACTGATGCAACCACTTTTTTGTTTTAATGTTAAAAATATTTTTTTTCTAGAAGATCACACAAAAGTTGGGAAGGGGAGGAAGGAAGTCAACTAGGCTACTACAAAATCTAGACTGCGGAGGGTCAAAGAGCTGCTTACGGAAACTGACAGCTGGAGCAAACGGCAGAGGTCAAGGTGGCACCTGGCCAGTGGACCAGCAGCCTGGGTCGGCCACCTTTATGAGCACCAGCGGGCTGCAGCAGGGACAACAAAGGTGCTGGCCCCAATCAGCGCTCCTTTTCTGGAAGGGAGAAGCAGAAGTTCACTCTTTAACAGGTTCCTGGTGGTCTACGCTCCTTCATGGCCTTCTCTCAATCGCTGCCACTGAATTCCTCAATGACCACACTCAGCCTGGTGCCCTCATCCCAGCAGGGTTTGAGCCGGGCGTGTAAAAGCTCTGGACACCACATCTCTTACGGAAGGCGTGCTTTGTGCGTGTTGAACGTGTATGTGTATGCGATTACCCCCTCGGCTCCCTTCAGGAGCTTAAAGCAAGAAGCTGGAACAGCAAAGTGCCTATTGCGCTTCTTCTTGCAAATGCTGCAGGTGCAGTCAAAGATTGCCAAGTCTGCTGAGGCCCAAACTTCCAAACGAACTGCTCCCAGTGGCAGCCTCCTCGGGGTTTCGCCAGGGTCCCCACCCATCCCGCCCCCTCCGGGGGGCCCCTGTGCTATTGTGCTCCCTCCCTGGTCAGCAGGCTCCAATCTCAGACTGAGGTCGCTGCCTGACAGTCCCTATCCGACTCCTGCCCCAGATTCCTTAGGTCAGCCCCTCAGTGTCCATACGACTCCCCGCCCCCCCCAGCCCCCCCACCCACCCCCCCCACCCCCGGGCCACAGAAAGGCAAAGGAAGTAAGCTGTGTGAAGAATGCATTGTTTGGGGCCGGGGCTCTTCTCCACAGCCCAGCCTGGCCACAGGGGCCAACAGTCCCCGGCTGAAAAATCACACAGCTCCGTAAATGGAGGGCATTCAGTCCCATGACCAGATTCACGCAGAAGCCAGTCTGGCCAGGCAGGCAGGAAGCCTGGCCGAGGGAGCCCAGAAATACGCATCAGCACTGTTGGCTCAGCTGGAAGACCACCCAGTTCCCAAAATGACCTGGGCTTAGAGGCAGGGAAGTCAATGCCAGACCTCACCCTGGACTCCAGCGCCAGCTGCCGCTCTCAGCCCCGAGGAGATCGGGGCTCTGCAGTCATCACAAGGAAGTGGGTGACTCAAGGCCATGGACCCGGGGGCATGGCTGAGGGGCCCAACACCAGTCAGTTTGCCCCATGATTTCCTCTGACCCCTGCAGCCCTTCTTCTCTGCTACAGTTGAGTGGAACTATGTGCTGCTCTGATGTGTTTCATTGTGTCATGTCCTGTTGTGTTATATTGTGTTGTGAAAACTCCCTATCCAGGTCCCTCTGGGGCCTCGCCTATGAGAAGCCCCCAGCCCCTTCTCGGCCCTCAGGAAAGGCCTGTTTCCCCTATGCCTCTGTTCCCCGGCTCACCCTGCTTGGTCCTCACACTGACCCCTCGGCCCCTCACCCACCACTGATCACCCCCACTCTGAAACTAGCCCACACTGGGAGCCATCTCCCCAAGTGTCCCCTCCCCTCCATCCTGCAGCACACACATTTCTGCCAGCAACCAGATGCTGGGTTAACTCCTGATTCAACCCGCCCCCAGGCCTCAGGGCCACCTTCTGCTCAGACACTTGGCACAGAGAATGGTTCACACTTGCGCTTGAGTAGCCTCGCTTGGTGGCCTCTTTGCTACAGCACAGGTTGCCCCTCTGGCCCTGGGTCTGCTCTGGACACCTCTCTTTGTTGCTGGGCACAGGCAGGAATAAAAACTTGCCATCCTTCCCCTACAATCTCAGCTCTGACATCAGCAATGGTGGTGCAGCAAAGGCCAAGCTTTGCTTCTTTCCCCGGCACCCGCGTTCCCCACCATACACCTTTACCTGGAGAAAGCTGGAGGGAATTATATCATAAAAGAAAACTTACTCTGTTACCTAGCTGCAGAGAGCCACATCCCAAGAAGTGTTGGTATGCCTCTCCTAGCCCATACTCATCACCACATTCCTGGTTGTCCTCCCTCATCCTAGAGACCTTCAGGGCTGACCCATTGTGGTTTGGTCTCCTGACCTCAGTCTCCACTTGAGTTCTCATTGCCAGTCTGACCCCACCCTTTCCAAACCCCTCAAAGCCCATTTTCTGTTTCTTTGGAACTCCGATTGCCATCAGCAAACTGTCC
This sequence comes from Eubalaena glacialis, assembly GCF_028564815.1. Lineage (NCBI taxonomy): Eukaryota > Metazoa > Chordata > Mammalia > Artiodactyla > Balaenidae > Eubalaena > Eubalaena glacialis. The sequence goes on along the minus strand of NC_083733.1, from coordinate 52,351,832 downwards.
TCTAGCCTCTTCTCAGAATGTTCCCCTCACTCACTTTTTATAACTTAACTTGCCCTATTGAGACAAGTATGTTCACACAAAGATGTGCATAATCAAAACAAGGAATACTAATAACTATTACAGTCTTTATTTCTGCAACTGCTCATATGATCATAGCTAATATTTATAATTATATTTCTAACTACATTTCCACTGTCCCATTCCATATGCCTTTCGTTCTCAGCAAACACCTCAGCTGATCATGCTTTCTTCCCTAGTGGAGTGACACAGACTTTCATTCCTGAAGGGTCTGGGCCATTAGCAGTTCTGTCTGTAGTGGGGAGTTGTAATTTTCCATTAATTTTACCATATATACAAGGTATACTAATACAATAATATACTTATACAATATAAGGGAGCACCAAGAGATCTCCACAGGCGATCTCCTGTATTCCAGACATAATTCTCCTCACTCTCATTATGTAATAGGAACCTACTTTTCCCTCTGTAATCAAGACCAATCGCCCCAGTAAGCACAATAACTTCTTCTTTGCCTGGTCACTAGGATAGGAGACCAAAGTGGCCAAGAAGTAGAATCAACTTAGAACCAGTGCTGTGTCCGCTAGTGAAAGTATTCCTCTCTTGAAAACTAAAACTTCTTTTTTTTTTAAAGATTTTTTTTATGTGGACCATTTTTTTTAAAGTCTTTATTGAATTTGTTACAATATTGCTTCTGTTTTATGTTTTGGTTTTTTGACCCCAAGGCATGTGGGACCTTAGCTCCCCAACCGGGGATCGAACCCACAACCCCTGCAGTGGAAGGCGAAGTCTTAACCACTGGACTGCCAGGGAAGTCCCCGAGAACTAAAACTTCTAAATCCCAAAGTTGCAGAGACAGAAAGCAAAAAAAAAAAAGTTGCTATTGGATCACTTGGGGTAATAGTGAGAGCAGCCAATCCTTAATTGTCAGACTCTTGAATCCAGGCTATGTGGAAAAGAAACCTGCAAGAAGACCCCAAGAAGTGTTGGTGTTCCTCCCCCAGTCAGTAGATTGGTTATTCATATATTGATTGCTGATTTAGAGCATACACTGCATCCTGGCAGACACTGTGCCAGCCCCACAAGGTGTTAACTACCGCGCTAGCATCATGTATATCTGACTCTTCAAAACGCCATGCAATCTACTATCAAACCAACTGCTTCTGGTTGAGGGGAAACATGGTAAGACCAGTAACTTCAATAAGCATGAGACAACTGGCACACTACATTTGTTGTAAAATGAGTCCTTGGTCAGAGGGGATGCTGGCTGGAATACTATTGATGCCACGCAAAGCATTTCCTAATCCAGAGATGGTCTAAACTTTCATGAAACTGGTAGTCTCAACAGCGGCCAGAGTAACACTTGAGGTTGACATGATTCAAAGTGGTGCACAAGAGATGTTTGGTACCTACCCTCTTCTCTTTCCTCTTTCTCTCCCCATATCATCTCATGGATATTATTAAGTTAAAACACCGTCTTTATGGTATTAACTCTCAAGTTTGTATCTTCAGTCCATATCTATGGGTTCCAAACTCATAACTAACGGCCTATTTGAAATCTCCTATTGGATGCTCTCGGATACTTCTGATCTAGCTTGTCCAAAGTCCAAAATGTAATTCCTAATTTCCCCACAAATAACCTGCATCCTTCTAACCATGAGGAAGTCTTTCCCATCTCAATAAATGGTACCCCAGAACCTAGATTTCCCCCCTTCCCTCATCATTCATATCAAATCCACCAGATTTCCTATAAAATCTATATCTAAAACATATCTTGCCTCTATTGTCTTCTCTCAGTGGAGTCACCATGACCTTGGTGGAGAAATCTCTCTCCAGAGGCGGACAAGGCCATGCCCATCTGGTAACTCAAGGCCAGCAGTGACTTCCCCGAGAACCACTTCAGTGCAGATGTGGGAATGAAAGCCAAGTGGTGAAGCTTGAGGACCGAGGCGGAGATGTGGAAGTGGAGACAGCGAGACTAGTCGGGTCTTAAAGGGAGTTTTGCTGTGAAGGGAAACAGGGTCAGTGCAACTGCCACCCATCCCGGGGGGGTGTCAGGGTCCCACTCTGCTCTCAGGGTCACTGAAACTGTTCCCAGTGAGATTTACCCCTTGGCCCCATTGTCCCTACGTAAGATGCCCCAACACTCTCAATCACACCATCTCCCCCCAGCCGAGGCAACCCTTCTCCCCAGGGTCAGTGTGACTCTTCCACCCCAGGACCAGAGAACAGGCAAAGAAGTGGATGGGTCACAGAGAGGAAGCTGTGAGCGGAGGGATGAGAGTATTGTTTCTGAATTGGCAATTTCCACGCCCTGGTCCGGCCTCAGGGATAACGGTCCCTGGCTGAGACCCAGACAGCTCAGGAATAAGGCCAACACTCAGGCCCCACATCCAGGCTCAGACTGCGAATGGGACTGGGTCAAGTGAGGTAGGAAGGCTGACTGGGAGTGTGGGAAGTCTTAATCACTCTCTTGGCTCAACTCAGAGGTCACCAAGTTCATGGGATAAAAGGCAGGTAAGGCAAATGTCTCAAGCAGGGTGACGTCCCTGGCCTCCAGCCACCGCCACCCCTGCAGTGTCCTCACGGCTGAAGGTACAAACCTTCCCCGGGCCCAGGCACTGTCATAGAAAAGTGTGTTACCTGGCTGCGTCATGCAAGTGAAGCTACCTGGGTGGCAGTCAACTTCAGGCAAGCATGGCGGGGTTCGTGTGTTCGTGAAACACACCCCAGCAGTGTGTTTGCGGTGCATTTCCGCCCCACGCCCCCATACCAGGTCTCTCTCTCAGACACACACAGAGCAGAGTCAGCCCGACACACGCCATCACAACCCCACAATCACATTCATATAATCACATGCACCCTATTGTACACACACGGTCTCGCACGCACTTCTAGACACACACAAACACATATTCTGAGACAGATGGGCTGCTGCAATCACACGGTCACACACACTGCAAGTCTCATGTGCCCCCCCAAACACACACTCACACACTCCCAACAGAGCATTCAACTCACACACACACAATTAAATTTTCACACACCACACACACCAAGCCTTATGCCCGTCATACAAAATGAGACCCATGCACTCTCCTAGCCAGAAGCCCTACTGCAGACAGAACACACACACACACACACACACACTAACACGTGCAGAGACACACACTCCAACCTAACGTCCCTTCATTCACTAGTGCTCCCCCAGACGCTCAGGGCATCCGTCAGCAATGCGCTCCCTCCTCCCACTCTTAGTGGCCTGAATTCCTGCCCCACAGGAGAGGTCGGAGGCGTGGGGAGAGGAATCCCTGAGGGTGGCCATCAGGACCCCCTGAACCCACACGTCAGGCCCAGTGCCCCCGGCGGGTAGCTCAAGTCGTGTTCCCAGCCAGGCCCCAAAGACCGGGAGTTTAAGGAACACACCACCCACAGGCAAGAGGTGCCCGCAGGTCTTCAGCTGGACCCCGCCGCCTGCAGCCCTGCAGGGAGGGGGCACACCTGGCTGCCATGCTCCCCCATCCCCTCAGAGTCAATCTAAAACTCTCAACAACTCATGGATGACAGGAACAAGTTTCTCACCAAGGGCAAGGACACCTACATGTAGCCTGCTGGTGGAAACAGCCCACGGAGCTGGAAGTCAGCACAGCCTCACAACTCCAGGACTGTGTGGCCAGCACCACGAAGACCCACGAGGCACAGGCCAGGGTGCAGCCAGGGCTGAGGACAGCAGGGTCTGGGGCCATGCACACACTCTCTTGTTCATTGCCCTTGACCTCCTTCGAAAGCACAAACCATTTTCCCTGAAAACCTCTGTTTAACACAAACCACCACCCATCTCTCATCAAGAAATCTCAGGGCAGATGGGCAGCTGCCCAGGATGGTGACCTTGGGGTGCTGGGCCTCGGCCCTCTGATGCTTAGCCTTCCCTCTCTGGTACCCCCATATTCCTTGCTTTCCTTCCTGGAAGACCCCTCCCTTCAGCTTCCTCCCCACAGGAACACATCAGTGACATGGGCTCTGTGACACAGAGCTCTGACTAGAGCCATGGTCGCTGCCCAGCCTCCCTATGCAGACTGGCAAGTGCCTGCACTGACCCTTGGGCAGCCCCAGTCCTTCTCCGGCAACTGCTCTGCTGCTGCTGCTTCCATCCTGTCGGCTGTGCCGACTCAGAGCCGGACCCAGTGAGTCACTGCCCCCACCCCAAGACCTGTACCTCGGCAGGGCAAGGCTGTCTGACATTACTTGTCATTCACCAAGCTGTGGCTTATGTTTTTAGCTAAAGGGGGAAGTGGTGGGTACTGACCTCAGAAGGGAAGTCGGGAGGAGCCAGCCTACTGTCAAGACAGGCATGTGGCTGCCCCTGACCCCACCACCTTCCTTCCCTGCCTCGACCTTCTCTACCCATTTTCTACATTGCCCTGACATCTGGAACGGACAGAAGCCCACAGCAGGACTTCCCTGGTGGTCCAGCGGTTAAGACTTCACGCTTCCACTGCAGGGGGCAAGGGTTCGATTCCTGGTCGGGGAACTAAGAGCCCACGTGCCGCATGGCATGGGAAAAAAAAAAAAAAAAACCAAAGCAGTGCAACTACAGGAAGTTAGGGAGAACCAGCAAGGCACTAACCCTTGAGTCCTGTCCCTATAAGAGCAAGGGTCATGACCCAGGTCCCTGAGCCACCCAAGACCAAGGATGCTCTTGCCTCTCTGTAAGTCGCTATACTATTTTTGCAACAATCAGCATTTCAGAAAAAGCATATTTAAATTAAATGTAATGTTTTCCCATAATTTTTATAAGTTGTCCTGAAATCATATGCATACCAGGACTCTACCTTCACACATTTATGCAGTTCTTTTCAAATACAGGTAAATGCCAAACACAATGCGTAAAACATTCTTGAATTTGGAATAGATTTCTTCTTATCTTATTTGCCTTATCAAAGTGCAATTCCTGGGTTCATCATGAAATCAACAGCCAAAACCAGACTGACAGTGAAGACGGAACTTGACCTGTCTCCATGGCCTTTCCACGAAAGCCAGGAGAAAAGAAAACACACCATCACCCCACAATTGTTTATCGTCAGTCTGGAGTTCTGACCAATGAAGCAGTGCCAGAGAAAGAAATGAAGCATAGGGACTTCCCTGGCGGTCCAGTGGTTAGGGTTCCACGCTTCCACTGCAGGGGTCACGGGTTTGACCCCTGGTGAGGGAACTAAGATCCTGCATGCCACGCGGTACGGCCAAAAAAATAAAGAAAAGAAAAAAATAAATGAAGTACGGTAAGATCCTAATCCATAAAGCATTACTGATATCAAATAGCTTTCATAAATGGAAAACATGAACTGCATTCTAGAAGGGATTACTCAGTATTAAAAGGGTATCAACTATGCCCAAAGTAATCTAAAATTGGAAAGCATTTCAAATCAAAATTCTAACACATATTTTTTCTCTTCTGTAATGTGATGAACTGATTCTGAAAGTTCTTCAAGAGTAAAGGTTTAAGAATATTCAAACTCGAAACTAGAAAACTTGAAAAGGGCCGTTAATAGGAAAATCACAAAAAATAAAGGCATATGACCATCACGTAGAAAAGATGTTCATTCTCACAAATAATCAAAAAATGTACACACAATAAAACATTTTCACCAAAATAGAACAGACTTTTTTTAACTGGCAATACCCAGGGATAAGTGAGGACGTCAGAAAAAAAAGGTATTTTCATATTGTTGAAGGGAATGACAGTAGGCACAAATGATCTGGTGGGTAAGGTGGCAGTGTGCATCAGAATCATTACAAATCTGAAAACCCTTCATACTACCATTTCCACCTTTAGGATTTTATCCTAGGTATGCAATTAAGACCAGAGATAAAACTTGGTTACTATATTATTTATCACTACTGATTTACAAAACAATGTCTTAAATGTCCAGTAGGAAAGCAGACAATGTTTTACAAGAAGTAAACTATTTAAATTGTCCTAATGGGCTAACATATATACACATTGCTTTGTAGAAAGACAATTTTAAAGTGAGATTTCTATTTAATTGTTTTAAAAAGAATGCCAAGGTCCTTACTTGGAAAAAGTTGGGGAACCACTGCCAGAGTGTTGATTTTGTAGAAGCACTCTCTAGATAATACCCCACTGTAGACTTGGAGTACAAGGGTATGTCCTGGGGCAGTAAATACACCCTATTCCATCCAGACCTTCAGGACCCCCAGGAACTGCTAGTCCTGGAAGGCATGGGGTGGAGGCAGACATCACTTACTGCTTCCCAGGCTGAGTTTCTTGTCTCCACTGTGCCAGGCAACAGCTTCTCAGAGTCAGCCATCCTGGATGCATCTGCGGGGTCCTGGCCACACCAAGCCAACAGGAAGGCAGCCCAAAATGGGAACATGTCCACGCAAGGAAACCCATGGCAGCATGTCAACACACCACTAAAAGTAAAATCATATAGACTTCCAGTTACAGATGACGGGCTGAACCCCTTCATTCGTGTTCTCTCCCACCAGTGACCAAACTGGAGGATAAAGAAATGTGAAAACTGGGGCTTCCCGGATGGCGCAGTGGTTAAGAATCCCCTGCCAATGCAGGAGACACGGGTTCGAGCCCTGGTCTGGGAAGATTCCCACATGCCACGGAGCAACTGAGCCCGCGAGCCACAACTACTGAGCCCACGTGCCTAGAGCCCGTGCTCCGCAACAAGAGAAACCACCGCAATGAGAAGCCCGTGCACTCCAACGAAGAGTAGCCCCCGCTAGCCGCAACTAGAGAAAGCCTGCGCACAGCAACGAAGACCCAACGCAGTCAAAAATTAATTAATTAATTAAAAAAAAAAAGAAATGTGAAAATTGATCACCTCACAATACCAAAGACAATGGGAAGGGGTTCATTACAGGATTTGAGATTTCAACAAAACGGCAAAGAACAGTGGGAGGAGGATATTGAAGGGAGAGCTTAGCAGGACCCAGAAAAGATAAAGTGCTCCAAAGGTGGGTAAGGACATGGCCATGGCTGGGTGTGCCCCCACAAATGGCCAAGGGGGCTGGGGTGCTGTAAATGGGGAGGAAGTCCCCCTTGTGGGGTCTTTAAGGGTCATTCCAACATGGCTGTGAAAATGATGCTCAAAGAGGCATACGAAATTAAAGGGTTTATTATACTCTTAGGTCCCAGAGAAGGAGGCACGGCACACCTCACAGGGGGCTGTGTGGGAGGAGCACCAAGGGAACAGGCTCCACCAAACACGGCTGAGGACCCGTGGGCAAGCGCCATAACAGGGGGTCAGGGAAGAGTACACAAGCAAAAGGTTTGAGCAGATTTCACTGGTGCATTTGAATGTCACTAGGTTACAGTCATGGAACGGCAAGAAGGGGAACTTGTGGAGTGGACCAGCCTTATCATACTTTAGTCTGTTTGTGACGATGTTGAGGCATCAGGAAAATATGAAATTTTAAAATATTATAACACAATAAACCCTGTTATGCCTCAGCATCAACCATATTAATTGGATGGATTAAAGTTGTCACCTGGGTTGTAGAGATAGTAGAGGTGCGTGGGACACCTTGACTTAACCACCAAAGGAAGGAAGGAAGGGTAGCCCCTGCTCTCCACAACTAGAGAAAGCCCGCGTGCAGCAACGAAGACTCAATGCAGCCAAAGATAAATAAATAAATAAATAAATTTATAAAAATTAAAAATAAAATTATAAAAATTAAAAAAGAGTTAACACTAATCCTTCTCAAATTCTTCCCAAGAACTGTAGAGGAGGGAACACTTCCAAAATCATTTTACAAAGCCAGCATTACCTAAGCCAGACCAGGACACTATAAGAAAACTATAGGCCAAATATCCCTGATAAATACAGATGCAAAATTCTCAATAAAACATAAACAAATGAAATTCAACAGCACATTAAGTGACTCATATGCCATGATCAAGTGGTATTTATCCCTGGGATGCAAGGATGGTTCAATATACGCAAATAAATAAATGTGATTCCCCATATTAATAAAATGAAAGATTAAAGATCATATGATCATCTCAACAGATGCAGAAAAAGCATTTGATGAAATTCAACATCCTTTCATGATAAAAACTCTCAACAAATTAAGTACAGAGAAAAGGTACCTCACCAAAATGAAAGCCATATGTGACAAGTCCACAGCTAACATCAACTCAATGGTGAAAAAATGAAAGCTTTTCCACTAAGATCAGGAACAAGACAAGGCGCTCACTCTTACCACTCCTATTCAACACAGTACTGGAAGTTAATAAAAGACATCCAAATTAAAAAGGAAGACGTAAAATTGATGATATGATCTTATATATAGAAAATCCTAAAGACTCCACCAAAAAACTAATCAATTCAGTAAAGTTGCAGGGTACAAAATCAACATACAAAAATCAGTTGCATTTCTAAATACTAACAATGAGCTACCTGAAAAGGATAGCACACAATCCCATTTATAGTAGCAACAAAAACAAAATAATTAGGAATAAAATCTAACCAATGAGGTGAAATACCTGCACACTGAAAACTATGACATCAATGAAATAAATTGAAGAAGATACAAATAAATGGATACAAATATTCTGTGTTCATGGATCAGAAGAATTAATATTGTTAAAATGTCCATAATACCCAAAGCTACCTATAAATTCAATCCCAATCTCTATCAATATTCCAATGGCATTTTTCACAAAAATAGAAAAAGCAATCCTAAAATTCATATGGAGCCACAAAAGACCCTGAAGAGCCAAAGCAATCTTGAGAAAGAAGAACAAAGTTGCAGGCATCACAGTTCCTGATTTCAAACTATACTACAAAGCTGTGGCCATCAAAAAACTATGGTACTGGCATTGGGACTTCCCTGGGGGTCCAGTGGTTAAGACTTTGCCTTCCAATGCAGAGGGTGCAGGTTCAATCCCTGGTCAGGGAGCTAAGATCCCACATACCTTGGGGCCAAAAAACCAAAACATAAAGCAGAAGCAATATTGTAACAAATTCTTATTGAATTTTAAAATGGTCCACATCAAAAAAAAAAAAAACTATGGTACTGGCATAGAAGCAGACACATAGACCAATGGAACAGAATCAAGAGCCCAGAAATAAACTTATGCACATAAGAGCAACGAATATTTGGCAAAGAAGTCAAGAATACTCAATGGGGAAAGGATAGTTACTTCGATAATAGATGGTCTTGGAAAAACTGCGTATTTATGTGCACAAGAATGAAACTAGACGCCTATCTTACACTGCTCACAAAAATTAACTCAAAATGGGTTAAAGACTTAAATGTTAAGACCTGAAATCGTAAAACTTCTAGAAGAAAACATAGATATTACAGAACACTTGATTTGTAGCAAAGAAGAGGTTAAGTAAAAATGCTGTAGTCCTGAATTTGAAGGATCAGTATAAACTCCTTAAAAATATGTGATATAGGGGAAAAAAGAAAAAAGAAAAATATGTGGTATAGGTGAATGTATATATAATATGGATTAGATGTAATATAGTAGAGGTAAAGTAGAAGAAAATAAGTAAAAAGTCTGTAATCTTGAATTTGAATTGGATGTAAATTATTACAACCACTGTGAAAAATGATTTTACAATATCTAGAAAAGTGAAATATCATATATACCCTATGATTCATTGGTATATATCCTAGAGAAACTCTTGAACATGTGAACCAAGATAAGAACGTGTAAGAACATGTATAGACATGTTCTCTAAAAGCTATAAAATAGAAACAACTCCAAATAGCTATCAACGGTACAATGGCTAAATCACTTATGGTGTCTTCATCAATGGACTATTACCCAGTAATCAAAATGAATGACTATACCAACACATAAACATGGATGAATCGCTAAAATGTAAGGGTGAGCAGAGGAAATAAACACAGAAGAAAACATTTAGGAGGATTCAATCAATATAAAACCCCAAAGCACTCAATAGTAAACAACAAATTGTTTAAGCATACATGAACAGGTGGTAAAACAATATAGAGAAGTAAAGGAGTGATTGACACATGATTCAGCATGAGAGCTCCACCTGAGAGGGTAACCAAGGGAGATGTGTTCAGAGCAGGGCACGTGGAGGGTGCTGGATATGTTCTACTTCTCCACCTAGGAAGTTATCAATAGATCTACCAGCATGTGTTCTTCTTTCCTTCAAACTGAACCTGTGTTTTCTAGCCTCACTGGCCATAATATATTTCTCAATATCAAATTTTAAAAAGGAGGGCAAGAGAGGAAGAGGAAAGGGCTCTGGGTCCAGGGAGCATCTTTAGGGTGGGAACAGCTTGAAAATGCTTTCGAGTCACTCTCCCTGTGATCACGGCAAGGAGGAGGCCAGGGCTGCTGCAGGCCAATGAGTTTCTGTTGGAGAAGGAGAAAGAGGAACTGAGCCCACACTTCCTCTTGATGAAGGATGAGGGAGGGTCGTGGCCCAGCCCTGAGCAGAGCGGGAAGGGAGACAACCGGGACCAGGCAAAGAAGGTTCAGAGCAGCACCAAGGGGTGAGATGAGGCTCCCGAAGCAGACAGAGGAGGGGAAGAGACGCAGAACGGCCATGTGACCCAGGGTGGGACTTGCAGAGAGGGCTGGTCAGAGGGCCCTGGTCCTGAATGTCCACCTCCAATGTGGACGTGGCCCTGGGGCAATGTGCGGAGGGTCTGCAGTTGGCTCAGTGGCCCCTTCTCAGGAGGGAGCTGACCTGAGTCAGGGATGCTGCTGTGACCTCAAAACCAGACTAGCTGGGGCCACAAAAGCAGAAGCCTGGCGGTCCTCACACACCATGCCTGGTCTCTGAGTCACACGTCCCCCTAGCCTTACAGTGGCAGGTCTCACGGACATAGGATGTATGTGCAGAGTCATACACACCATTGCTGAAGTGACACAGACACTGTCCCACACAGAGACTCATGTACAAACTGTAGAAATGCCTTACTCTATACTGACTCATCTTAGTGATAACAGTAACTCACTTTTGTTTTTCAGACTACAGCAAATCTTTTATTACACATAATAGTATGTATCCAAACAGTACCCAACACCGTTTCATATCTCTAACACAGGGCAGAGCGGGCATTCAGTGCTAGAACCGAGAGAGGCGTGTTAAATTTCAAGCTTCTGACCACATCATATGGTGGCCAGGCAAAGCTTATATGTCATTTTCTCACGTTATCCAACATGTGGCTCATACATTTCATCATCTCGATGGAGACAAAAATTTCCATTTCATATTTTGAGTGCAGGAAGTTGAGAGAGATAAAATCCAGTGAAAACATATTGGTTTCAATTCAACTGAGGTTTAAAAAAAAAAGCAAACTTAAGTTAATCATTTTGAAGGGAAAGAGGAAAGGAAGGCATGGGGTTAAGAGTCAAAACTATGAAAAGGGCTGGTCCCTATACAGGGGCTGCTGTAGCTCTGGAAACTATCTATCAGAGGATATTTTAAAATAAAGTGGCTTCTCTGCATTTTGTCTTTTTTGGTATTGTAAACATGTGCTGTTTGATATCACCTGAATCTAATTTAAAACATTTTTTTTTGCAAACAAAACAAAAAATTTAAGTCTTTTAGGCAAGTATCTTCCTAAGGAAAAAAAGGAGTTCATTTATTATAAAACTGTGAGGATACCCAAGCACGGCCCCACTTAAGATTCAACAGCATGAACTTGAGAGCTTTTGTCCGCTGTTCCTCAGAGCTGAACTGGGTTTCAGTAGAATAGGAGCCACTGCTGCCTCCTGTGTCTTCCTTCTTGCCTTTCTCCACATCCACCCTGTAAGGAAGACATAAATGGATGTCTCGTCTTTTTCAGCCCCTTCTTTGAACGGCTGCACACAGCCCAGGAAAGCCCCACTGCATAGTCAAACCTGCTGGTCCAGAAAAAACGGAGCCCCCAGACCAGTATGACAGCAGCTCCTTAGATATGTCTGAGACTCCAGACTCCACAGGGAATACGCCGAAACCTCTAAAGCTTCAAACCCGTCCTCCTGGCCAGGGCACAGGTAGCCACACCGTCCAGCCCCCAGCAGCATTCACCTTGTTCCACTCCCCAGGAATATAACGCATCTGGTTTTCTACACCCTTCCAGCTGTTGTCGTTTAAATTCACTGTATTCCCTCTGATACTGAGCTGCCTCTGGATCCAGTCTCAGCCTCAGCCTGGACATCCTTAAGATTTTCTGTCACTGTCTCACGGTTCTTTTCTTCCAGCTCCTGGTCATCCTCTCCTCCCCCAGTGCCAGCTCCTTTAGTCCCTCTGTAGCTGTTCACTGCCACCCTCCTTCGTTCGCTCTGAGATCTCCAAACATCGTTTGCAGTTCTGACACTCATCTTCAGTGACGCTGAGCTGAGTGTCCAGCTGGCCTAAAAGAGAGTCTGTGCCTCCCGCACCCAGCGGTGAGCCACGCCTGTCTGGCCCGACAGGATGTCAGAAAGGCCTCCAGGGACTTTCACGCTTCAGCTAATGTTCTCCCCAGGGCTGCGTCAGATGCCTCCCGATCAGAGTGAAGCTGTTGGCACTTTCTGCAGACATCATCCAGGCTGGGGGGATGAATGTGTGAGAGACACCGTCCTGATGGGGTTGGATAAGCCTCCTTTCCTGAGTTAGCCCCTTCCTCCTGCATCTCTCCTGGTTTCACCTGGGCTGGGGGTAGTAGTGGAGCTGTGGGCTCCTGGATGGTGACACGGTCCAGTTTCGGGGGCTAGCTGCAGTATTGGCACACGAAGCTGACCTGCATGGTGCCGCTGGGCATCTCCAACCCCTCCATCCCTCGGCACCTGGAGCCGCCACCCTGGTCCAGTCTACAGCCGGGCACTGTGGCTTCCCGTCGGCCCCGGAGCAAGGCCTCCTGAACTGCCGTCACCCCGTCTTCAGCTACTTCCTGGTCCGCAGCTAACAGTAACTCATTTTTACTGAGCATTTATTATGCACCTGTTAGTGTTCTAAGCGCTTTACAATATTGACCCCTTCACTCAACCACTTAACCAACATTCACCAGCACCGGAGGAGCCGGACGCTGGGCTCCTAGTGGACACAGCTGTGACCACTGCAGTCACAGGACCAGGGTCCGGTGGGGAAGACAACCCTGGGAATGCCCACGTGGAGTGTACATGCTCTTACGGACATGGGCAGGGAGTCTCAGACAGGCCTCGGTGTCCTGAAAGAACCCACCCTGACCCCAGCCCCTCCAGCTGCTGCACCTCCGCCCGATACACTTCAAAGAGCTGGCTGCTCCTGACGCCTCTTCTTCCTTCCCTCCCCTCCTCTCTACGAGCTCCGATCTATTCTTCCCCCACTACTGCTCTCAAACAGCTTTGTTCAAGGTCCGAACCCCCCGCGGCTGTCCCTGTCCTCCTCTCTCAGCCCTTTTCCCCCACGGCTTCTCGGATGCCACCTTAATCCAGCCCCTCCCCCTGCCCGCCCGCCTCACCGGTGCCCCTGCTCCATCCCCCTTGCTGAGGTATACATGCGGGAACACCCCAGGGCTCAGGCCTGGGCCTCTTCTCTTTCCCGATCTCATCCTCCTTCCACATGATCTCATCCATGACTTCAAATACCTCTATAAACACATGGCTCCAAAATGTGCATGTCCTGCCCTGACTTCTCCCCTGAGCTCCAAACTCATATGCTCCACACGGCAGGCATCTCCAAAGGGCAAAACAGAATTTTCTATTTATGCACCCACATGAACCTGCCCTACCCTCCAGGAAAATGGAAAACATCCACCCAGGTGCTCAGGCCCAAAGCCAATGAGGTATTCTTTTTTTCCAATCAGACCAAGTATAACAAAGTCTTTAAATATAAATTTTTTTTTTTTTAAAGAACAGAGGGTGGGAGGGAGAGTCAGTCCATATCAGAGCTAAATGCAGTCTTCCCCACTGGCCCCTCGCCGTGAGACACCCCCAGGCTGGGCTCCTGTGACCTTCCCTTAGACTCTGTGGCCCCCTCACCCACACGCGCGGCTCCTGACCCCACACGACACGCGGTGAGCAGCCTCTCTGCCTCCCGGGCTGCGGGGTACAGGGCTGCTCAGTTTGACCTCCTCCATCATGGACACAGCCCTCTGCCTCTCTGAAGACACACCTCTCTGGCAGTGGGACTCCCTCCACCCCCATGAGAACTTGTTCCCACGCTGGAGGGAGCCCCTCTCCCCAGAGTCAGTGATTCCCCCATCCCCAGGGTCACAGTTGACCCAGGTGTCGTGGGAGACCGGAGCGGGGTGTGTGAAAGGAGAGAGCTGAACCAAGCTGAGCTGGGCAACAGGAAGGGCTGGTTCGGGACAGGCTGAGACTCAAAAGGCCCCATCTGGCTGGGAGGACAGCAGCTCCTGGCCGAGACCCACACAGCTCAGGAATGTGGCCACACCAGGCCACGGACCAGGCAGAGGGCCCAGCTGAGGAGGCCTGGAAATCCTCACTAGCACCGCTGCTCAGGTGGAAGAGGGAGTTCCCAAAACAATCTGGGGTTGAAGGAGGCTGAGTAAACATCGGGCTGGTGAAATGCCTCTCCCTGAGCTTGAGCTCCACCCTCAGTGTCTGCAAGACCAACCGTGGACAGGGCACTGATGGCCAAGGCAGAGAAGGGAGTAAGCCAGCTGGGTCACACAGGTGCCTGTGACTGGTGTGTGGCAGGTAACTTCAGGGAGGTAAGGTGGATTCTGTGGGACAGTCATGTAACCAGTGGCAGGTGTATGTGACACAGGCAGGCACACCTGCACAGCACAGGTAGAGGAGAGCGTGCACTGGTATGGGATGATGGGAGTGACAGGTGAGCAGTTAAGGACAGACAGGTGAGTATGGGACAGGCACACCAACACCACGGCTGAGCGCTTCCCACCCAAGTGCCAGATGTTTCAGGGCCACAGTCCCCCCAGCCCAGGGAGACCTGAGGGCCCTGATGTCCTTGGAGAGCCTCCCAGGCCCCCTCTGCCCTCCAGGGTGAGCCTCCCTGCAGGACAGGAAAGGGCCCACCTGTGACACAAACGCCCGGACTTAGGGAGGGCAGCCCAGCAGGGTCCTCAGGGCCAGAGCAGGAAGATGGGAGTGAGGAGGCACCCTCCACTCCAGCTGTGTTCCCCCGGTTCTCCAGGCTCCTAGACACTTCCTGGGCTCTCTGTCTCCAGGAACCAGGGGCCTGGTGAGTGCTTGTAGCCTCAGACTAGTCTGCTACCCCAGGAGACAGTGCCACACAGAATTCCTCCCGGGATGGCTGAAGAAGAGCCTCCCTGTCTCCATCCCAGGTCATGGGGCCCCTCCCATCTCAGACCCCCCAACCCAGGCCTGCTCCCAGTGGTCACTGAGTTCCCAGAGCATGTGCACACACACCCCTCTCCCAGCCAGGCACCCACCACACCCACTCCGGGTGCATGCAGATCGCATGCCCACACACCATGCAGGGGCAGGTCCTCCAGAACTGCTGGGTGGAAGGTCACCAGCAACCTGGGCGCTGCCCCCACACCCAGACCTGTCCTCAGATCCCAACCCAAGGCCCTCCTGGAGCCCCCGCAGGCTGAGCCTACTCTTAGCCCTTCGCCCTCCTCCCAGGGGGCATCTGCTAACTAGAAGACCAGCGTCAGGGATGGGAGTGAAGCTGGGAGATGGCGGTGAGCACAGCCCCACACATCACCGCACTCAACCGCTGACAGCTCCCAGGATTGGCCCACCTTGCTCTCCAGGCATCTGTGGTGTGGATTCCTATGCCCAGCCCCCCCCATAAATCACGGCTCCAACTGCCCATCCCCTTCTACCCCTCCAGAGCAAGCTCACAGAGGCACTCAAGGGTATCTTCAGTTCAGCAAGCTCCCATCTGTGTGTCCTGGCCAAAGAGGGGTAGGAAGCACGGACCAGGAGGGGTCAGTACCAACTCCTCCTACCCTATGACTATGCAGGCACCCCATGTTCAAGACCCACCTCCAAGAGCCCACCATCCCAGCCTAACATCATACACGTGCACACACACCACAGCCTTTGTCACTTACAAGAGGTGAACCTTTCCTGTTTGTGGGCCAGGCCATCCAAATATTTCCAAATCATCTGGCCCTGGGGGCCCCCTGACTTGTAGGAAAAGGACCCTAGGTTCTGTTGGCCTCACTCAGTTAATCTTTCTCTCTCTCCCTCTTGTTCATTCCATCTCTCAATTTCTTTCTCAATCTTTCTCTCCACCATTCTGTCTCTCAGCCTCCCTCTCAATCTCTCTCTTACAATGTCTCTCTCACCATCTCTCCCTCTCCCAGTCTCTCCTGATCAATCCCCCACCATCTCTGTCAAACATTCATTCTTTCACACACAATGTCTTTCTCAAAATCTCTCGTTACCCCTCACAATATCTAGCTCTCTCAATGTCTCTCGCAATCTCATGCCCCTTCTCATCTCCCTCCCAATCTCCATCTGTCCTCTCCCTCCCTTTCTCCCTCTTTCTCACCCATCTCAAACAACCTATCTCTCCCTCTCTCTCCCTCTCTCTCTCTCATACACACACACGAGCACGCGCGGCAGGAGACCCAATACTCAAGGGTATCCACAAAGGCACACCTGTGTGTGTACTACCTGGGGCACACATTTGATGTGCAGCACGTATAGTATTTGTGTAAACCCATTCTCGGGCCTTTATCCCACCTGTGGTTCCTTCATTGGGCAACTGAGGCTGTACTTGGACTTGCAAACCAGTGAGGGAGAAGGGTCCTAAGTTGAGACTCTAAAGGCCAGGGCAGGGTCTGCCTCAGGTTACAGTACCAACCATAGGCCAGGCACTGTGGAGACAAGAGTGAACAACCCAGACAGACCCTGGCCTGGAGTGCCCACCCTCTAGTAAGAAGATGGACATGAAGAGAACTCTTCTTCTCTCAGTACATGAAAGTACAGCAGTTAACAAAAGCACAGTTAGAGGTGTCACCAGGTGTGAACATCAGGGGAGACATCCTAGGGGCAGGTGGGTTTGGCACCCAGCAGTGGAGGCTCATGGGTAATCTACCTGGCTTGAGGTCTGGCTCTCACACTGCTTCCTCAGTCTCAACAACCATCATGTCAGCATAATTCCTGACAATGGACCGGAAGATGCTGCTTTTGGAAAAGAGCTTAGAGATCGGGGCCCCAAATTCTGGGTGTTCGGTGAAGTGTAATAACTAGGAGCCTGGCTTATTCGTGTAGCTGAGATCGGAAAGATCTGACCAGGAATTAAAGCATCGGGCAGGGGGTGGGTCCAGGCAGAGCGAACTGCATGTGCAAAGGCTCTGGGGTTAGAGGGATGGTGGCGGTCACCAGCCCTGGGAGAAGGCAATAGAGGGTCATGGAGCCCAAAGAGAAAGGGCAAAGTGTGGCCAGAGATAAAGCCACTGCCCCCCAGGGTCATGCATTCCCTTGGCTCTGACTTTTGATAAAGTTTGGCACATGAATTCAAAGGAGGCTCCATGCTGTGATGACTCAGTCCAGCTGGATGGGGGAGCATGGTAACCAGGATGGAGCAGGTGTGGAGAGTGATGGTGGTCCCCATGGCAGGAAGACCAGGGACCACCTCCACAGCAGACACAAAGAAAGAGAAAAAAGTAGAGCTGAATTTGCAACAAGGAGAAACCGAGGCCAAAGCAGGCTTCGACACTGGAAGCAATCAGAAGAAAGCTTTGCAATGTAACTGGCTAGAAAGCAAAGCAGCCCAGCTCAAGAGGAAGAGAAGACCAGAAAGAACCTCCCATTCCTGGAATTTACTGCCTCCTGCCCCACTGGGATCACCTCCTCCAAGAAGCCACCTTGATCCTGTTAAGTCCCTTCCTCAGGAGACACACGCTTCCCCTATCTCAGGGCAACCTGTGCGTTAAAATATTTGGTCAACGATCACCAAACTCACCATGTACTTCCTTCCTCAGCCCACTAGAGGGTCCCCCGGCTCCAGGCCTTAGCCCAGCTGGAACCCGCCGGCTGCCACTTCCCCTCCTACACATCCCAATGAGCAGTCCCGACAACGTTCTGGTTCCTACGGCCTGGCTCCCCCAGATGAAGGATCTTACATTTAACAGTGGGGGGAACGGAGGGCAAGAGCAGTAGTCGAGGTGGTTCAGTTCTCATAGGAACAAGTGGACTTAAAATATTCCGTAAAAACCACCGTGATGGTTATTGTGATTAGGAGGTCTCTCGCCGCAGGGGCCACCCACAAGTGCAAATCCAACATAAGCCATCAGTGAGAAGCTTCGCAATGCTTATGTGTCTTTCAGAGAAAAAGAAAAAAAATCTACATTTCCACATACCACATTTCATTAGGTAACCGCTCTCAAGACAATGACATAAACAAAACCCCAAGCTAGCCTAAAGTCTGAAAGGCAAACACATATTTTGAGATTTTAGAGGAATTTACACAAAAATAGTTAAACTACAATGTTTTACCACCTGAACACTAGCTATATGATATACAAACTGCACATTTGTGAGTTTCTTGTAACTTTCCTAAGAAATAACAACCGTGGGCCAGGTTTTTAGAAGAAAACTATATTCTTTTAAAGAAAATGAAAACATTCTCAAAGGAAAAACTTAATTTAAGTCAAATCATATGCTTTTGTTGTGGAGCCCGATACACAGTGCTTTCCTGTAACAGATGGGCAGGGCGCCCCCTCGCGGTCTCTCTCGACCGAGACCTGTGGCTGGAATTCTGCACGAGGTGTTCTTTTCCCGAGGCCGAGGACGGGAGGGTTTGGGAACGAGGAGCCAGGGATGGGAAGACCGGGGCGGGATGAAGGCTGAAAACGCCCATCGGAATCCCGGTGGCCAAAACCCGCAGTGACCACAATGGCCAAAGGGAGGGCTCCTTCGCAGGCCCCACTCCCTAAGGGTGTAATTCCTCACCCCCTCCTGCGACCCCTCCCAAACGAACCCTTCCCACCCACCAGTGGGCCAGGCGCTTATGAGACAAACACGCGTGCCCTCCGCCAACCCCCGCCTCCCCGGAGCGTTCTTGAAGAGGGTCCCAGACCCCTTCTATACAGGGAAACTGACTCCCGCCCCGAGGCCAGTCGGAGGACGGCGGCCGTGTACCCCGCGCCCCTGCACGTGGTAACGGCCACCTTCAGCCCCGTGACCCAGAGCCGGTCTGGGAGCCTGCCCCCGGGGCTACGGGGCACAGGGGGTCCCGAAACAGAAGGCGGGTGAGGGGGTGGGGGCGGGAGGCGGCCAGGGCCCGAAAGAAAGGAAGCCGTTTGAGGAGGCACAGACGGTGAATAAATATTAGTAGCTTCGCCGCGGGGCCGGCCCCTCGGACAGCAGCTCGGTGGCTGGTGGGAGTAGGGGTGGGGTGGGAGCCGGCGGCCGCGCCCACCCTGACACAGAGCTCCGACACTGACCTGGGTCACCCATCGCCGGCGCGCGCGCAAAAATATACTCGCGCAAAAACACGTGCGTGCGCAGGATAACACGCGCTCCTGAGCGAAAAAACGCGCGCGTGTGCACGCAGACAGAAACACACGCGCGTGCGCGCCTGCGCGCGCACAGACACGCCCCCAGGGTCGGGCTACCCGCCCCCAGCTCAGAGCTCGGTGACGTGCACAGCAGGTGAGGGAAGTGGGCCTGGCCGGAGGCGCCGCAGGTGGCAGCGGCGGCACAGCAGGTGGCCCTCCAGGGGGTAGCAGCGGCGTCCATCCTCCCCGCTCAGCTGCAGCCCGCAGTCCTAGGGAAGAACACAGTCCCGGCGCCAGAGTAAGCAAGGGAGGGGTGCATCAGAGATCTGTAGGACCCTGCCCACCTTCCGGAGGACTTTGGCCTTTACTCTTTGGGGGAAGGGGGTCAGGAGCCCAGTGTTGGACACCCCGAATTGGAGAGCGTCTTAACACATCCAAAAGAGCCAGCCAGGAGGGAGGTAGTCGGCCACTAGGCTGGAGTCTGGGAGAGAGGGCTGGGCAGTAAATGGGGGCATCAGCATAAAAATGTTACAGTTTTTAACAACAAAACAACAGGAGTTTCTCCCAGGGAGTGCAGATAACTAGAAAAGAGAAGAGAACAAACAGCTGAGCTGTGGAAGCTCCAACTTTAAGAGAGGAAAGAAGAGGAGCAGAGCCAAGATTTTAGGGGAAGATAAAAGAGGAAAACCAAAAACAGCCTGTCCTAAGGGCACAGTGAAGAGGGCGTCTAGAAGGGAGAGTCTAGGAAAGTTGCTGTGAGCTTAGGACAGTGACAACTGAGAATCATCTCCTGGTTCCCCACATGGGGGTCACTGGTGACCTTGGGAAGGGGGGGGAAGGTCAAATGGCTGACCTCAGTGGCCTTAAGAGATAATGGAACGGAAGACCTGAAGACATCAAGTAAACAAGGAGTTTTGCTTTATGTCCCTTATCTTAACCATTTTTACCACTTCAGGATATTTTATAGGCTAATTTTCTGTTTAACAAGTTATGTGATTCGTGTTTGACCTCTAACAGGCAGGAAATGTGAAGGGCAGCCATGGAGGATGGTGTGCTGCAAGCGACAGCAGGGCACCAGGCAAGACCTACTGGACAACTTTTTCCTTCCTTTCGCCCCCCACCCCAAGAAGGCCCCTTTGGTCACAGTCTCACTGCACCCAGGGCTGAACTCCAACCTGGAAGCTTTGACACTTGTTACCCAAAGGCCCTGAGACCAACATCTGCCCTGCCCCACACAGGTGATGGAGCTGGGCTGGTGTGATGGAGCTTCATGTCCCAAGCAACTCAGGTCCCAGGTGTCTTCCATGTCCTGTCTGGCCACAGCCCCCTGTTCCCATCCAAGGGTCTCCCCTGGGGACAGCAGCGCCATGTCTCACAGCCCCGAGGCGCTGGTTGTAATCTGCCTGCAGCTTGACCTGCTCCTGAACTCTCAGCATCAGCCTTTCCTTAAGGACTGAGCTTAGCGATCCCAAGGGGACACTGCAGTCCCCAGGACGGCAGAGCAGGATGCCCTCCTACGGTTGCTGGAGGAACTGTGGCCCCTCTGCAGGCCATGCCTGCTCCTGATCCCCCTTCCCTGGTCCTCCAGCAGGATTCCTATTCCCTTTGGGCCACTTGCCCCCATCAAGGCAACCTGGTTCCAGATGGACCCTAGATTCCTACTGAAGGTTTCTCACTGACACGCCTGCTCTTCCCTGGGGGCTCTGAAACCCAACACTTGGTTTTTCTCCTACCTCTTGGTCAGTCACTCATTCTAGGCCTCCTGTGTGGCTGCTCTGCCTGAATGCATCCCCGGAATGTTGGAGCTCCCTGGGCTATCCTGAGCCCCCGCTCCTTCCTCTACAGCTCTTCCTGCAAGACCTCATTTACTCCCCTGGCTTCAGTGGCCAGGTACATGCCCATGATGGGACTCCTGCTACCGGCCATGACAGTAACAAGGACTGGATTTCCCGCCCTACCTTTAACAATGGCAAACTGGGCAAAATATATGAACGATGATTCACAGACTCTGAACAGGCAAGGCAGGCCAGTGATCTCTGAGAGAAGGGAAACTAATAAGGAGAGCCCTACAATTGCCCCAGGTTACTGCCTGGAGAGATTTTTCCAGGCTGCCCATTGGTCTCCCTGAATTGAGAATTTGGGGAGGCAAAGGCAACTAGAAACCACAGGGCAGAGTATCAGAGAGGAAAGAGCTATGTATGCCAATGACTCCCAAACTCCTACACCTGTACCAGAGTCTTTATACTCCAGCACATCCGGCTGCCGCCTGGATAGTTCCATTCAGGTGTCTCCAGCTACCAAAAGTGAGATCATCTAATGCCTTCCTGCTCTCACCCTCACTCTCTCCTGGGGTCGTAATGGACACCTTCCAACCCCTCAACTCCCACGTCCAATCACTGACCAAATCCAGTCCCTTGTACCATCTAACCAACACTAAACTCAAGTCTACTTGCTGGAACCCAGGGCCACAACCTTGACTCTACCTGCCTCCTCAGGGAACCCCAGCCCCTACTCCCTCTTCCTCCATTCATTCTCTGCGTGAGTGCCCTTTCTAAAATCTCAGTGACATCGCGTCATCCTTTTTCGATCCTTCTCCATTGCCCTCAGGATAAGTTCATGCTCCTCAGCTCAAGCGGCCTTTCGTCCCCAGCTCCTGCCACCTTCTCCAGTGAAACAAAACTGCACACTCACCTTCACACCTTAGCACATTCTGCTTCCATTGCCTGAAAATGCCCTTCTCCCTGCTCCTTGGCTAACTCTTATTCATCTTTCAAATCTTAGCTTGGGTGTCACCTCCCCCAGAAAGCCTTCCTTGATTTTCCAAGGCCTGCTATGTGCTCTGAAAACTCCCCTTGATAGCAATGATAACCCTGTATAAATACTGCCTGAGTACCTGTCTCTCTGGAGGACAGAGACTGTCTTTATTCTCTGTGAATGGGGTAGAACCATAGAGGAGGGGAGCCCCCAGGGTACCTGGGGAGAAGGCGGCCCGTGTGAGAGGGGGACTGCCCTGGCCGCCGGCCTTGCGGGGGGCCAGGCTCACCTCGCAGTGATAGCACTCCACGTGGTAGTCTCTGTCCATGGACACCACACGGACGGTTGTCTCGCAGCCCTGGAGGAAGAGACAGGGCTTGAGGCGAACTGGGCGGTGGGCACATAACTACACGATGCGCTCCTGTCATGGGGGCTGTGCCTTCACACCCGTGTGAGCTCTGACGTGGGTGCTCCCATGGGGCCAGAACAGGCATCAGTGGGTGCACACAAGTGGATGTGCGTGTGCCGTAGGCCTCCTCCCACGGCTGCAGCCGAGAGCACGCACGCTTGCTGATGGGAGCCGTCACGTGGGTGTCAGTGTGTGCGTACGTGTTCTTTTCAGTTCTTTGGAGTCAGGAAAGACCACTGCCAGGCCTGCTTCCCCAGGGCCAGCATGTGTGGAAGACCCAGTGCCGAAGAGAGGTGCACCACCCGAGGATGTCTCCTGCACAAACCGCATCCTTCTCTCGTCTGCTCCCCCACCATCTCAGCTGCGGGCTCACAGAGCCCGGGGCCAGTCCTGACATCGACGGGCAACGGAGCTGAGGGGGCAGTGGGGCAGCCAAGCAGCAGGGGCCACCATTTCCCTCTAACTCATGCGGGGACACCTGCACCGTTCGTGCACTGGGCACAACACACGTCCCTCAGCCCAGAGGGACAGGGGGCAGGGGCGCCTGCTCATCCCTCCCACTGGGGCCCGAGACCTGGGGCCAACCCAGGCAGGACCAGCAGGGCCAGGCGGGGCCAAGCACCTGACCATCTCCAGGTGAGTGGTTCCTACCTGTGCAGGGAGGATAGGACGGGCACAGGAGGCACATTTTGGTGCAAAAACCCTGGAGGAATAAAGGAAACCAGAAGTGACCAGCTGAGTGACCAGAGGCCAAGGGCACGAGGACAGGTCCACCCATAGTAGCCCCATGACGTGGCCCGAGCATCAGGCCCCCTCTCTCCTTGTGCGGATGTGTTGGGGTAGGAGCATCCTATGCTATGCCTTCTTGGCACTGGCCTTTTATGTGGTGCCCCAATTCACCTCCACCCCATCACCTCCTCCAGGATGGCTTCTTCACGTTCTGCCCTGGCCTCTCCCTCATGCTTCCTGTCAGTCATTGCCCCCTCATGTCTAGGCTTGGGCCTCCCCTAGCTGAGACCCCTGCAAAGCCTGGCTCCACACTGAGTACCAGGAACCGATGCCCAGCACCAACCCCATGCAAGGCAGCAGCACAGGACCAGAGGTCCGAGGGCTGAGCCTGGAGCCACAGCAAGGGAGAATGGATCACCTGGTCACATGGGTACCGGATAGGCAGAAGGAGACTCTGCAGAGACCCCAAGCCCCCCATTCCAGGCAGAAGAGTCCTGGCCTGGCCACTAGAGCAGCGGGACAGAAGCTAGATGGGGCAGCCCAGAGTCCCCACCACTAGGACGAGGGGGTGCAGGCAAAGGCAGGGGGAGGAGAGGACTGAGACAGAAGGCTCCAGGCAGAGATCTGCGCCTCGCCCCAACCACTGAGCACACAGCGGAGGCCAGAAGTGAGCAGGCCAAGAATGGAGGGCACAGACAGGCAGGCCAGAAAAGTACTCCTGGGGAGAGGCAGGGGAACCACGGGAGTCACACTGCTCCATAGCGCCGGCTACTCACGTGTGATAATCTCGGACACAGTAGATGTTGTTCTCCACGTCCACAGTGAAGGGCACCCCGTCCAGGCACTCGTTGCACACCGAGCACCGGAAGCAGCCCGGGTGGTAGGACTTCCCGAGGGCCTGCAGGATCTGGGGGCGGGAGGCACTGAAGGGTCAGTGTAGGTGGAAGGCTCAGCACAGCCCCCAGAAGACACTCTGGCTCTGAGCCCCCGGCAGGTCTCCAACAGGTGAAAGGGTGGGGTCCTTGACTCTGCGCATGTCAGAGGGGCTCCAGGAGCCTGGGGGAGGTTCTCACCATCTCCATGATGAGGTGTCCACACACGCTACACTTGTCAGCCGTTTGCTGGAACCCGGAGTACTGGGAGGGGACACAGGATCCAGGATGTTATGTGACAAAGGGGCACTCGCTGCCCAGCCAGCATCTGCTTCCTGGCCTCAGGTCACCACATGAATCAGAAGGAGGGTCCCCGCCCCTGCTCCCACCCATGGCACCAGCCAGGGCACAGCTTTGACTCACCAGGAAGTCCTCCTGGCAGTACACTTTCTCACCCACATTGTAGAACGCCTTCCCGCGAAGTCGTCTCCCTGCAAGGATGAGGGTTGAGAAGGGGGTCCCTGGACTGCTGGAACCAGGGACGACGCTCCTGCTGCCATTTCTCAGCACCCTCCTCCAACAGATGAGAAGCCGATTGCAGACAAATTTTTAAATTTCCCTCTAATGTTATGTTATTATCATTACACTAATTAATATTTTTTAAAAATTAAATAGAATATGTTGTTGACAAAACGGTGGTAAGAGGTCGTCAAAGCAAACGTATGAAGACCTGTTTCTCAAATGTAAACCGAAGTTCTGATAATTAAAAAAAAAATTTGCTTTAAGTTCAGTGGAATTCAGAGCAGACTCCACAGAATGAATTTTTTTTTTTTTTCTTTTTACTTTCTCTTTATTTTATTTTTGGCTGCGTTGGGTCTTCGTTGCTGCGCGTGGGCTTTCTCTAGTGGTGGCGAGCGGGGGCTACTCTTCGTTGTGGTGCACGGGCCTCTCTCATTGCGGTGGCTTCTCTTGTTGCGGACCACAGGCTCTAGGAGCATGGGCCTCAGTAGTCGTGGCTCAGGGGCTTAGCTGCTCTATGGCATGTGGGATCTTCCCGGACCAGGGCTCGAACCCGTGTCCCCTGCATTAGCAGGCAGGTTCTTAACCACTGCGCCACGAGGGAAGCCCAAGAATGAATTTCTTAATCTAGAAACGTTAGAAGTACAACTCTCACCAGGAGAAGGAGCCCAATATAAAAAAAGGGATCCTTTATTCCAAGGATGCCAGGATAGTTCAACATCGGCAAATCAGTCAGTGTGATACATCACATTAACAAAATGAAGGATAAAAATCCTATGATCATCTCAATAGACATAGAAAAAGCATTTAATGAAATTCAACATACTTTCATAATAAAAACTCTCAACAAAGCGGGTATAGAGGGAACGTATCTCAACATAATAAAGGCCATATATGACAAACCCACAGCTGATATCATAAACAATGGTGAAAAGCTAAAAGCTTTTCCTCTAGGATCAGGAACAAGACAAGGACGTCCACTCTCACCACTTTTATTCAACACAGTATTGGAAGTCCTAGCCAGAGCAATTAAGCAAGAAAAGGAAATAAAAGGCATCCAAATTGGAAAGGAAGAAGTAAAACTGTCACTATTTGCAGATGACATATTATATAGAGAAAACCCTAAAGACTCTATCAAAAACTGTTAGAACAAATGAATTCAGTAAAGTTGCAGAATACAAAATCAATACACAAAAATCTGCTGTGTTTCTTTAACTAAAAATGAACTATCAGAAAGAGAAAATAAGAAAACAGTCCATTTACAAGTGCATCAAAAAGAATAAAATACCTAGGAATAAATTTAACCAAGGAGGTGAAAGACCTGTATATTGAAAACTACAAGACATAAACGAAAGAAACTGAAGAAGACACAAATAAATGCAAAGATATTCTATGCTTATGGACTGCAAGAATCAGTATTGTTAGAATGTCCACACTACCCAAAGCAATCTATAGATTCAACACAATCCTTATCAAAATTCCAATGGTTGCACTGTTGGTGGGAATGCAAATTGATAACAGCCACTATGGAGAACAGTATGGAGGTTCCTTAAAAAACTAAAAACAGGGGACTTCCCTGGTGGTGCAGTGGTTAAGAATCCGCCTGCCAATGCAAGGGACACAGGTTCGAGCCCTGGTCTGGGAAGATCCCACATGCCGCGGAGCACCTAAGCCCATGCGCCACAACTACTGAAGCCCGTTCACCTAGAGCCCGTGAGCCACAACTACTGAAGCCCGTGTGCCTAGAGCCCATGCTCCACAACAACAGAAGCCACCACAATGAGAAGCCCTCGCACCACAACGAAGAGTTGCCCCCGCTCACTGCAACTAGAGAGAGCCCGCAGGCAGCAACAAGACCCGACGTGGCCAAAAATAAATAAATAAATAAATTTATTTAAAAAAAAAAAAAAACTAAACTAAAAACAGAACTACCATATGACCCAGCAATCCCACTACTGGGCATATACCCTGAGAAAACCATAACTCAAAATAAGTCATGTATCACAAGGTTCATTGCAGCACTATTTACAATAGCCAGGACATGGAAGCAACCTAAGTGTCCATCGACAGATGAATGGATAAAGAAGATGTGGCACATATATACAATGGAATGTTAGCCATAAAAAGAAATGAAATTGAGTTATTTGCAGTGAGATGGATGCACCTAGAGTCTGTCATACAGAGTGAAGTAAGTAAGAAAGAGAAAAACAAATACCATATGCTAACAACTATATATGGAATCTAAAAAAAAAAAACAGTTCTCATGAACCTAGGGGCAGGACAGGAATAAAGACACAGACGTAGAGAATGGACCTGAGGACACAGGGAGGAGGAAGGGTAAGCTGGGACGAAGTGAGAGAGGACCACTGACATATATACACTACCAAATGTAAAACAGATAGCTAGTGGGAAGCAGCCGCATAGCACAGGGAGATCAGCTCAGTGCTTTGTGACCCCACCTAGAGGGGTGGGATAAGGAGGGTGGGAGGGAGACGCAAGAGGGAGGGGATATGGGGATATATGTTTGCATATAGCTGATTCACTTTGTTATACAGCAGAAACTAGCACAACATTGTAAAGCAATTATGCTCCAATAAAGATGTTAAAAAAAAAATTCCAATGGTATTTTTAGAACAAATAATCCTAAAACTTACATGGAACCGCAAAAGACCCTAAATAACCAAAGCAATCTTGAGAAAGAAGAAAAGAACTGGAGGCATCATGCTTCGTGATTTCAAACTGTATTACAAAGCTACAGTAATTAAACAGTATGCTGTTGGCATAAAAACAGACACATTCATCAATGGATCAGAATAGCAAGCCCAGAAATAAACCCACACATATATGGTCAATTAATTAACAACAAAGGACCTCACATCTGTTAGAATGGCTATTATCAATAAGACAAGATGTACAAGTGTTGGTTAGGATTTAGAGAAAAGGGAACCCTCGTTCACTGTTGGTGGGAATGTAAATTGGTACAACCTCTGTGGAAAACAGTATGGAGGTCCCTCAAAAAATTAAAAATAGAACTAGCATATGACCCAGCAATTCCCTTTCTGGGTATTTATCTAAAGAAAACAAAAACACTAATTCACAAAGATATCTGCACCTCTATGTTCATTGCATCATTATTTACAATAACAAAGAGATGGAAACAATCTAAGTGTCCATTGATGGATGAATGGATAAAAAAATTACACACACACACACACACACACACCAGAATATTATTCAGCCGTAAAAAGAATGAAAATTAAATCTTGGCATTTGCAACAACATTGATGGACCTTGAAGGCATTATGCTAAGTGAAATAAGTCAGACAAAGAAACACAAATGCCGTATGATCTCTCTTATATGTGGAATCTTTTAAAAAACAAAAAACAAAAAAACAAGCTCATAGATACAGAGAAGAGTTTGGTGGTTGCAAGACACAGGGGGTTGGGGATGGAAGAAATGAGTGATGTGGGGTTTTTTTAGTTTAAACAAATTGAACAAAAACTTTAAAAGAAAAAGGCATCCTTGTCAAAGCCACAGCCCCAGCAGACCTATGAGAGGCATTCCCATTAGAGTCAGGAGATGACAACACCTAACCAGGAGCAAGAGGGAACCTCCCCCACCTGATGAAAGCCCCACAGCTCACATCAGACATAATAGTGAAATATTAAATGTTTTTCCTCTTAGGATTCAACAGTATACTAGACGTGCTAGGCAGTGCAATAAGACAGGTGAGAAAGGAAAAACTATGAACACAAATGACATGATTGTGTTATACAGAAAAACATAAGGAATCTATGAAAAAACTGCTAGAACTAATAAGTAGGTTTAGCAAAGCTGTAGAATAGGTGGTCAATATATGAAAACCAAAAATGTTTTTATATTCTAGCAACAAGTGATTGGAAAATAAACTTACAATTTTTATTTTTATTATTTTTAATACATTTTACTAGCACCTTCAGTATTCCTTTTTTTTTTTTAATATCTATTTATTTATTTGGTTGTGCCAGGTCTTAGTTGCAGGAGGCGGGCTCCTTTAGTTGCAGCTCGCAGGCTGCTTAGTTGCGGCTCACCAGCTCCTTACTTGCAGCATGCGGGCTCCTTAGTTGTGGCATGTGAACTCTTAGTTGCAGCATGCACGTGGGATCTAGTTCCCTGGGCAGGGATCAAACCGGGCCCCCTGCATTGGGAGCGCGGAGTCTTAATCACTGCACCACCAGGGAAGTCTCCTAAACTTACAATTTTTAAAATGCATTTTTAACAGCATCCCAAAAAACCCATAAAATACTAAGGGATAAATTTAATGAAAGATGTGTCTGACTTTACTCAGCAAAACCAAACTTTGCTGAGAGAAATTTTAAAAGAGCTATATAAATAGAGAGATATACCACTGCTGGAAGACAGTTCTCCATTGGATCCCTTCCATTTCTGCACATCTTTCAAACGGCTTGCAGCTTTCATTCTGGATCTTTCCAAGGACATCTGTGGAGCAAACTGCTTAGAAGACAGAGATAGCATCTCCCTCTGAAGCAGAAGGCAGGTTGGTTTGCTGTTCAGTAAAAATAAAGATAATGTGCTTCTCTGGGATAAGAGTCAGACAGCTTTGCTGGCAGCCCATTATAAAATCCTGGGGTTCCCTGAGCTCAGGGTTCCTCAGCCATGACATAGAGACCCACCGCGTGTGCAGCACACACCTGGCATCCACGTCACCACTGTGGGACCAAGGAGGGCACACAGAACCGATGTGAACATAAGCTCACACTGCCTGCAGTGCTGTATCTGTCCCAGGAAGGTCACGTCTTCAGCCAGCACCCGTGAAACACTGGCAGGCTAACTAGTCAGCTTGCACGTAGGGAAAAATCTTGGACCCTGCACAGTTCCGACAACCATCTTCATGGCTTCAAACGTTCTCATATCAATTCTCCCCAAATTGATCTACACATTCACTGCCGCCCAATCAAGTTCTCAGCACTCTATTTTTTTTGTGGAAACTGATGTGCCAATTTTTCAATTTATATAGAAATACAAAGAACCTAGAATAGCCAAAATAATCTTGGAAAAGATCAACAAAACTAGAAAACTTACACTACCTATTTTAAGACGTACAGAAATCAAGACAATGTAATATTGTGGTAAGGAGAGACAAAAAAATCAGTGGAACAGAATGGAGGGCAAAAATAGACCCATAAATATTTCAACAAACATACAAGTGGGAAAGCAAAGTCTTTTCAGCACATGGTGCTGGAACAACTATATATTCATATGGAAAACAGAATAAGACTCAATTCCTTACCTCATACCATACATAAAAATTAACATGAAATGGTTATCAACCTAAACATGAGAAACCTAAAGCTTCTAGAAAAAGACAAAGGAGACTATCTTCACGACTTAACAGGGGACAAAAAATTTTAAGTCACAAAAATAATAACCGTAAAACAAAAAAAAAACGGAAGAAAATATTCACAAAACATCTGAAAAGAACTTTTACCATATATATTCCTATAACTAAATAATAAAAGACAACTCCCAATTTAAAAACTGGGCAAAAGAGGGACTCCCCCAGGCGGTCCAGTGGTTGAGACTCCACACTTCCAGTGCAGGGCCTGCAGGTTCAATCCCTGGTCAGGGAACTAAGATCCCACGTGCTGCACGGCAAGGCCAAAAAATTTTTTAAATAAAAATAAAATAAAAAGGGAGTAAGAATTAAATTAAAAATTATTTTTAAAAAAAACTGGGCAAAAGACTTGAACAGACTTCACAAAAGAAGATATAAATGGCCAAGAAACAGAAGAAAAGATGCTCAAACCTCATTAGTTGTCAGGGAAATGCAAATTAAAACCACAGTGAGATACCACTTCAAACCCATTAGAATGGCTAAAACTAAAAAGACTAAAATACCAATTGTTGGCAAATACGTAGCATAACCCAACTCTCTTACATTTCTAGTGGGAGTATAAAATGATACAGCCCCTTTGGAAAATAGTTTGGCAGTCTCTTATGAAGTTAAACGTACACTTAGCCTATGACCCAGAAATTCCATTCCTTGGAATTTACCCAAGAGAAATGAAAACATTTGTCCACAAATGACCTGTACAAGAACGTTCATAGCACAACCTAGTATCTATCAACAGTTAAATGGATAAACAAATTGTGGTATATTCATACAATAAAAATGCTACTCAGCAATAAAAAGGAGTGAGCTACTGATACATGTAACAACATAGATAAAAAAAAAAAGGCGGAGCTTCCCTGGTGGCGCAGTGGTTGAGAATTTGGCTGCAAATGCACGGGACACGGGTTCAAGCCCTGGTCCGGGAAGATCCCACATGCCGCAGAGCAACTAAGCCCGTGCGCCACAACTACTAAGCCTGCACTCTAGAGCCCGTGAGCCACAACTACTGAGCCCACGTGCTGCAACTACTGAAGCCGCGTGCCTAGAGCCCCTGCTCCGCAACGAGAAGCCACCGCAATGAGAAGCCCACGCACTGCAACGAAGAGTAGCTCCCGCTCGCTGCAACTATAGAAAGCCCACGCGCAGCAACGAAGACCCAACACAGCCAAAATTAATTAATTAATTATTTATTTTCTTTAAAAAAAGAGAAAGAAAATAGTACATACTATTATGGTTGCATTTATATGAAGTTCTAGAACAGACAAAACTAATCTATGATGGTAGAAATCAGAACACTGGTTGAGTGGATGTGATGGGAGAACATATGGGGATTAATTGAAAAAAAGGAAAGATGGAAGTTTCTCGGGTGTTTAAAATTTTCTATAACCTTGTTACGGGTGTGAGTAACATAAATGTACACATTTATCCAAAATCTTTGAACTATATACTTAAGATCTGTTTGCTGCACTATATGTAAATTGTACTAAATTAAAAACAAAAACAATGGTAAACCGAATGTATCTTGTGCCAGAGTAAAGAAGTGCTCAAAGAACAATGGGGACATGTCAAAAGGGCACAGGAGTCAACTGGAAGGGACTTCCTCTGGCCAAACTTGAGACAATATGAACATCAAAAAGAATAATGATGGTACTGCAATACATTACATGAATACAAGTCCATAAGTAATAAGAATACTCATAAAAGAAAAAATATATTTGCCCCTGTTCGAGTTTTTTCCTTAATAAAAAGTTTTCAGGGACTTCCCTGGTGATCCAGTGGTTAAGACTCCACACTTCCACTGCAGGGGGCACGGGTTCGATCCCTGGCTGGGGAACTAAGATCCCACATGCCACACAGAGCGGCCAAATAAATAAATAAAGTTTTCAAACATCCCCTAGGGAAATGCACCTTCAACATACACCTCAATGAATTCCCACAGACTTCCACAATCAGAAATTACAAAACACATGAGGAAACAAGGTATCATCACCAAGAGTGAGGAGAAACAATAAACAATAGAAGTAGGACTTCAAAAGTCATCAGCTATTGGGATAATTAGATACAGAATACAGAACAGGTAGGTTTAATATGCTTAAAAAATAAAAACAGATGTCCAAAACATGAAACTACAAAGATTTCTTGGACACGACATTAAAAGCAATGCTGTACCCCAGAGGAAAGTGAGGAGACAAGTGAAAGACCCAAAAAGAAGAAAAAGCAAAAGCCCCGGGAGGCTCCTCAGGAGAATGGAGTGGAAGACCCATGTGTCTCCTCCAAACCCAAAAAGAAGAAATCTTTTTCCAAGGAGGAGCTGGTTAGTAGTGATCTTGAAGAGACAGCTGGCAGTGGAAGTCTTCCCAAGAGAAAGAAATCCTTCCCTAAAGAGGAACCAGTTAGTGACCCTGAAGAGTCAGGAAACAAGAGGGTCCCCAAGAAAAAGAGGAAATTCTCTTCCAAGGAGGAGCCACTCAGCAGTGGACCTGAAGAGGCTGCTGCCAGCAAGAGCAGCAGCTCCAAGAAAAAGAAAAAGTTCCAAAAGCTATCCCAGGAAAATTAGGATGAACATTTCCCTAGTAGGGCGTAACTCGCAGAGATATTTCCCAACCCATCCCCTATAGCCCAATAAAAATAAAAACTAAAAAAAAAAAAAAAAAAGCAATGCTGTAAACAAACAAACAAAAATGATCCTTGGCAGTTATGTTTGTGGCAGTATACGGTTTGTTTTCCCATATGCTTCACAATGTCTTTTAACCAACAGAGGTTTTTAATTCAAATGTAGCCAAATTTGTCAATCCCCTCTTTTAAGTTTGGCAGTTTTTGTGTGAAAAAAAATTTTTTCTTAACCAGAAGATTGGTAAAGATACGTTTCTATATTTATTTCTAAAATTGTCAAG
The DNA here is from genome assembly GCF_028564815.1 of Eubalaena glacialis. NCBI lineage: Eukaryota > Metazoa > Chordata > Mammalia > Artiodactyla > Balaenidae > Eubalaena > Eubalaena glacialis. The sequence goes on along the minus strand of NC_083733.1, from coordinate 52,318,864 downwards.
TTTTTCTTTACCCATTTAGGTCTCTGATACACCTGGATTTAATTTCATTATTTTATATGGATAACCACTTTTCCCAGAACCATCTGCAATGCTGTCTCTATCACCCATCAAGTTTTCACACAGACATGGGTCTGTTTTTAAACTCTCCACTCTGTTCCGTTGGTCTATTTGTCTATCCTTGCCCCAGTACCACATGAAATAAATTAATGTAACTATACAATATATATTGACACCTGGTAGTGGAAGTTTGCCCAACCTACTCTTCTTCAAGATCATCTTGATTATTCTTAGCCTTTTGCTCTTCCATTTAAATTTTAGAATTAGCTTGTCAAATTCACGAAAACCTGCTTAACTGGAATTACAATGCATTATAGATCAATTTGGAAAAAACTGACATCTCAACACTATTTTATATACCCATGTTCAACAGTATACGAATATTTACATGATTACGCTATATTTATTTTTCTTGTCTTACTGCAATGACTAGGACCTCCAGTACAATGCTGAATAGAAGACATGGTTGCAGGCGTCATTGTCCTTTCCTCTTTTAAAGGTCCATTTTTCTTATATTTCACCACTGAGTATGATGTTTGCATAGATTTTTAGTAACCAACTTTTATCAGGTTGAGAAAGTTCCTTTTTATTTCCAGTTTGCTAAAATCTGAATGTCAGATTTTATTGACTGCTTGTTCTACTCCTATTGAGATGATTATACAGTTTTTCTTCTTTAGTTTGTTAATGAGGTGAGTTACATTAACGAATTTTCTATTGTGACTCCACTAGTATTCTTCAGATAAGCTCAACTTGGTCATAATATATTATCTTGATTCACACACTGTTGAATTCAGTACCAGTGGAAAGAAGAAGGGAATAAATAAAGAATACCAGAAAAATTCCCAGAACCGAAGGGCAAGTCTCCAGTCTAATGGGGCTCTTTGCGTACGCAGCATAACCAATGGCACAAAGCCTACACCAAACATAAATAAAGCATCCTAAGTCAAGTAGCTGCAATGCACAATTTCAGGAGCACCATTCCTGTTGTATCTATGTAAGTGGCACCCCCTGCAACTGTGCAGTTCACAGCCCTTTCCAGAGGCTATTACAGGATTTGCTCAATGATAGCCCTCTTCCTGAGATCTCCCAAAAGGAAAAAAATGGATCACACACACAAAAATGAGAATCAGAATGGCATCAGAATTGAGCAGCAACCATGGCTTCTGGAAGATAAATCTATGACTTCAAAATGCTTAGTGAAAATTATTTCCAATTTGAAAATCTATTCCCAAACTACAAATTGTGCGGGTTGAATAAAGGCATTTTAGACACAACAGAATTCAGAAAATTTACCTCCCACATTGCCCTGCTTAGACAACTACAGCAAAACACTGGACAGTTTTGGTTGTTTCACAGCTTCGATTCCTCCCTACTTCTCCAAGTTGTGTTCAGTAACCAACCTTACCTCAGACAGCCTGGTGTGTTTAAGGGAAACCTGAATCCACTCCCCTATCCATGGATGGGCTTGATTAGTATAAAGCTAATTCTTCTTCCCTTATAATGGTTCAGAGACTCAGGCAAGTAAGTCAATCAAATCACAGCACTCCCCCCAGCCACAGGGCTTGGTTCAGGAATGGATGTGTGAGATGATCTGGCCAATGATATACAGGAAGATGTTTGCTAGATGTTTTCTGGAAAAGAAGTTTCCCCACCCCAAAAACATGACCAGAAGAAATGGCCCCTCTTCCTCCAGACCAGTGGTGTCCCAGTGGAAGTCTCAAGCTGCCTCAGACATTTCACTACCATAAGAGAAGTTGCCCTAAGGATAAAGCCAAACCCAAGGGAAACACAGCCAAGCTATTCATAGGGCCTAAGCCACTAGATCAATCCCAGCCTGAAGCCAGCCCTATCTCTGGGCTCCCAGTTCAATGAGTCAAGAAATATTCTTAGAGTTTAAGCCTCCTCAGCAGCTTTTCTGTAATCTGCAGCTGAAAGCTTCTTGGAGACAGTGGATTCAATCCAACCAATATACATGGGAAGGCACAGAATGAACACTCCACAGGGGTCCAGAGAGCAACTGGCTCAGACTAAGGAGAGGCCAGGGGCTCCAAGGGGGAACTCAAAAGAATGCCTACTAAAATGGGGCAACTGGAGTGGGGAGAGGAAACTGAAGGATATGATAAGTCAAGACAATGCGAGGAGAAAAAAAGGTTAAAAAAGAAAATTCCAGGAAAAGTAAATGACTATAGAAAAAAGGAGATATAACCCCAGTATAATTCTTGGTTCTGCAGTGAATAATATTTACATAGTCATATATTATAGTAATATAAACCTGGCTTATTGACTTAATCACAACTTATGATGACTACACTGAGAAGACGGAAGGAGAGAGGGGAGAACAGTCAGCCTAAGAACCTATTCCTCATCTACCACAGCAAACATAAGTAAATCATTTCTAAAATTGATAATCAAGAAACAGCAGTGTATGCTGTTAGAACATGGAGGTGCCTACTAGATGAAGTTGCTAAAAAATACTAAGTGGCTGCCCCTGGGGAACAAGACAGGGGTAGAAAGATAAGTGGTTTTTTGCTATTGCAAAAACAGCTTCTCAGGACTATCTGACTTAACACTGTGTACATATCACACTTTTCTTTCTTTTAACATCTTTATTGGAGTATAATTACTTTACACTGGTGTGTTAGTTTCTGCTTTATAACAAAGTCATATTACACTTTTATAAAATAAAATGTTTTGTATTAAAATGTTTTGTGTATATAAATAAAAGATGTCTTCTCAGGGCAAAGCATGAAAGAACAGTAAGAAGATCAAGAGTGCAGACTTATTAGGTCGGTTGGATTATAGTTACTTTTTTCTTTTTATAACTTTGTCTAGGTTAAATTATAACATTTATATTTTATACAGTCTGTAAAATTAGGACAAACAATATACTGTAGGGAAAAAAATATTAGCCCCATATCCAGGCAGGCAGAAGGCACATCTCTGGCTCCACGAGCCCCACCCAGGCAACCAAGAGACATCAGTACCCTGCCCAGGACAGAGGTTCCAAAGCCAAGGGCTAGAAGGGCAGCCTTTCCCTGTGGCCAGCAAAAGGCTCCTCCCTGGCTTCACGCCTCCCTCCCCAGGGCCCAGCAGATCTCCCCAGGAGCCTGGGCCTCTCAAGCAGACTAGGCCAGAAGAAAAGGGGCCACAACTCAGCCTCCTCCACACTCCAGCCTGGGCCAGAGCTGGGTGGTCCTTGTGCCTGGGACTTAGGTGCAAGGGGATCCACAGTACAAGAGGGACAGGGGAGAGGTTACCTACCACAGGAGTTGCAGGTGAAGCAATCGGTGTGATACAGGCTCCCCATTGCCTGGCACGCCTGCCTCGCTCCATAGATGCCAAGCCCACACTTGATGCAAATACCTATGGAAGAAGAGGCAGGAGAGAGCAGCGATCAGCACCAGGACTGTGGACTTGAATGGACGTGCATCCGACCCCCAGCCCTAATGCTGCCCAGCCACGTGATCTTGGGCAAGGAAATTCCATAGGCCTCCATCGCTCCATTACTAATGGCTAACATGGGGACAGGAAGGGTACCACTACTTAGCGTTTGCTGCTGTTGTTGGAGGACTCAAAGAGTTTAGCAGAGCACCTGGCAAGTCAGAGCTAACTGACACTGTCCACACCATCAAAATTACAATGACATGTTTATACCTGGAAAGTTGCTCTAAGCCCCTTCACCTTGATCTGCTCGTGGACAGAGGGAAAATCCTTTCTGCTGTCTATGAACCAAAAAGAATGAAGACCACAAAGGCACAACCAGGGCAGAGTCCCTGACCCTCCCAGCCACACCTCCCTTATCTGTACAATAAGGTCAATTTATTCTCTTGTTCAGTCAACACATGGACACTGACACCCCACATAGTTTAGGTGCCAGAGATTCTGCAATGCACCAAACAAATCCCCCCCCTCAAGGAGCCTGTATTCCAGTGGAGAGAGATAGATGATAGGTAAATCACATCTCAGGTAGAAACAAGTGCTATGGAGGAAAAGAAGGCTGATTAAGAATATGTCTGAGTGTGTGATTTTCAAAGAGGATGGTCAGCGAAGGCCCCAGTGACAAGGTGATATCTGAGCAAAGGTCTAAAGAAAATAAGACAGGGAAGTTGCTCTGCAGGGAATAACTGGGTGGACTTGGGGACCACCCCAGGGTGGGGTGCTTGGCAGGCAGGGGAGGGGTGGTAAGGAGAGTGGTGACCAGCAATGCCAGGGCAAAGGCCAGCACTAGCCTTAGGGAACTCTCTCGCCAGCCCTCCTGGAGACCCTGGAAACTGCAGGTGGCCAGCCCAGACATCAGAGGACCTCTCACAGACTCACCAAAGGTCTCCCATGCCACAAAGGGCATGGAGATGGGCCCCACCTGCCCCCTGGACCCTAAGTCTTCTGGCTGCTTCAGGACATGCTGCCCTCACCCTCTCCTTCCTGCTTTCCACCAGATCTCTCTCCTTAACATTTACCATGGCTGAGCGTCTCCCACCTTAAAAAAAACCTCCCTCCCCCATCAGCCACCCCATTTTCCCCCTGCCCTCAGTCAAGAAAGCAAGCTTAGTCCACATCCTGTCGTCTCCTAACGGTGCAGATTTATGGACTTTCTCTTCTGATCTTGCTAAAGGGGGCCCTCTCCTCCTCTCGGGTCTCCAGAATATGACCCGCACCTGGCTTTCTAGTTCTTCTCTCTTCCCAGTTCTACTGGGTATTCCCTTGCTCAGTCCTGGGTCTCCCATGCCTCAGTCTCCCCAGGGGAAGGAGAGACAGTTCAGATGCCCTCAAACCAGGCAGGAATGTAAAAATGGCTGGTGGGCACCCAGGTGAATGGAGAAGAGAGCCATGGCCGCCGGAGGTCACAGACACGCCTCAGCTCCACTGACGGCTACCGGGGAGGAATGAAGGGCCAGCACTTCTAAAGATTCTGATTTTTCAAGAAAAGCTAGAAATCTAGATTTGTGCATGAAATCCTTCCATACTGAAATTAATTGTTAACTTAAATGTTTTGAGAATTTGAAAGCCAAACACACCACGTCTACAGGTCTCCACACGTGGCTTTACCCCGTCTCCCGGGGAAGTGCCATCTACTCCCAAACGCTCACCCCTGCCGAGGCTCCTGGCACTCTGCCCAGCCTGGATCCCGCTCCTGAGCCACTAATCCACCTCCCAGATGGCCCCAGACCACCTCAGGTCCAGAAGAGAGCTCTGGGTTCCTGCTCAGAAAATGGCACTTTCGCATAGCCAGGTTTCAGGAAGCATCCAGGTCTACCCTGTCTTTCTCACCTCCAACTCTGAATCGGGTTCCTCTGTTCCCTACTCTGGACTTCATTCCCTCCCCTCACTCCCACTGGCCCGATTCAACGTCATCAATTCTCATCCCACTTGCTGCTTCAACAGCCTCCTCACAGCATCCCACCCTGGCCCCCGATAATCCATCCCCAAAACTGCAGCCAGACTTATCTTTCTAAAGCGAAAATGACCCACCCTCACACCTTCACTCTTGTCCATCAACTTTGAAAACGTGACCTTGTCATTTGACTAAGTTACCAGAAAATGCAAGGAGCAAAAGTCGGCTGCTTATTGGAAGCAGAACAGAAGGATGGGTCAGAGGGGAAGTTATGAACTTGTATTATTTGTTTTTCGGTTCTGTTTGATTTTTTGCTAAGTATGAGCTTGCACCACTTTAATGAAAATACACTGAAGAAGGACAACCAGGACCATGAGGTACCTCCAAAATCCAGGCAGCAGACTGTTTCGGAGGAGAGTTGACTCCACCTTTGGGATGCAGTAAGATCCAGACCAACAAGACCTGGCAAATGCCCTCTGGTGTCTGGGGCTGAGGCTGAGGCATCGCCAGGGTGCTGAGCAAGAGCTGGGTCAGTCCAGTGGGAGGAGACAGAGATGGCTGAGGGGAGATCGAAAGCGGATAAGCAAAGACGATGTGTCAACCAGACACTAGGATGAGAAGATGGGATGAAAGGGTGGATGAGACCTTGGGGCCATATAGGTTTGGGTTTGTTGTTTTTTCTTATTTTTCTTGTTGTTGCTTAATGAAAGACCCTTATACATATTTATAACCAAAAGAAAAGGGCCAGTGGAAAGAGGAAAGCTGAAGATGGAGGAGGTAGAGGTTGCAGATGGAAGGACCTTCATCCTCAGACCTGGACATGGACTCGAGAGCCTTCAGGGAAGGGACAGGAAGCCAAGACTGCAACTGCTGACCCCATTATTCTCAGCAAAGTAGAAAGCACGGGCAGGGCCGAGGAGAGAGGCAGGCTGTTGAGGGACTGAAAGAGGGAACTGACCAAGGCTAAGAGTGATGGGTGGTGCCCAGAAGAGCACCAAGGTTAAAGACCATCACTCTGCGGCCTAATACAGCAATAGAAAAGGGGGCTGCAGCACTGACTTGGAGCCAGGGTTCTGCAGGGCAGATAGCAACTAGAGGAATCAGAGGTAGTGGTGAGACGCAGGCAGCAACCAGAACTGAAGACAGCTGAAGCGAGGCAAATCCAGGGTGTGGCCTTGGGGGTGGGTGGCTGAAGAGAAGGCAGAGAGGTCACCAAAGTTAATGAGGTTCTGGAGGCCTGAGGCTGTTGGCTGGCTCATGGCAGCAGAACTTGGTCAGGAGAGATGTCCATGAAAGACAGAGAGCAGCCAGGAGGTGAGCGGGTGCCAGCGCCAAGAAGAAGGGATGGACAGAGAGGAAAAAACACTCCAAGGGTGAGGTTTATCAGAGATCTCTTGAGCTCATGCTACCTGCAGACTTCCTTTTGTAAAATGTTGTATTATTCAGGTTGATCTGTATGAAACTGCCACTTTCATAGTTCCAAAAGGTGGAATATCGGCAGTAAGATATCAGCAGTTCAAGCAAATAGCTGCTCATATTTTTTAAAAATCAGGAAAATGTTACCTAGATCTGGCTTCTCTTAAAAAAGAAACCAAAGATCTATCATCACTCACCTCCCACTCCCACCCACGTGGCTTCAACGGGAGCAGCAGGTCCCATCAGAAAGGATGACCCATCAGACCCTTCACTTCTCCCACTACCTGCCCCGGTCTTCACACAAAGATTCAGGAGTAGCTACGGAGGCCCAGAGAACACACCCCTGCCCAGGCCCTGCAGCGAGTGGGGACAGGAAAAGGGGCGGTATCCCCGGGAGAGAGCGCTGGAATCTCATTCTCTTCAGAAGGCAGCCCAGCTTCTGCTCCTGGTACCTGCCTGGCATGAGAGGCAAAGGCTTCCTACTCCCTCCCTGCTCCCAGGCGGTCTAACAGCAGCCACAGGACCTACCAGACCACAAATTCTCACCGTGATGCTCCTAGATGAGCAGGTCCCCTCCCAAAGGCAGGACAACCCTTTGGCCTACACACTCCCTTGACCACCTGACCCCTCCTGGGCTGCAACCCCAGGGAGCATAATGGAACTGTACACATCCTTACTTGTCTCCTTTTGCCCACATTCTTCCCTCAGCCTGCAATGCCCCCATTGCCTGTCCCATACAACCTCCTTCCTTCTCAAGATCCAGTTCAGGGCAGTCTTGAGCTGCTAGCTGGAATGAACCATGAAATACAAACTCCAGGACAGCCTCAGTCCCAGACATGATAACCACCACCCCCTCCAAAGCCAGGTGCCTGCTTATCAGTAAGGGAGGGAGGGAAGCCCCTCCCCAGGCCTCCTCTCAGAACCTCAAGCCTCAAGTTGTCCAAAGGACTTGGGATCCAAGGGCCAAGGTCAGACTGGGAAAGGGAGGCTGTCAGAGACTGGTGGTCTTTGCAAATGATGTGAAGCAGGATTCCCTTCGGAAACATCCCATATACACAGCACAGCCGAGAGCAAGGACAGCCCAGTATGACCAGCTTAGTCTCCCCCCCTTTCCCCCAGCGTGGGCTTCTCCTCCCTCAAAGACTCTACTTCCAGCCACTACCATTATCAAAGCCTCAGGTCAGGCGGGCTCCGGTGGTATTCAGGCCACGCGACCTCCCTGCCCCTGTTCACAGCCCGTACTGCTAGGGGAAGGGAAACACACAGCTTCGGCTGACCAGCTGATCACAAAGCATCGAGTACGATGAGCTGAGGTAACTGCCAAGGGTTAAGAAGAAATTATTCAAAAATAGCTTCTTCTGCCTATTAACGTGACTTTTTCTCTAAGTTAGGGGCAACGCATCCACTGACTTTGCCAGAACTCCCGGCCCGGAGACCCAGAGGCTAAGCCACTGTCCTAAACAAGCCCTAGACCTGGAGGTTCACACACACACTCCGTCTGCGGGAACAAACGTCGCCAGCTCCCCAGCCCCACGGGAGGGAGACACGCTTTTTGCAGCCCGGTCCCTCGTCCGAAGCCCAGCCCCGGGCCCACCCAGCGCTCTCCTCGGCCGAACCGGCCGCCTACCCGGAGGTCGTCCCCGACCCCCGACGAGGACAGCGGAGGCCCGGGGCCCGGGCGCGCGGGCCGCGCGGCCGCGCTCGCTCACCGAAGTAGTCCCGCGCCGTGCGCGCCTCCAGCGCCCGCTCCAGCTCTCGGGTCAGCGCCTCCAGCCGCCGCTCCGCCGAGCTCGGGGCGCCCTCCCGGCCCGGGGGCAGCTGGAGCGAAGGCAGAGCGAAAGCGGCCAGCCCGGCGGGCTCCGGGGAGCGAGCCGGCGCGGAGCAGGCGCCGGGCAGGAGCAGGTCGGGGTAGGCGCCGGCCGAGCCGCGGGAGCCGAGGCTGGACACGCTGGAGCGCGCGCTGCCCACCGACGGCGGCCCGGGGCCCGGGCGCGGGTCCGAGCGGCCCGAGCGCGGGCTGCCGTGGCGCTGGTCGTAGCCCAGGCTGATTCCGCTGGAGCGGGCGCTGCCGCTGCCGCCGCCGCCGCCGCCTCCGTCGGAGCCCGCCAGGCTGGCCCGCGGGCTGCCCGCCGGCTGCGCGCTGAGCTCGGGGGCCGCCGCGCGCCGCGGGCCTCGCTCCCCGCGGCTCAGTCCGTCCACCCCGGCCTCGGGGCCGCCGCCGCCGCTGCCCTGCCCTCTGCGGCCCAACGCCTGCGCCGCCTCGTCTCCCGGCCCGGGCCGCGGCCCCCGCCGACCCCGGCCCGGAGAGTCGCCGCCCGGCTCCAGCTCCCGCAGGGCCAGCCCGGCCAGGAGCAGAGCCGCCTCGTCCGCGGCCGCCCGGGAGCGCTGCATGGCCCGGCCCGCCGGCCCCGGCGCGTCACCTCCGCCTCCGCTTCCCGCCGCCACTCCGGCCGCGCCGCCGCATCGTCCGCCCGAAGCCCGGAGCCCGCCCCGGGACCCCTGGGCGCGGGGCGGGGCCGGCGCCGGGCCGGGGTCGCTCTGCGGGCCACGCGCGGTCCGGGGGCCGCGGCGCTCCGCTCGGTGGCGCGCGCGGCGGAGGAATGTGCGCTCGGAGGCGCCGGGCCGCGTCCCCTCCTCCCTGCGGCTGTGCGGGGGGCGGAGGGACTCCTTTGTGGGGGCAGGAATGCGAGGAAGGAGACGGCGCTGCGGCCTCTGGAATGTGGGGGGAGTGGCGGCGGCGGAGCCGCGGTGTCCGCGCTTCGCCGCGAGCTCGGAGGGGCGCGGAGCCTGGGCTGGGCCGCCGGGGCGTGCGGCTTGGAGCTGGCGCTCGAGTGGCGGAGCGGCCAGCTGTGGCGCCGCGGGGCGGGGGTTGGGGCGGCCCGGGCTCCGTTGTGCGCCCCGACCGTCGGGCCTCTGGAAAGATCCCGTATCCCCGCGGGCTGAGCTGGAGGCGGCTCCCCCAGTCCCGGCCAGCGAAATATGAGCAGTTGACAAACGTTTCCCACATCCTCCCCCATCTTGCTTCCCAACGCCGCCACGGTTTCAGGCGCTGGGCCGAACAAGTTCGGCCTTGGGCAGAAGCGCTGCACCCATCTGCCCCAGGACACTGGAGACCACTGCGCGTCTCCACTAGATGCGACCCCAGCATCTAGCGTGACCCCGAGATCCTAGCGTGTCCCAGGGCCATGTGGCTGCGCACTGGTTTCGGGTGCCCCCACCTGCCTGGTGGGGAAGGCGCCTTGTACTAGGAGCTGGGGCTGGATGGAGACTGGTCCCCAAGGCTGGTCGCCGTTCACAAGCGCCCAAGGCCAGGCGAGGCCGGAAACAGGCCTCGGGCTAAGCCAGTGGGCGGGGAAGCCTCAGCTGTGACCCACAGGCAGTCACCAAGAGATGTGAGGACTCCTCCTTTTTCCAGCACCTGCCCACAGGGGCTTGGGTGAGGCGCCAGTCCTGGGACGGGATAGGGCCTTGGGGCCATATGGTGGGGGAGGGGAACGAGAGGTGACTAGGGCTTTGTCCCCCAAAATACAAGCTACAAAGCCCTTGTCATACATTTCAAACAGCTTGTAGGAAAGAAAAGCAAACCATTATCTGTCAGGACCTGTGGATCCAGGAAAACAACCTTGAGTGGAAGAGTTCTCTTATTTCCAGGCACCTCCCTCCTCAGAGGATTCCAGGAAGGCACCCACAGTGTCTCAGGGAACAGGAAGCCTGAATGGGGAATGGTCCCGGTGCAGACTGACCAGGGCTCTGGCCTCAACATTGCTGAGGAGCTCACTGTGGCACATTCTCAGCTGTCAGGGGAGCAGTGTCCGACCCAACTACTCCTCCCTCCTTCCACCTCTCAGACCCAGGCTGGGGGTGGGGAGGCACAGGTAGGGGCAAGTGGTTTGGAAGGAGCAAATATCCAGAGGAGCCATCTGGTGAAAAATGATCTTCCACTCTGAGAAAGGAAAATAAATTAAATCAACAGTAAGGTATTACATTTCACTGATCACATCACCTACCATTTGTAAATGGAAATATTGGCAAGACTGTGGTGTATATTTGTGTATATTTTACTGGTAATGAGTGTAAGTTGGTACATCCTGTCAGGAAGAGCAGTTTGGTGTTATTAACATCCTCACAAACAAACAAAAACACTCTTGAAAGCAGTAATGTTCCAAGTATCTATTCTAGGCAAGTAATCCCAATGCAGACAACAGTGTACCCACAAAAGTGTTTATCACATTACTTATGTAATCAGTCCTACCTAGGATCTCCAGCCTTCTGAAAAGGAGCTCAGAGGGAGCTCTCTGCCCTCAAAGGTACTTCTTAAATAACCGTTCCATCCTTTCCTGACCACTTGAGCTTTCAAGATTTAAATAATACACTGGAGTCCAGGGTCAGCTAAAGGACATTACTTACTCTAATAGTAGATAGATAGATAGATAGATAGATAGATAGATAGATAGATAGATAGATAGGATAACAACCACCCACAAACAGGAAGAGAAACAACCTAAAATATGTTTGCTTTCTCTCTGGCAATCTTGGCAGCTGTTCTTGGCTGGGGGTCGTCCCACACCTAAGACAGGAAGATGGTGGCAGCAAAGATGAAAAAGTTGCCAGAGTCCATCAACTCTAGGCTCCTAATCACTATGAAAAGTGGAAAGTACGGCTGAGGTACAAGCCAACTCCGAAAATGATCAGACAAGGCAGAGCAAAACCAGTCATCCTCCACTGAAATGGAAAACTGGTGTCCATCACTACAGTGGCAATATTATTGAATTGGGCAAAACGGATAGAAAATACTAGAGAGTTCACACACTGGCTAGCACTAATCTAGGTGATTCTGATATAGTTAGAAGCATGCCAAAACAGACTGGTGAAAAGCATGCAAAATTATTCTTCAATAAAATTGGCCAGAACTCGTTTAAATAAACAAACAAAATATTCGCCGTTCGGGACTTCCCTGGTGGTGCAGTGGTTAAGAATCCGCCTGCCAATGCAGGGGACACGGGTTCGAGCCCTGGTCCGGGAAGATCCCACATGCTGCGGAGCAACTAAGCCTGTGCACCACAACTACTGAGCCTGCGCTCTAGAGCCCGCAAGCCACAACTACTGAAGCCCGCGTGCCTAGAGCCCGTGCACTGCAACAAGAGAAGCCACGACAATGAGAAGCCCGCGCACCACGACAAAGAGTAGCCCCCGCTCGCCACACTAGAGAAAGCCCGTGGCAGCAAAGACCCAACGCAGCAATAAATAAATAAATAAATAAATAAATAAATAAAATAAAAAAATATTCGCTGTTCAACATTAGAATAAAGTACTTCCACGAAGTGGGAAATTCATTAAGCAATTATTTATAAATACCTTTAAAATATTTAATGATGTGGGAAATCCTACCATCATGCCATTAAGTAGATACAAAGTAGGATTCAAAATCACATGCTCTTATCTATACATTACCTGAATGTGTCCCAGACCCCATCTCCTTTTGTATCCCCAATAAAGGGTGGGTTTTGATCTCAGTTCGCTGGCTCTTTCTGCCTGAGAAGCACGATGGGGTGCTCTCTGGCCTTTTTCTTCCTGAGTCCAGGTGTGTGCGTAAAAGCTGAACAACCAGAGCTCTGGGGGAGATTTGTACAAATCAGGAGCCCTGGTCAATTCTAAACTACCAACATGGTGTCACTGAACAGAGTTGGGAAGAAATGGGTATAATCAGCTCTCGAAAGCTAGTATGAGCTGGCTCCAATGACCACTGCCTGGGTCCCACTGTCGGAGAAAGAAGTTTCACAACAGAACTGCTGGGCCTCTAGTTCTATCATTCTCTCAACGAGAATCTTCTTTGTCTAGACAAACGGACAACACTCAGGAGGCTAGAACAGGACATGTTCAATCTAGTCTCACACCAAACCCTGAACCACCATCTTTTCCTTCTAAGGCCCCAGATGCTGATCCTACCCAGACTCTGTCTACACTAATGGTGATTTTTTTTCTTTTTAAGAGAGCCCGTTGTCTCACCTTGTAATGAGACCCCCTTATCTGTCTGTAGTGTCCATATTTTCTGGACCCCAATTATGGACAAAATTCAGTGGTTTTCTCACAGTCTTGGGACACACTCAGATGTCAATCAAATATGGACTGAGTAACTTGGGTTATGAGGGAAGGGGGATGGCATGCAGTCAAACAGCGTATGGAAGAATCGCTGGGGTCCGCATTTCTTTTCCTCCCCGCAGCTTGCAGCAGTCTTTACCTTTATAAGATAATTTTTCCTGGGGAGAGCAGAAGTAATCTTTCACCTAAAGCACGCTCGTACCTCTCCCAGCTCAGCACCTAGGGGCCAGTCCTCCCATTAACACACAGCACCAGACCCAAGTGCATGTTTTGCCTAATCCACTGGGAGTTGTGCCCAAAGGGATTTTTTTCATCCCCTTTTCTGAGGCCCAGCTCTTTCTACCACCAACTTCCCCTGGTCCTATTTCATCCCTTAGGTCTCTCTGGGAGCACAGAAGTTTCAGAGCGTTGACCACTAAAGTCATGGATGGTTAGTTCCCCAGTCTAAGAATTAGGGTTAGGATCTGACAATTACAGCTTGCTTCCTCCATCAGGGAGCAAGTGGCCATCTTGGAAGGACCTTCACTCTCCTGCCCTGAAACCTTATCCTGCACTAAGGAATGGGAATTTATGCACAAACTTTACATGGCAAAGACCCCAGCCAGTCTACATCTCCATGGGGAGGAGCTATTTGGGGATACCCAGATTCCTACAGCCTTTGGAATCACATTTTTGAGCATGAGGTTGGTGTTCATGACTTTCAGTGCTGCTGGAAGCTGCCACTGGGACCAACTGAGAAGCTTGGCAACACACAGGCTGCAGGTCCTCAGATTCTCATTGCTACCTATTGCTGCCTTAAGATGAGAAGTTAGGTTTTTGTGCACACCAGCCCTTAGTTTCTTACCGCTTTCAAAGATTTCTACCAGGCTGGCAAATTTGGCAAGGTTTTCCAAGAGCAGCATAGTGCAGAGTAGGGATGCAATATGTTTATAGAATGAGTGAATGATGGTGTGTACAATGCCTACATTCTAAGATTGATCTTTTGAGAAAGTAAATTTCAGATTTATAAAGTAAATCCTGAGGACCTTCTTGGAGCACTATACATTCTAGTAAAATTTTTGCTCAGCCTTTCCCTACATAGTAAGTCATCATTTGCTGCAAGATTTAAAATTCTTGGGGACTTCCCTGGTGGTGCAGTGGTTAAGAATCCACCTGCCAATGCACAGAATACGGGTTCAATCCCTGGTCTGGGAAGATCCCACATGCCACGGAGCAACTAAGCCCGTGCTCCCCAACTACTGAGCCTGTGCTCTAGAGCCTTCGAGCCACAACTACTGAGCCCACATGCCACAACTACTGAAGCCCACGTGCCTAGAGCCCATGCTCCGCAACAAGAGAAGCCACCACAATGAGAAGCCCGCGCACCGCAACAAAGAGTAGCCCCCACTTGCCGCAACTAGAGAAAGCCCGCGCGCAGCAACAAAGACCCAACGCAGCCAAAAATAATAAATAAATAAGTAAATAAATTTATTAAAAAATAAAATAAAGTTCTTAAAACTGTTACAGGGAATTCCCTGGCGGTCCAGTGGTTAGGAATCTGTGCTTTCACTGCCGGGGCCTGGTTCCATCCCTGTTCGGGGAACAAAGATGCCTCATGCTGCTTGGCCAAAAAAAATTAAAAAATAAAATAAAATGAATATATAAGATATATATATATGCAAGCACAAAGCAGCATCAGAGCCCTATAGTTCAACGCAGTTTTTATTTAGTGAGAGCAGTTCAAAAAAAGTTCCCTCTGTGTGCAGAATGCAAATAATGTATTCCCAGTATGAAAGTGTCTATAAAAATACTTCGCTAAATATATCTTGCAAAACAATCAAATGGATCCTGGTCCTCAGGAACACTACTTTAAGATGCAAGGAAATGAGGGATCTTTACCATACCTAAAAGCCACAATGACTAGAAACATGTGCCAACATTTTTTCTTCCCTAATTTCTTTGGGTAATAGTTTTTGCTTTCTGTATTACAAGAGGCTTAAATTTGCCCATGGTCCTTGGCCATAGGGCAAGTCCCCTTCAGACGTATGTGCCATCAATGGGCAATTTTCAGGAACAGGAACATGGACTATGAACCAAACGTTTTCTGGCCGCTTCTAAGTGGACCTTTAATCTCCTGGGAACAATCTGGTCCTCTTCTTAGTTCTCTGGAGGCTCCAATGAAAGAGACTTCCTCCTAAGTCTCAGCCTAGCAATCCGGACGAGCAAAGCTGATTTCATCAATGCCAACCCAGGAATCGCTGTAACACTTTCTCATTCCAACTGATATTTTTAATAATCTTTATTACCTTTCTGATTTCAATCATAGGATATACTCAATACAAAACTTGAAAAACAGACATAGGCACTAAAGAAAAATACAGAATATATATCTCCACTTTTACTATGAAAGTTTTCAGAGAAAAGTTAGATGGCACAGTGAACAATGTATATAGGCTCCATCTATATTCAATGTTAATTTTGTTTTTTCTTCCGGTATTATTTGCTGAGCCATTTAAAAATTGTAGGTATTTTGAGCTTCATCTCTAATGTCACAAGAATAAGGACAATGGCCTATATAAGAACATTACCATAGGTAAGAAAATAATTCCATTATCACCTAATTTATTCCACTTTCAAATTTCCAATTGTCACAAGACTTTAGTCATCTATTTTGCACTTGAGTTCTAGAATATCACACATTCTATACTTGTCCAATTATTTCCTCTTAATGTTTAATTTGTTCCTGTACCCCTTCTACTTCCTGTCAGTTGGAAGTCTAGACACTACATTCAAGTTACTTTTTTTGGGGGGGCCTAGGTGTCATTGTGTTCTTTGAATCAACATCTCATCAGTAAGCACATACCAGGTTGTCCCATTACTGATGCTAGGTTTGATCACTTGATTACAGTGATGACAGATCAGTCCATCGTCAAGACTGAGCTTTTCCCTTTCGCGAGTTTTTTATACAGCAACATTTGAGCACTCTGCAAAGGTTCTGTTCCTCAGGAGCCTTTTACTAAAGGTTTTGATATCCACTGATGATCTTTGCCTGATCAGTTATTTCGTTAATGGTTCAGGCTCTATATTAAAACACTAAATCCTTTCATGGTACATGCCAAGTACGTGGAATGATCTTTGGGACAATGGACTCTCTAGGTAAACTTGAGTCGCCAGACTGCTCCCAATGAGGCTGGAAGGTGGTTTGTCAGACTGTATTTCAGGCTGGAGCTGCCAGGGATACACCCTTGTCGAGCCTTGCTTCCAGCCCACCCACTAAGAAGTCCCATGTGGGAAAACCATGAATACAAGGCCAGATCTAAAGTATCTCCACTCTCCAGGGACATGGGAGCAGCTTGAATCTTAGTCTAGTTGAACAAGACACTGTAGTCAGAACTGCTTTGCTGGTAAACCCAGATTTTATAAAAACAAGTAGAAAACGGACAGAAACTGCTGGAAAAGTAGTCACAGAGTTGTTGCAAAGATGAACACCACTGCTCTGCCAAGATAGAAACACACCTCTACAGATCAAATGGGCATTTAATGCCACATACATTCAAATGGGAAAGAAAAAACGAAAGAACATACACATAATGCCAGAAATACATTGTTGACAATTGTGTCTAAAAAGGCAGGGTGAAGGGTGAGGTTTTAAGGAATGGAGAGACTTTCAAATTTTCTCCAGAAAGTACAAATTTTCTGGAGACCTCTTCGGAATGCAAAATTTCAAAATGGGAGATGATCATCAGGGACCAACCAGTTAACCAAAACTTGCTTCTGAGAGGTGGTATTCCAGAATATCTCATTTTTATCTGTTACACAGCTCTGTAATTTTGAAATTTATTTTTCTGGAGGAAAATGAAACCTCCAAAAAAATCTAGAGGCCAAGTGAACCTCACAGGGTCATAGAGTTGTGGGTGGGAATCTAGCCTGCTTGCAGTTGTCGTATCTGAAGAATGGAAGTCGGTTCATCCTGGAGGCGTCAAGCAGCATGCTCCTGCGGGCTGAGTCTTGTTCGCTACGATTTTTCTGAAGGTTTTGATTACATGATGAATTTACAAATGACACAGACGAGGAGTAAGCTGGATGGCAGAGTGAGAATTACACAAAGTTGGACAATACAGTGAATTATCAACTTGAAATTTGGCTGACTGTGGCCAAAAACACCAAAGGCAGAGGTACAGAATTGGGCAAAAAGCTTCATGGGTTTCTGTTACCCAAACACTCCAGGCACATCTGTGTGATAGTGGCCTAAAGGCCAAGGCCTTCCGAGGTCCGAGACAGATGTGAGTGCTGCCCCTTCAGCACTGGTGTGGCCACATCTGCTGGCCAGAGTTG
Organism: Eubalaena glacialis; assembly: GCF_028564815.1. Lineage (NCBI taxonomy): Eukaryota > Metazoa > Chordata > Mammalia > Artiodactyla > Balaenidae > Eubalaena > Eubalaena glacialis. The sequence goes on along the minus strand of NC_083733.1, from coordinate 52,301,646 downwards.
GGCCCCAAATGGCACAATGCAAGAAGGGATTTGGATGACCTGGGGACAACCCAGAGTGGAGGAAAGGCTTTCCCCATGGAGTCTCAAATTGAAGGCTCCAAGTGACTGGGGCCGAGCAAAGATCACTTAAATGTTCTCAACAGAAGGCCAACTGTTTACAATCCAAATGCCATTAAAAGCTTTCTTTCAGAACGTACTCACCTATGGTAAACAGCAGAGGTCTTGTAACCTCCACGTCCGTTTCTGAGTTAATTTTCTAAAAGCAAAGAATATAGCATGCCTGCAGCAAATACAACGTATAAACCCAGCAGAAACGTGAACTGTGCAGGCATGTATAACAAGTATGCAGATGCCATTTATTTGGTCCATAAGTACAGTATAGTCGTATTTGAGTTTTACAAAACATCAAATATAAATAACCTGAAACTGGAACAATACACAAAATTGGCTTCTTACACAGACATACCAGGCAGTACAAGCTGAAAACTTGAGTAAATTAACAACTGTTTTACATTAATATACATAGTGCCAGTTAACATTTAAAAACGAGTTTCAATGCATAGCACTTGATACTTCTTTGAATCTGTTTCAGTCAATTAAGAGTATGAAAATGGTTAGATCTAGGCTAAAAATAATTCTTCTTCTAACCAAAAATAAAGGCATAATATTTATAACCAGGTATCAACTTTACTAAACCACAATATTGTAAAACTGTTAAATGATACCTAAGGGTATTTACATTAAAAAGGCAACATGCATTGTGTTGTTCCATCTCATGACTGGTTATGCACACACTTTGTTCAAAGGGTTTTAAAACTATATTCCTACTTTCAATACAGCATACTGCAATGTTTCTAATAGTTCTAGCAAAATGAATGCTTTCAAAGGGAGCAGAATCATCTTCAAGTCACTGGTGCCAATTTTTTCCCTTTGGAACAAAGGACATAACAAATAACCTGGTTCTGCCCAGAAGGCCTACTGCAGTAAGAGGGTTCTGTTCAGAGGCATTTCCGTTCAATCTAATGCTATAACATCATCAAGCTCCTCTGTCTGCTCTATGCGTGACTTTTTCGCACTGACATTCTCTTTCTCATCTAATTTCCTCTTGCGACTTCTTTCTTCTTCACTGATGTCAGCATTATTTGAGGGACCTTCTTCATCCGAATCAACTATGAGCACATCATCTTGCTCTTGTGCTTATTTCAGAAAAAAAGGGAAAAAATGGTTAAAAGTGGGGGGTTACTAGCAGTTCACTAAAATTTTATGTATGTGAAAAACTAACTCTTCTAATATACACCAAACTTTAGAATGGCTACCCTTAGGACCTTGGCTTTATACATTACATATTTCCGTAGTGTTTTAATGTTTTCTGTTACAAGCACCTCTTTCTTTCTTAATCAAAACAAAAATTTTAACAAGCATTATATAATTCAAAGGAATTGTTACAGTTCCTTGTTTCTACTTCTCCAACAGAAAAGAGGGTGAATATCCTAATATTCGCAGTAGTGGTAGTAATAAACAACAACAACATATACATAGCACTTACAACGTGCCAGGAACTGTTCTGAGCACTTTACATATACAACTCATTTAATCATCACAACCACCGTATAAAGAAGATAACATTATTATCCATTTTCCAGAAAAGGAAACTGAGGCACAGAGACTTGCCCACGGTCACAGAGTAGCAGAGGATGAGGTCAGGATTCAAACCCGCAGAGTGGGGCTCTACAGTGTATGCTCTTAACCTTACACTGCGGTTGGTTTTGTGTCACCCATCCCCCAACACTCCACTAAATCAAAGGCAGAACACCTACCTTACTCATTGCTAGAGCCTCCAAAACCTACCCACAGCAGTGCATCAATAAATGCACATTTTGAATTATGATTTTTGAAAAACTACCAGTCCTTTCCTTAAAGGAGGATGATGAACCTTTCTATTTTCAGAGGGGGAAAAGGTCATGAACCCATGGCCCACACATTCTAGACTACCTCAAAGTCCATCTTTACAACTCTCAGAGAACATGAGAACCAAGGAACCACCATATTCCAAAAAGAACACCAAAGACACAGGGTCAAAGAAATGAAAACAAACAAGTGAAAAATTAGTAACTTTTAGTTTCCTGACACTACAGAATGAAGAGGTAGGTAGGTAGGGTGTGTGTGTGTGTGTGTGAGTGTGTGAGAGAGAGAGAGAGAGTTGGGGTGGGGTGGGGCAGGTAGTAAACGTTTACATTAGAGCACAGTAAAGCACCAACACTGAAAACCCAGGGAAAGAGAGCTTCTGGTGCACTTTACCAAAGTCACACTGGTTCTGAGAAAACTGTGAAATGCTAAAATGCTATACTTACCAAGCATCTGTTCACTCAAAATAGTTAGATGCACTAATTTACTGCTCCTATGAACAGGCATACAAAATCCAAAACTACTACGACTAAGAATGAACCATCTTTATACACTAGTAAACTGACATTTCCAGTTGTAAAAACAAACGAACAAAAAAATAAAGTGTCTATTTTCCATAAAAATTTTACCCAGTCTTAAATATCTTCATGGTTCATACATTCAAAGCTTCATTAAAACAATGCCAAACCAACACACACCTCTAGTAGTCCTGCGGAGTTCTACTTTATGGTCAACATTCATAAAATAATCAGTTTGTTCTAAATAGTTGTGCTTGGTGGGTAAATTAACAACCTGCTGGCCGGGGCCATGACTCACCTGTGGATGTGGAAGGCTGAGCTCCATCGTCACTGCCATTGGTTATGCTTTTGGCAGCACCTTCAGCTTGCTTGGGCCCCACTTTTTCTGGGGCATCACCAACAACTTCAAATTCAACATCCTTTCCTAGGTCTTCACTGTAAGAGAACCATGTACTATAACACTGGACCACTGCTATACTACTTACAAAAGCAAAGGCACATCAGACAGAAACTGTTCTCAAAGCTCAAAAAGTGTATATACTATGTACACACCAAATATTTGGATTCTGATTTTCAAAGAGTTTAAAAAAAGACTATATAACAGATTTTTATGATAATTCAAAACTCTAATTCAAATGGTCAATAGCATCGCACTTTCAATTCAGGGAAAGGGTTTTTAAAAAAAATGTTAAGTAACTTTTATTGCTAAAGCAGAAAACGAGTTGAAAACTGTGAGGCCTGATGTAATTCTTAGGCATTATTTCTTCAGCTACTAGGTGAAAAGGTTCTATACACTCTACTCCGATCTTGACCAGAGTAATTTAGTGTTTGGGGGTTGAGTTACATGGATTCTCGGTTTCCTCCCCATCTTTACAGGCAGCACCCTGCTTTTGTAATGAGTTCCCAAAAACATGTATAAAAGTTTAATGCATGAAAGTCAAACAAAAGACTTACATGTTATAAGGGGGGTTCTGTTCCCAGAGAGCTAAAAAATATGATAAAAAAAACCCTAATTATGCCTCCTTTTTTAGACACCATGTGATATATTTCCATTTTATTGTACATGTCCTTTCACAACTGAACACAAGCACACCACTAACATCCAACTGGTGTCTAATCGAGGCCAGATATCCCTCCCTAGCGACATCTATCTTTCACTCAATTGGCTCTTTTTATACTAATAACCCACATTCAGTTTTTCCTGTCATTTTATGCTTTTTATAAACTAAGTATATATATAATGTAATACTCTCCAAACAACTACACAAGTTCTAAATGTTTGGATATATAGATAGCAACACTGGCAAAAAACATGTGAATGCAGGTGGCAGCCTTTGCATTTTGTTAGATGCTACCTAAAGTAATGAGTCAGGGTGCAGTTTAAGGGTATCAATGAGCATGTTACCTCATTCAGCAGATAAACACACCAAAGTGGAGGACCATCTGTATTTAAATTGTGTTACATATGTGCAAACATCCTGTAATGCAAGCACTTTGGATGCTTTTTTATAAAGTGGGCAGGATATAAAATCAAATAAAAAGAAAAAAATACATGACTCAGGAATCTATATAGGATAAATTTTAGTGCTCTCTTGTTACTGCTCCAGATCACAATGAAATACTTGTTTTATGGGAGAACTATTTCTTTCTTCCAAATGAATCTTTAAAACTAATTAAATTTTTTTATTCTAGTTCAATTATCAAAATGAACGCACCCCTGATTATAACTATTCAAACACCTGGATTTCTACCCTCTCTAGGTCTTTCTGATCAGCCACCACTGATGAGTTAGTTAACCCTTAAACATTTCTTGCTTATCCCTTTTCTTTCTGGATTCTCAGATTTTTCTGTAGGTCAAACCTCAGGAAACTTAGTGGCCAACTTGAGCATATACATGGTGCAGCTTCAAATGAACAGTACGGTTTAAAGGTAAGAAAACATTTTCTCTCCACTTTATCTTAAGTTTGTATATTCAAATAACTTCTTACACTTAAAATATTAATAGTTCCTACCTATGAAGGATGTTGATTAATAAAGTGTAGTCCTGAAGGAAGTCGTCTGCTTGAAGTCGGCTCCCATTTCTAATTCCAAATTCTGATAATTTCTTGTGATTATTAGCTAGAAAATGTGAAAGAAATTTAGATGCTTTAGTTATATGTCCATGGAGCAGTCACCTTAATTTTTAAAAGGTAAACCCCCTGCTATAAGCTGAACTCTATCTCCCCAAAATTCGTACACTGAAGCTCTAACACCAGTGCCTCAGAATGTGGCTATACTTGGAGACAGTGCTTTTTAGAGAGGTGATTAAGTTAAAATGAGGCTGTTGGAGTGGACCCTAATCCAATCTAATTGGTATCCTTAGAAGAAGCCAAGGAGGGAGGCCTCAGGAGAAACCAAACCCGTCGACTCCCCCCACCCTCCCAACACTTTGATCTTAAGAGTTCTAGCCTCCAGAGCTAGGAGAAAATAAATGTGTTATTTAAGTCACTTGTCTGTGTATTTTGATATGGCAGCCCTAGTAAACTAGTCCACTAAAGTATTACTCACTTAGGTACTCAGCCCTGAAAACTTAACTACCAAAATTACTTCAAGGGAACCAAACTGTGAGAAGTTCTGAGAACCTTCTCTCCTTGAAACCAAATTAATCTGGAATCCTACAGGAGTCAATGACAACTTTTAGAATTGTTCAAAACATACTCTATTTCTAAAGAGGTTATCCACAGAAATGCCAACAAACTACTTTTAGCAAATTTTACAATTCAGAAGTATGAGGAAACTGTTTATTTCAATGAATTTTTCAACATAAATTTTCAACATTTCTCAATGGACAGCAGGGTCTCCAAAAACTAATCACTCCAACCTAGTTCTCTCTTCCACATGTCATTTCTGCTTCATCTGAATATCCCCAGCATGTAGCACACCATGCTTAGCATCTACTAGCACTCAATAAGCCTTTGCTACATGGATTATAAATACTCCAACCAAACTTTTGGTGTCACCACCTCCTCCTACCTATTCTAGGGCCATCCTGCCTTAACTATCCTTTCTCTCCTGCATGTTCAAATGCTCCTCTCTCCTGACCTGTAAAAGCACTCAAGTTTCATTTACAAAACTGCTTCCTCATTTAGCTGCCAATTTACACTCTCCCCTCACAACACTCAGTCAGCTTCACGGAGTATCTGCTCTGTGTCTACAGACTGTGTATAACCTGTTGACCTGTAGCCACCGTGCCTGGCACATACTAAGCAAACTGTATTTTAAATTCTACTTACGTTTAAATTTACATAATTTTTTACATAATCTAACAATCTTTTACGTTCTTAGTTTTTATTTCTTATTTTACCTTTTTAGTCTCCCTGGAATGTCTCTGGAAAACAATAGTTCCTATCCAGACTTCCATCCCCAAGCCCTTTCACACTCACTAGAACTCCTCAGCCCAACATGTTCAAAAGGGAACCAGTCACTGAGCATTCTATCCTGGTGAATTAGCATCACCTATGAAGCCAGAGTCTTGGCAACAGTTCTGTCCAAGCCTAACAATGCTACTCTTCTTCACCTGTGCTCTAAATTCTGCCTCTGCAAATCTCAAATCTGCCATTTGCTTCTGCCTTAGTAAAAATCCCTCACTTCCCTCCATTTTTTTCTGACTCCCTGCCTCTTCTCTTACATCCTTATCTCACCCCCCTGCAGATTATACTTCAAGGTAACTGCATTACTTCCCTGCTTAAACCCTGGTGGGAGCAGGATATTGGGGGAGGAGGAAGACAAACAGACATTACACATATGACACGGCGAATCCTCCAGCTGCACAGTCACTGCCAACCCCACAGCACCCCACCTTCCAGTGAAACAAAATAACTGGCCATTCCTAAAGCTTTTATATTGCTTCATAAGTTTATGCCTTTGTAGATGCTGTTCATTCTGCGCAAATGCAGACTCTCCCCTCTCAGCTCTTCTTCAAGAACTGGCCCATGAGTCCTCTTTCTCCTGTGACACCCCACCCCCCCGACCCTCCCTTTACAAAGCTTCAATTCAAACTTTGTTCACTTTCTCTCTATAGTATTTCTTAGACGGCACTAAATCTACTTGCTGATAATCCCTCCTCTCCTTCTAGGCTGTAAGTACTTCAAGCCAGGGACAATTATCTTATTCATCTTTGAATTACGAATATCTATGACTATGTCTGCAACACAGATGGACTCCAAACATATTTGAATAAATGCTCTCTCACCCTCAGTAGCACAAGTATTTTGTGGAAAAGGACCACATTTAAGCCACTGAGATTCTTGACCAGTTTCCATTTTGAAGGTCCTAGCCTTTAAAAGAGACAGATGGCTAGAATGGGGCTTAAATATTCAACTAGACTCTTAAAACAGACTATGACCCAGCCAAAACGCAACCTGCAATTACTCATGACCTAATATCCCCAAATTTCTTAACAAGGAGCTATAGCCAAAAAGAATCCTGACACTCCCCATCAGGACAGATGAGGTGTGGGAACTTCTAAGTCCAATCAGATTGACCAGTGTGGTCTGAAGGAGGCATAACCACAACACAATTCTCACTTAGAAAGCTTAAACAGAATCTAATGCATTACACCTTATATAACAAATACATTAACAAAAGGGATGAACTGCTTGAACTTCCGAAAAGGAAAGCCAAGAAAACCAAAACTGGGCACTGATTTCAGCAATAGTCTCTGCTCTATATCACAAGCAGGCTATCAAGGCTTCCCCACTCTTGGACAAACATCACCCCTGTCAGCTGAGGTACTGAGTACCATATACAGTGAATGGATAAACTAACGTGCACTCCTTCACGCAGGCAGTCTGCATCCAAATGAGGGGGAGTGAACACAGGCAATGTATAATACCTTCTGTCTCTCCTTCTTCTGAAGATATTAGGATTGTTCCTTTTCCATCTTCAATTTGGACATCTGGTGCTACCATAGCAAATTTTTCTTTCACTATCTATAAAAAAAAAAAGATTCAAAATATTAACATATGGAATTAAAGACCATAAAAAGCCTAGACTTTTTTTTTCATAAAGGCTCTTAACTTTCCCCTTCCATTGGAAATGAGCCAAGTTGCTCTTTAAGGTACCTTAGGGCAAGCAGGAAAGCAATGGGAATTTACCCAATTATCTCATGCCCATGTTCCATCCCCATGTTTGACCACTGATGAAGATCAGGTAAAACTTACTCCAGATGGAGACTGAGAACTCCTTGGCTGGCTCTTGGTATTTTGTCCTTCCCAGCAGATTAGGTACTAATCTAGACACTTGACATATTTTATCTTAGTCTCTATTCCAAACCCGTACTGACAGATGTTTTATAGATGAAAAATTTCTCATCAATCTGATTCTCAGATAAAGTCTTCCCCTTCCCAAGTTCCATCTCTAAATTCCAAGACGGATCAGGAGTGATAATATTGTTAAATCCTACCTGATCCTATAAAACAAACAAATAAACAACAAAACCAAACAATGGAGGAACTCTCTAAAGGTCCAACTACCCTACCAATAGTGGAATTACCTTTAGCTCAAGAATGAGTAGATACCAACTATAATCGTTTCTTTCCTAAGAAAGAAGATGGGACAACCACCCTCTCTGCTGGCCAGTATATCAAGTCCTGCTGCTTCCCCATCCAAAACATAAGCTCAAATCAACCCGCCCTGTGTAACCATTTCTGGGAGAAAGGCCATTCATTCTCAAGCAGCCATTAGGGCCACGAAGGTCTACTCCCCCATGTCAGGAGGTATATAAATATGTAACACTATGATGGACATAATCAGAGGAACTACCTGAAATGATCCCCAAAGTGGGAAGTGGAACCCATTCAGGCCATTTTTTAAATCTTTCCTAATTTAAAAAAAACTAGGAGGAACTGAAGGACCAAGCTTTAGAACCAGACCATATCCTAACCCCCCATTTCTCACTCCAGAGCTCTACAGGTGAATCCACGTGTGCAAACGATGCATCTTCTCAGGGACTAACTTAACATACCAGAATCAGGACCGTCACTAGATCACGTTAGGATACCTCCTATCTGCCAAAAAAATACAGAATTTACACACTGCCTGAGAAACAAAGAACTTGCTTACTAAGATACTGTGCCACCAATGTACCACCTGTGCTCCATATTCTAGCCAAAAACACCTAGCCAAAATTCCCTTCTGGGATGTGAAGCACATATTCTGGAACCACAGACAGGAAAGACAACAGGACCCAGATTGTAAAGCAACCCAGGATATCAGAGCAACACACCTCAGTAGTTAGGGTAATTGTCTAGCTTTTAGTTTGTTATCACAGTAACACTGTAAAAGGCAAAAGGGGACTTGTTTTTTCTTATAAAAAGAAAAATGAACAACCCTGTGGAAAAGAACTAGGCCCTGCACTTACCTTATCTTGTAAGGTGAGAACAGTCACTTTATGGACGTTCAGCCGCACAGTCACCTCTGGCTTGCTAGCACATACATAACAATTAGGGTTGGGAGGATCCAGTGCACAAGGCACAAGGAGCTTCTTTCTTGGGTTTGGTTGTTTATTCAAAAAAATCTTTGGAAAAAAAAAAAACACAAGCAAAAATCAGAAATTTGAGTCATAATTTACATACCATACAGTGTTCACTTAAATACTCCCTTCCAGAAGGAAAATCAAGACCTTTTTTTTTTTTAAAAAAAAAAAGTTTGAGTATGTACTTATTTATTTGTTTGTTTATTTATTTATGGCTGTGTTGGGTCTTCATTGTTGCATGCAGGCTTCCTCTAGTTGTGGCGAGCAGAGGCTACTCTTCATTGCAGTGCACGGGCTTCTCATCGTGGTGGCTTCTCTTGTTGCGGAGCATGGGCTCTAGGCATGCGGGCTTCAGTAGTTGTGGAACACGGGCTCAGCAGTTGTGGCTCGCGAGTTCTAGAGCGTAGGCTCAGTAGTTGTGGCTCACGGGCTTAGCTGCTCCGTGGCATGTGGGATCTTCCCGGACCAGGGCTTCAACCCGCGTTCCCTGCATTGGCAGACAGATTCTTAACCCATGCGCCACCAGGGAAGTCCCAAAACCTTCTTAAGAGACTGATTTTTCCAACCTTCTTTTTAAATTAGCTACCTTGTAAATAAGGCTGAGCTTACTGAAAAGAAATCTCCTTGTACTGAAGACTCTATAGACTATTCTGCAAACTAATTTAGCATAAATAAGGGCCTAACCATACTTGTCTCTGGTATCATCATTAAATCAGTTTTGGGGTTCCTTCCTAGTGGTTATTCTTATCAACTTTAAGCCAACTTCTAACAAGACCAATACACTAATTTCTCTAATTAATGATAATGCTTTCGCAGATATATGGAACAAATGAGCTACCTTTTTTTCAAATTTTCAGATGACTATGATATTAACATTTACATAATTAAAGGAAAAATAATGTATGTCTGGCACTATTACCATTTCCCTAATACCCAAACAAAAAAATAATATGAACCAAGGGAAATTAAAAAAAAAAAAAACTGCACCAAAGTTACGAATGTCAGAACACTGGAAGCTAATACACAAATTCTCATCGTGGAATTACCATGTAGTATGGTATCTGCTAAGATGAATTAACTCTAAAGAAGAACCCCATCAATTCCCCGAAGCTTAAAGAAGTAAATCCCTTGACAGGCATTAAGTGCTAGGAAGAGCCCTACTGTAGCCTCTCTCCACAATAAATACTAGGCATATACATTTGTACTGTCAGGGCTGGAAGCAGGGTACAATGAGAGAACAGACTTATTTGATCCTGATCTTCACTGGGAAGGTAGAAATCAACAGTAATAAAAACAATTGCTAACACTACTAATACTCAGGCTAACACTATTATTAACCTATCCTGGCATTCATTTATAAATGCGAACAAATGAAGCCCGGACATATGGGTATCATTAGCCCAAGAGAAGAATAGAGATAAGAAAGCAAAGAAATGGAAAGGATGTTACAGAACAAAGTAGACACTTGTTCAGGCTGCTATAAAAAGGTAGAAATCAAAAAATATATAGTTCTTATAAATTAAAAACATGACAACCAAAATAAAAATTTAAATAGAAAACTGAACCTAGATGGCAGACTGACCATATGAGTCTACATTCCCTCACCCTGAAATTTCATGGAAACAATAAAAGGTATTTTAAGAGTGCATTAATAATGGCACTGGGTGGCTTCCCTGGTGGCACAGTGGTTAAGAATCTGCCTGCCAATGCAGGGGACATGGGTTCAAGCCCTGATCCTAAAGCCCATGCTCTGCAACAAGAGAGAAACCACCGCAATGAGAGGCCCGCGCACTGCAATGAGGAGTGACCCTCGCTCGCCGCAACTAGAGAAAGCCCGTGCACACAGCAACGAAGACCCAACGCAGCCATAAATAAACGAATAAATAAAATTTTAAAAACTAAATAAATAAAATTAAAATAAACACAAAATCCTCTCTGAAGAAACACACCTTCAATAGGTCCTTAAAGAATTATCACAGATATAGTTTTAACAAATACTAATTGTTTTTTAAAAAAATTATGTATCACATAAGCAAACAAAACACTATGAGAGAGATCTAGCAGATGACTGTAAACTCATCCGTAAAGATTTCAGACATTCACATGATCAAATATAAGTTTAAAATAAAAAAGACTGACAAAAAATGACTGAAGAACAGGGGACTATAAAATAACCAAATGGAATTTTAAACCAGAGAACTCTTAGAATTGAAAAACAATTGAGAAAAGTTAATGTAAGGACCCACACAAGGAGTTCTTCCAAGAAATCAGTAAAACTAGAAATGTTAGAAGCAAACTAGCTTCTGCAAATGTGACAAAAATAAGAGAAGCAAATGTGTTTTCCTTTTTGTTATAATTTCCAGGAAGCTTACTTAAACATGCAACTCACAAGGTAACTTGAATAATTACTTTTCCATTGCTTTAAACCAATTTTATTGTTTTAATTTAAAAATTGCAAATAGAAACACTCACTGTTCTACACTGGTCTATTTTTCCTGATAAAATCTTCAATCCTTCCAATACTATCAACCCAGCAATCACTGCATTAGTAGTAGCGATAGCAGGAATAATGTTCCCTGCCATTGCTGGAAAAAAAAAAAAAAAAAAAAAAAAAGTTTAGCTGTTAAAAAAAAAACCTTAGAATTTTAGATGATACAATTGAAGTACAAAAAACTTACATTTGATATCAAATCTGCTCTTCATATTCATGCTGAAAATATGCATCCTGAGGTTTGCAGCAGAGGTGACGAAATCCATTGCAGATGGGTCATCCTGCCAATAATTTAAACAATTTAACAAGTCTCCCCACAAATTTACTAATTTGGCTAGTATTTCTTTCAGAACAGCAGTTTCACACATTTATAACAAGTAAACTAGAACAAGAGATGGCCTCTCTGGATGAGAAGGGGGCAGGGGCTCATCATCAGCTCCTGTGATCCAGGAATGCAGTCTTACCAAGAGCCAGCAGGTTCTAGGAATTCACTCCTGCTTAAACAAATGCACTGGAGACTAAGAGTATAGACCAGAATACCAATTGCATTTATTGATGGTGGCAATCCTTCCCTGGGTCCATCAGTCAACAATAAGGTTGTGTGACAAGTACAGAACCCAGGGAACACAGGCTGTTTTGAGAAAGCTATTTCATTGAAGCCTCAGAAACAGCTGAACTACTCCTTTCGGCTTTCCTTCTCCAAACTCCCTTCACGTACACCACAGTACTATATTGTTTCTTTTCAGATGTGGCAGGACAATAATTTTCCCTTTACAATTTCCGTTCTTCCTGAGACTATATCCTAGTCTCTCTAATTAGATTTCAGCAAGGTTTCCTGCTTTGAACTGAGAAGAAACTATCCTAGCCCATAATTCAGAAACACCAAAGTATAAAAGAAAAAGCATTGATAGGATGTGGGTTCTTTACATACTTATTTGGCTAGCTATGTAAACACAGGCAAATAAACCTCCCTGACCCAATATTCATTAATCTGTTAAATAGGAAAAATTATATAAACATCTTGTAAGGTTGTGGTGAAGATTAAATATTATTTAAGAGTACCCAACACAGTGTCCATCAGGTACTTCCCCAGGCAATTGGCTTATCACACCCATTAGTTACAGAGTTTACTCACAGAGGCTAACAATTCACAGTTCCAAGTTTTGTTATGTAGCCCCTGTGTATAGATGAAAACCTCCCAAACCACTAGTGTAACAGTAACAATGAAAAAAAATTTTTTAACAGTTACTCCTTATAGCACACAAACCCTAAAGACTAATGTTTACAAGACTCCCCCAAATCTAAATTTACCAGCTTTATTTCAGATGTCTGATTCAACCCGTCTCAAAATTTGCACATAAAGTTACCTTAGTTTTCTTAAACTGATCAAACTTTTCTCCTTATTTTAAAACCCACAGCAAATCTTTACCAATATATGAACATATAAACTTTATCAGATAAATCATTTACAGCCATAGAAAATATTGACTACAATTAAAAATAAGTAAACTCACCAAATCTCAAAATGTAACATTTAACTGCAAAATACTATTAAATATTGTTTTAACTTGTAAGAAAAATTACATCTCATTTTTGAATTGAGAAGTCTCTCAGACCTTTAAGAGTTAAAAGGCAATTTTATTACTTTCAAGGCCAAATTAGGCCTATGAGCTGTTGTCCCCAAAAGGATATTATGACTTCTATTAACAAATCTCTATTACGTAAGATGTTCTCTTAAGCCTATTTGCTTAAGTCAGATAAACATTTTACTCCAGTAAAGTCACATTTATAAACCATGAACACATGAGAATCTAAAATGAGGTTTTATGATATTGCTTAAATTCACATATAGAAAATTCATAGTTCAATGTAGTAATTAGAGATGAAAACATCCAAACAAAAATCAACATGTCCTCAAAATCTGGTAGAATAAACAATATCCCCAAATTACTAAGTTCTGGTACAGCTCAAGAACTAAAATATACATTTGATATATAAGTAATTGCCACACATTTTCAAAACAAACCTTGTCCCATATAAGCTCAGCTCCATCTCCCTTTTCTGCTAAATGAACTCTCAAAGTCTCAATGCTCTTTGAAAAAAGACGTGCATAGCTCTTTACATCTAGAACTTGCTGGTCTCTCAGACCTAACTGGGGTTCATTTTGTTGATCTGATGCATTGGTTTCTTCTCCTAAAGAAAAAAATATTAGAAATTTCACTATTAACATCATTCCTGTACTCTGTTTAACAATTCAATACCTGACGATAAGAAAATCAAATAATATGAAACAAATTCCATTAAAGTAATTATCACTATGATACACTTATGTGTACAAGAAAATCGCCAATATTAATATAGGAAAGGTGCAAGACTGTCTCAGAACTTCATAGGAGATTACTGGAGGATTCAAGAATATAATGTAGATAAGATAATAAGCATTATGCCCAGAACATAGTTAGCACTCAATAAGTGGAAGCTATTAGAGCAATACTTGAATTGGGCCATAAAGTGAAGTATCCGTTACTGTAGATAACTGCAGAAAACTGCGCCAAACTGACATCCTAAGTCTCCTGGTATCTTTTAAGTTCCACTATGCTGAACACTGCTGTGCAAAGCAAGCTGAGACACAATGTGTTGAAGGAGAGTGGGTAAGGAAGTAGTCACTACTGCAATAGTTTTTCTTGCATATGTTCCTAAGTTAAAGGAACAACACTTTATGTCAGGGAAAATATGAAACAACTAAATGTTAACTGATAAGGGACTAGTTAAATTATACTGACTGAAAAGAGCAAGTCAGAGTATATAAATAGTATGATTCCATTTACGGAAAGTGCATATACAACTGCCTGCGTCTACGTGCACGGAGTTATCACCAAGACATTCCCTAAAACATTAATAGTAACTATTTCCCTAGGTGATGAGATTTCCAATGATTTTCCTTCTTCATACTTTGTTGAACTGTCTGAATTTCTTACCATGGGTGTATACCACTGTATAACAAGAAATGACAGGGCTATTTAAAGATTTTAGGTTAGAGAATTTCCAATTTAGGTATCCCAAAGACAAAAATGTATCCTTTACCTTGACTCTGCACTTCAGCCCAATCCAATGGAACCGGAGGTTTCCTTTTCCGCCACAGTTTGTCCATTGTCAACAGATACCTGATATCATCTTTAAAAAGCTAAGATAGAAAGAAGGAAAGGAGGAAAGGAAGAAAGGAAGAAAGAAAGGTAAATTCCATGAACCCTACAGTCCCTACGCTGATAAAATAAAACAAAATTTCCCTGCTGATTTATTTTAAACATTACACTATAAAATCTGATTTAAAGAACACATGTTACATACCAGTAGATTAACAATTCTCAAAGGGGCAGGGGGAGCTTAAACCTTTGTGTAAAAGGAAATTTTACACAAAACCCCTGTATGTGAAACACTTAAAATCAGAGATGCTGATGAAAGCAGAGTAAGAGAACTCTGAACTGTGCTGACTGACCCTGTCCTCCCAAGTCACCTCCCCTAAATTAGCTCCTCAGATCAGTCGGAAGCACAATCATACCATTCAAGCGGACTAAGTGAATACACACCAACTCCACAAGAACTGAGGCTAAAGGTACCAGTTAGCAATATCTCCAAGTTTGTGGGTACATACCAATAAAGCACACACATTTAAAAAGGGCTCAAAAACAGAATTTCTTAACCATCTGCAACATCTCTGAAATGTGCTCCCGCCCCCCCAAATAACCTCAAACACACAAAACAATTCCTATTTCGAAAATAAAAACATAAACATTACCACATGTAGACTGAGAGACCATCACATGAATCACACTTCCTATGTGGCAGAATTTCAGATGATTTTAATAGTTTTACCTTTTCCTTAACTATATTTTCTATTGTTGACTGATTTATTCCACAGGTTTGTTGTATGTACCAGGTATGAATTTAGATGTGGCTAAGTTAAAAGAACTATTTCTATCAAAATATACTCAATTCAATAAATATTTATTAAGCATCCTTAATCTTTGAAAACCAGCCAAATATACAACTAATTAGAGTACAATTCAGTGTGAAAACCACACAGCTCTGAGTACTGTAAGTTTTTTTAAAAATTTATTTATTTATTCATTTATTTTGGGCTGTGTTGGGTCTTCGTTGCTGTGCGTGGGCTTTCTCTAGTTGCGGTGAGTGGGAGCTACTCTGCGTTGTGGTGTGCAGGGTTCTCACTGAGGTGGCTTCTCTTGTTGCGGAGCACAGGCTCTAGGCGCTCGGGCTTCAGTAGTTGTGACACGTGAGCTCAGTAGTTGTGGCTCACGGGCTCTAGAGCGCAGGCTCAGTAGTTGTGGCCCATGGGCTTAGTTGCTCCGCAGCATGTGGGATCTTCCCGGACCAGGGCTCGAACCCGTGTCCCCTGCATTGGCAGGTGGATTCTAACCACTGAACCACCCAGGAAGTCCCTATCTTCACACTCCTGTCTCTTTCTATAAACCTATGAATCTCAACCAAATCCCTAGTCTAAACTGCTCTACTTACCTAGAACCATCTGTCATCTCTCTAATATCCCAGAGGAATCTCAAAATTAATTCTATCACCTTCCCCTCTTCCCCAACCCCCACGCACACATCTGTTTCTCACCCTACCTATCTCAGAGAACGGCACCTCTGTTCACCTGCTGCCCAGCAGGAAACCAGGTAGTATTATTCTTCATTCCTCACTTTATACATACAAAGTCCTGTTGAGTCTAACTTTTCCTCCACACTCCACTGGGAATGCAGATGGTTGTACTTCAGATTATTCTGGCATTGCACAACTCCAGAAGGCACTGTCCCATATTGGTTACAAGAGGAACACCAGGTCCTACAATAGTGCACTGCATACTTTCTATACCTTATAGACTACCCTTTAATGGATTTCCACTGCCTTGGTATAACATCCTTATCGTGCCAGATCTAACCTCAGCTTACCTTTCCAGACCTCTTTCCACTCTCCCCTTTAATGGGAATTATTTCAGTTCTTCAACCTGAAACTTTCTTTCCATATGCTGCACACTCATCCCCACCCTTATTCTTTAAAGTCTTGAGTTGAAATGTCAAGACTTTAAAGAAGTCTTGACAGCCTCTGGACAGCCTCTTCTGAACCCTCATACTAGGTCTAATAATAATGTTTAATAATAAGAGGGGTTAAGTTTACTTATTATTAGAGGGTTCCAATGCATCAGAACTGAACGTCATAACACCCTGAACCTGAAATTCCTTGTTCAATGTTTGACTTCCCTTCTAGATGCTGAGCTCCCTCCCTAAAAAGAGCTGGGACCCTATTTTCTGTCTTTCACCACTAAATCCTGTGTACTTAAAGTGGCCCCTGGCACACAGCAGATGCTTAAAGTTACCTGTTGAACAACGGATTGGAGATGTACTTCAGATTATTCTGGCATTCAACCGTTGCTCACGTTGGAATGGAAATAGGTATATGGATACTAGTTTGGAAAACACTGTCGATAACCATATCAGAGTTAAGTGCATTTGATTTTAAGTATAATCAAAATAAAAACCACTTTCTAAGGTAAAGGCTGTAATGAGGAAATAAATGCAGTAGGTTTAAGAAAGTCAACCTGTGTCATGTATTGTCACTGAGGAAAGATGAAATAGAAGCTGGAGGGAGCAGTAGGCCATTTGCTTAGGACAACAGGACGTGTGCATGCCAGAAAGCAGACAGGAGGAGCCAGGAGACTCAAGATGCAGGGCAGAGAGAAAATACTATTTGAAGAAAAAGGTACAAGACGGAAAAATACCAGGTGGAAGCGTTAGCCTTTACTCAAAGGGATTTCTCTCAAACAGAAAACAGCTAATAAGAACCTACTGTATAGCACAGGGAACTCAGTACTCTGTAATGACCTATATGGAAAAAGAATCTTAAAATATATGCATAACTGACTTTGCTGCACACCTGAAACTAACACAACATTGTAAATCAACTATATTCCAATTAAAAAAAATTTTTTTGAATAAAAGAAAAAAAATAAAAAAGAAGCAGGGAAAAGAGAAAGAGTTTGCGGTGAAGTGGGACCTTCTCTTAACAGGTAAATTATGTCCAATGGCTTCAAACCTGTTAATATATCCTTAAGGTCATCTGCCTAATAAGGTCATATTAGGCAGTTTAAGACAAGTTGAGAAAGCTTCAAGTGCCTATTATGATAAACTTGCTAGGCAATGAAGGTAGGAGAAATAAAAAGACTTTTAAAACGCATATCTGAGGGCCTAGCTGAGCCATAATTAGGTAGACCTAATTAAAGCAATCTTACAGATTTCTCTAAAAATACTGAGCAAACAATACATAAAATGAAGAGGAATTCACCCAAGAACACAGGCTTAGGGATTCAAGAGCAATTTAGAACATGTCAACCAAACTCTCAATAGAAGATCTGAGCGGCAAAGGGATATAAGACGAGAAACAGCAGGAACCAAAAGTCAGTTATACAAAGAAAATCAAGAAGTTCAGTGAAAGTGAGGGAAGGAAAGATAACCAAGAGTGAATAAGCAAGCCTCTGTATTTTACCTTCTATAAAGATGCTATACTGATTTAGTATTGATGTTAAAATTTCAAACCTGTTTATCCCACCTGCATCAATGAATTCACTAAGACAGCAGTAGGCATAAAAAGAAGTGTAATTCAATCATGCACTAGTTTAAAACAAACAGAGTAACAAAAATCTATCCACAATTATAAAAAAAAAGTAAACCTAACCTTGGTAAAAAGTTTAACTGGATCATATCCAGTTGATTTAGCCCATTCCTTGGTGGAAATACGTTTAATGTCACCATCTTCATTAGATGCTCTGGCTCTGGCTTCGGCTTCCATTGGTTCCCCTACAAAACAAACACCATTTTATTTTCAACTGTAGTTAGTGTAGAACTAAGCTCTCATCTACCTTTAGGGGAAAAAAGAGTCACCATGGAGGACACCCGCATCTGACGCATTCTGAGTTCAAGGAGACAGAATTATAACATGCTCGTCACCATCTTTTTCTACCTCAGTGTCTGAAGGCCATATGTAGAGCAGGTCCAAGTACAGACCTATAATCAGATCTGGGAACAATTCCTGCCTCTATTTACTAGATTTGTGAAACTTCCCTGCACCGTGTTTCCTCACAAGAAAAATGGCAGTACCCATTTTTAAAAACACCCCTTAAACACATAACATATTATCTAGCACATAACAGCAATTATTTTCCCCCGCCTTAAGCTATCAATATTAAATTAGCAAAATAAAGATAGTGCTCACCAATAAGAAAATATATCCCAACTAGTTTACTCACAGGAAGCTTCAGGGTCAGCTCTGTCAGGAGACACTTCTTGATCAGCATCTTCTTCTCCAAACAACTGGCTATAATTTAAGAGTAGTAAATATTTATGTACAACAAAATACTCTGAACAAAGGTTAACTTTTTCTACTTTTCTCAAAAACAACTAATTTAGTTATCTCAAATCTTTAGTAGGGATGAAAAATAAACAATTGACAAATTATGCTCCATAAACTTAAAAGTATTAAAACAATCTGTTTAAAACAGCTTGCAGGGACTTCCCTGGTGGCACAGTGGTTAAGAATCCGCCTGCCAATGCAGGGGACACGGGTTTGAGCCTTGGTCCGGGAAGATCCCACATGCTGCAGAGCAACTAAGCTCGTGCGTCCACACTACTGAGCCTGTGCTCTAGGGCCCACGAGCCACAACTACTGAGCCCATGTGCCACAACTACTGAAGCCCACGTGCCTAGAGCCCATGCTCTGCCAGAAGAGAAGCTACTGCAATGAGAAGCCCACGCACCACAACAAAGAGTAGCCCTGCTCGCCACAACTAGAGAAAGCCTGCACGCAGCAACGAAGACCCAACGCAGCCAAAACTAACTAACTAAAAAAAAAAAACAAAAAACAGCTTGCATCCTCGTTTCAACCACAACACAGGCAAGGCTAAATTTTAGTAGACCTAGATTCATTTCTGCCAGCTAGGCTCTGCAAATTCCTATGTTAAAATCTTTGATCAAGAGACAGGTGAGCGGCTTTTATATTCCAACATGGATAACATTCCACTGCCAGAATAATAACTGTGAAATATACCTGTAGCTAGCTGTTAAACAAATACTGACACACCTATTATGTGCGAGGCACTGGTCTAGGTGCAGGAAACGCAGCAGTGAATAAGACGGTTTTCTTTTATAAGAAATAACAGAAAAGTATTAAGCTGAAATTCTCTTTTGTTAAGCAAATTATCCTAAGAATTGTTTAATAACTTTCTAACCATTCCTCAAGCACATAACTTAAGCTATCTAAAAAGCTATCTTTTTTTTTTTTTTTTTTGGCTGCGACACGCGGAACTTCCCCGACCAGGGATCGAACCCGTGCCCCCTGCATCGGAAGTACGGAGTCTTAACCACTGGACCACCAGGGAAGTCTGATAATAAAGCTATCTTAAAGAAATCCTTTGTACAGTAAAAATCTCAAAGATCCTGATACACTTTACAAGAAAATGGCCATTTGTTTCCCACATTGGTTGTGCCCCAAAATATAGCCCCACAATGGCACGTAAGAGTTCCTATCGACTTACTTCCTCTCCGGACTTAATGTTCTGCCAAACTAGCAAGTGTAAAATAGTATGTTACTGTGGCTTTATTCGTGATTTTGCAAGTCAATCATAAAGTTAAACACTATCTTCATTTGCTTATTGCCTATCTGGGTTTCCCTTTAAGTGAAAAAATGTATGTTAGTATTATTTTGTCAGGTTGTCTTTTTCTTATTGATTCCAGGAATATACTCCAGATCACAGTTTTAGTTGCTTATATGTTACAGCTATTTCATCCCATATAACAGCTTATTATTTATACATCATTTAATGTCTCTTGACGAGACACTAAATGAATTTGAATGTATCAATCCTTTATTTTATAATTAGCACTTTTGTATCTTGAGAAATTGTTCCTTAACCCCAAAGATAAAGATTTTCTCCTATATTAGAAAATTTTAAAGTTTTGTCTTTCACATCTGAATAATTAATCCACTTGGACTTAATTTCTATATATTGTTAATTTACACATATCCTTTGAAGTAGAGAATACAATTTTTTTCCACATTGGTAGTGAACTGCCTTCCCTTTTATTTAGTCCCTTCTTTCATCTGGGATCTACTGTGCAACCTCAGTTACAGTCTGTTTTTCTATCCCTGCACCAGCAACTCACTAAACTATTTTTACCTTATATTAAATCTTGAAATCTGTTAAAGCAAGTCACCTCAACTTACTCTTCTCCAAGAATGTTTTGGTTCCACTTAGGCTTTATTCTTCCATATAAATTTTAGAATCAGCTGAACAAGTTCTAATAAAATCCCCAATGAGATTTTAATTAGAATTGCACTGAATCATATCAATATTTTATATACACAAATTAGTATAAATATATTTTTTGCTCTGTCAGCTAAGAGGGCCTAAAAGAAATGGCACCCCAGAACTATGCCTAAGCACTTGCATCTTGGTTCCTAGTATCATTCTTCAATTAAAGGAACCAGGGCTCCTTGAAGAAATGTCTAATTCTAGGGCTGAAGCAGGAAACATACAAGATGAGCGTGGAGCATCTTGTAGTACCAGAAAGTAAGGAATTGCTCCAAAAAAACCCCACACATTGATGGCAGTATATCAAAGAGCACAAAGCCAACTGAAGAGCTCCCAGTGGCCAAAGCTGGAACAATTTGAGCAACAAAATAAAACAGTATTAGATTATAACCGAAACTATATTCAATATCAATGAGTCCACACTGATATCAATAAATGGGTGAGAAGAGACAGGACAATATAGAAAGGGGAGGGAGTAACTTTACAGTGGAGAAAACAGACAAACACTACCTTAAAGTAATCAAGGCCTACATTAATAGTCATAAATCATGTTGATAACATGTACCCTTCATATGATATGATGAAAATGGCACTTTACCTCTGTGGTCTTTCTCCCAGAAATCCATAACCACAGTATTATCAAGAGAAAAACATCAGACAAATTCCGACAGTGGGGCATCCTAAAAAATACCTGATCAGGGACTTCCCTGGTGGTGCAGTGGTTAAGAATCCGCCTGCCAATGCAAGGGGACACAGGTTCAATCCCTGGTCCGAGAAGATCCCACGTGCTGTGGAGCAACTAAGCCCGTGCGCCACAACTACTGAGCCTGCGCCCTAGAGCCCGCGCACCGCAACTACTGAGCCTGCGTGCCTAGAGCCCGTGCTCCGCAACAAGAGAAGCCACCGCAATGAGAAGCCCACGCACCACAACAAAGAGTAGCACCCACTCGCCACAACTAGAGAAAGCCCGCACGCAGCAATGAAGACCCAATGCAGCCAAAAAAAAAAACCTGACCAGTACTCTTCAAAACTAACAAGGTCATCAAAAACAAAGAAAGTCTTAAGAAACTGTCACAGCCCCCTTAAGGTGGGCCTAAAGACATAACTAACTATAATGGGATATCCTGGAACAGAAAAAAGACATTGGGCAAAAACTAAGGAGATTTAAATAAACTATGGACTTTAGTTAATAAATAATGTATCAATATTGGCTCATTGTTATGTATGTATCATACTAAGATGTTAATAACAGAGGAAACTGGGTGTGGGAACTCTGTGCTATCTTCTCAATTGTTCTGTAAATCTGAAACTGTTCTAAAAAGTCTATTAAAAAAGAAAAAAAATGTTTGCCAAGTAAATAAAGCTTGCAAGTGTATTTCTTGTGAAATTTTGTTGTTACACCATTATATGTTTACTTTTCTGAGTGATTATACCTTAATGAAAAAATAAAGAAAACTAATGTTTGCTGTAGATTTCTAGAAAATATTTTTTATCAGGCTGATAGTTCTCCTCCTAGTTTACTAAGAATTTTTGTCATGAAAAGGTGTTCGCTAAATTTTACCAAATGCTTTTTCGACACCTATGAAGATTATATAGTTTCTCTTTAAATTCTTAATGAAGTAAATGCCATTTATAGATTTTTCTAGTGTTAAACCATGCTTGCATTCCTGGAATAAATACAGCTTGGTTATGGTATACTTTTTGTTTTATACCATTCTAGATTTGTATGCTAATGTTTTGTATAGGATTTTTTCATCTACATTTATGAATGAGAATGTCTCACAATTTTCCTCTTATAACGGCCTTAACTGTTTTGTTTTGTTTTTTAAATAATGTATGTAGGACATCCCTGGCGGCACAGTGGTTAAGAACCCTCCTGCCAATGCAGGGGACACGGGTTCGAGTCCTGGTCCAGGAAGATCCCACATGCCACAGATCCAGGAAGCCTGTGCACAACTACTGAGCCTGCACTCTAGAGCCCACAAGCCACAACTACTGAGCCTGCAAGCCACAACTACTAAAGCCCGCGCGCCTAGAGCCCGTGTTCCGCAACAAGAGAAGCCACTGCAATGAGAAGACCACACACCACAACAAAGAGCAGCCTCCGCTCGCCGCAACTAGAGAAAGCCTGCGCACAGCAACGAAGACCCAATGCAGCCAAAAGTAAATAAATAAGTAAATAAATAACAAAATGCCTTCTCTTAAAAAAAAAAAGTTTATTTATTTATTTATTCATGCATGCATGCATGCAGTGCCTGGTCTTAGTTGCGGCATGCGGACTCTTAGTTGCAGCATGCATGCGGGATCTAGTTCCCTGACCCAGGATTGAACCTGGGCCCCCTGCATTAGGAGCACGGAGTCTTACCCACTGGACCACCAGAGAAGTCCCCAGCCTTAACTGGTTTTGCTATCAAAGATATGATAGCCCCAAAACATGAAGTATTCCATTTAAAAAAAAAAATTTCTGAGACTTTATGTAAGATTAGAATGATATATTCTTTGCAAATTTAGTGGAAATCACCTATAAATTCACATAGGTTTGGTGCATCAGTCAGAGGAATTTAACCCACTGATTAAATTTCCCTAGGGAGCCTTTTATTTCTTTTTGAGTCATTTTCTAAGTTTTTAAAATGAATTTATCCAATCATTAAGTTTTTTAAATGTACTGACATAGGGACTTCCCTGGTGGTCTAGTGCTTAAGAATCCACCTTCCAATGCAGGGGATGCGGGTTCCACCCTTGGTCAGGGAACTAAGCCCGCATGCAGCCTGAGTATGCAGGCCACAACTAGAGAGCCTGCATGCCACAGCAGAGGATCCTCTGTGCCGCAACAAAGACCCAACGCAGTTGCGGGCGGGGGGGGGGGATATGTACTGGCATAATCTTTTATCATCCCATTTTTTCCCCTTATTATTCTAATCTGTGTTGAGATTATATTCCCCACTTAGTTATCTATCCCCCTCTCCTTTTTATGATCAAACTTGCCAATTTATTTTTTGCTCTTACCTCAATTATATCGTTCCTTCTAATTTTTTTGACTTTATGTTGTTCTTTTTCTAACATAAGTTGGATCCTTTGCTCATTAATGTTCACCTCTCTTCATGTGTGTAAGCCTGTACCTTTTCTTCCAACTACCACATTCAATGTATTCTACAAGTTCCACATGTAGTATTTTCAGTATTTTTACAAAGTATTTTCAACTTCGATTATTTCTTTTTTAACCAATGAGTTACTTCTAAGTATGTTTTAGTATTTCCAAATATATAGATTTGTATTCATTTAGTTACATGCCTGTCTCCAGTCAGACTAAGCTTCATCATCATAAGTACAATTTCTCCAAGGTATTCAAATAAAAATGACCCCACTGTCCATGATCAGTACTAAAAATATGCCCAGAAACATATATACTCTTACTTGAACAAATATTTTGCCCAAACGATGCAATGAATAGGTTCTGAAGGTGTGTTACGAATTGTACAGCCAGGAAAAGTTCTCTGGGTTGGTTTGGGATGACATTCGTAACACTCAGTCACACCCTGCAAAGTCAGGATATGAGAAAAACATTTATCCCATCATGGTGGTTTCTCAATATTGTAATATAATCATAAACATTTCATTCCTTCATCTATATTCCAACTGTCAAGAAAATTTTAAAATATTAGTAACTCCAAAATCCTTACTTTACAGATAAGGAACTACAACGTAAAAGTTAATTGAATCTACCATAGTCACAGCTAAGACTAAGCCAGGACTTCTCTGATTCCTGGCCCGGTGAGGAGAAACTACAAGTTTACCTTGATCACACTAAACAGACAGGGAAAACTACTAGAAAGACAAATAACAACTTTCCAACCAATTATCTCTCAAAGTTGTGAAACTCAGTTATTTAAATATTATTTATAGATTTACCTTATAAGCTCCTGAAGATTAAGTGAATTTAAAGCATTAATTTCCAGAGCTATCCAGATACATGGAAAAATCCTAAGTATTGCCAAACCAAATACTCTTCATTTCGTTGCTAAAGGGTTATGTTTAAAGATATACTGTAAGGAATCCTTGAAAGAAGTCCACGGCACCTGAGATAATTTTCTAAAACTTAGAATGAATATTCTTTATCTTGGCACTTCTCAATCTCAGTCTTAACACATACTAGTGTCTCAGGATCATGGTAATGAACAATGTCTTTCTAATAATGGTTAAAGACCCCAAAGCTGCAAATAATATTTTAATATAAATTGCAGCAGATCCAGTGTTTTCTCCATAATGCCATTTCTGGTGTCCTTCCAATATGCTTTCTTGGGGGCGGCCATATGGCAAGCAGTCACCCCTCATAAACTGATATTTATAAGTCTTTGTAGAATGACATAAATTAAGCTTTCGAAGAGTAATATTAAACAGTAAAAACAACTGAAGCACGGCCACAATCTTCAGTATGGAAAAACTGCCAAAGAGCAGACAAAAATACCAAATTTCAAGTAGAGTATAATTCCTTTTAGTTTCAAAACCTGCAAAATGATTCTTCAAATGTATCTGTGTTTAATTTCTTAAAAGAATTCAAAGAAAAAAGATTTGAGCAGCAAATGAATAACAATGCTGAGACTGTATAAAACTGGGTTATGAACACACATGTATTTGTTCTTATTCTCTAGTTTTATCTAAATATTTGAAATATCAATACTTTACAAATACTCCAAAATTTTTTTTCAAAGTACTCTTCAGATCTATAAATCCAGACTTTAGACAAGTAACTTTTTAGAAGGCTGGTTTCCCATATATCAACTACAACATGACATGTAGTCTCATGGCTACTAAGAATTTAAAAAGGCAAGTTTATTATGCTTGCTAGCCTAAGGATTTTAATATATAAGCTACATGAAACAAAGTAGCACAGAGCTAAAAGATCTTTGCCTGTACTCTTTTTGGTACCTTTATAGCATCTAAGTTTTATAGGAGCACAAAATAATCCTTACATCCTGGATGCTGACAAGCCCATGTCATATATATCCAAAGTTTACTTCTTCCCTCCTTAAGTTCCCAAATAAATATTTGGGAAGCAAAAAACAAACCAAACCAAACCAAACCAAAAAAAAGTACTTTACCTTTTTGATAGTGGTTACTTGCCCAAGATAACCAGCAGTTCCACTCTCAATAAGAGGGACATCAGCTGCTAGACACATTCTATTAACATGGTTTCGGGCAGCTGGAAGAAAAATACTAGTTAACAGGAGTTTACAAAAAGAAAGAAAAAAAGAAAAAAGAAAGTATGCAGTTACCTTTAATTAGGATGAAATTTACCCAAACCATTTTTTATTGTTTTTATTTCATGTACAACTTTCTTATAGCTATGACCAGAGTAATACAACTGTTATAGACATTTAAGAGACATTCAACAGCAAAATTTCAAAGATAAGAAATTTATATCACAAATTTACTGTAGGAGAAGCATCCCTATATATTACTTTTTAATACCAAAGTGCCATCTTCCTCTTCTATTGCTGTACCTACTTCTATTAAATATGGCTAAAAACATTATTTCAACGTTTTCCAACCCCTTAACTTGCTCTTATTCCAATAGAATTATCAGGTAATACATGGAAGTAAATGGAGAATGTGGAATATCAACTTTGGAACTATTTATCTTTTTTTTGTTTGTTTGTTTGCTGCACAGCATGCAGGGTATTAGTTCCTCGACCAAGGATCAAACCCACGCCACCTCAGTAGAAGCTCAGAGTCTCAACCACTGGACCACCAGCAAAGTCCCAACTTGGAACTATTAAGGCAGTTTAAGGTGAGGGGAAAAAAGATGAGTCTGGTTAAAAGAGTTATCCTCTTTCTCATGCTTTGTATGTTTTTTCTTTTGATATTTCTGGCCCCAAATTGTTACAAACTCATTTGACAGATATACTTTTACATGTGGAAGTAGTTACAGAAAGAGTATTACTAAGTATTTTCACCCCACATTCCAGACACAAAGATTTGTTAACAATAACTGGCTATATGATACTTGATTATATGAAATATCACCAACTTGTGTAAAGTTTAAATGGTCCAAAATGTGTACACGTAATAGGATCCAATCTGATATATTACAGCACCAGATATACCCAAAATAATTCAAGAGCCATGACTTCTATGCTAGCTTTGACATCCTGTTGCCTTACTCTCAAAACAGTGGTTTTCAGCCATAATTGCCCTTTAGATCATCTGGGGAACTGTGAAAAAGTATGATCTTTAGGTCCCATTTAGAGTTTGACTCAATTGGTTTTGGGTGAAATTTGGGCACTGATATTTCTTAGATCTCCACATACACGAAGGAAGTCACACTGTGCTTAAGTGCTGGGATAATCTGAAACAAATATACATGCACGCAACCTATGCATCATCCTCTTTAATGATTTTAACTTCCCCTATATTCACACTAGTTCTAGTTAAAATTACAATCAATTGGCAAACTTTAAACCTGATCTTACTTCCCTTTAGGTCTTTTAAGTTCTAACTCGTAAGGAAATATTTTAATTAACACTAATTGTGTAAACAATCTTGTTATGCAGGAAGGGAAATACTTAGAATTAAAAGTATTAAAATAATCTCACCTCTGTTATCTAAAGCATTCATAACCAATATAAATTGTCGAAAAAATTCCACATTATAGTCAGGGCTACAAAGTAAAACAACAACAAAAAAAAAAGGTCACCAAAACAACCGGCCTTACACATGAGCTTCACAGTATAATACAGGGTCCTAAAAAGCACATTAAAGTAATAAAAGTACAAAAATAACTGATATTAGGGGTCTCTACAATATAGATAGGTTTGATTTTTCCCCAAACACGAGAAACAAATTTAAACCACACATCCGTTTTGGCCAGCTACCTCGGGCACAGAGCAGAATCTCAAACTGGCATGACTTCGAGAGTCCCACCAGGCCTTCTTGGGGCAGCAAGTGCCTGGGAACATACAAAGAATACATTCCCAGGATCTGCCTGGCCTGTAGCTTCACCTCACATGGTCAGGATCAGGCAGGGTTCAGGCCCCTAGGGTCCCTGCTTTTAGCAGCACTGGGAAAGCAACACAGGGTAAGGAGGTTGTAGGGCTATAGGCAAGCTTGTAGAGCAAACATCCAGAGAATGAAAAGGAAGCTGGAAACACAAATTCCCTGAGAAAGCCTAAGACTTTCTCTAATCCAGGCCTCAAACAAGAACTCATTATTTTTAAAACCACTTACTTGTGGACAACAACGATAGATAAAGGACATTTAGATGCAGGGTTCCTTTGCCCCAACACCTCCACAATTATATTTTTACTCTATCTTTACTGAGATCAGAGTATATTTATGTACCATCAAAACTACTGCCCCATCACAATTCCCAGTGTTATATTACAGAAGTCACAGTCCTAATAAACAAATTATTTTGAGAGGGAACCTTTCAAACTGAAAAAGGCCACAGCTGAAATCGATCAGAATGAGAGCAATATATTTAGAAAGGTCTGAATCATCATGTATATTGATTTCTTATAGTTTAGAATATCTCTTTATTTAAAACAAGAATATAAGGTCTTTTTAGGTTTCCAAGTAACTTACTTATTGAAAGTATTAAAGTAAATGACCTCTTTTCTAAATCATTCAAATTATATATATATATACATATATATATACACACATATATATATATGAACTGTTAAAAGAATGTCACTTACGTGGACACAACCTACTACATTTTAATAATTCTAGAAAAATCATTTTTAAATAAGCAGAATGACTCTGAGTTCATATATTTAGCTAATAAAAGTATCTTATACTTTAAAAGTTTAATTAAAAATTCACAGCAAACACAATTTTGCAACATAATAATTAGAGCATACTTCATGATGCTGTCATGGTAGGCTATGATATTAGCTTTCGGGTAAAACTGCAGTACACTTTCTTTGGCAACCTGGAAAAACAAACAACACTAAATTACTAATTTACTAAATTACTACAACATTTCTATCTGAATATGAAATCTATCTATGGCAGACAATAGTTATTTCACCTATTTATATACACTTGTACATGAATGGCAAGCTTCAGCAAAAATATCAAATGCAGTAACCAAGTGTCACTCAACAAATATTTACTAAGCATCTTGCATATATCAGAAACTGTATACGGCACTTGGTGAGCAAAAGTGACATTAATCAAATAACCATCCAGATAAATTTAACTACAAACTATGATAAATGATACATAGAAAAAGTAGAGGCTGTAATGAGTGGAAGATATGATTTGGTCTAAGAGATTTAGGAAAGCACCCCTAGAGAAAATTTGAAAAATGAAAAGGAGAAAAGAGTGAAAGTTTGCCCAAAAAGCTGGGAGAAAAGCAAAGAGAAAGATGTTTTAAAACCTTGAATCAAGATGGGACATTCAAGGAACTAAAGAAAGATCAGGATGGCTAGAACCTCAGGGGAGGCTGTCTTCTTCTAAAGGGAAAAATGGCATAAGCTGCAGCTTCTCTTGCCCACAAATACAGGAGCAGCCAAGCTCCAGGGAATGTAGGAACACAAGGCTCATTCTAAGTAAACGATCAGAAATTTAAGAAAGGGACACCATTTACAGGATTGGGTAGAGCACTTTTATTTCCTCTGTAGATAAGAAAGGATGGCACAGTCTTCTGTCCTTTTCTAGAGATCTTATTCTTCATAATTCCTCAGCTAAAAAGAGGTGGCTTCCCCCGTATTCTCCCTCCTACTAGAGAGTCCAAATTAACCTAATACCATAAATAGAAGATCCACCAAAGGGCAGAAATATAAATGAATAAATAGAAATGATATGAGAAATACAAAGTTACCTGGGCCTTTGATCTTCCAACATGTTTCTTTTGAAACAAAAACTGCCTGTTGAGGTTGCTGACATCAATAGTATCCAGATCAATCTACAAATGCATAAACCCCAGATAAATCACAAATTTCCTGATATGTTTGAGCAATACGTATCACTATCCTCAGCATCCATAACCCAGAACTTTTGATATTTGCTACGTTAGTGGAGAAAATGCTTTTTGACCAATATACTAAAGTTGTTAAATTGATAAAAATAATTTAATGCGTATTAAAACAAGATTGAATTTCAGAGACAACTTTCTCAAAAATATTTTAGAAAGGATGCTTTTTTGGTTCATTTGTTTAATCATACTGGCAAACATGTTAGGAAATTCCTTAAGACGACAAAATGATGCTGAAAATGCATTATATTTCCATCATTTCTCTATCAATCTGATTACTCTTTCAAATCCAACATAATAGATTTAACTGTGCCCTGTTCTTTTTCTTAAATGATACTTGGCAAATAGATTTATTGAATTTTTGCTGCTTTCTTTAATTCAAAAGTCTTTACCCACACACAATTTCATTTACAATCATTACTTGAGGGCTGTGGAGGGAAACTTCTACACAAGGTTAGAAGTCTCACGTTTTAAGTCTTATCTAACTGCTGCTTCAAAATAAATATGAGAAGAAATAATTATAACTAAAACCATTTTCACTCCATTTCAATAAATTTACATGAAGAGTAATGAAATGTTCTAACTGTGAAACACCCTAATGGTTTTGGTGAAAATCACCAAAACATATAATCACCTAACATTTTTTATCTGTGCTTTCTAAATTTACTACAAAAATTAAACCAAATAAAAAAGGATCAGCATTTATTTTTCAGGTGCCCCAATTCACTGTCATGTCTATTACAAAATGATCCTTTTGAAGAAGTATTAGTAGGTATTAGCTATGCCACATTCATATTTGGGATACAGAACTGAATGGAAAGACTAACCCTATAAAAACCAATGGAAAATGCGTAAACGCTTCTCCCCCCAGTCACTCATTTATTAGTTCAGTCGGCCACCTCTACTTTTTTTTTTTTTTTTTTTAATTCCATGTTTCCACTACACCTTAAGATGCTATAAACTCACATCCAAATTTCAGGTTACAACTCCAATCTCTAAAAAGTTTACATTAACAGAAATGACTTGACTCAGAATTACAGTAGCTTCCCGTCACTGTACAGCAATGCAAAAGTTAAAATCCTAACCAATACCTTTAACGAAATAATCTGCGGTGATAACAATGACAGTCACGCAGATTGTACCCAGAAGAGAGGGGCGCGAGCCACAAAGGAGTCCTAGCTAAGTTACTAAACCCCACCGTACCCACCGTACCTCACTTTCCCTCTTATCTGTTAAAAATAAAATGGGATGAAGACAGGGTTTACAAGCCTATGATGGTAGTGAAGATTAAGTGCATTAAGGCGAGTAGACCGCGCAGGACAGCGCCGGGCTCGGGACAAGCGCTCAGTAGGTCCTGGTTGTTACCACTGCCATCCTCTGCTCTGCATATTATCTGAGTTAAGGGGGACTTCGAATTGAACACTCACAACATCCCCAAGGGACTCGAGACAATCCTCTCCTGCCTCCGGTTAAAGCTGGGGATCTGCTCTGAAGCGAAGACACGAGGACTCTTCCACACCCCAGAGCCGCCACAAATTGGCGCTGCCTGGGAGGCGGGGGACGGCTCTTCGCGGGACGCCCGGAAGACCCGGGCCCTTGGCCTCCTCAGCGTGCGGAGCGGGCCCGGCGTGCAGCGACGCCCACCCCGTAGCCGCCGAAGAGCTCCCTCTAGGCGGGCAGCGACGACCCCAGGGCCTCTTGGTCCGCCCCCGCACCCACAGCTCAGGTCCGGACCTCCGGGCCCCGATCCCCCGGCCCCGGCTCCACGGCCCGCCATTCAGCCCGCGCGCACGCCTGGCCCTCACCAGGTCGATGTGGGAGAAGCCGGTGAGCACGAGGTTTTTGAGGAGCTCGCAGCCGATGCCGCCCGCGCCCACCACCAGGACCCGGCCCCCGGCCACGGCCTCGGCCAGCTCCCGCGGCAGCCCCCGCGACAGTGCCATGGCGGGACAACCACGAGCCTCGGCGCAGGCGGAGGCGGGAGAACTGAGCCGCGGCCGGAAGTGAGTGGGGGAGGGGCGGCCTAACTTCCGTTCCTGCGCACTGCGGCCGCCTGTCGGCGCTGAGTGGGCGGGGCCTGGGGACCTGGCCAGTCCGCGAGCGGCCCGGGCTGGGCTGGGCTGTGAGCGGAAGACTCTTCACACCTCCGGCTGCACTCCAGCCTGGTAGTGCTTCGCACCGAGGCGCGTAGTTCTGCTATCCGGCTTAAGATTTATTAGATTTTTGATGTGTATTTTTAAAAAATACTTTGCAGCATATATGTAACCGAGCAAAGGCCTCTTATGCCCCAAGTGAAGAAAGCCAAACTTTGACAAGGGGAGTTTGCAGCAAAATAAGGACTTACTGCAGGGTGCCAAGCAAGGGAGTGGGAAGCAAGCCTCAGATCCACTTCAACTTGGTCTCTGAGTTAGGGTTTTTTTTTTAAGGGTGAGGAATGGAATATTTCCTGCCACATCAGTAAACAAAGGATGTCATAGTCATCAGCAATTGCAGCCCTCCATCCGTGAGCTGGTGAGCCCCAAGGAAACTCAGGAAGGAAAGAATACCTGCCATCTAGCAGCCATCAGACTGCAGCCACTCCCTACCGTGAGCCCTGAGGGAACTGAGGATGTGAAAACACAGGATACTGGCCCCAGATAGCTAAAGTGCATATTCAAAGGAATGATTTCAGTGAGCCCAGACTCTTGCATCTTCCCATACATAGAAAAGCACTAAATTCCTTAATTTGGGGTATCTGGTTTTCTTAATTTAGAATAATCCTTTGATGTTCCAACTACCTGCCCTTTGTTGCAAAACTTCTATATAACCTGGCTCCCCACCCCCTGCCAAGAGCAGTTTTCTCAGGGTTACTTGAGATGCTACCTCCCGGGCTTGAAGTCCTAAAAATTCCCGCCAAATAAAACGTAACTCTGAACTTTTAGGTTGTGAATAATTTTTTAAGTCCACAAGGGGAAGAACAAAGAGGCTGGGATTAGTCATCATCTTGTGACATTTCTTAATTGTAGTTTTGGGAGTTAGGATGTTTCTGGTTTACAGTTTTCTGGCCACGTGGTCCATGGTTCAGGAGTCTGTTAGCTCATCTTCCTCTGGAGAAAATACATGAGTTTATACCTTAATGATGACATCTATAATAGCAAGGTTAGTACATTAACGATGTTATCAGCAACAGCAATTGTAGCCATCTGACTCTGGGTGATTAGTGTTCAGTTAGCACAGGATTGAGATCAGAGGGGATAAGAAAGGGAATAAAGTTTTAGAGAGAGAGATTTATTATAAACTCAGTAAAGGAACTCGATTTCCAGGGGACTCAGTTTCAGTTACAAAGTACGTCCTGGGAAAATATTGATGGTGGAAACACTCATAATATTGAATGAAAAAGATACAAGGACTTCCCTGGTGGTCCAGTGGTTAAGAATCCGCCTTCCAATGCAGGGGACGCGGGTTCGATCCCTGATCAGGGAACTAAGATCCCACATGCCACGGGGAAACTAAGCCCGCGCGCCGCAACTACTGAGCACGTGCACTCTGGAGCCCACGAACCACAGTGAAGAGCCCAGCAGGCAAAAAAAAAAGAAAAAGAAAAGAAAAAGATACAAAACCACACATATGATTAAATTTTGTTAAAAAAAAAACTTTTTTTAAACAGGAAGAAAACCATGGTTAATATTTTTGTGTATCTGTGTGTGATGAAATTGTGGACAATTTTTATTTCTCCTCTAAACTTTACTGTATTTCCCAGATGCTCATGCTCCTCAAAGAAAATGTGAATTTTAAAATCAGAAAAAATTATTAGAAGAAAAAAGGAAAAGATGGTGTGAAAGGAAAATCAAAATAGAGTATTGCTAAGAGAGCTCTCTAAAATGGAGCTGGAAGGCCACTGACAAAGTAATTTATGCATGGCTCAGCCTGGATGAAATCTGACGTTTTGACCACTTACTATCCTAATGAAGGCATCCAGAACATCTGCCAGAAACTTGATACTTATTACCCTTACCCTAATATAACTCATGACAGCCTACCTATTTATCAGATCCTTAACCTAAAACAACTCATGACTATTTCTTTTCTTGTGTCAGAGTACAGTCTCGTGGCTTTTGCCTTTATAAGCCCCTGACTTTTTCTCTTCTCCGGAACACTCCTTCCGTTTTAATCAAATCTGTGTCTTCCGAATTGCAATTCTTACGACGCCAAATATACTCTCATCTTCTTTCTTCGTTTTGTTGACAGTGGGAAACAGAGGAAAATGCTTTTGACTTCTGTGGTCTTTCTCATCAGTTGGTTGGTTCACCAAGCACACACCAAGCCTGATCTGTGAGGAGTACTCAGTCTGTCGCCCTGATCCATGAGACGAAGGAAGGGCCAGGGCACCCAACCATGGTTGCGGCGGGAGGCACCCTTGCATAGTAAGCTGCTGATGTTCATTCCCTACTATTGGCTCTCATAAAGGCCCCCTGTGGCAGCTAAAGCTAACAGAGGTCTTCAACAAAATGCTGACCTTCCTTCTCCCACTAGACACACAGTGGATAGAGCCACCTTCCTTTGCTTCTTTCCTGCCTCCCTCCTCTTGCCTTTGCCCGGGCTGCGCACCTAACCCTGAGGCTTTGCTTTTCTTCGTGGGTTGGTGTGTTGTTAAAAACAAGATACAAGCTCAGAATGGAGTCGCTTATGCTAAGCCTCATGTCACCAAACTGAGACTTAATTACAGTTTCGGCTCTCCCAGAAATAGAATCTTAAACCATCACTCAGGAATCACCGGATCAGCACTGGTTAGGTAATCTACCTGAGAGACCCCTGCCGTCCCCTAAAGGAAAGTAACTTGGCAATAACCAACCCCCTTTTTTGCTGATATAACTTTCTTGTTCCTGTCCCTTTCTGCCTGTAAAAGTCATTTTGTTTAGCTCCTTGAAGCTCCTTCCTTTCTGCTAGATTGGGTGCTGCCTGGTTCCAATTGATTTTTGCTCAAATAAATTCTTATGCCTCAGTTTATCTTTTAACAGTGTGTATAAAGTATAAAATGCTTGCCCCCCTTAACAAATTCAAATAGGATGCAAGTGCAGGAAGTAAAAACTGAAAAGCACCACTCACAAAATTGCACACCTAATCCTACTCCTCAGGGCCTTGCTGGTGTTTATATTTCCAGATCTAGATCTTTTACACAGCACTATGAAGAGTTTTACATTTAAGTGGGTTCACACTAGACTTGTTTTCTCATTATCTTGCTTCCTTAACAATATGTCACAAACATTATTTCTATGGGATCATGGGAACGCCCCTGCTAATCTGTACTCTATTTAGGTAAGACGTGATACAAACATGTATAACTAGATTCAAGAACATGTTTGGTTGGAAGCACAAGTTGTCTCCACCTAAAAGTCAGCCACATTACACCTAGCTCAGATATCTGCAAATGTCTGTATCAACAGTTTAAAGCAACAATTCTACCCCATCCTCTCATCAAAGGAGGGTACTCTCTGGCCATTTAAATAAATCCAAAGTGATATACCTGCAAATATAAGCAGTATGTTTTCTGCTCCAGTTGGAGTGGGTGGTCTGACAGTCTGAGGGACTCTCCGCCCACAACAGAAGTGCCACAGGGGAACCGGTGGTCACTTCTCCAGCATGACAGAGAGGAGGAATCAAAACCTCTCTCTGCAGGTCCACACTCAGCCTGGGCCCTGCAAACCCAGTGATCCTGAAATATCACTGACCAACATCTTCACTTTCTTCTACACAGCCAGCCACTTTCCCCCGGGTGCCTCCCACCCTCCCAGGAAAGGGGGAGAGGGCAGGGCAGCATCAGGTAGGGTTCTCACCAGTCACACACTGCCCAGGAGAATCACATCTCATGATAATATGGGCCTAATGTGTTATTTACCAAAGTTTATGTTTATTAACATAAATCCATCAAATTGTTTATGTTAATACCCAGTTTCCTCATCCATGCAGGCAAACAGCAGGTCTGTACACAGCTGGTGGAGGTGTTTTCATGCTGCTGTCAAGGGGTAGCAGAATGGAAGCAGCTGATAACATAAAAACTAAATGGAGAAAGGGGAGACTGGAGAGGTAGACAGCTGGATGGAAGGACAATGTCCAGAAGAGAGAAAGGGCCCCCTTCCTGTGATGCTTTAGGCGCAGGAGGTGAGGGCAGAGAGCCTGGGGTGGGGGAACACCAGGCAGGTCTAAACAGCTCGTGTCACAGGGCAGGAGCCTCAAGCAGCTGGAGCAGCTCCAGTAGTTTGCTCTGTCAGCACCCGGGGACAGCAAAAGTGCAGAGGCTGCAGGGGTGGTACGTGGCTGGCTGCGCTCATGGCTCTCCAGCTGCTCTCCCTCCTAGAACCCACCGGTCTGCTAACATAGGATCACCTGCCCTCTGGGCTACAGAGGAGCCACATTCTGAGTTGTCACTGTGGACACAGGCCACTGACCCTGGAAGGGTTAACCAGCCCACAGCTGGGAGGTTCTAGTCCTGGCTCCAGACCCATCAGGGGTGCCAAAAAGCAAAAAAGAAACAAGAAACAAGAGCTAATAAATTGTGAGTCAAAATGAGGTAAAAACACAATTTAAACATTAAAATTTGCTTTAATTGATATAAACAAAAGGAAAGGGCTTCCCAGGTGGCACAGTGGTTAAGAATCCGCCCTGGTCCAGGAAGATCCCACATGCCGCAGAGCAACTAAGCACATGGGCCACAACTACTGAGCCTGTGCTCTAGAGCCCGTGCTCCGAAACAAAAGATGCCACCGCAATGAGAAGCCCACGCACTACAATGAAGAGTAGCCCCCGCTCTCCGCAACTAGAGAAAGCCCACGTGCAGCAACAAAGACCCAACGCAGCCAAAAATAAATAAAAACAAACAAACAAACAAAAAAACACAAAAGGAAATGCACTACTTAAATAATAATTCATCTGGGTCCTCTTGGATAACACAAAATTCTTCCATGGGAGTCTGATGATTTTGAGGCCAGCAACTCTTCTCACATGTGTAAATTAGAATGGTTCCAAATTCCACAGAAAGACCTGAAAAATACAACATATTCAGGATCCCAGCAAAGAGAAAACTTATGAGGTACACTCAATATTCAAAGTTTTCCCTGTTTGGGGAAAGCATCTTAGGAACTTGTGTAGAAATCAGCGATTTTTAGAACATGGCTGCTGTCATCTGCCGATGCTGGCCTTCAGCTGCAACATTTCCAGCCTCCAGCCAACCCTGCTCACTTCAGACTGGTCCCCACAATCTGAATTGGCTCTGGCCAGTCCATCCTGTTACTAAAGGCAGTGGTTTTTGTATACTGACAGACTCCCTCGGTTTGTCTCATGTCTGAAGTCAAGGGGAGATTCTGTCAGCAACCAAAGACCTCTGTTCAGTCCTGAATGGCAGTTTTTTCTTCCAATTCCAGGGCTTGTTCCTGTACTTGGTGCTCCTAAGTGTATAGTCATACCACTCCTTCGATTGTCTAGTTGGTGAATACATTGTGCAGTGTTAAATACATCGCACCCTCAAAGCTGTTTGCCCATTTTGTCTTTATTTCAAAAATCTGAACAAATAGCTAGCATATACTTGAACTCTTGGTGAAATTTAAATGTTAATAAAATAGTATACCCATCCAAAAAAAAAAAAAAAATTCAAAGTTTGCTTAGTGGATAGAGCCCAGACTCTGGAACAAGATTGCTTGAGTTTAAACCCCAGCTCTACCACCCTGAGCAAGTGATTTCACCTCTATGTTATAATGACTATATTTATCATGATGATAAGATTGCTATAAGGAGGAGTAAATAAGCCAATACATGTAAAATACTTAGAACAGAGCCTGGCACATCTTAAGTGTTAACTGTTAAACAAAAAGGTTAAGCAATTAGAAGATAATACAAAGGAAGGAAAAAGATGGCTCAATATCAAGATAATTGGCGTTGCCACAGGGAGTGATTCTACCTTACACACTGAAAAAATAATTACTTAAAGCAAAAACAGTGCTCAGTAGTTTTCAGTCACAATACAGTTACAGTATTCCTACAAAAAGTGACTGCTGATTGCAAAAAAAACACAGATTTATCAGTAAAATATACTATTTTTAAAAAAATGTTTATTTGGCTGCATCAGGTCTTAGTTGCGGCATGTGAGATGTTTAGTTGTGGCATGCGAACTCTTAGATGCGGCATGTGGGATCTACTTCCCTGACCAGGGACCGAATTCAGGCCCCCTGCATTGGGAGCACAGAGTCCCAGCCACTGGACCACCAGGGAAGTCCCAGTAAAATACACTTTGAAAATAAACAAAAAATCTCAATTAGACTTCATTACAAATGTCTAGACTATCTGACATTGAAGACCATTTTAAAATATGTCACACTGACAAAACACTACCTCCAAGAAAGGATACAGGCAAAAAGTAGAAAATAAATCTTAAGAATTTATAGAAGTTTATTGATGGATGGAGCCACGAAGAATGTCAAGAGAACGTGAGCGTGCTCGCTTCGGCAGCACATATACTAAAATTGGAACGATACAGAGAAGATTAGCATGGCCCCTGCGCAAGGATGACACGCAAATTCGTGAAGCGTTCCATATTTTTTCATGAAGAACCTAGTGGCAAGACGGGAATAAAGACACAGACCTACTAGAGAATGGACTTGAGGATATGGGGAGGGGGAGGGGTGAGTTGTGACAGGGTGAGAGAGTGTCATGGACATATATACACTACCAAATGTAAAATAGCTAGCTAGTGGGAAGCAGCCGCATAGCACAGGGAGATCAGCTCGGTGCTTTGTGACCACCTAGAGGGGTGGGATAGGGAGGGTGGGAGGGAGGGAGATGCAAGAGGGAAGAGATATGGGAACATATGTATATGTATAGCTGATTCACTCTGTTATAAAGCAGAAGATAACACACCATTGTAAAGCAATTATACTTCAATAAAGATGTTTAAAAAAAAAAAAAAAAAAAAGAGAACGTGAGCAACAAGAACTCCTGCTGAAATCAGAACAGGAAAACAGGAGGCAAAAGGAGGAGCTGGGCAACTCGTTTGCAGCAGCAAAAGAAAAATACTTTTTAAAAATGTAGACAGCAATAATGGAAAGAAAATCAAAGACAGTACAAAGAAAGGCCAAAATACAGCTGATTTTGAAAAAATAATGTGGTGAATTTGAGATAATTCCCAACTAGAATGAGCCACAGGCAGTTTTCAGAGGGCATTAGAAGGCTGAAACTCAGTACTAGTAACCACCAGGAGAGGAAAGAAGGAGGTGTAAGGAATTAGATAGACTAAAAACCAAATAGCTGAGTATTATACATGAGCCCAGAGACCTGCCACAGTTGGGGGATGAGGGAGGGGGAGGAGAAAGACACGGCATATGGAGATCAAAACAGTCCCATTACACATCCAATGAAAAACATGAGAAACCACAAGAAACAGCAAAGACAGGTGAAACTTAATTACAGGTAGAAAAGAAAGGCTTGAGAGACTCTCAATGAATGTAGAGGGAAAGGGAAAAGCATGCATTTGAGAGGAGAAAGGTGACCAAAGCAACTGGTGTTGCTTCCGTAGAAAAGCTACAAATTCAATAGAAAAGATACTCAGAAATAAAAAGGAAGAAAAACTAAATATATAGGTCGGAAGACCTATCCTGTCCCACAGTAAAAGGATTACAGAACAATGGGACGGCAAGACATATGTTAGTTCAGTGCCCGGACTTCATAAATAAAGAAAATTCTACAGGCATCCTAGCATAAATGTTAGTTACAAAGGTGGCGGTGGGGGGGAAATCAGTCCACCCTCAGACTTCTACAAAGCAACATTCAATGCCAAAACGTACTTCCCGGTGAGACGCAGCCATGGGAGATGACAGGAGGTACCAGATAAAAGGACTGGCGGGGCTCTCACTGTTGACAGCACGGGCGATTACAAAGTTTTGAAGAAAGAAAGTGGGGCTTAAGAACTTTATACATAAGTTGTCCTTCAAGTATAAAGGCAGACCAGCACACACATTCTAAAGTAAGAACAACACCTACGAGCCCTCTTTGAGGCTATTACTTGATAGATTCCAGCTAGGAGAGAACAGTCAAAATGAAGAATTCAGAGGCTAAACAGCTGTGAGAATTATGGCTATAGAATACAGACTTATAAACCTTGATAAAGAAAAAATGATACTAAAATATTTGGAGATGGAGTAGGGTATACATTTCCTTATCTATTATAGTAAAGGAGCCAAATGCATACTATTCACAATTGAAATACGGAATGAATATAATTCTCTTAATTTCAGAGGATCTTTTAGAAACTAGGGCCTCTTGAATAAAGAACCCATTACCTAGGAACTTCCCTGGTGGTGCAGTGGTTAAGAATCTGCCTGCCAATGCAGAGGACTCGGGTTCGAGCCCTGCTCTGGGAAGATCCCACAGGCCACGGAGCAACTAAGCCCGTGCACCACAACTACTGAGCCTACGCTCTGGAGCCCGCGAGCCACAACTACTGAAGCCCACGTGCCTAGAGCCCGTGCTCCGCAACAAAAGAAGCCACCGCAACGAGAAGCCCGGGCACCACAACGAAGAGTAGCCCCAGCTCGCCACAACTAGAGAAAGCCCACACGCAGCAACGAAGACCCAATGCAGCCATTAAATAAATAAATAAATAAATAATAAATTAAAACGAAGTACATGGTAAGGATTTCCTGGATATGACAGCAAAACACAGGCAACAAAAGTAAAAACAGACAAATGGGACTATATCAAAATTTAAAACTTATGTGCATCACAGGACACAATCAGTGGAATGGGAGAAAATATTTGCAAATCATATCTGATAAGGAGTCAACATCTAGAATATATAAGCAGCTCCTACAACTCAACAAAAAATAAATAAATAACCTGATTAAAAAATGGACAAAGGACTTGCATAGACATTTACATAAAGTGATATGAAAATGACTAATAAGTCATTAATATGAAAAGATGCTCAACATCACTAATCATTAGGGAAATGCAAATCAAAACCATCAGATAGCACCTCACACCCATTAGGATGGTTACTATGAAAAACACAGAAAATACATGTTGGTGAGGATATGGAGGAATTGGAACTCTTGTGCACTGCTGACTGGGAATATAAAATGGTGCAGCCACTATGGAAAACAGTATGGTGGTTCTTTGAAAAAATAAAATAAAATAGAATTACCATAAGATCCAGCAATTCCACTTCTGGGTATATAACCAAAATAAGTGAAAGCAGGATCTCAAAGAGATATTTGTATACCCATGTTTATTGCAGCATTATTCACAATAGCCAAGAGGTAGAAGCAAGTGTCCATCAACGAACGGATAAACAAAATCGGTATATACATATGATAGAATATTTATTCAGCCTTAAGAAGGAAGGAAATTCTGACACATGCTACCATGGATGAACGTTAAGGACATTATGCTAAGTGAAGTAAGGCAGTAACAAAAGGGCAAATACTATAATTCTACTTATATGAAGTACCTACAGTAGTCAAATTCATAGAAATAGAAAGTAGAATGGTGGTTACCAGAGGTTGTGGGGAGTTGTTTGATGGGTACAGAGCTTCAGATTTGAAAGATGAAAAAGTTATGGAGATCCGTGTCACAACAATGTAAGTAAACTTAACATTGCATGGAGTAATGATTTAAATGTTTTACAAAGCCATCTCCTAGAAAAACAACTAGGAGATAGACTTTTTGACTTAGAATTTTAAAAAGAAAAGAAAAAAACAACAATAAAGACTGAGAGAAACCCATACATTTTTGAACTGTGAAAACCTAACACAAAACTAGTTAAAAAAAAAAAAAGGGGAGGATGTGTAACAAACAAGGAAGAGGTAGAATAAATACCTCAGCAAGAAAAATATGAAGATCTCAAAAAGTTAAGGTCTCACAGGATTGGTGTTGATAACATTAATTTGTAGAAATACTGGTTAAAAAAACATATGCAACAGGAAAAATTTCAACTACATATTATCAATACATAAAAGGGCAAAATAAAACTCATGTTTTTTCCTAAAGAATGAATGTTCATTATTTAAGTTGGCTTAATTACCTCCATTGGGACTTCCCTGGTGGTCCAGTGGCTGAGAAACCACCTTCCAATGCAGGGGATGCCAGTTCGATCCCTGATTGGGGAACTAAGATCCCACATGCCGCGGGGCAACTAAACCTGTGCACCACAACTACTGAGCCCACGTGCCACAACTAGAGACCCTGTGTGCTACAACTACAGAGCCCATGCGTTCTGGAGCCCACGCGCAGCAACTACTGAGCCCACGTGCCACAACAAGAGAGAAGCCCATGCACCGCAACAAAGATCCCGAGTGCCGCAACTAAGACCCGATGCAGCCAAAAAATAAATATTTAAAAAAAATTTTTTTTCCTCCATTAAACCTAATTGTTATAATTATCACTTTGCTGTCATAATTGTTGTTCCTGTCATCCTTATAAGGATCACCAAAGGCATTATGAGTTTGTGCAGCTGCTTACACGGTGCTTTTCTTCATTAAAATATGATTCACATGCCATAAAATTTACTATTTTAAAGCTACAGTTCATTGGTTTTTAGCATATTCACATAGTTATACAAACATCTCCACTATCAGATTCCAGAACATTTTCATTACCCCAAAAAGACACCCCAGGCCCATACCCATTAGCAGTCACTCCCCATTCTCTCCTGCCTCCAGGTACAAGCAACCACTAATCTTCTGTTTCAATGGATTTACCTTTCATGGACATTTCATATAAATGGAATCATATAATTTGTAGCCTTTTGTGTCTGGCTTCTTTCACTTAGCATAATGTTTTCAAGGCACAACTATTTGTAGCACGTTTATCCCATAGTACTTCCTTTCTTTTCATGGCAGAATAACACTCACTGGAGACACCACATTTTGTTTGTACACTGATTTGTTGATGAACATTTCAGTTACTTCCACTTTTTGGGTATTTTGAATAATGGTGTACATATGTTTTCAATTCTTTTGGGTGGAACTGCTAGGTTACAAAATGATGTTTTTAACAATAATATTTGCAAAACTTTTCCAAAATGTTGTACCAGATGCTGCAAAAGATGCTGGGACATCAACAACCTCCTATGTGGCTGATGGCAACAGAAACTGGTAGATACCTACCATGCAACAATTTGCTAACATGAGTTAAGTAATACTTGTATACACAGCTATTAAAAAGAACTCAAAGGGACTTGCCTGATGGCGCAGTGGTTAAGAATCTGCCTGCCAATGCAGGGTTCACGGGTTCAAGCCCTACTCTGGGAAGATCCCACATGCCACGGAGCAACTAAGCCCATGCGCCACAACTACTGAGCCTACACTCTAGAGCCCGTGAGCCATAACTTCTGAGCCCACA
Organism: Eubalaena glacialis; assembly: GCF_028564815.1. Taxonomy (NCBI): domain Eukaryota; kingdom Metazoa; phylum Chordata; class Mammalia; order Artiodactyla; family Balaenidae; genus Eubalaena; species Eubalaena glacialis. The sequence continues at coordinate 52,258,497 of NC_083733.1, read as the reverse complement.
TGCCACAGCTACCGAGGCCTGTGCGCCTAGAGCCCATGCTCCACAACAAAAGAAGCCACCGCAATGAGAAGCCCGCACACCGAAACGAAGAGTAGCCCCCGCTCGCCACAACTAGAGAAAGTCCACGCACAGCAACGAAGACCCAACGCAGCCAAAAATAAATAATTAAATAAATTTGTTTAAAAAAAAAAAAAAGAACGCAAAAAAATAGGATTGGACAAGCACTTCTTCAACCTGATGAGAGCATTTACAAAAAACCTACAGTTAACAAGTTACTAAGTTACCTAACGATTAAAGACTGCTTTACTCCTATGATCAGAAATATGACAAGGATGTCTGCTCTCATATTTACATTCAACATTGTATTGAGGTTCTAGTCAGCGCAGTAGGCAAAAAAAAAAAAAAAAGAACAAAAGAAAAGAAAAAGAAAAAAAAAGACAGCCAGCTAAGGAAAGGAAGAAGTAACTGTCTTCATCCCCAAACGACATGATTGTCTATGTTCAAAACCTGATGTAATCAACAAAATAATCAATAGAACAGTTGCAGGGCACAAGATCAGTATACAAAAATCAATTGTGGGGCTTCCCTGGTGGCGCAGTGGTTGAGAATCTGCCTGCCAGTGCAGGGGACACGGGTTCGTGCCCCGGTCCGGGAAGATCCCACATGCTGCGGAGCAACTGGGCCCGTGGGCCACAGTTGCTGAGCCTGCGCATCTGGGGCCTGTGCTCCGCAACAGGAGAGGCCACGATGGTGGGAGGCCTGCGCACCGTGATGAAGAGTGGCCCCCACTTGCCTCAGCTGGAGAAGGCCCTCGCACAGAAACGAAGACCTAACACAGCCATAAATTAAAAATAAATAAATAAATAAAATTTAAAATAACAGAAATTAAAAAAAAAAAAAAATCAATTGTGGAAATAATGTCAAGGAACATGGCAGAGTAGGAAGCTCCAGGAATCTGACCTTCCACTAAAGCAGCTACTGAGCTGGAAGAACTATCTGAAACTATTTTGGAACTCTGGAGTCTAGTGAAACACTTCATCATCTAGTAAAAGCTCGATTTAGACACTGGTAAGTTTTAGAGATTTTCCTTCTTTCATTTAGCAACTAGCTCCAACATCATATCCAAGAAGCTCAACAAACTTCAAGCAGCAAAAACTCAGAGATCCACACCAGACACACCGTAGTCAAGTGTTAAATTGACAAACTGTTAAAACTCAAAGACAAAAGGGTAACTTTGAAAGCAGCAAGACAGAAGTATCTAGTTACATACAAGATAGCCTCAATAAGATTTAACAGTTGATTTCTCAGAAACCATGAAAGCCAGGAGGCAATAGGATGACACATTTCGTCCTGAAAGACTGTAAATAAAGAATTATGTATCTGTCAAAACTATCTTTCAAAATTGAAGGAGAATTAAGATATTACCAGTTTTTGTTTTTTTTTTTAAAGCTGAGGGAGTTCATAACAGTAGATTTGCCCTGTAAGAAATGCTAGGGGCTTCCCTGGTGGTGCAGTGGTTAAGAATCCGCCTGCCAATGCAAGGTACACGGGTTTGATCCCTGGCCTGGGAAGATCCCACATGCTGCGGAGCAACTAAGCCCATGAGCCACAACTACTGAGCCTGCGCTCTAGAGCCCGTGAACCACAACTACTGAGCGTGCGTGCCACAACTACTGAAGCCTGCACACGTAGAGTGCATGCTCCGCAACAAGAGAAGCCACCACAATGAGAAGCCCGCGCACCACAACGAAGGGTAGCCCCCGCTTGCTGCAACTAGAGAAGGCCCATGCGCAGCAATTAAGACCCAACATAGCCAAAAATAAAAACAAATAAATAAATAAATTTATATATATATAAAAAAGAAATGCTAAAAGGAGTTCTCTAGGTTGAAATTAAAGGATACTAGACAGTAACTCAAAAACAGGAAAAATAAAGAACTTCATAAAGGACAGCTTTATTATACTTCTGGTTTAGTTTGTAACTTCTTTCTCCTATACAATTTAACAAGCAAATGCATAAAATAGTAATTATGAATCTATGTTAAGAGACATACAAGGTATAAAGATATAATCTGTGATGTTAACAATATAAAGGGAAAAGAATAGAGATGTATATAGAAGTAGAAGTGTTTGTATACTATTGAAAGAAAGTTGGTATTATTCAAACTAGGTTGCTAAAATTTTAAGACGTTAATTGCAAAGTAATCACTAAGTAAAATACTAAAAAATACAGTAAGTCCCTTACATATGAACCTTCAAGTTGCGAACTTTCAAAGATGCGAACGTGTGTTCCATCAACATCAGGCGTGAGTGAAATTGCAGATTGCCCTCCATTTCCTATTGCTGACAATCCTTCAGCTCTACTATCTCCCACCTCCTCTCCCTCCTCCAGTCAGTAACTCCTCTTGCCTGTTCACTCGATGCCAGCCCCTGTATGTCAGCTGTTGTACTGTACTACTGTACTTTTCAAGGTACTGTACTATAAGATTTTAAATGTTTTCTTTATTTTTTGTGTTTGTTTGTTTTTTATGTATTATTTTTGTAAAAAGTATTACAAACCTATTACAGTATAGTACTATACAGCAGATTGTGTTAGTTGGGTATCTAGGCTAACTTTGTTGGACTTAGGAACAAATTGGACTTACAAACATGCTCTCAGAAAGGAGCTCATTCGTATGTAGGAGACTTACTTTATACAGACAATGAAAGAAGGGAATCTAAATGGTATACTACAAAAAAACCACCTAAATACCAAAAAAAAGGCAAAAATGGAAGAACTGAGGAACAAAAATATTATAAGACATACAGAAAATAGCTAAATGGCTGAAGTAAATCCTTTATCAGTAATGACATTAAATGTACACGGATTGGGCCTCCCTGGTGGCGCAGTGGTTGAGAATCTGCCTGCCAATGCAGGGGACACGGGTTCGAGCCCTGGTCTGGGAAGATCCCACACGCCGCGGAGCAGCTGGGCCCGTGAGCCACAACTACTGAGCCTGCGCGTCTGGAGCTTGTGCTCTACAACAAGAGAGGCCGCGATAGTGAGAGGCCCGTGCACCGCGATGAAGAGTGGCCCCCGCTTGCCGCAACTGGAGAAAGCCCTCGCACAGAAACGAAGACCCAACGCAGCCATAAATAAATAAATAAAATAAATTAAAAAAAAAAAAAGTACACGGATTAAACTCTCCTATTTATAAAAAAGCATTGACAGATGGGATATAAAAAAATAATAAAATAAGACTAATCTATACACTATTAGAAATACTCTCTTTAGATAACAGGGACACAAAGAGGATGAAAGCAAAAGGATAGAAAAAGATATTCTAGGCAAACAGTAACTAAAAGAGAGCTAGGTTGGCTATCTTATTGTTAGACAAAACTTCAAATAAAAAAATGGTTACAAGAGACAAACAGGGACATTACGTGTTGATAAAAGGTTCAATAGGGCAAGAAAATATAATAATTATAAACATATAAGCTTCTATGTGCAGAGACCCTAAATATGTGAAGCAAAAATTGACAGATTTAAAGAGAGAAACAGACAGTGCTACAATAATACTTGACATCAATAACTCACTTATAATAATAAAACAACCAGACAGAAAATCAATAAGGAAACAAGGTTTGACAACTGAAACTAACAGACACATACAGAACACCCCACTTAACACCACATTCTTTTCAAGTGCACACAGAACATCTCTGGGATATACCATAAGTCTCAATTAATTGAAGACTTACCTCATACTAAGTATCTTTACTGATCACAATGAAATGAAACTAGAAATCAATAACAGGACAAAAACTAGAAAATTCACAAATATGTGAAAAGTAAACAGAACACTTTTAAACAACCAACAGGTCAAAAAAGAAATCACAAAGGAAATTAGACAATACCTTGAGACAAATGAAAATGAAAGCACAACATACCAAACCTTATGAGATGCAGTGAAAGCAGTGCTAAGAGGAAATTTTCAGATATAAACACACACAATAAAAACAAAGAAAGATCTCAAATCAATGACCTTAATGGTCTATACCTTAAGGAACTAGAAAAAGACCAAACTATCAAAGCCAGCAGAAGAAAGGAAAAAATAGAGGCTAGAGCAGAATTTTTTTTTAAATGGAGAATATAAAAACAATAGAGAAAAACCCACAGAAACAAAAGTTTGTTCTTTGTAAAGATCAACAAAATTGACAAATCTTTAGCTAGAATGACTAAGAAAAAGAGAAGACTCAAATTACTAAAACCAGAAATGAAAGTAGAAACATTGGGACTTCCCTGGTGGCGCAGTGGTTAAGAATCCGCCTGCCAATTCAAGGGACACGTGTTCGAGCCCTGGTCTGGGAAGATCCCACATGCCGCGGAGCAACTAAGCCCATGCGCCACAATTACTGAGCCTGCGCTCTAAAGCCCTCGAGCCACAACTACTGAGCCCACGTGCCACAACTACTGAAGCCCGTGCTCTGCAAAATGAGAAGCCACCGCAATGAGAAGCCCGCACACCGCAATGAAGAGTAGCCCCCACTCGTTGCAACTAGAGAAAGCCTGCATGCAACAACGAAGACCCAACACAGCCAAAAAAAAAAAAAACTAGAAACATTAAGACAAATTTTATAGAAATAAAAGATTATAAGAGAATAATATGAACAGTTGTATACCAACAAATTGAATAACCTAAAAGAAATGGATAAGCTCCTAGAAACATGCAATCTACCAAAACTGACTCAAGAAGAAACAGAAAATTTGAATAGACCTATAGCAAGGAAATTGAATGAGTAATCAAAACCCTCCCAGTAAAGAAATGCCAAGGGGCTTCCCTGGTGGCGCAGTGGTTAAGAATCTGCCTGCCAATGCAGGGGACATGGGTTCAAGCCCTGGTCCAGGAAGATCCCACGCCTGCGCACCACAATGAAGAGTAGCCCCCACTCACCGCAACTAGAGAAAGCCCGTGCACAGCAACGAAGACCCAACGCAGCCAAAGATAAATAAATAAAATAAATAAATTTATAAAGAAAAGCCAAGGACTAGAGGATATAACTAGTAAATGTTACAAAACATTTAAAGAAGAATAAATACCAATCCTTCTTTATGTCTCCCAAAAAATTGAATAGAAGGGACTACTTACTCATTCTCTGAGGCTCGTATTATCCTAATACCAAAGCCAGACAGAGATATTAAAAGAAAACTACAAACCAATATCCCTTATACAGATGCAAAAATCCTCAACAAAATACTAGCAAACCAAATCCAGGAGCTTATAAAAAGGTTTATATGCTATGATCCAATGGGATTTATCCCAAGAATGGAAAGATGTTTAAACATACCAAAATCAATATAATATACCACATTAACAGAATCCACAGAATTACCATGATCATCTCAATTCATGCAGAAAAAAAGCATCTGACAAAATTCAATACTCTGTACTGATAAAAATCAATCAATAAACTAGGAATAGAAGGTAAATTCCTCAATTTGAAAAAGGCCATACATATGAAAAACTCACAGCTAACTTAATACTCAATGGTGAAAAACTAAAAGCTATTCCCCTAAGACCAGGAACAAGTAAAGGATGCCTACTTTTGCAACTTCTATTCGATACAGAAGTTCTATATAGAGTGACTGGACAAGAAAAATAAAAGGCATACAAATCAGAAAGAAGGAAGTAAAATTATCTCTATTGGGGACTTCCCAGGTGGTCCAGTGGGTAAGACTCCATGCTCCCAATGCAGGAGGCCTGGGTTCGATCCCCGGTCAGGGAACTAGATCCCACATGCATGCCACAACTAAGAGTTCACATGCCGCAACTAAGAAGCCCGCATGCTGCAACTAAGAAGCCTGCATGCCACAACTAAAGACCCCGCATGTCGCAACAAAGATCCTGTGTGCTGCAACTAAGACCCAGCACAGCCAAAATAAATAATATTTTAAAAATAAAAAATAAAAATTATCTCTTGCAGATGATCTGATCTTTTTTTTCCAAGAATGCTTGTTTTTTTTAATTTATTTCTTTTTAATTTATTTATTTATTTATTTTTTATTTTTGGCTGCATTGGGTCTTTGTTGCTGTGCGTGGGCTTTCTCTAGTTGCAGCGAGTAGGGGCTACTCCATTTTTTTTCTTTCTTTTTTTTTATTTTTTATTTTTTTGGCTGCATTGGGTCTTCATTGCTGCGCGCGGGCTTTCTCTAGTTGCGGTGAACAGGGGCTACTTTTTGTTGCGGTGCGCAGGCTTTTCATTGTGGTGGCTTTTCTTGTTGCGGAGCATGGGCTCTGGGCGCGCAGGCTTCAGTAGTTGCAGCATGTGGGCCCTACAGTGCACGGGCTTCAGTAGTTGTGGCATGAGGGCTCTAGGGCATGTGGGCTTCAGTAGTTGTGGCACGCAGGCTCTAGAGTGCAGGCTCAGTAGTTGTGGCGCACAGGCTTAGTTACTCCACAGCATGTGGGATCTTCCCGGAACAGGGCTCGAACCCGTGTCCCCTGCATTGGCAGGTGGATTCCTAACCACTGCACCACCACGGAAATCCCAAGAATGCTTGTTTTTATTTTGTCTTTGTCTCCATGCTTACATTTCCACGCTAACAGATCAAAATCAAATTGTCTGCAACTCCAATATTCACATTACAATAATGATAACAGTACTTCTGACCACAAAGATTCAGTGTTTCATCTTGATGTTTTCTAATCAGAATTGTTTAAAAAATACCTAGAACACACCAGTTCCTAGGATAGTTACCAGAAAGTGACAAATTTTTTTTTTTTTTTTTTTGGCTGCACCCCACAGCATGCAGAACTTCCCCAATGAGGGATCAAACCCGTGCCCTTAAGCACGGAGTCTTAACCACTGGACCACCAGCGAAGCCCCCGAAACTGACAAATTTAAAGAAACAAAAATAGTAGACAATCCTGCAAGTGATTTTAGTTGTTGCTATATTTTGTCCCAGGAACAAGTTACCTCTTAGAAAAACTACTCTAAGATCAAAGCCTGAAATGATTTTCAGTGTAGTAAAAATTACATGTTATTATAATGTCCATACACCTAATGATGTAGGTAAAGATAAAAAGTGATCTCTTCTTATATGTTTAAATCAATTCAAAAGAAATATATAAAGGTCCTAAGAAATCAGGTTAGATCTGAAATACAGTAGGGAATACAAAAAGCAAACAATTTTCCTTGTTTCTGATTGTAATAGAGAAGTAGGCCATGGTAAACAAATATGTCACATGACAAGGTATGTTCATGTTAAGAACACTTCCATAACCACAGAAGAAAGGTTTACTGATTGTTGAAATAAAAGAGAAAATGGATATGATGTACCTTAGGTAATTACTGGTAAACTGGAGAAAGATAATGCTGACATAAAAATGCCCTCATTTCAGATATTATACATGAGTGACTATGGCAGTTGTGCAAAGAGATAGAAGCCATTATTCCTCAACTGTACATGATTATCCGAAACATGTGCCTTGGTCAACTCATAATCTTAAGAGACAGAATTTCTGATTCTAAAATTAAACCACGTTAACCTTTTAAAATATTGTACAATGACTAAACATGTTTTGTGAATTCGATGAGTAGATGGAATATTTTCATGTCTGTTCTAAAAGTACTTTAGATACACATAAGAATACTCAATGGTCATAAAGATCAAATGTTATCAGCCACCATCCCATGTAAAATCATTACATTTAGCAAATACTAATACGTGTGTGTGTATATATATAAAATACATATTAGTAAATACAGATGATCTGATCGTATATGTAGAAAATCCTTAAGAATCCACACCAAAAAATTTGGTTTTGAACACTTGTCTCTGTTGTTTTTATATTATCCTTTAAGATCTCTGCTCTAGCCTTTATTCTTTCCTTTCTTCTGTGAGCTTTGGTTGGTTGGTCTTTTTCTAGTTCCTTAAAAGGTAAACAGTTAGGTCATTGATTTGAGATTTTTCTTTGTTTTCAATGTATGTGTTTACAGCTCTAAAAATGATCCAGCAATGCCATTCCTAGGATATACCCAAAAGAACTAAAAACAGGGAGTCAAACAGATATTTGTCTACCAATATTCACAGCAGCATTACTCATAATAGCTAAAGGATGGAAACCCCATCAAGTTAAAGAATTAAAAAAATTTGTATATACATACAATGTACTATAAAAAGGAAGGAAATTTTGATACATGCTACAACATGGACAAACCCTGAAAACATTATGCTAAGTGAAATAAGCCAGACACAAAAGGACAAATGTTGTATGATTCCACTTATATGAGGCATCTGGAATAGGTAAATTCACAGAAACAGAAAGAGATAGAATAGAGGTTACCAGCAACTAGGGGAAGAGAAAATGGGGGGGTGGTTAATTCCTTTTTGGGAGTGGGGGAGTAGTTAATTCTTAATGGGTACAGATTTTCTGTTTGGGATAACAAAGAAGTTTTGGAAATAGATAGTGGTGATGGTTACATACACTGTGAATATACTTAATGCCACTAAACTATACACTTAAAGAAATGGCTAAAATGGTAAATTTTTTTTTTTAACATCTTTATTGGAGTATAATTGCTTTACAATGGTGTGTTAGTTTCTGCTTTATAACAAAGTGAATCAGCTATACATATACATATATCCCCATATCTCTTCCCTCTTGTGTCTCCCTCCCTCCCACCCTCCCTATCCCACCCCTCTAGGTGGTCACAAAGCACCGAGCTGATCTCCCTGTGCTATGCGGCTGCTTCCCACTAGCTATCGATTTTACATTTGGTAGTGTATATATGTCCATGCCACTCTCTCACTTTGTCCCAGCTTACCCTTCCCCCTCCCCGTGTCCTCAAGTCCATTCTCCAGTAGGTCTGTGTCTTTATTGCCGTCTTGCCCCTAGTTTCTTCATGACCATAAAATGCTAAATTTTAAGTATGTATATTTTACAACACATCTTTTAAAAAATCAATTATATTTAAATATACTAGCAGCAAACATCAGAAATTGAAATTTTTTAAATGCCATTTACAATAGCATAAAAAAGCATTTAAAACTTAGAGACAAAACTGAAAAAAGATGTGCAAGACTATACATTGAAAAGTATAAGACCCTGCTGCAAGAAATTAAAGAGAACTTAAATAAATGGAAAGACATACTATGTACATGAGTTGGAAGACTCAACATTAAGATATCAATTCTCCCCACACTGATCCAGAGAATCAGCGCAATCCCAATCAAAAGCCCAGAATGCCTTTTACTTTTTAAAGAAATTGACAAGCTGATTCTTAAAAACACAGAAATGCAAAGGACTTGGAAGAGTCAAAATATCTTTGAAAAGGAAGAATAAAGCTGCAAGATTGACACTACCAGATTACAAATCCTACAAAGCTACAGTAGTCAAGACAGTGTGGCAGTGGTGTCAAAACAGAAAAACAGATTAATGGAACAGAATGCAGAATAGAGAGTACACAAATAAATTAACACATATATGGACAACCAATTTCCAACAAAGGTAAAAGATAATTCAGCAGAGAAAGAATATCCTTATCAATAAACGGTGCGGAAACAACTGGATATTCACATGGAAAAGAATGAACTTGATCCATACCTCACACCATATATAAAAGTTAACTCAAAATGGACATAAATCTAAATGTAAAACATAAAACTAGGAAAAAACTAGTGTCCTTGGGCTAGGCAATTATTTCTTAGACAAGACATTAAAAACATGATCTATACAAGAAAAAATTAATCAATTGTCCTTCAAAATTAAAAACCGTTTTTTGAAAGGACACTGTTTAGAGAACAAAAAGACAAGTCATTTTATTCTGACTGGGGGGAGAAAAAGGAATTGTTTTCAAGTGGAGAAACCTGAAGCACCAGGTGATCAAGGCTAACATCAACAGTCAATGTATAAAGATGCACCCTTGATATCATGTGTGACATGAAGAAAATGGCACTTTACCCCTGTGATTTTCCTCTCAATAACCCATAATCTCATTCTGATTATAAGAAAAGAAAATCAGACAAATTCCAATATAGGGGCATCTTACAAAGTAAGTGACCAGTATTCCCCAAAATTGTCAAGGTCTTCAAAAATGAGGAAGTCTGAAAATCCATCACAGGCAAGAGACACAACAACTAAATGCACTGTGGTATCCAGGACAGGCTCTTGGATATCAGGTAAAAATTAAGGAAATCTAAATAAACTATGGGTTTTAGTTAATAATGTATTAATACTGGTTCATTAATTGTAACAAAAGTACCATATTAATGTAAAATGTTAATAAAGGGGAAACTGGGTGTGAGGTATATGGGAACTCTATGTACTATTTCTTAATTTTTCTGTAAATTGAAAGCTTCTAAAGAATAAAGTCCATACCAAAAAAACAGAAATAAAGAAAGGCAAGACACAGACTTGGAGAAAATATTTATAAATTATATACTAAAGGACTTGTATCCAGAATAGATACAAAACTCTCAAAATTCAATAATAAGACAAATTATCCAATTTTTAAAAAGAGAAAATGATTAGAACAGATACTTCACCAAAGAAAACATATAGTGGTAAATAAACACATGAAAAGATGCTCAAAATCATTAGTTGTTAGAGAAATGTAAATTAAAGTGATGTGACATCACTACACACCTGTGAGACTGGCTAAAATGAAAAAGACAGACCATATCAAGTGTTGCCAAGGATGTGCAACTCTCATGTATTGCTGGTTGGGATGTAAGTGGCACAACCTCTTTGGAAAACAGTTTGGCAATGTCTTAAAAAGTTAAACACACACCTACCATATAGTTCAACCATTTTTCTCCTAGATACTTACCGAAAAGCCTATGTCCATATAAAGACTTGTACACAAATGTTCATAGTAACTTTATTTATAATAGCCCCAAATGGAAACAACACAAGTTTCCTTAAAATAATTCTAATTTCGCTGTGGGACAACTAAGCCCGCATGCCACAACTACTGAGCTCGTGCGCCTCAACAAGAGAGCCCACGTGCCGCAAACTACAGAGCCCACATGCTCTGGACCCCGTGTTCCACAACTAGAGAGAGAAAACCCGCATGCCAAACTAGAGAGAAGCCCACACGCCTCAAAGAAGATCCCGCGTGCCGCAACTAAGACCCGATGCAGCCAAAAAAAAAAAAATTTAAAAATAAAATAAATATTTAAAAAATAATAATAATTCTAATTTCCCAAATTTTCTGTAATATGCTTACATTTTATAAGGAAACAAAAATGAAACAATAGTCTTTCATTTTTAAAATAATTCCAAATTAGTGCTAGAAACCCACAAACTCAAATAAATAAACGGCTTATTACCTAAATTAGCACTTCTGAGCATGCTGACCAGCGCTGGCATAAGCTGAAACTCAAATATCCTTCGGATTCCACAGTGACTGCAGGCTGGGAGCTCAGTGACTTCTGATGTAGGGCAGGTCAAGAAAAGTGGTTCTCCACTCCAGGAATACCTAGAGCAAGGAAATAAAGAACCGTGAATCAGGGCCACGTACAAGTCACATTCCAACATCTAAGACCACGCTTTGCAAATTTTGTTTCTTTCTTGGAGTATCCAGAGCAAAACCAGAGAGCAAAGAAAATCCAAAGGCCCAGAAAACTAGCTGCAAGGTTGTATACCACAGCAAGATATCTGAATTCTTATCAATGGTTACCAAGTCTAGATGAAGGCACTAAAGCTAATGTTGAACTGAATCTAACTAAAACTGCAACAAAGCCCAGACTCAGCTCAACTGCAGATTAAAGACTCAGCCCCCCACAATACTGGCCTTACAGAAGAAGGGGCATACACCCCTAAGGAATAAATATTAACTTCAGTATCTACTGTTCTTCAACATAGAATTTCCAGTAAACAATTTTTTTAAGTTACTAGATATTCAAAGAAGCAGAAAAAATTGGCCCATAAAGAAAGTGAATACCAGGAGATCCACAGCCAAAATGATGGAATTATCAGACAGATTTTTTTTTTTTTTAATTTTATCGAAGTATAGTTGATTTACAAAGTTGTGTTTAACTGCTGCTGTACAGCATAGTGACTCAGTTATACATATATATATATATATATATTCTTTTTCATATTCTTTTCCATTATGGTTTATCACAGGATACAGAATATAGTTCCCTGTGCTATACAGTAAGACCTTAATCGAAAATACTTTTAAAACCACCACCAGGTTAGGTCTCTCACTTCAATCACTCTTGTACTTTAATATTTGCAGATTCAGTTCCTATTTCATTTTGAGGAAAATTTCCTATTTCATCTTTGAATATTGTTTTTCATCCATTTGTTGAGTTCTCTATTTTGGACACCAATTATCCTTATAGTAGTTATATTTATCAACCTGCCATAGATATCACCTTCTCTCTAATTGCTTTGTCTTTTTCTTCTGCATTCACTAGATTTTCACAACTCTTTTCACCACGTCAGTACTTTGATTTTCAGCCAAGCCTATTATTTCTAAATTTATTCAATATGTAATGTGTGGCTTGGTTTCTTTAGCAATTCAATTTCCCTTGGCATCTCATAGTTAATTCATTTTCTCAACTTTGAGCTCTTGGGTTTTACTGAATGTATTTTCTTACAAAGTTCTTCTATATCTTGAAAACTCTGCTGGGAATTATGTGTTCTCAGATTATGTTTTCTTCCAGATATGGTTCTTGGCTCATTTTTGTTTGTACTATTCATTTCTTTAATTTTACTGTCGATAATATGATTACAGGAGTGGCATGCCACTTTTCATCTAGCTCATGCTTGAAGGGGGCAACTCTGTTTAGACCACCTGTTTTCTCCAAAACGGTGTGTAGGCTTTCTTACTGATTTCCTGTCTATCTCATATCAGAGGTCTGCTCTTTTCCCCTTCTCCAAGCATATTTTTCATTTCTTCTACTTTTCTGTAGGTGAAGTGGGGTGGGGATATGGTTCTGTAAGACTAGATGCAATCTACTAGAACACCTGGGTTTCACTTTTACTTCTCAGATGGTATAAAATGTCTTACATGTTGGGAGATCCCATTTTAATGGGGAAGAAATTGCCCTTGACCTCTTTATCATTACTGTAACTAGTCAACAACTTTTGCTTCTGAGAGGCAATTCCTAATTCCCTGCATCATCACCCCACCACACCCAGTTCTCTGGCCAACAGCCCTACAGCAGAAGATACAGATTCTTTTCCTATTTGCTTCTTTCCAGATTCAAGATTATTACTGCAATTCTCAGGATTTTGTGGGCTAATCAGTGTATTTTGAAGAGGTGAAAGAAGAAGGCTGTATGGTTAGAACTCACACTAAACCATTCCAGAAATTTCTCTACCTTCCTCTGTGAAAAGTAAATTAATTACAAAAATAAATATTTAAATACATGTGAGGTACCCAGAACTGTATTAGACATTTAGTGATATTATATCCTAAGCTGCCACTCTGAGTTTTATGGTATTAAGTTCCTTTCCTTATTTCAATGCTGATGGAAGGGATTTTCTTTTTAATACTTGTTTATTTTCTATTTTATTTTTGGCTGACTTTTACATTTTATATTCATTGTATCAGGTATTAGGGGAGAAAGACCATTTGATTTTACTCTGTCCACTTTATCTGGACCCATTTTTCCAAGTTTTCCCTATGTCATTATTTTTATATACTATAACCTGCTGGGTATGTCATTTCCTCTGAGGCCTCTCTGACATCCCACTTATAATAGCTGTGTTTTATTTTCCTCATTTATCACTTGTGGAAATCATACAACACGTCTATTTATTTTTAACCTCCCTCACTAGAAAGCTAAAGCTATAAAAACACGGACTTTGTGTCATTTCCTGCTGTACCTGCAGCATCTAAAATAGACTCAATAAATATTTGCTGGATGAATGAATATGTTCACTGAATCCTTCCAAACATGCTGTAAAGTAGGTATTAGGCCCATTTTACAGAAGAGAAAATAAAGGTAAAGTCATCTGCCTAAGGCCAAGTCTTCTAAGACCTAAACCAAGGTTCTTTTCAACTGTACCACATTTGAAAAGGTGTTGGCTCCACCAAATACCTACTATACATGGGCACTATGTTTTGCATGAGAGTTATATACTGTCCTTACCGCCAAAGAATTTACAGAAATTAGGTGATTCAGTAGACCCTTGTCCTAAGATGATGAAGAATACATAAATATGCCAGTGCTATTAAGAGATCCTAGGGAATTCCCTGGCGGTCCAGTGGTTAGGACTCTGCACTTTCACTGCCGAGGGCCTGGGTTCGATCCCTGGTTGGGGAATTAAGATCCCACAAGCCACGCAGCACGGCCAATTAAAAAAAACAAAAAACAAAAAGATCCTAACAGATCTCTGCTTCTCCAAAACATAGCATAGTGGATTTCAAACAACAGCCAGTATTTACGTATATTTTACAGAGTATTTGCCTCATCACCTCATTAATTCTCATAGGAATCCTATGAAATAGGTAGTTGTATCATCATCCTCACGTTAGAGATGAGGCACTGAGGATAAGAAAGGTTAAGTGACTTGCCCACGGACCCACAGGTAGAAATGGAAGACCTGGGCAATGAACTTCCAAGACCTATGATTCAATATCCTATGAGCACTTGTTACTTACTACAAAGTATTATGTCTTCAATATATGAAACTTATAAAGGAGAATGCACAGGGGAAATAAAATCAAAACTATTATAACTAACAAAGATTTAATTACAAAGATGGAAGTCAAACTGATAAGGACACACTCTGTAGTTCAAGAAAAATCAAGACCCCACACCCGATAACAGCCTCCTAAACCCCCATCTCAAGAAGAGCATCAACACTCACCCAATTTCACAAGCCAGAAGCTCAAAACCACTTCTGTTGCCTTCTTTTACTCTCATATCCAAGGGTCACCAAGAACTGCCATTATAAAAATATCCCACAGGAATTTCCCTGGTGGTCCAGTGGGTAAGACTCCGCACTCCCAATGCAGGGGGCCCGGGTTCCATCCCTAGTCAAGGAACTAAGATCCCACATGCATGCTGCAACTAAGAGTCTGCATGCCACAACTAAGAAGCCTGCAAGCTGCAACTAAGAGTCCACATGCTGCAACTAAGAAGCCCGCATGCTGCAACTAAGAGCCCACATGCTGCAACTTAACATGCTGCAACAATGATCCCACAGGCCGCAACTAAGACCCAGTGCAGCCTAAATAAATAAATAAATAAATATTTTTTTAAAGAAAGAAAAGAGAAAAATTATAAATATTCTATGACCCCAATTATTTTTTTAAAAAAATACACAAAACCTACTTACATGTGTGCATCCAAATGCATAAAAAATAAGTGAACTTAATAAACTAAAATCTTAGCTTCATGGTTTGAGGAATACTGTAGATTTTGGTTTTCTTGTTATACTTTCCTGTGTTTCCCAAACTAATATACATTACTT
This sequence comes from Eubalaena glacialis, assembly GCF_028564815.1. NCBI lineage: Eukaryota > Metazoa > Chordata > Mammalia > Artiodactyla > Balaenidae > Eubalaena > Eubalaena glacialis. The sequence continues at coordinate 52,243,079 of NC_083733.1, read as the reverse complement.
TTACAATCAAGAAAAACAATTTAAAAAAATGTGCCTTTACCTCAAAATCTGCTCCTGACAAGCAGCAATTCTCTTCATGAATTTGTAAAACATCTTATCTCCACTTTTAATTATGGTCTTCTCATATTTTTCATCACCATCACTAGAAAGACTAAAAAGAGAAGCAAAAAACACTTTTGCCTGTATATATCCAGAGAATTACAGTATTTAGAAAAGTACACAATTTTTAAAAATTTTACCAAAGTAATATATGCACATAATGTAAATATCATATATTTACTACTTTATAATGAATATCAGTAACCCCCCGCCACCCTTCTCTCAAGCCCTGCTTCCTAGCCATTTTCAACTCTGGATAATTATTTGCAATTTAGAAAGTCATTATGTCCACTGACTCTCTCCATTTCTTTCTCCATTATGGATTATTTTCAAACACCAACACTTCTTCACACACTCCAACAGTATTCTGAAAAAGCTTACAAATGATACAGCTCTGGTAAAGAACCAGGTCAACTCTCCAAATATCCTATTGTAATTCTATTATAATAGCAAAGTGATTATTCTTACTTCTTTAGAGGATTTTGGTTTATAAAGCCTTTCAAGACCTATTCTCTCACTTAACTCCAAAAACCATGTGAAGAGATACACCACCCAGATATCAGTATCACTCCCATTTTACAGGGGAGAATTGAGGCTCTGGGAGGGTCTCTGAGGTTCTAGGCCAGTTCTTGAGCCACAGCCAAGAGTCAATAAACAAATGGCATTTTTCTAACTTATCTGTCTCCGTTATACATTTAAAAACAGAAAAGTTAAAGAGATAGTAAACACATCTTGTGTAAATACTTGGTATCCCTAACTTCTGTTGGTTCATTTTCCTGAGGGTCCCTATAAACAGAACAAAGTGTTTTCAAGCTAACTCAAGGGTGGCTGGTAAGATCCCCTTGTCTGTCTTCCTTTCTCATCTGAGAGGCGTGAAGCAGAAAGGTCCTACACACACATGTGCTGCCTGAAAAAGTTTCCCCAGATACGAGGGTAAAACCAAAGGGTACCTACTGTGGCAGCTTCCTGACCAAATCACCTCTCACGCTCAGCAGTACACACTCTCACCTGTGGGAAAGCAACTGTTCCATATCAGTTCCCTCTCTCTGCTGATACTCCCTCAGAAGGCTCTGAGCATGATCTAGACTGACAAAGTCCCTGTAGTCATCCTCATCAACCACACAGATGTAGTAGGGCAGGAACTGCGGCACCACAGAAGGCAAGGCCACCCCTTCCCCAGGAGGCACAGCAGGAGCAGCACCCGGGACAGTATGCTGCAGGCGGAGGTCTTGGAGCTGGGCAGTCCAGTCTCTGTCTTTGGCACTGCTGGAATCATTTCCAAAATCTGAGATAACCTGTGGTGGAGGCGCCTCGTCACTGTCACTTCCCCAGTCATCTGCACCTTCACACCAATCCTCAGCTGTGAGGCCATTTTCCTGTTTCTGGAAAAATATCCAGTGAATGTGGTTCAAGCACACTTGGGTGATCTCACCTACTCCCTTGGCTTCCTGAGCCACCCATCCCTTAGCTTCCTGAGGGAGCCTTAACACCAACACCCCCCACCCTCCACTCTGGCACACTCTGATTCAACTTCCTGGACCCCATTTACTCAAAAGCATGTTGGAGGTGACAAATATTGTGTTTTCTTTTCAGGGGCACCATGGCAAATGCAATACGGTGGTTTCTTCAACATCTCTTTCAGCTGTGCTTCATGTATTGCACATGGTAAAAAAGAACTACATTTCCCAGACTCCTAAGCACCTGGGGTCCTAGGTGTGATCAGGGGGTCTGTCTGTGTCTAGAGAGAGACACAAACTTGAGACAGAGTGAAGTGGAAAGAGGGGCCATGAAGCAAAAGGTAGCTGATCTGTAGATGGAGACAGAGCAAGGCTCTGGAGTCAACAGTTCTGACAAGGGCAGCTTCCATTCACCGGAACACATCTCAGTTTCCTGACTGCAAGAGAGGTTAGCAGCTCCTTGACAGGCCAGTTGTGAGGTGTAGTTCCGGAGGTCATTCCTGGAGTCATCTCCTCCAGGCTATCCAAATAAGTTAATTTTAAGTCTGTCTCAGCTTTAAAAAGTCAAAGTGCTTTTCTATTATCTGCAAATGAACCCTGACAAATATAGGCAGACACTATCTTTTTATTCCCAGTATTGCTAGTACTGTGCTTCGCACACATTAAGAATTCAGTGTATATATAAAGCAACATTCACAGGCAAAGGGAAGCTGAATTTTGTTCTGCTGCTACCAACTTGCCTGATTTTTTTAATTTAATAAATTCGAGTTTTGTCGTATTAAATATGTTTGTTATATACACATACACTTATCACAGTAAGTATATTTACTATAAACACACACATATATAATGATGTGTAGGTACACACCCATACTTTTTCCCAAACAGAAAAATCAGTAAGCTATGTGCTTCCATACCTTCAGTGCAAAATTAAAACAACTAACAAGACGTTAAGGAAGCACCATTTTATGGTTCAAATAAAAAGCAAATTGTGGTGTGATGAACTGGGAGATTGGGATTGACATGTATACACTGATGTGTATAAAATGCATGACTAATAAGAAAAAGTAAATAAATAAAAAATAAACACACACAAAAAAGCAAAAACCATTCCAAAGTACTTCAAAGAACATGGCTTAAAGTTTGTCTTAAACGAAATTCTGAAAAATACCCTCAAATTACAGCAGATCATAATATGATAGTCACAAGCGCTTTACCTGAGCGTCCTGCGTCTCTTTCTCTCGTATTTGCAGGCACTGGGAGCGGAACACCTTCCAACTTCATAGTAAAGAAAAACTGCGGTGAGGAGTCCATCGTCGACTGCCAGCCGACTGACCAGTCCCCTCCGGGTGCGCCGGGTGCTGGCCCCCCACCCCCGCTCCCGCCCACTCGGTATAAAGTCCAGTGGGCAGATCCGGGACTTCCCCGCCTACCTGCGCGCCCTGCAGCTAGCGCACCCCGGGCGGGGGCAAGCGAACACGTGCAGGAGCCGATGAAACGGGGAGCCTTCCAGCGGGCAGTACACCTGCACGACCAGGGCAAGCGGCTGCCTGCAAAGTTCACACACTGGCCTCGGCGCTGCCACGGCGGGCAGGGCGTCCTGAGGGCAAGGGAGGCACTCAGACCCTGACTCTTACCCGAGACCTCGCCCACTCCCTCACCCCGTAGCCCTCACCAGCACCCGCCGACCCCGGCTCCGGAGCCCCACCTCACCGGAACGCCGCCCAGCTTGCTCGCGGTCCAGGCGCCCAGCCCCGTGGGGCAGCCGTGCACTGCGGTATCTCGAAGCCCGAGCAGCACCGGCTTCCGAACGACCGCCATGACGACGAGACACCCACGTGAAGAGACGAACTACGGCAGCCGAGAGGGTGCGCCTCTCTGTGCACGCGCACCGCCTACGCCTGTGAGACGGCCCCGCCCCCTTCAGACCGTTTCCGGGGATACAGTTTGGAGCCCTGAGGTGAAAATCCTGGAGCGGGAAGGCTTCTTGGCTCATAGTGCGCGCTGCTAAAGGAAGTTGGCACCCTCTACTGTGAACTAGTCTTGCCAAAAAGTTTTATCTAAAATAAGTGGGATATGGGACTTCTCTGGCGGTCCAACGGTTAAGGCTACGCGCTTCCACTGTAGGGGGCGCGGATTGGATCCCGGATGGGGGAACTAAGATCCCGCATGCCATTCGGTGCGTGAAAAATAAATAAATAAATAAAATAAAATAAGTTGGATAATAGTACTGTCGTTAACAAGCCCCTCCCTCCAAAAGAAAAAAAAGTCCTAAATTTTTATTATTATTTTTTAAATTTTTATTGGAGTATAGTTGATTTACAATGTTGTTAGTTTCAGGTGTACAGCAAAGTGAATCAGTTATACATATACATATATCCACTCTTTTTTTTTTTTTTTAAGATGCTTTTCCCATATAGGTCATTACAGAGTATTGAGTAGGGTTCCCTGTGCTGTACAGTAGGGTCTTATTAGTTATCTATTTTATATATAGCAGTGTGTATATGTCAATCCCAATCTCCCAATTTATCCCTTCCCCCCCAAGAAAGCCCTAAATTTTTAGAGAAGACACATCGAAATGCCTATAGATGAAATGATATATCTGGGATTTGCTACATGATGGGCGGGACTGTAGATGAAATAAAATGGGCCCTGGGTTGATAATTGTTCGAATTTGGTGTCAGGCACAGGGTGGTCTCTTATGCTATTTGACGTTTATGTGTTCAAAATTTTCGGTAATAAAGTTTTTTAAATGCCTGTGGCACACATAGGTGAATTTCAAAAACATCGTGCTAAGTGAAAGAAGCCAGACACAAAAGGCCACATTCTGGAAAAGGGGAACTTGTTGTAATCAAATGGATGGTTGCCAGTGTTTGGGTTTAGGGGTTTAGGGGGCAGAGGTTGACCACAAAAGGTGCCAGGAACTTGTTGGGGTGATGAAAATGCTGTATATCTCACTTGTGCTTGTTACATGACTGTATACATTTGTCAAAACTCAGAACTGTACACCAAAGGAAGATGAATTTTACTATATGTAAATTATACCTCAATAAACCAGACTTAAAAAAGCATGTTGCAGAAGCACTATTTCAGGCTTCATACCATGGTGTGTAAAAAAAAAAAAGAAAAAGAAAGTGACTTTCCTTGTGGTCCAGTGGGTAAGACTCTGTGCTTCCAATGCAGGAGGCCCAGGTTCAATCCCTGGTTGGGGAACTAGATTCCACATGCATGCTGCAACTAAAGAGTTCGCATGCCACAACTAATAAGTCCGAATGCCGCAACTAAGAAGCCCACATGCCACAACGAAGATCCCGCATGCAGCAACTAAGACCTGGCATAGCCAAAATAAATAAATAAATAAATATTTAAAAAAAAAAAAAAAGAGGACACAGGTGCCTCCTGATGTTTGGCTCCAGTCCCAGCGAGGACCTGGAGGTGAAACCAGTTTACTTCTGGTTTATCACTGCCAATCTGATGGCTTTAAAGGTGCTGTGAAGTCCAATCTTGCTGTTCACTTAAGGTCTAGCCAAAGAGGCTGGATGACTTGGTAGATACTTGTTATTTTAGCTAATGTTTCCCAGGATACATTTCTAAATTACTGCAAGAAGAAACAAACTTCAAAATTCTTCTTGGGGACTTCCCTGGCAGTCCAGTGGTTAAGACACCATGCTTCCACTGTAGGGGGCGCCGGTGTGATCCCTGGTTACGGAACTAATAAGATCCCGTATGCCCCGTGGTGCAGCCAAAAATTTTAAAAAACAAATCTTATTCTTGCTAACACAGCAAGACTTCCTCCAACAGTTACTGAGCTCTCTCCAACGTGTCATCTGTTTACATCCTAACGTAACCTATTACAGCCTCTTGATCAAAGTGTGATTGCAGCATGAAGCCTTATTACTTAAGAGGAATGTTCAGCATGTTAACTGCTGCCCCATTCTGGAATTTCAGAAGCAATTTAACAACAAATTTGACACTGACATTATCGTGGAGTCCTTGGAACAATGTAAGGAGTGCTTGCATGTGTGAGACTTGAAGTGTCTGACTTAATTCATGATTTTGTAGGCTTTGGACCTCCTGACAAACTCACACAAATCATCAAATTGTGATACAGTTTGTATTTGAGGAAGTACAGAATGAAGATGTTGAAAGCTGCTTGAGTCTCACCTGAAGGGCTGCTTGTGATGGTTAATTTTACGTGTCAACTTAACCGGGCTAAGGGATGCCCAGATAGCTGGTAAAACATTTTTTCTAGGATTATCTGTGAGGGCGCTTCAGAAGAGAATAGCATTTGAATCAGTAGACTGAGTGAAGATCTGCCCTCAACAATGTGGGTGGGCATCATCCAATCTGATGAGAGCTTGAAGAGAACAAAAAGGTGGAGAAAGGGTGAATTCTCTCTCTTCTTGAGCTGGGACATCCATCTTCTCCTGCCCTTGGGCATCAGAGCTCCTGGCTCTCAAGCCTTTAGACTCTGGGCCTCCCACCAGTGGCCTCTTAGTTTTCAGGCCTTCAGACTCAAACTGAATTATAGCCCTGGCTTTCCTGAGTCTCCAGTTTGCAGACAGCATATCGTGGGATTTCTCAGCCTCCATAATCATGTGAGCCAGCTCCCATAATAAATCTCCTCATATATCTGTACAGAGATACATAGACATATCCTATTGGTTCTGTTCCTCTGGAGAACTCTAATATACTGCTCAAGACTTGCAACAACTGGCAGCCACAGGATAAGTGGAAGCTGTAAGTGATGACAGTGGCAGTGATGACCAGAACAAGGCAGGGCCAAGGGACACATGGCCAACTGACATATGACAGGTGCTCCCGCCGAAGGGAAGACATGAGACTTGGCAGCTGGCCTAGAGGAACTCAGTGGGCCCACTGCTAAAAGATCATTCATGTGAAGACAAGCTAGCCTGAGAGGGTCTGCCACCTAGAATTTTCCTCTCTACAGACTTGCGTGCTTGCTCTTTTGTAATAGAGGAAGTGCCTCTGATGGGAATATAGCTCACTTTTCATCAGCTATATTAAGAAAGGAGGTGGGGGAATTCCCTGGCAGTCCAGTGGTTAGGACTCCACGCTTCCACTGCAGGGGGCACAGGTTTGATTCCTGGCCGGAGAACTGAGATCCCATATGCCGTGAGGCGCCCCCCCACAAAAAAAAAATAAGAAAGGAGGTGGGTCAGCAGGGGCTTCAACAGAGCTTGACTGTTGAAGAGCATCTTTCTATCACCTCTGCAAAAGTGGGAGAGAAGTGGGCATTCACTTTTGGAATTAAAAAAAACAATTTCCACTTCACCAATAGGAAGATGAGAAGTGCTGACAATTTCTATTATTTATTTTAAGTGGACATTTACACCTGTACGGTCACTTTCTACAGTCAGGGTATTCCTTTCTTTGAGCATTCATGGGCGCAGTTTGTCTTCTCTTTATAGGAAGAAAAAATACAAGTCCTGACTTTTCCCTGTTTTGAGGAAGGCATGTGACCAAGCTAGAGGACAACTCAAATGCAGGCAGCCCAGGAGAAGATGGGGTGAAGGCCGCCCTGATGACAGGGTTGGGGGCAGCAGGGCTTTGTGAAAGGGGCAGCAGTTTCCCAGTCCAGATCATTCTGTGTCATGGTCTAGGGTGTAGGTCTGGAAAGCTCAGCCTCTAGTCTGCCCATCGATTCCGCCCATCAACTTTAAATAAAATTCATTTTCTGCTAAATTGGCCAGAAATATTATTTAGTATCTTGAACAGAAGTACATTAAATAGAAGATAAAAGGATAGTTTCTTCAAAAATCATTTTTTTCAATTGTCTATCTTATAAAAGGAAAGAATTACCCGAGCATCTGGCCAGGAGTTAGTGGTCACCCTTGACCTGGGCCAGGAATTCACCCAAAACAGACAAAATCTCAATGTGGTTTTAAAAACTATCCAGTGAACAGAAGTATACAATCCCTCCAAAGCCACAGGGGTGAGAAGTGTAAGAAGATGTAGAAAAGATTCGATTACAGAGGCCAAGTTGCCCTCGTGACTTGGATTATGCCCCACTCCACCCACTCTCTTCTCAAGGGACCGTCCTCCATTCTGGATCTGCTCACCAATTACAGTCAAGCCTCAGTCAAGGCAAACACCCCTCCTACTGGGCACCCTAACTCCTGCAGAGAATCCCATCTCAGGACAAAGAAGAGGCTAAGCCCACAAGCTCCTTTGTGGCATCTTTATTTTCTACCTGGTATATGAACAATGAACATAGGTCGGAAAAATCAGCTGCACTGAAACACTTCAGCCAACTGTAAGACAGAGGGGGCCTGGACATGGAGAGGGTGAGGCTGGCAATTCCAGACCAGCTTCCCCCAAAGGGCTTGTGGTCCAAGCCCGAAACCAGAGGGTGCTCCGGGCAGGACCATGCAGTGCAGACTCTGGGCAGGAGGGAAAAGAAGGACCAGTCACAACAGGGACTGCTGCCGGGCACGAGTTTATTGGCTTCTGGCCTCACGCTCCTGCTTGATGAAGTTGATCAGCCCATTGGTGGAAGAATCGTGAGAAGTCACTGGGCTGCTGCCATCAAGCTCAGGTTCAATTTTCTTAGCCAGCTGCTTTCCCAGCTCCACTCTGCCAGAGCGAGGAGAAAGAATGGTATGAGGAAGGTTCCAACATTGCTAGTGAAATCCACCAGCCAACTCACAGGCATTCCCCACCCTCCCCTTTAGCCAGCAACTCACCCCCACTGGTCAAAGCTGTTGATGTCCCAGATGATGCCCTGAACGAAGATCTTGTGCTCGTACATGGCTGTGGAGGGAGCACGTTAGGGCTCTACCAGCCCAGTCCGACCTACCCGAAGCCGGGACCTTCCCCGCTCACTTACCAATCAAGGCTCCAAGAATGAATGGCGTGAGTTTAGTGAACACAATAGAGTTGGTTGGGCGATTTCCTTCAAAGACCTTCAGAAAACACCCAGAAATGTCCCCCAGTTAGTCGTGATCCCTAACTCCTCATAAGGGGAGCACATGCTGCCCCAGAGGCTGGGATGGGCAGCTCTGTGAGGACAGCCCCTCCTACTGTGCAAGACAGGCAAGGCACTCCACGAGCCCCTGCCCTGGCCACACAACTTTATCCTTCCAATTCCAGGATGCCACCCAAAGCCCACTTCAGGAGAAGGGCTGACCTTGTGGGGCAACAGCTTCTCAACGTTCTCTGGACTCTTCCCTGCAGCCTGTAGCTCCTTCCGGGCCTCCTCTGTCGACTTCCCCCGCATCAGGGCCTCAGTCTGGGCCAAGAAGTTGGCCAGGAGGATCTGACGAGAGAGACATCGAGTACCATTTTGAAGCACTGTCTGAGCTTCAGGCAGATGGACAAGACTACCTGGCACTGCCCAGTCAGGGTTAGTCTCAGCAGTCGGGGTCAGGCTGCTTGCCCCAACTCTGGAGCTTACTTGGAGCAAGGGGGGACAACAGAGCACATCTGTTGACACTGGAAAGTAGGTAACGATGATAACTACCCTTCAAGGACTATGTACTACTTGCCGAGGGCCCTGTTAAGAACTTTACCAACATTTATTTTTTAAGATCCTGAGGGGGAGAGGCGTCATCTCTTTCCTAGTTGAGCCTCAGTTTCCTCAAGTCAACAGCATTGAATCCCAGAAGGACAGAGGGGAAGAATTAGAATTCAAACCCAGGACTCCTGAGTCCAAAGCTTGTGCCCACAGTAACCCATGCTACTCTGCACACCCAAGATAAGGCAGGATCGGTCCTCTTCAAGGACTTTGTCAGGTCAGGAGTTGGGTGGGTTTCCCCTTTGTTGCTGTGGCAGGCAAGATCCTGGCTCCCTGATCTTTGCCCCCTGCTATTAACACCTGTGTATATTATATCGCATGGCAAAAAGGGATTTTGCAGACGGAGCTAAGGTTACAGACCTTAAGATAGGGAGATTATCCAGGTGGGCCCAATGTAATCACATAGCCCTTAAAAATAACAGAAGAGGACGGCAAGTGAGTCAGCCAGAGAGATGCAATAGAAGAAGAGGCAGGAGAGAATCGAAGCTTCAGATGGACTCAACCCAGCCTGGCTGGTTCTGAGACCAAGAGTCAAGGGGGTTTCTAGAAGCTGAGAACGACCCCCAGCTGCCAGCAAAGAAACTAGGTCTTGGTCCTACAACCATATAGAAATGGATTCTGCCAACAATCTGAATGAATGAGGAAAAGGATTTCCCCTCAGTCTCCAGAAGGGAACACAGTCCTGCCGACACCTTGACTTCAGCCTGTGAGAACCTGAGCAGAGACCCAGGAGAGCGTGATGGGCTTGGGACCCACAGAAACCACGATAATAAATGGGTGTTGTCTTTAAGCCACTAAGTTTGTGGTGGCAGGAACAGAAAACTAGTACTGCTGACTAATGCATCAGTCTTAAGAGGTCTGGGTGTAATGTGAGCCTAAGACAGCATGAAGAGGGTCGGGATGAGGGCTTTTACCTTGTGATGCAAACCCTTCCTTATCGGGTGCTGCGTCTGAGCAGGGATGAGGAAGTCACAGGGTATCATCTTGGTACCTGCGAAGGGCACTGTGGTCACCCAGGCACCTATCCCCACCCATGGGAACCACCCACGTGGCCTAGAGGAGAAAGCTGACCTCATGGAGGAGTCTTTACTGGCGTGCCCTCCCCGTCCCCAGCAGCACTCCTGCCCAGGCCAGATGGGCCCTACCTTGGTGGATGAGCTGGTAGAAGGCATGCTGGCCATTGGTCCCTGGCTCCCCCCACACAATGGGGCCCGTCTGGTGGTCCACACGGGTGCCGGACTTGGTGATGTACTTCCCGTTGGACTCCATGTCACCCTGGAATGGGGCCAGAAACCCAGTCATCGATCTGCAAGTCTTGCTCCTTCATGCACATGCCCAAAACCAGCCTGGGATGCACCAGGCACGCCTGCCCTGCCCTGGCCCTGTGAGATATGGGCAGGCATGATTCTTTTATGTCCCCTCACCTGGGAGGGCACAGCTCACAAGCTTTTTGGCTTCGACTGCTCTGAAGCACCCATGACCAACAGAAGGTGTATACGGAGGTCCAGGGAAGACCTCCCTAAGAGCAGAAACGGGTCACAAAATCTTCAACTGATTTCTTAATGGAGAGGCAGGCTGGAATCCAGACTGTATAGCCTTTGAGGGCCGTCACCCCAACTAGACTCTGGGCCTTGGGGAGCCTCAGCCCCTCCTCCAGTCACAGGATCCACTGGGAGAGGGGCTGCTCTAGGGGGGCTGTGGAGATTCCAGGGGCAGAGGGCTGTGAGTAGCCCAAAGAGGCACCAGAGACTGGGTGTAAACTTGCTTTTCTGGAGGGACAAAGGCAGTGCAAACCATGGGGGTCCCAGGCTGTGGCCCACCCTGTCGGGTGATGTCCAAGAAAGAAGTGACCTGGCTGAGGCACATGCCCTGAGCCAAGCCAGAGCCTGACTGGCCAGGGCACCATGATAGCCAGTCATGCCCCTCCCACGGTAGCCAAACTCAACTGACACCGATCCTGGTTACAAAGATTCTCCATGAGATGGGGAGCACAGGTGGGCCTTGGACATGCCCAAGGGTAATGGAGGAAAAGGCCCCTGGAGGAGCAGGAACCTGGGCACCCAGGCTCATGGGCCCCCCAGCCCAAGGCCTGGCCTGGCAGCTGGTACCTGCTGGAAGTAGGCAGCAAAGCGGTGCAGGTACTGGTCATAGGGCAGCATGGCATGCGTCTCACACCCAAAGCAGTTGATGTACCAGACGCCCAGCAGAGCCAGCAGGACAGGGGCATTCTTCTCCAGGGGCGTCGTGCGGAAGTGCTGGTCCTGAAATGAGAACAGGGTGGGTTGGGGGCTGAGCAGCTTCCCAGGAGGGAAGGAGTGAGGGTGAGGGGGAGGGAGCTGGGCCAACCACAAGCTTCCGGCCAGCGCCTGGCAGAGAACACAAGCCTCAGCACTTACCATCCAGTGAGCCCCTGAGAGCAGCTGCTCGAAGTTGTCAAATCCTGCGACACAAAAGCAGCGTCAACAGAAATGGTCATGCCCTATGCCTCCTGGACGTGGACACAGCTTCTTCTGGAACTGGGGAAAGGCTGGAGGGGGAGCCAGAAGAAACAGGATCTGGGAGGACTTGGGCCTGTAGAAAGCTCCTCTAATCAGAGTCAGCCCTGAGCACTGAGGCAGCTCTAAGGCCACCTGGCGTGGAGGAGCGAGCAGGACCGCAGTGGTGAGGGGCGGGGAGAAAGGCCAACCCGCAAAGCCGCAAGGGAACTCGGCCCTTCCCACCTGACCTGAAAGAACTGTTCCAGCCAAGGGCAGAGAGGCCAGCGGCCTGTGGGAACGGGAAGGTGTTCAGGGACACGAGCCCCCAGCCCGACTTCAGACTGCAACACGGTCTCCCGAGACAGAAACACAAACAGGCACACTCACCCACGTGCAGGGCAACGGAGAGTCCGATGGCTGACCACAGCGAGTAGCGGCCTCCCACCCACTAGGAGAGACAGGAAAAGGCGCTGAGGGAGGGCTGGCACACCCCGCCCCCCTCCCTCCTGCCACGGAACTTGCCCCCTGAGAACCATGCTCTGCTACAGGTGAAGCTCCGCGGCCCTGGGGCCAACCCACCTCTGGGAAGCAAGACAGCAGGCCAGGCGCCGGCAACTGTTGGGCCGACCAACAGGGCAGACTATACGAGGGACCGACCAGAGCCACGAGACTCAACCAAAGACCTTACCGTGGCTGGCCCCACCTCCTCAGACACCGACAGACCCAGCGCCTCATACCTGTGCCAGGTCCGGCCTCCCCAGGCACCAACAGACCCGGCGCCTAGCCCACCTCCTTGGACACTGTCAAGTCAGAATCCCATACCTGTGTCTGGTTGTGCCTCCAAGGACACCGACAGACCCAACGACTCGTACCTGCGTCCAGCCTCTTTAAACGCTAACAGACCCAGCGCCTCATACCTGTGCCCACGCATACTTCCTTGAACAATGAAAGACCCAGCACCTCCTACCTGGCCTTGGCCCCTGCTCCTCAGATACTGATAAACCCAATGTCTCATACCTGGCCCTGGCCTTGCCACTTCTGACAATGAGAGATCCAGTGCCTCATACCTGTGCCCATTCCCGACTCCTCAGGCTGTACTGACAGACCCAGCACCTCCTACCTGTGCCTAGCCCTGCTTCCTGGGACACTGACAGGCCCAGTGGCTCATACCTAGGCTTGACTGATCTTCAGCCTCAGCCCAAGACACACTGAGGCCTACCATTCACACTGTGCCTTCTCATGCCACACTGCAGACTCCACTTTACCTTCAGAATCCTCAGATCTCCAGTCACGTCTTCCTAACAACTATTTCTGGAACACCTACCATGTTCCTAGCATAGGCAATACAAACAATCCACGGGGGAGAAATATATAAACGAAACAATCATGCCAATAAATGTGAAAATGAGATAAAGTACTTGGGAGAAAGGAAACCAAGAATAAAAGGACTCTGAGGGTGCTTGAGCCTGGATGTGAAGGATGAGTGTTACCCAGGGAAGCACAGAGGGAGAAGGATTCCAGCAGCCAGAACAGCATATGCAAAGGTCCTGTAGCAAAAGCAGCCTTTCTCAACAGTGAGAGAATTAAGCCCCACAGAAAATGCTTTGAGTGACTTTATTTCTCAATACTACCAAGGTTGGTCCAAGGCTAGCACCCTTCTAGAGGCAAAAGAGAGATGCTAATTCATTACATCCAATGGATGCCTTGGGGCATTAAGGCTTAATTCTATCCTGAAAGCCTGATGAGACAGGCTGGGTAGAAAGAAGCGTAGCACAATCTAGAAGATGAAGCAAGGAGTGAGAACTGGAGGGTAGAAGCTGAGAGGCAAGGCTGGAGAACCAAGAAGTCTGTGGGTGAGGGGAGAAAGGAAGCAGGAAACCACCTAGGAGCCCCAGTGGTTGTCCAAAGAATGATGCTACCCTGAATGGGGGCGGCAGGGATGCAGAGCACTGATTCAGGAGGTCCAATTAAAAAGGATGAATTGGAAGAATGAGAGAATCAAATGTGGCCCAGATGTTTCTGGCTTGGATAATAAGACGAATGATGGGGCTCTTTACCTAGAAAGGGTCTGGGTTTGGGGGAACCTTACCTGACTGTCACAGTCCCACAGACCACACCATGCCTGACACTGGCTCTCAGATCTCACCCAGTGGACTCAAATCCAGAAACTGGCCTGAGCAGACAGGCAGCACTCAGACCAACAGATTCCAGGCTGCTGACGTTGACTGAGGTCAGGTTCTCAGACTTCACTTTTGTTCTGGGAGAGCCCAGCAAAGCTAGTGTCTGATTTGAGCCTCTGAGACCTCAAGCTGCAGACACAGGTCCTTAGACCTCACCTTCACCTGCAGTGGGTCTCTCACACCACACCTTAGAGATGTAGCTCTGCAGTCAGTTCCACGTTCTGTGCCTCACCTGCCCCAGAGCCTCAGACCTCACCTTCTCCAACCAGGTATAATCCAATCTCTTTCCCCACTTGATTAATTCAGACCCTGCCAGCCAGAGCCCAATGTGACAGACCACACCTTGAACTGGTTACAGATCCTCAAGCCTCTGCAACACCCTGAGCTCCGCCCATCACACCTGACCAGGGTGCTAAGAACAGGTGGCTGACATGGCTCAGCTCATTCTACCTCTCCTACCTGAACCCAAGGGCTCCGCACACCTCCCCAGGCAGACCCAGGTACACATACCTACGATGACTCTGCCTTTCCCTCGATGAGAGTCCACTCTACCCACCTGACCGTGCCTGATCCTACCACTGAGGGTCCCACCTGTGTCTGACCCACCTTCTCAGGCCTTACCAATCATACCAATTACGTATTTCTAGGCTAGATCCTGCCCCATTCATTTCATCTAACAAGCCCAGGGATGCCAATTTGTACCTGAACCGGGAGGCAAAAATCCACCTAAGATCATGTTTATACCCCTGCCCATGTGACCCTGATCCACGGACTCAGTGACAAAGCCAGGTCCACATAGCAGCCCTGGGTATGGATGCAATGGCTTCACCTGGGAGGTTAACTCTACCTACTTGTGTTCAACTCCAGTACCTCAGACCACAGGGTTATACACCTGTCAGAGGCAGGCTCCAGACAGCTCAGCTAATGTACCGGGCTTCACATACCTGTCTGTGCCTAACCTTGACCCCTCACATCTCAACTGACAGACCCAGGCCCACCTCCCTGAGCCCAACACTAAGACTCCTCACACCTTCCCAAGGGATTCAGCTCTATCTCCATGGGCCTGATCTCGGTTCCCAGGTCTAACATGAGAGAGCCAGGTCTACCGTCTGTGTCTGACTCGGCTTTTCACATCTCACAAACAGATCCAACACTATCAACCCCTGCTTAACCTGGGCACCAACACCTCAGTAAGGAGCCTCAGACCTCATCAGATGCAAACATCTCTGTGTATCTGTGCTCAGCAGACCCCACCAAGAGATGTGGTTCTACCTACTTGCGATTAACCCCAGGCCTAACTTCTAGGACCTGGGTCAATGTACCTGAGCCGGAATCACGCTCCAAGGATTTCACCTGCAAGACCCAAGCATACATACATCTGGCCCCAAAGTCCTTGCTTGAGAGAGCCACATCCACCTACTCATGTCTAACTTAGAGGCTGCATATCTGCTATGAGCCCCGCAGAGTCCCGCCTACCTGCAGAAGACCCCAGTGCCGTGGGCCTGAATTGAGGCCGCTCTACCAACCCAGGCTTAACCCTGGTCTTTCAGGCATCACCAAAAGACCAAGGGTACATACCTTTGCCTGAATCCAACACCTGAAAGAGCTAAGTCTACCTACCTGTGTTCAACCGTAACTCCTTAGGTCTCCTCAAGACTATACTTGGCAGACAGGCTTTGCCTACCTGCCTCTGACCCAGCTGCTGGGCCAGCTCTGCCTACTTGTACATGACCCTGGTTCCTCCGACCATACCTAGTGGACAGCTCTGCCTACCCGTACATGACCCTGGACCCTCAGTCCATACCTGGCAGACCAGCTCTGCCTACCTGTATATGACCCTGGATCCTCAGACCATACTTAGTGGACCAACTCTGCCTACCTGTACATGACCCTGGACCATCAGTCCATACCTGGCAGACCAGCTCTGCCTACCTGTACATGACCCTGGATCCTCAGACCATACTTAGTGGACCAACTCTGCCTACCTGTACATGACCCTGGATCCTTGGACCATACCTAGTGGACCAGCTCTGCCTACCTGTACTTGACCCTGGATCCTCAGACCATACCTAGTCAGATAGCTCTGCCTACCTGTACATGACCCTGGATCCTCGGACCATACCTAGTGGACCAACTCTGCCTACCAGTGCTTGAGCCTGGATCCTTGGACCATACCTAGTCAGACAGCTCTGCCTACCTGTATTTGACCCTGGATCCTTGGACCATACCTAGTCAGACAGCTCTGCCTACCTGTACTTGACCTTGGATCCTTGGACCATACCTAGTCAGACAGCTCTGCCTACCTGTACATGACCCTGGATCCTCAGATCATACCTAGTGGACCAGCTCTGCCTACCTGTACTTGACCCTGGATCCTCAGACCATACCTAGTCAGACAGCTCTGCCTACCTGTACATGACCCTGGATCCTCAGACCTTACCTAGTGGACCAACTCTGCCTACCTGTGTTTGACCCTGGATCCTCGGACCATACCTCGTCAGACAGCTCTGCCTACCTGTACATGACCCTGGATCCTTGGACCATACCTAGCGGACCAGCTCTGCCTACCTGTGCTTGACCCTGGGTCCTCGGACTACACCTAGTGGACCAGCTCTGCCTACCTGTGCTTGAACCTGGATCCTTGGACCATACCTAGTCAGACAGCTCTGCCTACCTGTATTTGACCCTAGATCCCAGACCATACCTTATGGACCAGCTCTGCCTACCTGCACTTGACCCTGGGTCCTGAGACTGTACCCGGTGGACCAGCTCTGCTTACCTGTGCATGACTCTGTCTCCTCTGACCATAACTAGTGGACGAGCTCTGCCTCCCTATGCTTGACTCTGGGTCCTCAGACCATACTCAATGGAACAGTTCCACCTAGCTGTACATGACCCTGGCTCCTCAGACCATACCTAGTGGACCAGCTCTGCCTACCTGTACATGACCCTGGCTTCTTATGCTGTACCTAACAGACCAGCTCTATCTACCTGTATATGACCCTGTGTCCTCAGACCATACCTACCCAGCCAGCTCTGCTTACCTGTACATGACCCTGGATCCTTAGAACCTAACTAGCAGAATAGCTCTGCCTACCTGTGCTTGACCCTGGATCCTCGGACCATACCTTGTCAGACAGCTCTGCCTACCTGTACATGACCCTGGATCCTTGGATCATACCTAGTGGACCAGCTCTGCCTACCTGTGCTTGACCCTGGATCCTTAAAACATACTTAGTAGACCCACTCTGCCTACCTGTGCTTGACCCTGGATCCTCGGACCATAGCTAGTGGACCAGCTCTTCTTACCTGTACACAACTCTGGACCTTCAGACCATACCTGAAAGACCAGTTATGCCTACCTGTACATGACCCTGGATCCTCAGACTATACCTAGTGGGCCAGCTCTGCCTACCTGTGCTTGACCCTGGATCCTCAGACCATACCTAGTGGACCAGCTCTGCCTACCTGTACTTGACCCTGGGTCCTGAGACCATACCCAACAAACCAGTTCTGCCCACCTGTACTTGACCTTGGGTCCTTAGACTGCACTGAGGGGGCAGCTGTGCCTACCTGTACATGACCTGGCTCCTTGTGCTGTAC
Organism: Eubalaena glacialis; assembly: GCF_028564815.1. Classification (NCBI taxonomy): domain Eukaryota; kingdom Metazoa; phylum Chordata; class Mammalia; order Artiodactyla; family Balaenidae; genus Eubalaena; species Eubalaena glacialis. Next base: position 52,225,726 of record NC_083733.1, on the reverse strand, counting down.
CTAGTGGACCAGCTCTGCCTACCTGTGCTTGAACCTGGATCCTCAGACCATATCCAAAGGAACAGTTCTGCCTACCTGTACATGACCCTGGACCCTTGGTCCATACCTGGCAGACTAGCTCTGCCTACCTGTGCTTGACCTTGGATCCTCAGACCATACCTAGTGGACCAGCTCTGTATACACGTACATGACCCTGCTTCTTATGCTGTATCTAGCTGACCAGTTCAGCCTACCTGTACTTGACCCTGGATCCTGAGACTGCACCTGGTGGACCAGCTCTGCCCACCTGGCATGACCCTGGGTCCTTAGACTGCGCCTAGCGGACCAGCTCTGCTTACCTGTGTGTGACTCTGTCTCCTCTGGCCATAACTAGTGGACGAGCTTTGCCTACCTGTGCTTGACTCTGGGTCCTCAGACCACACCCAACAGAACAGTTCTGCCTAGCTGTACATGACCCTGGCTTCTTATGCTGTACCTAACAGACCAGCTCTGCCTACCTGTGCTTGATCCTGGGTCCTCAGACCGTACTTAGTGGACCAGCTCTGCCTACCTGTACATGACCCTGGATCCTCGGATTAAACCTAGTGGACCAACTCTACCTACCTGTGCTTGCCCCTGGATCCTCGGACCATACCTAACCAGACAGCTCTGCCTACCTGTACACAACTCTGGACCCTCAGACCATACCTGACAGACCAGCTCTGCCTACCTGTGCTTGACACCGGATCCTCAGACCATACCTAGCAGACCAGCTCTGCCTACCTGTACATGACCCTGGGTCCTGAGACTGCACCTAGTGGGCCAGCTCTACCTACCTGTACTTGACCCTGGGTCCTCAGACCATACCTAGCAGACCAGCTCTGCTTACCTGTGCTTGACCCTGGCTCCTCAGACGATACCCAGTAGACCAATTCTACCAACCTGGCACCTTACACTGTACCTAGTGGACCAGTTCTGCTTACCTCAGACCACATGTGGCAAGTCAGTTCTACCTACCTGTGATTGACCCTGGCTCCTGAGATTGCAGCTGGACGGCCAGCGCTGCCTACCTGTGCATGACCTTGGGTCCTCAAACTGCACATGGTGAGCCACCTCTGCCTACCTATGCTTGTTCCTGGCTCCTGAGACCGCCCCGGCAGGCTAGCTCTGCTTACATGTACCTCATCTCAGCTCGCCAAAGGTCATCTAAGACATTTGGTTCTTCTTACCTGGACTTGGCTGTGACTTTTGAGATTTCACTGGGCAGACCCAGTTTCCTGAACTTGCTCCACAGACTTTACCTGACAGACCCTGCTCTACCCACCTGTGCTTAACTCACCCTGACAGACCCAAGGATAAAACCTGTACCAGATGCAGACTCCACAGACCTTACCTGAGAAACTCAATTCCACATACCTGTGCCTGGCCACAACTCCTCAACTTCGTAAGACATCTCTACAAGATAGGCAGGGAGGCAGTTCTACCTACCTATCCTGACCTTACCTGGGAGATGCAGATCTACTCACCTGTGCCCAGTCCCAGCTCCCAAGATCTCACCTGAGACACCTACCTCTATCCACCTGTCTTCACTTCATATTCTCAGAGATCATCTAAGAGATCCAGGTCTTTCTAGATGAACCCAACCCTGGCTCCTCAGGGCTCACCTGACAGATCTGTTCTACCTACCTGTGCCTGACCTCAACTGTGGGACAGAGTTTAATGAACCTAAACATGGCTTTTCAACCTACTTCCGGCTTACCTTTGGCTTTACAGATTTTACCTGAAAAACTCAGTTCTATCTACCCGTGCTGAACCTCAGCTCCTCAAATCTGGAATACAAACCAGGGACTGACCTCAGCAGCTCAGACCTTACCTGTTCAAGAAGCGAAAGTACAAACCTGTATCTCACCTCAACTCCTCAAACCTTACCTGACAGACCTGCTCTGTGTACCTCAGACAGACACAGAATTCATGAACCTTCCAGATGGATGGACTGCAGCGCTCCATCTCTCTGCCCGACTCCAGCTTTTCAGTCTTTTCCCAGGGGACCCAGGACCATCTCCAGGACCACCGCCCTGAGCACCACCAGAACTGCTTGGACAACACCTGAGGACACCGTTCTGACCTGGACCCGATCGTGGATTTCCAGTCCCACCTGTCAGACTCAGCTCTGTCTCTGCCTACCTTTGGCTTCAGTGTCCTTACCTGACCACACTCTTCTGTCCAGATGTGCCTAATCTTGGCTCCTCAGGCCTCCTCTAAGACACCTAGATATACACACCTTGTCTGATTCCAGCTTCTGAGACCTCAAACAGACGTGGCTTTACAGACCATCCCGGCAGACCCCACCATACAAACCTAACCTGAACCGACTCTTCCCAGAGACCTGACAGATCCCTGGCTGCTCATCTCGGCCTGAGGGAAGCCTGGCGAGAGCCCACTGGTGCCAAACAGCGTCTGAGTGACTTGGGCCTCTGACACTTCTAGAGACCTTTGTCTACCACAAGCCTCTCACACTGCACCTTAGCGACGTGGCTCCTAGGTTGGTTTACCTGTCTGTTCTTCACCCGTCCTAACTCCCCAGTCCTTACCTTTTATAACCAGGTACATTCCTAACTCTTCCTCATCTGGGCACCTCATACCCCAACCCAGCCAGACCCCAATGCCACTGACCACGTCTTGGGCTGGTTATGGAACCTCAGGGGCCTCTACAACACCCTGAGCTCTGCCCGTCACACCTGGTCAGGATGCTGAGACCTACGTAGGCAACTTACCTATGTTTGCCTAATCCTGAGTTCTAAACGCCTCACTTGAGTGATCAGCCACCCACTACCTGATGCTCACTATTCAGGGCCAGTCAGAGATCCCAATGTATACAGCTATCCTGAACTCACAGATCCAGGTTTAAGAACATGTACCTGGGCTTCCCTGGTGGCGCAGTGGTTAAGAATTCGCCTGCCAATGCAGGGGGACACGGGTTCAAGCCCTGGTCCGGGAAGATCCCACATGCCGCGGAGCAACTAAGCCCGTGCGCCACAACTACTGAGTCTGCGCTCTAGAGCCCGCGAGCCACGACTACTGAAGCCCACGCACCTAGAGCCCGTGCTCTGCAACAAGAGAAGCCACCACAATGAGAAGCCCAAGCACCACAACAAAGAGTAGCCCCCGCTCGCCACAACTACAGAAAGCCTGTGTGAAGACCCAATGCAGCCAAAAATAAACAAACAAATAAATAAATAAATAAAAGAACATGTACCTAATTTTGGCTCCTCAGACTCCACTTGATAGAATAAATATCTGAATTCTTCCAGAATTCACAGACCTCACCTGTACCTTTACCTGTCCTGGTGCCTCCTCTTCAGATATCACCTGTACCTGTCCTGGCTCCTCTTCAGACATCACCGGCCAAAATTAGCTCTCCAATAATGTGTGCTGACTCTGCCTGATCCCGACACACAAGGCTGCCCCATGACTGACCACAGCTGACCAGGCCTCACCACTTACACATACCTACGCCAGATTGGACTCTTCAGATCTTACCTCAGAGCCAGAGCAATATCCTTGTATCTATTCTGACTCCTCTCTCTCACCTGAGAGACCCTGGGTCCAGAAATTTCACCTGTTCCTGTCCCTGGCTCCTCAGATGTCACCTTCTCAATTCAGCAATATACATCCTTAGTGACCCAGGCAGGTCCTTCCAGGTATGTCTGGACTGGCCCCAGAGGCCTCCACTGTGCCCACCCTGGCCACTCGGGCCTCACTAGCCAGCCCCAGCCCCATGTTCTTGTGCCCAACTGTCATTCCTAGGCCTTACCTGGGAGACCCAGGTCTGTCTCTAAGCCACACCCCAACTCATCTCTGCAGGCTGGGAGGTTACAGGCAATGACGAGCCAGGCTGCGACACAGCCCCGCTGTGCTGGGCTCCTTGGCTAGCAGGAGCCCCCACGTGTCCCTGACCACCACCTGCTCAGACTCCAGATCCCGGGGGGGAGGAGGATGGTGCCTCCCCTCGTTTATCAGGCATGCAACATTTGTTAGAAGCTGCACAGTCTCTCTCGACCGGGGTTCCTCATCTGAGCCACAGGACGCAGAAAAGGATTTGAGTGACTCTTCTCAATTCTTCCAAGGATGGCACGTAACTAGTCCCATTCTAGAAGGAAGTTAACTCATTACACACAAAAGATGCCTTAGAGCATAAGGGCTTAATTCTCTCCCAGACTCCAGGCCTTTAGAGCTTTCAAAGGAAGTTACATCTTCAGATGCTGCCACCAAGCAGAGAGCTTCCAGTATAAAGGCCTGGAAACAGCCCCACTGGGAAAATCCCCAACTGGACGATGCTCTCTTAGGACACCTGCCGAAGTCACGTGTTAGAGCCACACCCACTGCATTCAAGGCACCCACGCCACACCCTGCACTGCATCTCTGCCCCCCAAGCCTTCCCTGCATTCTGCGACCCGAGCCCTTCTCACACCACGGCTGCACTCAGGTAAGCTGCAAGGAAAGCTCCTGCTCACTGCTTGGCACCAGCTGTGGCTCTAGCAGAGATGAGTCTATGTGACCGCCTGTCACTAGAGTGGCCCACAGCTCTGCCACTCAGCAACGTCGGCTTTGTGAGCTGCCCAGTGGGGCCCCACCCAGGCCCCAGCCTGGCACCTCCTCTCTGCCACCCTCCAGCTGCCCCTGCAGCTCCTTTCCAGGCCTGCCCAGTCACACCTCCTGCCTCACCCTGCCCTTTGGCCTTTACAGATTGCGGCTGTAGTTCAGAGAAAGGTCATCACTGAGAATAACTCACAACCTCAGCTTAGCGAGGGGGACAGGGGTGGCTCCGGTTACCCCACAGTGGGTGCTGCCTGCAGGCACCCAGGGGAATGTCACCCTGGCCTTGCAAGCCTGCCCTTGGTGGGAGTGGAGCCCTCATCCTGACTGAGCAGAGCTGTTCCTGCCCCACAAGCCTCTCTGAGGGCCTCCTGGCCTTTCCCAAAGCCAGGCATGCAGCAGGTGCTCAATAAATGTTGACCTGACCTTACGGGCCCCTCATCTGCAGCTTGACTTGGCAAAGGACACATGATTCACCCACCACGGGGAAGTGCCTTTACTTACATCCCAGAACTCGAACATGTTTTGAGGGTCAATTCCAAACTCCTTCACTTTGGCCTAAAAAGGGCAAAGGGAAAGAGAAGGAAGGAAGCCTGGGTTAGCTGCACAGGAACAGGAGCTCCAAGGCATGAAGAGTCGTGCCACCACTGGGGCTGCACTGGAGCCACCTGCGAGTCCAGGCGGGACCAAGAGCCACCCACCCCCAGAGCCAGATGCCAGGCCAGCTCACGTCCAGCACACCAGTGGCCCAGTGCTTACAAAGCCCTCCTGCTGAGAGGGGCTGCACACCCACTCTGAGGACCTGGCCCACACACTGTTCTGCAAGAGCCAGCTCCTGGACCAGACCCCCTGGGACATCGGGGAAACTGAGCCTAGAGCTGGAAACTGAGCACGGGCAGGGGCAACCTCCCAGGCCAGGAAACATACAGCCCGGACACCTGCCCAGCCCTTCCAATAGTGGGATGGTGACTGCACCCCAGGAAGCCTTCAGGGAATGAGCGATCCTATTCTATCCCCTGGGCAGACAGGGTCAGCAACCCTTGCCTAGACCCCACAGAGACGCCCCACTGACCAGTCTGAGCTCCACCCGCAGGAGGTGGACAGTGGCACTGTGGTTGGCCAGCCTTAGGATGTCCTCCTGTCTCCCCCCCACAGGCAAGTCAGCACTGCAGGCACGGGTGGGGGTGGGGGGGGGACACGGAAGGAGCGGAGTCAGGAGGACCCGGGTGTGGTTCCAGCACAAAGCCCACCACACAGCAAGTGCTCAGCCGGGTCTGCCTTCCTCACGACCCCTCAGCACAGCCCCGCCCTGCCCGCTGACACGCCCCCGACCCTACCTTGCACAACCTGGGGCCAGGAGGAACTGGCAGGTGGGTAACCATGTTCTAGTCCCGTGTTCTAATCCCGGCATCACCGACTCATGCAATCACTGGGTGACAAGTCACATCCCTTCATTGGGGCTTAACGTCCTTATGTGAGAAATGGGATGCATCTCCCACCCGTACCCAGCATATCCCATCTGGGGAGAGGCCAGTGGCAGAGGCCAGGGGAGGTCACATGTGTGGAATGTTGTGGGCATCAGCCAGGCCCGGGAGATGGGTGGGGTTAATGTGATCCCACCGACTGCGAGCCCCTTGCTGGAGCAGCAGAGGTTTGTCTGCCTTGCAGAAAAGGTAAGGATGGTTTGCAACTCACATCCCTCACAGGCAACCAACCCTTCTACCCCAGCAGCTGAGCCAAGATCCCTGAACCTGTGAAACACACCTCAGCTCATGTATTCGGAAAGGCCATGACCCTGACCTGGTCCGGGCCCTCCCAGGGAGGTAGTACGGGAACCCTCATGGGCACTTACAGTGTTGGTAGACAGGGCAACAAAGTGCTTCGAGACTGCGGAAGGCTGCAAGAGATGAGGCAAGTTACACCACACCCATCCAGGGGGCCCCCCAGGGGCAGTGACCCTCCCCTCTCTGGAGAAACCAAGGCCCCGGGGGGGACCCACTGCTCCCAGTCCTCGGTTCTGAGGCTGTCGGAGGAGCCCCACATCAAGATGGAGAGGACAGAGGGGTCAGAGGCCAGGCAGCCCAGCCTACCTCACAGGCACACAAGGCCCAGGGTGTCTCCCCTGTAAAGCTGGAGGGGCCGGGGTAGAGAGGATTCCATAGGGCCAGTGGCCTTAAGGAAAGGGCCCTCAGCAGTTAGAGCAGGGCCTGCCACATTTGGCTTGTCTGGGCTGGCAAAGCCAAATATCTTTTTTTTTTTTTCAATATTTATTTATTTTGACTACACGGGGTCTTAGTTGCAACACGCAGGATCTTCGTTGCGGCATGCATGCGGGATCTAGTTCCCTGACCAGGGATCGAACCGGGGCCCCATGCATTGGGAGCACGGAGCCTTACCCACTGGACCATCAGGGGAGTCCCAAAGCCGAATATCTTAACCAGAAAGGCTGCCTCCTGCTGCCAACTTCAGTGGAAGTAGGGCTACAGGGCTAAGCATGGCCACGCAGCCTGACGGGCAGGCCCACCCTGTCCTGCCCAGCCCGCACACTGCCCACTGCCCACCCAGCGCTCACATCCTTGGCCGACAGGAGAAACCACTCCTTTGCTGTCTCTGCATTGGTGATGGTCTCCTGGGTGGTGAAGGTCTGCAGGTAGAGAGTACAGGAGTTGGTCCAACAGCCAAGGTCAGTACGGCCCAGAGCCAGAGCTCAGCAGCAGAGGCCGTGTGGGTGCCCAGTTACCACACGGAGCAGTGCATGCAGGTCAGTGAGTTACTCCCCATCACCTCCACCCACGTGTCCACAAAGCCACGATCAGTGGCTGTGTCTGGGGCAGGGGCCTGGAAGCAGCAACGTCATCCTGTGATTCCAGGACTTCACAGACAGAGAAAGGGGAAACGCTAGTAAGAGCTACACCTCCACCTGCCCAGAGCCCACCCTCCGCCCCCGCCACCCCACCACAGGTCAAAGGCCAGAGCATCCTCCAGGAGAGCAGCTGTGGACACACCTGGGGCTCCCTTCAGCCCAGACTAGGCTGTATCTCAGAACTCAGATGGAATTCTTAATATTTAATGTGCATGGATATGAGTAAACAGGGCATAAATGACAAAAAACAAAACGCTTACATTATCTGGGCATGGCTCTGGGATCAGAAAGGAGCAGACATTAGAGACAGATCTCTGAGAAAGATGGGAACGGTCCCAGGCTGAGCACACCTTCAGCGAAGTGAGTGGGTGGGCCTAAGATGAAGGCTCATATGGACCAGTTCAGGCTTTCATCAGGTAAACTGTTTTTGCCACCAGATAAGGAACAGTCTGAGGGCAGCTGTGCCCACCTGATCCACAAAGCATGGCTCATTCAGAGCAGTTGGGAGGGTCCAGCGTCCAGGGCAGTGGCAAAGCATCCACCCCCCCCGCACCCCAGCACACACAGGGCTGGGAGTCAGGCCGGGTCTGAGGGCCGTACCTTGGAGGCGATGATGAACAGGGAGGACTCAGGGTTCAGGGCGGCCAGTGTTTTGGCAACGTGGGTCCCATCGATGTTGGAGACAAACCAGACCCGGGGACCTTCTGAAGAGTATGGCTTGAGGGCTTCAGTCACCATGAGGGGTCCCTGTGGGGAGACGCAGCATCAGAAAACAAGATTCCAGGGCCCACGAGAGGTGAGAACAGCCAGGTCCCATCTCAGGAGAAACCAAGGCTCTGGATGGGACCCCTCCTCCCCCATCCCAAGGCAGCCCCTTCCTTACCAGGTCAGAGCCGCCGATGCCGATGTTGATGACATCCGTGATGGACTTGCCTGAGTACCCCTTCCATTCACCACTCCGGACACGCTGGCACAGAGCGGGGAGATTTAATCAGCCCAGACCCCTGAGTATAAACTGCTGCTCAAATGCATCGTTACTTCTGTATCCTTACACCTCAGTCCCGACTTCCAGGCCCTATCAGAGGCCTACTGAGACACAGTGTCACATCCTTGCCACACTCAGTCCCAACTAGACCCTTTTTCTCATCATTAGTAAGCGGGGTGACATCCCCACCTCACAGCAACATTGTCAGAATCTGCAAAACAAGAGCGAACTTTCAGCAGAACCTAACATGACAGAGGCCAAGAGATGTGAAATGCCAACTATTGTGACTGGTCTGTGCCAGGGACAGAAATGACAGACATGCAGCCAAGCTCCACATGGACCCCAGGGATTCTTGCCTCCCAGTATTCACATCCCCATAGGGTCCCCCATGCTGTACAGGGCTCACTATGCACCCACTAGGATACTGCAAAAATGATGGAGTGTGACTTCAGAAGCTGGGTCATGAAAGACCATGCAGCTTCTGCCTTGCTCTCCAGGATAGCTCACTCTTGGGGAAGCCATCTACTATGTTATGAGAAGACTCAGTTGTGTGAAGAAGCCAGTGTGGTGAGGAACAGAGGCCTTCTTCCAATAGCCAATGCCAACTCACCATCCATGAATAGGAACTGCCTTGGAAGAGAATCCTCGAGAACCCAGAAGAACTTCAGATAACTACAGCCCTGGCCGACATCTTGAGTACAACCTCAAGAGAGACCCCCCAAACCAAGACCAACCAGTTAAGCCTGAATTTCTGATCTACAGAAACTGTGTGAGATAGTAAATGTTTACTGCTATTTTAAGCCAAGTTTTGGTGGAATTTGTTATATAATGATAAATAACTAATGCAAACTTTGGTACCAAAAGTAGAGTATTAACATAACAAAAATCTAAAAATATGAGTAGGGACTTCTCTGGTCCAATGGATAAGACTCTGTGCTCCCAATGCAGGGGGCCCGGGTTCAATCCCTGGTTGGTGAACTAGATCTCACATGCATGCTGCAACTAAGAGTCCGCATGCCACAACTAAGAAGTCCACATGCCACAACTAAGATCCCACATGCCGCAACTAAAAAGATCCCACGTGCCACAACTAAGACCTGGCAGAGCCAAAATAAATAAATAAATATTTTTTAAAAATAAAAAAATAAAAATATGGGTAAAAGCTAAAAGAACCTTGAGGAGAGTTAGTGAAAGCCTAAAAAACATTGGAAGAGACTGTTAGCAGAGGTTTAATAGTCCTCGAGGGGGCTGCTGGTATAGATTTAAAGAAATGGGAAGAAAACACTACTGAAAATTGTAGGAAAAAGAATCCTTGTTATGTAGTGAAAAAAAATTTAATAACACTGTTGCCTGCATTAATGGGGAAAGTAAAAGATGTATCTATTATGATCTGGATGATCTAGCTACAGAAATTTTCAGGCTGTGTTATAGGAACTACCTGGCTTCTTACTGCTTACAATAAAATACAAGAGGAGAGAAATAAGCTTAATGGAGAACTTTTAAACAAAAAGAAGCCAGGAATCGTTGGATTTGAAAATTCCCAGCCTCTCCAGAAAATAACTGATGCTAAAATTAGGAGATGGATCTTCGGTAAAGTTCAAATCTAGGGCACTGTAAGAAAAGCTTCAAAAGGTAAAGCAGAGAATGTAGCTGTAAAATCCTTTGTTAAGACCTCAGAAAGAACTAAGGTGGTAACACAGAGAACATTTTGGCTGAAGGTAAGGCTTCCAAAAAGCTTAAAAGTACTGTCTCTGTGGTCTTAGAAGCAATTGTAGGAAAGGACTTATCTTGAAAAAATTTGTGGGTATAGCTTTTGTCTAATGGAGTGGACCCCCCCACCCCCCAGTAAGCTCCACAGGAGACCCACAAAGTTTTTAAGATAACTGAATCGTCAGAAACACTACCAGCTTGGACTGAAAGTGACAGAGATATTACAAAAGGAAAAGAGATCTTTGGGACTTCCCTGGTGGTCCAGTGGTTAAGACTCGCACTTCCAATGCAGGAGGGCGCAGGTTTGATCCCTGGTCTGGGAACTAAGATCCCACATGCCACGCAGCATGGCCAAAAAAAAAATAATAATAAAAAAGGAAAAGAGATCTTTAATAATTTTTATGTTTTAGGCCGTGGCGTGTATATGTGTGGTCTTAGTTCCCCAACCAGCGATCGAACCTGCGCGCTCCTGCATTGGAAGTGCAGAGCCTTAACCACTGAACCGCCAAGGAAGTCCCAGAAAAGAGATCTTTAAAAACCCACATTTCTACAGGCAGTAAGCAGGCTGAAAAAACTAGGCAATTACAAACACAGACTACCTTCCATGTAAAAAGGATGACTAAGGGCAAAGCCAAAAGCCTTGAGGAACAATTCCTAGGCCTTGAGTCCTAACCAAGCAATTGCCAACACGTGTCCTGCTGAATTTCAGAAGTGCTTTGGACCAATGTTTCCTGTGTGCCTTCCACTTTCCTTCCTTTTTGAAAAGGAATTATCCTATATCAGTTATCCTATGCCTATCTCACCATTGTATGTTGGGTGTATAGGGGATAAATAACCTGTCTACTTAATTCACATATCTTCAGATCTAAAGGAACTGTATTTAAGTTGTATTAAAGAAAATACAGATATATCTGTACCTAATTTAGATTATGAGGTTCTTCATTTCTAGCTGATATGGTAATGGTCTCTTCTCCCTTAAGAGAAAGAGAACAGGGTATTCTGCATGTGGAAGGAACATGATGAATCACTGGGAGCCAGAAGGCAGACTATGATAACCAAATTCTCAGATGGTTCCCAGCTATCCTCACCTCCTGGCACTGTATTCATGTCCTTGTGTAGTCCCTTCCCACTTTGATCAGAGTTGACCTGTACAACCAACAGGGTATTACAGAAATGAAAGAGTAACTTCTGATGCTACCTCAAGGTATTAAAAGATGTTGAGGCACTCTGCCTTGCTCTCTCTTGGATCAGTCACTCTGGGAAAAATCAGCTACCTTGTCATGAGGACATTCAACCTGTAGAGAGGTCCACGAGGTGAGGAACTAAAGCCTCCCAAATGTCAGCACTAATTGCTAGTGAGCCATCTTGAGAGCAGATCCTCCATCCCCCATCAAGCCTTCAGATGAATGTAACCTTGGGCCAACATCTTGACTACAACCTTATGAGACCTGAGCCTGAACCAGTCAACGGAAACGTTGACTGCTGTTTTCAGCTGCTCAATTTTGGAGTTATTTGTTACGCATCGATAGGAAACTAGTATACATGGCTTTCCCAAAACCAGTAAGACCCAGTAACTTTATTTCTTTTAGATAATAAAGTAATCACCTGCCATGAGCAATTTTCCATCAATACAGAAAGAAAATAAGTTGCTCAGTTTTTCAACAATCAATCTCACCATGAGGGGCTTCCCTGGTGGCGCAGTGGTTAAGAATCCGCCTGCCAGTGCAGGGGACCCGGGTTCGAGCCCTGGTCCGGGAAGATCCCACATGCCGCAGAGCAACCAAGCCCGTGCGCCACAACTACTGAGCCTGCGCTCTAGACCCTGCGAGCCACAACTACTGAAGCCCGCGCGCCTAGAGCCCGTGCTCCGCAACAAGAGAAGCCACCCCAATGAGAAGCCCACGCACCGCAACAAAGAGTAGCTCCCGCTCGCCGCGACTAGAGAAAGCCTGCACGCAGCAACAAAGACCCAATGCAGCCAAAAATAAACAAGTAAATAAATAAATTTATTAAAAAAAAAAATCTCACCATGAGTTTTGTTATAATAAAGCATCCTAGAGGGAAAACTGTGTGTATCTTTACTATTACTACATATACCCTTTATTTAACCAGATGGGGGGTCTTAAGAAAACACACCAGTTCTGCAACTTCCTTTTCAACTTCACAGTATATCCTGAACAGCATAGCAGGTCAATGCAACTGTAGCTCCCTAATTCCTAATGGTGCCCAGGACTACGGTTTATGAACATACACTGACTTTACTGGTCAGTCCTCTGATAAATGAGGTCAGGCTGTTTTCGGTTTTTGCCATGACAATCAAGGTCATGGTGAACATCCTCACCCAATCTTGGCGAACTTCTGAGAGCACAGCCATGGGGAGTGTTCCTTACCATGGAATTGCTGCTATTCAGCAGCTTTTTTGAACTATAAATACCCCATCAGTCTGAGCCAGGTATCCAGCAGCCAGCTATAAGGGAGGGCTTTCCTGGAAACAGCTTCCCAGACGACCAGTGCCACACACTCTCCACATGGCATGCCCGAGCACACAAGGGCTGACCAAACAGAGCACCATGCTTCCGAGACACATCAGTTCTGCCACTCACAGCAGATGTCTGGAAATGCCCAACCCTACATCCCATCTAAAGCCCATCACAAGCACCAACCACTCTTAAGGGACATTCTGGAATCCAGATTCTCATCAGGATCCCAAGCCTTCCTCACCCTGCGAAGTCCCACTCACTTGTCTGCCTAGCCTCTAGGATGGATGCCCACATCACCCCCTGCCGTTTCAGGTCTGAAAATGACCAGCCACACGTGGGGGACACTGCTCTCAGGGACCAGCTGACTAGAGCCTAGATTATCACTCCCAGAGCACGTGTACAGACATGCGTAACCCACACGTACAGACATGCACACGCCCACACAAACCGTCCAGCCCACAGACATCACCCTTGTCCTCCAGGCTTGAGGACATCCACCAACTCTTGCAGAATCACCGTGGGGTAGACACTGAGGCAATGGCAGGTGATGTGGGGAAATCTCTAGCTGGTCTCTGAGGCAACCCCTACACCCCCACACAGGAAAAGGAAGCACAGTTGTGTGCATTAACGCTGACACAGGGACAAGCTGCATGTGTGTGTACACGTGTGCCTGTATGTGTTTCAAAGAAGAGACGACAGACACGCTAGTACATGCACAGGAAACTTTTGGAAGATTTAACAGTAAACGTTATAAAAGCTGCCTCTGGAGAGTCGGCTGGGGTGTGGTCAAGAAAATTTTCCGTTTTAAATCTCGTCTAGTTCTAGACTAGGCAATAAGAGCACATGACTAAAGAGGTTAGAAAAAGCAGGTCTCTCCCCGACTAGCCCATCCCTCAAGGGCCTCACTTTTCTTTTCAGAACTCTGTCCTGGCCAGATGTCACCGTGAGCCCACAGGTGTTAGAGCTCAGGAAGGAGGCTGCTCTACTGCTGTCAGTGGTGGGTTCCCTGAGAACAGGGTCAGGGAAATTCCTGCCTTAGCAGAGCCTCCACAGCTAGCTGTCACAGAGACCACCGCCACCTCAGGCTGCATTGAGGGCTGGGGTCCTCTCCAGGGAGCGTGGAAGGGCGGCCCATCAGGATTCCCAGATTCCCAAATACAAGCACACACACGGCCAAGGGGAAGTCCAGCCCAGCAGCCGCATACCTGGCAGAAAGACTTCATCTTTTCCAGGACCCTGTTGACCTCTGGCATCACATCCTTGCCATCTACCAAAACGGGTGTGTTTGACCGGTTCCGAAGGGCCACGTGCAGCACTGCCCGATCCTGGGGGCGAGAGTCAGCGTGTGAAGGCCTCCACCCCAGGGCAGCCACACTCCCAGCTGGGCATGATGCAGTGTGGCCCCAAGAGTCAGCTCAGCCCTTTATCCACTGGACACGCAGGCCCTAAGGTCTGCTAGTACCATGGTCTCATACTCAAAACCCACTGTGTGCTCATGGAAATAGGGGCCACTCCAGGTCCTAGAGGCAAGGCAAGGCATGTGCCGCTCCCTTATGTGCTGCAGACAGTCGCAAGGGGAGGGAGACCGGAACAGACCTGGGACAGGCCCCAACGACCCACCGACGCTCAGGGCGTGAAAAGTCAAGGAACGCTGAACAGAGTGAGCAAAGGCAGACTGGTGACAACACAGGTCAGAGACAAGCAATGAATGGCTACAGGGGACCAAGGCTCATGAAGCCCAGTCTCATCTTCCTGGTGAAAGTACACGGTGTTTGTTGGCGCCTTTTGAAAAGTGTCCCTGGCCCTTTGGAAGTGGAGCAAAACAGGCAGCTCAAGCTTCCCTCACCAAGCATCCCATCACACCCACTACTGGAAACCAAACCAGACCCTAAGTCTGTGATAGGCTCCAGGCAGCTGGCCTCATCAAGTGAGAGCAACAGTCCCATCAAGCTGGAGGCAGCAGAGCAGTCCTTGAAAGAAACAGGTCTGAGACTCCAGGGGGACAGGAAGGGATGATCTCAGGACTCCAACGCAGGGAGAGGCTCACTAAGGTGGAGGGCTTCATGCCACACTGCCTTCACTCCGCCCAACCTCACTCCTGTGCCACATTCTGTAGAGAAATGCACTATTCCAGGAAGCCCTCCTTGATTGCAGTCTCTCAGCCTAGCCCAGGAGTGAAAGACAGGGGTGTTTGAATAGTGGCTCTGCTACTTACAGAATGACACTGGATAAGTGACTTGACCTCTGAGTTACAGGTTCCTCACGTGTAAAACGAGGATAATAACATCATGAGGATGACACCCTGAGTGCTCAGTGGTTCTTATGCCTACAGGGTTCCACAGCGATTCAGGCACAGGGTGGCAGAGGCCTGGCTTTGCCACAGCTTCCTGTTGACTCCTCCCACTGAGGAGGTTGATTTTGACATGAGTCTTCTTTTCACTAACAAAACTTGTAGCAAGGATCAGAGCTACTTCTCTGAGCATGCCTTGAGAAGCCCTCTCCCTGCAGCCTTGAGAGGTGCTGTCCGCAGGCAGACACCGGGAGCCATTCCACGCTCACCAGACCTACACTGTAGTCTTGGGGAAGACACACCCCAAGGCTGTGCAACTTGCTTGAGGAAATAGGCCTTCAGGCCCCTGGTTACGCAAAAGCATTGCCTAAGAGGAGGGGTACGGACACAGGGTGATGCTGCTAACCGTCAGATGAACCCCAAAGGGAAGGAAGAGGCTGTGGAGGGTATACGGAGTCTGCCTGCTCACCTCGGTGAAGTTGATCTTCTCACCATTGAACATGCGTTCCCGGGCAGCCTCCACACCCCTGGACTTGGCCTGAGAAGAGAATACACTGAGGCCTGGTCCCACCCACGGTGGCCACCAAGAGTCCAAGGCCCCAAGCACAAGGCTTGGTGCAGCCCCCGGTGGGGCTGACAAATGGCTGCAGACTGGTGCCCTCCCCCATTGCCTGGGAAGGGTCTGCTCAGACATCAGGCACTGAGTCCCCTGGGATGCCAGTCAGAACCTGAGCCAGGGGCAGGGGCACGGGCACAGGGGCAACTACTGAGATCCACTAAGAGGAGGAAGTAAAGATGCTCAAGGACCTGAGGACGCCAGTAGCCCAGCTCGTCCACAACACCGTGGGTCACGGGTCAAGCCTCCCCAAGCAGAACATTACCAGGTCCACCAGCATCTGCATCACAGCCTCCGTCACAAGGTTCTTGGAGTAATCCAACAGAATATGCCCATGGTTGGTGTTGAGGTTCAAGCTGCAGAAAGATGGCAGGAGCGGCTGACCACACCCCAGCCTGCTCCCTGACCAGAGATGCTTCCAAGAAAAAAAATCCTCCCTGTGCCAAATCCAAACAAGCCTCAGCTGGCCAGCACAGTGGTGTTGTCTGTCACCTGTCCGACCCCCAAGCTGACCTGCAGCAGCAGCACAGGGCAAGATGCAGACCCCTGGTGAGGAGCCTTTCCTCTGCTAAAACTGAGCTGGGGGATGGGAAGACAGAGCTGGGTGCGCTGCCCCTGCCTAGGCCAGGGAGTGACCATTCCCTCCCAGAGCTTCCACTCTGCGACTCAACTTACTCAGGGAAGGACCCAGATGACAGGGCTGGCCATCAGGGACTTCCAGTCTGGAGCCACAGACCTCCCCTCCCGAACCCCTGCGCCAGTGACCATTCCCGACCCCCAAGATTTTCTCCTTTTCTGGTCGTTCATGGGTCTCCGGACCTAGCCTCCTGGGCAGGAATCACGGCCCCACCTCTCCACCCTTCCATCGCGGCTCCCCGCAAATCCCCCGGGCCGGTCCCACCCTGACCGCACCCCGCAGAAGGTCCTGAGCACACTCTCGGCCAGGACCGAGTGGAAGGCGGCAGCCCTTCTGAGCCTGCTGCGTCGGCGAGGGCCCTTGCTCACAACCGCGGAAGGATGGGCTGCTTCAAACGGCAGGGACTGGTGGAGGGGGAGGGGAGAGAAATGTCCCCGTGGAGGAGAAGCGGCAGAGAGGCCCAATCCTCACGACGAAGCTGCTGGGGCCCCGAGACCTCCGGCCAGCACCCGGAAACCTGCTTCAAGGTGGCGTCAAGGACGAAGCGCGGCCTTGGCCTGCGCCCAGATCCGTAGCCGGGGGCCCCCGGGGACCGCCGCCCAGCCCTTCCGACCCAGGCCCTGCACAGCCGGACCCCGCGCGCCGCAGCCGGGTCCGGCACGTCCGCGCCCCGCCCCTGGCCCCGCGCGCGCACCTGAAGTGGTTAAAGCGGTCCTTGTCTCCTTCGAAAAGGCGGCGCAAGTTGAGTTTAGAGCCGTGCTCGTGGTACCATGCCTGCAGCTTCTTGAACTGCGGGTTCTGGGTGAGCGCGGCCATGGCGAGAGCGGCAGAGAACACGGACTGGGACAAGCACGGAGGAGGAAGCTGGGCGGGTGGCGCGCAGCAGACGGAAGATAGGAGAGCGCAGCGAGCTTTATGGCGCAGGCCCCCGGCTGCGCTCCGCCCCGTCCCCGCCCCCGCCCCCGCCCTCCTCTCTGCGGTCCGCGCCCGAGGGACAACCTGGTCCGCAGCCGAGGCTCGGGGGCCTCAGCTCGTCTCACCTTGCCACCGGCGGCCTCTTGGGCTGCTGCTCTGCCGACCTCTGCCTGGAAGTGACTGAGGAACAGAGGCAGAGCCCTGGCCTGCTTCATTAGTTCGTTCATTCACCCACTTAACCCAACTCCTTCCAACACTTCAATGTTACAGGTGCTGCGGCTATGTAGGTAACAAGTAAAATATATGGCATATCAGATGCTGGTAAGTGCTACGGAGATAAGGAAAGCTGGAAAGGGTGCTGGGAATAGGGGTTGCAATTCTGAATAGGATGGTCAAGGCAAAACTCACTCATGAGGTGACATTTGAGCAAAAGCCTGAAGAAGGTGAGGAAGCAAGCCAATTGGCTATCTGGGGGAGAAGTGTTCAGGCAAAGGGAAGAGCAACTGCAAAATTCTCGAGGAGAGCATGCTTAGATGTTTCAGCAACAGCAAGAGGCAAGTGTGGCTGGAGGGGAGTCAATGAGGGGAGAGTGACAGAAGATGAGGTTACAGAGGGAAGGAAGGCAGTAAGTCATCGTGAGGACTTTTTTTTATTCCGAGAGAGATGGGAAGCCATTGAAAGGTTTAAGCAAAGGAGGGACATCATCGGACGTGTTTTACAAAGGATCAGACCAACAGTTCAGTAGGCATGAAAGTAAGGACAACAGATAGGACGCTACAGCAATAATGCAGGCCAGGGATGAAGGTGTCAAGGTAGCAGGAGTTGGCTGTGGTGATCTAGATATATTGAGTGAAGAATTAAGAGAAAGAAAAATAACAGTCAATGATGACATCCAGTTTTTTACCCGAGTTCCTGGAAAAATGGAATTGCCATTGCATCTTGGAGAAATACAAGTTTTAGGGGGAAGATCATGATCTTGTTTTTTGACATGTTAAGTTTTCCAAACCTATTAGACATCTAAGTGGAAGTGTTAAGTTCGGTGTTCACGTCTGGAGTATGAAGAGAGATGGTTCAAGCAAGAGGAAAAACTTGGGAGTCATGAGTGAATAGGTAGCACTTGAAGTCATGAGCCTAGATGAGAGTCTGGGTGAGACGGAGTAAATATAGTCAGAGAGAAGAGGTCCAAGAACTGGGCACTCAAATTGAGCTTCTCCATCACCCAGTTCCCCCAGAAATGCCATCCATCTAGAACTGTGCCCTGTCCTGCTGCAGACCCAGGCCTAGGTCTTCCTCTGGCCCACCTCCCAGTTCCATGCAGTCGCTGCCACCTCTGGCCTTGCAGATGGCTTTTCTCTCTCAGCCCAGAATTATTTGAGTTCCTAAAGATAAAGAAGGAAAAAAGAGAGCGGCCAAAGACTGAAGAAATGAATGGTCACAGGACTTTGCAGGGAACAGCCCTGTCCACAAGGCCCTATTTAGCCAGAGTTTTGGGTCAACTGTCAACTCTGAGATTTAACTCGGCTTCCCATACCCAGCACAACCCTGACAGTTGCTGAACAGCATCTGGTCTACTAGAGTTTCTGAGAAACATTCCAGAGTTTCCCACCCAAGCAGTTGACTGCACAGAACAGCACTCCCACCCCTCGATCCTGTGTTTCAGAACAGAACTTCATCCAATAGGAAGGCCAGTCTCAGTAGCCATTACCCCATCATCCACTTGCCCTATGATTCCTCAGATGACTCTAGCCCAGCAGTAGCCACTGACTCCCTTTTTCTAGTAGGCTCTTTTTGGTGATCACAGTGGACATCTGTTCATCTGTTGTCTTTGTCTGAAACCACTACCTCTCACCCTTAGGTTTCTTCCTCTGCCTCCCTGATTGCATCAGAGATGAACACATGACCTAAGCCCGCCAAACAGGGTTCTTTCCTGGGACCCAAAGCCAGCAGGAGAAACTCAGTTTTCTGTAGTGTTAAGCTGCCTTTCAGAAAGGACAGACCCGAGGTTCAGTCCCTGGTCTCAAGGAAAACAATGGAGAGTGTGACCTCCAGAGAGATGTCAGGGTGAACCTCATAGGGCCCAGGTTCCTGGGGCCAGGTCACCTCTGTCTGCAGCTGGAACACAAATCGAATCAGTGATTTCCCTTAGTGTTGATGTTGTTCTGAGCTGAGCTGTCATTTACAACTCCAAGTGTTTCCAAAAATGTTATGGGTGTTCACCTGAGCACTGCCACACTGTCCTCCCCAATGTCCTCTCTCATCCACCCAAAACCCATAGGAGCAGCTTGGGTACTGAAGAGGCAGGAGGCGAGGCCTCCGATGATTACCTTTTTGAAGTTTTCATCTTCTTTTTAACACTCTATAATGTACACCTCCAGCAGTTTGGCCTCTCTGATTCCCAGTAGCTTCAACTATTCCAGATTTCCCAGATATTCTCAGATTTCCCCATAATATTTTAACATTGTACTTTGAAATTCCAGGGACTTGGGCTTCCCTGGTGGTGCAGTGGTTAAGAATCCGCCTGCCAATGCAGGGGACACGGGTTCGAGCCCTGGTCCGGGGAAGATCCCACATGCTGCGGAGCAACTAAGCCTGTGTGCCACAACTACTGAGCCTGCGCTCTAAAGCCCGCAAGCCACAACTACTGAAGCCCGCGCTCCTGGAGCCTGTGCTCCGCAACAAGAGAAGCCACCGCAATGAGAAGCCCAAGCACCACAACAAAGAGTAGCCCCCACTCGCTGCAACTAGAGAAGGCCCGCCTGCAGCAACAAAGATCCAACGCAGCCAAAAATAAATAAATAAATAAATTAATAAATTAAAAACTATAGAGTTTTCCAATTAAAAAAAAAAAAGAAATTCCAGTTATGTGGATTTTCTATGTTAGCAGAAAACTAGGTTCCTATCTGGAGGACCGTAACTCACAGTAGCTAAGGAGAGAAAATGCAAAAAAGGAGTAGCTCAAAGGCAAGACATTCATCATCCAACTACTAACATGGATACTTTACTACTCCCACCAGTTCACCGTGTGCAGAGCTCTGTGCTAAATTCTCTCCCACATAACCTTCATAGCAGCCCCATGAGGGATATCCTGTTGTCCTCCCCATTTAAGACAGGTTAAGAAATCTGAAAATAGCCATTCTGCTACTAAGTAGAGAATTAACTCAAGGTTGCCCCATTCCTGAGCCCTGTCCTTAATCACAACGCTGTCCTGCCTGCCACTTCCTGACTCTTCAGCCTTGGGAAGAAGGTACAGGGAAAGTGGAGGAGCAGGCAATCCCTGCCCTCCCCATTATCCCAGTTCTGTTTTAACATCAAGTAGGCCTTTGTGATATTAAATCTGATTGACAGGGTAGAATTTTACAAGTGGAAATGGCCAAGAATGACATCTCCAACGGAAAGGACAGCAGCATGGGCAAAGACAGAGGTAGGAGAATACAACCACTGGATTAACACTGGTCCCCTTGGAGTGGATCTAAGGATCTGTGTAGGGCAGTAGGGAGAAACCCACCAGGAAAGGTGCAGTGTGTGGAAAGGATCAGACATTGGAGTGTGGGGTGGCCTCTCTGACCAAATTTGGGGAGTAGAGTGGGGTCTGTAATTTGGAAAAATAGTAACTTAAGGTAATTTTATGTTGACAAACGTTGAACGTGTTTTCTACCACCGTGACCACAATGGGCACCACATGCTGTGCTAAGCCCTGTCTGCAAACCGCACAGTATAGGGTTCAGAATCCAGGGGAAGTGAAGCTCTCGGAGGGTTATCTGCGCCCAGGCCAAGGGCTGACAATCACAACCGAAAGAAAACCTGGCTCAGAAAGTTCAACAGACTGCTCCAGTCAGTCAGGCACCTTCAAGTGCCCTCAGCAAAACGGTATGACCCGGGAGAGGAGTGGGTTGAAGGGTAGACTTAAGTCAGGTCTCAATTCAGGGCCGCTGGACAGGGGTCAGGCAGGACCTGGAGACCAGGGGATCACCAGGACAAGGGCAAAGGGAGGTTCGGGGACAGGGTGACGGCCGGAGTCTGAAGGAGGTCGGGTGTGGGGCGATACACGCCGATGGATTTTCGCGAGCTGCTCCGGGGAAGCGCACCCACCGAGGGTGCTGAGTCACGCTGACCAGGAAAAGGCAAGAAATTGCGGTTCGCCGGAGATACGGGGATCTCCTGGCACTGGCTCTACTCTCCGGAGGTGCGGCGCGCATGCGTCCATGCGCAGGGAAAGCGAGATCAGCTCAGGTAGTGCGAGGGGCGGGGGTGCGCACGCGTCTGCGTGTGGGCTCGCACGTCCGGGGGTGCAAGTGTGCGCATGTCCCCGCGCCGGGACGGGAGCGGGGGTCAGACCGCGGAAGTAGCAGACGCCTCTACCCGCACGTCTGGGATGGACTGTGCGCACAAGTGCGCATACTCCGGGGTGGGGCGGACTGCGCGTGCGCAGACTAGGAGCCCCGAGGACGGGGGAGTCAGCGCCCCCAGGAGGCTCGGAGCTCGTGTTGCGTGTTTCGTGCTGTTCGCCTATTCGGCCGAGTATTGTCGCTTTGGGATGTCGCCACAGACTTTTCCGTTTGAATCCACTGTTAGGTTTTTAGAAAGAATTTCCCCACCGCACATGGGCATGGGTTTCCAGCAGAAGAGAAAACTCTGTACTTCGTTGAGCTACAGAGCCCTACCCGCAGCTCCTAGCGTCAGTCCCTCCTTGCAGCTCTAGTACAAACACTGGTCATAGTGTATTCTTTCAGCCCGACGTAAGAACCGATTTATTTTAAGTCTAGTTCTATTTTTTGCGCTGTATTAGAATTTGCCTCTGGCCTTAGCAACACCTCGTTTCGTCTGGCTTGTCTTGAGTTGCTTCGAGCTGTTCTGCACCCTGCACATGTCGCCAGGAACGAGACTCGCTCCTTGCTCTACTGAGGGCTTGGTTCAGGTGAGAGAGACACATACCAACACACATTCCAGCGGAGTGGTAAGTGCTGTAGTGAAAAACAAAGCTGGGTGGAGGCTGGGCTCTGGCCCAACAGAACTGGAGAGGCCCAGGCAGGTGGGCACTGGGTGGGGGTGTGAGGGTATGAGGCTTCCTTGAAGTAGCAGGGGTGTATGGGACACCCTGGGGCCTGAGAAGGAAAGGCAGGAGCTAGGGGAGGACCAGGTTGATGGCAATGGAGATGTAAGAACGTGGTGGTATTTAAATGTGCTTGCAGATGCACTTGTAGGACTTGCTGCTTAAGTGAATGAGAGTAAAGATCATCAAGAATGTCTTCTAGGATTTCTGCCTGAGCGCTGGGTGGATGAATAGTGGCACCTCTTACCAAGATTGGGAAAGAGGGGGTTGTCTTCCCTAAAAGACTGAGTTTTACGGTCACAGACTGCATCTTCTATGCAGCCCTGGCTCCCATCCTAGCAAGGGCCTTGCCCCTAGGTGACAATAGTAAATGTTGAAATGAATGACACTCCTGAAGCAATCCTTCCTCCTCACCTAGGTCCACATCCCTAACTCAGTCCCTGTATAAGCCACATCCAGTCCCCCTCACAGACAAGCAGAGGCCTGTGCCCAGCCAGCAGACCCCTGTGGAATCATAAGGCAGCTATTTGTGTTACTTCCAGGAGCCTGTCCCTGGAGGTTCCTCAGACTCCCATGCACATATGGTTGGGAGCCTGACAGTCATGTTGTCCACATACATGGCTTTTTGGTAATTGAGGAGCTGTCTCCAGATCAGGAAGCAGATCACAAGAGGGGTCACACAGAGCACAGAGGAACGTCCTTTCACAGCACCATGGTTGGAATGCAGTGTTTCAGCTACGCTCCTAGAGCTGGATGCCCCACTCTCCCAGCATCCCCCAGGTGGAAAAGGAGGGGCACCGTCCTCACAAGGACCTCACCTACCTGTGTGTCATCCTCCATTTCTCGGCTGAGCCAAAGCCTCCAAGGACCTTCTTGGGGCTCCGGTGAACATCTGTCCTGCTTCCATCCCCACCCACCTGGCATGGAGCTGAGGCTACAGGACTCCTGTCTCCACCACTGTTGTGAATCAGAAGTCAGGGAGCAGCACCAGGTACTAGTGTTCAATAGGAACACGTTTGAATAAAATGTGTTTTTCTGTCTAGCATTTTAATATGAACTTCCAGTGTCTTCCTTAGCATACCCATGCCACATGGCTGTTCCTAAGCAGCCTTGTCCTGAGGTGCACTTAGAAGGCTCTAGGACTAAGTCCTCATGCTCAGCTTTTAGGCATCTCAGCAGAAAGAAGCCTGAGTGGTACTCGTACGGGTAGGTTATATATTAACGCTCACTTACTCCATTATCCTAAGTTCATGAAAAAAGTTTCAATCAAATGCTGTCTTGCTGTAAATGAAAATGAACTGAAATTCCCCTGTAACCCACCCGCCTTTTGTGGTTCCCATTTTGCCATCTTTCCTTCTCCATTAGCAGGATGGCATCATTCAGTGAGGCTAGTCCTTCTTGCCCCTGTGAGGTAGGGTCTGTCTGCCACACAGTGGGTCCCTGGCAGAACTGGGGGAGACCTCATCCCTGCATCTGCTCCTTGGAAAGGCTGGCTGGGCAGCTCACAAGCGCCCGTGTTTGGTGGAATGTGTGTGTTGGCAGATCACAACCGAAGGAGAGAGTCTGCATCCTTCCAGGTGACCTCCTTCACCACGACATTGGCTCTGTCCACACAGAGGCCTCTTTCAGCTTTGGCCTTCGGGAAGCTAACAGGAGAGGTGTGGTAGGTTGTCCTGCTTTCTGCCCACCCACCCCAGCTCATCCTAATACCCCCAGTGGTATTAACCCTTGCAAGGGCTCAGACTCAGAGGACAGGCCGACCTAAACCTACTCGGGTGCAGCTTTTCAAAGTAATGAACCAGACAGGGCTGCTGACATGGTATCTGCTGCAGTTCATTTTCAACAGAGATACAAAAATCATTAAATGTATATTTTAATAAAGCCAATAGTTATTTTACTTATAGGAGCTTTAAAAGTAAGATACAAAATGTAGAGTTCCAGTTTGGAAGCGTTGTAACTAGTCACATGAGCAACGCAGCCACGCCCGGCCACACAAAGGACACACACACTCACACATGCACACACATGCGCTTTGGCGAGACCCCTCTGCCGAGCGCAGCACCTGGAATTACCAGTGTTCAGAGCAAGGCGGTGCTGAGAACACAGCACCTACAAGGAGACCACACGAACAGCTTCACACAGTCTCATAGCCCATGGAGATGCAATCACAAAATGTCTTCCTTACTTGAGAAAAACAGATTGGAAAGTGACAATTAGCAATGTTGATGTCACCTGCGCTGGAGCATCAAGGACTGACCTCTGTCCAGGATGAGGTCTTTGGGGAGGCACTATTAAAACAAGAGTTCTTCAGTATAACAGAACTTGAAACACAGGGTACTGTAGACACATTACTGAAGGAAATAGAATACCTTACAAGTAAAACAGCCACGGACAACTTCAACAGAGATTAGTGCACACACTGTGACAGCTAACACAGACAAGAGCCACGCAGGGTTGGCGCAAAGCACGTGCCTGAAAAGTCTATGTACAAAATAGTTCTCTGTAAACATGGTGAGGTGACTGTTCAGAACCCACAGTGAAAGGATCATGAGTACAGGTAGCAGTGGGATCCGCACGCAGCACAAAAGACAACACCCGAGGCCTGGAAACAGCCTGGCAACACAGTACTAAAAATTCAGATGGCTGGGCTCAGACACCCTAAGCGTCCTCTATAATTAGTGTGTATACGTACATATATATATATATATTCTTTTTGGTATTTTTAAATATAAATTTACTTATATCCATAGAAAAATGAGAACATAACTGTGTTATTACAATCTTTGCTGGAAAAGCTTATATGGAGTTAGAAAGAATAAACCATTTATTAGTAGTTAACATATATTAAAATGGTTTAATGATTTAAGAAAATATAAAAAAAATATTAATACTGTCAAACTTTCATACCAGAAAATATTATGGATTTTTCTCAATTAGACTTTTTCAAAGATGAAATATGAAAAATTTAAATAAGTTTTATATAAAGAACTTCTGTAACTTCAATTAATATACAGTGGGGTATGCCTAGTCTATATAGATATTTATTATTTCTCAATTTAAGCACCATTCAATTCTTCTGGATCCATTCTGGCTGGAAAAATATCCCTAAATCCACAGGATGGTATCTATTTAATAGCACGTTAACTGAAAATGAGGTTTTTTTTTTTTTTTTTAAAGAAAAAACTTTTAAATTAATTCCTATCTACATCCTAATTGGTTTGTCTTGAGCCAGCTCACAATGTTACTGCAATTTCAAGTGTCTCTCTGCAGCCCCTGACCACACCTTCACGTTTTGAGACTGTGTCGAAGCCTCTGGCCACGTGTGGAAGGACCTGAGGGCCGAAGGCGTAGCTTCATCCCGCACCGGACAGCAACCAGCTGGCTCATCTCCACGCACCATCAGGGCTGTGCCTCCAACATGCTTTATGATCCTGCTTTTGTAAATCCGGTAGAGGCTGCACCCCTGGGTGCTGCTGTGAGGTGGCAAGGGGCTGTCCACCTACAGAAAACCCAGGTGATTGCTTCTGATCACAAATATTCTATACTTTGCCCAGTTCGTATAAGCTTAAATAAAGATAGTGTTGAACAAACCTCCAGCCACTCTATTTGTTATCTTAAAATATTCAATGCATTTTAGGCAGGAGATGTTTTAACTAAAAACCTATATGAAAAATAGCTATAAAATACAGTGATTGGTGTGTGGTCATCACTCGATGTGTTAAGGAGGGGGAAGGGGAGGGTTTCAGAAGAATGGTCAGTTTTGCTCTCAGCCTTCAGGCCTGATGCCTTCCCAACACACACAGTGGGACTACAAACTTAAGAGAGCTGTGTTTCTCAAAGTGTGGCCTGTGGCCCACCTGCATCAGAATCACCAGAGGTGCTTATTAAACTCGAAGACCCCCCAGCATCTCCCTGAGGAGGGTCAGAAAACTCCATCTTCAGCTGGCCCTCCAGGCGTCTGATGCCTCCAAACTTTGGAGAAGCCAGGCCTTAAAGGCTTGGAGTTGCCAACCACCCCCATCCCCAAGGATCCCTGCCTGGGACAGGGGTGCACTGGTCCTCTGGGGGGCTGGTGCCAGCTAGTCAGCCCTGGGGTGGGGACACTGGCCCCAACAGCTCTGAGCAGGCAGGCAGGCTTGTCCTGGGTCAGTACTGGGGCAAGTAGGCCGGCCTGCGCTCAGCCTTCCCGGGGAAGGCCTTGAAGCCCTTGGGCGCTGCCTTGTGTGCTGGTGGGGGTGCGGGCTGCGGCGGGGTCTGCACGTAGGTGAAGGAGGCGGCGCTGCAGTCGCTGGTGGCGGCCCACACTGGGGACTGCAGCATCTGCATGGTGTCATTCCACTGGCTGCCAGGGCTGGCGACTGCATAGAGTGGTGCACTTGGGCCAGGCAGGGTGCTGGGCAGCGGGGAAGGGTGTTGCCAGGGGGCTTTGGGTGGCCACGTTTTGGTTTTGTTATCCTGAGAGACAGAAGAGGGTTCTTAGTGGCATTTCTGGCAATTGATCATCTTTTCCCACCTCCCCAGATCTCTGGTCCTTATTCCCACTGAGGAAACAGGGTGAGAGCCCCAGCCTTCCCCACAGTTCTGGAGCAGCACGTCTAACAGAACTCGCAACATTTCAGACAGAAATGTTCTCTGTCTGCGCCATCCAGTACAGTAGCTGCTTACCGCACATGGCCAGTGCAACTGAAGAACTCCATCTTTCTTTAAGTAATTTAAATTTAAGTAGCCACATGTAGCTAATGGCTATCATGTTAGACAGCACAGCCCCGGAGCTTCCTCTACATGTGGCTCTGAGTCAGCTGAGATGGCTAATCATTTAGACAAAAATCACAGGAAGAAAGTTGTTCACCACAAAGAACCTCTCACTGAACCACAAAGAACCTCTCATTGCTTTGAGGCCCTCTTAAAACTTAAGCTTTGGACCCTTACTCATGGTCTGTACCCATAAAGCCAGCCCTCTGTGGAGAGAGCAGCGCCCACAATACCTGGTTCACGTCCTCCACTGTGGTAAGAAGAGGCGGTGAGGGCAGCGTGCTGGTCTCCTGCTCTCCACTGCTGTGCTTCCTGAAAGAACCAAGAGCTCAGTGCAGTGGTCACCTGGCTTCCCGTCCAGCTTCTCTCCAGGGGACACCCTAGTCACTTGGCTCAGGTGTCTTCAGGCACTGGTTCTAGGTGGGGAGGCCTTGGGGCCACTGCATGCAGGGGACTAAGGTGGGTCACCATGGAGTGGTGCACTCAGCAGCCCGTCACAGGGCTGGGCTGGGGCAGAGGTGGCGGGCATGAAGACTGGCACTGGCTGTTTCAGCTGCTGAGTCCACCAGCTCCAGCCTTTTGTTAATTTATTCAACACATACAGACTGTTTACCGTGCACTGGGGATAGGTGACAAAAACAAAAGGCTGTTAATTTTACTACTAACATGAAAAAATTTCTGTTATTATGTTGAATGGAAAAGGCAGGCATAGCAGGCAGAGAGCCAAGTAAATCAGTCTATCAGCGCTCCTACGTGCAGACAGCAGCCTCTGCAGAGGTGGTGCTACAAGTGCCTTTCTAGACGTCTAGTCAGTCTCTCTGATTTCCTGTGCCTAAAACAGAAGTCGTCAGATCTTTCCAAGGCTCAGTCCTGCTCTTCCTACAGTCCTCCGTGTCTCAGTCCATGGCACCCCCTTTCACACAGATGCTCAGGCCAAAAACTTGCGTCTCACCCTTGATTCTTCTCTCACATACCCCACTGCCAATTTCTCACCAGTTGCTCTATCATTTTGTTCAGCTTTCTGCTCATCAGAGGCCTCCCTGACTGCCATTCAGAACACAGAAAATCCACCTTTCCCCTTATTCTCTGCCCTCATACCCTACTTTATTTTTCTTCATAGCACCTAATCCAAACTGACATATTTGGGATTTTTTTATCGGCCTTCCTTCAACAGAATATCAATTTCATGAGGAAGGGGACTTTGATTTGTTTGCTGCTGTATCACCAGTGCCTGGTACATGATGGGTGCTACTGAGTAAATGAAGGTGTCCCTCCCCCGCCCAAATTCAAATGCTAAAGCCCTAACTTCCAGTACCTCAGAATGTGACTGTATTTAGAGATAAGTTGTTTAAACAACTAATTAAGTTAAAATGAAGTCATTAGGGTGAGCTCCAACCCAATATGATTAGGACACAGACGACACAGAGGGAAGACCATGTGAAGATACAGGGAAAAGACGGCCATCTGCAAGCAAAGGAGAGAGGCCTCAGAAGAAATCAACCCTGCTGACACCTTGATCTCAAGACTTCTAGCCTCCAGAACTACGAGAAAATAAATTCTTGTCGTTAAGTCCCCAGTCTGCGGTTCTTTGATATGGTTGCCCTGGCAAACAAATACAGTGTTTGTGAGAATTAAGTGAGAAAATGTACATGAACGCTTAGCCCAGGGCCTGGCACAAAGAATGCACCCTAGCTTGTATCAGCAATCACTGTCATCACCACCGTAACTGCTCTATGCATCCTACTCTGTGTGACTCAGGTACCCTTCTGTCTTTATCTACCTGCTCCCCATTGCTTATCCAATGAAGCCTGACCCTGTGACACGAGGGCCATGCTACGTGGACTCCCTGTCCCCTCCACAGCATGACTTCTGATGCCCTGGCGACCGTGCATGCTCTCTATTCCTGCCCATGTCCTTTAGACCGCCACCTCTGGGCCTCTGCTTCCTCACACCCACAACAGTCTCTGCATTTCTTTCTAAACAAATTCTTCTCTTATTTCAGGGCCCATTTTAATTTTTGTGACTACTTTTGAAAACTTCAGATCTGAATATACTATGTATCTATTTTTTTCAACTTTGAAATACCATTCGGGGGTCATTTTATCCAGTTCCACCTTTGACAAAGAAATAGAGGGTCAGAGAGGGCCAGGCCCATGTTTGGAGTTGCAAAGCCTGTTGGAGAGCCCTAGGTTAGAACTTGGTTGTCCTGGTCCTGCTCCTCCCACGGAAAGGGCTGCCTCCTGTAAGGCACAGACCAGCATCAGCAGACCTTGTTCTCCACAATACTCCCTTGCCTGTCATACTGGTATTTTGGGCTACCACTTGCATGAGGCTGTTCTACCAGCAAAAACTCAACCCAACTTTAAGTCACCACACAAGCTTCAGCAAGACAGTACTGGAAGAGGCCCTCTGCCTCTTTCACACACGGCTGACTGGGAGCGATGGGGCTACTGAACTTTGTAGAGGAATAGCTGTGGTTCACATTTACAGACCCCTCTGTCCTTTGGTTTAAAATTTTCTTCATACCTTCTCTGCTTGACAGCAGCAACGAGGTCAGGCCCTGAAAACATGGAGAACAAGCTGTCCCCATTGGCGGAGGATGTCTCGTCACTCGAGCTGGCCGAGTCTCCCTGAGCACCCGACCAGCCGCTGTGCAGGCCATCCCTGAAAGCCAAAGAGAGAAGCTGGTCCTGGGCTTCCTGAAGCCAGCCTGGACACCGGCTGGACAGCCCGAGGCCAGCCCCCACCCCCGCCCCAGCCCTAAAACAACAGTCTTTTCCCTGCACTCATCTCACAACCCAAGAGTGGTCTCTTGTCTCTCTCCTTCCTCTAAAAACTCCTCAGAAGCCTGTGGTTTATAGACGAAATTCATTTTAGACCAAACAAAAAGCTGAGATGGTCTTTAGCTGTGCAGAGTTATTAACCAGGTAGCAATAAGAACTGTAAAAAAAATCAGTCCTCTGACGTCTTTATCATGAAAATCCACAGTTCTCTCAATACACTGAACTGAAAACCTTTGCTTTTTGTAGGCTACAAGGATCACATTCCATAAATGATACAGGTTTCATAGCCATGCTCATTTCAGCTAAAGACCGTGTTAAACATGCAGTTACTTCACAAACACCACCAAATAAGATCCTTGTCTAGAGCAGAAGAGCCTGTCTCAAAAATCACCAATTTATACCAATGGTGTGTTCACAGGGACACAACATGCCACTTGGCATCCTACAGTCAGTCACAAAACTCTGACCCCCTGAGGATTTGACCATGTGCCACTCTCTCACGTGGGGGCCTAGAAATGAACTGCCTGATAAGGGTGCACAAAGGCCCCATGGGGAACACCCAGGTCCCAAACTCAGCTTCCCTCCCACATCCAGCACTCACCCTTCTGCAAAGAACTCTGGGAAAGGCCAGGTCCGATGGGCATCATCCATGGGTGGCCAATGGCCCCGGGGGTTGCCGGGGCGGCGACCGTGTTGGACTTGCCGCTTCTGCTGTATTGCTTGGCTCACTCCTGCCACATAGCGTGCAAACTCGGGGTCTGAACCCACTGTGTTAAGACAAAGGGATAAACAAGATTTGGGGCCAAATTGGTCTCTTGTTTTCTTCCCTACCTTCTGAGGATGTCTTGGTGACACACACAGTGAAAAGTGGTGAGGGGCTACCAGGCTTGTGGCCCAGAGAGGGCTGCAGGATTTGCCCTGCAGCCTGCTGCGGTGAGATGGGGATTTCAGTACATGGGTCTGAAGATGGGGTATGGTGTGTGCATAGGGACTGTCAGGAAGGGGTATGCCTAGGACTGGGGCAGGCTGAATGTGCACAAAGACAAAACAGAGAGAACAGAAAGGTTTGCTTTAGCCATGACTAAATTTTAAAGACAAATGCTAGTTACTTTAAAACCTCCCAGGGACTTCCCTGGCAGTCCAGTGGTTAAGACTTCGCCTTCCAATGCAGGGGGTGCGGGTTCAATCCCTGGTCAGGGAGCTAAGATCCCACATGCCTTGGGGCCAAAAAACCAAAACATAAAACAGAAGCAATATTGTAACAAATTCAGTCAAGACTTTAAAAATGGTCCACATCAATAAAAAACAAAAAACAAAAAACTTTCCAGTGTGTGGTGCTACATACTTAACAACTAAGAAAATCAGATGAAGACTTCAGCCAAGAAATAACCTGAAAGCTATAAAAGCATCAGGGTCAGATAGAGAATATCTGCCCTTCCCCCTTGGGCTCAACTCTGATCCAATATTTTCCTGGATATTGAAGGCAGACCTGCTAATTCAGTTTGAAGATAATAAGAGTGGTAACGAATAAGATAAAATTTAAAAACGCATTAAGAGGTAGATGGAAACGTATTGGACAGAACTGAGTAAGGATGTGCAGGGCAGTACAAGTAGGAGGAAAAACAGCATAGGAGAAATTCAGAGAAAGTCAAACAAAAAGATACGGTAGGAAAACATCTATAGGTCACAAACTGAATATGACTCAGCAGTGTATACTTTTTAGTTTCAAGTTGGGAAAGACACTAGGGCTCAATCCCACTCTTAGCTTTTTCTCTCAGGGAGCTGCCATGTGTGCACTGCACAAAGATGCCCACACCGGGTAGAGCAGGGGCTGTGTGTGCCTGTCCAAAAGGGGCACTCTGTTCTAGCTGCCCCTGCCTGAGAGGGTGCCTTCTGTAATTCATCCATCCAGAATGCCCTTTCTTAATTTGCAAAAGGGGCTATGTAGATCTTATGCCCTTGGGGTGGCATCTGCAGGAAGCTACATTAAGGACTTGAAGATCAGAAAGGAACATCCAGAAGGAAAAGCCAGTAGGATTCCTAGGCTAAAGACATAAAGGCTGTTCAGGCCTCAATAGAGATCAAAGATGATAAAATTCTGCCAAACACCATTTATACTCTGGATTTAATTATAGGACTGTCAAAAATGTACACACTGTTTATCAGCAATTGAGAAAATGTGCCACACCCACCCAGCTGGTGGTAGGCAGGTGGGTTTGCTCTTCCTTAGCAGGGTGGAACTGTTTGCCCTTCCCCACATTCCCAGGGGTTCCCCACATCCACCCACCCAAGGAGAGCAAGAACAAGAGAGCGTGAGGAGCAGCATGAGGGATTCTGAGAAGACATACGAAAACATTTCTTTCCTTTAGTAGTTAATGCTGGGTTCATTTAGTAGGGAATCTCCTCTTCTGGTGGTTATTTATATAAATATGTGCTACATTTACTTACAGTATTTCACAGCCCTTGTGAATGAAATATATTTTCCACTTCCATTTACCATTTGCTAAATTAGAGAAAAAAAGTAATCGATTTCTATATATTTACCTTGCATCTACCCACCTTACCAGACTCACTTACTAATTCTGGAAATTTTTTATTGAGGAGTCTTGTTTTTTTAAATTCTATTTCCAGCAAAGAGATGTGCCATTTTTTTTTTTTAAAGATTTATTGATTAATTGATTGATTGATTGATTGATTGCTATGTTGGGTCTTCGTTTCTGTGTGAGGGCTTTCTCTAGTTGCAGCAAGCGGGGGCCACTCTTCATCGAGGTGCGCGGGCCTCTCACTATCGCGGCCTCTCTTGTTGCGGAGCACAGGCTCCAGACACGCAGGCTCAGTAGTTGTGGCTCACGGGCCTAGTTGCTCCGCGGCATGTGGAATTTTCCCAGACCAGGGCTCGAACCCGTGTCCCCTGCATTAGCAGGCAGATTCTCAACCACTGCGCCACCAGGGAAGCCCAGAGATGTGCTTTTTAATCTATTCTTTTCTAAAGCTTATGCCACTTATCTCCTTTGTTTTTGTCTTGCTACATTTGCCAGAAAGTTCAAGACAAAGTTACATGCTATTGGTAGTAGCAATTGCCACCCTGTCTGGGTCTTTTTTTTTTTTTTTTTCCTGTCTGGGTCTTGATTTGAACTGGAATGCTTTTGTTTCACTATACAAAGTACTACTTGCTACTGGTTTTTGGTAGATAAGTCTTTCATATTCAAGACATTTCCTTCTATTTATGTTTTACTTCGAGGGGTTTACTTAAGAATTGCTGGTGTCTTTTACCAAATGTCTTTATAGCATCTATTGCTGTATGAGTTTTTCTCATATTGGTTGAAATGACAGATTACTGTACAGGAGCAGAGTTCCTTATACTGACCTACCTTACACTGATGAAGTAAACCACATATAACTCCTTTGATACACTGCTAGATTTTCTTGCATCTATCTACACTCATAAAAAGTTTTTATGGTAAAATCATGTTGGCTTCATAACTCCCTTTCCAATCTCTTCTCCTGGAATAGAACTGGGCAGGTTTTCCACTTCCTGGTGCAATTTTGGTAATGTATGTTTTATTAGGAAAAAATCCATTTTCCATTCAGTTTTCATATATGTTGTCATCACGTCATATGTGGTAATGTCTTAAAGTTCTTTTAATCTCTCCTATACCTGTAGTTATGTCTCCTTTCTCTTTCCTAATCTTGTTTCTCTTTGCTCTCTCTTAATCAGCATTATAATAAATTGGTTTCTCTATTTTATTGGTCTTCTAAAGACCCTTCTTTTAGATTTATTTACAATGTCTATTATATTTTTCTTTTAAATTTAATTAGCTTTGGCTTTTATCCTTTTTTTTAAATTGAAGTATAGTTTGATTTACAATATTATGTTAGTTTCAGGTGTACAACAACTTTTATCCTTAATTCCTCTTCCTAGTTTATTTTTGTTTTGTTTCTAAATTCTTTTTCTAATTTCCTAAGATAACTCTGGTGAATCTTCACACTGTCTAGGCCAGGAAAAGCCATATTCTATGAAGGCAGGAGGGTGCCTTACTACCTTTCACTGGTTCTAGAGTTTAGGCAAAAAAGAATCACAGAACAGGTTATGTAATCAGGAAAAAAGCAGCCCACGAAGGGCCAGCCATTTTAGCTCCCATGAATGGGAGGGCCCAGATTGGAGCCCTCTTGAACTATGGGACTTTGAGCCATTCAAGTTCTCTTAGCCTCAATTCTGCCCTCTATAAAGTGAGAAAATTAGTTCCACTTACCTTATCAGACTCATTCTAACCACTGCTTCCTACCTTTGCTGGAACTGCCCAGTACTTGCCATCAGACAGTGAGAAAGGGTCTTTAGAGGGGGATTAAGTCACTGCCTCATATAAGTAAGGATGTGGTAGATGGGCCCTATGAAGTCTTTGGTGATAATATTTTAAGTTAAAACCCCAAGGTGGGGAGGTGGGGGGCTCACATACCTGCAGGATCAAAAGGCAGAATCTCTCCCAACATCCCAAAGACTCCATCGCTTTGGTCACGGTTTGGCCAGGTGTTATTTCTAGGTCCCTGTGGCTTCTGTCCCAAAACCTCCGACATCATATTATCCATATAACTGCTCACCAGACCCAAGCTGTACAAGTCAGAACTGAGATCAGTTATGCCAGGCCACTGGCCAAGGGGAGACAGACCAGCTGCAATGGGCTGTGTTGGCTGCTGGGATGAGCCGTGTACCCATTTCCCAGGAGCCCGATGCTGGGGCAGGGGCTGCTGCGGTCCAACGGGTTGGAGCAGGTGTTGGTAGTACTGGACCTGGGGTTGTTGTTGCTTTGGGGACTGCTGCTGAGGTGCCAGGCCCGGCTGGGGTGTCAGAGGTGTGTGTGCCCTAGCCTGGGGAGGCCGCGGTGGAGGGGGCACTGGCAGTGACGGCTGCTGTGGCTGCATAGCTCCTGCCTTCTGCTCAGTCACCATGGCTGTGGCAGCAGAATTACGCCTTGTCACCAGTGGGGAGCCCTGATGTGACTGGCCCATGTTAAAACCCGAGAGAAAATCTATCACCTCCTGCATTTCCTGATCGGTTGGTAAGTTCATACCCTTCTCGTCCTTGCCATCATCCCCTTGCAGGAAGTTGTCATGCCTCTCCATGAGAAAACCATTGGCCATCTGATTACTGGAATTCTGAGCTGACTGTGAAGGGTCTGCAGTCCTAGGGAAATTACCAATGTTCAAAATGCTTTGTAATCTTGAATCAATATTACTGGGCATTTTGGCCTTCTCTTCTGAACACCCAGCTATGAAGATATTTTTGGAAGGGGTATTTGGAATGGAATAATTTGTGCTGCTGCTAGAGCTGGTACATGAAGCTTTCTTGGTGAACCGGGATGTCAGTTTGGAGAAGGTCTTCTGCAGGCCACCTGAAGATTTGTTTCCATTCCCAGAAGGCAAGTCAGCCTGATTTCCAAAATCACAGATCTCCCTTTGAAGCTGGATTTGTATGCAGGGTAAAGCTTGTTCCCTATTTAAAGAGAAATGCATTAAAAAAAAAGGACAAATACACAAATTGGACAATGAAATGGATCTCTTTGGTATTTAAGAAAGACTTTAAGAATAAAAAGACCTCTTTGTTTGGTATCAGGTTCATTTATTTTATAGATAAATAAACACCCAAGAGTTTTAAGAGTACATAATTTAAGCACTTACTATCTATATTTATTATAAAAAATCTACCATGTCTAACGCAGGGCTGTGAAAACTACATTAGATTTCTGGCCTGAGGATTTTAAGTGAAACCCTCTGACCGCAACACAGGAGAGCAAAAAACACGGCTAGAGTGGGATACGCAAATGGCAGAGGCCAGCTCTGTGCCTGGATGATGGGGACTGGGAGCCTGGCAGATCCAGCAGAGGGTCAACGGACAAATCCACACAGCAGAGAGGGGCGAGTGGGCAGGACCCAGGGACACTATGCAGCACTGTTGTCCTTGGAAGTATTCATAGACAGTGCCAAGAACAGATGGTTGTTACTTCCGAAGTCTTCCAAGTACTTTTTTCCAGTACTGAAAGAAAGCCCTAGAGATAGAAAGGGCATGGGTAGGAGCTGGGCAGGTCATGGCTGGTGTGCCCCTGGATAAGTCACCTCACTGATCTGGGCTCATGAATGAAGACATGGGGAGGGCCCACGGCTAGATGTTTAAGGTCTCTACTGGTTCTAAAGTTAATTCACAAAGAGATAATCTTGCAACTGTCAGCTACTTTCAGATACAAATAAATGTCATGCAAGATATAAGTAAATTTTCTAAATATTTTTCTGCTCTTAGTTCATAAGGAGAATGTGAGTTCGGTTAAAATCCTCTTGATGTACTTAACTCTGAAATGATAAAACAAATGAAGGCAAAAATGTTAACACTGGGGAATCTGGGTAAAGGGCAATTCTTTGTACTATTCTTGCAACTTTTCTGTAAGTTTGAAATTATTCCAAAAAAAAGTTGCCGAATAGTTTCCTTTCTTGCCTTATTTACTAACATACTATCAGTGACATACTCTCACATGACCCTGTAAGTGGTCACACTGTCCCTAGGTGTGGACCTGAACATGAACCAATTCAAGTGCTGGGTGGGGACACCAACCTCCCTGCCCTCCAGCGGGTGAGGTCCAGCACAGCCGTGTAGAGCACATCCACCAGACCCAGGGTCTTCTCGGGATCGAGGCTTCTCTGCAGCAGGGACATGGTAGCAGGGTCTTCTTTCAGGCACCTAGGCATGAATCGGGTTGCGTGAGTCTGGGCTGCACTTGTCCGCAAAGGGGTTTCAAGCAGGCCTTACACAAAAGGCCACAGCTTTTGGCACCAAATAAAAATTTGGTAATTGTAAGAACATTGAGAGGATGACAGGGCTAACACTTGTACTTGTTGCTCCACAAAAGGAGGAGGAAGCAATAGGGCTTGGGGTCTCCACAGATTTCTAACTGTCTAGAGTCTGTTTAGTAGGAAGAGAAGAGTTCGGTGGAGGGTTTGCCTTCCAAGGGCCCTAATGCCCTCTCACTGTCCAACATCGGCTTCGGCCCTTATTTTCCTCTCTACCCTGCTGAGATTCTGTGCTCTGGCACAGTATGTACTCCTTTACAAACTTTTTCCATAACGTCCCACCCCTCCCTCCCGCTACAGCACTTCACACCTGTACGTAAGAAACCAAGGGTCAGTGGAGGGAAAAAATCTGTCTGCCAGCCTGGCAAACTTCAGATAAACAATAAACATGGTTTTCCCGTAAATTAATTTTTTCCCTTTCCAAGATGACTGTTTCACCTTCCCCCTCCTCAAAGCTCTGCTATCCCTACCATCTCCCATTCTTTGCTATGTCAACTCTCACTTAATTGAGAAAACACATAAGCAGATGAGATCTATTTCAACCACCCTCACCACTAATCCCACCAGTTCACCAGTGTCTGTGCCCACACACCCTGCCTTGCCCTGCCGTCAGAGCACAAGACCTGCTCTTGCCACGGGCTGACCCTCTACCTGAGCACCACATGCGCCGTACAGCCTTGCTTTTTTCCCAAGGACCTCACTCAAGTAATCACCCCATTTCTCTCCTGTGATATTCCCTTTGGCAAACAAACCAGTATCGCCAACCACCTTCTCTTAGCCCCACATCCACTCCAGATACTGCCCCACTTCTCTGCTCCCCATTTTAACAAAATCACAGTCTCCTCCTCTTCCTTACCTCCTATACTCCTTTCATCACACTCTGACCAGGTGTTCATCCCTATAACTCCACTAAAATAGCTTTTATCAGACAACTCAGATCTTGCCAAAGTCAAGGGTCAGTTACCTGTCTCCACTTTACTCAATCTCTCAGCGACATCATGCAGTGTCTCCTTCCTCCTGGATCACTGTCTTCTGCAGCCTTGGTGACCCCAACCTTGCTCAATTTTCCTCCTACCTGGCTGGCAGTTCCTTCTTGGTCTCGTCCTGCTCCTCCTTCCCCTCCCTCTGCATCATGGCACGTTCCAGGCTTCGTCCCTTCTTCTTAGAGGACTGCACGTGGTCCTGTGGTTTTATAGACCATCCCTACAATAAAGACTCTCAAGTTGTCTTCGCCAGTCTAGACCTTTCTGCTGATCGCCACCCTCACATATCTAAATGCACCTTTGACGGCTCTCCCTGCACACCTACCAGGCAGCTCAAAGGGAGCCTGGTCAGTACAACTCTTGATCCCTCTCCTCCCGCCAAAACCACTCTGAATCCTATGACTTCCTCAGTAAGTACGCAGCACAGCTGTCTACCTACGAGTCATTG
Organism: Eubalaena glacialis; assembly: GCF_028564815.1. NCBI lineage: Eukaryota > Metazoa > Chordata > Mammalia > Artiodactyla > Balaenidae > Eubalaena > Eubalaena glacialis. The sequence goes on along the minus strand of NC_083733.1, from coordinate 52,187,802 downwards.
CTAGTTTTCCCCACTTCTTACATCCAGTCTATCAGCAAATCCTGCCGGCTCTTCCATGACACAATCTGAATCCAGGCACTTCCAACACCTCTCTCGTTACTGCTCTACTCCAAGACACCACCAGCACCTGCGTCTCAGGACCAGCCTCCCATCTGGTCTCCTTTTCTCCAGTCCTGTCCCTCCAAGGCCCACCCTCCACATAGCAACAGAGCCTCCTGTAGCACAAATCAGAACACACCAATCCCCTGTGCAAAACCCTCCAGTGGCAACCTATCATGACTGAAATAAAATCCAAACCCCTCACCACAGCTCTCTGTGACCTGGCCCTCCTGACTCTCTGGCCATACCTCTCTTTGCTGTCACCTCTCCTCACCTTGTCTCAGCTATGAGGCCTTCTCATACGCCCTGAATAAGTTGGGTTTGCCCACATCTCAGGACCTTTGCTCTTGTTGCCTTTGCCTGGACTGTTCCCCACTGAGAGCTGCTTCCCACCATTCAGGTCCCCACTGCCCACCCAGGGCACCTCCACCAAAAGGCCTTTTCTGAGAGGGAGAACCAGGAAGATGCTATCTGTCTGTTCCTAGGCTCTCTAGGAGTTAAATGGTGAAATCAACACTTGCAAAGCCATCCTAAGGAGGCAGCAGCACTCCCCAACATGACTTTGGCTTGAGAAGAAATATATCTGTGAGGATGTAAGCTGGCCAGCCTCAGAAACATTGGAAAAAGCGAGCAATAAGGCAAGCTCTGGACTTCCCTGGTGGTGCAGTGGTTAAGAGTCCGCCTGCCAATGCAGGGGACACGGGTTCGAGCCCTGGTCCGGGAAGATCCCACATGCCGCAGAGCAACTAAGCCCGCGTGCCACAACTACCGAGCCTGTGCTCTAGAGCCCGTGCTCCACAACAAGAGAAGTCACCACAATGAGAAGCCTGGGCGCACCGCAAGGAAGAGTAGCCCCTGCTCGCCGCAACTAGAGAAAGCCCGCGCGCAGCAACGAAGACCCAACGCGGACAAAAATAAATAAATAAATGAATTTATTAAAAAAAAAAAAATAAGGCAAGCTCTGCCAGTGCCCAGTCAGACCCTGGGCTCCTGGGAGAGAATCTTGGCCAGTGGACCTGGCCGAGGTTCATGCACCTGATTCTCTCAGCCTGGAATCGCTGATTACCAGGACACACTTGTTCTATGTTCCCAAGCCAACTTCTACTTGTGATCTGGCTGGTCACATGTTTGCCCACTAGATGAGCATTTTTTGGTCATGCAGAAAGGAGTTCCTGGTGATAACAATAATTTCTCTTTCTAAAAATCAACAAATTGGCATTTTTATTTTATTCATCAGTCTTGAGAGTTGATTAATAAAACCCCCTGAAGAGACTAAATCCATTCTTTTGACAAATCACCCAGACTGGCTTAAAACCTTCTACCTGTTCTTAGATAAAATCCAAGTCCCTCAGGGACCCTGCAAGTCCTGGCTTCTATGAATCCCCGTCTTCAACACCACCTAGCATAATTCCAGCCATGCCAGCTCACTCCTCAGGCCTTTGCATTTGCTGTTCCTTCTGCCTGGGATGCTTTCCCCATCTGCTCTCTGCATGGCAGGCTCCTCTCAAATGTCACATCCTTAAAGAGACCCTTCATGACTGACCTCCTCATCCAAAATAGCCTCCTCCTGCCATCTCTACCTGTTAATCTCTATCAGATGATGTCACTCTACTCTTATTCCTTATTCATACGCTTGCCAGTGCTTGAAGTTAACTCCTATGCTTATTAGCTGTCCCCTCCCCAACCCCATGCCATAACAAAGCCAGCTCTATTAGGGGCAGGGACCCTGTCTGTCTTGCTCATGATTAAATTCCCAGAGCCTAGAACAGTGTCTGTCACATATTAGGTACTCAGTAAATATTTGTTGAAAGAAAGAATGGGTGAATAGCTTAAATATGACAAGTTAAAAAAATCTAAGGTTTTACTTTCTTTGGGGAAAAAAAATGTATCTGGCAGCTAGACACTTCATTTTATTAAAAGCAAAGCATATAATAAATTCTTGACTAGTTTTGCGAATAATTTCATTTTTTCCAAAGGTGGAATAAAGCTATCACTTCTTTTTGAGTTCTTCTCAACAAGCACATATTCTATAACTTGAAACAAAAACATAAAACTTTGCATTTTTACCAAAAGTAGCCAGCAGAGGGAGCCTCTCCAAGTAATTGCAGTCTATGAGGTCTTTCAAGGAGGTGCAATGAATTACAAAGGAAATCAATCATACAGGGAGAGTTGTGGAAGTAAACTGCAGGGTTAACCATTTTAGTACTAGCTGTTTATATTCACCGAATTATCCAAGAGTTGAAAATGTTTTCTTTAACATGAGAATCCTGGTTAAGTTTAATATTTTTCAATAAAAACCTGAATTAGAAAACAAATTAAGAATTCAGGAACACAAAAATCTTACAAAAAAGTGAGCTTTTAATCTACTGCTTGGGGAATTCCCTGGCAGTCAGTGGTTAGAACTCCACGCTCTCACTACCAAGGGCCTGGCCTGGGAACTAAGATCTCACAAGGCGCGTAGTGCAGCCAAAAAAAAAAAAACAAAACAAAAAAAACCACACAATTACTGTTTGACAGGAATGAAGATATGTATATAAATTAACATTATGCATTATGCCATATTAATAATCAAATTTAGAAATTTGGGGAAGAAACTCATAAAAGGGAGATTTGGGGACATGAAGTAAACTGCTAACCCTTACTTGATATATATCAACAAATTCTAAAACTTTCGGCAGAATCTCCACTGGACCCCCCCCTCACATTTCAAGAAGAAATGATTTAAATACAATTTGAATGTATTACCCAGCTACCACTTTAGTCCACATGGGCACCAATAGTGCCACTGTTCCTTACTAACTCTATCTCTTCCTACCTAAATGCTTTACACATTTTCTATATAGTTAAATATTCATTCTGATCATAATTTTAATAGCAAAAGTCTTCCAATATAGGCTTAATTTTTCTTGTTTACTAGTAAAGCTGTGATGCCGATCCTTCAGCTGAATCTGTGTGCACATCACATGGATAAATCCCTAGAGGTGGAACTGCTGAGGTCATTGCCCTTATTTTAGGCGTCTGACAAATGAAACTGCCCTCCAGAAAGGCTGTGTGATTTATTCAACAACATCTGTGCCTGTTTTTGTACAGCTTGGCCCAAATCTAGTACTGTTATTCTAAAACAATTCAACAATATGATGGGCAAAATGACATTGTATTGTTTTTCTACTTTGCCTTCCTTTCTTTGGTAGGTGAGGTTACACATGTTCTTCATCCCTTTGTTGACCATGTCTCTTCTGATTTACCTGTCCATGTGCCTTGCCCATTTCTTACTGATCTGTAGGAGTTTTTGTTTGAATAGATTAAGAAGAATACTTTATTATAAGTTTACAAATATAATCAAATAACTAAAAATAAGAACAGCTCAGTCTGCCTCCAGATTTGCAGTGACACTGGGTGTGTACTGACATGAGCTCCAGATCAGCAGGGTTGTTGCTGGAAGGAGAAGAAATGGAAGAAGAGAAGAAATTCTATGTTCTGTACTCAGCTTTCAAGAAATGCTGGGTGACTTAGAGAAAATGATATATACTCTGTTCAAAAGCTGTGGACTCAGTAACACAAAAAGATAATATTGCTCATTATGACCCATGAGTATATAACATTTTAGATGCATTACTGGTCAATGAGACTATTTTTCAGACATCTTGGCTTCCTTATCGTGTACTGATAATCATGACACAGGCATTAACATACCTCCACTGACCACAAACCCGCACAAGTAGTAAGACCTGTTGTGTGAGCTAGCGTAGGGTTTGTCCAAAACAATGCAATCTTTCCAAAGATGTGCAAACATCAATCAGAGCTTAGGCTTGTGTTAATGTAAGAGTCACGTTACCATGTGGATGGGACTTGAACCACAATTCTGGAGCCTTCTAAACTGATTTGCGGGGCATAGGCTTCTTTATTTTCAATCTGCGCCGTATCAACTACCACCTAACAGAGAAACAAAAACAAAAATCAGCTTTCAGAGAGGAAAACGGATCATAAACAAATCAAATGCATGAGCCTATCAATGCTGAGTGACTCTGGTAAGAACTATTCCCCAGCAAGACAGATACACAGAGGCCAGTCAGGAGCCCCACGGAGACAAAAGCAAGTAATAAAGATGACTGAAAACAGTAATACTTCAATAAACAGAAACACATTCGAGGTGCAGGAGGTAGCGAACTCTGCAATCATTTTCAGTACTTCTTCCAACTTGTAAATATGTTTATTAGGAATTACTTTGTTTCTTTTGTTTCATTCCTAAGTATTTTTTCACTTTATGCACTTGAAAGAAGTAAAAATGTGAAAGAAGTAAAAATGTCATTAAAAATCAAACCAATGCTTTAGAAAAGCCTATCTGTAATGACTGAATCCAAGCCAGAAGTGGATGAAGCTTTTTGTAAAGACCATTTTATCCTCAACCATCAATAAAAACAAAATTACTTCAGGAAAAATGAAGAACCAACCCTTTTCTCAATGATTTCCTCTTATTTGGAGGAGGGTCTTTATTTTTTATTTTTCATATTTTTTGGTCATGCCGTGCAGCTTGCGGGGCCTCAGTTCCCTGACTAGGGACTGAATCCAGGCCACAGCAGTGAAAGCACGGAGTCCTAACCACGAGACAACCAGGGAACTCCCTGGAGGAGTCTTTAATACTACACAGATGATACAGTATGCTTTGTAATTTAAAGAGTCTGACAAAGTGATGAATATATTTTCAAATAACTAAAAGAATTTTAAGAAAATAATCATAAAACACTTTAAAACCAAATCTGTAACATTTCAGAAAAGGCAAAGTCATGCAGAGTTGCTTATTAGGATTCCAAATTCAGCCTCTAATGGAGTTGATTTCCATGGCTGTAAAGAGAGTTCTCACAGCTGGTCTGCAATGTCCTTTGGAAAAGACTTCCTGTCCAAGTAATAGCCATTGTTGGAACAGGCAGGTGTTTCCTCTCTCCTCCCATCCCCAGAACAATAATCTAAAGGTTCTTTATCAGTCACAAACAAAGGTGCCCTGGGATCAAGGCAGAGGGAATTAGGAAGAAGTTTTTGCTCTCTGAATAACATGGGACTTTTTTTTAAACGATGTTTTCTCAAAATAGCCTTTGGGGGACTTCCCTGGTGGTCCAGTGGTTAAGACTCTGTGCTCCCAATGCAGGGGGCCTGGGTTCAATCTCTGGTCAGGGAACTAGATCCCACATGCGTGCTGCAACTAAGAGTCTGCATGTGGCAACTAAGGATCCCGCATGTGGCAACTAAGATCTGGCACAGCCAAATAAATAAATAAATAAATATTTTAAAAACTAAGCTAAAATCTTAAAAAAAAAAAGCCGGGGCTTCCCTGCTGGCGCAGTGGTTGAGAATCTGCCTGCCAATGCAGGGGACACGGGTTCGAGCCGTGGTCTGGGAAGATCCCACATGCCGCGGAGCAACTAGGCCCGTGAGCCACAATTACTGAGCCTGCGCGTCTGGAGCCTGTGCTCCGCAACAAGAGAGGCCGCGATAATGAGACGCCCGTGCACCAAGATGAGAAGTGGCCCCCGCTCACCGCAACTAGAGAAAGCCCTGGCACAGAAACGAACACCCAACACAGCTAAAAATAAATAAATAAATAAATAAATAAAAAAAGAGAGTCTTAGCTACAAAGAAAACAGGGTTTGAATAATTAAAAAAAAAAGCCTTTGGGTCCTCCTGCCTTATTTTACACACTCCTTTCTGGAGAGCTTATTGCCATGGTTCTCCTAGTTTCAGCTAAAATGGTCTTTGGGAATATGGATCAATCTACTAAAAAGGCAGTGGGCTCCTCCATACTTCAGCAGGGGGTCTCCAGTTTACTCTTTTTCTTAGGGGTTCCTATACTAAGGAACAGATCTTAAGGGAAACGTAACTCACCACTGTGGACAGGCCCCACCTGGCCCTCTACAAGGCCCACCCTGAGCTGGGCCACCTGAGCACGCACTCACACCAAACAAAAGGACTGCATCCTCCCAACAGCTCCTTTTATGAATAAAGTAGGAATTAGAGTAAGAAACAGTTCTTTAATTTTCTAAATCTCTAATTAGCTTCCTTTAATCTCTGAAATGCTATAACTCTTCAAAAAGCAGTCATTTAATTCTAGAAAGTGGGATAAGAACATAAGGTATACGGGTCAAAGGTACCTTAACAAAAACCTAGATGTTGATTTCCTGACTCCACCCAACTTTGGCAAAAGTTATTCTTCTCACGAGAGGTGAAAAGACCAAACTTACCTGAGTTGATGTTGTTATTTTATTGCATAAACAGAGAACTGGTATACAAAGTGACTGGATGGGGGCACTACTTATACCATTGGAGGAGGTGATATTTGAGCTGACATCAGGAAAATGAGAACGAGTGAGTCACGTGAAGATCTGAGAGGAGTATTCTCAGGAAAAAGGAGCATCAGGGGCAAAGGCCTGAGACAGGAAGAAGCTTCGTGTGTTTGAGCAACAGAAAGACATCCACTGTGGCTCCAGAGTAGTCAGGCCAGGTGAAGGGTCCTATCAAATCGTTACTAATGTAATGGTTTCCTTAAAATCAGGAAAGCCTGAGACATCATTTTGCAACTAGGTCCCCTGCTAATACATATTATCAATCTATTAAAGAAAAAAAAAGACTTTTTAATGCTGTTCTTCCTTTACCTTTTCTATCTGGTCTAAAACCTGCAGCAAGCAAAGCACTTTTTAAATTCTCCAATGTTTTCGCACATGTGCCCACACCACATCCTCACATGCCTGAAACGTCCTTCTCTATTCTCTCCCCCATCCATCACACGTGCTCACTCACCAGTCCAGCTTGGCCAAACAGCAGCTGCACGGCGGTCTTGCAGGCACCCCGCCACGTGGATGGGCACACCTGGTTCAGGACTTCAGTCACAGGAAAATCGTCCCTGGGTGTGATTCCATTATAGCAGCCTGCCTCCTTGATCAGCTGTAACATTGTATGCTACAGATTGATAAAAAGAGAGTTCGCACCTCAAAATAAAGCCATACCAGGTTCTAAGACTTGTAGAAATGCATTTACAGGTACACAATAGTCCTCAAGAGAAGACCATTTTACATACTCCCATATCATGTCATTTTAATTTCTTAAGTAATTATCATTAATTACCTTCAAAGATTTTCTCAACCCTGTAGCGTGACCGGCTAGATATGAATACATGTGCGTTAATATACATATGTGATTTCTATTCTAGCACAAAATATAGCATCATTTAGCAATGTGCTAATGCAAACTGGTTGAGGAATTTTGAAATTCTGAATCCCTCTGAATAAGGAAACAAAATCATCTGGTAAAAGTAAATACCAATGAAAACCTCATCTTTATTTTGGATGAACAAGTGGTCAGGTATGCAGACTCTGGAAACAGACTGTATAAGCTCCAATTCCAGTCTACAACTTTCTAGCTGTGTGGCCTTGGACCTTAGTTCCTCTATCTGTCAAATGGGGAAAAGGGCAGTACCCACTTCGTGGGTGAGCATTAACTGAGACAATGCATGGGAAGCATTTGACACAATGCCTGGCACACATGATGCTCTGCAAATGGTCCTAATTACTTCAGTATTATGACAAGATTTCTCCTCTTATTTATGAAAGTCCACTGAAACATTAATCATAAACAGCATTTTATAGTGTACTTTCAAAACCCTGTATTTTACACATTTTAAACAAAATTATGAATAAAACTAACTTAGCAAATGTCTCATTAAAAAAGTCACCCTAGGAGCTTCTGATTTGGTGAACACATGGAGGTGCTGGGACAGCGGTGCCTGGAGAGAACATGGAACCTCCAAGCCCCTTCCCTATGCCTTGCCCTAGGCATCTCTTCCATCTGGCTGTTCCTGAGTTACGTCCTCTCATAATAAACTGGTGATCCGGAACTCTCCCAACAAGTTGGGGTTCACAGCATCAGTGTACTCAGATCAAGATACTGTAAGGAGAGTATGCTGTGGCAGACGCAGCACATTACTGAAGAAGTTCATTTATGGCCGTATAACTATAAAATGGTCACAGTCACTGCCTTAAATGCCAAAGTTTGCTTGGACCCTCTCCACACACTTCCTGGATCCCCCAGCCTCTCTTCTGGCTCCAGCGACCATCTGCCTCTGAGGACCCTGGCCCTGATCCCACTTCAGGGCTCCAGACCCATACATCCAATTGCCTGCTGAACAGCTCCACTTGGACATTTCAAAAGCAACCTTAAAATCACGTCCAAAAATATATTTTATGACGACTATCCCCGAGCCTCAATAAACAGCACCAAAGCAGCTGTCCAAGCCAGAAATGTGGGCCTCATCTCCTTTCCCCTCCCTCTCACAGCCAATTAATCGCTGAGTCCTGCTTATTATAACTTCTAGATCGCTCTTGGATACGTCCACTCGCCTTCCATTATCACTGGATGGGGCTACGGCCAAAACCCTTCAGTGCTGCTCCCCTCCCAGCCACAGGCCATCCTGAAGTCAGGGGGATCTTTCTGAAATGCAAACCACATTACACGGCCTGTCTTGGTGGGATGCCAGCCACCTGGGGATGGAGTCCAGCCCTCACACTGGGGGCTTTCTGGACTCTCCGGGCTGCTTTTCCAGCCTTGGCTCCTACCATGTCTCCCCTTGTTCTAGATGGTGGCCCTCAGGTCTGACTACATATTAGAATCCCCTGGACAACTTTTACAAAATACCAGAGCCCAAGCCTTACTTCAGGACAATTAAGTCTGAATCTCATTAGTGACTGTCCTGGACGGCCAAGGGGCCCCCAGCTACAGCTCTAAGGAAGGTCTTCAGCTCTTGGGATGGGCTCTCACTTCCTGGCTATCTCACAGCCTCAGCCCCACCCCCATACTTATTATTCAGGTCTTTCTCTGCTTAAAGTCCTCTTCTCAAGAGTCACATCTCTTAATCCTCCAGGTGAGGCCCCCTCGTTCTGTGTTCCTATCACAACCTAGTGGGCTGTCAAATCTCCTAGCCTGGCACTAATGGATGCTCAATAAAGACCTACCAAATGGAGAAAAAAAAAAAAAAGTCACCCTAGTCTGCTTTTAGACACCAGTTTACTGAGGAAGGTCAATGCCTCCTGTCTTCACTTAAGTTTTGCTTTTTAGTCTAGATTCTTTACAAGCCCTCAGGTTTCCTTAAGAACTCTATTTTCAAGTTCACACCCAGGTTGCTGGAACCCCAAGGAAAGCTACCGTCTTAAGTTTCAGATTGTCGGCGGCCGACTCGTTGAAGGAGACACCCTTCAGGAAGTTCGATCCTATCTGCACAGGGACGGTGGGAAGCTCGCACTGCATGGGCTGCGGCGGGGTCTGCCTCCGCCCCGTCTGCTGTGCTTCTGCCTCGCTGCAGCAGCCCTGGAAAAGGGTTGGATAGGAGAGGAGAGGTGACCCACAGCTCACCTCTCAAGACATCTGCCTCATGTGGATGGCATGAATGCCATACCACAGCTCCCAGGAGCTACCAGAAAGAAAAGCGTACCTGCAAACTGGCTTCAATCGCCTTTGGATTCAGGTGGAAACCGGCTTTCATTGCATATTCACAGTGACCTAAGCTTTCCAGAGCTATTTTATATGCCTGCAAAGAAATTGTTTTCAAGAATCAAGATTACATAGCAGATTATAAACTGACTAGGTTCAATGAAAACAGAAATGTAAAATTTCTATAGTTATTAAAAGACATGAAGCAAACTACCATCTTATTACTCTTTCCAATTGGTTCAGCATCACGACTTTAACTCCCTCCCTTGTTTTCATCCCTTAGATATTAATGTGCCAGTTCTGAAAAACGTACTTGCAGAGCACTGTCAATCTTTATGTTCAGTTCTTTTAGCTGGTGCTCAGGAATTGCTGCACTTTGAGAACAGAAGAGCTGTTGAACTTCAATTCCTGCCAGGCGGCCATCACAGCCTCTTTCTCTTAGTCTAGATGTTGCCTGCAACAGAAATGGTGACTGGTAGGTAAAAGAGGATGTTACAGATACTAGCAAAATTAAAAAACCAGAAAACAACAATAGTAAAGCAAGAAACTATCTAAGAATTAGATATAAACCAGACATTCCGGATCGTCTGTATTACGAAGTGAGCAAGCAGCCAGAAGTTCTGAAAGACTGAATCAAGCATTGAAGAGAAAGCAAACCTGACAATAGAACTACCTTATTTAAGAAACCCCTGGGAATTCCCTGGCGGTCCAGTGGTTAGGACTCTGCACTCTCACTACTGAGGGCCTGGATTCAATCCCTGGTCGGGGAACTAAGATCCCACAAACCACACGGTATGACCAAAAAAAAGAAACCCTGGAAAAAAGACTTACCTACCTGTTATTTATTTTATATCTATATTACATATAAATTACATACACATTAAAAATATTCACATTTTAAATTTCCCTGCTTTAAAAAGACAGATACCCTAGTATATTGGCCCTTGGAGTTTCCAGAATTAAACAATATATATATGGTTGGGTGGTCCTATACACCAAAGTAAAAAACCTCACCAATAGGAAAAGAATAGGAAAAAAACATACACTGTAACATTAAAGGAAAAACAGAACTTTTGAAATCTGCACAGAAAAATGAAATACTTATTGTTCAGTCACTAAATATGTTTATGAAGAGTACATAAGAAAAACAAGAAGAAATTTATCTGTGTCTTGTGATGAAATGTTATCTATACATATGGGTCAGGACTAGAGAATACAGAAAAATATATATTTGATTTACTAGATGGAAGGAAGGATTCAGGATGAACTGTCTTTCAATTTTTCAATGTCTATTTTTATTACAATAACATTTGTGCAACAAATAACATTTTTTAACAGTTAATTTTTGTTCTTCTAGGCCAAGGCAGGAATTGTAATATTTACCAAAATTGCAGGACTAAAGGAAATTAACTAGCAGCTATAATGCCATACATTTCCAAAGCTCCACAAATTCTGTATGAATACCAACCATTCCCTGAACCCTAACAGTCTCACAGTTTAAAACCATTTGACTCTCTTTCTAGAACTCTTCCATTTAGTCAAATATGTAGCCCACAAGGTCTTATGTTAGATGTCTCTGGATAGACAGTGGAGCACAAAACCTGGTCCCTACCATCTTGGAGCTGACAGCTTCATGGGTCGAAAAGGCAAACAAATAAAACATTTAAAAAATATAAAATGGAGAAAAACATCCCAAGGGAAACAGAGAACTGTAACAGGGAGCACCCAAGAAACTGAGAAATCATCATTTAGGCTGAGTTTAAGGCAGAGGAGGCAGTCAACAGAAGTGTGGGGTGGGGGTAGGACAGGCAGAGATGTCAGCAAAGGAACTAGAACCCAGTGAGCAGGGGAGAGTGGCCACAGATGGGGCTGGTGAGGAGGCAGGGGCCAGACTATGTGGGACTAGGCAGGTCATGGGGATGGGTCCACACTTTACCCTAAGGAAATGGAGAGACATGAAGGACGGCAAGACAGAAAGGGGACAAGCAAGTCCAGCCACTGAAGCTGTCAGGGGAGAGTAATGATTCCCTGAACTAGGTTAGTGATAGTGGACACAGAAAGAAAGGGACATATTTGCAGTCATATTTTGGAGGTAGGATCTGCAGGACTTTCTTATGGATTGGATGTAGATGTGACAGAAAAACTGGAGGACAAATCTCAGGTTTCTTGCACAAAGGACCCAGTGTGGGATGGCACTACATGTTAGCACAGGGAAGATTTGAGGAGGAACAGTGTGTGCAGAAAGGCTAAGGGCTGAGCCATCTGAAGACCTGAGGAGGGCAGCAGCTGAATATAGGGGCCTGAGCCCATGGGGGAAGCGAACCGGGCACACACATTTGTGTGCTTGTGGCCCCAGCCCACAAGCAGTTTTTAAAGTTCCAAGACTAGATGAAGACCCTCTAGGGGAGAGGGCACGTAGAACTGAGACTTGAGAAACTCATATTCATAAGTTATGTTGAAGAGAAGCTAACAAAGTGGATGGAGAGGCTAGCCCAAGAGCTAAGAGGGTACCTAAGAACACCTGGTTCTCCACAGGGAGAGAGGATTTCCAGGGCTCATGTCGCTGTGAGCTGCTGAATGGAGTCATCGGGATCCTTGCATTTCTCCCAATTATTTTTGGCAACATGGAAGGCACCAGTGACCTTGACAAGACAAGGCACGTTCTTGTGTAGGAGTGGAAGCCAGATTTTAGTGAACTGAATGATACCATTTATATAAAGTTTCATATTGTGCAAAACAATATATTTATGGATACATATATATAGAATAAAAATATAAAAATATGCATAGGAATCACAAACTCCAAAATCAAAAGAGGTTATCTCTAGAGAGAAAGGACTATGAATAAGATAGTGGAGAAGTACAAAGGGAATTCAAGTGCATTTGTAATAATATTTTCCTGTTAAAAATAAAAGGTATGAGGGCTTCCCTGGTGGCGCAGTGGTTAAGAATCTGCCTGCCAATGCAGGGGACACGGGTTCGAGCCCTGGTCCGGGAAGATCCCACATGCCACGGAGCAACTAAACCCGTGCACCACAACTACTGCGCCTGCGCTCTAGAGCCCGCGAGCCACAACTACTGAGCCTGCGAGCCACAACTACTGAAGCCTGCGCGCCTAGAGCCTGTGCTCTGCAACAAGAGAAGCCACCGCAATGAGAGGCCCGTGCACCGCAACGAAGAGTAGCTCCCGCTCGCTGCAACTAGAGAAAGCCCGCACGCAGCAATGAAGACCCAACGCAGCCAAATAAATAATAAAAAAAATGAATTAAAAAAAAAAATTAAAAATAAATAAATAAATAAAAGGTATGAGGACTTCCCTGGTGATGCAGTGGTCAAGAATCCACCTGGCCAATGGAGGGGACACGGGTTTGAGCTCTGTTCGAGGAAGATCCCACATGCCGCGGAGCAACTAACCCCATGCGCCACAACTACTTAGCCCGCGCACCTAGAGCCTGTGCTCCACAAGAGAAGCCACCGCAATGAGAAGCCCCCGCTTGCCGCAACTAGAGAAAGCCCACGCACAGCAACGAAGACCCAACGCAGCCATAAATAAATAAATAAATAAATAAATAAATAAATAAAACTATAAAAAAATAAAAGGTATGAAGCAAATAGGCAAAAAGTGAAGATTCGCTTGACAAAGCTAAAAGGAATATAGATGGGTATGTATGACATTTTCTATATGCTTAAAATATTTCATAATAATAATAATCTTTTTTAGAGTGAATTAAAGGTGAAGTGAACAATTCTTTCAAGAAGTTGGCTATAAAAAGAGCAGAGAAACAGGGCAGGGCAGGGAGGATTTTTATTTGTAAGCATATTTGTGTACAGGTGGGAGCATGCCAAGGAGGAGAGAAAACACAGGGTCCCACCAAAGAAGCCCTGAGGTTGGGGGCAGGGTGAGGAATAGGCAGACCCTGCACAGAAGGAGAGGGTACCTCCTCTGCTGGAATGAAGAGGAAGGAAGAGAAGAGGGTCTGAATGGGGGGAGGGGTGTCATTTGGGCGGACATGAAAAAGAGGGGCTGCTGCCAGGTAGATTCTATTTTCTCAGTGTGTGTGGAGTAGGGTCACTGGTTGGAAGCAAAGTAAGGAAGGCAGAAAGGCCTGGGCACACAGAAGTGGGTGAAGGGAAAGGTCAAGGCGAGGTAGTCAAAGGAGCACCAGGAGGCCTCACTTGGGCTGGATTCTCAGCATGAATGATGCCAACACGTGGAGTAGAGAAGACCTGGAGTCAGGTATGAAGGGTGTGAATGTGAGCTGCATGATCAGGAGGTTGCAGCCAGGAGGGCCCATAGCGTTGTAAGATGAGAAGATAAAGGTGTGGACCCCACTGCCCGGCCACATGCAATGAAGTCAAGAGGTCCCACTCCCACATTCAACCCCCAATTAGCATTTCAGGGCTGCTCTGATAAACACCAAGAAAGCAGAGGAGAGTCTTTAACATGAAAGAGACGAAAACAAACAAGCAAACAGGAAAAAGAAATTGAAAAGAAATAACAATGCAGTAGAACAGCATAAAACTGAAGTAAGAAAATGAGAGAATGTACAATGTTAAAATGTTGAAAAATTATGTTTAAAAATTTGATTAAAGGAGATCTCTAAAACAAAATGAAATAGTTTGCCAATTTAATTGACGAATGATTCAAACTAAATTCAAACGAAATGTTATATAATATAAAGTCTCTTTTACTCTGTGAAATGGAACAGTAAGTCCTAGTTAAAGTCTCATCTTGGAAGGCTTTTCTTCTGCCCTTGGAAACAAAAGAGTATTAAAATGCCAACAAGGGGTTTCCCTGGTGGCGCAGTGGTTAAGAATCTGCCTGCCAATGCAGGGGACACAGGTTCGAGTCCTGGTCCGGGAAGATCCCACATGCCGCAGAGCAACTAAGCCTGTGCGCCACAACTACTGAGCCTGCGCTCTAGAGCCCGCGAGCCACAACTACCGAAGCCCACAAGCCACAACTACTGAAGCCCGTGCACCTAGAGCCCGTGCTCTGCAACAAGAGAAGCCCCCGCACCACAAGGAAGAGTAGCCCCAGCTCACCGAAACTAGAGAAAGCCCACGCGCAGCAACCAAGACCCAATGCAGCCAAAAATAATAAATAAAATAAATAAATTTATTAAAAAATAAAAAATAAAATGCCAACAAGAAATGTGTCATTGCCTACTACATCCCCACCTAGCTACCTGGCTGACCCCTTACCCTCCATATACCCTCCAGCCTCTTCTCCCTAGTCCCTCTTCCTAGAAGCTTTGCTGCACTTCTTGTCGGATGCCAGGCCCTTCCCCTGGGCTCCTGCACACCTCCATCACGGTCCCATAAACCTGTTTTTGTAAGACTTTTCTCCTAGGAGGCTGTGAGTAGAGGCTACTACCTCAGTGCCTGCACATGCCTGGCGTGAAGTGGGCATTTACAAAGACATTCACTGTTAAATGAATGAACAAGCTAATGACAGCAGTTGAAAACTCACACTTCTACATAAAATGGCTTTTTTAAGAACCAACAGGTAAAGGCCCTCTGGAGCCTCTCCTATCTGAACAAAGGGCACCAATCTCCCCAAAGTCAGGGTTACCTCAGCAGCCCCCCGCCAGGACCGCACAGCTTCCTCCAGTTCTGGTGTGTGGCCCATGCCAGATAAGCCGCCGCCACTGGTGCTGTTCTTTTTTTCTGGCACAACAACCTCGGCAAAGCAAGAGTGAGCCACTGGCTGGACCTTCTGTAACGCCTGGGTCAGAAACTGGAAATGGACCTGCACCACTGTCAAGAAGCATCGCCCCAACACCTGTGAAAACAAGAGAGCCAGGGATTTTAAGGCTGTGGGTTGCTACTGCATGACCGCAATCAATTCTCAACTATCAATTTGAGTAGAGGTAACAATTAACTGGAAATCTGAAATCATATGAAGTTAAAAAGTCACCATGCTTTAGAAGGATCTGCCTTTGTTCTCACGTTTGGACCTGGGTGGCCTGATACCTAGAAATCAAGATATTTCAACCAAATAGCAAGCCCCAAGGTTCGAATGGGCCTTCCCACTTCCCATCTAGCCTCCCTCTACTCCTGTTCTCCACTCGCCTCATCTGGACTCTGGCTCACACCAACCCTGGTTGTCTTTGAGCTCCTGCTGAACCACAGCAACCCACAATTCCAATTCTGTCCACACAGTATTCAGAGGGCAGAGTAAAAGCCAGGTGATTAAAAATCCAAAAGGTCAGTTTGACTATAAGAAGACATTCCATTGGAAATGGAATCCAAAGATACAGGTTATTTTGGTAACAGTGTATTAACATAGTTATTACATAGTTATTAACATAGCTGTATGTCATATTTCCAGTCTTACAAAACAAAGCTCACAGACCTGTCTTCTAGGAGTCAACAAAACATACTGGTAAGTCCATTTGTCAGAAAAGTAGAAACCCACTCACTTGATACGTATTAGTAGTTGGTTGGTTGATGCAGTAGTCCATTAAAGTAGAAAATTCATTAAAAAAACTACCATATACATGCTATGTTAATATATACTATTAACATGTAATTATAATATATGTACTAAAAATATACTACATACCATAAACATTTTAAGATACAAATGTGCCTTTATCTGCCAACCTCTGGCATTGGCTAAAGCTGTTCTCTGACATTACTTGTCGTTCCCCGTTTCCTTTCTTGTGTTAACTCCAGCTACAAGGTGTTCTCTATGATTTCCTACTTTTTTCTTTTTTTTTTTTCTACTTTTTTTTTCTACTTTTTTCTTTAAAAGACAGCAAGAATTTGCTGCTTGCAAAGCAACTTGAGCAGACACTTTCCAGATTATTGACATGTCCCCCTAATCTTTTACAGTTGTTTTAGTCATACCAAATTCAACAACAGTAACAAAACCTTTTTGTAACTCCTTTATCATGTTCCATAACATTCAAAACATTTTTAATGGAAGGTATTTCATATTTCATTGGCCTATACAGTGGATTACTTACTAACAAAAATTTCTTATTTTATTGAGTTTGTAATCCAACTGGAGCATAGCTGAGAGGGCCAACTAGCTGCCAGCTCTCAGGGCGCTGCCTTGGGGAGGTGGTGAAGGTTTCCATTGCCTTTTACAAGGAACTAAAATCCAACCCCACTGCCCACACTTTGGCCCAGTCCTGTTCCTTGGAGAAGCCAAAAATAAGACTCAACCTTGGACCTATCACCTCCCAGCACACATTTCAGATGCTGCCCTTTTCCACCCGCACTGGGCAGAGCTCTTCTTCCTGGAGAAAGAGAGTCAGGCAAGCTCCCAGTGGTGACACTTACTCCCTCTGAATTATTTTCCCCTGTGGAAATCACCAGGACAAAACTAAAGCAAACACACAAAACTCACACCAAAGCATCCTCCTTCTATAGGGAACCATCAGAAATACAGGCTGAATTCCCACTCAAACAAACCTTCTGGGTCTCCACTCACATCTCCCTCAAAGCTCCTCCCCATCAAAGATGGGGCAGAGTGAGCCACACAGAATAAGCAGACCTAGCAACCTAGGGACTTGTGCCACAAACAGAAAAAAGAGTATTTAATTAGCATTGTACATAATATCAGCCAGCCTGAACGAAACACTCAGCATGTACTTCACCTGTGCTAAAGATTTCACACTGATTATCTTATTTAATCCTAGGAACAACCATATGAGGTCATTTCCATTTCACAAACAATAAGACTAAGGCACAGAAAGGTTATGAAACTTTGTCAAGGGGACACAACTGGATGTGGCAGAGGGGTCACTTGACTCAAGTGTCTATGCCCTTAGCCATTGTGCCCCCCTGCCTTCAACAGGCTCTACACACGTGAAGACAGCTGTGGGCTGGCAGCACTGAGACCAGACACAGGACAGCAGCTCAACCTTATCTGGCTTAGGCCAGAATGATATGGTGTCCTGACGCTCCACACAGAGCAAACCCAGGAGGAGGAGCGAAGCTGGGTCCTCAGGCACACAAACTCTTCCTCCTCCTCCTTCCTTAGCCTCTTGGCAGGCTGTGGCTGAGGGAGGAGGAGGGAGAAGTGGAGATGCCATGTGCCATTTGCTCTAGGCTCACATTCTTTCAGCTTTTGACAGATACAACTGAGTCATTCAATCTTTCAACAGATGTGTAATTTGTGAATGCCTGATACGTACAAAGCACAAAAAAGCCAGAAGATACTACAAGAAAGACAGCGAACAAGTCACTGTCCTTGTTAGGGTTACCTTCTAATGGTGGGGAACAGTTAAGTAGATAATGCAAAGTCAGGGGCTACTGGAGAATGAACACTAAGGAGTGAGGTGGGAAGGAAAAGGCTCTCTGAGGAAAAGACCAAGGGAACGGATGGAGTAACCCCTCTCCCTTCGAAAGGAAAATTCTGAGAAAGGCCTCTGAAGGCCTGATGCAGGGTCCTGGGCCCAGAACAGGACATTCTCTGATAATGCTGGTCGATGCTAGGCTAGGGGTTGGGGAGGGTCCTCTTGCTGTCAAGGGTAGAATGGTGGAGGGAGGATGCTTCTGTTGCAGGAGTAAATGGGGGGAGAGATGGTGGACAGTTTTAAAAGGCGGACATTCGGAATATTGTCTCCACCACTTATTACATGCTTGACCTTGGATGAATCATTTAATCTAAATTTCTTCCGTGTATAGAAGAAATGATGTGAACAAGAGCTCAGCATTTCCCTCCCCCACCCATGAGGTATGTAGCACAAATATGGGTTGTGACAAAATATTTGTGTTGTAAATAATTCATTAAAAGCCAATCAAACCAATGGTTACACCCTGGAGCTTGGAAAAGCTTTTTTATTTATTTATTTTTTGGCTGTGCCACGCGGCATACAGGATCTTAGTTCCCCAACTAGGGATCGAACCTGTGCCCCCTGCAGTGGATGCATGGAGTCTTAACCACTGGACCAACAGGGAAGTCCCTGGAAAAGCTATTTAAAAAATATCTATTCTACAAGTTTACCTAAACTAACAGCCGTATAAACACCACCTTTTCCAGATAGAGGACAAAGCTCAATCTCCAGCCTGCCTCTGCCCCCCTTTTCTCTACAATATCTCCTGTCTTAGCCCAGCTTCCCTCCTGTAACAGACTCCATCCTCTCCATCACAGGGATGAGCCAGTCCTTGGGGTCTTCCTGAGAAACCTGGAAAGAAATAGAGACTCTAAACTTATGAATTTGGAAGCATGTGACCCAAGGGCTGAGGACAGCTACTTTCTCTTTCACAGGGAGAACGTTTCCTGGACTGCAGGATCCAGTGAAGCTGCAGAACAGATGTGGCAAGCTGGTGGACAAATGAGTGGAGTGGTCAAAGACAGAGACATTTTAAACGTCAATGAGTTTAAACTGTCAGTGGAGCTACAGAGTTCCACGTCTATCAACCTGGAACTTCCAGAGTTCCAGCTATCATTTACTGAGTGCTTAACCCATACCAAGCACTTGACGTGCAGTAAAGTGACTCAGGGGGGTGATAGCAATTCATCCATTTTATAGATGACAACACCGAGGCTTAGAGAAAGAAAGAACCTTGCTCCAGTGTCAAGCAGGTAATAAGTGGTGCAGTACAGATCTGATGCCAAGTCTGTCTGACTCCAAAAACTGTGTTCTAACCATCAGGCTATGCTATCTTCATATGACAAGATCCAGGATGTAGTCACGACAGTGACTAAGGATACCAAGAAGGGGAGAGGAACCCTGTGCAGGAACCCTGATGTCTCTCATACAGTGTCAGGCCCCAGTGTCAGCCCAGTTCCCTGGGCTGGAAACGGAGACTGAGAGGCATGGCTCAGTCTTCTCTAACTGTGGGAAAGGGGCTGCGACAAGAGTAAAAAGTGGGGTAGCCTGTGGCACTTCAGTGTGGCATGAGTCTCAAAGTTCATGATCTGCACAGCAGACTGCTAAGACTGGCTGCAAACAGCAATGATAAACTGGGAGAGGACACACAGGGCTTGGGAAAAGAAGCAGCTTCTCTTACCTCTAGAGGAATTCCAAACCCCAAAACATCTGTTCAGGCCTTCAGCACATCAGTCCCATTCAACAGTTATGAAGAAAGCAATCAGATTTAATCTTACCCTTGGTGTTTGTATTAGTAAAAAAAATATCCATTCATCCAAAGGCATCCCAAGTTGATGGAATCTGGGGCAATAAGAGGCTGTTATCAGACTTGCATTAAGAGAAACATTTTGGTATGACTTAAATTCCTCATAAAGGCCCAATTCCTGAATACAGACAATAAGCCACCTTGCCACTTCTGCCTCCAAATATCCATGGAGCATTCTGGATTACTATAAACAGCCACTGAGGATCTACTGAAATGAAACCTTGTTTTCTGGGAATCCCTGATGGCAGAGGAAAAGGGTACACGTTCACTTTCCCATTCCCCTATAAACGTACCACATGTGCTGCTAAGGGGGTTATGTTCATGCATATAACCAGGAAACCTTTTCTTTTTGGTGATTTTTATATTTTATTAATTAAAGCCAATTTTAGTTTAAGGTCATCCTATTTTGAACCCTAAAAGAACACTCTTTCTACACCACCATAGTCAACTCTACCTTCCTAGAATATTTTCACAATTTTAGTTACTCCTCTTCTAGGGCCAGGGCCTGACTCAGCCCTTACTATATCTGCACGTGCTGAAATCACGAAGTGCCCAACTGCACCCCACCTGCCACACACCTTGTGATTTTCTCATCAATATATACAATGTCTAAGTTCATTTTTTGCTCAACCTCACTGAACAATTCGTCTTTCTCACATCCCTGCAGAGTGAAGAACAAGTAAAAGTGTCACATATACCATACTGTCAAACATTTCCAGGGGTTCTAGCATTTACTTCTGATCAGTTTAAAAGTCGAGAATGAATGAAATGAAGTTGATCCGGATTGGCTGCTTTTATTAGAAATTCCAAACTCATTCAGTCATTTCTCTCTCTTCAAAACTTACTTGTACCTTAAACATTACAGTTGGTTCCACGTGTTCCCAATCTTTTATTCTTATGATCATTCCAGAGTTATTACATAATGACCTAACCAACAGACCAGAATGTGATACAAAGACCTAAATGTGTCTCCAGAGAAATACAGAATGCAGTAGACCATGCCTGGACTATGGAAAGTACCTTATGGAGATTAAATTATGGCATAAAAATGTAAAAAACAAGCTTACTGAAACTAACATGTATAGTCTGACCTAAAAACTGATTAACAGTGAGTGCTTAAATATTAAAAAAAAAAAAAAGCAACTAACAGCAATAAAAAAAGCAACTAACAAAACAATAATCTCTTTGCAGTCAGTATTAACCTAGAGCACAAAGAAGCTGCCATGCTATGTACAGAAGAAAGAACTAGTGAGGAAAGAAAGCTAACACATCCCCAAGGGTAGATGAGCCAACACCAAATGTTAATCATTCGGACAAGATTACATTCTGCCCCTAGACATGCTGCTTTACTGCTGGTAAAAATATCAACAGACACAGTTTCTGAACTCCTACTTCATGGGCCAAACACTGTGGTGCATAAAACCTTTTACACCAGTAATACACATTCATTGCAAATAAATTACGGGGAAAAGATCAGCTAAATAAAGAAATAAACAGTATCAAATATTACTAAATAGATATAACCACTGATTACATGTTTCTGATACAGCCTACATTTGTACCTGTAGATTTTTTTGGTAAAACTAGATCATGTTGTATGTTATTTTATAGCCTGCTTTCCAAAATAAAATATATCAAAAATTTATTACATGCAACACACATAGGAAGTTATTTATTTATTTACTTATCACCGCACTGCTCGGCTTGCAAGATCTTAGTTCCCCGTACAGGGATCTAAACCTGTGCCCCTTCAGTGGAAGCACAGAGTCCTAACAACTGGACTGCCAGGGAATTCCCAGGAAGTTGTATATTTCAGCTACATCACTATCAATGGTAGTAACTAACAGGATAATTATAAACTATCATCCAGGACATGAAAAAGTGAAAGGCCAGTGAGGGGAACTAAGTCTATGGTAGACAAAGGAGGAATGGTTGTTATTGTTCAATAGGTACAGAGTTTCAGTTTGGGAAGATGAAAAAGTTCTGCAGATGGCTAGTGGTTGATGGTTGCAAAAAATATGAACGTACTTAATGCCACTGAACTGTACACTTAAATATAGTTAAGATGGCAAAATTTATGTTATGTATAATTTACCACACACACAAAAAAGTACAAGTGCTTCTAGTCACCCCCTCTGCTACCATTCTATTCCAAGCTACAATCATCTCTTGCTTGGATTACTATAACAGCCTCTTAACTGACCTTCCTGCTTCCTTTCAATTAGGATTAGTTTTATCTACACATTACAACAACGACAACAACAACAACAACAAATGCAGTGGTTTAAATAAGAGCAACGTTTACTTCTTTCTAAGGTAAAAATAAATCTAGGGTTAGGCAGTCCAGAGCTGGGATGGAGGCTCCCGGGTATCACAAGGAGCCCAGTTCCCATCTTTCTGCTCTTCATCCTCACACAAGGCTTACATACTGGAACTACCTCATAGTTCTAAATGGTTAAATGACCTTCAGCCATTCTGCCTGCATTCTAGATAGTAAAAAACTGGGGGGGGGGGGCGGGGGGGGGAGTGGGGAAGAAGGTAGCACCCTTTTTCCCTCTAAGGAAACTTCCCAGCAGTCTCATCCAAAACCTCTAGTTACATCTTCATGAACCAAAACTTAATTCAAGTGACCACTCCTAGCTGTAAGGGAAGCTGGGAAGTATAGTCTCTTTTCCATGCATAATATTCCTGAAAAAACAAAAACAAACATACAAAAAACCCTCCAGAGTTTTTGTTGTTGTTGTTTTCTGGCTGCGCCATGGCAGCTTGTGCGATCTTAGTTCCCCGACCAGGGACTGAACCCAGGGCCCCGGCAGTGAAAGCACCAAGTCCTAACCACTGGACCGCCCGGGAATTCCCCAGAGTTTTGTTATTAAGGAAGAAGGTGACACTAGATATTGGGAGGCAACTAGCAGAGTCTCCTCTCTCCCCTAGAGGCTACTTTCCACACAGGAAGTCTTATAAAACAAAAGTCAGATTATTTCACTCCCCTGCTCAAAGTCTTCCAATGGCTTTCCATTACAATCAGAAGAAAATCCAAACTCCTCATCTGTCCTACAATACCTTACATGATCTGGCCCCTGACTAGTCTCTGAACTTATTATTTCCTATCCCACCTCTCTCTACTCTTGCCACACCGACCTTCTTGCTATTCCTCAAAAACAGTGAGCACAGCTCCAGTCTCAAGTTTTTGCACCAGCCAGTTCCCACTGCCTCAGGGTTTCTCAACATCATGACTACTGACATTGGGGGCCAGAGAATTCTCTGTTGTGGAGGGCTGTCCTATGCAGCGTAGGATGTTGTTAGCAGCATCCCTGCTCTCTACTCACTAGATTCCAGCAGCACTGGTTGGGAGATGCAGCCACCACAACCCCTCAGATCATACTGTTTTGAATAAAATGTTATATCCTTACTGGTAAACAAACAAACAAAAAACAAAAATTAAAATTAAAAAACAGTAGAGGGGCTTCCCTGGTGGCGCAGTGGTTGAGGGTCTGCCTGCCAATGCAGGGGACGCGGGTTCGCGCCCTGGTCTGGGAGGATCCCATATGCCGCGGAGCAACTGGGCCCGTGAGCCACAACTACTGAGCCTGCGCGTCTGGAGCCTGTGCCCCGCAACAAGAGAGGCCGCGACGGTGAAAGGCCCGCGCACCGCGATGAAGAGTGGCCCCGCTTGCCGCAACTAGAGAGGGCCCTCGCACAGAAGCAAGGACCCAGCACAGCCAAAAATAAATAAATAAATAAAATGCTGGCTTAACTCCTAGAGAGTTTCATTATAAAAAACAACAACAACAACAACAAAAAAACCAAAAAAAAAACAGTAGAGAAATCTCTTCCTCCTAGGGTGACTTTTGAGCTGCAAAAGAGCTGCAACAGAGCTCAAATGTGGCAGTCGACAGGAGCTTTTGAGTATCTAGGCATCTGTTTTGCTGCAGGACTAAAACATAACCTGCAGGACTACAAGGAAGAGATATATCAAGACTCTACCTTCTCCAAATCAATTTGAATTAAAAATCAGAAATCTAAGAGCTTTGTGCTCCTGCAAACTTCTGCTTTTCATGATCTGGGGTCTGAGTCTGGTCACCTAATGTTCTAGACTTCATGCAGAAACACCATCTGGCCATGGGTGTTTATGTGCAGGGTAGGGGGGATGGGATATTGGTCAGAGGCAGAAAGAGAAACTGAGATCCTAAAAGATAACAAAAATTGTCCCCTAAATACATAGTGAGTCACTGAATTTCTGATTCCCTAACATGCAAGTCCAGCATCTTTTACTCTATCGTGCCTCCTCCTTCAAATCACTGCAGGTCCTCTGGTGTAACACTCGAGTTCTTCTAAATGAGTAAGATTCCTCTCACTCTAGTCCTAGCATGAAAAAAAAAAATGCCATTTTTCTGACAATCAAAGATACTTCCAGACATTGCCAAGCGTCCCCTGAGGGAGAGCCCACCCTGATCCCATTTGCAAATGAACCACTACCTTACCTGGAGCATCCTTTCCCCTGGAATTGTACAGCTATCGCTTGACAGGCATTGCTCAAATGTCCCATCCTCAGAGAGGCCTTTCTTCTACCTCTCCTTCTTCATCATTCTTTATTTCTCTTCATAGCACCTCTCACTACCTGACATTATGTTTGTATGTGCCATTTATTTTTTCTCTGTTTCCCTACCTAGGAGTTGAGTTGGATGTGGACAGGGTCTTTGTTTTGCTCTCTGTTGCATTCTCATTGCCTGGCACACAGTAGACAATCCTTCTATACATATTTGTTGAAAGAAGAAAAGAAAGCAGTTGCTACTCTCCACATAAAAGCACCAAACTAGGCCAAGAGCAGCATGGTGACTGCAGAGCTGAGGGCAGGACATCATGATGTCTGCATCTATGCGCAAATGACAACTCATTCTTCCCCCCAAACTCTTCCTGCTTTCTTTCCCTGGACAGCTCTTCTGCAGCCTGCCCACAGACACCTGCTGCAACCTTGAGCTTACTTTGAGAGTGATATCACCAACAGGCATGGGGGAGATCACGACTCTTCTGGAGAGAGAAAGTCCATAAACCACGCAAGGCTTTCCTGCAAGTGACACACTCATCCCTTGAATGAAGAATCAAGTATAACATTTGTTATGCCTTGGAACTGTATGCTTATTCTTTCAAACCGAGAACCAATGTAATAATTAACGGGTATGCTGTTGAGGGAATAAAGGGTATATATAATGGAGTAAAAAGATGTATTTTCCGGATATGTTTGCATATGCATGTCTGCTGCTATCTGCACAGATACATAAAACAATTAATAGTGGTTCTGTCTGGAACTGGGATGGAGTTGGAAGAGAGAAGCATTACCTTCGGAGAAGGGACTTATGCCATTCAGAAGTGTTAGAATTTTTTACCTAAGCATGCATCATATATAAGAAAAACTAATTTGTTAAAATTAATAATCAATAGTAATACATCCAAAGTATTTCCATTAAAATGAGGACCAACACAAAGATGCGCATTCTTAACACTGATTGTTTTATACATTAAAACCTATGATCAGGGAGTTCCCTGGTGGCCTAGTGGTTAGGATTCTGGGCTTTCACTGCCATGGCCCAGGTTCAATCCCTGGTTGGGGAAGGTCCCACAAGGTGCAGCCAAAATAAATAAATAAATAAATAAATAAAAATTAAAAATAAAACCTATGGTCAACGCAACAAGATATATAACTACTGGAAGGGAGGAGACACATGTAGATGACATGACCACATATACAAAAATAAACCAATTGAAACATTAGAATTATTGAGTCCAGTCACATGGCAAGAAACAAGACAAAAATATAAAAATCAGTGGTGCTTCTATGTTATAGAAAAAACTTTTAAATATAATTTCATTCATGACAGCAACTAAAATAAAGATTACGTAAGAATGTTAAGAATATACACAGCCACTAGAAAGGAAATTATGGAACTTTACTAAGAGACATAACAAAAGGCCTCATAGAAGACATAATAAACTGCTAAGATCCTGAAAACAAAACAATTTAGCAGGTGTATCCAGGATCATAAATATGTTCCCCATCACATCCTTTGACACGCACCAGCTGGTATTTGCAGTGTGGCCTCCCCAACATCTAGTCCCGTGCCTTTGGAAGCAGCCCTCAGGGAACCACTCCCCCTGCACTCTCAGTCTGGTGGTACCCCAGCCCCAGGAGTGGGCACACAAGTCAGGCCTGACCAGTCGGTGCGTTAGTTTAACCTTTCTGGCCACAAGGTCCAAGGACAGGCAAGTGACCCAAGCCAAGCCAACCAGACTGAGTTCTAGAATTTTGTCAGAACCTGGGGGAAAGCAGAGGTGCTCTTTCTGCTGAGTTGTTGGCAACTCTGGCATGGAGACAGTCTGAGTCTGTTCAGCACTGTGTGAGCCCCTGGATCCAGCCATGCCCAAAGAGCTAACTTTCTTTGGTTTCATGGAGTCAATACATTGTTTTGTTGAGAGGCAGTACAGTGCTACGGTCAAGAATTGGTACTCTATTATAGAGTCAGACTGCCTGGGTCTAAAGTCTGGATCTGCCATGAAGCTTTTGATAAGCTGTTTAACCTCTCCACACCTGTCTCTTCGTCAATAAAATGGGAATATGAATAGTACCTAACTTACAAGGTTATTAACAGAATTCAGTGAGTTAATGTGTACAGTCTCAGAACAGCGCATAGCATAAGTACTATGTAACTACCAGCTCCTTTTTGCTTTTATTGTTGTTTAAGTTGTTTTGAGTTTGGTTTCTGTCACTTGTAGCCACAGTATTTTAAAAAAAAAAAAAAACAAATCAATTCATATCAGTCAAAATCCCCCTTTAGGACTTCCCTGGTGGCGCAGTGGTTAACTCTGCCTGCCAATGCAGGGGACACGGGTTCGAGCCCTGGTCCGCGAAGATCCCACATGCTGTGGAGCAACTAAGCCCGTGTGCCACAACTACTGAGCCTGCGCTCTAGAACCCGCGCGGCACAACTACTGAGCCCACACGCCGCAACTACTGAAGCCCGTGCGTCTAGAGCCCGTGCTCCGCAACAACAGAAGCCACTGCAATGAGAAGCCCGCGCACCACAACCAAGAGTAGCCCCCGCTCGCCGTAAGTAGAGAAAGCCCACGTGCAGCAACAAAGACCCAACGCAGACAAAAATAAATTAAAAAAAAAATCCCCCTGAAAAAAATCCCATCTCATTCTGTATAAAATCTAAACTCTTATCAGGGCCTACCAGGTTCTCTCACAGGTTAGGTAGGCGGTTCTGGTGTGGGGGCTGGGTCCCCTCACAGTGAGCTGGGTGGGGGGACACTGAGCCCACAGGCAGGCCTGAGGCTATTTTCCATCTGCATCACAGCACTGCTCACACCTATGGTCACAGTCTACTTATTTATCTGTCTTGCCCACCAGGCCTAGAGTGCTTTTTCTTTTTTTTTAAAATTAATTTTTATTGGAGTATAGTTGATTTACAATGTTGTGGTAGTTTCTGCTGTATAGCAAAGTGAATCAGTTATACATATACATATATCCGCTCTTTCTCAGATTCTATTCCCATATAGGTCATTACAGAGTACTGAGTAGATGGAGTTCCCTGCACTATACAGAAGGTTCTTTTTATTTTTTTTAAATTTGTTTTATTATTTTTGGCTGTGTTGGGTCTTCATTGCTGTGCGCGGGCTTTCCCTAGTTGCAGCAAGCGGGTGCTACTCTTGGTTGTGGTGCGCGGGCTTCTCATTGCAGTGGCTTCTCTTGTCGCGGAGCACGGGCTCTAGGCACGTGGGCTTCAGTAGTTGTGGCATGTGGGCTCAGTAGTCGTGGCTCGCGGGCTCTAGAGCACAGGCTCAGTAGTTGGGGCGCACGGGCTTAGTTGCTCCGCGGCATGTGGGATCTTCCCGGACCAGGGCTCAAACCCGTGTCCCCTGCATTGGCAGGCGGATTCTTAACCACTGTGCCACCAAGGAAGCCCTCTTTTTCTTTCTAATTAATTAATTTTTATACAGCAGGTTCTTATTAGTTATCTATTTTATACATATTAGTGTATATACGTCAATCGCAATCTCCCAGTTCATCCCCCCACCATCCCCCCACCCCCACCCCCTGCTTTCCCTTTGTGGTGTCCGTACATTTGTTTTCTACATCTGTCTCTATTTCTGCCTTGCAAACCGGTTCATCTGTACCATTTTTCTAGATTCCACATATATGCGTTAATATACGATATTTGTTTTTCTCTTTCTGACTTACTTCACTCTGTATGACAGACTCTAGGTCCATCCACGTCTCTGCAGATGCTTTTGATAGTCCTCACTCATCTTTGCCAGCTTGCAGCCAGCTCATCTGTATTTTACCTTGGAGGGTGGGTGGTAGCAGCTAGGTGAAGAAGAAAGCAGGACAGGTGACTGGAGCCTCCTCCAGGAGCTAGTGGGGCCTCAGAAGGGATTGGGAGTGAGCAAGGACTCACAGCAGTTCCTTTACTTTCCCATGTCTGGGCACTTCGGCATTAGCTAGGTCAGAAAGGCCAGTCTCTTGGAGGGATGGACACTGCAAACAAATCCCCTGGCACAAAGACTGCACTGGCCTGGAACAGTGGAGAGGTAAAGGACACAATCCCTGTGTATGTTGGGCCCAGAAAGATTTCAGGCAAATGTCGTCTTTACAGACATTCAGATTCCTGATCTGTAAAGATGAGGAGGCTGCCAAAACAGGCTATTATCCAATTCTGTGAAATCTCAGAAGCTGACCAGTAACCATAAAAATTTAGAATAGGGGGCTTCCCTGGTGGTGCAGTGATTGAGAATCTGCCTGCCAATGCAGGGGACACGGGTTCGAGCCCTGGTCTGGGAAGATCCCACATGCCGCGGAGCAACTAGGCCCGTGAGCCACAACTACTGAGCCTGCGCGTCTGGAGCCTGTGCTCTGCAACAAGAGAGGCCACGATAGTGAGAGGCCCGCGCACCGCGATGAAGAGTGGCCCCCGCTTGCCGCAACTAGAGAAAGCCCTCGCACAGAAACGAAGACCCAACACAGCCATAAATAAATAAATAAATAAATAAATAATTAAAATAGCTTTACCTTTAAAAAAAAAAATTTAGAATAGGAGGTAATTCAGGAAAGGTAGTCCTATGTTAAATTACATTCCATGAACTGTTTTATTTCTGTTTCATTCTAATTTGCCCATCAAACCTCATTTTTCTTTACATTCACTCAAGACTTTTTAGTAACTATGAAATGTTAAATCACATTCTCCTAAAAGAAAGCAACATTGCCATTTTAGTCACCAAAATTACGAGCACAGCATTCTTTCCCTGACTCCTACCTGCTGCTGGGGTCCTGCCTTCAGAGGTTTCTTTTCTCTATTCTCATTTTCTTCTTTGATTCACTTTTATTTTCTTCATTTTTCTGAAAAGCACCTGCCTTTCTTCTCAACACTATACCTTACTCAATGACACTCTCTGTGATATTGTGATTTATAATAAATATATATTTTGGTATTCTTCCAAGGTTCCTGGCACACAGCTCCTAAAAACCCTTGGAATTTTCTACGTGATAAGAGAGAGAAAGTATCTTTTGTTATTCATAACAAGCCTCTTTCAACCATACCTGAGTTTATGTCAATGAGGTGACTTTTGGAAAGCTCCTAAGGATGCGGGCTGGTTGCCAGGAGAACCAAGTTTGAAACTTTCAGACCAACCCCTCTGAAGAGGGGAAGAGGCTGGAGACAGAATCAATCACCAATGGCCAAAGATTTAATCAACCACACCTGTTTAATGAAGGCTCGAAAAAACCCAAAGGACGGGGTTCAGAGAGCTTCTGGGTTAAAGAACAGGTGGAGGTGCTGGGAGGGCAGCACGCCTGGAGAGGGCATGGAAGCCCACACCACTTACCACATACCTTGCTTTATGCATATCTTTCATCTGGCTGTTGCTGAGTTACATCCTTTTATAATCTAGTAAGTAAAATGTTTTTCTGAGTTCTGTGAGCTGCTCTAATAAAGTAATCAAACCTGTGGGGTGGTCATGGGGACTTCTGATTTGTAGCCAGTTGGTAAGAAACATAGGTAACACCCTGGACTTGTAACTGCTGTCTAAGAGGGCAGCGTGGGGCCGCAGTCTAGTGGGACTGAGCCCTTACCTGTGGGATCTGATGCTAACTCCAGGTAAAAAATGTCAGAACTGATCCAGAATTGCTTGGTATGGGAAAAAACCCCGCCAACAAACTTATGACCAGAATGCCAGAGGTGCAGTATTCTGTGAGTAAACAGAAAACAGAGGAGTTTTCCTAAATACTTCCCTTTCTGTTAGAAGACCACTTCACACGCACAAATCACTTATGAAATGGAATCATTTATTGGGTGTTCCTGATACATTACTTCTATCATGTGGTCGAAAGTTTCTCTCTCCCTTTTTTTAAACTTGGAAAATGTCCCAATATACACAAAAACAGAATATAACAACCCCCCATGAACCCATCAAAAAGCTTCAGTAACTATCAACATTTTGCCATGTTTTTTTCATCCTTCTCCCCAACTCCACCTTTTTCTGCTGGAATGTTTTGAAGCAAATCCCAATTGACCAGGACACAGTACATGTTCAAAGTTCCCAACTTATCATTTTTTTTTAATTAATTTTTATTGGAGTATAGTTGCTTTACAATGTTATGTTAGTTTCTACTATACAGCAAAGTGAATCAGCTATACAACTCTTGGGAACCCTGTACCAACACTGAGGCCCCGAGGTGAAACTGGAGCCCCCGAGCTGCCACGGGGTGAAGAAAGCAAGGGGAGAAGTGTCATCACTTCATCTCGCTGCCCTCCCTTCACTTTCCCTTCAGAGGATGACCTCTTTACCTGTCTGACCTCACACCTAGTGTCTCTGTTTTGCTCACTGTTTCAGCCACAATAGGCCCTCACTGCTCTTCAAACACTCAAGTTTGCTCCTGCCTCAGGAACTTTGCACTAGCTGTCCCCTCTGCCTGGAATCCTCTTTTCCTGGTTATTATTGGGGCCTACTCCTTCATCTCCTTCAGTTCTTTACTCACATATCATGTTCTCAGTGATGCCTTTTCTAACTATCTTATCTAAGATCACAGCCTTCATCTATCTATGTGAAGGGAGGAATTTCTGTCTTGCTCACCGCTGTATCCTCTGTGCCTGGAACAGTCCCTGGCACAAAGTGTGCAATAAATATCTGTGGAATGAACGCATGAACCACAAGTCAATTTGATTCTTTTATTTACATTTGCACTGAAAAAGTAATTTTATTTAAGACACATGATAGATGTTTATAAAAAGAAGTTGACATCTTTGACTTTCTAATAAATAGAAAACCTAATTATGGGGTTGTCTATACTTCTTTAATATGAACTACATGTTTTACTTGCAAATGATCCTTAGTTAGGATACCAGATTTCTAGGACAAATAAAATTGAAGTAGATAAAATCAAAGAGAACTCACAGCCACTCAATTCATGTAGCCTGGCATGTTACAGGAACATTAGAATTAACACACCAATGGAGATGCCCCTAGACTTGAAAAGAAAAGATAGAAACAGCAGGTCCCGTATGGTCTACCTCTAAAAAATGTTGTGGGGTGTCAAAGCTTTGTATAATGAACAAATTCAATATGGGAAACCATATTTTTCCTGAGTTCACATTTTGGCTGGACTGGCAGTTCGAGACTTACACAAAGGAATCCCCATGAAGCACTTGATTAAGATCATATTTCTCATTTTAGACAACATTTACAACAATGTAAACTATACATTTTCTATAAATCCAAAGGGGGGGAAATCCCACCTAAACTATCAATTGGCTGGCTCAAAGATTCCTAGCTACAGCAAGTGGACTCCAAGACATCCCCCACTCCACTTCCTTCCCTATGTACCCCCATTCTAGGTGCAAGGGAAATAGAGCAGTGACTATTAGTAGAAGAGGTCCCCTAGGGCTTTTATGCTGGAAACGTCCTGGCAGTTTCTACATCAGGCAAGGTAATACTGCTGCCACCTTACAACACGAAAAGAGAAAATAACACAGAAGGGAAAGGGAGGTGGCTCACCTCAAGAACCAGGAAAGAAATGAGCAGAGCAAATGTTCTAGGAGTGGCAACTTTTTCCACCTAAAAGGGTTCCAGTGAGACTAATCTGCTGTATATTTCTCTCGTTTGTTGGCTCTGTACATAATTGTGCTCTGTACTGCAGAGAAGGACTAATAACACTTTTCAAGCCATGTTGGAAGCAATAATAATAAGTGATGATGATGGAAGCAATAATAATAATTGATGATGATGACAACTAACTGGGTACAGTGTTTCACACACACTAATCGCTTCTGATCTTCACCAGAACTCTGGAAGGTGGGTGGTAATTCCATTTTATAGATGGGCAGACTGAGGCTTAGAGATGTTAGAAGATTTGCTCAAGGCCATACAGACAATAAGAAGCAGAGTCGGGGCTCTGCTGGTGGTCCAGTGGTAAAGAAGCTGCCTTCCAATGCAGGGGACACGGGTTCGATCCCTGGTCGGGGAACTAAGATCCCACATGCTGCGGGGCAACTAAGCCTGCGTGCCACAACTACTGAGCTCGCGTGCCTCAACAAGAGAGCCCACATGCTGCAAACTAGAGCCCACGTGCCCTGGAGAGAGAAAACCTGCACGCCACAACTAGAGAGAAGCTCATGTGCCGCAAAGAAAGATCCCGCATGCTGCAGCTAAGACCCGTCACAGCCAAAAAAATAAATAAAATAAAAATTTAAAAATGTAGATAATTAAAAAAGAAATACAACACCTTTATTAAAAAAAAAAGCAGAGTCACTTTCTACTCACAACTTATTTCTCTAACAGAGAGATTATGAGGTTGAACCACCCGGGGTAAGGGGCAAAGTCACTGCTGAGTATAGACAGGACAGGACTCATGTACACCCTGCCTGCCCCAGAGCACACAGTTGGCAACTGAGTTCCTAGACACAGGCACCAGGATCTGTCAATCAATGAGCATATCCGAAACCTGGCTGCAAGTAAGGGAGCATTAGAAGCATGTTTTGGCTACCTTCAGGGGTGGGACAGTGGAACTGGTACTTTGTCTTAGGTTTCAAATGGTCAAGCGTTTGAATACTGAATTCAGGGCTTTTCTCAACCGCAGTCCTGGGCTAAGCTCTTGAGCAGAGGTCCTTGTCTAGCCAGTCAAGTTCATCAATGTTACGCCACAGACTTCTTTCCCCAAGGATGAATGCTAAAGAGCTTCTCTGGGCCTTGCTGATAAAATCTTTAAAAAACCAACAGGAAAAAAAAAAACAACCAAATGCCCAGCTATTCCATCTGAGTTGGTGAATATCCTGAGAGAGAGACCACGTCAGTACATAAATTCCAGAAGCAACAAATACCGTTCTGTGGAAAGAGCAAAATGTTAAGTCTGCAGGCCTACATTTCACAATCACATTTTAGGATTTACTTATAAGTCAGCAGTTTGAAACCTAGAATACACGCATATATTCTAAAACCCATCAACAGCACTTAGTTTCCAGTTTAGCCTCTGAAAGCCTGTTTAGCCCATTATATACAAAAACATGGTAGTATTCCAGCTATCCTAATCGCATTTCAATGGGGAAAGTCAAGCCAAAATTCCAAAACACAACAATAAGAAATATTTCCCCTTCTCAGCTCAAATGGTCTATGCTGGTCCCAGGAAAGCAGAAAGGACAAGGTAGGTGCTACTGTGCCCAGTGGCTTTACTAAACCCAACTCCTCAGGGTTGGTTCATCCTTCTCTAGCTGTCCTGACCTGGGGAACAAGGGCACTTGCCCTACAGGGTTGGAGGGCAAACAGCCCTGGAGGCCTAGCTCTGTCTCCTCCAGCACCTGGAGGCATGGACTGAAGAAGAGCCCAGTAACGTTCAGGTTAAAATAACAGGCTTTGGCCTCATTTTCAAACCATTCTTGCCTGACATTCTAAATAAAGCTAAAGGTGCTTGTGTCATTGCAGGATGCGAGCTGAAACAGCTTGGGTCTAATATTGTTCAGCACATTCTGAGAGGGCAGAGGCCCTAACTGCTCTGCTGCCACATCTCTGCATAGCAGTGACCAAGCATCCTGTGGGCTGAACATGGTTCTTCACATAAAACAAACAAAAGTCAAAGCTGTACATCTGTGCCTATACACACAGTAGTCTGGAATGGCACAAACCAACCAGTTAACAGTGGTCTCCTCTGGGAAAAGGAATGGGATGGGAGAGTAGAGCAGTAGTTTTGTTTTTTTTAAATTAATTTATTTATTTTTATTTATTTTATTTTGGGCTGTGTTGGGTCTTCGTTTCTGTGCGAGGGCTTTCTCCAGTTGCGGCGAGCGGGGGCCACTCTTCATCGCGGTGCGCGGGCCTCTCACCATCGCGGCCTCTCCCGTTGCGGAGCACAGGCTCCAGACGCGCAGGCTCAGTAGTTGTGGCTCACGGGCTTAGTTGCTCCGCGGCATGTGGGATCTTCCGAGACCAGGGCTCGAACCCGTGTCCCCTGCATTGGCAGGCAGATTCCCAACCACTGCGCCACCAGGGAAGCCCAGAGCAGTAGTTTTAAGTTTCACTGCTTGAATTTCTTTTGAGAAGTATGTTTTTTAAAAATACGCTTTATATGTGATTTACATGTGTAATTTAAAAGCTACTTTAAACTATGACAAGCCATTTTAAAAATACTTCAAAATCATAATTTCTCTGAATATATGATGTGATCATAGAAAAAATCAGAAAATAAAAATAAACTTGGATACGTTCAAAATAGAATGAGCCAAGGAGGATATTATACATTTATACCAGCAGATTCAGCAAACTATAACTCATGGGCCAAATACAGTCCAACAGACAGGTCTACGAGGTAAAACTGGTTTCCGCATTCTTAAAGCGTTATTTAAAAAAAACAAAGAAGAATGTGAAAGAGACACATGTGGTCCACGAAGCTTAAAATTTACTTACTATTTGCCCTCTACAGAAAAAGTTTGATGATGCCTAATGCCTGATATACACCAAGACTATTGCGACTTTTCAAAAATAGTTTCTGGGCTTCCCTGGTGGCTCAGTGGTTAAGAATCCGCCTGCCAATTCAGGCGACACAGGTTCGAGCCCTGGTCGAGGAAGATCCCACATGCTGTGGAGCAACTAAGCCCATGTGCCACAACTACCGAGCCTGCACTCTAGAGCCCACAAGCCACAACTACTGAGCCTGCGTGCTACAACTACTGAAGCCCGCGCGCCTAGAGCCTGTGCTCCACAACAAGAGAAGCCACCACGATGAAAAGCCTGCGCACCGCAATGAAAAGTAGCCCCCGTTCACCGCAACTAGAGAAAGCCTGCGCGCAGCAACAAAGACCCAATGCAGCCAAAAATAAATAAATAAAAACAAAAACAAAAATAGTTTTAAATTCCTCTTATAAATGCCTTCAAAATCACAATATGCCTTTTAAACACAATAAAAAATGAGTCATAATACTTAATAGCCTAACTTTTTTTCCCCCTAAACCCACAACAGTGTAAGTTAGCTTATTCAGCTACCACAATCATCAGATTTAGTTCAGAAGACTAGTGATTTCCTAAAATCAAACACAACTCCAGGATGGGGAAAGGAACATTCTCCCTCCTAGCATCCAGAAACCTAACCTCTAATGTGCTGCTAAAACGTACAAGGACACGTGGAAAAATCAAACTCAGAAGAACTCTCTGAGCAGGTAAAAATAATTTTAAAAATCTAGCAGTGAAGTTAATTTAACAGATGACAGTTTAATAAATTATTTCCTAAACGAAGGAAGGAAAAACATCATCTTTATTCTGAATGAAATTTGTATTCCAATCTTACACTCTAAGAAAAAGGGAGAATATTTCATTTTGATTACCAAAGACCCTAAGAAATATACTGAATAAGAATCAAATGCATCCAAATGTAAACAGATGTAAATTTAGAACTGAAAAAATAACTTATCCTGTAAACATGTGTAGAACTTTCTACATTAAACCAATGGTTCTATATAATGACAATTCATAAAGAAATCTTCATAATCATATTTAGAATTCTCAGTCCCTACTATGTACTTTAACAGTAATGTTATTTGGAAATTAAGTTCCAACTTGAAAATGTAAAGAACATAAAACATAGGCTGATTTGTTTGTTTAATAATCTTCTATCCTACTTAATTTGAAATGAAAGCAATTCAGAACCTGGCATGCAAAAGTTTTTTACAAGGACAGGGTATCAATGGAAAGGGGACGAAGACCATCATTTCAGTGATTTGAGAAAAAACTAAGACAAACATTCTCACTTACCTCTGGAATACATTTTCCTACCCAAGTATGACACAGAAGATACTCTACCTCAATGTCCTGGAGACTGAATTCCTTCTGATCTGTAAAGTTTGCAGCGCCGGCACTAAGTTCCATCAGCATCTTGGCGATCTCGGGCTTTATGGCTGAAGTCAGCCGACTGGCTGCTTCCATGACGTGCTCCTGCACATCTTTGAGTTGCATGGCTGCCTTGGAATAGTGAGAGTTCCTGAACACAGTGCTGAAGAGATCTGTGAGGAAAGTACTGGCACGGCAGAAGACGTTGAGGGCGTCCAGGTATTTGGAGATGCCCTGCTGGATGTCAGCAATGGGAGTGGAGTGGGGCATGGCATGGTGGCAGCTGCCTGCAGCAGTCAGACTGCCCAGGGGGGCGGTGGTGGCCGTAGATGCCAGGGGAGCACTCAGTGCTCGGCCGAGCTCAGGCATTGGGTACTGCTGGTGCTGCTGCACCTTCTGCTTGGACCCGCCAAGCAGGAAGCGCCGCTTGTAGTCCATTTTACTGTCCTGGGCACTGCAGCAATACATGCGGGAAGGGGAACTGTCCCAGTGACTGCGAGAGGGTCAGGGTCCTGATTCCTTTTTTTTCCCCCCTAAAACTGTAGCTAGGTATAAAAATAGTGGAGTTCTGCAAATCTAAGTTTTAAAAAAGGCATTTCCATGAGGCAGGTGACCATGTGATCCAATGTAGTTGTGAAAAGGACAACAGGTTTATATAATTAATATTTTCAGTGTACGCAGGACCTCTGCAAAAAATAAAAGTGTGTCTAAAATGCTATATAAGAAATGTTAGCATTCCACTCTCTTAATAAAAAGATATGCTTGCTGAGAAAAATGTTTACCTAGAATTGCTTTGCAAGAATATTTTGATACTTGTATTTACAATGGCAGAAAAATAACTTAACTTTAAAAAATGTAATATAATGTAATATAATGTATCTTCAATATACCAGAAAAGTTAGAACCCCAAAACCCACAAGCTGATCAACAGCAATTTAAAAAGCAGTACAGAATTACTTCACACTAAGTCCTCAGTAAGGAAGATCAAATCTCTGCAGAATTTTGACAGAGCCTGCCTGCCAAATCCATTTACCTGTAAAGCGTCTTCTCAATGCGAAAAATTTCCTTTAATATTTTCTGAAAACAAGTGTTTTTTTTTTTTTAAAATGGCATTTATTATAAGTCCTCTCCTTCTTTTCTTTTGTTTGCTGAGGTAGCAGTTTCCTTAAAACATTAATAAGAGGTGCTTCCAGACTGGGTTGGCCCTCAATTGTAAAGTCTGAAGCAAGAATGCACAGATGTATTTGTAAGGCTTCTAAGTCATTTCCTGTAAGGGGGAAAAATAAGATAGAGTTAGGAAAGTTACAAGACAGTGAGTAATTCTGGAACATTAACTCCTGAAATGCTATTATCCACAAAGGTGGGCTCCAAATGAATAAGAAACTATATAAAAACCTTATAAAAGCAGGTACAATAGTGAGAGTGGAACTATGATATGACGACTGTTAGAAAATTCCTCAAGTTGTAGTACAAAAATAATGCAACAAAAAGTTTGATTCCCCACTAACCACTCCAAAACTCAGGCTGACAAGTGACACATCAAGCAGGGCCTGGACTCATGTTTGTGTTTCCTCCTCAAAGAGCTCACAAATCCACAAGAGGATTAGAAGAGTACACAGATTAGGTGAGGGCTGTTGACAAGTAGAGCACTCACAAAACCTTAAGGGGGATTTGGAAATGGAGCAATGAACAAAGACTGAGAGAAATCAGGAAGGTTGTTATGAGGAAAATGTTACTCGGAGCTAGGCCTTGATTGTAGGATAGGTTTTGATAAGTGCAAAAGGGATAGCTGGGGCTCACCAGATGAAAGGACCACCACAGCAAAGGCCCTGAAGCAGGATGGCTTAAAGTCTGTTCAGGATACCCATCTGGGCTGAAGTGCAGCATACAGAAAGACAGAGCCTGGAGAGGTAAGTGGCTGGCAGGTTTGTAGACAGGATGCTTCTCATCCTCACCCAGGTACCAATTTCTCCTCCAGATGTTTGAAAGGAAGCCTCGGAGGGTGTGCAGGTTCTTACACCCTGGGGAAGCTTCTATAGAACCTCTGGCTCTGGATAGGTGCAAACAGCAAGGTCTGAACACCTCTGGTTGCAGTTTCTGAACCTACAATAGTAGAGTAGTGTGATTCTTCCTACACAGCTACAACT
The DNA here is from genome assembly GCF_028564815.1 of Eubalaena glacialis. Lineage (NCBI taxonomy): Eukaryota > Metazoa > Chordata > Mammalia > Artiodactyla > Balaenidae > Eubalaena > Eubalaena glacialis. The sequence goes on along the minus strand of NC_083733.1, from coordinate 52,149,625 downwards.
AGGTTTACACTTGCCTAAACTATCTATTCTTCCAAACATAACAACAGTTCAAATATGTTTTATTGAATGATACATATAGTCTATATTAAACTTCAATATACATGATGTCTGTATATAGTTTGGTCTACTTATTGATAACTAGGCTTTCTTTCTATTTTCCTTTTTTTATAGATAAAAATAAATATAAGTCATACCTTATCACTCATCATGGCCAAATACCATGCCTCCTTTACGGTTCTACAATTGCATTAGGAACACAGGAAGGCAGGCAGGTTATAAGAGCAAGAGATGAGAAAAGTGCTATGGATACAAACACATACTCTAAAAGTATAGCAATCCTAACCCAGCTAGCATATAAATCCAACTAAACCAGCCACCATTTGTAGCTCTGTGTTCAAGAGAATCTTGACTCTTAAAAACTCTCATAACCTTTTCAAGAAACAAGATATCAAACAGCTATATGTAAGAAATCTGTTCCCAAATGTTCATTTTTAAAATTCATTACAATAAGGCAATCATATCTATTCCTACCCAAGTGCTCCACTGTTATCAATGTGGCTGTACAAATTCCGACGTACAAAAGAAGCACTCAGCAGGAGTGCTGAAGGATGGAAGTCTGCTCACACAGAAACTGTGTGGTCTGTGAAGGAAAACCATCACCTTGAATTGGCCATAGTGAGTGTCTTGAGCAACCCTGAGGAGAACCTTCCTTTGTTCTGTATTGTACACTGGTGCCCCTGGCTCTGAGAGTTCACCCTCATTCCTCTGTCAGATGATCCTAGAAGGTCAAGTAAGACCCATATACTTACTAATTTTTTAAAAGTCACCAGAAATATTAAACTTTTTTCTGCTTTACATGCTTCCAAAGTTTATGTAAATGAAACTTGTAATACTTAAAAATATACTTCACCAAATTCATCTACAAATTCAATGCAATCTCTATCAAAACTTGAACTACCTTTTTTATGGAAATAGGCAAGCTGATCCTAAGAGGCATATGGAAATGCAAGGGACCCAAGACAACCAAACGAATATTGAAAAAAATATGTTGGAGGACTCACACTTCCTAATTTGAAAACGTACTGTAAAGCTATAGTAATAAAGACAGCAAAGCACTGGCGTAAGAAATGACACATATGTATCAGTGGAATGCAGTTGAGAGTTTAGAATAAACCCATACCTCTATGGTCAACTGATTTTAGACAAGGGTGCCAAAACCATTCAGTTGGGAAAGAATAGTCTTTTCAGTAAATGGTTATGGGACAACTAGATATCCACATGCAAAAAAAAAAAAAAAAAAAAAAAGAATATGAACCCCTATCTTATAAACAAAAATTAACTCAAAATGGATCAAAGACCTCAATGTAAGAGCTAAAACTATAAAGCTTTTATAAGAAAATACAGGGACTTCCCTGGTGGCGCAGTGGTTAAGAATCCGCCTGCCAATGCAGGGGACACAGGTTCAAGCCCTGGTCCGGGAAGATCCCACATGCCATGGAGCAACTAAGCCCGTGTGCCACAACTACTGAGCCTGCGTGCTAGAGCTCGTGAGCCACAACTACTGAGACCTTGTGCCACAACTACTAAAGCCCAAGCAACTAGAGCCTGTGCTCCACAACAAGAGAAGCCACTGAAATGAGAAGCATGTGCACGGCAACGAAGAGCAGCCCCTGCTTGCCGCAACTAGAGAAAGCCGGCGCACAGCAACAAAGACCCAACACAGCCAAAAGTAAATAAATAAAATAAATAAACTTAAAAAAAAAAGAAAGAAAATATAGGTATAAATCTTTGTGATCTTAGATTAGGCAATGGTTTCTTGGACATGATATCTTTTTTTTTTTTTTTTTGCTGCAACAGACACATTTTTTAATGTTTCAATAATTATCTCTTCTTGTCCAGTGTTTTCAAAATTGGTTGGCCAAATTTGGACCAAGCTGAAAGGTTGTCTCAGGGTCTCTATACAATTTAAGGTCTTCTGTAACTTACAGGATTTATATTTCCAGTGATACTACTTTGTTTCTAGCTACCTGAAATGAGTTTTTACTTACATTTGAGAACTTAAGAACAATAAAAAGGCTATCACCTTACATAAACACAATCCGATTAGGTAAATTCCAGTCCAGTTCTGAGGTCAGCTATAGGGTTAGGTGGGTGTGGACAGTATCTGGGCCCCACAGTTTGACCAGTATCCCTGGGGAGTTGTTACCATAGTAAATTGTTTTAAATAAGTTTCTTTTTTTTTTTTAAACCAAGTCCATCAAGCGACACAAACTCAAGTTGATAAAAGTCTTGGCCCTCAGATCCAATCTCTGTCTCCGATGGTGCAGAGGTCGGGAAATTGCACCCTGTGTCCTCAGGCTGACTCCAGACCCTCACGCCATCCTGCTCCTGCGATGGCTTCCTTTGCTGTCACTACGATCACTGCTGCTACTTCAAGGACACGGCTCCAGCAGCTTCATCACTAGGCACAATGAGATCTTCTTCACCTTTTAGTGCCCTGGACAGGGGTGTTATCCTCTTTCTTGGGGACCTCACTGCTAATGTCCGGCTGGGCATGGCCAGTGCCAGGGTCACAGCCTGGCTTGAGGACGGCCCCCTCCATCTTGCTTTTCCTTGCCGGTCCCCTGCTCAGGACTGTGGTCATCCTCCCCTCCTCCAGGATGGGCTGTGGGGGGGTCTCCTCCCCCACAGCTCCCTCCTCCAGCCCCTCTGTGTCTTGGCTCCTCTGTCTGGGCTCCTCCTCTTCACTGGCCACCCTCTCCTTCACCTCTGTAGGCTCTTCCGTCTGCTCTTCAGCCGGTTTCTCCTCCGTGGGGCTCCCACACCCGTCCTCTGCCTCTAGGCTGGAGGCTTGGGCTGGACGCTGGCTGGCCCCCTCCTCGGAGTTCCCCATGGCCGTTTCGTGCTGCTGGGCTACCCCCGAGGCCCTTCCCTTCTCCTCCTGCTTCTCTGTCCTGCTGGGCGTCCTCCTCAGAGGAGGGAATCCTGGAGTCTTGCTCTTGGCTGGGAACACCTCGTCCCCATTCTCTTCCTTGGCACCATCCTCCTGGGAGGACTCCACGGCCCTGAGCTCCCCCAGGTCCCCACAATCCGACTGGGACCTTCTGAATCGCCTGGAGGGAGGGCACCTTTTTATGGAGCCCCTCGTCTGCACCTTACTGTGAGAGGGCAGATGACTGCCTTCAGGAGGCTGGTCAAAGCTGACGGGCACCTCCTCTGGCTCGCTGGCCTGAGACCACACGCCAGGGCTGCTGGGGGTAGAAAGCTGGCTGTGAAATGGTGATACCATGGCCTTGAGTCCGGGACTCTTGGGTGAGGCCCCAGGCAGCAGGGCCGCTGGATCAAAGGCTAAACTGGCCTGGAGCTTCTCGATCAGAGGCGAGCTCTTCACCTTGACTTTAGGAGGGTGGTTTGCATTGGGCGGTGACTTCTCTTCACCATTCTGGCCCAGTTCTACCCTGGGGAGGAACAGAGAGAGGGAGCAGGGAAGTTTCCTTCTTGTTGGTTTACTGGCTGGTGTCTCCTTTGCAGCGGCTGCCTGCTCCCTGAATCGCTCGGCCAGCTGGGCCACCGAGGGGGGCGCCGAGTCGTCCACACTGGCGTTGGTCTCTGCCGGCCTTTCCTCCATGTCCTCCAGGTGCCAACTCGGCAGTGGCCGCACGCGCTCAGTCTGGCCAGGGCTCGTGATCCCTGCTCTCTGCTTGGCTCCCATCGGGCTGGGTTTGGCTGCAGCAGGCACAGTGCAAGTGGGCGGCTGCGTGCCTGGTTTGCTGGCTGCAGAATGCCCCGGCCGCCCGGGCCCTGTGCTAGGGGAGGGGGGAGGAGGGAGGAGGGAGGAGGGAGGAGGGAGGAGGGAGGAGGGAGGAGGGAGGAGGGAGGAGGGAGGAGGGAGGAGGGAGGGGGAGGGGAGCTGGATATGACATCTTAAAGCACAAACAACAAAAGAAGAAATAGATAAACTGGACTTCATCAAAACTAAAAACGTCTGTGCATCAAAGGTCACTATAAAGGTGAAAAGAAAACCCACAGTATGGGCAAAAATACTGGAAAATCATATATCTTGTTAAGGGTCTAGTATCCAGAATACAAAAAGAACTCTTAAAATTCAACAATAAAATGACAAATAACCTATTAAAAGGTGGGCAAATGATACTAAAAGACATTTCTTGAAAGATATACAACTGGCCAATAAGCAAATGAAAGGATGCTCAACATGGATAGTCACTAGGGAAACACAAATAAACCACAGTAAGAAACCACTTCATACACGCTGGCATGGCTACAGTAAAAACAAACAAAAAACAAAACAGAAAATAAGTGTGGGTGAGAATGTGGAGAAACTGGAACTCTCACAAATTGCTGGTGAGAATGTGAAATGATGCTGCTACTGTGAAAAGCAGTTTGGCAGTTCCGAAAAATGTTAAACAGAGAGTTGCCATTAAGACCAAGGAATTCCACTCTTAAGCATATACCCAAGAAAACTGAAAACATATTTATATAAAAACTTGCACATGAATGTCCATAGCATCATTATTCATAATAGCCCCAAAGTGGAACAACCCAAGTCTATCAACTGATGAATGAATAAACAAAATGTGGTATAGCCATACAATGGCATATTATTCAGCCATAAAAAAGAATGAAGTGGGACTTCCCTGGTGGCTCAGTGGTTAAGAATCCGCCTGCCAATGCAGGGGACATGGGTTCGAGCCCTAGTCCGGGAGGATCCCACATGCCGCAGAGCAACTAAGGCCGTGTGCCACAACTACTGAAGCCCGTGCACCTAGAGCCCGTGCTCTGCAATGGGAGAGGCCACCGCAATGAGAGGCCCATGCACCGCAACGAAGAGTGGCCCCTGCTCGCCGCAACTAGAGAAAGCCCGCGCACAGCAACAAATACCCAATGCAGCCAAAAATAAATAAACAAATAAATAAATTAAAAAAAAAAAAGAATTAAGTACTGATAAATGCTACAGTGTGGCTGAACCTTGAAGACATTATGGTAAGAGAAAGAAGCCAGAAACAGAAGGTCGTATACTGTGAGGTTCCATTGATATGAAACATCCAGATAAAGCAAATCCGTAGAGACAGATAAAAGTAGATCAGTGGTTGCCAGGAGTTGAGGAGAGGAAGGGAATGGGGAGTGACTATTAATTAATACAGAGTTTCTTTCTGAGGTGATGAAGACATTCTAGAATTAGATGGTGGTGATGGTTGCACAATTTTGTTAATGTACTAAGACTCACTGAATTTCACACTTTAAAATGGTGAATTTTATGGTATGAGAATTATATATAAATTAAAAAGGAGAGAAATAGGGAAAAATATATACTACTGGCCTCCAGAAATGTCTATTTAGAATAGATGAACATCTGCTACATCTAAAAAATGATTTACTGGGTAGATGGTCAGCTCTGTGGGTGGCTACCCACTAACCAGGGTGGTGATTATCTGGGTGTTTACTTGGAGATAATAAAACCAAGCATAGTTACTATAATTTGTGTACTTTCCTATGTGTTATTCTTCAGTGAAAGTTTAAGGAAGAAACAAAGGATTAACTAGAACAAAAAGGAGGGAAGCTTGGGTAAGGAAAGTTTCATTCCAAGTGGAACAGCATGAGGGAGGGGAAACCCAGAAGGCAGTACTGCAGAGACTACCAGATGGCTGGTTTCAATCAAATCTCCTTCCTCCTTTACAATAAGCCAGCGGGGCCAAGAATATGTGCACTGCACTACTCTGAAATGTACATGCTTACATGACTAACTGGGGTATAATAAAAAGTTCTAGATGAAAAGCCTTGGCAAACTTTAAGATTCAGATCTAATCCAAATTATAATTTCAGTACTAAGAAGAAAGCAGCAGATTCATGAAAATAAAAACCTAAAAAGAAAGGGGAGGGAAGTAATGTCATAAAAAATGGCAGAGTAAGGACCTCCAAAAATTCTCTCCTCCATAAAAACAGTGAGAAAACTGGCCAAATTGGTCAGAATCAACTTTTTTTTTTTTAAACATCTTTATTGGAGTATAATTGCTTTAGAATGGTGTGTTAGTTTCTGCTTTATAACAAAGTGAATCAGCTATACATATACATATATCCCCATATCTCTTCCCTCTTGTGTCTCCCTCCCTCGCACCCTCCCTATCCCACCCCTCTAGGTGGTCACAAAGCACCGAGCTGATCTCCCTGTGCTATGCGGCTGCTTCCCACTAGCTATCGATTTTACATTTGGTAGTGTATATATGTCCATGCCACTCTCTCACTTTGTCCCAGCTTACCCTTCCCCCTCCCCGTGTCCTCAAGTCCATTCTCTAGTAGGTCTGTGTCTTTATTCCCATCCTGCCCCTAGGCTCTTCATGACCTTTTTTTTTTTTAGATTCCATATATATGTGTTAGCATACAGTATTTGTTTTTCTCTTTCTGACTTACTTCACTCTGTATGACAGACTCTAGGTCCATCCACCTCACTACAAATAACTCAATTTCATTTCTTTTTATGGCTGAGTAATATTCCATTGTATATATGTGCCACATCTTCTTTATCCATTCGTCTGTCGATGGATACTTAGGTTGCGTCCATGTCCTGGCTATTGTAAATAGTGCTGCAATGAACATTGTGGTACATGACTCAGAATCAACTTTTTAAAGACTCTAGAAATTAACAGGATTGAAGCAAACTGGGGAGCATTTATTCAAGAAAAATGGCTGAATCTCAGTAAGAATACAGTAGTACCCCCATCCATTGGGGATATGTTCCAAGACCCCCAGTGGATGCCTGAAACCTCGGGTAGCATATACAGCGTGGATACACTGGACAAAGGGATGATACATGTTCCAGGCGGGATGGAACAGGACAGCATGATATTTTATCATGCAACTCGGAATGGCGTGCAATTTAAAACTTATTTCTGGAATTTTCCACTTAATGTTTTTAGGCTGCACTTAACTGCAGGTAACTGAAACGGCTGAAAATGAAACTGTGGATAAGGGGGGGACTACTATAGTCAGTTTTGTAGCATTTTAACTTGATCTAGTTCCATTCCCTGCTCTCTAACTCTATGTTAACCTTGAAAAATAACAGCTGCATTTGCAGTGAAAACCAGAAGGCAGGCAGCAGAACTGGAGGGAGCAGAACTAGGCTAGAGCTCCTTCAGAGTCTCATTCCTAGAAAATTATCATTATCTGACTTATCTGCAGGTTCCCTGGAAGATCCCACTTGCAAGGATCTCTATTTGATCTGACTTGGAACTCACTTGGAGAGGGAAGAGAATCTGATTTCCAGTTGCCACATTATATCATTAAAAATGTTCAGTTTTCAATTAAAACTTAACAAGACATGCAAAGAAACAAGAAAGTATGGCCCTTACACAGGAAAGCAAACAAACAAACAAACAAGAGAAACAACTGATGAGGAAGCCCAGATGTTGGACTTACTAGACAGAGACTAAAATCAGCTATTTTCAATATGTTCAAAGAACTAAAGGAAACCATATCTAAAGAACTAAAGGAAGTCAACTACACTTCTATTTTTTTAAAAAAGTAAAATCATTAAAAAGAAAAAAAAAAGAACTAAAGGAACATATGAGAATGATGTCTCAGCAAATCCAGAATACTACTAAAAGAGAGAAATATTTTTAAAACAGAACCAAATAGAAATTCTGGAGTTGAAAAATACAGCTAACATAGAAAAATTAACTAAAGGCTCAACAGCAGATTTGAACAGGAATCAGTGACACTGAAGATTAACCAATTGAGATTATCCAGTCTGGGGAACAGGAAGAAAAAAGAAAAGAGTCTCAGAGACCCGTGGGACACCATCAAGCATACCAGTATCATATAATGGGATTCTCAGAAGAGGAGAGGGAGAAAGGCACAGAAAAAAATATTTGAAGAAATAAAGGCCCCAAATTTCTCAAATTTGATAAAAAGCACATGAATCTACACATCTATGAAGCTCAACAAACTCCAAGTAGGATAAACGCAAAAAAATCAACCTAGGCATATTATAATCAAATTGCCTAAAGCCAAAGCAAGAATCTTGAAAGCAACAAGAGAAAAGCAATTCATCATGTATAGTTGATTCTCATTATTTACAGGCAGTTATAAAAAGTTGCCATGTACACTGAATTAGCAAATACTGAATCAGTACTCCTAGATCCTGTGAGCCTCTAGTCAAAACATTTTCACCAATCAATATATAACCTTGTTTTATGTGTGTTTCTGTTTAAAGACACCTTAGTTAATATTTACTGTTGATTCATTAACAGTGAGCTCACAGGTAATGGCACTATAACTCATGCCTGAATGACACTCATCTAACACGTCTTTTCTCTGTTAGGTACCTCACGGCCTTCTTGGGCTTAGGAACACTAGAGAGCACTTCAGCAATACACTTAGGGGCCATTTTAAACAGTGAAACTGCCAACAAAAAGTATAAAAATGCAAAAAATGTGGCACTAAATAGACTATGAAAAGAATACTTGTTTATAGTCTGAGAGCTGAAATGAGAAGGCAGAGCGTCACCCTGTTCATCCCCAGCTGGGGGTGTGCATGTTGTGCAATTCAAATTTTTTGCCACTCTGCACATGTCTACAACTGACCACAAGAGCTCTACAAGTATTGATTTTGTGTTGCAAATAAATTTTAGCCAGTAAGCTAACCTGCAAATACAGGATCTGAGAATCGTGAGGATCAACTATATATAACACTACTTGAAACACTTGTGTTCCCAACATAATGGGATACTCCTCTTTTTAAAAATATAATATAAAAAAAATCAATCTATGAAACAAATAATCAGAGGGTTACTGACCATCTTACAAGATACAGAGGTTCCTTTAAGTACTGAACCCATGGTATATTTAATGTAACAATTCAGCAATTCCATAATGTACAACCTTTCAGGATTTCATTGTGATTTTTAAAGGCTCAAGTCTATATACTTAAGGTACACTCTATGTGCCAATTTAGAAGTATATAATTTATAAAGACAAATTTATGCTTTAAGAGAACAATTACATTTGGTGAATCACATTCACTCCTTTTTTTCCCCTTCTAGAAGGCATTATTTTAAAAATAAAAAATAACATTTGTAAAAGCTAAACAAGTTGAGGAGTTATTATTCATTAAACTTTTTATTTTAGTGCTAAGCTCATGGTGAAACTTTTTTATAAAAATGCCAATGGATATTACAAATGCTTAAAGAACAACTTAACAAGGTAAAATATATATTAATATCTCTTCACTGACTAGCTTGCATATAGCTGCTTCATCAAAGATGATTCCTTCAATCGAAAAGACAAACAATAACAAGTGTTGGTGAGAATGTGGAAAAATTGGAACCCTCATACATTGCTAGTAGGATTGTAAAATAGTACAGCACTTTGGAAAACAGTTTGGCAGCTCCTTAAAATAAGTATAGTGTTAGCACATGACCCAGCAATTCCACTCCAATGTATATATTCAAGAGAAATGAAAAATATAAATCCACACAAAAATCTACACATCAACATTCACAGCAGCATTATTCAAAATAGTCAAAAAATAGAAACAACCCAAATGTCTATCAACTGATGAATGAATAAACAAAATGTGGTATTGCTATACAATGGAACATTAAATATATATATTAATGTACATATAAAGGAATGAAGTACTGATACATGCTAAAACATGGATGAACTTTGAAAACACTGTGCTAAGTGTGAAAGAAGCCAGACACAAGAAGCCACATATTATATGCTCCCACTGATATGTAATACCCAGAATAGGCAGATCCATAGAAAAAGAAAGTAGATTTGTGGAATGGAGAATCACTGCTAATGGGTACAGGGTTTCTTTTTGCGGCAATGACAAGGTTCTGAAGTTAGATAATGGTGACTGTTGCACAACTCTGAATATACTAAAACACATACGGTATGTGAATTATATCTCAATAAAGCTGTTATTTTCCCTATGTAACTTCATTGCCATTTTCCTTATGTAACCTCTCATTTAACACCAAAAGGTACATAATAAAAAATAAGTTTTCGGGACTTCCCTGGTGGCGCAGTGGTTAAGAATCCGCCTGCCAATGCAGGGGACACGGGTTTGAGCTCTGGTCTGGGAAGATCCCACATGCTGTGGAGCAACTAAGTCTGTGTGCCACAACTACTGGGCCTGCACTCTAGAGCCCGCGAGCCACAACTACTGAAGCCCGTGCGCCTGGGGCCCATGCTCCGCAACAAGAGAAGCCACCGCAAGGAGAAGCCCGCTCATAGCAACGAAGAGTAGCCCCCACTCGCCGCAACTAGAGGAAGCCCGTGCACAGCAATGAAGACCCAACGCAGCCAAAAATAAATAAATAAATAAAATAATTAATTTAAAAATAATTAGTTTTCCAGAGATACCTTTAATGCCAGACTTAGTTTCCTTTTCACACTTCAATTAGAAATCTGGATTTAAATGCTGCTATCCTAAATCTGGGAATGTGAGTACTGAAAAGGCCCTTAAAGATCATCTAATTTAAGCCCTTCAATTTACAGATGAGGGAAGAAAAATCTCAGGATACTAAATGTCTTGCACTAGACCGCACAGCGCCCGTATCTTGACTCTCAGAACTCTAAATGTATACATAAATATTCTGTTCAGCACTATCCAGACTGACACATTAAGCTACGCTACAGGAATAAATCCTGAAAGGAGTGGCCTAACCTAAGATTTATTTTTTGCTCACATAAAGTTCAAGGCAGCCCTTCAACTTGTAGGGACATCATTGGAACTTGTGTTTTCCACAGTCACCTTAGCACAAGAAAAGAAACTCATATCGACTCTTTACTGCTTCCCACTGTAAGTGACACACATCACTTCCCAACACAGCCCTTTGCCAGAATTAGTCACATGTGCTAATGTAACCACAAGATAAACTGGGAAATGTAGGGGGACACATGGAATATTGGGTAAGCAATACAGTCGGTCACAGCTGCCCATCCAGCCCAGCTGTGGGTTGCACAGTTTTTACAAGATGGTGAAAGCAATTCTGATTCCACACAGGAGAGGCTGTTTTGCAATGTGGAGTCCCTACAGTTGCTTTCCAGAGGCCAGATGATGCTTACATAGGCTGCTCCAGGACATGGTTCTTTGCTGTGTGTACGTATGCAGGGTGGGGGAGTGGAAGGAGGTAGGGAGGGAAAGGTCACAGATTCCTTTGAGAAACTGTTGACAAAATACTCCATAGTCTTAACACATATCCAAAACACCAAAGTTTTCATTCAGTTTTGGATTTAGAGCCCCAGGTGAAGAACCACCTGCCGTCCACACTCTCCGTGCTTCCCTCCCCTACAGAGGAACGCTACACAAGAGCTGGAGGCAGCAGGTGACTGCTGACACAAAACACAAAACTGAGCCTCTCTTCCTGCACTTAGTGTTGGTCCAGCAATAACCAAATAGGGGAGGCCAAAGGCTCAAGCTAACGCAGTCAGGGGGCACCAAAGAGAAATATATATTGGACCCTCTGTGGGGGTTTTTTGCTTTTTTGCTTTATTTTTTAGCTTAATTTTTTGTTTATTTGTGTTTTGTTTGTTTGTTTTTTGGCTGCGCCACGTTACTTGTGGGATCTTAGTTCCCCGACCAGGGATCGAACCCATGCCCCCTGAAGTGGAAGCACACAGTCTTAACCACTGGACTCCCAGGGAATTCCCATATTGAACCCTTTGTATCCATATCACTTATTACCTGTGCACCTGTATCCTCGAGGTGTGGTCCTCTGGCCGTGAGCATCAGAATTGAATTGCTAAACACCAAAGGTGCACCTGTATTAGGATGTCTGACTATAGGCCATATCAGTGTACAGGGCGTGGTTATAATGCCCACTGAACATGTTATTAAGAATGGAAAATTTTTAAGCAATTTTTTATGAGATGTCATATTAACATTAACTTTGTTAGGACTAGGATGAAAAGAAAGAAGCCAACCAAAGCTTAAGGACTTCCTTTCCTGACATTAGAATCAGAACATCCCTTTTAATGGAATGACTATTAAAATGCTGATTCCTGGAATACAATCCAAATCTAACGAATCAATCTTTGGAGGTAGGAGCAGAGAATATGCATTTTTTACAAGATCCTCAGGTGATTCTAGATGCATGCTATAATTTGAGAATCAGACTGGTCAGCTAAAAACCTGCTAAAAGCTACAAGGATGAGGACACCTGAGCATGGACATCTGAAGTTGCTGACTATATAAACACCACTTAAGGCAACTCAGGTATTTCACCAATATTCCTATTTATCAAGAATCCAGAAAGGGACTTCCACCTCCATGTGATAAATGACTCTATTTCTTAGGACCAAGGGGCTGGTTGGAAAATTCAATGAAAACTTCTGTTTGTATCATAATTGCTTCTAACAAGACGACTCAGGTCCAACAGTCAAGCCTGAGGTTCTTCTCCAGGCAGAAAGAACAAACAAGCCCCTGAAGAAAACAAAAATTGGTTTTTACTTATTCTTAACAGATCTGGTGTTCCTGTGCTGACCTTTGCTGTAATCAAAACTAGACAGTGTTGAATTCAAGGAAATATCATGGAATTGAAATACCATTCAAGTTCTATCATTTTCAAATAGGATTTTGCCGAGAAACAATATGCAAAGAAGGTGGTGACATCCATCTAAGGAGTCATCTTCATGGCAGTGATCATAATATCCCCTGACAAAATACTGATGGAAGCTCGGTGATGGGTACACATGAGATTCATCATATTATCTGCTCTACTGTTGTATATGATCAAACAGTTCTGTAATGAAAAGTTTAAAATGCACACAAACAAGTACATAAGCACCTGGATATATCCCTTTTATTTTTTTTAATAAAATTATTCTCAATACTTGTCTTATTGTTTTTTGAAAGCTTTTCCCCCATATTTATCTCCCTGAAGGGCTAAAATATGTTCAATCCATTTAAGGACATTTCTGCTGTGTATTTTCTTAAAAAGAATTTTCACTGGGAAAATATTCACCATTTATGAATCCACTATTCATGTTACATGGAAATAAATATGCATTGTGAAAGATCTCAGAAGTTAGTTGTAGCCAAGACTTGTAAGATTTAAGTACGGTATTCATAAGTTTTAATCCTGCCTAACATTCTCAAACACATGGCAGAAAAGGACATTTTAGTAGATATCACACCTTTTCAACACTACAATAATTTGCAAAAATTCTCAATAGATTAAAATTGAACTCAGACCTGATTACATCATTTAAAGCATTCCTTTCTGCATCAAAGTCAACAGGAATTTCAAACAATAACAAAGAACATGCTTGAAACTAGACAAAAGTTAAGTATAAAAGGGTTTTCTTATACCCATAACAGATAAAAGTTTTAAAAAGTGGTCATCCTGAGAAAATTTGAAGAGCTTCCCTTTAGAGATGCAGTGGAAAAGAGAGTGGCCCTGGTGGCTGACTAACTGGGTGAGATCCTGGCTCTGCCACTTACCAGCTATGTGACTTGGGCAAGTTCTTTAACCTCTGTGTGCCTCAGTTTCATCGTCTGTAAAATAGGGATAATAACAGTAACTACTGTTATTGAGTTAAATGAGTTTATACATACAAGGCATGCAGAATAATGTCTGGCACATATTAAGCACTAATTGTTTGATGATCTTATTATTATTATTATCATTCCAGTAAGTGAAAGTAACCATGCCTTATTATCTTGCTTGTCTGGAAAAAAGTTACTGACAAACAAGAAAGGTCTTGTAAAGTCACCCAATCCCTAACCTGAGTAGAAATTCTATGTATTCTAGGGTGGGTGGCATCACATGTTTCAGTGATGTGATAGTTATTATTTGTGAACACAGAGGACAATTTTAAATCCATTTCAGTCATTAAGCCAATAGAGAAAAAGGAGTGAAAAGCAGTCCTGTTGTCAGAAATGGTATAGCACAAAGTAGCTTCATTTCAAGATGACAGGCTAAATAAACAGGCACATATACTTACCTCCTCACCTTTCTCAAATCCCAAAGACATAACATAAAGATATTCACAAGGGAATCACAACATAACAGTAATTAAAACGGCCGAGGGATATAGTCTATTTGAATACTGGCCACTTTCTAGAAGACAGAAAGGAGGTGGAGGAAACTGTATGACAAGATAGACCAGAGCAGAGCTAGACACTTCTCAGAACATGTAAAGCCAAAGGCGGGCAGAGAAGCAGAGCCCTTTTCCTGGAGGAGCTGGATAAATGCCCAGCTTTGAGTCAGCAGGTACAGTCAGGAGTGGGAAATAGGTTCATCTACCTGATCTCCTCCATACTTCTCACTCCTGGTCACTGAATCAGCCAACTCCTATTAAGGCAAGAGGACTGTTGGAAAAACAGGAACATCTTGTCAATAACCTATATAATCAACCTGGTTCTTCATTGATAAGCATCACCAGATAGTGAAAGAAAACCAAGAGGACATAAAGGAAAACTAAGATGAAAAGCAGATCAGACTCCAGAAGAAACATATATTTTAGGTCCCAGAAAAACACCTGGAAAGAAATTCTAACTGGTATCCTCAGAGAGATATGAGAAGATAATGCATCCTTAGAACAAAAACAAGCAAATCATAAATGAAGCAGAAATCAAGGAAGAACTCTTGGAAATAAGAAATATGATTGCCAAGATGAAAAACAAGGGAATAAATAAAATAGGAGTGGAGTAACATGTAGGGGATACACACACACACACACAAACACACACACACCCCACACTTGCTTATATTTTTAAAAATAAGCAATGGAAGAATAAACCAATAAAAATGTTTACCTATGAGGTACAGAGAAGAACAAAGGCAAGGAAGGAAGCCATACTTCTCTCAGTCTACCTTGCTTTATATAGTTTTATCTTTAGAACCATGTAAATATATTATATAATTATAAAACAAAAGTAAATAAAAAATAAAACAATCCCTAAAAATAAAAAACAGACAAGTGAACCTAAACTATTTATCAAATTGGTGGCATAACCACAAAGAGAAGGATTTTTCAAGTTAAAACAGTGTCTTGACTGTACCTCTCTGGTGTTATTGTCAATAAAGGAGAAGAGACACAAATATAAAATCAAAGAAATAAAAATCCTGTAATCCTTCTATTGAATTTGAATCATGAGTTATCTTTTTCTTTCTAAAAAGTACACATTTACTTTACTGAAAAGATCTAAATTCACATCCCAGTTGCAATTAATGCCCTTAATACTACTTCCTCCCACCAAATAGGATGAGAATTCCTTATAGAAATGGCTGATTCTAGATCTGGGGTCAGAAACAAAAAGATAAGCCCAGGAATTCTTATCAGGCCGGAAATCAGGGAACCCATCTAATACTACCCAGCCCATGTCATAGGACCCAGAGTCAACCTGGAGAATAAGCTCTTATATTAATGGCCAATAATGGTAGAATTTCAGAAACAAAAGAGTAACTCTTCTGGAGCAAAATTCATTAAGTATATAAAAATTAATGAGTTCGGACTTGGCAATGATTTCTTGCATATGATACCAAAAGCAAAGGCAACAAAAGAAAAAACAGACAAATTTTACTTCATCAAAATTAAAACTTCTGTACATCAAAGGACACAACTGATAGAGTGAAAAGACAACCCAAAGAATGGGAGTAAATATCTGTAAGCCATATATCTGAAAAGGAATTAATATCCAGAATATATAAAGAACTCATATAACTCAAAAACATATAACCAAACAATCCAATTATCAAATGGGCAAAGGACTTGAATAGACATTTGTCCTAAGAAATAGACAAATGGCCAAAAAACACATGAAAGAATGTTCAACATCACCAATCATTAGGGAAATGCAAAGCAAAACCACAATGAGATACCACTTCATATGCATATATGACTATTATAAAAAGAAAAAAACAACACACAGAAAACAACATGTTGGCAAGGATGTGGAGAAATTGAAACCCTGCTCATTGCTGGTGGAAATGTAAAATGGTACGGTCACTATGGAAAACAGCATGGCAGTTCCTCAAAAAATTAAACATGTAGTTAATTACCATATGATCCAGCAATTCCACTCCTGGGTATATACACAAAAGAACTGAAAGCAGGGACTCAAACAGATATTTGTACACCTATGTTCATAGCAGCATTATTCATAATACCAAGAAGGCCGAAACAAGCCAAATATCCATCAACGGATGAATGGATAAACAAAATGTGGTATAACCATATAATGGAGTATTATCCAGCCTTAAAAGGACAGAAATTCTGATATATGCTTCAATATAGATGAAACTATGTTTATCCATGTGGCAAGTGACCTCTCTACTTGTCAGGCCATAGATCTGCAGAAACCTAGCAGTGGCTGCAATATCTGTGGCCTTAAGACAGGTGCTGTGGGGAAGAAGGTGGAGACCATGGTCTCTACTTCCAAAGTCACAGCTGAATAACAGGATCATCAAGCACCCTGTCTCTCAAGCTCAGGCCTGATATGGGTGAAGAGTGCTGGTTATTTTTCTGGGTAGCCTGTCCTTTATCTTTTACCATCTGTTTACAGCATCTTTCAACACACATACACACACACACACACACACACACACTTTTCCCTCATTTCTCTAGTCAAATATGTTCATCTGTTCTTTTACAGTGTCAGGTTTTACAAGTTAATCTACCTTGCCCAAACTGATGATCAAATATAGTTGAACCCTTTGAAGAAGATACACAAATGACCAATAAGCACATGAAAAGATGCTCAACATCATTAGCTATCAAGGAAATGCAAATCAAAGCCATGAGATACCACTTCACAACTACTAGGATGACTATAATAAAAAGACAAACAATAACAAGTGTTGGCAAGAATGTGGAGAAATTAGAATCTGTGGGAATGTAAAAGGGTGCAAATACTTTGGAAAACAGTCTGGCAGTACCTCAAAAGGTTAAAAGTAGAATTACCATATGACCAAACAATTCCACAACTATGTATATATCCAAGAAAAATAAAAGACATGTCTACACAAAAACCTGTACATGAAAGTCCAGAGCAATACTATTCATAATAGTAAAAAAGTGGAAACAACCCAAATGTCTAACAACTTAGTGGTATAGCCATACAATGGAATAATATTCTTCAATCATAAAAGGAATGAAGTACAGGAATTCCCTGGCGGTCCAGTGGTTAGAACTCGGCACTTTCACTGCCAGGGCCTGGATTCAATACCTGGTTGTGTAACTAAGAGCCTACAAGCCATGCTGCAGGGCCAAAACAACGGATGAAGTACTGATACACACAACAACATGGATGAGCCTTGAAAACATTATGCCAAGTGAAAGAAGCCAGACACAAAGTTCACATATTATATGATCCCATTAACATGCAATGTCCAGAATAGGCAAATCCACTGAAACAGAAAGATTAATGGTTGCCTATGGCTGGGGCAAATGGGAAGAATGAGGAATGACTGCTAATGGGTACAGGGTTTCTTTTTGGAGTGATGAAAACGTTCTGAAATTCTGGTGGTAGTTACATAACTCTACGAATACATTAAAAATCACTGAATTACACACTTTAAATGGGTGAACTGTATGGTGTGTGGCTTACATTTTAATAAAGCTGTTATTTAAAAAATAAAAGTGAACCACTCCATAAACAACTCCTTCTTCAGAGGAAAAAAATACAGAAAATTCTCTGTCCTCTCTAGACAACAACAATGTAAATCTAAATATCCACCCTTTATAATCTGGGGACACTACAGGAAATTAGGGAGGTTAGGGAAGTTATTGCCCATGAAGTTCAAAGCCCAACCACTTCCATGGTGTTTTTTCGGTCAGTTCAGAATGACACAGCCATATTTAGAAATGCACTCCAAAAAAATGCTTTGAAGATTTTTATTCTCAACATTCACGAATTTAAAGTATCTATCCAGACAAGAGAAAATGCCTGAAAGATTCAGTTCTTAGTTCTCTCTCTCGTTAGGGCTCTACTTTTTTGGCTCCCCTTGTGTTACCACATTAAAAAGAGTGACATGAAAAGATGCTAGTTCTCCTTCCTTTCCTCCTGTCCCTCTGGCCATTCTTAATTGTCTCTTTGAGCCACTCCCCATCTGACAGACCTGAAGTGCTGTGGCTCCTCAGAGCTCTATGCTGAGCCCTGTTTCTAAGATCAACATATTCTCACTGGGATGATCCCCAAATCCATTTCTCTAGCCCAGATCTTTCTCTTGTACTCCAGATCCCAAATATTCAACTGCCTAATGGACAGGCCCCCAAATCAAATGTCCAAAACCAACTCTCCCCAGTCTTTCCATATTCCTTCCCTGTCTTGGTGAATGGCATCACCATTAACCTACTTGAACAAGCCAGAAACCTGGAGTTATCCTCTACTCCTTACTCTCCTTTATATCCAATTAATCATTTAGTCATATCCTTTCTGCCTCCTTATCATCTTGCAAGTCTTTTTCCTTCTATTTTCACTGCCAATCCAAAGTTCAAACCTTCTTTACCTCCTGCCTGAATTACAGAGGAGCCTCCTGAGTGATCTTCTAAATGCCTGGACTGCTCCTCTCTGGTTGCTGTGTGATTAATCACGCCACTCTCCTGCTTAAAATCGATTATGGCTCTCCATTACCTTCCCAACTTTCTCCCAACTTCCCCCCAACTTCCCCCCACCTCCCTCACCCCATTTCTGCCTAGTTCTTGCTTGTGCCATCTTTCCTCTCACCATCTACACATTCAGCTCCCTCTGCTTGGAAAGCTCTCCCAGCTTACTCTCACTCCTCCTGGATGTCTAACTGAGATGTCACCTCCTCTGGGAAGCCACCTTGACAAAGACTGAGGTAGAAGCTCCTCTGTGTGCAACCATAACAGCCTGTCTTTAGCCCTGTCTTAGCATTGTCTTTGCTGTATTGTAACATACTGCATCACAACTGCCAGTTTCCCCTGTGCTTCTCTGCCACCTCCAACCACCAAGATCACCGAGCTCATTCAAGATATTAGAGAGTGCCAAGCACAGATGTCTGCTGAATGATTAGTTCATCCTCAGTATTTATTTAATGGTTATTTCTATACAGCATTCACACGGTCAGCCTTGCTATCCACAGAGGCAGTAGCTAAGTGCCAGATAAAAGGTTCTGCTTTGAAAAAAAAAAAAAAAAGCTGATGACATGCCATGTTCACCCAAGTACTCCTCAACAAAACTACCATTCATTAAGCGACTACAATGTGTCAAGCATTATACCTGGAGCTTTGGATACATAATCTCATTTAATGCTCACTAGAACTGTAAAATAAAAACAACTGACATTAACTGAATGGGTACTGAGTGCCAGGCACTGTGCTATGCACCTTACATTTGTCACCTAATTTAATGCTCACAAGGACCCTGTGAGGCAGTTAAAGAACTTGAGTGAGTTCTTCAAGTTCCTGCCACATGGGTAAGGTAGTAGTCCCCAACAGAGCTGGGTTTGGGGCCTGGGAGTCTGCCACTAGCAGCGGAGGTCTCCATCACTGCATTATTCCACCTCTGTCAATGATCTAGACCAGGACATTCTGTTTATTACCCTTAGGAGATGGTTTCAAGCTGTAGGATTCTTGGCAGGAATTGGCAGGAAGTTGAGCTGAAGCAATGAAAAGAAAGGAAAGTGGTCTCTCTTTAGGAGATCACAGCCATATGCATTTCTAATGACCCAAATTCACCACTCCAGTCAAGACCCCTCTCTCCTGGGACTTCAAATGTTAGTCCTCCTTCCATTCCCTGGTCTTCCTTCTGCATTTACTGCCTTGGTTAAAGGCACTACCAACCCTGCACCTAAACGTAAGGTATTATCCCAGATGGTCCCTATCTTGTTCCCTTTCCTTACAATCCCTTACATTCAGTCCTGCCAATCCTGTTCACCACAGTTCATGGTTCAATCCTGTTCACCTAGTCTCACCTGGTCTATCGCAACTGCTGCATAAATGTTGGCTATTGTTACTGTTACATCCTAAATGCCTCTCGCTCTCTCCTTTATGCCAGCACTGTTCAGCTTCCAAAGAACTAGCCTTCAGGAGTAAGCATGTAAGTCCAAGAGAGAATATCTTCTATGAGGACCAAAAGCCAAGCTTCCAGATGCTCAGGTCCCAGATCTTTCAATAAAAGCATAATAGATAGACAATAGCAAAATCTAAGTAGCACGCTAAAAATGTATGAGAATGTCAGATACTGGAATAGAAACTAATAAATAGCTCCAATCCCAAGGAACCATTCTATTTTATTCCATTTCACAAAATTAGTAAGTCAGCATTCAATCTTTTAACACAGTGGCTCTCAACAAGTGAAGATGATGCCACACACACACACAGACACACAGACACACAGACACACACACAGACACACAGACATCTGCCCAGGGGACATTTAGCAATGTCTGGAAACATTTTTTGGTTGTCACAACTGGGAGAGTGCTAGTGGGTAAGGCCAGGAATGTTGCTAAATATCCTGCAATGCACAGGACAACCCCCCTGTCCACCTAAACACAAAGAATTATCCACCCAAAAGGTCGATAGTAGCGCTATTGAGCAACTCTGCTAAACAAGTTCCTTCTATATTCAAGTACCTAATACATAAAAAAGTTACTTCTTTCTGGGAAGATGATACAAACTTTCCCCATAAGTTAAGCTACAACAGGTCCATTTGAGGTATCACTGGAAAACAGGCAGGTAAATGCTAAATACCTGGTTGAAAAAACAAATGCCGTGAGTTGGGAGGAAGGAGAGCACCATAGAGGCTGAGGCCTTGTCAAAGATCTCAGAGAGCAGATGGGCTGCTCACTTCACATGCCAAGCCTGACAGTCAAGGCCCGCCCAAATCCAGAATCACCTCTCCAGCCTTACTTGCAACAGGTCCCTTCAACCCACCTTTCGTTCTTGCCACACTGTTCACCCACAACAGCTACTTCTCCACAGCGCCACTATGTTCTATTGTTACTGCCGGAACAACCTCTCACCTACTTCACAAAAGCTCTGCCCTCCAGCTGAGAGGCACCCAATTCCCCCCAACCCCAGGCTGACAAGGACATGTCATCATCTCAACCTAATCACCCAACCATAAGAGCATGTTCCTACGATTCCTGAAGAAGGAGGCAGTGCAAAGACAAAGGTGTAAAATGCTTTGAATGGCTTCAGCCCTAAGGCCTTGTCCTCTGCCACCTAACACCAGAGCTTAGCAGCAGCCAGCCAGGAGCCGCCTCACTTCCCGTAGTTGCTCAGTAAAAATAGGAAGTGGGGGAAGAAATTCACAAAGCAGAAACAAAAGTAATCACTGCCTAGCTTCCTGAACACAAATCACTGAGCAGGGAGGGTATCATTAAAACATCAAAACGGAAGGGAGGCATGGAGAGCCAAGGCCAGAGGAAAGGAAGTGACACTTCTGGGTCCACCAAGCCCAGACTATTTCTGTGCCCAGGAGACTGCTCCCAAAGAATACTATGTGCAAAACTGGACACTAGTTTATATAGAAGGTTTTCAAGGAGCACTAACGCATTTTAATTTAAAGAATCATGCACAATTCCTGAAACATTAAAGTTCTATCAGAGTAAAAGAATGTCAATGAAAAAGTTTTAAGGAAGTCAAGATTAAACTACATTTTTCCTAGTCAAGAAGTGGCTACTAAAACTGCTAGTAAAACAAAACAAAAGAAAAATTACTAAATAACTGACTGGTTGACAAAATCTGAAGCCCATGCTTTCCTATACTGGGGTATGAAAACTCAAGTAGATAGGAAAAAACCCTACGAAATAAAAATTCTATTCATAGAATTCTAAAAAATTCTAATCATAGCTAGAATCTATCATAGTTAAAATAAAGATGCTTCTACACCTGTGCCCACAAGCATGGCTCAACCCTGTAAGTCGTGCCTGAATGCTCCAGGCACCCAGGATGTAGAGGTTAACAGTGCTGATGTCAAGGAGCTTCTGGTCTAATGGAGGAACCAAGTGCTTCCACGTGGTGACACCTGACTGCCCCTTGTACTGACACTTGCTCTAAAACAATTGATCATCACAAAATATGACACTCCTCTATAAAAACAAAGCAAGTTGTCATCAGCAGATTTGAAGAGCTTTTATATTTGGTAATCTACAAATAACTGATAATTTCAGTTAAGCAGAAGAAATAAATTTGCTAACCACAAAGTCAACAGAGTTGAAATTTAGTTTCAAAATAACACAGGTTAAAAACAAAATAGGCCAGGGAATTCCCTGGCGGTCCAGTGGTTAGGACTCTGAGCTTTCACTGTCAAGGGTGAGGGTTCGATTCCTGGTCAGGGAACTAAGATCCTGCAAGCTGAGCAGTGTGGCCCAAAAAAAAAAAAAGAACAACAACAAAAACAAAACAAAAACCAACAAATTAAAAATTAGAACTTCTGAATTTTATGTGAGAAATACTCTAAGCCAAAAAAATCTTTGTTAAACAGAAATCTTCAAAAGAAAAGGAAAAAGGGGGGTAGGGTGGTGGTCAGAGCCTTGCCAAGAAAAGGTTTATCTACAAGCAACTACCATACACCACCAAAAGGTGAACAAAGTTGGCTCCTAAACATCTGAAAAAGTTTACTCAGGTGAAACAAAGTTTTCATCTGTAAATTGAAATGGTCTCAGACCAATAAAAATTTGCACATCGGCGCCTTCCCTGGCGGTCCAGGGGTTAAGACTCCGTGCTTCCAATGCAGGGGACGTGGGTTGGATTTCTTATCAGGGAACTAAGACCCCACATGCGAGTGGCGCAGCCAAAAAAAAAATAATGATAATTTAAAATTTTGCATATCAAAATGCACCCAAGCACTATGAAAACGTTTGTGACAACAAACTGTGCTGCTGAAGGAAATTCGAGTATAAATCAAAGAGTGAGAATAACTTACTTTAAAGTAAATCATTACTTTAAATTAAAAATCACAAAACATTGATTAATTTTTCAAATCCAATTTGTTAAAAAAAATTTTAATCTACACCTATTAAAAACGTGCAGTTTATTTTTGTTCCAGTGTGTTACAGCATGAAAAGGCCTTGATCTACTCAGCTCTGTTAAAGTCTAGTTTTAGCTCAGTTATCCAAAAAGTTTCCAAACTGGTAAAAAAAAAAAAAAAAAAAAAAAAAGCATGTTGAACTAGTTAAAACTAATGTATCCATTAGAAAGTTATTTAAGAACCCAAAGTTGTATAGTGTTACTCATTCTTAACAACTTGCACTGTGGAACCTATCCAAAATAAACCTCAAATGGGGAAAAACAAGTATTTATCAAGAAGCTTATATACAAACAGGTAAATCAAACCGTAATATGGAAGTTATTTCTCTTACTACAGAGAGGAACTATATAAACTTTAGATAAATACACTTCAGATTCAGGACCATTTCTGAAAACTTAAGGTACCCATGAAAAATTTCATCAATGGATATTATAGACGCTCCCTCCTCCAGGCTGGGAACATTGACTCCAATTTTGCACACCCAGCAAGCCTTTCCATCTCTCAAAAGGAACAGCAAATCAGAGTTACAGCTAGGGAGCTCATTCTTCTCCACAAACATGTCAGCAGGTCAAATATTTAGCAATGAGGATATTCAAGGAGCCTCCTGCCCATCTCACCCCCACCCCCACCGCTCCCTGAGGCAGGGAAGACAGCCCTAGAGAGCAGGCCTGCAGTGGCTCATGTTCCTACCTTGTGGGTAAGATGAAATCTCTCAATGTTGAGAGGTTATGCAGTAGTTATGGGTATGGGTTTGGGAGACAGATTGACCCTAGATATGAAATCCTGTTCTCAGTAACCATCAGTTGAATGAATGGCACTTACTAACTCTATGACCTCAGGCAAGTTGCCTGAACTCTTGTGCCTCAGTTTCTTCAGTACTGCGGTGAGGATTAAATCCATAAAGGACAGCACTCAATAAATGGAGCTACTGCTCTGAAACAGGCCAGGAACCAGTCAGAAGGCAGCATTTTATCTTTTTTAAAAATTCTTCATTCTGGCCTACTATCAGTAAAAATACAAACTCCCTCTCCCCACCCCCACCCCAAATACCACACAGTTACAACAACTTTCAAAAGTATTTCTTACCTTCTTGCAGCTCTGGCCCCAACTCCCAAAGTCCTGGCAACAAACTAAAAGGAGTGCTGCCCTGTGTTCTCCAGACGGGAAGGAGGTCATGGCTCCTCCCATTTCCCTGCCTACCACTCCCTCTTGCAGCCCCAAACTAGAAAAAGAACACGGACAGTGCGAAGGAATGAATCACCTCGCTTTACAAAGCACATTACAAAGTGGCTTAAGCACAAGGACAGGCACAGTACGTCCTTTCCTACCTGGAGACCCAGAGACAAGATAGGTCCTTGTGAGCTGGTGAGAGGAACCACTTTCACCTCTCCCTGCCTAGGTTACCAGCCTACGGCACTCAAGTCTGGGAGCCAGCCTTCCTCTACCTGTTCTCAGGCACATACATCCCCCTCTGGGACCTGGGAGTGGGGTAAGGGAAGACTCAGGTGTTCCCAGGTTCCCCAGTCATACGACCATCTCACTAGCACCTAATCCCAAAATCATTTTCAATAAGAAAATTCTATTTTTTTTTTCAGGTAATATCTAGCTCTAATTCCACACTCAAAAACTTTCACATTATGATTCTTTGCAGCTACCAATTTGGAAAAGCACGTATCTGACAGTGGCCTAGACACAAGGAATATAGTCAAAATGGCTTAAAAAAAAGAAAAAGCGATACCATCTAGGAATGAACCCTAGAAACAGACTCAGTAAATGTAGAGGCCTGCATCCAGGATGCCCACTGGCAGCACTGACTATAAGCACCAACCTGGAAGTAACCCACATGTCCTGCATGAAGGGGTTCATTAAAAAAATTACACAGGAACATCTCACAACCACTTGAAAGTTCAAGGTAGAGCTACCACATTTCATCAAGCCTAAACTCTCATCGCTATAAAGCCCATCATTATTTTATATATGCTAAGAAAAACTCTGCCAGCTAACGATGACCTGCCATGGCACGACATATCCCAGTTTCAGGCTCCCTCAAGGCTCTTTCCCGTCTCATTTCTCTGCCTCAGTCCATCTGGGACACACATCACACCTGGAACAAGCCTCTTTGCATCTTTTCTCTCCTTTCACTTTTTCTAGAAGTTACCCATATTTAAGATCCACTGTTTCGATGACACCATCTTAGCCCCCTTTTGTTCCTATGGAGGCTTTCCTGAGCTCCTGCAGCCTCCACTGCCATTGCTCATCATTAGTTCTGTGTGTCTTCCCTTTCCAGATGAATTGTAAGCACACAGAGAGAGAGACTGGACACATCTTCACATTCACTTTGGTGTAAAACACAGGGCCATAACACTACCACCAACAACAAAAACCCACACCTGTCAGGAACTGTTCTAAGGACTTCACAAATATTAACTCCTTTAAGCCTCACTATAACCCCAGGAGGTAGGTACTATTACTTCACCCATTTTCAGACAGGGTAAATTGAGGTAAAGAGAGGCTATATGATTTAGAGGTTAGTGACTAGTTAAGTGGTAGAGGCAGGACTTGAACCCAAGCAGTCTGGATATAGTCCTTGCCCTTAAACTCTACGCTACATTCCCTCTCTAAATGACTGCTATGTATATAGCAGACATTTAGATTTTAATTCCTATTACTTTTTAAATGAAAATACACATACATATGGGAACATATGTATAACTGATTCACTCTGTTATAAAGCAGAAACTAACACACCATTGTAAAGCAATTATACTCCAATAAAGATGTTAAAAAATAAAAAAAAAAAAGAAAATACACATACACAGTGGAAAAAATTCATAGTGTACAAAAGAGTATGCAAGAAAAACCTAGGTCAGTCTAACAGCCTAGATTTCTGGGGCCTCATCCCAAAGGCAATCACTATTTCTTTTCTATCATTCGAGAATTGTTTTTCTGCACTTAGAAACCTATTTCATGTGTATCCCCCTTCTCTTTTTTTTTTACACAAATGGGCGCATACACACATTGTCTTGCATCTTGCCTTTTTCACTGAAATGATATTTCTGAGTTTGATGCATACCTGCACCTATGCTGCTTTTATTCAATTGTAAGACACATATTTTCACACTTTAACTAAAGATGATTTCATGAAGTCAGAGAATCTTGGTGGGCTTGGACCTCATCAGGAAACAGAAGTCACAAAAGGCTTTTAAACATACAGCAGATATCAAGGGTTAGCCCTGTAGCAATGTGCAGGCTGAATCGAGGGGACATCCAACATGTCATTTCTCTTATAATAGTAAATACCTACATCAGAGGGTTATTATGAGGACCAAACAAGGTATTATACACAAAGCACTTCACACCAAACCTGGCTAGCACAGTGAGTCTCAGGGATGAACATAGCACCTGACACCCTGTTATGCCCAATAAGTTAGAGACTGTTATCAATTATATCTTCAAAAGCTGGCCTCACTTTCCAATCTCATTTCCCTCTACTCCCCTATTCATATCTATCCACCCTTCACCCTAAATCTCCTGCAACTCACATACCTCAAACTTGCTCAGCTCTATATCTTTACAGCCATCGTGGCCCTGCCTAAAAGTCCTCTCCCCTTCCTGTGGTTCTGGACTCACTATTTCCCACAGTACTCAGCTCAAGCACAGCCTTCACCTGGCAGTCTTCCCTAACAACTGCAGCTGGATTCTCTGAACAAGCAGTTTGGGAAGAGCCTATCTGTCATGACTTCCCACCTTCTGGTTCTCAGCTCTGGTTCTCAGTGCACCCAGGAGCAAGTAAGTTCAGGGGGACTGATTCAGGCTATCTAAGCTCAAAAGGTGACTGATGTATTAACCAGAAGGCCAGTCACAAAGTTTATAAATAATGATGAGAGCTAACACCTATTGAGCACTTACCGGGGGCCAGGCAGCAAATAGGAAGGTGCTACTATTTTCCCCATTCCTCGTATGGGGAACCAGAGAGGTTAGCCAGCATCCCAAGTCCAGGATCTGACCCAGGAGTCTGGATGCAGACCACTCTCAACAGGAAATCTCCATGTGAAGCCATGTTCTAATCAAAGGGCATTAGGATCATGGAAGCAAAGCAAAGGAAAGATTCTCTCCACTAGAGGCATCAACAGAGATACACCCATCTGTTTGGAAGAGCAAAGGCCCAGTGGAGGACTGCACAGAGCTCCTCTGGCCCGGGTCCCCAGACGGTACTACAGACACATCACCCAATTCTTCTCTTGGACCCACCACCCCAATTTCCATAGACATCATCCCAACCCTCTCCTTCTAGAATCAAAATCTTTCTTCTGAGGATATAAAATTAAGTTTAAGCATCTGGCCACAAAACACATTCCAATCATGCCTTCCTAGGGTTATAGCTGGGTCATTTTGGTTGAACTTAAAAGTTTTCCCTGAAATTCTCAAAACTACATTTACAAAATGTCTCTTGGCTTGTATCTTTTCTACAGATAGCTGATTTAACATTTATTCTGATTTCATTCTCAGATGATCACTGATTCATTCAACAAATACTTAATTGTTCCCCAAACACTGTGTTCTAGGCCCTGGAGATAGCAGCAGTGAACAAGACAGGCAAGATCTCTAAAACCTGTCTCCTGCTTCTAGGCACTTACGATACCTGATGGCAGCTGCTTATTTGGTTTTCTTTCCTAGGCTGTGCCTTCCAGCTCTGTATTCCAATCCTCCAGTACAGTAACTGGCTTATACTGTAAATACTCCATAAATGTGAGATAACTAAATTCATGACTAAATTCATTGGGTCTCATTTTTCTAATCCAGGGTGGGATCAGATTATGTCTGAAGTCCCTCAGAGCAAAGGTACAAGTTTAAATCAAATTGTAGGACTAGAAAGCAAATGGCAATAGAACCCAAATCAAGAAGGAAGAAGAGGGAATTCCCTGGCGGTCCAGTGGTTAAGACTCCTCGCTTCCACTGCAGGGGGCGGGGGTTCAATCCCTGGTTGGGGAACTAAGATCCTGTATGCCGCATGGCCCAGCCAAAAAAAAAAAAAGAAGGAAGAAGAGTTGTGGTAAGTCAGCTGGTAAGAACTTTAGAGTCATGAAGGACAGGCCACCTTGGGAAGCAATGAAGGGCTTCATCACCTGGAGAAAGTATGGCCTCAGAAACATGTCCAGGGGTCAGTTAGAGGAAGAGAAAGAAATTACGTGCAGCAAAGTCTGAGTTGGGGTCACCGACTGGAAACAGGATGAGGGGGTGAAATGGGTCTCTACCTAGAAGTCACATGCTGGACAAGTGGTAAGGAGCATGCACTGGGGGAAAGAGGTAGAGATATTAAGCTAGGCCTTAGAAAATGCTTCCAGGCAGATGTGGGAAGAAGAGAAGCAACAAAGACAAGTGAAAAAGCACAGTCACAAAGTTAAGCTAATGATCACAACAGCTTAAGTCAAGAAGGCCAACCAAGAGGAGATGCACAACAGCAAGAAAGTGTGGCTCACCATGCCAAATACTTATGGTCTAGGTCAAGGGAAATGAGAAAGCAGCAGCCACTGCATCTATCAATTAGAGGACCCTCAGGAGGACAGTTTCATTATGGATAAAGACATTTGAAGCACAACCCCTGAAACATTCAGGCTCTTGGTGAATTTATACTAAGAGAAAATGGCATCCTGCTTTTTCTGTAACTCCAAAAAAGCAATTCCTTATTCAAACCAACATTCTCTCTCCACCTTGGAAGGTCATCATTTTCCACTAAGCAGAAAGTCACAGGAGGGAAAAGGAGAGACTGGACACTCAACTCATGTGATGCCCCAGTCCACTAGCTCTCAGAAACAATCATTTTCCTATAGATTTGTTAGACCCGCTTGACAAAAAGCTTCTGGTGTATTAGGCTTCGGGTTTTCAACAGAATAAACACTTAGTAAAATTTTCAGCAGAATCATGTGCAACTTGTTTAAAAATTTTTAAAGAGGATGCTTAAAACATGTTGTCTTCCAAAAATCCAGAGATAATTTTAGATTGAAAAATCTAGGCTTGCCAAGGGAATCTGAGAACTTTTCTATCTTGGTCTCCAATGCTAACCTACGTATTCGTGTGCAAAAATAGAGGAAGATTAGAATCTCAAATGCCAGACTGAAAAGTTGCCACAACAAACCTGAACTCTTCATATGGAGTTTGTTATCTTGTCAGCAAGATAGCAAATGAAACAGCAATAACTAAACTTTTTTTTACTTCAGAAGAAAAAAGCCTCAAACATGAAATACATCCTGGACTTGCAAAGGAAAATGATTTTTAAAAAAGATATTGTGAATGGAATTATGAAACAGCATACACAAAATCTAAATATCAAATCTGTAAGTAGTCCTTTACAAACACAAACTCAGAACTTTAGATCTAAAATATAATAAAACAGCAATTATAGTTTATTCAGTAAAGTTGGGAAAATTAACCTATTTGGAAAATAACTTCATATCTTCAACCAAAACCAAATTTTAAGTAAATTAAAAACAGCTAAAAGTAAAAATAAAACCATGAAATGAGAAACAAATATGGATGGATGTTATGAATATTGGGATGGAGAATAATTTTTGAAGTGTCAACAAAGGAAAAATAATACTATGTATTTTTTAAATGAATGTTACCTATGACCTCATTTGTAAATTTAACCCAAAACAACAATCAGACAAATCCTTTTGGCAGAATTGTCTATCTTGTGACGAATTAGAAACAATCTACATGTTAACTTGGTATATGTTGGCTTGGTTAACTTATGATATACAATGGTACATTATGAAGTCCATAAAAGTGATAATATCTGTATTTATTGATATCACCAAAATGTTAGCAATGGCTGTCACTGAGCGGTAGGCTGGTGGATGACTGTCACTTTAAAAAGTATTGTCACAACACTTTTTGTGCTGTCTTGAATGTGAAGAAAGGAGAACGAATTGCTTTTATAATGGGGGTGAGGGGCGGAAACAAGCTATTTTCAAATTAACCGCCCCTCCCCACAAGCTGAGTATTTATCTGGCAAAATTTGTGAGAAGAATAAACAAAATTCTTATCATGCCAACCAGGCATGCTTCTTTCCTCGCACCGCGCGGAGCAGGAAGACACACCCCTGACCCTACGCTCGCCCCTCAGCCGTGGGTCCTTCATCCTCAGCCCCGGCCCTCCGGCGGTCCCCGCGGAACCTCCCCTGGCCCGACTGCGCCAGCGGGCTCAGCGGGGCCGGAAAATCGTGTTCCTCGGGGCCCGGCCCGGCGGGGAAGGTGCGCGCAGCCGACCGGCAGCCGCGGGGCGGCGTGAGGGCCGCGTCCCTAGACAGTCCCGGTGGACCCCGGGACCCACAGGCCGCCGTCCCTCCGCTGACTGCTCCGCGGGCTTCCGGGAGCGGGTCCCGGCGCCAGCCCGACCTCCCCGGCTCCGGCGGCCCAAGGGAGCGCCCCCCGCCCTTCCTGCCCCGCGTCCGCGGGGTCCCCGCCGCGCCCCCGGTCTCAGGCACGAGCCAGGAGGCCCCTCCAGGCTTCCGTCCGGTCAGCCAGCGCTCCCAGAGCCCGGCGTCCTCCACAGCGGACGGGCAAGGGGCGGGAGCCGACGGCCCTGAGCTCTGCGGCCCCACGCAGAGCGGCGCCCCGCGAGCTCGTCCAGTCGCCAGCCCCGGCCGCGGCCCACCGCCCACCCACTACCCCCTGAGCCCGCCCGCCTGCCGCCAGGCAGCGCCCGCTCCCGCCCGCTCCTCACCTGCGACGCGCCCCGGCCCCCAGCTCACGGCCCGAACCGGCTGTGTACACCGGAAGTGACGTCTCCGGGCCGGCCCCGCCCCCGCCCCAGGCGGACGCCGGGTGGCTGCAGACCTAGGGGCTGGGAGCGGACCCCAACCATTCCCTGCGCGAGCGGGGCGGGGACGGCCCTGCACCCCCTTGCCTAGGGACGGAGGACCTCCAAATGGGACAGCCAGGGTGGGGGTTGAGGACCGGCGGCCAGAGCCCGCAGGGTCACCCTGGTTCTCCACTGTGACTTGGCCTCCGGGCGGGAGGGGTCAGCTGCGTCCTCACAGACTTATTATGAAAATTAATTACTGAAGAACTGAGCACTTACTAGATGCCAGGTCCTCGCAGGAGCTGTAGGAACTGGATAATGCCCTCTCCCTCATACGTTTATTCTCTAGTGGTGGAAACAATCATTGTTATAAATGCGCTTGATGATATAGTGCCAATTGCGACAAGCGGTAGGAGGGGAAAGTGGAAAAGGGAGGGAGAGTGTCCCTTGACCTAGTGAAGGAGGGTTATCAGGGAATTCTTCGCTCAGGAAAAGAGCAGGAGTTGAGGTCCTAAGAGGGAGAGGAGTGGGGAAAAGAAAAAGTTGAAGAAACAGGGAGGAAAGGACATTATGGCAGAAGTAACAGTAGGTGTCTTTGGTGGCTTTGTGTTCAAGAAACGAAGGTAGTGAGAAAGTCTTACCTGAGAGCAAGGGGTGATTTTTACCATACTTGTGGGTTTAAAGGGATTACTTGGGCTACGTTGTGGAGAAGGACTAGAGAGGCAAGAGTGGATGTAGACTTGCATGCCCATGTTCATAGCAGCATTATACATAAAAGTCAAAAAGGTGGAAGCAACCCAAGTGTCCATGGATGTATGAATGGATAAACAAAATGTGGTATATCCATACAAAGGAATATATTCAGCCTTAAAAAGGAAGGGAATTCTGACACATGCTACAAATGGATGAACCGTGAAGACATTACGCTAAGTGAAAGAAGCCAGTCACAGAAAGATATATTCTATAATTCCACTTATATGAAGTACCTAGAGTAGTCAAGTTCACAGAGACAGAAAGTAGAATGGTAGTTTCCAGGGACTGGGAGGAGGGGCGCATGGGGAGTTTGTAATTAATGGGTACAGAATTTTGGGGTGGAAAGATGAAAAAGTTCTGGAGATGGATGTGGTGATGATTGCACAACAATGTGAATGTACTTAATGCCACAAAACTGTACACTTAAAAATGGTTAAAATGGGGGACTTCCCTGGTGGCGCAGTGGTTAAGAATCCGCCTGCCAATGCAGGGAACACGGGTTTGAGCCCTGGTCTGGGAAGATCCCACATGCCGTGGAGCAACTAAGCCCGTTGGCCACGACTACTGAGACTGCGCTCTATAGCCCGTGAGCCACAACTATTGAGCCCGCGCGCCACAACTACTGAAGCCCGTGCGCCTAGAGCCTGTGCTCCGCAACAAGAGAAGCCACTGCAATGAGAAGCCCGTGCACTGCAACGAAGAGTAGCCCCTGCTTGCCGCAACTAGAGAAAGCCCCCGCGCAGCAACAAGGACCCAATGCAGCCAAAAAAAGAAATTGGTTAAAATGGTAAATTTTGTGCATATTTTACCATGATAGATAGATAGATAGATAGATAGATAGATGGATGTAGAGATCGGTTAGTAGTCTATTTCAGTTGTCCAAGCAAAAGATGATCCCGATGTAAACCAGGACCTCCACATTTTTTTGTTCTTGAACATCTATCAGGAAAAATGTTTGAATATCGTCCAGATTTATTTTACTTATAAATTATATTATATGCACTACACTACTATTATACTATTTACATAATGGAACATACATAAAAAAGAATTTTAAAAGATAAGTCTTAAGTTCTAATATTTTCTTCCTCTACCCCAATAGATTGCCTTCTTACATTAGTGGCTGTGTGAATCTCATTTTGAAAGCCATTCACAGACTATGGTAGTGGCAGTGGGGAATAAAGTCAGTGGTTGAACTAGACATGGAGGGTTGGAAAGAGGAGGGAATCCTAAATCTCTCCTGGGTCTCTGGGATGAGCCATTGGAGTGGTGACACTCAGTGCTGGGAAGCTCCTGAAGACCACATTTGGAAGGGAGGAAGACAGGAAGAAGGCCATGAGTGCCGTTGTGAACATGACATCAAAGAGGAGGCACCAAGTAGGCAGTTGGGGCTGGAGGTCTGGAGCTTGGGAGAGAGATGGAGATGCCGCTGGGGCTTAGGGGGCTGTTGAAGCTGTGGGTAGGAGCTGAAGGTGGGTGTAGATTGGGGGAAGACTTTTTTGTGGTTGGTTTTTTAAGGTGGAAGAAACTTAAACATGTTTCAATGTCAGAGAGGAAGATCCAGTTGACAAAAAGAGACTGAATATACAGGAGAAAGATGATGTGATTCATCTTGTGAGGTTCTGAAAAGGCTGGAGGGGGTCTAAAATGCTTGGCCATGGGTTTACCTGAGGCTGCAGTAAAGAGTGAGGGGAGCTTGCGGACAGAGGTGTGAGGAGAGTGAGAAAGGTCTGAATGCGGAAAGGAAAAATGTGGTAGAATTTCCAAATTGTACTGAGGATCTATTTCAGGTTGATAGAGCCTTCTCTCATATTAAGTGCCTTGCCCCAGCAGCTTTCAGGTAAAAGTAAGAAGATGGAGAAAGGCTTCACCTGAGGGTTGAATAACAGAGAGAGGGGTGAGTGTTACTGACATAACAGGCTGTGGAACCCAAGCTACAGGAGAAGGGATGTGACGTGGAAGAGGACAGCTGGGTTGGAGGAAGTGTCCCCGGGTACTGGTGTCATCGTACCTATGTAGGCTGGAAAAGGGATCAGAGATGATGGTACCCGGCTTCTGAGTGGGCCAAGTGTGGCTCCTGCAGTCTCAGGACAAGCCCATCTCTTTTTTTTTTTTGGCATGCGGGATCTTGGTTCCCTGACCAGGGATCGAACCCGCCCCCCTGCAGTGGAAGCACTGAGTCTTAGCCACTGGACCACCAGGGAAGTCCCAGGACAAGCCTATCTCTTGTTCAGAGGTTCTCCTAGCTCCTAATACAGGCCCCTCCAAGCCTCCAGTGGCCATGCCTAGAGGTACCTGATAAATGCTGGATGGGGGCTTTAAAAGGGCCCCCTTGCAGGCTCTGACCTGCACACCCAAGCACTGTTGCTCACTTCACTCCAAGCTTCATGGTCCCAGAGTAATGTGCTGGAAACCACTCGTGCCTGGCACCATCTGGGCCCTTCTCTAGACTTCAGTCCAGGGCCAGGAGGTTCTGGAGACCTATTCAGCCATGCATGCAGTTTTTTTTGTTTTTGTTTTTTAATGTTTTTGGCCGTGCTGCGTGGCATGTGGGATCTTAGTTTCCTGACCAGGGATTGAACCCGCACCCCCTGCACTGACAGCGGGGATTCTTAACCCCTGCACCGTCAGGGAAGTCCCGTGTGCACTTCCTATTGGAACTCAGTATGGACATTGCCAACCTTGGGGCCCCTTTGGTGGCGTCTGTGGTGCTCTGAGCACCAGGCTGTCTTGGACCTCTCAGACTTACCTGAGGACATCTTGTATTGTGGATATATCAAGTCTGCTTTGTGAGCACATCTATAACTATCATACCCACCTCCTAGAGGTTTGAACTATTTTCGTTCATCAAACGCACGTACATATGGAGAGGAAAGGAAAAAACATCCATGTACCCACCACACAGGTTTGAGACATTTGTCACTTCATGTCACCTCTTTATTCCAAGCTCCCTTACACCAGAGTGCCAAAAAAGAGGATGGAGCCCACAGGTCTAGAGGTGGAGGCTGGACCTTCCTGGAGCCCCCACGTTCTCAGGTACAGAAGCTTTGACCCAGCTCTGCAGAGAGGTCTACGGTTGGAGACTCAACATGCACAGGGGGATGGGATGGTGCCTCAGAGACCACCAGACAAACACCTCAATTTGCCCCTCAGGAAGCCAAGAAGGCCCAGGCCAGGAAACAAGGCCTCTCCCTGAATCCACCTGCCCTCCTGTGTATTGGTTAAAGGCAAAGTTGGAGCCAGACCCCATGGAAGGGATGGGAGCCTCGGAGGTTGTTCTCTGGCAGGAGTGAGCAGAACAGGGTTTCAGGAGCTCCTCAGTGACCCAAGAGCTCTGTGTTAGTGAGATGGGCCAGAGATGCACCTTGGCCTTGACCTGAGATGCCTCCCCTTGCCAAGGAAAACAAAGTCTATTTTCTACGTCTAGCTTTTATGAGGGGTCCACATTCCTAACATCAGAAGAGCTGCAGAATAGGAGCATCCCACATAGAGGGGCTCATAAGGGATTAGAGAACTGATTTTCTTAAACAGCCGAAGTTATTACTGTTGGCTTGTGTGCTCTCTACGCAGTCAAAGCCAGGGCTTCCAGGCTGGGCTTTTACCTGTTGGCTTTAGTGGGCATGTCTGAAAGAAGGGCGTTCAGGGAAGAGGTTTTCACAGCCAGCCGAGTGTTCTTGGTGGTGATGGTTGGGGGGAGGGGGTGGGCAGGGGCAATGGGGTTGAGTTTGGAGAGTAACTTTTCTCCTATACCTTATTGGTCTCCCTTGGGCAGAATGTGAAAGCTGCAAGATGGGCTGTGAGCCCCAGGAAGGGTAGCTGCATTCCAGAATCCACAGCATTTGGGAGCCAGTCTGGAGCGGGCTGGCCAGACATTCTGGGCACAGAGCAGCTGGCTGGCTGCTGAGTACGGAGAGACCTGGGGCAAGGCCAGTCTAGTCTATTGGGTGGTGTGCCCCAGGCAGGAAAGGGGGTGAGGGCAGCATGGGTCATGTGCCAAAGGGGAAACTTCTGCCCCAGTCTCCAGGTGGTCTCCCTGAGGAAGTCGCTCCGCACCCCTCCCTTTCCCCGTAACCATATGAGCATCCTGTTGTTCTTTCTCCATTTCCACCCTCCACTGGCTGGAAATGGCTGTGCTGTGGCCAAGAAGCCCTTGCCAGGCTGAGCCGTCTGCTTCTGTCTCACCCCACCTCTCAGATCCCAGGTTGCCTTTGACCCTTCTGAGGGTCTGGGGCTGGCCAGGGCCCTGGGAGATCCCTGATGGGTGGGCTGGACCCCAGGATTCCAGGCCCCTTCCCCTGCAGCCAGGACAGGATGCCTGGTACCACCCTAGGGAACACATAAGATACGTGCAGGCAGGGGGAGCTGCTGGGGGACTCCCTGAGGGCTCTTCAGGGTGTGGTGAAGCAGAAGGGGCTGGATGTGTGTGGGGTGGGGGAGGGGGAGCTGCTGGATGCACTAGGGACCACCCTAGAGGCTGTGCATACCACAGTTATCAGCTGTGAAGGTCTGCACAATGGAGATGGATATTTTCCAGGACTCAGACAGTCAGGGATCCAAGACCAGGAAAGGAAGGAAAGGTGTGCTGGGGAGGGAACCAGGCAAGGTTCTGGTGCTGGTGGAGCCAGAAGGGCTGCACAGCTTGAGGTCAAGTTATCCTGAAAACCAGAGGGAGCTCCAGTCCATTCTATAGCTGATAGACAGCCAAGGTTCGGCTCTCCTCAGGTTCCAGTATGTTGACCTGGTGATGGGCACCACCCTAGCTCAGAAGGTCTACGCTGTGGTCTTGGTCCAGAAAGATGTGTCTCCCAAGAACTGCGGGAGGGTAGTTTGCAGAGTTGATTCTGTGGCCTTGTAAAGAGTTCAAACTTGAACACTTGGAGTTCTGAACAATTAAATTTGTGAGCATTCCCTCAGATTTGTAAATCTACAAGGGGGCCAAGACTGAGGGGCATGAGTCCCCCACATGGGTCCATCTGGTTGAAGAAGCCAGAACTCTGTCCCCTTTCCTGAGTGTGGGTGGACTCTCCTTTTGGTTATCAAAATGTAATAACCCCAACTCATTGTCACTGAAACAAGAGCGGATTTATTAGCCCAAACAAAAAGAGCACTGTGGCCACTAGAATGGCTGTCCTTGGCAGCAGTCCTGATGCCTGGGAGTAACTTACAGACTGCCACCCTGCAGCTTGTCTGCTCCCGCTGGGCTCAGTGGGAAGGAGCGCCTCAGGGGCTGTGTTGTTTCTTCCGTTTCTTCAACACATCATGTCAGAGTCCTCCGACCCGACGACTTTGAACTTGTTTAGGCCTCCAGAGATTTTTACACGTGGTTGTCCCTAGTTGCAGCTCATTTAGGGCATCTCAAATGGGTCTTCAATTTGTAGCAAGCAGGGACAGTAAAGCTGCCACTGGTTGAGCTTCCGGTGTCAATGTTGACTTGACAACCTTGGGCACTGGTCACAGAGCCTGAACTCCCTCCCAAGAGATCTGGGATACTCAGCTCATGTTATTTATTTATTTATTTGGTTACGTCGGGTCTTAGTTGCAGCAGGCGGGCTACTTAGTTGAGGCTCGCCGGCTCCTTAGTTGTGGCATGCGAACTCTTAGTTGCGGCATGCATGTGGGATCTAGTTCCCGGACCAGGGATTGAACCCGGGTCCCCTGCATTGGGAGCGCAGAGTCTCAACCATTGCACCACCAGGGAAGTCCCCTCAGCTCATGTTTGATGTAGGTGCTGGATGGTAGGACCACACAGATCAGACTCCCGTTCTCAGACAGCTGGCTGCCTCCCATGTGGAATTCGGGGCACCCGGTGTTCCAGCCAGGTAGGAGAGCAGTGTGTGTGAGTGGTGAACAGTGAAAGGGGTTTCTCCCCACTCACTCCACAGGGAGAAATGGGCTCGGGGCCCAGACCTCTAGTTTTCTCACTGCTCAGCAATGTTGTGCCTAACCTTAACCCTAAGCCACACAGCTGCCAAATATTCATGCTTTCCATTTAGGGGCAAAACTGGGCAGAACCAAATAACATTTTAAAGCCAAGTTACTAGAAATATTTGAGAAAAGGCTGAGTTTATAAACTAAAATTTGGCTCTTAACCTACAATGATTTCATTGCCATGAAACATTGCTGTTAAAGTGCAAAATAATGAACCATGCTTGCTCTGCACTGCAACAAACGAGTCTGGGCAGCTCTATCCAGTTCTGAGACTACAATGAGGCTCTCAGAAGGAGCTGATGAAACTAAAAGCCACCTTTGACTTATAAGCCAACACTTATAAGAATCACCAAGGAGGGAATTCCCTGGTGATTCCAGTGGTTAGGACTTGGCGCTTTCACTGCTGGGGCCCGAAAAAAAAGAGATGGGGCTTATTGAAAGGGAGCTAGGTTGCCTTAAACATATATGGAGAACCCTGAAAGTGAAACTTTATCTCACGTAAAGCCTATCAGATCAGTAAGAAGAAATGAGATTACTTCTCAAAAATCCTGTGACCTCATCAAATTAGCAGTTTCCACATCTGCACAGGCATAGTCACAGGCAAATCCAAGAGAACCATGAGTCCAGAAGCTGTCACAAGCTTGGTCCCCTCTCAGGACAGGTCTCTGGTTGTGGGGCTCTTTAAGTTGTTTGAAAGCATGAATCATGGACCTCCTCTTCCAGGAAGCCTTCTCTGAAATCCCCAACACTATATTTTCCCAGTCATGGTATTTATCTCACAGAACAGTTAAGTTTTACCCCTCCTGGACTGTGAACTTCTATGATATTCATCTCATACCCAACTGTATCTCCAGCACTTGGCACCGCATATAGCAAACAGCAGGCATTCATAAAGTAACTTGCTCACTTATTCAACAAGTTTCTAAGAACCCACCACGGGGCCAGGCATGGTGCCAGGTACCGGGAATGGAGTGGTGAATAAGACAAAAGTGATCCTTCCCCAAACAAAAATGACAAAGGTAAAACATAGACATGCAAGCATAGTGAGGACATGTTGCAGTGAAGAAAAATAGTCAAGGAGAACTTAACACATTCTGGAAGGTCCTGAAAATGTAATGTTTAAACTGACATTTGAAGAATGAGAAGCAATTAGTTGGGGAAGAGACCTCCAGGTGAAAGGAATTGCAAAGGCCTTTGGAATTTGACTCATTTTGGAATTTGGAACTAAGGGAAAGCTAAGGGTAGTTCCCCAGGGACTAGATCATATAAGGCAGGCTGGGAAGGATGAAACTCTTTCTTAAGAGAAACAGGAAGTCGCGGGAGAGTTTGATGCAAAAATTTGTGTTTCCATAGCGCTGGGGTGGGGAGGGCAGAGGCAGAGGGAGTTATCAAGACACTCAGGGGTCTCTGTGTGGTCTCAGAGGGCAGAGCAATGGAGAGAATCTAAGGTCCCCTTCCATATATCTTTCATCTTGATGTTTAATTTACATAAAATACACAGATCTTAAGTGCGCAGTTCAAATTTTCACTTACGTACTGTGCCCACCACCCCAATCAAGATATAAATACTTTAGCAGGCCCTGCCTCCTCCAAATATAACTACTAATCTCCATCACCAAGGTTAGTTTTGCCTGTTTTTGAGTTTCATGTAGATGTAATCATACAGTATATACTCTTCTGTGTCTGGTTTCTTTCACTTATCATGATGTCTGTGAGATTTATTTATGTCGTGTAGAGCAAGTTTGGTTTTTTTTTCACTGTATTCCATTGATAAATATACCACTATTTATTCATTCTACTGTTGTTGGACATTTATTTCCACGTTTTGGCTATTATGACTTACACTATGAGCATTCTTACATGTCTTTTGGTGGACATAAGCCAATCACTTCTACTGAGTACGTACCCAACAGTGAAACTGCTGGGTCATAAATATACATATTTAGCTTTAGTAGATCCTGCCCATTAGTTTTCCAAAATGGTTATACCGATTTACACTCCTACCATTAAAGTGTGGAACGCTCAGTTCATCCATGTCCTCACCAACACTTCACATTATGGTCTTTTTTTTTTTTTGGCTGCGCGGCTTGTGGCCTCTTAGTTCCCCAACCAGGGATCGAACCCGTGCCCCCTGCAGTGGAAGCATGGAGTCTTAACCACTGGACAGCCAGGGAAGTCCCAACATCATGGGTCTTTTATGGCATCTCATTGTGGTGTTTTTTTTTTTTTTTGGCAGCACCCCTCAGCTTGGGGATATTAGTTCCCCGACTAGGAATGGAACCCGGGCCCCAGCAGTAAAAGTGAGGAGTCCTAACCACTGAACTGCCAGGGAATTCCCTCCTTGTGGTTTTAATTTGCATTTTTTGATGACAAAAAGTATTAAAAACCTTTTCATATGTTTATTAGATATTTATTAGACAGAACTTACTGTCTGTTCAAGATTTTAAAAATTGAATTGTTGGTCCTTTAAAAAAAACTGATTTGTAATTCTTTATATATTCTGGATTATGAGCCCTTTGATGGCTAATATTCCATAATGCAAGTATCTTCTCCCAGGCTGTGGCTCCCATTTACACTCTCTTGATATCTTTTGATAAAACAAATTTTTAGTCTTAATGAAGTCCAATTTCTCTTTCATGGTTATCACTTTTTTTTTCCATGGCTATCACTTTTTGTGTCTTCTTTGCCCACTCCAAGGTCTTGCATATATGCCCTTATTTTTTCTCAGAAATGTTTTGTAGTTTTGTAGTTTCCAGTGTAGAGATCTTGCACATCTTTCATTAGATTGCTAGATATTTGATTTTTTGGCGGGGTACTATTATAAATAGTAATATTTTAACTTTTCATTTTCTAATTACTTGTTGCTTGTGCATAGAAACAAGCAATTTTTGTAGCTGTTGATAATTCACCTATTAATTGCAGCAGTTTGTAGATAGGTTTGGATTTTATACATACCCCACTGTGTCATGTTAAAAATGATAGTTTTCTTTTTCCCAATCTTTATACCTTTCTTTCTTTTTCATTCCTTATTGCACTAGCTAGGACAGCCAATACAATGCTGAATATAAGTGATGCTAACTGATACCAGTCACAAGAGGAGTGTTCAACATTTCACCATTACATGTAATGCTGGTGTACATTTTTTGTAAATGTCTTTTATTAGATTAGGAAGTTCTCATCTATTCCCAATTTCCTGAGTTTTTAAAATCTCTTTTTGAAAGGCTGAAGACTGTGTGCACACCCAGTTTGTTCATGGGGGGTGTAGAGAGGATCCAATGTGAAAAGATGTCAGCCTGCTCCATTAGGTACCCTGGGGCTCATGCCAGCAATTGTTGGGATACTGCCAGCCTTTCCACCAACAGTCTCTGTGGCTCATCATTGCCAGGTCATCTGTAGCTGGCTGTTACAGACATTACTTGCACCCACTAATACTGGTTCTATACTTCCCTGCTTCCTTAAGTGAGAACAAGGGAAGTTCAAGTTGGGATAATGCAAAAATGAGCATGTCTGACAGTTCCTTTCTATTCCTGGGAAAAGAAAAAGCAGCTATCTTCTGACTGTGCTAGGAATAGACACCAGGACAGTGGCCTATCTCCGTTCAATGGAAGTCTGAAGACTGCAGGATTTCCAGATTTAAACCAAGTAGCAGCTGAAAGAAAAAAGTAAGCTGGCTTAGACACTAGGTATGCTTTGAGCATAAGTCATGACCTGGGATGATGAAAGCTGCAGAGCAAATCCATTGACAGTCTGGAAACCAGACATAGAGAGGCATCTGACCCAGGAACACATCCAGGGAGAGGATATAAGAAGTATGGACAGGCTTGGCATTTCTTGCTTTGTCAAGAAGCCCTTTAGATACTTGCAGAGAATAGGCCTGAGGTTCTGATCATTCACAACTACAGATAAACCCAGTGCCAGGTTACAAGCAGCTCCAAGGCCTAGTCCCTGCGGGAGCTGAACTGGATCTCCAGGCTGTCTGGAGCAGTAGCAGTGCTGGACGCAAATTCACTGCTGCTGAACACCAGCTCACGGCCCTGCGACTTATTTTTACATCTGTGACTCAGAGGCCTAGACCAGGACTGAGGCCTTGGGGAGAGAGAGGCCCTGCTTAGGGGTTGGCTCTTGCGAGCAGCATGGGTCTGGCTGTTTGACACCATGATCACATCCATTTCAGACCATAGTTGCAGTGATACCATTACCAGTAGGACACAATCTCTTGAGGCCTCCATATAAGATGCCTTCTCTAAGACACGTGATATAATCTGGCAGTCAGATTTGTATTCCCAAAAATTCATTCTGGCTACTGCATAGAAAATGAATTGGAAGAGTGTAGTATGGGTGGAGGGTGACCAATGAAGAGGCTATTACAGTAGTACAGGCAAGAGTTGATGGTGCTGGACTTCTCTGGTGGCGCAGTGGTTAAGAATCCGCCTGCCAATGCAGGGGACATGGGTTCAAGCCCTGGTCTGGGAAGATCCCACAGAGTTGCCTCAGAGCAACTAAGCCCACGTGTCACAACTACTGAGCCTGCGCTCTAGAGCCTGTGTGCTACAACTACTGAAGCCCGCGCGCCTAGAGCCCATGCTCCGCAACAAGAGAAGCCACCACAGTGAGAGGCCCGCGCACTGCAACGAAAAGTAGCCCCAGCTCGACACAACTAGAGAAAGCCCGCGCACAGCAACAAAGACCCAGCGCAGCGGTGGGGGGGGGGGTTGGGGGGGGGAGAAAAAAAAAAGGGTTGAAGGTGCTTCACACTCCAGTAGAGGCAAACAGATTTCTCGTTCAAGACAGTAAACCAACTACAAATGTTTACCTTTTCCTTTAAGACTACATTAAATTGTCAGTAAATGACTAAGATGATATTTATAATATAAATAGAATTGGGCAGGGAGGAATCTTTGAGGTATTTTTCAACAAATTTCTAGATTGATTAGAGCAGATGAAAGAAGTACGGTGACCCAGGGCAGAACAGAGGGTGCTGTCGCCTGGACCACACCCGGGGGTGCTATTGTGCAGGAGGAGCCACTTGCCTGAGACTCTGAAATGCTTCAGACTCTGAAGCAGGAGGTACGACAGAGGGCAAGCATGAGAAGGGGGCTTGGAAACAGGAAAACTAATCTAAGGTCTGTTTGCACAGCAAGCAGTGAACAATCTTGTTTCTCACTGCAGTTAGAATGACCTATAATTAGACAACACACTCCTAGGAAAAACAAAACAAGTACAAGGAAGATTCTTTCCTGCAGGTATGGTGTTTCTGTGGATCTGGAAACATTGGCACCTCTGAACAAGCCCTCAGAGACCTCAAAGATAAAGATCACAACTTAGAGCATTTGTCAGATGACAAATCCTGGCTACACCCAGAGCTCCAGGGCAACTCTTCTGCTTCCTTCCAATAAGAGATAAGCAAGAACTGTCAGATATTTGAATAAAGTCTACTACAGGAAGTCTACTACCAAGATTAACAACCTTGGTTAAAAAAAACTAAGAAACACAAAGGTTCGATTCGACAGTCTTTTTTTTTTTTTACTTTATTTATTAAAAAAATTTTTTCTGGCTGCACTGTGCAGCATGCAGAATCTTAGTTCCCTGACAAGGGATCGAACCCGTGCCCCCTGCAGTGGAAGTGCAGAGTCTTAACCACTGGACCACCAGGGAAGTCCTCCTCAATTGGACAGCTTTTACATTTGAGTAAGAGGGAGATCTAGTGAAAGAACATGGTGGGTAACATCAAAGAAATTATCTAAGAAGTAATAAGAGAAAGAGCTAAAGGAAAGATACGAATCTTTAAGTCAAAAGGGTCTACATGGGAGTTCCCTGGTGGTCTAGTGGTTAGGATTCAGCGCTTTCACTGCTGTGGCCCAGGTTCAATTCCTGGTCAGGGAACTCCCACAAGCCATGCCGCACCCCTCCCCCCCCCACAAAAAAAGAGGAAAAAACACATCATCTATCATGGGAAAAAAATCAAATTGGCATCAGACTTAGCACCACTGCATGTAAGATGAACAGTCAGCAATTGAGCTAAGAATGATTTTTATATTTTTAAGAGGTTGTTAATAATAAAAAAAAGAGGAAGATGTGACAGAGAACTTACTATCTGGTCCTGTATACTTTTAAAGAAAGCTCCCTAAGTAAGAATTCTAACAAGAAAATGGAAAACATGGCATCCAGGAAACTGTGACTCTAACACAGGAGAGCAATGAAGAGAAATCCCAGGATCCTAAGTTTCCTGAAGATCTCGAAAGCAACATGTTTGTATAACCTTTCGCAGAATGGCCAAAGTTTATAGTACAATAGTCTCTAGGAAAAAAGGAGACTTCATAGACTAAATCAAATGATAGTTAACAGTTTGGAAAAACTTTATTATATGATGAAGGCAACAAATACAAGCAAAAAAGAACATTCAGAAACTCCCGGAAAATCAAAAAGCTGTAGGGAAAATAATGGTCCAAGGAAAAAGTGGTCTAAATGAGATTTGAAAATTGGTGAGCTCAAGAAGAATGGAGTAGATCCCAATTAATAGAGGATATGAGAGAGAGCACAAGAGAACAAATACACACATGCAAGAGCCAATCAGAAATTCTACAGATGGGCTTCCCT
This sequence comes from Eubalaena glacialis, assembly GCF_028564815.1. Taxonomy (NCBI): domain Eukaryota; kingdom Metazoa; phylum Chordata; class Mammalia; order Artiodactyla; family Balaenidae; genus Eubalaena; species Eubalaena glacialis. The sequence continues at coordinate 52,105,573 of NC_083733.1, read as the reverse complement.
GGTAGTCCAGTGGTTAAGGCTCCACGCTCCCAGTGAAGGGGCATGGGTTTAATCCCCGGTCGGGGAATTAAGATCCCGCATGCCGCCAGGTGCAGTCAGAAGAAAAAAAAATTCTATGGAAAAATATTGTGAACAAAAACAAAACCAAGATAAAATACAAACTTCAGGATAGTGGTTTCCTTTTGGGTGAAGCAGAAATGGAATAAGGGAGTGGTAATACATAGATGCAGGTTGTTGGTAATGCTCTAGTTTTTGGGTTAAGTGACAGGTTCAGTTACTCATATTATGGGTCACATATCCTTTTGCATATATTAAATGTGAAAAAGGAAAAAGATAAAGGAAAAACAGTCTAAAAATTGAAAAAAGGCAAGGTCCAGTCATGAAGCAAATTAAAATGTAGATGATCTTAAGAAACTGATGGAATCCAGAAAAAGACAATCTATTTAATCTTGATCATAGTAATATATATGTATTTTTGAAAGGTACAGTATTTATGGTTCTAGAACTGTAGAGAAGGCATATCACTTGGCTCTGTGAAGAAGAATTCTTATAAAATCTTATCAGAATATTATTGGTCTTCAGCATTTAAAGTCAACCAACATGTGAAGAAAAGGCAATTTTTAGTGGCGGGAAGAATAAAACATTCTGTAAAAAGGAAATACAGACAGGGTTTGTACTACTTGGCTCATCCATAAAAAATATTTACTTAGTTGTAATGAGTATTACTAGCCGTAATTAAGTGTTATAGTAAGTATATTAAGAGGATACAGAGCAAGGATGTGTGAATTTCTGTGTGTGTGTATGGGGGGAATTAAGAGAGTAAATCTATAATCAGGAGGTCCGTAGTTGATAAACACATGAAATAAGAAAGTAAAGAACAGTTTACACAGGCTCTTCCTACTGACATATTAACAAAAGGGGGGACGTGGGTATGGTGCGCACACACACATACACACACGATCTGGAGAGGGACACTTTATGGAAGAATACGGATAAACTGTTAATAGTATTTGCCTTTAAGGAAGAGAAGTTGACAAACTGTATACTATTTTGTTTCATTTGTAGTAACTATGCACAGGTATTATTGAATTAAAGAAAAACTTTTTTCCTTTAATAAAAAAAAGAGCTCCTGTAAATAACCAAGAACACTAACATCAGAGGAGACAAATAAAGATTATTTATAAAAAGTTCACAGAAAAGGAAATATTAATACCAAACTCATTTAACAATGTTCAACCTCCCTCAAAGTGAAATGCATGGGGTACTGAAATAACACTTTTCGTTCATCAGACTGGCAAACGTACTCAAAAGTTTGCTAATGCCGTACTGGTGACCGTATAGGGTAATAAGCACCCTGAAAAACCAGTTGAAGTGTAAATTGCTATAATCTCTATCGAAAGGGACACAGGAATATTTATTAGAATTATGAAGTTATGTCTCCAGTTATCCAGAATCTCCAGTTATTAGTTTATCTTACAGATACATACATCTATTTGTGAAATGACTCATGAAGCGTCATTCCAGCACTGCTCGGACCAGCAAAAATTGGAAACAACCTGGCTCCATGTGAAGAGGGTAACTGTAGGTCTGAGGGACAGTGAGAAAAGGGAAACAGCTTTTCATTGGAAATCCTATTAAATTATTTTTGAACTGTTTGAATGCATACATTAAAGCCTCAGCCAGAGGAACAATCCACTGAGGAGACCAAACCACAAAGGCCTCTGCAGCAGATTCAGTACTGGAAGGCTAGGCCATATGTTCTAACTATCGGGGAGCAGGGAGAACCACTCCGGGTTACTGCACTGGCTTCCTAACTGGCCTCCCTACTAATTTATTCTCAACACAGCAGCCAGAGATTCTTTTTATTTTTATTTTTTAAAATTTATTTATTTATTTTAAATCCAAAGATGTGCATTTGGAAGAGATTCACTGACAATTGTAGCAGAAGTGCCAATTTTTTTTTTTTGGCTGCACCTCAAGGATTGCGGGATCTTAGTTCCCTGACCAGGGACTGAACCCAGACCCACAGCAGTGAAAGTGCTGAGTCCTAACCATTGGACCACCAGGGAATTCCCCAGAGATGATGATGATGATTTTTTAAAATATTAATTTATTTTGGCTGCACCAGATCTTAGTTGCAGCACACAGGATCTTCGTTGCGGCACGTGGACTCTTAGTTGCAGCATGCAGGCTTCTTAGTTGCGGCATGTGGGCTTCTTAGTTGCGGCATGCATGCGGGATCTAGTTCCTCAACCAGAGATCAAACCTGGGCCCCCTCCATTGGAAGTGCGGAGTCTTACCCAATGGACCACCAAGGAAGTCCCAGAGATTCTTTTAAAATGTAAGTCAGATTCTCACTCTTCCATTCAAAACCCTACAATTGCTTCCCATCTCGGAACAGACGACAATCATTACAGTGTACTCCACTATTCCTTCCCTGTCCAGTCTCCGCTGACACTTTAACCTCATATTCTACAAGCCTCTCCTCCCTCACTCCACTCCAGCAATACTAGGTTCACTCCTGCTTCAGGGTCTTTGCAGCTAAAATTTCTTCTGCCTGAACATCCAATCAGCTTCTTGAGTCATTTCTCAAATGTCAGCTTCCTAACCTATTTTAAATTCACGCAGCAATCCACCCTCAAGCCCACACACCCTTTCTTGTCCCCCGCTTCTTGGCTTTTTCTCCATAGAACTTAAGCATCTTTTTTTTGGCCACACTACACAGCTTGCAGGATCCTAGTTCCCTGACCAGGGACTGAACCAGGGCCCCTGCGGTGAAAGCGCAGAGTCCTAACCACTAGACTGTCAGGGAATTCCCTTAAGCATCTTCTTAACATACTTTATATAAATTTTACTCATTTCTCTCCTCCCAGAATACAAGCTCCAAGGTTTATTTTGTTCACTGTTGCTTACCCTGCAAATGAACTATACCTCTTCTACATAAGGGCTCAATAAAGATTTTTTGAATAAATAGTTTCCCCTTTTCCACAGAAAATAAGTAAAACTAAAAACAAAAGACTAGGGGTAGCAAGGGATGATTGATTGTTAGCATGACTGAGGGCTTTCATTATAAGCCTTTGTGAGGCATTTAGATTAAAACACATGCATACACATCTCTTGCCAAAATAATTAAACGTTTTAAAAATAAAAGCGGTATTAGATATATTTAGAAAGTAGAAGTTTGGACTTCCCAGGGGCTTCCAATGCAAGGGACGCAGGTTTGATCCCTGGTCAGGCAACTAAGCCCGCGCGCCACAACTACTGAGCCCGCGCACTCTGGAGCCTGTGTGCTACAACAAGGAAGAAGCCTGCGCGCCACAACGAAAGATCCCGCGTGCCACAATTAAGACCTGACGCAGCCAAAAATAAATAAATAAAATAAAATAAAAGTTAAAAAAAAAGAGAAAGAATTGATAGAAGTTGGTAACAGGCATGAAGCTGGTGCAGAACTGAAGATAAATGGAGTGTCAAAGGTGACTTCCACATTTCCAGCACAGTCGGGTTAGTAGATGGTGTTGCTACCTACTGGATCAAGAATACTGGAAGAAAAGCAGAGGGAAGATCATCACTTCAGTTTGGGGAATGTTACATTTGAGAGGCTACTGTAAGACCTTCAAGCACAGGTATCAAGAAGTCAGATCCAGGGACTTCCCTGGCGGTCCAGTGGTTAGGACTCAGCGCTTTCACTGCTGTGGCCCCAGGTTCAATCCCTGGTCGGGGAACTAAGATTCCGCAAGCCTTGCGGCTCGGCCAAAGGAAAAGTCAGATCCAGACTCAGAAAAGATCTGTGCTAGATAAGTGAATGTGAGAATAACTCCATGTAGTTAAGGCCAGAGAGAGTATGCAGCTTAAAAAGAGGGTGGAAAAAAAAAAGCAAACTTATCTGGCAGGAGAGATAACAAGATCACAAAGTTGGTTTTCCCAGGGTGAGGCTTTTCCGGATGTGCTGACCCCTGTGATTTCCCCAAATGTGGGAAACTCCACTGCATAATTTGTGGTAGTGTTGTGTGGGGAGCAGCGGGGAGAAGAGAAAAAAGCTAAAGTTGAACCCTGAGGAACACTATTATTTCAAAATGGGGTGACTGAAGAAGTAGAATTAGGCAGACCAGGGAGCAGTAGCTAGAGAGGGTGGGAGGAAAACCAGATGAGTATGGCAGCCAGGAAGACAAGAGTATTTTCAGAAGGGAGAGGTAGACTGTATGGAATGCTTCTGTAAAACAAGTAAGAGAGGAAAACTTTGAAAGGCTCACTGGAGATCATTAGTGACCTTACCAAGAACTGTTTTAGCGGTGTATGAAGTAGAACAAGTGGGTTAAGAAGTGAAAGGGAGATCAGGCATCTAGATAGTTCAAGAGCTAAGGAGGAACTGGTAGGATGTAGGATTCAAGGATAATTTTCTTAAAAAAGAAGTCTGTAACATAATAAATGCTACATAGTTACAATTATAGGCATACTTCATTTTATTGTGCTTTGCAGATATTGCTTTTACAAATGGGAAGTTCCGTGGCAACCCTGCATCAAGCAAGTCTATCGGCACCATTTTCCCAACAGCATTACTTTAAAATAAAGGTACAGGGCTTCCCTGGTGGCGCAGTGGTTGGGAATCTGCCTGCTAATGCAGGGGACACAGGTTCGAGCCCTGGTCTGGGAAGACCCCACATGCCGCGGAGCAACTAGGCCCGTGAGCCACAACTGCTGAGCCTGCGCGTCTGGAGCTTGTGCTCCGCAACAAGAGAGGCCGCGATAGTGAGAGGCCCGCGCACCGCGATGAAGAGTGGCCCCCACTCGCCACAACTAGAGAAAGCCCTCGCACAGAAACGAAGACCCAACACAGCCAAAAATAAATAAATAAATTAATTAATTAAAAAAAAAAGGTACATACATTGTTTTTTAGGCATAATGCTATTATTGCACATTTAATAGACAAACGTACAGTGTAAATCTAACTTTATATATACTAGGAAAGAAAAATATTCGTGTGACTCACTTTATTGTGATATTTGCTTTACTGGGGTCTGGATCTAAACCCGCAATATCTCCAAGTTACGTCTGTATATATAAATATATGAATACTAACACATTAATATGCTATATAATATGCTAGCATTATAATTAAATGCGAATGGAAAGGATCCTTTATCAAGGAAGAAGTTGAAGACACAAAGAGGTAATTCAGTAATGGGAATGGTGGGAGTTAGGGAGCCAGAGCACAAGCAGTTTTTTGATACATGGTCTTTTCTCTGTTTTTAAAGGACAGCCAGGGAAAGGCTGGATGCATATGTTAGAGAGTGTGGTAATTGCCTGAGGCAGTTTCCATCCAATGTCTTCTAGTTCTCTTTGAAATGGATAGCAGGGCCATTTGCTGACTACAGAGAGGTGATTACAGAAAAGTACTAAGTTTTGCTGGCAATGTTGAGGGCCAGGAGAGAGCAGTAATCAGATTTAGAGTGGTACTAATGTATTCAATTGTGATTCTCTTCTGCAGGACACAACCCTCTGAGTGAATACTGACCACGTGGATGGTTGGATGCTTTCAGGGTTGAAGTTTCTCTAGGCAAGAGCACAAAAAGCTCAAAAGAGGAGCAAGGGAGTTTAAGGTTATTTGTAAGATAATGATAGTTCAAGGAGTCTAGGCTGGTTGGAGATGGTGGTAGGGAAAGTAGAAGAAAGATGGAAGCTAACGAATCCAAAGTAGAAAGATTCCTGACCTGGAGATCTGCACCAAGCTAAAAGCAGTTACTGAGCAAAGGAGTGGTTAGGTCACTCTATGTGTGTATGTACTTATTTATTATTTCTTGAGCAAGCCAGTTGCAAGATCAAAGTGTAGGGTGTCTAAATCCATGATTCAGAGATGATGCAGTTGAGGTCGATGGACAAGGTCCAGGTGTGTCTACAGGTTTGGGCGGAAGGAGGTGAGAAAAAAAGGTCAGAGGGAAAGGAACAGGGGCCAGGGTGTAGGATGGGTCCAGGAAAGTTAACACAGCAGGCCTGACTCCTATCCTTTATAAAGACTGCTTACAAGTTTGGCCCTTGGCTGACATCTGGAAACTAGGATTTGAGGAGGGTTTCCATCATTCCCAGAACTGGTAAGAGTGGCTCACTGTGCCTAAACTGTACAGTCAACGTAGTGTATTTGTGCTTTACTTCTGGGAGTCTGGGATTTTAGTATGTGCCACGCAGAAGATGCCTAAATAACCAGACCTCGATCAAAACCCTGGGCCCGGGCTTCCCTGGTGGCGCAGTGGTTGAGAGTCTGCCTGCCAATGAAGGGGACACGGGTTCGAGCCCTGGTCTGGGAAGATCCCACATGCCGCGGAGCAACTAAGCCCGTGAGCCACAACTACTGAGCCTGCGCGTCTGGAGCCTGTGCTCCGCAACAGGAGAGGCCGCGACAGTGAGAGGCCCGCGCACCGCAATGAAGAGTGGCCCCCGCTCGCCGCAACTGTAGAAAGCCCTCGCACAGAAGCGAAGACCCAACACAGCCAAAAATAAATAAATAAATAAAATTAAAAAAAAGAAAAATCCCTGGGCCCTCAGTTGCTGATGAGCTTCCCTGGTAGACAACATTCCACACATGTTGGAACAATTCTTTGCTGGGGGAATGAAGTACATCCTCTGTGACACCACTTTCAAAGTCCCCTCTGAAAGTCTGAGCCTGGTTTACTCCAGACTTCGTCCATACACCCTTTCCTTTGCTCAATTTTGCTTTGCATCTTTTTGCTGTTCATAGCCATGAGTATGATTATCTTGAGGACTCCCAACACAGATGGGTAAGCCACACAGATGAAGTCAGATGGAAGGATGGAGGTATAGAGGAAGAGAAAGGAAGGAATAATTTTTTTAAGAAGATGGGAGTAATCAGGTAACCAGGAGAGTGAGAGGATCACATAAGCCTGAACAGAGTTAAGTAGGGGTTTTACCAGAAAGGGAGGGAGCAAGGACACCAAGTCTACATCCTGAACACAGGTTTGTAGGGCAAGAAATACTCCAGTGCTGCCACTGGGAAGGGTGGTAGGTGGAGCAGCGTCCTTAGGGAAAAGGCTAGGCCCACAGAGGAGGATTAACCCTGCATCTGCTCTAATACACACACCTGTGTCTACATCTATAGCACATCAGGGTTTGCTAGTACTTTTTTCTTAGTTACAAATTCCTTCCTGTCGCACACTAGTGGGGAGCAGCACCGTAGCTGGGCACTACCATCTTTCACAATATTCCAAGTCCTTAAGAGGTACACGTCAGTGTTCCTCTTACCCACTCTAACTTCAGCTTCTCTTGTGGAGGAAAAAACCGTGTCAGCATTATTTTAACAGCCAAAAGCTAGAAATGACCCAAATGCGGTATCAACAGCAGAATGGATAAATCGTGGCCTGTTAACACAATGGAATATTACACTGCAACGAAAACGAACGGTCCACAGCCAAATGCAAGAATATGGATGAATCTCACAAACACAGTGTTGAGCAAAGAAGCTAAGCACAAAAGCGTGTATGCTGTATAATTCCATTTATGTAAAGAACAAACACAAGCAAAAGCAATCTAAGCTGTTACAAGTCAGGATAGTGGTTACCCTTGAGGGGGTGGGGGCTACTGGAAGGGAGTTTTAAGGGGGCTTCTGGGTACTGTTTACATAGGTAATCATGATATGTGTGCTTTTCTGTGTGCATAATCATACTTTAAAACAAAACAGTGCTACTCAATACACGAAGTGAAAAAAGCAAGTTTCACAATAGTACGTATACTATGAATCTATTTTTGCTGAAAAGCACATGCCTGTACAGAACAATGCCAGGTCGAATATATAGCCAAATAGTGTTACCAATGGTTAGCCCTGAATGGTGGGATGGTAGATTTTCTTTCTTCTTTTATCTATTTTTAAAAAACCATCTTCCATACTGCCCATATCCTTTTTACAGTGTATTACTTCTACAGAAATGAAACTATACCTCATTCCTTTGTAAACTGAAATCTGCAAAGCTCCAAAACCCATTCTGGGACAAAAGAAATGCTATTAAACACTGGGGAATGGAGTAAGGGATAACTGTCACCCAACTAACCCATTAAAAGAAATTTACAAAACAATTTCAGCACAAGCAAAATCCTGAACTGCAATGTTGGGATTTGCATTCTCATCAACAATCCTGTGTGAGGTCAGCACCCGAGGATTATAAGGATTAAGTGAGTACCAGGATAACAGAAGCACACTCCAGACATCTAGTAAACATGTTCCTGTTCTCTGTGCTGGGATGACTGTAAGCCATTCACTGGAATTCATTACAATCTCGCCTTGGCCCAGGCTTCTCACACTTCCTCAAATTGGCATTCTTGGCTCTCCGCTCTTCCACTCCCAGGCTGCTCTTCAAGTTTAGAGGCAAAGGCAAGATTTTCTGGGCCATGAGCTCCTTGCTGGCCGCTCTCAGTTGTTTCTGTGCACCTAAACTATGAGTCACTCTGTGAAAGCCTTATTATTAAACTGAAATGTGCTTTGGCCTCACAGAGCTGCTTTGTTTCTTTATAAACCACAATACAGACACCAGTGCATTTTAAAGCATTTCCCTAAAAATCAACATTATGAACTAGAATCAGATTCAGGTTGATTTTGATATGTTTATGAGCTAAACCTGAAAACATTTTATCAGTCAGCCAAGTCTGTTAAAATACGAACCGAACTGGAATTTAAAGAACACCCATATAACGGGCACAGCTTGGCACCATCACTGAGAACAGAAACCACATTAGATTCATAGTCTCATCATGTGCTCTTGGAGCCAGATTTCAAACTGTCTCAAAAACCACAAGCTCGCTTTTACTAACCCTGGCTTTGAAGAACAGCATAAAAACTGCGTCACTCCTCCTCAGGAGGCTGGTTTGACCCCCACAAGAGCAGGGCCTGGGACCTGCATCTTTAGCTTCCCAGTGTACACACTAGCTGACTGGCTGGCTGCTGCTGGCCTCCAAGTCTCTGCTGCTCAAAGCTACACTCTCCCTTACTTCCCTCACCTGACTAGCTCCTATGCCAAGAAGTTGTCCCAGTGTCTCTATATTGGGAGAAGCTAAGGCAGCCTGCTCTGAGCAAATCCCCATTAAGCACACCCAGATTCAGAGATTAACGGTGCTACTTTACTTCCTTAAGTTTGATTCCGATTGTACTCATACTTGTCATTTTTTTTTTAAGTTTTTAATTAATTAATTATTTATTTTTTGTCTGTGTTGGGTCTTCGTTTCTGTGCCACAGCTTCCTCTAGCTGCGGCAAGCGGGGGTCACTCTTCATCGCGGTGCGCGGGCCTCTCACTATCGCGGCCTCTCTTGTTGCGGAGCACAGGCTCCAGACGCGCAGGCTCAGTAGTTGTGGCTCACGGGCTTAGTCGCTCCGCGGCATGTGGGATCTTCCCAGACCAGGGCTCGAACCCGTGTCCCCTGCATTGGCAGGCAGATTCTCAACGACTGCGCCAGCAAGGAAGCCCCTTTTTTAAAAAAAATTAATTAATTTTTATTTTTTTGGCTGTGTTGGGTCTTCGTTTCTGTGCGAGGGCTTTCTCTAGCTGCGGCAAGCGGGGGCCACTCTTCATCGCGGTGCGCGGGCCTCTCACTATCGCGGCCTCGTTTGTTGCGGAGCACAGGCTCCAGACGCGCAGGCTCAGTAGCTGTGGCGCACGGGCCTAGTTGCTCCGCAGCATGTGGGATCTTCCCAGACCAGGGCTCGACCCCATGTCCCCTGCATTGGCAGGCAGATTCTCAACCACTGCGCCACCAGGGAAGCCCTGTCATCTTTTAAAATCACAGTCAAGGTAGGTAAACTAAGCAAACTGGTTGACATCTGAGCTCCTCTAAGAGCTCACTCACCTTCATTACTTTATTCTGTGACACTCTCCCCACTGTCACTACTTAAACCAGCTTATAGTCTCTGAACTAATAGGGCAGGGGGATCCTGTAACAATGAATCCAGACATGATTAGATGTGAGCTATTACCACAGGGCTGTGCAGAAAGAGTAGCTTTTCTTTCAGGCAGACAACCCATGGAGACAGGGACAAAAGCCATGTAAAATTGAGACACAGAAACAACACACGCTCATTTCCTATATGCTAGGAACGGAGCCTCGGTACTCAAAGCAGCCTAACCCTGGAGGAAACAAGTCTCAATTTTCCTGTTTCCCCTTAGATTCTGTCCTGCAGAAATGCTCCCCTGTTCCATTTAGTTCTTTCCCACTCTTCATGCTGGAGTCACAATTTAGATATACTGAATTTGGAAGGACAGAGAAATGATAAAATAGTTCTACATGGAAACATCACCAAGGCCCTTACAAGGAGGGGGGCTAGATTAGATGAGTCAGCTGTGATGTTTTAAAATTGGCTTTCTAAACCTGGCTGATCAGAACTACCTGTGGGACTTAGGCAGATTCCCAGGTTTCACTGCAGAACTTCAGAATCAGACTCTCCAAGTGTGGGGCATGGGAATTTGTACTTTAAAAAAATGCTCCTCAGGTGATTCTGGTATGAGATTTATGAACTACTGACAGAGAACAGGATGAAATGGTAATTCCTATGTGATAATGAGTTTCCAAAATGTTGACAGTACTCCTGCAACTAAGGTCCTTTTCCTTTTATATACCATGTAAAGATTCTTTAGTAAAGTTTTATTAAAAATTTTTGGGGAAAAATTAATTCCCCACTCATTGTCTTTCCATGTAGAGGGACTTTAGTCAGTATTTCTCAAAGTCGAAGGGTCACTGCTGCACTTTGGGCTGGATAATCAATTATGGCACCGTCTAGCATAGCACAGAACATTTACCATCCTGGCCCTTACTCTTAAATGCCAGTGGTGGTCCCGAGTCATTGTGATAACCAAAACACCTGCTTTCTCATTCCTAAATGCTCCCCGGATGTCAGTTCACCCCTGATTAAGATCCATTGAGCTGAATTAACATTCCTGACCACTCTCCCTACCCCTCACATTAAGTCGTGCTTTTGGAAGGAGAAATGGTCTATCCAAAGACAAGTTGCAGCGGAATCAGCCCTTCCCTTTTTCGTCTTTTGCACCTGCTTGCCCACAGAGGGTGCATTCTAGCCTAAGGTTTCCAGCTTGGCCTGTGCCTGGTTGGCTTAGTCTCCTCACGTCATGGATTGTAACTCAGGAGCTGTCTGTACTCTAGGAGGGGGAGAAAGGTCTTCCAGCTTTAAACACAACACTGTATAAATCCTAGGAAAACAAATTAATTTAGCTATTTTAGGGAATATAAACATGACCATAATTCCATTCTTACATGTTAAAGATGCCCTTCACTATACTTCTTTCTACTGTAAGAAAATATTAGTGTTTAAAGAGAAAGAACTTTGACGAACATTTTTTATTGAACAGTTTTATTCTGTCTTAGAATGAAAACCTTTTTAATACTGTAAGGTGCACTGCAGGTATGTCATGCTGCCGGTTATTACTGGGGTACCAAATGCCCTAGTCAATGACCCAGAGGGCTTGGAAAATGCATGAATTCATACTTTCAGAGCATGTAGAACTGGTATTCACAGTTTTTTTTTTTTTTTTCAAACCAGCCCAGGACATCTCAAATAGTCTACACAGGCATTGCCATAGCACTTGCTTTGATGTTCAGAATGCCTCAGAAATGTGTTCAATGCCATGATTTGTGGGTCCTCCAAAAGATTTTGTTGTTAAAATGCAAGCAAACAGTATTAAACAATATTATCTAAACTATGGCTGCCAAGTACTGGACCTTAATAATGAAACCAAATTACAAAACATTTTCTTGTAGAGCTACACAAAAGATATAAAATTAAAATTAAAATTAAAAATCTCAACCACCTTTATATACTCCAATTGTCCTACAGTGCAGTTTTCCATATCTTTATCACTACTGAATATTTTAAGGAGAAAGTTAACAAATATCAAAATAGATAAAAGTACTTAAACTTTGGATCCCTTTATTCCACGGCCTTCATAAAAACACAAAGTGGCCAGATTTTTTTTTCCACCATAGCTTAAAATATCAAAAAGATTTACTAATAATTTTAGCAATGAACTCTATACTGAGTCATTTGTGGGTCACAGGCCTAAGGACCAGTGTTATGATATCTTATAGGTTGCCAAAATAATTTCTAACACTCTGAATCCTCTTGAAATATAATGGAAAGAGTCAAGGTATCACAACAAAATTCCAGGCATATCAGGAAGAACAGGTTAATTGACACCTAGTTTTATTGTCTTAAAAAAGGGGGGGGGTTACTTATTTGAAAATACAGCTAAATACATTCTTATCTATGATTATTTACATTTGTATACTGAAAATATCTATTATGTGGATAAATCCTGTGATATGCCATTTGCTACAAAATAAAGTTCTTACAATGAGCATAAGTAATTTACCCTTTTTAGATAATGAAAGAATGTATCAAATCTTCATTTACGTTCCAAACATTTAAAAAAAAAAAATCAAAATCAACAATCTTAAGCCTGAAAAGCTATGAAAAAAAGACCCACCCATACCTCTGCTCCTCAGCACATCAACTTCTGCAAGGACACAGTATGTTTGCTGACTTTAAAATGTTTATTCTTTAAAAAATTAGTTGCTTTTTATACAGCTATACAAAGTTCTTAATGTTTCTTTGGCAATGGAATATAATGGAATTTTACAACTATATAAAAAAGTTACCTTTGCCTAAGAAACAGTATTTACTGTGTGTACATAGTTGACTGACAAAATTCTCTACCATCCAGCACCCTAATTGGCGAAATAAGCTACCTCAGAAGGGTTATTACAGGATTTCCAAAAAAAGAAAGAAAGAAAGAAAGAAAAAGAAAGATACAGACAGACACACAGACACATAGACACACAGACCCTTCCTTCTGTGGCTCAAAACAGTATCACGGCCCTATCTGCAGGCAACTCACAATAATTGCCAAATACAATTTAGTGATAAGAAAAATCCTTTCAGTGATGAAAAAATACTTATAAGTTCCACTGGAGTACTGCTTTAGTTTAACTATACATAAGAAATTACTTAACCTTCTGCTATTCCAAATATATTTAATGCTCATTTATTAAGATGAGCCTTCCCTCCCACCCCCAAAATTAACTGTATTGTATCTTTGAAATTAAGCAGAAACACAAACAAACAAACAAACAAAAACCCAGTGCTGGTGACAAATATACAGCAAATTCACTTTTTCATTCTTCTCAAAGACTGAAACCAATTCTCAGGACCACGAAGAGCTAAAAATCCATCTATTTTCAAAGACTTGTTTGCAGACTATGCAGCAACTTTGTTGTCTTTCTAAAAAGGAAAAAAAAAATTAGCTCATGTTCCAAACTATTGGGGTTTATTAATAAGTATTTCTTTTAAATTTGCTTTAAATATATTTTTCATAACCTTTAAATATATCCTCCTCTTACTTTCATGTATAAATTCGTTTCACTGATTTCCAGGAAACACTTTTTATAACTTACACACCCAGCAGTAGCTCATTATTTGTTAACTGTATTTTCCAGTTAGTAGAGGTTAAAGCAGTGGTGCTGTGGGCTCGTCCTAGCAAGAAGGCCCCCTGCTAATATACAGGCACACCCTACTACCTTTGGTGCTGTCCTAATAATTAAAAAAAAAAATTAAGCCTTCAACATAGTAGTCAAACTCATCAAATACAACTGACAACATATTTTGGAAGAAGATAAATAAAATTCCCGAGTCTCTGATATCTTTACTAAGCAATAAAATATCCAGGCGGTAAAATAACATTTCTCTTCTCCACAGTTTCATGTCAGGAGAAAGCAATGATTTGGAAATTCATTTCAAAAGGACAACATTTAAATCTGAAATAAGTTCTGAAAATCAGAGCGCTGCCTGGGAAATGTTTTTAAAGGCAACTAGGGAGAAAGCAATAAAAATCTCAAGGAGCCTCTAGCTTTCCAGTGAGATTAATCCTAAACCAAATGACTGTACACAGAGCCAAGGGCTTCTCTTTTCCTCAGGACTAGTTGCTACCACGTACCTGATTTTTACTGCTGATTCTCACCCTGCCTGTTAGAAATACACACTGCCTATGTTAAAAACTTAATTTTATCTGCGTATACAACACCAAACCATTTGTACAATGTTATTAAATTAGAATACAAATGGCATGGTATAAGTTGATGCAGAAAGAAATAAGCTGAAGATGATCCTGATGTCTGTCCCCCACCAATGCCAACCTTCACATGCCCTGTTTTTTTTTTTTTTTTTTTTTTAACCTTTCAGAAAGCTGTATGATCAATCCAGACCTTTTAGGGTTCAAAAGCTGTGATTTTCTGAAAGGTAAAAAAAGAAAGCGAGAAAGAAAGGGAAAGAGAGAGGGAAAAGGGAGAAGGAGATAGAGAAGTAGCAGGAAGGAAAGGAGAAAATAAAAGGGGAAAGGGAGAGAGACAGTACCATGCTGAGTCATTTCAGATACCTTGTCGTCTCTGAACCCTCTCTGAAGAAACACAGACTCAAATGAAAGGCAACCTGTCTCACTCACCATGGTGGCTTAACCTCCTTAGAAGCAGAGTATAAAATAGGAGTGGGCCACTCTCTCATTATCCCCAGCCTGATCTCCCAGCCCCCAAAAAAGAAAGAAAAGAAAAAGCACCATAGGACCAAACTCACCACAAGTTTATGTTTCTAACATTATCCTTAAGGAAAACTCAGAAGCCAAAGAGTAAATTTTGGCTAAGCTTATACCTAGATCAAGAGAGTTAACTCCTCTGGGTCCTTGGTTTCCTAACTATCTATTGGAGTAGGGTGGGAGAGAAGTTCTAGTTTGACTGATGTTTCTAAGGAGTTCTAAAAAAATATATATGATCCTATCTTTACCCATGTTTTCATTAAACAACCAGATCTGCTTATAATGTTCATGTCAGTGGAGCATAAAGAACAAAGCTAACCCATTACATGAAGGCTGCTGCAAATGCCACTGTACTTCATCTCTGAGAAGAAGTATTAGATGCTTCAGAAGCAAGTATAATCTTTGAAGGTAAATTTCCTTTATGTAATAGTGGTCCATCACTACTTCCAACTTTAAAGGTGCCAGATGCTATGATTTAGAAGGAACAGGCTGCTGAGAAGGTCCGGGATCTAGTGGCAGACAGAAGGATCATTCAACTTTGGAATGGACAATCAATGGCTAGCCACACTGATGGACCTTCAGCCTCACTGAAGTAACTTATTCCTAATCAACATGCTAAGTACTTACTTCAAGCCCACTATGGCTCCATGCTGAGATAGGTGTTCTGGTGGAAAGAAAAGTAAAATACATATTCACTAATGCCAAGAGGCTCCCATCTAGTTGGCGATGCAGAACCAAACAAAAGACATGAAATAGGGAATATAAGTATATGTAAAATGTGTGGTGATGAAAGCAGATACCACAGGAAGTCAGAAAAGGAAGAAATCAGTGGAGGAAGGAAGAGAAGTTTCTAAGGATAGAGCAAACCTTCGGCAAGATTGAAAGGAAGCCCCTGTCTTTCAGCTATGTCTGTCTTCCCACTGTATTATAAATATCAAGAAGGCTGGGACTGCATGTGTTTTGTTACCACCAATGTCCAGCATAGAGCTTGGCATATACGAAGAATTCAATATATTTGGTCAATGAATGAAGTCAGAGTTGGAATCAAGCAGTGTGTATAAAGAAATGACCATGAGTCAACTGCTTGAATCAGATAGGTTAAAGGGTAATAATAAATGAGGCTGGATATATCCAGTGGGACCCTTTCAGAGTAAAACGAGCAGGCAGTGCAATGTCACATTAGAACCTTCTAGCCATCAGCCTGAGGTCTAGTGAATCTATCACTCCTTGAAACACCCAAGCAGAGGTTGAACTATCTGTCAGGGATACACTAGTGCAGGTAAAGCCTCATGCAGACAACCTCTACGATGCATTCTAATTCTACAATATATATGATAGGAGTTTTAACTAAAGGCTCAAAATGGCTGAACAGTGAGACACGGCGTCAAAACGAAGGTTTGCATTAATAAGTGCATATTCTATGCACACAGTGGTTATTCAAAGGTTTACTGATGACTGCTCAGATAAAGGGAATTAATGGTCCAGTCTTAGATAACATGACAGCTAATTTTTTCAAATATATGAAAAATCATCATGAAAAAGAGTATATATATTCTGTGTATAGACAAGGGTAGAGTTAAACTAATAAGTTTAGAAGATAGAGGGAAAAAGATTTTTGTTCAAATTCTGTGTGTGTCTGTGAAATCCTAATAATTAGAGCACCCTTGGGGTGGGATGGATGCTCTTAGAAAGAGTAATAAGTTCCCAGCCTTCATAAAGGACACCAACAGAAGAGGTGTTTGGTTTGGCCAGGAGGTCACAACTCTCAGATGCTTTCCAACTCTGAGACTTTAATGGTCTTTAAAAGGTGTATCTGAAATAAAACTGTGCAAAACTGAGGGCCAGAAAGGTTTAACAACTCAACTGAGGTCATACTAGCAAAAATTACTAAAATTCTCATCAGGATCAAGGTCTAATTTAAACGTACTTTTTCTCAAACCAAGCTGACTCAATGTGGTCTTCAACAGGAGTTGCCATAGGTTCTTCAACAGGTAGCTGATATGCCTGAAGTGAGGTAAAGAGAAACTGAAGGTCTAAAGACCAATCAGTGGGTTATTATGGTAGTTGGCAGAAACGCCTCAAAGGAATGAACGTGGTGATGTGGAAATGGCCCATGATCATGGATACCTCCACAGCCTGGGAGACAAAAAGAACACCAAACTGAGATGATGGGAAAGTGAGAAGATGATGAGGACATTCTGAGGAAGGTTAAGTTGATCACAGGACACAATGCAAGTAAATATAGAAAAATATAAGTGAAAGCATACAAGGTCCAAGTTGAAAAACTGATTAGAAGCTATGAATAGACAAGCTCAGAAAGGGGAGCGGGAAATTGCTGCAGGAGAGGAGAGAAGGAGAGCTCAAGCCTATGCTAGAGTGCAAACATGAACACAATGGAGCAAACTGAACATTGCAGGCAGAAGGAATGGGTAAAAAGGTCGTGAGATAGGAATAAGCTTGGCACTAAACAAGAGCAAGAAGACCCACATATCTGTAGCAGAATGAATGAAGAAAAGGGCAGTCCCACTGGCAGCAAGATCTAGAGCAAGTACTAGACCTCTCATCTGGAGAAACAGGCAGATCATGAAGCACCTTATAGGCTGTGTTGAGGAACATACGTTATTTTTATAAAGAGAAAAATAACAAAAGTGTTAAAAAAACAAAAAGCAGGAAGACAGACTCCAAGTTGGGTGGGCAGTTATCTGTGTCAAATATTGCAGAGTAGTTAAGGGCAAATATTTGTGAAAAGGCTACTGAATTCTGTAAGCAAAGGTCACTGGCAACCTCAAGAGGAGTAACAGTGGCAAGGAAGAGGAGTTCTGTAGTTCCTAAGACACAGTCCCCTAGCTGGAATGGCCATTTTGCAAGTTAGAAGTGCTGAAGCTACATCAGGCTGCATCTACCATGGCTGGATATCCTGAGCTAACAACTTGAGGCTAATTTTCAGCAGCCTTGGCTGTGATGACACAATATCAAAGGCATCAAAATTAACAGAACAGATCCAAAAGCCACTAACAATGACCCTTCAAGAAGGATCTCAACAATGACCAGTTTTAAATATTGAATAATGAAATTCCTGCTAGTAGGTCTTTTTGTTGCTTTTCCTTTTCTTTTTCTTTTTTATTTTTTTAATAATTTTTTAAAAAAATTTATTTTTGGCTGCTTTGGGTCTTTGTTGCTGTGCGTGGGCTTTCTCTAGTTGCAGCGAGTGGGGTCTACTCTGTTGCGGTGCACGGGCTTCTCATTGCGGTGGCTTCTCTTGCTGCAGAGCAGGGCTCTAGGGTGTGTGGGCTTCAGTAGTTGTGGTGTGCAGGCTCAGTAGTTGTGGCTCACGGGCTTCAGCAGTTGTGGCACACAGGCTCAGTAGTTGTGGCACACGGGCTTAGTTGCTCCGCAGCATGTGGGATCTTCCCGGACCAGGGCTCGAACCCATGTCCCCTGCGCTGGCAAGTGGATTCTTAATCACTGTGCCACCAGGGAAGTCCCGGTCTTTTTGTCTCTAGCTGCCCTATGTAATTCGTAGTAGACTTCTTTATGATGGGATTTTGATCGTTTCTTTGATTATATACCTTCCTCTCCACTATCCCTAAAATTGATGACTAGGATAGTAACACTGACTTAAAGACCCCTTTAAATATGTTCTTCCTAGATTCTCTTGGTATTCTCTTGGAAGCATACTTTGTAATATGAAATAAAGGTGATACAATATGGCTCTTTTTTGTACTGTATAATATCTTTTAGTGATCCCCTGTGCCTCCAACAACAACAACAAAATTTTTTTAAGGAAAGGAAATTAATCCTAAGTCAGTCTCTTAATAGGTTTTTGGAAGAAATTTTACCAGTCCATGAAATCTGAAACCATGGTTCTATAACAGAAAGATAAAAAAGAATATCACATTTCTATCTCTTTATTTCTTCTAACTGAAAAGAAAATAGTTAAAAAGAATTAGATTCATTAACCAATAAGTTACTGTTCCTTAAAATTATATAAATATCCTAATCAGGTACATCCTCCACTGAAAAGTCAAATGGAAGTTATACAAATGCCCTAAAAATATTCACCTCAAATAGATAAAAGTTTAAAACATTTTGAATTTCATACAACTGCAAGCCAACCCCAAAGCACATAATAATACTTACCCTATATTCGAAATCTGCAAACTCCCTTCCCCCACGACCTCCTCTGAATCCACCACGAAATCCTCGAGGAGTGGCAAAGTTACCACCTCGGCCACTACCACGTCCTCGGCCACCACGGAAACCAAGACCTCCCCTGCCTCTGTACCCTCCACGGCCACGGTTTGGACGAAGTGGGATTCCAAATGTTTCTGCATTTAATCTTCTTTCTTCAGCCCAGGTTGGTCTCCGTTCTCTATTATGAGAACAAGTAATCTTTAGTGTATCAAGTTTTAAAGAACATTTTCCAGCAAAACTATGCAGCACTGATTCCCAAATTAAGGCTAAGTAATTCCTAACAATCAAATAAAAATAAGCACCTTATCTAAGTCATCACAAGCTGTCCATGGCAATATGTTCCTATAATTCATGTGAAAATATGACTGGTATTAAGCTTCTTGCAAATGCAGTTGATAATACAAAGAAACTGACAACAGCCCCAATAAATGGGATTGGCAATTGACTCTACCCTCCAATCAGCCCCAAAGGAAGAAAGGGCAAAACCAGGAAAGGAAACCCTGTCTCAGGATGTGAGGAGATGGAGGATAGATCCCTGAGTTCCTAGTATGCTCCTGGACCAACCTCTGAACCTGACGTCTGAAGCGTCTGAATTGCTGCTGCTGGCCCACAGCCCAGACAATCAGAGGATTCAGAAGCATCCCCATCCACGTTTAAAGTGAAGTAGAAAACTGCCACCAGGTGGCACCAAACTACAGCCAGGAGGACAATTAGGATCAGGCAGCAGAAACCCTGGAACTCCTAGTTTGTTATGTTGGATCCTTTAATTAACCAGTTTTCTGGATCCACATTTACTGCAATATAGCAGAGTTTTACTGTATCAGCAAACTTCATCTGAACTACATTGTAGAGGGGTAAAGTAAAAGGTGTTTAGGTGTTAGATGAATGCCTCTATTTTTAATTACTAATTTTCAAATGTGAATGCATCCCCAAACAAAAGTATATGATTATTTATTTTTCTCAAAGAGTAATATCATTTAAAATTTTAGTATAAATTATTTTATTTTAGCAAAATAAAACATTAAACAATCGTAGTCATTAGATTTTTTTTTTTTTTTGGCCGCACCATGCAGCATATGGGATCTTGGTTCCCCGACCAGGGATTGAACCCGTGCCCCCTGCATTGGAAGTGTGGATTTTTAACCACTGGACTGCCAGGGCAGTCCCTAGATATTTTTAAGTATTCATTAAACTTTGTGAATTTATAAGAAATCATTTCACACTTCAACCTAAGAGCATAAGAGCAGCTTAAAAGACTGTACCTATTATCATCACAAGAAATATTATCAAAGAAAGATTTAGTTTTGTCATAATAGCAGTTAGGTCCAAGTGGATCTTCTTCATCTGCATTTCCTTCACTGTTTTGGGTATCAACTCCTGAGTCTCCTTTATCTTCACCATTTACAGGCTTCTCCTGTTTCTCAAGTTTATCTTCT
Organism: Eubalaena glacialis; assembly: GCF_028564815.1. NCBI lineage: Eukaryota > Metazoa > Chordata > Mammalia > Artiodactyla > Balaenidae > Eubalaena > Eubalaena glacialis. Next base: position 52,085,357 of record NC_083733.1, on the reverse strand, counting down.
AATGAAAAACAAGCACATACCATAAAAGTCAAGACTTGTACTAAACATCCATAATTCACAAGTCAAATAAGAATATTTTTTGAATAGAAAAATAAAAACTCACCTTTCAATTTCAGTTTATTATGAAACTCTCTGTCGATTTCCTCCTTGTTAAATTGTGCATTTGCACTTTCAAAGTCAAAGTCTTTCTCAAATTTCATTGGACCATCTCTTCGAATACCAAATCTTCCCCTGCCACCTCGATGACCCCCACGCCCTCTCCTTGGAGCTGAAGGAGCACCTGGAACTATGTTAATAAAGAAAGAACAAGCTGGTTTAGAGCAGAAGCTATTATTGTGGTCTTTATGGTCAACAAGAGAAATGCTTACAAGCCTCTATACACGACTATATTTGTATTTTTTAATATAAAAAAGAGATGAAGTTTCACAAACATTTAATACATAATAGACTGAGAAGAGCACATATAAAATTTATAAACATGAAATTTATAAATGGCACACATGAAATTTATATCTATGGGGTTTACGCTCATACATGCTGCTGATACAGTATACAGCCAAACAATTTGGGAGACTTCTGTACTAAATTACTTTGTTCTGCTTATATCCCTAATACCTACAAAATGTCAAATATATATTGGGTTCTCATAATTTAGGAAGACTTTTACGGAAAGGATCATAGAAATCAAGATTTATAGTGAGAAAAATAGATGAACATTTATCAGCACAAACTGCAAGATAACACAAAAGACAAGAAGTACATGGTCTCGGACTTCCCTGGTGGTGCAGTGGTTAAGAATCCGCCTGCCAGTGCAGGGGACACGGATGCGATCCCTGGTCCGGGAAGATCCCACATGCCGTGGAGCAACCAAGCCCGTGCGCCACAACTACTGAGCCTGTGTCTAGAGTCCGCGTGCCACAACTACTGAAGCCCGCACACCTAGAGCCTGTGCTCCACAACAAGAGAAGCCACTGCAATGAGAAGCCCATGAACCACAATGAAGAGCAGCCCCTGCTCACCACAACTAGAGAAAGCCCGCGTGCAGCAACGAAGACCCAACGCAGCCAAAAATAAATAAATAAATAAATTTATGTTTTTTTAAAAAAGAAAAGAAGTACATGGTCTCAACCACTCCAACCACTTCCTGCTTCACCTTTACTGTCTCCCTCTAAATGGCTCCATATTTTTCAAGTCTTCCTGTATCTATTTTTTCTCTACAATTTAATACAATAACAAGATTTATGAGGTATGATAAAGCAATACCAAAGTCGCATAAATTATAGTGAAAACTTGAGAACCCAAATATCCAACACAAGAGGAACAGTTAAGAAGAAAAAAAATTAATATGGAATAGTATTTGATGTCAGTTAACAGAAAAATATAGAGCACAAAGCACTATGAATTCAATGATTATAATTATGTGAAACGTTTAACACATACTGACAAAGATCAGAAGTGACTACAGAGTAATAGGTTTGTGCTCACTCTTCATTAAAATTTGGCAAATTGTCTAAGCTTGAGAAAACAAACCACAAAATCCCACAGCAGTATATCCAGACACTTAAATCTAGACAAGCAGGATGTTTAAATATTCAACTCTACTACTGAAAATGTCTTGGCCATAAGCCAGAAAGTACAGCACAGTATTTCTGTCTTAAATTTTGAAGGGCAGTGAGAGATACTTTTATTTATTGCTTTACATGATTTATATTTTATTTATTTTTTAAATTGAAGTATAGTTGATTTACAATGTTGTATTAGTTTCTGGTGTACAGCAAAGTGATTCAGATAGATAGACACACACACACACACACCACACACACATATACATATATTCTTTTTATATTAAAATATACTGTTCTTCACGAATTTGCATGTTATCCTTGTGCAGGAGCCATGCTAACCTTCTCTGTATCGTTCCAATTTTAGTATATGTGCTGCCAAAGTGAGCACTACTTCACACGATTTTTGAATGACGGAAGCATGGTAATAATTTTGTCTTGAGAAGAGAGGGGTTCTTTTTCCAAATTAAAAAAAGTGAAACATAGTAAACCAAACCCAAACCTCTGTAATTCTATGGTACACAGCACAAATAAAAATACATATAGGGACTTCCCTGGCAGTCCAGTGGTTAAGACTTTGCCTTCCAATGTAGGGGGTTCGGGTTCAATCCCTGGTTGGGGAGCTAAGATCCCACATGCCTCACGGCCAAAAAATACAAGACATAAAACAGAAGCAATATTGTGACAAATTCAATAAAGACTTAAAAAAAAGGTCCACATCAAAAAACAACAACAAATAAAAACATATAAAAAAATGTACAGAAGAAATTAAGTGTTTATACATTTAAAATTGTATCTAGCTTTCTAAAATTAAGTGAAAGATCATCTTCCAATTATTATGTAATTAAGGAGATCACACACTGCTTTTATTTTTTAATTTGGAAGAGTTTATAATTATAATTTATTCTCTGCTAATAAATTTGAATAAAATGGATGGATTTGGGGTAAATGTCATAGATTACAAAACAGACAAAGAAAGTATAAATCATATTAAATCAATAATAATGAAATAAAGTTAAAGTTCTTGAATAATTACTTCAAAAAAAAAAACGGAGCCCAGAGCTTAATTTTAATGAGAAAACTTCTCAATTTTTAATGTACAGATAATTCCATTCTTTTTTAAAAAATTTATTTTATTGAAGTATAGTTGATTTACAATGCTGTGTTAACTTCTGTTGTACAGCAAAGTGATTCAGTTATATATATTCTTTTTCATATTCTTTTCCATTATGGTATATTACAGGATATTGAATATAGTTCCCGATAATTCCAATCTTTTTTTTCTTTTGGCCATGCCACGCAGCTTGCAGGATTTTAGTTCCCTGATCAGGGATTGAACCCAGGCCGTGGCAGTGAAAGCACTGAGTCCTAACCATTAGGCCACCAGGGAACTCCCAATTCCATTCTTAAAAGCACAGAAAACAATTTTATAATGCTAACATGAAACTGACACAAAAACATAAAAAAATACAAAAGATAGTACAAAAGAGAAAGCCATAAAACAATGTAAATATAAATATAGAAGTCCTACTTGCAGATAACATTCAAGAATATATCAATAGGGCTTCCCAGGTGGCGCAGTGGTTGAGAATCTGCCTACCAATGCAGGGGACACTGGTTCGAGCCCTGGTCTGGGAAGATCCCACATGCCGCGGAGCGACTAGGCCCGTGAGCCACAATTGCTGAGCCTGCGCGTCTGGAGCCTGTGCTCTGCAGCAGGAGAGGCCGCGATAGTGAGAGGCCCGCGCACCGCGATGAAGAGTGGCCCCCACTTGCCGCAAATGGAGAAAGCCCTCGCACAGAAACGAAGACCCAACACAGCCATAAATATAAAAATAAATAAATAAATAAATAAATAAATTAAAAAAAAAAAAAATCAATAGACAACTGCCTACCGTCAAGTAGGGTTTATTCCAGACACGTGATAATTTAAAAAAAAAAAAAATCTTTTGAAATAATTAGGTTAAAAAAAAATTGAAATAAAAAGTAGAGTGGTCCTGTGTGCCTATCACCCAGCTTCCCCTCCAACAGTAACGTCCTGATTATCTATTGTACATTATCAAAAACCGGGAAAAACCAGGACACTGGCACAATATAATTAACTATACTACATATCTCATATTCAGATTTCAACAGTTTTGGAGGTTCTCATTTTTTGGTATGTCTTTATGTACAGTTCTATGATATTTTGCTACGTATACAGATCCACAGTACCCCCACCAGAAGATAAAGAACTGTTCTGTTACCACAATAAAACTCCCCTGTGCTGTTCCTTTATAGTCACCAACCCTTGCTATTCATTTTTTATAGTAATTATGCATCATACATTTCAAATGTTCCCTCTATTGAAAAGCATAGGATAAGGCTTTCAGATCCAAGTAACAACTTACCTATTTGTCTCTTGCTATCATTTCTGAGTTGCTCATTTTCTGGTCTTGAAACCTTGTGAACTTCAGCTATAGAACACACAGAAAGTGAGTTAACTTAGGACACATAATCAAAAACTTCTGGAAAGTTAGAAATGGAAAAACAAACAAACCCAGAACAAAACCAAAAATCTATATATCCCCACCAACATCACTACTTTGAGTCAAATTTGAAAGACTAAACACTCTATCAAGTTCAGTTTAAACTTTCTAGGATCATTTACATAGAGTAAATGTTTTTAATGAAAGTAAGTTGAATGGAAGATGTTGACCAGTCAATTAAGAAATAGTAAATAGCTAAAGTTCTACCTCGCCTGTGCTCTTGATTCTCTATTGCTTTTTGGCTGGTTGATGGTAAAGGCCTGGTTGATGATACAGGGCTCCTTCTCCCAACAGGTGCTGGAGCAGGTAAGTGGGCCGAGGCTGTCTGCACTGCTTGTTCCATGGTTGGGCTTTTTCTCAAAGGGTCTAACTGAGGGCTTGAACGACCTGAAACGTAACCAAAAGATAAGAAACTATCCCTATCCTCTGGGGGTTTCAAAATAACCTAGACCCTAAAAAAAGGTCTAGAGTTTTACTTCTACCAACTCAAATCCTCAGCACAATTTGAATCCGTCCACTCATTAGACCAGAGTTTAAAACTGTTTATCTTTAGTGGGCTGGTCACTTGATCGGTACAAAAAATAAAATAAAATAAACCCCCAAACAAACAAACAAAAAAACTCTGGTACAAAATCCCCCAGGAATATTATCAAAGATAATTTAGGCAGGTCAGATGTAGGTTTTCCCCAATAACCACAACCATCAGATTACACTGAGACTTTAGCCATTATTTCTAGAGGCTTTAACTTTTTTTTAAATTTATTTTTGGCTGCATTGGGTCTTCCTTGCTGCGCATGGGCTTTCTCTAGTTGCGGAGAGCGGGGGCTACTCTTCCTTGTGGTGCACGGTCTTCTCATTGCAGTGGCTTCTCTTGCTGCGGAGCACAGGCTCTAAGCGTGCGGGCTTCAGTAGTTGTGGCTCCAGGCTCTAGAGCGCAGGCTCCGTAGTTGTGGCGCACGGGCTTAGTTGCTCCGCGGCATGTGGGATCTTCCCAGACCAGGGATCGAACCCGTGTCCCCTGCATTGGCAGGCGGATTCTTAACCACTGTGCCACCAGGCAAGTCCTAACTTTTTTAGTACTTTCTGAAGATATGTCTAAAGTGATACCCTTATATCTGTAAGTATTGTCTGCATTAAATTTCTATTATAAAAGAAGTAAAGAACTAGAAAGTCAGGTGAAGTTCTTCGATTCCTTAGAGGCTTGGGTAATTAAACATCAATACTAAAAGGCCAGCAACAAATAAACCCTTCAGATAATTACACAGTAGCCATACTCACCCTTTGCTGTTTGAATGATCACTTGGCAAATTTTTGCTTAATATGGGTTTTGTACTTACAAATTCCATTTTTTCTTTCATGAGGTCAGAGCCCGGTCACAGTATGAACAGAAGAATGTAACACTGGGTGCTCCCATCATGCTTTTTGTCTCTAATGTTTGCCATAAATCTCTGCTCAAGGTGCTCTCACATCCCATGATATTGCACCAAAATAGGTTTTGCTTTAAAAAATTGTCCTCATTTTATGTAAAAAAAAAAATATTCCCAAATATGCTGCAAATGTTACTACCCACCTGTGCTATCTGCACAGGCTCCAAACTGGGGAACTGGTGAGTGCTGACAGCACATTGGTTGTTGTGCACCAGGTGCTTCAGGGACTGTTTATTAGTAATACTCCCCAAATATATGGTTAACTAAAGTATGCAATTACAAATGTGTGTCACCATTTCCAGCATTAACGACAAAGTTTACTCTGCCATTAATAGAAACACTGTAATTTTCCCACTGATTATAATGGGAAATCATGGTGGTTTATATAAGTTTTGGTCTAAGAGAAAACATTTTGTAATCACTTATCACCTTATAAACAGATTTATCTGTCAAACAAGTGTTAAGTTTTTGGAAAAGCCTAATGTTTAGGTAATTTTATAATAGTACATTAAATGATCTTATAAACTTACAAAACTTTACTTCATTAAGGCTTTTCTTTAAGATCCTGTGACTCACAATATTACAGAACTGCAAGTGATAGCCCAATCACAGAAAGTAATAACTCACTGCTGTGTATTTTTTTTTTTTAATATTTATTTATTTGGCTGCACTGGGTTGTAGTTACGGCATGCACGATCTTTTAGTTGCGATATGTGGGATCTAGTTCCCTGAGCAGGGATCAAACCTGGGCCCCCTGAATTGGGAGCACGGAGTCTTAGCCACAGCTAAGTCCCTGCATTTTGAAAACATTTGTAATTAAAGTCTAGTACTACATCATGATGGCAATTTTGTTATAAATAGGGAAATACAGGTGATACTGGACATATTAGGAATAAACTCATAAGCTCTTTTATAATAAACACACCCCCTCGAGTTATCTTTACATTCTTATTCTTACAGTTACAAGAAAATTCTAGGTGTTAAAATTTTATAAACTTCAAAAATTTTAGTTGGTGAAATTAAAATGCAGATTCCCAGGCCTCCTCTCCCATTGTTTTATTTAAACATACCTCTTTCTTCTAATAAATGTCATTAAATTTTTAAAAAACATTTTAATCTATTTAAAACTTATTTTAGTCTTAAGTATGAGGGAAGGATTCTAGAGTTACTTTTCCAAATGATCAGGCAGTTGTCTGTTCACAACATCATTTATTGGATGGATCATTTAGTAGTCTTTCTCTACTAATTTAAAAATAATATCTTTATCATATACTAATTACTTATTTATACTTGGATCTATTTCTGACTTTTGCTCTATTCATGTCTAAATTTATTCCTGTACTGCTTTATTTTATGTATACTTTATTAAGGAGGTAAGCCCTATCTCATTACTTTTATTTTTAAAACAAAAATACATGTCTAGGTATACTTGCATGCTTATTTTTAAGATAGTCTGTGTATCTGTTTTATTAGGTTCTCTTACTATTCCATGTAGATTTATTGAAAGTACAGTAAATTTAATTATTATGAGAAAGTCTCCCTAATACTAAATCTTTTTATCTAGGAATCTTTTTACTAAATCTTTTTATCTAGGAATAAGATATGTTTCTTTGATTACATGTAACTTCTTTTATGTCCCTCTATTATATTTTGTATCTTTCATCATAGAGGCTGGCCATATTTCTTATTATGTATTTTATATATAATTTCTATTTCTCATCATTGTGAACATCTTCTTTTATCCCCATTAATAATCAGTGGGTTAGGTTTTAGGACATCTATTTTTTTTTTTTTAATTTATTTACTTTTTGGCTGCATTGGGTCTTCACTGCTGTGCGCAGGCTTTCTCTAGTTGCAGTGAGCAGGGGCTACTCTTTGCTGCGGTGCACGGGCTTCTCATTGTTGTGGCTTCTCTTACTGCGGAGCACGGGCTCTAGGCACATGGGCTTCGATAGTTGTAGCATGCGGGCTCAGCAGTTGTGGCTCGCGGGCTCTACAGCACAGGCTCAGTAGTTGTGGCTCACGGGCTTAGCTGCTCTGCGGCATGTGGGATCTTCCTCGACCAGGGCTCGAACCCGTGTCCCCAGCACTGGCAGGCGGATTCTTAAACCACTGAGCCATGGGGGAAGCCCTAGGACATCTACTGATTTTTATACTTATTCTCTACATTTTATCTCTATCTAATTTAAGTCTCATATTAGTTCTAGTTTTTCAGTGAATTCTCAATTCCAAGTAGGAAGTCAGCATTGGCAAATAATGCTATTCTAATATTCACACCTCTTATTTCTTTTTCATGTATTTCTGACATAGCTAAAAATTCCAGAACAATGCTAAGTAGCAATGAGAAAGGGAATCCTTACTTATGATTTTAATAAGAATCCTTCTGGTGCTTCAATATTAAGGTTAATGTTGGTTATTAATTAAGCTAGTTAACATCTACTGAGCACATTCTATGTGTCAGGCATTATGCTAAGGGCACTGCATACATTTCAAAAAAATTTAACCCTTACAATAAGTCTGTTGGTTTATCAGTAAAGTCCTGTTTTACAGTATGGAAAACTAAAGCTTAAAAAGATTAAACATCTTCTCTAAGAAGGAAATCTTAAAAAAATTAACAAACCAATACATACACACACAAATATACACTTATGTTAACCCAGATGAAAGTCTGGATGTAAATATTTGTTATTTCTGGGTGGTGAGATTATAGGTATTTTTATTTTCTTCCTATGCTTAGTGTATTTCTTTTTTAAAAAATTTATTGAAGTATAGCTGATTTACAAAGTTGTGTTAATTTCTACTGTACAGCAAAGTGATTCAGTTATACATATATACATACACACATATATATTATATATATATACATTCTTTTTCATATTCTTTTCCATTATGGTTTATCACAGGGTATAGCACAGGTACCCGTGCTATACAGTGTGCTTAGTGTTATTTCTATTTTACCTACAAAAAATCTTTAGAATGTTAAAAAATTAAAAATTAAGTTTTTTTAAATCAATATGAATAAAAGTAACTACAACTATTTCAAAATATCTAAAGTGAGATACACAGGATTATGTTTAGCATTGGCTTGATTTTACCCTCAAGTGCTTTAAAAAATACTGTCCTGATCATAATAGCATCTTTCTGAAATGACTTTACATTGTTTTAGTTAAAAGTAAACATCCATATAAAGCAATGGGCCAGTATCACCCACTTTAGCAGCAGATAAAGATAAAGAATCCTGGGACCACTGAAGGTTATGAGACTAGTTGGTGGAAAAACAGAATTAAAAAGAAATGAAACAGGATCCTTTAAGCTTATAAAAATGCAGATCTCCAAGCTCCAGTGATTCTGATGTAGCAGTTCTCAGGATCTACATTTTTAAGAAGCATTCCAGATCAGATGATTTGATTGTGGGTGGTCCACACTGAGAGCCACTGCTCTAGATTCTATGAGGATGCTAGGAAAGATGCAACAGCATAATGAATAGTTTGTTTCCTCAGCTACTATTTCAAATTCATCAAGGATAGTTCATCCTCAGTGGTGAGTCTGAGATTGACCAGTAATATTTAAGTATTATATACAAGTAATATAATTGCTTTATAAAAAAAAAAAAGTCAAACTTAGACAATGTTCACCATTTCAGTTTTATGATCTAGGAATTATAAAAAGTCTGAACAGTGGAAGTCATTCAATAATGTACTTATTGAACAACAATTTAAAAAATTTTTTAAAGAACTAAATAGAAATTATACATGTGAGTTACAAGCTGCAAAAGCTCTTACATTCAGAGAAAGACTATTATCTATAGAAATTTAGAATGGAAAATTTTGAAGGAAAAAACAGCTTACCTTGAGATAACTGTGTTTTTAGAGATCTTGTATCCTGTGTAAAGGCAGAACCAACTGCACTACTTTGGGATAGGGCACCGCTGTTCGATGCTTCTGTTCCAAAGGATGTCAAGGAGCTTCCAGCTTTAAGAAAATTTTTTTGAATGAAAAAAATTTTTTTTTAAATTTTAAACCTTTCAATTATATAAAGTAACACACCATTTTAATAATTGTCCCCCCCGTAGCACCTGTGTAAATTAATAATACTGGAAATTAATGAAACTGAATCAAAAAATAATTTGAGAAATTTTTGACAATATATGAAAAGCAAGCCCATGTATACTCCAGCATCTTTGGATGCAAACAATTTTTTTAACATATGCAATACTCTCCTGGATAGTTATACAGATGGGACAGCAAGGATGTACATCAGACAGAGAAGTAGCAGAAATGGTACATTCAACACCAACATTAAGGTTCAATTATCTTAACACCAAGTATCTGCACAAATAGCCAAATCAGCAGACAGGTCTATGAAGAGCTTTTCCAGCATTTCCAAGGCAATGGACAATGGACTCCAGTCCATTTTAATGCCTCCCCTCAGTACAGTATTGTGGGGCTGCATTCTGCCTAAAGCAACCACAAAAAGTTCTGGTAATATGAGGAACAAAATCCCTCGAAAGGACCTTTGCTATACTAGGTTATGTCAATCTTCTTTTCTACATTTCTTCAGAATTTATGGATCAATCACTTTCCATATGCTGTGCTCTCTTCTTAATATTTAATCTACATAGGTTTTCTCTAGCAGGAACTGTTTCAATAGCCCCTCTTCCCCCACCTCTAAATCCAATATAAAAGTGGTACTGAGAATAATCTTTTATGAAACAAAAATAATCACATCACTACAGTGCTTAGGACTCTCTGATGGCTTTCCACTGCCCTCAAGAAAAAAGTTCAAACTATTTACCTTAGTTTATAAGGTCCTCCCCCTTATCTGCCTACCTCTTTTCTCATTACTCATTTACACCTCTCTACTCCACAACAGAAGTTTAACTATCTGCTTTTAAATTACTTGAAGATTATGATCATGTTCCTCACATCTTCTCATTTCCAAGCTAAGCAACTCTAGTTCCTTCAACAATTACTCACCTTCACATGGTCTTTAAGCCTTGCCTCTTTTGACTTCTCCTAATTTAATGAATTCTAGTTGTTCATATCTCTCTTAAAACGGGGCATCAGAACTCAGCAAAGTACCTCAGACAATAAGAATGAATGGGACTCCTTTAGAGGTGTAATCCATTCAGGCTGCAGCCCCAGACAGCTAAGGAGAGGCCTAACATAACCTCCCACAACATCCCCAGAAATGTTGAGACTACTGCTCTCAATAATTCTGTGGGATGCTGAATCTATCCCATTATCCCTAGTATTTCTGGGTAATGACCAAGACATAAACCACTCTGATGATGTGTATTCAACCTCCATCCTGCTCTGACTCAACCTCCCACTGCTTGTGCCTGTCTCCCCCCCACCACCCAACCCCATGAGCAAACTCTTCTATATCCTCCGTCTCTTTTCTGAGTTCCTGGTCATACTACACCCACCTCCCTCATGCCATTGCTGCTATTGATTTATCTCAAATTATTTTTTATGTATAGTGTGAGGCAGGGGTCATTGTTAATTTTTTTCAAATAGATATCCAGCTGCTGCAAGATCATTTGTTAAAAAGATTTCCCCTTCTATCCACAGGAAAATAAAAGTGAAATTTATAATCATCATTCACACACACACAAAAAAATGATTTCCCCTTCTCCATTGAACTGCACTGGCATCTTTGTCTTAAATCAGCATTTAAGTAGGTCTATTTCTGTACTCTCTATTCTTTGCCCTGGTATATTTTTGTATTCTTATATCAATAATTCCCTGTTCTGAATCTTGAAATTGGGTGTATACCTCAAACTTCCTCTTTCTTCAAGAGTAGTTTGGCTATTACAGATTTTGTATTTCCATACAAATATTAGAATCAGCATGTCAATTTCTATTTTTAAAGTGTGATGGGATTTTGATCAGGATTGTGTTCAACCTGTAAACCAATTCTGGGGAAAGTGTCATCATAAAAATAATACTGAATATCCTAATCCATAAGCATGGATTAACTCTCCATTTATTTAGATCTCTAAATTCTCTCAGCAGTGTTTTGTGATTTTTATTGTAGAGCAGAGTTTTCTCAACTTCAGCACTACTGATGTGTTGGGCCAGATAATTTTTTGTTGTGAGGGGTTGTCCCATGCATTGTAGGATGTTAAGTAGCATCCCTGGCCTCTACCCATTAGATGCTAGTAGTATCCCCCAGTTGTGACAAACAAAAATATCTCCAGGCATTACCAAATGTCCCCTGAGGGAGGGGGGTAAAATGAACTCCCCTCCACTGAGAACCACATAGAGATTTTTAAATACTATCTTTTGTTATATTCATTGCTAGGTATCTGATGTTATTGGTGCTATTGTAAGCTGTGTTGCATTTTATATTTCATTTACCAATAATTTGTTCTAGATCAGCAAACTTTATCTATAAGTAGCCAGACGGTAAATAAAATATTCTAGGCTTTTCAGGCCATATGCTCTCTGTTATAACTATACAACTCTGCCCTTGTAGTGTAAAAGTAGCCACAGACCACATGTAAATAAATGGGTATGGCTGTATTCCAGTAAAACAGGAGGCTGGTGGGATTTGGTCCACAGGCCATAGTTTGCCAAACTGTCTGTTCTGAATACAAAAATACAGTTGATTTTTGTATATTTACCATGTATTCCCTTACCATGCTAAATTCACTTATTCATTCCAGTAGCTTGACTATTCCTTTGCATTTTCTACATACACAATCATGTCACCTTCAAATAATGACATTTTTAGTTCTGCCTTTCCAATCTCTAAATCTTTTATTTATTTATTTTTTTCTTGCCTTATTGGACTGACTAGGCCACCTCTAGAACAACACTACATGAAATAAGACAATTCTTTCGCTTTATTCCTTACCTCAAGGGAAAAGCATTCATTATCCCACCATTATGTGTGTAAGCTTTTCATTTCACTGATCAGATTAGGAAATTCCCTCCTATTCCTTTGTTGTTGATAAATGGGTATTGAATTTTACCAAATGCCTGTTCTGTATCTCTTGGGATTGCAGTTTTTCTCCTTTATTCTGTTAATGTGGTAAATTACTAATGATTTTCAAATGTTAAAACATCTTTGCATTCCTGAGATGTCATTATGTAATATCCTTTTTATGAACTGCTGGCTTCCACTGCTAATACTATGTTAAGGATTTTTACATATATGTTCAGGGAAATTAGCTGTAATTTTATTTTCTTGTATTGATTTCATTTAGATACCATTTAGGTTTTGGTATCTCAGCTTGCCTTGGTTATCTGGTTAGGAAGTGTTCTTCCTTTATTCTCTCAAAGAGTTTGTGTAAGATTGGTAAAATTATTTCTTCCTTAAATGGCAGAATTTATCAGTAAAGCAAATAGTCTAGAATTTTCTTTACAGAAGATTTTAAATTAGTTTCAACTTCTTTAACAGGGTGATACTGAGATTGTACTTCCTCTTGTGTTGGTTTAGGAAAGTCGTATTTTCAAGGAATTTGTCCATTTCATCTGAGATGTCAAATCTGTTGACATAAAGTTGTTCACAATACCTTCATATTATCCTTTTAGGCTCTATAGTGATGCCTGCGCTTTCATTCTTGATATCAATATTTGAGTCTTCTTTTTTTCCTTGTTTAGTCTTGCTAGGGGCTTATTAATTTTATGAAAGTTTTCAAAGAACCAACTCCTGGCTTTGATGATATTATATATATTTTTTGACTTGTTTCTATTTCCTTGATTTCTGCTTTAAATTTTTTCTTCCTTCTAGTACTTTTGGGCTAATTTTCTTTCCTTTTTTTTAGCTTCTTAATAAGCTGACAGCTTAGAGCACTGATTTTAAAATATTCTTGTTTTCTTATATATGTATTTAAAGGTATGAAATTTCCCCTAAGCAATGCTTAAGCTCCACTCACAAATTTTGATATGTTGTACTTTATGATCATTATATTTAAAAATATCTTATTTCCCCTATGATTTCTTTAATTCATTAGTGATTTTTGTAAGTTTGCTCAATTTCTGTATTGAGCAAACAGAAATATACAACTATTTGTATATTTTTCAAGTTGTCTTTATTAATTCCAAATTTAATTTCTTTGTGGTTTGAGAAGATACCACGTATGATTTCAATCCTTCTGAATTTAATGTAACTCGTTTTATGGACCGGGATTTGATCTATCCCATTGATTGATCAATATTTACTTAAAAGAATCTATATTCTGCAATTGTTGGTGTTGGTGTACTATTTTATAAAAGTTACATACACATTTAGGATTGTTACAGCTTCCTGATGTACCGTTATAAAGAATCCTTCTTTATCTTTGGCAGTACTCCTGATCTTTAAGCTGCTTTGTCTGATGTTAATTTTCCTAACATAGTTTTCCTGTTATTAGTGTTTGTATGGTATGTCATGCCCTTTTCTGTTCTTTAACTTTCTGTCTTTTAAGTCATCTCTTATAAACATCACATAGCAGGGTCTTTTTAAAAAAAATTCAGTTTGATGATCTCTGCTTTTTAACTGGAATGTTTAATTCCTTTACACATTACCAAAGTAGATATATATATATATTTATTTATTTATTTAGGCTATACCACGTGGCATGAGGGATTTTAGTTCCCTGACCAGGGATCAAACCTGTGCCCCCTGCAGTGGAGGCAGGGAGTCCTAACCAATGGACTGCCAGGGAATTGCCCCCAAGTAGATCTTTAACAATCTTTAGTCTGTCATCCTTAACGCATGAAACACCCTCCTGGTTTATGCTAACTTTATTTATTTATTTATTTTATTTTTGGCTGTGTCAGGTCTCAGGTGCAACACATGGGATCTTCGTTGCGGCATGTGGGATCCTCCGCTGCAGCGTGGGCTCCTTGTTGCAGCGTGTGGGCTCCAGAGCGCGTGGGCTCTGTAGTTGTAGTGTGCGGGCTCTCTAGCTGTGGCCCATGTGCTCAGTAGTTGCGGTGTGCGGGCTTAGTTGTCCCGCAGCATGTGACATGTTAGTTCCCCGACCAGGGATCGAACCCGTGTCCCCGGCATTGGAAGGCAGATTCTTAACCACTGGGCAACCAGGGAAGTCCCTATGCTAACTTTAAAGTTCATAAGCATGTTAAGTATTCATTAAACTCAGTGATTAAAAATTAATGTGTACAAAACACTAGAGACCTAAGAGAATCACTGTCCAATATGGTTCTGCTATTTAAGCAGCTAAAATGTACCCACTGGCTGAACCCATGTTCAGCCAATATGCCTCCATCTTGCCCACAAGAGTAGTATGAGACTTAGCATGTCATGGCTGTTTTGATGCTTCAGTTTATTGTGAGATAATTAATTTTTCCTAATTAAAGTCAGTAATGACCTAATCTTTGCACATAAAAATTACTTGTGCATCATCTTAAAAAAAACAACAGTGCTTTAATTCTACGCAGTGCATCATTCCTTTCAAAGTATGAGAGTATCTCTTTCTTCACAATCTTGCCAAAACAGAATATATTCAAACTTTTGGGTTTTTGTCAAATTGATAGTGAGAAATGGTGTCTTGGTGATGACTTAAGTTGTATATCTCTTATCATGAGCAAGATTTAAGCATCTTTCCATGTTTGAGCACCATTTGTATTTATTTTTTTCTGAAAAAGGCAAAGTCAGTTTCTAATCTTTACAAATTTTTCTGTTGGACTGTAGAGCTTTATTTTTAGAAGCTCTTTAGATATTCAGGATATTAACCCTTCATGATATAAATTGCAAATAAAACTATGAAAATTAAAATAGAAAAAATTCCCCCCAAACAGCAATAGTGTAATCTTGATTTATTTAAACTTTCTCTTTACATCAGAATACTAGGCACAGAAAATGAAAACAAAAGGCTTAAATTAAAATCTGGCTTAATTTGTACCAACACAAACTAATCTGAGTTAATTCCGTTTCTAAAAAACATCTGCCACCTTAATCAACGCTACAGTTTTCCTCCTCCTCATTTAACTACTTCTAAATACTATATATAGTTCTCTCTATATATAGTTCTTCTATATATAGTTCTTATTTCTGTGTGGTTATGTTATCTGATATATACGTAGTACCAGTTGTTTCTGTTTGTATTCATTCAATTTTTGGATTTACTTTTTTCCCATTGTTTTTTATTTTGTGAATAAGTAAAACATTTACATACTTGGAAAGTCACAACTATATAAAAAATATTCATAGAAAGGAATTAATTTTAACAAAATCTGTTAACATACTAATGAGTTTCAAGATAAACCTGAAACTGGATTTGTGATCAGTGAAATAAACTGATAAGTGATTATTTCAATGGAATTAAAAAAGATTAAGGGCTAGAGTTTGAGATTTAAAACTCTCCTTTACTGTGGAAATTTCAATAAAGGTGTACTTAAGAGCTGAAATGTACAACTATAAAAATAAACACAAAAAAATCTGATCTGATTATACCTGGCTTTTGCACATGATAGCCCTTGTCCTCCAATCATCAATAGGACTGTTATTAGCCTAGCCCTCCTATATTTTCTCCTTATAGTGTTATATATTGATATTGCTCCCTAATAATGGCATTATCTCTACTTCCCTTTTTGAAAACCCACAATGTTGGAAAAAATGCTTATTTCAAATGGATATATCTTATGTAAATTTAAAATAACATTCAATAAAATTTGGTAATTGGATATATCTAGATTTTTAAAAAATGTTAGCATTCTAAGAGATGGCCTTTATAGAACCACTAATCATTAAGGACATTAAAATAAAGTCTTTAAAATAATAGGCTACAAAAGGAACACCAAACAATATGTCTGAAAATTTGTGGTTTTATATATCTTTGTGGTAAAGACAAGGAAATTACAAAAAAGAAAGGAAAAAAAGGAAAAAAGCACAACATACCAACACCAACAGCCCCAAACTGCTGCCCAACTAATGAACTTGGACTGAATTGACTGTATGTTGGCATCCTGCCGAAAGGTCCATAGGAGCCCACTGACTGGAATGAAGAAGTAGATGAGCCTAGTGAAGACTGAAGAAAAGATCATGGGTTACTTTTCCAGGCTCTAAACAATATGTACATAATGGAAAGAAATTCGGATATTTACATTTTAAAGAAAACTATTAAATTACAACTACTAGACACAAAAGCAATTATAACAACTTGCAACATGCATTTAATGTTAAAACAGCTGAATAACCTGATTGCAGTATTTATATACATGTGTCAATTGTACGCAATGTGATTTATAAATGCTTTTTTCTATAATGAACTCCTCCTCTCAGTTCAGTTTTACAACAGATTTAGGAAAGAACCGAAGAAAAGTTACCCGAATAAGTAAACTAACTTTGCTTAAAGAAAAAATATGAGAAAAATCAAATTTCGTTATAGTACTAAGTTTCAGTCTGGTGGTGACATAAGTAAGACATCTCACTTTTGATTTTACTCTTATTTTCAATCACTTGAGGTATACTATTAAATTTACGGGAAAGAAATGCAGAAACAAACTATCCTGTACAAAACCACTTACTACTTACACTTTTAAATATAGTTATTATTACGTTAAAGAGCACTTTATAAAAAGCTTCTTACTAAACCTAAAATATATATATATAAATATATTAATATGTATATACATAAACTTTTATACATTAATTTATCTTAACATAAAATGTCTTATAATATAAATATGAAGTGTACTAACAGCCACCAGGATACAAGTTCACTGATGGCAGAACCCTGTCTGTATGTTTGCTGCTAGTGTCAGACACATGGCAGGTATTCAATAAATACTACTGAACGAATGAATCAAAAGATCAAAAGCCAAAATTTACAGTGGTTGGAAGAAGTTTTTAAAAATCATTTTGAATTGTGCTCTCTAGGTTATTCTCATTCCATAAAACTGATTGATTAAATAAGTTGTTCCCTGGAGAGTTATCAAAAGATATGAGAGTCCGATAACATCGCTCTTCGGTGTAGGCAGCTATTTCTATGAGAATGTGTCTCTTCTCCCTCCATTTAAGAAGTTCACATTTTCTCAGGATTCTTTCAGACTTAATTCCTCAAAAGTAAGACTTAAAAAGCAGGGGATAGATAAGAGTAGAGAATTTCTCCAGTTTATGTTGCAAGAACCAAATTTATTATTTCTTAATAAAAAGCTTATCTTATATTCAGAAAAATAGTAAGTAAATGTTAAAAGGTACTTTCTCTTTTTTTTCCCATTTTAATTTTATATAGCACTTAATATTTTCTTTAGAAGAGTTCATTAGGTATTTCCTTTTAATAGCTGGAAGGCACATTCTATGCAAGATAATATATATTTTAATAGTCAGTTTTGTGAAAACCTAAGATTTTTATCACTCACAGCATAAAAAAGAGGAAGTTAAAAAAAACCAACAAGCATATTTTACTGCAAATGACCAAAGACTTCTGACAAGAAAAAAACTTGAGAAGAAAATGGATTCAGCAGGAAAACCATATGGGGGCCACAAAGTTTTTAACCATCTATGCCTGCAACTAAAAATACTCTTATGTTAACCTGCTTCCTCTGCTGCGATAGTAGAAATTCAGAGTTTCTATGTGCTTCCAATTAACATATAAACAGGTACTATAATGAACATCTTCTTTAATTCATAATTTACAATCGTTTAGACATCATGTGTTTCTGTTTTAAATAAAATATACAAATTTTACAATTCCTCGGGCTTCCCTGGTGGCACAGTGGTTAAGAATCCGCCTGCCAATGCAGGGGACATGGGTTCAATCCCTCGTCTGGGAAGATCCCACATGCCATGGAGCAACTAAGCTCATGCGCCACAACTACTGAAGCCTGTGCACCTAGAGCCCGTGCTCTGCAACAAGAGAAGCCACAACAATGAGAAGCCCGTGCACCGCAACGAAGAGTAGCCCCCACTTGCCGCAACTAGAGAAAGCCTGCGCACAGCAACGAAGACCCAACACAGACAAAAATAAAAACAAATAAATAAATTAACTGATTAAAAAAAAACTTCTCTTAATGAGAATACTTAGGATTGTCTTCTTTAATATTTTATTTAGGGAATTGAACAACGTATCTGTACATGTTAAAATCCTTTTATGTTTGTGCATTGCACGTATTCTATAACAAACATAATATATAATGTGATTTAGCATTTTTTTCTTTAAACTTAGTCATCTTACCTAAGAGTAGCCATCACCACCCTGGTTTGTAATATGAACCACGTGTGAATAATATAGTGGCATACATCCTGGATTCTAGAGCCAGAATTCCTGGGTCTGTTCAAATTATGGGTCTACTTCAATTTCCTCACTTATAAAAATGAGGATTATAAAAATGAGAATAACTATAGTACCAAACTGAGAGGGTGTTGTGAGGATTGTCCTATTATATGTGCAGTGCTTTGAATAGTGCTTCTTATAAAGTTAGATCTCAATAAATGTTAGCTATTTTAACCATTGTTGAAATCAGAAAGTATCTTTTGATAAAAATTAATTCCTCAGCTATTTCTTACTCTATTTAGTCCCAACTTATTATCTAAAGAGAAAAACCTGGATGGGAACATTATTCAGTTATTTTGGGTATCCAGGTAACTAGAAAATGGTAATAAGCTATATGAACATTTAATCGAGGAAATTTAAAAAACAAAAACAAGGAGAGGCAAAATCCAAGGCTAGTTATGTGCATGAAATTTAGTTGAACTCCAAGACAAATTTACTATGTTACCTGAACGATAGCTGGGTCCTGAGGCAAAGAACATTGTGGTTTTGGTGGCTCACAAACAGTGAGATCTTTAATATCACTCCCACGGAATATAATGTATTCAAAGACTTCATCTCGAGGTGGTATTGGACGATCTGTTGGTCTGTCTTCTGTACCAAAGGACCGAACTGGTGAGAAAACAGAGGATATGAGATACATGTCTACTCACTGTATTCAGGTAGTGCCTCTTACAATGAACTGTTTCAAGTACTAAACAGCAGTTCTTAAATGCCATCCATGAGAAAGTATTCATTAATTTATAGCTAAGTAAATTTTTTTTTTTTAAGTGGAAAACAGAGTGGGTTTTGCATAAAGCTAAATGTGTTCAATTTAAAAGACTATTGGCGGGGCTTCTCTCGTGGCACAGTGGTTAAGAATCTGCCTGCCAAGGCAGGGGACACGGGTTCGAGCCCTGGTTCGGGAAGATCCCACATGCCGCATAGCAACTAAGCCCGTGCACCACAACTGCTGAGCCTGTGCTCTACAGCCCGTGAGCCACAACTACTGAAGCCCGCGTGCCTAGAGCCCGTGCTCCACAAGAGAAGCCACCGCAATGAGAAGCCCGCGCATGGCAACGAAGAGTAGCCCCCGCTCACTGCAACTACAGAGAGTCCGCGCGCAGCAACGAAGACCCAACGCAGCAAAAAAAAAAAAAAAGTTATCTTTAAAAAAACAAACAAACAAGACTATCGGTATTATGAGGTTGTGTCCTTCCTACATTTTTATTTACTTATATCTTTGGTGGTGGTGATAAGAGGTGTTAAAAATGTCCTTCATTGTTATTTATTTTTAATGCCCTCATTCAGCAAAATAAAAAACTGGCAACCTGTGTGATATTTCGTGTGTGTGTGTGTGTGTGTGTGTGTGTGTGTAGTAAGTGAAGATGTGAAGATTTTCCCAATCTACAAAAATCCCAAAGTTTGGGAAACTGAGCTTCGGGTTTAAGAGAAGAAAATGGAAAGAATATCTATCTTGGTGAATAATACGTCCTCTAGAAGCCAAGGAAAGCAGCTGTCAACTATTCAGCTCCATGGGATAGCCTGAAATGCCCTAGTTACCTAAAATATATATCTCATAATTAAATCTGATTATTTTAACACTTAAGATAGCATTACTCAAAGGTGAACTGTGGACCACCTGCATCAGGGTAAGCTAGAAAGATTCTCGAATCCACTGACTCAGATTTTCTGGGAAGAGGGTACAGAAATCTGCATTTTAAACCAATTCCTCAAGAGTTTCTTATGAATACTAAAGTTTCAGGTTCACTATCTTAGGAGACTTCTGAAGTTGACATCCCTATAGAAACTCCAAATAAGAAAGTTTGCAATATCAGATATTATTCATTTAAAGAGTGTCCTAGAGGAAGTAAACACCTTAACATTGTGCAAAGTTTTGAATGTATGCATTTTTCTGCAGAACTGATCCATAGCTAGATAGAAAATAAAGATTTCAGTTTAAATAATGCCTTTTTTTAAATCCTAAAAATTCTTTCTAGTACTTATGAGACTTCCAGGAAAGATGATGGCATAGTTGTAGGTTTACAAAATACGCCTCCCTAAAAACTAAAGAAAATTAAAAAGTTAAAATATCCTTAAACCAGGAAAATACCTCAAACCTATACCATAAAGCTTTATTAAAAACTATCATTCAGATACTGAATAAGTTAGTGCAAACCGGAAGACCGACTCCAGAATCCATATGTAGCATGCTGAGAAATTTTCCCAGGCACCCTCCAACTTGGTGGATGGGGACACAGATGTGATAAAGGAAAAGATGTAGAACGTCCTAGCTGAAGCATCCCTTCCTCTGGTGGCCGAACAATACTTTATCAGGGCGGGAGCAAGTGACAAGGTCCTACATCTTGTCCTTTAACCAAAAGGAAGGCTAAAAAGAATTAGAAAAAGCAAGACTAAGAAAATTACAAGTAGGCCAATCTCACTCCTAAACTTAGCACCACCACTATTGCCACCATACAATGCTTTATAAAGTCCCAGACCTCCAAAGTAACAGATTAGCTCATCCTGAAGCTGCAGGCAGGTGGGGTGGGGTTAAAGGTCTTCCATCTATTTACAAAACCAAAGAGAAGCTCTACTAGGCTTTCTAAGGCATAACAAAACCATTCAAACTATACCCATGTAGTCAAAAGAAAAATGAAAAATCCATTCAGGATTAATATTTATCACAGGAAACAGAAGAAAATTTCAGAAAGAACTGCTTTACATTCTCAAGAAAAATAAAACTCTTATGATCAAAATGATACTGAAAAGAAAAGGTAGCATAGTTAAGGAAAGAAAAAATAGACAAGGCAAATATAACAGCAGAACTAATAAACATATCAACAATAAACAGAACAGTCTCTGAGAAAGACAACAGAACAAATAAGAGAAAATATAACTAAAGATATAACAAGTATCCTGACATAAAGACCTAAATTTGATCAGAAGGTTTCATTGTACTTCCAGGAAAAAAAAATTTAGTGCACTATAAGCCATACAGACTTACCCTTTGTTACATCAAAATAAAGAACTCACAGAAACAGTGGCATCAAAAAATAAGAGATGGACAACAAATCTATTTAAGCACATAAATACATGTGACAATTTACTAAGGTGCTAGAATAGAATGTAAATTTAATAGTTCTGAAAAAGACTACAAAGTTACAAAGTGTTGCAAAAATTAGGATTGTACCTATTTCACACAGTATTCTAACAAAAATCGGGAGATGAAAATGACAAGAAGCAGAGGAAACACAAAAGGAAATTCATAAACTAATACTCATCTTTTATAGTAGGAGTCACCTGATAAAATTTTGGGGGAAGTTGATAAATTAACATATGTAGGCTTAAAAATTTGTTATTTGCAGTCCTAAAGGTAACCAACAATTGAGTTGAAAACTAAAGGCATACTTTCCAAAATATGGTATGAAGAAAACCGCTACCGGGCTTCCCTGGTGGTGCAGTGGTTAAGAATCTGCCTGCCAATGCATGGGACACGGGTTCGAGCCCTGGCCCGGGAAGATCCCACATGCCGTGGAGCCACTAAACCCATGCGCCACAACTACTGAGCCTGAGCTCTAGAGCCCACGAGCCACAACTACCGAGCCCTCGTGCCACGACAACTGAAGCCCGCGTGCCTAGAGCTCGTGCTCCACAACAAGAGAATCCACTGCTATGAGAAGCCCACGCGCTGCAATGAAGAGTAGCCCCCGCTCACCGCAACTAGAGAAAGCCAGCACAGCAACAAAGATCAATGCAGCCAAAAATAAATAAATAAAAATAAAAGTTCCCTTTAAAAAAAAAAAAAAAAGCTACCATACAGCAAAAGAGGGAAAATGAAAAAGTATGAAAACAGAGACCATGAAGAATGATTTGCACACACTAAGAGTTTGAGAAACAGGCTCTAATGATGGAAACTGATTTGATCAGATTTAATGTTTTCAACAGACAGTTCTTTTTTTTTTTTTAATTTTTAATTATTTATTTATTTATTTATGGCTGTGTTGGGTCTTCGTTTCTGTGCGAGGGCTTTCTCTAGTTGCGGCAAGCGGGGGCCACTCTTCATCGCGGTGCGTGGGCCTCTCACTGTCGCGGCCTCTCTTGTTGCGGAGCACAGGCTCCAGACGCGCAGGCTCAGTAATTGTGGCTCATGGGCCTAGTTGCTCCACGGCATGTGGGATCTTCCCAGACCAGGGCTCGAACCCGTGTCCCCTGCATTGGCGGGCAGATTCTCAACCACTGCGCCACCAGGGAAGCCCAACGGACAGTTCTTGTAGCATTATAAAGAATAAGTTAATTAGAAGAGCAATCAGAAGGGAACACATGTCTGGAAGATAACAGAACAAATGAGAGGTGGTGAAGGTTGAAACCTGGACATTGAGAGTAGAAAGAGAGAAGGCCAGACAAACACAGAAAAGGTAGAAAATTACTAGTACTATTCTGCTACAAAACATTTCAATACATGAATTAGCTCATGTGCAACTGGTTAGTAAGGGAATTATGTCAGTACAGTCAAAAATCATTGTTTCATCCCTAATTTTTTTAACCTGTTATTTTTATTTATTTATTGCACTTTAGGGGTCAGCAGCTAAACACAGAAAGCCACAGAGTAACAGTATATGATGCCCAATCACCCCAAGTTTCCTCTTGGCTCAATTTGGCTACATAATCAGTCTTATAAGTGCTTATTGCATGGTTCTCCCTGATCCTGATGCACTCTTTCATTGTCTCCAACAGCAGACTCAACTCTTTTTTATACTTTCTTCCATCAGGCTACCTTACATTTTTTTCTTTCAAGCTGGCAGATGACTTCATTGTTAGGTATACTTCACCAGCATTTTTGTTAATGCTATCATTTCGATTCATCTTCTTTTTCTTCTATTCTTTTTTTTGGCCGCGCCACTCGGCTTGCAGGATCTTAGTTCCCCGATCAGGGATTGAACCTGGGCCCCAGTAGTGAAAGCACCAAGTCCTAATTAACCACTGGACTGCCAGGGAATTCCCTATTTTTCTTAATTGTGGTAAGAATACATAACATGAGATCTACCCTCTTAACAAAATTTTAAGTGTACATCACAGTATTGTTAATTATAAGCAGAGCTCTACAACTTTACCACCTTGCTTAACTGAAACTTTATACCCATTGAACCACAATGTATCATTTCCTCCTACCCCTAGCCCCTGGCAACCACCATCCTCCAGTATTTTTTCTTCTGTGACTTGGAAAATAAAATGAAAAAGGAAGCAGAGGGCCAGTTTGGAAATTACTGGGCAAGTGTTGGTGAAAAGGTACCTAAAGAAAGAGGTCAAAATATAACATGATTTATCAAATGTAATTTCTTACTTAGAATTCTACAACTCTGTCCACTCTTTTTCAAAATAGACTGCTATATTATTTGTAACATCAAATAATATATTTGATATACAATAATATATTGTATATTAGGTAAATATACAATAACATTAAACATGCTATGTATGAGGCAGATTATAAAACTATTATTTTCAAAAGATTACAACTATCTAAAATAAAAACATACATGTGAGCGACATCATGGAAGATGGTAGAGTAGGAAGATCCAGGAATCGGTCCCTCCACCCAAACAACTATTGGGCTGGCAAACAGTCTGAATTAACCTTTTTGGAACTATGGAATCTAGTCAAATGCCTGTAGCATCCAAGGGAGCACCTAATGAAGAAAGAGGCTGGTAACCTTTGGTGAATTTTGGCATTTTGCAGAGTGGCTGGTTATTACCATTCATCATCTCCCATCTCTGTAAAGGGTAGCTTTGGGGACAGTGGCCCATGTTTCTGGTGCAGCTTGCTGATGCCAGGTGGGCAACAGGGATCCTGTCCTCAAAAAAATTAGGGCTGTATGACATGATCTGCCTGAAAATTCACTGAGGGGCCAGCACAAAGGCTGGCCATTGTTTCAACCCTCAAGGGCAGGGCACAAGTGGCTTCCCTAGTAGTGCTGGTGAAGGCATTTAGAAGAGTTAGCATATCTTTTCCCCCCTCAACAACAGCAGAATGTACATTATTCTAAATTGCACATGGAACATTTTTCAGGACAGACCAAATTTTAGGCCAAACCAACTCTCAATAAATTGAAAAGGATCGAATTTTATGAAGTATTCTCTCTGACCACAGTGGAATGAAGCTAGAAATTAATAATAGAAGGGAAACTGGAAAATTCACAAGTACGTGTGAATTAAACTGACTCTTAAAGAACCAATAAGTCAAAGAAGAAAGCACTAGGGAAATTAAGAAAAATCTGAAGACAAATGAAAAAGAAAATACCACCTGCCAAAATTAGGGGATGTAGAGAATGCCATACTCAAGCAGGAAATTTATAAATGCTATATTAAAAGAATCTCAAATCATCTTTATTAAGAAACTAGAAAAAGAGCAAACTAAACCCAAATCCAGCAGAAGGAAGGAAGGAAATTATATTGGATTAGGGCTGAGATGAACAACACAGAGAACAGAAAAACAGAATCATCAAAGCCAAAAATTGGTTCTTTGAAAAGATCAACAAAATAGACAAACCTTAAGCTAGACTAGACTGACTAAAGAAAAAGATGAGCAGATGTAAATAACTAAAATCAGATGAAAGCAAGGACATTACTACCAACCTTATAGAGATTAAAAGACTCAGGAGAATACTGCAGACAATGTATGCCAACAAAATAGATAATCTAGACAAAAAAGAAAAATTCCCAGAAACATACAAATTACTAAAACTGACTCAAGAAGAAATAGAAAATCTCAACAGAGCTTTAACAGGTCCAACAAGAGACTGGACCAGTAATCAAAAACCTCCAAACAAAGAACCAGGTCCAGTTTCACTGGTGGATTTTACTAAACATTTTAACATCAATCCTACTCAAACTCCTCCAAAAAAACAGAAGAAAAGGGAACACTTCCTAACACATTCTATGAGGCCAGCATTACCCTGATACCAAGATCAGACCAAGATACTGTAAGAAAACTACAGACCAATATCTCTTATGAATACAGACACAAAAACCCTCAACAAAATACTGGCAGACTGAATCCAGCAGTACATTAAAAGGACTATAAACCATGAACAACTGGGATTTTATTCTAAGAATGCAAGGGTGGTTTAACACACAAAAAATTTCAATGTAATATGCCACATTAATAGACCAAGGTAGGGGGGAACCCCACAGGTTTACTGCAATAGATGCAGGAAAAGCAGTTGTTAAATTTAACACCCTTTCATGGTAAAAACACTTAGCAAACTAGGAAACGAAGAAAACTTATTTTACATGATAAAGGGCATATATGAAAAACCCACAGCTAACATCACATTCAATGGTGAAAGACAGAAAACATTCCCCTAAGAACAGAAACAAGACAAGGATGTCCACTTTAACCACTGCTATACAACAATGTACTAGAAGTCTTAGCCAGCACAATTAGGCAAGAAAAAGAAATAAAAGGCATCCAAATAAGAAAGAAGTAAAACTCTTTTTGCAGATGACACGATTCCATATATAGAAAAGTCCATAAAATCTATTTTTAAAAAAACTACTAGAGCTAATAAATGAAGTCAGCAAAGTTACAGGTACAACATCAGCACAAAAATCAGCCGTGTTTCTACCTACCAACAACGACCAATCCAAAAAAGAAACTAAGAAAACAATCCCACTTACAACAGCATCCAAAGGAATAAAATATCTAAGAATAAATTTAACCAAGGAGGTAAAAAACTTGTACATTAACAATTACAAAATGTTGCTGAAAGAAATTGAAGACCTAAATAAACAGAAAGTCATCCCAGGTTCATGGATTAGAAGACTTAAGATTACAATGCTCCCCAAAGTGATCTACAGATTCAGTGCAGTCTCTATCAAAATTACAATGGCCTTCCCCCTTCCCCCAGAAATGGAAAAGCTAATTCTCAAATTTATATGGAACTTCAAGGGAGCCTGAATAGACAAAAGAATTTTGAAAACATTGGAGGACTCATACGTCCTGATTTCAAAATCTACTACAAAGCTACA
This sequence comes from Eubalaena glacialis, assembly GCF_028564815.1. Classification (NCBI taxonomy): domain Eukaryota; kingdom Metazoa; phylum Chordata; class Mammalia; order Artiodactyla; family Balaenidae; genus Eubalaena; species Eubalaena glacialis. Next base: position 52,058,606 of record NC_083733.1, on the reverse strand, counting down.
GTAGTCAAAATAGTGTGGTATTGGCATAATGATAGACATATAGATTTATGGGATGGAATACAGAGTCCAGAAATAAACCCAAACATCTATGACCAATTAATTTTAGACAAGGGTCCAAGACGGTTCAACAGGGATAATAGAACAGTCTCTTCAAAAAATGTTCTGGGACAACGGGATAACCAAATGTGAAAGAATGAGGGTGAAATCGTACCTTACTCCATATACAAAAATTATCCCTAAGTGGGTGTGATATTAAGATATGATAAGAAATACATATATATATATATATATATATGTCTTTGTCTCTAGCTCCTGGCCAGAGTGCCTAAAACTTCTGTAATTTCCTAAGAGACAAAGGTACTAAGAGCATCTTTTGTTCTTATGTTTGGTCTTTGACCCTGGCTTCTGACATAGAGCTCCTAAATCTCTTGGAATTTCCTGGCTGATATCAGAGCATCTTTTGTCCTAATGAGGAGACTCTTGGTGAGCTCCTGGGTAGCTTCAGGAAGGGGGCTGGACATCAGAAAGACGAAGCTATGATAAGCAGCTTGAAACTTTCAGCCTCACCTCTCACCCTCTAAGGAGGGAAGAGGGACTTGAGATTGAGTTAATAATTGATCACGCCTATGTGATGAAGCCTCCATAAAAATCTGTAAACTATGGGGTTTGGAGAGCTCCCTGGTTGGTAAAGATGTGGAGGTGCTGGGAGGGTGATGTGCCTACAGAAGGCACGGAAGCTCGGCACTACTTCCCACATTTTGCCCTATACATCTCTTTCATCCAGCTGTTCCTGAGTTGTATCCTTTTATAATAAACCAGTAATCTAACAAGTAAACTGTTTTCCTGAGTTCTGTGTGCTGTTCTAGCAAATGATCAAACCAAGGAAGGGGTTGTGGAAACCCCCAATTTATAACCAGTTGGTTAAAAATACAGGTCACAAGCTGGGACTTGAGACTGGTGTGGGGAGTGGGTGGGGGGAAGTCTTATGGAACTGAGCCCTTAACCTGTGGTATCTGACACTAACTTCAGATAGACAGTGTCAGAATTGAGTTAAATTGTAGGACACCCAGTTGGTGCCCAAGGAGTTGGAGAATTGATTGATGTGGGAAATCCTCCCCCCCCCCACAATTTGGAAGCCACAATGGAGGAGAAACACAGAATTTTTCTTTTAGTGGGTCAATGACCTAAATATAAGAGCCAAAACTATGAAAATATTAAGAGAACATAGGAGTAATCTTTATGACCCTGAATTTGACAATGGATTCTTAGATTTGACACTAAAAGCAACAGTAACAAAAGAAAAAAACAGATGAATTGGACTTCATAAAAATTAAACCCTTCATAAAAATTAAACCTCTTCTTAAACAGTATTAAGAATATTAAAAGACAAGCTATGAAATAAGAGAAATGTTTGCAAGTCATATATAAGTGCTTAATATGTAGAATATATAAAGAACTCAACAAATTGTTAAAGACAAACAATCCAATTAAAAATGAGCAGGGCTTCCCTGGTGGCGCAGTGGTTGAGAGTCTGCCTGCCAATGCAGGGGACGCGGGCTCGAGCCCTGGTCTGGGAAGATCCCACATGCCGTGGAGCAGCTGGGCCCGTGAGCCACAATTACTGAGCCTGTGCGTCTGGAGCCTGTGCTCCGCAACAAGAGAGGCCGCGATAGTGAGAGGCCCGCGCACCGCGATGAAGAGTGGCCCCCGCTTGCCACAACTAAAGAAAGCCCTCGCACAGAAACGAAGACTCAACACAGCCATAAATAAATAAATAAATAAAATTTTAAAATGCGCAAAAACTTGGAGACACTTCTCAAAAGAAGATATACAAATAGCCAACAAGCTCATGAAAAGATGTTTAATATTGTAAGTCATTATGGAAATGCAAATCAAAACCAACATGAAATACCACTTCACAACAACTAGGATGGCTTTAATAATAAAATCAGAAAATAACAAATATTGACGAGGATGTGGAAAAATAGGAATCCTTGCACACTGCTGGTAGAAATGTGAAATGGTGCAGCTGCTGTGGAAAATAGCTTGGGGCCTTTTTTTTTTTTTTTTTAGATTCCATATATATGTGTTAGCATACAGTATTTGTTTTTCTCTTTCTGACTTACTCCACTCTGTATGACAGACTCTAGGTCCATCCACCTCACTACAAATAACTCAGTTCTGTTTCTTTTTATGGCTGAGTAATATTCCATTGTATATATGTGCCACATCTTCTTTATCCATTCATCTGTCGATGGACACTTAGGTTGCTTCCATGTCCTGGGTATTGTAAACAGAGCTGCAATGAACATTGTGGTACATGACTCTTTTTGAATTATGGTTTTCTCAGGGTATATGCCCAGTACTGGGATTGCTGGTTTGTATGGTAGTTCTATTTTTAGTTTCTTAAGGAATCTCCATACTGTTCTTCATAGTGGCTGTATAAATTTACATTCCCACCAACAGTGCAGGAGGGTTCCCTGTTCTCCACACCCTCTCCAGCATTTATTGTTTGTAGATTTTTTGATGATGGCCATTCTGTCTGGTGTGAGGTGATACCTCATTGTAGTTTTGATTTTGAATATTTCTTGAATAAATTCCACAGTGGAAAAAGCTACTAAGTAAGCTATTTCCAAAATTGCTGAGCATTGTTTAATACCAAAGGAATTGAATTAAGTTACACAATAAACCTACTTAGAATAAAATGGGAAAATGACTATTTACAGCCAAAAGAAATAGCTGGACATCAATAGGATGGGCAAACAGAAAAAATAGCACATGGATTTAAAAGCTGTACTTGGTATTTTTCTTCTCCTTCTGATATTTATCCTTAAGTACAGTTCTTGGTGCAAATCCAATATCATATATAAACTTTTGCTGAATCTATTTGACATACTATATATTTGGAATAGCTGTTATATAAGGGTTTAATACAAGGTTTAATTATTTAAATATTAAAAGATCTTCACTCATCAAGCTATCTCTTCTACAATGTACTACCCTGCACAGACCCTGACAGCAGGACAGTAGTAAGCAGGCTCTAGATTTTTTTTACTTGGGTGGGGAGCTTTAAAAAATAAGATTCCACAGGCCTGGTCTTTGAATCACACCACAGCTTGTCACCACAAACCTCCGCTTTCTGCACACCTGCATTTTCTCCTTTGGTCCATTCTTCACACTACTTTCCTTCTATTAGGGAATATTATTGCGCCGAATAAAAACATCTGTCCCGGGCCTTCCCTGGTGGCGCAGTGGTTGAGAGTCTGCCTGCCAATGCAGCGGACACGGGTTCGAGCCCTGGTCTGGGAGGATCCCACATGCCGCGGAGCAACTGGGCCCGTGAGCCAAAACTACTGAGCCTGCGCGTCTGGAGCCTGTGCTCCGCAACGGGAGAGGCCACGACAGTGAGAGGCCCGCACACCGCGATGAAGAGTGGCCCCCGCTCGCCGCAACTAGAGAAAGCCTTCACACAGAAACAAAGACCCAACACAGCCAAAAATAAATAAATAAATAAATTTATAAAAAAAAAAAAAATCTGTCCCCAGCCTCTGTAATCTCTTCCTGTACCAACTACATACTTGTCATCCCTAATAGAGACATTACTACTGACCTCTCCGCAACATTCTCAATCTCCTCAGCGCTGTCACATGCCAGTCACTGGTGACTCTAAGATAAGAGTTCACGGCCCAGATGACTTTCCTCTCACCTTTTCAAACATATTCTTAAAACCAACTCCTTATCACTTAATTCTAAAAGTGAAAGTAAACTCCTGTTTGACTAAAAAGACTCCAAATGATCTTGTCTTTTTCATTAATACATTTCATTATCTTCACTCATCTTCTCCCCTCTTCCTTGCAGTCTTGGGGGAAGTAAGACCCATACATTTCTTTTAACCCAATGTCATCTTCCACGATTATAGGTTTGAGACCTTGCTCAGTCTTATTTGCAACTTCACTTGCTTCCTCCTGTTGGATTACTAATACATGCAGATTTACTCAGACATATCTATGCTCAACCATGAGAATTTCAGACTGAGCTTAAGGGAATAACGACTAGTGAGAATAAGAATTTAGAAAGAGTGCCATGGAGACAATTCTAAAACCAGAAAGCAATTTGAAAATTTAGATGGTGATGCAAAACAACAGTAATAATGCAAAACACATAAATAAGGACCTCTTTGAAATTGTAGATCCTGAAACATTTCTATAAAGCACAGGATGGCGAAAGAAAATTTGTTTATACTTATTGTTACTAATCTGAGAGAATAAAATATTCTCAATACTTAATTTATCATACTGTCTTTTCCTATTAAATGTCAAGTTCAACCACACATTTTCTGACCAAGGAGAATTTTCAGAAATAATAATTCTTTATGTGAACAACAGTTAATTTGCTATGCACAACGGACACAAGGGGGGGGGAAGATGCTGAGGTCTAGTAATGAAAAATAAGAAAAGCTTGATAAGCACAAAAAGAAAATAGAAGGTAAAACACGAACACAGAAGATGCAATGAACACTTCCTGACTAGGGTAATCAAGGCAGGCTTTGCAGGGGTGGTGATACTCAAGCAGAATCTAGGAGTATAAACCTGATTCCCTCCTGATCCATTCCCAATTTTGGTCAATAGGAACCATTATAGGTACCATCATTCAATTCCTCCCTGTTCCTTGTTCAATTCTTTAAAGGCCAACCCATTCTCCTAATTTCTCATGTACCTGCTCTTTCTTCTCTATTTTAACTAGTTTAGGTCTGTATTTCTTCTTTCCCAAACTCTTAAAATATTCCAACTGAACTCAATATTGTCCGCTCATGTTGTCCCTCACCCCCAATTTTTGCACAATGCTGTCAGCATAAACTTCCTAAAGCTGGACTCTGACACATCACTTTATTGGCTAAAAACTTTCCGTGGCTCCTTACAATCCACCAAGAAAACTCAGACTTGTTCGCATGCCATTCAAATGACAAACGGAATAAACAAAGATAAATGTAGCAGTGGAAGCAAAATAAAAGGGGACGGAGTGCTTGAGTCTGTTATCTGACACATTTTCATTGGGACTTGAGCCTTCCAGAGCAGTCAGTCCTTCTGTTTCATTTGTGACTTCATTCTCAATCTGTTGCTTTGTCCCATTTCTTCAACAGCCATGTAAGGAGTAAGGGAAGAACATTTCAGTCAAGAGAACCTTGTGAAAAGGCCCCAAATCTGAAGGAACTTGACTGATCTGAAGACCTAAGTGACAACTAGTGTGGTCCTACCTTAGGTGAGTTGCAAGGTGTTGTGGGTCAGGATAAGTCTTGGACTTTGTGCTGTAGTTGTCTCTGTGTTCACCTCCCTGACAGACTGCAAACTCCCTGTGACCAAGGATTGGACACTTCTTCCTAGATATCCTCTTCATGTGGCTAATTGTGACTATCTGTCAGGCCCTAACTTAGCTGCTGGGTCCTCAAGAACCTTGTCTCTGTTGCTCTCTTTTGTTTACTAGCACCTAGCATAGTGTTTAACATATAGTCATAGTAGGCGCTCAGTAATTGTCTTGAATGGATATAATAAGCACCAGGCAGATACAAGCTTCCCTTATGCCCCATGTGCTCCATGCTGTCTTTAGTGTGGTAGGTACCTCTGCTCCCATATGTGCTAAGGTTTCTCCAGAACCTCTAGTTTACCCTCACCAGAGAGCACCAGGGTTGGAAAGGAATGGCTATCCAGTTGTGTAAAATGCAAAAGGGGCTTTGGAAATCTGACCACTGTTGAAACAAATTTTAAGTTAATCTTCCAGTTTTTACCTCTATCTTACCCAATTACTATAGTCCTTGTTTCCATTGCACATAATGATGCCAATTCCTGAGACTTTTAGGAGTTTGGGTGCAAATCAGGTTTACTTCTTGGCTTTACCCACTGCCTACTTAGTCTGCAGCTTTCTAAATTCTGCTAAGAAGACATTTAAACTCATGCATTTGTTTTTCAGCCTCCAAAATTTTGTTGCTGTTGTCTCCTTTCCAAATCTACTTTGTCCTTTATGGGTTTATGTCTTTAAAAAAAGGCCTTCTCATGTAGTTTTAGTAGGACTTATAAACAGGAAGAAAAAGTAAAAGCACGTCCAATCTGCAGTCTAAATTTAATCTTGACTCTCTAAGCTTGCTTTGGGCATTCTTCCTTGTGGTTGGTCTTTCTATTTTAATCTTCCAAACATATAACCCACAGACAGAGATATAAAAATATTTCAAAGAGCAAATTAATTAATTAAAAATAAATGTATCCAATAGGAATTAAAAAACGAAAGAAAAAAAACCGGGGTGAAAGAGAAACTAATCTGAGAGTCAGACAGAGAGAGTAAATTTATTAGGTTACAGTAAATTTATTATGGTACAGATGAACCGGTTTGCAAGGCAGAAATAGAGACACAGATGTAGAGAACAAATGTATGGGCACCAAGGGGGGAAAGCGGTGGTTGGAGGGGTGGGATGAATTGGGAGATTGGGATTGACATACATACACTAATATGTATAAAATAGATAACTAATAAGAACCTGCTGTATAGCACAGGGAACTCCACTTCGCTGTACAGTAGAAACTAACACAGCATTGTAAAACAACTATACCCCAATTTAAAAAAAAAAAAAAGATTTTTTTTTCAAGATTTACAAGATCCACAGAGAACCACTCAGGAAAAAAACATACCAGTGTGGCAACATTTCTTAACTCCAGGAATAAAGCTTCCAGAGAGAAAAGTGACTGAGAATCAGACTGGCATCAGCAACACCAGCATGTGAGAACACAACATTCCAGTAACTTCAAAGTTCCATAGAAAAAAAATTCTGAATTTGTAACAATATAGCCAGCCAATCAAGTAATCAACAAAAACATAGGTTCACTAAGAAAATTTGCCACCCACACATCACCCCCCGCCCCCCACACTTTTTTTTAATGACAAAGATGCACTTAAGCAATACTGGGGGAAAAAGAGAGTCAACTAAGAGGTCAACTTGTAAACAAGAAACAGGAATCCCTGAATGTCTCTGAATAGACTGGTGAGAGATAATGGAACAGAGTAAAGCAGTAGAGGTCGTAAGAAGTAAAATTCTGCATATATTTTGAAATTAGAGCTGACAGGGTCAGAAACATGTATGAGCTGTGAGAGGCAGAGAAATTAAGGATGACTCAAAGGTTTTTGATCTTACCAACTAAAAGAATAAGTTGTCATTCGATTAGATGGAGAAACAGGTTTGGGACATGCTGAATGGGAGATGCCTAGTAGACATCCCTCCAGGTGGAGATGTTAAGGAGGCAGATGGATATACAAGTCAGGAGTTCAGAGGAGGGGTACAGGTTGGAAATAACAGTAATCTATAGATAGTATTTGAAGTCATGAACTGGATAAAATCATCAAGAGAAGAGTGCAGATGATAAAATAAGGAAATAATTTGTAAACAACATAAAAGAAAAAAGAAAGAGGAGAGAGAGAACAAGAGAGTGAAGTTACGAACTAAGCCCTGGCACGCTCCAACATTTGGAGGTTTAGGAGTTGAAGAATCAACAAAGGAGACTGAGATGCAACCAGTGAGGTATTAGAGAAAACTAGGATAACATCAAGTGGAAAAACTGTTACAAGGAGAAGAGATCAATTGTGCCATAAACTGCTGATCAGTCAAGTAGACTGAGAATAGGAACCAACCACTGAATTTAGCAACATGGAAGTCTTTGGTAACCTTGAGTAGACAACTCCTTCAAGGAGTTTTGGTGCAAAGGGAAGGAGAGAAATGGGGCAGTAGATAACAAAGAACTGCATTAAGAGTAGTAGTGCTTTTTTGTTGTTGCTGTTTTTAAGATACGTGAAATAACAGCATATCTGTGAGTAGACAGGAAGGATCTGGTAGAGAAAGAAAAACTGAATACATAGGGGAGAGAGAGTAGAGAACTGCTAGAGCAATGTCCTTGAGTCATCAAGAAGGGATGAAATCTTGCACAAGTGGAAGGGTGGCCTTAGAACAGTTTATCTATATTGACCAGAGAAAAGGAGAGGTTTGGGGCAGATGCAGGTAACTAGGTACATGTGGGATGAGTTGATAAAAATTCTCTTCTGTTTGCTATTCTCTTCTCAATTAAATAGGAAGCAAGGTTCACAGGCTGAAAGTGAAGATGGGGGAAGAGGTGGTGGAAGTCTGAGGAAAACAAGGAATGGAATAGTCATGCAGAAAAATGGAACGAATGGACTATGGAAATACAGTATATATATATGGGAAGTAGCCATGACTGCGGGGCTTAGTGAACATAAACATACAGTGAAATTGGCCAGCATGTCTGTGTTGACACTTGTACAAGAAAGTGGGAGAGGGAAAGGGGGATTGACAGTATATGCTCTGTACTGACTGTAACAACTCCTTGTGGAATTAAAGCAGGAAGTAAAGTTATGAGGGGAGTGTGGGGCAGTGAAAGGTAGTAAGATCAACAGACTATAGACTACAATAGATCTGAATGACTGATGGAGTTGGGGTACCTAGACAAAGATGGAGACAGTGGTTGGAAATAACACTGAGATAGCTACTCTCTATTAAGCACCTACAATAAAACAGTTAACTTTTGATATTATCTCATTTAATTCTGAGAATGACTCTGAAAGATGGGTGTTATTATCCTTATTTAAAAGATGAAGTTAAAGCTAAGGTTAAATTACTTGTCCAAGGTCAAAGAGCTACTAAGTATTCCAACTGGCCTTTTGGGTCACATTTTCTTTCAGAAACGAACACCCCACAAAACTAGAATAAAATCCTTGTGAATAAAATATTTTACAGACTAACTCACACTTTATCCATTAAAAAAACTTACTTCAATGATATCCAGTTTTTAAAATGGCTAACTGAAGTATTACTTTAAAGCATCATAGAGAAAATTAAAGGTAAATTGTTTCTATAGAAAGCACCTTCTATCATGGAGTAATAAATTCAAGCTAAACTATCTACAGTTACTGCTATTATTACTTTGGCACTGAGTTAAATATAAAATTCTTGCTATGTGTCATGCACAGGTAAGATCTCTTTACTCTTAATATTTCCTCCTTCTACTATTATTTTCTTCAGGCTTTATGTTGTTTTCTTTACTTCTGATTCAGAAAGTCATGGCTTATTTTACTCCACTGGAAAATGTACAGTTAGTTTTTGGCACTTGACCCGAGACTCCCAGAATTACCAAGAATTTCTGCGGACTATGTATGCAACAACAACAAACTGTTTCCAAGGCTCCAAGTTCTGGCAACCTCACTAAATAGGGCGACCAAAAGAAACTGCAGCATTAAGTTTCACTAGATCTTTGCTGTTCTAGGTAGTGATTTTGTGAATTGCTAGATTTGGATCCCCAACTCATGCAAGAATGCAAGAAATCAATAAAGCACTTCACAGGCATTCATCCATCATACAAAACTCTCCCACTCTCTGAAGTTTATGACTATGTGGCTAATCAACAGTCAAGAAGTAGGTAAGCTATGCCAATGGGCAAGACTTAGCAGATGAGTAAGGAAGTAATCCATTACCAATTTACCCGCTTTTATATTCCTCCACCTCACTTGATTTTAAAAACAAATCATTTTAAAAGCAGCTGGCTTATATAATCATTCTTCTTCACAAATTCTCTTTTCCTAATTCAGTGGCAACCTGGTTTTCATTTGAGGGGTATATTATCCAGGTACAGCTAACTAAATATATGTTAGATAAGAATTTCATTTAATTTTATTTAAATACTTTTAAAATCTACGTATATAATGCTTATAGGAAATGTAAACTTCCTCCAACTTTGAGATTCCCATAATTAGAAACCTTCAATAACTACAAGTATACTTTTCATTTATTCAAATATTTACCAAGGGTCTGCTATGTGCCAGGCACTGTTCCAGGTACTGAGGATAGAGCAATGAATGAGACAAAACTCTCTGCCTTCACAAAGCTTCCATTCTGTGGGAAATCTCTTGGTATCCAGTATCTAGTATGTGTCTGGGCATCATATTCACAAACACAGGTGCAAATACAATTGGAAGTATCCCACAAACTATTGATGCATGTCATCACTTTGCAATTCCCTCAAACATCCTGAACTGATTCTTCTCTTAAATTTTTTTTTTTTTTAAATAATTAATTTATTTTATTTTATTATTTTTTAAATTTTTGGCTGTGTTGGGTCTTCGTTTCTGTGTGAGGGCTTTCTCTAGCTGCGGCAAGCGGGGGCCACTCTTCATTGCGGTGCGCGGGCCTCTCACTATCGCGGCCTCTCTTGTTGCAGAGCACAAGCTCCAGACGCGCAGGCTCAGTAGTTGTGGCTCACGGGCCTAGTTGCTCCGCGGCATGTGGGATCTTCCCAGACCAGGGCTCGAACCTGTGTCCCCTGCATTGGCAGGCAGATTCTCAACCACTGCGCCACCAGGGAAGTCCCCTCTTAAATTTTAAATGAAAATTATAATTGAGCTTGAGTCATAAGGTGAAACTCTGTCTCCCCAACAATGTCATTTAAATCATGTCATAAGATTTTATTCTCTTATATCCCTATTCTCCAAAATTTCTTACTGTTGGGGGAGGGAACATACCTATGTATTTTAATTTTAAAGAGAGATACAATTGTGAACATGGAATTTGGAGATATCCCCAAGAGACTTCTATAAGATTAATAAACTAAAATGCTAATTAACTTCCATTTATTCATTCATTTAATAAATATTCGTTCATCCCAGAAGCTCAGACTCTACGTGGGGAGCGAAGGTGGAGACAATAAACACATGCAAATAAACAAAGATGATTATGTGTAGGTCATGATCAGTACTAGGAAGAAAAAAACGCAGAGCTGTGACAAAGACTATAAGAAACAAACTACAGCCCAGGTTATCTATTAACACACTTAGACCTACATTAAAGTCTTTCTAGGTTGCCTTTAAAACTTCCTGACATTGATTTAGAAGATTGAGTATTAAAGTTCATCAAACTTACCTCAATTTCACTTTATAGAACTAGAGCTAGTCTGTGAAATCTCTAGCAGAAAATAAAAGACATCACCCATTCAGCAGTACCTCTGGGATCGGGCTTTTGATTATATACAGTGTGACCATACAATTTATTATCCAAACTGCAACATTTTCAAGAGAGAAAAGGGATGTTTTAACCATTATGCCAGAATAACAGGCACAAACAAGGACTTTCCACCAGGGCAAACCAGGCCATATGGTCACCCTAATTACATACTACATCAAACAGAACTAGTCCAAAATTTCAGGAGTATTTTATAGTTCCAGATGGATTTAAATTGTAAGTAATATCCAAGTAAAGAATCTAAACTATAATCTGGACCACATAAGCCAAGTGATTCCCTTACTAAATTTAAAGATTTAAATACCTCACAACATATACAAAATTAATTACAGGCGTATTAATAGACCTAAATGCGAAAAGGCAAAATAAAAAAGTTTTGAAAAGCTAATCAAAGTAACTCCATGACTTGGGATAGGGAAAAACTTAAAAAAAAAGGAAAAGAAACACTAGCCATAATGGAAAAGACTGATAAACATGTCTACATTAAAAGAACTTCTATTCACCAAAAGAAACCATTAAATGGGAAAAGATACTTGTAACAGATACATCCAGCAAAGGATTCATATTCTAAACACTTAACTCTAGAAAAAAACATGCAATTCAATAGGAAAATGGGCAAAAGATTTCAAAGGCACTTCACGAAAAGATGAAATCCAAATGACCAAGATATGAAAAGGTGTTCACCTCATTAGTAATCAGGGAGATTAAAACCAGGTACAAATACATACCCACCAGATTGGATAGAACTAAAACATAAAATACCTTATACTAAATATTATTGTTGAAGGATGTGGAACAACTATAACTTTCATATACCGTACTAATAATTGAAATAAAAACTAGTAAACAACTACTTTGGAAAACTGTTTGTCATTATCTAATAAAGACACACAATCCCCATGATCCTGCAATTCAAAGTATACATCATAAAGAAAATTACATAAACATGCATCAGTAAACTCAAACACAAATGTTCACAAAGGCATTGTTCATAATTGCCAAAAACTGTAAACAACTTAAACAACTGTAGAATATCCAAAACAACTGCAGAAATAGATAAACATATAATATGCATGATGGAATACTATCTCCCAACAAAAGCCAAAATAAATATATACAAGATGATTCCATTTATATAAAGTTCAAACACGGACAAAACTCTATCATTCAGAGATGTAAACTTAAGTGATAAAACTATGAATGTCAGAATAACATTTATATCTAGCTTAAGAGGGTAGTAGTTGATGGGAAGATGCAGGGGGTGGAAGGCTTGTGGGATGTTGGCAATGCCTGCCTTACCCTGCATGGTAGTTACAAGGATCTTTGTTTAAAAATATTTCATTTTAATCTACTTATCTTTTCAACATGTGTGGTTATATTTCACAATAAGAAAAAAAAAAAAAAAAAAAAAACAGCTCCCTAGAGGGGAAAAAAATTAACATCTTAAAAAGAATTCTAAGAATGTTAAAGAGATTAACTCACTCCATAGTTTAAAAAGAGTTAACAAGGATCTCTAAATCCAAATACACACTGTATTCTAAACATACTGTATTCTAAAATCCATGAATAAACTTTTGACTTCAATCTGTTATACTGCCACTCTTCATCCAAATTTTGAAAAAGGTGGAATTTCAGGTATCAAATTACTCAACAAGTCATGTAAATTCTAAAATTTTAAGACCAAACACCCCACTTCTAATTTTGAAATTTGAAATAAGTGCCCGGTTGTTGACTGGACCGTTATAAAGTAGTTTTAGATTAGATACTGCTAGGTAGAATAATATCAAGATTTGATAACTCCAATTTTTTGCAAACACAAATTCCCAAACCTCTGTTACACATTAAATAACTCATATTTCTTAAGAAAAAAGAATATATTATGTATGTGGGATTAAATATCAAAGCCATAAGTACAGACATAAATTCAATGATTAAAAAAAATCTTTTCATTGCTGTACTTATATAACATTTATCAAGTCATGACAAAAAGGACAAATTATGTTTTGCATATGATTTTAACTATTACAGACTAACAAAATGTTCACTGACCCTAGAAGCTGTTGAAAGGATAATCTGTAAAAATGTGGATCGTTATTAAAATACAGACTTTTTAGGTTCTTGCATAAAAGAGTGTACACATTTTTTTAAAAGACTGAAATGAATACATGAGAAACCTTTACAATGTACAGATTTTTTTCCTTGTGAGGAGTGAAGGAACTGGCAAGACACCTTAAAATTCAGATTAGGTAAAACAATGCCTTTTTAAAAAGCTATTAAACCACTTTAATGAGAAATATTGTTTTCAGCTTGTATGTGACTCTCACCAAGAACTTTAGAGGACCTTTTTCACAATTTCACAAAGTCATAAAAATTAAAACATTATACAGCTAAATATGCACGCGGGGGGGTCAGTGGGAGGGGAGAGGAAAGAAAATTAAGATAAAATAATTTAAGGCTCCCTACCCAGATATAAGATTTGTCCCAACACGAGTGCTATTAAAAAGGATGTACCAGAGAATCCAAAAAAATGTTATTAAATACTTGCGTGATACCGCGAAATGACTCTCCTGGGTCAAAGATTAATCTTTTAAAAAAAAATAGATTTAGAAAATTTTTTTCCTATCGCCGGACCTGTCTCCTTACCATGCTATTCATTCTATAACTCTACCATGTGTTGCGAAAATTATCAATACCTTAGTTATCTTGCTTCCCTCTCCTAAGTGTTCCAAAAACTTGTGAGGTTTCTTTTAAGATCAGGAGCTAAAGTTTATTTTCTTCCTGGTTTCCTGGCGGAGCTAAAGCCCAGACGTGTGAACGGAAACAAAACCCACAAGACTGTGGCGATGCTAAATATTTGGGGGAGGACACCTTCCTCCCCGACCCCAGAACTCTCTGTCCCAGGGAGCCTCCACGGGGGTCGGTCAGCGCCCACTGACCACTCAGATCTGCCTTGTGAACAAGGGACCCGGAATAAACTTGAACACTTCTTCCCCCCGGGCTTCCAGAAACAAGGCCGAAACGAGAGCAGCAAACATTTTTAAAGAGATGGTTGCACAACAGGTTTGGAGAAGGAGTCCGGTCTAACAGGTAAATACCACACAGGAGACAAGTGGGATGTGATCTGCTCCATGGTACCAATGGCATTTCAAGACCGTCTGCGTCGCAGAGGAAATCCAAAGTTTGGGCACATCACTTACAGTTCACCTGAGGGATATGCAGCGAACTGAAATTAAGAACGCGAGAAAATGGGTGCCGGAGAATCAACAAATCAGCACTTTAAACTAAGACTAGGCGGAAAAATTCTTTGAATACTCAGGCTTTGTTTGATGCTAAGACGACAGAACCACCGAATTTAGGAGTTGGAAGACGCGTATCTCCGTGTTCTTCGGCCCGTTCTCGGACTTCAGGGCCGCCGTGTCCGCCCCGCTCCCGGTCCTTAGTTCCCGGATTGACGGCGCGGACCTTGGGGCAGAAGCCTGGGAGCCCAGGGAAGGCCGCGGCCCGGCCCAGCCCGCGACGCCGGGGCCCGGAGGGAGGGAAGGGGGCGGCCCCCCTCAGCAGGACGGCGGAGGGAGTATGGAGGGAGCGAGGAGGTCGGCAACCCCGAGCTCGGCAACCCCGAGCGCCCGGCCCGGCTCCACACCCAGAGGCCCGCCCCGGCGTACCTTTGGCGAGAGCTACGGTAGAGTTCTCGGTGTCGATAGTGTAGAGGATGCCCTCGTAGCGGATCTCCGCCTTGGAGATAAGGCTGATCTTGCTGCCGATGTAAGGGGTGCCCCCGCTCATGGCGCCGGCGCCGCCGCCGCTCCCGGCCGCTAGCAGAGAGGCAGATCCCGCGCCGCTGTGGCCGCTCCGCACGCCCGCTTGCTCCGTAGGCGCCTACAGCAGCCGCCTCAGACCCAACATGGCGGCGGCGCCGGCTCCGCTACCCTCCCCCAGCCTCCCGCCCTCAAGCCGCGGCGCGGAGGCTGCGGCGGCGGCGGCAGCACCAGCGGCGGCGGCGCGGGGCATGCTGGGCCGGGGAGGCCGCGCTCTCGCGAGACTCGGCCGGCTGTGGGCGGCTCCGGACTCCTTGGCAGCCTCGGTAATTCTAGCTACGCGGCTTGGTCTGGTCTGTCGCTACCGTGCCCGGGTGGCCTGAGAGGAGATTCACGGAGAGGCCGAATGCCTCGAGACGCCAGGACACTGTGGGCTGGAGTGGCGGTGCGCGCGACCCTCTTGACCTCAGCTGCGGCCTCCGCCATTTCCAGATCCCTTGTATCTTGTCCTGAGTCCGGTGTCATTGCAAAAGCGGATCCCTCTACCTGGGAAGTTTCCAACCCGCCTCCAAGCTCCTGGTGAGCCCCTTTAAGACCCAGGCACTTCGCCTTTGAGGCAACTGCGCCCCTCATGGAACCCTCATGGCCCCATTACAGCATCTGTTACCCAGCGAGTCTCCCCTCTTCTCCACTTCGCTGCTCCTGGAGGTGGGATTCTGTCCAGCACTTTCAGATTGCCTCATCCAGGCTCACTGCTTTCAATGCCATTGCACACAGACCAATCCCAAGTGTTTGTCTGCAGTTTTGTTCAGTTCTGTGGACTCTGGATTCATATAAGCCATAGCCTTGTTAACTAAAAAAAAAAAAAGCACAACCTAAAGGTTGAGAATTGTGTTTTATTCCGGGATTTTGCTGAGGATTTAAGCCTGGAGACAGCCTCTGAGATAGCTCTGAGGGCCTACTGGGAAGAGGTAAGGGAGGAGCCAGGATATATAGGAGTTTTTGAAAAAACGAAAACAAAAGAACAACCCAGGTAACATCAAAAGATTACTCTTAACTGAAGAAAAACCAGACATCTCAAGTTAATGAATTCACCACTTTTCTATGTACGGGAAGATGTAAGAGTCTGGGCTCATTGAAATCATTCTTTTGATATGCACCTTAACTATCTAGGGTTAGTAAACTGTTTTTCTCCGTCCTGAACTCCCTCAGGGTGCACAGTTGGGGGTGGCTACTGTGGCTGACGGCTTGATAGCTGTAAAATCCTTATGTTTACTTATATGGCAGGCGACGTCCACAGCCTCTTCAGCATCAGCATCTCCAGTTGAATGTCTAATTGGCAACTTTGTGTGTCCGAAGCCATAATCCCGATTTCCCCTGTAAACCCAACCTTTCTACTCAACTGTTCACACCATCTGTTCTGACTGCAAAATCCTGTCCATTTCACATATAGAATATATCTGGAATCTGAGCACTTCTCACCGTCTTCACCCCTACCCTACAATAAGCCACCCTTACTCTGGCCAGAATTATTGCAGTAGCCTCCTTAAAGGTCCTTCTACCTTTGCCCGTGTCCCCAGTAGTTTATTCTCAACACAGCAGCCAGAGGGATCTTGTTAAAAAATCTAAGTCAGATCATATCCCTCCTCTATTCAATACTCCTCTCCCCAGTGATCTCATATCACACAAAATGAAAGCCAGACTCCTTACTTTGGCCTATAAGGACGTACATGATTTAGTCCCTTGTTACCTCGCTTCATCATTCTGTTCTAGCCACCCCTTTTTCACCCAGAACTTTCCCACTTCATTCAGATCTCTACTCAAGTGTCACCTCTAGAGATGACTTTCCTTACTGTTTTGTTTAAAATAATACCACCTAGGACTTCCGTGGCGGTCCAGTGGTTAAGACTCTGCGCTTCCACTGCAGGGGGCACGGGTTTCATCCCTGGTTGGGGAATTAAGATCCTGCATGATCCCATATGCCACGTGGTGTGGCCAAAAAAAAAAAAGATGAAATTATACCACCGTCATCACTTTACATACCCTTACTCTGCTTGCTTTTTCTTCATATCTCCCTCCAATATCTCTACTTATTTGTGTCTGTCTCCTTCACTAGAATGTAAACGTTTTGAGACAGGGATGTGACTTTGGTCACTGCTATATAATCAGAACCTAGTACAGAGCCTGGAACAGAGGAGCTTTTCAGTAAATTGGATGAAGTTGGATAAAGGCAGAGCACAGGAAGGATGTCTGGTGAGCTGAGTGAACAAATGGTGAGAAGCCTGGCAATAAAGAGTGGGAAGCAGGAGAGAAGACTAGAGGCTGTGTTGGGTCTGGTGCACAATAGCTTAAAAGGAAGGCTATGAAATACCTGCTTCAGTACAAAGTCCCTGCCAGGGAGTTGAACTCTTATTTCTGTTCTTTCCTCCCCCTTCCAGGCCTGGAACCCAGCTTATCTTCTCATGCTTCCTGAGTGAGCTCATGCTGTTCCATATATAAGCTGATTCCCAGATTTACATCTTCATGCCAGATCTCCTGATTTCCAGGGTCGCACTAACTATGTACTTACTAGATGCAGTTGCTTGGGTGTCCCTCAGGCACTTCCAACTCAACATGTTCAAAATTATCTGCATCTACTCCCCTCCATCCCAAAAATAAACCTGCCCTTTATCCATGCTCCCTGTCCCTATCACTGGCCCCAGGACTCACTCAGGTGTCCAGTCTTGAAACCAGAGTCCTTATCTGGCTACACGCAATCAATCACCAATCTTGGTGATTCTACTTTATGTTTTTCAATTCATAGCTTCCTGCACCCTAGGGCACCAGGAACTGTGCATAAATGCAGCTGATCAGTGTGGTAGTCCATAGTGTATTATGCATGTGAATCTCTAACTTAGGTGCTAGAAAAAGGTTGAGAAGGTGACAACTTTTACTACCATTGCTTCTGAAAACCGAAATCTCATGTTGCTCCCCTGCTTAAGACCATCAATGATTTCTGGTAGCCTACAGAAACAAACAAACAAACAAAACTACTTCTCCATTGAATGTTTTCAACAATAGAAACTCTAGGATTTCTATATCGGAGGGCTTAAGGAGAGGCAATCAAGTTGAAAGAGGAGATGAAAAGGATGGGAGGCTTGTCCAAAGCTATGTTTCTAGCTGGTACACTGGTTTTTTTTTTACATTTGTGTTTGCTTGGTGAGGCTGGGGAGTGGCTGATGGAGAATATGGGGGAAATAGACTCCTGCCACTCACCGTCTTTTAGTGTGGCCACAGTTATTCATTGTAACTCCCAACAACTCTCTGTGTGCCTTAGGCTCTGGCCACACTGAATTCATTGCTTCTCAGAACATATGTATCACTCTCCCACTTCTAACCATTCTTTCATCTCCTGTTTGATATGAAAGGCTCTCTATTCCTTCTCCTCTTGACAGGCAAGATTCAAAGTCACCCTCACAGTATAGATAAAAATTAGCTCGGAATAGATCAAAGACCTAAATGTAAGACCTAAAATTATAAAGCTCTTAGAAGAAAACATTGGAGTAAATCTTCTTGACCTGGATTAGGCAGTGGTTTCTTGGCTATGCCACAAAAAGCTCAAACAACCAAAGAAAAAATAGTTAAATTAGATTTCATAAAAATTAAAAACTTCTGTGCTTCAAAGGACATTATCAAGAAAGTGAAGAGACAACTCACAGAATGGGAGAGACTCTTTGCAGATCATAGATCTGATAAGAGATTCAGAATATATAAAGAATATATTGATACAAAGAATTCTTACAACTAACAGAAATTAAAACATTAAATTAAAAAACACAAATTAAGTTGCCCAATTAAAAAATGTATAAACCATAACGGAAAAGAATATAAAAAAGAATGTATATATATGTATAGCTGAACCACTTTGCTGTACAGCAGAAATGAACACAACATTGTAAATCTGCTATACTTCAATTAAAAAAATAAATTTAAAAAAAATGTGTGAAGGATTTGTATAGACTTTTCTGCAAAGAAGATATACAAATGGCCAAAGAAGCACCAAAAAAGATGCTTAACATCATTAATCATTAGGGAAATGTAAATCAAAACCACAATGAGATGCCACTTCATACCTACTAGGATGGCTAGTAATGAAAAAGATGGTCAAGAACACGTGTTAGTAAGGATGTGGAAAAATTGGAACCCTCATACATTGCTGATGGGAATGTAAAATGTAAAATAGTGCAGCCTGTTTGGAAAATAGTTTGACACTTCCTCAAAAAGTCGAATATAGAGTTACCATGTTACACAACTGTTCCATTCCTAGGTATATACCCACAATAATTGAAAATAATGTCCCCACAAAAAACTTGTGCATAGATGTTTATAGCAGCATTATTTATAATAGAGTGGAAACAACCCAAATATCCATTAACTGATGAATGGATAAACAAAATATAGTATATCCATGGAATGGGATATTATTTAGCCATAAAAAGGAATGAAGTACTGGTACATGCTACAACATGGATGAACCTTAAAAATGTTACGCTAAGTGAAAGAAATCAGCACAAAAGACACATATTGTATGATTCCATTGATATGAAATGTTCAGAATAGATTAGGAGATTAGTGGTTGCCAGGGACTGAGGGGTATGGCTGGGGAGTAGGAATGGGGAGTGACTGCTAATGGGTGCAGGATTTCTCTTTCAGGTGATGAAAATGTCTGGAATTAGATAGTGGTGATTGTTACACTACATTACGAAGATTCTAAAAACCACTAAATTGGGCTTCCCTGGTGGCACAGTGGTTAAGAATCTGCCTGCCAATGCAGGAGACACGGGTTCGAGCCCTGGTCTGGCAAGATACCACATGCCACAGAGCAACTAAACCGGTGCGCCACAACTACTGAGCCTGCGCTCTACAGCCTGTGAGCCACAACTACTGAGCCCATGCGCCGCAACTACTGAAGCCTGCACGCCTAGAGCCCGTGCTCTGCAATAAGGGAAGCCTGCGCACCGCAACGAAGAGTAGCCCCCGCTCGCCGCAACCAGAGAAAGCCCGTGCGCAGAAACAAAGACCCAACGCAGCCAAAATAAATAAATAAATAAATTTATTTTTTTTTAAAAAACCCACTAAATTATACACTTTAAAAAGTGTATTTTATGGTATGTGAATTGCATCACAATAAAAAATATGTCTCCTCATATTATGACTCTATTACACTAAGGTTACATAGCCGAATGGACACACGCTTATAAGAGAATAATTTTTTTTTATTGCAGTATAGTTGATTTACAATATTGTGTTAGTTTTAGGTGTACAGTAAAGTGAATCAGTTATACATAAGAGAATATTTAAGTTAAAAAGCTAAATACAAAATTGTATGAGTATAAAGACTTTTTTAAAGGAAAAAAACAGGCAGCATATGAAAATAAAGCAGGAAAGTAATAACTTCAAAATGCTATTGTATCAAGGTATTAGATATAAGATTTTATGTTAATTTTTTCTTTCTGTATTAGTTAGGAGATGTGGTCTGGTTATCTATCGCTGTATAACAAACCACCCTAAAATTCAATTATTTATTTATTTATTTATTATTATTATCTTTATTTATTTTATTTATTTATTTTGGTTGTGCCGGGTCTTAGTTGCAGCAGGCGGGCTCCTTAGTTGCGGCTCACTGGCTCCTTTAGTTGCAGCATGTGTGCTCCTTAGTTGCGGCCGGCGGGCTCCTTAGTTGTGGCATGTGAACTCTTAGTTGTGGCATGCATGTGGGATCTAGTTCCCTGACAAGGGATTGAACCTGCGTCCCCTGCATTGGAAGGTGGGCTCTCAACCACTGCGCTACCAGGGAAGTCCCTAAAATTCAATAATTTAAAACAATTACCATTTTGTTATATTTCATAATATTTAGAGCAAGGCATGACTAAGTAATTCTATTTCATGTAGCATCATCTAGGATCATTGTGTGGCCACTTGCCTGGTCTAGCGGGTCCAAGATGGCTTCATTCACATGACTGGCAGGATAGAAGGCTGGGACTTTTATGACACTGTGAAGCCACCTTACCAGCTTGGACTGTCAACTACCTTACTTGTGTCAGTGTTTTTTATATAAATATATATTGGCCGCACAGCATGTGGCATCTCAGTTCCCAGCCAGGGGTTGAACCCATGCCCCCTGCAGTGGAAGCAGAGTCTTAACCACTGGACCGCCTGGGAAGTCCCATGTCAGTGTTATTTTGTCTCTCTTAACTAGCAGTCAAATACATTTCCTAAGTGATGCAAAAAGAAAGGCAAATGATTGGGTCAGTCATTTTATATACATTGGAGGAGCCACATCTTAAACAGGGTTGAGTTCTAAACTCAGCATGTTTGTCAGCTGGTTCTCCTCAGAAGTAGATTCTGAGACATAAGTGAAAGAGGTTTATTGGAGGTAATGCCTGTGAAAGATAAAAAGGAGAGGAAGCAGGATTCAGCAGGTAGAGTTTGCAGATCTGACAAAGTCTCAGGCAACCTAACAGGGGGTCATTGAGCAAAGGTTGCTCTTTAGAATAGACCCACATCAAGCAGAAACTGTCAGGCCCTAGGACCCTTGCTGTGCTCTGTCATTGGCCTGGGCTACCCAGGAAGAGCAAGGACTTGGACTGAAAGGTGTCCACTAACTGCACTCCTTGCAGCAGCATTGCAAGTAAAAATTAGGTAGAGTCAAGTAAAAATTAGGTAAAGTCAACAATTCCCTAAAGTCTTTTTATGTGATCACATCTCACTTTAGCAAGTGTTAGTGAATTTGATCCCCGATTTAATAAGTTTCTCTTCTATAAAACTTTACATTCATAGAGTAGAACCTTTGACATTTTCTATTTCTTCTTATGTCGACTTCACTAAGTTTTTTTTTAAGGAATTTGATCTGAGTTGTGAAATTGTATTGGCATAAACTTATTCATAATACCCTGTTAATGTGTATTTAATGTTTGTAGGCTCTGTAGTGATGTTTCCCCTATAATTTGAGTCTTCTTTCTTTTTTCCCTGGATCAGTCTTGCTAGGGTTTATCAGTTTTATTAATCTTTTCAAAGAACTAGATTTGGTTTTGTTAATTTTATCTATTGTTTGTTTTCCATTTCATTGACTTCTGCTGTTATCTTCACTATTTCTTCCACTTATTTTGGGTTTAATTTGCTCTTCTTTTCTCAGCTTCTTAAGGTAGAAGCTTAAATTATAGATGTTAAACTATTCTTCTTTTTTGTATAAGCATTTAAACCTGTAAATTTCCTTCTAACAACTACTTTAGCTGCATCCCACACAATTTAATATGTATTGTTTTTATTATTATTCTGTTAGAAACATTTTCTAATTTCCTGTTGTGATTTCTTCTTTGACCCATAAATTATTTCCAAGTGTGTGGCATAATTTCCAGACTTTGGAGAATATTCTAGATGTCTTTCATTAATAATTTTTCATTTATTTCCATCATGGTCAGAGATTATCCTCTGCATGCAATGCTTTGAATTTCCTGAGACTTGTTTTACAGCCCGACATCTTGATGAATGTTCCATATGCAATTGAAAAGAATGTGTATTCTGCAGTTACTGGGTTTAGTATTCTATAAATGCTAAGTCAAGTTGATTGATAGTGTTCTTCAAATATTTTGATTTTTTTGGTCTGTTTGATCTGTCAATTACTGAGAGGGGTATGTTAAAAGTCTCTATGATTATAGATTAATCTATTTTTCTTTTTATATCTATCAGTTTTTGCTTCATTTATGTTATGAAGTGCATGTAGTTTGGATTGTTACTCTCTCCTGATGAAGCAACCCTTTTATCACTATGAAATGTCTTTCTGTCAGGTGCTTTACCGGATACCAATAAAGCTATAACTGCTTTCTCATGACTAGTGTTGCTTGGCATATATTTTTAGTCCTTTTACTTTCACCTATCTGTATCCTTTTATTTATAATGTGTACTTTGTAATAGCATATAACAATGTTCTGTTTACATTCAGTTTGACAAGTCCTAACTTTTACTTGGAACATTCAGTCCATTTATAATTAATATAATTATTGATATGATTATGTTTAAGTTTACCATTTTGCTATTTGTTTTCCTTTGTTCTACTTTTTGTTTGTTTTTTCTTTTCTGCTTCCTTTTGTATTAATCAAATAATTTTTATTATTCCATTTTTTCCTCCTCTATTGGAAATTTAGCTCTACCTTTTTGCATTTGTACTAGTGGTTGCCCTAGAAATTATAAAATACATCCATAACTTACTGTAGTCTAGACTGAATTAGCTTTTTACTACATGTCTCTCATGCTCTGTTCTATTTGCTTTTTCTTTTTTTCCTCTTTGCTTCATTTTGGGTAATTTCTATTGGCCTGTTTTTTGGCTCACAGATCCTTTCTTCTGCTGGTCCCAATCAATTATTCATCCCATCCAGTATTATATTTCTTCAGTTCTAGAATGTCCATTTGGATCGTCTTAAGAAAGTGTATTTTTCTGGGCTTCCCTGGTGTTGCAGTGGTTAAGAATCCACCTGCCAATGCAGGGGACACGGGTTCAAGCCCTGGTCTGGGAAGATCCCACATGCTGTGGAGCAACAAAGCCCGTGTGCCACAACTACTGAGCCTGTGCTCTAGAGCCCACAAGCCACAACTACTGAACCCCACACGCTGCAACTACTGAAGCCCACGTGCCTAGAGCCCATGCTCTGCAACAAGAAAAGCCACCACAGTGAGAAGCCTGTGCACCGCAACGAAGAGTAGCCCCTGCTCGCCACAACTAGAGAAAGCCCGCATGCAGCAATGAAGAACCAACGCAGCCAAAAAAAATAAATTAAAAAAAAAAAGAAAGTGTATTATTCTGTTGAAAATTTGCATCTTCTTATCCACTCTGTCCAACTTATGCTCTGATTACTTTAACATAATTGTGATAGTTATTTTAAAGTTCTTTCCTGCTTATTCCAGCATCTGGGTCATATGAGGATCTGTATGTATTGATTTTTCTTTCTCTTGACTATGGATCATATTTCTCTGCTTCTTTGCATCTCATAATTTCTTTAAAAAATAAATTTATTCATTTTATTTATTTATTTTTGGCTGCATTGGGTCTTCGTTGCTGCGTGCAGGCTTTCTCTAGTTGCAGAGAGTGGTGGCTACTCTTTACATTACATTTAGGACTCTAGGCACAGACTCTAGGCACGTGGGCTTCAGTAGTTTTGGCATGTGGGCTCAGTAGTCGTGGCTCGCGGGCTCTAGAGCACAGGCTCAGTAGTTGTGGCGCATGGGCTTTGTTGCTCCACAGCATGTGGGATCTTCCCGGACCAGGGCTTGAACCCGTGTCCCCTGCATTGGCAGGTGGATTCTTAACCACTGTGCCACCAGGGAAGCCCACATCTCATAGTTTTTTATTGTATGTTTGGACATCGTATTTAAAAGAACCAGAGTGACTGGAACAAAAGATTTTTTTGCCAGCAAGGACAAGCCTTTTCCTCTGCCAGACAACTAGGATGAAGGGCTGATCACTCAGACTCAGTCAAGAGTTGAGCTGAATTTGGGCTGGATTGCAGTTTTAGTTAGTTTCAGTTCACCTGGGCTTCAAATGTCTTAAGGGCAAGATATGATCTGTGTGTATTTCAGACCCCTCCTTCTAGTGGGACTTGGACCCAAGTGTTGGGAGTTGATGGAGATCTGTCTCTTTCAGTCCAGGCCCCAGCCTCCTGTACTGCTACCCATTTAACCAAAGAGGAGGACTAGCTTGGTGTTTTAAGTTCTTATATACATTCTCATCTGTTGCTCTAGCCCATGGAGATGTTTAATCTATCAGTGGTGCCTTCTTAGCCAAGCAGAGACCTCTGACTATGGCAGGTCCCATCATCTGCCTGCCCATGCCCAGACTTGGCCAATGCCCCCAGTAGCCACTAATCTCGTCTCATCTATGAAGTTTTGTCCCCCTTCTCTAGAATTTAGTTCCTTTAGACTAATTTGTGATATCTGTAAATATAAATATGATATTGTATTTTATCCATTTCCCCCTGTCTTTACAGTAGAAGTGGTGGTCTGTTGTGACTTTTTAAAAAAAATTTATTTGTTTTATTTATTTTGGCTGTGCCGGGTCTTAGTTGTGGCACGCAGGATCTTTTTTTAAGTTGCGGCGTGAGAACTCTTAGCTGTGGCATGCGGGATCTAGTTCCCCAACCAGGGGTCGAACCCGGGCCCCCTGCATTGGGAGCACAGAGTCTTACCTACTGGACCACCCCGGAAGTCCCTGTTGTGACTTTTTATAGCCTAATTGGAAGGGGAATTTGGAAGATTTTAGGGCCATATATATCCATTAGGAATATGTCCATTATACCCTCACAGCCAGTTTTTCCTCCAGAATTGGGGTGGACTGCTGGTCCTTCAGTTAAATAACATATGACATATTTGACTGGCCTTTAAGGGCTGTGGGTTTTTGTTGTTGTTGTTGTTGTTGTTGTTGTTTTTTTTAAAGTATGTCCCTTCAAATACCAGAGCCACTCTCAGTACAGTGAGATGCTTATTCTATGAGAGATGCACTGAAACTGAGACTAATTACTGGTGCTATGGAGGATGCCTTCCGTCCCATATTTGCTTTGGGTGTGTGCACATTGAGTGGAATTGTTACTGATTTCTGTCTCTCTCTCTCTTTTCAGAGCATGGTTGTTGAATTTACATAGTTAAATGCACAGAAGACATAATTTCATTGTTTTAATTTACAGTAGCCCTCTGAGTTATGTATCTTCCATGACACAAGGTCGAAGAGTGGTGAAATCAGGGCCAAATCTCTTTCTATAACCATCTGCCTCCTAAGTGTACGCAGCGAGAGTACATATGGTAAAGCACTTTATAAACTTAATAGCACTCTATAGTTAGTTATATATTCTTACCACTACTCAAATATTTGTCCAGTGACCTTAACAACAAACAATAGAGATGGGTAAGAAGTGGGTCTGATTGGAAAGTATTATCTTTCCAAAATAACAGAAATTAATCTATAATGAGTTTATCTGAGAGAAATCTTTCTAAAATGCAAATCTGATGATGCCAGACCTGGCCTGCAAGCCCCCGCCCCAAAACTTTCAATGGCTTCTCATTGCTCTATATTTTTAGAATAACCCAGCGTATGTTGTTTACAAAACCCTGTATGAATTGGCTCCAGCTTAACTCTCCCATCTCACTGTCCCCCACTGTCTCCACTTCTCAGACTTTGTCCTCCATTCCAGAAGCTATGTTAAATTTCTATCAGATTCTCCCCCTTGAGCCTTCCCACTGCAGCTCTCAGCCTAGGTATCACGTCAATCCAGAAGCTTTCTCACTGCTGTCCTGAGATAGTTACTCCTCCTACATGATCCTATTCAACCTGTACTAAGTCCTTTGTGCTGTCACATTGTGGTAAAATTGCCTATTTACACGTGCACATTTTACCCTAGTCTGTAAGTTGTGCTGAGAGCAGGGAATATATGTGCCTTTCCACCACTGCATTCTTAGCACCAACTCAGGACCTTGCACAGAGTAGACATGCAAAACCTCTCTGTCAGATGAACTAATAGATTTTTTCTTTTTTTCGTATTTTGTGAATTTACAACACAGATACAGTAGGAGGTGACTTTTTAAAAAACAGAAGCTATAGAAGGAACTACTTGTAGTTTTGAAGATTCTATTTTAATACATGAAGGCTTAAAATGAGTTGTGTAGGACATCAATTAACTGCACCTACGTTCTATGTTTGTTTGTCTGTTTTTATAAATTTATTTATTTAATTTATTTATTATTTATAAATTTATTTATTTAATTTATTTATTTTTTTTGGTTGCGTTGGGTCTTTGTTGCTGCACACGGGCTTTCTCTAGTTGCGGCGAGCGGGGGCTACTCTTTGTTGTGGTGCGCAGGCTTCTCATTGCAGTGGCTTCTCTTGTTGTGGATCATGGGCTCTAGGCGCGAGGGCTTCAGTAGTTGTGGTGCGCGGGCTTCAGAAGTTGTGGCGCGCGGGATTCAGAAGTGTGGCTCACGGGCTCTAGAGCGCAGGCTCAGTAGTTGTGGCGCACGGGCTTAGTTGCTCCATGGCATGTGAGATCTTCCCACACCAGGGCTCGAACCCGTGTCCCCTGCATTGGCAGGCGGATTCGTAAGCACTGAGCCACCAGGGAAGCCCCTATGTTTGTTTTTAAAGTAAAATGTTTTGCCCCAAATCTAAGCATTTTTATTCATTTCTTATTGTGTACTAAGTTAACATGCAAACTTCAGTTGCCAGTTGAGTAGTTCTATATGGCAGACACCCATGGCTTTCTCATTCACCCCATCTGGGCCTCCAGTGTGGTCTAATTATCCTGAAAGGCCAAGATGTGTTAGAGCTGAGCTTGATTACTCTAATGGCACACAATGTTTTTACAAATCTCCCAATTTCCTGAATAATTATCATTATTATGTATATGTGTTTAGCCAAAAGCTTAATCGGAAAATTCCAGAATGAAACAATGCTACATGAGAAAAAACCTTCCAGTCATTTTCTTTGAAAAAAAAAGTTTTTTTAAAATCAAAGTACCACTAATACGTGCATAAGTTTAAACCATCAAATCATGCAGAAGGGCTTATGATGCATAACAATTATTCCTAGCCTACCTCTCCCCAGCCGTGGACCTATGGAGGCCTCCACTTCTAACTCTTTTTAGCTGTTTCTCCTGGTGGTTATCTTTGTCTCTAAATAATATGCTTACATCATCAATCTTGATTCATCCGTTGTAGACATTATCTATTAATTTCCAGCTATGATAAATGAAGATTTATCTCACAGGGCAAGTACTTAGAGATATTTTAAAGTTCTTTTCCTGAGTTGTTTTTATTTCCTCCATGCAGGATGGAGGTCCATCATGGGACCTCCAGGGAGGTCCCTGTTGTGACTTTTACAGGCCTACCATTGTAAGGTAGGCCTGCTATGTCCTGGTGGTGCCTATTTTGACTATGTATAGCCCTTGCTGTATGGTCAGTTCCATAGTATGAAGATGCCCCTTGCCTCTTGGCTATGATTTTGTTTGCTTATCTTAGAGTGAGTCTTTCATGTTGGAGGCTTTCATCAGAGTATGGTGACCATTGGAGCATATGTAAGAACGAGATCATAAATCATCTCTGTGATGGGGCCTTTGTGTTTATAGTGGACTCGCTGACTGAAGGACTTCCCTTATGCTGATCAGGTGGGAAGCCACTCATTTATTTATTTAAAACATTTGTATTTTTTGGTACAATTTTTAAAGCTTACTTTCCATTTACAGTTATTATAAAATATTGGCTATATTGCCCATGTGGTTCAGTGTATCCTCGAGCCTACCTTACACCCAATAGTTTCTGCCTCCCACTCCCCATCCCCACTGGTAACCACTAGTTTGTCCTCTGTAACTGTGAGTCTGCTTGTTTTTGGTTTTATTTGTTAGTTTGTTGTATTTTTTAGAGTCCACATGTAAGTGATATCATACATTATTTGTCTCAGAAGCCACTATTTAGATGTTTAATGGGTACACCTCTAAATGACAGGTTATGGACGTTTTGAGGCATTCAATTCCTTTTTAGAGAACTCCTGTAGTTTTTCTGGGGGGTGCATGTCAGGCCATCACGAGGCAGCTAGGTGAGAGTGGTGGGGAGAGGAGTGGCATTCAGCCCCATGTTTTGCTCCTACCCTTTGCTGTACTGCGCACAGCACACAAGCCACTTGGGCGTCTGAGGGATGATTTGCTCCCACTGGGCTGCTGTTCTCCTTCCTACTGTCCACCACATGCATTCAGTCCTTGGCCTCCTGTACTTGGCTTCATCAGTGACCTCTACTCTCTATTTTTGTGTATCTGTGGTGAAATATACATAACATAAAATTTACCATTTTCACCATTTTTTCCCTTTTTTTGGTGTATTTGCTTTTTGATTTACTTTTTTAAAAAAATTGAAGTATAATCTATACTCATGCTTCCCTTCATAATCGAATGAATCTTTTGCCTTTTACTGAGGATTCATGTGGGGAGGGAAAAGCACGACTGTTGCTTCAATTTTTTGAGGACTTGTGGAAATAAAAAAAAAAAATCGAAGTATAGTTGATTTACAATGTTTTAGGTGTACAACAAAGTGATTCAGTTTTATATATCTATATCTATCTAGATATCACTATCTATCTATTTATCTATCTACCTATCTCTATATATTTATCCCACACTGTGCGGCATGCGGGATCTTAGTTCCCCCACCAGGGATCAAACCCATGTTCCCTGAATTGGGAGCACGGAGTCTTAACCACTGGACCACCAGGGAAGTCCATATATATATATATATATTATATAATATATATATATATATATATATATATTATATATATATATATAATATATATATATTCTTTTTCAGATTCTTTTCCATTATGGGTTATTACAAGATATTGAATATAGTTCCCTGAGCTATACAGTAGGTCTTTGTTGTTTACCTGTTTTATATATAGTAGTGTGTATATGTTAATCCCAAATTCCTAGTTTATTCCTCCCCCCCACTTTCTCCTTTGGTAACCATAAGTTTGTTTTCTGTCTGTGAGTCTATTTCTGTTTTGTAATAAGTTCATTTGTATCATGTTTTTAGAGTTTACATATAAGTGATATCATATTTGTCTTTCTCTGTCTGACTTCCATTTTCACCATTTTTAAGTACAATTCAGTGGCATTAACTACGCTCACATTGTTTGTAACCATCACTATTATCTACCTGCAGAACTTTTTCAGTTCTTTAAACTGAAACTCTGTACCTATTAAACAATACCTTCTCATTCCCCTCTCCCCACAGCCCCTGGCAACTACCATTCTACTTTCTATCTCTATGAATTTGACTACTCTAGATATCTCACATGAGTGGAATCATACAATATCTGTTCTTTGTGTTCACCCTCTGCTTTACATCCTCAATAAATCTGTTGAAATTTCTTATCTCTTGGTGGTTTCCCATCTCTTGTTGCACCTTTTACCTCCTTTACTATTATTTTAGTGGGGTATTGGGAAGCCATGGAGATAAAAATGTGGGTTAAACCAGCCATCTTTAACCAGTAGTTCACTCATTTTGAAAAGGGAGTGTTCTAACAAAAGGACAAATACTGTATGATTCCATTTACATGAGGTACCTAAAATAGTCAAATTCATAGAGACAGAAAGTTGAATGGTGGTTACCAGGGGTGGGGGCAGGCAAGGAGTAGCGGGGAGTTTTGTTTCATGGGTATGGAATTTCAGTTTGGGATGATGAAAAAGTGCTGGAGGTGGATGATGGTGATGGTTGTACAACAATGTGAATATACTTGGGACTTCCCTGGTGGCACAGTGGTTAAGAATCCACCTGCCAATGCAGGGGACATGGGTTCGAGCGCTGGTCTGGGAAGATCCCACATGCCGCAGAGCAACTAAACCCATGCGCCACAACTACCCAAGCCCGTGCGCCTAGAGTCCGAGCTCTGCAACAAGAGAAGCCACCGCAATGAGAAGCCCGTGCACCGCAACGAAGAGTAGCCCCCGCTCGCTGTAACTAGAGAAAGCCTGCGTGCAGCTACGAAGACCCAATGCAGCCAAAATAAATAAATAAAAAAAGCAAACAAAAAAACCAATGTGAATATACTTAATGCCACTTAAAAATGGTAAAAATGGTAAATTTTCAGTTATGTATATTTTACCAGAAGAAAAACTAGAAAGGGTTTATCTTCACTGTATATGATTTTGCTACAATTAAGTGTCTAAGGAAAAGTAGCTCCTTTATTTATTTTTTTATCTTTATTAAAGTTATAGAAGCACATAGATTTAAGAAGCAAATAATTCTACAAAGTTTCTACCAAGAATTCTACAAAACAAAAAACCTAAATGGACATCATACTCAGAGGCACTTCTTTTAGCCTTCTTCTTTCTTTCTTTTTTTTATTTCCCCACAATTACCCCATGACTTTAAGTGACATGCTGTTCGTGAATTTTCAGTTTTAGTGTTGTCCATTGTCTCTCCACTATGCAGAATGAGGATTCAGCTTTCTTTCTTAACCTGTCTTGATTGGACACTGGTATTCAGCCTGTTTCCCATCTTTTCCAAGGGGCCTCCCTAAAGGAGTTTTTAAGGGCTCTCAGGCAGCATGCCAGGGCAAGCTTCCCAGCATCTCACCTGTTGTGACGCTCCACACCAAAGCAGCCCCTTTAAAATGCTATGGAGGGCTTCCCTGGTGGCACAGTGTTTAAGAATCTGCCTGCCAGTGCAGGGGACACGGGTTCAAGCCCTGGTCTGGGAAGATCCCACATGCCACAGAGCAACTAAGCCTGTGCACCACAGCTACTGAGCCTGCGCTCTAGAGCCCACGAACCACAACTACTGAGCACAGGTGCCACAACTACTGAAGCATGCATGCCTAGAGCCCGTGCTCTGCAACAAGAGAAGCCACCACAATGAGAAGCCTGCGCACCACAACGAACAGTAGCCCCTGCTTGCCGCAACTAGAGAAAGCCCATGAGCAGCAACGAAGACCCAACACGGCCACACACACACACACAAAAATGTTATGTATGGTGAGGTTTTAATTTTGGAAATGACAGTATCTTGTATTGAACTGACTTATCTGTTGATAATAATTATTAACCCTGGATCAAAAAATTCTTTTAAATGCTATTGCTTGAAGGCACTGGTGAGCAATCTAAAGCAGGCAGGAATTGAAGAGAACATGGGTCTTGTAAGAAGGGAAGGAAACTGGGTTACTTCCAGTTTATCAGACTTTTCCTCCAAGGGCACTTCCATTTTTCAGCAGCACATGACACATGGTAGAATAGAGCTAAAATACAAAGTGGTGGGGAACTATACTCAATATCTTGTAATAACCTATAATGGAAAAGAATCTAAAAAAAAGAATAACTGAATCACTTTGTTGTACACCTGAAACTAACACAACATTGTAAATCAACTATATTTCAATAATTTTTTTTTTTTAAAGTGGTGGTCTTACTAGCTGAAGAGACTGAGGTTAGATTTTAGGGCTGCCAAAATAGCTGGAAATTGATAGAGGACATCCCAGAAAGGAGAGCGTCATAGAGAGAAACTACAAAATCTGCATATAAATTCCCATCAAATCCCTGGCTGACTTCTAACAAGAACATGTGCAGGGCAAGACCTCAGCGAACCCAGCTGAAAGTTTTAGCTAGAATTTTAGGCAGAAATTTCTGTACTAGTTTGAAGTTCAAGTCTTGACAAATAAGAGGGGCTCACTGAACTCCTAAAGCTTTTTATTGAAATCCAAAAGGGCCATGTCTTACAAGTAAGCCCAGGATTAAGGATTATCAAAAACATCCATGGGATAGACTTAATAGCAGAATGGAACTGCAGAACACAGGAGAGTCAACTTGAAGACAGGTTGGTAGAAATTATTCAAATATAGGGAGAAAATTATTGAAAAAGATGAACAGTCTCGGTGACTTGTGGAACAATATCAAGTCGTCTAATACATGTGTAGCTGCAATTCCAAAAATAGAGAAAAAAAATATATCAAAGACCAGTGGTCCAGAACTCCCCAAATTTGGTGAGATACATGAACCCACAGGTCCAAATTCAAAAGAGAATCTATAGCAGAGCTTCATAGTCGCTCTTGCACTTTTTTTCCTGAAGTGTATGTGCAGATGTAAAGCAGACTTAGACAAGATGGGACACGAAGTTAAAATCCAATGACTTCTAGGCCCACTGTGAGCCCAATGCAGAGGAATGCAGAGGGTCAATCCCTCTACAATGGAACTTCAGTACCAGAGCACAATAGACCAGGAAACGATTACATTGGCTTATTCCTGCATCTGCAGGCTTTGTAAGTGTCTCCCTCCAAGGTATCTGGGCCAGGGATAGGGTGAGACAAGGTAGGCACCTAGTGTGCAAAATTTAAGGAGGTAATCATTGTCAGTGTACACTTCCAATAAGAGAGAGGACTGCTCCAGCACACTGCCACACCACTGCAGCATTAGGAATCGTGATCTAATGAACAGATTTTGCATGCTGTGGGATGATCACAAATAGCGCATTAATGTACTGTTAACAGAGCATTTTTATCAGTTGATCTTCATACGACTTCATGTGTAGTAGAGCAGAGGATCAGTGTTATCATGCTCCTCTCTTTACACTGGGAAAACCAAGGGCCAGAGAAGGTGATGGTTTTGACCTCAGGTGGACAATGGTTGAGCCAAGACTTGTACTCAAGTCTTTTCAGCTCAAACCTCAGCACCCAGCTAGAAGAGAAAGCAGTCTACTCAATAACTGATTCAGCTCTACTGCTTTGTGTGCAAAATTCCTGTTTTGCTCTACTGCATATCTTGACTGATTTTGTGTTCTGACAGTTGACCAGAGTTATTGAAGATATAAATAAGTCATGATAAGTAATAGGCATAACTATTGGCAAATAAAAATGATGGAGTAACTAATCAATGTGTTATTGCAAAACACTTTCATAAAAATTGCCTTTTTCTGGAGATTCAAAGCATCATAAAAAGAAACAAATTACAATGGAACAACTTTTAGAGTTTACATATATATATATATATATATGCCACACTGTCGCAGCTTGTGGGATCTTAGTTCCCCGACCAGGGATTGAACCTGGGGCCCCGGCAGTGAAAGCACCAAGTCCTAACCACTGGACCGCCAGGGAATTCTCTAGAGTTTATACTTATAGAAAGTAATTTTAGGACAAAAGTAAAAAATTGAGCAAAATTATGAAAAGAACAGTAAATTATATAACAATAAATTATATGTTACTATATTATAGTAATTATGTAAATCATGTAGCAGTAATTCTTAAATTTGGATGTTATTGGCTGCCTTACCGACAGTATTATATTATTGGAGGTGATATTTACATAATTTATCTCTAAAAAATATTAAAAGTTAGAGGTACTTACTGGGGTAACATTTTAAAAAATTGCTCATTTTTCCAGATATACCTCGCTTCTAAGATCTGGGCACCATATTGGTGTTATTTACTTAGTTGGAATTCCAAGGTGTCTTGGACATGAGTGTACACTAGTGTCGGTAAGATGCAACCCCCTACAATATCTTTTGGCTTTGCAGAGTTCTGGGTAAGGGAAATGTGCCTTAAGGCCCTGTGCTGACCAGAGGCAGTGGTGGCAGTGTGAGTGGCTGTAGCCATGGTGGTGGGGTGGTAGCGGTGGCAGTAGTGTGTTAAATGAATGAGAGGGAGACACAGAAACCTCCAGAGGTCTTAAGTCCGTCATAGGGGATTTTGTTGGTCAAATATCAAGCGGTTCAAAGAAATGAGACAAACTAGAAAGAAAAGACATTCCAGAGGTAGAGGGTAGAAAGAATGAGGAAATGGCCAGTTTGGGGTCTGCCCTGAATTTTTTTTTTAATATTTATTTATTTTTATTTATTTATTTTGGCTGTCCCACTTGCAGCATGAGGACTCTTACTTGTGGCATGCTAACTCCCAGCGGTGGCACGCATGTGGGATCTAGTTCCCCGCCCAGGGACTGAACCTGGGCCCCCCCATTGGGAGCATGGAGTCTTATCCACTGGACCACCAGGGAAGTCCCTGCTCTGTATTGTTGAAAGGCTGAGCACTAAGCCTGGGGCTTGTTGCCAAGCTGAGTGGCTGCAGGCAAGGGAGGCTGGGAGGCATTGCCACAGACTGCTCCTGGTTCTCCCAAGGACAATAGGAGCCAGCTTGCAGATTCCCTTCGCCCATGAATACCTGTGGGGACCAGTTCACCCTGAGACTGTTCTGAGAAGTGTTTGTGGTTTTTACCCAGGCTGCCTCTTGCATTATGGAGCAGGGGCAAATTACAAATGAAGACCGCATACCATATGTCTAAATGTTTAACAATTATAATTCAAGGACTTCCCTGGTGGTCCAGCGGTTGAGGCTCCACACTTCCACTTCAGGAGGCACGGGTTCGATCCCTGGTTGGGCAAGTTCCACATACTGTGCAGTATGGCCAAAAAAAAAAAAATTATAATTCAAGCAATAAACAGTTACATAAGATATGTTATTTCCTTTTTCTCTGGATAAACTGTACCTTCAAACTGACCAGGAAGGCCAGGTCAAATGCAGACTTCTCAGACTCCTTGAAGTTCCATGTCAGAACATGGTGAATGGGGAGACCCAGCCCCAACTGTGGCCTGGTCCCCCTTCTCTTCTCACTCTCAGCTCTTTCCAACAGTATAAAGGCCCCATCTGTGTGGTTAAATCTGTCTACATTCCTCCAAACAGCCACCTGAGGTCACACTCAAGCCTAGGGAAATGCATACCCTAAGTGGCAATGTGCCATGCCTCAGGATGGTGGATGCGGGAAGAGAGGCCCATGGAGGCCCGCCTAGAAATGGGCTCGAGGCTGTTTGGGCATGGAATTCTGGAGTCCTGGGCCAGTGGGACCCATGGAAATTTTCATAGGTCTGTTAATTAGGTAATAGCATTGTATTGATGCTAATTCCCAATTTGAGAATTATACTGTAATTATGTACATAGATGTTTTATTTTTAGGAAGTACACAATAAAGTATTTAAGGGATATGATGGCTGCAACTTACACTCAAATAATAATAATGATAATAAAAATACATATATATGTAGAGAGAGAAAAAAATAACATAAAGCAAATGTGGCAAAATGTTAACAATTGGTCAATCTTCTGTGAAGTCTTTCTGGAGTTCTTTATATTCTTTTTGCAACTTTTATATATGTTCGAAATTATTTCATAATAAAAAGTGAAACAATAAAATGTAGGGACAGGGCATTCCCTCTCCCCTTTTCACCCCTGCACCCCTCTCCCTCCCTTCACCATTATGCTCACTGTAATTCAATGAATTATAACAAATAACAAATGAAAAGGAAATGAGTATAGTTACGGAAAACAAAAGTCATTTTTGGCAGCTGATATAATTACCTATGCAAGGCCCACTAGTGGTCTCTTAGGCTTATTCAGACTCACAAGATGACCATAGGTCACACTGAGTCTCTTTAGAAGGAGATAGGGCAGGGGAGCTTCAGACTTTCCCTGCAGCTACAGCCAGTGTCCTTGCTATTGTTCACTCGGTAGGTGCAAAGATGCTAGATACACATTGGGCCTTAATGAGAGCTGCTTTGATTTAAAAGTCCCATGCCTCACAAGAGACAATCTCACAATTCTACAGGCATAGTTTCCAGGGTTTCTGCAAGGAATGTGCCTAGTTATGAGTTCTACACTCATGAAGCCCAAAACAATGGTTTCCCCATCAGGTAGTTACAGGTCTGTCAGTCCAGATGCAAGTTACCAATGATCATTTTTAAAAAATTAAAAATAAATTTTTGGCCGCACCACACAACATGTGGGATCTTAGTTCCCCAAACAGGGATTGAACCCATACCCCCTGTGTTGGAAGTGCAGAGTCTTAACCACTGGACCATCAGGGAAGTCCCACCAATGATCATTTTTACCATAATGTAGCCTAGCAACATACTCAACATACATTCAGGGAAATAAACCTAAGGTTAGATTGTCATGCAGAAGTGTCTTGTTAAATCTTTGCCTATAGTCCATCCCCATGGCTTTGGCCATCTGTCGTTTTTCTTGGCTGCGTTGGGTCTTCGTTGCTGCACGCGGGCTTTCTCTAGTTGCAGAGAGCAGGGGCTATTCTTCATTGCAGTGCGCAGACTTCTCCTTGTGGTGGCTTCTCTTGTTGCGGAGCATGGGCTCTGGGCGAGCGGGCTTCAGTAGTTGCAGTGGCACGCAGGCTCAGTAGTTGTGGCGCACGGGCTTAGTTGCTCCACTGCATGTGGGACCTTCCCGGACCAGGGCTCGAACCCGTGTCCCCTGCATTGGCAGGCGGATTCTTAACCACTGCGCCACCAGGGAAGTCCCAAGGCCATCTGTCTTTACAGTGCCCACAATACCTCCTTTATTCTGGGATTTCCAGGCATTTTACATCTAACAATATTACATGATAGTTTTTAGCAAATGGAACCTACTACACTGAAATTTATTTAACTTTTTTAGAAGAAGAATCTGTTCCCCCTATATACCATTTGTAAATCAAAGTTTTTATCCAGTCTGAAAGTACAGCTTAGGCCTTTAAAACAACCAATTATTGCCTTAACAATCTCTTGTCACTTTAGAAAATGTTTGCATTCCCATCAAGTTTTCACTAGATGGCAGCAGAGGACACTGGTCAGGCTCCCGTGTAACCTTAAATGACTTAAAGCATTCTCAGTCCACAGCTTTTACCAGACCCATGGATGATGTTTAGGTTGACCTGGGATTATCCCTTACCACTTTCTTTAACCTTTTATTGATGACCCCAAATGCTATTACACTGTTGTTTCATGTAGCCCTGCTCGGACCTGATGGCGACCACACAGCCAGCTGTCTGCTTTTGCCCTCTACTGTCTTGGGTACTCTCAAACATCGCTCTGTAGATTAAAGTTTGCATGGAGTCAGTCTACTTGGCAGTTCCACCTGCTTTATCAGGTGGCAGCCCCATCACAAGCATGGTGTCTTCTGGTTCATTCTCTTGTCTTTGCCACCCCTGTCCAACACCCACCCAGCCAATGTCTATTAATCAGTTCCTGTGGCCCAGCTGCAGTGAGTCCCTTTAAGGACCGTGAGCAATTTCTTCTCTCAGTGTGAATTTGGTTTTACTCTAGCCCACATCTGCCCTCCACAAGGGGATGATTTATCCCCTGTTACATACTGCAGAGTTTTCAACATCAGAGAATAGGTAGATGGCTTCTCCCACACAGGCATTTAGCGCCTTGTCAGAATTTCCTTCTTCCTTCCTTTATCTCATAGCCCACTGGTCAAATTGAATTGACGGTCTGAAAGTCTAGCCTACTGCTGCCGCCACTCTGCAATGCCCATGGGGGGCGGTCTTCTTAGATTTGACTAAATATTGAGACTCACAAGACTACTGCAGGCCACACATGACACTGGCCTATTCAGGGACATAGGACAGGAACCACACGTGCCAGCAAACACGGTCAGATATTCCTAGCAGTGGGAATCTTTGCAGCAGTTCACTCAGCAAGATGGCTCTGGGTCCCCACCAGGGACCTTCAGATTAAAAAAGGAACCCAAGGCTAGGTGATTCCCAGTCCAGATAAAAGTTACAAACTAGAGGTCACTGTAATTATAAACAATGTTGCCTAGTTGACACATGCCATCTTCATCTGTTTCCAGGAAAACATTGTTAGAAAATTAACCAAAAGTCAGATTCTCATACAAAGGAGAGAAAGTTTTAACACTTTACCACAACCTAGAAATGAAAAGAATCAAACGAAAAACTACAAAAATGAATGAAGGAGTTCAATAAGGTGGCCAGATATTTAAAAAAGAAAAAGGGGCTTCCCTGGTGGCGCAGTGGTTGAGAATCTGCCTGCCAACGCAGGGGACGCGGGTTCGAGCCCTGGTCTGGGAGGATCCCACATGCCGCGGAGCGGCTGGGCCCGTGAGCCACAATTACTGAGCTTGCGCGTCTGGAGCCTGTGCTCCGCAACAGGAGAGGCCGCGATGGTGAGAGGCCCGCGCACCGCGATGAAGAGTGGCCCCCGCTTGCCACGACTGGGGAAAGCCCTCGCACAGAAACGAAGACCCAACACAGCCATAAATAAATAAATTAATTTAAAAAAAATAAAAAATAAAAATAAAAAAGAAAAAGCCTTTTTATATACCAACAATAGAGAATATAATGGGATAAATATTTCCTTTATAATAGCAACAGAAGCCATAATTGTGCAATTACATCATATACATAATATATCAAAAAAATGTTCAAGCCCTACATAAGAACACTTGATTGAAAATTCCTCAATAAATGAACCATGTTAATTGAATGGAAAGACTCAATATTGTAGTTGCTTTACAAATAAACTAAATATATGGCATAATCCCAATAAAAATCATGATAGAAATTTTCTAAGGAATTTGAAAAATTGATCCTAAAATTCACCTGGAAGCACACATGTACAAGAAATTTTTGAAAGAAAAGAGGTGGTCTTATTTTGTAGATTTCAAACCTACTAGAAAGTTATAGTGATCAAAAGAGTACAGTTTTGGCCCAGAAATAGGCATATGTATCAGTGGAATTGAATAATTATGTTCATAAACAGACACTTTAGTTTTATGTTGATATAACTTACATACATGAAATGCATATATTTTTACATGTAGAGAATAGTGAATTTTTACATATATATATATATATATATATACACACACATATATACATATATATATATCTCAGCTTAGCCACCACTCAGATCAAGATGTAGAGCATTTCTGGTACCCCAATAGGTTTGCTTGTACTCTCTCCCAGTCATTATCACTCCCTCCACCAAAAGTAACTGTGGGTTAGTTTTGCCTGTTTCTGAACTTCACATAGATAGAATCATACAGATGTAATCTTTTGTACCCTGCTTCTTTTGGTCAACTTTATATTTGTGATATTCATTTGTGTGCTTGCATGTAGCAGTGATTTGTTCTTTTTCACTGTTGTAGTATTCCATTCCATACAATAGCATTCCACGATATGAATATAACACAATATAGTTAGTTACCCATTCTATTGTTGATGGACATTTGGATTGTTTCCAGGTTTTAGTCATTATGAATAAAACTGCTATGAACATTCTTGTACATGTCTTTTGGTGGACATAAGCATTGATTCGTCAGGTATACCCAGAAATGGAACTGCTGGGTCACAGGATGGAATATGTATATTTAGCTTTTGTAGATACTGCCAGTTTTCCAAAGCGATTGCTCCATGGTAGGGGTTGGGATGTTGGTCTGTAGTGATATCTCAAGCGGGGCTTTAATTTGCATTTTCTTCGATGACTAATGATGCTGAATGCTTTTTTCATCTGCTTATTGGCCATTTGGCTATCCTCTTTTGTGAAGGTCAGTACAAGTCTTCTGCCCCTCTGCTCCCCTGAAGTTGATTCAGATGTTTTCTTAGAAATTTATAGGAGTCCTCTGTCAGATATATGTTTTGCAAATCTCTTCTCCTGGGCTGTCACTTACCTTTCCACTTTCTTCATAGCATCTTTTGATGATTAGTAATTTTAGTAATTAAACTAATATGTAAATTAAACTTACTTAATTCATACATTAAATTGGATTAATTTATTAATCATTTATGGTTACTGCTACTTGTGTCCCATTTAAGAAATTTTTGCCTGCTCTTACCCATTAACATAGTTTCTTATGCTTTCTTTAATAGTATTATTGTCTTGTCTTTCACATTTAGGTCTATAATACTTCTCAAATTAATTTTTGTGTATGGTATGAGGTAGGGGTCAAGGTTCATGTTTTCTTATATGAATATCCAGTTGACCCAGTCTCACCTATTGAAAAGACCATCCATTCCTTACTGAATTGTACTGGAGGTTATAGCTAGTGCAATAGGTAAGAATAAGAAATAAAAGTCATCTAGATTAAAAAGGAAGAAGAAATTCACCTTTATTTACTGATGACTGATAACATGATTGTATCTACAGAAAATCCTATACAATTTATAAAAAGCTACTCAAACTCAAGCGAGTTTAGCAAGTTTTCAGGATATAAGATCTATATACAAAAAACCAGTTGTATTTCTATATATTAGCAATAAGCTATTAAAAATTTAGAAACAATACAATTTACAATAGCATAAAAAGTATGAAATACTTCAGCATAAATCTGACAAAAGATGTGCAAGGCCTGTACACTGAAAACTACAAAACAATTCTGAAAGAAATTATAGAATACCTATGTAACTGGAGATATATAACATATTCATAGATCAGAAGACTCATTATTTTTAAGGTGTCAGTGTGCCATAGATTGATCTACAGATTTATTACTGAAATACTAATCAAAATCCCAGCAGGCTCTTTTTCTGTTGTTGAAATTGATAAACTGATTCTAACATTCATTTGGAAATGCAAAGGATATAGAATAGCCAAGACAACTTTGAGACCAAAGAACAAAGTTGGAAGGTTTAAATCACCTGATCTTGGGACTTCCCTGGTGGCACAGTGGATAAGACCCCGAGCTCCCAATGCAGGGGTCCCGGGTTCGATCCTTGGTCAGGGAACTAGATCCCACATGCACGCCACAATTAAGAGTTCACATGCCACAACTAAGCAGCCTGCGAGCCG
Organism: Eubalaena glacialis; assembly: GCF_028564815.1. Taxonomy (NCBI): domain Eukaryota; kingdom Metazoa; phylum Chordata; class Mammalia; order Artiodactyla; family Balaenidae; genus Eubalaena; species Eubalaena glacialis. The sequence continues at coordinate 52,017,659 of NC_083733.1, read as the reverse complement.
CAACTAAGGAGCCCGAGAGCAGCAACTAAGGAGCTGGCGAGCTGCAACTAAGGGAGACCACGTGCCACAACAAAGACCCGGTGCAACCAAATAAAAAAAATAAATAAATGACCTGATCTCAAGATTTATTATAAAGTTTTGGTAATCAAGACCATGTAGTATCAATGTCAAGGCAGAAAAACAATTCAGTGAACAGAATAGATTCCACTTTATTTATTTATTCCATATTTATTCCATTTATTCCATAAATAAACCCACATTTATACAATCAACTGATTCTCAACAAAGTGGCAAAGACAATTCAGTGGAGAAAGGATAATCTTTTCAACAAATGGTTGAAACAATTGGATTTCTATATGCAAAAAAATTAACTTCAATCCATATCTTGCACTGTATATAAAAATTAATATAGCATAGATTATGGTCATAAATTTAAAATTTAGGACTATAAAACTTCCAGAGAAAAAAATAGACAAAATCTTTGGGGCCCTGGGTTAGGCAAAAAAAAAAATCTATAAATAAAAATTGATAAGTTAAACTTCATCAAAATTTAAAATGTCTGCTTCTGAAACATGCTTTTAAGAGAATGAAAGGACAAGCCAGAAGATTGGAAGAAAATATTACAAATCACATTATCTGAAAAGATATATCCAGATTATGTAAAGAACTTTCAAAACTGAATAGTAAGAGAATGAAGAACCTAATTTTAAAAAATGGGCAAAAGATCTGAATTGCCACTTCATTAAAAAAAGATATATTGATGGCAAATAAGCTCATGAAAGGATGCTCAACATCACTAGTCATTAAATAAATGCAAATTAAACTTACAATGAGATATCACTATGCACGTTTTAGAATGTCTAACAAGTGTTGGTAAGAATATGGAAGATCTAGAACTCTCATCCACTGCTGGTGGGAATATAAAATGGAACAACCACTTTGAAAAATAATTTGGCAGTTTCTTAAAAAGTCAAATGTAAACCTACCATATGATAGCCATTTCACTTCTAGGTTTTAACCCAAACAAAAGCACACTTGCATACAAAGACTTGTACATCAACGTTGATAGCTTTGTTTGTAATAGACAGAAACTGGAAACAACATAAAAGTCCAACAATGTGTGAATGGATAAACAATTTGTGGTATATCCATATAATGGACTATTACTCAGTAATAAAAAAGACTGAACTGTCGATATACTCAGCAACATGGATTAATCTCAAAATAATTAAGCCTGACTCACCCCAACCTTCCCCAAAGCACATAGTATGTGATTCCATTTATATTCAATTCTATAAAATGCAAACTAATCTATAGTGATCAAAAGCAGATCTATGGTTCTCTGAGGACTAAGTATAGTAGGTTGTGACTGGGAGGAGGGATTACACATGGGCAGAAGGAAACTTTTGGGGGTGATGGGTATGTTCACTCTCTTGGCTGTGATGGTTTCAGAGGCGTATACATACATACGTACGTAAAAATCAAATTGTACAATTTAAATATGTGCAGATTTTGAGTATATCACCTCAAAAAAGCCGTTTAAAAAAGTGTGGAGAAACACAGAGGCCACGTGTGACCAAGGTATTGCCACCAAAGTTGGGCTGGTGTCCTTGGGCAAGTCACTGAAGAATCCTCAGCTGTAGAGATAATACTGCCCTCGCAGGACTTAAGAGACAGTGAAAACTTACGTATAGCATATGACACTTGGCTAGGCATTCTGTTGTTCCGCCATTTGAGGTGGAAGTGTGGTAGGCAGCCTGCAATAAACTTCAAGCACGTACATTTTTGGGTACGTGACTTTAAGCAAGTTCTTTACCTTCTCTGTTTCACTGTCAGTTGCAGAGGGTATTAAAGTGACACAATAAGACTGGTTGCTAACTGGCTGGTTGCTGGAATCCGGCGGAGGGCCGCGGCAGGAATGTTCTGGGTTGGGGGTCGGTAATGCTGGGAGGCTCAAGACGTGTGGAACAGGAGCTATGGCAAAAGCGACATCCAGAAGCCGCGGCGAACACCTGAGCACCGCAACAAGTAACCCACCCTCCGATCCAACCAACAAGCCACCAACACCTCCCAACCTGCCCCGCGGCTTCGGGCGCAGGCGCAGTGAAGTGGGCGGGGGGGAGGGCGCAGTGAGGTTCGGCCCCGAGAGTAGGTAGGCGTGGCCTGAGTCATCTTCCCGCCTCCCGACCAGGGCCGCCGCAGGAGGCGCAGGTGCTGGGTTCTGAGCGACAGTCCGCTCGCGGGTGAGTGTGGCGGGGCTGTTGCGGGCGCACGGGGTTGTTCACACCAACTGGTTTGCTTGAGGGAAGGTCGGGTGTTGCCGGTGCTGAGTGGGATGATCTTCTCCGGTTCCCTCAGCTCAGTTAGGACCGAGCCCCTGAGTCCCGCCGCGAGTGGGACAACTACGCGGGAGGTGCTCTTCGCGTCCTCTCGCCGGCTTCAGGAGCGCTGTTGAAAAAGAAGTGCAGCACTTGGGTGGTTTGCTTCTTCCTGGGTGGGGAGTTTTCGATTTAAATACAGTTGTTCCTTCCCGACCTAATATAGTATATGAGTGCGTGAGGAAACTGAGGCACAGAGAAGAAAGGTTGCCTCCCAAAGATTTCACACCTGTTAAGTGGCAGAGTCAGTCAAGGTAGGAATCTCCACAGCCTGGCTTCAGAGCTTCTGCTCTTCTTGACTATTCAATATTGCCTCCAGGCTAGTTCCTTGTCAAACTGTAGTTAGACATTTACTTCAATTGCTTAAAAAAAAAAAAAAAAGAATAAAATGTCTGGATCCTGGATACTAATTTGCTTCTCTCATAGATGAAGCAAAGGTTACTCAGGGCAACCTGATGTGTTCATTCATACTTGAATTAAAAAAGACATGGATTACAGGGAGATCAGCTCGGTGCTTTGTGACCACCTAGAGGGGTGGGATAGGGACGGTGGGAGGGAGACGCAAGAGAGAGGGGATATGGGCATATATGTATACATATTGCTGATTCACTTTGTTATACAGCAGGAACTAACACAACATTGTAAGGCAATTATACTCCAATAAAGATGTTAAAAAAAAATCAATAGGTTTCCATTTCCAAAGAAAGGGAGAAAAAATCATATTCACAATAATGTAAAAAACCATAAACTTCTCAGCAATAAACTTAATGAAAAATGTGAAAGACTCTTACATGTAAATCTATAGATGTTATTGACTGAATAGAAGAAGACCTGAATAAATGGAACATCAAACTTTTAATGACCAAAAAAAAAAAAGACATGGATTAGGAAATTGCTATTTTATTTGCCATCAAGCTATGAAAAACTTAGTGGTCCAAAACACTCCTCATTTCATTTTTGTCTTAAAGGAGTCAAATCTGTATGTGAGAATACCTGCAATTTTATGGTAATTTTTATCCATTCCTTAGAGGTACAGCACCTCCCCTTACAGAGGAGACCCATCTTCACTTCCGGCCAGCCCCATGGTCCTCTCCAGGGCTGCACTGTAGCTGCTGGCCTGCTGAGTAGACTCATAAGTAGCCATGACCATCAGACATCTCCTGATGCTTGGCAGGCTGGTGAGTTTTGTTTCTCCACTGTAGTACTTGTTGAACACTTTAGGAACAAGAATAAAAACTCTCAATAGATGACAAACCAAAGCATAAACTTCCATTACAAAATAGCATACTACTACTTTTCTTCTTCATAGGCCAAGCATTGTAGATGGATTTTGGAGGTTCTGGTTATGTTCAGTTTCAGTGGTATATGTTTTGTATGTTGTCAGGAGTAGATACACAGCTTTATGGATGTGTTTTCTATTTCCTTCCTGCCGAGTGGTTTTATGGACGTATAGTTGCCATCACATGTTGTTCCCTGCCCACCCCCAGCCCAGAACCAGATCTTTTTATGATATTTTGCTGTTCTTGTTTTCTGATCATATTTGGGAATCTCGAATCCAGCTTGTCTTGGATTCTCTGTTCCTCACCTCCCCAGGCCCATGGCTACCTGTGACATCAGGACACCTAGCCCCAGTTGGCAGCTGTCTTTTTCAACTTCTTTTTAAGTGGAAGGGCCTCAAGCCTCGAGTTTGGCTTGGGACTCTGTTCTTGCAGTGAGCATGACTTCTTTCCCGCAGTGGAATTGAGTGCCTGGCTGCCAGTGCTGGGCTCCATCCCTAGGCCCCAGTAGCCCTGGGGCTGCCCTTCTGCCACCACTGTGTACCTATATCTGTACCTTGTCTACTGAGATACTTTTCTTATTCTTGAGCCCAAATGTGGCTTATTGATTTTCTCTTTTTTTATTTTATCACTCATTGTAAGCTCCCAGAAGACAGGAACTGTCAGTTTTGTTCATCACTTTATCTCTAGCATTCAGAATGGAACCTGACACATAGTAGGTATCCAATAAATATTCATTGGATAAATAAATGAATGAAATGCTTTGTTTTGAAAAAGCGTGAACTTAGGAGTCATCCAGAAGCGGAATTTGACATGTTCTCCCAGATGTGCATTCTGAAGAGCAAAATAATGGTAGAATTCCAATATTAACCTCTAATTCTCTCTTTTTTAAAACAAGCTTCCCACTTTTATCTTTGTTTCATATCTAATAGATTTACTCTATGATTTCATAAAGATATCTGAAAAGTATAATCAGATTCTTTTCACTAGCAGTATATTTCTGTAGAATGGAGAATTCTGTTTAAAACTTATAATGCTATCAGGTTTTTATTGTACCAGCTATCAATTTCTGGATAACAAACTACCCCCCACAAGTGAGTTAAAACAACAATCATTTTGTAATTGTTTTTGCAGTTTTGTGGGCCAGGAATTCAGACAGAACGCAGTGAGGAAGACTCCTTTATATGTACTTCATGATGTCTGAGACCTCGGCTGGGAGCTGGCTGGGCATCTCTCTCTACTGATGTAGTCTCACAGCCTCTTTACATGTGTCTCTAGCACAGTGACCTTAGGATAGTTGGAATTTTTACATGGTGGCTGAGGACTCCAAGAGCCATGTTTCAAGACACAAGAAATGGAAATGGAAGCTGCTTGTCCTTAAGGGCTGGGCCCAGAAACTGGCATGGCATCACTCCTGCAGTATTCTATTGGTCAAAGCAGTTATAGAACTTGCCCAAATTTAAGGAGAGGTAACAAACATCCCACCTTTAATGGGAGGAATGCCAATTTATGACCATCTTTTTTAAAAAAAAAATTAATTAATTTTTGGCTGCGTTGGGTCTTCATTGCTGTGTGCGGGCTTTCTTTTTAGTTGCGGCGAGTGGGGGGCTACTCTTTGTTGTGGTACGCAAGCCTCTCATTAAGGTGGCTTCTCTTGTTGCGGAGCATGGGCTCTAGATGCGCGGGCTTCAGTAGTAGTGGCACGTGGGCTCAGTAGTTGTGGCTCGAGGGCTCTAGAGTGCAGGCTCAGTAGTTGTGACGCATGGGCTTAGTTGCTCCACAGTGTGCGGGATCTTCCCAGACCAGGGCTCGAACCTGTGTCCCCTGCATTGGCAGGTGGATTCTTCTTTTTTTTTTTTTGAGAGGTGGGCATTTTTGTTTCTGTTTTACTGATGAAGCCAAGTGAGACGCAAGCATTGAGCAACTTACCCAAAGTCACTCAGCTAAGAAACACTCAGATCCAGTCTGCCAAACACCCATGCCTCTGCTCACTGGCCCCTCCAGGTTTGCAGCTGCCATGTCTTCTTTCAGGACCACTCTCGTCCCGGCAGGTGGATTCTTAACCACTGCTCCACCAGGAAAGCCCTATGACCATCTTTAATCTGCCACATTGAATATTAGAAAAATATTTTAGGAAGAAGGCATCCCAGAGATAATATCCTCTAATCTGCCATGCTCTGGACATTTCTTTTATAAATAGCATCCCCCCAAAAAACAGTTCAATTTATGCTTGAACATTTTCAATGAGGTGAAAGTAAGCCTTTGTTTTGGTGTTAGATCAGCCTCTGATGTTAACTTTGAGATAAAGGGAATACTAAAAAAAAAGGACAGTTAATTTAAGTACTAAGAGTCCTCATTTTTTAGCTAATCTTTTTGAAGTTTGTAATACAAAACTCCAATTAAAGCAACAGGTATATGGTGATATCCAGGGAAAGTGGGAATCTCTGAGATGCTGAAAATCTGAAACATGCAGGGTGTTAATGTGTTGGATGTGAGTCCTCTAAGTTGCATTTAAAGTGGAGAAAACCTGTTAAGAGGCAACAGCTGTAATCTTAAAGAGAGGTGACACAGTCCTGACAGTCGAAGAAGGCAGCCAGTGTGGACCTTGTCACCTCTCTTTAAGATTACAGCTATTGAGGCTGAATGGGCAGGACTTTTGTGCCTGGGTGTGAGAGAGGAGGGGAAGGAAGAGCTGGTACTTCCAGGCTCTGAGTCCTGGTGGCTGGAGATGGAGACTCCTTTCAATGAGGCAGATAGGGAATAGGATGAGCATTTGTTACTGGACTGAGGTGATTATGAAATCCAGGTTATCACAGGTGAAGTTGAGACATGAACACATAGTTCACCAGATAGAAAACGAGGACTGCCAGGCCTCTAATTGGGATTAGATGACTTTGGACATCAAATCCCTTGGGCATAGTCATAGACTAGACCGGGTAGCTCTTGGCTTGTTGTTCTCCCAGGGGTTTAGATATTCTTTTACAGGTAGTGTAAATCTGTTGAAGAAGTTTTAGTGAGGGAGTGACATAATAAACTAAGAATTTTAGGAAGATCACTCTGTTGGCATTGTAGAGAGTTAATGAGGAAAGGCTAAGTCCGGTTGTAGGTCTACTTCATTAGTCCAGAAGTATGAACTAAGCCTGGGTCTTTAGTGATGGAAATGAGGGGACAAATTTGAGAGTTATTTACAAGATGGACTCTGAAGAGTTTGGATATAGAGTAGATGAAGGTGGCAGGAATGGGGAGAGAGAAATCTAGGATGAGTTGGGCTTGAAGAATACTAAATAGATGGTGATGTGTTAACTAAGATAAAAAGTAGGAGGAAAAGGTTTGGAAAGAAGAATGATGAGTTTGACTCTTTAACTTAATCAGGGTATAATTTATATATAGTGAAATGCATAGATCTTAAGAGTACAGTTCAATCAAATTTTTTTTTTGTCTGTACCACGTGGCTTGTGGGATCTTAGTTTCCTGACCAGGGATTGAACCCAGGCCTGTGGCAGTGAAAGCGCTGAGTCCTAACCACTGGATCGCCAGTTTTGACAAATGCGTATACCCATGTAACTCACAGCCCTATCAAGATACAGAGCATTTCCATCACTCTCAGAGAGTTCTCTTGTGCCCCTTTTCAGTCAATCCCACCTCCAGAAACAACCATCACTGGTTTCTATCACCATAGATTAGTTTTGCCTGTGTTAGACTTTCTGTGGAAATATGTGCTATATACTATTCTGTGTCTGGCTTTTCTTACTCAGCATAGCGTTGTTGAGATTAATCTATGCTGTTATGTGTATCAATTCATTCCATTTTACTCCGAGTAGTTTTCTACTACTGCCTAACAGTTTTTCAAAGTGTTTGTACCATTTTACACTCTACCAGCAAAATATGAGCGTTCCAGGTGTTTCTTATCTTTACCAACACTTGATGTTGTCAGTCTTTTTCATTTTAACTATTCTAATGGGTGTGCAGAGGTATTTCATTGTGGTTAATTTGCATTTTTCTGATGATTTATGAAGTTGAGACCTTTTTCATGTGCTCACTGGCCATTTGTTAACTATCTACTAAAGCCCTTTTGAAAAAATTAGATTGTTTATCATTGAGTCGTAGAAGTTCTTTATATATTCTAGATGCAGATCTTTGTCAGATACATACATGTATTGAGAATATTTCCCCCAATCTGTAGCTTGCCTATTTGTATTCGTAATGAAGTGAGTGTTAAGTCCTGTATCCTGGGAAAGTGCTAGCAAATGGATAAACTCTCCCTCCTTCAACTTTTGTTCCAGTCCTCTTGATTAAGCACTCTAGAATCCAATCTCACACGTGCTTTCCTGATCTTTGCTGGTACATGCTGGGTAGGTTTTATGGCTCCTTTGGGGTATAGTTTCTTTCCTCCCTTATCAGGTTCAGTGGGTTCTAATGTGACTTAATCTTAATTTTAAGATTAAATCACAGGCTTGGGATTAAAATCCTGGTAGCCAGGAAGGGCAGATCCTGAGGATCCATACCCCCACTGAGATGGGGTTGGCTGGGTGACCATTGTCTTGTTGGGGAGCAGCTTCTGCATCATCTCCAAGCAAGCAGGGGGACAAGAGGTTAGCTCTTTTTTTAAAAATTATTACTTTATTAATTTTCTTTACTTTTTTGGCTGCATCGTGTCTTAGTTGCGGCATGCGGGATCTTTGTTGAGGCGTGTGGGACCTTTCGTTGTGGTGCGCAGGCTTCTCTCTAGTTGTGGCGTGGGCTTCTGTCTGGTTGTGGCATGTGGGTTTTCTCTCTCTAGCTGTAGCACGCAGGCTCCAGGGCGTGTGGGCTCTGTAGTTGTGGTACGCGGGCTCCAGAGCGCATGGGCTCTGTAGTTTGCAGCTTGCGGGCTCCCTCGTTGAGGTGCATGAGCTCAGCAGTTGTGGCGTGCGGGCTTAGTTGCCCTGCGGCATGTGGGATCTTAGTTCCCTGACCAGGGATCGAACCCGCGTTCCCTGCATGGGAAGGTGGATTCTTTACCACTGGACCACCAGGGAAGTCCCAAGAGGTTAGCTCTTAATGGGTTCAGAGGGTTCATGGAAATCTAGGAATTCAAGATTTTCAGGGACTTCAATCCAGATAACTCCATCTAATTTTTTCCAACTGGGCCCTGACCTTGGTGCAGCAGACCTACCTTCACTGGGAATTTATCCTTCTTTAGAGTTTGGCTGTTTTGACGGTTAAGTCTTGAGCCTGGTCCCCCATTTCTCTGCCTTCCCACGGAGGAGATGAGAGCCTATTTGTATACTACCAAGGAGGCTGTGGTGGTTTTAAGATATGTCCACAAATCCTTTGATACTCCTCCCTTCAAGAGATGGAGCCTAATTCCTCTCTTGTGGAGTGTGGGCAAGACTTGGCTACTTACTTCTAACAAATAAGATAAAGTGGAAGTAATGTACATTTCAGAAACTAGGTCATAAAAGGCACAGAGCTTCTTCCTTGCTGGTTTTCTCGATTTGCTTGCTCTGGAGGAAGTCAGCTAACAAGCCATGAGGAAACTCAGGTGACTGATGGAGAAATCCTTGAGTTGAGGAACTGAGGCCTCATACCAACAGCCACATGAGTGAGTTGGAAGCAGATCCTTCAGACCCAATCAAGTCTTCAGATGACTGTAGCCCCATCTGATATCTTTTATTGTTGTTGTTGTGTGTGTGTGTGTTTTGGTTGTGAGGTATTGGGTTGGAAGTGTGCTCATTTTACTAATACAGGCAACTCTAACTTTAAAGAAAATTGTTTTGATGTACAGATAAAAGGAGGGCATGTTGGAAGAGTAAGAAAAAAATAGTAAATTAAAGGTAAACTTTGAAATACTGGGCACCAAAGATGTTCTAGAATGAGAAACTCAAAGATAATGGTAAAACAGGGGTCAGTAAACCATGGTCTGTGGGTTGACAGCCTGTTTTTTTTTTCTTTGAGTAAACTTCAGATATTATGATATTATTACAGTGGTACAGTTTTTAATTTATAACTTTTTTGAGATATATTTCACATGCCATACAATTCACCCATTAAAAGTGTAAAGTGCATGATTTTTTAGTATACCTACAGAGTTGTACAACCATTACCACAATCTAATTTTTAGAATATTTCCAACACCCCAAAATGAAACCCCATACACATTAGCAGTCACTCTCAATTCCTGCTCAACCACTTGACCTGTTTCTAAGGGTTTACCTATTCCAGATCTCTGCTCATTGAGTTCTGCAGATCTTCCAAATGTTAACATGTTTCATTATACAAAAACAAAACAAAAAAGTCCTACAATGATTACTCCTACCACTGACCTATCAGGAAGAGTCTTAAGTAGTGGGAAACTGTCAAGCTCTTTGTGTCAGGTATAAGTTTTCCAGAATAATTTTTGTTGAAAGCTTGAATTTTTTATTGCCATTGAATACTGTCAGTTGTTTTCCTTGAAGTAATAGGCTCACTTAGTTCATTTTTGAGGAAATGTGTGCCAGATACCCAAGACTGAATAACCACATCTTGTCAATCATTCTTTTAAGTAAAAATGACATTCTATCAAAAGAGTGGCTACATCGGCTTACAACTCAGATTTTCACACAAGTACTTTTCCTCAAGCCTCAAGACAACCATTGTACTTCAGTGTGTAATAGAAGTGCCTCATGCATACTTCCTATTTCATCACACATTACATATTATATTAAAATATTAAAAAGATGTATGTTCAAGGGCAAGATTTAATAAAGTTAATAATAGGGAATTCCCTGGGGGTCCAGTGGTTAGGACTCTGCACTTTCACTGCTAAGGGCGTGGGTTCGATCCCTGGTTGGGGAGCTAAGATCCCACAAGGTCTGCCACGTGGCAAAAAAAAAAAAGTTAATATTTACTGTTCATCAAGAACATTCTTTAGTGAAGCTGTTTTTTTTTTTTTTTAGTAATCTTTTATTTATTTATTTTTTTTAAAAAATATTTTTTAGTTTTGGCTGTGTTGGGTCTTCGTTTCTGTGCGAGGGCTTTCTTTAGTTGCGGCAAGCGGGGGCCACTCTTCATCGCGGTGCGCGGGCCTCTCACTGTCGCGGCCTCTCCTGTTGCGGAGCACAGGCTCCAGACGCGCAGGCTCAGTAGTTGTGGCTCACGGGCCCAGTTGCTCCGCGGCATGTGGGATCTTCCCAGACCAGGGCTTGAACCCGTGTGCATTAGCAGGCAGATTCTCAACCACTGCGCCACCAGGGAAGCCCCGTGAAGCTGTTTTTTTTTGTTTGGTTTTTGTTTTTGTTTTTTTCAATGTGAGGGCGTGGCTGTGAACAATACAGTGACTCTAATAGTTTGGTGCCACTGCCTTGATTTGTGCTAAGGTGTCAACTCCCTTCCAGTCATATCTGCTCCCCCTCACCTGGGGGTAGATAGCCTCTATCCTAATTTCTAATATGATTGATAGATAAGTTTTGCCTGTTTTTGAACTTTATATAAATGGAATCAGAGTCTGTACTTTTTTGTGTCTAGCTTCTTCACTCAACATTATGTTTGTGAGATTCACATGTATGTTGTTGTTGCAGTTTGTTTATTCTCATTACAATTTTATATTTTCCTCGTATAAATATTTACCCCTTCTGTTGTAGATAGACATTTGAGTTATGACTTTTCTGGCAGGGGGGTTTTGGCTAATATATGAGTATTGTACCTGTCTTTTGATGAACATTTGCACGTTTCTGTTGGCATTTACCTAGAGTAGAATTTCTAGGTTGTGTTGATCTTTAAAATAAAACAGCCAGTCTTTTACCAGCAAAATGGGTTTATTTGGGAATAGTAGAAGAATTGCCATTCAGGATGTGCGAGCTATGGCAAAACCATAGGCAAGTCTGGCAAAGGAGAGGAATGTTACTTTCTGGAGGAAAAAGGAGGAAGTTAGGAGGAGCTGCTTTGAAAGAAAGTCCATTGGAGGAAAGAGAGAATTCAGGGTGGTGATGGTTTCTTTTGGTCGAGTGGTGGTAGTTTCTCACCCTGGGGCTGTTGCTGGGCAAGGAGAAGATCTTCTTTCCTCTTTTGGAGTAGCAAAGTAGTAATCTTCCTGTTGGAGATCTAAGTTACCTCTCTTCCTGTTTGGGGTGGGCAGACAGCAGTGAGGGCTAGTGCTCGAGAGCTCCCCCTTCAGGGCTTCGGGCTTCATTTTAAATGGGGGTTTCCCCTTAGTAATTTTCACGGTTGTAAAGTATGTGTATATTCAACTTTAGCAACTACTGCTTATTGATTTTCTATGATTTTTTTGAAATAATGAAAGTAGAGTGGAGAAACAACTGTGATTTATAGTCATCCCCCAGTATCCATGGGGGATTGGGTCCAGGACCCCCTACTGATACCCAAATCTGTGGACACTCAAGTCCCTTGTATAAAATGGTGTAGTATTTGCATATTACCTATGTACATCCTCCTGTGTACTTTAAATCATCTCTAGATTACTTAAAATACCTAATGCAGTGTAAATACTATGTAAATAGTTGTAAATACAATGTAAATACTATGTAAATATTACCAGCATGCAGCAAATTCAAGTTTTGCTTTTTGGAACTTCTGGAATTTTTTTAATTTGTTTCTGAATATTTTCAATCTGCAGTTGGTTGAATCTGTGGATGTGGAACCCATGGATATGGAGAGCTGACTGTATATATAGCAAAATAAAAGATGTAAAAATTTGTACTAGATTGGAGAGGCAGTTTGGGGCTATACCGTTCAGAACCTGAATGCCATGTGAAGGCAAGGTGGGCTGGGTAGTACAGTGAAGATGGGGCTAGGTTGACTCTTGTGTCCACTACTTACATTCTTTGTTACCTTTGCCAAGTCACTTCAAATTCTTTAACCTTAGTTTCCTCATGTATAAAATGGGGATAGTACTTACCTAGAAGGGTTCATCAATTATTTATTTTGAAGATTAAATAAATAATGGGTGAAAACTGCTTAGAAGACAACCTGTTACCTAAGACACTCCCCCCAATATGAATTTCTTTCAAAGGATTTTATATGGAGATTTTAGGAGATACTGATAATATTTGAGCAGGAAGATATATCGTTAACTGTTACGTCCTTTAAAATGTTTAATAAAATAAAGGCAAGTCTGAGAATGAAGAATTAGAGTTGTAATCTCCTCCTTTTCTGCTGGTGGGTTTATTTTATGAGAAGCACAGAGTGGGAGTGGGCTTCTTTCTCAAGATGCTGTTTTGCAGAATGCACAGACTCGCTCCCGTATTTACAGTGCTTTGAAGAGTAAAAACAACTTATTCTCATCACATAGTAATGGCATTTCAGCATTCTTCTTTTTGTAGCATCTGCCTCAGAGGAGGAGGGCCTAAAAGGTAAAGAGTAGAGACCAAGATGCAAATTGTTGTTCTTTGTCTCAGCTGTAAAGAGCTGACCATTGCTGTCACAGCCAAAGAAAGGCAAAGCAGAAGGATCTGAAGCCCCAAAGTCCTAGGACCTAATAGCATGAGCACTGACGTCAGGTATAAGGAGATGGGGTGAGGAACAGCGTCAGGATCTTTACATTATACTCACAGATCTCATTAAAAAAAAATTAACAAGCGCACCTGACTAGAACAAAATGAGGTAGCCTAGAGATGCTGGTGTGTTGTCTGGATGTTGGGGAGGAGGGAACAGAGTGGAGGCAGCAGAGCCTGCTTGCCCACTGGATACAGGCTGAGTGAAGACTTGTCTTCTTTAGCCTCATTGTGAAGCAGAGCTTGAAGGTGTCAGCCTGTGATTTGGTTGTCTGTGGTCTCTTCCAATTAAACAAGGTTTGTGCAACAGTGAGCATCCGGGAAATGTTCATCCAGAAACTGTTGTTGGGGGATAACTCTGTTCTCAAAGCTTGTGTAAAGAAAAAAGGAAAGCTCCCTACAGGGAGGCCAAGTGGATTAGTGAGAGCTTCCTCTCATCCTCAGTCTCACACCATGCCAGAATAATCTCCCTAAAATACCACATTGATCATGGGAAAGCCCTGCATTAAACCTTTAAGTGGCTCTCATTGCCTATAAAATAAATTTCAGGCTTCTCATCCTGGCATTAATGGTCTTTACTTGAATTGGCCTCATTCTGTTGTGAGCCTTCTTTCTGATTACCCACTAAACCATACTCTCCTCTTTAGCAAAACGAGTTTACTTGAGCTTTCGTGACATTTTCACTCTTTGTGCTTTTATAGATCCTATTCATTCTTCAAGGGCTATTTCGAATTCATTTTCTGTCTTTCCTGAAGTTTTTTCTTTGCAGTCCAACTTCAGGTATCCTTCCTGTGAATTTCCAGAGCAAATAATTTGTTCATATTTAATTTGGCAACTAATCTTGTGCCACTGTATCATGATATTTTATGTTACTGTTATTTATATCTTTTTCTTTTTGCTTACCTCTTCATTTTTTTTTCTCCAACCAATTTGTGAACTCCTTAAACCGGAGTCCCTGCTATCAAGTCACTATTTTTAAAAAGTCAAGTTACTTTTTCTGTCTCACTATATCAAGCTAATGATTTGCAAGTAATAGACCCTTAATAAGGGTGTGTGTGTATGTGTGTGTGTGTGTGTGTGTGTGTTAATTTAATAGTAAAAATGAAGATAAGTAAAACTATATGCCAGAAAACGTGAGGGATATCTTACAAAACCAGATTTTCCTAAGAAAATGAGAACTGAATTTTCCTGGAGCCAGATGTGATGTGATGATGCATAGAATTGAGGATGCCAGGTCTTCTGGAAGACCAGTCTTATTGGAAGACCACAACATTGGGTGGATTTCTTGATCCAGCCGGGAGTCTCAGAGTATATTACGTCTAACGCCCCACATGACTGTAAGTGCTAGGCATGCTGTAGGTTTTAAGACCATTGGACAAGTCTTGTGCCCCAGAAATTTTTCTTTCATTCATTTATTTATTTCATTTTTATTGCATGCCTGCTATGTTTCAGACACTGCTGTAGGTGTTGGTGATTCAGCAGTGGACAAGATGGACAAAGTCCCTACCCTGGTGGAACACATGTTCTAGAAGATATGTTCAAAATAAGGGAGGATGAAGGAGACAGACAATACATAAAATAATTTTGGAAGTGTTACTGAACCAAACTTGGGTCTGATCACTTGTGCGCAGTAAAGCCGATTTACTGACTCTGGGTTGTGGTGAAAGAAAGTGCAACGTTTATTGTAAAGGTGCCAATACAAGGAGAATGGGTGGCTCATGCTCTAAAACCTCAAGCTGCCCAAAGGGATTCCGCAAAGCATTTTTAAAGGCCAGGTGAGGGAGGGGGTGTCCCAGGGTATGTGATCAGCTCATGCACAGTTCTCTGATTGGTTAATGGTGAGGTAACAGGGCGGTGTCACAGGGATTAACATGATCAATCCTTAGGTCCCAGTAGGTCTGGGGGCTCATGATCATCAAGTAGTTAATTTCTTCCAGTTGGTGGTGGTCTTAGCATCTGTAAAACAACTCAGGAAGTGTGCATCAGATTCTATTATCTAGGTACTTCAGAGAGGAGCTACAGCAGAGGATATGGGGGAGAGGTCTGTCCCGGGAAGGCACCATAGGGTCCTGCTCGGTTACGGAAGCAAAAAATAGGGTGACAGAATAGTAACTGGGTGGGGTGGAATAGGGATAGTGGCTGTGGGTCTCCTTTAGGGATAGGGTGGTCAACTACTTTTGTTAAATATTGTGAAGTGAAGAGCCCCCTGAATTCAGGGCCAAGAAGACTTGGGCTCTGTTCAGCTCTGCCAGTGTGACTTCAGGTAAGATGCCCAGTATCTTTGAACTTTAGTACCTCATTTGTAACATGAAGATATTGATAATTGCCCTACAGTGTTGTGAGAATTAAGTGAGATGATGCATATGAAAGGAAATGTTTGGTAACTATAAAGAGGTATAGAAATACAATGTTACTTTATTTCTCAATTAACTGCTTGGATTTCATGCAGAAATGATGATTGTGGACCAAGCCTTTGGTGGTACTTTGAAACAGAGACCTGGGCCTTATGAGCTTCTGGACCACTGGTTTTCTCAGGAGAGCGCAGGGTGTCTGCTCCTGAGAAGGTGGATGCCTGCCTGGCTGCAGGAAAACAGAGGTCAGGCTAGGGGGACTTCCAAGGTGCGAGCAGAGTAGCCACAAGCTCTTCATTTAGGGTCTGCATCCTGCCCTGGGTCCTTATGGGATCCATAATGGTATTAATAAAAATCCTCTTGACCTTGTAGATCTTTTCCTTTTCTCATATCTAAACAAGTATAGCTGTTAAGAGCTCATGAACTCATACTTAATTTAGGCAAATTGAGTAGTAAGAAAAAAGTATGTACGGATGTTTGCCCTGTTTGGAATTTGTAAACAAAATTAAATTTGTATCAATTCATACAAATTCATACAATTTTCTCTTTTTTAAAAAAAATTTTATTTTATTTATTTATTTTTGGCTGTGTTGGGTCTTTGTTTCTGTGCGAGGGCTTTCTCTAGCTGTGGCAAGTGGGGGCCACTCTTCATCGCGGTGCGCGGGCCTCTCACTATCGTGGCCTCTCGTTGCGGAGCACAGGCTCCAGACGCGCGGGCTCAGTAGTTGTGGCTCACGGGCCTAGTTGCTCCGTGGCATGTGGGATCTTCCCAGACCAGGGCTCGAACCCGTGTCCCCTGCATTAGCAGGCAGATTCTCAACCACTGCGCCACCAGGGAAGCCCAATTTTCTGTTTTGATTCCTAATTATTTTTGATGTTTGAAAAATGACAGCAGTGTGACTGCCATTTGTGGCCTAAAAAGGCAGGCAAATGCTGCCATCTAGTTTTATATGTTTGACTGTTGTCTTTGCTGACATTTGGAATGAAGTTGCTGGAGAAACTCTGAAACATTAAACAGAGTTTTACATATAGGACCAAGCTAATTTTTCATTTGCAGCTGTTGGAGTCGACTTAACATTATTTTAACTATGTGACACATTTAATGTCTTTAGTATAACCTTTTTACTAAAACTATCCTAGAACACAGGAAGGACTATTTTAGGAGGAAAGGTACTATAAGCAGGCTGAAGTTTAGAGTTGTCTTCGAAGTGCATTGCTTTGGCCATGGAGGTGTGCAGACAACTCTGAAAATTGTTAATTTTTCAGTATTTAAAAATTATTTTTAGTTGTGGGCTGAGGGTAGAAAGTGAAGTTTGTGGAGTAGATTAAATTTTGATCAGGGGCAAGCTTTTATATGACATTCCAGGTCTCCACTGTGGCTTGCAAGCTCTGCTGGTGGTTTTCCCACCCCTCTGCCTCAGCTTGTATGACTTTCTTTTCTACACTGTCCTGTTCTTAGTTCCTGGATGATACCAATCTCCTTCTTCTACTAGGTTCATGCCATTTCTTTTGCCAGGAACATTTTTCCCTCTGCTCCTATTTATTTGTTAATTTTTAGAAATTAAAAATGCACAGCAAAGAAGGAAACAATCATCCACATTCCTTCCACTTAGGACTACACCACTGCGAACATCTTTGCATATTTGCTTTAAATCTTTTTTTTTTTTAAAGAAAAATCACCGTCAGTTTGTGTGATATTGTGATTTATAAGAAATATATATTTTGTCATTCAGATGGTCAAATATGTGGTCTCTGTGGTTCCTGGTTCACAGCTCCCAAAAGCCTTGGAATTTCCTAGGTGGTGAGAGCTTAAAGGTGTTGCTTATGTTATATTAGTAAACTGACTTTTGGAAGTCACCTAAGGATGGGAATTGGTTGCTAAGAGAACCAACCAGGTGATTAGAGGGTTGGAACATTTAGTCCCACCCCGCTGACCTCCTGGGAGGCGGGGAGGGGCTGGAGGTTGAATCACTAGCTAATGGCCAATGATCTAACCAATCATGCCTACGTAATGAAACCTTCATAAAAACCCAAAAGGATGGGGTTCAGAGACCTTCCAGTTGGTGAAAATGTGGAGATTTGGAGAGAGTGGTGCTCCTGGAGAGAGTGTGGAAGTTCTGTGCCCTTTCTCCATATCTTTTTTTTTTTTTAATTGCTTCTTTTTCTTTTCTTTCTCCACGTCTTATCCTATGCATCTCTTCCATCTGGCTCTTCCTGAGTTATATCTTTTTATGATAGACTGGTAATCTAGTAGGTAAAATATTTCTCTAAGTTCTGTGAGCTGCTCTAGCACATTGATCCAACCCAAGGCAGGGGTCATTGGAACCTCCAATGTATAGCTAGTTGGTCAGAAGCCAGGTGATAGCCTGGGCTTGTGACTGGCCTTTGAAGTAGGGCAGGGAGACAAAGTCTTGTAGGACTGAGCCCTTAACCTGTGGATATGGTGCTGTCTCCAGGTAGAGAATGTCAGAGTTTAGTTGATTTGTAGGCCACTTTGCTGGTATCCTGAGAATTGTTGCTGTGGAGGAACCTCCCCCCAGCCCTGTCACCTGTATCACAATGGGAATTGGGACCCAGAACCCTTTTAGTTTGATAGCAATGATATTTGTTCATTCTAAAGAGTTCAAATAATGCAGAAAACTGCATGATCAAATGTAAAAAATAATACATAACCCTCCCTAAATCCTACCACCCAGAAGTAACCACCATTAACATTAAATGACCATCCTAGCAGACACAAACGCACCTGTCACACATTCTGTTTCAGCACACATTTCTGTGTGGTCTTCTGGCTTTGACTGCTGCTGTGGGGAAGTCTGAGGCCATCCAGATTCTTCTGCCTGGTACCTGAGGAAGTCCTTATGATTGAAGTTCAGTAGCTGTGGTAGGAAATTGAGCTTTTTGTATCCAATTTCTTGTTGTGTGGTGTGGACAAATTATTGTTGCTTGCCATTCCAGTAAACAACAAATGTTGCCCATCATGAGGCACTGCAGCGGCCCTGATAATGCATCCTGAGGGGAATTCAGGATGGAGAAAAAACAGGATACTGGCCCTAGATAGTTAAGATGCGTATCAAAGGAATAATTTTTTTAAAATAAATTTATTTATATATTTATGGCTGCGTTGGGTCTTCGTTGCCTTGTGCAGGCTTTCTGTAGTTGCAGCGAGCGGGGGCTATTCTTTGTTGCAGTGTGCAGGCTTCTCATTGCGGTGGCTTCTCTTGTTGTGGATCATGGGCTCTAGGCGCGAGGGCTTCAGTAGTTGTGGCACGTGGGCTCAGTAGCTGTGGCTCGCGGGCTGTAGAGCGCAGGCTCAGTAGTTGTGGCGCACGGGCCTAGTTGCTCCGTGGCATGTGGGATCCTCCCAGACCAGGGCTCAAACCCGTGTCTCCTGCATTGGCAGGCAGATTCTTAACCACTGCGCCACCAGGGAAGTCCCCAAAGAAATAATTTTAATGAGCCCAGACTCTTGCACCTTCTCCAGCATAGAAAAGCACTAAAATCATTAGCTTAAGATGTCTGTTTTTTGTGCTTAGCAGTGATCTTTTGATGTTCTTTTGATTTTTTTTTTTTTTCAGCACAAACTTTTTTACATCCTGGCTCCTCCCTTACCTCTTTGGAACAGTTTCTCGGAGCTTTCTGAGAGGCTGATTCCTGAGCTATAGTCCTCAGTAATGTTCCTGAATAAAATATAATTCTCAACTTTTAGGTTGTATGTTTTTTTCAGTTGACAGTGATATGCCCTTTCAATATCCAGACTTTTTTTTTTCTAATTCAGGGAAATTATCTTGTGTTTCATCTTTGAAAATTTCTGTTCCATTTGTTGGGTTTTTCACTGCACAAACACCAATCATCCTAATACAGGATCATCTCCACCTGACCTCCATGGCCATGTTTCCCTCCAATTGCTTTAATTTTTTTCTTTTTTTGACTTTTGAATCTTTGTTCTTTGCCATTTCTGCAAGCCCATTTTCCCCGTATGTCTTTAATTTGATCATCAGCTGTGGTGGAGCCTGTTTCTTGCCATTTCTAATGTGTTGATTTGTTCTGTAATGTTTTGGTCCTCAGTTTCACTGTCTGCACTCTTCCTTTTCATACCATTTTGTTGTTTTCCATCTTGTCCTTGAGCTTTATTGAATTCATGTTCTCTTTGACTTGCTATCATGAGAAGTCGTTGTAGGGAAGTGTTCCTCTGTTCTTTGAGTTAATCGTCTTCAGGGTTAGTTTTGTGTGCCAAGTTCCTGGGAGGTGTTTGCATAGTGCATTCTGTTTCCTGTGAACCTGCTCAGGCTTGGGCAGCTCTGCATGTGTGTAGGCCTCCCTCTCTGCTCAGTGAGGTGACTCCGTGGGGTGACTTCTTGACAGTCTTTCTACAGTACCCGGGCAATTTGTTTTCCTTCAGGAGCCACAGAGTGAGGGCTGGATATTTCCTGTGCTATCCATTTTTCTGTGCCCTGAAGTGGTGGCAGATGAGGGTAGCATGGAGGTGTGAGTTGGAGGGATTACTCAGTTGAGGGCTTGACCTGTCAACAAGGTTAACTACATAATTTCTGGGGCCCCGTGCAAAATGAAGATGTGACACATAGGTCAATGGAACAGAATAGATAACCCAGAAATAGAACCCCACACATATACCCAACTTATTTTTGACAAAAGTGCAAAGGCAATTCAATGGAGGAAGTATATCTTTGCAACAAACAGTGTTAGAGCAATTGGACAGACAGGCAAAAAATAAATCTTGACCTATAACTCAAAATGTAAAATACAAAAGTATAAATTTTTTAGGAAAAAACCAGAGGAGAAAATCTTTAGGATCTAGAACTATGCAAGGAGTTCTTATCCTTGATATCAAAAGCATGATCCATAGAAGGAAAAATTGATAAACTGGACTTTATTAGAATTAAAAACATTTGCTCTCCTAAAGCCCATGTGAAGAGGATGAAAAGACAAATTATAGACTTGGAAAAAATATTTGCAAACTACATATCTAACAAAAAACTAGTATTTATAATATATAAAGAACCCTCTAAACTGAATGTTAAAAGAGAGATCTTTATTATTTTTTATAACTGCATGTAAATCTACAATTATTTCAAAATAAAAAGTTTAAATAACATCTTCAGAGCATCCTTTTTTCTGGCCCTCCAGACTAACATTCTTGTTGAACTCTGAGCTTTTCCTTTGGAACATTTGTCAGATTTAAATCCATGCCTCCCCCACTTTCTTCTTTTTGAAAAAATGAACACCTTATCCTCTTCCCAGGATGCTCCTCATCCTTTGATCCTCTTGGCTGGGCCTTGAATCATCATCAGCCTCTGTATAACATCTGCCATTTCTCCAGACTCTCCCAGTTGGACAGCTGCCGAGAATATCTGCCCCCTTGGCCTCCTCAGGGCTGAGTTTACCCAGTAATTAGTCTCATTACTCTGTGTTGGAATTTTAGAAAGACAGCATGATGTTATTATTCAATGAATAACAACATCTAAATTGATCCAATGCTCAGTGAAAATGACATCTGTAGGTCTGTTTATAACAACCTAGTCAGACATTTTGATTTATCACTAAAAACAATTCAAGTGCCTTCGACTTCTCAAAAAACAAGTTCTTTTCAGAAAATATATTGAGGGGAATCTCTCTGACGGGTCAGACCTTGTAACAAGTGACTTATTTGACAGGAAAAATTAGTTTTAGAATTCTGTTTGAATTCCGAGCAGTGTTTGCCTGAGAAAGAAGGGACGGTTTGGGAGGTCACAGGGGCAGCATTCCTGTTTGCTCTTTTGAACCAGTCTGGTTGTCGAAGAAGTCAGCAGGATTTTCTTATGCAGTCTGACTTTGCACAGCATTATTGTAGCATGTCTATATTCTCAAGACAACAGAGATATCCTGCTTTATGACTGAAGAAATACATTATCAATGCAGGAGACTTAGAAAATAGTAAAAAACCAAATCTCCCCCCCCCACCAGCAAAATATCAACACCGAGAGATAATCACTCTTTTCAATTTAAAATGTTGAACTAATTTTAGTCTTTGAGAACAGTTGCAAATACAGTTGTGGTAGGAAAATTGTCCCCCAAAGATATCCATGCCCTAATCTCAGAAGCCTCTGAATATATTATGTTAGATGGCAAAGGAGACTTTGCGGATGTACTTAAGTTTATAAACCTTAAAATAGGGAGACTGGCCTGGAATATCCAAGTGGGTTCAGTTTAAACACACGAGCCCTTAAGAGCAGAAAACTTTTTCTGGCTGAAGTCAGAGAGATTCAAAGCATGAGGACTCAACACACTTTTGCTAGCTGTGAGATGGAGGAGGCCATGGGCAGGGACCAGAAAGAAGCCTCTAGGAGACAAGGGTGGCCCCTGGCTGACAGCCAGCTAGGAAGTGGAACACTCTTCCTATAACGTCGAGGAACTAAATCTTGCCAACGACCTGAGTGAGCTTGCAAGAGGACCCTGAGTCCCAGATGGGAACTACAGCCTCCGTGGATACCTTGATTTTAACCCGGTGAGACCCTGAGCAGAGAATCTAGCCATGCATGCCAGGCTTCTGACCTATGGAACTGTGAGATAATAATTGGGTGTTGTTTTAAGCTGCTAAATTTGTGGTAATTTGTTATGCAGCAATAGAAACTAATACAACAGTACAAAGAATTCCTGTATATTCTTCACCCAGTTTCCCCTAATGTTAACATTTTACATGCCATAGTACAGTGATCAAAACCAGGGCATTTCATTGACAGATGAATGGATAAAGAAGATGTGGTACATATATACAATGGAATACTACTCAGCCATAAAAAAGAATGAAATAGTGCCATTTGCAGCAACATGGATGGAGCTATAGATTATCATACTAAGTGAAGTAAGTCAGAAAGAGAAAGACAGATACCATATGATACCACTTATATGTGGAATCTAAAATAGGACACAAATGAACTTATCTGTGAAACAGAAACAGACTCACAGACATAGAGAAGAGACTTGTGGTTGCCAAGGGGGAGGGATGGAGTGGGGGAGGGATGGAGTGGGAGTTTGGGGTTAGCAGATGCAAACTATTATATATGGGATGGATAAACAACAATGTCCTACTGTGTAGCACAGGGAACTATATTCAATATCCTGTGATAAACCATAATGGAAAAGAATATGAAAAAATATATATGTGTGTGTATAACTGAATCACTTTGCTGTACAGCAGAAATTAACACAACATTGTAAATCAACTGTACTTTAATAAAAATACTATAAAACTCAATATATAAGAAAGTAAGCATGAAGTTAAAGTAAAAACAAACAAAAAAACAAAAACAACCACCTCCCCACCCCTAGGACATTGAATTGGTACAATACTACTAACTAAACTACAGGCTTTATTTGAATTTTACCAGTGTTTCCACTAATGTTCTTTTGCTGTTCCAGGATCCAATCTAGAATTAAACAGTACATTTAATCAGCATGTCTCCTTAATCACTTCCAATCTGTGACAGTTCTCTAGTCTTTCAGGACCTTGACACTTCTAAAGAGTACTGACTAGTTATTTTGTAGAATATAATTTGATTTGAGTTTGTTAGATATTGCTACTTGATTGGAATGAAGTTAGGTACCGTTGGCAGCAGTATCTCAGAAGTGTGCTTTTCTCATATCCAAGGGTTCATGGTCTCGATATATCTTATTAATGGCTTTATTAACCTTGATCACTTGGTTATGGTGGTATCTGCTGGGTTTCTGCACTATGAAGTTACTGTCTTTCCTTTTGTATTAATAAATATCTTTGAATCTATGCAAATCTTGTTCCTCTTTAAACATTTGCTCACTAGTTTTAGAATCCATTGATGGATTTTGTCAGTAATAAGAGGGGGAATGGGAGGACTATTAATAGTTTAATCAGTATCCTTCCATCTCCCTCCTGTATTTGGTGAGTATGTGTTTGTATAATTTATATTAGTATGCATATATATATATATAAAATAAATAGGATATGCTGGAGAGGGTGTGGAGAAAAAGGATTCCTCCTACAGTGTTGGTGGAATGTGAATTGGTTCAGCCACTAGGGAGAACAGTATGGAGGTTCCTTAAAAAACTAAAAGTAGAGTTACCCTATGATCCTACAATCCCACTCCTGGGCATATATCCAGAGAAGACTCTAATTCGAAGAGATACATGCACCCCAATGATTACTCAGCCATAAAAAAGAATGAAATAATGCCATTTTCAGCAACATGGATGGACCTAGAGATTATCATATTAAGTGAAGTCAGAGAAAGACAAATATCATATGATATCATTTATACAAATGAACTTATTTACAAAACAGAAATACACTCACAGACAAAAAACCCCCCAAACTTATGGTTACCAAAGGGGATAGAGGGAGTGGGGAGTAGGGAGAGATAAGTTAGGAGTTTGGGATTAACATATACACACTACTATATATAAAATAGGTAAACAACAAGGACCTACTGTATAGCACAGGGAACTGTACTCAGTATATTGTAATAACTTATAATGGAAAAGAATCTGAAAAAGAATATATATATTCTCTTTGCTGTATGCTTGAAACTAACAACACTGTAAATTAACTATACTTCAATAAATAAATAGGATATATTTGTTACATATAATAATAATGCTATTTTGTAACTAGCTATTTACCTAGCAATGTATCATGAACATTTTCCTTATCATTAAATATTTTTTAGAACACCAGTTCTAAAAGTAGTTAATAGTAGTAGTTAATAACATTTTATTTTATGGTTCCATTATTTTTCTAGCCAGTTTACAATTTTTGGATGATTGGTTTAAATTATTTTCTGTTATATATAGGGTGCAGTGAATATCTCTATACACACATCTTTGCACTCGTCTCTGTATTTCCTAAGGATAGTTTTCTTGAAGTCAAATTGCTGGCTCAAAAGGTTTGTACATTTTAAAAACATTTGATACACACTGTAAACTTCCCTCTCTCTGACCAAAAATGCAGCTGCGTGGCAGATTCTCCCATTCATCCTACTTTTAGCAGTGTTTTATGTCAGGATTTTCAGCATTCTTGCTCATGGTGTAATTATATTCCCACAAAGCCAGCTCTCCATTTTCAGAACCAATGACTGTGGGTGGAGACACAGGCCACTGCAGACACCAGCCTGTGGAGTGCTGTGGGTGAGCTGGGGGGGCTCAGCTCACTCTGAAGTTAGTATTAGGAGTCTTCCCTGAGTAAGCCCGAGCTTACAGTCAGTGGGCTGCCCACTGGGGCAGCCTGCTTTGGTGTATCAGAATCACCTGGGAGGCTTATTAAAATGTAGATTTCTGGGTTCAAATCCAGATCTAAAGATCAGAATTCTCTGGGGGAGTGCCCCAGGCGTCTGTATTTTAAACAATCTCATCAAGGATGTCAAAAGAAGGGGGTGCTTGGGGCCATACTTTGAGAAACACCACTTTTGGCTGTAAGCAACCTTAAGATTATTCTTTGGAGACTCTTACGAAAAATAAACTGGACGGGCTTCCCTGGTGGCGCAGTGGTTGAGAGTCTGCCTGCTAGTGCGGGGGACACGGGTTCGAGCCCTGGTCTGGGAGGATCCCACATGCCGCGGAGCAACTGGGCCCGTGAGCCACAACTACTAAGCCTGCACGTCTGGAGCCTGTGCTCCGCAACAAGAGAGGCCGCGATAGGGAGAGGCCCGCGCACCGCGATGAAGAGTGGCCCCTGCTTGCCACAACTAGAGAAAGCCCTCACACAGAGACGAGGACCCAACACAGCCAAAAATAAATAAATAAATTAATTAATTAAAAAAATAATGTTTAAAAAAAAAAAAAATCTGGACATGTGAATTTATGCCTTCATTTTCACCACATGCTAGGGCAGGCTTTCTGTAGCCTTCCTCTCATAAATATCCACTTTTCAGTTAGTCCTCCTTTTTTTTTTGGTCCAGGCTCTTTTTTGAGAGGGTGTACTTTTCTCAAATAGAAACCTTTTCTTTCTTTCAGATAAATAATCATATTACTCCCACCATTTCATTTCTCCTTCGGCCTCTCCTGCTTTGATGCTCATGTTTCTTATATATGATTCCATGGGATGCTCACAGCTCTTCAGGGTAAGGGGAGCTGGTATTAGTAGCCATTGCATTTGCAAAGATTAGGAAACAGGCTTAGGCGGATGAAGAAGTAATAATAATTACATTCCCCGAGTCTCTGTTGTATCCCAGCACTCCTGCAGAGTGGAAATTAATATCCTCAGGCACCAACAGGTCATGAGACGGACCTAAGTGGGCTGGTTAGAAACAGAGCTGAAGTTCATGTCATAGCCTGGTCCAGACCAGATTCTCCTTGTCGTTTACCAAGCCCACTGCTCCTTGATGGCAGAACTGGGATGAGAGCTCAAGGGTGCTGCTCCTGGTCCAGGATAGTTGGCCCTGAACCACAGCATCTTCAGGTATATCTAACACAACCCTAGGCTGTGAGTGTGTGTTGTGGGGGTCGGGGGTCAGGATCCTCGGAGCTCTGGGTTCTGGGTTCCGGGTTCTGGGTCTAGTGTAGTCTCTGTCTGCTGTATATACTTACAATCTTAGTGTACCTATACGGTAGGGGAGGGGGAGCAGGATACATTTAGTTCCTTGGCTTTTAGAATGCCTTGGTTCCCTAACCCCAACACCAAACAGGGTGGAGAAAATCCACTCAGAAGCATCATATTTATGGAAGCTGTTCATACATCATACATAAGTGGGCTCTAGAGACCAGGCTGGTGTGGAGGAAATGAACCTTCATGATTGATGATCAAAGATGCATTACCTGCTCCTGAATCTCCAGGCTGTTACAGAGTTTTTTTATGTGAACGTGAAGCATTTAAAGGTATAATATCTAAAACATACTTGGCATTAAATCATAGTTCTACTCTTAAAATACTTTATAGAGAACATGGGACATGCTTTCATTCATACAGATTATTAGGCTCAATTCCTTAAAAGAGACGGGCTTCGTAAAGTAATGGGTTTGATGTGTACAAGGGTAATTTTAGTGTAAGTACCTCCTAACTTATGCGGTTGAGAGCAGAGAGAGTGGGGAGTACAGTGTAATTATGTAGAGCGTGTTCATCACTTCTTTTATCTCAAGGTAAAGATTAGGAATCTACATTAAGTGTAATGTATAAACACATAAGAACCCTTTTCATTAGATAGTGTACTGAGAGCAGCTGGTCCTTAAAATGGCTCAATTTCTCTGAATACGGAGTTGAGGAAAGAAAGTGATTTCTCCTAGATGACTCTTGAACAATTTCTCCCTTTTCCTGAAACTTCATATACTTTCTCATTCTCACTTTCAACAATCAAAGAGAACCTGTGTACTTCCCATCATCACATCTATAAAATGACCATGTCCCTCTGTGTTTACTTTGCCTTCCCTCCTGTTACTTTGGGTACCACCTTCCTTTGCCTTCTCAAGCACTTCGCTCCAGCAGTTTTTCCCTATTTACTGGATCGTTCCCATCAGCATATACATTTGCTATAAAATCACCCATTTTAAGGTTAAAAAAAAAAAAGCTTCTTTACTCCTTCCCTAGTGATGACTTATTTCTCTCCTCCTTTTAGCAAAACTCCTTGAGAAAGTTGTTATATTTTTTCTTGCCTAGAAACCAAATCAGGTCACTCCTGTATTCAAAACTCACCAGTGATTTCCTGTCTTTGAGTAAAGCCAAGTCTTTACAGTGGTCTACAAGACCCTACGTGATTAGGCTCCCTCCTATCTCTCTCAGCCTCATCCTCTTCTCCCTTTTTCTTACATCAGAACTTATCATGGACTTAATAAAATGAACATGGTCCTACTGTGCACTGCCACAGCGGGGGGCTGGGAGGTGGGGGAGTGGGGTGGGGCTGAAGATCTCTAACCAGATTGCTAATGAGCTTGCTTCATCACTGCTTATCCCTGTGAGTGCCAGCATTGCATGGTGTGCAGTGTTAAAAGAACAACATTGTTTGTTTTTCCCCCTCAATCATAATTTCTAAGCATTATCTTGTAGAAACCTAGGGTCCCACAAATCCCTAGTTGAGAAACCTGATTTACTCCTCCTTTCTTGCCCTCTTTGGATTAATCAATTTCTTAATTATTCTCTCCTTTATTATCTTTATAGATAAACATTCTTGTAATAATCCTTTCATGGTTACTCTAGAAACTACTGTATACATGCTTATCATAGTTACTGTAGGTTTCTTTAAATTAGTGCTTTTACCACTTTCCAAATAATATAAGAAACTTACCTCAATTTTGAATACCCTCTTGCCTTTTTTTTGCTATTGTTGTCATATGTTTTACTTCTGCATGTATTACATATTTTATAAAACATTATCATTATTGTTTTTAAAGTAAGAAATGTTCCTTTATACTTATCCCATATTTATTCTGTCTGGTGCTCTTCATTCTTTCCTGCAGTGTTGCTTCCATCTGAGGCCATTTTCCTTTAGCCTGAGGAACTCCCTTTATTTCAGTTCTGTTTTTGAAGGATCTCTTTACTGGATGAGTAATGTGTTTCGGTTGTTTTTTTCCCAGCACTTTAAAGATGTTATCCATTGTCTCTGGCTTCCTTAGTTTCTGTTGAAAAACAAGCAATCATCCCATGGACTTCTGTGATCATTGGCCTGACCTGTGTCAAATGGTCACCCTTGGCTTCAAGGCTGGGAATTCTAGGGATTCCCTGGTGGTCCAGTGGTTAGGACTCCGTGCTTCTACTGCAAGGGGCATGGATTTGATCCCGGGTCAGGGAACTAAGATCCCACAAGCTGTGCAGTGTGGACAAAAAAAAAAAAAAAAAAAAAAAAAAGCTGGAATTCTAGGATGTCCGTATATCCAGCCTGTACTATAGAGCAAGATAAGGGAGAAGGGAGTTGGACTTGGTGTTGTTGGCATAAATGACAATATGTGAGTGTTGTACTAGGTGGTAGCAGAAGGGATGTGGTCAAGAGGCATTGTCTGGGAATAATCCATAAAATACAGTGGCTGTTTGGATCTGGAAGGAAAATTATAGGATAACTCTAAGGTGTGTGGACTGAGTAACTAAGAGAGTAATGATCAAATTCACAGAAATAAGAATATCTAGAATACTGCCTTCTTTTGGGAGAAAGATGAGTTTGGTTAAAACCTAATGAGTTTGTGAGATTAGCAGGTATAAAATAGGTACTGATTTTTTATTGTATCCAGACAGCTTACTAGTTCTGATGGTTAGTTTTTCAGTTAATTGTCATGGATTTTTTAGGTAAGAAAATCATAATATCTGCAAATAATGATCATTTTTTTGCTTTCATGTCAATATTTTTGTATTAAAAATTTTAAAAGGCATTGCTTTTTCTACTTTACAGTATTGTGGTAAGAAGTCATTTTGATCCTTAATCCTTTTGTATGTTATTTTTGCCTCTCTGCAACCTATTATGATTTTCTCTTTATCCTTGGAGTTCTAAAATTTCACGACAGTGTGAATTTTAAATTATTCATTGAGATGAGGACTCAGATGGGTCATTTCAATCTAGAGATTTGTGTTTCCTGAACTAGTTATTTCCTTCCTCAGCTTTCTCTGAATTCACTTTCTGGAACTCTTCTTATTTGAATGTTAAACCCCATGAACTGATTTTTCAACCTTTCTCTGATTCTCAGTGTCTGTCTGTCTGTCTTCCTGTCTGTTTCTCTTCTCTTCTTGACTTACCTTTTTAAAAATCTCTTCTATTGAATTTGAAGTGTTGATTTTCAGAAGCTTTTCTAATTTTTTTTTTTTAGTGTCTTTTCTCTATAATTCCTAATCTTTTTTAAAAAAGATTTATCATTTATTTATTTAATTTATTTTTGGCTGCGTTGGGTCTTAGTTGCAGCAAGCAGGATCTTTGTTGAGGCATGCGGGATCTTTCGTTGCAGCGTGTGGGCTCTTTGTTGCAGTGCGTGGGCTTCTCTCTAGTTGTGGTGTGTGGATTTTCTCTTCTCTAGTTGTGGCGTACGGGCTCCAGGGCGCGTGGGCTCTATAGTTGTGTCATGCAGCTTCCAGAGTGCGTGGGCTCTGTAGTTTGCGGCACGCAGGCTCTCTAGTTGAGGCGTGCAAGCTCAGTAGTTGCAGCACGTGGGCTTAGTTGCCCGCAGCATGTGGGATCTTAGTTCCCTGACCAGGGATTGAACCCACGTCCCCTGCATTGTAAGGTGGATTCTTTACCATTGGACCACCAGGGAGGTCCCTGTAATTCCTAATCTTGTTTCATGGATTAAATATCTTTTCTCTCTGAGGACATTTATTCCAATAAAAATTTTTTTTCTGCTCCATGGGTTATCTCTTTTTTCCTGGGTTCCTTTCTTTCCTGGGTTTCAGTTTTTACAATTTTCATTCAAAGTTAATAATTCCTCCCTAAATGTAAGACCAGATACTATAAAACTCTTAGAGGAAAAGATAGCCAGAACACTCTCTGACATAAATCGCAGCAATATCTTTTTTGATCCACTTCCTAGAGTAATGAAAATAAAAACAAAAATAAACAAATGGGACCTAATTAAACTTAAAAGCTTTTGCACAACAAAGGAAACCATAAACAAGATGAAAAGACAACCCACAGAATGGGAGAAAATATTTGCAAATGAAGCGGCTGACAAGAGATTAATCTCCAAAATATATACCTCATGCAGCTCAATATGAAAAAAACAAACAAGCCAATCAAAAAAATGGGCGGAAGATCTAAATAGACATTTCTCCAGGGAAGGCATACAGATGGCCAACAAACACATGAAAACATGCTCAACATCACTAATTATTAAAGAAATGCAAATCAAAACTACAATGAGGTATCACCTCACACCTGTCAGAATGGCCATCGTCAAAAAAATCTACAAATGGGACTTTCCTGGTGGTCCAGTGGCTACAACTCTGTGCTCCCAATGCAGGGGGCCCGGGTTCGATCCCTGGTCAGGGAGCTAGATCCCACATGCCACAACTAAGAGTTCATATGCCACAACTAAAGATCCTGCATGCCGCAACTAAAGATTTCGCATGCTGCAACAAAGATCCTGCGTGCTGCAACTAAGTCCGGCACAGCCAAATAAATAAATATTAAAAAAATCTACAAACAATAAATGCTGGAAAGGGTGTGGAGAAAAAGGAACCCTCCTACACTGTTGGTGGGAATGTAAATTGGTATAGCCACTATGGAGAACAGTATGGAGGTTCCTTAAAAAACTAAAAATAGAGCTGCCATATGATCCAGCAATCCTACTGGTGGGCATATATCTGAGAAAACCATAATTCAAAAAGTTACATGCACCCCAATGTTCATTGAGGCACTATTTATAATAGCCAGGACATGGAAGTAACCTAAATGTTCATTGACGGAGGAATGGATAAAGAAGGTGTGGTACATATATACAATGGAATATTACTCAGCCATAAAAAAGGTGTGAAATAATGCCATTTGCAATGACATGGTTGGACCTAGAGATTGTCATACTGAGTGAAGTAAGTCAGAAAGAGAAAGACAAATATCATGATATCACTTGTATGTGGAATCTAAAACAATGGTACAAATGAACTTATTTGCAAAATAGAAATAGAGTCACAGATGTAGAAAATAAATTTATGGTTACCAAGGGGGAAAGGAAGGGAAGGGATAAATTGGCAGATTGGGATTGACATATACACACTACTATGTATAAAATAGATAGGGGATTCCCTGGTGGCACAGTGGATAGGAGTCTGCCTGCCAGTGCAGGGGGCACGGGTCCGATCCCTGGTCCGGGAAGATCCCACATGCCATGGAGCAACTAAGCCCGTGTGCCACGACTACTGAGCCTGTGCTCTAGAGCCCGCGAGCCACAACTACTGAAGCCTGTGTGCCTAGAGCCGTGCTCTGCAGGAAGACAGACCGCCGCAATGAGAAGCCCACGCACCGCAACGAGGAGTAGCCCCCGCTCACTGCAATTAGAGAAAGCCCGCGTGCAGCAACAAAGACCCAATGCAGCCATAAATAAATAAATAAATAAATAAATAAATAAATAAATAAATAAATAAATAAATAAAATTTAAAAAATAAAAAAAAATAAAATAGATAACTAATAAGAACCTACTGTATAGCACAGGGAACTCTACTCAATACTCTGTAGTGACCTATATGAGAAAAGAATCTAAAAAAGAGTAGCTGTATGTATTAATATATGTAAAACTGATTCACTTTGCTGTACACCTGAGACTAATACAACATTGTCAATCAACTATACTCCAAAAAAATCAATTAAAAAAAAATACCAAAGTTAATAATTCCTCAGT
Organism: Eubalaena glacialis; assembly: GCF_028564815.1. Classification (NCBI taxonomy): domain Eukaryota; kingdom Metazoa; phylum Chordata; class Mammalia; order Artiodactyla; family Balaenidae; genus Eubalaena; species Eubalaena glacialis. The sequence continues at coordinate 51,985,916 of NC_083733.1, read as the reverse complement.
GTTCACTGTAGACAACAGCATCATCTGACACTTTTCCCTTTGTCTCTGTCTCATTTCTCTTCTTCCCCTATCCCAGGCACTTTCAATTCTTTTAGTTGATATTTCTAAATACTGTACTTGCATCACTACTTCTTGGTTTTTCAGTGTTAGGCACTATCATTGTTTTACTGAAAAATGAGAATTCAACCCTCCTTCCTTTCTCTGCTGCCATACACATCCTCTCTTGTCATCCCTCTATACTTCCAATGTTACTAGGCTGTTATTGAGTGTGGACATCTTTACTGTTTGCCGATTGCAAACTGAGTTCTTTGTCTTTTCTTATTGATGTGTTAAGAGTTCTTTATATAGCTGGGATATTTTTCCTTTTTAGTTGTATGTGTTACAGAAAGCTCCCATTCTGAGCCTCTCTTTTCACTTTGTTTATGGTGCCTCTGTTATACAGAGGTTTAAATTCTAATGTAATGACGCTCAGCAGTCTTTTCCTTTATCGTATGTAGTTTCCCCCCATCTTATTAAAGAAATTTACCTTGAGGTCATGAAACTATTTTCCCTTATTTCCTTCTTAAAGTTCAAAGTCATGTTTTTCTCATTTAGAACTATGATTCACCTGCAAAATTAATTTTCTGTGTGATGTGAGGTAGGGATTCATTTTTTTAAACTGTTACATCACTTTTATTTTTTATTTTAAAACATTTTTATTGGAGTATAGTTGACTGACGATGTTGTGTTAGTTTCAGATGTACAGCAAGGTGAATCAGTTATACATATACACATATCCACTTTTTTTTAGATTCTTTTCCCATATAGGTCATTACAGAGTATTGAATAGAGTTCCCTGTGCTATACAGTGGGTCCTTATTAGTTATCTATTTTATATATATAATAGTGTATATGTCAATCCCAATCTCCCAATTTATCCCTCCCCACCTTACCCCTAGTAACCATCAGTTTGCTTTCTACATCTGTAACTCTGTTTCTGTTTTGTAGATAAGTTCACTTGTACCCTTTTTCTAGGTTCCACAGGATTCATTTTTTATTGTTTTCCACCTGCTCATCTGTAGTCCCAATGCCATTTATTAAATATTGCATATTTTCTCCACTGATTTTTTTAAAACCATTTAAAAATATTTATTTATTTATTTATTCTTTGGTTGTATCAGGTCTTAGTTGCGGCATGCAGGATCTTCGTGGCAGCGTGCGGGCTTCTCTCTAGTTATGGCGCGCGGGCTCTAGTTGCCTCGCGACATGTGGGATCTTAGTTCCCTGACCAGGGATTGAACCCGCGTCCCCTGCATTGGAAGGCAGATTCTTAACCACTGGACCACCAGGGAAGTCCTGTCTCCACTGATTTTTAATGCCCTCTCTATCACTTGTCAAGTTCACAATGTGTTTAAGTCGTGCTCTTTTTATCATATTCCATTGGTCTACTGCTTCATTAGCACAATGTCTTAATTATTATAGTTTAATGATATCTGGGTATTCTTGTTCTTCTTCAGTAATTTCTTGGCTATTCTTGCCCTTTGCTGTTACATATGAATTTTCGGATCAGCTTATCAAGTTCCATGAAGATTTCTTTTGGGATTTTGATTTAGGATTTTATTGCATTTATATATTAGAATGGAGACTTGTCTTATTTTGGTTATGGCATTAAGTATTCCCATCCATGAATGTGGCGTATATTTTCCACTTATTCAGGTTTTCTTGCAATAACATCTTATATTTTTCTCCATAGAAGCCTTGCACATATTTTGTTAGATTTATTTATTTATATTTTAATTGCTATTATAAAATGATATTTTTAAGTGAAAATTTCTGATTGTTATAGGCACACGGGGATGAAACTGATTTTTGTATACTGATTTTATATATAACACAACTTTGCTGAATTGTTATTCTGATAATTTATCAGTAGATATTTTTGGATTTACTGTCTAGACAATTTTACCATGTATGATTAATGACATTTCTGATTCTTCTTTTTCAGTCTTTATTCCTCTTATTTATCTTCCATGTTTTACTCTGATGACTACCCTTTTCAGTACAGTGTTGAACTGAAATGAGGATGCATGTATCTTTGTTGCTGATTATTAAGGGAATTATAATATTTCAATATAGTATTTCATTTGCTGTGGGATTTTGACAAATTTCTTTTGTGTTCCCAGCTTGCTAAAGAGTTTATAAGAAGGTCTTGAATTTTACCAAGTGCTTTTGTGTGTGTGTGTGTGTGTGTGTGTGTGTGTTGCACACACCCATAGAATCTTTGAATCATGCTTTTTATCCTTCAATCTGTTATGTGGTAAAATACTTGACTTTAATTAGTTTTTATCTTTAAAACGATAGTCCTGGATTTGGTTTGCTAGTATTTTATGAGGTTGACCTATAATTTTCCTTTCTCTTATTGCCTTCTCTTGTGTTGAAATTATTCTAGTTTCATAAAAATGGTGTAAGTAGTGATTCCTTTTTTTTTTTTTTTAACAGAAGAGGTTTATAAAGTTGAAATAATTTCTTGACTGGCAGAATTTACCTTCAAAACTGTTTTGGACATTTTTTTTTTTTCTTTTTTCTATGTGGGTTTGATTTTTTAAAAAATAAATTTATTTATTTATATTTGGCTGAGTTGGGTCTTCATTGCTGTGCAAGGGCTTTCTCTAGTTGTGGTGAGTGGGGGTTACCCTTTGTTGCGGTGTGTGGGCTTCTCATTGTGGTAGCTTGTTTTTGTTGAGGAGCACGGGCTCTAGGTGTGCAGGCTTCAGTAGTTGTAGCACACAGGCTCAGTAGTTGTGGCTCGCGGGCTCTAGAGCACAGGCTCAGTAGTTGTGGTGCACGGGCTTAGTTGCTCCGTGGCATGTGGGATCTTCCCGGACCAGGGCTTGAACCCGTGTCCCCTGCATTGGCAGGCGGATTCTTAACCACTGCACCACCAGGGAAGTCCTGTGGGTTTGATTTTATTTTATTTTATTTTTGTAATGTATATTTTTTAACATCTTTATTGGAGTATAATTACTTTACAATGGTGTGTTAGCTTCTGCTGTATAACAAGGTGAATCAGCTATACATATACATATATCCCCATATCTACTCCCTCTTGCGTCTCCCTCCAATCCTCCCTATCCCACCCCTCTAGGTGGACACAAAGCACCGACCTGATCTCCCTGTGCTATGCAGCTGCTTCCCACTAGCTATCTATTTTACATTTGGTAGTGTATATATGTCCATGCCACTCTCTCACTTCGTCCCAACTTACCGTGGGTTTGATTTTAATGACTGATTAAATTTCTGCAATAGTTATAGGACTATATAAATTTTCTTTTTCTTTCTGGGTAAGTTATATTTCCCTGTGAAATTATCTATTTTGTATAATTTCCAGATATATTGGTATTCAATTGTAGATAATAGTCTCTTTGAATTTTTTGAATCTCTACTTTTTTCCCAATATTATTTGTGCCCTTTTTTTTTTTTTTTCTTTGGTTAGTTGTCAGAGTTTTACCCATTTTATCAGTACATGACAGGATCCAGTTAAGGCCTCCATATAAACTTTTAAGATCCTGACGGATGGGTGTGGAGATCTACTCATCAAGACAAGCCTCATATGTAAGTTCCCTTGCTTGTTAAACCTGCCACCTACCAATCTGGAGTGGCCTACCTTTTTCCAGTCTCTCCTTGCCCTCCGTGTACAGGGGCCAGTTTGCAAACCAACACTGTTTAAGTCTTCCCATTTTTAGTAATTGGGTTTTGCCTTTTTATCATTGATTTGTAGTTCTTTCATACGTTTTCTGGATATGAGTCCTTTGTCAGATATTATGTGCTACGAATTTTTTCTTCCAGTCTGTGCCTTGCTTTTTCTTTCTTTTAATGGTAACTTTTGAAGAGCAGAAGTTATTCATTTTAATGATATCCAGTTTATCAATTTTTTTATGTTTAGTGTTTTCTGTGTCCTTTTAAGAAATCTTTGCCTACCCCAAGTTTGCCAAGATGTTCTCCTATTTCTCCTAGAAGCTATATAGTTATAACTTAAATTTTGTTCTATACTCAATGCATTTTACCTGAAAATATCTTTATTTCAACTTTATTCTTTAAGGATATTTTCTCTGGATATTAAATTCTGGGTTGGCAGGGTTTTTTCCCTTTCTTTTAGCACTTTAAAGATGTTATCTCTCTGTCTTCTGACCTCTGTAGTTTCTGATGAGAAGTGAATGGTAATTCGAATTATTGCTCCACTCTTTTTCTGGCTGCTTTCAAGATTCTTCTTTATTACTGGTTTCACCAGTTTGACCATGATATGTGTAGGGGTGTTTTTTGTTTTGTTTTGTATTTATTCTACTTGTGAACTTCTTGAATATGTGAATTTATCTCTTTTACCAAATTTGGGAAATTTTCAACCATTATTTCTTCAAATATTTATTTTGACTCTTTTTCTTTCTCTTTGCCTCTGGTACTCCAATTACACATACACTAGACATTTAAAAAATTTTTCCATAGGCCCTGAGGCCCCACACATATGCCTCAGGGAGTATGTCTGGCAACTCTCCTGTCCTGTCTCCAATTTTTCTCACATATACTTAGTAAATGCCCAAGGAGCAAAGGTGGCCATAGGTACAGACTCTGCGCATGGTTGCTGTTAGGGATTCTAAACCATCATGCTGACTTTTGTTTAATCTCTAGAAATTCAGTAAAAGTTCAGTGCTTTTCTTATCCATTTGTGGCAGCCTCCTCTGCCTTCCTCTGCTGTACCAAAGATGAAGACAGCCATGCTTGTCTGTTTTGGATTTTATTTCATTAGGTTTCATTGCATCCTCAGCTCTCTGATGTACCTGAAAAGACTATGAGTTTGTGGCGAACCACCTTTCTCTCGCTTGTAGGGTGGGAGAGGCATTCTCTTGCAACTTTCTACATCCTAAGTGGAAGTAGAAGTATCCTACTGGTTTTGACATGCTATATTTAAATTTAAAAAATTATCTTTCCATTCTGAACATGTTCTAATTTCCATGATGGGTTTTTTCTCTGACTTCTGTGTATTTCTGGTATCTTTAAATTTGTAAATATACAGTTATAAAAAATTGTTATTTTTATTATTGATTCCTAACTCAGTTATATTTGATGAGATTAGCCAGGTATGCTTTGGAGTGTTTAATATTTATTATGATTTGCCTTATATCTTTGAGTGGTCAGTTTTTATAAATGTTGCATGTGAATGAAAAGAGTATGTATTCCTTAGTTATTGGTTCATTAGACCAAGCTGTTGTTCAAATGTTCTTTCTAAACTTTATTAATTTTTGTCCTCTTGATTATATTTATTTATTTATTTATTTATTTTTGGCTGTGTTGGGTCTTCGTTTCTGTGCGAGGGCTTTCTCTAGTTGCGGCAAGCGGGGGCCACTCTTCATCGCAGTGCGCGGGCCTCTCACTATTGCGACCTCTCTTGTTGCGGAGCACAGGCTCCAGACGCGCAGGCTCAGTAATTGTGGCTCACGGGCCTAGTTGCTCCGTGGCATGTGGGATGTTCCCAGACCAGGGCTCGAACCCGTGTCCCCTGCATTAGCAGGCAGATTCTCAACCACTGCGCCACCAGGGAAGCCCCGTCCTCTTGATTATAAATTGCTGAGAAAGGCATGTTAAAAATCTCCTACTATGACTGTGGATTCACCACTTGCCCCTTGTAATTCTTTAATATTTGCCTTAGATATTGTAAGCCACATGATTAGGTGTGTATAAGTTTAACCTTTTATTATTGCGTGGTGACCCACTTTAATCTCATAAAGTGTTTTTTGCCTTCAAGGTTATTCACCTTTAGTTTATGCTCCTCATTCTGGTTTCCTCTGTCTCTGGAATGCAGGAATTTCCCTTTTTTTTTCTGTTGAACTCGATTATATGTTAAATTTCCCCCCTCCCGTTTTGTCTAGTATGTCAGTGTGTGTTTGTGTGTGCGTGTGTGGTTGCAGTTGCTACACTAAGTCTGTTTACTCTCTAGCCCTGCTGTCCATCAGGGCCTCTCTCTTCATCATGACCTTTAACCTTCTTGTGTCATCATGAACTGCTTTTTTTCATGTCCCCATTCACATTCCCCAGCAACAGACTCTGATTGGCCTAGCTTATCCTTTTCCTCCAGATCCACCGTAGGAGACCTGGCCCACTTATAAGTTAGCTGCCCTTGGGACACATGCCCATCCCAATTCAACTGGGTCTGTGAGCTGGACAGCTTCACGTACAGAGGACTGTGGAATGGCATACTGGCCAGTTTGGCCCTTCTGTCTGTGGGCTCTTAGTGAACTGGGCTTCATTTGGTTGTCAGCCTCGGTTTCTTTTTTTTCTTTTAAATTTTATTTATTTATTTATCTATTTATTTTTGGCCTCACTGCATGGCATGCAGGATCTTAGTTCCCTGACCAGGGATCGAACCCATGCCACCTGCAGTGGAAGCACAGGGTCCTTACCACTGGAGTGCTGGGGAATTCCCCCAGCCTCAGCTTCTGTAGCAAGGAGTGTTCTGTCCAGGATCTGCTGCCACCCAGCAGTGCTGCATGGTGCCTCATTGAATTGCACAGCCCCGTCTGGAAGCCAGGACCTTTTGCAAGGCTCTGAGGAAGGCTGGAGATTCACATCTAGGGATATAATCAGTGTCCTTGCCTCTCAAGCCAGCTCAATGTTCATTATCAGGCCTTCTCGCCCATCACTCCAGTCATCTGCCCCAAAGTCCTTTTTATCAGAGATAAAGGTCATGTTGGGAAAATGGTTCTGAAATTGGCTGCTGGGCAAAGTCTTATAAAGCAGAGCATGGAAAACAGGCTCTTATGATTTTTTTAATGGAAGAGTAGTCTAGCCTGTCTGGGATCAGTGAGGTCTTTAGTCAGAGCTATTCTGCTCTTGAGGACCTGTACAAGTGTGGGAAATTTTCCCCATTGAAGTAATAGAATCTAGTATTTACTTCAACTCTAAGACCCTCTGGGAGCAAGTCTTGGATATTCATCTTCTTGACCTGTTCATCAGCATCTTTGGTGAGTGATACGGGAGATTCACTAACCTCAACTGACAGCGTGATAGGTTATCAGAGCTGGAAGGAATCTCAGGAATCTCCTCCAACCCTCTCACTTCACCATGACATGACTGAGCTCCAGAGAGAAGAGGGGGCCAGTCCAAATTCTCACATCAGTTGGTGGTAGAGATGGGACAAGGACCTTTGTACCTTGACCTTCCCAATCCAAGGCCTTCTTCCTCTTATCTCACTCTCCTCAAAGGCAGAGCACTAAATCATGCTTGAAGTTTTAATATTGTTTTGACAGAGTTGACTTAGAATCTGCAGTGACAGGAATGTCTAGAAATTAAAACACAGGAAGACCTGTGGTCCCTTGATGTGTAATTGTGGACAGGGGTAAATGACTTGAGTGGGTAGCCGGGGGTGGGATCTGCGCACAGGGCCTTTGAGGTGTGCGGAAAATTATAAATGCTGCTGTAAGCCTTGTGTTGTGTCACCCTGCTCAGAGGAGGGACAGTGGTACTTCCATCTTGTTTTCAGTGTTCTGTGTTTCCCTTTTTCGTCTTTTTTCAGTCCATTCCTGCCTTCCTCTCTTCTCCCACCGCTTTCTTATATACCATTAGCCCCTCGTTTCTGCAATCTTTGTTTCTTTCCCTACTAACCTCTGACATAAAGTATTAATTTTTGGCATTTTTTTCCCTTTCTTTGAAGTGCTCCTGCTGGCTACAAAAACTTCCAATTAAGTTTTTTAAATAAAAGATAGAAGTTAAAAGCAACTGCTGCCTGGGGTTAGCAGGATAGAAGCTTGTAGTTGCTTGAAGCTGTACTTCAAAAAGAGAAAACTCAATTTTAAAAGTGTAGAATTTTATTCATATAATACATTGTGTTCAAAAAATGACTCTGTGATACTGTAGGCTGTAGAGGAGTCAGACGACAGGTCACTTGTTCTGTTGTATTTATTTACAGAGTATTCTTTTTCTGTGTAATGTTTTCCATCTAAATAAAAGTAAAAGGAGGGCTTCCCTGGTGGCGCAGTGGTTAAGAATCCTCCTGCCAATGCAGGGGACACTGGTTCGAGCCTTGGTCTGGGAAGATCCCACATGCCGCGGAGCAACTAAGCCCATGTGCCGCAACTACTGAGCCCACGAGCCACACCTACCGAAGCCCGCGTGCCTAGAGCCCGTGCTCCGCAACAAGAGAAGCCACTGCAATGAGAAGCCCGCGCACCGCAACGAAGAGGAGCCCCCGCTCGCCACAACTAGGGAAAGCCCACGTGCAGCAACAAAGACCCATCGCAGCCATAAATAAATAAATAAATAAATTAATTTTAAAAAAAGTAAAAGGAAATTTTTTGGCATCTGGATCCTTGTGTATTCTGTTCTCAGTAACATTAATTTAATACTGAGATTCTCATCTTCATTAACTGAAGAACTTTTACAAAGTTCTTACATAAAGTTCCTTTTATGTGCTATCGCCTACATACAAAAGAATGTATGAATGTATCTTAAACCTCTTCTTTAGCAATTTCTCTTATTCCTAAATTCCACTTACAATAGACTCCCCAGAAAGTGCGGGTGTATTCTGAGAGAAATCACAGGGGTGAGGAGTCAATTATTCAGTTTTACACGGGCAGCTTCCTTTATGGGCACGTGTCCAGGGTGCTGTGCACACTCTTGGTTGCCAGGAGGAGACACCCGCCCAGGCCTCTCTTTCCCTCTGCCTCAGGGCTATTCTAGCCAGAAAGTTCTAGCCATGCCTTTAATTCAGCATTCAGAGGCCCCAGCAAATCAAAGTGCAGCTTCCTAGAAAAACTGGAGCTGACTAGCAACATGGACAAAAGAGGGGAGACTTCTGAAAAATCACTTTTTTTTCTCATCTTCATCCTAAATCCAAGGAAGGTCAAGGAGGAGAAAAATAAGCAATCATCATTAAACGCAGTGTTTTTCAAACTGCAGGCTGTTTCCTGTTGGTGGACCATGAAATCAATTTAAAGGCTCGTGACCTGCATTTAAAAAAAAAAAAAGGCATGAATGGAAAATAAAAATATGTGGCACAGTGAAGGTAAGTATTGTTTCAGTGAATCTTTATATACGTCTGTGTAGCCACAGACACACAGACAGACAGACAGACAGACACAGAGGAACAAGATACAAAATTTCTTACCAGGGGTTGATATGAAAGAAGATGGAGAAGCAGACTGGCTTATTAAAGAGTGTGGAGCTTCTCCTGTGTGTCAGGCCCTCTCTCTGGGCAGGAGTCCATGGTACCATTTTTTAACCTGTGATCTACCATCCTACTGACATCGTGCTTTTTGAGGGATACTGTCATCTTTTCCTATTTCCTTGCCTGTGTGCTACCATTACCATTCTTTCCTAGATCTTGCCTCTGGAGCTCCACGCCCACCCACCTTTCTCTACATCCATATCCACCTTCTCTAGTCTAGCCTTTGTCATTTATCATCTGGGAGACTGCCTCCTGTAGGGTGTTGGGGGTTTTGGGGGACTAGTCAAGGAAAACGATATGACCGTGAGGTGACAGTAGGACACACAAGCTTTATTGGGCAATGCTTTGACAGTTCCCAGGTGAGGAAGTCCCTCTCAGTGGGGGTCTATCCAGAGGCCAGAGCATGGGGGTTGCTGTTCAGAAGGGGAGGTGACAAGGGGACTCTCTGTGGGGAGAGAGCATTTATGTGTCTAGGTGGAGTCCCTCAGCAGCACAGCGGGGAGGCTCTGGGTCAGGGCACTCTGAAGGACAGTGGCAGCTTGAAGTCTTGTAACCACAAGCCTCTGCCTTATCAATGGACTTCAGATGCTGGGTGTAGTTTTGTGGACCATGCAAGACAGGGAGGCCCTAAATGGCTAAAAATCTGCCTTTTTGGGCTATTTTCAAACAATTCATATGTATATTTTGAGCTTGGTGTCCATGGGCTCTTGAGCTAACCATCTCAGCCTGCAGTGAAGAAATAAACCACCGAGGGGCCAGTATACAGAGGCCATTTCAGGCGTGTTTACGTAATACCCCTTTAGTCCATTCTCCACACAGAAGCCAGAGCCATCTTTCAAAATTGCAAATCAGGCCTTGTCACTCCACTGCTTTCTCATTGTTTCCATTTGCCTGTTAACCTTTGCTGATCCCTTTGTTTTCAGCCTTTCTCAATCATTTCCCTTCATGTGTATCTCTTGTATACAGCATATAGGTGAGTCTTGCTTTGGGAGCCAAATTGGAAATCTTGTTTTAATAAATCAGTTAATCCTCTCAAGGGCTTAATCCTATTCACATTAATTAATGGTCTCTGCTCTGTCATATTATTTTATAATTACTGTGTATTATATTTGCTGTATTTCCTTCTCTACTTGATATTTTCTTTTTTTACATTAATTTGGGTATTTAGGGAGGTTGATATTTTTGTTCTAGTAATTACCTCTGTACTTAATCTTATTTAACCTTCTAATACCAGGTTTGTTAGTTTTTTATTTTAAAGCCTTATTGACATCCAGTTTACATATCATATGATTCAGTCATTTAAAGTATGTCCATTGGTTCTTAGTATATTCACAGATACGTGCAACCATCACCGCAGTCCATTTTAAAACATTTTTATCATCTCAAAAAGAAATCCTGTATCCTTTACCTATCACCCCTATCCCTCCTCCCCCAGCCATAGGCAACCCCCAATCTACTTTCTGTCTCTATAGATTTTTCTGCTCTGGACATTTCATATGAATGGAATCATATAATTTGTAGTCCTTTGTGACTGGCTTCTTTCATTTAGCATAATGTTTCAAGGCTTATCCATGCTATAGCATGTGTCAGTTTTTCCTTCCCTTTTATGGTCGAATAATATCCATTGTATGGATACACTATATTTTATTTATTCATTTATCAGTTGATGGACATTTGGGTTGTTCCAACCTTTTGGCTATTATGAATAATGCTGTTATAAGCATTCATGCACAAGTTTTTGTGATATATAGTTTCATTTCTCTTGAGTGTATGCCTAGGAATTGCTAGTTCATTTGGTGAGTGGGTGGAGTGGGTGGTCTACATGAAACATTTTGAGAAGCTACTACTGTTTTCCAAGGTGGCTGTGCCATTTTACATTCCCACCAGCAGAGTACGAAGGTCCTGATTTCCCCACAACTTCACAAATGTTTGTTATTTTTGAATATCTTTTTGATTATAGCCATTCTAGTGGGTGTGAAGTGGTATTTCACTGCGGTTTTGATTTGCATTTTCCTGACTGCTAATGGTGAGCAACTTTTCATGTGCTTATTGGTCATTTATATATCTTCTTTGAACAAATGACAATTCAAGTCTTTGCTCATTTTTAAATTTGGTTGTCTACTTACTATTGAGTTGTAAGAGTTCTTTATATGTTCTGGATGCAAGTCCCTTATCAGATTTGCAAGTATTTTTTCCTATTTCATGGGTTGTCTTTTCACTTTCCTGACAGTGTTCTTTGAAGCATAAAAGTTTAAAATTTTTATGAAATTCAATTTATCTATTTCCCCCACTTGTTTGCTTGTACTTTTAGTATCACATCTAAGTAGGATTTGCCTAATCCTAAATCATGAAGATTTATGCTTATGGTTTCTTCTGGGAGTTTTATAGTTTTAGCTTTTATATTTAGGTCAATGATGGATTTTAAATGAATTTTTCTGTATGATGTAAGGAAGGGGCCCATTCTTATCCATTTGTGTGTGTATATATATATATTCAGTTGTTTCAGCACCATTTATTGAAAATACTGTTTTTCCCTTTTTAACTGAATGGCATCTTTGTCAAATATCAATTGACTACACATATGAGTATTTACTTCTGGACTCTCAATTGATCTATATGTCTGTCCTTAGGTCAGTACCCCACTGTCCTGATTACTCTAGATTATAGTAAATTTTGAAATGGGTAAGTGTGAGTCCTCTACCTTTGATCTTTTTCAAGATTGTTTTGGGTATTCTAGGTCTTTCCACATCCATATGTGGATATTTTAGAATAGCTGGACAATTTCTGAAAAAAGAAAGCAGCTGGAGTTTTTATATGGATTGCATTGAATCTGTAGACCAATTTGGGAATTATTGCCATCTTAACAATATTAAATCTTCTGATCCATGAACATGGGGTGTCTTTCCATTTATTTAGGTCTTCTTTAATTTCTTTCAATGTGTTTTATATTTATATTTTTTGTATTTATATTTTCAGAGTAAGAATATTATATATCTTTTGTTAAATTTATTCCTAAGTGTTTTATTATTTTTGATGGTATTATAAATGTAATTATTTTCTTAATTTCAATTTTGGATTATCAGTTAATAATGCAGAAAAATACAATTGATTTTCTATATTGATCTTGTATCCTGTGACCTTGCTAAATTTGTTTATTAGTTCTAGTAGTTTTTAGTGGATTTTAAAGGATTTTTCTATATGCAGTATCATGTCATCTACAAATAGAGACAGTTCTACTTCTTCCTTTCCAGTCTGGTTACACTTTATTTCTTTTTCTTTTCTAATTGCCCTGGCTAGACCCTCCAGTATAATGTTGAATAGTAGTGGTAAGAATAGACATTCTTGTCTTGGTCTTGATTTTAGGGGGAGAGCATTCCATTTTTCACCATGTTAGCTATGGGTTTTTCATAGATACCCTTTATCATTTTGAGGAAGTTACTTTCTATTCCTAGTTTTTTGATGTTTTTAATCATGAAAGGGTATTGCATTTTGTCAGATAAATTTTATGCATTTATCAGGATGATCATGTGTGTGTCCTTTGTTCAACTGATATGGTGTATTACATTGATTGATTTTTGGATGTTAAACCCACCTTGCATTCCTGGGATACATCCCACTTGGTCATGGCGTATTATCAGTTGTATAAATTGCTGGATTTTGTTTGCTAGTATTTTTTGAGGATTTTTGTATCTATATTTTTAAGAGACTTTTTTTTTCTTTTCTTGTAATGTCTTTCCCTGGTTTTGGTATTAGTGTAATACTGGCATCATAAAATGAGCAAGAAAGGATTTTCCTTTCTGCTATTTTTTTTGAATAGTTATGAAGAATTGATATTAATTCTTCTTTAGATCTTGGGTAGAATTCATCAGTGAAACCATCTGATTCTGAGCTTTCCTTTGTGGGAAGTTTAAAATGACTAATTCAGTCTCTTTTTTCAGTAATTAGGTTTAATGTATATGCTATATGCACCCTAAGTAAAAGGCAGAGATTGCCAGATTAGGTAAAAAGTAAAACTGAACTATATACTGCCTACAAGAAACACATTTGAAATTTAAGGACCTAAATAGGTTAAAAGTAAAATGATGGATATTCTATGCAACACCAATCAAAAGAAAGCTAAAATGGCTATATCACATGCTGCCATGGAGGCCTCCTGTCTTTCACACCATGCTGTGAGTAGATAAGTGGCTGACCTGAACTTGTCATTGAACTCTGGTTCAAAATACCGCTTGTTCATTCAGTGGACATTTTTCCTTTCCTAGAGCTGTTTTAATGGATATTGACTCTCAGTCACTGATATATGATTTTCAAGTTTATTCTGAAAGTATGAATCAGGATCACATGATAGCAGAACTGGATTTTTTAAATATCTGAAGTTAGGGGTGTACATGAGTATATTATTAGCAAATATTTTTCTCTTTAGACATAACTGGATTCTTAGGGGTTATTTGGTAGTCTTGGTTCACAAAATTTCAAAATTAAGGCTTTTAAACATTTGTTCTTCAAACATTAACTGGGTGCGTGTTACATTATGGGCAGTGTATACAGGCTTTGGAGTCAGGGAGATGTGAATTCAAGTTCTGGTTCTTCGTTTGCAGCTACTGTGCCTTTGGGCAAATCACTTAACCGTCTGAGTCATGATATATAAAATAGGCTTCATAATGTGTAGCTTGTGTGATGTTGTAAGGGTTAAATAAGACACTATAAAACAGTGCTGGATTTTAGGTGCTTAATAAATGTTAGTTTTTCCTTTCACTGAAGGATTTCAAACTTTAAAAATTACTCTTTTTAGAAATTTAAAAATCGGACTACTTACCAGCATTAAAAAAAATTAGTTACGTGAAATGAGTTTGCTCTTGGGAATTCCCTGGTGGTCCAGTGGTTAGAACTCTGTGTTTTCACTGCTGAGGGCCTGGGTTCAAACCCTGGTCGGGGAACTAAGATCCCGCAAGCTGCGTGGCGTGGCCAAAAAAAAATGCTCTCAATAATTTTTAAGCTTTTAGAAACATCCCTACACATGCACATACACACACATGTGGTGCATTACATAACTGAGTTCTTCTAATTGATTCTGAGTTAGAAAACCCCTTTGATATGAAAAAATATGATTGCAAATACTCATTTTTCCAAATATATTTTGTGTTTGTGACTATTGTGTAAGTATAACGTAAAATGCAGATTAATCTAGCCAATATTTGCTTAGCATGTGAAAGAAAAAACTGTGTTCCTTTGACTTTAGAAATAACTGACAATAAGACTACAAGGTGCAAGGTTTAACCTTCTAGTAAACTTAATACAGGCCTCACTAGGAATTTGCTCACGAGTGTTTGCTTGTCATTTGCAACTGGCAGCACAGGGGAGATCTTAAAGGAATGACGGCAGGCTTCACGGTTATTACAATTCCCTGTTGCCTGGGAAGACAGAGTTTTTCCTACCTTTATCACCATTTCATACTTTCTAATTTTCCAAACTTGCCCTCTTTTTGTAAATCCACATAAATGTCATGTGACGTATTCCTGATAAATGCTATAAATATATTTGCTTACTTGTTAATTGACCCACCTGAGTCCCTCTTTTCTTTCTGTAGTCTTAAAAAAATCCCTCTCTTTTTCATGTTTATCTCTTACCTTCATTCTGTGGATGACCTCTCCAGATGCTGAAGTCTGGACACTCTCCAAGGGATTGATCCCTGCTGTTCTGGAAGTCTCCAGGAAGTTTTTTGAGAGCTCGAAGCACTGTGTGCTGTGCAATTCCTGATAAAATGGAAGTCTAATTCGGGCAGTGTCTTTGAGTTTGTAGAGGGAGGAAATAGTAAGCAAGTGAACCACTGAGTTAGGAGTGGTTACTTCAGGCTAATGCTAAATTAGAAACTCAACAGTTCAGGTCTAAATATGGAATATCCTTGATAATTCTCTATATGAATTGCCTTTGAGATATTTTTCTTTTGCCCAAAGGAAGGACTACAATTTCATAATTTCACTTAAAGTTACATAAAGTAAAACTTGGAATATTTTTCAGTATGTCACAGTTCAGGATAGGAAGCAGGTAAATAATGGAAAAATGAGAACATTGTGAGCTTTATTTGGGAGCCTACTTCAGAATTAAAGCTTTTGGGGAAAAAAGTATACAAATCATATATTTTGAAGCTATGTTGACAGGTGTTGATAAGATCAGGATGTTTTTCTGGCGAATTGTTAAGTAATGACTATCTTTATTGTTAATAATGCTTTTTGCCTTAAGCATTTTTTTTTGCCTCCCATTTTATCTTATGTTATACTAGCTTTAAGTGGGTATTTGCTTGTCATTTGTTTTCCTGTCTCTACTTTCGGTCTCTCTTTATCTCTCTCTTTTTTGAAAAATAAGCTTTATTTTTTAGTGCAGCTTTAGATTTACAGAACAATTACAAAGAGAGTTCCCAAATACTCGATACCCAGTTCCCCTATTAACATCTTACATTAGTATGCTGCATTTGTTACAGTTAGTGAACGGATACTGATACATTGTTATTAACCAAAGTCCATACTTCATTTAGCTGTCCTCAGTTTTTACTGAATGCCCTTTTTCTGTCTCAGAATCCAGTCCAGGATACCACATTAGACTTAGTTGTCATGCCATCTTGCTGTTCTTGGCTGTGACATTTTCTCAGACTTTCCTTTTTTTTTTTTTGATGGCCTTAACAGTTTTGAGGAGTCCTGGTCAGGTATTTTGTAGAATATCCACCAATTGGGATTTTTCGGATGTTTTTCTCATTATTAGACTGGGATTGTGGGGTTTAGGGAGGAAGATCACAGCGGTAAAGTGCCATTTTCATCACCTCATATCAAGGGTCTGTACTACCAATACGACTTATCACTGTTGATGCTGACCTTGATCACCGGGCTTAGGTAGTGTTTGTCAGGATTCTTCACTGCCCCTCTCCATCCTTTCCATACTATACTCTTTGGAAGTAAGTCCTGATGTTCAGTCCACACCTAATGAGTGGGGAGCTATGCTCCACCTCTCTGAGGGTGGAGTATCTACATAAATTATTTTAACTTCTTCTGCGTGGAGATTTGTTTCTTCTCCCCCATTTATTTATTTAATCATTTATTTATTTATTTTTATTTTTTGGCTGCATTGGGTCTTCATTGCTGCATGCGGGCTTTCTCTAGTTGTGGCGAGCGGGGGCTACCCTTTGTTGCGGTGCGCGGGCTTCTCATTGTGGTGGCTTCTCTTGCGGAGCACGGGCTCTAGGCACACCATGGGCTTCAGTAGTTGCGGTGCATGGGCTCAGTAGCTGTGGTTCATGGGCCCTAGAGCACAGGCTTAGTAGTTGTGGCGCACGGGCTTAGTTGCTCCACCACATGTGGGATCTTCCCGGACCAGGGATGGAACTCGTGTCCCTTTCATTGGCAGGTGGATTCTTAACCACTGCACTACCAGGGAAGTCCCTAATCATTTATTTATATCAGTATAGACTCCTGGATATTTATTTTTATACTTTGGGTTATAATCCAATCTACTTTATTTTATTGCTCAAATTGTTCCAGATTTGGCCACTGGGAGCCCTTTCAGTTGTCTCCTGTGTCCCTTTGACATGCTTTCTTTGATTTGGGATTTTTTTTTCCTGCCCAGTCCTAGAATCAGTCATTCCTCCAAGGAACCCATGGTACTTTTTGTTGGAGGATAGTGTTAGAAACCAAGATCTGGGTGCTAAGTGTGCTCATTACTACTGTGATGTCATTGCTTCTAGGCCCTCTCAGCTATCAGAGCAAGGAAATGTGTGTATATATAGGTATATCTCTTTTTAAACAGCATGTAAATGGAATTTTCTTCTTTAAAAAAATCCAATCTGAGGACTCTGTTTTTATAGGCAATTTAAATCTATTTACATTTATTATGAATACTGATTACATAGGAAGCTCTGTGATGCCCTGTCTCATCATAGCTATCCATGGCAGCATCTGTCTCCTTGCCTGAAGTTTTCTCTAACTGCTGGAGTCTACTCAGCCACAAGCAGTCTAGGGTGAAAGTGTCTGAGAGTTAATACCCAGCAGTATCTCTCAACCATTGACTGATAAATATGCACCCCAGTCTCTTTACTCTTTTTTCACTCTGGGCTCCAGTTCTGCATTGGACTTTAGGCAGGTCTCAGAAATCTCCAACAGGACTAAGCTACAGTTACCCACAATGGGAACTTGCTTCACAACATACCCTTTTGTGACTGCCTTCCCTTCCCTGTCTCACTTTTCCATTCCCCAACCAGTGTTTCCTGGGATCACTTCCCAAATAAACTACTTGCACTTGAATCTTTGTTTCAGGTTATGCTCCCAGGGGAACCCAAACTAATACACTGACATATGTAGATGTATTTCTATCAGGTAATGCTTTCTCTATATAACTGTGCTTCTCCCTCCCCTACTCCTTTCCTATCTTCTATTTATCTAGTTTTCTTTAATTTTTCCTTACCCTGCCAATAGTTTAGAATTTTTACACTCTATTTCTCTTCTTTTTGAGGTTACTTTTATCTTTTTAACATGCTTAGTGAGCAATATCTCCGCTTCCCTGTAGAATAATGGAAGGACTTTAGAAAACTTTTAAGCTGATCCATCCTATCATTCATACCATCATTGAGTAGTTTTAAATTCCACCTTCTTTTTTTTTTTTTTTTCCCTGCTGTGAGATCTTAGTCCCCCAACCAGGGATTGAAGCCATGTCCTTGGCAGTGAGAGCACAGAGTCCCAACCACTGGACTGCCAGGGAATTGCCCAAATACTGACTTCTTTTAATTAATTCTTACCCTAATTACTTTTAATAATATGGACATTACTTTTAATAATATGTTTTATAGTCAATACTTATTTAAATACATTTATGAATTTCTTTGCTAACTGTTCTTCTTGCTTGCATCTGCTTTTGGAGTGTACTTTTCTTCCCAAAGTACAGCCATTTGTAATTCTTCAGCAGTGGTCTGTCTGTTAGTAATACACTCTCTCAATCTTTTTTTGAAAATGTCTTTATTTCACTCTTACTCTTGATAATTTCACAATTATCTCACTGATTATTTAGTATAGAATTCTAGATGGACAATTATTTTCCCTCAATACTTTTATGCTACCATCCACTGAGTTTTATATCCACTGTTTTGATAAGAAATGTGCTGCCAGCCAATATATATGGCAATCTGACTTTTCTTTTTGGTAGCTTTTAAAGATTATATTCTTACATTTCATATGTTCT
Source organism: Eubalaena glacialis (assembly GCF_028564815.1). Lineage (NCBI taxonomy): Eukaryota > Metazoa > Chordata > Mammalia > Artiodactyla > Balaenidae > Eubalaena > Eubalaena glacialis. Next base: position 51,967,504 of record NC_083733.1, on the reverse strand, counting down.
CCAGTTTTACTAGGGTTTTTGATGGGTTTGTTTTTACTTATCCTATTCAGCAGTGAGGACCTATAACTTCATAATTTCAGCTATTATATCTTAAAATATTGCCTTCTCCTATCTCTGTGAATTCTTAATTTGTCATCTTCTTATTATATATAATATCATGTCGTCTGCAAATCGTAATAGTTTTACTTCTTCCTTTCCAATTTAGATACCTTTTATTTCTTTTTCTTGCCTAATTGCTCTGACTAGGATTTCCAATACTGTGTTAAATAAAAGTGGTGAGAGTGGTCATCTTTGTCTTGTTCCTGATCTTAGAGGAAAAGCTTTCAGCTTTTAACTATTGAATATGATGTTAGCTCTGGGTTTGTCACATGTGGCCTTTATCATGTTGAGATATGTTCCCTCTATACCCACTTTGTTGAGAGCTTTCACCATAAATGAATGTTGAATTTTGTCAAATGATTTTTCTGCATCTATTGAGAAGGTCATATGATTTTTATCCTTCATTTTGTTAATGCGGTGTATCACATTGATTGATTTGTGGATGTTGAATTTTCCTTGCATCCATGGAATAAATCCCACTTGATTATGGCATGTGATTCTTTTAATGTACTGTTGAATTTGGTTTGCTAATATTTTGTTAAGGATTTTTGCATCTATGTTCGTTAGGGATGTTGGACTGTAATCTTCTTTTCTTGCGATGTCCTTGTCTGGTTTTGGAATCAGTAATACTGGCCTCATAAAATGAGTTTGGAAGTGTTCCCTCCTCTTCTATTTTTTGGAAGATTTTGAGAAAGATTGGTATTAATTTTTTGAATGTTTGGTAGAATTCACCAGTGAAGCCATTTGGTCCTGGACTTCTGTTTGTTGGGTGTTTTTAAATTACTGATTCAATCTCCTTACTAGTAATCGATCTGTTCAGATTTCCTTTTTTGTTGTTGTTGTTGTTTTTGGCCATACTGGCATGTGGGATCTCAGTTCCCTGACCAGGGATTGAACCTGTGCCGCTGTATTGGAAGTGTGGAGTCTTAGCCACTGGACCACCAGGGAAGTCCCCAGATTTTCTGTTTCTTTGTGATTCAGTCTTGGTAGGTTTTATGTTTCTAGAAATTTATCCATTTCTTCTAGGTTGTCCAATTTGTTGGTGTGTAATGGTTCATAGTAGTCTCTTATGATCCTTTGCATTTCTGTGGTATCAGTTATAACCTTTTCTCTTTCTTTTCTGATTTTATTTATTTGTGTCCTCTCTCTTTTTTTTCCATGATTAGTCTATCTAAAAGTTTGTCAGTTTTGTTTGTCTTTTCAAAGAATGAGCTCTTAGTTTCATTGATCTTTTCTATTGTTTTTGTTTGTTTGTTTGTTTTTGTTTGTTTTTTTAGTCGCTATTTAATTTATTTCCACTCTGATTTTTGTTATTTCATTCCTTCTACTAACTTTGGGCCTCATTTGTTCTTCTTTTTCTAGTTCCTTGAGATGTAAAGAAAGGTTGTTTATTTGAGATTTTTCTTGTTTATTGATGTAGGCATTTATTGCTATGAACTTCTCTCTCAGAACTGCTTTTGCTGCATCCCATAAGTTTTGGTTTCTATTTTCATTTATCTCAAGGCATTTTTTGATTTCTCTTTTGATTTATTCTTTGACCCACTGGTTGTTCATGTGTTCACAGTTAGATAAATGTTGGATCTTATTTTATTTTTTATGTATACTAATTACTTTTCACACTCTCTGTGTCTTTATCCCCATCTACCATATTCTAGGTGAATTTTTTGTATGTTTTCCGTTTGTTTATTCTTTCTTCAGCTTTGTCTAATCTATTTAATCTAATTATCAACTTAAAAATTTATTTATTTTTATTTTTGGCTGCATTGGGTCTTCATTGCTGAGCATGGGCTTTCTCTAGTTGCGGCGAGTGGGGGCTACTCTTCGTTGTGGTGTGCAGGCTTCTCATTGCAGTGGCTTCTCTTGTTGTTGGAGCATGGGCTCTAGGCACGTGGGCTTCAGTAGTTGTGGTGAGCGGGCTCAGTAGTTGTGGCTCGCAGGCTCTAGAGCGCAGGCTCAGTAGTTGTGGTGCATGGGCTTAGTTGCTCTGCAGCATGTGGGATCTTCCCGGTCCAGGGATTGAACCTGTGTCCCCTGCATTGGCAGGTGGATTCTTAACCACTGCGCCACCCGGGAGGTCCCTAAATTAGTCTTTTTAAGAAAGGTTTTCTTTTATGCATGGATAAAATAACATTAATATTTGTATAATATTTAAGTATTCTAGAGCCTTTTCTTTATAGAAATTATCCCCTTTTGTATAAATCTGTTGGTTTATATGTGTATATTTGTAGATGTATACCTATGTGTTATATGTATGCAAATATATTTAAATTTATATGTTTGAAATACACACACATACAGAGCCCATTGCTGGGAGTGAGAAACTCTCAGTAATTTGAAATGCCACTGTACTGGATTGAATTGTGTCCTCCCAAAAGATATGGTTAAGTCCTAACCCCTGATACCTGTGAATGTGACTTTATTTGAAAATAGGGTCTTTGCAGATGTAATTAAATTAAGATGAAGTCATACTGGATTAAGGTGGGCTAATCAATGGCTAGTGTCCTTATGAGAGGGAAATTTGGACTCAGACAGACAGATAGAGGGAAGAAAGCCATGTATGGATGGAAGCAGAGACTGGAATTATGCTGTCCCAGCCAAGGACCACCAAGGATTGCCAGCAACCACCAGAAGCTAGAAGAAGCAAAGAAGGACTCTTCTTGAGACTTTGGCAGGAGTGTGGGCCTGCTGACACCTCGAATTTGAATTTCTTGCCCCCAGAACTGTGAGAGAATAAAATTTCTGTTGGTTTAAGCTACCCAGTTTGTGGTACTTCGTTATGGCAGCCCTCAGAAATTTGTATAGACACCTTACATAAGTTGTTGGCAGCTGTGCTAAAGCCATTCAAGTGGAGAAAGCCAGTAGGCAAGTGAATGTAGACCCCTGGAATTTAGGGGACAGGTAAAGACAAGTGATACATATATTTCCTTATTTTTCTGTTGGATTGTGTTTCCTATTTATTTGTAGTAACTCTATAAATTCTGGATATTAGTCTTTTGTTATACATAAGTGTAGACAATTACCTCATTTTGTTTTGTACTAAACTTGGATAACCAGTTTGTACAAATACATTCCTTAGTGATCAGTGTAGCAGAGAATTAAGAACATGGCTTCTGGAGTCAGAATCCCTGTGTTTTAATGTCACCTTTTAGCTGTATGATCTTGGAAAAGTTATTAACCTCTGTAAGTGTTGCTTTCCTCCTCTATAAAATAGGGATATACCTACCTTATGGACTTATGGGTGATTAAATGGGATAATTCTGGCAAAGTACTTGTTAGTGTCTGTTAAAAATTATATATTAGAGAAATATTAGCTATAATATTACTATAATTTCTCCTACAAATTTATGTCAGAAATTCCTTTGGTAAATATTATTTTTATTAATTTCAGTAAGCGCTTTGTTTTTTAAACATTTATTAAGAAGTTCTAAATAAAAAAATGAGTAGAATTCAGGAACAATTTGTTTGTGAAATAGCTCCTTCAAAAATGGTGAAATTTAGGTAAATTTTTTTCTAAAAAGTATTACAATACCTACAAATTCTAAGTCTCAGATCTGACAAATTAAAAATGATAGCTATTTGAGCTTATTATGTATATATGTATATATATATATGTATATTCAGGCTGAGAAGTATGCAGTGTAAACTCTATTTATGTGAGAAAATATTATTTCCCTGTCTTTAAAAATAACCTCTTTCAGGTTTTGTTTTTAGCTCAATGGTAACACAGTGTTACTTATATTTAATTACTCTTTTGAATTTTTCTGCTGAGTTTGCACATGTAATTCCTATATGTGTAACCATCAGAACTTCCTTCCCGAATTATTTTCTTGAAGTACCTGTATGCGTGGATAAGATGATCAATATATAGGTAGTTGTCACCAGCTTCTTAGTCAGTGTTGCCATTTCTCATTCATAAAAATTGTCTCCCATTTTTAAAGACTTCTATAATATATAGCTTATGTAGTATCACTCCTATTTTTATTCTTCATACCAAAACTAATAGAAATTTTCTTGTGAAAAAAATCTTTGGTTTATTTTTCCAGAAACCCCTTCCCAGCAAAACTCTTTAAAATCCTTTTTAAAAAAAAATTTTTTTTATTTCCCAAAGAGACAGAATCTCTCCAGTTGATAGTTCCTGGAAAGATTCTTTGACATGAATTGGCTAAGACAGCTTGTAATAACATTACTTAGTATTTTTCTGGCACAGTAGGGAAGGTGTCCACAACATATTCCTGTAAAATCCTGTGGGATTTTGTGTTCAGATTTTTGCAAGCCAGAAGCACAAGTCCCCGAAGGTAGTCGTTTTTATACTCAAGAAAGGCTTTTCGTTTTTTGTGTTATGTTAATAAATATGGAATGACCTCAACACCAGAGGGCAGTATTTTATAGTAGTTGCCAAAATGTCCTCATAGTCTGTGTAATTATCTGATGGATTAAAAAAGATGTCCTGTGTATATTTAGTGTTTTTCCCCATGTTGCTATAAAATGCACCTGGTTCTGAGAGTCATAATGAATCTAGAATTTCATAAACCGCAGGCTTTTTTAAAAAGCCAATCTGTCTCGTGGAGTTAAACCTCCCTGAATTAATTTTCACACGAAGCTGTGCCGTTTCCAGTGGTTAGTCTGGTTGGCAGGGATGAGTGGCTTTTACACTGCACCACGTGCCCCGAGCCCAGGCCCAAAGGAGGTCCTGCCCTGTTAGGGAGTAAAAGTCAGATTCATTTGCAGCCAGCAGACTTGGTTTGGCTTCAGGGGTGGTCAGAATTTGTGAATTTTGTTCGAGTAGAGTATCCTGATCTTACCAAGAAGAGAATGGGCTTTAACTCCAGAAGCTTTAATAAAATTTATTTTATTAAAGATAAAATTTATTTAATGCACATTTATACTTTTTGCAGTTTAAAAACAAAAGACAATAGTGAGGATATTTCAATATACATTTGGTTCCCCATTTCTTTTTGTTTGCTAGTTTCAATTCAATATAACCAAGATATTTGAATCTTTTAAAATACTCTTCTAGTCTTCTGATATCCTTGTTAAAACAGGGAAGCATATTTGTATTGACCAGGTAATTCCTATTTTCTCTCTTTAAAAAAGGTTTTCCGGGAATTCCCTGGCTGTCCAGTGGTTAGGACTCCACACACTCACTGCCAAGGGCCCGGGTCCTAACCCTGGTCAGGGAACTAACATCCCACAAACCATGCGGTATGGCCAAAAAAAAATAAAAAAAAATAAAAAAGGTTTTCTTGCTACACATTATTATAGAAAATAAATATGGCAAAGTAAAAAACACTTGTAATCTCATCTGATAAACAAGATTTCATTATATATACTCTCTGCTTTTTTCAAATTTTTTCTTTCTTAAAAATACAGTAGAAACATCTGTACATGCTATTTTATAATTTGTATTTTTCACATAACAATGTAATAAGTATCATCACTTCTCATGATTATTTAGTATTTTATACTATGAATATGTATGATTCATTAAATCAGTTTACCCTCCTATCAGCAGTACATGAGAGGGTCTGGGTTATTCACACGCTCACCTACTGTGGGTATTATTATTATTTAAAAATCCCCCAATTTTGTTAATCTGCTACATTCATTCAACAGGTATATACTGATGGCTGACCATGTACCAGGGATTATTCTCAGTGCTTGGGATAGATTAGTGACAAAGGACAATCCTTGACCTCACGAAACTTATATTCTAGTGGAGGAGACAAACATATAATAAATGTAGTAAGTGAGCAAATCATTTAGTATTTTAGAAAGCAATAAATGCTACAGAAAAAAGAATCAGAGTAGGTGAAGGGGGTAGGAGTGAAGAGGGTACAGTTTCAATAGGAGAAGTCAGGGTAAGCCTAGCTGAGACAGTGACGTTGCAATTCTTCTGACTGAAGTGACAGATATTTTAATTTGCATTTTTATTATTACTAAGGCTAAACATCCTTTCATATGTTTATTCTTATGTGCATGGTCTGTTCATGTCCTGTGCCCATTTTTCTGATTGGTATGTTAGTTTTTTTGTTGTGATTTCTTTTAAGCAAAACTTTTCTTTTGGGAATAATTTCACACTTACAGAAAGGTTGCAAAAATGAATACAAAGAACACCTGTATACACTTTACCCAGATTCCCATATTATTAACATTTTGCCCATTTTTCTTTATTACCAATACTCCACATATCTAGTTTTTTTTCTTGAACCATTTGAGAGTAAAGTTGCATACATCATGACCTTTTACCTCTAAATACTTTTATGTATATTACCTAAGAATAAGAATGTTCTTTTACATTACCATAGTGCAATGATCAACTTTAGTACATTTGCATAATGCTTTAATCTACTGTCAGCATTCCACTTTTGTCAAATGACCCAATAACCTCATTTTCCTCCAAAACAAGATCCAGTTTAGATCAGAGCTTGCATTTAGTTGTCATGTCTCCTTAAGCTCCCCTATCTGGAAAGTTCAGAGCTTTTGTCTTTTATGATATTGACATTTTAAAAAGAATATTATTGTCTTAGTCCATTTGGGCTGCTATAACAAAATACCACAGACTGGGTGGCTTAAAAACAGCAGAAATTTATCTCTGACAGTTCTGGAGGTTGCAAATCCAAAACCAGGGTGCCAGCATGGTTGGATTCTGGTGAAGGCCCTCTTCCACATTGCAGACTGAAGACTTCTTTGCTGGGTCCTCACCTGGTGGAAGGGGGCAGGAAAATGTCAGCTCTCTTTTATAAGGACACTGATCCCATTCATAAGAGCTCTGCCCTCATGACCTAATCACCCCCCAAGGGCCCCACCTCCTCATTCCTAACATAGGAATTTGGGGGGGACACAAACATTCAGACCACAGCAAATATGATCCCTCATTTTTAAAATGAGAATGTTCCTCATTTTGGTTGTCTCTGATGTTTTTTTCATGACTGGATTTAGGAAACTCGTTCTTGGCTGGAATACCATTTATATATAATAGTATGTGTCCTTAGCACATCCATCTTGAGTCATTCCATATCCATCTGCCCTACAATGGTGATGTTCATCTTGATCATCTAATCAAGTTGTTCTATTTCTCCACTGGATAGTAACTCTTTTCCCCCTTAAAATTAATAACCCATCTATGAGGAGACACTTTAAGTCTATGCAGATATCCTGCTCCTCATCAGAATTTCCCCCCTAGATTTTGCACCCATTGGTGATCCTTGCCTAACCAGTGTTTACTGCAGTTGCTATAGGGAAGGAAAAAGTTTTCCTTGATCCTCTTAGGGTCCGTACCTGGATCTGAAAATTAAACTGACAAAGACAGAGGAGAAAAGCATACAAATTGTATTGAATTTTTTTCTCCAATTCTCCTCCCCTTTCCTCATGAAGCCATTCCAGTCAGCCGTTCATCTTCACCACTCCACCAGTACCTCTCAGGCCAAGGTCACCAGTGTCTAGGCACCTCTGTGTTGCTAAATCCATTGGTCAATTCACATGCTGATATTACTTGACCAACCAACAGCATCTGACACAGCTCATAACTTTCCTGATACCCTTTCTTCATTGGCTTCTGGAACACCACTCACTGGGTTTTCCTTCTGCCTTATAGGCTACTTCTCAGAGTCCTTCGCTGCTTTCTCTTTATTTTCCCATCTCTAAATGCTCGAGACCCCAGGACTTAAACCTTGGTCTGTTCTTTCTCTATCTTTTTACTCCTTTGGTGATCACATCATCCAGTCTCAAGATATAAATATTATCTCTTTAATGGAAACTCTGAATTTATATGCCCTGTTCAGATTTCTCCTCTGAGCTCCAAACTTGTGTATCCAGCTGCTTCCTTACATCTAATTCATTTCCAGCTAACATACCCCTTATTATTATTTTTTTACCTATTTATGTATTTGCTTTTTTTCCCAGTAGCCTGCAAGTTTCATAAACGCAGAGATTTTTTTTTTTTTTATTGTAGTCAAGGTTGTTTATATAGCTCCTGGAACAGTGCCTACTGCATAGCAATTGCATCATAAATATTTGTTGAATGAGTGAATGAATGTCCTAAGTATACAAATTGATATTTTTTGATGTTTCTCCATTTTCTTACAATGAGTTTATTTCAATGGGGGTAATCTCCCTTATTTTAAGCTATTGAATTTTTTATTCTCTTATATTTTTTTGGCTCATTCCTATAGAGGGAACCATGTTTGGCTAATGCTTAACTAATAATAGGTTTGATCAGTTATTATGGGTTCCTGTTTCAGTTATTTCAGGTCAAGGTGAGAGGAGAAGAGAATAGTTTGGATTTTCTGGGGATTTATTTTTCCAGACAGAGTTACAGTTGCCTGTGTAGAGTAGAAAGAGAGCTCACCTAGAAGCAGCCGAGGGCAGGGAACTTCCCTGTGGTGCTGAAAAGTTTGGGTTTTTTTTTACCCCTTTTGTTACCGTTATGGAAGTAGCAGCAGTAGGAATAACAACTACGAAACAATGAGGTTGATAACAATTGCTAGCATTTACTGAATGCTTCACTGAGTGCCAAGCACTGTGATAGGGCTTTACACACACTCTCTCACTTAAACCTTATAATTACCTTATGAGCCAAGTACTATTATTATTCCAACTTTATAGATGATAGATCTGAAGCTTGTATAAATTAGGTAATGTAATAGCCAGCCTCCAAGGTGGTTCCCAATGATCCTCACCTCCTGGTTTTTACATACTTGTGTGTCCTCTCCCACATTATGCCAGGGCTGGCTGGTCTGTGGGACCAATAGCATACAGCAGTAGTGAGGATATGTTTCTTCTGAGATTAGGTTAAAAAAGACTGTGGCTTCCTTCTTGGACATTGTCTTGTTCTCTTTCTCTCTCTCTCTCTGATCACTTTTTCTAGGGAAGGTGTTAGAAGGATACTCAGGCAGCCTATGGAGAGGCCTGTGGGGTAAGGAACACAGCCCAACAGCCAGCAAGGAATTCAGACCTGGCAACAACCACAGGAATGAGCTTGAAGGTGGTTTCTCTATCCCCATTAGAGCTTTCAGATGGCTGTAGCCCTGGCTTGGCAGCTTGCCTACAACCTTGGGAGAGATCTGGCGTCCAAACCACCCAGCTAAGCTGCTTCTGGATTCCTGATCTTTAGAACCTGTTTGAGATAATGAATGATAATTATTTTAAGTGGCTAAGTTTTGGCATAATGTGTTATGCAGCAGTAGATAACTAATATAGTTAACTTGATCAAGAACACACTATTGATAAGTAGTAGGACAAAAACTTGAACTTGGGTTTGTCAAACTTCAGAGCCTGAGTTCTTGACCGCTGGGCTCCATTGCCGTGGGGATAGCTACAGTGTCTAGCCTTCTTAACCTGGGCCTATTGTGAACTGCAACTGACTCTTTGGGTTTGCTGTGCCCTGTGGGACTGAGAACTGACCCTATGACTTCTAAGAGCATCTTTCCCTCATTCCTAGTATGAATTAAGCTTTTTAAGTATTTAAAATTCCCTTAGTGATTTCTATAAGCACTTATGGAGAGCACATTTAAGGTAATCTCTACTTAAACTGGATGTCCAGATTTCCTATTTAGACCAGGAGTCGGCAAACTTTTCTGTAAAGGGACACATATTAAACATTTTAGGTTTTGTGGGAATAGTAGAGTTTTAAAAAATGCTGTCTTGACCGAGTTTTGAGTCTCTGGCTAGGGGCTGGTCAGTTCCTCTTCTTGAGCAGCCATTTAAATCCATACCCCCATCTACCTCCCTGAAGGGGTTCTCATACTCTGGGCAACTGCATACCCACCCAGGGCCAGATACTTGACAACCAAGGACAGCCCCAATGCCCCAGAGCCCCCTGAAATGATTCAGATTAGCCTGTCTTAAACATGCCTACTCTGTATCATCCTTTCCTTTCTGTGGAAACCATAATAAAGATGCTTGACCACAGTTCCCACAGAAACCCCTCTGCCTTGTGATTGACCCTGGATCTTCCCCTGAGCGACTCTGCAAGGTGTGCTGTGTTCCCCCCAGGGAACTATGAGTAACAAAATTATAAAACTTTTTTTAAAAAATAAATTTATTTATTTATTTATTTATTTAATTTTTGGCTGCATTGGGTCTTCATTGCTGCATGCAGGCTTTCTCTAATTGTGGTGAGCAGGGGCTACTCTTTGTTGCAGTGCGCAGGCTTCTCATTGTGGTGGCTCCTCTTGTTGTGGAGCATGGGCTCTAGGCACACGGGCTTCTATAAAACTCTTTTCATTTTCTCTCTTGATCTGCATCTAGTCTCACCATACCTTATCACAGGAAATATGGTTAAACCAACAGGCCATATGGTTTTGATCACAGCTACTCAACTCTGTCAATGTGGTGCCAAAACAGCCAGGACAATGTATGAATGATGGGTGTGATTATGTTCCAATAAAACTTTATTTATAAAAATAGGTTGTGGGTCAGATTTGGCCCACGGGTTATGGTTTGCTGATCCCTTCTTTAAAGCATCCTTATGGATGTTGATTTTTTTGATCAATGAGTAACACTAAAGAAAGTTTCACATATGTAAGTTCATTAGTAAAACTTTTCAAGCTGTCAGTTAGATGACACTGAACGACTCTTGCAAAAGCTTGAAAGGCATTTTGTACCCTGCAAACTGTTTTAGTTCTGATGCCTGTCTGTGTTGTAGTCTATTGTTGACTTAAAGAAAAACACACAATATAAGAGTTGTGAATTTAAGTTTTATTCAGGGTCTTACTGAGGACTGTAGCCCGGGAGAGAGCCCCGAGGAACTGCTTTGAAGAGGTAGGGGAGGAGCCAGTATATATATGATTTTTTTTGGCTAGGAAATAACATGTAGTCAAGCATACATCTTGGTTAAAAGATTACTGCTAATCACGAAGAACAGATATCTCAAGGTAATGATTTTAGTGCTTTTTTATGTATGGGAAGATGCAAGAATCTGGGGTCATTGAAATTCTTCCTGAGATATTCATCTAACTATCTAGGGGCCCCTTTTTCCAAAGCACAGAGTGCCTCATCCTGTTTTATCATCCTGAATTCTTTTCAGGGTGCACTGTTGCTGGGAGACTGCAGTGGGTTGCGATTTAACCCTTGTATAACTGTATGATGATTGATGCTCTTTGTTCTTTTTTTTGTTCACACCATCATCATAGTATTATACTTCATATGCTTCTAGAATGACGGTAATAAAAATGGAACCACTGCACAGAAAGTTGATTGTATGCCAGCTACTGTGCCAGATGCTTTTATATTCATTATCATTATTCATTCTCCTAAGGACAACTGTGCCTCCCCATTTTACAGATGACAAAACTGAGGCTTAGAGAAGCCCAAGAGAATGCTTCTACTAAATGGCAGAGGCAGCAGTCAATTCAGGTAGTCTGACTTTAAAAATCATGTTCTTAACCCAGTTATGCAATTACATTTCTGAGATTCCCTTATCTCCTTTAAAACATGTCAAAGCCATCCTTTAAAAATGTCTATTGGCTTCAATTATGATTATTTAATACATTATTTCTTTCATTAAATAACTTTTAATTTTAGGTATCCCCAAAAGGATAGACATACTTTTTTCATAATTGGATGTTGTACAAAGTGGCAGGATTGATTCTTGCATTCATTTTAGTTCATAATAGAATATATTAGTTTAGTTGGAACTGTTAATTTTCCCTCAGGGAGAATCAAGTGCCCAAGGCACTGATTGATAAATCAATAAATCTTTAGTGAGTCTGGTAAATCAACTGTCACACATATGTCAACCTTTTCTCCAGAGTGTAGATTTTATCCAGGACAAGTGTGTTTGTTCCTTTCTATTGTTTTCTCCCTCAAAATTGTATTATACTAAGGTATTTAAACAAATCCCTAAGACTGCAAGCTTTTTCCCCCCTCTTTTTTCCTTTAAAAAAAAAATAGCAATAGGGATCATGCTTTTTCCAGCTATCTTAGGGAAAGAACTCAGTCGTTTGCATATTTGCATTTCAGCCCCTAACCTCTCCTGAGGACAAATGGCTGTCTGACTATTACGCCCACAGGCACAGCACTGGGACTGTGGATTAAGCCTCTGAATGCTGACTAGTTTTCCGCAGCATTCCCAGCATGTGTGAAGAATGTGTTTGTAGCTGGGAGGCAAACAGAACATCCAAAGCTGAGCAAGAATTTTGAAAAATAGTTGTCTTATGTATAAATTTATTTTGCTCTTAGTGTTTTATTCTTGCTGGTTTCATTATTCCTTGTTTCTACTTGCTTTTAAAATAGCTTAGTTTTGTTTGATATCCTCATGACCGAAGTTGTGGTCACTTGTTGTTGAATGCTGCGGTCTTGATTTTTAAATGTTCTTTGTTTCTTTATCATTTAAATACCAAGCCATGGATGGGTGGCTCAGATATCTTTCCTCCTGGTAGAGAAGGCCTGGTGATTTCCAACAAGATGTCTGTGTGGCCTTCCCTCTAAACAAATAAGGGCCCAGTTGGAAGTGTTGACAGGTACTGGAAGGCAACAGCTTAGGTTTGTAGCGCATATAATAGGAACAGCACGGCTTTGAGCTGTGGATTTATTTCTCTAAGTTTAAGTTATTATTGTACCTGCTTCCAGGTGAAAAACCAAATGTATTCTCTCAACTGGCTCTTTACTCTTTAGCATCCAGAGAAGAAGTATGAATTATATTTGGGTAGAAAAACCAAACTAAATTGATGAATTGGCACATTAAGTTAAAGGGTCACCAATAGTAATTTATTGAGAACCTTTTTGCAAGCCATCGGGGGTGGAGCAGGTGAGGCATGATCCAAAGTGAAGTAAAATTCAGCCTCTGCCCGCAGGAGCTCAAGATACAGGATGAAATAAAGAGAATGCCAGAGAATTTACCCATCAGGGAAAGAATCCTGTTTGAGAGGTTGTGGACAATGGAGCATTGGAGATGAACTTTGAAGGATTGATGGTATTTCAACAATGTAGCTACATTTATCCTGCCTGTAAAAGCACAGGGGAGAGGGGGTGGAGTGGGGAGAGACCGTGTGTGTGTGTGTGTGTGTGTGTGTGTGTGTGTGTGTGTGTGTGTGTGTCTGTCTGTGCGTCTGTCTTGTCTCTTTGGGGAATAATTAGCTATTCCCTTCAGCTTGCACAAGTGTAGGGGAGCAGTGGGAGATGATTTTCTAAAAATAATTTAAATTTAAGTCTCATCATTCATTAGGTCTTTAGGAGAACAGCAATGTATATTTTTCTTTCATATGCAGTAAAATTACACCCTTGTCTGTAGGGATGATGATTCCATTTATATAGTATGTAGTTAATGCCAAATCCATTGTTAGCTATTTGTAAATCATAGTGTGACTGACTCATAATGAGCTCTATGTTGTAATTCTTAAAAATAGCTACGATAATGCTGCCCCCTAGGTTAGGGTCATGGTGTAAATTCCATCACACAACCTGTGCTTTCTAAATCTCTTTATTCATTATCTGCCTGTACATTTAAACTGGAAATTGATCCCTAGTCTAGGCCAGATGTTAGGATTAGCAGCAAGTAGTTTAACTATATCGTTGGTTTTGAGGGGCAACTTCACTGTACTGTTTGAATGAGCTAAAATATTTCACTGATAGAATAAGAGATAGATAAAATTTAATTGCTTTTCTACTAGAACTATTCTGCTCATTGGGATTTTTTGCTATGTTATATTATTAGAAAACAATAAATCACATTGTATACTCTTTATTTTTTGTATGTTTTGAGGTAAGAAACTAGTATTATTTTGAATATATGCTTTGCAGACATACTGCTGTGTTAACATCAGAGGGGCCAGGGAAATTAATTGAACAAGAAAGAAATTTCAAAAATAGATGGGTTAAAATATGCTGTTTGTAAATGAAATGGATTAGGATTTGAAGGGAGGACCTTATTGGTTTATAACTGACCAATTATTTTGTAGCATTTCTAAGAAATTTGTAGTAGTAACAGGATTGTAGCACACCTCTGGAATCCATCATAATGGTTTAGTATACAAATGAATCACCTGGAAAATTTAAAGAGTGAAGCTTCACAGGTCTAAACTGTAGATGTTTTGATTCCATAACTCTGGGGTTATGGAATCTGCTTTTCTCCATAAAAAGCATAAATCTGCTTTTTTAAACATTGTCCCTGGTGGTTGAGAAATGCTTCACTGGAACATAGGTGCTTCAACAAAAACCCATATATAGTACTGAGAACCTGCTCAACGAACATGTATAGAGTTTGAATTAACAATGGTGGCAGGCTGTGTCAAGCGATGGTTTAACCCGCCACAGTGCTGGAAGCTAAAATTCTTGGTGTCAATGCTTTTGGGTTAAGTATAGATCATCTATGATTAATGACAGTTTTGTTTCTTCCTTTCTAATCTTTTTTACTCTTTTCCCCCTTTTTCACGCTTTTCTCTGCTGGCTAGAGTACAGTACTGAGTAGAACTGGTAATGGTGGACGCCAGTGATTTATTCTTTTTTCTTCCAGTTTTATTGAGATATAATTGACATACATCACTGTATAAGTTTAAAGTGTACTTACATGTAATGGTTTGACTTACATGTATTGTGAAATATTACCACAATAAGTTTTTTATTATTTTTGTGTATGTGTGTATTTTTTTTTTTTTGGCCGTGCCACACAGCCTGCAGGATCTTAAGTTCCCTGACCAGGGATTGAAACTGTGCCCCCTGCAGTGGAAGCTCAGAGTCCTAACCACTGGACCACCTAGGGAATTCCCCACAATAAATTTAATTAGCATCCATTATCTCAGATAGATACAATAAAAAGTCAGTTTTTCACTGTTGAGCATGATGTTAACTGTGGGGTTTTTCACATATGGCCTTTATTCTTTTGAGGAAATTTCCTTTTATTCCTAGTTTATTGAGTATTTTTATCACAAAAAGATGTTGAATTCTGTCAAATGCTTTTCTGCATCAATTAAGATGATCATGTACTTTTTTCCTTCATTCTGTTAATATTGTGTATTACATTGATTGATTTGCATATATTGAATCATCTGTGCATTTGGGAATAAACCCCACTTGGTCATAATCCTTTCGTATAATCCACATAATCCACTTGTATAATCTTTTTAATATGCTGCTGATTTCAGTTTGCTCTATGAGAAATGCTTCACTGTTTGCATCAATATTCATAAGGGATATTGGTCTGTAGTTTTCTTGTAGTATCTTTGTTTAGAGTTACAAAGTGTTCCCTCTTTAATTTTTTTGAAGAATTTAGAAGGATTGATGTTATTTCCATCAAATTTAAGAGTCCTTTATATATTAAGAATACTGTTCCTTTATCTGTGATATGTTGCAAATGTTTCCCCCAACTTGTTTTCTTGACTTTGTTTATGGTAAAACTATGCAGTAGTTTTTAAAAAAATTCCTTATGTTGTCAAATTTATCAATTTTTTTCTTTCACGGATTCTGAATTTGAGGCCATAGTTAGAAAGCCTTTTCCTAAACTCAAGTTCAAAAAATTCACCCATGTTTTCTTCTAGTACTTGTATAGTTTCACTTTTATATTTAGATGCCTGATTCTTTCAGAGTTTATTCTTGTGTATTGTGAGGGGCATGGTTTTTTTTCTAAGTGGTTAATCGACTGTCTCAGTACCTTTTATTAAAAACTCCATGAACTCCCCTGTGATTTGAAATACCACCCTTATTATATAATAAAGCTTTATTGTACTTGGGTCTCTTTCTAGACTTTCTATTCTGTTATGCTGGTCTGTCTATTCATCTGTATCATACTGCTTTTTTTTTTTTTTTGGCCGCCCTGTGTGGCTTGTGGGATCTTAGTTTTCCTACCACGGACTCAACCCAGGCCCTTGGCAGTGAAAGCATGGAGTTCTAACTACTGGACTGCCAGGGAATTCCCTTTACCATACTGTTTTAAGTATAGAATCTTTATAGTATATTTTAATATCTGGTAAGACTAGTCCTTCTTGTAGCATTTTGTCCCTTCCTTCCTCCCTCTCTCCCTCCCTTCTTTCCTTTCTTTCTTTCCTTCTGTTTACATATTTTTAAAGACTTCATTTTTTTTTAGAGCAGTTTTAGGTTCACAGCAAAATTGAGAGGAAGGTGCAGAGATTTCCCATATATCCCCTGGCCTCACACATGTACAGCCTCCCCTATAACCAACATTCCTCACTGGAGCCATACATTTGTTATAATTCATGAATCTACACTGACACATTATAATCAACAAAAGTCCATAGTTGACATTAGGGTTCACTCTATACAAGGTGTTATATAGTCTATGAGTTTGGATACATTGTATACATTGTATCTTTTATTATTGTTATACAGAATATTTTCACTGTCCTGAAAATCCCCTGTGCTTTACCTATAGCATTTTTTTTTTTAGTATTTTCCTAATTCTTTTACATTTTTATTTTTTCATATCAAGTTTAGTGTCATCTTGCCTAGTTCCATAAAAAAATCTTGTTGGATTTTTTTAATTGAGACTGCATTTAAATTTTAAATTAACTTAGGGAGAACTGACATCTTTATGATATTTATCCATCCTTTCTAAGAACAAGGGATATTGCTAGAAAGGATGATGTCTTTCCATCTGTTCTAGTCTCCTTTTATGTCTTTCAGGGGTGTTTTATAAATTTCCTTATATAGGCTTTACATATTTCTTGTTAAATCTAGTCCTAAGTGTTTTATCTTTGTTGTTGCTGTAAATGGAGTTTTCTCTACTGCTTACCGTTATTCTTGAAGGCTACTTTTTTGCTGGGTATAAACAGAGGCAATATATGAAGATATCATGGCTTTATACAATTGTGGTAAGTTGTTATTTTCTTTCAGCACATTGATGCTATTTTTCTAGCATTTCCTAGCATCCATATTTTCTCTTGAGATATTAGCAGTCAGGCTAGCTGTGGCTCCTTTGAAGATCATGTCTCTTTTTCTCTGGCTCCTTTTCAGATTTTTTTCTCTTTGATTTTCTGTAGTTTCACTATGATGTGTCTAGGTGTGGATTAAAAAAATTGTTTATCCTCTTTGGGATATGTTAAGCTTTGTGAAGTTACGGGTTGGTGAATTTTGTAAGTTCTGAGAAATTCTCATTCATTATATCTTCATATTGCCTCTGTTTATTCTCTTATCTGGGATTCTGATTAAATGTATATTAGACTTTTTCACTGTGTTCTCTGGGCTTGTTCCTTTTCATCTATATTTTATATATATTCTCTTCGTGCTCCATGCTGGATAGTTGCTTCTGACTTTTCTTTTGATTTGTCAGTGACCTCTTCAGCTGCGTATAATTTGCTGTTAAATCTGCCCATTGAACTTTTAATATTGTTTATTGTTTTTTAGTTGTACAACTGCTATTTGACACCTTTTCACTTCTGTGATGCCACATTTTAAAGTATACAGTTCCCTGATGACATTTGCAACTTTTTCTTTTATTTCTTTGATCATAGTAAAATAGTGATTTTATAATCTGGGTCTTAAAAGCCTAATATCTAAGGTTCTTTTTTTTTTTGGCGCGTTGGGTCTTCATTGCTGCACGTGGGCTTTTTCTAGCTGCGGCGAGCAGGGGCTATTCTTCACTGCAGTGCGTGGGCTTCTCACTGCGGTGGCTTCTCTTGTTGCGGAGCACGGGCTCTAGGTGCGCGGGCTTCAGTAGTTGTGGCTTACGGGCTCTAGAGTGCAGGCTCAGTAGTTGTGGCACACGGGCTCTGTTGCTCCATGGTATGTGGGAATCCTCCCGGACCAGGGCTCAAATTCGTGTCCCCTGCATTGGCAGGCAGATTCTTAACCACTGTGCCACCAGGGAAGTCCGATCTAAGGTTCTTGTTTTGAAGTCTTTCTGTTGTCTCTTTTTTTCCCTGCTGGTTCTTGATGATAGGGTCTTTTTTCCCCCTTGAATGCTTAGTACTCTTTGACTGTATTCTGGTTATTGTATTTGAACACCTGTTTGTGGGAAAATTTTGAGACATAGGACAATTGAATCTTCTTCCAGAAAGAATTTTTGTTTGCTTTACCAGTAGTCTGCAGGCCCTACTAGTTTAGGACTACCTTACAGCAATTTCAAGGCTGAGGTTCTCAGAATTATCCAGAAAAAGCAAAGTCTTGGGGTCTTGTCCCAGCTTAAATGGAGGAGTGTTTGTCAGACTTTCTGCTTTGTGTGGATCTTGCAATTTCACTTTTATCTACCTTATTTCATAACTGTAACTCAGTTTTTGTATTTTTGCCTTATGAATTGTTAAATGCCATCCAGATAAAAGGCATATTGAATGCTAGGTTATTTCTCTGGGTTCTAACCTCCTAGATTTTGGTTCAGTAATTCTTCATTCTCTTTTTTAGCTGGCCTCTGCTTTTAAGAAGATTTAAAAGAATCATGTTTAATTCAGCTTTATTAGTTGTCCTTAGAGGATTGTTTTGAATTACCTAACCTGAGAGTACTTCATGGGTCACTTTTGGGGACTATCTTTTGTTGTGAGCATCCAATTTTATTGCATTGTTGTTTTGGAATGTTCTTTATATGATATCACTTCTTTTTTCCCCCCAGCCTTTCTTTGTGAAAAGGTATATGTTCGTCTTTTTGTTATCTGTTTCATGTTGGTAGAAAATAATGTGTATTCCATAATTGTCAGGTGCGGGGTTCTATATTTTTCCATTATTTCAAGCTTGTTATTTATAATGTTTAAGTCTTCTGTCGTTACAAAAATTTAAAATACCTTTTTGATCTGTCATTTTCTGAAAGTGGTGATTTAAATCTTTCATTATAATATTTGCTTTATACATTTTATAAATTTGTATATGTATCTTGTTAGATATAAGCAAGTTAAGGATTGTTACGCCTTCCTAGCGAATTTTTCCTTTTATTATTATTTGATGCCCCTTTATCACTTTTTCTTTTAACATCTGTTTTGCCTATCTCTAATACTGTTCTAGGTTTCTTTTGACTTTTCTTTTTTCCTGCCCTTCATTTTCTATCTTTTTATGTTCTTCTGTTACAGATATGTCTCTGGGAAACAGCATATAGCTGGATTTTAATGTTTATTATTGTGGTAAAATATAGATAGCATAAATGTAACATTTTAACCATTTTGAGCATACATTTCAGTGGCATTAAATACATTCACATTGTTTTTCAACCATCGCTACCATCCATCTTTAGAATTTTCTTATCTTTCCAAATTGAAACTCTCTATCCATTAGACAATAACTCTCCATTCTTTCCTCCTCCCAGCTCCTGACAATGACCACTATACTTTCTGCCTCTATAAATTGAGTGCTCTAGGTTCCTCATGTAAGTGGAGTCACACAATACTTCTTTTATATTTAGTTTATTTCACTTACCATAATGTCTTCAAGGTTCATCCATGTTGTACCATGGGTCAGAATTTTGGATTAAAAAAATTTTTTTTTTTCCGGCACTCTAATGAAACAGAAAAATCCTATGATCTTTTAAGAAAACCATTAGCTGGGCCCCAGCAAGGGGCAAATGATGTAGCAGAGGTACTACGTTTGTGGGAGAGAGGAACAGGCTAACTGGTCCTTCATTCTGGAGATAGTCTCTCAATTAGCCGTCATGATTGGGGCCTCAGTTCATGTCATATCTGCACTGGGAACCACATGGAAGCTCCCAGATGTACCACTTCATCCTCCTACTTGAGTGCCAGACCATCCACTGCTCTACATTAGTTTGCTTTCTTAGTTAATCAATCAATTAATGAATTAAATTTTACCCATTCACTTTATGTGCTCCAAAAAGTTTTCAAATTTTCAAAATTTTCAGATGTCATCCTTTCTGTTTTAATGTTATATTCAATTTATTATTTTTCTTCTGTCATAGTCAGAAGAATATAACATTTCTAGATAGAAGAATATATATTTCTTCTGATATATTCATATGGAGCCTAACTCATTATCATGAACCAGAAGTTCCTTTGGGGTATTTATATGACTTTTATTTCTCTTAAAAGTAGTTTGAATTCAGATATTAATTAATTATGTAAATTTTTTTGTATATTTTTGCCACTTAAATAATGTATCCTGAGTAAGAATGTTTATTAGTATTATGAATATTATATAAACACTGTTGATAGAAAATATCAATATTTCTGTTGTTCTTCTTCATGAATTTTTTAAAAATCGTGGTAAAATATACATAACATGAAATTGATGATTTTAACCATTTTTAAGCATACAGCTCAGTGGCATTAAGTACATTTACATTGTCCTGCAATCATCACCACCATCCTTCTCCAGAACTTTTTAATCTTTCCAAATTGAACTGTGTACCCATTAACACTAACTCCCCACCTTCATGTTTCTTTAAATTAATTAATTAATTAATTAATTAATTAATTAATTTTTGGCTGCGTTGGGTCTTTGTTGCTATGCGTGGGTTTTCTCTAGTTGCAGGGAGCGGGGGCTACTCTTCGTTGTGATGCACAGGTTTCTCGTTGGGGTGGCTTCTCTTGTGGAGCACGGGCTCTAGGTGTGTGGGCTTCAGTAGTTGTGGCGTGTGGGCTCAGTAGCTGTGGCACACAGGCTTAGTTGCTCCGTGGCATGTGGGATCTTCCCGGACCAGGGATCGAACTCGTGTGCCCTGCATTGGCAGGCGGATTCTTAATGACTGTGCCACCAGGGAAATCCCTCTTCATGGGTTTTTAGGTGTATATTTTGAATGCTTTCTTGAGTGTAACTACAATTTTGTATCCTGCCAAACTTAGCCTTATAACTATGGCTTTCAATTTTTAAATTCAAACCAAAGCTAGACAACCCTGGACATATACAGCATACAAATATAAATACATACAGGAAGAACTGAAACAAAATACTAACATTTAATTTTACTATATATAATAAAATCTGATATTTTCAATCTTAATCTGTTTTGTTTTGCTAAAAAATGCTTTTTGAGACCCTTTACATTCATTTTATATTCTATTCATAAGGTTACTTCTTGCAAATTAAAAAACAATGCATTACATGATGAAGTTGAAAAGGGAAACCAGCAGTGGAAATAAAGATGAATCTTAATTGGTGGTGTTAGTCGTATGTTCTAAAAAGAGGAAGCCCTGAGCTGTAGTGTTTGGTGATTTCCATGGGGTAAATATTCCCACCATGGCCAATTTCAAGCTCCCAGTGGTTTAACTTACAAAAGTCCTGATATTTAACGATCTGCTATTGTGAGTTGGTACAAGCTGGCTCTAGCTCACTAATGGTCCTAAAGCTTTAGTTCTGATGTCAGAAAGTTTTCTCCGAAAATCTGAGGAATGCCCATAGGATATAATAAGATCTGTACAATAAGAAATATAGCTTATAAACCTTAAAAGAGAGTAGACATGAAATAGATTAGCCTGAGTAAAACTCAGTTGTCAAGTTATCCTGAATCCTTCAGAATTCAGTATTCACTATGTTCACACACAGCTGTCTGTTAATATGGCAACTTTCTAAGAGATCCTTTTTTGTTTTATCTTGGAAATTGAAGCATACTAATTTATTAGCAATGACAAAATAATCTTTGAGAAAAGATAATTCTTAGATTATTTGTTTTTACTAAAAAAAAACCACATCAAGACAAACATTTGTCATGAGATATTTTTGTTTTATTAAAATTAATTTCACTTGTTTCTTGAAAATTTTTAAAATTTGGCTACCAGAACATTTAAAATTACACATGGGCTCGCATTATATTTCTGTTGGACAGCACTGGTGTAAAGGATGTATTTTAGACAAAAGTAAAGTGATCCCAGGTGCAAGTCTGAGATAAAACAAGAAATGAAGAGCAAAGAAAATAATTAATACGTGGTTTAACCTGGACAAATATGATTGTATACCCAACAATAACAATGGTTTTGGGATCAAAAAACAATACAGAGTAAAAATATATGGCAGCAATAGCTTATAAGTCTGGGGCAGGGGTAATTAGGATTAGAGTGATCTGAAGTCCTGAGTTGTTCTGGAGGAAGACTAAGTTGGATAAGTTAATTACACACATTAAAATATCTAGGATTACCTCTAAAAGAATATAGAGTATATAACTGCCTAAGTAGTAGAGGAAAAGAATGGAATAGAAATTAGAAAGCAGCTCCTAAAAAAAAAGGCAAGAAGGGAGAGAAAAAGCATGGGACAGATAGCATAAACTAAGATTTTGGAATTAAATTTATCTATATATAAAGTTATAATAAGTGTAAATAGAGTAAGTGTACATGTTCCACTTGAAAGACAAAGATTATCTGACTAGATTTTTTTTAAAAAATTAATTAATTAATTAATTTTTTGGCTGCGTTGGGTCTTCGCATGCAGGCTTTCTCTCTAGTTGTGGGGAGTGGGGGCTACTCTTTGTTGTGGTGCGTGGGCTTCTCATTCTGGTGGCTTCTTTTGTTGTGGAGCACAGGCTCTAGGCATGCGGGCTTCAGTAGTTGCAGCACGCAGGCCCAGTAGTTGTGGCTCGTGGGCCCAGTAGTTGTGGCTCGCGGGCTCTAGAGTGCACGCTCAGTAGTTGTGGTGCATGAGCTTAGTGCTCCGTGGCATGTGGGATCTTCCTGGACCAGGGATCGGACCGGTGTCCCCTGCATTGGCAGGTGGATTCTTAACCACTGCACCACCAGGGAAGTCCCAGATTTTTTTAATTATTAAAAAAATTAGCCATTTATAAGAGGCACATCTAAAGCCTAAGCATATAGAAAGACTTAAAACAAAAGGATGGCAAACGATAAATAATGCACATACCAAAAGAAAGATCAATAGCAGAAAAGATAGATTTTAAAACAACAAAAAAAATTACTGGAAATAGGTCAGATTATTACATAAATTATATTATACAGTATCAATTCTGTCATGTATTCTTCCCTCCCACCCAGCTGACGTGCTTTCAAGGTTTATCTAATTGGTATGTGTTTTATATGGATACCAGCATTCCCTGCTGGACGCATGGAAGCTCCTTCCTTCTCCCCCCTCAGGAATTTATGGATATGGGGATGCCTACATTGATGTCTAGGTTCTAATGCATATGAAATACTCACATTGTCAGCATCAAAAATATTCCCTGAAAGGAAAAGGCTCCTTGGCATTGGTCTTGGCAGTGGTTTCCTGGATATGACAACAAAAACACAAGGAACAAAAGCAAAAACCAAGTGGGACTGTATCAAACTAACAACTTATGCACATCAAAAGAAACAATTAATGAAATAAAAAGGCAGCCTATGGGAAGGGAGGAAATACTTGCAAATCATATCTGATAAGAAGTTAATATCCAAAATATATAAAGAACTCATACAACTCAATAGCAAAAAACATACATCCGATTAAAAAATGGGCAGAGAAACTGAATGGGCATTTTTCCAAACAATATATACAAATGACCAATAGGTACATGAAAAGATGCTCAACATCACTAATCATCAGGGAAATGCAAATCAAAACCACAATGAGATACCACCTCATACCTGTTAGAATGACTATCATCAAAAAGATAAGAGATAACAAATGTTGGTGAGGATCTGGAGAAAAAGAAATCTTTTTGCACTGTTGGTGGGAATGTAAATTGGTACAGCCACTATGGAAAACAGTGTGGAGGTTCCTCAAAAAATTAAAAGTAGAACTATCATATGAACCAGCAATCCCACTTCTGGGTATATATCCAAAAGAAATGAAAACAGGATCTCAAAGAGATATTTGTACCCGCGTCTTCATTGCAGCATGATTCACAATAGCCAAGATAGGAAACAATTCAAGTCTGTCAGCAGATGGATGGATAAAGAAGATATAATGTATAAGTGTATATATACATTATACGTATACACACATATACACATAACACACACACACAATGGAATATTATTCAGCCTGAGAAAGAAGGAAATCCTGCCATTTGTGACAGCTTGGATGAACCTTGAAGACATTATGCTAAGTGAAATTAGTCAGACAGAGAAAGACAAATACTGTATGATATCACTTATATGTGGAATCTAAAAAAGCTGAACTCAGAAAAACAGAGGGTAGAGCCATGGTTCCCAAGGGCTGGGGGGTGGAGGGAAATGGGGAGATATTGAATCAAAGGGTACAAACATTGTTATAAGATTAATAAGTTCTGGGGATCTAATGTACAGCATGGTGATTATAGCTGATAATACTGTATTGTATACTTGAAAGTTGCTAAGAGAGGAGATCTTAAATGTTTTCACCATTAAAAGGAAATGGTAGTTATGTGACAGGATGGAGGTGTTACCTAAGGCCATGGTGGTAGTCATATTGCAATATATAAATATATCAAATCAACACATTGTACACCTTAAACTTATACAATGTTATATGTCAATTATATCTCAGTAAAGCTGGAAAAAAATAAGTGAAACATTGAAATGATAAAAAAAAAAAAAAAATTCCTGGAAGGACAAGAACTTGGGTTTTGTCTGGAGCAAAAAAAGAGTAAAGGTGGGGCAGTGGCTCTGGCTTGTATTGTGGTTAGGAAGTGAGGTGGAGAGAGGATTCCACCAAGGGGCTGGTTTAAACTTCCCTGCCAGCACCATGGGAGGGTGTCTGGGCTTTCTTATAGGTTGGCCTAGATGTGGGGCAAAAGGGAAAGGGAGAGTGCTGGGACTTGAATGCTGTCACTGGTCAAACTAAAATAGTCAGACTCTGGGAGTTCCCTGGCGGTCCTGTGGTTAGGACTCGGCACTCTCACTGCCAGGGCCCTGGGTTCGATCCCTGGTTGGGGAACTAAATTCCTATAAGCCTTGCAGCACCATGAAAAAAAAAAAAAAAGTCAGACTCTTTATTACTGTGTCAATAGATCAAATTTATTTATTTTAACTAGTTTATAGTATTCTATCATGTGAAAAGAAAAAAACCAAGTTATTTTTCAACTTATGTATTGAGGGACAATTAGGTGTTTTATACTTTTTTTTTTTTTTACTACTACTAGAAACAGTTCTGCAGTGAACATCTCTGTACAGAATCTTTGCAAGTGTTTTTCTCAGGGAGATGCCTGGATGAGCAATCACTGGGTCAGAAGGTGTCCTGATCTTCTGGTGTACCAGACTTTGCCAGATTGTTCTCCAATGTAGTTGTATCAACTTATACTTACATGTCTTGAATCGGTGAAGTTTGCATTTTGTTCCAAGGGTGATGGGAGGCCGTTGGAGGGCCTTAGTGGGAGAATGATATGATCTGATTAATAGAAAAGTAACTCTGGCTGCTTTGTGGGGACCTGGGGGTGGTAAGTAAGAGTGGAAGCAAGGGGACAGTTATTATTGTAATAATCTGGATGAGAGACAATAGTACCTTGGATGGGGGTGGTACTGGTGGAGATGGTGATGAATTGTAGAATTCAGGGTGTACTCTGGAGATAGAGTTCACAGAACTTTTGATGGATTGGATATGGGCTGTGACAGATGATTCCTAGTTTTTAGTCTCACTGATGAAAGGGAGAAGACTGGGCAACAAGGGGATGGGCTGGGGGAATCAAGAGTTGTCTTGGCTGTATTAAGTTTGAAATACCTATTAGACTTGCAAGTAGAAATGTGGAATGTGCGGTTTGTTATGCATGCTGGGAGCTCAGGGGAGAGGTGGGGGCTGGAGAGCTACGTTTAGGGTCCTATTTAAAGCCACAGGCTGGATGAGATTACCTACGTATGTATAGAGAGATGAGAAGAGGTTTTCAGACCTCTAACAGTTAGAAACTGGGAAGGGAAGAGAATTTAGCAACGGAAACAGAAGCGGAGGCCAGTGAAAAGTGAAGTAAAACCAGTAGAATATGGTGAGTCAGGAGCCATATGAAGACAGTACTTTAAGAAGAAGGGAAGGGAGTTCCCTGGTGGCACAGTGGTTAAGAATCCGCCTGCCAATGCAGGGGACACGGGTTCGAGCCCTGGTCTGGGAAGATCCCACATGTGCGGAGCAAATAAGCCTGTGCGCCACAGCTACTGAACCTGCACTCTAGAGCCTGCGAGCCACAACTACTGAAGCCCACATTCCTGGAGCCCACGTTCCGCAACAAGAGAAGCCACCGCAATGAGAAGACCGCGCACCGCAACAAAAAGTAACCCCCGCTCACCACAACTAGAGAAAGCCCGCGGGCAGCATCGAAGACCCAACGCAGCCAAAGAAAATATAAATAAATAAATTTATTAAAAAAAGAAAAAAGGAAGAAGGGAAAATCACTGTCAAATGCTGCTGATACGTTAAGATGAGCTCTGCGAATAGACCAAAATCATCTGAGCCCTTTGGTTACCTTTTACCTTTGATTTTCCTGTATTTTGACACCTTAATTGTAGTCCTCAGTATTTGTTAATATTCTTACGGGGATAGCAAAACCCACCCCGCAACCCCCATCCCATTCTAAGTATATCATTAGACATAGAATGAAAAAGATTAAAGAATTAAAAAGTGCTGGAGGCCTTGTATCTGTTGGTAGCCATTTAACCTACCCCATAGTGACATCCTGGTGTCAAGCAGCTGTGTATATTTTTTAAAAGCCCATCTGAATGCTCTGGAGGGCTTTTTATATCATGAGTTAGAACTGCCTGGAAGATCTGATTGGCCCAATTCCATAAAGAGGGTTCCAATAGGTTTTAAAGCCTTCTGTCTCAATTCTTTCTGCATTTGTTATTAGCTCAATAAATAGTAAATAGAGGAATTACCCAGTCACTCATTTGCTTTTTTATCAAGCAGAGTTCATGTTTTAATAAATTACCATTTTTGTATTATTGAACATGTGCTATAATATGCCTGTAATTCAGACATAAAACTTTTTATTACAGTATTTGTTTCCTTACCCATACATATTTTCCTCAGCTGTAGTTTTTGCCATGATGTTTGATCATTTATTGTTTCTCTGTGATGTCTTTTAGTAAAAAGTTTGCTTTCTTTCTGAATTATTACATTTAAAAATTAATATTTATCTTTCTCTGATCATAAGAGTGATAAATGATGCCCTTTTAAAGATTCCTAAATTTCCTTTTTTTAAGGCATAATATTCTTTTTGCTACTGTCATGTTTTAGGTTAGTGTTGCCTTTCCTATATTTTCAGGAAATATTGGGTTGAGTTATATGAAATTGCTGATATTTGACCATTTTGACTACAGAAATGGCAATTTCAAATGGTCCAACCTAACACTTTTGTTTGCTTTAGTAATACTTCTTAACACTCGCTCAGCCTTTCAGTGAAATTTCTGGCTTTTAGTTGTTGCAGATTAATTTGACTAAAGCTTGGAAAGTTTGCTGAAACCTCACCCCACGTGCTCTCTTTTCTCAAAGTATTGCTTCCATGGCAATCCGCCCTCTCCTTTAACTGCTCAGAACCACAGGCCACATATTACACTTTAGCCTTTCTTGCAGTATGTCCTGCAATTGCTAAAACCTGCGCAGAAGTAGCAATGAGACTTCACTTTTAGAAAAAAGTTGTATTTGAATATGAATGTCAAAGGTGCTTTAGTTTATAGCCTTGTGGATATTCGTAGGTTGTTTTCCATTTTATTAAAGCTGCTGCCAGTCTTGGTCTGGGCAAGGGCACCTTGCCCAGCTAGACTTCCTGCTTCCTTCTCATGCGCCTTCTCTGCCCTCTGGAGTGATGTCCTGTCCATTCTGCCCCTACTTTCCTTCTCCTTGGACTCCCCTGCTGGTCCTTTATTTCAGGCCCCTCACTTTCTTCTTGGGGGTGTAATAATAATAATGGTAATAAAAATGGCTTCCCTTTATGGAGGATTTTGTGCCAGACACTGTGCTTGCTACATGTATCTGCGCATTTAATCTTTCCAGTAACTCTATGGTGCCATTGTTATACCCACTTAGAGGTGAGGCAGAACCAGCTACATAATTTGCAGGGCCCAATGCAAAATGAAAATGTGGGCCCCTTGTTTAAAAATTACTAAGGATTTCAAGAGAGGGCCAGCAGGGCATTAAACCAAGTGTAAAGCCTGTCTACGTGTGGGACTTTCTGCAACTACACAGGTCACAGGCCAGTGAAGCTAGTCCTGGGGTGAGGCATCCAAGGCAGAGGGCGGTCAAGTGAAAGTCACACCTTATGACGTGATGTACCTGCATGAAACCCAGGTCTGCAGACTCCCCAGGCTGACTTGTCTAGCTGCTCTGCTGTGCTGTCGTAATCTCTCCATTAGTCTCTCTTTCTCTGGTCCTGCCCCACTCCATTCAACCAAGGAGTGATCTTTCTGAAACCGAAATCTGACACACATGACTCTTCTGTAGAGTGGTCTTCTGTGCCGCTGCCTTTGAATAAAGTCTAAACTCCTTGGCACAGAACCTAAGACCATGTGGGATCTGGCCTCTGCCAGTCTCCTGGCCAGTCTCGGTCTCATCCTCTCCCCACATGTACCGTATATGTTTTGGTCATCCTGCCCTCCTTGGAGATCTGGAACACGCCATGCTTTTTCATGCCTTCTTGGCTTTTCATATGCTAATCTCTTCCTCTGACATCCCCCTCAACCCCCAAGTGCCCAGAAAATTCATATTCATTCTTGAACATCCAGTGTAAATATTTCTTTCTGTGTAAAGCTCCTTTGAATCACTCTAGCAGAGTTGGCACCTTCCTCCTCTGTGCCCTCAGTATCTTTAAATCATGTCTGTTTAGGTGCTTATGGAGGTATGTGGTGGTCTTTGTTTTTCATGCCTGTCTCTCTGACTAAACTGACCTCTTCATGGGCAGGGACAATGTGTCTTATTTGGTGTTATGTCCCCTGTGCCTACCCCAGGGCTTGACATAAGGTGTGTGTTAGATCAATGCTAATTGTGTTGACTTATTCAGGACTGGCCTAAGTAGGGATATGATGATAGTTTAACAGGAACAGGAAAAGAGGGCACTGGCTGTTGGTGACAGACCCAAAGTGTCACTGGATTACCTGCCTGAAAAGAGGAGGTTAGATGGATACCTGTGTAGTCACAGAAAGTCCCACACTCACCTGGGACCAAGGACAGGTATGAGCAGGAAAGTCCTGACCTTTTCACTGCTGTGAGGTCACGCCAGATCATGGCATGTGAACCCTTCAGCACCTGGGATGGTCACTTGGAGAGACTGTTGGAAGCTTCTCTCCCTTGAGGTCACCATGGGGAAAGAGAACATACTTGTTGCTCAAATGTAGAAGGAAATTATTTTCCTTTTATTCCCCCTGCGGTAATTAGTTAAGTACTTCAAAGAGAATTTCAACTTCATGCAATGATTTATATTAGAGCCTAAACAGGAAGTATAAAAGCAGCAGATTTGCTAAATAAACCTAAGTAATTAGCAGACTAACCAGTTATTTTTCAGTTTATTATTTTTTCCTTCTTAGGTATATGATTTGCAACTTCTCATTCTGCCAAGACTACTATAGTATATGTGTGCCCTGGGGCCTTTAGCAACATCACAAGTCTTTGAGTGTATTGCCTGCTGGTGAGGGAAAGGTAATACTATTTCTATTTAAAAACCTTTTATATGCGTCCTTTTGTGATCCTTATCACAGGAATATTCCTTCTCTCTCTATCAGCCTCTTTCACTGAAAGGCATTCTCTTGAAAAAGTGTTTATTCCCCAGATAGATCACGGCTATGGAGATAGTCCTTACCAAAATTTTTTGAAGTTGTGATTCTTCTCTTAGTTTGTTTTCACGTGTGTAGTTTCTCTGTAGTCTCTCTTTTGCTCTCTCTCTGTCTTTCTTAGTATTTCCTTTGATATTTAGAAAGACTTGGATTTTTGTCCTAATGGTTATCTTTATAGTGATACCTTTATATAATACCTTAAATACCCTCCCGCCTTTTTTTCTTTTTCGGTACTGTTTATACGTTCTTGATCATGAGCAATATTTTAAAGTTACAGAAAAGTGAGAGTACTGCACCAAGAAATTTTTTCCTTCTAAATCTTTTGGGAATAAGTTCTCACCTGATGCTTTGTCACCCCTGAATACAGACAGGTGTGTATTTCCTACAGACAAAGACATTCATCTACATAACCTCAATATTGTTAGGAAAATTGCACTGGTACATTACAAACATCTCATCCTCAGACACAACTCAGGTTTCACTGATTTTTTTCTTTTTTTAGATTTTTGGCTGCGTCAGGTCTTAGTTGCGGCATGCAGGATCTTTTGTTGCGGCGCGTGGGCTTCTCTCTAGCTGTGGCCTGTGGGTTTTCTCTCTTTAGTTGTGGCGCATGGACTCCAGGGCGCGTGGGCTCTCTTGTTGAGGCGCGCAAGCTCAGTAGTTGTGCTGCGCAGGCTTAGTTGGCCTGCGGCATGTGGGATCTTAGTTCCCTGACCAGGGATTGAACCTGCATCCCCTGTATTGGAAGGCAGATTCTTTACCACTGGACCACCAGGGAAGTCCCTCACTGATTGTTTTGATAAAGTCTCTTTTTTTTTAAGCTTTAAAAAAGTTTGGAGTATAGTTGATTTACAATGTTGTGTTAGTTTCTGCTGTACAGCAAAGTGAATCTGTTATACATATACATATCCACTCTTTTTTAGGTTCTTTTCCCATATAGGTTATTACAGAGTATTGAGTAGAGTTCCCTGTGCTATACAGTAGGTCCTCGTTAGTTATATATTTTATACATATAGTATAAGGATAGTAGTGTGTATATGTCAATCCCAATCTTCCAATTTTTCCTTCCCCCCATAATGTCTTATATGTCATCCAGCCAGGATCATGCACTGTAATTAGTGGTCATGTCTCTTTACCTCTTTCCAGTTGGAACAGTTCCAGTCTTTCCTCGACTTGGATGACCTTGATACTTTTGAAGATTTTAGACCAGTTAATTTGTAGAATGTCCCTCAAGTTGGGTTTGTCTGATGCCATCTGATGATTAGAATCAGGTTATACATTTTTGGGAAGAATATCACAAAAGTGATGCTGTGTTTGTGCAATGCATCTTATCAGGTGTCACACAATTTTGATTTGTCCCGTTACTGATATGTTCACTGTGATCCCTTGATTAAGGAGATGTTAGCCAGGCTTCTTTGCTGTAAAGTTGCTCTTTCTCCCTTTGTAATTAATTAGCACTTTGTGGGGAGGTACTTTGAAACTGTATAAATACTCTGTTCCTGATCAAACTTTCAATTCATTCATTCATTCATTTATATCAGACTCAAGTTTTCCTATTTCATTTGGTAGATTAGACTCCATTATTATCATTATTTTGATGCTCAAACTGTCCTAGATTTGGCCAGTGGGAGCCTCTTCAAGCTCATTCCTGTGTCCTTTTGACATGTCCCCATCATTCATCGAGAACTTCCTTACTTTCTGGTACAAGATATTCTAGACACATCTTATACCCATTTCAGCCCTGGACTTTGTCATTTTTCCAAAAAGCCCTGATTTCTTCTATCGTGGACTGATACCTAGAAACTGAGATCTGAATGCTTATGTGTGCTTATCAATTCTGTGGTATAGTTATTCCCAGGCACACTCAATGGACAAGCTAAGGGATATATGTATGCGATGTACTACACATATACACATTTGCATCTATGTCTGTCATCCATGTATCCATCCATCAATCAACAACCACATACCTATTTATCTAACTAGGAGTCACATCAATACCTTCAATTCTAATTCAATACCACAAAATTTATTCTGTTTTCCTCCTTTTCCTGGTTGTATCCCTTTTCTTTGACAGTGAGAAACTGGTTTCTGTTATCTCTAATTTATTAACTTATTTGTTCAACCCTCCTGTGAGTAACAAATCTCCCATACTGACTGCCACCTTCACCCCTTGCACAGATGGCTTTCTCACTCTGCTTGGGACCTCACTCCCCATGCCAGGATGCCCCCTATGTAGATGCCTTTCTCACCCCACTTAGGCATTTACCTCCTGTGCCAGGTGGTCTGTTATAGGCCCTCATCCTACTTGGCCTCTGACTCCCTACACTGGGATGCCTCCCCATCCTCTCTCCACACACATGGACACCTTCTTCCCTTGCATGGGCTTTGGCACCCCAAGTCAGACTGTCCTTTTCATTTCACTCAGACTCTGACTTCTATGTCAGGCTTCACCCCCTGACCCCAACACTGTCTCCTCCGTGCTGATGTCTTTCTCTTTCCACTCAGACTCTGCTAGGTGCCCTCCTCTGTGAATGCCTTCCTCAACCCACTTAGGCTTTTGCCCCCCACTTAATGCCATCATGGCTGTTCCCTGCCTCCCTGCCACACCCTGTGCAGATGACTGCCTTGTTCTCCTCTACCTACTGTCTGAATTAGGACTGAACTGTTCAGGACGAGAAGGGGGAAGAGGAAGAAGGAAGAAATGATATCTGATATCTTTTGTGCTCAGAAGAAATTGGTCCATGACTTTATACTTGAAAGTGATTCAGGATATAATCTTTGCTAGACATTACCTTTCCTTGAGGATCTTAAATATGCTATTCCTAGGTGTTCTGTCTTTGAGGTTTGCTATTGATGCCAAGCTGATTTTCTTTTCCTTAAAAGTCATGTTGTGTTTTTGCCTGAATCCTGAAAGGTCTTCTTTCATTTTTTTCTTTTTTCTTTATATTTCCATTGTTTTACTAGAATATGCCTCAATGTTGACCACCCTGTGTTTTAAATATGAAGGCTCAAGTCTTCTTTTATTTCAGGGAAGATTTTTTGATTATCATTTAAAAAATTCTTTGATTTTCTTCCTATGCATATGTTGGCTTTTTTTTTTTTTTGCTTGTCTTCTATGTTTATCATTTTTCTCTTGATGCATTTTATTCCTTTCTTCATTTCTGTTTTATTTCCTCCATTTTTTTCTCGTTTCCACAAATTTATTCTCTTACTGTACTTTCTGTGGGTTCTAGTTATTCCTTCTAGTTTAGTCTTCATTCCTGAAATGTTTTAGAATTGTTTCTGAGCTTGTCAGTTCTTCATATCTGCCTGTTGTCTGACCATCTTATTTCTGAGCTTTGCTAGTTCTGGCTTATGCTGTTCTTACATAGCTTCTCCTACTTTCTTAATTTTGTTTAACTCATTTTGAAATATTAGCTCACTGTTTTCAAATGCTTTGTAGTCATATTTTTCTGGTGAATATTTTCTGTATATATGTTATTTGGATGATTTTTCTCACCTTTTGGTATTTTTGAATGGGGGATTGATCATAATCTTTTACTGTTGCTGAAGCTGTATTTTTAGAAGGAAGTTCACGTGTAGGGGATGGATATATCTTTCTCTATTTTCTGATTTTATCTCAAAGTATTTAATGGTTCTTGTGCATTCATCTCTTCAGTGCTTTCTGATATTTGCTTCCTCCTGTCCCCTCTTCCACTGTTATCTGAACATTTTCTCCCTTTTATGCCCAGGTGTCCTGCCCTGGTCAACTTGCTGTACTCCTGCTGTTTCTCCTCAATGTGGGGTTCTACTTTCCTGGAAGGGAGCCCCACTGGGTGTTCCTGAGTCCTGATGGTCAGCTGCCTCAGCACCTTTCAATCTTCCTGTAGTGACCTTGCTTTTATTGTGAAGCCCCTCCCAGTTTTACCTGTTGTGCCTACATTCACATCTGAGTGGGAGCCCCTCCTTTTGGAGCTAACTACTTGCTACAATCTCTCAATTCCCCAACATTTAGGACCCTGGTTTCCCCCTTGTTTCTGCCTTGCTGTCATTCTCTTGTGGGTCTTATTGTGGTCAGTGGTTTGGCCCCACCCACTTGTATTATAAGGTTATTGGGGATTCTTTGTGAACTAGTTTTGTTGATGTTGTCATCCATGGGTTTTGTCTTCTGCTATCCTACTTGATCTTGTTTATGAGGGGATTTGGGGAAATTATAAAACCATGCTGTCATCACTTCTGTCTTACCTCTCTCTTCTTTTTGTCCATTTTCACAGTCTGGACTGCATCCATTTTTGTGTACTTTTTGATTGGGGCTTAAAAGAACCCTCTAAAGACCCATTTTATATAGAAATGACTCATTCCATTCTCCAGGGGTAGATTCTTGACTCTTATTCATGTTGGAGGTATAGGCAGAGCATAATCAGATGTGGGAGCAGTGAGCTCTTAGCTTTCTTATAAGGAAAAGAGAATTTTTATAACGTGATAAAAACTGCACATTAATTTTTGTGTGTGTTTTGTTTAGAGATGATCATATTGTAATGTTTTACTACTAAAAAGCCTGATTCAGTGCACATACCCATATTTAAAGTAAAGGAAGCATCCTGCTTCTTTATGTTTTTGTCCTTTTTTTCCCTCTTACACATTGTCTTTATTTTATTTTAGTTTTGCTTTATTGAGTAACTGATACTTTTAGTAGCATCACGATCTAGAATTTTTTGATACACATGTTTTGTTCTGGATTTGAGTTCAGAACTTGCTTTAGGGTTAATATTGGTCATAATTTTGTATTTTGGGTAGGACTGTTGTCAGAATCTATTTCAAAAGCCTTGGTTTACTTGTCAACTGCCAATTTCTTGGCTGTAGAAGTAATGAGTGTTGTTCTCAGATATCTTTAAGAAATTGTTAGTATCTTGTAAAGTATGGTAACATATAATTCTTGTACTATTTACTATAAATTATGACTTCTTGTAAAGTATGAACTTGATCTCCAAAATACTTTATCATGTTTATTGCACACTACATAACTCACTAAATTTTGATGTATTTCAATTATGTGGGTGGAAAAAGTGAATCAGAAAATATAAGTTGAAGAACGAGAGGAAAAAAAGAACATTTAGTCAAATGCATCAGATCAAGTAGAATTTACACCAGGAATGCAAGGCTGGCTTAAATTAGGAAAATCAATCAATGTATTTCATCATATTGACAGACTAAAGGAGAAAAACCATTTAATCACCTCAATAGACACCAAAAGCCATTTGATAAATTTCTAAATCAATTCAAGATTAAAACTCTCAGCAAACTAGGATTAGAAAGTAACTTTAAGAATCTCTTTTTAACAAAGAATTAGACAGTATAAAGAATAACCAAAGATGAAGA
Source organism: Eubalaena glacialis (assembly GCF_028564815.1). Taxonomy (NCBI): domain Eukaryota; kingdom Metazoa; phylum Chordata; class Mammalia; order Artiodactyla; family Balaenidae; genus Eubalaena; species Eubalaena glacialis. The sequence continues at coordinate 51,932,573 of NC_083733.1, read as the reverse complement.
TTACAATAACTGAAATGAAAATACACTAGAAGAAATAAATACAGTAAATCCCCTACATACGAACCTTCAAGTTGCGAACTTTCAAAGATGCGAACGTGCCCAGAGAAAGGACGAAGAAAGACAAGAGGAAGAAGAAGTAACTGAAGAACCCAAGAGATTCACGCTGCAGGAAATGGCAAGGGGATTTTCTTTATTTGAGGAGGCACTGTTAGTTTTTGAGGCACAGGACTCAAACGTGGAATGGTATATGAAAGTGCAGCAGCCATTCAGAATGCAATCCAGTGCTACTGTGTCATCTATGATGAGAAAAAAAGAGCTACTATCCAGACATCACTGGATCATCTTTTTTAAGAGGGTAGATAGAATTGAATCCAGCAAGGAACCAGAACCTGTGCCATCAACATCAGGTGTGAGTGAAATTGCAGCTTGCTCTCCGTCTCTTATTGCTGATGATCCTTCAGCACTACATCTACCACCCTGTCTCCCTCCTCCAGTCAGTAACTCTTCTTGCCTGTTCACTTGATGCCAGTCCCTGTATGCCAGCTGTTGTACTGTACTACTGTACTTTTCAAGGTACTATACTGTAAGATTAAAAATGTTTTCTTTATTTTTTGTGTTTGTTTTTTATGTATTATTTGTGTGAAAAGTATTAAAAACCTATTACAGTACAGTACTATATAGCAGATTGTGTTAGTTGGGTACCTAGACTAACTTTGTTGGACTTACGAACAAATTGAACTTATGAACGTGCTCTCGGAATGGAACTTGTTTATTTGTGGGGGCTTACTGTAGTAGATTAGATGATACAGAGGAATGGATCAATGTGGACAGAGTAGTGGAAATCACTGAAGATGAACAGAAAAAAGAAAAAAGAATAAAAAGAAATGAGGACAGTTTAAGAGACCTCTGAGACAACATCAAGCATACTGACATTTGCATTATAGAGATCTCAGAAGGAGACGAGAGAGAGAAAGGGGAAGAGAACATACTTGAAGACATAATAGCTGAAAGCTTCCCTAACTTGGGAAAGGAAACAGACATCCTTGTCCAGGAAACACAGAGAGTTCCAAACAGAATCAACCCAAAAAGGACCACACCAAGACACATTGAAATTTAAATGGCAAAAATCAAAGATAAAGAAAGAATATTAAAGGCAACAAGGGAAAAGCAACAAGTTACTACAAGGGAAATTCCATAAGTCTCTCAGCTGACTTTTCAGCACAAGCTCTGCAGACCAGAGGGAATGGCATGACATATTTAAAGTGATGAAAGGGAAAAACCTGCAACCAAGAATACTCTACCTGGCAAGGCTTTCATTCAGATTTAATGGAAAGATCAAAAGTTTTACAGACAAGAAAAAATAGAATAGTTCAGTACCACCAAACCAGCTTTACAAGAAATGTTAAAGAGACTTCTTTAATCAAAAAAGAAAAGACTGCAACTAGAAATATAAAAATTATGAAAGGAAAAATCTCATTGATAAAGGCAATTATACAGAAAAGATAGTAAATCAGCCATGTATAAAGCTAACAGGAAGGTTAAAAGACAAAAGTAGTAAAATCATCTATATCTGCAATAAGTAATTAAGAGATATGAAACAAAAAGTTGTAAAAAAAAGATGTCAAAAACAGTAAAAAAGGTGAGGGAGAGAAAAAAATGAAGGGATATTAAAATGCGTTTGAACTTAAGAGATAAGCAACTTAATCATAATCATATATATTGCTATGTACAGTATGGAGAATATAGTCAATGACTAGGTAGTATCTTGTGACATATCGTAACTAGACTTATCATGGTGATCATTTTGAAATGGAATAGAAAAGTACAATATCTGATATTGAAAATTCACTAGAGGAGCTCAACAGCACATTTGAGGAGGTAGAAAACTCAGTGAACTTGAAGGTAGATAATTGAGATTATCCAGTCTGAGGAACAGAAAGAAAAAAGAATGAATAAATATGAAGAGGGTCTTAGAGACCTGTGGGGTACCTCACACATATGCATAATGGAATTCTAGAAGAAGAGGAGAGAGAGAGAAAAAAAGAATATCTGAAGAAATAATGGCAGAAAACTTCCCAAACTTCTACACATTGAAGTAAACTTCATATAAACTTCAGTAAACTTCAAATAAGATAAACTCAAAGAAATACACACCTAGGCACATTATAATCAAACTGTTGCACTTCGAAGACATCTTTCGAAGTGAATCTTGAAAGCAGTGAGAGAAGTGTCTCATCTTGTACAGGGGATCCTTAATAAGATTAACAGCCCATTTCTCATCAGAAACCATGGAAGCTAGAAAGCAGTGGGATGATATATTGAAAGAGCTGAAATAAAAAGATGGTTATCCAAGAATTCTGTATGCAGCAAAATTATCATCCCAAAGATAAAGGAGAAGTTAATACTTAAAAAAAAAAACTGAGACTTTATCACACGCAAACATGCCCTACAAGAAATACTAAAGGGAGTCCTTTAGGCTGACATGAAAGGACAGTAGACAGTGACTTAAATCCACATGCTGAAATAAAGAGCTCCAGTAAAGGTAACTACACAGGTAAATATAAAAGGCAGTATAAATATAATTTTTATTTGTAACTTTTATCCCTCCTATCTGATTTAAAAGATAACTACATAAAGCAGTGATTATAAATTTGTGTTGATGGGCATACATTGTATAAAGATGTAACTTTTATGCCAAAAACAGCACAAAGGAGGAGAGGAATGGAGCTATATAGGAGCAAAGTTTTGAATACTATTGAAATTAAGTTGGTTGATCTAAATTAGATTATTATAAGTTAATATTAATTGTAATCCTTAGGAACAACTATGAAGAAAATAATGAAAAAATGAATATAAATAGGTAGTAAAAGAAATGAGAGAATTGCAATGGTACAACAGAAAATACCTATTTAACATAAAAGAAGTCAGTAATGGAGAAATACAGGAATAAAAAGGACATGAGACATATAGAAAACAAATAGCTAAATGGTGAATGTAAGTCTTACCTTATCAATAATTATATTAAATGTAAATGGATTAAATACTTGAAATGGTAAAATATTAATTCTAACTGGACTTTGAAAATTTAAGCAAGAATTGTAACAACAACCACAAACAACAAAAACAATACAAAGATATATAGTATTAAAAACTGACTAGATAAATTAAAATGGAATATTAAAAATATTCACATAAACCAAAGAAAGTAGAAAAGAGGAAGCAGAGAAGCTGAAAATGGGAAAAATAGAACACACTTCTATTCTAAACATATCAATAATTATCCAAATGTATCAGTAACTATATTAAATGTTACTAATCTTCATACACTAACTGAAACTCAGATTTTCAAACTGAACTAAAAAACAGGAGCCAACTATGTGCTGTCTACAAGAACTCACTCTAAATAAAATTATGTAAGTAAATTAAGAATAAAATGTTAAAAAAAGATATACTATGCAAATGCTAATCAAAAGAAAACTGGACCAGCTATATTAATATCAAAATATTAATTTTGGAAGGTAAATTACTAGAGATAAAGAAGGACATTACATAATAATAAAAGGGTCAAGTCACCAGGAAGATATAAGCATTTTAAATGTGTATACACCTAACAACAGAGATTATTTATTTATTTATTTATTTATTTATTTTTGGCTGCGTTGGGTCTTCGTTGCTGTGCGCAGGCTTTCTCTAACTGCGGTGAGCGGGGGCTACTCTTCGTTGTGGTACATGGGCTTCTCATTGTGGTGGCTTCTCTTTGTTGTGGAGCACGGGCTTTAGGCGCGTGGGCTTCAGTAGTTGTGGCGTGTGGGCTCAGTAGTTGTGGCTCTCAGGCTCTAGAGCATGGGCTCAGTAGTTGTGGTGCATGGGCTTAGTTGCTCCACAGCACGTGGGACCTTCCCAGACAGGGCTCGAACCCATGTCCCCTGCATTGGCAGGTGGATTCTTAACCACTGCACCACCAGGGAAGTCCCAACAACAGAACTTTGAAATACATGAAGTTAAAACCTGATAGAACTTAAAGGAGAAATTTACAATTATAGTTGGAGACTTCAGCACCTCTCTCAGTAATTTATATATCAAATAGACAGAAACTAACAAGGATATAGGATAATTGATCAATACTATCAACCAAGTGGATCTAATTGACATGGGTAGAACACTCCACCTACCAACACAACACACATTTTTGTCCAGCATACATGGGATATTCACCAAGACATAACACACTTTGTGTCATAACACAAATCTTCACAAATTTAAAATTAAAATCATATGAAGTGTGTTCTCTGAGGCTGAGTGTGATTTCATAGAATACAGGAAGAGAGAAATTGTAGACTATGACTAGAAACAAATTGTATTGGTTTTCTAATGCTGAATAACTATTATCACAAGCTTAGTGGCTTAAAACAACACACATTTATTATCTCACTTTTCTATGGGTCAGGAGTTCGGACATGGCTTAGATGAGCACTATGCTTAGGGTCTCACAAAGCTGCAATTATGGTGTTGGCCAAGGCTGGGTTGGGTTGTCATCTGGAGGTTCAACTGGGGAAGGATCCATTTCCCACTCATGTGGTTGTTAGCAACATTTAGTTCCTTGAGGTTGTAGGACTGAGATCTTTTGGTTTTTTTCTGGCTGTTGGCTCAAGGTATCTTCAGCTTACAGAGGCTACCTGCAATTTCTTGCCACTTAAGATTCTCCAACATGGCCATTTGTTTCCTCATATCCAGTATCCAGCAAAGGAGAAAGTTGCAAGAGTGAGTCTGCTAGCAAGATGGTATCTTACATAATGAACATGATAATGGGAGTAATACCATCACCTTTGTCATATTCTGTTGATTAAAGCAAGTCACAGGTCCTGCCCTCAGTCAAGGGGAGGGGATTATACAAGGATGTTAGTATCAGAATGTAGGGATTTTTGAGAGTCACCTTAGAATCTGTCCACCACAGTCTAATCCCCAATGATTCATATCTTTCCCACATGCCAAATACATTCGCTATTTTCCAAGGTCTTTGAAAATCTTATCCCAATGTAGCATCTCCTCAAAGTCAAAAATCTCATTGTCTAAATCAGATCCAGGTGTGGATGAGACTCCTGGGTTTTTTCTGAACCTGTCAGTCTGTAAAACTAATGAGACAAGTTATTGGGCCTGCCCATCTCCTGCCCCGCACCCCCCACTTCCCCAACAAACAGTGGCAGAATAGGCAAAGGATAACAGCTGTAGACATTCCCATTCAAAAAGAGGGGGAAATGAGAGATACAAAAGAGCCACTGGGTCATAGCAGTTCTGAAATCCAGCCAGGCAAATGGGAGTTCCTTGATTAGGTTTCAAGGCCTGGGAATAATTATGTGACATAATAAGAAATATATATTTTGTCTCTGCCCCTGGTTTCTGATACAGAGCCCCTAAAACCCTTGTTATTTCCTGAATGATGGGATGCTAGGAGCATCTTTTATTCTATTTGATCTTTGACCCTGGTTTCTGACAAGAGCTTCTAAGACCCTTAGAATCCCTGGAGTGATAAGAATGTCTTTTGTATGCTAATGAGGTCGCTGGTTCCTGGGGACCTCTAGATAGTTTCAGGATGGGTGCTGATCACCAGAAAGACCAAGGCATAAGCAGAGGGTTGACACTTTCAGCCCCATCCCCTGACTTTTGGGGAGAGAAGAGGGGCTGGAGATTGCGTGCCAATTGTCAATGATCTAATCAATTATTCCTACATAGTAGAACCTCTACAAAACCCCTAAACAATGGGGTTTGGAGAGCTTCTGGGAAGGAATCCACATGCAGGAAGGTAGCACACCCCAAACTCCATGGGGACTGAAGCTTCTGTACTCAGGACCCTTACAGACCTCACCCTACATACCTCTTCATATGGGTGTATCCTTTATATTATCCTTGTTACAAAAAACAAGTAAATGCAAGTAAAGTGTTTCCCTGAGTTCTGTGAGGTGTTATAGCATTATTGAACTGAAGAATGGGGTCGTGGGAACCCCTGATTTGTAGCCACATCAGTAAGAAGTACCAGGCCCACCCAGAACTTGCAATTGGCATCTGAAGTAGGTTAGTCTTATGGGACTGAGCCCTTAAATGATGGGGTCCGATGCTCTCTCCAAATAGATAGTTTCAGAATTGAATTGCATTGTAGGACATCAGGTTAGTGTCCATAGAGGTGGAGAATTGGTTCTTAGTGTGGAAACACCCCCACACATTTGGTGTCAGATGTGTGCGAAGAGAAACAGTTTTCCTTTAGTGTTTCTCAGCTCTCTGATATCTTGGTTCTGCCCTTTGAGTCGTTCTTCCATTTTCATGAAAGGTAGCGTATGTTTGCATCTGAGTTTTTATTAGCTTGCTTCCTGCCAGTAGAATATTGGGGGTCCTACATCTTCCTTTCATTTTGTATTCTTTTTCCCTGTCAGTTTATTCTCTTAGTTTCTGCTGCAAGAACTTTCTCAAGAACTTTTTGGGCCTCCCATGGGTCTCACTTAGATTTACTCCATTATAACAAAGCCACGCACACACAGATCTTTTTGAGATAAGCCCTGCTCTATCTGGGGCTTCTGCCAAGTGGGTTGGGGAACATTTTTCTAAGTGCTTACAGGCTGAATGGTTTGGCTGAGAGGCTCTGTGAGGCCCACTATTCATCTCTTGAAAGGGCACTTTGCGTCACTGAATACTCTGAACTTTTGGTCTTTCTGAGATTTAAGTAAAAGTTTGTACAGTCACACCCTCAGCTTTTTCTATAGAGCATGCTTTCCTGACAGTGCTTAGAAATCATTTAGTAGTATATTTGGAAAGGCTGAGAATTTTTTAAATCATCAAATTCTGGTTCTTTTTGTTTAACAATTCTTCTCTTAATTTACCTTTCTCTTCTCACATTTTACTATAAGCAGCAGGGAGAAACCGGGAAGTACCTTTAATACTTTTCTTGGAAATTTCCTTAGCTATATAGCCAAGTTAATTACATACAAGTTCAGTTTTCCGTATAACTGCAGGAGACAATTTAACTAAGCTTTCTGCCACTGCATAATGAGGATCCCCTTCCTTCATTTTCTAATACCGTGTTCCTCATTTCCTTCTGAGCTGTCACTAGCAGTATCCTCCAAGTTCACATTTCTTCTAACAGACTATTTCAGGAAATTTAGGCTTTCTCTAAATTTTGTCAAAAATTGCTTGTCAAAATTCTTGTCAAAATTCTTCTAGCCTCTGTCCACTGCTTGGTTCCAAAGCCATTCCCCACATTTTTACATATTTGTGACAGTAGCACCATACTTCCAGGTAACAAAATCTTTGTTAGTTATCTATTACTGCTGTTCAGTAGGTCTAGGTTGTCAAAACCTTGCACATTCCAAAGAAAGGTTTGGTCCTTGCCTGGCTCCTGGGAATATCCTGCCTGTTAAGAGTGTTTTTGTTTAGCTCAGGCCTTGGGCCACGCCACATAGTTTATGCTAATTGTGATGTATATGGGCACCTTGGGCTACACAATATGTGCTTGATCTCTGGAAGGGCTGGAGACCGAAGGTCAGCCATGAATGCAGTCAGCTGTGCCTGCGTAACCAACCCCCAATAAAAACCCTGGATACCAAGGCCTGAGTGAGCTTCCTAGGGAATACTCTGTGTGGGTTGTCACACACCATTGCTGGGGGAAATAAAGTTCCACGTTATTGTACAGTATCCACTTTTCATCGCCCATCACAATTTGTTTTGAAAACGGAATGTTTTCGTTATGTTTAAGTAGAGAATCACATGTGGAAATACAGTCAAGAAGGTTTTTTTCGCTTAACTTATGTGGAACCCAAACATCAAAGCGATTAACATAACCAAGCTGGTGCAAATGATTTTCAGCACTTGGTTTGGATATTTTGAGTATGTCAGCTATCTCCCGTGTGGTATAACGTTGATTGTTCTCAATTAATGTCTCGATTTGATTGCTATCTACTTCAACTGGTCTACCCGACCATGGAGCATTGTCCAGTGAGAAATCTCCAGCACGAAACTTTGCAAACCACTTTTGACACGTTTGATCAGTCATGGCACCTTCTCCATACACTGCATGAATCTTTTTTTGCATTTCAGTTGCTTTTTTACCTTTCTTGAAATAATAAAGCATAATATGCCAAAAATGTTGCTTTTTTCCTTCCCTCTTCAATATTAAAATGGCTACACAGAAATTCACCAATTTTGATAATTTTTTTTTAAATGCATGCTGATATGACATCTGTCACAATACAATCTAACAAAATTGTTTCGAATGAAGTTAAAGACAACTAAGCCCTACTAGAGCCATCTCATGGAAAAAACCAAACGAACCTTTTGGCCAACCCAATATATAGTAGTGTGTATATGTCAAGACCAGTCTCCCAGTTTATCCCTACCCCCCTTATCCCCAGGTAACCATAAGTTTGTTTTCTACATCTGTGACTCTACTTCTGTTTTGTACCCTTTCATTAGATTCCACATATAAGCGATATCATTTGATGTTTGTCTTTCTCTGTCTGACTTACTTCACTCAGTATGACAATCTCTAGGTCCATCCATGTTGCTGCAAATGGCATTATTTTATTCTTTTTTATGGCTGAGTAGTATTCCTTTGTATATGTGTACCACATCTTCTTTATCCATTCCTCTGTGATGGACATTTAGGTTGCTTCCATGTCCTGGTTTTTGTAAATAGTGCTGCAATGAACATTGGGGTGCATGTATCTTTTCAAATTATCGTTTTCTCCAGGTATTTGCCTAAGAGTGGGATTACTGGATCATATGGTAGTTCTATTTTTAATTTTTTAAGGAACCTCCATACTGTTCTCCGTAGTGGCTGTACCAATTTACATTCCCACCAACAGTGTAGGAGGGTTCCTATATTCTTTTTAATATAAATGCAACAAAAATTCTTTCTTTTTGCAATGAAAATTCTCATTTTGTCTCTCATGTATCACAGAATGCATGACTTATGGGTTCTACTTTTCCCAAGTTACAGTAGGGAATATATATTCTAGGAAAATTCAAGAAAAGATCATTTGGGGTATGGAAGAAAAATCTAATAGCTTATATTTTTATTTTTTTGTGGTACCTTTTAACAATTTTTATTTTTATATGTTTTATAATATACATGATATATCAGTACAATATTATAATAATTTATAAACAAAATATACATATATTTGGGAGCATGTTAACACTTTTTTTTTTTTTTTTTACTGGTAAGGTAGCAAATCAAGAAAATTTGCAAAGTGCCTTTCCAATCTTATAAGTCTGTTTCGTTCTATTTAGTTTTTTTGCAGAGTGATTAGTAGAAGTGATCATTTAAAACTGGTTTTCTGCTCAGTGCCTCTCATTTATGAAAAGATGTCATGACAGACCATGACAGACCACCTGTGACTTCAGGATTCTATACAATTAAAACATTTTCCCTTTTATAACATTTAAGGTATAAAAATTATTTTTGCAAAACACTTTTGCTAATATAAAACATAGTAATGTTGATATTTCAGTAATTACTGGTTTCCCTACACCTAATAATCCTATTTTAGTAATAATAAATGTGACATTTGATTCAAGTTAATTTGGGTGAATTTATGTTAAATACTGATAGTTGGGCCATTTTCTTACGTATTAGGGCACTTTACTGACTTATAGCTGGGCCTACTTAGATAATTTTGGCCCAATAAGCTATGAACTGAAGCAATTTAATGAAGAGTTTGGTACCCTGTCTTTTATAATGTTCTTGCTCACTGAAAAGATTCTGGAAAGACTTGGTATTTATGACCCAACTACAGTGCCATTTTATTTGTTTTTCTAAGGTATACTCCAGGCTTCAGAATACCCTACAGTGGATAGTGCCACTGAAAGCACACATGGAGATGCCCTATCGATTGTGTGGCCTTCTGTTTGTCTGGGATGGCAACACACATTTTTCAGTCTCCTGAAATATACATTTCTCAATCTTCAGCTTTTGAGTGGTTTTGCGTACAGAAAAACCCAAGTGCAGTGCCCCCTGCTGGTGAATGGCAGCTGTGAGTTTGCCCCATGTCAGTGATGGACAGAGTGGGTCCCTTTGCTGACAATGAGCCGGGGGTGATGCTGAGCCTGCCAGGTCATTTTAGATCAGGTCATTAAAAGAACAGAAGGTCGAATCAATATAAAATGAGCAGTTCACAGTTTTCTCTACATTTTTTAGACATGTGAGGATTTGCTATAGTTCAGTTTGGCTGATAAAATATGAACACTTCACAAAAATGTTTGTATTTCAGCCTCTGTCTTAGTTCATTTAACAAACCATTTTGCCCTGATTCTCAGGAGCTGTAATCTTCTTCAGTAGGGAAACCTAACTTGAGCCTTGGCAGAGAAGATTTTAAACATGAAATATTTTAGGAATGCTCATTTTGTTAGAAATTAGAATAGCACTTTAAACAAAAGGCCCCTTTCATTTTGATTTCACTGATATGAATTAGCGCTCATTTGTGCTGGTTTCTAAATGATGATCAGGTTAAAGAAAATTAATTAAAACTAAGGACCAGATTAGTGTTTAGATGATTATTTTAACTTTGGCCTTTGGTGAAGGTAATTGTTTTTATTTTTATTTTTTAAAATTAATTAATTTATTTCTTTAATTTTATTTTTGGCTGCGTTGGGTCTTTGTTGCTGCGCACGGGCTTTCTCTAGTTGCGGCGAGTGGGGGCTACTCTTCGTTGCGGTGCGGGGGCCTCTCATGCGGTGGCTTCTCTTGTTGCGGAGCACAGGCTCTAGGCGCGCGGGCTTCAGCAGTTTGTGGCACGCTCACGGGCTCTAGAGCACAGGCTCAGTAGTTGTGGCGCACGGGCTTAATTACTCTGTGGCATGTGGGATCTTCCTGGACCAGGGGTCAAACCTGTGTCCCCTGCGTTGGCAGGTGGATTCCTAACCACTGCACCATCAGGGAAGTCCGGTAATTGTTTTTATAATGAATAACTAGCAAATTATTAATTTTGCTCCATAGTAGGTGGGTCTAATTTCTTTGTATACATCCGTGGTGGGTATTGTCATGGTAGTGACATTTTTGGTGGCCTTCAATCCAGGAATGCAGTACAGACTTCAGGATTTTAATGTCTAAGGTTAGTGAATACATGGCTTATCTACTTAGGTATTTCCAATGTGGTAGGAGGAAAACCAGGAGAATGTGTGTCCTCAAACCCAAGTGATGAAAATGTATCAAGAGGGAGGGAGTGACTACTCTGTTGAATGAATTCTGAGAATTGATCACAGTGGAGGTCACTGTAACCTTGGCAGGGGAAGTTTTGGTGGAGAGGTGTCTGATTAGAGTGAGTTTATAAGAGAATGGGCTTTTCCTCTCCCTCATCTTTTCCTTTCCCCCCACCTCTTTCTTTTCTTCCACTTTTGTTCACTTCCTGAACAAATCAGTTTAAAAGTCTTTAGATAAGACCAAGCAAGGTAGGTATCCATACGAGGTGGTCGGAAGCCCCAGTACCCTAAAGTAGGTATCCACTGATGTCCTACAAAGGAGGGTATCCACATGGTGGGGAGATTGTCCAGCATGGGATGTTGGAGCCAACCAAGGTGAGGTATGGTGGTCTGATACAGGGCATTGAAACCTGAGTGGGATAAAGTGGATGGATGGCCCAGCTTGGGGTACAAGACATTGGGGTGAGAAGGGCATTCATGTAGGATGATAACCAGTGTAGGGTGTCTGAGTCTGAGTGGGGTGAAGAGGTTGTCTGCAGAGGAGGGCAGCCTGGTGTGTGGTGTTGGAGCCTGACCAGATAGAGGGATGTCCACACAGGATATCAGAATTTGAGCAAGGTGAGGAAGATATCCACATAGGAAAATAGGCTGGCATGGGGTGTTGGAGCCCTAATGGGGTAAGGAGGGCAATCCACACCTGGTGGACAGCTTGATGTCAGGTGTGAGTCCAAGCAGAACAAAGAAAGCATGCATATGGAGGGAATGGAAAGGCCACTTGGCTGGAGCGTCACAACTTGAATGGGAGAAAGATGGCTGGGGTAGGAATGTATAAGATAAACCTGGAACATCATATGCCAGAAAGTATGCATGCATTTCAGAAATGATGGAGACATATCAAGCAGACACAGAAACTATCTTGAAGGGCTTCCATTGGCCAAATTTGGGACAACTGAAGCATCGGAATAATAAGAGTAATGGATTGAAGGAAACGGAAATCCATGAGTTCACACTGGTATAAATGAATGAATGAATGAATGAATGGATTGAATGCTTGATGAGGACCAGGATATTCAAAGATTTCAAAGTACCTCCATGCGAAATACTTATTAATTATAGAGAGGAATAGTAGTAACTTTGCAGTACAGAAGTCTGGCAGACTCCCTTAATCAAGAGACCAAACAACATCATTAAGTAAGGGACAAGTGCAAATCATCTACTACTTGATAAGATGCAATCAAACAGTCACAGCATTGCTGTCTCAAAGATGCATAACCCAGATCTAAAGAGGCAAACCCAAACTGATGGACATTCTACAGTTTAACTGGCCTGTAATCTTCAAAAATGTTCAGGTCATGGGCTTCCCTGGTGGCGCAGTGGTTAAGAATCTGCCTGCCAATGCAGGGAACATGGGTTTGAGCCCTGGTCTGGGAAGATCCCACATGACGCGGAGCAGCTAAGCCTGTGTGCCACAACTACTGAGCCTGTGCTCTCGAACCCATGAGCCACAACTACTGAAGCCTGTGCACCTAGAGCCTGTGCTCCGCAACAAGAGAAGCCACTGCAATGAGAAGCCTGTGCACCGCAACGAAGAGTAGCCCCCACTCACCACAACTAGAGAAAGCCCACGCGCAGCAACGAAGACCCAACGCAAACAAAAATAAAATAAATAAATAAAATTTAAAAAAAAAGTTCAGGTCATGGAAGTCAAGGAAAGACTGAGGAATGGGTCCAAATTCAGGAGACTAAAGAGACATGACAATTGAGTACCATGTGTGATTCTGAACTGAAATATTTTGTTACATGGGATATTATTGGACAGAACTTGAATGAAGTCTGAGGATTAAATGGGAGTAACGTATCAGTGTTAATCTTCTTATTTTGATATTTTTCTGTGGTTTAGTATGAAGATGTTCCTTATTTGTAGGAGCTGTGCACTAAAGTATTCAAGTGTGATGAAGTACCATACTGACAGCTTCTTAACAATGGTTTAAGGAAAATAAGTTCTTTATATTTACTGTTGAGTTTGTGTACAAATAAAACAGAGAGAGGAGGAGAGAGTGGGAGAAGAAAACTGGGAGATGAGGATGGATAACTCTTTCTAGGAGTCTTGTAAGCAGGAGCAAAGAAATAAGAGAGTAGAGGGTGGAGAAAGATAAACTAGAATGAACTTTCTAGGATGAGGGTACAAGACAACCATGGAAATTTGGATTCATCATCTAGGGAAAGTGGCAGTTTATACTTCAGTGATTGCCAAGAAAACAATGTCACACACCTTTTCATGTACCTGTACTTTCCAAAATCAGCCCCACATTCAGGAAAAACTTCTTCGTACCTAAGATAAGTTGGAATTGCTGTATTTAAAGCTTATTTTCTCTCCTCTGTGAAGGTAGAGAATAACTGTTATCACATTTGCTGTATATATTTAAAATCAATTATTATTACTCTTAACATTTTCCTTTTTAGATCCTTAGACCATTTAGGTCATTCATCCAACAAACTTTTACTGAATTTGACTCTGTGAAGCAAGGGGCTAGTTAGTTTGGGTATAAAAACGGACATGTTCCCAGACCTCCCAGATCTGAGAGCCTAGCTTGTATTAAACAAAACAGTCATGACACTGTGGTGAGTCCTGTGAGAAGAAAATATAGGAATTTAGATAGAATACAAAAGGAAGCTTGAATTTAAACTGGGGACTCAAGGAGTATCTCCTTAAAGAAGTGCCAGTTGAACTGTTGATGTAAAGGGTGGGAAGGACATAGCTGAGCACAAAGCTGGGAGAAGAGCCCTTGTAGCAGAGTCAGCAGAGTGCAGAGGCGCAGGGTGGAAAGGAGTAGAAGGAAAGCCAGTGAGACCAGGGCACAGGCAGCAAGGCTGTGGGCGGCTGGAAGGAGTCATCGAGAAGAACAGCAACACCATGAAGTTTTTGAAAGGTTTTGGTAAAGGGAATGCCATAATTAGATTTGTGTGTTGTTTTTAAAGATCTTTGCTTCGTGAAGACTGGATTGTCAGAGGCAAGGGTGGAAGCAGACAGAGGCTGTTTCACATGACATATAATTTTTGATAATAGAATTGATAGAACTTGTTAATAGATTAAATGTTTGGTGGGGCAGGTAAAATAAAGGCGATGAGAAAAAAAATCCAGGGTGACTTTTAGATGTGGTCAAAGTAGGAGAAAGGAAAGCAGGAGAGTGTGGGGTCATGGAAGTTGAATATAGCTGAGAAGTCAGCTAAGATGAAGAGAAAAGCATCTATTGGATTTAACAACAGGGAGCCCACTGATGATCTTAGCAGAACAATTTGGGTGGGTTGTAGGAACAGAACCTACCATGTGTTGAATAGTGAATGAAGACTGGGAGGTGAAGAAATGGAGACATGGAGATGAGAGTCTTAGGAGAAGTTTGTCAGTGAAGGGGAGTAGAGAGAGAACTATATCTAGGGGGGATAGAAGGTCAAAGAAGGATGTGATAAGAAAGGCTTTACTTAGGCAAGTTGTTATTCTGATGCGAATAATCATAGACTTTCAGTCAAGGACCCCTTGTGGGCAGTCTCAGTAGAAACACTGTGGACCCAGGATGAGTAACGATAGTTTTCCCACCTTTGTCCTCCATGCAGATACGATCCATGGCTCCACGGAAGCCCCCAGTTGAGGACATGGTCCCTGGGCAAAGGTGGACCCAGCCTCTGAACTGAAGGAGATTATTTCAGACACCTAGAGAGTGGGGGACTCTAATAGATGTTAAGATCCCAAAGAAAAGAGAAAATTGCATTTCTTGCCACCTGAGCATGTGAATCTTAATTTGAATCCATTACACTTCTGTGGTGTTCCCAGTGGCATTCTTCTGTTATTTCTGCTGCCTAGACTCCTCCTCTGCTTATACTGCCCCTTCCCCACTTTCTGTAATTCAAGACTCAACTCCCCACCTCTGGGGCCCCTTCTATGCTCTCATGGCACCTGGGTGCCAACCACCATCCAACTTACTGTGTTGGGTTGGAATCCCACCCACTTGTCTCCCAGTGTGTGCTCTCTTTCTCTCTACACCCCATCACAAATGTGATACCTGGAGATAGAGCTCCTGAAAGGCACGTGACATATAGCAGTTAGGAAGGAGCCCAAGTCCCAGAGCCATATTTGAGTGGTACCACTTACTGTGGCCTCGAGCACATTATTCAGTCTCTCTGTGCTTTGTTCTTCATCTGCAAGATGGGGATATTGAGTACTTACCTCATAACATGTCTGTAAGGATTAAATGAAATAGTATCTGTAAAGCAGTAGCAGTGCCAGACAGATAGTAAGCTCTCAATAAAAGTTACTATCATTATTAAGATATGGTAGATATCCATATGTTTTTATTGAAAGAATAAATGTGTAAATGAAAGACTAAAGTATGATGTAAAAAGAACCCAAACACTGTTTTTCAGTGCCTTTCTTCCAGGCCTACTTGAGTACATCTCTCGTGAACCATATATGTTCTTTGAGCCAATTTTCAGCTTATGTACAAGGAACAGAATGAGGACAGGCAAACAGTGGTTTCCTGGGGGTGCCTGGGACCTGGAGGAGCCATCTGGGCAGTTTGATCAATGTGTCCATGCCTGTCCCTGTCCCTGAGATCTGGGCATGGACCCCAACACAAAATTTCTATAAAGCTCCCCAGGTGGTGTGTTTTCCTGAAACACAGAACTGGATGATAGCTGTCTGAGTCCATTGGGGCTGATAAAACAAAAATACCAGAGAACAGAGAACTGGGTGGCTTAAACAATAAATATTTATTTCTCACAGTTCTGGAGGCTGAGATGTTCAGGATTAAGACACCAGCAGAGGACTTCCCTGGTGGTGCAGTGGTTAAGAATCCGCCTGCCAATGCAGGGTACACGGGTTCGATCCCTGGTCTGGGAAGATCCCACAGGCGCGGAGCAACTAAGCCCGTGCACCACAGCTACTGAGCCTGTACTCTAGAGCCCGCATGCCACAACTACTGAAGCCAGTGCGCTCTAGGGCCTGCGTGCTGCAACTACTGAGCCCATGCGCCTAGAACCCGTGCTCCGCAACAAGAGAAGCCACTGCAATGAGAAGCCTGCGCACCGCCACGAAGAGTAGCCCCCGCTCGCCGCAACTAGAGAAAGCCTGAGCGCAGCAACGAAAACCCAACGCAGCCAAAAAAAAAAAAAAAAAGACACCAGCAGTGCCTTGTGAGGGCCTACTTCCCAGTTCATTGATGGCCATCTTCTCACTGTGTCCTCACAATGCGCCAAAGAGTGAGAAAGCTCTCTGGGGTCTCTTTTATAAGGGCTTTAATCCCATTCATGAGGGCTTCACCCTCATGACCTAATCACTCCCTAATGCCCCACCTCCTAATACCATCACTTAGGGGATTAGGATTTTAACATAGGAATTTTCAGTCCGTAATAGTAGCCAAGGTTCCTTCCACCTCTGAAGTCCCTGAATTCTGTGATTATCTCTCTTATTACACTTTTGGTTTCTGAATGTGATGGTGAAAGATCTGAAACTACTCTTTGCATATATGTCTCATGGCAATCAAAGCTTTAAGGAGGATTAACTAGATGACATTTTATTTAATCATGAAGGAATTACATTTTCTTATGGAACCATTTTCTTAAATCATTTATTTGGGCTCCATATCTGTACATTACAGTGAAAGGACATTTTAAAATGTTTTATTTAAATGGATGAGGATTCCACCCTGCCATGATGTTCCGGGAACAGTTTGGTGATTTTCTTCCCAGTGGGGTGATAACTTTCTTGAGAGACAAAGCTCTTGGGGGTCTGGCCAGGAGGATTTGTTTGGCTCTGGGCAAATTGCCTGCGTGACTGAACATCCCTCAGCCAGGTCCATCAGCTGGCCCTGGGGTGGGGGGCTGGGGCATCTTGTTCACACACCAAGGAGAGCACATATTTTTCTGTGTGGAAACGAATATAGTATTATTAGTTTTTATAGTTATGAAAATTAAGTCTGGGGTGAAGATGGTGGATTCAACACATGCATTTACTTTTTTTGGTCCCTCCTGAAACCCGACCAAAACAAGAGTAAAATGATTTTTTTTTAAAAGAAAAATCATCTAGGACCGAAAAAACCCCACAAACAAACAAACAACCCCTCCCCAATATCCAACAACAACAATAACAAACAAAAACGAGAAAGCAGAATAGAGCAACATTTTGGAAGCTAAAAAGCACATGAATGAGCTAAAAAGCACAAAGCTTAGCAGAGAGAAGAAAGCTGTATCCTCAGCTGGAAGGGGAAAACCCAAGAAGCATCCAATTTATATGGCAAAATCCTGCCAAGGCTTAGGAATAGGCAGACCAAGGTTGAAGGTGGGCATAAGGACAGGGGAATTATACCATAAGCTGTCTAAGAGCCCGTGGGAGCCGAGCCCTAGATCCCCACCCTGCCTCTGTACACCTGGGGGGACAGCCCCCTTTCTGCGCCAGCAGAGGGCAGCAGTTTTATTATCCAAGGAGGTCAAGGCACTAAGGACTTGAGCATCTGGTTCATGGCCGCTCTCAATACTTTGAGCCCTGCAATGGTCCTGGAGCTCTTCAGGGTGCCCATGTATATCCCGTCCAGCTCTGTGATCCCGTGGTTCCACTGACCTCCCTTACTCACTTCAGCCACTGCACCTTGGCCTTGTCATCATTGGGCCCTGCTGACTTATTCAGACATTGCATTCTGAGCGCATCCATGTGTCCTTCTGGGTAAGCTGCCTCCACCACGGCTGTTCCTTGACCGGGTCCTCCAGGCCGTCGACTGCTCTGCTTTTTCTTAGTCTTTCAGTCTCCTCCTTTCCTTCCCATCCCTCACCCTGAAATTTCTTGGAAATAGAAGGAGCTGGCATTTGACTTTCCATTTCCGTATTATATCTTCCTCCTTACTTCTGGCCTCACGGCCAAGCCTTCGTGATGGAGGGGATCTAAGAGGGAGGGGATGAGAGAGAGAAGAAGGGAGGGAGCAGGGACTGAATCAGGAGAAATCTCAAGTCTCTGATTTGTTGCTTACGAGAACACCTATCCTCTCCTCCTTTGTTTCTGGTACCACAGAGGGGCTGTTGCTCTCTCTAAGACATTCCATCACCTGGATGCCATAAACCCTGGCCTCTTCCGCCTTCTCCAGCCTTGCCCGATGTGTCAGTGGCTTCCACAGTTTCTGATTGAGCCCTGTGGTTACATTGCATTCTGGCATGCACACATGCACGTATACACATACGCTTCCCTTACAGGTTTCAGGAGGCAATCCTTCTTATTTGGATGTTCTGTGATATTTTAAATTTTGTTCTGTTTTATTCTATCCATTCAGTTTAATGTTTAAAATACTGGCCAATAAATTGATATTTCAACCACTGGTGGATCCTGGCTCACAATTTGAAAAACACTGCTGCAGGTCATCCCTTTTTTCCCTTATATATTCCACTTTTTTCTTCAAGCTGGATCCTTTATCACTTAACAAACTCAGGTCTGTCTGGATTTTTAAAGAACTCTCCTCACCCTTCCCTGTACGGCCGCATGTGCATGACAGCACATGGTTTCATGTCCTCTTTGTTCCCTTTCCTCTCTGTCCACACAATCCTGACTGCCTTTCAGTGCCAGCCTTGCACTGGAACAGCCCTTGCTCTGGCCACAAATGGCTCCCTGGTCATTAATTCTGATGGTTGATGTCTGGGCTTCTCCTTACTGGTCCTCCAGCAGCATCCAGCTTAGTGTGTGCTCCTTCTCCCCCACCGTGGTGTCCCACCTCCCTCTCGGTGATCACACACCCACTTGGATGCAAACCATCCACTGAGTGACATCCCTAATCCAAACCTCTCAGCTCCAGACCATTTATCCGACAATCCCTGGATCTGATTCCTGTCCCTGCTTCGTCACCACTGACATACTTTCTCCCAGATTTCTGTTTCTGAACACCCATGGGTCTGTTCCCTTCGTCACACCATACCACTGGTTCTGGGTTTTTTAGTTTATATGACTCTCTGGAATCTGTGCATTCTGAACGTTTTCCTCTGTTAGAGGACAGAGCCATGGAAGAAACAGTCTTCTCCCCCTACCCCTCTTCTATTATCTTTGCTTCTTTGGTAACACCGAGCTTTCCTCTAACATGTTTCCTGTTCTTTTATTATGTGCTTGGTGCCATTTCCTAAATCTCATTCTAATTTCCCCTGGAGGGCAGCCTTCATTACGGCTGTTGATGAGCACTGAGGAGGGAATGTAGGCGTGCTGTTTCCCTGTTTCTGTGCCATCCTCTTAAAGTGAGCACCGTTAGTGGATGATCATGCAGCTGCTTAAGGCCACGGGCTGTTTCTTAACCGCATTACTCTTCTCAGGGGACTTCTGTGTTTATTCCT
Source organism: Eubalaena glacialis (assembly GCF_028564815.1). Taxonomy (NCBI): domain Eukaryota; kingdom Metazoa; phylum Chordata; class Mammalia; order Artiodactyla; family Balaenidae; genus Eubalaena; species Eubalaena glacialis. The sequence goes on along the minus strand of NC_083733.1, from coordinate 51,913,037 downwards.
TGCTCTTGCTCTACAGTTTTCTTTCTGATCTGGGAGGGTCCAGCACATTAAGGTTCTTGGAAGTCTAGATAATATTAGGTTGTACATGAAGTAATTTTCTTATTTTAAGTAGAGAGAGTCTATTTAAATACAGTAACCAAAAAATACCAGAAGGCTGTAGAAGGATTTCCTTTGTTAATGTTCATTAAATGAATCAATGTTCCCTTGTTCTAAAATATATTCTCATATTCTGTTAATCTTCATGAATTGCAAAATGGAAAAGCCCTGGAGATCATCTAGCAGGATTCCTTCCCCAGAGAAGCTGAGGCCCAGGGTGGTCAAGTGCCCTGTGCTTGGACACATGCCTTATTCCTGGCAGAGTTCTGACTAAGGCCTGTGTCTTCTAGGGCAGGGCTTTTTCTGCTGTGCCTCTCACCTCTGTGTCCAACATGCCTTTCCCCCATTCTTTTTTTTTAAAAAAATAAATTTATTTATTTATTTTTGGCTGCATTGGGTCTTCGTTGCTGTGCACGGGCTTTTCTCTAGTTGCGGTGAGCGGGGGGCTACTCTTCGTTGTGGTGCGCGGGCTTCTCATTGCAGTGGCTTCTATTGTTGCGGATCACAGGCTCTAGGTATGCGGCCTTCAGTAGTTGTGGCACACGGGCTCAGTCGTTGTGGCGCACGGGCTTAGTTGTTCACGGGATGTGGAATCTTCCCGGACCAGGGCTTGAACCCGTTTTCCCCTGCATTGGCAGGTGGATTCTTAACCACTGCACCACCAGGGAAGTCCTCCCGCATTCTTATAAATACCTAAGTGTACATAGACACCCACATTCTCCTTTAATCATCATTTTGAGGGATGAGGAATCGTCTTGTTTAGTGACATTTTTGGTAAGATGACCTTGGCTTTAATGCATTTTAATTTTGTTATCTTTATCCTTATAAAACATGTATTTTTAACTGAATTTTTATTTAAAGTTATTGCACATCTATGAATCAAGTATGTTTTATTTAACATATGCTTAACAAATAGCATGCAGACGACCTCTGTTGCTATGAATGAATGAGAGAATTTGGTTATTGAAATCCCAAATTCTTTGGGAACCTTAGAATTCGTGCAGATCAGAGTGTGCTCTAGGATCCTTTGAAACACGTGGAAAGGGGTTACCTTTGAATATGTAGTATTAGTTTTTTCAGATTATCTTCTTTGATAGCTTTTTGAGAATGCAGTTAACTTGGGTATCTTGAATTTTGTTTAATCTTTAGATAAATGATTTTAAGTATAATATACTTAATGGTAGTTCCAACCAGTTGGTTAGCTTTTCTTTTGGAGGGTTGGTATTTTAGACCAGGGTCAGCAAACTTTTTCTTTAAAGGGCCAGATAGTAAATATTTTAGGCTCTGTGGGCCATCTGGTATCTACCACAGCTCTGCTGCTGTAGTGGGCGAGCAGCCACGGACCACTGTAAATGATTGGCCCTGGCTGTTCACAAAAACTACATTCACAAAAACAGCCTGCGTTTGCCAACTCCTGATCTAACCTAACGTTGAGCCTCTTTCCAAGTGCTAGTGGCAGTCTCTGCCAGCAATTTTTTTCCCCCAAAAGGAGTCACCAAGCCTGGAATTGATATAACAGCCCCAGTTTTGTTCCTACTTCTGCACCTTTTCCAACGTTGCTCTCCCTGCCTGAGACGCTGTCTTCTCCATCTGTCTAAATGTTATCTAGGAAGCCTTCCCAGTCAACTCACAGTGCTCTCTCCCTGCTCTGAACCCTGCTGGCATGCTGTTTGCATGTCTCATTGGCGGGTCTGGTGGTATTTGTGCGTTCATGGGTTTAGGGCTCTTTCCAAGCTCCCTGAGCACAGGGTGTCTTGCATGATGCTCCGTGTACAGTGAGTGCCCAGGAGCGGCTGTCAGCACCCAGTACAAGCTCAGCTGCTCTACCCACCTGGGGGGAACCGTCCTTTGAGGAGGAAGTAGGATATACACATGCTCAAGTTAGGAAGAACCACAGTTATTGTTTTATGGCTCTAATTTCTCAGAAAGGAGACAGGGTTCATTGTGGAAATGGGCATGTTAGAAACCATAAAAAGTTTAGGGAGGAACCAAGACAGCATCAAAGAGAAGCACAGAGCACTTTGGCAGCTATGTCATTTAGCCCTCAGAGCAGAAATGGCCAAAAGACACATTACGTGCTGGAAATAAAGCCACCACTTCCTAGCTGAGGGACCGTAGTGAATTAACTTGCTCAATTTCTCACCTGTACATTGGAGATAATTATAGCACTGACCTTAGAGGTTTGATAGGGGCACTAAATGAGTTAAAACACGTAAAGGACTTAGAGTGCTGTCCAGCACCTGGTAACTGTTGGCTCTTGTTGTCATTTGACATGTAGAACCTGGCGTGAGCCCGCCTCACCCCCAGCCCAGGGATCATGACCAATACTGAGACTTATTCTGGTAAAATAACTAGACTTAAAAATTCCTTTGGCTACCTAAGCAAGAAGAGCAAGTGACTTAGAAGGGAGAGTCAATTAAATATTGACCTTTTTTTACAGCAACACTTTATGCCAGAAAAAAATGGAGTAATGTTTAAGATACTCAAGGAAAGAAAATGTGAGCCAAAGATCTTATATCCAGGAAAACTGACTTTTAAGTAAAAAGATTACTGTTATCAATTTTCAGGAACTCGGAAAAGAATGTTTCTATGAAACTTTCTTGAGGAATCTACTAGAGAAAAAGCTTCAGAGAATCAAAATGACTAGAAAGACACCCGTATAAGGACTGCTAGTAAACGTAAAATTATTTATAGATCTTAGACTAATTGAGGGCGAATGGGAGAGACTATGGTATGTAATGGCTGTATGCTCTGACACTGTCGATATAGTACAACTATAAAAAATAGGGGAGCAAGAAGAGAGCATATGCAAGTTTTTTAAATTGTTCTCAGTAATTAGGTTGGTGGTGCTAGTATTAGTATTGTTAATAAGACCATTGTGTGTATAATGTGGGATGAAGTAAATGAATAATTTGGAGATATTGTAATTATATCATCTCTTGTGTTTTAGAGAACTAGGGTTCCCAGTGTGGAAGAAAGGAGACATAGATGTAATACAGAAAGATTATGTTGAACTATAGTGGTCTTGAGTTTAAATGAAGAGTTATCAGTATGAACTCAAGAGCTATTTTATTAAAAAATATTATATATGTGTGTGTATGTCTAGTTCTGACTAATGAAAAGGCCTATCAATGAGCATTTTCAGTGCCCAGACTGTAGCCTTAAAATATCACTTCCCACTAGAAGAAACCAGGGCTCTTGGAGAAATGGCTGATTCCAGGTCTGGGATCGAAAATGTACAGGATGAACTGGAACATCTTGTCATAACAAATAGTGAGGAAGCTAGCAGAGACTATAAGGTCATGTCAAAAGGACTCAGAAGCTAATTTGAAAAGACTTCCATTGGCCAAATATGGGACCATTTGATCTGCAATAAGGGAAATATTGGTAATGGATCAAAACTTAACAAAATATGTTTAAATCCATGAGTGTATAATGATATTTAAAATAAAAACCCAATTGGTCACTGTCAGATGATAGAGATCCAATTTCTTATCTTCAAATTGGTAAATGAAGGGAAAGACTCAAGCATTTATTCTGACTTTTCTAGGTGACCTGGACCAATGGTAACTAAAGTGTAGAAAAGGGGATGCATCTGCTTATAAAAATATTCCAACTAGTAAATAAAAAATAAATGACAGACTATCACCACTTTAATGGACTTAGGCATTGTGTGTTGACAGCTGCCCACATCACAAGAAGAGAGATCCTTAGATTTCATGTGCTTTCTATTGAAAGAACTGAACACCACCCATGGTATTACCAAAGAGGTTGAACCTGAGTCTGATCCAGCCTCTAGATCCAGCTGCCAATTTTGCAAGAAATACAGAGGAACATGTTGAATTACACCAAGAGTATCAATAAGCAAAACCAGACTGTGAGAACTCTACAGGTCAAATGCCCCAGATTTTTCAAGAGATAAATTGTAAATGAAAAGAAAGGGCTGGAGAGGGACCTATAAAACTAAGAGAGACCTAAAAGACATATTACATTTTTTTAAAGGGCAAGATGAGGTGCACACTAGAGGCACACACTTGGTGATAAAATCACACACACACACACACACACACACACACACACAAAAGCAAAGCCAGGATGTTGGTTCCTTTTGGAGAGTAGGAGGGGTTTGACACTGGGACAGGGCATATGGAGGGATTTCTGGGGTTTCTGGTAAATTTATATTTCTTGCCATTGGTGATGGTTACAAGGTTGTTTTTTTTTAAAATAAATTTATTTAATTAATTATTTATTTTTGGCTGTGTTGGGTCTTTGTTGCTGCGCGCGGGCTTTCTCTAGTTGCGGCGAGCGGGGGCTGCTCTTCGCTGTGGTGCGCAGGCTTCTCATTACGGTGGCTTCTCTTTGTTGCGGAGCACGAGCTCTAGGCACATGGGCTTCAGTAGTTGTGACTCATGGGCTCTAGAGCGCAGGCTCCGTAGTTGTGGCGCACAGGCTTAGTTGCTCCGCAGCATGTGGGATCTTCCCGGAGCAGGGCTCGAACCCATGTCCCCTGAGTTGGCAGGCAGATTCTTAACCACTGCGCCACCAGGGAAGTCCCCCTTTTGTTTTTTTTAATGATGATGTTTATTTTATTTAAAAAGGTTAAAAAAGGGAAAAAATTATGATAAATTTTCTAAAATATACCCATACTTTAGAAAATTTATATAGTGATTTTTGTTCTTTTAAGCCCCCCATCTTAGGGATTTTCTTAGGTCTAACCAGACATTTAGATCCAGGAGACCCAAATCAACCCCACTCAGCACTATTAACTCACTCCAGGGAGCTTAGTCTCTTTGCCTCCCTTCCCCGACCCAGTGACAGCCTGGGAACAAGCTGACATTACACCTTGACCAGGTTTCCAGGGGGACAGAAGTAGAATGTTAACACAAGGTCAAATTTGTCCATAAAGAATGTGAAAGATTTTTTGTTTCTTTGTTTTTTAAACCCATTACTTACACCTTCTGACAATTGGAGAACAGTCATCGTTGCGTTTATTCTCGTGACATGCCTTTCAAGGCACCTCATGTACAGATGAAGGCAGGTATAAATAAGGTGAATATCAAGGGCTCCTTCAGCTCTGATATTTAGTATTTGAGGTAGAAGTATATTAACTTCCTTATTCTTCTCATGAAGATGATAGAATAGAAGAGGTTTAATGGAATTTTCCAGGTCACACAGGGAACTGGAGGCTCTGCTAGGCCACCTGACAAAATTTATTGCCGGTGTAATTTTTCTGTTTGTTTTGTTTTTAATGCCATCTTAGACATAGGTTTTATGTATAATTTTCCCTTCCACTGCCTTCCTCCCTTGCCCTTTTTGGCGAGGACCGGAGAAGTACATTGTTTCTGAAATGTAGTAATTAAAGGTATATTCAGAATGGTTTGTTCTCTGATTTAAATCCCTGAAAAACCAGAAGAGGTTTTGACAGAACTAGGACATGGGAAGCAAAAAGTCAATTAAAGCTGATTTTTTTCAAGAGCCACATAAAAGTTATAAAAGTGCCACATACTTGAGCCATGTTAGCAGTTTTCCATCTGCTTTTGTTGTCTCAAAAAGAAGGAAGTTTTTCTGGCATTTCTCTGAATTGTCTTAAGTGACTTTTAGATCATCACAGTGAGTGGGATGGTCCTAATTCTCAATGCTCCAATTTGCCTCTGAAGTTTAGAGCAGGCTGCACTAATTCATTTGGTTAGTTTTGCCCCCTTTTGGCTTGAAAAAGAAAAGGATGTGAATTCTTTCACTTGGCAGAGCAAGTAGCATTGTGGGTTGTCCTTCCAATACATTTTCCACAGGCACCAGTCTCTTCTTGGGCATAAACAGGCTGTTGTTGAACAGACAGACATTCAGGAGATTCTATAAATTGAATCTTCCATCTTCTGCTAATATGGCTTTTGGCAATAAAGCCATTATCATGAAGTGCCATAAAAGGCATCTTTTTTTTTTTTTTTTTTTCATCTGTTGCCTACTCAGCATGGGGTTTATTGCTATTTAGAAGTCTGACTGCTAAATGCTAAACTAGGCAGGTCACCCTGCAGTAAATGGATAGATGGGTCTCGAATATGCCACCTGCTGTCCTTTGGGATAACAGACACATTTTTTGGTGGCAAGACCTAAAATGGCAACAGAGGCATGCTTCTTTGTTTTCTGATTGGCAGTTGGACGTTGGCTAATTGGCCCTAAAGACGATCAGTAGGTGTGTATTCTATGAACTGAGCCAACTTAGGTACTTGTTGATTACTGATTTGGAGTCTGGTGCTGTGAAAAATTTTAGAGCTAGATAAAATAGAAATTCTCCTCTTAAGAAATTTATACCCAAATTGGGAAAATAATACCGAACAATAAGAAACAATTTGAGAACCACCAAATGCCAAAGGCTATTCATTCATTATACTAGGGTACTTGGTAAATGCTCTGTAGCTTAATTATTATTATTGTTTATTTTTATTATCATTAGGAGCACAGAGGTCGGATTTTAGAGTGAATGGAGGATGGGCTGGAGTATTGAATGTCCAAAAGGAGAAGGCCTTTGGAGAATGGGTGGGATTTATACAGATAGAAGGTTTTTGAAGGCAGCATAGTGTGAATTAGGTCAGTTCTCAGTTTAGGATTTGACATTCTTGTGTCTGTTAGGTCACTCTGCCACCTCCTTTCCACCTCCCAAAAGTTTATTGTTTGTTCTATTATTATTTCTCTTCTTGTGGGTTTATGTCTCTTTTTTTTGAGAAAATAACTTTACTGTAATTTTAGTGAGGTTTTCAGAGTAAAAGTAGATGCATATGTTCAAATTATCATTTTAACAGACTTTTTAAAGAGAATTAACTTCATTTATTTTTAACAAAGATACATACTCATTATTTTAACAAGTCAAGCAATATGGAAAAGTACAAAGAAATAAGTAAAAGTCAATTAATACTCTTCCATCCAGAAATTATTTTAAATAATATTCATTAAAGATCATTCCATTTCACACTGTATGCATATGTACAAACACAAGAGTAGAAGGGTCATTTGTTTGTTGATGTTGTTGAGTTATCAAAGTGCTTTATAAATTCCAGATATGAGTGCCTTATCAGATATATGATTTGCAAATATTTGTTCCCATTCTTGGGTTATCTTTTTACTTTCCTAATGGTGTCATTTGTAGATATGTTATTAATTTTGATGAAGGCCAGTTTATTTTTTCATTTGTTGTTTGTGCTCATATCCAAGAAACTGTTACCTAAGGTCATGAAAATTTACACCTATGTTTTATTCTGAGAGTTTTATAGTTTTAGCTCTTAAAGGTAGGTCTTTGACCTATTTTGAGTCAATTATTTTGGTATGATGTGAGGTAGGGGTCTAACTTCATTCTTTTGAATGTGGCTATTCAGTTGTCCCCAGAACAATTTGTTGAAAAGTCTATTCTTTCCCTAGTGGACTGTCTTGGCACCCTTGTTGAAAATAAGTTGAGTTTAAATGTGAGGGTTTACTTCTGGACTCTCAATTAATTCTATTGATCTGTATGTTTATTCTTATGCCAATAATGCATTGTCTTGTTTACCATTCCTTTGTCATTAAGTTTTGAGTTCAGAGAGTGTAAATCCTCCAACTTTGTTTCTCTTTTCCAAGTTTGTTTTGGCTATTATGGGTCCCTTGCATTTCTGTATGAATTTTAGGATTAGCTTATCAATTTCTGCAAAGAATCCAGCAGAAATTTTGATGAGGAGAGCACTGAATCTGTAGACCAATTTGGGAAATGTTGCCATCTTAACCATAGTATATATTAAACCTATTAACATTAATATATAAAACTTAAATATTAAGTCTTCCAATCCAAGAACATGAGATGGCTTTCCATTTATTTAGGTCTTTTTGTACGTCTTTGTAGTTAATGATTTGTAGTTTTCAGAGTATAGTTTTGCACTTTTTTGGTTAAATTTCTTCTTAAATATTTTCTTCTTTTTTGATGGTTTTGTGTATAGAATTTTTTTAAAAATTTCATTTTCAGATTGTTTATTGCTAGAGTATAAAAGTACAATTGAATTTGTATATTGATATTGTATCTTATTACCTTGCTGAACTCATTTATTAGTTCTAATAGTTTTCTGGTAGATGACTTGGGATTTTCTATATATAAAATCATGTCATCTACAAATAGAGATAGTTTTATTTCTTCCTTTCCAATCTGAATGCCTTTTATTTCATTTTTTTGTTTAATGTCCCTCACTAGAACCTCCTGTATAATGTTGAATAGAAGTGGTGAGAGTGGACATCCTTGCCTTCTTTCCAGTGTTAGGGGGAAGTCTTTCACAATTAAGCGTGATGGTTGCTTAAAAAAGTTTTTTTTGGTAATGACTTTTATCAAGCATAGGAAGTTCCCTTATGGAGAGATTTTTCTTTTTCTTCCTCTTCTTTTTTTTTGTTAATTAACTTGGAAGTTTATTTTTTTAATTTTTAATTTATTTATTTTTATTATTATTTTTTGAATTTTATTTATTTATTTATACAGCAGGTTCTTATTAGTTATCTATTTTATACATATTATGTATAAATGTCAATCCCAATCTCCCAATTCATCCCACCACCACCCACACCCCCCGCTTTCGCCCCTTGGTGTCCATATGTTTGTTCTCTACATCTGTGTCTCTATTTCTGCCTTGCAAACCGGTTCATCTGTACCATTTTTCTAGGTTCCACATATATGCGTTAATATACGATATTTGTTTTTCTCTTTCTGACTTACTTCACTCTGTATGACAGTCTCTAGGTCCATCCACGTCTCTACAAGTGACCCAACTTCGTTCCTTCTTATGGCTGAGTAATATTCCATTGTATATATGTACCACATCTCATTTGGATAAATAAGATTTAAATTCGTCTGTCATTGGGCATTTAGGTTGCTTCCATGACCTGGCTATTGTAAATAGTGCTGCCACGAACATTGGGGTGCATGTGTCTTTTTGAATTATGGTTTTCTCTGGGTGTATGCCCAGTAGTGGGATTGCTGGGTCATATGGTAATTCTATATTTAGTCTTTTAAGGAACCTCCATACTGTTCTCCATAGTGGCTGTATCAATTTACATTCCCACCAACAGTGCAAGAGGGTTCCCTGTTCTCCACACCCTCTCCAGCATTTGTTGTTTGTAGATTTTCTGATGATGCCCATTCTAACTGGTGTGAGGTGATACCTCATTGTAGTTTTGGTTTGCATTTCTCTAATGATTAGTGATGTTGACCAGCTTTTCATGTGCCTCTTGGCCATCTGTATGTCTTCTTTGGAGAAATGTCTCTGTAGGTCTTCTGCCCATTTTTTGATTGGGTTGTTTGCTTTTTTTAATACTGAGCTGTATGAGCTGTTTAAATATTTTGGAGATTAATTCTTTGTCTATTGATTCATTTGCAAATATTTTCTCCCATTCTGAGGGTTGTCTTTTCATCTTGTTTATAGTTTCCTTTGCTGTGCAAAAGCTTTTAAGTTTCATTAGGTCCCATTTGTTTATTTTTGTTTTTATTTCCATTACTCTAGGAGGTGGATCAAAAAAGATCTTGCTGTGATTTATGTCAAAGAGTGTTCTTCCTATGTTTTCCTCTAAGAGTTTTATAGTGTCTGGTCTTACATTGAGGTCTTTAATCCATTTTGAGTTTATTTTTGTGTATGGTGTTAGGGAGTTTTGTAATTTCATTCTTTCACATGTAGCTGTCCAGTTTTCGCAGCACTGCATATTGAAGAGACTGTCTTTTCTCCATTGTATATCCTTGCCTCCTTTGTCATAAATTAGATGACGATATGTGTGTGGGTTTATCTCTGGGCTTTCTATCCTGTATCATTGATCTATATTTCTGTTTTTGTGCCAGTACCATACTGTCTTGATTACTGTAGCTTTGTAATATAGTCTGAAGTCAGGGAGTCTGATTCCTCCAGCTCCATTTTTTCCCCTCAAGATTGCTTTGGCTATTCGGGGTCTTTTGTGTCTCCATACAAATTTTAAGATTTTTTGTTCTAGTTCTGTAAAAATGCCATTGGTAATTTGATAGGGATTGCATTGAATCTGTAGATTGTTTGGGGTAGTATAGTCATTTTCACAATATTGATTCTTCCAATCCAAGAACAAGGTATATCTCTCCATCTGTTTGTGTCATCTTTGATTTCTTTCATCAGTGTCTTATAGTTTTCTGAGTACAGGTCTTTTGTCTCCTTAGGTAGGTTTATTCCCAGGTATTTTATTCTTTTTGTTGCAGTGGTGAATGGGAGTGTTTCCTTAATTCCTCTTTCAGATTTTTCATCGTTAGTGTATAGGAATGCAAGAGATTTCTGTGCATTAATTTTGTATCCTGCTACTTTACCAATTTCATTGATTAGCTCTAGTAGTTTTCTGGTAGCATCTTTAGGATTCTCTATGTATAGTATCATGTCGTCTGCAAACAGTGACAGCTTTACTTCTTCTTTTCCAATTTGTATTCCTTTTATTTCTTTTTCTTCTCTGATTGCCATGGCTAGGACTTCCAGAACTATGTTGAATAATAGTGGCGAGAGTGGACGTCCTTGTCTTGTTCTTGATGTTAGAGGAAATGGTTTCAGTATTTCACCATTGAGAATGATGTTGGCTGTGGGTTTGTCATATATGGCTTTTATTATGTTGAGGTAGGTTCCCTCTATGCCCACTTTCTGGAGAGTTTTTATCATAAATGGGTGTTGAATTTTGTCAAAAACTTTTTCTGCATCTATTGAGATGACCATATGGTTTTTATTCTTCAATTTGTTAATATGGTGTATCACATTGATTGATTTGCATATATTGAAGAATCCTTGCATTCCTGGGATAAACCCCACTTGATCATGGCGTATGATTCTTTTAATGTGCTGTTGGATTCTGTTTGCTAGTATTTTTTTGAGGATTTTTGCATCTATATTCATCTGTGATATTGGTTTGTAATTTTCTTTTTTTGCAACATCTTTGTCTGGTTTTGGTATCAGGGTGATGGTGGCCTTGTAGAATGAATTTGGGAGTGTTCCTTCCTCTGCAATTTTTTGGAAGAGTTTGAGAAGGATGAGTGTTAGCTCTTCTCTAAATGTTTGTTAGAATTCACCTGTGAAGCCATCTGGTCCTGGGCTTTTGTTTGTTGGAAGATTTTTAATCACAGTTTCAATTTCATTCCTTGTGATTGGTCTGTTCATATTTTCTGTTTCTTCCTGGTTCAGTCCTGGAAAGTTATACCTTTCTAAGAATTTGTCCATTTCTTCCAGGTTGTCCATTTTATTGGCAAAGAGTTGCTTGTAGTAGTCTCTTATGATGCTTTGTATTTCTGCGGTGTCTGTTGTAATTTCTCCTTTTTCATTCCTAATTTTATTGATTTGAGTCCTCTCCCTCTTTTTCTTGATGAGTCTGGCTAAAGGTTTATCAATTTCGTTTATCTTCTCAAAGAACCACCTTTTAGTTTTATTGATCTTTGCTATTGTTTTCTTTGTTTCTATTTCATTTATTTCTGCTCTGATCTTTATGATTTCTTTCCTTCTGCTGACTTTGGGTTTTGTTTGTTCTTCTTTCTCTAGTTCTTTACGTGTAAGGTTAGATTGTTTATTTGAGATTTTTCTTGTTTCTTGAGGTAGGATTGTATAGCTATAAACTTCCCTCTTAGAACTGCTTTTTGCTGCATCCCATAGGTTTTGGATCATTGTGTTTTCATTGTCATTTGTCTCTAGGTATTTTTTGATTTCCTCTTTGATTTCTTCAGTGATCTCTTGGTTATTTAGTACCATATTGTTTAGCCTCCATGTGTTTGTGTTTTTTACGTTTTTTTCCCTGTAATTGATTTCTAATCTCATAGCATTATGGTCAGAAAAGATGCTTGGTATGATTTCAGTTTTCTTAAATTTGCCAAGGCTTGCTTTGTGACCCAAGATGTGATCTATCGTGGAGAATATTCCCTGTGCACTTGAGAAGAAAGTGTAATCTGCTGCTTTCTGATGGAATGTCCTATAAATATCAATTAAATCTATCTGGTCTATTGTGTTTAAAGCTTGTGTTTCCTTATTAATTTTCTGTCTGGATGATCTGTCCATTGGTGTAAGTGAGGTGTTAAAGTCACCCACTATTATTGTGTTACTGTCGATTTCCTCTCTATAGTTGTTACCATTTGCCTTATGTATTGAGGTGCTCCTATGTTGGGTGCATATATATTTATAATTGTTATATCTTCTTCTTGGATTGTCCCTTGATCATTATGTAGTGTCCTTCCTTGTCTCTTGTAACATTCTTTATTTTAAAGTCTATTTTACCTGATACGAGTATTGATACTCCAGCTTTCTTTTGATTTCCATTTGCATGGAATATCTTTTTCCATCCCCTCACTTTCAGTCTGTATGTGTCCCTAGGTCTGAAGTGGGTCTACTGTAGACAGCATATATATGGGTATTGTTTCTGTATCCATTCAGCGAGCTTGTGTCCTTTGGTTGGAACATTTAATCCATTCACATTTAAGGTAATTATCGATATGTATATTACTATTACCATTTTCTTAATTGTTTTGGGTTTGTTTTTGTAGGTCCTTTTCTTCTCTTGTGTTTCCCACTTAGAGAAGTTCCTTTAGCATTTGTTGTAGAGCTGGTTTGGTGGTGCTGAATTCTCTTAGCTTTTGCTTGTCTGTAGTGCTTTTGATTTCTCCATTGAATCTGAATGAGATCCTTGCTGGGTAGAGTAATCTTGGTTTTAGGTGCTTCCCTTTCGTATCACTTTAAACATATTGTGCCATTCCCTTCTGGCTTGTGGAGTTTCTGCTGAGAAATCAGCTGTTAACCTTATGGGAGTTCCCTTGTATGTTATTTGTCATTTTTCCCTTGCTGCTTTTAATAATTTTTCTTTGTCTTTAATTTTTGTCAATTTGATTACTATGTGTCTCAGTGTGTTTCTCCTTGGGTTTATTCTGCCTGGGACTCTCTGCGCATCCTGGACTTGGGTGGCTATTTCCTTTCCTTTCCCATTAGGGAAGTTTTCGACTATAATCTCTTCAAATATTTTCTTGGGTCCTTTCTCTCTCTCTTCTCCTTCTGGGACCCCTATAATGTGAATGTTGGTGCGTTTAATGTTGTCCCAGAGGTCTCTTAGGCTGTCTTCATTTCTTTTCATTCTTTTTTCTTTATTCTGTTCTGCAGCAGTGAATTCCACCATTCTGTCTTCCAGGTCACTTATCCGTTCTTCTGCCTCAGTTATGCTGCTATTGATTCCTTCTAGTGTAGTTTTCATTTCAGTTATTTTACTGTTCCTCTCTGTTTGTTTGTTCTTTAATTCTTCTAGGTCTTTGTTAAACATTTCTTGCATCTTCTTAATCTTTGCCTCCATTCTTTTTCCGAGGTCCTGGATCATCTTCACTATCATTATTCTGAATTCTTTTTCTGGAAGGTTGCCTATCTCCATTTCATTTAGTTGTTTTTCTGGGGTTTTATCTTGTTCCTTCATCTGGTACATAGTCCTCTGCCTTTTCATTTTGTCTGTCTTTCTGTGAATGTGGTTTTTGTTCCACAGGCTGCAGGATTGTAGTTCTTCTTGCTTCTGCTGTCTGCCCTCTCTGGAGTGATTTTTCAATAAATAGATGTTTAATTTTTTCAAATGCTTTTTTATATCAGTTATATAGTGATTATGTGGTTTTTCTTTTCTAGGTGGTTAAAATGGTGGATTACATTGATTGATTTTTAAATATTGAGCCAGACTTGCATGCCCAGTATAAACCCAGTTGATAGTGGTGTTATTATTCTTTTAATATATTTTATACATTTATACATCATATAATGTATTTTGTTTGCTAATATTTTATTAAATATTATTTACTAATAAATAATATTTATTATTTTGTGTCTGTATCTATCAAACATATTGGCCTGTAACTTTCTTTTCTTATATTGTCTTTGTTAGATTTTAGTATTAGTGTAATGCTGGTTCTCATGAGTTGAAAAATATTTCTTCTTCTACTATGTTCTGGAAAAGATTGTGTAGAATTAGTATCATTTCTTCTTTAACTTTTTGGTAAAATTCACCAGTGAAACCATCTAACCATCTGAAATTTCTTTCCCTGGAAAAAAATTTAAATTAGGCATTCAATTTCTTTACTAGTTATAAGACTATTCAGAATTTCTGTTTCATCTTGAGTCAGTTTTGATAATTTGTGGTTTTCAAAAATTGGCCCATTTTATCTAACTTACTGAATTTCTGCATGTAGAGCTGTTCATAGTATTCCCATGTTATCATTTTAATGTCTGTAGGGTCTGTAGTGTTATCCCCTGTTTCATTCCTGGTATTGATAATTTATATCTTTTCTCTTATTTCTTGGTATATCTTGCTAGAGGTTTATCAGTTTTATTGATTGTTTCAAAGAACAGCTTTGATTCCATTGATTTTCTCTACTCTTCTTCTCTTTACAATTTCATTGATTTCTGCTCTAATTTTATTATTTCCTTTTAGCTGTTTGATTTGCATTTATTTTGCTCTTCTTTTTCTAATTTCTTGAAGATAAGATTAGATTACTGATTTAAGAGCTTCTTTTCTAATATAAGCATTTAACGCTATAAATTTTCCTCTAAGCACTGCTTTAGCCGCACTCCACAAATTTTGAAATGTTTATTTTCATTTCTTCCAGTTCAAACTATTTTCTAATTTCCCTCGTGATTTTGATAATCCCTTTGATTCATGGATTTTCTAGAAGCATACTGTTTAATTTCTAAGGTTTGAGGAGGAGATTTTCCTGTTAATTTTTTTCATTACTGATTTCTAGTTTAATTCAGTTATAGTCAGAGAATTTGGTTTGTATAATTTTAGTCTTTTAAATTTGTTAAGATACATTTTATTACCCAGGAGATGGCCTAACTTGGTGAATGTTCCCTGTACACTTGAAAAGAATGTGTATTCTGCTGCCCTTAGATGAAGCATTCTATAAATGTATATTTAGATCCAATCAGTTGATGGTGTTGATTAGTTCTCCTATAACCTTGCTAAATTTCTGTTTGCAAGTTCTATCAGTTACTGAGAGAGAAGTGTTGACATCTCCAATGATAATTGTAGATTTGCCTATTTTTCCTTTCAGTTTTCTCATGTTTGCTTCATGTATTTAGAGGTTGTTTAGTGCATACACATTTGGGATTATTGTGCTTTCTTGGTAAATTGGTCCTTTAAGCAGTATGCAATGTCTCTTTTTATCTCAGTTAATTTTTTGGTCTAAAATATACTTTGTCTAATATTAATATAGCCGTTTCAGCTTTCATTTGACTATTGTTATTATGTTGTATCTTTTTCCATTCTTATACTTCTAACCTACCAATATTATTATATTTGAAGTGAGTTTCTTGTAAATAGCATTTAGTTTGATCATTTTTATCCATTCTAAATGTTTATCTTTTAATTGGTGTGTTTAGACTGTTTGCATTTAATGTAGTTATTGATATATTTTGATAGGCCTATCATTTTGTTGTGTTCTATTTGTTCTTTCTCTTTTTATTTCCTGTTTACCATTTCTTGCCTTCTTTTGGGTTATTTAAACATTAAAAATTTTTTAAATTGACAGTTGTAAGAAATAATAGCGATCCCTTGTACAGTTTGCTCAGTTTCCTCTAATTTTTTTTAAATTAATTAATTAATTTATTTATTATTTTTGGCTGTGTTGGGTCTTCGTTTCTGTGCGAGGGCTTTCTCTAGTTGCGGCGAGCGGGGGCCACTCTTCATCGCGGTGCGCGGGCCTCTCACTGTCGCGGCCTCTCTTGTTGAGGAGCACAAGCTCCAGACGTGCAGGCTCAGTAGTTGTGGCTCACAGGCTTAGTTGCTCCGCGGCATGTGGGATCTTCCCAGACCAGGGCTCGAACCCGTGTCCCCTGCATTGGCAGGCAGATTCTCAACCACTGTGCCACCAGGGAAGCCCAGTTTCCTCTAATTTTAATGCTTTGCAAAACTACAGTATAATATTGAATCAGGATATTGACATTAATACAGTCCACTAATCTTATTCAGATTTCCTCAGTTTTACTTGTATCCATTTGTGTGTATGTATGTGTGTATTAAGTTCTGTTGATATATAATTTAATCACCTATGTATGTTTTTGTATCCACCACCGTAGTCAAGACCCAGTCAAGGGTCCCTTGTGTTTCTCTTGTGTTGTAACCATATTCACCTTCCTTCAGCTCCCCCTGCCCTAACCCTTGGCAACCACTAATGTTTCCTCTCTTTCTAAAATTTTTTTATTTCAAAAATGTTATTTAAATGGAATCATATAGTATATAACCTTTGGGATTGGCTTTTTTCACTCAGCATAATTTTCTGGAGATTCATCCAAGTTGTTGCATGGTTAATAATTTGTTCCTTGTCATTGCTGAGTAATAATTCATGGTATATCAGTAACACAGTTTGTTTAGCAATTCACCTGTTGAAGAACATTCTAGGCCAATCCCAGTTTTTGACTATTACAAATAAAGTTGCTATGAATACTTATGTAATGTTTAAATATTTTTCAATATTCCATTTTAGTTTATCTTTTTTGCATAATATCTCTTAGTATGGTTTCATTGCTCTGGGGACTACAAAAAACATAGTTAACTTTTCATTCTACTTAGAATCAGTATTTTACTGCTTCAGGTAGAATGTAGAAACCTACCATCATGTAAGGCCTATTACCCTTCTCTCCTTTATGTTACAGTTGTCTTATTAATTATTTAGTACAGCTTATTAGTTATTTAATACAACTTATTATAGTTGTATTAAATGTTTATCTACCCAGCTGGATTCAGGCTACAAGTTCCAACTAGATCTATGGGTTATGGTTCCATGTCAAATTTATTTGCATAGCCTTTGCAGTGCTATTGGATCTGTCCCAGGTATGCACCACCAACAGTCAGTCTGGGACGTGAGCTGTGGCTTATCCTGTTCCCTTCACAAAGTCTACGGTAGGCAGTTTAGGAATAGGTCCATATACACACAGGCTGGGGATCTATCCATGAGTTCATAAATGACTTTATGGGGTCACTTTTCCCAGCTTCTGCCTCTTCACACTCCCTCAGATACTTTCATGTTCCCTGGGTGTCCTCTTTTCACTCCTCCTGGCCAGAAAGCTGAGGCTTTATTTATCCTGCTCTGTCACACACTGGGCTGTGGTGTGAGGAAATGGAGAATGAAATGGGGGGCACTATTTCTCCCACTTACTCTGAGCATTAGCAGACCCCTTTCCTGCTCCTCAAACCAGAACAAGGGAGTGTGTTCTATAGCTCTCTTTGTCTGCACCAGTGCCCATTCCAGGTTTCAGCTGTGTTGCATCCAGGCTGGGGCTACTGGAGGGGAAAAATGGGATTTGATGATACTTTGAATTATGTCCCTCCCCCAATCTATCATTTTACTTTCAGAGTCCTCAAATAGCTGATGTATGCATCCTGTCTACAGTTTATAGCTGCATTCAGTGGGAGAGACAGAGTGGAGTGTATTTTTTCCATCTTACTTCATCCATTTTGTCTTTTAAACATTTGTTGACACTTGACACATCCATCTACAGGTGTTTCTTTTTAGTTCTCTTTGTCTTCAAGAACTTGTTCTTTTGTTTAAAGTTCTTTCTAATTTTGGTAAAGGTCTTAAATTAAGAAAAAGAGGAGATGGTCAATCTTCTGTCTTTGTTTCATGGATTCTAATAAAATTGTGTTCTATGCAAACTTTGACTATTTTTTCTTGCTTTTCTCAGCATGATTGTTGCTTTTTTAGTTCCATTTCAAGTTCTCAGGGTTTTTTTGTTGTTGTTGTTGTTGTTTGTTTGTTTTGTTTTCTTTTATAACAGGTAACAGGGGCATCTATTAGAAAATTGGAAGAATTAATTGGAAGTCTGCTGTTTTGTTTTTTCCAGAAGGCTAGAATAGAGCTTTTCTCCAATTTAAGAATACAAATATATACATATATGATAAAGAAGACATTTTCCCTCTCTTTATGTTAACCAAATAAAAATATATTAATTTGTTCATACTATGATAATAAAAATCCTTTACATTTGTATATTGCTCTCAGAGAATCTTAACATTAGTTCTTTAGTTAGATTTGATAATTACAGGTTTCCTTCTTATGCATCAACATCTACCATGTTTTTTGAGAAGGATTATTTTTATTTAACTCTCTTTGGGATTTTTGCTGCCTATCTTTACTAATTAAGTACCAAAGTGTCCTCAGAATTGTGAAACCTTTGCTGAGTAGTAATATCTATTCTAGTTTAGTTGGTTTTTGAATATTTTCAACCTTCCTTGTTCCTTTTATTTTAAGATTGTCATAAGCATAGACCTTTAACTTAATGCCTTCATGTGATAAAGGAGAAACTGGGGTTTGGAACTAGATTTTATCCACAGGTACACTGCTTTTAACTTTCACTTTTTATTAACGAAGCTAATGTGAAAGCAAAGTGTTTTCTGTTGCCAATATAACTTCTTTAATTAAAAATGAAAGTTATAAGGTAATAGTGCCATGGGTGAAGTTCTAATGTCATCAGAATGGGGAAAATGGGTTTAAAATTGAAATGGTTGGCATGATGGTGACTATAGTACAGCATCAGGAGTTTTGACACTTTATTTAATGGAAAATGGATACCAATGCCTTAAACTCTTCGAGTATTAACTTTAAAAAAATTATAAAACTATAAGAGGCATGACTATGAGAAAAGCACTGATGAAAGCCGAGGATGCCCTGGGAAGGTGGGAGTTTGAAAGATTAAAGCATGAATACTCGAGGTTTCAAACTCTGAAAGAATGTGTATCCTGAACTTAAATTAGGTCAGGCAAAGCAGAATTCTCCTTCACTTTTACCAGCCTCATAAAGTTGGCAAGTATGTGAAACAATCATTCTGGAATGTGCTGAACCTGATTATAACAAAATCCCAGTGAGAAACCCTGGTCTACAGTCTTTGTGCCAGTGGGAGTGGCATTAGGAGTTCATTTTCTTTTTTTAAAATTAATTAATTAATTAATTTTAAAATTTTTGGCTGTGTTGGGTCTTCGTTTCTGTGCGAGGGCTTTCTCTAGTTGTGGCGAGCAGGGGCCACTCTTCATCGCGGTGCACGGGCCTCTCACTGTCGCGGCCTCTCTTGTTGCGGAGCACAGGCTCCAGACGCGCAGGCTCAGTAGTTGTGGCTCACGGGCCCAGTTGCTCCGCGGCATGTGGGATCTTCCCAGACCAGGGCTCGAACCCGTGTCCCCTGCACTGGCAGGCAGATTCTCAACCACTGCGCCACCAGGGAAGCCCCAGGAGTTCATTTTCTTGACTAAAAAGTAAAGTACTCAGACAAGTGTTTTTTAATGGAGAGTCTTAAGATCCCTCTCTCTAATTTCCATTTATATCAGAGAGTATCTTTTCAAACAATAGTTTCCCATTCATGAAGACCTCAACCTATTGATATCAGTGTATCTGTCATGCCTGTGCAGTCTACTCAGTAGAATTTCTAATACTTTGTAGAATTATGTTCTTTTCCCCCCAGAAAAAGCCAAATGTTATACCAATCATGTCGTTTTACAAAATATTAATAGATTTTCCCAATATCAGTATTATACACAGAGATATTCCAGGCATACAGCATGTTACATCTACAAAGACTTTAACATAAAAATGTCCTTGGCTTGGGACTCACAGTAAAAGTGTAATAGTAAAACTAAATTAATTTCACGGTAGTTTATCATCCTTAAAATTTAAAGTGGGAGAAGGCAAAGGGTCTTTCAGTCAAGTACCTTCCCCGTGTCTTCCAACAAGAACTGAAAGCTGAGATTTAGTGAAAACAAACTAAAGGGTAGT
Organism: Eubalaena glacialis; assembly: GCF_028564815.1. Classification (NCBI taxonomy): domain Eukaryota; kingdom Metazoa; phylum Chordata; class Mammalia; order Artiodactyla; family Balaenidae; genus Eubalaena; species Eubalaena glacialis. The sequence continues at coordinate 51,893,182 of NC_083733.1, read as the reverse complement.
ATATCTGGGTAAATGTAACAGGAATTTTTTTCCCCTAAGTTCGCATACTTGACCAAGTCAATAGACATTGAGTCCCAACAACACTGACGCCTTTAAAATATTCAGTTTTTACATGAAGCAACTGTGGCCGACAGAGAGGACTTTATGAGAGCACCAGGCACCAGTTGGAATGGCTGTCCAGGGCAAGCAGGACTCCCACACCCCACTTGCCTTCAGGGCCTAGAAAGCTGGGGGTACCCCCATCCCCTCCCACATCAGACCTCTGTGCCCAGTCTGCCATGTGATCAGGAAGAGACCATGGGGCCCCACTGTCCTAGCCTTCATAGAACAGAGGGGACCACACGTAAGAGGAGACAGACAGCAGCCATTGCATGGGTTTCTGAATAAGCATAACCAGCCTTCCCAAAGCTTCCTTCATCTTCTGCTATATTATTTCATAGGTTGATCTGGGAGGGAATTCTTCCTCTTTACAGCACCTTCTAGGGATGGCCAACCATTATCTCCAACCATTTCACCTGGAAATCTCCAAAGAGCGTTACCGAAAGCGGGGTCCAGCCGCTCACTGCTCAGAAGCCAATGCAGAGGCAAGGTTGGTGGAAAGGAAAGTTTGCTTTATTTTGCCGGCAACTGGTGGGGAGTGGGGGTGGCAGACCCCTGTCCAAAGGCTGACTTCACCCCCTGACAATCAGGGGGCAAGAGCTTTTATAGATGGAGGGAGGGGGCTACATGTAGAACAAAGCTCTGACAGTCATCTTTTTTTTTTTTTTTTAATTTATTTTTTGGCTGCGTTGGGTCTTCGTTGCTGCGTGCGGGCTTTCTCTAGTTGCTGCGAGTGGGGACTACTCTTCGTTGCGGTGCGCGGGCTTCTCATTGCAGTGGCTTCTCTTGTTGCAGAGCACGGGCTCTAGAGTGCATGGGCTTCAGTGGTTGAGGCACATGGTCCCAGTAGTTGTGGCTCGCGGGCTCTACAGCGCAGGCTCGGTAGTTGTGGCGCACGGGCTTAGATGCTCCGGGGCATGTGGGATCTTCCTGGACCAGGGCTCGAACCCGTGTCTCCTGCATTGGCGGGCGGATTCCTAACCACGTGCCACCAGGGAAGTCCTCTGACAGTCATCTTGAAATTAGTCATGCAGTGGTCTGATGAGCGTTATCTTGATTGTTTTAAATATGGTTCGTCTTTAGTTCCAGGGTTGGTTTGCTCCCATTTCTTTGAGGCCAGTTCTTGGAATTGTGGCAGCTTATGTCATGGCTACAGTTTGGTCATCACGTAGTTAACTTCTTCCACCTCGTGGGGGTTTCAGTATCTATAAGACAGCTCAAAGGATATGGCTCAGGGGGACTTCCCTGATGGTCCAGTGGTTGAGACCCCACGCTGCCAGTGCAGGGGGCATGGGTTTGATCCCTGGTAGGGGAACTAGGATCCCATGCGTGCTGCGCAAAAAAAAAAAGAAAATGATATGGCTCAGAATATTATCTATAGCCCTTGAAGAGGAGTTAAAGGTCCTTGACTTTGCTTAATGACTAAACTATTATTATTTGGTCTCCTTTGACTGTTTTCCTTTGTTTCTGCATTTTCTCACTTCTCTGATTAAACTTACTCTTTGGCTAAAGTTTTTCTACAGACAAAAGGCAGGCTGAGGACATGGGGGGCAAGGACCATAGGGTCCTGCTCCGTTTCAAAAGGACATGCAGGTCCTGTTGACATCCCGTTGTGTTTTCAGGAGCTTTGCAGATTTGTCTTTGGTGTGTTTTCCAGTCCTGTGCTTTTCTTCATTCTCCCCAAGTGATTCATTAGTATTTTTCCTGTTGTAAAGAGTTATCATTAATATCCAAATTAATAGTCAAGGAAGCATCCAGATTTAGGGCAGTGATTTTTCTAAAGGAAATTGGGCTAGTTGCTTTCTTTCCTAACAAAAACCTCATTTGCTGGATTTTTAATTTTTAAATTTATTCTTGAAATAGCTTTATTGTTTTTATGTGTTTATAAAATGAAATACATACTCTTTGAAAATCTAAGGAAAATCCCTAAAAATACAAAGAGGTTAGCAAAGACTACCCATAATTCCACTTCTTGGAGACGGTCTCTCTTTCCACTTGATTTAAATCCTTCTGGTCCTTTTTAGGGAACTGGAAATACAGCTGTCTATATGTGCGCGGTGCATAACTACACTCTCTCTTTAGAACACTCCCAACTCCCTTGTCTCCCCTCTTTGCCCAGTAGCTCCCAAACTTGGTCCTACTTTAATTTTATGACTATGAACCTCAACGGGGCCCTTAGCACAGCTCAGCAATATGAAACCATTTCCCCAGTCAATTCACTCTGCCACTCTCTAAGACCACTGTTTCATGCTGCTTTTCTCTCCCCCAATCCTTAACACCCTTTCCCTTCCTCACATTCATATGATGACCTTGTTTCTTATTTCACTGAGAAAATAGAAGCAATAAAATGAAAGTTGTCTCATGGCCCAGCCATCAGATCAAACCCACCAGCCTCCCTGGCCCCTGCTCCCACTGTGGCTCTCCTCCTGCTGCGAGCAACCCCCATGCATGCAGTGCATCCCATCCCTTCTCCTAGTCAGTGGTTTTGCTTCTGACAAGGCTTGACCATCCCTTCGTTCTTCCACTCATCAGTGTTTCTCTCAACTCCTTCACTCCCAGTAGCATAGAAGCACGCTGTGCTCTCAACCATCTTAAAAACACTTCTTGTCCTCATGTCTGCCCCACCCATGAAGACATTTCTCTTCTCCCCTTTATAGCACAATTTCTCAAGAGTTGGTAGACTCACCATTTTCACTTTATATTGACTGTATTTTCTTATTTTCTGTATTCCTGATTCTTCGGCATTTCGGGCCTTTTTCCTGGGGAGACTGCTCCACTCAGGGCTAGCTAATTCCTGGAGTTAGCAAAGGACTCCTCTGCAGGCACCTATGATATACAAACCAATCAATTCAGAGCCCACACCCCAACCATCTCCTTAATCAAACTCTCACTCACCAAACCAGTATTCCCCCTGCCCTAAGTCACTCCAAGGCCCAAGGTACTGGGCAACTAGTGACCATTCCTATAGCCCAGAGCCAGCTGAAATTATCCAAACAATCCAATTCTAAGCTTAACTTACCTGCCCTGCCTCACCCATTCCTTCCTTTGAAAACCCCAGAAAAGGTTCTGCTCTGGGCGATTCTCTCCTCTCCCCTTCTGCCTCCTGACTGACCTTGGTGCTTCCCTGTGTGGCCCTGCAGGGTATGCCATGCCTCCTCTTTCTAGGGATCTGTGAGTATAAACTTCTTCCTTCATGATGATCATTTCTGTGTTTGTGTACCTTACCAGATCTGATTAAAACAAATCCTGGGTACACATTTTAGAATACACATCCTGCCTGGTTTTTCTCTTTTTATGACTGTAATCAGATGTTTGTCCCCAACATTCCTCTGAAACAGATCTTAGAAGAACACCGGCTTCTTGCCAAATTCAGTGGTTAATTCTTGATCCGCCTGTTACTTGAGCTCCCCTCAAACTTGATAGATTCTCATCATTTTCTTTTAAAAATTTCTTCACTTGAGCTCTGGGACTCTACACTCTCCAGGAGCTTCTCTTTCTTTACTGGCTGCTCCTTCTCAGCTTCCTTTGCCCATCTTTCTCCTTTTCTTTTCTTTTTTAAAAATTTTTATTGGAGTATAGTTGATGTACAATGCTGTGTTAGTTTCAGGTGTACAGCAAAGTGAATCAGTTATATATATATATATATATATATACACACACACATATATCCACTCTTTTTTAGACTCTTTTCCCATATAGGCCATTACAGAGTATTGAGTAGAGTTCCCTGTTGCTATACAGTAGGTCCTTATTAGTTATCTATTTTATATATAGTTGTTTGTATATGTCAATCCCAGTCTCCCAATTTATCCCTCTTCCCTCTCCCCCCGGTAATCATAAGTTTGTTTTCTACATCTGTGACTCTATTTCTGTTTTGTAAATAAGTTCATTGGTACCGCTTTTTTAGATTCCATATATATAAGTGATATATGATATCGATATTTGTCTGACTTACTTCACTCAGTACGACAGTCTCTAGGTCCATCCATGTTGCTGCAAATGGCATTATTTCATTCTTTTTTATGGCCGTCTTTCTCCTTTTCTTGATGTCCACATGTTCCAGTACCCACAGGGCTCCATCCTCAGGCAGCTTCTCACCTCTGTCTACTCTCAGGCTGTAGGTGATTGCATTCAGCCCCATGACTTTATTTTTTAAAAATTTATTTAATTAATTTATTTATTTTTGGCTGCATTGGGTTTTCGTTGCTGCACGTGGGCCTCCTCTAGTTGCAGCGAGGGGGGGGCCACTCTTCGCTGCAGTGCGCAGGCCTCTCATTGCGGTGGCTTCTCCCGTTGTGGAGCACGGGCTCTGGGCACACAGGCTTCAGTAGTTGTGGCACGCGGGCTCCAGAGCACAGGCTCAGTAGTTGTGGCGCACGGGCTTAGTTGCTCCGCGGCATGTGGGATCTTCCCGGACCCAGGCTCGAACCCATGTCCCCTGCATTGGCAGGCGGACTCCCAACCACTGAACCACCAGGGAAGCCCCCCGTGACTTTAAATACCATCTATGGACTGATGCTTCAGATGTTTTTATTTATTTTTTTATTGAGGTAAAATTTATATAACATCAAATTAACCATTAATCGTTTCAAAGTGTACAATTCTATGGCATTTAGTATATTCACAGTGTTGTGCAACCATCTCTTCTACCTAGTTCCCAAACATTTTCATCACCCCAAGCGGAAGCCCCATACCCATTAGGCATCATTACCTCTTCCCTCCTTCCCAAAGGCCCTAGCAACCACTAGTCTGCTTTCTTTCTCTATGGATTTACCTATTCTGGAAGTTTCATATAAATGATGATTCCCAGTTGTCTTATCTCTAGCCAGTAGCTCTCCCCTGCATTCCTGACACCTATATACAACTGCCTACTTGACACCTTCCCTGGCTCTCTAATTGATATAGCAAATTTTGTGTGTCCCGAAACATACCCTTGAGTTACTCCTTATCCTCCCCTGACTTTCCCCATCTCAGGATATAGCACCACCATTCACTTAGTTCCTCACTCCAAAAAACTAGGAAGTACGCGATTCTTGTTTTCTGCCTTCATTTGTTTCTCCTCCTTACTCCTCTCTTTTTCTGATTCCTCTTCCCACCAGTTTTGTACAGCAAAGCAAGGAGGCTTTGGTGATGGCAAGAAGGAGGGAGCGATGAGACAAGCCCCTGATCTTGTTTGGCAGATCTTGTTGTATCTGGGAGAATCTGGTGCAGATTATCTAAAGAAGGAAAAGCAGGCAGTTTCTACATCAGAAGCTGCATGGGATAGCTGTGTGCTTGAAGGGGAGAGTCCGGCCACTGCAGTCAGGACTGGGGACAGGCAGTGGTAGCAGTCATGGGGCAGCTCAGGGCTCCTCTCTGGGGAGGGGGTGGGGAGTCCCCGTTAGTCCAGCCTCAGGAGGCTCTTTCTGCAAACCGTAAAGCTGTCTCTCCCCTCCCATCACTCCTCAGTGGTGTCAGTGTCCAAATTCAGGTTCCTCTGATGGTCTCTGCCACTGTTCTCTGTTTAAGTGGGTATATTTTGGCTTTAGCATGTCATTCTTCATTCTGTCTGTTTCAAATGTGTTACCAGTAAATATAGATTAGGACCAGGCAAATTTTCTTTCTTTTGGAATTTCAAATCAAATATTTAAAATTGTTGTTTCTTCTTCACTTTAAGCCCCAAGTATGTCAGCACATGCTAACCAGCATGGAAGGAGGGAATCTTGCCTTATGTTACTGGCTTTTTTCTGTGATAGATGTGCAAAGATCTGTTAGCAATTAAGGATTGATTTCATTGTCCAAGAGATTTGGGGACGGAAAGTTTGGCACCACAGGATATTTTGGGATCCAGGAAGTGGGACATGTGCATTATGCACATTTCTTTCTCTGCTGTGTAGTAGCTGCTTCTCTATGAGATGAGTTGGGCTTCCTGGAAAGAAAAGATTTGGGGGCATAGAATTGTATAGAGGGCCTAATGAGTGTAGAAGGACTTCGTGTACAGCATTTTAAATACTTAAAAAAGAATAGAAACTTATTTTGAAACTTAATAGTTAGCAATATTATAAGTAAAGTGGGTTGATTTTTTTAAACCTAGAGTAGATTTTATTTAAAACTGAATATTTAACAGCTAATTGGGTAAGCCTAAAGGCTTGAACTTACACGTCTATGAATTTAGGCCTTGCGTTTTTGACACCTTGGATCCTATTCTCCTTCCTTTGGTATTTTTTAACTTACTGCAACAGATGAGGGGCTCTTAAACCATCTGTTACCCTTTCTTTCTTCTTTTTTTAACCATATAGAGTCGCTCAAGGCAAGAAGACCCAGAGCCAGCAAGACTGAAACAAAAAGCAAAGGAGGTAAGCATGGCTTGAGATCATTGGGTTTGACATTTCAAGGCTTGTGCCTATTAATTTTTTATGCCCTGCTACTTGTATATCGTTAATAAAAATCTGACGAAAAACTTTTTAGGATGTATTTGTTGCTTTGGCTTTGATCTTAATGTTTGCAAACTAATACATTAATACATGTGAAGCCTTAAGGAGTTTTTCTAAGAGAATATTTCCATACATTATATTTTCATTTCCATTTTAGGTAGCTGAGCCTCTGTGGGGTTGTTGATGGCGGTGGCATTCGATTTTGGTTGGGAAATGTATCTCTTTGCCTGCTGTTAAATGTCACTTCCTAAGCATGTGAAACCTTGTCATCAATATTTTACCTAAATTCACTTCTGTAAGATCCGCACTTCTAAGAGGTGTTGCCATTTCAAATTCTTCATTTTGGAAAGATATATGAAACTCCATTCAGTTATTTGTAATAGTAAAACTCATCCCAAATCATCTAATCACAGGGCTTGCAGTCTAGTTATCAAAATTTCGCTGAGGTTAGGCTAGAGATCAGCTCAGTTGAATGTCATTATCTTTGCTCCCTTTAAGATGCCTGTTCCCTAGTAGTGGCAGCTGTGACTGACTAATAGAGTTGCAGTAAACTCGGTTGTCTAGAAACATAAGTCACGCCAGCTAAAACATATCATTTTGTGACTTATATGTTATGTGTATGTCCCCAAATGCAAAATGTAGTCATGGCATGACAAAATGTTCACCAAAAACTTCTAAAAAATATTTGAGATTTGAGAGTCTAATGAATAATTAGATCACATTTGAAATTTTACTTTGTAAAAGTAAGTAGGTATGAAACTTGAGTGATTACTCATTAAAAAAACGATTGCTCACCCGATTTTGAATACTTTGCTGTGACACATGGGTGAATAGGCTGTTGAAATGGCTCTTTCAGTTGTGTTTTACTCAAAAGTGACTGTGAAATTCTTTGAATATTTATGATTTATGCTGAGTGTCATACAACCTTCAATAGTTTTCAGATTTTTATCCTTGTAAGTAATGTTTGAAATGTCTATCATATTCTGATTTCTGTGTGGTTAATTATTCAGGTAGATGTTAAGTACCTTTTTCCTAGAGGAGAGGGAATGGAAAAAAGCACACTGTACAGGAAAGCAAAATTAATTCACTGTGGTGATCATTAAAATAACCACCAATCAGAGTGATCATTACAGAAATTTCTTTTACTATTGTTCCAAAAAAGATGAAATCGTTACGACTATGATTATTTTTTAGATCCACTAGAGGGAGTAGTGCTGTACAGATATGTACTTTTAAATGAAAAAGATTTGTTTGTCATTGAGTTAGTAAATAAATTTGTGGTAATAGTATTACCTAAATTCAACAGCCGTGGTATTTTAAATCTTTCTTTTTATTTGAGAATGTTGCTGGGTGGTTGATTTAAACTTTAAACCAGCTTTTCGGTGACAGAGGGGAGTGCTCTATACTTTCACACATTTGTCCTACTTCTTTCTCTCCCTTCTAATGTAATTCCTTAATTTTCTAATTCTGCTTACCGTCCTGAGGCACTTTTGATAAGCAAATAAGCTTTAGCATTAAAAAAAAAAGGAAGCTTTTGAAATTCTGACTTTCATTTTTTGAGAGATTGTGTGTTTGGTGTGGTAGCCCCACAATAGGGAATAAATGATTGCAATTTCATTTCTACTGCAGCTTTCAAGAACGTGTCTCTGTTCTTGGACCTCCTGGTGGTCTCCCTGGCCAGTGCTTTGGCTTGGCGGGTAAATGACACCCTCCCAAACAGGAGATTTCATCTCATCTTCTGTCTTCCATGGAGTGACGATAATAAGAAGCTTCAAATTTAATGTGTTTCATTTTTCAAAACTTAAAGAATTTAAAGTAATTCATACACAGTGTTTTACAAATGTTAAGAAGTACTGAAGGGCTTGCAATGAAAAGCACAGCATTGGGCTCATCTTCCCTTCTGCTCATGTCACTCCTCAGAGCTATCACTTTATAAAATAAAATTTTTATTGAGGTAAAATTTACATACAGTGAAACGCATAGTTGAAAGTCTTCAAATAAATTGGTTTTGATTAATTGGTACAGTTGTGTGACTACCACCACACTCAAGATACAGGTCATTTCTGTCACTCCAGAAAATGCCCTCATGCCCCTTCTTGTCAAAATTAATTCACCATAGTGACTGTTAAAATGACTACTGATTAGAGTGATTCCTATAGAAATTTCTTTTTCTACTGTTTCCAAAAAGGTGAAATAGTTATAAATATGGTTATATTTTAAATCCACTAGAGGGAGTAATGAAGTCCAATTTATCAGTTTTTAATAATTTTTCTCTCTTATGCTTTTAATATCATTTCTAAGAAATCATTGCCTAACCAAGGTCACTAATATTTACTCCTCTGCTTTTTTCTAAGAGTTTTATAGTTTCAATTTTTACATTTAGGTCTTGATGTATTCTGAGTTACATTTTGTGTATTGTGTGAGGTAAGTGTCCAAATACATCCTTTTGTGTGTGGCTATCCAGTTGTCCCAGTACCATTTGTTGAAAAGACTGTTCTTTCCCCCATTGAATTGTCTTGGTACCCTTGACGAAAATCAGTTGACTGTGAATGTAAAGGCTTATTTCTGGAGTCTTGATTCTCTTCCATTGATCTAAATGTCCATCCTTATGCCAGTACTGCACTGTCTTGATTTATGGTAGCTTTGTAGTAAGTTTTGAAATTGGGATGTATAAGTTCTCCAACTTTCTTTTTCCAGATTATTTTAGCTATTTTGTGTCATTTTCATTTCCATATGAATTTTAGATCAGCTTGTCAACTTCTGCCAAAAAAAAAAAAAAAAAAGGCCCGCTGGGATTCTGATAGGGATTATATTGAGACAGATCAGTTGGCAGAAAATTGCCATGTTAACAATACTGAGTCTCCCAATCCATGAAGATGTAATGTCTCTCCATTTGTTTAGATCGTCTTCTTTAATTTCTTTCAATAATGTTTTATAGTTTCAGAGTATAAGTTTTACACTTCTTCTGTTAAATTTATTTCTAAATATTTTTCTTTTTGATACTATTATGAATGGAACTGCTGTCTTAATTTCATTTCAGATGTTCATTGCTAGCACATAGAAGTAAAATTGATTTTTGTTTGTTGATCATTTTTATTTTTTGTATGTTGATCTTCTATCCTGCAAACTTGCTATACTCACTTATTAGTTGTAGTCCTCTTTTTTTTTTTTTAAAGTGGATTTCATAGGGTTTTCTATATACAAGATTATGTTGCCTGAGAATAAAGATAGTTTACTTCTGCCTTTTCAGTCTGGATGCCTTTTATTTCATTTTCTTGCCTTATTTCCGTGTCCAGAACCTCCGGTACAATGTTAAGAGTAGACATCCTTGTCTTGTTCTCAATCTTAGGAGGAGAGCATTCAGTCTTTTGGTAGAAAAAGTTTTAATTTTGATGAAGTGCATGTTATCAATTTTTTTCTTTTATAGTTAGTGCTTTTTGTGTTCTTAGAAATCTTTGCCTATATTTGTCCTGCACCCCAATTCCAGTGTTGTTTGGGAGTGTTTCCCACACCAAAAAGCAATGCTCCTACACCCACTGGTGTCCTACAATCAACTCAATTCTGACACTATCTACCTGGAGATAGGGTCAGAGTGCATAGGTAAAGAACTCAGTCCCACAAGACCACCCTCCACTTGCAAGCCCACAACCAATTGCAAGCCCAGGTTGTTAACCTGTGCTTCTGACTGACCAAACTGCTACAGATTGGAGGTTCCCACAACCCTCTCCTTGGGTGTGATTAATTTGTTACAGTGGCTCACAGAACTCAGGAAACCCGTTTATTCACTAGACTGCTGGTTTGTTACAAAGGATATTAAAGGATGTGAATCAACAGCCAGCTGAAGAGATACACAGGGCAAGGTATTGAACAAAGGAGCTTTATCCTCCTGGAGTTGGGCCTGCCAAGGTGGCGGGTGGAAGTGTTCTGGTTCCCCAGCTTGGCAGCTCTCCAAACCCCATCCTTTCAGGTTTTAACAGAAGCTGCATTACATAGGCATGATTGATTAAATCCTTGGCCATTGGCGATTGATTCAACCTCCAGCCCCTCTCACTTCCCCAGAGGTTAGGGGGATGGGACTGAAAGTTCCACCCCTCTAATCACATGGTTGGTTCTCCTGGCCACCAGCCTCCATCCTTAGGTGCTTTCCAAAAGCACCTTAATAACAAAGAGACACCTTTACCTCTCACTACAGGATATTCCAAGGGTTTTAGGAGCTCTGTGTCAGAAATGGGGTGAAGACCAAATATATATTTTTTATTATAAATCAATATCACAGTCTACTTAAGGTTATGAAGATTTTCTCCAATGTTCTCTATAGAAGTTTTGTGGTTTATCTTATAAGTTTATGTCTATGATCCATTTCAAATTAATTTTTGTGTAGTTGTTGATTTCTCCCTTTATTTTTGTCATTTTTGCTTCATGTATTTTGAAGCTCTGTTATTAGGTACATACACATTTAGGATAATTATAGCTTCCTGATGAATTGCTCCTCTATAATTATGAAATATTCCATTTTATCTTTAGTAATACTCTTTGTCTTGAAGTCTGCTTTTCTGACATTAAAAGTACTTCATTTACATTTAATGCAATTATTGGTGTGGTTTGAGTTTAAGTCTACTGTCTCGTGATTTGTTGTTTTCTTCTTTTGGCCTTCATTCCTGTGATCCTTTTATCCTGCCTTCTTTTGGATTAATTGAATGTTTTCAGATTTTATTTTATTTCTACTATTGACTTTTTAGTTACACCTATTTTTAATATATATTAGTGGCTGTTCTAAGGCTAACAATATGTATCCTTGAGGTATTAAAACCTATTAGAATTACATTGTACCATTGTTCACATCTACCGCTTCTCATTTCACACCTTATACTTCCCACATCACAATTCATACTTCACACTTCACAAATTAAATAACCTTAAAATTGAATCATTCCATGTATTCCCTCTCCCACCTCATCCTTTATGCTATTGTTATATCTTTTATTTCTCCATACCTTATAAGCCCCACCTTACAGTGCTATTATTTTGCTTTAAATAGTCAGTTTTTAAAGTAAATATGGGAAGAAAAATGGCTTGTATGTTTACAAAGTTATTTACCATTTCTAGTTTGTTTGTTCTTTCCTATAGATTCAGGTTTCCATTGGGTATCACTTTCCTTTAGCCTGAAGAACTTCCTTTAGCATTTCTTGTATGAAAAGTCTAATGACAAATTCTTTTAGCTTTCATTTATCTGAAAATAGTTTTCATCTCATTTTTGGAGGGTATTTTCACTGAATATAGAATTCAGTGTTGACAGCATTTTTCTTCAACACTTTAAAGATGTAATTCCATTGTCAACTGGCCTCCATTATTTCTTACGAGGCATCAGTGAACAGTGTTATATTTTCTCAATCATTTTCTGCTCCTCACCCCCTCCTTCTGGAACTTCAGTTGCATACATTGTTAGACCACTTGATATTATCTCAGAGCTCATTGAGACTTTGTTATTTGGAAAGCCCGAGTGTTGACCAAATCCCTCTAACTTGGGAGGATTCTAAACTCAAATTGTCTCCCTTGCAGTGGGTGAAAGCTGAAATCTCTACTCTTTCAGCTGCTGCTTTTCAGCAGGCTTCTTAGAGTTTCCCTGCATGTTCACAGTTCAGGGTGAGCTAAGCATTTGAGGGGAGTTTATATGCAAATTTGGTGACTCCCCATTCTGTGGTTCCTTTTTTTCCACCTGGCTTTTTCCCTCTGAATTTTCAGCTTCTCTGGCTACTTCAAACTCTAACACTTCAAGCCAACTCAGGCTTTCTGTTTCAGTTCTAGCTGCTCCACCCCATACAGACTAGGGAGTGCCTTTGGGGAAAATTAATAAGAACATTAATCTCACCCAGTACAATTCCCTTATTTCAAGGCTTGAATCCCCTCCTCTTTATGCCTGCTTCAGGTCACTTTCTAGTGCCTTCAAATAGTTTTTCAAACATTTTGTCCAGAGTTTATAATTATTATCTACAGAAGTGGTAGTCTGATACAGTGTAGTCTTTCATAATTTAAACCACAATTTCACAGCAATCATGTTTAACCATTTCTAGTAAAAGGTCTTTTGCTGTTATTTCTGTACTTGAAATACTATGCTTATGTCTGAATGTCTCAACTTTAGAATTATCTAGTGGAGTTTTGCTATGTTATATGAAATTTAACTTAATTTACATGTCTTTCACCTCCATACCAATATAGTTCACTTGTACCAATATAGTTACATCACTGTTTTTAGTGATTTTAATTGTTACCTATGTAACTTTAGATAACCTTCTTAAACCTATATTTCTTATTCATCAACTCTGGACAATATCTTAATTACCCACATAGTAAAAAGAGAATATCAGCACTTTTAACTTTCCTTCTCCCTCTTTTATTTTTTTGCCTTCCCACCCCCCCTCCCCACTTCTGTATGCTGTGCCTTCATTTTTGCATTGCCAAGCATAATGACATTTAATTTCTATCACATAAACACAATTATGGTTTCTGTGACTTGCCTATGGCTTGATTCAACACTTATGAATGCAACAAATATTTATTGTGGACCTAGCATGAGCTAGCCCCTGACCTTGGTGCTGGGGAAACAGCAATGAATACAATAGTAAAGAAAAATCCCTGCCCTTGTGGAACATGCTTTCTAGTGGGGGGGTTGGTGGTGAGGTGGAGACAGAAAATAATCAAGATAAAGAAGTAAAATGTTTAGTATGATCATTGTGTTTAGGAGAAAAATTAAGCTAGGAAAGGGTACAGGGAGTGTGTGTGTGTGTTTGTGTACACGTGTGCACACACACCTGTGTGTTTTGTAATTTAGATAGAATGGTCAGAAAAGATCTCTCTAAAAGGTGATATTTGAGTAAAGTTCTGAAGGAGGTAAGGGAATAATCCATGTGGATATCTGGGGAAAGACTTCTAGACAGTAAGTACATGTCCATTATAAAGAGTAAATATTGTTTGCCTTAGAGCTAAGAAGGAACTATGTTTCTGTGACAACATTCCTTCCCAGTGATTCCAGGAACCCCACTCTTGTGCCATTCACAGAAGAATGTTCAAAAGAATTTGTTCTTGTACTCGACTGATTGCTCACAGTCACGTCATGTTTTCGTCTATGTTATATTTAGATTATACCTTTCTTGTGTATTTTCTCCACCCCCTTTGCTGGTTACCTTTCTTTATTCTTGGAGATAGAAGAAACATATTTTATTCATTATATTACTATAGTTTCCAGGTTATTTTCTCCATTACTTAGAATTCATTCAACTCTTTTTTCACATTCACTGACTTCTGCTCACATCTGCTCCAATTTTACAATATTTTGTTATGATTCTATGGTGCAGCTGTTAGTTTTTCTTAGAGTTTTCTAGTTATCTTTTCTTTTTTGGCCTTGCATTCTGTGCATTTTTAATATTCTCAGTTATTATGAAGCCCAGTCATACTCTCTTGTGGAATCCCCCCACATCTTTTCCTGGATACCTCCCTTCCAAAACCTGCTGTCTTCCTGCTCCAGGCAGGCTGGTGGCATCTCTGGCTGCTATATAGCTGACATTCTGGTTCCTCCCTGCCCTCCCAGTTCCATGTCTTCTTCTCTATCAGCCAGACCCCTGAATACAGGATTAACTCCTTAAGTGACTTCTTCAGAAGAGGTACATGGGAGGCAAACTCTCTGAGTGTTTGCATGTCTGAAAAGTGCTTTGTTCTGTCCTCAAACTTTATTGATAATTTGGCTGGGTATAGAATTCTAGATCTAAATATCCATCAACAATTTGAAGGTCATGCTCTATTGTCCTCAAGCGTCTAGTGTTGTTGATGAGAAATCTAATGTGAGTCTGATTCTATTTTTTTTTAATAGCTAACTCTTTTTCTTTTAGGAATCTTTTCAAATCTTTCTTATTGGTACTCTGAAATTTCACAGTGATGTATTTATGTTGGGTCTTTTACATTCAGCTTGCTGAACCTTTGAGAGATCCTCTTACCTTAAAGGCTGGTGTTATGTCCATATGCTCAAGGGCAGCATGAATGCCTGAGTGCTGGTTTTTTTACATTTGGATTTGAGTAGGCAGATGGCAGATCATTCAGAATCCAGACCCTTTAATTAATTCCCCTATTTCCAGCCCCCCTGCTCACTCTGTGGTTGTCAAGCTTGACAATTCTGAGTCTAGAATCTCCTATGGCTAGTTTCCTACTCACAGCTACAGGCCTCCCATCTATGTTCAAATCACAGCTTTCTCTGCCCTACCTCCCCAGCTAACTCACATCATCCATTCCTTTCAACCAAACCTTTGTGGAAATCTCTGGTCACCAGTGATCCCTCTCGTATTCTCTGCATAGTGTGGGAATGAATCTTTTCTATTCTTCTACCATCATTTCCCTGGGGGCTCAGGAGGAAGAGTGTGTCAGATGTCTTCCATTTACCACCCCTTCCCATCTACTCCTCACCCTCTTCTACCCTGACTTTTGTTCCAGGTGGCTGACCTGTAGAGTTACATTAACCACCTTCCCTGCCCTCAGTGTCTGGTTGGATCCAGCCAATGGGGAGCCCAGCAGAAGATCAGAGGGAGGAAAGGGTGAGGCCATGGTATTTATTCCTTCAGCTCTCTCTCTGTGAGGTTGCCTTGGGCTGCCTGAGCCCCCTACCAACAGCCACAGCTTTTACCAGGTGGCCCTCTTCACATAGGCCTCTGGCTCCAGACTGTAGTAGCCTTGCTTCTTCAGGCAGGTGTGGCAAAGGACCCTGGTCTTTCTGGCCCTAGGGCACCACCTATCCTTTATGGGTTTTCCTACACCCCGCCCACATCTTTGTAAATAATCTCTTTATTAAACTCTTGATTGATCCCATTTAAGTATTGTTTTATTTCCAGATGGACTGAGATACAAAGAGAACAAAAATCATATCTGCCTGGTCCACTATACTGGGTCAGGGAATCTTAGTTCTAAAAGCACATAACTTTTTTATGTAGACTGTTTTTATTTATTTATTGCAACCTAACGAAGACTTTTAGGTCCTAATCCTCTGTTACCATTCTGCTTCACTCTTTGTTAGGGATCCTGGAATTTTCCTATAATTTCACAATATTTATTGGTCATAGAGTCCCTTAGAGAGCAGAGTTCTCAGTATGAGATGCCGTAACTAGCACTGAATTGGACTGAATTATCCGGGCATACCCTTGAGTCTGTTTATGTCCTTGAAGGTTTTTAGCTTACAATGTAGGCACCTGCCTCTGGGTGGTGGTGCCTTGTTACTGACCACTGACCAAGCAAGAAGGGTCTTCTCAGATGAATAGTGACAAACCCAACTCTTGAATTATGTCTCTTTCAGCCACAAGGAGCTCAGGAATCATTTGTGGGCACATCTGCCTCTTCCTCCAGACTGATGTCTCTAATGGCAGGGCCCATTTCCTCGTTAAGTTTGTGTTGCCAACAGCCAGTTCAGAGGCTGCCCATAGCAGGAGTGAGAACATTATTTGTAGAATGTAGGAAGCTGTCCTCGGAGAGCTATAAAACCATAGCCCCAGTTGAACGTCTCTTCTACTCACCCCGTCAAGTTTTGCTCCATAAATAAATGACTAGGGGGCTGTGAAACCTCTATGGAGGGTATTCATCTTAGTCCATAGACCCCCGTGTAAAAGAAATGAAGCTTCCTTTTATTCCCTTTAAATAAAAGTAAATTGAATTCTGAATTCCCACATGGCTGGGTTGAGGGAAATTTGATTCCATTCATCCTGGGGAGTGGGAATAAAGTGTCCTCCTTTCCAGGATCTGGGAAGCTTCCATGGTACCTGGACAATGGGGGAAGAGACTCATTTTCAGTCTCTCAGTCACCCCAGTGGCCTCATTTCCAAGCTCCCTTGAAGGCAGGTAGCTCTGCAGCTTCTATTATGAGCTTGGTCCTGGGAGCATGGCCAATGCTGGTAGCCTGGGGTTCAACTTCCAGCCTCTGGGGTACACTGAGCTGGTACCTCCCAATGGGGCCTAGCTTTCCCCACTGCTATGGCACCTGCTGACTCAGTCCCTCCCCAGGTGGGCAACTTGTGCTCTGTTTGTGCCCTGCTCCATCCCCCAGATTTAGCCTTTGCCCCTCTTGCTTCTTTTCCCTACTCATAGTCTCCTCAAGGAACTCAGGCTTCTGGAAAACCAAAGCCAGAGAGGTTACTTGCCTGTAAGAAACTCATGGTTATCCTTTAGGACAGAGTGTAAGTTCATTTCTCAGTGGACTTCCCCACCACCCGCCTGGGCAGGACTGGTGATTGGCCAGGATGCTCTCGCCAGTCTGTTGTTAAATGTTTTGGACTCACCCCTGCATCTGGGCATTTGTGTTGGAGTGTTTGCCTCTTCCGCCTCTGCAAGTCTGGACTCCTGACTCATAGTTGTGATGAAATAAGTAGCAAATGAGTGGTTACTAATACATGTTCATTCCTCTCCTTTTCCCTTCCTGTTCATGATTTTAATTTTTTTCCCTACTGCATTGCAAATTACTTGTTATGACCCTGTTTGTAGTTCATATCCCTGGCAAGTAGCAAGTAATCCATGTTTGTGGAATCCAACCTGCTTCCTTACCTGGTTGCTTGGTCTAAGTCTCCACCACTTTTAAGCTGCCATTTTGTCCTCAATGAGGAATGATCTTCCTCCACTTTGGGTTCTCTGCTTAAAGAAAGGAAAAGAACAACTTAGGGGGCTGGATCCTTCCTCAGTGGTGGTTTGGGCTGTCACTGTGCCGCCGGGTGGTGTGGAGGCTAAGCCCCCTCTTCCTTCTGCAGAGGATTTCTCCAGGGCCCCAGTGAGTCATCTCCTTAACTGACTACTTGCTCAAGGAAGCTCACATGCATTTCTCAACCTCTTCTGAACTGTTAGGGGGGCAAATCTGCTAACTTAGAAATGATGATAATTTGGAAGTTCTGAAATTAGTAAAATATAGCCAATGACTTTTAAAATGACTTTTTCCGATAAAATAATACAAAAATAGTATAATTCATTATGGAAAACTTGAAAAATACAGATGTGTATGTTTATATGCATGCACTGTATTTTCTGCCCACTCAGCATCTTCACCTGGATGTCTGACATGAATCAGTCTGAACCGCCCTGTATCCTATGCTTTCTGCAGGCTTGCCCAGCTCAGGACTCTATTTTTCCAGTTGCTCAGTCATCCTGAAGTCCACTCTTTCTCACCCACACATCTAATCCATTAGCAGGGTCCGTTGGTTCTTTCTTCAAAATCCACTTAAATCCGGGCACTTTTCACAGAACCTCCCCATGCCTCCAACTCTCCAGTTTCAAACCACAACTCTTGTCTGGATCATCAAAGAGCCCCAGAGCTGTCTCCCCCTTATGGCCTGGACCCCCCAGAGTCTATTCTCTGAAAGCAGCCAGAGGATGCCTGTTTCTAGCATAAGGGAGATGCAGGGCTTGATTTACCCTCCTGCCACAACTAGAAAACCCATCAAAATATATGAAACAATTGTTTTAAGTACATAAACTCATACTAAATTTGTACATATGCATGGATCTGATTATGAACTTTCTATTCTCTTCCACTGGTCTGTGTAATCCTCCATCCTAAAATACTTTTAATTATTGAAACTATATCATACATGTCAATATTTGGTATGGTAAGTCTCACCCCATTACCCTTCTTTTGCAAAACGTTCTTGGCTGAATCAGGTGTGTCTTTTCTCAAATAAATTCTGTAAGAATTGTATTGGAATTGTTTTGTATTTGGAGATTTATCTGAGGATTAATGGATTTCTTCCAATATTAAATCTACTTATTTGAGCATACAGAAAGTATTACACAGCCTTGATTACTGTAGCTATATAATGTCTTGAAATTGAGTAGACTGATTCATCCCACTATATTCTTGTGTTTAGAATTGTTTCAGCTATTCTGATTTCTTTAGCTTTCCATATAAATTTTTGGGTAATCTTGTATATATCTACAAAATTTAGTCCTCAGTGAGACTTTATGGTTTTTCTCACATAACTCTAGCACATTTGCTGTTGAGTATATTCCTAGATATTTTATTTTGTTTATTGTTGCTGTGAACAGGATTATTTTGATACCATAGTTTAAGTGAATATTGTTATTGCTTTTTGTATATTTATTTCATAACAGACCACTCTGCAAATTTTTTATCAGCTCTAAAAGTTCTTTTCCCTCTATGGTTTCAATTATTTTAAATATGTTAAAGTTTGTTTCATGGCCTATGATATGGTCTATCTTGGTATATTATCCATAGATACTTGAAAAGAATGTGTGTTTTCCTGTTGTTGGGTGGAATTAGACTCTGTTGATTAGACTCTGTTGATTGATGGTATTGTTGGCTGTATCCTTACTGATTCTCTGTCTAGTTTCTCTATTAATTGTTGAGAGAAAGGTGTTGAGGTCTCCAACTGTAATTGTGAATTTGTCTATTTCTCCTTCTGTTTCTATCAGTTTTTGCCTTATATATTCTGTAGCTCTCTTGTTTAGTGCATACACAATCAAGATTGCTGTGTATTCTAGGTGGGTTGACCCTTTTATCGTTATATAATGAATCTCTCTGTCTCTGGTAGTTTTCTTTGTTCTGAAGTCTACTTTATCTGATATGAATATATCCACTCCTATTTTCTTCTGAGTAATGTTTTGCATGGTATAGTTTTTTCCATCCTTTTACTTTCAACCTACCTGCCTCATTGCTATAGACAATATTTGTGCCCACCCCCCAATTCATGTATTATAATCTAATCCACAGTGTGTTGGTATTTGGAGATGGAGCTCTTGGGAGGTGATTAGGTCATCATGCCTCTGCCTCATGAATGAGATTAGTGTCCTTATAAAAGAGACCCCAGAGAGGTCCCTTGCCCATTTCAACAGACACCAAATCTATCATGCCTTGATCTTGGACTGCCCAGCCTCCAGAACTGTAAGAAATAAATATTTGTTGTTTATAAGCCACCCCATCTATGGTATTTTGTTATAGCAGCCCAAATGAACTAAGACAATTATTATGTTTGAAGTGAGTTTCTAATAGCATATATAGTTGTGTCATCTTTTTTTAAACTTATTTAAGTATATTACAAGTGTATAATGTAGTGATTAGTTGGATCATCTTTATCAGTCTACCCTAACAATCTCTGTCTTTTAATTGGTATATTTAGGCCATTTACAGTAAATGTAATTATTGATATACATTTGACCCTTGGACAACCTGAGTGTTGGAGTGCTGAACCTCCACACAGTTGAAAATCCACATGTAACTTACAGTTGGCCCTCCGTATTTGCAGTTCTCTGTTTACGGGGCTCTGCATGCGTGGATTCAACCAACACAGATGGTGTAGTACAATAGTATATACTACTGAAAAAAATCCATGTATAAGTGGACCTATGCAGTACAAACCCATATTGTTCAAGGGTCAACTGTATTAGGGCTTAAGTCTATTTTATTTTATTTTATTTATTTATTTATTTATTTACAGCTTTATTAGAGTATAATTGTCTTACAATATTGTGTTAGTTTCTGATGTATAACAAAGTGAATCAGCTATATGTATACATATATCCCCATATCCCCTCTCTCTTGAGCCTCCCTCCCACCCTCCCTATCCCACCCCTCTAGGTGGTCACAAAACACTGAGCTGATCTCCCTGTGCTATGCAGCTGCTTCCCACTAGCTATCTATTTTACATTTGGTAGTGTATATATGTCAGTGCTACTCTCTCACTTCGTCCCAGCTTCCCCTTTCCCCCTCCATGTCCTCAAGTCCATTCTCTACATCTGTGTCTTTATTCCTGTCCTGCCCCTAGGTTCATCAGAACCATTTTTTTTCCTTAGATTCTGACTTCACTCTGTGTGACAGACTCTAGGTCCATCCACCTCACTACAACTAACTCAATTTCCTTTCTTTTTATGACTGAGTAATATTCCATCATATATATGTGCCACATCTTCTTTATCCATTCATCTGTCGATGGACACTTAGGTTGATTCCATGTCCTGGCTATTGTAGATAGTGCTGCAATGAACATTGTGGTACATGTCTCTTTTTGAAATATAGTTCTCTCAGGGTATATGCCCAGTAGTGGGATTGCTGGGTCATATGGTAGTTCTATTTTTAGTTTTTTAAGGAACCTCCATACTGTTCTCCATAGTGGCTGTGTCAATTTACATTCCCACCAACAGTGCAAGAGGATTCCCTTTTCTCCACACCCTCTCCAGCATATATTGTTTGTAGATTTTCTGATGATGGCCATTGTGATCGGTGTGACTTGATACCTCATTGTGGTTTTGATTTGCATTTCTCTAATGATTAGTGATGCTGAGCATCCTTTTATGTGTTTGTTGACAATCTGTATATCTGTATATCTTCTTTGGAGAAATGTCTGTTTAGATCTTCTGCCCATTTTTGGATTGGATTGTTTGTTTTTTTGATATTGAGCTGCATGAGCTGCTTGTATATTTTGGAGATTAATTCTATGTCAGTTGCTTCGTTTGCAAATATCTTCTCCCATTCTGAGGGTTGTCTTTTCATCTTGTTTATGGTTTCCTTTGCTGTGCAAAAGCTTCATAAGTTTCATTATGTCCCATTTGTTTATTTTTGTTTTTATTTCCATTTCTCTAGGAGGTGGGTCAAAAAAGACCTTGCTGTGATTTATGTCATGGAGCGTTCTGCCTATGTTTTCCTCTAAGAGTTTTATAGTGTCTGGCCTTACATTGAGGTCTTTAATCCATTTTGAGTTTATTTTTGTGTATGGTGTTAGGAAGTGTTCTAATTTCATTCTTTTACATGTAGCTGTGCAGTTTTCCCAGCACCACTTATTGAAGAGGCTGTCTTTTCTCCATTGTATATTCTTGCCTCCTTTGTCAAAGATAAGGTGACCATATGTGTGTGGGTTTATCTCTGGGCTTTCTATCCTGTTCCATTGATCTATATTTCTGTTTTTGTGCCAGTCCTATATTGTCTTGACTACTGTAGCTTTGTAGTATAGTCTGAAGTCAGGGAGCCTGATTCCTCCAGCTCCATTTTTCTTTCTCAAGATTGCTTTGGCTATTTGGGGTCTTTTGTGCTTCCATACAGATTGTAAAAATTTTTTGTTCTAGTTCTGTGAAAAATGGCATTGATAGTTTGATAGGGATTGCATTGAATCTGTAGATTGCTTTGGGTAGTATAGTCATTTTCACAATGTTGATTCTTCCAATCCAAGAGCATGGTATATCTCTCCATCAGTATGTATCATCTTTACTTTCTTTCATCAGTGTCTTACAGTTTTCTGTATCCAGGTCTTTTGTCTCCTTAGGTAGGTTTATTCCTAGGTATTTTATTCTTTTTGTTGCAGTGGTAAATGGGAGTGTTTCCTTAGTTCCTCTTTCAGATTTTTTGTCGTTAGTGTATAGGAATGCACGAGATTTCTGTGCATTAATTTTGTATCCTGCTACTTTACCAATTTCATTGATTAGCTCTAGTAGTTTTCTGGTAGCATCTTTAGGATTCTCTATGTATAGTATCATGTCATCTGCAAACAGTGACAGCTTTACTTCTTCTTTTCCGATTTGGATTCCTTTTATTTCTTTTTCTTCTCTGATTGCCGTGGCTAGAACTTCCAAAAGTATGTTGAATAATAGTGGCGAGAGTGGACGTCCTTGTCTTGTTCCTGATGTTTGAGGAAATGCTTTCAGTTTTTCACCTTTAAGAATGATGTTGGCTGTGGGTTTGTCATATATGGGCTTTATTATGTTGAGGTAGGTTCCCTCTATGCCCACTTTCTGGAAAGTTGTTATCATAAATGGGTGTTGAATTTTGTCAAAAGCTTTTTCTGCATCTATTGAGATGACTATATGGTTTTTTATCCTTCAATTTGTTAATATGGTGTATCACATTGATTGATTTGCATATATTGAAGAATTCTTGCATTCCTAGGATAAACCCCACTTGATCATGGTGTATGATCCTTTTAATGTGCTGCTGGATTCTGTTTGCTAGTATTTTGTTGAGGATTTTGGCATCTATATTTATCAGTGATATTGGCCTGTAGTTTTCTTTTTTTGTGACATCTTTGTCTGGTTTGGTATTAGGGTGATGGTGGCCTCATAGAATGAGTTTTGGAGTGTTCCTCCTTCTGCTATATTTTGGAAGACTTTGAGAAGGATAGGTGTTAGCTCTTCTCTAAATGTTTGATAGAATTCACCTGTGAAGCCATCTGGTCCTGGGCTTTTGTTTGTTGGAAGATTTTTAATCACAGTTTCAATTTCAGTGCTTGTGATTGGTCTGTTCATATTTTCTACTTCTTCCTGGTTCAGTCTTGGGAGGTTGTACTTCTCTCAGAATTTGTCCATTTCTTCCAGGTTGTCCATTTTATTGGCATATAGTTGCTTGTAGTTGTCTCTCATGATCCTTTGTATTTCTGCAGTGTCAGTTGTTACGTCTCCTTTTTCCTTTCTAATTCTGTTGATTTGAGTCTTCTCCCTTTTTTTCCTTGATTTATCAGTCAAGAATGATTTATCAATTTTGTTTATCTTCTCAAAGAACCACCTTTTAGTTTTATTGATCTTTGTTATTGTTTCCTTCATTTCTTTTTCATTTAGTTCTGATCTGATCTTTATGATTTCTTTCCTTCTGCTAACTTTGGGGGTTTTTTTTGTTCATCTTTCTCTAATTGCTTTAGGTGTAAGGCCAGGTTGTTTATTTGAGATTTTTCTTGTTTCTTGAGGTAGGATTGTATTGCTATAAACTTCCCTCTTAGAACTGCTTTTGCTGCATCCCATAGGTTTTGGGTTGTCGTGTTTTCATTGTCATTTGTTTCCAGGTATTTTTTGATTTCCTCTTTGATTTCTTAAGTGATCTCTTGGTTATTTAGTACCATTTTGTTTAGCCTCCATGTGTTTGTATTTTTTACGTTTTTTTTCCCTGTAATTGATATCTAGTCTCATATGTTGTGGTTGGAAAAGATGCTTGATACGATTCCATTTTCTTAAATTTACCAAGGCTTGATTTGTGATCCAAGATATGATCTAGCCTGGAGAATGTTCCATATGCACTTGAGAAGAAAGTGTATTCTGTTGTTTTTGGATGGAATGTCCTATAAATATCAATTCAGTCCATCTGGTCTAATGTGTCATTTAAAGCTTGTGTTTCCTTATTTATTTTCATTTTGGATGATCTGTCCATTGGTGTAAGTGGGGTGTTAAAGTCTCCCCACTATTATTGTGTTACTGTCGATTTCCCCTTTTATGGCTGTTAGCATTTGCCTTATCTATTGAAGTGCTCCTATGTTGGGTGCATAAATATTTACAATTGTTCTGTCTTCTTCTTGGATTGATCCCTTGATCATTATGTATTGTCCTTCTTTGTGTCTTGTAACATTCTTTATTTTAAAGTCTATTTTATCTGATGTGAGTATTGATACTCCAGCTTTCTTTTGATTTCCATTTGCATGGTATATCTTTTCCCATCCCCTCACTTTCAGTCTGTATGTGTCCCTAGGTCTGAAGTGGGTCTCTTGTAGACAGCATATATACAGGTCTTGTTTTTGTGTCCATTCAGCTGGTCTGTGTCTTTTGGTTGGAGCATTTACCCATTTACATTTAAGGTAATTATTGATATGTATGTTCCTATTACCATTTTCTTAATTGTTTTGAGTTTGTTTTTATAGGTCTTTTCCTTCTCTTGTGGTTCCCGCCTAGAGAAGTTCCTTTAGCATTTGTTGTAGAGCTGGTTTGGTGGTGCTGAATTCTCTTAGCTTTTGCTTGTCTGTAAAGGTTTTAATTTCTCCATTGAATCGGAATGAGATCCTTGCTGGGTAGAGTAATCTTGGTTGTAGGTTTTTCCCTTTCATTACTTTAATTATGTTCTGCCACTCCCTTCTGGCTTACAGTTTCTGCTGTAAGATCAGCTGTTAACATGCAGGGATTCCCTTGTATGTTATTTGTTGCTTTTCCCTTGCTGCTTTTAATATTTTTTCTTTGTATTTAATTTTTGATAGTTTGATTAATATGTGTCTTGGCGTGTTTCTCCTTGTATTTATCCTATATGGGACTCTTCGCGCTTCCTGGACTTGATTGACTATTTCCTTTCCCATGTTAGGGAAGTTTTCGACTATAATCTCTTCAAATATTTTCTCAGACCCTTCCTTTTTCTCTTCTTCTTTTTGGACCCCTATAATTCGAATGTTGGTGCATTTAATGTTGTCCCAGAGGTCTCTGAGACTGTCCTCAATAATTTTCATTCTTTTTTCTTTATTCTGCTCTGTGACAGTTATTTCCACTATTCTGTCTTCCAGTTCACTTATCCATTCTTCTGCCTCAGTTATTCTGCTATTGATTCCTTCTAGCGTATTTTTAATTTCATTTATTGTGTTGTTCATCATTGTTTGTTTGCTCTTTAGTTCTTCTGGGTCCTTGTTAAACGTTTCTTGTACTTTCTCCATTCTATTTCCGAGATTTTAGATCATCTTTACTATAATTACTCTGAATTCTTTTTCAGGTAAACTTCCTATTTCCCCTTCATCTGTTTGGTCTGGTGGGTTTTTACCTTGCTCCTTCATCTGCTGCATATTTCTCTGTCTTCTCATTTTGTTTAACTTACTGTGTTTGGGGTCTTCTTTTCACAGGCTGAAGTTTTATAGTTCCGTTTTTTTCTGGTGTTTGCCCCCACTGGGCGAGGTTGGTTCAGTGGCTTGTGTAGGCTTCCTGGTGGGGGGGACTGGTGCCTGTGTTCTGGTGGGTGGGGCTGGATCTTGTCCCTCTGGTGGGCAGGGCCGCGTCTGGTGGTGTGTTTTGGGGGTGTTTGAACTTAGTATGACTTTAGGCTGCCTCTCTGCTAATGAGTGGGGTTGTGTTCTTGTCTTGCTAGTTGTTTGTCATGGGGCATCCAGCACTGGAGCTTGCTGGCCGTTGGGTGGAGCTGGGTCTTAGTGTTGAGATGGAGATCTCTGGGAGAGCTCTCGCCAATTAATATTACATGGGGCCGGGAGGTCTCTGGTGGTCCAATGTCCTGGACTCGGCTCTCCTGCCTCGGATGCTTGGGCCCAACACCCGGCTGGAGCACCAAGACCCTGCCAGCTGCACAGCACAGAAGAAAAGGAAGGAAAGAAAAAAAAAAAACGAACAGACAGAACCCCAAAACAAATGGTAAAAGCAAAACTAAACAGACAAAAATCACACAGGAAACATACACACACACACACACACACACACACACACACTCATAAAAAGAAAAAAAATAATAAAGGAATAGAGCAACCAAACCAATAAACAAACCCACCAATGAAAACAAGCACTATAAACTAAACTAAGATAAACATAAAACCAAAAACAAATCAAACGCAGAAAGCAAACCCCAAGTCTATTGTTGCTCCCAAAGTCCACCACCTCAATTTTGGGAATATTCATTGTCTATTCAGGTATTCCTGATGCAGGGTTTATCAAGCCAATTGTGGGGATTTAATCTGCTGCTCCTGAGGCTGCACAGAGAAATTTCCCTTTCTCTTCTTTGTTCGCACAGCTCCTGGGTTTCAGCTTTGGTTTTGGCCCCGCCTCTGCATGTAGGCCGCTCTCAGGTGTCTGTTCCCTGCCCAGACAGGAGGGGGTTAAAGCAGCGGCTGATTAGGACTCTCTTGCTCACTCAGGCTGGGGAGAGGGAGGGGTACGGTAGTCATAATTGGAATGAGGGGCTTGCCTGCGGCGGCAGAGGCCAGCGTGACGTTGCAATAGCCTGAGGCATGCCATGTGTTCTCCTGGGGAAGTTGGCCCTGGATCACGGGACCCTGGCAGTGGCGTCCTGCACAGGCTCCCAGGGGGGTGCGCATAGTGACCTGAGCTTGCACACAGGATTCTTGGTGGCAGCGGCAGCAGCAGTAGCAGTGTGCCTGCCTCTGTGGTCCGAGATGATAGCCTCTGCTCGTGCCCATCTCTGGAGCTCGCTTAGGCGGGGCTCTGCCGCCTGTGGGCACATGGAGCAGAAAGCCCCTCTCCTCGCGCTCCCTGAAACAATGGTCTCTTGCCTCTCCGGCAGGTCCAGACTTTTTCCTGCACTCCCTCCCGGCTAGCTGTGGAACACTAGCGCCCTTCAGGCTGTCTTCATGCAGCCAACCCCAGTCCTCTCCCTGGGGTCTGACCTCCAAAGCCCAAGCCTCAGCTCCCAGCCACCACCCGCCCCGGTGGGTGAGTAGACAAGCGTCTCAGGCTGGTGAGTGCTGGTTGGCACTGATCCTCTATGTGGGAATCTCTCCGCTTTGCCCTCTGCACCCCTGTTGTTGCCCTCTCCTCTGTGGCTCCGAAGCTTCCCTCCCCCTGTCCCCACCAGTGAAGGGGCTTCCTAGTGTGTGGAAACTTTTCCTCCTTCACAGCTCCCTCCCAGAGGCACAGGTCCTGTCCCTGTTCTTTTGTCTCTGTTTTTTCTTTTTTCTTTTGTCTCTGTTTTTTCTTTTTTCTTTTGCCCTACCCAGGTACATGGGGATTTCCTTGCCTTTTGGGAAGTCTGAGGTTTTCTGCCAGCATTCAGTAGGTGTTCTGTAGGAGTTGTTCCACATGTAGATGTATTTTTGATGTATTTGTGGGGAGGAAGGTGATCTCTACATCTTACTCCTCTGCCATCTTGAAGGTCTCCCCCAAGTCTGCTATTTTAGTTTTTGTTTTCTGTTTATTCCTTCTGTTTTTAATTTCTCTGTTTTATTTTTCCTGCCTTCCTATGAATTTTTTAAGAATTCCATTTTAATTTATTTATAGTGTTTTCCACTGTATTTCTTTGTATAGCTTTCCTAGTCGTTGCTCTAGGTATAGATAGAACTTATCACAGTCTACTGGTGTTGACATTTTACCAGTTCAAGTGAAGTATAGAAACCTTATCTCCTTTTATGTCCCTTTACCCTCCCCCATTTATAATTGTCTTAAAAATTTCCTGTATATGTGTTTAGAACTACATTAGACAGTATTCCTGTCTAATTCCTTTAACTGTCAAACAGACTTTAGAAAACCTAAGAGGTGAAGGAAAATTGTATTTAACCATATTTTTATTCTTTCTATTGTTCTTTTTCCTTTCCCGATGTTCCAAAATTTCTCCTTTTGTAGTTTCATTTCTGTTTTGAGAACTTCCTTTAGCCATTCTTTTCAGGTAGTCTGCTGATAACAAATTCTCCTAGTTTCCTTCATCTGAAAATGTCCCGATTTCCACTTTATTCCTAATGGATATTTTCACCATATATAGAATTCTGGGTCAACAGTGCTTTTCTTTCAGCACTTGAAAATTGTGCCACTTCCTTCTTGGCCTCCATGGTTTATGTCAGGGGGGTGTCCCTGGGTGGGCTTGAACCACCACCCTTTCAGTTAACAGCTGAATGTGCTAACTGATTCCACGACAGAAACTCCTCCATGATTTCTGATGAGAAATCTGCAGTCATTCAGATTGCTTTTTCCCTGTAAGTAAGGGATTGTTTTTCTCTCACTGCTTTGAAGACATATTCTTTGTCTTTACCTTTAAGATGTTTGACTGTGATGTGTCTTGATGTGGATTTCTTTAGATTTATCCTAGTTGGGATTTTTTTTTTTTTTAGCTTCTTCAATCTATAGGCGTGTGTCTTTGCCAAGTCTGGGGATTTTTAACCATTAAATCCTTGAATACTTTTTGACCTCACCCTCTCCTGGGATTCTGATGACATGAGTGTTAAATCTTTTATTATAGTCCCACAGGCTCCTGAGGCTCTGTTCATTTTCTTAAAAGTCTCTTTTCTCTCTGTTGCTCAGATTGGGTAATTTCTATTGGTCAAGCATCAAGTTTACTGATTCTTTCCTCTGTCCTTCCTCCAGTGTCCTCTCCATGTTGATCCTATCCATTGAGTTAAAAAATTTTTTTTCAGTTGTTGTATTTTTCAGTTTTACATTTGCTTCTTCCTTATATCTTTTATTATTTGCTGAGATTTTTAACTTTTTCATTTGTTTCAGGTTTGTTCATAATTGCTTGTTGAAACATTTTATAATGGCTGCTTTGAAATATTTGTCAGATAATTCTAACATCTCTGTTATTCTGGTGTTGGCATCTATGGATTGTCTTTTTTCATTCAAATTGAGATTTCCCAGGTTCTTGGTATGATGAATGATTTTTCAATTTTGGAACTTGGACATTTTAGGTATTATGGTATGAGAATCTGAATCTTATTTAAACTTTCTGTGTTAGCTGGTTTCCTTTGACAGTGCTCCAGCAGGGGAGAGGAGGTGCTGCCTCATTATTGCCAGGCAGTGGTGGAAATCCAGGTTCCTATTTGGCCTCTGTTGACCCCTATGAAGGGGAGAGGCTCCTCATTACCACTGGTTGGGGGTGGGAGTTTTGGCTCCCCACTAGGCCTGTGCTGATGCCACAGAAGGAGGGGTGAGGTAGCCTCATTACCACTGGGCAGTGGTAAAAGCCCTGACTCTTCTTTAGGTCTCTCTAACACCACCTCCGTGGGGGAGTGAAAGTGCCTTGTTACTACAGGTTGGGGGTAGAAATCCCAGCTCCTTTTCAGCCTTCTCTGACACCACCTTCTCAGGGGGTTTGTTACACCTCATTACAATCTGGTGAGGGTGGAAGTCCAGGTACCCTACTCACACTTTGCAGACAGGTGGGGCCACAATTTTTCTGTGGTGTTTGGCTGGAATAGAATAGTTATTGTCTAAATGTTTTCTTTCTTGTCTCTTTCCTGATCCTTTGGCTTGAAAGAGCAGAGTTTTGTTGGGGCTTATTTTGTGGGGGCGCGGGGGTCTGTGCAGTTTGATGTTTCTGGATTACAGCTTCTTTAGCTACAAGTCTGGAATATTTAAGGCAAAAAGAAAATCCAGAGAACTCGCTAACATGCTGTTCCTTGATAGTCATCCCCAACCTCCCTAGCTATTCTGCCTTTTTCTCTCCATTTTTCAGAGTCTTATGGTCATTATATATATATAATGTCAAGGGTTTTTAGTTGTACTTAGCTGGAGGAATAGGGGAAAATACATCTATTCCATCTTCCGAGAGCTTCATTTGGCATTTTATTTCATATCTTTTTCTTAGTGCACTGGCTAGTGTTTCTGGAACAGCATTAAATGATAACAGGAATAAAATCTATTCTTTTCTCATTCCTCATTCACTGGGAATGCTTCTAATGTTACCCCATGAAGTATGATGCTCAGTGCTGGACATTGGTTTGAGACATTAAATTCAGTCTACATATTTAATTTCAGTTGAACAAATATTTAGTAGTACCTGCCATGTGCAAGTCACTGCTCTAAGGCTGGGAATATAGCTGGGAATATAGCTAGTGAATAAAGAGGTCATAATTATTTCCTCTTATATTATCTCATATATTATATGTTATATTTCTCATATATCTTTTTCTCTACAATAAGACCCACCTTTATATTAACACTATGTCTACCATTCCTTCCTCCCTCTGACCCGCTTTATACTGAAGCAGGGGCAGGGAACCATGTGCATGTGGTTCCTAGTTAGATGGGAGGAATATGAGGTATATTAAGTTATATTAAATCTATGGGCCTATCTTGATTAAGACTCTAAGTGTCAAGTTATAAAGTTCAAGCTAGCAGAAGTAAACAGAGGGGACTATATTCATTGTGAAATAGAAGGCCCTTTAACAGAGTCCAGAGGTAGGACATGTAGCTGAGTTTCAGTTCTCAGGAAGAACTGGAACCAGGATCCACCAGGACCTTTTGCACCCATGTTCTCTCCCTCTCTCCAGGTCCTTTACCTCCACTTCTCCTGGGGAGTTGGCTTCATTCTTCCTTCTCTGCCTCAGAGGCTGTGATAGACACACCCCAGGTTCCAGGTTCATGTCCTGTCGTGCAATAGTCCGGGCAGAACTAGTTCCTCATTCTCAGCATCAGATTGGTTCAACTGGATACTTCTCCACCCCTGGTCCAGCCGGCTATGGCCAGAGAGCCTGGTCATGTGGTACGAACATGGCTGCTAAGAGTCCACCTTTATTTTAGGGGTGGGCGACACCCCAAAAGATGGAGTGGGTGTTCTCTTTATGCTATATGATTATGTAGTAATAGCATGAAGCTACAGGGACTACATAAGGAATCATTTTATACATGCAACAGTGTAACTGCACAGAATAACTGTCCTTACTTTGAGCCTCTAAATTAGGGCTTCTGAAAATTGCTGTGAGAATGTTTACCCTAAGGTAAAGGTTGTGCCCTTTCCTGGTTTGGGTAGTACAGTTTTTATCACTCATGGATCCTCTTCCTTGCCACGGGTCATGTTATGACTTACAGCCAACTCTGTGTCTCTGATTTACATTCACCTTCACCTCTGCTTGGGTTTATAGATAAATCCAATACAGAAATTCTTTTGAGTACAAATACTTTCAAATTAATATCCTAGCCAACAACATTAAGCCATGAATTCTATTCTTACAGGGTCAATCTAATCTTCCCCCCAAATCTTTTTCTTTACTCTTTTTCTTGTATTGGTGTAGTAAAGAAATGTTTAGTGTAGTTGAGAATGTTAGCTGCTTGCTTCCACATCATCTCCAATTTCCATATACAAACATACACTTAATTCCTAAGGGCTGCAACTTGTCATTTTCCACTCTTTTTTCCCCCTCACTGCTGCTTTCCCTTTTTCTTAGACCAGTATTAAGCATATTCCACCATTCTAGTCAAGGACCCTTTCTCCAGGCTGTGTTTCTAGCATTTAGATAGGCAACTTCCTTCCTCTACTGTCTCCCTGCGGACCTGGTCCTACCTCACTTAGGAAGAATTACATCAACATCAATTTCCAGAGCTCAGAGGCACAAATAGAGGGTTTACTCCTTAGGTAGCCCCAGCAGGAATTCAGGACAACTAGGAACAAAGGATATCATGTGTCCTCTGGTGACGTCACCACTAATGTCAGTGAGAATGGCATATCCAGCTACCGTGTCACTGGTTTAGTATTCTCCAGATGTCCCAAGAAATCAAAGCCAGTCAATATTGCCAGGAGACACAGGCAAATTACATATCAAAAACTATCAGGAAAAGGATACCAAAAGTTGTTGTTGAACAACTTTCACCTAATATGTAGTTCAAGCTGGAAGATTTCCATAAGCCCAGATGCAATAAATTTACATTTCTTTGATTCCAAAACACCACTAATTTTAGAAAGCATCATACCTATAATTACAAAAGAAAGCACTGGTAAGTTTCTTTTGACATCTTGATCCCTAGAACATTAAAATGTAGAGGAAATGTGTCTTAAAATTGAAAAATTACATGAAAATCTCACGAGAACTCAAGAATCAGATTACAAAAGTAGGCTCAGCTGGAGTCCAGTTGTATGTAAAAACAAGTGACTGAGCCTTCTTGCAATCCTTTAGCATCTTGTGGCTATGCCATTGCAATTTGAGTGCAAATAACTAAAACCTGAAAGTATTACAAGGCCACGGCTAAATTTCTGATTTAGCATTCTGTAGGGAGTAAACACCCCTACAAAGATAAAGAACATTAAGGATTTAAACTTCCAGGGAGAAAAAAGTAACCTAATTACTGAATTAAAATTTCCCTCTATCTCAGTGAGGAAAATCAACGAATAAAATTCCTAAACTGATGATCAATCCTATTCAATTGTAATTATATAAAATATCCCAGTGCCATTAGATGACATTTCCTCATTTCTGGTATGGTGTTCCTTCTTGTTGAGGTCTGAGTTGCAGACAAAGGATGCCCTTTTCCCTGCCTGAGTTCAAACCAACCAAGAAGAGAAGTGAGAATCAGATGGATGGAGATTGAATATAACCTCTGTTATAGCACTGACGTATTGAAACAAGTGGCCTGAAATCCTGGCCAGGTGGATTCTCTGATTCCCTGCAGATAGTTTAAACCTTGGAACTGTCCATCTAAAGGCAAGTTTGGGCCTGCAGAGTGGATTCACTTAACCAGGATTTCTGCCATGAACTAGTTCAAATGGAAGAGGACATTTCTACTCATATATCTAAATAGATTAACTCCATCCAGTGAAGAAATGTGGACCATTGGTTGTCATCCACCATTGTACCCCATTTCCAGCTAAGGCAAGTAGTAAAAGTTGGGATAAGAGGCCATGAGTATTTAAGGGCAACCCTCCTCATGATAAACAGAGCACAGAAGTTTCCTAAAGGATATCTTTATTCATTCCTTTGATGTGGCAGCCAGCCTCCAAAGATGGTCTCCAAGGATCCCTACCTCCCCCAATTCATACCCTGATGTAGTGTCCTCCCATATCGTACCAGGATTGGTCTGTGTGACCAATAACATATGGCAGAAGTGAAGGTGTGTTACTTCTAAGATTAGGTCATAAAAGACACTGTGGGTTCCACCTTGGGGGCTCTCCCTTGCTTTCTCTGAGGCAAGCCAGTTGCCATGCTGTGGGCAGTACTAAGGAGAGCACTGTGCAGAAAGGAACTGAAGCCTCCAACCAATAGCCAGTGAGAAATTGAGGCCAAACAACACGCATATGAGTGAGCTTGGGAGTGGATTCTCCAACCCTGGTCAAGGCTTGTGAAGACGGAAACCCTGGGTAACAGGTTGACTATAACTTCATGAGACCCTGAACTAGAACCACCCAGATAAGCTGCTTCCAGATTTCTGATCCTCAGAACCTGTATGAGATAATAATTGTTTGTTGTTTTTAACCTCCTAAGTTTCAGGGTAATTTGTTAGGCAGCAAAAGATAACTAGAATATTTAACTAACCTTTATTTCCTGTATTTATCAGTTTTTACAACATGCCAAGCCCAAGGAGGTCCCTGTCCCCAGAATCTGCTGTTTAGTTAGGGGAATTGTGATGTGGACAGCTCTTCATGAACTTTCCTTACAACAACTCTGTGAAGCCAATGAGCAGATTCTGATTTTACATATGAGGGAACTATGACTCAGAGAGATTAAACACCATGGTTGATCAGTTATACTAAAATAACTAATAAAAATTAAGTTTGGTTGCCTGCATTATGTTGTGAGTTTCTTTAATTTCTAGATATGAAAGAGAGAAAACAAGGCTTATGCTGATACTCCATTGGGACTGCAGATATAGTAAAGTTTTATTGCTACAGACTCCAGAGTGACCAGCTGGCATGTGAGCCTTGCCAGGAGCAGGGAACCGAGCCTCTCTCTGCATCTTAGGATGCCCTCTGGAGAACAGTTGTCTTATCCTTGCCTTCATGGGTCATGTGTCCTCTGAAAAGCCTAGGGTGGCATGAAGTAT
The DNA here is from genome assembly GCF_028564815.1 of Eubalaena glacialis. Classification (NCBI taxonomy): domain Eukaryota; kingdom Metazoa; phylum Chordata; class Mammalia; order Artiodactyla; family Balaenidae; genus Eubalaena; species Eubalaena glacialis. The sequence goes on along the minus strand of NC_083733.1, from coordinate 51,859,499 downwards.
TGGCTGGGAAGTGGGCACCTACTTGTGATGCAGAAATCCATTTTAAAGCAGCCTCCATTTAAAGATAGCCTTGGCAACTGGCAGGGGTCGAACTGCCAGATGTCTCGAGGAGATTGGCGTACAGAGTGGATAGCTGTGATTCAGCATCATTTAGCTTTGATCACACCATTTTATAATGTTCATCTCTTGGATGTTGAAGTTGCTTTATTTGTTCTTGGTTTTTAGTGAGTAGCAGTATAGAAATTTTAATATACAAAATTTTAAATGCCATCAAATGTATGGAGCTTTTGGGGGACATTTTAGTGGCCACCAGATAAATGTATTAGCACAATAATTGAATGGTATCATGTATCCTTAATTAATTTTGACCCTTCAACTGTATAGCATGAAAACATACTAATCCACCCCAAATTACCAAATTAAGAAATTTTACCTTCACCAAAATGCAGAAAGTACTGTAAGTTAAGAAAGATTCTTTCCAGCCACTGAATAATAATTGCATGTAAGAATTTTCTAAGGTTGAAGGAATTTAAATCTTTAGACAGACGGTTACATTAGGTTTGATTATCCATATATTTGCTATGAATATATTTATTTATGAATAAATAAGTTGTATCAATTAACAGTATAACAGCTGGAACAATAACAGTGAAAATGAATGTCTTTGCATATGATTTCTTGTCTCGGTTGGAATTTTTGTCTTTCTTGGGTTTATATTTCAAATCGGACTGTTTTGGTTATTGTGGAGGATGAAAATGCAGCTGGTAGGCAGTTCTGTAAGGTAGGAGAAAAAGTAAGAACCATTCTTTATAACCAGTATTAGTAAAGATTGATGCTACTGACTAAATTATATTTAGGTCAACTCTAGCACAAATCATCATCATGTTTATAAAAAAGGACCATATCTCCTCCTCCTTCCCCAATTCCATCCCATCTCCCAACAGCAAATTCTTCCTTCATTTTGCACTGCTCCGTGAGACCTGACCTGCCATGTGTTGTTTTTCTAAGCAAGTCAGAAATGGGCAAGTCTGTGCTGTTCAGAATTTTGTTAGAAAGATGCAAGCCTGTGAAGACAATGCTTTTTCAATTTCACTGCCTTAAGTTTTTCTGCAGAAATGTTTCAGAATACATGATTTGTGAGAAATTTTAAGACTTTGAACTTTTTTGAAAATTAGTATCAGATTAAGGTCATCTAAATCTTTTCTAAGTTCAAATCTTATGATGTATTCTGGCTAAAATCTCCTATCCTTTATGAAGTCTTCTTTGTCCATTCTAACACTCTGTAACTTCTGAACCATAGCAATAATGGTTTGTTCATTCATTCATTTAAGAAACACCTGTTGAATACCTATTATGGGCTAAAGTCTATGCTAGAAAAATATATTCTGTGGTTTCTGTCAGGACTGATCTAACGAACAGATGATTTACAGTGCAGCGAGGGTAAGCGTTGTTGTGTGTGTGAACAGACTAAGAGCATGTACCCAGACTGAATTGTGGGTGGCTTCCTGGAAAACCAGTGCATAAGCTGAGAGAAGAGATTACACACAAAAAACAAGGAGATGTGAGAATGCTATACAGACAGTAAGGCTAGAGAGGTGAGCAGATCAGAAAGTCTTTGGGTATCAAGCTAAGGAGTTTCCATGTGATTGTGAAAACAGTGGGAAGCCATTAAAGATGGTTAAGGAGTAAAGCGAAATGATCTGGTTGGTGTTTCAGAAACATCACTCTAGAGGATGTCCATGATTAACAGTGCAATGGATGAGATACCCTGGGCAACCTTCCTACTGAAAACAACTAGAAATGCTAGATGAAAACAATTTTAATATAAAATTTTAAATGAATCAATGAGCTGGCAAGAAAGTAAGAAGCACTCAAACCAAAAACCAAGTAAAGAGAGAAACTCAGAAACGGAAACACAGATTCTTCCCCTTTATGTTGAGGGCATTTGCTAAATAAGATGAACTTAAATATTGATTTTTATTTCCTTTTTGTCTGTGGAGTGCAGGCCACAGCTTGGGGCCCATCCAAAATCGGAAGTCTAATAGGAGACCTCCATCATAAAACTGAGACCTCAGAGATTACACCCTTAAAGCAAGGACAAACTAGAAATAAACCCACCCTCCTACCCCAGGGAATTTCATGGAAAATTACCAATCTTGAAATGTAGTGATAAAATAGTATGGGAAGCAATCTCTCCTGAATATTTGTAACCACAAACAAGTCAAATCTTTATACAAGTTTGCACCCAAAATTCACACTACCTAGATGGTCTGAAAAAATCTCAACCTGAGATTTACTGAAGTTTTAGTGTAGAATGTTCCCATTCTGGTAGTACTCCAGAACAATAGACAGAAAGAAGTGAAAAATCTCTCTTTGTAGGAACCCACCTTCCTCAGGAGCTCAAAGAATTTTCCTAGATGATGTTCTAGAAAAATATGAACACACAGTAAAATTGAACAAACAAAAACATACTCAAAATATACACAAAAGGAAGACATCATAAGAAAGAGCCTGCAGAAACAGTACATAGCAGAGTCAGACAAGCAAGGTTATAGAGTTATGTAAACTAACACTAAATGTATGACAGCATGATAAAGGTCTTGATGGGAGAAATGGGAGTATACTATTATAAGGTTCTTATACTATATATGAAATGGCACAATATCATTTGAAGGCAGATTGTTAAATATATATATAAACTCTAGAGCAACACTAAAATAACAAAACAAAGAGTTCTGTATAATAAGCCAGTGGAGGAGATAAAATGGAATCATAAAAACATTTAATTATTTCAAAAAGAAGACAGAAAGAGGGAAAGGGGAACAAAGAACAGAAGGAACAAATAGAAAACAAGTAATGAGATGATAAACTTAAATCTAACCATATCAACAATACATTAAATGTAAATGGTCTAAATAACTCAATGAAAAGTCAGAGAATCTCAGAGTGGAGAAAACAGCAAGACCCAACTATATGTTATTTACTAGAAACACACTTCAAATACAAAGACACAAATGAGTTAAAAGTGAAAGAATGAGAAAAGATATGCCATGCTAACACTAGTTCAAAGAAAGTTGGGTTGGCAATGTTAATATCAGACCAAACAGATTTCAGAGAAAAAATAATAACGGATTATTATTTCATAATGATGAAATAGTCATTTAGACAAGAAGAATTAACTATGCTAAATGTTTATGTACCCAATAACAAAGCTTCAAAGCATATGAAGCAAAAACTGATACAACTGCAAGAAGACATAGAAAAATCTACAGTTATAGTTGGAGATCTCAATGTTCCTTTATCAGTGATTCAGTAGGCCTTGTTGGGGTTGAAATTCTGCATTTCAGACAAGCTCCCAGGTGATGCCAATGTTACATCTGAATAGCAAGATACTAGAAGGTAAACCAGGAAAAAAAATGCCCAGAATGAACTAAAGGGAGAAGGGGAAATACAGAAGAAAGGGTAAGATATATATGGATATATTGAGAAAATTCAACATATATATAATTAGATTCCAAAAAGAGGAGTGAGAGAATGTGACAGAAATAATATTTAAAGAGATAATAATGGCTAAGAATTTGTTTAAAAGACATCAAGCCATAGATTCATGAAGACTGAAAACTGCAGGCAGGGTAAATACAAATAAAACCACACCTTTTTTTTTGTGTATGGTGTTAGGGAGTGTTCTAATTTCATTCTTTTACATGTAGCTGTCCAGTTTTCCCAGCACCACTTATTGAAGAGGCTGTCTTTTCTCCATTGTATATTCTTGCCTCCTTTATCAAAAATAAAGTGACCATATGTGTGTGGGTTTATCTCTGGGCTTTCTATCCTGTTCCATTGATCTGTATTTCTGTTTTTGTGCCAGTACCATACTGTCTTGATTACTGTAGCTTAGTAGTATAGTCTGAAGTCAGGGAGCCTGATTCCTCCAGCTCCATTTTTCTTTCTCAAGATTGCTTTGGCTATTTGGGGTCTTTTGTGTTTCCATACAAATTGTGAAATTTTTTGTTCTAGTTCTGTGAAAAATGGCATTGATAGTTTGATAGGGATTGCATTGAATCTGTAGATTGCTTTGGGTAGTATAGTCATTTTCACAATGTTGATTCTTCCAATCCAAGAGCATGGTATATCTCTCCATCTGTTTGTATCATCCTTACTTTCTTTCATCAGTGTCTTATAATTTTCTGCATACAGGTCTTTTGTCTCCTTAGGTAGGTTTATTCCTAGATATTTTATTCTTTTTGTTGCAGTGGTAGATGGGAATGCTTCCTTAATTTCTCTTTCAGATTTTTTGTCGTTAGTGTATAGGAATGCAAGAGATTTCTGTGCATTAATTTTGTATCCTGCTACTTTCCCAAATTCATTGATTAGCTCTAGTAGTTTTCTGGTAGCATCTTTAGGATTCTCTATGTATAGTATCATGTCATCTGCAAACAGTGACAGCTTTACTTCTTCTTTTCCGATTTGGATTCCTTTTATTTCTTTTTCATCTCTGATTGCTGTGGCTAAAACTTCCAAAACTATGTTGAATAATAGCGGTGAGAGTGGAAAACCTTGTCTTGTTCCTGATCTTAGAGGAAATGGTTTCAGTTTTTCACCATTTAGAACGATGTTGGCTGTGGGTTTGTCATGTATGGCCTTTATTATATTGAGGTAGGTTCCCTCTATGCCCACTTTCTGGAGGGTTTTTATCATAAATGGGTGTTGAATTTTGTTGAAAGCCTTTTCTGCATCTATTGAGATGATCATTTGGTTTTTCTCCTTCAGTTTATTAATGTGGTTTATCACATTGATTGATTTGAGTATATTGAAGAATCCTTGCATTCCTGGGATATGTGGTCCCCCTTTTCTTCTTTCCTGCCTTCTTTTGGATTAATCAAGTATTTTCTATAATTCCATTTCCTCAGTTAGCCTGTTATACACTCTTTTAAACACTTTTTTTTAGTGTGTATCCTTTACTGTTACAACATGTGTACTTGATTATATAATACTAATATTAATCAATCCCTTTATCTCCTCCCAGAAAAATGCAAGAATGATCGTTTTAAAACTCTTTTTACCCCCTTACTGGCTTAAATGCCATGGTTGCCCAATATTTCTATTCTCTATATAATGTAATCCCCACAATATGTTATTATTATGTTTGATACAGCCAATATTCATTTTGATTTACCCACATGTATATTACTCTTTATTCCTTTCTGTCTTCATCTGGGACTATTTCCTTTTGTCTGAAAAACATTCTTTACTATTTCCTTTAGTGCAACTCTACTGGCATTAAATATTTTCTTCTTCTTCTTCTTCTTTTTTTTTTTTTTTTTTGTATGAAAATGTTCTATTTCACCTTCATTTTTGAAGGCCCATGTACTGGATATAGACTTCTAGCTTGGCAGTCATTTTCTTTTAGCATTTTGAAGATATTATCTCCCTGTCTTTTGGCTTCATTGTTTCTGTTGAGAAGTCATCTATCAGTCTAACTGTTGCTTCTTTAAAGGCAATCTGTCTTTCTTCTCTGTCCAGTTTAAATTTTTTCTCTTTCTCTTTTGTTTAGTAGTTTCATTATGATAGGGTTAGGTATGGATTCTTTGTGCTTATTGTCATTGTTGTTCTTAGGGCTTCCTGAGTTGATGGATTGATGTTTTTCAACAATTCTGTTAAATTCTCAGTCATTATTATCATTCTCCTTTCTTCTTGGACTTCAGTTACTGGTGTGTTAGACCATTTTTCTGTCTTCTATATCTTTTACCCTCTCTTCAAATTTTTCCAACCTGTTATCGCTCCATGATTAAGTCTGAATATTTTCTTCTGCTTTATTTTCCAGTTCCTTAATTCTCTATCTGTGTATAGGCTAAATAATCCACTCACTGGATTCTTAGTTCGGGTTATTTTATTTTTCAATTCTTGAATATTTTTTCTTTTCATTGTCAGATCACTGCTGAAATTCACAAATCTTATCTTTCATCTTCTTGAGCATAGTAAGTATAGTTATCTTAAAGTCTGTCTGATAGCTTCAATGTCTGGAGCCCCCATGTGTCTTTTTCTCTTTACTACTATTTCTGTTGATTTTCATTCATGTTGTCTTGTTTTCTTGTGGTCTGCTTAATTTTTATTGTGATTTGGACATTGTGTGTACAATATTGTTCACAGAAAGTTTTGAGGCCTAGGATTGTGTTTTTGCTTCTGCCATGTAGATAGGGACATTAGCCATCCAGGACTACTTTAATAAAATTTAATAAAATTTCATCCAGGACAACTACTTGAGAGAATTTGTAGTTGAGTTGAAATCCTTGAAAGAGCCTACCTATGGTTCATACTTATGCCCAGGATATAGACTTTTGTGGTCCCATCCCAAAGTAATGGAGGCTCACTAGTCTTTTCCTTACTTGGCAGGCCTGAACACAAATCCCTCTCACATTCAAGGCTGTCAAAATTATAGCTTAATCTCTTGGCTTTTCAGTTTTTCCACCTCAGAACTGGCAAATGCCTCCTGGAGGAAAGTGGTCCCAAATGTATGCTCTACTCCCAGGGTCTCCATCCTTTCCCAGATCCTATCCTGGTAATTCTTTTGTTTTTTTTTTTTCTTTCTATCCTGCTAATTCTTTACTATCATGGTGGAGCTCTTTGGTGCTTTCAAGCAGGTTTTATTTTTATTTTCCAGATTTTCTAATTGCCTTTTATGGTAGGGTTACTGGGACCTAGCCCACCATTACTTGAGGTGGAAGTGCTTTGCTTAGTTCTTTTCCTTGAAAATTGACTTGTCTTGAAAAAAGAAAAGTGAACCTCTACTTTACTTCGTATACAATAATATATTCAACATGAATTAAAGGCCAAAATAAGGAAAGTAAAACCTTAAGACTTTTAGTAGAAAATAGAGGACCCTATCTTGATATTCTTAAAGCAGAAGTGTCCAGAAAGCATATTTAAAAGAAATAATTGATAAATTAGACCGAAATAAAATGTAAAGTTCATAAGAACAAAAGTCACCAAAACTAAGGTTAAAATGCAAGCCCATTTCAGAAAAGATTTTTAAGCCTCCATAACTGACCAGATTTGTATCCAGAATAAATTAGAAAAATGAAATAAAGAAACGCCATAGAAAAAAATGGCAAAAGATATAGACAGTTGTCTGAAGAAGATGCTTTAGTGACCAATACTCATGTGAAAAGATGCTCAACTCGCCAATAATTAGGGAACTCAAAATTAAAACCATGAAATATTTCATGACCATCATATTGTCAAAATTTTAAAAAAACTTACAATTCTTTGAAGCATATTGGAGAGACAAGAAGTCACTCTGTAAGTCAGAGTACAAATGAGAGCAGCCAATTGTGTTTTGGAAGGTAATATCTACTGAAAATTGAATACATGCACTGTTTTTGAACCAGCCATCCCAAACCTAGTTATAAGCCCTTGAGGTATTGAATGTATGCCTAAGGAGACATATCAGGGTCTGTATTGCAGCATAATTAGTGGTGATAAAAAAGGGAAACAACCTGTGTGTCCATCAATAGGAAAATGAGTTTAAAACCTAAGCTATTTTGTATAATAGATTAATATAAAGCAGTTAAAATTATTGACTAGGTCTATGTACATCAACATGGATAAATCTTGAGAATGTACTGATGAAAGGAAAAACATGTTGAATGGTAACGTACAATATTACATAATGCAAAGTTTAAAAGTAAGGGAGGGACTGCCCTGGTGGTCCATTGGTTAAGACTCCACACTCCCAATGCAGGGGACCTGGGTTCGATCCCTGGTCAGGGAACTAGATCCTGCATGCTGCAACTGAAAGATCCCGCATGCCGCAATGAAGATCCCACATGCCGCAATGAAGATCCCACATGCCCCAACGAAGATCTTGCACGCGGCAACAAAGATCCTGTGTGCCGCAACTAAGACCTGGTGCAGCCAAATTAAAAAAAAAAAAGTAGAGGAAATAATACTATAAACTCTTTAAATATATATATACAGAAGTTATAAAGATGTAACAACGTGAACAGAAAGGATACACACCAACTTCCAATCACCTCTGGAGGAGAAGTGGAGGTTGGGATGCAGGAAGAAAATGGGGGCTTCACCTCTAGTGGTAATACTTTATTTCTTACACAACTAAAACAAAAGACAAAGAACTTGAAACAAATAGTATGGCATCATGTTAAGATTTTTTTACGTTAAAAATTAATTAAATAAGAGCTGTAACAGTTCCCAGCACATAAAAAATCATTGAAGGAAGAAAGGGAAAGGGGATTGAGGGAAGGAGGGAAGGAAGGAATCAGACTCTGGATGTCCCTACGTATCATAAGCAGCTGCAGGGCTCAAGCTGGTGACACTGACAACATTTCACATGGAGAATGTTTTTTAAAAATCCATTTCAGTGAGAGTGGGGGATGATGTCTTGGCATGTGTAGAAGGCTGGCTGAAAGAAACATGAGGATAGGGATGAGCCATTGGGAGCCTTACTGGTGTCAGGAGAGTTATGTTTTTTAACATCTTTATCCATAATCTGGAGGTCACAGAGCACAGGAAACTCTGGCCTTGGAAGGTGCACCAAGACCTTCCCAGGTATGAGATTTCAGGTTGGTTTCACTGAGATGTGGAGTAGACCAAGAAGGGGTAGGTAAGATGGGGTCATGTGAACTCTCCTGAGTGGGCACTGAGTGATGCTGACCTGCAGAAGGGTGCAAGTCTAGCTGTCATCAGGTGGTCATCAAGGACCACTGAGAGTACTAGCTGAGATGTGACTTACATTTGGCAGATACTCAGGAAGGAGAGTAGCTGTGGCAGGTCCAGAATAGGGAAGGCAAGATGGGAAGAGCATCTGATAAGGGTTCCTGATGTTGTGCAAATGTTCTTAGTCACTGAACCCTGGAATGTAGAATATGAGTACTTAAGAGAGGAAAACCTAAAATAAAGGAAAAGAAACTCTACTCTGTACAGATCTGTCTAGCTTCTGTCACTAAGTTGGTGGTGCCCTCTGAAAGGTAAAAATTGACAAAAGATTTTGTTTACATTGAGAAGACTTTTGGATCCAGCCTTGACCTCTGAGCTTGTTTGGATAAGCTATGTCTGGATAAAACCAAGCATGACTGGGGACCCCAGTTTGGGCCTTCTGTGGGGTTGAGGCTGACTTTGGTTGCTCCCTTCCTTTCTGGTAGGGCACATAGCAAGCTCGCATCTGGGACACTGTTTTCCATCTGTGCAGCCAATTGCCCAAAAATATGTAAAAACTCCCATTTTCCCAAAGAAATAAAAAACCTAATGCTAAGCAAGATACAGTTATACTTCCCCAAACTCAGCTTATATGTAAATTAAGCAATGTATCACTAATTGGTGTCGAGATGACTAAAGAAGCCTTGTTTGAATATCTATTTTTAATTTCTCATTTGCGTGGAAAATACCTTTCAGCCTGTTAAAGAGCTGTCTGATTTATAAGGATATCATCCTTTTTTTTTTTAACATCTTTATTAGAGTATAATTGCTTTACAATGGTATGCTATTTTCTGCTCTATAACAAAGTTAATCAGCTATACATATACATATATCCCCATATCTCCTCCCTCTTGCGTCTCCATCCCACCCTCCCTATCCCACCCCTCTAGATGGTCACAAAGCACCGAGCTGATCTCCTTGTGCTATGTGGCTGCTTCCCCTAGCTATCTGTTTTACATTTGGTAGTGTATATATGTCCATGCCACTCTCTCACTTCATCCCAGCTTACCCTTCCCCCTCCCCATGTCCTCAAGTCCATTCTCTACATCTGCGTCTTTATTCCTGTCCTGCCCCTAGGTTCGTCAGAACCATTTTTAAAAAAATTTTTAGATTCCATATATATGTGTTAGCATACGGCATTTGTTTTTCTCTTTCTGACTTACTTCACTCTGTATGACAGACTCTAGGTCCATCCACCTCACTACAACTAACTCAATTTCCTTTCTTTTTATGGCTGAGTAATATTCCATTGTATATATGTGCCCCATCTTCTTTATCCATTCATCTGTCAGTGGGCACTTAGGTTGCTTCCATGTCCTGGCTATTGTAAATAGAGCTGCAATGAACATTGTAGTACATGACTCTTTTTGAATTATGGTTTTCTCAGGGTATATGCCCAGTAGTGGGATTGCTGGGTCATATGGTAGTTCTATTTTTAGTTTTTTAAGGAACCTCCATACTGTTCTCCATAGTGGCTGTGTCAATTTACATTCCCACCAACAGTGCAAGAGGATTCCCTTTTCTCCACACCCTCTCTGGCATTTATTGTTTGTAGATTTTTTGATGATGGCCATTCTGACCGGTGTGAGGTGATACCTCATTGTAGTTTTGATTTGCATTTCTCTAATGATTAGTGATGTTGAGCATCCTTTCATGTGTTTGTTGGCAATCTGTATATCTTCTTTGGAGAAATGTCTATTTAGGTCTTCTGCCCATTTTTGGATTGGATTGTTTGTTTTTTTGATATTGAGCTGCATGAGCTGCTTGTAAATTTTGGAGATTAATCCTTTGTCAGTTTGCTTCATTTGCAAATATTTTCTTCCATTCTGAGGGTTGTCTTTTCATCTTGTTTATGTTTTCCTTTGCTGTGCAAAAGCTTTTAAGATTCATTAGGTCCCATTTGTTTATTTTAAGGATATCATCTTAACTGAATAATGAGATGCTGCTTAGTATGTTCTTAAAAATGTTTCCCCCCTCCAGTTACATTTTTTTTTAAGTAAATAAGTGCCATTATTTCCATTCTTAATGTCAATAGCGTGGTCAATTTTCTCCTAAATCTTTCTTATAGTGAGTGAGTTTGTAATTTGAGAGTAGGAAGGAATTCTTTATGTATTTAGGAGTATCTACTAAAATAAATTAAGGTTTCAATGTGGGACTTATGAAAGTGGTGAAAATATGATAAATCTTTCTACTGATCAGATACTGGAGGTGTTCAAAATGAACTGATAGATTTTAGTATCTTTGTTGAATATTCTTCTATAAGTCATTGATAGTTACAGATTGTTTATCTTGGCTCTGACTAAAAGAAGATAATTATTGATTAATAAATACTCATTAATTTTATTTTCCTGATTCTGTATAAATCTAAAGAATAAATAAGTTGGTAGTGTAATACAGATTTATTCTAGCACACAAAGGTGAGCTGGCATCAAAAGGGGAAATGACACTTCCCTCCTCCTGCCCCACCTCTCTTCTCTAGAGCCTTTTTGGCTCAATGGAAGCAAAGTTTCACGGGATCTTTGCATCTTAGAGATGGTAACAGCAGACAAAAAAAAATGTTCACCCTGTAAGAAAGAAGCATGTGAAAATCTCAACCGAATATTCATCAAATCTCTGGAGAAGGGAGGACTTTAAGCTAAGAAGTGATAGAAGTTACTGTAATGAAAATTTTTTGTTAAGTTTGACTAAATACTTTTTTTCCCTTTCCCTGTTTCATCTCTCTTGTCTATCTACCCCTTTCCATCTCCATCCCTATCATTTACTGCAGGCCACTGTCATCTCCCACAAAAACACAGCAGGGAACTAAAAGCAACAATATAGCAAACAAATAAATCTAAGACTCCAACATATACAGATTTTACTCTGGGTGAGATGGGACACCACTGGAGAGTTTTGACCAATGGAAGGGTTATGCTCTGACTTAATTGGTCAGGCTATGTTGAGAATTACCATGAGGGGTCTGGATGGAAGCAAGGAGGCTGATTAGGGACCATTGCAGTAATCCCCAGAGAGAAGAGGGGGACCTGCACCAGGGTGGCAGTGGTAGAAGTAGAGAGAGAAATGATTGGATTCTGGATATATTTTGGAGGCTGAACTGACAAAATGTATTCATGGACTGGGTATAGAGTTTGAGATAAAGAAGAGCTGAGTGACTCTAAGCTTTTTCACTTGAGCACCAGAAAGAATTGAGCTGCCTTTAATTGGGATGGGTGAAGTTGTGGCTAGGGCAGGTTAGGGGGAGAATTTCAGGAGCTTGGCTTCAGACGTGTTAAATTTGACTTGGCTATTAAACATGCAAGTGGAGATGAAGAATAGGCATATGGTGTTTATATAACAGAAAGAAGGAATATGTGAAAAGTCAGAGAAGCTATAAAGACAGTGAGGGTTTAAAATGTTCACATAGAGACAAGGCCCTACTGACCTGAGTCTTGGGTCCCACAGCCATAGGGTCATGCCAGTGTCCCTAGATTTCAGCCACTGTAATTGACTTTGACCATTACAGACTAATGGAACATATTCTTTACAGTACAGTTGATGATACCTAAAGAATTCTGAACATTTTTACAGTTTTATTGAGATATAATTGACACATAAGTTTAAGGTATACAACATAATGATTTGATATATGTACATATTGCAATATGATTACCATAATAAGTTAACATCCATAATTTCACATAGTTATAATTTTTTTTTTAGATATAATTTTTTGTGATGAGAATTTTTAAGATCTACTCTCTTAGCAACTTTCAAATATACAATACAGTATTGCTAACTATAGTCACCATGCTGTGCATTACATCCCCAGAACTTATTTATCTTATAACTAGGAATTTGTACCTTTTGACTAGCTTCACCCATTTCCCCTACCTGCTGCCTCTGGCAACCACCAATCTGTTCTCTGTTTCTATGGGTTTGATTTTTTTTTTTTAAGCTTCCACATATAAGTGAGATCATACAGTATTTGTCTGTCTCGTCTGACTTATTTTACTTAGCGTTATGCCCTGAAGGCCCATCCATGTTGTCACAAATGGCAGAATTTCCTTCCTTTTTAAAAAAAAAAAATTATTTGGCTGTGCTGGGTCTTAGTTGTGGCACATTGAATCTTCGTTGCTGCATGCGGGATCTTCGTTGTGGCATGCGGGATCTTTAGTTGTGGCACTTGGTATCTTTAGTTGTGGAATGTGGGATCTTTAGCTGTGGCATGCAGTATCTTTAGCTGTGGCATGTGGGATCTAGTTCCCTGACCAGGGATCGTACTTGGGCCCCTGGCATTGGGAGCGCAGAGTCTTAACCGCTGGACCACCTGGGAAGTCCCAGAATTTCCTTCCTTTTTATGGTCGAATAATTCACTATATAGACCACATTTTTTTAATCCATTCATCCATCAGTGAACACTTAGGTGGTTTCTATGTCTTGGCTAATGTAAATAATGCTGCAATGAACACAGGAGTGTACATATCTCTTTGAGATAATGATTTCATTTCCTTTGGATGTATACCCAGAAGTGAAATTGCTGGAAAATATTGTAGTTCTGCTTTTAATTTTTTGAGGAACCTCCATACTGTTTTCCATACTGGTTGCACTAATTTACATTCCCACCAACAGTACAAAAGTGTTCTCTTTTCTCCACATCCTTGCCAACACTTGTCACCTCTTGTCTTTTTGATAATAGCCATTCTAACAAGTGTGAGGTGATAGCTCATTATGGTTTTGATTTGCATTTCCCTGGTGATTAGTGATGTTGAGCACATTTTCATATATCTGTTGGCCATCTAGATGTCTTTGGAAAAATCCCTACTCAGATCCTCTGCCCATTTTTTTTTTTAAGGTTCACATTTTTAAAAAAATTTATTCATTTATTTATTTATCTTGGTTGTGGCTCACAGGATCTTTGTTGTGGCATGCAGGATCTTTTAGTTGTGGCATGCAGACTCTTAGTTGCAGCATGCAGACTTCTTATTTGTGGCATGGGAACTCTTTAGTTGTGGCATGCAGGATCTAGTTCCCTGACCAGGGATTGAACCCAGGTCCCCTGTATTGGGAGCGCGGAGTCTTACCCACTGGACCACCAGGGAAGTCCTCTGCCCATCTTTAAATTGGATTATTTGGTTTTTGGCTATTGAGTTGAGTGAGTTCCTTATATATTTGGATATTAACTCCTTATCAGATATATGGTTTGCAAATATTTTCTTCCATTCCATAGGTTGCTTTTTCATTTTGTTGATTATTTCTTTTGCTGTGCAGGACCTTTTTATTTTGGTACAGTCCCACTTGTTTATTTTTGCTTTTGTTGCTTGTGCTTTCGGTATCATAACAAAAAAAGATGTTGTCAGGACCAATGCCAAGAAGTTTTTCCCTATGCTTTCTTCTTGTTTTACAGTTGCAGGTCTTACATTTAAGCCTAATCCATTTCAGCCTAATTTTTGTGAGTAGTGTAAGATAGGGGTCTGGTTTCATTCTTTTGCATGTGAATATCTAGTTCTTCTAACACCATTTATCAAAGAGACTACCTTTTCCTCATTGAGTATTCTTGGAACCCTTGTCCAATATTAGCTGACCATACATGCATGGGCTTATTTATGGGCTTTCAATTCTGTTTCATTGGTCTATGGATCTGTTTTTATGTCAGTATCATACTGTTTGATTACTATAGCTTTGTAATGTAGTTTGAAATCACAAAATGTGATGCCTCTAGCATTATTCTTATTTCTCAGATTGCTTTGGCTATTCAGGGTCTTTTGTGGTTTCAAACAAATTTTAGGATTGTGTTTTGTATTTCTGTAAAAAATGTCATTGGAATCTTTATAGGGACTGCATAGAATCTATAGATGGCTTTGGGTCGTATGGACATTTTAGCAATTTAATTCTTTCAATCCATGAACAAAGAATCTTGCCATTTATTCATGTCTTCTCCAATTTCTTTCATCACAGTGTTATAGTTTTTAGGGTAGAGATCTTTTTTACCTACTTGGTTAACTTTATCTCTAAGTATTTTATTGTTTTTATGCTATTGTAAATGGGGTTGTTTTCATTATTTCTTTTTCAGATAATTCATTATTACTGTTTAGAGACGATACTGATTTTTGTGTGTTGATTTTTTGTTCTGCAACTTTATTGAATTCATTGATTAGTTTTAACATTTTTTTGGTGGTGTTTAGTGTTTTCTGTATATAAAACCATGTCATCTGCAAACAGACAGTTTTACTCCTTCCTTTATGATTCAGATGCTTTTTACTTCTTTTCCTTGCCTGATTGCTCTGGCCAGGACTTCCAGTACTATGCTGAGTATGACTGGTGAGAGTGGGCATTCTTGTCTTGTTCCTGATTATTAGAGGAAAAGCTGTCAATCTTTTGCCATTGAATTTGATGTTAGCTATGGACTTGTCATATATGATCTTTATTATGTTGTCATATATTCCTTTTGTACTCAGTTTGTTGAGAGTTTTTATATGAAAGGATTTTGTATTTTGTCAGATGCTTTTTCTGTATCTATTGAGATAATGATTTTTGTCTTTCATTCTATTAATGTGGTGTTTCATATTTATTGATTTGCATATGTTGAACAGTCATTGCAGAGAAGGAATAAATCTTACTTGATCATGGATCCTTTTAACGTAGTGTTAAATTCCAGTTGGCTAGTATTTTGTTGAGAATTTTTTGCATCTATATTCATCAGGGATATTGGCCTATAGTTTTCATTTGTTGTAGCGTCCTTGTGTGGCTTTGGTATCAGGTTAATTCTGGTCTCTTAAAATGAGTTTGGGAGTATTCCCTCTTCTTTGATTTTTTGGGGAAGAGTTTGAGAAGGATTGGTGTTAATTCTTTGAATGTTTGGTAAAATTCACCAGTGAAACCATATAGTCCTGGGCTTTTCTTTGTTGGGAGTTTTGATTACTGATTTAATCCTTACTTGTTATTGACCTCTTCAGATTTTCTATGTCTTCATGATTTAGTCTTGGTAGGTTGTATATTTCTAGGAATTTATCCATTTTTTTCTTGGTTGTCCAATTTGTTGGGGTATCGTTGTTCATAGTAGTCTCTTATGATCCATTGTATTTCTGTGGTATTAGTTGTAATGTCTTCTCTTTCATTTGTAGTTGTATTTATTTGGCTCCTCTCTCTTCTTTTCTTGGTTAGTCTAGCTAAAAGTTTATTAATTTTGGTTATCTTTTCAAAGAACAACTCTCGGTTTTGCCAATCTTTTCTATTGTTTTCCTGTCCTCTGTTTCATTTATTTCTGCTCTAATCTTTATTATTTCCTTTCTTCTGCGAATTTTGGGCTTAGTTTGCTCTTTTTCTACATCCTTGAGGTGTAAAGTTAGGTTGTTTATTTGATTTTTTCCCTTAATGTGTGCATTTATCACTGTAAACTTCCCTCTTAGAACTGCTTTTGCTGTATCCCATAATTTTCCACTTTCATTTGTCTCAAGACATTTTTAAAATTTCCCTTTAGATTTCTTCTTTGATCCATTGGTTGTTCAGGAGTCTGTAGTTTAAGTCCCGTGTATTTGTAAGTTTTCCAGCTTTCCTCCAGCTATTATTTCTAGTTTCATACCATTGTGGTTGGAAAAGGTAGTTGGTATGATTCTGCTGTTGTTTTTTGCAATGTTCTGTTTATGTCTATTAGGTCTATAGTGCTGTTCAAATCCACTGTTTCCTTATTGATTATTTATCTGGATGATCTATATTTTTGAGAGTGGAGTATTAAAGTTCCCGACTATAATTGTGTTGCTGTTTATTTCTCCTTTTAGTTCTGTCAATATTTGATTTATATAGATGCTCTGATGTTGGGTGCATAAATATTTACAATTGTTATATCTTCTTGAGGGGTTGATCCCCTTTGGGTCTTGTGTTTTTATCCATCAGCCATTCTATGTCTTCCATGGGAGAATTTACTCCATTTTTGTTTAAATAATTGTTGGTAGGAAAGGACTTAACTGTTGTCTATTTGTTAATTGTTTCTGACTGTAGATTCTTTGTTCCTCACTTATGTTGCTGTCTTCTTTTGTGATTTGATGACTTTGTGTAGCTTTATGCTTGGCTTCTTTATCATAATCTTTTGTGTATCTACTACAGGTTTTTCTTTTGTGGTTACGATGAGGCTTACATAAAATATCTTACAAGATCCTATTTTAAGCTGATAACAACTGAATTTCAATAGCACACGTAAAATTTATGCTTTTATTTCCCCCCATACATTTTAGGTTATTGATGTTCCAGTTTACATATTTCTATATTGTGTATCCAATAACAAATTATTACACTTATGGTTATTTTAAATACATTTGTTTTTTAACTTTTAAACTAGAACTGTAAGTGAATTATATACCACCATTTCAATATTAAAGAATCTGCCTCTGGCTATAAATTTACCATTGCTAGTGAGTTTTATACATACATTTACATGTCTATGATGTTAATTAGCATCCTTTTATTTCCACTTGAAGAATGCCCTTTAGCATTTCTTGTAAGGCAGGTGTAGTGGTGATGAACTCCCCCAGCTATTGTTTGTTCAAGAAAGTCTTTTTCTCGTCATTTCTGAAGGACAGCTTTTCAAGGTATGGTATTCTTGGTTGACAGTTTTTCCTTTCAATGTTTTGAATATATCATCCTGCTCTCTCCTGGCCTGCAAAGTTTCTGTTGAGAAATCTACCCATAGTCTTTTTTTTTTTAATAGAAACTTATTTTATTATGGAATAATACAATATATGTAGTATATAACAACCTCACACCCATAGTCTCTATTTGGATGAGGCTACTGCCCAAGCTCTGAGGTATGTGTGTGTGTGTGTGTGGTACTGCTGGCTGGAAACAGACAGCACTGCTGGCTTTGTGTGTGTGTGTGTGTGTGTGTGTGTGTGTGTGTGTGTGTGGTGCTGCTGGCTGGAAACAGATTGCCCTGCTGGCTTTGTTCCCTGCCCAAGCGCAGCTATAGGATGGACTCCACAGTTGCCAGTCAGGCTTCCTAGTCAGGTGGGACTGAATGCTACACTCAGCAGTTGGGCAGGGCTGCAAATATGCTTCCCTGACCATGGGAGCCATAGAATGGGCTCCACAGCCATTACAACTTGATGCCTGCCAACCCAAATCAGGCAGTACTGCTCACCAAGATCCCTGGCCACATCCACTGGCTTGGGTCTGCAGATGGGCAGAGCCATTGGCTGGGCTCTCAGCTTGGGTGCCACTGCAAGCTGGGTTGTAGGGTGGACCATACAGTCTCCCAGGTGCTCTAGCTAACCTTTCTGGTTAGGTGGGACTGAGGGCTATACTCATGGCAGGACTATACCATGAACCTGCTTCCCTGCCTGGGTGGGGTGGCAGAACAGGCTCCAAGGATAGCATAGCTTATTGTCTGGGAACTTGAATCAGGAGAACTGCCCACTGAGTTCTCTGGCCAGAGAAGGCCACTGGCTCGGCTCTATGTGTGGGCAGAACTGCTGGTGTGGCTCTGTGCTCAGGTACCACTATAAGTAGGACTGTAGGATGGGGCCATGCAGCCCCCTGGGTGCTCCAGCCAGGCCACTTATCTGGGCTAGACTGGGGGCTCTACTGTACAGTAGATGGGACTTCAAATCTGCTTCCTTGCCTGGGCAGGGCCGCAGAACAAGCTCCACAGCTGGTATGGCTCCTTGGTTGGGGATCCAAATCAGGCAGAACTGCCCACCAGATGAGAAAACTGAAGTTGACAGTAATTAGGAAGCAGTAATGAGGGTGGAGGGAAGCTGGGATTCAAACAGGGCTACATGACTCAAAAGCCCCATGTTCTTCACCTCCATGCCTTTCTGTTTGTTATTTTACAGTGCTTTGTTGGTCTCTTTATAGGTGAGATCGTACAGATTCTTAGTTCCAATTGCCATGGCTTCTTAGTTCTGCATCTTTTGCCTTGGTTATAGAATTTGCCATTTCTATGGGGCAGGATGAAGGGAATCTCTATCTGCTGTACAGATTCTGCTGTTATACAGAAACATCACAGACACATTTTAAAATAAATCTTTAAATCTCCCAGTATCTGGTGAATCTTCTTTAAGGTATTCCTATTTTAAAAACTAGTGATAATTCTATTTTAATGACTTTTTCACCCTTTTTTGCCAGAGATTCTATCCACATGTCAAGCCTCCCGGAAACCTATTCATGTCCGCAAATGGTAAGGGTAAGAAATATCTCTTTTGCATGGAGTCCTAATATCTGGCAAATGTGTCAGACAAGTCAAATAGGCTGTAGGGAGCTGTCAGAGATATAAATGGGAAATTAGTCTGACTTAAAAGCAGGAATCAGGTGCTAATTGTATTCAGCAAGACAGTAAAGATGGAGATGTTCACTCTTTTTTTTTATCTTCCTCAATCTACACTTTATTTTTTTTTAATTAAAAAAAAATTTTTTTATTATGGAAAATTTCAAACATACACAAAAGTGGAAGGAGTAGTGTAATAAATCCCCATGAATCTATCAATTAGCTTCAAGAATTATCAACACATGGCCAGTCTCATGTCATCTATATCATTCTCTTGTCCCCTCTCCATCTTTTTTATACAGTAGGTCCTTGTTGGTTATTTATTTTAAATATAGCAGTGTGTACATGTCAATCGCAAACTCCCTAACTATCCCCGCCCCCCTTCCTTCTCCCCTGATAACCATAAGTTCGCTCTTATTAAGACGTGGATGAAATGGAAGATAGATTAAAGGGATTACTTCATATTTAGTAAGAAATTATTTGGTTATTTATGTCCATGATCTCAACTACTCATTTTGAGTGCTGATTTTAAAGTGGTTTTCTAAGTTAAAGCATGATCCTTGCCATTAATACTAGCTTACCCCCAAATAATTATATTTTAGTAGAGATGTATATTCCTGATCTCAGAATAAGACTTGTTTTTTATTGTGCATCTAGTTGTCTTGTCACTTAGAAAAATCTGTGATCTATTTTTTAAAATATCTCAAGTTTCTCTATTTTTTCCAGCTTTGTTGAGGTATAATTGACATCAGTGATCTATTTGAACCTTTTATGTGGCACAGGAGGAATGATTTATTTGCAGACCTTTTTTCAGGAGCTCCAATGTGCTGGTCCAAAAGAGAATTCTTATAGCACTTCCTTTGTTTCTTAGCCACATCTGAGTCCCCCCAAGCTCGCTGCACATCGCACCAAAGACCAGTTCCTCCTGGCCATTCACACCCACTGCCAGCTCTGCTCAGAGCCTGCTGGGTGGATCTTGATGAGCTTGTCTGGTCAGCCCCTATTTGTGAAAGAGGAAGAGCAGACCTTGTCCAGGAGGGGCACTGAATAAAATACCACAGTCAGAGGGTCGGGTTTTATTTATTTTTAAAGAGAGAATTAATTAAGGCAAACATGTTCTCAGGAAGGCTGTGGGTATGTAGTTGGGGACCATAGTGAGGTACCCCAAGAACCCGGAAATGAAGGAGGAGAGAATGACTTCAGAGCTAAATGATGAAATCTACAGGAATTGAATCAAAGCTGAGTTCTTCAGAGTCAGTTTGTCAATAGGAGGGTTCCTGGGAATATCTCAGAAAAATATGTCTCTTAGAAACATGTCTGGTCCACTCAAGGTCAGCAGGGGGAGACTATGAGAGGCCACTCTAGGCCCTCCCCAGGGAATCCTGGCAGCACCTTACCCTATGAGCAGGGCTACCCCTGTGTGGAGATGGAGACCAAGCTGTGATGCCCTGAAACATACAAACCCACACTCTCTGCACAGCTGCATGTTCACCTGGAGGAGGAGAATGTGCAGATCATGTAGACCCAAGCAGCATCCTCCCTGTGAACGGTCCCTCTCTATCAATAAGTGGGCATGCTGAGTTTTTACAGCAGTCCTGAGAGCTAGCCTCATGGAACACAGCCCCTGTGAGATGGATACACTCTCCACTTGTTGGCAACACCCAGCTTCCAAGCCTGCAGGGCCAATGGGCAGACCCTGCACTATGGCAGTTCTGCCAACTGCCTTCCAGGAGGCCTGGCAAGAGCAGGCCAGCTGCACACTTCCTCCCTCTGCCCAGCTGCAGCCTTGGAGACTTTACTTCTAAACCAGTGACTCTCGACAGTTTTCCCTGTGTTATGGGCCCAATTGTGTCCCCCAAAGATGCTGAAGTCCTAACCCCACCAGTGTCTGTGAATGTGACCCTATTTGGAAATAGGTCTTTGCAGAAGATCTAGTTAAGATGAGGTCATTAGAGTAGGCTCTAATCTGGTTTGACTGCTGTCTTTATAAAGAGGGGACATTTGGAGGCACAGAGGGAAGATGATGTAAAGATAGGAGAGAACACCATCTACAAGCCAAAGAATGCCTGAGGCCACAAAAATCTAGGAGAGAGGCCTGTAACAAGCTCACAGCCCTCACAGGGAACCAATCCTGCTGACACCTTGATTTTGAATTTCTAGCCTCTGAACTGGGAGACAGTAAATTTCTGTTTAAGCCACCCAGTTTGTGGAACATTTTAATGGTAGCCCTAGGAAACTAATACACCTTGTACTGGACTTTTTACCAGGCAACTCTGAATTAAAGCTGGTAGTTACGATTCACCATTTAGCCCTGGTCCCTGACTTTACCTGTTGCTGGAAAAGCAATCCCCTAAGAATATCAACTACGGTTGGGCAAACTTGGTGTCGCTGTAGAGAATCTCTGGCCATGGAGAATTTCTACCAGCAGGGATAGATGTTCCGCAGGGCTGAGTAAGTATTGTCTAGTGCTTTTTAATTTTTTTAAAGTTAGCTTCAGATAAGACAAGCATTTCAGCTATGTATATAGAAGGCATTAGCGCCAAGAGATATTCCTAAAGACAAATTATAACTTACTTAAAGTGGGTATTTACCATTCTGCTCCAAACATAAGTAAACATAGTCTGTTTATTTCAATGCTTTGCAAATCCCCAAAAATTTACTGTGGAATTTTTAATCACATACTAACTTTCCAGTAAGAAAGTTTAGACATTTAAAACTATCTGCACATAAAATATGTTGTAATTTTCCAGTAAGAAAGCTCAGACATTTAAAACTATTTGCACATAAAACATGTTGTAATTTTTTTAATGAAATTTAAAATTTTCCATGATTAATGTAAAAACAGCTGTCCTGAATTACCTCAGATGGCTCGCCTCCACAAGTTAAAGGCAGAAATACTTGGTATCTGAGCAAAAAAGTGACCATCAAATTTTGATCATATAATTATGATCAAATTATAATGAATGTAATAGATTATAATGAATGTAATAGATGCTTTTATCTATAATATTCACTCCAGTTGAAATAATTAACTAAGTTTCTGAAATAGTCCTTGTTTCATAATTTGATGTACTTTTTTCCCTAGACTTACATTTTGTAAGTATTAATTCTGGAAGCAATCCAATGAGGTTGACAGATTTTCTCCCATTTTGTAGATTGAAAATACTGAGACCCCAGAAGGGCAAGTGGCTCACCCAAACCCATAAAGAATAAAAATTGCCAAAGGTACATGCATCTGTTACACCTCTTCTCTTCTCATTCCTTCCACAAATATTCATTTATTGAGAGCAGTCCTCCTGTTCAGATTCTTTGTCAGGTTCGGGCACACACAAGGTTCTTGCTTCTGACTGACATTTACTGAGTGACTCCTGTGCTGAGGGCTCTGGCATCTATTGCTTCATTAAACCACACCTGTGAGTCAGGTATGGTTAACCTCATATTATGGATGAGGAAACTGAGGCTCAGAGGGGTTTGGTGTCCTGCACAAGGTCACGTAGTTAGTTCATGACTGACCTGCCTGGGGTTGGTAGCAGACATAAATGAAATTCAAATACATCATTTTTTAAATTATACCAGGTAGTTTCCAAAATGAAAAGAATTTTTCTTAGATTAGTCCTTAGCACCTGGTATATGCCAGATACCACACGAAGCTAGTTCAGCTTCATCTCATTTAATCCTCTGAACAACTCTTCAAGGTAGGAGGGTTATTTCCACTTTTTCCAGCTAAGGAAGCAGAAACTTAATGATGGAAATAAGGTATCATGGCCTGAAATTGGTAGAGGCAGAATTGGAGCCCAGGTCTGACTGGCTGAAAGCACAATTTTGTTCTGCTGCCCGGGTGACTGTACGTATGAAACAGAGGGTGATGGCTCAAGAAAGCCCCATCAGATCCCTACAGGATTCAGAGGAGGGCGGCTGTTATTCTAGGGGGAGTTGGTGATGAGGGTAAGTTCGTGGAAGAGTGGGTGCAGGCGAGGGGCTACAAAGGTTTCTGCAGGCAGAGCTGGTGAGGAACGTGTGGGAGGATGGGGAGAAGGCAGGAGTGACACACTTGCCCTGCCTGTCCCCTCGGCCACCGCTGTCCTGTGGGCCAGTGTGCGCTGGAGACTCTTAAATGCTGAGTTTGTGCGTAAGATGGAGACTATATAGATGAAGTTGATCGTGAGTGAAGAGTTGAAGAGGGAAGAGAGAGCATGTGGGTGGATGTTTGCATGGATGCAGAGAAAACCCCAAGAAAATTTAATCTGGGAGCTGCCTGGCACGTGTGGGAGGGGAACCCCAAGCCGCAGTGAAACAGGGCTTGTGCAGTCTCCCAGTTGGCCCAGCTTCCTTTAGCTTCTTTTGACTGCCCCCTCCTCCATGACTGCTTTTCAGATCTTTGTCACTTACCTTTGCCTGGAAATAATCTTTTATGAGGCTCCAGGGACAATAAAATTGTGGGTATGGGTGCCCTTACAAGGATCCCCATATTTCTAAGCTGTCCCTCTTATTTCTCTCCAGACAGGCAGGGAGACTATTCTTTGGAAACAACTGTTGAACTGCTTATGGGTCTTAGAGTTTGCTGTTGTGGGAAGAGCAGTGAGTTTTATGAAGTGACACTTTTTGGCCTGCGGGTCAGAGCAGGGGCACATGAGTCTTAGTGAGGAGAGGAGAGGAGAGGAGAGTGCAGGTTGGGGTATAAACCCAGAGTTCATTGTCTGCTTCCAGCAGCATTTGCCAGCTGAGGGACCCAGGGCACACTCTTTACCCCTCCTGACCATAAACTATAAACAGTAGTATCATCAGTGCCTGCTCCAGAGGAAGTGCCCGGCAAAGTGTCCGGGACGGAGATTCAGTAGATGTGTGTTGTATCTGAATCTGAGTCAGTACGTTCTCCATTCACAAGACTGTTTCAGCAGCTACCTAATATCTAGTCCCTGATGCTGAAAGAAAACACCTTTCGGGCAACACTGCAAGTGGCTGGAATAGAAAAGACTCAGAGGTTGTTCACCATCCTCAGTGAAGTCAAACCCATCGGGCAGCATGGTGTGGTCGTGTCCTTAGGAGCCATCAGTTAGGAGGTGAACGTGCATGGTGGTGTCCCCACTGACATACTGCTGTGCTGCGGGTGACTGCAGGCTGCACCCACAGAGCTTGGCTGTTGCAGGGGGGAGCTTGCCTGGCTGCTGCCTTCAAGACAGCAAAGGTAGGTGCTATCCTGAAGGCCTTAAAGATGGCAGACGAGCAAAGGCAGGTAAAACCAGGGCAAATGGCCAGGGTGCCAGACCTGTGTCCGGTGGCAGTCCAGACTCACCTTGAGGCCAAGGTGGTAACCAGGTGTGGCCCTGCAGGGGCCCTGCCCCTCTTTAGAGAGTGGAGGTGCTAGCAGTTTCTGTCCTATGGGGGCTCCTTGCAATGTGTCCCGAGAGACTGAACAGCACTGAGCAAATCTCTGGAGAGGGTTTCCCATCAGACATCTCTGAGTTTTGGAAGAACAAGAAATAAAGATAAATGGCAGGTATTGCTTACTAGACTAAAACACACGCAAATTGATCATATATCCCAAACTAAGATGTTGATTCTTATTTCAAGCAAAAATGCCCATGTTTTTAGTGATGCTTTGCCTGGAAAGGTTGTACAAAGGGCTGACACAAACCCTGTCTTACCAAAGGAGCTGGTTATCCCTGAGAATGAATGAAGATTACACACGAAACATGCGAATTAAAATTAGGTGTTCTTTTCTCCCCAACCGTCTTACTTTTAATAGTTATTTAGAAGAAATCTGCATTTTTCACTTGAAATGTGCTGTGCCTTTGTTGGCCAGCTATGTGTACCAGTCTGCCTGCCTGTTTCCACTGGCTTGTCATGCTCACTAATTAGAGAGCTGCTGCCTGATTCACCTTGTTAATTAGAGGGACTTGCACACGGAGCCCTTCGGGCAGTGTACGAGAGAGCCTCGCACCAGTGCCCCGAGAACGATGCGTCTGTGAAGTCATTCTTCTCATCTACCTTCTATTTTTCATTTGAAATGAATAAATCATTGAGATTTTCCTTGTGGAGTGAGAATGCAAGAATTCACTTCTCTGTAAGATGTAAATTACATGTGATCAATAGGAAGGGATGACTCCTGTATTGTACTTATATGATTTCCTAATTCACTTCTTGTCGGTGTATGAAAAATGGCCTGAAATATAGACTCCATGAATCGGTGTCCTTCATCTGGTAAAGGAGGGTGTTGAGTGAGAAACACAGCTGCTTCTTTTGAGCTGTCGGAGTCTGGACTGGTGGTTTGTTGTTCTCTTGCTTAGAGGGAGGGAAGCCTCTGAAACCCAGGCCTCTGAGGAGGGGGTTTGACCAGCTCTTTCTCCCCGGCAGCCCCCGGGCCCCCGTCTGCTCAGGAAGAAACAGAGCGCAGCAGGTCATTTTGATGGAGACGTTCTTTTGTAATAGAGACCCCCCCACTTCTTGGAATTGAGATTTTAGATGTATTGTGTGTCTTAAAAAAATAAAAAATTTAATAGTTTGGCTTGGACGCCATCACAGAAGCAGTAGTGCCTTTAAGCACCATGTTGCCTCCTTTTCCAACCTGCAAAACACTTCAGAAATTAGTTTCAGTGGCCTTCTCTCCAACTGCTTGGTTAAACTGAAGCATTATGGCTAAAGGAGAATAGAAAAAGGCAGTGAACTCTCATTGGTTGAAAGGAGGGTGGTAAAGGTGTAGCTTTCCCATGAAAAAAAGAGAGGGATGGGGCTCAGCCCCACCACATCTGGGTGTCTCTGCTGAGAAGCCTGTTCATTAACCACATTGTCAGTCTGTGTGGTTAATTACTATCTTTATATATTTATTTATTTATTTATTTTGGGCTGCATTGGGTCTTCGTTGCTACATGCGGGCTTTCTCTAGTTGCCGCGAGCAGGGGCTACTCTTCGCTGTGGTTCACGGGCTTCTCATTGCGGTGGCTTCTCTTGCTGCAGAGCACAGGCTCTAGGTGCGCGGGCTTCAGTAGCTCTGGCACGTGGGCTCAGTAGTTGTGTCTCGCAGGCTCTAGAGCGCAGGCTCAGTAGTTGTGGCGCACGGGTTTAGTTGCTCTGCGGCATGTGGGATCTTCCCGGACCAGGGCTCGAACCCGTGTCCCCTGCATTGGCAGGCGGATTCTTAACCACTGCACCACCAGGGAAGTCCCTGTTAATTAATATCTTAAAGAGGTTCACCTTTCTCCTCATCCATAGCATTTGCAGTAATTGTACATGCTCACTTGCAGAGATTCTGGCAAAAGATTTGCAAATATTTCTTTAGAAAAAGGAAAGAATTTTATACCTGCTCTTCCTGGGGAAGGCATAGACTGGGGTAACTGTTTTCTAGATGCTTTCTCCACCATTCTCAATATCTGATTTTGTGCCCACAAGCACGCATTGAGCACTTGCTGCATACAAAACACTGCCCCAGTCCTGAGGGAAACCCTGGGACACAGAGGTCACCCCTGTCCTCAGGACACCACGTGAGGGTGGAAGAAAGAATCGGAGAAGAAGCAAATCATTACCACTGAGTGGTGGGCACTGGGGAGCCTGCACAGGGGAGGGGAGTTGGGACTGAGGTCACAGAGGAGAGGCGTCTGTGAGGGCTGCTGGGGACTGAGCAGAGCTGGCCAGGTGGAGGAGGACTTGCAGGCAGGGAGCACGGTGCGTGCAAAAGTGTGGAAATGCCTGGCCTGTTGCAGGGGTGTGAGTGGCGGGAAGGCTGGAGGATGTAGTGAGTCGGACGAGAGAGGGCTGCAGGGGAGGGAGGCACCAGTCAGGTCCCCAAGGCCAACATTCTACCCTGGATTCGACCTTGGGTGCACAGCATTGCTGTTGGCTCTGCTACAGCCTCCAGCCCGGGCGGGGAGTAGGGGGCAGAGGGGTCAGTGTGTGGCCACCCCAGGCCTGGGTTTGGGCTCAGGAATAGCCCGTGCGGGTCTGTAGGACTCCACAGGAGGATGCAGAAGTGCGCTTGGCCTCTTCGGCACATCTGTCCTCTGCACAGCTCCAGCCCTGGGTGCAGGATCCATCAAACATAGGGAGTAGAGGGCGTGGTGAGGGTGGATACTGATCTACCAGGAATCTCATGGGCAAAAGAAGCTACTTCTGCAAGAGCCTCCACCAGTTTGACCTTGAGAATTTTACCAAGGATCCAGATAGCAGCATGGGCCCTCACACAGCACTTCCCAGACACCTAGATCAGTTCCTCAAGTGGGATTTGAGCACCTGCCCTTTGCTGGGGTTAGTGCAAATAGCCAGGGATACAAAGCTGAAAAAGACACCGTCTCTTGCCTTTAAGAAGCTCACAAGAGATGGCAGAAGTGATGCGTGTTTACAGAGATGTAGAGGACGCACTGTTAAGTATCAAAGCAGCAGCCAGGAGAGGGAGGTGTCATGGGAGAGCTAATACTGGCACTGAGTTTTACAGGATGAATAGGATTTATTAGACTGAAATGGTGAGGAAGGATTTTCTAAACAAGGGACAGTAAGTGCAGAGCAAGGAGATGTGAACATGCACTGTGGGTGCAGGAGCTGCAAGAATTCATTCAGGTTCCAACTCAGGGAATGAGCCTGGAGGGTTTGCAGTAGGGTCCCAGGGGGAAGAGGATCGGAGGGAAACAGGATCAGATTTAAATTTATAAAGGAAGCTTTTGCCAGCCCCTCCCGCACCCAGTTGTACAACACCAGACTTTGTTCCTTTAGCAAGTCATTGGCTTTAGTAACAGGAGTTACAAGACAATGAAGAGATAGAAACACACACACACACAGTGAAATGAAAGTAGTATTAAAATAACATCTGAAAGCCCCATAAGGTTTCTTCTGGGACATGAGACCTCTTGGACCCCCCCTCACACCATGGGCCTCACCCTGCTGGTTGCCCACCAACCACCCCGCCGTCCTCCCTCCTCCGGGCTGAGTGCCACATGTTGGTGTGCTAGCTTCCTAAGTCTGTGACATGTCCCAGGATGGCAAAGTCTTGCCCACCTCCTGTTGCCCCAGTGGTACCGAGTCCAGCAGCACCATGGATTCTTGGGAAGCCTCTGCTAATTGATTAGTAGTTTCTCCACACATTTAAAAATTTTATCCTTTGCTTGATTCTAAAGGTAATGTGTGTTGATGGTAGATAATTTGGAAAGTGCAAAGGTGCTGAACTGTTTAGGAGTGACTGATCCAGCTTGTTTAGGCCAAATATATACCCCCTGCCCTCCCAATATCCACCTTTACAATGCTCTAGTTGATTTTACCCTTTGACTTCCAAAATTCAGCCTTCTTACTTTGTATTGGCTATTGTAAAATTAACTCTTTTAATGGACTTTTTGGGGTAAAGGAAGAATTCTAAACTTTGTGGTATTCTTTTGCAGTAATAATATGAGTATAAACTCCTAGCATGATTTATCTGAAGTGGTGACACCCACCTCCTTCCTAGTAGAGGGTTTGGGATGATACAATGGCAGGTGAGGTCAAGTTGGTATACACAAAGCAGATAAGTGAGTGTCATTCACACTCATAAGAATGATTAACCTTACCACAGTAGTATTGATGAGCTGGGATATAGGGGCATGCAGGTGTGTGCAGATGGATACAGGTGTCCCAGCTACAGAAGGCTACTGAGTGCTTGCAGCAAACCGTGTACAAATCAGTGACTAGTGAATCTGCCCATAAAATGCAGGAAGCATCTGTTTTTTCCTGTCTGCCCTTTGCTGCAATAGACCAAACAATCTTGAATTCTAAACTGAAGGACTCATTTTGAAACAACTTTAACCCATATTTATATTTCCAAATTTGGTGAATCTGTGGCTCTGCTCTGAAAATAAAATGTTTGATGCTTTCTTAAAGGTGAGGACATATTCATAATTCTACAACTATCTGTTGAGCACTCCCTATGTGTAAGGTTCTCTAACAAAAAGAGGAGGATTAGGCTTCCCTGGTGTTGCTATGGTTAAGAATCCGCCTGCCAATGCAGGGGACACGGGTTCGAGCCCTGGTCTGGGCAGACCCCACATGCCGCGGAGCAACTAAGCCCGTGCGGCACAACTACTGAGCCTGCGCTCTAGAGCCCGAGAGCCACAACTACTGAAGCCCGCACGCCTAGAGCCCGTGCTCCGCAATAGAAGAAGCCACCGCAATGAGAAGCCCGCACACCGCAGCGGAAGAGTAGCCCCCGCTCGCTGCAACTAGAGAAAGCCCGCACGCAGCAATGAAGACCCAACGCAGCCAAAAATAAATAAATAAGAAACTAAAATGGTATAAAAAAAAAAAAAAGAAAAGAAAGGGGAGGATTCGCTCTTATCTTTGAGGTGCTCATAGTGTGGTGGGAGACAGAGTCCCATGGGCGACACCACCCCTGGAGGGGGATTGTGAGCTGTGACAGAAGTTAGTCCACCAGAAGGAGAGCAGGGGTTAGTCAGACAGGGAGTGTATTGGGGTGGTCAGGGGGGTGCTTCCAGCAAAGCGGGGAGATCAGGAGATGCCTGAGGCCAGAAAGGAGCACGTCCTGCAGCTGCTGGGCAGAGGTTGAAAGGGGACAGCTTGAAGACTGCTGTGGCCTGCGGTATGTTACATTTTCTTTTTAAATTAGCTGCCAACATTTAAACACTGAGAGGTTTCACATTCAAAACCAAACCGAGCCAAACCTGGATTTTTGGGTTTTCTAAAAATCCTGGCATCCGCATTCCCTCATGACAGCAGTCCTGGTCTCCAAGGCGTCTGAGCCGGGAGCTGCAAGGGGCAGTGCAGAGGTGGGTGGGGCCTTGGCTCCGCAATGGGCACCCTGTCCTGCAGGCAACAGAAAGCCTTCCAGGGCTGTGAGCTCGGAGCTACCTGAGCAGGTTTGCCTTTTGGAAAAGTGTCTCTGATTAGAGCCTGGAGAATGGACTTGGTGGGGCCGGACAGGAGGCTGTTCATAATAGTTCATGGGAAGAATGATGGGGAGACTTGTGGAGGGTGAAAAATGCCCCCCGCCAAAGGTATCAGATTCTAATCCCTGGAACCTGTGAACATTACCTTATATAGCAGAGAGAGAGAGAGAGAGAGAGAGAGAGACTTTGCAGGCCTGATTAAGTTAAGGATTTTGAGATGGGATTATCCAGGTGGGCCCCAAATGCCAGTTACATGTCTCCTTATAAGAAGGAGGCAGGGAGAGATTTGACACAGATAGAAAAGGAGGCAACGGGACCATAGAAGCAAGGGCAGGAGGGATGCGGCCGCAAGCTAAGGAATGCCAGCAGCCACAAGAAGAGGCATGGACCAGATTCTTTCCTGGAGCCTTGGGAAGGAGTGTGCCCCTGCTGACACCTTGGCTTCAGCCCAGGGATACTGACTTCTCACTTCCACTCCAGAACCGTGAGAGAATACATTTCTGTTCTTTTTAACCTCCTCCCCCACCCCCCGACCCCGTGCGCAAGGTTTGTGGTGACTTGTTACGGTGGTCACAGGAAACTAATACAGACAGTGTCGGAGGGCCTTAGGGGTAGAGTCTACCAGTCCGGAGACTGAGTGGATGTGTTTGCTGTGGGGATGGGAGGCATCTAGGAGGTCCCCAGGCTGAGTCCTGCTGAAATCAAGCCTGAGACTCAGCTAGAGGTACAGGAGCAGGCCCAGGAAGCAGAGGGAGGGCACAGGGAAGGAAGAGACTCCCGTGAAGGTGCGTGAGTGAGCTGGTGACTGCAGTGGGCAGAGAAGCCATGTAGAATACTCCCCTGAATCGCCCCTCAGAAGGACAGGAAGTTGGGGCACCTATCCACTAGCGCCCATCTCCCAGGGGTTGACGCTTGCCTGTATTAGGATTTTCCAGAGAAACAGAACAAATGTGCTGTATAAATATTCATTATGTTTCATCTAAATATATTAAACATTCATCACAATAACTCTCTCATATGTACATATATATATAATGTCTCTATATATTTGTTAAATGTAACCTGTTACATGTAAACATGTAACAAAAATAAATAAATAGGGAGAGAGAGAGACGCATTTTATGATGAACTGGCTCATGTGATTATGGAGGCTGACAAGCCCCAAGATCTGCAGTCAGCTAGCTGGAGCCCAGGACAGCCACTGGGGTAGAAGACCACTGAAGACCAGCAGGCTCAAGACCCAGGAATAGCTGATGTTTCAATTTAAGAGAAGGCAGGAAAAACCCGATGTTCCCAACTCAAACAGGCAGGAGGAATTCTCTCTCACTCTCAGGAAGGTCCGCCTTTTTGTTCCATTCAGACCTTCAACAAACTGGACGAGGGCTGCCCACACTGGGGTGGGCCATCTGCTTTACTCAGTCTAGCAGTTCACGTGTTAACTTCATCCAGAAACACCCTCACAGACACACCCAGGATAATGTTTGACCAAATATCTGGGTACTCCATGGCCCGGTCAAGTTGACACACTATCTCCTGCTGAGTGGCCTCCTGTGGCCACTGAAAAATCTGATGGATGCTGAGGGGTGCCTTTGATGTGGGACCCAGGCTGTGTGCCTGGGACCATTCACAATTGCTGTGCCGAAATCAGGTGTGCCCGGGGATGCGGCTAGGACACAGAAAGTGTCTGCCCCAGGCTCCTGTGTTTCCTGCTTGGGCAAGTGGGGGAGTAGGTGATCACGTAAGAGGAGTAGGGCTGGGGAGGGGGGACACAGAGTCTAGTCAGCAATGGGTTGGGTTTGCACACGCAGGGGCATGCAGGCAGGTTGAGCTGGGGCATGGCTGAGGAGCCCTGGAGTGGGTGAGGTGGTCTTGGTGAGAACAGCTGCAGAGGAGCAAAGGGACGGAATCTAAAGGCAGTGGTGTGGGTGTGAGTGGGGCGGGGGTGAAGTGGAGTCTATAGTCCCTTCAAGGAGAACCATAAGACAGGGGCTGAGGGAGAGTCGGAGTAAAAGGAGAACTTAAAAAAAAAAATTATTCTGTCAGTCAGTCAACAAGCATTACTGAGTGCCTAATCCATGATAGTCCCTGGAGACATGACCGTTATCAACACACACTAAGCTTCTGTCCTCGGAGAGTAAACATGTAATAAAAAGCACAATAATTTCAGATGCTGTAAACATGTAACGCAAATAAAATAATTTCAGATACTGATAAGAAGCACGAAGAAATAAATCAGGGTGATGTGATAGCGAGTGACAGGGCTACTTCAGCTGGACTAGTTAGGGAAGGCCTCTCTGAGGAGGTGACAACTGCTGTGACTGCAGGGAATGGGAAGGACCCAGCTGGGCAGAGAACTGGGGGAGGATGTGCCAGTGCAAAGGCCCTGGGGTGGGTGTTTGAGGGAGAGGGGGAAGCCATGTGCCTGGAAGGGACAAGGCCAGGAGGCTGCTGGGTGACACCACTCAGGGCACCATCAGTAGGCCATAGGGGGCTTGAGGTGAGGCTAGTTGCTGTGTGCAACCGCTGGAACTTCTGAAGCAGGGAATGACATGATCTGATTTACATATTTAAAAGGTCACTCTGGCATTCGTGGGGAAAACGGACTCAAAGAGGGCACGAGCAAAGGCAGGGAAGCTAGTGAAGAGGCCCCATGGTGGTCCAAGCTGGGGATGGTGGGAGAGATTTGGCAAAGACGGGCATTGCAGGGGCAGGCCTGTCTGGATGTCCTAGGATCAAAATGATACACAGAAGGACAAAAATTACCATCTTCTAAGGTGATTGTGCTACAGTAGTGATGCACTGTGTTGTATTAAATAGAGAAGAAACTTGATAATTGCCTGGCATCAGTTAATGTATTCTATGAAGTGTGTGTTGTTAGCAGGTATTAGACTTGTTTAGGAGGACTCCATCAATTAATGAGCTGTTGTGATTGGGTTGTGGAAAGCGAACTTTTTTTTTTAAATTGAAGTATAGTTGTACAATATGATATAAGTTACAGGTGTACAATATAGTGATTCACAATTTTTAAAGGTTGTACTCCATTTATAGTTATTATAAAATATTGGCTATATTCCCCATGTTGTATAATATATCCTTGTAGCTTGTTTTGTACCTAATAGTTTGTATGTCTTACTCCCCTACCCCTATATTTCCCCTCCCCCCTTTCCCTCTCACCACTGGTAACCACTAGTTTGTTCTCTATATCTGTGAGTCTGTTTACTTTTTGTTAAATTCACTAGTTTGTTGTATTTTTTAGATTCTGCATACAAGTGATATCATACAGTATTTGTCTTTCTCTGTCTGAATTATTTCACTTAGCAAAATGCCCTCCAAGTGTATCCATATTGCTGCAAATGGCAAAATTTCATTCTTTTTATGGCTGAGTAGTATTCCATTGTGTGTGTGTGTGTATCACATCTTCTTTCTTCATTCATCTGTTGATGGACACTTAGGCTGCTTCCATATCTTGGCTATTGTAAATAATGCTGCTATGAACACAGGGATGCATGTATCTTTCAAATAAGGGGTTTTTGGGTTTTTTCACATATATACCCCAGAGTGGAATTGCTGGATCATTTGGTAGTTCTATTTTTAGTTTTTTTTTTTTAATAAATTTTTAAAAAATTTTTATTTATTTATTTATTTATTTATTTATTTATTTATTTATTTATTTATTTATGGCTGTGCTGGGTCTTCGTTTCTGTGCGAGGGCTTTCTCTAGTTGCGGCAAGCGGGGGCCACTCTTCATCACAGTGCGCGGGCCTCTCGCGGCCTCTCTTGTTGCGGAGCACAGGCTCCAGACGCGCAGGCTCAGTAGTTGTGGCTCATGGGCCCAGCTGCTCCGCGGCATGTGGGATCTTCCCAGACCAGGGCTCGAACCTGTGTCCCCTGCATTGGCAGGCAGATTCTCAACCACTGCGCCACCAGGGAAGCCCTATTTTTAGTTTTTTGAGAAACCTCCATACTGGAAAACGTACCGTTAATAGAGGTAGACTTTTCACAGTCTGCCGGTGACTGGAATGTAGCTTTCAGAGTGCGAGTCCTTTTCAGGGCAGTAGCAAAAGGCCAGCACTGAGAGAAGACCTGTTCCTGGGACAGCTAGACCCTGCTGCCACAGCCCTCACGACATCCCTCCTGAGGACAGATTTGGAGGGAGAATGTGAGATGGTTCCCAACGGGGCTGCACCCAGGCTCTTTCCTCAGCCTGGAGATGCTGCAGGGGGAGGGCGGCAGGTGGGGAAGGAGTGGGCTGTCCGTGGGCAAGGGTGTCTGCTCACCTTACGCCCACGGGTGGGGAGGAAGGTTGGAGAGCCAGGTGCAGAGCTGTGCTTTGGGAAGGGTCCGGCTAGAGACCCGCTGCCCAGAAAGGGTGGGATTCTTGTGCCAGACCCTAGTGACCTCCAGAAGGTATTTGGGGAGAATGTACCTTTTATTCTCTGGTTTTGGTGAGGGAGATGCGCAATCACTTAAGTTCAGCATAGGTATGCGCGGCAAAGAGGCCAGATCACCACTCCTTGTCTGACTCTGGACCACTGATGGCAGGTGTCCTGCTGCCAGCAGCAAGTGATAGACTCAGTCAAACCGAGGAAAAGTCCCCACTCTACCCTTGTGAGCCTCAGTTTTTTCAGCTGTGGAATGGGAACAACCCCTCCCGTCCTGAGTTCAATGAGGACTAAATGAAGGTAAGGGCAGGGTGGGTGTACCAGTTTAAATAAACCCTGAAGACGTGTCATGCTAAGTGAAAAAAGCCAGACACTAAGGGACAAATATTGTATGAGGTGCCTAGAACAGGCAAATCCATAGAGACAGAAAGTAGAATAGAGGTTCCCAGGGGCTGGGAGGAGGGAGGAATAGAGAGTTATTGTTCAATGGACACAGTTTCTGTTTGGGATGATAAAATAGTTCTAGAAATGGATAGCAGTAATGGCTGCACAACAGTGTGAATGTACCTAATGCCACTGAATTGTACACTTAGAAATGGTTAAGATGACACATTTTATGCTATGTACATTTTACCACATTAAAAAAAAGGAAGAAAAGCACCTTCCGATGAACCCAAATTGGACGTCCCGGGGTCGCTGTGGCCTGGCTGGACCCTAGCCCAGGCCTGGACCCCAGCCACCCGTGGAAGATGATAACTAAATATAGACAATTTTGAAAAGCACTAAAGTATATGAAAGCAGAACCACATCACCCATAATCCTCATAGCTATCTATGAATTTCTCTTTATAAGGTTTTCTATGATTTGATACTTGGGTTTTTGTTGTTGTGGTTGTTTAGCTTTATTTCATAAACATTTCCCCATATCACGAGACACTCTATATAAAACACTATAATGCCATATGCAGATGCCATAATTCACTTGATCAATCCCAAATGTTGGATATTGAAGTTCTTCACAATTTTTCACATTATGTACAACACTGTGATCAATGTGCATAAATCTCTATCTACTCCCTGAAAATTTCCCTGGAATAGATTTTTATAGAAGTAGCATTACTTGGGTATAATATTGAGCCCTTATAGAGGTTTACCCCACAGTGGCAGGTCAATTTCAGAAAGGCTCTCCATTTGATACCTTCACCTGGCTGACAGGCATGCCCTTTCCTCAGCACCCAGCCTACCACCTGTGTCCTAGAACTGTTGATTCCACATGGAGAAGGGGGTATCTTGGTTTAATATACCTCACTCCTGAGCGAGGCACTGCCCATCCCACTGGCAGCCATCACGGAGCTCCTGGGATGCCAAGGCACTATGCATACTGACCTTAGAAGGTGGGATTGACGAGAGGGGGCAGATGTTAGAGACCATCCCCAAGCAGAAACAAGCTCTCCAGACTATAGCAGCCTTGCTTCTCATAAGGTAGACTCAGCTCGGAAGAAAGACAGAAGGCCCTCCAGCCCCTGTGGGGAATGTTTGCCGTCCAGCCAATATCATGTGTTTTTTTTGTTTTGTTTTTGGCCGCGCTCCCCAACCAGGGGTTGAACCCGGGCCCTTGGCAGTGAAAGCATGGCATCCTAACCACTGAACTGCCAGGGAATTCCCACCAGTATCATTTTATGCTCGGTGCCTTGTAGGTTCCTAGAGAGGCAAAGGGAGAGAGAGATTCTCCAGAGGTGTGGAACAGGCAGAAGCAGACTTGGAGGGTGGGTGCAGCCAGTCCCTGCCCTCAGCTCTTTCAGAGGTGCTAGCGCGACCTCGGCCGGAGCGGGGTGAGGCACCCAGATACCCTGGTCTCTACCTCCAGCTGACTCTGGACCCCGCTCTGCCACTTGCCTCCATGTGACCTCGGTCACATTTCTGAACCTTGCCCTGCCTCCATTTTCCCATCAGTAAAGGGGGCTAATAATACTTATCTCCGGGGGGGTCGTAATGAGGGTTAAGGTTATGGATGTCAAAGTGCCAGGCCCAGTCCTCTGTAACCAAGCAGCACAGAATGTGCCAGCTACTCACTCTCCTACTGCCACTCACAGGACAAGCAGACCTTCCTCCTTCCAGATGGCTTTCTCCCCAGTCATCAGCAGGGTGGGCATGGGGCTGGTGTTTGCTGTGCCCATGGCGGGGGGCATCTCAGACATGAGAGCTGGTGCTGGTTCCTCTACTTCCCTGTCTCTCAGCAAGAGGCCCCTCCTTTGTACACAAGGCCCCTGGACCCACCCAGCCCCCAGTGTCAGCTCTCCAGGGTCCCCACTGCCATTTGAGGCCTTTGCTTTCTAGGTGATCATTTTTAACAAGTAGACCCTCATCTTAATATATTCAGCAGACATCTGACAATTGTGATAACCCTGATGGGTGGTGAGCAGGGCAAATTAGCTAAAAGATGATTGATTTTTTTTATGCGCAATTTTATCTTCAACCTTTCCTAGCAACGTGCTCCACCAGAGTAATAATTTCTTCTCCCAGGTATTTGCCAGTATCAAGATTGCACATCTATTTACGGTTGCCTGGAAGCCCCATAATTACAATACAGTCCAAGTGCCCATTTTCTTTCCTTGACTACAAATAGGGATCAATCGAATTTTAAATGACCGCTCCGGGGCTGGCTCCCGATCGTGACCTTTGTAAATGATTAGAGCTCACCTCTGTTGCCGTCTGCCCAGAAAGAGCGAGCGGCCAGAGCTTTCTAACTGGCATTTAATCTGGATGTGGGCCAAAGATATTCCAGATGAAAATCGGCCATGAGCTGCCGGTGGAGAAAGGGCTTGTGGACTTTGTCTCCGCCCCAAGGACACTTCCGGGGGGTCCCCCACACCCCCTTTCCTTTGTCCAAGTCCTGAGTTCTGAGGATGTCTGTGGTTGGAGCTGCACTCAGCACCCTTGTGGGCTGAATTCGGAACATCCCTGGAAGTTGTAAACCTGCAGATAAAAATTGTTATTTGCCAGAAAGACGTTGCAGAAGTTTCTTTCTTTCTTCTTCTTCTTTTTTTTTTTTTTTTTTTAAATCACTGAGTTTGATCTCCATGCTAAGCTTTAGATTGTGAAGCCTGAGAAAGCTTCAGTGTAAACAATTCTTACTGAAGAAACTGGGTCCAGGCCTTGCCTTGAGCTCCCACTTAACACCCCAGCCATCCTCAGGGTCAGGGCCGGAGTTTCTGATTCAGGCTGGAGCCAGCTGCAGTGTGTTTGAGCCGGCTGAGGCCCCTGGCGGCACTGCTTGAGGGCAGAGGGCTGAAGCCCAGCCACAGAGGCCTGGAACGTGATCCTCCTGCATTTGGGGGGAGGGGGGGGTAGTCAGGAAGACTGCTTCCCACCCACCTCCCTTGATGGCAATGTAGGGGCCATGGGGAGGGTGAGACAGCCTCCTATTTGGCTGCCATCCCCACCTCAGTTTCTTGAACCGCCGCTGTTAGGAATGATTTGCTACCTTTATCTGCAGTCAGGGTGCGGCCGTGTCATTGAGATAAGTTGTTGGCCTTGCCTTTCCAGAGTCTTATTCTATGTAATAGCAACATGTTTCCTTCTGGGCGGTGGTCTTCGGGCTGTCTGCTACTAGCACCGTCTCGGGTTTCTCTGAGCATCCCTAAGCCCAGCCTTGGAGCCCACTGGTTCTCGCTACACCCTCTGTCCCCTCTGCAGCCAGGCCAGCTTCCCTGGGACTCATCCTTCTCAGCACCTGTGTATCAGCTGCTACCCACGCAATGCCCCACAACACCCCATCATCGCCCACACCTCCCCTTGTCCACCTGCATCCAGCCACCCTGAGCTGGCTCTGTGCCGGCTCCCCTGAGCGATCCAGGCAGCGGGGCTGGCACCTGCTTAGGACGCAGACAGTGGTTACCCCCGTCCCCACCCGAGCAGCTGAACGTATCCTTATAGACACTGCATCTCCTCGTCGTGCCAGTCCCCAGGGAAAGCCTGACTCTCAACCAACCCACGAGAGTCCTCTTTGGCTCCTGGACACCTGAGGTTCCAGGAATAGAGGAGGAAACCCGGGGAGGGGATAAGTTGAGATGTGCCAGCAAACGAAGCTTGATCCCATGGTTGGCCTGCTAGCATCTCTCTGTGATGCAACTGCTAACAGAATTCTTACAAAAGCACCAATGTTCCCAGAAGTGAAAGCCATCGTTAAGAGTTACGATCTAAAATCACATGAGAAGTCTCAGTTAAACCACTGTTTTGGGGCTTCCTTCGTGGTACAGTGGTTAAGAATCCACCTGCCACTGCAGGGGACATGGGTTCGAGCCCTGGTCCGGGAAGATCCCACATGCCGCGGAGCAACTAAGCCCATGCACGACAACTACTGAACCTGCGCTCTAGAGCCCGCGAGCCATAACTACTGAGCCCACGTGCCACAACTACTGAAGCCCGCACGCCTAGAGCCCGTGCTCCGCAACAAGAGAAGCCACCGCAATGAGAAGCCTGCGCACAGCAACAAAGAGTAGCCCCCGCTCGCTGCAACTAGAGAAAGCCTGCACGTAGCAACAAAGACCCAACTCAGCCAAAATAAGTAAATAAATAAATTTATTAAAAGAACAACAGCAGCAAGAAAACCCCACTGTTTTGTTCTGCTGCAGAAGTCTCAGGAAAGTGCATGCTGAGGCTGTGTTCCCCCATGGGTCACAAGTACACGTGTGTTCTTAGAAACTTAGAACGTGGAGGACAACTTTCTTTCTTTGCCACAGATGCAGAGACAAGCTGGCTCAGCTGAGGCAAAGGCAGAGAACCGAATAGCATCAGTAGCTTCCAGCCCTTGAAAGGCAACGAGGTGAACTCACTTGAGCTCTTTCCGCAAGTGGGGAGGTGAGCCCGGCCTGTGTGAATGTGCATGATTTCTTCTATGTCTCATGACTAAGCATTTCCTTCTGTTTGGCCTTTGAAATGCATCAAAAAACAAGCACCGTGTGTCTCCTTGGTCCTGTCCATTTATTTGCAGAACAAGAGTGTAATCTCACAGGTTGGGGCTGAAGTCAGTGGGCTTTCCCAGTTGTCATCGTTGGGTTTTAATGTATACATTCTAGCAGGCCCCAATAATGTGAGCACAGCATATTTCAAGATATTTCTTTTATGGTATATCCAAGGATTACAGTTTGAAGCAATTGATTTAATTCCCAAATACCATGGCAATCTGGAAGCGTGAGATGTGTTTTGTGTGCAGTCAGGATGGGCTTTAAAATGTGTCCTCAGGCTCAGCAGCAGATCTGAGCCTGGAGCCAGAATCCGTTGAACTGCCATCCCAGGAGCCCTTGGCATCATCAGGCATTAGTCCCAGGCACAGTGTGGG
This sequence comes from Eubalaena glacialis, assembly GCF_028564815.1. NCBI lineage: Eukaryota > Metazoa > Chordata > Mammalia > Artiodactyla > Balaenidae > Eubalaena > Eubalaena glacialis. The sequence goes on along the minus strand of NC_083733.1, from coordinate 51,819,972 downwards.
ATGGTAAAGCATCTTGACTGTGGAAGATGCCTCTGCATCTTTATTTGCTGTTACCTTTTGATCACTCCCTGAAGAGCAGCGACTTTGCTGATTTCAGTTTAGTTTATTTTCCCGCTATTAACATGTGTACATGTAAGTGTTTTCAAAGATGCTTACATTCGTGTCATGTTTTGCAGATAATGTATAACAGTAGGATTTAGGTGAGAATCTTTAGTGCAAAATCTATTGCTCCTGGTAATGAAGGAAGTGCATGGCAGTGAGGTATGATAATTGATCCCACCACAGGCAAACTGTATCTCTTGAATTTCACCTTTGTCTTGGCACATATACTATTAGTAATTATTCTGATTAGAATAATGACCTGCATTTTAAAAGTGTATAATTTGCACTTAAAGTCACTGTTTAACCTTCGTGGGAATGTTACTTTTGCAGAGTTCTGCTGACCCTACACGCATCCAAAATACCTGAGTGCAGAGATAGGAGTCTGCTCGTGAGCAGGGACAGTCATCAGGAACCTGTATCAGTAAACGATGAATGTTTGAGTCGGGGCTTGGGTAGTCTTCTAAATTCTTTTCTGAACCCTTCTGTTAAGAAATTCAGAAGAAGCAGTGCCTAAGTGCCCCAAGATTCTGGAATAATTGACTTGTGCAGTCAAGTAGATATAGTATAATTTCACACCCAGACCAACTGGCAGGGGCAAAACCAGCAAAGAAGATGGCTTTCATGAATGAAAATTTAGCTGAAATGGGCAGAGCAAACAGCCATATTTTCCAACGGAAAACACCCATGCTACAGGAATAGGATACAGGATAAAATGGTTCCATCTTCAAGACAGTTTGGGAAGTAGTAGGTCAAACCATGTGCAACAGGTTTCTTTACCAACTTGCACTGTGTATCTCCCCCTGCCATCCTAGCTCAGGGCTCCATCCCTGCTTACCTGGACAAATGTGATAGTTTCCACTGGCACCCTGTCATTCTATTGTCCTCCAGAACCCATTCTCCACACCCAGCCAGAGGGGACTTTTTAAAAGATGATTTGGCATGTCATGCCCCAACCTCAAACCCTCTAAGGGTTTCCCACTGCACTCAGAATAGACTTCAGCTGTTAACGTGGCCCGAGGCCTGCCTCTCCTCTCTGTTCCACTCTCCTCCTTCCCAAAGGCTTCAGCCACCCTGGTCTCTTCCGCCCTTGGAACTGCTCAAGCCCTTTCCTGCCTCAGGGCCTTTGCACTTGCGATTTCCCTGCCTGGAAACTTCTTCCCTCTGATCTTCTTGGTTAGCTTCTCTTTGTCATTCCGATCACAGCTCAAAACCACCTTGTGAGAGGTGCTTTTCCCATCACCAGCTGTGTCCCACCTCCCACACCCGCCCCAGTCACTTTATATACCATTAACATGTATTATTTTCTTTATAGCACTCATTGTTCTCTGAAGCTATCTTGTTTATTTATTGTTCTATTGTATCTCCCTGCCTGAATGTGAATCTCATGAGGACAGATTGGTCAGCGTCTTGGTCTGTCCCATTCACACTGACCCTTTGCGTTTGGAACCACTCCCGCAACTTGGAAGACTCTCTGTGAATACTTGCTGAGAAACAGATGAACCGCGGGCACGTGTTTGTTAGAACCTGGGGGGTAACCGAGAGCCGGCCACAGTCATGCATTGAGATGTAATGTGCACTTAACCCGTGTGCAGCCCCTGGCCCAGGGCGAAAACCTCACCATTTGAATGTGTTCAGTACTTGGAAAATTGATTAGAACCTGAGGGCTCAAAACTGGTTCTGAAAGTCTCGCCTGCTATCCCCAAATCTTGGTATCCTCAGGGGTGGGTGTGCATGTCAGGTGCCCCCCGCCCCCAGTCACCTGGTCCTGATTACGGATACCCCATCCTGCAGTTTGTGCTACAGGTAGAGTCCTTTTTGGGTAACAGGCCCTCACGTGGCTCTGTCGCCCCACCACTGTTCCTGTCTCTGGCATTTTCCTCCCCCTCCTTCTTCTGGCCCCACCCCTGCAGGCAGGAGCTCTCATTTCACCTAAGTGGTCCAAGAGGTTTAAGCATCCTTAAGAAGGAGCAGTGGTTGAGCAGAGCAGGCCCAGGGACCCTGGCTTGGTACCAGTTTTCCTAAGGCGCTGTATCACTGAGCCGGAAATGTCTTCCAGTTCGAGGCATCCCCCTCATGTGATACACTGTGTCAGCAGGGTTGATGGGGATGGGAACAGTGGAGTCAGAACCTGAGGGTTCCCCACCATGGAGGGGCCAAAATGACGGTAACCTTCTGGCCAAAGCCCGAACCCTGCTTGTCAGATAATGTGGCCTCAGAGCGTTGACCTCTTACATCATCTAAAGGACACCTGCCTGCCTCCTGGGCTCCCACCCCACACTGCACACCTGCCCAGAACCTTGTTCCCATCTCTGCCCTCCCCTCCTCTGTCCCGCTGCTCTGGCTTCCCTGGAACGTTCCTCTTCTAGACTTCCATAGTCATCCTCCCCTAATCAAGAATGGCCATTCTTGTTCATTCTCCTCATTTCTCGCCTCCCATGCCAGGTTCCAAGGCTTCTGGTGGTCCTTCCCTCATCCATCTCCCTGTCATCCATCTCTTCAGTCTTGCTTGGCTGACTCCCCCACGGCAGCCAGAGAGAGTGTGGTATGTTATGGATAAAGTCAGACTATTCTGTGAGTCTATGGAAGGGAAGATAAATTAGCATAGTAAAGAGTTTCCCTTCTCGTCACACTCCTTCGGAGCATGGTTTTCTAATTGTTTACAACTTCCAGACTGTAAAACAGGAATATGGACAGTGCCAGCAAAATCCATAAAGCAGCTCCTATTTGCCTCTATGGCGTGAGAGGCATTTCTTTAGCTTGGGAGGAATATTGATGGATAAAAGTGTTGATTGGCCAGAAGCCCCGACAGGAGGAAGCAGAAGATGTGAAATGTGAATGTCCTTATTCATGGAAAGGAGTGTCTTTCAGGACAGGCACCAATGCCAAGTGCAGGGGAGATGACTTCAGAAGCACACGTGGTCACCTGTGGGGTGCAGCTCCCTGAGACACATACATCTGTAGTGAACTCTTTACTGGATCCTGAGAGTGGGCCCGGTCAGAAATGAGAACAGAGCTTCAGGGTCTTAGATGGGAGGGTCACACCCCTTCCAGTTATGTTGCTTTTGCAATCAAGGCACATGAGACTCTCAAAGGAACCCCTGCTGAAGTTGAGTTCACAATAATAAATTACAAACCACCAGGAGAGAGAGTCTGCTCCAACAGAGAAATTGACATTCCAAGAACTGGAAATAATAGAACAAACTGAAAGAGATTCTAAAATGTGTTTAAAATATTTAGAGATCATTGAATGTGGATCACTTTGCTTTTCTATATGTTTGAAACCAATTATAATTTAAAAAGAGAATCAAGGAGGGCAGTCAAAAGTTTAAGTGAAAAAGTGACAGGAATTTTAATTAGAAATTAGAAGCCCCACCTATGAACACCCACCCCTTTCATCCTGTCCCCCTTTCTTCCTGGTAGCCCAGGCTATAGAAAGCCAGTTTGCAATCTAGGTCAGCAATCAGAGTGGTATGTTATCATCTTTATTCAAAACTCCCGAAACAATATGATATATGTCTTGTCAAACAAAAATATAAGAATGTATTTCTCATGAATAGATAGAACAGGTATGAATTTTCTTTTGCTCAGAGGAAAGTAAATGGATACGTATGACTTCACACGCACTTCTGTTTTATCGCAGCCAGACACTTAATTTCCCTGGGATGCTATCCATAAACAGAAGTTGCTTGTTGCCATGGATTTCTGCTCTCAAGTTTTGTTTTTTTTTTCTTTCCTTTTTCCTTTTCCAAGACTTGAGCAAAGCCAGCCTAGCTAAGAAATAAGCAAATTATTTTTAGTTTTTTCATGAACTCTTTCCTTCCTTTGGCCCAAGGCCCATTGGACCATCAGAGGGATTTTAATACTAAGGTTGGTAAAGAAGAAGTGTCTTTGCTGGACCACTTATCTCCATGCTTGCCCCTTACCAGCTAGAACCCTGGGCGCTCCCAGGAAACAGGAAGCCCTTGCTCTCATTTATTGGGGCTTTACAAGAAACACATTACTTTTCAGACATCCCCAAGGTACTTCAGACTTAGCACATTTCAACAGAGAGCTCTGGAATCTCCTCCTTGGAGAGGGTCACCTGAGCCAGAAGCTCCGCAGGCCTCCCTGACTCCTCCTCCCATTCATCCTTCTGCCCGTCACTCACCAGCCCTTTCAATTCTACTTCTCAGTGTATTCCAAATGGAGGATGTATTTTTCCCTGAATAGGTTTGGGGCTGCCTTGGAGATCAAAAGATCCAGCCCCCGTCCCAGGATGTCTTTGCTCAAGCCTTACGTACACAAGGAAAACTTTCCTTTGCAAACCTCCAGCCTCCATTGCCAGCCTCCGCAGCATCCCTTTCCGGGCCCCACCTCCAAGCAAAGTAGTCCTGCAGGGGTACGGAAGTGTGATCTCTCCAGAGCCCCTCCTTGGAGTCTGTCCTTTTCTTGGAATCAGATGCAAAGAAACAACAGTGCAGCAGAAAAAAATTAACCCCGAACAAACAATAATTCGAAATTCTTGTTCTCCCCTTCTTTTTTCCTGAGCAGTAGGATGGATTTCCCTTCTCTTCTCCTGCCCATGCTGTGGGAGTGGGAATGACACTGAGGATGGGGACGGAAGTGATCCTCAGCTCGCAAGCAGGAATATTTCTGTCCTGCCTCTTTCCCTGATAAGATTAACTCCCCTCGTGGCTGAAAAGGAGTCAGGAAACATGAAGGAGAAGCAGCATATCCTTAGGGGAGAAATCTCTGGCATCTCTGTCTGAAAGAACTTACCATCTTTCCAGGAGGATTAGATCTCACTTGCCACACCTGTCGTGGGTGTTTTCAACTGCAACTCGGCCTTCAATTATTATTATTTCCGCTTGAGGTGTTCCAAGTGTTGACGATTTCCATCCCTTGGGGTTTGCAATTAAAACTAGGTCTTCATAGACCTTAATGTAAAACACAAAACTATAAAACCCTTAGAATATAACCTAGGAGAAAATCTTGGTGCCCTTTGGGTTTGGCGATGACTTTTTAGATCTAGCACCAAAAGCATGATCCATGAAAGAAATAATTGATAAGTTGAGGTTCATTAAAGTTAAAAACTTCTGCTCTGTGAAAGACACTGTCAAGAGAGTGAAAAAACAAACCACAGACTAGAAAATTTTCGCAAAACATATCTGATAGAAGACTGCTCCCTAAAAGATACAAAGAACTCTTTAAAATAAACAATAAGGAAATAAACAACCCAGTTTAAAAATGGACAAAAGATCTTACCAGACATCTCACCAAAAAATAGCAAAAGAAGATATGAAAATATGCTCACCAGGGACTTGCAAATTAAACCAACAATAAGATACCACTTACACACCTATTAGAATGGCTAGGATCTAAAACACTGACAATGCCAAATGCTGGTGAGGATGTGGAGAAACAGGAACTCTCATTCATTGCTGGTGGGAATGCAAAATAGTACATATAGCCGCTTTGGAAAGCAGTTTGGCAGCTTCTTACAAAACTAAATGTACTCTTACCATATGATTCAGCAATTATGCTGCTTGGTATTTATTCAAATGAGTTGAAAACTTACGTCCACCCACGAATGTTTATAGCAGCTTTATTCATAATTGCCAAAACTTGGAAGTAACCAAGATATCCTTCAATAGGTGACTGGATAAACAAACTGTGAAACATCCACACAATGGAATTTATACAGCGCTACAAAGCAGCGAACTATGGAGCCATGGAAAGACATGGAAGAACCTTAAATGCTTCTTTCTTTTTTTTTTTTTTTAATTAATTTATTTATTTTTGGCTACGTTGGGTCTTCGTTGCTGCGCTCGGGCTTTCTCTAGTTGTGGCGAGCGGGGGCTACTCTTCATGGCGGTGTGCGGGCTTCTCATCGAGGTGACTTCTCTTGTTGCGGAGCACGGGCTCTAGGCACGCGGGCTTCAGTAGTTGTGGCATGTGGACTCAGTAGTTGTGGCTCGCGGGCTCTAGAGTGCAGGCTCAGTAGTTGTGGCACACGGGTTCAGTTGCTCCACGGCATGTGGGATCCTACCGGACCAGGGCTTGAACCCCTGTCCCCTGCATTGGCAGGCAGATTCTTAACCACTGCGCCACCAGGGAAGCCCTAAATGCTTATTTCTAAGTGAAAGAAGATAATCTAAAAAGGTTACATACTATAAAAGTCCAACTCTATGACATTTTGGAAAAGGCAAAACTAGGAAAAAGTAAAAAGATTGGTGATTTTCAGGGTTCAGGGGAAGAATGGGTGGGGGAGGAATGAATGGGTAGAGCACAGGGGTTTTTTAGGTCAGTGGAGCTATTCTATATGATTCTATAATGGTGGAGACGTGACAACCCATAGAAAGAGTGAACCTTAATGTAAACAATGTAACTATTATTAATAATAATGTATCCATATTGGCTTATCAATTGTAACAAATGTACCACACAAATACAATGTTAAAACAGGGGAAACTGTTTGTGTGGGAGGGATGGAGTATATGAGAACTCTCTGCACTTTCTACTCATGTTTTCTGTAAACCAAAAACTGCTTTCTGAAAAGTAAAGTTTATTAATTTAAAAAAATGTTTCTTAAGGGCAAAGGGCCTCCCAAAGGTCTCCTTGTTGTAGCTGAGGTCCAATGCAATTTTGGGGCATTTCAAATGGACTCCTAGCATCAATCCAAACCACGAGTTTTATTAGGTGTTCTGGCATGCTTGCCCAATTTTAAACTCTAGAGATAAAGACTCTAAATTTTATATCAATCCATCTGTCTGGCAGTACACTTGACTAGTCCAAAAACCTGAACAGAAGACAACGTCACCTAGAGGCAAGAGCCTCTAACTAGAGTTGCACACGTACGGCTGATTGACCATAAGAACTGACAGGCCTGAATAATGATTGTTTCTCTCTTGCAATATTGAACTTTTTAAAATTCTAAAGATAATTTTTAATACATTTTTATTTTCAAGTAGTTTTAGCTCACAGAAAAGTTGTGAAGGTTGTGCAGAGAGTTCCCGTATACCCCACACCCAGTTTTCCCTGTCATTAACATCCTGCATCAATATGGTACATTTGTCACAATTAATAAACCAATATTGATACATGATTAAGTAAAGTTCATCCTTTATTTAGATTTCCTTATTTTTTACCTAACATTTTTTCTTTCCCAGGATCCCATCCCAGACACCATATCACATTTGGTTGTCATATCTCCTTAGGCTTCACTTGCCTGTGACAGTTTCTCTGACTCGCCTTGTTTTTGATGACCTTCACAGATTTGAAGTCGAGTATTTTATAGACTGCCCCTCAGTTGGAATTTGTCTGATGTTTTCCTCATGATTAGACTTAGGTTGTGGGTTTTGGAGAGGAAGATCATAGAGGTGAAGTACCTTCTCTTCATATCCTATCTAGGATATGCGCTCTCACTATGACCTTGATAACCAGGCCTAGGTACTGTTTGTCAGGTTTCTCCACCATATGGTTCCTCCCCACCCCCTTCCCTACGGTGCTCTTTGGAAGGAAGTCATGATGCTTAAGGAGTGAATGAGTGTGCCCCACCTTCTTAGGGCAGAGTACATCCATAAATTATTTGGAATTCTTCTGCATGGAAGATTTGTCTATTCTACCCCAATTAGTTATTTAATAATTTATTTATATTAGTATGGACTCATGGATATTTTTAAATTATACTTTGAGTTAAAATCTAATACTAGGTTATTGTTGATCAAATTTCTCCAGTTTTGCCATTGGGAGCTCTTTCAGTTGGTCCCTGTGTCTCTGACATACCTCCATAACTTTGCCTTTATGGAGCACTTCCTTACTTTCTAACACTGTAAGATGCTCCAGGCTCGTCTTGTATATCCCAGTCCTAGAATCAGCCATTTCTCCAAGGAGCCCTGGATCCTTTTTATTGGAGCGTGATAATAGAAACCAAGATCTGGACAATAGGTGCATTCATTGCTACCAGGGTCTTATTGCTTCTAGGGCCTCTCAAATGACAGAGCAAGAAAATATATGTGTGTATACTAACTTGTGTACACACATATCTCTAAATATTTCTATACGTAGCCATATTTATCTGTATTAAGCTAAACGGGAGTTCATACTGATATCTCCAACTCTAATCTATTACTGCGTGGATCATTCTAGTCTCCTCCCATTGCTTATGTGTAAACTAACACTCCATTAGTGAGAAACCTGGCCCCAACCATCCACCATCCATTTATGTAATTGTTATATATATTGAGTAGTTTTACAATTGTTAACCCTTACCCCTATGGGAAACACTACATCAACTAGAGTTCAGTACTTACATACAGTTCCTTTTGCTTTTAGTCCTAAGTCTCCACTCATTTCTAAAGTTACTCTCCCACTCCCTTCAGTGAAGTTACTTCATCCATTGGTAATACAGTTAAATTCTCTTGTCGTTATTCAATCCTGGGATTCTCCAACCTCCTAAATGATTTTTTAAATTTACACAAATTAAAGTTCATTCTTTGCTCTGTAAAGTTCTATGAGTTTGATAAATGCATAGTATCCATTATTATAGCATCATATAGAATAGCTTCACTGCCTTAAAAAAAAAAAAATCATCTGTGCTTCATCTCAGTCAAGTCTCCTCCCTCTCCAAACCCCTGGCAACCACTGATCTGTTTACTGTCTCTACAGTTTTGCCTTTTCTAAAATGTCATATAAATGGAATCATAAAATATGTACCCTTTTAAGACTGGCTTCTTTCACTTAGCAATAGACATTTAATATTCACCCATATTTTTGCATGGCTAATTCCTTTTTATCACTAAATAGTATTCCATTGAATGGATTTACCACTGTTTATCCTTTCACTTACTGAAGAACATCTTGGTTGCTTCCAGTTTGGGGTAATTATGAATAAATTTACTATAAATATTCATGGACAGACTTGTGTGTGGACGTAGTTTTCAAATCAGTTGGATAAATACCTAGGAGTATGACTGGGTCGTATGGTAAGACTATGTTTCACTTTGTAAGAAACTGCCAAACGGTCTTCCAAAGTGGCTGCACAGTTTTGCATTCCCACCAGCAATATACGTTCCTGTTGCTTCACGTTTTCTCACCAGCAATTGGTAATGTCAGTTTTTCGGAATTTAGCCATTCTAATATGTGTGTAGCAATATTGCATTTTTAAAAAATAAATAAATTTATTTATTTATTTATTTTTGGCTGTGTTGGGTCTTTGTTGCTGTGTGCGGGCTTTCTCTAGTTGTGTCAAGCGGGGGCTACTCTTCACTGTGGTGCGCGGGCTTCTCATTGCGGTGGCTTCTCTTGTTGTAGAGCACGGGCTCTAGGCACACGGGCTTCAGTAGTTGTGGCACAAGGGCTCAGTAGTTGTGGCACATGGGCTCAGTTGCTCCATGGCATGTGGAATCTTCCCAGACCAGGGCTCAAACCCATGTCCCCTGCATTGGCAGGCAGATTCTTAACCAGTGTGCCACTAGGGAAGTCCTTGCATTGTTGTTTTAATTTGCATTTCCCTATTGACAAATTATGTTAAACGTCTTTTCATATGCTTATTTGCCATCTGTATATCTTCTATAGATAATTTTTATTTTTAAATAATTTCAAATCTACAGAAAAATGACAAATACAGTATAAAGAACTTCACTATTCTTGAACAATATGAGAATAAGTTGCTGGCTTGATGCCCTGTCACTCCCCAAAACTTGAATGTGTATTTCCTACAAACAAAGACACTCTCCTAAATAACCAGAATACACAGCTAAAACTGGGAAATTAACATTGATACATTACTCACATCTACTCCTCAGACCTTATTCAAGTTTCACCAATTGTTTCAATGACATCCTTTATACAGAAGGATTGAGTCCAGAATCACGTGATGCATTTAATTGTCACATCTTCTAGTCTCCTTCAATCTGGAACTGTTTCCACTGTTCCCCAGTCTTTCCTTGACTTTCATGACCTTAATACTTTTGAAGGCTATGGGCCAGTTATTTTGTAACTGTCCCTCAGTTTGGTTTGACTGAAGTCCCCTCAGGTTTAGATTCAGTTTTGTATTTTGGGCAGGAAGTTCACAGGGGCTGCTCCTCTAGGTGCATCTTGTCAGGTGGCACCTGATTTCGATTTGTCCCATTACTGATGATGGTAACTTGATTAAGGTGTATCTGTATCTGCCAAGCTTCTTTACTACAAAATTACTCTTTTTACCTTTGTAATTAATAAACATTTTGTATGTGGCTGGGGGGGGCGGTCCTTTGAAACTAAGTAAATATCTTGTTCCTCATCAAACCTCCTCCTACAAGTTCTAGCATCCACTGATGATTCTTGGATGAATTACTCTGCTGGTTGTGAGATGATGCTTTTCTCACTCCATTATTCCTTATATAGTTGGCATTCTGCCATATGGAAGCATTCTACCGTTCTCCCCATTTATTAATGTATGGACTCACGGATTTCTCTTTCATTCAATGGATCATAATTGCCCCAGATTTGGCCAGTGGGAGCTCCTTCTGTGTCTGTTTGACATGTTGTATCATTCTTTGGGCACTTCCTTATTTTCTGGCACAAAAAGATTTTCCAGGCTCATCTTGTACTTTCCCTGCCCTGCCCTTTTAATGGAGAATGATATTTAGAAAGCAAGATCTGGACACTAGGGGAATGTATGGCTTTTGGGATGTCATTGCTCCCAGGGACTCTCAGTGAACATGGCTGGGAACAGAGATAGGAAGTACATGAATGCATATACAGACATGCAAACATACATACACAGTTATATAATACACACACATTTACATCTGCATTTATTTTTATATCTATTTTAATGTATATTGAAAACCATGAATTTACACTGATAACTCCAATTTTCATCTAATCCTAAAGGGTTCTGTTTGTTTGCTAGGGCTACCATAACAAACTACCACAGACTGGGTGGCTTCAACAACAGATATTTAATTTCTTACAGTCTTGGATGCTTGAAGATGAACAGATACGTTGAAGCAAGTATAGTAAATACTAATTGTACCATCTAGGTGGAACATGCACAGGTGTTTACTATACAGTTCTTTGAATTTTTCTGTATATTTGACATTTTTTGCAATAGAATGTTGGTAAGGGAAAGAGTAGGGACCACTGTGAATAAGAGAAAAAGCGCTAGCTAGCATTCATCTTGTACTACAGTATGCTGGGCCTTGTGCCAAGCACTGTTACAATCATCTCACTTAATTTTCTCAACAGCCCCATATTATGATTTTCTGGTGCTATTATTTTCTCCATTTTATAGCTAAGAAATCTGAGGCTCAGAGAGGTTAAGTCACTCATCTAAGGTAACAATGTTTGTGAACAGAGGCGGGACTCCAATTCAGGTATGTGTGATTCCATAACTGATGCTTTTAACTCTCTCACATCTAGAGCACCAGCATTCCTGTCCAACCTCCATCCATTTCTTTGATAAAAAGAGAAAGTTAAAACCCAGTAAATGGCTTCTAACGACTCCTTGATTTTTACACTTCTCCAGTATGGAATTGTACTTTCATAGAAGGAAAAATAAAGTTCTTATTTAAGTTCTCTTCCTTCAGGGATGGGATTGTCTCCCTCCCAGCAATCTTGGCAGTTGTACATTCTTTTCCAGGTGCTAAGAAAACTGGTAGCAGTGAGTTGTCATGTTTGCTGTCTCCACTTGTTCTAGCTGTACTCTGAAGGTAAGGTAGGGCAGGCTCTTTTTATGCATGAGAACACTGTGAGGCTCAGAGACTTTAAATATATTGACCAAGTCACACAGGATTACGGGACAGGACAGATCTGGCGCTCAAGTCTGGGGCTTTGGACTTGGCATTTCTCTTAACTGGTCTCCAGACTGGTTTCCGTCTAAACCAAGCCTGACAATTAAGCAGCACTTGCTCTTAGAGGCCCGCGGTTACTGTGGGTATTTTCCGGGGAGTCGTACTTATCTGCACTCCTCGCCTGGCATAAATTCCCAGAAAGCTTTTGAGCGGCGAGCAGGGATCTGAGCCGGTCGTCGATGTGCGCTCTTGGTCACCTGAGCGCCTTCCCAGAAAGGGCTGTTTTCTGTCTAGGTTTCCGTTCTCACAGAGGGCCTGTAAAACGCCTGGATGTCCCATCCCGTGCATCGTTGTATCCCTAGGGAGGCTGTGGCAGAGACCTGGGGCTGCCGATCTTCCCCAGCAGGAAAGGCAGAGAAGAGGCCCCGAGAGGAGGCAGTGCTTTGTCCGTGCTCAGCAGGGCTGCAGCCTGGGCGGGGCCGGCCTCCCTCGTGCCCTGACACCCCCGGGGCGGAGCTGGAGGCCCTGCGCGCGCCAGCTGACCAGATGACCTGAGCCGCTAACCCCAGACCCGCCCGTACTCAGCCGGGCCTTCCTTATGGGCCTGAGTCTCGCCGCCACACAGCTCAGCCCGACCGCCCCATTTGGAGGCTGCGGCCCACGGAGGTGGAGTGATTGGGCCGGCTGGACGGCCCCACCCGGGGTCCAGAGTCGCGGCCCACGCGGGGCGGGCGGGCCTGGGGTCGTCGGCTGGCGTGCCCGCGGGCTTTCACCCGTAGAGCCGCCGTCCGAGGTTCCGGTCTCCGCCTGGGGTCGCCTGAGCACTGCGGCTTACAGGGCTGCTCGAGATGACGTGGGGGAGGGGGAAGAAGCAGCTGCGCCGCGGCTGCTCGCGGCCAGAGCCCGAGGCGGGGTCGGTTTCTTGGCAACGGGGCCCCTCTCGGGTCGCGCCCTCCCCCTTCTTGGTCGGTCTCCCCTCCCCCATTGAAGCTCCGCGGAGTCAGAGCCCCGGGACCCGAGGCGGAGCCCAGGTGTGGCCTGGGGGGCGCGACCGGCGTGGGAGGGGTGACCCCAGGGCTGCCCAGCTGCGGACCGGCGTTTGTCCGGCGGGGCTGCGCTGGGGGCAGGGGACCCGGAGGGCCCGAGGGGGGCGCGACAAGTCTGTTTCCGCCCAGCCTCCGCCTGCTCCGGCTAAAACGAGTCTTTCCGGTGGGGCTGCCCAGCCGGGTCCGCCCTCCCCAGCCTCCTGGAACCCGCCCGGAAACGTGCAGTACCCCGCCAGGGCCGAGGGCAAGAGCAGGCCGGTGGGTGGAGCGGTTGGAGAGGCGGGAGAGCCCGGGTCCTGGGATCCAGCCCGGGCCGCGAGCCCCGGGGCCCCTCTTTCCGATCCGCTGAGTCCCCAGGGCCACCCTGACAGACGGTTTTGGAAAAGCTTCCTGGGTGATTCTGGGAATCAAGGGTCCAGTCTAACCTTATTACTTTACAGCTGGGAAAACGGAGGCACAGACTGTCCCAAGGCCGCACCAAGAGTTAGCAAACCACGAGGAAGCCAAGGGAAAGCCTACGGGGAGAGACCCGACAGAGGCCGGGATTTTTCCCAGGCCCTGAGTCCTGGGGGTCTGGAGTAGACAAGAGGGGCTAGGAAGGCCTGGGCGCCCGCTGCCCCGACAGCTTCCCCGGGGGGTGGACCGAGCGGGATCCCCGCGACGGCCCCCGGCCTCACGAAATTAATGAGGAAGATGCCTTTCTTTCCTCAATCCAGGAGTAGAGATTCCGTTTAACCACTGCAGACAGTAAGACAGGGACCACTCTCCCTCCCAGCCTGGCGCCAGCAGGAACCCGAGGGCATGTCAACAGGAGCCAGGAACTGGAGGCGAAGCATCCTTCATTTCCTCTGCGGTGGTGGAACAAGTGAGGTCTCTGATTGCCAGAGTCTGGTTTTTCAAAATCGTAGCATGCTGGCACCGAAAGCGGGGGTACCCTGAAGGATTCTTTTATCTGCTTAACCTTGAGTCAGACTTGCAATCAGCGTTTGATCAAAAAGCTTGGTCAGTTTCTCAAAATGCAAAATCAATCGCCGATTTTACTTTTTTACTTGGCATTTCCTTGGGATAGTCTCGGTTCTGGGGATGAAAGATTATAAACTGTTGTCTTAAATTCTGTCCTGATTAGCATCTTTCCTCAATTCAGGATTTCCCTGGAGCCAGATCTTTGCAGCTTCAGGATTATGACTTTTTTAAAATATAAGTTTGATGAATTTTTATCGGTTCCCTAAATTAGAAACTCCCTTAATTACAGGAGAAAACATTTTCAAAGAGAAAGGGGTAGACCTTTAGAACAAACCCGGGAGCAATGCTTCTAAAGAAAATCTCAGGGCAGGCAGGTCCTCAGAACCAAGTGAGATGGTCTTTTCTGCAGCCGTCAGGCCCACCGTCTTTCAGTTAACTCTTGACTAAAAAATAAAGAATAAATGAAGGTTTGCTTAAAGCTGTTCATCCTCCTGCAGAGGATTCTAAGTTGAGAGAAAACATGGTCTTGGTTAAATTGTTTTAAAATTGGGCTTGGGTGGCCAGATGGTAGATGAGGGGAAATTTCCCCTTGTAAAAGTATTTCCAGCTAATAAATGAAGAAAGAATGATAGATAGAACATCACCATTTTGTATTCCTAATGAATTAATGGATCTAGGCGTGATCAGCTATGGCTACTAAGTCTTGAAAAGAGAGAACCCACATGATGTGCTAATGGAAAAACTCAACACAAACTCTGAAGTCGTCTTGACACTCCTTACAGCCCTGCCCCCCCACAAATCAAAGCTGCATCTGATCAAGCCTCATCTGGATCCACAACACTACGGGAACATAATCAAAACTATCCACATCTTGTGAAACTACAAATGCCTCAGTTCTTTAATAATTAATTGCAAGGAAAATATTGCGTTTAGATTCTAAATCAAAGAAATGGTAAAAAGAAAAAAGTGACATTCACAGGACACTTGTAAATTTGAACACCAGTGTGGTATTTGATATTTAAAAAGTATTATTACATTATTTCAGAATGATAATATTATGGTTACATTTTTAAATATTTAAAAAATATTTTAACATTTTCAATGTATTTTGGAAATATGTGCTAAAATATTTACAGATGATATGATATCTAGATTTTATTTCTAAATAGTTTTATGTAGGACTTCCCTGGTGGCGCAGTGGTTAAGAATCCACCTGCCAATGCAGGGGACACAGGTTCGATCCCTGGTCCGGGAAGATCCCACATGCCACAGAGCAACTGAGCTCGTGTGCCACAACTACTGAAGCCTGCGCGGCTAGAGCCCATGTTCTGCAACAAGAGAAGCCACCGCAATGAGAAGCCCGCGCACCACAATGAAGAGCAGCCCCCGCTCACTGCAACTAGAGAAAGCAACAAAGACCCAACGCAGCCAAAAATAAATAAATTTACTTAAAAAAAAAAGATCTAAATAGTTTCATGTAGCAGTAAGGAAAGTAGGTGAAGGTATAGATGGAAACAAGGTTGAATATTAGTAGAGTATATGGAGGTTCATTTTATTATTCTTTTTTTTTAATGTTTAAATTTTTTTTATCTTTTACTTTTTGCAGGGTGTTTTTAAACTTGGGAACCTGCCTTGAAGCCTGACTAAATTGTCTCGGTTGGAGCTCAGGACGACTGGCCCATGTCTTGCTCTGTGAAATTACACATGTCATTTCTCACTTGTCCGTTCAAGAAACACTATGGAGGACCTTCTGTCTGCTTGAGCTTCTGAAATTATGGAGCTGACACTTCAGATTAGAAAATAACAAAGAAGGAAGCCACCAGATGGAAGCATGGAAGGCTTTGCAGAAGAACTGATGTTTGATATGGGTTCTGACAGATGAAAAGGAGCTCCCTGGGTGGTGTCAGTTCATCTTCTATAACATAAGGTGGTTAGACTAGGTCTACATGGAGGACCCATTTAATCCTAATTGATTCTGTGGTTATAACCTGCCCGTAATCAACTTTTTCTTCTCTGTGTGTCCCTCCAGGGAGTTGAGAGACCACCATGGACTTCCTGTCATCATTCTTTATTTTGTTAGCTGAAGCAATCCAGATTGAGCTGTTGGTCTTGAGTCTCCCAGTTGTGTTTGGAGGCCAAAGCATTATCACGTTAACCAGTCTGTAACCTTCTTAGGGAATGGTCTCTTGGGCTCATAGATTTATTTCCATCCATCTAGTTCCCAAGGCATTTCATTTAGTAACTGTAGCTATACCAAGGCGCAGCCTTCGTAATAAAGCCCATTTGCTCATCAAAACGTGGGTGCCCGTAGTCGACACCCTCAGCCTTCCCAACTGCTTTTATCTTCCCTCTCTTCCTGTGGGACATGCAGTTCAATATACAGCATGCATCCTGGCCTTCGGGTTAATTGTTCATCCTGATACTCTGCCAAAACAGGTCGAACTTTGTGCTTTGATGGCCTTTTCACCCATGTGACATGAACCATCTGTTGGGGCAAAGCTTAAAACAGCAATTGTCATTTGACAAGTAGTTGGCAGTATCACATCTCTACTCTGTTATGGAAAATTATTTTTCGGTTGTCATCTTCTCAGTTTTTGTGGATGTTTGTACTTTAAAAGGACAATTTCTGAAACTTCTGGAGAAGTAAGATAAGACTGTTTAAATTTGGTTGCTATATGTTTGTTGAATGAGTTTGCCTGGGCTATGATGCTGAGTCAAATATGTTGTCTTTTTAGGGACCTGGCTGCATCTAGCCGTGTGATCCAGAGCCTGGTGGAGGGCTGGGAATGCTAGCAGCTCCTCTAACTCTTACTACTATAAACCAGAGGTATACTTCACTGTGGGAAAAATATTGGGAAATTAGCTGTGATATATTGTATGTTTCCAGTGATTGCTCAAAAGCTTCTTATACTCATTTAATTAGAATAATTTACCTTAATAGAAAACTATAATTTTCTACTTTTTCCAATCAGTTGAACCAATGTGTACTTTTTTTTACCCACTCAGATGGAATTTATTACACCAAAGCTAATACCCTAAACCTGAATTTTTGTGCTAACCATCACTATAACTGAACAATTATGCTATAGGAATAGTTGAGACCTCTGCTTCTGGCTCTGAACACCAGCCTGGATCAAACCAAACCTCCCACCTCAAACAAGCAGAACAGCTGGATAATTTTAAAAATCTGTCTGACAGTGAGAACCTGAGAGGGCAAGATCCTGGAGAGAATGGAAACATAGAAAGGTGAGCCTGACATTTGACATTTGTCTTAGCTTGGGCTGCTATAAAATACACCATAGACTCGGTGGCTTAAACAACAGACATTTATTTCTCACAGTTATAGAGGCTAAAATTCCAAGATCAAGGTGTCAGCAGATTCGGTTCTTTGTGAGGGCTGGCTGGCAGATTGCCACCTTCTCTCTGTGTCCTCACATGGCAGAGAGAGGAGGTTCTGGTGTGTCTTCCTCATCTTATAAGAGCACTAATCCAGGGACTTCCCTGGTGATCCAGTGGTAAAGAATCCGCCTTCCAATGCAGGGGATGCGGGTTCAATCCCTGGTCCGGGAACTAAGATCCCACATGCCGTGGGGCAACTAAGCCCACACGCCACAACTACTGAGCCCACTTGCCTCAACTAGAGAGAGAAAACCTGCACACCACAACTAGAGAGAAGCCCACATGCGCCGCAACGAAGAGCCTGCAACAAAAAGATCCCGCTTGCTGCAACGAAGACCCTGCATGCCACTACAAAGGCCCAATGCAGCCAAAAAAAAAAAAAAAAAAAGCACTAATCCAATCATAGAGACTACACCCTCATCACGCCATCTGAACCTAATTACCTTCCCAAGGTTCATTTCCTTATGTCACCACGTTGGGGGCTAGGGCTTCAATATATGAATGGGGGGGGCACAAATATTTAGTACATAACAGCACTGTTATTCCCTTCAAGGCATTTACCTCTGAGAGCAGTGATTTCAATGCTAAGAAGCTGAGCAAAGCTTTGGCAATCTCAGAGAGGCCCTGGTAATATCCTAGGCTTTTGGTTAGGACCTTTGAAAGGCTATACCAGTAGTAAGGGCAAATCAAAAAAGGACCAACTCTCACAAAGGTACAACTTTGACTCAAACCAGATTAAGATGGTCTGCCTCTATACTAACTGTATTACAAAGCAAAAGGAAATCTCTGGAGAAAGATAGCATCATCCACAATACCACATTGATTGTATAATTTTTCACGTACAACCTGTAGCTGTTGATCATAATTTATTAGGCATACCAGGAGACAAGACCAAGTCACCCTAAACCAAGAGAAGAAATAGATAATATAAACTGACTCACGGAAATCCAGTTATTGGAGTTATCAGATATAGACAAATATAGATAGAATAACCTCTGATCAATACATTCAAGGGGATAAAAGACAAAATGGAAAATTCCAACAAGTAATAGAAGTATATAAAAAAAGAATCAATGGAAATTTTATAACTGAAAAAGTGTAATTAAAAATAAGAACATATTAGATTAGTTCAAAAAAGATTAGACACAGATGAAGTGAGGATTAGTGAATTGGAAGATAGAAACAAATATATCCAAAGTGATGCATCAAGAGACAAAAGAATGGAAAATACAGAAAGAGTATGTCATATTTTGGACATAGTGAAAAGGTTTTAACATAATTGTAGTTGGAGTCCCAGAAGAGGACAGGAAGAGGGAGGATTGAACAGAAGCAATATTTGAATAGATAATGGCCAGGAATTTTCCAAAGTTGTTGAAAGACATAAATCCACGGATTCAAGAATCCTTGTAGAGCCCTAAGCAGTATAAATACAAAGAACATCACACTTAGACACATCAGAGTAAAACTACCAAAAATCAAAGAATAAGAGATAATCTTAAAAGTAGCCAAGTAAAATGACAGATTACCTTCACTAGAACTATCATAAGACTTAGTGCTAACTTTAACAGAAACCATGAAAACCAGAAGACAATGAAATAACATCTTTACAGCACTGAAAAGCTAACCTAGAATTTTTTAGATGGGATCTTCGTTGTGGCTTGTGGGATCTTTAGTTGTGGCATGGGGAATCTTTAGTTGCAGCATGCAGGGTCTTCAGTTGTGGCCTGTGAACTCTTAGTTGTGGCATATGAGATCTAGTTCCCTGACCAGGGATCAAACCCAGACCCCCTGCATTGGGAGCATGGAGTCTTAGCCACTGGACTACCAGGGAAGTCCCTGGAATTTTTTAACCAATAAAAATACTTATCAGTAATGAAGGTTAAATGAGGTTATTCTTAAAATAGACAAAAAACAAGAGCATTTGTTGCTAGCAAATATCCACTAAAAGAAGTAGTAAAGGAAATTCTTTTAGGCAGAGGGAAAATTGTCATAAGTGGAACTTTAGAAATGCCAGAAGGAATGAATGCAGAAAGCAGCAGAAAGAGAAAATAAGTGGGTAAATCTGACCAAAATAATATCTTGTGGGGTTTTAAATACTTATAGAAAAAAATTTTAATAATATATATATAAGAATAAAAATGTATGACAGCAATAGAACAAGAAGTGGGAGGGGAGTGAATAGAGTTAAGATGTGTTAAGGTTCTTGCATTGTTCAAGAACTAGTAAAATTACGAATCTTTTTTTTTTTATTTTAATAAGTTAAGATGCATTTTATAAAGTCTCAGTCTGCTTGGGCTACCATAGCAAAATAAGATAGCCTGGATGGCTATCAGAAATTTATTTTCTCACAGTTCTGGAGATTGGAAGTCTGAGATTAGGGTGCCAGCATGGTCAGGTTCTAGTGAGGGCTCTCTTTAGATGGTCCTCTTCTCTCTTTGTCCTCAGATGTCAGAAAGAGAGAGAACTCTCTGGTGTTTCTTCTTATAAGAACAGCAATCCTATCAGGTCAGACCCTTATGACCTCACTTAACCTTAATTACTTCTGTAGAGGTCCTGTCTTCAAATACAGTCACACTGGGGGTTGGAGCTTCAACATATAAGTTTGGTAGGGGGACACAATTCTGTCTATAACATAATCTCTAGGGTATATATATAAATATATATAACTAGCAAGCTAATACTAGAGGGATAAATGACGTGAAAATAATTACTTCAAAAGAAAACAAAGAAGGTGAGGCAAATAGAAAAAGAAATAGAAACATTGTAGATTTAAACCTAAATATGAGGGAATTCCCTAGCTGTCCAGTGGTTAGGACTCGGTGCTTTCACTGCCATGGGCCCAGGTTCAGTCCCTGGTCGGGGAACTAAGATCCCGCAAGCCATGCGTCATGGCCAAAAACAAAACAAAGCAAAGCAAAACTAAATATGTTAGTAATTAAATCAAATGTAGATGAACTAAACATTGCCATCAAACTACAAAAATTGACAGACAGGATAAATAACGGAAAACCAACTACATATTGAGACACACCTTAAGCATGAGGATAAGAAAGGTATAAAGTGCAAACATGGGGAAAAATACTCCATGCAAACAATGACTAAAGGGGTTGTTGGAAGGCAGAAATATCAATATTTCTAATGTGACCACACAAATTTGCCACTATCGATAGCAGTTAATGGAAAATGTATTTTTCTGAATTTTATTGGGTCAAATTGATTGTTCTCACATCTTTGAAACTAGTCATTTTCTTAAAGCAGGATCACACTCTGACATACTGACATGCCATCCGTACTCAAAGAGTCAGGTGCCAGGAGCCTCCTGCCAGCCTGAAAACCATTCTATTGAGTCTGGCAGTCTGTGTGTATGTAGTGTGTAGGCATTTGAAGCTTTCTTTCCGTTCACCCCAAGTTTGCTGAGCTTTGCCAAAGGTCAGATTCACTGTTGGGCAGTGCCTGTCCTAGTGGAGCTCAAAACTCCAGAGAGAGATAGGCATGCATGGATAGGACCCCCAAATATCTGAATGTGCACTGTAGCAAAGGCACAGGAACCTGATGAGAAAGGGACTCATTCTTCCTGCAGAGTTCCTTTCTCCCTTCCTCAAATATTCATTGAGCACCTACTATGTGCCAGGCTTATTAACATGTTTTTTTATTTTGTTTTTTTCTGACCTAAGACCCATATTCTTTCCAAAAAACTATGACATCTTTTTTTTTTTTTTTAAGTGGGGAAGAATTTTCTCCCCAGTCAGTGAATTTTGTGAAATATCTATAAAATTAACAGCAAACGGGCAAATACAGAGGCCAAGGCAGGAAAAACAGGAAAGGAAACCAACCCTTATAGAGCCACCATTGTTTGTTCTCTCACTGATCCCCATAATAACCTAATGTGGGAGGTGTGGATACCCTTTAGAGATTGGAAATTCAGGCACAGAGAGGTTAAGTAACTTGCCCCAAGGCCCCAGCTTACAAAGTGAGGAGCTGATCTATAGACGCCAAGTCCTTTGACTCCTGGTCCAGTGTTCTTCCTATACCAGCCAGCTGAGTGATAGGTGTCCTAGAGACCTTCTTTACTTGTGGAGCCCCTGGGCTTGGGGGTGGCGTTTGTGAAGCAATGTGAGGAGCCTGGGGGAACACATTTCAGCCTCTGTGTCTGCTGTGCTCACAGGTTGAAATGCCCAGATGTCCCATGTGGGGTTGGATGCTGATGCTGCCTCCACCCACTGCTCACCCCTTGGCCTCCCTGTCTTTGGGACTTTGCATCAGCCTGTCATCTACTGACAGGTAATAAGATAGAGCATTTGAAGGTGCGTGAAGGCCTTTGTCTTTGTGGGTGATCCTCTCGTCATCAGCGTCCTAGCATTTTCTTGACAGTTTCCAGAAGGTTCTAGACTTTTTAAGAACTGGCATTTGCATAGATGGCTCTGGTGCAAGGTGTTCACCTAGTCCTTTTGGCCAACAGTGTAGCTTCAGAAGCAGACAGGAGAAAAGCAAAGAAAAGACCATTCACAGGTGTCTTAGTCTTCTCAGGCTGCCTTAATAAAATACCATAGATTGGATGACTTAAACAACAGAAATTTATTTTCTCAAAGTTCTGGAGGATGGAAGTCTGAGATCAAGATGCCAGTATGGTCAGGCTCTTGTGAAAGCTCTCTTCCTGGCTTGCAGTGGACTGCCTTCTCACTGTGTCCTCACATGGCAGAAAGAGTGAGCTCTCTGGTATCTTAATAAGACCACTAATCCCATCATGAGGACCCCACCCTCATGGTCTCATCTAACCTAATTACCTCCCAAAGGCTCCATCTCCAAATACCATCACATTAGAGGTTAGAGCTTCAACATATAAATTTTGGGGGACACTGAAAGTCCATAGCCATTGGTTTTGTGCCTCCGGGCAAATCTCTTCATCTCTTACCAGTGTAATGGGCATATTATGATTCCAAAGGGGTAGAAAGTAAGAGCCCCTGCCCTGCTGTCTGTTCTGTCCCCTTTGTCTTTTCAGAGGCCCTTTGGCAGCTTCACAGCCAGGGCTCAGGAGGGGCCAGTCTCCCTTACTGAGAAAAATGACCCCAAGCAGGCTACATGCAGTTTCTCCAAAGTGAATTTGGAGGAGGGGGGTAGCAGATGTCTCAGGTGGTGTTGAGCATGCATCTAGGCACCTGGAAACCTAAGGAAGGTGGCTGCTGTTCCCATCTGAAGGTCAAATCATTAAGTAGCCTTTATATCTTTCATAGGTTTCCCAATTAGCTTGTTTTTAAACCTCCAAAGTTTGAACCTTGTAAGTTTATCTGCTGAAAACAAAGATGCTATAGAGGCTGTTGCCCCATTTTCCCTTGGATGGACTCAGTCTCCCTGCCCCAGCCCCACTCCCTCTGGTCCTCAGGAGAACCCAGCTACTAGATCTTTCTTTTGGGGACCCAGCCACCTAGTCTCTGGTAGGACCTCACCCTGTGTGCTCTAGGGTTCCAAGTGGAGGCTCAGACGCCCAGCCCAGCCCTGCCTCAGGTGCTGGGCCTGCACCACGAGTCCGAGTGGGGGTGTCCAAGCCTCAGTGCTCCTGACAGGCTGAGGACTCCTGCTGTGTGACGTGTGGCAGCTTCTGACCAACCTGGACCTAGACTTTTCCCTTGACTAAACTCTAATCCTGGCTTCTGATTGGTGACACCCCTGTCCCCATTGCCTGGTGCCCCTGAACCACTGCCGACTCTTCATGGCTTTGCTGGCTACACCTCTGTGCACACACCCCTCTCCCTAGGACGTGAGCAGCTGTCCTGGGTCTTCCTGAGACCTGCTTCCTCCCTCCCCGCCCTGTAGGGGTGCCTCTGTGACCACACCTGCCAGGTGGCTTGTGAGGAGGCCAGCGATGCCTCCAGGGAGGGCAGCCAGGGTGGGGCAGTTCTGCAAAGCTGGTGGGTGTGGATTGCTCTGTTGTGGCCTAGAAACAAGGTTTTATAGAATTGCCCTGTAATGCATGCTCTCCCAGTCCCTGAAGCTTTGCAGTGGGAAGATGGATTCACACACAGCTTAGTAACGAAAACCAGCACTTCCCCTTTTGACTGCTCAGCTTTGACAAAGTGGGACCAAAACAGCTGGATCAAGCTGGCCCATGTCAGGAGGTATTCTGGGGCAAAACAGGGACTTCACATGTACTCTCTTATTTAGCTCTCACAACCACCCTGTGGGGCGCATAGTGCTGTCTGAAAACCGAGACTCAGAGAGGTTAGGTACCTTGGCCACGGTAACACAGCACATCCATGACAGGGTACTACTTTAAACCAGACCTGCTGAGGCCAAGGTTCACAGGGCACTAGGCTGGTGTGTACCCCTTCTGTTGCTCCACACAGGGCAGGCTCAGGATAGGGGTGAGGAATTGACATTTGCAAAGATATCTAGTCTTTTTTTCTTTGAAAAAGTACGTCACTCTGCAACTCTTCAAATATGACTGCATTGCACAACTTGGTAGACCTCGACAAATGCAGAAGGGCTGCAGCAGGAGCGCCCTGGCAGGTTAACAAGCCAGTGAAGTCGGTAGGTGATGTTCTCACCCTGCATATGTACCTGGAGCTGCCCTGAGCCCCACCCCAGATGTTGAGACTGTGCTTTGATGCCCACCAGGGCTGTGCCCGAACATGGCTCTGGGTAGCTGGCAAGTAAACCTTCGCCTTCACTAAAGTGACCTTGTATCCCAAGGGATACATTTGCTCTAAATAGCACCCTCTGAGACCTAGTGCCCCTTCCTGAAGGGATGACAGCCAGTTTCAGAGAATCCAGAGGAGGGCCTCCTGGTCAGGCCCCTCCTGGGACAGAGCAGAAATCTCCACTCAGCAGCTGCTAGAACCAACTCACGCCTCCTTCCCTCGACTGCCCAAATGCCCTTTTTTGCAGAAAGGGCCCCACATCCCAAGCCCTCTGACCGCTGGCAGCCACATGTAACCAGCCACCACTCACAGCTTCCTGGTCGCCCCCATATCGGGCGGTGGGCCAGACTCTCAAACAGCGGCCGGCCTGATGAGGTGGTGGCCGGGGGTGGCGGCCGTGGCTGATTGAAGTCCCCATTTCCCTTGTACAAAGGCAGCATAATTAATCAGGCAGTAATGAATTCAGGTACCACCAGCTTGTCACCTTGAGAGATAGGGTCTCTGAGAGGGCTGGAATTCACAAGAGCCAATAGGTCACCATTAGGATTTTTCAGTATTAAATATTAATATTAAGTGGAAGATGTATTAGAAGTTGACCAAAATTTGGTCTGTTGACCTTCAGGAACCCCTGCCTCACTTTCTTTCTCTCTCTGTCCCTTTGGCTCATGGGGCAGGGACACCCAGGGTGGGTGGACCTCTGACTGAATCTGGTCCTCCACCTGAGGCTTTCTGAGCTCAGGGATGACTCTCCCCTTGTGTACCTGTTACTCAGCATCCTCTAAAGTGGGGCCATGGGGAGGGGGAAGGCGGGCGTTCCCCTCAATGAGAATTCGGGCTCCCCAGCGCTCTGCCTGCAGCAGCTCAGGTGATGGACCAGGGTGCGTGTGCTGTGGAGTGGGTGTGGGTGTTGGGGGGTGCTGGATGCTGTGGCTGGGCCCTGGTTGTACTGACCTGCACTCTTCAGCTTCCAGGAGCAGCCAGCCCAGGAGTGCAGCAGGGCCATCAGCAAAGCAGGGATGCCTATCCAAGTTCAAATCCCAGTCTTCCCGGGGCCACACTGGGAGGTTTGGAGCAAGCTGTGGAACTTGGAGTTGGCATCTGTCAATGTAGTGGGATTAAACACAGTGGTGGTCGTGGGCCACCTTGCCTACGGCTTGCACACAGTAGGCCCTCAGCTGTGGAAGGCTCCTGCGGGTGGGGCCCATAGAGCCCCAAGCTCTGGGCTGAGGCCAGGCCTGGGACTAGCCCACTGGAGGCTGCACAGCTCCAGATGGAAGCCCCAGCTGGCTGTGGGGCCCGAGGTGCTGTGTGTGACAGGGTCCCCTGACTTGAAAAGGGGCTCCTGGTCAGTGCTAGCACATGTCACTGCCAGCTTCAGGATCAGTGATCCCCAAATGCCATGGGAATACTGAGAAAGCTTCCAAGAAGAGGTGCTATTTGATCTCTTTTAAAGGAATATGTCAGAGCCACAGTGTGGCCCAAAGGTGCTGTGTCCCCATACAGAGTGGATGGGTGGCTTGAGATCCCACGTGTCCCAAGCACCTGCTGTGTGCTCAAGCAGGAAAGCAAGTGATAGGGTAAAAAGATAAACTGCTCATTTTTTTTAAGTGGGCAAAGAATATGAATAGGCAATTCACAGAAGAGGCCTGGAAAATGGCTTGGAAATTGATTACCAAAAAAAAAAGATGCTCAATCCTGCCAAATCTTAAGGAAAATGCAAGTTAAATGAGGTAGCATTTTTATGTATAATAGAACATTAGTCAGAAAAAAAATGAAATAATGCCATTTGCAGCAACATGGATGGAATTATACTAAATGAAGTCAGACAGAGAAAGACAAATAACATATGATATCACTTATATGTGGAATCTAAAAAAATGATACAAATGAACTTATTTACAAAACAGAAACAGACTCACAAACTTCAAACAGAAACTTATGGTTACCAAAGGAGAAAGGTGGGGAGAGGAATTTGGGATTAACATACACACACTACTATATATAAAATAGATAATCAACAGGGACCTACTGTATAGCACAGGGAACTTTACTCAATATTCTGTAATAACCTATATGGGAAAGGAATCTGAAAAAGAACGGGTATATATATAACTGAATCACTTTGCTGTATACCTAAAACTAACGCAACATGGTAAATCAACTATAATATAAAATAAAAGTTAAATTTAAAAAATGAGGTAGCATTTGTCACTCATCAAATGGGCAAAAATTTACCAGTCTGATAATATGAGGTACTAGTGAGGATGTCAGGATACTGCTCTCAGATGCTACCTATTGCTGCAACTTCTTTGGAGGACCTAGTGGTTTCCTTTACAACTAGAAATGTACATACCCTGCAACCCAGCAGTTTCCCTTCTGCTTTATCTACTCTCAAGAAACATGTTATGTGCACAGAGAGAGAATCATCACACCAGGCTTTGTAATAGCAGAAACCTAAATGCCCATCAATATTGGAACGTCTAAATAGATTAAGGCATCTTCGCAGCGTGGAGTTTTATATAGCAATTTTAAAAAATTGAGTTGGGCCTATATGTATGCAAATAGATCTCTAAGATGTATTATTGAGTGAAAAAAATCTGCAGAACAATACATGTATGGTTTATGTTAAAAAAATAACCTCAACAATAACAACTAATACTGCATAGTTTTAATGGAGTCCCATGTATGTTGCAAAAGCATAGAATAAAAGTCAGAAAGAGTATATACAGACTCAATGGCTACCTTTTAGAAGGCTGAGGGTAGCCATGGATTATAGGAGTTCAGCGGGGGTGGGGTGGCTTGAGCTTTCTCTGCAATGCTATAGGTTTGGGGGAGGCAAATGGGTTAATGAACCTCATGTAGAATAGAGGTTAATTTTTTATTTTTTTTAAATAAATTTATTTATTTATTTATTTATTTATGGCTGCGTGCAGACTTTCTTTAGTTGCGGCGAGTGGGGGCTGTTCTTCGTTGCGGTGCACGGACTTCTCATTGCGGCGGCTTCTCTTGTTGCGGAGCACGGGCTCTGGGTGCGCAGGCTTCAGTAATTGTGGCACTCGGGCTCAGTAGTTATGGCTTGCGGGCTCTAGAGCGTAGGCTCAGTAGTTGTGGCGCATGGGCTTAGTTGCTCCGCAGCATGTGGGATCTTCCCGGACCAGGGCTCGAACCCGTGTCCCCTGCATTGGCAGGCGGATTCTTAACCACCGTGCCACCAGGGAAGTCCCTAGAGGTTAATTTTTAAAAGAGTTTGGCTAGGGGAAACAGACAGTGCATCTAGGGAAGTGGTTGGCAGAATACAACGTGAAAAGCTGAGAGAATGGCTAAGAAGGAATGGGAGTGCGTGTACTATGAGCAAAAGCCCTCTGGGGCTTGCGGAGGGGAGGAAAGAGGAAAGTGAGAAAGTCAGGGAGCCTGGATACACAGAAGGGACCACTGCGGAGGGGAAGGTGAAGAGCTGGGCTGCTCATTGCTTTGTCCTTGGCAGGGCTGGGAGCATGACCCACAGAGATGTGTTTCCTGATGCTTAAGTTTCCAGCTGTGACAACTAAGGTTCTTCCTCACACCCCTCCTATCCTCCTTTTAAGCTGGAGATCTGTTTCTTCCACTGCTCAGATAGGAAGTTTTGATTATTTTTGCATAAGGACCCAGAATTGAAAATCAGTGCTCCTGCTACTGACCCCCCATCATCCAAAGGAAGTGGACTCTGGTCCTGGGCACACCTTTGCTGTCCAGGGCTGCCCAGCAGGGCTGGAGACCTGCTTCTGCCCATGGCTGTGTGGATGGGGAAACTGCTTCTCCTGGGTCATGCTCAGGGGTCCTCAGGCTTACGAGGGGGTGGTATGGGAGCCTCAGTTGCAGCCACCTGGCCAACCTTCAGCCCTGGGCTCAGCCTCCCTGCACAGAGCTAGGCCAGAGAAATGTAAAAGGAAGAGTAAAACCGAACTTACCTCCAATGCTCCACAGTATGTGGGCTTTGGAGTCCGATCTGACTTCATATGCCAGCTCAGCCCCATGGCCAGTGTGTGTAACTTTGTGCAACCTCAGATTTGCCATCAGGGTTTCTGGGAACTAAGCAGAATAAAATGTGTCGAGCCCTCAGCTCCATAATGGCACCCAGTATGTGATAGTGGTAGCTGAAAATAATGATGCTAACAATACATCTCCTCCTGTCTCTTCAAGACTCTTATCAGAAGAGCGTACTATGTTTACGTACTATGAATGCGGTGATGTACTTAGAATAATTTATTCTAGTGTGATGAACAAGAAAACTGTGTTTTAACTCAGTAAGTCTTTCCCATCCTGGGTTTTGTAAAGTTGGAGTTTCACTGTTTCAGAAATCTTTACGAAGGGATGAGGCCTAGTGAGCCTGGATTGAGAAGGGTCAGCAAAGAAATTGCTTCCAGCTGTCCAAGGGAGGGTTGTTGGGAGAAATGGCAGCTCCTCTGCCACGTTGGCTGGTCCAGGTGGGACCGCATTCAGCTAGTGAGGCATCCATCATTCCCCACAGCAAGGCCAGGACCAGGGAGAGGTGAGTGAGGCAATTGCCTGGGGGCAAAATTTAAGGAGGTGCCAAAAAACTCAGTACTCAAGATAAATAACATTTTACTGCAATATATGTTTAATAAGAATTAATGCAGGGACATCCCTGGTGGCGCAGTGGTTGAGAATCCGCCTGCCAATGCAGGGGACACGGGTTCGAGCCCTGGTCCAGGAGGATCCCACATGCCACAGAGCAACTAAGCCCGTGCGCCACAACTATTGAGCCTGCGCTCTAGAGCCTGCGAGCCACAACTACTGAGCCCGCATGCCACAACTACTGAAGCCC
This sequence comes from Eubalaena glacialis, assembly GCF_028564815.1. Taxonomy (NCBI): domain Eukaryota; kingdom Metazoa; phylum Chordata; class Mammalia; order Artiodactyla; family Balaenidae; genus Eubalaena; species Eubalaena glacialis. The sequence goes on along the minus strand of NC_083733.1, from coordinate 51,791,246 downwards.
GTGTGCCTAGAGCCCGTGCTCAGCAACAAGAGAAGCCACCCCAGTGAGAAGACCGTGCACTACAACGAAGAGTAGCCCCTGCTCGCTGCAACTAGAGAAAGCCTGCGCACAATAATGAAGACCCAAAGCAGCCAAAAATAAATAAATTAAAAAAAAAAAAGAATTAATGCAAAAAAAACTATGATGAACAAAATATCACCACTTTATCACCACTTTACACCCTGGCCTCCAGCCTCATCTTACTGACCTCTTCAGCAGCTGTCAGGCTCCTAACATCCTTCTTGCTGGGTGTCTTGGTCATGGCTAGGTCTGCCCTGGTCTAGGGGAAGGGAACTGGGAAATGGGTTCTGTGACTTGCCTTTCATCAGCATGGGAAGGAGCTAGGAAACCTTTCTGGACAATTATCTTTTGAGTGTGTATGATTATTTTTTTTATTTTTATTTTTTGGTGACCTTCGTTGAGGAAATGAGAGACTTAAACAAAACAAAACGTAGAAACAAGTGATAGGAACATGAGAGTTTACAGTAGAAAAAGCAGATTTGAAAACTGTTTTCAGAAAGCCTTCTACTGTCTGTTGTCCATTTTTCAGAAAATAGTCAAGGGTTTGCAAAACCAAGAAGAATTTTTCAGTTTTAAGTGCATTCGCTTTTCCCCAACAATGCTGCTTCAGTAAATACAGGCTCAAGTGTACATCTTGTCTGCCCTTCTAGGATCTGAGCGTTCTGTACACCTGGCTTGAAAGCTCAGCTGATTAGCTCTCAGATACCACCCATCTCAATCCTAGGCACAGCCCCCCATCCCTGGCTGATGGGGCTGGATGCCCAGCGGGAGAGGATCTTTTCACCCAGGAAGAGACAGGAAACAGCTACAATGTAGAAGATGTTGGTTTGATGAGACAATCCATTAGTTGGTTGACCCCTTCCCAAAAGAAATGGGATTAGGGGGAAAAAAACCCCAAAAACCTTCTTCTGCAAGTTGGAAGTCATGTGACAAATGATTTTTGTTGCAATACAATATTTAAATCAAACTAAATGAATAATAATATAATCATATGCACTTATTCTGCCATTCTTCTACATGTTTTTTTAAAAAACTAATTTGAGAATATTTAGAAGTAAAGTAAGCTGTTTGTGGCAATTATTTGTGGTGTGTGTCTAAACTCGCTGCTGGGCTTCCCTGGTGGTGCAGTGGTAAGGAATCCGTCTGCCAATGCAGGGGACACGGGTTCGAGCCCTGGTCCAGGAAGATCCCACATGCCGCGGAGCGACTAAGCCTGTGTGCCACAACTACTGAGCCTGCGCTCTAGAGCCCATGAGCCACAACTACTGAAGCCCACGAGCCACAACTACTGAAGCCCGCCCGCCTAGAGCCCATGCTCCGCAACAAGAGAAGCCACTGTAATGAGAAGCCCGTTCACCGCAAGGAAGAGCAGCCCCTGCTCGCTGCAACTAGAGAAAGCCCACGCGCAGCAACGAAGACCCAATGCAGCCAAAAATAATAAATAAATAAGATAAATAAATTTATTTAAAAAATAGAAAATAAACTCTCTGCTGAGGGGGCTACAGTTCTATCAAGGTGGATGTCGGGAGACCAGGTCAGGGGAGCTGGAGGAAATCTAGGGGGAGAAGGACCCCACTTTCGAAAGAAATGGCAGTGGAGGCAGGCAGGCAGATTTTAAGTTTTCAGGCAAACACTGCTTTTGAAAAAACTGGATTCTATAATTTGTTATATTAATGATCTTCTTTAAATTATTACTAAAAATGCCATCCAAGGGAACAGGAAGGTAGACTCTGTTTTGTCCTTCCCTTTATCTGCGGACTTCATTTTAAAAATCACTTTATTTTCAGCACCTTGGTTTTGTTGTTTTTGCCAGAAAGTAACTTTTCTGTTCAACAGTATATTAATGCAGAATAGAAATAAAGATGCTTTTAAAAATTCTTTCAAGCACAAAAGGAGATGGTTTTCAACAGATAATTTTACATATTTACATATTTTACCTTAAGCATTTTGTAGTCTCTGCCTACTGGTGAATGGATCAGATTTTTACACTCTTTCAAAATGAACCAGTTTGGCTTCTAAGCCACTGCAAAGGACGGAAATGAATTCTAACTTTTTTTTTCTGCTTCATTTTTGCATCTTCGCATTTCCTTATTTCACATGGTTTAAAATAAAATGCCTCCAGCTTTATTTTTCCTTTCTCAAGAGCAAAGTGAATGTGACTTTTCGGAGGGGTCACAGGATGCCCTGGGGGCCCTTGGGTGTTGTTGGGCCGCTGCCTGCTTTCAGCTTGACTGAAGGGCTTGTCAGAGTTTTCATCTCCTAAGAAACGAGCCGCCGGCGCTGGCCAGAAGCAGGGGAAGGCAGCAGTCTGAGTCCCACGCTGGTTCTTTCCCACTGACATCAAATCCTGAGGTTTTGAAATTAATCCCACACAAAGACAGCCCTTCATTGTGGTGCCTGTTTGAAATTAGACTAGCAATAATGACCTTTCTAAGATGTCTCGTTGTTAAGATAGCCCCCTGTTGAAACTGAAAGGCTGCCGAGGGCCTCTCCCCGCCTTCCCCGACCAGAGTGGGTGAGATGCCCCAGCAGTCAAGTCAAGGTGACCGCCTGGCTTGGCCGGAGGTGCTGCCCGGTGGCAGGAAGTGGCCGCTAGCCCAGATGGCCGGGCTGCCTCAGGCCCCTACGACCCGGAGCCACCGTTGCTTCCCAGGTCTGAGCTGCTGACTGTCCCCGGCTGAGAACTGCTCTCACCTCCAGGTCAAACAGATTCCTTGAGTTGTAACCGGTATTTTTGTTAAAGCGAACTGGAGCCATAAAGGGACTCGACCTGAACATTAGCAAAGAAAGCAGTCATCCCTCCAAGGTGGAGGAGCCCCCAAGGGGCATAGAATGGGGACTGGTGGTCCGCCGCAGAACCCCCGCTGAACCCCACTTATCCTGCTCCTTTTACACAGTGAGTTTTCTTCCCCATAGCACGCGGTTTCCACAGCAGACTGCCTTGCCGGGGACGTGGATGGAGTCGGGTGCAGCCCAGTGGGCCAACCTGGGTTCAGGCATCTGACTGTGCCCTCTGATTCCGGAGCAGCACAGCCGCCTCTCCGCTGGGCCCCGGGCACTCATCCACTGTCTCTGTGGTACCTATGGGCTCTTCACATGGAGGCGACTAAGAAAACATTTCTCAGGGAGAACAGACTTGAATGGCAACGTCCCTGCATATTAACAGAAACGGAGGAGTATTTAGAGCTTATGTGGTTTGAATGTGACCGTCTTACCAGATTAGCCCAGAATAACAATTTAGTTGTTTTCGAAAACGGCTGTGCTTCTAAATAATTAGATATTGTAATCATTTCCATCAGTGACTCCATTCGGAGCCCTGTTTCAGTTAACATGGTCATTGTGCTATGCTACCGTGGCCTGCATGCAGCGCTCGGTCTTTGGAAATAGGAAGTGTCTGTTAAGCGTTCTGTTATTTCTGCTGCCTACCACAAGCTCTGCTATATTTTTCCCAGTGTTCCTATTTGGAGAAGGATTCTGTGCTGTTGAATTTTGATAATCCTAGTGTCCTCTGCAAAGGTTGTCTCTCATTTAAGTTGCTTCTTTTGACCCTTGGCAGTGGTTTTGAAGAGAAGAGGCACATGAAGACAGTCTGAGTATTTTGTAAACAACCAAAGCTGATTTATCAAAAGAACACTTTTTTCTAGTGTAACGGTCTCTGTCAAACTTCTTTCTCTATTCCGAGTGCTGGAGAATGTGCTGGGTCTGGCCTTTGCATTTGGAAAGTTAGAATGACACCTCCTTCTCTGTTTTAATATATTTCACCTCTCTGAGGCAGATGGATCAGAAACTCACAAGGAAAAGCGATGCCCTTTCCTGCGGCGACATTAACCAGAATCACGTGGAAAACAATCCAAGCCTTGTAGGAAAAGGGAGCCATTAAAATGTGCCCTGAGCGATTGGCTGCACCCAATCTCGCAGCCTGGCTCACTCGCAGCAGCAGACAGGAGGCTGCTCCCCTGGATGGAGAGAGCCGTGTTGTAGTGCCACAATTAAAATCAGCTCCTCTGCCAAAAATAAAAGGGAGGAGGGAGGAAGGAGAACATCAAAGACAGACTGAAATGTGTAGTTAGTAGTAAGAGTGGTCTCCTCTTGAACCAAAGCCTGCAGCGATTCACGGCCCCCTTGTTAATGAGAAATTTTGACCTCTGGTTTGTAAGTTAAATTTGTAATCCCAGCTAATGAAGTAAATCATTTCCAACTTGAGTCTGTTGTTCCCCGTCTGCTTTGCACGCTGCGTCTGAGAGTGAGGATCCAGGTCCACGCACACAGATTGAAGGGAAATATAATTATTCGGTGACCGCAGAGTTTCTTGCGTGTTGAAACACGCAATGGATAGGTGGACCTATCCATTATTTCATTGTAACCTGTATGTTGATAAGAGAGAAAGCCTATTAGACTCTGGGTTGAACAGCAGGATTGAATGACACTTCAGGGAGGTAAGTTGGGGACCCTACACACTGCCTTTCTTCATTTCTTTAGCAAATGGAAATCTTACTCAGTTCCAGGCCAACGACCGAGCAGACAGTCTAGTACTTTGCATAGGGTAGAAGTCGATGCATATTTACTGAAGAAATGCTGCTGAATGAAGGAAAGACTATTTGGGTGATGTGGAGCTCGGAGGGAAAGAAGAAAGCTCCGCTCAGGAATGTGAGTCCAAGAAAGGCAGGGCTGAGGAGTCTTCGAGCTGCCTGACTCCCGGCTGCGCTGAGCCTTGGTGGGCAGGAGAAAGAGCCGTCGTGTGAAACTGGGTACAGCTGGGATGCTAAGGGGCTTGCTTCTTCGAGTGACAGATTATAGCTGAGAGAAATGGGCTGAAAAATTACCCTCTTTTAGTGACGTGAGGGCAGAGGTAGGTATTAGACTGTGGTTTCGTCTGAAAGGGATTTCATTCAGAGAGCTGTTGACATTCTGTTGGAGGGCCCTATTTTTATTCAGTTCCATGACACATCACGTTCTATTCCTCCCGGCTAGTCTAAATTCTCTAAAATTTTCCAGATTATTGTGTAAATTATCTTAGCTTCTGACCGGGAAACAATATTATTAATTTTTGGCCAGGAGACAACTCAGTCACGCAGTCTGGTGCCACGGCATAGTGACCTGTCAGAGGTGAATCTTCTGGTCTTTGGGGAGTGTTATCCCTCCCCCCCAAGTAGAGGATGCCTCTTCTGGAGTTCAGGCCACCACCCTCCAATCTAGGCCGACTTTCCCAGTGGTGGGGAGGTGGCAGCCCTCGGAACCGGCTGGGACCACGAGCGGTCAGTGGGAGCTCCCATGGGGCAGGGGTGGCACTGCCCACCCTCTCTGTAGGCGGGATCTCTGTGACAAAAATCCCACAATGGAAAATGGCTCTTGTTCAGAAAAATCGGAGAAGCCGGAATTTTCCTTCTCTCTCATATTGGACATCCTTGTCCCTCTCCAATCCCTTGGCAGGTATCAGCCTAAAATGTGTCTGAAAACTTCAAGCTCTCTAGGCCTAAGGAGGGAGTTTGGGAGGGAGAACGTTTTTAAACCACTGACTCCTGTTATTTCTGTTGAAGGGCACTTGGACCTAGTCTCCTTGTGTCTCTCTGGTTTTTCATTAGACAAAGCAAAGCATTTGGGCATTTGTCCTGTTTGTATGACCCTGGAGAGAGCTCTGGGGTGAGTCCCCAGGCAGGAAAAGTCACCGACCGGTGTCTGAAATCTGAGGACGTCTGGGGCCTGAGGCTGGGCATTTAGATCTACTACAAACAACAGCGCGTTATACGTCAAGTGATTTGAATAATCTCATTTTTCCTCTAAATTTGAGCATGTATAAAATATTGATTTCATCAACAAGTGGAGAAAATGCCACAGTGAATCTGTTCTCCGATGGTGTACCTGGTATGTGGAGAAGCCTGTCGAGAGGGGCCATGAACATAATCATGGTTTATTAGCTGCATGGGCTTTTTCCTTTGTTTCTTTTCATTTAATTCAAAGTGAAACAACTCAGCATGCAAAACTAAAATTAGCTGGGAAAAAAAAGTGTAAGTGAATAAACAGGCAGATCCATTAGAGTCGATGGGTTATCGGATCCCTCGCCACTCCTCAGACAGCGGCCTATTAAAAGTGGTAATGTTTGCTGCCGGCGGTGCCCCTGGCAAAGAAAGAAGGCCAAGGCAGGCCTATTTCACATGCATCAGACACAAGAATTAAATAGACCAATGTTCCCTAAAAGACTGAAGTACATCTCTTTCTGACGTTCATCTCAGGCAAAAATTCATTGATCTCAGTATGTCCCTTGGCAATTATAAAATATTAAATCCAAGTCACACTTTTCTAGTTGGCTTAATTTTTTCTCTTTTCACAGCTTTCTATTTGATCAATTTTAACAAGTTAGGAATAGCATCTAATAATAAAAAGTGCAGAGTTTAAAAGTTTGTTCTTTTGACATTCTTTTCTTTTTTATTTTGTTTTGGGTTTGTATTAACTTTGTGTTATATAAAATAACTTGAATGCCATTTTAACAAACAGAAAGAACATGAGTGAACCAGAAGTTTCTTTACTGAGAATGATATTCATTAGCAGGCATCCAATGATAAGGACAGCCTGATTTAAAGATTTTTTTTTTTTTTTTTTTTAGCACATGCCCAAATAGCCTTCTTATTGTTTTGTAGTCATTAATGCTCCTCTATTCCAAAATTACCATGTGGTTTCAGCTGGGAGTATCTGGTAGGGCTAGAGGTTTGACTACGTTCCACTGAGATTTACAAAAGATGCAAATCCCTTTCCCCATTTTTATGCATATGTAATGTTTTAGCGTTTGATGTTTGTTAATTCAGAATATACCATAAATGCTAACACAGACACACATGATAAAAATGCAGAATTTTGGCAGCCCATTTTCATTAGCCCATCAGTATGGGAATTATTGGGGGGAAAATGTTGCATAATAGTAACTTTACTCTCCAATTCTCCTTGCCATAAACTCTGAGCACATTCCCCCCAAATTTATAATTTATAATATATAGAATCATTTTATGTGAAATAATAAATTCTTCTGAAATAAAATCTATTATGATCTTCTCCCTACATTTAAGTTTTCATATGGGAAAGTTATTCACCTGTTGTCTACCAATTTCTTTATTAAAAGCTTTATTTATATTATGTCATTTAATTCTTACCACAAATCCATGAGGTCATGGTATTGTCTCCACTTTTCAGATAAGAGGTGCAAGGGGCCCACGATCATCCAGCAACTTCCCTCTCTGGCCAGCCAGGCCAGTCCCTCTGGGGTTTTGACAGCAGGATCAGAAAGAAAGAGAGAAGGAGAGAAGGTCAGGGTGGAGAGGGAGAGGCCTGGGGGATAGTGTTGAGGAGTGTTGAAAAAGATGGAGTCACTGCAATACGTCAGGGAGAAAGCAGGAGAGAAGAGACAGGTTCAGAAGCAGTGCTGTGATCTGTGTATCTCCCTTAGACTGTTGGAGGAATGTCAGTATTGAACTTGGCTTATTTTGAAATTACGTTTACGTTGACAGATTGTGTTTCTTTGAGACACTGCCCTGAGACTGGACCACATAGGTGATGGCTTTATAATTACTAAGGTTGTTTTGAATGGCCAATTACAAACAGTGTTTCAAAGAGAATTCAAAATACAGCTGGAGCATGGGGATGAGAAGGCTCTAAGCCTGGTGGCTTCTGGGCTCCTAATAGGCTTTGCTTGGGTCTCTAAAGGGGCATCAGATGCAGAATTTTCTGCACAGTTTCTTTGTGGCTGCCATTGTCATTCTCCTCCTAAGCCTGTTTTCCCTTGCTGCCCATGCATCCTCCTCTCTCTCACCATGCAATGATGATGCATTGCATTTTCCTCTCTGAGATGGCAAGAAGAGACCTCTCAAGGAGATGATTAGTGCCATAGGGGTCCAAACTGTGCTGTGAGCCATCTCTTATCGTGGTCCAAACAACGCAGGGCCTGCTGTGGGACCCTGAGCCCAGGGCCAGCAGTGTGTACAATCATGGTGGGCTCACCCACCTCTGCGTCTCCCACCGTGGTGTCCCCTCTCTGAGTCACTAGCCCCCATTAAGGTTTGCTCCCTCATCTGCATGCTGAGATCTCTTTTATCACTCAAGCACCTGGCTTGACACAGAACAGGTGTCCAGGTGGGATCTGTTGAGTAGAAGGATGGATGGATGGGTGGATGGATGGACGGACAGACTGGAGAATGGTTGAGAGTATCTCATAAACTCATGTCAGGAACTGAAATAGGCTACTCCTCCAAGGAGCATCGGCGTTTTTTGAAAGACCTAATGTTGATGAAAATAATCAATAAACAATCTATGATTGATAGGAATAGAAAAGAGTTTTATTTGAGCCAAACTGAGGACTATAGTCTAGCAGACAGCGTCTCAGATAACTCTGAGGAACTGCTCCGGAGAAGCATTGTTTTCAGCACAGTGTTATATCTTGGCAGAACAAGGAACATTAAACAAGTCCGGGATACATTCCTTCAGGGTTTCCATAAAAAACAGATCCGCACGTACACAGCGAGTCAGTATGGCCTCGGCACCTGGGAAGGGAGTCTTATCAAAGGAGTATGCACTGGCGCCCCGGTAAGGTAGGCATTTCATCTTTATTTTTAATATGGACATTCTTTACTTCTGGTCAGTGTACCCTTTTCTTAATAATTAAAGCAGACGTACAACGTATGTTTGATAGGCCACAAACAGTCTGCTTTAGTTAGCATACAGTTCAAGTTAATTCATGTATAAGCCAGAATGACTTCCCCTTATCTCAATATGTGAACATTTCTTTTATCACTGGGAAGGATGCTACACACACAAAGAAATGTTACCCCAAAGTGGGGTTACCCGGAGTTTGCTCCTCTGACCACCTGTTATGCGACTTATCTGAGCAGCCTTTTCATTGGGTCCTTGGGCCCCACTCAAGACCTACTTAATCAGAAATGTGTCTTTTCAGTAGGTGCTCCAGAGGATTCTTTTGCACTCCAGTATTTGAGAAGTTCTGCTTTTCTAAAGGTAAGATTTTAGGAGTTAGGATGCTGATCTGCTGGAGGTGGAGTGGAAACTCTTCCCTGGTGTCAGCAGCTAAAACCTCCTTTCTGCACCACCTACTGTTAGCTGATCCAAGGCAGCCCGAGGACCCAGCCCAGCCTCCTGGACACTAGGTGCCCTCCCTGCCACAAGGCCGAGGCTACATTCCCATAGCCCCCATCCCATCTCTCTCAGCATCAGGCTTCTTCCTCACTCCCTGGGATCAGGGTGGACCTTTTGCAGCTTTGCCCTGCCCCCATGTTGCCCACATTAAGCTCCTTGAGTAGCAGGGACCTTGTGTGGTGAGAGGCCCCAGGCCCTTTGGATCAGTGGTTCGCTACAAGCTTGTCCAATTCCCCCAAAGGAGGGAGCCTAGACGTTTCCTTCTGGGATTCTGGGAGGAGTTCCTGGGATATAGCAGCTGTCAGTGTGGGCTAGCGAAGCTATTTCTTCTTAGGTGGAGCCTCAGTTATCTCATCTGTAAACTGGGAGTGAGAAGAACAACCTCCTTGGTTGCTTCGGACACCCCGGGAATGTGAGAAACCTTTTCAAGTCTTAAAATGCGCAAAGGCTCTGCGCATATGTGCCCATTTTAACCTTGAATCCTGAAGTGTATCTGGGGTGATTTCCTTCCTCCATTGGTGGAGCTGGGGGAAGGCTCTCCTCCCCTCCAGATCTGAACCTCTATGTGCCTTGCGAGAGAAAAGTGCCTCTTGAAGGTCTGTGTGCAGTGAAACTTTGCACAGGCTTTGAGGGTTGCAGCATGTCCCCACAATCCCCTTTTCCAGATTAAATGTTTGCATCTCTTGTTATATTAGGAATTTGATCTGCTTTGTGATCATTGCACCTGAGTACCTGTAAAATACAAAAATACAGCAGTGGCTGGTGTCTACGAATTGGCTGGTCTTGGTGTGCATGCGTGCCTCCGTGTGTGTGTGTGTGTGTGTGTGTTTGTGTGTGTGTAATATATATTCAAGGCAGGCAAAACGGTTTACATATTCCCAGCCCATGTTAACAAGATGTTCTTTCCTGAACATAACATGTTTCTGAAAATTCCTGAATCTTTCACTCTGAAACTCAACAATATTGTTATTAAAATGGTTCTGTTTAAAGAACACCTTGGTGAACTTTGTTTCCTTTTAACGACATGCTCATTTTAAAGGTCAGGGTGTTGAGTTGCCAGAGCAGTGACCTAAGAATAACCTTTCCCTTCTACCTGAGTTTCTGATCCGTGATGTTAGCATTTGGAAACGCTCTTTCCCTTCTAGTTTCTGCAGCTAAATAAGTTGCAGCCCCTTCAGCTATACTCATAAAAATTTGCTTCCAGACAACATGGTCTGTTTATTGTGTAATAATCGAAATGGCACTAAATTGCAGTGATTGCCGAACACTCAGGAATTGTATTAACCTCTTAAGTGCTAAGTGGTTTGCTGTCGTCTCCCCACTCAGATGTGCAGCCCCAATGTGTTTCTGTCCCTTTGCTTCCCTCAGTCAGTGTCATGGGGGAAGCAAGTGTCCTCAAGCCCAAGTCCTGCCTGGGAACAGGCTGGACCCTGCTGGCACTGCACTAACCAGAAGAGAGTCCTGCCTGACCTGTGGCAGAGATGATAAACTGTCCCTACCGGGGATCCCGAGAGGCTGGATTGGCCAGTCTTGGCCCACAAAGTCCCACTTCTGTCCCCTGGCTTCAGCTGTGTTGTGTGTTTTATGACAGTTGCTTTATAGCTCAGTTTGAGAATTGATTCTCCAAAGAGCAAAGAGAATCGCTGGTCTTTCTGCCAGAGCCATCATCTTTGGGAAGCTGCTCCCAGTTGGGCGAGTTCCGGCTGCCCTACAGGAGGCCAGGTGGCCGTGGCCTTGGCGTCCCTGGGCCCTGCCCGCCGCCAGCCCTGTCCACACTGCTCTGGCGAGCGGCAGGCCCGGGAAGGAAGAGTTAACCAGAAATGGAGCGGCGCTGCTCCAGGGCAGGCAGCCTCGCTGCAGAACCGAGCAGCGTTCGTGCAAAGGCAAGTCATTTCCCGAAACACTGCAGACACACGGCCTCGGGCAGCCTAAAACCTTTGGAGACCAAAATGGCTCGCAGGGGTTGGAAGTAATAAGGTGTTTTTCCCTTCTTTCTCCTTCACTGAAATTCTGCGAGGTTGCTCTGCATTGCTGGGGAACAATGGTGCTCTTTTTGTGTTTTCTATGGGTATTAAGATCCATTACGCTGTGACATTTTTAAGATTGGTTATCCTGTAGTTTGGTGTTAAATTGAAGTTGTTTGTTTTGAATTTAATTCTTTCATTTTTCAAATGGAAAAAGGCAGCTCTGCGGTGCGGTGAGGCTGGCTCACTGAAGTGTGCCCGTACTCATTCGGGGGTGGATATCTTTGCCATCCCCGGACCTCGGCAGAATTAGCCCTGAAAGAACATGACCTATTTCTCTATTGGAAAGTCTGTAAGAATCCTGGGAGACGACTTTAAAAACTAGGAACTAGGGGTCGTCTCCATTGTATGTCGAGAGAGAAACAGGATATGAGCTGGTTTTTAGCAGAATGTTATACATCCAATCTGTTATGCCTAATGCAGCCTGCATATAATTATTACTACTCTCTGTTTACGACAGCAGCAAAATCAGCTTCCATCCAACAAATGACCCAGCAGCAGTGGGCCAGCCGCCTCTGAAATGACATCTGTTAACTCTTTGTCAAATGCCCTCTCGTTGTCCCTTTCTCCCAAACAGCTCTGTGGTTAATTATGACCTGAGCATATGACACAGTCTTTTCGAGTGGAGAAAACTGCTTAGGGGCAAGGAGAAATCTAGCTCCAAGAAACTGTCTTCTCTTTCCCTTCAAAAAAAAAAAAAAAAAAACCCATAGCAAATTGTTTTAAAATAAACATTCATTTATTGCACCAGAATAGGTTGTTGGACTATGTTTTGATTAAGCACCAAGATTACAGGGTTATTGTATAGCATTGTGTCGAGAGGCCCAGCCATTCATGGAAAAAAGAATCACATCAAATTCTTGTCAAACCATAAAAAAGTTTCCATCAGAGGAACTTGGGCAGCCTTGATGCCTGTGAGCGGGGAGCTGGCATACATTTGTGCCACTGTTATCAACTTCGTTAATGGTGGAAGGCAGTTTCATCTTAATTGGTCACTGGAACTTGGAAAGACCAATCCGATAAACCAGAATTTAGGCCCAGTCCCAATGAAGGAAGTATAAAGTGCCTTCTATATCTGGCTGCCCGGGGTTCGTGTGGGCTGGGTTTTCTCCCTGGAGCCTGTGTGGAGTGGCTGGTTTCCAGTACTGGAACTGATGTTCCATCTGGAGGCCTCCTTGCCTTCACCTCCTATGAGATGAGCTCAAGGATGCGAGTCCTAGGCCTTCACTTGGGATCCATACATCAGCGCAGGGCTGAACATGTGCCGCTCTGGGTCTCTACTCTCTGCCTGCTCACGACCCTGGGTTCTTGCAAGTGTCTCCCGCTGTGGTAGCCCCCTAGCTTCTTTGCGTGGAGATCATCAAAGGATTGCCGGGAACTGGGCTGAGCTGCCCCCTACAGGGCCACAGGGCTCAAGCCTGCCCTGGACACCAGTCCTTGAGAAATCCAGAATGGCATCCCTAACCTTGCCTGGGAAGGGCACTCGGGGGTTGAGGGGGTCCCACCGTGACTCAGGAGAGTCTCCCAGGCCCTTCTAGCCTGAAGGAAGCTCCTGATAGCTGCCTCCCAGCTGGACCCCTGCCTTGAGATTGAGGGGCGTAGTTGGTGGCCTGGGAGATTCCAAAGCTTTCAATCTAAGACCCCAGGGAGCCCTGCCCTGTGTTTGGCAAACCCTGACGAGATAGCCTGGCCACAGACGTGACCAGGGACTGTTCTACAATCTGGAGACAGTAAATGGAAACCCATTCCAGACTGATGTTCTCAGATACTGTTTTCATTTCCTTTGTTGCTTCTGAAGGAAACGCATTTTAGTATAATTCAAAAACCACATTATCTGCCCAAATCACATCTTTCCAGCAGCATCCTCTGAGTTGCCGCCCACATGGGTTCTGAGGCCTGCTCCTGCCCCTTGCCAGCTAAAGGGTCTGTGGGCTTACCTCTTGGAAACCACAAGGGTGAGAGGGGTCCCTGAGGGTCCCAGGTGTAAGCTTGTGTGAACACAGCAGTGCTGCCTCAGACATCAATTTCTTTTTACGCAGGCATTTAAATGTGTCTTTGCTTGGAAGCCAAGGCCAGACCAAGTAGATGGAGAGTTTTGGGGTAGAGGGAGCAACTCCAGAGGTGGCCAGCTTGGGAAAGGAGGAGCAGCATTTCTGCGTGGATTTATTCATTCCCTAAGACCCTGACACGGAAGCCACCCAGAGGTCCTAGACCTTGAATCAGAGTCGGACATTTAGGCTCTGTCCTTCCGTGCTGTGTCTCCAATCCCAATCGGGAATAAACATCTGTGTGAGAGAGGTCCTGTTTCCTAATTTGTGGCAACTGGTTCCTCCAAGTAATATAATTATATTCAAAATAAGTTATGTGATGGGAGCAGAATTTGAAGAGAGTATTGAAATGAGTGCTCTGGCTTTGTTCCCTGCTGGCTTTCTGCCAGTGAGGGGGGGCTGCGAAATGAGTTTCCGAAACCACGCCCCACGATGCACAGCCAGATGCTGGGACAGATCTCATGTGGTCTTTTTTTTTTTAATTGAAATATAGTTGATTTACAATGTGTTAGTTTCAGGTATACAGCAAAGTGATTCAGTTATACATATACCATATATATATATATATATATACATACACACACATATATATAAATTCTTTTTTAGATTCCTTTCCATTATAGGTTATTACAAGATATTGAGTATAGTTCCCTGTGCTATACAGTAGGTCCTTGTTGGTTATCAATTTGATATATAGTATTGTGTATATTTTAATCCCAAACTCCTAATTTATTCCTCCCCCCTCCCCAACTTTCCCCTTTGGTAACCATAAGTTTGTTTTCCACATCTGTGAGTCTATTTCTGTTTTGTAAATACTTTCATTTGTATCATGTTTTGAGATTCCACATATATCTCATGTGGTCTTGTGTCACATTGCAGAGCCTTGGCCCTGGCTTATCCCTGGTCCCTCCTGCAGACAGCATCTCCCCTGCATGATTGGATAAACTGCCTCGTGTCACCCCTGCTTGCTTCCGGGTTTTAAGAACTTGATCCTGGGAAAGGGAGTAGAAGGAGCTGATTAGAGTCAAACCCCTCATGCCCGGACCCTGTGCCCATGCTGTTCTATAGGGTACAGGCCATAGAAGCTTCCTTGCAAGTCTTCTTTCCCAAGATGCTCCTCTCCTGCTCACCCAGGACACAGGTGGGGTGTGGACTCGCTTCAGGAGGGGCCCTGAAAAGTGCACCCGGATCAGTCCTGAGGCCAGGACCCTTCTCTGCCACATGCACAGGGCTGAGGCTTTGGGCCTGAGACTCAGGACCTGAAGTTTCCTGTTAGACTCTGTCCTGGGGATGCACATGTGGATTAAATTAGAGCAATATGTTTTTCTAACAGCATCTTGGCTGAAAAGCCAAGCAGATAAATGGAGACAAACCCAGCTTTATGTGAATGAAAAGCGGCTGATGGGGGAGCCACTTCTGCTTGAAGCACCACAGCTGGCAGGGCTGCCCTCCTGGGCTTGCCCACCCTCCCACCTCCCCCTCCAGCCCTGACCCTGGAAGCACTCACCGTAGGGCTCCTTCTGCCTCTGAACACCCCTCACTGGGCCTCTGCTCTGGCTAAACCGGCTTCCTGCCCATCTCCAAACCTGCTGTGTGCTGCCCACCCCTTGGCCATGGCCATCACCCATGCTATGCTCTCTGTGCAGAATTTTCCCTCAAGTTCGTCTGGCACCGTGGTGAAGAGTACACAGTCCACCAGAGTCACCGTGGGCAGGTCGCTTACCTGCTTCATCTTCAGTTTCCTCACCTGTCAGTGGGGATGATGATGTCTACCCCGCAGAGCTCAGGGAGGACTGAGGGAATGATTCACGTGAAGCCCTTAGCACAGCACCCGGGACACAGCTAGCATTTGTTGACCGTCATCATCATCTTTATTATTGTTACTACCACCTCTCCAAACACCACCTGGCCTCAGGGCATGGTTCTGTCTCTGCCCCACTGATCAGCTTCCTTGGAGGGATCATTTCCTCCTTATGGAGTTCCTTCTGCACCTCTGATGGATGGTTTCATGCTGGCTGAAGGCAGGGAACCCTCAGCGCAGGGGCCTTGTCAGCGTAGCAGCAGAGGTGGAGATGGCAGGTATTTGGGTAACATTTGTTGGTAGATTGCTTTGTGATTATGGGTTTCGGTGTTGGTTTTAATGAGAAGGAAGAGTGGGCCAAGCTCTCCCACAAAGGCAGCCTGTATCCATCACTCCTGGGCCCGCTCACAGGTCTTTCTTATGGAGCTGGTCCCGAGGCCCCCTGGGGAAACAGGTGGTAACTTCCTAGCAGTTGAACACTAGTCAGGAACTGATTAGTCCCTGGATGACTCAAGAGTTTAGGAGTAGTGTTTCGTATTATTTGAAGCCACTCTGTTTTGCAAACACTTTCATGGACTTTCACTAAAGGAGCCCCTTCCTAGTATGAGAAAAGCATAAGTGGAATCCCTCCTTCTCCCCCCAGTACCCACTGGCTGCTTCCCCACCATAAATCGTTCCTCATCAGACAGCCCCACTCAGCTGACATCCCCTAGTAGACCGTAATCTTCAAGAGGGAAGGGAAGGGGTTGTTCTCCGATTCGTACACTTGCCCCCAATGCCGAGGCACTTATACAAGTTACGGGTGAGGCAAGTGCTCCGTAAATCTCGAGTGCCTGATATTACTACTTAGGAATGCCAAACCCTCCTCTCCTCTTGGCCCTCGCAGCTCTGTATCTGCACTTCTCTTCTGGACGCACCACATTCTCTTGGAAGGCAGGGACTGCATCCAACTCCTTACTGTCATCCGCCCAATGCTGAGAACATGGTAGGTGTTGCATAAATAGATGCTGTGAATGAATGAGTAGAAGGAGACAGAGAGAGAGTGTGAGATAATAGAAAATACATACTGGTCTCTGCCTTCGGTTCCTGGCACGGGGCTCCTGAAACCCTGGTAATTTCCTGGGTGGTAAGAGTGTCTTTTGTTCTAATGAGGTGACTCTGCGGGGCTCCTGGATGACGGCTGGTCCCCAGAAAGACCAAGCCATGATTAGAAGCTTGGAGTTTTCAGCCCCACCTCCGATTCTCTTGAAAAGGAAGAAAGGCTGAAAATGGAGTTAATGATAGATCATGCCTACGTGGTGAGGCCTCCACAAAAATCCCAAAAGTACAGGGTTCAGAAACCTTCAGGTTGGTGAACACATTCACGTACCAGGAGGGTGAACCACCCTAACTCCAAGGGCACAGAAGCTCCTGTGCTTGGGACCCTCCCAGACCTCGCCCTATGTATCTCTACATCTGGCTGCTCATCTGTATTCTTTATCATATCCTTTTATAACCCGGTAAATGTAAGTAACTGTTTTCCTGACTTTTGTGAGCTGCTCTAGCAAATTAATCAAACCCAAGGAGAGGGTCGTGGGAGCTTCTGATTTATAGCTGATCCGTCAGAAGCACAGGTGACAACCTGGACTTGTAACTGGCATCTGAAGGTGGGGGGCAGCCTTGTGAGACTGAGCCCTTAACCTATGGGATCTGACGATATCTTCAGGGAGATAGTGGCAGAATTGAGTTAAATTGTAGGACATCCAGCTGGTGTTGCAGAATTGCTTGCTGTGGGAACCCTCCCACACACATCTGGTGACCAGAAGCGTTAGAAGTGAAGTGTTCCATGTGAAAAGTAAAGGAGAGGAAGGAGGAGGAAGGACTGAGCTTTCTTCCTAATACATAGAGAGGGATTGCTAAGAAAATGGCAATGCAGGTTTATTTTACTTTTAGGATATTGTCACAAGAAGCTGGTTGTGAGTGTGAGAAAACAAGGGCCGTGTGATAGCCCTCTGGACAGTGACCTTCACCGTAGGTGGCCCTGTAGGGAATAAATGCCCTCTCTCACTCTCCTCTCTCATTCCAATCTTGAGCTGGAGGAGCCTGGGGGCTGGACCCCCACTAGAAGCCAGAGGCAAAGAGCCCATCAATGTGGACCCCCTGGGCCAGCCCTGAGGGCGGAGAGCTGGGTGCAGAGGGATCTGGAAGTGCAAAAGGAGCATGCTTGGCTCTCCTGGGAAGCAGGGAAGTGGTTCCCATTTCTCAGCAGTGTTCTCTGATAGGTACAAAAAGGGCCTTCATCAGCTTTGCCGTTTCCATCCAGCTCAGATTCTGATGCTTTTTAAATTCCCCACAGAAGACAGACAAAGATGGACTCAGGTAGGGTCCTGCTCAGAGACAAACCTCTGACATCCCCACCTCCAACCTACTACACCCCAGCCTCAAACAGGGGATCAGAAGTCAGGAGTTTAAAATCACAGCCAGGCTCCATCCCCAAGCTGGTTTGGGATTATCCAGGTCAGAGAGCATGGGAAGGAAAAAAGCAGATTTCTCTTTTCTCTTTGAGTTAAAAGTCTACAGCATACAAGCTGCTCTTATATGCATGTCTTTTTGGAGACAAAGGGCAGTTGGAAAATTAGGAAGCAGTTTTTTTTCTTTTCTTTTTCTGATTTGATGCTGGTGTCTTAAGAATCTGAGTTTATATTAAAAATGTGAAAGTGCCAAACCTCAAAGCAAGTCCGTGGAGCCAAAGTAAGTGGAATGGTAGCGGAGAAGAAAACCGAAGGCGAGGTCGTGATGTGGTGTGGCGCAGGAGGCCCTGTGGGCCCGCTCGTCTGGAATTCTGCAGCGCTCGGGTTGTGTGAGATCACAACGCTTCCCAGCGCTTGTTCATATCTTATTGCCACGGGTGAGATGGGCGGGCAGCAGCATCCCACACGTTCAAAAGACCTGTGTTACTGGTGGAGGGCTTGGATTGGGTCTCTTTTGGGAAGTACGAATCTGGGAGACACCTTATCACCCAGCAGGTCCCCCTTCTTTCTCCATAAAGTGGGGACCCCCTCTCAGGGTCCCGCTAAGCCCCTCCCCTTCTGGGTGGTATATATCTTTCTGTAGCTTGCTTTTACACTATCTCTCTCCCTCTCTCTATATAAACATATGTCATGATGATGTGTATAGATCTAGGTTATTCATTTTAATTACTGAATATATTTCATTATATGACTTACTACATTTTATTTATCCACTGCTCAATTAATGGAAATTTAGGATTGTCCCACTTTGGGGCTAATAAGCAATGCTGCACTTAACGCATTTTAATGTCTCCGTGTGTACCTGGCGTTGAGGACTCTGGGGTATGTAGTTAAATGAGGAACTCTCAGGTGATGGGTAAGTGCATCTTCAGCTTTTCTAGCTCTTGCCAAATTCATCTCCAAATTGTACCGTGAAAGTACACTCCCACTGGGAACACATAACTGGTCCCATTTCCCACATCCTTGCCAACAGTTGTTGTTATTAGATGATTACATTTTGCCATTCTTATTCCTATTTCCCTGTTTAATAGTGAGCTTGAATATCTTTTCACCTGTTTGTGGACTATCTCATTTTTCTCACCTATGATTGCCTGATGATATCTTGACATTTTTCTACTAGATTATTTGTATTTTTCTTATTTATTTATAACAGTTTGTGAAACACTCTGGATATGATTTTTTTTTTTTTTTTTTTTGGTTATATGGGCTGTAAATATCTCCTCCCAGTCTGTGGACTGTTTTTTTGTTTGGTTTTGTTTTAACATTGCTGGTGGTGTCTTCTGATGTGCAGAATTTTTGAACTTTAATGTAGTAGGAGTCTCCTTTTCTTTTGTGGTTTATAAGTTTTCTATCTTATTCAAAAAATTCTTCTCTAACCTCAATGACATAAAAATATTTTCCTATATTTTTTTCTTAATTCAAATTGATTGAAGTATAATTTACACACAATAAAATGCATCCATTTTAAGTGTAGAGCCTGACACATTTTGACAAATGTGTACAACCGAGTAACCCCACCTCCCAAAGAAAATATAGAATGTTCCCTCACACCTGCCCAGACAAGCTGCCTTCCTACCCTCAGGACCCAGGCAATGACTAATCTGCTTTTTGTCACTATAAATGAGCTTTAACTTTTCTAAATTTCATTTAAATAAAATATACGGCACATAGATAGACTTCTGGCTTCTTTTGCCCAGCATAATGGTTTTGAGTTTCATCCATGTTGTCACATACCATTCATTTTTTTATTGCTGAATAGTAATCCATTGTATGGATATAACACAATTTGTTTTTCCAGTTAATCTGTTACACATTTGAGTTATTTCCAGTGGGGTTATTATGAATAAAGCTGCTATGAACATTTGTGTACAGGTCTTGATTATGTATATATATTTTGCTGTTTCTTGGGTAAATATCTAGGTAAGGAATCTCTGGTTCACACAATCAGTATATGTTTAACATTATGAAAACTGCTAAGCTGTTTGCAAAGAAATTGAACTAGTTTACACTTCTGAAATGTAAGAGTTCTAGTTGCTCCACCAAAACTTGGTATTGTCAGTCTTTTTAATTTTAGTGGGTGTTTAGTGGTATCTTATTGTGGTTTTAATTTATATTTCCCTAATGACTAATAATGTTGAGCATCTGTTTATGTGCTTCTTAGTTTGTGAAATGTCTGTTCAGATCTTTTTCCGATTTTAAAATTGGGCTGTTGGGACTTCCCTGGCAGTCCAGGGTCTAAGACTCCGCCCTTCCACTGCAGGGGGCGTGGGTTTGATCCCTGGTCGGGGAAATAAGATCCCGCATGCTGTGCAGCGCAGCAAAAATAAATAAATAAATAAAATAAAATTGGGTTGTTTGTTTTAGTGAGTCCTTTGTAGACACTATGCAAGTCCTTCAAAAGATATGTGTTAAGAATATTTTCTCTCTGTTTATGTCTTGAACTTTTATTTTCTTTACAGTGTCTTTCGTAAAGCAGTTTTTCTTTTCATTTTGATAAAGTCCAGTTTATCAAAATTTTCTTTTATGAAAAGAAAATGTCTTGTCCAACGCATCTTTGCCTACCCCAAGTTCACAAAGATTTTCTCCTATATTTAATACTAGAAATTTTATAATTTTATATTTTACATTTACGTCTATTAATCTATTTCAAGTTAATTTTTGTGTAAGTTGTGAGATAAGAGTTGAGCTGATTTTTTCCATACAGATGTCCAATTGTTCTGGCACCATTTGCTCTAAGGACTATCATTTTCCCAATCAAATAACCTTAGCACCTGTGTCAAAAATCAAGTAACCCTTTAAGGGGTCTATTTCTGGACCTCTATTCTGATCTATATTTCAGAATCTATATCCTCTGATCTATATATGTATCCTGACACCAGTACCACATTGTCTTGATTACTATAGTCTTACCAAAAGTCTTGATATCAGTTAGTATACGTCCTCCAACTTTTCTCTTCTTTTTTTCAAAATTGTTTTGGATGTTCTAGGCCTTTACATTTCCATATAAATTTTAGAGTAAGCTTGTCAGTTTCAACCCAAACTTAAAAGCCCACTGACATTTTTGATTGGGATCGCTTTGAAGCTGTAGATCCACTTGGAAAGAATTGATATTTTAGCAATACTGAGTCTTCAATCAATGAACATGGACTATTTCTCCACTTATTTAGGTCTTCTTTAATTTGTATCAACAATGTTTTGTAGTTTTAAGTATAAATGTCTTGAAAATGTATTGTTAAATTTAGTCCTATATAATTTCATGGTTTTAGATGCCATTGTAAATTTTTTAAAATTTCACTTTTCAATTGTTTGTTACTATTATGCAGAGAAAAAGCTGGGTTTTTTATATTGAGCATGAACTCTGAGGCTTTACTAAATTCACTTATAATTTCTAGTAGGCTTTTGGACATTCCTTAAGATTTTTATGTATGATATCATGTCATCTTTGAAGAAAAAAAATTCTTCTTCCTATACAAGCTGTATATTTTAAAAATTTCATTTACTTGCCTTATTGCATTGACTAGGATATTCAGTACAATGTTGAATAGAAGTGGTGAGAGTAGAAATCTTGTTATTCCTGATCTCAGGATGAAAACATTCAATCTTTCATGATTAAGTATGATGTTAGGTGTAGCCTCTTCAGAGATGCCCTTTATTGGGTTGAAGAAGTTCCCTTAAGTCCTTGTTTGCTGAGCTTTTTCTTTTTCATGAATGAATGATGAATTTTGTCACAAGCTTCTTTTTGCATCTATTCAGATGATCATATGGATTTTTTTTCCTTTATTCTGTTAATATAGTGAATTACATTGATTGACTTTGAAATGTTAAACCAACCTTACATTCCTCAGGTAAACCTCATTTGGTAATCTATTGTTGGAATTAATTTGCACATATTTTGTTGAAAACTTACACACTGATGTTAATGAAGTATATCAGCCTCGAGTATTCTTGTAATGTCTTTGTTTGGTTTCATTATCAGGTTAATATTGGCTTCATAAAATGAGTTGGGAAGTGGTTCCCTCCTTCTGTATTTTCTGAAAGAATTTATGTATGCTTCTAAATGATTTCTTCCTTAAGTGTTTCACAGAAATCCTCAGTTAAGCCACCTAGGCCCCATAATTTTCTTTGTCAGAGGTTTTCAAAGTTATTAATTAACCGAAATTTAAAAACAGATGGAAGACTATTTAGACTTTCCATTTCTGAGTCAGTTTTGATACTTTGTATCTTTCAAGGAGCTTTTCCAGTTCATCTGCATTATCAAATTTATTGACATAAAGTTGTTTATAATATTTCCTCATTATTCTTTCAATGTTTGTAGGATCTTTAGTGATGACTCCTCTTTCATACC
The DNA here is from genome assembly GCF_028564815.1 of Eubalaena glacialis. NCBI lineage: Eukaryota > Metazoa > Chordata > Mammalia > Artiodactyla > Balaenidae > Eubalaena > Eubalaena glacialis. Next base: position 51,769,326 of record NC_083733.1, on the reverse strand, counting down.
TGATGTTGGTAATTGTCTTCACTTTTTTTGTGTGATCAGTTTAACTAGAAGTTTTAAATTTTTTTGATGTTTTCAAGGTTTTGATTTCATTGATTTTTCTCTGTTATTTGTCCATTTTCAATTTTATTGACTTCCACTCTTATTTATATTATTTCCTTCACTCTACTTTCTTTTGGTTTGATTTGCTCTTCTTTTTCTAGTTTCTTAATATGGTATCATAGATCATTGACTTTAGACTTTTCTTCTTTTCCAAATATATGCGTTGAAAGATCTTAGTTTTCCTCAAAGCACTATTCAACTGCACTCAACTCCACATTAGCTGTGTACCAATAATTTAGTGTGTTGCATTATTATTATTCAATCAAGATATTTTCTAATTATCTGTGATTTCTTCTTTACTCATTGATTATTTAAAACTGTATTGCTTAATTTCCAAATATTTGGGTATTTAATAGATATCTTATTGATTTTTAATTTAACATTGTGTGGTCAGAAAACATCTATGATTTCAATCCTTTTAAATTTATTGAGGCTTGTGTTATATAACAGTAAATAGTCTATTTTGGTGACTGATTCATGTGCACTTGAAAGGAATGTGTTTTCTTCCATTTTTAAGTATAGTGTTCTATAAATGTCAGTTATGGCAAGATGGTTCATAATGTTCAAGTTTTCTATATCCTTACTGATATTCCATTTATTTTATCAATTATTGAGGGAGGAATGTAGAAATCTCCAACTATGATTGTAATTTTATCAATTTCTCCTTTTAGGTATGTTTGTTTTTGCTTTATATATTTTGAAACTTTGTTACTTAGTGCAAAAAATTTTAGATTTTTGATGTCTTCTTGATGAATTGATCTTTTCATCATTATGTAATGTTCTTGTTTATCTCTAATAATACTCTGTCCTGATGTCCACATTGTATGATATTAATATAGCTATTTCAGGTTTCTTATGAGTATTTAAATGGTATATCTTTTCTTTCTCTTTTAAAAAATTTTTAACCTATCTGTGTTTTTATATTTAAAGTGTTTCTTAAACAGCATATAATTTCATCTTGCTTTTTTATCCAATCTGACAATCTCTGCCTTTTAGTGTTTAGACCATTTATAGTTAAAGTAATTATTGATATGATTAGGTTTAAGTCTACCATCTTGCTGTTTTTCTTATTGTACCATCTTTATTGTTCTTTTGTTCCTCATTCCTGCCTTCTTTTGGATTAAATTTTTTATTATTCCACTTCTATGTTGGCTCATTAGCTATACGTCTGTATTTTCAGTCAAGCTCTAGGGTTTATTTTGTGCATCTTTAACTTATTACAGTCTGCCTCCAACTAATGTTATACTACTTCATGTATAATGTAAGAACTATACAGTTTTACATTTTACTGCCTCATGTGCTTTGTACAATTGTTATTATATGGTTTACTTCTATATATGTTATAAACCTCAAATGCATCTTTAGTTTTGCTTTAAAAAATCAAGTATCTTTAAAGAATTTTTTTTAAAAAAGCAAGAAAAGAGAGGGCGTATATTTATCAACCTATTTACTATTTCAACTTCTCTTCCCTCCTTTGTGTTGATTCACATTTCCATTTTGTATGGTATTCCTTCAGCCTGAAGAACGTCCTTTACCATTTCTTGAGGTGAGGGTCTGCTAGTGACATATTCTCTGAAATGCTGAAAAAAAGGTCAACCTGTAATTCTATATCCTGCGAAGGTAACCTTCAAATTTAAAGCAAAATAAAGACATTTTTCAGACAAATATTTTTGAAGATTACCTTTGCTGAATGTAGAATTACAAATTGACATTTTTTTCTTTCAGCAATTAAAGCTGTTATTCCATTTTCTTCTTGATTGCAGTGTTTCTGACAAGAAGTCAGCATTAATTATCTTTGTAATCCTTGTATGTAATGTTGTAATCTGCCTTTAAAAAATATGTATAGTTGCTTCATCACCTGTTTTCAACCATTTAGTATGATTTCTTTGTGCTTATCCTATGTGGGGTTTTTGAGATTCTTCTGTCTATGGGTGGACATTTTTCACCAAAATTGGGAGTTTTGGATCATTATTTCTTGAAAATAATCCCAACCCCACTTCCTTCTTTGTTTACTTTTACAGGTGTGTTATACTGCTTGATATTTTTCCACAGACCACTGAGACTGTTCATTTTGTAAAGTCTTTTTTTCTTTCTGCTTCAATTTATTTCTATTCTATGTCTTCAAATCCAATGTCTTCATGTTTGCTGATTTTTATCTTCTTCAGTGTCTACTCTGATATTAATCCCATCCAGTGAAATTTTCATTTCAAATGTGAATTTTTCATCTCTAGAAGTTCAATCTGGCTCTTCTCTTTATGCATTCCATTAGTCTCATTATGTTCCCTTTAAATCTTTGAATTAAAAAAATTGCTGATTAAATTTTTGTTTTTGATGTTTTTCTGTAAACTCCTTGGGATTTTACTCATCAACAACATGTCATTTGCAAATAGAGAATGTTTTATTTCTTCCATCCCGATTTGTATGCTTTTAATTTTTTTTTCTAGGTTCTTGAGATGGGAGCATAGTTGATTCATCTGAGACATTTCCTTTTTCTAATGTTAAGCATTTAGTGCTATAAATTTTCCTCTCATCACTTCTTTAGCTGCATCTCACAAATTTTGACATGCTGTGTTTTCATTTTCACTCAGTGATATATTTTTAAAATTTCTTTTGAGGCTTCTTCTTTGATCCACGGACTATTTAGAAGTAGGCTGTTTAATTTCAAAGTGTTCAGAGATTTTCTTGTTGTCTTTCTGTTATTGATTTCTAGTTTGATTCCCTTATGGTCAGAGAACACACTCTATATGATTTCAATTCTTTTAAATTTGTTAGGATTTGTTTTATAACCCAGGATATGGTCTGTCTTGGTTAATGTTTCATGGGTACTTGAAAGTAATGTGTTCTGCTGTTATTGGGTGAAATACTCTATAAATGTCAATTAGATCCTGCTGGTTCATAGTGTTGTTCAGTTCTCTGTCTTCCCTAATTTTCTATTTAGTATGTCAATCAGTTGCTGAGAGTGGGCTGTTAAAGTCCCCAGTTAGAATTGTGAATTTGCCTATCTCCTTTCAGCTCTATCAGTTTTTGCTTCATATATTTTGAAGCTCTGTTTTTTGGTGCACACACATTAAGGATAACTAGATTTTTTGGTGGATCAATCCTATTATCATTAAGTAATATCCCTCTTTGTGCCTAGTCATTTTCTTTGTTCTGAAGTCTACTTTATATGATATTAATATAGTCACTCCTGTTTTTTAAAATTAATTTTTGCATGATATATTTCTTCCATCCTTTTATTTCTATTGAGATATAATTGACATTTAACATTATATTAGTTTCAGGTGTACAACATAATGATTCAATATTTGTATATATTGCAAAATGATCACCACAGTAAGTCTAGTTAACATTTATCACCACACATATTTACAATTTTTTTCCTGTGATGAGAACTTTCAAGATCTACTCTATTAGCAATTTTCAAATATATAATACAGCATTATTAATTATAGTCACCATACTGTACATTACATCTCCCAATACTTATTTATTTTATAACTAGAAGGTTGTATCTTTTGACTGCCTTCACCCATTTCCTCCACCCACCACTTCCTGCCTCTGACAACCACCAATCTATTCTCTGTATCTATGATTTTGGTGTGCTTTTGTTTGCTTATTTCAATTTTGTTTTGTTTTTCAGATTCCACATAGAAGTGAGACGGTATTTGTCTTTCTCTGTCTCATTTCACTTAGCATAGTGCCCTCAAGTTTCATCCATATTGTTGCAAATGGCAAGATTTCATTCTTTTTATGGCTGAATAATATTCCACTGTATAAATATACCACATATTCTGTATCCATTCATCCATCAATGAATGCTTAGGTTGTTTCCATGTCTTGGCTAGTATATGGACATGGCTGCAGTGAACATTGGGGCATATTTGAGTTAGTGTTTTCATTTTATGCAGATAAATAACCAGAGGTAGAATTGTTGGATCATATGGTAGTTCTATTTTTAATTTTTTGAGGCGCCTCCATACTGTTTTCCATAGTGGCTGTACCACTTTACATTCTACCAACCGTGCACAATGGTTCCCTTTCTCCATGTCCTCATCAACATTTATTATCTCTTGTCTTTTTGACGATAGTCATTCTGACAGGTATGAGGTGATATCTCATTGTGGTTTTGATCTGCGTTTCCCTGATGATTAGTGATATTGAGTACCTTTTCATGTACCTGTTGGCCAGCTGTATGTCTTCTTTGGAAAAATGTCTATTTAGATCCTCTGCCCATTTTTAACTTAGACTGTTTGGTTTTTTGCTATTGAGTTGTATGAGTTCTTTATGTATTTTGAATATTAACCCTTTATCAAATACATGATTTGCAAGTATTTTGTCCCATTCTGTAGGCTGACTTTTCATTTTGTTGATATTTTCTTTTGCTGTGCGGAAGCTTTTTAGTTTGATGTGGTCCCACTTGTTTATTTTTGCTTTTGTTGCCTTTGCTCATGGTGTCAAACCTAAGAAATCATTGCCAATTTAAAAAAAAAAATAATGTTTGCATGATATATCTTTTCCATCCTTTTATTTTTAACCTCCTTATGTTGTTATGTTTGAAGTGAGTTTCTTGTAGGCAGCATATCCTTGGGTTGTGCTTTTTTACACACTCTGTCAATCTCTGTCTTTTAATTTGTGAATTTAGAACATTCATTTTTAAAGTACTTATTGATATGTTAGAATTTAAGTCTGCCATTTTATTATTTGTTTTCTGTTTGTTGCCTCTGATTCTCATTGTTCTGTTTCTCTTTTTCTTGCCTTCCCATGGGCTATTTGAGCATTTTTAGAGTTTCATTTTGAACTCTTTATGATGTTTGTGAGTATATTGCTTTGTATAGCTTTCTTAGTGATGCTCTAGGTATTACCATATACATACATAACATCACAGTCTATTGGTGTCAGCGTTTGACCACTTCAAGTGAAGGATAGAAATGATACTTCCATTTAGATCCTTTTACCATCCCCACACTTTAAACATAATGGACTTAAGAGTTTCCTCTATATATATCAGGTGGTATTATAACTTTTGCTTCAACCACAAAATATGATTAAAGAAATTAATGAGGTGAAGGATAGTCTATTGAATTTGCTTCTATTTTTACCCATTCCATCATTTTTCTTTCTTTCCTGAATGACTCAGTCTTCTACTTTTATCATTTTCTTTCTGTTTGAAGAGCTTCCTCTAAGGATAGATCTGCAAGCAACAAATGCTCTTAGTTTTCCTTTATTTGAGAATGGCTTTATTTTCTTTTTATTCCTGAAAAAATAGTTTCACTGGATAGAGGATTTGTAGTTAACGGTTCTTTTCTTCAGCACTTGAAAAATGTTGTGCCACTTCCTTCTGACCTCCATGGTTTCAGATGAGAAATTCATTGTCATGTAAATTGATCTTCCTTTACGGGTAATGTATTGATTCTCTCTGACTGTTTTGAAGATTTTTTTTTCATTGTTCTTAGTTTTCAGAGGTTTGATTACAATAATATCTTGGTGTAGATTTCTTTTAGTATTTCTTCTCATACTTTTCAGTCCCACACTCTTTTCTCCTCTCCTTCTGGGACTCTGATTATATGAATGTTACATCTTTTGTTATTGTCTCACAGAATTCTGAAGCTCTGTAATTTTTTTAGTCTGTTTTCTGTCTGTCTGTTGTTTAGATTGAGTAAATTCTATTGAGCTGTCTTCAAGTTCATCACTTCTATCCTCTGTCATCTCCATTCTACTATTGAGTCCATCTAGCAAGTTTTTGTTTTCCAGCTGTTGTATTTTTTAGTTTTGTAATTTCCATTTGGTTGTCTTTTATTACTACTATTTTATGCTAAGATTTTTAATTTTTAAATTTGTTTCTAGAGAATTTGTATCTGTTGAAGCATTTTTATGGCACTGCTTTAAAATTGTTGTCAGGTGGTTCTGACATCTGATTCATCCAGTTATGGGAGTCAGTTTTCTTCTCATTCAAATTGTGGTTCTTTGGAATGATGAGTGATTTTCAGTTGTATCCCAGATATTTTTGTTTTTATGTTATGATACTCTTGACCTATTTAAATCTATTTTAGCATGTAGGTTCTGGTATATATTCATCATATGTAGATATATATGTATACCAGAATCTATATGTGTTAGTTCCAGTGACGGTTTGCTTATCAGAATCCTTTCAATGTGATTCTAGTCTTTTAGCTTCATTCTTCTAGCACTGCTGGGGCTACTGCTCAATCTCTGTTGACGTCATTTGTTGATGTCATTCCTGAGGCCACCTGGTATTGCTGGGACAACTTCTTCAGCTGGAGGGTTGGGGATGGGGGACAGAAGCTGCTGGGCCTGGATCTTTTTATGCCACTAGCTGATGCTGCCCCTGCAGGTGGACCGGCTCACCAACCTCACCGGCTCAGACCGCCTGCCAGTGCCTCTGTCATGGAGCAGGCATTGGGGGTCCCCACTAGGTCTAGTCTCTTTGGGGCTTTTCTTTACTTGTCCTTTGTCCAGAAAGAGTGGACTTTCCTTGTCTTTTTGGTTGTTGTTGTTTTTTTTTTATGCCCGTTGGTGGTTCTGAGTTGTAGGAATCTTTGGTACCTATTCCTCGGTATATGAGAGATAAAAAAGAAAACTGGGGAAATTCACTATGTTATAGTTCCTCAAGTCCTGAATCCCCTAGCTAGTCCACCTTCAGCTTTCTGGCTTTAAGAGTCTTTTAATCATTGTCTATTAAATAATTTCCAAGATATTTAGTTAGAATTAGAGGGCAGTGTTTTAACACCTCTTCTTTACTCCATTGGTGGAGGAGGTCTTCCTGCCCTAGGTTTGTGAGGATGGTTGAATACACAACTGCTGAGACTGGGCAAATGAGATCAACAGCGTTTTAATAGTCACATATAGTCGTAGCCTGAGGGAGGACACCACATGCCATGCAGGGTCACATGGGGGTTGCACTTGGGAACAGAGTGAACAAAGAGGGGCTGTAGGAGGCAGGCTACATAGTATCAAGAGGTTGGGGTGCCCCCTGGTTCCCACAGGAGAATGTGATTAGCTTATTTGAATAATTCCATGGGCTGGTATGGCACTGAAACCCGATACTCAGGAATAAACAGGAGCTGTGCCTGGTCCCTTTGATAAGGAGGTTGTTTGGCTAGGGGACCTCATCTGTGGGAGCAGAGTGAGGAGGGAACTTACAGTTATGCCATTTGAGGGCCTCCTGATTTTACCAGATGTCAAGGCAGCACACAATAGTGAGTCTTACAGCACAGGGAGAAGCAGGGAAAAGTATCATCTTTCTCCAGAACTGGAACTCAAGTTTTATTTTAAAATTTATGAGAACTTTGTATTCTGATCCAGGTTTGTTTTGATATAAAACTGCTTTTCTCCAGATCTTCTATTAAAATTGTGGGTATATTCTTGGACCATCAGCATGAATCCTGAGCACACAGTATGCAGCTTGGGGTGATTTAGAAAGTGCTATTTAAGTTATGTTTTTCTTGAAGTATTTTAATTGAAAAGTAATACAACCATATTACCAAATTATTCCCAGATAATTTGGGAAATATGGAAAAGGAAAAAAACCTTCATAATTTTAACCTACAATCATATCAATTATAATTTTAGTATAATTTCTACAGTCTTTTTTCCATCCAAAATTTAAAACTGTAAATATAGAATGTATATAGTTTGTTCATCTGCTTTTTATGCTTGATGGTTTATCAGAGTTCTTCTATCTCTCTTTCTTTCCTTAACAATTCAGGCCAACATTTATTAGGTGGGGCTGAGCAAGGGAGGAAGCTGTGGTGGTCCAAAGTACAGCTTGTACCCTGAGGGGTGAACAGGACATCTGCAGAGGAGAGTAGTTCAGTGCAAGGTTGGGGGGTGTCTGAACCCACGCTGGATGAGGAGAACATCTGTGCAGTGGTGTGGCCTAGCACATGTGTCAGAGCCCAAGGAGGATGAAGAAGGCATCTGAGGATTTGGGGGGAAGGCAGTGACTGGATACTTTAAGCCTAGGGGAGCCGTGTTTCTCACTGTTGGAAAAGGGAGAACACTAGACTGGAATGTGGGGTGTTTTAGACTGGAATTAGAATTATTGGTAAGAACTCATGATTTTCTATATATATAGAAATATATACATAATATGCATAAAAGCATGAGTATATATGTGTACACACACACTTACATTCCCTGGCATTGTCCACTAAGAAGGTTTGGGAGAAGTGATACCCCAACAGCAATGAGTACACATAGCCCTATATCTTGGTTTCTAAATGGTATTCTCCATTAAAAGGAACCAGGGTTCCTTGCAGGAAGGGCTGACTCCAGGACTGGAGCAGGAAAAATACAAGATGATCTTGTTATGCCAGGAAGCAAGGAGGTACTAAAAATGATGAGGATATGTCAAAGGAATATGAAAGCCAGCATAGAGAAGCTCCCACTGGCCAAATCTGGGGTAACTGGAGCACCAAAATAAATAAGGTAACAGATTATGACCCAATGAATAGAATAGAAATGGATGAATAAACCGATAAACAAATAGATAGAAAATTCCATGAAGAACAGGGTATTACATAGTTTCAAAGTACTATTAATTACAAAGAGGAAAGGAGTAACTTTAAGGAGGAGAAACCTGGTAGATACCACCTTAATCTAATGATCAAAGTGAACATCATCAGTAATGGGACAAATAGAAATCATGTGCCACCTGATAGGATGCAAGGAGAAAAACAGGAATACTCTTCTGGGATATTCTGGCCAAAGATGCATAACCTGAATCTTTATTTTTTAATTAAGGTGAAATTCACATAACATAAACATCATCTTTTTAAAGTGAACAATTCAGTGCCATTTTGTACACTCACAACGTTGTAGAACTACCACCTCTATCTAGTTCCAAAATATTTTCATTACTCCAGAAACAACCCCTACTCATTAAGCAGTTACTCCCTGTTACCCCCTCCCCCCAGCCCCTGGAAACCACTAATCTGCTTTCTGTCTCTATGGATTTACCTGTTCTGGATATTTCATATAAATGTAATCATACAATACGTGATCTTTTGTGTCTGCCTTCTCTCATCTTACATAATGCTTTTGAAGTTCATCCATGTTGCAGCATGTATCAGTATCTCATTCCTTTTCATGGCTGAATAATATTCCACTGTATGGATATACCACCTTTTGTTTATCTGTTCATCCACTGGTGGACATTTGGGTTGTTTCCACCTATCGGCTATTGTGAATAGTGCTATACAAGTACTTGTTTGGTCATCTGTTTGCAATTCTTTTGAATATATAAGTGGGATTGCTGAATCACATATCCTGCTCTTATCATGAGACAATATCGGCAAGCCAAAACTGAGGGACATTCTATAAAATAACTGGCTTGTAATCATCAAAAACGTTAAGGGTATGAAAGTTAGGGAAAGATGGGGGAAATTTCCCAGATGCAGGAACTAAAGAGACATGACTGCTAAATGCAACACATGATCCTGGACTGGTTGCCTTGCTATTAAGGAAGCTACCAGAACAGTTGGTGAAACTGAATGGGTCAGAGGAGTAGATGTTGGTAACGTATCGGTGTACTTTCCTGATGTTGGAGACTGTTTGGTGGTTATATAGGAAAATGTCCCTGTTTGTGAAAAACACACACCAGTATTTGGGGGTGATGGAGCATCATGCCAACAAGTTACTGTAAAATGGCTCATAAAAAAATAGTTTTGCTTGGTGCTTGCAAATTTTCTGTGGGTTTGGGATTGTTTCAAAATGAAACAAAATTAATTGAAAATATTTGATATATTTTCCCTCAAGGGCTCTCCATATTTGTTTCCAATTTCCTCCTCTTCTCTCTTGAATATTCTCCATTTAGATTCTTGCCTCCTCATTCCCACTTGATAGGGCGAGTGTTAAAGTCACCGATGAGCTCTATGCTCCTGAATCCAGCAGTCAAGCCCCAGGCTGCACCTTACTCTTGCCTCATCAGTGGCATCTGGCAGGTTGATATCTTCTTCCTCACTCAGCCTCCTGACCTTCCTCCCACCTTGCTGGCTGCTCCTTCTCGGACATCTCTCTGCTAATCCCTTCTTATCTCTCCTAAATCCTAGATGTTGGGTGCCCAAAGCTCAGTTCCAGGGCCTCTTCCCTATGCTTTCTACCATTACTCCCTTGGAGACCTCATCCAGTCTTTACCTACTACCTATCTACAGATGACCCTCCAACTTCTACCTGCAGCCTGGACTCCTCCTGAGTTCCCCACCTGTGTACCTGACCATCTGCCTGCTCACCATCTCCACTCATATGCCTAACAGACATCTCAACTCAACATGTCCAAACCTGAGCTCCCAGCCTTCCGTATTTTGCTCTCCCCCCAATAGTCTTCCACATCCCAGTAAAAGGCAACTCCATCCTTCCTTTGCTCAAGGGAAAAACCTTGAAATCACCCTAGACACCTTACTGTCTCTCATATCCCATATCTGAACAGACAGCTAATCACAAGGATTCTTCCTTCAAAGAGTATCTAGAATCTAACCATCTCTGACCACCACCACTCCTTCTACCCTGCTCCTTCACCACTCCTCGGAACTATTACAATAGCATCTAACTGGTCTCTCTGCCTCTCCCTTTGCCCCCTCAGTCCATGTCACTCCTCTAATGACCACTCTTCAGTGGATGCTCATCTCACTCTCTTAAAAGCCTAAGTCCTAATAATGACCCACAGGCTATCTTAGATTGGGATGCTCCAGAGGCTGATGCTGAGACAAGAGCTTGAGTACAAGTGGTTCATTTGGGAGGTGATTCCCAGGAGCAGGGGGTGATAAACAGGGAAGTGAGACAGGAGAGGAAGGAAGCCAATACAAGGTGTGTTAATAAGTGGGTTACCGCTGTAAGCACCAGAGCTCCATGCTTCTGGGGACCTCTGGGAGGCTGCCTAGGGCATGCCTCATAATTGTCAAATGCAAGCAGCAAGGTACCTGGGTATTTATTCACCAACTCCACATTGGTTGAGGGCTACTCCCAGGGAACTGACTCCCTGGCCTGCCCTGCTGCACTCCTGTGGCCAGAAGAGGCCCTCAGACAGAGAGCTGCAGGGGCAGTAGGAAGCCAGAGGGTTTGCGTGCATCCAATGGACAGTGCTGAAGGGATATAGGTGGGGCACTGGCAGCACTTTCTTCAAAGGCCCTACATGCTCCGACTTCTGTCCTATACCAGGTACCCCTGTGACCTCACCTCCTCTCACTTCTCACTCCTTTACTTACTCCAGCCACACAAGCTTCCTTCCTGCTGTTTCTCAAACACGTCATGCATGGTTCTACCACAGGACCTTTGCACTTGCAGCCACCTTGCCCAAAGTGCTCTTCTACCAGGTATCTGCCTGTCTCTCACCTTACCTTCTTTAGGGGCTTTATCTAAATGTTACCAGCTCAGCAAGGCCTTCCTGGGAAAACAGGTAGCACCCTCCAGTTAGGACAATCTGAAGAGAGTTTAATAAAGTACTATTTACAAAGGGTAGACAGGGTATAGGGAAACTGGAAGGGGGTAATTTGCCCTGGGGCTAATAAAGGCAGCCATAGTTACCATACCGAGGCCTGAAACGGCAAGGAAAGGACGTGTTCTTGGAGCTGGGTGGGCTGTATGAGAAGACTCCTAATAGGGGGTGAGGCCTTTGGAGGAGGGATGAGGGAGGCTGACCTCAGTTGCCTTCTGCCCTCCAGTCTCCTGAAGGTGTTTCTCATCAGCCATGACCAAAAGGAAGCCAGAGGGTAAGGGAACCCCTTCATGCTGTTCACAGATGTCAGCCCACAAGGAACAAGGCAGAAAAAGAGGGACAAATGGTAGATGTCCAGCACACCAGCCAAAATAGCAATACACACATACTGCCTATCCCCTTCTCTGCTTAATTTTTCCCCTTAACTTAGTACCATCTAACCTATGATATATTTTGCTTATTTATTTTGTTTGTTGTCCATCTCCCTCTACAGGAGCATAAACTTCACAAGGTTAGGGATTTTTGTCTTCTTCATTCACTACTGTATGCCGGCAGCACCTAAACTAATGCTAGGCATATAGTTGGTGTTCAATGAATAGTTTTTGATTGGATAAGGTGGCTGCCTAGCTGTGGCAGACAGAATAATGCCCCCAAATATGTCCACATCCTAAACCTAGGAATCTGTAGATATGTTAGGTTATGTGGCAAAGGGGAAGTAAGGTTGCAAATGGAATTAAGGTTAATCAGTTGACCTTGAAATAGTCAGATTATCCTGGATAATCTGGGTGGGCCCAATGTTATCGTGAGTCCAGAAGAGTCAGAGTCAGAGATATTTAAAGATGCTACACTGCTGGCTTTGAAGATGGAGGAAGAGGCCACAAGCCAAAGAATATGGGCAGCCTCTAGAAGCTGGAAAAGTCAAAGAAACAGATTCTCCCCTAGAGTCACCAGAAAAGAATGTGGTTCTGCTGACACCTTGATTTTAGCCTGGTAAACCCATTTCAGACTTCTGATCTCTAGAATTGCATGATGATAAATCTGTGTTGTTTTAAGCCACTAAGTTTGTAGTAATATGTCACAGCAGCAATACGAAACTAATACACTAGCTGTTGTTTTTAACGGCTGGAGCATGGGTTCTGGAGCCAGTTGAGGCTGCTCTTCTGGCCCTTGTTATCTGGGGGATCTTGCACCTTTCTTTTTCTCTGTAAATAAGACTATTGATTGCTCCTTCATCCCAGCTGTGGTTTAAGGATTTGGTGAGCTCATGCATGACATGCACATGGCTCAGAGCCTGGCTTCCAGTAGCCCCTCGACTTGACCATAGACCCTACAAGTGCCTGGTAGACTGTAGACAGTACATATTTATGGAAGGATAAATACATTTCATCAAATGATGTTCCATAATAGACTTCATCTTTCTTCTGTTTTTAGAACACTGGGCTTTCTCCCTATTTTCGTTTTTACTCTTGTTAATAAAACTGAGAATCTTGGGACTTCCCTGGTGGTCCAGTGGGTAAGACTCTGCGCTCCCATTGCAGGGGACCCAGGTTCAATCCCTGGTTGGGGAACTAGATCCTGCATTCCGCAACTAAGAAGACCGCATGCTACAACTAAGAAGTCCACATGCTGCAACTAGAAGATCCCACATGCCGCAACTAAGACCCGGTGCAGCCAAAATAAATAAATAAATAAATTAATTAATTAAATCTTTTTAAAAATTGAGAATCTTTGTGCACAGTTTTTTTGTTGTTGTTGTTTTGTTTTGTTTTTTTGAAATTAGTCTTCTACTTCTTCAAAACAAGGGCCCCTGTTGGCTGCAAGGCTGGTGCTCACCACACACAAGCAGATGGCTGCCTTCAGCGCAGGATGGCTCAGCTCACCCGGCATCTAAGCACCTCCCAGGACAGTGAGGCCCCACGTGGTCAGCCCAGCTGGAGGTGGAAGGTGAGGAGGGGAGAGAAGGCAGACTAGAGGCTGTGTCTGAAGTCACTTTGATGAATTCCATTCCTGAGCTGGGCTTCCACTGGGCTCCTCCACCAGGGCATGGGAAAGTAGGGGAGGCAAGGGGATGGAGAACCAAGAGAGTGAGTGATGGTGCTGCAGTCATCTGAGCCAAGGAAGCCTCTCTGTGATGCAAGAGAAGTGTCAGGGGCCAGTTCAGCAGCTCTGGGTGGTGCCGGCCAGGGTGAGCGCATCCAAACTGCCCTCCCTCCTGGTACTCTTCCAGGATCGGAGCTTCTGAGGCTGCACACCCACTACCTGAGCAGGGAGGTGGGGGCTTCCCCAGATGTCTGGGGCAGTGAGAGAGGCTGAGCTCTGAGAGAGCAGGGGACAGAGGAAGCAAGGAAGCAAGCTCCAGCCTTCTGCAGTGCCAGACCACTTTCCATTTGTCCATCTCTGTGCTGCTCACAGCTGGTGCCCCTATATAACCCACAGAACCTGAGTTTGTAACTCAGAGGGGAGGAAAGGGTTGTGAAGTGAAGCCAGCAGGAGAACAAAGGAGGCTTTGCTTGAGAGGGAGGCACCTTCAAGTGAGGCCTCCAGGGCCTGGGGAAGTGACTCACAGGGCCCCGGGGTTGGACCCACCCATGAGGGCTCTGTGGGACTGAGAATGCAGCCCAGCTGCCCACGGGGTGGGGAAAGGGTTGTCAGTCTCCTGCTTTAGTTGGGTAGACCTCACCCAGTGCTCCCCCTACTGCCCTCCCTCAGGATCTGGTGTGCATCCAGACTGGGGGTTTGGGGGCGGCCCTGTGCTCATTGGGCACTGCCAGGCAGGGCTGTTGCCACTGCTTCGGCTTCTGCCGCCTTGGCTGCAGGCACGGTCCCCTCTGCCTAAGCTTCACCCCCACTGGCCCAGCAGGGACCTGGGCTTCCCAACTCTCAGCAGAGCCATACTGCTGCCCTGCCGGAGCGAGGCCATCAGTGCCACCAAAGGTGGCACTGTTAGCGTTTGGCTCCGTCCCAGGCTCCCTGGATGCCTGTGATGAGAACTTGGAGAGCCCTGGCAGCGCACCCCGGCTCCTCGGGCAGTTGCATAACCTCCCCCAGTTATGCTCCTTACACTGTGTGCAACCGGGCGAGAATTCCAGGACCTTGTACATACTCGTACAAATCTGCCTTCACGCTGTTTGGCTGCAGGGAGAGGCGTGTCTCCGTGGGCCCCGGGAAATGGGGGTGTGTTCGCGTCCAAGAGGGCGTGGCCCGCGTCCGGAGTGGGAGCAGCCGCCCCGCCCAGTTGGTGCAGGCTGTTTGCCCCAAACCGCAGCTTCCGCGGGAGCCCTGGACCGGGTCCAGGACGCAGAGGAGGAAGCTCTGGTGACATTCTAGACATGGGCTTTGAACAGCAGCCTTGGCCAGCCCCCCCGAGCAGCTCAAGCCCGTGGCAGGTGGCGCACCTCCCACCCCGTCCAGCCAGGGATGTGGGGACCCATGTTCTCCTAGGGGCAGGGCGGGCATCCTCCCAGGGGCTTGGCTTGGGCGTCCCAGCGCTTCCCTGGCTCCGGCCCTGCTCTTTTAAGGCTTTGTCGCAGTTTGTGATGTCTGTGTGAGGAGGTCCTGGGAGTCAAGGCCTGGATGACCCAGCTGTTGTCATCCTAGAGCCATGACTCAGTCAAGTAAGAGTGCTGTCCAGCTCGGCCGCCAGGCCCAGAGATGGCTGTCAGGATTGGCTGTTCTGTGTAATGGAAACAAAGAGGAGAATCCAAATGCAACTGACCTCCAGCCATCTCCTTTGTGTTCCCCCTTGGGAGTGTGCCTGCCTCTGTCCCTGGATCTCTCATTAGAATTTCAGAGAAGCCTTGTTCACTACGGAGGTGCCAGTCATTGAGGCCGGAGAGGCTGCTGGCTCTACTTGCAAGTTAAGGAATTTGCGGGTAATCTATATTCGATGTTATGACAAACTTGAAAACTGTAATATGGAAAGTTCTTTTCCAGATAACTTTACAGGACCTCAAGTAAACAATTCTTGTGGATAAACAGATGTCTTCTCTTAGCCCTGTGGGCTGTCTTGTCCTCCAAGTACCTGCAGTGGCTGGCACATGCTGGCTGTCAATCCATCAATGGCACGGGTGGCCAGGAAGATAAGGATCTTTGCAGTAAGCAGGACCCTTTTGCTGACCGAGGTCCAAAGCCTCTGCAGCCACGTTAGCCCACTGTTCAAGTCAAAGTTACATGACCCCAAAATAGCACAAATACTGTCCAAGACATCCTTCCACTGGGGGTAAGAGGGTGAGATTGGAAACACAGGGGGCCTCTTCCCTGTGAATAAACAACTACCTACAGGCAGCAACGCCTGGATACATATCCCAGGATTGGCCCCCACTCTGCCTGAGGCTCTGAGGTTTGAAGAGCTCCCCATGGGTCAAGCAGGTGTCTTGTTTTTCCAGCTCTGGGGCTTGGGAGAAGAGAGCTGCCATCTGGTGTTCCCAAACAAGATCAGCCGGGGGCAGGGGGTGAGGTTGGGGGGCTTCCCAGGGGCTGGGCTCTCCTTCCACTAACAGCTCTCAGAGCCATGCCCCTGGACTTACCGAGGACTTGAGGGCAGGGACTGAGGCAGGGGCTGTGAGATCCTTTTCTGACCCTCAACCCTCCCTGGGGTTGGGTTCCATTTGGGTCACTCTGATTCTTCTGAGAGAATGTCACTGCTAGTCTGGCTCCTGGCAGGAAGATGCCCTTAGCTGCCACCCATACTCTCTTCTTTCTCTTGGTCCACAAAGGGCTACCTCATGAGCCTCAATCTCCAGGTGGGGCAAGCCTTCTCTCTACATGGAGCTGCCTCCTTTGGGTGGCATGGGGGTGAGCAGAAAGAGGGCCAGCCATGTCCTCATCACATCTGAGCCACGGCCCAGGTGTTATGTGGCTGTCTTTGTGCTAAACACATTTGCCCACCCACCTTAAAGTCAACAGAAGTCGAGACCATCAAACTGTGACATCACAGTTCTTACAACATCCCTCATCAGCCCAGACATCAGGCTCAAGGGCAGCAGCTGTGCTCTCTAGCCAAGAGCTGGCCCTCCAGCTCTGTCTAGAACTCCCCATTGGCTTGAACCAAGTGCCCTGCCTCGAACTGAAAATCCTCTGGCAGCTCCTGCATTTGTATGTTCCATCTTGTCATCCACTTAGGAGGAACTCCAATCTTGTGGGTCCTTCAGGGCCACTGCAGCCGTCGTCCTGTCTCTGGGGAGTCAGGAGCGTGGACAGGGCCTGATGGGATGGGGCCATCTTGGCAGGTAGCATTCTCCAGAGAACACAGGTCTGCCTCCTGGATGGGAGAAAGGGTAATCTCCAACCCTGTGCTCTAATTAAGCTCTGCTAGACTCAACCAAATTGGTCTTCCCCTGGTCAGGGGCTCAATGGAGCCATTTCTCACGTCCATGCTTCTCTGCCCCTTTGTCAAATGTGTTAGTGGTTTGGTTTACATATACACGTGCACAAAATGAATATAGTGCAAAAGGGCCCAACCCTCCACGGCAACTCCTCACCTAGATCAGGAAGTTTCAGTATTTGGGACTAGGGCTACTCAAGGTGCTGATTCAGTGGTCAAGCCAAGTCCCAGGTGTGAGGAGCAGTGGCTCAAGAGTCACTCAAGCCAGAGTACCTTCTTGTGGCTGCCTCGGTAGATTAGAAACGAAGTGCTAGAGCTGGGTGTATAATTTATAAAATATCCTTTATTTATTCTATGGAACACAGTCAAGTGGTAGCTTAAAAAAAAAAAAAAAAAAGCTTTTTAAAAGATATTAGTGTCGTGACCCAACTTTGAGCTCCGTGTCAGCAGGACAGCGGCCAAAGCCACCTGCTGTAGCTTTGCAGAATTCTCTTCTGCACGGACAGAGGTCTGGTGGGGAACAGGGAAGTGTTGGCACAGCTATCTGTCCAGTTGCTTATAATCAAGAATAATTTATGAAGAGCAGAAGTAACACTTATATCACTGGCAACTGATCAAGAGATTACTTACAATATGGTATATTCATTCCAGGAAGCATAAAAAATGTTTGTACTTATTGTTTATGGGGACTATCTTAGAATTTTAGCATCACTTTGAGAACATGGCGCTTCTCTACAAATTTAGAAATTCCCTAAATCATACTTCCTGGTTTGTCTTAATTAGTAAGGAGATGATAAGAGTAACATTCAGTAAGGTAGTTACTCTTTTTTTTTTTTAGCACAATGATAGTTTTAATCAAAATGATAGTTTGCTTGAAAATGTTAGGGAATCTCCACCAACCGGCAACCATGCTGGCTATCATACTATAAAAATCCATAAACACACGCGGCACTGAGCTGTTTCCAGAAGACTTCCTTTCTAATAAACACAACACCTTCTCCTCCTCTCAGATGTGAACCTCAGATGCCAAAATGCCCATGTGCCAACTGTAGGCATGTTGCTGAGCAAAGGAGAAGGCGGGCAAGTCTGTCCAGCAAATTTGACCGTACAGTGGGATGGCGACCGCTTTGCGGCCTCAGACAGCGCATGGCTGTGGCCCGTCCCCAGGCAGGGAGAGGCTGGTGGCCCTTACTGGCATGGGAAAGGGTCCTGGTCAGTTAGAACATAAGGACTTTGAGGAAAAATACAAAAAGGCTCATTAAAATTGGAGGCCTGCGTAAGTACATTCAAACTCCTCGGAAAGAGACGCATTGAGGTCTTGTGCTGAGCTAGGGTGACCCGTCCTCATGCGAAGGGCTGCGTGTCCCCTGGCTGGCCTGAGCCACGCATGGACTGCCTGCCACCTTCTCCTATTGCTCTGCGGGGCTCTAAAGAGGACGTCAACCTCAACCAAAAACCAGAGGGAGGGAAAAATCACAAACATTGAAGACTGGGTTCAAAAGCCCCTGGACACTTTGGGTGTGCCTTTCCCCAGCTTGCATCTGGTTAGGGGCTGTGAATCAGAATTCAGAATCTGTGCTGCCCAGGGGGAACAGGCACAGCAGTGAGGAAACACCCACATGCAATAAACAACAGCAAGCTCAGGACCCCTGTCCCTGCCCCTCCCCCAGTTACCGCTGCTGGTTCTTCCTCATCTGAACTGAAGGAACCGAGGGAGGCATCCCATTCCCAAACCTCCCTGCACAGCATGGAATGCTGGAATCTGGCTGCCGCTTCTGTACAGGATGAAGCCTCAGTCTTTCGCTTTATAGCATCATTTATGGCATGAACTAGGAACATAATGTGTTTACACAAACACGCGACAACTGTACATCAGCATCTTTACAATATTAAAGGAGTCATATACAAGTCTACAGGCATCGTACAAGGGGCAGTGCTGGCCGGGACGCCTCGCCCACCCAGCAGTTCTCTGCGGTTTCTCCAACCCAGGAAAGAGCCATCTCGGGAGGGGAGGGGAACTGTGACAAGGCAGGCGGTATCCATCGTTGGGCCTGTCGTCTGAGAGGCAGCAGGTCTGTGAGGACCCCTCAGAGGCAGTCCTCGTTGGAATCCGGGGCCAAGAACCCAAGGTATGACTCTGTCCGGGTCTTACTGGCAAGCTAGTGTAACAACAGTCTAATTAAAATTCAGTGTGCATATGAGTGTGGGAAAATCAGAGTGGGGGACGGCTTCCTGAGCTGGGGACCCAGAGGATGCTGCTGACAGATGGGCCCCTTCACCGTGGGGCCCATTCCTGAGGTAAGGATGTGCTGTGGCCCCGTGGCTGGTCCTGATGGGAAGATGACTTCTCTGGGAGCCCAGGTGTGCGCACGCACAGATAGGAATCGAAGGCCCTGGGCATTAGTTGGTCAGGTGGTTCTCAAGTGTGGCCTGTGCCCCAGGCGGCAGCAAAGGTAGGGTCTCAAGTGGTTCCACAGCTAACCATCCCCCACGCCTGTACCACCCTCCTCCCAGCAGCCCCACCCCGTGGGAGCCCAGTTTCAGCCCCTGTGACACTGCCATCCCTGCATCTGCCCCTAGAGCAGGGACCAGAAATCTCCAAGCCCTGCTCTGCGGGCACCTGGGCCCGAGTGTCCGGCAGCTCTTCCACCCCCCATGCAGACATGCTGCGCGTCCGACTGAGCTGAGCACCAGGTAAAGAAGCATTGGTCCTTGTCGGCCTCTCTGACTTGTGCACTGACAGTTACTTCCGTCTTAAATACTGTAGAAAAATAAGCCATCTCTGACGCAAGGAGACCCACTGGAGTCTGCCGCGTGGCGAAGGATGGACAGCTCCTCGGAGTGCACTGGGGAGGCCTCTGCTGACCCTGCCTTGGCACGTGTGGCGCCGCGAGGACCGGACTAGGAGCCGAGGGGCCCAGACAACTGGTGGCCGAGTTCTCCCACCTTGGCATCTTTGGGTCACATCAACAGTCCTTCAGTGGACATGCCTCCAGCATCCCACATTCTGTTGCCATGACACGTGGGGCCTTGGGGCTCTCTGGGCAGGCTTTGGACCCTCCAGCCCCACCCTCAGTCTCATGGCCACCGCTAAGCAGGCATAGGCAGAACTCCCCAGCACTGTTTCCTGGCCCCTGGAGTGTCCCCAGGGCCCAGAGGCCTCAGGTGGGCGCTGAGACAGGGCCTAGTCCAGGGGCTCCTGCTTTATTCGGACAGCAGTGGGGGTGGGCTGCGGCCGCCGCTCCTCCCGGCAAAGCACATATTCGCTGAACTGGGAGGAGTCCACGCCACCCCCGCAGGACGCAGCCATGCTGAAACCCCTCTGGAACAGCCTCTCCAGGACCTGCCGGGGAAGAAACAGGGGTCAGTCATGCCCAGCTGCAAGAGTCTGCCTGCCCTGCCTGGCGGGCAGGTGGGCACTAGCCAGGGCAAGCTACCTTCTCCTGTTAAGACACGTCTTGCTTGCTGACAGAGGTCCAGCTGGGCAGCCACAGAAGGGACAGGGGCAGCCAGGCCCCAGGGCCCCTCAAACAGCCAAACCTGGATGGGCGACCACCCTGCTGCCCTCAGGGGTCCACAACCTTGATAGGGGCCCCTCTGTCTCCAGATACATGGTCCCAGGTCCCCCTCCCTCACTGAGGCCCCAGTAATAGAGACCCTGCCCCCAGCCTCTGGGCAGCCACCTGCTTCCCTGAGCTGTGAGTCCCAGATGGTTGGAGGCCTGGGGGCCCATCAGCCCAAGGGAGCTTGGGGTGGAGAGGAGGCGTCCTCCTGATGTTTGAGTCTCTGCAGGTCTCCGTGTCCACGTGGGCGGGCTTGTGCCTCTGTGAGGGCAGGGCCCGGTCACTGTGTCTGACACCTGGGTCCTGCAGCTAGCAAGTGCTGACGGACAGCTTGCGGGATTTTCCCCACAAAGTCCACTCTGCCCCAAGCCTGAAATAGGAGTCTGCTCCTGGGTCTGGAAGAGCTGATGGAAAATAGGCCACTCCATGTGGGGCTTCCCAGCTCTCAGACCCATCTGGGGAAAGGCAGTCCAAACACGCACTGGGCGGCTGTTTGGGTGCTGGTGGCCCCAGTCAGCATGAGGAGGAGGGGGGCTCCAGGCCGCCGGCACTCTCAGCCTCTGACCTGCTGCTCCCACTGCCTGGGTTTAATTTGAATCCAAAGTCAGACTCTGGGTGTCAAATGAAGCACACTTTGTTGAAAATACTCTAGGCCATTTTTATAGAACATCCTTTCGGGGGGGAAAAAAAAAAAAGCATAGATCAATTTTTTTAAGTCCATCCCCCAGGCGCCATCATTTAATTATGAGCGGGACATAAATTATGCATCGACACATTGTTGCCTTTTCTGTAAGATGGCACGGAGGGCCTCGCCATTGCAGGCACCGAGCCTCCCTCCATCTCCCTCTGCCGCCGGAGGGCGTCGGGGAGGCACGGGGGAGGCAGCGGCCGGCCAGCCCTCACCTGCACCGAGTTGAGCCGGCAGTAGCCGTTGAGCGGGAAGCGGATGACGTGCGTGGGGTCCTGGTTCCAGCCGGCGTTGACCGAGTTGCACATGACGTCCCCGGTCTCGGGGAAGACCTCCTCGATGAGAGCCTTCTCGCCGCTGAGCGCGATCCGCTCACCCAGGTCCGGCGTGACGCGCACCACCAGGCAGTCGCAGGCCCGGCTGCGGCGCCGCTGCTCCTGTTCCTGCTGCCAGCGCTCCAGCTCGCGCACCATGGGCTGCAGCTGGTAGTAGCGCGCCTCCTCGTACAGCAGGCTGAAGTCCTGCGGGCACGCGCACACGGGTGGGGGAGGTGGGGATCTGCCCTTCCGGCTCCAGGGGGCCCCCCTCTGAGACCCCGCACCCCCAGGGCACAATGTGGTCTGGGATGGTTGTCCCCATTGTAGGGATGGGGAAAACGAGGCTCGGGTGAATGTGTGCCCAAAAAAAAAGGTCTTGCCTCCATCCAGGCAGCAGCTGGTGTGCACCTGTCCCAAGACCCCCTGAGCTCTTCCATCCGGCCCCAGCACTGGGGGTGGCTTCATCCCCCTGAAGCAGAGAGAAGCCTCTGGATAAACCCGGAGGCTAGATTAGAGGAGCCAGAGGCTGTGCAGATGCCTGGAAACCTGCTGATTTCTCAGCAAGGCATGGGGCAGCCCCGTCCTCACCTGCCCTGGAGGAGCTCACTGCGGAGCACGAGGCGAAACAGACCTGTCTGGGTTGGATTTTCGGCATCATTATCTACCAGACCTTCTCTGAGCCTCAGTTTCCTCATCTATAAAATGGATGTAAACACCCAGCTCAAAGAGGGGGTGAAGCTTAAAGGACAACAAGATCGGCCCCTGCCCTCGCAGGCAGTGTGAGGAGGTGTCTGGGGGGACACCCACCTCTCACCAGCAGCCCACTCCCGGGCTGGTGGGCTCACACCAACCACCCCTCAGGCCCTGATGATCAGACCACTGCCCCGGTCAAACACATGTCCACCCACACCCACCCCAGCCCTGAGTAGCTGAGGACCCGTGACCACACCACTCAGCTCAAGTCCGGCTGGTGAGCCTGAGGACCCCTGGGGGGAGGCAAGGAAGCCCAACCCCCAAAGCCGGGCCCACCCCACTGTGCCTAAGTCCGTTCCTCCTGCTGACTGACCCCAGCTTTCGGAGTCACCCCAAGGGAAGCCTCCCCAGGCCTATCATCAGTCAAGAACCCACCCTGTGGAGCTAGAGACTGTCATACAGAGTGAAGTAAGTCAGAGAGAGAAAAACAAATATCGTATATTAACACATATATGTGGAACCTAGAAAAATGGTACAGATGAACCGGTTTGCAGGGCAGAAATAGAGACACAGATGTAGAGAACAAACGTATGGACACCAAGGGGGGAAAGTGGCGGGGGGGGGATGGTGGTGGGATGAATTGGGAGATTGGGATTGACATATATACACTAATATGTATAAAATAGGTAACTAATAAGAACTGCTGTATAAAAAATAAATAAAATAAAATTCAAGAATTAAAAAGAACCCATCCTGTCCCTCCACAGGGGTTCCTCAGGGCACCAGGCCGGGCCTCTGCTCTCATCCACGCAAGGTCTGAAATGATATCTGCAAACCAACAACCCCACTTCCTTCCTCATAACCCAGAACATCTCCCCCTGACGCCCCACCAGCTCTTCCACACAGGACTGCGGTGCCACTCTCCCCCAGCCTGTTCTACCCTGGGCCTCCACACATCCACTCAGGACTCAAGCTGCAGGCCAGAGGCACCCTCGAGAGCCCCCGACCCTCACCATCCACACCCGTGGCTTCTGCATCTTTTTCCTAAGCGTGAATCTAATCTACCACTCTGTTCCACCTTCACTGCCTCTACCCTCCTGCTCCCCCCCGCATCCTTTTCCACACAACAGATCTGATGGTCATGCCCCTACTCACAACCCTTCCACTGCATTCAGGGTAAAAAGCCAAATGCTGAGCTGGCCACCAAGGTCCTGACACCAAGCAGCAGCCTTCCTTCCTGCTCTTCCCTTCCCAGTTCATATGGTCCCAGGCTGCCACGTATCCAGCTCCTTGCCCTCCCCTCGCCCCTCCCCACCAAGGCCCTCACACCCGTCTGCCCCCGTTCCTCCGCCATCACCCAGAGAAACAGCCTTGCCTCCAAACCCTCCCAGGCCCGCTTTCCGCGTGGTTCACTCTCACAGTACTCTCTGCTTCTCTGAAGCGTTTGCCCCTGTGGAATTCAAGTGTTTTTTTGTTCATCATCTGTCTTCCCACTAGACCGTAACCACTGTGGGGACAGGACCCATGTCTGCCTTGTCTTTCACTGCATTTTCAGCCCGAGTTCGGCTGTTGGCACCCAGGAACTGAATTGAATGAAGGATAAAACACCCCCAGGGCCACTGGGTCCTCTGGGTGCCGGCAGGAAGAAAGAAAGGAAGGACATTTGCTGGTTGGAGCTGAGGTAGCCCAGGCATGGGCTTCCTGCCTCCGGGATCCCCGTGCCGTGAGCGGCCCAGCACCAGAGGCAGGACTCTCGGAACCAGGTCGGCTGCCGCAGACAGGCTCGCCCGGAGACCTGGGGGCAACCTTCTGTGTAAGGGTGTTTGGTTTGGATCAGTTTTCCCCCTGCCAAATGCCTACAAGGAACAGATTTGGGAACCTCTAACTCCTGTAACTCCGGCACACGACAGTCCTTCAACACGACAAACATGAAACCGGGGTAAGCGCCACTGCCACTGCTTAATTGTTGTTACACCCTGATAAATAAGCTAAAAATGTGAGAAAACAAAATTAGTTTAGAAAAACTGATTTAGCCCTCGGCTTCATCGTTTAAGTTTTTATGGTTGCCATGACAACTGTGGGTCCTTTTATTAAGTCACAGCCTACCCTGTGTAACGCCACCGCACAGGCAGTGTGCCGTGCAGCTGCCGGCTGCGGACTTACCTTGAAGTCATCTGGGAGCAGCAGTTTCGACGTCCGCAGGAAGCTCAGGACATAGCGGAAAATCTCCCCATCCCGGTCGATGAAATAATGTTGCTTCAAACTGTCCAGCACGATGGGCTCGGTGCCATTGAAGAGGCGGCTTATTCTGGGAGAGATGGGGGCGGAGATGTGGGATGGAAGGGCGGGTCCACCTGCCCCACCCCGACTCCTTAGAGCTCCCCCTGCTGGAGGGGCGAGGGGCCTTACATGGGTGACTCTGGGACTGCGCCAGGACTGAAAAGGATGTCTGCACATGCCAGCGGCAGCCAGGCCACAGTCAGCCGGGACACCAGCACGTGCACACGGCCCGCCTACACTCACAAGCCACAGCCAGAGAGAGACACACCCAGCTCTATACACCCGCCTGCCCGCTGACACAGATTACAGGCCTGGAAAACCACAGCGAGACACAGACACAAGACACCTCATCCCACGCACACAAACCCTTGCCGGACAGAACTGCCCAGAAGACCCCCACTGACCATCAGACATGCCAGCTCACAGCCACCCGCCCAGTGAACACATGTAAACCAGCTGACACACTCCCGGGTCACACACATCCACCTCACCCAACCCGCGTGAACGAGCATTGGACAGGACACACCCGGGCAGCAGGCACAGCGTCACATGGTCCCCTCCCTCACAACACACAAATCACAGGCAGACCCAGACACATCCCGGTGAGGGACATACCAGGCAGCACGGGTCCACCAGAGACACAGCTACGTACACTCAACAAACTCACAGACGAACCACCCACAGCCCTGCGCTCGGGGAACCCTAGGGGAGAACAGAGGCAGGCACCAGGGACAGCACGTGTGTGTGCAGCTACAGTGCACGCATGTACACACACACACACACACGCATACCCCAGTGTGTACACACATACCAGTGTGGATGCACACGGAACAGTGCACACACATGCTCGAATGTGTGCACACGTGCTACAGCGTGTGCGCACCAGGGAGGGGACCGCGAGGGGAGGCCAGGTCCCAGCACCCCATCTTCTGCAGGGCAGTGGCTCTGACAGAAGCACAGGGCCTGCAGGAGGCTCTCGGGGCACCCTGATGCCTGGCCCCCTCCACTCCAGCGGGGAGGAACCAGGCCTCCCCACTTCCCAGGGCAGCAGTCTCTGGTTTGGCTAACTTCCCCTGCAGACCCCAGGCCCCGGTGGGGAGCGTTAGGACACCCCGAAGAGGGGTGGGGACAGCCAAGAGCTTGACTCGGGAACCGCAGGGCGGTCGGCAGGGTCTCCCCAGGGGCAGCACCGCCGGACATCCTTCGGCAGACAGGCAGGGCCACACACACGTCCCCAGCTGGACCCTGCACAGCCTGGGAGAAGGGTGGCCCCGACCTGGGCCCCAGGCCTTCCAGCCCAACCTGTACAAGCTGAGGCTTAGCCCCCTCACTCTCTGCCTGCACTGGCAAGACCTCCCAGGAGGGCTCCCCCCTCCCTCAGCTGCCCACTCCTCCGTCTGCCCCGGGTCACTGCTCCTCAGGCCCTGCCCCACTCCTGCCACCGTGCGCCAGGGCAATGAGCTGGGCAGAAGCTGAGGGGTCACGGCACCCAAAGCCTCTCTCGGGGCCTCCCATTGACACCATTCACCCTGGTGGCCTGGTACACTTCAGGCATCGGCCAGGAGGGTCTGCCCAGGGGTAGAGTGACTAACCTGTTCTCACTCTGGGGACATGGCCCAGCGGGGCCGTATAAAGGGCAAGGCTGCCTCGTAGATGGGCATGAGCAGGCCAGAGCCCACGGGGAGGTGTGGAGAGGCCCGAGCCTGTGGAACCAGTGCTGCGGTCACCCAGATACAACTCATCTCAGAGCTCCAAAGGCCATGGAGCCCTATCCACCCCCAGGCCTGGTGACAGTGATACTGGGGAACACAGCCCCGTTGGAAAGCTCTGTGGGCTCCATGGCCTATTCCAGGCCTCAAACTCCCCAAGACCTAACCTCAGCAGAGCTTGGGCATCCAGATGTCAGAATAAGGGCCACGCTGCAGCCCTGGAGACAGACAGGACTGAGCGAGGCTGCCAGGTGCCATGGGCAGTCATCAGCAGACTGCTGAGGGACCCCACGTGGCACCAGCAGGAAGAAGTAAGCGCCATTTCCATAGCTTAGCCAGCAAGTGTGAAGCCTCAGCCCCCCTGCAGAAGTTTCTCCACCCTTCCTGGCTGAGCTCAAGCGCTGTGTGCAGCAAGCAACGTTCCACGGCTGTCTGTGTTGCAAATCCCTCCTGACATCAGGCTGTGAAGCTCCAGACCTGTTGGTCCGGAGGACTCCCAATCCACCACATTCCAGGGCTTCCTGGGTTCTAGGTTGTCTTATTGGTCCAAGGCTAGAAGGCTCTCAATCTGCCTTATTTCAGGACTGGCTGGTTCTAGGTCTTTCCACGGTTCGGTGTCTCTTCACAGACTAAGGCCTTTCATGCCCTCAGGGTCTGAAGCTATCAAGGACATGAGCAGCTTGAGGGAAGGTTAGGACAGTCACTTCAAAGGGAGCTCCCTACACGTGTGTGGTGCTAAGAGTCCATTCCCACCCCAGGCCACTCTCTGAGGGAGGCTGCAGGTTCGGGGCACCAATCTCAGAAGCCTTCCACAGAATAAGCTGGCCAGTTCTGACCCCAGCTGATAGGGGTTGTCTTCTTTTTCTTCTTCTTTCTTTCTTTCTTTAAGCTTTGGCTCCAATTTCCTGCATGTTTCAGTGGCAGGTTTTATTAGTTCTAAAGTTCCTGGACATCTTAATTTGTTGCTTCCCACAGTGAGGATGAACGCAAGCGTGGGGCTGCCATGGCAGGAGCTAAACGATGTCCAGCAAGTGCGGTGGCAGACACAGGAGTCCACTCCCAGCACCGGGCAGCTGGGCGGGGCCGGCTCTGGGCGAGGACCCGTTGGCGCTCCCTGCCTTGCAGCCACCCTGACCAGCCAAGAACCAGAAGCCCAGGCATAGCTGTGTGGGCACCGGGACCTGAGGGGGTGGGGGGTCTCCCAGCATTGCCCAGGGTGAGACTTTGCTGACATGCAGAACTCCCTCCACCCCGGGTGACCTTAACACAATTCTCCATCTCCAGGTGACCTATACATCGGTGACCCTGGGTGAGGGATTGATCTTTGTTTCCAGAATTAGTGAAAAACAGTTTTTTAGTTTTAATAATTTACTCAATGAAGGACAAGAGAGATCTGAGGGGCTCTGGCCAGCAGAGCTGCCCAACCCACTTCTCAGGCCTGGCCTGACCCACTGTCCTGACTGTCCTACAGGTCCTTCCCCCACCCCCACCCCCGGCCCCCCCCCCCCTCCCCCGCCTCTAAGCCAAAGCTTCAGGCCCGAGGAGCAGCTCTCCTGTGAGCTGGAAGCCATCCAGGCAGAACAACAGGTTCATCCTGAGGCTCAGCCCCAGGGAAGAATGCAGACCACCACCCCCTCTGGGCACATCCTGCTGGCCCGAGGGTCCCACAGGTCATGGCCCCCCGGCAAGATGGCCCGCCCCACGTCAGAGCAGGACAATGGGTGAGGAAGGGCTGTGGGTCTGGGAGGGGAGGACCACCCCCCTGCCCACCCCGCTCCAGGCAGCAGCCTGGAGACAGAATGAGGAGGCCATTCCCCGCAGGCCTGGGCCATGATGACTCCAGAAAGGCAAGTGTCTGATTTCAGGAAACACTCTTCAGAGAGGTTGTGGGCAAGGGTTTTATGAATTTCACTCGCAAACGTCGTCAACCGATTAAGGGATGATCTATCTCAAACAACGCACGAATGCCGCACAAGGCAAAATTGAAATTAAATAAGCAGAATCCATCTCCCATCCTAGACAGGGCTCTGCCAGAGAGTGCCAGGCCGACACAGCTGACATGGCCTTCCGGATGCTGCCCCCTCCGAGGCCCCCAGGTCACAAGTGCCCCAGGCCTAGCCTCTGTCTGCTGAGGGAGTGAAGCTCCAACCGCCACCTGCACCCAATTCCCCAAATTCTGAACGAGACACTGCATCCACCTCCAGAACTCCCCCCTGGAGGGCGCCACCCCGGCCTCCAACGAGCTCCCAAAGCCGCCACTTCCACACACTATGAATCCTCCGTGCTCTGAGCAGCCACACCAGCGACGAGGCAGCCTGATCAGAAAGCTTCCCAGAACCGACCCCCCTCTCTGTCTGGGGGATTAATTAACTCCTCTTTTTATTTTAAACGTCTAAAACAGAGGTGATGCCCTGCAGCCGTGGCCCTCCCGCTGCCAGCCCTCAGTGGTGGCCGCCTCGCTGTACCAGGAGCAAGCAGTCCCAGGCTCAGCAAGCAACATGCGGCATCATCTCCAGGAGATGCTCAGAGACCCATCCCACCTCTGGTCAGCCCTGCTGTTATAGGGGGAAACCAGGTCTGCCCCTAGGAGAGAAATGCCTGAGAGGCAAAAGCAGGAGAGTCAGCAGTGCCCGGCGCCTCCCAAAGAAGAGTCCAGGAGTCAGGAGCACCGGGGAGCTGGGCAGAGTGTAAAGCTCCCTGTAGGGAGGGTCCTGGTCGGAGACGTTTTGCCCACTGATGGCGGTATGTGGCTCACGCTTATCCATAGCTGTGGATATTCCCGAACATCATGGAATTCCTAGCCAGTCACTGCAACCCCCCCAAATCCAAGGGAGCCTGCTGCTAGCCCTTAGAGTCCAGCAGTGGCCACCCAAACAGGCAAAGATGACAAATTGCAGCTCCCCCTCATCCTTCCCCTTATGCTCTATCCCAAGGATTAGACTCGGAAATAGGATGAACTATTTCTCCCCGGCATGACCCCAAGAAGTATGCAGCATTGCTCACGAATGGTCCCCTGCAAAGGCCAGGCTTGAGTCTCGCTCAAGAGTAACATGATGGAACATGAGATTCCCCAGCCAGCTGCTGGCCAGCGGCAGGTGGGGCTGGCTCTGAAAAGTGGCCTCTGCCAGTGAGTCAGGAACTCCACCTAACACTACTAATGCCACCAGCTCAGGGTCACAAGTCCCTGTGCAAAGCAGCCATTAACAGGGAGACTCAGCTTCCTAAACCCTAGTTCCCCAGGTCTAGCAGCAGGGGGGCCTTGGAGAGCCCTGCGTGTTGGCTGGTAGCAGGCTACAGATGCTGCCTGTCACCACTGCACGCCCTGGTGCCACGAGGGGCTTGGCTCTTACCTGGAGTCAGGGTACTTGGTGAGCGTGGCCAGGCTGCTGGTGTACATGTGGCCGCCCACGTCGATGTGCACAGGCGCGTTGGACTTAGTGAGCTGGGCTGGCAGTGGGATCCCCTGGGCGGCCAGGGGAGACACAGGCGACCGGGTGAGAGACAACCGAGACATGCTTCCTCCCTCCTGGAGATGGAAACAAGGCACAAAACAAGGGTTTCTCCACGATGGAGCTATGCACTCCTTTTATTGCCAGTGTGATCACAGATCTAATCAGATCACTTCTGCCTGTGCCTGATCACATATTCAGCTGACAAATTATGGCCACCACTGTAATTAAGTGTATTTGCATCATTTTCTTCAAAGTACCAGAGGGAAAAAAGAAAGATGCTTATTAGCAATAAGAAATCAAGAAAAAAAATTTTTTTCAAGGTGTCAGCCTCCAGGGGCATAAAACAAACTGCAAAATTCTAATTAAAGGTCATGGGCTTATGTGTTAGATGTGAAATATCCCCTGACAAACGAATCACCAATTTGTGAATTGGGATTCAGGGGTTTTTGCAAGTTTGTCTCAGTAACGAGACACCTCTAAATTAGTGACTTCCTCAGCACCTAAGGCGTTGAGTTTTATACATGTAGTAAATTTCACATCAAATTAAGAGCATTTTTGTTTCAAAAAAATATATATAATCGTACGGCCAGTCAACAGCCATCTCTTGAATGCCACAGCTACGGCTGCGGCTGCGAGGAAGGGCAGCCAGTGAGCTGGCGCTTGGGAAGAGGGCAAAGAGGAGGACACCAGCCCTTGACCCAGCCCACCCTGCTGGCTCTCACCGCGGTGCCAGTGCTGCCGTGGGCGTGAAGCGAGGACCCGCTCGGCCGCTCCTTGCGGTGAGGCATCTAGGCTTCCATCGCTACCCAGAGTATCTGTGGGAAGGACCAACACAACCAGACAGGACTTACTCCTCAGTGGTCCTGGGCGCCGTGTCTCCCAGTCAAAGATGCTTACAATCCTCCTTTATGAACATGCGTCCCAGGACCCCATGCCCTACCACACTGCCCGCTACTATCCTGTCCCCACACCCCAAAGCAAGCCTCCAGGCCATAGGAGATTACTTACACACACACACACACACACACACACACACACACTCACTCACACATGTGTTTTCAGGGCAGCTCCATGTCTGCTAATTCAGCTAATGACAGTACTGAAACATATGCTCACCATGATTGCCCCCAAAATGTTTCCGAACAAATCCGATTTTCTTGGTATTTTGCTTTCGAGACACGTTACCAAGCATGTCTCCTCTTGCTTCAGAGAGAACCCTGGGAACCAAAGCTCAGAGAGGATCCCCCCACCCTCCATGGGCTGGGGAGCCCCAGGACCTCTCTGAACACCGTCTCTGCAGTGTTAAGATGCAGTTTGCAACTGGCTGGACACAGAGAAGCCAGGGAAGAGCGAAAGTCACTTAGGAAGCCACCGCTCCCCCTGTGGCTCCTTAGAGAAGAAAACTTGTCTTTGTTTGCCCAGCCTGCACCTCTGCAGTTTCTCCCCAGACCCCGGGAATGGTCTTGTCTGTGCCTAATATATTCCAGATCCCTTTGGGATCACAGCCCCAAGGCATTAGAAAGCTGGCCAGAAGGAGACAGCAGCTCAGCTAATGAACACTCTCTCCTGCCCCTCCCCACAGTCTCTTCTGAGCCGCAAACACCTGAAATAAGATTGCCCCACAGTCTCTAGAAGCTGTCTGAGAACACTCTGCAGGCCCTATGCAGGAGAGCTGGAGAAGAGCGGGTTTAAGCAGACCCTTCCACTGACCTGGGGCTGGGGGAGACGTGCACAGTGGCTATCATGCCCCCCGCCCCCACTGGCTGCCACATACCTAAACCTGGACTTATCCGTTGCAGGTTTAACCGGACCTCTCTCAAGGATTGACTTTGTGCCTTGAAATTCAACATCCAGTTTTAATACATGAACCAAGGTCCAATGAGAATCAAATCCTGCAAATTTAAGCCGGGTCACTCTCCCAGGATTTGTCCTGCCCTCGGTGTCCTGGCAAGTCCTCTGACAGGAAACGGGTAGGGGTGGCTATTAGCAGACAGTGATGTTTAACTTCTAGCTGTCCAGGGTCTGCTGCTTTGGGCATTCCTGAGTTCCCGCAAGCTTCAAAAAGAAAACCAGGTCACTTATCTCAAGGAAGTTCTGAGAAACCAAAACATATCTCAGGAATGGGCTATCCTGCCCTGGGAGGCTCTGCTAGGGAGGAGTCAGAAGGAAAGCCACACTGAGGATAAACTGTGCTGGAAGGAATCCCGATGGAACGTCTATCAAAGCGGACTGCACAATGCCGGCCCTACTGCCAGGACACTACTCAGAAGTGACATTTAACACCAAGTACCCATCACAAAAGCTGCTCCATCCTGTTCTCACCCAGACTTTTCCATCGCAAGCACCACCTGATGTTCATGGCACACCAGAAACTCACCACTGGAAGCCCCAGGCTGTACGCCTTGCCGCGAACCTCCACTGCTCCCTCCGACAAACGCATCTGTGCTGGACAACGACCCTTTCCCCGAGACCACTGCCAAGGTCAGAAGCATAAAGTGGGTGCAGGAAGAGACACAAGTTCATTCCGCCAGCACCAGCATCAAACCCACGACCAGCCCCAGCTCGCCACGGCCCTCCCGAGGCTCAGCCAAACCGCCTGTTGCAGGGGCCTCGGCGGTAGTGTGCTGCCCGGCCCGCGGGTTTCCAAACTGGCTGGGTATTGACCCGCTTCTCCAGGCTGCGGCGGGAGCCCGGGGTCCCGCGCCCGCCCGCCACCGAGCCCCGCCCGCCCGAGCAGAGGGAAGCGAGCAGAATGCCACGCTCATTTACACACAAAATGATTTTGTGTCCCATTGTGCTCGCAGTTGTTCAGCTCTCTGGGGGTGATTAAACTGGCTGAGCTGCGGCAGCTTGAGACGATTTCACTAAATCGCTTCTTCGTGAAGTCGCTTCTTTGCTAAGCTGTTATTTTAACCATAAAAGGTAAACAGAAGGCGGCTCGAGAACTCCCTTCAGGTCTGCGCCCAGGGCGCCAGCCCCAGGCAAGAGGGCCAGGGGCCTGCAGAATTGTCCAGGGGGCGGGCCGGAAGGGAGGCAGGCGGGCCACCTGGCGCGCGCCAGCCCGGCCGCGGAGCCCGCCGGCCGGTGTGAACTTCGTTCGGGGCGGCCGGAGCCGGCTGGGTGCAGGCCGGCGGCGCCGCGGGCGGCGGTGGCCGCGGCACGCAAAGCGCCTGGCAGGACCGCGAGGGTGTGCGGCACGGGCGGGGCGGAAGACAAAGTTAAATCAAGAGGTAGACACTTAGAGACCACAGATGGGAAGCTCGCCTAATTAAGGACGTAAAAGCGCTTTTGTTCTCAAAGTTTATTGTTGCCGGGATTTAAAAAAAAAATTAATTGAACTAATGCTGTTATTCAATCGTGCAGTTAAATTCCTTCATGCACATTTGAGACGCGGAGTGAAAACTTGAAGCTGATCTTTCTGCAGTCGGAGGTGGGGGGCGCGGGAGGACTGAAACGCGCTCCAGCTACGGGGGAGGGGGGCTGTTTGCGAGTGTGCCGGTGCGCGCGTCCAGGTCAGGGGGTACCGGCGGGAATCGGGGATCCGGAGGCGGCGATCGCATCTCCGCGCGGCCCGCCTGGGGCTCCAGACCCCGCGCGCTTGGGACGACCACCAGACCGCCAGCCCCTCCCGCTCCGTTTCGGACTCGCGGGTGGGCGTCAGAGGACGCACATCTGTCCCGTTGGAGACTTTTTCTCTCTCTGATTTGGACACCAAGCCGGGTCCAGTCAGCCGAAGCCCCAGCTGCGTGAGCCGGGTTCTGACCCCGGAAACTCGCCGGCCCTGCAGGGCGCTCGGCCCTGCACTGAGGCCCGAGTGCCGGGACCTGAACACCCCCTCACCCCCACCACCCCGGTGCGGCAGGAAGCTCGGTGCCCGCCCGCGTGGGGAGGGTCCACCCGGGGCCAGGGCCGGCCCACGTGGGCAGTCCCCCCCCTCCCGCACCAGGCCTTTGTGCTGGGTGCCCCCGTGCCGCCAGCCCCCGCCGCCCTGCACCGGGACAAAGCAGCCGCCCCTCCCACGTCCGAACCACGGCCGGGCGACTTTCTGGGTATCGCAGCCACTTTAGGGACAGGGGTGCGCGTCGCTGAGCGGTGGCCGCCCGCGCGGGGCTTACCTCGGAGCCGGAGCGGCGGATCGGACTCGGGCGCAGCCCCCGCCCCGCGCAGCCGCTGGTCTCGGGCGCCGGGCGCAGTCTCGCCGCCTCTGCTCGCTGCGCGGGTCGCTCCGGTCTCGTCCTGGAGTTACTTTCTCTCTCGCCCCCAACCCTCCCCCCACCCACCCCTCCCGCCCCGGCCCCCGCTTCGCGCGGCCCCTCGCGGCGCGGCGCGCCGGGGCCTCCCCTCCCCGCCCTCCCCTCGCCTCCTCCCCTCCTCGCGGCCGCCGCCGCCGCCTCCTCTTCGCGCCGCTCTCCGGCTGCCCTCCCGCCGCTCCCACCTCCTCTCCTCCCTCCTCTCTCTCCAGCGGCCTTCCCCGATTGCTGGCGAGAAAGCCAGCCCCCCACCTTAGCCCGTAGCCTGCGCCCCGACGCGGCCGAGCCCGGACGCAAAGGGCAGCGATCCGGCTCCAAATTACCCAGCGCTGCGAGCGCGAGCGGGAGCGCGCGGCGACTCCTGGCTCGGGGCTCGGCTGCGCCGCGGGGCAGAGGATTAGAGTCGCAATTAGCTCCGCGCGCCCGCGCCTGCCGCGCTTGGCGACAAAAATGCGCCGTTTCCCTTCCTTTAGCCGGGCGATCACCACCCGCCTCCCCCGGAGTCCGCGCCTTCCCGCCGGGGCCTCCGCCAGGACCCTCCCGGGAGCGGTGCGCCCAGGCCCCCGCACCCTCCGCCGCCCAGCCCCCCGCCCCCCGCCGGCCAGCCACGCGGCGCCCGGGCCTCCTCCGGGCTCGGGAGGGGGCGGGGGAGAAGCTGATTTTAATCATTGTCATTTCATCTGATGTAATATTTCCCCGGGCGCTTTCAGCTGGGCATAAATTTTCGGCTCCCAAATAAGTAACACAGGGCACGTTTCTCACATTTCTTGACTCCTCGGTTACAAAGAGGAGAGCAGCCGCCGCCGCGGCGCCCGGGGGTAGGGGCGGGACTTGGGAAGAAACTGGGCTGCGAGTCGGCCGGGGCTGGAGAGGAGCCGGGGGCCGGTGCCGCCCCTCCCCCTCCCTGGCCTTCCTCCCCGGGTCTCTGCCCCGGCTGCCCCTCTACCGGGGAGCAGCGCCGCCCGTGACGTCTGCGGACACGGGGTCAGCCACCGCGGGGGAGGGGCGCACGGGGGGCGCCCGGCCGGCCCCCCGCGGCCAGACGCGCCATTTCCTTTACGCGCGCGGCGCGATGGAGATGTCTACCGCCAAGACTCCCCGCGGCGCCGAGGCCTGCGCCCGGGGCGTCCCTCCTGGTCCCCGAGTCGGCTGCCCCTTCCTCCTCCTCTTCTACCTCCTCCTCCCCTTCCTCTTTCTCCTGTTTCCCTTGCGCCCCGCCCGTCCCCCCTCCTCCTCCTGGACCATTTCCCGGCTCCTAGGAAACGGAGCGCGGAGCCTCCGGTGCAGTGCGCCCGGCCTGCACTGCGCCCCCGTCCGGCTCCGGGGACGCCCGGGCCAGAGCCAGGCTCGAGCTGGAGGACCGGTGCGCTCCGGCCGGGAACGGCGCCGGGGCCCCCACCCCGAGCTCCAGCCGGACCTGGACGCCCTCTAGCGGCTTCACTCACGGGGGGCGCTGGGGGCGGCCCGGAGCGGGGGCAGAGGGGCGCTGGTGGAAAGAGGACAAGGTGGGGGCCTGCCTCCCTTGACCAGGAGACTTCGCGCGTGGAAAGAGGGCCCGGACCGCCGTACTGTAACTTCTCCACGCGGGAATAAGGAGAAACTTTCCTCCTAAGGGAAGGTTTTATTTATTTATTTACTTTAGAGCTCGAACTACAGGAGAAGGGGGAAATTTTCTCATTAAAGTTACATCCCTGCAGTTAGTTCAATTACTTGATATATGCAGAAGATGTTGTAAATTTATAGATTTAAATAGCTTACAAAGATGCCGCAGGCCCCATCAGTTCATTTCCTTAATTTATGGATTCTTAGCTGCTCCTTGAAGAGAAAGGGGCCCTGGAAGTAGGTCAGGGATCTGTGCAGCGGCTCCAGCACGGCCCATGGGCTGCCCACTCTGCTCCCCACGCCCTGGCGCCCCCGGGCTTCTGGCTCCCAGCTCGGGCCTGACAGCACCACTGTCTGCTCTCTACATCTCGGCCAGGCCCAGCAGGTCTGCTTTGCTCCTTGGTGACTGCCCCAGTCTCTCCAGGGCTACGCAAGGCCAAGGAGCAGCAAAGCCCCCATCTACACCCACCCCACCCGGCACTGAAGGGATGGGCCCAAATAAGAAGTGAAACAAGTATCCAAATACTTTGACCTCCTGTGTCCTCCCTAAAATGCTGGCTGGGGTCACAAATAGAGAAAGGCGTGTGTGGATACCCCACACTTCTTCAGGGAAAGAACCTTCCCCCTTCTCAAGCCTTGGAGTGCTTGGGGGGTAAGAGGGAGGCATGAGGAAGAATGCTCCAGGCTCCCGTTTGAGGAGCAGAGACCCACTGAAAACTTGCTTGTCATGGGGCCACCCCTGTGACCCCATCGCCCCTCACCCCTCTCCCCTCACCCGCTAGGTGCCTGCTAGAGCTTCTTTGTTTTGTGTTCAATATGGATGAATATATACATATAAATTAATACTTAGAAGATGGGTATAAACTAAACTATTTTAGGAAGCCACATGGCGATGTGATTAGTATTGGTATTCATGATTTAACATTTCTTTTCCCACTAGATGAAGTTTCTAAGATTTGCAAGGTACATGTCAAGGACGGGTGTATAAATGGATTTTTATTTATTCACAACTCCAAGACTAATTGCTTCTCTTTGCCTCAAGGCCATGAGATTGGTTTTAATATGACACTTCAAAAGTATTCATGGAACTACAGAGATACTAAGTGTCATTGTTTAAGAGACAAATCTCACTGTGGTACTGGTGACCCTGCAAAGAGGATGTTCCATTTCATTTTAAATTCCTCGATGTTTTTTTAAGAGTTTCACTTTATACCAACTATATTAAAAATGCACAGTTTAATTGAAATAAGAACTGACCATTTTGAAAGACCTTTATTTCCTTAATATTGCTGGGAACTTTGTTTTCATATTCCTGAATCTTTTTATTAAAGAGCTGAACTTTATACTTGTCATTAAGAAGAGTAAGTTTGGGCCATAATTTATTCTCAAGTGTTTTAAAAGTTCCCAGCTAAATGTCAACGATCTTTTACATTGAGAGACTTGGACGTGGGCTGTGATAGGCATTTAATGATCTTTGGTATATAATGCAGTGGTGAGGTTTTGTTTTTTTTAATTGAAGATGTATAATTAGGACTGAAAACATACTGAAACATCTTGTGAAATACATCTTGTTTCATTACTATAGTCCAAGAGATGAAATTGGATGTGAGTCTAATCAGAATGGAACTTGCTTTATCAGTAGATTTGACTAGCACTTGAGCCATTATGGTTCACATATTTTAAAAAGTGGGTTCAACCCTGAGCTTGCTTTGAGGCTGCTCTGCATGAGCTCACATGAAGCTGATGCGGGTCAGGCCCTGCATCAAGGTGTTGTGGACAAGACCTCAGTCTCCAGATGTTTCAAAGTGGCTTCCGGTGTGACTTTGTATTTTGTTGTTGCTGTGTGCAGACTATATTTGAAGATCAAGACCTTAATAAGAAGATGAGGTCCCAAAGTCTGCTGAACTCAACCTTCTCAGGAAGTCGGTGACCAGATAGCAGATGAACAGGCTGAGACACAGCTGCTGCCCTCCGAGAGGGGAGAGTGTGAGGGTAGGGGGATGGGGAGAGGCTGGGGTGTTAGGGCTGTCTGCTCCGCCACCCCCAGGCTCGCTGGGGTGAAAGCCAGGCCCTCCCAGGTCTGCGCCCACCTCCAGACTCAGAGATGGCCCCTGACCAGGCTAGGACAGAGCCAGCCTGGCCCAGAGATCACAGTCTGACATCCGCTTGGCCTCTGCCTCCATTCCAGGAATCCCCCAGTCTTCCCTCTAGGACCCCAGTGAATCTGGAAACTAAAGGGAGTGATAAAATATGGGACTGTTAGTGCCGCACCCTGCAAACAGGGCCTCCTGACTGTCAGCAAGGTGACCGGCTCCCTGGAGAGCAGCGGTCCAAACTTGACTGAGGGGTGGCAGGTGGGGGCCAAGTGCCCGTCCTTGAAGTTCATAAATCAAGACCAGCCAGCTCTCACGGAGCTCTGCTCAGTCCCCAGCACTATGCTCAGTGGGATTTCTGGTTTCCGATGGGAGGGAAAGCAGGGCCTGCCTCCAGGGGCTACAGACCACCCCCTCCTTCTTGCCTTCTGCCTGCAGCCCAGAACCAAACAAACCTGCCCTCCCCGGGAGCCAGCATCAGGGTGACAGCGATGAGACAAGACTGCGATCTCCTGACCGGGAATCCTAACCTGGTGGTGGCCTGTGGATGACCTCTGGGGGACCAGGACCCCCTCCCCCAACTTGATCAATATTCTGCATCTGAGCCTTCTTCCCAAGAGAAGTTTCAGCATGTTTACCAGATTCTCAAAGAGTCTGTGTGAGTTTGGGTGCAATTAACAAAACCTACCTCACAATGGGCTTCATGATAAGGAAAGTGGATTCTTTCGCATAATGGCAAGTGCGAGGCAGAGTGGCCCTGGAGTCCATTCAGAGACTCAGCGGAGGATTCAAGGACCCAGGCTCTCTCCACTTTCCCCTGCCATCCTCTGCATGTTCTCCTGTCCTTACGCCAGGTCCTCTCTGGTCTCAAGATATTGTAGTTCAAACCTTACTATCTCCCCGGACATGCGTGGAGAACAGGGAAGTGATCCAGTGGCCCTCACAGCCCTCTTTGGCACACCATTGGCTAACTTGCAAGCCAGTCCCGGGGAAAGCGTGGACCAATCAGGTCTAGCCCTGGCCTGCGAGGGGCTGGGGTTGCCGCCCTGGGCCATGGGGAGGAAGGTAGACCCTGGGCACAGTCAGGATCTGCTTTGGGGGAAGGAGGAGAGGATGGGCTTTGTGCTGGGGGCCCCAAAGGTGAAGAGCTCTTGACCACAGCCCTGAGCTGGAAGGAAGGTAGAAACTAAACAGGAAAGAGAGCCCCCAAACCCCAAAGGGCACCTCCAGAGAGGCTGCAACAGAGATGATGCTCCAGATCCTTCTAGGGTCCCAGGAGACACCTGACCTGGCAGAGTATGGCTGCCCCCAGGCAACCAAGCCAGGCCACTGACCCCAGGCCCTCTGACCTCCTCACCTCTGGCTTCTTCTCAGGGCTCCTTCTCTCGAGCTGCATCAGTGAAGTCCCAAGGTCCTCCCAGCAGCCCTTCGAGGTATGGAGACGAGGCTGTTTCCTGCAAAAGCACCTGGCGTTCATCAGGGCAATCAGCATGTGTTGCTCTCCCCATGCAACACACAGAAAAGAATTCCAGAAAGATGAGGCTATTGCAGTTGCTGGGGGCCGGTGAGGCCCTCTCCAGGGTCCTCCAGGTCTCTCAATCAATGTCAGGCTGGCTCAGATCCCTGGGAGAACAGCCTTCAATACCAAGTCCTGTCCCTAAATGACTTTGTGTGGCTGCCACTCTGGCTCCAGGTGACCACCAAAGTGGCCCTGGGGTCACAGGACTAGGGGCCCTACAGATGCATTTACTTGGGCCTGAGGGAAAGCAAGAGTTGAGACAGTGAGGCAGCCTTTGATCAGTCATCAGCCCTGCCCAGGGCTCCTTCCTCTGGCCAAAGCTCCGTACACTGACCCTCTTCCATGTCACAGGCAACTCATTCTCCTTGGGCCTAGGCTTTAGGGAGACAGTCTGTGCATGGCATGAACTTGGAAGTCTGAGTACAACTGGGTGACCTTGGGTTTCATCTCGCAGAGTCCCAGTGTCCTCCCGTGTAACGTGAGAATAGTATCGATGAGGCGCTGATGCCCTTGCTGGGAGAAGTCACGGTGCGAGCAGATGCAGAGAATTCGGCTCAGGCCAGTGTAAGAGCTCTTGGAAGGGTGATGGTTGCTTCCTCTTCCAACTGACCTTCCTAGAATCTCTGGTGGGGCTGTAGTTACACCCCCGGATCCTACTCCAGGTGCTGGTGGCCCAACACCCACCTACAGGAGACACACAGAAGCTGGGGAGGGTGAGAGAGACGGAGGCCCCTTGACTCCAGGATTTGGGGGTTGAAACCTTGTGATTGTATAATTAAGATAAACATGTATACGTTAAAGGGGAGAATGTAAAAGTTGCCTAACATTTAAAGATAAAACACAAAACTTCAGAGAAATCTCATACTTGCTTTGGGCCATGCCTCTGGGGTGGGGCTAGGAAGTGTCCTCAGGCTCCTCTGAACTCAGGGCGCTTGGGGGTGAATGGAATCACAGGTTGGGACCCAGGGGGCAAAGAGGAGCCCCAGAGGCCAACAAGGGTCTGCTGATAAATTCTTCTCATTTTTCAAACTGTGAAACTCTTTACTGTCTTTTTAAAAGTAATTTTAAGTTTCAGTAAACACTGCATGATCATTGTAAAACACGCACACACACACACACACACACACACACACACACACGGTGAAATGTACAAAGGAGAAACAAAAATTGGTTTCTCCTTCCTGGAGAGCAATGAGTCAGTAATTTGGTGTTTGTCCAGCCATTCGTCTTCCTGTTCATGTACACACACAGACACACAATTACACAGACTAGCACAGATATGCACACACGTACACACACTCAAGGACACACAAACACAATCACAGACACATACAGCCACAGATACACATACAGTTGCACAGAGACACACACACGGATATGCAGGTACACACACGATCTCATGCTAGTGGCAAACACAAAGGGACACACAGCACGCACACACACATAATGTTGCACAGGCGCAGATACACATGGAGTCTCATAGAACCAAAGACACGTCGTGTGCACACCATCCAAGCAAGTATGCAAACATGCACATGTGCACATGGTTTTTAAACTGTGGCATCAAACTGCTCATACTAATCCGCAGTCTGTCTTCCCCCTTCTGTGTATTTCAAAATAATCTAACAAATATCTATACACCCACCACCCAGGCATGGCAAATATCAACAGCTCAAATATTTGCTTCAGATCCCTATTTAAAAATCAGATGAAATGGGCTTCCTTGGTGGCGCAGTGGTTGAGAATCTGCCTGCCAATGCAGGGGACACGGGTTCGAGCCCTGGTCTGGGAAGATCCCACATGCCACGGAGCAACTGGGCCCGTGAGCCACCACTACTGAGCCTGCGCGTCTGGAGCCTGTGCTCCGCAACAAGAGAGGCCGCGATAGTGAGAGGCCTGCGCACCGCGATGAAGAGCGGCTCCCGCTCGCCGCAACTAGAGAAAGCCCTCGCACAGAAACGAAGACCCAACACAGCCAAAAATAAATAAATAAATAAATAAATTTATTAAAAAAAAAAAAAAAATCAGATGAAACGATACAGACCAGTTAAAACCCCTCCCTTCTTCCCCCACCCTGTAATTGCTACCCAGAAGTTGCCACATGCCTGAGCACCTTTTTATGCTTTTTGCGACACATGAATGTATTCATAAACAATGATGACATTTGTGTCTGCTTTAAACTTTCACATAACTGGTATCCAACGGGTGCCTCCTCTTGCACTGTGTTTTGGCCACTTGCTCTTCTCACATCCCTGGGCCTGGTAGGTGCCCCCCCTTGTCGCTCCTTTGATCCATGCAGTGGCCTCTGCCTCCTGCCCTGGCCCCCATCCCTCAGCCAGCTCTTCTGTGTATATAGGCCAAGGGCCCCCAAAGGCCTCTCCCCCGTTGGAACTGGGTCTTTGATGCGTTTGCTGAAAACAGTGGTTTCTGGCCACTGTGGTGTCAGAGGGAAGGAACGGCCCCACCTCCACCTCCCACCTCC
Organism: Eubalaena glacialis; assembly: GCF_028564815.1. Lineage (NCBI taxonomy): Eukaryota > Metazoa > Chordata > Mammalia > Artiodactyla > Balaenidae > Eubalaena > Eubalaena glacialis. Next base: position 51,727,804 of record NC_083733.1, on the reverse strand, counting down.
CAGCAGGCTGCTTTTGGAAGAGGTGTTTGGATGGGTGTGGTCCACTCCTCCCCTGCTCCCTTCCTCCTCCTCCGGCTTCCTGACCTCTCCCTTTCCCCCTCCCTCCTCCCCTCCTCTCCCCCTCCTCCCTTTCCCCATCCTCCTCCTCCCTCTCTCCTCTCCCCCCCCTTCTCCCCCTCCCTCCACCTCTCTCTCTCCCTCTCTCCCTCCATCTCCCTCCACCTCTAGGCGATGCAAGCCTCTGGCTGAAAAGCTGGAAGATCACCCAAGGAAGTGCAAAAAGAAAAGGCATCTTGATATATCTCAAAATATTATCTCCAGACTAATTTTGACAGTTCTGTTTCTGCATTTAGGTCTCTTGCCCTTTTAGAATTAACTTTTGTTTGTGGTTTGAGGTCAGGATCTAAAAAAGAATTTGTTTTTCAAAATGTCTAGCCGGTCTTTCGGGTGAATCAACTAGTAAAAATTTTATATTAGGCTTTTGCCTGGGACTGGGGAGAATCGAGGTCTTATTTTTGCTTTCTAACAGAGGAATGTGGGATTACAGGTAAATTGTAAAAAATTAAAACACTTGTTATTTTAGTAATTAGAATTAGTTACAAATTAGCCCCCCTCCCCTCCACACACACCCTGGCAATCTCATATTCCTCTTCCTAGGGAACCTCAGTTTGGTATGTGATAGATTAAATTATTGATACCAATTTTTCCCTGCCCTGTAGTGGCTTTAGACATCTATACCCTTGCCATGGCACCATGCTCGGCAGAATGTACTCCTCCACTCCCCAATCCTGGGCTTCACCAAAGGGAAGTTAACAGATGCAGCACAAGGAGCAGAGGCTTGAAGTATACTCCTGCAGCTGAGCTTGCCTCTCGAGCTTCCGCCATTGCAGTAGGAAGAAAATGCCCCAGGCAACTGCTGACCCTCCAGGTTGAGCCCCAGAATGAGACACGTGGGGTGGGGCTGCACCAGCAACCATGACGCATGAGAAATAAATGCTTATTGTTGTATGCCACTGATATTGTGTGTTTCTTTGTCACACAGCAAAAGCTGACTGATACAAACTGTATCCTTTTGTGTGTGTGTGTGTGTACAATCCCAATCCAATTTGAGTGGGAATGTATATACTATACATAGATATGATACATTTTATTCTATGATTTATAATTATATGATATATATTTATTATAGATTATAGATAACATAGATAGTATATAAAATTATATATGTGTGTATATTATATATGTTTGTTAATTTATTATACACCTTGGCCCACCCCTAACATTTGCAGGGACCAGAACAAGAGCATAAATGGAGATCCACCTTTTAATTTTTATTAGAGAATAGTTGATTAAAAATGTTGTGTTAGTTTCTGCTGTACAGCAAAGTGAATCAGTTATACATATACGCATGTCCATTCTTTCTTAGATTTTTTTCCCATATAGGTCATTATGGAGTTTTGAGTAGAGTTCCCTGTGCTATACAGTAGGTTCTTATTAGTTATCTATTTTATATATAGTAGTATGTATATGTCAATCCCAATCTCTCAATTTATCCCCCCCCCCCTTACCCCCTGGTAATCATAAGTTTGTTTTCTACATCTGTGACTCTATTTCTGTTTTGTAAATAAGTTCATTTGTACCATTTTTTTAGATTCCACATACAAGCGATATCATATGATATTTATCTTTCTCTGTCTGACTTACTTCATTTAGTATGATAATCTCTAGGTCCATCCATGTTGCTGCAAACGGCATTATTTCATTCTTTTTTTATGGCTGAGTAATATTCCATTGTATATATGTACCACATCTTCTTTACCCATTCATCCATCTATGGACATTTAGGTTGCTTCCATGTTTTGGCTATTGTAAACAGCACTGCAATGAACATTGGGGTGCATGTATCTTTTTGGATTATGGTTTTCTCCAGATATATGCCTAGGGGTGGGATGCTTCTGGCCTTTAATCCCTTAAAGCCACCACAGAGCTCTTTCTCAGGTCACCAAGGACCTACATCACCTCCATTTCTCAGCCCTCACGTTACTCCACCTCTCAGCAGCCTTTGGCTCATCCAGCCACTCCTCCCCTTCCTCAGCTTGATGGTGATCTGTGCCGCCCAAGAGCTCCCAGCTCTCTTCCTCTGTGAACTCCCTCCCTGCCTTCTCTGAGGTTAGGGGAGGCCCCCAAAATGTGAGACAAGCCTGAGGAGCTGTGTGCCACGCCACACGCCTTCCCTGCCTGGGCAGTTGTGGAAGCTGGTTTTGAGATGGAGCCTCTATCAACCCAGTTCCCAAGTGACCATGATGAGCAGAGACCCTGCTAACCCACATTGGCCCCATAGAGTGAGGGAGAAATAAACTTTAGTCTTTTTCAGCCTTTGAGATTTTAGGGATATTCGTTTATGCAGCATAACTGCCCCTGGACTGGCTGCTGCCCTTGACATCTGCAGAGCAAACCTCACACGTGTTTCTTTCCCCTCTTACTCAGCCCACTGCTTTTCAGTTTTGTTTGCTGGCTCAGCCCCCCTATCTGGCCATTCCCAGGCCTCCTTCTCCTCTCCTCTCACATGTTATCCCTCCATAATCTCACTCACAGCAGTTCTGCATGACAATGACTCACAGATTTACACCTCCTCCCACCTGCAGGTCCCGCTGCCTGCCCACTTGATGGCTCCCGGGGGATGTCTCAGAGGTTCCTCAGACTCAACATATCCTGACTCAGACTCATGATCTTGCCCCCCCCTTCAAACCTGGCCTCCCCTTGGTGTCCCCATCTTCCCCTGCCACTCACTTGTGCAAGCCAGAACCTGGGAGTCATCCAGGAACCTCCTTCTCCTTGACCCTCTTCTCCATTTCCCATCTCCGTCCATCACCAGGGTCTATCAAATTACCCATCCACGTTTCTCTATCACCACCTGCACCACCCTGGTCCAGCCGCCTTCTCATCTCATCTGGATGCTTGAAGGACTATCCTTCTGTCCTCATTGCTGTCAATCTTGCTCTCACAATTTATTTTCCTCATGCCAGCCAGAAGGATCTTTTCAAAAGATCGTGTAACTGCTTGCTTAAACCTTGCCAAGACTTCCTTTGCTCTAAGAGAAGATAACACCACCATCAGTGGTGCATGCAGACTGGCCCACCTCTTCTCTAGCCCCACTTCCCTGCTCCCCCTCAGGGAAGGCTCCTCCCTGGAAGCAGGCTCGGAGGTGGAGATTATCAAAGGAGGTTTCTTACAGAGTGCTTTTGCATCAACATTTGTGAAAGGGAGGGCAAGGAAGGAGTGGGCAGAGGGAGAAGCTGAGCTCGTATCAATCTCTACAGAGGTCTCAGCTGACCCCACAAGGAGCGCAGAGTTGTCCCCCACGTGGGGCAAGTGTGCTGTGCTTCTGTGCCGCCATATTGGTGGCTGGATGTGTCTTTGGATGTGGGGTGTAACCTTGGGCAAGGCATCTCTCTTCACCCGAGGCATTCTCTGAAGGGAGCTAAAGGCTTTCTGCAGGCAACACTCCCAGAAGTTGGGGGAATAAGTTCTTTCGTACTGAAGGGGGATTTGGTGGTGCATGAAATGTCCGACACAGTCCATCCCTTGCATGACCAGGCTCCGCTTTTTCATAAACGTGCAGGGAGCAGCTCCTCCAGGATTCTGGTGTGCCTCTCCCTGGGGGAATTTGGAAGAGAGAGTTAGTGAGATTAACTACAGCCTCCACTGCTGCAGTTGGTCTTGAGGCTACAATCGATACTCATCTTCCTTTGCCTTCGTTATCAATTCTGGATTCCCCCCACGACTGTTCTGGTCTCAGTGGCTTACCTGGTGGAGAACCAGACCCTCATCCCTGAGGGGTCTGAGACCCTGGCAAACATGACCTTCTCAGGCCAGAGTTGCTGCCCTTGCCCATTTACTGTCAAAATTGGCCTGGGAAATACCAACAAGCAAGTGGATTAACCAGGCACCAAATCTATCTCTCCCTGCTCCCTATTGTATAACAAAAATGCTACCTCTTTCTGATGATCAGGGTCCGTTACCCCTGCCAAGATGGTGAATCTTCTTTCTTGCTGGTCCCTTGGTACAAGGAGCCTCAAGTGTCCTCAAGTGCCCAGGCAGCATCTATAGCCATAATTCACAGAACTCTTACTGTGGTCCTTGACAGAAGCATTCTTTATTAGAACCAGGCTCTCTAAACCCTTAGAGCCCAAGATTGTGGGAAGCACAAATTTCCCAAGCGGGTGGCTAGGAGTGATGGCAAGCAGGACACTCTTACTTCCACTCCTTGGTTCCCAGACCCATCTTACCTGCAACATAGTGTATTCATTTCCAATTGCTGTTGTAATAAATTACCCCAAACTTGGTGAGTTAGAACAAAATAAATTTATTATCTTACAGTTCAGGATGTCAGAGTCTGAAATGTATCTCACTGGGCTAAAAATCAAGCTGCATTCTTTCTGGAGTTTCTAGGGGAAAAGCCATCTCTTTGCCTTTTCCAACCCCTAGAGCCTGGCTCTTTCCTAGTCTCATGGTTCTTTCCATTATCAAAGCCAGCTGTGGCTGGTTGAATCTTCCTCACACTGCATCGCTCTGATGCTCTCTTGCTTCCCTCTTTTACTTAGAAGGACATTGTCCCCACCCAGATAATTCAGGATAATCTCCCCATCTCAAGATCCTTAATTTAATCACACCTGCAAAGTCCCTTTTGCCAAGTAAAGGGAACATATTCACAGGTTCTGGGAATTAGGACATGGACGTCTCTGGGGGAACGGGTTGTTATTCTGCCGACCACACACAAGTAGACCCATGTCGACCTATTGTTGATTTAAAGTGTACGCTTTGCTCTGGAAAATGGCACCCCATCTTTGCAAAATATTAACTCCGAGCTGGTGCTTTAGCTATGCTTGTAACAGGCCCTTCCATTGCTTTATCAGATTGGCAGATTCAGGGTGATATAGGAAGTGTTATGACCAGTGCAACTTATAGTCGTTTGCCTCCCCTCATACCTCCATTGATGACACAATGTTGTGTGGGACCCTGTGTGGGTCTCTGTAAGCCCTTGTATAGTTGTCTGGCTTAGGCCCTGTGGGCAGGAAAAGCAAATCTGTACCCAGAATATATGTTTACTCCTAAGAAAATGAATCACTGCTCCTTTCAGGATGAAAGGGATGCAGTGTGGTCAACTCGGATCTGTAGATTGGTGTCCTCAAGGAATGGCACTGTGTGTAGGACTTAGCTTTGGCCTCTGTTGCTGGAAGGCTGAACATTCCACAGCAGCTGCAGCTGGATCAGCCTTGCTGGGTGAAATCCCATGCTGTTAGACTTCTTCATAGCCTCCACCCTGCCACTTGGGCCGGCAGTGAAGAGGTCAATGACAGGAGCTGGTTGACGTCACTTGGCCAAGTCATTCTGTTGACTTGGTTGTTTAGTGCCTCTTCCATGATGGATGCTCTCCAGTGAGAAAGAAAGCTTCACACTTTGTGCCAAGTCCCATCCACATGATTGCCCCAGATAGCCTAGCTTCTAATCAATCTCCTTCTAGTCTCCCAACTAGAAACCCTATTAGGTTTCTATTGGGTTTCTATTTCCATCAAAGAGGATCACAGGTGCTCTGCCCAAAGGTCTACAGCTCTACCCATTGGGAAGATTTCAGTCTACCATGCTCTTTCAAGGTCAATCCTGAGTGGGGCTGCAGTGCAGGTACCACCTATTTTTTTTTACTTGCTTCCACATACCAAGCCAACACCTCTGTGAACAAAGCTGGTCTTTCATCAGCTGGTCATACCCCTCACCATGGGGCCATAGGTATGAATCAATGGAGAGGCCTCGGTGCAACAGTGGTGGATAACAAGGTAGTCTAGGCTACCTGCTCGCACACCTTGCTTATGGCTTCTCATCCTGCTCATACTTGGTCTTAGATGTTCCACTTCTGTCTTATGATGGATGCAGCTGGGTCCACTTGACCTTCTGACTTGGTGGGTCTGACAGAACTCAGCTCATGATGGGCAGTGCTACAGTCTGAATGTTTATGTCCCCCCAAATTCATATGTTGAAACCTTGACCCCCAAATATGATGTCATTAGGAGGTGGGACCTCTGGGAGATTCTTAAGTCATAAGGGTGGGGCCCTCATGAATGAGATTAGTGCCTTATAAAAGAGGTTCTAGAAAGATCCCTGGCCCCTTCCACCACATAAGGACATGGTGAGAAAATGCTGGTTATGAACTAGAAAGAGTGTCTTCACCCAGGCATGCTGGTGCCATGATCTTGGACTTCCCAGCCTCTAGAACTGTGAGAAATAAATATTTGCTGTTCATAAACTATCCAGTTTATGGTATTTTATTATAGCAGCCTGGACAGACTAAGACAGGCAGTTACGGCTGCATTTTCACTTGGTGTCCCATGGTCGGTCTATACCAGGGCCCATAGCATGCTAGGAACTGCTTTTCAAAGGGTTTATAATTTTCCATATGGCATGGCCTTGTGACAGAACCTTAAGAGTCTGCATTGTAATCCTCCCCTTGGGGCTTGCCAAAAACTCTACATGGTATCTTTTCCCAGTGCTGATACCTCCAATACCATAGGATCCTCTGGGTCGCACAGCCTGAGTTGGCTTCTCTTGCATCATAGCCTGGACCTGCTGCAAAGTCCTTTCCACCTCTGAACTGAATCAAAGCCGGCAGCTTTTCATGTCTCCTGGTATGTGGTCTGGAGTAGTCCAGACCACATGTATGTGGATGGTGCCTTCAGAACCCAAGGAGGCCTACCAAGCATTATACTTCCTTCTTTGAGGTGGAAGGTGCAAGATGCCATTATTTGTCCTACGCTTTGGTTGCCCTGGCATGCTCCAGACCATTGCAGCTCCTAAAAGTTTTATTGTTATGACAGGCCCCTCAAACCTCACTGGGTTCACCCTCCTAATCTTCGGAGTGTGTGGGTCTTACTCAGGCCCACAATGTACTAGCCACTTCTTGTTCATTCATTCTGATGAGCACGAGGTTATTGATATGGCAGACCAATATGATATTTTGCAGGATGTGGGGCCAATCCAGATCTTTGGGGCCTGTAACTGGACAGAGGCCTGGAGAGTTAATGTATTTCTGGGGCAAGACTGTGAATGTACACTGTTATCCATTCCAACTGAATGCAAACTGTTTTTGATCCTCTGTTCTGATAGGGATAGAAAGTAATGCATTTGCCAGATCAATCACCAAGTACCATGTACTGAGGTCGTGATAATTTGCACTAGCAAGAATACCATGTTTGTCACAGCAGCTGTGATTCTGACTACTGCTTGGCTGGGTTTGCACTGTCATCCTTCAGGATCTGTCTCGTTTTTGCAGGGGCAAACTGGTCAGTTCAACAGAGCTATAATGGGGACCACTACCCTTAGATCCTTTAGCTTTTAAAAGGTAGCACCATGGGAATTCCCTGGTGGTCCAGTGGTTAGGACTCTGCGCTTTCACTGCCAAGGGCCTGCGTTCAATCCCTAGTCCGGGAACTCTTGCAAGCCCCACAGTACGGCCAAAAAAAAGGTAGCTCCAATATCTGCCACCACCCTCCCCCTCCCCCAATTGGGATGCGATATTGTTTTTGTTTGTTTGTTTTTCGTTTTTTTTTAACATCATTATTGGAGTATAGTTGCTTTACAATGGTGTGTTAGTTTCTGCTGTATAACAAAGTGAATCAGCTATACATAAACATATATCCCCATATCTCCTCCCTCTTGCATGCGATATTGTTTTTTATATACTGTCTTGGAAGCGGACAGAGGGCAGTTTCAGAGGCTTCCTCTTTGCCCTCCCCACTACAAAAGCTCTCACTCCACAGGCCAAGGAGTCAAAGTGGGGCTTGTGACAATTACTAAGTCTCTAATTACACTTTGGGGAGTGGGGAAATGACCACTGGGTGAATCTGTGGATCCAGTGGATCCACTGTAAGCCAGGCTTGGGCCAGCATTCCATCTGTTACCTGGCCTGTATGTCCCCACTCTAATGGAGGGCCGCCATGACACATCAGAGCTCAGCATAGCTATATCAAGTTGGACCCTGTCCAATGTCCTAGACTTATTTGGGTAGCCTCTTTCCCCAGGATATCTTTGGAGAAGGACTGGGGGTATGATTACTAGATATACTTGCTTTATGTTACAGGCTCATCCTGGAAGCTTGATTTCTCCTTCAGTCATTGGTTTTCTGGTCTGAAAACTGACTTACCTCCAGAAACTGGGCAAGGAATCATGACATTTTTTTTGGTTGGGAGGATTGCCCTTAGGCTCCTGATTATCCATTCTTGATTTCTTTGATTGTACAGATTGAGTGTAACATTTGTTGGCTGCCCATCTATTTTGCCTCCAGGGAACACCTTGTTCTCGAGGACCTGCTGTAGGCCAGGTCACCTGGGGCCACTCTGACCGGACCACCCATTATAAAGATTGCATCCACCTCTCTTCAGATGGGTAAATGTCACCACTAGACCTCTATTTTTTTTGGGTTCTCTTGCCCTCATTGCTGTCAGTGACCCTTGTGCCACAAGAGCTGATCCTACCAGCAGCCCAGCGCCCAGAGGGGAGCCGGCACCCATCGTCTCAGTGATGCTGGCGCTCCTCTCACGCACACATTCCCTGCTGCTTGGGTAAGTGGTGTGTCCGCCCCTTACCCAACATAGTCCTCCACCGGTTTTCCCTGCCTTGGGGCTTTAGCACATTCACTCCAGCTCGCCCACTTTGCAGAGCCCTTTAAGTCCCCTTTCCACCATGACTTTTTCCATGCTTCTAGCAGAATTTTTGCACCATCTCTCGTGGTCCTTGCTAGGGAATCTTGCATCCCAGGAAAGTGCTCTCACATTGATAAGCTCTCTAATCATTCCAACCTTACGTGTCTCTCCCTGCTCCCCCGTGGACTTTGGATGATGCACCTTCAAAATCCAGTCTCACCTGTGCTCTCCTGGCTCCTGCCAGGACCCAGGCGCTATAGTTCCTTTCCTTCCTTATCAAGTCCAGCACTGCCTTGGCCCAGTCATGGTGTGACTTGACCCCTAATTAATAGGTCTAGTGGCCAGAAGGGGAGGTGGGGGCAGATCCTGGAGGGGCTGTATAATGTCTTGCAGAGCAGAGATCTCTGCATTTCTTCAAGGAATAGTGGAGCATTAGTTCTTAATAGGGAAGAACGGATCACTTCTGCAGGCTCAGAGGGTTCAAGACAATCTAGGGATTTCAGATTTGGGGTGCATCAACTCAGATGTCCCATCTGAAACGTCAGGGTGCCATCCTCTCCCCATCAGAGCATGATCTTGACACAGAGCTACTCAGGTTGAGTTTAATCCTCTTTGCTGTAGCCTTGATCATTTCAAGGCTTTTTTTTTTGGTGGCGCCGTGCGGCTTGTGGGATCCTAGTTCCCCAACCAGGGATCAACCGGGGATTGAACCCGGGCCCTTGGCAGTGAAAGCGCGGAGTCCTAACCACTGGATTGCCAGGGAATTCCCCAAGTTTAATCTTCTTTGGAACTTGGCTGCTCTGAGATTCTCCACCTTGTCTGCCCTCCCGCTACAGGACTCAGGGACCTCCTTTCGGCACAACATTGTAAATCAACTATACTTCAATTATTTCACACTTAACTCTTAATTGCTCTTAGCCTTTGGTTATCTTTTTTCAAAGTGTTAGTCAAGTTTGGCAATAGCCACCTAATTCCACCGATTTTGCTTTCCCCTGATATTTCTCAGGTGTCTGAATAGTTGCCCTCAGCGTTGCATTTCCTTCCACAGGTAAACGATCTCAATTCATCAAAGGTGAAAGTGATAACAACTGCACTGTCACCTTGTTGTAAGAGGAGCTACCCACCTACCACTGTCACCAGGCAGGCGAGATGGGTGAATCTGCTCCTGAATCCCACCCCAGCATCTGCTTTCTCAGACTCCTCAGCCCTTACTGCTGTAGGTGGGGTTCTCCGGGAAGCAGAACTCATTAGCATGCAAGAGGTTTATAAGGGAGAGTTCCTGGCATCAGCACTTGTGGAATGGAGGGGAAGAAAGCAGGATTAGATGGAGGGAGAAGTTGGGCTCTCACGCTGTGTCAGTTTCCTGTTGCTGTTATAAGAAATTGCCACAAATATTGTGCCTTAAAGCAACACAAATGTATTATCTTACAGTTCCAGAGTTCAGAAGTTGAAAATGGGTCAACAGGGCTGTATTCCTTCTGTAGGCTTTAGGAAGTATGTGTTTCCTTGTCTTTCACAGTTTCTGGAGGCTTCCTGCATTCCTTGGTTGGTGGTTTCTTCCTTCCATCACTCTGACCGCTGATTCCATCATTTCCTCTCCTCCCTGACTCTGACTCTCTGCCTCACTTTATAAGGACACTTGTGACTACATTGTGCCCACCTGGATGAGCCAGGATCGTCTCCCCATCTCATGATCCTTAATTGTAGTGGAAAAAATCCCTTTTGCCCTGTAAGCTAACATATTCACAAGTTCTGGGGATTACCATGTGGACATCTTTGGGGGCTGTTATTCTGTCCAGGCATGTGGAGCTTTGAGTCTGGATAACCCTTCAGAATTGTTGGGTGAGGACACTGGGCCTTTCTATTTCCATGTTGATTAGATATTGGGTGCGCTGTGACCTTAGGCAAGCAGCTGTCTTTAGCCTAGCCAATCCCTTAAGAGGTCTGCCTGCGAGCAGCACTGCTGACACTGGAGGTTCTTTACTCCTGAAGGGGATCTGGGAGGCTCATCATGGCATCCACCACAGCCCCTCTGCTCCAGCCCCAGCAACCGTCTTCCCTCCCTCACCTGCCCACACAATCTTTCACCCCAGGACATTTGCACATGCTCTTTCCTTGCTCTGCCACCTGTCTTGATCTTGGTTCCATCACCACTTCCTCCAGGAAGTCTTCCCTGACTTCTCTGCCTAGGTCATCTCCACCATTGCCCTCTGAAGCTCATGATGCTACACCTGCAGCATTACTCCTTCGTTAGCATCAGGCTCCCCAGGTAGAGCAAGCTCTGCAAGGCAAGGATGGGGTTTGCTTTTGCTCACTATTGTGTCCCCTTCACTGAGCACAGTGGGCCTCACATAACAAGTGCTCAGAAGGTATTTATTGAATAGGTGAATGAAAGGACCTACTGCTTTCTTCATTAGGTGGATCCATCATATTTGGCAACACGAGTGGATTGCATTTGGTCCTTCTACTTCCCTACTGATGAATATTCAGGCTGTTTCCAGTCCTTTGATAGTTCACATCATGCTGCAATGAACATTTTTCATGCATATTCTCATCTCCCTGCCTGGAGTTTCTGCAGAACAGATTTCTAGAGATGGAACTGCTGGGCCCATCAGAGTGTCCCTGAGGCTGGGACTGGGAGTCAAGGGGCCTGTCCCTCCCTGGGCAGCAGTCCCTCCCCTGGTGAGTCCCCTGCTTGAGTTTCTGCCATGGGCACAGAAAGAGCAGGGGAAGTGGGTTCACAATGGGAAAGCATGAAACAGCCCACCGAGGGAGTGGAGGTAAGCCCGATAGAGAGAGCCTTGGTGGCACTCAGGGTCCCAGGCCCTGGGCTTCTGCAGTCCTGCTGTTAAGTCCCCATCTTACTGGACCCCTCATCAGGTCCTCCTTCACCTGAAATTGGTGCCAACAGATTTCTTATACTTGCTACCAAAAGGTCCCAGCTGTTATAAGTTCCAATTCTTGTCATTGTTGTCTAAATATGTGGCTTTTACATTTTACATTCCTTCCATGGGAAATGAGGGGTGTGTGTGTGTGTGTGAGAGAGAGAGAGAGAGAGACGGAGGGATCTGTGATTAACTTTTGTATATATTCCAGAGGTCTCTGAAAAGATGATGCATTCTCTGGGGGGTGCAAAGTTATATTTATGCTAACTATGAGTATGTCAGCGTGAGCCCCTTGTTGGCCCTGGCAGGGGGCCGGGCTGGGTGTCCGGGCCTGGCTCTGGGTCAGGGGTGGAAGGAGGGTGACATGGCCAAGCACACTCTCAGACCTGGTGCCAGATCCTGTGTGCAGGGCCTGCGGTGTCAGCGGCTACAGCGGGGTAGGGTGGGGGATCGCTGCACCGAGGGGCCTGGGATGAGGGGCTGAGGGGAAGCAGCATCAGGGTCTGAGCAGCTTCTGGGGTTTGTGGCAGGGGCTGGCAGCAGGCTGGTCTGGGAGATTCTTTTGTGCCCCATGGGCCGCCCCCCCCAGTGTTCCTGCAGGAGCAGCGGAAGCTCGAGTGACCCGTCTGAGTGGCCGAGGGTCTATGTGGGGATCCCCACTCCCACTGTCATCCCACACGCTGGGCCCTGGTTCCGGGCGGGAGCACACGGGTGCCATCACCACGTGTCCCTAGCACGGCGCCTGGCACATGTGACCATTCAGGAAACGTGGAGTGGATGGGCGCCGACGGCCTTTGCCTTATCATGGGTCTTTTTTTGACACAGAAAACCTGTCGCATCTCCCTGTCTCAAAGCTTGGCTCCCCGTTGTTTCCAGCACAAAATCCAATCTCCTCCTCGCGGCCAAGAGGTTCTGCCCTCCGCAGCCCGCACACGTGCTGAAGGCATGCACCCTGCCCAGACTCAAGCGCTCTCTGCCTCGGGGGTGGCCCCAATTCCTGTCCTTGGGGGCAGCCCTGCGGGGTCACATGCCCCCTCAGCCCTCGGGCTCCAGAGGCCTGTGATTGCGCCCCCCGGGGCAGGGCCCTCAGCCCCACGCTGGCCCCTCCCACCTCAGTTCACGCCACACAGACCCCCATCAGGCCGGCAACCCTGGCTGCAATCCCACGGAAAGCCCAAGCCCTGAAAAATGATGGCGAGCTTTGTCCCTGTGCCATTAATTCTCCTGTGACTGAGGCCTCCCCCCAGGGTGGGTGCGGGGCTGGGGGACGGATGGCACCTGCTTGGCCTGCCAGAACTTTGCCAGTGGGTGGTGTGGATGGCGTTTCCCAAGTGAAATGCCGCGTGGAGATGAATGACCCCTGAGCTGTGGGCTCTGGGCGCGCAAGGCCTGGGTGGAGCTGGCGGGGGAGCTCCGTGGCCTGGACACCCCCTTCGCCCCCCAGCCCCCCGCCCGCCCCTTCAAGGAGGAGGGCTGCGGGCTCTTCACCTTCACCCAGGTTCCCAGGATCTCCCAGAAATGCTCGCCTCGGCTTCATGCCTGAAACCTCAAACACAAATAATTTTCAATTTGCCTGGGAGTTCAATTGCACAATCCAATGTTAAATAATAGATTAGATGCCTCGGGGAGAGAAACAGGATTTAAGCAGAAGAAATAAATAAAAGGAAAAGTAAAATTCAGCACATCGGCTTGGAGGGTGAGAACGCTAGCTTTCCCTGCTGACCTGCATTCGCTGCCCTGGCCCTTCCTGCCAGGCTGGGTCCTCTTCCCTGCGTCTGCCAGAACTGCCCTTCACGCGCCTGCGTCTCCCCACGAGCTGGTGCTGGCTCCACCCCTCAACATCCTCTCCCACCAGGTCCCCAAATAGAGGCCCGGCTCATAGCCCAGGCAACTGCCACGTAGCCCGCGGTCACGCGATGGGGCTGGGTGCAGACACCCGTGTGGAATGGTGGCATCTTTGGACCCAAGAGGAGGCTGAAGAAGGTATGTCTATGGGACAGGACTTGTTTACAAGCTCTGGAACTGAGGTCGCCTCTGTCCGGCAACCTTTCCTTCTGCCCACCCTGCCCCACATACACCTCCTGCCACAGTCTGTCCCTGTCACACAGAAACCACACCATCCCCAAGGTTATAGATCCCCAACTCCCACCTTACTTCCTCCACAGACCCTCCCACCTGCCCTCTGCCATCAGCCCTTCTTGTCCTCATGCCCCTCCTTGTCTGCCCCAGATCCCTTGGGCCACTGTTTCTCTCTCCCCTCCCCTCTTTCCACCCCACGTGCCTAGGAGGAGCCCAGCTCTAACCTTTTCTGTGCTGCTAGAGAAGCGACACACCACACTGGGGGACACCAGGGCCAAAAGGCCAGGGTTTGAATCCTGGAACATCCTTTTTATAACTGTGTGAGCTTGGGCAAATTACTTAACCTCTCTGTGTGTCACTTTCCTCTTCTGTAAAAAATGGGAGGATAATGACTGTATCTACCTTACAGGGTTGTAGTGAAGATTTCATAAGCTAGTATATACGAAATGCTTAGAGCAATCTCCGGTAAAGCAGTAAAGCCAGAATTCTTAATGTTGCTTCGGGGGCCTAGGAGGGAGAGAAGCGGCTTGGGTTAAGGTGAAGGCACTGGACAGAGAGTGAAGTACATGGATTGAGTATATGCTTAGGGGACAGAGAGAATGACATATGTGAAAAGGAGGAGTCCAGGGCCGATCGGGAGAGATGGGAGGCTTGGTGGGGACGTGAGACGTGAGGTGCCCTGAGGTATGCCGACAGAGGTGCGGTGTGGGGTCTGAGGTCAGGGCTGGAGGTGCAGATTTGGGCTCCAGCTGTACAGCGGAGTGCGGCTGGCTGAGCTGGCCCAGGGAGTCTGTAGATCAAGGGGTGTCTGTCGAATTCAGAACGTGGGGTAGTTGGAAACTCTGAAGTGAGCCATTTCTGTGGGGGGGGGCACTGGAAGGCAGACCACGGTGGGTTCAAGAGCAAAAGGCTAGTGGAGGCATGAGGCAGCAGGATACGTTTTGCTGGGAAGGAGAGGACAGAAATGGGGCAAGGGCTGGAGGGGATGTGAAGTTTTGAAGAGGGGGCTGAAGCCTGATGAGCCGGCAGAGAGAGGGCCATGTCTTTGAGGAGGAGACAAAGGGCTGGGATCCAAGAGGCATTGGAGGGCTGACCCTGGTAGGGCAGTGGGGAGTGAGAAGCGGGGTCAGTGCACACAGAGCATCAATTTGACATGAGGCAGTGAAGGCCTTTCTGGTCCTCCCCTTTCCTTTCACTGCAGTAAGAGGCACATCGTGAGCTGTGCACATTTCTGTGTGTGTGTGTGTGTGTACGTGCGTGTGCATGTCTGTGTAAGTGTGTGGATGTGTGTCTCTCTGTGTCCCTGTGCACCTGGGTCTCTGTGCATGCTTATATGTCTGTGTGTGTGTCTGCATGTGTGTTTGTACCTATGCCTCTGCGGATGCGTTCCCAGGTCTGGATGTGTATGTATTTGTGAGAAGGGGTGTGTGTGTGTGTGCATGTCTGTGTATGTCTGTGCCCATGTGAGCATGTGTGTGTGATGTGGCTGAAGTCACAGAAGGTCTGCGTCACCCTCATGGAGAGTGGAGGACAAACGCCAGCAGGTGTTTGGTGGCCCTGAGAGGTTTGGATGGTGAGTGTAAGGAGAGCCCAGTGAGTCCTCTCCTCCTGCAGTGGAGGGGGCAGGCTGGAGGGGCTTGGCTGCTCTGGGGTTTGCCAGGGGCAGGAGACAGAAGGAACAATGGCCAAGATGGGTCAGGATGAACCCCAAATCTAAGAAGGGAGTGAAGCCAGCAGGGGTGATGGCAGACCCCACCCCACGCCAACACTCCTAGTGACACTTGGCCCTTCTGCTTTCTGTGTCCTTCGTGTTGACCAGTCTGTGCTTTCCAGGGCCTCCTGAAACCTTCCGGCCCCATTAGGCCCAGTAGGGGCGCTGGGGATGTTTGGTGTTAGGGCAGATGTGTCCTCTGGAGCTGGAGGGTTTGAGATCGACCTCCAGGGTCTGCCCGGAGACAGACCTGGAGAGGCAGGGTCCCCGTGGCCCTATAGATGAGAGGAACAGAGGGCAGAAGACCGACGCAGTCTCCAGTGGTTCTGGGGGATGCTTCGACCCGCGTGAGCGGCACACAATCGGGGTGTTGCTGCCACCTCGTGGGCCTGCCGGGGATGCTCAGGCGTGAGGGCTTAGCGCCCTCTGGTGGCCCAGTACTGTCTCTGCTTGAGAAGATGTGCGCTCTCCCGCGCTCCCCCACTCCTTAACAGTATAGATGCCCAGGGGCGGGGCGGTAGGCGGGCCCAAAAGTGAGGGGTCTCAGCCGGACTGCTTGGGTGGGATTTCAGCTCCAGGTCCTGCCGCTGTGCAGCTCTGGGCAGGCCTCTCTGTGCCTCCGTCTCCTCACCTATAAAGTAGGATAAGGCATGGTCAGGGCTGCTGGGAGGGTATATCAGGCAGCACATGGGAGAGGGCATCACGGCACTAGCCCATCAGGAGCGCTTGATTTGCGGTGGCAAACCCTAGGCCCCATGGAATTACTTCTGACCTCTGACACCTGACCCTTGCCCTAGGCTTCAAGTGATCTTGGGAGCAGACCTCCAGCCCACTCTCTCCACCTCCCCTCCTGGAGGCTGGCCCAGAGACGGGGAGGGGGCGGGAACGTCTGTTCCCAGGCAGCCCCAACCCCAGCGGCCCCCTTGGCCACCCTCTGCTGTCTTCTTACAGCTGAACCTCCTGTGCAAAGGGCCCTTCTGGGCAGCATGAAGAGTCAGGGAGCAGCGCAGGCCTCACCGCCAGGCCAGGCCGCCCCGAAGAACCATAGCTCAGGGCTGTCACGTGCCCTCCCCTGAGCCTGGGCCTGTGGACCATGGAGCCCCCTCCATCCAGCAAGATCAGCTGGGGCTAGCACACTCCCCATGCCAGGGACAGCTCCCCCAGCCTCAGCCAGGGTCATTGTACCCACCAGCATGGGGCCCGGAGATGGGGGCAGGATTATTTCAGCCCTGCTCAGCCCCAGACTGCCCACCCCCAGTTCCTGGAGACCACCCTGGTCCACTCCTGGGCCCATAGGTCAACAGTAATCCCCTTGTGCCCAGCTCTGGGTGAGGTCGGGGGAGATACCAGGACAAAATTCCCATGATTAGCCATGGGTGCTCCCCAGAGAGGAAAGGGCTAAGAGGATGGGGAGAGTGAGGGGAGACCACCTTCTGCCCTCAGAGCTCTCCTGGGGCTCCCATTCCCCCACTGAGGGGTCTCAACCCTGAGGATGAAATTGGTAAACAGGTCCTGCCTGGGAGGGGATAGGGGTTCTGGATGACTGTCCCTCCGTCCACTGCCTGCCCACCTCTGTCTTGGGCCCTTTTGTGAGTGGCCAGGCCCATAGTGACAGCAGATAGGATGGTTTGGTCATGTCTAGGAGGCCAGAGGTAACTGAAACTCATATCTGACCATCTGGCTGGACCTCACATCTCATCTCCCCAGGGGACTCTAGGGCTTTTGGGGATGTCTATTCTCTTCACCACTTAGAGAGCAGGTCTCATGTCTAGGGAGGTCTCCGCTGCAGGGACTTCGCTGTGGGCTGCCCCAGAGAGGGCCTATTTGGAGGACCAAACTGGCAAAGGGCACTGGGAGTTCAGTGGTTATTTTCCCAACTTGATGGGCCGGCTTGGCCCCTGGGAGGAGCCTGTGACCCCTTCTTGGGTCCCTGACCCAGAGGGCCCCCTCCTTCACCACGAAGTGGTAAACAGGTTAAATGGGGCGGGAGGAGCAGGGGAGGGGCAGCACGCGATGGTCCCAGAGAGGAGGGAGGAAGGCCCACATTCCCCCCATCCTCCCAACACGTATACGGGCTCACACACGTGTACACACCCCCTCACCCCAGACACAGATGCCCATAAGACTGACACCTACCACACCACTCACACACACTTATACACGTACACATAGACTCACATGCTCACCATGTGCCCCCCAGAAACACACACACACACACACACACACACACACACACACTTTCCTGTGTTGGCAGTTAAGCCCACTGTCCTTAGGGCTATATGAGGCTGGGCCTGGGGGCTGGAGATGGGTCCAGCACCATCTCAGTGGATGCAGGGTGAGGTCTCAGGGCTGGGCTTCTGGAGCTCATCCTGGGGACCATCAAGCGGTGGTCATGGTCATTGCCTGGACTGTGCTTCTGCCATCGCCACCCAGAAGGAAAGCCCCTCTTGATGGACGTGTTTGTGTGTACATCTGCCCAACCCAGGCCTGGCTGTCTCTGAGAGATGACACAAGATGTCTTTTCCTACCCTCAAATACACACACACACACACACTCATTCACACCATGGAAGGATGGTCCCTGGGCAACCCTGATCGCCTCCAAGCAGCAGCAGTGGGTGAAGGTGCCCTGCAGGCTGCCCGAGCCGGGCTTCTGGGTGTCTTCTTGCTGAGTAGAAGACCAGTGACGCTGCCACAGTCTTCGCCAAATGCATCCTTGACCAGAGGCACTGTTTCTGCATTAGGAATTCCACCTCACTTTGTGAGCACCGCAGCCTAGGGGCAGCTGTTTCTGGGTCATGGTCAGCCAGGCCCCTCCCTGCCTCCTCTCACATTGACCTGGCCCTGGCTGAGGTGTTGAGGCGTCTCTGAACCTCTCACCATCTGCCTTCCTGCCTTCCACACCTGTGAATCCCTCAGGCCCTGACCCCAGCCTCCTCCCTGCCCCTCTGGGTTCCTTCTGTCCGATGGCCCAGGCCACTTTCAGCTGGAACCCGAGCGGAGGCCTCACCCTGCTCAGGCTTCTTGGATACACGTGGCCCTGAGCAGGCAGTTGGCAGCCTCAAGCCCCTTGTTCTGCCTTTATACCTTTCCAGAGCCCAGAAAGAAAGATGGAGCCGCTCATGCTAGTGTGAAGCTGGCTGGGATGTCCCACCCTGGGGAGCAGCAGCGCCCCCTCAGGGTCTGGCAGCATCTCCCTTAGCAAGTGGGAGCAGACAGAGAGCAAGCTCTGGGGAGAGAAAGGCCGCAGAAAGATTCAGGAGGGCATGTGGCAGACTGCGGGCAGACAGGCTGACAGAGAGGAGACCCAACAGTGGCAGACAGGCAGACAGCCCCTGGAAACAGCCACGCAGCACTTCCCATTACAGACAAGACCCCAAGACAGCCACAGTCGTACCCAAACTCAAAGCTCCCACAAACACTTTCTCTGAGACCTTTCAAGAATCACCCTGCCTTTTGACAACTTCAGACCATCTCTGCGTGTGAAAGTGTATGCGTTTGGAGGAGAAGTTTCCTCTATAGCTCCTCCTCCTCCTGCCCCAGAGCTGGTTCACATGGGGACAAGCAATCCTGGGAGCTTTGAAGTGGTTCTGTCAGGGAATGCAGTCAGGGATCAAGGCCAGGTCAGGGGGTCTGCAGATGACATCTTTCGGCCAAAGCCCTGCTTATCCCAGGGTTCAGAAAGCCAAGGATGGCATCACTCCCTGCCTGGAAATGCCACACCCCCTGAGACCCATGTGCAGTGTCCCATTGACCCCAGGGGCAGCCCCCAAATAGCAGCTTGCCCAGAGAGCTTGTCACTGCTCTGGCAGTCCCCAGAGGGCCCCCCACAAAGTGCACTGACAAAAAGGGACCTTAATGGTCCTCCACGGGGACAGGTCTATCTTCTTTGGGGATGAACGTGCCGGTACCAAGACGAGAGGACCCTACTGATGGAGACGTGGCCTTGGGAGCCTGAGGCGAGATGCTGCTGGCACCCTGAAAGTGAGCTGCTCGGTCCTCTGCTTCTTGTGCTCGTGCCCTGGGCTCCCCTGGGCGGGGTCTGCAGGCGCGGGGCTCAGGCTGTCCTCAGGAGAGAGAAGGAGCCCCAGAAAGCACGGGGAAGGGCCCCTGTGTTTCCCCACCCACGCACAGAGTATGGACACGGCTGCTCTGGAAACCATGTGCTTTATTTGGAACCTCATTCCAAGGGAACCTCCCCCCGGGTCATAGAAAAGCTGCAAACCCTGTGGTTTGGTACAAGGCAATGGCTAAGGGATGCGGGAAATCCCTTACAGCTGGGGCTTTTGTCCTCTGGGCCTCAGACTTCCCTGGTCATCCTGACTCTTGGTAGAGCTGGGTATGGGCAGCTGGGACTCCTGGGGTGTCCAGCTCACCCCCCAGCATCTTCCTTATTTGAGGAGTATGGAAGCGGGTATGGGACAGAGGCCAGGGTCCCCATCCAAGGCCTGGGCCTCTGTCCCATCCTGAAGGGCCTGCACCACCCAGCAGGCACGGCTCCTCGCCTCCTCAGAGCCCTGTTGCTCTGGGTGCATCTCAGCTCCCAGGCGAGAAGCCATGGAGCATGGGGTGCCCCTGCGGACAGGCGAGTGGGTGGGGCTGGGCCGCCCACGGCCAGTTGGCCCCGCCCCTCAGTACAGGTCTGCGAAGGGCTTGGAGTAGTTGAACATCAGGTAGTCCATGTAGTAGAAGTCGTAGGTGCGCTGCCGCTGCAGGGTGGAGAGCTGCGCGAAGTACTGGTGGGCGATCTGCGCGGTGGTCCGCGCCTCCTGCGAGTGCCGGTCCTTGAACCGCGGGAAGGTCAGGTTCCGCGGCGCGCGGATGAGGCTCAGGAAGAAGTTGGCATCGTCCTCCATGCTCTCAAACTTGCCCACAAAGTCATAGTCGACGAGGCAGGGGCTGCACAGCCGGCTGACGTGGTCCCAGTGGATGTCCATACCCACGGGCCGGTGCACGTCCAGTAGATACTGGATGAACTCGGGGAACCGCACGCCGGAGCCCGTCCGCAGGGCCTCCCGAGAGGCGTTGGCCCGGTACCGGGCCAGGATGGCCTTGCCGAAGACGGGGTGATAGTAGCTATTGGGCTGCTCAAACTTGTCGCGGAAGGCAGAGACCAGCCTCTCGAAGGGCTCGCGGACGAAGAGCATCTTGGTGTAGGTGCTGAGGCGGTGAAGGATGCCCTGACGGTCGAAGGTGTCCAGCCGCTTGAGGGCGCTGCCGTAGTGGACGGTGTTGTGCTGGATGTCGGTGGTGGACGAGGCCAGCCCGGCCAGCACCATGAGCACCCGCTTCCAGTTGGAGCAGCCTGCCTTGGGCACCTCGCAGTACAGCACGCGGTGGCGGTCCTCCACGAAGATGCGGGACACGTGGCGGGGCGTGACCGCCCTGCGGCTGCTGCTCGCCCTGTACTTGGCGCACGCCTCCCGCATCACCCGCTTGCGCTCCTGCTGGCTCTGGTGCAGGCTGACCCAGCGGCCGTCCAGGGCCCGGGGTGCTGGCCGGACGAACGTACCAGCCGAGCTGTTGGCCGGGATGGCCGCCGCAGCTGGCATTTTCTTGATAAGCAGTCGCCGGCGGCGCTGCCGGGGTCGCAGACGGGCCCCCACGTTTAGGTGGGCTTGAGGCTGCTGGGACACCTGTAGGTTCAGGCCCCTCGGGGCCCGGCTGGGCAAGTCTCGGGTGACCCTCTCTGTGGGTGCCTTAAAGTCACCATCCTGGGAACTGCCTGATGGGAGGTCCTGGGGCAAGAAGAGAACTGGTTAGCAGGGTGGACAGGTCAGCTGGCACTGAGGGTCACACAGGTCAGGCCCTTGCCACGGCCGGGGTCCCTGACCCCTCTGTAGACTGCGTTTTTTCCCAGGTGAGGGGGAGGGGGACAGGCTGGCCCTGCAGGACGCGACCCCTTCGGTCTGAGCCCCCATAACAGCCCCCACAACCCCCTCTCCCCTCAAGAGGCCGTGGTGTGAGGTGCAAGTGTCATTTAGGCCACAAGATGGCGCAGGTCTCCCAGGAATAGCCTCCTGGTGACGTGGGGCAGGGGGAGCTGGTGGCCTGGAGGAGCCAGGCTCAGAGGTAATGCTTCTATCAGCACAGGCCAAAGTCGCCATCCAATGGGAAGGGGAAATTCATGGGTCCAAGGTCCCAGGCTTTGCTCCCAAGGCTCCTGGGAAAGACAGGACACATTTTCCTTTCCAAGAATGGATTTACTGTGAGCTCTGAGTTTTCTTCCCTGCCCTCCCCAACTTTCCCCAGGTTGCCCATGCTGAGATTCATCAGACTCTCAGAACTCACGCTGTGGGGCTCCTGTGGCCTGATGTTGAACTTTATTCCTGAAAAGCAAACAGAGAGGATAGTGTTAGCAGTGGAAGTATCACGTGGTCCACAGGGACCTGCTTACAGGCTCTTGACTGTGGGTGCCTGGGCTGGAAAAGGCAGTTCGGGGCGGGGTGGGGTGGGAGGAGAGGCATGGCACGGTGCAAGTGCCCCTCCACTCTCCTACCCATGCAGAGAGTGGGAGTGCAGCAGAGACTTGGTCCCACTGGCTCCCAGCTGATGCTCACTTCTGGGTGTCCCACCTCCTGATGTGACCATCAGGAGGGTCCAGAAGGCGCCCTGTCCAAGTGTGCCCACATACCTGCCCAGTGGAGCCGCCAGGAACCTCACAGCCTGCCCCCACCTCACACTTTCATTAAGTCATGGGGAAGGGCCCTTTGGGAAGATCTGTCCATCTTCTCTTCATACCCTGCCCTAGCTGTAGCCTTTCTGTGCTTGAAGATGACACACTCGTCCCCATACCTTGGCACACAGGCCTGGGAGTGCAACACACTCTTTCCCCTCCGACTTGGGCCTCCCCACTGGCTCCAGAAAGTTCCTTCACCTTGGCATCTGCTTTGCGATTTTGGCCATCTCAGCTGGTCTTGGGGCTCCGGGGTGAGCTGGCTTCATCCTGCTCACCCTGGTTTCCTCCAAAGGGCTGAAGAGAGGCCAGCACAGTGATTGATTGCCTGGTGAGCCTTTATTGGAGACTAGGGGGAGATGGAGAGAGATCAGTGCCTCACTGGCCACACTCCAGACTGTTCGCTCTGCCCACCAAGGAGGTGTTTTGCCTGCACTGGGGCGGGGGCCACTCAGGATAAGCTCTGGGGAGTCGAATCTTTGACCAGAGGAGAGGATTTTGCTTTGGTCCGTTTGGTCCTAGTTTGGTCCTTTTCAGGGGAGGTCCTAGGAGAACGAGAGGATTTCCTTTGGGGGAGCCTATTTAGGAGTCTTGGCTTCCTTCCCCATCCCAGCCTGGCCTCTGAGGCATCGGGGTTCTTCCTGCCCCTGTGCCATGTGAGTGGACATTTCTGCTCTGAGGCTTTGCCAAAAGCCACAGTCACAGTCAGAACCGGCCATCCTTTAAACAAGCGGAAAGCTCCAACTTCCAGCTGGCACAATGGGGCGCCATGTTGACCACACCTGACTGAGTTCTGGCTGCTGTTGGGGGTGGGGATTGTTCTGAAGGCACTTCCCCTGCTGTCTTTGTGTACACGGCAGAGGTCCAGTGGCTGGAGCCCAGCTGGCGAGGGGACATCCAGGTCCTCTGTCCCTGACCCAGGGACTCTGCTGATTCCTTGTGAGGTCCATTTTTACAGGTTCAGCCACTGCTATGACCCTGGCCTTATACTGGTCAGTCTGAGGATGTGCCCACAATTCTCCTTCATTCATCTGCAAGTGAGAGTGGGGGGAACGTGAGGTCACCCCTGGGCTGGAAAAACTAAATTCCCTGAGCCTGCCTGGACCTTTTCCAAGTCCCAAGAGAGGTGGAGGTGAAGGCACAACTTATGTTGCATCTTTCTTCTCTGCAATACTATTCTTTGACCTCTTTGCCCAGAGGATGACCCTTCCCTGGGCAAAGGGCAGAGTGTCCACACCTTCCTGGGCATCCCCCAGCTTATGTGCATTTTGTGTGTGTGCATGTGGCTGAGCCCTGAAACAGGCCTTCCAGACTCTTCCATGGAGAGGGGGAAGCTCCATGTAGAACTGGCTGCACCCCTCAGGGGATGGGGTGTGAGCAGCGGGTGCCTGACCTTGAGGCAGGAGCCTCTTAGAATTAAGCCCCTCAAAGGGTCCCCCTCTCAGCCCAGAGCCTCCTTCCCTTTGCCGCGCCCCCCCTCCCCGCGCCCTTCCACATCTCTTCAGGTGGCAGTCCCCAGCATGAGCTTCCTGTGCTCATTTCCCTCTGATACGTGCAAGTTCCCTCTTGCAGCCAATGATCACAGATCCCTTCACCAGAAGGGACCCTCTGCACACTCAGTTTTCCTTCATGCTGCCGGGTTTCCTTAATTATTTCCTGATGGCAGCTGGCTCTGCTAAATCACCTTTCCTCCTCAGAGCCTCAGACACAGGAATTTACTCTGCTTGTCAATCTTGTCAACTTGTCAAGGTGCGATGGTGCTTATTTATATTCCTTTTCTGGAGCAAATGAGTCGTGCCAGATTTGGCCGAGAATGGGGTTGAGGAGCCACTTACAAAAGGCATCTTGCCAGCAGGTGAAGTCAGATGAGGATGTGCTTACAGAGTCACAGCCCCTACGGCTGTGACCTCCCACCAGCTCTATCCCCACAGCCTGGAGGGTGGTGGGCTGTGAGGTCTGACCCATTTTTATCTGTGCAGACTGCACAGGAGGGCTCTGAGCCTGAAGGGTTTCCAAGGCAGGTCAGGCCAGAGCTCTGAGCCCAGCCTGGAGAGAAAGTTCTTGCTGGACAGAGCCCGGGGCTGGGTGAGTCTCCTGAGCTCTTGGCCACTTTTGCCCAACGAAGCCAACCTGGTTGCAATTGTCCCCTTTGAAAAAAAACAATTATCTTGTGGAAAACCCAACAACAGATCTTATGTGGAGCCTGAGTTTGCCACAAGTTGCATGTTCGTGACCCTTAAACGTATGGCAGCTTGTTTGCAGACTGTGAGCCTATCCCACATGGCCACTTTGGAATAAAGAAACTTAAGGAAGGAAATGTAACAGAAATGACCGGAAATGGCCCCACTGGCCAGGGTCCCAGTGTCCCTACCTTCTTCTTGGAGGAAGCTGCTCTTTCACACACTGTTCAGATAGAGGCTGAAGCAAAGACCACTCCCAGCTCTGAGCATGTGACGGCCAGGAGGAGCCTTGGGCATCTTGAGCCTGGGGCCTGCGCATTCCCCAGAGAGCTGCACTTCAGGACCCTGGACAGCTCCAGGGAGCAGCCCGGGAAGGGCCCTGCCTCTGCTGCACCACCAGGAAGGTATTGTCACCAGGAGCCCCCAGAACCCATGCCATGGGGGACTTGGCCTGAACATAACACCACCTGCCCAGCCCCCAAATAAGTCTAAGAGGTAGATAAAAGCCACGCCCCCAGCCTTCTCTTCCATCCAATGTCACCATGCTGCGTCTCACCTCGCCTGTCTCCCTCACGCCTACCCTGCAACAGGAACCCCCAAGGCCAGTCATGTACACCCTCTGCTTTCAGAGTCTGAGTCACCTGTCCTCTCCCTTCAGCATAATATTAACAACCTGTAAGGGAGCCCTATCCCCCTGTACGGAAAGAAATAAATGACCACTTTCTCTTTCTGGACAGAGGAGGTTCGCAGAGTGGTTGAAGCACATGCAGTACGACAGCAGTGAACATCGGTGAGAGTAAACAAGGTGTGAGCTATTGGGGCTGCCAAGTGCGCTCCACACTGTGAGCCCCCCATTGGCTGAAGGTTTTCTTCTGAGCGTTTGGCTGAAGAAGCTTCCTGGCTGCCTGCCAAGGGGATGCAGCGACTGATGAGAGTGAGAGGCCAGCCCTATAATTAGGCCATGCAGCCTGGGTCTGCAGCAGAGCTGGGGAGGGGGGTCACTGGCACGTGGGCTGTTGGGGAGGACGGTCCCTAGCCCACCACTCCTCTCTGAATCACAGGAGGGAGACCTGCTGGGTTCAGTTCAGAAGTCCCAATCCTGGATGCCCAGGACCCACTGGGGGTGGGGGCTGGGGACCAGCCTTTCGGTCTGGCTGTGTAGACAGGTGACACTGACGTGGGTCAAAACAGGACTCAAGTGCCTAGAAAGGGCTGCCTCATGAGCCCTTGACCCTCTAGCCCCAGGCTGGTCATTTGAGGAGAGTGACTGCTGTTCTGGCTGCTCAAATCCCAGCCCTGGGCCCTGATGGGCAGGGGGGAGGGTCCTGTCACTCTAAACACTGCAGCCTTGGGGAAGGCACGGCTGTCCTGAAGGAGTCAGAGCCACAAAGAGGGACAGAGATGGGAGAGAACTGGAGGGGCCAGGAGGGGCCACAGGCTATGAGTGCAAGTGCGAAGTCCCTGCCCTGTCCGCAGTTTCAGACTCGTGGTCCTTGGATTCCCCAGAGTTTCCTGCATTGAGCTGGGTCTCCTTGGCTCCTTTTCCACAGCCTGGCTCTTCTGGCGGATGAGTCTGCATGATGGACATCCCCACACCCATCTGTGCTGTCCACCCACATGTTCACTTATGCTGCCCATCAGGCCAGGAAACTCCAGGGGTTTCAGGCTGGGCGGAGCCAGGAGAGACACCAAAGGCAAGTCCCCCACTGCACCTTGGTTGCCCCACGTGTGAGATCCTGCATCCAAGCATCGGTCCCACCCCAGATTCCCTGGCAGTTGCATCTGGTGGGATGAACACCGTTGCCCTGCTCTGCTGTTTCCATATCCCAATTAGAAAGAAGTTGATCCTGTACCTACCATGTGTACTGGGAGAAAGGCCTTCATGCCCTGGGGCGGCCCTGCCTGGCTGGCCAGTGTGCAGGACCTCACGCAAGCGGTGATGAGCTACAAGGTGTGAGGCTGGGATGCTGGCAGAAGAAACGGCAGCCAGGGTGCATGTGCTGGCTGCTCGGGTCAGGGGAGAGACCCTGAGGGAGCTGCGAGGCCCCACTCTGCAGGGAGTCTGAAAGGTTTCTGAATGAGGGTCCCCCAGAGAAACCACCAATAGGATATATATATGTGGAGGAGGGTTTAGTTTAAGCAATTAGCTCTTGCAGTTGTGGAGGATGGGTGAAATCTGCAGGGCAGGCCACGTTCTGGAGACCCAGGGAAGAACTGATGGTGCAGCTCAGGTCTGAGGGCCGTCTGGAGGCAGAATTCTTTCTTTCTTTTCTCCTAAGGCCTTCCACTGATTGGATGAGGCCCACCCACATTATGGAGGGTAACCTCTTTACTCAAAGTCTATTGATTCAAAAGTAATCATATCTAGGGACTTCCCTGGCGGTCCAGTGGTTAAAGACTTCACCTTCCGACACAGGGGGTGGTGCGGGTTCCATCTCTGGTCGGGGAGCTAAGATCCCACATGCCTCGGGGCCAAGAAACCAAAAACATAAAACAGAAGCAATATTGTAACAAAAATTCAATAAAGACTTTTAAAAAGGGTCCACATCAAAAAATAAAGGTAATCACATCTAAAAAATATCTTCACAGTAACATCTAGACTGGTGTTTGACCAAACATCTGGGCACCACAGCCTAGTCAAGCTGACATATAAACTTAACCCTCACAGAGGGTGTATTAGTTTCCTAGGGCTGCTGTAACAGAGTACCACAAAACGGGCTGGTGTAAAAATAACAAAAATTTATTCTCTCACAGTTCTGGAGGCCAGATGTCTGAAATGAAGGCATCAGCAGGGCCCTGCTCCCTCTGGCGCCTCAAGGGGACGATCCTTCCTTGCCTCGTCTAGCTTCTGGCTGCCCCAGATGTTCCTTGGCTGTGGCAATTTAGATCCAACCTCTGCCTCTGTCTTCACATGGCTGTCTTATGTACCTGTCCCTTCTCCTCTGGTCGTTTTGAATTAGGGCCCACCTTAATGACCTCACCTTGATGACATCTGCAAAGAGCCTATAATATGGTCACATTCACAGGTACTAGAGGCTGAGACTTCAGCTTATTTGGGGGGGGGGCACAATTCAATTCATAATGGGGGGAAGCGACTTCAGAGGGCTTTAAGAGCACTGGGCAGGAATAGCCTGGAGGAGGTGCGAAAACACTTCCCTTGCTGGGTTGGGTGGTCCAATTAGTAACGAAGGATTGTGTTCTCCGTGCTCTTGGGGCAGAAACTGTGTCAGACAGAGTCTGGCACAAGGTCTGGCACACAGCAGGAGCTCAGTAAACACTTGTGAGAAAGCCGAGGCTGGCTGGACTGAGAGCTGGCCCTGGAGAGGGGGATGGGTGCTGGGCTTCTCTCTGCAGCCCAGGGTTCCGGCTGGGCTTCTCTGGCTCGTCCTGGTAGCCTGAGAAGCGTCTGTGTCTGTGTGGCAGGTGCCAGCCGAGTAGCCGGATGCAGACAGGAGCTGTGCCGGCTGAGGGTTTGTCCACCCCACCCCGGCTGTGTGGGGTCTGTGTGATCGGAACTAGGACACACCCAGCTGGCTCCCTCCCATTGCCACCTGGGGGCCACCTGGCCAGGGCCTGCTCCTGGGTCCTCGCAGTGGCTGTATCTCCTCTGGCTCTTCTCCCACCAGCTCAGACTCTGCCCTTTTGAGGGGCAAGCCCTCCTGACCACCCCCTCGGCCTCTGTCTGCCTCATTGTGAGCTGCTCCCTTCATCTGGGCAGATTGTTAATTTATGCAGATTTGATGCAAAACTCAGCAATTAGAGGGCAGCCTGGACTCAAGGCACAGAATTCAGACGGAAGAAGCCTCATCAAAGGGCCTTAAATTCTCATTTGTGTTCACTGGAAAATTCAACTCATTAAATTCTCTGCTACAGCCTCAGCTCACAGCCATGCCACCTCTGCTGCCCCCAGGGCCCAGGGCAGGCAAATGGGGCTCCAGGCAGCAGGGGGCCCCAGACAAAGGTGCCGGCTGCTCCTGGAACCAAAAGGTGGCTCTGTAGTCAGTGTGGACCTTGGGGAAAGGCGGGGGTCAGGCCACACATGCTCCCGGGAGGGACAGCAGGTGGCCCTGCAGGGCTCTGTCCTCTTGCCTCAGCCTCTGGGGGGTGGGGAGAACTTCTTCAAGTTGCTCTGAGACAACCAGACTCACAGTGGGGTCACCTTTGGCCCCAGACCAGAGCAAGGGCTTCCTCTCCCTTAACCTAGAGACTCCACTCTGAGTCACAGCTTTTAACAAGGGGTCAGCATATTTAAAAAGAAGGAAAAAAGAAAACAAGAACACTGCTGTGTGACCTTAACCTCACTCAACTTTAGTCTCCTCACCAGGAAAATGGGATAAAAATACCCCTCTCCCAGTTCCACAAATGTGTAAATGAAACGATGCACAGCGGTGGGCCTAGAGAGAGCACACAGGATAGAAGCCACCGGCCCCTGGTAGTCCCATCAAATGGACACCTTCGCCCCGGCTGAGTTTCCCTGAGCCCAGCTCCCGCACGATCGCAGGACCTCTGGGACCTGTCTGCGGGGGAGGGAAGCGGGAATCTTCCCCTCTTGGGCTGATGGGCACCTGACAGCTCAGACCGCTACTTGTTTTGTTTAGCGATTCCATTCCCTCGCCTCTGAGATTAGAATCCACATTTCAACTGGGTAGTTCCTTGTCCGCTCAGCCTTGGCTGTGAATTCCCTTGGAGCTGTCAGAGTGGAGCGCTGGAGCTGCCCGTCAGTCAACCAGCCAGCCAGTTAGAGGGTCTGCAAAGCCAACAGCTGTCCTGCCGCCCCACCCCTACCCATCTGCCCATCACTTGGTTGGGTGCGGGGGGGGGTCCCTGGGCATCCTCCGTGTGCCCGCCTGTCCACAGGGGAGGGGTCCCCAGCTCCCACTTCGAGGCTCTCCTGTGTCAGAGCCTGGGGGTGACTCCACCACGTTCAGGGTGTGTATGTGGCCCCAGCACACGTGCCATGCTCTGCTCTGCGCCTCACATAGGCACGTTGCATGGAACGGGACCTGGTACGTCGTGCTGCTACACCATGTGTGCCAAGGGGATGCATCACACCACATCTCTGTGCCGCACACACGCACGCTTCCTGCTGTGTGCTGCGGCCTGCGCTGGGCGGGGAGGCTATGTTCACGTCCATGTACGGTTTCTGAGAGCACGTGGCACATGCTTTAGAGCAAGCCATGCCTTTCCTTCCCTTTACGTATTCCTTCAACACACATAGGCCTGGAAGGATAAGCAGGAGCTGGTGAATGCTGCTGCAGATGAGAAAGAACCAAGCTTGTGACACTCGCCGGCAAGGTCACGGTGCCCCCCGGCGGCACCTGCAGCGTGGGAGCTGGTGGCAGAACACAGTCAGGCAGGCCACCACCGTCTGTCCATTCACTCCACTCTATGTGCCAGGCAGTGTCTTAGGCACCAGTGACGGCATCTTGGCCATGAACGGGACAGTCGTGGCCCTGCCCTCATGGAGTTTACAGGAGGTGAGGCGCTGAACAGTGGTTCCACGTGTGATGGCGGTCACAGAGGACGTGGCAGGCAGCAAGTGGAGGGGGACGCCAGCAAGTCCAGGGCATCAGGTGAGGTCTCCCTTAGGTAGTGACAGTTAATTGACACCTGAAGGTAATGAGGGCATTCCTGGCAGAGGTCGATGGCCTTGACCATGACAGCACGGCTCATGGGATGCAGAGATGCAGAGACTGAAGGGTGTCCAGAAATGGCAGGACCATGGTGGCTGCAGGGAGGACCAGCAAGAAAGGGGCCGTCTGGTCCCAGCAAAGGTAGCAAATCCTTAACTTCTCTCCTAAGGCCCCAAGGGGAGCCTAGAAGGGCTTTAAGCTGCGAGTTATTTTGCATTTGAGTGATTCTGAGAGGAAGAGCTGAAGCCAGAGCGGAAAGGCTGGTCCGCGGATGTTGCCATCATCCGGGCAGGACATGTCTGAGGCCTGGCCCCAGGTGACGACGGTAGAAAGTGGGGAAACGTGTGAAGAATATTTCAGGAGGAACAGTCGGCAGTAGGAGGTGTGCTGGTAAATGTTTAAAAACTGGCTCCGTGGGCGGCGGGGTGGGGGAGGAGCCTAACTTGTAGTATTTGCTGATTTCCGTTGTGTAGATACTCCTACCATGGCAGATGCCAAGCTACTGATGTAAATGTGGAGTTGGGCCCTCGTGGATTAGTACCAGTGGGCCCCTGGGTCAGCAGGACCTGGGGACTGACTGGGAGCGGAGTCAGGGATCCTGGCTTCCGGCTTGAGCGGCAGGGGTGTGCTGGTGGCACTTCCTGCGAAGGGGCGCAGGTCCTCAATGAGGCTGAGATGCCCATGGGTCTCCCAAGTGCAGATGTCCAGAGGGCAGCTGAAGGAGGGACGATGGGGGGCAGGTGTATGAGCTGGGGCACATTCCATGGCCTGTGGCTCTCTGGGGTCGGTGATGGTGTGGGACCGGCACTTTCCAGAGGACAGAAAGCAGGGCAGACGCAGCCAATTACCTGAAGCACAGGCAGTGGGCCTGGCCTGAGTCCTGCCTTTGTCCACAGCCCACGGGGAGCCACGGCTCCGGCTCTGAGTTGCTGTGACCAGGTTAAATGGGATGGATGTAACGTTCCTCCTGTTTGGCTGTCAGGGGCCCCTGGTGACTGCTCTCCAGCCAGCTCTGCAGGAAGGGGCTTAATTTGGCTTGAATATTGGTGAGTTCCTGCTGGGGGTTGCCAGAAAATAAAAGCGAGTGGGTCATGCTGGAGCCTGAGGCTGAGATGGCCCCACTGAGGGGCTGCCTGTTTGCAGGGAAAATGCCAACAACACCGACTGGTCCAGGCCTGTGACAGACTCTCCTTCACTGGAGCCGAGTCAGGCCATCAGAGGCCGCCGGCGGGGCAGCCTCATTACCGCGATGGCCTGGCCACAAGATAATGATCGGGCCGGCTCAAGCCGGCTTAAGGATGTGACGTTCCGGCCGCGGCATCAATTACTGAGCTGGCCTGTGGCTGTCAGACGCATCACAGCTGCTGCCTGCGATACCCTGAAGAGCCACAACAGTAAATCCGTCCTAGCTGGTGCTTCCTTGAAGGGCCCCCCACCTGCTGCAGGGGCCGCTCGGTGAGGGAGGCATCCCAGGTTCCCAGGGGGGAGGCGGGCTCCTGCAATTGAGACTGCAAAGGGCCGCCCAGGGGCTCAGGGATGGATGCGCGGATCCTCAGAGGGCCGCCCCAGATGGCCGTGCATTGGTAGTCACGCTGTCCACTGATCGTGCCCGGAGGGGCCCCTGGCCCTGACTCCAGCACCTCCCAGGCCCATCCTCTCTCCAGTGTCTCCTCCAGCACCATCGGGACCCCCCCGCCTCCCCGAGGGGCAGTGGCATTTCAGGGATCATCCTGTGTGCCCCTGAGCAGAACTGAGCCCCTGGTGACTCACAGATGGCAAGGGCAAGGCAGGGGGCCCTGGCAGTCAATCCAGCGGTTCTCTGCCATGGGTCTGGAGAGCTGCAGTCCACAGCTAACCCTAACCCCAAGGCAGGGCCTTGAAAGTGGAGTCGGTCCAGCCAAGGACCGGGCCACCAGCAGCTCAGGAAGTCTTCGGCCTGAGGATTTGGCCGGGTCCTCCAAGAGGTAAGGCATTAATCCTGGCCTTGGCAGAGGCTGGCTGTGGAGACGCCACCTTCCCTGGACATCTGGCTAAGACCCACTCACTCTCCCTTCTGTCTGGCCAGCTCTTGGCTCTGCCCAGCTCATCACCCTGGGGTCCAGCCAGCAGTGGACCTGGCTGGCTGGGGGCTGACCATGGCATCCCCAGCCATCCTGGGGAGCACAGAAAACCTAGCCTTCCACTGCTCCATCACAGCATGCTGGAGCTGGGCTCTACACCCGCATCACGCAATCCTGCAAAGACCCACAGGCCCTGTGTCCCCAGCCCCCAGCTCACGAAAGGTAACCAATCCTGGGGCACTGACTGCATGGCTGAGAAAAAAGAGGATGGCAGAGGGGCCCTGCGGGCTGCGTGTTCAAAGATCTTTCTGGAGGTGACTGGGGAATGGCCTGCAGAAACCGAAGGCCTAAAGGAAGAGGAAAAACTGATCGGGATTCTTAAACCCTAATGTAGACGAGCAATGCTGGGCCTGAACTCAGGCAGGGCAGGGAGATGAAAGGGGAGGGTAGATTCTAGAGAACCGCCAGGTGGGAGGGCTGGAGGGCTTGGTGAGTCATGGGTATGAGGGGTGAGGATGAGGGAGGTGTCTGGGGTGCCCCGCATAATGCTGTCTGGGGGAGGTCCAGGGGGAGGGAGGAGCCACCGGGGGAAGACAACACCCTGGGTTTGTTCATCGTGAACCAGAGACCCAAGACTTGAGTAAGGCCTACAGATAGAAGCTGGAAACAGTGTCTAGACACAACCCAGCCCAAACTTCCAACATCCTTGAAACACGAGCCAACATAACACTGCATAACAATACCCTCTTAGTTCTGAGCACAAGAATATTAAGTAGAACCACACACTGGAAATATCATCCAGCATTTTCACAACTGTCATGTGTACTTAGAATTTGCCAAAGCAGCAGAGACGCCAGTGCCCCTCTGGCCAGCAGCATTTTGGGGATATCACCTTAACTCTGAGAGACACCCTTCACAGGGAACTGCCTGGGTGGGGCACGGGGGCTGCTGGGTTCCTGGCAGGCACTGTCTGAGGTCCCCGAACGTTCCCTTCAAGGCTCAGTTCTCCTCTTAGCCTTGGCCTGCACATTGGCAGCAAAGCTCTGGAAGTTAGACCCGCCCGCTTTACAAATAGAACGTGGTCCCTGTGTAATAGCTGCTCACAGGGTGGCGAGGGCCACTGTGAACAGAAAGCTGAAGAAGATATTCTGAGCTGTCTTTCTGCTTCCTTTGAAGTCCAACCAGCAGCTGCTCTCAGGACGACGAGCACGGATCACAGGCACAGATGCAGCCCCTCCCGGCTGTGTGCATTTCCTTCGGAATTAAGACTCCTGTCTGGATTACTGGGCGTGCGTTTTGGGCACCTCTTTGCAGTTGAGAATGTGCAATCCCACAAAACAAAAGCAACCTGGCTCGTGCCTTGTCCTTCTATGCCTGTGTGCGGTGCAGCTGAGGGGCTGCCCATGTGGGTGTGTTTGGGGCCATCCTCTCTAGAATGAATGGTTCTCTGGCTGGGTGAGAGCAGCGCAGCCCACCGAGGCTTCTTCTGCAGGATTAAACATCATTCCTTCTAATGACTTGATTTAGGTCTGGAGGTTTACAGCTCCAAACAAAATATTGTGATGATGGCAATAAATCACACCAGGGATGTTTACAACGGCGACTAGAGTGTTTTCTGTTTGTTAGGGAGGAGATTACAGAACGAGGGGCTGTTGTGTAATAGCTCATGTGGGGCAGGGAGTGCCCAGGACACACGTGGCATCAGGCAGAGGGATGCTTGAATGCCTGAGGCTTTTGTGAGAGTTTGTGGTTGGAGATGGCAGGGGTTTCAGAAGAGCTGGAAATCCACAGGAAGGCACTATTCTGGGCGCTGGAGGAGGCCCACGGGTGGTGGACATCCTGAGAATATCATTTCCAGCTTTCAACCACTGTCTCCCCTGCTGCATCCCCGACTGAGGGCACAAGCCAGCTGAGGTCAGGGCCCAGAAACCCATGTATGCCGTTCCTCTGCGCACTGGACAGCTTCCGGAGCACACTGGGGCCATTTGCCAGTCTGCAGCCTTGTCTTGGGTGGGGAGAGGACCTGGATGGGCCAGGCTAGAATGGCTCTGCAGGGCTGAGCTTCTGGGAAGAATGAGGGCCAATCGGGCTGCAGACAGGTGCCCCTGGGCTGGCATCTCTCACTCAGATGGTCAACAGAGAGTGATCTCTTTCCCCCGAGACATCACCCTGCAGAGCAGAGCTCAGAGGAACTGAAGTCAACCTCAAGGTTGGCCAAGGATTTAGATAGGACCCCAGCCTGGACTCAGGAAGAAACCCACAGCCCTGCTTCCCCAGCTCCCATCCTTCGCTGAAGTCTTCTGTCAGAGAGGCTGTCACCCATGCCCCCAATGGCTGGGAATGGCTGTCCCTGTGAGGCAGGGCAGAGGCTGGAGTTGGCACGCAAGGAGGGCGAACACTTGAGGGGCTGCCACAGAGCAACCTGGACAGTTCCCACCAGACCAGCTGACGCTCGATTCTGGCCGGAAGTCTGTGAGAGTCCAAGCCTTTTCGTTGGTAAAATGAATCCTGTCCCTGGCATCAAACTGGAGGAAAGGCGATGGGAGGAGGCAGGACTGGGGTCAAGTTCTGGGGGGAGGTCTGCTGATCCCACGGGAACACAGCAGCTCTTCTGGCACTCTCTTCCTAGGCAGAGAGATGTGTTCTCGGAGGAGCCCCATGGCCTTAAATGCCACATCAAAGACAGTGTGCCCGCTGGAGGTCATGAGACGGGGTGACTCAGGGATGCTGGGCACTGGGGAAAAGTGATGCATGACCAGGTATTGGCCCCAGCCGCTGCTCATGGCACATTTAACTGGGAGGTGTGGGTGGGGAAATCAGGATGGGGGGAGGCTCATGTGGTGCACAGAGGGTGTCTTCCACATCAGACGCGATGCAGCACAGGTGATGGTTGGGGAGATGGCACGTGAGTGGCACACTGACAGCACAGAGGATAGTGGGTGGGAAGGAAGGAGGATGGCATGTGGGTGGTGATGGATGATGGGTAGATGGTTAGTGGATGGGGGTGTGGATGGAAAGTGGATAGTGGATGGATGGGTTGAGGTCCAGGGAAGGGATTTCAAAAAAAAAATTTTTTTTTTGGAGTATAGTTGGTTTACCATATTGTGTTAGTTTCTGCTGTATATCAAAGTGAAAGTTACACATATACATATATTCACTCTTTTTACGATTCTTTTCCATATTGGTCATTACAGAGTATTGAGTAGAGTTCTCCGTGCTATACAGTAGGTCCTTATTAGTTATCTATTTTATGTATAGTAGTGTGTATATGTCAATCAGGGAAGGGATTTGAGATGGATGCTGGGCAAGGACTGGACAGGTGGGTAGCTGGAGGGGTGACGGACGGATGACGAGGCTACCCAGACACAGGCAGGCTCCAGTCCAGCCCCACTGGCCAAAGATGCAGCCTCTGGTTGTGGCTTCCCTGTGGGTAAGATGCACGGGAAGCTCCGTCCCTGACCATCTTTGGCTTCCTTGATGCTCAGGAGGTGGCTTAGGTAACAGCTCCAAATCAAAGGTAAGCCGGCACCCCTTCTGACCCCCCTTGAGCCCTGAGTGTACATCCTGGCCGCTTCAAAAGATGGCACTTCCCTTTCCACCAAATGCTGAGAGCAATCTCCAATATGTCAGAAAACAAAGCTTCTGTCCATCTTTGATTAAAACAAGGGCCTCCCCCCCCCAAAAATGTTGTTTGTCTTATAAAATCTGGCAAATTTTGATAATGAAACCTTCAGAACATATAATACCAAAACTTTTCTAATTCCGGGCAGATAAGGAATAATGGTAACGTATTTCAACTTCAGAAGCAAGAAATAACCTTTTATCACCTAATTGAACAATGTTACTGGGAAAATATGTTAGGAGAATGTAAAAATGCTATTTAAATGATAAAATATGCTGTCTTGGATGGCAAGGATTTTAATTGCCACACTCAGAGTCCAAACACACTTCTATGCCAGCTCTGACAAACACCGCTAATGACATGGTGTCCATAATGAGGCGCGGCGGAGAGGGTCAGCATCTCCCCCGGGATCTGCCGAAACCCAACAGCTGTCTGGGCTCTGCAGTGCTCATCAACATCCCTGCCTTGTGAAGTATGAACCGGTTCGGTATTAATATTAATTGGCCAACACATTAATATTAATCAGTTAATATATACTTCCCATGACAACAAGAGATAAAGGAATCTTATTATGCAGGGGATCAGGGAACACGGAATATCTAAGTGGATTTCTTTGGGACGCACAGCATGAAGGAGCCTAAGCCTCTTACACGTGTCGTCTCCGCAGAGAATAGAACTGGGGCGCACTAGTGGCCAGAGTCACGAGCAGGAAATGCCTGGGGCAGGGTGAATCCTCTCCAGAGGCAGGGAGATATTTCCCCTAGTTGGCGAGCAGGTTGGTGGGACCGTGGAGGGTGTGGGCGGCCCTCACACCCTTTCCTCTCAGAAGAATAGCCGTTCCCAGGGGAAGCAGGCTGCACAGCTCACAAGGAGAGAACACAATGGCCCTGCCCTCGACCCCCAACCCTCCTGGTCCTGGTGAAAGGGGTCCACTGCTTCTGGAATGAATCATCTGGGACCTGGTGGGTGCTGAGGACCCAAGGGTGTCTCATGCACTTCAGCAGGGGAGGTCTTACTCCCGTTTTGCATGAATGAGAGCATGAATCTCAGAGAGTCACGTATGCTGCCTGCATCCACACTGCTGGCCCTGTGGGTGGCAGAGCCGGGGTCCAGGCTAGACCCGTCTGACTCTGGGCCCTTGTTCTAACCATTATACCACACTGCCTGTCTGTGTCTGGGGACAGTGGGCTGGCCAGGCAGGGGGTCACAGCAGGTCTCACAGAGCCATCACACTGGCATCACATGGACAGAATGAGCACCTGTGCTGCCCACTCTGGGGTTCCTGGGGAGGCCAGCCTGCTGGGCAGTGGCAGGGGGTGGACGGGGGCAGAGCTCTCTCCACCAAGGACTGCCTTCCTGCATGCTCACTTGCAGACAGCTTCCAGAGGCAAAGGCACATCTGAGCACAATTAACATTTTAAGCACTAATTATTTTACTTGGGTGTCTAAGTCTGAGGATCCTTCAATTTCAGTTTAATTGGAGAAAAATGGTCATCAGTTATTGAACAGCGGGAGGGCAGCTCCACACTTCCCCAATATCGAGCTTCCCCAATACCGAGCCAAGCTGAGAATCATCCAAACATATGGGTCGCCGTGGCAGCAGCCGTGCCTCTGTGCCAGGCGAGGGTGCGGTGGGCGGGCCTCGGGCACCGTGCCCTGCCATCCCTGACATCTGCTGGGAATGCTTTGGGGCTGAGTTACTCGCCTTTTCGTCTTTTCCATTTTGTTCCATTTTCTGCAACAGCATCTGTTGCAAGAAAACCAACTGCAAGAGGAAATGGGATTCATCATTAAAAGGAGAGCTTATAACGTCCCCTTCACTCCCCCTTGTACTTGATAATAATCTGAGCTCATAATGAAATCCTCAGGCCCTCCCTGGCATGGCTGGGAGGGTCGGGGGCTGGCAGGGTGTGCACTTACCTGCGGCTGAGGGACGTAAGGGCTGTCCTGGGCGGGAAGCTCAGTCCGAGGGGCTTGGGCCAGTGCCCATGGCTGCCTCTCCCTCCTCTGGGGGTGGGCACCCGGTGTCCAGGGTCTCATAGGAGAACCATGAGGCTTTGGTGCCCACACTTGTGGAAAGCTAAAAGGAATGTTTTATTTTGCTTTGCTTATTTTTTTCCCTTCGGTCCTCTATGAGCAACCAATTAAGAGAATCAATAGTTCTGGGCCCCTGACAGGGAGCTGAGAAGGTGGGCCCCAGGAGCCTGGCTGCTGGCAGAGTGGGGCTGTGGCACTCTCCTCTGGCAGACTCTCTGCAGACTGGATGGCCTGGTCCAAGGCTGGGGGAGGGGGCTGTGGAGGGAGGGGTGGCCCAGGCAGCTCTGGAGAGGAATGAACAAGAGACTCTAAGGAGAAAGGGTCTGTCCCAGTACATGCCCTTGCTGGGGACCAGAGCCCCCGGTGAGGGCATCTAGTTTTGTGTGCAGCTGGAAAAGCTGAGTTCAGCTGTGACCAGCCATGGACATGTGACAGGCCCCCGCC
The DNA here is from genome assembly GCF_028564815.1 of Eubalaena glacialis. NCBI lineage: Eukaryota > Metazoa > Chordata > Mammalia > Artiodactyla > Balaenidae > Eubalaena > Eubalaena glacialis. Next base: position 51,689,785 of record NC_083733.1, on the reverse strand, counting down.
CAAGAACGCATCCTTCCAACCCCCACTGACCCCACTCGGTAACCTCCCCTAGTCACAGACTCCCTGACCCCATCAGGGTCTCCTTAGTGCCCCCATGCTGTCACCACCCTGCTCAGGATACCCTTCTCAGGCCTCATCTCTCTCTCTCTCAGCTTCCAGACCCCTGGTCTTTCGTCCTTGGGGAGAGACCCCACTTCCCAGGCAGGCCTGATAGACCACCCTGGTGCAGGGTCTGGGTCTTTCCAGGCCTGACCCCTCAGGACTGCGTCTGGGTGCTGTGGCCCCTCAGTCACGTCAGCTGCCTGGGATCACCCTTAACCCAGGCTCTGGCTTCACAGAGGCCCTTGGGCCCTGCAGGACTCAGGCGATGCAGCCTGTGGACAGAGGAAGGGCAGGAGCCACCCATCTGAGCGCCTGGTACGGCCCCTCCTCGCCTGATGTGTGAAATGACCCCAATCTTTTCAAGACCCCAGCACTGTGTGAGCCCACCACACGTGCCCACCCTCTGCAAGGGGCCCCTGCCTCCCTTCCCTGGGGCTCTGATCCTAGAAGGCTGGGTCTCCCACCTCAGCAGCCCACCCACCGCACCCAGAGACCACCCTGGGGGCCACCCAGGAAAGAGCCCACTCTGCTCCCACACCGACCCTGTTGTCCTTGTCAGTGAGGGTATTTGTTGATTCCAGGTACCCTTGTAGAAGCTCTGGACCCTTACAGAAGCCCACAAGGTCGGTGTTATTTTGACCCAACTTGACCCATGAAGAGACAGAGATGCACACATGTTAAGCCACCCAAGGGCGCACAGCTGGTCAGTGGCTGAACTGGGATTTAAACCCAGTGGTCCTTGGCCCCAGGGGCTGCTCTCCTCCCTGCCTACTGCTTTCTCAGGGTCTTGCTGAGCACGGACACGGGCTGCCCTTGCTCCCTCTCCTCAGCACCCAGCTCCCCCATTCCACTCCCACTCCGCACGGCCTCTCAGGGGGTTGACTCAGGGTGGGGACTTTCCTTGCTGCCTCCCTCCAGCTTCAGCCTGGGCCGTATCTGAAACAGCTTCTGGAACTTCTCTGACGCCCTCAGGCATCTGTGTGCAATTGTGGGACGTGAGTTTCCCAGCCTGAGTTTCTTCTTTAGACTCTCCTTGGCTGTCTGCCTTCAGTCCTGGCTGCCTCCCCCTGGGCTGTGGTCCCTTCCCCCTCACTGCACTGGCTTCTGCATTAATGAAGGTGGCCTGGCCCTGAGGGTCTGAGCTGTGAGAGTCCCCACGGAGCCCATGAACGGCAGCAGTTCACTGGCCTGTGGCCTCAGTTTCACCAACTCTATAATGGGAAATCAGTGGCTTGGTACCCACAGACAAATGTGTCTCCCAGAAGAAAGGGCAACATGAACAACCTGGTGAAGGGGCATGCAGCCACTGTATTCAGATGGTAGGAGCCCCTGGGTGCCCAGGTGTGGACCAGACCCTCCATCTTCCCTTCCTCAGCTGGGAGCCCCACCCAGGCTGCAAGCAGAAGTGAACCCCGGGGAAGGAAAGCTCTGGTGAAGGGAACCTGGGCTGCTGGAGGGGACAGGGCCACAGCCGCTCAGTGGCGCTGGCACCAGAATGCAGGTGGCACCATGTGGCTGCAAGAGCAAGCCCTCCTGCCGGAAGCTGTGGCTTCCACTTCTTGCCTTGCCTGGTTCCAGACTCGCTCCGGTCCTGCATCTCCTCACGTGGAAAATGGGATGATAAGGGGGACTCTGGGGAGGGCGGCAGGAGCTCATCCACGGGAGATGAAAAGCAGAGTGCCCAGGGCTGCTAAGTACCTGCGGCAAATTTAGATCCGAATGCTAAGTATCACACAGTGGGATGGCCTGGCTCTAATAGCCCCTCTGGGTCAAAAGAAGAACTGATTTGGGTGAGGTGGGGGCAGATCTAGCCTCAGGCCTGAGGGCAGCATGCCTTGGTCCTCGATGGGAGGAGGTGCTGCACAGGGCAGTTCTGTCCACAGGCCCTCACTCATCTCCTCCTGCTGCCCATCCTGAGAGAAATGGGAATCTCCATCCACGGGACCACACTTAGAGCTTGTTAGGGGTGTAAACTTTGTAGCTGCACCCAGCAGGCAGACGCAGGGAGAGTCAAGACCAGCCTTCAAGCTGCTTCCACAGTCTCTACCAAAAAGCCTTGCCTTATGTGTGTAGGTGAAGACGAGTTCAAAGCTTAAAAGGCTTCTTTAGAATTGCTTTTGTCATGAAACATTTCATTCACGCAAAAGAAGATATATAACATATAATGTACACAGTACAAAGAAAAAGGGCACAAACATCCAGGTATCTACGACCAAGCTTAAGAAACAGAGCTTTATTAATAGTATCAGTATCACCCAGACTCCCTCAGCCCCTCTCAGACATCCCTGGTACCTGGCCAGGATAACCACTACACTGAATTCTGTGTTTATCATTCCCATGCTTTTTAAATGTCATTTTTTTTTTTTTGGCATGTGCTTACACTCCTAAGCAACTTATTTATTTTTGCAAGGTAGCCTGGAATTGGCCACAGTGGGAGTAGTTACACCACAGACATTGGAAGGTGCTACAAATCAGGGCTTTTTCGGTTTGTCCCCTGCACCCAAAGCATGTTAACCAGGGTGTGTCTGGTTGTAGGTCACCTCCAGGAGGAAGGCATCACCTTCCAGATGAGTCTCCTGTCAGCCGAAGTCAAATCTCCGAATTAAGGGTGCAGCTGTGAGCCATCAGCAGCCCACACTTAACGGTGGCGGGTGATGGGTGCATCACTGGGAAAGTAGATCTGGGCGGGGCAAAGAGTTATAGCAAGATCCAGACTAGGAGTGACCCCACAAATCTGTCCCCTCGTTTTTTTATTCTATGGCTCACAATATTTACAGGCCACTCCCTGGAGTCAAGCACATGCTTACCAGAGCTCTTCCCAACCTGAAATTATTTATGACTTGGCATTCAGGGAGGAAAAGCAATTTTCCCGAAATGTCTGATGTCATGATATATAGTCCGTTTGACGTGCATGTGCCCAAACCCATTGCTCTGCAGGTCTGCCCCTCAATTACTATTACCCTGAATTAAAAAGGAGAATTAATATTGCTTGGCAGGACACTAACTCAAGTAGCATCCAAAGAAAATGTCTAGAGCATCTTCTAGAAAAATACATGCCTTGGAAGAAATTACAAAATGCACCAGTTATGTGGCCAGAGCATTGTTTCCTAGGGCTCTTTGCTTAAGTGATGCTGGAGTGAAGTGATGTCCGGTCTCCTGGCTCATGGAGCCCCCCTCCTAGCTACTCAAGGCTGCACGGCTGTGTAAGGTCACACCCCTTTACTGAACTTCACTAAGGACCGCATTACCTGTGTCCAGGTATGCCGTGACAGTAAACTCTAAGAACATGCCTACCAACAGATGAATGGATAAACAAATTGTGGCATATCCATACAATGGAATGCTACAGTCTGTAAAAAGAGACAAACTACCGATACACACGGCAACATGGACGAGCTCACAGACCTCACAGACTTCACGCTGAACAAAAGAAGCCACACTGTACGTACTGCAGGATCTCACTTACATGAAATTCTACAACAGGCAAAACTAATCTCTAGAGTCAGAATAAGATCGGTGGTTGCCCGGGGGATGGGGGCGCGGAGGAAGTTGGGTGAGCAGGCGTATGAAAGAAGGTTCTGGGATGAAGGAAATGTTGTATATCTCGATTGGGATGATGGTATACATTTGTCAGAACGCACAATGAATGTGTTTTCCTGTGTATAAATTATACCTCAATTAAATTGATAAAAAATTGTGTGAACATATTTTAGAACTCTGAAGTGCCATGTTAAAAAAAACCTGCCATTTCCGTTTTAGAGATCATGCTTGTATCTCAGAAACCAAACAGCAATTCCTGGAAGAAAAAGGCTTTTATAAAACTGAAAAAAGAAGTGAATTCAGTAACATTAGCTATGGCTAATTTTCAATGATACTTGAGTAAGCAAAGCAATTTGGAAAAACTGCTCCCCGAGTTTCCCTCCAGAGATTACTCCCGGCTGCAGAAAGTCGCCTCACCCAAGGTCGCATCTTCCCTGGGGCTGCCTGCATCCAGTAACTGGTTGATGCAGAGTATGAAGGCTCCAGATCCCTGCATCAGTTCAGGGCCATCCCTGCTCCAAAGCTCCATATGGGGCTGGCTGACTAAATCACAGTCTGACTTCTTCCTCTGCCCACTCTTGCTTCTCTCCCTTCCCGCACAGGTGTTGATCCAAGAGAACACCTTCCGCCACACATTCCCTGCACTTCCTCCGAGTCTGCTCCAAAGGAATCAGACAGTTGGTGCCAGTGGTCTGAGAAAGCAGATGCTAAGATGAATTGTTAGGGTTGAATCACCTGATGGCCGGCCAGCCAGCAACGAGGACCCCGGACCTGGTGGTAGTTGGAGGAACAGATTGTCCCTGGCAAGAGGCAGTAATAAAATTGTTAAAATTTTTTCTGGTGGTGAACTAGGATGGCATACCAGTGGAAGGAAATGCACTGGTATATACAAAAATGTATGAGAAGTTTGAGAAATATGGGGCAAGTAGTAATTTAGGGACAATGGAGTTGGTTGGCTATTGCCTCTTTGGCAGCCTATCAAGAGACTCTCATCTTCTGCAGCAGGAGGACCAGCCCCAGGACTTCATAGTAGGAGCAGCAGAGCTGCAGAGACGGTTCATTCTCAGCAATGTCAGGCACCTGATGGAGAAGGAACGGGAGCCTGAGAAATGGGATGGGGACATCTGGATTGATGTATGTGAGGAGAAAAGGGACTATACTCCTGAGAGAGGTGAAGGATCCATAAAACAGGCACCGGCAGGAGCCAGGAGTATACATAGATTCTGCGGATGTTAGATAAGAAAGCAGAGCATCAAGTTGGATAAGGAGGAACAATTTATAGGGGAGCATTCTCTTGGGATACAGGATTTAAGAGTATGGCGAGGACCCCAGGTGATGATGTTATCATGCTGCTAGGATGGCTCTTAGAAACACAGAGAAGGCTATGGCCCACACAAATGAAGCAGAAATGATAGAATTGCTGTGACAGACAGTGGAGGAAGAGATCAAAAGGCTCACAAAGGTGATCATGCCAGCTGATCTATGAAAGGCTAGAGAACTCACCACATGACTGAGTTTTGTAGGAGGACCTGCAGGGTACTCCCTCATCTAAAGCAATAGAGAATGCACTGGTGAGACAGGCACCAGCATCAATGAGAAGCTCAGTGGTGGCCCTCCTGTGTAGGACAGGGCTGAATAGAGAGATGCCATCATAGATCAGGACTCCCTGATATCAATGGGAGACGATAGGCTCCTGAAATAATACAACCCACGTGGCGGTGCTTAACCACCATAAACGAGCCTTAATGAGCAGCAATGTCAGAGCGTCAGCCAAGAGAAGCTGGTCTGCAGAAAGCTATGAAGAAGGTTAATAAAACATGGCATCCCAAGGGCAAGAAAGATGGGCAGCCAACAAGGGTATTGACCAATATATACAACCAAAAGAAACCAAGGATGGACAAGCAGGAGGTTGAGGGCCGCTGATCCAATAAAATGGCACAATCCCTGGACCAGTTTTCAAATCCAGAACTCAATGACTGAGGGGAGGTTGGGTCCCCAAGAGGAAGAACCTTATGTCATCATGGCAAGTGTACACAGTAGTCCTTCCTCAAAGTGACTGGTAGCCATTTACTTGGATAAATGTACACTGCAGGGGTTGGGGGGAATGACATCTAAACTTTTCTAGATTTTTGTCTCAGTTGACATTTACACCTAGGGACTTGGCTCTTGGCAACCTGACATGTAGCCTTTCAGGTAGAGTGAGGGAATATAGGGACCAGGTAATAAATGGCCCATATCTGGTTCAAGTCAGGTTCACAGACTCTCCCACCCCAGTGATCATTTTCCCCATCTCTGAATGTACAATTGAAATGGACATATGTGATAGTTGGCGGAACCCCTATGTCCTTGACCCATGGGATAAGAGCTACCATAGTAAGGAATACCTGGGAAGCCTTTGGAAGTTACCATATCCCGTGAGCCAAGATATTAAATCAAAGGTAATATTTAATTTTCAATTTTGCCATTCCTGGGGAAACGGCAGAGATTAGTGCTACCTTTAAAGACCTAAAAGATGCAGGAGTAGTCAAACCATCAAATTGCCATGTAATTCACTAGTCTAGTCCCTACAAATGACAAATGAGTCCTGGAGGAAGACAGGAGATTGCTGCAAACTCTATCAAGTTGTAGCCCCAATTGTAATCACTGTGTCGTGTGGTATCTGCTAGATTTACGTGGCCTTGGGTACATGGTATATGACCATGGTTTGACAAATAGATTCTTTTCCATCTCTGTCAAAAAAAAGTATCAGAAACAGTTCACATTGACTTAGAATGGACAACAGTAGACATTTAGTTTGCTCCAAAGCTATTTTAACTCTCCTGTCCTCTGTCATAATATAGTCCCAATAAACTTCCTGCACATAAATCTCTGTCTCAGAGTCTGCTTTCCCAAGGAACCAAGCATGCAATAGGATGAAATGGAAATACAGCTTTGCAATCAGAGGCCAAACCCTGGTTCAGGGCCTGGCAAGACTGAGGTCACAGGCAGAGCTGATTCAGACAGGATCACGTCAACAGCTGCAAGGACTAGGAGCATGACTGAAGCAAAAGGCCAGATTCTTGCCAGAATCTAAGCTGCACCAAGAAGCACAGCAACTAGCAATTAGGTGACTGAAATCAGGCTGAGGTCTGGCACTAAGACATTCCTGAAAATGGGACCCTGTGGTGGCAACTCAGCCAACTGGAAGAAGGGTGGCTGTTTTCAGGACCATGGACAGCTCTCAATGCCATTCCGTCTCCAAGGTTTGGCCCCAGGTCGTGTTCTGGTCTCTGGTTCCAGGAGTCCCTGGAAATGTACAGTGTGAAGTCTGTCAAAACATCACTATGGATAACCAGGTGAGGTCCTGGCCATCAGCGTGTGTGTGTGTGTGTGTGTGTGTGAGAGAGAGAGAGAGAGAGAGAGAGAGAGAGAGAGAGAGAGAGAGAGAGCGAGTGAGAGAACAAACAGGAGAGGAGAGGAGGAGGGAGGCCCCAAAATGTTAGGATCCACTCCTCTGGCTGAAACTCCATGCTGTGGTTTAATCACGAGAGTCTAATAGTATGTCTTAAACTGCCAGCCTAGGCCCGTTTCAGAGTGATTCTCCTCTCCCTGGAAAGGGTGTTTCCACTAATTCCCTAAAGTGACATAGTCCAGCAGTGTCTTTGTCGCAGACTCACCTTCCCATGGCACACGGCCACACGGCCTGTGCTGTGTGGGGAAAACCTGTGTCTTCTCAGCTTGGTAACTGCTGACTTTGAACTTAGTATGGCACATGGTTTTCATGACACAGTTCTGCAAACATACTCTCACCCTTGAGGGTCATTGGAGAGGTCCCCTCACCTTCAGGGATTGGGAATTTCTACCAAGGACCCCACAAACCATCGTGAGGCATTCTTGGAGGGAGCTGCGAGAGGTCTCCTCTATGACCTGGTTTGACTTTCTCTACTCAGGGCTCCTGTGGTTTGCTGGATGGTTCCAGCACAGCCTCATATTTGCATCTAATTCCAGGACAAGTGGTTGGCATTTATTACAAATTGATTTAGAAAAAATTTTAAAGCACATATTTCTTTAAAAAAGTAGTATGGAAGGACTTATAAGTGACAGGGGCCTCATTCTTACCCCTCCTTCTTTCTGAGAGTTAACCTCCTGTAACCAGGCTGCACCTGACCAAAGCCTTGAGCGTGTGGCACCACTTGCCAGGATGTAGGCTTGTCTAGTTCTCTATGGCTCCTTGTTTATCAGCCCCAAATCCCGTTAGATCCCTTGACCTTCTCTTTCTGAGAGGTGCCCAGAGCCTGGATGTCAGAGAAGAGAGATCTCATTTTCAACTCTTACCTAAGCATTCAGGGAATATTAGAAGAGACAAATGTGTTTCTATAAAAATATATAATACTTGTGAACTCTTGGGAACGATGTTTTGGGGCTGATGGAATGAGCCTTGAATTCCATTTAACATGCAAGCAGACACAAAATTTCACACCTATGCATTCACAAATGTAAGTACCACTCGAGTCTCACACTGTGATTTGCAGCAAAAAGTAAATAAATGATTTAATTTCTATTTATTAACCAGCCCTGAGCACACAGGAGAAAACAACAGTGTAATTTGGGATGAACAAGTCCAGACACCGTGTGAGATGTCTGAGGATGATCAGAGCCTCAGGGGAGGAAGACAACTGGTCACTCAGCTCTGAAGGAAGGGGAGGGAAGATTTTCTGCTTCCATGACTTCTGGGGGGATGGGTGACGTCGGGGTGGGGATAACCTTTCTCTGCTTCTTATCGCTCCATCTCGTGGGAGTGGGAGAAGAATCAGCTCGGGCTGGTAGTAGCCATGGCTGGGAGTGGGCTGGGGAAGAGATTAGGTGGTTGGAATGAAGTTAAAAGTAGACTCTAAATCTCCATGAACTTACATTTTCCTTGCTCTCTCCCTCTCTCTCTGCAGATGGAAATGGAGAGAGGAGAGTCAAGGCACGCCCTGTGAGTTTAAGTGGTAAATGGATTTCTGCAGGGTTGGGTGGGGGAGCTGTGTCTGATCTCCTTGGACACAGCCCATCCCAGGGAGTCTGGCTGGAAGGGAGAGGAGACAGGACTCTCACAGCCTTAATTAATCCTGGCAATTTCCTCTGTGGAACCATCTGTGCCTTGCTAAAGAACTTGTGCCTCATCTCTCCGGATGTCCAAGAGAACTAATATGGACATCAGAATAACAGCACAAGGGTCCGTACTGGCTTTCTGGCTCATTTGGAGTCCACGACTCCCTGCATCTGACAGAACTGAAGTTTTGAAGTAATATGGGAATGTGTTTGGTAAATTCCACTCTGCTACAGCCACCTGGGTTGCGGCGTTTTGCCAAAAGCCGGGGGACGGTGAGCTCAGAACGACCGCAGAATCTTTACAAAGGTTGACATGAGTCCTCCTGCCTCTGCAATTGTGCCATTTCCCCAATTAATTTTAATGACTCGGGGAAGGGCAGAGATCAAATGCTGCCCAAATTTTCCAAACATACGTTTTCAGGGCCTTTTGAAGCACCCAGTTCGTGACTCCATCCTCTCACACAGGCCGAGGGTGGCCAGGGGACACAGAGTCCCCAGATCAGCCCTGGGAAATTATAAGCAGGCAGAGACTATGATACATTTATCTAGCAGAATGTTCTCTAGCTGCATGTCATATCCTCATCAAGAATGGGAAAAGGGTAATTGGATTTAAATGTCAAGATGTTCCCAGTGTAGGGTGGAGAGCACATCTCTATTTTCTCAGCTACATTTTTTTTTTTTTTTTGGTCTTATGATAATGAAAAGTGCAACCACTTGTTGCTAAAGATGACAGAAAATTCTCCAGGACTCGGGGATAAATGCTGAGTCACAGCCCAGGGGCCAGATGCGTGGCTATCAAATGCAGAGGTCATGTGACAGGTGGTCAGGGGAAGAGGGAGAACCCAGGATTAGGCAGGGGGATAGGCTGGGCTGAGAACAAACTGGAGAAGGCCCAGGGGGAGCCCCAGGGGAAGAGATGGCTAGGACATCCATCCTGGAAGGAGAGCGTGACAGGCCCAAGCACTCCCTGGCGATAATTCCTTCTTGGAGTTCTGTCCTGTGGCCTTTTTCTGGATCTTGAAAAGCTGACTGTCAGGATCTAATGGCAAGGGGAAGTGAACTGTCTCCCCCATTTGTCTCAGCTCTAATCACGTCCACCTTTATCCCCGGTCACCAGGCAGTCGATTTCCACTGCAGGGGACAGTTCTGAATGGATGTCCCACTGGCCCTGCACTTGGGTGTAGAATGACAATGACACACCACACATTCTTTCTTTCATGTACGTTGGGGACAGGGCTGTGGGCTGTATCCTACATGGCCACAGACCCCCAACTTCTGTGGTGTGGGGTAAGGAGGTGGGGGGCAGGGTAGTGTGTCTGCTGGTGCTAGACCATCTCTTCAGGAACAGGAAGGGAGTCTGGACAGCCTTAAGGACATGGGACCTCTGCAGTGTCCCAGGTCCCCAAACTGCCCATACACACTTATCTGCCAAGGAAGCAGTCACCCAGGTTGGCCTGGCAGGTACGGACTGTGCATCTAGTCTGAGCTCAAGCAGACCCCCCAGAGTGCCTCAGAAGGGTCCTCAGAGGGATCCCTTCTCTGTAAAAGTGAAGCCCCGCTCTCTGGAGATGGCAGTGCCCGGCTAAAGAAACAGCCAGGTGCAGGGGAGGGGAAGCAGGGGAGCCTTTCTAAGTGCCCGTAGGAAGCGCCACCCACCCCTCCCCTTCATCTTCTGGGAGAGCCCCTTGTGATCCTGATGTGCGTCCAGGGTTGAGAGCCCCTGGTTCGACTAATGCCTCCTCCCCCCACCCCCCAACCCCATCATGCTCATAGTTGACGAAGAAAGGCGGTTTCCACAGCAGTTGGGAGTGGAGTCCTGGAGGGCACCCGGGAAGGCAGGCAGGACCCCAGGGCAGTACTGAGTCTGGCTTAATCAGTTCCTGGCTGGTGCTTCACTGCTGGTTTCCAAAAAGCACCTGGACTTTGAAGCACTCTCTAATCCGTCCTCCAGACTCCTCTGTTGCCCTTGAGGGGTCCACTTCTCAGTTCAGTAAGCACAGCTGATAGGACAGGAATGAAAGCAAATCATTCAGCCTGAGGGCAGAGTTTGGGCTGCCGCTAGGAACTCAGAGGAGCACAGGCTTAGGAAGGGATTCCCGAGACCGCCTCCACCCAGAAGGCCTCCAAGACTGTCCCCAGGCTGAGAGTCCATGCAGGGGAGCGAGGCTAGAGGCCTTTCTGAGAGAAGGCTGGGGCTCAGGTGTCTGTCTTGGTCACCACAAGTTCTTGGCTTGGCTGAGCTGAGGTCACTTGTGGCCCCTCAGCAAGGAGCCGTCCTCCTCGTTGGTGGTGGGATGGTACCTTTGAAAACGCGCAATCCTTAATTAGAAACAGGTGGAGGAGACGTTCGATTCCATTCACAGGTGTGAGTGATCCTTCTGGTGGAAGGCAGAGAGTCTGATTTTCTATGGCTGGTGTAGAGCAAAGTGTGTGTGTGTGTGTGTGTGTGTGTGTGTGTGAGAGAGAGAAAGAGAGAGAGAGAGAGAGAGAGAGAAGGAGGGAGGGAGACGGACTAGGTAAGACCCCCTGGCTGTCCATAGGCTGGGGAACCAGGAGGTGAGACAGCACTCAGCGGGAGGCAGGCACCGCCCCCTCTCACAGCCACGTTCTCACGCTGCCAGGGGCACACTTCGTGTCTTTCCCCATCAGTCTGTGAGTTCCCTTCTCCAGCTCAATTGCTTACTATGCATGTGAGGTGTTTGAAGCCTCATCTGGATGTGCCCCCTCACCCCCTGCTGAGAAGCAAGGGGCCTCTGTGGCGGGATGAGTGCCAGTGGGGGGAGGGGGCCCAAAGCTGTCCCCGCCTCTCTTCCACATCTCACCAGCCAGGCTGTGTCCAGGGATTGTCTTCATCTCTGCCAACAGCTGGGATTTTTCTAAAGGAAAGCCAGGTCTGGTACTGCTGCCTGCCAGAAAGCACATGCCTTTAGAGGCTGCCCTCCTCCTCCCCCCGGGCCACAGACTTCCCCACCTGAAATTTACTACAGCCTCTAGGCCATGGCATGGAGGACCCTCGGACAGAGACCCCACTCACCCTCTGCTCAGCTTGATGAGGGGAGCGGAGACTGTTTCGGGGACCAACTCGGGAGGATTCACAGTCGTCACTGGGACCTCATCCCCGACTCACCGTGCAGGGTTTGTACCCACTCCCTCACACCCTGGGCAGGAAGGATACCCTGGGTAAGTCCAAGCTCCCAGGGAGGGGGGCTGGGCATGGTGGGAGGGGCCGCTCTGGGAACAGGAAGCTGGGTCCCCACTCCCAGCGGACTCTGCTGCTGGTGTCCCTCCTGCCTGGGCACAAGTGCCCTCCCTCCTTCTCCCCTCACTGAGCTCCTGCAGTTGGGGTGACAAAGGAAGGGCACACTCCTTGGAGTTAGGAGCCTGGGGTCTGGCCTGGCTAGCCACCACACCCACCCCTTCCTTTCCACCCCACCTGAGGGCAGCACCCCGAGTCACGCTCTGGGGGCACACCCCAGCAGACACACCCTGTTGCTGTCTGCTCACAGAGCAATGAGCCTTGACTTGAAGAATTTACAAGATCATCAACTGAAGTCTCAGCAGCAGGGGGGGAGTGGGGGCCCCCTGAGAACCGTGCTCCTAGATGTCAGGTGTGACACACATAGGAAGCTTCCACTCCTAGGTCACATGTTCTTTTGGAGCTGAAGCTAGAACCAGGGATGATTTACCTATTCTACTGCACCTTGTGCAGAGAGGGTTGAAGATGGCATACGAGAAATGACAGCATAAATTAAAAGTGGGACTGACAAAGGGAAAACAAGTGAGGGGCTATAAACGGGTCCAGAAGCAAAGCTGAAAGTTGCATTTCACAATGACGTATATTCACTTGGGAACAGGCTGTGATATAATAAAGAATATAACTGGTCTTTGTCCTGGGGTTCCTGGCACAGAGCTTCAAACTCCCTTGGAATTTCCTGAGTGGTAGGGGTCTTTGTTGTGCTAACGAGGTGACTCTTGCTGGGCCCCTTGAGAGCTTCAGGATGGGAGCTGGTCACCAGACAGGTCAACCACCCGATTAGAGGGTTGGAAAGTTCAGCACCTGATGGAGGGGGGGTTGGGGCCTGGAGACTGAGTTCCATCGTTTGGTCAATGATTAATTGATCCTGCTTCTGTTCTGAAACCTCAGTAAAAACTCTGGGCACCGAGGCTCAGGGGAGCTCCTGGTTAAACACAATGATGTGGCAGGAGGGTGCTGTGCCCTGACTCCATGGGGAAGGACATGGAAGCTCTGGGTTCAGGACCCTCCCGGACCTGCTCTATGTGCATTCTTTATAATGAAACTGTAATTGTGAATATAGCACTTCCCTGGGTTCTGTGAGTCTTTCTAACTAGTTATCAAACTTGAGGGGATCGTGGAACCCCTGAATTTGTAGCCCATTGGTGAGCAGGGTGGGTGGCCCGGGGACCCCACTTGTGGCTGGTGTCTGCAGGAAGCCCAGGACTCTGCCCTCCACTTGGGTCTGACACCAACTCTGGGTGTCAGAGTCAGAACTGTGTTGTAGAACCCACCCCACTCCCAGTGGCGGGAGAAACAGAACATGGGCATGAGCTTCTCAAGAGCCAACACAGAACAAAGATTCCTGTTGACCTCATCCTTAAATTAAAGGCAATCATGAACTTCAGGGGGCTCTTTTCCAGACCCTCCAAAGAAAGAGGCAGCATCACAGGCAGCAAATCCAGCTGCACTCACAGGGCAACGCTCAGTGTGGTGGCAGACCTGGCCGGGTTGAAGTGGAGGCTCTGCGGCCCCAGCGTGTGGATGAAGGCACCCCCCACACACCCGCACCCCAATCTCTTCCACGTGATCAAGGTGCTGAGATGCCTCTCCTGGTTCCCTGAGACTGTGAGCTGCTTCAGGTGGAAATGGGGTCTGAGGCAGCCAGCAAGGAAAACAGAATGTCTTCGCACCTCTCCTCTGCCCAGGGTCTTCTTGGGCAAACCAGAAAACTGGGCCACCCTTGGCTGCACAGGGCCCAGAGCTCCAGGGGAAGAACTTGAACTTATCTCCAATCATTGTTTGCAGACATCTAGACACATAAAGACACATCCAGTGAGATGAAGGTGAAACCGAGTCCCCCTAAAACTGAGTTCCCCTGCCGAGTTTATGATTAACCTCTCTATCCAAAACTTTATTCCCCTTCTGGTCTTGCACCTGTTCCCCTCCGGGTTGAGGAATATCAAAGAAAAGGGGGATTGAAGCTGAGCAAGACCCTGCAGGGCCCTCCTGGGTACAGAGGCCTTTCTGTGTCCTCTGTTTCTTGTTTGTAGAAAAAGGCTTTAGTCTCCAAGGCCTTCCCTGAGTTCCAAAGAGCAGATTCAAGCAGTTACTAATGAGGGAAATGAGGGAAGGCAGGAACAAAGGAAAAGCAGTCAAGAAACAACAGTTCCGCAGTAACAGGTCCTAGTTCCTCCTCAAAGGCTATATGGTTGTTCTGCAGGAACCAACCCCCCCTCCCTCCCACCAGGTGGAGGGTGGTGACCACATGCTGAGGACAAGCATGCAGACCCCAGACTGGATGGAGCCAGAGGTTGATGATTAAGATTTCTGAAACACTACCAGCCAATCAGAAGAAACTCATGTCCCCTGCAGCCCTCACCCCCATCATACCTTTAAAAACCATATGCCCTGACCAGCCAGGAAGATGGATTTGAAACAAGCCTATGTCTCCCATCTTCTCGGTTGGTGCTCTCTCAGTCAAGAAATATTTCTCTCCTCCAAACTCTGATGATTTGGTTCATTTGGCTTCACTGTGTGTCAGGCACACAAACTTGGGTTCGACAGCAAAGGGGGCAGCGGCAAATGCCAGACCCTGGGAGGGGCGGGGGCAAAAACACGTCCGAAGGAAAAAGATTACACGTCTGCATCGCCCCATGCTGAGCTTGGTCCCCATATTATCTCATTTAACTCTCACAATGACCTGTGAGGAAGGCTCTGTGATTAACCTTACAGCCAATTTACATATAGGGAAACGAATCTCAGAGAAGTAAAGTCTCCCTGCTTCATCCTTGCCCCGTCCCAACTGTTTCTCCACACAGCAGCCAGAGTGATCCTTTACAAAGTAAATCAGAACATGTCATTTTCCTATGAAAGCACCTCCAGACCCCGCGGTGGTACCCAAAGATATCCCTGCCTGGTAACTTCCCTTGCAATCCCCTCTCCCCACATGTGAGAGACCAGCCTCTAACACACAACACACAGGAGACAGCTAATGTGATGGATGTCACTTCTGAGGGTAAGTTACAGAGACACTGAGATGCCTGTTCGGTCTGCCCTGTCCTGCTTCCTCGCTCTGAAAGAAGCCAGCTCCTGTGTTGTGAGCTGTTCTATGGAGAGGCCCACAAGCAGGGAACTGAGGGAGTTCTCAGGCCTGAGAGGAATAACTCCTGCCAACAGCCATTTGGCTGAGCTTGGAAACAGATCCACCCTCAGTCAAACCTTCAGATGAGACTGCTGCACCAGCTACACCTTGACTGTGGCCCGTTTTGCTCTGAGCGTCCACTGGATTTCCCTCTAAGCTCCACTGGTGACTGAGGTCTGGAGCTCCTGGGATGCCCACATAGCAGGGCACTCTGGTACAAGACAGGGGCGGGCCCATCTCCCCTCCATCCCACCCCTGTTAGATGCCAGCAGACCAGTTCCCTGTGCTTTGTCAGCACTTGGTCAGTTGCTCTTCTTGCCTGTTCCCAGCCCCTCCTACAGGACAAGATGTGGTCCACAGAGGGTGGGGCCGGAAGTTGGACTAGAGCAGCTGACACCACGGGTGTGTGAGCTTGCCTCCATCCCGAGGCCCAAAGCTCCCTCGGGGGCAAGGCTGCCTTAGGATGCATTCTTTCCCTGGGGGCCCCAGCTCCTCTTGACCTCAGCTCACAGTCTCCCAGGCAGCTGGAAGGGGTGGGGTCTGCCTCCCTCCCTCCCCCCCCCACCCCATTCTGTGCTCCCCCACATCTCTCTGCCCAGTGGGCTGTGAGCCTCTTGAGGGCAGGTGCACGTCTGGGTACCTGTAGCCAGGCCAGGCATGGCCAGAGGAGAGACCAGGATGCTGATTGAACCAAACCCAAGTATCAGGGGATAGGCTGGGAGCTCTCTCCTGAGACTGCATGAGGCATGGTTATATGAGGTCCAGCCCAAATGTGCCCCTTCTTCACCTGGCACCAGTTGGCACTACTTCTCCACCTGCCTTCTTTGGATCTGGCAGCTACTCTGAAGGACATCCATTGTTGGGGACTGTGATGTGTAGTCCTGGGAAAAGCCAGGGGAAGAAGCAGACACTACCCAGAAAGCTGAGGGGCACCACCACCCCTGTAATAGGAACCACCCCCCAAAGCAGCATGTGCATACGACCAGATGGAGGCCGTAGACACCACCCTTGGCCCGGCCGGAGCCAGGAGAGGTTTCTGAACGGGATGGGGTCGTGTTTATTACCCCAAATTTGTCCAGGAAATCATGGGTTGGGCTGCATTTATCTGAAAGAGTAGCTAAGCAGTCTGCACGAGGTGGGCTGGGGGATCTAGAACAAAACAATTCAGATCTCTTCTGCAAATAAAGTTCTGCCTGCTAAGCCAGAATTTCTGTTGACTGCCACAGGTAGGGCTGTGACCCTGCCATGAGGCTAAGGCTGGCTGGAGTACATTGTACATTGTACTCGGCTGCCCACGGCCCTGCCCTTGACCCTTTGAGGACACACCCATCCATGACCCACCACAGGTGGTGGAGCCTGGCTGGTTTCGGGGCTCAGTGGGGCCAGGGCAGCGGGACTCTGGAAGGAAAGGCAAGGGGAGGCACATAGGTTTTTGCAAACAGCACACAGAGGCTGGCCTGGAATGCAGCCACCAGCCTGCTACAGCGGAAGGCATCCCCAAGGAGCAGATTCACTTGGCACCTGGTCACGGTAATTACAGCTGAACTTTAAAACCTAACGCAGCAAAACCGCAAATATTTAACATGTGCTCCTCCTCCCAGGAGGCACGGAGGAAAGAGGAGCAAATGGCCGGATTCACAACATGAACTCCGAGTCTGCTCACCAAATGGATGAATAAAGAAACCAGCCGAGACAAGATGCACGACCCCCAGCAAGCAGCAGCCCCCTGCCCCCAGCGCCGCTCCTCGGGCTGGGAGCAGGAGCCCAGTCAGCCGCAGACTCTCGGCTCCCCTGAGGCCCACTCCTGGACTATGTGGCACACACACGTGCACTGAAACTCGTGTGCATGGATGCACCTGCCCACAGGCCTGCAGGCCCCCAGCCCCACCCCCCCGTCCTCGGGTCTCTCTCATAGGCAGGACTCCTCGGGTGGTGCTAAGAGCTGCTACGGGAGCTGGTCCAGCCTCCCAGGTTAGCACGAGACTGTGGTCTGGCCCTGCCTTTCCATCCCAAGCTATGAAGATGGAGGACTTCCAGGAGGGGATGCCCACAGTACCAGGCCTCTCCCCTGGCAGGAACACAGACTCAGCCTCAGAGCAAGGAAACACACGGTTCTGAAGAAAGGGAGGTGATGTGGGAGCATCATAACTTAGGCGCGGCTGGGGAGCTGGACACTTGGCCGTCAATGGTTCCCACGTGACTCTGGACAGAGTGCATCGTCCCAGCAGGTGCACACGCTGGGAGGGGGACCCGTCAGGTCAGGAACCATCGGGGAGTGCGGCCAGGTCTGATGCTGGTGTGGGTTGGGAGCAGCGCTGAGGCTGGCAGATGGGAGGCCCGAATGCGGGGCCAGCTGTCACTTTTTCTTCCGCCTCCCTTTGCTCACGACCCTCGGCCCACGTCTCCCTCGCCCCTTGCCAGGGGAGCCCCTCCTTTGTGGCAGTTGGGATGAAGATGCAAACCCAGAGCCGCCCTTGCCAAGAGTGGGGCTGGATGCCGTTGTGGAGAGGCAAGTATTTGGTGGGTCTCTCTGCTCTGGGGAAACGGATCCAGCTCCATTCTATTTCCCACCCAGTAGGGAGATCTGAGGCCCGAGACCTTGCTACCACCCCTAGGCTGATGCCTCACATTTAGGCGGCCCAATGCCCAGTGTGGCCAGGCCCGTGTGACCCGGCTCTGTCCTCTGCCCTACCCACAGCTCCACCTTGCACTCCCAGTGGGCAGCACAGTCATCTCAAGAGATCAGTGGCCTGAGGACCCTCCGCCCAGGTCCACGAAGGCCTCAGGACAGAGTCAGGTCAACTCTAGTCCCCAGCTGACCACCCTCTCTCCCAGGTCCAGGGAGGGAATAAGAGGGATTGTGCAGGATGCCCCCACCCCCTGAGCAGTGACCCTCCTGCCCCATCCCGGCTGCTTCTCTCTGGACTGGCAGGAGAGCAGGACCACCTGCAGGAGAGAGTCCCAAGGGGCCCCATTCCAAGCGTCCCAAGTGGCAAGTCCAGCTGAGCCCAGGCCCCCGCCCAGCCCACCCTGAGCCGAGCCTCCCCAAAGTGTCTACCATGACCGGAAGAGGGGACACAAAGGGACAGGGAATGCTGGGGCCAGAGGTCACCTGTGGCTGGATGCCCCAGCCTGGCTCTCCTGGCTTCTCCTCCCACCCAACCCCTTCCCTGCTCACACCTCTCTACGGAGACCCCCAGAGTCCCAGGTGAGGACCAGGTGGGGGGTCAGGGGGAGGAAGAGCCACAGGAGAAATCCTCTCACTCGTGCGGCATTTGGAACAGATGAGGAAGGGAAGGAGGGAAGAGTCACTCCTTTCTACTAAGGAGGACACCAAGGCGCCAGGGGGGAGGAGCTGTCAGAGAAGGGCATGCACTACCTCCAAGACCCCACCCAGGGCCCAGCAGGGAGCCCAGGCTGGCGCAGTGACCAAGGAGTGTGCCCCTTGGTTTTTAATTTTCACCTTTCACAAATTTCATTACCGAAAATTCCAGGTTTGAAGGATTAGAACTTCAGGCTCAGCTCTCAGAATGAGGGTCTGGAGGAGCCCCGACGGCGGCCAGGGGACGCGCTCCAGGACGGGATGCCCTGGGGTTGTCTCTGGGGCTTTGAAGGCTCAGCCTGGAGATAAAGGGAGATGCCCTTCCAGGCTCGGGACCTCCTAGCCCTGATCAAGGCTCTGTGACATGCAGAGCTGTAGACCTAGAGACCCACCTGCGACCCCTCAATCACACCCACAGCCACCCAGCTCCTGACACATCCACACAGTATGACACACCTGCACACACACACACACACACACACACACACACACACACTCCCGGCCCTTGTAACATCTGCCTCCCCACCCCCGGCACGTCACACGCACAGCTGAGTTGGACGGCTCCCCAGAGCTCGGAGAAATCACTACCGGCCCCCTTTCCGCATCATCTGCTGGGTCCCTTCTCCAGGAATCTGCCTTGGAGCAGCTGCTGGCTGGCTCTGCTCCAACCTGGCCCCTAGCTGGGGTTGGCCCAGGTGGGGCCCCTCCCTCTGGGCCCCCTGGAACAGCCGCGGAGAGGAGCGGCTGCTGGGGATGGCCCGGGCCCCTCCCCCTCCCCCTCCCCCAAGCGGCCGCTCTGGGCAACTCCAGGCTTGCTAGGCCTGCCGTAGGCAGCAGGACCTCAGCAGACCCTCTTCTGCCCTGAGGGTTCCAAGGGGGGCAGGCGGGAAGGAGACTGGTGCAGGGGGCAGGCCCAGGCCTGGCCTCCACCATCTCCAGGGCCATCCCCGGCAGATGGGGCCCACGCAGCAGCACCGTCTGGGCCCGCTCCTGCACACAGTGGGGGAGGGGCGTCCTCCAGGCTGCAGGCGCACATTTTAAGGTGTCTTCAATTATTCATAGACACTTGGAAGAGCTGCCTGTCTGCTGCGAGCAACCCGGCAGCCACCCGCGGAGGGCTGCTTCCGGCTCCTCTGGCAGGACTCCAGAGGGGTCCTGGGTGTCTCTATCCAGGATGGGAGGACCACTGGGAAGGCGAGGCCCCCCATGCTGTCCACGGGGAGAGAGGGGCTGGCCCAGCATCTTCCCCTTCTGAAAGGCTGCATGGGGTTAGGGGCCGCACGCCAGGGTGCAGATACTACCTGTGGGTCAGGGTCTCTAGGGAGGAGGAGGAGGCAACAAAGCAGAAGACAAGATGGGACCTGGTCAGGGAGTCTGGGGTAGGGTTTGGGTTTCATGGGCAGGAGCCAGTTTAGGGCCCGGGTGGCTGGTAACCAGGGGAGCTTGGTCAAGGGCATGTGGCCAAAGGCCAGGGTCATGGAAAGCCTGAAGCCAGAGGAGCTGGCCTCACCCAGGGCCTACAGAGTGGCTGTTGTGAGCCCCCATGAAGGGCTGGGGCACTGAGGAGGCAGACCCAGTGCCCTTTAGACTGCACCTGTTCGTGCCCGGGACGTGAGACCTATACCAAGGAGAAAAGTGCCCACATCCTGTTCCTGCCCACCCAGTCTCCCCGTTCCCATCCCATCAACACCCACTTTGTCCCCTCCACACTCTCAGCCCCTGCAGTTTGGATGGGGCAACACCACACACACCAAGAGGGACATGTGATCCAGCTGGACTGACCAGCTTAGTGACAAAGCTAGATGATAATGGAGGCCTGGAGATGCTAGGGCCACCCCCCTGGGGAGAGGCTGCCTGGGAGTGAAGCCCATAAAGGGAAAGCATAGGCGAAGAATAGAGAAGCTGAGTTCTGATGACGGAGACAGCACCTGAATACAGCCCTACCTGATGCCGTCCATGTCAACTGAGATGTCCCTGTCAACCCAGGACCCTTCTCCCTACGGATTCTCCTCCTCTCTCTGGCACCTGCTTTCTCCAGCAGGAAAGGTACAATGGGTGAGAACAGAGCTCCAGCCACCACTCCTCCCTTCCAGGCACCAGCTAAGGGGGGAGCGACAATGAGATGGCCCAGGGTAGGGCATCCTGCAGGCACCCCTCTCCCGGAGGGAGGACTCAAAAGGGGTACCCAAGGGGGCTGCAGCCTCTGGCATGTACAGCAGCACCCTGATGACAAACAGAGGCACCTGGCATACACCTTCATGTAGACACACACATGCGTAGACACATACATGCACAGACACTCACAGACACGGGCTTCTAAACGCCTGTGCACGCACACACACGGACACTCAAGAGATATGCGCACAGACACGCACACACATACAGACGCACACATTCTCAAACAGATGTTCACAGTCATATGCACACACTTACAGATAAGCCCTCAGGCACACCCCAAAGGCCAGGCATTCACCCTCTGGGCTGCTCACACCCACATGTGTACTCACGAGCCCAGGGCATGCTCACGTTCCCACTAAGCCACGGTGGGATTGCGTGTTGGGAGAGGAAGTGTGACCTGGCGGAGCACTCTCGGCCTGCAGGGGAGTGGGACAGAGCCTGCCACTGCCTCCTGGTCACCAGCAGGCCTCGGAGGAGAGCCGTGGGTCTCGGGAAGGGTGAGTGCCCGGTGAAAAATGACTAGCTGTCACTCAGCACTTGGTTGATGCCTCTTGCTCTTGACAAAGAGCTGACACGTTATTGATCCACTTAGTGTACTCATACCAGCAGCCCGAGCCGGGGTGAGCTAAGAACTCAAGGAGCAGGGAAGGAAAGGGCCGTGTGCGGGTGAGGGGCGGGGTGCTGGGTCAGCAGTTACGCTCGGGTGGGGAACAGTCCTTTCTCCCCAGAAACCTCATCTCAGCAGTCACGCCCCTTCCAGGTTTGTGTCCCAGCCGTGAGGGCCCAGCCCAGGTTGGAGAGGGGAAGGGGCGTAACCAGCGAACAGAGGGAAACTTGATAACAAGACCACTGGGTGTGAGGAAATGTCAGCATTTGGGCCTTTTTCCTGGAGATGCTGGAAAAATTAAGCTTTCTCTCTTTCTCCTGAAAGAATTTAGTCCACAGCCAGGGTTATAGCTTCAGTCTATCAATTAGCCTTTATTGACCTCCCTCTGACTTCCTTCTTATAGTGCATTTACCTATCCATCCATCCATCAGTCTGTCTGTCCATCCATCCATCTATCCACTCACCAACCTGCCCACCCACCCATCCATCCAACTGTTGATCTGTCCATCTGTCCATCCAGTTGTTCGTCCATCCACCTACCTACCCATCTGTCCAACCACCCACCCGTCCACCCACCCACCCATCTGTCCATCCATCCATAGGTCCTTCCTTCTTCTCTCTCTCCCTCCCTCCCTGCCTTCCTTCCTGCTTTCATCTGTCCATCTATCCATCCTTCCGTCCATTCAACAGTTATTAAGCACTTAGCAGGTGCTAAGTCCTGCATCCTTTATGGTGATGGGAGGTGAGAAGGTGGCTGGAGGTGGACAGAGGCAGGAACAGACCTGGGCCCTGTCCTGAGGGTGCCCAGTCTTGGAGGACAGAGGACGGAGAACTGAGGGTAGACTAGACTGCTGTGAGCAGGCTCAGGGCGCCCTCTGCTGGTGGTAAGGCACATGCACAGCTCTAAAGCCAACGCGGGCTCCAGGGACCTTGGAACTGGGCTTCAGCGGGTGGTCACAGGACTCCCAGAAAGGGTCCTGAGGGACCACCAGTGTTCCCACAAAGTTTTCATTTGTGGATATGTGGATTTTGGGCTTCCTGGTGCTACACACCAGTCACATCTGGGACAAATGGCTTTGAACCTGGGGATGGCCATAGGCACAGGCCGAGGACGAACAGAACATGGCTTCGGCCGCCCTTGCTTGGGCCAGGTCCAAGCACCATTCCTCCCTGTGTCCAGGCTGAGCCAGAGCACAGCAACGACGAGCACGGCCATCCCTGTTGTGGGCTCCCCCACTTCTGACCCCAGTTCCCAGGCTAGGCTGACCCTGCAGGGGGAAAGGAACCAAGGGGTGGCATTTAGGATGGGCAGGCAGGGTCCTGCCCTTGGTAGCTCTGGCCCTGCACACCTTTGACTGCCCAGCTCCCTGCCTGCTGCATCCTCATGGTTTTGGAGTGGAGATGTTGCCCAGCTCTCATCAGGGCAGGTGCTGCAGTCAACATGGGAGCCCCAGAGGGTTAAAAGTGGGAAAAGTGTTGCCCCCTGCAGCGAGCAGACACCAGGATTGGCAGCAGAGCTTCGGCTGTGCATGACTTTGGCTGGTGAACCGCAGCCAATGGGATGGAGTGCGGTGTGTATGTATGTGTGTGTGATGTACTGTGTGATGCGGGGTGTGTGTGTGTGTACACGTGTGGGTGTGTGTGGACCACAGGGACCACACAGCTCCTCCCTGCCCCTCCCAAGGTACCAGGAACCTCAGGTCCTTTCCCTCCTCTGTCAGGCCGGTTCTCTGGTCGGGAAGGTCTGGCTGGGAGTTTCCACCGCTCAGAGGGTGGAAACTGCAGGAGAGAGCCACCGAGGCAGACAGCGGGGCTGCCCCACCTCCCAAACGCTGCCCGTGGAGAAATCAGTGCTGAAGCTCCCGCAGCGGGGAAGCCGGAGCCCAAGTGTCTCCTTGTGGCCCTAAGCCTTCCCATCGTCACCCAGCAGCTGACACGCTGAGTGTGCGGTTGGCACTGTCACGACACAGGCCGGCGGCCTCTCTGGTTGGCTGGAGAGATGTTTGCAGGACAGTCACAGGCCGTGGAAAGCCCGGCTTGCTGTGCGTGGTTCTGGTTCCCCTGCACAAGTTTCTTTATTTCTTGTGACTCAAAATAAATTGCTCCAGGCCCCACTCTGCTGAGGGGAGGCTCAGGCTCAGCCATGTGTGTCCCCCTCGCTTCCTCTCGAGGGTCCTGAGAAGCCCCCAGGCCCACAGAGTCTGGAGTGTCCAGGGAAGGTCCTTTGCCTTCTGTCCTCCTTGGTCATTGCAGGCAGGTGGAAGTCTAACCCTCAGGCACTGTCCAGTCTCCTCAGGTGTCCCCCATTGTCCTGTCACCTCCTTGGGCCTGTCACCCCCTACCCAGGGAACCCCGAACACCTACCCCTTCCTAGCCTTGGGCAAACTCCATTCCTCTCAGCTCTGGACGCTGAATCTGCCTCACATCTTTCAAAGACATTCCCCGTTCCTTTTCCCTAGAACAATTCCTCAGTGAGCTCAGGATTTCCAAAACAGAAGCAAAAAGTAGGGGTGGGGGGTGTCTCCTCAGATACAAACCCGTTCCCTCACAAGGACACAGAGAGACTCGGAAGGAAAAATTCAACTGGGACTAAACACAGATGACTGTCACCATGGCTTATCCGGCAACTCAGCACAGCCCCTTCCTGCCTGCCTTGCAGGCCCCCCTCCCTCACAGACACAGGGCCCCCTACCCCAGGCCTGTGTCTCCCTCCAAGCCTGTCCTTCTCCCCCGTGGAGAGGCCTTGCTCTGACCCTGCTTCTCCAGTCTAAGGCGCCCCGCCTCCCGACCCACATCCGGCTGACAGAAGGTATTTGCCTTATATCAAGGGAAGTGTAAACGGTTTTTAAAAAACATTTTAGCAGCTTCAGCAACAGTTTGGAAAACATGTATTATTTTGGAGGTGTCAGACGCCCCCCACCCCCATCTCTAGAGTGTCACACCTGTAACACCACCGGGGGGAGAGGGGCTGGCAGGCAAGGCAGTTCCAGGCCCTGGAACCAAGCCTGGGGTCCAGAGCCCACCGTCACGCACAGCAAGAGCTGGGAATCTCCTTCCCTCGCTCCCAGCAGCAACAGGGATTCAGGATTCAAAGGGCAGCTCCATAGGCCTCACCCACAGCCGTGGTCTCACCCCAAACCCACTCCCCCCAAGCCCCAGGTGGCTATAGCTCCTCCCCATTGGGTCCAATGGGGCCCGAGAGCCCTTGGCTGAGTCTGCGCTGCTTCTGTGCCCTCCCCTGCAGACCAGGAGGCTTCTGGGTGGACACAGTGGATTGAACGTATACATTTATCTCATCGTCCTCCCAAGATTCTAGTGTAATGACAGCCAAGGAATAAAAGAGATAGAGGCCCATGGGAGCAGAGACCTGGAGGGGGACAGCAGCAGATGACAGATTCCAACAGATTTTTGGAAGTTGGAAAGTGGCTGGAGGGTGGTCACAGATCCCACAAGGTGAAGGAGATGTGTAGCTGAGCTTGCAGAGGTGCGTGTGGAGGGCTGATCTGTGTCACGGGAGCCAGGACTTGGAGAAGCACAGCTGCCAGGGTTGACGTGTAGGCTTGAAAGCCCAGCAGCCAGGCAAACTGTCCCCTAATCACCACCCGCACCCTGACCCCCCCAGCAGGAGATGGAAGATCTCACCTCTGATGAAACTGCAAAGGGCCTGAGGACTCCAGGCTGGGAGGGGAGCAGGGCAGCTCTGAAATAAGAGGATTAACTGCACATACCAGGGGTCTCCCCCTCAGGCTGGAGATTGCAAATCTCTCTGTTATGGGTTAAGTTGTGTCCTCCCAAAATTCATATGTTGAAGTCCTAACCCTCAGTACTTCAGAATGTGACTGATAGGGTCTTTAAAGAGGCAATGAAGTTAAAATGAGGTCATGCGGGTAGATTCTAATCCAATATAACTGGTGTCCTTATAAGAAGAAGAAATTCAAATACAGATAAAGACAGATCATGTGAAGACACAGGGAGGAGACAGCCATCTGTAAGCCAAGGAGAGAGACCTCAGAAAAAAGCAATCCTGCTGACACCTTGATCTTGGACTTCTAACCTCCAAGACTGTGATAGAATAAATTTCTGTTGTTTACACCCCCCAGTCTGTGGCAGTTTGTGGCAGCCCTAGCAGGTAAGACACTCTCCCTTGGAAGACTCCAGGTGGATGGCTGATTCCTCCCCACACTTCATGAAGTAAAGCCCTGCCCCCGACCTTACTTCAAACAATCAGGTGTTTGGTGACCTGCTCTCAACTATGAATCGATATCTAAGGGTCATCAAGCATCTGAGGACAGCCTCCAACACGAGAGAGACCAAAAGAAGCAAACAGATAAAGATGACCCTAGAGGAAATAGAAATAATTCATGAACCAGCCAAAAACTGCAGACACCTTAAACATAAATCAGTAGGGAGCTGGTTAAATAAACCAATGGTACATCTTTACAATGAATACCATAAGGCTGTTAAAAAGGGTGAAAATAATCTTTGTGTGTCTATGTGGAAAGAGGTCCACCATGTAGCATTAGGTGAAAGAAAATAGATTACAGTGTGCAGAATGTGACTGCATTTATGCAAATTACACACACATAAGAAGGGCCTGGCAGAGGGTGGTAGACAGGCTTGCAGTGTTTATGGGTTGAGAATATCTTCTAAATGGACTCACACATGTGATAGTAAAAAAATGTCTATGGCTTTCCTGACTTCCAGTCTTGCCCAGTTACCTCTGGACCCATAGAGGCATTCGTGTTTGACCTGGAGACCCAGGAACTCACATACCTGCCTGAAGAAGCCAGCATGAGGCCAGGCACACAGCAGACGCTCAGTGACTGCTCACTGGATAAACGGATGGATGGATGGATGGGAGGATGGCTGGCTGGTTGGACACGATCACATGATCATGCAGGTAGCAAGATGACAACTGAGGTCAGCTAACCCAGCAAGGAGGTGAGGGGCATCCTGGGCGCTGAGCTGTCTGCCTGCTGAAGACCTGCACACCTCTAGGACTCCTGTCACCTCCCGTCTGAGCAGACAGCGATGCCCAGAAAAGAGGTTGAACCTGTTGAGTTGCCAAGGCAACCAGAAGCATGCTGGATGCAGAGCTGACAGTCCCAGGAAGTCTTATCTTCCATTTCTTAAATCACAGCCCTATCAGCCCTACCTCAAGGCCTGTCCCTATCAGTTCAGAAACCAGCCCTCTGGGTCTGCTTTCCCTCCCTGACCCCAGTTCCAGGAGAAGCTGCAAGACGCCAGCCAAGACCCCTAGGTTCCCCACCCCTGGGAATGGGAGTCCCAGCTCCTGAAAGAGCTCAGATCATGCAGGGGACAAGGCATGGGATGGCACAGCCAGAGAGAGAATTGGGAGCTGGAGGCCATTCACAGAACACCCATGGCTTGGACCAAACAGCAGCCCTGGGAGAGTGAGGAAGGGGAGGACCAAGGGTGAGCTAGTGACTTGTTTGAAGACAGGGCTGGAGTTCTTTATTGGCTGGAGCAGAGGGGCAGCTCAGATGGCAACAGGGCAAACATGAAAACAGCAGGGCAAGCATCCTGGACAAGCCGTCTAGAGAGAAGTGGCTGTGTGGGAGAAGGTGGCAGCCAGCGTCTTTGGCGCTGGGGTTAGGGGCCTGTGGAGGGAGGGGCTGGCTGGGTTTGCAGGGAGGGTGCAGTGGGGACACTGTGCTGGAGAGAGTGTTGTGTGTCAGCAGGCTGTGCTTTCCCCCGATGGGCAAGGCTGCTCTGCGAAGCCGGAGCCAAAGTTCTGAGGCTTTGGGCCGTGTAAGCAAGCCTGGTGTCAGGATCCCACACCAGGCAGGATAGGGAAGGAGGGGCTGGAGCAGGGGGCATGGGGAAGGCAAAGGGAGGGCCACACCCAGCTGGGTCAGGTCCCAGAGTAGGAGAGCAAGAGAATGAAAGAGCTGTCAAGATTCTGGAAGGACCCAAGCCTGGGCTTTGTCATCTGATGACGAAGAGGTGTTTGCCTGTGACCTCTGATGAGGCCTGGAAGCAGCCTGCCCCTCTCTCTAAGGCTTGCTGGGCCATAAAAGTCTCCTAAACCAGTGTGTCTCAACCTCAAAGTGCATTCAAACCACCTACCAAACGTAAAGTAAATAGCTAGTTGGAAGCAGCCGCATAGCACAGGGAGATCAGCTCGGTGGTTTGTGACCACCTAGAGGTGTGGGATAGGGAGAGTGGGAGGGAGGGAGACGCAAGAGGGAAGAGATATGAGGATATATGTATATGTATAACTGATTCACTTTGTTATAAAGCAGAAACTAACACACCATTGTAAAGCAATTATACTCCAATAAAGATGTTAAAAAAAAAAAAAACCACCTGGGAATCTTATCAAAATGCAGATTCTAATTCAGTAGATCTGGTGGCAGGCCCGAGAGTCTGCATCTTTAGGAAGCTCCCAAGCTTTGCGGATGCTGCCGGTTCACAGCCACACTTTAAGTAGCATGATTCCAATGATGAACCCTTGCTGCTAGCAATGCAGAATCTTGGGCCCCACCTAGACCCAGAGAATCAGAATCTGCATTTTAACAGGTTGTCCAAATGATCTGTAGTTATGTTAAATTCTGAGAAACACTATTCTGAATCCAATAGCTTTCAAAATCGCTTGCACAGCGGAGTTGCCTGGGGAGCGCTGAAAACTTCTGCTGCTTGGGTCTCTTCCCCCAGAGATTCAGATTTGATTGGTCTTAGGCATGGGGCAGCTTGGGCATCAGCTTTTTAACACCTCCACAGGTAACTCTAACACGGAGCCCAGGCTGAGAACTGTTATTCGAAGTTGTGGCTGCCCCTCCTGGTGCCAGGGTAGATGGAAGCTGTGGCATGCAGGCTGCTCTCACCCAGCCCTCACTCCTCAGCCAGGCTCTGTCTGGAACCCGTGGCTCAAAAAACCTGGCAGATTCAAAACCCCAATCTCATCCTCTCCAGCAGTAACAGTTTGAAATGCTCGGGTTTTGCCTTGTAGCTACATGCCTCAAAGAATGAAGACCCTGGGGAGGGAAAGGGGGTTGTGCTGGTGAGTGCGCCCTGGTGGCATTTGAGGTGGTGCCTCAAAGACAGCTGAGGAGGGAGCCTGCCACTTCACTACTGCTGCAACGGTACCTGCCAGGGCCACCAATCCTTGTTCTTCTGCTTGGAGAGAAGATACTGGAAGATGTGGCACCTCCACAGATCCCTGTAGACTGGGAGAAGCCACAGGTGGCAAGTGGAGCCTCATTTCACCCACCCACTGAGCTACACTGGTTCCTGAAACAGCAGCGAGCATGGCCAGGCTACAGACCCTTCACGTGTGTCAGGGATGCAGGGACCTGCGCCAGGTGATGTTGGGGTTACCAATGGCAGGTAGGGGCTGTGAGTACCAGAAACCCCAATGCTGGGCTCAGGGGCTCATGGCTGGTTCCTGGCTGCTGTCCATGGGGTGAGGGCCCACACTGGTTGGCCAGTCTCCATCTACATCATTTCTGAAGGAATCACAAACTAGGGGGCTATGGGGTTTTATAGCATGTTCCTATAAATGAGGCTGGACAGATGGTGGAGAGAGAGATGGATATACAGATAGGCAGGATGCAAGGGCAGAGGGTGACCAGGGCAGGAGCTAAGCAGGGTTCCAGCACCTTAGCTGGGGTGAGGGGAGTCCTGAGACTACAGCAAGGAAGCCCTCTCTCCAGCTTTTGGCTCAGGGCTGCCCCCACTCAGGGTGAGGTGTTTCCACTCTTAGGCTTCTGTGGGTCAGTCTGCCTAAAGTAAGGTCTAAAATTAAGGCCCAGTATCACATGCTGCCTTGACACCTGGTGAAATCAGGAGGGCCTCCGATGGCCCAACTGCAAGTCCCCTCCCCACTCTGCTCCTGCAGATGAGGTCCCCTAGCTAAACAACCACCTATCAAGGGGACCAGGCACAGTCTCTGCTTACCCTGAGTAGCAGGTTTCTGTGCCCTACCAGCCCATGGAATTATTCAAACAAATCAATGACATCCTCCCGTGGGAACCAGGGGGCACCCCACCCTCTTGATACTACTAGCTTGCCTCCCACAGCCCCTGCTTGTTCTCTCTCCATGTGACCATAGGGGCAAGGCATGCAGTGTCCTTCTCCCCCAGGCTATGAGTGACTAATCAATGGCTGTTGAGTTCATCTGTCCAGTGTTGAGGGTTCACCATCCCCATAACCATAGGCTGGGAATCCTCTTTTACCAATGAGGTGAACAGGAGGTGATTAAACAGGTGCCCAGCTCTAAGAGTGGGGCTACAATGAGAGGGGCCAGTGCAGAGACTCAGAAGATACACATTATACTTCCAGGGCTGAGCCACATTTGAAAATAAAGTCCAAAGTTTATTACTATCTTTGTTTTCCTCCCTAACAAGATTAAGATCTTAGAATGCTTAAATCCAATTACTGTCCCCATACACACTTCCATGTTATTGCACTTCCTAAACTTGCAAACTGAGTGTTTATTTTTTTACAGTAAATATTTATTTACATTTATCTACATACCTACAACTTATTTCCTTACCATTATTTCTTGCATCCCATTCTTTCTGGTTAAATTTTCTTCTTACAGAATTACACTTACACAGTGACTTATCATCAAAATAAAGCCACTTCTGGGAGTGAGGGGAGTGCTGATGATAATTACACCAGGCCACAGGTGTAAATCGGGGCTGTCCCAAGCAAACTGGACCCATGGGCAGAGGGTTTGATGCCTTCTGAGGGTGCTATTTATAGAGAGGCTGCACTCCAGCTCAGCACCTTAGTCAGGCCAGAGACCTCACCTCCTGTCTGTGTAGACATCAAGACCCCAGTCCTGGAGGTGGGACGTCTAGAATGACTGAGTGAGGAGCTCGGCAAATTCCTTCCCCCAAAGAAATGACAGAACAGGAAAAAAAAAAAAATCAAAACAACTGTTTAAGAACTCTGGAAATTGACCAACAGTATACAACATATTAGGAAACATTTATTCAAGAACTTCTACTGAACTCTAGGAAGAATAAGGTAAGCCTATGGCATTTTAGCCTGGGGCTGCTTCCATCACCCCGACTCAGTTCCCTGGTGGTTGAAGTTCTACCAAGGTAGAGCAGGCCAAGAAGATTGAAACATTCCATGTCCGGGAATGTTGCTGAAAATAATAATTCCAAATTCTCAGCTAGCCCAAGGTTGTGATATGGGTTGAGGGAAGCAATAAACCATGCAGAAATTTAAAGTGAGATCTAGGAAATGAGACAACTAAAGTGGACTACAGATAAAACCATGCTTAGAGGGAAATTTATAGGTGTAATATCTATATTAGAAAAGAAGGATCTCAAATAAATGACCTAAGCTTCTGCCTTAAGAAACCAGAAAAAGAAAAGAAGAGCAAATTGAACTCAAAGCAAGGAGAAAAAAGGAAATAATAAATATCAGAGTAGAAATCAATGAAATAGAAAACAGAAAAAAAAAAAAAGACAAAAACCGTGAAACTAAAAGCTGGTTCTTTGAAAAGATCTACAAAATTGACAATCAGGAACAAAAGAGGGGCCATCACTAATTAATATAAAGAAATACTATCAACATTTTTATGCTAACAAATGAGACAACTTGAGTGAAATAAACAAAGCCCTAGAAAGACATAAATTACTGAAGCTGACTCAAGAAGAAACAGAAAATCTGAATAGACCTATAGCAAAGAAATTGAATTAGTAATTTAAAAATCTTCCAGCTCCAGATGGCTTCATTAGTAAATTCTTCTAAACATTTAAAAAAGAAATAATGCCAATCCTTCACAAACTCTTCTAGAAGAATAAAGGAGGAGGAGGAGGAAATACTCTCAACTAATTCTAAGACCTATGTTAATCCAGTACCAAAGCCAGACAAAAAACATCACAAGAAAAGAAAACTACGGACAACTATCCCTTAAAAAATTCCACAACACAGGGACTTCCTTGGTGGTCCAGTGGCTAAGACTCTGCACTCCCAATGCAGGGGACCCAGGTTCAATCCCAGGTCAGGGAACTAGATCCCACATGCTACAATTAAAAGATCTCACATGCCGCAACTAAAGATCCCGCACACGGCAATGAAGATTTCACACACCACAGCTAAGACCCAGTGCAGCCAAATAAATAAATATTAAAAAAAAAAAAATCCACAACACAATCCTAGCAAAATGAATCCAGTAACAAATAAAAAAGATTATGTACTATGACCAAGAGGGATTTACCTTAGGAATGCAAGGTTGATGTATTAATGTAATATGTTATATTTACAGAATAAAGGATAAAACCATATAAACATCTCAATAGATGTAGAACAAGCATTTGACAAAATCCAACACCCATTTAGGGTAAAAAAAATTTTTTTTCAACAAACTAGCAATACAAGGAAACTTCCTCAAACTGGTAAAGGTGATCTACAAAAATCCTACAGCTACCATTATACTTAATGGTCAAAGACTGAATGAATGCCTTTAAGATCAGGAATAAGGCAAAGATGTCCACTTTCACCACTTCTATTTCATATTGTACTAGAGGTTCTAGCCAGTACAATCAGGCATGGAAAAAAAAAAGGCATTTAGATTGGAAATGAAGTAAAATGCTCTTTATTTGCAGACAACATAGCCCTGTATTTATCAAATTCCAGGGAATTCACAAAAAGAACTAGAATTAATCACCAAGTTGCAAGGTACAAGATCAACATAGAAAAAGCAATTTTATCTCTCTATATTAGTGATGAACAGTCCAGAAATGAAATTAAGAAAAACAATTTCAGGGACTTCCCTGGTGGCGCAGTGGTTAAGAGTCCGCCTGCCAATTGCAGGGGACATGGGTTCGAGCCCTGGTCCAGGAGGATCCCACACGCCGCAGAGCAACTAAGCCCATGCACCACAACTACTGAAGCCCACGTGCTCTAGGGCCCACGAACCACAACTACTGAGCCCGCATGCCTAGAGCCCATGCTCTGCAACAAGAGAAGCCACCGCAAAGAGAAGCCCACGCACCGCAACGAATTGTAGCCCCCACTCGCCGCAACTAGAGAAAGCCCACGCTCAGCAACGAAGACCCAATGCAGCACCCCCCCCCAAAAAAAGAAAAACAATTTCATTCACTATAGCATCAAAAAGAATAAAATACTTAGGAATAAATTAAACAAAAGAAGGGTACGACTTGTATACTGAAAGCTATAGAACGTTGCTAATAGGAACTAAAGAAGATCTAAATAAATGGAGAGGCATTCCACATTCACGGATTGGAAAACTCAATATTGCTAAGGGTGCAGTTCTTCCCAAGTTGACTGTTGGATTCAATGCAATACCTATCAAAATCTCAGCAGGCTTTTTGTTGGCAGGATAGGCTGATCCTAAAATTTACGTGGGAACTTACACTGTCTTTACAGAGACTCAGAATAGTCAAAACAATCTTGAAAAAGACAGCTGGAGGACTTACACTTTCTGATTTCACAACTTATTACAAACCCATGGTAATTAAGGCATTGTCCTGTTGGTGTAAGGATCAACAAATAGATCAATGGAATAGAATTAAGACACCAGAAACAAACCTTTACATTCGAGGCCAGTTTATTTTGACCAGAGTGGCAAGGTAATTCAATGGGGAAAAGATAGCCTTCAATAAACAGTGCTGGGACAATTGGATATCCACGTGCAAAAGACCATTACCTCACACAAAACACAAAAATTAACTCAAAAAGGATCATGGACATAGATGGAAGAGCTAAAACTATAAAACTTTTAAAGGAAAACATCGGGGAAAATCTTTATGACTTTAAGTTAAGCAGAGATTTCTTAGATACAACGCCAAAAGAA
Source organism: Eubalaena glacialis (assembly GCF_028564815.1). Lineage (NCBI taxonomy): Eukaryota > Metazoa > Chordata > Mammalia > Artiodactyla > Balaenidae > Eubalaena > Eubalaena glacialis. Next base: position 51,656,786 of record NC_083733.1, on the reverse strand, counting down.
TGATCCATAAAAGAAAAAAAAATGAACTGTACTTCTTCAAATTTAAAAACTTTTGCACTTTGAAAGACACCATTAAGAAAATGAAGACAAACCACAGATGGGAGAAACTATTTGCAAATCTAATAAGTACTTGTATCTACAAAATAAAAATAACAACTCAATAAAAAGACAAATAACTCAATTTAAAAGACGGGCAAAAGGTTTGAATAGATATTTCACTAAAGAATATATTCAAATGACTAATAAGCACATGAAAATATGCTCAATAGCACTAGTCATTAGAGAATGCAAATTAAAACCACAATGAGATACCACTGCACACTCACTAGAATGCCTATAATTAAAAAGACAGATAATAACAAGTGTTGATGAGAATGTTGAGAAATTGGAACCCTCATACATTGTTGGCAGGAATGTAAACAGTGTAGCCATTTTGGCAACAGTGTCTTTAAAAATTCAACATAAGGTTACTAAACAATCTAGCACAATCTAGCAATTCTACTCCCAAGTATCTACCCAAGAGAAATAAAAAACCTGCATGTGAATGTTCAATAATAGCACTATTATTCATAACAGCCCAAAAGTATAAACAATCCAAGTGTCCATCAACTGGTGAATGGGTAAACCAAGAATCCATGGAATGGAATACTACTGAACAATAAAGAGGGATGAACTACTGATGCAGGCTACATGATGACAAGTGACCACAAACCTGAGGCTAAGTGAAAGAAGCCAGATGTAAAAGACCACATATTGTATGATTACATTTATGGGCAAATCTATAAAGACAGAAAGTAGATTAGTGGTTGCCTGGGGCAACAGGGAGTGACTGCAAAGCGCCTGAGAGATTTGGGATGGAAATTGGGGGCGGGGCGGAGGACAGTGGAAATATCCTAAAATTGGATTGTGGTGATTACAGAGCTCTGTAAATTTATTAAAAACCACTGAAGTGTACACTTAAAATATGTGAATTTTATGGCATGTAAATTATACCTGAATAAAGCTGTTTTGTAAAAAAGGCTCTAGCTGCAGGCTCGGTGGCAGGCGACCCCTGGCACTCTCTGCTTCTTCGCTAATCCGTCTCATTTTCTGGCTCCTGGGATTTCCTTTTCCTTCTGGAGTTTTAAGGAAGTTGTAGGTTCTGTTTTACCCAGGGTGGGTGGGCACATCACCTCTGTCAGCCACACTATCGATATTTGCTTTCTTGGGATTCTGGCATTTTCTGCTCCCTGAGGAGGGCTGTGTGTTCCTCTCAGTGAAGCAAATGGAAGAAATGAAAAACGGGCTTGGGGGAGGGATGTTCCAGCCTGGGTGTGAGCTCCAACTGACCCCCAGTGTTGGATCTGGCTCCCTTCTCCCTCTCTCTAGGACACAGGATGGGTCAGATGGGGGTCATGCCACGCTAATACCCTTCCTTTCTCTTTCTCTGGTGCGTGGAAAGTCCCAGCCCAGTTTCAGCCTCAGACCCTAATTTACAGGTCCCCAGGTGGAAGGAGGCAGTTCTCGACATCACAGGGCTCCTGGGACCAGCTTGCTTGGGAAGGAGGCGGGAGTCGGGGTGGGGAACACCAGGACTTCTCCATCACCCTACTCACTGCTGCGTTCCGTGAGCGCGGGGACCTCACGGTCCTGTTCGCTGCAGAATCCCAGTGCCCGGCCACGTTGGGACTCAACATTTCTCATATGAATGAATGAAAGTGGAAAAGTGCCCCCTGCAGTAAGAACCCACCTCCTTCTGGGCCAGCAGCCTTCCTGCTCTCGCCGACTTTCATGCCAGTCCCCGGGAAGGGACAAGGCCCACACACATTTTGCAAGCCCTGTATATTGTACCTGCTTGACGAGCGGACCTGGATTAAGCCCAGAAAATCCTTTAATTACTGCTGCTACCTCTGGCTGGGTTCTGGGAAGGAACTAATTCGAGCAGCAGTCACTCGACCTGACCTATTAAGAATGTAATTTCATTATTTGGTCTGACCCGGTCGCGGGCAGGGGGTTACAATAACTGGTTTTGCCAAGTTCCTGATGGAATGGCAATTCATTCCTCACCCACTTCTGTGGTGACAACCCGCAGACAACTCCCACCCTGGTGCCCACGTCACTTGCCCCAGCCCAGGCCCTGATTGTGTGTGTCCCACGCCTGCTTGTGGCAGATGGCAACGTCAGTGTGCACTCCAAGGACCCAGCCCCACACTTCAGTGGGAAGTGTTCCCCATGTGAGCTGTGAGCCCGAGGTGTGCACACACCTCATGGTTGTGCACATACACACTTGTACACAGGATCGCGGATGAGAGCCAGACACACACACATTCACAGAGGTCCTCGTCCTTCACCAGCAGATCTATGCACAAACCAGAATGTGTCTGCAACACACAGGAATGAAGTACACCCCACACATCAGCGTGGCACTGTGTGCAGGCCCCCAGGCTGGCCCTCCAACAGTGTGTGTCTCAGCTCTGAGTGGCTGTCAGAGTCACCCATAAGACCCTGTGTCTTTGGGATCCAAAGACCCGGGTTCTAGTTTAGGCACTGCTACTTCCTGGCTGTGTAACCTTGGGCAAGTGACTTTGCCTCTCTGTGCCTCAGTTTCCCTATCTATAAAATGGAGACAAGCAGCTGTGAGGCTTCAGTGTGAAAATATCTATAAAGCAGGTAAAGTGCAGTGCCTGGGACACAGGAGGCACCTGGCACTCATACCATCGTCACTGCCCAGAACACACCCCCAGGTGCCACCTCCCTGGGTGCTATTGGGACTCTCAGGTCCCACTCACAGCCCCAGTGCCATTGCCATTCCCTGGCCCTTGCCTCCCTGACACCTCCACTACCCAGTCATCTTCTGGGCACCCCAGGTCCCAGGCCTGAATGGTGAACAGTGATCTGGCAGGGCTCCTGGCCCCCTGAACTGGGCAAGGGCCCCTCGGGCTCTGTGAAGCCACCGTTGGTCAGCAGACACCTGGAGAAGCTCTGCCCAGGACTCGCTTGGGGCCTGGCTTGAAGTGAGTCCTGCTGGGGCTGGAAAGATAACAAGTTCCCTGCCCACCAGGGAGACCCATTACCTCTCTGTCCTGGGGCGGTGGTGGTGGGGGGAGTAGCTAGGGAGGGTGGGAGGGGGCAAGTCTCAGCCTGAGGGAGGGCGGGAGAGTGGACACAGCCTCTCCTTCCAACCCATCCAACCAACAGGCAGTGACAAGCGTGACCAACCAACTCTGAAAACACCTTCTAAAGTTTGAGCTGCCACTTAAAAATCAGAAGAAATGATATAATTATATGTTACAGATTCCTTGTTTCTTTGAAAAACTAAAAAATAAAAAGGAGGATCTGGCCACCCTGGGCCCGCATTCCACACGGCGCTCCTGGCTGGAGCTGAGCAGCGGCCCTGCCCCAGGAGCCAGGGACCATCTGTTCCCCCCTCCCCTCCCCCACCCTGTTCCCTGTGGTCTCCCGGCCCTGGCAGCTCTGCACTGATACATTTTCTGATGGGCCTGGTGACCCCACACCATTTTTTTTTTATTGACATTCCCCCTCATCCCTTCCTCTTTCCTATCTCCCTCCCTGCGGGGCAGGCCCAGACCCTGAGGGCAAAGGTCGAAAGCACCCACAGATGCTTGTAGCCTTTGGAGAGGTAGGGTGGGGGTCCCAGACTCCTTCCAGGCTGCCTTTTCTTCCCAGGACTAAAGCACATTCAGACACACAACCAAGACGTGGTGAGGGGTTCACAGATCACCCCCTCGGTCCAACCTAGCTTGGAAACCACCTGGGCTGAGAACCACTGGCCAGGGACTGGACCCTTGGCCTGCTTTGAGGACAAGCAAGCTGGGGTGAGCAGGTAGCTTGGACGGGGAGAGTCTGCTCTATGGTGGCCGGTCTTCAGGACTGCTGAGGAGGGCTGGGAAATGCCATGGCTAGGCCGCAGGGCGTGGTAAGAGGCAGCCCCCAGCTTCCTGCCTGGACCCCAGACGGAGAATGGGAAGACCCCCCCCCGGGGCTCTTCACCCCTCCGTCAGGAGCCAGCCAGCTGCGCAGGGGCTCCTGAGCAGCAGCTGTTGGGGACAATGGAACCCATTTAAGTTCAGCTATTTTTCCCAGATAAATAAAAAATTTTAAAAGCGAGAATTGTCCACTGGAGTTCTACCATGATTCAAGTTAAAACTGTACAGCCATAAATCCTGGGAGATAAGCTTTACAATGAAAACATCGGCAGACACGTAACGATGAGCTTCTGGCTTAGATGGGATCTGCCTGAGCACCCAACTGCCTGCAAAGGTTTCGGGAAGGAGACCCACACTGACCCGAAGGCTACAAGAAAGGCATCATCATAATAGGAGGGGCCAGCATGCCCACCCGGCAGGCAGTCGGTGCCCAGGTGAGAGCTCCACTTGGCCTGGCCCGAGGGCATCCCTGATCGGCCCACCTCACCATGGACCCGCATCGGCCTCCAGAATCAGCCTCCGGCACTTCTGTTGTCATAACTACAACCATGACATTTTCGGGGTTTAAAAAAACAAGAACCAGCTATGGAGAAGGATGACAATCATAGCAACAGCCTTGTCCTTAGACCAGGTTCTGGCAGAGAACCATTTCTCTGCTGCCCACGTTAGCAACCTAGGACTTCTGGAAGGTTAGCAGGGCCTGGATAAGCACATGTTAGGACCCGACCGGACCCTTCCCCAAGCTGGCAGTGAGATTCACTGTCTCCCCAGCCTCTCTCCCAGAGCCCTGAGACTGCAGACCAAGTGGGGCTGAGTGGGGAGGCAAGCCGGAGCAGGAGGCCACCCCCAGAGCCCTGTGCCACTTTGGGATTGAAGTCTTGCCCTGCCCTCCTGCTCTCCCTGGCAGAGCTCCTGGGCTGAGTGGGGGGCTGGGCTCTGATGTCAGGTGACTGACTCCCCCTCCATCCCCCCACTGAAGGTGCCTGGTTGGTGCATGGGCACAGAGGTGGGGAGGTGCGGGGTGCATGTCCCTGCTAATGCCAGCCCAGGTGTGCTCCCCACGGTGGCCCAGACTAGGTACTTCTGGGGCATCTCACACACAGATCTTGAGCCCTCCTCCTCCTCCCTGGATCCCTCCTATTCATTCTGGGCCGGGCAGATGGGAAAGGGGTCACCCCACACCTGAGCCCCGCTCTGGGCTCATGGAGTAGTGACTCACATCGCAGGTGAACAGAGCCTGATTCACCTCCCAGGTGGGGGCTTGGCGGGGGGGAACAATCAGCTGCTGTGGAGACACAACCTGAATCCGGGGCTTCCGGGGTCGGCACGAACCGCCAGCCCAGCTCGGCCGCTCAGCCCCGCCCAGACCCGGACACAATGGGAGCCCCAGTTTCCCAGCTGCACTGTAATTTCAGAAGGTGTCTTTGTGTGGGTTTTATTAACCAAGACGCCAGAGGAGCCTTGGGGTTGGGGCAGGGAGTCTGGCTGCCAAGAAATCTGCTGGGTGTCGGCAAGAAATGCCCTTTGAGGAGACGGTGGAAAAACAGAAAATACGAGAACTGCTGACCGTGACATTAACCAGCAGCAACAGGTGAGGAGGGCAAAGTGAGCCTCGGAAGGGCTTTGAGAGCAGACAAATCTGGGTTCGAATCCCAGCTCCGGCCACTCTGGCTGTGGGACTTTGGGCAACTGACCTAACCTCTCTGAATGTAAGCTGAGGACGATGATGCCTGCGTCTCACTGGGTGAAGGAAGATGAAATAAAGGCACCCGAGACAGTGCCTGGCGCCAAAAAACGATAACTATTACTAGGTTTCATGCACACTGAAGCTTAATCACATTGTCTCATTTAAAAAATTATCATCGTACACGTGTGTGGAGCTCTGTGGTTTTCAAAGGCATCTTTGTCCAGTACGTCATTAGAGCCTCAGAGTGATCCTGCATTCTATTTTTAGCATTTTACTTTAGTTCCTTTAAAACATGTCTTGCTCTTATTGGATACGATTGTCCCCATTTTCTGCTCTGCTCTCCTTTTTACTTTCTCCACCCCTAGGAACATTTAGCATAACAATGCTGGGACCATTTTCTATTAATATCAGTTTTCAGATTACAGTGATAAGATGTCTGTTTCCTAATTTAATTAGGTGATTCCTGTTATTAGTTCCTACATGCTCATTATTTTTCACTTAGCATATTCTAACGCACCAAAGGAAAAGTGAGGCTCCAGCTGGAGGCCTCCAGGGCGTCTTCCGCAGTGGGGAGGGAGGAGCCCAGGAAATGGGGGCCACAGCAGAGAAGCAGATGCCAGGGGGCTGCAGGCTGGGGCGGTGTCTCAGGTGAGAGAGGATGGGGGCAGAGTAACTTCCACTGCAGACGGGCCCGCAGTGGACACTCCTGAGGTCAGGGCGTCCCAGGGAGGGCTCTGTGAGGGTCCTCCCCCCAAAGCAGACTTTAGAGAAGGCTCCAAAACCAGCAGCCCCAGGGCCTACCAGCCCCCCTGGGCTCTGGTGCCCACACTTGAGGGCTGCGTGTTCTGACATGGCCCCCCTTTCTGGCACTCATTGTCCGATTGCCGTGGAGGTCCCACGTCTGCCCCTCCATCAGTACTGTCCTCTGCACAACTCCAGGGGGCGCCCTTCACACCACAGTTGAAATCAACACTACCCTGGAATTAGCATAGAACACAGTGTGAGTGGTGCCCTCGAAATGTGTAGGCCCTGCCTCAGTGCTCCCACCTGACCAAGGCAGGGCTCAGCCATCGTGCCATGGGCTCTAGCCACCCCTGGTCCCCAACCCTCCAATCGTCCACACTGACCCCACCAGTTTCCTTCCCTAGGCTGGCACAGTGATGGCTGGGCTGGCCCAGCTCACTGCCCACCCTCTGGTACCAGAAAGAACACCCCACAAAGCCACTCTGGAGTTGAGGAAAGGGGGGACAGGAAGCCCCAGGGCCACGCTTGGAAGGAGCATTGCTACAAGCATCCTGACCGCAGCCCTGACTTTGAGAACCCAGTGCGTTCTGTGACAAGGAGCGGACATTCCAGAGAACCGAAAACTCAGTGGGTAGCTTTAACCAGAGTTAAATTTTCTTTGCTGTGGTCATAGAAAGGCGAGGCGAGGCAGGTGAGGCAGCCTTCGTGAGCCCTGGGCGGCGTTTGGCGAAGACAGTTTGAACACACATGCTTGCAGGTGCGTTGTTTAGAAACCCTGGGTTCTGAGAGTCCCAGCCCTGCTGATTTTGCAATGATATATTGCCAGCTACTTAACAGGATGGATCACTGCAATTACATGTCACTTCTGATATTCACAGTCACAACAAGGAGGTGTCAGTTTCACAAGGGTTGTAGGAAATATATATGATGTTCCACAATGCTGTTAGAAAAAGGTTTCAGGAGACAGACTCGAGAGGATTCTAGTAAAACCCACCTGCCTGGGAAAAGCAGACAGCTCCATGGAAACTGGAGGGGCTGGCTCCCCTGGCCGGGGAAGGAGTGTGGGCTTAGGCACACCGGCTCCAGCAGGCTGCCCCTACCCCAAGGCCACCTTGCCCAGAGAAGGGGGAGGAGGGACGGCCACCGCGCTTATGGTTATTCCATCACCCTCACGTGGGTGAGCTGCTGAGAGCGTCTCAGCAGTTACCCCTGTGGCCCTGGCTCACCCAGGGCTTTTGGCCTGGTGGTGTCTCAGGGCTACAAGGGGTCACACCTGGACAAAGACAGTCATTGTAGGAACAAGACAAACCCTCTGACATTGACCCCTGCACATTGGCACAGGCAGGGCCGTGTGAACCTGGTAACCATGGAACCGAGAGTGAGGGCCACGCTTTCTCCAGCCAACACAGCCCTGCCTCCAGGGGACCGAAGCAGGAGCTCTGTCAATTTCTAAGTCAATTCTGGCTCTGTTAATTTCTACCTGTGAGATATTGGGCACAATACTTAGCATCACGCACTCGGGAGAGAGACCACGGGCTCCCACTGAGTCTCATCCAAATCCACTTCACTGCTTCTGCTGGAGGTCAGCATCTTGTCACCTCTTGTGCCCTGGAGAAGGTCAACAAGCAATCCACAGCTCCCCTCCTCCAGGAAGCCCTCCTGACTCCTCCAGCCAGGACCTTGCCCTCGGGTGTGTGAGAGCGAAGGAGTGAGTGTGTGACCTGTGTGAATGAAGATACCGGTGGAGGAGGGATGGGCAGGGTGGGAGCTTCCTGCTTTTCTCGCCCGTTCTTGTGGTCTGTGGGTCTGGAACCCTGGGTGGAGGAGTCACAGTGCAACTCCTCACACCCTGCCCAGCATCTCAGATGCCATCTGCCCAAAATAGAACATGTGGTCTCCAGCTCCCTCCTCTGACCACTCCCTGTCTGAAGTGTCTGCCTCGGTGAGTGGCACCCTAACCCCCATCTACCAGAGACAGACACTCTGAGCTAGAGTCACCCTGAACCCTGATGGCTGCCCTCCTCACCCTCCTCATCCTCCCACCCATGTGGTCACCAACTCTGGGGTTGCCGACCCCATGATGGCCCTGAGCCACCCTCTCCAGTCCCTGCCTGCCTGCCTCACTCAACCCCTCCCAGACACTCTCCTTATACTTGTGGTCTCCTCCTCTGCTCCTGCCCACAGGTCCACGACATGCAGTCACTGGAGTGGGCTCTCTGATGGCCACTGCACCCTCAGAATCCCCAGAGCTTTCCTGCTGAGCCTGCAGCAAAGGCTCGCTCCCTGCAATGTTCCAAGGGCTCACAGGGCCCAGCGCCTAGCTGCGTCTTCAGCCACTAGTCTGGATCCCCAGGTCTCACTCCAGCCCCTAATGCACTGGGAGCTCTTCCCACGCACATTCTCTCATGCTTCTTCGATCCACGCTCTTCTCTCTGCCAGGTTCTGCTCTGGGACCAGACAGGCCAGCCCGAGCGAGCGTCACTGCTGTTGGGAAGGCAGTAGGTGCCGCGGGCAACAGCCGGCTGCCTCAGGATGAATCCGGGCTCTGAAGCCCAGAGCTTTATGGCCCTGGGCACAGCTCGTAACCCCTCTTACCTCATGAGTCTTGTCTGTCAAATGGCGTAACAGTACTTAACTCAGGGGGTTCCAAAAGTATTAAATGAGTGTTAAGTACTTGTGAAGTGCTTGTCTTAGTGGTGGGCACGCAGTGAGTGGCTGGGAGCGTTAGCCCCCATCAGTGTTTTCTGCGTGTCCATCCTGTAAGTCTCAGGACCTCATTTATTATAAGAATTACATGCATTAAAACATGTAAAGGGCTTAGCACAAGACCTGGCACGTGGTAAACTTTTGTTATTATTATTATTCCTGGATGCCCTGGGGCCTGGCTATGGACCAACAAGTCATCAGAGGCTGTCCTGTCTGCACTCGGGGCCGCTGAGCCATCACGGTGGCTGCCTTTTTCCCTCGGCACCCCAGCACTGGCCTCAGTCCCCAGAGACCCCCCTCATCACAACTACATGGCTTTGGGGAAAGCAAAGAGCTACTTCACTAAAACGTGGGGTGGCTCACTCTAAGGAAATCCACTCTGCCAAAACCAAACATTTAAAAAAAACCCAAAGAAACAAAAAAACCTATTTGTAGTGTGCCAGCAACAGAATCTGTATCATAAGGTCACATTTTTAAAATATATCAGTGAATAAGCCAATCAATCCACTGTTCACTTTGGCTTCATGGGTCACTAACAATGCTTCGTTTCACCCCATTAAAACAAAATCCATCCCACTTAAAAGAATGAAGAAGGAATGATAATAATTAGAACATCACAGGGGAGGGGGCTGGGCGACGGATGGAGGGGGAGGTTGGGGTTAGCAGATGTAAGCTTTTATATACAGAATGGTCCTCCTGTATAGCACAGAGAACTATATTCAATATCTAATGATAAACCATAATGGAAAAGAATATTTTAAAAAAAGAATGTATATATATGTATAACTGAATCATTTTGTTGTGCAGCAGTAATTAACATAACATTGTAAATCAACTATACTTCAATTTAAAGAAATAAATTAAAACATTAAAAAAAAAAGAAGGAACATCGCTGGACTTGCCTAGTGGCACAGTGGTTAAGAATCCGCCTGCCCATGCAGGGGACACGGGTTTGATACCTGGTCCAGGAAGATCCCACATGCCGCGGAGCAACTAAGCCCGTGCGCCACAACTACTGAGCCTGTGCTCTAGAGCCTGCGAGCCACAACTACTGAGCCCACATGCCACAACTACTGAAGCCTGCGTGCCTAGAGCCTGTGCTCCGCAACAAGAGAAGCCACCATAATGAGAAGCCTGTGCACCGCAACGAATGAAGAGTAGCCCCCACTCGCCGCAGCTAGAGAAAAGCCCGCGCGCAGCAACGAAGACCCAACACAGCCATAAATAAATAAATAATTAAAAAAAAAAAGAACATCGCATTGTACAGCCCCAAATGAATGAACGGTCTAGGCACAGGGTCAGTGGCTAACTGACATCCCAAAAGAGAGCCGGGCAGATGTGCGTCTCCCAACGGAAGAACATAGGACCACACGTGAATTCTTGCCAAAAAAAAAGAAAAAAGAAAAAGAAACCAAACCTGCATCTGATCAAGCTGCTAAATTGACTTAATTTATAGGGAATAGGAAGAGCAGAAGTCTGTGCTGAGCTATACAAAACAGGCACGATCAGCAAAAATCCCAGCTGCGGGAAACCTACAGGACCTGCAACCCAGTTTCCTCCAATAAATAGCAAGAGAGAAATAAAGATGTGCAGGGCCTCTTATAGACTGAGAGAGACTTAAATGACTTATCCACCAACTGTGACATGTGGACCTTATCTGGATACTGGATAAAACAAATTGGAAATAAAGGTGCTTATGATATTTGTGGGACAACTAGAAATGTGAACACTGGTCATTTGGTGAGATTAAAGAACTGTTGAATGTTAAAAAAAAAAAAGTTCTTATCTTTTAAACTGAGAAACATATTGAAATATTTATGGCTTTATGGTTACCAGGGGGTAAAGCGGGGCAAGGGGGGAGGGATAAATTGGGAGATTGAGATTGACATAGACACACTACTCTATATAAAGTAGATAAAATAAGAACCTACTATATGGCACAGGGAACTCTACTCAATACTCTGTAATGACCTACGTGGGAAAAGAACCTAAAAAAGAGTGGATAGGGACCTCCCCGGTGGTCCAGTGGTTAAGACTCTGTGCTTCCACTGCAACGGGCACGGGTTCGATCCCTGGTCGGGGAGCTAAGATCCCGCATGAGGTGTGGCGTGGCCAAAAATAATTAAAAAAAAAAGAAAGACTGGCTATATGTGTATGTGTATAACTGATTCACTTTGCTGTACAGCAGAAACTAACACTACATTGTAAATCAACTATACTCCAATAGAAATTAAAAAAAAAAATTGATGGCTGAATTGATAGGCCATATTGTATATGCTTCAAAAGGAGAGAAGTGGATGGAGCTGTGGATGGGGCCCTCTTGAGGCTACTAGGTGTTGGGTGCATGGGGTTCATTGCACTATGCTAACCTACTTTTGTGTGTGTTCCAAGCTCTCCATAATACAAAGTTCATAATAAAGACAGGCAGCTCATAAAAAGTCAGTGTGCCCAAACACACACATGGAATGTACCTTCTGTACCCCCAGGGCCAGCACATTGGGATGTGTTATTCCCGGTTCTGGTCTGCTCTCTTCCACTTAAGGAAGGGGCAAGTGTAGTCTCCTGGGTCAAGAAGTGAGTTTCCTGAGGCCTCAGGGCCTGGCAATATTGGAGACTGAAAAATAGTAGGATAGGTGGATTCTCTGATACCCAAGAAAATCTAATCTTAGAATGAAGGTAGGTTAACCGGCAGTGATTTATGTTCCAGGAGGTTTGATTTAAAATATAGCAAACATTTTGGAAAATATCGCTTGGTTTACAAAAGTTGGCAGCCCCATAGGATTGCATCTAATGCACAAACCAGGTGAGATTTGCTGACTGGTCTCTGAGAAGTTCAGGTGCTTTTAACAGCTGGTAGCTGCATGGGAGAAATCTGAAGGACACCCCCAACCCCAAGGGACCACAAACAACTAAAGGCTCTGCCCACCTTCTCAAGCTTGTTTCTGGATCTTCACCTGCCCACCCTCCCCCTGCCACCTTGATCAGTGCCACCAACAGTGGATACCAGACACTCCATTCCCAGGGAAGTTTCTGCTGCTGGGAAAGCCAGAGTAGCCCGTGTGGAATTTCCTCTGAAGGTGCCCCCCACCATCGGCCTTGCCTGATCCGGATGACAGGGCAGACCCCACACATCCACACCTCCCGTGGGTAGAAATCCTGACTTGTCCAGGGCCCTTGGGGCCACCCACCCATGCAACTGGATACATACACTTTGTAAGTACTGGTTTCCAACAGATAAATGTAATCAAGGTTTATATGCTCAAAGAAGCCAACAGGATGGGATTGTTTCACTTGAAAGATCAGAAGAAAATTGTAACTAATGTTGTGGAAAATTACTTTGATATTGCTTTCTTGGTACCGAATCACAATTAGGCTGCTGTGAGAAGTACAGGGAAAGAATAAATGAATAGCAACAAATCAACACAAACAGCCTGTGTCAGGAACACTTTGCTCAGGGAAAGTAATGTAAGCATTACTTAAGGTTTTATGACTGTGTTTGATGTGATTTCCGTAGGACGTCCAGGTTGCCCATCACCTGGCATGTGGCGAGGGGGTGGTCCAGCTCCATCTACAGCCCGAGGAAGGGAGCTCAAGACCCAAGTGTGCTCCTTGCCTGGGTTTGCCAGGCCGTTGCCATCCCCGGCTGCAGCGGGAGGGGAACCTCAGCTTCCTGCCACCCTACACGCCCTGCCAGCTGAGGCTCCATGCTCCTCTCCTGCTCACCACTCCACCCCACCCCAGAAACCCCAGCCATCCGGTGGGCTCCCACCCCACCAGTAATCAAGGAGACCCGCACGTGCGTGCACTGGGGCAGCTGTGCAAGGCAGTGCTGGCTGGCGGGAGGGACAGGAATCCACGTCTGCAGAAGACATGAGGGGCAAGGGCTCTGCGTTGCCAGCTGCTACAGCGCGGTGGGGTGTGTGTGTCGTGGCCACCAGACCCCGAGCCCACCCAGGAAAATAACACCTGTCCCCAGAGGACACCACGGATGGGATACCCAGGTGGACACCACAGACACACTCATGCCTTCTCTCCCAGGCTCGTCCCATAGAACGCAGGCACTGGACATGCAGATCCTCTGCCCACGTGTGCTCCAACCACACGCACTCACCAAGACCTGTGCCGAGGATACATGGTGCCATTAACGCCAAGCCCTGTCTGAGGGCCCTTTTCTGGGAGCTCGCTTCTGCGTATATAACCCACAACTGCAGAGACCAACTCTTAGCGCCCCTGCTGGCGCTGCCTGTGGAGCCCGGTGCTGCTGACACAGTGAGCCGGCTACTCTGGGGCTCACATGAGGCTGCAAAGTCTCCGCAGAGGACCAGCTCGGTCATGGGGCCCTGCTTTTGCTTCTCCAGAAGCCAGGAAGCAGCCAGACCACCTTCGACAGCCACCCCCTAGGAGGGTCCGGCCCAAGCGTGGGTCAGCCCCAGTGACTCACCCACTGTCTCCTGGAGACCCAGCACCTGGGCTGCCTCCAGCTGACTCTCTGTGATGAGAGAATCAACTCATCAGCCTCTCCCACCAGGGCCTCTGATAGCAGCTGCCAGGCCCAGGGCCCCAGCTCTGGCCTCCTCGTGCTCCTTCTGCCTTTCCACGTGTTGCCTACAGGCCCCCAGTCTGAGCCTGGGTGCAGGCTGCCCTGAGCGTGTGAGCCATGGCTGAGGGGGTGCTGGGGAGGAGGGTGCAGGCCTGAGAGCCCTCCGCACTCAGGGCCAGGGGCCCCTGTGCCATGCCCCGCACTCCTGTGCTATGGGCTGCGGGCAGGGATGGCACAGGAATCCCTCTGCCTAACTCCCCAGCCTCCACACCTCCTTCTCTGTTCGTGTCCTGGAGCACAGGGCCGTCATCACGGACCCTCCCCTAACAAGGCCTCTGGGACCACTGCTGGGAAACGCTGGTGCTCGGGCCTGGCAACCACGCTTTCCTCTCACCCCAAAGCAGAGTGATCCCAGGCCTTGGCCCCGAGCCGGATGCCCTCCAGCCCTGCCGTGCTCTCTGTGTCCCAGCAAGAGGGGCTTTGCCTGAGCTCCCCTCTCCATATCCTGTCCACCCCGAGGCTCCAGAACCATCCTTCCTGCTCTCCCCTCACTGCCACCCCACCTCTGAGTCAGGGAGGGTACTTCCCTCCAGTGTGTTAGGAGGAAGCAGGTGGGGGGCCAGCAGGAGCCACCTCAGCTTCACAAAGCCAGGAGGTACCCCGACCTCCCTGACCAGGCTGGAGAGGCTGAATTCGAGGGGTCCCCAGGGCTGGGCAGAGAATCAGAGTCCCATTTGGGAGGCCTGGGCTCAGGGAGAAGGCATTCATCTTCGGATGTCCGAGACCATGTGGAAGGGGCCCTGAGAGGTGGCAGAATCCTCCTTAAATCTGGGTTTCACCAAAGGCAATGACCAGCTGAGAGATGGACAGCCTGTCTGTCCTTCCCCAGAAGAGCGCACAGGCCAGAGGCCAGAGGCCAGAGGCCAGAACCCTGAGGCTGGTGGTCTGACAACAGACACTGTGTTCCCACACTGAGGCTGAGGACCACCAGGAGGAGGCCAGGACCCCTGCCTTGGCACCAGAGCAGCGTGGAGACCTGCCCCTCGGGCGGGAAAGCCGGGGCCAGCAGACGGTGGGGCGGAGAGTGAGGGCTCACCTGGCACCTGCTGGAGGGCGAGCTCCGTGGGGTCCTGCAGGCTGATGAAGAGGAGGAGGCCTGCGGCTCCGAACAGCAGGATGGACGAGAACATGCAGGCCAGCCGCATCGTTCCTGCTCGCGGGGTCATCCAGGGCTCGCTCTGGGGTCACCTCTCGGGTGTGGGAGGCGCGTTCTTCCCTCATCGTCCACACCAGGTGTCCATCAGGCCACGGTCTATGGAGCAGCAGAGGAGAGAGACGGTCCATCACTGAGGCCCAGGGCCCCAGTCACGGCACTCGACCAGCGTAATCCTGGATCCCTCCACCCTTACTCAGGTGCGTCCCTTTCACGTTTTCAAGCCCAAGGAGGTGAAGGGAAGCCCGGTCACCACCTGTGGCCAAGACACCAGCTTCCTGCCAGGGTCTCCTGTATCTGCACCCCTAGAAAAACCATGGAGAGAGACACTGCCCAGCTCCTGCCCAGGGAAGCCCAGGGTGGAGCCCCATCACCCACAGCCAGGGACAGCGGCCACCCCCCTGCAACGTCCAGGCAGGAATCTGGGTCCTTCTCCCTCGCAACTGGCTTGCTGGACAGAAAAGCTCTTGGGTCTCTCTCTGCCCTGGCTCCTGTTTACAGGGTGCTGGGGACAAGGGTCTCCATGAAACTGGAGGCTTCGAGAAGGAGCCTCCCAGGCCCAGAGGATGTCAGGGACTGAGTGACTCCCCACCCCCACCAGCCAGAGCTCTCTCTCCCTGACAGACTGAAGGATGGGCTGGTGGGATGGAGGCTGCAGTGGATAGTCACATCTGCAGGAGCTGAAGCTCTGGCCAGATCACGGTTGTCCCTGCTCTCAAAGCCCTGGGGCCTGGAGCTGAGATGGGGCAGCCAGACCCAGCTCTGACAGACCCCAGGCTCAGAGGCTGTGTCCCTGCAGATGGACCCCCACTGCTCTGGCCGCTGCAGACCCAGAGCATGCCTGCGTGGCTTGTCCCAACCCTCGTTCCTCCTGAAGTAGAAGAAATTGCAAATACACCAGTACCAACCAAGTGACATCGGTTGGGCCAGGCTGTGGGTCAAGATGGGGGTACCCCGGGACTTCCCTGGTGGTCCAGTGGTTAAGACTCCACGCTTCCACTGCAGGGGGCGTGGGTTCGACCCCTGGCCTAGGGAACTAGGATCCCACATGCCGAGCGGTGCGGCCAGAAAAAAAAAAAAAAAAAAAAAGATGGGGGTGCCCCAAGGCCATCTGCCCAAGGGAAGGATGTAAGTTTCTGCAGTGGGGCGGGGCTTGGTGGGGTGGGACAGGTGCGGAAGGGGAATCCGCCCAGTAAGCTGTCACTGGGTCCCCTTACCTTCACTGGGTCCTACCCGCCCGGGCCCAGGGATACCACCCTCTTTCCACCCAAGGAGCCCTTGGGAACTTGCCCCTCCCTGGCACAGGGCAGTGCCCGAGGGAGGCTGAGGCCAGGTGGGCAGCTCCCAGCAGCCTCCAAGGGCACAGGTGGGTGGCTGATGGGGCCCCAGACCAGATGTGCTGCTCGGCACAAGGATGGTCCCTGCCCGGGGTCTCCTTGGTGCAATACTTTGGTCAGGGAACCCATCTCTGACCTGGCACCCAGGTGCTGGGGGAGGAAACCCTAACTTTTTTCCCTCTGCATCCAACCTGGGGGGCGCGAAGCACGAAGTGATACTAAGAGAAGCCCCTCCCTCCTCTGCCCAGACAAAGATTCCCAAGGACTAGACAGTTCTCAGCAAAGCTCTGAGGCTGAGGAGAGTTAAATTGCAGGTTTGGGTTTCTCCCCTCTACAGTCTCTGTAATTATTTTTTCACTCAGTTAACTTTAATTAACCTTCTCCAGGCCTCCACGCACGGGAACGCGCCTGAATGCCGGGCTCTCTGGGCTGACCCGAGCAGGGGTTTCCCACGGCCTCCCAGCTTTTATGTTTGGGAGGCAGTGCTGAGCCGGGCTCGGTTTGCCTCTGGAGTTGGCTCTGGGGTTCCAGCTGGCCCTGACCTCGCTGCAGTGGCCCCCTGCCGCAGAGGCCCCCTGCCGCAGAGAAAGATGGCTGCTTCCTGCCATCACCAGGGACACTTCCACCCTGGGCTTGCAGTGGGTGAAAATGGGTAGCCACGTGTCCCCAAAGGCTCAGACCCTGAAGCCCCTCATGAAGGGCTGTGGCCTCCCCCTCCATGGCTGCCCCAGATGGGACTGTCCTGGGGACCTGGCTCATCATCCTGCAAAGACACAGATGCAAGAGTGCAGGCCCCAGGCTCCGGGAAAGGACGAGGCCACTCTCAGCACTGCCCACAGCATGCCCGGCACCCTGTGGTCTCCCAGGCCCTTCCCTCAGTGATGACAGGCCCTGAGTGCAGGACCCACAGGGTAAGCCTATAAGCAAGGCCGCAGCTGTAAGGACAGCCAGCTTATGCTGGCCATGGTGTTGGCACATCTCCTGCAGCCACACCGGCCTGCAGAGTCAGACACGAGGCCAGGAGGCTGGTCTGATCTAGGGTGAGCTCCGACGTCAGGACATTTCGTAAGGAGGGGGAGAGGGAAGGAGAGAGGAAGGCGGGACGAAAGGATGGCAAATTGATGGCCAGCGTACACAGCTGCCCGGTTAAACAGCTAATAAAGAGCTGCCTGATCTCGACCCAGAGACTCTATTGGATGAGAAAAGGGGACTCAGACGCACATGTGATCATCATCGCACTGTCTGTACAGTGGCTGGCCCTGCAGAAGTGAGTACAGAAGAGCTGGTCAGTCCCTTTTTCTTCCTAATCTGTCACACTGTCGCCGTTCAAGCCAGTATCGATTCCCCTTGTCCTGCAGCCACGACCTGTCCTCACTTGTTTCTGAACCTGCCCAAACCCAGCCCACCCAGTGGAGCCAGGCTCCAGCAGCCCACGTGCCTGGAGCCGGGATGAGGACCACATCCCCGCCCCCAAATCTGGGGGAGGAGAGAACACAGTCCCAGGACCTAAACCTTTACTGTGGCAGGAGCGTCAACCATTCAAGTGTCTCATTTCAGCGACTCTTCTCTTTGTTGGCCCCCAAGAGCATATAAGCCCCTTCCCCACCAGCCCAGGGAAGCTGGTGTTAGAGCCGTGCATGGCTTCCCCTGCCCAGACCCAGCCCTTAAGCCTCAGACCCCAGGCTTCCCCCCGCTGGGACCCTCCTCCCAGTGGCGGCTCTCACTGAGAGACCATCTGATTGGCTAACTAACTCCCTGCTCCATGTAAACAAGAATCAAAGGTTAGCATGCCTCCCCTCCTGGGAGACTGGTTTGCAGTCTGGCTGGGTCTTCAGTGCCCCAGGAGGGGGCCAACATCACGTTATCCGTAGGAACCTCCTTCCTTTAAAGGGAGGTAGCTGAGAGGTCACCAGCAGACCACCAGACACTCCAGAGGGTATGCACATCTGATCCACTACTGTTCCCGTGAGGGTCCTTGTCTTCAAAGTCACACGTTATTTTCAAGGCCGTGGGGAGAGCTGTCCAAAGGCTGTCTCCCTCTCCTGGGAGTTGAGCTGCTGCCTGGGAAGGGGACACCACACTCTATCACAGGCTGGGGCCGGGCTGCCCGGGGCCCAGAAACACATTCACAGGCCTCTGCCCCCAGCTGGGAGCACTGGTGCAGCCTCAGCGCGCACTGCGTCACCCTCGGCTCCGATGACAAGTGGAAAACCCTCCCCTACTTCCCTGCTTCCCTTCCAAGGCCAACAGACAATAAGAAAATTCAAATAACTGGGGGTGGAAGCGGGAGGGGTGAGGCAAGAAAAACAAACAGCCCACTGAGTTTCCAGAAGGTCCTGCCCTCCTCACAATTTCTAGTGCTCCCAGCGGCTTCTCTCCCTGAGGCCTGAATGGCATCACCAATTTTTACAGTAAGAAAAAGAAATCCAATTAATCTTGTAAACACCTCCTGGGACACAGGGCAGGGCCAAGGATTTCTCCTATTTCCTTATTTATCTGATTTAAAAATTCGTCTCTAGAAAATTCACTTCAGGGCACAAGCAAGGACTTGGGAATTCAGCCAACAAAACACACGCACCTCCAGTGGCGAAGGGCCGGCAGGCAGACGGACGGACGGCTCCAAGGACACACTTGGCTGTGGATGCTCCAAGGCCCAGACACTCACCCCAGTCACCCAGAGGACGCTGTGTCCCACGGGAGGCGGCAGGATGCATCCAGCCACGTGCCCACTGGGTGCACTCACTTGGCGTGCAGACCCCGGGCCCAGGAAAGTTCTCTGTCTAGTCAGTCTCCACCTCTAACGGGCAGGAGAGAAGAATGACGTCCCTCCCGGCTGAGGGCTCCAGGAGAAGCTGCTCATCGGGAGAGAGGCTGCTATGGCAACTTGAGGAGAATGGAGCCAGGCACTGCCGTCACCTTGAATCCGGCACCGAGCGTTCTGCCAGGGCAGCAGACGGGGCCCGCGCCTCCAGCTCTGCCCCCCACCGAGGCCGGCGCTGGGGCTGACCTCCCGGCTTCCCTCCTCAGCCTCCTGGCCTCAGTAACTCATTTGCTCTTTGCTGAAACAAAGCACACAGCCCAGTCCCCTGAGAACACCACCTCCATCTGTTTTGTCAGGCGAGTTATTCCGTGTGTGTGGCTCCTGCTTACTTCTGAGATGGGGTTCTTCTTGATTTCAGCTCCTTAAAATCCTGCAGCTAATTAAAACTGCTCTAACGGCAGTGGTGGTAGCAGCAGCAAACTCTGGGACGAGTCCCTCCAGTTTTTATGCGTAGGCATAAAGTTGCAATGCTCTGCGAGGATGACGAATGACTGCAAGCGCTGAGACTCTGAGGCGGGGCTGCAGACTCCTGCCCCACCACTGACACGGGTGTGTGTGTGTGTGTGTGTGTGTGTGTGTGTGCTGACCTGGGTCCCGAAATGGCCAGGGCCCAGCCTTGGCACACTCAAGTAGGCATGACAGCACCCCATTCCTGGGGGAAGCAATTCACTTGATATACATTCCCCTGTTACAAGGTAGGGAGCCCTTCCAATCCCCCATGCTCTCTGCAGGGGGAGAGAAAGGGGACGCTAAGGTGAAGGCCGAGGCATAAATCAGGCTCAAACAGCCCCAAGCCATATCCCCACGGCCCCACTAGGAACACCACAGCCCAGCTTCCCACCACTGCGCATACAAAGAGGATGAACGGAAGCCTGCAAACACATAGCCACGGCAAGAGTGTCCCGAGAGCCTGGCCAAGGTGTCACAGGCTGCAGTGCCTTCCACTGCTACTATGGGTATCATCTCTGCCCAGAACGTCTTATATTTTCAGGGTGTTTTATGACAATGGAACAGGGTCGTGGAATAGTAATTCTACAGGTAGAAAAACTGAGTCCCTCCCCACCCCTGCCCAGGCAGTACCTCCAATCTTGTGAGCATGTGTACCTCAGTTACAGCCCTTCCCCCACTGTGTGGAGAGCATTCACATGCCTGTTTCAGACTCTTTGCTCATCTTTGTATTCCCAGCACTTAGCACAGTGCCTGGCACAGGTGATCGATAAACTTCGCTGCATGTTGAATGAGCATGAGTTAATAGGCAGAGGTGATTGGGCCATCTGGAGAGAGGCACTCCATGAACCTGGAATTTTAAAAAGGTCACTTATGTTTCAGGGAGCTGTGGGTTTGTTTTGATCAGGTCTGGGTTGGAATCAGGTCCAATGAGTAGTCCAATCCTATGACTGAAGAAGAGACAAGGAACTGAGCTCCACCAGGGAGCCCATCGGAACCTGACAGCTCCCAAATACCCAAGGCACACTCGCCACCAGGATGCCACTTTTGTATCCTCATGTTGGTAGGGCAGATTTCAAATCATGGGGCTTGAAGACTAGTATACTTGTAGAGGTAAATGATGACTCTATTTCTATATATAGATGTATATTAACACACATAACACATGCACAAACAAATATACAAGTCATTTAGATGCTGTAAAATGGATGATTCCCAAACCTTTAAAATACAGTATGATGATAGGAAACTCCCAAACAAAATTGGAGGTTGAATGTGTTGATCAAAAACCAATGACAGCAACACACGGTGTAACATGGATGAACCTTGAGGACATTATGCTATGTGAAAGAAGCCAGTGACAATAGGACAAATACTGTACAATTCCATGTAGTCAAATTCCGAGACAGGAAGTAGAATAGTGGTTACCAGGGGCTGCAGGGGAGGGGGGGAGGAATGGGGCATTATTAATTAATGGGTACAGACTTTCAGTTGGGAAAGATGAAAAAAGTTCTGGAGATGCATAGTGGTGATGGCTACACAACAATGTGAATGTAGTTAATGCCTCTGGACTTAAAAATGGTTAAAATGGTAAATTTTATATTATATATATAAATAATAGTAATGATAGTAATTCTACTGCAATAAAAAAAAATCAGTGAATGCAAACTGAGCAGAAATCACTATGTTATCATTTTCCTCATCCCACAGGTGACTGGGTGTGGGCCCAGAAGCTGAGGAAGACCAGAATGGTCAAGTTCACGCCTGTGTGAAACATGACCAGGACATAGAGGAACTAAGTTTACGAACCCAGGCAGCCCCCCCAGAAGCGACCAGATGTCATGGGATGGACACAAGGCTCAGAGTGGTGGGCTCAGGTTCTGGGCCTAGCTGCCCCTCCAATTAACTGTTGACCCTCAGGGTTTGATTTTCCTAACCTTGAAATCAAGATGCATCCAAAATATGCGCTATAGGTGAGTTTCCAAATTCCTTGCAGCTCTGGTGTGAGACAAACACCTATCTTGGAGAACAGAAAGGCACCTTGTGAATTTTATTTGCGTGAGGCCACTTTCAGGTCCCTCGCCCACACCTGCTGACTGTCCCTTGCCACAAATCTGGGTCAGTGCTGTGCCCCTAGGGACCAAAGCTGCCAAGCTGTTTCTCTTCGAGATAACTCTGTCCTTATTTGAGGGGGCAAGGGACCCTGATGCAAGTGTCAAACTGAAAAATGTGTTCTCAGGTTCTTTCTGATCAACCCCTGAGGCCTGCGTGGTCTAGGCGAGTCTCTCCTGGGTCCACTCTCTACCTGGGTTACCACTGCTGTATGTTTGAACCCACTGAACCCAGTTGGGACAGTGTCTCATCTAATGATAAAAATCATTTTAAGGCAGAAATCCAAACAGGGCTAATGATTTGAATCCCACTGTATCCATGGTCAACTTTTGTCATTTAAAAATCTTTAATTCTTAAACAATGTAAAAGGGCAACATGAGGCATCCTTGTGGTGATGGAAATGTCCTCTGTCTTGACTGTATCAATGTCAACGTTCTCACTGTGATATTGGACTGTAGTTTTACATGATGTTATTATTGGGGGAAACAGGATAAAGGGTACACAGTATTTCTCTGTATTACTTCTTACAACTGTATGTTCATCTATAATTATTTTGAAATAAAAAGTTTAATTAAAAAAATCAAGAACTTAAAAAGAAAAGTTACTGGCCTTTCAGCTCATGCATGATGGAAGCATATTCTAATGTTGTGCACATAAATAACAGATAACCATTTTCATGGATTAGCACCATCCTCTGTTGAATAAGAAACATTTTAAAGGTAAGGGACTATGCCTTTAACAGGAAAATTTGATGTGTTAGCAACTACTGGTTGATCTTTGTGTATTTTTCAATTGCAAATTGCACTTTAAAAACGCAAACAATTATTAATATTGATTTGGACTAAAACAATATTGAATTTCAATGTATTTCCGGCTCTTTCATGAATTTCCCCGTGGATAATACTCTTTTACCATAATCAATGATAAGAGTATTTGCACGCTCGATTTCTTTTCAGTGAGGGACCTTGAAGAGGGCTGATGTGATCCATGGATAAAGAACTTCACAGGGACAAGGCTGGCTCCAGAGTCCTCTACCAGGTTCTCAAACTTAGCAGCTGGGACAAACTTTCAGGGCCACTTTCCCCTCTGGTCCTTATCCAAACCGATATTACAGAGCACAGGCTACGAACAAATGCTCAAGGCCTAGAATGGGACTTAGTGTCACAGTTTTTAGGGGAAAAGGAAAAGGAATAGACATTTGTCATGCTTTGTCAACGTTCCAGGCACTATGCTGGATACCACATAAACATCCCATTTAGCTTTCACACAATAACCTCTTGAAGTGAACATCTTTATCCCTATTTGTCACAGGTTTGGTTTTCTATAAGGAGATGCTGTGATGGAGTTTGGGGTACAAGATGTTTATCAAGGCTCAACATCTATGAAGGGAAAAGGGAGGAAGGGGAAGTGAGCAGGAGAAGTTGGTCAGGGATTCAGGTCCAACAAAGCCTGGATGGGAACTCTGGAGTAGGTGTTGGCTGTCAGAGCACCCTGCAGCAGGCAGAAATGGCTCCGCCTGTATGCCTCTACCTTACTCAGTAGCTGGATGTGGGGTGCCCAGGGAAGGGCATGACCTGGGATAAGGCAGTTTGCTGCAGATCCCTAAGGAGCTGACAGCTGACCACCTGTCCTGTGGTTGGTCAGTGAGTCCTTCCTGGAAGGGGATCCAGGCAGCATATCTCCAAGTCTACTGCTCTGTTTTACAGATGATAAAATTAAGACCCAGAGAGACTGTCAAGGTTACACGGTAAATAAGCCATCCCAGATCTGTTTGCCTCGCTTCTTCCAAACAAAAGCATAGATCAGATTATCCTGACCTTCAGTTACTGAGGCACGAAGGTTTGAAAGTCTCCAGAGGAACATGCAGAAAGTTTGACTGCGTAAGCAGATACCTTTGTTTCACCTGCAACACGCACTACTAACATCCCTGCAACACGCAGCGTCTGTGCGCACACACACGCTTACTTCTTGGCAATTAACTCGTTGCTAATGGTAGGCGGGGACGTGGATTATTTGGGTTAAAAGTTCCCCTGACAGTACAGCCTGGAGAGCATCTCCCCACAGTAGAGCCGCTGGATCTGGCGAAGAGCAGCAGACGATGTACGAAGCTGCACGGCCTCCTTTTACTTTTAGAAAGCACTGAGCTACTCACATTTTCCAGCTGCTTTGAAATCCACAGCCACAGCAGGGAAAATTACAGGGAGGAAAAAATTGCATATTTACTTCTCAAAATTGAAAGTTGGGGTATAATATGAACAGAAAGGAGTGTATGAGTAAACCCAGAATGCCCTGGCCCCTGGCAGAGTGCAGCTGCCTCCAAGTTGCAGATTGAATCCACAGACTCCAGAGGAGTAGAGAATGGCAAGGAGGTTTGGCTTCCTTCCAGGGAATCCCTCTCCCTGCGGCTGGCGCAAGGAGGCCCCAGAGGACTTGCCTTTGTGCTCCCAGCTGCCAAAAGTGCCTGGCACAGAGGAGGTATTTGGGCAACGTGTAGTGAGTGATGAAAGGCTAGGAGGAGGAGGGAGGAAGGGAAGGGATGCTTGTACACTAAGGCCAGCTGGGTGCTTTGAGTTGAGGTCATGTGGAGCCCAGCAGGTGTGCCCTGTGTGTCCTGTGGGAGCAGGCTGGCCTTTCTAAGCTGGCGCCAAGGCTGACCACCACATTCATGATTCCTACTAGCCCAGCATGATTTTCCCTGGAGCTCTTCTCAGAACAGGCTGGTTCCTTCCAATCTAAGGGCTCAAAGACTAAGGATATGGCAGAAAAACCAAGTCTATTGTCTCTGTCCTGACTGTTCCGTGGAGAATTGGGTCTCTCTCAGGCTATCAGGATGGGACCAAGGCTGTGAGTGACCTGGAAGTCCTAATGAGCGGCTATGCATGAGGTAGGAGCCTGCCTTCTCCATGAGACTCTGCCTCATGTCTCCTTCCACTTGACTTCCTGTATTTCAAGTCTCCTCCCCCTCAATGCCTTCCCCCTTTTTCACCACAGAGTGTTGGAAAGACATAAATTTAGGACCAACCTCCCCTCCCTTCCCTCTCCCCCGACATCCAACCGTACACCTGGTCCCCTGCTCCTGTCCTGTCTATCTTTTCCAGCCCCTCAGTGTGGCTGATTCAGCACCGGGATCCTGGACAGCTCCCCCACCTCCACACCGCTTCCGGCAGTGCATTAGCTGTCCCTCCCTGTTCAAAACCGTCTGAGGGCGCCCCGTTGCCGAATAGTCCAAGTTTAAATGTCTCAGCATGTCCCACAAGGCAAGTGAGTATCCGGTCTCATCTCTCACCATTCCCTGACAGCCCCCAGGCCGGGTGAGGCATCCAAAGAGCCCCTGGGCTTTCCTCCAACACAGGTAAGAGTGAGAAGTTAGTGTAGAGAAAAGACCACTGGGCTCTGAGCGTGTGCTACTCTCAGCACTAAATTTTCTCCCTGGGAGACTTTGGGGATCATCATTTCACATCTCTGAGCTTCAGTTTTCCCAACCAGTAAGTCAGTCCCAGGTGGACTGATACCACAGGGCCATATGTGAAGATTCCTGCTGTGACGGGATGCTGTCCTGGGGTGGAGGAAAGAGACTCAGGGCAGGTGGGGTGAGCTTCTGAGTCCCGGTCCCTTCCCTGCAGGGCACGTGCTCCCCACGGTTGGTCTTGCCCTTCTCTCCAAACAGTTCTGCTGACTTCTCCGCTTACCTTGAACAACATACAAGGCAGGGGGAGGGGTTCTGGTTTTTCTCTCCCTGAGCCTGCAGCCTCTTTTCTGCTGCCCTGCGTCCTGGATGTTCTCATCTTTCAGCTTCAAGGACACAGGTAGAAAAGGGGCTAAACCTTTATGATCCCTGGACATGGCACTCTATGGCATGTTTGCCAGGCTGGAGTGGTGGGCAATACCCAGTGAACTGGGAGCACCTGAAAACAGAACGGCATCAACACAGGCCCCACGTTGTGCCCTATACCACTCTGCATGCAAAGGGTCACTTGAGCCCTGACTTTTTATATGGTTGCTGAAAACAGGAAGACACAGGTGCAAATACACATTGTTATGACGAGACAGACTGGCCCATCGATGGTCTTCAGTGAACACTTGTTTAAAGCAGCCCTTTCCTATAATAACCGTAAGCCATTTTAATATGAAAATTCTTTTAAAGTAACCCTTGGTAGCAGATCCAGACCTTCAGATTTTCCGGTTTGAAAACCTGGATTTTTAACTTGATATTTCCTGATTCTCAAATTGGCAAGTAATGTACATTTTAAAAACCGACCTGACCCAATAAAAACTCATGTCCAAGTTGGATTTGGCCCGGGGTCCACCCATTGCCAGTCCTGCCATGAAAAGCAGAGCCTGGATTGGGGAAAAGCACCCAGCCTCTGGATAAAAATGATGCCTAACAGTTCAAGGAATTTTTGTGCAAAATCATCTGAGGGGAGAGAAAGCTTGTGAGTCAGCTGCAGTGGAGTGAAACTGCAGCAGCCTCGCTGGTCAGGAGCTGCTTCCTACAGCTCTGTAACCAGATGGCACTCACGCAGAAACAGTGGCTTCCAGCCCAGGTCATCTGCCTCCACCTGGAGGACAGTCACTGTGGTAGGACAGGGGAGTAGTGACACAGGATCCCAACACAGCAGTGACACACACACACACACACACACACACAGACTCACACTTGTATGCACCTGTTATGGGTTGAATTGTGTCCCCCCAAATTCATATGTTGAAGCCCTAACCCCCAGTACCTCAAAATGTGACCTTACTTGGAAACAGGGTCATTGCAGAGGTAATTAATTAAGATGAGGTCACACTGGAGTAAGGTGAGCCCCTAATCTAATAGGACTGATGTTCTTATGAAAAGGGGAAATCTGGAGACAGACATGCACACAAGGAGAATGTCCTGGGAGGATAAAGGCAGAGATCTACAAGTCAAGAGATGCCAAAGACTGCCAGCAATCCCCCAGAAGCTCGGGGAGAGGCCTGGAACAGATTCTCCTTCACCATGCCCAGAAGGAACCAACCCTGCAAATACCTTGATCTCAGACGTCTACACTCCAGAATGGTGAGACAATATTTTTTGGTTGTTTAAGCACCCCCCCTCATCTGTGGTATTGTGTTATGGCAGCCCCAGCAAAGAAATACAGCTCCTGTGGCAGAAGGCTCAGCCCCCACCTATAGGGCAGCGTCCTCGGTGGGACAGGAAGGAGCTGGGGCGTTGCCAGGAGACCAGCTCTTGCCTGGTTCGGTGGTTGCCATCAATTGTGTGCAGTGTCAGACTAAGCATTTGCCATGAGCCCTGTGACAACCAGCATGTGTTTGGAGGTGAGTAATAGAAAACCCAGCTCAGTGGGAATCCCGAAGTTTCATGGTGTCACCAGGACCCAGGTCCTTACTGTGGCTCCACTCCTCTGTCCTCAGGCAGGTTTTATCCTCAGATGGCTCCTTCATGGTTGTACGATGGCTGGGCCACAGTCCAGCTTACAGGCATCCTCGTTACATCCAGCAGCACAGAGGGAGCCCTGTCCCCAACTGGACCCTGAGCCAATGGCACCTCTGGGGCTGGGGGAATGCCCTCTGTTGGTGGATGCAGGCCTGGGTTACTGGAGCCAGTGGGATGGAATTGGCCTCCCTGGAGCTGAGGGTGGGGTCAATCCCTCCCAAACCCAAAGACTAGGGTACGAGCTGGGGAGGGGTGACCCGGAGCTGGCCACTGAGTTCACTGCACAATTATCTCCTTTGCTCCATATAAAAGCCACATGAACAAGTATAACCCCCATTTTACAGATGAGGAAACAGACTTAGAGAGGCTGAATAACTTACCCAAGGCCACACTGCTAGGAAGTGGTGGAGTCAGATTTGAATTCAGGTCTAAGTCCAAAGGACGTGCTCTCCACCACGCCTCTTCTTGAGCCCTGGAATTCACCCTGCCTGTGACTGAGGAAGCCACATCCCAGGCACACGCCAGCACAGACCTGTGTCGGTCAGCGGGGAGGCGGTCAGGGCTGCTCTGCCGCTCTCAGGAGCCCTCTCTAAGCCACACCCTGCCTGCAGCACTGGCCTACTGGCTCCCAAACAGACACTGGCCTTGGTGAGAGCTTGAGGGACAGCGAGAGCAAGGAAGGTCCTAAGAGGGCCCTCGGCTCATGCGTGAAAGCGTCTGTAACTACATGTGTGCACACACATGTGTGAGCGTGCAGACGTGTCTCTGTGACTCCGTCCTGTGGATGGAGTGGGTGAAGGGCCGGGTATGTGTGCCTGGGTGAGCGTGTGTGTAAGTGGACATGTGTGTGTGAGTGGATGCGTGTGCGTGTGTGTGCCCGTGTGTGGCGGTTCCAGAACCTCCCACCCCTCTGCCCTGTGACCACCAGCAGGGAGCAGTCCAGCTGCAGCCCAGGCCGTTCCCACCTCCTGGCCACCAGGACATAGACCACAGCAGCCCTTGCTCCCAGCTCAGCGGTGCTCCCACACCCCCAGCTGCGGCCTGGGGTCAGGCCTCCTTCCTGGCAGAGGAGAGCAAGGCTCCCTTTTCTGCAGGGCCTGGAGGGAAGGTGGCGGGAGGGTGGGCTGCGGGGGGCAGTGCTCAGGGGTGGCAGCCCAGAAAGGCCATCTGCCATCTGTGCTGTGCCTCCCACTCTCCCCACTCTGTCCCCTTTCCGCCTCAGGGTGCGTCACTCTGGCGACCCCTGGGAACTGGAAGCTAATTTTCCACGATCATTAGTGATGGAAAGACCTCAGGTTCTGCCTTTAATTAAAGTCAAACGTGGGGCTGAGGAGAAGCGCTGCATGCAGGCATCCTCCTCTCACTTGTAAAAGCTATACGCAAATAATTAAGCCAGGCATGGAAGCCATAATTAAAAATTTCACAAACCCCCTCATTAGCTGAGCAGCCTGCACAGAGAAGTGGAACCGAGCCCCTCCCTCATGTCGGTAGCAGCTCCTACAGATGGTTAATTGGGGCTGGGGGAGGGGGCAGGCTGCACCTAGTTGACTGTGCACCTGGCAATGAGCTGACAAGACTCCTGACCTCCCAGGCCAGCAGTGATGACCTCTCACCTCTATCTAGGAAGCTTCTAGCCAAGGGCTAGGGCTCCCAGAGTGTAACGGGTGGATCCATGTCCATCCCCCCACCCCCCCACCCCCAGGTCAAGGAGGACCACAACACAGGACCCTGGTCCCAAATCTCATAGTCTCCCTGGCTCGAGACCCATCTGTGCAGGGCGGGATGCACTGATGGAGTGGGAGAAGGGTCTCAGCTAGAGATTAGAGATAGCGCCAGTTGGACATCCTCAAGCCCCCCCCCCACCCCCCAGCGTACCCAGGAGGGAAGCGGGACCCTCGGATGGAGGCAGGCTCAGCAGATCCCTTCTCTCTCCCAGCAACTGTGTGTCCTGAGGCCCTTCAACTCCTGCCATGCACACAGATGTCCCCAGGCCTGGTGGCCGCTGTGCAGCAAGTGACCCACCTGAAGACAAAGGCCCTAGACAGGATACCTCCACACACCCCAGAAACATTCCATCAGCCCCAGCTTCAGTCAGCTTTCACAGAGCTGTGAGTAGGGTGGCATGGCAACCTCGCTGTTCCAGACATTCTCTGGCCCCCTCTCCCCCCTGCCCGAGTCTCAGCCCCTGTAGACATCTGGTCCATCTCTTGTCCTGAATCGATCTTGCCCTGCCGGTCACCGCAAGCATAATCTCCACGTGCCCTCTAACACTGCCAAATGAATATTCACTTGTCCCGATTGCCGCCACTTGTTTTCCGTCTGGCCTGATCAATGGCACTCCTCTGAAGGAACTGTTCTCATCAGAAGCATTGATCGACATCTGGGAAGTTGCCAGGCGGGCGTGGGGACAAGATGTGTCCTCCCAGCCACGACCAGCTCACCTCACCTGCAGACCACTGGCCCTCGGCTGGGCCAGGGCGTCCACACAGCTAAAACCGGCTCTCAGCAACTGGCTCTCCTTTTGTGGATTTGGGGATCTTATGGGGCCACAGGAAGTCATGGAGCTGAGATCTGAGTTCTGTCCTGCTCAGGTCAATCTCCGCCCAGAGGAGCTCCCATCTGAGCCTTCTACCAGGTCCCCGAGCTGAGCCCTTTCCACCTTCCTCGTGGTTCAGGAAATGTCATTTCTCTTCTGTCTCTTCTCTGGCAAACAGAAGGGATGCGAGCCCTTCTGCCAAGGGTCATCAGACACATCCCTCACCGCCCTCCCCCCCACCCTGCCCCCAGCATCCTGTTCTCGGAAGCTGACCCAGGGCAGCTGTGCTCTTGTTCCTCGTCTGTTCTCAACATGTTTTGACGGTCAGCTCTGCAAGTCAGCTCAGGGGATCCCTTCATTTCATTCACCCTCCAAGCCAAGCTGCCCTGACGGTCAGAGCCCACGCCCCACTTTCTCTTACTGTCCCTCCACATCTCCTGGTTACAAACGCAACTGCCTAAGAGCCTGCACTTCCAGCCACTGACACAGGATAGTACACAAAAGTAAGCCAATACATTTGGGTGGGGAAGGGGACTGTCCTACTGATACAAACCATATATAAATCTTACTTTTTGACCCAATTTGATTTTTTAAAAATAAATTTATTTATTTATTTATTTTTGGGCTGCGTTGAGTCTTCGTTGCTGCATGCGGGCTTTCTCTAGTTGCGGTGAGCGGGGGCTACTCTTTGTTTTGGTGCACGGGCTTCTCATTGCGGTGGCTTCTCTTGTTGCGGAGCACGGGCTCTAGGCGCACAGGCTTCAGTAGTTGTGGCTCGCGGGCTCTAGAGTGCAGGCTCAGTAGTTGTGGCGCACAGGCTTAGTTGCTCCGCGGCATGTGGGATCTTCCCCGACCAGGGCTCAAACCCGTGTCCCCTTCATTGGCAGGTGGATTCTTAATCACTGTGCCACCAGGGAAGTCCCTCCCAGTTTGATTCTTTAAAATTCATTGTGAAACATTTCAGATAGATAAAAAAATATTAAAATAATATAAAGAACAACCAGTGCACTTACCCTTAGCTTAAAGAATAAAACAATTACTAATATTTGGAGTCTCTTTTGTACCCCTTCCTACTACTTAACCCCTCCCTCCCCCCTAGAGGTAACCACATGTGTTAAATATTTAATGAGCACCTACCATGTGCCTGGCACTGTTCTAGGCAATTAGGATCTATTGGTGAACAAAACAAACAAAGATCCTGCCCTTGTAGAATTATATTCCAACGAGGAGAGAGATAGTGCTACAAACATGATAAATGAGTAAATTACAAATAACACTAGAGGGTGATAAACGCTATGGAGAAAAGAATAACAGCTGGGTGATGGGGATGGGAGAGCTGGAGGCTAGAGGCAGTCTCAAGACCTAAGCATGTGGGAGGAGGCCTCATTGAGAAGTGACATTTGAACCATGTGGTTATCTAGGGAACAGTCTGCGCAAAGGCCCTGGAGTGGGAGCATTCCTGACTCCCAGTATGTTGCGAAGAAGTGAACATAAGGAAGATGAAATAAGATAAGGTAAAAGAAGTAATGAGGGGCCAATCATGTGGGCTGTTGAAAGGATGTTGGCTTTGACTCTGAGAGAGATGGGGGACGGTGGAAGGATATTATGACCTGGATTTCAGCAGGACCCCTCTGGCCATGTAGATAGGCAAGGGCAGAAGCAGGCGGGTCAGGGAACAGACAACCATAATAATCCAGGTGAGAAATTTCAGCTATAACATGAAAATCTGCTTCTGCCATTCTCATGAGAATTGGCACTCTTAGAAGAGGGCTTTATTATGATGTTGAAAATTATATGTTTTTACTTTGATGCTCTGATATCAATGTGTATCTCAGGTCCACTTGCTGAGCTTTTCTCATGTAAATATTCTGGATCCTGAGAAAACTGTAAGTTACTCTTCATGTCAAGCCTGGCCCTCCCAGCTGGTTATCATACCTAGAAGTGCAGGAAACTCAGTTGCCTGGTATATGTAAATGAAATGGAAATGAGATAATGAGACACATAGTGATGACTGGAAGGAGGGCGCTGGAGTGGCCAGGTTGCTTGGGTCCAAATCCCAGCTCCATCACTTACCAACTGTGTAGCCCTGAGCAAGTGACTTAAACTCTATGTGCCTTGTTTTTCTCATCTGCAAAATGGGGGTAATAATGGTTACCTCCCAAAGTTGTTATAAGGGCTAAATGGGAAGTGCCTGGCACACAGGGAGTGCTCCATCATGTTAGCAGCTGCTTTGGGGAAGATGAACAGGGCTCCCCAAAGTGTTCCTCTCTCAGGCAAATCCATCAACCTGGACTTGGAGAAACAACTCCCTCTAGCAAAGCCTGAATGACAGCAAGAAATGGGAGTTGTGGAAGCTTCCAACGGGGGTCTCTGAGAAATGTCTCAGGGGCTCAGGCTAACAGGCAGACCCACAGAAAAATGTGACGCTCCTGGAAAGGGCTTCCATGAAACTGGCCCTTGAGCACTTCATCAAGAAGGGAAAATGAGCAGCCATTCCAAGCACTATGCCTCTGCAGCCAGCACTGGCCTTGGGCTACCTCTACTGCATGTGTCATGACGAGCAATGGGGTTGGTATTTATTTCAAAGTACCGTGTTTGCAAAACTATTTCAATCATGTCTACTGAGTATGCCAAACACTTCAGAATGATCAATTTCGAAAGTTTGATGCAGTTGATCTTTTCCCTGATGATTAAAATCATGGTAACGTCTACCTTCAGCCTGTTTACTCACCAAGCACTTTTGACAATTTCAGTTCAGACCAAGAGAACCCAGTGTGCAATCCAAATTCAGAGAATTAAGAGAACAGCACGGCATCCAATGCATTGGGTTTGGGTGGGTGTTTTTGGTTGTTGTGAGGTGTTTTGTTTTTTTTGTTTTTACATAATTATTTTACTAGCAAGGTTGAAGTCTTCTAAAAAAAACTGGCAAACGCTGAAGCTTGGCAGGGAATGATAGAGTATATTCTGAAAATATTTGTGAGGTTTTCCCTTGTATTCACACACACACACACACACACACACACACTCACACACACACACAGTCCTTGTCTTGAATTTGGCATTGCAAAAACACCCTTAATGGAAGTCCAATATTATTTTCCAATTCAGCTCATTTACTTCAAAGAAATTTGACTCCAGTTCAGAGACATAATCAATTCTATTGGTAGTCTCCAAGGCTTAGGAAAACAGCATTTCCTCTCTGATCACCTCCTGAGCCATGGATCACACACACCTAGGTAGCTATGCATGGTTTCCTTTATCACCCATTCATCACAGCTAATAGCCAAATAATAGATCTGACCTTTTGCAAAACTTTTAGCCTGCCACCCTGGTAATGAATTCCTCCAGGCTATGTTCTCAGTTTCTTGACTAAGAAGGCAAGGTCTGGCTGCCGTCAATGTAGTTTTCATGGGAATTTCCAGCAAGGTGAGAATCTGTATCCTTTAGGATTGCAAGAGTTTTGTACAGA
Organism: Eubalaena glacialis; assembly: GCF_028564815.1. Classification (NCBI taxonomy): domain Eukaryota; kingdom Metazoa; phylum Chordata; class Mammalia; order Artiodactyla; family Balaenidae; genus Eubalaena; species Eubalaena glacialis. The sequence goes on along the minus strand of NC_083733.1, from coordinate 51,623,826 downwards.
CTGGTGACAAGATCATGATGTTGCTAGTTTCTTTCATGTGAAGTAGAGAATGACGTTTTGCAGGAAAAAAAAATTAGACCCACAGGTTTTAGAATAAATTTCATGTGATCTTGGTCCAACGTATTTTAAGATATGAGGGTGGTTTGGCATTGACTGCCCAGATTTTCCAATGCCTCAAGGACGGTGACCGCATCTTTGCAAGAGACATAAATCTACCCTTGATATCAGCCTCATGTGTCATCATCGTCAGCTACCTCAAAAGGGACAAAGAAAGTAAAACCTGAGTACTGACGCTCAATTTGATTTGCAGATGGCAGTGGGACCTCCAGGACCAGCAGCCAGAGGGTAGTGGGGCAGGCCCGGCATCCATCCACACCTAGGCTCCAAGAAGCAGGAACGTGGCTGTGGGTTTGTTTCACATAAAAAGTCGTGAGCACAGTGTACTAGCGCCTGTGGTGATGGAAATGATCTTACTTTGATTTCCAGCTTGTGTAGTGTTAGGACCAACTTCAACTCTTGGAAAGGATAAAACTGAAGATGTAACAAGCTCACAGGCCCTTTTCTGTGCTACTCTCTAGTAAATACAAAAATCAAACTTTTCCTCAAAGCATATCCTCACATTAAAACAGAAAACGCTTCTGCGTATGACATGTAATGGGAACCACAGTGCACATGGCAACATAAGCACACAATGACAGTCCACAATATACACAAGTGTCAAGGAACAAAATCTCTTTTGTTCGAAATTCTGCAGAGCCCCACCCACCAGAAGAATTGTGAAAAGCTTTCCTTTCTATAGTTTGATTATGAAAATATAATTTTATACTTTGAACCCTCCCCACAAAACACCTCTCCAATTATGAAATATTCTTTTTCAAGCATTTCAAATCCTTCTCTCCCCCCCCAGACACTGATACACTTGCCTGAGCTTCATGTGCCTGTCCCTCTTCCTCCCATCTCCCTGGAGAAGTGCTGCTGTCGACGACCACCTCTGGGGAAGGTGGTGAAACAACACCACTTGTTTTCCAAGCCCTAATTGCTCAGAGACTTTCTTTCCCTCCCCACAAAGCCACAGCACCTCTTCCCATCTTGGTTAGGACCAAGCCCCAACATCCAGCATGGTGGAGGGTGGAGTTCCCCGAGGCTGTGTGTTCTCCCAGCCCCATGATGAAGACCAGTGAAGGTTCTCAAAAGGCAGGCAGGGGTTTAAGCAGCATGCCTAGCATGGAAAACCCAGGGTCCCCAAGCTCTAAGCATCTATCTATCCCCTGGCAACAGTCACTCAGATGCAGTTTAGTTAATTCCCTTCCACACAATCTCTGGGCATGACTCAGCACTCATGGCAGCCTTCCTGCATACAATAGCAGAGGGGGCAGAGTGGTGGGCATGAAGGGACCTCAGAATCATCCTTTCTCAAGCAGAGACAATTAAAAACCAAGCGTCAGATTTGCTCTCTGACATGTGCAGGGTTATGGCCACTCTCATTCTTTCCCTCAGGCCCTGTTGTTTTAGGATGATATGAAGTAACTCTAAAAATGGCCAATATTTCTCCCCCGACACAAAGGCATAAATCACTACATCTTTGGTGCTTTCTCTGTGGTATCGATTCTTCTCAGATCGAAGGCAGATGGTTCCGATATGGCATCATCTAATACTCCCCCAGCTTGATTTATGGATTTCTTTGTGCATTACCTGAACATAAACCAGTCTTGCGTTATTTCTTGCACACTTGTCAAATTAAGGTAAGATATTCTTGTTGACCTTTAAACCTAAAAAAATTAAATGTGCCTGAGACATTTTCCAGCAAGCATAAAAATGAGCTGGGTCCTCAGATGCCAATTAAGAGGATGTAATTATGAAGGGGATCGTTGTCTGTGCTTCGGGTAATGATTTAATTTTAGTTTTAATGTGTTCACTCAATGGAGGAAAAGAAAATAAGCCGGTTACGAATAACCTCATGAAAGAGACGAGAACAATTTGGCACGATTTGTCCCTTAATTTACCAAAATGGGAAGGAGCTGGGGGAGCTTGGCACCCCAGCCTTCCAGAAGGAAGGAACGCTTCTTGAAAGATGCAGAGAAAAGCAGCAGTAGCAAGAACCAAAATAGAGACAAGGAGGCCGTTTGCTGTGATGTTACCAAACAGAGTCAGCACCAGCCTTCAGGCTGTGCGAGGGTGTGAATTGGATCTAACTTTCAGCAGGGGAGTAAATTCCGTTTGGGAGCTGCATCAAGGCTTCCTCCTACGTTGTTTTTCCCTCTGCCCTTCCCACAACCAGGCCCAGGAAAAGGGTCTCTGGGCAACATCCACATGGGGCTGACTATTGTCTGCCAGGACACAGATAAAATGAATGCACCGTTCACCCTCCTTCTACAAACCCTACTCTTCAAGGCTAAACGATGTTGGCTGCACCTATGTGGTCTAGCCTTGGTATGTACAAACCTAGAAGTGCACACATGTGCACACACACACACACCTGTGACCACATAGGGCCTAGCCCATGAGGCTGGCTTTGGCATGCCTGAGGTCCCTTTCAGAAAAATACCCACTTTAATCACTTACGAAGATAGTAAAAAGGTTAAAAGACAAGAATAGTAAAAATAACTATGATTGCAACAATTAGTTAAGGGATACACCAGATAAAAAGATGTAAAATGTGACATCAAAAACATAAAACATGGGGGATGGGGGGGGTAATAATGTTGAGCTTTACAATGGGATCAAAATTAAGTTGTTATCAACTTAAAATAGACTGTTATAGATATAAGTTGTTATGTGTAAGCCTCATGGTAACCACAAAGCAAAAACCTATAGTAAATACACAAAGAGAAAGCAAAAGGAATATAAGCATACCTGTAAAGAAAGACATCAAATCACAAATGAAGAAAGCAAGAGAAGATAGGAGCAGAGAGGAGCTATAAAAACAGCCAGAAAACGATTAATAAGCACATATCTATCAATAATTACTTTAAATGTAGATGGACCAAATTCTCCAATCATAGAAAGGTGATAGATTAAAAAAAACAAGACCCTATGCTGCCTACGAGAGACTCACTTTAGATGTAAGAACACACACAGACTGAAAGTGAAGGGTGGAAAAAGATATTCCATACAAATGGAAACCAAAAGAAAGCTGGAGTAGCTATACTTATATCAGACAAAATAGACTTTAAAACAAAGACTGTAATAAGAGACAAAGCAGGGCATTACAGACAAAGGGGTCAATCAAACAAGAAGACGTAACATTTGTAAACATTAATGCACCCAACATAGAAGCAGCTAAATATATAAAGCAAATATTAACAGACCTAAAGAGAGAAATAGACAGCAATACAATAATAGTAGGGGACTTCAACACCCTACTTTCATCAATGGATAGATCATCCAGACAGAAAATCAATAAGGAAACATTGGCCTTAAATGACACATTAGATTATATGGACTTTGTTAAGTATGCTTACAGAACATTCCATCCAAAAGCAACAGATTACACATTCTTCTCAAGTGCTTATGCAACATTTTCCAAGATAGATCATATGTTGGGCTACAAAACAAGTCTTAATAAAAATAAGAGGATTAAAATCATATCAAGTATCTTTTCTCACCATCATGGTATGAAAATAGAAATTCATTACATGAAGAAAACTGAAAAATTCACAAATGTGTGGAGATTAAACAACATGCTACTGAACAACCAAAGGGTCAAAGAAAAACATCAAAAAGAAATAAAAAATACTTGAGACAAATGAAAATGGAAATGTAACATATCAAAATTTATGGGATGCCCAAAAACAGTTCTAAGACGGGAGTTCATAGCGATAAATGCCTACTCAAGAATAAAGAAAAGTCTCAAATAAGCAACCTAACTTTACACCTCAAGGAACTAGAAAAAGAAAAAATGAAACCCAAAATTAGTAGAAGGAAGGAAATAGGAAAGATTAGAGCAGAAATAAATGAAATAGAGACTAAAGAGGCAATAGAAAAGATCAATGAAACTAAGAGCCAGTTCTTTGAAAAGATAAACAAAATTGACAAACCTTTAGCTAGATTTACCAAGAAAAAAAGAGAGAAGACTCAAATAAATAATATCAGAAATGAAAGAGGAAACATTACAACTGATACCACAGAAATACAAAGGGTCAGAAGAGACTATTATGAACAATTACACATCAACAAATTTGACAACCTAGGAAAAAAATGGATAAATTTCTAGAAATATACAACCTATCAAGACTGAATCATGATGAAATAGAAAACCTGAACAGACTAATTATTAGTAAGGAGATTGAATCAGTAATCAAAAACCTCCTGACAAACAAGAGTCCAGGACAAGACACCCTCACTGGTGAATTCTACCAAACATTCAAAGAAGAATTAATACCAATCCTTCTCAAACTCTTCCAAAAGACAGAAGAGGAAGGAACTCTTCCAAACTCATTTTACAAGGCCAGCATTACCCTGATACAAAAACCAGACATGGATGCCACAAGAAAAGAAAACTACAGGCCAATATCTCTGATGAACATAGGTACAAATATCCTCAACAAAACATTAGCATACCAAATTGAACAATACATTAAAAGAATCATATACCATAATCAAACGGGGTTTATTCCAGGGATGCAAGGATGTTTCAACATCTGCAAATCAGTGTGATATACCACATTAACAAAATTAAGGATAAAAATCATATGATCATCTCAATAGATGAAAAAGCATTTGACAAATTCAGCATCCATTTATGACAAAAACGTTCAACAAAGTGAGTATAGCGGGAACATACCTCAACATAATAAAGGCCATATATGACAAGCCCACAGCTAACATCATACTTAATGGTGAAAAGCTGAAAGCTTTTCCTCTAAGATCAGGAAAAAGACAAGGATGCCCATTCTCACTACTTTTATTCAACATAGTATTAAGTCCTAGCCACAGCAATTAGGCAAGAAAAATAAATAAATAAAAGGCATCCAAACTGGAAAGGAAGAAGTAAAACTGTCACTATTTACAGATCACATATTACACAGAAAACCCTAAAGACCTCATCAAAAAACTGTTGGAACTAATAAACAAATTCAGCAGAGTTGCAGAATACAAAATCAATATGCAAAAATCTGTTGCACTTCTCTACACTAATAATGAACGATCAGAAAGAGAAATTAAGAAAAAAAATCCTATACAAATACATCAAAAATAGAATAAGAATAAATTTCATCAAAGAGGTGAAAGACCTGTATATTGAAAACTTATATTAATGAAAGAAATTGAAAAAGACACGAAAAAATGGAAAGATATACCATGTTCACATATTGGAAGAATTAATATTGTTAAAATACTACCCAAAGCAATCTACAGACTCCAGGCAATCCCTATTAAAATTCCAATGACACTTTCTCACAGAAATAGAATAATCCTAAAATTTGTATGGCACCATAAAAGACAACAAATAGACAAAGCAATCTTAAGAAAGCAGAGCAAAGCTGGAGGCACCATGATCCCTGATTTCAAGCTATATTACAAAGCTATAGTAATTAAAACAGTGTAGGGTTGGCAGAAAAACAGACACACGGATCAATGGAACAGAATAGAGAGCCCAGAAATAAACCCATGCATACTTGGTCAATTAATTTATTACAAAGAAGCCAAGAATATATAATGGGGAAAGGAGAGTCTCTTCAGTAAATGGTGTTGAGAAAACCGGACAGCCACACGTAAAAAAAATGAAACCGGACCACTATCTTACACCATACACAAAAATTAACTCAAAATGGATTAAAGACCGTAAGACCTAAAACCATAAAACTAGAAGAAAACATAAGTTGTAAGCTCCTTGACATAGGTCTTGGCAATGATTTTTTGAATCTGACACTGAAAGCCAAAGCAACAAAAGTAAAATCACAAATACAGATAACAGATTGGTGGTTGCCAGAGGCAGGGGTTGGGGGGTGGGAGACATAGTGAACTGTTTTGTGGGGTTTTTTTTTTTTTAGTTTAAATAAATTGAATTTAAAAAACACCCACTTAGGGACTTCTCTGGTGGTGCAGTGGTTAAGAATCTGCCTGCCAACTCAGGGGACACGGGTTCGAGCCCTGGTCCGGGAAGATCCCACATGCCGCGGAGCAACTAACCCCTTGCACCACAACTACTGAGCCTGTGCTCTAGAGCCCGCGAGCCAGAACTACTGAGCCTGCACACCTAGAGCCCGTGCTGTGCAACAAGAGAAGCCACTGCAATGAGAAGCCTGCGCACCGCAATGAAGAATAGCCCCCGTTCGCTGCAACTAGAGAAAGCCCGTGTGCAGCAACAAAGACCCAACACAGCCAAAAATAAATAAATTTATTAAAAAAAAAACAACCCACTTTACAACCAACCTCTAATTAAATCTATCCCCAAAGCTCACTAAGATAACAAAGGGATCCCACTGGTAATGCCCAGCTGCCTGTTAGAGCCCTCTGTCCCCATCCTGCTTCGGTATTTGTGTGTATGCACACCAGCTGTCCCTGTCCCTCTCCTCCCTCTGCCCAAATGCCCCAAACTCCTTCTCTCCTCACACCCAGCTCTGAGCTCCATAGCCCACCCAGCCCCTCTCACCTTCCACTCCCTTCTTTTCTTTGCTGTGGTAACTCTGCACTTTCCTGGGTAACCCTGTTCCCTCTTCCTTCCAGGACCAATGGGATCTGTCTTTCTTCTTCTCATTACCCTGACTACACAAAGGCCTGGGAAACACCAGGAAGACAGACTTCTCCTTATGAGGCTGGGAGGAGGGGATGCTGAAGTGTTCGCCTGTTAGAGATTGTTTCCCAGCCACACCCCTCTGCAGGCGTCTGCATGTGTATGTGCGGGGACACACACACATACACGTGCTCGCTTACCATGAAGGAGAGGAGACACACATACTCTTGGGTCCCATGGGGTGTAAGGTGTCAGTCCCAGAAACAAGTGCTCCATCTTAAGCCACGTGTCTAATTAACGTGGCCTACGTAGCTGGGCACTAATAGGCCCTTCCTGTCCTGCAGCCCATGGTGCTTAACCTCAGCCCCCTGGCCCGGGAGAAAGCCGGGTGAGGCAGAGGGGCTCTGATGCCCCAGCCAGGAGGGCCGAGGGTGGTCCAGGGGCTCATCTGCCCCAATCTGACCCTGTCCACCACCTCCCCAGGGCTGGGTAGGCCACTCAGAGTCCTCTTCACGCAAATAAAGCTTACTGAGTGCAACCGTGTGCAAGTTCAGGCCCCTCCCAGACCAGCACAGGGTTGCGAAGCACCTCTCAGAGGGCCTGCTTCCCCCAGAGCCACAGAGGAGAAGTCCTGCCTCTCCTTCCTGGGCTCTGGCAGCCTAGCTTCACCCTGGAAGAGGCTGTAGGACAGTGCTTAAGAAAAGCAATGTTTTTTTCTTTTTCCTTCAGTTTTGCAGATCCCCAAACAATTCTTTTGATATGATGGTTCTGATTAGATGCCCAAAATATTTCCATTTGACATTTTTCTCTACTTTCATACCCATCTGTGTCTTAAACCCCTAAGAGTCAGCCAACTACGGCTCACAGGCCAAAACCCACTGGCAACCTGTTTTCGTAAATAAAGTTTTATTGGGACACAGACATGCTCATTTGTTTTCATATTATCTATGGCTGCTTCATGTTACGATTGCAGAGTTGAACGGTTTCAGCAGAGACCTTTCAGCCCACAGAGCCTAAAATATTTGCTACCTGGCCCTTTAAGAAAAAGTCTGCTGACCTCTGACCTGAACTGCAAATATAATTCACTTATAAATCAGCAGTCAAGTAAACTTTTGGGATGTCCAATAAACTTTGAGTAAGCCATTCAACACCATCACTCAAAGATATAAAAATGAAAATCCCAGAAGCTCAAGGTAAACCATACAGAATCTCAATTCTAAATCCATACATCTCTTAAAATGACACATACACACAGGAATATATTCTCATAGGAAAAAACTTCAAACAGTACAATTAAAGATCCCTTTGAAAGTCACCCTAATCCAATCCACTCCACACTGGGATAATTTGGCATAATTCCTTCCAGACTTCTTTCTAGCTATGTATTTACAATTATGTAAATAGAGAATATACAGTTGTGGTTTTTTTTGCATGCACATATTTTTAAGCCATAAATGGTATATAAGTACATATTGTTCACAGTCTGCTTTTTAATTTAACAATACATTTTGGACATTTTTCCGAGGCAGTACATACATGTTTTTTAACCACCTAGAATATTTGAAGGTTGGGTGTTGCAAATTCTAATCTCAATGCACACAAACATCTGGAGAGGCCGCTGAGCTTAGCATAACCAGCTATCCTTCTTCCCAGGAAAGAGGAGCCAACGTCCTCGGGTCACGTCAGAAAGCAACCTTTCAGTTGATGCACTGCAGGCCCCTGGCACACACACCCCCCGTCTATTTGAAGGCACTCCCCACCCCCGGAGGCCCTGGTCCTTGTCTACAACTTGTGCCCCCTCAAGGAGTCTTTGCATGACCCTCAGCCCCTCCTGGCAGAGTCCCTAAGAACCATGACTCCAAAAACACCACTCAAACGAGCTATTTGAAAGGAGAATCACTGTGAATTTAAATGACTTTCTCAGAAGCTTGACTTTTAAAAAAGGAAGATGAATCTGGCCCTTGCAAATAAAAAACAGATTGAGAAGCTGAGCTTCGCGGAGTGACTTAAACAGGCATTCAGAGCTGGCACCCACTGGGAACAGTGCAGCAAAGGCAGGCGTTGGGAACAGGCAGAGCCTGGAACTTGACTCATGAGCACCTCCCCCCGCCTTTGTATCTCCTCCTCTTTGCCCCCTGCCTTCATCATCCCCCCCACCTTTACCTCCTCCCTTTGTTCCACAAACCCGCACTGAGCACTGAACCCACTATGTGCCAGCTTGTATATACTGCCCTCAAAGAGTTCCCAGTGATGCCAAGACAGTCCTGAGGCAAGGGACCACGGCATGTGGCTCTGGTCTGGGCAAAAGGATGTGCAAGGTGAGAACTGAAGGAGGAGTGGGGCAGGTAAGGGATGGGGGAGGGGTATGAACCCCTCCCACCAAATATGTACAATTTTCTCTTCAAAAAGACCCACTCCGGCTGCTGATGGAGAACAGACCTGTGGGAGGGAGTTGCTCCACCCACCCAGGGGCAGCCTGAGTGGCGCTGGGTAAACATCGGCCGAAGGAGCAGGGGTCCCACACACACTGTGCAGGGGCTATGCAGGTTGCAGGGAAGATTGTGGCTGGGAGGTGGGTACCGCCTCTCTCCTGAAGGTCCAGCCGTGTTGGTCCAACCACGGGGCGCCAGACGGACCCTCCCTTGGAGAAGGAGAGAGGGGCTCCAGGGGGTGCTGAGCTCTCTCCAGCTGAAATTCATGAAGCGGCCAGGAATAGAGGACCCAGGTGAAAATCCCACTGGACTACTGACCGGCTGGATGACCACACACATGGGGCTCAACCTTGGGTCCCTTTTCATTCATTGATTGGAATCAAGACAAGGCTGCCAGCTCCACACAGCTTCCGTGCCCTCACGTGGGGCTGGGATGTTAGAAACCTTCCTTCCTGCCATGAACACATGTATAGATGGACACCTGAGGGTGCGGGGGCTAAGGAAGGTGGTCAAGCTGAGTAAGGAAAGAACATTCATGCCTGGAAAAGCAGTTGTCGGAAGGAAAGGGACTTCTGTGTTAAGGATGACAACAAACACCATTTGTCTAACTTCCTTCCTTCCAAGCTTACTTTGAAAGAATCAAATAAATATAGAAATGGGCGGGGTGGGGGGGGTGGAGCCTGTATCCATGGAGGAAAGTTGGTCAGGTCACGGGGCAGGAAATCAGGCACAGCCAGGAATTCTAGCAAGCCTAGTGCAGCGGGCACAGGACGGGTGACAGGGCAGCCTCTGGGAGGTCAGGGTGCCTGGCAGAGTCCAAGAGCCACAAAGGAGGTTCACGAAAGCTTCAGGGGGACGCCAAGGGTCAGCCCCATGGAGTGACCTCCACAGATGGGCACCAATACATCTCACAACATAGCTTCAGAGTCTATAAAGCAAATGGTTAAAGGCAAAAGGACACTTGACAAATCGCCAGTCATAAAGGTTTTAACACTTTTAAAATGAATAAATTATGCAAACAAAATTAAGTGAGAATATTAAAGACTTGACTAATAAAATCTGGCGCTCTCTCTCACAGCTTTGTGCTCAGCAAACAGAATACAGTTCTCTCAATCACTCTTAGAATACTTAGAAATATGGGCTTATATTAGACTACAGAAAAAAATCTCAATAGAAGTCATTACTGGAACTTCCCTGGTGGTCCAGTGGTAAAGAATCCGCCTTGCAATGTAGGGGACGCGGGTTTGATCCCTGGTCAGGGAACTAAGATTCCCACATGCCGCGGGGCAACTGAGCCCGCGCACCACAACTACTGAGCTCGCGTGCCTCAACTAGAGAGCCCGCATGCTGCAAACTACAGAGCCCATGTGCCCTGGAGCCCGCGCCACAACTAGAGAAGAGAAAAACCGCATGCCACTACTAGAGAGAAGCCCGCGTGCTGCAACGAAAGATCCTGCGTGCCGCAACTAAGACCTGAGGCAGCCAAAAGATAAATTAAATAAATAATACATAAATTTTTTTTAAAAAAAAGCCATTACTTTACCATGATGCAGTAAAAATAGACTCTAACGAAAAAAGAGAGATAAAAATGTTGGCTACAGCATTGTTTTCAATAGAAAAAGGTTCAAAAAATATAAATTCCCATTAGTAGAAGAATGTTTAATTAAATTTTGGTCCTTCCAAACTCTGGAATCCTATACAACTGCTGAAGACAATCACCTCATTCATCTAATACAGAGTTGCAGAAGAGAATGGGGTACTGGTAGAAAAAGCAATAAACTGAGGGAATATGGCTGAGAATGTTCCAGAATGGAAAAAACGCGGGTTTTTTGCACTGAAAATGTACACACAATGCTAAAATCTGGGTAAAAATTTAAAAAATTCACCCATCTTGGTAAAACTCCAGAATACCAAAAAGGTAAATCTTAAAGTTTACCGGAAAGAAAAGACTGATTATCTACCAACAGTTAGACCACAGCAGACATCTTAGCATCAAGAGATGCCCAGAAAACAGTGGAGGAATATTATTTTTTGTAGGTGCTGTAGGGAAATAAAGGTCATTCTATTCAATTATTCAAGAATGAGGGAAAAATAAAGACATTTTCAGATACCCAAAGCTGAGGGTGTGCCAGCTAAAATAAAAGAATTACTAAAGGATACATTTCTGCAAGAAAAATGAACTCAGAGAGAATGAGTGGGATTTAAAAAACAGGAACATAGGTAAAATTTGTTGGCAAATTTAATTAACCATCAACCGTACATATTAAAAATACTATTTTTGCATTAAGGTACCAAAAAATTCTCAACTATAACAACAAGGAAGATGGAGGGAGAAAGTGTTTGGTGTGCAGTCCTTATGTGCAAAGATCCTTGATTGTCTTGGAGGATGACAGAGATAATAACTTTAGACTTGCTAAAAAATTTATAGTTAAATATGTATGTTAACATTTTGAGGGTACTCAAATTATAGAAAAAATCTATAGTTTTCAAATCAATAGCGAGAAAGAAAAAGAAAGAAAATTGTATTGACTGGACTGAAAACAAGAAAGGAAAGTAAACAGAAGCCACAAATAGGGTGATAGAAATAAATCCAAAATCTTAGTGTAACAATAAATATTAAGAGATTAAGCCCATCTAACATTTAGCGATGCTCACTCTATGCCAAACTAAGCATGTTACATGTATTGGCTTATTTAATCCTCCAAACAAGTGCATAAGCTAGGTATTGTTATGATCACATTTTATACATGGGGTAACTGAGGCCCTGGAGGTTAAAGGAATATGTGCAAGCACCCGCGCTGGTAGAGAGCAGAGCCAGGATATAGACCTGCACACACAGGATCCCCAGCTTATGCACTTTCTCATGTTCTCTGCTGCCTTCAGAAACAGGTGCTTTCATCTGGCCTACTGCCAGCCAGATGAAAACCATCAATCTTGATGGTAAAACCCTTTAAAAAGCAATACAGGAAGGCTGGAAGTTGCTGGAAAGTGGAATGCCAGGAAGTACTAACCAAAGGAAAACTGACATGATATTACTGATATTATTGTCAAATAAAAGTGAATTCAAGGCAAAAAAGGAATTAATAGAGGTAAGGAGTGGCACAACACAATGAGAAAAAGAACAATCTGAAAAAGAAGGTGTAACAATTAGGTACTTGTAGGCATCTAACAACAGAACCGCGCAATACATAAAGCAGAAAGTGGCAATCACAAGGAAAATTAACAAATCTACCACCAGAGTGGGAGATTTTAACAGGTCTCACTCGGAAATGGAAAGATCAAACCAATAAAAAAATTAGCAAGGGTACAGAAAATTTGAAAAGCTCCGTTTCAAGATTGATTTTATATATGCATGTGTGTGAATGTGTGCATATGTGGAATATGCAAATATAAATATGTGTGTGTGTATTCCTATAGCCAGCAAACAGAGAAGATACATTATTTTCAAGAACATGTAAACATATATAAAAACTGGCCACCTACCACATACCAGGTTACAATGTATTGCAAGGAACTAATATACTACAGATCACATTCTCTGACCACAATGTACTTAAATTTAAAATGAATGATATATGATATCACTTATATGTGAAATCTAAAATATGGCACAAACGAACCTATCTACAAAACAAAAACAGACTCATAGACATAGAGAACAGACTTGTGGTTGTCAAGGGGGAGGTGGGGAGGGAGAGGGATGGACTGGGAGTTTGAGGTTGGTAGATGCAAACTATTACATTTAGAATGGATAAACCACAAGGTCCTAACGTATAGCACTGGGAGCTATACTCAGTATCCTGTGATAAACCATAATAGAAAAGAATATAAAAAAAGAATGTCTGTATGTGTATAACTGAGTCACTTTGCTGTACAGCAGAGATTGGCACACCATTGTAAATCAACTATACTTCAATTAAAAAAATTTTTTTAATAAAATAAATGATAAACTCCGTATTTCATACATTCTAAGATTTACTTTTTCATAACATTGATGAAACCAAGATACATCTTACAATAGATGGGATGTTAGAGTTTAACTAGCAGTGTTTTGTTTTTTTTCTTCTTATTGGCATATAAAACAGTGGTATGCATTACAATCAGCATCAATTTAAATTTCATGTAAATATGGTAGTTTAAAAAAAATGTATGGGATACAATACTAACTAGAAATTAATAACAAAAGAAAAAATAAAGAGCTTTAATATACTCTCCTGAACACCTCTCTCATATCAAAGAGAAAATAAAAACAGCACTTTTAGACCATGAAAAAGTATGATAAGGGCAACTTATGCACACCGAAACTTATGGAATGTGGCCAGAACTGTACTCAGAGGAAATTTTTATCACTTTAAGTGTTTTATTCTTAAAGAAAAAAGGTAATAAATGAACTGGACATTCAACTTAAAATTAGAAAAAGAACAAGATAATAAACCTTAAAAGGGGATTAAAAATGAAAGAAGAAACTACAGATTTTTAAGAGTTCAACAGCAGGATGAATAAATTCAATAACTGTTTCTTAGAAAAGGTCAATATAATATATGAATCTCTGGTAAGTCTAATCAAGAAAAGAAAAAGAGAAAAACATTAAAGAGAAAGAGATATAACCGGAGACGGAAAAAAAACTATTAAAATATAAGAATACCACGTGGAATTCTATGCTAATAAATTTTAAAATCTTGATTAAATGTATGATAGCCTAGGGAAGCAGAAGTTAAACAATCTGATTTAAGAAGTAGAAAAGCTGAATAGAAAGTAAGTGTGGAAAACAATCATCCCCACCCCCAGAGGCGTTGTCCTCAGACAGATTTCACTGGAACATTTCAAAGCTTCAAGGAACAGAAATTTTCTATGCTATTTAAAATGTTCCAGAGGATAAAGAAAGGAGAGAAACTTCCTAATTAATTTTATGAATAACGCATAACCCTGGCACCAAAACCTGCCAAAGATGAAACAAAAATAAAATCATAGACTAATCTTGCTTGTCACTCTAGATGTAAAAATCCTAAATAAAAGATCATGGCAGACACACACAGCCCCCACCGTCACCACCCCCAGTTCCAAATGTATGGAAATGCTGGATAAAATATAATATAAAATAATTAAATACATAATCAGGCTTAAGGGAAAAAAGGGAAATCCTTGGGTGCAAAAAATGGAGAGATGTGTGAACTGGAGCGATAAACTGTCAGCTGGTGCCCCTGAGGCCCTGAACAGCAGATGGCAGACGGAAGAGGGCAGAGCTGGGGCGTTAGTGTCCACAAGGGGCAGGAGATACAGCCTGGCTCTCACCTCTCATAAGAGGAGCTAAAACTGAGCTCTTGCTCTAGAGGGGATCTCACCTCAGTGAAATGGGTGCTGGAACACTCAACCTCTGTCTGGGGAAATACAAAAGATCTTGTAAGGGCACAGTTTCCAGAAAGAAAGGAAATCCCAGCCCTGCACTATGGTCATGAAATCCAAATTTACACTATGGATGTGGTGTTAGAATCCCCGCCTGTAGAAATAATGGGGAAAATGGGTCCCAACTGGTGCATCCATGGAACTCCCAGCAGAAACAATTTTTGAAATGTACCGAAGCAACACTTTTACAACCCAGGAAGCACAGGGCTACCATTAAAAAAAAAAAAAAAAAAAAGAAAGAAAGAAAGAAACCACCAATCTTAAATTAGCTTGGATAATTTTTGTTTCCCTAGAATATCATATAGAAATTATAATCTGCTCAAGGAAATGATTCACCGTGAGTGAAATCAGCTGATAACAAACAGAAGGACTAGCACTCCATGACGCAATAAGGAAAAACCCCAAAAGATACTATAATTATGTTTGAAATTATTAAGTGAGTAAAAGGAAGACTTAAAATAATGAAAGAACAAAAACTACGAAAACAAGCATGTAGATTTAAAAGGTCCCCATAGAATTTCTAGAAATAAAAAATATAATGGTTGAAATGAAAAACACAGTATAAGAGTTTAATAACAGATTAATTAGTAAACCAGGAGATGTAGTGATCTAGGAAATAAATCTGATATAATCACCCAAAATTCATACATAGAAAATATGAGACTGAGGTTACAAGGAAGAGAACAGAATGAGAAGGTCCCAGATAATACTAATAACCATAGAGACTCTGGCAGAAATGCATCCCCAGGGACTAAAAGAAAGTCAGATCCTTCTAGAAAACTTACACTAATGATCTTGAAGCAAACGTGTTAGTGTCAGTGTAGGGTCTCTGGAGCATTCCAGAGAACACTAATAACTAAGACTTACAAAGAAATGACCATGTTCCAGGAACTATTTAAGCACTTTACATACATTAACTCATTTATTATCACAACAACCTAAGAGTTTGGTAATATTATTATGCCCAACTTGTAGATGAGAAAACTGAGAAAGAGTTTATATAATTCTCCTCAACTGTTATGCACTGAAGTAGAGTAGATCCATGTAGCTATCTGCAGAGTCCATATTCTTAACCACCATGCTATACTGTCCCTATACATGTGGTTGGCATTTCAAAGGCTAACATTGAGAATAAAGGAAAAGAACTATTGGAAGAGATGATGACTGAAAATTTTTCAGAACTTAAGAAAGTCATCAGATTGAATAAATAAGTGTTTCAACTTCCAAGCAGGAGAAATAAAATTATATAAGTAGATATATCTGAATGAAGCTGAGGAATATCAAAACAAAGAGAAAATCACAAAAACTACTGGAGATAAAGATATTATCCACAAATTACTGACAGAGTAACTCCCAGCTTCTCTGAGGAATAGTGGACACCAGAAAACAATGGACTAAGTCTTCAAAGAGCTAAAGAAATATAACTATCATCCAAGAATTTTATACCCGGTTTAACCATTAAGGGCAAAATCATATTTAAATGAACAAAGTCCCAGAGAGTCTTTGGTCTTCCACACAGGTCTTCCCTGAAAGGACTACTAAAGGGTTATGAGGGGCAGTTAGAAATGGAACCCAGAGAGAAGGAGTAAGATGCAATAAGCAAAAAGTTGGTAAACAGTTGTAAATCTAAACAATCACTAACTGTAAATAATAATAACAGTAATAATGATTTAAAAATTGGGGAGTTTGTCAACAATATGATGCTAAAATTAGACAAAAGATATGAGATGGGAATATAATCAGAATTAAAGTGTTCTACAGTCATTGTGTTGCTTTGGAAAAAGGTAGAAACTTTTATTTAATTCATACTGTGCTAAGCCAAGTATGCATATTAAAAATTTGAAGGTAATCACTGAAAGAATAAAAAACAGAATGTATAACTTTCAAATCAATAGAGGGAGCAAAAAAGAAAAAAGAAAATGCAATTAACCTTTTAGAAAGCAGAAAAGATTTTTTAAAAAGAAACAATAAAAAAGCAAGGAAAGTAGAAAACACAAAATAAAACAGAAAAAAGAATGCAAATACACCAGTAACCACACACACACAGATTAATCTTGCTACAAGAAACTTCCAAAACATGATTCAGAAATGTTGAAAATCAAGAGATACTATAAAGCTATACCATATAAAAGACAAAGAAAAAGTTGTTTTTTACAATATTAATATAAGGTTAAACCAAATTTAAGGCAAAAAAGCATCAATGGGGATTAAAAGAGTTCTTACACACTAGGAAGATATAACAGTCTTGAACCTGTATGCACCCAATAATATAGTTTTTTAAAAAAATATAGAGTAAAAGTTGATAAGATTACAAAGAAAAAATCAAGGAATTGATAACCATATTAGGAGATTTTAATACATCTCACTCTGAAATTGATAATTAAAAAGACAAAAATTTAAAGATATAGAAGATACAAACAATACAATTAAAAAGATTGAGCTAAAGAATGTATATAGTTATAGATAATAGAATTCTGCACCCAACTATTAGAGGATATGTATTATTTCAAACATAATGGAACAAAATATGACCATATACTAACCAGGAAACAAAGCAATTCTCAACTAAAATTAAAGAATCAATAGCACACAAACCACAATCTCTGGCTACAATGCAGTAAAATTGGAAAGCAAAACAGAAAAATATGGCTTTGAAATGCTTAAGAGTCTAAATAACTCATGAGACAAAGAATCACAAAGGAAATTATAAAACTTCTGGCTATCGAACAAGCAGTATAATAAAATAATTATGTACCCCAACAAATTAAGATTAATCCAGAAATGCATTACAGAATGACTCAATATTAGACTATCTATTAATATAACTTATTGCATCAATAGGTCAAAGGATAAAAACCATGTTTATCTACATAGATAGATTAAATACATTTGCAGGGGAGGGGGAAGCCCTTGATTACATATAAACACTAGTAAGATGAGATACTTTGTTTTTTTAAATTCTGAAAATCTTATCTCATAGATAGCATCATGATTAATAATGAAACATTAAAGTCAGGAATAGAACAAGGGAAGCCAGCTACTATTTAATATTGCCCTGGGATGATTTGCCAATTTAATTAGAAAGGAAAATTAAATTAAAAACATATATAAATAAAAAGTAGAAAGGAGTAAATCTTCATGACCTTGAGTTAGGCAAGGCCTTTTTAGATACAATACCAAAGCACAGCAACAAAAGAAAAAAAAAGATAAACTGGACTTCATAAAAATTAAAAACTTTTGTGCTGCAAATGACACTATCAAGAAAGTGATAAGATAACCCACAGAATGGGATAAAATATTTGTAAATCATATATCTGATAAGGAACTTGTATCCAGAATATACAAAGAACTCTTACAATTTGATAATTTAAAAAAATTAAGTTATGGGCAAAGGATCTGAATAGACATTTTCCAAGGATGTACAAGTGATCAATAAGCACATGAAAAGATGCTCAACATCATTAATCATTAGAGAAATGCAAATCAAAACTACAATGAAATCAAATACTAAATGCAAATCAAATACCACTTCATACCCACTAGGATGGCTAAAATCAAAAGGACAGACAATAACAAATTGGCAAGGAGGTGGAAAAAAGAGAACACCCATACATAGCTAGTGGGAATGTAAAATGGTACAGCCATTTTGGAATGCAGTCTGGCAGTTTCTCAAAAGGTTAAGCATAGAGTTACCAAATGACCCATGATTTCCACTCCTCTGTCTATGCCCCCCAAAATGAAAACACACATTCCCAAAAAAAACTTGTCCCATAATGTGTACACAGCAGCTTCATTAATCATAGCCAAAAGGTGGAAACAACCCAAATTCCCATCGCTGATAAAAGGATAAAATAATAAAGGTAGTATATACATTACAAGGGAATATTATTCAGCCATGAAAAGGAATGAAGTGCCACAATATGGATGAACCTTGAAATCATTATGCTAAGTGAAAAAAAGCCAAAAAAAAAAAAAAAAAAAAAAGACCACATACTATACGACTCAATTTATATGAAGTGTCCAGAATAGGCAAACTTACAGAGACAGAAAGTAGATTAGTGGTTGCACAGGATTGGGGAGGAATAAATGAGGCGTGACCACTAATACGTACACAATTTCTTTTTGAGGTGATGGAAATGTTCTAGAATTGACTGTGCTGATGGTTGCACAACTATGTGGACATCCTGAAAACTTTTTTTTTTTTTTTTTTTTTTTGGCCACACTGCGAGGCTCGTAGGATCTTAGTTCCCCGACTAGGGATTGAACCCGGGCCTTCGGCAGTGAGAGCGTGGGCCTCCAGAGAATGCCCTGAAAACTATTAAACCGTACACTTTAAATGGGTGAATGGTACAGTATGTAATTATACTAGAGAGATGGGCAGAGAGAGCAAGACAGAGAGAAACAGATAACTTCCAGATTCCAATCGCCATATTGGCACCCACTATTCTGCCTTCTTAGCCTTCTCTATGCTTTGCCAGAGGTTACATGTCTGTACTCCAAGGGCTAATCCCTCCACTTCTACCAGCTCCAGTGCTCTCTTACCTTCTCAGGGACTTTGAACCAGCCTACAGAATTTTCCACATTCTACTGGATCATTCCCATCAACATAAAAATATCCTGTTATGGACTTCCCTGGTGGCTCAGTGGTTGAGAATCTGCCTGCCAATGCAGGGGACACAGGTTCGAGCCCTGGTCCGGGAAGATCCCACATGCCACGGAGCAACTGAGCCTGTGGGCCACAACTACTGAGCCCGTGTGCCATAACTATCGAAGCCCACATGCCTAGAGCCCGTGCTCTGCAACGGGAGAGGCCACCGCAATGAGAGGCCCGTGCACCGCAACGGGGAGTAGCCCCCGCTCGCCGCAACTAGAGAAACCCCGGGCACAGCAGCGAAGACCCGACGCAGCCAAAAATAAATATAAATAAATAAATAAATTTATTAAAAAAAAAAAATCCTGTTATTTTTCCCATCAGAAAAACCAAGCAACAACAAAAAACCTCTCTCTTTTTCCTTTCTATTTCTTTGCTCTCTTTCACAGAAAAACATGAGTTACCCATATTCACAATCTCATCTCTTGCCATTGCCTCATAGACCCACTTAAATCAGAATGTTGTTTCCCCCACTCCACCAAAGCCCCTCTTGCCAGGGCACATGGTGGATCCACTAGTCAATCCTTGGTCCTCATCTTATCTGACCTGCCACCAGCATCTGACACAGGTGACCACATGCTCCTCCAGGAGGTACCGTCTTCACTTTGGTTCTAGGACACCACACTCTTGCTTTCTTCCTACCTCACTGGTCACTTTTTGGTCTCTTTGGTTGGTCCCCCCTCAACTCTCTGACTTCTACATGTTAGAATATTCCAGGTCTCAGTCTTTGGTCCTCTTTTCTTCTCTATCTACACTCACTCCTTTACTGACCTCAATCAGTCTTATGGCTTCAAAAACCACATGTTGATGGACTCCCAAATTTACATCTCCAGCTCTCACCTCTCTCTGTAACTCCAGACTCATATATCCAACCAAATATTCAACATCTGCAGTGGGATGTGCGTTGGACATCTCAAATACAGTGTGTTCTTAACTGAATTCCCTCCAACACCTGTTCTGCCCACTGCCTTTCCCATCTCAGTTGTGGGTAATTCCATCTTTCAAGTTGCTCGGACAAAAGCTTTCTTTTCCTCACACCCCATCTAATCCATAAGGAAATCCTGTTGGCTCTGCCTTCAAAATCTATCTGGAATCTGACCCATTCTCTCCATGTCACTGCCACTGTCTTGGCCCAGACCACCATCTCTCACTGCAACAGCCTGCCAGCTCTCTTTGTCCTTTATCGTGGCAACAAGAAAAGAATGATCCTCTCAAAACATAATTTGATCATGGCACTCTTCTGTTCAAAATCCCACAGTGGCTCCCTACCTCATATGGAGTGAAATCAAATTCCTTATCCTGCCCTGCACAAACCAAATTGTCGGCCCTCTTCCCATCTGCCCTCCGACAAGTGACCTCATTCCCAGCTGCCCTCCCATTGCATCTCTCCACCGTTTTACTGTTCCTCACTCCTGCCTTAAGACCTTTCACTAAGTGCCCCTCTGCCTGGAAAATCTTTGCCTAGATCAGGATTTCTCAACCTCGGCACCATCAACATTTGGGGCCAGACAATTCTTTGCTGTGGGGGCTGTTCTGTGCATTGCAGGATGTGGAGAAGCATCCCTCGCCTGGTGGTACCCATTAGATACCAACAGCATCTTCCAGGTATTGCCAAATTCCCCTGGGGGGGCACAATTGCCCCAGGTTGAGAACCACTGTCCCAGATCACCTGCATGGCCCACGCCCTCAGTTCCCCCAAATCTCACCTGGACAATGAGGCCTACTCTGACCCCCCCATTCCCTCCTCCCCCACCCCCCACTGCCAATCCCCTTTACCCTGCTTGGCTCTTCAAAGCAACTCTCACGTTGGCTTCATGGGGGACTGGGATCTTCCTCTGCTTTGTTTCCTGATGTATCCCCAGTGCCTCAAATACTGCCTGACACACAACTGGTTCTCAATAAATATTTGTTGAATAAATGAATCAGAAGACTCAATATGGTAAAACATAATAAATAAATAAAGTAAAAGGTCAATTTATCTGCCAACTTATCCTAAATTTATCTACAAATGAAACACAAACCCAATACAACTCACTATTGGATAGTATTTGAAATTTGACCCAACATTTCCATGAGCGTACCTAAAAGAATAAAAATGTGATATCACACAAGCACAGTGAGATGGTTTGCTTCCACTCTAAGATATTACAAATGTATTCGTAAGCTACAATCATTAAAATAGTGGGTTCTGGTACTAGAATAGACAGACTAAAATAGAGGAGTCCCAAAGCGGCCCCAGGAAATACAAGAATTAAGCAAATGAGGAAGCTAGCATTTTAAAAAAAGTAAGCAAAGAGTGAGTGCTCAATAAATAAAGCTGGGACAATTGGCTGGCCATTTTACACCTGCAGTATATGGATGTGATGTGGAAATAAATATAGAAGTAGTAATACACGCCAGGGAAATAGCTCAAAGAGTCCTGGGGGGTTGCCTCTGGGGAGCAGGAGTGGGAGAGGTGGGGAAGGATAAAGCGGGGGATTGCTGGGTTTATTACACTCCTTTTATTATCTATGCTTTTTAAATGACACATACATATTACCTTGATGAAAATAAAAGTTATTTTAAAAAAGCAATAAGCATGCCCCTCTTTAACCTGTCAAGTTAACCAAGATTTTAAAAATGAAGATTTGCTGGTATGAAAAAAGGCACACTCATGCACCACTGGGTCTTTCTGTAAGGTGATCTGTAGGGAAGTATTAAAAGTCTTAAAATCAGGCATACCCTTTGAGCCAACAATTATACTTCTAGAAATTTATCCTGAAATGACACAAAGGAATACAGCAAGAACGTTCACTCTGACACTCTTTAAAATTGAAAAACAACAATGAAAATCCCCCCAAATGTCCAACAGGGAACGGTTTATATAAATTATGATAAATTCATAGGAAGGAATGCTGTGCAGGTGTGAAAAGCGGGATGGAAAGAGATCCATTACCAGGCAAAGGCGTTCATGATGTATAGAGTGATTAAACAGGTTATGTGCAGTAGGCATAAAAATTATTGCACTTTTTA
This sequence comes from Eubalaena glacialis, assembly GCF_028564815.1. NCBI lineage: Eukaryota > Metazoa > Chordata > Mammalia > Artiodactyla > Balaenidae > Eubalaena > Eubalaena glacialis. The sequence goes on along the minus strand of NC_083733.1, from coordinate 51,601,655 downwards.
GAAAATGAATATGACTTATGAGTTTATGTACATAAAGTGATTTAAACATAAGATCTTCCCACCCTGTGAAAATGTATGGGAACCCCAGATCCAGAGGGTAGGTTGGGTGATGAGACTTTCTTTTTCTTCTTTTTGCTCTTAAGGCAGGGAGTTACTAAGATTTGTGAAAGTGAAGGCAGGAATGCTAAGGTGAGGTCCCTCAGAAGTGGGGTGGGAGTCTGCACAGGCCCCTCTGCTAGTCACTCATCCACCAAACCCCAAGCTGAGTGGACCAACCGGCCAGCGCTGGACTTGCCAGGATCCAGCTGCACTCAGGGTCCAGGCAGCAGCCCAATGGCCGCAGCCACAGCGGCAAGGACCCCCTTCTAGCAGATTGGGCAAGGGGGTCCCAGGACGGAAGCCATATTTGGGCAGGCCGCAGCTGCCTGCAGCCCGGCAGTTCTTCAGCATGGCCTGCAGTCTTGGCGGTTACTGTCTCTTTCTGGGGCTCTGGCCCCCACCCTCCAAGTGGGGAACTGTCCACCTTGCCAGTGGAGCTCTGGGGTCCAAATTCCTCCAGCCCAGAAGCCAAATGCAGTTCACAGGCATATTGTTTGGTCAGTGTAGGACGTGGATTTTAAATTCTGAATTAGTCTCCAGATTTCAGAAGGGGAGAGATTTCATATAAAAATCTACCCATTCTTGAATATTCGAATACCTGGCTACACTGAATCCCTAGCCCTGCCTGCGATGACAGCTGGATTTGAGTTTCCCTCCCCACTTCTGAAGGGGCAAGTGTCCCCAGGCATCCCAAACTGCACCACTTTCTCTCCAGGAAGGCTGGCTGCACTGGGGGCTGTATTTTCCACCCGGGCTGTTCATGTCTGGGCTACATCATGCCCTCTCCCCACTTTACCAGGCCCCTGTTCCCTCCTACCATTGGCTGTGGGAACCAGTGCCCTCAGCCCCTGTTCTGACCTGCCCCTTTGGGACATTAGGGTTTTTGTTGCAGAAAATCTCTCCAAGTCTTCCCCCCACCCAGAGCCGGGTGGTGTGGCAGCTCAGATCCGAGGGAGCCCTTTGGCCCTTTGGCTGCTCAAACCCTCCCCAGGGGGACCTGGACTGAGGCCAAGACCTGGTCCCTGCCTCACCCCAGCCCTGGGCTCAAGAAGGGGACACAGAGCAAAAAGAAGGATGTTGGTCCTCGGGCACTCTGATCCCGGCAGAAGATACTCACCTGGCAGACAGTTGGTTTAGGAAAAGCGAAATCCCTAAGAGCCAGTGTTGTGGGCTTCGTTTCCTGGAAACTCTGGGGATTATTGCGAAGGGCTCTTGGAAGAGGCCCCTGTGAGGAAGTGAGGAAGACAGGAGTGGGCAGACGGAGAAACTGAGGCCATGCCTCACAGCTGAGGCCTGAGCCCGTCCCACAGGGGGCTCCGGAGCGGGGATGGACACTGCCAGTCATCGGGTGCAGACGGGGTTGGGCAAAGAGCCCCCAGAGGTCGAGGGCAATTCCTATTTGGTGAGGAGGGGTACCACTGGGAGAATCGGCAGCAGAATTTCCCAGCAGTCCCCGTGGGAGCTCGTGGGCAGAGCACACCTGGGAGTGGTCAGGGAAGCATCCCGGAGGGGTGCTGCCAGCCCAGTGCTCTCTCGCAGGCGAGGCCTTCTAGGACGAGCTAGAGACGTGAGCGGAGAGTGCACTGAGAATTCAGTCCCATCCCGGCATTTATTTGAAACAGAACATTAATTCTGACTGTCATTAGAGTCCATTTCAATTTTGTAATAACACAAAAAGTTAAGAGTCTAATTTATTCATACAAATCTTGTTAGCATCCAATTTCCACATAACGTAACATATTCCTTAAAAAGCTGACAAAGCAGGAGAAATTAAAAACGTAAAAAAAGACATCCAGGGGCGCTCACTGCCACAAAGCCAAAGGTGAGGAGGGGGAGAGCAGGATGGCTCCAGAAAGGGCTGGAAGATTGGAACAAGAACCGGTGGATGCTGGAGAGGCAGGCTGCGCCACCTGAAGGAGCTGCCACCTGAAGGAGCTGCGGTCCGTCACATCCCAGATGCTGCAGGGGGGTGGGGCGCTCCTCTTCACCACCCGCACGGCCCCCACCTGTCCCCAGCATGCGTCCCTGCCCTTCCAGCTCCACAGACAGTTCCCTGGCACCTTCCTCAGCAAATCCACCCTCGAGAGCCCATAACTCCTCTTAATTACACGTCTGCAGTGTTTGCATTAGATAGCTGTCACCCTGTAATTTACCCGTACACGGGTTTTAGTTGTACATTAATCTATCCTACACGCCACTCCTCTGCTAGAATCTGTAACAGCAGCAGTTTGGGTCATTTTGTTTATTCCTCAACCAAAAATAGCTGATGAATGTAATTGCAGATTGTCCCTCCCCTTCTTTTCCAAGGATTACCTGCTGTGTGCCCGAGAGAGAGGCTCCTGTCACCTGCAGGCTGCCTTTAAACACAATATTGGACTGTTTCATGGCTGACATAAATTTCAGAGGAAAGGTCAGCAGCAACAAGCAATCTTCCAATCACCTGCCACGAGCTCCCTGGGCGCCTCTGCTCACATCCTTTCTCTCAAGCTCCAGCCTGATGGGTGCTGGGAGCACTCGCTTGGCTTAAGGACCATTCTCACAAGAGAGGATGACAGGAGAGGGCAACGTGTGAACCTAAGGAATCCACCGGCATGGAGGTTCCAAGGTCACTTGGAGAACCAGGAAGGAGAACTATAAATTACAAAGCCCTGGCTAGCTGCCAGGGCCCCCCCGGAAGCTACATTTAGCATATGATTCTCCCTGAAGCAGGAGGAAGCTTTAACTCCCTTTCCAATGGAATGTGAATGGAATTTGTTACAGGAATATTGTGATTGAAATATCACCTCTTGGCTTTTCATGACAACTCTGCAATAGCCTGCAATTGCGATGGGTTGTGTGTGTGTGTGGGGGGGGGTGGCTGTTGTGGTCTTCAGGGGGCCGGGTGGCAGGAAGAGAGTCCCCTACAATATTTATGAAATCCAGATGAAGCCCTACCCTGGCAATGAGCTGATACCATACCACAGATTTCAAAAACGCCTTGACATTCGCCCAAGATCAAATCTCCCCTTGCGAAACCCCATGAGGCCTTGTGCTGACGGTGGTCTGCCCTCTTGCCCCCCTCCAGCCACCTTCTCCATTTAAACCCGGGTAATAAACACTGGATGGGAGGAACCGAGGGATTGGAGTGGTGCAGACTAGACTAATACCATGAAAGCCCACTTTTCCTTTGTGGAAAACAAAAGCAGTGGTTTTCAGTGGTGGAAGACAGGAGTTTGATAATATTTATTGTTAAACACTTTCCAACAGGCAAAACAAAGTGCCAAAGTGCGGCGATCTCCTTACTGACGAGGCTCTGACAGCGTATTTGGATGAAGAGAGACAGGCAGCGATGATCCATCACACATCAGCCCAGGAAACAGAAACGAAAGCATGAAATGTATTTCCTTGGGGCCACAGATCTCGTTTAGGTGCAACCCTTGATTCGTTTTAGGAGACCCCATTAGGAAGAGTGTCACCAGCTTTCCCAGGACCTGGGTAACAAGTCATTTCCAAAGTGGTCCCTTAGGGCATCCTCCACCCCAAAGGGCTCCCTTTTCTACCACTACCCAGTACCCGTGGCTTTTAGAGACATAGGTTCCCCATGTTCCAGGACCTGGAGTGGTGGAATATTGCATGAAATACTGCATAGGAAACACTGAATGAAATATTGTATGGAATTCAGGCCTGAAGTCCCCAGAGATTGTTTACTAGTAAAAGGCGAGGGTGATTTAGTTGGGTTTTGATAAACACTTCATATAGCACATCTTAAGAGAAGCAAAATCCTTGTCAAGCATGCATCTTTATGAGCTGTCCGCCTATAAACCCTGCATGAAAGGTCCACGCTTAATGTTGGTTTGGCAGTAAGTTGGCACGATGCATGCGTCTGCTGCATCAAATTAGCATCAACCCATAAAACGTTACTGAACGATTCCTCAAATCCGCCAAGTCTTCAGATCAATTCGGAGAAAGCGTCAAAGGTTTTTTTTTAACTTTGATAAACTTTTCATATTAGTTATCACAGAAGAGCATAAACCTTTCTAATCTGTCTTTCCACAAAAAAAAAAGGTTGTTTTTCCCAAACTGCTTTTAGCTCTTCCATCTTTGCACACCCACCTCCACATCGGCATAAACAATGTGTGTGTCATGGATTCTTTGTTGCCCTATTTTAAAGTGATTGGTATTTAGCTCACACTGTCCCTGCCCCATGACCTTGGAGACAATTTCTACTGGCACTGTAACAGGGAAGAGGTAAATCGGACTCCACATTGGATCTGTTCGACTTTAACCTTTGCTTTCCGTTGCTTTTGTTATTATAATCATACATAACGGCCTGCCTCAGGGAACCCTTCCCACCTGTGAATGGCTGCAAGAAAAAAGAAACTAACACATCCCCTCACCGAGGCTGGTCATTCCAGATGTTTTGCAAGACTGATGGCCCTTGTACTTTACTTCTTCACCGCCTCTCCCTCTCTGATTCTATTAATGAAACAGGTATCCAGACCCCGATAAGATGGTTTTTCAGAGACACTAGTCTGTCATCTTCTCAGTCTGCCGGCTTTCCGAATAAAGTCGTATTCCTTGCCTCAACACCTTGTCTCCCGTTCAGTGGCCAGTTGTGCGGCGAGCAGAGAGAGCTTGGACTCGGTTAACAGCCCAGGATAAAGTTCTCACCCTTGGCCTTTGATGTGCAGTCCCAAGCATGCCTCCTCCAGGAAGCCTTCCATAACTCACCGATGAACTCTGATCCCTGCTCTACGCCCTTGTGTGTCGTGTCAACTAGACCATAGTTTCCTGGGGGCTCAATGCACTTCCTTCCCTGAGGACTTCACGTTTTGGACCCTCAGGGATGGGGCTCACACTGAGGGATCCATGAGGTGTCATCTCCCTGCTCCCCATCTTTGACGGTCAGCCCAGGCCTCCCTCTTCCAGAGCCCCCGGCAGATGCTCTGGCCAGAATCCCTTGCCCTCACTCCCCAACCTCAGAGATCTCAAACCAGCCCCCCCACCCCGTTATTCCCCCATGGGTTGCATCAGAGTTGTACGTGAATCTCTCTCCTGGAGGTAACGGCTGGGTCCCCAAACCAAACAAGAACAGAACCTGGATTTGAACATGGGTCTGATCCAGAGCTCTCATCCCCCTGGCAGTGCTGCTTTCCACATAATTGTCACACTTGAGGAGAAAAGGACCAAGTCACACCCAAAGAAGGGAGGCTTTATCATGGTCCCCATCAAAATGTGATGGGACAGGAATGGATGAGGTGGTAATAGACTGGCCCTTTCGCCTTCAGTTGACGGGAGGGCATGTCATCTATGCCCTTTGTGTGTCATCTATGAAAAGGTGGTGTTGAAAAGCCTAGCACGCTGCATGGAGCACGGATGGAATGTTGCTCTCTGCAGAGGGACCCAATGACACATAAGCCCATCAGGGATGAGGGCCCCCTCGGGGTGCTCCTAAATGGCCAGTGCTTGGAGCACTGGAGGTGAGCGCAGCTGCTGGGGGGAGGTCATTCAAAGGAACAGAGCACCAGGACAGGACACCCTCCAGGGTCCGAGAGCTCGACTTCCAGAGCCCTCCCCATAGCAGCCCAGGCTTCCAACAAGTCCCTGTCAAGTCAGCTGGGGTGGGAGAGGACAAAGCCAACAGGCAGTGCTCCGTCCTCTGGCCCTTCGTTCAGTGGGTATTTATGGGCCCCACTCTGCGCCAGGACTGTCCTAAGCACTGGGACACAGCAGTGCACATGACAGACAGGGCGGTCTCAATGCTCCTGGAATTTGTGAAGGGAAAGAAAAATGAGCCCCGGAGAGACTGATGGACCACGGGAATCCATCTGGTCATTCTGGGACAGGTGGCCAGGTCCCAGCTTCATCCAGAGAAATACCTGTCTACTCCACCCATTGCCTAATGACATGGAGGATTGACACCCACCTGGCAGAGGGAATTACCAGCGCCCTTGACATTTAAGACACTTAAAGATTTGGAGATGGAAGTGAGTTTTCAAATTTGTTGAATAATGTTTTCAACTACAACACATCCTTGGCAAAAATAAAAAATACTGTGTTAGTCATCTGGGAAATAAAATTAAAACCACAGTGTGATACATCTACATACTCATAGAAGAGCTAAAATGAAAAAGGTTGACAACACAAAGTGTTGGAAAAGATGTGGAGCAGCTGCACTGTCATATATAACTGGTATGTGTTGGGGGAATTAGTACAACCACTTCAGAAAACTGTTTGCCGGCACCTACAAAAGATGAACATATGCATATTCTGAGACCCAAAAATTCTCTTCTAGGTACAAGCTTATGAAGATGTGTACAACATATGCCCAAGAGATACATGCAAGAATGTCTACAGCAGCACTGTTCATAAAGCCCCAAACTCCAAACTACCCAAATGTCAATCAATAGGAGAAGGGATAAATAAATCAGGGTGTCTTCACACAATGGGATCCTACACAGTAACAAGAGCAAACAAACTACAACTACTCACAGCAGCATGGCGGACTCTCACAAACATGATGGTAAGCCAGACACAAAGGCACACAGACTTATGACTCCACTTATATCAAGTTTAAAAACAAAGAAAACCGGGCTTCCCTGGTGGCGCAGTGGTTAAGAATCCGCCTGCCAATGCAGGAGACATGGGTTCGAGCCCTGGTCTGGGAAGATACCACATGCCGCGGAGCAACTAAGCCCATGTGCCACAACTACTGAAGCCTGCGCTCTAGAGCCCGCGAGCTACAACTACTGAGTCCGTGTGCCACAACTATGGAAGCCCATGCGCCTAGAGCCCATGCTCTGCAACAAGAGAAGCCACCACAATGAGAAGCCCGTGCACCGCAACCAAGAGTAGCCCCCACTCACCGCAACTAGAGAAAGCCCGCACGCAGCAACGAAGACTCAACGCAGCCATAAATAAATAAATTTATTAAAAAATAAAAACAAAGAAAACCAATCCATGCCATTATGAGTAAGGAGAGCAGTTACCCATGCTGGAAGGGAAGTATCAAGAAGGGATCACAGGGATGCTGCCATGTTCTGATCCCTGCTCTGGTGCTGGGCACACAGGCCTGTTTTGTTTGCAGATATTCAGTGCATTGTACACACAATCTGTGTGTTTTCGGTATGAATACCGTACTTGGAATTAAAAGTTTTCAAAAGGGAACCCACCTACACTGCTGGTGGGAATGTAAATTGGTGCAGCCACTATGGAAAACAGTATGGAGGTTCCTCAAAAAACTAAAAAAAGAGTTACCATATGATCCAGCAATCCCTCTCCTGGGCATATATCTGGAGAAAACCCTAATTCGAAAAAATACATGCACCCCTATGTTCACAGCAGCACTCTTTACTATAGCCAAGACATGGAAACAACCTAAATGTCCAACAACAGATGAATGGATAAAGAAGATGTGGTATATATACACAATGGAATATTACTCAGCCATAAAAAAGAATGAAGTAATGTCAATTGCAGCAACAGGGATGGACCTAAAGATAATCATACTAAGCGAAGTAAGTCAGAAAGAGAAAGACAAATACCATATATCACTTATATGTGGAATCTAAAATACGATGCAAATGAACTTCTCTACGAAACAGAAACAGACTCACAGACATAGAGAACAGACTTGTGGTTGACAAGAGGGAGGCGGGTGGGGGAGGGATGGAGTGGAAGGTCCTACCGTATAGCATAGGGAACTATATTAAATATCCTGTGATGAACCGTAAGAGAAAGGATATGAAAAAGAATATATATATGCATAACTAAATCACTTTGCTATATAGCAGAAATTAACACATTGTAAATCAACTATGCTTCAATAAAATTTTTTAAAAAGTTTTCAAATGTACTGAATGCAGGACAGGGAAAAGGCATCCATGGGAAATTGCTAAGAAAAGGGACACCAGTCTGTAGGGGCACATGCCCCCTAAGCCTTTGTCACGTCACCAGATAAGGCCCTTGATCAACATGCTTCCTTGCACCTGAGATGGAAAAGGACTGAGCCTCGGCTGAAAGACCAAACCCAGGAGATGATGATGATAATGACGATGAAATAATAGCAGTTTCCATTTACTGTGGGCTGGCTATCTGCTGGGCGCAACTGGTCTATGAGGTATATTCTATTATCATCTCCATTTTACAGATAAGGAAACTGAGTCCCTAGTCCACAAAGTGATCACGTGGTGAAGCTGGGTTTTGAATCCAGGCAGGCTGACTCCAGGTGCTGGCTTCTGTCACAACCCCGAGGCGGCTGCACGGGGTGGGGCGAGGGGTGGAGCCGGTTGCCATGGCTGTCCATTGACACTTTAATTCATGGCAGAGGGAACTGAGAAGCGTTAAGTAATAGGCATAGATTGTGTTTTCACAGGGATGAATGGTCATGAAATTAAATTTGCAGATGAGGCCAACCCTCAGGAGTGGAAATAACATCAGTTGGAGACAGAGGCCCAGAATCTAAGCAGGAGACGGCAAGATGGACCCAATCTGGAGCAATGCAGTTCACCTCGCACACTGAGGCAGCAATCCACGCCTAAATGACTTTCATGAGAAAAATGTGTGGGAGTGGGTGCTGCGAGGGATGCTGAGGTGGCCGTGACCACGGACAGCAGGCAGCCCCTGCACCACAGCAGCGGCAGGCTCGGCCCCCAAGCACAGCGACGGGAGAGGGGGCATCGGGCTGAGATCGCCATACGGCACCAGGTCACCACGCCCCACGTGCACACCACCCCCAGCCCTGTGCCAGCCTGTGCCAAAGAGATTCGAATAAGATGTGGGAAACTGAGGGAACCATCAAGAAAAGCTCCTTGGAAGTAAGACTCAATTTGGACCCAGATGTGTGTAAGGGAAGGGGTAGAAAACAGTATTCCTGGCAAACGTGTCAAACAGGCTGGCTGTATCACCCACCGGCTCCACCAGTGTAGACAGATGGCTTACATCATGAACTGGGCCAAACCTGTGTAGACAGACTGTGTTGCACTTTGGGTTCAACCACTCCAGCTCTGGGAGACAAAGCCTGATGGGCAGGACCATGTCTGAGGGGAAGCGGGGGCCTGAGCTGAGTTCAGCCACAGGGAAGTCCCCGAAGCCAGAGAGAGAGTTTCAGAGGTTGTGCAAAGACGCCACAGAAAGTGGGGCAGGCATGGACTAAACGGAAGGTTCCAGTGCCCACACCCTTGACTCAGCCAGTGTAGACAGACTGCCTGCACCATGTACTGGCTCAGCTGGTGTAAAGTATCTGTATCACACACTGGCTCCACCAGTATGGACAGACTGCACACTTAAGCTCACTCTGCCTGCCTCAGCAATCAGTGAGTACCTTCTCCATGCCGAGAGAGCAGTGCTTGTACCAGCATCACGACCCGCTGTGTTCCCTTGGCTTCCTCCAGACCTGGCAGGAGGTGCTGCACATGAAGGACCACAGTCAGTATTTGCTGGGGGCCTGGATGCTTCCCTCAGGAGCACAGGGAGAAAAGCGCCCCCCCCGCCCCCCCGCCATCTCCGGGCTGGGGGAGGGTCTCAGTGCTCACAAGCTTGGACAGATGGGTCTCGTCCAGGGAGATGAGTCAGCCCCCCAAGAAGAGGCAGCCTCAAAGGTTGGGACAACTCGTCTGCCAAGTATGAGTCAACCTGAGCCTGGGCTAGGAGCTGCTGGCAGGGGGCTCTCCTGTGTTGCCTTCCCACTGATGAGCATGAGGGCATGACCGGTGGTCCACAGTGGCGAGTGCAGCAGCCAGAATAGAAAGGAAGGCCGATCTGGTGAGGCCGCACTCCAGGCAAAGAGCCCAAGGGCTGGAGGAATCAGCCCAGGGAGGCCTGGGGCCTGCAGAGTAGATCTGTCCCTCCTAGCGTCCTCTCCTTGGTACTCATCCCTCCCGGCCCAGAGTCGGGCCCAGCCAGGGAGGAGCTGGCAGAGTGAGGACAAGGTGACAGCGACCTGGCCTGTTGCCTGCAGCTCAGGGGCTGCTCCGCTCAGGGCCCAAAGCCAGCAGCGTGGGCACAACAGGAAGCGGGGTGACTCACAGATCTGCTCCCCCCACTCTAGTTTTGGAAGACAGAGCCCGGGGGACCCAGCTGATGTCTGCGGGGAAGCCAGGGCCTGAGCTGAGCTCAGCCAGCTGCAGGGAACTCACCGGCATCAGAGCGGGCTTGGGAGCTCAGGGCCTCGGGCAGAGCCCCTCACAGAGGGCGGGGGGCAGGCACAGCCTGGCTGCACAGGGAGGAGGGAAAGGAGAGAGGATGGAGAGTGAGGGGAGGGGACAGGAGAGGAGTTCTTTCTGGGGCAAGCGGCAGCCAGCTGCCTGTCAGATACAAGTGGGTGGCAGGTTAAGGACCTACCAGGGATGAAACGCAGGTCGAGGCCACCTCTGGCCAGCAGGTGGGCATGAAGGTGGGCGTCCGAGCAGCCTGTCCTCGTGAGAGAGCACTGACACTCAGCTGTCACTTACTGAGTGCCCACCACGAGCCAGGGCTAAACGGTGAACACACGGGGGAAGGTAGAAGAAGGCCCAAGGGCTTAGGGGACAGCTGGGAGGTGGGCCAGGTGGGCAGGGGCACAGAGGCAGGGGCACACAGGTGGCTGCCTGGCCCACCAGCCCTGGAGGATATAACCCAACCAGAGTGGATGGGCACTTGGAACATTCTGGTCCGAGGAGCACTAACAGGTCCCAGTCATGATCCAGAAGTCACGGTCCCAACCACGGTCATCATCTCCTCTCTGCACCTAACCAAGCCCTGGTAGATTCATGCCCACGCACCCCCTCTGTAGGACCACAGCCACCTTCCTTCAGGATTACTGCAACCCCCCTCCTCACTGGGCTCCTTCCTTTGCAGTCCCTCCCTGGCCTTCAAGGCTTTTTACGGCCAGGACTCCACCTGTGTCTCCAGCCCCGTCTCCCCCTCCTTCACCCTGCTGGCCACATGGGCCTTCCCACAGCTCCTGGACGGCGCTCTGCGATTTCTCTCACTCGTTCACATTCTGCGCCGGGAAGCTCCCTCCCTGCTTAGTTCCAGCTCTTCCTTCAGAGCTCAGCAGAAGAGTCACCTCCTCCAGGAAGTCCTCCAGAGCCCTCGGTCTAGGTCAGATTACCGTACTGTACATCTCGTTACCACCCAGATGCTTCCTTTATACGTTTATCATGGCCTAGAATCACACTTGTATTGGTGACTTGTTTAGTAATGGGATCGTCTGGCACAGCATGAATCAGTGCGTGATGAGGGGATGGTGAGCGAGTTTCTGCAGATGACAAACCCCAAGGGCAGGTGCCCCTCTTAGTTTTGCTTTCCCCAGAGCCTGATCCAACAACAGACACAAAATATTGGGTTGGCCAAAAGGTTTGTTCGGGTTTTTCCATAAGATGTTACGGAAAAACCTGAACGAACTTTTTGGCCAACCCGATACATGCTCATATACGGTCACTGAATGGAGGGTGACAAGGAGTCTGACGCTGGGAGTGTGGGACGGATCATCATTTGGCTTCTGGTTTCAATGTTGACAACTCTAATTTAGTTCAGATAAATGTCACTCACCAGGGCCAGCTCTGACCTTGGGTTGGCAGGGACAGGGTGTCTTGCCCTCCGTCACCAGTAGCAAGAAGCACTGATTTCCCAGAAATGCATGGCTTTCAAGGTGGGGAGTGGGAATGCTGAGACCCAGGCCCCTTGCCTGCAGACACTCTCTGACTTCCCCAAAGGTGGGTTTCGAGGTGGAATTTTGCTTCTTGATGTCAACCCACCTGGTCACACGCAGGCTTCCCCCATTTTGCTGGTGGCCAAGGCTGCATCTGTGGCCAGCAGGTGCAGGTTAGAGCACCAGATCACAAATGACAGGTAGTTTTGTACAGGGTAAAAGTCACAACTTTTTCCCATGACCAATTTGTAAGTCTCATGCTCTGCCACAGTGATTTACCGACCACAGGGTCACACATCCTCCAGCCGGAAAGAAATGAGACGGCATCTCCGGTGTCCTCTGCCACCTGAGCTAATGTGGCTCTGTCCCCTGGCTGTCTGAGCCCAGGGGTTTCCTCTGCCTTTGGGCAGCCTTTTCCCAGGAGGGAGGGAACACAGCTGCTCTGGAGTCAGATGAGCCTTGGCAGTGGCTCCAAAGACAGTGCCAGGGAGCCTACTGTCACCCCGCAGTCGCCGCACAGGCCACCTGCTCCCATCAAACGTCCTGAGGCTCCCAGACACCGTGGCCGCATATACATCCAGACAGCCATCCTTGATAGCTTTTTTATTTGTCGCTGTCCCATGTCAGAGCCACATTGATCTCCTTGGGCCAGCACTACATAAATCTCCTGTTTATAACTCATTACCTTCTGATTAGCTGAAAGGCTGGGTACTTATTTCACAGTGTTTACTAACTCGAATTGCCATAGTTATTCATGAAGGAGCTGCCATAGTCCTTTGTCCACTTTCCTGCCCATACACTCCCTCCCTGATCCATATCTCTCCGATGTGGCTGCCACACATGGATAAATCAGGGAGGTGTGGCAGATGCAGCTAAGACAGGTGTCTGAGACTCCAGACCAGGCAGCAGGCAGGAGATGGGGAACCACACCTTCCCCCAGCAGCCCCCAAAAGACTCCAGTGCGCACCGCAGGTGCCTTTATCCAGATGCATCAGCTAGCAATGATAAAAGCTCCCATCTCTTCGATCGGCAAAACCACAAAAAGCCTATCAGGCCACCGGTGGCAGAAACCAGGTGAAGAGCAGAGAAGCAGCCTGGAAGACGTTTCCAATCAGGAGAATCTGACGTTCCTCCTTTTGAAGGTGAATTCTGAGATGAGCCCACCAGGCACGTTCTCCCAAGAACCATACAGCAAAAAAGCAGTTACTGAACTTTCCCAGACTTATTAGCTTACACAAACAGAGATTTGAATAAATGTTTAAAAAATGAAATTCCCCTGATACTCTGTAATCAGTAAATGTTCATTACGGAAACACAGCAAATATGCATGAAATTTCCCAAGTGGTATTCTGGCTACAAGATTAAAAAGGCATCTCAAACAGCAGGCTGAGTTACAAAGCATCCTCCTCTGGTCACAGTCCAGGAAAGCTCAGCCAAGCCCAGGAGGTCAGGTGAGGCTGCTCCTCTCCCAGCCGGAAGCAGGGAAAATCAGAAAATGCTCCTCTGCCCACTCAGGCAATTTGGAAGAGAGCCCCCGCATTGGTTGATTGATGTGTCTCTATAAATAATTAATCCTTGACCTTGCTTTAAGAGAGCCTTGACTTTTTAATTTGGGGTCTTTTAAAAAATCAATACTGGGGGGAACATAAATCACTCTTGTGGAGTCTGATTCCAGGTAAATAAATAAATAAGCTATGCCTTCCCTCTGTCCCAGGGTGAATGGGCCAGGCAACGGATGGGGTCAGACTTTGAGGGGATTTTTTTTCTATTCAACTGTTATTGGATTATCGATCATCCTATGAGGCTCAGTTCTCTTCAGGGTCTGAATTTTATCCCTCCTTTGGGTCACTTCACAGAGGCAAGTCTGATGAAGTCTTCAGAATGTGCTTCCAACCCGCCAAGGGCTTCCCAGAACCCGTCCTGCCGTATGTAGTGGGCTGTCTGGATTAAAACGAGGTCTCCTCCAGGGACCAGAGTGTCAACCCCTTCTGGTGGCCTATCTGCCTTGCCTTTGGGACAGGGGCAGGGGGTGGGTAGGAGAGGCTATGACAGTTGGGAAATTTTAAAGAGGGCTCTGCCATTCTTGCCCCAGAGGCTGCACTGTTCTAGGGCAGGACTTAGGAAAAGTTCTCCACCCCGTGAGCAAGGGTCAAGGTGAATGAACACAGATGTCAGAGGTTAGCCAAAGAAAGTGGGCTTAGTAGTGCAGCTGGTAAGCAGCCCAGGGATGGGGAAGGAGCTATTCTGCCCCTTACCCCTCTGCAACCGCCCCCCTCCCCCTCCCCCCCAACACACACACACACACACACACACACACACACACACACACACACACACGTCCCTTCACTCACAGGCCTCTCCTTCAGGCTCCGCTGCCAGGCCAGATCCCCGCCAAACAGATAGAGAGGGCCCAACCCGTTCCCCTTAGCATAGCCAATCACGGCTCAGCCTCCAGGTGGGAGGGGGCCCAAAGACCCGGGGTCCACCGCAATATCGGAGACGGCTAAGGGACAGAGAGCCCCAGGGTTGGCCCCTACTTTTCGTCTAGGACAGACAGCCGGGCAGCGAGTACCCACAGCCGAGGGCGCTGCATAGTTGCCGCGCCAGCTCCACGTCGGGGTCGCGGGGCCTGGAGCCCAGACATACCGCGAAAGTTAGGGGAAGGGAGAGAGGTCCCCTCCGACACAAGCGCCAGCACTGGCACAACTAAATCCCGCGAACGCGCCTTCGCCCGGCCGGGCAGGCCTCCGGCGAGGCTGGTGTGCAGAACTAGAAGCCAGCAGCTGGAGCTGCAGCCGCCGCCAGAGCTCGGCTGGGTCCCGCGGCAAAGCGGATCCTTTCACCGCCCACTCCTGGGCTTCTGCACTACTACTGCACTCCTGGACACACGCACGCACACACCTTCACACGATCACTGACGCACACACACTCTCCTCGAGTACAAAACAAGCTGGTGCCCCGGAGAGTCGTGGGGTGAGGATGCGCGCGATGGAACCCGTAGGCACATTCCGCCGTTCCGTAGGAAGCCAAGAAGGCAGCCTCTAACTCCTTCCTCGCCCCTGCCCGCCACAACCGGTCCCCGATTCCCAGTCCCCAGCGCGCGGGAAAGCTCTGGGCGCCCCGGGGCTCCAGCCCGGCTCTCTCCGGGCCCGACGCTGCCTCCCCGCGCCCAGCATCCAGTGCGAAGAAGAGAAGCGGAGGATCCGCAGGGACCGAGGGAGCCCGCGGGGTGGCAGTTCACAGACGCGCGGCAACGACTAAACTCCAAGGAGCAAAAGTCTAATTAAAGTTCCCGCTACTGGAGCCAGTCCCCAAAGTGCGGCCAGACCGGAACCCCGCGCGCTCTATCTCCGCCCGCGGCTTGGGACTCTTACCGGCGTCGGTTCTCGAGTATGGGGCTCAGTGCAGTCCCGGGCCCTCCCGGGACCCTTCGTGGCGCCGCTCCCGGCGGGAGCCGGCACAGGGCGGGGACAGGGGTGGGGCGGGGGCGCAGCGCACTTACCTGGCGCAGCCGGCGCTGGCGGGGCCGCGGGTGCCACCAGCCCGGGCGCGGTCCTCCACGGCGAATCCTCCGTTCCGGTGTGCCCGGGCTGCAGGGAGGACCCCCGCCCCAGCTCGGGCCCGGTGCCTCCTCCTGCTCGGAGCGGAGCCCCGTGCGGTGGGTGAGGCGAGAGGCGTGGGGCCGGCTACCGGAGCGCGCAGAAGAGGGGAGGGCGCGGTGGCGTGTTCCTCCTCGGTCCCCGGCTCCGGTCCGTCCCCCTCCCGCCGCCGTCGTCGTTGTCGTCGTCGTCTCCTCTCCTCACTGCGCCCCCGGACCCCGCTCTCGCGCTGGGAAGGCTCCCAGCGAAGTGTGAGCGGAGCCTCCGGCTAGGCTGGAAATAGCGCCGCGCCCGCCCGGCGCCCCGCCCCCGGCCTGGGCCCCGCCCCGGGCCCCGCCCCGCGGTGGTGGAGGCAGCAGCGGTGGCGGGGTCGGGAGGGGATCACTCCTGCAATCGACTTGTCCCTCCAGGGAGCTCACAGGCTCCGCGCCCCCGCGCTTTCTGCGACTCCGGCGGCCCTAGGAGCCGTGCGCTGGGAGGTAAACGCCGCTGGGCGCGGTCCGGCGGCCACCGGGGTGGGGGTGGGGATGCCCGGCGCGGCGCCGGCCTCCCGGGTTCCCTGAGAGCCGGACTCCCGGCTGCCACTTGGCTCCAGACCGCGACCAGAGTGCTGCCACTGCCTCGGGGGGTCGCACGCCGGCGCCGACCCCGGGAAAGGACTAGGTGTTACCAGAGCGGGCCGTGACCACAGCTGGGCAGGAGGGCGCGCCTAGGACCCGACTCTGCGGGGGCGCGGGGCTGGGGAAACGCAGAGGATAGATCCGAGGAAGACTGTGAGAGTTCCCTGGACTACAGCCTCGGTGGAATTCGGTCAAGGTCTTGGGCAGCCTCGAGCCCCCGTGTCCCCACCGATCCCCAAATTCCTAGGGCTCTGGATTCTGCTGAAAGCGCCCCATGACTCAGGCTCTCCCTTGAGGGCTACCTCCTTGAAGTCCCTGTTGTGTCATGGGCCTGAGAGCTGGGAGGGGTCCTGAACGAGGTCAACCTGGGTCAACCAACCCCTCTGCATACATCCCCCCAAGAGGAGAGTGGGCACGTGACAGAGCCATAGCCACACAAAGCCAGGGCAGAGCAGGGACGTGAAGGGAGTCGGTGGGGGGCTCTGATATTCTGGTCCCTGTTCTTCCAGAGAAGAGGCAGCCCCCACCTGCAGGGGGCCGGCAGGTGCCAGGAAGGAAGGCGGGCTGGCTTCTCACAGGAGCTATATGAAACTGCTAATCAGTCACCTCTTAGTCTTGAAGGGACACCCAGTATTTTCAAAAACCTGTAGAGAAACCTTTAGTAAAATAAAGTGAAGGATGTTCACCCTCCTCTCATTTTATCGGTTGATAAACTATCATGATCTCCCTTAGTTTCTGCAACAACAAAGTAGGCATTATTATTCCTGTTTTATAGAGGAGGAAACGGAGGTACAAGGTTACCCCCAGCATACAAGTTACAAGCCACCAGGTTGCTGGATTCCACACATCTGGAGGGTGGCAGAGCCAGGATTGGGCTGCTGATTCCAAAGTAGAATGGGTTCGGTGCTGGGGTTCCCTCTCCAAGACCAGGGCCCTAGGCCCAGCCGTGCTCCACTGGCTGCGTGTTACTTGTGTGTGTATGAGGGAGGGGGATGTATATGGCTGAAATCTACCTGCTCCACCTCAGTCAGGTGCAGATTGGACAAACTGAATGTAAGCGACAAGGACTCAAGTGTTAGGGAGCGCAGGACAGTGGTGTCCTTATCCATCCCACGACCAAAAGCTGTCAGAGTTGAGAGGGAGGAAAGGAGGTGGCAAACAAAGGGGTAGGGGTTGGTGGTGAAGTGGGCAGAAAGCTACTTGCCTGAGGAGCCCAGAGTGCCCTGCCCCTCTACCTGCCCCTGTGCCCCCTCGTCCCTACACCTCCAGCCCCCTCACCACCTGGGGTCCTGGCTGCTGGTTGGCTGGGCAGCTGGGCTGGTTGCTGAAGCCTGGTGGTCAAGGGAACCTCTTCAGTACCATGCACACTCACTCGGGCAAACACACACACACACACACACACACACACACACATACTCACTGGGCAGTGGGAAAAGGATGGGGAGAGGAGTTCCCATTCCCTAACCCCAGCCCTACAGTCAGGAGGAGGCTCTGGACCACAGGTGCCTCCACGGGATGAGTCTACACAAGCTCTACTTCCACAGGGCATGTCTACACAGGCTTTAACCCGGCCAGGCTAACAATGAGTGTGGCTGGTCAGGCTGCCTCAGCTGCCCTGTGCATCTGTGTGCAGTGATCCTACTGGGAAGGATGGTTTTTCCATTAGCTTTTCCAACTGTACTTATTAGCACTTATTTGCATCTAATATTCCGGCAGACCCACTAGGAATCAGCAATACTGCATTCCTTTGACATATGCTACATGTTCAGTTTTGCACTCAGACTTCCTTCTTGTTTTGAGAGGCCCTCAGAGAAATCCCCAAAGGAGGCCTGAGGTCCCTGGCACCAACGTACACTGAGATTTCCTCCTCGGGATTTGTCCAGGGCTGTGTGCCCTTTTTTGAAAGTCAGGCTCAGCCTCTGCAGCAAGGAAGGCGGAGAAACACTGCAAATCCCAGGCAGGAAGCCCTGTGCTCGCTTACGATTCTTGATATGTGTGTCTCCACTGAAAGATTAGTGGCAAACTGTTCCCTTTGCATCCCAACTAAGGTAAAAAGACATTTGCACTGGATGGCCCCCTGAGTCCACATCCCAGGCCCCAGGAGAGGTAACAGAGGTTCAGAAGGCATTCTGTTACTGCCAAAGGGGTGGGTGCAGGAGGGTGCCTGACCAGGTTTGGCTGAGGGCAGCAAGCAAACCGCCCCTCCCCTGCTGGGCCCCGGACCATTCCCTGGAGCAGCGGAGATTCTTGCTGCCTTGGGGCAGGGAAGTGAAGGCAGCACAGCAAGGAAAGCACCTTGTGTTTGATGAAGGGCATGGAAACCCGGTGGCAGAGCTGACTCCTAAGTTCTAAACCTTCCATTCTGTGGCAATGAGAAGGACACTGTTCTTGGGAGGGGGATGGAAGTCATCTGGAGTGGCAGGTCTGGGAGCATCTGTCTCCCTGATCCCACGGGAGAAAGAAGAGAATGATGGCATGGACCAGGGGGTCTGTCTCAGGTCTCCAAGGGCTGGCTGGGTGGTCTTGAGCGTGTCTCCTAGCCCTCCCCATCCTGTTTCTTCGTTTGCGAAATGGGAGCAGTAGACTCCGCCCCTCTAGGGCAGCAGGGATTTGCAGAAGAGATGAAGGGTATGAAAACATTTTGAAAAGTGGAGTCCTTGGCTGGCCCGCTCTGAAGTCACACTTAGATCAGCCACCTCAGGGCTTGGGGGTCCAGCATCTGACCCTATACTGGCCTCTAAAATATCACGACCCCAAGGTTTCCCAAAGTCGATTCACCGCATCATGACATGCTGATCTGAGCACCATTCAGATGGAGGACTCTTCCCCGGGGACCTAGCTGCTTCCCAGCTGCTTCTGCTGTGGTCCTGCTGTGGGCTGGTGGTCAAGCCTTTCCTCCCTATTGAATAGTGAGGGGAGTGCAGCCCAGGTTCTTGAGGATCCTCCAGGCCTGAGCTGTGATTCCATGATTCCTAAAATTTCCTCTTCTGGAAAGGAGGCCCAGAGATTCCCTTGGCCACCTGGGATCTTATCAGATGAATGTCCCTTCCCTGCTCCTTTCCTCCATTCGCCATGACCTTTCTCCTTTTCTGTCCACCCTTGGGTTTCTGAGGAGCTGGAGGGAATATGTTGCTTTGCTTCCTTCTGTGTTGAGTTGCCTGAAATTCCCTGAGTGTCAGCATGCCTGTGTGAAAGTTGGCTGCATTAGCAATGCTGCTGGGGTTCCAGGCACCCACGCGTGCCAGATACCTGTTATAATTTCTCAAATTCCACCATCGTAAGAACAGTTCCTTTTTAAAGAACAGGTTTCTGGGGACACCAGTGTCCATCCTTAACACGATGAGAGCTGGGGACAGATAGGGGTTCCTGGGTAGCACATAGTAGAAACTGACTGTGGTTAACTTGAGTAAAAAGGGAGGCCTTCTTGAAAGGACACTGGGGGTCTCAGAGCAGAGAGGGAGCCTAGCCTCAGCAACCAGGGCAGAGGGCTAGAGGACCCTTGGGCTTTCCAGGAAGGGATACCCTGCTTCCAATCTAAGATCCACAGGTCTGCAGATGGCCTTTTGTTGACTCCAGAGTCCAAGAAGCAGCCAGATAGATTCAAGTCCAAGTCCAGCCCATCCATGCAAACTGGGCTCAGGGCCAGCCTGGTTTCTCTGTTGAGTCTTGGCAATATCAAGTTCATTTTGGTGCTTCTTAATTAAGAAAACAAAACAAACAAACAAACAAAAACAAACCACAAAACACCATTGAGCTAGTCTGCTGCAGGTTACTCCTTCAGTTCCCACGAATCCTTAAGCCCCATCATCCTCTGGCGGTCTGCCTATGGGGAGAGGACACTAAGGTGGGGCTTAACTGCAGGAGGGGGTCCAATAGACCTTGAACATAAATGGTAGAGATTTTTCTTTTTACTTTGGGGTAAAGAGTTTAAAATTCTAGACTATTTATATGTTACAACTCAGTACATGCTTTTTAATTTGGACCAAATGAATTCAGCATTCACGTCATGCGGGGCTGGGCTGAAGTTTACTTTTTCACTGTCAGTCAAAGACAGTGGAAATTGGCTGGTAGGGGGCATGTCTTCCCTACCTGGAGCATAAATGAATTTTGACTTCTCTTGCCACTGTAGTGTTCCTGTGCATCTATCTGCATCCAGATACAAATGAGCTCATTATGAAGAGTTCTCCCTATTCAATCAAGTTCACTTGGCTGACCTTCTTTTTTGGCTATGTGTTGTTAGTCATTAACTGAGATGACTATTAAAATGAGGAAATTACTGTATGACATAAATAAATGGCACTTCTTTTTAAACACTCCCTAATTGGGAGAGCTTGCTGATTCTCTAGGACTCCTTCTGGCTTAGCCCAGATTGTCACGGCTTAGCTTTTCATGTGTCTGCCGGTCACTGCCCAGAGTAGAGTGGCTGTAGGTTACTCAGCTTCATCCAGGGCTCCATGGGGTCTGAGAGAGGCAGTGGGGTCTCTGAGGGCAGAATTTCCTCTCTAGCATCATCAGCCCATATGCCCTTACCAAGGGGCATAAATCACTTCATCTCTTTCCATTATGTGGTAAGAAAATGGGGCTTAAGTATCTTCTGAGTTCCTGAGATAGCTAAAAGCATTTTTAAAAAATGCAAACTTGAATGCTATTCTAAATTTAATGCTTAGTATTAAGAATCATGTTTGGAGATTTTTGAAAAGAAAGGATTGCTTTGAACTGAACAAAATATTTCCATAGGGACACTCCAGAAACATTTATCAGGTGCCATTGGGAGCATGCCATGGGGTAAGGAGATACACCCTGAGACTTCCCTGTTGGGGGAGGTTTATCATCAGATGAGCTTAGAAATGTGACACAAAGATAGAGGACACACAAGTGGCAATTTCTTAGCCCGGCTAGAAAAACCGCATTCTGGAGGAGCCACAGCCGCATTCTGCGCCCACAGAGCTGGAAAGCAAGACGGTCACTAAGCTCAGTTGCGATGTGTGCTTTCCTGAAGACAGATACTGTAAGAATCTCCCAGATGCAGTGGGTTAGTCTCAAGGTTTTCTCAGACCCTTTTAGCAAAGGCGAGTTGTGCCATAAACCATGTGGGCGGCCACAGCAGAGATGATAAAGCAGTAGCAGGTACTGCCCTTCTTCTCCAGGCGATCCTGAGCAAGTGGCATTTCCACAGTGTGCCGGGGGCCCACACAACGCCTGGCAGCATGCATCTCTCCACCGGTACTGAAAACAAAAGCCTGGTGCATTATGCATCCACGGAAACAGATCAGGAGAAGCCCATCAATCAGGCAGCATGCCCCCAAGAGGGACATCCAAGGGCAGCAGATCAGGAATGCCTGTCCTTGGTCCAACACCCAAACCGGGTCCCTAACCTGCAGCCTCTGCTACCCACTCCTCCGTGGGAAGATGCCTCCACAGGAAACACCCAAGTTTACCTTGGAGGGAAGCACCTGAACCCTTCTCCTGCAGGTTCCCCGTGAAGGAGAAACTGGAAAATCCTGAGAAGGTTTAGTTCCTCAGACCCTCCAAAGGTTTTCCAAGCTGGAAGCAGGTCATGCTAAAACTTACTGTCAGCCCCTCCTATTCCATGCCCAGCACATCGCTGAGAGCCAGCCAGCCACCCAGGAAACTCCCCTCCCCACCTTGCAAAGCCATCCTCCAGGGCAGAAAATGTGCCAAGGTCACCAGGCTTTGGAAGGAGATGACACCACCTGGGAAGGTTTGTGGGGGAAGGGACATCTCCAGCTTCCTAGGATTCCTGGGTGCAGGAGTGCTCTGCAGGGAAACCCTTTTGGATACCTGGAGAAATTAAACCCTGTCATTGAAAATAGAAGGCAGTTGCGACAGAAACTGAGATAAGCAACTGCCATTTCATTGCTGAGTTCTCCCAGAGCCGAGGAAACTTCATCTTGCAAGCAGAGCCTGAGATGCTCTGGAGTTCAAAGCACTGCCCAGTGGCGTCCTGTCAGTAGCTATGGAAACAGTGAGCCCGTTGCCTTCCTGTCAGCTTTTGTGCCAGAGACATCTTGCTGTCAGTAGGGTTTCAAGTTAGCTTTAAAAAAAACAAGACAACCCAAATCGCCTCTTTTGACACCACGTGAAGGGCCCTGTGGCATGGAGGCAGCCCTGCAGGTCCCAGCATGGAGCCTGTCACACTCTGTCCCCCATCCCTGTCCTCAGACAGAGCTTCCTGGATGCCTTGGGCTCAAATGAGTCCACCTTTTTTGCCTGTTCCAGCCTTGGTGGCTTGTCCCAAGATTCAGGGGCGGGGTGCAGGACATGAACCAGGCTCAGCCCTGTTTAGAGGTGTGCTGAGATGATGCAGCAGCTGGAGGCAAGCCCATGAGTGAAGCCCAGCCCCTTCTATGCTTCTGGCCACCTGCCTTTAGGCACAGACTGTCCTGCCCCACCTTCATGGACGGACTGTTAGAGACAGGATGGGGGAAGCAAAGGGAAGAGCAGCTCACAGTAGAGGAGGAAGACAGATGCATGGAGTAGAATGCAAGGCAGATTATGATGGAGCCATGACAGAGGTGGCTGAGTCACCTTCCCCGGGGGCATCAGGAAGGGCTTAACGGAGGAGGTAGCATTTGGCCTGACCTAATCTCACCTGGCCTGTTCTCACTCCTAAGACTCACAGCCGGGCTTCCCTGGTGGTGCAGTGTATAAGAATCTGCCTGCCAAGGCAGGGGACACAGGTTCGATCCCCGGTCCGGGAAGATCCCACATGCCGTGGAGCAACTAAGCCCGTGCGCCACAACTACTGAAGCCCGCGTGTCTAGAGCCTGTGCTCCGCAACAAGAGAAGCCACCGCAATGAGAAGCCCGCTCCCCGCAACTAGAGAAAGCCCGTGCAGCAATGAAGACCCAACGCAGCCAAAAAACAAACAAACAAAAAAGACTCACGGCCACAGAGAACCAAGGGGACAATAATTCTACGTATATTTGGTTAAACATCAAGAATACTCTGGCACCTACAGTTAAAAGACTCTCACTTCCACGCCCAGAGAAAGGGTAGACTCTACAATTAGAAAGTAGGATTGCTGAATTCTGGAAAACGAGTGTAGCATTTAGGAATGACACTGTCTAGGGGAAACAATCAATCAGTCCCTTTTGGGGGAGTAAAGAGGTTGTAGACAAGGAAAGACAAGCATTTTATTTGTGTGGAATAAAAGATGTCTCATCAAAGCTATTAAAAATATTAAGCAGGTTATACGACATGAGAAATGTTTGAAACAGGCAAAGCTACTGGAACACAGCTTAGTCTCTGTCTTGGGTTATGGTCCCCCAAAAGCAGACCCAAGACAAGCATTTGGGTTCAGGTAGTTTATTTGAGAGTGACCTCAGGAAGCCCAAGGCAGGCTAACAAGTTTTGATGGTTCCAGGGAAAGCTCTATAGGGAGAAAAGAGACGCAGGAGCTTAAGGTTGGAAACATCTCCTGGGTTGAACTCAGATGGGCTGAGGGGATCAATAGAGTTTGTTACAATGTCATTATCAGCACAAGACACTCTACACAAATTAATGTTTACATAGCTTTTCTCCTCTGGTTCGGTCGTGATAAAGCATGCCTTGGTGGTGTTAAAGAGCCAAGGTTAAAAGTTCTCCCTGTGGTATTTTTGAGAATATGGCAGCAGTGCTGGTGGTATAATTTTGAATCCCCTAATAAAAACAGACAGACCAACTAGGTAGCCAGACCTAAAACCCGTGGGAAACATTCTCAGTAAAACTAGTGGGTAATGGGAATTCCCTGGCAGTCCAGTGGTTAGGACTCTGTGCTTCCACTGCCGTGGGCCTGGGTTTAATCCCTGGTCAGGGAACTAAGATCCCACAAGCCACGCAGTGCAACCAAAAAACAAACGAATAAACAAAAAAACTGGTGGGCAACGTATCCCTCCAAACATCAGAATACTAGCAAAGGGAAGAAACAGGGTGCTTGTCATGCCTGAGAACATGAGCACCCCCCAGATAGCCAGTAGGTATTCACTGGGAAGCATAGAGATCCCATTTTAGAACAGTAGCCGAAGCTGGGAGCGTTTTGCCCCCTCCAACAGCATGGAAGTGCAAAAGGCATCAGGTAAGATGATTTAAAGGGGATGGAGCATCCTGAAACTGACCAGCCAGGTCTTCCTTCCAGGAGGGGACACTGTTGAAAGAGGAATCAGAATTGAACCGAGAAGGGATAAAATAGGGGAAGGAAACAGAAGATCCAGATAAAAGTGGAGACATGTTTATAAGAGCCAGAACGTTGGAAATCAAACTGCCAGATCTTTTAACTGCGTGAAACGAAACAGGGAGCTTTGTGAAGTTAGAAAAGCTACCTTGAACTAAACTTCCTCCTAAAAGTTCAGAAAAATTAATTTCCTCTTTACAGAAATGAGCACAAGAAAAGAATCAAGGTCATACCCCACACAAAGTAAAAAATAAAAAAGAGAGAGAGAGAGAGAATAGGGAGTAGAATACCATCTCCACAGACAACGAAAAGCATAAAGAAAGATATGCTTACAAAACAAATAAGAAGCTATAACCTACTATTTCCAAAGATAAAAGCCATAAGAAATTAAGGAAATGGTATAACAACATAAATCAGAAATTTAAAAACTCAGAAATGATATGACAAATTCAGGAAAAAATTTGGTTTAAAAGAAAAAATATTTCAGAAATTAAGACTAAACTAGAAAGAATACATGAGTGAATAAACATGATAGATATTGCACTAGAAGAAATAGGAGATGGGAAAAAAAAATGGAAAATATTAAAAATCCATAAGAAATGAACATGATACAAAGGATTCAGGAGAAAGTGACAAATGTTGAAGCTAGGTAAAGATGACTTAACATGCAGAGAATAGGAGTCCCTGAAGAAAAAAACAAAAGTAGGGCTTGGAACAAATATTAAAAGCTATAATTCAAGGAAAACTGTCAGAAACAAGAAAGGGTTGAAACTACATATTGAAGGGTCACACCATTTTCCTGAGAATACTGACCCAGAATGACCAACTTTAGGGTATAATTTTAGTAAAATAATGAGACTTAAAAAAAAATAAAATTCCTTTGGGTAAGCAAAAGTAGCATATGATTTGGTAGAAAACTGGATTATCACCAACTTTTTGACTGTAACACTTGTGTCACAAGAAAATAGAGTACCATATTGAAGATACTCAAGGAAATAAAATGTGAACCAAGAATCTAGGAAAACTGACTTTCAAGTATAAAGGGTACAAACTCTTACCAATATGCAAAAATTCAGGAAATATTGAGCCCTTCTTGAGGAATCTACCAGAGAACCAAAGTGACTAGAGAAACATGAATAAAGAGATGAACACGAGCTCTAAATATTTGGTTGTTTATGGAATTAAGAATAATTGAGGATTAAAAAGGAAAGAGTATAGTATGTAATGGCTATACTTTCTGACAACATAGACATAGTACAGCTCTTTATTAATGGGAGGAATAAGAAAATGAGGAAAGCATATGGAAAAAATTTTTTTAAGTATAATACTTTTATTGTACCTAGGTTTAATAGAAGTCAAATAAGATCTTGTTATGTCTGTTCCAATTCTGTCAGCAAGAAAAATAACTTGGTATGATAAAATTCTTTTATTTTATTTTTTAATTGAAGTATAGTTAATTTACAATGTTGTGTTAGTTTCAAGTGTACAGCAAAGTGATTCAGTTATACATATATATAATATATGTATATATACATTCTTTTTCAGATTCTTCTCCATTTTAGATTATTACAAGATATTGCATATAGTTCCCTGTGCTATATAGTAGGTCCTTGTTTTTTACCTTTTTTATATATAGTAGTGTGTATATGTTAATCCCAAACTCCTGATTTATCCCTCCCCCCTTCCCCTTTGGTAACCATAAGATTGTTTTCTATGTCTGTGAGTCTATTTCTGTTTTGTAAATAAGTTCATTTGTATCATTTTTTTAGATTCCACATATAAGTGATATCATATGGTATTTGTCTTTGTCTGACTTACTTCAGTTAATACAATAATCTCTAGGTCCATCCATGTTGCTGCAAATGGCATTATTTCATTCTTTTTTAAGGCTGAGTAATATTCCATTGTATATATATCTATACCACATCTTCTTTATCCACTCATCTGTTGATGGACATTTAGGTTGCTTCCATGTCTTGGCTATTGTAAATAGTGCTGCTATGAACATTGGGGTGCATGCATCTTTTCGAATTAGAGTTTTCTCCAAGTATATGCCCGGGAGTGGGATTGCAGGATCATATGGTAGTTCTATTTTTAGTTTTTTATAAGGAACCTCCATACTGTTCTCCATAATGGCTGCACCAATTTACATTCCCACCAACAGTGTAGGAGGGTTCCTTTTTCACCACACCCTCTCCAGCATTTATTATTTGAAGACTTTTTAATGATGGCTATTCTGACTGGTGTGAGGTGATACCTCATTGTATCATTAACTATTTTTAATAATGATGTTGATTGAGGTAGTATTAGTGTTTTACACTGAGACTTTTGTGCATATAATATGGGATAAAGTAAATAAGTGTTGGATATTCTAATTCTGTGATTCTTGTGTACTCTTGAGAAGTATGATTTTGGGTGAGAAAAGGGAATTCAGGTATAAGAAAGAAGACTTTAAATAAACACTTGATAATTCTCAAATTGAATTGAAAGAATCAGTACACACTCATGAGGCATTTTATCTTTTTTTAATTAATAGAATCAGTTTTAAAGAACTGCTTTAGGTTCACAGCATAACTGAGTGGAAAGTACAGAGGGTTCCCCTCCAGCCACCCCCATCCCCCGAAACCAGCCTCCCCTACCATCAACATCCAGTGTCAGTGTGGTACCTTTATAACAGTCAGTCTACCAACATTGACCAACCTCAACCGAAGTCCATTGTTTACATTAGGGTTCAGTCTTTGTGTTGTACGTTCTATGGATTTTGACAAATGCATAGTGGCATGTATCTACCATTATAGTATCATACAGAATATTTTCACTTCCTTAAAAATCCCCTGAGCTCCACCTATTCGTCCCTCCCTCCCTCCCTCCATCCCCTGAACCCCTGGCAACCACGGATCTTTTTTACCATCTCCATGGTTTTGCCTTTTTCAGAATGTATTATAGTCAGAATCATACAGATGTAGCCTTTTCAAATTGGCTTCCCTCACTTAGCAATATGTGTTTAAGTTTCTTTCGTGTCTCTTCGTGGCTTGATAGCTCATTCTTTTTATTTCTTTGTATATTTTGGACAACAGTCTTTTATCAGATATGTATTTTACAATATTTTCTCCCAGTCTATGGTTTGTCTTTTCATTTTCTTGACATTTTATTGAAAAAAAAAAAAGATAGACAGATAGATAGATAGAATCCACTATGTATAGATAGCAAGGAGACTGGCAGTACTAAAAGACATGTCAAAAGGACATGGAAACCATCTGTAAGAGGCCCCTGGTGACCAAATATGGAACCATTTGCGCTTCAACAAAGATTATAATTGTAATGAATTAAAACCCATCAAATGTATTTAGACCTTTAATTCATAAAGCTACTTAAAACATAGTCACCTTCAGAGGAGAAAGAACAAATTTATTCTCTCGAAAACTGGTAAATGAAGGGAAAGAATCAAACATCTATCCTGCCTTTAATATGTGAACCCTACCACTGGGTAGCCAAACAGTGTATGAGTGGAAGCATCTCTTTTTTTTTTTTTTTTAATTTATTTAATTTATTTATTTTTGGCTGTGTTAGGTCTTTGTTGCTGCGCGCGGGCTTTCTCTAGTTGCAGCGAGCGGGGGCTACTCTTTGTTGCGGTGCGCAGGCTTCTCATTGCGGTGGCTTCTCTTGTTGCGGAGCACGGGCTCTAGGCACGCAGGCTTCAGTAGTTGTGACTCACAGGCTCAGTAGTTGTGGCTCGCAGGCTTTAGAGCACAGGCTCAGTAGTTGTGGCACACGGGTTTAGTTGCTCCGCGGCATGTGGGATATTCCCGGACCAGGGCTCGAACCCGTGTCCCCTGCATTGGCAGGTGGATTCTTAACCACTGTGCCACCAGGGAAGCCCAAGCATCTCTTTATAGAAGTACTCAAGTTAATATATGAAAGAGAAATGATAGAATATCACCATTTTAAAGCCCCTGTGAATGAACAGAGCTAGGTATTGTGCAGCAACAGCTGTTAAACTCACAAAAGGAGAGGCAAACAGATATTATGTGTCTCCTTATGAAAGAACACACCACCACCTATGGTCTTGCCGAAAGGACTGAACCCGAGTCTGATCCAACCTCTGGATTCAGCTGCAAATTTTACAGGAAAATACAGAGGGACACCTTGAACTCCACCAAGAGTATCAATCAGCAGAACCCAGACAGTGGGAAACTGGGTCAAAAGGCTCAGATTCTTCAACAGATAAATTATAAAGAACAGAAAGGGATGGAGGGGGAAACCTCTAGATTAAAAGAGACTCAAAAGGTAGATTGGATTTTGAAAAATAGCAAGACTACAGCACATGTCTAGGAAGGCACTCGGGTGATACAAGTGTCAAGAAAGACAAGAGACCAGATTCCTATCAGAGTCTGGAGAGGGGTCACTTATGCAGGGAGGAAGGCAGTTGAGATTGAAAGCAGACACATGAGGGCGCAGCTGGGGATGTTGGTGAAGTTCTATTTCTTGCTCTGGGTGGTGGTTGTTATAATAACTCCTTAAGCTATACATTTGTTGGGCTTATTTTTTCTGTCTGTTTTATTTTACAATGAAAATACTTCTTTAAAAAATTCTCCCCATCCCTAGTTTCATCCTCATTCGCCACATGCCCAGAGGTAATGGTTGTGGCTGTGACTGATTTCCCAATATGATGCCTTAGGGCTCTGGCTCCAGAGTAAGGATGCTGAGTGTCTAATTAGAAGGACCCAACGACCCACCACAATAAATGCTCCAGATGGTCAGAGACTGTGCCTGCCGTGTTCACTGCTGTATTCCCAGCTGCACCTGGCATGTAGTAGGTGCTCAATAAATATTCCTTGAATGAATGTATGATGGAAGCTGGACTCAGTGGTTTTACTTTGTCGGGGAGAAATGTACAGTGTAATCGGTCATATAAAAGATACTGCGACCCCACCACGAAAAGGCCCGTCTCCTCCCTGTTTCTGAATCGGTCCTATCCACATCTCTGAGGTCATTTTCTGGCCCACATTTGGACACCACCCGTCCCACCAAAAGGGAGAACCTCCTTGGTGAACCACAACTATGAAGGATGCCTTGCTGCTTCTAGAGGACTGGCCAGGCCAGGGGTGGGGCTGGATCATCCTTTCACCTTCATTTTGAACCAGAGTTTGGTGATGCTTCAGAGAAGCAATGCCTTGGTCCGGTCCCCACTTCCCCCTACCTGGAGAAGCATTTGCCATGGTGACTGCCATGGGAGAAGGAGGGATATCTGTGGGCTCTAGGGTTCAAGAGGATTCCTTCTGAAAACATCAGGGAAAGACAGCATGGGCTGACACTGGTGTGTGCAGGCCCTCTGCCGCTCTGCTTCCCATCCCTGCCCTTGAGGGTCCCCAAGAACACGGGGATTCCAGGTGTGCCCACATACAAACATGAGGTACAACCTTTATCCTTGGAGACCCAAATTCAGGGCATGTTTGGAAGGTAGCATCATTTAAAGTGACTTAGATGAAATTAGGTTTACACAAAATTGCTGAGAATTATTTGCTTCCCTTAGCCCCCTTTATCCTGGTTTATACCCATTTAACAGCTGGGACAGCAGAGGCCAGATAGTTACTGGATTACTCCAGTTGGAGAGGACTAAGGGCTCTTGAGGGTGATGCCTCTGTTTTCCATAGATGGTCCCACTCATGACCGGTGCCTCCCAAACTTGACTTTGGAAAGGATGAGCAGGTGGTTCATGGGACTGGAGCCAGTTTCCTCTCATCTGGCATTTGTTTGCAGTTCTCTTCCCAGAGCATGGATGCTACCTGCCCCTCCACACGCCCCTCCACCCCGCTTCCCAAGAAATAAGTTCTAGAAATCTCGGGGATTCCAATTCCCTACAGTCAGATCTCTGGGCCACCTATTCCAGAGAGTCACTTGCTGTGACCCATCCCAGTACAGGGAGCTGATAATTCCTTCCACGTCATCTTCCTAGGAAGTGTCAGGCACAGAGTGAGCAAGCCATGCCCAGACCTCCCCTCACAGAGCTTATCGCCTGCCCAGTGGACATTCAAACGCCCGTGCCTTGCAATTCCCAGAGGTGGATAGAGGTTCCCTTGTTTAATAAAAAGCAGAAGAAAAAAATGGATTAAATCATAGTTCTCTCAGGTAACCCTCTTCTCCACCAGTTAAGTACAGTAAACCTATTTTAAGAGCATCGCTCAGGAAGCATAAACTTTATTTCACTGCATCATATAATCCCTTGTAATAGAAAACCAGTGATGAGGATGCCAGCAGCAGGTGCAAAAGGCAGTTTTACATCAATAGAACATTCAATTCTAATTAATCTCTTCACAGCCAACATAATTGAGTTTTCATGGGGACCACCGGGCTCAGCCACACCCCCACCCCACTGTTCCCTTTGACGGGGGACTGTCTTGCCCACTGCTGTGCCGGAATTTGTCTGGAAACAAAGGGAAAAACAGTGCTGATACCATCTCGGGCAATGTGGGTTTGCAGCGGAATCTCTTTATTTCCATCACCGAGTTATTACTGACATCCAAGCCTCCGAGCGCAGTCTCAAAGGTCTTCCCTGGGTATGTAAATAGCATCCTGCTTTGTTATTTATTTCTTAGCTCTCCTCTTTCCTCCCCTGCCCCCAAGTTGTTTTCTGTCTTTTTTTTTTTTTTTCTGAAGACATCACAAGGGTCACATCTCTCTCTTCTATCACAGCGGTCTTCACTTTTGCAGCATAAGAAGGAATTATGAGCCGGGTGAGTGCCGGTGTCCTACGCACGGGTGTATGTCTTGTCGGCCTCCCCATCCTCCCAGGTTGAGGCCATAATTCATGCATGGGTGACAGCCAGTTTAAAAGCCATCACTGTGAAGCCACAAGAAAATGCACAGGATTCATAAACTCCCAATATTGCCTCATCTGATCTATTTCCTTCATTGCTTTCTTCTCCCTATGTTAAACTGTGATCAGCCTTAGCATGGAGCAAAGTTGCATCAGCCTAACGTTTCAGACCAGCTATGTTAATTAAAATGCTCCCTCTATGCCGATTTCCAATAGGCTCTCCTCCCAGCAAATGTGAGCGCACAAAAAAAGCCCAAATCAGACTTGTATTGGTTCTTCACGCCCACTGTGAGCAACAGGTCAAGCAAAGACAGGGTGGGGGCACTGCCCAGGAGCCAAGGTCTGGCACAGTAAGAGGATGCTGCAACTTCAGAGTCCTCCTTGAAGCAGGGTTCATGGTCCCTGTAATCAGAACAAGCAGCTTGCCAGGGTGAGTTGTCTCCCACCTTATTTGGAGTCTGGGGTCTGCTTTGGATGCCTCTGAAAACTGAGTCTTCTATTGCCAAAGATAGATCTAGGTTTCTGCCTTGCCCACGTGAGGCGTTGGCACTGCCAGATGAGGCTGTGAGCATCGTCAGATGTGGGTGGAACAGTCCTGCCCACCCAGCAGCCCATCACCTGCATCACCACCAGATACCCGTTTGCCGACTACCAAATCAGAGTCCCCAGCCAGGAATTCAGGGTTGGGCTTAAGCAGAAAATCGGAGTCCGTCTCCTGTTCACCATCATCCTTGGACCTTGGTGTCCCAGAAGCCACGGACACTAGCAATGCTTTCACGTTCATGCCAGTAAAGACGACTAGGGGCAGCAGAAAGCCCAGAGAACCAGAGTAAGGCTTGGGAATGGGGTCCAGATAGGCTCCTCACCACTAGGGCTTGGGCTCCTTGGTGGAGTCTGGGGTCAAAGGATCAAAGGGCTCTCCTCCCAGACTCCTCCTGTGCTGGTTTCCCTTGAGGACTTTGAGGGGTTCCTGTTTCCTTGGTCAAACACCCGTTTTTAAACACATTGACGGATGAATGGATAAAGAAGATGTGGTACATTTATACAAAGGAATATTACTCAGCCATAAAAAAGAATGAAATAATGCCATTTGCAGCAGCATGGATGGATCTGGAGATTGTCATACCGAATGAAGTAAGTCAGACAGAGAAAGACAAATATCATATGATATCACTTATACGTGGGATCTAAAAAAATGGTACAAATAGACTTATCTACAAAACAGAAATAGAGGCACAGATGTAGAAAACAAACTCTCGGTTATCAAGGGGGAAACGGGGTCGGGGTCGGGATAAATTGGGAGATCGGGATTGACATATACACACTACTATATATAAAATAGATAACTAATAAGCACCTACTGTATAGCACAGAGAACTCTACTCAATACTCTGCAATGACCTATATGGGAAAAGAGTCTAAAAAAGAGTGGATATATGTTTTTTTAAAAAGTTCTGTACTAATTATTTTTTAAAAGTTACAATAAACAGCATTGTGAGACAGCCATAAAAAATTTTTTAAAAACCACACACCCCACTTCCCCAACTCCTCACGGGGACAGCCTCCATCCACCTGCTCCCCTCTCTGTCCCCCAAGGGCCATCCCTCCTCCCTTGCCTGCTTGCTGCCTGCCTGTTCCTTGTTGCCCCTGCTGCTGTGGGTGCTGAGCTGGCTTCTCCTCTCTAGTCTCAAGATCTGGGCTCATCCTCTGGCCACCTCTTGCTCTTCTGCTGCTCTGATAGCTGGATAGGGAGGGTCAGAAAGCGGTCTGAATGCCGCCCTGGAGACGCTGTGGGGAGGGGGGAGATATTGGCACCACAGTGAGTCACCGTCTCCCAGGCCTGCTTCCCATTCTCATGCCATACCCTTGAGGTCCAGCCATCCCCACTAACCTAGAGATGCTCACTGAGGTCCCAGACTTTTATGGGGCTGAACTAACCAAGGTCAGAAAATGGAGGATGGGGGTGGGGAAGGCTTGACCACTTTCTAATGTTTCAGATGTTACACTGAAGTCTGGGGCCATAGCCCTTTGAGGCCTGAAATTTTGAGTTTTTATGGATTGCTATTTATGTGACATTCAATGACTAATAACAAAAATAAAAGGAAATCCCACAAGACCCCATCCCCACTTGGAAGTATAACTGAGGGTGTAGACATTCTTCTGGAGGGTGAGACAGGGAAGGCACAGAGGCTGCCCTTGGGGAGGATCATTAGCTTTGTCCTGCCACACTTGAACTTCTTTGGGAGAAAGCACAAACCTCCCCATGCTACACAGGGCCCCAAAGTTTTAGGACTTAAACCTAATCTCAACAGAAGACCTGGTGTTGCTCATCACAGGAGACACCAGCAGACACTCCCACACAGGTCCTGTCCTCACCACCTCCCCTTTGATGATTTGTAAGGACCGAACTGGTCACCCTTTCTGGGTCTCACATCCCTCTGGTCCACCCTCCACCACAGTCTAAGTCGTGCTTCTAAAATACAACCTGACCACACCAGTCTGATGTTTACCACGTGTCAAGTCAAATCCACAATCCCCACACTGGGAATTTAAGACCAACTTCTCCTTTCTTCACACCATTCTCTAGACGCATCACTGCTTTCTTCCTGCCTACTCCCGTTCATGCTGTTCTGCTGGAATGCCTCCCCTGCCACCCACTGCCATGCCTCAGTACACACTTGTGCCTGCTACCGCCTCTTATCCAATATTGTTCTGAGAGTCTTAGCCTGTGCAATAAGTCAAGAAAAAAATATAGATATGTATAATGATGCAAAAAATAGAAAAGAAGGTAATTACTTGAAGATTATATGCATTTCAAAAAAACAAATGGAAAACTGTTAGAACATTGATATCAAAAAAAGAACTGAGATGCATAGTTTCCTGATATACAAATTGTAACTCACTAAATATAATGAAAAAAATCCCATTTACCATAGCAACAAAATATATAAAATATCCAGGGATAAACCAAAAGAAATATGCAATAACTGTACCAAAAAAAATCTATAAAACTGTACTGTGAAATATAAAATAAGAGCTTAATAAATGAAGAGCCATGTTATGGCATAGGAAGACTTGGTAATAAAAGTATTTCAATTCTCCCTAAATTAATCTATAAATGTAACTCCAATAAAAAATCCCAGCAGGATTTAGGGAGAAGAACATAATAAAATTCAGTTGAAAGATTTCCAAATGACCAAGATGAACTAAGAACTGTTCTTTAAAGAGGAACAATGAAAGAAGATTTCATTTACTGGCTATTGAACCAGAATATAAAGGGATGCTTCTTAAAAATAGAAATAGACAAAACAACAGAAGAGGAAACAGGATTCCCCAAATGGATCCTTGCATATGTAGACATCTGATATTACTAAGAATAAAAATGGATACTTACTGAGTAAGTAATCCATGTGCCAGGCCCTGTTCTAAGCACTTTACATGTATTAATTCATTTAATCCTGACAACAGCTCTGGGAGGTTGGTTACTATTACTAACCCAAGTTACAGATGAGGAAACTAAAGCACAAAGCAGTTGAATAACTTGCCCAAGGGCATACACCATTATGATAAGAGTGACAGATAAAGTTGGTTAAGAAGGATAGTCTATGGGACTATCAATGGGATAAAAGGAAGAAAATGGAATTAGATTTCCTACCTCAGATCATGTACAAAATTGAATCCCAGATATGGGAAAGATTTCAATGTAAGAAGAATCAAGGGTACTAGATGCTCATCACTATTCACAATCTCCAAAAGGTGGAAGCAACCCAAACGTCCACCAACTGATGAATGGATAAATAAAATGTGGCTAGTCCATGCCATGGAATATTATTCATCCATGAAAAGGAATGAAAGACTAATACATGCTACAACGTAGATGAACCTTGAAAACATTATGCTGAGTGAAAAAAACCAGACACAAAAGGCCACATATTGAAAGACTGCATTTATATGAAACATCCAGAATAGGTAAATCTATAGAAATAGAAAGCAGTGGTTTCCAGGGGCTGAGAATAAGTAGGAGGAGATTTGGGAGTGACCACTCAATGAATATGGGTTTTCCTTTTAGGGTGATGAAAATGTCTTGGAACTGGATAGAGACAACGGTTTCCCAGCATTGTGAATATACTAAATGCCATTGAATTGTACACTTTAAAATGGTTAATGGTTAATTTTATCTCATGTGAATTTTACCTAAAAAAAAAAAGTACTGGAAGACACTGTGGAAAGAGTGACTTTAACACCTTGGGGTAGAGCGTTACTATACTGGCCTCCACTGAATCACATCTTCCTGTGTCTGTGCCCCTTAGCAATGTGACCTTGGTGTTCTTTCCATCAAGAAGTGGAATCTGTCCCCCCATCTCTTGAAGCTAGGCTGGCCTCGTAACTTGCTTTGGCCAATATAATGCGGGGAAGTGACCCTGGGCCAGGTCTGGATCCTCTGATGTAAGAGATGTTACAGCTTCTACTTTACCCTCTCATAGTCCTAAGACCACCATGCCATGAAGGAGGCCAGGCTAGCTTCTTGGAGCAGGAGAGGGCATGTGTTGGAGAACTGAGGCATCCCAGCCTATAGCCAGAAACAACTGCAGCTTTAGTCACGTGAGTGATCCCCGGAGAGACCAGCAGAAAAACCACCCAAATGCCATCCAGAGAACCATAAAAAATAATAGATGGTTAATGTTTTAAGCCACTATGCTTTGGAGTGGAGTGTTGAGCACTGATACCTGAGTAGATAACTGATACATTTGGGCTAAGGAAGGCTTTTTTTAATGCAGTGGTAAAGAAAAATAGATAGTGATGAAATAAAAATTCACATTTTAAGGCAAGACAAGAAAAATATGAACATAAAACTTTTCCTCTGCCCTTTGGCCTCCTCCCTCCCCTCTAGTGTGCCTTGTGCACATGCATTATGTATTAACCAGATCTCCCTGATGGCAGAAATACCTGCTCAACCATAAAGATCAATTTTTCTTCTTCTGGCACCAGCCATGTAACTCCTTAGAAGATAACATTCCCTTCTCAATCCTGTAAGGGGTCACGATGACCCACCACTCACCTTGTATGTGCAGACATCTCTGGTGAACTTTATGTACAATGCCAATATATCATTTCTCTTAAAGATAGAGATTGGTGCAGAACAGACTAGTCAGATGACCTGGGGAGATACTGGGCCACACCTAATGGAAGTTCTTAGCTTAAATATTTACTTATGACCTTATTAATGCTACTAGCTACATTACTTGTATTCTGCCTATTTTACAAGGTATTTGGTCATGCTTCTTGCATTGCCAAATAGTGTGACTGAGCCTCAGATAAAATTAATGATAATTAGGTGACTTGAAATGATTGGTCAAAAATATATTTCTAGGGAGTTCCCTGGTGGCCTAGTGGTTAGGATTCCAGGCTTTCACTGCTGTGGCCTGGGTTCAATCCCTGGTTGGGGAACTGAGATCCTGCAAGCCATGTGGGGTGGCCAAAAAACAAAACAAAACAAAACAAACAAACAAACAAACAAAAAATAGATATAGTTCTAAAGATCAGTGATTTTAATAGTGTTACTCTAGGTATGGGAAGAAGCAACAAGAGGGAACCATTTCCTGGACCATAACAGACTAGTAAGAAAGGTGGTCCAGAGGCCTTTGGTTACTGTTAACAGGACCTAGTCCAGTAATAGCACACTGAGTGTCCTATCAACAAAATCCTCACCTGACCTGGGAAGAAGCATTCCTAGCACCATGGGACAAATTGGTCATAAAATACCTTCCAAACCTTGGTTGAAGTAAAGACCAAAAAGGAAGAGATTGTAAAATAAAGAATGTCACCCACCATTCAGTTCTACAAGAATCAAGTCATTAGCTACTGCAGTCACTGACCTACAGTACACCCTGAAAGGAATTCAGGGTGAAGATCAGGATGAGACACTTTGTGCCCCCAGAAAACTGACAGAACTGGCCCTCAGATAGGGCCACATATTTTCAGGAGAAGATTGTGTGAACCTAGTTTCTTGCATCTTCCCATACTTAGAAAAGCACTAAAACCCCTAACTGAGATATCTGTTCCTTGTGGCTAGTGGCAACCTTCTACCAAGATGTGTGCTTGATTGCACACACCCCTTTGCCAAAATCACATATATCCTGGCCTCCCCCTTTTCCTCTTCGGAACAGTTCTCAGAGCTCTCTGAGAGACTGTCTCCCGGGTTATAATCCTTAGGTTGGCTCGAATAAAATTTTTCATTTCTTTCTTAGTTTGACTATTGATTTTTTTAATTTTTTGCGGATAATAGAAACAGGACAAATTTGACTAGGTAAAAAATGTAAAACTTCCACACAGCAAAACACAAACAAATAAAACACCACTAACAACTGGTGCTTATCCTGGGGGTATATCAAAACTGGGAGCTTTCTCAGTACGCATATATCAGTCACATGTCAAGGAAACATTTCAGACTCCCCAGGGTTTAGAGTGAATACATGTGGCACTAGTTCATGGTTAGAGCAAGAATCCTGTAGACAGGCAACGGCATGAATCCTACTTGCCGGCTGTGGGCCCTTGGGCAAGATGTCTCTCTGCCTATAAAACTGGTACAATAGTAGTATGTGTCTCATAGGGTTATTGTTGTATGGATTACAACAAGTTAATACATGTGAATCCATTAGAACAGTGCCTGTCATATAGTAAATACTTAATAAATGTAGTCAGCATGTGAATATTGAAAATTTTCCAAATGATTCCCATACACCACCCACCAAACCAGAAAACAAAATTTGACTGGAGTGTGTATGTGGACAGAGATTTGTAATACATTATGATGAGCAAAAGTTATCCTCAAGGTACAGACAGTTCTGAATAATCAATAAGAGAAACATGTAAAAACAAATGCAATCAGTTCCAAAAGAAATGTAAATACACAACAAACATTAAAAGACATTCAACGTTTGGACTTCCCTGGTGGTGCAGTGGTTAAGAGTCCTCCTGCCAGTGCAGGGGGCACGAGTTCGATCCCTGGTCTGGGAAGATCCCACATGTTACGGAACAACTAAGCCCGTGCGCCACTACTACTGAGCCTGCGCTCTAGAGCCCGCGTGCTGCAACTACTGAAGCCCACAGGCCTGGAGCCCGTGCTCCGCAACAAGAGAAGCCACCGCAACGAGAAGGCGGCGCACCGCAACAAAGAGTAGCCCCGCTCGCCGCAACTAGAGAAAGCCCACGCGCAGCAACAAAGACCCAACGCAGCCAAAAAATAAAAATAAAAAAAGACGTTCAACTTTAACGGTCATCAGAAATATACATTAACGCAATTTGTTTCTGGTCTTTCATATTTGCAAAGAGTAAAAAAGGATAATTACCAATGTTGATGAGCATGGGGAGAAACAGGAACGTTCATACCCTGTTAGGCAGATTTTGAATTGTTACCATCTTTCTGAGAGCAACATAACAGGAATGCATACACAATTGTAATGTGATCCACTTCTTGGAATTTATCATAAGGAAATCATCAAACAGGTTAAGAACAATATATGAATAAGGGCATTCATAATAGTCTCCATGTTAAAACAACTCTGATGCCAGTGAATGGAGATTCATAAAATAAAAGGACAAAGCCGGTTTCAGAGCAAAGTGAATATGGTAGAACCCACTTTTGTAGATACGTATGCAGAGGGTGTCACTAAACACTGTCCCTGCTGTTGGGGAGGGCGTTGGTGGCGGGTGTAATATTAGGAAGCCCAACAGGGGCTGGATATCCTAGGGAATTCACGTCAGCCTCATCATACCCAAAGCTGACGATTTCATCTCCATCTGTCTGATTACTGAATTTTATTTTTCAGGTGGTTCGAAACTTGTTATTGCTCACCTCAAACGCCAACAAACCCCTCGTTCTTCCTTATCCTCCCTCATTCTTTC
Organism: Eubalaena glacialis; assembly: GCF_028564815.1. Lineage (NCBI taxonomy): Eukaryota > Metazoa > Chordata > Mammalia > Artiodactyla > Balaenidae > Eubalaena > Eubalaena glacialis. The sequence goes on along the minus strand of NC_083733.1, from coordinate 51,562,831 downwards.
ACAATAGGTCTGATTGGATGAACCATTAAGCCCATCATTTAGCAACCAAAACTTGGTTGCCCTTTCTTTCCTCAAGGGCAGGAAGAACTTAATATGCAACCCTTCCCGGAGGAGAGATGAAATATTTGCATTCTGTCTCTCTAATGCAACGAAACGAGAAAAAAGATCAAAGAGCTTCGATTCTTTAATAAAGCAGGCTGAGCATGCAGAGTCTGCTACCACATATATGTAAAATTTACTATAAATAACCGAGAAAAAAGACTGGAGGGATGTGTATCCAAGTGGAGGAGGGGCAGGAGAGTTGAACAAGCTAATTGGATAAATGAAATCAAGGGTGTTTCCTGTTTTCTTGAATTTTATGATTTTTCTGTAATTTTCATATATTTCTCTTGAAACAGAAAAGCAATCTCCTATACTATTAGACTTTCGTCTACCTTTCAGAGGTGTCTCCTCAACTCAAAATTATCTCTAATCCCCGCCCCTTATTTTGACAATGTTGGTGGGTGTCTAGCTGTCTTGTACAATGTGCTTAAATGCTCCCAATCCCCAAACCTGCCTCCATGCAAGCCTGAGGGGCTGAACCAGGGGTGGGTACTGTGGACAGGGAATGTTGCCTGCCATTCCAATAAACAAAGAATATTGCCCGCCATTCCAGTAAACAAGGTTGCCCGTCATTCCAGTTCTACAAGGGTCAAGCCATCAGCCACTACAACTGCCGCTCCCCCCCACCATAGGGCACCCTGAGGGGATTCAAGATGAAGAAAAACAGGATCCTGGCCCTAGATGGTTAAGATGTATATCTAAGGAATAATTTCAGTGAGCCCTTGCATTTTCCGATACTTAGAAAAGCACTAAGATCATTAACTTGAGCTGTCTGGTTTTTGTGGTTTCCAGTAATCTTTTGATGTTCGATTACTTTTTTTCCAGCAAAAGAAACTCCTTTATATCCTGGCTCCTCCCTTACCCCTTGGGAGCAGTTCCTCAGAGCTCTCTGAGAGGCTGTCTCCTGGGCTATAGTCCTTAGTAAAGTCCCCAAATAAAACATAACTCACAATATTTAGGTTGTGCATTTTTCTTCAGTCGACGGCAGTTACCAAGCTGGGCCAGTCAAGATCCTCTGACCAGGAATTTGAAATCAGGTTGAGAAAGTCAGTCCTTTGTGTGGCTAAATCAGTAACCTACACAACCAGGAAAGCTGGGCGGCCTTGTTTTTAACCAGTCCAGGCTCTGAGTGGTGAACCTTCCTGAGGTTTCTGTTTGCAGGTTCTACAGCCTCTAAAAACCCATGTTTTTGTTTAAGCCTATTCTAGTTGGATGGTATAATCAGAAGAGTATTACGCAATATGAACCTTGGTACCAGAAGTGGAGTTACAAGTAGACAGTCCTTGAAAGACAGTGAGCTGACTGAGGCAGGATGAGAGTGGGGATGACCACAGTGGGGAGTCCCATCCAACACTGAGAAGCCTCCCAACTGTGGTAAATATTGGAGAAGCAATTATGATGCTTGTTGGCTCCTGGGCCTAGGATTAGGGGCTAATAGAGAACAAGGCTATAGGGGATCCCTACACTTAGACGGCTTAGGTTTTCATGAGATATATTTCCAGGAAAAGGAAAGCCTGGCTGGGCTTCCCTGGTGGCGCAGTGGTTGAGAGTCTGCCTCCCAATGCGGGGGACACGGGTTCAAGCCCTGGTCTGGGAAGATCCCACATGCCGCGGAACAACTGGGCCCGTGAGCCACAATTACTGAGCCTGCGCGTCTGGAGCCTGTGCTCCGCAACAAGAGAGGCCGCGATAGTGAGAGGCCCGCGCACCGCGGTGAAGGGTGGCCCCCGCTTGCCACAACTAGAGAAAGCCCTCACACAGAAACGAAGACCAAACATAGCCATAAATAAATAAATAAATATATTAAAAAAAAAAAAAAAAAAGGAAAGCCTGGCCAACAGGGGCTTGGGATTTTCCGTCTCTTGGGAAATCCACAATTCTTAGCTTGGGCTCTAGCTGGGGGTGAGCCATCGAGGTGGTCACCCCCTGGGGGGAATCTTCCCTAGGACTCCTCTCTGGAAGGTCCCCACAGGACACTGGATCTGGAGATCCCCCCTGGGATGGGTGCTGGCCGGGGAAGCAAGCCACCAAAGCACTGTGGAAGGCAAGAAACCTCCGGTCCCATCACTCCCAGATCCTTTCTGGGCAGGAAGAAATGGTATCTGCTTTGGACTGGCAACTGAGTGGGGGTGTATCTCTGTTCAAGAATGTTCTTAATGTATCCCAATCTTATAAATGAAACTCACCACTGTCCATAGGATGAGTTTTTACTCAGCCTAGGGTGGCACCAGGCACCGATGGAGTAGTAGAGTGACCTGCTCCTTATAAAAAGAAAGTGAGCTCTGAGAAGAGGAGCCACACAGCTGCCTGGGTGGGGCGGGAAACAGGGACACGTGGGTTTTAGGCACCTTTCCATTGGGAGGAAGTCCTCTGATCTAGGATGGGGACAGATGGACAGGCAGGAGGGACGGTTCTCTTAGCTTTACATTCCTAGTTCCAGGCCTTTCAACACTGGCTGCCCTCCCGGCCGTGGGCTCCATGGGTAACTACTGCATCCTTCAAAATATGTGCCCCCTTATGCTCAAGCTAGCTTCAGCTGTGTTTTGTTACTTGCAACTTACAGTCTTGAATTTTTAAAATGAATATATTTTGTACTAAAAAGGTCATAACTGAACATGCTAAAAAATTCAAGTAGGTCAAAGGGTAGTCAATTAAAAAAAAGTAGTTCTCCCTTCCACTCCAGACCCCTGTCCTTTTCTCTGGAACCAACCACCATTAACGGTTTATATAAAGGGTTTCTATAAACCCTTTCAGGAACTGTTCATGTGTATAGAAGCACTTGTATGTAGTTTTTTTTGAACAAATAAAAGCTTATTATACACACGGTTCTGCACTTTGATTTTTGTTCTTTTTTTTTTTTCTTTTTTTACTTAATGATATCTTGGAGATCATTTCATATACCAATTGTTTTTTTATTTAAAATTTTTTTTACCAATTCATTTTTAACTTAAAAATCACGTAAATAAATAAGTGGTACTGTGATAGTTAACTGTTTATGGACATATTAAATTAGCTTCCTTCTTTATACCATGCACCAAAATAAGTCCCAAGTAGTGGATTGAAGATTTAATTATAACAACTGAAGCTCTCAAAAATAATGGAAGGAAACGTGGGTGAGTGATCTTCACATGGCAGATATTGAGTGTGAGAAAGTCCTTCCAAGCCTGACATGGAAACTACAAAATCCAAGGCCCACAGGCTCAAGTGTGCATGTGGGTTTTCTCCAGACTCTACTTTTTCTCCTATAAGAAAAGAGTGTCTTAGGTAGGGCTTCCTAAAAGCAGACCCCAAGATGAGCATCCATGTGGTTTGTTAAGGAGCTGGTCTTTCATACTCCTGCCCCTGTCAGTCATCGACTAAGGGCTGCCCAAGGGACATGCACCTGTGGGCAGAGCAGCTCCTGTAACCCAGGGAGATCCCGAGAAGTTGCAGGTGCAGCTCATAGAATCGGGGCACAGATGCCCAGGTGTGGGGATCTGAGAGGCTCTGGGAGGAGCATCAGTTGTGTCTACCACACAGGGAGTCTTTCACAGAGGCGGGAGCTATGGGAGGCCTGTGGGGGTCAGATCAATGCCACGGTCAGCTGGAGGTCAAGACGTGAAGTTACAACTCTGAGCTTGCAGTGAAAGTTCCAAGAGGATGGGGGCCCCAGGCCCTCATACCCACAGCCAGCTGGCCCCAGAGCCCAGGCATCTTTGGGGCAGGGGGTTTATGCTGAGGGCTCTCAGAACGGACCCCTGTAAGGAAGTGAGGAGTGTAGGAGTGGGCAGAGAGGGAAGCCGACTACAGTGGGGTTACAGCCAAGGCCTCGGCCAGTCCCATGAGAGCTCTGGAGCTGGGACAGCCCTTCAGTACACAGTGAAATTCCCAGCAGCCGAGGGGTGGCGGCATCAGCCCTGGAGAGGAGGTCTGGGTGGCACGCCACAGTGTCCCCTCCATGTGGAGATGGGAAAGTCTCTCCTGGAGGCATCCATCTGCTGTGACTCTCCAAGGAGAGGGGCCGAGGGCAAGCCCAGGGAGCCGCAGATCCAAGGCCATTGGGACGGACTCACCCTCAAGGAGGTCCCCTCTGTGGAACCCTGGGGGTGTTGGGGGCCTACCCGTGGGCTCCGTGGAGCTTGGGTTCCCTGGCAGAGCTGACATTGGGAGAGATCTCAGGGGAGATGTTCTCAGAAACCTGGCGAGGGGGAATACTAAGGGTCAAGGGTGAAACCCTGGCGTGCGGATGCTCCAGCCTGGGGTCTGTCTCCCCCAAGCTTTGCTGTAGGGTTAGGGTAGTAGTCTGATGGGGTGGTCAGCGGGCCAGAGCAAGGTGGGCTTCAGCGAATGCCCTGCCCCTCTCTGGGCTGAGAGGACATGGGCAGCTTTACCCTCTCGAGAAGGGTTCCCATGGAGGGTGGGGGGCCTGTGGCTGGGAGCCTGCTGCTTCGCTTTCCAGCTGCTGGATCAGAAAAGCAGAGAGAGGTGCCCAGGAATGACTGGGCCTGGCCCGGCTTGGAGAGAAGGGCTGCCTTGAGACTGGGAGGTTTGTTTCTGGCCCCAAACCCCCATCCCAGTCACCTCAACTGCTGTTGCTTTTAAACAAATTATCCTGAGAACGAGAAGTGGCAGAGGGGCGTGGGCAGCCAGGCAGCAAAGGGCTCGTGGGCAGGAGCTGGAGGCATTGTGTCCCCACGCCTGCCCCTTTGCAGATGAGGTTACGGCCGAGGGCAGCCCTGGGAGCCCAGAGGGATGGTGATGGAAAAAGCAGGCCAAGGCATCTCAGGGTGTGGCCACCCGAGGAGAGGTGTGGACCCGAGGTGTGGGGTGGGCAGTGAGGGCAGCCTGCACTGTTGCCATTCCCCATGCTGCCCAGTGCTGGGCCGGAGCCGGGGTCTCAGGAGGACCTGGCTTTGGGTCTGGTTGCCAGGATACGGCACGGCCCTGCCTAAGCATCCCTGGAAATCTAGTTTCCCTGAAACACTCCCGACCAGGGCCGGAGCGGAAGGACCGAGCCTCATTATTGGCTGAACAGACGGTTCTTAACAAATTGTCCTCAGCAGACAGGGATGTGTGGGCAGTTCAGCCCCATGCGGGGGTCTGGGAAAGTTCCAGGCCCTTGGTGCTGCGGGGAGAGGGGTTAGTGCGCCTCCACATCAGGGGCAGCCAGGCTCCTTGCTGGAGAGGCTGTCAGCCAGCTCAGTCCCCATGCCCCTTATTGGTCTCCCAAAACTGTCCCCAGGACTCTGTGCCTCCACCTCAACTGGACGCCCTGCTCATTGGCATCACCCCAGAGCCTGCAGGGGAGCCAGGCACCAGGAGCCAAACATTATGGATTATGCCCCAAACCAGTAAGGACAGCTAACAACTCAGGACGGAGCTCCACTCACACTGGTATTGATCCTGGCCGTGCAGTGGCGTGGAGGCCAGTGAGAACCAGGCTTACTTGTGAAAGGAGAGTTTCCTGCCTCACAGACACTGGAGGTTTTAATCGACGCAGAACATCTCAGGGGACTTCCCTGGTGGCGCAGTGGTTAAGAATCCGCCTGCCAATGCAGGGGTCACAGGTTCGAGCCCTGGTCCAGGAATATCCCACATGCCGCAGAGCAACTAAGCCCATGTGCCACAACTACTGAGCCTGTGCTCTAGAGCCCGCGAACCACAACTACTGAGCCCTCGTGCCACGACTACTGAAGTCCACGTGCCTAGAGCCTGTGCTCTGCAACAAGAGATGCCACCGCAGTGAGAAGCTCGTGCACCAAAACAAAGAGTAGCCCCTGCTCGCCACAACTAGAGAAAGCACATGTGCAGCAACAAAGACCCAACGCAGCCAAAAATAAATAAATAAATTTATTAAAAAAAAAAAAAGAACATCTCAGAACAGCATGTGCTCCCCCACGCCCTGTGCTTGGCTGGGGGGCAGGCATGGCGGCCCAGGCAGTCAGAGTTGGTACATTTGGGACACAAGCCTGGGGCACAAGCCCAGTTTCCAAGCCAAAGGAGGTTCCATGGAATTATGAGCCAGGGCAGGGGGCTTCCAAGAAATGGAAAGGAACAGCCCCATTGCATCCAGCTCAGGAGAGCATTAGTCACGCAGCCCAGGGCATGCCCAGCACACAGGTCCTGCCAGTGGGATGACCAGGCGGGGCACGACAAGAGCCCGTGTGCCTCAGGTTTCCGATGATGGCTGCAAGGCTGACTTGCTCCAGGGAGAATATTTGAGATGCGAATGTGATGGGACTTTGGCATTCCATCCTCAATGGCTCTTAGCTCCCCTTCTCATGGCTCATGGCAGCTGGGTTTTCTGGAAGCAGGTCCTGGTGAGGAGGGGGCGGGTGTGGTGTCGATGGGGCAGAGGATCTTCCTAAATCGAAGACTGTTTCCAGTGTTCTTCAGGGCCTCATTTAGGGAAGTCTGGGCAAGTGGAGAAGGCTGTGTCTACTCAGCTGGGAGGTGGGAGAGGTGGGGCAGGCAGATCCTAAATGAGGCAAAAGCCCTGAGATGTGGCTTCCAGACAATGGCCCCCAGGACGATGATGCTTGCAGGTGACGGCCAGCATCTGGAGGAAAGCAGGCCCACCAGGACCAAGAAGGGGCCCTAGCTGTCCAGGGCATGCTGGCCTCTGTCCCCTTTTATTGTCCTGGACCTCATCCTCTGGAATCCAAAGGGAAGGGCGGTATATCTACCCTCAGGCTGGAGTGGAGGCCGGTGTAGCCGGGCCAGCGGTCACTGGGAGTGGCCTCTGCGTGCGCTCTAAGTGGAATGCTCCCTTCGCTGCCAGCGCTGGAGGTTTGTCCTCATCCTGGAGGCTGGACGTTTCCCTTGCACCCTCCACTGCCCTCTCCTTGCAGCCCCCCAGGGCAGAGCGGAGAGGATCATTTACATAAGGGTGACGTAAATGTGTAGCCCAAAGATGTGGGTGCTGGCCAGGACCATCGGGCCCCTTTCCCGCAGGCTGCCCCGTCCTCGGGGAGCCCTGCTAGCGCCCCTTGCAGGAGAAGAGGAACCTGCAGCTTCAGCCATGGGCCAGCCGCCTGGAGGGTCCAGGCCCCATGCAGGCAGCAAGTCTCTGAGACATCTGGTAGACGGTGTCCTCAGGGAGCCCAGGAGGACTGAAGCTGGGTCCTGGCCATCCCACAAAGAGGGACTGGACTCCAGATGCCCACCCAGGGCTGCTAGGGAGATGGAGAAAAATGCAAAAGTGCTGGTCTCCACGAGCTTAGGATTATGCTTCAGGGACAGAGAAAGCTTCTTCAGACTGGGGTCCTTGTCCCACATGGGAAGGAACGGCAGGAGCGGCAGAGGGATCCAGAGTCCTATCTCAGCTGTTCTGGGTGAGTGAGGCACAAGCCCTTACACCTCAAACATCTGACTGCGGGCTTCCCACCAGGAGCCTACGGAGTGAGCTATGTGGGATTGCTGCAATTCAAGTCTGTGCATCAGTGCATTAATCATTCACCTTAGTGTTCTGCTAAAGTGTACGGCGGCCGGGCCACACTGCACGGCTCCCCGCACGCAGACACACAGGGCGTGGGCATCACCAGTTTCCAGGAAAGAGCTTTGTTATCATCATATCCTCAGGCCACTGTGAGTCGGTCACAATACACAGCTGCTGTTTTTCTTCGCTTATCAAGGTAGGGGGAATAATGCGCAGTGGAGGAAAAAATTGCTGCTTCAAACTGACACTCTTCTGGGAGGATGGAGCCTGGTGAGGGAAAGATGATCATTCCAGGGTCTCCGCTGTTCTTCTCAGAGGGCCTGCTCTTTGTTCTGCCCCAGTGACCCTCATGTGTGTGTGTGTGTGTGTGTGTGTGTGTGTGTGTGTGTGTGTGTATGCTTGCACACATCCATGGTGTCCCTGGAGCCAGCTGTAGGAGGAAGAGCTGGTACTCCCGGGGGCAGCCGCCTCTGGGATGGAGGTGGGGGTCAGAGACCAGAAGCCAGGAGCCCAGGCCTGACATGGAGAAAAGGGGTGTCTAACAAGCAGCCTCTCCTCCAAGGTCCACAAACTCGCAGGCCTCAGCTTGCATTCGTAGTTGATTTGGAGAGGCTGGGGAAGGTGGACCATGATGACTAAATTACGGTCATCACGGCATGATCGAGAGGCAGAGGACAAGAATTCAGCAGAGGTGGCAAATGGAGCAGGAGCGACATGAGAATAGAATTCACCCCCTACTCTCAGGCTCAGCTTTGCAGAAATCTCAGTAGAGTTCTTAGGCTTTCTGTTGCATGTGAAATATTATTTAGACCATAAGGGGCATCTGGGTTACATTCGTTAGGTTTTAGTATTGTTTTGTTTAATTTTTACAAGTTGTTATTAAAGCAATGCATGCACATAGTTCAAAAAGTCAAATATTACCAAAAGATTTATAATAAGGAACAATACTTCCCTACATCCCAATCTTGTTCCCAGAGACAATGCTTTTACCTCCTGGGCCTGCTCCCTCCTGTATTCACCTCCATGTTTCCAATCCACATTCACAACCATGGCCCCCTCTTCCTTCATTGGTTCTGTCATTCTAGTTTGATATCCCACCCTGTGAATGAGTTCCCAGCTTTCCTAGGGCATCCCCTCCCTACTTCTCCTCCACTGTCCCCCATCACACTTCTGGTTACAATTACGGCCAGTGTTGATGTTATTTTGACTATGCAAATGTGGTTTATTGTTGAGTCAAGAATATATAATCATCTCATCTCCTTTCTTATCCAACCTTGTTTTTTTCCCTCTAGAGTTATTAATTGCTTCACTTTTTTATTTGCCTGGTTTTCAACATACCTATCATTAATTTTTTCCACATGTTTTGAAATCTCTGCCACAGTCTATTAACAATAATTTTTGATACACGCTAATATCACAATTACCAAACTGCATCGAGGCACACCAGGATATTGCAGTGAACATTCAGAAGCATCACGGGGTATTTTAAATTTTTGAGAGAAATACAGTGATAGTCAACATTTGTTAGCTGTCACAAACTACTAGCATAAGGCAGTTCACTGTTTCAGTGTTAGTGTGAACTACATTCCTTCAACTGATGTCACATTTTTGCAAAGCTGGGTTTTCAGCATTTACTGTGATAATATGCAAGTACTGGGTAAATATCAGTGTGAAACAGAAAATGAGGGTGGAGGTGTATAATCTGATTCAAAGGTTTGAGAAGCTGTGCAGTGTCCAAACAGGTGCACACATCTCATTAGGAAGTAATTGTGATTATTAAAGAATGAAATTCATATATTTTGATTTCAATTTATGTGTACTGGTTTTTCAAAAGGCTACTAGGTTGTTAGGACATAAATATTGATTAAGTTGCTCAGACCTAACTATTTTATAAACAGAACTGTTCGGTATTTCTTTTAACCTAGGAGTATCAAGAAAAAATTACCAAGACGAGGACACCATGAACCAAGAAAATCTGGGAACCTCTGCTCTAACAGACCTTCTGTCTCACTCCTGAAGATGTCTCTCCTGGAACTTTCTCCTTCTTGTCACAATCTACTGTGAAGCTGTCACTTTAGGAGCAACCTTCACTCTATTCCTGTGTAGATCTTCCATTTCCTGGATTCCATGTTCTTTCTCATCTTGCTGGAGCATGTTCTTCAGCTTCCCGAGAAAGGGTATTTGGAAAATAAATCTTTTTAGTGCATGAAGGTCTGAAAATGTCTTTATTCTTCTCTCATTTTTGGTTGATAGTTTGGCTGGATATAGAATTTCATATTGAAAATAATTTTTCCTCAGAATTTAAAAAATTTTCCTCCATTGTGTTCTAGTTTTTACCTTTGTTATTGAAAAACCTGATGTCATTCTAATTTCCAGTTTTTTATATGATGTTTGTTGAAAACATTGTCTTTTCTCCATTGAATAGTTTTGGCACCCTGGTTGAGAATCAATTGACTGTATCTGAGAGTTTATTTCTGGGCTCTCTCTTCTATTCCATTGGTCTATATGTCTTTCTTTATGCAGGTAACACACTGTTTTGATTACTGTAACTTTGCAGTAAGTTTTGAAATCTGGAAGTGTGAGTTTTCCAACTTTCTTCTTTTCAAGATTATTTTGGCTATTCAAGTTCCTTGAGATTCTATATGAATTTTAGAATGGGTTTTTCTATTTCTGTAAAAAGTACCATTGGGATTTTGATAGGGATTGCATTGCATCTGTAGATCACTTTTGGTAGTGTTGTCATCTTAATAATATCAATCTATGGAACATATGATGTCTTTCCATTTATTCAGGTCTCCTTTCATTTCTTTTAGCAATGTTTTGTAGTTTTCAGTGCACAAATCTTTTACTTCCTTGGTTACATTTATTCCTAAATATTTTATTATTTTTGATGCTATTATAAAGGGAATTTCTTTCTTAATTTCATTTTTGAATTGTTCATGACAAGTGTACAGAAATACAACTGATTTTTGCATGTTGATTTTATATCCTGCAACTTTGCTAAATTTATTTATTAGCTCTACATTTTTTTATTACTTTAGAGATTTTTACATACAAGATCATGTCATCTGTAAACAGAGATCATTTTACTTCTTCCTTTCCAATTTGAATGCATTTTCTTTTTCTTGCATAATTGCTTTGCCTAGAACTTCTAATACTACTGATTAGAAGTTGTGAGTAGAAGTTCAATAGAACTGCTGAAAGCAGGCATCCTTATCTTGTTCCTGGTCTTAGGGGAAAAGTTTTCAGCCTTTTACCACTGAGTATGATGTTAGCTGTGGGTTTTCCTTAAATGGCCTTGGTCATGTTGAGGAAGTTCTCTTCTATTCCTTGCTTACGGGGTGTTTTTATCATGAAAGGGTGCTGAATTTTGTCAAATGCTTTTTCTGCATCAATTGAAATAATCATGTGTTTTCCCCTTCATTCTGTTAATGTAGTGTACTATATTGATTGGTTTTCTTTGTGGATTTTTGGTTTGTTTTTCTGTTTTTGTTTTTCTTTCTTTCTTTTTTTAATGTTGAACCATCCTCACATTCTGGGCATAAATTCTGCTTGGTCATGATGGCTTTTTAATATGCTGCTGAATTTGGTTTGCTAGTGTTTTGTTGAAATTTTTGGCATTGATATTCATTAGGGATGTTGGTCTATAGTTTTCTTTATTTGTAGTATCTTTTTCTGGCTTTGGTGTAATGAAAAAGCTGGTCTCATAGAATAAGTTAGGAAGTGTTCTCTCTTCTTCAATTTTTTGGAATAGTTTAGGAAATATTGGCATTAATTCCTCTTTAAATGTTTGATAGAATTCACCAGTGAAGTCATCTGGTCCTGAACTTTTCTCTGTTATGAGATTTAAAAAAAAAAAATTACTGATCCAATCTCCTTACTAGTTATGAGTTTATTGAGATTTTATATTTCTTTTTGAGTCTGTTTTGGTAGATTATGTGCTTCTAGAAATTTATTCATTTCATCTAGGTTTTCCAATTTGTTGGTTATAATTGTTTATTCATAGTATTCTCTTATAATCTTCTTTATTTCTGTAAAATCTGTAGTAATGTGTCTAATTTTAGTTCTGATTTTAGTAACTTGGGTCTCTCTCTTTTTATTCCTAGTTATTTTAGCTAAAGCTTTGTCAATTTTGTTAATCTTTTCAAAGAACCAATTTTGGTTTCATTGATTTTAGTTTTCTATTCTCTATTTTATTTCTCTCCCCTCTAACTTTTACTCTTTCATCCTTCTACTTGCTTTGGGTTTAATTTGTTTTTATTTTTCTAGTTCCTTAAGGTGTACAGTAAGGTTATTGATTTGAGATATTTCTCCTTTTTTTAGTATATGCATTGGCTTCTATAAATTTCACTTTTAACACTGCTTTCATTGCATCCCATGAGTTTTGGTATGTTGTGTTTTTGTTTACATTAGTCTCAAGTAATTTCTAATTTCCCTTGTGGTTTCTTCTTTGACCCATTTGTAGTCTAAGAGTGTGTTGTTTAATTTCCACATATTTTTGAATTTTCCAGTTTTCCTTCTGTTACTGATTTCTAGTTTCATTCCACTGTGATCAGAAAAGATACCTTATATGATTTCAATTTTCAAAAATGTATTAAAACTTGTCTTGTGGCCTAACATATGATCTATCCCGGGGAATGTCCCATGTGCATTTGAGAAGAATGTTTATTCTGCTGTTACTGAGTGGAGTGTTCAGTATATGGCTATTAAGTCTAATTGCTTTATAGTGTTGTTCAAGTCCTGTTTCCTTATCGATTTTCTGTCTTGTTGTCCTATCTGTTATTGAAAGTGGGGCACTGAAGTCTCCAACTATTATTATAGAATTATTTTTCCCTTCAATTTTGCCACATATATTTTGAGGCTCTGTTGTTAGGTGCATATATGTTTATAATTGTTACATCTTATTGTATTGAAACTTTTATCTATCTATCTATCTATCTATCTATCTATCTATCTATCTATCTATCTTTCTCTCTAGTCTTTCTTTGTCTCTTTTAATCTTTTTTTGATTTAAGGTCTATTTTGTTTGACAGTAATATAGTCACCTTACCTCTCTTTTGGTTATTGTTTGCATGAAATATCTTTCCCCATCCTCTTACTTTCAACTTCTTGTGTCCCTATATCTACAGTCTCTTATAGACAGCATATAAATGGATCTTGTTTTATTTATCCAATCTTCCAATCTCTTTCTTTTAGTAGGTGAGTTTGATCCACTTACATTTAATGTGATTACTGATAAAGAAGGATTTACTTCTGCCATTTACTGTATTGTTTCTATTTCTGTAAATAGAAACAAATATGTACCTTTTTGTTTTCTGTACGTCTTCTATGGTTTTCATTCCTTGATTCCCCCATGACTGCCTTCTTTGTATTTCATTGATATTTTGTAGTGTACCATTTTGATTACCTTTTTTGGTATTTTTTAAGTTATTCTCTTAGTCATTACCTTGGGATTACAATTAACATTTTAAACTTATAAGAATCTAATTTGAATAATGCCAACTTAGTTTCAGTAGTATACACTCTGCTCCTATAGATGTCCATCCCTCCTCTTTATATTATTATTATTATCACAGATTACACTTTTATACAATGTATGCTTATTAACATAGATTTACAATATTTATGCATTTGCCTTTTAAATCATATAAGAAAACAGGAGGAGTTACAAACCAAATCAAAAATACAATAATAGTAGCTTTTATATTTACCTTTGCAGTTGATTTTACTGGTGTTATTTCTTCTTATGGCTTTGAGTTACTGTCTGGTATATTTTTACTTCAACCTGAAGGACTCTCTTTAGCATTTTTTGTAGGCAAGTTCTATTGGTAGTGTTCTCCCTCAGCTTTTATCTGGATGTCTTAGTTAATGTCTTAATTTCTCCCTCATTCTTGAAGTGTAGTTTTGCTAGATGTAGAATTCTTGGTTGCATTTTTTCTTTCAGGACTTGAAATATGTAATCCCACTGCCTTCTGACCCCCATGGTTTCTGAGGAGATAGCAGCTGTTAATTTTATGAAGATCTCTTGTATGTGACCAGTTGGTTATCTCTTGTTGCTTTCAAAAATTCTCTTTGTCTTTGGGTTCAGCAATTTGAGTATACTATATCTTGGTGTGGATCTCTTTGAGTTTATCCTACTCGGAATTAGTTAAGCTTCTTGGATGTTTACATCAAGTCTTTCGTCAGATTTGGGACATTTTCACCATTATTTATGCAAATATTCTTCTGCTTTTCTCTCTCTTCTTCTGTGATTCTTATGATGCATATGTTGTTATATTGATGGTGTCCCATAGGTCCTTTGGTCTGTGTTTATTTTCCTTCAGTCTTTTTTCTTTCTGCTCCTCAGACTGAATAATTTCAATTGTCTTATCTTCAAGTTTGCTGATCCTTTTTTCTGCCTACTCAAATCTTCTGCTGAACCCCTCCTGTGAGTTTTTATTTCAGTTATTGTACTTTTCAGCTTTAAATTTTCTATTTGATTCCTTTTTATAACTTCTCTTTATTGAAATTCTCATTTTTTAAGACATAATTTTCCTGATTTCCTTTAGTTCTTTGTCCATGGTTTCCTTTAGTTCATTGAATATATTAAAGACAGTTGACTTCATGTCTTTGACTAATAATTCCTATGTCTGGTCTTCCTCAGGGATAGTTTCTATCAAATTCTTTTTTTCCTGTGAATAGGCCACACTTCCCTGTTTCTTTGTATGTTTTGTTAAATTTTTTTGTTGTTGAGAACTGGACATTCTGAGGATTATGATGTGGTAACTCTGGTACTCAGATTTTCACACTTCTTAGGGATTTCTGACTTTTGCATGTTGAGGGCTGGGGTCATCTATTTATGATTTTTTCCAAACTATTTATGTGAAGTGTGTATTCTTTGCTGTGTGTGGTCACTGAAATTTCTGTTCCATAGTCTCTGTGATTGTTCAGTGACCTGACAAATATTCTCTTAAATGTCTGGGGGAGGGGGGGTACTCTTTCTTTAAATTTCCTCATGGTGAGAAAGCTGCTTTAGTTCATGGGACTTCAAACAATGATTGGTCTCTGTGCCAGCCCCTCAGTGATCAAAAGCAGTATTCAGCAATCAAAACACACAACCCTTATGCTTGTAGGACAAGGTCCTCATTGCCCACCCTGACACCAGCAAGCCATACTAGGAATGTGGGCTGCCATCCCCATGACTGCCTGCCAAGGGGCTGGTGGCTGGAGAATGCTAACCACTATATAAAATGTGAGAACTTACCAAAATTTACCAGCCTCTTCATCAAGCTCTCCCCTGGAAACCACAAGTGTTCAACTGGATTTCAGAGTTCCAAAATGATTGCTTCAGACAACTCCAGCTAACTCAATAGTTGTTTGGATGGAGGGACAGATTCCTTTAGCTTCCTACCCTACCATCTTCAGTGACACTACCCAACCTCCCTGTTTTTAATCATGCTAAAACCCCACTCCCAGCCCCAGCTTCCAGAGCCCAGCCCCTCCAATACGGAGCCTGGGAATTCTGTGGTTAATGGGCTCGTGCTCACCAACATCCCCCTCCAACTCACCTCTGATATTACTGTCTCTGCTCTACTCAATCAGAATGCACTCCTCCCTCTATTTTCTGCCTTCCAAAATTTATTGAAACCCCTCACTGCTACTATTGTACCTCATCTGTCTTTGTCCTTGTTGGTTTATACCTTTTAAAATTGCTTTACTTTCATGGTGGCAGGGTTGGGATGGGGAGGAGAAGATGCTTGAGGTCAAGCCACTGGTTTTTAATAGGCACTCACTCCAGGTTTTGCTACTGCTAAACACCTTGTTCCAGTGCAAGGCAGCACTATTACCATTTGACTGTCATTGTATCCTTCTATGTACTGACTATCATGGTCAGGAGAAATGGTGGAATAGGAAGTTTGCAAGGGTTTGCTCAACAGTGTAGCCAAGTAATGGCAAGATGGCCAGCCCTGAGTTTCATTTAGGGGAAGATGAGTCAAAGTGAGATGTCTGGGGACTCCTGGGCATATTACTGGAGGGGACACTGAATTCTAATCATGCCAGTACGCAGTCCTGCTGAATTCCAGAGCAGCCTGCTACTGTGGCTTTGTTCTTAGTCTAACCTGCCTTGAATTGAATGTATGAATAACAGGCACCTCTGATGCTGGGAGGATGCCTGAGCCTTTAGGATTCAAGAGAAGTAGTGGGCCTCTCCTCTGAGCAGGTCTCAGGCCCCCACACACTTGCCTGCATCTAACTGCAAACAGGTAGCAGTACCCTCACAGGACAAGCGAAGGCACCTCCTTTTTCTGTTCTTTGGTGTTTAATATTGAGTTTCAGCCCTGCTCTTGATCACAGCTGCTGTCAAAGGACCTACAGGAAAATCCGTTTTTATTGAAGCTGAAAAGGTCAGTTTTCTTGGATGTCTCCATGGTGAAAATAATAAATGCAGCACATTCATACCCTGTGTGATATTTAGGCTCTCCAGCTGGAATGACCCTTGGGAAAAAACACCTGAGATTTTAATTATGTTTCTCATCCTTCCAGGCAACATTTGCTGCAGAGGAGACCAGATGGTTTCTCCTTGGGTCATAGGATAGGTATGTGGTCAGGGACTGGGCAGCCCTGCTAGGTGTCATCCAGTTTAACCTGGACAAGTTCCCAGTGGGCCTTCCTGGATCAGGAGAGCAAGATACACATTTGGTCTAAAATGTGGCCCACTAGTTATGTGGCTGCTGCTATTCAGGGCTTATCTCATAGATTGACCTGAATTTGCAGGGGGACGGGTCTCTCTCCTCTGTCTGTCTAAATCCCATTTGAAGATAGGAACCCCCTTCTGGGAAAGCCTGAATGGCTGAGACTCAGCTTATAGGGATGGCCAGCCTCTGGTCCCTGAGGACGCTCCTACTCCCTGGGGCATCTGAGCAGCCCGAGGGCAGGGCCACTGGACGTGCAAGTTTATCTCACCTGGGATTAACCGATGATGGACCTAGAGCAGAAGAAGGGAGGGGTCATCAAGAAAGCAGAGAAAGAGACTGAAAGTTCAGGGTAAGGTTCCACTCAAGGAGGGCAGGGAGATAGGGGTGGAGGGAGAAACTCTATGGCCAGCCTGGTATTGATCTCTTTGTGGGTACTTATTCTTCATTTATCCAGGAGACTAGATCATTTCACCAGCTCTCTTTTGATGTTCATTCGTTTTGCCTGGTACAGAGTAAATGCTTTCAACCTACAGATCTACGTCTGTCTTCAGTTCAGCAAGGTTCTCCTCGATTTTATTTTTGAATGCTTTTTCTTTTTGGCTAGCTGTGTTCTGTATTTCATCACACCCCTTACCCTTATTGGATTTCCAGTATCTTGTCTCCAAAGATGTTGCCTTCTCTCTGATTACTTCCAACTTCCCTTGTCCTTTTTTGCTGCATCCTGAAAAAACATCTCAAACTCACTCTCCGTGTCACTGCATCAATTGTCCACAGGCCCTCTCTGGACTTTTACTGTCGCTGATCCTTTTAAAAGTCTGCTGTGGTGTCATTTGTGTCCTCAGATGGTTTGCCCAACTTCCAGCTTCACTTTGATTACAGTTTGTTGTCATTCTCTCTCCATCTCTTGGTTTTTAGAGTCAATATTTTCATTTTGAAAAAAAAAGTCTTCATCTGTTTCTCGGAGCAAATATTTTCAAAATTCAGATTTTTTCGCCTTCCTTGATATTATTACAATATGGGTTTCTGCTCCGTCCACCTTTTCTTCAGGTGCTATACGGCTGAGTTCACTCTCATGCCCAGGTTTCTTCCTGCCAAGTTGGGCGTGCTCCATCCATCGTGTGAGTGCGGTGTATCTCTCTTGTTCAGGGCAGGGTCCCTGAGGGCCGACTGAGCCCACGGCAGTGGTGAAGGGGCAGTTGGAGAAGAGCCCTGACCACAGAGTTCTGCCTGGTGCGAAGACTCAGCCTTTCCAGGCTCAGCACAGCCTCCTTGTGGCAAGTGGTCCCCGGGGACAAAGAGTACTCATGCCTCTAGTGTACCCCTCCAAGTTAGAGGGTTCAGGAAGGAGTTCTTCCACACCAGTAAATGGCCAGGTCAGAGAAAGCTTCGAGCACCCCAGGGCTGCATCTCGGTGCAACCGAGACCGTGCTCATGGCTCGGCGGCTGGGGCCTCTGAAGGCCCTTGAGACATGGTTGGCACTGGCCCCCACGTCCCCCCACGAGTGTGCTCACTGTGTGCCTCATCTGGAGAGGAAAGGACGTATGTGATGCTCCACCAGCATCTCCTTTACTTACTTCCTGACACCACACATTTTTTCACTTCTTTCCATACTCAGGAAGGAGGGCTGTGGATCTACTTCAAGCCAGCACCTCACCCTGGTCTCAGCTGCCCAGCACCTTGCAGAGACTCCTTCAAGTCTGTAAAATGCAGCTGCTGCTTTCCTTGAGTTTCAGCAGGGCTTGCCTGAATTTTGTTATCTTTTTTGCATGTTTTCATTTCAGGGAGGGAGATATGAGGCATTTTCCTTACCCTCCCTTCACACATCTCATGCCTAAGTTGTGTGCTGTGTCCTTCACAGCCCTTTGGATACTTTTTAATCACACATGTCAATGGCTAAAGAGATTGATGAGTCATTATTCCAGTGAAACTTTAATAAGGGACAAAAAAATTTTTTGTTTTGTCTCTGGGAAATGCGGAGATAAAGAAAGCACAGCTTCTTTATCTGAAGACAGGAAAATAACAGCACCTACGTCAGGTTCTGTGGCTTGAATTAATTAAGACAATCAATATCTGTGAAGCCCTTACAACAGTGCCTGGCAAGTGGAAGTGATCAATAAGTGGTGCTTAGGCCTTATTTATTATAATAAAAGTCGTCACTCTGACTCCTGTTCCAACACGACCTTGTTTGGTTAAATCACTACTTATCGTGAAAGCACATTCTGTATTTACCGTGATATATGCTGTGAGTCTTCAAAATACAGATGGCCTAAGGTTGGGATTATCGCCTTACCTCAAATTCAAATTTTTACTAAAGAACATCAGTGTATAAGTATACCTCTTCCAAGGGGAAATAAAAGACCACTGAGATATTTAGGTTTATCCCATAAAACTAATCTTGTCCCTGAGTCATCTAGGAATAATAAGTTATATATACACCCACACATATATATGCATATATGGATACAAACATAGATACACACATATACGTGTGTATATTTTATGTATGTAAATATATATGAAAAATGTGTATATAATTTATATATGTATATATATACACACAAATATATGTGTACATGCACATATATATGTTATATATACATGTATATTATATATGCACATACGCATATACACGCACACAGTAATGACTTTATTATCTTTTTAAAAATTATTTATTTATTTAGGCTGTGTCGGGTCTTAGCTGCAGCATGCAGGATCTTCATTGCAGCATGTGGGATCTTTAGTTGCAGCATGCAGGCTTCTTAGTTGTGGCATGCGAACTCTTAGTTGCAACATGCGGGATCTAGTTCCCCAACCAGGGATTGAACCCGGGCCCCCTGCATTGGAAGCACTGGACCACCAGGGAAGTCCCAATAATGACTTTAGAGGGACTAATTTATACCTAATCTTTTAACCCTTTACAACCATATTGAATGTAATAATTTGGGACCCAGAGTCAGGCCCTTCTTCCCTCAGAGCCTCTGAATCCTGGAATGCAGCCCAGAGTTCCACCCTTTTCCTAAACTTCAAAATAAAGAACTTTTTTTTCTTCCCCTCGGAGCAAAATTAGCAAATAGAGACAACTCTGCAAACAGGGATGGGGCTGAGATCAAAGAAAAACCTTGTGCATTTTGCAATATCACAGCTGCTCAGTGTCTGCACCAGGTTGTTTCCCCATCTCTGGACCCTGAGCTGGAAGGTCTCAGCACCCTGAGGTCCTGGTCGGGCCCTGCTGTCTGGCTGGAGTGGCAGGAGAGGAGGGCTGCATGGAGGAGGTGGCGCTGTGGGTTCAGCTGACTTCGGTGCAGGCTACAGGCAGCTGCACAACCTCTCTGAGCTTTGGTTTCCTGACCTGTGAAATGGGCTCACAGCACCACTCCTGGATAAAGAGGGCATCTGTGGGGAGAAGTGCTCTGCAGATGGACCACACTCGTGTCTCCACTACTCCCCTCCCAAACACTCCCTGGCCCACTCAGGCTGCTGTGTCACAGCCCAGATGTTTTCACCAAAATTGGCAGGTTCCACTTAATCACCAAATCCCTCAGCTACCCCCCAGTTCCCAGCCCCTCCACCTCCTTCAGCTTGAATGAGGGAAGTGAAACAGAGCTCAAGGGACTCAGCTGCCCAAGGAAGATTCCTTAAACCCGGTAGTGACCCTGTACCTGCAGGCCCTGCCATCAGCTAACCCCCAACAAGCCATTAAGAAGAGAACAGGCCTCCAGGGCAGGCAGTGAATTCCCATCCCCCTGTGGCGTGGGGCAGAGTGCTTGGGGGGTGTCCTGCACCTGCTGGGCAATCTCTCCAGCCCTTAGCACAGTCTGTTCCCTGGACAGCACTGAGGCTGGCAGATGAGAGGGCCAGCATGGGGGTGGGGGGCAGGTGCAGATATGTGCCCTCCCCCCTCCCCCATCCCCACCCTCTTTGGATGCAACTTTGGGTAACCTTGTGGTCAACAAAGATCGGTGTTCCTGGATCAGGTAACACAGGTCGTGAGCACGCCCAAATACAGGCACCAATATGCTTATCTGTGTGCACACGCACTTGTGCATACACACCCCTCACAGATGTGCACGTGTGCACACTTACATGTAGGTACACACCTGCACCACACACGTCCATGTGCACGTACACAGACACACAGGCATCTGTGGGTCCCTTTCCTGTCTGCCCCAAGGCTGTTCCTGGCACCTGACTGTCCTTAGATGCCCTCCTGCCCCCTACAGCCCCCCGAGCCTGGCCTGGGCAGTCCCAGGAGGCAGTGCTGTGATTTCATTTTCCATTTTCTTCTTCTCACCGAGGAGGCCTCTGCAACGTGAGCGGCCCGAGGGTACGAGCAGTGCGCAGAGCTGTATGCGATTCATTTGAGAAGCTCCGGTGGTGGTGGTGTCCGACTGTGTCAATTCCAGAGTGTCAGACTTTATTAAAAAAAAAAGCCTGTGTGATGAACACGCACACACACTTACACAAATTCTCAATGGCACACTTGAGCACACTCACGCATGAGAGATAAAGGGCTCACACAGATGAGAGCACTCCGTACACATTTTCACACACACATGCACAGCACAAACACAAACGTGTATAGGCATGTACACACACACGTAGAGAGACAGGCACACAGGTAAGCACGTGCACAAAAACCAGGCGGCACGCACACGTGTGCCAAAGCTGGTTTGCGATTCCTGCCCTGTCTTCCTGGGCCCACTCGTCCCAGGTTGGGGCCCTTGGCTGAATGGACAGGATACACACTGACTCCACTGACCTCCAAAAGAAGGGAAGCGGAAAATGCTGATTCTGCCTTCTAACCATTTTTCACATGCACTGGCCCTCTCTCCAGGCTCCCTCCCCACCCCACGCCCCGTAGATGGCCTCCAGGTCGCTCTGAACCCCAGCTCTGAGCTGCAGAGGTGTTCAGAGCCCAGGCACTTTGGCTTGATACCTGTGTCACCCCAAATTGCCCCCCTCACGGACACCCCCCCACCCCACCCCACCCTCCACCCCCATGCTCCAGGCCCTCCAAGTCCCCCTCCCTCCCCCCAGACCTCTAGGCGGTGGGTGCCTGCTCCAGACTCCTATGTACCCCTCCAGGCTGGCTTGGATGGCCTCTTCTCTGGTGCCCCCCGCTCCCACCAGGCAGAGCTGGGCCCCTGTGCTCTGTTGTCCCTGAGCTGGGCATCCACACCTCCATGGCTGTCCTCTCACAGTGTCATGTAGTGCGGCTCCGTTGTCTCTGCCATACCCAATAAACCCCTTCTGGAAGCACAGGCTCCATCCTCCTCGTCTGAAGGTGCCAGGAGCCTGACTCGTGGTAAGCCCTCAATAAATATGTGTTGGCGGAATGAATTAACAGATGAATGCACCCATGTTGCTAAGTTGAAGTCAGTTCTGTTCTGTTTGGAGGCAGGGACCTAGGCCAGCTGGAGAGCCCTCCCTCTCTGCTCTACTGTTTTGAGTTCAGCAGTGTCCCCAGAGGGGAGGATCTGCAGGGAAAACTTAGCGAGGAAAATGCCATCTCCCAGCCTCATAAATCTGCAAAGGCCCACCTTCCTCGGGAAACTCCATCCTCTAAGTGAAAAATGAGGAATCAGACGTTCTGTATTCAAATCTATATGAATTCGGATCATTGACTCAAAACCTTGTGTTATCACCCAGCTGCAGCTCAGAGCACGGACACATCACTCTGAAGGGAAACGTTCAACACCAGCAGAGGAGAGATATTCCCGTGGTGATGGCTCCAACAGGAAGAGGTCACGTCTCCGTTCCCATTTCCATAGGCTGAACCTGTGCCCAGTGGGCACCCGCAGATGACTGACCTCTGCCAGTGCCCAGTATCTGTAACGTCTTCTTATCCCACGTGCCCTGGGGAGGGCAAGCTCCCCTTCCACCACCCTCTCCCCTAAGTAAGGTCAACTCACCCCCATCTTAGCTGAGGCTTTTGCCTTTTCAAGACGCTTTGGATATTTTGGTTCTTGAGTTTCCACATTTATCATTAAAACAATTATCAGCTAAAAATGCCCTGTTCCCTAAAACAATGCAATCAGAAGGCAGGAGTGTATTTGAAGTTATAAATAACTTCCTTTCTCCCTGCTACTTGTTTGCGGTGCTATATAAATCTTCAGGTGTACGAGTTTCATCATTACTAATGTTCTTTAAAATGTAATAAAACTTTTCTCATTAAAAAAGCCAGCCAATCAAAATAAGCGCCTCACAGACCCACAGACTCGGGCGCCGCGGTATTTGCATTGCAGAACAACTGTAATTTTATTCATGGGTTGGCATAGCTGCAGCCCATCAGTAATTAAACACGGAACAGCTGTCACTCTGCGGCATCCAAGGCAGATAGGATGGGATAATGAGCCCCTGTCCCTGGGCTCTGCGCAGGGGGCTGACGTAGGAGGAGGGGGGCTGCGCAGGGAGGGGCCGGTGCGGGCAGGGGCTGACCTGTGTGGGATCGCTGAGCTGGGCTCAGGGCTGTCCCGGGCTCACGCACTCCAGGCTGTCCTCCTTGACTCTGAGGGAAGAGGGGCTTAGAGAGACAGCGGAGGGTTTGCTTGCATTTGCGCAGACCTCAGGGCTCCTGGTGGAGATGGGCTGGGTTGGGAGGCACTTCCAGCTTCCTGCCTTGTATCTTCTGTGCTGTTTGAAAAAGGTTAACAAGCCGGCAGGTGGTGACTTTTGTAATTGACAGAGCTGACTTTTAAAAAGGGTCCGGTGCTGAGTGGTGAGAGCAGAGGAAGGGCTCCTGTTGGACTCCCAAAGACTTGGAGGGATGGGTCCTAAGTGTCTAGGTATCCAAGCCAGAAAGGGCATCTGCAAGCTTCTGGCCCAATGCCCCCATTTTGTAGGTGAGGACGGCTGAGGGATGGAAAGGCACAGTGGTTTGGGGCAGTCGCTGGTGAGAGCCCAGTACAGGACTGGGAGTCTGCAGGTCTGGGTCCTAGACACCCACAGTCCACAGTGTAACCCAGAGCAGCTCTGTCTGCCTCTGGGTCTCAGTTTCCTCCTCTGTACAGGGAGTGGGATGGGGTGGGGTGGGGTCTTTAGGGCTGTTGGCAAAGACATCCTGCGAGCAGAGTCTTCCCGGGGCCCTTTTAGAGATGGACCTATTCATCTCCCATGGGGCCCAGATGGGCGGCCAGGGGTGGTGGTCCAGTTTGTTGTCTGTCTGTCCTTCTACGAACCCCACCTGGACTCCCCTTATACCTCTCCAACCCCCAGTCTGCACATCAGCTTCTCTGAGGGTCTCCTTCTCCCTCTCTCTCCCTCCCTCTCTTTCTTCCAGGCACTTCCAGGTTGTGTGTGTCACCTCCCAACAGCAGGGGACATGGGTGATGTCTCCCAGGGCCCCCTGAGGAGCCCACATCAGGGGCCTGAAGGCAGGACCTCAGGGGCCCGAGCTCCTGCAGGCCAAGCTCCCTGCCAACCGCCCGAGGCTGCACACCTTCAGGTGCCTGCTGACCATCCTGACCCAGGCCTCCCGCTGGTCTGGAGGCCAAGGGAGGGGGCGGCCTTCCTCCATGAGGAATTCTTGGCTTGTCCAGTCTCCCAGGGCACTCTCATCTTTATCAATTGCTGCCACACTGGAGTCAGGGAAGAACGGAGCAGACCGGCTGGCCAGGCTATGGGCGGGAGACACAAGGGCCACCCTAAGGGGGCTGCACTGGGGTGGAGAGGGGAGGTCTTCTGGGAGTGGGCTGGCAGGTGCCGACTCTGGTCTGAGATCAGATAGACTCGTGTCCTTTACCCACAGTGACAACAGGGGGCAGAGGGGACGCTACTCAGTGCCTTGGACGGGGCATTGTCTGTCCTGGGTGTGCAGATGGGGATGGGCAGGGTCCATGTGTCCACTTGTCTGGATGATGGTTTTGTGGGAGCTGGGGGGTGGTCTGGAGGGAGGGGTAGCAGCTGGGAATCCCTGGGGCCATCACCGTGGGGAGAGGAATGCCAGGTCATAGCTCGGGGAGCAAGGGAGGCCCCATTGCCAGTCTGTGCCCTCTAGGACCCAAAGAAGGGGAGGCCTATAACCCAGACCCAGAGGTGGGGCGGGTGCCTCCACCAGACACACACACTGAGCTCCAGGGGCTCGGCTGTACTGCAGGTGTCCCCGGGTCTGCTCATCTCCCTGTGACTGCGAGGATTTTATGTCCTACTGGGCCTGGTGTCCTCTGTACCTTGATGTCTGGACCTGTGAGGGTGGCTGGATTTTCAAAGACATCTGTGGCACCTGAGGGCTGACAACAGAAAAGAGTATTTGAAGTCAGGGACCTCTGGTGAGGCTCCTGGGGCCAGGTAGAGAGAACGTCCCACTGGGTAGGTGGGGCCCATGTTTGCAAGGACCAACGTAGACAGGCAACGGCGTCACGTGTTAGGCCCACGCAGGAGGGGCGCTGATGGAGAAGGCCAGCGAGCGCTCCAAGCCAGCAGAGAAGCTGCTCCCGCTGCCCATGAGCATGTGGGCTAGGGCCTCCCAGCAAGACCCAGGCCCCCTCCTGGGCTGCAAAGTCACCTCCTAGACTCTCCCTGGTCTCTCTTCCTTACACTGGTGACAAGCGTCCGTGCTCCACGCTGCCTCTGACAAGAGCCATGGCCACAGTTTAGGGGGGCGCTCTGCTTGGTGCTGTACAAGCACCTCCCCGTGCACCTTCATAACAAACCCACAGGATGGGTGCTACCGCTCTCCCCCTTCACAGAAGTTACACCAATTATAACTCTTCTTTGTTGTTGTTGTTAAAATTTGAGCTTTTTATTTTTTTAAATTAAGTAATTAATTAATTTTATTTATTTTTGGCTGCGTTGGGTCTTCGTTGCTGCGCAGGCTTTCTCTAGTTGCGGCGAGCGGGGGCTACTCTTCGTTTCGGTGCGCGGACTTCTCATTGTGGCAGCTTCTCTTGTTGCGGAGCACGGGATCTAGGCGCACGGGCTTCGGTAGTTGCGGCATGCAGGCTCAGTAGTTGTGGCTCGCGGGCTCTAGAGCGCAGGCTCAGTAGTTGTGGCACATGGGCTTAATTGCTCTGCGGCATATGGGATCTTCCCGGACCAGGGCTCGAACCCGTGTCCCCTGCATTGGCAGGCGGATTCTTAATCACTGTGCCACCAGGGAAGTCCAGTTATAACTCTTTTGATCACAGGGACTAAAGCCCAGCTCAAACAGGCTTAAGCAAAAGTGGGATGCACTGGCTTGAGCATCCAAACAATCCGGGGACAGCCCTAGCTCCAGGGCTCTGAACAGTCACGTGCTTAGCCCTGAACCAATCACCGTGGCTGGGGAGTGTGATGCTCTGATTGGCCCACCCCCGAGTTTGTAGGGGCAATCAGCTGCTCCAGAAACAGGACGACAAAGAGTGGGGAGTCTCCAGAGAAGCATGGGGTGACCAGAAGGCAGATGACTCCTGGCTGGCTGGCAAAGCTCACCACGAAAACCAGATTTGAGCCAGGGCCTGCGGAGGCTCCAGAAAGCCCCGTTTCTCTGCTTCCCTACGGTGTTCTGGGGTCACTGGGCTGGCATGCCTGCCCCCAGATCTTTCCTGCCTGGCCCCTGGAAAGCCCCTGACTGTGATCCAGGCCTTGGGGACCCATTTCTGTCAGCATCAATTCTGCTCTTGATTTTGGGAGGTGCAGGATGCTGGGGCGAGACAGGGTCCTCTAGCACAGGCTCTCCAAGCTGGGGCCCTGGGGACCCCAACTGGATTGTCACTGCAGTTACATAACTTAAATATATGGGACGTAATTATTTTTTTTTATCTACCAATAAAATTGTCTCTGATTATTTTAGTCACAATACAAATAGCCTCAATTAGAGCAGAAATAGGGCGAGGGTTTATGGCTCCCATGAATCTGACAGCAACCCCAATTCTGAGGCAGAAAAGCAGAAGCCCCTGTATGGCCTTGCCACGAATCTTGCGGCAAAATGTCCCTAATTCCAGTGTGGGCGCTGCAGGCTGGGACGAGGGGGGACGGAGGGCACCTGGGTCACCTCTGCAAGGCCCCAACTCCCATAGCTTGTCTCAGGCCTGCTGCGAGAGGGAAGGTCTTCAGGCCTGCAGGAAGGCTGCACGTGGGGTTGAGGACACTGACCCATTTACGGGTCCACGCCCCACCCTGCAGCCCGGTTTTCCATCTGTCCCTCTGTTACAGCCTAAGACCTGCAGGGCCTGGACTAGCCCCGCTCTGGACCTCGCTCCCAGACTCTCCTGGGCCTTCAGCTCCAGTCTGGCCCACTCAGCCCTCCCAGCCAGCCTGACACCCAAGTTCCCTTTTACAAGAGGGCAGTTTTCACCTGCTGTCTCCAAAGGCAACCCTGTTGGAGAGACCCAGGCCCTGAGATCCAGCCAACCCCCCACATTACTGATCGAGAAACTGAGACATCAAGGGGAAGAATAGTCCAGGGTCACACAGCAAAAGAAGTGGCAGACAGGGGACCCCAAGACTCTGTCCCCAGTCCCGGGAGCCACAGGGAGCCACAGGAGAGTACAGGACAGAGGTGGGGCAGCCAGCCCTTGGAGGGAAGCCTCGTGGTCCTGCCTGCCTTGCCCCACCCTCTCCTTCTCCTCTGAGTATCTGTGCAGCTGCTGAGACCCCTGAGAGCCCAACCCAGTCTCCTCGGCCCCGTCAAGGACAAGGACACCTCGCCAAGCAGCCATCCTCACAGGTCTAGACTTTGAGCTGGACTCAGCCATGGAGCCCCTGCCCTGGGCTCCCCTCAGGAGACACTCTCTTTCCTGTTGCAGGTTCAGTACGTATGGCGGGTGACCCCATCCGACCTGGGCCACCCGCCCAGGGAACGGCGTCAAGGCCTGAGGACTTAGAGCCGGCACACTCCCAGCCCCACAGTGACAATGGCTATGCGTGGCTGCGATGTCCCTACAGGGCTGGGGCAGGGCAGGTGTGAGGCTGATGCGTGGGGACGATGCGTGGGGACAGCAACGCCCCTCAACCCAGCCACTCGTGCTCTTTCTGACGAACCTGAGCATTTGTCTCTCAAACTCCAATGGAAATGTTTTGGGGATTTTAAAAATTGGAATTGTGGTAAGAACACAGATGAACTTGGAGAGAAATAGGATTTTCACAAAGTGAGTCTTCCCAACCCTGAAAGAATTATTTCTCTCTAACCAGGCTTGTCTTTTTGTCCTTTCAATGTTTTAGTGTTTTCTTCATCTGGGTCTTGCACGTTTCATGTTCAGTTTATGTAGTTTGTAGCTTTACTGATGTTGTGAATGAGGATCTTTTTTTTTTTTTTTTTTTTTCATTTCATTTCCCAGGCAGCTATTCACTGGTACAGGGGAAGCTGTGGATTTTTCTCAGGGTATCTTCCATCAGCCCACTTTTCCAGGCTTTCTCAGTGGCTCTAATTGTTGTGCAATTAACTTTCTTGGATCTTCCCGGTAAACATAAACATATTGTTTACCAAGAATGAGAATATTGTTTCTTCCTTTCTAATCTTTAGTTTTCCTTTTCTTCACTTTCAGTCTTATTGTGTTGGCCAAGTACCCTTGTTTAAAACTCACACATAAAGGGTCACCTCCAGCTTCTCACTGAGGCCCCAGAGATGGGCCCCTAAGAGCCCACAGTACTGTGCACACCTATCAGCGTTCCCAGTGGTGCTGGGGCTCCTGTCCTCAGCACGCCCACAGTTCCAAATGCCTTACCTCTCCCTGGACTCTCTCTTCCTTCTCAGGGAACTCCAGGGCCAGGCTTGGGGTGGAGGCGGCCAATCCCTCCACCCCCTTGTCCAGGGGCTCCAAGGGAGATTTTCCTGGCTTGTCCCCAAGTGTCTCTTCTTGAGGGCCCCTGAACACAAGGATGAACTTGTTTCCTGACTTAAGACCCATCTGGGTGTTTCCTAACAAGGGCTGGCAGGCTGGGGGGTGGTATGGGGGCTCCATGATCCTTGGAGTTCTGGCCATAGAACCATGGTCCCACCTCCCAGCTGTGCCGTCTGATCTTCCGTCCAGCACGTGTTAGTGGGCCCTCACTGCCGGCCGCACCCAGCGCAGTGACTGGGGGCCCAGGGAAGACCAGGTGAGGAGCGGGGAGGAGACTTGCCGACAGTGCAGCGAGATTGGCCGGGGACGGGGGCAGCTGCTGGGCTTGAAGGTGAGAGAGGCCTCTCCGACTTGGCTCTGCGGTGGGAGAGAGGTAGGGGTCACCTGGCGGAAAGATGGGGGGAACAGGTGGGGGACGGCAGCCCAGAGGTGTGAAAGGAGCACTGACCGCCCAAGTCCCGGGTCCCAGCAGGGCAGGATTCCAGGTTGGACGGAAGAGGACACGAGGCTGCAGGCAGATGGGGGTTTGTGCAGGGATGCCCAAGGTAATGAGCTTGAACTTTACCCGGAGCTTGAACTTTACCCACTGCCCCTAAATTACTGGCATTTTGATTTGACCAGTTAGAAATCTGAGACAAAGTCATGGTGTTTGTTAGTTTGGAGCTGCCCAGCACCCATTCCCTCTTCTCAGGGTCCTGATTCCCCATGGGTCTCGCTCCTTCTGTGTTCTCAGCCTATGTGGCTGGAGCTGTGCCCTACGTGGGGCCAACTTGTGACCCAGGGCCCAAGCCCATCAGAACACTGCTCCCCTGTGCCATGGTGATGGGCCTTGCAGTACACATGTGACTCTGGCCACACGGTCAGGCCCCATTAGAACTAACCCCAGGGTGTTGTCTGAGCCACTGGGATGCAGTGCCCACCATGTCCTAATGGACCTGCACCTGGACAGATGTGAGAAACTACCTGACCGCTACGTGGAGCCCATGAATATCACCAACAGAGTCAACCAGAGTCCAGAGTCTAGATTCCAGAGTTAGTGGCTGAGGCCAGCCCTGCCTGAGGCCAGTCTGCTCTGGATGGGATTTGCTCAACCCATAGTGGGCTGGGTGTCCTGCCCCTTGCCACCCCAAGAAACCTCCCCATGCCCAGCATCCTTCCAGTAACTTCCCCCTTTTCTGGCTTAAGTTAGCCCAAAGGGGTTTCTGCTGCTGGGTGGAAGAGCTGGTCCCAGAGGACTGCTTTGTTCAAATGGACAAGAATGGGGAGACCCAGCTCTGGGATCACCCTGGAGCCAGCTCCAGTGCAGGGACAGAGAAACCCAGCATTGTCCTTTGAGGGTCCAGACGGCAGGTGGGAACTCTTAAGGCAGATCCAGGGATGAGCCTCAAGACCGCCTGGGGTGCAGGACGCCTGGGGGCAAAGTGGCTTGAGCTAGGCCTTGGTGGCATTTGGATGGGGGAGAGCATGCTGGTGTGGGACACCCAAGGGCCAAAGGCCTGAGGCAAGACAAAGTGAGGAGGCCTGGGTCCTGATGCCTGGCCGGAGCAGAGGCTGCTACAGCCTGGCAAGCAGGCTGGGGAGTTTGGATTTGACACCCAGGAAATAGGACATCACCGCGATATGATTTACTCCAAGTGGGTGATCATTGATTTAGGACTCCTGACAGATGTGCTATTCTGAAACTTGACAGAGAGAAACATTAAGTCCAGGAGTCCCCATTCTGCATGGAGCAATCCCATTTCTCTATGCCTGGTCAATTCTACAAAAGTACTTTTGTCCCCTGGAGGGAGTCAGGATGGATTTGAATTAACCAGGAAGTTCTTTGATTGCTATTTTAAAACTTCTCTCTGCTACCCGGCCTGACATAATAATTACCTGCCTGTGATTTATCTCTGGCAGATTAGGATCGATGACAGGGTTTGAGGTGACAACTGAGTATGTCCAACACCTCACCTCCTCGCTCATCATTCAAGCTGAAGCAGCCCTGGTTTTCCCTCTGGGCTACCGATGTTCGCTATCACCTTGCCGAGAATGGGTTACAGAACGAGGTGGGCATTTTGCAGGGAGTCCTGTCAGCTCACGCAGAACCCTGCTGTGGTCAGCCCAGTGGGTGTCCATCCAGCTTCGTCTTGGCCCATCACCTTGTAAGTCACCCCTTAGACAGAGGCTCACAGCTCAGATGCTAAGCCAGACTTCTGCTCCCACCTTCCCCAAATATTTACTGGGCTCCTACTGTGTGTCTGGCACTGTTCTGGGGACACATCAACGAACCAAACAGAAAGAGCCCTGCCCTCGGGGAGTGTGGAGGGAGCGTGAGGGGCAGGGTGCCACAGGCACATAATCAAATCAACAGGAAAGGAACTTCAGAGACAGATGTGCTATGGAGGAAATGCGACAGGGCCCGGGAGGGCCCCTCGGAAAGGCGGCATTGGAAGTGGAAGCCCAAGGACCCAGCAGTGGAAAAGGCAGGAAAGAGCAGATCAAGCAAAGGGAACAGCGAGGGGTTGGGGAGGATGGGACGGAGGTGGGGGGTGCGGATGAGGGGAAAGTGGGGGACATGAGCTCAGAGAGGTTGATGGGGCATTGGGGGTGGTCTCCTGCAGCTGGGGGTGAGGTTGCCCCAGAAGAGCAGCCCCCATCCTCCCCCAGAGGAAGCCCTCGGGGAAGGGGTCGCAGTGCAGCCAGTAGGAAGCCCGGGGTGGAGTTCAGGACGGTCCGCACCAGCACCGTCAGTGGCCCCTGGTGGCAGGGCGGCTCCATAATTGCGGGCCCAGTATGAAATGAAAACGCAGGGCCCCTTGTTCAAAGAGCAGGAAAAAGCTTCCTCTGTTCTTCAGCAGTCTCTCTGGCCACGTGTCATGGTGTTTTTTAATTTGCTATTTAATGCTGCCCTCCCTTGGGCATGGGGAACCTTGTGGGGAGAATGCAGATCCTCATGGGCACCCGGGGTCCCACCCTGCAACTCAGTGCCTAACCCGGCCTCCCACTGCCTGTGCTCAGGTTCCCAGGAGTGGAGGGTGACAGCAGTCGCTGGGTAGGGCGCGGAGTAGGCAGCTGGCATGTGGCAGGTGGTGGAAGGAGGGGACTCTAAGCTCCAACACGTGTTCCATTATCCCTTTGAACTTCACTTATAAAGCACAAGTTCAAAGATAAAAATGATTAAGAATCTCAGGAGTGGGAGGTACAAACTATCAGGTGTAAGAAAGACGTCTTCAATGCTGTCCCAGCAGTGGCCACAGGTCCCTGTCCACATGGGAGGCTTGCCTCCTCCCCTCTCCTGCTGAGGGAGCCCGGTACCCCTAAGCCATGGACCCTGGACCCTGGCCTGCTGCAGGGGGGGGAGTTGGATGAGGGTACCTAGCTTGTTGGTGCTGGTGGTCTGCTGTGCACAGGGCCACAAGCCATGGGGTGATGCCACAGTGGGTGTATTTCTTAACAGGTCTCAGACCTGGACTCTGCCCTGGTTCTGCCATCAGCTTCCTGTGAGTCCTTAGGAGAGACATCATTAGTTCAGCTTGGCCTCAGTGTATTTATCCATGAAATGGGCACAGTGCCTTCTCTGCTCCAGGGTTCTCAGAGCTGTGGTGAGGCTATGAAGGACATGAGGGTCAAACAGCTGCTGGGCATTAAGATGTAGTTTGGTAAAACTAGCTGTGTGTGAAAGCAGAGAAATCCAGCGGCGGTGTGTGACTTTCCAGGGCCTGGAGAATCTGTGATTGGTTGGCTTGTCCCCTGAACAAGTTCTTCTGAATGACGATTATCCTGAAAGATAATATAAGCATACTAACAAACATTTGGAAAGCAGAAGAATATCCTTCATAAGCCCACAGTCCTAATGCAACTGTTGTTAAAGGTATAATCTGGGGAATATGTGGGCAGAGTCTTTGGTGTGGTCGATGAGCTGGTGTGACACGCTCATTATTCCAGTCTTGGCTCACTCTGGGCCCCTCAGAGGCGATGGTGGGGTATAAAGAATGACTCTGAAGCCAGACCAACCAGGCTGGGGTCCTGCTCTACACAGTTTAAGAACTGTGTGATCTGGGCAAGTTACTTAGCCTCTCTGAGCTTCAGTTTCTTCATCTATAAAATGGGGATAACAATGGTACCTATTTCATCAATATATTAGGAGGCTGGAGTGAGATGGAACTGAGAAATACTGGTCCTCTCCTTACCCCCCTGCCTTAGCCACTGCATGTGCATGGCCACACGCCTCTGATCCTGGCTATGCGCCATGTCCTGAGTCCTCCAGCAAGAGCCACCAATGGTGCATTGGGAGGGGGCTGTCACCTCCGCACAGAAAATGCTGCATGTCTCTTGTGGAGGTGCAGTGGACAGGTGCACGCTCTCTCTCTCTCTCTCTTTCTCTCTGTCTCTGCACACCTTAGGATGGGTCTGCAGGCAATACAAGTGTCTTGGGAATGAATCTCCTGTTTCCTCCCAGGTCCTCCCTGCCCCACAGGCTCCTTTGAAAGCGAGTCCCCTGACGTACTGATGTGGACAGCATATCCCCTTTGTGGCTTTTCAGGAGGCCCAGCTGTGAGGGCTCACAGTTCCACCCTTGTTACCAGAGGAACTGGCCTCCCCATGACATCTGGCTTCCTACATCCTGCTCTGTGCCTGGTCACCATGTGTCAGCCTTCACCATCTGCAGGGAACTCAACTGATGCTGGAAGAAACACAGCCACAGTGGGGACACGACCATCTGGGAAGCTCAGGGGCTTCCCAAAGCGTGCCACATGCCCAGTTCAGGCACATTCCACCTCCAGGCACACCGCGCCACTCATTCAGTACCTTCCTAGGCTGGGGTATGTACGGGATGCCAGGCTGTCTGAGATGTGAACAGGCGATGCTGTAGCTCACGTGCACAGTCTCAGAGCCTGCGCTGCAGGAGGGGCCGGAGCATTATCTCTGCCCAGAGAGGGAACCCGCTTGCCAGAGATCACACAGCAAGTTGAGGGGCAGAGCCAGGCCTTGAGTCCAGGCCTCCTGACTCTGAGCCAAGTGCTTATCTTTGGGGAGGAGTTGACAGAGACTGGAAGGGTGGGTTGGCCAGAATTTGGGGGTCTCAGTTTATTCCACACTCCTGAGACTTCCCTGACCAGCCCTCTTCCCCATGGATCTGTCTTATCATCCTGGGGAATGCCAGCATGAGTGCCAGGAAGAAGGGTGGGTGCCTGAGGAACCCGGATGTCATGAGGTGAGTTGTGTTTCCCCCAAAGATACGTCCACCTGGAATCTCGGAATATGACCTGATTTGGAATAAAGGTCTTTGCCAATGTTATTAGGGATCTCAAGATGCGATCATAAATCCAATGATAAATGTCCTTATGAGGACATAAAAAGAGAAGACACAGAGCCTGAGGGAAAAGCCCACGTGAAGATGGAGGCAGAAAGTGGAGTATGGGGCTTCCCTGGTGGCGCAGTGGTTAAGAATCCGCCTGCCAATTCAGGGGACACGGGTTCGATCCCTGGTCCAGGAAGATCCCACATTTCGTGGAGCAACTAAGCCCTTGCAACAAAACTACTGAGCCTGTGCTCTAGAGCCTGTGCTCTAGAGCCCGTGCGCCGCAACTACTGAGCCCGCGCGCCTAGAGCCCGTGCTCCACAACAAAGAGAAGCCACTGCAATGAGAAGCCCACGCTCACCAGAACTAGAGAAAGCCCGTGCGCAGCAATGAAGACCCAACGCAGCCAAAAATAAATACAACTAAATAAATTTATATTAAAAAAAGTTTAATTAAAAAAAGAAAAAGAAAGAAACTGGAGTTACGCCACTGCAAACCAAGGAACGTCAAGGTCTTCCAGCAGCCCCCAGAATCTAGGAGAGAGGCATGGAACGATCCCCTCTCAGAGCCTCCAGAAGGAACCAACCCTGCAGACAGCTTGATTTTGGACTTCTGGCTTCCAAAACCATGAAAGAATAAATTTCTGTGGTTTTAAGCCACCCAGTGTAAGGTAATTTGTTACAGCAGCCCTAGGAAATCAATACATCTGGGGAGCCCATCTAAGGGCAGGGTCTCGGCCAGTCAGGGGTCACTTTCTCCGGGGTGGGCTTGGTCGAGTGCAGCGGCATCATCCTGGTAGAGGTGGGCACGAGCCCGCTCACATCCTGCCTGCCTTTCACTCAAGCGTGCGTTCTAGCGGATGATAAAGGCAGTAAAGACAGATCTTCAGGAACCACTGCAGTAAGAGAAAGAGACTCCCGTGTAGAACTGAGCTCAAGTCCTCCATGTAGAGGCCACTGGGCGTTTTAGAGGGAAGATGGGGGGTAGGGAGGGGGAACAGGCAGGGGTGGAGGCAGAACTGGGGAAGTGAAAAAGTGCATAAAACAGGTGGGGGTTGGTCAATGTGATTAGGCCCCTGGGTTTGCTCACTGGAGCTTATGGAAGTCGGCTCCTACCCTCCCCCAGAGATGGGGAGACAGGGGGCCTATCTTCAGGTGTTGGCTGGAATAGACAGTAAATTTTTTTGGCAGCCTTGAGCTTTCCAAGGCAGGAAATTAAGGGGGTAGGGGGAGTGGGCTGTCCCAGGGATACGGCCTTGAGCTGGTTTGGTGATGTCTCTCAGCGTGGGGAGTGGATGAAATTGTTTGTCCTGAGAGGCTGCAGTCCTTACAGGCCAAGGTTGGGGCCAGTGGGCAAGAGGGCTCAGAGGAGCCTGAGTTTGGTCAAAGAGAGAGTCTTTGTCAAGGAGATGGAGGCAGATGCAAGCCCAGCCCTCCCAGCACGGAGTTCTAGTGGGGAAGACAACCAAATCAATGGGGAGTATGCGGTGATGGGGAGAGTGTGGGAGCAGGGGGCATGTGGAGGAGAGACATCTGAGCAGACAGAAGGCAGGGCCGTCAGGGAAGGAGGGAAAGTCCAGGCTGGACCTGAAGGTGGTGGAGGCAGAGGGGGCAGGGAGGGTGGCTGGGGAACAGCATATGTGACGTGTGAGGCTTGGAAGCAGGAGAGCCAGTGCATCAGGGATGTGGAATTAGGGTAGGTGGGCGGGGGCAGTGGAAGATGGGGCTTGGGCTGACAACAGGGGGCAGGTGGAGTTGTGCCAACATTCGGGCCCCTGCCTGGAGGTGGGACCAGACACAGCATCGCTAAACGCTCTCCGGGCGATTCTAAGATGCAACCCTGCTTGAGACCTGACGGCTTTAGCTTAAGGGTAATGTGGCATCCCTGAAGGGCTGTGAGCAGCCGAGAGGGACAAGATCAGATCTCTTTTATTTAAAAGCTCGCTGGGCAGAAGCTGGGAGAGCCTCGTTGAATGTTCTAGCAATAACCCAGGGAGGGAAGAGGGAGCCTGGTCCAGGGCAGTGGGCTTGGGAGGAGGGAGGGATTCCAGCGATACTTGGGGGAGAACTGGCCGCATTTGATGACAGGTGGGATGTACCTGTGAAGGTGAGGTGACACCAGATTTCTGTGTGGACAGCTGGCTGCATGGTCACTGACATGGGGAATCACAATCGGAATTGGGGCCATCAAGTAGTGACCACGTGAGGCTGTTTGTCTTGCCCAGTGATACCTGAGTGGTGCTGTTGGGAGATACAGAAATAGAGCCAAGGGGAGAGTCTGACCTGGGATGAAGGTGCTGCAGTTGCCAGCACGTGGGCAGCAGTTAGAGGATGGAGGGCCTGCGACAGAGGGCCCCTGGTGGGGGGGCTTCGATTTTTGAGGGATGGGCTGAATCTCAGCAGTTGGAAAAAGACCATCCAGAGAGGCAGGAGGAAGTCAGGAGAGGGTGGGCAGCTGGGAGACAAAGCAAGAGAGAGTTTCAACAAGGAGTGAGTTATCCCCAGTGCCCTAAGGTGCCAAGAGGCCGAGTAGGATGAGGCTGAAAGGCGTCTGATGGATCTGGAGGGACAAAGAGCCTGGGCTGGGCTGGGCTGGCTCTCCTCCTGTCCCCCACCCCTGGCCCCCAGGCTGAGGCTTGCTTCTTACTTGGAGCCCCAGGCAGCCCAGGTATCAGGGTAAAAGGCAGCTTTGGGCGCACAGAGGGAGAGATCTCCAGCAGGATGTAAATGTTCAGCTGGCTTTAATAAGGAAACTTCGGAGTTTAGGTGTCTTCTTTCCTGCCTTAGGAAGAGGAAATGCAATTTTTTCCCTCAAGGGCAGCCTGGTATCCTCCTCAAGGGCAGCCTAGTTAATTATAGCAACATTTTACAGACTGAAAAGTGCACACACCCTAAGCGTGCAGCTCTGTGCATTTTCACAAACTGAATACACCCGTGGAACCACCCAGATGAGTCCAACCCAACCTCACTGGCCCCAGAAGTCTCTCCTGTCCCCCCTTCCAGGCACTGCTGGCCACAGGTAACCATGATTTTGACTTCCAACTGTTTAGATGAGTTTAGATGAGTGTTCTTTTTAACTTTTTTCTTTTTCATTTATTTTGTTTTTATGTTATTAATATTTCTTTTTTATAAACAGGCAATACATTGCTTCCTAAGTTCTCTTAAAAAAGAAAAATTCTACCTAGTAAGTTTGGAGATCTAACTGGCTTTATTCGATGAAACATGGATTGGGCAGCATCCCTTCAAGCAGATAGCAAGGAGCTCCAAGGAGATGTACAAAATGGAAGACTTTTATAGGCAGAAGGAGGCAGGCAAGGACGTTATTTTAGCAAAGAGCTGATTGTTTCAGGCAAGGTCACCTTCCTATGGGGGAGGGGACATCTATCTCACTAGTGCTGACCAAGTAATTCCAGATTGACTGGTTAAGGGTCACTTTCCTGGGAGAGGCTGAAACTGCAATTAAGTTAGGTATTAAGTCTTAGTTTGCTGATGTCGGGGCTTAGCACAAGTGACTCCATTTTAGCCTGTTGTTTCCTCTTTTTTTTTTTTTTAACAGTTCAAAAACCAAAGCAATATAAAAGAGTGTACCCATTGAGAAGTCTGGCTTCTATCCTTGTCCTTTTCCACCCCCCCTACCTTATAGATCATGAGATGGAAAACTTTTTTCTGAAAAAGGCCAGATAATCAATATTTCAGGCTTGCAGGCCCTGCAGCCTCTGTTGCAATTACTCAGTTCTGCCGTTGTCATGCAGAAACGGCCGTAGAATCACACAGCACCTGCTCTGTGTCAGGCTGATCTCGCTCAACACCATGTTTCTGAGATTCATCCTCTTTGTGGCATAGATCCATTGCATGACAGAAACACTCTATTTATCCAATCTGCTGCTGCTGGGCATTTGGGTAGTTCTAGTTCAGGGCTTTTCTGAACAGGGCAGCTATGAGCAGCCTTACCCATGTCTGCCGATGGACAGATGCCCATGTTTCTGCTGGATGCGCACCAGGGAATGGAGGTGCTAGGTCAGAGGTGGGCACTCTGTCTTAAGGTTTCAAATGAACAGCTTCCATTCTAGGTTTCATGAGTCATCCAAGCTGAATGTAAAGACGGAGACAGAATTTGGGGTGAATGGTGGAGGGACAAAGAGGATGAGGGGGCAGGGCGCATGGGCAGCCTTCAGGAGACAGGAGCAGAGTGAGGGTGGGGACTCCGTGGGGAACTTGTATGAACTGGTTGGGAGTCAGAAGGTCCTGCCTGGGGACCATGCTTGCCTTCCCTCTTGTGGGACCCCACCGTCCCTGTCGACTCTGTCTTGAAGTTTTCTCGATCCTGGCTTCCAGGAGAATCAACCAGGGAGTTTTCAAAAATCCCAATGTTCTATCGCCATTCCTGGAAATTCTGATTCAGTTGTTCTGCCCGAAGCGCAGGCACTAGCAGCTTTTAAAGATTGTCCAGGAGATTCCAGTGAAAGCCAGGGAAGAGGACCACTGGGCCTCATGTAGTAGTGGTCATGTGAGATCACAGTTGACCCCCAAGAATCAAACTGCCCACCGAAGACCACCCACCCACTGGCAGGCATTGTGTCAGTCAGGGCTCCCAGATGTAAACAACAAAAATGGACTTACGCAAATGTATACTGAAAGGACGCCCTTGGAAGGGTGTGAGGCAGCTCTCAGAACCTCCTGAGACCTGGGCTGGGGAGGAGCCCATGGCGGGCAGCCTCCGGTACTGCTCCCTTCACAGCCCACCCAGCTGCCTGTGCCGGCTCCGACGGCGGCTCTCCTGCAGCCACCGTGAACCTTTGCTGCCTGAGCTGCACCCTAGGCAGGGCACTGGCCTGGCTGGGCTTGGGCCTGCACACCCAGCGGCCCTTGAAAGAGAAAGGGTGTTGAGGCACAGGGCAGCCACAGTGACAGTGCCCCATGGGCTCTGGCAGGGTGGAGGCGGGGTGGGGAATGCTCTACCTGTTCTGGAAGGGGCTAAACTGGGCAGGATGGACACTCCCCAGGGGATGATGGTCTGTGCCTCCCCACCATGGCCCTTTCTCACCTTCTCTCCAGTGGCCAAGATTCTGCAGGAGCACTAAAGCCCCAAGACACAGGGGACCCAAGTGAGCTCTTGGCTGGGCCCCTGGGTCCAGCAGAGCAGAAACCGACCAGCAGTGTCCTTGGCCCCTTCCCTAAACTATCCTGCTCTTCTCAGCGACAGCGTGACCTTTACCAGCCAGTCTGGACAGTGTCCTCTCTTGCTGTGGTCACCATTGGCATTTGCTGCCTGGGGGTGACAGTCCCTCAGTGAGCTGGCTTTGAGGTCAGTCAGGGTACAGCATGTTTCCCCCGGGGGCCACCCAGGAGGATGAGACATGTCAGGTTCCCAGGGAGTCCCCAGCAAACGCCCTGGGAGGCCAGGTGCCCCTCCGACCTCTGAGGTTTCTGGGAAGGTGGGGCCTGTGGGAGCTGCTGTGGATCAGCTCCACCCCCCCGGGCCAGCTGACTGGGCCACTTCTCTCACTTCCCTTCCCCTCACTCCGGGCTCAGGTGCTGGGAGCAATCTCTGAATCCATGGAAACCACAGAGGAGGCAGAAATCAGAAGGGAGGAGGGGGCTGAGAACTGTTTTGCAAATCCTGGGGAGGGCGAGGGGGGTATTCCTTTCCTTGATGAGTAAAAGCCAAAGGTACCATTTTTCTCTCCCTGGCAGCCCCCCCACTGGGGAGAGACTGGCCCCCATTTCTCACCAGGACGTAGAACGGAAAGCAGGAGAGGGATTGCTGCTCTGGGGGGGAGCCAGCAGGCCCAGGCGTGGGGGGCGGCAAGGGTCAGGGGAGGGGAGAAGGGCCTGGGGAGCAGGCTGTGGTGGGTGTGCGGATCGGGGCTCGGGGGTCAGGGCTCTGGGACTGGAGGTTGGGAAATGGGGGTCAGTAGTGGGGAGAGGCAGAGTTGGGAGGTAGGGATGGGGAGTTGGGAGTCGGGGGGTGGGGAGATGGGGTTGGCCACACGGTC
This sequence comes from Eubalaena glacialis, assembly GCF_028564815.1. Classification (NCBI taxonomy): domain Eukaryota; kingdom Metazoa; phylum Chordata; class Mammalia; order Artiodactyla; family Balaenidae; genus Eubalaena; species Eubalaena glacialis. The sequence goes on along the minus strand of NC_083733.1, from coordinate 51,523,598 downwards.
CGGGCTCCCGTGAGCCAGGGTCGTCCCCCTACCGAATGGCCCCAACTTCCCAACTGTCCTCTTGGCACTGCCCTGCAGTCCTCTGTCTGTGATCCTTGTCAATAATAACCAGACCTTTTCCTGCAAAACACAAACCAACCTGGGAATGTAAGTTGGTGCAGCCACTATGGAAAACAGTATGGAGGTTCCTCAGAAAAATAAAAATAGGACTACCGTATGATCCAGCAGTCCCACTCCTGGGCATATGCCCAGACAAAACTATAATCCGAAAAGATACATGACCCCTATATTCATAGCAGCACTATTCAATATAGCCAAGACATGGAAACAACTTAATGCCCAACCACAGATGAATGGATAAAGAAGATGCGGTACATATATACAATGGAATACTACTCAGCCATAAGAAAGAACAAAATAATGCCATTTGCAGCAACATGGATGCAACTAGAGATTATCATACTAAGTGAAGTAAGTCAGAAAGAGAAAGACAGATACCATATGATATCACTTATATGTGGAATCTAAAATATGCCACAAATGGACCAATCTACAAAACAGAAACAGACTCACGGGCATAGAGAACAGACCTGTGGTTGCCCAGGGTGGGGGTGGGGGAGGGAAAGGGATGAACTGGGAGTTTGGGGTTAGCAGATGCAAACTATTACATTTAGAATGAATAAGCAACAAGGTCCTACTGTATAGCACAGGGAACTATATCCAATCTCCTGGGATAAACCATAATGGAAAAGAATATAAAAAAAGAATGTATATATGTGTGTATAACTGAGTCACTTTGCTGTACAGCAGAAATTAGCACACTGTTGTAAATCAACTGTATGTCAATTTAAAAAAAAGTCACAAACCAAACAACCTCCCCTCTCAGACAAGAGTAGGAGGTGCAGAGGGCATCAGCGGTGGCTCCAACAGATTCCAGGGCCCCAGATGAAAGCAAGCTCCCCAGTTTTCAAAGGAGCCCCATAGGCTGCAGGGCATTCCCGAGACAGAGGTTTTTTGTGGTATTTTTACAGTGGTTTTATTTATTTTTTAATTACACAAATGCCTGAATATATTCTCCCTAAAAAAAAAAAATTCAGCTATTAGATAAAGGTATAGCCCCCTCCAAGTTGTCTCACAATTCCCTCCCTCATCCCTGGTTATCTTCCTCCAGACCTTTTAAGCACTTTTACAACATATACACGTGTCTGCGGAGAATTCATAGAACTGTCTATTGTTTTATCGGTTTATAAACATAATGATATAACACAGTATGCACCGTTCTTCCACTTTTCACTCAACGAAATGCTGTTGAGAGCTCTCCAAGTTGATGACTGTAGATCTAGGACATTCCTCTTAACGGGTCTCAAGTGCAGGAGCAGACAAGTGTTCACATGTGGATGAACGCGCAGACTGCTTCTAGTTTTTCGCTATCACAAATAATTCTTCAGTGAACTTGCTGGTTTGTGGCCTCTCGTTTTCATGAGGCAGGATTTCTTTAGGGTAGATAATGAGAATTGCAATTACAGGTCAGAAGGCTTTGTTTTAAATTTTGGGGTTTTATAGCTATTTCCAAGGTACTCGCCAAAGTAGAAGTTCCAATTTATTTTCCCACAGCCTTAGAACATTTGGTCTTGGCACGCTTTTACTCGATGCCCATCTTGGGGTGAGAGTGATGGGCTATGGGCTCTTTAGCCAGCAGGGGCTGGGGCCCCGTGGACACCAGGGGTCCCTTGGCCAGGCCAGCGAGCTTTTCTGATTGGGCCGTGGGAAGGGCAGGAGGAGGGGGCCTCACTGGAAAGTGGGGTGTGAAAGGGCCCTCAATGGGAGGAAGGATGGGAATAAATGTGTGGGTGATGGGGGTGATGAGCTCAGGACCGAGGCCCAGCGCCCATGCCTCATCCCTGGAGAGGCAGCTGACAGGCCAGCATAGGACTGCGTGTGACCTGAGGTCACGAGAGAGGTTTAGCTACCTTGGGTGGCTGTCACACAATAAACCCCAACCCGGCCACAAACTACTGGTGGCTAGCGTGTTGGCTAGAAATCCACGTGGCTGGGTCGCCTCCCAGCCCACCAAATCCAGATCTCTGAGGGGTGGGTGACATGCCTGTCCCACCCCTCATGCCCCCAGCAATGACACAGAGAGAGCTTGCAGCTTGTCCTGTGCTGGGTGGGCCGTCCCCAGGGGACTTGGACCTCCTTAGAAGGGGCCCTTAGTCTTCACATGGCAAGTGCCCTTGGTGACAGAAGGGACAGAGTCTGCCAGATCCAAAGCTAAAACTGGTTCTCCGTGCAGCCAGTTCTGCAGACGGTGTTCAGCGAGCATCCGCAAAGATTCTGGGAGCTCTTCCCATCCCAGTTTGGGCCTCCTTCTCCCTCAAGCAGAGGTGGTGCCCGGGGGAGACGCTAGGTCCGTTCTCCTCCCAGACCCCCCGTAAAGAAGGCCTGGCTGCCCACCCCCGACCGGCACTGCTGCACTGGTCGGCCGCCCAGCCTCCCCCGGAGGAAGCTGACAGCGGCCCCGTGCTGGGTCAGCAGCTGGTCCTGCGGGCGGATTCGTGATCTGGGAGGAGCTGCATGTGCCGAAGCTCCTGCTTCTGGCGTTTCCACTGTGAGATGATTTTCAGTAAATTCTCCCTCAAGCCCTAAATATTGATCTCCGAGCTCTGGAAATAAAATTGTAATTTTCCCAAAGACTGTTTGAACGGAATGTCCAGACAGGATGGGGAAGCGAGTGAGACTCCTGCCGGCTCCTGAAGTTGCCGGTGAACTTGGCATCTGATTCAGAGACTGTGCTACTGTCTGGACTGAGCACAGCGGCGGCAACGTCTTGGGTACCTATTAATCTTTTTAAAAGATGCCCCAGATAGAATGACCAGCTCTTGGAAGTGGGGCAGGCGCTCAGCTTGGACAGTCCAAGCCTTGGACTTAGGCAGGCGTCTCTGCAGCGGGACGCTTGTCTTCATCTAGGTGAGAAGGTGCTTTGCTTTGGGAAGAGCAGGGCTCTCCTCGCGCTCTGTGCTCGGTCTCCCACAAGGTTTGGGTCTGTCTGAGCCAGGCTAGCCTAGGGGTGAACTCCCTGCTGACTGTCACCTCTCAGCTACCCCTCCAGGCTACCCAGGTACAACCCCATGCTATGTGCGCCCCACGTTGGCCTTGCTTTGGGGTGTGACAGCGCAGGCCAAGTTCCCAGGCCGGGCTCACTGGCTTTTGCTGCACCCAAGGTGCACACAAGGCTCCATTGGCATAATCGTTTGGATTTAATTGGCTCCAGCACCATCTCTATTACAGGGGCCCTCCAGTCCCCTTAGAAGTCTCTTTCAGGTATTCCTGGCGGGGTCCCCAGAGGGATTCTTACGGAAACTCAGAGTCCTCCCACTTCCTGTGCTTCAAGTCGGCTGCCCAGAAATCTCCACTGGGGGCACCATGTCTCTGCACCACCGCTGCCCAGTCTCCCTCGTGCAGAAACAGAGCTATGTGAGGGTGGTGCCTTTCCACGCCCCCAAGGCGGTGCAACCACAGGGTGCCGGGCAGAATCGAGGTCCCGGCAGCCAGACTGTGCTCCAGGTAGAGGTGAGTTGATGGTCACACTCTCTCCCCAGGGCCCCACAGTGGGTGCTGCTGGGACCCTGCACCACCCAGAGCTCCACGTGAAAGCAGCCCCTAAGACCCCTGTCCCCAGCCTCCCCTCTGGGGTGTTAGTTTCAGGCTCTCCTCCCTCTGCCCCGTGTGATAACCCGGCATAACAAATCATCCAATGTAATGGCTCAGAACAACCGTTTACATGGCTCGGGACGCTGGGGCTTGCTTGGCTGGTCTCAGCTGGACTCATTCGTGGGTCTGCAATCAGTCCTTGGGTTGGCTGGAGGCTGATAGTTCAAGCCAGTCTTGCCTGTGTGTCTGCTGGTTGGCAGGCTGTCTAACGGGCATGTTACATTCTGGCAGGCTAACTAGGGCATCTTCATCCGGTGGTAGGGCTCCCAAGAATGGCAAGAGGGTCGGCCCCAGTGGGTGAGCCCTTTCCAAGGCCTCTGCTTTTGCGAATGTCTTGTTATCCAAAGTAAGTCACGTGGCCAATCCAGATTCAAGGGCTGGTGAAATAGACTGTACTTCTGGATGGGAGGGGCTGCAGCATCGCTAAACAAGGACGTGGACACAGCAAGGAGAATTTGAGACCGATTTTGCAATCTATTGTATGTCCCTAACCACTCTCACAAAACTCCTTGCAGCCCCTCTTCCCTATGTGCAAACCCATGCCTACAAGTAGAGCCCTGCTGGCTTCATAGGCAGGGCCAAAAGCCCTGGGTGCAGCCAGGGCTGCCCTCTCTGCAGCCTTCCCCACTCATCCGTTTTCCTGCATCTCTTCAGCATCTCTGTGTTTGGCTGGACTGCTAGCTCATGTACAGAGAGAGAGCAGGGCTGGCTCGCAGTGGCTAGGCAGCCCCAAGAGCCAGCAAGTCCTCTTGAAGGGAATAAGCACTGACCACCTTGGCTTGGGGCTATGGACTCACCCATTTGTGTCAAAGTTGTTCTGTAGGTGGGCAGGGTTAAGAGTGACGTCATGGGGCATCTCGCCCACCTCCACGCCTTGAGGATGAGGGTCCTGGTGCTTTCCTGCTGCCCCTACTTCTCACATGACCACTGAAATAAGTATGGCAGCCATCCTGAGCCAGGGGCTGTGCTGAGGGTCTCATGGGATCACCCATCTAATCTCTTCAACAATCCTCTGAGCAGAGACCCATCAGCCCCATTTTACCAAGGCGGAAGCTGAGGCTCAGAGAGGTTGGGTAACTTGCCCAGCACCACACAGTGAGTAAAGTAAAAAAGCCAGGAATGGGATCTAGGTTCCTGCATCCACATTCCTAACCTCCATGTACATGCTCTCGGATAATAAGTATCATAATAAGGAAAGTGACCACTGCCATATTTGTATAGTGTTAAACTGTTCCCTAAGAGCCCTGGTGTTCAAGGCTCCTCTGCCCCTTAGAACTGCCCCTTAGGGGAAACAAAAGCACCCTGTTGTCTCCAAATGGCAAAAGTGAGGACCAGAGAAGTCAGGGGACCCAGGCATCTGATTTTGAAGTCCATGCACTTCCTTTCTTTCTCCACCACATGATTTCTAACAGGCTGTTTGTGCTTGGGGATATTTATTTGGCAATGATATGGAGGCAGGGCTAGGTAAGACCTTTAGAGCTAAAGAAATGAAGATGATGTATCCTCTCATGTAAACTGAAAAGAAAAACCATGAAACAAGAAAATCACACTTGTGCTGAAATGAAAATCGCTGCCTTCTAGACTTTTTGATTACAATACTCAGGACTAGTTTGTCCAAGTTGACCTTTTCAAGGTTTATTTGGGGGGAGTTGCTGGCACACCAAATTGGTACCCACAATATTGTGCGTCACAGGGATTTGTGTATATCTCCCAGCATCTTAACCCCCACCTGTTAGGAGAATTGGATTTAGTGAGATGCCGGGCTCCCAACCCTTCCTTCCCCGCTGCAGAAGCCCAAAGGGACAAGATGGCCAGAGCGTGGGCATGAGGCTTGGGCTCTGTCAGTGGCTACACTGCCCGCCAAGGGCTTTGGCCATGCAAGGAGTGAAGCCAGGATGCTGGATGCTGTGTCAGTCCAAGGTGATGTCCAAGAGTAGGGGTAGTGGCAATAATTAAGGGCAGCAGTGTGTGGTGTGGTCTGGCTGTGCACTCAGCTACCAGCTTGCCTGGTTCCCTTCTGTTTTCTGAGTCTGTCTCTCCTTCAAATGTGCCTCCTAACGCCCTCCTGACATATCCTCTACTTGAGGATGACCAGACTCAGGGGCTCTTTGTTACAAAGAATGCTGATGAGCATGGGGCTTAAAATGGGAAGAGACTGCAGGCAGGTAGTCAGGCAGGCAGCCCCAGAGCCTTGGCATTGACATGGGGGAGTGGGAAGTGGCTGCAGGAAGGAAGAGGTGGGGGGGATGGCGGGGTGGGGGGGAAGACAGGGCACTGAGGAGGAAGAGTGGACAGATGTGAGGTCGGGAGAATGAGGAGTCGCAGGTGACCCCGGTCTTGCTGGTGGCACAGACAGGTTAGGTGGCTGCTGGGGACATAGTCTGTGGGTGATTTCATGAAGGGCAGAAAGCATCCCCCTTAAAATGACACCCTGATGGAAACCCACGAGAGGGGAAGTTGTGAGTGTCAGCAGGAACATCAGAGACGTTCAATAACTTGGAGCTGGGCAGAGGGAAAGCCCATCCCCGGGGGAGATTTCTCTCCAGGACACAAGCCACAGAACCCAATTTCCCTGAGCTGCCACTGTACACTCATACTTTTGAATTTCGTTCATTTTATCAAGATCTTGAAACGTGGTAATAAAGTTATACCAATGAATAGCCCCACACAACACGGGAAATGCAATAAAAGTGAAAGCAATAAAAGGTGCAGAGACAAGCCACGAGCACTGATATGACTTGGAAGAAATAAAAGTAATTATCACCTGTGCAACCTGGCCAGCCCACTCCGCGTGCGCGCAAGAAAACCATTTCAGAACTTTATTTCCTATATTGAATGTCGATAATTGGATGTATTTATAAGTCTCTCTGGAAGAAAACAGCTTGTGATTTCAAGATGAGAAAACAGTCTCCCAAAGAGTGAAAAACAATATACTCCCATTTTCACACACACACACACACACACACACACACACACAAAGAGCTTGTTTCCTTCGATGTTTTTAAGGTGCTGTTGGAATGATTTGCCTTTCCGAAGGCACCGTTCCATTTCTCATCTTGAACTGCCTCATAGACCTTGGCAAAGTGCTCAGCAGGGACCACTTCATTTGAGGCAGTGACGGGGCTTCCTAGGGAAGGCCCCCCCGGCTGCTGCCTGCCTATTTCCTGCAGGAAGATGGATACCCAGGAGGGCTGGGAGGGGCCAGGAAGGGCAGGAGGAGTGTGACGTGGTGTGGGGCTCCTCTGGGGGTGCTGAGGGATGGTGGTGACGGCTGTGGCATGGTCTGGAGGAAGGAGCAAGCCAGGCTGGCCCCAGGAGTCGGAGAGCTATGGCTGCCGCTGCTGCTGATGTTGCAAAGGCTGAGGGCTGGGATCCGCCAGACCCGTGATGGAGAGGTGGTCTCCTGGGCATTTCATTTCCATCACGCTCCTTCCTTCCCTACTAGGGAAGAGCTTGGGTTAGACTATGCCACCCCCCTCTCCCATCTCACACCCGCACATGCCTGCACCCTTCTCTTCTTTCTGTTCAGTCTATTTGGTGCTGGCTTCCTGAGCCCAGTCTTCTATTGTCAGCAAAAGCAAATAGTCACAAAAACCCCACATGCCACCCCGTGTGGGTTTCACCACCCGAGGCTGGTGCCCCCATGCAGTTAGCACAGAGCCCTTGCCAGCGCCTCCTGCTCCAGACGCGGGCTTGGACCCCGCTGCTCTCCTGCTCAGAATCTCTCAGTAACCCCCAGCTCGTCACACAGCCCTGCTCTCGGCCCTCCCAGATGGTGGGCTCCTTGGGGACAATGCTGAGGGCCCCTCTTCCTCCTCGGCCCAGACCTCCAGGGCAGGGTCTGGGCCCCATCCCCTCCCAGATTGGCACGTGAGACAGCTTGGTAGTAAGGGCAGAGCTGGCATCCAGTGTGGTCACACAGAGCCTTCCGGCAGACCAGCATCCTCAGATGTAGCAGAAGATGGAAGGGGCCCATGTCCTGCTCTTCCAGGCACGCCCCTGCGAGGCCCCAAGTCAGAGTTTGGCTGGTCGCCACCTCTGGGCCAACCGTCTCCAGGCAGCCAGCCGTCAGCAGTGTCCATGGAGCTTCAAGAGCTTGGTGCCCGGGTCGAGCGGTGTGGGCAGAGCAGGGAAACCTGGCAGTGTCACAGGGACAAAGGGAGCCACGGGAGCTCCAAGGAGAAGCTTTCCTGGGACCAAGTTCCTCTGTGGTCTCTGGCTGGGGCAGGGCACTTCATGAGAGTCATGATGCCCTGGCCACTGGGCTGGCTGAGCGCAAACACTTCCTAGCCACTTGTAGGTCACGATGAGGGGAGACTTTCCACCAACAGTCTGTGACCTCAGAGGGGACGCTGCGTGAGGCCTGAGTGTGCTGGCTGGAGCTCTCCCTTGCTGATTTATACTCTCTCGCTCCAACTCTCTAAAATCAATCTTTTCCCAATTGCCTCCTGGCTTCCTGCAGCATTCAGGGTCGGCCCTGCATGAGTAATCTTCACCCACTCCCAAGGCTGCTTCTCCTGGAGCCCCTGCCAGAGCCCTGATCAGGAGGGGGGTGGCGGGTGGGGACAGCCCTGCCAGAGCCTCTGATGGGGAGGGGTGAGCAGCAGCAGGGTAGCCCTCGGTGCCAGGCTCACTGGCAGGGCAAGCCCTCCATCCAGACAGACCAGGGTGGGCAGGAAGCAGGGGCAGGCCCCTCCCACCCCCCAGCACCGCCCACAAACAAGGGTGCTCCACTCAGTTGGTAGGTGCCCTCCCCCTATTATTTTGTGGCTATTTAGGATAATTACTTCTTTTTCATATTAATAAACACTCAGAGCTGGCAGTTGGCTTAATTTTCACATATTTTTTGTCAAAATCAATGGTGGAGGGGCTGTGATTAGCTCCGGGGCAGGTTTTCCTTCCACAAAAGAGCATGAGAAGCTCATTCTGCTCACCCTTTGCTATTTTTAAAAAGTGTCCAGTCTCTTTCGCTGAAGGTGGGAAACTGCATAATGGGAAGTGGGGGGCGGGTCCGAGTTCTCAGGGCAATGGGCTGGGCAGTGGGGTGTGGGGCTTATACCTCTGCTCTCCTCCCTGGAAACAGGCAAGAGGGCGGACAGATCCTCTCTGGGGTCCTGCCTGGAGGAAGTGGGAAGGGGGAGGAAGGATGGAGGTCCCCTCTTCCATCAACTCTCCTTGGTCTTATCTGGGTCAGGGAGGTGGGAAGGGCTGTCTGGAGGTGCCACCTTCCTCCTCATGGCTTTGGCCATTTTAGCTGTGCCACAGGCTAAAGGTGCCTGGATGCCTGCTCATGAAATCCTACAGCAGCCCCGTGAGGCGATACCATTAGCTCCCACCTGTCAGATGAGGAAACCAGGGATGGTGCTAGGACTTGAAGCAGGCATGCTGTGTCACCCACCCTGCTTATGCTCTGGTTTGATTCCTCCCCCTATTTAAGGGGCCTGCTCTCTTCCCAGCTTTGTGGGGACAAACAACAGCTGCTTCTCCATCTCGGAGTCCCTGGTGCCTCCCTAGCTCAGCCATGGTGACCTGCATCCTTGTTCTGACAAAGAAACAAGAGGTACTCCCAAACCCAAGGTCTTCAAAGAGAAGCTACTTCCAGCTGTGAGATAGCTGGGGGCTGGGGTAAAGAAGCCCATGGGCACGTGCTGGGCCTCACATCCTGTCCACACACATCTGCATAACCCTCGTGGGGGCCAGGACTCAAGGGGTTACCTCCCCCACCAGCCCTGGGGCCCCTTCCTTTACTGAGCCAGTGTGAATCACTACCAAGTCACTACTGCATGAGGTCAGCCCCTGTGTGAACTCAGGTGAGTTATCTACCTCTCTGGGCCTCGGTTTCCTCAGCTGTAAAATGGCATTAAGGACAGAGCCTACCTCACAGGGCTACTGTGAGGATTCAGTGAACTGACACTTGCAAAGCACTGGGGCACACTGAGTGCTCCGTACCTGTTAGTATTACTATTATTCGAAGGCACCGGCAACACAGGGAGCTCCCCTGGAACATCTACTTACCACCACCCTTCCTGTGCCACTCCCCAACCTTCTGGAGGACACTGCACCCAACAACAGTACCCAGCAGGGCAGAGGGGGATGCCCACAGTTCTCCTGAACTGTGCCCTCCCTGTGCCCACTTCTCCCCAGCCCTCCTCACTGGCCTCCCTGTCCCCAGGTCCTTCTCCATCCTGCAGTTGAGGGAGCTTGGAAAGGTCCCAACAGATGTAACTCCCCAGCCCATATTCAAGGCGGTGCAAGATCTGACCCTTGCTTACCTCTGAGGCTGCACCTCTCACTCTCACACCCCCCTCCTGGACCCTGAACTTTTAGTTTATTCCAATTGCCCCGGCCTTTGCTCAAGCCATTTCCCTTCTTAAGCAACAGCTGTCACCTCTGCCCCGTCCCTAGACTGGGTCAGAGGCTCCCTCTCTCAAGGTGCCCTTCCCCTGGGCAGGCTGGGACGCCAGGTCAGGGGCAGAATCAAGGTATCCACTGCGTCGGTAAGTTCCCTCCTATTCTGGAAAGGCCTCTGCCTCCACCCCAGCCCCGCCCCTCGCCTGCAGCCGGGGGCCGGCGAGTAGATACATTCTTCCCCTCCTTCAGGGCTCCGCCGCTCCGGGTCCTGCGGAACCTTTTCACTAGAGGGGGCGGGGCAATGGCTCCAGGCCCCGCCCAGGCCCCGCCCCCAGAAGTGGGACCCTAGTGGGGCTCAGCTGACGCCTCACTTCACGTGACGCTGGAGCCGGGCAAGCATGGCGGCGGCCACCGGGTGAGTGCTGCTGCTGTTCCCGGCCCTTGCACGGCGGCGCGGAGCGGGGGCTTGGGCCTTCCGGCTGGACAGGGGCTGAGAGCCCCGTTAAAGGGCCGCGTCCCCGCCGGGCGTGCAGTGTGGCCGCGGGCAGCGCGCTTCTTCGCGCGGGTTGGGCGTCCAGCGCGGGGCGTCTGGCTGCGCGTCCGAGTCAGCTCCCTGGCCACTGCCCACTGCCCTCGGGGCCGCAGTGGCGTTCAGGCCCCACCCGCGCGTGTGGAGTCCCCACTGTGCGGCCGAGGTGGGGTCCACGCGCGCATTCACGGTCACGACCCTCAGATGGGAAGACTGCGTTGCCAGGGCGCTGGGGACCTGGGGACCCCCCGGGAGGAGGCAGCGTTTGAGATGGGCTTGGAATCCCCTCCCTAGCGCGGCACTTCTCTTCCTTCAGGGCCCAGATGGAACTTCCTCAGAGAAGACTTCCCTAAGCACCTATCCTACTCTTATCACCGCCTGGTAAATTATATAGTACATAACAAAAAAAGAAACAACTTGTTTCTTGTCTTCTCTCCATTTAAAGTGTGAGGTCAGGGCCTTTGTCTGGTTTGCTCCTGGACCTTGTTAGTACATGTCTTGCACACAGTAGATGCTTCATAAATTCTGCTGAATGAAAGAATGGTGAATGGTCCTAGTGGCAGGAAATGTGGACGGGTGGGCTCACTGAAGCGTTGGGGAATGTCCCTGATGAAGGAACATCTGAACAAAGGTTGAGAGTTCAGAGTGTTCTGGGGACGGGGGACAGTGGAGCGTGTCCCTATGCTGGAGGGCACAGTGTCCCAGCTGGCTTTTCCAGACTTTGTCCTAAGGGACTGGAAACTTCCAAGGGTTTTTAATCTGCTCACATCTGCCTTTGAGACGACTATCCTCTGGGCTATGTATGAGTTCAGGGCAAGGCCCAATTATGGGGGCGGCATTTGGGCCTGGAGATGCTGGGGGCTGGGAAGGGGAGTGGTAGAGAGAGGGCAGTGCCCCAGATGCCAGGCTGGAATTGAGATCAGAATGGGGGAACTGGTGGACTAAATGCATCTCTCTTTTTGGAAGGTAGGGAGAGTGGCAACAGAAAATGGCCCCCTCAGTTGGCCCCCAGCTCCAAGGTTGGGAGAGCTTAGGACATGCAAGTCAAACACTTAATAGGCACCTGCTGTATTCCAGGAACAGTACTGGGCCTACCCTTAGGTGTTCATGGGCCACTGGGGTAGATGTCATGCCTCTAGTCTTGGTGTGTGCCATTGACGGGCATGGATTCTGAGCTCAGAGGAGAGTGTGGGTAGGCTTCACTCCCTGGATGACATTTGTGCTAGTTCTTGAGCACCCCTGAGGCAGAGAACTGTGCTTGCAAAGTCCCAGATGAGTGTCAAGGAGTCTAGGGCCAGATCCTTGAGCCCAGCCTGTAACCCTGTCTTAAAGAGCGGAGTGAGCAGTAGGTGTAGGCCAGTGCCCACATGTGGGTCAATTACCCCTATATCTGGGCCACCAGGTGGTCACAGGGAGTTCCAGGGGCTGCATTTGGATTCAGGGCTCCATGCTGACTTGAGGTCTGCTGCTCTCCCGAAGAGACAGGGAGCCAGGCTGGTGAATGGATGGGCGTGAGTCTAGAGCTGGCCGAATCCTGGAAGGAGGGCCCTTATAGCAAAACTGATTCTCTGGGCCATGGAGCAGTAAAACTGAGTGACAGAGGCCTTGGAGAGGTGTGTAATCGGAAGGGAGACCTGACAGGTGCAGGTAGCTTCCAGAGATTGGCAGGACCTGCTTGGCAAGAGCCATCCCAGGCTGGTATGGGTTACCCTGTTGGACACTTAGAGCCCAGCCGATTCTTTAAGTGGAAGAGGCTTCGAGTGTGTTTCCAGCAAAGCTCGGTGCCCAGCTGCATACACAGGACAGATCAGAGTGTCAGGCATAATGAGACACCATACCATCAAGTCACAGCCACAGGCTCCCCAGGAGTTGGATTTGGTTGCCTGTAGAGTCCTTCCAGATCCTGGGCCCGGGGAGGCCTGGGTGCTTGGAGTGTGCTCCACGTGATATGAGGAGTAGTGGAAGCCCTAAGCTAGTATCTCAGATTCAACTAGAAACCTGAGAAGCTCTTCTGGGGAGTGTTTAAGGGTTGATCCTGCTCTGTCCTGCCAGCCTGGGCAGGGACTTCAAGTTTGAGACAGAGGGTCCCACAGCCCCCAGAGAGTCTGCCGTGAGGTCGTCTCCACCCCCTCCCCTAATCCAATATCACTTGGTGGGAGGGAGCCCTGCCTTCTCTGTGAGTCATGCCTTGAGCTTCCCATGGACAGAGATGAGACTTCTCTGCTGTTGCCAGACCTGCTGCATCGACCCCCCCCACATGGCTTTTTCCTTTCTCCACCTCCCTTTGCCCATTCACCGGCTGGCCCTGGAGAGTCCTTATCCTCTGACATATTGTTCACATACTTGCAGACTCAGCTCAGATAGTTCCTCCTCCTAGAAGCCTTTCCTGACCCCCCTCCCTCCTGACCTCCAGTCAAGGCTTCCTGCTTAATATTCCAGAGAATCCCAGTTTTTCCCACTGGCAGGATGCTCTTCTACATCTGCACTCCTGCCCATCGTGGTTGGGTGAGAGGTTGCTCCCCTTCATGTCTCTCTGGCATCCTTGAAGCCCAGGGACCAGTTCGGTTTGTGTCTCCAGGGCCCTGTGGCCGCCCAGTGATTGGTGCTGGGTGACACGGTGCCTAATGAATAAGAGGAGGATTTACTTTACACTAATCCAACATGCCATCCCGCTTTGCACGGAGCCCTCAGTGATTGAGGAAAGGAACGGTGGGCGGGAGTGGGAACAGAACTCTGAATAGGATGAAGGAGTATCTTTTTTTTTTTTAAACATCTTTATTGGAGTATAATTGCTTTACAATGGTGTGTTAGTTTCTGCTGTATAAGAAAGTGAATCAGCTATACATAAACATATATCCCCATATATCTGAAGGAGTATCTTTAATTCTTTAACTGAGTGACTCTCAGGGAGCTGCTGCCCAGAGGGCTTTTGCCCGGTGATAAGCAGCAGGTGAGCTGCCCTGGGTGTGTACCTGTGGGGTCATAGTTCACGCTGGAGTCAGCATTTCTGGAGGGCAAGTATCTGGAGGAGCCAGGTTCTGGATCAGAGCCCGTCCCCACCCTGATACGAACCTGGTGCTCTTGGAGAAGACGCATTGGGTTGACCTTGGGGGTTGGGGGGAGGGGTGAGTCTGTGGGAGGCAGGCTGGCCACTGAGTGCCCCTTTGCCTTCCCATGCCCTTCCCCAGGCCTGGTGTGACTCCACACAGGTCCCTGTGTGTGCTTAGCCCCGCGACCCTCCTCAGGAGAAAGGTAGGCAGGGTGGGAGATGCTGACCAGCTGCCGTGAGGCCCCTCCAGCCAGGGTGAGCGGGCTGGCCCTGCTGACAGGCAGCCGGAGGGCTCGGTGGGCTCGGTGCCTGGACTGAGCTGGAGGCTGTGGCCAAGGAAGCAGGCCGGTCCTTGACTGGCCTCTCTTGCCGGAAGCTTAGCAGCATGGCCCCATCCAGAAGTGGTGTCACATCCTAGTGCAGGGATCTTGTCCTTGTCTGTGCTGTGGACCCCATGGGCATCCGTGAGACCTTGACATGACTCTCAGCATGATGAAATAAAATACAGAGGATTACAGGGAAAACCAATTATATGGAAATACAGTTATCAAGATGTTAAGAAATAAATTTGTGGTATAGTAATATATGCTTCTTTATACATTAAATAATAAAAGCAGCAGGTCTAAGAACCACCTTAATGTTGAAGTAGTGATGAGTAAAAGTGGTATTCTGAGGTACTGTGACATCAATAAGGTGACAGGAAAATACCTCTGATTTCTGTTGGTGACAGATTCACACACCGCTGATACTGTTGTGGTTTGTTGCTTACATTAATAATTGAAAAAAATGTTAATTTAAAGGTGAGATTAGAAAAAATAAAGATATAATTTTTTTTCCCATCCAAGTAGGTGGACTCCCTAAACACTATGCATGAATCCCTTGGGTGAGAACCCTGCAGGTGGCCATTGAGGTCAAAGGAGGGGCTGACTCAGTACTGATTTGGGGGACAGGAGAGAGTTTCGGGGCAGTGGTATCACACCTGCTGCGGGGGCTGGTCACTGGCCATTTCCTGGGCTCTGGCAGTTGGCAGGGGGTGGGCTGGCCCATGGGGGCTGGAGCTTGTTCTGTGTGTCTCTTTGATACCCTGGAGCCTTTGTCCGCCAGCCCCTGCGGTCTTCCCCGGGCGTTGCCTGTGCCCTTGGCTGCCTGCAGTAAAATGTGCCTTATTTATACTTGGAGCTGGGGACGACCTGGCTTTTGCCTTTTAGATTCCGGGTGCCAGTTAGCAAAAGCTCCAGCAGAAACCAGTTGGAGATGTTTTATGGGTGCTGCTTTTGCTGAACTTGCAGAGAGAAGCCACCTGCGATGGCTCTGGGCCCAACATTCTTTCTGAGGGGTTGGTTTATGTCATGAGAAATCAAAGGGCATGTCTCTATAAAGCTTGATTCTGGGGTACCCTGCCGTAATGAATGACTGCAGCCATCGGCCTGCCTGGGGGCTCTGGCCAGGCTGCCTTTCTGTGTTCTGGCTGAGCCCATGGAGGACTAGATTGTGTTGTAGATTTTGCAGGAGCAGCTGATGCTCACAGGAGGGTAGCGTATTGAGTTTCCTGTCTTGACCTGGGCTGCTTGGCCCTTGGGCCACAAAGGTCCTGTCTGGGTGCCCTGAGGAATTTAGGTCTCTCAGAAGGTTCTGGATAAGACAAAGCCCAGCCCTTCTGAGAGCCTTCCAGGTGGGGACGTGGTGGCAGTCCAGGTGGACCCGGTAGCTGGTGTGTTTAAGGAAGAAGGTGTGTGGGGCGTGAGGCATGGGGGGCGGGGGGATGAGGTGGGTGGGGCTGTGCAGGCCGCCGGCCGAGGCTGGGCATTTTCAGGCAGTTGTGCTGTTGAGTCTGCACGGATCTAGGCACCTTTGGCCGAGGCCATCTGCAGCAGTGCCTTGGTGCCGTTCCCTCTGTGCCGCTGGGAGTCTGTAGAGACGAGGCTCTTCCCTGAGCCCACCCCCTCCATGGGCTTTGCTGAGTGAGGGGAAAGAATGGGAGGGAGCTTGGGGGACTCTGTGCACGGGTGCTGGTGGCTGCACTTTCAGTTCCTGATAGCACGGCCAGCTGGGGTGCTGGCATGTTTGTGAGCTGTCACCTCTGTCCTTTCATCCTTGTGGCTGAGCATGGCAGGCAAGTGGCATGGCTTAGAGGAAGCCCTGGCTTCTTGTGTCCACCCGCCCAGGAGGGTGAGTGGGGCCCATGCCCGGGAAGGGGGACAGCAGGGAGGCTGTAGCCCTGTCAGCATGTGCGGGGTGGGCAAGACCCCTCCACCCTTCCTGGCCAGGCTGGCCCGAGGGTTCTGCTTCCTGCCCCTCTGGGGCTGATGTGGCAACTTCACACAGCTGCGTGGGTGGCCCCACGTTGTGACAGTTGTTCACTCAGCAGATATTTATTGAACGCTTGCTGTGTGCTAAACATAGTGCTAGGCACGGGGCAGCAGGGACCGGAGCAGACCCAGATCTCTGCGTTCATGGGGTTTCCATTCTAGTGGACAGAGGCGGACCTCACCAGTGAGCACCAGTACACATTTATGTTGGAGAGTGAACGCGTCATTTCAGCAGGGACTTGGACGAGCCTCAATCCAAGGGGTGACTGAAGAGAGTGTAATGCAGGGTGGGTTTACACAGCTGTGGGCAGGTTGGGTGGGGGGAGAATGAGCAGCCTTTGTAGTTCCAGGTTTCCCCAGGGAAATGGGATTCTCTGTCCTCCCCCATCTCTTCCCGCTCTCCAGCCTCTTGCCCTGTTTCCCAGTCACCAAATCCTCCTGGAGCTAACGAGGTCCTCGTGGGCCAGGCCTGGACAGAGTGGGAGAGTGGATTTGGAGACATGAGTGGGGGAAGCCCGGCCCAGGGCTAAGTGGGGGGACAGGCCGGGGAGAGAGCTGCAAGGTTAAAGAGGGAAGCCAGGGAAAGCCATCCTGAGAAAGTGCCATTGGAGCCAAGATGTGCAGGAGGTGTCACCTTCCTCTGAGGGTCCCATGGCCAGGTGAGTGTGGGAGGTGCCCCAGGGCCGTGAGGGCAGGTTCCACCTGCCCAACTCTCACTGCAGCCCCAGGCAGAGCCCCCTCTCTTGCACCAGCTCTGGGCTGTCCCTCCCCTCTTGGACCTCCGTGCCTGCTCCCTGCTGGCCAGAGAGCCTGCAGGGCCTCCCTCGAACACACATCACACGCACTGCCTGACTCCTGCACCCTGGCTCTGGCCTTGCTGGCCCCCGGCCCGCTTGCTACGAGTGCACTTCCTTCCTTTGTTTAGTCATTCACGTGGCACTATTTTAGGTGCCAGGAAGGAGGCGAGGTCCCTGCCCTCACAAAGCTTACATTTTACCTGGGGAGACAACAAGCAAGTAAATATATACTGTTCGGCAGCGATGCGTGGCTCTAGAGAGGCGGGAAGAGAGTAGCGGATAGGTTTGGTTGGGGTTATCGGAAGAGCTTCCGGGAAGGGGGAGCATTTCTACAGAGGCCTGGATAAAGCAAGAACGCGAGCCTGGTAGGCACTGGGAGAGAGCACTCCTCACGGGGAACAGCAGCAGCGAAGGCCCCCAGTGGGAGCGTTCTCGGAGTTTCGGGAAGGGTGGGATGCCTGTGCGGCTCCCCTCAGCGCCCTGTGGCTGGGAGTAAGTCTGCACCGTGTTGTAAGGGCAGTAGAAAGCGGGGAGGGGTTGAGCAGGGTAATGCCTGCTGGGATTTCCATTTTTCAAGGGTCCCTCTGGGTGGGTGCAGACCAGGCTGTGGCAGAGGCTGGGACTGGGAGCAGGTAAGAGTTCCTGCGGTTGTCCAGGTGGGAGATGGGGATGAGCCGCATGGTCCGGGCTCCAGCTTGGAGGTGAGCTGAGGACGGAGGGGGGCCCGGAGGGGCCGGTGCTGGGCTGGGTTTCAGCAGAGAGCGTGGCATCCAGTGTCCTGGGCACCGAGGCCCCCTGAGGACTGGGAACCCACCTGCAGATTCAGGAGCATGGGGCCATCGTGGCCTGGCAGGGGCTGTAGTGCAGGAGGGGGTGGGCCAAGGTCTGCTGGGATGGATTGAGGAGAGCACGGGCGGCCAGGACACGGGGATGGGCTGGGTGACTCTTCAGAGGATATTTATTGCAAAGGGAGAGAGAAGTAGACGGCTGGCGAGCACGGGGGTCAAGGGGAGTGCTTTTATTTATTTATTTTCAAGCCGGGTGAGGTTCCTATATGTCTGGATGCTGAGAATGATCCTGAGAGGGGAAAATTGATGCTGGAGCAACTTGGGGGGCGGGTGGGGAGAAAGGCGAGGGGAGGGGCAGGCCATGCCCAGGTGGAGGGGGAGCCTCGGGTGGGGGCAGCTGTCTAGAGGGGCCCGAGGCAGGAGGGGTCTGGAGAGTGGGTGCTAGGGGGATAGGGGGTGTTTTCTCAGTGAAAAGGAAAGCCCGTGTGGGCGTGAGGAGAGACACCCACCTGCTCTGCCAGGACTGGCTCTGCCTGGCCTTCAGCGAGGCCAGCACAGCTCGTTGCTTGCCAGCTGCCGTCCTCAGGGCCAGCACCCCAGGGGCTGCCGCTCCCAGGTCTGTCTTGTCATGCTTCCTCCTTGCTCATTTGGCACCTACGAGCCTGGCTCGGCTTAGGGCCTGGTGCTGCGTGCCCTGGGCGTGTGTGTGTGTTCGTGTGTGTGTGTTGGGGACAGGTGGGTGTCCCGGCTCAGGTGAGGAACAGCCCAGGCTGCTGGGTCTGAGACTTGCAGAGAAGATGGCGGCCTGCAGACACATGGGCAGGGATCCAGTGTCGTCTGGGCCAGATCTTGCACGGATGGGAAGCTCCTTGAGGGCTGGAATTGGGGGTTGGGGGTGTGTCTCCACACCACTGCAGACTTTCCTTCCGTGGGCTTCATCCGTCTACCAGTTAAACAGACCCAGCTGCCTCTCCTCCCCACTGTGGTCCAGTGCTCAGGGACAGGAGGGGAGGGTGTGGTTGACAAGCCCCTGTGGTCCTCCAGCGGCCCAGTGAGGGGCTGTTTCTGGGTCATGGGCAGGCCGAGCTTGGACCGGCTTGCCACTCGCTAATGGGGGTCCTGCCTCTGGGTGGGGGACGCGCCTGGTGGTGCTAACAGAAGCCTGCGTGGCGGTGTTTGCTTGTGTCTTTGCAGACCCTCATTTTGGCTGGGGAACGAAACCCTGAAGGTGCCGCTGGCGCTCTTTGCCCTGAACAGGCGGCGCCTGTGTGAGCGTCTGCGAAAGAACCCGGCGGTGCAGGCCGGCTCTTTCGTGGTGCTGCAGGGCGGGGAGGAGACTCAGCGCTACTGCACCGACACCGGGGTCCTCTTCCGCCAGGTGAGCCCAGCCGGCAGCCTCCCACATCTCTGAGTGTGCACTAGGCCCGCTGTGGGCTGTCTGCCCTCCTCCAGCATCAGGCCTGGTGGGCCTGGGCAGCTCTGCCCCCTGGGGGACCCTGAAGAGGCTCTCTGAAAGCAGGCCGAGGCTTGGGTCCCCAGGGAGCCCCCTCTGCGGGGGGCAGGGCTGTCACCAGCCAGCCTCAGCTCTCTCAGGTCAAAGTCTGGAGCGACGATGCTCCTGGGGGAGCAAGCAGGCAAGGCTTCATGGAGGAGGCAGTATTTGGTGTGAGCCCTGAAGGCCGGTGTGAATTCTGACAGGTGGAGCTGGGGATGGGCGTTCTGGGCTCGGGGGTAGTATCCACAGGATTGGACCTCAGAGGGCGGGCTGGGCAGCCTTCCCTGGCCCGGGAGAGGTGCAGATGGAGCGGGCTGAGTTCCTGGGGCCAGATTCTGCCACGGCAAGGAGGACGGGGGCTGCAGAGGTCCTGGGAGGAGGCATGTGAGCAGGGTCTGAGCAGGAGTCGGCAGCCCGGGCATTGGTCCTGGCTTGGCCAGTGCCGACCCTGTGACCCTCACTGGGTTTTGGTTTCCTCCTCTGGGAAGTGGTCCAGGGGCTCCTCGAGGTTCTGGAACCCTGTGGGGCAGCGGGTGGCCCAGCTGTAGGAAACCAGCTTGGATGTGGTGGCCTCGGCTGAGAATCACTGGCATCACTCGGTTCCCAGGAACAAGAACAAGGACACTGGACAGAGGAGCTCACCCAGAAAGCCAGGAGGGCCCTGAGCTGGCCCCACTTTACAGATAAAGAAACAGGCTCAGAGGGAAATGACTTGCTAGAGGTGGAGCTGGGATTATTTAGAACCCATCTCCCGACCCCAAGTCTAGCGCTCTCTTCTCCTCCCTGCGCTGCCCTGAGCGGAGGTCTGATGCGCTGGGAACTCCCCGGGGGCAGGCAGAGCCGAGAGGACATGGGCGTCCAGCATCCGGGTCAGGGAGGAGGCAGGGGAACGAGAGGGGAGCTAAGTGCGGAGAGCGGGTGGTAAGGCGTGGCCTCTGCAGCTGGACAGCGTCCACCCCGCAGGGCACAGGCCGAGACCCACTGCCGGGAGCCACGGCGCAATGTTTTCTATGGAAAGCACCTCCTACTGCAGGGCTTCCCTCTGCCGCATCGTTCTTGCAGCTGCAAGCCTGCCGTCCCTGTTGCTGGAGATGTGCAGGTCTAAATAAGTTTTCTCTGACTAGTCTTGATGCTTCTTGAGGTTTCCATAGTCTGTGACTTAAAAACCAATCTCCTAAATTCAGCTGTTGGCTCCCTTACTGGTGTTATGCAAGATTAATTTTAGAAGAGTGCCTCCTCCACTTCATACCTTTATAACGCTATTTTAGCTCCGTGTTTAATGCTAAACACTAAAGTCATCAGCTGCCCCGGGGGTGGGAGAAGGAAGGAAGAAGTCCTAAATGGAGGAATCCATTTCTGAGCAGATGCCCGGCCTGGGCGTCTAAGTCAAGGTGGCATCTTGCCCGCCTGCAGGCAGTGGGGGTAGCAGAGAGGTGGGGGGAGGGAGGGGAGTGCGGGCAAGGCGGAGACGGACCCGTGGTGCTCCTGGGCACCCGTGTCTTAACCTGCCCTGTCTGGGACCTGAGGCGGGTGGCCGGTGAGGTGGGGTGCAGGTGGGGCTGGGGCACGGGCCTGAAGCAGGGTCTGAGCAGCCAGCCAGGAGGAAGGAGGGGACGGCAGCCTGCAGCTGGTGCAGGGGGCAGAGTGCTGAGGTGGAGGGTGGTGTGAGGCTGGGGGTCAGGCACCGAGAGCCAGGGAGCCCGAGCTGACTCTCCAGGGTGCGGGGAGGAAAGCGCTCAGTCAGATACCCCACCTCTCTCCTTGCACCTCCCGTTTCTGTCCTGCTGACGGGGTGACCTGGGTCCTTGTTCCCGCCACAGGAGTCCTTCTTTCACTGGGCCTTCGGTGTCACTGAGCCAGGCTGCTACGGCATGATGGACGTGGACACTGGGATGTCGACGCTCTTCGTGCCCAGGTTTCCTCCCAGCCACGCCACCTGGATGGGAAAGTACGGAGCACCCCGGGGCGTGTGACCGTGCCTGCTGACCGCTGGCTGGCTGGGGTGGGGGTGGGTGCAGGGGGCCTGTGCGGGGCAGGGGGGCAGAATTAGCAAGGGGGAGGGTCAGCGGGCAGGCCTGTTAACAGCCTACTCTGGGCCAGAGCCTGTTACCCTTTGCTGGGAAGGGGTGTCAGAGCTGGAGCCACAGACCATGGTTACGTTTGTTCAGAGGTGCTATTTATTAATCTTGAAATTCCGGATTCCCAGCTTTGTTAAGATGCCCGAGGCTTTGGCCTGGGTCAGTGGGAGGCAGCCCCTCCCTGGGTGTGGTGGGGAGGGCAGCCTGGGGCCCTTCTCTGAAGCCTGTCACTGGCGTGCAGTGCAGGGCGTTACTGGGTGCCTCCCGCGTGCCGGCCTCTGGGCTAGGCTCTGCGGCTCCCAGGATGTAGGCCCTGCCTCAGCTGGCTCACCTGGGAGACAGGGTCGTTCTCTAGGGTTGTGCTGTGGGAGAAGTGTGAGGCCAGAGGCCTGGGTGAGCCTGAGAGGCTGCCTCCCTCATCATCTGTGGTGCCTGCCAGCTTCAGGGCCCTTGGCCCTGTCCACCCCTCCCGGGAGCCGTTCCTGCCTGCTCAGAGGCGCTGAGGCAGAAGCTGTACTTAACTGGGGATGCTTAAGGTGATCAGAGGATCCTGCCAAATGCTCGCCGCCTTCCAACGTGTCATTTCTGCCAGGAAAGTGCTTATTCTGGGCTAATGTATACATTGCAGCCTTTGCTGCCTCATGGGCCCAAAATGCTCAGTACCGGGTAGGCTGGCGGGTCTGCGGCTGGTTTGAAGGATAAGGCATCCGGCTGCTGCAGGGACATTGCTCTGTGCAGAGGGCCAGGGCAGGGCTCCCACACCTCAGCGGGCTTCTCCGGGGAGCGGGTCTGGCCACTGTTGGGCTTCCGATGCCTTATCTGTGGAACAGCGATGATGCCCCTCGTGAGGCATCGCCAGGGCTGTAGTCACAGTGATGGTCACTGTGGGGTGGTTACATTTGTGACACTGAAATGAAGCAGCGAGGGTGCTGGGGACAGGCAGCTTGTAATGTCCACAGTATTTGTGGCCATTCCCTATGGAGAGCCGGAATCTTTTCCCTCCTCCCTCACTCAGTCAGGACCTGGGTGACTGCCTCGATGCGTGAACGTGGCCGCGTCACCGTGTGACTTCTGAGGCTAGACTGTAAAGTGTGGTACGGTTTCCACCTGGTTCTCGATCCTCAAGCCCAGTTGCCACTCAGTGAGGAACCCAAACTCACCCATGTGGAGGGACCAGAGGCCCCGCTGACAGCCAGCACCACCCGCTAGAGTGGGTGACGCCAAGCCCCAGCCCTCTCAGGGCTTTGTTCCGAGCCCCGACCTTCAGAGTCCGTGAACGTGATACATGCTTTTTTACTCCCCTGCGTGTCAGGGTGATTTGTCACAAAGCCCTGGTAACTGGAGGAGTTTCCTGGTGAGAGTTTAGATCTGGTCTCCGTGAGAAGATTCTCCCGGAGCCCTTCCCGCACCTTGAGGTGATCACAGAGCTGTAGCCTCAGCCCGTCCTGCCAGTGGCCCCTGTGCCTGGGCGGCACCCATGGCTTCGGCCTGGCTGCCCTCTCAGCCTCCCTGTGGCCCTGCCTCTCGGCTCAGGGCGTGCTGAGATGCCCACTGCTCAGCAGCGCTGCGGTCAGAGATGCAGCACCGTGAGACGTGGGCGTGGGCAGTGGCGAGTTTCTGTCAGGAGGTGTGGAGGGGCTCTGAGTGCGTCCCCTCTTCTGACTGCTGCTGCTTATGCAGAGCTAACTCTCATGAGAAGTCAGGGAGTGCCTGTCCGTGGGGGAGGGTGGACATCCTCCAGGGCGTGGCCCCTGCCTCGGGGACTCCACACGCCAGTGGGAAAACCTGAGCAAATCTCACCCTGCCTCCCCACAGCCATCATCTGGGGAGCCAAACAGCACTTGACTTGAGGGCTTTTGTTTTGTTTTGTTCTGGCCAAGCCGCACGGCATGTGGGATCTTAGTTCCTTGACCAGGGATCGAACCCGTGCCCCCTGCAGTGGAAGTGCAGAGTCTTAACCACTGGACCACCAGGGAGGTCCCGACTTGAGGGTTTAAAACCCAGGACCTGATTGGTCAGGGAGCAGCTGTTACCGGTTGGCTGTTCTAGAGCATAATCTCCAATAATACAGGAATGATGTTCTGTGCTTTGACCACGGCTGGGTTTAAGAGCTGCTGGTAAAAAGTTCTCGTTTAGTCTGTCCCTGCTTTGCCAGGGCAGCTGATTATCTGGTACGCACCTTGGAGGGTACAGATGGGTCTGTAGGGTGGGTCTCCCTCTTGGAAAGGCTCCATGTACGTGCTGGGCAGGCCAGACCGAGCAAGCTGGTCCCAACGGGCGTTCCGGCTCCGCAGCAGATAGCTCGCCCCTTGTCTCTTGCCGACCTGGCTCCCCTCCGTGCCCATCCCCGGCAGGCCTTTCCCTTCCTCTGCTCTGGTGTGACCCTCCCCTAGTCCCCATGTCCCAAGCCTTTGGGAGAGAAGGCACGATGGGAACAGGGCAGTGGAAGGGGTTGGTTGTCTGGGGCTGGAGGTGGGGAGCAGCCAGATCTGATGTGTGTAGCTGTTTCCAGATGCTCATAATCAGTAGGGTGGGAGCGAGGCTGATGGGATTACCTGGCGTTTGCAGTCGAGACCCACCGGACTGAACGTTTGACCTTCAGCTCCCCAGCTTCCTTTTGAGTCTCTGTCTGATGGCTTTTGAAAATCCATCTGGCAGACACTGCAATCCAAAGTCATCCAGGGAAACAACACCCCCGTCTGTAGATCTGCCACTTCCCGTGTAAACAGCCTGTCCTGTTGTCAGGGCTGCAGACACCAGGGGGCTCGCGGGCAGCCTGTTACTCCGCCTGTTCCTCACCCCAGGCCTTTGTGGGGACAGAAGTGTGGTAGTTTCTATTTTGTTTTTATTTGGAGTCTTTGCTTACAAAAGTTTGGTGTCTTTTTCATGTGAGAGTGTTTCCCATCATTTTCGTCAGAATCAGCCTCAGCTGATGGCAGTTTTGGCTGCTGGGGTGTCTGGGGTCCTCTATGCAGGTGGGAAATTGCCTCTTTGGGCAGTTTCAGCACTGACAGAGGGTGAGCAACTTTGGGCCAGGCTGGGCGACCCTCCTAGAACCTTTGGAGCCTTGGCGGTTTTCTGCTCCCATCCCTGGCTGAGGCCTCGGGCTTGGAACGTGAGACAGTGTGGCCGGCCTGGGGTTTGTAGGGAGGAGGGGGCTCTCCCCAGAGCTGAGGCCCAGAGCGCTGCACTTTCTGGGATGGGGACTGATGTGTGCTGTGGTGTGTGTGTATGTGTCTGCAGTGTGTGTGCATGTGTGATGCGTGTGGGTATGTTTGTTGGGGGGTATAGTGTGGTATAGTATGTGTGCTAGGTGGTGTGTGTGTGGGGGGGTGGAGTGTGGGAGTGTGTGTGTGTGGTGTGTGGTTGTGGGGTGGTGTGTCTGTGGGATGTGATATATGTGTGGTGTAGTATGTGTGTGGAGTGGTGTGTGTGTGGGGTGGAGTATGGGGGTGTGTGTGTGTGTGTGTGTGTGTGTGTGTGTGTGGTATAGGGTTGCGGGGTGGTGTGTCTGTGGGGTGTTTAGAGTGTGGTTTTTCACAGTCACTGCCCCCACCCCATACACACAGCTGGGTCACGGGACGAAGGCTGCCTCCGCCCGCCTGACGGCCTGGCCCTGGCTCCCCCGTCTTTAGGGAAGGCGCCCCGGGCACTGATGAGAGGTGCAGGCCTTCTTGAGGAGGGCCAAGGGAATTCCTTTGGCTCTGACCCCAGGCAGTTTGCGGGGAGCCTGACCCCGGTCAGCCCGAGGCCTGGCGAGGCGTTTGGCCCCTCTCCCCGGGCTCTGCTGCCCATGGGCCTCCTCTCCATCACCTCTGCTCTCCGCACCGGCCTCTCTGGGAAGTGCTGCCTCGCCGCCCGGGTTCAGGCGCCTGCATAGCTTTGGAGAGCCCTGCTTTTCTCTAACAAGCTAATAGAGCCTTGACATGGTTGCCGACTTCCTTCTGGGGCAAGTGCGGGGTGCCGGGCGGTGAGCGGGAGGAGAGGCCGCTGCGCTGTATGTGGCTGCAGGCAGGCTCCGGCCGCTGGAGATGGATGATAACGGCTGTGATTTGGCCCTGTTACTTATTCATTAGCCCCATGCGGGTGGTCAGCTTGCCAGCTAGACCTGCGCTTGGAAATTTCATTTTCTAGAGGACTCCACGTGTCTGCACCATGGGCATTAATTGAGAGTCTCCTTCTCACAGGAGGGCCCGCACAGGGTGTGGGCACTCGCTGCGCCTGCCCTGACCCTGAGTTCTGGGAAAGGCCTACCCTGTCGTATGCTGGGCCCAGCTGCCTGTGAAAGAGGCCTGCGTGGGCCGGGTTCCCAGACACTGGCTCCTTCCTGAAGACACAAACCCTTTGGAGTGGGACCCTCCCTCCTCTCTCCTGCCAGAGCTGCCCCTTCCTTTTGAAGGGAAGAGTTTCTGAGGTGGGGTTGGCTTCCCTACTGACCCATCCTCTCCCATCCAGTTGCTTCTACTTGGATCTCCCACACGACGGGGTCTGGCATGAGCTGCCCTACTGGACCCCAAACTCCAGTCAGGGCTCCATGCAGCCCTCTGTGAGGCTGCTGCCAGCCCGGCACTCAGGTGGCATATAGCTGCCCAGTGACCCCTCCAGCCAGCTCTGTAGGGCTCACATGGACATGCCACTCCTTCTCCTGTCAACCCCTCTGGTGGCTGGCTTGACGTGGTGGCATGGCACACTTACCTCTTAGGGTGACATTTAAATGATTATTACTATAATTGACCCCCAAACAGGAAAAATAAGTACTATTCAAACTTAATTATCTCTGCCCTTTAGAAAAAAAAATGACACGCAAAGTGCCAGAAAAGATGCTTACAGCTTTTCGGGTTGTATCTGTCAAGTGGTTATTCTTGCTGAGAACCAGGCCTGTGGCTAGTTGGGCGATCTGGGGCCCTTGAGGCCCAGTGTGCGTCGAGGTGGGCAAAGGGCATTTGGTGAGGCTGGCCCTTGAACTCACTTCCTCCTGGACATCGGGATGGCTTCAGCCGGCTCTCCCATGGGCTGGCTGGCCCTTGCCACTCCTTGGCTCCCGTGGCAGGTGAAGTGGCTCGTGGCTGGTAGGTGAGGGGTAGACAGGCAAGCGCACGGCCCTGGGGCCGCCCACAGATCACAGCTGCCTCGTGTTCTCCTCTCCTTTTCCCCCTCGTCCCCCCACCTCCTCCGGTTCCACCTTGTCAAGACCTTGACCTCAGGCTGAATACACGGAGATGTTCCCAGGTCTCAAGTCGCCTAGGTCTCTGCTGAGTACTGACTGCCAAGACTCCCAGGTAGGGCAGGCAGGAGCACGTTTCTCGAGGTGTCCTTTGGCAAGACAGCTTGGGAGAGTTAGCGTCCCCGACGGGGGGTGAGGTGAAAAGGTCAGTGTCCAGGCTAATGGCCGAGACACCCCTCTGTAGGGATCATTGAGGCTGGCCTCGAAAGCATGTCCTTGGCTCTTCCTGAATATTTTGGGAGTTTGCTTTTGATGCCTGTCACAGCTGGAGGGGATGAAGTGACTGGGGACCAGGGGTGAATTGGGGACCTGCTGAGAATTCTGGGCGTCTGTCCTGAGCAGGGACTGGAGCCGGGGCAGTCAGCGTGAATGTGGAGATGACACCGATGGCCCTGCCTCTTGCCTTTCCGGCACGTGCTTTTGTGAATGGCTGCAGGGTCAGCTGTGCTGAGGGTGTCAGTGCTTGGTAGCAAAGGGTCAGCAAGCTCTTTGCGGTAAGCCCTGGAACCGGGGCCTCCAGCATCCAGGCAAGGTGCTTGTCATCAGTTCCTGCCCCACGTAGCTGCCACAGGCAGTGCTAATGGAGGCACAGCCTTTGGCCATTTAACTTTGAGTCCCATCTCAATCATAGAAGCTAATGCAATTGGATCGTGCAGATTTAATTAACAACGGGAGCTTGATACCCAGTGCCCGCTTCAGAGGAGCCGAAAGGGCGGTAAAGCAGAAAGGGTTCTGGGGCACCAGGCCGCCGATCTTAGTGGACCACTGTCTCCCCGGCCTGGCTTGCTGCCTACGGCTGTGAGCTCCCTGCTGCTGATACCCGAGGCCGCCCATCTGTCCCTGGATTGTGCTCTGTGTTTCCTGGCCACAGTCCGGTCTGGGACGCTTGTTTGGGTGGAGAGGAAAATGGTGCAGGGCTCAGAGAGGGGAGTGGGAATCTGTTTCCTGGGTAGCGGTGCTGGTTGGTCCGTGGTGTTGCAGAGGCACGTGGAGCTTGCTTTTAGAGGTGGTCGTTTCCGAGTCCCAAAGCGCTCTCCCTCCCTGTCCCCTACGGGCCTCCCCAGGTACACTGTCCTTGGCACCTCCACCTGCCTGTCGTCTGCTCACCCTGAGAGCCCAGGAAGCACAATCTGAAAACCATCTGCTACTTCCTCTGAGGCTTCTTTCAGATCTGACACTTGGTGACTAGAATATCATGCAATCACAGGCAGGACGGGAGTGAATCCCCCATGCTGATGTGGTGCCCAGGCGTGGGACGGTGTGTGTGTGTGTGCATCTTGGACACCCTTCCCCCAGGCGGCTAGAGCTCCTGATGTGAGCTCTGTCACCAGCAGTGACATTGACTCATCCGCCTACCAAGAGGCTGGGGGGTGGGGATGGTGCTTGCTGGACCCACCAGCCCTGCTCAGCGCAGCCGTGACCAGGAGCCCTTTGTGAGGTGGGCAAGGGCTACCCAGCCTCCTCCGCCCTGCGTCTTTGTCTTCTCACTGGCTGATTTTTCAGGGACGATGAGTAAGCTTGAATGTTTCTCATCACAGTGAGTAATACTGTTACTGACTTCTTTAAAATGTTAACTTTTAAACTTTTCTTTAAAGAGGCTCTGTGGGGGCCTGGGAGGCAGCTAATTTCATGCCCCAAAGCGTGGGTGGGCTGGCTGGCTGCCCGGTGGGCTCTCATTGGTAGTGGAGGGAGGTTTGTCCGCAGCTGCTTGCCCCAGGCGGCCAGGGTCACGAACTCGAAGGAGGAGCAGAGGTTGGCTGGGGGAGGTGGAGAGATGCAGGTGGGGTTCAGCAGTCACCCTGTGGCCCAGTGTCCTTTGCCCTCCGAACCTGTGTTGGGCAGACCGGCTCGGTGCCAGGTGCCGGCTGGGGCAGGGATGGGCCTGGGGCTTCTTGGCCTGGGCTCAGAAGGCAGCCTGGACCCAGCTGCGGCCAAACCCTGACCCTGGCGTTCCCTGTGCTTCTTTTTGAGGATCCACTCGAAGGAGCACTTCAAGGAGAAGTACGCCGTGGACGACGTCCAGTACACAGACGAGGTCAGTAGTGGCCGACTCCTCCCACTGCAGCAGCCTGGCTGGACATCGTGGGACAGCACGGTCCAGCCACCAGCCCCCTCAGCAGTGCCCTTGTTTGGAGAGAGCAGGCAAGAAACATGCCTCTCAGACCTCCCCGGGAGGCCCCTGGTTTGCTGGGGCAGTGCCCGACTCGGTAGCCGGTGTCTTGTACCTGGCATGTGGCCGCTGAGCTGCCCGGAGGAAGGATGTCTCTGTGAAGATCTGATCAGGCTTGGCCGGGCCTTCGCGTGTTGGGAGGCCCTTCCCACAGGCCCTCACCAGCTGCAGGTGCCGCTGTCAGCAGAGCCCCAGACAGCGAGAGGCCTGTGGGGTGGGGTGGGCTTGGAGGGGCCCTGGCTTTAATCCTCTTCCCAGCATGGTTGCCCAGTGGCATGTGGCCTGGGTGTGTATGTGACCGTCCTCCTGGGGCTATGAATCTGTCCCCCAATCCAGGCAGTCAAAAGGGGCTGCCCCTGACTTCCACTGCTGTTAGGGCCAGGCCGTGGCAAAGGTGAGAGCACAGCCATGTGCCCCCCTCGTCTCCTTGGGGGACCAAGTCCCCCCGATACTGCACCACCGCCAGGCGCACCGGAGGCCTCTGCTTGTCCCTGGGTGCTGTCACACCCCCATCCTCTGTGCAGATCGGTGCCGGGTAGAACGTGAACACTCTGAGATGAGTGCCTGCCGCCCGGGGTGCAGCCCTGGCCTGGCAGGATCGGCTGCACGGAGCCCCTCTGTGCTGCATTTCCCCAGACAGAGGTCGTCGTACACAAAGAGCTGGGGTGCAGTGTGGAAGCTGCCGGAGGAGCCAGCCAGCTGGAGGCCGAGCAGCCCCCGACCCCACTTCCCCTGGGCAGGACACAGTCTGTGTCAGGGAATGACAGCAATGAGTGAGGGGCTCCTTCCCAGGGATTGTGGCCAGGCACACAGTGCTGTGCGGAACTGGTGTATCTCAGCCTGGCCTGCTCAGGGGCAGACAGCTCACCTTGATGAACACCTGTGCCCAGCCCCCGGCAGGCCAGCGCCAGTGTCATCCTGTGCACAGGACAGTCCTGCTGCAGTTCTGCTGTCCTGGAAGGCCAGCCCACTCCTCTGTCAGTATCCGATCCTCCAAGGCCTCGTGCAGCCCACGGCATCCCCTACCAGCTCCGGTCCACACTGGCAATCCTCCTCTGGCTCTTGGGACCAGTTGTGGACCCTGGCCGTGTTCTGGTCTGTACCCTGCCCTTTACTGTCTTGTCTTTGTCACTAAGGCCCAGTTCTTTTTCCCCAGAGTTTACGATCACACTCGCTCCCTGCCCAGTCCCAGGGACGTGTGGACATCAGAGCTGGTTGGGACCCAGGGCTGAACTCAGCAGCCAGGGGCACGGGCTGGTGCAGAAGGTGACCGCACGGGTGGATAGTCAGCCGTATGGTGGTGCCCAGTCAGGAGGGCCTCGTGGAGGAGTGCACCTTACTTCCACGGGGCCTGTATCTGCAGCACCTTCTGTCTGGCTAGAGTGTGAAGGCAGGGGGGCTTTTGGTGGGTCTTTGTTTTATGTCATGTGATTTCAATACCAGGTTATTGGGGGTGACTCATAGCATCTAAAGAGTCTGTTAACATACACATGATGTGTTGCATCGACCTTTGGGTATAGGATCTCCAATAGTCTGAACATTTATTTGCACGCCCCTGATGAGGTCATTTGCCACTTACGGTAAGTCCCTTACAAATGAACGAGTTCCATTCCGAGAGCGTGTTCGTAAGTTCAATTTGTAAATCCAACAAGGTTAGCCTAGGTGCCCAACTAACACAATCTGCTATATAGCACTGTACTGTAATAGGTTTATGATACTTTTCACACAAATAATACATAAAAAACAAACACAAAAAATAAAGAAAACATTTTTAATCTTACAGTACCTTGAAAAGTACAGTAGTGCAGTACAACAGCTGGCATACAGGGGCTGGCATTGAGTGAATGGGCAAGAAGAGTTACTGACTGGAGGAGGAAGAGGAGGTGGGAATTGGTAGAGCTGAAAGATCATCAGCAACAAGAGATGGAGGGCAAGCTGCAATTTCACTCACACCTGATGTTGATGGAATGCACTTACGCATCTTTGAAAGTTTGCAACTTGAAGGTTCATATGTAGGGGACTTACTGTACCTTGTATTTTTGAAGTGCTAGAGAGAGAGGGATGCCCATCCTTAGTTCTGATTTTGTTCTGACCCCCTCCTTTGGTGGGTGTATCCCTCCTACCTTTGTAAACTGCATCTTAACATTATTGCTCATTGGGACCTTGACCTTCTGGGTCTCCTCGGTGTGAAACCTGGAGGGGGCAGCCTGGGATGGGCCCTGAGGCTCAGCGCATCGAGTCAGAGCGTCTCTCTGCTGCAGCCTCCCAGCCACAGTCTGGTGTTTTTGCTTTTATGACCGGGGTGGGCGGGGAGGGGGCCGGTGGCCGTGAACTCAGCTCCATTTACACAGTGATTTCTGGCGAGAAGGAGAGCCGGCCTCCAAATGTGGTAAAACAGAGGAGGTCTTGAGTGTCAGGCCAGGAAAGCCTGTCATGATAGTGTAGAATTACAGCCCCACAGACCAGCTCATTCTCAGTCTGTATTTATGAAGCAGAATCTTAAGTGAAGCCTTCAGTGGAGTTGAGAGCACGGAGCTTTCTGCAGGGCCGCGCCGTTATCACTGTCATCGTTAATCGGCCTCGTTGTGACTATTACTGCTATGGATCTTATTGGAAACGAGGGCTCCTGTGGACCGTGGGACAGGTGCTTCACTCCAGGGGTGCTTCACCTGTGGGTTCTAGCAACCTCGGCAGCTCACACAGATCCCCTCCTCCCTCCGCCCTGTCCCGTGGTGGGCCACAGTCTCACCCCGTTAAGAGGAATCCAAGGCTCCAAGCAGTGAAGGGCCTCATCCACGACCGCATGGCCACGGAGTACCAGGGTTGGGATTTGACCCCACCAACTTTGGACCCCGGGGGCTCGCCCTCCACCTCTGCCTTTGCCCTGTCAGAAGTGAATGGATGCTGCAGGACACGCCTCCAGAGGTGACAAGGCTCCCAAGTGCCTTTGATTTTCTGTGGCTTGAAATGGAGCCCGACTCAAGTACAGACACCTGGGCTGGGAGGCACTCGCGGGTGCCTGGGGCTACTCCATCATGCAAAGCGACAGGAAGTCCTTTATGTTGGGGAAGGGTTCCCTGCACCAGTTCTGTGGTGCTCAGCTTGATCTAACCTTGGGCAGCTTTGGCTACAAATCACAGACGAGAAGCAGCTGACACTTGTCTCCTGTGAAAGAAGGCAGGAAGCCCCCACCCCAGGCCGCGGCCCGTCACTCGATACCACATGTACAGTACAGGTGTCTGATGTAGCAAACCTGGCTGTCTAGTTTCCCTCCTCCTGTAGGTGATCCTGAGTTTATTGAGAAGGTAGAGTGAATGGTGGCTCCCCTGAGAGGGGGAGCTCAGGAGAACCTTGAGAGGGGCTACTAGGCATTGCCATCAAGGTGCAGTGCAGTGGCTGGTATTCATGGGGACGGGAGTTGGCCAGGAGGAGGGCACGTTTTGTGTTCTCCTTTATGGCACCAGGCAGATGTTGCCAGGGTCACTGGCTCGGATGTAAGAGACCTTGGTGGCAGCACAGTGATGGATGCTGCCTGCCTCTCTGCCTCGGTGGGTAGAGGCGTCAGGGAGTGGTGGGGTCTGTGGCGGGCCCTCTGAATGCTGTGTGGGATTGCTCGCCCCAAGTTACTAGATACACCAGTTGTTTATGAGTAGCTGCAAATCCATGTTGTTCATGGTCTTTCCCAATGTTTAAATTTTAGAAACAAATTGAAATTTTTATTTTTTTATTTTTATTTAGCTATTTATTATGGCTGCACCACGCGGCTTGTGCGATCCTAGTTCCCCGACTAGGGATCAAACCCGGACCCTTGGCAGTGAGAGCGCAGAGTCCCAACCACTGGACTGCCAAGGAATTCCCCCCAAATTGAAAATTTTAAATGCATTGCTGGCCGCCAGCGTGCAGCCCTGTTTCAGACTGCCGTGAAAAAGGTTTATTTTTAAAAGCTTTGCTTTTTGCACAGTGAAGCCCAGCTCCCGGAGCAGTGCAGGCTTTCTTGACAGCACTGGTCAAAGATTGTCCAGCCCCTTTTTCTGGATCATCACCCTTGAAGAGTGGCCAGCAGGCCTGGTGGGAGCTTTGGGCACAAGGGTGCGTGAGGTGTCCACGGGAAGCCTCTGACTGTCCCCAGGGGAGGATCCTTGTCCACAGGGCTCTGAAGAGTTCTGTGCGTGCCGTCCACTGCGACCTGCCGGAGAGGCCAGGCTACCTGGGAAACTGATGCTGTGGCATGAAGCAAGGCAAGGCGTTTAACAGCACTGGTTCATGAGAGCTGGTGGGTCCCCAGTGGCCACTGGTCCATGGAAATGAGGCCCCGTGTGGACAGAGCCATGTCGTCCTGTGTGCGGAGCTGTATTTCCCACCGGTGACGCATAGCTGCCTCATGTCCGTCGCCTTAATTTCGGAGGCAGGGAATCAGGGTGTGCTGACGAGAATGTAGCACTGATTGGTCTCCACGGGGAAGGGTGGGTGCAGCGGCCTGGCTGGGGGAGGTTTTGCAGCCACAGAGGTAACCAGGGCCCACTCAAGCGTTCATGATCAATAAAAGATGCTGCCCTGCCAGGACCAGCAGACGCCCGGCCTGCTGCGTCAGACCTCCTCCATCCGCCTGCACATAGGGTGGCATTGAGAGGGCTGCTTTCTCCTCCATTATCCCCAAGCAGCACGTCCTGAGTCACAGCCGAGAGAAAAACCAGCAGCCCACACATTTGTTATCCTGCTCCCCTCTCCCAAGGACAATAGCACATACAATCCCCAAGTGCCTACTCGTGCTCTGGTTGTGCTTCCGTAATTGATGGACCCGCTCTGTGCTGATGAATGTAGACCCTTCAGTCGCCGTAACAACACACCCAGGGCCTGACAAGTGCAGCTCTGGTTCCTTCTAATGAGCCGCCCCCTCCTCGCAGAGGGCCTGGGGCGTGCTAGTGACTCACCACGCTGTTGTGTGTGCAGCTCAGAGGCTGGGCTTCAGTCATTCTCAGAGCAGTTACTGAGCAAACGAGGAGGGTCCAGGGAGATGGAGTGTTGGGCTTGCTGGTGGGAGGGTGGTTGGTACACATCCAGAGAGTCATCTGGCCGTGAGCATCAAAACCTTGACGAAGTATGGGGCTTGTCGCCCAGCAGTTTCACTGGGTCAATTTTTTTTTTTTTAAGGAAGTCATTTTTTTTAAGGAAGTAAAGACTTTATATCAGGATGTCCATCAGGGCATGAGTTATAAAGTTAATCATTAGAAATAATGTAAGTGCCCAGTAGAGAAATGAATAAATAAACTATGCCAGATCTGTTAAGAGAATATGACACAGCCACCACTGTGCTCTCTTTTAACTATGGGCAGATTAACCCATAAGCCTTTTCACTGGTGAAATCTGGACATTTGCAGTACCAGCTTCCTGGGTGGTTACATGAGATGAGTCTGCAATGACTGGCACAGGCTGTGTAATCAAGTGTTCCCTGGACGTTTACCATCCCCCGCAGTAGTGACTGGTAAAAATGGCGTGTTTGAAGAATATTTAATGACAGGAAATAAGCGAAGCATGTAACTTCATGTGATCCAAATGTCATTACAGATCTCTGTTTTTATGTGCAGAGATAAAAAGTCTCAGGGGATGGTTTTGTAGGTGTATTTTATCTTTTTATAGTTTTCGGTATCTTCCAGGTTTTCTCTGGGAGCCTCTCAGTATTAAAAAGCATATATATATATATATATATATATATATATATATATATATATATATATATATATGTGTGTCAGAACTTATCAAAACGTGCACTTCAAATAATGTGCAGCGTAGAGTATCTCGGTGATGGCTCAATAAAGCTGTTGAAACAACAAACAACAAATCTTCCTCACTCTCGCCCTGTGTCAGGGTGTGAGAGTTTAGGGTGGGAGCGTGGGGAGGGGGCTCAATACGGTAGGAGCTGCAGTGGCCAAGATGCAGAGCAGACTGAGGGGTGGGGCCAGGAGAGGAAGAAGGTGGTCCCCCACCAGGGTGGCCCGCACCCTTGGGGTGAAGATGTCACGGCCGAGGCAGTGTGATCGGCCAGGGGGGCAGTAGAGGAGGGAGTGGACCAACCGGCCGGGGGGGGCCAGAGACCTCAGTCCTGAGTTCAAATTGAGGAAGCGGCTAAGATGGGGAGAAGGCGTCCCAGGCAGAGGTGAGAGCCCAGGCAAAGGCATGGGGAGGTGAGCTTGCGTGGCAAGCTCGTTCAGGGGGTCGGGTGGGAAGCAGCCAGCGTGCAGGGGCCTGAGTGGGCCGTGGGAGGGATGGAAAGCGAGGATGTGGGGTTGGGGGTGGCAAGTCCATGTGGTCAGGGGGATGAACGGGGGCAGGGAGGAGGGTGTCTACCCTGGGCACCAGTGCAGAAGAGATTGCCTCAGTGGGTCTTTCATGAGGGACCAGGCAGGTGAACAGAGGTGCTAGCCTTGGAGGGCGGGTGGGTCTGGCTGTTTGGAGCTGGGATCTGTGTGGGGCTCGGAGCCAGGGCAGCACGTGGGGAAGCCAGGTTTAGGTTTGAATCCCTCTCTGTTACCTGATAGCTGTGTGGCTTTCAGAAGTCCCTTATTCTCTGTAAACTTCTGTTTTAAGGACGTGCTTGATCAGTGTGAGCTGTCAGCATTTAATAACGCTGGTACGTCATCGCCATCAGGCTTCACGTGGTGGCGCTAAAGTGGATTTTTCTTTCTGACCTTTCAGATCGCCAGCGTCCTGACATCACGGAGCCCCTCCGTCCTCCTCACTCTGGTAAGTGGCTGGTGTTCAGGGACCAGGCAGCGTTTGAGTACGGGGAGGGGCTTTAGGGAGCCGCTTGCCCCTGCAGAGGTCAGGGCCGTGGGGAGGATTGAAAACTGAGAGCAACGGTCATTGCTGATAAATAGTGACACCTCAGTCTGAATTGCTAAACGTGTCCAGGACCACGTCCTCCATTCTCCAGTCGACCTGGGCTGTGTCCTGTCCCGAGGCCACTGTGGACAAGACGCCACGCGTACTCTGAGGGTTAAAACCTGACTAGAGGATGTATTTGTGTCAGGTTGAGCTCTTGGGGTTTGTGGACGTAGAATATCAATTTGCTTCCACCCTGTGTCTCCTCCGTTGTTGATAGAGTTTGAAAAACACACCCTTTGCATCTGCCCATGAGGGTGCTGGGCTGTGTGGCATCAGATTTTGGACTCGGGGCACTAAATGACGGAGGGCCTGCCGCAGCCTGGGGCAGGCAGGGGTGCACGGTGCACCCTCGCAGGGCGGGGAGGGGGTGCTGAGGCTGTGAAATGGCTCCGAGAAGAAGTCTGCTTTCTTATACTTCTTCAACCTTGGGGAGCTTCAAATATGAAGAGCATGCAGCCCTTCTACCCTCCCAAAGTGACCCTTCTCTCCTTTGTTAATTGATTTTTACCGAAATAGTTTTTCTCAGTTATTTTTGTTAGCACTACACATGATCTCTTTTTTCCACCGTGCTGTTTTGATGGCTGAGAAGAAGCGTTATGATTGTGGTCGCGGAGGGTTCAGTGTGTTTTATTTGGGGGGATACAATTAGACATCGACCTGAAGGTCTTGAGGAAGAAATAAAAGGCGATTTAAAAGGCCTGGCCTCTCTGGTGATGGCACGTTTTCCTCTGAATCTTTTGTTTTGTCTCCGCTCCTGTCTGAGTTCCAGTTGGAGTCTCCTTACAATTAGGGAAAGGAGAGGAATGTAACACAGAGTCTCGGTGTCACGGAGAAAGGCCCCTCCTGCCTGAGTCGGGTCACACCTTCGTCTCTGGAAGGGCCGGATTTGACAGTGCTTTTCAGGACACTGTCTGTGGGGAGTGTGTGTGCACAAACATGCACAGGGAGACCAGCCAGCCTTGGGGCGGCGGGGGGATTTGTGGTTGGAGGTGGTCCCGGTCCGAGGTCTTCTCGCCCAGCCTCCACCTGTGCCCAGGCAGCCTGAGCTGGGGTCAGCAAAGTGCTTGGATGGAGGAGGCCTTGCTTTCTCTCCTTTTCAAGCTGCAGCAGAGAAAGGAGGGCTGCCCTTGTGCTAGGGCCCGGCCTGGAGTTACCTGAAAGGCGGGAAGGGATGGGTTGGCTGGGCTGAGGCGGGGGCTCCCCGTCGTCGCCCCGTGTGGTGGGTCTGCGCCCTCACGTTCCCTCTCTCTCTCCAGCGCGGCGTCAACACTGACAGCGGCAGCATCTGCAGGGAGGCCTCCTTCGAGGGCATCAGCAAGTGAGTCCTGGGGCCCCGGGAACCGTCTCCCTTCATCCTCTGTCAGCTCACATCTTCACCAGCAGGCTGGCCCAGTCTACAGACTAGACACAAAACACACAAACAGGAGGATGCTAAAAAGGGGTTAGATTGGGTGATTCGAGGACATGCTTAGAAAAATAATTTGCCTAAATTCACTCCAACCTTGACTTTAAGGATCGATGCCACTTCCCTGTCAAGCTCTATTGTGAAAGCACAGGCCCGCCACGTGCTTAGGGAGCCCTGGCCACCATGCACACACATGGGGCGGCTATTTTCCTTCCAGGGACCTGCTCTGAGCTCCGTGGTCTCCGTTTTTATCAGCCCCCTCCCCTCACTCCTAGCCCCTGACCTGCCGCAGCCTGGCTCACAACTTCCCCATGTCCCCTGCTGCCCCAGTCCCAGACGGCCCCCCCCTTACCTGGCCTCGCTCCCCAGTGTAGCCCCAGGCCGAGCCCCCCAGCTCTGTTCCCCCTTCTAGGCCTCCCAGGCAGGAGGGCAGGTGTTGGGCACAGGGAGCCAGCACCTCTCCCGCCTTGCCACCCTCACACCCTGGCCCCTGTGTCCCCGGGCTGGCTGCTGACTGGCCCTGCGGGGGGCGGTCTGTAGGGCCCGAGGCTGCAGCAGATGAGCCCTTGAGGGGAGACATCTGCTCCTTGGGGCTGCTGAGTGTGGACAGCTCGACTGGTCTCCTGTTTCTCTGGCCCTGCCCCTCCCCCCCCCCCAACCTGTACTCTGCTCCACGGCATCCTCTGTCCTTTGGTGGACCGAGGAAGTGCCTTATAATTATGTATGAGCCTGAGCCACGGGAATTTGTGCGTATGTGTGATGCGTGATGTGATTAGGAGAGATTATGAGCTCATAAATATGTATCACTTCCCCCAGTGATAAGAGTGGTGGGGCATCAGGTTTGCTTCTTTTCGTCGCACACATCTCCGCATCCTCTTGGGAGCTCCCCAGAGCGGCCTCGCCTCCCACACCGGCAGTGATTAGCCCAGCTCGTTGAGATGCTGGCCGTGGAGCCGCTGTCTTTCTCCAGGCCCTTGAGGGGAGTGGCACGGGGCGCAGCTTGCTGCTGCCTCTCCTGATCCGAGCCTCCCCTGGTCCCGCAGCACTGCCCGGTGCGGGGCGGCTCCTGTGCCCTGCTCACCTGCCTCTGCTCTGGTCCCGTGCGCTGGCCTCTCCAGTCTCGACTTGGGTCTCTCTGCCTTGTGGGGAAGCCCTGAGCTAGAAGGAGGGAGCCGTGGTGGCTGCCACACCGACCGGTTCTGTGACCTTAGCAGAACTTGCCTCTGAGCCTCAGCTGCCCCACGTGAAGCACGGTGCTGCTCAGGCTTGCTGTGGGATGAAATGAGATCCCGCTCGTCCGGAGCCTGGCGTGGAGCTGGTGCTTAATAAACAGTTGCCCACGAGCAAACCCCCATCACGCCCCAGTGCCCCTCCGAGCCTCAGTTTCCCCATCTGTGTAGTGGGCCAGCAGACTTCAGGATCTCTGATGACAAGATTCCTGGATGTCAGTGAGCTGTGGGGTCTTTCTCCCCCCCCCCACCCTCCAGCCGAGGTCTCTGCTGCAGAGAACGCCTTCTCAAGCACCCGGGGCCCAGACCCCAGGGGTGGTGTGGTGGGGATGGCTCCTGGCTGCTCCCTAAGGTTTTCTGGGGGAGCGGTGGGGGACTCCAGGGACATCATCACTCTCCGTGAGCAGTGGAAGTTGAGGCCTCGTCCCCACTCCCCCGGGAGGAGTCCCACTGTGAACTAACCTCTCCCTCCACTGAGCAGACCCCAGCCTCTGTTCCCTGCTGCTCCCTGAGTCCCCGTGGCCCCTGCCAAGAGCCCAGAGCATCCTGTGCTTGGCCAACACCCCACCCCACCTTGGGAGGCTTTTTGGAGAGCCTTAACTTTGCACACTCTCCCAGGCTGGCCCTCTCCAACCCATGGTCCAGTCCAGACGGGGGCTGACGTGTGAGCCGCTCCCCAGGCCCCTCACTGCTGGGCTGAGCGCCTGCCCCCATGCTGGGGGGATTCGTTTCCACACCGATGTGGCAGGCTGAGTTTTCTGACGTGGCTGAAGTATCGCAGGTGAGAGCCCTCCCTGCCTTGGGGTCCCCCGGCCCCCCCTGTGGTACTCCCTCCCCTCCTGTCCCCTCACACCTTGCTCTGGGCCTCACATCCCACTGTGGCACCCTTCGTGTAGCTCCGCCCTTAGGGGTTGCTCCATTTGGGTACCCCCCCAACCTGCGCGCTGTGGCCACTGACCTCGGGCCTCCTGCCAGCGCGTTCCCTGCAGAAAGTCGTGTCTGTATTCCTGGGGTCTGGGTGCAGCTCAGCCCCCTGTCTCCCACCCACCCCAGCTCTGCCACCTTTCGGCCCCTGCGCCAGGCTGGAGAGGCCCTTGTCCTCCAGAGCCGCTGCGGCTCAGTGACCGCATTCACCTGCCAGCCGTGAGCACCTCCAGCAGTTTGCAGGGATAATAATAGCCTGTTTCCTATGCAAGATGAATCTTGCTGTCGTCCTACTTTCCAATACTCAACTGCTTCTATCCTTGGTCGCTTCTCACTGCCCTAATGCAGTGCTTTATTCCTGGAATTTTTGTTTTTGACCCTTTTGAACTTCTCTGCAGCACCTCCCATCTTGGATCCTTCATTGACCTGGTCTGACAGAAGTTCAGGTTTTGGCCTCTCGGTTTGTCCTGATGGGCCACCCCAGGCCACCTTCACCCCTTGGCCTGGGGGCAGGAGGGAGCTTGTGATGCAACAGTGGCCTCGGCTGTCCACCCAGCTAGGCAGTCAGCCTGTCACCTCTCCGGACGTGGCTCCTCAGAGTTGGCTGCCTTGGGCCTGTCACCTCGGTGGGGCTGTGGGTTTGGTCCTGGGAGCCCTCAGACCTCCCTTGGCCTTCCGATCAGGGCCAGGCCGCCCGCTGCCCACGGCAGGGGGTGTGCCAGGTGTCACAGTGGTGGGGTCGGCAGAGGACTCGGAGCAGGGAGACAGAGGCGGGGTGGGATGGTAGACATGCGCTGGGATCTCCCCATGGCCGGGGGCCCCTGGGCTCACCAAGGGGTGTGGCCTTGTCCTCCCTGGGGAGCCAGGGTGTGATTATGCTGGGGTGACGGGAGCAGGTGGGGACAGTCTGTAGGCCTTGTGCTGAATTTGACTCCAGCCCTGGCCACAGCTCCCTGTACAGCGGGATTGGCGCCCGGGCAGCTCCTGGGGAAGGGGTGGAAGGAGCAGGCCCTGTAGTGGGCTCTGGCCAGAGGACAGGGTCAGGTGCTCGTTGCCAGGTGCTGGTGAGGGCAGGGCCGGGGCTGGTCTGTGGAGAGGGTAGCTCCACAGGAAAGACACCTTCTTCCTGGGGGCGGCACATACCACAGCTGCCTGGAGCAGCTGGGTCCTGCAGCCTGGGAGCAAAGGCAGACATGATTCATCTTTGTTAGCATCAGAGGAGAGGTAGACTTGAGAGCAGGTTTTCCTCAGACAGACAGACAGACAGACCCTGGTTATGAAGGGAAGGAGATGATCTGTGGGGGGCCAGGTGGCCTATGGGCCGCTTTCTTGGCCTGAGACAGTTCCCTCCAAGGCAGGCAGACTGCCCAGGAGCCCTGGGCAGGGGCAGCGAGTAGAGAGCACTGTTTCACGCAGTTGTCTGATGGAGAAACATGGTCGATGTTTTACATTAGCTGGTTATTCAGGATAAGCATATTTCTTATTTTCTGGCATTTACTTAAATTGCCTTGCATATTTGACGACGATTGGTTACAAATTAATTTCATTTAAATAAGCAGTTAAATATGAAATTGCTGAATTTGGGGGTTATTAATGCAGGAATATTAATGTTCAGGGATGTGAATTTTCAAACCCAAGAAATAGAGGGACATTATTAAAACTCGGCAGTTACAGTAAAATGCCAGTCTGTGGTGTGGGCACCAGTGGCTTTCTGGTTACTGTTAACTCATGTATCAAGTTAACAATTTGGATTGAGGTTCTGATTATGGCTCATGGAATCTCCGTAAGTCTCCTAAAGAGACAAGAACCCGCCCCAGCCCCCAGTGCGGGTGGAGTGGGGGGCCTTCTGGGACCTGTTCTCCATCTTCCAGGTAGAAACTGCAGGGAGGAGCCCGGGGGCTGGGGCGGGGCTGGCTGGGCTTATACTACTCACTGTGCATCACCCAGCCCACAGCTAGAGCCCACCAGGGAGGTACCCTCTGCTTCCAGGACATTCTCCACCTTCTGGGGAATGCTTCCAGGACATTCCCCACCTTCATGGGTTCTGGTGGGCTTTGTTGTTGTTTTTACACAATTATTACATGCTCGGTGTAGAAAGCTCTAACTAGCACAGAGGCGAAAGCAAGGAATGTTCAAATTTCATTACCTGAGTTAAACCACTGACATTGCAGTGAATGTCTTTTGGACTCTTATGTGTGTGTCTGAGGGTGTTTCTCTGTCTGGATGTTCTTGTGTCTGAGTGTGCATTTGTGTGAGTCTGTGTGTTTCTGTTTGTGTGTATATTTGGGTGTGGATCTTTGTGTGTTAGTCCAAGTTTATGCCTTTGTGTGTGTGTGTGTGTGCATGTATTTGCCTGTGTCCGTGAATATACATCTGTGTGTGTCTGCCTGCACCTCTTTTCTAAGCGTATGCCTGTCTGTGTGTGTGTCTGTGTGTTTGCATCTATGTCTTTGTGCCTGGTCACCTTGCTGTTTGTGTGTGTGTGCGCACGTGTGTATATGTACGTATGTTTTGTAACGTGAGATTTTACTGGCGTGTTTGGCTTTGAGGAGATAGGCCATCGCTTTTCCTAGCATCAAAGTGATATTTGGCAGAATGGGAGACAGTCTATATTGCCGTCTTTATTTATGTCATATCCTGCTCTGTTCTTCACTCTGAGCCACGTTGGCTGTCTGTGGTCTCTTTGATATTTCACAAGTAGGGCTTGATTCTTCAACATTTTGGTAGACTTTGAATTAAGTAGTCTTATTTTTATAGTTAGGGATCCCGAAAGCTTCGAAGATCTGTAATCCTTTCAGCCTGCTAATACCTCCTTCCCTCTCCCTGTCCTTGTCCCTCCTTCAGCCAGAAGTGGGGGTACCAGCTGCACAACCACAGCATTCGATAGGTGTTTTCAAACACCCGTCAGTGAGGCCATGGAGGATTCCTGGTGGGTCACAATCCTGTATGCCCTGTGTGATACCCTGGCTTGACATGGAGCAGGGGTCAGAATCCTGAGGATTGAAGGCTTCCCAAGGCTTCTCTGCTGAGGCCCATACATTGTGCTGGGCCACATTGCGTTTACCTAGCTGTCTCACTGATAGCTTGAGCTCTGAGTCACACATGACAGAAGTGTCAGGGATGGGCCCCAACCTGATCCTTTTGTCTCCTGGGTTCCCTTTTCAGTTATGTTCATCTTATCAAAGAACTTTTGGCTTTGTAGATTTTTCTCTATTGTATGTTTGCTTTTTATTTCATTGATTTTTTGCTTTAAAAAATTTCTAATCTCTTTAGGTTTTATTTGTTCTTTCTCTGGTTCATTGAGAAAGAAGAAAGATATTTCTGGGATGGAAGTTTATTTTTATTGATTTATTTATTTGGCTGCATTGGGTCTTCGTTGCTGCACGCGGGCTTTCTCTACTTGCGCCGAG
The DNA here is from genome assembly GCF_028564815.1 of Eubalaena glacialis. Lineage (NCBI taxonomy): Eukaryota > Metazoa > Chordata > Mammalia > Artiodactyla > Balaenidae > Eubalaena > Eubalaena glacialis. Next base: position 51,481,247 of record NC_083733.1, on the reverse strand, counting down.
CGGAGGCCCGCTCTTCCTTGCGGTGCATGGGCTTCTCATTGTGGTGACTTCTCTTGTTGCGGAGCACGGGCTCTAGGCGCGTGGGCCTCAGTAGTTGCAGCATGCAAGCTCAGTAGTTGCGTCATGCAGGCTTCAGTAGTTGCAGCACGTGGGCCCAGTAGCTCTGTGGCATGTGGGCTCTTCCTGGACCAGGGGTTGAACCCGTGTCCCCTGCATTGGCAGGCGGATTCTTAACCACTGCGCCACCAGGGAAGTCCCGGGATGGAAGTTTAGATCATTGATTTTCAACGTTCTTTTCTACTGCCTACATTTAGAGCTATAAATTTTTCTCTAAGCACTACTTTAGCTGCATTTCACCAATTACGATATTTCATGGTTTTATATTCTGATTTTATTATTATCTCTTCTTTGAACTGTAGGTATTTAGAAGTTTATTGCTTAATTTCCAAACAATTTTGGATTTTATATTTTTCTGTTACTGATTTCTAGTTTAATTCTACTGTAATCAATGAATATTCTCTGTATTTCATCCCTTTGAAATTTGTTGAAACTTGCAACATATGTTATTGTTTCATGATAAGTGTTTCATGTATACTTAAAGAGAGCATGTAGTCTGCAGTTGTTGGCTGTAGTGTTCTGTATATGTCAATGAAATTAAGTTGGTTAATTGTATTGTTTGTATCTTCTGCAACTTTACTGATTTCTCTGCTTGTTCTGTCATCAGAGGAGGTATGTGAAAATCTGAAACTATGCTTGTCGATTTATCTGCTTCTCATTTCTGTCAATTTTTATAAATCAATTTTATTAGAATAAAATTTATATACAATAAAATTCATTATGTGTATAAGTCAGTAAGTTTTTAAAAACAGCTTTGTTGGAATATAATTCACATACCTTACAACTGACCCACTTAAACTGTACAACTAAAATGCCTTTTTGTATGTCTATAGATTTGTGCAGTCATCATCACAATCAATTTTAGAATATTTTCATCACCCAAGAAGAAACCCTGTACCCATTAGCAGTCATTCCCTTGGCCACCACTAATCTATTTTCTGTCTTTATGGATTTGCCTACTTTAGCATTTGATATAAATGGAGTCATACAGTATGTGGCCTTTTATATCTGGCTTCATTCACTGTGTTTTCAAAATTCATCCATGTTGTAGCATGAATCAGTACTTTGGTCATTTTTATGGCTGAGAAATATTCCAGTCTATGGATATATTGGTTTCTGTTTGCATAATATATCTTTTCCCATCCTTTCACTTTCATCTTGTGTCTTTGAGTCTAAAGTGTCTCTTTTGAGCATATAGTTGAATCTTTTTTTTTCCCATCTATTCTGCCAATCCTTGTCTTTTAATTGGAAAATTTAATCCATTTACATCTAAAGTAATTACTGATAAGGAAAACCTTCTTTCTGCCATTTTGTTATTAGTTTTCTGTGTCATATATTATTTTTGTTCCTCAGTTTCTCCATTACTCCCTTCTTTTGTGTTTAATTGATTTTTTTGCAGTATACAGTTTTGATTCCTTTCTTATTTCATTTTCTGTATATTTTAGTTATTTTCTTAGTGGTTACCCAGAGAATTACAAATGACTTCTTAAACTTGTAATAATCTAGTTCGCATTAATATCAGTTGATTTCAATAGTACACAAAAATTATGCTCCCTTCCTTTGTGCTGTTATTGCATACAGATTGCATCTTTATACATTTCGCAGTGATCTACACAGGTTTATAATTATTGCTTTATGCAGTTGTCTTTTAAATCAGATAGGACTTACAAACAAAAAATACATTTACACTGTTTCTGTACTTGCCTATGTAATTATCTTTACCAGTGCCCTTTTTTTCCTTATATGGATCCTAGTTACTCTCTAGAAACTCCTTTTGCTATAATCTGAAAGATTCCTTTTAGTATTTCTTATAAGCTAGGTCTTCCAGTGATGAATTCGCTCAGTTTTTGTTTATCTGGGACTGTTTTAATTTCTCTTTCATTTATGAAGCATAGCTTTGCTGGATACGGAACCTTCGTTGACAGATACTTTTCTTTTAGCAATTTGAATATGTCATCCCATATTCTGCCTTCTGGCCTCTGTAGTTTCTGATGAGAAATCAGCCATTAATCTTACTGAAGATCCTTTGCGTGTGATGAATTTGTTTTCTCTTACTGCTTTTAAGGTTTTCTTTTGACAGTTTGATTATGTGTCTGGGTGTGGATCTCTTTTGAGTTTATCCCACTTGGAGTTCATTGAGCTTTATGGATGTTTACATTGATGTTTTTCATGGAATCGGCAAAGTTTTTGGCCATTATATTTTCAAATATTCTTCTGCTCCATTATCTCTCTCCTTTTCTTCTGGAACTCCTATTATGTATATGTTGGTATACTTGATGGAAGAGGCTATGCTGTCTGCCTAGCGAGGGTGGAGGATGACGTTTTGCAGCCAAGCAGCTTGTTCTCCAACTGACTGCACTTGGAGGACGTGGCCTGGACTGCCAAGTCTGCTGCAGGACGTGAGCAGCAGCAGGCCTTCTGTTGTCCAGGGAGTCATGAAGTTAAAGTTCTCTTGGTCAGGCTTTCTCTTGGTATGTCTTGAATGAAGTATTTCTTGCTGGGAGATGATAGACCATTGAACTAATGGACTTTACTTGTTTTCTGTCTGTAGGTTCAATGTCAACAACACCATTCTTCATCCGGAGATTGTGGAATGGTGAGTATGGCTTGTGGCTGTTTGTTGTGCTCAGCCCAGGAAGGTGAGAGACCCTGCTGTTCCCGCCCACTCCATCTCAGAGAGCCCCTCAGACAAGCTGGTCCCTAGAACTCTTCTCTCAGCCTCTTCTGTTTGTATTTTTTGTTTGTCAGTTGGTCTGTTTTTCCAAAAGGGCACACGTCACTCGAATGTCAATTAAATTTCTCTTTTTCTTTAGGAGTTTTTAAAAGAAATCTTACCATAAATGAGCCAAATGTATATAGCTCAGTTAAAGTAGATAGTGAAAAAGAATAAAAGTAAACATCATACATGATCCTATTACCAGAAAGGTAAACATGTTTTCCTCATGTCACGCATATGTCTTGACTAGTTGGCATCCTTTTTACGTGTCTTATGTTGCCTGCTCTCTTTTTTTTGCTGGTACTGATAGCCCTACCTGCAGTGTGTTTTCTGCTGGGTCACAGCAGGGCAAGGTGCCTCCAGTTGGGCATCGCCTCTGTGGGCCCTTGAAGAGGCCCTCCACTGATGTGCTGCCAGTTTTCTTCCTAAGCCATCAAGTTGTTTTTTCTTTTTTTAATTATTTATTTTTAAAATTTATTTATTTTATTTATTTATTTTTGTCTGCGTTGGGTCTTTGTTGCTGCCCACGGGTTTTCTCTAGTTGCGACGAGTGGGGGCTACTCTTCGTTGTGGTGTGTGGGCTTCTCATTGCGGTGGCTTCTCTTGTTGCGGAGCACAAGCTCTAGGTGCGCGGGCTTCAGTAGTTGTGGCACGCGGGCTCAGTAGTTGTGGCTTGCGGGCTCTCCAGCGCAGGCTCAGTAGTTGTGGTGCACGGGCTTAGTTGCTCCGCAGCATGTGGGATCTTCCTGGACCAGGGCTCGAACCCGTGTCCCCTGCATTGGCAGGCGGATTCTTAACCACTGCACCACCAGGGAAGTCCTCGAGTTGCTCTTTTATAGCACTAAAACGTGTTTTATTTGTTGTATGGCTGCACTTATTCTGAATGTAGGAGAGAGGAGAGGCAGGGCTTTGGCTGTATTGTCCCCTGACTGGGAGGCGTGTGGACTCCTCACATCTGATCCTAAGGCCATGCGTCAAGTTCCCTGTCTAGTTGGGAGAACTTGCTCACCTAGTCTTGAAGCACTTGGGAACACTGTGGCCTGAGGACGAGGGTGAGTCAGCCATTGAGTTTGGGGGAAGCACAGAGTGGGGAGAAGGAGAGCGTGATCCAGGCCAAGGGGCCACTTGTTCAAAGGCTGGAGACAAGAAAGGTTGGTGGCTTTGTGTGGCCAGCCTAGAGCCGCACACTGCGGAAGTGACCCCTGAGGTTGGTTAGAGAGATGGGCAGGGGCCGGGTGGGCCGTGGTGTCTGCCTGGACTTTGTCTTGAGAGAAATGGGAACCAGGGGAAACCTTCAAGGATTTAGGCAGCAGAATGGTAGGATCAGGTTTTCTTTTTTTTTTTTTTTTTAATTTGTTTTTTTAAAATTTTTGGCTGTGTTGGGTCTTCGTTGCTGTGCACAGGCTTTCTCTAGTTGCGGAAAGCGGGGGCTACTCTTCGTTGGGGTGCGCGGGCTTCTCATTGTTGTGGAGCACAGGCTCTAGGCGCATGGGCTTCACTAGTTGTGGCATGTGGCTTCAGTAGTTGTGGCGCGTGGGCTTAGTTGCACCGCGGCATGTGGGATCTTCCAGCACCAGGGATCGAACCCGTGTCGCCTGCATTGGCAGGCAGATTCTTAACCACTGCGCCACCAGGGAAGCCCAGGTTTGGGTTTTTTAAAGCTGTGGGGCAGGAGTGGGAGCAGGCTGCCAGTTAGGACGCTGCTGCAGGGTCCAGGTGGCTGTGGAGGGGTAGGTGACAGAGTTGAGAGTAAGGGGCAGTCAAGGGGAACGCTCCTGGGAGGAACCGGCCTTGATGCCTGAGTGAAGGGTGGAGTTGAATGTGACTCTGGGGTTTTGTCCTGAACAGCTGGGTGGTGTGTCACCAAGATGGGGCAGGTGCTTTGGCAGGTGAGGGACTTGTTTGTGGTGTGTTGAGTTTGAGGCAGGTGCCACTGGGAGAGAGGCTGGTCCAGAGGCGAAGATCTGAGGGCTGTCGACAGGCATCGATACTGACCCTTGCGAGAGCTGGCGGGTAGGCGGGCCAGCAGCTCTGTCGGCAGCCCTGGCCCGGAGCCCATCCTGGCCGCACACTCTGTGAGCATGGGGGCTTGTGTCCTTCCAGCTCACAGCCACCTCTTCTTGTTTTGATGAAGTAACAAATGCCTGGCCCCTCCATAGCCCCCAGTTGGCAGAAGAATAAATCCTGGCTACTCAGGGACCACGTCCACCTATGTCCCAGGTGTGGCATCCCTTGTGGCCGCTTACATTCTGAGTACTTTGAAGACCAGGGCTGGGTTGTGCACCCCAGCATCTCCTGAGGGACAAGTCATTAGTTTGTCACTTTGGAACGAGCATGCTTTAATTCTGGTGACATTTCCAAGGCTCTTAGGTAGATTCTGCGTTCATAAGATACTTCCCAGTTTTATTAAAGCCAACAGCAGAAAGGACTTATTTGGCATTTGATGGCAGTAGAACTGTTTTAGAAATGTCACATTGTCCTTACTGCCTCAGGGGTGTGTTTTAGCAGCGTGCGTTCTGGCCTCTGTAGTGACTGCAGTCATTCTTGGTGGGAGCCATGTGAGTCACCGTCATCTCCCTCCTCCGGTAACTGAAGGAAGGATTCTGGGTGGAATGGTGGGCAGACCCCTCATTTATAGGAGAGACTGGGTTTCCATGGTATTAAATTATGGCTCATTGATGTATCTTTGGGCCCCTGTCCTGGATGCTTTTTCCAACGCCCCCCTCTCGGCCCGTGGAGAGAAGTTACCTGGGGTAATGGAAAAACTATCCAGTCGGGCATATCCAAATTCTCACCCCAGCCCACCCACCTCAGGAAGTCACTTAACTTCTCTGAGCCTCAGCTTCTTCATCTATAACATGGGGATGTAGTAATGCCTAACTCACAGCATGGACGTGAAGATTCATGCTGCCTAACAATTACCATAGACCGGGTGGCTTATGAGCAACAGAAATTCATTTCTCACAGTTCTGGAGGCTGGGAGGTCCAAGGCCAAGGTGAGGACCCACTTTCTGGTTCATAGACGGCCGTCTTCTTTCTGTGTCCTCAAATGGCAGAAGGGGTGAGGGAGTTCTCTAGAGTCTCTTTTATAAGGGTACCAATCCCATTCATGAGGGTTCCACCCTCATGACCTAAGTACCCCCCAAAGATCCTACCTCCAAATACTATCACGCTGGGGATAGGTTTCAACCTATGAATTTGGGGGGAACACAGTGTTCAGTGTATAACACCAAGCCTCATTTTCCACACCTGCAGAGTGGACGTGGTCTCCCTTGATGGATGGCTCAAGGATTGAGTGAGAGCAAAAGTCAAGTGACAACACATCCTAGTAATCATGCTGTCACCTTTTGAGACTTCCTTTGTGCAAGGTGCTATGCTAAGCACTTGACACACGTCACCGTATTTAAAGAGGTATTTTATTTATGTTATAAGGTAGGACTCTGATTATCCCCATGCTACAGGTGAGCAAACTGAGGCACAGGAAAGTGATTTGCCCAAGAAAAAGCCAGGAGCTGAGCCCAGGCCAATGGTTCCAGGCTCTGATGCTGTCCCGTGTGGCTCTGAGGAGTACCCTGAGGGGTGGGGGGTGCTGCCTGAGTGTCAGCCTCTCTCTCGGTTCATTCTTGGCCATCCGACCTGCTCAGAGCCCACAGAAAAGATCTTGTGGAGGCCAGGGTGTGGTGGGGTGGAGGGCCTGGGGACGTGCAGCTATGCTTCCCCCAGCACGGCGCCCTGCCACCCACATGTACCCCAGCTCCCAGGTAGCGGCTGAGCTGGGGATTTGGGATCCTTCCCGGAGCCTGTCTGATTAGGAGGCAACAGGCAGCCTCTCCCAGCACAGGGGAAGCTTCACTTCTCATTTACGTTTGGGTGTCATTCATTTCCTTTCTGTGACTGATTTATTGTTTTCCATTCTCTCAAGCAGTACCTTTTTGATTTCCTGTAAATTCCTCTATAATCATACTCTTCTTCCCCACAAACATGAGATCATAGCTGATCATTTCTTTCCTTGTGCTAGGTATTGCAGTTTGAACGTGGAGGTCAAAAGTTGAAACTTAATAAGAGCAGGCGTCTCTCACTTCCATAATTTAGGCTGTGGTTCTGCTTTCCTGTTCAGCAGATGATTAAATTGATCTGAAGGTGGGGTAGGAAATAGAAGGAGATACTTCTGTGCTGTCTAATAGCTCAGCGCCGTGGATTTCAGTTAAGCACCTCTGGAAGCGTCACAGAAAAGCAAGCATGTCAGCCATTGCCATGCGCCTTCTCGGGTTTTGAGTGAGGCCGTGTTAACTTGAGTCGGTGTCATGCCAGTGTTAGAGCTGTTAATTACACGGAGCGGAGGTGGCCTGTGTGTATTCATCAGGCAGCGGGGTAAGCTGTCTATTTCTATTCCCCTGCCTTTCTGTGCACGGGAGACGGTGAGGGGTGGATGGTTTGGGGCAGACACGTACCAGGATCCTGCATCCTGGGTAATGTGTCCCAAATTAGAAAAGGTACGTAGATGATGACTTAGATTCTTGGTGTGTCTATGAAAAGTATTCCAGTAGGCTTGCTGTCTTTGTCTCCCGGTGAATAGGCATTTAACCCTAAGTCAAGGAGAAAGCTAAGTGGAAAGTGGAGACCTGAGAGTAGGGGGGAGAACCTGACTTACTGTGCACTGGGAGGCTGGACACAGGAGGTGGGAGCATTCAGGCCCTGGTCCCAGCTCTCCCTGCACGTGGGTCGCGACTGCCTGGCCCCGGTCAGGTCTCAGGCACACTCAGCTCACCACGGGCTGAACCACCGTTTTCTTCCTGGCTCTGGTTTCTCTGAGAGGACTTATGGATTGAGCTTCCTGAGGATATGTAATTCCAACCAGCTCTTTCCTTTCTGTCCCTCCTGTTGTTCTGGGATTTTACCCTTTGAATCCCTGGGTCACAGGGTAGGGAAGGAATGGCCGTGGGGGTCATGCGGTATGGAATTCCCGCACTCCTCTCCCGCAGAAGCCCCTGCACATTCATCTGCGGGAGAGATGGAATTCCTGTCCCTTCAAGTAGGTTTTGTGCAACGCTGTGGCACTTTGATGCTTAGAGACTGATTTTGGAAATACTTCATCCTGTCTTGCTACTATTTTAATCAGTGGAGCATTCAGACCTCACTTAATTGATGTCTTAATCCTGCATTTAATGCCCAGAGGCAGTTTTGTGACCTGTGAGTATTTAAGGAAAAAAAAGATTGCACGAATGAATCTCAGCTTGGTCCAGTTTTTGTCATTTTGGGCCAGTAGCAGGGGACTCTGTGCCTTCACCCCCGCCACCCTGCCTGTGGTGCTGCCTTTCCCCTCGAGCAGCCCCCTTGATGTGGTGATGCTCACAGGCCTGGCCACGAGCTGGGGACCCTGCCTGAGTGCCTTCATCTCCTGCACACGTCAGGCACCTCCTCTTGCTGCCGGAAGAGCCTGAGTTGCCTTCTGCCCAGATGTCTTTTTTTTTTTTTTTTTAAATTAATTAATTAATTAATTTTTACTTTTGGCTGTTTTGGATCTTTGTTGCTGTGCACGGGCTTTCTCTAGTTGCGGCGAGCGGGAGCTACTCTTCGTTGCAGTGTGCGGGCTTTTCATTGCGGTGGCTTCTCTTGTTGCGGAACACGGGCTCTAGGCGCGCGGGCTTCAGTAGTTGTGGCACGTGGGCTCAGTAGTTGTGGTTCGCGGGCTCTAGAGCACAGGCTCAGTAGTTGTGGCGCACGGGCTTAGCTGCTTCCCGGACCAGGGCTCGAACCCGTGTCCCCTGCATTGGCAGGCGGATTCTTAACCACTGCACCACCAGGGAAGTCCTGCGCAGATGTCTTAAGTGGCATCAGTGCTGTCCTGTCCTGAGCCTTGGTCCTCTGATGCTTCCTGGAGGAGGTGACCTTCGTCCTCCCCTGGGGCTAGAAGCCTTGCAGATGATATTTCTAACCACCACCCCACATGTCCTTGGGCTGGACAAGGCGGGGGCTGAGTGTGACACTCAGAATCCCTCACTCCAAGGCGGCTGGGCCTACAGAGACTGAACCCCAGTAGAATCCCCTTACCTTGCCTTTTTGTGCTCGGAAGTAAAGGAAATAGCCTCCTCAAATTCAGGGCAGTGAAGTCTTCCTGCAGATGAGGAGAAACTGTGCAGAATGCTGGAAAGTCTTACTGTTTTCTGCCGTGATCTTAAAAACGGTTTCTGGTGCTTGTGTTGTGGAGATAACGGGGCCAGGCGGGGACGCCTGGCACCAGGGCGAGACTTCAGCCCCAGAGTGCCCTGTGGACAGTTGGGTGAGCCGGCACACAGCAACCTTTACTTTCAGGGCCCTTAAAGCTTGGATTCAACTGGGCCAGGCCAGTGCTCAGCCAGGCCAGCTTCACTGGAACTGCCTTTGCCCTGGTTCAGTTTGCTTTTTTTTAACGTGACTAAAAAAATAAGTCCTGAGGCAACCAGCTAGAGGCCTAGTTTGTCATCTTCCCCAAAGTGAAATTAGAAAAGAAAGCAGGACTCTGGGCCTCGATGGCTCAACATGCTTATCATCTCTGATAGGCAGGGAGCATGGTCTGGGCTCCAAGAATCCTCTCTCCTTGGGCTGATGGAGTCTTTTTCCCGGCTCTTTTCAAGACTGAGGGTGCCTACGGGGCAGGGAGGAGGTGAGCGGAGAGCCTGTGAAGTGGGCCTCTGAGGCTGGGGCTGCCTCTTCCTGCTTCTGTGGCGGGGGGTGAGGCAGTGGTGGTGGGAGTTCGGACTGCTGAGGCCCAGGGAGGCTGTCCCCCACGCCCTGTGCTGCCCGGGGCCTGCCCGGCTGTGCGACATCCCACCACGACCTGGTGAACGGCCCAGGGAGGGCGGGGTGGAGGAGGCCTCCTTTTCTTTTTGAGATGAACCATTCTCTCTCCTGGTTGGAAGTAAGGTGTTTTCCAGCTTTGGTGCAATGCCCAGGTACTGTTACTAACCTGTAGTTACTGTGTGTCTGCTCTGGGCCAGGCACTATTCTAGCCCTGGGACCCTGCCCTCCAGGGCTATGGGCTTTTAGGGGGAGACTTAAATGAAAAGGAAATTACAAGCGTGATAGCTTACTGAGGATTCACATAGACTGCCCAGGGAATAGAGGGAGGGATTTAGCCTGGTAGGGGGCTGGAGGGAGCCCCTCCCCACTTTCTGAGAAAGGAGCTAGAGGATGAATGTGCAGGAGCTGGTTCCAGGCAGAGGAGTCCCTGTCGGGGGTGGGGGGGTAAGTGGTGGAGACAGGCAGGGTGTGGCCTAGAGAGCCTCCTGGTCGCTGGATAGAGTTTTAATTTCATCTGGACGACATCTAGAGGCTACTAAAGGTTTTAAGCCAGGGAAAGCCTGGTCAGATTTGCATTGCCCGAAGATCCACAGCTGTGGTCGGGGAGCAGACAGGCCTGGAGGCCAGAAGAGCCAGGAGAGGTTGTCCAGGCTGGAGAGAGTGGGGTCTGGACGGAGCGAAAGGGGAGGCGTGAGAGGTTGTGGAGGTGGAATTGCCGCCCTTGGTCGTAGGTTGGATGTGGGAGTGATGGACGGATGAGAGGGAGGTGCCCAGGTGTCTGCATTAAGCAGTGGGAGGTGGGGAGCTGTGGCTGGAGACGGAGCCTGCAGAAGGGTGGGAGTCTCTGTCCTGCTGAGCTGGAGGTGCCTGGGGGGGTCCTGCAGGTGGAACGCAGCTGAGAGGCCTGTGCCAGAGCTGGGGGTTTGGGAGCAGGTGCAGCGGCAAGGCTGGGGGGCAGGGACGGGAGGGCCCGTCAGAGATGGAGGAGGGGAAGCAGCCAAGCACATGCCAGCAGAGGCAGGCGTCACGGTGCCTCTTGCTCTTGGGAGGTCACGGAATGCCTCTGGGTTTGGCACCCTGGCGGTTGTTATCCCACATGTTGGTGAGGCGGTGCTGGCAGAGTGGCAGGGGCTGAAGGGAGAAGAGGGGAGGGGAGAGGGTTAGTGAGAAGATGGGGAGGAGGTTTGTAAAAGCTGCTCTCCCTCCTCTCCGGAGGCAAGGACTGTCAGGGTTTCCTTTCTGGAAGCGTGGCTGGGTGGTGGGGGGAAAGCTTGGCTGGAGGAGGAGGTGAGTGGTCATGGAGCTTCCAGTAGGAGCGGCAGGTGCACAGAGGCGGTTGGGGGCTGGGATCTGAGCCCATGTGTGTGTGTTGGGGGGCTGAGCGTCACTGACAAGAGGGCACCCCTTCCCTTGTAGGCAGGGAGAGAGGGGAGGATAGGGGTGGGGAAGGCTTGGGAGTTTGGAGAAGAGGTGAGAGTACGTCCACCTGCTGGCTTCTGTGTTCTCCAGGAAGTAGGGGATGAGTTCATTCATGTGACAAGGAGCCCTGGGAGGGCTCCGAGGTGGGGGAAGTTGAGAGGAGCCTGGACGCTCCCCCTGTGACTCCTGGCAGAGCTGGGGTGTGTGGAGGCAGGTGGCAGCTTGCTGTGCCGTCCGCCCAGCTGAGTGCTTTCCCCCTCAGCCCTCGTGTCCTGCACATACAGGCCTGGGCTTTGGTTCATCCCTTGCGGGCGTTTGGCCGAGCCTGTGTGGATCGAAGGGCACAAGTCCTAGGGGGTCTAAAGTGTTGGCTGGAGTGGTGGCTAGAGGGCTGGACCAGGGCTCTAGGCTGAAGAGAGAGGCAGGGGGTCAGAGGCGGTTGTAGCCTGTGCCTGGTTCCCACCTGTGTTGTCACTCTGGTCATCACCGCATCGGAGAATAGAGAGACCCGCTGCCAGCTCACAGATCCTCGGGCTGGGGCCAAGCAGGGCAGGAACGAAGCATCAGGGGCCGCTAGGTTATCTGTGAGTGGATTTGGACCACACCCTCCGGGGCACGGGAACCAGCTTTCTGTTCCCCCGGGTAGAGCTGCTCCCAGCGCCCCGAGGTGGAGCCGGAGAGCAAGCTTAGGCTTCAGGGTCTGCCCCTGAAAAAAGAAGGCAGGTTCATCTGGAGGAAGTCTCAGTGGGTTGGGGGTTTGTCTTTCCTGCATCCCCTGGAAGGTTTTACAGTCTTAGGAAGGTGTCCCTGTGCTGTACGATGCCTTCCTCCCTTCCCAGCGACAAATGGCTGGCTGTCCTACATGGGCGTCGTGGAGACAGCACAGGTCGGTAGCTGCCTCTGGTGGAGGTGGGAGCGCCTTCCCTGCCATCCTCAGCCGCCTCGGCGGTGGGCAGTGGCTGGACAAGGGGTGCGCTGTGGACGGAGGGGCAGGCGCTAATCTGCCATCATGACACTCCGCTTTGCTGATCTTGAGGGGGCTTGAGCGTGTTCCCTCTGTGAGAGGGAGAGGTGGCTCTGTGGGAGCTTTGGTGAAGGCAGGTCACCTTCATAAAGGGAGCAGGGTCAGCCATGAGGGATGCACTGAGGACTCCATGCGCTTAAGGGCTGGGCCCACTGCCACTTAAATGCCGTGAGCTGGAGGTGCTTATTTGAAATGGGTAGAAGTAGAAAAAGAATATTTATTTAGCTTCTCTACGGGAGGCTTACTTGGGGTTGAGATTGATTGCAAGGACCAGAAACCTAACCAATTTTGGGCAAATGAACATGAGCTTATTGTGAGGACCCCAGTACGCCCCTGGAGTCCAGCTGGCAGGAGGCACAGCTGAGCCTTGAAAGGACGGCAGGGTCTGTTGGTTGCACCGCCCCGTCCCCATTCCCAGCTTGACCCTATCTCACGCAGGGGGCCTGAGTCACATGGTTTTCCAAGGCTGCCTGGACGGGTGGGTGTGGCGGGAGGAAATGGGAGAACTCTTCAGCCATCTGGGCAGAGCCCTGGGAGTCAGCACACTCAAGATTCAGGTCCAACAGCCTTGCCATGTAGATTGTATCCCCATTTAATGGATGAGGAAACTGAGTCTCAGTGAGGCACCGTGTGTCTGGCTACAGAATCTGGGCTTCTGCCACCCACAGCGGCTTCCCGATCTTGTAACTGCAAACAGCCTGCACCCCTGAGGCTGGCGTTGGGTCGGGATGGGCCGTGCTTAGTGTGGCTCATCACTCCTGGGGCTTGGTGGCCCATCCTGCCCCCATCCTATGCCCAGGCAGCCCATCTGCAGCCCTGGGCTCCTTCCCAGGCTGTGCAGGGTGTGGAGGTTTCCCTGGAGGGGTCTGCCAGCTCCTGCTGGAAGTCGCTGACTTGCTGCTTCGTTTTTCTCCTTTCTGCAGCCGGGTCTTCAAGACAGACATGGAGCTGGAGGTTTTGCGCTACACCAATAAAATTTCCAGCGAGGCCCACCAGGAGGTAAGCTGGGTGCTGGCTCATTGGACCTGCCATTCTGGGTGGGCTGGGGAAGCAGCATTGCTCTGTGTGGGGCAAGACGGCGGTGTCGAGGTGGATGGTCTTGGGGGGGCGCTGGTCCCCAGCAGGCAGGAGGTGTCACTGCGGACCCGAGATACGGTGCTGGCTGTTTACTGTTCCCCAGTGGGGACAGGGCAGGGAGGGCCTGTCCTCACCTTAAGGTACCCACCCTCAGGGAACTTCCCAGCAAGAAGTCCCGACTTCCAGGACAGTAGAGCTTTCCCTCCTCTCATTCTGGCGGTCCCAGTTCCTTTTAAAGAATCTGTGGTCCTTAACCAAGATTCAAGCACGTTTATTACTATCATCCATTTTTTGAAAACACCCTCACCTGGTTCTTTCCCAAACCTTCCCACTTTACCTGAGGAGCAGGAGCAAATAAGGAAGTTTAGTTTTGGAAATGGGTCCGGGCCATTGGGATAGCCCAGTACCTGCTTACTGACATTTGCAGAGTTGTGTCAGGAGACAGATGGGGGTCATGGGGGGCAACACAATCTCTTCTCCGAGTTCATTTTCTCTGTGTTTTATAAGCAGGGAAACCTCTTAGGATAGTTGTCATAGGCTTCTGAGCATTAAGTATTCACCAAACATGTCTTGGCTAAATCTTCGCTTGCCTCCCAAGGTGTTTATCGACTTCTGAACAGAAGTGCTCCAGAGTGGTTTAAATAAACTGTATGACTTTGGAGCTTTAAAAAAGTTCTAATTTGTCACATTTCTGCACCACTGTGTGCACGTATCATTCTTTTTTTATTTTTATTTTTTAAAGAAGAGGTTCTTTTGAAAAAAATGCTATACATTATTTATAAGGCGGTGTTACTTATTTCCTTAATACAAATGTCTTTGCTTAATATCCATCCTCCAGGTAATGAAGGCTGTAAAAGTGGGAATGAAAGAATATGAGATGGAAAGGTAAGCTGCTGTGTTTCTCTGGGTAAAGATTAAACTGTAAAAAACAGTAATTTACGTTCGCTGAGCAAGTAACAGATGAGGCGCGGCAGCCTGGCGCACAGATTGAGTGGGGATTAGGAGTAGGGCTTCGGCGTCGTGGGCAAAGAGGATTTTTCTTCTGACTGTGGCCACTTCCCTGGCTCTTGGCAGACTGTTTGATGGTAATGGTCTTTGATTACTTTTCAGGGTGGTTTAGTGCCCCATCATTCCACTCTTGGACTTTGTTGCTGCAATTTGCAGGAAACTACCAAATAGCTGCTATTGTGACTCTGAAAGCGGCTAGTAAAACAGCTTGCCATTTTTATGTGTAAACACTGCCATTATGTCTGCTGTGCTTGGACGACTGGGTTGCGGGTTGGTTAAGTGGCTCATAAAGCGTTCTGGAGAGCTCCATCATCCTGAAGCTCCAGTTAGGCTGCAGGGAGCCTGTTGCCACCCGGGGCCTTCCCAGGGCTGCCCTGCTGTGCTGGGTGTGGCCTGGCCAGCTCCTCTGGCCAGCTCCTCAGCCCCGCTCCAGGACCCAGGGGTCAGTCAGCATGCTGCGGCCCACAGTGTGAAGGAGCCCTGGGGTCAGACCCAAACTGCCCCAGTGGCTCCCCTCCTGGCCACCTCCTGGGGCAGGAAGCCCCCATTCCCGAGTCTCTTACCAGTGACTGCACTGCGTGGGAGCCCCCGTGGGGAGATGACACTGAAGCTGCCGTTTCTCCCCCTGTGACATAATAGGAAATGCGTATTTGGTCTCTGCCCCTGGTTCCTGGCACGGAGCTTGTAAAACCTTTGAAATGCCCTGATAGAGAGGAGCATCTGTTGTTCTTTATAATAAGCCCCTTTCCACCGCACCTGAGTTTATGCTAATGAGGGACTCTCGGAGGCCCCGACCTCCTGGGAGAAGAGAGGGACTAGAGATGGAGATTGAGTTCTGACCAGTGATTTAATCAATCCTGTATCTAAGGAGGTAATGGCACTTCCATAAGCCCTAAACCGAAGGGTTTGGAAAGCGTCTAGGTTGGTGAACACGTGGAGGTGCTGGGAGGCTGGCATCCCTGGAGAGGGTTTGGAAGCTCCACGCCCCTCCCCCACACCTTGCCCTGTGCCTCTCTTCCACTTGGCTCTTCCTGAGTTGTATTCTTCCTAATAAAGTGATAATAGTAAGTAAAGCGCTCTCCTGAGTTCTGGGAGCCATTCTAGCAAATTATGAAACCCAAGGCTAGGTTTTGTGGGAACCCCTGATTTAACGCCGATGGGTCAGAGGTAAAGGAGGCCTGGACTTGTGATTGGTGCCTGAAGAGGGGGCAGTTTCGTGGGACTGAGCCCTTAACCTGTGGGGTCTGCACTAACTTTGGCAGTTAGTTAGTGTCAGAAGGTGTCCACAGAGAGGTGGAGAATTGCTTAGTGTGGAAAACCTACATATTTGCTATCAGAAGTGTTGTGAGTACGAAAAAGCATCTTACCTTGGACCCTCCACCCTGGGCTGCCCTCTCCTGCCTGGCCTTGTAAGAGCTTGGTGCTGCTGCCCCTTCCCCACCTCGCAGGGCCCATGTCCGCCCCAGGTACCCTCAGGGCCCGCTCTGCCTCCACACCTTAGCAGTGCACAGTGAGGGCGAGGTACAGACAGAGTCAGCAGTGGGCACTGTGGGCATTTACAATCACCATCACATGGCTTGGGGGTAGGCGGACACCTTAGCAGTGCAGAGTGAGGGCGAGGTACAGACAGAGTCAGCAGTGGGCACCGTGGGCATTTACAATCACCATAATGCGGCTTGGGGGTAGGCGGGCACCTTAGTGCAGAGTGAGGGCGAGGTACAGACAGAGTCGGCAGTGGGCACCGTGGGCATTTACAATCACCATCACGTGGCTTGGGGGTAGGCGGGCACCTTAGTGCAGAGTGAGGGCGAGGTACAGAGTCGGCAGTGGGCACCGTGGGCATTTACAATCACCATCACGTGGCTTGGGGGTAGGCGGCTTTTTTCAAAGTCTAATAACCCTTAAAGGAGTCCTGAACAGGGAGCCTCTATATTTCTCTCCCCTTACCCTGGGAGGTAAGAGGTTAACATGGCCTCGGAGGCCCCGCTGCTGTGCCTTCCCAGGAGGGGCATGGAACAAGTGAGTCATCAAGGACCCGGCTCTGTCAGGCCAACCCAAGGAGGACGGGGAAGGGGCGGAGCCATCTAGCTCTTGCCTCCGTGCTCTGGGATTCCCAGGGTCCTTGCCCCAGCCCCGCCCCCACCCCCGACCTGGGACAGGAGGAGTTCTGTGGGGCTGCCAGGGAGGTGGCATGGGCAGTGGGTCCCTCAGATTGGCACTGGCCCAGAAACCTGTTCCCAGCTGAATTGGCCCACAGTGACCCACAGCTGATGCTTCAAATAAAACAACCTAGAAATTGGAGCAGGACTCGCTTGCTCCAGTGTGGAGCCACGCTGACTGCTGCATTGTGCCCTAAACTGCGGGGAGTCCAGCTCTGAAGGTGGCTCCTGGGAGGGACCTGAGCCGTCCTCGGTGTCCCAGAGCCAGATCAACCTGGGTGTGAGTTCTGGGTCAGGGGCTGGTGACTCAGAATACCTAGAGGTCTTTTTTTTTCTTTTAATGACAAATTTCAAATACCCCCCACTCTCAAGTAGAAGAGTATAATGAACGTCGAAGTCCCCATCAGGGTTTTCTGTTTCGTTTTGTTTTACTGGAGTATTTAAAGTCAAACCCCAGACATTGTGTCATTTTACCTGTAAATACGTCAGCGGGTGTCTCAGTGGATGACGGTATTGTTTTCCTTTTCATGTAACCACTGTGTCATGATCACACCTAAGTAAGTTAACAATAATCCTTAATGTTATAAATGTCTAGTTCATGTTGTCTAAAACTATCTTTTTAGAACTGGTTTGTATGAGTTGGGATTCAGGGTCTACACGTTGCGGTTGGCTGTTGTTTGAAGGAGACCCTCTTGTTGAGCTGAGCTCCGAGGAGATCTTACATTTGTCTACAAAGGGGGCTCAGCCTCCCGCTCCACACTGCATCCCAGATTGGTCCCACTGCTGCCTCCTCTGTGGACCAGGGACGGCCCTCGGAGAAATGATCCTGAGGCTCAGGGCCCGAAGCAGCCACCCTGAGGGTGCTCAGTGGCATTAATCCAGCTCAACGTGCCAGGTGTGTGCCCTGTTGTGCACCTACTATGCGTCATGCCCACCCTGCGGCTGGCCGTAGGGGGTACAGGGAGGAAGCAGTGGCTGCCCTCGCACCCTCAGCCTGGCAGGGGGGCCATCTGATCTCTGGGTCCCTGAGGCCTGAGAGCAGGGGGGTTCCTGGGGTGGAGTGTGGGGAGGGGTTTTAAAAGCTGAGGCAGAGATGATGAGGACAAGAGACAGAGTCTGTTCCCGAAGGGCAGGTAGGAGGGGTGACCCTGGGAGGCAGATGGTGTCACCCCCTGGAGACAGTGGGAAGATGGTTCTCCCGGGACATTGGGGTGTCCCTGGCCAGATTTGAGGAGGGCACCACCCACTGCCAGTGTCAGCCTAAGCCCGGGTGCGTCTGCCGTGGTGAGGGGGCCGATGTCGCTTTCTCTGTCCCCACAGGCACGTCACTGCCCAGGTAGCCTGGGATGCTCTTTTGTGGCCTGTGTCCTTGGAGTCTGGGAACTTTCTCTCGGAGGCCCCATCTCGTTAATCTGCAGTGTCTACCCCGCAGTTGGTATCAGGAAATACGTGTGGGCGGGTTAGATGGATGGGCAGGAGAGAGAAGAAAATGTCCTGAACTACTTTTTCCTGTCTTCTCTGCCGCTGTGAACTTCAGCATTCTTCTCTTAACCAAGTGGGAGTATGAGATCGCGTGTAAAGCAGGTGGGGGCTCCCCAGGAGGTGTGGCCTCCTTAACACAGGCTGGACCGTTGCCCAGGAAGGTCCAGGGCAGCGACTCTCGGGCAGGCCACCGACCCCTGGCTTAGAAGAGCATCCCTAGAACCTTCTGGACGTTCTGCTGAGAGCATGGCCAGCTCCAGCCCCACGGAGGGACACAGGGCAAGAAGGGCAGGGACTCCTGGGGGTGGGGGTTGGGGGGAGATTGGGGCTGATTTTCTGGAAGGCGGGCATACCACCGGCACAACGGCGCTCAGACTCAGACAAGGGCCGCTGGCCAGGAGACCCAGTTCTAAGCCTCATCTTTTTGTTTTATCATCAAAGGTTTGTCATAAAATCTGGAAGGCATGTGAGAAACAAGGAAGCCAGCTGGTGGTATTTATTAAGACTCCTCCTCTGTGCTGTGCCTGCACGCAGGGTTCCAGGGAAAATGAAAATCAGTTTCTGCAATTGAGGTGTGGTAAATTGTGTTAAACCAATAAGACGTTAATGTTTGGGTAAATCAGGTGCTAATGGCATCTGACTGCAGGCCCAACCAGGCATGCATTTTACCTCCTCGTGTTACTTAATGTTAGTGGCGTCACCGGCTTGTAGCCGGCTGGCATGGGGCTGGCAGCTGAATCAATTACCGGCAAACACTAATTTAGAGCATGCTCAATTGGCTGTGTACATTTGCCACAAGGAGATTAATAACTTGATGTTTTTGACAGTCTGGGACCTTAATTGAAATAACGCTCTCTTTCTCTCCAAGCTGTGAACGGGGCATTTCGGGCCCTTTCCCGGCAGCTCCCGTGGGGGGTGTGGGAGTCATTTAACAGGCAGAGGGGTCTGTGAGGTGTACTAGGGGACAACACGGCGTTGTCCTCCTTCCCCAGCTGGCGTCCTTCTTGGCGAACAACCGGACCCTATCTGGAGACCCCTGACAAGGCCTGGGTTTCCCTGTGCTCCGTCACAGGCATCAGCCCACAATAAGAGTCTCCTGTTTTCTTTGTCATTTTTTTTTTTAACATCTTTATTGGAGTATAATTGCTTTACGTGGTGTGTTAGTTTCTGCTGTATAACAAAGTGACTCAGCTATACATATACACATATCCCCATATCCCCTCCCTCTTGCGTCTCCCTCCCAGCCTCCCTATCCCACCCCTTTAGGTGGTCACAAAGCACCGAGCTGATCTCGCTGTGCTATGCGGCTGCTTCCCACTAGCTATGGATTTTACATTTGGTAGTGTGTATATGTCCATGCCACTCTCTCACTTCTTTCAGTCATTTGTTAATGTTGAACTGCACGGCTGGGCTACTCCGTGCTCAGAGTCGCCTTGCTTTTTGCTCCCCTTTGTCCAGATGGAGCAAGTCAGGAATCTGTGTGTTCAGTGTGCCCACTGGGCCCGGATTGGGGGCGGGGAGACAGGGCCAGGCCTGAGGGTCTTCTCCCCAGGGCTGGAGGGTGGGGGTCTCCCCCCTACAGACAACCCCCCACTACTCACACCACATACCACACACACCCTCCACCACACACACACCACACACACAAACACACACACCCCACCACACACCACACACACACACACACCACACACATACACTCCAAAACACACACACCACACACACTGCCCACCACTCATACCACACCACACAC
Organism: Eubalaena glacialis; assembly: GCF_028564815.1. Classification (NCBI taxonomy): domain Eukaryota; kingdom Metazoa; phylum Chordata; class Mammalia; order Artiodactyla; family Balaenidae; genus Eubalaena; species Eubalaena glacialis. Next base: position 51,461,712 of record NC_083733.1, on the reverse strand, counting down.
ACACACACACACCCCCCACCACACACCACACAGACACACACCCCACCACACACCACACACACACACCACACACATACACTCCCCACCACTCATACCACATACCACACACACACACACACACACACCACCACACACCACACACATACACTCCAAAACACACACACACACTGCTTACCACTCATACCACACCACACACACACACACCACCACACACCACACACACACTCCACACCACCCATACCACACACTCACACACACACACACTCCAAAACAACACACACACACTCCAAAACAACACACACACACAACCACACACATACACTCCAAAACACACACACACTCCCACCACTCATACCACATACCACACACACACACTCCAAAACACACACACACACAGCCACACACATACACTCCAAAACACACACACACACACACTCCCCACCACTCATACCACACACCACACACACAGAAGCACACACTCCCCATCACTCATACCACACACACACACACACACACCACACGCACACCCACCACACACCAGACATACTCCCCACCATTCACACCACATACCACACGCACACGTCCCACATCACATACACATACCACACACCATACCACACACTCACACACAGATTCCATCCAAGCCATGTGGTGCTGGATCAGTGGCTTGATCGGTGGTTGATCTTTCAGATTATCAACCCAGGGAGCAGGCTGCAAAATCCTTGCTGTGTTCTTGTTAAAAAAGGCCTGTTTTTTTGTTTTTCCTGAGGATTAGAAAATTTAACTGTAGTGAGGGTAATTGGAAGGTGGGAGAGTTTACAGGAAACCCTGCACCGCTACTAACCTGTGGTGATTGTGTCTGCAGAGAGCATAGGCAGGTGTGTCAGACCTTTTCTGTCTCTCCCGCCCAGGCCTCCGCAGCACAGTTACCCCCTGCGCCCACCCCTCACTCTTTGCAGTGCCACCCCACCCCCTTCTCGTCTGGACCAGCTTCTCTGTCAGATCTGCAGGAGCTGCATCTCCTGCTCTCAGGTTAGCATCCTCTTCTTTCTCTGCCCATCCCTTCTGGTGCACTGTCACCCCTGCGGGGCCATCTCTTAGACGCCTGGGCCTGCGTGGCCCTCCTCTCGCTCTGGGTCTCTCTCTGCCTGGCATGCTGGATGTGGTGGTCAGACATGGCCCTGTATATCTCTGAGCACCCCCATGGGTCATGCTGGGATCCAGGTTTCATTGGCGATGGACAGCACCAAGAGGCCCTTATTACTTCCTGCTTTCCTGGAGGTCCTGGAGATGTTCCCTGGAGTAGTCCCAACGTAATCTGGTCTCAACCTAGGCAAGCTTGGGCCTCACGGAGACTGCCCTCAGTTTATCTACCTCAGGAAGGTGCTAGATTTTGCCTGGGGCCTTTGCGGCAGGTCTGGGTCCAGGCAACCACTGAGACCAGAGCCCCTGGGTAAGAACAGCTGTGATGGGCCCTCCTCCGTGGGCCTGGTCACTGTCTGGGCGGTGAGTGCCCTGCACCCTCCACAGCAGACATGTCACTCACTCTCGTTGGCCACTTTGAGGGATTAGGCTGCGGCCTGGCCTGCTGAGACCCCCAGGTCTGGGTGTGGCCCAGCCGGCTCTTTGCCTTGCGTTGCGTGGCTGGTGCGGCTTTCCTGCCAGCACTTCCTCGGCGGTTGCAGATGAGCCACACACAGCCCACCACGAAAGGGTCAGGAAACCCCCATCTGTTTGGTGCGCCCCTCAGGAAGGCAGCCCATGAGTCCTGCACCCCGCCGCACCTCGGCGTATTTGAGCCGAGCCCTTTCTGACAGAAGAGTCAGGGCCATCTTGGGTGGAGAATTCCTGGGGTTTTGAGCAGGCTTTACCTCATCCTGGGCCCCCCGATACCAGGCAGGGCAGGTCCTGTGTGCCCACCCAGCCTGCTCTGTCTGCAGACCTGACATCAGAGAGGAGAACCCAGAGGCTCTGCCGAGCCCAGTGTCTGGGAGCGTAGCTGGGTCTTAGGGGTCGTGGGGATCTGTGGCTTAAAGCCTGGATAGCTCATCTTGCTTAAAAAGTAACTGAGAAATGGGCACATTTAGGACATAAACTAGCATGATATCCAGCCAGAAAGCTGGGCAAAGAACCAGAGGGAAGGACTTCCTGCAAATGTGCACCCTGGTTGATGCAGCCCTAATTAGAGCTTCTGGGGGCAAAGCCAACAGAAGTCGGCATTTTCTTTTCAGATGCCGGGGGAATTGCCCCTGGAGAACCCATTGGGTAACAGTGGTGCCAGCAGGCATCTTCATGGATTTGCCTCTAGTGTTTCACCATTGAACCTGGTGCTGTTGATTTTCAATAAATATTTATCATAAGTGTAAGGAAGTAGTGTCTTCTTCCTGGCTTACTAGGAGATTTTATCAGGAAAGGATGTTGAATTTTATCAGCCTTGTGTGTCTGTGTTTTAAGCAATTAATAAACTTTTGACTTTAGAACAGGTTTAGATCACAGAAAAGTTACAGGGATATTACAGACAGTTCTCTTTTTCCCCTATTGTTAATGTGATTGTGATACATTGTGACCACTCATGAACAGTGTTTTTTTTGTTTTTGTTTTGTTTTTTTGTGTCTGTGTTGGGTCTTTGTTGCTGCTTGCGGGCTTTCTCTAGTTGCGATGAGCAGGGGCTACTCTTCGTTGCGGTGTGCTGGCTTCTCATTGCGGCGGCTTCTCTTGTTGCAGAGCACAGGCTCTAGATGTGTGGGCTTCAGTAGTTGCAGCACACAGGCTTAGTAGTTGTGGCGCACTGGCTCTAGGGTGCGCGGGCTTCAGTAGTTGTGGCACATGGGCTTAGTTGCTCTGCGGCATGTGGGATCTTCCTGGACCAGGGATCGAACCCATGATCCCTGCATTGGCAGGCGGACTCCCAACCACTGCGCCACCAGGGAAGTCCATGAACAGTGTTGATATGTTATTATTATCAAAAGTCCATACTTTATTCCACTTTCCTTAGCTTTTACCTAATAACCTTTTTCTGTTCCAGGATCCCACATTACATTTCGGCTGCCCTGGGCTGTGGCCAGTTCTCTGACTTTCCTTGTTTTCAGTGACCTTAACAGTTTTGAGTGGTACTGGTCAGGTATTTTGTAGAACGTCCCTCGGTTTTAGTTTTTCTGATGTTTTTGTCATGGTTAGACTGGAGATATGTGTCATTGGGAGGAGGACCCCAGAGGTAAAGTGCCACTTTTATATCTCATTGTTTCAAGGGTACATGTTAGTGAACTGACTTATCACTGATGTTGACCTTGATCACCTAACTGAGCTAGTATTTGTCAAGTTTCTCCACTGTAAACGTACTTGTTTTCCCCCTTTCCATACTGTATTTTTCAGAAGGCAGAATACACAGCCCACACTTAAGAAGTGGGGAGTTATACTGTCTCCTTGAGTGGGGAATTATCTACATACACTATTTGTAATTCTTCTGTACGGAAGATTTGTCTCTTGTCTCCTGTTTATTTATTCAATCGTTTATTTACTTATATCTGTATGGACTCATAGATATATATTTTATACTTTGGGTTATAAACCAATATTATCAATACATTATTTTGTTGCTTAAATTGTTCCAGCTTGGCCATTGGGGACTCTTTCATTTGGCTCCTGTGTTCCTCTGACACACTGCATAATTTTGCTTTTTGAACACTTTCTTAGTTTCTGGCACTGCAGGATGCTCCAGGCTCATCTTCTATATCCCTTGCTCCAGCCCTTGAATCAGCCATTTCTCTGAGGAGCCCTCGTTCCTTTTATTGGATCATGGTATCAGATACCAAGATTGGGTGCTGGGTGTTCCTTAGATTAATTTTATGACTAGACTTCCTGGTGCAGAGCCAGCCAGGCATCCCCGGCACACCCTACCTTGTTGTGGTGGATTACTATTTTAATAAGCTGCAGGATTGAAATGGGGAGGCAGTCCACGTTAGAGGTTAGGGCACGGTCTCTAGAGACTGGTGTCCTGGGTTTGGGTCCCAGTTGCGCCACTTACTGTGCCTCAGTTTCCTCATCTGGAAGAAAGGATAATAATAGCACTTCATAGGATAGTTGGGAGGATTTGGTGAATTAATATATGTATAGTATATAGAACAGTATATCTAGTAAGCATCATAATGATTGTTTTCTGTATTTATTTATTTAACATCTTTATTGGAGTATACTTGCTTTACAATGGTGTGTTAGTTTCTACTTTATAACAAAGTGAATCAGCTATACATATACATATATCCCCGTATCTCTTCCCTCTTGCGTCTCCCTCCCACCCTCCCTATCCCACCCCTCTAGGTGGTCACAAAGCACCGAGCTGATCTCCCTGTGCTATACAGCTGCTTTCCACGAGCTATCTATTTTACATTTGGTAGTGCATATATGTCCATGCCACTCTCTCACTTTGTCCCAGCTTACCCTTCCCCCTCCCCGTATCCTCAAGTCCATTCTCTAGTAGGTCTGCATCTTTATTCCCGTATTGCCCCTAGCTTCTTCTGACCACTTTTTTTTCTTTTTCTTTTTTTTTTTTAGATTCCATATATATGTGTTAGCATATGGTATTTGTTTTTCTCTTTCTGACTTACTTCACTCTGTATGACAGTCTCTAGGTCCATCCACCTCACTACAAATAACTCAGTTTCGTTCCTTTTTATGGCTGAGTAATATTTCATTGTATATATGTGCCACATCTTCTTTATCCATTCATCTGTCGATGGACACTTAGGTTGCTTCCACGTCCTGGCTATTGTAAATAGAGCTGCAATGAACATTTTGGTACATGACTCTTTTTGAATTACGGTTTTCTCAAGGTATATGCCCAGTACTGGGATTGCTGGGTCATACGGTAGTTCTATTTTTAGTTTTTTAAGGAACCTCCATACTGTTCTCCATAGTGGCCTGTATCAATTTACATTCCCGCCAACAGTGCAAGAGGGTTCCCTTTTCTCCACACCCTCTCCAGCATTTATTGTTTGTAGATTTTTTGATGATGGCCATTCTGACTGGTGTGAGGTGATACCTCATTGTAGTTTTGATTTGCATTTCTCTAATGATTAGTGATGTTGAGCATCCTTTCATGTGTGTGTTGGCAATCTGTATATCTTCTTTGGAGACATGTCTATTTAGGTCTTCTGCCTATTTTTGGATTGGGTTGTTTGTTTTTTTTGATATTGAGCTGCATGAGCTGCTTGTAAATTTTGGAGATTAATTCTTTGTCAGTTGCTTCATTTGCAAATATTTTCTCCCATTCTGAAGGTTGTCTTTTCGTCTTGTTTATGGTTTCCTTTGCTGTGCAAAAGCTTTTAAGTTTCATTAGGTCCAATTTTTGTTTTTATTTCCATTTCTCTAGGAAGTGGGTCAAAAAGGATCTTGCTCTGATTTATGTCATAGAGTGTTTTCCCCTAAGAGTTTTATAGTGTCTGGCCTTACATTTAAGTCTTTAATCCATTTTGAGTTTATTTTTGTGTATGGTGTTAGGGAGTGTTCTAATTTCATTCTTTTACATGTAGCTGTCCAGTTTTCCCAGCACCACTTTATTGAAGAGGCTGTCTTTTCTCCATTGTATATTCTTGCCTCCTTTATCAAAAATAAGGTGACCATCTGTGTGTGGGTTTATCTCTGGGCTTTCTATCCTGTTCCATTGATCTATATTTCTGTTTTTGTGCCAGTACCATACTGTCTTGATTACTGTAGCTTTGTAGTATAGTCTGAAGTCCGGGAGCCTGATTCCTCCAGCTCCGTTTTTCATTCTCAAGATTGCTTTGGCTATTCGGGGTCTTTTGTGTTTCCATACAAATTGTGAAATTTTTTGTTCTAGTTCTGTGAAAAATGCCCTTGGTAGTTTGATAGGGATTGCATTGAATCTGTAGATTGCTTTGGGTGTATAGTCATTTTCACAATGTTGATTCTTCCAATCCAAGAACATAGTATATCTCTCCATCTGTTTGTATCATCTTTAATTTCTTTCATCAGTGTCTTATAGATTTCTGCATACAGGTCTTTTGTCTCCTTAGGTAGGTTTATTCCTAGGTATTTTATTCTTTTTGTTGCAGTGGTAAATGGGAGTGTTTCCTTAATTTCACTTTCAGATTTTTCATCATTAGTGTATAGGACATAATGATTGTTTGATGTTATTTTACTGACATTGTATATAGGTTCAAAATAGGGGATTGAGGTAGACTTTTTTTTTTAACTTCTTTGTCATATTTTAAGATGAGAGTTTTTGAGATCATGATCTGGGAAGCTCTCCACATTTTTCCACTTTTTGGAACAATTTAGAAAGCATAGGGGCTGTCTGTTCCTTGAAGGTATAAAGGAGTCTTTTGAAGCTGTCAGAACCCACTGTTACTTTGGGGAGAATTTCTTTGATGCCTTTTCAAGTTTTTCCTGGAAAATTTTTGTTTTCATCAAGAATTTTAAACTTCTTAGAACCAAGTTATCAATTTTACTCTCTTAATTTTTAAAAATATGTGCTCTAGGGAATTCCCTGGTGGTCCAGTGGTTAGGACTTGGTGCTTTCACTTCCCCGGGCCCAGGTTTGATCTGTGGTCAGGGAACAAAGGTCCTGCAAGCCACACAGCATGGCTCCCCACCCCCCCAAGAAATTCTCTATAACTGTAGTTGTATTTCCTTTCTCATTCCTAATATTATGTATTTGTGTTCTTTTTCTATCGCTTAGCATTGCCAGAATTATACCAGTTTTATTGGTATTTTCATAAAATCAGTTATTAAATGTATTTCTTGGTTCTGCTTGTCTAACTCATGGATTCCCAGTTTTATTATTGATTTCTTTCTCCCCCCTTCCTGACCTTGTTTTGAACATCCATCTTTTAACTTGTTTAGTTGAATCTTAGTTTTTTATTTTTTCCTCTTCAGTAATAAGTGAATTTTAGCTAGTATATTTTTTAATGCTGCTTTGACCATATCCTAAGAGGTTTTGATTGATTTGTTTTTTAACCCAAGAAATGAACTAAGAGCATTTCTTTTCATTTCTAGGTAGATGTGTGGTTTGTTAACTTTTTATTATTAGTTTCTGGTTTTATCACCTTTATAGTGAGAGATTATAGTCTGTGTAAATTTTGAGATTTTTCTTTGTGGCCTATTTAGACATATTCTTTGTCAATCTTTTATGGAATACTGGAAAATGTTTATTTTTTATTTGTAGAGTACATACTTTGGTGTACATGAAATCAGATTTCTTACCTTATTGCAGTCCTCTGCCTCCTTCCTTATTTTTGTATATTTAAGATTAAGAGAGATGGTTTTATGAATTCCTCTTTGTGATTCTTAGTAGCTTTTGTTTTATTCATTTCCATCCCAAGTTGTTTGACGTATAAAGGTTGATGATTAAGACTTTATTGTGATATTTTACCTTTTTACAGCTTTTAAGAACCATTTTGACCTAATTAATCCTTTTTATCTTGAATCTGACTTTAACTGATACTGGTTTTGCTATTAAATGTTTTCTTTTGTTGCATTTTCATGGTGTATCTTTGCTTACTCCTTTATTTTGAATTTTGTTCATTGGTTGCAGTTTACTTGTTCCAAATTGAGCCCCTCCCAGTGTTAGGAGGGCCATTCGCATCTGTGGTGATGACCAGTATGTTTGGTTTTTCATCCAGAGTCTCCTTTGGTGCTTTCTGGTTTTTGTTCTGGCTTTGAAAGAAAATTTTTTTTTGTCGTTGGAAAGTTGGTGTTAAAAAGTTAATCATTTTAATAACAGTTATTTAGATGTCACTGTCCTACTGAATCCAGTGTGGACCCCTATTTTGTACTGTGTTTTCCCTTTCCTCTAAAGCATTTAGTTTGACCCCGCACATTGGAGAGTCCTTGTGTTGTCTCCTATGTGAAGGAGGGCTTTACTGGGTATTGAATCTCTGTTCTATGAACATGTTCCCTCCATTGTTGCCTGAGATCTTAGGCCAATCATATTCTTTCTCTTTTGTAGGGAACTTTTAATTTTCTTGCCTGATGTTTTTAGGACTCTTGAGCACAGCAGTATTTCCCGAGGATCTGTCTCGGTACCGTTCTGTGCTTCAGCCATGCTTTGGGAGTCATGGATCCCACTAGCCTCGCCAGCTAGGTGGGAGGCCCTGGAGGTGGCTCCTTGAGAAGAGGCATGAGTTGGGCCTCGTGTTAGCTGACAGCTCTTCAGCCAGGCAGTGCGGGTGGGTGCAGAGGGCAGCACAACTCAAGTGACAAGACTCAGATCAGGTGTATTCTGACCTAAGCCAGTGAAAGGTAGAGCAGAGAAGCAGTCACACCTACACACAGAGCAGACGAGGTGGAGGAAGACACAGCCTGTTGACTGTGATCCAGGTGACAGGTCCGGTGATGCCAGCAACAGCTCTGTGGAGTCAGGAACAGCTGGGCCACCAGCCAGGACAGGCCAGAGGCAGTGGCCACGTGCACACTCAAGTGAGAATGTCACACGCTCTGTATTCCCTGTCTCTTGTCCTCCTGGTCACTCCCCAGGGACAGGCATTTATCCCCTTGGGTCATGTTATCTGAGACCTGTAATGTAATTATATATCATGTCACCCTGGACAGATTTCACTCCCTGGTCTCTCTGTGACTTCCTTCTCAGTTACAGGAGCTAACATGGTGACCCATTGGGTGCCAGCAGCTGTGTAGACAGGCCTGGGGTTGTCCCTGTCTCGGGGCTCTCATCTTTTCTCTCATAATCCCCACTTCTGCATCGGTGGAAAGTTTGCAAGCTTGTCTTCTCATTCACTTCCTGTGACCCCCTTCCAGAAGCTCTGCTCCTCCCTTATTACGCTCATTTTATAACTTGGCCACCACATCTGTGGTCTTAGAGAGCCCCTTTCCATCGTGGCCCCTTCTCCATCCATGACTGTTGGCTCTTGCTCTTCAGATGTGCTGACCTTGTGGAGCCCATAAAAACATGGGCCAGAGACTCTAAGTCGCCTCCGGTTTCCCGAAGGGAGACTTGCTCTGGCTCCTTCTGCACAGCTGGCCGAGAGTTGTCTGATTGACCCTGAGATGCAGGGTGCCGCTGAAATGGCTCAGGCCCAGAAGAAAAGGGGAGGAAGGTTTGGGTTGCCTGTGGATTCACTGTCAAGTTGAGCCACCCAAAGGAGCTGAGGAGGGCGTGAGCCACACCGGGGGTGCAGCAGGCCTTCGCTCTCTGGCAGTGGGAGACATCTCGCCTGCGCTGGCTGCTGCTGGAGCTGGCTTTGGCCATACCCCATTAGCTGGCCTGCCTTCCCCTGGGGGCCCTGGTGAGAATGGGCTGCAGACCCTGTGGCTTTCCAGAAGCTTCTGTCAGGTTAGGGTCTTGTGGGGAGTGGAATCTCTGGTGTCCCTACTTCTTACTCCCCAGGAGGAATTTTCTAGCAAGACAAAGTCCAGAGGTTGTAAACTGGTGGGTAGCCTTTGGGCTAGACCCAGGGCGTAAGCAGTGTTAGTTTGGCCCACACAGTGGAATTTTTTGGTTTGTTTTGGTTGTTCTAAGTCAACAGTTAAAAATCAGACTTCTCTGGGTTTCCCTAGATATTGAAATTGATAGTATCCTTGGGCTGAAACTCCCATAGAGCAGCAGCCCAGTCGGGCAGAGTAGCCTTTGGGGCACATGCTGCAGGCCTCACCCCTCCCTGATGCCTCCCCCAGCACTGAGGCAGACCCCTTCCACCACCTTTTCTCATGGCTCTCATGACATTGGTTCTTTTGTAGTTGAGAAAGATTTCTCATACCAGTGTCTCTATCAAAAGAAGGAAAGAGGAAAAGCAGTCAAAAGGGTCATGTATTTCAAGAAAAATGGGAGTGCTATGGGGAAAATAAAAGGACTGTTTCTCATATTTTGTGTGTAAATCTCTGGTCAGCTTCACTCCTTTACAAGTTACCTGCCAGGTGCCCCTAGGCCTCTGAGCTGGTACTGGCCCTTACCCCGACCCTGGAGTAGCTTTTCTGCTTTTCTGTACAAGAGGAGCCCCATGGCAGATAGGAACGGGTGAGGATGTGGTGCGTGGACCAGGGGCCCATCTCGGAGGGCAATCTGCCCTGTCTGGGTCCGATGGTCAGAAAGCATTGCTCTGGGTCTCAGGAGCGTCTGGTGAGGGATTATCCTGTAGGAGCTGTTATTTCGGTTTGGCCCCCAGAACAAGCAGACAGTTGTGATTTTGCTGCAAGGTTTGGTGCTGGTTTTTGGAAAATTCTCATCCAGACCTATTACATTCTGGTGCAGAAGGATGCTCCCTGTGGGAGCAATTATTCTGGGCTGGGAGTTTTTCCCTCCTAACTCTGAATTCTGTAGATGTCACGAAGGGTTTAGTCCAGGAACTCTGAAAGCCCATTCCCATATCTGCCAGCAGGCATGTATGCTTCTAAAACCCGGAGGTTATTGATGGTGGAACCACAGAGAGGGTTTCCCACTTAGAGGTTTCAACCACAGGGGCTGCTCTGAAGCCACAGTTGTGTCCCACACGAGCCCCCCCAGGCCAGGCCGGCCTCTGTGCCCTGCACCGGGACTCCCCTTGGTCCCTGGAGTGGAGGGTGGGCCGTGTGGGCCTTTGAGCTTCTACTGTTGTCAAAGGGCCTGCCACGGTCCTGGCTGCGGCCTCCTCCTCCCGCAGCGGCCCCAGAACAGGGTGAGGAAGGGTGCAGTGTCGGGTGGACGGTCAGGAGATGGGCTCCTGCAGCTCCCGTGGACCCGGGACTCTCCTCACACTGTGCTTGAGGCTCAGAAGAGACAAGGATGTCCAGGAACCAGGCTGCTGCTGCCTGGCTGGGGGCCATGTCCGGTGTTGGTGACAGGCCTCAGGCCAGGGGTTTGGGCTAGCATGTCGTCACTGTGGAGTGTCCTGGGTTCCTTCGGGCCCCAGTACTGCCATGACCCAAGTCCCTTCCTGTTCCCTGCTTCTCTGAGCAGAATGAGACGACGGCCCCTGCCCATGGGTGCAGTCCTGGCCACAAAGGCTGCCATCTCCCTGCCAGCACCTGCGGGAACCTGGTGTGGTTACCGCTGCTCACAGACCCAGCTGGCTACATTTATGTTGATTCCACTGTTCCGTTAGAAAACCCAGTTCTGTGGCAGCCACGTCTCCTTATCCCCTTCTGCTCCAGCGTCATGCAGCTGTGCCTTCCCCCGGGGCCATCCTCCATGAACGTGCCACACCCCCGCCAGCCAGGTGGCCTGCGCTTGTGACAGCACTTTGGGTCCCCTCGCTTGTGAGTGCAGTCCCCTACCGTCTGTGCCTGGGCCTGAGGTGGGGCTGTTCTCACATCCCGACCTTGAGGAGCAGCACTGCGGCCGGCCCGGCGGCTCTTCTGGGTGTCCTGGCAAGGGTGGGGTGACTGGGGCCTGTTGGTGGAGAGCTCTGCCCGTCTAGCCCCTCGCACAGTGGATGCCTGGTAGCTGTTAGGGTCAGGGCCTGGCTCGGCTTGTTTTTGCTGTGTTTTTTTTTTTTTTTTTAACATTTATTTATTTTATTTTTAAAAGTTTTGGCTGCTTCTGGTCTTAGTTGCAACACGCGGGATTTTCGTTGTGGCCCGCGGGCTTCTCTCTAGTTGTGGTGTGCGCGCGTGGGCTCCGTAGTTGTGGCGTGTGGGCTTAGTTGCCCCGCAGCATGTGGGATCTTAGTTCCCCGACCAGGGATCGAACCCCTGTCCCCTGCATTGGAAGGAGGATTCTTTACTACTGGACCACCAGGGAAGTCCCTGTTTTTGCTGTTTTACTTTGTCTTGCTGTTCATCCCAGCAAGAGAAGTGGGGTTTGACTGCTCGACCTGGAACTGGGCTGGTGGCTCTGGAGATGGGCACCCTGGGTTGGGGAGGCTGGTATTGGCTGGGCCCTGCCCCCTTGGGTGGTGAGTAGCCCTTTTGTGGGGTAGGGGTTCCTTGGGAGAAGGAACTGTACCAGTACCAGCTGCAGAACTGGGGAAAGAGGGTCCTCCTGGGGCGCCTCGTTTGCAAATGGGGTACCTTGTTGGTCTCACTAGCCACAGCCAGCTGGCGTGTGTCCCTGGGGCCCTGGGTGACATTCTGCTGAGGGGTAGGAAGGGCTTGACTGAGGCGTGGGCAGCTGGTGCTGGACGCAGCTGGGCGAGACACTGTCGCACGGGTGAAAAGGCACAGGAAGGAGTGTGCAGGTGCCTGCGTGAGTCTGGGGCCCGGCTGCCAGCACAGCCCGTCCAATGAGAGTGTGGTCGGTGCCTTTCTCCCCAACGCGGGGTTACTCAGAATAGGCTGTACGCAGTCCATATATGTTCAGCATGAGCTGGAGTCTTTGAATCATTTATCTTGGCAGCTCTTCTTGAAACTGGAGAAAGGTAAAAATTCATCTAGGTGCTGAGAAAGGAGCCTGGAAGAAAACAGTGTCTGGTGGCTGCTGTGATGGGTGGCGTGCTTGCAGGGTAGTGCTGGTGGCTCAGAGATCAAACAGCGGAGAAACGGTTTCCCAGGAAGAACTCAGGGAATTCTAAGTAGGTAATGAGTAGTGACTTTCTTTTGATTTACGGCAAGACTTGGCAATCAATCTGTAATGCTTTGAAGAGGAAAGAAATGAATCTCCGAGAGGCTGCAGTCTAGATGGTTCAGACTGGCAGCCCTTCCTTGGGGTGGGAGTGGGGGTGGGCGCCAGAACTCCAGCCAGGGGCGGGCTGGGTGGGGGGCTCTGCATCTCTCTTCGGCCATGAAGACACAGGCCCCTCCTGGCAGGCAACAAAGCTGTGGCTGGAGCTAGCCTGGGGGAGTGGCTCCTCATGTCCTCTCTCTGGCCTCTGAGGTCTTGGCTTTGACCCTGGTGGGACTCTGGTTCAGCTTTTAGGTCATGGGCGATTCAGGCTCTGGTGGTTTGTGATCACAGCCTCCCTGAGAGCTTCTGGAGACCTCTCATCCTTCTGGCCTGAAGGTGTCTGTATTAGTTTGCTAGGGCTGCCATAACAAAATATCACAGATGGGGGGCTTAAGCGATAGAAATTTATAGTCTTACAGTGTTGAAGCTGGAAGAGACCAAAATCAAGGTGGGGGCAGGTTTGGTTTCTCCTGAGGGCTCTCTCCTTGGCTTGCAGATGGCCACCCTCTCGCTGTGTCCTCACATGGTCTTTCCTCAGTGGGTGCACATCCCTGGTGTCTCTGTGTCCTAATCTCCTCCTATAAGGATGTCAGATTGGATTAAGGTGCCCATAATGGCTTCAGTTTAATTTAATCACCCCTTTAAAGGCCCTGTCTCCATACAGTCACATTCTAAGGCACTGGGGTTAGGGCTTCAACGTAGGAATTTGGGGGGCACACAACTCAGCCCATAGGAGTTCACCGCTGACATTCCAGAGGGGAAGATAGACAAGCAGGAGAATTATCAATACATGTGGTGATAAGTTGGAGTCCAGGAAAGAACAGGGAGCTGACGGCCCAGCGTGACCCTCGCACTGAGGCCGAGAGGGGCAGAGGAGCCAGCCTGGCACTGACCCACCTGGTGAGGGGCACAGGGACCGGGGCCCGGTGGGTAAGAGAGGAGCGGGTGGCAGGCCGGGTCTCAGTGAGACGCCCCTCGGAGATGTCTGTGATTGGCGTGACTTGACCTGCTGGGGCTGTGGCTTTGGGTGGCAAGTGGACAGAGGCGGCCACAGGAGGGCAGTGAGAGGAGAGGATGGGTTGGAGGATGGTTGAGGCTGGAGCTGGAGCTGAGGGCTTGCTGAGGGATGGCACGTGGGGGTGAGGGAAGAGAAGGAATGGTGGGAGTCCCAGGCTTCAGACTTGCGGCCTAGTGGTGCCGAGCCAGGCTGTGCAGGCCGAGTCACGCTTCCCCGACGCCTCTTGCCTGTCCTCTTACAGGCAAGTCTGGTTCAGGCAGCTCCGGGTGCTGCACTTCCAGACTGCTTGCTTCTTTTTATCCCGCCTCCTACCTCCCAGCCACTGTATTTCCGCCCTGAAACACAGAGGCTCTGCCTTAGGGCTGTGCTTTTATGACATCCGTGCATTTGGATGGGAGAGAACTCCCTAGGGACCTGGCTCTGCACTTTCATTCAGGGCCTGGCTGTATTTCATGTCCCTGCCTGAAGTGTGTGTGTGTGGGGTGAGTGTGTGTGTGTGTGTGTGTGTGGTGTGTGTGTGTAATGTATTTGTGTGTGTGTGTGCTGTGTTTGTGTGGAGGGGTGTGCACACCCATTAAGCACGCCCCCTCACTCTGCCTGCCTGAGAGCACACAGGCCTGGCCCTTGCAGGTCCCTTTAGACCACGGGCAGGAGGTGGGGTGGGTCAGACAGATCTCCAGAGGGACAGAGCCATTCGTGGGGCTGATGACCAGGTGGAGGAGTGAGGAGGAGCTGGGCAGTGGGTCTGGGGTCTTAGAAATGATCTGTCAGTGACCTGTGCTGACAGGGAGGTGGTGGTTCTCAGGGAGGGGCAAAGGGGCTTTGGGGATCAGAAGTTCTTGGTCCAGCATGTAAGACACAAAACCCCGGAGGCCGGGGCGAGTTCCCTCAGCTGTTCCTCTTTCAGCCCATTCGTTTGTTCTGCAAGCATTTATTAAGCACAAACTGTGTGCCAGACACTGTTCTGAGCCCTGGGGATCCAGCAGTGAAGGAGGCCCTTTACCCTGGAGCTAGTCCTGGGAGAGGGAGGCCATGGGCATTGGCCAGGCGGCAGCGACGGCCCCGCAGGCGTTTCCAGAGGCCTGGGCTTTTCCCCCTTCTGCCGTCAAATGAGGGTACGATGCATTTCACCCTCACAGCAACCTTCTGCATGTAGGCACAATTGACTCTTTTATAGGCAAGGAAAGTGAGGAACAAAGAGGCTGAGTAACTTGTCCAAGGCCATGCCATTGACAAGAGCCCAATCCATTGAGCCAGGATTGGAACCCTGGCCCGTGGCTCTAGAGTGCTTGACCTTCGCTGTTCGGCCATGGCGACCTCTGCCCAATGGATGGGGGCCTGCTGCTTTCATCCTGGCAGTGATCACTGCACAGTGCAGGGTACCAGAAAGGCCCAGGTCTCTTTTATGGGAGTTCTGATTTTTTAAATTACCTATGCAAATTTAAAATGACAAAGACCTATCACTTTATGAATTATGATGACATATAACCTAATGCCAGAATCGGAGTTAGGGGGGAATCTGGCCAACCCTAGGTAAGGAAGAGGTTCTGCCTCCTAAAGTGGAAGAAATGGCCTCCTGAAATGCCTAAGAAATGGCAGGGCATTCAAAGCACCCCCCACCCCCCCACACACACACCCTGGGTCAAGGTCAATCTCAACCAGGAAGCCCAGGGGCCATTGTCTAGAGGCCGGGGTGTGGCCTTCAGAGGTTGCTCCAGCCTCTAGAAACATTCTCTGTGGCCCTTTAGAGACCACAGGTCCAGAGCAAAGGGACAGGTTGGGCAGGGGAGCGGTTGGGTAGACATGCGGGCGGGGCAGAGGTCACCAGCAGGCAGAGGTCACCAGCAGGGATGAATGGTTCTGGACTGCAGACAGGGCAGAGAGAACAGGCCCTACCTCAGGGCCTGTGGCGGCCTGGTACGTAGCAGGTGCTCAGTAACTATTCCTGAGGAAGAGGAGGGCTCCACAGGCTCCTCGCTCAACCCTTGGAGGATTCAGGGGCCAGGGAGTCTCCA
Source organism: Eubalaena glacialis (assembly GCF_028564815.1). NCBI lineage: Eukaryota > Metazoa > Chordata > Mammalia > Artiodactyla > Balaenidae > Eubalaena > Eubalaena glacialis. The sequence goes on along the minus strand of NC_083733.1, from coordinate 51,446,129 downwards.
GGCCAGCTGGGGCCAAAGTCGTGCATGTCAGAGCAAGATCACGTCCCACCCCCATCCCACGCCACCCCACCCTACCCACAGCCATGCCCTCTTCCAGGCAGCCTCGCTTCCTGTGGATGTGGTCACTGGCCCTGGTGAACCTGACAGCCCAGTGGTTATCGAGGAATTGGGTCTGCGCCCCTGCGCTGGCAGATAAGAGGCATGTTGGTGTCGCAATGAGGCGCAGTCGTTCACAGGTGGTCTCGAGGCCAGACAAAGGCCGGCCTCGCCAGAAGGATGTTCGTACGGCAGGCTGTCGAGGTCACCTCCGCAGGCCTGGGACAGCCAAAGCTGACCTCGCTGGGCTTGGCGGAACCTACAGAAACCAGCTTCACTGTCCCTTCAAGACCAGGATTTTCCAAAGTCATTTCCAGATATAGTCCGTGTGGAGAAAACTGTCTCAGAGCTACGTTTAGCGTTGTCCGTCACAGAGAGTTCTGATTTGACCATTCAGAGGGTTCGCCGGGAGGGCAGCGGAAGCCCTGTGGACCCTCCCGCTGATCTTGGCCGAGCAGGCTGACAGGTGCCCCCCACACACTGTCTGTCCTTGGCAAACAGGCCACCCCTGGGCCCATCCTGCCCGCCGACCAGCAAGTATTGGCTCATTCCCAGCTTGCCTGTGCCAGTTGGTTGGATTACAAACATTTATTGGGGGAACTACAGGTGCCAAGCAGTGTTCTAGGAGCAGAGAGACAGAACAGAGGGAAACCTATCTGCGAAGCTCTAGAGGGAAGAGAAACAAAATAAGTAAGTAAAATGTACAGAATATTCGATGGTGACGAATACTACAGAAAACGGGAAACCGTGAAAAGTGATAGAGGGAGTCCTAGGAGTGATCTGCGGTTTTGAGTTGGGTGGCATCGCAGCCTTGCAGAGAGATTGGGTACGACCCAGAGGGGCTGGGGGCTGAGCCCTGGGGTGGCAGAGGAGAGGAGCAGTGCAGAGGCCCGAGGGGCAGAGAGGAGAGGGCTGGGGGGTGAGGGCCGAGAGGCGACAGGTCGGGCAGCGGAGGGACTGTCTGATGATGGCGAGTAGCCTTTGGCAGCTGTGCTGAGCAGAGACAGCAGTGGGGCAAGGGCGGCAGCAGCAGGCCCCACGAGGAAGCCCCTGCAGTGGTGAGAGGTGACAGGGCCCCAGTCCGGGGTCAGAACGTTTGAGGGGAGAAGCAGACAGGTTCTGGGTGTATTTTATGCTGGACCTGTTGAACCCGAAGGCTCAGAGGTTATCGTGGAATCTGGTCCCTGTCTGATTTGGAAGGTAGAGCCAGCAGGATTTGTTGTCAGATCAAGGGTGACTGCAAGGTTTTCGACGTGAGTACCTGGAAGGATGGAGTTGCTATTAAATGATTGGGGTCGGGGGGAGACTGGCTAGAAGAGTCCGGACCACCTGTGCCTGGGGAGATTGAGACAGCAGAGGGGAAAGGTTCATCTCCAGCCAGGGTCACCCGTCTTGTGACAGGTCCCACTGGACGTCGTCTAGAATTTTTATAAATGAACCATTGCTATGCTTGAGGAAAAGCCAGCATACAATCATTCAGAACATTTCTTGGAACGGTTTTCTTGTAAGGTTTGGCATTTGCTCCAGGGAATGTATGAAAGGCATTAATCAAGGCCTGAGGGTGGCAGCACCTGAGAGGCTGTGGTCTGATTTAATCACGGATGCTGACAGTTGGGGGCGCCAGCCACCCTTCACGAGGATGGTGCTGGGTTGCGTGACCCGCAGACCCCTGACGAGCCAGCTGTAGTGGTCATCTCTTGGCCGAGCCCTCTCACTTGGGAATCTTCTTTTTGGTGAGCCCCCATGGAGCTAAAACCAACTGCCTGGGCCCCAGGGGCCCTGCCGGGTCACCCTCAGAGACCCCGCTTCTTGGGGAGGCTTGACGGGCATGCCAGCCTGCCCTGTGCCCGGTCGCCCACCCCACTGCCCCTGTGCACAGGGGAGAAAGCCTTTGTGCCGACCCGCCTTTGTCTAAGGTTTGGCCGCTCCAGGAGAGGATTTGGAGGGTCTAGTGCTGCTCCCCAGTCCTGGCAGAAGTCATGGCCAGGACTTCCCTGGTGGCGCAGTGGTTAAGAATCCGCCTGCCAATGCAGGGGACACGGGTTCGATCCCTGGTCCGGGAAGATCCTACATGCCGCAGAGCGACTAAGCCCATGCACCACAACTACTGAGCCTGTGCTCTAGAGCCCGCGAGACACAACTACTGAGCCTGCGTGCCACAACTACTGAAGCCCGTGTGCCTAGAGCCCGTGCTCCGCAATAAGAGAAGCCACTGCAATGAGCCGCCCACGCACCACAACAAAGAGTAGTCCCCGCTCGCCACAACTAGAGAAAGCCCACGCTCAGCAGCAAAGACCCAAGTCAGCCAAAAATAAATAAATAAATAAATAATAATAATAAACCAAAACAAAACAACAGATAAGCAGTAGCTTCTAGCATTTGCAAAAGCTGTTTAAAAAAAAAAAAAAAAGAAGTCATGGCCACCAACAGCTGGGGCCCCTTGTCTTAGGTGCCCAGCCAAGGGGAGGCGGGGCCAGGAGGTGTAGGACCCGGGCGCTGCCGGTACCCTCTGGGGTCTGTGGGTGCCTGTGAGACATGGCAGGTTATGAGAGCCCTGGCCAGGTCATGATTTTCCCTACCCAGGCCATGACTTGTCTGGAGCATGGAGCAACCCCTCAGACCTCCACTTCAGGTCCCCTCCGAGAGCAGCCACTTGTGCACTGCCAGGGAGGAGAAGTGTGTCACTGGGCTGTCCTGGAGCACAGGTCCCTCTTTGTTAGAGAGCATTCTCCTTGTTTCCTGTGTTCTTACAGAAGCACACCTCAGTCCCAGAGGCGTCATTGGTTTGGCTCCACAGTTCTGCTCCGGTGAGAGCAACCAGTGCAGGGAGACTGTTTTCCTTCAGGACAGCTGCCCCGCCAGGGCCGGCTATTGATGCGAGCAGGGCCCTGCCGTACCCACCTCCATCACCCAGGGGCCACTCTGGTTTGGCCTGGCCGGCTGGACAGTGGAAGAGCTCACCATCTGGCAAGGCTGGGGGTGTCACGGGCCCCGGCAGAGGTCTTGGTCTTGCAAGGAATAGGGCTAAAGGGCCAGTGGAACCCTTTGACCTGCCTCTTCTCTCGATGCCCTGCAGTCTTCATTTTCTGGCAACCCCAAAATCAGGCGGGTCTGGCCCAAGAGAGGGAGTGGCCCAGCGTGTTGGTTGGGGCTCCGAGCTGGGGCAGGATCCTAAGATGGGCATCGTTTCTCCTGCAGAACGGGCATGGCATGGGTGTTGAGATGTGGCGTCCCTGCCCCTGGGACAGTTATTTCCCAGGCCCAGGGGCAGATGGATCTGTTCACCCTGTGCCCAGCCGAGTGTCTGTGCCGGAAGCCCAGAACCCCCGGGGCTGCCCTCTGAGCGCCCTCCCCGGTTTCTGGACGTTGCACAAAGTCTTGCTGGTTGGTGACATCCTTGGGGGCTTGCCTTTGGGCAGTGGGCCAGCCAGCGGGACGTGGAGGGCGATTTCCAGCTGTCCGGGAGGATCACCCATGGCTTTAATGCACTTCTCTCCTTATATTTCACAGTTAGATGCATCACTCCATCATTCTTCCTGCGTTATTTTTTTTCTGCCCATGTCATTGGCTCTGCTGCGACGTGGTGGTTGTTGGGGAGAGCTGGGTATCAGACCCCACATGTTATTGAGGGTTGGGAACCCCACCTCTTCCAGCAGTGAGGTGACACGACAGGAAGTGGTGAGAGTCAGCGAGAAAACAAGCCCCTCTCCACACGGCCCACACACCTCTGGAAATCACTGTCTGAGTTGCTTCTGATACCACCTGCCCCCCACCCCCAACCCACCGTCATGTCATGTCTCCTTACCTGTACTGGGCAATTTGGTTGGATTTATTTCTGTGGGCTCTATGCACTTAGCAGTTGAGAAAGATATTTGTCATTTTGCTATACAACATCAGACACACCGTGGCCTAAACGATTGTGACAACAGAGTTCAGCCACAGTCTAAAATTTCAGCATTATTTATGATGCCGAGAGGTCCGGCGTCTACAGCATCTCCTTAATCCGGTCTAAATCTAGAGCCCTGTCTCCCGGGCCTGCCTGTGTGTCTCTAATGGCTGTTAATAATAGTCCTCCAGGCACCCTGTTTGCTGATGGAAAATCCATCTGAAGCTTTTGCATCTCATGTGGCAGTTAAAAATTGACGTTTCTTTATTGATGTAACTGGTTCCTGCCAAATACTTGGGGACAAATAAAAGTGATTGAACACAGAGATAAGCAGAGAACCATTTGTTCATGGAATGGCTGGCCAATTGATGTTGGTAGTTAAACAAGCTATCATTTAAAAGAACCTTGAAAGAGGAAAAAGTAAACTGTTTCAAGAAGTTAACGTTCAGAGTGCCAGGAATGGGCGACACAGGCATTCTGAGGGTCAGAGCCCCCGGAGGTCTGGCTGCCTCCTCGGGCCTTGTTGCCGCTCCTCTCGCATGCCCTGCTTCTCTCCGCCTCTGAGTTTCCCACTTGCTCTGCCCTCTGCTGCAGACCCGCTCCTCCAGGAAGTCTTCCTGTGAGTCCCGTCACTTTGGCTGTGCTCTCCCTCACATGGCTTCTGCTTTGTCCAACTTCCCACTGTCACAGTTAATCAGGTAATGTCTGTCTCTCCATGGACGAGGGCCTGGGTCTGCCTCACTCATCCTGTTGTGGTCACAGTATGTCACAACTGGCGCATAGTAGGCGTGTGGATGGTATTGCCCAGGGACCTGATGGACGAGCCGGGGAGCTGGGCGTGATGAATCTCTCTCGGCAGCTTCCCATCCCGGGCCCTCCTGGGATGCAGGCGTGAGGCAGGCGGGCTCTCGGGAATCACCGGTTTTGGCCTGTCATCCTGTGGAGTAATTACTTTAGACCAGCAACAAGTGTGGAAGATCGAGGAGGCAATATCATTGATTTTCCCATAAAGGTGCAATTTATAGTAAGTGAAAGAAGCTTCCTGGCAATTCCTCACCCATCTTCACCGATGGGCCCCTGAGTCCCTACAGGGCTAGTGGACAGAGTCTCTCTGGTGACCTCATCTGGGGCAGCCCCCGAGGCCTCACTGGTGGGCACTAGTCTCATGGCCCATGCCGGGGGCAGGTGCCTCCTCAGCCTGGGGGGCCCTGGAGCTCTGGATTGTGCTGGTCTTGGTCAGGCAGGAGCAGCCTGTCCTCACCAGCAGGAGATGCTGGAGAAGGCTCACTCTAGCTTCCAGGTGGGGCTCTGGAGGTCCACTGGGAAGGCTGCCCGTCTGAGCCCTCCTGCCCCTTCCCTCCTCCTCCACCTCTCCTCCCCTTTCCTGCTCCTCTCTCCAGAAGCAACCCTGAAACCAAGCTGGGAGCCGAGAAGTTGGGGGAAGCTCTGGGCCAGTTTGACTTCAGGCTTTTCCTCGCCTCCCCCAACTGGAGCCCACCTTTCTTCCTCCTCACTGCTTCCTGGAGGCCAGCCTCTTTCTTCCTCCACACCTGCTCTACCTTCCAGTGACGCTCGTCGAGGGATATTCATTGCCAGGCACTGGAAGACAGAGGACCTGCTGAGAGCTCTGGGGGGGACACCGACCTGCAGATGGGCCTCGGACTAGCACAAGACCAGGCAGGGGACCCCATGGGAATGTGGTGTGAGGGGCCCGAGGCGGCCCTCAGCCTGCAGCCCTTGGCGATTCGGACCCCCAGGATGCTGATGTGAGTGAGAGCGGAGGGTCATAGGATCAGCACTTATGTGACAACATCTAGTCAAAAGTGTGGTCAAGGCCAGAGAGGCACGCTCTGGAGCCAGGACCCCAGCACCAGGGTGGACCCGGCCTGGGGCTGAACCAGGGGGAGGGTTCTGGGGGTCTTTGTCTCCCAGCCAGACCCAGGCCCCAATTGTTCATTGTTCTGGGCTGTGGCCAGGTGAGGGAGGGGCCTGGCACCCCCCACCTCCTGACCACCTGTCCATTCTGAGGGGCTGGGCAGCCAGAAGTGACGAGGGAGGCCACCTGCTGAGTCACCCATCCCGCGGCCTCCCCTCGGCTTCCAGATTCTGTTTTCTCTCACATTAATTGCATTTATTATTCATAAACTTCTAAAACTGGCTTCTGGGGCCTTAATTTTCCAAGCTCCCCAAGGCTGGCACAGCTGAGACTCTGTGTTGGGCTCACCAGGGATCCGCTGTGGCTTTGAGTCGGGATTAGATGCTGGCTGACGCCCGCCCAGGGCCTTTGAATTTGGAAGTGAAAACAAAGGCTTCCCAGCTTGGTGGCTTTCCAGCAGCCCTGCGAGGCTGGGCTTCTTCGCTCCTCTGCCTGGAAGTGCAGGGTGGATGTGAAACTGTCACCTCAACTGGCGGCACTTGGCCGCCCCCGGTGCTGGGGGCTGTCTGCCACCTCCTCTGTCCCTCCTCGTCCCTCGTCTTCAGTTCTGGCCTGTGTTCTGCTAGTCCCTGTTGCTCACGCTGCAGTGGGCCTGCACCCTGGGGCTCCTTCCCTGGGGAACTTGATGTCTCTCTCTGCTCCCTCTCTCCGGTTATCCTCAAATGTTTGCCTGTCCAGTGTCTGCGCGGCCCCTGACCGCCCTGTCTCAGTCTGCACTCAAAGCAGGAAGGGCTGGACCTCGCAAGCCACTTGCTGAGCTCCCTCCTGCTCCTTCCCGACCCCGTTCCCGAGGCCGAGCGGCCACTCAGAGGGCATGACCTTTCCCAGCCACTTCTGGACGCCCCCAGCTGGTACCTTTCTCCCCTGCTTGAAAGGGTTTGTGTTTTTCACTCCCTCTGCCTCATCCCCAATCAGGCTTCCATTTCTGCAGAGGTCTCTACTCGCAGGTGAGGGGGCGTCAGAGTCCCTCTGCAGCTCCATTTCTCAGGAGCACGTGACCCCACCTTTGGGGCTGGGGGGAAGGCTAGATGTGCCGTCATCCCACGGGGTAGGTCTGGCTTTAGGAGGAGGCGGTTTCTGCCAGCTTTGCCCAAGATGACCGAGAGAGGCAGGACCCAGGCCCGGTGAGGCGCTCCGAGGCCTCACTCTCGGGTTCAAGCCTCTAGGTCATAAAGCGATGGGCTTGAAAGTTTCTTCTCCGCCAGGGAAAAAGCAGCAAACATGAACAACAGAGACACTGGAGGACGACTGGCAGCGTCCACCAAAGCCGAGCATCCCGTACCTGGCGACCAGCAGTTCCACTCGGGGCGCAGCAGACACGCCAAGAGCCACACGCGAGAACACTGTGTATGTGGGCTGGGGGTTCTCTAAAACCGCGGGCACCCAAAGCCCGCCCGTGGAGGTGGATGGACTGTGGTGTGTTCACGTGATGAGCACCGTTGGGCAGTGAGAACCACAGGTCTCTGCACACGAGACCAAGGTCAGGCGGCTCCCGTGGGGTCAGTGTTGAGAGAAAGGAGAATTGTTCCATTCCATGAAGTTCCCCAACAGGCAAAACTCTGGTGATGGAGGAGCAGATGGGGGCAGAGAGAGGGGGCAGCGGTGGCACCTGCCAGGGGACTAGACATGTTCTGCGTCTTGATCTAAAGGGTACGTTTGTGAAACCTCATCAATCTGGACACCTACGATGTGTGCGTTTTACTGTACGTATGTTATATTTCAATAAATAGGTTTACCCCCCAACCCCCAAAACAAAACAAAACAAAACAAACAACTCTGCAAAAGCAGAGCCATTACAGTGACAGTCTGGGCAGAAAGGCTGCCGCATGTCTCTGTCCTGTGTGGTCCTTGTACCTTCCAAATTTATAGGCATCTCAGGAGCTACAGGCTGACACGGTAAGATGACCGTTTGTGTGTTTTCAGAATTATTCCATTGGCCAGTGACAGAAAGAAAATGAAAAGTTAAGTGTAATTTGGGGAAGTACCGCCCGGGCTGTCTGGTAAGGCCAGGACCTGAATATTGAGTCTATTAGAAGCAATTATAAAAGGGACAGCATTTTTTAATGTTTCTCATTTGACAGGAAGGTTTTTAAATATGGGGCATTAGTTAATAAAAAGTCCCCAGAAGCCTGTTGTAATATATTACCTAATTCCTAACAGTTCGTAGTCACTGAAATAGGTAAAAAGGGCATGTAAAATTAATATATAGTTATTATTAAAATTGCCTTATAAATTAGTTAAGTCCCCTGGAGGTACCAAGTGGGCATCATTATTCTAAGACCATCTGAAGGGCCTCTCTGTGCCCTGTGTGTGTGTGGAGTGGGAATGCCCAGCAGGGAGGGGAGCTCTCGGCTCCATATTTAAGGGTAAAACACCTGCTCATGCTGGAAGAGGCAGGAACTAGCAACCAGACCACAAAAATTTCATAAAGAAATCTCTTCCCTAGTTATCAGAGTTTCTGAGGAAGCTGGCGCTTTGTGGCCTCATGATGCTTGTCCTGTGCCTGAGACAAGGAAGGCCAGGAGAGATAGCCGGATTCACATGGGGTGGAATTGGTTGGGAGCCGCATACATGTGTTCGTGTAGCTCCTGGGGCCCTGGGGACCACCATTTGTCCCAGAACTGGGGTGGGGGAGGATGCGGGTAGAAAGTGTCTTCCCCCAGAACACCCTGCTGCGGGCAGGCGGGCGGGAGGGTCTGATGCCATGTACCCAGCCATAGCTGCAGGCGGTACAGCAGAGGGGGACCAGAGGCTCCCGGGAGACGTGTGTGCATTTGATTCAGGCAACATCAGGGCCACTGTCTCCAGGTTACACGTGCAGGGAGCCCCAACTTCCCACCTTTGCCGTGCAGCAATGCATTGCCTTGGGGATTTAGAAGCTGTGAATGTAAATCCATTCAAATCTGAGCTGTTTACTGAATCTGAGTGCTCTTTGCAGGGGCATCTGGTGAATGCCGTGCTTTCTGTGTCCTAGGTGAGGTTTTCCCTGTGCGTGCTGAATCTGTTTAGAGTAGCAGGCTCGCTTCCATGGAGCAGCTCAGTGCCCTGGGCAGAGAAGCGTCCTCCTGCTCCCAGGGGAGATGGGGAGCTGGGGTTTCCCAGTAGCAGCACCAGGGGCAAATTTGCTTCTTAATTTGGCCCTTCAGAGCTGCATGTACGGCCCCATCCTGTCTCTGGCTCCCTCCACTCAGCGGGAGGCCAAGCCCTGTGAGTTTCCCGAGGTGGGGGGTTGGTCCACGGAGGGCAGTGTGTATGGTGTGGGCAGCCAGAGGAAGCAGGTGAGGCTGTTTTCCAGCCAGTCTCTGACGTCCCCAACTTAGGCTGCAGGAGGGATGCCTCCTCGCGCAGACAGAATCCCATTCCAGAGAAGACAGATAAGTGGGCTTTTGAAGCAGGACTGAGTAGACATTCTTGTGGCTTGGACTCTTCACACTCCATACCAAAGGGCCTTCCTACAGCATTTGTTTCTGAACTGTGATCCCTCAAGCCGGGCTGAAGTCTTCTCAAGGTTCTCAGTGCGGGTGGCGGGCGGTGTGCACTAGCGACCCCTCGTGGCAGCATCGCAGCATTGTCCCGGATCGTGGCTGTGTGGGTTGTGTCCACGTGGGAAAGAGGCCTGGTGGAGCCAATGGGGCAAGGCTGGCTGCAGGGGAGCTGGTCTTTAACAGGTAGCTTTCATTTCTTCCAAAAAATATTTTCAAAATGAAAACAGCTTTCTCGGATAAAAAGATATTATGTGTGCCAGCAGGAAGTTCAATCAGCACAGAGCATTATAGACAAGATATGAAAAATATCCTGTGATATTCAGAGGTTCACTAATCCCTGTTGCTTTAGCAGTCGTGTTCTGGATCTCTCAGGGGGCACAGACAGACAGACTCAGGTCTGCTGGCATCACACTAGGCGGAGTTGTCCCTCCTCCTCTGTGAAGTGGAAATCTCTTCCGTCAGTGAACCAGAACCCGCTGCACCCACGGGGCTGCACCGTAATCCGCTTATCGAGCCCTCCGCCGGGGCAGCCAGGTGGTTTCTGACTTTACAGCGTGAACAACACTGTGATGATCAGCCTTATCTATCCACCTCTTGGGTGTTTAACTGATAATCTCTTTGGGGTAGATTCCTGCTAATGGAATTTCTGGGGGGGATTTTGATACACAAAACCTAACTGCCTTCTAAAAGTTGTTCTCCCACACAGCTTGCATGGTGTCAATGTCAATGTCTGGTGAGCACATACTATGAGCTTCCTGGGGATTTTCTCATTTAATCGCGTGAGGTGGGGATGGCATCTTTGCTTTATAGCACACAGAGCCAGGAAGGCTTTAAGGAACTGGCCCAAGATCCCACGGTGGACAGATGGGTCTTAGAGGAGCCAGGTGGCCTCTCTCCAGAAACCGAGTTCTCAGCTACCGGGCCGGACAAACACACACACACACATACATATACATATACATCCATAGTGCCTGTGGGCCCACTCGGACAGCAAAGTTAATTAGTACTGTTTTTATTATTAATCATCTTTACCAGTCTGATAAGGGAAAAGTAATATCCCACCTTTATTTGTACTTCTTTGTCTACTGGCAAGGTTAAACTTCTCTTACAGGTGTTTCCTGGGCATTTGCCTTCGTGGCTTGTCTGTCCTTGGCACAATTTGCTCTTGACATGTGTAGGTTGACTTACTGATCTACAAGAACACTTTATAATAGGGCTCTTCATGTTACAGTTCTGTTGGTCAAAATATTTTTCCCAATTTGATATACAGGAATTTTAAAATATAATAGTCAAATCGAGCCTTTCTTGTATAGTTTATGCCTTTTGCATAGTTACATAGACCGTTTCTAGCACCTCAATACAATTCAATTATTTGCATATGTTTTCTTCTACTTTTATGATTTTCTTTTAAAAAATATCTTCTGTACGGTTACAAAATATTTTGACGCTGGTATGTATAGTATAGCATATCCATGTATCCATGTGATTTCATTTTTAAGTTGTTAACTCTTTATTTAAAGTGCATTTAAAGTGGTGAGCGAGCAAGGATCCTGGCACTTTTGCCCTCTTGAAATGAGTAGTTGATCCCCTGTCTTTGGAATAATGTCTTTGCCCCACTGACTTATAATTTCACCTTTACCATATTCTAAACTCCTATGTGTATTAGTCAGCATAGGATAGCCTTTGCTGCCATAACAACAAAACCCCAGATCTCAGTGGCTCAGCCTAGGGACAGTTTATTTCTGGCTCATGTTACAGTCTGAGTGGCCCCATGTCTCTCCTCCAAACATGGGGAGGGGCTGCTTCATTGCCCAACGCTGCCCCCTTTGAGAGGGGAGAGAGAAAGCACAGAGAACGTACATCCAACTTAAAAGTCTTGCTGAGAAGCAGCGCACGTCCCTTTCCCTTGTACTCCCATTGGCGAGAGTCAGTCCCTGGTCCCAGCCTAACTGCAGGGAGGCTGAAAAATGTGCCCAGAAGGAGGAAGTGGAGTGGTGAGCACACGGCTAGGTCTCCACCTGGGGCTCTGCCTAGACAGCCAGGGCTTAAGGCTGTGTGTGTGTGTGTGTGTGTGTGTGTGTGTGTGTGCACGCGTGCATTCTGTTTTGGTCATTAGGCGTGTGCAGGCCAACCATCCCTGCCATCTGTTACCCTTTCCCCAGATGTTTACTGAGGACTGACCGTGCGCTCCTCACTGTGCCCAGCCTTGGGTACAGGGTGACTTGGGCCTGCTTCTAGGAGTTCCCTCTGAGACTGGAGGGGGAAAAGGCAGGCACTGTGGCACAGCCATGTGCAAGGCTAACAGCCATGAGAGGGCGTGCACGTGTGCGTGTGTGTGTGTGTGTGTGAGAGAGAGAGAGGGTGGGGAGGAGGTGGGGAGGAAGGTGCCTCACCTATGAAGAGCTTTCAATGGGGAGAGGAGGGGAAGGCTACTGGGTGGGCCCTGAGGGGACCTGCTTAAGGCTAGCAGGGTAGCCAGGTGGCCTGGGGGGAGCCATGAGGAGGGGCCGCAGTGGTCCTGGGGAGAGGGGACCTGACGGGGTGCTGGCAGTGGGTGGTGCTGGAGGTGGAGCCTGGGAAGGAGAGCTCAGGGCACACTGGCCAGTATGAGGATGCTCCCCGCAGGGGTCAGCATGGCAGGTGGGAAAGCACACCTCTCGGGGTGGCCCCCTCTTCCTCATCCTCCAAGTTCTCACAGCGTTTCGTGAGCTTTCTGAATTTTGGCAGGTGATTTGGTTGCTCCTGCAGGTCACTCTGGTGAGATGCTTTGCAGGGTGTACAGGGAGGGGAGTGGAGAAGTCAAGGGACTTTTCTGCCTGGTGCTGCACAGCAGAAGGGGAAACCCAGGCCCTCATCACATAACTGGTGTGTCCGCCTTGGAGTGTGGCTCTTACAGGCCGGGAGCCAGGCGAGCGCTTCCGGACCAGGCAGTTAACTGTAATTAGATTGCCATCTGCCAGGACGAGGACATAGAGTTCCTGCAAGCACCTTTGCTCCCTGAAATGGGATTTCACACCCAGAAGAATTCCTGCTGCTTGTCTGCTGGCGTTGGTTAGCAGCGTTAGTACCATGAAGAAAGATCATTTAACTTTGCATCAACAGGCAGAGAATTATTAAAATATAATTAAAAGCATGAATTCTTCTAATTATTGGCTTTATATAATGTGCATTTTAAAACAAGACATCTGTTAAGGCTTTCTTTTGAATCTATCCAGAAACCAAAAGGGGGTAGCATTTTAATTAAAAATGGATTATTTCAAAAACAGTTTAATCACCCTGTCATCAGGGGACTTAGACCTTATTAATTAGCTGTTGATAAGTAGGTTTAAGTTACCAAAATATTTAATTCATGGGGGTTGTTAGAGGTGTACTTTTAGGAGCCTGCCCTGCAACTCTGGGGTGTGTCAGTTGGAGAAAGGTTCAGAGCATGGGAGTGAATTCTTAAATCACCTCTCCTGTCCCCTTGGACCCAGAGTGGACATGCTGCAGCAGGTCGGGGACAGTGGGAAGCACTGTGGCGATGGAAGGTGGCATCGTTCTCTGACCGTGTCCTTGCTGTGCTGAACCTCGGCTGAGGCCCCACTGTTAAGTTCCCGCGGGAGCACCGATGCGGCCCCCGCCGTGCTGGAGACGCCACTGGCCAGGCCAAGCCCCCCTCTACGCCCCCCACCCCATGCTTGCAGACTGTCTGCACCGGCAGCACCTCCTCTTTTCAAGGCTGATCTTTCTCCAGGGGCAGCGTGAGTGCAACCCCCATTTATCATCTTTAGTGGATGACGACTTTCAAAGTGATAAGTAGAGTTCTCTGTTGTTTCTTCAGCCGACTGTGACTAAAAGAACGTTTGGAGTCGTGAGTGAGGATGGGAAAGCTCATTAGAAGAGGGGTCTTCGGCAGCTCACACCAAACAGCCGATATGCTGCCAAAAAGCACAGCCACACTCAGGGTGGGAAGGGCCGTTTCCACCGAGGGTCCCCAGGCCTTGTCGGACAGTGTCTGGGCCTCCATCCACTGCTGTTTTGACTTCGACCTGGGCTTTGTGGCTCCTGGGGGCTTGGGAGAGCCTTCTCAAAGAAGAGACATCATGTCGCAGGAACCTGGGGTAGCGGTTGCCTGGTGAAGCACCCATGGTTCTCGCTTCCTGCAGGTGGCCTGCAATCCTGGGCTGCAGGGACGCAGCTCCCTGGGTCCCTCCAGCCTAGGGGTGACCCTGGCCTGCTGCTGCACACTTACCGCCCGGGCGAGCACTTCCCTGTATTCGGTGCCCTGTGCTTAACACACCTAGAGGGGTGTGTGTGCAGGTAGGCCTGGCTTGGGCAGCACCTGCTGCTCTTCCTCTCCCCTCAGAGCCTTGAGCCGAGGGCAGCTGGGAGGGAGGATGTGGACACGAGACCAGAAGAAGAGCCAGAATAAGCCGGGGCCCAGCTGCGGCTCAGCCACTCGGAAGATGAGGGCCACGGGGGTCTGCCCAGAGCCGGAGCCGGCCCGGGGAGAGGGAACCAGTGCTTGGGACTGCCACGTTAGAAAGGCAGTGATATAAAATGGTGCTTTCCAAAGAAAGTTCTATCTGATATGACACTTTTGTGAAATATTTTTTAAGACTATAAGGCTGAGAAAGGAATTCGATGTTTGGAAATAAAGTAGCACTGGGCTCTGTAGAACCAAAACACAACACCGTAGAGGGATTCAGAAAGCAAAGCCCAGAGGAATTCAGGAATAAGGGTTAGTCGTCCTGTCCTACCTGCACCGGGTGGAATCCGGGGCCCTTGTCTCCTGCAGGATTAGCATTTAGGAAGCACCTGTTTGGTGGAAGATTCCAGGTTTTGTTTCTTCTACTGGGGGTAGGAGGGGAACTCATGGAGTGGGGAGAGTTGCAGCAGGTGGTGCCCCCAAGGACACCCCAGGGTGGAGTAGGGCAGCTGCCAGGCACCCAAGGTGCTATACAACCGTGGTCCCGAGTGGGCGTCAGACAGACAGTCATTGCCTGACCAGGCTCTCTCAGTGCCCCAGCCTCATGAGGAGCTATTAAATAAAGGAAGGTAGAAACATTGCCAAGCGAGACTCCAGCCAGGATTCTGGGCTAAAGGGAAGCTCTCACTCGCCTGCACTTGGTAGGGGAACAGAGCATCGTGGTAAGAGCTTGGCATCTGCTTGTCCGGGGCCTTCGGCAGCTAGGTTTGCTGGAGGTGGCTTTGTTCCCTGAGACCCCTCGGCATCCCCGGTGCTAAGGACGGAGGGCCCATTTGGCCTTTGTCCCCGGGGTCCACACTAGCCTGGTGTCCAAGGCTGCTGAGCTGGGGACAGGAGCAGGTGGGGGCACTGTAGAGAGCCTAGGTTCTCTTGGGGTCCTCACACCAGCTGTTTTCCAAAGACTGGCAGATTTGGGGGACATCTGGGGATGGGGAGCTTCTGGACTGTCCTCCCACCCAGAACTAAAAACAGGCTTTTCTTCAGAGAACTTCTGCTAAATCCTTGTATTATTTGCTTAATAGTTTATTTACTTTTTTCTTGAGATATATTTTAAAAGAAAGCTTTGTGTTCCTGTCATGAGTGAAACCCAGTATAATTTGCAGGAAGGTGACTTTAAAATAAATACCTAATGCATCACACATGTTTATCAGTGTACCCCATCCCATAATGTCATCTCATGGACCCATGTCATGCTTTGGGAAACACTAGCTCAAAGAAAATCCTTTCCCTCCCCTCCCCAAGAAGACTCTCTGTGTATGAGCTTCCCTGCCCTGCACCTTCCCGGGGAGGAGAGGAGGGGGTGCTGGCATCCCTTGGAGGGAAGGTAGGCTCTAGATTGTGGTGAACGAGGATTATCTCCCTCCACCCCTTCCTGGTCCTGCAGTTTGATCCTCCCTGGCTGAGTCCTAGGGCGACCTGGTGCATTTTTAAAGGGGGAGTTTTTGGTTTGGGGCCCATAAAGGTGTTCTTGTTGACATCGGCAAGAACTAGTTAGATTGGGTCAGATGAGAGCAGATGTTGGTCTCTGAGGAAGGCAGAGAACAGTTGGCAAATTGTGCCTGTGTTTACATGGTTCTTCCAGGGCCTTCCAAAGCTGGGGCCTCTCACTTGCTGGAGAGTGCCAGCCCCAAAGAGGTCTGGATCTACAGATCTAGAATTTCCCACTTGAGCCATGTGCTGTGGGATCCAGGTTTCATCCTCCTGTGTGTCGTCACCATCCTGGGCACCAGTAATGCCCTGCCTGTGTCTACAGCTCCTGCCCCAGGCACCCCGTTCTTTTTCCAGACAAAGAAGGAGCTGGAGAGGGTCAGAAGAGGCCAGCCGCTTGCCACGTAGATGATGGTCAAAACCACTAGCTAGTATCCTTCATAGATAAATCCCTTAAAGATCAGTAAGAAAAAGATGAACATTCAGTTTTCTGAAATAGAAGCAGGCCATTCAGAAAGGAAGAAATATGAGGAAATAAACATATAAACATGTCCAAACTTGCCAGTTAACGAGACAACGAAATCCTTTTTGTTTTGCCTACCAGGTTCACAGTCCAGTGGCAAACAGGCCCCATGGTACACGTCTCAGGACCCTGAAAATCCTCATGAGCTTTCTGGGGTCCTTTTGGCAGAACATGCCCTGAGACTCAAAACTGCAGATGCTCAGGAATTCTCCTAGGAATTTAGCCCGAAGATAGTGAAAAGGCATATGGCCACGGCTGTCCATCGTAACACGGAGGTGGAAGCAACCTAGATATCTAACAGCGTGAAATGGGTTAGGTAAATTATAGGCTGTGGTCCTGCTCATGCAACCATTTACTTATTCCATCACTCAACAGATGTACTGAAAACTTCCTGTGTGCCAGGCACTATTCCAGGCTCTGGGGATTCTGCGGTGAACAGAATAGACAAAACCCAGCCTCATGGGAGGTGAGAGAGGATGGATGGATGGATGGATGGATGGATGGATGGATGGATGGATGGATGGGGGGATGGATAATAGGTCGTATATTGGTGAAGGAGTATTCTTTACTCAGGGGGCTCAGGACAGGTGTCCTTGAGTAGGAGACATGAAGGAGAAGCCTGAAGGAGAGAGAACAAGCTGTGGACCTGTGGGACAGACGTTCCAGGCAGAGAGAACAGGGCTCATCTGGTGGCCCTGAGGTGGGAGCTTGGCTGGTGGTCCCATGAGTAGCAAGGAGGCAGATTGGGAAGTGAGAGGAGATGGGGGAGCGAGAGGGAGGCAGTCTGCTCATGGGAAGGCAGGGTTTGAGCAGAGGAGTCCTGGGGGCCTACGTACATTGTTAAAGGAGCACACTCTGTAGGAGATGAGGGCTGAAGCAGGGGAGCCAGCTCCACCACTGTCACCATCGACCAGGCACTGTCACCATCTTTAAGGGAAGATGGTGGCCTGCACCAGGGGCAGGCGGCGGGGAGAAGTGTCAGATTCTGGGCATAGTGGAAACACGTATCTGTTGACAGGGAACAACGTTCTTGCTTTAGAAGGAAGCTTCCCTGGCACATTCCGGCCCTCATCCCGGGCTGGGTGGGGCCATTGGTCCTTGCAGACCCTCTTCAGCTCAGTTGGGCCCCATGCACAGGTATGAAGTGGAAGAGGCCAGTGAATACATAGATCCAGTTGCCTGGAAAGACTGGCTTTATCTGCTAAAGCTGAACCTACACAGAATCCAGCGACACACAGCATTTCCACTCCTGGCTACGTGCTCGGTGGGGGATGTGTGTGCACGTGCCCTTGAAGACTGCACAAGGTCCTCGGCAGCACTATTCATGATGGCTACGATCCGGAAACAGCAGGCACGCTCACCAACAGAAGACTGGGACACATTCACCCGGCGGAACATTGCCAGCGCTGAGAAGGAACAAGTGACAGTGACCCACCATGGGGGGTGGTTCACCAGCGTGATGTGGAGAAGCGGAAGAAGCCAGACTCAAAGAGGTCTTGGTTTTTTATTCCATTTACGTCAAGTTCAAAAACAGGCACATCTAACCTGTGGTCTTGGAAGTCAGGCTCCCCGTGGGCAGGAGGACTGACAGGGAGGGGCCTCTGGGCACAGAGATGCTCACTTTGTGACAGGCCGTTGTGCCGAGCCCTTATGATTCTGGTCCTTTTCTGTATGTATGTCAGACTTTAGTCAAGAGGTGACTTTTTTAAAGTTTAGTTCATTATTATTTTAAAAATCTGTGTTTATGCGCTAAAAAAATTGGAAGGATGTTCAACCAAATATTTGATAGAGATTTCTAGGAGATAAGATTATGGATGATTTTAATTTTTTTTCCTTTGTGTAGAAAATTTCTAAAATCTCTTACACACACACACACACACACACACACACACACACACACACACACACACACACACACACACACACACCCCTGAAGTTTATTAGCAGTCTGATGCGGCCAGGGCTTTGCCAGCTGAAAGGATGTAGTGCTTTATCCCGGAATGGATACCGAGGAACTCAGGAACTCCACCTAATCGAGCACGTCAAGAATAAAGGGGAATATTTGTTAATTGAATGTCATGTTATGTCCTCAGTTATGCCTCATACAAGATAGGCAATTCAGAATTCCCAAGTATCCAATTAGAATGCTAATTATCTCATACCTTGATAAGGCCGCTCTCGCGGAGAGAGAGAGAGTGGCTTCTCCCTGGCACTGCCTCTGCTTATGCCCTGACCACCGCCGTCTTTACGCTGCCCTTGCCTCTGGCAGGCGAGCTTTCCCTTTCCAGGATCTCTGCACCCCAGCGGCCTCTTCTGGAGCACCAGCTCCTGCTTTCTACAGGCCGGCCTGGTGCACTGTCCCTGGGATGGGTGGGCCATTTGTCCTGGCAGACCCTTTCCCGCTCACTCTGGGCCCCATGCACAGACTAGAGTCCAGGGCCCCGGAAGGCATAGCACAGCATCATCCACCGCTGGTGTTTGGGGAACAGAGAGCCTTGCCCCGCCAAGTAACCCCACCGCTGACAGATGTGAGGTTTAGAGGCATCGGGGTCAGAAACCCTACATGGACCCCAGGCTCAAAGGGACTCTTTTGAGGGCTTTCCTGACCACAGCACATCACCATGCTGACCTGCAGTTTCCTCATCAGCAAAGTAGGAAACCCTCTCCTCCCCTGAAGGATTGTCCTAAACGCCAAATGCTGCAGGTAGCTGTTGGGTCTTTCTCGCTGGCCAGGCCTGTGGGAGGTCCTGGGTGAGAAGGCGGCAGCATCCCCCATCCGGCCAGGGTTGCAGGTGGTCCTTTGTCCCTGGTGGTGCTGCATCGGTGCAGGCTGGGCCACGAAGCTGTTCTGTGAGCACTGGTTTTATTAATAATGCATTTCTGGGTTTATCCAAGGCTTTAAATCCGTCCCTTCTTGATGTCATTCCGTGTGAATGCTACTTGCTCGTTTAAAACGTGCTCGGAGCCTCTCCGTGGTGGCTCCCTGGAGTGCTCTGTGTCTTTCTTCACCAGGGGGCCTGGGGAAGGAGGGGGACAGGGCAGCCCCCCGGTTCACCACCGAGTGCCGGTACCTCCCTCCCGCAAGAAGGCCCTCACGCTCTGGCCCTGCCCACCTTCGTAACCCCGTGTCCTAACTGCCTGCCCTCCTAGACCCTCTGCTCATCCAGGTGGCCTCCACCACCACGCCCATCTTCTCTTCCACGCTCCTGTTCCTGGCTCGGCCTCCTGGGAGCCTGACATGCATCGAGGCCCAACCTGGGAGGGGATGAAGTGGCTGATGCCACCCGCAGCCCCTGCTGGCCTCCCTGGCTGGCCCCGTCTGCTGGCACTCACACTCGCACTGAGAGTTTGGCGACCCTTGCTGCCTGGGGCAGCCCTTCTGCCATAATCTTGGGCAGCTAATGCATTTTTTGCGGGGCTGTGGCTATCTCCTCATCAGATGGTACACCTCAGAGGGCAGAAGCTAAGCAGTGCGGCCAGGAAGGCTCCATGGGCTGGATTTGCGGGCACCTGGGGAGGCCCAGCAGTATTGTCCCTGGAGATCTGGGCCTTGGAATCTGCTGTCCCTGCCCTGTTAACCCCTCTCCAGACACTGACGGATGGGACTGCCATACTGTCGCTACGGGAACCCCATCCACGTCGTTATTCACAGCACAGACTCTCCCAGGTTACTTAAAGGTTCTCATTTATGCCTGGATACAAAGCATTTTCTACCTGTGTCTTGCTTGGGAAAAATTTCTAGGCAAGAGTGTTAGAGGGATGGCCATGTCGGGGAGCTTCAGGGGCCACCGCAAGGCGGGTGGCAGGGCTTTGGGCAGACCCTGCCCTTCCCTCTGCTTGTCAGGAAGCCCCTCCTGCAGCTCGGGGAGGCTGTGGGCCATGTGCCTGGTCGGAGTGCCCGCCACCCATCCTCCATCCAGGTGAGCAGGAGGAAGCTGGGGTGGTTAGGCCCACCTGACCCTCGCGCTGCACGTGAGAGTCCGATTGTCTGAAAGGGCAGGCGGGGCTGGTCTCTGGGGCTGCCGACATTGCTGCCTGTCTTTCTGTCTGCTGTCCTCTTATGGATAGACCAGTCATTTCTAGCAGTTCTGTTGTGACTCTTTGTAAAATCTGCCTGCTGTGTTTTCATACTGTACTTTTAGGTGTTAATTATCTAATATGTGTTTATAGTCTCTATCTGATTGTTCTTTTATCGGAAGTCCTGGGAGGGTCTAGCCTGCTGCTTGCTGTGTCTGACAGCTCTTGTGGACTATTTTCAAACTGTGAGTTCATCTTCAGTGTGTGAGGTGTGTGTATATATATGTGTATATGTACCTGCATGTGTGTGTAGACGTATGTGCATGTGTGTCCATACGTGTGTGTGCACATGCAGAGATTGTGGCAGATCGTGGCTCTCCTGCCTGGGTTGAGAGTGTGGCCGCTCAGTTTGGCTTTGTCAGTTTGGCTCCAGGTATCACCAGTCAGGGACCAAGTTTTTTGTTAGTTTCCTGGCTTCGGGGTTTCCAAACCATACAGGTTGTTCACACTTGAACCTGAACCCCGTGGAGGACAGACCTATGCTGCGAATTCTGAGGGAACGTTTGTTATTTTTTTCCCAGAGCCCGGGAAGCTTCCTGATTGCCTCCTGTGATGCTGGTGAATTTTCTCCAAGTCTGTGCATCCCTGCCCGGCCCCCAGCTTTATGTTGGGGAGGGCTCTCAGTTCTGGCCCCCTACCTCTGGTTCGTCCAGGGCCTCTTCACTGTCCCCACATGGCAACAAATGCCAAGGCCTCCAGGTTAGCAAGACCGGCAGCTTCCTCTTCTCTTCTGGCCCCGCTTTCCTTTTGTCCTGTGGATGTGGCTCTGCTTATGAGTTTTAATCAGCACCTCTGAGTGTTGGGGGTGAGAAGGCTTTTGGCTGCATACTCTACCTTCATCTCATTGTCGCTCCCAAGGGGCTGATTGGTAGCTCACAGCCGAATTCGGCCATAGACGTGTGTCATCAGTAGTCAACCCCTCAGGTTATGCGTCAGCTGGACCCTCACCTGGTTCACAGTTTGCCATATTCTCCGTAAAGGTCTAGTGGGTCTTTATGAAGTGTCCTCCCGTTGCTGCCTGGTCTGTGAGTCATCCAGTGGGAATGGGGTGCCTCTGCTGCTGCGGTCCGTCCTCCAGGCCTGTCCTTGCCGAGCTCTGACCGGGCTGTGCGGGAGCCTCACGTCGAGCCTGTGGCCCCAGTTTGGAGCATCCTTACTCCCCATGCCTTGAGAATCAGAAATATGTCGGACTCAGGGTCCTGGGCCACTGCATTTGCCCCAGAACTTGGGCGCCTTTGCATGTCCACGGCCCAAGGCTGAGGTCCTGGGGAGAGGGGCCCTTGAGGTGTGTGAGCAAAAAACGCAGCCCGTCGAGTCCACGTGTTATGCCACTAGAGCATCAGTTTGTTCTTGTATCATGTCAGACAGGTTCATTTGAAACAAAATCAGATGCTGAAGTCCAGCTTGAAGGACTTAAACCCTTTTAAGGGAGAGCGAATTTCCAGCATGTGGCGTTTCCCCTCCTCTTTCTAGCTCTTCCTTGTGGGTGTGGGATCATGTGGCTGACAGAGGTAATCCGGGCTGCAGTTTGCAGATGAAAACTAGGTCGGCCGTTCCTTAGTCTGGTGCTTCTGTGAGTCATGCCTTTCAAAGGCTTTTTACTTAGAAGCCAAGGCATGCGATGAAGGCTGTTTCTACTGAGTACATTACAGGTTAGGGAAACACCTGCTTCTGAGACTGGCTGCAGGTGGGGGAACCGATGCCACCCCGTTTCCCCAAGCTGAACCTTCTGATTTGTTCATTCACCACCCCTCTGCCTGTACCCTGCTGTCCCCATCACCTGGAGAGTGGCTGCTGCCCCCAGAGCCCTGCTTCTGTCTGGGCAGGGCATCGTCCCCCAAGGCTCAGGGAACCCTGTGGCTCTGTGGCCTGTCAGCATCCCCCACTCACCGTGGGCTGCTGTGTGGAGTCCCAGTGTCTGAGGCCCCATTGTCTGGGTGGGTGGTGTGGAGCCGCCTCAGGGCCCTCACTTGGCCTGGCCGTCCTGTGGCCTCGGAGAGACTGAGGCTGAAGTTGGGGGCAGCCGCCTGAGCGCTCCCGCCATGAATACGGGGGCAGCTGATGCCGAATGTGGCTTTCCTCACCTCCCTGGGCAGTTCCTGAAATCCTCTGTGTTGAGGAAATATTTCACTTGCAGATACCCAATTATTCTGTGGGATTTGTAAAGGAAGTCTGAAAGCTGATTGAATATAGCAGAACTGTTGCTGCATAACAACTCCTTAGTACCGAATCATAACAATTATGCATAATTTGTGTTTATAGTGCCTGGAAGATTAGACTCCTCCGTACAGACGTGCTCTAAAACAGGCCTAGAACATGCAGGGCAGGATTGCCACTTAGTGTGCCCTTGGTGTTCTGAGCACAGCCCTGTGGTCGGTCTTCCCTGCCCTGGTGGTCAGTGGGTAGGGTGGGGTCCACCTGGACCTGCTTCTCAACCAAGGCCACCCAGAAGGCTGGGCCCGAGCTCTTGCCCAGGCCTCAGGGAGGGGGTGAGGGCAGCCCCCCACCGTTGCCCTCCTCCCCGGCTGGGTTCTGCAGAGGCTGGGACCTTGGAGCGCTGAGTCCCACGCCCAGATGATCTCCCACCCGCCAGGTCCTGCAGTGTATGGTGGGGGGAGGGGCAGGGTCCTGGCATCTCCAGAGCTGTTGGCAGTGTGGTCTCCCGAGGGTTCAGCACTGCTCGTATGGTGTTGATGTGGCAGTGGCTCATCCTCTGACATCCGTCACACCCCTGGGCTTGCCAGGCTCTGCTGACCTCCCCTGGAGGCCTCCCCTGGCTCTGTCTCTGTCTGGGCTCAGCCTAAGGGTGGGCTACCGCCGACCTGCTCTGAGGTCTCGTCTTTCCCTCTAGACCTTCTCCTGGCCTCCCCTGCTCCAGGTGGGAGCTCGTCCAGGGGGCCAACCGGTTTGCTACTTGTCACAAGTAGGGAGAAGCTGGGCCTGCCCCCAGACCCTGCCTTTCTCCCGCTCCCTGGAGCCTGCCCTGCCTTGCTCCATCTGCACACGGACCTGCCCCTCAACCCCGTCCTCTAGGCCAGAGCCCAGTGGCTCCCGCTCTCTTTCCCTGCGCCCTTCCCCGGGCTCAGGCTCAGGGCCTGGGTAAGTCCAGCCCTGGGGCTGGGAGAGCTCTCGTCCCTCCCTGGCTGTGCATCCAGCCCCTCCTCGTGTGGGAGGATGTGGCCACTGGAGAAGGGAGTCACAGGGAGACGCCCCCTCCAGCCCTGCAGAGGCAGGTGGCCCCTGCCCCAGCCCATCTCCCTGCAGGACCAGGGCTGTCTTCCTGATGGGCCTGAAAGGCTGGGCAGCGCCGTGGCACTGGAAGTGGAGAGCTCTTCCAGCCTTGTCCCCTCTCTGCGCTGACCTCTGTGCTTTGGCGGCCTGTGGACTACAGGCTACCAGCCACAGATCCACGCTGGGGAGTTCAGGCCTTCCTGCAGGCGCAGCTGAGCAGGGCCTGGGCTGAAGATTTGCACGGGGGCGGGGGGCGTGCGTGCTCCAGTGACTGTACTCTGACGTGTCTCCCTTCCCCCGCAGCCTCTTCGAGCACTACTGCTTCTCCCGGGGTGGCATGCGCCACAGCTCCTACACCTGCATCTGCGGCAGGTAAGCGCGCCTCCTGGGCCGCGTGGGGATGATCACGGGAGGAGGTTAGGGAAAGTGAGGGGACCCCACCGTCCTCCCAGCTTAAACGCACCTGCTGCTCCCATGCCCGAGGCAGTGCCCACCTAAGCCTAGAAGTCGCTCTCCCCTCCCAAGGCTCTGGGAGCTGAGGTTGCTTCTGCCTGTCCTGGGCGGTGCCAGGTGAGGAGGGGAGCCGGCCTGCCCACTGCCGTGCCCTCCCTTCCCGTCTCCAGCCGGCTGCTCCTCCTGGGGCTGGCCTTCCTCGCCCCCTCCACACAGGCACGCTCCCAGCATGTGGGGACCGGGCCGTGACCTCAGGCGATGCCAGCTTCTGTGTGCGGGCGGTGCAGAGGGAGCTGTATCAGCGCCGGAGGCTGTGGTTTTGCGTGTGTGTGGCCGTGTGGGGAACAGCACAGCCGTGGGTGGGTCTGGGGCTCTGTCGCGCAGGGCGTCACTGTAGGCGTGTTTGTGTGTGGCACGTTGTGACTGGGGGCGGGGGCTCTGTGTACATACGTCCTGTGTGTCACCCGCACTTGGCCGGGTGTGCTTTGGAGGCACAGGGTGGAAATGACCACGAGTATAGGGGCAGCTCGTGGCGGTGAGCTTGCACCGCTGTGTGGCCTTGAGGGGCACGTCCTGGGTGTGGGCGGCCCCCTCGGCCCCCAGGCTCACCCCATCTAGTCTCCTTGTGCTCGCCCCTTGGCCCAGAGGGTCTGGCCTCTGTCCAGCCAGGATGGAGCCGGCAGCTCTGCTGATGTGCACGTCCTCGGCACATGAATAATACATGTGAACGTCTCAGTCCTTGGAAATGTTCTTCTCTGGTGGATAGAGAGAAAAATCATTGTTTCTACTTTTATGATTCCTAAGACTCCCAAATAGGGCCATAAATATTACACCCAGTGGGGTTTTTTTTCCCTTTGGACAGACTTCAGTCTTTTTTTTTTCTTAAAGGCATCGCTCATTAGGGAAGTGTTCTCAAGCAGAGGAGCGAGGAGGCACTGGCTCGCCGTCTGTGGCCCTGGCCTGGCAGACCTCCATGGCAGCCCCCGACACAGCCCGGGCCCTTCCCACTGGGCCTCCCCTCTCCGCTAGTCACCAGGAAATAAGGGCTTCTTTGGAGTCCCTTCCCCGGGCCCGCAGGCCCTCGCTCCCACATCAGGCCCACATCCCCAGCGCCCAGGCCACCTACCCGCACAGCCTCAGCCAAGGGAGTGCCGCCAGTGCCACCGCCATGAGCCCAGAGGTTGGCCAAGAGCTGTGTGACTGCAGTATGCCAGGGCCACCTTGCCCCTCACCCCCACCTCAGGCTGTGGACCTGGTCCAGCGGTCCTGGACCCCTGCTGCAGGGTGGACAGTAATGCCCTGGGGGCAGGGAGTTGGGGTGCTAGCGCCCGGGGCGTGCTGGGTGAGGATGGGCTATTGACCTCCCCCTGGTGCTCTGCAGTGGTGAGAACTCGGCCGTGCTGCACTACGGACACGCCGGGGCCCCCAACGACAAGACCATCCAGGACGGAGACATGTGGTGAGTGAGGCCAGCCCCTGAGCTGCCCTGATGCTGCGGTGGGCCTCAACCCCAAAGGTGGCTGACCACGGCCTCTTGGTCCCACCCTGAGAAGGCTGACCACGGTGAGGTCCCCCCATTGCTCTGGGTCCAGACTTCTCTGCCAAGGCTTTGGCCTACATGTAGCCTCCTCTCCAGGACCAAGGAGGCCCTGAGAGAGGGGAGCGGGGGCCCTGTGTTGTGCAGGTGAGGCGCCACCTCAGAGGAGGGTCTGCGCCGTCTCCCAGCACCCACCACGCTCACTCCTCTGGCTTGGTGCTGGGAGGGTGGGCATCTCAGTTCGGAGCGGAGAAGACCCCTAGGGAGCCCCCCGCCCTCTGAACCTGCCAGCTCCTGCCTCAAGACCCCTTGGCACGAGCGGCCGTTGATTCAGGAGGTCAGAGTGGTGCTTGGCCCTCAGGCTGTTGGCAGGGCTTTGCTGAGCACAGTGTGATGTGCTCCCTGCCCCCCATGGAGCCGTGAGTAAGCAGACGTGGGCAGGACCCACAGCCTCCCGCCCTCGGATGAACTGTGCCCAGCAGGCGGGGCCGCAGACCCTGCTCCCAGGCCCCAGTGTGTAGGGCTCATACTGGGCATACGCGCCCCTCTCTTGGGTAGCCGCTCTGGCCTTGGCAGGGGCCTGTGGGCGCCTCACTGACCTGGACCGGCCCCGTCCTCCGCTCACGGGCACTCGCACTGCCCGCCTGTTCTCTCCACCACCCAGACGTCGGGCAGGGCCAGTCCAGGCTGCCAAGGGCTCCCGAGAGCCGTCCAGAGGCCACCAGCCCCACGGGGCCACCTGTCTTGGCCTGCAGACATCTTGCTGTGGTCACCGACCCGCAGATGAGGGCAGGAGGGGTGCGCGCTGTCCCGCCTGGTCCCTTGGTGCCTTTCCCTCCTGCTGCTGAGGCACCTGAGCCAGGCTCCATCGCGCTGCTTCCCGCTAGTGCCACGCCCCCTCTCGGGTCGCACACGTGCCCTGCTAGGCTCCATCCCCGAGCTGGCATTCCGGTCCTGCCCGCAACGCTGGCCAAGACCCAGCCTCACGCAGGGAGTGGGGAAGGCTGCACACGGGGTTCCCTGGCCCACAGCCACCGGGGGACGTGAGCCAAGAGATGCCCGGGTCTGAGCTGTCACTGCCCAGTGTTTTCAGAAACCCGCCCAAGCCCAGGGTGCCCCTGCTGCAGGGTGCACCAGGCACCCACTGGCTGCGGTGTCCACTCACCCAGGGTCAGGAGCTGGATGGATGGATGTTCTGGCCCGGGCCCCTGTTGGCAGGAGCCCAGCTCAACCTTCTGGGAGGAAACAAAGCCTCTTAATTCCCACTCTGAGCCTCAGTTTACCTGCTGTCGGTGGAGATAGCACACAGCACTTGGCACTGCACTGGGCGGCAGCAGGGACACGTTGGGACCACAAGTGCTGGGTGGACACACGCTCTCTCAGGGGCCTGGGCCAGCAGGACAGGGACGGGAACACGCAGAGGGGGACACCCAGTGTGGACACAGAGGCCACTGCCGCTCACTGCAACACCCCCATCCCCAGAGTGTCTAATGCCCTTCCTGGCATAGGGGTCAAGGGCGTGCAGCAACTTTGACAGTGTTCTCCCCTATGCCTGGCGCCAGGGACAGCTCTTTATGTAGATTTGCTCCCCTTGATCCCATGAAGTGGGTGTCTCCCCCTCCCCTCACCCCCCCACCCCCGATGTGTAGGCAAGGTCACTGAGACACAGGAGCGTCCAGGTGCAGAGCCAGAGGATTTGGGGAGGGGGTCGGCTGCCTCCGGCTTGACTCAGCTGGAGACTAAGGAAAGTGGGGGGCCCTGCCCTTTGGTGGCCCCAAAGGAAGATCGCCTGGTGTCTTCAGGGACTCACGCTTCCTAGAACCTTTGCTAACGCTTTTGACTCTGCGGCCCCTTCTGGCTGGGCCAGGACGTGGGAACCCAGTCCCCAGGCAGAGGCAGACCCCAGCCACACCAGCAGGCCCCAGCTGTCCCCGTCGGAGGCTCTGCAGCAGGGCCATGTGGCTCTGAGTCTTTCTTCTCTGTGAGTTTGGCACGGCCCAGAGGAAAGGACTGCTTCTCCTATCTCTTTATGTGTCCTAAGACAGTCCTCCCCCCATGAGAGGCTGGCTCCAGGGGCCCTTGGCGCGGCGGGGCCTGGTTGATCGGGGTGCCATGCAGCAGGCCTCCTCCACACGTCCAGACGCTGTGGCCTCGACCCTCCTGGGCAGTGTGTGGCACCTGCGTCTCTTGGTTGCGGCTTTAGAGACAGGAGTGATCCAGGGAATCCCACGGATGTTAATGCCAAGCCCAAACTGGTGATTTTATTTTTCTAGTGCTAACTTTGAAATGTAGCCAGTAGAGTAATTATGAGTTTATTATAGTCAATTTATTATGCAGCATTTAGAACAACATGTTTTGTTGATTACTGCTACTGCCAGATTGCTGGCGGCATTTATAATCCATTGTTTTATTGAAATTGATCTGCCAAGCGCCTACTGTGTTTGGTAAATAATAAAGCACTCTGTTATCCCAACATAAAATTCACAGCACTTCATCATAAGGTACAAAACCAAAATATAAGCATAGTGCAGAATTTTTCCTGAAGCTGAGCGTCTCCCAGAGCCATGACTATTTTCCAGGTGCCCATCGGGTGGTACGCTCTGGGTCTCAGTTCCTTGATGTCGGGTGAAAATGCCCCAGAGATAGTTTAACATTTAGGAGTGGGGCTGTTTGGGGGCCGGAGCTGGTCCAGGACAGTCAAACTGCTGGAGAAAGTGAGGAGTGGGTGTCGAGGGACAGCCAGCCCTTCCCATCCCTCTCCCTCTGGTCCCAGACGTGTGACGATGAACACAGAAGGTCCCCAGTTCAAGTCCCTGCCCTCCCCCTCCCTAGCTGAACGGCCACCCCTCTGAGCCTGTTTCTCCATCCGCCGTTGGGGGAGACACAGCACCCAGCTCTGAGGACTGGGGTAATGAGGGCAAAACGCTGAGTGTGGAGCCCGGCACGGGTGGCTCCTGGCGGGAGAGAGCTGCAACA
Organism: Eubalaena glacialis; assembly: GCF_028564815.1. NCBI lineage: Eukaryota > Metazoa > Chordata > Mammalia > Artiodactyla > Balaenidae > Eubalaena > Eubalaena glacialis. The sequence goes on along the minus strand of NC_083733.1, from coordinate 51,418,033 downwards.
CAGCGACGTCCCCAGAGCCAGCAACGCACCCGTGCCCCTGAGGCCCGCCTTCCGGCAGCTGGTTCCAGGACGGAGACTGGAGGCGAGAGCCACCAGCAGAGCGCGTGCCGGGCCCAGTGTATTCAGACAGCTCTCCGGTCACGTGGTTGCCTGCTCTGTGTTTTCAGCCCCCACACTGTCCTCAAGGCGCGTGCCAGGTGGAGCATGTAGCCGGCCAGGGCCACCGTCTACTCCGCTGTCCTTCTAAAACCAGGCGCCTCCCGGGAGCCGGGCCGGGAAATCGGGGCCCCGTAAGTTAGACAGACGCGCTGGTTCTTACTCCACATCAGACGCGTCACCCGAGAGCTGAGAAGAGGAATTTGGGGACCACTCCTCGTACCACGCCAGCCCCCGCCATTTACCTCGGCTGGACGCTGCCCCGCTTGCTCCGCATGGATCCCGGGGTGGGGAACTGGACTTTGACGTGGCCTTAGGTCCCCACGTTCCTCCCTCTTGGCTGGTTCAGAGGCACAAGGCCTCTTGTGGGGCCTCTCGGGGCTTTGCTGTTGCCTCTGAGAGCCTTTTCCTGCTGTGGCCCTCGGGGTTCACCATGAACCCCGTCACCAAGTTGCTGTCCTAGAGAAGCCATTAGCTGCTGTTTTCATTTTAAGGCAAAAGCAGGCAGACCTTCTAAAACAGGGTAACAGAAGTGTGGCGCACTTCTAATTAATGCTCTTGCCGAGCTCACCCAGGGGACGGTGTCTAACGTCATCGAAGGCCCTTCCTGGGTGGGAGGGCCCCAGGAGACCCCCTCACCACCAAATCGGTCCTGACCCAGTGGCTCTGAGCACAGGAGTGGCTGGGGTGATGGTCCTCTGAGTCCTCACGCACTGCCCTCTCCTCCCAGAACCAGCCTGGGCTTTGGAAACCAGAGTCTCCAAAGGTAGAGGCGCCAAGGGCTGGTGCCCTGCCCATGGGCCACCAGGGAGCGCCACTGTCCATGTTTAAGTCCCCAAGGAAGTAGTGCACCCAGAGTTGGACCCACTCTTGCGCTTGACTCCCCGCCTCCTCTGGGCCCAGCAGGCACACCCCAGGGGGCAGAGGTAGGGAGGGTCCAGGGTCTGCGTCCAGTGGGGTCTGATTTGGAAAACAGCTGGGGCACCGCTCCTCACCTGCCACCTCCTCCCTCTCCCACCATCTGATCAGGTGGCGGAGGAGTGGTTCCTGGGGTAGCGTGCCCTGTGGCCCCTATCAGAACCTTCTAGCTGCCCCAGTCGAAGGATGCCCCGGCCTGGGTTGCCCAGCTGCAGACAGCATGTGGCTGGTGGGTGGTGAGCCGGACCTCCCAGCACTGGCCAGAAGAGGGCAGCGTTGCCTCAGGACGTGCTTGCCGGGCTCATCTCTGCTGGCTGTGGTCTCTGTGTCCTGGGGCATGGGAGGGGGGCCGCCAGCTCGGTTAGTGGGGGGGACAGATGCCTGTCCCAGCCCGTCCCTCAGCAGCCAGCCTGTGTCATTTCCTCTCCTTCCCTGTAGTGGGACGAGGGCCCCTTCTGTCTCCTTGCCCTGATAGTGGTCAGCCTGAAGCCCCGGCTTTGCCCTGCTGACTGGCGGAGGGCTGACACAGCACTCCTGGACCGAAGCCCAGAGAAGTAAGGGCTACTGATTTCCTCCCAGGGAGGCCCCGGAAGACACCCGAAGTGTCGCTGGCGTGTGGGTGGTGCGTGCCGCTGCTCCCCGAGTTGAGGTGGTGTCAGACACTGTCTGCAGGGCTGCCCGGGCTGCCCCGTCCTTTCCTGCCCAGAGGAGGAGCCAGGCCCACGAGGGGGCACGGCTGGGGCAGCTCTCTCCCCTCCTGGCCACCTTCCTCCTGCCACTGGCACCACTACCGGCCGGCTCCTCCCTGCCCTTCTCTCGAGTTAGTTCCCTGTTCGTCCCACGGGTTTGATGTGGACTAGTCATTAGTTTAAACTACTTGGGAAGCGTGCCCCCGCCTCACCCCCTCCGTCACACGGCGCCCGGGACAGCAGCCTGTGTCTCCGTCATCGACATCCCACCCCCACCCCTGCGGGCTGCGGGGTGCCCGCTGCTCACCCAGGGTCCCGGCAGCCCCCTTGGCATCTCAGGCAGGGATGGGACGATCCTGCCCACTCCTGGGGGCCACTTGGTCTGATGTCTTTCTGGCATCTGTGTGCTGCTGCCCACGGAGGGGCGAGTCATGCCTGGGGCTCCTCCCCAGCTGGCAGAGAGGCCACATGGAGGGGCCCCCAGGCCCCCGTTGTCCTGGTGCCTGAGGTGCCTGAGGCCTCGGTCAGCTTTAGGGTATGAGTGTCACCTCCAGGCCCAGCTTCCTGATGCCAGGCCCAGCCCAGACACACCCCCGCCCCGCCCGCACCCACCTTGCTGTCTCCTCAGAGGACAGCGCAGCTGTCACCAGCCAGCCCCCTCCTGAGGATTGGATGGTCTTAAGGACATGCCCCAGTCCTGGGGGCAAGAGAACACTCTCAGGAGAGCACAGGCCCTGGTCAGCCATCTGTCCAGACCAGTGGCCGTGGCCTTCAACCTGCCATCCAGGTTGAAGCAGCCTTTACGTTATAATGCAGGACCAGGGGAGCAGACACGCGTAGATGGTAACCAGGCGCCCTCACCATGGGGTTTACGTTATAACGCAGGACCAGGGGAGCAGACACGCCTAGATGGTAACCAGGCGCCCTCACCGTGGGGTTTCTGTCCGTTCTGTTGTCTGTTTATGCTCCTTCCCTGTATCCCACACAGTTGACGTCACGGCTCACAGTGTGAAAGCACCAGTCCAGACAGCCCGGGTGCGCGCAGATACCATGGGACACTACTTACCGAAAAGTGGAACGAAGCATGTGCTGTGCGCGTGACACCGACTCACTGCCTCCCCCGCAGAGGCCACTGCCCTGACGCCCAGCCCTCGCCCCGCTGTGCTGTGGCAGCAGCCAGCCCCGGGTGGGCGCCCGCTGTGTCCCACCCATAGGTCGGACTGGTACCGAGTAATGTCCTTCCTGGGGACGCAGCCCACACTGGTGCTCTGCTTCTCCCCACGTCATCTGTGGAAAGGTAACAACAGTTCCATCCAGACGCAGGAGGCCCACAGCACGTGCCTGCTCTTGTCACCGTGTGTGCTGGGGATTGCTGGCTCTGGGGGTCCTGGAGCTGGTTGTCTGGGTGACTTCCCTGTCTGCCCGGGCCCCACAGGAACAGCTGTCCCGTGACTGGGTTGGGGAACAGGGATGCCCAGAAGGCAGTCTCTCTGGGGAGAGATCAGCTTGGTGAGTCAGCCTGGGGTATGGAGGGAGCCTCCAGGGCTCCGAGTGGTGGCCTTTGCCCCGCCGGTCACACCTGGGGCTCGGCATTGCACCAAAGGTCTGGCTGGGAGCCAGTGGGTGGCCCGTGGGTCTTGTCTGGCCTGCGGCACACGAACGGGAAAGTGACCAGTACGCCTCCCTCTCTGTCTCATGCTGAGGTCTGGAGGGAAGCAGGAGTTTCCCGCAGCTCAGAAATCCCCCAGCCTGGTCTGGAACGCAGACTGGAGCGGGTGCAAGTTGGGGTCTGAAATGCTGCGACTGTGGTGAATAGGTCTTTGAGTGAGTGCACACACACACGCGCGCATGGACAGTGCCTTCTCTGGGGTGAGAGGTAGCTGAGAGCGAGGCAACGGCCCTGGAGCTTAAAATGAAGCTGCAGCCTGCATACACAGCGGCCCTCGTATAAACACTGCAGCATTTCCCCCAAACCCTCCTCAGGCCTCACATCACTGGCCGAACCATCTCGTAGGCCTTCTGCCTGCGGTGGAGCCAAGGGGACTGAGGAGGGCCTGGGTGGGCCAATGGTGGCAGGTAGCCCGGGCCTGAAGCTGCCCAGGAGGAGCCAACGGAAGACAGAACCTCTCATCTGAGCCAGAAATAGAACCAGATGAACACATGTGAGGATTGAGACGCCAGCATATTGCTCGGAGATGTGTAATATCTCCCCAGATGGCTTAGATTATCACACGCGTTCACTCGGCCAGAGATGGTAAGGTCCCCGGTGGGTGTCCCCAGGCAGCCGGGGAGGACGGATCCGGCGTTCTTGGTTGAGCCAAAGTATGAGCGAATTCTCCATCATCAGCGTGCATTCAGAGGACGGATGGAGTGGACACAGAGGAGTGGGGGGAGATGATTTATAAAAGGAGATGGCTTTCATCCCTGGATTCCAGAATGGCTTAAAATCTGAATAACTTATACATGTAGGAACTCTGAGGGGGATTTAAAAAAAAAAAAAAAAAAAAAAAACGAAAAGAGATAGGGAACTGAGAGCACAAAAATAGACGTCAGCCCCGTGCCTGAGCGTCGCTGGGCAGGATGGAGCTGGCCAGCTGGGTGTACACTTCCTTCTCCAGAAAGCGGATGATTTTAAAACAAAAATTACAGCTGAAGTTTTCTAGAACCTGAACAATAAAGCCAGACTGGCTGAGGAACTCCAAGCACCCACCTTCCCACATTTTTGTTTTTGAGAACTTGGTCAGGAGTCTTGTCTGTCCTGGGGAAGAGTCCTGTTTTCACTGCTCTGGATGACTCCAGCGTTTGGCCTGCTCTTTTGGGCTTCCTGGCTTTTTAAATAGTTTAATTTCTGTTTTTCTTTGAGATCTGCACCATCCGATAGAAATTTCTGCCGGGGGTGCTGCTACAGGTTGCCCTCTGATGTGGTGGCCCCCAGGAATCCATGTCCCCACGCCCCTGGCTCTATCCTGTCTGCTCAGGTCATTCCTGGGCATTCTGAATCAACAAACCACAGACGATTTTCCTTTGTTGCCTCTCTGAGGAGCCCAAATGAGAATGCTCTGCTCCGCGGGTGAAGCTAGGCCGCGGCCCCATGCAGTTCCACTCCCCAGGCCTGTCTGCGTGCTGGCCCTGGCGGACGTGAACGTGCAGCAGTGGTGGCGTCCGCGTTTGAAAAGTGGGAAAACTGAGGCCCTGAAGGCTGAGGGCCAGAGCCAGGACAGGAGAGCCCATCCCTGGGCTCTGAACTGCTGACCATCGACTTGGGACTTTGCTGGACCAGTGTTCAGAGCCTCAGTTTCCCTGCAGTTTAGGGCTAAGATATGCCCCACCCTCCTGGCCAGCTGGAAGGGGGGTGGGAGTTGAGCGGGGATGTGCCCCGGGCAGGAGTAAGGCTGCAGACAGCCGTCAGCCCTAACACCCTGGTGCATCTGGAGCATCCTGGAGAGCAGATGCCTGGGCATGTCTGCTCAGGGCTTCTCGACATTTGGTCCTCGGTTCCCACACCGGTCCTGGGCGGGTCCCCTCAAGTGAGGCCCAAGTCCCCCTTCCGTTGGCCCGCCCCAGGCAGGGTCCCCCAGAGTCTGTGACTTTGACCCAACCCGAAGTCTCCCCTGCCATGCCAGTGGGGCTCTTCCCCCGCCCCCTGAGAATCACCTGAGTTGTTATCTGATGGTTTTTGCACTATTGACACTGTTTATGGTGTTTTGCAATCAGAAAAAGACAAGAGATTAAAAAGTGCCCGACTGGGGACTTTGGATTCCAGCAGGGCGTCTGCGGATCCCGAGCATTCGCGTTTTTCCTTTAAAAATCTGTTTCTGTGGTGTCCCCGGTGCTGCTGTCAGGCCGCGTGGCCCAACTCCTTGCTCCACTTGTAGGGCCAGTTGCTGGGGGTAGGGGTCCCCAGAGTCAGGCACACAGGCAGCTTCTGGAATGTTGGTTGAGCCGTCGTGTTTACCATTAGAATTTGGGTTTGGGTGAGAAGCCCTTGTCATGGAAGGTGTGGCTTTGCCCCCCGGGCTAAGATTTGCCAGGATTTGTGTGGCTACAGACTGCCCCCCAAGGGGCAGAGCCAGGCACAGAGAGGACAGCCCTCACCGCCTCCACCCCACCTGGCGCTGTGGTCCCCTGGTCCTGAAGACACAGCAGGGGTCCGGGCCTGAGGCTGGACTGATGTCCCTCTGTCGGTTTTGTCACTGTCAGCATGCTGACTTGGCCCTGACCCCGTGATGGGGTCAGGGAGCTGGTGGGTCCCTGCTCTGTGGCTGCAGTCGAGCAGCCTGCTGGGGTGGGACAGGATGTGGAGGCCGCTCAGTCTGGGCACCCCACCCCTCTCAGCGTGGGTGACCCAGTGGGAGCCAGGCTTGGACCCAGCAGCCCCTCACTTATTTTGTCTTATCTCACCGTGGAGGATGCGTGGGGCAGGATTCTTACCCGCCCTTGACCAGTAAAGGGTGTGAGCGCGTGGTCAGGCAGCAAGGGTGTGGGAGCGAGGCTCGCTCCACTCCCTCCCAGCCCTGCTGCACCGGGGCCCTGTCACGGGGTGTCCAGAGGGCAGGCTCAGCTGGCCCGTCCTCCTGACTCAGCAGCCTGCCTGCCTGTCCCAGCACCGTCCTGCCTCTGCTGGCTCGTGCTCCCAGCTCCGGCTTCTTCTTTCCTCCCCCTCTCTACTCCCGCCTTCTGTGCCTCCTGGTCTCCACTCTGTCACCTGGAGATGCTGGGGGCCAGATGGCCCCCGAGTCGGGGACTTGGCCCGCCGGGCCCTGGCAGAGCACACTGTCCCACCTCAGTGGGGAGAGGGCCGCGCTTCTCTGGCCAAGGGGACCCCAGAGCTGGAGCAGAGCTGTCTGCTGGGTTTTCACTGGGACACTGGGGCCTGCAAGAAGCAGGCACTGCGGCTCAGCCCACGTCTTCTGTCAGGCGGGTGCATCTGTCCCAAGGACCCGTCCAGCTCCCATGAGCATTGCCTCGTGGGCTGCAGCTGTGCCCCATGCTGGGTGCCGGGTGGCCCCGGGAGGGTCTGTCAGAATGCCCTTGTGGAGGCCAGGTGGCAGGCGGGGGCCTGAGGACATCTCCGCCCCTCCCCCTCCCCACAGCTGGGCATCCAGAGGCCTGGCCAGCAGAGGCCGTGGAGGGGAGGTGTGTGGGCAGCCCCACTCCCCCCAACCTTCCTGCTCTGGAGTCGGAGGTCTCCTGGGACGCCCCGTGGTTCCTTGGCCGCTCGTGTACTGTGAGGAGACAGCAGGGTCGGAGGGCCCCAAGCTGCTGCCTGCACCGGCCACGTTGCAAGAAGGCTCGGGCTCAGCGGCCTTGAGCGCCGGGCGGGAGGGAAGTGTGGTTGGAGGGGACGGGTGCCCCTGAGTGTACCCCTGGCCTCATGCCCCACTCTCCCTGCAGTGTGTTCGACATGGGCGGTGAGTATTACTGCTTCGCTTCGGACATCACATGCTCCTTTCCCGCCAACGGCAAGTTCACCCTGGACCAGAAGGCCATCTATGAGGCGGTGCTGCGGAGCTCCCGGGCCGTCATGAACACCATGAAGCCAGGTGAGGGCAGGGGCGGGGCCTGTGGGGAGGACCACCTGGCATGGGGATGCAGATGGCCAGGTGGCAGGGCACCTCGGAGGAGCAGGTCCTGCACTCTGCGACCTGAATCCGTCGCCCCCTCTCATGTTCAGCCAGCAAGGCTCCAGATGCTAGCGGGTCCCCAGCGTCCCTTTCCTGGGAAAGGGGTCTGACCACCAAGCAGGGACAGAGCTGGGGATCGGGGAGCTCAGCCCAAGGTCACCCCACATCCCATCCGACCTCCACCTGCACATCTTCCTTTCCACACTGGCCACTGGGATGTCAGCGTGTCCTCTGCCCGGTCCCAAAGCAGAGTCTGTTCCAGAGAGGGCTTGGCAGCTTGGACACTGGCCTCTGGTTGCGCGTGGAGCAGCCTCGTTCGGAGCTGCCGGCTGCGGCTGGGTTGGCGGGAGCCGAATGTCTCTCCGGTATTTGGGGAATGGTGAGAGGAGGCTGCGGGGCCATCTGAGCACCTGGCGTGACGGGCCTTGAAGGCTGGGCTCTGAGTTCATGCTGAAATCGGGGACTGTGGCGGTCAGATTTGTATCCCTCCATGGAGCTTTTTTTTTTTACAAAGAGAAAAAGGGGAAAAGATCCTGAGTCCCAAGACTGTAAGGCCCCAGTGTGTGGCCCCTTTCGGGCCCAGAATCTGATGGCTTGGTTCTTGGCCTCCGCAGCCCTGTGGCCGGTTGTTGCGGGCCGGGTGCTGATCGTGAGGGGTCCTCTGCAGCTGCCCCCTTCAGGGGAGGCAAATTGTCAGCAGGGCTTTGTGGATGCCCCCATCCAGCACTGGGGCCCACCAGGGGCCAGGGAGCCCTGGAGGGGTGATGGGCCTGCACCCTGTGTCCAGAGAGAACAGAGCTTGGTGACCAGATGAGTCCAAGGATGAGGAACTCAGATACACCCCAGAAAGGAGACAAGGAAGGAAACCTCAAAGCTAAGCTCCTGCCGGGTGACAGTGTCAACGAGACTTGCCTGGTTTAGCGGCTGGGGAAGAAAACAGCATCTTGTGCTGTAACTGTGTTTAAAAAGCAGCAGCTCCCTCTAGGTAGGAATTAATATGGACACCTCCAGGACAGGCCGTTGCATGAAGACACAGAAGTGCAGGAGGGGGTGGCCAGGGGACCCCCTTTTGTGAAAAACAGAGGACGGCGAGAACGTGAGTCCACATGTGCTTGGAAATCCACAGAAGAGGTGCAGGAAGGGAACCAGACAGACAGGGTGGGGCGTGGGGAGAAGGGAGAGTGTTCACCAGGAGCCTTTTTGTACTTTTTGACCTTTAAACCTCAGAATGTGTGACCTGTTGCCTGTAAAACCCGGCCTGTGTGGGGCAGTCAGCCCGAGCGAGGGACATCTCCTCCTCCCCCTCCCTTGACACCCTCGCTTTACCCCAGGGAGAGAAGGAATAGACGGTTCTGCTCAGCTTTGAACATCGGTCGTTTAAGTGATAAGTGTTCGGGATGTAGCAAAAGGTTTGGGCCAGTGAGAGTGGATGGAGGTGCCTGGCCCCCGAGGTGGGCGCTCCTCTGGGTGAGCCCCGTGACCCCTGTGCACCCACGCCCCATGGCGGGTCCCTCTGGGAGCGTGGCGTGGGCCTGCGTGGACCCGAGCCTGGCGCCGGGCCGTGGTACAGAAGGATGGAGGGCTGCTACCGCACTCCACGCTGGAGACAAAGGGGCGGGCAGAGTGAGCCAAGGCATATGGCGGTGGTGGTGGGGGAAGGTTGGCGCGATGTCGGGCAGGTAGGGATTTGGAGGGACAGTGTCTCCCCTGGGGCTCTTCGCTCACCTTGGAGCTCCAGGCTTCATGTCCCTGGCATTGCTTAGCCCCGTCCCCGTGCTGAGACAGGGGTGGCGGCCAAGGCCTGGCTGACCCCACCCACCCACAGGAAAACCTGCTGTGGCCTGGGCAGGACCTAGGTGGTGCCTCCCTAGCTGGTGTCCCGGCCAGCTCAGTTGGCCAACCAAACAACCCCAACTCTGTCCAGAAGGTGGCCGGGCCCACAGGCAGGTCCCTGGGGCCACACATTTGCACTAAAAGGACCTGGTGCGTGGTCCTGGCACCGAGGTCCCGTGGGGCTGCCTGGCCACGTCACTTCAGGGGCAGTTATAAGGCTTCACGCCCGGCCAGGCTGGGCTCAGCTGAGCTGGTCCCTGCAGATGGAGGCAGGCCTCTCCCGGCGCACAGTGGGACCTCGAAGTTCTCTTGTGGGGGGGATGAAGCAGAGCCCCCACAGAGCTCCCCCGGCCCACACCCCGTGCTTCAGGATTGTGACACACAGTTCCCCGGGGGCCGCATGCGGTGCAGGCCAGGCGGGATGGGGGTCCTGCCCACAGAGCTGCTCTCACATCGGGGCAGGTCGCCTCCCCACAGGCAGCTCAGAGGCCATGGCCAGGTCAGCCCCGTGCCCTATCCTAGCGGAAATGCCCCGGGTTTGTGGGTTTGGCTCCTGGGCCAAGACAAACACCCACTGAGACTGCGTGACTGCTTCCTGAGCCTTCCAGGGAAGAGTAAATAAAGGCGGCCGGGGTCACAGCAAGATGCCCAGAGGAGAGGCAGGGACCAGTGCTTGGAGCGTACACGGATCCTGGCCTACTGCCCTGGGATTGAGGAAAGCAGGCCTGGGGTCAGAGGGGGAGCGTCCCTCACTGCCACTCAGAAACAGCCAGGGAAGGAGGGCTGAGCTCACTCAGGGGGGCCGCACGAGGTGGCAGGGGCAAGCCAGGCAGCTGCCGCACCTGGGAGAACGCCACCCTCATCTGCCCCGCGGGAGGGGATGCGGCGGCCACGTGCCGGCTTCTGGCCAGGTGCAGTCGAAGCTCTCCAAGGCTTCCGCGTCAGGGCAGGCGGCCACGCCCCCCTGTCTCTGCGGGCACCCAGGAGCTTGCCGATGGGACCCTCCCGCCCCCGGCCCATATGAGGGGAGGAGACACTGTGGGGAAGGCTGGGGCCAGAGCTGGTGTCTGAGCCGGCCGCAGGTGCAGGGCGGGACAGTTCTGCAGACTCCCAGGGTCAGGGTGCCTTTGCCTGCTCTGCCTCACTCCCTGGCGGGGGCAGGGGCTGCAGCGGCAGGACTCCCCTCAGGCCTCGCCTCAGAGCTGGTGCGGAACGCAGGGCTCTGGCAGACAGAGGTGCTGGGAGAGCGCGCCATCCAGATCGTGAGCGCCCTCTGGCAGAAGCCAGGACAGGGAGGGCTGTGTTTGGTGAGGGCCCTGTGTCCCCCCTCTGGCCTGAGAGGCTCCCTTGCTGGCCGAAGGGCAGTGAGTGAGTCCCCACCCTCCCTGGCCTCTCCGCCAGGGAGGGCGGGGAGGGACCACGCGGAGACCACGTGAGGCAGCCACGCTTAGCTCAGCATCGAGGCGCCTGCAGCCTGGGCGCGTGCTGCCCCTGTCCTTCTGCAGGGTGAGTGGGTCCCCAGAGGTCCTGGCAGCAGGCAGGGCCGTGTGGTGGGGCGGACTGGAAGGCCTCAGCCCTGCGCCAGTGCAGCCTGCCAGACGGTTCCCTGCAGCCCGTGGGGCCTGCCCTCCTGCACCCCCAGGGCCTGGCGCGCTATCATCCCCCGAGGGCCATTGTCTTCAAATGAAGTGAGCTCTTTGTCTGGATGGGGCTGTGAGGATGTAGCTTAAGGGGCCCTCTGCTGCCTTCCCAGCTCGGCTCAGGGCCTTAGAGCCCCCAGGGCTGTCACGCTCTGGGCAGGAGGCCTCAAGCCTGTGATGGATGCTGCTGAGGCTCCAAGGAGCCGGCCCAGGCAGCAGGCCCAGCAGGCTCCGGGCCCAGCAGGGGAAGGTGTGGTCTGAGGGGGGCCAGGTGGGCACAGAAGACCAGCCAGTGACTTGGGGCTGCTCTGGATACATAGTGGGGCCTGGGCACTGGGACTCTGGTCCCCCTGAGCCAAAAGGCAGGTGATGCGGCGCCCACCCAGATGCCGCCCTGCCACCCTGGGGTCTGAGTGCACAGAGGAGCGGGGTGGGGGGCACACCTGAATCCTGGGCCCGTGAGGTCACTGCACTGGCTGCAAGAGAGCCACGAGGGAGGCAGGGGCTCCCGGTCAGGCCAAACGGTTACCAGCCTCGGAGCAGGGCATAGGCCCCGCCTTCTCAGGGTTCAGAGGCCACGACCTGCCATGGCTGTGCCCGTGTGCTTAGCTCCGGCAGCACGGGAAGGGGCAGTCAGAGAGGGCTTCCTGGAGAAAGCCTCAACACAAAGGCCCATAGGAGGAACGGGAGTGAGACTGGGAAGGCGAGGGCCCTGGAGGGGGGTGGTCCCAGCTGAGGGAACAGCAGGTGGAAGGCACGGGGGCACCAGCACTCAGGAGTGGGTGAGGGTGAGGCTGGAGTGGGAAGCCGGGCCGAGGAGCTCGGGGCTCTGTCCTCGGTGGCGGGGGCGGGACTGGCATGGTCTGATCCACGTTCTAAAGAGATGTCCTGGTGTCCCGGCCTTGTGCAGGATGCAGCGGGGGTGAGGCATTGCAAGGACTGGGGAGGAACCAGGCAGGGGTCCAGGAGAGGTGAGGGCCCACAGAGGCACCGGGTTCAGGAGATGTTTCGGGAAGACGGGACGAGACTTGGTGCTTGCTGGAGGTGGGAGGGTGGGCAGGGCAGATGACGCCCAGTTTCTGCAGTGTGATCCCTGGCGTGGCATCCCCAGTAGGAGCAGGCTTGGGGGACTGCCGATGCCCCTGGCCGGGCATGTGGGCTCAGAGGTGCCTGCGGGCTGCAGAGGCTGAGGAGCCCGGGCGTTGGGGCGTTAGGGGGGCAGGGAGGCCCTCTGGCCTGTGCCCACCCCTCCAGCCTAGCCCTAGGACAGTAACCTCCACACACTTCAGGGGCCCCTGCCCTGGCCGTGGGTGTCGTAACCACCATCCGGGCCAGACGCTGGGGCCAAGTTGCTGGAGGTTTAATCACTGTCTCAACCCTAACCACACGCAGGCAGAAACTCCCGCTCCCGGCCAAGAGAGCTGTGTGCAAGGCCTTCCCCAGGGGCACGCAGGCAAGGAAGACTAGAGGCGCCGTGGGGACCGCTGGGGCCTGCACGTCCGGCCCCCACGAGGGGCCACGAGGACAGGAGGAGAGCCGAGCTGCCAGCACGGAGCTTGATTTATACCTGGTTCCCACCCTCTGCTGCGGCTGGGCCGAGACCGCAGCCCCGCCGTGGAAGTTAGCCAGGTTTGAAGTCAGACTGCTTCCCGGGCCTCTCTCTTGGCCACCGGAAAAGGCCCTGCCCAAGAGAGATGGAGCTGCCCTAGGGTTGGGGCATCGGCCCTTCCTCAGTCCCAGGGGCCAGGCTGAGTGACAGGAGCCGAGTTCGCTGGGCTGTTAGGGGGCTCTTTTAGGCCCAGAGCCCCAGGCGGGAGCAGACCTCAGAAAAGAGTGTGCTACACGCTCAGCCCTGAACCGGCACCCGCTCCGCCGGGCCCTGGTGTGCCCGGGGGAGGCAGCCGCCCTTCTGGTGGAGAGACCCTAGAAGCAAGGAAGCACACGTGCTGGACAGGAACAAGGTGCACGGAGAGAAGTAGCCAGGACAGCAGAGAGAGAACGACGGCGGGGGTGGTGTGGGGGGCTGTCACCCCAGGAGGGGCTGACGTTTCCGCTGAGACCTCGAGGATGAGGAGTCACAGGCCAGCCGGGTCTGGAAAGGGTCTGACGTGCAGAGACCTCAGTGTGCTTCTGGAACACAGGTGGCCTGACCCATGGAGGTTGAGGTGGGTGGGTCGGTCTTAGAAAAAGAGCGGCGGCCGAGGCTGGGGCAGGCTTGGCTTGTGCCCCAGGAATGCAGAGAACTGTCAAGTGTCCAACCCAGGGTCTGGCTGGCCACAAGTGGCTAATGACAGTTTGGGGGGATTAGTGAGCTGGTCCCCCAGTAGATGCCAGAGCCTCTACAGCCAGCTTTCTGGGGCCAGCGTTGTGGCCCTGTTTGACAAAGGAGGCGTCTGAGGCTCACAGAGGTGAAGGCTTGGTCAGGTCACACGGCAGGTGAGCAGCCAAGGTGGGACCCGGTTACCCAGGTCTCCATTTCAGGATGCCAGACCATCAGAGAAAAGCTCCCCATGCCGGCTCCACCCTCAGTGGTGCAGACCTGGCCCCCCACGCTGATGTGGTTACAGCCAGACTCCAGACCCCAGGATGCCACCCCCATGTGGTGGGCCCGGGCAGGTAGAACGGGGCTGGACTTAGGGGCTGGATTCCAAGGAGGCTGAGCCTCGGGACAAGACTGGGCATCCTCCACCCTTGGCCTCCCTGCACCTTGGGCCGGGGGCTGGCCACTCTCCTGTGAACTGGCCAGGGCGCAGCACCACCTGCTCAGAGCCTGGACCCTGGGGATCCGGGACGTTGGATCAGCCCTGGGCCTCCAGCCAGCCCGAGACCCCAGCCGTGGGCCCACTGTCTCTGGCAGGCAAGGGGCCCCCACATGGTGCCCAGCAAGAGCATCTGAGAGGGGAGGGTATGTGTCCCAGGATGGGCTCTCATCTCCTTTTACCCCTTGGGCCCATCATCTGCCCTCTGCCAGCCACAGAGGTTCAGACCCTAGTGGCCTAACCCTCACCAGCGCAGGGTCCAACAAGGCCCCTCAGGGTGTGGGGTCCCAGTGCTCCCGTGGTCATCAGGGCATGGCTGGGAGGCCCCTTGGGAGCCAGGGTTACTCCCCACATGGAGGGGGCCGCAGGGACCGGCACTGGCCACCCTCTCTGGGTGCCGGTCCCACCCTATCCACCTGGCCCTGAGTGTCCTGGGGCTGCTAGCCTCGGCCGGCACATGGCCTGCCCCCAGCTCCACCCTCGTAGGATGGGGCGGGGGGTGTTGCCAGCCTAAGGCCTTGTCTGGTGCTTAGGCTGAGCACCCAGCGCCCTCGAGTGAGGCTGAAGGTGGGGACTCCATGGAGCCCAGTGGCCAAGGCGGCCGTACGCCAGTGACGGCCGAGGCTCTTTGAGGCGGCTCCCTGAGGGCCCTAGGCTCCAGCCCCTAAGGGCCTCCCTGGGCGCCAGGCAGGGCTGAGCCCCTGAGCTCTGCACAGCCTGCCCTCCTCGAAAGTTGGTTACTGGGGATACTCTCCACGGTGACCTTTGTCCCAGAAGGACGGGGCAAAGATGAGTTTGATTAGCAGCCTGGGGCTTGGACATCTGGGCTGCCAAGGAGATGGTCACCTAGCGCTTGTAGCAGGCAGGGTCACAGACCCCTGCCAGTTTGCCCATGAGGTAGTGCCAGCTGCACTTTCACCCCAGAAACCTTTGCTCGCCACAGAGCCTCCAGGGATGATTCAGTCCCATGCGGGGGTGTGCAGGGATGCCCCCTACCCCCAGCCTGAGGCGCTGAGGCAACAGTTTGGACCTGAGCCTCAGTCTGGGGCTCACTGAGGCCACCCCACGTCCGCTGCTGGGGACAAAACGCTTTTCTCCTCCTGACGCCAAGGACCTTACTGGGCTCCCCTGGCCCCAGGAGCAGACACGACATGGGCTGGGCCCCTGTGGTGACCGTGGGTGACAGGAGCCTGCCCCTGAGGGCACAGTGGAGAGAGAAGAATGGTCTCAAGTCCAGAGCTGTGCTGGGAAAGCCCTGCATGGAGGGCTGCCCGGGACACGTCACTCTTGCCCCTCACCTCAGGCCCTCCAGCCTCAGCCAGTGCGAGGGCGTCGTGTGTCCCCTGAAACCTTGCCCGGGGAAGCCCTGGCCAGGCTGCCAGACTTCGCCACTCATTGCAACCTCCTTCTGAGCCACAGGCGTCTGGTGGCCCGACATGCACCGCCTGGCCGACCGCATCCATCTGGAGGAGCTGACCCGCATCGGCGTCCTGACCGGCAGCGTGGACGCCATGGTCCAGGCCCACCTGGGAGCCGTGTTCATGCCTCATGGGCTCGGCCACTTCATGGGCATCGATGTGCATGACGTGGGAGGCTACCCCAAGGTCAGTGTGGGCGCATCAGCCCGAGTGGCCTGCCTGTGAGCCGTAGCTGGGCTTGGCCCTCCCTGGGCTGGGCTGGGCTTGGCCCTCCCTGGGCTGGGCTGGGGCTCTGGGAGATGGCGGGGGTGTAGTGGGACAGGCAGGGTGAGGAGGAATGGGGTCCCGGCAAGGCCCGCTGCCCCTCCTCCCCCTTCACCCATTGGTTGGTCCTGGCCCAGGTCGCTGCCCTGATGCCCCCCGTGCCCAACGCCTCCCCGGTGGCTGCCTCCACAGGACCTGGTGTGGGATGGGCGTGCTCTGCACAGAGCCCCGGGCTGTGCGCTGGGGGCAGCGCCTGCCCTGAAAGGTGGTAGACGGTCCGTGTGCAGTGCACGGGGTTCCCACAGGGCAGCGGGAGCCGCAAAGCTGGGTCTTAGTGATGGGGCTGGCACTGCACCCGTCATGTCCTCATGCCTCTGGCTTCATTCAGACAGGGGTGATGAGGCTCCACCAGCTGGTGGCTGGCCCCGGTCCCTCCTGGGACTAGCTGAGCCCAGCGCCCCTCACAGGTCCTACTCCTGCTTCCTCTCTGGTGCAACCTCTGCCCCCCAGGCCCCTGGGCCAGCACGCTCTGCTGGCCTCCTTGTCTCTAGGAGGTACCCTTGGCAGGGGAGGAAGGCTTGTGTGGGCGTCTCCAGGCCAGGCTTTCCCCTCCCCCTCCTACTGACCGACCCTTGAAAGGACCGACCAGATGGTGCTTGTGGCTTCAGGAGGCCCTGCCGAAGCCTTGCAGGGCAGGTGGCTGCAGCCTCCCGGGCCCGTGGGTGTGGGTGAGCCCGGCCCTGCCGTCTGGCCTGGTGCCCGCAGTGCAGGGGGCGGATTATGCAATCGGTGCATGCCCTGGGGCCCACCAGCCAGTTAGCCAAGACTGGGCTTGGCCTCTTAGCTGCAGGGTATTTTGAAAGCTCTAAGAACGATATTTTGGGGGGGGGCACGGAATTGCTCAAGAGAAGCATTATTATTCAATTATTTTTTCCTCAAGTGTAAACAGTTAAATTTGGAGAAACAAAATCAGTTTTAATTTCCTAATTTCTATCCATCACATTGTGCGCGGGGAGCCAAGAGCTGGGCCTTCCAGACATTGTTAACTGAGGTTCGTTATTCATTAGTCTCCAAAGCACTTTTTTTCCACCAGAGAAAATTGGCAGCAAACTGTTTTCATCTTTTCCAGTAAGCAGTCCTTTGTGCTCAGAGTCTATTCTTCTGACAGATAAACATTGTGGAAAAAATATGGCTTTTCCTATAAAAGTCATTTGTTTTATTTCAGGCCTATAGACACATCTGGGTCTCTTCTGCCCGGAGCCCAGTAAAGTTGAGGCCCCGTCGAGCCCTGAGCCCAGGCAGAAGCCAGCGTGGACCCGGCATGAGCAGGGGCCCCTGAGCCCCAACAAGGCTGAAGTCCCCGGGCCCGAGGGGCTGGGCGCTCAGCTGCTCCCCTTCTTGGGGTCTTCTCCCCACTCAGCTCGGCGTCCATCCTTCTCCCAGCCCTGATCTGGCTGTTCTTGGTGGGCCCCGTTAGGGCAGACTCCCGAGAGCTAGCACGCTGAAGGGGGGCGGGGGGTCATGGTCAGTGGGCTGGGGCACGCACATTCTCCTATGCCCCATGGGATCCCTTCCATTCTCCCCTCACCCCCAGTCTGAGTCGTGGTCCTGAAATCTTCCGGAGGGAAGGCTGTCTGTACAAGTTGGAGCAAACCCTCCAACCTCGGCACACAGCTCTGGGGCAGCGGGGGCCCACGGTGACCAAGGAGGTCAGGGAGACCTTGTCAGTCTCTGCCTCCGCCAGGCCCCTGGCTTTGACAACCTTGGAGTAGAGAGAAGGGAACGGCACCTGGGGGGTAGCATGAAGGGAAGGGACAGGAGGGGCTGCCCAGGGGCAGGCACGGGCTTCAGATGGCAGGAGACAGGGCCCCGCCCCGCCCCACCAGCACCTCCCACCTGAGCACAGGCACTGTCATCCCAGACTGTGCCTTTCTAGGTCCCCTGCCCTCCTGCCTAGCTCCTCCAGTCACATAGTGCTTTGGGGTCGGGTACCACACCAGACAGGCATCTGGGCCCAAGAGCATGACCCATTAGGGGTCACAGGGCCTTGGTGTCCCCTCATCACCTCCGTCCCAGCCTGACTCACACCAGGTCAGGGCGGCTGCGTGTACCAGTTTCTACACGCCCCGCTGTCCCCGCCCTCATGGAATCACGCTCACAGCCTTCCCTGCTGTGCCCAGCCGTGGATGGAGGCTGAGCCAGCCCGTTTCTGGTTACCTTACATGAACCACTAATTGAAGTCTGATGTTCTTGGCCCCCAAACAGTCAGAAATGACAGCTCCATCTCCACCAGCTGGGCTTCCAGGGGAGAGCTGCGAGCGGGGCAGGGCAAGCTCAGAGCCCGACCAGAAAGCTTGCTTGCTGCCCCACTCACTCACAGGCCTTGGCCAAGGGATGGGTGGGTGCCTCTGGGACCTGGGGAAGGCAGGGAAATTTCTGCAAGTGTCCTAGGTACCACCTGCCCTCTTGGCCCCATTGGCCACGCCCATGTGAGTGTTGGCAGGGGAGGGGGCTGGTGCCCCTGCAGGGCTGAGAGCCGGTCACCATGGCTCAGTGGGGGTCCAGCACACGGGCATGGTGTGGAGCCGCCCACGTGCGCTTCTCGGGGGCCACACCCCCAGGCCATGCACACGGGGTGAGCGTGCGTTTGTGCACACACGAGCCAGAGCTCGTACTGACGGCCCGTCCTGCCGACAGCACCTGTCCCTCCTCCTGGAAGGCCACGTGGAAAACCTGGGACTTGGCTTGTGGGGGGAACCAGGTCCAGCACTTCTGGGGCTGGTTTCCACTTGAGCTGCCTAGAAGAAAGCACGCAGCCTGGGAGGCCCCGCAAGCCTTCTTAAAAGCTTCGCAAGTTTGGCTTCTACTGTTCCCCTCGCGGGGATAGGGCCTGGGTGAGGCAGCCGGACCCCCAGCCAGCCCCACGGGCCAGCAGGGGCAGCTTGCCCTGGGTGTGTGCGCACGGGCGTCCACGGGGCACAGTTCTGAGGAGAAGCAGGGGCAGGGACGTGAGAAATCTAGGGGAGCGTGCAGAGAGCGGAGGGTTTTATCTGGAGTGCCGTGGACAGCACAGCAAGGCTGAGTCTGGGCTGGAGACCCCCATGGTCACAGCCTCCTGCAGCTCCAGGGGGACCCATGGGGCCCGAGTCAGGCCCCACGTGTAGACGCCTGCACGGGCAGGGGCGGGTGCCCTGCGCGCTCACCTGTTTCCATCTTCCTCCCACCGATGCGGTGGCCCTGGGCTGGGGCTGCGCCCTCCTGGAGCCCCCTCACTGTCCTCTCCCCCAGGGTGTGGACCGGATGGACGAGCCCGGCCTGCGGCACCTGCGCACCGCTCGGCAACTGGAGCCGGGCATGGTGCTCACTGTGGAGCCCGGCATCTACTTCATTGACCACCTCCTGGACGAGGCCCTGGCTGACCCGGCCCGCGCCTGCTTCTTTAACCGCGAGGTCCTGCAACGCTTCCGTGGTTTTGGCGGGGTGAGTGCTGGTGGGCCCCGCGTCCTTGCTCCCAGAACGGCCCCCCCAACTGCTGCGTGTCACCTCTTTGTCCTCCAGGACAGGAGGCACAGTCTTGACTTCCTCACTTGAGAGGGACCTGGCCCGCCCTTTCTCATGGTCTGTCACCAGACAGGAGCCTCAGCCCTCAACACAAGCGACTCAGATTCCTACAGAACCCCTGCCCACTCCAGGGGCTCCCGGCCACCGGGCAAGGGGCAAGGCCAGGGCGGGCAGGTGGCACGAGCAGGTCCCTGTGGGAGGCGCCTTCTTCCCAGCAGCTGCCCACAGAGGCCTATGAGGCCAGCCCCCGCCCCCGGCAGTACTGACCACTCCTCAGAAAGGGCTCTTCCCAGTCGGCGGGGCTCAGCCTGGAGCCGTCGGGCCCGACCCTCAAACTTAGCGTGTGAGGCCAGCTCAGAAGTAACGAGCATCCGTCGGTCTGACCAGGTCCGGATCGAGGAGGACGTCGTGGTGACTGACAGTGGCATGGAGCTGCTGACCTGTGTGCCCCGCACAGTGGAAGAGGTTGAAGAATGCATGGCAGGCCGTGACAAGGCCTTCGCTCCCTTCTCTGGCCCAAAGTAGAGCCACGGGCAAGTTCACTTCATGGACGGTGGCCTGACAGTTGGCCCCCGGCGGTGCTCAGAAATCACATGCGGCATCGGCGTTTGATCACACCAAATATGCTGTTTCCCAGGGAGAAACTTTTTTATTAACCTTCTGTGGGATCACACCCTTAATCTGTTTTTACTTTGCTTGAATGACAGCGGCTTTTAAAATGCTAATTTTCAATTATCCCGTTATTTTGAATAATCCTGTTCTTCACTAGCAACTAAATGTGTATCTTGCCGTCATTTGTATGCTGCTCAGGAAAGATGCCTTTCTCGTGTTTTCTCTCAAAATCAATACACAGAATGGAATTTGCAATAAAAGATTTCCTAAAATGGACCTTTGTGCCCAGCTCCCTCTCTATTCTTTGTCCCTTTGCAGGTGAGCACTGCAGGGTTAGACCGGGAAACTGGCCCTGCAGAGACCCGGGAGTCTGGGCATAGGTGGGGCTGGGCCTCTGCCCACGTGAAGGGGGCCATAGAGTAGGAAGCCTTTTTGGTACGGTTACTGCCTCAAAGCTGGATTTCCGAAGCGGGGCAGAATTACGCAGCGCTTAAGGTACAGTTATCGACAACATGAGACTCGCAGATTCCTTGTCTGTGATTTCCTTCTCATGCGGGACAGGCTAGCAAAGCCAGCATCTGTTTGAGAGACACTGCCGCCTAAGGCAGCACCATGGCAAAGGTGAGCTTTCTGGTTCCTTCCACGTCTGCTGAGTCCATTTGTCTCCCCTAAGTGGAAGTCCACTGGCCGAACTCCACTCGGAGGCTGTGGAGCCATCCAGGGCCACCTGGGCCCAGTCCCTGCCAGTGGCAGAACACCTGGCCTTCCTCTGCCTGCCCACCTCTCCCACGGTCCCACAGAACCGCCCCCGCCCCTGCAGTGGGCTTCGAGAATTCTGCACACCATTCTAGGGTTCTCTCATCCTTGGCTCTCATCCGAGCCAAGGTGAAGGGCAGGTGAGAAGGACAGACATCAGAGATGAAACCTTAACAGGGTGGGGAAACTCTGTAGCCCAAGCCAGAGACCGCTGAAGTCACTGAAGAGTTGAGTAAATTGATTTCTTCCTATGGCAGTAACACAAAAGTGCTTGTGATGTGGCCACATTAAAATAAAGCAGCATTAGTTTCAAATCACCATTTATCTTTTTCTTGCCTCTTAGATTTATGAACAATTTTTTAAGGTTTCCTCCTGGTGTGCAGGTATATTCCGTAAGTTATCTGTGGTATTAAGCAGTTTGAGTAATGACCGTCTTTCTGAGGGTCAGAAGTTTGAGTGTGCCAAATCGTTCTCTCCCCCAGCTGTATCTGCGAGCCATGCTCTAGTGCGCAGGGTTTCAGGGTCCCCCACCCCCCAGGATAAAACCAGTTAAAAGTTAGGTTGGAACTCTAAGTGGACAGTTTAGTTTAGCTGTGTTAACTACAACACACACACATCTTTCTCCTTCCTCTCCTTTAGACGTTTTATACCAAAACTGCCCATTTCATATAAATGTTTGATTATCAAAGAAGTCGATAGGAAAGAACAAGGAGAAATCTCAGGAACTAAATGCTCTTTGTCCAAGAGGGACACTGGGGACAGAACTGGCTGCTTGGGCCCAGGTAGGCGAGTCAAAGGCATTCTTTGCAGGTGCAGGTCTCAGGGGACCACAGTAGCCACCTACTCTGCCCCATGTTCTAGAGAATGGTCCAATTCCTAAGTCTCCAACTTCTGCAGAAATTTGTACAGCTTCAGAAATATATTAGAGACCCTTCCAGAAAGCCATGCAGTGCCAAAAGCTTTTCCAAAACCCAGGAAAGATCTAGGTGTTCATTCAAGAAATGAGCATCTGCTATGTGCCAATGTGGCATAAAGACATGACCCCTGCTCCCAGAGCCCAGTCTCCTGAGAGAGGCTTCCCCTTAAACAAACATGCACAAATAGATCATCTCAAACATTAGAACGTGCCAAGAAGGAAAGTAACAGGACTGACCTTGTCTAGAAAGCCAGGGGGGCTGAGACAGGAAGGGAGGAAAGTGAAAAAGGAAGAGGAGATGAAGCATTCCAGACGTAAGGAGCTGTCCTAAGGCAGCCGGCCCTGAGCTAAAAAGTGCTGAGAAAAGCCCTGCAGCCAAAGCAAAGTGATGCGGGAGAGTGGAGGGGAATGAAGGCAGCGAGAGCAAACAGAGCCACATCCCAGGGAGCCTGGGTCTCACCCGGAGTGCACTGGGGAACCACGAAGGTTCTGGAGAGCATGCAACAGTCCAGGGAGACAGAAGCCAGGCAAAAGAGGGTGATGGCTCTGCAGAAGGTGGGGAAGGGCCTAGGTGAAGCAAAGATTCACAAGATTCATTTAGGAGGCAGAACTGAAAGGTGGTGATGTACAAAGGCACCTGGCTCCAACAGCTGCTTCAGAGGAAACAAGACTCGGGTACCTGGGCTGCAGAAAAGTGTACAGGTCTACAGCTTCAGGTCTACAGCTCTGGGAGGAGTGGGATGTTGCAGTCAAAGGATATTCAGGGTTGCTGCTCTCCTTTGAGTACGTGTAAAATACATATGAACTCTTCAGATACTCACAGGCAGCCAACCAAAGAGCAGTAGATCTAAAGTGCTTTTATTGAAAAAGAGCTAGCACCCTCACAATCATGTCGATATAAAATTCCCTGACAAGTTATTGGATTTTAACTTACAGCTAATTCATAAAAATGAAATGGGACATATTACCCACAGAAATAATTACTGTACTACAATTTTCACTAAGATGCAATAAGTAGACATCTATTTCCCATGACATGAAAGTAACTGAAGGATCATAGAAGGCAAGTATCTATGGCACTTTCCCTTGAAACACTCAAATCAGCTTCTTGGACTCTTATGTATGAATTTGTTTCGACAGACACCCTATGGCATCGTGTAAACGAAGACGACACGCATACTATAAACTGTACTGTTAGAGGAAAGGCCTTACTTTGACATTCCGTCGACCTCAAAGCCTCAGAACTTATTTCCTACCACTATATAGGTGGAGACCACGCTCTGAGACGTCAGGTGTCTAAGCAGGATGCGAGTTATTGCTTCCTCTATTCTGGTATACATTTCTACATTAGACTAGGGGACAAAGAATATTACTGAAAGGCACTCTAAATTCAGAGAAAACTAGGTTCCTATCATTAAGGGAAGTCTAGACTTGGGACGACAGCGCCTCCGCCTGCCCCCACGCCCACCTCACCCCTGCCCTGGGCTGGGAACAGAAAGGCAGCAGGGCATCTGCCTGCTCCTCAGAGCTGGTTAACATTTGCCCTACATTCTTGGTATCTAACATAAAGAAACCCACAATGAAATACAGTCATTATTCCAAAGTTTTTTTTATTTCAAATTCATTGAAAGAAATAAAATTATATTTAAAAAAATAGAGTAATCTCACAAACTGAGGAAAGCCAGGAACAAAAAGAACAAGTACTTTTTCCTGAGAGGCAGATCTAACAGCTATAGGACGGACTTTCTTCCTTCCTAGCTTTTGTCAAACAAAATTTTTTCCTATTTCTAAGGCATCAAAAACACTCGAGTGTTTTAACTGGGTTGTTCAGGTACAAGGTTTCAAGCCCTCTAAGGGGGATTAAGAAACATCAAAAGCTGCTACGATTTCCTTTGTTGTAACACCAAACATTAAATTGTACATACATCTACTTCTTTATGTAAATTTGAGAATTTCACACTCGTGACCTGAATTTCAAAGATCTGGTCATATTTTATTAAAATTTTACTACTTCTTGGTAAGAACGTCCAAAGTATCTGAGCTCACATCCCAGTAACTAAAAGGGGCCAGACAGCAGGAAGAACTGTTGGATCGCACCACCTGCAGCCAAGACATGTCAGAAAACACCCATCCCGGAAGACTCACATGCAGCTAGAAATTTATACTAAAGCCTAATTCCTAAACCACTAGACCTGCCAGCAAAGGCAGATCATATCCTAATGGTTCATATGTAACCTACAGGACAAAAGTTACAGAAGTCATATACAATTCCCAAACTTACCCATTCCCCATACTTGGTTTCCCTCCATTTTATACTGATAAATCTATCCAACTAAAAACTTTCATTCCCAAACACTTCAGTGAGATAGTCAAGACAACGGTTACCATTTCTGTTCTAAGCATGACTGCTGGTGCTAGTTTTGATTTGCATAGGTAAAAGGAAAGCTTGAATTTTTCCAAAAGGTACAATCTTATTTTCTTATTTGAAATAATTGAGTACATACCTGATGATTTCCCTAAAGCTTCTTTTCCAAGATAGTTAAGTCAATTCATATAATTGGTAACAATAAATTCCATGGGGACAACCATTTCTGAAAGATATTGTTTAGTAAATAGATTAAAAATGTCCGTAGCACCTCTTACAGGTGCTTAAAGATTCAAGTGACCTAACTGCATCTCCAATGAGGTGCTATTAAAGATTCAGTAGGATTCTGTGGGTATCTCCTAGTTAGTCATTTAAAACATCTATCAACCTACAAGTAGATCCATACTCCAACCACAGTAAACCGATGTTGGACCCTAATAGGAAGCCCTATCCTGTCTCCTGGATCTAGAGGGAGTTAACCGTCCTGGGACAGTCGCTCTCATGGAACAATACAGGGCTCTTGTCACATGCAGAAGGGACTCTTGGCCTTTAATAATGGCTTTGCTGAGTTGCAGGGCACTGTGATGTCTTCTTCTGCCCAGAAGGGCAGCACAGACAGCACTCTTCCACCAACCCAAGGGTGCAACTTGAGTTACATCCTGGTTACACTGTCCCAGGTCCTAGTATGAAACAACAATGTGGCCCAAAATGACCATGTTCAAATAAGATACCTGGTAACTTTTTAATCTGATGTGACTCAGTCTCTTGTCACCAGCCTAGGTCACCCAAAAACAAAAACCAAAAAAAAAAGAGAAAAACACAAATTTGAGCTAGAATTGTTCTTAAAAGAAAAAAAAAGTCTCAACAAGGACAATCAAAACTACCAACATTTATATAAGCCAGACCCTAGAGATTTCCATCTTCAGTGACTGCCACTTTTTAGTCTTAAGAAAAATGTCAACGTCCTGAGTTTTATCAGTATTTTCTTGCTAAAATAATTTATGGGACATAAATGCATACAAATGAATAAAAAGTGGTACAAAAGTCTGGAAGAACAGCCCACTAACTAGAAAATGTCGCAAAAACAATATAAAACGATGTGTTTAAGTGAAATAAATTAAAGGTTAAACCTTACACTTTCAAGTTTTCTTAGACTATTATTTTGGGAAATGGCATGGAGTTGATGACGTATTTTTCTAACAATCAGTTGTTTAAGATCAAATACCAAGTGATCGTTCACAAGAAGTTTTTGCTTTTAAAAACCACGGCCCCACTGCAGTGTATCTGAACACAGGAGAAACTATCTGCTGAAATTAATATGCAAAATCCTAATCAGTAACTTGTGTGGCCATAAACTGTTAAGACGTTTTGTTTACTAACTTGGCTGTCCAAATGGTATGTTAAAAAAAAAAATGCTTACTTTACTAGCATCTGCAGAAACTAAAATTTTGGTACATAAGTTTCTCTAAACCACTGAGTTGTTTTTTTAACAAAATAATGCCAATGCAATAACCCAAAGGTATCCCAAATGCTTTGCTTTTACTTTTAAAAAACCTATTTGCTTCCTAAATGCTATTTATATTTTTTAAGCCAGTTGGCTGCATACTGCCTTTAAAATGCAATGGGGTTTCTTTACTTAACCTGACATCACTATTCAAAAACTTGTACTTGCTGGGGAAAACGGTACTAATTATGCTAAAACAAGGTTTATGCTATACATAAAATCACTCCAAATTATAAAGTGATTGGTTTCTATAGCTCTAAGCATTTTTAATACATAATTTAGAAAAAAGTCACACATAGATGAACAGAGATGGCATTCAACTTTCTTTCATCCAATTAACCATATCCATTAAAACCAAGACCCTTCTGCATGACTTGCCAGTTCCCCATTCCTTTTGTCAACCTAGAAAAGAAACATTTCTTGGGAAGTCAGGATTTATTAAGAACATCAAGCTCCAGGGCATTTTTTTTTTTTTTTTACCATATACCTTTAAAAATGTTTTTTATCCCCACAAAAATCCTTATCATTTAAAACCAGATATTCAAATTATATGGCTAACATTTTTAGCTAATCAACTCTTCAGTGCTGATCCTAGAAAACAACCTTCAATGGATCTTTGAATAATGGAGATTCAGCCGCTGATACGAGTAGTGTAGGTAGTCACACCTTTAACGTTCAAGCCACAAGTTGTGACGTTTGAAAGGGGTGAGGTCTACTGTCCTGCATTATCAGAATTTGTCGTATTTTCAGTGCTACTGGGTTGCACATTATCTGCGAGGTTGTGTGCATGCTCAAGAAATAAATCTTTCAGTACACTTAATTCCTTAGTCAGCAATTTAATTTTTGCTTCCAACCGTTCATTCTCTTCCTTGAGCTGATTCACTCTCTGCAGCGTATCCTGCGCTTTCTGCTTGCTTTTCAACCGGCTCTTTTTCACCGCCATGTTGTTCCTCTCTCTGCGCTGACGATACTCGTCACTGTTGCGATCCATGGGCAAACTCTTTTTGCTCTGCTTGCTTGGAGGCAAAGCTTTGCCTCCGCCCCCAGGGCCGGCGGGCACCAGCTGAGGAACCTGCTGTAAGCCGCTGGCATGAGCCTGAGTATGAATGACACTTATTCCATTCACGCCCGGGGTACTGTTCTGCTGTGACACCTTGCTCATTTGGGCACGCTCCCTTGTCAACACAGAACAAGTAGAAATGAGGACAAGGTGATCAATGGTTTGATCTGCCAAGAAATCTTCACATGTACCTAGTTAAAAAATAAATTGCATTAAAATATTTGAAATGACAAGATCAAGTAAGATTAAACTTGCATGTACCTAATAGCAGGCCAATATTAATTGATTATGCTGAGAAAAGTCTATGACAACTGCCAACTACTCCAATGTTTCAGAAGTCTAAGTCATGTAATTTAGAGAGGTAAGTTAATACAGACGCACCACACGGCCAAATTCAACCCACCTGAACCCCTGAGGGTACTGCCCATCTGTGCTTGTTATCAAAAATGGGAGGAAAAACAAAAGAATACCACTAATTAGGTAGCACATATGAACCAATAGCACTTGGCAATCTGCAAGAGAGAAATGTGAGATGTTTGGTTTAAACACAATGAGTTCAATTATGATAGGAGAGACACCTGCAATAAAAGAGGGGAAAAGTTTCAGTTGTTGGCTCAAGTCAAAATAGAAGGCTGGAGCAGAGCGCCCAGCCCAGTCTCCAGTGCTCATCGGGAAGCACTGCACTACGATCTCTGCATGGTACTTACTCTAATATGCAGAGACTGAGTCATCAAGGACTCGACTTCTCTCCCGGAGCGTAAGAATCTTTACAGGATATTTTGAAAAGGTGTTTTTTGCTTGTTTTTATTTTTTTTAATGACCTCAAATGAGAGTAGTTTACAGAGATTTTTTTAAGTTAGTTTCTTGGATCACAGATTGAGGAGCTCTGAGAGACCCAATTTGCTTCCCCATCCCATCATGCTTCTAACAGTATTTTTTTAATTCTCGACATAATTAGTAAACACATCTAAACACAGTCAGCTTAAAACCACAAGGAAAGAAACAAAAGCCCTGATGATGCATCCAAGGAGGTGCAAGCACTGGACTCAGGCTGGACCAAGAGCCAGAGCAGCTGCAGCGCCTGCACCCACTTGACATTGCTCAAGGAGCGCAGAGGAAACGCCAATTCTGAAATATTACGGCAGTGCTGCCTGTAGAAATGAAGTCACAGTTTCAGAACTAGTCATATTTGGATTACTATGAATTCAACCAGTTCGCTACCACTACCTCAAGATGTGTCAAAAGCAGACCTATCCTATCATCATGAGGCCACTTCAAGACAAACTGACTAAGGTGAGTGAACCGTGCCCACCAAGAAGTCACAGCACTCTTGGAAACTGAGAAAGCAGTGTTAGGAACCATAAAACTATCCCGTTCTCTTTTCACAAAACTGCTAAAACTGCATCAGTGGGAAAAAACCTGCAGCCAGAATTATGAACTGCCTCAAATGAGTACACCTTACAGTTCTTAATAAGAAAAGCTCAGTTAGTAAACACCAGTAGCTTCACCCAAACCTTTAGCCAGGCATTTCTGTATAAACACCATTTACTGGTCTGCTTTTTAAAAATCTTTGCTTTTAAAAGGGCCATATATCATTACTTTCCATTGTTTTTCAAGCCACACAGGCAGCCCTGAGCTAGCCGGTCATCCGTTCTCACTTCAGTGCTAAGAAAACACCAAAAGCTTCCTTCCAAACCATGATGGATATCTACTCCAAGTCTATCTTCAGTAATGGATATTTCACATTTCCCTTGATAATTTATCATGTTGCCTATTTTTTCTTCCAGTTAAAAAGTGGCAGTTCAGTATAATTTGAGCTACACTTACCACTAATAGTGTTAAAGGCCATCTATACCATTGCTTATCTATTTGGTATGAAGTGAAAAGTGTTTACTCAATTTTTATGAACTTGTTTGATTTAACACGTCTCCTGGGACTGTCTCAACAATCATGATTATGTTCATCTTATTTATCTTTTTTATTTTTTATATGTCAATTAGGTTTTTAGTCTTTAAAGCTACTCTCTAATAAACTCAGAGATAACAATGATCCAAAGAAGTACAAACCAGGAACCAAGTCAGTTCTTGTCTTGGCTCTGACTTCCCCCATTTCACTCTGGACATACCCCTTCCCTCTGTGCCTCGATTTCCCCATCTGCAAATGAGGAACATAAAATGGTAAAATGCCTTCTGACTTTGACAATATATCATGAACTTCAGTCACCAAAAACTCTTATTACAGCCTCCAAATTTAGTGATGTTCATGCCCATTTTTGTTCTCAAAGATACCGGAACAGGGAAGGGCTCTTTTACCTCAGTCTGACTCAAGGTACTAGGCTGAACACAGTAGGTAAGGTTTTGAAAATGAGTCCTTTGGCTTGTAAAACAAAGAGTAATCATCAAACTGGTAAAAATGTAAGAAAAGGAAACTTGGAGATAATAAAAAGAACTCCAATTTTTTTTGTTTTTTAAGTTCTCCAACCGAAGACAAGCCAAGAAAGTAGCTCTTAAAGTGAAGAGCTATCCACTAAGGAAAGGGGGTCAAAGAGCTAAGTGGTCTAAGACTTAACTCCAAACATATTATCAATTTTGTTTTTTACACTGAGCAAAACAGCTGCCTCTACAAGTTACATATTTTACAGTTTACACAGTTATCTGTGCTTTTGTTTTTTCCACAAACATTTATTGAGCACCTACAATGCACAAAAAGAAAATAAGTTTATTTCAAATCTGGATATTCAACCCTAAGTGAAAGTCTGGCTCCTATGTGGACAAATACTATTCCAAAGTTCAGTCTACAGGAAGCAGAGTGGCACCTTGTTTCCTTGCTGTGAATCATTCAAGCAGGAAGCAGGAGAAAACCTGAAAAGCAGTGGTTCTCAAAGTGTGGTCCCTGAACCAGCAGCAGCAGCATCACCTCGTTAGAAATGCAAATTCTCGGGCTGCCCCAGACCTAGGAATCAGGAGCTGTAGGAACAGGGCTGGGCGATCTTGTTTTAACATGACCTCCAAGTGATTCTGATGACACTGAAGTTTGAGAGCCACTGCTACAAATCAACCATGGACCTTAACAAAGATGGACTGAGTGGGTAACATTTTTTAAATTCAAGTTCCTTAATTCAAGTAATGTTCATTCAAATCAGTGACACAGTGACAACTCAAAACGTTAGAATGAGTAAAACAAAATCAAAATTTTCTCAAGTTTCACTTGGGAAAATAAACCTCTCAAGGATTCTCCTAACCCTCTTGTCATTTTCTTCACATGTGTACAACCAGATATTCCTCCCCTGCCCCCCCAAATAAATTTTTAACTCCAATTTCCTCAACGAAGGTCTACACTCCAAATTATTCCGATGTTTGTCCCTTATTCCAAATCTGTACAAATCACTGGTATCTGACAATTCTACCCACCCCCACCCCCCCAAAACACCTCACCTCTACTATCCGTCTCCATCCCAATGCCACAGAATTACCTCAGGCTGACATCATCTCTCAGGGGCACAGCCTCCTCTGCTTTAGCAGTGTTCCCTCCAACCACTGTCTCCAAAGCAATCTAACACTCAAACCTGAGTGTGTCACGCCGGCTCACTGAAAAGTCTTCTGTGGCTCCAGCATACAGATCAATCCAAGGTGCTAACCCTCTCTCCAGCCCCTGCTCCCTTTCACATCACACCTCAACAATACTGAACCACAATCTGTCCCCTAAATGGTCTGCACGTTATCTTTTCTTTGTGCTTCTGTCCAATTTGTTCCCCCAGTTTCTTGGTCAATGCCAGCTCGATAGTGTGCCTCCCTGTAGACTAAGCTAGAGACAGGACTCTGTCTTTATCACCATATGCCCAGCATCTAGCGGTGGTGCTCCAGAAATATTTGTTGAATACAGCCTCAAAAGGCTAAGAGAAAACATTTATTTTTACAAATGTCTTACATAAAAATGAGATTCTCTAGCATTAAAATCTCTTATAACAACCATAATTAAATCAAGACTGTTACTAAGATATTATGGTCTTACCACCTAAAGTTCTTGGTCTTTCTTAATGGTATACAGGAAAATAAAAACATTTGCTACTTCTAGCCCCCAGCCTATACAGTGAACATCATTCTTGTCTGGTCTTTGCTTCATATCAGTTCAGAACCTTTATTTTCCACTTTGCCCAGTTATGTTTTCCATAACCTCAAGTTCTTAGACATATGTTGCCAGGGTCTGACAACTCTGTACTACAAGTGAAGTGAAGGTAAGCAAAGTTAACAAACACCCAAATGAGCAGGATTTCTATTTATTTGCCACTGCTGGTTTCATGACCCAAAGCAGGGTCCATGAAGGAGGGTACATCCCTTCAGGGAGTACACAGTGGTCCACTGGAGTATGAGAAGAAAATGTATGTTCTTTTGTCTTTTTTTAATGTCATCTTTTTACTCCGCTTTTAGTGCCATTAACAACACACACAAACTAATACACACACATTGTTTATAAATATACATCTATTAGGGAGTCATGCTCATTTCTTTTTTCTTTTCTCTTTTTTTCTTTTTTAACTGATAGGTCTGGAAAGCCAAAAAGACAGGAGACCAATGTACCTACCAGTATAAGAGCCCATGGAAGCACCCCCTCCCAAGAATACAAAAGAAACCTGGAATTGTGGCTAACTGCGTTTACCATTTCTGTGATCAGGTGAGGCAATCTTAGGTCGTTAAGACCAAATTCAGCCCCATGAGGTCCTATTTATCTTTACCTAGGACTCACCAGGTGCTGTTTAAATCCCAAGGGATGAAACCACCTGTCCAAGATCAGACAACCTTGCTGACAGTCATGATGTGACCTTGAGAATTTAGAGGATATTCTGGGGGGAAAAAAATTAAGTTTTGCTTCCACCTATGTTTTTCAGGGAGGTATTAAAATGACTGAATCCGCCAAGTGTGCACACCAGAAGCAGGACTCGAACTGAAAAATTCTTCAGCTCACTAGCATCCTGTAATTATTTAGCCTTGTTTACACTAAGTTTTTCCAAAACAGTGAATCAACTTTAATAGCTTATCCCAAATACTACTCAAGTAGTAACAGCTGACCAGATTTTAACTTTTAACTGTCAAGAGCTTTTAGATGCAGAATTTCTTAGTAAAGCAAACCTTTATACTATTTTATTTCAAAAGTTTCTTTGAGCGTCCCACATCCTATCTGAATTAAAGCACAATCTCTTCCAATAAGAATTCAACTGAGTGAGTGTACACTGGGGGAGAGAACTACCAATTTTTGTGTAACCCACCAAGGTTAAAACCATTCCGAAACGGACACATTTTAAGACGCCAGATGACAGCACAAACTTCAGACCAGAGGAAAGCCCAGCAATTAAACCTTCTGAAGAATAAAAACACACGAGCTTACTTGGAAGAACAGATTCTCCTTCCCCTCAAACATGCATTTCCATCCTCTCCACCTAGACACCCCTGCTGGCAATTTTCCTTACTGTGTTCCCTCCAAGCATGCTAAACGAAGCACTTCATTTTTTGCCCTTCTCTGTTCTAGTCAACTCATGGTTGCTGCACGTTCATCCAACCTGTGTTCAACAGTCACCTGAAGGATATTCAAAGTACAGCTCCATAAGGAAGCACACTATTATTTGTGTAAAGTCACATATTTAAAAATCGACCGCCTTCCCTGACTACTTCTCGACTAACTTCTAAAAATGATTCTCGATTACCCGACACCGAGCAGTTTCGCAGGCGCAGGAAATACCCCAGGTGGCACTGAAGTAGGATACCGTCCACCTTCTGCTATTCTGGGAACACCCTTTATCCCCAGGGGCCAATACGAGCCTGGCTAGTCACACTGCACGTTGCATAAACAGAGGGCCGGGTTCTGGAGGGGGCACAGCCCGGCTCGCATCCCGTCCCGGGCCGACAGCAGGGGCGCTGGGGGAGCGCGGGGGTCTGCGGGTGGCGCCGCGGCGCTGGGCCGGGGCCAAGGATGAGATCAGCGGCCCCGCCGGGTGTTGCCGGCAGGTTGCATCAGACGCCGCGCGGGGCCGCCGCCCGCGCCGCGGGCCGCGCGGGGCCTTCCCGGCAAGCCGGCCGCCCAGGGCCGGGCCGGGTCTCCTCGGGCCGGGGCCGCGCCCACGCGAGCGGCCGGCGGCGCCGCGGCCTCCTCCTCCTCCCTCGGCCCGCCCGCGGCCTCCTTACCTGCGCCTCCAGCCCGCCCGCCCCCAAGCGGCCTCCACTCCCAGCGGCCCCGCACGGCGCGGCCCGACCCAGGCCTCGCGGCCCGCGAGTCGGCGAGGAGGAGCGACGGTTACGAAACCGGCAGCCTCCGCCCGTTCCGCAGCCGCCGCCAGCGCCACCGGGTTCCCCTCCTCGCCGCGGCCGCGCGCGCGGCCACGACCGCCTCCGCCATAACCAATGGGAGCGCCGGCTTGCGGGGGACGCGCCCTCCCTCCGCGGCGGACAGCGCCTCCAGCCAATCGCGGGCGGCCTGGCCGCGGGAGGCGGGCACGTGGCGGAGGCGTAGCCCACTGCGCGGTGGGGCGGGCGGGGGCGGTGGTAGCGACCGAGCGGGGTTCCCCGGCCTAGCGCGAGGGGCGGCACCCCTGCGGTAGGCGACCCACTGCGAGAAAGGTTCTGTGAAAGTTGGAGGCATTGGAGAACCGTAGCCTCGTGAAGGCAACACCTGTCTTTGGAAAACACAATTTGCTGAGGTGATGTTTTGAACCATCGATTTGTTTTGGTTTCACCACGTCCTCGGGGAGCCCCGCCTCGGAGTCGCTCCCGGGG
The DNA here is from genome assembly GCF_028564815.1 of Eubalaena glacialis. Taxonomy (NCBI): domain Eukaryota; kingdom Metazoa; phylum Chordata; class Mammalia; order Artiodactyla; family Balaenidae; genus Eubalaena; species Eubalaena glacialis. Next base: position 51,385,194 of record NC_083733.1, on the reverse strand, counting down.
ACATTTTCCCGGAACGGCCCATCAGACTCGCCTCCCGGGACCCGGGGTGCCCGACGGTCGCCTCACCGCCGACGGCCCGCGCCCCTCGGAGGGAGCCTGGAGAGAAGTCCTGGACCTCACGGCACTGAAGGCAGCTGCAAACTTGTTGAAAGACGAAGGGTGCAAAATTTTCCCAACGTAGGATTAGTGTTGATGGCACTGGTGCAGACTGTGGTTACGGGGAAATGAATTTCCACGATCAATTCCCTTGTGCTGTCCTCCAGGTGAACAGATTGAGAGACGTGAACTCAAAAAAATGGATGGCAAACCAACCTTATTTATCTAAGACGATTCGCAGGAGGATCTGAAAGCGTATTACAACCGGGAAGCAGCGCGCTGGGTGGAGGCAGACAGGTTTGATTGCTTCCTTTTTAGCAATTCTTATCGTCTAAAAACTGGAGTCTTTGAAAGAGGAAACGTTTCTTCATCACCCAGGCCATGGCACCACCTCTCCGCATAAGCCGGTTTCGAGGAATCAGTAAAGAGATAAAACATTTGCGAAAACAATAAAGATATAAAAATTAAGAGGGCTGCAACTAAAAGTGAACACTGATAACCACAGAAGCAAACTTGGTAGAATGACACAATATCAAAAACCAGTACGTTTGGGCTTCCCTGGTGGTGCAGTGGTTGAGAATCCGCCTGCCAATGCAGGGGGCACGGGTTCGAGCCCTGGTCCGGGAAGATCCCACATGCCGCGGAGCAGCTGGGCCCGTGAGCCACAACTACTGAGCCTGCGCGTCTGGAGCCTATGCTCCGCAACAAGAGAGGCCGCGATAGTGAGAGACCCCCGCACCGCGATGAAGAGTGGCCCCGGCTTGCCGCAACTAGAGAAAGCCCTCGCACAGAAACGAAGACCCAACACAGCCAAAAATAAATAAATTAATTAATAAATTAAAAAACAAAAAACCAGTACGTTTCTTTCACTTTGGCCCTTAGTGTTCTGAGTTGGAATTTCTTTGATCAAGATTTTAGCACTGTTAAAACTGGATTCGATTTTGTTGCTCACAAAATTATAATTTTACCCTCACCATGTCCTAATCACTTTAAAAATTGTATAGAAAAAAAAAAACGTATAGATATGTTCATTTATCCCCTGGTTTGCTAACCACTCTGCCAAGCTGCTCCAGCATTCTCTGTATCTGTCTGGGCAGGCCTTCTTCCACACTCAGCGGATTAGTCAATGCCAAGGAGACTAGAGTATTTATTTCGTCTTCAGCTGGTAGCTGGTAATTCTGTCTTCTCAGTTTACAAATATTTATTTGGTGCCAACTATGTGCTAAGCTGTGGGGAATCAGCAACAAACAAGACAAGCAGTCCCTGCCCACATGGAGCTTACACTTAGAGGCAGGGAGACAGACATTCAGTAACAATTTTCTAATTACCATTTTCACAGCTCTTACAAGAAGGAAGTACAAGGTGCTGCGAGAGATTATAAGAAGGGAATCAAACCTGGTCTGTGGGTTCCGGAAACACTGTAAGATGAGCAAGATTTGCCTAGGTGGTGCAGATGAAGTGGATGTGCCTTCAAGTCAGAGGGACTGTCTTATCTAAAGGTCTTGAGATGGGAGAAACACCTTTCTTTGGCTGAAGCACAGTGCCCCGGAGGAGACTGATGAGATGGACAGGGCCTTGTGGCCTGAGAAGGGTTCTGATTCTTACCCTAAGAGAGATGGGAATCCTCTGAAAGACTTGCTCTCACTATAAGGAAATGAGGAGAGCCTGGTGGAGCTGTCTCTAGTTTGAGGAGATCCACCATGTTGTTTCTTGCAAGTCACAGGGACCCAAGCCACTATAGTCAAAGAAAAATTTCCTGCATGGATCTCTGCCTCACTGATACCTGATACGTAGTCTGCAAATCCAAAGAATTTGTAAAGAAGTAGTACATTAAAATCCCCTCCAAAGGACTTGAGAAGTAGGATGTCCTGATAATTGAATAGGCTAGTTACCTGAGAGCTACTACAGTTAACTACTTAGTTACCTAACAGGTATGGACTCTAGTGTCAGGCTGTTCTGTTCACAGCTTCACCTCTTACTGGTGTGTGACCTCGGGCAAATTACTTAACCTCTCTGTCATCTGCAAATGGGGAGAACAGTGTCTATCCAATAGAATTGTTGTGAGGATTAAGGAGTTGATAAAAGTAAGGGCCCTAGAACATTGCCTTACTGATACATGGTAGGAGCTCAAAAGTATTAGCTGTTATTACCATGATGCTCATACATGAATTATAAACAAATTATATCCATAGAATTGTAATAGACTAAAATACACTTCAAAACAAAGTCATGCTGTGCTTAATATTGCTTTGATGATTCAGGCACTGAAATATTCACAATATTGAAGGTGATGTTGACTCGTTAGGGTATCTCAAAAGGCGTTTTTTAGAATAATTCCCTTAGTTACCACATCTTATCATTTCACGTCTTTCCGCAGAGTGGAGAAAAAGTTTAGTAATTTGAAATCTCTTACTGTTTGAAAGCCAGATCAATAGATGTTTACTATGCATACTTAAGTATTTATCTTAAATGTGTCTTAAGTACTTAGGATAATACTTAAGTATCATAAATGTGTATTTGGAAAATTTCTGAAAAATTAATATACCAAATTTACCACCTTTGACAGATCTGGACTAGAGCTATATAGCATTTTGAGAATTGAGATAATGTCTGTCACAGGTTTGAGTCTCAGTAAATATGTTTTCTGGTATATTAGCAATAACAGGGCAGTGATTGGCCATCATTCTGCATTGGTTAGGGCTGTTTGTTTTTTTTTATAGTCCACTGGCTAATTTGCTGGTACAAGCTGGCCTATTTATCTGTAGTCTCTTTTTTTTTTAAAGGGAACGCTATTTATTTATTTATTTTTGGCTGTGTTGGGTCTTCTTTCTGTGCGAGGGCTTTCTCTAGTTGCGGCGAGCGGGGGCCACTCTTCATCGCGGTGCGCGGGCCTCTCACTATCGCGGCCTCTCACTATCGCGGCCTCTCTTGTTGCGGAGCACAGGCTCCAGACGCGCAGGCTCAGTAGTTGTGGCTCACAGGACTAGTTGCTCCGCGGCATGTGGGATCTTCCCAGACCAGGGCTCGAACCCGTGTCCCCTGCATTGGCAGGCAGATTCTCAACCACTGCGCCACCAGGGAAGCCCCAGGGCTGTTTTGATAGGAAGTAACTGAAAACCATCCCCGAGTAGGCTTAGCATAAAGAAGGATTTGGTCAAAGATTTTAGGGCTTTATTCTTTCTTCACACGGCCACTAACAGCCTCGGTGTTCAAAGCTTTGGTCACTAAAGAAAGGCCCACTCACCTTTTAAGTTCCTGTTACAAAAGTCCTAGGCAAGGACTCTGGGGTTGGTGCAGCTGGATCAAGTGCTCTTCCCTGGAATGATCAAATGGCCAGGACCAGGTCACGATGTACTAACATGGCAGCTATGGATGGGATGGCAGAGGCACTTTTCCAGAGGAAAAGGGAGTGCTGAGCAGACGAATCCATCAATATCCACTTCAAACACCAGCTCACACCGTGGTCACTCGACGGAGCCTTAATCACTCTGGTTGTCTGATCTGTTCTTTCCTGTATCATATGATTCTCCATCCTTGAGGGCAAAATTTAAACCTCCAATTTTACCTTTGGAAGCACTATTTGGAATCATAACAGCTAAGATGCTAAACGGTTGTCTTAGGACATCCCCAAATTTCATAAGCAGGTCCTATGCGTGAAAGACAAAATTCTGACATAGTTTAAACTTGAACGGGTGGCAAATAGGGTGAATGTCCATTATAAAGCACTTTTCCACGTGTCGGATTTCATTATTTTGTGAGTTAAGACATGTCACTTGTACATTTAAGGGTAGTACATGTCATCTGTGCACACAAGGATCGGTGTGTACTGTGGTGTGTAGCTTGTGAGCACATGAAGCTAGGTACAGACTGTCTGCACACATGAGGAGAGCTGCATGCATCTGTGCTCATAAGAGTGGCATGACATCTGTACATATCAGGAGAAGTAATCCGTATCATGTTGTGGGCCTAGGAGGGTCTTATTCTTATATCATCACCCCACTGAATAAGCAATGATTACCTGTTACATATTGATTGTAATGCAAGTTATTCCAGTGCCTATGAGGCACAAAACTGAAGATAAACAGAGGGTCTTTTGATTTGTCTATTTGTGACGTATGTGATACCAGTCTCCATCATAGCGGTGTGATGGGTTTTGGAGACAGAACAAGGTGATGCTGGCTAGCATTTACCTAGCTAAACCTCTGTTCCCCATCTGTAGAGAGGGTTAACAGCAAATTCCTCATAGAATTGTTATGAGGATCAAGTAAACTGACATGAAAAGAAGCTAACACAGTGCCTGGCACATAGCAGGCACAAAATAATCTGTCCATCCAAAAAGAATTTGCTACCTAGGACCCTGTTCTTGGTTTCTAATAACATTCTCCAGTAATAGCAACTGGGCTCCTTGGAGAAATGGCTGATTCTAGGATTGACGCAGGAAATACACAAGATGAACCTGGAGCATCTTGCAATGCCAAAAAGTAACGAAGCACTCAAAAAGCAAAACAATGAGGGTATGAGTCTTAGCTCAGGCTGCCGTAACAAAGCATCATAGACTGGGTAGCTTAAACAACAGAGATTTCTTTCTCACAGTTCTGGAGGCTGGCAAGTCCAAGATCAAAGTGCCAACAAGGTAGATTTTATTCCAAGGCCTCTTCTCTTGGTATGTAGGCAGCCACCATCTCACTGTGTGCTCACGTGATCTTTGTGTGGATGCTGGGAGAGAGAGAAACATGCTCTCCAGTGTCTCTTCTTATAAAGGCACTAATCCCATTATGAGAGGGTCCTCATGAACTCATCTAACCCTAATTACTGCCCAAATGCCCATCTCTAAATACCAACATGTTTGGGATTAGGGGTTCAACATATGAATGTGGCAGGGGAAGGGTAAGACACAAACATTCAGTCCAAAATGGCGTGTCAAAGGGGCATAGGAAGCAAATGGAAGAGCCCCTAATGCCCAAAGAGTCCTAATACCAATTTGAGTGGAAAACAAATAATGTAGTATTGAATTATAACCCAGAGTATAAAAGAAATACCCAAGAGTCCATGTTGATGTAAATAAATAAATGTTGGAGAAGAGATGAGTCTCCCATGCAGAAGAATTCCAAATAATTTATGTAGATGCTCTGCCCTCAGATGGGGGAGAGTAATTCTCCACTCCTTATGTATGGGCTGCACATAGTGACTTCCTTCTGAAGAGCAGAGCATGAAAGGGAAAAATAAAGAGAAACTTTATAGTGGAGAAACCTGACAAACACTACCTCAGCCAGGTGATCAAGGTCAATATCAATTAGACATAAGCCATGTTGCTATAATGAGATGAAAATGGCACTTGACGTCCCAAGAACTCATGGTAGTCTAACTATGAGAAAAACACCATACAAATTCCAATAGAAGGGCATTCTACAAAGTATTATCTGACCAGTACACCTCAAAACTGTCAAGGTCATCAAAAACAAGGAAAGTCAGAGGAAGTCTGGAGAATCCTAAGGGGACATGACAACCAAATGTAATGTGGTATCCTGGGTGGGATCCTAGAACAGAAAAAGGACATTGGGTAAAAACTAAGGAAATACAAATAAAGTATGGACTTTATTTGATATTGTATCAAATTTATCAGTCCCCCTTCTAGAGTCCCCTCAGCCTTGGCCAGCACATCTCCTAGTCTAAGAAACTTACCTGTTGGGGTAACCTTCACCCTTCATTTCCATGTCCTTTTAAGGCTTTGGCCGCTGCTCTTGTCCATTTACCATCAAGACTGGCAGGGGATCAGTCACGCAAAGGAAACACTGGACAAATAAATCAGAAACTAATGATATTGGTTACCTATGAGGGGTGGATGGAACTGAGATAGAAAGAATGGGAGAGTGGGAAGCAGGTAGGAGAGATGAGGGAGCGAGTGATACCTCTGTGAGTATACCTTTTTGTATATCTCTGACTCTGAGAACTGTGGTGAGGTTTCACAAACCCCAGAAACAAATAGTTAACACCAACCAGGATGTGGGAGGAACCCAAAATGAAATATTGTATGAACAGTAACCAATAACCTAACTGTACTACAAATGAACAACACAACCACACTGTGGCGAAGGGACTTCCTTGGTGGTCCAGTGGTTAAGACTCCACGCTCCCAATGCATGGGGCCCAGGTTTGATCCCCGGTCAGGGAACTAGATCCCACGTGCATACTTCAGCTAAGATCCCGCATGCCGCAACTAAAGATCCCATATGAGACAATGAAGATCCCGTGTGCGGCAACAAAGACTGGCGCAGCCAAATAAATAAATTAATATTAAAAAAAAGAAAGAAAGAAAGAAAGGAACTAACCTGAGTAGCTTCAGAACACAGTATTTTGATTGGATAGGCGAAATACAAAAAGAACTGTACACCGATGATATGCACTAGTTACTAAGTTTTTCAAAGGGGTATTGGTTAGCAATTCCGAATATATATTTTACGTAAATATATATAAATAAATATATAAATATATAAAATAATATATTTTATGTATATGTTAGGACTGATCAATTAAGTAAATACATTTGGATAATGAGAGCAGGTTTCTCACTTTGGAGAAAGGATTTACAAATAAAAAAAGAGCAAGACTAGAATGAACCCTGTGGTGTTGGACTGGAATCAGAGGCTATCAGAATGAATTCATGATTTGTAGTATATTCATAGATTAATAGATATGGAAATAAATACAGATGTGTGTGTAGGTGTGTGTGTGTGAGAATATATATGTTCTCTCTATGTGTTCTCTAGGTTTGTCCACTGAGAGGACCTAAAAGCCATGACACCCCAGTAGCAATGATCCTACCTAGAGACCAAATCATGGTTTCTAAATATCTTTCTTTAATGAGAGGAACTAGAGCTCATTGGAGAAGTGGTTGATTCCAGAGTTGGGCAGGGAAAAGACAAGAAGAATCTGGCATACCTTGTGGTGCCAGGAAGTAAAGAAATGCTCAAAAAAATGGTGGGAGTATATCAAAAGAACATATGTGTTAATTTGAAGAAGTTCCCAATGACCAAATCTGGTACAATTTGAATAACAAAATAAATAATAATAATAGATTATAGTTCACAGAATAAAATAAATATCTATTAGTTTATACTGATATAAATAATTAGACAAATAAATGGCAGAGAAGAAACAGCTCTTCCTTACAGCAAATCCCAATTAATAAATGCAGAAAGAATGGCTGAAACAGCAAGTCACCATTAGATAAGCACAGCAGTATAATTGTTGCAGGTACGAATCATCAATAAATGTTAAAACCAATGGGTGAAAGTATAATGAGAAACAAAATATATATTCTCAAAGTATCTTCTCACAAGGTACTTACTAATTACAATGGGAAAAATAACTTCCAGAAACCTGGAAGATACTACCAGAAACCTGGAAGATTACCGCCAAGTAATCAAAGTTAACATCAGCAGGACTAAGACACATTGACATCATGAACCCCTGTTATGAGGCACTGAGAAAGGCATTCCTGTGAAAATGCATAAATAACCTCAATCCAATCATGAGAAAATTTCAGACAGATGAAGATTGAAGGACTTTCTATGAAACAACTGACCAGTACTCTTCAAAAATGTCAAGGTCGTGAAAGACAAAGAAAAGCCGAGAAATTGTCCCAGGTTGGAGGAGACTAAGGAGACATGACAACCAAAGGCAACACGGGATGCTGCATTGGATTCTGGACCAGCAAAAGGACATTAGTGGGATAACTGGAGAAAATCTGATTGAGCCTATAGATTTGGTAATAGTATGTATTGTGTCAATGTTAATTTCCTAATTTTGACCAGTGTTCTATGGTCAGACCAGCATTTTTGCTGGGGTGTTGGGAGTGGAAGCAGCCATTGTGTAAAGAGACAGGCACCCCTCCCTCACCCTGCTGAACCACCCATTGTGTTCTAGGCAGATACCAATGGTTATCATGGCCAGAGAGGAGCCAAAGGCCAGCAGGAGGTAAGGCTCCCCAAGTACACAGGACAGTAAGAAAAATTTCCCTGATTAGCACTCAAGCCCTGCCCCAAGGCTATCACAGAGGTTAGCAAGTTGCTCCTCTACAGGATAGAAACCTGCCACACAGAGGTTACCTAAAATTGACTTCCAAATCAAAAAAGACAAAGAAAACAATTCATAGAGTTGAGCACGTAAATACTTGAAACTTTTGGATATAAAAATACACCATAAATAAAATTAGTAACAAATGAGAAACTGGAGAAATATTTGGAACATATAATAAATTTCCTTATCATACAAGTAACTCTTAAAAATCAATAATCAATATACAGGAATATTACTCAGCCATAAAAAGGAACGAAATTGGGTCATTTGTAGAGACGTGGACGGAACGAGAGAATGTCATTCAGAGTGAAGTAAGTCAGAAAGAAAAAAACAGATATCGTATATTAACGCATATATGTGGAATCTAGAAAAATGGTACAGATGAACCAGTTTGCAAGGCAGAAACAGAGACACAGATGTAGAGAACTAACGTATGGACACCAAGGGGGAGAGCGGGGAGGCAGGGTGGTGGTGGTGGGATGAATTGGGAGATTGGGATGGACATATATACACTAATATGTATAAAATAGATAACTAATAAGAACCTGCTGTATGAAAGATAAATAAAATAAAATTCAAAAAAATCAATAATCAAAAGATGAACACCACAATATAAAAAAGGGCAAGGGACATGGACAAGCATTTCACAAAGAAATACTAATGGACTGAGACTTGAAAAATAAATTACCTTATTATCATCAAACAAATGCAATTAAATCAACAAGATACCAAATTTTGTCTTTGATTATAAATCACCAAAAAGAATGTTAATAAATGATGTTAGCGAGAAGGTAAGGAAATTGGCACTTCACATATGGTCAGTGGGAAAGTAGTTTGGTAAAACCTTTCTGGAAGGTCACTTGGCAATTTGCAATAAAAACCCTAGAACTGTGTGATGTACCCTTTGACACGGCCATTCCAATTCAGTCATTTATTCTAAGAAGATCATCATACATGCATGCAAAAACACAAGGAAGTATATTACATCATGTTTACAATAGCAGAGGAAGAGAGAGAATTCATCTAAATGTCCATTCGGATGAGCCCCAACCAGTGGTGACCCATTTCTCAAAATCAACAAGAAGGAATGAAGGTGAGGTTTGGAAGAAAAGATATGCCTAACATAGGTAACTGCCTTAAAGTAACAGGATTATATCTGGGACTATTATTGGATTTTTTTTTTGTCACCTTTCTTTCTTTTGTCTTCTTATCCCTTGAGGAACTAAATGCCTATTTGCATGGAGTGCACTGTAATTTGACCATTAGGGCAGAGAACTCTATCCATCCCACCTGATCTCAGGTGTTGATTAAAAATGTACTCCTCTGGGCTGTCTGGTATTTGAACAAAACCAAGATTAATGACTTGTGTTCTTTCTTTCAAAAAGATATACACACAGCTTTGGAATATATATATAAAATATATATTCTAAATGAATGTTCATTCATTAATATATTCATGACTCTCAAGATTTTTATACTTCTAAGTTTAAAAATTGACTTACAAAGATCAGTCTTATTAGATTCATTCTTCTGTATAAATTAGACTGATACCAAACCTTACATAAGTGTTTCTTATTTTTAATGAGGATTTACAGTGAAATACATATTAAAATGTATACATTTTAATGATGAGTTTTTTATTAGAAAAAGTGTGAATAACTTTATAGTAGTAACAAAAGCTTATATTTAATAAAGCTCTTTTTATTTCTATAAAGCATATATTTGCATATATTATCTAGAATTTGAATGTTGTAGGTTCAGAAACTTGTGAAAAAACTGAATTATAAATACTGTAGAAAATCATAAAAAATCACTGATGTATGGAGGCAACACAAACGTCCATCAGTGGATGAATGGACAAACAAAAAGTGGTATATACATACAATGGAATACTAGACAGCCTCAAAATGGAAGGAAATACTCTAACATGCTACATGCATGAACCTTTTTTTAATTAAAAAATCTTTTTTTTATTTTTATACAATTTTTAAAGGTTACTTTCCATTTATAGTTACTACAAAATATTGGCTATATCCTCTGTGTTGTACAGTACATCCTTGAGCCTATCTTACATCCAAAAGTTTGTACCTCCTATTCTCCCACCCCTACATTGCCCCTCCCACCTCCCCACTGGTAACCACTAGTTTGTTCTCTATATCTATGAGTCTGCTTCTGTTTTGTTATATTCACCAGTTTTTTATATTTTTTAGATTCCACATAAGTGATATCATGCAGTATTTGTCTTTCTCTGTCTGACTTATTTCACTTACCATAATGCCCTCCAAGTCCATCCATGTTGCTGCAAATGGCAAAACTTCCTTTTTTTAATGGCTGAGTAGAATTCCATTGTATATATACATATACCACAGCTTCTTTATCCATTCATCTGTCGATGGACACTTAGGGTGATTCCATGTCCTGGCTATTGTAAATAGAGCTGCAATGAACATTGTGGTACATGACTCTTTTTGAATTATGGTTTTCTCAGGGTATATGCCCAGTAGTGGGATTGCTGGGTCATATGGTAATTCTATTTTTCGTTTTTTAAGGAACCTCCATACTCTTCTCCATAGTGGCTGTATCAATTGACATTCCCACCAACAGTGCAAGAGAGTTCCCTTTTCTCCACACCCTCTCCAGCATTTATTGTTTGTAGATTTTTTGATGATGGCCATTCTGACTGGTGTGAGGTGATAACCTCATTGTAGTTTTGATTTGCATTTCTCTAATGATTAGTGATGTTGAGCATCCTTTCATGTGTTTGTTGACAATCTGTATATCTTCTTTGGAGAAATGTCTATTTAGTTCTTCTGCCCATTTTTGGATTGGGTTTTTTGTTTTCTTGATATTGAGCTGCATGAGCTGCTTGTAAATTTTGGAGATTAATCGTTTGTCAGTTGCTTCATTTGCAAATATTTTCTCCCATTCTGAGGGTTGTCTTTTCGTCTTGTTTATGGTTTCCTTTGTTGTGCAAAAGCTTTTAAGTTTCATTAGATCCCATTTCTTTATTTTTATTTTTATTTCCATTTCTCTAGGAGGTGGGTCAAAAAGGATTTTGCTGTGATTTATATCATAGAGTGTTCTGCCTATGTTTTCCTCTAAGAGTTTTATAATGTCTGGCCTTACATTTAAGTCTTTAATCCATTTTGAGTTATTTTTGTGTATGGTATTAGGGAGTGTTCTAATTTCATTCTTTTACATGTAGCTGTCCAGTTTTCCCAGCACCACTTATTGAAGAGGCTGTCTTTTCTCCATTGTATATTCTTGCCTCCTTTATCAAAAATAAGGTGACCATATGTGTCTGGGTTTATCTCTGGGCTTTCTATCCGGTTCCATTGATCTATTTTTCTGTTTTTGTGCCAGTACCATACTGTCTTGATTACTGTAGCTTTGTAGTATAGTCTGAAGTCAGGGAGCCTGATTCCTCCAGCTCCGTTTTTCATTCTCAAGATTGCTTTGGCTATTCAGGGTCTTTTGTGTTTCCATACAAATTGTGAAATTTTTTGTTCTAGTTCTGTGGAAAATGCCATTGGTAGTTTGATAGGGATTGCACTGAATCTGTAGATTGCTTTGGGTAGTATAGTCATTTTCACAATGTTGATTCTTCCAATCCAAGAACATGGTATATCTCTCCATCTGTTTGTATCATCTTTAATTTCTTTCATCAGTGTCTTATAGTTCACTGCATACAGGTCTTTTGTCTCCTTAGGTAGGTTAATTCCTAGGTATTTTATTCTTTTTGTTGCAATGGTAAATGGTAGTGTTTCCTTAATTTCTCTTTCAGATTTTTCATCATTAGTGTATAGGAATGCAAGAGATTCCTGTGCATTAATTTTGTATCCTGCTACTTTACCAAATTCATTGATTACCTCTAGTAGTTTTCTGGTAGCGTCTTTAGGATTCACTATGTATAGTATCATGTCATCTGCAAATAGTGACAGCTTTACTTCTTCTTTTCCAATTTGGATTCCTTTTATTTCTTTTCTTCTCTGATTGCTGTGGCTAAAACTTCCAAAACTAAGTTGAATAATAGTGGTGAGAGTGGGCAACCTTGTCTTGTTCCTGATCTTAGTGGAAATGGTTTCAGTTTTTCACCATTAAGAATGAAGTTGGCTGTGGGCTTGTCATATATGGCCTTTATTATGTTGAGGTAAGTTCCCTCTATGCCTACTTTCTGGAGGGTTTTCATCATATATGGGTGTTGAATTTTGTCGAAAGCTTTTTCTGCATCTATTGAGATGATCATATGGTTTTTATCCTTCAGTTTGTTAATATGGTGTATCACATTGATTGATTTGTGCATATTGAAAAATCCTTGCATTCCTGGGATAAACCCCACTTGATCATGGGGTATGATCCTTTTAATGTGCTGTTGGATTCTGTTTGCTAGTATTTTGCTGAGGATTTTTGCATCTATGTTCATCGGTGATATTGGCCTGTAGTTTTCTTTCTTTGTGACATCTTTGTCTTGTTTTGGTATCAGGGTGATGGTGGCCTTGTAGAATGGGTTGGGAGTGTTCCTCCCTCTGCTATATTTTGGAAGAGTTTGAGAAGGATCAGTGTTAGCTCTTCTCTAAATGTTTGATAGAACTTGCCTGTGAAGCCATCTGGTCCTGGGCTTTTGTTTGTTGGAAGATTTTTAATCACAGTCTCAATTTCAGTGCTTGTCATTGGTCTGTTTATATTTTCTATTTCTTCCTGGTTCAGTCTTGGAAGGTTGTGCTTTTCTAAGAATTTGTCCATTTCTTCCAGGTTGTCCATTTTATTGGCATAGAGTTGCTTGTAGTAATCTCTCATGATCCTTTGTATTTCTGCAGTGTCAGTGGTTACTTCTCCTTTTTCATTTCTAACTCTATTGATTTGAGTCTTCTCCCTTTTTTTCTTGATGAGTCTGGCTAATGGTTTATCAATTTTGTTTTCTACTCAAAGAACCAGCTTTTAGTTTTATTGATCTTTGCTATTGTTTCCTTCATTTCTTTTTCATTTATTTCTGCTCTGATCTATGATTTCTTTCCTTCTGCTAACTTTGGGGTTTTTTTGTTCTTCTTTCTCTAATTGTTTTAGGTGTAAGTTTAGATTGTTTATTTGAGATGTTTCTTGTTTCTTGAGGTAGGATTGTATTGCTATAAACTTCCCTCTTAGAACTGCTTTTGCTGCATCCCATAGGTTTTGAGTCGTCGTGTTTTCATTGTCATTTGTTTCTAGGTATTTGTTGATATCCTCTTTGATTTCTTCAGTGATCTTTGTTTATTAAGTGGTGTATTTTTTAGCCTCCATGTGTTTGTATTTTTTACAGATTTTTTTCGTGTAATTGATATCTAGTCTCATAGCATTGTGGTCGGAAAAGATACTTGATACAGTTTCAATTTTCTTAAACTTACCAAGGCTTGATTTATGACCCAAGATATGATCTATCCTGGAGAATGTTCCATGAGCACTTGAGAAGAAAGTGTATTCTGTTGTTTTGGGATGGAATGTCCTATAAATATCAATTAAGTCCATCTTGTTTAATGTATCATTTAAAGCTTGTGTTTCCTTATTTATTTTCATTTTGGATGATCTGTCCATTGGTGAAAGTGGGGTGTTAAAGTCCCCTACTATGATTGTGTTACTGTCGATTTCCCCTTTTATGGCTGTTAGCATTTGCCTCATGTATTGAGGCAATGCTCCTATGTTGGGTGCATAAATATTTACAATTGTTATATCTTCTTCTTGGATTGATCCCTTGATCATTATGTCGTGTCCTTCTTTGTCTCTTGTAATAGTCTTTATTGTAAAGTCTATTTTGTCTGTTATGAGAATTGCTATTCCAGCTTTCTTTTAATTTCCATTTGTATGGAATATCCTTTTGCATCCCCTCACTTTCAGTCTGTATGTGTCCCTAGGTCTGAAGTGGGTGTCTTGTACACAGCATATATACAGGTCTTGTTTTTGTATACATTCAGCCAGTCTATGTCTTTTGGTTGGAGCATTTAATCCATTTACATTTAAGGTAATTATCGATATGTATGTTCCTAATACCATTTTCTTAATTGTTTTGGGTTTGTTATTGTAGGTCTTTTCCTTCTCTTGTGTTTCCTGAAGTTCCTTTAGCATTTGTTGTAAAGCTGGTTTGGTGGTGCTGAATTCTCTTAGCTTTTGCTTGTCTGTAAAGGTTTTAATTTCTCTGTCGAATCTGTATGAGATCCTTGCAGGGTAGAGTAATCTTGGTTGTAGGTTTTTCCCTTTCATCACTTCAAATATGTCCTGCCACTCCCTTCTGGCTTGCAGAGTTTCTGCTGAAAGATCAGCTGTTAACCTTATGGGGATTCCCTTGTATGTTATTTGTTGTTTTCCCCTTGCTGCTTTTAATATTTTTTCTTTGTATTTAATTTTTGATAGTTTGATTAATATGTGTCTTGGCATGTTTCTCCTTGGATTTATCCTGTATGGGACTCTCTACGCTTCCTGGACTTGATTAACTATTTCCTTTCCCATATTAGGGAAGTTTTCAATTATAATCTCTTCAAATATTTTCTCAGTCCCTTTCTTTTTCTCTTCTTCTTCTGGGACCCCTATAATTCTAATGTTGGTGCATTTAATGTTGTCCCAGAGGTCTCTGAGACTGTCCTCAATTCTTTTCATTCTTTTTTCTTTATTCTGCTCTGCAGTAGTTATTACCACTATTTTATCTTCCAGGTCACTTATCCGTTCTTCTGCCTCTGTTATTCTGCTATTGATTCCTTCTAGAGAATTTTTAATTTCATTTATTGTGTTGTTCATCATGGTTTGTTTGCTCTTTAGTTCTTCTAGGTCCTTGTTAAATGTTTCTTGTATTTTCTCCATTCTATTTCCTAGATTTTGGATCATCTTTACTATCATTACTCTGAATTCTTTTTCAGGTAGACTACCTATTTCCTCTTCATTTATTTGGTCTCGTGGGTTTTTACCTGTTCCTTCATCTGCCGTGTGTTTCTCTGTCTTCTCATTTTGCTTAACTTATTGTGTTTGGGGTCTCCTCTTCGCAGCCTGCAGGTTTGTAGTTCCCATTGTTTTTGGTGTCTGCCCCCAGTGGCTAAGGTTGGTTCAGTGGGTTGGGTAGGCTTCCTGGTGGAGGAGACTGGTGTCTGTGTTTTGGTGGATGAGGCGGGATCTTGTCTTTCTGGTGGGCAGGACCATGTCCATTGGTGTGTTTTGTGGTGTCTGTGACCTTATTATGATTTTAGGCAGCATCTCTGCTAATGGGTGGGGTTGTGTTCCTGTCTTGCTAGTTGTTTGGCATAGGGTGTCAGCACTGTAGCTTGCTGGTCATTGAGTGGAGCTGAGTCTTAGTGTTGAGATGAAGATCTCTGGGATAGCTTTCGCCATTTGATATTATGTGGAGCTGGGAGGTCTCTGGTGGACCAATGTCCTGAACTCAGCTCTCCTACCTTAGAGGCACAGGCCTGACACCCAGCAGGAGCACCAAGACCCTGTCAGCCACACGGCTCAGAATAAAAGGGAGAAAAAAAAAGAAAGAAAGAAAGAATAAAATAAAATAGTTATTAAAGTAAAAAATAAAAAATTATTATTAAAAATTTAAAAATTAAAAAGTAATAATAAAAGGAAAAAAAGAAAGAAAGAAGAGAGCAACCAAACCAAAAAACAAATCCACCAATGATAACAAGCACTAAAAACTATACTAAAAAGAAACAAAAAAACAATGGACAGACAGAACCCTAGGACAAATTGTAAAAGCAAAGCTATACAGACAAAATCATACAAAGAGGCATACACATACACACTCACAAAAAGAAAAAAATGAAAAAAAAAAAATATCGTTGCTCCCAAAGTCCACCGCCTCTATTTTGGGATGATTCATTGTCTATTCATGTATTCCACACATGCAGGGTACATCAAGTTGTTTGTGTAGATTTAATCTGCTGCTCCTAAGGCTGCTGGGAGAGATTTCCCTTTCTCTTCATTGTTCTCACAGGTCCTGGGGTTCAGCTTTGGATTTGGCCCCGCCTCTGTGTGTAGGTCTCCTGAGGGCATCTTTTCCCCACCCAGACAGGATGGGGTTAAAGTAGCAGCTGATTTGGGGGCTCTGGCTCACTCAGGCCGGGGGGAGGGAGGGGTACGGAATGCGGGGTGAGCCTGTGGTGGCAGAGGTCGGCGTGACATTGCAACAGCCTGAGGCCCACCGTGTGTTCTCCTGGGGAAGTTGTCCCTGGATCACAGGACCCTGGCAGTGGCGGCTGCACAGGCTCCCAGGAGCCTGTGACCTGTGCTTGCACACAGGCTTCTTGGTGGCTGCAGCAGCAGCCTTAGCATTTCATGCCCATCTCTGGTGTCCGCGCTGATAGCCGCGGCTCACGCCCGTCTCTGGAGCTTGTTTAGGCGGTGGTCTGAATCCCCTCTCCTCGTGCACTCCGAAATAATGGTCTCTTGCCTCTTAGGCAGGTCCAGACTTTTTCCCCGACTACCTCCCAGCTAGCTGTGGCGCACTAGCCCCCTTCAGGCTGTGTTCACGCAGCCAAACCCAGTCCTCTCCCTGGGATCTGACCTCCGAAGCCCAAGCCTCAGCTCCCAGCCCCCACCCGTCCCAGCCAGCGGGTGAGCAGACAAGCCTCTTGGGCTGGTGAGTGCTGGTCAGCACCGATCCTCTGTGCAGAATCTCTCTGCTTTGCCCTCTGCACCCTTGTTGCTGTGCTCTCCTCCATGGCTCCGAAGCTCCCCTCCCTGACCCCCCCCACCCCATCTCCACCAGTGAAGGGGTTTCCTAGTGTGTGGAAACTTTTCCTTCTTCACAGCTCCCTCCCAGAGGCACAGGTCCTGTCCCTATTCTTTTGTCTCTGTTTTTTCTTTTTTCTCTTGCCCTACCCAGGTACTTGGGGAGTTTCTTGCCTTTTGGGAAGTCTGAGGTCTTCTACCAGCATTCAGTAGGTGTTCTGTAGGAGTTGTTCCACATGTAGATGTATTTCTGATGTATTTGTGGGGAGGAAGGTGATCTCCACGTCTTACTCTTCCACCATCTTGAAGCTCCCAAACCTTCTGCCCATTTTTAAGTTGGGCTGTTTGTTTTTGATGTTGAGTTGTATGAGCTGTTTGTGTTTATATATACTGGATATTAATCCCTTATCAGTCATATCATTTGCAAATATTTTCTCTCATTCAGTAGGTTTCTTTTCATTCTGTCGGTGGTTTCCTTTGCTGTGCAAAAACTTTTAAGTTTAATTAGATCTCATTTGTTTATTTTTGCTTTTATTTCCTTTACTTTAGGAGACAGATCCAAAAAAACGTTGCTTCGATTTATGTCAAAGAGTGTCCTGCCTAAGTTTTCCTCTAGGAGTTTTGTAGTATCTGGTCTTACATTTAGGTCTTTAAGCCATTTTGAGTTTATTCTGTGTATGTTGTTAGAACATGTTCTAATTTCATTCTTTTACATGTAGCTTTTCAGTTTTCCCAGCACCACTTATTGAAGAGACTGTCTTTTCTCCCTTATATATTCTTGCCTCTTTTGTTGTAGATTAATTGACCATAAGTGTGTGGGTTTATTTCTGGGCTTTCTATCCTGTTCCATTGATCAATGTGTTTTTGTGCCAGTACCATACTGTTTTGATTACTGTAGCTTTGTAGCATAGTCTGAGGTCAGGGAGCATGATTCCTCCATCTCTGGTCTTCATTCTGAAGATTGTTTTGGCTATTTGGGGTCTTTTGTGTTTCCATACAAATTTTAAAATTACTTGTTCTAGTTCTGTGAAAAATGCCATTGGTATTTTGATAGGGATTGCATGCAGTCTGTAGATTGCCTTGGGTAGTATGGTCATTTTAACAATATTGATTTCCCAATCCAAGAACATGGTATGTCTTTCCATCTGTTTGTGTCATCTTCAATTTCTTTCATCAGGGTCTTATAGTTTTCAGAGTACACGTCTTTTGCCTCTTTAAATAAGTTTATTCCTAGATATTTTATTCTTTTTGATGTGATAGTGAATGGAATTGTTTCCTTAATTTCTTTCTGATATTTCATTGTTAGTTTATAGAAATGCAACAGATTTCTGTATATTAATTTTGTATCCTGCAACTTTACCAGATTCATTGATGACCTCTAGTAGTTTTCTGGTGGCATCTTTAGGAATTTCTATGTATAGTATCATGACATCTGCAAACAGTAACAGTTTTACTTCTTCCTTTCAAATTTGGATTCCTTTTATTTCTTTTTCTTCTCTGATTGCTGTGGCTAGGACTTCCAAAACCATGTTAAATAAAAGTGGTGACAGTGGGCACCCTTGTCTTGTTCCTGCTCTTGAGGTAATGTTTTCAGCTTTTCACCATTGAGTATGATGTTAGCTATGGGTTTGTCATATATGGCCTTTATTATGTTGAGGTATGTTTCCTCTATGCCCACTTTCTGGAGAGTTTTTTTTTTTTAATCATAAATGGATGTTGAATTTTATCAAGTTTTTTCTGCATCTATTGATATGATCATATGTTTTTTATTCTTCGCTTTGTTAATGTGGTGTATCACACTGATTGATTTGCAGATATTGAAAAAGTCTTGCATCCTGGGATAAATCCCACTTGATCATGGTATATGAACCTTTTAATGTATTTTGGATTTGGTTTGCTAGTATTTTGTTGAGGATTTTTGCATCTATGTTCATCAGTGATATTGGCCTGTAATTTTCTTTTTTTGTGATATCTTTGTCTCGTTTTGGTATCAGGGTGATGGTGGCTTCATAGAATGAGCTCAGAAGTGTTCCCTCCTCGTACATGTATAAACCCTGAAGACATTAGGCTAAGTGAAAATAGCCAGTCACAAAAGGACAAATACTATACAATCCCATTATATGAGGTATCTAAAGTAGCCAAATTCATACATATGGGAAGTAGAAGGGTGGTTACCAGGAGCTGGGGGTAAGAGGCAAAGAGGAACTGTTGTTTAATGGGTATAGAGTTCCAGTTCTGCAAGAGAAAACATTCCAGAGATCTGTTTCACAACAATATAAATATACTTAACACTACTGAACTGTACACTTAAAAATGGTTAAAAGAGTATATTTTATGATATATGTGTTTTTACCATAATATAAACAAACAAACAGCCTTCTTTAAAAAAAAAAAGATGATGCTGAACTGTCAAGCTAAGAGAGGAGCTATTTATTCATTCATTTCAATATCTATAGTCCATCTGCTATGTGCTAGGCACTTTGCTTAATGTTGGGGCTAGATGATGATTAAGAAACGATCCCTGCTCTCAAGAGCTTTCAGCCTAGTTGGAGACAGAGAGAAATAAACAGTGTGATATGGGCTCCACATAATAGGGATAAGTACCAGGTGCCAGGGAAACACCAAGAAGGGGAGCTTCCTCTGGTCTTGGAGTGGTGGTCAGGAAAGCCTTCCCATCTTCATGCTGGAGTAATGAAGGTAAGTATGCATTAGCCACGCAAAGGTTCAGAAGGAAAGATCAGGTGAAGGCATAGTGAGGAAGTCAGGGACAGTGAGAAACATGGTGTGACCAGAGTTTAGGGTTGGAGAGGGCTGGGCTGAGGAGACTGAAAATGGAGGCCTCCTCAAAGAGTTTGGATCTTTTCTTGAGATCAATAAGAAGTCATGAAAGCTTTTTAAGGAGGGGAATCATGTGTTCAAATTGGCATCTTAAAAGTATTATTCTGGCTGCTACAGTGAGAAACAGATTGAAGGAGAACATGACCAGAGGCAGAAATATGAGCAAAGATTTAACAATAAGGAAGTGACAAGTGACCTTTGAGAAGAATGAGGAATGAGTGGGAGGAGAAGAAATGATGAGTTTACACAACTTTTTCTAGAAATGAGGTTTTGAACAAGAGGAGATAGCAAGACAGCTGCAAGGAAATCTGGAGTGAAGGAGTGTGTGTTTGTGTGTGTGTGGTGTTAGGGTGAGAGGGATAGACATGTTTAAACACAGGGCAGAAAGGAGCTTTTCCCTAAGGGGATGGGAGGGGATGGGACCAGATCTCACTTAATAGAGCTTGGGAGGAAGAGGGCAGGACTCTCTCTCTCCATTTTAATATCCCATATTATGGTTTGTTTTTATTCTGTAACAAAGAAGGGAAGTACATCCTGGAGGAGTAAATGGAGGAGGGATGGTTTAAGCGTAAAATTGAAGCTAAGAAGGACAGGAAAGAGAATTGACTCTGGAAAAATGAGACTTCAGAGCAGCATGGGGCCCAGTAGAAGCTGAAGATCATAATTCTGTTCAGTGTATTTTATGGTTGTTTCTATGGAGCATAGCACCAAAGATATTTCTCTAGAATCTTATCTAGGTGCTCTGCCTGACCTCAGCCTGTACATCTAGACTCAGAAGACCTTAAAGGGTGCCCCCTGAATTCACTACAGGTTTGGGAAAAAATACTGAAGAGATAGATACTTGTCTTACCAGAAATCAAAATAGACTATTAATTTATAGCTATTAAAACAATGTGATATTGGCCCAAGATTAGACAAAGAACCCCAAAGCTGAGACAGAAATTTAGGAGATGAAAAATGTGGCCCTTTAAATTACTGGGAAAAGAAAGGATCAGTCAACAAATAGGAAAGTGACAGGTGGCTATTTGTTAGATGCCTACCAAACACTATACATGAAAAGAAGTTCTGGATGAATTGAGGATCTAAATATATATATATATATATACACACACACACACATACGCACCTTTCTAAATCATTAGAGGAAAATATTTTTTATGAGCCTGGATTGCAGAAGTTTTCCTAAATAATTCATGAGACCTAGAATGCAAAGAAGAAAATATCAACAGATTTGATGACATACAAATTAAAAAACTAAAATAAAAAAAACCCCTGTGCAATAAAAAAAAAAAAGGAAGAAAAGAAAAAAGAAGAAGTTTAAACTAAAAGGTTAAAGGATAAGGTACAAACTGGGGGGAAATATTTGTAACTATATAGTATACACAGGGTTAATATATGAGTTTCCACAAATCAAATCTACTGCTCTACATTTGTCACATTTATCATAAATTGTGTCCGCATATGTGTTGATTTATTTCCAGACTCTCTGTTCTGTTCCATTAGTCTGTTTGTCTGCCCTTGTGCTAATATCACACTGTCATATTATGGTAAAATGATGTTTTTACATCTAGTAATATAAATTCTCCAAAATCATTCTTCAAAATACAAAGTGAAAAATTGGTGATAATGTTATTTTTCTTAAATTTGATGGGTACATACTCTGATATTTGTTATGTCAATAGTTATTTATAACTCATATTTTACAAATATTAATTTGTAGCTGCTTAATACTTAATAACCCTATAGCAGAAAAAACCTTTTATGTGCTTACTATAGTAACAGCATTAAATTTTATAGAGTAAAAAGTTAAAAACAAAAGGTAAAAATGTACAAAACCACATTTTTAGTGGGATAGTTTAATATACCTTTATTCTTTGACAGGCCAAGGAAAAATACATGGAATTGAAGGGACCCACATGGTGAAATAGCAGACAAAAACTCCAAAACAGCTATTATAAATATGTTCAAAGAATGAAAAGAAACCATACGTAAAGAATTAAAGGAAAGGATAACATTGTCTCATCAAATAGAGAACATCAACAAAGAGATAAAATTACTTAAACAGCAACAGAGAAATTCTGGAGTTGAAAAGTACAATAATTAAAATAAAAACTTCACTAGAGAGGCTCAACAAAAGATTTGAACTGGCAGAAGTAAAATCAGTGAAACTGAAGATAGGTCAGTATTGATTATCCTATCAGAAGTACAGAGTAAAAAAATAAAATAAAATAAAGAAGAAAAACTAACAGAGCCTCAGAAAAATGTGACACACCATTATACGTGTGTGTGTATGCCAAGAAGCTTAACCAACTCCAAGTATGATAAACAAAGAGAGTCACACTCACACATATCATAGTTAAAATGTTTTAAGACAAAGACAAAGATAAAATCACGAAAGCAGCAAAAGAAAACAACTCATCACACACAGACTCCCTAGTAAGATTAACAGCAGACTTTTCATAAGAAACAATGGAGAACAGAAGGCACTGGGATGATATATTCAAAGTGCTGAAAGTAAAATATTGTCAAACATGAATCTTATACCCAGTAAAATTATCTCTAAAAAAATGAAGACAAAAGAAAGACATTCCCAGATAAACAAAACCTGAGAGAATTTATTGATAGCACACTTGTATGACAAGAAATATTCAGGCAGAAAGCAAGTGACCCCAGACAGTAATTTGAATACACAAACACACACACACACTCAGAGAGTGCTGGTAAAGGTAATTATGTAGTAATTGCAAAACAATACATAATTGTATATTTCTTCTCCTGTATTCCCTAAACTGAATTATAAAACAATGTGAATATAATTGTATTGCTGGGTTTATAACATACAGACATACAATATATTTGACAGTAACATTACCTAGAAGGAAGGTGGTAGCAAAGCTATACTGGGGTAAGGCAACATACAAGGTGACAACCCAAATCTATAGTAATAAATGAATAGAAAAGAAAGGGTAAGAAGGTAATATAACAGCTCTATAAATATATACTTGCTTTCCTTTCTTCTCTGTTTCTTTAAAATATATGATACTACATTAAGTTAATTATAATAATATATTGTTGGGTTTTAACATATAAAGTGTAAAAAATTAATAATCAGAAACCTCAATTAAATAGTGTCGATAGACCAGAAGGGGGAGCTCTCATGCCCTTTGTCAATAGCAGAGCCCAACAGGAAGGACAAAGACTCCTCTTTTTTCTGGCAAGGACTCAGCCAATGAAGAGGCATGGACTCTCTGTTTACTAGAGCCCTCCCAACTTCCTTTTCCCCTCTATAAAGATGTTCTTCTTTCCTTGCTGTGTGGGGACTTGCATGTGTCTCGCCATGGCTGCAGACCCCGAACTGCAATTCTCTGCTGATCTCAAATACACTCATCTTTGCTGAAGAAATATCTAGCAATCTATCTTAGGTCAACAAAAGACATAATATTTATAAGAATAATTGCATAAAGAGGAGGGGGAGTGGAGCTTTTTAGGAGTAAAATTTCTATATTTCACTACAACTAAATCATTATAAATCTGAAGTTGATTTTGATAAATTAGGCTAAAATTAGAATATGGTGATTTTTGTACAACTCTGTGAGTATACCAAAAAACACTGAATTGTATACCTTAAGTCAGTAAATTGTATGGTATGTTAATTATACCTCAATAAATTTGTTATTTTAAAAAGACATGGAAGATCTGAATAATAACATATAACTGTGAACTAATAGATAAAATATATCAATGCTCTATTGGCCAAAGAACATGCATTCTTTCCAAATGCCCATGGACTATTCACACACACACACACACACACACACACACACACACTCACACACACACACACACACACACACAAATTTACATTAGGCAATAAAAGAAATGTGAATATATTCCCCAAAAACAGAACTTCCACTGTCCACAATGCAATAAAACTAAATGATAAATAAAAAGGATCAACATAATAATCAAACTTATAAATCAAAATAAAACAGTCTTTAAGAATCTTTTGGGTGTAACATATCTTTGGATATCATAAAAATGGCAATTTCACTTATGCTTAGAAAATAATTATAGAAAAGTACATATTGAATTTTGAGAATATAGATCTAGTTACTCTGGAAAATTCACAGTTTTAAAGGCTTGTATTATTGGAAAAGAATAAAGGGGCAATCATTCAGTTCTGAGAAGTAGAAGGGGGATTTCTTTATCTGAAATATGATATTTATGAAGTTGCTCAGGGAATCTGAAGTAATCATAACGTGGAAATATGAATGGCCATGGTTAAAATAAACCCTCACTTACACATCTCCTGACCCAACAAGGGAGCCATTTTGCCTTTCATGTTACCATTCTGAGGGGTCAGTGTCTTCTTGGCAATGGAATGGGATACACATACAACAGATCTACCACGAAGTGAAATTGAGAAAAAAAAAAAAAGCCCAGATTTCACACAGTCTGTGTAAGTCATATTGATTGCTTGTATCACAAGCAAAGCCATTGTCAGAGGTGGATGGGGCATGATTCAGACAGGTTAACAACTGAGGAAGGGAAATCGATGGATAAAGGATACCGACATGAAAGAGAATGAGTTAAGTAGCAAAGGGAGGCTCTTGGGATAATTAATAAAGTCACCTTCTCTGTCCTCACACTGTGATAGTCTAAAGGGAAATCCACAGAGTGTCAGCACACATCATAAACAGAACCTCCCCCAGCACCACCTGACTCATTCTTTGTTCATTGTAAGAACTGTTCATGATTGCAATTATAACCCATTTTCTGAAATATAAAATAAAACTTTTTGTAATGCTTGTTTAATTTTCAAGGCAAAGCCCTAATCATATCTTTTTTTCTCTGTCCTATGAAATTTTGGCTCCTGTTTTAAATGGATTCACTACACTTCCTTTTTTTTTTTTTTTTTGGTACTATTTTTCCTAGAATAATGAGCACCCACCCCCACCCCCTGCCACACACACACACAAATTAACCTTTCACCAGCAATTGGTTCCTTAGTATGAATTTCTTTTTCTGGTGGCTGAAAAGGTGAAGGCAAAAACCTGGGGGCATTTTGGAACTAGTGGAGCAACTCAGAGATGGAGCTGGTGCTGGAAGAGTCCTCCTCGTCGGGGGCACACAATGCCAACTTCAATTTTGCCTGGCATATCGGGCACTGGAAAATGGAAGATTAGCCCTAGACAAGTCACAGGCCCTGCTGACAGAACTGCAGTAATTCTCAGACATTCAGGTCCAAACGCCGATTTCCCTTGAATCATCAATGAAAACCGTGTAGAAGTCCAGCTTTTCTGTTAATACACCTTAGTTCAGCCACGCACCTCTCTCTTACCTCACACAGGGCGTCCTCCTCCGAAGAAACCAGCTTCCCTTGATCATAGCTGATACCTGTAGGAAACAGGGCAACAGTACCTGAGCCTCACAGGGATGCTCTCTTGCCTTTTAGAAACCACTTGAGTCACACATGAACGTTATCATTGAACTGGCCCCCAGTATCGGTGTCCAGGCTTTGGACTGACAAGCAGTTTTTTTCCCTGGAGTGGTGAATTCCAAACTTCTGTGTGAAAGAAAACACACATCTGATGGGGCACGTGGCATGTCATGGCCTGTTTTAGCACTTATTTTTGTATTTGCACTGCAGACCTACATACCACTACTCAACTGTGACTCTGATAAGACTTGTGGTATTTTTTTAAAACATGGTGTAATACGTCTTTATATGGGGAAATAGAAAGGGTTTGGTCTCAGCAATGATTGATGTGTGGCTGCCACATCTGATCTTTTGCTTCACTACAGGTAACCTAAATAGCTTTTCCAAGAGAAGTTTCAGGGTCAAGTATTTTTTCTTTTCTCCTATGTGTTAAAGTTTATCAATGCATGGAAAAGTAAAGTTTTTAGGTTAAATGCGAGAATGAATCATAAACTCTCTGCTCATTTTTGGATGTACACATGAGGCAGTAAATCAACTCCAAGTGAATGCCACTGGGCAAGGGTTATTGTCTCTAGTGGTCGAAGGTGACTGGCCTTCAGCTTCCTGTTGATCATAAACTGAAAGAAACTTACCACACAGCCTTGCCGGGTTTGTTCACCCATGGATTTCTGAGGCACACCATCCCTGGGATCTTTCCCCCATTGCTCTTCCCAGCTGTGGGATTTTCTAATTTAATTTATGGTACAAAGCTGCTAATGTGATTGGTTAACCTGACTTGTGTAGTTTTGCTTCAAGGAACTACCTCAGGATTTTAAATGTTTTACATCAGATATTGAATATTTAATGCATGACTAAATTGATGAGTCACTAATAAACACACATAACTCGATCTCCCTCTGGGAGTGCACCTTCCCTTCTTGTAATTCACCCCATACATATATCTGTCATGGGCCAAAAGAGTGTGTGCAATTATTTCAGTGTGGGAGAATCTCAGATGATTAGCTACAACCACAATGTTTTGAAGGTATGACTGTTGTGGGCACAGCCAGATAATTAATTAGATTTGAACAGTCTGTGTGCCATTGTCTGTTCTTGAAATTAACTGAAGCCCTTCCAAAAAGAAAAAAGGATTACTTACGTCCTTTAGAACATAAATCAAAAAACTTTAAAATGTTTCAATAATTCTTAAAAATGTCAGTAATTGCCCTAGTTCCCTATACTTAAAGGGATTTATTGAGTTATTTTCCCATGACAACTTTTAAATGAAAAACTCCGAGTTGAAAAGAAAAAGGAACTGGAATGATTGGCTTTGGTGAATTCAAGTTCCAGTTCTGCACCATAACTACGGGAGAGAGTTTAAAGGGACAGGTGTGCTCTAAAAATATACTCTGTGAATTAGCCCGTCGCACTGTGGAAGGTAATGAACAGTGCTGAGATGTATAGCATTCACCCAGTAAGTGGGTTATCCTAGGCTTAATTCTTTCATGGTTTCAAGACCAGGCATGGTGCTGTGGTTTTGCATCTGAGATCTTGCCAGTGTTCTGAGCCAAAATACAGGGAAGCCTCCCCCTGCATCATCCCACAGAGCAAAACCAGCAGGGCATCCAGTGCTCTGGCATCACCCTTCTCCACACCTCAGCCAAAGCCCCCTCTACCTGGACGGCCCAACGTCTCCCGTGACTCCATGACTCCTGGTGGCTTCTTGTGTGATTGATTACTAAGCTTCAGGTAACTTCAGAGGAATGAA
This sequence comes from Eubalaena glacialis, assembly GCF_028564815.1. Taxonomy (NCBI): domain Eukaryota; kingdom Metazoa; phylum Chordata; class Mammalia; order Artiodactyla; family Balaenidae; genus Eubalaena; species Eubalaena glacialis. Next base: position 51,358,303 of record NC_083733.1, on the reverse strand, counting down.
GAAAACACTGAATTTCTCAACTTCATTAGGTAAGCGTCAGACACTCTTCAGCCTGTGGAGAAAGCATCGGAGCAGGTAAACAACAATTTCCTAAAAGCAGATTTCACTTTCTGATTCAGTGATGATTGTCCCTAGAAAGTTGTTGTTGTTGTTGTTGTTTTCATGAACTATATCCATCAATGTGAAATGCAGGGGGAAAGGGTAAAGAAAAAGATACATTTTTCCAGTAAAAATTGGACAATAAATTTAGGACTGTATCAACTACTGGGAGGTTTACGGGAAGCTCTCGTGGGCGCTCAGACCTGATGGGAGACAAACCTGCTCTCAGGGACATGTGTCACTTTCCTCATCCCTGGAGCAGGCCAATCTGGAGGTGGCTGCTTCAGTCTGGCCTCTGTCCACCGCAGTCTTTACTGCCAGCAGATGGTCCGCCATCCTTGCGTCACTCACTCAAGATCCAAGGTCACGGCAAACATAAAAGGAGACTTCCCTGGTGGTCCAGTGGTTAAGACTCCGCGCTTCCACTGCAGGGGGCGCAGGTTCGATCCCTGGTCGGGGAACTAAGATCCTGCATGCCGCTCGTAGCAGCCAAAAAATATTAAAATAAATAAATAAAGTTTAAAAAAGATCCAAGGTCACGGGCAACTGGCCTGCAATTGGCCGAATGTGGGTCCCATGCCTCCCCGCTTCCCCCCATCATTGGAGAGAGGAAGCATTTGCCTCTCCAGCTTCCACAGAGGCTGGAATGCGAGTGAGGCAGTAACCTATAGTTACCCCCGTGCTGAGATCACGCGGTAGGGGAAAGGTCACTTCTCCTGAGAACTGAGGTGCACTGTGGGTCCGGATAGCAGCTGGGCAGCCAGACTCAGCCAGCGGCCCCGACCTGACTGAGAAGGCAGAGGGCCAGCCTGTGCTTGGGCTCTAGGAGCCCGGCCCAGGAGGGCTTCTTCCGCTTCAGCGCTCCCACCGCATCTGCGTGGATCCTACTCATCACGTCACATCCTCTGCCCGGGTTTCATGAGCATCTCCCAGCGAGATGGCAAGCTTCTTACAGCGATCTCCAAGGAAGCTGACACAGTGCTATGAACATAACAATTACTCGAAACATATGTGTTGACTAAGAATATTGAAACCAATGACATATGTGAGTATCTCATAAAGTCACATTACACTATTTTCTGGAGAACTAGCACAGTGTCTGTGGGGTTGAGCAAACCTATGTTCTCATCTGAGATCCGTGTGACCTTGAGCCAGTTATTTCTCCTCTCTGGGCCTCAGTTTCCTCATCTACGGATGTGGATGATAATACCTACCTTAAAAGGTTGCTGGGAAAATTAGAGGTAATGTAGGCAAAGCATCTGGCACATACCAGGCATCCAACATACAAGTTTTAACAATTGTAATTGGATATGGACTTTTCGTGCACTGTTCCTCAAACAGACACTTCATGCCTTGATTAAGGACAAATATGTTTTGTCTTTAAGTTCTCCTTTAGAGAATCTTCGATTAACCCCCAATTTGCTTTACATCATAGAGTATGTGTGTGTGACATACATACTTTTTTTTAATTTCCAGGAGTTTTAGACCTTGATATTAGAAGATTAGCATTCATTAATAATTTGTTTTAAATGGTATGATGAAAAGAGATAGTGCAACCCAATTCTGTCTGGAAAATATGTTGCAGTATCTTTTTGGATAACAGCAAAGACGTTTTAATCAAAAAATGTAGTGTGATTTGAGGCAAGAAGGTGAAAAGGCTTGGCACTTGGTTAATTATGGTGCTGAATTTTCAAATTGTCAACAACTATTGAGTGCTCACTGCGTGCAGGGGATGGTCCCCAGCATTTAGTATGCACCAGGGAACAAACCAGAGGGAGACCCCTGCCTTCCCGGTGTCACCTTCTAGCAGGGGGAGACAGACCACCAACAATAGACAGAAAACAGAGATAAACTGAACACTATATTAAAAGGTGGGGGGAAAGTGGAGGGGAGAAGTGTAAGGAGGACTGGGCATAGGATTGAGTGCATCTAAATAGGATGGCTTGGGTGAGGTGCTCCATGTGGGGGTAGACTTAGAGAGTCCAAGAGAATCAAAGCCCCCAAAATGTGCCATGAGAACAAAATGATCTAGAATGGTTTTCTACAGGTGTCACATTACTCTGAAAACTGACAGGTTCGGTTTTTTTTTTTTTCTCTTAGGACATGGTATGGTAGATATAATCACAGTCATTCTTTTGGGAAATGTCTCTGCCCCTCTTCCCCGCCCTTCTTTTCGAGGATTATATATAGGATATGTGCTCAGAGAGGCAGCCAGATGTATGCTGGGGAAAAAAGTAAGTTCCTTTCTCTTAACGAGACATTTGTCCCTGCAGGGAAATATTTTTTTGATTTGAAATTTAAGTGAAACCCACTCAAATTTCATACTTAGTGAATTATTTTTTTTAAAGGGGCCTATCGATCCAAAACAGGTCCAAACAAGAGTGAGTGGGATACACCTGGGAATAGAGTGTGTACTGTTGTATATGGGTTTAGTAACCACCACACCTATTTCCAAAAGCTCCCTTGAGCCAGGATTTTGCTCTCCTGAGCCTGGAAGAGCAAAAGAGTCATGGCACTGGGCCAGTGAGTCACCAGGGTAGGAGGAAATCCCCACCTGCAATTACGGGGATATTCATAAAACTGAGACTGTCATAAAAAAAATTCTGGTTTTGGTACAGAGCTCTCCCAGAACCACGTGAGGTACACAGATGCCAAATCTTCAGAGTTCCAAGGGTAACTCTCCAGTTAGCTCAATTTTTTTTCCTGTTACATCGAAACTAGAGAAATCCAAAGCTGCAGCTCTGAGTGCTCAACTGCCCCATGGGATATGGAAGAGGAGGGGAAACCTTGCTTTTGATTACTGGTCTCCATGGTGTCCAGGCAGAGAGAGGAGAAGAGAGGGGTTTGGGAATGGTAACTGCAAACTCAGCTAGCTTTGGGACACCGAATGCCCCAGTTCAGCTAAATAATCAGTTGGGAATAAAGAAACGAAGTCCTTAAGAAGGATCTGTGCTGAAAATTCATTTTTGATCCTTCTGGGATCAAGACAGTGTCTGGGTAAATTTGCTGGACTCTGTTCTTGTTCTGTTTAAGCAAGTTGTTTTCTCTTCTGAATCCCTTCTCAATTCCATAATAAAAAGCAGTCCCTTATCTAAGCTCCTCTTTCTAAGAATAGTCAATGTAATGTTCTTTTGACCATGGGAAGTGTAGTCTTTTGCGAGAAGTTTTCCAAACGGTTGCTGAGGAGCTGTATTACAAATGCAGTCAGCAGCTCGGAGAGAATAAAGCCGATTGTTATTTGTGACCTCCTACCTGGCATGGACAGACAATAGGGACATTGCAATATCCTGGCCTAGGTGCTGATTTAAAAATCAATTGCAGACCGGTATCAGGCTGGCCTGAGGTGCTTTGCTTTTTTTAATGAACTGAGATACTGAGGAAAGTTGCACAAAGTGAAGACGCAGATCAAGGAACAGAAGCCCCCTCGTGGTTCCCTACCCCCAGTCACTATCCTACTTCTTCTTCCAACACCATGCAGTAGCTGCCTAGTTCTGAACTTGAAGTTAATGCAATTCTATAGATTGTACAGAATGTACGTTTTCATGTCTGGCTCCGTTCACTCAGCATTATGTTCATGAGATTCAGCTATGTTGGGAGTAGCAATAGATCATTTTTATTTTTCTATAGAATTCTATTGCATGAATATACCAAAATTTATCTATCCACTTATCCACTGTGGATATTTGGTTTGTTTCCAGTTGAAGCAATTATGAAGGTCTCCATAAACATTCTTGTACATGTCTTTTGATGTACAAATGTCTGTGTTTCTGTTGTATATCCACCTAGAAATGAATCATCCCTGGGGCACAGGATGCGTGTCTGCTCCACTTTAGTACATGTTGTCCAACCATTTTTCAAAGCAGTTACATCGATTTATATTTCCAGTATATGAGAGGTCCAGTTGCTCCAGGTTATGGGCTGAATTATATCTTCCTAAAATTCATATGTTGAGGTCCTAACTCCCAGCACTTTAGAATGTGACTGTATTTGGAGATAGGGTCTTTACAAAGGTAATTAAATAAGGTCATCAGGGTGGCCTATTGTCCAATGACTGGTGTCCTTAGAGGAAGAGGAAATTAGGACACAAATACACACAGAGGAAGGACCATGTGAAGACACAGGGAGAAGATGGTCACCCACAAGCCAAGGAGAGAGGCCTTCAGAAGAAACCAACTCTGCTGACACCTTGATCTTGGACTTCTAGCCTCCAGGATTGTGAGGAAATGAATTTCTGTTGTTTAATCCACCCAGTCTCTGGTACTTTGTTACGGCAGCCCTAGCAAACCAAAGCACTCCACTCCACATCTTCACCAACACGTGGTATTATCAATCATTTTTATTTTAGCCATTCTGGTTGGAGGGTGCAGTGATAGTTCATTGTTCTATTAATTTGCATTTCCTTGAGACCTCATGAAATAGAGCAAATTTTTCTATGTTTATTGACCATTTGGAGATCCTCTTTGGTGAAGTGCCAATTCAAGTCTTCTACTGGGATATCTTTTTTTTTTTTAACAGAGGAGGAAGGAACATTTCCCACTTCATTTTAATTAATTAATTAATTTATTTATTTTTGGCTGTGTTGGGTCTTCGTTTCTGTGCGAGGGCTTTCTCCAGTTGCGGCAAGCGGGGGCCACTCTTCATCGCGGTGCGTGGGCCTCTCACTATCGCGGCCTCTCTAGTTGCGGAGCACAGCCTCCAGACCCGCAGGCTCAGTAGTTGTGGCTCACGGGCCCAGTCGCTCCGCGGCATGTGGGATCTTCCCAGACCAGGGCTCGAACCCGTGTCCCCTGCATTGGCAGGCAGATCCTCAACCACTGCGCCACCAGGGAAGCCCGGGATATCTTTTTTGATTTGTAAGAGTTCTTTCACATTCTGTGTTTAAGTCCTTTGTCAGACATATGTCAGCAAATGTCATCTCCCATTCTGTGGCTTGTCTTATTATTCTTTTAATAATGTCTTTTGATGAACAGAAGTTCCTAATTTTAATGTAATCCAATTTATCAATCTTTTTCTTTATGTTTTGTGTTGTATTTAAAACAGCTTTACCTCATGGTAATGCAGATTTTCTCCTGTATTTTCTCCCAGAAGCATTGTCTAACTTTCACAACTAGATCACTGATATGACAGGAATTCTTTTTTTTTTTAAGATCTACAGCACGTGGATTTTTTTTTTTTTTTTTTTTGGCTGCGTTGGGTTTTCATTGCTGAGCACGGGCTTTCTCTAGTTGCGGCGAGTGGGAGCTACTCTTTGTTGCGGTACTCAGGCTTCTCATTGTGGTGGCTTCTCTTGTTGTGGAGCACGGGCTGTAGGCACGCAGGCTTCAGAAGTTGCAGCACGCAGGCTCAGTAGTTGTGGTGCACCGGCTTAGTTGCTCCGCGGCATGTGGGATCTTCCCGGAGCAGGGCTCGAACCCGTGTCCCCTGCATTGGCAGGCGGATTCTTAACCACTGTGCCACCAGGGAAGTCCAGGACTTCTTTTTTATGAATGATCTGAGGTAGTGGTCAAGATTCATGTTTTTCCCCCTGAAGATATCCAACTGATCTAGCACCATTTATTGAAAAAGCCATCCTTTCCTTACTGTTCTGCATTTGCCATCTTTATCATAAATTAAGTATCTATATGTGTGTGGATTTATTTCCAGACTCTCTGTTCTGTTCATTGGTCTATCTTTGTGCTAATATCACACTGTCACATTATTTTAACATTATGGTAAGTCTTAACGTCTGGCAGAATAAATCCTCCAAATTCATTCATTCTTCTTCCAGGCTGTCTCTGCTATTTTTAGCACTTTGTATTACATAAATTTAGAATCAGCTTGCCAAGTTTCTATACATCTGCTGGGATTTTTATTTGGATTGCATTGAATTTGGAAAGAATTGACATTTACAAAATTGAGTGTTCCAGTTCATGAACATGGCATATCCCTACATTGACTTAGATATTTTTTTATCTCAATAATGATTTTTTACTGTCACTGCAGAAGTCTTCTATACCTTTCATTTGATATATACCTAATTATTGGCTATTTTATACTATTATAAATGTCACTTTTACAATTTTATTGTCTAATTGTTGCTGAACAGAAATATAACTAATTTTTTTAATTTTTTTTAGAAAATATTTTTAATTTATTTATTTAGGCTGTGCTGGGTCTTAGTTGCAGCATGCGGGATCTTTAGTTGCGGCATACTGACTTCTTAGTTGCAGCATGCTGACTTCTTAGTTGCTGCATGCAGACTTCTTAGTTGCAGCATGCATGCAGGATCTAGTTCCTGGACCAGGGACTGAATCCAGGCCCCCTGCATTGGGAGTGTGGATTCCTACCCACTGGACCACGAGTGAAGTCCCATGATTAATTTTTGTTTGTTGATTTTGCATCCCATAACCTTGTCACACTTATTTATTGATCTTAACAATTTATCGATGATTCTTTGGGTTTCCTGTGTATACGATCATATTGTTTGTAAATAATAGCAGTTTTATTTCTTCCTTTTTAATACTTATGCCTTTTGTTTTCTTTTCTTGCTTTTTTGCATTGCTTAGGCCCTCTAGCACAATGTTGAATATAAGTGGTGATAGCCGTTACACAGATGGTCCTTGACTTACCATGGCTCCACTTACGATGTTTCTACTTTATGAAAGTGTGAAAGGGATACACATTCAGCAGAAACCGTATTTTGAATTTTGATCTTTTCCCAGGCTAGCGATATGTGGTTAGACATTCTTTTGTCATGCTGGGCAGCATCAGTGCAATCCAAGGGTCATCCCTGTCAGCCATGCAATCACAAGGATAAACAACCAATACACTTACAACCATTCTGTACCCATACAATCATTCTGTTTTTCACTTTCAGTACAAGTATTCAATAAATTACATGGGATACTCCACATTTTATTATAAAATAGGCTTTTTGTTAGATGACTTTGCCCAACTGTAGGCTAATATAAGTGTTCTGAGCACATTTTAGGTCGGCTCGGCTAAGCTACGATGTTTGGTAGGTTAGGTATTTTAAATGCATTTTCAACTTATGATATTTTCAACTTACAATGGGTTTACTGGGATGTAATCTCGTTATAAGTTGAGAAAGATCTGTATTCTTCTCGTTACCAATTTCTGATAGTGATTTCAGTATTTCGCCTTTCTGCAGGTATTTTTAGATACCCTGCAAAAGGATGTTTCCATTTTTTTATTAGTTTGCTAAGAATCTTTACAATGAATGTATTGAATTTTATTATATGATTCTTCTGCATCTATTGATATGATCCCATGAGTTTCTCCTTTAGTGATTGTGTGAAATTATATCAATTGATTAAACCAATCTTTTATTTCTTGGTCTTTGTATATTATCCTTTTTCTATAATGCTGGATTTAGTTTAATAATGTTTTGTTTTGGATTTTTACATCTAAATTCATGGGAGAGGTTGGCTTATACTTTTCTTATAATATCCTTGTCAGTTTTAGGATCAAGGTTATTCTGTCCTCATAAAACAAGTTGGGAAGTGCTCCCTCTTTAAGTAGTCCCCGAAAAATAAATATTTATTCTCCTTGAATGGTTAGCAAAATTCACTAGTGAAGCCATCTGGACTTGGAGTTTTCTTTGTGGGATGGTTTTAATCATGGATTCAATTTATTAAATAGATGTAAGTTTATTCAGATTTTTCTGTTTCTGCTTTTGTCACTTTTGGTAGGTTGTGGGTTTTTCTTCTAAATTTCATTGGCATACAAATTTTTATCTTCTTATCTTTTTAATGTCTGAAGATTGGCTGTGATATCCTCTTTGTCAGTCTTATAATGGTAATTTGTGATTTTTCTCTCTTTTCTTGATAAGTCTCACGAGGAGTTTATAGATTTCAATATTCTTTTCAAAGAACTAATTTTTGTCTTTGTTTCTTTAATATACATTTGTTTTTAATTTCACTGGTTTCTACTCTAATCTTTATTTTTTCCTCCCTTCCACTTTCTTTGGGTTTATATACTTGCTGTTCTTTTTCTAGCATTTGAAATGGATACTTACATTATTGATTTTCATCCTTCTTTTCTTTTCTTTATTTTTGTTTTTTTAAAACGTTTTTATTTTTTTAATATTCTTTTTTAAAATATTTATTCATGTATTTACCATTTCTTTTTTTCTTTCTTTTTTTTGGCTGCACCGCACAGCTTGCGGTATCTTAAGTTCCCTGACCAGGCATCATACCCCGGGCCCATGGCAGTGAAAGCCCAGTCCTAACCACTGGACCACCAGGGAATTCCCTCAGCCTTCTTTTTAACTTAAACATTTAAGGTATAAAAAGCAGTTTTATCTGCATCCAATACTTTCATGGTCATATTTTTATTATCATTCAGTTCAACATATTTTCTAACTTTTATTGCAATTTCTTCTTTCACTCATTAGATTTTTTAAAGTGTTTCTTAATTTCTGGAACTGAGGATTTGGGGTGTTTTGTGTGTTTTTTTTAAATTATTGATTTCTAGCTTAATTATATTATAATAAGAAAACATATTCTGTATGATTTTAGTCCTTTAAAATTTGTCCAGATTTGCTTTATGGCCCCAAATCTGGCCAATTTTGGTGAATGTTATAGTATTCTCGAAAAGAATGTGTATTCTGGAGATGTTGGGAGCAAATTTATATGTGTTAATTGGATTAAGTTTGTTATTTTTGTTTACATCTTATATATCCTTATTGGTTCTGTGTGTCCTATCCGTTACTGAGAGAGATGCGCTAAACATTTCTCACGTCGAATGTGAATTTGTCTCTTTCACCTTTTAGTTCTGCTCATTTGCCTTATACATAGTGAGGCTGTGTTATTAGATGCATATAAATTTAAATTATCATATCTTCTTGGCGATTGACTCCTTTCTCATTATCCTTCTTTAGCCCTAGTAATGCTTCCTGTCTTAACATATATTTTGTCTGACATTTATATAACTGCACCCACTTTGTTTTGGTTGATGTTTGTCCTGTCTATATTTCCCATCTTTTTATTTTCAGTTGTTCTGTATCCTATATTGAAAGTGTCTTGTAAGCAACATTTAGTTGTATTGTGCTTTATTACTTAATCTGCTAATCTTTGTCTCTTAATTGGAATATTTCATCATTTTACATTTGCACAATTAATGATACATCAAGATTAAGATCTACCATCTTAGTATTTGTTTTCAATTCATTCCATTCTCCTATGTTCATTTTTTCAACTTTTTAACATTTTTGGATTAACAGGTCATTTTTATCAATCCTTTTTCTCCCTCTACTAACTTGTCAAATCCAGATTATTTTACTCTTTAAAATCTGGAGATTACAATATGCATCTTCTGTTTATTAGAGCCTAATGTAAATTAGTACATTTATTTCTTCCTGGATGATTAAAACTAAATTTTTAATTTTTTAACTCCCTTTTTTTCCAGTAGTGGATGCTTTCTATGCCCCACCTAAACCTCTTTGGCACCATTTCCATACATGTTGGCACAATTGACAACTCCCAGCATCTGTGACCCAACTTGGCCTGAGGGCTTCTTTGGATGCTGAGTGCCAAACAGGCTAGAAGTGCCTAGAAATTTAAAACTCCCTGAAGTAGTCCTCAACGAATTACTGATCAGAAATGGCGAATAAATATCCCAGCTTCTTTGCCCTTCAGGTGGGATTAACTCTGAGGTGCCTGATCTCCTCTGGTCCCACAGTTTCCAAACAGGATTAAGCTCCACTTACCCCTGGTGATACTTTGCTAGATTATACACACTTCATTGGTTCCCTCCTTACCCGACCTCACTTCCCCAGTCCCATACTGATATTTTCTGGGTTAACTCCCCAAATAAATGATTTGAACTCAGATCTCTGTTTCAGGGTCTGCTGTGGTAAATTCCCCTTCCACCATTTGTGATATTGCTGTCATATATTTTTTTATTCTGTGTGTCTGTAAGATTCATAAGATGTTATTTTGGTGTGTTTTTTTGCCACACAGCACGGCATGTGGGATCTTAGTTCCCCGACCAGGGATCGAACCTGTGCCCCCTTGCAATGGAAGCGCGGAGTCTTAACCACTGGACCACCAGGGAAGTCCCCATAAGTCATTATTTTTGTTTTATGCAATCAGTATTCACTTAGATTTACACACACATTCTCTCTTTCTGCCACTCTTTAATCCTTCCTGAATTTCCGCCCTTAACTCTGGAATAATTTTTCTTATGCTTGAATAACTCTTTTTAGCATTTCTTCTAGAGTGAGTATACAAGTAACTAATTCTCTCTAAATGTTTGTTTGTCTAAACATTTCTTATTCTTTGTCTAAACATTTCTTCATTTCACCGTCATTTCTGAAGCTTATTTTCACTGGATCTGGAATTCCAGGCTGGCCATTATTTTCTTTCAGCACATTAAAGATCTTACTCAGTTTTATTCTGCCTTCTATCCTTTCTATCAAAAACTCAGCTGTCAATTTCATTGTTTCTTTTGGAGAGAATGAGTCTTTTTTTCTCTAGACACTTTTAAGATTTCTCTTTGTTTTAAATTTAACATCTTCACTATGATGTACCTAGCTGTGGCTTTCTTTGTATACATCTAGCTTGGGATTCATTTCTCTCTTTCCTCTTGTTCTGGGACCCCAATTATATGATGTTAAACATTTTTAACATGTCTTTTACATTATTTTCTGTATTTCCCATTTTTTCTCTCTCCTCATACACATAAAATTAACAACCACAAGTACACCCCTTGTCAACTTGGCACCCACAAGGATCTCTTAAACCATACTTTAGCTCCAAATAAAAATAATAACAAGGTCATAGTTCCACCTTATATGATACAACAATTCTGCATACAACTAAAAACACACAAAAAACTAAAAACCTCCTTCCCCAGAAGAGGAGGTAAAGTCCTTGAGTGATGTTTGCTCTTCTCCTTGATAACCTTTAACTTAAAATATGATTTAAAATAAGGAGGAAATACTCATGATAATTAAAGTCCTCATTTCTGCACTGGCCATGTGGCTGTAGCTGGTATTTATAACTACCTTCCTCTGCTGCCCTTTTTGTATTCCTTCTGCCTTCAGCAGGCACCTCAGCTGGTCATGGTTCTTTAGCTGGTGGGGTACCCAAACATTTTATTCCTGAAGGGTCTGGGCCATTAGCAGTCCGACCTGATTTGGGTTGTTGTAGTTTTCCATTGACCTTAATCACAGGTCATGGTAATACTAAGAGATGCCTTCAGGGATCTCCTGTATTCCAGACATGCTATTCCTTACCTCTGTTGTAGAGAGGAAATTGTACCAATTTCCCCTTGGTAGTCAGGATCAATCACCCCAGTCAACACAAGTGCAGTAATTCCTTTCTTTGCCTGTTGATTCAGAGGCGTGAGGAGTCCAAAATGACCAGGTGGAATCATTGTTGTGTCTCCTGGTAGAAGCATTCCTCCCATGGAACTAAGAAGTCTAGGCCAGCAGAGCATACATTTGCAGGACCAGGAGACAAACATTTTGCTAGTGGGTCACCAGGGGTAATAGTGAGTGGTGCCACTCCCATTTCCTCTCCTTGATTCCTGGACCTGTGAATCCTGGCTATGGGGGAAACAGCACCATATTTTGGATGTTGATTCAAAGCATTTACACCCTTGAGAACCTTGCCCCAACATCATAAGATACTGCCATTTAGCTAGCGCTGTAATTGAGTCTTCAAAAGGCCAGTCCATCATTCTATCAAACCAGCTGCTTCAGGATGGTGGGAAACACGGTAAGACCAGTGAAATCCATGAGCATGGGCCCATTGCCACACTGCTTTTGCTGTGAAGTGAGTTCCTAGATCAGAAGCAGTGCTGTGTGAATGATGAATAAGATATTCTGTTAGTCCACCGATAGTAGTTTGGGCCGAAGCATCGTGTGCAGGGAATGAAAATCCATTTCCAGAGACGGTGTCTATTTTAGTAAGAACAAAACATCGCCCCTTACATGATGGAAGCAGTTCAGTGCAATCAACCTGCCATCAGGTAGCTGGCTGATCACCCCCGGGAATAGTGCCATATCCAGGACTGAGTGTTGGTCTCCTAGCAGATTGGGCAGTCAGTGGTGGCAGTAGCTAGTCTGGCCTTGGTGAGTGGAAGCCCATGTCATTGAGCCCATGCAGAACTCCATCCCTGCCACCATGGACTACTTTGTTCAAGACCCCATTGGGTGATGACAAGGAGTGGCTAGGGGTCTCCAGAGGCTGACTGGTATCCACAGAACCAGTCATCCTATCCACTTGATTATTAAAATCTCCTCTGAGGTCATTCTTTGGTGAACATTCACATGGGATAAAAATATCTTCACACTTTTTACCCATTAGAGAGGTCCACCCACACACCTCTTTCCCAAATGTCCTTGTCACCGATTTTCCAATTATGTTCCTTCCAAGTTCCTGCCCATACAGCCAAACCATTGGCCACAGCTCATGAATCAGTAGAATCGCACATCTAACCGTTCCAAGCAAAATGAACCAGGTGCACTGCTAAAAGTTCTGCCCACCGGGAAAACTTCCTTTCACTGCTCCTTCAAGGATGTCTCAGAGAGGGGCCGTAGCACTGCAGCTGTCCGGTTTCAGGTGGTGCCTGCATATCGTGCAGAACCATCTATAAACCAGGCCCAAGTCTTCTCTTCCTCTGTCAACTGATGGTAGGGATCTCCCCTTGCCATAAGTGCAGGCTGCGAGTTCAGCTTGTGTTGTAATTCAGCCAATCACAGGATGAGATTCTGTGTTTGATTTTCAGCAATCTCAGCCCTGCAGCTGCAGGAGTTAAGGTTCTCCTTCAGGCACACGTAGGAGCTTTACAGAGATGGTACGTGCCTGTTGAAATATTATTATAATACAGAAAGGTTTAAAGCAAAGAGTGAAAGTTCGCTGTCCTTTCTACCTCTTTCTCCCAACTCTTACTGCACAGGGGTAATCACTGAACTAATTTGGGTTGTGTGTGTGCGTGTTTGCACATGTGTGTTTTCAATTTTTTAAGTAAGAACATGCTGTTCTGCAACTCTCTGTATTTTCAATTAGCAACACATCCTGGACATACTTCCATGTTATTGTATGTAGATCTACTTCATTTCTTTCTTTTTTTTTTTTTTTAAACAAGTTTATTTTCTTTTTTTTTTTTAATTTTATGTATTTATTTATTTATTTATTTTTGGCTGTGTTGGGTCTTCGTTTCTGTGCGAGGGCTTTCTCTAGTTGCGGCGAGCGGGGGCCACTCTTCATCGCGGTGCGCGGGCGTCTCACTGTTGCGGCCTCTCTTGTTGCGGAGCACAGGCTCCAGATGCGCAGGCTCAGTAGTTGTGGCTCACGGGCCCAGTTGCTCCGCGGCATGTGGGATCTTCCCAGACCAGGGCTCGAACCCATGTCCCCTGCGTTGGCAGGCAGATTCTCAACCACTGCGCCACCAGGGAAGCCCTACTTCATTTCTTTTAACAGCTCTACAGTGTTTTGTGGTAAAGGAGATATCATAACTTATTAGAACATTTATTAATGGACATTTACAGCATTTCCAGTATTTTGCTTTTACAAACAATGCTGCAATGAATATCATTGAACATATATAATTGCTATGCTCTCTGTTTATGTGTGTAATCGTGTGTTTCTGTAGAATAGATGTCTAGAAGTGGAAATGTGTGGGTCAGAGGGTATGTGCTCTACATTTGGATAGGTAATGGCAAATTTGCCCTGTAAAATTCACGATAGATTTTTAATTATCTTTTTTTGTTTGTGATAATGAAAATATACCAGGTAACTAGGCCACCAGAAAGGGCTGAAGATTCTTTTGTTCTTTTAGAAGATGTGGTCATGACAGGGATTAGCAAACTATGGCCTGCAGCCTATTTTTGCCACTTGTGGCCTGCAGCCTGTTTTTGTATGGTCCATGAGCTAAGAATGATTTTTACACTTTTAAGGGTTTGTAAAAAAAAAAAAAAATCAAAGAAGAACATGCAAGTGAGACTTTCTGTGACCCACAAAGCCTAAAGATTTACTATATGGCCCATTATGGGAAAAGTTTACTGACCACTGGTCTAGAGCATCCTTTTTAAGCTTTAATGTGCATTTGAATCCTGGGAAACTAGCTTCTGAGATCTAGAGTGGGACTACATCTCTAACAAGGTCCCAGGTGATACTGCTGACCCCCGACCATACTTTGAGTAACAAGGCTCTAGAGCTGCACTGTCCAAAAAACTAGCACTTGCAATGTGGCTAGTGCAACTAAGGAACTACATTTTTTGATTTATCTCATTTTAATTAATTTATATTTAAAATTTAAAACTAGTACTTGATTCAGCAACTAGAAATCTTTTAAATACTTTGATACACTTTCAACTGTCAATTTTATGAAATTTAAATACAGATCAGTTATTTCCAATACAAATTTAGCGTCCAAATTGAGGTGTGTTCTAAGTGTAAAATGCACACCAGATTTTGAATACTTTGCATGAAAAAAGACTGTAAAATTTTGCAGCATATTCATGTATCAAATCATTATGTTGCACACCTTAAATGTATACAGTGTTATATGTCAGTTATATCTCAATAAAACTGGGGTGGAAAGACTGTAAAATATCTCAGTAATAATTTTTTATATTGATTACATGCCAAAATATTTTTATATATTTGGTTAAATTTAAATTAATCAATTACTTCTTTTAACTTTTTAAATGTAGCTATCAGAAAATTTTAAATTACATATGTGCCTCGTGTTCTATTTCTATAGGGCAGCACTGGTCTAAAATGGCCCAAGCCTGTGTTTCTGAATGCATGCATCAGCCAAAAGAACCAGGTTTTATCAGCCAATGTGTGGGTGGCACAACGGGAGAAGCTAGCTCATGGAAAATGTAAAGACTAAAATAATGTGTTGATAAAATTATCCATTTGTCTAGAGATTCTCAGGTGGGTAAGGAACTCGGTACCTCATCCCCCCAGAATCCATGGTTCTCACCAGTGGCACAATAGTCTTACCCTTCATGGAACTAACCCTATAATGCTGTGCATTTCAGTGTATTCTTTTTTGTATGATGGGTCAAGTCTAGTCCATCCTGGAAATACTGAACCTAGATAGTGCTGAATAAAGTAATGAAGGATCAGAGTGAGTTTAGATGCCTTGCCTGAAGCCAGGAGAATAGAGCAAATGTTCCCTGAGAACATCTACAACAAGAAGATTTGAAAAAACTTTGAAAGTAAATATCTATAAGCAAAGAAAAAAAGGCATGAAAAGGAAAAGAAACAACACAAGGTGATTCTGAACAACAGATTCTACCAGCAACCTGGAATCTTCTTTGGAACAATTCCAATTTTAATTGATGGGATAAATGCATGTTTATCATAATTGAAAGTGTTTAATCCAGTCCGCAGATGTTTGACTTAAAGACCATCTGAGTTCAGAAACCAGAGGACTAAAGTTAAATTGAGTAATGACATAGAAAAGGAAAATGGAAATTTTTTATAATTATTCTGCTAATTCAGTTTCTTCTACTTCCTGTCCCTAAAATGTCTATTTACAAGTGTTCTTTTAAAAATGCATGAAGCTCAAACAAATACTGTTTTTTGGAAAAAGAATGACAAGAATGTTTCACTTTACAGAAATTTTCTTTACTAAGTATTCATTTTAGGATCTCACACAAGAGTAGTCTTTGAACAGAGCATCACATAAGTCATAAAGAGAATCCCATTGTCATGTCCACCACTTACTAAAGAACAGTCAAACGTGAGGATGACAAAACTTTGATATTATTAGTAAAGTAATAGGAAAATATAACTTGATTTGCCAAAAGAAAGTTATTTGCATATAGAATCCAAACATTTACCAATTATATAAATAAACCGAAGTTGAGGTAAAAATGGATGGAGTGGATTTTTACTCTTTTGGACACTGTTCATTCTCCAGAAGGTCTGGGTGGACAGAGAGGCAATATCACAGAGGGTGTTAGTATTTTAAGGGTTAGTTTAAAACTACTTAACATTAAAAAAAAATTAAAGCCATATCTGAAGCTACATAAGACAAATTAATTCACAAGACACTGAGCTGGAAGGTGTGCCCAGAAGAAGTGCTATTGGGACTTTGGGGTAGACTCTGCTCATCCTTGTTATCCCTTCTTTATTCTTTTGGTATTAGTACAAGATTCTTCTTTGGGGTACCAGCCTGGCCTGGCCAAATCAGAGTCATAGTAATTGGTTGAACGTATGCATGGCCACATGACCCAGGCTAGCGCAACTGACGTCATCTGTTGGGAATCCGAATGGTGACAGGAGTGACAAGGTCAGAGAGCGGTTGGAGTTGATTCACCTCAACAGCAGCAGCACCCGGAATAGATGGTCAGTTAGTTCTTGCTCTCTGGAGCCCTGGAGTTGTCCTGGATGGTCTCCCTTACAAGGTTATTCTATTTTTTCCTTGGATTCCATGAGCTTCTCCAAATCCTTTCAACAGATTGTTTGGTTTAAGTTAACCAGACTCGGTTTCTGTTGCTTGTAAACAAAGACCCTGCTGCATTCCGACTTAACACAATGAGAAAATACATTAGAGGTAATTTAGCCCATGTGTTTATTATCATTAGACAGAATTAGGTATAAATGATCTCAGAAAGGTGAAATCTGGCTTAGCTAAGCAGAAATAGTGTATTCCATAATGTCACCTATTAAAAAACTGAGTGTACCTGCCAAGAAGTTCTCCCAAGAAGTTCTTCCTTTACATCTAATTTAAAATTCTCAATTTTTGGACAATATCCATTTAATGCCATTATCTCACTATATATTTATTACATGCTTATTAGGTAATAAGAATGGCAACATGTCAATGTAGAGGGATGAGTACACAGGTGTTCATTGTACTCTTTTCTCTACTTTTGTGAAGTTTGAAAATTTCTAAAAGTTGTTCTTTTTTAAATGCCTCTCATGTATGAGATGGTGGCAATATTATGGGACGTACAAGACAAAGTTCTACTTCACAGAGTGTATTAGGTAAAAGAATGAAAATACAGAATTCTTGGTCCACATAGAAAAACTTTTGTGAGCACAGGCATGGACCAAGGGTCCCTCAGGTACAGGTGAACTTATACTGACATCAGGGAGCCAAACAAACACAAAATAATAAAGATGAGCGAACTCCTTGGGGGGGTACCAAGGCTGCATGCTAGCCACTTGCAAAGCTTCAACTTTAATACGTGTTAGAGGATGTGCTCCTTTTCTTAAATCTGATTGGCCCAGCCAGCTGGCTGCTGGGGCACCAATCATGAGAAGACAAACACCTCCAGGCAGGGGCGGGGCAGGGGGAGGTGCTCTGAATGTACATATAAGGAATCCACTGATAAACTGCTTGGGTTGGGGAAATGAGACCTCAAAGGGGGATACTCTGCCTTCTAAGGCGCATGGGTCCCCTTACCTGCAGGACTAGCGTAGCCTAGTGTTAAGAGCAGGCATTGTCATCAGATGACCTGGATTTGGATCCTAGCTCCACTACTTCTTTTTCTCTTTCTTAAATTTTTCCTCCCAAATTTTTTTATTTTGGTAAAATACACATAATGGAAAATTTACCATTTTTAAGTGCACAGTTTGGTAGTGTTAAGTACATTCACAGTGTTGTGCAATCAATCTCCAGAACTCTTTCATCTTGCAAAACTGAAACTCTATACCCATTAATAACTCCCCACTCCCTCCTCCTCCCAGCCCCTGGCAACCACCATTCTACTTTCTGTTTGTATAAATTTGAGTACTCTATTATTATGTAACTCATGTAGGTGGAATCATACATCATTTGTCTTTTTATCACTGGCTTATTTCCCTTAGCATAATGTCCTCAAGGTTCATCCAGGTTATAACATGTGTCAGAATTTCCTTCTTTTTTAAGGCTGAATAATATTCCATTGTATGGAAATACCACATTCATCCACATTGTTATCCATTCATCCATCAATGGATTCTTGGGTTGTTTCCACCTTTTGGCTATTGTGAATAATGTTGCTATAAACCTGGGTGTAGAACAATCTCTTTGAGACCCTGCTTTCCATTCTTTCAGTTATATACCCCAAAGTGGAATTGCTGGATCATATGGTAATTCTATTTTTAAGTTCTTGGGGAACCTCCATACTGTTTTTCACAACAGCTACACCATTCTTCTTTCCCCCTAGCAATGCATGAGTGTTCCAACTTCTCCACATCCTCAAGAACACTTAATATTTTCCTTTTAAAAATTATTATAGCCATCCTAATAGGTGAGCTGGGATGTTTTAATGCTCACATCTGATTTGGAAAATGTAGATCTATAACCTGTGGCAGAGGGTACTGACCAGCTAGTGCCAGAGAACCTGAAAGAGCTGGCAAGAGCCATGACTGCCCAGATGAGGGAAGTACAGTAGAGCCACACCCAGAAAACTGTGCTTAGTTAGGGCTGTTTTCTACCACAAGTATGTAGAGAAAAGGCTGGCAGGGCCCAAAGAGGAACCAAAGTTATTAAAAGAATGGAGGAATTGGTCCAGAGCAAAGACGAAAGCTCCAAGGGGTAGTTTGGGTCATCAGTGTCCACTGTTTACAAATATGGACAAAACCAACAAGGGAATTTCTTTTTTAAGAAAAGTGATGTTTTAAAAAGGGAAAATATACTAGCAATATGGCAAAGATTTAAAAAGGAGAATCTGAGTTCAATATTAGACAAAAAAAAAAAAAAAAATTAAGATAAAGCTATACAAAATGAGGAATGGTTTCACCAGAAAGTGAGGAAGTACTATTTTTGGAACTCCCTCTGCTGAAAGAAGTGTGTCTTATTGGAGGGAAAGTTCAATCTTTCTACAGATCAATCAAGTAACAGAAGAATGTTCAGTCTCTGGCTTCTTTGAGATATATATATATATATATATATATATATATATATTTTAAACTTTGTCATTTTCACATTTCCCTATTCCCAATTATTTCAGAAAACTCTCAAAATTCAAATTCAGCATGCCTGAAATCCAACTCAGACTCTTCCTCCCCTCCCACTCCACCCCTATGAAAATTTCCCCTGACACCACAGCTTTCCCTCCCCAGCTGAGTGGCTGCCCTGCCACCCCTCCTGCCCTTTGGAATCACCTTCACACCTCCTCCCCTTCACTTACCCAGTCGGTGGTTTCTTCTTCTGACTTGCTTTCTGAACCTGCATCATTCACCTCTGCCCCAGACCTGATCCTCTCCCCAGGCTTATCTATAGTGTCTGGCAGCAACTTCCCGGCTCACCTCTAGTCTCCATCTTCCATCCATCCAGCACTCCCAGGCCTCAAGGCTGCCACACCATCCACTGCTCTACAGCTGGTCAAGCACCAACCCATCCTCAACTCCTGGTTTCCCAAAGAGTAGCCTGAAAACTTTTAAATGAACTTCAAGGCAAATTAACCTCCAACCCATAAACAATCACTGCTTCCAGGATTCACCACATGTGTTTTTTAAAAGTTACAATATTGACAAAACAGTATTATTATTTTTTAAAATATATTTATTTATTTATGGCTGCGTTGGGTCTTCGTTGCTGCCCGCGGGCTTTCTCTAGTTGTGGCAAGCGGGGGCTACTCTTCGTTGCAGTGCACGGGCTTCTCATTGTGGTGGCTTCTCTTGTTGCAGAGCACGGGCTCTAGGCGTGCGGGCTTCAGTAGTTGTGGCACGCGGGCTCAGTAGTTGTGGCACGCGCAGCCTCAGTAGTTGTGACTCGTGGGCTCTAGAGCGCAGGCTCAGTAGTTGTGGCGCACAGGCTTAGTTGCTTTGCAGCATATGGGATCTTCCTGGACCAAGGATCGAACCCGTGTCCCCTGCATTGGTAGGCAGATTCTTAACCACTGTGCCACCAGGGAAGTCCCAGACAAAACAATATTATTTTAACAACAAAAATTCAAGGCAAAAATTCCCCACAGTCTCATGGGTTTGTGTACATCCATGATATCCTCTAGTCCTTGTCTATGTGCTTAGTCCATGTTTACAGACTTGCAGTAATGTTGATAGAATTTTGAATCTTCTTATTTTACTTAACATGATATAGGGAATAATCTTCTATTTTGTTAGTAACATTGCCTGGTCATTTCCCCAAAGCATTGCTCCAATTCACGTTTCTACCAACAATGTACAAGAGTGTCTGATTTCATGTATTCTTACCAGCCACTCTTTCATTTTTTCCAATCTGATGAGTGTTCTTTTTCTTTTAAAAAGGTACCTCAGTTTCGTCACATGTTTATTCATTCTTTGAATTTCTCTTCCTCTGAAAAACCTATTAAATACCTTCTCTATTTTTCTATTGGATTGTTTTTCTTCCCAAATTGAGGGTCTTCGTGTATTGAAGATTTTAACCCTTCATCTGCCATGTGTATTGCAAGTACTTTCCCATTATAGATCTCTCAGCCTCTCCCCACCCCTAGTCCTGAGTCAGAAAATGAAATGTCATTTGTCATGGCACAGGAGAATGCATCCAATTTGCTGCTTCCTTGGGCACCTTGCCCCACCGTTCACCTCCTCCTCAACGGGCTAATCCCCTTCAAAATAGAGTGATGCCTAAGTGTCTTTGTTGGTGTGAAAGGCCAGAGTCCCTGAATGAATGAAGGTGCGGGGGATGGGACTGAGGAATGGCTGTAAGACGTGACTGGAGAGATGAAGCAGGAGCTGGGTCATGCAGGGCCTTGTAAGATTTATTTTAAGGGCAAAAGGAAGGTATGAGCTGGATTATGTTTTTGAAAGGATGCCTGTAGCTGCTGGGTGGAAAATGCACTAAACGAGCAGTAGTAGAAGCAAGGAGCCCAGTTAGGAGGATATGACTGTGGTCCAGGTGAGAGATAGTGGTGGTTTGGACTAGGGTACTGGCCGTGGGTAAAGGAGAGGTTGATAGACACATTTTGAGCCATAATGAAGGGTTAATATTGTCAATAGATTATGCTAAGAGATCGGACACGGAGTGGTGAGATGGAGATGTAGAGATTTAACTCCTGGGATTCTGGCTTAAATCACTGGATGGGAGGATCTGATTGGGAGGGGAGTTCAGAAGGAAAACAAGATTCAGTCTTAGACTTGTCAACTCTGAGCCACCTGTGAAACAGTCAGATGGAGAGGTGAGATGTTGGAGGATGGAGCTCAGACTTGGTGTCTGGGTTGGAGACACGAATTTGGAAATAAGCAGCAAAAATTCAACAGATGGTATTTAAAGCCAGGGGAAAGGAGGTGCCGATAAAGGAGACTATTGAATCTGGGAGCCCAGAAGGCACCTTACTAAAAGCAGTTTCAGTAAGTGTGTGGGAGCGTGGTGAGTATATTGGAATGAGTTGGAAAATTCATAAAAAGTGAGGAAGTAGAGATGGCATATAGAGACAACTCTGTCAGGAAGCTCAGTTGTGAATAAAGAGTGAGAAATAGGGAGGTGTGAAGAAAGGGTGTGGAGTCAAGAGAGAGGTGTTTTGTTTTTTTAAGTGGGAGATAGAGAGAGAGAGCGAGAGCGTGCCTGAATGCTGAATGAGATGGGGGTGGGGTGCTGAGAAGGTGAGAGGAATGGGTCCAGAGCACGGGGAAAGGGCCTGACTTAGGGCAGGAGGAGGTCACCTCCCTTGGCACAATAGAAGGAGGTGAAGGAGTGGATGCAGATGTGAGAAGCCTGTAGATTAGATGGTAGGAAGGTGAGAGGGGTCCTGTCCGGTGGGAGTTGAGGGGAGGATGCTGGCAGGAAGGGAAGCAGGAGGGGAATGGAGAGAGAGAAATATTTACAGAGTGAAAGAAAGAAACCAGTTCTTAGATTGCTAAGAAGAGTGAAGACAAAGCCCATCTCATGAAATTTCAGAATACCAAAAAAGAGAAAAGTTTCCAAAACAGAGAGAGAGAGAGAGAGAACCAGATCACACAAAAGGGAATGATGATCCTATGAGCACCATATCTCTCTCGTTGGCAACACTGGATGCTAGAAAACACTGGAGCAACGGATAGATAGTTCCAAGAGAAGTTTAATTTTTGAACCCAGAGCTCTATACCAAGTCAAACAAGCATTCAAATGGAAAGGACAAAATAAAGATATTTTCAGTCATCCAAAGATTCATAAAGTTTACACTCACAGACACATCCCTGAAAATTTCCCAGCAAGTCAGAAAATGAATCCATGAGAGATATATGTGATACTAAAAACAATGATGAGCAAAGAACGGGGGTAAAGGGTGTGCTTATAATTAAGTATAACTAATTACCGGCTGTTTTTTTGAAGGCAGTCTGAAGGCAGTCTGAAACTCAAGTTCAGCTGATTATAAACATGAGAGGTGGGGGTGAAGAGAGAGAGGAGGGAAGTGAAAGTCCACTAAGTTCTTCATCTCATTCAGAGGAGGAAATAGATACTGATTACCTCTAGTTATTGAAGGAAAATGTGTGTTAAATGTAATCATAATCCTAAAAAGAATAGAAGATATATACTGTCTATATATTCTAATCCCCAGAAGGAAAGAATGGAACAACAACAACAAAAACCTATTAATTCAAAGAAAATAAAAGATGCTTAAAAAGGGGGGAAGGGGAAGAAAGGCAAGAGAAAAGAAATAATTGTATTCAGAAATAGAAAACCCCAAAGAAGATAGTATAAACGGTGCTAAACATATCTCATTGAGGAATTGAAGAATGAGTTATTAGAGAAACATAATAAAATTTCTGAGCGAGGTTATCTTCTCTTTTCCACCCCAACTGGAAGGTGGTGAGGAATACCTCTAAAACTATCTTTATTAATAAATATACTACTTACCATGGCTGTATAATTACCCAAAGTGTAGTGGCATAAAACAGCTATTTCTTTTGCTTGTGAATTCTATGTAGCAGGAATTGGGGCAGGGTACAGTGGAGGGAGGTGGCCTGTCTTTCCTCCCGACGTTTGGAGCCTCAGTTGAAAGTGTCAAAAACTTTTCACTCACATGTCTGGCAGTTGGTGCTGGCTGTTGACTGGGGGCCTCATTTCTTCTCCATGTGGGCCTCTCCATGTGGCCTGGGCTTCCTCACCACATGGTGGCTGGGTTCCAAGGGCAAGCATCCCAAGAGAAAAAGAGCCAGGTGGAAGCTGGGAGTCACACAGCATCACTTCAATCTGTTTGTTAGAGGTGAGTCACTAAGGCCAGCTCATATTCCAGGGGAGGAGGATTAGGCTCCACCTTTTTTGAGAGAAGGGTCAAAGAATTTGTGGGCAAGTTTTAAAACCATCATAATAACCAAGTGGAATTCTTCATAATAAAACCAAGAATGTACTATATAAACAAACTTTAAAACTTCAATTCTACAGCAAAACATGATGATATACTAAACAAAGTTAATATACAGCTATACAGACAGACTTTTAAATAATATTAGTCTTAGCGATTTGTCAATAACAAACTCTTTGGGTTTTGCAAGTTTCCTTTTTTTCCAGCTCTCAGATCAGGTAAATTCTGTTAGAATTACAATCAAGAAAACCTAGCTATTTGCTATTTACAGGCGATATGGACAAAACAAAGTAAAAATCAACAAAAAAGGATAAACAGAATTTTAAAACTTTAAAAAGGGATGTAACAAATATACCGGATATCCTAAGAAAAATAATTCAGGGTGAAAATGTTAGGGAATTTCATATTCAACTAACCTTATAAGTAACCAAGAAAAGAGAAGTTAAAACAATGAGATATCAAACAAACAAAATTTTAAAGTATTAATAATGTACATTGCTTGCATGGGTGTAGGGAAGGGTATATGTATTCACTATTGTTGGGTGTGTGAAATTGTACACCCTTTTCGGGGGACAATTTGCAGTATTTGTTAAACTGTAAAGCCCACACCGTTTGACCCAACAATTTCACTATTAAATATTCAGCCTACATAATCTTTACTAATGCAATACGATGTGAATACTATGCAGAACTTTTAAAGAGGAATATCTATACATAATAATATGGAAGGATTTCCAGAACACAACGTTAACTGAAAAAAAGCAAGCAGCAGAAGAATACATACAGCATGAGCCCTCTTATTTTTTAAATTACAAAACTAAATTATATATCTACAACTTATGTTCATATTGGGTTGGCCAAAAAGTGCCTTTGGTTTTTAAATAAAAACAAAAGACACATTTTTCATTTTCACCAAGAACTTTATTGAACAACGTATTCACCCTTTTGTTCCACTACTTTCTGCCATTTTTCAGGCAACTTCATGATTCCATCTTCCCAAAACTTTTTATCTTTTTGAGCAAAGAACTGTTCTAGGTGCCTTTTACAGTCTTCCAGGGAATTGAAAGTTTTTCCATTCAGAGAATTTTGTAAAGACTGAAATAAATGGAAATTCAAAGTTGCAATGTCTGGTGAATATGGTGGATAAATCAGAACTTCCCAGCCAAGCTGTAACAGTTTTTGCCTGGTCATGAAAGAAACAGGCAGTCTTGCGTTATCCTGATGGAAGATTATGCGTTTTCTGTTGACTAATTCTGGACGCTTTTCGTGGAGTGCTGCTTTCAGTTGGTCTAATTGGGAACAGTACTTGTTGGAATTAATCATTTGTTTTTCATAATAGAGGAGGTCATAGTAGAGGATTCCCTTCCAATCCCACCATATACATAACATCACCTTCCTTGGATGAAGACCGGCCTTTGGTGTGGTTGGTGGTGGTTCCTTTCGCTTGCCCCACTATCTCTTCCGTTCCACATTATTGTACAGTATCCACTTTTGATTACCCATCACATTTCGTTTTAAAAACGGAACGTTTTCATTACTTTTAAGTAGAGAATCGCATGCGGAAGTACGGTCAAGGAGGGTTTTTTTGCTTAACTTATGTGGAACCCAAACATCAAAGCGATTAACATAACCAAGCTGGTACAAATGATTTTCAGCACTTGAGTTGGATATTTTGAGTATGTCGGCTATCTCCCGCATGGTGTAAAGTTGACTGTTCTCAATTAATGACTCTATTTGATCACTATCAACTTCAGCTGGTGTACCCAACCGTGGAGCATCGACCAGCGAGAAATCTCCAGCACGAAACTTCGCAAACCACTTTTGACATGTTCGATGGGTCACAGCACCTTCTCCATACACTGAACGAATCTTTTTTTGTGTTTCTGCTGCATTTCTACCTTTCTTGAAATAATATGCCGAAAACGTTGCTTTTTTTCTTCCATCTTCAATATTAAAACGACTACACAAAAATTCACTAATTTTGATGTCTTTTTTTAAAGGCACACTGATATGACAGCTGTCACCATACAATCTAACAAAATTGTTTCGATGAAGTTAAAGTGCTACTAGAGTCATCTTATGGGAAAATAATGAAGGAACCTTTTGGCCAACCCGATACATAAGCAAACACAAAGAAAAGTGTGAAGAAAGATTTGTATTAAACTGATAAGTGGCTTCCTCTCAGGATTAAAAGTAGGATTAAAAGTTTAGAATAAGAAGGTAAATGAAATTTTTTTCCTCTATACCCTGCTATATTTTGGATTTCTTAAACATAAAGTATACATATATAAGCTATATAACTTTAAAAATTCAAAACAAAATGAACTTTAAAAATTGTTTTGTATCGATATATGTATAGTTTTTGGTAACTGTTTTACTGAGACATAATTCCCATACCATACAGTTCATCCACTTAAAGTGTACAATTTAATGGTTTTTAGTATATTCACAGAGTTGTGCAACCATCATTGTAATCAGCTTTAGAACATTTTCTTCACCCTCAAAAAAAGCCTTTAGCTGTTTACAATAGCCAGGACATGGAAGGAACCTAAATGTCCATCAATAGAGGAATGGATAAAGAAGATGTGGTACATATATAGAATGGAATATTACTCAGCCATAAAAAGGAATGAAATGGGGTCATTTGTAGAGACGTGGATGGACCTAGAGTCTGTCGTACAGAGTGAAGTAAGTCAGAAAGAGAAAAACATATCGTATATTAACGCATATATTTGGAATCTAGAAAAATGGTATAGATTATCTTATTGGCAAAGCAGAAATAGAGACACAGACGTAGAGAACAAACGTATGGACATCGAGGGGGGAAGGGGGAGGTGGGATGAATTGGGAGATGGGGATTGACATATATACACTATTGATACTATGTATAAAATAAATAACTAATGAGAACTACTGTGTAGCACAAGGAACTCCACTCAGTGCTCTGCGGTGACCTAAATGGAAAGGAAATCCAAAAAAGAGGGGATATATGTATACATATAGCTGATTCACTTTGCTATACAGTAGAAACTAACACAACATTGTAAAGCAACTATACTCCAATAAAAAATTAAAAAAAAAAAAAAGCCTTTAGCTATCACCCGTTTTCCAATCTTCCCATCCCCCCCAGTCCTAGGCAACCAGTAATCCATTTTCTCTCTCTGTAGAATTGCCTTTTCTGTACACTTCATATGTATGGAATCACATAATATGTCATCTTTTGTAACTAGCTTCTTTCACTGAGCATAATGTTTTCAAGGTTTATCTATGTTGTAGTATGTATCAATACTTCATTCCTTTTTATAGCCAAATAATATTCCATTGGATGGGTATATGTACCTTGTTTAGTTTATCCATTCAACAGGTGGTGGGCATTTAGGTTGGTTCCGCCTTTTGGCTATTATCAATAATGCTACTATAAAATATTCATGTACAATTTTCTGTGTGGACATATATTTTCATTTCTCTGAGGTATATATCCAGGTGTGGAATTGCTGGGTCAGATGATATACCTATGTGTAATTATTTGAGTCACTGCCAGACTTTTCCAAAGTGGCTGCACCATTTTACACTCCTACCAACAGCGTATGAGGGTTCCAATTTCTCCACATTCTCACTAACACTTAAATTATTTGTCTTTTTGATTACTAGTGGATGTGATGTAGTATCTCATTGTGGTTTTGATTTGTATTCCCTGATGACTAACAATGTTAAGCATCTTTTCATGTACTTTTTGGCCCTTTGTATATCTTCTTTGGAGAAATGCTTAATCTGAATAACATCTAATAATTAGCCCATTAATTATTAATCTAATTAATAAAATTAGATTACTTTTATTGTTGAGTTGTAAGAGTTCTTCATATATTCCAGATACAAATCCTTTATCAGATGTATGATTTGCACACATTTTCTCCCACTGTATAGATTGTCCTTTCACTTTCTTAATAGTGTCATTTGAAACACAAAATTTTTAATTCTCATGAAGTCAAATTTGTTAATCTTTTGTTAGATTTTGTTAGTACTGATGAAGTTGAATTTGTTAATCTTTTGTTGCTTGTGCTTTTGGTGTCATATCTAAGAAACCATTGCCTTATCCAAGGTCACAAGGATTTACCCCTATGGTATCTTCTAAGAGTTTTATAGTTTTTGCTCTTACATCTAGGTCTTTGATCCATTTTGAGTTAATTTTTGTATATGGTGTGAGATAGGGGTCCAATTTCATTTTTTTGCATATAGATATCCAGTTGTCCCAGCACCATTTGTTGAAGAGACTATTCTTTCCCCACTGAATGGTCTTGGCACCATTATAAAAAAATTGATTTACCATAGAGATATGGGTTTATTTTTGGACTCTCAATTCTCTTCTATTGATCTATACATCTATCTTCTGCCAGTACCACACTATCTTGATTACTTTTGCTTCGTGGTAAGTTTTGAAATCAAAAAGTGTAAGTTCTCTAAACATTGTTCTTCTTTTCAAGATTATTTTGGCTATTCTGTCAGACTTGAGTTTCATGTGAATTTTATGATCAGTGCATCAATTTCTACAAGGAACCAGCTGAGATTCTGTTAGGGATTGCATTGAATAAAATGAACTTTTAAAATGGTAGATCTTGTTATGGTGTTATTATTATTCTATGAGAAATAAGAATAAAGTAGCACTTCATCAAGTGGTTTCATGAGACTCAGCTTATGGGAGTTAACAAATATCAGTGTGTGTCATCATCTAGATCCAGAGTTGCCAAATTCTCACTATACTGCTTCCTATGTATCTTTCAAAACCATGCTTCCTTCTCCATCTCTGCTCTAAAGTTATAAAATACATCCTTAACTTTTCACAATCTTCTAAGAGTTTATAACATGAAATGTAGAAAGGTTGCAACCATGTAGGTCCATTTACATCCCCTGTCCTTCATGCATAGTTATTATAATTATTACATCCACATACATCATAAACCCCATAATACAATGTTATAATTTTTATTTAAACAATTATTTGTATTTTAAAGAAATTAAGATGACAAAATAATTTTTTATAGTTATCCACCTATTTACCATTCTCAATGATCTTCATTCCATCCTGTAGATTTGAGTGTTTATCTGGTTTCATTTTCCTTCCGTCTGAAGAACTTCCTTTAGCATTTCCTGTAGTGCTGGTCTGCTGCTGACATATTCTCTTAGATTTCCTTTAATCTAAAAATCTGTTTTTCACCTTTATTCTTGAAGGATATATTCACTAAATATAGAATCCTGGAATGACAGGGTTTTTTTCCCCCCTGTACTTTAAAGATGTGGTGCCAGTCTTCTGGCCTCCTTTGTTTCTAAAAGAAGTCTCAGGTTATTTGAGACTTTGTCCCCCTGTACACAGAGATAACAATGTGTTGTTATCTCTGACTACTTTCAAGATTTTATCTTTATTTCATTTTCAGAAATTTGACTATAATGTCTCCAGGTATGCTGTTGCTGTTGTTTTTAAAATCCTGCTTGGGAGTATCCTGAGCTTTTTAAATCTATAAATTTACACCTTTACCAAATGTAGCCATTTCTTAAAACTCTTTTTTCAAACATTTTCTGTCCCATTTTTCCTCTCTTTTCCTTCTAGGACACCAGTTACATGTATGTTAGACATTTTGATATTACCCCACACGTCCTTGAAGTGCTGTTCATTTTTTTTTTTAATGTGTATGTCCTTCAGAATGGATCGTTTCTATTGGTCTACCTTCAACTTTACTAAGTCTTCTGTAATCTTTCTTCTGCTCTTAAAGCCACCCAGCGATTTTATATATGATACTGAAATTTTCGTTTATGATATTGACTTTTCTGAGAAATTTTGAGAATTTCCATTTTGTTCTTTTTTATAGTTACTATTCTGCTGAGATTTTCTATTCTTTTATTTATGGCAAATACATTTCCTTTATGTCCTTGGGCATAGTTGTAATAGCTGCTTTTAAATCCTTGTCTGCTATTCTAGTATCTGAATCATCTTGGATTTGGTCTTCACTGGCTATCTTTTTTCTTAGATTGTTGTGTTTTCTTGTTTTTTGGTATATCAGGGAATTTTGATTGTATCCTGGATGTTATGAATGATACATTGTAGAGTCTCTGGATTCTGTTATGTTTCTCTGAAGAAAATTGGTTTAGATTTTAGCTTGTAGTTAACTTGACTGAATTCAAACTGTAAATTTTGTCTCTCCCCTGTGGTGGGTAGCAGCTCAAATTTAAGTGTAATTTTCTTAGCCTTAGCTGGCTGCTTGGTGTCTTCCCCATCTATTTGCAGCTTAGGTGTCAACCAGAGATTTGGGCTCCCTCTCTCCTTTTTTGGATTCCCCTCTCCTCACTCTCCAGTAACTGTGGTTGCCCTCATCAAACCAATAATAATTCAGGTTTTTCTGTCAGACTTTTAGCTGTCCTACACGCATACACTGGGGCCTACCTTCAGGCTAAATGTTACTTGAAAGAAACTTTGTGATGTCCTTTTCTTCCAAGTCTCAACTTCTTTCCAGCGTCTGCCGGCTTTTTTCATTTTCATTTTTTTGTTTCATTGTTTCATTTTCATTTTTTCATTTCATTCTCCATCATTTTCAGATAGCCAATGTTTAGATTTTGTTTAGAGTTTATAGTTGGATATCACTGGATTTTGTTGATTGATTGTAAAGAAGTCTATGGTCAGAAAAAAATGGCTAGGAATCCCTGATCTCACTGTTAAAGGGATTGTTATTTTTATCCCATATAATATGATTTTCTAACTCCCCACAGTTTAGTCTTATTTTATTTCCTTACTGGGACAGCTAATCCTCAACATTTATCTAAGCACTATTAAATTCATGGGTTATTTTATTTAATTCTCACAACTACTCTATGGGGAAGATGGCTTTGTTATCCCCATTTTACAGATGAGAAAACTTAGCAGGAGAGATTAAGCCGTTTATCAAAGTCACTGCGCATGAGCGGCATTCACAAGGGCTGCTCACTCTACAGCCCGTCTTTTTTCTCAATCTGGCTATAAGACACAGCTTGCCCTGGCTATGAGGGCAAGTTTTCAGGACCAAGGCCATAGCTGGAGGGAGAAGGTGGAAGGAGTCATCTATGACTTTGATCTTGGCCCAGTCCTTGCTAGTCATCCAAGTCAGAGGCTTATCCCAGCTGGGCATAACCAACAGAATCCACCCTAGTTAACAAGAATGAAGTCCAAGAAGAGTTCAAGAGGATGTTAGGTAGTTGGCAACATCTCTAGGAGGGCCCGAGGGTCCGGTATGGGGGCCAGCTTTAAGTGCAGCTGCTTACATTGCCCACAGCACCCCGGACACTGGCTGTCTCTTGGCCTCCCCGGAGTGAAGCCCAGCAGCACCTGCTCCTTATACCTTTCACTGATGCCCTGACGGCTCTCGCCAGCGTGTGTGATGTCAGATCCTTCCTCTCATGCCTCATCCCAGCCGCGAAGGAGGCTGGGCAACCAAAGGGTTCAACTGATGTGCACATTCCATGTCAGTGAGCCATTGGGCAGATTCCGTGTGACCTGCTTTTCCTATAATAATTTCTCCCAGTAAGAGGCCCGAACAACCCCTTTCTATGCTGCCTGACTTTGAGTTTTCCCCGTTTAGAGAAAAGCCAAACTCTGCAAGTAGACGGTTTTATGCGAGCATGACTCATGCTGGTTTTCGTTTAACTGTTATTGCACCTTGACTATGATAAAAAGACGGCATTTGGAAAGTAAGCTAGATTTTCTAGTTATTATAATAAAAATTGGATTCTAAAGATATACTTGTTGAAACTTTCAATTTGTTCAGTGTCACCTCCAATTTTTGGCCAAGTAGACAAGGGTTTACAACAGTGCTGCCCTGGTTCCCAGGACTCTACATTGGGATCTGGGCCTTGGAGGGTTATCTAGCCAAAAGGGAGTGTCTGGAAAGCTTAGTGGGTTATGTGCTTTTCAAGTGACCTTTGGAATTTTGACTGAAAATGGTAGAGACGAAACCAGTTGGAGGGATGGGAAGGGATAACCCTGCCCGCCTGCAGTCCCTGAACTGCTAAATCAATATGGACAGGAAACTCAATTCCATATTTGGGGGAAATGGGCTCATGTTGAATAAAAGAGTTTTACTGTAACTGACTGGTTTATAGATTTTCTTGGTGACAAAAATGAAAATAAAGTATTGTTTGGGCTTTTATGGTCATTTATTTCTGTTCAAGTATATGAAAACTAAACTAAATCCCTGTCTCATTATCCTAAGGCTAGTGTTTTCAGGGTCTATTCAGCAGTCATATGATTTGGGAGTTTTGGAGCAATCCCAATTCCTTATTATTTAATTATTGTTTAATTCTTTTATATATCTTTATGTATAATAAAAAGTCTCACCCATTTGCAATTTCCTCTCTAGTTTCCCTGCTTATGCCCCCTTCCTGAGATGTTCTAGACAAAGACAGCATACATGTAGACCCTCCTTCTTTTTACACTAATGGAAGCACATTTACTGCACTGGGTGTATATGTATAATATATATTCATATACACATGTGTGCAAGTGTATTTTATACATATGTATATATGAATGAATATATCAGAGCTCTATGTGTTCATAGACAGATTTTCCTTCTTCTTAGCAGAGATACAGAGGATTATTAACCAGCTATCCCATGGTTATTTAACCAGTCTTATATTAATAGACAGACATTCCATTGTTTCCAGTCTTTCGTGACTCTAAGCAATGTTTTGGTCAATATCCATGTATGTACCTCTTTGTGCACATATGAGAGTTCATGAGATTAAATTTCTGTAAGTGAGATTACTAGGTGAAAGGTTAATAACACTTTCAAATTATATAGGCGTTGCTAACTTGGCCTCCAAAGAGATTGTATTAATCAATATACAATCCTACCTGTTTGCCCTACCCATTTATCAGTACAGCACATTACACCTATCCAACTGGTGTAGTTTTAATGTATATCTTTTATTCAGAGTATTAGCACTTTTAAACATGTTTAAAATCCATTTGCACTTACTGTTTTGTTTTGTTTTTTTTTTAATAAACTCTCTGACCATGCCCATTTTCCTTTGGACTGTGATTCTTTTTCATATTGATTTGTAGAAGTTCTTTATATATAAATTATATATATAATTTCTAAAATAAATGAGCTTTCCTCATTTTAAGTAAAGATGACCTCATTATGTAACAACCTAAATGGGAAAAGAATTTGAAACAGAATGTATATGTATAACTGAATCACCTTGCTGTACGCCTGAAACTATCACAGCATTGCTAATTAACTATACTCCAATATAAAATAAAAAGTTAAAAAAAAAAGAATAGGGGCTTCCCTGGTGGCGCAGTGGTTGAGAATCTGCCTGCCAATGCAGGGGACACGGGTTCGAGCCCTGGTCTGGGAAGATCCCACATGCCGCGGAGCAACTAGGCCCGTGAGCCACAACTACTGAGCCTGCGCGTCTGGAGCCTGTGCTCCGCAACAAGAGAGGCCGCGATAGTGAGAGGCCCGCGCACCGCGATGAAGAGTGGCCCCCACTTGCCACAACTAGAGAAAGCCCTCGCACAGAAACGAAGACCCAACACAGCCATAAATAAATAAATAAATAAATTAATTAATTAATTAATTAATTTTTAAAAAAAAGAATAAAAGTTGAATTGAATTATCAGCAAAAAAAAAAAAAGAAAAGTAAAGAAGACTTGTTAAATGTAGAACTAGATGTGATTCTGTGTCTATAACTAGGTGTGGTTCTTCAGATGAGCAAATTCATAAATCAGGAACAATTCATTCTTAGAGCATGTTTCCAGATTTTTTTTATTTGGAAAGTATGCTCATTAAAAAGCATTTTGAAGTAATTTACAAAACTATGCTATCCATTATGGCATTACATGTTTGCAGAGTAAATTAAAGTGACTTTAAAACATTTTATAGTTTATAAAACTATAAAAATTATAAAAGTATAAAATGTACGTGACCTAAAATATTTTTATAGTTTATAAAATTATAAAAGCCATAAATATATACTCATCTGTTTTTAAAAGTCCAATATACATAAGTGTGTAAATTTAAAAGTACAAGTTATCTCTCTTCCTACCAAGGCAGCGCCCCTGTTAACAGTTTGGTGTGTATTCCTCCTAACTGCTTTCCATACACCAACAATACGTATTTAAATAATTTTTTCCTCAAAAAGTGGAAGCTGCATGCTGTTCTGTAACTTGATTTTTTTCAGTTAAGGATTAATCTTGGATGTCAAGAATGGTAACTTTTGCAAATCAGTTTTTTAACTCTGTAAATTGACAGTATATCACCACAGATATGGCTTCCTTTGGGAGTAATCCAGCCCCAGCTAATGGGCTAGAACAGATAAGGCCTTTGGAGACCTATCAAATAGCTCACTGTATGCAGATCATTCCTCCTGTAGCTCCAACGTCTGCACCTGGGGGACGTTTTGTACATACTTGGGGGTCCTTAGACTGGAGGGAGTTGCTAAGTCTAATCCCAAGGAAAAAGGGCTCCAACTGAGGCCTTCACGAGCCAGCACCTAAAAACTCATTTTGATTTTCAAAAGATTTGTCTTCTCACCTAATTTAAGGCGTTTTGTTTTTTAAGATGCACCTTGCATAAGTCCTTGGAATCAGCAAAGACAAAGAATGGGGTCAAAATGGTGGGTGCACAGAAGTGGGCTCCAAGGAGCCTCACCCCATCTCTCGAGAAGTGGGGTTGTCTGGTCTACACCCTGGACCAGCCCCTGCCTCCTGCGTGGGCCTGCAGGAGGCCGGCCTGTTCTCCCAGGTGGATCTGATGTCCAGTCACCTCCAAGGACTAAGTCTTGCTCTCCTGGGGCCCCCTCCCATCAGTGCCCTACAGATAGCAGGCGCTCTGGAGCCAAGGTGGAGGGAGAGGTCCAGGGTCGTCATGCAGGGCTGAGAAGTTTGCGCTACACAAACGACTCCGATGCAGGAGGCCTCCACTCACCAAGCCTTGTGTCCTGGCCTGGCTGCATCTCTCCAGAGAAAGGAGCCCTTTTTCCTCCCAACAAAGGCACTTTCTGCTAAGCCAGACCCCTGGGGGCTGCATGTGCCTGAGGGGGGCTTCCTCCAAGTCAGCTCAGAGGCACTAAGCAGACTCTCCAAGCCCTGGCAGTCTTGTCTGGCACAGCTTCAGGAGGCTCCAGATGGGTCTGCCCTGGGGAGCCCTGACCCAGGGGGGTCGAGTCTTCCCCAGCATCCTTTGGGCCCACCCTTGAGCTGCCCTCCTAGGCTTGGGAACAAACTGAGTTCTGGGAGGGTGGCCGGGTAGCAGTTTTCCTGAATAGAATCCATTCTGTGTTCATTCAACAAATATTTGAGGCGCTACCATATGCCAAGGCCTGTTCTAGCTCTGGAAATAGGCAGAACAGGACAGACAAGGTCCAGTCTTTGTGGAGCTGGCATTCTAAGTGGGGGAAGCCAGACAGGGAACAAGTCAAATGAGTAAACAAGACCATTTTCCAGGAGGATAAAGTAAAACGCACAATGGCCTAACGAGTGATGGGAGAGGTGGCTCGTGTGCAACGCGTACCTGAGAGGAATCTCTTGGAGAAGGTGCGGCTCAAATGACAGGAAGGAAGGAGTCTTGCCAACATCTGGGAAGATCATTCCAGGGAGCCGGCAGAGCAGAGTGCAGCGCCCCGAGGCTGGGAGCCCAGTGGGCAGCCAGGGAGAGTCTGAGGTGTAAGGAGAGGTGAGGGCCAAGCCTTGCAGGGCCTTGTGGTCAGGCCGAGATGCGGCACGTCCTCTTCCACACGCGACGGGAGGTCACGGGAGGGTGAAGCAGGTGAGTGTCATGATCCAACTGCGTGTTTAAAGGGTAACTTAGGCTGCTCCGTGGGGGAGAGCTGGGGGGCAAGGAGCAAGGAGGGCAGCGGGGAGACACTTAGAGGCCTGCTGTGTGGTCCAGGTGAGAGAGTGTGGGACCAGGATGTCTGCAGTGAGATGGAGAGAAGCCATGAACTGGGATACAGCTTTGGGATTACTGCTGACTGACATGTCCTCGCACAGAAGCAGGGCCTGGGGCCTCCAGACAAGGCCAGAAGCAGTGGTATCACACCCTCCTGTTTGCACTGAATGGGTGCCGGCCCCGCCAGGGTGCTGAGACCCTGCCTCGTGGATCCCCCGTATCATCCTTCAACTCAGGTATGCGGGCCCCTGAGAGGGACCCTCAAGCTGGACACCCGACATTAGAGGGCGCCACTCATGCCCTCCTCTGGCTGCTCCCTTCCCTCTGGGTGAGGACCCTACAGGCCAAGGAATTTCCTGCCTAAACAGCCCAGAGCCAGCTGCCTGGGCCCTCACGGGCCGCTTTTCCAGGCACTTGGCAGTG
This sequence comes from Eubalaena glacialis, assembly GCF_028564815.1. Classification (NCBI taxonomy): domain Eukaryota; kingdom Metazoa; phylum Chordata; class Mammalia; order Artiodactyla; family Balaenidae; genus Eubalaena; species Eubalaena glacialis. The sequence continues at coordinate 51,322,702 of NC_083733.1, read as the reverse complement.
TGCACACCCCTAGATCAAGGGGTGACGGGAGGAGGGAAATTTTCAGGGGGTATGGGTAACGTTGGAATCCTGTGCTGGGAATCTACACCCCGCTGACTAAGGACCCTTCTGGTGGGGGACGGCACAAGGGGTGGGAAGAGAAGGGGGCAGCTGGCTCTCCCGGCACCACCGTGTCCCAGAGTCCAGTTCTAAATTTAAATCTGGCCTTCTAGGACGTTGCGAAGATTTATTTGTCAAGTCAGAAAGGTAGAACATATTTTATCTAACAGTTTCTGCGTTTGATTGATAACTTTTAATGTTTAAATAGATGGTATGGGGGCTGCCATTTGTAATCTTGTTCCGGATCCCACAAAAATATGAGGTGGTGGGCCCACCCACATCCACAGCTTGCTTTCTGCCGTGTCCCCCAAATGCTCGATGGCTAGTTCTGGGATCCGTTATCTACCAAAGGGGTTTACCAACATAAAGGACTTTACCCAACTCGCTAAGCAAAATTAAGATAATGGATAGAACTTTCTGAATCTTTTATTTTGACTCAACGTTTCTCTTTCTAAAATCTTTGCTGCCTGCTACCGCTCATCTGCCAGCAGCTGCGAGCACATAAACAGAAAACATAACAAACCCCATACACATTAGAGTAGATGAAAACTGAGAGAAAACTGGAAACAGCTGAATCTGACAGTGTGGATTTTTTATGGACCTGAGTACTCATGGTTGTGATTTCATATGGTATACATACATATACATATACAGTCATCTTTCCTAACAGTTAAATCACTTCTAGCTCATGGTGACAGAATTAATTATGCCTTGTAATATTCCATGTGACTTCTCAGTGCTTTGTCCTAGAACAAGCTGAGAATGCACTACAGTGAATTATTGCCCCCAATTTACAGAAAAGAAAACAAAGGCTCGGAGATATTCAATAACTTTCCCAAGGTCACCCTAGTGAGTGTTGAAGTAGGGGTTTTAACAGGTCTGAGGAATCCCACACACCACCGGACCTCCTGTGAGATAGAACACGTAATCTAAGAGTAATAAGAATGTCTTCTCCAAGTACCCAGAATCTGTTCGTAAGAAACACTAGACTCTTGGTTGACTGTCCACTGAGTTCATATGCTTTACCTGTCAATACCTAAAGCATAAGATGAATAGTATAAAACTCACTAGCCAGTGCATTTGTATTGACAAAAAGTAACTGGTGTTTTGTTTTGTTTGTCTAAGTTCTAGGAAGGCCTCTGAGAGTATTTTATTGAATCACTATTAGATATCCTATATTAGCCAGAGGGCAGACTGTGACTGAAAATATAGCTCTTGTCTTTTATCTTAATTCGCCCTTATTAATTATCTTAACTAGTCCTGCTTTGGAGTGACCAATCCTACAACCATTTAGCTGTAGATGAAGTTAGAAACTAAATCAGAAGGGTTTATTCCAGCTTTGCTCTTCAGAATTCAATTGATTTTCAAACGTAGGTACTAATCTCTTGGATGCGTTGCATTAGGAAGGTTGAATCAAAGTAAAATAAAAACTTCCTCGCTCTGTCTTCTCAAAATGGTTAGCATTGTGAACGACTCTGGAACTAGGCTCCATTCCAGAGCACCCCAAACTCAGGACCACAATTCATGGAGGGGAGGGCTCCCGCCCACTCGCTCCCCACCCGGCCTGCCCGCCCCCGGCTCAGCAGCCTCCATAATTCACACCTACGAAATGCATTTTCACTTCTGTGGCTGATTTTTTCTTTTGTCAAAAGTAGAGCCAGAGCACGCCTCTCCTCTCCCCGGGCTCATGCGGTGGCAGAAGTCAGGCCGGCTGAGCTGGTGGCCTCAGAGCTGGGGGTCCCTGCCCCATGCCCCCCTGCCGAGCGCACTGAGGCCCGGGCTTATGAGAAAGCTCTCCCTCCTCAAGCGCTGCCAAGTGCCATCAATTAAGATGAAGCAGAAGGATCGTAAAGGTGGTCAGATTTACGAGCTTCTTTTTTTACTGGCTCTGTCTCAACCGAGCGTGAGCCACAGAGCCATTTCCCTCCCAAGTGATTCCAGCCAAACGCTGGCTGCCCACGTGTCCTATCAGGCCACAGCCCCCTTCCAGCCGTGGGCACCTCCCAGGGACAGTGGCTCCACCAACCCTGGGGTCTCCCCCAGGTTCTGCAGCCCATTCTTGTTTCACGGCTTAGAAGGCCCCAGGACTCTCCCTCACCTCTGCGCAGCCCACCCACAAACCCACTACTTGCCCTCTAAACCGCTTCCTCCGCACCCCAAGGTGTTCTCTTAGACCTCAAAGGAAAAACTAGACTATGGACGTGGATCCTAGCGGCTGTTCTTGGGTCATGGTCCTCTCCTCCAGAATCGCAAATCACGCAGGGGGTGTCCTGTGGGTGGTGAGATCCCAAGACCCCCAGGGGCTTGGAGGGGACCCTCTATTTTCCCTGCATCACATATGTTGGGGGATGGTGACCCCAGCCAGAAGCCAGGCATTCAGCCCCCACCCAGTCTCCCAAGTCCTGACATCTCGTTCAAACCCGTCCCTGCCCTCTATCCCCCATCCTGGGGCCTCAGGCCTCCACTTCTTCTCATCTGATCCACCCTCCCCTCTCCAGCCCCTACCAGAGCGGCCTTTCAGGAACCCAGATTGGATCACAGCACTCCCCTGCTAAAAGCTGGACGGCAAAAGCCTGAGAGGCTCTCTCCTTCACCTGGAGCCGCCTTGGCCATGAACCAAGCCCTGTCTGTGGATCCAGCCTTATCTAGGCCCCTCCTCAGCAATCCCTGCGCTCCAGCCCGTCAAACGCCTTGTCCTTTGTTACCAGAACATGCCTTGCACTTGCAGCTGCTCCACCTTTGCACCTGTTGTTCCGCAAACTGCACCTATCCTTCCAGCAAATTCCTGCTCATCCTTCAAGCTGGGGCTCAAAGGTCCACTCCTGCATGAAGCCCTCTCCAAACTCCTATCTCAGTCAGCTCAAGCTGCCATAACAAAATGCCACAGACTGGGTGCTTAAACAACAGAAATGAGTTTTCTCACAGTTCTGGAGGCTGGAAGTCTGAGATTAGGGTGCCAGCATGGTCGGGTTCTGGTGAGGGCTCCCTTCCTGCCTTGCAGATGTCACCTTCTCCCTATGCCCTCACAAGGGGCAGAGGGAGAGAGAATCTCCCTCTTGTCCTCTTTCTATCAGCCCACCAATCCTATCAGATTAGGACCCCACCCTTATGACTTTATTGAACCTTAATTACCTCCTGAAAAATCCATCTCCAAATATAGTTACGTTAGGGGTCATGGCTTCAACATATGAATTTGAGGAGGACACAATTTAGCCCATAGCACCTCCTCAGACGAAGCTGGTTACACCCACCTCCAAAGCCATATTTGCTAGAGCAGGACATCCCTTTGTCACAGCACATTCATCCTTCATCCGCATTTGTGTCTCCTAACAGACATTTGATGAATTAATCGACTCCATGCCTCTACCCAGTTCCATTTCCTGCTCCTTCAGCATCACCTCCTCTGTGAGGAGGCCCTTGTCTCTCAGCAGATTTTGTGTGATAACCTGTCTCCCCAGCTGTGCCCAGAGCTCTGAGAAGGCAGGGGCCACTTCTCACTCACCTCTGGGCACTAGGCACCTTGCACAGAGCTGGCCTCGTGGGGAGCTTTCTGCTTCTGCTATGGGAGGACCTGCAGCTGCAGGCTGGACAAGGCCTTATTCCAATATTTCTCCAGCCCCAGGAGCCTCTGCGGTTTCCTCGGATCTTAAGAGGAGACATTCCTGCTGCCTGCGCAGGAGAGCAGGTGTACACGCTAGGACAGGTCACTTTCCGTAGCCCTTTCTTTGTTCCTGCACTGGAGCAGACCGTTATTTTTAGCACTGCAGCAAAAATGAAAATCCCATGCCATGTTTTTGGGTTTCCCTCCAGGTCTCCACAGGTGCATGGTGTATAAATGGTCCTACACCCGGGCCCAGAGCTCCTCAGCTCACATAGGCTATTTATTTAATGTATCTACTTTTACTCCCAGTCCAAAAGCATCAAGCTCTGGACCAAAGCATAAAGCAGTTGGGCCATTAATCATTGGGAATATGTTGAATAGGAACTTGATTAAAGCACAGTATGCGTTCCCCAGACGAGGTTACTTCTTTAATGTGACCACAGTGGAAGCTCAGCCTCCCCGGGCCTTGCTTTTACGCTGCGCCTCCTTGAGGGCTCCTGGGCCGGTTGTGGCGTCTTGCCAGCCTTTTGAAGGCCGCTGTCCGGAAGGGGTCTTGACCAGCGCAGCCCGGCGATTCTCAAGCAGGCAAACTTCCAAACAGCACCCAGACGGCGTTGGGCTTCAGGACACTTAGTCCGTAAGGGGCAATGGTGGGTACAGGCGTGAGCGACTTGCGGGCCCACGAGGCCCCTTGGGAGCCGGCTGTCCCCGCGATCCCGAAGTAGAACGCGCGAGGCGCCACGTGGCTGGGGAAACGCGCTGCCTTGAACCCCTTCCCCCCGCAGCAGCGAGTGCGGAGGCGGCGTGGCGCCCAGGGGTCACCGGGGCCGGACCGCCTTGTTCCCCAGGATTCCGGGGACCCAGCGCCCCGCGAACCACCCTGCAGGGTTTTCTCATTAGGTGCTCGGACCCTGGGCCGCAGAGACTCGGAGGCCCCGACTCCCTCGACACCCCTGCTCCCTCCTTGGAGAGCACCTGAATGGGGCGTAGGGGAGAAGGCTGTGGATTCCAACTCCGTTGACCGCCGGCCCCGCTTCGGGATTCCAGTCTGGGAGTCAAATTCGCCTCCTCCCTCTGTGCGTCCCCCCCCCTCGCCCCGGTACCCCAGCCGGGGAATCCAGTTCGGCCCGTCCCGCAGGAAAAAGTTGGCGGCCCCGCGCCGGGTAGCAGCGCCAACTCCGTGCACCTAGCAACACCTAGAGCTCCGGCTAGGAGAAGTAATCAAAACGAAAAAGTTTTCCAACCCAGGCGGGTGGACCAGCCGGGTCCTCAGCCGGGCCGCGGCCGCCTCTCCTTCCCTCCGCTCCCCGCGGGGTCCTAGCGCCCTGCACCGCGGGGCCGCGGGACCTCGGAGTACTGGGAGGGGCGGAGCGGGAGGAGAGGTACTTTTGCGCGGAGTCGGTGAGGACGCCTGGAGATCAGAGAGAGTCGCAAAATCCTCTGCCCTCGGCCTCTCCACGCGGCAGTGTGCGCTGGGCCGCACGTCCCAAACTGCCCCCCACCCCTTCTCTACGCCGCCGCCTTCCAGAGAGCCCGGACCCGGACAGGACTAGTTCTAGCTTTTAAAGCGAGTCCGCGCCAGAGAAGCTCAGAGACCAAGACTTGCCCCCCCCGGCCCCCCCCCAACCAATCCCACCCCCCTGCGCGGCGCCTGGGTGCTCCCGGACTCCCCGACCGTTGGCTGGAGTTGGGTGCCCTGCGGAGGCTAGAGGAGGGGGCCCTACCAACCGACCACGTGTGCGCGGGAACGACAACTCTGCCGAGGGTGGGGCAACGCGCGCCGGTCGTGGTTCGGCTGGCGGCGCAGGAGGTAGTGGGCGTTGCACCGCGGCCCCTCCCCGCCAGCGCTGCGCTCTCGCCTCACTCGCCGCCCTCTGCAGACCGCAGGCGCTAAGACCCAGGAGGTGCTGCTCCGTCGTCGCCGAAGGTCCACGGCGGGTTTGGACACTAGAGGGCGACCACCAACCCGGTATAAATGCGGGGCCCGCGCGGGCCTGGCCATTCGCGACCGGTAGCCGAGCGGGCGCGAGCGAGTAGGGGCTCCGGGTGGGCGGCGGCAGCAGCGGCGCCCCGCGCAGGCTGGAGGCCGCCGAGGCTCGCCATGCCGGGAGGACTTTAGCTCCCCCATGGAGTCGGCCGACTTCTACGAGGCGGAGCCGCGGCCCCCGATGAGCAGCCACCTCCAGAGCCCCCCGCACGCGCCCAGCAGCGCCGCTTTTGGCTTTCTCCGGGGCGCGGGCCCCGCGCAGCCCCCAGCCCCACCTGCCGCCCCGGAGCCGCTGGGCGGCATCTGCGAACACGAGACGTCCATCGACATCAGCGCCTACATCGACCCGGCCGCCTTCAACGACGAGTTCCTGGCCGACCTGTTCCAGCACAGCCGGCAGCAGGAGAAGGCCAAGGCGGCCGCGGCCCCCGCAGGAGGCGGCGGCGACTTTGACTACCCGGGCGCCCCCGTGGGCCCCGGCGGCGCCGTCATGCCCGGAGGGGCGCACGGCCCCCCGCCGGGCTACGGCTGCTCGGCGGCCGGCTACCTGGACGGCAGGCTGGAACCCCTGTACGAGCGCGTCGGGGCGCCGGCTCTGCGGCCGCTGGTGATCAAGCAGGAGCCGCGCGAGGAGGACGAGGCGAAGCAGCTGGCGCTGGCCGGCCTCTTTCCCTACCAGCCTCCGCCGCCGCCGCCACCACAGCACTCACACCCGCCGCCCGCTCACCTGGCCGCCCCGCACCTGCAGTTCCAGATCGCGCACTGCGGCCAGACCACCATGCACCTGCAGCCCGGCCACCCCACGCCGCCGCCCACGCCCGTGCCCAGCCCGCACCCAGCGCCCGCGCTCGGCGCCGCTGGCCTGCCAGGCCCCGGTGGCGCGCTCAAGGGGCTGGCCGTCGGGCACCCAGACATCCGCGCGGGCGGCGGCGGCGGCGGCGGCGGCGCGGGCAAAGGCAAGAAGTCCGTGGACAAGAACAGCAACGAGTACCGGGTGCGGCGCGAGCGCAACAACATCGCGGTGCGCAAGAGCCGGGACAAGGCCAAGCAGCGCAACGTGGAGACGCAGCAGAAGGTGCTGGAGCTGACCAGTGACAATGACCGCCTGCGCAAGCGGGTGGAACAGCTGAGCCGCGAACTGGACACGCTGCGGGGCATCTTCCGCCAGCTGCCCGAGAGCTCCCTGGTCAAGGCCATGGGCAACTGCGCGTGAGGCGCGCGGCGGCGGGACCGCCCTGGGCCGGCCGCTGGCTGGGACCCAGGGAGTGGTTTCGGGTCGCCGGATCTCAAGACTGCCCGAGCCGCGCAAGCCAGGACTAGGAGATTCCGGTGCAGCCTGAGAGCCTGGCCTGCCGCGCGTGCCCCTGGCCTTCCTCTGCGCCCGACACGGTGCGTCTAAGATGAGGGGTCAGACAGAGAGGAGAAGCGCCGCGGGGCAGAGCCGGGAGCCCGGCAACTCTAGTATTAAAGGAATAACCCTGTGCCTTGGAAACGCAAACTCACGGCTCCGATTCCTACCGAGTAGGGGGAGCAAATATGTGCCTTGTCATTTTATTTGGAGGGTTCCTGACCCCGCGAGAGAAGAAGGGGTGCAGGCCCCCCCCACCCCCGGCAGGAGGAAGGTTCAGGGAGCAGAGATCCCGATAAGCCGGCCCCAGCCGCTCCTGAGCGCCTATCCTTGGAGGGGAGGAAACACAGGGACTTGGGGCTTTGAACCTAAGGTTGTTCCCCTAGTTCTACATGAAGGTGGAGGGTCCCTAGTTCCTTGCCTCTAAACTCCCAGCCTGCAACAGGCTGGGCTCTTCTGGGCAGAACTCACTGAGATGGGCGTCACCAGGTGACCAGTGGGAGCCTCCGGCCCCCAGTCAGATCAGAAAGCCAGGTCGTGGGTTAGGTATGAGGACGTATGTTCATGGGAGTGGTGGCCTGGTGGGAGAGGGGAACCTAGAGATCTGGTCTGGGGGTTAGTAGGGGGTTGGTGAAGGGACACTGGGACCATCAGCCTTGTCTGTACTGTATGTCGCCAGCATTGCCATACAAACATGAAGCACAATCAGTCCATCCCAGAGGGACCGAAGTTATGAGAAGCTTTCCAAATATTTTGCTTTATCAGCCGATATCAACACTTGTATCTGGCCTCTCTGTGTCCCAGCGGTGCCTTGTGCAATGTGAATGTGCACGTCTATGCTAAACCACCATTTTATTTGGTTTTTGTTTTGTTTTGGTTTTGCTCAGATACTTGCCAAAATGAGACTCTTCGTCAGCAGCTGCAGGGAGGGTCTGCGGCTCTCTTTCCTTTTGGTTTTGGGATTGCTTTTGCTCCCAGGGGAACCGAAGAGGCGAGGTGGGCTTCCCCTTTCCCCTCAGCTTTCCCTGGGGGTAGCTGTGGGCCTCGGTCCCCTCCAGCCCGGGCTGCCCACAGCTTTGTCCCCCGCAGAGGCCCTGGCTCCCGGTCTGGAAGGGAGGCGGCCTCAGCCAGCACTCACAGATCAGATCGCTGGGCCTGGGAGCAGGGAAGGCTGGCTTGGTTCTCTTCTTCGGGGAGAACATAGAGTTTCATGCTAGATGTTTTATGTATTATATCTATAATATAAACATATCAAAGTCAGTTTTGGTGTCTTTTTAAAACCAGAAAAGCTACTTCCAAGGTTTTCTGTGGGCCAGGTCACATTTGTAAATAATCACAGCATATTCTCTGGCTGAGAGCCTGACTTTCATTAGCTCTCCACCCATCCTGAGCCCCTCTTTACATTAAAGGGGTGACTTCTCCCAACCAAGGCAAATAAATGGCAGAAGGAGGACGAGGCTCCAAGCTGAGAATGCCAAAGCCTGAAGAGTCTCTGGGCGTGTGGCAGGGGGAGGGGTGTGTGGGGTGTCACGGGGCCTTGGTGTGGCCTCTCATCAGCCCCTGGGAGGAGGAGAGGGACTCGGAGGGGGGGCCTCTGCCTGAAGTTGCCGCGGCCTCTTTGGGACTCGGGCAGGCCTGCCCCAGGGTTCCAGGCTCCAAGGGCCCTTTGACCACACTTACTTCCAGATCACTGACAGCTCCAGCTCTGGAGCAGCGTTGCTCACACCTTCCTTTGCCCCAGCCCTCCGCCGGGACCGTGGGCAGGCAGGTAGAGGCCACAAGCGGTAGGACCCTCCACCCCTCCCCGCTAGCTCTGGCCCATGTGGCTGCAGCCTATCCCAGCGGGGCCCTGAAGGGAGACCTCTACCCAGCCTTCCTCACCTGCCCTGCCCCAGCCCACCCAAGAAGGGGGACCCACCACAGGCCTGCGCGGGATGTCTGGCCCTTCCTCACCTACTGCCTGGCAAGGAGCCAGCCCCAGCAACTGCTTCCCCACTGTGCCCACCCTGGACCAGGCCCCCCACTCCAATGACCGCCCCGTGAGGACAGGCACCCGGAACCCCCTTAGCAGCGGTGATGGCCAACCAAGGGAGGGCACGCCCTTATGCCTGAAAGCACAGGGCCTTGGGGGGAGGCAGCCCAGGAGGCTGGCAGGGCTTTCAGAGTTGACCCTCTCTGAGGGTAAAAGGCAAAACCCTTTACCTTCTGTTTTCACCTGCAGAGCGTTCATTTGGGCAGCTGACAGTATATGCCAATGCGGGCTGTGACCGTTTCAAGAAATTACACATTCTTTTTAAATTCTGAAAGCTTTTGCTTCACCTGCCTGTGTGGTTAGCGGGGTGACTTGCCCCCTTCCCGCCCTACTCCCCCACCCCCTCGGCCGCCCTCTGTCTCTCCGTCCGGTGTCTTGCCTCCTCCTCACCCATGGCCGCCCTTGGCGGAAGAAAGGCCGCGAGCCCCGGTGAGGAGGAGGCAGCCTGCCCCGCCGCCTGGGAACCAAGGACGCAGAGCCCCACCGCCTGCCTAGAGGCCTGGGGCAGGCCACAGCTTGCTAGGCCCCAGCAAACCCTCTCTGAGTTCAGTGCTAATTCCAGTTTTTCTTGTTTGAGGGGGCCAAGCCTCGGCTTCCCCCTTTGCCCCCAGAACAGATCCCAAGACAAGTGGGGGAGGGGCACCCCTCTTGCCCTCACTCCTCCCCCTCCTGTCCCACTGTCCCATCTCCAGGGGATTCCTCTTTCAAAGCTGTCAGCTCACAAAAGGGCAACGCTCCTGCTGCAGATCCTGAGGTCCAAGGCAGGCTTTTTTGGGGGCAAGTCAGCCCCAGGAAAGGGATGGGGCCAGTGGGGTCCCCAGTAGACAGAGGAGCCTGCTTGGGGGGAGAGGGCAGCATGGGGTGAACCTGCCCAGCACGTGCTCTGTGCCCAGCCGGAGGGGTCCCCAAGTGGGTAGCTCCTCACCACCCACTGCTTCCTGAAGGGCTCCCCACGGTTCCCCTCCTGACTGCAGCCTTCATGAAGACCCACTTCAAGAGCCTGGCACCGAACACACCCCAAGTATTTACTGGATGCCTACTGTGTACCAGGGGAAATGAACAGCCTTGTGGACCCAAGATGAGCTTCAAGGGTGACAGGGCAATAAGGGGAAGTTCAAAGTGTGAATAGAGGCCACCAAGGAAGGCTTCCTGGAGGCAGCAGCTTTGACCAAGACCTGGCCATGGACCAAGTCCAACATGCCTGGATGCCTCTCTCTTGTACTCTCCCATGGGAGGCAACAGGGACCTCACGTCCTCAGTAGGCCACTCGAGCCCAGTGTCCCCTGAAAGCACTGTTCAGGAGAGCCAGCCTCCAGGGAAGGAGCAAGGGCAGAAGGGAGAGAGGGAAGCGTCCCTTTGCACCAGATGCCTCCTAATGGTTGAGCAGTGTCACAATGTCACCCTTATCTCTTGGATCTCCTGGGAATCTGTGAACATGGGGTTTGGCCCTGACACCCGTGATGAGCCATTGGGACTGGTGAGGAGTGTCTGCCCCTCCCAGGTCTTCCGCTCCCTCCTTCCCAGGCAGGAACCTGCCAGGCCTCCTCCAAAAGCCTCCTCCTCATGGGAGGAGAGGGGGCAGTGGGGGGAGGAAGCGGGAAGCCACTCATGGAACAGGTCAAGGGGGAGCAGAAACCCGGACCTTGCTCAGCCATGAAGCCTCACCTTCCAGGCACCCTCGGGCCTTCCACAGACATGGGGCAGCATCCTTGCCCCGGGCAGAGGCGATATCCCATTTCTTTCTTTCCTATGCTGGCGGGAAGGGCAAGACTTTCCTCTTCTCTTCTTTAAATGAAACTAAACCACAAGCACCTTTGAAAGATTTCTTGTCTCTGTGAGAGACTTGTGCTATCTCCCTTCTCTGGACATCCCTGCTTCTCCCCCTCCCCCATACCCCGTCTGTGGATGGAGGATTTGACGTAAGCAGAGACACAGGAAAGATACCAGGGGAAATTCACTATCAAAGCATCCTAGCCCCATCCCAGAGCAATTAAAAAGCCAGATGGAATCTCTGGGAAAACGGCATTAATAACGCAAACAATCTGTGCAGGCCGGCAGGGACCCAGGGGCTGTGGGCGGGGGCGGGGGGAGGCTGGGGTGCTGGAGCGTGAGCTTAAAGCAAGGTCTCAGCCACGTTGTGGCTAACCAGGGATGGGGCCATCACAAAGAGCATGTATGCCTAGGTCTGGCCACAGCTGGGTTGTCCCCTCTAGCCCCTCAACGGCCCACGGTGCATCCTGGATCCTGGTCATTGTAGACAGAGCCAGACAAATGTGGAACCCATTACCCAGGCAGCCACAGCCTCGGCCAGCCCCATTCTGGCACCCAAGAGCTTTGCTTCTCTTCACTTTTATTTGTATTTATTATTTTTCTAGCCTTCTGACCCCACCCATCTGAAACAGACCTCCCCAGGTGCATGTCTCCCAAAGATGCTCTTCCTCTTCATTAGCAGTGTCCAAACCTACTGCCCATACCTGAGAACAGCGGGTCCCCACTGGGGTTGGGGACCTAGTGGGGCCTGAACCCCAGGGGCTCCCCTTAGATTACAGAATGGCAGGCAGTTCTGGCAGGACCAGCTGAGCTCTCAGAAGCTGGCATGGTTGCTAGGGGAGCAGGGGTCCATACCGCCTGGCGGCCTTGTGGGACCCAGAAGGGGCTGAATGAGAACCACAGGAAAAGAACCTTCTTCTAGGCAGAGCCAAGGCAGAGTCTTCCATAGCCCCATTTTTCACACCATGGTTTGGAGCCCCACCCAGCGTGGACTTAAAGATGTGGTTTTCTTATATCCATCAAGTTGGGATGGGAGTTTGTGTTTTACAAACATCCTTTGTTTCTTACATACCCGAAGAGCCACTTTCTGAACTTCATCTTCTCCTTCCCTGTCCCCACCCTCCACCCTCACCCTCACCCTCACCCCCCCTGGAAACTGTTCTCCCCAAGGTCACCATGAGCTCCGGGAGTCAAATCACATGAACTCGCCTGGGATCCTGCCTTTCTTGGCCTCTGGCTGAATTTGGCCCCAGTGGACGTCCAGTGTCTGGCCCACAGCAGGTCTTCAACATGTGTGTCTGAAAGCACAGATCTCTCTGCAACTCATCTCTCCCCTTTAAAAAGCATCCACACCCTCTCCTCTTCATGCAGGGGTCTGTGGGGTTGGCCTGAGGTCCACCAAGCAGGGGTTTGAGGGTTGGGAGGCAACACAAGGGCACCGGAGATAAGGCTCCACTGTGCCGGCCCTCTTTAGGGGAGTTGTTGCTTCTACAAAGTTAATTTTTAAATGCAAGAATCCTAAGAAAGGTAACTTATCCAGTTCTAGATAATCCTCAACACCTCTGAGTGATTAGCTTACCACCAGGTCTAGCCAGGCCCCAACAAGATGGTCATGCTCGTGGGGAGTGTACAGGGAGAAGGTGGGATTCCAGGAGGAAGGGGGAGAGGAGGACGAGGCAGTGCAGTGCGCCCCAAGCCTGCCAGGGCTGCTCAGAGACGCCGGGCAGCTGGGGCCACAGCGTTTCTGCTGTAAAGGTCTATCAGCCTTTGTGTCTCCCCTTTTGTGTCTCTCTAGGATGACTGGCAGTCATTTTTGACAGACTATGGCCCGAGAGTGGGAACATCAATGACCAAATGTGGTGGCCTAGGGCCAGGACACGTCACCCGATGACCAAGACAGGGTTGAAAGGGAACCATCAGGGCCAGTCCCAAGCCCTCTTGGATACGAAAATAATTCTGCTTCTTGGCAAGTGGCAGCCAGACTTTCACCAGAAAGCAAGCCTGTCCTTCCTGAGCAGCCCCTGGTCCCACCCTACCCAGACAGGGAAGACTTAGCGAGTCCGCCCCTTCCCCCAGCCAACCTAAGCGCTCTCCCCTCTCCCCGGTGCCCCCAGGAATCTGAGCTGCTCTGGCTGGTGAGGAAACGTGGCTGATTTATGGCGGCCCTTCTTGCACGCACTCCGGGCAGTCATCTCGGCTGGATGTGACAGCACAGCTCCTACCCAGAGAACGTGGACGAGGGGTGTCAGGGCTGGGGTGCCTGCCCCAAAGGGAGCCACTGTGGCCTTCAAAGTCAGGTTTGGACCCGTCTGAAGTAGCCTCCTCAAGTGATTTACAATTTGCAAACACGTTTTATTCGATTCCTCAGTTTTGCTGGAGCAATTACAGTGACTCAGCATGACAAATCACTCCGAACACCACGGTGTCTACGCGCTGTTAGGAAATGTGTTTGCTTCACTATTTTGCCTGGTGCGGCAACGTTTTAAAAATAGACTCATTCACTGTACTTGAAGGCAATTTGTTCCAAATTTTCCCACTAATTTGATTTTAATCTGATAGTTAAAATTCGTGTGACCACATTCCCACTGATTTATAGGGAATAAGCCTTACCTGGCAGCAGTTTAATTGGCCTTAACCCAGGAGTCCACAGGACAAAGGATTTATCCTCGGACGACTGGAAGACACTCGAGTGTGTACTGCTTAACTATACGTCTAATTCAGCCTTGCAAGTGCCACTCGCCTGGGGCCAGTAACAGTGAGTGTGGGCTAAAGACCACACTGCTCTTCTGCAGAGCCCTGGCACACAGTAGGTCAATGGTCCTTGTTGAGCAGATGCATCCAGCCCAGCTGTCCTGGCGTGATGCACCCACCGCTGAGCTGGGTGCTAGAGGAAAGCAATTTGTTCACGCGTGATAAATAGAAGTTTCCTCTTTCTCCCATCCTGTGATCGGAATGGGCCACGGGAGGTGTGCCTGTGGCACCGGCACCAACCAACTCCTGGCTTTGCCTCTTACTGTCTGTGGGGCCCTCACCAAGTCTCTTCATTTCTCCGGGCTTCCGTTTCCTTTTATGCAAAACATATGCAAAACTAGCCCCACATCATCCAGTTGTTGTGAAAGGTAAACAGGCAAAGCTTGTGAGACGCTTGGCTCCGTCTAAGGAGATTGCCATCGCGGTGTGTTAGGGCAGGAGGCAAAGTGGGCACAGAGGCCACGCCCAGCCCCTGAAAACTCTCCTGGAAGGAGACGGTCGTCTGGATAATTTAGGGCAAAATCCTTGTACCCAGAATAACCAAGTTACTGAAGTCATTTTACCGTTGCTTAGATTTTTATTTTTTCCAGGATACCTTCCATTTGCTTAGGAAACACTTAACAAGTTCCTCCTGGGTGCGCAACCCTCTTGCCAGTGACCTTGAAGGCTGAGCCGGAGGTCAAACCCTCCTCCACTGCTCTCACAGAGTAGGCAAGGATGCCCCTTGTGCTTGTCGCAGTAAAAGATTCTTGATACCAGTGCAGAATCCCAGGGGATGAGTCCTGGTCAGTGAGGACAAGCATTCTCACATCTGGGGGGCATCAGCCTCCCCAGATCCTGAAAGACCCCCAGTCCTGCTCCGCTGGGCCTCCCCACTAACTCCTTTCCATTTGGGAGGCTGGGACCTCAGCGACTAGGGTGGCCCTGCCTCCCCCATTACTGGTGGATGGGAGTGGAAGGTACACTTGTGTGTCTGTCGGGGGGTGGACACCTCCCGCCCCGTTGCCTCCCTCGGTTCCCCACTGGGTCACAGCGGCGCTTGGCCAACCAGCTGGTTCCCATTTGCCAACCCAGCTCGAGCCCAGGAAGTGAGGAGGGAGGCTGGCCTCTGCCCTGTGGGACGGCCTGGCTGAGCTCACACGACCAAGGCAGCCCCTGGGGTCCTGGAGGGGTGAGGAAGCCTTCCCCAGAGCTGGGGCCACCAGTAGGAAAGAGCTCTGGAACCTACCCTGCTTCTCCCTTGGCTGCTGGGAATGCCACCACGAGAGTAATTTGGGTTAATGAGCAAACTCCTCAGGCGAGGAAGGAAGGCAGCCTTCCTCTGGGACACCTCCACCACAGGAAGAAGTTAGCTGCCACTTGTCAAGGGAGGGAAGCAGGGATGGGTCGTCCACAGCCAGGTCAGCTGGGCTTGGTCCTGGAAAGGAGAGAGGGCACATCCGGTCTGGGGGCAACTCCCTGGGGAGAGGGTGGCCATGGGGTGTGGGCACAGGTACAGGTGTGAGCCGTGAGCATACAACCTCGGCGCCAATTCGGAGCCTTGGGCTGGAGGAGCTTTCAGGCCCGGGAGGGGTGAAGGGTCCTCCCAAGAGCAATTCCCATGTTCACCACGGCCCGACCTCTATTTGAGGAGCATCTCTTCTGGGAGAGGTAGAGGCACGTGAGCCATGAGCCAGGCCCCTGAGCCGAGGGGAGCTGGGGTCAAGGGCTCCGAGCCCGAATTGTGTCAGAGGCAAGATGAGCACCCTGCGTGATGTGCCATTTATGTAATTATGTGGGGCAGCACTGCCCAGGGTGTGTGTGAACCGAACTAGAAAGGAGAGCAGCTCTCTCCTGCTCTCTACTCGCCAACCGGGCTGCACCCCAGGCTCCCCGGAGGCCCAGATGCTCGCCAAGGAGCCCAGTCTGCCAGGACCAGTGATGAGACCAGGGCAGGGGCAGTATCAGTACCTGGGCCCCCCTACACTCCGCATCCAGTGGGAGAGTTTCACCCTCTCCAAGCCCAAATCCACCCAGGGGAGTGAAACGCTCGTGTGTTCCTAAGCCTCTCCTTACTGGCTGCATTCCATGCCACCCTCCCCCTCCCCTGCCTCCACCCAACATTCCTTAACTTAATTTACTTGAGTTTTTAATTTTTTAAATTAAATCAACTGCACGTTGTTTGGAACATCTTTGAGAATTTCAGAAATTGGAATGGCCTGCCAGAGACACTGCAGAGCCAGGTTAGGGGGCCCGCACGACCCATCCCCCATCTTCACTCATCATGGCCTGAGAGATCTCTTTCTGCTTTGCGCCTGAGACAAGCCGCAGGATGGCACCCCCGCAGCACAGTGGTTTGAAGGGACCTGCTGCTGGGGGTGGGGAAACGGTTACACAAGGGCTGGGTCTGCATCCCCACCCACCGGAGGCGTGAGACCATAAGTGTCCTCGCCTCACCACACACCTGCTGTGTGACCAATCCCAGGTTTGGCAGCCTCTCTGTTTGAGCGTGTCTGAGAGGTGTGCCGAGGTTCCCAGCAGCAAGATGATGAATGGGTGTCCCTGCAGAACAGAGCAATCACAAGAACCTGATCCCAGGACGAGTCACACTGAGCAGGACCAGCACCGGGCCACCTGGCAGCGGAGAGGGGAGGGTGAGTCAGAAACAAACTACCCACCTGCCAGCCAGGTCACTTTCCTGCCCAAGAGAGCTCAGGCTTGGAAGCCAGAGGGCTGCAGGATCAAGGGTTGGGTGTTTCTCCTCCTGCCTCTGGAGCCCAGCTTCTAGATCCTTGCCATTCATGTTGTAGGTGACGCTGGCGGGCTGGACAATCAGGGACATCAGTGCTCCTTGGCTTATCTTGGGGCCTGGGGTTGAAGGACCCTCAGGTGGTGATGGCATCATCAAGATTTCTTCAGCTGTGGCAAAGGGACACTCCAGCATCACCTCCTCTTTCAGATCCCCCCACCCCAGCCGGGATCAGACCATATCAGCCAGTGAGTCAATAAGTCTCCATCAAGCACCCCTGAGGGCTGAGATGGGAGCCCAGCCACAAGGAGACCAGGGTCAGAGGAGAGAAGAGACACAGTATCTAGGAGGAGGATGTCACCATCTGTACCGAATCAGGGTAGGACACCCACCCATGCCACTGCACCCCCAGTTGACTGTGGAGGGACCCTAGGGAATGGCGTTCTGCTATCTCCCAGTGACTGGTCAGCAAGGCCTGCAAGAGGGAAGAAGGAACAGGAGGCTGAAGCTGTGGTCATCTCAGGGCTGCCCAAATAGTTGCTAAGAAGGCAGGGGTGGACTGTAGAGGCAGGGGAAAGGCAAGAGTTGATTTTTCACCTGTTTCTTGTGTCTTTTGCTACATTGAACTTGGCATTGTACAACATCATGGCCCTTGGCCAAGAGCAAACTGGGTCCAGAATCTCTCATCAGTATTCTTTGAGCCCTGGGTTGTCTGAAACATGGAGCTGTGTTACCAAAGCACAACTAACCATTAAATGGTTCAGTGCATCCCTCATACATTCATTCATTGGTTCCAGAAAATTCTTACCCGTTAATCCTTAAAACATTGCTTCTGCTTCATTTCCTCTCTCCTCTCCATCAGGGACAATATTAATCATATGTTACACCTTCTCTTCCTCTTTATCTCATATGACCTCTTCCATATTGTCTTCTTTTTGTCTCTGTGTGCTACATTTGTGATAATTTCTTCTGACTTCTCTTGTGATTTCCTAATTCTCTTCTCAGCTGTGTTTCCTCAGCTATTAAACCTGTCCATGGAGTTCTTAATTTTGGTTATTGTAGTTTTCACATCTAGAGATCAACTTGATTCTTTTGCAGATATGCTATGTTACTTTTCATAGATTCCCATTCCCTGTAATTATTTTTAAGCAAGTCATATTTCTTTAAACGTGATATGCACAGTTCTTTCATAGTTAATAATTTGCGTCGTAAGGGTCTATTTCTGTTTTCTGTTGATTCTTCTAGTTTTTGCTCTAGTGCCTTATTTTCTTGTGTGTCTGATCTTTGACTATGTTCAGGTCATTGTTTTAGAAAAAATTGTTTGCAAGAAAAATTTTTGATTTATCACAACAGTACCTTCCACTTGAGAGCACTTTTATTTGCTCCTGCCAAACATCGAGGAATACTACTAGTTCAGGACCACCTTAACCCACCTTTAAGGATAGCCCACCTAGGAGATGAGACTTAGATTGCAAGATCATGTGAGGGCTGGTCTACTTCTGGTTCACCCATATCCTGATGGTGTAGCACTTTGGAGTTCCACATCAATGTGGGATGGTGTCTTATTATATGGACCCACCTGTGTGAGCCCTGAGATTTGATTTCTGTCTCTCTCATTTCATGAGGCCGTCAAAATAAAATTCAAATTTGTTGGTATCAGACAATGCCTCAAGGAAAAAAAGTGGCTTCTCCTCTTGCTTACCTGTCTGGATTCCTGTTCCCCCCAATTTTGGCCTGGCAATTCTCTTTGGTACTGCCAACTCTTCGGTGCTTGTAATGTTTTTAAAATTTTATCCAGCATTTTTAGTTGTTTTCAGCGCGAGGATGGGCCCAAATCATTTGGCCTGCCATTGATTACTGGAAGCTGGAAGTTCTCCGTCATTCACTCAGCAAGCATTGGTGAGGTGTCTAGTGTGTGCCCGGAAGCCACTGTGCTGGGCAGATCAGCAAACCAGACAGTCAGAGGGGGCTCTTGTGGTGCTCACCGTCTCTCTAGGGAGACAGACAATAAACAGAGAGTTACTCAGTTGATTAGTTAATTACAGCTGTGATGAGGATTGCGAAGTAAGGAAACTCAGGAATGATGAGAAGGAGCCCTTGCTTGCTTCGTGGGCTCAGGGAAGTCATCCCTGAGGGATATGATTTTTAAGCTGAGATCGGAAGAATCGGTGGGATTTATAAGCAGTCAGGGGCTGGATGGAGAGAATCCAGGCAGAGGGAACAGCATATACAAATCTCAGCAGTAGGAAGGAGCATGACATTCTAGGTACCGAAGAACGTCCAGTGTGGCCACCGTACCTGGCACGGTGGGTGGAGGATGAGAGGTGAGGCCGGAGGGCAGCTGGGTCAGACGATCAGTCTCTCACAAGCAGGGGTGCAGACTTTGGTCAATATGCCAAGAGCAGTAACAGCCATGGAGAACATCCAGGTCAGGCTTGCTTATTACCATCCCTCTGCTGAAGTGTGGGGGATGGGAAAGGGCATCAGTCAGGCCAGTGAGGGGGCTTTGCAGCACAGAGGTGGACGGATTCAAGAGACGTTTCGGGGATAAGAGAAGAAGGATTTCCACCAAGTTTGACCACAGAGTTGTCCCAGAATGCCTTCCCGGATCCTGCTGGTTTGCTCTCGGGTCCACTCGACACCTCCTCTCTGCCCTGGGAGTCTGGCCTGTGTGGGCCGCACTGAGGACCTCCCGGGCCTCTGGCTTCCTGTTGGGTTTGGCCAATGGTAGGTACCAGCCGGAGATCAGAGGGAGGAAGAGGAGAGAGCTTGGGGCGTTTTATCTCTGCTCTCTTTCGGCTTCAGCACCCCATCTGCATGTCCACAAGACTACAGCCCCCCTCGGGTAAGCCTGTGTTCTGCCCTCCATGGGTCCAGTTCTCATGGGGCTCTGGCAGCACGAACTCCTTGCCTCACCCCTGGAGCCCTATGCTGGTGACCACTGCTGCTGTGGCTAGTCTCTGGGGACCTTGACATCCCTCCTTGATTCCCTCAACCCGGGTCACACTCCACAAATGGTCCCTTTGTTAACATCCCTCTATTGGAAGCATCCAGGCTGAGTTTGGTTTTCTGCCAAGGACCCTTGAGTGACCATCAATACTCAGGTTTTTTTGCTTTAAAGAATCTGGAGAAGCAAATCTGTCTGGGAATCCTGGAGAGGGGCCAGTCCCTCGTGGCAGCCAAAGGGGTGGTGTCCGAGCCACATGAAGGCCCTGCCGCCATCTGTGTTCCATAAACAAACACCCGCGTGCGTGCAGGGTGAGCCAGAGCCCAGTGACAACCACGGCTGTGACAATTTTATAGAGCCCCAGTATCAGAGAGGACAGAGGTAATTAGGAAAATCATAAACATATCTGGTGTCTTCTGTTTGGCCGCTGGGAGTTCCAGAGGCGTTGCTTTCCAATCCGCAGTCACATTCAGGTTCCAGACACTTCTTAAAAAAAGTGTCCGAGCGGCAGGGGTCAAAGCGCATCTGATTTCTGGGGTGGATGTGATGGACCCAGTGCTGAGTGCAGTTCCGGTAGAACCCACACCCCCTCTCCCTGCTCTTTCCCTCCCTCTCCTCTGTCTCCTGCTTCCCCGCCTCGCTCCCGAGCTGAAGCTCCTTCCCTTCACTTTCACTTTGGAGATGTGTGCTGGGAATGTGAGCCTCTACTCAGAGGTTGACAGATGTTGAGAAATGGGCTCCCAAACATCTTGGGTTCATTTCTGCCCATTCCCCGCTGGCCTCTGTGCTGAGCACTCGGGCACAGAGCCGAGGGGAAGGCAAGAAAAACAAAACGCATCCTCATGGCAGAGGTTGCCTGGGTGGAGGTTGGGGGCGGCGGTCAGGGAAGGCCCCCCGAGGAGGCAGTGTTCAGGGGAGACCAAGGTGACGAGAAAGATCCAGGCACTCAGAGGACTTCTCCAGGTAGAGAAACAGAGCAAAGGTCCAGGGGAGGGTCAGCGAGCCGGATGAGGGGGAGGGGCAGAAGATGAGGCCGGAGAGCTGGGCAGAGACCAACCCGCTGGTGGCCTTGGAGTGGGGCAGCCCCACGTCCCAGATGACATGAAGCAGCCCTAGCTTACTACCCTGTCCCAGCATAACTGTTTATAGCATCCCCTTTGACTCACAAAGTACCCCTGCTTATTCAATAAATGACACGGTCACCCTACTTATAGGGTAGAGCAAAGAAATCTAGATTTTTCATATTTTAACGACAATGGGAAGCCATCAGAGGATTTCAAGCACGGGAGGGACAGGATCCAAGCTTTTTCCTTCATTCACCAAATATTTACTGAGTTACCCTCCTCGGCTCCAGGGTACAGCAATGAGCCACACTTGGCAGAACTTCTGCCCTCATGGAGCTTACATTCCACTGTTAGAAATGCCAACACGCGTCTAACAAAATTAACTAACTCTCCACTCTCAGTGCCCTTGACAAGTCAAGGCGCCCATTGGACAGATAGAAAGATGAAGCCAAAAGAGCATCCTGCTGGTTCTTTTTCTAAATTTAATAATTGGAAAATCATAAGCTACTTCCCATGAAGTCTGCTCCCAAATTTACCCCTGAAGGAGGTCTCCGTGGGGAGCCACTTGCAGTATGGGTTGCCCTTGACTCCCCTCTCACCCACATACCTAGGCTTCCATGGTTGGCGGGCCTAGCTCTGTGCTGGTTGCTCTGACCGGGCCCTCACTCCAGGCTGGTCCTTAGCTCTAGGTAACAGGCTTCCAAATGCTCGCAGAATCCTAGCTTGAGTGATCTAAGGAGAAAGGAGCATATGACACTGGCACATCTCACCCACAATCCTGCCTCTGTGCCAGGGACTCAGGCATAGAGCCAAGTGCAGTGAGGAGGACAAAACTTGGCCAGAGGTGTCTTCAGGCACAGCTGGATCCAGCAGCCTGACTATGTCATCAAGAGTCCTCTCTCACAGCATTTCCTGGTTTGCCATCCTCTGTGCTGCCTTCAGTCTCCTGTTAGAGGTTCCCAGTGACCCAAGGCCTCCAAACAGATACCCAGCAACCCAGAATAGAGCTTCAATTTTTTTTTTTTTTTTTTTAATTTTTGGCTGTGTTGGGTCTTCATTGCTGCACGTGGGCTTTCTCTAGTTGTGGCGAGTGGGGGCTACTCTTTGTTGTGGTGCACAGGCTCTAGGCGCACGGGCTTCAGTAGTTGCAGAACGCAGGCTCAGTAGTTGTGGCGTGCGGGCTCTAGGGCGCGTGGGCTTCAGTAGTTGTGGGCTCAGTAGTTGTGGTGCACGGGCTTAGTTGCTCCGCGGCATGTGGGATCTTCCCGGACCAGGGATTGAACCCGTGTCCCCTGCATTGGCAGGTGGATTCTTAACCATTGTGCCACCAGGGAAGTTCCAGTTTTTGAATAGTTCCATCAAAAATCCTGGAATTAGATTCTCTTGGACCATAGGCTCCTCACTGAACAGCTACTATCTCCAGGAGGATGGAAGACACTAATTGGCCAATCCTGAGTCATGTTCTTACCCCTGCCATAAACCCTTTGGGAGGGGGAGCCAGCCTCACTCCTACTGCAAGGAATGAGAGTGGGGGAGGGGGAGGTTCTCCGAGGAAAATCCAGGTGTTTGGGCTGGAATGAGAGAAAATGAGGCAGGCAAAAAACAGCTGGTGTCCACTGTACCGGTGTCCCTGAAAGAAATAGAGCCCGTGGAGAGTGAAGACGACTCAGGGTGACTCCTTGCTTCCAAAGAAAAAGCAAGTTCACCACCCTGGGGGAGGCAAGTGGGGGGTTTCTGGCAACAGCTGTTGTGATTGGGGCCCCAGATCCCTTCCTTACTTCTGCCCCACCTCAGGCTACCAGCAACCTCTCCCCACAGGCAACACAGGTCCTCTGGGCTCCAGGCTATCCCTGAGATCTGTGACTCTAGCCCATGGAGGCGGGGCTGCTGGGGACACACGTGGCAATGGACAGCTGTCCCAAGAGACACTTCAGAGGGGCTCCAGGCAGAAGCCCCCCGTACTGCTCCCACCCAACACCTACCTGGGGGGAGATGAGAGGCTGAGAGGTATAACCCGAGGCCTCTGGGGTCACTGGCTCCTGTCCCCCATGGGCCCCTGGAATACCTTGATCCTAGCCCTCTGAGGCCTCCAGCCCTGGGGTGGGAATTCTGCTTCCTGATCCCTAGGACCAGAGTTGGGGGAGGGGGAAGGAGCATGGTGGGGAGATGGGGGTGCTGGCTACGTAGGGGAAGTTAGGAGAGGACTCCTGCCCTTCTGGCTTTAGGAAGAACCTCCAAAGGAACAGGTGACCCCTCACACTCCTTGTCACCTGTACTCAAGGATGCTGCTTGATGGTGGGGAAGGAGAGCCTTTCACTGAGTACCAGTGGCCTGCAGACGCTTTTGTAAGTTTCTCAGCTGCTCCAGGGATGGTCTCACACCAGCCCGTCCATGGGAGGAGAGGTAGGAGGCTCCCGAGGTCCACTGGACTTCAACCAGATTCTCTAACTATAAATGGGGAAGCCGGTACCCACCATGAGGCTGCCCCCCCTCCCCAGCCTCCCTCCTGCCGAACAGGATGAGCAGTGAGGTCAGGGAGGCAGAGGCAGAGGCCTGGGAGGTGAGAAGCAAGGCCCTCAGAAGCAGCACAGCACACATCTCTTCTGGTAGGGTGAGAGGCCCCAGCTCAGGAAGGGAGGGGGGCACTGTGGCCCAGGCTGGCAAGTGGGGAGCCCTGCCAGGGACAAGGAGGAGGGCTTCCTCTCAGTGTCTTCATGCCACAAGATGTAAAATAATCCCCTCGGCTCAGAAAAACACGTTTTATGGCCGTCTGACTCATTTCCCACAAAGCTAGGTTCAACCCCCAACCCCCCAGCACGTGTAGAGCTTTTGTTTTGAAAAATAAAAAATATGTTGAAAATTTCAGGATGACTTTTAGACATAAATTGTTCCCTTCCTCACCCTCGTCCCAGACCCCCCTCACCTAATTTCCCAAACGCTGGCTGCCAGAGCCTCAGGAGGACCCAGTCCAAGTGGGTGTGGGATGACTCTGGTCCACACAGCCCCCGGGGCCAGGCCAGCGGATGCCTGCTGGGCATGGAGATGGGCCAAGGGGCCCTCCAGGGAGGTGGGCCTCCCTGGCATCTGCTGCAATGCCCCTGATCCTTCTGGTTTGGGGTCCCACGTGGGCCCCAACACCCACTCCAAGCCATGCCGTCTCTCCAGAGTTCCCGGGACACAGGTAATGCCTGGCTGGTTCCTCCCCACCCTGCTACTCTAGGCTAAGGGTTGCTCCCGAGGTGACCTCAAACACCCAGCTGGGATTCGCCCCAGCCCTCAAGGCCACACTGCTCCTCCCCAGGCCAGCAAAGAGTGGTGCTGAGTCTCACTGCCCCTGGGACCCTGCAAGTGAAGCACAGGTGTCCTCTGTTCCCCCAGGTACATCAGGGCTTTCGATTACCCCACACACACCCTGGGGCTTGGTCTCTTGGCTCCCTCTCACTCTGCCATTCCTTTCATTTCCCAACAATCCTGAACCGTGGGCATCGGCATCCCCATTTCTCAGCAGGAAGAGGAGCACCGGACAGCACGTGACCCATGGCAGCTGAGGGAAGCCTGAGGGCAGACCAGTGAGCAGCCTCACATCTCCTGCTGACTTCCAGACAGCCCAGGAAGAGCACCCCGGTCGGAAGCGCAGGGCTCGGCTGGAGGGCCATCCCAGCAGGCCCCTGGTTTCTGGCACGTGGCACACACACACCTAGAGAACACCCAGCCCGTAGAGCCGGCCTCCCCTTCCTGCCAGGCAACTGGCGCATTCAGGGCCCTCCACATGGCACTCAGGTGGCTGCCCACGCCATCCCTCCATCTTCCCAGAGGACGGCCTCTGGAAGCTTTCTAAGGGTCCCCAAGGGAGGGGCAGTACCCTGTGGCCAGGCAGGGGCACCAACCGTCACGAGCCTCCATTTAACTGAGAGCCCAAGCTGGGCAGGAACCTGTCACTCCTGGGCTGGGCATCTCAGCCCATGGGCTCAGGCGCCTCAGATCCAGGATGAGACAGAGGCCCCACCCCCTGGCTGCAGCAAGCCTCCCTGGGGCCCAAACAATGGGCCAGTGAGCACCCAGAGCACAGCCCCCCGAGAGCTGCCCACTTCTCATTCCACTGGAGCCCACAGTCCACAGTGGGATGTGACCTGGGTTCCTGGTTCTCCAGGACTCTGGACTCCCACCTAGGAGCAGAAAGCAGCTGCGGGAAGCAGCAGGTGGGCTGGGGTATCTTACCGTCAAGGGCTCTGCTGGGAAGACCTTGGGGTTAGCTGGGAGCAGGCATGGGGGGAGTGTGAATTGGGGTCCCCCAGGCTGTCTGGGCCGTGAGCATCAGGGGAAGGGCCAGAGGCGACCTGGACTTCCTTAACCATAAGAAAATGACTCAGCTAAATTGAGGAAGATTTCTGTTTCAGCACACTACTTTTTCCACTATGGTAAGAGCTTTTTACCCACAGGCTCCAGAGGAGCTGATACCCCAGAGAGGGGCTTGGGGAGTTTCGATTTGAATAGTCAATGCTGATTCTTAATCATTATTTTGAAAAGGCAGCTTTTGGTTTTCCAGCAGGTGGTTGGGTCCTGGGGAGTGAAGCCAGGTGTGTGTGTGTGTGTGTGCGCGCGCGCATGTATGTGTGTGCGTGCACGCTTGCGCGCACAAGTGCATGTTTGTGCCTGGAGGAGACTGGGGCCCAGGAAGGGGAGATTTAGTCAGGATTGTTTCCCTTTGCCTGGTGGCAGGCCTTGCCCAGGTCTGCAGAAATGGCTTGGATTCTCAGCCCTCTGAGCCTGTTGACCTGAACAAGGCTAATTGGCTACATTGATTGAAGGCTAAGTTTGTTCCAAGGCAGCAGGCACATATGCACATTACCTCACAACCCACTCCAGTTATTAGCTGAGACTCCTAGAGGGAAAAGCACAGCCAGATGCAAACCCAGACAGCCATGGTAGACACTGATCACTGCCCCCACCTGCCCTTTCTCCAACTCCTGGCACCTCCTGACACTGTCCGGGCTCATCTGCCATAGTAACTTGCAGCTCTGGGCCCAGCGAGGGCTGAGGGTTTCTCTGCAGAGGCCCTGCTCAGACGCCAGCCCATTGGTGATCAGAAGCTGGGCCTTGCCCTGGATTCTGAGATGTCAAGTCGGGGCATCTCCAGTGCAGCCCTGGCTCCCAGTGTCCAGCCCAGCCCTGAGGCCCAAGAAGGCGGGGTGGCCGATTAGGTCTTCCAAGAGTAGAGGGCTCAGCCCTGTTCCTGCGACTTCTAGCCTAAGGAGCATGATGAGGACAAGTCCTGGTCTAGGTGCTTGATGAGGAAGAAGGCCGGTTGATCGGGGGTCCTCCCACTTCTGGTTCAGCCCAGGTGGGCTTCCTGGAGGTGGGCGCCAGCAGGCTCTGGACTGAATGACAGCACTGAGCACAATAAGGGCCCCCAGGACAGTGACTGCCCAGGCTGGAAGACGCTCCTCCCCATCCTCCCAATGGATGCCCCTGTGTCAGCTTCCACCCTGGCTAGATCCACAGCTGTGAGAGGATCCCTGTTTCTCATTTCCCCTTCCAGGGAAGGCTCTTCCCCAAGGCCCCACTGAGGGGGATGACAGGGCTATTGCTGGCTGGACCTCGATTCTGCTGGGGGCCATCCCACATCTTGCTTCACCTGGACTCCTGCTCCGAGCTGGGGTCAGTTTCCCAACCTGGAGTGGGTCGGGGGTCCACGCTACCCAGTGGAGGAGCCTTGCTCTCTACTTGCTCCGGGAACTTCAGGCAACAGAGTTGGGCCTGGCCAGTGTGGCTCTGCGGCCAGGGCTCGGGTTCTGCCTGGGGCCAGGACACGTGTCCTGGCTCTGTGGCCTCCCCACGGTCCAGCCTGCTGGCCAGCCTCCCAGGAGAGGAGCAGGGGCCGCAAAGGCTGGGGGAGGAGGCGAGGCTACTGGCCCCCTTGGGTGCTGGCAGTTCCAGGACAAAGGGCAAGACGCTCTGGCCAGAGCAAGGAAGCAGGGCAGGGAGCAGCGTGAAGATGAGAGCTGCGTGGAGTGACCGAGGGGCCTGAGCCCGAGCTCTAGGCTCAGCCCCTCCCCTGGGTTCCCCCTTCTGGGCAGCAGAAAATGAGAGCAATAGACAGAGGAGAGCTGAAAATGGGGAAGGGGCGGAAAGAGGCCACGACCAAGGCAGGGAAAGGGAGAGGAACAGAGAAAGAGCATCAGAGGAGCAGCTTGGAGCGCTCCCCTGTCCAGGGGGTCCCACTACTAGTAAAGAGACTTTCTCCAGGCCAGAGCCCAGGAGTCAGGCAGGAGCCCTGGAGGTGGGGCTCCCTGTTTATAGCCCCTGCTCCCACCCACACAGAGGCCCCCCACCTTCCCCACCCCAGGACTCACACTAGATGGCCATCATCTGTGAGTGTGTCATCTGTGTGCTATCGTGTGTGTGTGTGTATGGTGTGTACCATGTTTCTGAAGCCCTCTGCCTCTAAGGCTCTCGACTGCCCAGAGTCTTGGGGGTGGCCGAGCACCAGAACAAGGCCTCTCTCTGAGCCCAGCCCCATGAGGCAGCCCTCCTTGGTGGCCCTGGGGCAACCCTCCAGAGGCCCTCCCAGACGTTCTTCCCACCCTGTGGAGTAGAAGACGCAGCCCCTTCTCCCTGGGCTCCCCCCACTCAAGTGGTTCTTGGGCTCCCAGGAACCACACAGCCGCAGGTGGAGGGACCTGACTTACCAGAGGCCCCACTCACGTGCAGAGTCAGCTCCAGGCCTCTGGCTCCTCTCAAAGGCTCCCGGAGTGGGCCACAGAATGTTTGTTGCATGCAAAGCTCAGTGTGGCACACACAGACACACAAGCACAAACGTTCACGTTCGTTCCCTTGTTGGTGAGCTCCAGCCTGTCAGCCTCACCCATTTGCCCATCATCCCCTCACCCAGAACTTCCAGTGGCTCCCAAGAGCCCAGGGTACCAAGGTCTCTGCCTGTCACTACCTGGCCTGGCCCAACCCTTCCTTCGTGCTCACTAATTCCTCCCTCCACCCCCTCGCTACAGCCAGGCTGGTTCCTTCACTGGACCTGGTCTTCATTCACATTTTCTACGCAGAAGTTTAGCAGTGTGTGTACCTGCAGCTAGTGTGTGTTTGTGGCATCTTCTCTGCATGGTCTGAGTCAGGTGTGAGAATGTGCAAATCGGGGAAGAAACCCAATTTGCATTGCTTTGAGCAGAAAAGAAATTTATCAGCTCTTGTGATGGAAAAGCCCAGGATGGTACCAGCTTCAGGCACAGCTGGCTCTCAGCTGTGCAAATCCGTGTCCCTCTCCCAGCCCTACTACCCTGTGTGCTCCTCCACCTTCTGGCAGGCTCCCAGCAGGACAGCCTCTAGGCTCACATTCCTCTGCTTTGCCACCTAGGAAAAATAAAAAGATTTTTCCCAGTATTTCCAGCAGAAGTCTCAGGGCTGACACCCACTGGGCAGGCCCAGGACACGTGACCCACTTCCGGAGGCCCGGGCTGTAGCAGCCCTGCCTGAACCACGTGGCCTGAGAGAAGGAGAGGGCTGGTTCCCCAGAGGAGCACCAGGGCTGCTCTAGAGGAAGAAAGTAGATGATGGCAGCTAGGAACACGGTTGGCCCAGATGACTCTGTCCATGAGTGATGACCTGGGGCAGGGTGGGGCATGCACTGTTCCTGCCCTAGGTCTCCCTCCAAAACAGAATGCAGTCTAAAATCCTGGAGCTGGCAAGCCTTGGATTTCTGTGCCATTTCTTATAGTGCACATGGGGAAACTGAGGCCCAGAGGGTCAGGGTCACACAGCGCAAAGCTGGAACTAGAACAGGAGCCTTTTGACAGCTGATCCTGACTGTCTACACAGGGGTGTTCAATGCAGCCCAAGCTGCATGTTGCCCGCCTGGGAGATTCTGATTTACCGGCCTGTGATGTCCATCCCAGACCAACCGGTCAGACCTGGGATGCAGGTCCCAAACGTCAGTGTCCACACGAATCACATCACAGAAGGTCAGCATTGATGGGCTGGAGGCTGTGCTGGGGGCTCTGGGCTCAACAGGTCCTAGCAGTGCTGATGCAGGGGCTGAGACACTCCATCAGCAAACCCTAGTCCGAGAAGAGGTCCTCACCTAAAGGCCAGGGGCGTGGGGGGGAAATGTGCAGAGAGAATAAGCGCTGGGGCAGGAAAAGGTGGTAGGCCGATCTGGGCTGGGGGTCAGAGAGGCCCAGGCATCCAGACCACTGGCTGCTGCTGCAGCTTGCAGCTGAAGGGGGCAGGGGGGGCCTGGCCCACGAGGCCAGAAGAGGTCAAGGGGTGGAGAGGCCATGAGGGGCCCAGCGGGCTCCAGCCAGGCTGAGGACGCTTGGCCAGAAAGGCCTGTTTACTCAGAGGCCCACGAGGTCAAGGCCCAGGCCCAGGGTTAATTATTAACGGCCACCCGGCTCGTGGCTGCCCGGTGTGGTAGAGGCCGGAGACCGGAGCCCAGGCACCACCACCGCCCCCCAGCCCCCTGCTGCCACCCTGTGCAAGGGGGGCCCTGGAGCGTTCCCCACCCCTCAGCTGCAAAAGGCACTGCCTCTGCAGCCCCCGGCACCTCTGACACCCTCCTCCCCAGCTCCGGCCAGAGTGAAGCCTGTTTTTCTGGCAGGGGACAGATTTGGTGGCAGTATCTGAGGGGGAAGGGCACCCGAGGACTGAGCTGGAAGTTCTCCGGGACCGTCGCTTGTGTTGACCCTGCGCAGGGACAGCTGAGTTCCTAGTCATCAATGTCCCAAACGAGAGAGGGCAGGTGGCTCCCTGTGCCCTGGGGAGGCTTCTTCCCTCTCCAGGGAGCAGGTGCTGACAGAGGAGCTGCAGCCCAATTAGCAGCTTCTGGGCCACAAATCCCCACTTTGTCCTGCAGCTTTGGCCCTCGCACTGGGCTTGGAGAAGGGAGTGAGTGCAGGGGCAGGGCTGGCTGCCCACCTCTCTGGCTCTAGCCAGGCCTCCCAGAGCCCCACCCTCTCAGCCTCCTGGCCCCGGGCAGCCTTGCCCTCATCCCACCCAAGAGACAGGTCTCACCAGGGGGACCGGGGTGACAGGGCCGGGTCACCACCCAGTGCTTCTCTTGCAAGGTGACAGCAGCACCTGGAGGGAACCTTGTTGAAGCCCAGGGGCTGACTCAGCAGGTCCGCAGCCCAGGACTCTGCATT
The DNA here is from genome assembly GCF_028564815.1 of Eubalaena glacialis. NCBI lineage: Eukaryota > Metazoa > Chordata > Mammalia > Artiodactyla > Balaenidae > Eubalaena > Eubalaena glacialis. The sequence goes on along the minus strand of NC_083733.1, from coordinate 51,293,223 downwards.
TCTCAGGAGCGTCCAGCAGGGCCAAAGCTCCTGGACCCCCTGAGAGAGGCAATGCTTCAGAGAGGCCCCCGCATGGCAGAGCTCTCCTGGGACTTTTCACTCACTCTTAGATTGAGACAATCAGCCTCAGAAGTTTTTCATTTTTATCTGTTGAGCCTTTGGTGGATGGGGCCAGTGGAGGGATAAATGGGCTGGGGAACCAGATATCCTGGCCCAGCCTGGCGGGGCACCTAGGACAGCCAGAGCCTGGGGGTGTTGGAGGTGCCCTTCACTCACACTGTGCCATCGTCCCCTCCAGGCTGTAAAGGGGGCATCCAGGCCCAGAGCCCACAGACTGTGTGGCTCCCGTGCATCCGCAGAGCACTGGGAAGGGTTTTAGGGCAAGTCCTACAGGTCCACTCAGGGGCAAAGCGTTTCTACAGCTGCCTCTGGAAACCCAGCCCGGGAGGGCATGCAGCCTTGGGCCCCACGGAGCACTGCACAGCCCAAACCCTTCAGCATCCACTTCGGGATACAATTGTTCCCTTTTCAAGACACCACTTCTGCCCAACCAGGAAATCCTGAACTAAGGCTGCCGTTCCCTCCCTGAGTCAACACTCGCTGAGAAGGAGGGCGGGGGAGAAGGAAAACAGGCCTCGGGACGCGGCTTGAACCACACCAGCCCCAGGAGTGCAGACCACACACACACACACACACACACACATACTGACACTCACAAAGATATGCACACGAGTGCACACAGACCCTCCTCATGCACTCACAGTCACACGTATACATGAAGACGCCATGCACACACACTCGTAGCCCCTGCACCACTTATAGTCTCACACGCACACACAAACAGATAGATACACACATGCACACAGATACACACACACGCACACAGATACAGAAGCACCCATGCATCCTCACCATTCACCTGCACGCACACGCATGCCCTCAGATTCACACGTGTACACACAGACACACGCACACACGGGCCTTCCTGCCCCCAAACCCCTGCACACGCACACAGACGCAGACCCACACACACTACTCTGCTCTGCTTGCCTGGTGGCCTTCACACTGTTTGGTGCCCTCCCTTGAAGACACCAGCCACCCGGTGCCCAGGAGCCCATGCCTGGCAGCCTAGGAAGTTTGAGACCAGGACTGAGTACCTGAACCTCACACAGGCCTCTGTCTTTGGGGCCAGATGCTGCCCTGGATGTCCTGGCACCACTGGGGAAATGGGCACTGGGAGGAGGAGAGGCAGCAGCTGACACCCCTCAGCTGGGACTGGGCTGGGGCTGGAGGTGCCCAAGACCCTGCTGTGGGAGAGGGCACCCATCGCATGCAGGTGGTGCACCCATCAGACCAGACGCTCACTTCCTGCAGGTCTGCCTGGCTAGACAGATCCTGGGATGGGGCTGTGTCTGGCGCACAGTGGGCCCTTGTTACGGAGTGGTTGGACAAATGGACAACAGCCTGGTGAGGGTGGAGGGGCTCTCGGTCCTCTGGGCTGGCTTCCGGCCCAGGGAGGCCTCTGCCACCCTGCCACCCGCCTCACTCCGCAGTGCTGAGAGCCTGCCCAAGGCTCCTGTCTCCGGGGTGGCAGGCGGGCAGCCCTGGGACGTGCCCATACACGGCTCCCCGGCTGCAGCGCGCCAAGCCAACGCCAGAGCCAGGCCAAGAGCGGAGTCGCAGGGCCTGCCCACCGCCCATGTCTCGCCCAGCCTTCTGCGCCTGCTCCGGCACGAGACCCAGCCCTTGACTCCCCCGTAGGACCCAGACTCCCGTCCACACACCAGCCTCCCAGCGCACTTGGGGACAGGTGTCCTGCCCGCAGTTCCCGCCCTCAGCAGCACCCAGGGATCTTTGCAAATGTCAATCTGATCATGTTCCTGGCCTGGCTTCCCAAAGGCTCTCCAGGCCCTTATATCTGCTGCCCTCCCCACAGTGTCCTGTAAGGTCCTGCGTGGCCAGGCCACCTCCCTTCCCAATGCTTGTCGCTCTGCCCCTCCCTCTGGGCTGTCCCTCAAGCAGCTTGCTCCTGTCTGGGACTTTGCACTGTGGTTCCTTCTGGGTCTTTGCTTGGCTGGCCCTTTTCCTCAGTCAGGTCTGGGATCTACTGCCCCCACCCCAGGGAGGCCCTCCTGAAGCAGGCCCGTCACTGCCCAGTAACATTGTCCTGCTATGCTGTACTCCCAGTTCCTCGTGCTCTTAGAAATGGCCCTGTTCTTGGCCTTACTTGCTTGTCCATTATGTGTCTTCCTGCTGGATTGTCAGTCCCATGAAACAAGGACCTTGTCTGTATTTTTTGAATCCCGAAGGGGGTCTGTCCGGCAGGTAGTCGGTGGGAGGCGCACCAATGTTTGTTGAGTGAATGAATGACCGAGACGGGGCAATACTGAACCCAAATTCATGAGTCTGAAATAGAAAGGGCCATGTGTCAGGTGTGGGGACAGGCCTACAGCAGGCATGTTGGGGCCTCCTGGGGGGCGCCTCCTGGTTCACTCACACCACATGGGCAAACCCAGCCGAGTGGGTCAGGGCTAGGACCGGGATTGGGGCCCACGCCCTTTGCTCCTGATGGACTAAGCTCTGCCCTGGCTGCTCCCAGCCCTGTACAGAGAGGAGCCCCTTGTATCAACTCCCCTGGATTTACTGTGGCCGTGCATTCTGATAGCTCTTACCCCTGGAACCTTTGTCTGGAATGTATCCTCTGCCTGCCCGGACAATACTGCCCTACCCCCGGATGCAGCCAGAACCCCCTCTCAGCCCCAAAGCCCTCTCCCCACCACGCAGAGCCACCCCGAGCTCCTCTGCCAGGCAGCACCCTTAGCCTGGCAGTGATGAGTGCCCGTTAGAAGTTTCTAGGCACTTCCTAGGCTTCTCTTCACCACCTCGGGCAGCTTGAAGTTTCATGAGAGGCCTGGCCAGAGGTCAGAAAGATGGCGGTTGCATAAGAGGTCAGTGGGATAGGTCAGGGGACAAGGGATCAGTCAGGTCTAAAGAAGCCCAGAGATGAGAAGGGGGTTACTCTGAACCCAGGAGATAAGGGCTTAGTTAACTGGTTAGTTGGTTAGTTAGCTCTCTCATTCGTTTGCTTCCTCCATTTGTTGAGCACACACCATGTTTGAATGGGGGCCCCAAGGGACCACTGACCAGGCCGGTCTCAGAGAGGGCAGAGTTTTGTTCTCACCCTGGACCAAGGATCAGCCAACCACAGCCCCCAGCCTGAATCAGGCTTGCTGCCAGTTTTTATACAGCCTGTGAACAAATGATTTTTTACATTTTTGTAATGGCTAGAAAAAAATCAACAGAAGAATCGTATTTCGTTACACATGAAAATGATATGAAATCCGTAAATAAAGTTTTATTGACGCACAGACACACCCTTTCGTGTATGCCCTGTCTGTGGCTGCTCTTGCCCTGCAGTGGCAGCAGAATAGTTGCCACTGCGACCAAGCAGCCCACAAAGCCTAAAAAATGTACTGTCTGGCCTTTTACAAAGAAAGTTTGCTGCTCGCTGCCCTAGACTCTCCACCCACCATCCGACTGGCTGTGGGCAAATCACCTCTGCTCCCAGCTCTCAGTTTCCCTCTCTGTACCATGGGACGAAGGCTCTTCCGTCAGAGAACGGCCGTGAGGACTCCAGGGTTTACAGTGTGTCACTGGGTGACGTGGCTGCCCCTTGCTCACTCTTCTTTTATTTTTTCCCTTTAAGGAACTAAACACTTACAAATTCTGTGTCAGGCACAGGGCTGGCCTGACACCCAAGACCTGCCCTCAAGGGACACCTACCCGGGGGTGTGGAGACCGACCATTTAGCCGGGAGTGGATACAGAGGAGGGTCAGGGAACCTGGCCTGGAGTGCAGAGAAGGCCCCTGGGGGAGTGATGCCCAGGCTAAGTCCTAAAATATAAGTAGAAATTTGCTAGGGGAAAAGGAACAGGGAAAAGCATTCCGGGTGGAAGGAACAGCTTTAGCAAAGGTGCAGAGGCTGAGAAAGGGGCAGGCCGAGACCTGGTGGAGGTGGCACGGAGCTAGGTAATGCAGGGCTTTGGTCAATCAGAGGTCACCCCTCATCGCCAGCCCCACCCCACCCCGACCTGGGTTTGGCTCCAGGCTGGCAGTGGTGCCCACCAAAGGCGGATGTCAAGATCTGGCAGGGTGAGGTGGGACCTTGAGGGCAGGGGAGGGGCATCCTTAGGACCCCACACCTGGGGCCCTGCCCACAGCCAGCAGTGCCAGTGGAAAAGGAGGAGCCAGCTGGTGGTCGGGACCTAGGGGCTCAGCCCAGCAGGGTGTGGGCTGCAAGGGCTGGTCCTGCCCCTGGCCCGGGGCAGCCGCCTGGTCCTTCCCCTGGCCCGGGGCAGCCGCCTGGTCCTTCCCCTGGCCTGGGTTGGCCGCCTGGTCCTGCCCCTGGCCGGAGTCCAGGGACCAGGCAGGCTGCCACAAGAGGGGAGCTGGCAACAAAAGCCTATTCTTCACGGTTTAAAAAAGTCTTTAAACCCGTCCAACTTTCCTTCATTAGATGCTCCGGGATGTTTCCCCTTCGGAGGCTGCTCAAGGTACCTGGCCGATAAAGGCCTGATTCTCGGAGTCTTAATTATGGCCTGGAGACCTCAGCGTAAACAATCATTGAGTGTTTGTTCTACGCCTCCCTTCAGTTTTCAGGGCAACACAAGCCAGGTGCCGAGGAGTGGAACCGGGTGACCCTGGGCTCTTGAGTTCCCTATGCGATCTCCCTGTGGAGCCGTCCCCAGGGAGGGAGGTGGCCAGGCCCTGAGTTTGGTGTGCATCCCTGTAGCGTGGTCACCAGCTTTGGGTCCTGGAGCCACAGCCTCCTGACCACACGGCCTCAGCCTGCTCATCTGTAGGTGACAGTACTGGTCATCAGACAGTGAAGGAGACCCCTGGCCTGTAGCGAGTGCTCAGGAAATGCTGGAGTGGAAGCTTTGGTGGAGTGGCATTGTCCTGACCTTGACCCCTGCCCCAGCCCCTGGGAGGAAGCATTTGAATCCTCAGCTCCATCCCCGGTCGGTCAGCTGGATGAGCAGGGAGGTGGACGCGAGCCCGGCCTCTCAGCAGCGCTGCCCAACGCCCCACCCCAGGCCCAGGGTGCTCACGAGGTGCGCATGATCTCACACCCTCAGTGGATCAAGGTGGTCCCAAGGTGGCAACTTGAGGACTGCCCTGGGCACCCTCCCTGTGCATGACCACGCCCCCCCACCCTCACCTTAGGCACACCCAAGGACTCCCCGGGGGGAGGGAAGCCCACTGCCTCACCCTGTGCCTCCTGAGGGTGAGCTCAGGGACTTGGCAGGACACAACTCAGCTTTATTTGGGGGAGAGGCTGCATCCCCAGCACGCAGGATGCGGTTGGGAAGAGACCGTGCCCCCCAAACCAGTTCACCCAGAGAGACCCACACACACATACACGTGTGCACACCCCACTGGATCCTACACACACACTCACCGAGGCATGCACACACAAGGCCAGGCCTCAGCATCCAGGAGGCTGCAGCTCTGCTCCTGGTGGGGCCACAAGCATGCATGTGTGAGTACGTGTGCGTGTGTGAGTACGTGTGCATGTGTGCGCACCGTGGGCCAACGTGGTGCTGCTCCTGAGAGCCTGTGTCAAGTACGAGTGTGCCTGGGAGGAAGCAGGAAGAAGGGGAGGGTAAGAAACCCTCCGGGTCCTCTGTCTGAGGCAGGAAGGGGCCACGGTGACTGTGCAAGGTCACGCCAGCGGGGTCCAGCCACCTTAGCCTCAAGCAGTGCTCACGGCAGAAGCCCCGAGGAGCTGGGGCAGCCTTGTCAGGGGCTCCAGCTGCAGCGCTGTAGGAAGGACCACATCTCAGTGGGCCCCGCCAACCCCCAGGGGTTGGCACCAACCCCCAGTCCCCCTCTCCCTCCCTCTGTTGCCGTCCCTTGGTCTGGGGTGACCAGCCTCACACTGGGCCTCCAGCTGAGAGCAGCGAGCCATTCTGAACCGTGATGAGAAGAGGAAGCTCCTGCGGCCCCAAAACAGAAACAGGAAGCTGGGGGGGGGGTATGGATAGGGAACGGGAGGGGGACACAGGCACCCAGCAGACGCTCCCAGAGAGCCCTAGCCTTCCTGGGTCCCGCGCGGCAGCCGTGTCTGGGTGTCTCCGCCTGACCCCGGTGCCGCTGGGCTCACCCGCCCAGCTACACCCACCCAAAGGGCAGACTCCCTGCGGGGTTCTCAGACGCTGGCTAATCGTCCACCTGGCTGTGTTCAATGGTCCAGGCTTATCTGGTCCTGGTCGAGAGGTCTCCGTGGGTCTGCTCGAATCTTCCTGCCCACCCAGACACTTGGGTCTGGCCAGGCCACCTCTCCCTGGCCCCTGCGCGGGGTCATGTGGGACTCTCCACCAGGCTGGCCTGACTCTCCCCAACCCACCCTGTCTGTGTGGCCACCTGACCACTCCCCTGACCAAGCATGCGACTAGCCGTCTCCCTGGCCGTGACTCTGATGACTCCCAGCCCCAGCTCTGTTTTCCCAGCTGCCCTGCGGGACGTGGCAAGTCTGCAGTCACACTCTTACTTGGTAACTGGACTCAGGACTGTCCTGGTCCCCTCAGCGGAGGCAGGAAGCCGGGCCTCTGCCCCACACGTACCACAGCCTCAGCCCGCGTCCTGGGGCAGGATGTCCTGGTGCCTCAGTCTCCCCTCTGCTGCGTGGGGTGGGAGATGGAATGTCTGAGAACACTGTGCCCTTGAGCAGAGAGACGGCAGTGCACAGAATCACGCGCCAACCTCCAGAACCAGGGGGTGTCTGGCTCACGCAGGGCCCGGGCCGGGGTGGGGGGGGCGGTGGTGGGGGGAAGACAGCAGGGCGGCGCTCACTCAGGGAGAGCAAGACCTGCTGTTTCTCCCGGCTTTGGAGGCTCCTGCAGAAAGACTCTGGGGCGAGTGGGCGGGGGCGGGAGCCAAGGGGCCAGAAAGGCAGATGTCACCAATTTCAGTTCTGCCCTGGCCGGCCTGAGGCAGCTTGGGACTTCCCAGAGTGGAAGGACAGGCTGGGGGGCCAGGCCACTTGGAGGCAGGGGCTGGGGGCAATGGAAGTTCTGGGGATCCAGGGTGGGCTGGGTTTGCCTCCCTGGGGTCCCCACTCTCTCCCTGAACCACCTGAACCTCCCTCCGGTACCCCATGCTAGTCAGCCCCAGCCCAAGATCCTGGCAACAGAAGAAATTATCAGCCGTCTTGTCCCCTCAAATGAAGGCTGTAAAAGGTTCGGCTGCCCCAGAGGCATCTAGAAAGATTTCCAGGATGGGACAGAAGGGTGCCAAGCGGATGCCTCTTCCCATGCCAAAGGATGAGGCAGAAGCCACAAGAACCCCCCAGATGGCTCAATCTTCTCATCTCCTCGTGCTCATCCCCCAAAGAGGGAAAGCGGGGAACAGGTGGGGTGGGCGGGCGAAGCCCCCCGCCTCAGCCTCAGCCCTCCCCTCGCGACCCAGCCAGGCGGGCGGTCAGCACCAGAGCCAGCAGGGAAATGGGCCCCCCGGCAGGGAGCACATCTGACTGGACCGTGTTCTTGGGAGATCAGTTGTGAAACTTGCTTCAAACCCCCAAACCACAAAAACGGCCGATTTTCCCAGCCCTGTTCTCACGTTTCTCAGATCAGCCTAGGAGTCTTCAGTGTTTCCATCCGAGAGACGCCAGGCCAGCCACCAGCCCCCGGGGGACAAGGAAACGGTGCACGAGAGACTTGGGTGCTGCGGAAACCCCTCCTGCCTTCCCCAGAGCGCACCATTCCCGCCAATACATCTGGAAACGTGGGGTCTAGGGAAGGGCAAGGCCTGGGCCTGATGGAGGAAACTGGAAATCGGGATAGAGGGACCTAGAAGCTGTTAGGGCTGCCTGGGGCGGAGAATTCAAGAGCACCCTTCTCGGGCAGGGGAAGGTAGTGTCTGGCTGGCAGAGGGTCAGATGGGGGGTAACTGCGAAGATGCCCTTCGATTTGAAAGAAGGTCCCAGCAGCCGTCCCCTGGGGTCTTCCTCCCCCGCCAGGGGTCCAGCGCACATGGTACTAGTTCTTTCTCGTTCAGGGCTGGTGACAACCGAGAAGCAGGCTCTCACCAGGCAAGGACTGACGTGGGGACCCTCAGAGGTGAGCGGAACCCCAAGGAGGCCTCACTGCTTTTCTCAGCTGGGTGGCGATGATGACAAAAGCCACCTTAGAGACAGAGGAGCTGCCTGGAGGTGCTTTGGATGACGAGTTGCCTCAACGCCTCAAGACCCCATTCCCTGCTGCAGGGATGAAAGCCCGTCTCTGCCCCCTCACCTCTTCTGGCTTCCTGGGGCCAGATGCCCCAGCCGAAGCCAGCTGAGGCCCTCTCGACTCCATGCCACCGTCTCTGGGCCCTGCCTGCTGCCCTCCTGCCGTCTGCCTTCACCACCCACCTCTGCCTGAGGGCCTGCCCTCTCCTCGGCCTGCCACCCCTCACCCCTGTCTGCCGCCACGACTGCCTGTTTCCAGCTGGAACCTCCTTGAGCCTGGGACAGAAACCCTAACCAGGTTAACTTCAGCAGTGATTCCGAAAGCAAAACGCTGCTGAGAAAAATACCAAGCTTTAGCTTCGTGTGTGCTGCTCCAATCCCTTCCCTGGACTGTCACCTTTCTTTAAAATGCTGTGTAAGAGGTTAGCTGATGCTGAGCTCCCACTGTTAACCCTCGTGCTAGTTCACACTGACTATGGTACTATGCGTAGGGCCTGAAAGCTACCTGTTGTAAGAACTAATACTTCTCTGCCAGGGCCCGGAGAATCCTGCCTGGGGAGGCTGTGACCTGGGTTCCCTGAAGCCAAGGCCAGGGCAACAGAATCCAGGAGGACCCCACAGACAGGCGGTCCCACCTGAGGGGCAGGGTTGGGGCCGCCCATAAGCCAGGCCACCCTGGCTGATGAGAAGCACAGGGGACAGTGGGGACATGTGCGTGTCTCGGTCTCTCTGTGTCTCTCTGTGTACGTAGGTTTGCAAGCCCATGTCTGTGAGTCTGGCTGGGTGTCTGTGTATGTGAGAGTTCCCGTGGTTTGCCCGTGGATGTGTTTGTGTGTTTCTCTGTGTGTGCACCTGCAAATGTCCGTGTCTCTGTTCATTCAACAGCTGTCTAGCGTGCCAGGTCCCGGGCCAGGTCCTGGATGGGTGGTGGAGGGCTCGGTCCCAGCCTCATCACACCCAGTCTGGTGAGAGGTGGGCAGTTCACAAGGAATCACCCCTGAAACGCATAACTCAGTGGTGATGGGAAAGCCACGCCGTGAGGGCAGAGCGTGGGAGGCCAGAGCCCCTGAGACAGGGGACCAATGGGGACCCTCGATGTTCTGAGGAAGTGACATGAAAGCTGAGTGACACATGGGAGTCGGCCAGGTGGGTGAGAGAGGAAAGTGTTCCAGGTGGAGGGAACAGCATGTGCAAAAGCTGGGGCACAGAGGAGGGGTAAGGAGGCCAGGGTGGCAGGAGCAAAGACAGCTGAGGGGCGGTGGAGGGTGAAGGCAGGGGGTGGGGCGGGAGCTGGACATAAAAGCCTGGAGGCCATGGTGACGGCAGTGGGCTGGTCCTGAGAACCGCGAGAGGGCTCGGTTAGGAGAGGGGCCACCCTGTCTGCTAAGAGAAGAATGGGCTGCAGGGCGCCTGGGGCAGGGCCTGAGAAGCCGTGCAGTGAGGAGGGTGGAAGGATGAGGTGCAAAGATTGGCGACGGGGGAAGTGTGCAAAGGTCCAGGAGGCTTCCTGTGTATGTGTGTGTGTGCACGTATGCATGTGTGCACGTGTGGGTGTGCACACGCCTGCCAGGGGCTGAGGCCTGGCCCTCAGTCCTCTCCCTCTCCCCTGCCAACCTAGCGCCCATGTCCCCCACCGCCTCGCCTCGGACATGACAGTGACGGTAAGAAGAGCTTGGTGTTGCAACTGCATTTCCTCTCGAACCCAGGGCCACCAGAGATTAGCTGAGAGCCCCACGTGCGCTAGGCGATAACAGCCCCACTCCCCCGTTTCCTAATCTCTGATTCATTTCCAGCTGATAGCAGGATGAGGGCCCATGGGGGACTAAGAAATGCCCCAGCGTGTCCTGCCAAGGCTGTGGCCGAGCTGCCTGCAGGGGCTCTGGACCGCAGAGCCTCAGGAAGATCAGGGTCGGGGGTGAGCTTGGAGGGAGAGAGACAGGGCGGGGGAGGAAGGAGAGAGAGACAGAGAGAGAAGTAGGGAGACAAGGAGATGGAGACAGACACAGGCAGACGCAGAGGAGCCGGGGTCAGGGTAGGGTGATGAGAAAGAGAGATAAGGAGAGAGAAACACGGAGAGCAAGACAGACAGACTGACAGATGTATAAATATAGGTAGAGAGGGGTTGGGAGTCCCGGGGGCTGCACGAACTTACGAAAGAGAGAGAAAAATAGAAGAGACTAAGAGAGACAGAGAAAGAGAGAAGAGGTGACCCAAGGTCAATAGAGATGGCGGGGTGGGCTGACCTGGCCTCCCAGGCACTGCCCATGCAGCCTGAACACAGTGGGTCAGGGCCGGGGGCTGGTCTTGCTGACTTGACCCCAGCCAGGCACAGACCCCAGCTGGGAGCAGGGAGGCAGGGGCAACAGCTCCAGACCCCGCACCGCACACCCACCACACGCCACCCAGAGCTTCTGGAGGAACACGGGGCTGTAGGTTGCACGGCTGTGGGGCTGATCGAGCCACAGTGCTCGCCAGCACGGGGGCTCAGCCAGGGCAGAAGGGACAGAGGAACATCCCAGGGGTTATTTGTATCCTGCTGAGGTCTGGTGGGGCTGGAGTGAAGCTGGACAGTCAAGGTGGGGTGGGAGGGACTCAACTGAGAGGCAGGCGGCTGGGACCATGGGGACAGGGGGCCGGCCGCCCTCCGGGCTGGGAGCGGAGGGAACACGTTCTCCCCTCAGCTCCCCTCCCAGGCCCAGCTCTCCTTGGGGGTCAGAGCCTGGGCTCATGCTCTGCGATGCTCGGAGGAGGGAAGGTGGGCTCCAGGAGCTATGGGGGCCCGGCCACCTCCCTCGCTCCCTGGCCCCCACTCCTGGCGCCTCCCTAACAAGAGACGGAAGGACGCAGACAGCCGCCCGCTTGAGCAGCATCAGTGCTGCACAGGCGTCTGGGCTCGGGTCTTGAGGAGGAAGGGGGTTCCACAGAGCAACCCGGCCAGGGGCAGGGGGGTTCCCAGAGGGGAAGGGGCAGCAGGCCTCTGGGGAGGCCCTTCGTCAGTTCCTAGGAACTGCGTGAGCAGGTGCTGGATGGGCAGCGTCTGGAGATAATGAGGGGCAAGAAGCGAATCTCCAAGCCCTGGCAGACCTCGTTCTGAGGGCAGAGCAGAGCACTGGGAGATCCCCAAACAGGGGACCCATGGCCCCATGGGCATTTTAGTAAGTCCCTTCTTCCCAGGGCCCCCAGCCCTGACCCACGAAGGACAGCAGCAGGTTGCCTAGATGAGGTCCCCTGGCCCAGGCCGGCTCAAGAAGGCTCACCTCGCCTCCTCCTGGGGCAGGGCAGCCGCCCCTCTGATTTGCCATGCCTGCCCTGATGCCCTGACTGCCGCGACCACAGGAAGCGCTGCCCCAGCTCAGCACTTCCCTTTTCTGAAATCTGCCCCCAGCAGCCTGGTGGCCAGGGAAGGCAGACTTCCCGCTGCCCTCACCCTGGGCTCTTCCCACCGGTCACAAGTGGTTTGTTCCCGAGCTTCCCTGGGCAGAGGTGACCTTCTTGCCTCAACCACAGATCAGTTATTTATCAGAACAGGAAAGATGGCACCAGAGATATGTCCTCACCCCCTCCCAGGAGGGCCTGGCCTGCTCCAACGACCGCACGCCTGCTCCCCACATCACACGGGGCCTGTTCCCCACATCACACGGGAGTGTGTGGCTGGCGCGTGCGGGCTGCAGAGGGGGGAGAGCCAAGTAGAAGTCCTCGTGGGCAGACAGGGCAGACCCAGATGAAGCTCTGTGTGCGGGTTGGGAACATTCCGGGCATCCGGGGTCCCTTGGGTCTGATGAGACTCACTCTTCCTCCAGATGCACTCTCAGCCTGGGGCTGGTCCTAGGACTCCTCTGTCCCACTCACTGGGAATACCCTGGGGTCAGGGTCTCAGGCTGCTCCTCTACCCCTCCCTTCCATCACAGACACAGGGCTCGGTGCCTGGGGATTCAGAACCCAGTTGTGAGAAAGGGAAGAAGAGGCTATCAGGGTTCCTCAACAGTGACACTGTTGACATTTTAGGCTGGATAATTGATTCTGTGTTGTTGGGGGCTGTCCTGTGCATGGTAGACTATTTAGCAGCATCTCCAGCCTCTATCTACTAAATGCCAGTAACATTTCCCCACCAGCACCACCAGTCACAACAATCAAAACTGTCTCCAGATACTGCCAAATGTCTCCTGGGAGGACAAAATTGTCCCAGGTTGATAACCAGTGATCTAGGTACCTGAGAAGGCCCTGGCTTCCATGGCTAGAATGTTCCAAGTCTCACTTGGCCTGTTTTACAGTTTTGTGCTAGAAGGTCACAGATTCAAAAGACAGTAATTTGTCAGAGTCTGGGGCTCTTGGGAGTTGCAGGGTGTGTTTGTCTGAGGGGTCTGTGCTATCAGGCCCACCCTGGGGTTCTGGGCATCACTGTGTCACAGAACCTGGAACCAGAAAGGGGACCCCTGGGACTGGAAAGGGGATGGTGAAGGTGGGAAGTTTCATTCAAAGGAAGGTCAAGGAGATGTACTGGGGAGGGCATGAATTGAGTCACCTAGAGGCACTCAGGATCCTAGACCAGAAGGGTTGGGAAAAGCTACAAAATCAGGCAGAACACAGGGCCATGATATGCGTCCTGGACTCCCCAAGGTGGTGTGCTAGAACTGACATCCTCGTGTAAAGCCCAGGGCTGAAAGGGTTGCCCCAAACAAAGAAGACTTGTAAAGCTGACCCAAGAAGTGAAGTTTTCCATCCTCCTGGGACAATGGGTTGGGAAAAAAAGAGTCACCTTTGAGAAGCCAAAACCTTAGCCAGAGCTATAAATAGGTGTGGAGTTCAAATGTACAAAATCCAGGGGTTCTACAGCCTCAAGTCTAGAAATTAACATAAAAACCAATAAAGAACCATGAGAGAAACTTACTTCTACCCACTTTGTATGGACACTTCCACCCAGAGCAATTTCCATAGAAAAAACAATCCCTGGTGAAGATGAGCTCACAATAAAAAGAAATTATAAATGACCTAAAAAGGCAAGCCACTGCATCAGCAGGAGATCTTAGACGCAGATACTAGAACAGTTTGGAAAAGACTACATTATAAAATTTTTTAATTATTAAGGAGATAGAAGAGGGAGTGGAAGACATAATAAAAATATTATTTAAAAACAAAGAACAGATAGATTTCAAAGGAAATCAAATAGTCATTGCAGTATAAAATAAAATCTCAGTGGGTGGATTATATAGCAAATTAGTTGTGGTGGAAGAGGGGATTGGAAAACTGGAAAACACAGCTGAAGAAATTCCATGAAATGCAGCACAAAGACATAAAAACAAGGAAAAATAAGATACAAAGGCTCTTGGAGGATAAAATGAGATAGTCCAAGAAAGTCCAACATGCATATAATAGGAATTCCAGAAGGTGAAAACAGGAAATACTCAAGACCTAAAGGTTGAGAAATTTCCAGAATTAAAGAATGAGTCCTCACATTGAAGATGCACACTGAGTCCTAAGAAGGGTAAATAAAAAGAAATTCACATCATAGTAAAACTACAGAACATTGAAACCAAAAAGACGATCTTAAACGTACCGGCAAGAAATGAGGAGTTACCACAAAGGAATGATGATTAGACTGACAACAGATTTCTCCTCGGCAACAATGGATACCAGAAGACTAGAGAATCATATATTCCAGGTGCTTTGAGAAATAACTTTCCACCAAGAATCCTATACCCCACTAAACTGGAGTGAAATAAAGAATTGGGACACAAGAAGTGGGTTGGAGGCAGGATCTGTGGTGAGAAGATAGTGTTCATGGGATCAGGAGTAGGACTGAGGGTCTCCAAAACAATCGTGGTGGGGGGACAGAGTGGGGAGGTGGGCCAATCTGGCCTTTTGTAGAATGGCTTCACTTTTGATGGACACTTTAGACAGGAAAGTAGTGAAAGACAAGGTCAGAAACTGTTCCAGAAAAGAACAAGAGAAAGTAGTAAGAGAAGCCCTGCAAGCCAGCTCTGTGTCTGGTTTTGACAAGGTTTTGAGGGTGAGGTCAAAAGTGACACCTTTAGCCCTGGAGCCATGCTGGCTTCTGGGCACAGCCACATCTTCTCTACATCTCCACCTGACCTACTCTTTGTGTTCCACCCAGACGCTACCCGCTTTTGCCCTGACCCCTCACCAGATGCAACGTCTCTCCTCCATGAACTCCCTATGAACTATCTTAGATTATTTTTATCTGGATTTCTATGTTCTTTCCCTATGAGACACCCACCCCAGGATCAGTATAAACTCACCTGTGCTTCCCACACAAGTCTTCCATGGCTCCCTTTCCCTGGTGGGTGGCCAGGAAGTATGCCTTGCTCACTCATCAGAGGCTGTCCATAGGCTCAGCCACACCCCAGATGCCCTTGGTCAGGGCAAGACTGTAATGGAGCTGGAGGATCAGAATGCCTACGACTACCCCAGGATCACTCTGGGAAGCTGCCATCTCAGTGTCTGAGACATGGGGTCAAGGGGTCCTGTGGGTCAACCTGGAGCACAGAGGGTAATGGATCAGCCTTCTATTGCGGTGGAGTCAAGCTCTCATCACTTCCTGTTATTCCTGACCTGTTCTCTGGGAAGACATGGAGGAAAAGTTCTAGGACTCCACATATGAATCCTCAGAGGCAGGAATTCTCCACCCACTGTGAGGCCCAGCACAGCTTCCCTGACTGGCAACACAGGGCTAATGACAGATACCTACTCAGATCCGCGGACGAGACAGGTCATCTGCGTGGGGGGTGTGGCCTGCATCTTGGAACCACTGTTAACCTGGCTCCTGTCTGTTCCTCAAATACTCCAAACCTGTTCCTGCCACAGGGCATTTGCACTCACTGTTCCCTCTGCCTGGTACACACTTCCCCCTTAGAGTCATTTTGTTGGCCCCTTCTTGTCATTCAAGTCTTGGCTCAAGTATCACCTCCAGGGAGATCACCTCTGACCCACTTAGTTAGCTAAAACCCCACAGCCACTCTCATCTCCCTCATCACTCTGATTCGTGTCCTTCATGGTTTTTCTCAAAAGCTGAAATTACGTCATTTCCTTATTTGTTTACTCTTTGATCATCGTGTCTTCCCAGAATGTCAGCTCTCCAAAGGCAGGGCTCAGCCCATCTTGTTCACCACTGTGTTCCCAGTGCCTGGCACAACACAGTAGGCAAATGCTTTGGGGTGGGGGGAGTGACTTTGAAAACCCAGAGGGCACTGGGGGTGGACAATGCCAGCCACTGACTCCAAACCGCAGGCCACCCCGATGACTCCCTACCCAGCTGGGCTCACTCAGCCTCACCCTCCCAGCTGCTCCCTGGCCCAGGCCTTGGAGGCTGGACCTCACTGTCCTCACAGTCAGACCCTGGGCCTAAATAGCCCCAACTTCAAGTCATGGCACTGCCAGCTACTGGCTGTGGGACCCTGAGCCGATCTCTGGGCCTCAGCTTCCTTATCTGTAATATGGGTCTGCCCAGCGGGGGTCCTGGGAAGATGAATAGGAATAACAAGCAGATGCCTTCAGCATGGTTTGGTTCCTAATGGGTGCCCCGGCAGGGTGGGCCTTTGAGCCAGCTGGAAGGCCAGCAGCGCTCCCCAGAGGCTGGGCACAGGGCTCCCGACAGCCGTTGGTGGGTGACTAAGGCCCTTCCTTCCTGGGAGTTGCCAGCCCCACACCCGGGAAGAATGGCAGATGGGCACCCGCCTGGCACTGGAGACCACTTCCTATTTTCATCCTATCCTGACTGTGAACATGACCCCTGCCAGAACAGGCCGGCCGGCCGGCCTCCACAAGGGCCAGAGCCTGAGGCTGGGAGACGGTGGCCTGCTGCTGACTGGGATGAGGGCCAGAGTCCAACCAGACCCAGGCAGGGGGGCTTCCTGAGAGAAGGGGGTCCCTCACCCTCAGGGCTCCCCAGTTCTGCATCCTCCCCTAGGCCTTCTACTGGGCAGGGGGCTGCTGGCAGTGAAGCCTAGTGGGCACTGACTGGAGACAGTGGTGACTCTCAGGGGGCAGCAATGTCAGCGGGCAGCTGTGCAACAGGACACACTGCGTGAGCCGGGGCCCAACACTGGCTCCACCTTTTGCTATCCTGTCACCACCATACTGGGACCCAGCCACGGAGGGAGTGGCAGCCTTGACGCTTCAGAATCCCACTGCCACCACGCCTGACCTCTGGGAAGATCCCCACAGGACTAGCGAAAACCCACTCCTCCTAGGAGCCCCCCTCACCCAGGCCCCACTTGCCGTCAGCACCCCACCCCCTCCACCCATCCACAAGCGGCCCAGGAGAGCCTTGGGCACTTTCCAGCAGAAGAATCCGGCTCCAGTGCTGGAATGTCAGGCAGACGCAGTGGGTCAGAGGTGTGAGAGGCCCTGCTCTTCAAGATGGGACCTCTGCTCCGACCAGCTCAGGCTCAGGGAACCGAGACTGGCCTGGCCACAGAGTCTGGGAAAGGCCTCATGCCCTGGAGCGGGTGGTGGGTCTTGGCCCAGGCCACGGGTGACCCCTAGGGGCCAAGCCCCTTGTTCTGGGCTCGAGATGTCGGGACCCCTCCTTTTGACCTCCTGTGTTCCAAGCCAGGAGGGCAGCAGGGTGGGGGCCCAGCAGGACACCTCAGATCTGCTATGAAGGGGTATGGGTGGAGTCAAAGACCAGGGCCTCTTTGGGCCCACATATACCCCAGGGGGGGGTGGCAGAAGCAGTCCCAAGGAGGTGAGAGACCCCACCCTGAGGATGCAGGAAGTGTGGGGACATCCCCCAGCCTCAGGCCTCAGCATCCAGTCACCCACCCCTGAGTGCACCCAAAGCACCCGACAAGTCCTGGCCCCGCGGGAAGTGCCCCTGGAAGCCCTGGCTTCCCCTCTGAACTTCTCCCATCAGGCATTCAGCCGAGGACACCCTGCCCTCCCCTGAGCTCTGGCTTCTGCCAAGTGGAGGCGGAGGAACCTCGGGGACGGGGGAAGGGCTACGTGGCCCCAGGGCTCCTGCAGGGTGACTTGGCTGGCACTGTGAGTCTGTGTGCATGGTAGGGCGGGGCGTGTGGCAGGTGGGGTAGGGTCAATCATGTTGTGCGTGTGTCTGTGGGCTGTGTCGTTGTGTGGTGTGTGGTGTCTGTGGGCTGTATCAATGTGGTCTGTGTGTCAGTGTATGCTGTGTGGGTCTGTGTATGGTGTGTGTGTCTGTGGCCTGTATCACTGTGGTATGTGTGATGTGGACATTGTGTGGTGTCTGTGTTAGCGTGTGGTATGGAGGTCTGTGTGGTGTGTGTCTGTGTGTGGTATTGGGGTCTGTGTGTGGTGTCTGTGTCTATGTGGTGTATGGGGCTGTGTGTGGTGTGGTGTGGGTATCTGTGGCGTGTGTGTCTGTGTGAGGTGTGTGGGTCTGTGTGCGGTGTGTGGGTCTGTGTGTGGTGTGTGATTCTGTGTGTGGTGTGTGGGTGTGCGTGTGGCGTGTGGGTCTGTGTGTGGTGTGTGATTGTGTGTGTGGTGTGTGGGGTCTGTGTGTGGTGTGTGGGTCTGTGTGTGGTGTGGGTACTGTGTGGTGTGTGGGTCTGTATGCGGTTGGGGGCTGTGTGTGGTGTGTCAGTGTGTGTGTGGTGTGTGGGTCTGTGTGTGGTGTGTGGGTGTGTGGGTGGTGTGTGGATCTGTGTGATTGTGTGTGTGGTGTGTGGGTCTGTGTGTGGTGTGTGGTTGTGTGTGTGGTGTGTGGGTCTGTGTGTGGTGTGTGGTTGTGTGTGTGGTGTGTGGGTCTGTGTGTGGTGTGTCAGTGTGTGTGTGGTGTGGGTCTGTGTGTGGTGTGTGGGTCTGTGTGTGGTGTGTGGTCTGTGTGTGCTGTGTGCCTGTGTCCGAGAGGCTGACCGTCAGGCGCGTGCAGAGTCTGCAGCTCCACAGGGAGCCTGAGGAGCCCCAGGAGTGGTCATTAGGAAGGACCTGGGTTCCCCTGTGCGGCCACGTCACAGGGGGTGCAGTGCAGGGTGCAGGCACCTCAGGGACCAGGGTGCTGGCACTATCTGCACCCACCCGGATGTTGCCCAAAGCCCCTGGGGCCCAGCGAGCCTGGGGCGCATTTCCCCTCTCTAGCCCTGACCCAGAGAGCCATGTGCCAACCAGAGACTGGTGGCGAACTGTGTCTGCACTTACAGCAGGATTTCCCACCTGGTGCCCTGAAACTCCCTGCCTGAGGTTCAGGTCCAGCTCTGTCCCCTGAGTGTACTCTGTGAGTCCCTCCCCTTTCTCAGGTTCAGCTCCCGGGGTCTGGGTGGGGTGACCACGCACCAGCTTAGCTCATGGCGGGCGAAGAGGGGTCACCCAGCACATGCGACCACTAATGCTGTTGTGCCCCCACCTCCCCCAATCCAGGACCCCCTGGCTGGGTTGAGGCAGGCTGTTTCCACCTGACTGGTCCAGGCCCCAAGCAGAGAAGGAACTGGCGGGCAGAGTTGTGGCCCAGGGCATGGCCAATGCAAGTGTGGGAGGTGGGCCTCAGATGCTATGGTGGGGCCTCCTGGGTCCCCCAGCCCTACCCCAGCCCACCCACCGACCTCAGGGCCTGCTGCCAACGCACCTACCAGCCTGGGCCAGCACAACCAGTCTTCCATCCCAGGAAGGGATGGGCGCGTCCCTCCTGGCACCTGAGAATGCCCCAGGGAGGCAACCCTGGGGTCAGGCCCACCTGAGCCCACATCCGGGCATGCCCCTCCTCCCTGCCTCCCTGTCTCCCCACCTCCATGCACTCCTCACCTGCATCTCCCATCTTAGTGGGCGGCCACTGGTCATCCACCTTCTCTGTTCCTCTCCCCACTTCCTTTCCTCCTCAGCCTCCCCTTCTCTTCTTCCTCTCCTGGGGGGAAGTCTCATTGCTGGAGTTCCTGGGCCATCGCCCCTCCCACTACTGCAGACCCAGACAGACCCAGGACAGAGGGCTGCTGGGCCCCATGGCCCCCTCAGAACACCCATGTGGGGGAGGGGGTCCCCTCTTAGAATCAGGAGCCAGTGTGGAGAGACTCCAGGTGCCAAGAAAGGCAACCAGGTAAGGGTCACACGGTGAGTGACCAGCAGGTTCTGTTGTCCTGGCCAGACCCTCTGGGGGCTGAGTGTTGTGACAGCAGTATCTGCCTGGGAGCCCAGGACTCCCCAGATTGCATCCCAGGGTGGTTCAGGGGATAAGGCCCCCAGGGTTCACAGGGCATTTCAATGGGACAATGGGCTAAACAGCCCCCAGGCTGGAGGAGGCTGGGCTGGTAGGACAAGGAGGCCAGAGCAGTGACACGGCCCGGTTGAGCCGAAGGGGACCAGGCCCAGGTAACTCAGTAGGGGGCTCTAAGCAGCCTCTTCCTCATTCTCAGCTCAGGGCTGAGACACAGACCTGGGACACAGATTGGTCAGGGGGATGGCTGCAGGGAGGGGACCCACTGGATGGGGAAGCCAGGGTCCCTCCATCCCCTAGAGGTTTATGGGCAGGTGTCCTGGCCGTGGGGCCAACGTAGACTACAAGCCATCCCTAGCTGCACTCCTTCCGGTCTTAGCCCCCTTCTCAGCCAGGACCATGCCGAGGGTAGGGGTCTTGAGCCTCAGGTCCCTGGCCTGATGCACAGCAGTTTGCAGGGGGCAGGATAGGGGGATGCCTTAGTAGGCCTCAGATAGGCGATAGGAAGCCCAGAGTCCCTTCCCTGACGGCTGGACCTCAAAGGCCCCTGGGCCCCAGAAAGGAACCTTCGAATCCTTCATTCACAGCCCTTGGCTTCTTGCGTATTCAGCTCCAAGTCTCAGCATCTTCCCCTGCCCGGCAGGGCCCCCTTGCAGAGCCGGCCACCCGCCTGCCCCGGGCCAGCCGCTGACCGCAGCCCTGAGTGTGGAGTGAAGGGAAGAGGCTGGGCCGTGGAGACTGAGGGCCTCACACTCCCTCCCCTCACAGCCTGGGCTGGAGCCATGGGTCACCCCTCATCCACCCCAGAGACCAGGGCAAGGATTGGTGGAAATGCCGAGAGGTTCAGGGGTCACAGTGCATGGCTGGGTCAGAGGTCAAAGATTTGCTGACAGCAGGCTTGGAGGTATTGATCTGGTGGGGGAGGTGACAGAACTCTGTCCCCTGCCAAGGGCTATGGGCATGGGCTGGTGGTCAGCAAGCTGGACTCAGCAGAGCCCACCCCAAAGCAGGCTCCTGGGGATGCGGGGCTGGGGGCTACAGAGCCCCTCTCATGGCGCCAGGTCCTTCGACAGGCAGGGGACCAACTGTCATACCACAAGTGATTTCCGTTATCATCCTTGGGCTGATGGTCCAGCATGCCTGGGTCTGCGTGGCCAGGGGGACAACAGGGACCTGGGCGGCTGCATGCTCCAGCACCCGAAGCCCTCACAGGTTTGAGACGACCAACCTGGGGGAGCTGGGAACTGAGGAGTCAAGAAACCCAACATCCTCTTCGAGAGAACTGCAGGCTGAGGGTCTGGCTGGCTTCCTGGGGGAGGGTACACAGCTGCAGTGACCCTCAGAAGCCTCCCCCAGTCTTACCTGTTCACCCTAGAATCAGGCAGCCCCCCACCTCGGGTCCTATACCCAGCTGGCTTCTGTGGGATGCAGGCACCATTCCAGCTCCCTCCCTCCCCAGAAAGATGTAGTGCATCCACCCCGCTCCCACCCCAGCATCTGCCCAGAGCCCTCCCAGAGGCGGCCAGACACGCCAGCTCCGCCTCACTCGTCCCCCACACACACATCCACCATTCCAGGCCGGGCCAAGGCCTGCCCGGAGCTGGGGAGCCTCCACGACCAAGAGGATGAAGGGCACCTCCCCAAACTGAACTCACCCCAAACAGACTGGACCCAAAGGTGTTTCTCCATCCATCCTGGAGGCTGCCTGGGGAGAGAGAGAGGGGAGTGTGTGTGTGCCTGTGTGTGTGCGCATGTGTATTCGCAGGTGTGTACATCCATGTGCTTGTTGCTATGTGTGCACATGTTATTTGTGTGAGTTTATGTGCGCTGGGTACGTGTGTGAACATGTGATTGTGTGCAAGAGTGAACTGTGTGTGATTACGTGCACGTGGGAGCATTGTGTGTGTGCGTTTGCGTGTACTCACATGTGTTTGGCTCAGGCCCGGGGCTGGGCTGGCCCCCTTCCAGG
Source organism: Eubalaena glacialis (assembly GCF_028564815.1). NCBI lineage: Eukaryota > Metazoa > Chordata > Mammalia > Artiodactyla > Balaenidae > Eubalaena > Eubalaena glacialis. The sequence continues at coordinate 51,271,884 of NC_083733.1, read as the reverse complement.
CGCTGACTGGAGAGACACTCCAGCTGTCCCCTGGAATGGCTTGATCCGGGCTTAGCCAGAAACCCTTACCAGTCCCTATGGCCCTGGCCCTGGCAGCTCTCCTAGAGCTGAGGGCTTCTGATCAACCCCAGCCAAGCTGGCAGCATGGCCAGAGGGCAGCTCTGTCCACTGGGAAGGCATGTGGCGGCCCCTGGCTCAGAGCATACCTAGGTTCGAGGTCACTGGCACTGAGGCAGAGGCACGTGGCACACTGGGGTCTGGAGCTGTCGTTGATGCCACCAGGGCCTGACTGGGGATGCCTCCTAGCAGTGACCCCTGCTGGGAACATAGGTACTGCAGACTGGCTCTATAAGCCATTGTGAGGGAAAGGGGTCCCCTTCACCTCAATGGATTCCTCCCTGCAGGGAGCAGTGGATTGATATGCATGGTTTTCAAATTGTGAGCTAAGGAACCCTGGGGTTCCTTCAGGTCTCTCCAGGGATTCCCAAAATTTGATGCTTCCAGCTTCCCACCTTCCTCCTCAAAAGAGCATTGCTTTTAAGTACTGAGCTTTTGAAGATATTTCTCCAAAAATATTTTAAATCTCCAGGCTGATTTTGACCTTTCAGCTCTAGGAGTCTATTTATGAGTGTGTCTCAGTTAGATCTGCTTTTAGAACCATTCATTGGGCTTTAACCCCATCATCTCCTGCCAGGCGTACAATATTACTTTAGGTTGGGTTCTGATTTAAATACCTCTTGGAAACCAGAAGAGGCAAAAAAGAGAGAGGGTCCACTTCAGAGCTGGGCAGCCTTGCGGTCCCCTGGGGCCCAGCCCTTTGGCGAGGGCCGAGTTCATGCCCTCCAATAAAAGGGCATGTTATGTGAGGGGCTCCCAGGGGAAGTGCTGCCTCACCACTCGGGCCTTGACACGGGGAGACCCTGATAACAGGGCATCTCCACCCAACAGCCCACCAGCTCCCCACCGCCCCAGAGGGAGCAGGACAGTTACAGCTGGTCCCACCCTGCCATGTGGTTTCCTGCATCCGCCTGCACGTTCCCAGTGCCTGCACATAACACATGGGGCACACCACGTTGCCCGCATTTCACGCCTTGCTGTGTTTGCCTGAAGTCATAAAATGTGATTTGCTGGATGTAGAGCATGGTTCACAGGGGCGTAAAGCAGGGCCAGAGGTGCGGTGGGCAATGGCTCTGCCACCCTGGCCCTAGCATGGCCCCAGCCTGGCCCCAGCCTGGCCGACAACTTCTAGCTTAGATTGGCCCTAGGAACCTCCCCATGAGGGCCACTTCCCTATAATTCCCTCCAGGGGGTATGGCCACAACACACCAAGCAGAGCATGACAAAGTCTGGGGACCTCTGGGGCAGACACACCTGGTTTAGGCCTTTGGCTCTGCGCCGGGGCGGATGGTCGCTAAGGCCCAAGGATGGTCCTGCGGTGGCCAGACAAGGTCAGGAGGGATGGGGACAGCCTTGACCCACTCATCCCCATTCATTCATTCAGAGGTGGAGAGATTCCAGACAGGAACTCTGTTGCCCTTCCCTCTGCCCTACTCCCTCTGACTTTGCTCCCAGCCAAGAAGACACTATCCAGGAGCCTGGAGACAAACCAGCCCTGTCCTGCCCTGGGGAGCCCTCAACCAGCGGGGAAAGACCCTCTGGGGTTTTAACTGCTTCTCAGACCACAAAGATATGAGGTCCTGTTGGATCCACCACAAGCTGTGGCATCCACTCCTTACCAGCCACTACCAGCCCCAGATAGGACAAAGCCCTTCAGCCACATCCCAGCAGGAAGGCTCCACTGCTCTGCAGAGGGGATAGCCCCCGAGGACCTCTCCACATCGAGTGTCCTTGGGGAGAAGAAGACAAAGTAGCCCGAGGCCTTTTGTAGTCTGTTTCTTCCCACCCTCCAACCTCTATCACTGCATCCCATCCACACAGGCCTAGGTGTTTCACTAATAACAGGTTCAGCTTGTTTGTGCCTCAGGACCTTTGCACATACTGTTCCAGCTGCCCTGAATGCTCTTCTCTCCAGTTTTCACATGACTGATCCTCCTCATTACCTGTTCACAAAAGCCCTCCCTGGACCCTCCACAGCAGCCACCCCCATGGCCCTCCCAGTTCCTCCATGATTGTTTTCCTGTGTGACAGAGTCCCCATCACAAATTCTCTGGTTCATTTATGGGAGACTTTAGCATTCTGTAGTATGCAAGCTCCGTGGGGTGGAGTCCAGTCATTTTGTTTGTGGCTGCATCCCCAGCGCCTGGCACACAGTAGGTCCTCGCCGAGCATTGCACAAGTGAGTGCAAGAGGGTGGGGGGACTGGGCCTGAGAGGGCTGGAGTAGGGCTGTGGGAATCTAACTGCCGAGCTGGACAGGGGCAGACGGGCAGGGGCAAGTGGGACTCTACCCTCCTCCTTTACCTGGCAGGCAGGCCAGTGTGCAGTCAAAGTGCTCACCTGGAAGTGCTGGCAAAAAGGTTCCCCCTTCCCCCATAGCAAGGCAGCTGCGCCGGGGTGGGGGTGGGGGGGCGGCTGGGTGGCCGGGAGCTGGTGCTGCCTCCCCACCACTCACTAACTCTGTCCTCAGCTGGGTCTGTGAGGGTAGGAGGTGGGAACAAGGTGGCCTCCATGGAGAATGTCTCCTCCTGGAGGGGGCAATGCCACCCCACAGGCTAAACACAGCTAGTGGACGCTCAGATGCCTTGACAGACCAGGGAGCGCCCCTTGCCCATGGGAGGGGCAAGCCTGGGGGCGAGGAGGGGCTCTGGCCCCTCACCTGGGGCCTTTCATCTGTCGCTTGGGCTCCTGCTGACACCTAGTGGCCAGCATTCCTGATACACTGTTTCCCCCATTCCCTGAACTCTCTCCCCAGGGGATGTCCCAGACAGCAAGGGCACCCCTGCCCCTGGTCTCACCCACTCACATTCTCATGATCCCTGTCTCCGGGCCCACACCCACACGCTCACTCTCACACCCTCTTTCAAGGCTCGTCCCTCCCACACACAGTCACAGAGCCACATGGGGCCCATGGGGTGTCCCTGGGCCCTCCAGGCAAAGGGTCTTCATCGGAGCCCCAGCAGGGGTCGGCACCCACCCGCCAGCCTCCCCACACCCACCCAGGTGCACCATGACCAGCTAGTTCCCCTGGGGAGGAAGGCCTGGAGGGGAGACTGCAGTGACGCCCTGGGCTCCCTACCCATCCCCTCCCGCTGGGCCTCACAGATACTGCTGATAAAAACAAACCAGGGCGGGGGCACAAGACCAAGGTCGAGAACCAGCAAGAACCCAGGAGATCACCATCCTGACCAGAAGCCCAGGAAGAACCAGCCCATGGGCAACGCCCGCACGAATGAGCGCGGTGACCCTTGAGGACGCCAGGAGGAGGAAAGGGGCCTGGGAGCCAGGCCAGGTCCAGGAGTGGGCATGTCTGCCTTGGCCAAGAGACACCTCAGCTGAGCCAGGGCCAGGCTGCCTGCATCACTGAGAGAAGCCCAAGGAACTGGGGGAAAGGCCTGGTGGACACTTCCAACAGAGGCATGGGGCACGCGTGGCCAGCAGCACAGGGCGGGGCCTGGGGCCTGGGACCCCAGACTCAGTGGAGCTGGAGGGACACATTTCAGGTATGCTGCCGGCCTTCTCCTGCAATAGCCACCAGGAGAGGAGGGCAGAGGTCACTTTCCCCATTTCCCAGCTGGGGGCACTGAGGCCTGACAGGAGCTGACAGAGACAGGAGTTGCTGGTGCCTCACTTCCTAAGCTGCTGAGTATCAGGGCCTCCACCTCCTGTATCCTCCCAGGACCCGGGCGTCTCTCACCGCTGTGCGCCCAGCTCTGCCTGCTTGGAGATGGCCTCATCCATCAGCGCACCCCTCCCCAAACCCCCTCCGCCTGGCCTCCAGTCCCTGCACCGCAGACAGGAGGTGTCCCAGAAGCCAGGCACCCACAGGACGGGATGGGGTGCCAAGGGCTGAGGGGTGGCCAAGTAGGGGTGGTTGCAGCCTTTCCCTGTGCTGCCCACGGCCCTCACCTGCTTGCAGGGCACAAACCTTGCTCAGGCAGGGGCAGGTTTGTGGGGAGACAAGGACTGAGGTGAAGACCAGCTCAGGATGCCTTTGGCTGCTGCCTGTGCCCGGTGCTCCACGTCCCAGGGACACCTTAGGGACAGGAAGTTCCGGCTCCTCAAGGGGTAGATGCCAGGAGCTGGACTGGGGTCCCTTTTGCCCCCCCAGTGCTCGTCCTCAGCCCCAGCTCCACTTTGGACTACAGCAGCCCTTCCCCAGTAGACACTTTTGGAGAGAGAAATTCTGATGTCCCCCCCGACGCTTCCAGCCACCACCCTCCCACAATCCTGTGGGAGAAGGGGCAGAAGCTCCGGACAGGGAGACGAGATTCCAGGTGCCCCACCCCCAGCCCAGGGCTGTAACCCACTGGCCTCCCAGGCCTGCCCCTCAGCAGGTGCCTCCTGCAGTCTGTGGGGTGGGCACTGGAGGCCTCAGCGGATGAAACCAGGATTGAACTGAGTCGCAGTCTCAGCCATGCCACCTTCTTGGAGCCAGACTCTGGGGACGGGGCGGGGGTAGGCGAGAAACGTGTGCTGGGCGGATGCTGCCTTGGGGGCTGGGACACCTGGAAGGAAACGCTGGCCCAGGCCGTGCGGGGGAGGGGGCGGTCAGGGAGGGCTCCCTGGAGAAGACACCTGGGCTGAGAAAGCTCCTCCAGACCAAGGACGCAGACGGAATTCCAGGGTAATGACGCAGAGGAAACGGCACTGAGAAGGACGAGACCCTGAGGAACTGGAAGGGAGAGGCAGGAGGGGCGAGGTGGGCAAGGCTGGAGCATGGGGGCCCTGGGGGCCATAGCAGGGGCGGGCCAGATGTCCCTACAAGGGCCGGTGAGGCAGTGGTGACAGGGCCCGAGGGAGAAATCAGGACGCAGGTCTTACAGTGTGTGCGGGCAAGGGGAAGGGGCTTCTCGGCCTGGCTGCACCCCCGGATCAGAGAACCAGGTGGGTGAGAGGCCCTCACAGTGGCTGTGTTTCTCCCACGGGGTGTTTGAGAAATGGAGGGGAAACTGGGTGTTGTGGTAATGGGGGTGCTACTGGCATTGTCGGTGGGGCCTGGCTGTGAGGGCCGTCCTGCCCAGCAGCAAGTCGTCCTGTGCCCACACAGTGTCTGAAGATCCCACCGGACACTCGGGTAGGCGGGTAGTTCACAACTGGGGGTGATTTTGCCCCTCGGGGGGACCTTTGACAAAGTCTGGAGACATTTCCGATCATTACCACCTGGGCTGGGTGTGCTACTGACATCTAGTGGGTGGAGGCCAGGGATGCCACCAACATCCCACAGTGCACAAGAGCACGTCAGTAGTACTGAGGCCGAGGAGTCCCGGCCAAGCTGAAAACCCTGTTGGTAATGATCAGAGCCCAGAACATGCTTTCTTTTTACATGGTTTCCAAATACAGACTTTCCTAGGGATGCTGCAAGCGTGACAATCTAAGGAAAATGGAACCTTGCTTCGTTTGGATATTTACCAAGAGTTGCTTGCCATTTTGGAAAACCGCATCCCTAAGCCGTGGCTCCAGCAGCCATGTGAGCCTGGAAGGATGCTCTGACCCGTCTGCGTCTGCAGCTGCTACAGCCTCGACGATGCTACGCAACCAGTATCTTGAGTCCTCTGTAGGTCATACGCAAGCATTTTTCAAATCAAATACACATTTGAAGTTATAAATTACATTCCTTTTATTTCTCCCTTGTTTTAAAGATAGGTCATTATATTGATTTTTTTAAAATTATGACTGTAGGTTATACTATCTATGAATTTTATTTGGGGATGGCAAGAATTATAAGATTCTTTATAGAAGGGGCAATGAATCTGACTGGATTGACCAGATGTAAGTGCTCACGGGAGGTGGGGGATAGGGGAGAGACGAGGAAGCCCCAGTGTTCTTGCCTGAGCAGCAGATGAGGGTGCCCGCTGGATAAGGAAATGTAGGGGCCCTGGGCATGAAGGAAGATGCTGGATACTGCCCATGGGACCATGGGCTTGAGTGGAGTTGGGCCTTAGGGTGGGGCAGCGAGGAGTGGAAACTGCAGACCACAAATCACTGAATGAGGGATGGTGGCCCTGGAGGGAGCCCCGGGGGCATGGCAGGGGCAGAAGGAGGACAGGGGCCATGGACAGGACAGAGAACAACCGGGCAGTGTAGTCCAGGGCAGGGGTCTGCGAGTGGCTCCCTGAGGGAGGTGTGAGCGGTTCCAGGGCCTGGTGAGAGCACAGCAGGGGTCAAACATCCTCTGACCTACTTGGGGGCCTCCCTTCAAGACCACAGGCAGCTCTGGGAAGAAGAAGCCTTGTGGGTCCAAGCAGGGCCATCAGCAGACCAGGGTCTCTGCCCATCAAACTGACAGACTGGGCTGAGTGCCAGGAGGGACCCCAGGGCAGGATGGGGGTGAGGAGCCCCAGGACCAGGAGGCCCACGCCTCCCAGGGGTTGCAGTTTCTGGATCTGATTATCCCAGCTCCACACTTATCAGCTATGTGACCTTGGGCTGATTATTTCCACTCCATGCCTCAGCTTTTCCACCTTTAAAATGGGAAGACAAGTCAGAAAGAGGAAAACAAATACTGTATGCTAACACATATATATGGAATCTAAAAAAAAAAGAAAAAAAAGGTTATGATGAACCTAGGGACAGGACAGGAATAAAGACGCAGATGTAGAGAATGGACTTGAGGACACGGGGTGGGGGGAAGGGTAAGCTGGGACGAAGTGAGAGAGTGGCATGGACTAATATATACTACCAAATGTAAAATTGATAGCTAGTGGGAAGCAGCCACATAGCACAGGGAGATCAGCTCGGTGCTTTGTGACCACCTAGAGGGGTGGGATAGGGAGGGTGGGAGGGAGACGGAAGAGGGAGGGGATATGGGGATATATGCATATGTATAGCTGATTCACTTTGTTATACAGCAGAAACTAACACACCATTGTGAAGCAATTATACTCCAATAAAGATTTTTAAAAAGAAAAAATGAAAATGGGAAGACAACACACTGCCGGCCCCACTTCCATCTACCCCCCAGACAATGTCCTGATCCTATCCCATGGCTTGGCTAGGCCAGCACTTCCCTCTTAGCAGGACCCACCCTTGGCCAAGCTGACCCCCACCTATGAGGCCCTGAGAATCCCCACTTCACACGTCTTCCTCCCTGTAAGATGGACCCAAGAGAATGCGCCATCTTCCTCTTGGGAAAGAGTTCCAATAGCCGTTGGTCCCGAGGGCCCTTGGTGATGGTGCTGAGTGGGCCCGAGGCTCCCAGCCCCACTGGTGACTCATATCAGGACATGGGTGGCAAGGCCAGATTTGAATCCTCCCCTAACGGAGACCTCAGCCCAGCCCACCCAGAGTGGCTGGTGTCTTGGGCCCAAAGAGGTGGTCCCAGGAAGGTGGCCGGGGCCAGGGGTTGGGAGACCCCTGTGACATTGAGACGGTTCCTCCCCGGACCCTTCTGAGGGCACCCAGGATCCAGCAGGCCCACCTGGACAGGGTCCCTGGAAAAGTAGGTGGGCCTGCGTTTCTCCAGAGTGGATCACCGTCCACAACCCAGGGGAGTCAGACCCCTGCCCTCCCCACCAGCTCTGGCATCAGTCAGCACAGGGAGTGCCCCCCCAGGAGGGGGATCCAGGTGGTGGGGGGCACCCAGAGAGCCGTCCTGTCCACAGGGCCCCGTGTTCAGACTTTCTGTGTGGTCCCCCAGTGACATTCCACGCATGGTCCCCAAGCCGCCCGCAAGACGGAGGACAGTCCCCGCTCGTGGAATAATAAGGTCCTGCAGTGTCCCAGGGGCTGATGTGTCTCAAATCCAAAGAGTATCTGGTGACGTGCAAAGTCTTGTTTTCACATTAAAAGCATTAGTTCGTTACAAGTACACGCCTAGATTGCCCCAATGTTTTGTAACTGGTTTTGACGTTTCCCGGTATTTTGAGGCACCGGGTCTCCGAGGGGCCTGCCTGGGCACCCCTCTCCAGCTGCACCCACTCCTCCGCCCGCACCTTTCCCAGGCTCACTGCCTCCCTGCCTATTGGGCAGGTGGGGAAGCTGGGCCCCTGGGGCCTGCAGAGCCCCTGCCCACCAGGCCGAAGTCGGCCTGTCAGGGCAGCTCCGCTCAGCTGTGAGAAAGGCCAGGGCCCATCAGATAAGGCTCTGGGCCCTCCCGCCACCGCAGAGGCTCTATCGCCTCCCAGCCCCTCCCAACCCTGCCCCGAGGCAGGTGTGCTGCGCGGAATGAATTTCACTACGAGATCTCTCTGGTTTCACTATGAGTTTCCTGACCCAGGCCAGCACCTACGGCCCCCGGGGCCTCCCCTGCATCTCTAGGGCCAGGAAGCAAGGCTCCCCACTCAGGCAGCAAACAGGAGGGAGCCTGGGCAGCCCTTGGGAAGGACTTCCCTGGCTCCTAGCTAACTCCAGTGGTCCCAAGAGAGGCTGGGTTCTGGTCCCAAGAAGCCTGGCCAGCCCGGGCCAACACCTTAGGACAGGGTCCGCCAGGGGCCTGGATTCCTTGATGGCGGAGTGGGGCAGGCCACAGGGTCTATATCTTGGTGAGGGAGGCTGCCCTCTGGTGGCGTCTTTTGTAATGGCAGATGTCCTTGCCCAGGGCGGAGGGTCCAGGTTCAGGAGGCTGGCCCCGTAGGATTTGGGGCTGGGACAACCAGAAGGGAGAGGAGAGCCCAGTTCCAGAGCAGAGGCCCAAGCCCCAGCTTCTCATGTTCTCTACTGGTTCCTGTTACCCACGGCCCCCACCCCACTTACAGGGGGCTGCACAGGGCTGTGCTTATGAGGGTCTCAGGGGAGGACATGGGGTGACACAGGAGGACATGAGAGTCCCAGACTCCCCAACCGGTCACCCGTCCCCTCCTTTTCCCTCTTCCGACTAGTAGGCCCAGGAACCCCAGGGCCTGGGCAAGCTGCCCCCCAGGACAGCTGTGGCACTGAGGGATGAGAACCCGCCCCCGCTCCCTCCCCCTCACAGATGTTCAGTGACTCATCCAGCTCAGAAGTCGGGGGCAGAGCTGGGCCTAGAACCTGTATCTCTCAGTTCCCAGGCCAGACACCTGGGAACCTGCACTGAGGACTATGCTGGGAGGAAGGCCATGTTGCCTTTGAGGAGCATCTGGCCCAGCGGGGAGAGAAGCAGTAAGGAGAGGTGGCGAGGTGGGCACAGAAGAGGCTCGTGGTCCAGTCTGGGGACCAGGATGTCTTCCTGGAGAAGGTGGTGAGCAGGCTGACTCACAAGGGATGCACGTGAGCATGAAGGTGTGTGTGAGGGGCTGCAGGCCAGGCAGCCAGCATGGGCAAGGCAAGGTGGCGACTGACATCTGAGCATGCAGAGCCAGGGACAGTGGCTTTCAAGAGGGTGACCATACATTCCAGTTTGCTCAGACATCTGGTTTATACCTGTCATCCTGCTGTAATTATTAACAGCACCCCTTTGCATTTTCAAAAGGGTCCCCGTTTGGACTGTTAGTTAAATGGTCTCCCCACAGAAACATTTCCGTGGAGGGGGTTGGTCCTCACCCCCAGGGCTGCATTGAGCAGGGACAGTTTGGGATGGGGGAGAGGGATTTGATTTGCATTTTGGAGCAACGCTGGGGTGGGGAAGAAGCTGTCGTCAGTCAGGCTCGAGGATACGGTGGGTGGTAGAGTGCATTGGGGCGGGGGAGGATGGTGTGGAGGATGGAGGCCGTCAGAGCTCTGGGAGTGGACACTGGGATCTGGGTCCCCATCCCAGGAGGGAGTGGGTGAGGGCTCGGTGTGGTGACACACTCTTCATTTGATCATTCTAGAAGCACCGAATGTGCAGGCTGAGCCCTGGGCAAGGTGGTCCCTGCCATGGACCCTCACACCATGCAGATCCAGAATGTCACCAGAACCAAATACAAAGAGTTTTTTTTTAATTTCAGTCTCACAGAATATTTTAAAGTTTGATAACTAATTGAACAGAGGAGAATTGCGGGAGAGGAACAGGTGTAATACAAGGGCCCCGCAAGTCAGAAGATGCTGGGCTAAGAGTGGTGGTGGTGGTGGTGGTGGTGTGTGTGTGTGTGTGTACACACACATGCACATGCATGTAGGGGGGCAGTCATAGCCTCCGCCCTGGGAAGCCAGAAAAAGAGACGAAGCTTTCATTTAAAGTTGGCTGCCCCAGATCACCAAGGAGAGTGTCCAAGCAGCCCGGTTTCCCCATAACTGTGCTTTCTGCACTCTCTGCTCCATAGTGACCTTAGGAGAGGGAATTTTCACTAAATATTTAGGCATATAGCATGGGAAGCCTTCATTTGGACTCCTGCCCTGGGCCTACCAGTGTTAGGGCTAGACGTGAGCAGTGGCCGTCCAGGGAGGGTGCAGAGAGGGGAGAGAGGAAACACGAAGGGGCAGCAACTATGTCCAAGGCTGAGAGCCCCATGAGACAGAAACAGAGAGGGGTTCCCAAGAACCATCAGCAAAGAGATGCTTGAGAATTAGGGAGCGGTTTGGGATCAGGATAGTGGAAACCAAGGAGAAACAGGCTGCCTGAGTGGCTACCTAGGTTAAAATGTGAGTTAACAGGAGAAGGGAGTTAAGGCCAGAACAGGTATGGGGGCGCCAAGCAGGTTCAATGACCTTGAGGAGCTGGTGGAGAAAGAACAGACCCAAGGACCCACCCCACTCAGATCCTGTCCCACCCAGGGACCCTGAAAGGACATGTTTAATGTCCTATTCTTGTTGAAGTGAGCATAACCTACATACAAAATACTGTATAAATCCTAAGTGTTCCACTTGACGAGTTTTCACAAACTGAACATACTCGTATAACCAGCACCCAGATCAAGAAACAGAACATGACCAGCACCCCAGAGCTCTCCTGGTGCCCCTCTCCAGTCTCCACCTCCAATGAGCACCTCTATCTTAACCTTTAGCATCATACATTAATTTTGCCCGTTTTAGCACCTCTTGTGAATGAGATTATCCCAGAATTTTATATCATATTCGGCTTCTTTTGCTCAATATTATGTCTATAAGATTTATCCAGGTTGTGGCATGGTAGTAATTTGTTCATTTCCCTTGCAGTACAGGACTCCATGATTTGAATGTACTCTGACATATTTATCCATTCTACTAATAATGGTTTCCGGGTTGGGGCTACCGTGAAGAGCGGTGCTATGAATAACGTTGTAAATGTCTTTCAGTGCATTGCTATATTTATTTCTGTTGGGTATATACCTGGGAGTGTAACTTAGCCCGGGCTCTCCAGAAACAGAGCCCGAGGCAAAAGCTTAGGTGGTGCTTTTCAATCAGGGGGTGCAATCACGGGACTCAAGAGTGAGGGGAAAGGGGGTGAGGCAGGGAAGACAAGAGAGCCAATACAAGGATGAGTTTCTGAACTGACCACAGCTTGGTGCCAAAAGCATCTGATTGCTGGGCTGTTGGGACCCTCTTGCAAGAGGCTTTATAATGAATAGGATTCATGACAGTCCATCTGGGATGAGGAATGGGGGAGAATTTGTCCACTGGCTTCCACCTGCCATCGTCAAAAGACAGGCCAAAGTGTGCTAACTCCCCTGCATTTTTGGTTACAAATTTGTGGGTACCAGTTTCATCCTTCACTGTCTCATGCCTCAAGGGGTAGCAGAGAAGCCCTGGGGAGGGGGGAGTGATGGGAGGTGTCCGCAGGTTGTACTTGAAAAGGAAGAGAACGTAACCAAGGCCTCCGAGGTGAGGCTGGAGGATCTGAGGTGGTACCCAGCAGGTGTCTGACACAGAACGGAGAGGCTGGGCCATAGGGATTTAGAAATATTGCCAAATAGTCTTCCAAACTGGTGGCACCAATGCACACTCCCTCCGCAGCGTATGAGAGCCTCAGGTAGCTCCACATCCTTGCCGACGCTGGTGTTTAATTTTAAGCACTCTGGTGGTATCTCATTCTGGTTTTAATTTGCATTTCCCTGATGACTAATGAGGTTGAACACCTGTTCAAAAGTTTACCAGCCATTTGGACATCCTCCCTTGTGAAGCACCTACTTAAAGTCTTTTTCCTTTTGATTTGTAGTTTTCATATTTTTGAGATACAAGTCCTTTATCAGATGTATGTATTGAAATAACTTCTCTCAAATGTGGCTTACTTTTCCCTCTCTTAATCATGCCTTTTGATTAACAGAAGTTTCTAATTTTAATGGAGTCCAATTTGTCACTTTTTTACTCATCATGCTTTTTGTGTCCTGTGTAAGAAAATGAATCTATTCTTTCCCCTAAGTCTTCTTCTAGCTGCCTTGTTGTTTTACCTTTCACATATACATTTTGTTATCATGCGCACATCCATGGAATTGGTTTTAGGGTATGGTGTAAGGTAGAGATGAAGAGGTTTTTTTGTTTTTGTTATTTTCCAATATGGATACTTAATTGATCCAGCACCGTTTACTGAAAAGTCTGTCCCACTTCTCTCCCCTGCTCTGCGATGTCAACCTTGTGGTGATAAATCAGGAGTCCATAGATGGATGGGTCTGTTTCTTTTTCTATTCTGTTCCTAGTTGATTTGTTTATCCTTGCACCTGTCTCTCTAACTGTAGTGTAAGTCCTCCAACTTTGTTCTTCTTTATATATGTTTTAGAATCAGCTACTTTACTAAATTAACTAATTAACCTTAAGTTTGCTTATAAATTTTTTTTGGATTTTCTACCCAATCATGTCATATGTAAATGACAGTTTTATATTTTCCTTTCCTAGCTTCATACTTCTTCAGATTGGCTTCTTTCACTTAGTAACATGCATTCAAGTTTTCCCCATGTCTTTTCATGGCTTGATAGTGCATTTCTTTTTAGTGCTGAGTACTATTCCACACGTGGATGTACCACAATTTATCCATTCACCTACAGAAGGACATCTAGATTACTTCCAAGTTTTGGCAATTCTACATAACGCTGCTATAAACATCCATGTGCAAGTTTTTGTGTGGTTATAAGTTTTCAACTCCTTTGAGTAAATACCAAGGAGCATGATTCCTGGGTTGTATGGTAAGAGTATTTTAGATTTGTAAGAAACTGCTAAACTGTCTTCCAGAGTGGCTGTACCATTTTGCATTCCCACCAGCAATGAACACCTGTAACTACACATCCTCACCTGCATTTGGTGTTGTCAGTATTCCAGATTTTGGTCATTAAAAGGTTGCGCCTTATTCCTTCTTTTTCTTCCCTTATTGCACTTGCAAGGGCCACCAGCCCAGTGGTGTAGAGAAAAGAGTGCTAACATTCTTTCTCATCTCCAGTCTCAGTGGAAAGCATTCAACATTAAGCACAATGTTAGCTGTAAGGCTTTCGTTTGTTGTTTTTTGTTTCTTGGAGGGTTTGGGGGTTTGGTAAGATACCTTTATCAGATTGAGAAAGTTCTCTTCTTTTTTTTTTTTTTTTTTTTTAAAGTAGCTGTGCCGGGTGCGAGGGGGCGATGGACAGTGTCAAGGTTCACAAACCTACGGAGTGAGCCATGACAGAGGCAGGCCTGCAGGAGGGCATGAGCAAGTTCTCTTCTATGTCTAATTTGCTAAGAGTTTTTTGGTTTGCTTAAAACGTGGAAGACTGTTTTCTGAATGTGTTGAGAAGATCCTATGGTTTTCCTTTTTTTTTTTTCTTCCTGTTTATGTAGTGACTTCTACTGCTTGTCTTTCGGATGGTAAAACAATCTTGCCAACTCTTTGTTCCCATCAGGGTTTGCAGGTTCTACTTTATGCCACTAAAATCACCTCCTGAACTGTGGGCCCGGAAAACAACATGCAAATTCCATCCTGTGCAGTGCCCTAGAGTCACCCCTTCTCCTCAAACACTGACTACACATTTCAGGTGCCATGAGAGGCTCCCCTTCGAAAACCACCAATCCCCGGGGGCACCAGCCCGGGCAGGACCCTCTCCCAACAGACCCTAGCGTTGCAAGGGCAAGTGCGTGCGGAGAGTGAACGGGTCAGACCCCCCCACCCACCCCCCCCCAAGACAATTAAGAGTCTGCACAGCTCGTGCGCCTCCCCGGCCCCACGCCTGCGCCAGTCTCCTTTAAGAGAGTCGGCCTGAACGCGTCTCTGGGGCGGGAGGCGGAGGGCGCCAAGAATGCCGCACTCAGACGACGGGAGCGCAAGGGCTGAAGCTTCGCCGGGCGGCCTCCCCTTCCACGTCCCCCCAGGGTCTTCCCGCTCCTACTCCCAGGTCCCCGCCCCCGACTTCGAAGGTCCCCCTCGCCCGCAACCCCCCTGAACCGCCACGCCCGTCCCCCGATGCTCCTCCCACAGCCCGGGACCCGACCCCGACGCCGCCCCCGCCCCAACCCCCGGTCCGCCCGTCGGACCAGGGCGACCCCCACCCCCACCCCGCAAGCCCCGAGGCCGCGGGCGGGGGAAGGACGGGGCGCGCGGCACGGCCTCATCCACATGCAGGGGACGGCGCGTCGCGGCGGCCGCCAGGAAGGGACAAAGGCTGTTCCGCCGCCGGCCGCACAGTGCCAGGCTCGCCCCGCCCGCCGCCCCGGTGGCCCCCGACGCGGCCCCCCCTTGCGTCTGTCCCGCCGGCCCGGCTGCACAGTCCGGACGGCTTCCGGGAGGAGGAGGCAGCCTCCATCGGACCCTGCACGCCCTACCTGCTCCTGCGACCCCAGGGGCCACAGCTCCTTCTCCGTGTCTCCGGGGCAGTTGAGGTGGCCTCGTCTATTGAGCCGAAGAGACTCAAGAGACGAGGGGCCTTCGCCAAAGACCCGATTTCTAGTCCACTGAGCCCCGACTCTGTGGCCAGGCGTCTGCGGGTAGAACCTGCCGGACCCAGTCCAGAGCCGGGCTGGGCGGTGGAGGGCGGGGGAAGGTAAGGTTTAGAGCAGAACCCCTTCCAGGACCCCCACAAGGCACTGGGTCCCCTCTGGATGACGGTTAGGGGCTCCAGAGTCTTCACCCCGACCCTGTCTCCCCAGACTTTTGATGATGGGGCTTAGGGTCTCCTGACCCCAGGGGATCCTGGACAAAGCCCCCACCCCTCCGAGAGCTATACCTCACACACCCCCATCAGCTTCTGGAAGCCAAGGAGGCATCAGAAAGGGTTTGCACTTCGGCCCTGCCACTTGCTCTGTGACCTTCCTTACTATCCCGGGGCCTCAGCTTTCACCTGTAGAGTGAGCCCAATCTCCACCCCTCTCCCCGTACACACACTCTAGGGGTCCGTGCCAGGATTTAAGGAGTATGGCAGCTCTGGCGCACAGCAGGTCTCAATACACAGACGGCTATTATTTTTGCCAGCTTCCTCAGTCTCCTTGAGGGCAGGGTGAGTCCTGCCTTTGAGCCCTGCTCCCCCGCCCCCACCCCAGGCCTTCTTCCTAGGCCTTCTTGGGTCCAGGAAGTTCCTCCTAGGTCTGCCCCAAGTCCTCTCCTTCCTTCCAGGCCCGCGTTGGGAGGGTGGGGGCCACAGAGGGGAGTTCCCTTTAAGGAAGGTGGGGGAGGGGGCTGCTGGCCGGTCCTCCTTCCGCCCCTCCCTGGTCTCCGCGGGCCGGCGCTCAGGGCCAGGGCCCCGCGCCAGCGCATGCGCCCGCCTGTGGGCGCTGTCCGGGCTGCGAGAGCGGCGCGCACCGACAGCCGGACGGACGGACTGACTGGCGGCTGGTCGGACAGACGGGGCAGCGCAGGGAGCTGGGACGCGGCGGGACAGCGACATGGCCGGCCACACGCAGCAGCCGAGCGGGCGCGGGAACCCAGGCCCTGCTCCCTCGCCCTCCCCCGGCCCGGGCCCCGGGCCCGGCGCCTCGGAGCGGGTGGCGCTCAAGAAGGAGATCGGGCTGGTGAGCGCCTGCACCATCATCATCGGTGAGCGGGCGCGGGGCGGGCGGGTGCCTGGGGCGGTAGGGCCTAAGGCGCACAGCGGCTCGGAACAAGGAGCACCCCTCTCCGGTCTGAGACGGTGGAACATGGATGAGGGGATGCCCGCCCGGGGCACCTGCAGTGTCTCCCCTCACACAGCAGCCACAGGGCTTCTTGTTTCCACCTCCCCAAGTGCCCTGAATTTTTGCGCTTGAAGGAGGTGCAGGTCCCATCCACAGCTGGAATCCTCCTCCTGCCCTTACTTCGCCATGGACTTCCGCAAGGCAGTTGCCCTCAGTCTTCTCATCTATAGCATGGAGATGGCTGTGGTCCTGCCTTGAGTGCGGGAGTCTTGCAAGTGTGGGAACTCGGTAAGCTGACCCCCGCTAAGGCCCCAAGTTCTAGGTCTTGTGGCTTAAACTGAGTTCCTACTGTGTGCAGGGTCCAGGTGCCGTGCAGTGTGAATGATTTATTCTTCGCAAGCAGGAGGGACTGTGGGTAGCCTGGGCAGGTAGAGCCAGCCCAGAGGGGAAATCGGTTCAGAGTATATAATTAGTGCAGAATTCTGCAGCAGGACCCTGGCGGAGGGGGAGGAGCAGCCAGTGACTGGGGGAGGCCCAGCTGGGGTGGGCAGACCCAGCCTGCGAAAGGCCAACTGCTTCCTGGGCTGGGATCCCATTTGCATCCTCTCACTCTCTAGCCCAGCTTCCCCACCTGAGAATGAGTCTGTGCATCCTGCCCCCATTTGGGGACTTCTGGGTAGGCAGAGGGCTCAGGGCACAGTGGGAACAGTGGTGGGGTTTTCCTCCTTCTGTCCCAAGTCAAGAACACTGATGCCTCAGGAACTGGCTAACCCAGACCTGTGCCTGTATCCACACCAGGTGCCTCAGAGACCCTCGTGGGAGAAGTCTGTTCCATCTCCTGTGTCCCAGGAGACACAGGCTGGAAGGATGAATGGCAAGGGTCTTGACCGCTCTCACTTTACCAACTGCCCAGTCTTCCCCTCCCCAGCCAGTGGGTGCTGCTTGTGCATTCACTGCCCACCCATCCTCAGACCCTTGGAGATGGAAAAAGTTGGGGGCTCAGGAGGGCAGACTGGTGTCTTCACCTCCTTCTCCTCTGCCCCCACACTGGGAGCTCCTGGGCCAAGGTTGGGGTCTAGCTCTTGGTCATCCCCTGCACTTGCACTGAGAATTGCCTCAGCACACAGCCCCTGTGCAGGTACCTCTCTGTCTCACCCACTTGCACCTGGAAAGGTGTCTTCTAGGAGCTGGTCCCGATCTGGTCCAGAGACCTTCTTGGCCAAGAGTGCCCCTGCTTGACTGCTGGGAGGAAGGGCTGGTCCCAGGGGTTTGGCCAGGGTACTGGTTAGAGTTTTGCCCTGGCCCACACTCTCTCCAGGAGCTGTGCCCTCAGGAAGAGGAAGCCCATACATCATGGGTGGGCCTTGGGGTCAAGAGGCTGACTGTGTTTGGAGCCAGCTACAGTGCCTGGCAGGTGCAGGGAGAGACGTGGTACTTGCTGGGCTGCCTCAGCTAAACCCAGCACCCTCGAGCTGTATTCCTACTCTTCCTCCTCCCCGCATCCCATCCCCCTCAGGTCAGGCAGAGGCTGCTGGCTCCTGTCTCCTCAAAAGAGGGCCCTGGTGGTGATGGTGGGAGTGGATGAGGCTAATTCTGCAAGAATTTTTCTGTGCAGCGCAGCTCTGCCCTTACAGCTCCCCCACTTTTCATACCATTTTTGCTGTTCCAGGTCCACTGCCCCCTTGGCTTCAGGCCTTGAAGACTGAGCTGGGGTTAGGAGTGACTTAGCCAAGAGTGGTGGACTCAGGAACAGAACCCAGATGACCTGACTCCAGCCCAGGACACTCAGGGGTGGTTCTACAAGCCTGCTTGGGGAGCTTTGAGGGGTTTCAGCAGGCAGGAGGCTGGATTGAGCAGGAGACAGACAAGGGGAGGATGGACCTGGTCCAGAAGGTGGCAGATGACGGAGGAGGCAGGGGTGGGCTGAATCACTGCACTGCCCTCCCCAGCCTGATGCCCTGAAGGCCCCCACTTCTTCCCCTTTCACTGTTCCGGGAGCCCGGACTCCCACATCTTCCCCCACTTTCCTGCCCTGGGGAGCCTGGTCAAAGTAAAAAATGTCTGGCAAGTGTCATAGTTTAGCCTTAAAAGTCTTGAAAACTTTATAGCTTCCTCCATAATCTTTCTTGTTTGATAGCAGCTTATTATCTCCAAAACTTCCAAATAGATCCTCCCAGAAGGTCCGATGATTCTCTCCCCTTGTAACTCCTGCCCCAGGCTGAGGAGTAGGAATGGAATGACATAAAAGGGCTTTGGGCTAGAACAAGACTCCACCTAAAATGTGTTTAGGACAGCACCTGCTGGCTGCAGCAAGCACAACTGGAGGGGAACGGGCCAGCCTGGAGGAAAAAGAGCCTTCTGGGGCAGGGACTGTGCAAGACATCACCACATCCAATACCTATTCAGAAAAACACACCTTACTGCATTATGAAAACATGTTCTCCCTTTATCTCATTTGATTGCCTGCCTTGCAAGATGGGAATTTTTATACCCATTTTACAGATGTAGAAACTGAGGTTAGAAGTTAAATGACAATGCTGCAAGTGGTGGACTCGGAATTTGGAACCAGAATTGGACTCTTCTCCCAATCCAGTGCCCTTCTTCACACTGCTCTGGTGCAGGGCAAAATTGGGGCCAGATGCAGAGCCCATGATGGGGGAAGGTTGAGGATTGAGCTGGGAGCTCATCCAACCAGGATTTAGTGAGCTCCCCACTCTACTATGGGTAGATGAACAAACAGGTGGACAGAGAAATAGCCTCTGACTCCCCCACCCCCACCCAGGGCTGTATGTACAGGGTCTCTTGTCCTGACTCAGGGACCACAACCAGCTCCCTCCCCATCCACACCCAAGGAAGGGTCGTGCCCAGGTTCAGCAGAGTGGGAATCAGCCGGGTCTGCTGACCAGACTGTCCTGTCCTTCGCTCTCTCCCTTTGACTTAAATATCCAGCCCATGTTTGTGAATCAGGCTCAAGTATGTTCTAGGACTCAGGGACCCCCTTCATGAACCCTGTCTCCTTAGGAGCCAATCTCTACTCATCCAGCCACGGCCAGGTCCCTCCGTTGTCTCTGGGGCTGGAGGTGCTGGGCTGCTCAGAGGATAGCCCTCTCCAGAACCCCAACCCATCCTCCCCGGGACCCTGAGGGGACATAAAACCACACAGGAGGCTGTCTGTACCTCACCATAGCCCCAATTTACAGATGAGGAAACTGGGGACCTGAGGCTGCAACCAGCCCAGGGTCAGATGCCCTTGGTGTGCTCTAAGACACCGTTGGGGGCTGAAGCAGCTCTGGCTACAAGGATGGGGCCTGCTAGCTCTGGTCACGCTCATTCATCTATTCAACAGTTAGGTACTGGACAGTGCTGGGCACTGTTCTAGGTGCTGGAGACACAACAGGGAGCAAGACGGACAAAATCCCTGTCCTCCTGGAGCTGACATTCCAGCATGGAAGTCAAAGAGCAAGCAAGATAAACAAGCTGAATGTTTAGCTGCCAGGGTAATGATAAGTGCTAAGGTGAGAAAATGAAGGAGGGAGGATTGTAGGTAGGAGATGAGTCAGGAGTGAGATGGGGTGCAGTCTGTGTAGGCCTTGCAGCCACAGTAAAGACTTTGCCTTTTTCTCTTTGTCAGGTGGGAGCCTGGGAGGGCTTTGGGCAGAAGAGGGATGGCATGGGGTAGGATGGGATGGGATGGCGTGGGATGGGATGGGATGGGATGTGTTGGGATGGGATGGCATGGGGCGGGATGAGATGGGATGGTATGGGATGGGATGGCGTGGGATGGGATGGGGTGGCACGGCGTGGGATGGGATGGGGTGGCACGGCATGGCATGGCCTGGGGCTTACTGCGGAGAAGAGGCTGTGGACAGAAGAGGCAGAAGCTGGAAGCCCAGTCGGGAGGGTACTTGAGTCACCTGCGTAAGAGATGATGGTGGTTCAGAGCAGGGTGGCAGCAGTGGAGGTGCTGAGAGGAGGTTCAGTCCTAGGTGTGTTTGGAAGATTGAGCCAAATGTGTTGAACTGGACACAAGGTATAGCAGAGTGGGGTCTGGGTGACAGCGGTTGGGGTCTGAGCAGCTGGGAGCATGGTTTGCCATTAACTGACCTGGGAAGACTGCGAGATGAGCAGGTCCCGGGGAGAGAGTTCCACACTCCTGCTCATCCCTCTCTCGAAAGGAAAGTGGGTTAGGCCGGAGGCGCACGCTGACCAATTGGCAATTCCAGGCATGCCCTGGAAACGTCCCCACTCACCTCCCTGGAGTTCTGCCAACACCTCAGCGGGCACTGCTGTCCCCCTAGAGGGGTGCCTGACATGCTCACCATAAGGACACTGTGCTGGGAGTCACAGGCTTCACCCAGAGCAATAGCAGGGCCCCCAAAGCAGGGCTCTGGCCGCTGACCCCAGGGTGTTGAGGTCCCATAGGGTTCAGATCCAAAGGCCAGCTTGGGTGGCCTGGGGTGTCTCCAGGGTAGATGACTATAGTGAGACCCATAAGCACTTCCTGGGGCCTCTGATATAGCAGGCAGTGTGGGAACAGACCCACATCACTGCCTCGTCTCCCCATCTTACAGATAAGAAGGTTCAGAGAGTGAAGTACCTTGTCCACAGCCTCCTGACATGAGGAATCTGGGATTCGAACCCAGATGTAGGGGTTCTCAACTAGTAATTGGCCCTGCCCATGGCCTCAGGGGCCTTGGGACTTACCAACGGGGATTTGGAGCTCTTCCCCAGAGCCCTCATGGGTCACATCCTAACAGGGAGGTGCTGGGACGCATTGCCCAGGGCAAGAGAAGGAGGCCTGGCCCATGGCCAGCCCCTGATCAGGCCCAGGAGCCCTGAGCTACTCTCTGCCAGGCCAGCAGGCCAGCGTGGCAGGAGGAGGCCCCGCCATGACCCTGCTCGCTGAAGAGGCAGGCATAGGCCAGGCGCGTGTAAGGGGACCTAGGCCCCGGGGGTTCCCTGTCCTTCTAGGGGGCTTGGACTTCTCATCTCAGCAGGCCAGGGCACAGACCCTTCCCTCTGGGAATGCAGGGTCCACCCAGGATGGCAAATAAAGGAGTCACTTCCTGGCCATACTCCAGGTACCATGGGAGAGGAGCAGGGGCCAGGTTATAGGAATCAGGATGGGCGATCAGGGAGGGCTTCCTGGGGGTGGCGTTGCTTCTGGGAAGCCAGTGAGCTGGGGAGAGACCTGCCACAATGCGGGACAGAAGGCCCCAAGCAGAAACTGTGTTTCCTCGGGCCCCGTGCAGATGTGCAGGACGCGTCCCTCCTGCCCAGCAGTGCCTCAGCCAAAGTCAGTGTTGCACCAGCCTTCTGCTGCCCCCTAGCCCAGTGGCCCTTCCTGGCACAAGGGGAAACTGAGGCCCAGGAAGCAGCACGGGCCTGAGGTCACACAACAGACTCCTGAAAGTGTTCTAAGGATGAGGGGTGGTGCCAGCAGCCTGACAGGACCTCCCTGACCCCTCCCCCAAATCCGACTCTGCACATTCCCCACACACACACCGAGGGCAGCTGGCCCCTTCCACCCACACGACCTCCGCAGTCCACCCCTGTGACCTCCGTCGTCGGCTCATGCCTCCCAGAAATAGGTCAGCACTCACCGCTGCAGCCGGGGGAACAATGGCTCTTTCTTCGTTCCTTCATGGACCGGGTAAGCCCCATCAGGCCACACATCTTAATGTGATAAAAACCACCCAGCTTGGCCTGAGGGAAGAGGGGCGGGAGGAGACTGGAGGGAGGCCCCCTAGTTGAGGGACTCACATCCTCACCCACCTTCCTGGGAGCTCTGGCCCTGCCAAGGACCTGCAGGGACCACAGAGCAGCCATCCCACTGGGTGGATGGGAACATGGAGGTCTCGGAACCCACATTTCTCCAGCCTGCCGTCAATCAGACACCTGACCAGGTGCTCAGCAGTATCTCCCGGCCCATCCCACAGTCTGTGGTTCCTGCCCCTCCTCCTCTTCCTCCAGAGCAGGATGCCCCAAGGGCTGGGCTTGTCCACTGCAGTTCACCCAGTCGGGCAGAGCTGATTCTGCTGGACCTGAACATGAGGTCTGGGAAGGGAGGCCTGGACCCACCACCAGGAGGCATGGGCAGGCTCCCCTGCAGCACTGCCTTACAGCTCCATGGTCCCTTCTCCACACCTCCTGAAATCATTCAGTGCTGGAGACGCCCACCCCCGTCCTCAGCAGCATCCCTCCTCCTCCCTGCCCTCTGCCCCTCACCCAAGCCTACCGCCCCTCTTGCTCCTTGCAGAGCCCCGTCCAGCCCACATGGTGTCAAGAGCAGCCAGTGGACCTTGATGGGGTTTTCTGCCACCTTCCAGCACAAACCTGAGGCAGGTGCTGGAGGCTGTCCAGGCCCAGAGGAAGAGGCCCCCAGAGAGCTCAGAGACACCTGCTGGCACATGCGTTCCTTTGAGCCACGTGGGGAGAAGTCCTGCACTCTAGCCTGCGGCCATGTGTCTAAATAGCAATCCTCACCCCCGGCCCATCCCCCGAGTCGTCAGCCACTGGGCACAGACAAGTGATGTGTCCCTTTCAAATCCCAGCCTTGGAGGACGAGGTGCCAGGTGTGGCTTCCCCGAGGGCTACACTCGTGAGGCCCCATCAGGCTGAGTTGTGTAGGGTGGTGGGCGTCCCCACAGGGTGGGTGGCTCAGGGCCCTGGATGCACCCAGCTCCTTCCAAGGCCACCCAGCCCCCACTGGCTTCCAACCTCCCTGGCTTTTGGCAAATCCCACTCCACCAGGTCCTGAGAACAGAGGCTCTACTGCCGGATAGAGCAAACGCAAAGGCTCTTTAGAAGCCTAATAGCCCACCCAGGCCCTGGGCCCCGTGGGAGATGAAGGAGGCGGCCCCTCTCTCCCTGGAAGCGAGCTGAGGGCACAGCTTACCTCTGGGGCTGGGAGACAGGAATTCTTTCCTCCTTATCTGGATGTATTTAGGGCTCCTGGGACGTGACTAGAAAACCAAGTGGGGCGTCGTGGCCATCCAGACTGGAAATCTGTGCCGGCCGGGTGGGGGTGGGGTAGGACTGTGGACAGGGAATGCATGCAGATGGGCCGCCCCAGCTGTGTCCTCGTCCAGACCCGCCTGTGGGCCTGGCAGGTGGAGCAGGCAGGGTCTGCCCTGATGGACATGCGCTCCCCGCCTGGGCCCCGGCAGGTGGGGCCATCTCGTGGAGGGGCTGAGCCCCGGGTCCCAGCAGTGTTGCTTTTTTCTTCATGTGGCCTGTGGGTTCTGGGATTATTTCCTCTTGGGCAGGCCCTAGTCCAAATCACCAGTGATGTGACCTGATTCATTTGCACAGATGATGAGACCCGGGTAACGCAGAACATTGCCCACTTTGCCCTAACTGCCAGGGAGCTCAGGGCTAAGTGGGCACTCAGCGTTTTGCTCATCCTGGGAACCTGCTCTGCAGCCCCCAGCTTGGCCCTCCGAGCGTTTCCCATTGTTCTGCTCCCAGACCCCATGAGTGCCCCACAGTGCCCATACTTGCAAAACTCAGACTCAGCCCAGGGGCAGGCCAGGCCTTCTGTGACCCATGACCTGGCAGATTCCACTGGCACCCAAGCCTTGGAAGCTAGCCTCCCCCTCTGCTCCTGCCACAGTCCCCTTCTGGGAGGGCCGAGTGGAGACTGCTGCCCCCCACTTCACAGAGGAGGAGGTCAGTCCTTCAGTGGCATTGGTGCCACTTTGGGCATCAGGCCATTCACTCATCCTGTAGTTTGCTCAACAGATGTGTATTGAGCACCAACTGTGTGCCGGAGGCCCCAGGTGAGGTCGCAGACGGTACCCACAGAATCACACAAAGATGCAAAGGACATCTGGATACAGCTGTGAATGAGCTGAGGCTTCCCGTACAGTACCTCGCTGAATCCTCACAACAGTCCCATTGTATAGACGGGACTCAAGAGGTGACATGAGTGGGGAGAGGTTCCCGGCCTCCTGAGCCCCAGCCAGAGTTTCCCACTGTGGTCCTAGGATTAGAGCAGTGACCCCTGTTTGCAACCAGTGGGCTGTTCCCAAGGGAGAGGCATCTGTGTCCAGACCCCAGGCTGAGCCAACTGAGTCCTGCCAGCCTGCCATCATCCACCCCATCCCTTCCGCGATGGCTGCTAAGCAACCCCCAGCCCTGAAAATGCACCAGCTCCTCTCCCTCACCCCGCTGACCCTTGCCCAGGACCTGAAACATTTTAACAATGCCAGGAAACCAGGTCTCTTCCAAGTCTGTGTCCACAGCATGGATCCTAGGTCAGGGAGGAGCCCAGCAGGCAAAGGGCTCTCTAATAGGGAAAGAGGAGATGGAAGATAAAGAAATAAAGTACGGAGCAGGGTCTGGGGCTGTGAAGTGGGAGGAGGAGCCTTACCGGTGTGGTCAAGGAGGGCTTCATGGAGGAGGTGCCAGTCCCCAAGCCACTCCATGAGTTTGGATTTCGGCCAATAGGAAGGTGGCAAGAGAGTATCATGGTCAAGGTCTTGCTTTAGGTGGACAGCTCTGGCCAGGCTGGGAGGAAGCCAGGTGGCTGGAGGCTGACAAGCCTGGAGGCCTTGGCCAGGGGCAAGGGGCTGGGCCTGGGCCCTGTGGGGATGTACAGGAGTGGCTGCCACTCTGCCACTGCTTGCGCTTGCCCCACCTCATGGTTGTTAGTTGGGGGCAGAGGAACTCGGAACAGGACCCATCTCTGGCAGGGGAGCCTGTCTGGACAAAGTGCCACTCCCCATGCCAGGGGCTGGGGAGGGGAGATGAGGTGGCCAGAGTGGGACTTGCAGGGTTTGAGGGACCCATGGCATCCACATGCCTCCAGGCCCACCCTCCTCCTTGAGGGAGCAGCCCGGGCTCCCCTCCTCACTGCAGCATCTGGAGCTGCACAGAGAGGCTGCCCTGCTGGGGGCACCCAGACCTGATGTCTCCCCACCTCTTCCCCCCAACAGGAAACATCATCGGCTCGGGCATCTTCATCTCCCCCAAGGGGGTCCTAGAGCACTGTGGCTCCGTGGGTCTGGCCCTCTTCGTCTGGGTCCTGGGTGGAGGCATCACTGCCTTGGGCTCACTCTGCTACGCGGAGCTGGGAGCCGCCATCCCCAAGTCTGGTGGGGACTACGCCTACGTCACCGAGATCTTCGGGGGCCTTGCTGGGTGAGTGTGGGGCACCCGCAGCTGTGGGGTGGCGACAGCCTCTCCAGCATGGATGGCCAGCTGGGCCCAGGACCCCGGTGTCCTCTTCTGCTTCTCACGTCGCAGGGAGGTCATGGGAGTGGATGGAGGGAAGGGGAGGTGTTGGGCAGCCTTCTAAGGCCAGGGTGGGCGGGACCAATGCCCACCCCACTCCAGCTGGCCCCTTGACCTCTCTGTTCTTCCTTTTAAATAGAGCTCCTCTAAGCCCCACTCCCCACCCAGGTGCTTATGGGTGGGGAGGACCTTACTATGGAAACCTCTAGATCATGCCAACATCCAGTCAGGGACACCTGGACGTTAGTAAACTAAATGCAGGGTGGGGGGCATGATAGTCCTATCAACACCCTGCAAGAGGTCCCCTTTAAATAGCTCCTGATGTTCCTTTATTCACCGTGAACATTAGCTGAGCACCTACTGTGTGCTGAGGGCCAGGACTCAATGATAAAAAGATCCATCCCGGGCCTCAAGTTGCTTACAGCATGGAAGGGAAATAATCCTTCAAATGGGATTAAGACCAGGAGGATCCTTGCTTTGAAGATATGTGAGAGGCTGCAGCCCAGCAGCCGAGAGAACAGGGTGCCCACCACCCAGAGAAGACTCCCAGAAAAAACCACATTTGTGCCAAGGCTTGGAGGAAGGGTGGGGTTTTGTTGGCTGACCAGTGAGGAGGGGTAGCACATACAGAGGGTGGTGGCCTGGGCGAGCTCGGTCTGTCTGCCACGGCCACAGGCGAGGTCAGGTCCATCGTAGACGCCGGGGCTTGTCTGGGACGGGGCAGCCTGTAAGGGCCATCAAAGCTATTGCAGCTATCCAGCTGAGCCGTGCTGAGGGCCAGAACAAAGGTACAGGAAGATTTCAGAACCATTTAGGAGTCTAAATTGGGAGGACGTGGTGGCCACTGTGGCATGAAGGAGAGGCTTGGAGAGAATCTATAGATGGTGGTTCCTGGGATGGGGAGAGGGAGATTTTAGGTTGGGGTTTGCCACACAGGTGGGGTCTGTGGCATGTCCGGGGAGACGCTGAGTCAGGCCTTGGGTGGGAGATCTGGAGCACAGAGGAAAGGTCTAGGCTGAAGTATTTAAAGTTTGGTTCTGAGGGATGTGGTCAGGGGCCTTCAACAGGGCAGTGGAGGATGGGGCCCTGGTGTTCTCCTCTGGGGAGAGGGTCCTCAAAGGGGCCTGGAACCTGAGAAAGCAGAAGAATTTTGCTGTGTGGCGGAATACTCAAGAAGATGGGAGGGAGAGGAGGACCCGAGACCCACCCCAAGGGCACCCAGCATCGAGGGTGGGCAGAGGGGAGCACCCAGTATGGGAGGAGGGTCACGGAGCTAGGATGTCCCAGAAACCAAAGGGGGAGAGGTGGTGCAAAGCAAGAGGTAAGGAAGCAGGGCTACAGAGCAAAGGTGAGGACCAAGAGGAAGCCACTGAACTTGGTGTCCCTGGATGAGGCAATCCCTACCCTCAAGGTGGGACGGACAGGGGACTAGGACCACCCCCACGGACAGGTACTCCCCTGGGTGCAGGCAGAGCCCTCAGGAACAGGTCAGGCCTCACTCCCACGTGGGCACCCTGCAGAGGTGAGATTCTGGCAGATGGGATATAAATCCCTGTCACCCCAGCCAGGGGTCTTTGCAAGGTCCGGTCCCTCGGGGATCACAGCTCAGAGTCAGCCACCTGCAGCCACAGGGCTCTGCTGAGAACTACAGCTGGAGCTGTGACTGGAGGTCCCGGGACAGCCCACCCCAGCTCAGGAACAGCCTGTGGCCGGGGACTAGGTGGCCATTAGAAAAGTGCTTGGTTCCC
This sequence comes from Eubalaena glacialis, assembly GCF_028564815.1. Lineage (NCBI taxonomy): Eukaryota > Metazoa > Chordata > Mammalia > Artiodactyla > Balaenidae > Eubalaena > Eubalaena glacialis. The sequence goes on along the minus strand of NC_083733.1, from coordinate 51,244,964 downwards.
GAGTCTCTCTCCACACCTGCCCGAGGGCAGCCCGTAGCTGTTTGTGCTGAACACTGTCTCTGTTGAAACAGTTCATAAATAGAGCAGAGACCTCGACAAGTTTGGCCCTGCCTCCCTGGACCAAAGCTGGTATCTGGCCCCCACAGCAGCCCTGGGTGCCGGGGCCCAGGGTGCAGCCCCGCTCCACACATCTGGGCCCCCTTGGCTGGGAGGGTGCCGGGAGGCCTGAGCCACTCGGGCCCTCACTCCTTCCAGCTTCCTGCTGCTCTGGAGCGCCGTCCTCATCATGTACCCCACCAGCCTGGCCGTCATCTCCATGACCTTCTCCAACTACGTGCTGCAGCCCGTGTTCCCCAACTGCATCCCCCCGGCCGCTGCTTCCCGTGCACTCTCCATGGCCTGCCTTAGTGAGTGTCCACCGTGGGGCCGGGCTGGGCCTCTGTCCCCAGGGCCCACCCTGCTCCCTGCCCCTGTGGGGGGACTTTGTGGGGAGGTCCCTCCAGTTGTCAGTCCCCATGAAGTCGGCCTCAGGGGCTGGGCTTCCGGCACTCCAGCTGCTGCAGGGGACACCGCCCTCCTGCAGCCCAGGCTGGACTTGGCTGTGGCCCACCTCGAGGGGCTTGGCCTCGGGTGCCTGCCCACCCAGCCACCCGCCCTTCCTCCTCAGTGCTCCTGACGTGGGTGAACAGCTCGAGCGTGCGCTGGGCCACGCGCATCCAGGGCGTGTTCACCGGCGGGAAGCTGCTGGCCCTCTCGCTCATCATTGGCGTGGGCTTTGTCCAGATCTTCCAAGGTAGGGCTGGGCTGTGCGGGGGGCTGGGCACAGGGCCAGGGAGACGACGCTGACCCTTGACCTCCGGACCCCCAGGACACTTCGAGGAGCTGAGGCCCAGCAACGCCTTCGACTTCTGGATGACGCCGTCCGTGGGTCACCTGGCCCTGGCCTTCCTCCAGGGCTCCTTTGCCTTCAGCGGCTGGAACTTCCTCAACTATGTCACCGAGGAGCTGGTGGACCCTCGAAAGTGAGTGGGGCTCCGGCCAGGCCCTGGGAAAGGGTGTGGCGTGGGGTGGGAGAGGCAGCCTCCCCACACAGAGCCGCTGTCACCTCTGGCCGCTCTGGTCATCTGCCTGACCACACTGCTACCCACCGGGAACAGCTCTGGAAAGGCAGCCGGGACGCTTGTGTTCCAGCCTGACCCTGTTCTGTATGGCTGTGGATGAGTCACGGCCCCTTGCTGGGCCTCAGAAACACTGAGTATCATTGTCTTGCTGTAAATGGATCCAGCTATTTGCATTTGGCCAAAAATTACACATGTGCACACAACATGGTCCCTAAAAACGAAGCCAATGGCTCCCTCTGATGCTCAGCTGGGACCTTGACAGTGAACAGCTACAGCTGGAGCTGGGGCTGATGGGAGTCCCAGGGGACCCTGGTCTGTGGACTGAGCTCTAAGGGCGCTTTGAGGATTTTCAAGGCTGATTTTGGCTGTATGCAATGTCCTTTTCATGTGCAGACATTAGATCCGCCCCCCTCCCCAGGATATGAGTGGCCCCTCCTCCATCTGCCCTTCCTCCCACCAGCCTGTGCCAAGGCTGGGCTGGGGACTAGGGGGGAGACAGACAGCAGTGCTGCCCCCTTCGCTGCCCCAAGGCCCCCAGCAGACCCAGGAGATGGAGGCTCAAAGCTGCTCCCCTTGCTGGGTCCCCTGCCACTCCCCACCATCCTGAGGCCCCGTCCCCCAGCCCCGCAAGGGCTGATGCTGACACACTGCACCACTGTCCCCAGGAACCTACCTCGTGCCATCTTCATCTCCATCCCCCTGGTGACCTTCGTGTACACCTTCACCAATGTCGCCTACTTCACTGCCATGTCCCCCCAGGAGCTGCTGGCCTCTAACGCAGTGGCCGTGGTGAGTGGGGCCCCGCTTGGTCCTGGCTCCTGCCCGGCCCCCGCCCCGCCTCATGCACCACCTCTCTTCTGTGCCCACCCAGACCTTCGGGGAGAAGCTGCTGGGCTACTTTTCTTGGGTCATGCCCGTCTCCGTGGCACTTTCCACTTTCGGAGGGATCAATGGCTACCTGTTCACCTCCTCCAGGTGACTGGACTGGGGAGAGGGTGGTCAAGGTGAGGCAAGGCAGCTGCCCTGGTGCACACGAGCAGTGCTGGGGGCCAGAGGAAGTGAAGTCCTGCCCGGTGGGGCCCACCTGAAGCTGGGACTCCCCGGTAACAGATGTCTGATCCCAATTGCGAGGAACAGAAAGCAAGAGGGAGGCGGGCTAGATGAGGGGAAGAACTGCCCAGTGGGGCTGCTGGGGCCCAGAGCAGCGAGTCGGAGGTGACAGCTCAAGAAGGCCATCAGGTCTAGAGCTGAGGTCGGGATCTGGCCAGCAGCGAGGCCCCAGGCTGGGCTCATGGCTCCCACCCACCTCTGTCCCCACCCCCCAGACTGTGCTTCTCTGGAGCCCGAGAGGGGCACCTGCCCAGCCTGCTGGCCATGATCCACGTCAGACACTGCACCCCTATCCCTGCCCTCCTCGTCTGCGTAAGTTGGGGGACCCAGGCTCGTGAGGTGGGGAGCCAGGGCCACGCAGCAGTGTGGGTAATGGCAGGGATGAGGCCTGGCCCTGGTGGGGGCGGGAGGGCCGGGCTCGCTGACCTCCTGGCCCGAGTCGGCAGGCCCAGGGCCCCCGCTGGGCTGACAGGAGGCAGGTGGGAGCCAGCCCTCAGCCCAGTCCTCTCCCAGGGCGGGGCCACGGCAGTCATCATGCTTGTGGGAGACACGTACACGCTGATCAACTATGTGTCCTTCATCAACTACCTCTGCTACGGCGTCACCATCCTGGGCCTGCTTGTGCTGCGCTGGAGGTGGCCGGCGCTCCACAGGCCCATCAAGGTGAGGCCCTGAGGGGACCAGCCAGCCCACGTGCCGGAAGCAGTCAGGGCCACTCCTTTACCCGTTTGGGCACCAGGGGCAGCGATGGCAGCGATGGTGAGGCCAGCCTTTGCTGTGTGCTGGGCCCTGCTCAGGGCCCTGTGTGCACTGGCATATCAAGTCCTTAAGGCAGCCCCGTGGGGTGGGTGCTGTGCATACTCCCACTTCACGGACAGGAAAATAAGGCTCAGACATTACGGTCACACAGGATTCCACGAGTCCACAGAAAACAGAAGACCCAAAACCGAGCTAAAAGAAAAGTCCTCCCGTTTGCATATAAATCCTTGAGCTGGAGAAGTGCTCAGTGCCTGGAACGTGAAACACCCAAAAATCATTCACCTTCAGCCGAGTGCGAGTGGCAAGTCCACATACAGTCGCTGTGTAGAGCGCAGAGCCGCTGAAATTGACAAACCCTCAACAATTTGGCCAACTGGCCAGCCACGTTGGGCTGCTGGCAGAAGGGGGCCCCTCAGGCCTCAGCTCCCAGGAGACGGGGGAAAGGGCCTCAGACCCCCGGGGTGGTGGGGCAGGAGAGCCAGGGGTCCTGTGCCATTGGCACTGCCGCTCGCTGTTCCCCAGGTGAACCTCCTCGTCCCCATCGCATACTTGGTCTTCTGGGCATTCCTGCTGGTCTTCAGCTTCATCTCGGAGCCCATGGTGTGCGGGGTGGGCGTCATCATCATCCTCACGGGGGTGCCCATTTTCTTCCTGGGAGTGTTCTGGAGAAGCAAACCAAAGTGTGTGCACAGACTCACAGGTGAGCCAGGCAGCTCCCCGACGGGGCGGGGCCTGGAGATGGAGCCCTCTTGGGGGCTCACCCTAGAGCGGGGTCTCCCGGCGGCTGCGGTGGCCACAAGGGGCCCAACCGCCACCAAATGTCTCCCCGTGGCTTGGCCCAAGTGTCCAGGTCCCATGCGCAGAGGGAGCAGCTCCCTGAGGACCCCTGTCCCACAGGGTCAGACCCCAGGGTCCATCTGTCGGCCTGTCTGTCTGTCCTCAGAGTCAATGACACGCTGGGGCCAGGAGCTGTGTTTCGTGGTCTACCCCCAGGGCTCCCCGGAGGAGGAGGAAAATGGCCCCTGCCAGCCCTCCCCACTGCCCACCGCCACGGACAAGCCCTTGAAGACACAATGAGACATTTGTGGAGCCTTGAAGCAGCTGTTTCTGTTTACATGTTGTTTATGAGGAGGTGTTTTTGCAAAAAAAAAAAAAAAAAAAAAAAATTTTTTTCCTGGGGAAAAAAGAGATCCGACTCTTAAGAGGCCTGTGGTAAGGAAGCCCTGAAGATGTGGACTGGGTCCCCTGTCAGCGCTGCCCCGCTAGCTTTTCCTGGAAAGGTCTACGAATAAAACAGGGCTGGTGGTGTACCTGTCTCAGGTGAGTCCCTGGTGGGCACCTCTCGGTGGTGGGCACCCCTCGTGGGGGGCACGCGTGGAGCTGGCTAGAGACGGGGGCCCGGCTGGCCCAGGAGGAGGCCCTTGGCATTCGGGGGCTCTGCCGCTTCAGCCAGGCACTCCCTCTCCGGGGCTGGCACCATGGGGTCCGGAGCCACCTCTGCCCCAAAGGGACAAGGAGGATTGGGAAGCCGCTGGGTGCGCCCCTCCCCCAGGCCCTGCAACACCTGCTGGAAGCTCAGTCACCCAGGAGAGCCCGGGATTCCCACTGGAACTGCCTTTCTTCCCATAAATCCCCACGGAGTGAGTGTCGGGACTTCAAAGCCCACGGCCTGGCCCTGGTTTACAGGTGGGAAAACTGAGGCTTTGAGACAGGACAGGATGGATTTGCCTGCTGGCAACTGGTGCCTCAGCCTCTGCCCCCTGAGAAAGCATCAAACAACATCTTCCGGGGGCCTCAGGACCTGCAAGAGACCCCATGGGCTTTCTCTACCCTGTGCCCACTTTCCCAGCCCTGCAGTACTGCCTGGGAGAGTTACCCCTCAGCCAGAGGGCAAAGGGCATCAACTGGCCAGGCCCACGCTGACCCCACAAGCATGAGGTTGGGGGCAGAAGTCTCCTAGCCCAGCTCCTCCGGGGCCTGCTGGGAGGACGGAGGAGGGTTCAGTGCCACCAGAGCGCCCACCATGGACTAGGTCTGATGTACCCATGTCCCTGTTCAGTCCAGGGACAGCTCTGGTGCCCCACAGGGTGAATGAAGGGAGAAGCCACAGGAAACATTCCAGGGAGCCCTGCCCTGGCCCTCCCGCTTCTCTGGAAAAGGATTCCCAGAATAGAGTCGGGGGAGGTAGGCATGGGCCCCAAGGTATCTTGTGTACCCTGGGGCCCTGCAGAGGGTGGGCTCATCACTCCACCCTCGTCCCACGTTCAACCCCCGCAGTCCCCTGCCCACCACGCCCAGCGGGGGGCCAGGGCGCTGATGCAGGAAGCTGGCTGGGCTTCTGGGTGGGCCTCTCCGTAAGAAAGAAGGACACGGAGGCAGGGTAGAAACGACTGTGTATTCCCTGGTTACAAAGTGGGGCTGTGGCGGTCATCAGCGTGTCCGGCGGGTCAGCAGACCAGCAGGGCCTCGTCGTCACTGGCCTCCAACGTTGGGGAGCAGGGTGGCGGGGGGCTCCTGCAGACACCCAGTGGCTCTGGTGGGTGGGGGCCTAGGGTGCTGCCGGCAGTGGGGGCCGGGGGGTGAGGGCCCTGGGCCGAGCAGGACTCCCGAGGCATGTCCACAGGGGCTGGGTTGTCCACCAGAGGGTCCCTGCCGGCCTTTCTGTCCTTGTGCACTGGCCTGGCCTCTGGGTCCCGCAGGCCCGAGGGGGGCGGCGCAGAAGGCCCCACCTCCGGAGCGTGGCTAGGGGCGCCGGGGGGCCCCTCCCCGGCTGCCCCTGGGCTGCCTGTGTCTGTTAGGGGTGCCGGGGGGTCTAGGCCAGCCCCCGGTGCCGGCTGGAGGAGCCCGTCACCCAGCACCGTCTGTGAGGTGCGCGCAGCCGTCAGCAGCGGGATCTGTCCGCGCGGTGCCCGCGGCCGGTGAAAGAGCCGGTTCCAGAGGCGGCCGAGGCGGCGGCGGGAGGGCCCACGGCGGGAGGCGTGCCGGCGCATCTGTCGCCGCATGGCCGTGCGAAGGTTCTGTAGCACCGAGGCCTGGAGGGTGGGGCGGCGGCTGAGGGGGTAGAGGTCAGCACGACCCCCGAGGACCCAGAGACCAACTTGTCCCCTCCCCGGCCATGGCCTGCTATGTCACCTGTCCAGGCCTCATCTCCCGCCTCCCTCGACCCCTGGACCAGCCTGGCCGCACGCCCCTCGGCCTCCCTGTCTTGGGTGTTTTCCGAGGTCTGGCCGGTGGGGTCTCACGCCCTCTGGCTCACCTGTGACGCACTGTAGACGGGAAAGTCCTCCACGGGTGGAATGAGGCCCTGTGCGATGAGCTGCCCGTAGGACGGGGGTGCCTCTCGCCGCACAAACTCAGCCTCCAGGCGTGTCATCTGGGTCTCAAAGGCCCTGAAAGCAAGGGCAGAAGGGCAGCATGGTGGGGCTGCGGGGACCCCCCACTTCCCGCCTCCCACGGGGGCTCCGCAGCAGGACGTGGGACCCCGTCCTTCCATCCAGACATCCTGAGGTGCCCAGACCCGAGAAGCCCCGTATGGATGGCCCGAGCCCCAGCTCACAAGCCCACAGCTGTGCGAACAGTGAGCCCAGGGCCTCTCTCCAGAGACAGGGAGAAAGCGAGGCTCTGGCCCCGCCGCCCACCTGTACTCCTGCGTGCGCAGGGAGTAGAGCTTGAAGGCGCAGCCCAGGGCAATGACGAGTAGCAGGCCGCAGACCAGGCTGCCGATGAGCGCGGCGGTGATGACCTTGCGGGGCACGGCCGCCAGGCAGCCGTGCTCGTCGCTGCCGTCCTGGCAGTCCTCCTGGCCGTCACAGCGCCACGTCTCGAAGATGCACAGGTTGGTGCCACAGTGGAAGGTGCCCGGCTGGCAGGAGAAGCAGTTCTTCTCGTCGGCGCCATCGGGGCAGCTTTTCTGATTGTTGCAGCGGTCGGCCGGCGTGTAACAGAGGCCGCTGCCACCCTCACAGGGGTACTGGTCGGGGGGGCAGGCGGGGCAGCCCTGCTCGTCCCGGCCGCTGGCGCAGTGCCACCAGCCGTCGCAGCGCTGCGGCTCCGAGAAGCAGCCCTGCTCGCCCATGTCCTCCACGTCACCCTCGCGGCTGCTCCCGCACGGCTGCTCCCACGGAAGGCAATAGCCCTTCACCTGGTAGGTGGCGTTGAAGCCGTGGCCGGCGCTGCGGGCACGGGCGTGGTAGGCCACGGTGAGGCGGCCCTGGGCGGCCTCGAGGCTCACGGGCCGGTGGTTGCTGCGGTAGGAGAGCGTCTGCAGCAGGCGGTCCCCACGCTCGCCCAGGCCCTCGTATACCTGCACGTAGTCGTCGTAGCCCAGCCGCAGTTCCAGCTGCAGCAGCACGCGCCGTGGGTCCTGCGTGTCCACCAGCCACGTGCAGTGAAGGTCCGAGGGCCCGCGGGCCGCACCGAACAGGTCTGGGGAGGCGAAGGAGCCATAGAAGCTGCCCAGGCGCCGGCCGCAGGCCAGGTCAGGGCAGCCAGCCTCGTCGGAGCCATCGCCGCAGTCCTGAGTGCCGTCGCAGCGCCGCTCGGCAGGCAGGCAGCGTGTGGAGCGCGCCCCGCTGCAGGGGAAGGTGCCCCCGGGGCACAGGCTGCCCGGCGGCTCGGAGGCGGGCGCCGAGCAGTTGCCCTCATCAGAGCCGTCGCCGCACTCATCCACGGTGTTGCACTGCCACGGGCCCGGCAAGCACTTGCCGTTGTCACAGCGGAACTCGTCAGCCTGGCAGGATGCCTGGCCCAGCTTCCCTGTGGGGTGAAGTGCGTAGTAGAGACAGTCAGGGGCAAGCAGAGCTGCCCTTCAGCCTGGGGCCAGCAGCCGGCGTGTGGTGCCCCCATCCCAGCGGGGCCTCTGCAGGGTCCAGGGAGAGGCAGGATCCAAGGAGAAGGGCCCTGGACTCTCCATGGCCAACTGAGGGGCAGAGACCCTTCAAATGCCAGGGCAGGCCCAGGTCCTGACCTGAGCTGGGGGTAAGGGGTGAGCTCCCCACTCTGGCCAAGTCTACGAAGCGGGGTCAGTGACCTCGAGGGGCTCCAAGGCACCCTGAGGCAGCAACATGACCAGTCTCCGTCCCAACACTGGGCTCCAACTGACAGGTCTGCTGGGGGAGACCCTGCAGGGAGTGGGTCGATGGAGGGTGCTGCCCTGGCCTCCCAGGAGCCCATGTGCACACACTGAGGTGCCCTGCCCGCCCTACCACCGGCATCACCTCGGATGTATGAGAGACGGAAGCCCTGGGCCTGGCCGGAGCTGGAGGCGTCCGAGTGGAAGAAGATCCAAACGTGGTCCCGGGCAGAGATGAAGGCGGGCGGGATGGCGGAGCCACAGAGCCGGAAGGCCTCCTGGCGGGGCGGGGCCGCTGGGCCCAGCATGAGCCAGTCCAGGGAGCACTGGTGAGACTCCTCCACGTCAAAGTTGCGGAAGCTGCGGGGGGCGGAGGGGGCCGCCGACGGGGGTGGGTGGCCGGCCAGGGACCAGCAGGGAACGGTCATGCCTGAGCTCACGGCAAGGACGGCCGGCTCCACTGTCCCTCCTCTCCTCCACTCCCAGCTGCTCAGTGGGCCCTCCAGGGGTCTGAGGGTGGCTCCATGAAGAATCAGGACAGCGTGGACAGCCTGGGTCACGTCAGCCCCAGTGCAGCCTCTCCACCCTCGGTCAGTAAACACACACACACACACACACACGGCGCCCCAACCCAAGGCCAAAGTGGAGGGGGAGGCAGGAGCCCCATGGTAGGCAATTCCCTCCACTTACACTCTCCCCTGAAGGACAAGGCCCAAGGGTTCAGATCCCCACCGTGCTGGCTCTGCTGGGACAGACCCTGCACAAATCCCAGGCTTGTACACTGAGGGGACCCGTGCGCACCGGGCTGGCCTAGGCTGGGGCTGGGGCACAGCTCAGCACCTGGGGAGAAACACTGGCCCTGGACCCCCTGGCCCAGGCTGTGGGATAAACAGAGCCATGGAGTACTCTAGAGGTGGCCAGGAAGGGTGGAGTCTTTGAAGAGACTCCCAGTGGCCACAGGGAAACGGGCACAGACCCTGATGGTGCCCATCACACCCCTGTGCCTTGAAGCGACTGGGGGCTTCCGGGCTTTGCATTTAGGAGAGTGACTCCCCATGACCTCCCCAGTCCAGGGGTCCAGCCTCAGTTCCACCATCTGATCACCCCGTTTCCCTCTGCATGCCCCCGCAGCTCAAGCGCCTGGGCTCCTCCCTGGTCCCCTTTTCTGCCGAGACCACCCCAAGGCCCCTGGGGAAAACGTGCTCTGGGCTCAGTGCCAGCCTGGCCTCAAGCCACCCCTGCAGGACAGACAGGACACCTCTGCCACCTCACATGCCCACCAGTCCCAGGGCTCCCCTCCCTGGCAGGCCTGAGGTGATGGACAGCCCCGCAAGACCATGAGAGAGGCTCAGGGCAGGACGAGGCCCAGGTCTGGGCAGCCAGCACCAGAGGCCCACACTCACATGCTCACATGCACCCACATGCATACAACTCATACATGTGCACATGTAGACTCACACACGTACTTGCACACATACACATCTGCTCACTCGTGCCCACCACACCTACCCACCCACGTGCTCACACATGCACACACACCTGTCCTTTATACCTGCTCAGATGGGGCTCACGCACATACACAAGCACACGTGAGTGCTCACACATGTGCACACACATCTGGTCACTGTGCTTGCCACGTGCACTCGCATGCACACCATCACACTCACATTGTGTGTAGGCCCACATCGGTTCCCTCTGACACCCCCGGGGCCCCCATACCTGATGGTGATCATGTCCCCACGGTCACCCTGGATGTACCAGCTGCAGTTGGTGCCCGGTGGGTAGTTGAGGGGCCAGGCTGGGCTGTAGATGACACCGCGTCGTTCCGTGTGCTGCTCCAGTTTCCCGCTGCAGGCGGCTGTCAGGAGAGGAGGCTGAGAGGTGCTAGCCTCACCTTTGGGTGGGAGGGGGTAGTGAGGGAGGGGGACACTTGAGCCCCCCATGGCTTGAGCACAGGCCTTTTCCGGGGTGGGATCAAGGCCAGCCAAGGTGGTCATGGCCAAGAGGAAGGCCACAACTCGAGACTTCATGGAAATGGTGTGTATGGCGTGGGCCAAGGAGGGCCCACCTTGTGCCCCAGAGCCTAGGTCTTATCCCTCATCCCCGGCAGGGCTGGGAGCGAGCCCACCAACTCCCCTTGGCACCTCAGTGGAGAATCCTGCAGCCCTAGGCGCAGGCAGGCCCACTATGGTTCCCTGCCTGTCCCCCTCCTCCCACCCCGGGGCTGACTAAATACAGGCCTCAGCCCGGGAGGGAAGGGGCTTTGCTCACCCAACACATATTTACTGAAGACCTCCTATATGGCAAGCACAAGTGGTAGGCATGCTCGTAAGACAGGCAAAAGCCTGGCTCTGTGGAGCTCACAGGCTGGGGAAGGAGCAGACAGACTATGCAGATACCCTGGGTGAAGTGAAGATTATAAAACAGGCCTGAAAGGAGGACCCGATGTCCCAAGGTGGCTGGAAATGCAGGCTGGGTCTGATGGCACCTTGTGTGGCATTTGGGTTTTATCCTGAGCCTAAGTGGGAATCCACCAGGGGTGGATGTTGTAACCAGATGAGGACACTGAGGCTCAGAGAGGGTAAATGAGCTGCCCATGGCCACATAGCAGGTAAGTCAGGGCCCACCCTGGTCCTCTAACGGGCTCGGCCTCCCACTGCCAGCCTTGAGCCAACGCATTGATGAAGTGTCCACCGTACACTGTGTCAGGGACGAGCTCAGGGCATCACGCCGGCCAGCACAGGTGACGAGTGCCTCTATGCCCAGCCCCACCGGCCTCACTTTACCCACGTCATTACACGTGCCCTCTGCTTCCCAGCTGAGCCCACCCAGCCTGAAGGTGGCAAACCCTGCCCCGGTGTGCCCTGGCCTTCCCAGGACCAGGAATGCCCTGCACTTGGCTGCCCCCACCCCTCACAGCCCCTCCGTCATACTTCTTCATCTGATCTTCACGACAGCCGGCAGCACAGGTGGGGCCCATTATACAGATGGAGAAACTGAGGCTCGGGGAGACAAATGATGACGCTTTTCCCGAGCCCAGCAATACCACCTCCTCTCTCCCACTGCCTGGCCCCTTCCACCGTTGACCTGGAAGTAGGGTCTCTCTGCTAGCTCTCAACAAGACTCTGAAACCCCAAAGGGCTCGGGTACAGAAGGGAGAGTGAAAGCCCTCCAGCCACCTCCCACAATCTTAGGAGGGTACGCGCAGAGGTCCGGGTGATCCAACACTGTCACTAGCAGGGAGTTAGCCCCCAGCGATGGCTCACAGGAGCATCAGGGGACTAGAAGAGAAACACCCACCCTGACCCTAAAGCGAGGCTGACCACGCTCAGGTCGCCATCAGAGCGACAGTCGTGGGTCGGCGAGGTACCAGCCGGGGTTCTCCACTTGGCACTCAGTGTGGCCTGGGAGGCCAGCCTCCCTGAGCCTCAGATTTCTCACAGCCCAGGAGGGTAAGGACTAAACAAACGGAGGGGCGGCCAGGGTCCTGAGCAACGTGTTCCCTCTGACGGGTGAGGCCGCCGGCTTTATGGGGCCTCACAGAGACGCTGGGTGCTGACCTGGGGACACCCTGGGAGGCATGAGGTTATGAAACCCAGAAGAGGCTTCTCCTCCTGCAGGGTGCTGGGTGGGAGGTTCCCAGGCAGGGCTGGGAGCACATCTTCCCCCCACACTGAGTCTCTAAAGCAGAGGTTACACCTGGAGTTGGAGGCTTCACCAGCCAGTGTGGGAGTCACCCCCTGTCCCCTCCGCCCCCAGGACAAGGCCTGAGGCAAAGCAATACCTACCCTGGCCCAGAGGCTTCCCCTATGCGATGGAGCACTCATGGAGGCCGGGTTTCCCACACTGGCCAGGGAAAGCCAGGCCCACAAGGACCCGTGTCTGGCCCTTCTTTCATGAGTAGGGAAGCCTGTCTCTCCAACCACCAGCCTAGTCAAGAGCAGATGACTGGACAGCTGCCAGCCCAGCTCTGCCTCTCAGCAAAGCCCCTGACAACACAACCCCCAAACAGCCTCACCCCTGAGTGCCCCCTGGCTGCCCCAGAAATTCCCACGTTGGGGGCAGCAGCGTCACTCAGTCACTGTTTATTCTTCTCCAAAGGGGGCCACAGAGACCATGGTTTCTGCAGCCGTCGGCCTGGCCCATGCAAAGAGACCGTGGAGCAGGAGGGAGGCCAGAGTCCGTGCAGGGCCCCAGACTGGACGCTGCCTGGCCGTGGGCCTGGAGGGCATCATCAGCTCAGACCACCGGCCCCAGGCTTTCTCGTTTCTGTGACGGCAGGCCTCACCCGCACTCCACCACCACCCCAGGACCCAAGCACAGGCAGGGGAAAGAGCCTCGTGAATCCAGTCCTGGGGTCCACACTGCCAGATACACCGTTGCACCCTAGGCCCCAGCTTGTCCATCAGTGAAATGGAGTCAGTGGGTGCTGCTTGTCTCAGGGTGGCTGGGAGATCTGGGGAAGCGGCAGTCTCTAGGCAGACGTGTGCGCTGGGTTGACTAGCGGGGATGCCCATGGGAGGTGAGGGTAGTGATGGGGTGTGTGATGATGGGTGGGCAGCAAGGGGAGCTGGAAGATACGGATGCAGGGTGGAGGGTCTTGGGGGGTGTTTAGGGGCAGTCAGAGAGGTCTGTCTGAGCTTAACTGGGGGTGACCTATGTTCACTCGGGCAGAAGATTGCTCCGCCCTTGGGTCAAGGTGGCCTGCTCAAGGGGGCAAGGGATGACTGAGTACTTTTAGACCAGTGTCCTTCTTTCCTGGTCCAAAGAGACGTCAAATATTCCTGAGAGGGTACAAGCAAGGCCTGAGGGCGCACAGCGTACAGATCTGGTTTCCAGAGGCCATCGTTACTCCGGACAACCTGCTGCTGTAACCAATGACAGGGAGCTGGGAGCCCCACCAAAGCACTTGGGCGCAGCTGCCAGGTGAGGGGAGAACAGCCTGAAGACCCTGCCCAGGCTCACCACCCCCCCGGGTCACGGTGGCCACAAGGCGGAGCCCAGAGTCTGGGGTGCAGGAGGTGGGTGGTCCGACCCAGTTAGTGCCTGACAACCTGGGGCAGGACGGGGTCTGAGAGGCAAAAACCTATGAGGTTCCCGGGCAGCCCAGCTGGGCCCTCCGGGGGGTCTGAGCCCAGTGAGAGCTGGCAAGGGGCAGGCCAGACAGTGATGATCTGGGCTCCTCACAGTAGGAATTGCAGGGAAACCCTGAAAACTGCAGTGGCATGAAGCTTTGGGTGGAGGGAGGCACCTCTGGCAGCAGAAACTGGTCTCCACTTCCCTCAGCAATGCTAGAGGGTCAGCGATGGGCTCCAGGACAGTCCCAGCCCCAGACCACCACCTGTGGCCGCACAGGACACCGCGGGGTGCCAGGCACAGGCAACCTGGACCCTGCTGGCAGCCAAACATGAGGATGGACCTGGATGGCTGTCTTTCCTGGCTCTAGGAGTAGACCTTGTCCCTGGAGCATTTCTTTTCTAAATGTCTAGCCACATGCCCACCCACTATACCAGCAGGAGGGCTGGCCTGGGCTCACATTTGTAAGACCTGACACCCTCAGGTCCCCTTCCCCCATGCCCACTCTCTACCATAGCCACAGACACCTGACCCAGGTGAGGCCAGTCAGTCTTCTCCTGGAAATGAGGATGGGGAGACTGGGTGGTTAGCTGTGGGGGCCAGGACGCCAGGCAGGGCCGAGGCTGGCTCAGTGCTGAGCAAGGCAGGGCCCTGGGCCAGCAGAGGCTGCCGGGAGCAGGAGCTGGTGGGCAGGGAGAAGGGAGATTGAGGATGCGTCTGAGAGACGGGCCCGTGAGAGCAGCTTCTGTGGACCCTGAGCCTCCCCACCCCAGGGACCGCAGCCAGCAGGGAGCCCTCTCCCTGAGCCTCCCCACCCCAGGGACCGCAGCCAGCAGGGAGCCCTCTCCCTGAGCCTCCCCATCCCAGGGACCGCAGCCAGCAGGGAGCCCTCTCCCTGAGCCGGCCTCAGTGGGTTCTGCTGCGAGCCGGGCCCTGAGCAGAACTAGAAATCCCAGGTACCTCCTGCCCCACGATGCAGCTCAGCACACAGCAAACAAGTCCGCAGCCCCCAGACTCCAGCTCCCAAGGCCCTTAAGATGTCTCACAGTGGTACCAAGGGCCACAGGGGCCTGGGCCTGTGCATTCGCCAACCCCTGGCAGCCCCCTCAGCAAAGGACAAATGCTCCTGATGGCCTCAGCCTCCCTCCCGCTCCTGGCAGCCTTTGCTGTGCTCGGCACTAGGCCCAAGCACAAAGACGGCCAGTGGATGGACGGACCCACGCGGACAGGCAGGAGGCAGCCGCGGAGTTCTAACTGTGTTTTCTTAGACTCCATATGTCTATTTGGCATCCACTAACCACAGGGCCAAACTATCAGCCAAAGTGTTTACCTCTCTCCTGCAAACCAGTTTGCCTGAAACTGGTCTTTCCTGGGCAGACTGGCTGATCCGAGACTGAGTCTCCTCACTCTCTTCTTATCTAACTCACACACCAAGCCAATATTTCATCTCAGGGTCAGGTACCAGGCACCGAGAGGCCACCCCCATAGCCCAGAGCCCTCGGGAATTATTCAAATTAGCCAATCCTAAACTGCTTCCGCTGCCCTGCCTTGCCTTTCCCACTGAAACTCCAGTCAAGGCTCTGGCCTAGGCCTTCCCCTCACTCCTATGTCTGCCTTGACCAAACCTGGTATTTTCCCTGTGACCCTATGTGGCATGGCATGTGCCCTCCTCACAAGACACATAAGTAATAAATCCCTCCATCAATGGCTTTGGTCTCTAGGTGTTGTCACTCAGCCATATCTTTATCAACTAAATCCCAGGTATAATTTTAAAGCAGGCAGGCATCTCATGGCGCCCCATGGCCCTCTGGGAACCCTACAGCCTACAGGAAGCACAATCCATCAATTGTGTGGGCTGTGACAGTTTCCTAGTGGTATTAGGCCACCATGTGCCAACGCTGTGCTGAGCACCTTACCTCATTTGCCCATTTAACCCTAATAGGCAGGCTTTGGGGTAGGGCCTGTTATTGCACCCATTTTACAGAACAGGAAACTGAGACTCAGAGAGGTGTAAGTTTGCCCAATGCCAAACAGCTCCTTTGTGATGCAGAAAAGATTCCCAGGGATTGAGGTAGAAAAAGGCCAGGTGACCTCAGGGGTGGAGCCAGGATCCTGAAGGCTGGTACTAGAGGTCACTAAGCCAGGAGGGCAGGGAGGAAAGGAGCAAGGGGAGAAGCATCTTACTCACCTAAGGCAGGAACGGCGCTGCTGAGCCGCCCGGTGAGAACAATGTTCACTGCGGGAGACACAGAGAGAGTTCAGTGGATTGGGGGAGGGGGGTGGCTCTTGGGGCTCAAGCACCTGGGGCACAGGACAACACAGCCCAAACTCCAGGCTGGTTCTCTTCATCTCGCAGGGTAAGGCCCAGAGTGCTGCCACAGAGACTTGTGCTCCCACCCCAGTCCTGCTTGGATGGGCAGAAGCGAGAACCTCGGGGTCTCAGCACCCACCTGAACACCCACAGCGGAAGAGAGCAGGGTGCAAGCCTGACTGCACCAGACAGCTCCTGCCACTCGCCACACTTGGGAATTCTAACTTACTTGTGAGCGGGTGTGTTTCTGTTTCCTCTCAGGCTTGGGAACCATGGGCCTGGACCATCCTTCAGAGAGAGGCCCTTGCTCAACCTGGGCAGGCGGCCTGCTTGTCAAGGGGGCTCCTACCACCCTGTAGGGCTTCCTCCCTCTGAGGGGCCTCTCCAGCCAGGGAGGGAGGGAAACAGTTCTGATTACACCCATTTTACAGGCACTCGCAGCTAACAGGGTTCAAGGTCCTCCTCACTGTGCCATACTGACCTTGAGAAGAGAGGCAAAGAATTTGCCTGCCACCGACCCCTTCAAGTATCCACCACCATGGGATTTGCCCTTTGCTTTCATCTACTGCTTTCCCGCAGGGGTTATGGGAACGGAAGATATGGGCAAACTCAACTTCCAGGGGTTCAGGGTGCCTCCTTCCCCAACATCAAGGATGCCAAGGGAAGCAGAGAGCATCTCTGCAGGGGTCAGCCCCCATCTGGTGAGGAAGCAGGGCCAGCTGCCCCCTAGCAGTACACCCAGGCTCTGCTGGGCAGAGTCTATGCCTCATCTGGGCAGGGAGGGCCTTGGGAAGGCCAGAGGGTCTGCCCCTTGCCTTGCTCCCTGGGGAAGCCCAGCACCCAGCAGCACGTGACCACTGACAGATTGGGGAGTGGGCACTCTGGGGGCCGTGGCCTTTACTGAGACCCGCTCACACAGCTAAAGCAGGGGCCTTCCCCCAGCTCCTGGGTTCTTGGGGGTAGAGGAGGGTGCAACCTAAAATGAACAGGTTTCTTTTTTACTGTCATTTCAGTGGCTTCAACCAACCTATTGGGGTTACAGAGCCTTCACTAATGACACCATAGGGTGTCCCCTAATAACCCGGGGCTTAGATAATGGCCTCCCTCCTTCATCATGGTAAATAAAGGAGCCACGTGGCTTGAGGATTTAACTCCTTCCTTCCCTTCTCCCCCACACAAGACCCTGGAAAGGTGGACAGAAAAACTCCGGTAGGGCTGGAGGGGTGGCCAGGCCTGGATGGGTCCCTTGGCCCTCCCCAGACACACCACCTGGGCTGATGAGGCCTGCCCCGCTGGGTCTGAGAAGCCACAAAGGGAAAACAGGAGTCATTCTAGCAGCTGCCTCCTGCCCGGCATCCTGACCCGGCTCCGGCTAGCTCCCGCCCCCAACCCACTCTGGGAAGGAAATAGTTCCTTGTTGAGGGGGCCACCGGCCCCAGCCCAGCTGGCTTCGCCTTTGTCCGCAGCTCCGGAGGCCCCCGACCCCCCATCGCCACCAGGCTAAGCACGGGCAGCCCAGGCAGAAAGCCACTGCCTGCCAACCCCAGGCGCCTGCACAGCGGGCCGCCCTGCGCACCGCTCACCCGGGCTCCCGGACGCTCTTCCGAGCCGGGCGGGAGCCGGGGCTCCGCGGCCGGAGGCGCCCTCCCAGGCCTACGACCCCAGCAGGCCGGGGTCCTGGGGGCCGCAGTCTCCGCGGCCTCCGGCGGGAGCTCTCGCAGTGCCCGCTCTGGGAACTCCAGCCGCAACCGGGGGAGAGGGGCACCCCGGGTGCGACCAGGGAGAGGTGCGGAGCTACAGAGGCAGGGGACAGACCCCGCCGTGCCCGCGCGGCCCACTCACCCAGGCAGACGACGGCGAGCTGTGCCCGGGCGCCCGGCGCCCCCTCCGGCCCCGCGGCTGCCCGCTTCTCCATGCCGGGGCCGGGCGGCCGCCCGCGGACGCCGCCTCCTGCCCCGCGCCTGCGGCTCCGGCTCGGGCTCGGGCTCGGGCTCGGGCTCCCGCGGCGGCTGCGGCCCGGTTGCGGGCTGCGGCTCCGGCGGCGACTTTGTGAGGCAGCGGTGCAGGCCCGCAGCGCGCGCGGGGCCACATCGGCCGCGGCGTCACGGGCCCCGCGGGGGCTCAGCGGCGGCCGCCAGGGAGGACCCCTGCCCGCCGCTGCCCCCGCGCCCCGGGCGCCGCGCCGCGGCCGGCCTGTGCCCGGGGGCCCCCGGCGCGCCCATGCCCCGCGGCGCGCAGCCCGCCCGGCCCTGGCGCCCCCCGGCCACCCCGCGCTGCTCCCAGCCCGCCCGGCCGGTGCCGCCGGTGGAGCGTCAGCGGGTCTGTGGGTCCTGCCGCCCGGCCCCTCGCCCGCCTGAGCCCGGAGGCCGCGCCGCGCCAGCCACGTGACGCGCCCGCCGAGCCGCAGTGGCGCTGGCAGGACGGGTGCTGGCTGCTGGGGCGGGCCGGGGGCGTGCGCCCCGCCTCGGGTGCTGGACAGCTCCGCGCAGGCGGCCCCCGGCCAGTGCGTGCTCTCCGGCCCCTGAGCCTGGCTCTCGGAGCCGCCCTCCTCCCCGCCCAAGACTCGATCCCTCCCGGAGCCGGCTGTGATGGGAGGGGAGGGAAGGGATGATGGCTAGAGGGTGGCAGAGAAAGGGGCTACGCGGGGCTGATTAGGGGCTGAGGGCAGGACGGCGCGTGGTGGCGCAGGACTAAGGCCTGTCTTCCGCGTGAGGTTCTTGCCACTCCGACCTGCCCCCCTCGTTTGCTACAGCCCAAGTAGCCCTGCCACATCCCTGAGATGAATCGCTCTGCGCAGAGCGAGGCCTGTGAGGGGACATTGGTGACCACTCTAAGAGGCCCTGAGCCCAGCCAGTCATCCCGACAAGCACTGGGAAATGGAAAGGAGGCCTGTTTCCCAGGCTTGGGGCCCCGTCTGGGAGAGTTCTGGGCCCAGTAGAAGCAGAAACCGGGGAAACGGCTTGAGGAGGGTTAAGCAGGGCCAACCCTCTTTCCGAGACTGATGTGAAACCAGAGGTCCCCAGAGGTTCCCTCCCTGGCGTGGGAGGCTTGGCAAAGCCCCCTGCCCTGATGGAGGCTCAGGACCCCTCTCCCCCTTGATTTTCCCTGTTTAGGAAAGAAGGTAGAGAGTAACTCAACTAACTCATTTTCACTGTGCAGGCCAACTGGATTTTAATTTTTAAAAATTTGGAAAAAAAACCAACTTTAGATTTTCTCTCTTTCCTTGTTCTCTCTCTTCTAATTCTTCTGGTGATTTTTCCAAAGCAGACTTCTTCTTGGGAGATGTATTAAAGGGTTTAAAAATCAAATAATGGGATAAATGACTCATTTATGGTAAAGAGCACTAGCCTGCTGTAATTTGGTTTCAGAATTTCCTCAGGCTGCTGACCGCCTTGCAATGGGCGTTTATGCTCAGCAAAAATGTTCAGCAGAAGTTGGGACACTGACAGTGAAGGTCTGCAGTTTTGTTTCCATTTGAAGATGCTTTCTACTTCGGTGTATGTTTTGCAAGCTCTATAAGGAATCCAGGGTTGAGGCCAATGAATGCCCTGGGGAGTCCTAGTGGAGCCTGCAGCAAAAAGAAAAATTTGAGCCCCTATATACACTTACCAAACTATCAAATATCAAATATCTTGAACCAAGTGGGAAAACATGGCTATATATAAAGCTCCAAGTTGCCCAATCTGCTCACACCCTGCTGTCAACCCTTAGAAACCCACACAGCAGGGGACAGGCAGCTCGGGAACCTCATGCCGGTTGGAAACAACCCTTCCCACTGCACAGTAGAGCAGGGTCATAAAACAACAACCTAACTTTATTTAAACTTTTAATAATTTGTTCAGCATGAATTTTTTTTGCATTTAGATTTTTTAAAATATGACTTATCTTGATTACTGGTTTTTTTGGCACAAACTTAGCCCCCCTGCCCATATTGAGACCTTAGCTATCTGATACCCCTTTCCGGTTTAGTCTCACAGTGGTCTAGTGCCCTCTAGAGGCTGCCGCCCCACGCAGGGGCCTCGCTAGGGGTCCCCAGTGTAACCCCGGCTCAGTCCTCTCCCCCAACACTTCTCACTACTTCTGGAGCAGTTCCTGGCAGCCTAATCTCTGCGGTAGGACTCAACACCCTGGCTGCAGTCACTGGGTCCCCCTCAACTTTTTAACAAACATTCTACCTTGGCTTGATTGTATCCAGAAGGTTTGTGTCCCTCACAACCCAAAATCTTCCAGCTACTGGAGAATTTAGTACTGGAAAGAGGGTGATGCAAGTTACAGACCCTGAGAACATGCAGACTGGTTGGGGCAGACAAGGGAGCAGTGGGGCAGAGGGATCCAGGCGGGGGATCAAGGTCCTCCTGGCAGGAAGCTGGCCTTCCCAGTTAGGAGGAAGCAAAGCTGCTGTCCCTCACACATGTCTCATGAGATTCAGACTGTGGGCCACTGAGGCCTTCAGCAATCTGCTCCAGGAGTGAGGAGAAGAGGGCAAGCAGAGAGGAAAAGGAAGGGGCATGAAGGTGTCCCACATAAATCCCTGTCTGGAAGAACCCACTCACCAAAATGCAGGCACAAACTCAAGCCGGCTCTTACCCAGCTGGTTGCTGGACGCTATGTAGAGGATGCCAAGTTGGATGGTAATTGTCTTTCTTTTTTTTCTTTTTTCTATTTTGGCCATGCTGCACGGTTTGCAGGATGTCAGTTCCCTGACCAGGGATTGAACCTGGGCCACAGCAATGAAAGCGCCGAATCCTAACCACTAGACCACCATGGAACTCCTGGTAATTGTCTTTCTTGATCTCAAATAGTTAATTTCTTTGAGGATCAAAGGCCAAATATGGCTTTGGCAAGCCAAACTGGAACAAGGGCTTATGACCACCTGGTCCAGGTTTACTGCAAGTGACTTCCAGGCGGGCAAACTCTTCATTGTCCAGACACCTCCCACTCGGCCATCTGCACCTTCCCTATTGTGCCCAGCTCAGTTCTGGCCGCATCATTTACTGAGTCAATAATTTCTACTCCAATCCCCCGAGGCCAATCCATCACTAAGTCCTGATAGCTCGTCCCCACAATGTATCTCGAATCTACCCACTTCTCTTTACCACCATGGCCACCTCCCTGGTCCCAGCCACCATCTCCTCTCTCTTGGGCCTCCTACGTGGTCCCCTGCCTCCCAATCAACAGCTCACATTTTTAACATGCAAAGTGGACCATGCTCCCTGCAGAAAATGCTCCAGGTCGGACTTCAAAGTTTTTAACCTGAGCTTTGTGATCCTATGGGACTAGCCCTGCCTACCACCCCTCCAAGCCCCCCTCTCCACCCAACTCGTTCTGGCCTCAGAACGTTTCCACCCTTCCCAGAGCTAATTTCTACTCTTCCTTCTTGGCCAGGAGAACAGTCAAGAAGCAGAGCCAGAGAGCATTCGGAGAGATGTTCTAAGCCCTGTGAGCAGCCCCTCCAGTGTGTGGACGTTCTGACTGACCCCACGTGTCCAGGGCCCCCTTGGAGAGAAGCACTCCAAGCACCTGAGGCCAGCCACTCACTCGAGCCAGTGGTGGAGGGATTGTTCTGTATTCATTTAAGATAAGTCTCTCCCTTCCCTGGTGGCGCAGTGGTTAAGAATCCGCCTGCCAATGCAGGGCACACGGGTTCATTCCCTGGTCCGGGAGGATCCCACATGCCACGGAACAAGTAAGCCCGTGTGCCACAACTACTGAGCCTGCGCTGTAGAGCCAGCGAGCCACAACTACTAAGCCCGCGCTCTAGAGTCCATGCGCCACAACTACTGAGCCTGCGCTCTGGAGCCCGCGAGCCACAACTACTGAGACCGCGTGCCACAACTACTGAAGCCCACGTGCCTAGAGCCCATGCTCCACAACAAGAGAAGCCACCCCAATGAGAAGCCCGCGCACCACAACGAAGAGTAGCGCCCACTCGCCGCAACTAGAGAAAGCCCACGCGCAGCAACGAAGACCCAGTGCAACCAAAAATAAATAAATACATTTTATAAAGGTTTAAAAGATAAGTCTCTCCTTGGGCAGAAACCATGCTCGGACGCTTTATAAGATCCCTCTGGGACCCAGCAGAGGAGCCTCACAGGACAGGGCCTTCTCTATGGCTATTTTGCTCTCA
This sequence comes from Eubalaena glacialis, assembly GCF_028564815.1. Lineage (NCBI taxonomy): Eukaryota > Metazoa > Chordata > Mammalia > Artiodactyla > Balaenidae > Eubalaena > Eubalaena glacialis. The sequence goes on along the minus strand of NC_083733.1, from coordinate 51,223,389 downwards.
TACACACTAAAATCCGTGTTTCTCAAATGATGTTTTAAAATGTGAGCCTTTTATATAGAAACTAACATGAAAACCTGCAACTGTGGGATTTCTGAACAGCAGTTAATGTTGTACAACTTTGAAATAAGATTGTGGAAGGACAGGAGAGGAAGCAAGAAGAGAAAATAGCTTTAGAGAAAGGGAGTTAAGGTTTATTTGCATTAAAAATACTACAAATATCAAAAACACAATGAGATACCACTTTACATCTATTAAGATGGCTATTACAAAAAGAAAGAAAAAATAACAAGTGTTGGCGAGAATGTGGAGAAGCTAGAACCCTAGTGCATTGCTGATGGGAATGTAAAATGGTGCAGCTGCTGTGGGAAACAGTTTGGCAGTTTCTCAAAAGGTTAAATATAGAACTACCATATGATCTAGCTAGTCCACTTCTGGGCATATACCCAAAAGAATTGAAAGCAGGAACTCCAGGAGATGTTTGTACACTAGTGTTCATGGCAGCATTATTCACAATAACCAACAGGTGGAAACAACATAAGTGCCCATTAATAAATGAATGGATAAACAAAATGTGAGATAGATAGATACAGATATAGATATAATGGAATGTTATTCAGCCTTAAACAGGAAGGATGTTCTGATACATGCTTCAACATGGATGAACCTTGAGAACATTATGCTAAGTGAAACAAGCCAGTCACAAAAGGACAAATACTGTGTGATTCCACTTATATGAGGGACCTAGAGTCATGAAATTTATAGAGACAGAAAGTAGGAAGGTGGTTGCTAGGGGCTGGAGGGAGGAATGAATGGGGAGTCATTGATTAACAGGTACGGAGTTTCAGTTTGGGAAAATGAAAGAGCTCTGGAGACGGATGGTGGTGATGGTTACACAACAATGTGAATGTACTGAATGTCACCGAACTACACACTTAAAAATGGTTAAAATGGTAAATTGTGTGTAATGTGTATTTTACCACAATTAAAAAATACTAAAAATAAACTGGCAAAGTTCAGGGTTGTGACACCATTTCCACTGGGCTCTGTGGGGTGAGTGGGCCAGCCTGAGTTGCTCCTTTGGATTTAGTGTGGCTCAATACTGGAACCTCCCAGAACCTTGGTCTGCCAGGGGTGATGGGGGAAGAGGAGGGCTCGGAGCTGAGCACCTGCCCCACCCTGTGTGATGCCCAGGCATCCCAGCCACAGCCCAGTGACAGGCCACATCTGCAGACACATCTGGTGATGGGCTCAGCACGGCGAAGCGCATCTAGCCATAGACACTCTCCAAGCCATTGCTGGTTCTTCCAACTTTAAGAGAATAATAGAATAGTAGCAGTAAAATCATTTCACCTTCAGTACTGAGCAGTAATTTTCAAATTATAGTCCTGGAACAGTGATAGTAAGTATGAAGTATGTCGTAAAAGCACCATTCCAAAAAGAAAAAAAAGATTTTACTGCAATGAAAAGGTTAGTGCCAGGTCACCCCCTTACTTTACATAACCCTCTCCACTGTAATTTTGAACAAGGAGTGTGGTTCCAATTTTCAATCAGAAAGCTCCCCTCAGCCTTGCTGAACCACTCAGAAGTGCCCTGAAACAATAATCATTTGTATATTGATTTGGGGGAGAATCAATCCAATTCAGTCCACCTCACTAAAGTACTAATAGAGCAAAGTACATCAGAACCCCGAGGTGGGTTAACAGATACTGTTTGTTCTTTAACTGTGTTGCTGCCGCAGGAATAAAGGTGACAGGTTGAGAGCCCGAGTCCAGAGGCACGGGTGCAGATCTGGGAAACCCAAGGCAGGAAGGATAGACTAGAAAAGCCATGGAGACAAGCCCTCACATCCCAAAGTGTCTCCTTCGTGGTCAAGGTCAAGAGAGTGGAGGCCAAGTTCACTTCCAGCACACGGGGGAGATGAAATCAGCCCACTGAGGGACTCCGGGTGGCTCCTAGGGAAGCCACACGTCCCTGTTAGAGCTCCGAGGACTCCTGGGGGACACATGGGGAGCCTAGTGCAGTACTGCTCACTCGCCAGGGCTCAGAGGACCCCTCTTCTACCATGGTATTATGGACTTAATGGTTGTATTTAAGTCAACTCATTTTACTTAAGTATTCCTGCTTCATTTTACTTAAGTATTTACTTAAGCTATCTCTATATAACTATAAGACCCAAACAAAACATGGCACATTTTGTTGCCTGCATCCCTGTTTTCTCTGTCTCTGTTTCTCTGTCTCTGTCTTTCTGTCTATTAATCTCCACCAAGGAGAGTTAGGAAGAAGGCTAGAGCATTCAAGACACACTAGCTTCAAAGCAAAGATTTTTTCCTCCATCAGATGAGAAACACTGGAGAAGAACTGAAGGGAGAGTAGCATCCTGGCATCGTGGTTCAATAGCATTCACAGCAGGATGTGACAGTCCTGACCCAGATCGTCCCAGTCCCACTAGAAGTCATCCCACACATCCCGTATCCCACATCACGCGAGCAGGAAGATGGGCATGATTAAGCACAGAGGCTTTGGAGTCAACCTGCGGAGGATTCAACCTGGCTCCCCACGCACTCCCCATGTGAGCAGGTTTAACTTCTATGAACCTTGGTTTCCTCATCTATAAGTAGGACCACGACAGTACCTACTTCACTAGATCATGGTAAGAACTCAAAGCACTGATACCCGTAAGGCACTTATAACAGTGCCTGGCACAGAGTAAGCACTCAGTAAATACTAGCCATTATCCAACTGCACCCCCTTCAGAAAAACTCCTATTCAGTCTTCAGAACCCAGGCCAGCTATACTCTGTCTGCCCTCCCAGAGGAAGATAAAACTCCCTCCCACCTCACTGCTTCTTCTGTACTTCGAACAGCATTCTGGGGCTGAACACATCATCCTCTTGTCTTATTTACAGTCTTATTTCCATGGCTGTCTGTGTCCTTAAGCTGTCAGCTCCTCCCTAGAGATGTTAAGCTACCTTTTACATCCTCATCATCCAGGGCAGCTCTGCTCACACCTACCTAGTAGGTAATTAGCGGGTGTTTACTGACTTGAGTTGAAGCAGATGGCAGCACGGCTCGGGCTGCCTACAGAAATACTGTTCTTTTATCATGTCTCCAATCTCTCATTCCATAAGTCCCAACCTGTAGGAAAGGAGTCTATCCAGCATCCCTTGGAATCAGTCATCATCTCCAGAGAATCTTGCCCCATCCCATTCTCCATCCCTAACCCAGCCTGAGTTTGGTACACATACTTTCTCTTCAATTTTATACTTTTACTACATAGTATGTACCCATGACCAATGTATCATATTGTTTTACTTAAGTGGTTATATATTGCTGTATCCTCTGACAACCTGCTTTTCATCCAGTGTTATGTTTACAAGATTTATCCACATTGATATGCTTAGACCTAGTTTATTCAACTGGGAGCCAAGGGCTGTCTGATCTTGAAGCCCTAGGAATTGGCATCAAGCAGGAGCCATTCCTAGATATTCCTATAGTGTGTGCTACAACTTGCCATGGGCTTCTGAATTGAAAGGTTTTGGTGTGAACAGAAGTTTTCAATTCACTTGGGCAAATACCTAGGAGTGGGATTGCTGATTGTATTGTAAATATGTTTAATGTATGATTAATGTACGGTTAATGTATGTATAAGAAGCCACCAAAGCTCACTCAAGAAGAAATAAATAGTACTATATCTATTTTTTAAATTGAATTTGTAATGGAGACCTTCCAACAAAGAAAGCTTCATGCCCACATGGTTTCATTGGTGAATTCTATCAGACAATTAAGAAAAAAATCATATCAATTCTACACAACCTTTTCAAGAAAATAAAACAGGAGGGAAACTTCCCAAGTCACTGTATGAGGTCAGATTTACCCTGATACCAAAAACAGAAAAGGAATTTACAAGAAAAGAAAACCATGGACCAATATGCAACACGAACATAGATGCAAATTTCCTCAAAAAAATATTAGCAAAATTTTTTTTTAATTTTTATTTATTATTATTATTATTAATTTTTGGCTGTGTTGGGTCTTTGTTTCTGTGCGAGGGCTTCCTCTAGTTGCGGCAAGTGGGGGCCACTCTTCATCGCGGTGCGCAGGCCTCTCACTATCACGGCCTCTCGTTGCGGAGCACAGGCTCCAGAGGCGCAGGCTCAGTAGTTGTGGCTCACGGGCCTAGTTGCTCCGCGGCATGTGGGATCTTCCCAGACCAGGGCTCAAACCCGCGTCCCCTGCATTGGCAGGCAGATTCTCAACCATTGCGCCACCAGGGAAGCCCAATATTAGCAAATTTAATCCAGCAATATATTAAAAGGATACTAAATGGAGTTTATCCCAGGAATACAAGGCTGGTTCAACAGTGGAAAATCAGCATGTGTAATTTGTCAAAAATCCATAGATCTGTACACCACAAAGAGTAAATTTTACTGTATAAAATTATTTAGGAATCACCCAGAATGTCAGGGGAATCCAAGATGAAATGCACACTGTGACAAATAAATTTGTTTACAAATGGATGGTTTAACCACACTGAAACTGGTGAAGAAAAAAGGAGCTAAGACAGTGTATATTGACTAGATACTGTAAGACTAAAGAAAAAAAGAACTGTACATAAACTGTGCTCTGGTTGGCAGATTTGTTTCTCAAACAGATACAAGCTATGAATTCTGAAACCATTTTACATGTCTAGTAGAGTTGAACAAATACGTAAATGTATTGGAGATAATGAGAGAGACAGGTTTTTCACTGACTGAGAATGACGTTACCAAAAAAGCAAGGGGGGAATGCAAGAAAGAACACTGTGGTGCTGGACTGCAGTTAGAAATATCAGTATGAACTCATGTGTTAAAGTATCAATATGTACCCAGACAGACAGAAAATAGATATGTATATATGCATGTTTAGAATTCCCTAGCTCTGTCTGCTGAGAGGGCCTAGAAGCAGTGACACCTCAGTAGCAATGAGCTCACCCAGCACCCAGAACTTGGTTTCTAAATTCTCTTCTCTAATACAAGGAACCAGGGGTCCCTGGGGAAGACTGTCCAGGGCTGGGACTGAGAATACAGAGATGAGCTGGCAGAGCCAGAAAATAATAAAGACAAAAAAAAAAAATACTGCATGGTATCCTCCCCAAAACCCATAATCTCAGTCCATTTATGAAAAAAATTTAGACAAATCTAAATTGAGGGATATTCCACAAAATAGCTGGCCAGTACCTACTGGAAGAGACTAATGAGACAGGAAGACTACATGCCATGTGAGATCCAGGTTGGATCCTGGAACCAAAAATGGACCTTAGTGAAAAACTAGGGAAATCTGAATATAGTCTGCAGTTTAGTTAACAGTGTTGCACCTATATTAATTTCTTTGTTTTGATAAACACACCAAATTATGTAATATGTTAATATTGGGGATCTGAGGAAGGACTCTCTGTACTATTTTTGCAACTCTTCTGTAAGTCTAAAATTATTTCAAAATAAAAAGTCTTTTTTAAACCACAAATGGAAACCACCACACATATTGGAACAGCTAAAATAAAAACATTGGCGATACCAAGTGCTGGTAACGTGGTAGAACTTGAATTCTCATCCATTGCTGATGGGAATGCAAAATGGCATAAGCATTATGGAAAAGAGTGCAGTTACTAATCTGGTCATAGGTAAGTGAAACATACACCTACCTATGACCCAGCAATCCCACACATAGGTATTTACCCTAGAAAAGTGAAAACTTATGTTCACATGAATCTGTATTTGAATATTTACAGCAACTTTATTCATAATGGCCCCAAACTGGAAATAACCCAAATCTCCTTCAACAAGGTAAACAAACTGTGGAACATCCAGACAGTGGACTATCACTCAGCAGAAAACCAGGAACAAACTACTGATACATACAGCAACATGGACCAAAGAAACCAGACTCAAAAGGCCACATACAGTATGATTCCATTTATATGGCTCTCTAACAGGCAAAATTCTAGGAGTGGAGAGTAGATCAGTGGTTTCCAGACTCTGGGATTTGTGGAGGGGTTAACTACTGTAAGGGGGTTAACTACAGGGGATATTTTTTTGGGGGGGTGAAACTTCTTCATCATGACTGTGGTGGTAGTTACACGACTTTATGCATTTGTCAAAATTCAACACTATACACCAAAACTATGTAAATTATGGTTTAGTTATATGCAAATTATTATTAAATTAAATTTTAAAGTTTAGTTTAGGCTAGTATATATAAAGTCAGAGCCCTCTTGATGCCTCATTCTAGTCTCCTCCCCACCTTTTCAGAGGTAAACACTGAAATGAATTTCATATCTACCCTTCTGACCCTTAAAAAAAAGGTTTTTTAACACACCTATATGTGTACGTACCATAGAAAATACACCACTTGAGTTTGGGTTTGTTTTTTAAGCATAATAAACACTATCACATTGCATGCATCTTCTTTCCTCTGGTTTGGTTTGGTTTGGTTTGATTTGGTTTTGTCCCTTCAGAAGGTCTCTCGAGTCATTCAGGAGATGATGCTGATGTGTCGCCAGGGCCCCAAGGGGACACTGTGGGATTCGCCCACCCAGCCCTCCCTCTTTTCCTCCGGGTGACAGCATCTCACCCAGGAAAGCCCTGAGGCCCATCTCTGGCTCACAAAGCTCAGCCCAAGATTTCGAAACTGGGGAAACTCTACCCTGAGCTGGTGGGGCAGCAGGATGTCCGTCTGGAGTTGCTAGCAACCAACTCCCCTCCCATCTGGAATGGAGGCAACCCCAAGGGAAGCAGAGCCAAGGGATGGAGAATGAGCAGGTCCTGAAGCATTTTGGAGAGCCTAGGCCACCCAACCAGAAGCCAGCGCCACCCAGGGACTTCCCAGGGTCAGGACCCAGCCAAGTTCTCTTTTTCTTCAGTGGAAGGAGTCCTAAGGAGCACGCAGGGACCAGGTGCTGGGCTCCCACCCGAGAGGTCACTTCCCTTCCCGCCAGGGCTTCGGTCCTCTGAGCTGCCACACAGGCTGCCCTCATGCCCTCCGTCCCATGTGCCTTGACACCGTCTCCTTCGACTGGACCCGCCTCCAAAAGACACTGATGAAAATACCAGGAAACAAAACCCAGCCAGCAGCACATGCTTGGTTTACACCCACTTTATCTGTCAGAATCCATTGGTCCCTTTGTCAAAGACTGCTACCTACATTTGCACGTTCTGTTCCATCATGTTGCTTGTTTAGCATTTGGGTGGTGGATGTAGTTTGAAATAATTATACTATTATTTTTAAATTGTTACCAAAATTATAGACGATAAGATGCAACAATAAACATGGTTGGTTGTGAATATAAAATCCAGCATTCTCTCAAAATTACTGGGAGAAGTTGTACGTGTTTATGTAGACAATAAATTGTTACACGCTAATTACAAATTTGTTCATTTTAGAATGTAAAGAAATAATACAGGTCTCATAATTATGGATCTCTTCATTTGTTTACCTCCAATCCCATTTTGAAGTGCTGTGATCTAGAATAAACTCTTAGCTCTATAATGATATTTTACAAACTTAGAAAACGCAGTTTAGAAATACTTGCTTGATGAATAGGTTTATATAATTATATTCTGTTCTATAAGTTATGGTAATTCAAACAAAATTCTTTACTGTCATGCATTAAAAAGAGCTTTGGGACTCACTGAAAGAGGGCAATCAGGGGTGCACCTCCACCATGAAACTGATCAGCCTGGCCTTCTCCAGGGCTTGATTCTCATAGGTATGGATTTACTGATTCACTGGCCTGGCAGCCATCCCAGGATGGCCTCCACCTCTGAGGCCACCCTTAGCTATGTGCCCTTGGGGCTGACCCTAGGAAGCTCTGCTGAGGAATTCATCAGCAGAGTCGCTCCCTGGAGCATCAACTGGCCTCCAGAACCCTCCTTAAAGCAAGGTTCCCACGCTCCTTGATGCAACTCAGTCCCAGGTACACACAGGTATGCCAGGTAATCTGATGCACATAGCAGAGCAAGCACAGCTAGTGGCTGACTTGGTACCGCTTTACTGTTTAAAATACAAGCAACAAGGTCCTACTGTATAGCGCAGGGAACTATATTCAATGTCCTGTAATAGACCATAATGGAAAAGCATATAAAAACAAGAATGCATATACATGTATAATGGAATCACTTTGCTATACAGCAGAAATTAACACAACATTGTAAATCAACTATACTTCAATTAAAAAATAAAATAAAATAAATAAAACAAAATAAATAACTGATTGCAACAGCCTTCTAAGAAGCCACTCTCTGTTCAGAGGGAAGTGATGGAGTACCTCAGGGGCACAGACCGGTGAGGAACAAAAACATCAAGGCTGGAAACCAGCCCACACTAATTCTTACACCTGCCCTTTGCTCCCCATCTTAATGCCCCTCCAGCCTGAATTAGACCCCCACCCAGACCTTCTAACCTCATGTTACAGCTCCCAGAGCACAGAGTAAATAAATCATTCTACGCCTAGTAGATACTTCATGTTTGCTGAGTTTAAGTGAAATTTTGATGAGTTTTTGTATTAAAGTATAACCTAATTAATTATAAGAAATATAATGCGGTGTGAAATGGTTTTTTTCTGTTTCTATATTAGTTACCTATTAAGTTAAATAATAAAATCTTACAATTTGTACAAATACATTCAACAGTACAGTTTGATTGATAAAAATAACCACATGATGGAGCAGAGCTGGGGTAAGAGAAATTCATGACTGATTTTGTCTCCCCCAGCTGAGAACCCAGCACAGTGGAGACCCAGCTCTGGGCCCTTCCCTGACAGTCAGGCGTCTTCCCCAGAGGCTGTCAGCGGGTTCATCCCCAAGGCTGAGGCCTCCAGATGATCATTAAATGTGAAACCCTTCCCAGGAAGCAGCTAATGGGGTGTGTACATCTCTGTCCTCCTGGCCCAGATGAACCCCCATCTGGAGCCCCTTAAGCTGGAATTACACAGGAGGTAGAAATAGGGGGTGATAACACAGCCCCCAAATGGAGGCCTGGCCCTGCCATGAGGACACAGGCAATAGGCACGGAGAGTGAAATCTGCATGGAGCTGGTGGGGCAGACTGGGGTAAAGATCCAGATTGCTGCTAACACGACTTTGATTATTTTAATATTTTAATTGAGATTAACTCTCATGCAGTAAAATACTTACATCTTAAGTGTACAGTTAAATGAGTTTTGAGTCTTTTGGGATCAAGTACGAGGTGGGAGAGTTCATTCTTGGTGGTTCCGTGCGCCACAGTTGAAGGAGGAATTGGGCCCAGAGAGGGCTGGGGAGGTGGCCCGAACCCACCAGCCAACCTAGCCCCCGGGTCCAGACTCCACCTGAGCCCCACCTGGGTCCTCAGCATTCTACACGTTTCTGCCTCCCCCTCCCCCCCAGTTCCGTTGGGAAGTCTAGATCTACTTCTCCCTACAAGACTGGCAGTGACCTGGCTGGAGACCTTAACATAAATCAGCATCAGTCTAGGGCCCTTGGTGCCCTGACTCGGATCCCTGGATTCAAGATTGCTTAACACGGGAGCATCCCCTTCTAAGTCAGAAGAAACACCTCCGGGATTAGATTCACGGAGGATTTCAAGCTCTAACCCTGGCCCTTGATTTAACTTGGAAGGACGTCCAAATTGTCTTTTCTACCTGCTGTACCCATGAAGAGAAGCAAAAGATTCTCTTTTTCTGAGGCAGCCCAGGAATTCTGGCGGGGACACGCTGACCAGCTCACCAGGGACCAATCTAATATTTATGATGTGGGTGGGGACACAGTCCCAAATCAGGAGCCCACTTGGGATTATAATCCCCTGGGGGGAAAAGGGTCAGGAATCACAAGGTCCAGTGCCTATTAGAAGGAATGAGAAAGTGCATTTGGAAGCCAGTCAACTATGAAAAGGTCAAAGAAGTTACCCATGAGGAAGAAAAAACCCATTCTCTTTCAGGAACAGCTTGTGGAAGGTTGTTAGAAAATCTACTAACAGAGACCTCTCCACTCCCAAGGGTCAATCCCTACTGGGACAACACTTTACCAGCCAGTCTGCCCCTGATATTAGGCAAAAACTCCAAAAGTTACAATTAGGCCCACAAACCCTTATGTCACAACTCCTAGAGGTAGCCTTTGGGATATCTAATTATCACAATAAACTGAGGAGGAGGAAAGAACTCAACATGAAAAAAGGCAGGCCAAGGTTCAAGCTAAACTGATACCCATTGCTGTCAGCCATGCCCTGCAACCTCAGAGCAACCCAAAGGGTGCAAGAAGGTTCAACCATCAGTCCGGAAATGAGACCAACAAGGGGGAATGCTTCAAATGCAAGTCAACTGGCCACTGGGCCCATGAGTACCAGAAGGAGCCCCCTGGGCCAAGCGCAGTCTGCAAACAGACCGGTCATTGGAAATGGGAATGCCCTCGGTCCCCAAGGGGAAGGGGGGCTCCTGCTCCTGAGATGGCCATGCTGGAAGACTGAGGCAGCCCAGGGATTCTCGCAGCTCCTCCCATAAGATGTCTATCTCCATCGAGGAGCCCCAGTGGTCCTTGATGTAGCAGGTAGGAAGATCAATTTTTTAAATTGATACAGGAGCCATTTACTCTGTCCTGATTTCTCATGCTGGGCCTCTTTCCTCTAAAAGCTGCACAGTGACAGGTGTCGATGGAAAGCCTCGCACCCGGTACTTTACTGGGCCTCTCACTTGCCAATTTGAGCAGCATTTGATATCACATGGCTTTTTAGTTGGGCCTGAGTGTCCTACCCCACTACTGGGGAGAGATCTTCTGGGCTCCCTCAAGGCCATATTATGGTTAGGAGGCCCCAAGCAGCCCCTTATCTTGACCCCGGCTAAGGCAGATCAACAAGAAGAGGAAGGGCCTATTCCCAGCCATATTCTACAAGCAGTAGAATGACTACAGTTTGGGACAAAGGAGTCCCTGGGAGGGCCATAAATGCCCAACCTGCGGAAATTAGCTTTAAGCCAGAAGCCACTTACCCTAACAAGAGACAATACCCCATAAGGTTAGAGGAAAAAAGGGGTTACAACCCCTCATAAATAGTTAAGACATGGCCTCTTGGTGCCCTGTCAGTCTCAATGCAATACCCCTATTCTGCCAGTTAAGCCAAATGTGTGATACAGGATGGTGCAAGACCTCAGCAGACAAAGATGTCACGGTCCCTATTCACCCCCTTGTGGCCAATCCTTATAACGTACTAGCCCAAGTCCCTGAAAATGCTAAATGGTTTGCTGTGCTCGACCTCAAGGATACCTTCTTTTACATCCCAGTTCATCCCCCCTCACAATATCTGTTTGCCTTCAAGTGGACTAATTCCCACTCGGGCCAGATGAAAGAATACATCTGGACAGTACTACCACAGGGGTTTTGGGACAACCCACATTTGTTCAACCAGGCCCTAGGAAAGGAACAAAGGGAAATATGCCTAAAAGAAAGGGCTGTTCTACAGTATGTGGATGATATATTAATATGTAGCCCTACCATGGAAGCCTCAGATGAGAACATCATTGAAGTTCTTAATTTCCTTGGGACCCAGGGTTACAGGGTCTCCCAGAAAAAGGCACAAATCTCAAAGCAACAAGTTAAATACCTGGGTTACATTATAAACTCTGGAAGAAGACAGCTGTCTCAAGATAGAAAACAAACTATATTAGGTCTCAGTGCCCCAAAGACAAAGAAACATCTCCGTACCTTTTTAGACATGGCAGGGTTTTGCAGAATCTAGATCCCAGAACTTGGGCTAATGGCTAAGCCCCTATATGAAACCACTAAAAGCCCAGATACAGAACCATTACTTTGGACTGGGGAACAGGAAAAGGCTTTAATAGTATCAAACAGGCCCTCGCTAATGCTCCTGCTCTGGGTCTCCCCGATTTTAAAAAGCCATTCATTTTGTACATGGCTGAAAAGCAGGGGACAGCTCTGGGAGTCCTAATACAGCAGCTACGCTATTTTTCCAAACAACTAGATTCTGTGGCCCAAGGTTGGCCTGGCTGCCTTTGGGCAGTAGCTGCCACCACTTTATTAGTGGAAGAACCTAACAAGCTTACCTTTGGACAGTCACTGGAAGTCCGGACACCCTCCCCCCATCAAGTTCCAAGGTATTCTAGAGATCAAAGGCCACCACTGGCTAACTGGGGGCTGCCTTACTAAGCACCAGGCTTTACTTTTTGACTCCCTAGAGGTAACCCTCAAAACTTGCCACACCCAGAAAAGGGAACCCTCTTACACTCTTGGTGGGAATGTAAATTAGTGCAGCCACTATGGAGAACAGTATGGAAATTCCTCAAAACCTCGGGTTGCCACAGGATCCAGCAATCCCACTCCTGCGTATACCCAGACAAAACTATAATTCAAAAAGATACATGCACTCCTGTGTTCATAGCATCACCAATTACATTAGCCAAGACATGGAAGCAACCTAAATGTCCATCAACAGATGAATGGATAAAGAAGATGTGGTATATATATATATATACCATGGAATATACTCAGCCATTAAAAAGAATGAAATAATGCCATTTGCAGCAACATGGATGGACCTAGAGGTACTAAGCAAAGTAAGTCAGAAAGAAAAGACAAATACCATATGATATCACTTATATGTGGAATCTAAAATACAACACAAATGAACATATCTGTGAAACAAAACAGACTCTCAGACATAGAGAAAGAACAGACTTGCGGTTGCCTGGGGGAGGGAAGGATTGGGAGTTTGGGATTAGCAGATGCAAACTATTATATATAGGATGGATTAACAACAAGGTCCTACAGTATAGCACAGGGAACTATTCAATATCCTGGATAAACCATAATGAAAAAGAATATATATATGTATAACTGAGTCACTTTGCTGTATAACAGAAATTAACATTGTGAATCAACTATACTTCAATAAAATTTTTTCAAAGATTGCCACAATAAATAAATAAATAAATGTTTTGATAAATACATACCCCTACCAAGATAAAGAGCACTGCCATCACCCCAAAAAGTTTTTTTTGGTGCCCCTTCTCAGTCACTCCCTCCATCATATAGGCAACCATTAATCTACTGTCCCTATGATTAATTGACACTTTCTCAAGTTTTATGTAAATGGAATCATAAACTCTGTACTGTTTTACTCTGCCCAATGTGAGATTTCATACACATGGATGTAAGTATCAGAAGTCCATTCCTTTTGGTTACTCTGTAGAAGTCCATGGCCTGGATATGCCGCAGTTTATCTCCTGTGACAGACACCTGGGCTGGTCCCAGTTTTTGCTATTGTACTTAGAGCATCTGTGAACATTTGTGTGCAAGTCTTCTTGTGGATATTGTTTTAATTTCTCTTGCTAAATACTAATTTTTCTTGGATAAATACTTGGATTGTTGATAACCTGGCTTTTCAAATTCTGATAAGATGACATAATTTCTACTGTTCTGCTAACCCCACTGGGCCCTTCCTCTGCCAAAAATTATTTTGTTACTCATATGTATTACAGATATCTCTTTTTGGTTTGTAAGTTATCTTTCTTTTCCCCTTAAAATTAAATTTATCATTCAATATCCCTATTTGCACAACCCAGCATTTGAAATGACAGGCTAGCTGTCCAAAAAAACCCTCAAAATGCATAATCCAATCAAGAGAATGTGACCAATTTTTAAAAAGTCATGTGTCCACAAATGCCTATTATAGTCCAAGAACCATTAGGTAAATAGACATATGTGGCTCCCCACCTCTCGGGGCTTAATTCTCTTTGAGAAAATGGACAATAGACAAGATGATTTCGACCGTGAAAAGGCTGTAAAGGAAATAAGCAGGATGAGGTATTGGATGCTGGCCTGGTGGGTGGCAGAGACTCCTGGACAGAGCATGGTGAGGGGAGGCCTGCCAAAGAGGTGATACACTTGCTGAAGTCCATATCTTTAAAAGGCGCAGGAAACAGCATTCCAAGCACAGGGCACAGCAAGCAGAAAGGCCCTAAGCAGGAATAGCATGGCATTTTTAAAGAAAAGAAGGAGGGGTGGACTCAACCCTGGGCCTATTTGTCTTTTCTGGCTTTGCTCACTGCCCAGGAGTGCTCACCCTTGCAACACCTTCAAAGTTAACTGCTGCACGCAAGACTGGTGACCCGCAAATGCTTTTCTCCAGCTGACCCTCCCTAAGACCCAGACTCACACCCACAACCAACATCTCCCCTTAGCCACCTAATAGGTAAATGCTCAAAACTGACCTGGAATACCTCAGGCTAGCAGTAAAGATGAGCCAGAAAAAAAAAACAAAAATACCCAGCGCCACAATGATTCAAGCCTTATTACCAATAAACTCATCTCCAATTGGATTAGGAGGATGCTCCCAACAGAAATGCAAAGCTTCAAAGTATCCCTACAGGTTTTCCTGTGCAACGCCAATCAAAAACAACCAAGCTGCAAAGGGCAAGAACTGACCCCCAAAGAAGAGGGAGGAAACACACGCGCGCACACACACACACACACACACACACAATAAACTCAGACCCGTGGGAGACGGAGAGAAAGGAGCTGCTTCTGGGGCAGGTGATCTGACTGTTGGGAACACAGGCTGATACCATAACTGCAATTTCTGCAGCTTGTTGGGACTGTCCTGTTGCATCTGACTTGAATTTTGTTTCGTTTGACATGAGAATTCCTGGGTAACTTTTAATTCCGATGCCTCACTGCAACCCAGAGACTCCGATGCAATTTCTCTGGGTCAGGACCCACAACCGTCTACTTATGCAGCCCCAGGCCTTAGAGTTCAGCCTCACACCGGGCCCTCTGGAGAAGCCGGCTGTAAATTTGGCACAGGGAGTCCCAAATTTCCAGCTTCCCTCCCTGGAAATTTCATTCTTTCATCAGCCTGAGGGTCACGCTGGCCGGGTTCAATCCTCCGCTCTCCCAGGCGCCCGTGACTTTGGGCCTCACTTGACCTCTGCAAGCCCCAGTCTTCAATCTGGGGAATGATGATCCGGATCGCGTGGCTGGAGAGAGGGGAGTAAGTCAGCAGGCCTATGTGAGAGGTGTCAGGTCCAGTCGGCCGCTTCCGGAAGAAATCGACGGAGGAGTGCCCGGGCTCGGCCTCCCAACGCAGCGGCGGCGGAACCTGGGCAGGTTGCTCGCCCTGCGGGGCATCTCTAACCCCAGGAGTGTTCCCACGGCACCCGGGGAGTCCCGCGCCGCCTCCAGGGGACGTCCCCTCTGCTCCGGAGGCCGAGTCAAGGATGCCCCGCAGCTCAAGGAAACCCTAGGGGCTGACTCCGAGGAGGGCCAGCGCCCCACACCGCCGCGGGCAGGGGGGGATTAAATTGGCGTCTTAATCTCCCCCTCACACCCTCAAAGCGAGGAGGAACTGGGTAGGGGCGCAGAGCAAAAGAGGGCGTGGGTAAAAAGAGAGCCGAGACGCTCGGTTGAGGCACCGCTGGGATTCGAACCCAGGATCTCCTGTTTACTAGACAGGCGCTTTAACCAACTAAGCCACGGCGCCGCCCGCACAACTACCGCCAGAGTCTGTTCCCCATCACCATTTACTGTATAGGCTGCGTGCACGCGCACAAGTTTTGTCGGCGGCTAACGCATGCGCTGTGTAAGGTCCTCGTCACAGGCGGCTTAGACCGAAGAGTTGTACTCGGAAGCCGGAAGCTCGGGCAGTGAGCAGTGGGCGGGCCCGGGCGGGCTAGTCTTCCCAGTGTTGTAGTGTCCGCCCCCGGCGTGGAGCCAGGGTGGCCCATCTTTGGGGGATGCTCGCGCAAGATCCGGTCTTCGGCCCTCCAGAACTGACGCAAGCTGTCCGGAGAGGCCGAGCCCCGGCCCAGTCCGGAGATCCAGGGCCCGCTAGCGCGGCCGGGCTGCCGGCTCCCCAGCGTCGAATCAGGGCTCAACCCGGCCGTGGTCCCGCAGTGACCACGCGTCGGACCCATCACACTGGCGCCCTCAGCCTGGGAGGCCGGTTGCCCTCCTCGGCCGCACGCTGACCACCGGGGTCTCCGGCGCCGTCAGCTTTGGGGGCTCATCCGGCCGCCGGTGGAAACCAGACCCATAGCTTCAGTGGGGCCTCTTCCGCGGACCCTGAGCACGGGGAGAGTCCGGGGGCACTGAGGAGACCCTGAGCAGGCACTGAACGATCAAGAGCTTAAAGGGGCCCAGGCCGCTGGCCTTAGAGCATCAACGCCATACGTGGGAGGTTTCCGCTGCCAGAGAAAGGCAAAGCCCTCCCCACTCAGGCGTCTCACTTGCCCCTCTGGGGCTCCTCACTCAGACACATCAGCCACTTCGTCACAACACTTTTTAGAGTGCCTTTGAGCAGCAACGAAACCAAAACCTGTTAATCCATTGACCCAGCGATTTCTCCAGTGGGAGAGCCTCATCCACAGAAATGTAAGTCTCTGCAAAAGTATGTACACAAAAAGGTTCACTCCAGTATTGTTTGTAATAGCAAAAAACGAGAAGCAACCCAATTGCCCGTCCCTGGGGACAGTGGGTGCAGGCCAGACATCCTCCACAGCAGTGAGGAAGAATACATCTATGTATGTCTTCATGTGCCAGAGAAGGGATAAGACTTCTCTTCCAAAAAGAGCCCAATTGCTGGGAGGCTGATGCAGTGGAGTTTTGCCATGTTCATGCATCATTCATGTAAATTAATGGATAAATACTGAACAGCCTGCTGAAGGTGGGCAGTCATCCTGGTTGTGACTAAGGAGGGTAGCACCAAGCACAGGACCCGCCCAAGCAATGACTACCAGGTTATGGTGCTCATGGGCAGAATTATAGGATGCCAATCAATGAACATTAAATAAATCAGTCCTGCAACTAAGTTTTTTAAAGAGGACCAAGGGGCATACTAATGATATCTGATGGAGATCCTGTAAGCCATACCAAATGGAAAAGGGAGCCCTTCACGTTTAACTGATACCTTGCTCTTTGTGAAGTAATTGATTACATTGTACGCGTGGAAGCAGGAAGGAGGCTGTACACATGCATGGGCATTCTGGAAAGTAAAGAAACTGGGGTGGAGAGCAAGAAGCATTCTGTGATGGAAATGCCCACCACCCACTTGCCTAACCAGACCTTCCTCTGCTCTGAGCAGTGGCCATCTGGGGGCATTAGCCAGGGAGGCACCCACAGTGCCACGGTACAGTCCCCTCCACAGATGGAGCTACACAGCTTCCTCTTCATTCAACAAACCCTTCCTCAGAGGCTGCGGCTGCTTTACAGGGCAAAGCCAGACACCGGAACATGTTCCAAAAATGAGACAGGATGGACACCAGGACATAGAATTTAGAAAGAGCAAAAATGTTTCTACAATGCACATGCACACTTGTTTTCCAAAAGAATCTATATTTATTCTGCATGTAAACTAAAGACAGAGGGATCCCCAAGGGGCTGTGGAGCTGAGGAGGCAGCACAGTGGTGGGAGCCCAGCCAGAGCGTGGCCCCTGCCCCAGTCTGACAGGCCCACCCGCTGGGGAGGGGCCCCAGAGAAAGGCCTGTGCAGAGCCCCGAAACCTATATGACAGGTGGCCTGTGCTCAAGTCACCCAAAGGCTCCAGTGGCCATCAGCCATCCTCACCCCGGCTGCACTCCCTTGACAGTGAGACCTCCCCTTCTGATGACGGTGAGGCCTCTATTGACAAGTCTTTTGCTTCGATCCGGCAGAACACACATTTGGTGACTGTTTCAGAAAAGATGTCACTTTCGTAGATGGAGAAAGGCCTGTCACATTCTTCACACTGACATGAAATATTTTAAAAGAGTAGAAAGGAGGTGCTGATCAGAGGAGATCAAGGCATGCAGTTAGAATTCTCCCGCCTGATCCAACTGCCTTGGGCCGGGCCAAGGCAAGAGCTGCCTCCCCTCTCTGGGGCTCTAAGCGCACAAGGGTAGAAATTGCAGGCCACTGAGAGGGGATAAGCACAGGCTTCCCGCTCTCTTCCCTCTCAAAAGCTATGCAGGTCCTTCCAGCTCATGTCCCCTGCTGTGGGGTCCCAGGGTGGCGGGGAGGAGTGGAAAGCCACTTGACAGTGCTGAGGACTTGGGGTGGGTGTCTAACCTCACCCTCTGTTCTGTGCAGAGCAAAAGTACAGGGCCGAGGGGCTATCCTAACTCCCTGACATCCTGGGGACACCTAACTTTTGAGAATCAAGTAGGCAAGACTTCTGAACAAAGCAGGAGTTTTTTTCTAGATGATGAAGGTGCTGAGCATCCTCCTCTGTCTTTGAGCCGAAGCACCCAGAGGACAGTGGATACAGTGGCACAGCTCACTTGCAACATTTTCCCACCAACAAGTGAGCAACACCGGGGGTGGGCTCTCAGGCCATGGGCAGAGGTCTCTCAGGGCTCCCACCAAAGCCCGGTCCCCCTGAGACGAGCCGGCAGGTGGCAAGCCCCTGCCCTGGCTCTCCAAGCCCCTGTGCTTTGCCACTCTTGCCCGCTCCAGGGCACCAAAGCCTGCAGGAGAGACGGGGCCAACCCCGCCCAGGGCAGGTCTTCTGGGAAATCTGGCCTCTGAAGTTTCTCGTATTGAATCAGAGCAAGTCAAATGCCGGGAGCTCATCTTTGCTACAGCTTCAGGTAGGTTTCTTTCTTTTCTTTCTTTTGCAAGAAAGAAATTCAATCCTTTACCTGCCTTATTCTACAGCATCATTTCCCACGACCCAAGCCCAGAACAGCAGGGCTCAGAGGAAGCAGCTCCTGGGTCCCGCGCCAGGTGGAGGACACAAGCACTGCTCTGTACCCAGTCAGCTTCCAGGGCCTAAGGGCTGACATGGCCACAAAGGCCATGAGGACCAGCTGGCCACAAAGACGGGCTTCCACCTGGGTCCCACCCCTCACCTCCCTGCCCCCTGGTGCCATTCTCCAATTAGCCATCCCCAGAAGGGGTGGCTCCCAGCCGGGCCTTCTGAGTGGAGACAGGCCTGGGGAGCTCCAGGATTCACAAGGGCCCAGCAGGGACTCCTCAGCCTCTTGAGGTGGCAGCCAGGTGCCTGCACTGCGAGGCCCCAGCAGGGACTGGCCTCCACTGCCCAGGGCCAGCCCTGGCTGTACCTGGTGAAGCAGAAGATGTACCCACCATGATCATCCACTAGAGAATTGGGACCTGAGCCCCGTCCATGGGAAACGGGGCACTGGGGACCTGGCTGGGGTTCTGCGGCAGGAGCGTAGGAGGCCCACACGGGGTCCAGCCATGTGCCAGCCTCCCTCCAGGACTCCCTCCAGCCTCATCTCCTCCCACCCACCCTGCTCACTCCTGCCTCAGGGTCTCCACATGGGCTGTTCCCTTTGCTGGGATGTTCTTTCCCTAAAAGAGCTGCACAGCTCACTCCCTCACTACCTTCAAGTCTTTGAACAAATGTCACCTTCTCAATGAGACCTATCCTGACCACCCTTTAGAATGCTGCAACTGCCAGCACTCCCGTTTCCCTTTCCTGTGTTATTTTCCTCCAAATTACTTATCATCATGTGACTTACTACATATTTTTCTAATTTCTTTATTCATTGTTTGTCTCCTCTTTTAGAAATGTAAGCTCCCTCAGGGCAAAAATGTCAATCTGTTTGTTCATAGTTTTATCCCCAGTTGCCCAGTTTGTTCAAAGAATAAATTTGTAGAGAGAACTAATGAAAGCCTTCGTTTGGCTTCATTTTACCCAATACCAACCTGTTTTAGCTTTAAGCCCCGGGCCTTTTTGTACTCGATTACCAAAGGAATTTGGTCAATTTCTTCAATATTCCATAGTCTCATGGTCTTATCCTAAAACAAGTTAAACAGCAAACCAGCAGTCACAAAATGGGCTCGTTAGGCTTGGATGACCCAGGGAGGGGCATGGCATCCAGGTTACATGTGGACAACTTCGACCTGCAGAGGGACAGTTCGGGTGACCAACTGTCCCAGTTTCTCTAGCACCATCCCAGCCTTAGCACTGGAAGTCCCACGTCCCCCAAACTGGAAGCAACCAAGATGTCCCTGAATAAGAGAATAAACAAACTGTGGTACCTTAATGTGATAGAATATTATTCAGTGATTAAAAAAAAAAAGAAATGAGCTGTTAAGCCACAAAAAGGACATTGAGGAGCCTTAAATACATATTTCTAAGTGAAAGAAGCCAGTCTGAAAAGGCTACATACTGTATGATTCCAACTATATAACGTTATGGGAAAGGCAAAAGTATGGAGACAGTAAAAAGGTCAGTGGTTGCCAGGGGTTCTGGGGAAGAAGGGGAGGGATGCAGCACAAGTGCAGCACAAGGAGTTTTTAGGACAGTGAAATTGTTCTGGATGATACTGTGATGGTGGCTACGTGACATGCATTTGGCAAAACCCACACAACATAAAGAGTGAAACTTAAACCATGGACTTTAATTAATAATTATATATCAGTATTAGTTCATCAATTGTGATAAATATACCACACTAAATGCAAGTGGCAACTGGAGGGTGAGGTTATATATAACCCTCTGTATGATCTGCTCAATTTTTATGTAAACCTAAAACTGCTCTAAAAAAATAAAATCCATTTTTAAAAAAGACATCTATGCTCCTTAGAAAATAGTGGTCACTGAATTAATTTGGGAATACCACTCAAATCCATTATCTCAGCATTCCTTTGATTAGTCTTATGAAACTGAATGTGGTCAGCAGAATAATGTTCTCCCCCCCCCGACCCCCCCCACAAAGAAGTCTACATCCTAATCCCCAGAACCTGGGAATATGTTAGATTATATGACAATGGGGAATTAAGGTTGTAGATGGAATTAAGGGTGCTAATCAGATCTTAAAATAGGGAGATTATTCTGTATTATCCGTAACCACAATGGTCCTTAAAAGTGGAAGTTTTAGTCAGAGGAATAAGTAACAATGGAAGAAAGGCAGAGAGAGATACAATGTTGCTGGCTCTGAAGATGGAAGAAGGGACCACAAGCCAGGGAATATGGGTGGCTTCTAGAAGCTAGAAAGGCAAGGAAGTGGATTATTCCCTAGAGCCTCCAGAAGGGAAGTCCTACTGACACATTGACTTTATCCCAGTGAGAACTTGTGATACTTCTATCTTACAGAACTGTAAGATGTTAAATATATGTTAAGCAGTGAAGTCTCTGGTGATTTACTATAGCAGTAATAATAATATTAAAAAATGAACACAGTAAGTAACGTTACATTTCCTGATTTGGCAGTTGCAACTAAATATCCTGTGGAAGAACAAAAGGAGAAAGTCTGGTGACATAATGTTGGCCCTTACAGTGTAGAGCTGTCAGATTTTATCAACAATCATACTTTCTACAGTATATCAAGTGAGTTGTCCAATCATGATAGACAACAACAACAACAAAGTTCCCCCTAGCTCTTAGATACTTTGATTCAAAAGGTGGAGTTTCACATCATCTTCTTGATTTCTGTGAAGTTTTTAATGAAACTGCAGACAACATAAAACAAAAGCACGTTGACATCTTATGCAAATACAGACTAGACGCTGCTCATCTATCTACATATTCAGCAGACAGTGCAAATGTGAATTTTGGCAAATTCCATTCAGTCCATTAACTTCTTACCAAAGTAAATGAAAATATCTTACCTGCTAAATGGCCTGCACATCCTAAAAAGGAGTGTGATTTGCTTACCTGTGGTGTTGGGTCTTTCCTAATAAAAGTTTTTAGCCAGTTTTCACATTTCTCAAAATGTGCAGAAGCACTTAATAAAAACGATGACTTTATAGAAATGGAAGAAGATATCTTCCCTAAATATATGTCTACAAGATGGCTATTATCATTGCTGGCCTTAGAGAAGATGTTAAAATCTTGGCCTGCCATAAAATCGTATTTTTTAAGTGTGGGACAAGACGAATGTCCTGTAATTTTGAAATACATTAAAAATGAGAATGGAGAAAGGGATTACAATAACACTGACAGTTATATACTGTTTCCCAAAACTGTTTGATAATCTTTAAAGAGGCCACAACAAGCATAAAAAAAGGATGAAGTGACCTCACCTGAATTGTAGGTTGTTACAAAAACTCATACAGTGAAAAAATGATTTGGGAGTTCCCTGGCAGTCCAGTGATTAGGACTCGGTGCTTTCACTGCCATGGCCTGGGTTCAATCCCTTGTCGGGGAACTAAGATCCCGCAAGCTGTGCGCATAACCAAAAAAAGAAAAAAAAAAGATTCATTTTTTGGAAATAAGACAGCTTCAGTACTTTTTAAAAAATTACCAGGGCTTCCCTGGTGGCGCAGTGGTTGAGAATCTGCCTGCCAATGCAGGGGACACGGGTTCGAGCCCTGGTCTGGGAAGATCCCATATGCCGCGGGGCGGCTGGGTCCGTGGGCCACAACTACTGAGCCTGCGCGTCTGGAGCCTGTGCCCCGCAACAAGAGAGGCCGCGATAGTGAGAGGCCCGCGCACCGCGATGAGGAGTGGCCCCCGCTCGCCACAACTAGAGAGAGCCCTCGCGTAGAAACAAAGGCCCAACACAGCAAAAAATTAATTAATTAATTAATTAGTTAAAAAAAAAAATTACCAGAGAAGGACAGCCAAGTTAAACAGGACATTCTCAATTTCTTAACTAAAACTGTAACTTATTTGAAATCCAACTTCATTATCAGAAATTCAAATTACCTCTGTGCTTTAAAACCATTTCCCTGAGAAAGAGAGATTTGACTTACGATGACAGCAAATGTAATACTTGAGAGTGTTTAAAATAATGGACATTTTAGACAATGGAGAACCTATATGATGAATTTATCATGGCAAAGAACCTGATTGACAAATACCTGTTCTACTGAAACAAGCTTTCAGACTTCGTATATTTGGATATTTTTGGAGAGCTGGAAAATAATTCCTACAAATCTAAAAGTTTGTTGTTGCTATAAGTAAAATCCTAAGTATTCCATGCTCAACAGCTTTTGTTGAGAGGGTATTTACTTTGATGTCATAACATTGGGCTGACACCAGGAATCAATGAAATGTGGGCTGCTAAGAGCAGAGCTGCAAGTCATCGTGAATTTTACATTTGACAGCACTTAGTCTTACTACTACATAAAAGAAAAGAAGGATGTCCTAAAGGCTGAAGGTAGTTCAGAGAAATATTATTGGGAAACATAAAAGTAAAAATATCCTACTGTATTATGGGACAGAAAGAAACATGTCGTTACTGGATTTTTTAATGTGGTAAAATATACTTAACAATATTTATCATTTTAACCATTTGTAACTATAATTCAATGACATTAAATACACTCACAATGTTGTGTCATCATCACCATTATCTATAACCGAAACTTTTTATCATTCCCCCAAAAAAACTACATACCCTTTAAACAATAACTCCCCATCTCCCCTTCTCCCAGCTCTTGGTAACCACCATTGCGCTTTCGGTCTCTATGAATTTGACTACTCTAGGTACCTCATATAAGTTGAATCACACAGTACTTGTCCTTTTGTGACTGGCTTATTTCACTCAGCATAATTTCCTCAAGGTTCAACCATGTTGTAGCATGTGTCAGAATGTCCTCCCTTTTTATGGTCAAATAATATTCCATTGTATGGATATACCACATTTTGTTTATCCATTCATCTGTCAGCAGACCCTTGGATTACCCCCACCTTTTAGTTAGTGTAAATAATGCTGCCATGAACATGAGTGCACAAGCATCTCCTAGAGTTCCTGCTTTCAATTATTTTGGGTATGTACCCAAAAGTGGAATCGCTGGGTCATACAGTAGTTCTATGTTTAACCTTTTGAGAAACTGCCAAACGGTTTTCCACAGCAGTTATACCATTTTACATTCCCATCAGCAATGTACAAGTGTTCCAGTTTCTCCATATCCTTGTCAACACTTGTTACTTTCCTTCTTTTGTTTTTATTATAGCCCTCCTAGTAGGTGTGAAGTGGTATCTCACTGTGGTTTTGATTTGCATTTCCCTAAGGACTAATGATATTGAGCATATTTCCATGTGTTTATTGGCTACTTGTATATCTTCTTTGAAGAAATATCTATTTAAGTCCTTTGCCCACTTTTGAATCAGGTTGTTTGGTTTTTTTGTTGTTGAGTTTTAGGAGTTCTTTATGTATTTTATTATTACCCCCTTATAAGATAATTGATTAGCAAATATTTTCTCCCATTCAGTAGGTTGTATTTTCACTTTCTTGGTAGTATACTTTGATGTGCAAAAGTTCTTAATTTTGATGAAGCCCAATTTACCTTGCTGTTGTTGTTGTTGCCTGTGCTTTTGTTGTCATATCTATGACAAAGTCATGAAGATTTTCCCCAATGTTTTCTTCTAAGAGTTTTATAGTTTTAGCTCTTAAGTTTGGGTCTTTGATCCACTTTGAATTAATGTTTGTATATAGAATAAGGTAAGGGTCCAATTTCACTCTTTTGCATGTGGATATCCAGTTTTCCCAGCACCAATTATTTAAAAGACTGTCCTTTCCCCATTGAATGATCATGGTACACTTGTTGAAACTCAATTGATCACGTATGTGAGGGTTTATTTCCAGGCTTTCTATTCTACTGCACTGATCTATATTGTCCAGTTTTCATTATTATAGATTTGTAGTGTTTCATTGGGAAGTGTGAGTCCTCTAACTTTATTCTTCTTGTTCAAGATTGTTTTGGCTATTCAGGCCCCTTGCAATTCCATATGAACTTGAGGATCAACTTTTCCATTTCTGTGAAAAAGGCTATTGGTATTTTGATAGGGATTGTGTTGAATCTGTAGATCATTTTGGGTAGTAATGACATCTTAACAACGTTAAGTCTTCTTGGCCATGAACACAGGATATCTTTCTATGTTTATAGATCAGAAGAATTAATATTGTTAACATATCCATACTACCCAAAGCCATCTATGTATAATCCCTATCAAAATCTCAATGGCATTTTTCACAGAAATTGAAAAACAATCCTAAAATTTGTGTGAACTTACAAAACACCCCAAATAGCCAAAGCAATCATGAGAAAGAAGAACAAAGCCTGGAGGCATCACACTTCCTGATTTCAAACTATACTACAAAGTTATAGTAGTCAAAACAATATGGTACTAGCATAAAAATAGAGAGCCCAGAAATAAACCCTCACATATACAGTGAACTAATGTTTTTTTCTTTCATTTGGCTGTGCCAGCACACGGGATCTTCATTGCGGCATGCGGGAGGCATGCGAACTTCTTAGTTGCAGCATGTGGGATCTAGTTCCCTGACCAGAGATCGAACCCAGGTGCCCTGCATGGGGAGCACAGAGTCTTAGCCACTAGACCACCAGGAAAGTCCCTACAGTGAACTAATTTGACAAAGGAGCCAAGAATACTCAACAGGAAAAGGCAAATCTCTTCAATAAGTGGTGCTGGGAAAACTGGATAACCACATAGAGAAGAATGAAATTGGACCGTCATCTTATACAACTCACAATAAGTTAACTCATATGGATTAAAGATTTAAACATAAGACCTGAAACCATAAAGAGAAAATATTTGTAGATCATGTATCTGATAAGGGTCAGATATCCGAAATATATAAAGAACTCATAGAATTCAATACCAACAACAACAAAAGACAGAGGAACTGAATAAACATTTTTCCAAAAAAGACATACAAATGAACAACAGGTACATGAAAATGTGCTCAACATCACTAATCATTAAGAAAATGCAAATCAAACCCACAGTAAAATATCACCTCACTGTTAGAATGGCTATCATCAAAAAGACAAGAGGTAAGTGTTGACGAAGGGAACCGTTGTGAACTGTAGGTAGGAATGTAAGTTGGTACAGCCATTGTGGAAAACAGTATTGGAGGTGCCTCAAAAAATTGGAAATAGAGCTATCATATGATCCAGGAATCCCAGTTCTGGGTGTATATCTAGAAGAAATAAAAGCAGGATCTCAAAGAGATATCTGGACCCTCATGTTCACTGCAGCATTACTCACAATAACCAAGGTATGGAAACAACCTAAATATCCATATGTGGATGAATGGATAAAGCAGATGTGGTATATATATGCCCTGGGATATTATTCAGCCATGAGAAAGAAGGAAATCCTGCCATTTGTGACAACAAGAATGAACCCTGAGAGTATTATGCTAAGTGAAATAAGTCCGACAGAAAAAGACAAATACTGTATGATCTCACTTACATGTGGAATCTAAAAAAAAACAAGCTCATAAAAACAGAGAATAGAGTGGTGGTTACCAGAGACTAGAGGCTGAGAGAAATGGGGAGATATTGGGTCAAAGGGTACAAATTCCAATTATAAGATTAACAAGTTCTGGGGATCTAATGTACAGCATGGCGATTATAGTTAATAATCCTGTATAATACACTTGAAATTTGCTAAGAGAGTAGATCTTAAGTGTTCTCACCACAAAAAAGAAATGCTAATTATATGACACGGTAGAGGTGTTGGCTGAGGCTATGGTGGTAAGCATTTTGCAATATATAAGTGTATCAAATAAACACCTTGTACACCTTAAACTTACACAATGTTACATGTCAATTATATCTCATAAAGCTGTTAAAAATAAATACATAAAGTGTCTGTTTAACCAATCTTATTGTATTTATATTCAATTTTTAAAAGTCTTACATTTATGTATCTTAATACATAAATATCAAGATATATAATATTAATACATATATAATAATATAGCCTATAAAATTTAAATAACCAACAAAGTTTTTTTTAAAGTCAAAATAAATTGCTATATCAAAAGACAGAAAGAAACATTATAAAATATATTTTTCTTAACCATATTTGCTTAATTATCCTACTATCAGTTACTACTAATCACTGTTATTGACTAGTTCTGTTGTTGTTTTGTTTAAATAATAGCATTTATGTAACAGAAAAGTAAATAAGACATAATTTCAAATAAACACTCATTTTTGATACTTTGTCTTGTATTTTTACTTTTTTCCAGCTTTACTGAGATATAATTGACAATATTTTTCATATTTTTTATGCTAAAGTAACAACACATTGGCATATAATTTTTATTATGTATTATAATATTATGGGGTTTTTTTGGTCAGCTGTGACGGTATCCTGCATTGGCTCTCTAAGAAGTTGATCATGGCAGGCAGAGTCTTGCCCACATTTTTATACACCTAGAAACCCCCAGCCTAGAGAATGAGATGGCTCTAACAAAGGTTGGGGGACAAGGTTGGACCCCACTTCTCTGGTGCTCACACATGAAGGACGGCCCTCAGGATATCCTGGGCTGTCCGTTATGTGCCATTGGCACGGGAATCCCAGGATGCAGTCAGTAGCGAGGGAAGACTCACCTGGAACCTCGGGGTGGTCTGCTTGCCCACGAGCTGACCCCTTTCCCTCCAGGGTCCCCTGTTGGCTCCATCACTTACCAGTCTGGACAGGCCCTTGCTCCAATGAAGTTCAAATGACAACTGTGCAAAGAAATACCTGGCAACTTCCCATATGAGCAAAGGACCCACTTCCCACGTTCCCGCTTCCTGGATGGGGTCGGCCTGGCCAGGTGTGGCCTTCAGACTGAGCTGCTCGGTCCTTCAGACTGAGGAATTTTACTTGACAATGCACTTCTGCTAACACCAATTCTCACAAATGTGATAGAGATTTTAAGTCACTCAAAGGTTGGCCACTTTTACCTTTGAAGCAGACAGGATCCATTTCTTGTTGTTGCTAATGGCAACATCCATCACCCAGTCATTATGGCCCTGAAGAAAAGTAGAATTTTAAGAGGACCTAGAATTAAAAACCTTTGAAAGAACAACAAAAACCAAAAAAACAAAGTCAAGAATCCAACGTTGCTTACTTTTAAGAGCAATTAATTGTGCTTCCCTGGTTTCACCCGCGATATTTAAAGTGGGGTACAAAGTGTAAAAGCTTGGGATTCATGTATATATCACAGCACCATATGAGTTTTTAAAAATAGTACTCTGGTGCTGAGCACAGTGGGAAAAAAAAAATATATTCCCAGCTGGTCCCAGAGCACCTCTTGCAGGTTTTTGTTTGCATATTCTTTGTTCTAGGAAATACCACTTAGCAATCCTATTGGTGAGGGAGCTTTTGGCTTCAAGTAACTGCAAACCTACCCACTGTGGCTTAAATAAATGAGGGTTATTTTCCTGGGGTAAAAGGAGTTTAGAGGAGATAAACACTTGCTGGTTCAGACACTTAATGATGTCAGAGCTCTGTGTCAGCATCTGTCTCATTCTTTGGCCTTCCCCTAATGGAAAGAGGTGAATGGTGAGGCGTGGTATGAGGGAAGGGAGCAACAGTGAGGTTAAACTGCTGTGCAAAACAAAAGGACAGGAATCGGAGGGCGGAAGAACAGAGAGAGGAGAGGAGAAGGGAGGAGAGAATGGCCTGATGGGAACACAAAGGGACTTTTACCCACAGTGAGGCTGAACATTCAGTTTTAAGCCATTCACGTGCTATGATGTAAACTCCCCTTGCCTCTCCGAACCCACGGAGAAGAGGGTCAGATAGAACAGCTTTGGGATCCTGAATGTTATGGTGATCAAGGGGACACAGTCCACATTTGGGTCACAGGAAATAGAGAAACCAAGAGTCATCAATGCAAGCATTCACAGCCAAAGGTGGCCATGAGATCACAAGACCAAGGGGTATGCAGAAGTCTTGGGGTGGGGGCACCTGGAACAGAGGCACCAAAGTAGCCAATCCTGGGACTGCCTAACCTTTGGGTTCTCGTGTTGCACAATCCATCTCCTTACCATACAGCCACTTTGAGTCTCCTCTAACCTGCAGCCAAAAGTACTCACCCACCATTGACACCCACCATTCTGGAGCCCCACAGCTTTCTATGCATGCCTCATGATGGCATTCAACCTTCTGCACAGTAATTTCTGCTGTTCGTAGACACTGCCCCTCCTCAGAGTTTTTGCATTTGCTGCTCCCTCCTCCTGGAATGCCCTTCCCCAGGATCCTCACTCATCCAGTCTTTCTTTGCCATCCAGTTCTCAGCTCAAATGCCACCTTCTCCAAGAGGCCCTCCCACTATGGATTAGTCCCTGGAGTCTGTTTCTATCATATCACCCTGTTGTGGCTACTCTGTGTCACTCATCACTATTGAGGATTTGCTTGTTGGTGTCTTGTCTGACCTTGCCCACAGAGGTGTCAGCTCCATTGCGAACATTTAGGTCTGTCTCACTGTTGTATCCCCAGCAGCCAGCACCCAGCACCCAGCACCCAGCATGAAATGAAGAATGAAGCTCAGCTCTTCTATCTGAGGCTGGCATTGGTACCTTCAAGGAGAGCTTCCGGTAGCCTTCTCCTACATCCCAAATAGCCACAGTCTTGTCGAACCCTCCAGACACAAGAAAAGAGGCTGGAACACAAAATGAAAGAGTCTCAGGGGGTCACCTTCCTCAACCAACTGTTTCCTCCTCTGGTGAGGCCAAAGCAGGCTGCGGATGCATCTGTGAGGTGCCACCGTGGCTTCACTCTGAGGACACTCAAATCCCTTCCGGGTGTGACTCAACAACCCCCAATCAATTACAGTTGATGCTCGATATTCATGGTAGTTGCGTTCTACAAAGTCATCACAAACACTCAATGAGTGATGATTGGTCTTAGGGGAAATGCAGGGTTACGTTCCTGTGAGCCTCTGGTTACAACATTTTCATTAACCCATCAGTACATAACCTTGTTTTCTGTCTGTTTCTGTTTAACGACACCTTAGTTGATACATATTGCTTATTTATTAACATTGATTTCATGGCCATCAGCATTATAACTCATGTCTGAATGAAGCGTATCTAACCTGTGTTTTCCCTGTAAGGCACATCACAGGCTTCTTGCAGTTAGGACACTAGACAGCACTTCAACACTATGCTGGGGGGCCCCTTTAAACAGCAAAATCATCAACAAAAAGCACAAAATGCAAAAAAGTGGGACTAAATAGATCACAACAAGGACACCTTATGATAAGAGAACTGAAAGAAGGCGGAGGGTCGCCTTGTTCAGCCTCAGCTGGGACCGTGTGCACATGGCAAGCTTGTTGCCGCTCTGCATGTATCTATGGGTGGCTGCAGACGTGCCATGAGTATTGATTTTAGGCTTACAAATAAATTTTACCCAGTAGGTAAATTCACAAACACAGAATCCGCAAATAGTGATGACTGACTGACTATACGCAACTCTGAAACCTATAATGCCAAGGACAGAAGCTGGTGGGGCACCTCACAGCGGGGTCTGACTTACACAGAGGCTGCTTCTGAAGAGGGAAACGTTTCTCAAGCCAGGCCCTGACTATGTGCATATGGGCTGGGTACTCCCCTTGACACACAGAGCAAGCCCCACTCCCCGCGAGGACTGCGGAGTATAGTAATAACATTTGGCTCCTGGGTGTCAGGAGCGGTCGCAGCTCTCACTGGGGCCAGCTGCCCCTGGCTGTTTCCTGGCACTGCTCCTGGTCACATCCATGCCCCTTCATCTGGAAACAGCTCCCCAATGTCCCATGCAGAAACACCCCTCACATATTCTCAGTGCCTCTGGCTCAGAGGGTACCGACTCTGACCTCCAGCTCTAAGGATGGGCAAGTCCCGCAGGCATGGCCAATCAGAGCCTTTCATCCCCTGCTAAAGGGGCTGGTTCAGAGATGGGCATGTGTCCCCAGCTGAGCCAATGCGAGTCTTCCCTGGGACTTGTGCGGGCACCGCCAGAAAGAGGTTTTCTCTTTCTCTAGGATTGCCAGTGGCCAGAACCTTTGTTGGCCTGGACCACCAGAGGCCATCTTTGCCTCCTTGAGGAGAAAGGTCAATACAAGAGAGAAGCTGAGCTGAAGGATAGAGCGGAAGGGCTGGCTTTCTGAGAGCATTGTCCGAGCGTCTGGACACAGCCCTCCTGAAGGGAGACCAGCTCCTGGAGAGTGAGAGAGTAGCATGGACATACATACACTACCAAATGTAAAATCCATAGGTAGTGGGAAGCAGCCGCATAGCACAGGGAGATCAGCTCGGTGCTTTATGACCACCTAGAGGGGTGGGATAGGGAGGGTGGGAGGGAGGGAGAAGCAAGAGGGAGGGGATATGAGGATATATGTATACGTATAGCTGATTCACTTTGTTATACAGCAGAAACTAACACACCATTGTAAAGCAATTATACTCCAATAAAGATGTTAAAAAGAAAAAAAAAACAATAAAAAAAATAGATTAAAAAAAAAAGTTAATAGATTTATCTTGTTGCTTAAGCTATATCAAACTGAGTTTCCATCATTTGCAAACTTGTGCATATGAATCTCCCTCTTGGCTTTTCTGTTCTTGTGGAAAATAAGTCCACCCTCACCACTGGCATCATTGGAAATCACCTCTTTATACTAAGGAAAGTCCACATGAATGGAATGTGAGGAAATCTACCCAGAACTCCCACGGGTGTGGAATCCTTCCACATTTAATTACTCACTGTCTCTGGCAAAGTGGCAGGAGCTCACGGAACCTTCATGACCCTGCATCAGAGTCACACAGGCTCCATGGTTTCGAAACTCCCCTGTATGGACGTTCCATATTTTTAAGGTTTTATCCCAAGAGCTTGTACACAGGAAATGGCCACTGAAGGTAAAACAGCAGTTTGAGATTGCATTGGTGTGTGCTCTGAAACATATATGGAAGGGTGCACACATTAGTACATCACTCCTGGAGGATCCGAGGACACACTAAAGGGGAGGTGAGTGGAGGGGGCATTGGAGCTGATCCCCTGTGACCTCATGGACATCATTCCTTTGATCACTGCCTAAATAGTCTAAATATTAATTACTCTGACTATGTCACACTGTTCCAGGATGTCCCAATAATGGCAATATTGACTTTTTTTTGCTGGATAATTCTTTGTGGTAGGGGGCTGTCCTATGCATTGCAGGATGTTTAGCAACATCCCTGGGTTCTCCTCACTATATGCTGGTAGCCTCCACACGCAGTTGTGACGACCAAAAAATGTCCCCAGATATTGCCAAATGTCCACTGGGGGACAAAACTGCCCCTGGCTGAGAACCACTGCCCTATTCAGAGCTGCTTGAGGCTTGAGAAAAAAGAGCAGCTAGAAAAGTTGTCAGTGATTGATAGTTAATGGACTAACAGCCTTTCAGATTTAAAGTGGGTCTCTCCTGCTCTCCCTCCCTCCTCGTTTCTCTCCCAGACATGGGCGCATGGCTCCTTCCACCCATCCTCCTCTCCCACCCCTCTCTCACTCACTCCCCCTACTTCTCCTCACCCCAAATGCTCTCTTTTTTCCTTTGCCTCTCTCCTTATCTGTCTTCAGTGTCACTAAAGCATATTTTAATATTGGGCATTTAATTAATAAAGTTTGGGGTTATTCATTCTCAATTTTTAAATGTCTTTTTTTTTAGAGAAAAGAATTGTCCGAATTTTGCTTTTCTTTGTTTTGTTATGATCCTCAAAGTATTTTCCCTGTGACTGTCATCTCCTGTTACAAATAGAGTTTTCAAGCAAACTTATAAACATAATTGAGCATCTCTGAGTAGCCTGGATTATAATATCAATTCATCTAAATGAAGAAAAGGTTGAACAAGACTGTTTTCTAGAGCTCAAGTCAGAGTTTTAGACTCTTTTAGTTCTTTGAAGCTCACAAACTGAGTAGGATCAAAGGAGAAGAAATGTCAGCTTCCCAGGGGTGTCCAGGCTTAAAATGTCCAAATCCCAGTGCCTGGTGGGGCAAGAACCATCCCAGCATATACTGGAGGTGAATAACAAGCCCTCCTCTGAATCCAGAGACTGTCACTGAGGTTTAAACCAAGGCTCTCTCTCTTTTCCAGGATGCGGCTCTCATTTCAGATAAACTCCACATATCATAAAAGACCATTTTACTTAGTACAAAAGTTTGGGGAAAGCGTTCTGGACAAGATGGAGTCAATGTACTGCTCCCCCTTCCTCCTGTTAAGTACAGCTAACAGGGGCTTCCCTGGTGGCACAGTAGTTAAGAATCTGCCTGCCAATGCAGGGCACACAGGTTCGAGCCCTGGTCCAGGAAGATCCCACATGCCTCAGAGCAACCCCGCAGAGCAACTCAACCCGTGTGCCACAACTACTGAGCCCGCGTGCCACAACTACTGAAGTCTGCCTGCCTAGAGCCCGGCTCTGCAACAAGAGAAGCCACCGCAATCAGAAGCCCGCACACAGCAACAAAGACCCAACACAGCCAAAAATAAATAAATAAAATAAATAAATTTATTAAAAAAAAATAAAAAGTACAGCTAACAACCCTGGGCATTTATAAAGCAAACAGAAGACTGCAAAAGGTGGAGAAGAGAAGGCAGACCAGCTAAGGATCTTGGGACCCAAGGATGGCATGCTGTTGAGTCCCTGTAGTTTTCTTTTTGTTTCTTATATCCTGGACTGGGTACCGGGAAAGCCTGCAACCCCCAAAACAATAAGGACTGGATAAAAAGCTCCCAAGAAAAGCCTGTTCTCCCTAGCCAAAGGGATAGCCTAGTAAGACAGAAAACCTTTACACAATGTCTGCCTTACTCCAGCCAAAAATCTTGGGAAAAACTGCAATCCCATCCCCACCACTGTCAGCAAAGTCTAGAGTCTAGACTGCCACCCTTGCCAGGCTCTAATGAGGTAGCCTGCTAAAACAGAAGATTTAAGTAAGACTTAGAGTCTCATAATGCAACACTCAAAATGCCCAGGCTGCAACTGAAATTCACTCATCATACTAAGAGCCAGGAAAATCTCAACATGAACGGAAAAGAGAGTCAACAGACGCCAATACTGAGATGACGGAGATGTTAGAATTATCTGACAAGGATTTTTAAGCTGCCATCACAAAAATGCTTTGATGGACAATTATAATCGTGCTTGAAATAAACAAAAAGATTGAAAGCCTCAGCAAAAAAATAGAAGATATAAAGAATGACCAAATGGAAATTTTAGAACTGAAAAATACAATAATAACAACAACAAAAACCCTCAGTGGAGAAGATAGAGGAAATAATCAGTAAATATGAAGACAGACAATATAAATTAACCAATCCAAAAAATAGACTGAAAAAAAACAGAGCCTCAGAAACCTGTGAGACTATAACAAAATACTTAACGTTTGGGTCATCAACATCTCAGAAGAAAGGGAGAAATAACATAGACCTGAAAAAATAATCAAAGAAATTGTCTAGAATTTTACCAAATTTGGCAAAGGACAGATTCAAAAAGCTGAGTGAAGCCCAAGTAGGATAAACCCAAAGAAATCTATACACAGACATATTGTAATTAAACTTTTGAAAAGTAGAGAAAAAGAAAAAAATCTTGAAAGCAACGAAAGAGAAATGACACCTTACTTATAGGGGAAAAACAATTTGAACGGCAGTGGATTCTTCATCAGAAACCACGGCGGTCAGAAAAAAGTGATATGACAGTTTTCAAATGATGAAAGAAAAGAACTGTCAGCCCAGATTTCTATATCCAGCAAAAAATATCCTTCAGGATGGAAGGAGGAATCAAGACATTTTCAGATGAAGGAAAACAAAGAGAACTTGTTGCCCTCAGACCTACCCTAAAAGAATAGCTAAAGGAAATTTTTCTAAACAGAAAGAAAATGGTGAAAGAAGGAAACTTGGAATACCAGAAAACAGAACATGGTAAGCAAAAGTATGGGTAAATACAATAGATTTTCCTTCTCCTCTTGAGTTTTCTAAATTATGTTTGACAACTGATGCAAAAAAATTATAACAAAGTACTTGTGTTTATTCCTTGCAAGCTTCAAAATCAGTTGAGATTATGAATTTTCAAACTTCTCTAGTAACACCAGCTATATAATTTGCAGGGCCCAGTGCAAGATTAAAATGCAAGGT
Organism: Eubalaena glacialis; assembly: GCF_028564815.1. NCBI lineage: Eukaryota > Metazoa > Chordata > Mammalia > Artiodactyla > Balaenidae > Eubalaena > Eubalaena glacialis. Next base: position 51,188,592 of record NC_083733.1, on the reverse strand, counting down.
GCCAGTTTCTCAAAAAGCTTTGCATAATATTACCACATGATCCAGAAATTCCTCTGCTAGATATATAGCCAAAAGAATTGAAAGCAGGGACTTGAAGAGATATTTGTACACCAATGTTCACTGCAGCATTATTCACAACAGCTAAAAGACAGAAGCAACTCGTGTTCCTCAACAGATAAATAGATAAAATGTGGTATATACATGCAATGGAATATTGTTCAGTCATAAAAAGGAATGAAATTCTAATACATGCTATAACATATATGAACCTTAAAAACATTATGTTAGCCACCATCACCCTGATACCAAAACCAGACAAAGATGTCACAGAGAAAGAAAACTACAGGCCAATATCACTGATGAACATAGATGCAAAAATCCTCAACAAAATACTAGCAAACAGAATCCAACAGCACATTAAAAGGATCATACACCATGATCAAGTGGGGTTTATTCCAGGAATGCAAGGATTCTTCAATATACGCAAATCAATCAATGTGATACACTATATTAACAAATTGAAGAAAAAAAACCATATGATCATCTCAATAGATGCAGAAAAAGCTTTTGACAAAATTCAACACCCATTTATGATGAAAACCCTCCAGAAAGTAGGCATAGAGGGAACTTACCTCAACATAGTAAAGGCCATATATGACAAACCCACAGCCAACATCATCCTCAATGGTGAAAAACTGAAACCATTTCCACTAAGATCAGGAACAAGACAAGGTTGCCCACTCTCACCACTATTATTCAACATTGTTTTGGAAGTTTTAGCCACAGCAATCAGAGAAGAAAAAGAAATAAAAGGAATCCAAATCGGAAAAGAAGAAGTAAAGCTGTCACTGTTTGCAGATGACATGATAACTATACATAGAGAATCCTAAAGATGCTACCAGAAAACTACTAGAGCTAATCAATGAATTTGGTAAAGTAGCAGGATACAAAATTAATGCACAGAAATCTCTTGTATTCCCATACACTAATGATGAAAAATCTGAAAGTGAAATTAAGAAAACACTCCCATTTACCATTGCAACAAAAAGAATAAAATACCTAGGAATTAACCTACCTAAGGAGACAAAAGATCTGTATGCAGAAAACTATAAGACACTGATGAAAGAAATTAAAGATGATACAAGCAGATGGAGAGATATATCGTGTTCTTGGATTGGAAGAATCAACATTGTGAAAATGACTATACTACCCAAAGCAATCTACAGATTCAGTGCAATCCCTATCAAACTACCAATGGCATTTTTCACAGAACTAGAACAAAAAATTTCACAATTTGTATGGAAACACAAAAGACCCCGAATAGACAAAGCAATCTTGAGAAAGAAAAACGGAGCTGGAGGAATCAGGCTCCCGGACTTCAGACTATACTACAGTGCTACAGTAATCAAGACAGTATGGTACTGGCACAAGAACAGAAATATAGATCAATGGAACAGGATAGAAAGCCCAGAGATAAACCCAAGCACATATGGTCACCTTATCTTTGATGAAGGAGGCAAGAATATACAATGGAGAAAAGACAGCCTCTTCAATAAGTGGTGCTGGGAAAACTGGACAGCTACATGTAAAAGAATGAAATGAGAACACTCCCTAACACCATACACAAAAATAAACTCAAAATGGATTAAAGAACTAAATGTAAGGCCACACACTATCAAACTCTTAGAGGAAAACATAGGCAGAACACTCTATGACATAAATCAGAGCAAGACCCTTTTTGACCCACCTCCTAAAGAAATGGAAATAAAAATAAAAATAAACAAATGGGACCTAATGAAACTTAAAAGCTTTTGCACAGCAAAGGAAACCATAAACAAGACGAAAAGACAACCCTCAGAATGGGAGAAAATAGTCGCAAATGAAGCAACTAACAAAGGATTAATCTCCAAAATTTATAAGCAGCTCATGCAGCTCAATATCAAAAAAACAAACAAACCAATCCAAAAATAGGCAGAAGACCTAAATAGACATGTCTCCAAAGATGATATACAGATTGCCTACAAACACATGAAAGAATGCTCAACATCATTAATCATTAGAGAAATGCAAATCAAAACTACAATGAGATATCATCTCACACCAGTCAGAATGGCCATCATCAAAAAATCTACAAACAATAAATGCTGGAGAGGGTGTGGAGTAAAGGGAACCCTCTTGCACTGTTGGTGGGAATGTAAATTGATACAGCCACTATGGAGAACAGTATGGAGGTTCCTTAAAAAACTAAAAATAGAACTACCATACGACCCAGCAATCCCACTACTGGGCATATACCCTGAGAAAACCATAATTCAAAAGGAGTCATGTACCACAATGTTCATTGCAGCTCTATTTACAATAGCCAGGACATGGAAGCAACCTAAGTGTCCATCGACAGATGAATGGATAAAGAAGATGTGGTACATATATACAATGGAATATTACTCAGCCATAAAAAGAAATGAAATTGAGTTATTTGTAGTGAGGTGGATGGACCTAGAGTCTGTCATACAGAGTGAAATAAGTCAGAAAGAGAAAAACAAATACCGTATGCTAACACATATATATGGAATCTAAAAAGAAAAAAAAAGGTCATGAAGAACCAAGGGACAAGACGGGAATAAAGACGCAGACCTACTAGAGAATGGACTTGAGGACATGGGGAGGGGGAAGGGTAAACTGTGACAAAGTGAGAGAGTGGCATGGACATATATACACTACCAAATGTAAAATCGATAGCTAGTGGGAAGCAGCCACATAGCACAGGGAGATCAGCTCAGTGCTTTGTGATCACCTAGAGGGGTGGGATAGGGAGAGTGGGAGGTAGGGAGACACCAGAGGGAAGAGATATGGGGATATATGTATATGTATGGCTGATTCACTTTGTTATAAAGCAGAAACTAACACACCATTTTAAAGCAATTTTACTCCAATAAAGATGTGAAAAAAAACAAAACAAAAACATTATGTTAGATGAAATAAGCCAGACACAAAAGGACAAATAACGTATGATTCCATTCACATGAAATATCTAGTATAAGCAAATTCATAGAGGCAGAAAGTAGAATAGAGGTTACTAGGGGCTAGGGTTGGGGGGAGTGGGGAATTATTATTAATGAGTACCGAGTTTCTGTTTGGGTGATAAAAGGGTTTTGGAAATAGAAAGTGGTGATGGTTGCACAATACTGTACATGTAATGTCAGTGAAATAAGTTTAAAATGGTTAAAATTCTATATTTTACCACAATTAAAAAAATAATAATATAATATCCCCCAAACCACTGAATTGTACACTGGAAATGGGTGAATTGTATGATGTGTATGAATTATATCTCAATAAAGCTGTTAAGAAAGGCAGCCAGCAGGCAGGAAAGAAGGGGGAAAAGTGATGGCTTCTGGGGAAACAATGGTTACAGGACAGGTAAGAGAGAGATTTTTCACTATCTATCCTTTTGTACCTTTTAAATTTTGTACTGTGTTGCATGTTTTACATTTTCAAAAAGTAAATTACATATTTTTGAAATAAAAAATTCGAGGTCCCTTGTTCAAAAATGAAGAATTTCAAGATATCAACGGCAGAGCATTAAATCAAGCGTGAGCCTTTCTGTGTGGGGCGCCCTGTGTAACTTCAGAGGTTCATGCCATGAAGCCAGCCCTGTACTGCAGCCCTGAGAATCCTTGTCTCTATATTTTCTTGCTAAAAGCTACATTTCCAGAAAATTCACAAATGTGGGTCAATCCAATATCCCAACAGACATTTTCCTTAGCTCCCTTTCCACCGTCCTTGGGGAAACAAAGTGGAGTGGGTTGTGACACCCACAGCTGGAGCTGCGGCCGCCTCTGCTGTGTCACCCTCCTCGCTGCCACCACAGAGTAGGTCTAAGGAGCAGGGCAGGTGTCCCACGGCCCCTCCCGACCCCGGTGCCCACGGGAGTCACCCTTGGTAACAGAGCCCGTGCTGAGCGCCCACTATGCAGCCTGTGCTAAGGACCTTTGTGTGTTATCTCCTGCAGACCTCACCTGGGCTCAGTTTGCAGGTGAGGAAACTAAGGTCCAAGGTCACCCAGGATGAGAACCTGCACTCTCTTAACCCCGGGCCAGAGCCCCAGGGGAAAGCCTGGTCCAGGCCGGCCGGGCTCGTAACTGAGCCAAGCGGGCAGGGTGACAGGGCATATGCACATTCTGGGATCCTGACTCCGAGGCCCGCTGGAGAGGGCTGGCCACCCACCTCGCGCCGGTGGCCACAGACAAAGTGAGCCTTGCAGGCCCTGGATTATCAGATCTTCCCATTTTACAAGGCATGCTGGAAATCCACATTTTGGGGTGGGAGTGGGACACTGCACAATGTTTACCAGTGTTGGCTCACACTGAAATGAATGCATCTGAGGGCCGTCCCAGCCCACGGGCCACAGCTAGTGGTTTCCCCCTGCCTGTCTGTCCCCTTCCCTTTCTCCATCTCCAGCCTCCTCACAGCACCAGTGGACCATAGTTGGAGATGCCCCACATTGACACCAGTTGGGGAGCCAAAGGGGCACAGGCCGAGTCCAGGAGGGCGTGAATGGGGACTCCCACCCACCTCCCCGCTGCAGGATGCTGCCCGGCCTCCCAGGGCCTCCTCACTTGGTGATGGTGAGCAGCGTGGCCTGGGATGTCACATCCCAGATCTTGATGCTCCTGTCCAGTGAGACGGAAGCCACCTTCTGGCTGTCTGGGTCAAAGCAGCATGCTGTGACCGACATCCTGTGATGATCTGAGGCACAGGGAAAGTGACTCGTTACCGTGCATCCCATACTCTGGGCCACAGGCTCCAAGGGACGCAGAGGCTCACCCTGCTCCCCTAGAGAGCGACAATATTACAGAGATGCAACTCTGGCTTTCATAAGGGACTATGCACTCACACAAAGTGCCTGCTGTGAACCAGGCTTTGGACAAGGAGCACTGCCCCTTGCCCCCTGCCCCTGCCGCTGCCCTTGCAGAGCTCCCAGGTGGATGGGGAGACACCCTTGAGCAGGCAATGATCTGCAGCATATGCCATGGCTCCCAGCCAGCAGAAGGAAGCCTGGCCCAGCCCCGAGAGGTCGAGGAAGGGACCTAAAAGTTATCGAGGGAAGCAGGAAAGGAAGAGTGCTCTAGGCAGAAAGAACAGCATGTGCCAAGGTCCAGCGTGGGGACAGAGCATGGAGGGGCATGGCGTGCAGCTAGAACTCCGAGTGTGAGGAGAGGTAGAGTGTGAGGTGATACATTAAAGGAAATATGCAAGCTGTGGGGCAGTGCACCTATCACGGTTCCATGTTGATAAAAATACATTAAATGCATGTGGGAAGTAGTACTGTGTGTGTGCAAACACACACACACACACACACACACACACACACACAGGAAGGCCACCCAGCAATGTACTGTTAATAATACGTACCTCCGGGAAGGAGTCCAAACAGGTACGGCAGCCTTGCACTTTTTACTTTACACACTTACAAATTATTTTTTTTTACAATGATTATGTATTTTTTAACTTTTTCTTTTGAGATAACTGTTAACTCACATGCAGTTGTAAGGAATAATACAGAGAGATCCCATCACCCAGTTTCCCCCAGTGATAACATCTTGCATAATCATTATACAGGATTACAACCGGGAAATTGACATACGATGATTTTTTTTCAGTAGATGCCATTCTGGTCTTTTTCTAATTGTCTGAATTTGTTTCTTTCTACATGACAATTAATAATAATAATATTGCAAATCATCAGCATTGTAAAACACTACAATAAATACTTTACGTGCATTATTAATAATCATTGTGATAATTATTTTTATATTTAAAAATTACAGATAAAAATGTTAAGAAGGCTGGGACTCCACTCAATAAAGAATTGGGCTTTAAATGTCCACGTGAGGTTGGAGCAGAGCACTGCTTCATTTATTACAAGCACGAGACTGAACGGAAAAGCCTTAAGCAGTCTTAGTTTTAACTGCCTGTGCATCTATCAATCAATGTCCCATCTTTAATGATGTGATTCATAGCATTGCAGGTTCACCAAATAAAGCAATCGAAAGTCACTGTCTGTCAAGTGACAAGTGGCTGTTACCACAGACAGAATAGAGCAGGGAGCCCACGCAAACTCACCTTTGATGTGGGACACGGTGGTGGTGTCTTCCGCATCTGTTATACAGATTCCACGGTCCACATCCAAGCCTGAGACCACGTATTTACCATCGGGGGAAAACTTACAGGAGACTATGAAGGTTTCATGACTGAGCTTCCACTGCAATAGGGCAACAATCCAAAGGTTTTCTCTCTAGCCCAGCATTCCAGCAGGACTTTCTGAAATGTTCTCTCTATGCACTGTTCAGTATGCCAGCCACTGGACACATGTGGCCATGGAGTACTTGTAATAGGCTGGCGCAAATAAGGAACTGAATTTTTGTTTGTTTAGTTTTCATGAATTAATTTTTAATTAATAAATGTAATTAATGTGTGTCTAGGACAGATGAACAAGGATAGGGAACACCTAGCAGAACTGGCAGCAAGGTTCTAGTAATGGCCGACTTTATTCTTTTTTTTGCACCAAGCGGCTTGTGGGATCTTAGCTCCCCGACCAGGGATCGGACCCGAGCCCTCGGCAGTGAAAGCGCAGAGTCCTAACCACTGGACAGCCAGGGAATTCCCCCTAGCCAACTTTTTTCTTGTTCAGTTTGGTGAGTGTTTATTGAATGTCTGCCCTGTGGACAAGACCCTACAGCCTCAGCCCCTTGGGACGAAGAGCTACTCAACATATTTAGGAAAGGAGGATCTCTCTGTATGTTCTAAATTATGGTATTGCCATTGTGAAGGTTTTTAAATATGCCCACCAATTCTTTGATAGTCCTCCCTCCAGCTAGTCCTCCCTCCACAAGCTGGAGCTTAATTACCTGCCCCAAGAGTGTGGGCTCGACTTAGTGGCTCATTTCTTTGAATACAATATGGCAGAAGTGATAGTGTGTGACTAGGTCATAAAAGAAACCAGGGCTTTCTCCAAAGAGGACATACAGATGGCCAAAAAGCACATGAAAAGATGCTCAATGTCGCTATTAGAGAAATGCAAATCAAAACCATAATGAGGTATCACCTCACACTGTTCAGAATAGCCATCATCAGAATAATAAACGGAAAGGGTGTGGAGAAAAGGGAACCCTCTTACACTGTTGGTGGGAATGTAAATTGGAGAAGCCACTATGGAAAACAGTACGGAGGTTCCTTAAAAAACTAAAACTAGAGTTACCATATGATCCAGCCATCCCACTCCTGGGCATATATCTGGAAAAGATGAAAACTCTAATTCAAAAAGATACATGCACCCCAATGTTCATAGCAGAACTATTTACAATAGCCAAGACATGGAAGCAACCTAAAGTCCATTAACAGATGAATGGAAGAAGAAGATGTGGTATAAATATACAATGGAATATTACTCAGCCATAAAAAAGAATGAATTATTGCCATTTGCAGCAACATGGCTGGACCTAGAAATTATTGTACTCAGTGAAGTAAGTCAGACAGAGAAAGACAAATATCACATGATATCACTTATATGTGGAATCTAAAAAAATGATACAAATGGACTTATTTAAAAACAAAATAGGGACTTCCTTGGTGGTCCAGTACTCCCAATGCAGGGGGCCCAGGGGGCCGGGGTTCAATCCCTGGTCAGGGAACTAGATCCTACATGTGGCAACTTTGTTGCCACACGCTGCAACGAAGATCCCACATGCTGCAAATAAGACCTGGTGCAGCCAAATAAATAAATTAGAAATAAGCATTTGGGAAAATGCTCAAAGTCAGGAGTAACTGATGCTTGTATATCTGCTAGTATTTAATGACACTATGCTGTTAACAGAATATACTTGCCCATGTTCACATTTAACATGTGTATAGGAAAAGAGACACCAAGGTGTCAACTGTAATCTCTGGGAGTTGTTTTAAGGTTTTTGTGTTTGTTTTTTTGAACTTGGCTTATCTTGTCTTTCCAAAAATTGTTCACAATGAATATAAATTGATCTTCACACCAGGAAGGAAGATATTTTTTTTAAGGAGAGAAAAGAGGAGGAAGGGAGAGGAGAAGTGATGAGAAGCTGCTGGGGGAAGGGCAGTGGGGATGGGACAGGAGACCCTGAGGAGCCCCTGGAGCAGGGTCAGGGCTGCCTGGGTACCAGGCAGGAGAGAGAGGGGGATCTCGGGCCAGTTTGGATGGATGGACGGTGGTACCTTCTTAGATGGAGAACAGATTGGGAAGGGCCCAGAAGCCTTGTGCTTCGGCCACGTGCATGGCCTTTGTCCCAACGCCTCAGCTCTGCTTCTTGCCCCATCAAAAGCAGACATCCCTAGGGGAGGGTCTCTTTTCCCATGCAGTTCCCTCAGCCTGGAATGCCACCTCCCACCCCCACCTGCACTTCTTCCCTTCTTCCACATGCTCCCCACCCCTCAAACAGAGCCCTCTTCTGCCTGCTTCAGAAAGCCTTCCTTCCCTGAAGCCCACCCTCCGTCATTTTGGGTCCCTGAGAAAATTTTCCTTTCCTGAAAGATTGGCTACTCTTCACACTCCATGCCCAGTGCAAGGCCACTTAAGGCCCAGTCAAGACCCTGTGCTGTGAACTCTGCTGAGTGCACCATGGTGACCTCAATGGGAAGGAAATCCAAAAAAGAGGGGATATATGTATATGTATAACTGACTCATTTTGCTGTACAGTAGAAACTAACACAACATTGTAAAGCAACTATACTCCCATAAAAATTAATTTTACAAAAAGATCCTGTGCTGTGATGTCTCCACTAGGGCAAAGCATACGTACCAGCAGCTTGCCTGTTTCAAGGTCCCAAGCCCTCACTGTTTTGTCATAAGATGCTGCAATAATTCTGGAAATAAAATGACAAACACAGGGTCTTAATGACCCAGATTATTATGCCTGTGGTTTCTATGAAAAAAAAAAATGGGAAATTTTTACAGAAAATTTCTATAGTTTAGGACCAAGATTGCAAATAACACCTGAATCTTCCTAAAGATGCTCCATGAGCCCCCCCGGAGAACAGAGGTTCTCAGTGAAAACAGAGAGCCCCTAACACAGAAGGCACCACAGCACCATTCTCTTCCTTAATCCCTCAGTCACACAAATATGTTCTTTTATATCTGGGGCGTTAAAGGTATCATTTCTTCTGTTCTGTAATTGTCTTCTTCTAGAAGGAGCTACAACTCACAAGGATCAGTCACTTCTTTCTCTGGTCACTTGTCTATATTTTTACAGGAAAAGACTTTCATAGCTCATCTCATTCTGAAATGCTTTCTTGTACATTTAGTAAAATAATATAAGTGTTCCCTCGTCTTCTTATATTGCATGTTTCTGTGACAATCTCTGTCCTCTATGTAAGATAAATTCCACGAAACAAATTCCCACACTAGTTTTCACTAGTAGACTAATTTTGTAGCTGCTGCTCAGGATAAAAGTGAATCCACTTTAAAGCAAATCCCCTTTTAAAGGCCCGTCTCACATCTGCGTGAAGGGTAAATGCAAGTGCATCCCAGAGGCTGCCTCCCAGCCCCGACGCTCCCCAGGTGACAGCTTGGGCTTGCCTCTGCTTCCTGGGTCTCGGTTTACCCTGTGAAATGAGGTCCTAGACTGAATCGCTAGTGAGCCTTGCAGTTGACCCAGTCCACAGGTGTGACTGCAGGAAATAAACTCTGTGAAGAACATTCAGACTGGCTTTAGCCACAATAAATTTTGCCTTTTTAGCATTTTAAATTTTCAAAGAGTTATCACATCTACTTGATTCTCACAGCAAAAGATGGGAACCATGAGACCGATATATGGGAGTAAGGTTGGGTATTTGCTTAAAAGACAGTGAACTGTCCCAGGCATGCTGTGTGCTGGCCTGCTCTTCCCTCTCACTTTCCTGACCAGAGTAAAAGGAGGGCACGTCACCTTCTGCTGTCAGCCGTGACGCTGCATTCTAAAACAGGAGCTCCGGGCCCCGGCTCAAAATTCCGAACAATAGATCCATCCACGGCATCCTCAGATCAGCAGGAGAGAGGGGGAGAGGGCCAGAGGTCACTGAGGTGTCAGCTGAAGCTGTGACTGAGTTCAGCATCAGCCCTGGGCTTGTCTGAGAACCTTGAGAACCTGAGAACCTTGTCCTATGACTCTCACCCAGCTCAGAGGGGCAAAAGGACTTCCCCTCCACTCCCAAAGCAGGAAGGACACCCTCGCCGGCAACCCCGGAAAACTCCCCCTCGATCCCACAGTGGCCGATGGAAACAGGCGGCTCTGAGGGCAGAGCTGCAAACAGGTAATTTTCTCATTCTCTACTGGCAAAAGAGGCGCCACAAAATCTAGCAAGATCTTTCAAGAACTTTTTAAAAGTTCCCACTGTTTGACCTAGCAATTCTATCCTGAGGGGTCTCTCTTAAGGAAATAATCTGAGTTGTGGCCAGACTTATGCATGAAAAAGGTTTGTCACGTGTGATAGGGGACAGACGGCAAACATATGGGCAACAGTCTGTGTCCACCTAAAGGGGGCAGTTAAAACAAATTTGAGCACACCCAACAGTGGGGCCCAAGCAACTGGGATCACACTGAAGGGAGATAACTGCAGAATATGATGAGAACAGAGCAGGGTAATAACTGACGATATCATGGGAACAATCGGGGTACCAAAGCGAAGGGTGCATGCTGTGGCAGAGATAAAATACTTTCAGTAAGAAATGTGTCCACAGCTTTTCAGGATAAGCAGGGGTGGAAAGTCCCCTTGAAACAAATGTTATTAGTAAGACAGTGAATTCATAGAAAGGCCTTGCACTGTTATATGAAATTATGGTGCCCGGTTGGGGGAGCTTTTGGCCTGACCAGGGCAGGCCTGGGACAATTCTTCCTGATATGCAGAGACCACTTTGCATGAAGACCCCAAGCCTGCTGGGAGGCAAAGGACCCTGTGTCAGGGGTCCTCAAGACCACCCCCAGGATTGGTGATTCTCCAGGACTCCGAATATAGTCGTGCTCACGGCTAAGATTTATTACAGCCAAAGGACACAAAGTAAAATCAGCAAAGGGAAGGGTACATGGGGTGAGGTCCAGAGGAAACCAGGCACTGCTTGCAAGAGTCTCTCTCTGTGGGTCACACGGGACATGCTTAATTCCTGCAGCAACCAGTTGTAACAACGTGTGTGAGGTGCTGTCTACCAGGGAGACGCACCTGAACCCCGGGGCCCAGGTTTTTATCGGGGTCTGGTCACACAGACACTCTGCAGCATGCACCAAAATTCCAGACTCCCAGGAGGAGAGCCGGTGTACAGCATCAACCGCGTGGTTTGCACAAACCGTCTGTGAGCCCCCTTTATCACTTAGGGAAAGATTCATGACTATAGAACACCGTTTACCAGTCAAGTTCCCAGATGCCAGCCGAGGCCAGCCTTGCCAGTGGGCCTTTCCAAGGACAGCAGTCTCAGGCCTACTGTGCGAACTCTTTTCTGCACAGACCCAGTCTCCCAACCCCTGCTCCATGAAACTTGAAACGGTGGGGTTGTGTTTGGGTGAACCCAGCAGGCCTTAATCAAAGCCCACCGACAGGAAGAGATCCCAAAGAGGAATTCATGGGAGCAGGACACATTCAGGCTGGAGGCCCAGCTCACGAGCCTCATGGTTTGGGAAGAAAGGGCTGGCTCTGACAGCCTGTGATCCAGCCTCCCTGGCTGGTGTGTTGCTCTAGGACAAACATTGTCCTGGAATTAAGAAAATGATCACCGTGGGGCCTGGGGCTGAGGCCCACGGCAGTCTGTGCAGGGCCCCAGGCCAGTTAAGGGCAGTACTAGAATGGACTGATGTCCATGCGACTGTGCAGGTTCAGTGTTCAGTAGTGCTGCCATATGGTCAAGAGGAGGAATAGCAACCATGGACAGATAACTCTCTTGGAAAATGTGCACAGTCATGAATGATTTGGCAGGAGATATTCAATATACGGCAATACAAGCCAGATGTTGTTAGTGAATTCCAAAGACAGTGGAAATGCCTCTGTTTTGTATTGAATGTTTCTTGAAATAAATGGGCCATTGGCTAGGGGTGTGAGAAGACAAATAAAGACAGTTCCCCCTTCACCGGGCATTTGGAACCAGGAATTCTTTCTGTGGACTCAGATAATTTAAGGGGGTATGTTGGTTGGACTTTGAATGAATGGGGAGGAAGGGGTTCTAATAAGTGGTTAGAAACATAAAGGAGATGTGACAGTATTTGTAGCCCAAGTTTATTGTGATTATATAAACAGTTTTTCTGTATGGTTTCAATTTCATAAATGTGTGTGTACATGTGCGAACAGGAAAAAGAAAAGCTACACTCCAACATTTTCATGGTAGTTAACTCAGGGTTCACGGAATGATGGTTTTTTTCTTCTTTGTGTCTTTATGTATTTTGGTGATAAAACCATATTACCTTCATAGTATGAGAAAAACTACCAGTGATTTTTTTTTTACAATGATTGGAAAGAGATGTACCATATTAGAGAGAGATTGGGCACAGGATTAAGGATAATTTTTTTCTCAGCTTCCTCATACATTTATGGTCTTTCTAAATTATTCACAATGATCTGCAGTTAGGGGAAAGGGACCTTTTTAAAAGATTAAACCAGAAGTTTGGTTTTGGGTGGGTTGAGAGGAAGGACTGGAGATGGGAGATGATGAGAGTGGAGGAGAGAAGGGAGAGGCAAGGAGACATTTGCCCAAGATACTGTGACAGAGAAGGTGATGCGCAGGGTAATGGCTTAGTCATCTCCTGAGGGAGGGCTCATGGCACGAGCTGCCGCTGAGGCAGGGAGAGCCACAGGAGGAGCCAGGAGCAGAGAAAAAGATGGGGAAAAGAGAGCCAGGATGGGGAAAGAGGACCATTGGAGGGGCAGCCAAGGCAGGGAGACCAGAGAACTAGGGATTCTGCAACTAGGGGTGGAGGTGTGAAGGAGGGCAGAGGGACGGAGGGGGCAGCTGGAGAAGGTGGTGGCAGGGGGTAGGGCTGTGAGCAAGTCAGGTATTGAGGACGCTTGGGCAGGCTGAAGTGACAGTGTCCTGGATGGGGCACGGAGTAGGCAGGGAGCAAGGGCAGTGAGGCCGCTGTGCGGAGCCAAGAACATCTTGATGGATGGTCCCTAATCTTGGGACAACGAGAGAAAACAGGCAGATGTCCCCTTATAGAGACAGAAGCCCTCTGGCCAAAATAGACAGAAACCCCTGAGAGTCCTTCCACTGACTCAAAAGGTGAGAAGAACATGAGAAGCGTCTGAAGATGACAAAGCAAAATGCACACTTGGAAAGTCACCATTCCCCCTCCCCCTGGGTAACGACAACCAGCAGAGACCCCCTCACCCCCAGGCCTTCTCAGTCATCCCAGAGGGTTGGGAAAGGGCTTACGGTTCCCAGAGGAAGCAGTGGTTTTCCCAACAAGAAGATCGTGGGTCTGGGTAGGGGGATGGGGGGTGGATAAGGGCCACAGAAGAGGAGAGAGTGGATGTCTGTTGGGACCTGGTATGGGCCAGGCAGGCCCTGGGGTGGCCCCAGCACACAGCTGATCCTGTGAGGCCTGGGGAGGTTTAGGGAGGCCCAGGAGGTCATGTAACCACCCAGGGTCAAACAGCTGGTAGGTCACTAATGTGGGGCCTGAACCACTTGGATAGTCCCCAGACCCTCCTGTCTAGTCTGCCTGGCTTGGTACCCACCAAGACCCAGAAGATGACCCAGAAGATGCTCCTCCAAGGTGATCTGGAGGGTAAGGAGCTATCCTCCACCTAGTTACCCAAACCAGAACCCAGGAACCAGCCTTGACTCACTCCGCCCTGTCCCCCTCCTGCCCCTGAAGCCAGATGAGACAGCAAAACTCGGAACTGACTGTCCTTCCCAGTGGGCCCTGCCCCAGCCACACAGTCATCTGTGGCCTGGCCCCTAATGGCCATTGCCATCTCCCAGCCCTGCTCCCTCCTCACCCCCTCCCGACTGACCAGCAGTGCCCCCAAGCAGGCCCACTAGGGTCTGCTGGCTATGCCCAGAAGACTTTGGAAGAGTTCTTGGTGGCCACCTCTCTGTAACCTCATCTGACAATCACAACCCTGTTCCTCTGCCCCTGCTTCCTGCACCTTGTGGCACTGACCTGTGCTCAGGCCTACCTCTCCCAATCACCCTTCATGGACAGGTCCCAGGTCTGGCCACTTTTCTGTCCTCTTGTGATCACCTAGGCCCAGCCGTAATACCATCTCTGTGGATGGAACTGGATATTCCAAATGAGAAGGAGACCCAGAGAGATAACACAGCTCCGAGACCCCAGGCAGGTCTCACGCACAGCCTCTAACAAAAGGTGGTGAGCTCCTGGTCCAGCGGTCTCCATCCCTGCTCCCACTGTTTCCAAATTAACAGGCTGACAGCAGCCACACTAACCTCATCTCTCTCTGGTGACTTGAAACTAGGGTGAGCCCTCACTTTGCTTCTTCTTCTTGCACTCTGCTCAGAAAGGTCTCTCCAAATCTTTGGGATCCTTGAATGTCTGGGAACTCAGTACTGGGGAACTCTCCACAAGAGGAAGCTTATGGGACGTTTTGGTTCCACCTAACACTGGGCCACCTACCCACAGCTTCACGGTGCAGTCATAGGAGCCACTGAGGACCTTTGTGTCATCCACACAGAAGTGACAGGAACTCACAATGTGCTGGTGTCCCCTCATAATTTTAAATGGGATCTGAAAAAAGGGTAGACTGAATGAGTTCAGAAGGTTGCAGAATACCAGATCAATAGTTTAAAAATCAATAGTATTCCTATACACTTGCAATGAACAATCCAGAAAAAAAATTAAGAAGAAAATTGCATTTACAAAAGCATCAAAATAGGAATAAATTTAACCAAAAAAGTGTAACACTTATACTCTGAAAATTACAAAACATTGTTAAAATAAATTTTAAAAGACTTAAATAAACGGAAAAGCAACCCATGTTCATGGATTAGCAGGCTTACTATTCTTATGAAAATACCCTCCAAAGTGATCTACAGATTCAACACCATCCCATCAAAATCTCAGCAGACTTCTTTTCTAAAATTGACAAGCTGATCCTGGTATCGGAGAGAGAGCAGTGAGCGGCCCTGAAGAGAGATCTTAGTTCCCTGCCCAGGAATTGAACCTGGGCAGCTTGGATGAAAATCAGGAATCCTAGTCGCTAGACCACCAGGGGCTAGAGGCTAGAAGCAAAGTTCCCCTGGCCCTTGCCCCATTTGAAAAATGAATTTCTCAAAGAGGCAAAAATTGTAAAAACAGGTCCAAAGTTTATTATTAGAGACACAGCACAACAAGGGGAGAGCACACAGAGAAACAGTTTGTTCATTTAAGACAGAAGCAAGGCAGAAGTACACACCTGGAGAGAAAGACTGTGGGCATCCTCCCTAACGAGGAGGAGTGCAGTAAAGAGGCGGTTAAATCATTTATACAGGGGCAGTTCTTCCACATCTTTGTTTACCTTTGGCCAACTTTCTTACTTCTTTTCCCACATCTGACTTGTTCTAGGACACTCCCCAACATGCGTGCACATCTTTTTGTCAAGATGGATTCCAGCGCAGAGGCTTGTGGAGGCTTGGCGTCACCTGTTATGGGGTGGTGGTCCCTCCTTTTTGACCCCCAAGGAGTCTTTCTGCACCTGTGAAGTCAGGGAGTTTCCCTTGACCTCAGGAGTGGTCATCTTATCTCTTTACTCCAGCAGAGCTCAGCTCCTGCCATTAACCTCGTCCTTGGCATGTCCAGGGAAAACAAAGCTTTGATTGTACTCCACTTGACAAAAACCAGCTGTTCAGCCCAGGGGCCCATCTACCTCCTACCTCAATCCTAAAATTTATACAGAAACTCAAGGGAAGCAGAATAACCAAAAAAATCTTGTAAAGGAACAAAGGTAGAGGTCTCACAATTTCCAACTTCAAAACTATTTTCAAAACATACAAAGAGACAGTAATCAAGACAGTGTAGTACTAGCATAAGGATAGACATATAGATGGATGAAATAGAACTAAGAATCCAGACATAAGCACTCATATTTTTGGTCACTTGATTTTCAACAAGGGTGCCAAGATAATTAAAAAGGGAAAGAAAAATCTTCTCGACAAATTGTGCTGGGACAAGTGAATATCCACATGCAAAAGAATGAAGTTGGACCCTTACCTCATACCATATATAAAAATTGACTCAAAATGGATCAAAGACCTAAATGTGAGAGCTAAAATTACAAGCCTCTTAGAAGAAAACATGGGTGTAAATCTTTGTGAATTTGCATTAGTCAATGGTTTCTTAGATGTGACAACAAAAGCACAAGCAGCAGCAGCAACAACAACAACAATGATAAACTGGACATTATCAAAATAAAAAACTTTTGTGCTTCAAAGGACACCATCAAGAAAGTGAAAAACAACCCATACAATGGAAGAACATTTTTGCACGTCATATACCAGGTAAGGGACTTGTATCTAGAATACGTAAAACACTCTTAAAACTCAACAATAAAGAAACAAACAATCCAATTTAAAAATAGGCAAATGATTTGAATAGGCATTTCTCCAAAAAAGATATGTAAATAATCTATAAGCACTTGGAAACGTGCTCAACATCTTAAGCCATTAGGGAAATGTAAATCAAAACCATATTGTGTAAAGAGAGTAAATCCTAAAAGTTCTCATCACAAGGAAAAAAAATATTATCTATTTCTTTCATGCTGTATCTATATGAGATGATGGATGCTCACTAAACCTATTATGGTCATCATTTCATGATGTAAGTCAAAACATTATGTTGTACACCTTAAGCTTATGCAGTGCTGTATGTCAATTATACCTCGATAAAACTGGGGAAAAAAAGACATTCGATTATAGTACCTAAATATAGAAAACAGAACAAACCAAACAAAGAAAGAAACATATTGAGATACCACTTCATACCTAGTTGAATGTCTGTAATCAAAAAATCAGACAATAACAAGAGAAATCGGAACTCTCATATAGGGCTGGTGTGAATGTAAAATTGTGCAGCCACTTTGGAAAATAGTTCAGCAATTCCTCAAAATTTAAACATATGTGTTAACTTATGATCCAGCAACTTTACTCCTAGGTTTTTACCTAAGAAAAATGAAACCAAATGTCCACACAAAAACTTGAACATGGGCATTCATAGAAATATTATTCATAATAATCAAAAATTGGAAACACCACACACCTGTGGTCAATTAATCTTCAACAAAGGAGGCAAGAATATACAATGGAGAAAAGACATTCTCTTCAGCAAGTAGCATGGGGAAGCTGGACAGCTACATGTAAAACAATGAAGTTAGACCACTCCCTCACACCATACACAAAAAATAAACTCAAAATGGCTTAAAGACTTAAGTATAAGACAATGACAACATAAAACTCATAGAAGAGAACATAGGCAAAACATTCTCTGATGTAAACCATAGCAATGTTTTCTTAGGTTAGACTCCCAAGGCCAAAGAAGTAAAAGCAAAAATAACCAAATAGGACCTAATCAAACTTATAAGCTTTTGCACAGCAAAGAAAACCATAAACAAAATGAAAAGACAACCTAAGGAGTAGGAGAAAATATTTGTAAACGAAGCTGCAACTGACAAGAGCTTAATTTCCAAAATATACAAACAGCTCACACGACTCAACAACAACAAAACAAACAGCCCAATCAAAAAAAGGGGCAGAAGACCTAAACAGACATTTCTCCAAAGAAGACATACAGATGGCCAACAGGCACACGAAAAGATGCTCAACATCGCTAACTATTAGAGAAATGCAAATCAAAACTACAATGAGGTATCACTTCATACCAGTCAGAATGGCCATCACCAAACAATCTACAAATAATAAGTGCTGGAGAGGGTGTGGAGAAAAGTGAACACTCCTTCACTGTTGGGGGGAATGTAAATTGGTGCAGCTACTATGGAGAACAGTATGGATGTTCCTCAAAAAACTAAAAATAGAGCTGCCATATGATACTGCCATCCCACTCCTGGGCATATATCCAGAAAAGATGAAAACTCTAATTCGAAAAGATACATGCACCACAGTGTTCATAGCAGCATTATTTACAATAGCCAAGGCATGAAATCAACCTAAGTGTCCAGTGACAGATGAATGGATAAAGAAGATGTGGTATAAATATACAATGGAATATTACTCAGCCATAAAAAAGAATGAAATAATGCCATTTCCAGCAACATGGATGAACTAGAGATTATCATACTAAGTGAAGTAAGTCAGACAGAGAATGACAAATATCATATGATATTACTTATATGTGGAATGTAAAAAAGAAAAGATACAAATGAACTTATTTACAAAACAGAAACAGACTCACAGACATAGAAAACAAACTTATGGTTACCAAAGATGAAAAGGAGGGGAGGGATAAATTAGGAGTTTGGGATTAGCAGATACACACTACTATATATAAAATAAACAGCAAGGACCTATGGTATAGCACAGGGAACTATATTCAACATCTTGTAATAAACTCTAATGGAAAAGAATCTGAAAAAGAATATATACAACATATATTCAGAATATATATATACTGAATCACTTTGCTCTACTCCAGAAACTAATACAACATTGTAAATCAACTACACTTCAATTTTTAAAAAATTGAAAAGATGAACTGGAAACAATCCAAACATGACCATCCACTGATGAATGAATAAATAAAATGAGGCATATCCACACAATAGAATATTACTAGGCAATAAAAAAGAAATGAAGGACTTCTTCTGATATGGCATGTGAGAAGCTTGGAAGTCACCACTCCATCGTCACAACAAGGAAAAAGCAGAACAAACTGAAAAATCAACAGCTCTTCTTAGATCCATAAGAGAAGTGAGGTCACAAGGCGAATGGCTGCCCGCCAAATTGGAGAGATAGACAGGCAAATACAAAGAATTCCAAGTTGCCAGAGCAGAAATCCAGAAGCAGCAACCTCCATGGGCACCAATGGCAGGATAGGGAAACCTGAACTGTAATTGACAAATGGCTGAAGGCTCAGTGTGGACAACTCGGAGAGCTGCGTTACTGGGTCCCCCCCACTTCTGTGAGTGTTACCTCCAGGAACAGTCCTAATCCTCACAGTGAAACCTGGAGAAAAGTCCCCTCATGCTTCCAGCAGGGAAAGGGAAAAGGAACCATCCTGAAATATGCCACAGCATCCTGTTCTTTTTAAGCTCTGCCCTCAGGAGAAACTAACCAGAGCCGAACCTGCTTGGATTTTATCGGAGACTAACTGTCCTGGGGAAAGGGAAACACCCAACCCCAGCCCCCACTAGTCATCCTATTCCACATGAAAACGACAGGTGAGGGTTGCAGACTAAACAGCACATGTGAAGTTCACAATCCAGAGGCACAGGCTCACTAAAAGACAGAGACCTACCTAATCATAGGATTGTAGAACGCTTCTCCACATCCCACACCTTGCGACCACATTATTAAAAGCTTATTTATAGCAGTTCCTTTTACCTAGTACATCATGTCTGCCCAACAACAACAAAAAAAATTACGAGAAATACTAAGAGGCAGAAAACAGTTTGAAGGGTCAGCACAAATATAACATCAAGACCAGACTCATATGGCACAGATGTTGGAAGTATCAGACCAGGAATTTAAAACAACTGTGATTATATGCTAAGGGCTCTAATGAATAAAGTAGACAGTTATGCAAGAACATGTGGGCAATGTTAGCAGAGAGATGAAAATTCTAAGAAAGAACCAAAAAGAAATGTTACAGATCAGAAACACCATAACAGAAATGAAGAACATCTTTGATGGGCTTATTATTAGACTAAACGTGGCTGAGGAAAGAATCTCTGAGCTTGAGGATATCTCAATAGAAACCTCCAAAACTGAAAAGCAAACAGAAAAAAGACTGGGGAAAAAAGAAAAAAACAGAACAGAATATCCAACAACCGTGGAACAACTACAGAAGGTGTAACATATGCATAACAAGAATACCAGAAGAAGAGAGAAAGGAACAGAAAAAAATATTTGAAGCAATAATGATTGAGAATTTCCCCCAAATTAATTTCAAACACTAAACCATAGATCAAGGAAGCTCCGAGAACACCAAACAGAATAAATGCAAAAAAAAAAAAAAAAAGAACTACACTTACGCATATCATTTTAAAGCTACAGAAAATCAAAGATAAAAAATCCTGAAAGAAGCCAGAAAAAAAAACACTTTACCTATAGAGGAGCAAAGATAAGCCTGACATCCAGCTTCTCCTCAGAAACCATGCAAGTAAGAACAGACTGGGGACTTTCCCTGGTGGCACAGTGGTTGAGAGTCTGCCTGCAAATGCAGGGGACACGGGTTCGAGCCCTGGTCTGGGAGGATCCCACATGCCACGGAGCAACTAGGCCCGTGTGCCACAACTGCTGAGCCCGCACTCTAGAGCCCGCGAGCCACAACTATTGAAGCCTGTGCACCTAGAGCCCGTGCTCCGCAACAGGAGAACCCACCTCAATGAGAAGCCTGTGCACCACAACGAAGAGTGGCCCCTGCTTGCTGCACGCAGCAACGGAGACCCAACGCAGCCAAAAATAAATAAATAAATATACATTTTTTAAACAAGAATAGACTGAAATATTTTAAGTATTGAGAGAAAAAAATCACCAACCTAGAAATTTGTATCCTGCAAAATTATCCTTCAAAAGTAAAGGAGAAATAAAGACTTCCTCAGACAAACAAAAACTGAGGAAACTTGTTACCAGTAGATCTGCCTTGAGACAAACGTTAAAATTCTTTAGAGAGAAGGAAAATGACATAGGTCAGAAACCCAGATCTTCGTAAAGAAAGGAAGAGCATCAAAAAAAGAGAAAAGTGAAGGTAAAAGAAATACTTTAATTGTTCTTATTCCTAATTGATCTAACAGATAATAGTTTGTTCAAAATAATAATAGCAACTACATATATATGTATATATGAAATAAATGACAGCAATGAAAGGGACAAGAGGGACGAATTAGAAATATTTTGTTACTTTAAGGTACCCACACTACCCATTAAGCGGTATAGGGCTATTGAAAGTAGACTTGAATTAAATATAAATGTAAATTATAAATGCAAACTCTTGGGCAACCACTTTAAAAAGTAAAAAAGAGGTACATCTGATATGCTAAGAAAGGAGAGAAAATGAAATCACATAAAATACTCAATTAAAACTGCAAAGGGCAGGGACTTCCCTGGTGGTCCAGCAGTTAAGACTCTGTGCTTCCAATGCAGGGGACATGGGTTCAATCCCTGGTCAGGGAACTAAGATCATGCAAGCCGCATGGCACGGCCAAAAAAAAAAAAATTCATAAAACAAGGGCAACAAATAAAAAACAGTGACAAATATGGTAGTTATTAATCTAACTATATCAACAATTGTTTTGAATGGTCTAAATGCACCAATTAAAAGACAGAGACTGTCAGAGTGGATCAAAAAACAAGACCCAACAATATGTTGTCTACAAGAAACCCACTTTAGATATAAAGACACATATAGATTAAAAGTAAATGGATGAAGAAAAATATACCATACTAACACTATCAAAAATTTCAGACAGAGCAGACTTCACAGCAAGAAAATTTATCAGGGCTAAAGAGGGACATTACATAATGATAAAAAGGTCAATTCTCCAAGAAGATATAGTAATCCTTAATGTGCATGTGCAGAACACCAGAGCATCAAACTATGTGAGGCAAAAACTACTAAACTTGCAAGGAGAAATTGATGAGTCCACTATCATAGTTGGAGATTTCAGCACCTCTCTATGAGAAATGGACAGATCCAACAGGCATAAAATTAGTAAGAATACAGAGGAATTCAACAATATCAATCAACTGGATATAATGGACATTTATGGACCACTTCATCCAACAACAGCAGAATACATGTTCTCCTCAAACTCATATGGAATATTCACCAATATAGACCACATTCTAGGCCATAAAACACACCTTAACAAATTTTACAGAACAGAAATCATACAATGTCTGCTCTCAGAATACAATGGAATTAAACGAGAATTCAGTAACAGAAAGATGGTTGTGATATACCAAAATACATGGAGACTAACACTTCTAAATGACACATGGGCCAAAGAAGAAATCTCAAGAGAAGTTTTAACGTATTTTGGGACTTCCCTGGTGGCACCAGTGGTTAAGAATCTGCCTGCCAATGCAGGGGACACAGGTTCAAGCCCTGGTCCGGGAAGATCCCACATGCCGTGGAGCAACTAAGCCCATGCGCCACAACTACTGAGCCTGCACTCCAGAGCCAGTGAGCCACAACTACGGAGCCCGCGCTCTGCAACTACTGAAGCCCACGCGCCTAGAGCCCGGCTCCGCAACAAGAGAAGCCACCGCAATGAGAAGTCCGTGCACCGCAATGAAGATCCAATGCAGCCAAAAATAATAAATAAAATTTCAAAAAGTTGTAACATATTTTGAACTAGACAAAAATGAAAATACAACTTACCAAAATTTGTGGGATGCAGTGAAAGTAGTGCTTAAAGGGAAATTTATAGCATTGAATGCATACATGAAAAAAGAAGGAAAATCTAAAATCAATCATCTAAACTTCCACCTTAAGAAAACAGAAAAAGAAGAGCAAATTAAATCCAAAAGAAGGAGAAAAAAAATACTAGGAATTGCAGCATAATTCAGTGAAATTGAAAATAGGAAATCAATAGAGAAAATCAATTAACACAAAAGCTGATTCTTTAAAAAGATCAATACAATTGATAAGCCTCTAGCCAGGCTAAGAAAAAAAGAGAGAGAACACAAATTACTAATATCAGCACAGGGGGTTGGGAGATGTCCAGGATGTAGGGGTACTGCAAAGAAAAAAAATGTTGCCTGCTCTTCCAGTTCTACAAGGATCAAGCCATTAGCCACTGCAGTGGCTCACAGACAGTGCACCTGAGGGGAATTCAAGACAGAGAAAAACAGGAAGCATTCTGTGCTTTGGATACAATAGCCCCTACATGGTTAAGACGTGTACTTAAGGAACATTTAAATGATCCCAGTTTTTCCATCTTCTTCCCATACACAGAAAAGCACTAAAATCATTAACTTGAGATGTCTGTTCTTTGTGATTAGCAGTAAGCTTTCTATGCTTGACTACATGTTTTTCCCGGCAAAAAGTTCATATACCCTGGCTCCTCCCTTACCTCTCTGGAGCCGTCCCTCAGAGCTATCTGAGAGGTTGTCTCCCATGCTACAGTCTGCAGTAAGGTCCAGGAATAAAAGTGAACTGGTAACTTTACACTGTGCATTTTTCTTTAAGTTGACAGTGCTCGGAGGAGGGATCTGAGGCTCTGCCGCCAGTCAGTGCCCCCACGGATGCAGGAACTCTGGATGGGGGGGGACAAGGTTGGGGTGAGGCGAGTAAAGTCCGAGGTGCAGGGATGAGGGGAGGCGGGGGTCTAGGGTAGGGGAGCGGTTTCGGGGTTGTGGGGAACACGGGGCTGTGGGAAGGCGGGGAGTAAGACGGCCCTTCGGCTCTGGGTAGCTGGGAGAGGTGGGACAGGAACTGGGCCTCCAGGAGACGAAATGCGAGGCGCCAGGTCGGGGCTGGGCCGCCAGGAGGCGCAGGCAAACTGAGCCAGGCGGCTGGCGTGGGGCCGGTCAGAGGGCGGGGCCTGGCAGGCGTGGGGCCGGTCAGGGGGTGGGACCTTGCCGGCGCGGGGCGGGGCGGGTCACGGGGCGGGGCCTGGACAGCAGGCTGTCTGCAGCCCTGGCAGATTGCGGGGCCCCGGACGAGACCCGGTCAGTGGTCTGCTCCACGCTCCACCGCCAAAGCCTGCGCCTTGGGGTCGAGACAGCCGACCCTCAGTTCCCTGCTCTGCAGCTGTCTCCGCCTCTAGGCAAAGCTCTCGGGGTTTCGTTCTTTTTCTCATCACAAAAACAGAACTTTGGTATGGGAAAACAGAGCAAGAGCGGGGAAATCCCTCCACCCCCTTCCGGACCTTTCTGGGCAGAGTACTTTTGGGGTGCATTATGGAGAGGGAGCCCCAGGAGTCACGCAGAGAAGTTCCACACTCTTGTACTCTAGGTACATTGTCCGAGGCCCTAACAAAAATAGCATATAGAAGACAGTCCGATGTTTGTAAAAGCAAAAAATGTGAGCTCTTTTTTAGATATATGTAGCGTCCCACAAATATGTTCTACAAATCCGCCTGCGCCTCCCTGGCCGGGCCTTGATCGCGGTGCCGCGGTGCAGCAGGAACCGGGGAGCAAAGACCCCAGACCAGGAGTGCGCTTGGCGGGCTCCTGCTCTCAGGGGCCAGGGTGGGAGATGGGGGCAGCCACTGCACAGGCGGCACGCGATGCCAGGTTACGGCCAGAGCCAGCTGAGCGCTGCTTTAGACCGAGGGCAGGGAGAGACACCCCCCCCTCGGGGGGAGGGGGACAAAACGAGGACACCGGAGGCCGGACTGACGGGC
This sequence comes from Eubalaena glacialis, assembly GCF_028564815.1. Lineage (NCBI taxonomy): Eukaryota > Metazoa > Chordata > Mammalia > Artiodactyla > Balaenidae > Eubalaena > Eubalaena glacialis. The sequence goes on along the minus strand of NC_083733.1, from coordinate 51,164,088 downwards.
TTGAACGTCAGCAAGTCAGATGGAAGAGGAGAGAGATGAGGTAGAGCCGAAATGGCTTGGAAGGTCATGGTCAGATCTCCTCACTTCCTCTTAAATGTGCCAGGGAGCCAAGGAGAGGTTTTGAGCCAATTATTTTTAAAATTTGTGACACATCCATGTGTGAGTGTGCCTTGCTTAAATGCCAAGAATGAAGAATTATCATTGAGAATGTTCTTTAGCAAACCATCTCAGATTGTTGGATGAAATCATCTGGAACATTATTATTCTTGCATTGTGCACCTTCACTTCAAAAGATCATTTGTTAACATTTTCACTGAGCTAAACAACTGCATTAACCTTGCTGTATAAGCACTTCCAAGGTGTACTGTTTTCAATCACTGCTCCCCTCTGTTTATTCTAAACTGCTTTTTCTTACTCCAGTTCTTAATTCTGAGTTTTTGTTGTTTGCCAGAGTATTCCCTTGAGTAACTTCTTCCTCAAAGAGAGGCATCCTTTCTGAGTTTTTGCAGCTCTGAAGAAAATGTCCTTTTGTTGGCTTTATCAGGGACCAGCAGTTTGGCCAGGCAGAGAATACTTTAGGTCACAAACTTTTCTCCCAGAGTTTTATATAACTTCTCAACTTCTGTTAACCTAATGGATCATAAAAACCTCAGGCCAAAAAAAATCTTAAGCCACCTGAATGTGCATGCACCCAAGACTGGTTAAATCCATCAGGGGGCAGCCAGCCAATGGAATACTCTCCACAAAAAAAGAACAAGGAAGCTGTTTTCTTACTAATATGGAGAGACCTCGAGACTTCTCTGGTGGTCTAGTGGGTAAGACTCCACGCTCCCAATGCAGGGGGCCCGGGTTCAGGTTCGATCCCTGGTCGGGGGAACTAGATCCCTCACGCATACCACAACTAAGATCCTGCGTGCCGCAACTAAAACCCAGTGCAGCCAAAATAAATAATTTTTTTTTTTTAAATATGGAAAGATCTCTAAAATAAATTAAAAAAACAAATTTAAAAAGCAGATGCAGAAGAGGTCTAAGGTGTGCTTCCATTTATGTAAAAAAACAGAGGGGTCAGAATATACATGTATGTGCTGGTATGTGCATAAAATATCTCTAAGTATGCAGAGGAAACTAGAAACATTTGTTGCCTCCATAGAGGGAAAGAGGGTAGTTGCGGGGGGGGGTGCTAGGGAGACTCTTTTTAAAAATTTATTTTATTGAAGTATAGTTGATTTACAGTGTTGTGTTAGTTTCTGGTGTACAGCAAAGTGATTCATTTCTATATATAATCCCAAACTCCTAATCCATCCCTCCCCCACCCTCCCTCCCCCTTGGCAACCACATAGAGAACACACTATGTCCGTGGGGAGACACTTAATTGTAAAAAACAAAAACAAAAAATGCCCAAAACCTTTCTTATCTATTGAATTTGGATCTTGGGGGTATTCTATGGAGAACAGAAATAAAATACAACGCCTATGCTCTCCTTTAATTTTACTTAAAAATCAGAATAACTGTCACAAATAAAAGCAAGCAAAGCACTGGCACACACTGCTTTCTCTTCAAACAGACTTCCGCACGGAGACCCCAACGCACCCCTGTGGTGGACTGGCCGAGACAGCCATTCGACAGGCCCAGTTGTGGACTCAGCTGCGAGGTCCCCTGACAGCTGGAGAAGCCTCCATCTCAGTCTGATCGCAGGCTTTTCCATCTGCATTGGAAAAGGGGCAGCCTTGCTCCTATCCTTGCAGTGCAGGCATTCACCACCTGTAGGTTTTATTTCCCTCCAATCTTGCAGTGAACTTGACTATCTCTTTCCACATGAGCACGCCAGTCTTTCTTCAGCCCAGCGAGATTTCCTTGTTTCCTTCTGTATTTCCTTCCTCCTCCTGCTCCCTCCCCCCACCGCAATACCTCATATATTTACTGGCTCTTCTGCATCTCCCCTGCCTTCCTCTTCTCTTTTCTCTCATAATTATTGTTCCTTTATATTTTTTCTCTGAGTTCTCAGAGAATCCCATGAGCTTGTTTTCTAATTTCCTGTTCCAGTTCTCTGGTCTGATTTTAAAGCCTCCATGGAGGATTTTCGTTTGGAAATCCTCTTTTTCATCCCCAAGACTTCTCTCTGTTCACAGATTATTTCTTCTTCCCAGCCACCGGCCTTCTTTTCATCAATGCATTGTCTCTCAAATATAATTTATAATACAAAGTAGTGTTTTGGGGTTTTTATTTCTGTGTTATTATTCTTCTAAGTTTTCTATTGCTTCTAGTGCTTTTTCATGGGTGACAGGGCTCCCTCACTGACCCCAGGGCATGCACTTGGGAGTGTCACCATGGGGACATTTGGGAGGCTCAGCTGGAGCCCCCAGGGTCTGGGTTGGGTGGGGTCCCCCTCCCCCAGGATGGTTTCCCTGGGCCACCCTGCCTCTCCTCCAGCTGCCCCCGCCCCCAGCAGCCACTTTGCCCACTAGGTGTGCCTGGGGCAGGGGGATGGGACCAGGCCTAGCAAGCCAGGTGGCTCCCTCCCAGGTCCCCTTGCCGGCTCTTGAGCTCTCCCCACCTGTTGGGAACAAGCCACAACCCCTCCCCTTGGGGGCGGTTCTGACCTTGGAGAGGGGTTCCTGGTCGCCCCAGAACGCTGCCTTCTCAAGCATCCAGTGCTTCTCTGGCGGTGGCAAGTCATTGCCCACGGCCAGGGGGTTAAGCGAGGGCAGCAGCCGGCCCCGCCGCGCCTCCAAGAGTGTGAGCTTGAAGCGGCCGCAGGCCCTGACCAGGGCTACCCAGGGCAGCTTGCGGGGCCGATGCGCGCCGTCGTGGATGTGGAGCGAGGACAGCTGCATGTTACTTCTCTGGAGCGCTGTCTTCCTGTCCTGGTCCAGGACTTTTGCGGAGCTGGGGACGCCCGGGGGCTGGGAGGCCATCTCGGAGCCCGGCCTGACCACGAACGGTGGCGCCGCGCGCCCGCGCCCCCGCCTTGGGACCCACGCGCCCTTCCTGAGCCCGGACATCTCGCTGCTTCCGCTCAACGCCCAACACGGTTAGCCACAGAAAAATGGACTTCCAGTTCTGGGCGTAAAAGGAATGAGGCCAAGTGTGTGAAACCGGCGGCCCCATCCTCGCGGCCTCGCTTAGGGTTTTCCTGGCTCCGCCTCCCGCAATGATATATGTGTCTTCTGCCTTTGTAGGGGGCTCCTGGCCAACCCACTTCACCGTCAACAATAGAGAAACGGTCCATAAATTATAGAATGTGCCCAGGATTAATTAAGATGCAGCTGTTAGGGGTAGGTACACAAAATATATAAGCACGTGAGGGAAATACCTGTCATAATGCCAATGAAATACCAAAGAACAAAATGTCACCTCTTGGGACTCCCCTGGTGGTGCAGTGGTTTAGAATCTGCCTGCCAATGCAGGGGACACGGGTTCGATCCCTGGTCCCAGAAGATCCTACATGCCGCGGAGCAACTAAGCCAGTGCACCACAACTACTGAGCCTGCGCTCTAGAGCCTGCAAGCCACAACTACTGAAGCCTGCGTGCCACAACTACTGAAGCCCGTGCACCTAGAGCCTGTGCTCCACAACAAGAGACACCACTGCAATGAGAAGCCCGCGCACCGCAACGAAGAGTAGCCCCCACTTGCCGCAACTAGAGAAAGCCCGCGCGCAGCAACGAAGACCCAACACAGCCAAAAATAGATTAATTAATTAATTATTTTTAAAAACACACTTTAAAAAAAAAAGTCACCTCTCGTCTGGGAGCAGACTCAATGCTAGAAAATGACTGCATGGAATTATAACAAAAGAGCAAGGGTTGTCAACCCTGGGGGGTAGAAGTAGAAGTGATTTTCTTCCTTCTTTCTCCTTTTACAATTGTTCTGATTTTTCTATGATGTTACTTTGATAATGGAAAAAAACCTCTGCACTCTACTTTTTCTAAAGGTCTCATCAGGGCAGATGAGGCAGCCTCAGAGCAGGGACCCAGGGCTGCAGCACAAAGACCTGGAGCTTGTGTGACCCAGGGTGTGGGCGCACACTCTTCCACTCTTGGTCCCAGTGCTTTTCTCAGACACTTTGGTGGCATCTACCCCGAGAGGCCGAGGCCACCTGCCAGGATCCTGGTACTGTGCTGCCCACTTGGCTCCTGGCCACCAGCACCAACCACATGAGGGAGGAACCACACTTCCCAGGAAAACATGGGAAAGCGACCACCTCCCTCCCACATGGGTCCTTAAGTAAGTCAGACTGTCCTTATCTGAACCTGGCTTTCTTCACAACAAAACCAGAGAAAAGCCTTTGCTTTTCATTTCTTTTTTAAAGTTTCAGGAAATGAAAAATCAAGAAAAAAAATAGAAAAATGCCATTTTAATTAAACTGTACAGTCTGAGTTTTTTCCTCTGACACTAACAGAAGTTAAAAATAGAAATCAATTTCAGCAACCTTCCAAGGCAAGCTTTGAAATGTCAAGGTTTTAAAAAAAATTATTTTACAGCAAAAATTTACATATAAATACAATCTGTACAATCTATTAACTGAGTGACCAATGAACTTCCATCCTGGAGGAGATGTGGTACTGGGACAGGCCAGGGCAGAATTCAATTACTGCCTCCTTAGTGGAAGACGCTTCAGCCTAGAAAAGGAAATAAAAGAGAGAGAGGAGGAAAGTTAGATACAAATGGAAAAACCAGACAGTTCAGCGGGGGAGAAGAATGCCAGGCCTCTCCCTGAGCCAAAGTGGCACAAAATACAGAGAATGACCCACACCATGAAAGAAAGTTCCGTTTAATCTGCACTCTTAAGATTCTGTTCCCCTCAAAACACACAGAGAGACTCACTCCTCCACATCTCATATTAAGACCCATTTATAAAAGCAAGTTCTAATCCTGGTTGCACACACCTATCTCATGTATGACCTTTAGGAAGGAACTAAAAAAACAAGCAACAAAACCATGTTTGCTCCAGGGCCAAAAGCTCCCGAGCCATCAGTCTTAAATTTCAGCTTCATGCACACAAGAATGTTCATGGCGGCTCTACTCACCAAGAAGAGCTGGGTCACACTGACTCTAGATCCGTGCTCTACAGCCCCAAAGTGGAAAACCAAATGCCCCCAACAACAGAATAGATGAATACTCTGTGGTGTATCCCATAAAGGAATACTCTATGGCAATGAGAACGAACCAGCTGCTGCTACGACAGTACAGAGGAATCTCACAAGCCAGATGCAAGAGTTCATAGTACATGGGTCCCTTAAATAAATCTGAAGCACAGGCAAGAGTAATCAGCGGTGATAGAAGCCAGAGTGGTTACCTTTGGGGGGCGGGGGTGGAGATGCTAAGTGGGAAGGGCTTCTGGAGTGCTGGTTTATTCCTTGCTCTAGGTATATTCAGGGAGTGAACATGCATGGAGCTGGGAGCTTACAGTGTGAATGCACTAAAGAGTGTACTTAACTGTATGTTTCCACGTCTGTGAAATTCTAGAATGGGCAAAGCTAACTTACAGGGACAAGAGGAAGATCAGTGTCTCCCGGGGAGGGGATGGAGGGGGAGACTGCAAGTCCATCCAGAACCAGGCTGTGCCGTCACTGAAGGAAAGCAGCACGGGCCCTTGACAAGAGTGAGACCTCAGCCAGGCGCTGGGGATGCAAGTAAGACCCATGTGGTCGTGACCCTCAAAATGCCCCTTGCAGGAGACAGATGCAGACAGGTAATACACAGAGTGGAGTGAGGCACAAAAGATGGAGGGGCCCCCTCCAGGCTCCCTGGGGAGAACCTAGGAAGCTTAGGGGTGAGGGGCTATGGAAACTATACCTTTAGCAACCACAAGAGTAATATTTAAATACATTTCACACCTCCGACGCTGCATTCCCTCTATCCCAGTCCCCGCCTCAGAGATAAGTGCTCTCAGGGGTGTAAGAACCCCTCCAGCCCTTTTCTATGCAAGGATGTACATACATGTGCATGCGGGGAAATCCAAAAGCCTGAGGACAGCAGTACCAGGCGTATACACTGTTCTGCAGCTTCTGGTCTCTAAATGGTAAGTTTTAGATGCCAGTCAGCACACAGCTACCTGCCCACATTTTCTGACTGCTGTGCTCAGCCCACCCCACCACACCCTCTCGATGGGCACTGAGGGGCTTCCACATGTGCAAGTGCAAATGCCTCCCCGCAGGAATGACTCATCACATGGCCCCAAACAGTCAAGGGTGAAAATATCAGGTGTTGGTGAGGGTCAGTGGGCCTCCCTGGGCCTTGCTTTCCCCGCCTGTGAGAGGAGGGGACACAAGTCACAGCTTATGTGAGGACTAAACGAGCCCACACCCATGGTGTGCCTCATAGTGCCTGGCCCGTCCCTATCACCACTGGCATGCGCCCTGAGGAAAGGGAAACGTGAACCAACACAGCCGCTTCAGGGCGCTCTGGATTAAACTGAAATGCTCATATCCTTGTTGTTTCTGAACCATGAGAAGGTCCTGTCCATGCTAAAGAAATAAATGAAAAAGAACAAGGCAGCGGCACTTGTCTTTCCAGACAGCAAAATATACTATAAGGCCAGAGTAATTAAAACAGGGCGGATGAAAAAATAGAAAAATGGCTAAGAAACCAGAACAGAGAATCCAGGAACAGATCCGCAGGGGCACAGGCATTTAGAATCTGATCAAGCTACACCTCCCTTAACAGCCCAGAGCACCGGTGGGGCCGAGTGGCCAGGGCTCGCGCCTGCCGTGTCCCCCGTCGCCCTGGGCCCACAGCTGGACTTGCCCTACCTGGTCCCGTGCTGGCCGGGTAGGGCCACCCAGCTGCTCCAGCCTGTGGGTTGGAGGGGAAGGGAAGACAGCGACTTCCAGGCAGGACCATAACAACCTCCAAGACCATCCTCCAACCCGTTCCCCTCGGCTCCTCTGAGGGCCACATGCTAGAGTGGAACAAACTGGGATCCTGAGTAACTTTCTCAATTTAATTTATGCTCCATTGTGCTGTGCCAATGGGTTGAGAGGGTTCTTTTTCATCACAGCTCGCCTACTCACTCTCACTAGTACAACCGGCCATCTATCTGGAGAAAGGTAAGTTGGATGCCTACCCTACTCTGTTCACAAAAAAAAAAGGAAAATAAAACAATTCAAATAGGTTAAACACAAACAAAATTACAAAAGCATGAGAACAGTCTATATACATACACAAAATCTTACATTAGGGAAGGCCTTAAAAAGACAAAATGTAAAACATACCAACAACAACACAAAAATTCGTAAAACTGAGTGTTCCCAAAATTAAAGTTTCTGTTCAACAAAGATTGTTAAAAGTCATATAACAGGTAACACTCTAAAACACAAAGGATTAATATCCAGAATTATTTTTTAATTCCTAAAAATCAGTAAAAACAGTACCTAAAAACCAGTATAAAAATCTAACAGAAAACAGAACATTGTGCAAAGGACAGGAGCACATTATTCACAAAAGAGCCCACGGCAAAGGCTGAGACACACAGGAAAGGCTGCTCAGCCTCATTACTGATTCGCGAAATGCAACGAAGATGGCATGCCATTCTTCACCCATCAGGCTGGCAAACATCTCTGTGCTGTTTGTAACTGATGTAATAACAAGGTGCTTTCATAATTTAAATGGATAGACCCACTTTTGGAAACAATTTGGTGATATTTATTCCTTCTAAATGTTCATTCCCTCTAGATTTATGCTACATAAAGTTATATTATTTATATTAAAAATGTGCAACAAAGTGCACGTGTACCTCTGTGTGTGTGTGGCTGCGCAAAAAAGTCTTGAGAGTTACAAAGCAACAGATGACAGAGGTTACTGAGGAGAGAAGAGAGATTTGGGGAATTGGTCACGGGCCACTTCAAGCCTTATCTGTAAGATCTGAATTTTCACAATGATAATATATTTACATATTACTTATGCAATTAAAAGTTAACTTTTTAAAAAGCCGAGTTAATGCACAAATTTATCATTTCTGACATTTCCCTCTAAGCAAACACAGCAAGGTTTCAACGAGCCTCTGAGGGTTTCTGAAAGCCTACTGTCTCCTGTCGCCTACCGTCTCAGCAGCTCCTGGGGTGACAGGTCTGCGGCCCCCTCTTCATCACTCTGGCTGTCACTGCTGTCCGTGCTCTCGGAACTACTACTTTTCTCTGGCTTTTTATTCTTTTGCTTGCCTCTGTGTTTGTGCTTCCGGTGTTTCTTTTTCTGAAATAAATAAATAAACAAATCAAGGAGAACAAATGGGCATTTCCCTTCCTAATTCCGCCCAGTGGCAGGCTAATGAGGCATTTGGTTGCTGGAGTCATTCAAAAACAAAAAACTTCACTTGGGGGAGCTTTAGCCTGGTGTGGGACAGACCAGGACACACAACTGGGCACACTCTCCACCGTGCATATGCTCACAGAATTGATCTTCTGGAGACAGACACAGCAGAACCAAGCAGGCACAGGCAGGACCCCATCATGACACTCAGCCCCCATCTCATCCAAGGTGACCCCGTCCCCTCCCGTGAACCTGCCTGCTCCATTTTGTTAGCCATATGTGACAAACCACATATCAGGATGGCAAGCTCCCTGGAAAAGCACAAAGAAGAAACTAGTAGAAGGTCAGAGAACAGCACATATGCCGGTGAGAAACACGTGAGTTTGGTTTTCAAATCTGTCAGCACCAGTTTCTTTCCTTTCACTCCAGGAGAACTTCTCTTACCTTCCATGCTCAAGAATCCTTTTTTCTGGTAGCCAAAAGAGGAACTGTTTCTAATCAATTCTACTACTACCCAGATCACTTTGGGTACCCAGCACTAACATTAACTGAATTAAAAGCCTGTGCCATAACTCAAAAGAACACACGGATGTTGAGACAGCGGTGTCAACAGTGTTCTTTAAGTGTCCATCACTTCAAATGGCAAGCTACAGACCCAAATCTCTATTTGTAATGATGACAAAGTAGTTGAGAAATGTTTAAACTAATACCTTCCTTTAATATTGAATGATAATCAATATCAAATGTTTTTATTCATTATCTAAATAATTATTTTATTAAAAACAATTGTTTTATTAAACACAGTAATTAACTATTCTGTTACTTAATACTCAACCATTACTCTAAGATATTTATTTATTTATTTATTTATTTAATTTATTTTTTTGGCCGAGCAACTTGCGGGATCTTAGTTCCCCGACCAGGGATTGAACTTGGCCCCCACAGTGAAAGCCCCGAGTCCTAACCACTGGACCACCAGGGAATTCTCAACTCTAAGATATTTAAATATCCTTTTTTCCTACTTTTTAATGTTCATGAATAAAAAAAAAAATTTAAGTACAACTGAATAAATTAAAATATTCTGTCTAAAAGAAAAACAGGACTTCCCTGGCAGTCCAGAGGTTAGACTCTGTGCTTCACGGCAGGGGGCACGTGTTCGATCTCTGGTCAGGGAAGATCCCGCATGAAGTGCGGTATGGCCAAAACAAAACAAAAAAACAAAGTTTTTCTGAAAATCGAGGGTTTCCATTGACTATCAACATTTCTGTCAAGGTGTAGAGAGACCTGTGGCCTCCATCTCTTTTTGACTGGCTTCATGGGTCACCCCTGGAAGCTGGTCTAGACGACAGAAGCAGGGGCGTCTGACCCCACACACTGATCCTGGTACACCCAGAAGTTACCTTCTCTTTCTTCCGTCTGTGCTCTTTCTTGGTCTTGTGTTTTTCTTTGTTCTTTTTATGTTTCTCTTTGAGAGGTGCCTCAAGTTTCTGACGAGCATCTGAAACACGAATGTAATAAAGACATTACTTGGAGACTAGAGAGGAAAAGAAGGCTAAATTACTGAGTTAGGAATCTGACGTAGACGGAATGTTTACCATTAAGGCAGAACTCCTGCCCTGCCTCACTGATAAACAAGCAGATTAGCATATCACGTTGTAGATCTATATTTAGAAACTGCCAGAAACCTCAACCTAAGACCAGAGTGATCCAACTGGTGTCTGGCCACAGTCTTATCTGCCAGATGAAGATAAAGTCAGACCAGAATGCTTACAAGCCTTCTGTCATTAACATCCTCAGGTAAACTCAGAGATAGACCAGAGTCTGAATCTGGCTCTGTCAGCAGATCTGTGATCTTTGGCATGTTGCTAAACCTCTCCAAGTCTGTTTTCTTGTCTGAAAAATGGGGAAAATAAGAATCCCCATCCTTTTGGGGACACAGAGAGGATTAGATGGGACCATGCACATGAATCCCATAGCCCAGGATCTGGCACATAATTGTCCACCCCTCTGACACCCTCCACCCTTTACAAAAGCACATTTCATGTGAGTTTGTCTTATAAGCAGAAACACTAAAAAATTAGCACCAAAACAACATAATGTACGTGATCATTAAAAATGACTAAACATGGCAGAAATAGAGACACAGATGTAGAGAGCAAACGTATAGACACCAAGGGGGGAAAGTGGCAGGGGTGGTGGTGGTGGTGGTGGGATGAACTGGGAGATTGGCATTGACATGTATACACTAATATGTATAAAATGGATAACTAATAAGAACCTGCTGTATAAAAAAATAAACAACAACAAAAAAAAAGACTAAACAAGTTGCATGCGCTCCACTTCTCCACCTCCAAATTCTGACCGAAACGTTTTCATAGGTCATTAACTTCCAGGTCATCAAACCAGCAGAAAATTATCTATAGCAGAAACAGTATAAGTCATTAAATCAACTTTTTTCTACCTAAAGAAAAATTCCAAGGTATTTCAGGAGTATGGTTTATTTCCCAAACCCAGTTAACCAATGCCTGCAATTTTCTAGTCCTACAGTTTGGTCAAATATTTCCCAAGTTGACCTCCCCAAACTTTTTATTTTTTTGATGCTAGTTTTTGGAAAATAGCCCATAGACCAAATTAAGTTATCAACTATTACAAGGATATCAAGAACCGTCTGGGAAATGGGCATAAGTAACTTAGCTTTCAAGTGCCGACACTTATTTTAAACTAAAGATCTGAACAGTTACACAAATGAGAAATACATTCACCACAGTTTTTCAAAACTTCACACATTTGACTCCTCTCTGCTTTCATCTCTTTGAAGGCTGGGTTAATTAACCAAGCCAACATGCATATGTGGGCACTACAGGAAACTATAAAGTAGGTAATAGAATTTTGTGTCATTTCTAAATCTGGGCCCTATTATCAGATGTTTGTTAACTCAGCATTCAAAGAGATGCCAACCAGTCTAAACATTTTAACATGAGATGTCAGTTTAAGCTGGCACTGAACAGAAGTTGTTAACAGATACTGGGGGAGGAGGAGGAGCTGTATTTCCTTCTGAAAGGATTAGTTTTATTTTATTTGCTACATTAGCCAAAGTATAAAGAAGTCTCAGAATATCCTTCTCCTTACAATTCCTATCCCGTCTTTGTGCCCTAGATTTTTACTTTTTTATCTCTATATGTGACAAAATTTGAGCTACTTAGGGCCCTATCTGTTAAAAAGTTAAAAAAAAAAAAATTAAAGGACTCTAAGGCTGAAAAGCAACAGCTATCATTTAGGCACGAGGTGGAAGCACTGATTTTCCAAATGTGGCTGAGAACGGATAAACTAGAAACAAACATATATATTTGGTCAGCCTCATGCTGGATTACGCTGGCAGACAGAACAATGTGGTTAGAGTTGTCCTATCTTGGGACAGACTCTGGCCCCAATGCAAACAGATGACATAAGGAGCTCTCGACTCACTGGCGCAGAAGACGGGAGGCAGCTGCGGGCCGAACTCCTCTCTTTCATCTATCTGTATCTTCTGAATCGGGAAGAAGGGTGCGGGCTCCTGGGGTGCTGGCTCGCTAGCTGAAAAACACCAGGATATTAATTTTAGATACATGCCAAATATTAATGTGCTTGAGTCTTCAATTAATGTCTGTTTTTACCAGATAGCATGTGCTTTTCGTCAGCACCCCGCATAACTAGCTCACACCAGGTGCTGAGGACACAGCAGTGAACACACGGGCCCAACCTCTGACCTCCTGGACATTTGAGCTGGGATGTCGGCCACACAAGGGCACCTGCAAGCAGGTGCCCCAGGGGCTGCACCACAGGGGTGGCGAGGGTACTTGTGGCACACACTCCACATCACCTGAGACCTAAAAGGTTGAAACACCATCGGGACTTCCCTGGCAGTCCAGTGGTTATAACCCCGCGCTTCCAATGCAGGGGGCGCGGGTTCGATCCCTGGTCAGGGAACTAAGATCCCACATGCCGCGTGGCACGGCCAAAAAATAAAAACAAAAACAACGTGATTAAGCCAGCCAAGATGACTAAACACAATATCGCAAAAACTGAAATAAACAAATAAATAAAAATAAAAGGTAGAAACACAACCTCGAGGAAGGGCCATCTCAGGAGAATAAAGACTTACAAACAAACAGGATGTATGGCTTCCCTGGTGGTGCAGTGGTTAAGAATCCGCCTGCCAATGCAGGGGACACGGGTTCGAGCCCTGGTCTGGGAAGATCCCGCATGCCGCGGAGCAACTAAGTCTGTGCGTCACAACTACTGAGCCTGTGCTCTAGAGCCTGCGAGCCACAACTCCTGAGCCCACGCACCACAACTACTGAAGCCCGTGCGCCTAGAACCCGTGCTCCACAACAAGAGAAGCCACCACAATGAGAAGCCTGCACACTGCAACCAAGAGTAGCCCCCGCTCGCTGCAACTAGAGAAAGCCCGCGCGCAGCAACGAAGACGCAACGCAGCCAAAAAATAATTAATTAATTAATTAATTAAGGAAAAAAAAACAGGATGTAAGACTATGTCCCAGCTCAGAAGGCTTCATTTCACTCAAAATAAATCGTCAAAGAGGAGAAAAATTGAATATAAACAAATTATCGTGTTCACATCAATAATCTCGTTTTTTAAAAAGAGATGATTAGGTTTTCAGAGAGAAGAGAGAAAGATGGGGAAAGTCCGAAAAAATGTGCATCAAAGCATTAATGGTGGTTATCTCTGGGGAAGGGGGAATTCCCAGATACTTAAGCTTTCTACATTTCTTTTCTTTTTTTTTGGCTGCGTCAGGTCTCAGTTGTGGCGTGTGTGATCTTCCATTCTGGCGTGCGGGCTTCTCTCTAGTTGTGGCACGGGCTCCAGAGCCCACAGGCTCAGTAGCTGCACCACTTGGGCTCTCTAGTTGTGACGTGCAGGCTCAGTAGTTGAAGCGTACGGGCTTAGTTGCCCCGTGGCACGTGGGATCTTAGTTCCCCAACCAGGGATCGAACCCGCATTCCCTGCATTAGAAGGCGGATTCTTAACCACTGGACCACCAGGGAAGTCCCTATATTTCTATATTTTTAAACTTTTCAAGTAATATATGACTCTGTAATAAAAAAATAAGTTGTTTTTTTCTCACAAAGAAAGAAATAGGCTGACATTTGCAATCACCTAAGAACAAACAATATTTTATATCTCTATGTAACTTTGTGGTTAAAGGCCCTCAGAAATTAAACCCAAGTCCACCACAGACTGAAAGGGGCAGGCAGAACAATCTAAAACTGAGATGGGAAATTCTGTCCACCCACCCAAACATCTGAAAAGTCTCCCACCCTTGCAAGCTCCAGACAGCCTCCTTTCCTATGCCCAAACTCCTGGCTGGGGTAAACAGAACAAGTAGGACAGGCTACTAACCAAGTGTTAGACTCACTGTAACGAGAACAGACACCGTCTACCAAGTGCTACTTATGTGCCAGGCAATGCCCATCTGATGGCTGTTCCAGAGCATACAATCTGCCCTACAGAGAGGAAAAGCAGGAAGAAACCCTGTATATGTCATGACCAAATGTCTTCCACTAATCCTGGCACCTCATCAGCAACCAGGTTAAAAAAAGAAAGAAGCTATTTTTTAAATGAAAATTTTACTATTTTTTAATTCTTCTCAACTAGGATAAGTAGGAAAATCAATATTATCAAACACATCTTTACATCCTAAAAATATACCAGAGATCTATAGCAGATAGAGAAAAAAAAAAAAAGAACTCTGCTCCACCCCATTTAAAGATACAAAAGATTATAAATCATAGAAATATTTTTTTGGATCCATCTACTAAGGCAAGGAAACAAAAGCAAAAGTAAATAAATAAGGGACCTTCCTGGAGGTCCAGTGGGTAAGACTCTGCACTCCCAATGCAGGGGGGCCGGGTTTGATATCTGGTTGGGGAACTAGATCCCGCATGCGTGCCGCAACTAAAAGTCCGCATGCCACAACTAAGGAGCCCACATGCTGCAACTACAGAGCCAGGGAGCCGCAACAAAGGAGTCCGCCTGCCGCAACTAAGAGCCAGTGCAACCAAATAAATATATAACTAAATAAATATTTTTAAAAAACTGAAAAACAAATAAGACCTAATTAAACTAAAAAGCTTTTGCACAGCAAAGGAAACCATCAACATAATGAAAAGACAACTACTGTATAAATCTTGTTGTGTTTTTTTTTTTTCTGTCATCCTGGTTTTGATATCACCTCACACTTGTCAGAATGGCTACCATCAAACAGACCACAAATAACAAATGTTGGTGAGGATGTAGAGAAAAGAGAACCCTTGTACATTGTTGGTGGGAATGTAGATTGGTGCAGCCACTGTGGAAAATAGTATAGAGGTTCCTCAAAAAACTAAAAACAGAACTATCATGTGATCCAGCAATTCCACTCCTGGGTATATTTCCAGAAAAAAATGAAAACTCTAATTTGAAAAGGTACATGCACCCTAATGTTCACAACAGCATTATTTAAATAGCCAAGATATGGAAGCTACCTAAGTGTCCATCAACAGACGAATGGATGAAGAAGATATGGTGTATATACACAATGGAATCCTACTCAGCCATAAGAAAGAATGAAATTTTGCCATTTGCAACAACATGGATGGACCTGGGAGGGTATTATGCTAAGTGAAATAACTCAGACAAAGAAAGACAAATACTGTATGTAATCACTTACATGTGGAATCTAAAAAATAAAACAACTGAATGAATATAACTAAACAGAAACAGACTCACAGACATAGAAAACATACTAGTGGTTACCAGTGGGGAGAGAGAAGGCGGGAGGGGTAAAAGAGGGGTAGGGGATTAAGTGATACAAACTATTATGTATAAAATATATAAGACACAAAGATATATCGTACAGCGAAGGGAATATAGCCAATATTTTATAACAACTTTAAATGGAGTACAATCTACAAAAATTTTGAATCACTATGTTGTACACCTGAAACTAATAAAATACTGTAAATTAACTATAATTAAATAAAACTTTTTTTAACTTAAAAAATACAAAAGATTAAAACATCATCAAAAAATCATCAATTGCTAATTATCCTGGTTCCAAATTACACACTAAATGAAGAAAGCAGCTTCTCTAGAAACATCATTGTTTTCTTTTTTAGATCCCAAAGTCTAAAGTATTTGACATGCCTTGTGCCACAGATGACGTTTCCACCAAGTCAGTCTCTTGGGAACCTTTGACGTCGGCTTCCCGGGTACCCTCCTCGTCATCCTCACTGTCGCCCTGCTCATCCTCAGAGGATGAAGACTTTTCATCTGAGGAGCTGGCAAAGATGGCTTTGAATAAGTCCATGGATGGGCGGCTACCCTCTCCTTCAGTCTGTGAATCCACACCTTCGTTTACCTGTATTAACAGTGAAATAACAGTCAGAAATGAAGAAGCAAGGGTGAAAGGAGCCACGTGTTCTAGAACATGGCACCCGTGCACACACACACACACACGCATGCATAGACATGCACACATACTTATGTTTGTGCTCATTTACGTGGGTCTCCACACCCACGCACTGCCTAACTAAACAATGATCACTCACATGGCATCATTTTTGTGGTGCTTCTGACTCAACACCTGTAGATTGTGGTGACTGGTAGAAGCAGCTGAAGCTACACATGGAAACAGGTCATTAATCAGAACTGCAAAGGACCCAGAAAAAGGCAGTAGGGACTAGCACAGTGCCTCTGTCCTGTTTTCAAAAGTCTATCCGAGCCTTCAGAGGCCCCACATGAAAGGCAGTGAAGACAGTGTACTCGTATAAAAGTGCTGAAGAGAAAACTGGGGGCCTCCACACTATGGGGAGGGCACCGAGAACAAGCCAACAAAATGGTCCTGGAGCTCCCCTCTGCAATTACACGTCACCCTTCCTAAAAGCACCCCAGGTATGGAGAGTCAGGTTAGCCAATAAAGAGGCAGTGACTTTGTATACACTCCATTCTATAAACAAGGAGCAAATGTATGAAGAAGACATGGCTCCCACATCCTAACAGCTAATCACCAGACAGACATGGGGTGATCTAACGTGCTAAGTGTGAACAGCAGCGACGAGAGAGCCCAGGACTGGCCTAGATCAGAACCCACTCCAGTCCTTCCATTTTACCACTGAAGAACGTGGGTCAGGGGCGACAAGAGGCTCTGTCAACGACGCACGCATGCTACGTGCCCAGGGTGGGTCTGGACTCTACCACCAGCTCCCTTGCTCTCGGCCTGGGGTCCCTCCCCAGTCCCACACCACCTCCAATTTCTGAAGCAGAGTTACAAATACGCACGTGAGGAAAACCGATACAAGAGAGTGGAATTTATGATTTTAAAGTAAACCCTTTTCATAGAAAAAAATTAAGGAAGAAAAGCATACCATTGCACACTAAAAATAACCAGGACACCTTGGAGTAAGGACTGATTCTAGAGCTGGGGCTGAGAAACAAAAAGATAAGGCCAGAACCTCTTACTGTGCCCAGAAAGTGAGGACATGCTCAGAGCGTAAAAGGGACATTTCAACAGGACACAGAAGCCAACTTGAAGGGGCTTCAACTAACCAAACTAGCACAATTGGAGCATTAAAATAAATAATGATAGTACTGAATTATCCCTCTGGATAAAATAGGAAACCATGGGTCCACAGTGACAAATAGTTTGATGAAGGACAGGGTATTTATATATTTCAAAGCTCTTAAATGTGTATTAAAGATAAAGTACAAATTAATAAGAAATGAATAAATAAAAGTACTTAACTACAAAGGGGAAAAGACTGACTTCACAGTGGAGAAGTCTGGCAGACACCACCTTACTGGAATAATCAAAGTGAACATCAGTAACGGGAAAACTCATCATCGTGTTCTACTTGGAAGGACACAACAAAAGCACAGCAGCATCCCTTCTGAGGTGTTCCTGCCAAAAATGCAGAACCAGAATCTAATCCTGAGGAAACGCCTGATGAGCCCAAATTGAGGGGTATTCTACAAAATACTGGCCTGTAATCTTCAAAAGTATCAAGATCACGACTCCGCGCTCCCAATGCCGGGGGCACAGGTTCGATCCCCGGTCAGGGAACTAAGATCCCACATGCCGCACGGCTTGGCCAAAAAAAAAAAATTAAATTTAAAAAATTTAATTTCATTTTTAAAATAAATTTTAAAAATAAATTTAAAAGAAAAGTATCAAGATCATGAAAGTCAAGGGAAGACTGAGGAACTGTTCCAGACTGAAGGAGACTAAAGAGACATGACAGCTAAATGCAACAAGTGATGCTGAGCTAAATTCTTTTGCTATAAAGGACATTATTAGGACAACTAGTGGAACTTGAATGGGTCTGAGGATTGGACAGTAGTAATGTATCAATGTTAACTTCCTGATTTCGATAGATGTACTGTGCTTATATAAGAGAATGCCCTTCTTTAAAGGAAACACAGATGTGACAGGGCATCTGGTTGGCAACTTATACCCAAGTGGTTCAGGAAACAAAATTATCTGTACTGTATTTAAACTTTTAAGACTGTTTCAAAATTTTAAAAATTATAGAAAATGTCAGGAGAGAGAGGCTGACAGTAAAACACAGGAAATCATGGCCACAATTCCCTAGAAAAGTCATGGATCTTATACCTTCATGGCAAACCACAGATACCAATGTCACATGCATGGACCTTAACTGAATGACAGTGTTCGCAGACAGTCTTGGCCTTTAATAATGTCTACATTATTAAATGTACATAAGTACATGAGATACTCAACTCTCAGATAACTACAGAAGCTGATCTTTTTTGTTTTTATTTTTTTCAGAATATAATAGGAGCTGTACTGAAATTAAATAACAACACACACCAAACACTAGATTTGAGAAAACTCTCTAGATTTGAGAAAATCTAGAAGGCTTTCTAATCCAATGACCATATCACAGAGCCAGAATCCCTGGGTAGGGTTTTATGCCATTAAAACCCAAATGGAGTGGTTCCAAATCCGTGGTGGCATGGGTAGTGGCTGCAGCTGCCAGGCTCTGAAGGAGGGGAACCCTTTCCTCTGACCACAGGAGCTGTGGTCCGAACGGTCTGGAGTGAATCCTATTGCTGTTTTCCCCTTCCTGCCCTCCTGCCACTTGACTCCAGACAGAAAAAGTCACAGGAAGTGCAAGGCAGAGAAGGGAAACTAAAGTCCCAGCTTTCTGACTGGAGGACTTGAAGGGGGAGCCCAGAGTCAGAAAATGTCAGGAATGGGTCCTCCCTGGTGGCGCAGTGGTTACGAATCCGCCTGCCAATGCAGGGGACTCAGGTTCAATCCCTGGTCCGGGAAGATCCCACATGCCATGGAGCAACTGGGCCCGCGTACCACAACTACTGAGCCTGCGCTCTAGAGCCCGCGAGCCACAACTACTGAAGTCTGTGCGCCTGGAGCCCATGCTCCACAACGAGAAGCCCACGCACCGCGACGAAGAGTGGCCCCTGCTTGCTGCAACTAGAGAAAGCCCGCACACAGCAACAAAGACCCAACACAGCCAAAAGTAAATAAATAAAATAAATTTATAAAAGAAAACAAAAGAAGAAAATGTCAGGAAGATCACGAAGAGGAGGAGCTCAAGAGGGTGATCCTATATAGTGGTTTATGAGCTTCTCACTTACCTCTGAGCTCATGGATCTGATTCCATTAGCAAATCAAAGCCTCTGATAACAGAACTATGGGATTAACTACCAGCCAGGTCCCAGACCAACCACCAGGAAGAGCACACACAGGAAAGATCTGAAGAGTACTATAAAGACTTTGAAAACGGAAGGACATTTCAACCAAGATGGGTTGGAACTTGTAGCCTGAACCTAATTAGGTCGATTGTCTGCTAAAGCAAAATAAAACAACAAAACAAAAAGTCAACATTCTCCTTAGAATTTAAACAAGACCCAGGGTCTCATTACATAATATTCAAAGTATCCAGAGTACAAGCCAAATTTACTTGGTATACAAACAACTAGGAAAATCCCAACTTGCAGAAGATAATCAACAAACACCAACCCCAAATGACAAAAACCAAAACGACAAAAATGTTGGAATTACGAGACAGACTTTAAAGCAGCTATTATGGCATAGCACAGGGAGATCAGCTCAGTGCTTTGTGACCACCTAGAGGGGTGGGATAGGGAGGGTGGGAGGGAGGGAGATGCAAGAGGGAAGAGATATGGGAACATATGTATATGTATAACTGATTCACTTTGTTATAAAGCAGAAACTAACACACCATTGTAAAGCAGTTATACTCCAATAAAGATGTTAAAAAAAATAAAAAATTAAAAAAAAAAAAATACAGTCAAAAAAAAAAAAAGCAGCTATTATGACCCTGCTCCAAGAATAAAGACAAATGAAGAAAAGATAAAAAAAGGTCTCAGCAAAGAAATAAAAGATATAAATACAATAACCCAAATGAAAAATTCACTGAATGGGCTCAATAGCAGAACGGAGATGACAGAGGAAAGACTCAGTGAACTTGAAGACAGATCAATTGAAATTATCTGATTTAAACAAGAGAGAGGAAAAAAAAGAGAGTGAAAAACAGAACAGAGGCTCAAAGACCTACAGGACGAATTCAAAAAGTGTTACATTTATGTCATCAGAGTCTCAGGAGAGGCACGAGAGTGTGGTGCAGAAAATATATTTGAATAAAATAATGGCTGAAAATGTCCCAAATTTGGTCAAAGACAAACTTAAAGATTCAAGAAATTCAGAAAGCCCCAAACAAAATAATCTCAAAGAAATGCACACCCAGATATATCATTACCAAACAGCTAAAAACCAAAGACAAAGTGAAAATCTTGAAAGCAGCCAGAGGAAAAGTCACATCACTGCAAGGACAGGAACAACAATGTAAACGACCGTAGGTTTCTCATCAGGAACCACAAGGCCAGAAGGAAGTGGCACAACATTTTTAAAGAGCTAAAAGAAAAGACCTGTTGACCCAGAATTCTACATCCAGCCAAAACATCCTTTAGGAGTGAAGATGGAATACAGGATATTCTCATATGAAAGAAAATTAAGGGAATTAGTTGTTGGAACTGCTGGAAAAGAAATGCTACAGGAAGTTCCTTAGACAGAAGGAAATGATAAGAGAAGGAAACCTGAGACTTCCCTGGTGGTCCAGTGGTTAAGACTCTACACTTCCACTGCAGGAGGCATGGGTTCAATCCCTGATCGGGGAACTAAGATCCTGCATGCTGTGCAGCACAACAAAAAAATAAAAGAATTTTAAAATTTTTTTTAAAAAAGAGGGAAACCTGGAACTTCAGAAACAGAAATGATAAATATCCAAGTAAATCAAATAGACCATTATCTCCTCAGCAGTTCTCGAAAATGTGTATAACAACTGAAAGCAAAAATTTAAATATTGTCTGATGAGGTTTTCATTATATATATATATATATATATATATATACTGTAACATATAAGACTACAATGTAAAGCAGGGAGAGAAAAGGGACGGTAAGGATTGTCTATTCCACTTGAAGTGGTAAAATATCAATCCTAAATACATGGTGAAAAGGTTAAGTATGTATATTGTAATCCCTAGAGCAATCACTGCAAAAATAGAGTAAAAAAAAATATAATAGGTAAATTCAAATGGAAAACTAAAAATTATTAAAGTGATACAAAAGAAGGTAGGAAAAGAGAAAGAGAGAAACAAAAAAGAGTGGGAACAGAAAACAAACAATAAAACTGCAGACCAAAATCCAAATTACATCAACAAGTTACATTAAATACAAATGGTCAAAACATACAAACATTAAAACATACAGATTATCAAAATGTATTTAAAAATAAAGCACCTAATGACAATGGCATGTTGCTTATTAAAAACCCACTTTAAATATAATCAAATAGATTAAAAGTGAAAAGATGGAGAAATACATACTATGCAAATAATCAGGGATAAAGAGTAATATTACATAATGCTGAACGGGTCAATTCATCAAAAAAAATATAACTATCCTAAATGTGTATGCACCTAACAAGAGAGTTTCAAAATACATGAAGCAAGCACTTGGGAATAAAGTTTGATAGTTTCTTATAAAGTTACATCTATATTTAGCTCTTACCCAGTAATCCCACTGTTAGGTATTTACCCTAGGGAAGTATAAACTTATGTTCACATACAAATTTGCACATGAATATTCATAGCAGCTTTATTTATGATAGCTAAAAGCTGGAAACAACCATATGTCCTCAAAGAGTGAATGGACCAAGCTGTGGTGCACCCATACAGTGAAATATCATTAAACAATAAAAAGGAAGGAACTACTGAGACACACACAGTACTCACGAATCTCAAACGTATGACACTGAGTGAAAGAAGCCAGTTTCAAAAGGCTACATATGTATATCATCTGATTCCATTTATATAACGTTCTGGAAGGAGCAAAACTATTGAGACAGAGGAGAGATCAATGGTGGACCGGGGCTTGGGGTGAGGGGAGGGTATGACTATGAAGGGACAGTGTGAGGGGGTTTTTTGGGGTGATGGTATCATTCTGCACCCTGATTGTGGTAGTGGTTCCATGAATCTACATACGTATAACAACTCACTGAACTGCATTTTTTTTTAAGTCAAGTTTAATGTATGTTAATTTAAAAAATAATTTTAATGAGGCTATTAGAAATAAAACCAACTTTTTATTAAGTTCAACCCAACTATTAAAGCAGTAATTTTAAAAAAAATCCAACGGATATTTTCTCTATACTCTCCACAAAAGGGATTACTTGTTACTTGAAAAATCGTATTTTCTATACAATACACTGAATTTTGTTTCAGTGGTTGATGCTAAGTGAAAGCCATTCTAGGCAGAGAAGTTTATAACCTCTCCTCAAATGATTAAGGCTATGACCGAAATTGGTGAATTGTACAGCAGATGTTGGCAAACTACTGCCCAAGGGCCAAATCCAACCCACTGCCTGTTTTTGTAAATAAAGTTTTACTGGAACACAGATGTACTCAATTTTTTTCATATTGCCTGTGGTTTCTTTCACACTCAACAGCAAAGGTGAATAGCTGTGATACTGTATGGCACACAAAGCCTAAAATATTTAATATCTGGCATTTCACAGCAAAAGTCTGCTGACCACTGCTATCGAATAACAAAAAGCATCACCACAGGGAAAGGCAAAGGCCACAGTCAGCCTGGCAAAGAGAACCTGAGAGCCCCAAATACCTTATTTGAGACTGATTCCATTGTATGCTCTTCCTCTTTGTTTACTAATGGACTGGACTCTTGTTTAGGTGGACCAACTTTTGATCTAGCCAGACTTAAAAATTCACTAATGGAATCTTCTTTCTTTTCTTGTTTAGATGTATCCCATCTGGATGGTTTTCTTGATTCTGAAAGGTAGGACATAGACCTAACATTAGAATTAGCAAGCAAAAGGCAAGCTCTGCATTATGGTTCTTTAATTAATTCAAGAACATCAGCGAGCCTACTATGTATGGTCCAGGCACTCTGCAAGGTGCTGGGAATGTGGCAGATGTTGAAGCAGAGCTCCAACCCAAAACAGTGTATATCTGGACCACTTCAGCATGAGCTAATGTATTCATATGAACGATTCTTTTAATGGAAGAAGAGTTCACACTACGTGTATCCCTATGACAAGATGACCCTTTACTTCTGTCTTCCCAACAGGCTAGGGGTTGAGACCATGGACCTGGGGAAGCCCTACTCACTGTCGGGACCCCGTTGCTGCGGAACTTTTTCACTTGATGCTTGAGTTGCAGGTGAGGAAGCTGTCTCTGGGACTGTCAGAAAGTTGAAGACTGAGTATTTGTCATGTTTCACTCTTGGTAAGCCAACTAAAGTTGAACTGGGGGTTGAAAAGGAAACATATATATAAATAATTTTAATAACAACTGTGAGGATAAAATCCAATTCCTATAAGGCTGTCCATCTCATGTTTTTCACCAGTAGCTCTTCTACTTGGCTGAAAAGGTCCCTTAAGATGTTTTTGCTTCTCAAAGCAATTTTAGAATTTGGAATGTCTGACTTTAGGAGCCATGAGTTTTTTATTATTATAGTAAGAGCTAGAATTTAACTTTTTTTTTTTTTTTAATTTATTTATTTTTGGCTGCGTTGGGTCTTCGTTGCTGCGCGTGGGCTTTCTCTAGTTGTGGCGAGTGGGGGCTACTCTTCGTTGTGGTGTGCAGGCTTCTCATTGTCGTGGCTTCTCTTGTTGCAGAGTACGGGCTCTAGGCACATGGGCTTCAGTAGTTGTGGCTCGTGGGCTCAGTAGTTGTGGCTCACAGGCTTAGTTGCTCTGCGGTATGTAGGATCTTCCCAGACCAGGGCTTGAACCCATGTCCCCTGCATTGGCAGGCAGATTCTTAACCACTGTGCCACCAGGGAAGCCCTAGAATTTAACTTTGACAATGGATTTCCAAGAAGGAAAAGTTCCACTGCCAAAAATATACCTCAATTTTCTGACAAAGTCTCTGATTCAACTGTATATGCTTTCTTGTGGTGTTTACAATCAAATAAGAAGGTACTGAACTTGTATAGAGAATCAGAAAACGTAAGTTTCATTTTAAATGTAAACTCTCTGTGTGTGATTAAAAAGGTGGCGAATTAGACAGACATTATGTTTTTGTAACTTGGTGTATCTGAGTTTCCTATCTTTGCTACCTGGATGTCCGCCTTTTTTTTTTTAGTAACAAATTAATACAAGTTAAATCTGCAAAGTCTGCAGCTCCAAGCATTTACAAGTAAGTTCATCTAGAAAAAGGAAATTTAAATGAATATGTAGGTGGAGAGTTAGCTTTAATACAGGGGAATAAGTACTGATGTAAGGGCAGGTTTATCCAACTTACCTTGGATATGGGTCAGGGACATTAAACCTCTTACACAGAAGCTTGTCAGGGTGCCACTCAAATGTGTCTCGGGTAAGCTTTCCAAACAGCTTCATCTTCACAGCTGACTGCTTGTCACTGACGTCATTCTGGGAAAAGACAGTCATCTGTTTCATCAAGTGGCCACCCAACTGACCTGTCTGCTTTTCCATTTACAAGTTTGCAAACAATCTTCCAAAATTTCAAAACAGCTTATGCTACATTTCTGCTAAAGTACACTGGAAGCTAAAAGCATAAAGCCATTTCCTATTCTACAGTGCCATGTGTATTTTGATCTTTTCACTGAGGGATTTAACGTTTTTGGTTATACAGTGTTTTAATTTTAAAATTCACCACATGGGGAATGATGGCGACAGACCTCTTGGTCCCGAGGGACTTCCACCTGATCTGAATCGTCTTCCATCTTGGCATGAGTGAACCGGGAGGACAAGGTCGAATGGGAAGACACATACAGCAGGGCTGCCTGAGCAAACTCATCCCTCTCACGGCGTCGCTCCCACTCTGTCATACTGGGATCAAGACAACATTCCAGAGCATCTATGGTAGAGAACAAGAAACTGCTTCACTCCTAAGAAAAGTGGAGAACTTAAAGGAGAACATTTAGTGGGCACCACTGTATCCCTGTAATTTTCACCAGAGGAAACACATAATCATTATCCTGGTTTTTAAGAGCATGGCGGGAGGTACTTGGCAGGTAACATTGCTCCCTCCCTCAAAATGATGCTTTTATTGAATTCTGTCTACTGCATATAACAGAGAAAAACATCTGGGGATTAATGCTTGATTAAATTTTCAAAGCAAGGAACTTACTACCAGTCCCAGACAGTGAAAATTCATCCCAACTATATTCCTAAGTTTGAGCAGGAAACACTCCTTGCTCTAACTTTTTTTTTTTAATTTAACATGTAAACACTAGGGGTGTGGAATCTTAGTGCGGAGTTAAGGCACAGTACACAAAGATCTGCTTTTGAAAACCAACCCCTCTAATTTGCTGACAAGCTCTCACAAGGACTACTGCGTATAAGAGCAATCTCTTGCCTCAGTCTTGCCATATTTACTTCATAGATCATAGAGTGACATTTTCCCCATGTAAGGGTTCAACAGCCAACTGTCTTTGTAACTTAAATTTTAGACTATGATTTAGAGCTAGATGGTTAGGATCTTAAGATAGAGTGGGAAATGACCTTGTTCTCGTGGCAGGAAATGCAACCCTTACACAGAAGTCAAGCATTTGCAAACAGTAAATGGTCTGTAATTTAGCATTAGCCACTGCCAAGGCACACTCTCTACTTAAACTGCTATCTTTGGGACCTGAGATACAGAGAAACACAGACTAATTGTTCTTGCTTTCTCAAGTCAAGAGCCAGGGCCTGAAATCTTTACAGTGTTCACAGCAGGGCAAAGTAAAACACTGCCAGAGCAGGATACCTCAATTCTGAATCTGGGTCTAGGGTCAGAACAGCAAGAACACTACCCCTGGTGACACGTGGGAGGCCCAGGCCTAGCACCCACCTTTCTGACCCCGTTTCACATTTACTAAAAACTCTTCATATCGTTTTTGCTTTTCTGGCTCTTTTGCGAAAGGTTTGAAGTTGCTGGCTCTTACGGGGGCTGTGCCACCACTCAATGCCATGTGCCAAGAGCAGTGTCCGACGTCTGGAGAGGAGGGCTGGGGTCTGCTGCTAGAGGCATTCTGGGCCAGACTCCTGGCCTTGAGTTGAGCTGCTTTAAGGTCAGTTGCCTGCTTCATTTCTTTGAGTCTCTCTTTATCTTTTTCGGACAGAAATTCTAACACTGAAGTAGGTGCCCCTAAAAAAGAAACAATAATAGCAAGAGATGAAAAGTATCATAAGACATCTATACTCACATATCTCTCTACATACATTTTCAATATCACAAATTTATGTAATTGGAGGGGAGTATTTTACATTTAGTGTTTCATCTGTATTCATACTATCCCTGTGAACTAGACAGTAATAAAATAATAACACACCTATTTTATAGTTGGCAAAAGTGGAGGTTAGTACTTGGATGTTTATAACGCCAGTAAGTGGTCCTAGAATGAGGAACCTGACATCCCAGACTCCGGACCTCCAGTCTGGGGCAACCACCATCTCCATGGTCCTGCCCAGCACAAGCCCTGGCTCAGAGCACAGCTACCCATCAAACACACACGCGTGTCACAAATGCTCACTGAGCACCCACTGCCAGGCCCGGGGCTGGGAGAGTAACACAGATGAGGTCTTGCTCTCACTAGTGAGGGAGACGGACATTAAAGAAACCATGAATCAACACCAGAGGACCAGCACAAGAGGAGGACTGTGGGGAGAAAAAAACAGGGTGACCTATGTGAGAGGGCTGGTCACGGGGGCAGAGGGAGAGACAACTAGCTTAAACAGTGGGCAGAGAAAGCCTGGAAAGGCCCTCTAAAAAGATAATATCTGAGGTAAGTTCTAAGTAAAAAGAAGGAGCCGGGAATTCCCTGGCGGTCCAGTGGTTAGGACTCCGCGCTTTCACTGCCGAGGGCCCAGATTCAATCCCTGGTCGGGGAGCTAAGATCCCACAAGCCACACAGCGCGGCCAAATAAAAAAAAAGAAAAAGAGCCAAAATGTGAGAGAAAAGAGAGGCAGAGGAAATACGAAGGCCCCGAGGCGGCATCATGGTCAGCAGGTTCAGAGGGCAGGAGGGAGAATCATGAGGCTGGACCACAGGGGGTTCAGGGAAAGTGGTGTAAGCTGTGGCCTGAAAGGTAGGCAGGGTGGGGTCCACAGGGCCCTGTGGGCAGTCTGGACTTTTCCTTAGTGTAAGCAGTACTGGAGCGTTTTAGTGCGGGCAGGTGGGGAGTGATACATTTGGCTGCTGTTAAAGGGAACAGGCTGCAGAGAAAAAGGAAGGGAACTAAGGAGACCAATGAAGGGCTGCTGCAGGTGAGAGAATCCAGGTGAGAGAATATGGGCGCCGAGACCAGGGTAGAAGCAGCGGAAACGAAGAGAAGTGGAAGGGGTCCCCTCACATGTTGAGGGTAGAGCTGAGAGGACTTGCTGAGGGACTCTGGGTAGGGAGGGGGAGGCAGGGAAAGAAAGGAGCTAAGAATTAGGGTTCCCATGTTCTGGGCCAGGCAGTGGGTCACTGGTGGTATCATTTACTGGGAAGGGGAAAGCTGAAAAAAGAGCGACTCTGGGGAAGGAAGCGGGCAACCAAGAGTTCTCTTCTGGTCTGTTGTAGCTGAGGCACCTGTTAGGCTCCCAAACAGCAAGTCCACCTCTCATAGTGGGTCTCTCGGTTCCAGGCTACAAGGGGATTCTCCACGTCTATCCATCCTTTCAGACACACTCATTCCTTTTAGGCTTTCAGGAAAAGAGCAACAGTACCCTTTTCCCCTGAGGAAAAAAACAATACATTCCCAGGCTGTGCAGAAAAAGTGAAGGTACACATGGCCCTAGTCTTTGCCTCATTCTTGGGACAATTATCCAAAGTCTGAAAACTGCTGCACTTAAGACTGGGTTTATAATTTTAATGACACAACTCAAACTGATGGTGGGAAAACAAC
This sequence comes from Eubalaena glacialis, assembly GCF_028564815.1. NCBI lineage: Eukaryota > Metazoa > Chordata > Mammalia > Artiodactyla > Balaenidae > Eubalaena > Eubalaena glacialis. Next base: position 51,136,379 of record NC_083733.1, on the reverse strand, counting down.
AAGTAAAGGATGTGTACACTGTTAACTACGCCGTTCACAATACACAATTTTATTCCCACAGTTTGGGAGTACAAAATTATGTAAAAAATTTCAGTGGGAAAATGACTTTCCATTTTGATTTGGATAACTCAGATTATTATAAATGTAATGATTTTAATCTTCTCTGCGGCAAGTACCTTGAATAGGCGTTTCTCCTAGCAACTCTCCCCGCTTGGAGGCATTCAGTTGGTGCCTACTATACGTCCCTGGGTCATGTGTTGGCTTTCCAGCTGACTCTGATAATACCTGAAGTAAGTGGGAGTTCTCTGAGGTTGCAGCCACAACAGGTCTGAAATAATGCACTGGTCGATAGTCTCTTGGCAATTCGGGTGGTGGATAAATCTTACAAAAACAAAACAAAACAAAACTCAGAACATACAGGCTGCAAGGTGATCATGTTTCATTTAACCAAGAAAACTCATTACCTCTGAGCGTGGTTAACCCCACCCTTTCCCAGGCTAGCACCTGGCGGGGAGGCAGCACCGGGAACAGCCTGCCCAGGTGCCCCGCCAACATCCGTCCTGGATCTGGAGGGTCACCAGAACCACACTGTTCTCGTGGCCAGACATTTTAAATATCACCCCGACCACTCTACTCAGAGATGCTAACACGCATGTTTTATATGAGAACAATAACGATGACTATAGTTACTACTACTGGCCCACGTGCAAAACTGGCCCATTGTGAATCAGAAAATTTAGAAAAGTATGATTCACAGCTTAAATAAAAAGAATAACTTTAAATAAGTTACTTTTAAACTCAGAATTCTTGGGACTTCCCTGGTGGTCCAGTGGGTAAGACTCCGTGCTCCCAATGCAGGGGGCCCGGGTTCGATCCCTGGTCGGGGAACTAGACCCCACATGCATGCTGCAACTAAGAGTTTGCATGTCGCAACTAAGAAGGCTGCATGCCAAAACTAAGACCCGGCACAGCCTTAATTAACTACTTAATTAATTAATTTTTAAAAATCACATTAGGTTTAAAAAAAACTTTTTCTAAATAAATAAATTCAGAATTCTTTTTCTGGTTATGTTTCAGTTCCAAATTGGAGTTTCAGGCCTTATTTTTTGGTCCAAGGTATTTTTCATTCAAAAGCTGACTGAAGTGAAATTGAAATACATTTGGGAAATTCAGGTATTAATGATGGTAGAACAGATAAGCTAAAAGAAAGTATTAGATATTTTTAAATTATTGCTCTAAATGGTCTCCCTTGCTCTTGGTCTAACAAACATATATTTACGGACAGCCCTATTTAAGCTGTTTTCTAGATTTTTCAGCTACCTGGAATTCTGAGCTCTGTAACCAGTGAAGCACTGAACACTCTCTGGCTGTGGTTCTCAGCCCCACACAGCGCTCACTCAAGAGGTTTAACAATGCTGATGCCTGTGTCCCATCCCACAGAAAAGTCGGCTGCAGTTGGAGTTTCCCAAGCTTCCCAGGTGGTTGTAAAGTGCAGCCTGGGGTGAGCACCTGGTCCAATGAAAGTCATGAAAGAGTGCTATTATCATTGTTAGGAAATCTCATTTTTTATCATCTTAGCATGACCGCCTTCTCTGAAAAACGTAACTCCCAAGTCAGCCAGCAAACACTCTCGTGTTACCATGACACAAAAAAACCACAGGAGCATGGCAGATAGGAAGGGTGTATACACATGACTCTTCTTAATATCCGCCATCGGATTCAAAGTATTTCAATCCCTCTGCTAAATCACTGCTCTGTTTTGCCTCTGGATCCAAAGGCTGGGTTTTTAGCCACATATTAGAAAACCCGCCTCTCTGTGAAAGGCTCAGTGAACACAGCCGTGCTCTGAATCGTTCACACCCAAAGCCCTATGCCAGCGAGGAACCTCCAGGGCCCATATCTCCATTTACACACTCTGCCACGACAGTGGATTTGTCTGTCTGGCACCCTCGATGAGCAGGAGCTACTTGGGGGCCAAGACTTATTTAAATAGTCCTATTTACCCTCGAGTCCTAAGCTGAATGAGTACTTAACCATTTTTATGCTCCCTTTTCATACATGTAAAAAACTCACATTCTCCTTTGACATAATATGACATTTCTGGTAAATAACAGCGGCTGACTATGTGCCCAACACTGTTCTGAACATATTCTGCTCTCTGTTATAGCACATTAACTATCACGACTAAACAAATCAAAGCTGCTGTAATAACGCATGTGGTTTCTCAGGCTGTGCTGCTCCTGGCCTCCCTGCTTCTGGAGAACCAGAGGCCAAGCCACAGAGGTACTTAACAAATGTTCGCTGAGTTAAAATCAAAAAGCCCATTAAAGTGTGGAACGATCTAAAACAAGGATGCCAAGGAGGCAAAGGGCCAGGCACCCCTCCTGAGCTACCAGCACCCATGCTAACCTGTGAGCACGTGACTCTGTTGGGTGTTAAAGAGCCACGTGGCCAAAGCTGTAGAAAGGCTCACAGAAACAGAACTACCTGGAAATGCATGAGGAGTTCTCCCCAGGACTCGACCCACACGTTCCCAGCTTCTCTCCCTTCCACTCGGCGCAGGCAAGGACCCCAGGGAGCCCTGCCCACAGCAGCTAATGTGCTCCGAGGCGCCCAGGAGAAGCTGGGACTGTGGGCTGTTACGGCTCTTTGAAATTTTCTTTAAGTTACATTGCCCCTAGGATTAGATCAATTCCATTCTCCCACCAGCTTCTAATGTAATTCTTCCTTAATGGAAATAACCACTCACTTGAAGTTCGGATTTAAAAGATTAGCAGTTAGATGTTTTGAACACGATGTGGCTACTGACTGACGTTTCCAATGCAGAATATGTTTCCCTGGACAACCACTAGTAACCAGACCGTTGCTTTCTGTTAGCAGAATTTATTTACCTTTTCAATTGTTAATAGAATAACTCAGATTACGCAGCAGCAAATATTTTAAGTGCTAAATCAGTTTAAAAAAAAAAAGAAAAAGAAAAATCTTACTTTCTTAGAAGATAAAGGTTTAGAAGCCAAGGAAAATCCATCCAAAATTTTGCCAACGTAGCGAAGCTCTTTCTCTGATTCTACAAAATGATGTCATTTGATTAATTCCAGAGGCAGAGAAAATTAGAATAAGACAAAAGACCTCAGTTTTTTATCTCCGAGAATATAAACACTACACGTCATAGTTGCAATCAGTAAAAGGGAGGAAAGAATGGCATGTAAAGCCCTCACACCTCTGTTGACTCAGTGACTGGCAGCCCAGACCACACCGCCCTGGGCTGATTAGGCTGTCCAGGTAACAATGGCACCTCAGCATCGCTATTTAGAAAAAGTACGTAAGGTCCTATGCTAAGGGGCACCAAAGAATATACTCTGTAGAGTAAAAGATCTCAAGAAAAACCATCAAGAGAACAAGTATGGATAAAAATAAAAATAACTTTGAAAGAGTCATTTCTAAAACTAGGTGAAGAACCATGGGGACATGACCTCCCAATTTCTTTAGCAACCATCCAAGTAAGACACAAAAGGCAATACAACCAGGTCAGCCTGCAATCTAACTGTGGGACCAATTAAAAGGTGCTTTTGTCTTTTTCTCAACTGAAATTCTAACAAGAGATAAAGATCACTAATTCAGGATATGACTAACGCCCTCTAACTTGCAGCCAGGGATGATCTATTGGTCGTGGAGACAACCCCTTTGATTCTCAAGGATTTTCTGCACATAGAGGTTATGTCGAAGATCCATATGCATGAACTGCATTTTCTGTTGCCAAAAGCCCATGCTACATAACCACCAGCACTTACACAAGCTGGGTGTTGAACCCTGAAGCAGGTACGGCTGCCCGTGGGGCAGGTGGCACTGAGGTTTTCAGCCGCTTAAGATACAGCACTGCCCTGTAACTACCCTCCCCACAATCTCATTCTTTGCACTTCAACTGACGTAGAACTTTTGGACCAGCTTCTGGAAGTCCCTAAAATTCTGTAGGGTAATATAGGATTAAATTACATTCTTCGAATTTTGTATTCTTTTAAAACCCAGCAATTTGGGACTTCCCTGGTGGCACAGTGGTTAAGAATCCGCCTGCCAATGCAGAGGACACGGGTTCGTTCCCTGGTCTGGGAGGATCCCACATGCCGCGAAGCAACTAAACCCGTGTACCACAACTACTGAAGCCCTCGCGCCTAGAGCCTGTGCTCCGCAACAAGAGAAGCCACCGCAATGGGAAGCCCGCGCACTGCAATGAAGAGTAGCCCCTGCTCGCCGCAACTAGAGAAAGCCTGCACGCAGCAACGAAGACCCAGCGCAGCCAAAAATAAATTAATTAAAAAAAAAAAACAAACAGCAATTTCATCTTTATGAAGAAATAAACAAATGTCTACAAAGAGAGAGCCATGAGAATACTATAGCCCTACTTATCATGGAAAAAAAACAAGAACAATTTAAAAATCAGCCATGGAGACTGGCTACATATAGATTCACTCAGTGAAAAACCGTAAGGTCAAAACTATAGATGTTGTGACCCTAAGGGTAGGAGCGGGAACTGTGGCAGAGAGGGCGTGAGCAGAGGGTGGGGACCTCAGAGGGAGGCACCAACCCAGGCTTGATGGGGGAAGGGCTGGGATTAATCAGCCAGGGCAAAGGTGTTATACAAAAGAAAAGCCAAAGATTTGGCTGAGAAGGCAGATTTAAATATGTATATTTATTATAGATTAATAATTATTATAAATCAATACATTATATTAATATTAGTAATATAGTATGTGTGTATGTTGATATAGTTAGTGTAAGTAATAACTAACACGTTAATATAAGCTATAATATTAATTAATACAACATTAATTTAATATAATATTATATATCTTCTTTTAAGTTATGAAAACAATACATAGTCTTAGTAGAAAAATCTGAAAATATAGGTGAGCAAAAGGAAGAAAATAAAAGTAGCCTAGTTCCCACCCAGAGGTAACATCTACTAACGCCTGGGTGCACACCCGCCCAGCACCTCGTGTAAAACCCGGGGTTCTTTTCGTGGCGATGACGACAGAGGCCACTCACACTTGCAGAGTGCTTGCTGTGTGCCAGGCACGTTCTAAGCCCTTTACGCACATTAAATTTCCGTGGGATAGGTAAGCCACTGCTGTGCCCATTGCCCAGGCAAGGACGCTGAGGCATAGAGAGGTTGAACAGCCTGCCTAAGGTCACAGCTGATAAATGGGGAGAGCCAGGACGGGAGCCCAGGGAATCTCTCTTCAGAGTCTGTGCTCACAGCCATTAAGCAAACTAAAGACTGTTTCTCACCTGCTTTTTTCTCTTCTAGAAATGTAAAATTGGCATCATTTTGGGGAGTGATGCTTAGATTATTTAGATGTATTTTATAAGAGTTAGATCAAACTTGATCTGACTATAGCTAAAAACATCTAAATAGATTATTTTATCTGAACTCTCACCTCCTTACTTTAAGTGGTTGTTACAGTAGGTGCCATTTATTCAGTCTTTGAGGCAGGTACTATGCCAAACCTGTGATGCCATTTAATCCTCACAATGACCCCCAGAGTGGATTTTATCCTCACTTTACAAATGATGCCCAGAGAGGCTACAAGCCTTGCCCGTGGTCATGCAGCTGGGCAGTAGAGAGCTGGGATTCGAATCTGGGTCTGATTGAGAGCTAAGACTCAAATCCAGGTCTGACTGAATCAAAATCACATGCCATTAATACCTACTGACTCCTTCCTATACCTTTTCTGGAAAGAAAAACTGAAATCCTACTTAGAACCATAGAATCCGAATCACTATAAGACTCTGACTTGAAATTCCAGGTGTGTCAAGAGATGTTCATCTCCTAGCTCAACAAGAGCCCCTTAGGAACCAGATAAGTTTAAGTGATGAGATGAGCTGGGCACCAATCTCCATTTTGCTGCAGGTTCTCTGTGTACCTACCACCTGGTTCCCATGCCTGGCCTCCTGACCTGCTGCCTCAGTTGACCTCCTTTGGCTACCTGCCCAGTTCCTTGAGCTGGGAGTGCGTCCCTCTGACCCACTGTCAGCTCTGACCTGCAACACGAGCAAGCACGTGTCCACACACTTGCTCCTTCCCTGATTCCAGGCCCCTCCCTCCTCCCCACTTGACTCTGTCTTGACAGTTGGCTTTGGCCTTGAACTGGTCTAAATCCCACTTCTGTCTTACTTCCCACAATGGGCCTCTCTGATCCCCACTTGTTCCTCACTCTGCATCTTCGACCAACAACTCCCTGCTCCACGGAGGCGAATGTCCCAACACTTGGTCTACCATCAGTTGCGGGTCCATGGAATTACCTTTCTGATTTTTATATTGCCTGGGTGCTGTCCAGCCATAGAGTCCATCTCCAGGCTCCTCATCCTTCAAAATGGTATCATACTTGGATAGAGTTTCCATGGCGTAGATATCATCGTCTTCCTCTTCCAGGGCACCTACACCAAAAGCCTTCAAAAGCAAGATTTCACACTGAGCCATTATAGGTGTTAGCATATGCCTGCCTGCACTGAAGGATAAGGCTACTATAAGGATGGGACTGATCAGACCACATTAGCACTTCAAGATCACCAAGAGAGAAGCGAATGGGAGCCCCAGATTAACACACGTATCCAAGTCTTTTGGAAAACAATGACCAGAAGTGAATGTCATGCCTCCAGTGCTGCAGCTGTCCTCCAGACTCAGCAGCAGCCACGGGTCTGGGTCTTAGTGCAGGAAGAGGAGTGGAGAAGACACCCAAGCAGCAGTGCAGGGGGAGAAATGGGGCCTCCGAAAGGAGAAAGGCAGAATGTTCATCTACTGAACAACATGGTCTGGTGCCAGCGCTGGTGACCAGGGTCTGAAGACCACCGCTACTCTAACGGCTGCTAGAAGAACTCCTAATCTTTGTGGGAAATGGCGAAGAACAAATATCACTTTTTGTTAAAAGGATTGGAAAAAAAAACATGTGAAGGAAAGAAAAGGTACAAATGAAATGACAAAGTAACCATTCTCTGAACTTATTTTAGGAAAGAGACTCTGAATCAATTTGAGAAGACAGGCAATCAGGAAAAGCTCTCCATCTCCTCAAAGGTAAAAAGTAAGTCTTTTTACCAAGGTCCCTTGGTAAAAGTAAAACTTACACCCAGGTTCCTGACTTAGGGCTTGCAGCACTAGGAAAGAGTCGGAGAGGTAGTACAACTTTGACCTGAACTTGGAGAGGCAGATTGTAATTCAACTATTAACTAAATCAAAGAGGTGAGTGTGGTTTTCTGCTCAGCCCCGCAGGGGTGTGGGAAAGCAGTCCTCACTCCTCACACACAAACTCCACCGGGCACGTTAGGTCACAGGGTCTCAGGAACACATATGCAAATTAGGACGGTGTGCTTTACATGTCTTCGGACAAACTCCTAAGGACAAGACAACCACTTTAAGGTCTTCATTTAGTCAATGAATAATGAGTGCTTACTATGGGGCTAATATAATACAGCAAGAATTCTCATTTGTCAACGGTTCCCTGTTTATAAAACAGAAACACTTTTACCTGGCCTGAAATTCCCAATTTTCTTCCTTTATTCACTCCAACATCTCCAAGAAGATTGTTGGCGCCCTCGGGTCCACCACTAAAAAGATTAACATGTTCTCCTGAAGTTCCAAACAGTGCTTGGTGGGGATCCAGGCCCTTGTAAGCCAGTCCATGTACATTATCTTTAGGCGTGAAATCCACAGGTGTGACGTCTTTGGGTGCAAAGGTCACATTTTCTGGCAAGTAGTCATCATCTTCATCCTATTTTCAGTGTTTCAAAATGGAATGAAGGTGAGTCACTGCCTGGTTTAAAGCCTGTAAAATACTATTTTCAAATGCAGTGATTAATTCCAAACAGAACAATTATCATACTTCCGTTTCCACTATTACAAATGACTAAATCAAGTCCCTGAACAAATGATACTAACACAAACAACTCCATTTTTTTAAACCTTTTTTTAATTGAAGTATAGTTGATTTACAATGTTGTGTTAATTTCAGGTGCCCAGCAAAGTGATTCAGTTTTATATATATATATATTCTTTTTCAGATTCTTTTCCATTATAGGTTATTTCAAGATATTGAATATAGTTCCCTGTGTTATACAGTAGGTCCTTGTTGTTTACCTATTTTATATATGGTAGTACGTATATGTTAATCTCAAAGTCCCAATTGATCTCTCCCCCTTGGCCCCCACTGCTATTCCCTTTGCTAACCATAAGTTTGTTTTCTAGTTGTGAGCCTATTTCTGACAAACAACTCCATATTAAGAATCTGAACAGACTTGGGACATCTATGGGCCTGGCATGTTGCTAAATACAGTATCTGACATAATGAGGACATTTTTAGGGCATGGGTATTTCCCTATAATGCGATCTGACTGATTTCTAAAATTTTCCGAACCTAAATTTCACGCTCATAAAGTAACAGGTGCTACTGGGCCAAACTGAAGGTCAATCATCCCATACAATACCTCAGATCCTTCAGAGCCTCCAGGGGGTAATGCGCAGCCATAGATTTTTACTCCAGGATCTATAAAAGAGATTTCAAATGCATTAGTCAGAGGTGACTAAAATTACAGAAACCTGATTCACTGAGACTCTTCAGGGGTAGACGGCTGAGCCTGTAAAAGACACTACAGCTTTAGAGTCGGACACTGAACACTCAGGGATTGTTTTCCACCAGCCCCTGCCCCACCTGCACTCTGGCAATGATGCACATGGTGAGTAACCACTACTGCCCAGAACCACAGAGAACCCGAAAGAAAGTACTGCTGCCTCCAAGAGTTCACAGTCTGGCTGGGGAGACCAAGGGACAGGAATAATAGAAAATAATCATGTTAAGCTATAACACAGTTTTGGCAAAAGTAGGAAACAAGAACTTTCATATGCTGCTGGTGGGAAGGTAAACTAGTACAATCCTTCCAGAAAGGTATTGTGCATTACACACAAAAAACCTTAAAATACGTGCACACCGCTTGACCCAGCAATCTTACTTCTAGAAACATGTAGTCATCAAAAAGTCTGCTGTAGAGTTAATGACAATCAGTACACATACCAGTTTTCTGTCGGCGTGGTCTTCTCTTTACTCGAGGACCAATTCCTTGTCCTTCCTTCCAACCCATTTTTCTTAGCAATTCAAAACCAACAGATAACCTAGGATATCAAGGCATTGAAAATGAACTTCTTTTTAAAACACTAACAAACAGTAGGAAATAAGCAGCTCATATACCTGTCATGCCTCAGCCCTTTCCCCCATCCCTATTAGAACTGCATGGCCCTGCTGTTCCCACCACAGTTGACTGGACCTGGGGAAGCTGATCAGATGCCCCCTCTCCCAGGCCTTTGGGATGGGCACATAGATGCCAAACATGTGGCCTGGGAAACCATGATGGTCTGAGGCTGCCACAACAGGCCACATACCCAGGAGCAGAACAAGGAAGTATGCAGAAAGAGGGTAGAATGAGGAGAGAGCCCTTAAGGCTTGTGAGGCAGGGGCTGGGAGGGAAGTCACCCCAGTTCCTAATAGCTCTCCAGCTGCCATGAGCCCCACTAACACAGCTAGTGCCTGGAGCTCTAGAGCACTCCATGTGGTAACAGCGCAAGGTCATTTTGGCAAAACCCCCTTTTGTACTCAAGCTAGGCTGAGAGGGCTTCTCCTACTTGCAATCAAACTATCCCTAAGTAAGATCATCACACATATGCAAGGCAGTGATGCCAAGATCAGAAAAGTCAGAATTAAATTCTTCTTACTTCGCTGGTGTTATGAGGTCATCAAGCAAAGTGGCGCCAGGAATAGGGGCAGTAGCCGCTGCTAACTGCCTGGCCTTTTCTCGTATTCGATCTTTGGTTTTAGAAGCAAAATCATCTGTGGTAACAATCGCTTTAGGTGCTATCCCAAATTCACTAAGATCCTTAAAAAAAAAAAAAATTCAAACAGAATGACTTACATTATTTGGAAAGTGATTAAACATGATACATTACACAGCTTTATTACTTTAAAAAAAAAAAAGTTAAAAGTACAAAATTGAGTTAGGGATCAACAGAGCAGCTGATTTTACGCCCTGACTTTGGATAAGCTAAGGCCAGTGCCCAAGGACAGGGGCATGACAGTGGCCACTCAGTGAAGCCACAACAGGCACTGCCAAGCTAGGAAAACAGGAAGTAAGTGTTCTGTTCTTTGTTCTTCTTGGACAATACCTCAAAGGTCAGTGTGAAGGGGGAAAAGGTCTTAGAGGCACAGTCAGCAAGCATTCGGGAGCACCTCTGTGCCAGGCTTAGAGTTAAGTACCATCCGCTGTCTGTCCAGCAGCCACAGCCCCTTCCGCTCTCCACACGGAGCCCTGATGCTGTCCAGGCACCGGCCTGGCTCTGCGCCACCATGCCCTGCAGGAGTGATGTCCCTGGGGGGGATGTGTTGGGGTAGGGGAGGGTTAGGGAGTGGGGCTCACATCTTGCCTAAGCCAGTCATCCTGATCCCATCTTCCTCACCAGGGACTGCTTTAAGAACGGGCTTGTAGAACAATTCACTGGAGCCGATGTGAGGGAAAATCCACCAAATGGTTTCTTTGCTCTCAAGGAAAGATTCCAAGAAGAAAGTCCTCCTTCCCACTGGATAATGTCATCCCGGATGTGCCACGTGGAACTACTGTGGCCACCTTGCAGCAGTGAGGTGAGATCGTGGAAGGGCAAGCTGACGTGCAGAAGATACCTGAGAGCCTGGGGCCTTGCTGACATCTGGACTTCTTGTTCCATGAGATATGTTTCCTCATAGATTCTGCTAGTCAAACAGGAAGGGGACCACCCCTTGCCACTTACCTGCAGCCTAAAACATGCTCAGGTACGTATTTTACTTAATCTTTATCACAAGTGAACCCATGACTAGGTTTTAAGGTAAGAGAGGCTTAATTTTACCAGAAAATGTAGCCCAGGCTGCAGGCCGGTAGGACCACTTTAGAAACCCCCCACCGTTTACCCCTAAGAAGCGGGCGGTCATGGTCACTTTGATGAGGTGCCCAGATGCCTGCACAGGGCTTCTTTCACTCCTTTCTCTAGTCTAGTCACTCACTCCTCCTTAAACTGCAGTGTGCATTAAGAGTCACTGTGACTTAGAGAACGAACTTATGATTACCAAGGGGGAAGGGGAGGGGGAGGGATAGATTGGGAGTTTGGGATTGACGTGTACACACTGCTATATTTAAAAGAGGACCTACTGTATAGCACAGGGAACGCTACCTAATATTCTGTAGTAACCTAAATGGGAAAAGAACTTGAAAAAGAATAGATACACACATATGTATAACTGAATCACTTTGTTGTACACCTGAAACTAACACAACATTGTTAATCAACTATACTCCAATATAAAATAAAAAAATTTTTTTAATTATGTGGAAAATTTAAAAAAAAAAAGAGTCACCATGGAAGGCTGTGGACTCAGCTTGACAGACACTGCACTTTTGGGGCAGTTGGGGCTTTTTCAAGTAAATTTGCCTGTATATGACCTTCCCCTTATACTCTTTTTTTTTTTTTAATTTAATTTATTTATTTTTGGCTGTGTTGGGTCTTCGTTGCTGCACTTGGGCTTTCTCTAGTTGCGGCGAGCGGGGGCTACTCTTCGTTGCAGTGTGCGGGCTTCTCATTGCGGTGGCTTCTATTGTTGTGGAGCACGGGCTCTAGGCGCACGGGCTTCAGTAGTTGTGGCATGTGGGCTCAGTAGTTGTGGCTCGTGGGCTCTAGAGCGCAGGCTCCGTAGTGGTGGCACATGGGCTTAGTTGCTCCGCAGCATGTGGGATCTTCCCGGACCAGGGCTCGAACCTGTGTCCCCTGCGTTGGCAGGTGGATTCTTAACCACTGTGCCACCAGGGAAGTCCCCCCTTACACTCTTGACTTCAGAAACTGGCACCAGCCAGTTAAGGCACTATGCCAACGAACAAGAATCCATTGATGTACAGGGCACTATGGAGTCCAAACACCAAAAAGATAAAGTCTTACAAACAAAGAGGAAATCGTACACTGAACTTTCTGGGGAGAGAGAAGGTGCTACAGCAACCAACCACCCACATCTCACCGGCTAACTGGCAGTTAAAGTTCTGCACACCCACCTCTTCATCCATAAAATCTTCGGGACCAGAAACAGATTTGTCTGCTCTGTTCTGTCGTGAAGACACGAAGGAAGAGGGTGTCCATCCTTGAAAGAAAAGCGTTTAGAACATTACAATCCCAGATGGTATTTTGGTTTATAACCAAATAATTAAGTAACACATGTGGACCTGAAACCTCCAATAACTACAAAACTCTTAGCTACTTCTCATCTCACTGCTCACATAGACACAATTAGGCCACATAAACTTCTTATTAAGCCCCATACGCCCTGTTGTCAGAACTTAGTGGATACAGTAAGGTTGCCCCATAAGAATTTGCAACCAAGAGAAATAAAACGATACATTGAAAGTTAAACTGTGAAAGGAACACAAGTAGATCTCAGCAAAAAAGATGCAAGGTCACCTTATAAGGCAGGACCACTCTGAGACCACCAGGACAGCAATATACACCAACATACTAACATATCAAAGAAACAGTATGTCAGGGTACATTAGTCAGCCATGAAAGGATTCCACCTGGTTAGTCTAAGGGCAGGTGATGACCATACCAGGCCCCCAATTCCATCAAATACCTGAGTCCTATAACTAACACCCCTGTGCCTCACCCATGGTAACCAAGCATGTGCTGTGCCTACAGAGAGAAAATGCCCCAGAGGTCAAATGTATCTGTAACCCTCTAAGATACACTTTCTTAGCTTTCTCTAAGAGTGGCACACCTCCTTCTGACTTCCTACCAGAGTCTTGGGGAGCTGAGGAGTATGGGGCAGACCTATTCTTGGTAGATGGGTAGAGCAGCCTTGTAGGCCAACTTGGGAGAAACCCCAGGACAGTGAAGACCAGCTCTTCCAGGCGATACCCTGGCCCAGCACCTTCCTCCACTTTGGATGTCTATAGTCTTTGCCCTGTATCTGCACAGGACCTGAATCTGTCACTCTTAATGGTAAAGAGATATTCCACTGTGTTAACATATCACAGTCTACTTGTGATGACTAATCATTTGAGCTGGTCTTACTTTTCAATTATAATATACAGCACAGCCATAATTATAACAATCAGCAATGTATTCGTGTACTTCTTTCTTCAAAAATTCTACTGCCATTTTTAACATTTTAATAAGTGTGCTACTTTAATAGTGCCTTAGTTACCTTACTTTGCTTTTCTTAATAATAAGGCTGAATATTCCACGTAGCATTTCTATCTCCTCTGGAGTAAACTGTTCAAATACTTTGATCATTTGCTCATTGAACTGATCTTTATACATTCTGGATACTGAACTTTAACCATCTTATTTACCCTATTTTTCTTACATGCCTTCCCCCACCCCTTTCTTGTATTGTTTTTCATCTTTATTTTACTATTGTCATTTTTTCTTAGATTTATTTATTATTTTTATTTATTTATTTATTTATTTTTATTTTTGGCTGCGTTGGGTGTTAGTTTCCACATGTGGGATCTTTCGCTGTGGCGTGTGGGCTTCTCTCTAGCTGTGGCGCATGGACTCCAGGGTGCGTGGACTCTGTAGTTGTGGTACACGGGCTTAGTTGCCCCGTGGCCATGTGGGATCTTAGTTTCCTGACCAGGGATCGAACCCGTGTCCCCCTGCATTGTAAGGCGGATTCTTTACCACTGGACCACCAGGGAAGTCCCTACTATCATTGTTATGTATGAGTTACTTTTAAAAATATATACGAAAGATCTGGCTCATCTTGTTCTTAATAATTGCTATGTGAGTTAATCAGTCATCCTCATTTGTATTTGATATATATAAGACATTTTCTTCCAGTTTCTGCGTTAAAATGTTTTTTAAAAACACACATTACTTTTTTTTTTTTTTGCTGTGCTGCGCAGCATGCGGGATCTTAGTTCCCCAACCAGGGATTGAACCCGTGCCCCCTGCAGTGGAAGCCTGCCAGGGAATTCCCAACATATATTACTTTAAACAATACAGAATTTATTATATTGCATAATGTGAAAAATTTGACTGACTTTTCTCCAGGTGGAGAACATGTACTGACAAGTGATGCTGTGGAACCCAGTGTTGGGACCCACAGGGTCCTCAGCCACAAAACAGCTGGGACACCTGCCCTCCTTAGGCACTGAGTCATGTGAGACAATGATTACCTGAGTGAATCTGTGTGAGAGCACTGAGTGTGTGGCAAGATACAGTATAAAACAGAAGTCCTTATTATCACCTAATCATTTGGTTATGACGTACCTATTTTTTTTCTTTAAAGTCAAAGAAAACTCTCTCACCTTCAGGTTGTAATCAATGAACAACACACAAGTTGTCTCTGGAAACATTGCAAACATTCAAAGAACACAAAAGACTACAGTGTATGTACTAAAATGTTTTTAAAAGTTTTTTTAAAAGGGAGAGGTGAGGGAGGGGAGCAAAACTCCTACGGTATTTCAATCATTTGCTTTAGCGATATAGTAGCTACAAGCAGGAAAATCCTACCTTCTTTTGAGCCAACGGTGTTGAAGTAACCAGCAGAGAAACCTCCACTGAAGGCTCCATGAAATCGTTTATACCTTCCTTTTTCGTCTCTGACAGTCTGATCCTGAAGAGAAATTGGTTTCTTTGGTCTCTCGCCTGAAAAAATAATATTTTGAATGGGACAGAAGGTGATGGTGGGTTAGAGAGGATTTAAGGAAAAGATCATTTCTTTAACATAATGCATTGTTCACTTCTTGTAACTTCAAATATAACAAGTTTAATTAAGTTGCTATTCCTAGACCTTAGTAACTGATGTAGTTTAGAAAACAATATCTCTTATTTTTATTAGAAATATGTTTTAGCAAAAATGGCCTGCTTTTCCCACTAAATTCCATTATGAAAACTGAATTATTGGGTGAAGAGTTCAGAGACGGAGGTGAAATCTGCTGGCAGTAAAGTAGGCAAGCTGCTGGGGTGGCACATGGTGTGCAGAGGTTTACAGCAAGGGACACACTTCTATATCTCTTCTAGAAATTCACAGCATCCCCGATTCCAGAATTTTTCCATTGGCATTGCCCATTTTCCCCAAATCTTGAGTTTCCTTATTTCTGGGACTCTCCTGATGTCATAATTACTGTTCTTTAAGCTTATTCCTTTACTTACTTGGCTGAAAAGGGCTGGGGTGCTAAATAACACCAGCGAAAAGGAACTTAAACATTTTAGGCTCACCTAAAAATTTCCTTAGGTTTCAAGTTTCATGACACAAACTACTGCCTAATTTTATCAGTTCTAATTAAAACTTCTTAATCTATTTAAAACAAAAAGTAACCATCAAGTTATTTTCAAACATTCACTACTGAAAGCAAGTTAGACAGTAATTAAGCTCTTGGGGTTGAGAGTCACGGCACTCTGGATTTTAAAGCTAAGCCCACCTTTACTAGGGACTTTGGTCATCTTAGCCTCTCTGTGCCTCGATTTCCTCATCTGTAAAATGGGACATTAATAGTAATATCTATTTCATAGAGTTGTTATGCAAATTGGATCAGATAATGCCTGTAAAATGCTTAGCAAAAAGAGGGACCCACAATAAACACATATAAAGTACTAGCTGCTCTTTTTTTAAATTTATTTTATTTATGTATTTTTTATTATTTTTCTGGCTGCGTCGGGTCTTAGTTGCAGCACACGGGGATCTTTGTTGCGGCATGTGGGGTCTTTTGTTGAGGTGCATGGGCTTCTCTCTAGTTGTGGCGTGTGGGTTTTCTCTTCTCTAGTTGTGGCACAGGGCTCCAGGGCACGTGGGCTCTGTAGTTTGCGGCACGCGGGCTCTCTCGTTGAGGCGCGCGCGCTCAGTAGTTGTGGCGCTCGGGCTTAGTTGTCCCGCGGCATGTGGGATCTTAGTTCCCTGACCAGGGATCGAACCTGCGTTCCCTGCATTGTAAGGCGGATTCTTTACCACTGGGCCACCAGGGAAGTCCCCTAGCTGCAATTGCTGTTATAGTAATAGTAGTACATACAGTAGGTAAGATGTATCCTAAAGCCCATGTATACCTGTTACTTCAATAATTAAGCCAGTTACTACTTGCGGATAGTGGAACAGAAAGTAAAGAAATGTCTAGCCTCATAGTCCTAAATTCTTACTTGTAGCTTACGGAGGCTTTAGGTCATTTCTAGAATATAACCCACAGCAGGGTAATCAAGAGGGTTCTGAAGACAGGAGATCTGGGTTCAAATCCCCCTACCCTCCTACTTGCTAGCTTTGTGATTATAGGCAAGTTTTTTGATCTCTCTAAGCCCCAGTCTCCACAACTATAAAATTAGGATAATAACCGAAGTCACCTTGTAGGATGGTGCCGAGGATTAAAAACCACGCGCAGAGAACTGAGCACAGCCCCTGGCCATAGCAAAGCTTGGTTAATATCACTACAATTTCATTTCATTCTAAAGAACTGAATTACAACTCAGGTCCCACAGTCCAAGATTTTCACCATTTCTTAGAAAATACAGTACACATGCTCCTTTACTGCACGTGCACCTGGCATGATTCCTGGCTAAGGTGGAGTTCCTCAACCTCAGCGCTATTGACAGTTTGTACTGGATAATTCTTAATTGTGGGGGACTGTCTTGTACAGTGGTTAGCAGCATCCCTAGCCTGTCACACTAGATGCCAGTAACGCCCCCATCCCGAAAAAGCATGACAACCAAAAATGTCTCCAGACATTGCCAAATGTCCCTTGTGGGGGAAATTCATCCTTGGTTGAGAACCACTGGGTTAAGGGGAGAGAGGACAGGTCCTGCCAATGCAAGGTTCTGTTCTTGCTCTGTTCTCCAGGTACTCCTGAGCTGAAAGGGGAGATAAGATCTGCAGACAACTAGGTAGAACCGGACAGCAGATGATGAGGGCCAAGCAGTGTGGCTGACCAGGTCCCACAGGGCTCCTGAGGAGGAGGAGCCGCCTCTAACCACAGCACAGGAAAACTCCAGGGAGGAAGTGGCATTTTAGCCAGGTCCTATTATAATTACTGTTACTAATAGTATTATCTCATTTATCATACCCTGATAAGGATGCTCTGATTAAGTAAGTGCCCTAAGGTCCACGGCTAATAAGCACAAAGCTGAAATCAGATCTCAACTCTGCCTCCAAGTCAGGGACACAACCCATTCTGTCCTTTACTTGTTCCCCACCACAAGTTTACTGAGGGCCTTTCCGTGGAAGCAGCCCTGTTCTAGATGCTGGGTGTGGAAAACTGAATACAACTCCGTCCCTGTTCCCAGGGCACTCCGAGCCCAGCAGAGGAGACCTGCATATATAGGAACTGTTCTGACAATGTTCAAGGTCCACAACATCAGAGTCACCCAGAGGCGTGAGCAGCATTTGATAGCTGCACATAGGGACACAATTCCCCACAGAGGCATTAATTCCATCAGTAAACAGTAAACAGGAGGTCGAAAAGGGGAAGGTCAGATGTTTAAGAAAGTAGTCTAGTCTGACTGGAGGACAGGGAAGGCACAGAAGATGGAACCAAAAGGGCAGATAGTGCAGTGGGCCTGGAACACAGTGCTGCAGGGTCTGGGGTATGTCCTGTGGGTGACTGGGAGCCACAGATAGTTTTAAGTGGGAGAGTCACAACATCAAGGAAGAAGAAAATGGTCCTAAATTAATCTGAGTGCAGGATGAGCAGATGATGAGGAGAATTCTACAGCCAAGTGAATGTATCTAAGGGAAGATTAGATAAGCACTGAGGCACCTTCCTTCCAGGCCAGAGGGCCTATGTGTCTATGAGTCTGTATGTAACAGATCAGCCACTCTCTTACCCAATAAAACTTTCTGTCAGGGCCAGCAACTTTAATTAAGTAATGGAGTCCCTCCTCTACCAATGTTTGTCTAACCTGTCACTAGAACTTCAAAGTAGGAGGTATAAGTGATTATTGGTCTAGTATGTTACATTGTAAAATGTAGTTAGAGTGTGTTTTAACTTCAAAGTGCTTAGGAAACAATGGATCAATCCTCAAAAACACCTAGTACTGAGAAGTTAAAGGGTAATTTTAGGCCGGGGGGCGGGGGGGGGGGGGGGGGGGGGGGGGAATCCATTCTACTTCAAGAGCCTGGCTAGACCATTAGGCTCCATCACAGATTTTATACACCATCAAAACAGGAAGAATTAGAAAAATATAGGTCAAATAGTTGAAGACTTACAATATGTCACTTCACAAGGAAACAACTGTGAGACCAGAAATATAGAAATGACACAAACTCCTGCTTGGCAGGGTTGTAATAACCTCCACCCATGCATGTTTAACCCTGTCCTCTTCCTGCATACCGAAATTCTAACCAGCTTTCAAGGGGTCCCATCCTGCCTTCTCAGGTTTCCCTGTTAGCTTGTGTAGGTTATTTCCTCTCTACATCACATACTTTAGCACTTGTGAACCTCATACTTTTGTTCTCAACTAGATTTGAAACCCCTCAAATTAAGAATCTTTGTCAACCAATTCCTTGACACCACGGGATGATGTGTTTGTTAATAAAGCTAATGTGAGCTTAGATTGTGGTAAAGAAATACAGTCTAAAATGAAGGACATACTAATAATGGCCCCAGTCTACCCACACTCTGGTCCCAAGCTTGAAGAAAGCTCCGACAAATTAGGGTTGAGGGGACTTTAAACTTAATTTATTAGAAAACTGAGTGTGGTACAGAGATGTCTTAGAGGAAATGCAAGGGGTGTCTTTAAACACATAAGAAGCTTTCAGGAGACTAGCATTTCTCTGTCTTTTGTAAGCAGACAGTAGGAACAGGGCCAGCATCTGGCATAAGTTTCTAATGATTAGAACTGTTTGTAGGGAATAAGAGGGTAATCAGGGGCAACGTCCCAGAAGGACAACCAACCTGACACGATGTGGTCAGGGTAGGAAAAAAGGAGAGTCTGCAAATAACTCCTAGCCCACCAAACTTCCTTTGTCTTTCCCACAGGGCTAGCACTGCCATCAGACCTTACTAGCCATCCAATACATGCTTTACGAAACAAATCAAGTCGTTAAGTGGATCAGACCAGAAACACAGGGGAGAATCTTGCTTCATCTTGCACTCACCCCCACATTCCACCAGCGAGTCGGGTCAGCTCTGCTTTCAAAGCACATCTCAACTCACCACTACTTAACCACCGCCACCATCATCGCCTGGCCTCTTTTTGCTAATCTCCCTGCTTCACTCCTACCCACCCCCAACCCGCCTACCCTCAAAATCGAGGACAGAATAATCTGAAAAATATACATCCCTCCTTTGTGTAACCCCCTCCCCCATGACTCTTCTACACTTAGTATTAAAATCCAAACTCCCTGACCATACCAACTAAGACTCAACCCCCGCCTCCCCCTCTGACATCATCTTCTACCAGCCTCCCCCTGGTGCTGTCTGCTCCACCCACATCAGTCCTGCCTGTCCCTCAATTTGCCAAACTGGCTCCGACTTCAGAGCCTTTACACTTGCTGTTCGCTTCGCCTGAAATGCTCTTCCCCCAAATCTTCGTACGGTTGCTTCCTTTCTCTGTTTCAAGGCTGAGCTCAAACGTCCTCTCCTAGGAAAAACATTGCCTGACCACCGCTCTTCCCCTACCCCCGCTCTCACACGAGCCTGTTTGTCATCTTTCTTCTTCCCATCCCTCCGGGCCTCCCATCCGTCCCTGCAAAACGTGAGCACCCCGCAAGCACAGTGCACGCCTCTCCGGTCGCTGTTCCCAGAGCCCGTAGCAGGCGAGCCTTTCCCCCGGTGCCAGACAAGGTCTGGCACAGAGTTGTGCGTTTTTGCCCCGAATCCTGGACCCCCGGCCTGTTTTCCACAGGCCCCGGCGACGAATGTAGCCCGCACCTTCTTCCAGCAGCTCCAGGCCCGTCCCATAGCTGACCAAATCCTCGTCACTGTCTCTATCCAGCGCCGCCATCCTGCTCCCTTCCGGGCCTCGCCCCCTCGCTACGGAGGCCTCAATGGGCAAAATGCCTTCCGCGCTTTAATCTCCGCGAACCGCAGCGAAGCTCTAAGCGCAGGTGGCGGAAAGTGCTCACGCCGCCCGGCAAGCTTCTCTCGGATCTGCGCCGGGTGGTTCTCAAACCCGTCCTGTGGGAGGCGGACCCCGGCAGGAGTTGTCTCGGAGGCTTTGGCTGCCACGACATCCCATCCTAGCTCCACCATGTGCCGGTCAGGAGGAGGCGCCTGGGAGAAGGTGGAAGGCACTCCGCTGTCGAGCTGCAGGGGTGGTTCTCCGCGAAGTCTGCCCACCCCACACCCCTCCCCAACCCGGTCCGTGCTCTTCCCCCACTTCCCCTGCCGGCAGACCCTGCTCCCCTCAGTCCTACCCCTGCCATCTGCGGGAACTTGCCTGTACTCCCAGATAGACACACGCACTCTGTATATGTCACCCTTAGGTTGACGTAAGTGGAGTCCCCTTCCAGACCTCTGAAAGGATTCAGACAGGGGAACCCTGATGCCCACGGTGAAGGTAGCTTGGGACAACACTTGGTCAATGAGGAAAATAAAGGAAGAAGAGATTAAAAGAAAAAGAGAAGGAAAGGGGGCGCGTGGTGGGGGCAGAGGAAAACAGGAATTAAGAGAAAAATAAAATAAGAAAGAAATTTGAAAAGAGAACGAAGAAAACGAGAAAGGAGAAAGAAAATGCAAGCGGACAAGCAAAAGGCTGCTGTGACGTGGGGTGAGGGACGCTGAGGGCTCCCTTATTGAAGCTAAAGAAACAAACATCTGTCCAATAGGGTGCTGTTATCCCACTGCAAACCTCCTTCTTACAGAAGAGAGAAACGAAGCCCGGGTCTGCAAAATGAGGGTCAGAAGTCTGTGTGAGTGAGAATCCGTAGCATGTTGCTAAAATGTCCCTCCTACCCGTCCCCCAGGCCTCCTGAATCAGAATCTCTGGGATTGGGATTGTTTCTTGAGCATTCCAAGCACACTCTGGACTCAAGGCCTTTGCATTCACTGTTCCCACTGATTGGAATACTACAAGCATGATTCATTGCCTCACTTGCTTCAGGTCTCTGCTCAGAGGTTACTTACTCAGCGAAAACTTTTCTGACCCTATTCTAAAAAACAACCCCTATCACCCCCTACCCTACTATATATTTTCCACAACATTTGTCACCTTATATAATTTGATTTACCTATTTATATGTCTATTGTCTTTCTCTCCCAATGGAATGGAATGTAAGCTCCCCTTGGAACGTAAGCTCCAAGAAGACAGATCTGAGCCAGTTTTTCTTTCTTCCTTTGCTGTATCCTCAGAGCTTGGAACAGTGCTTGGAATGTAGTAAGCACTCAATAAGTAATTTGAAGAAAAGAATGAAGAACTAATTAAATAAGTCATGGTACATGACTTTAAAAAAAAAAATTATTTTAGGGACTTCCCTGGTGGTCCAGTGGTAAGGAATCCATCCGCCGTCCAATGCAGGGGACGCGGATTCGATCCCTGGTCGGGGAACTAAGATCCCACATGCCCCGGGGCAGCTACTGAGCCCGCGAACCACAACTAGAGAGAGAGAAAACCCCATGCCACAACTAGAGAGAAGCCTGGGCACCGCAACGAAAGATCCCGCATGCCTCAGTGAAGATCCCACGTGCCGCGACTAAGACCCGATGCAGCCAAAAATAAATAAATAAATAAATAAATCTTTAAAAAAAAAAAAGACTGAGGTCCCAATGCAGGGGGCACAGATTCGATCCCTGATCAAGGAACTAAGATCCCTGCATGCCTCACAGCAAGGCCAAAAAAAATTATTTTAAAAAGACAACCTCAAAATTTTTGGCAAGTTTCTGGTCGAAAAGTGGAGTCTATGTCCCCTTCCTTGAATCTAAGCTCCATGACTGCTTGACCAAAAGAATACAGTGAAACTGACAATATAACATTTCCCACACCCAAGCTTGAAGAAACTGGTAGCAGGAATTCCCTGGTGTTCCAGTGGTTAGGACTCGGTGCTTTCACTGTAGGGGCTGGGATTCGATCCCTGGTCAGAGAACTAAGATCACACAAGCCATCCGGCATGGCCAAAAAGAAAAAGAAAAAAGAAAAAAAGAAACTGGTAGCTCCAACTTTCTGTTTCTTGGGATGCTGGACCTTGGAACCCAACCTCCATTCTGTGAGGAAGCCCAGGCCATGAAGTGAGGCTACGTGTAGGTATTCCAGCCTATGACCCAGCTGAAGTTCCAGTTAACAATCAGTATCAATCACCAGACACGTGAGCAAGGAAGATTCAAAATGACTCCAGTTCCAGCAGCCATCTGACTACAGCTGCATGAGAGACCACAAGCAAGAACCTTTTAGCTGAGTACAGCCACCTCTGGAACCACGAGAGGTAATAATAAAATGATTGTTCTTGTTTGGAGCCATTAAGATTTGCAGTAATTTGTTAACAGCAATAGTAACTGGAACAACCTATATGATAGAATACTGTAAAGCATTTTAAAATGCTGGTGGGGTATATCTCCAACATATGATGTTAAATGAGCAAAACAGGGGGTGAGACGGAGTACACAGGATGCTGCCATTTATATTAAAAGAAAACATATTACATCCACAATGTAGGGACACAATAGACCCACAAATATGCTATATCTCCAGTGAACTCCCCAAAGAATCTGATAACAGTGGTTGCCACTGATCAAAGGAAATCACAGCAGGAGGGATACATGTATACAGCATTGTACGCCTTGAATTTTTGTTTTGAGCTACATCCATAGTATTCTTTCCAAAACATTTTTATGTCAGTGTCTTAGTTTTCATTTTAAAGGTTTTTGTATGTATTAGCCCTTTTCCTGCCTTGAGAAATTTAATGTACTAAAGAGAAAGCATCTTTGTTTACTGAAGCCCTGCAGGGTCCCAGCATCACCCTTTGATCATCATGTGAATAAATGTAGATATTGAAAGTAAAGAAGGTTGGGGGTTAACCCATACAGCCAGACAAATCATGAAGGTCCGTGATTTTATTTCTGAATTACCCCAAATAATTTTCTTACAGCTTATAGCTTCTAAAGAGGCGAGAAAAACCCAATAAATTTATTACTGAGAGTTTACTTAATTAGATTTCTGACAATCACTGCATTTAGTGAAACAGTAATGGGACTTCCCTGGTGGTCCAGTGGGTAAGACTCTGCACTCCCAATGAGGGCGGGGTGGGGCCCGGGTTTGAACCCTGGTCGAGGAACCAGATCCTGCATGCATGCCACAACTATGAGTCCACATGCCACAACTAAGAGTCCGCATGCAGCAAATAAGAGCCGTGTGCTGCCACGAAGATCCCACGTGCTGCAACGAAGACCTGGCACAGCCAAAATAAATAAATAAATATTTAAAAAACAAAACAAAATAAAAACAATAATTACCAACCTTTCTGACTCCAGATCTTCAGAAGGAACGGCTGGATGCTTCATCTGCAACCCTGGTCACTTATTACCCAATACTCCTGATTCTTGGCAGTAGGAACCCCTAAACAATGTGTTTTGTGTGTGTGTGTGTGTGTTTTACATCTTTATTGGAGTATAATTGTTTTACACTGGTGTGTTAGTTTCTGCTGTATAACAAAGTGAATCAGCTATACATATACATAAATCCCCATATCTCCTCCCTCTTGCGTCTCCCTCCCACCCTCCCTATCCCACACCTCTAGGTGGACACAAAAGGAGCTGATCTCCCTGTGCTATGCGGCTGCTTCCCACTTGCTATCTATTTTACATTTGGTAGTGTGTATATGTCCATGCCACTCTCTCAACAATGTGTTTTTATGCAAAACTGTAGAAGCTTAAACACCACATACCCTTCCTTTCTTATTCAGACAGGCAAGAAAGCACAAATCTCAGGAAACTGCCCAATAGGAAGATGGGCTGAATCATCTGGGTAGGGAGTAATTTGTTCCTATGGTCCACATATCAGTGCTGGCAGTGGGATGGTCACTCATGACACACAAAGAAACCTGCTCTATATGCTTGGGAATCAATGCCACTCATTTTTTTTCTGTTGAGTTTTCTTACTGAAATACAATATATGCACACAGTTCTGTGCATTTTCACAAAGTGAACACATCTGTGTAACAACAAGCAGGTCAAGAAACAGAAAATTTCCAGAACCCAGAAGCAATAATCCCAGAATAGACTAATTTTTTCTGTTTTGTACTTTATGTAAAATGGAATCATACAGTATATTTTCTGGCTTCTTGGGCTCAACAATATTTTTGTGAGCAAAATATTTTGCTCACAACATAATTGTTGCTTGTAATAGTAATGTGTTCATTTTCATTATGTGAATATGCCACAATTTCTTATCCATTCTACAGTTGATGGGCATTTGAGTAGCTTCCAGTTAGGGGCTATTTTGAAAAGTGCAGCTGTGAACATTCTTGTACATGTTTTATGGAGAACAGATGTATGCATTTCTGTTGGTTATCTACCTAGATTTGGAATTGCTGGTTCATAAGTTATGCATATGTCCCTCTTCAGTAGAAAATGCCAGTTTTCCAAAGTGGTAGTACCAATCTACACTCCCACAGGCAATGTATGAGATTCTGGTTGCTTGACATTCTCACCAATACTTGGTATTTTTTGCCATTCTGTCACTCATTTATTTATTTATTTATTATAAATTTATTTATTTATTTATTTTGACTGTGTTGGGTCTTCATTGCTGCGCGCAGGCTTTCTCTAGTTGCGGCTAGCGGGGGCTACTCTTCGCTGCAGTGCACGGGCTTCTCATTGCGATGGCTTCTCTTGTTGCGGAGCACGGGCTCTAGGCACGTGGGCTTCAGTAGTTGCGGTGCGTGGGCTCAGTAGTTGTGGCTCGCGGGCTCTAGAGTGCAGGCTCAGTAATTGTGGCGCATGGGCTTAGTTACTCCGCGGCATGTGGGATCTTCCTGGACCAGCGCTCAAACCTGTGTCCTGTGCATTGGCAGGCGGATTCTTAACCACTGCACCACCAGGGAAGTCCCACTCATTTATTTTTAATCCATAATCACTTCTTCCAAATATGACAAAATATCTTTCCTTTTAAATTGCAAGGAACAGTGTAGAGTAACATAAGTGCATGGTGTTGCATCAGGCAATCTAACTTAGCAGACTGGTGACCTCTGAGACTCAGCTTCTTCCTCTTTAAAATGGTGATGAAAAAGTACCCATTTCATAGGGTTGTGGATCAACTGAGATCATGTATGCAAAATGCAAAGCACAGCTCCTGTCATAAAGTATGCAATAAATGACTGCTATGTATTTAAGACCATATTTCAGAGCTGGGGAAACTGAGGTCACAAGGGGTAGAAGGATCTGGCCAAGGTGACTTAGTGGCAGAGCTTGCCAAATCTAGTGTGGTTTTCTCAAGTCAGTGCTCCATGGCACCATATGGCTTCAACTTCTAAGATTTTTTTTTCATAAAAATTGCAAAATTGGGTCTATAATTTACAATGATTTTCACTCACTTAAGGGTTAACTTGTGATTTCTGCTTTTAATTTGGCAAATTTCATCAGATTCCCCAAGAGAGGATGTACATCAGGCTGCGCCTAGAGAAGCCAGTGCTCCTTTTGTCAACAAGCAGGTCTCAGGAGGTGTGACTTACATTTTACTTAAAGAAACTGGACAGTCAACTGCTAACCGCAGCCAGATGGTAAAACGGGGACTTCACAAAATAGTTGTTTGCAGTTGAGATTTTTAACCTTTGCCTATCTCAGAAATTCCCTCCCCAACTCTTTTGTTAGGAGCACAGGGGGC
Organism: Eubalaena glacialis; assembly: GCF_028564815.1. Taxonomy (NCBI): domain Eukaryota; kingdom Metazoa; phylum Chordata; class Mammalia; order Artiodactyla; family Balaenidae; genus Eubalaena; species Eubalaena glacialis. Next base: position 51,110,593 of record NC_083733.1, on the reverse strand, counting down.
TCACTGGCAGTTCTTGTGACACACACCACCAACTGGGTTGACAAATAGGAGGTTAGATATTACTCTCCTGCTGGGTCAGCTGCAGCAGCTCTCATTTCCTGATCGCAGCAGGATCAGAGATACGGGATCAGGCCTGTGAGCCCCCTGCAAGGAGCCATGAGAATGTCTAGAGATGTCTGGTCCTGCACAGCCTCAAGGAGTGACACACAGATGGTTCACAGGGCCAGGAGATGCCTGTTGGGATGCACAGAGAAGTGCTTCTTTTCCTCTGAAGCTAGTATCAGGGTGGGCTGGTGTGTCCTTAACACCAGGCTTCCTTTTCTTGCTCTTCTTCCTTTTTAATAAAAGGAGCAGCTCAAGGAGGCAAAGGTGTTGGGCTAGATTAAATAACAGATTTTGGTTTTCACTATATTCACTTTTATGTGTATGTCTGCATAGGTCAAAGTAGCACTGGTTTTCTGCTTATTGTTATGACATAGTTGTGTTTTAAAATAAAGTTTGTTAAAGTGAGTAATTTTGTTTTATTTATTTTTATTTATTTATTTATTATTTCTGAAAACTAGTCAGGTCTGATTAGGATTTTCAGTTCTAATAAAATTGTGGGTTATTGCACTAGATATAGTATTTATTATACAAACTATATTCTTTAACTATTGTATGACAGAAGTGTGTGTTTTAAAGTGAGTAATTTTAAAGAAGACTATTAAGTCGATAATAGTACAAGTGACACGTATATGTGACAAACTGTAAAGGCGATTGGAGCTTTAGGGTAGTAGAAGGAGATGACAAAAATCTGAGAGTGGTAGGAAATGACTGGAGTCAGCAGCCCTGAACTAAACACCGATCTCAGCCACTAATGGCTAGCGTGCCCTTAACCACTTCACTCCTCTGAGCCTCGGTCTTCTCACCTGTTAAATGGAGATTATTTAATTCTCTTATTTGCAGAAGTTTCGTGAACATAATATCTACAAACTTTCTGGCTAGAATAGAGGTTCTATTATTGATAACTTTATTAGTAGTAGTAGCAGCAGTAGTATTACAAATGTAATAGAGTGACCCGCCACCCCTGGATCCCCAAAACGGAAGCGGTTGTTTTCAAGTCCCAGCTGGGGGAGGGGAGTGTACATTTCCAGGGCCATGAATTAATTCTAGGGTGACCGACAATGCTGAAATTAGCTTGATACTTATTTCTGACCCTAAGAGAGAAGGAAAGTTTCTTCATCTGCCACAGAGTTTCCCAAACACCTGTCCCAGATGCTTAAGATTCTTCAGGTTCTTTCTTAGTATTAAAACAGCCCTTTCAGAGAACGCCTTTCCTTGTGCTGCGTCTTGGAGCCGGCAGTGATGATGAGTGTTTTTTTTTTAACATTTACTTGGCTGTTGCTACCATTTATTTTAAACTCTTGAACACCCCCTAATGCACATACTTTTTTCTTTTTCTTTTTTTTTAAGAAGAAAAGGAAACGCTTGGCTTGTTTTGAAAGCAGATTGCATTGTGTTCTACCTGTGGCACCTACCGCGACGGCCAAACGCAGCAGTAACTGCGCAAATGTGTCCCTTAGTTGGGGGAGGGGGTAGGAACTGCAGAACGCTGGCCAGGAGGGACGTGGCCGCTGGGGGGCTTCCGGCTCCGGCAGCCCAGTCCCGGCACCCTGTCTGCTAGTTCTACCCGCGCAGTCCACCGATCAGGGGGGCTGGGAGAGAGAGCGGTGCGACCCCTGTCCCCAGGAGTCCCCCTTTCGCTCCTAAGCTATTCGCGTCCCTACCGCGCAGCTAAGCGCTTATACACCACTTTGGTTGTAATAACTTGGACCAGGTCAAGAGAGGGTGATCCGGACCCATTTTGCAGTTGAGAAATCTGAGGTTCGAAGTGGTGGTTAAGAAACATGCTCAAGGATATTCGTCGAGTCTCTTGGGCACGAAACCCTTTCTGGGGATCCCTCCTTGGGTGGATCCCTCTCCCCTCGCCATCTGTGACCTCCCAGTGGATCCGCCTGGTTTCTGCAGAGCGGGTTGGGGGACAGGGGGTTGATCGCTGTGCCAACAGGTTTGAGTCACCCGCCAAGGCCCTCGGTGGCCCCGCCAACTCTCCCTGAGTCCCGGACTCTGCCCCGGGATCCCTTTTGGCGGGAAGCTGTTCCTGACTGCTCGGCCCAGGGCCCAGCGCTCCCGCCGCGCCCTCGACGTGGCGTCAGGTATGGTCACTGTCCCCGCGGCGTGCGCTCAGGAGCCGTAGCTTCACCCACTCGCTGCATTTACCCCCATGGTTCCAGACGAGGAGCTGGATCCCCAACCCGGGCCTCGTGCGGCAGCGGAGACCCCCGGCCCGCCCCTGCGCTCCCGGGCTGAGGCTGCAACCACTCCCAGATTAAGCCCCTGAGGCTGGGAGAGGGCGAGCGAAGAGCAGAGGAACTCTTTGCTCTCCCCTCCGCCAGCCTCGCCTGGGGCACGGCTGCGCTCGGCCAATCCGGAACCGGGGCGGGACCGGGGGCGTGGTCTCGGCGGGCCTGGCTTGGTCTCCAGGACTCCCGGCTGGGCCTCAGGCGGGGCTGGAGGGGCGGTCGCTCAGGCGGAGCGGGGCGGGGCGGAGGCGGGGCCAGGCGCCTTCTCGGGCCAGCGCGCAGATGAGCTTCAGTCTGTCCTGCGCTCCCGCGCTGCCGGCATGACCGACACTCTGCTGCCCGCGGCCCCCCAGCCGCTGGAGAAGGAGGGCGACGGCTACTTTCGGAAGGTGGGCGGCTTCGTGCGGGCTGGAATTCTGGGAGCTCCAGACTTCTTTCCCCCCAGGCTGTGGAGGGGGCTGCAGGGCGCGCGGCCGGGGTCGACCAGGCCTGGAGGGGGAGGGGGCGCACTGGCTGGGGCGCGCCCGGCGGAGGGTCGGAGTGGAGGGGTGCGGCGGCGGTGCACCCGGCGGCCGAGAGCAGGTGACTTACGGGGCTGGGGAGTGGTGTGTGGGCCGCCCCGCGCAGGTGCCGGCGGAGGACAGGGCCAGGAGGGGTGCTCGGGGTCGCCCCCGCCGGCCGTCCCGCGGCCCTGGGGAAGGGACCGGTTCCCAGTGCGCTGGCGCCCTCGGCGTTGCGGCGCGTGGGGACCCGAGCCCAGCTTCCACCCGAGCGCTTGGCCGGGGCGCGTGGAAATAGGAGCCCCTCAGAAGGGATGGCGTTCCCCTTTTGCCTCCAGAATGCTTCCAGTGTTTGCCTCTTCGACTTTTTCGAGGATAGGAGGGTACCTCGGGCGTCGCCCCCTTCTCTGCCCCTAGTTGCCCAGGAGGGCGTGCGCGCTGCAGACGTGAGGGCAGCGGTTTCGCCCCCTCACCACATTTCGCTAAAGCGGATTTATCCGATTGTTGGGTAGACCTGCGAGAGGTGCGGGCTCCGCGGGAGCTTGGCACATACCGTGGCCTCCTGCCCCGAAGGTTCGCAGCTCAGCCCCTCAAAAGTGGTCCCAATCCACGGAGCGGGGTCGCTGGGATGTCCGCAGGTTGCAAGGCCTGGGCTACAAAGATGCTTTTGAGCCCGGAGGCACGGGGACACCTTCCATCCTTCTTCCTTGTCCCTATGAGTCTAAAAATAGCCTTTGGCTCTTGGCCATGTTTGACTAGGTGGGTTGAGAAATTGTTTTTTTATAACTTCTATGACCGAAGGCAGAGGACGAAATTATAAACAGGGCAGTGAAACTGTTTCCCACAGAACAGTCAATTCTTAATTGTTCCACGCCTAATGATCCAGTCAGTGAATGCTCTTGGCGTCTTCCTCCTTCTCCCATGACGCTGCCTTTGGGCTTTTGCTCTCTGGTGAGGAGCAGTGGCCCTAGAGGATGGGCAGGAGGAGAATCTGGAAACAGGTGAGGACAGAGTTGGAAAAATTCTTTTTGGTTAAATTGCTTTTAGCATTAAAAAAAAAAAAAGGAGTAGTTTTAAGGTGTATTTAAGTTAAAAGATGTCATCATGGAATTATAGGATTATAACTTCTAATTATGTGTGGCATTTGGGACAGAGCATCACAGGCCATGGAATTGCAGAAGGAGGCCAGGCCTGGGAATCCCTAGATCTCAGCCCTAGGGCCTCAAAGCCTGACTGCCTCCCCCACAAAATTGCAGTGTAGACTCCAGCAAGTTGCTGCATCTTTCTGGGACTTCATTTCCTCCCCAAATTGTTTGTCCTCTGAACAGGTGGAGGTCTGGACCTATAGCAGCATCTGGGGGAAACAACAGAGGAAGGGGCAGAAGAGGTGGTGAACACCTGCCAGGGTTATGTTCCCTTGTCTTCCAGAACAGGTTTTCCAGGGGAAGATGTGCATAGGACCGAGTGGAAGGCAAGGGAGCTGTGAAAGGATGCAAAGCTGAGTGTTTTTCAGGTGCGGTTTCTCCGGTGGTAGATAAAGAGAATCATGGGTACAACATAAGATGAATCACTGGTTTGCCATTAGAAACATCTCTTTGGAAAACGAGACCTTGTAATGATCATTGTGCTACGTCACCGTAGTCCAAAGAGTGTTCCTAGTGCAAGGTTAATAAAAGGTGTCGACATGGAACCTTCCCTGATGTGTGATCCGAGCCAGTTTGTCCTAAAACAAATGCTCCTTGAATGAGAGGTAGATGTTATACAGGTGAAGAAGGGGAGGAAGAACACTTCAGGCAGAGGGAACAGCATGGGTGAAGGCACAGGATTGTGAGCGTTTGTGAGTGAACCCTTGGGAGTGTGGAGGTGTAAGTGGGAACTAGGCTGTTCGGGAGTCATGCGTCTTGGATGCATGGGAAGGGAACCTGGAGATCTATCAAAGTGCTTCATGCAGGACCAGACGTGTGAGATTTGTGTCACAGAAAGACCACTTTGAAAGCTGAGTGATCAGTAGGTGAGCGATGGGGGAGAGGCAGTGGTGGAGCCAGGCAGGGAGGAGTGTGGAAGGTTAATCCTCATTGTCTGTGTCCTACTCTGTTACGGACTACTGATGACTTTTCAGTCAGTTATGTAAAGTACTAGGTAAACACAGCCTCACCACACCCATCCTTTCCACCAGCTTGCACCCCTAACTCAAACCAGGGGTCCAGACTGGAGGCAGGGATCCCAGTGGGGAGGGTGCAGTGATGAGGGCCTGAGCAAAGGCAGTCAACAGGGATGGGAAGAACTAATGGACCAAATATGGTGGGGAAGTGCTGCTGATGGGAGTCCAAAATGTCTGCCCTTTGGTGTCTGGGGGGATGGTCAGGCGCCTCACTGAGATGGGGCAACCAGGAGGCTGAGGTAGAGGTGGTGGGCTTGAGGCCCCTAAGCGACATCTGAATGGTGGTCCCAGTGGGGAGTCCACTCCATGAACCCGGCAGCCACGAGAGCACCCTGGCTGGAGATGCAGCTTTGGGGGGCACCAGTGTGGGAGGCGGTGGGATATTGTGAAAAAGGACCCAAGGCAGAAGAGAATAATGCCTCCATTTAAGGGACAGGCAGAGAGATGGTAAACAAACCCAGAGGGTGACAGTGTCAAGGCAGCTGGGAGAAGAGATCTTTTTAGTGGAGAGATGAGGTTGACAAGTCAGAAGAGCCCTGAAAATACTGGGTTTAGTCCTTTAGGGGGTTGTTGGTAAATGAGTAGGTGGAGAATTGGGGGCAAAAGTCAGTGTGGTGGGGACTTTCCTGGCGATCCAGTGGTTAAGACTTCACCTTCTAATGCAGGGGGTGCGGGTTCGATCCCTGGTCGGGGAGCTAAGATCCCACATGCCTCGTGGTCGAAAAACCAAAAAACATAAAACAGAAGCAATATTGTAACAAATTCAATAAAATATTAAGTCTTTAAAAATGGTCCACATCAAAGAAAAATCTTTAAAGTCAGTGTGGTGGAGTACAGGTGGAAGAAGGGCAGAGAAAATAGTTGCTGGGGGGGATGGGGGTAGAGGAGGGAGAAGAAGGCAGGTTTGTTTAGATTGAGGAAGTTCATATTGCCTGCTGGTCTTGGACCCTGAACGTGTGAGACAGTCTTTGGCAGAGAGGGCCCCCTGGCAAATCAGGGTCTTCCTGGGGTTGTGCAGGACATGGCTGTACAGAGCCCGAGGACACGGACTCAGTTTGGCCCCAGGTCAGGCATGGACACCAGTACAGACCCTGGCCTCCTGGGTGAGCAGCTTGGGGCAGGGGGCTCTCTGAATTAAAAACAAACAAAAAATACAGAATACTTTCTGGTCTATCACAATATATTTCTCTCTTCTCTGGCTTCTCACTTTTTTTTTTTCTTTCTTGACACTAATATGTTTTCTTTCTTGACACTAATATGTTTTTTTTTCTTTCTTGACACTAATATAGAGGTACAGTTCTATAAGAATAATTAAATACTAAATTATTTTCTTAAAAGAATGACCAGTGGAAATGGAGTTTCTTTTTCCCAAACAGATTTTTATGCTTATCCTAATGAAAGTCTTGGAAGAATGTGTGTTCGGGCCTATAGTTAATGCAGAGTAATACACATTTCCAAGACACTACATCCTGAGAGCTGGTCCCACCTCCAGGGCTCTCTGGGGGCTATAGTCTTGAAACCCACAGGAAAACCTGTTCTTGGCCAAGAGAAAACTAGCTGGAAAAAAACTAGAGAAAGATGTTCCCCAAGGCTGTTGAAAGGGCCTAAATGAAAGACCTTAGCAGTAAGGGGAAGAAGACCGTTGGTACAAAGTGCAGCATTGTGGGACCTTATCTCTGCCTCGCCATCCTCTGGGAACACTCATGGCCCAAAGTGAATTTAGCTCCATTGTTTTTACCCAAGAGCTGGAGGAGAAGTTGTTTCTTGTTCACAGAAGCCTCCAGGCTGGACAGGGCCCCAAGGTTCACTGTGTCCTGGTTCGTGGTCCCTGTTTACTCTGGATTTCCTCAAGGCTCCAGCAGAGAAGGAAGGAAGAGAATTCTTTCTTTTTTTTTTTAACCCAGAGGCTCCTCTTAGGTCCTCCTCTGCACCATTTATCTTAGTGGGGTGTAATTTCATGTTAGACACACGTGTGCATCATATATAAGCATATGTGGAGGGACATGCTGGGCTGAGTCTGAGGAGCCCAGGGTGGGTCATGGGGGCTCATCCAGTCCATCTTTTTTTTTTTTGAGAATCTGTTTATTTTTGGCTGCGTTGGGTCTTCGTTGCGGCACGCGGGCTTCTCATTGTGGTGGCTTCTCTTGTTGCAGAGCACGGGCTCTAGGCGCATGGGCTTCAGTAGTTGTGGCTCTCAGGCTCAGTAGTTGTGGCTCGCGGGCTCTAGAGCGCAGGCTCAGTAGCTGTGGTGCACGGGCTTAGTTGCTCCGCGGCATGTGGGATCTTCCTGGAGCAGGGCTTGAACCTGTGTCCCCTGCATTGGCAGGCGGATTCTTAACCACTGCGCCACCAGGGAAGTCCCTGCGCTATTTTTATTGGGTAGTGATGATTTTTCTCCAGGTGGGGGTGGGGGAGGGAGGAGGAAGGGTGTAAAAGTTTGTGCTGCTGCCTCTTCCCCACCCCCTACCCCACGATGGTCTGAGCCAGACCCTACAGTCCAGGCTGGATCCAGGCTGATCATCGCCTTGGTGAGGGTCTGTCCAGCTGCACTGGTGCACACCAGCAGCCCAGAGGGCGTGGTGGACAAACTTCTCCTCACATTGCGGGATCCTGGCCAGGAGGGGGTCCCCTGGCAGAAACAGTATTTGCAGGTGACTCAGAGGAGAGTCAGCATGATGAGGTATAACACTGTAAATGTCCCTTGCTTCCTGGGGCTATTTGGACGGATTCCAAGACACCACCTGATGATACAGGGCATTGGCTTTAGCCTGATCATCACTTCCTCCTTTGGCTCAGGTACTAGAGTCTCGTGACACAAAGGCTGTATTGGAGGTGGCCACAGAGGACAGCGGAACCGCAGGTGCAGCTTAGCCAGACTGAGTGTCTGGCAGAGCTGGCAGCAAGGGGTGCCAGCTGGGGACAAGGTCTCCCGCCCGTAGTACCAGAAACAGGGAGAGATGCAGGTCCTTCTGGCCTTGCTAGTCAGACCCACGGAGTTCGCTAGGGCCATATGCCTTAGAAAATCCTGTTTCGATTGGATTCTAAGAGGAGAAAAAGGCAGGTGATCCAAAACTACAACTTCAGAAGTAATTTCTTTTTCTCCAATATTATTGTATTAGAAAAGTAACATAAATTGTTGTAAAAAAGGGTAATAACAGAAATGTACAAAATCACACACACATACCATCTCCCCCGCACCAAGGACTGTAAACTAGTGGTGAGTACATCCTACCAGTTGAAATAAACAGGTCATCAGTTGGGTCTGAAAATACATTTGTCTCTTAGAAATTTTGGTGATTGTAAATCTTTGTAGAGTGGCACACATTTTGTACACACACGGTAGGTGTCTGTAAAGATTTGTAGAAGTGACTGAAGGGAGCCGGTTCATATTGTGGCCCCCTACCCCCATGTGAATGGATGGGGACGCCAGAGGGAGGCACCTGGCAGAGATCCTGGAAGGACAGAGGACCTCTTTACAAGTGCCAAATTCATGTTTTAATTTTTATGGACACGGAAAAGGTAGATTCTGTTCATCCAAACTGCCCTGAATCTCCAGCATGGTGAAAAGTTAAATTAGATGTATTTTTGTGTATTGCAGGGTATTGCATGCTATTTCTGTGCTTTCTGGTTGACAGCTTCTGGCTAACTCATAAACAAACAATTCTGTTTTCCAGAGCTTGGTGGTTGAGTGAGGGGTTGCATGACTAGGAAGGAAGGCAGAGAAAATATCTCCGTGCTGGAGAGGCAGCAAAAAACACCCCACTCTTCCATGCCCTGCGTGAGGGTCTCTAGCCAGGGGACCCTGCGTGGTCACTCTCACTCAGTCTTACTCCTGACCTGGAGACTCCAAGTTCACACTGTGCCCTCAATTTGCTGGAGACACATCTACATGTGTGGGCTTTAACTTTGGCTGTGTGGAAGAAAGGCCCTCACTGGTTCTTGGGGTGGAGGGGAGCCAGGCGCCAGGCACTGCCTAGAGCAGGTCCCCCCCCACCCCCTGCTGGGGAGGAAAGACTGCTCCCTACCCTGTGTCTGCCTTCCCAGTGGCCTGGCCTATCTGCCTTTTCACTGTCAGTCTCTGCGTGTTGTAGGTCAAGTAGCCTTTCCTTTCTTCCAAATCCACTGACTCCGGTTTTTGCCTAGGTGCTGCTCTTAAATACTTGTTTCCCAGCTGAACAACTTAACTATACCCTCAGGGCATGTGCGTGTATATTAACAAATAGAGTTTTTACTCTGGGTGAACTTATTCTACTTAGGACTTTCTTAGTTATGGTTACCAGAAGATCGAATCCCCAATGGTTTAGGCAGATGAACACACCATGGTACATTCCTACAATGGAATTCTACTCAGCAATTAAAAGGAGCGAACCACTGATAAGTACGACAACATGGGTGAATCTCAAAGCATGCTATTGAGCAAAATAAGCCAGACACAAAAGCATACATGCCCTATGATTCCATTTATATGATGTTCTAGAACAGGCAAAAGTCTACGGTGATAGAAATCAGAGTCTTGGTTGCCTTGGGAGGCAATGAGAATGGTCTATATTCTGATTGGAATAGTGGTTACATAGGTATACACATTTATCCAAACTCATTGAACTATGTACTTAAAAATCTATGTATTTCATTATGTGTAAATTATACCTCAATTTTAAAAAAATGGCTTAGGCAAGAAAAGGAATGCGTTTGGCTCCTGTAACTGAGAAGCCCAGAGGAATGGCTTCAGGCCTGGCTTGATCTAGGGCTCAAATGCTGCCACCAAAACTCAGTTTCTCAGCTCTGCTCCCCCTAGGTTGGCTTCATTTGGGGGGAGACACTCCCCCCACAGTGGTAACGTGGCTGCAGCTGCCCAGTCTCACATCCTGCTAGGTTCAAGGCTGATGGGGAAAAATGAAGGGCCCTCCTGATGGGCTCTGTTGTCCTATGTCAGGTGCTCACCCTGAATCAAACTCAGGGCTGGGGACTTTGGTTTTCCAACGAGCCAGGCATGAATCGGATGTCCTTCCCCTTGGAAAGGAGGTGTGGGAGCATGGATTTACAACCCCTGACCGTTATGGGCTGCGAGGTGGGAGAGTGGGACGTGGATCACTGTGGCCAAAAGATATGCACTGATGCTGGGCAGCCCTCAGCCAGGAAGCACGTGAGGGGTGTCCGGGGGTTGGCGGGCGAGCTGTCCCCGCATTCCCACACATTCCTGCTGCTCAGGCTCATCTCAGAGTGGCAGGAAGGACGTGGGCTTAAGTCCCCCTCCCACCCTTACTGCCTCTAGCATCTTGAGTAGCTCACTTACCCTCCAAGCCTCAGAATTGTGGGGTCAGAGATGCCATACCAGAGTCCACGTGGGCTGACCGACAACGTGGGAGACCCCACTAAGCTAGTGAGGAAGCTGAGCTTTACTCAGTACCTGCTTTTCTTGGGTGTTGGCAGTCGGACCATCTTTCCACGTATGGAGACTGCCGCCAATGCCCAAACCTTAGGCTGGTCAGGTAACTGACAGACTCTGTGTAGTGGACAGACTCTCAACTTCACTGTAAGACTTGTGGACAGTGACTGTAGAGGCAAGGACAGTTCATTTGTTCCCCCCAAACCCTCCCCACTTCCCAGGCCAGGCAGGCGTGACAGGTGCTGCCTCGGTCCTGGGCACAAACCCTCAGTTCAGTTTGGAGCAGCTCTACATCCTGTTGTGAACCAATTAAGAACTAAGGTATGGCTGAGGACTGTGGGTCCCCACTAGCAGAGAACCCCTGGCAGGGGCCAGTGGAAGCTAGCAGCCTCTGGTGATGCCAGGGGGTCTCGCCCAGATTCATCTCTCAGGGCTCTGGGAAGTTTCCAAACAGCCCTGCAGGCGTTTCTGGTGTTTCCAACAGGTCTGGCATTCCTACCTGTCAGTAAGAAGTAATGTAGTTTGGGGTCCAATTACTCAGTCAAATCTAATCCTAAGCATTCCTATGTCTTATCTGGAAACTTGACCCTACATCTGTGGGCTGGTTAGGGTGTAGTGATTCCAGGCCAGCCAGAAGTTGGGTGAAGTATGGGAGCAGGAAAAAGTTCTTATCCGTGAGCTGGAATGGCTGCTTAATCTTAGCTCTGGGAATGTATGTAAAGGAATTAGTTATTAAGGCTTCTCTGTAAAATAGAACACAGCCTTGGTGAACCATGTAATTTTAAGTCAGATTGAGCCATCCCTTCATAGTAATTTTAGGACGTGGAAAGGAAAGAGACTGGCAATTATTTTAGCCCTTTACTAAAGACATTTTAATCTTAGATCTGAAAAGAGAGAATTAGTTTTCTGATTTTTATTTTAAATCAGGGATCATTTAATGGTTTGAAAGATGTTAATTTTAAGACTATTCCAACTCAGATTCTGAATATCTGTGTAATTTGAATTTGGGCGGCTGCATGGGGGACAGGTGGGTGTCCACCTGCTGGGATGGGAGAGTGAAAAATCTTTGTGGAAAGAGAGATGTAACTTATTTCTGACCCTCTAGTCTAAAGGCCACTGATATGGGAATCCCTGAGAAGGTTGGGGCTGCAGAGAAACCATTTCTTCTTCCTTGGGGTCAAGACCATGGATGTGGCTTGGGCAGAGGTGTGGGAGGCTAGGTGTTGCGGAGCTGTGATGGCAGTGACCAAGGCAGTGACGCAGAGAGAAAGGGCAGTCCCCTCACCAAATACTGCCCACCAGCCACTCCCAGGGTGTGATTACAAGCCCGTCAGTGGGCGGAACCGAAAGATAAGCTTCAGAAAGGAACGGAGTGTTCCCTCAGATCCCTGGGCTTCTACCTGCTGGGGTGGGTTTAACTATTAGGTTAAAAGGAAATTTTTTGAATCACTTTGCTGTACACCTGAAACTAACACAATATTGTAAATCAATTATACTTTAATTTAAAAAAAAAAAAAAAAGCTTTTCCGCCTGCTCCCCCTTCCCCCCAAGCGCCGCTCCGGCTGCACCACGCTTGCTCTGAGCTCTGGGCTCCTACTAAGCTAGTGCCACCGATGTCTCCCTCCATCATGATCATCTACCGGGACGTCATCAACCATGGTGAGATGTTCTCTGACATCTACAAGATCCGGGAGGTCGCGGACGGGCTGTGTCTGGAGGTAGAGGGGAATATGGTCAGTAGGACAGAGGGTAACATTGATGACTCACTCATTGGTGGAAATGCCTCTGCTGAAGGCCCCGAGGGCAAAGGTACCGACTGCACAGTAATCACTGGTGTGGATGTTGTCATGAACCATCACTTGCAGGAAACCAGCTTCACAAAAGAAGCCTATAAGAAGTGCATCAAAGATTACATGAAGTTAATCAAAGGGAAGCTTGAAGAACAGAGACCAGAAAGAGTAAAACCTTTTATGACAGGGACTGCAGAACAAATCAAGCACATCCTTGCTAATTTCAAAACAACGATCAGTTCTTTATTGGTGAAAACATGAATCTAGATAGCATGGCTGCTCTGCTGGACTACAGTGAGGATGGTGTGACCCCATATATGATTTTCTTTAAGGATGGTCTAGAAACGGAAAAATGTCAACAGATTTGGCTGTTTGGATCTATCACCTGCTCATCATAACTAGCTGGCTGCTGCTGTTCATCCACACAACACCAGGACTTAGACAATGGGACTGATGTCATCTTGAGCTCTTTGTTTTGATGTTGATTTGTTTGGAGGGGAGGCATTGTTTTTGAGAAAAAAAACACATGTCATGTAGGTTGTCTAAAAATAAAATGCGTTTAAACTCAATTGAGAGAATGCCTCTTAGTTTAATAGGTAATATCTAAATCCATCCTGTGTCTCCAGGCTACCTTCCTGGAGAAGCTAGAACCTGGTTGTAGACCACTACTAGAAAGCTAAGACCATCTTCAGATAACTTCCACAGTGAAAACCACTTCTGGGACTTGGAATATAAACAAGAATCAACAGTAATTCAGTTGAAGTAAAGGGAAAGACCATGCTCATAGCAGTGCCAACATTTGAAGTGGATGTCTTACACATTTCATCACCTACAAATGGAAGTAGTTAACTCTGGAAGAAATTACCAAAAGAATAAAAAGAGACTAACACAGTTGGAAGAAAAAAAAAAAAAAAAAGGATGGGAATTCCCTGGCGGTTCAGTGGTTAGGACTTGGCGCTTTCGCTGTGGTGGCCCAGGTTCGGTCCCTGGTGGGGAATAAGATCCCGCAAGCTGCACAGCTAAAAAAAAAGAAAAAAAGGAAACTCTTTTTCTGATCTTAAACTTTTCACAATGAAACATTGATTGTAATCTAAATACCCCAAGAAATAATGGACAGAGAACACAGACAATTCACTGAAAAAGCAATTCAAGTGATCAATGATATATGAAAAAAATGTTTATCTTCACTAATAATCCTTGCAAATTGGGAGCATGGGATACCTGTTTTTTGCATATCAATTTGGCAAAGATTGAAAATAATACTTTCAACTCAACAGTAAAAAATAACCCAGTTTAAAAATGGGCAAGGAGGGAATTCCCTGGCGGTCCAGTGGTTAAGACTCTGTGCTTCCACTGCAGGGGCGAGGGTTCAATCCCTGGTTGGGGAACTAAGATCTCGCATGCCCTGTGATGTGGCAAAAAAAAAAAAAAAAAATTGGGCAAGGAATCTGAATTGATCTTTCTCCAAAGATACACAAATGGCCAATAAGCACATGAAAAGATGTTTAACCATCTTTGGTTTAACCACCATTAACCATCAGGGAAATGCAAATCAAAACCACAGTGAGATACCACACATCCTAGGTTGGCTCTAATAAAGACAATAACAAGTATTGATGAGGATGGGGTAAATTGGAACCCTCGTCTACTGTTGGTGGGAATGTAAAATATTATAGCCGCTTTGGGAAATAGTTTGACCTCAAATGGTTAAACATAGAATTAACCATATGACACAGTAGTTCCACTCCTAGATCTATAGCCAAGAGAAGAAAGGAAAACATACATCCACATAAAAACTTACACACAAATAAGCAGCCCTATTCATAAGAGCCAAAAAGTGAAAACACCCTCAAATGTCCATCAACTGATGAATGGATAAATGAATGTTCGTATTGATTGAAGTGTTAGGGACAAAAAGGAGTGAAGTACTGATATGTGCTACACCACGGAAGAACCTTGAAAACATTATGCTGAGTGAAAGGAGCCCATCACAAAAGACTGTGTTCTGTATGATTCCACTTAAGTGAAATGTCCAGAATAAGCAAGTCTGTACAGACAGAAATTATCAATAGTTGCCTAATGCTATCGGGGAGAAGAGACAGGAAATAGAGAGTACCTTTCTTTGCTGGAGTATAATTGGGCTGGTGCTTAGGGGGAGGAGGGGGCTTAAAGAGGTTAGACGCCCTGTAACTCAGTCCTAGAAATATACCTTAAAGGAAAAACTTGAGGTTTACAAAGATTTGTGTTTACAGATATGCATCAAATAATTATAGATAATACCAGACACTTGGAAACAATCGAACTGTGCGACTATAAGGAAATGGTAAATCCTAAAAAAAGGAAACATTATGCAATTATTAAAATCATGGTTTTGAGGAGCACTTCATAACAGGAAATTTTCATGATAGAGTATTAAGTGAGAAAACATGATAGCCTATGTGTGACACTGTGCAGAAAAGGATTGACATGGCAGACCTGAGGCTGCTTTCCTTAGGAAGACCTGCTTGCAAGGTTGGCCCCTGCCTGGTCCCTGGGAGCCTGGCTCTTGGAGTGTTCCTTTCATCCCCGAAGTGATGAAGTTGGCTCACTGTGTCTAAATAATGGCGAAAACCATGTGGTTTACAATGAACACCTGCTTTCCTTTCGGCAGCCTGGAATTTTGGTATGTGCTAGGCAGAAGGTGCCTTTGTGATCAGCCCCTAATAAAAACTGTGAATTTGATTTTCTAATGGGCCAACCTGGGCAGTGACACTGCATGCATGTTGCTGCATTTTTGTTGCTGGGGGAAGAGTGTGCTTTGTGTGACCCCTCATAGGACAGAGAAAGCATAAGGAAGCCTGCACATGGATTCCTCCAGACTCTACCTCTTTTTCCCTATGATCCAGCTATGTGTCTTTATTTACTAAACTGCTGTCATAAATCTTAGCCGTGAGTGCAACTGTATGCTGAGTCCTGTGAAACTCCAGACATGGGGCTGGTCTGGGGAACTCCCTACACAGCCACTAATGTGGAAAGTAACAATATGCATATATTGTAAAATAGGCGGGCAGGAAAGAAACCAATCACAGTTGCTGTTTTGGAGTTGTGTTATTAGGACTGACTTTTCTTTTCTTTTTTTATATTTTTCGTATTTTATATATTTTCCATGTTGGAAAATATATAAAATATATTACTTTTACTTTCAGAAAAAATGAGTTTTTAAAACATTTTCTGTTGTATTAGACATTTGTCATCATTTTTAGAGTGGCTGACCTCTGAAGGGGCATCTCTTGTTTTCCCTCAGGGTTGCAATCCCCTCGCACAGACTGGCCGGAGCAAACTGCAGAATCAGAGGGCTGCCTTGAACCAGCAGATCCTGAAAGCCGTGCGGATGAGAACGGGAGCGGAGAACCTTCTGAAGTAGGTGTCTGCTGGCTCTACCACCTTGGCTGGGAGCCCGGACTCTCCTGAGGCCTGTCCATCTATTTCCTAAACTCCCAGGCCTGCCCAGCGTCCTCTCAGCTCTTGGTTTTAGCTTTGAGTTTCCTCCTCATTTCTGGCACCTGGAGCAGGCCCTGTCTCGCCTAGAGCTTGGTTGTGTCAAAGAGAAGTATTTTACACAGGCTGTCTGTGTGTTTGGGATAGAAGGGCGATGGGGGAAGTCCAATTATCTGATTCCTGTTTGTTTTCCCTGCTTTCTTTGGGACCTGTTTTCTCTGCTGCGTAGCACTATGCATGATCTAGAATCACTGCTTGCTAAATATTTGTTGAATGTATAAGGAAAAGAAAGGCAACACAACATTGTAAATCAACTATACTTCAGTTAAAAAAATTAGATTTGAAAAAATAAAAAGTTAAAAAAAAAAAAAGAAAGAAAAGGAAGGCAGAAAGGAGGGAATAGGAGCCTTTTAATTGCCAGTGTCCATATTTAATGAGAGGGGCCCAGTACAGCTCTGGGCTCTTGGGGCACTCATTATTATGCTCTGATGGTAACATAGTTACTTATCAAGCATAGAACTCAGAGAGGCCTTACCTGTAGGCAGCTCTAAGCCCTCCCCACACCCTTCAATGCAATGCAAGATGATGTGGCAGCTTCCTCTTGTTTACAAAGAGTTCAGACTTCTTCAGAGTTCTAGGGGTGACTCTTGCCAGCCCCATGCTGCCTTCTGCACTGGGTGTGGAGGCAGGCAGTATGCCTGCTGCCGGGCTAAGTGAGACAGATGCTTCCTGGAGCCTCAGAAAGACATGTGGAGTGTTTGCTGGGACCTGGAACCTGGAAACCTGGCAGGATGTGGATAATGGGTGTTCCCAGTAGGTCTGCTTCACTGTTGGAGGCCTTAGGGAGCCCCAAGGCTGATTGGAGGCTGTTGGGAAAAACAAATACACCAAACCAGGTGGATTGGTAAAAGAGCCACAAGACTCTGGTGGTCACATATATGTACGAATAGTGTGATCTGCTCTTCCATATGGGCCGCTCACCCGAGCAATCAGTAAAGACAAGAGGAGGGTTTCTCACCATGAACTAGGAGTAAATTCATTTCTGAATCGGTCTGTATTTGTTCATTAGGAAAGATCTCTGAGGTATGAAATGGGGGGAAAGAAAGATGCAGGACAGCATGCCCTGCGTATGTGTTTTAAAAATACGTGCATATGCTTTTGTGTATGCATAGACTTTTTCCAAAAGGGGCGAAGAAAAAGCTGTTAGTAGAGTGGGCTCTTGGGAGCAAGACCAGGGTTGGGTGGGTAGACGTGACTCCTTCTTGTCACTTTATCCTTTCAGTGTTTGAATGTTCTTTTAACAAAGTGCGTGGATTACTTTCATGCATTTTTTTTTTAAAGCCTTTTTAAAAATTTTATTTATTTATTTATTTATTTATGGCTGTGTTGGGTCTTCGTTTCTGTGCGAGGGCTTTCTCTGGTTGTGGCAAGCGGGGGCCACTCTTCATCGCGGTGCGTGGGCCTCTCACCATCGCGGCCTCTCTTGTTGCGGAGCACAGGCTCCAGACGCGCAGGCTCAGTAATTGTGGCTCACGGGCCCAGTTGCTCCGCGGCATGTGGGATCCTCCCAGACCAGGGCTCGAACCCGTGTCCCCTGCATTGGCAGGCAGATTCTCAACCACTGCGCCACCAGGGAAGTCCCCACTTTCATGCATTTTTATTGTGAAATACTGCAAAGGCCTAGAAGAATAATACAAGCAACCCACTGCCCCTGGGTCAGGAATGACAGTGCTGTGCCTGTGCTGGTTTTGTTGCTCATGGACTAGCAGAGGACGCCAGTCCTGGGCTGGCCAAGTGTCTGGAAACCTCTTCTCCAGCTACTTCTGTAACAGGGTGGAAGGGAGGCTGTTCCTGGAGCCGACTGGGGAAAATACGGTAACATTCCACCTTTTGAAACAACTGACCGTGTCCCTGTCCCCAGAGAAGTCTGGACCTGGGAGTTGTCAGGTCTGCTGCACAGCGGGCCTCAGCGGCCAGTGCAGCTTGAGAGAGGCCCCCGATTTTGTTTGTTTGTGGTTTTTTTTTTGGCTGCGTTGGGTCTTCGTTGCTGCGCGCGGGCTTTCTCTAGTTGTGGCGAGCGGGGCTACTCTTTGTTGCGGTGCGCGGGCTTCTCATTGCGGTGGCTTCTCTCATTGTGGAGCACGGGCTTTATGCGTGTGGGCTTTAGTAGTTGCAGCACGTGGGCTCAGTAGTTGCGGCGTGTGGGCTTAGTCGTTGCAGCGGGCGGGCTCTAGGGTGCATGGGCTTTGGTAGTTGTGGTGCGTGGGCTCAGTAGTTATGGCTCGCGGGCTCTAGAACGCAGGCTCAGTAGTTGTGGCACACGGGCTTAGTTGCTCCATGGCATGTAGGATCCTCCCGGACCAGGGATCAAACCTGTGTCCCCTGCACTGGCAGGCGGATTCTTAAGCACTGCGCCACCAGGGAGGTCCAAACCCCCGATTTTGGGAAGTCCTGCCGTGTGCTGAGCTTGCTGTGCTGAGGAGGCTGCAGGTGTGGTCCCCCTGGTGTGTTTTGTGGCCTTGGATTTTGGTTGACACCTTGCCAGGCCAGCTGTGCGGCCGAGGGGGCAGGTGGGCAGCCCTGACCCTGTGCCTGTCCATTCACACAACAAATGGATTTACTGAGCACCTACTAATTGGCAGGCCGTGTCTGAGATGTGAGGGGATAAGGCCGCAAGCAATTCAGACGAGGCCCTGCTTTCCTGATGCTTAATCTCTCGTAGGGGAAACTGTAATACACAAGCAAACAAATCCAGTCACGTCAGGAGGTGATGTTTTCTAGGGCACCGATGAAAGGGAAATGTGATAGAGGCTGACGCAGTGTGATGCGGCCTTGGAGAGGGAGGGTGGTCAGGGAGGCCCCCTCTGGCCAGGGCACTTGGCGTTGCTAAGGCGGGGCCTAGGGCGGTTTTATCTGTCTTGCTCTGTTAATGACACCAGCAAACAGCCTCTCTGGGGCTCATTGTCCGGTTGGCAGTTGTTGAGCTGGCGGGGTGGGGGTGGGGTGAGGTTGTTAATGATTCTTGCAGTGACCTAAAAGCTCCAAGTGCCCCTCTCTGGGGAATGTTGTCAGAGGAAACCCTAGAGGTATTTATTAATCTGACTTAACCGGCACCAACGGTTTCCCGAAAACAAATAGGGCGTGTAGCCGAGCCCAGCTCTGGCCCGTGAGTTTCTCTGGGCGGCCGATTAGGTGATTGTCCCTGCCAGCAAAGGGTAGTTTCAGTCATAAACCGGGCCCTGCCGTCCTGTCTGTCTGTTTTCAGGTTCCTAAATGTCCTACCGTTGCTCCCTGATAAAGGCAGAGCAGTTGGAATGTTTGGGGGAGTGGGCGTTTGGGGAAATGTCCCCCCAGATGCAGGAACGTGGGGATCCCAGTCCTTACCTGCATCGGTGAGGGAGCTTTGAGTCTGGGCCGGTGCTCTGAGGAGCCTGGTTTTCTACCCCTTCAAGGCCTTCTTCTTTGATCCATATCGGCCAAGGGTCCATGAGCTTCCTGGAGTCTGATTAGGAAGATATCAGATATTTTAAATGTGCTTTTTTAGGCTAAGCAAGGATAATATTCTCTCTCTTTTCCTAGCTCCCTTCCCTCGCTTGAGAAAAGCTGGGGTAGAAACGTGGTGATGTTTCTCAAAAACAGATGGCCTCTGTGAAATTTAAAGCAAGTTGCCACATAGTTCAATTTTAACTAACTGGGTCTTTGAACAGGGGTGGGTCATTTAACATCTTTGGGCTTCAGGTTCCCTTCTCGGGGCCAGGTGCGCATGGAAAAGAGTGAAGGGGGCTGGGACTGGTGCTGTGATGCGATAGGGAGTGGTGGTGACTGCGGTAAAGAGCAGAGCATATGCTCTCTGGAGGGGGCAACTACAGTGTGGCCCATATGGGGGGCAGGGCCAGGGTTGCCAGATCTTCAGTTTTGCTTTGTTTTGTTTTTTTCAGGAGAAGAGAGAGATCTGACTTTTGTCCCCTTTTTTATCTTCTGATAGTTGAATTTTAAAATATTGGCAACTAATTCAAGGGGGAAGAAATAACACCCTGAGAATCAAGTGAGCAAGTCCCATGGACCTCCAGTTTGCGACTTCTGGACCAGAGGGTCATGAAGTTCTGGGACAGGGGTGCCCTGGGGTGATTTGGGCTGTATGAGAGTGACTTGAGGTTAATGACTGCTCACACCATCAGTTCTGAGAGGGGCTGGTGTCTGGGCAGTGGGGTGTACGAGCCAAAGCCTTGGGGGCCTGCACCAACTCTGAGGCCTGCCTTTCTACACTGAGAGGTGGGCTGGAAGCAGGTGTCCTGCCAGACCGGCTGATCTGCTGCCTTAGCCAGGTGGCCACATGAAGGCACTGGGCAATACTTGCTCTAGCTTTCCTGAATCCCTGGCAGAGCAGGATTTGGGGTCAGACAGATTAAGGCCAAACTGTTCCAGTAAGGTCTGTGAAGCTGGTACAAGCCTGTGTTGCCTGTCAACAAGCCTGTTCCTGGAGGGACAATTTTACTAAAAGACTTGGGAGAAAAATTACACTAAAATAAATGGAGATACATGGGTCAGAATGCAAATTCATGTACATCTTTAAGACAAAACATGGGGATGTTAGAGAAATTTTGGACTTGGGGCAAAGAAACCATACATCCCATGGGGTGTCTATAGTGGAAAAGGTCTCAGAGGCTCCAACTTGAGGGACATGCCTGGATGTTGTCAGTGGCCTCAGGAAATCATTGACTATGGCCTTCTTTTTCCTGTTCACATATGGTGGCTTGATCACTCAGAGTAAGTTGGACACCTTTTCATTCTTTTTTTCTTTTTTAAAGTTTTTTTTTTTTTTTAAATAAATTTATTTATTTATTTTTGGCTGCATTGGGTCTTTGTTGCTGCGCATGGGCTTTCTCTAGTTGTGGCAAGCAGGGGCTTCTTGTTGCAGAGCACGGGCTCTAGGCGTGTGGGCTTCAGTAGTTGTGGCATGCAGTCTCAGTAGTTGTGGCTCACGGGCTCTAGAGCGCAGGCTCAGCGGTTGTGGCACATGGGCTTAGTTGCTCCACGGCATGTGGGATCTTCCCAGACCAGGGCTCGAACCTGTGTCCCCTGCATTGGCAGGCGGATTCTTAACCAATGCACCACCAGGGAAGTCCCACCTTTTCATTCTTGACTTTTGCAGTATGTGTATGCTCTTTAGGAAAAACCCGAGGGACTCGGCCTCTCCTTGGTGGTCCAGGCCAGAAGGAGGCCGTGGAGAACGTGGGCGGGGAGACCCTGGGCAGGAAAGGGCTGAAACACCCTTCTGCCTCATCCTGGTCGGTCTCAGGGCCTCTTTTGGCTGTAACATCAGTTATCAGACCACAGGGGTTTCAGAGTAGAAGCACACCCAAGTGAAAGCTGAGAAAACCCATGTTCTTCCAAAAAGGCCCCTAGAAGGGATTCATTTTCACCCAGAAAGGCAGCCCAGGTGCAGAGCACCAGTGCTGAGGAGCCCGAGGTTCTGGTCTTCATCCCTGATTTGGGCCAGCTCTTCCCCCAGCTGGGGCACGGGGGAACTGGGCACACCCACCATGTTGAACCGGTGGCACCTCATTCGAGAAGCCCCCCTCCACCAGTGAATCCGTGAAAAATCATGACCTGTACTAGGAACAGCACACGTTCTAGGGTTCATTTCTGAATCAGCATTGCACCCTAAGGTCAGCATTGTGGAAACCCACCCTGAGAGCCCCACCTGGCTACCAACTTTTTCCGGAGTGACGCATGACTCACGTGAAGAGGTCCATGTCCAAAGAGCAGGTCATTGATTTGTTGTAAATCCTAAATCTCAAATTGTTGCCAAGTCTAGAAGAAGTAGCAGATCCATATATAGAGGTGGGAAAATCAAGAGTTGGCATATTTGGAGGTTCTCCAGGTTTTTGGGTGGGGGTCTTAGGGCCTAACTTGTCATATTTAAGGTGGACCCATTCTGTTGCTGAGAACCAATCACATCCCCCCATACCGCAAACCCCCAGCCCCATCCCCGACTCACACACCATTGCTTCTAGAGAGTGGTTTTTACTCTGCCCTTTGTTCTTTCATCAACTGAAATTGAAAGCCTCCACCGTGTGGAAAGGACAATGTCAGGTTCCAAGAAAAATACAGAGAAATAGTAGGCAAAGGTCTTGTCCCTCCAGGAGTTATAACTGTTTGTCTTGCCTCACTCTAACATGTATTTGAGGCACCCTGACACACTCGTACAGCATGTAAGATTAAAACAGGAACGAGTGAGGATATGGGGGCAGGAGGAAGAAGATTAAAAGGGATTTAGCTGGAAGTAAGGCTAGTACACGCTACAAGGTCTTATATCCTCTGTTAGATGTGGGCCATGTTTGTCTCTGAGTTTTCCGGCAGGCGGTAAGAAGGGAATGTGACCTGGAACACATTTCATACCCATTAGCTGGAAGCAGACCATTTGCTAAGAAGAAGTTGTTCCCAATACCGAGGGCTGGGAGAATTTCCTCCCTTGTACCCTCGTAGACTTTATCAGCTAGTGAATCAGTCATGTTCTCAATAACATCTCTGTAGCTCAGGTTTTACAAGGGGCAGATTGTGAACCACGGTGTGTAATGAAATCAATTCAGTGGGTTGCTGTGGTATAATACAAAATAAATATTTGGTCTTTGTGCCTGGTTCCTGGCACGGTGCACCTAAAACCCTTGGAACCTCCTGCACGTCTTTTGTATGCTAATGCGATGACACCTGATGGGGGTAGCGGGCCTTCAGGAGGGGGAGCTATTTGCCAGAATGACCAAGCCTGTTTAGAGGGTTGGAACTTTCAACCTCACCCCTGGACTTCTGGGAAGGAGAGAGGGGCTGGAGATTGAGTTCAATCACCAGTAGCCAATGACTTAATCAGTTATTCCCCGGTAATGAAGTAATGAAACCTCCATTAAACCCCTAAGTGATGGGGAACTTCCAGGTTGGAGAACACATCGAGGGGCAGGGAAGGAGGCCTGCCTGGAGAAGGGATGGTGGCTCCTCGCCCTCCTTGGCCTGTAGATCTCTTCCATCTGGCTGTTCCTGAGCTGTATCCTTTAAAAATAAACCCCAGTAAATGGAAGTAAAATGTTTTCCTGAGTTTTGTGGGTCATTCTAGTGAATTATTGAAACTGAGAAGGGAGTTGTGGGAACCTCTGATTTGTAGCTGGTTGGTCAGAAGTTCAGGTGCCCTCCCCCTGCCCCCACCTGCTTACAACTGACCCCCGAAGTGGGAGCAGCCTTGTGACACTGAGCCCTTAACCTGTGGGGTCTCTTCTAACTCTGGGAGTTGGTGTCAGAATTGAATTGAATTGTTGGGCACCCATTTGGTGTCAGAGAATCAGAAATGGAGAGTTTCAAACATTATTGTTTTTAAAAAAGAAGTTATTAGAGTTCGAACAGAATATATTGGAGAGCATCACATGTATGGCAGAGTATGGTTTTGTGAGACTTTTGTTTTTGGGGGCGGGAGGTGTATGTGTGTACTGTGCTGTAATATAAATGCATTTCTTTTTTTTTAAAAAATTAATTAATTTATTTATTTATTTTGGCTGTGTTGGGTCTTCGTTTCTGTGCGAGGGTTTTCTCCAGTTGCGGCGAGCGGGGGCCACTCTTCATCGCGGTGCGCGGGCCTCTCTCTGTCGCGGCCTCTCCCGTTGCGGAGCACAGGCTCCAGATGCGCAGGCTCAGTAGTTGTGGCCCACGGGCCTAGCCACTCCGCGGCATGTGGGATCTTCCCGGACCAGGGCACGAACCCGTGTCCCCTGCATTGGCAGGCGGACTCCCAACCACTGCGCCACCAGGGAAGCCCTAAATGCATTTCTTACTGGTGATCGTGTCCTTCTCCAAAAAAAATTCCCAAACCAATGACATTCACCAACTGAGCTTCCAATATCTCATTGCCTGGCTGGGGAGTCCAAACGTGCATATGTGAAAACTTACTGGGCAGTGAGAGGGCAAGTGCCATCCTATCTGCAGCCAGGTCACAACTGCTCTTTCTGAGGGGGCATAAGCTTGTTGGTTGGTCATGGAGAACGAGCTGAAGCAAGGGAGGGGAGAGAGGGAGAAGGGAATATATATGCACCACGGAGAGAAACTGATGGGCCCAAATATGTGCAAGGCAGGGAAAGTCCCAGGGGAGAGGGCCAACTGCAGGGGAAGTGGTTTAGCGCTTTGCTCTCTGGAGGAAAGGTGGCCAGGCGGTGAGCAAAGCCGGCCAATGACAGGTAGATGGATTTTCATCAGCTGAGGAGGAGGAGGTGGTCAGGTACTGTCTCTCTGGCTGGGTGGAGCTCTTGGCTGGTGACCCTTGCCTGGTGACCCATTTCACGGATGAGGACAGTTCTGGTACCTGGCCTGAGCCATGGCTGAGGACTTGCCAGAATGGTTCAAGGAAATGTGCTCAGCAAGACCTGGCTTAGAACTGGGTTGTTATTGCCACGGTTGTTTTCGCAGTGACTCCCAATCTGTAGAATGAGCTAGCACCTGTAAGGTCTTCGAGTAGGTGGCAGAACCCCTGCTTTGAGAATTTGGGTAAAGTTTGTTCCTCCATCCTGCTTAACACTATTCCGTTCTATGGATATAGCACATTTTGCTTATCCATTTGCCATTAGATATCTGGATTCTTTCTACTTTGGGGGCTATTAGGAATAATGCTACTATAAACATTCACACTCATGTCTTGGTTTGGACATATGTTTTCATTTCTTTCATATTCCTAGGAGTGCAATTACTTGGTTGTATGGTAAGTTTATGTTTTAACATTTTTTGAAACTACCCAGCTGTTTTCCCAAGTGGCTATGTCATTTACATTCAGCAGTGCAGAAGGGTTCTAGTTTCTCTCTACATCCTCACTAACACTTGTTATTGTTTGTTTTCTTTATCATAGCCAATCTAGTAGTTGTGTATTGGTATCTTATTATGGTTTTAACACGCGTTTCCCTATTGACTAAAGACTTTGAGCATCTTTTCATGTGCGCATATTAGCCATTCATAGAACTTCTTTAGTAAAATGTTTATTCAAATCTTTTGCCCATTTTATGAATTCAGTAAAGTTGCAGGATACAAAATCAATATACAGAAATCAATTGCATTTCTGTACACTAATAATAAACTATCAGAAAGATAAATTAAGAAAACAATCCCAACACTCATACAGCGTTGGTGGGTCTATAAGTTGGTACAGCCACTATGGAAAACAGAATTGAGATTCCTCAAAAAATTAAGAATAGAATTGCCACATGACCTACGTACTCCACTTCTGGATATTTATCTGAAGAACACAAAAACACTAATTTGAAAAGATATATGTACCCCTTTGTTCATTGCAGCATTATTTACAGTAGCCAAGATATGGAAACAACCTAAGTGTCCATCAGTGGATGAATGGATAAAGAAAATGTGATACACACACACACACACTAACACATACACCATGGAATCCTACTCAGCCATAAAAAAGAATGAAATCTTGCCATTTGCAGCAACATGGATGGACCTTGAGGGCATTATGCTAAGTGAAATAAGTCAGACAAAGACAAATAGTATGTGATCTCACTTATATGTGGAATCTAAAACAAAACAAACAAAAACTCCTAGGGACTTACCTGGTGGTCCAGTGGCTGAGACTCCGTGCTCCCAATTCAGGGGGCCAGGGTTCGATCCCTGGTCAGGGAACTGGATCCCACATGCCACAACTGGGAGTTTGCATGCCGCAACTAAAGATCCTGCGTGCCACAATTCAGAGATCCCGCGTGCTGCAACTGAGACCTGGCACAGCCAGATAAATAAATAAATAAATATTAAAAAAAATAATGAAAAACCAAACCAAACAAAAACCCCCAAGCTCATAGATACAGAGAACAGATGGGTGGTTGCCAGAGGTGGGGGCTGCAGGGGAGATGAAATGGGTGAATGTGGTCAAAAGGTACAAATTTCCAGTTATAAAATAAGTCATGGGAATGTGATGTACAGCATGGTGACTATGGTTAATAATACTGTATTGTATGTTTGAAAGTTGCTAGAGAGTAGATCTTAAAAGTTCTCATCACAAGAAAAAAAATTCTGTAACTAAGTATGGTAACAGATGGCAAATAGACTTATTGTGGTGATCATTTTGAAAATATACAAATATAGAATTATTATGTTGTGCACCTGAAACTAATATAATGTATGTCAATTATAATCAACTTAAAAAAATCTTTTGCCCATTAAAAAAAATTGAGTGGTCTTTTTGTTATTTAATTAACAGAACTCTTTATATATTCTGGATACAGATTCTTTATCAGATATATAATTTGCAAATATTTTCTCCCAGTCTGGCTTTTTTCATTGCTTTTTTAGATGGTATCTTCTGAAGCACAGAAGTTTTTAAATTTGATGAGTCCAGTTAATCGATTTCTTTCTTTTTTTTTTAATGTGCAGTTTATTTTTATTTATTTTTGGCTGCATTGGGTCTTCGTTGCTGTGCACGGGCTTTCTCTAGCTGCGGCGAGTGGGGGCTACTCTTCATTGTGGTGCGCTGGTTTCTCATTGTGGTGGCTTCTCTTGTTGTGGAGCATGGGCTCTAGGCACACGGGCTTCAGTAGTTGCAGCACACAGGCTCAGTAGTAGCGGCACGCAGGCCCTAGAATGCGTGGACTTCAGTAGTTGCAGCACGTGGGCTCAGTAGTTGTGGCACATGGGCTCTAGGGCACGCGGGCTTCAGTAGTTGTGGCACACGGGCTCAGTAGTTGTGGATCGCGGGCTCTCAAGCACAGGCTCAGTAGTTGCGGCACACGGGCTTAGTTGCTCCACAGCATGTGGGATCTTCCCGGAGCAGAGATTGAACCCGTGTCCCGTGCATTGGCAAGTGGATTCTTAACCACTGCGCCACCAGGGAAGTCCTCAGTTTCTCCTTTTATGGATTGTGCTTTTGGTGTGTAGCTAAGAATACTTTGTCAAACTCAAGGTCATGAAGATTTTCTTCTAGAAGTTTTGGAGTTTTTGCTCTTTTACTGAGGTCTCTGATCCATTTTGACTTAATATTTGGTTTGGTGTAAAATTTAGATTGAGAGGGGCTTCCCTGGTGGCGCAGTGGTTGAGAATCTGCCTGCCAGTGCAGGGGACACGGGTTCGAGCCCTGGTCTGGGAAGATCCCACATGCCGCAGAGCAGCTGGGCCCGTGAGCCACAATTACTGAGCCTGCGCGTCTGGAGCCTGTGCTCCGCAACAAGAGAGGCCGCGATAGTGAGAGGCCCGCGCACCGCGATGAGGAGTGGCCCCCGCTTGCCGCAACTAGAGAAAGCCCTCGCACAGAAACGGAGACCCAACACAGCCATAAATAAATAAAATTAAAAAAAATAATACCTAGCATATATATTAAAAAAAAAAAATTTAGATTGAGATTTATTTTTTGCCTATTGTGCAGAAAAGAGTTATCATAGCCGGCCTGAGATGGCTATCCTTAGAAAGCCCTGCTTGCAAGGTTGGTGTTTAGCTGGTATCTGGAAACTTAGATTTCAGGAGAGTTCCCACCATTCCCAGAACTGATAAGAGGAGCTCACTATACTTAAACTATTTGCACAAACAATGTGGTTTATATTGAATACCCATTTTCCTTCTAGGAGTCTTGAATTTTGGAACATGCTAGGCAGAGGTGTCTACCTGACCGGCCCCCAGTAAAAACCCCAATGAGCTTCCTTGGAAGATAGCATTTTCACATGCGTTGTCACAACTCTTTGCTGAAGGAATTAAGCATGTCCTGTGTGACTCCTTTGGGAGAGAGGACGCTTAGCGCCTGTGCCTGGTTTCCTTCAGACACTTCACCCCATGCACCTTTCCCTTAGCTGATTTTGCTTTGTGTCCTTTTGCTGTAATAAATCAGAGCAATGCGTACAACTATATCCTGAGTCCTGCAAGTCCTCCTAGTAAATCACTGAACGTGGCGGTGGTCTTGGGGACACTGACCTGCCTAGGGATGTCCAATTGCTTCAGCATCATTTGTCAGAAAGACTTTTCCCCCCTTGAATTTTCTTGTCACCTTTGTCAAAAGCAATTCACCATAAATGTAAGGATTTATTTCTGGATTCTGTTCTGTTCCCTTGCCTTTCCTTATGCCAATACCACATCTTGATTACTGAGGCTTTATAGTAAGTTTTAAAATCAGATAGCATAAATCCTCTAACTTTGTTCTTTTTCAAACTTCTTTGGCCCTTCTAGGCCCTTTGCATTTCCATATAAATTTTAGGCTCAGTTTGTCAATTTCTACTAAAAAGCTTACTAGCGTTTTGATTGGAATTGCTTTGAATTGATAGATCAATTGGAGAGAATTGACATCTTGACAATAGTGAGTCTTCCAATCCATAAACATGGAATGTCTCTCCATTAAATATCACAGCAATGTTTTGAAGTTTTCAGTGTACAAGTCTTGTGCTTCTTTTCTTAATTTTATTCCTAAGTATTTTAATCTTTCTGATACTATTTTGAGTGAAATTTTCTTAATTTCATTTCAAGATTGCTCATTGCTAGTATATAGGAAAAAAATTGATTTGTATATTTTGAATTGTATCCTGTGACCTAACTAAATTTATTAGTTCCAGTATTTGTTTTGTGGATGCCTGGGGATTTTATACATGCAAGATTATGACAGCTGTGAATAAAGACAGTTTTACTTCTTCCTTTCAATCCAGATGCCTTTCATTTCTTTATTTATTTTATTGCTGCTGGCTTGAACCTCCAGTATGGTGTTGATTAGAAGTGGCATGAATGGACATCTTTGCCTTGTTCCTGATCATAAGGGGGAAAGCATCAATCTTTCACCATTAAGTATGATGTTAGCTGTGGGTTTTTGTAGATGCCCTTTATCAAGTTTTGTAAATTATCTTTTATTCCTAGGTTGTTATGGATTTTTATCATAAATCTGTGTTGGACTTTATCACATGCTTTTTTTCCTGCATCTGTTGAGATGACTATTTATTTTTTGTCCCTTATTCTGTTGATATAGTATGTTACATTAATTGATTTTCGGATATTAAGCCAACCTTGCATTCCTGGGATAAATCCCACTTGGTCGTGATGTATAATCCTTTGTATATGTTGCTAGATTCAAGTTGCTAATATTTTATGGAGGATTTTTGCATATGTATTCATGAAGGATATTGATTGGTTGTTTTGTTTTCTTGTGGTGTCTTCCTCTGGTTTTGGATCAGGGTGATACTGGCCTCATAGGATGAACTGGGGAGTGTTACCTCCTCTATTTTCTCATCCATTTCCTTTTAAGGGGAAAATTTATGGTCTCTTATGGGTGACTAGGAGCAACTCCTTTTTCTCTTCTCAAGGCTAATTCTTACAGAGAGGTCTTAACATTCATGTCAGGCAGCTCAGTGTCATTGGCTATATCCTAGGTCCATTTATTGGCAGGTGTGGCTCAAAATGGGGCAGGTGCCCAGCATCCCTGAGACACCTTATCTGATCACATCTGGCTCCTCCATCTGCAGGCAGACCCTCAGAACTTCCCTACGGGGACAAGGGTTGGGGTATCCGCTCACCCGGCAGCTGGGATGCTTGGCTGAGGATGCTTCTCTCCCCCCTCTCTTTTAACAGAGCAGCCACTAACCAAAAGGTACGGGAGCAGGTGCGCCTGGAACTGAGCTTCTTGAACTCAGACCTGCAAATGCTTAAGGAAGAGCTGGAGGGGCTCAACATCTCGGTGGGAGTCTATCAGAGCACAGAGTAAGTGGGGGCAACACTTCTTTTGGATACTTTCTGAGCCTTGGAACATGCCTACATCAGGGATGGTGCACAGATAGGCCTGAGGGTGTGGCAGACCCCACTTTGATCCAATTTGGGGTTGAGCAAGGTGTAGGAATTAAAGGGATGAACCCATGGAGTTTGTTGGAAATACCTGGCCAGTTGGGCAAGAAGGCATTTATTTGTCCTGGGGACACACGGGACATAGTTTTACAGGAGAGCTGTGTGGCTGGGTCCAGGTGGGGAGATAGCGTCTCTCAGGTGGCCTGGGTGGTGGCTCGGTCATAAAGATACCCTGGAAGGGCAGCTGTGGTTAGCTCTGAGAGCCAGCCTGCCAGATGGGTCCCAGGAAGCCCTGCCTTCTTCCCTGTCAGCCTCAGCACCATGCACACGGTCTGACTCTGGGTCATTCTGTTGATAAGAGTACAAAAACATATAAACTGCCTTTTATATCAAAGATTATGAGACCTTTGCAAGTTCCCTGAGGAGACAGTGTGACTGAGACACTTTGGAAATGTCCCCCATTAAATATTTGAGAAACAGATGTTCTAATTCAGAAGCATCCCTTAGGGAGTGTTTATAGGAGACCAGATGTTGAGGTGTGACCTTCAGAAAAGCTCAGAGAGTCTCCCACCCCAAGGTGAGCTACCTTGGAAAGAAAAGTCCATCTTTAAGAAGAAATAACTTTGAGGGGACTTCCTTGGTGGTTCAGTGGTTAAGGCTCTGTGCTTCCAACGCAGGGGGGGCGGGGTCGATCCCTGGCAGGGAACTAAGATCCCACATGCCGTGTGGGGCAGCCGAAAAAAAAAGAAAAAACTTTGAGCTCTAAAGGACAGTTTACATACTTTTCTGTGTGGGGAAGTGGTACTTCTCAAAAGGTAAGGGAGTCCCAGGGAAAACCCAGTCAGAAAATAATTCCCTGGATTAACAGAAGGAAAATGTTGGGGAACCTTGAGTCACCTGTGGAATGTGCTTTTCCTGATTGTCCCCAGTCCTCTGCACTGTCCCCGAGGTGTTTTTCTGAGTCACGTGTGAAACCTCTGCTCCTTTGGTGACTGTCCATGAGCCAGCCCGTGTGTCCTGCCTCGCTTACCTGTGGGCTCCCAGTGCAGTCTGACACCTAATCAGAACAGTCAGTGCACAGCTTCCCTCAGCCTATGCTCTGGTATTAAATTCCAGTGTTTTGCCCAGAAGGTCAAAGTTCCTCGAGGAGGCAAGGCCGGGCCAAACTTTGGTGATAAATGTAGGATGTTTCATATTCCCCCCTCACCGTACTGAACCACAGGGCTGTCCATCACAAGGGTGTCCCCCAGAGACATGCAGTTAAGGCCCCTGTGTGACCACGGTGCGGCTCTAAAGTGGCCGGTCTGTCCCCTGTGCATTGGGAAGAGGGGAGGGAGATGTGCAGATGCATGATGACACCTTGCATTTCCATCTGCCCCTCTTCCTGTTTTCAAAGCAGATTGTTTTTTTCTCAGCACGGTTGATTTTTAAACATTTCTATGAGGTAGGCAGGGAAGAGACAATCTCATCGTGCGGATGAGAAAACAGGGAAGCCGGAAGTTACGGAAAAAGTTACATTAGCGCAAGATGGAGGGCGGGGCGCCCTGGCCCGGAGGCCTCGGGACGCTGGCTGCTCCTGGACAGTCACAGGGAGAGCCAGCCCCGTCGGGGTCAGGCCAGGAGCACGCTGGGGCCCAGAGGAGAGCAGCACGGCCTGTCTTCATCTCCTTCTAGCAGGATCCAGTTTTCCGTCAGGAAAGGGCTTTGGGGAAGCTATACACCCCGCTGGGGCTCGCCTGCTTTCAGCTTAGCCCTGTTGTTTTCTGTCCCCCACAGAGGCAGCTTCAGCTTACAGCCTATTGTCCACTCACCCTGCCTGCATTCCTGGCCTCCTCCCCGGGCTGGGCTGAGCAACCCCAGGAGGTCTCCTGTTACAGGTCAGGGAGCAAAATCCCTGTTTGCAAAACATAGCTGAGCCCCATTCACTTCCTGTTAGCTCTGCCCCTAAGGCCACTCCCAGGGCGACCTGTTGGGTAACCAACTGGTGAGTGCGGGGAGAGGAGGTGGAGGGGAAACAGCCGGTCAGGGTCTGACCCAGGGCTGGGAGCCAGGTGCACTTAGGTGTCGGATGGGGCCCCTGCCCTCAAGGCCTTCCTGTGCTGGGGATGGGACACCTAGAGGGATACACCGTATAGGAGGAGGCCCTTGAGAGCCCAGGGTTGGAGGGCTGCAGGAGAGATGGGACCCACTGCAGTGAGGAGAGGCGGAGGGGGATGGGGGTTGGGTGGAGATGGTGGAGATGCTCCAGATGGTGGAGCAGTGAACACACCAGGCACAGCCCCGGGTGCACAATAGGTTCTCAGCACAGTTACTCAAAGAAGTGTAGCGACTGGAGGGTTAAATCAGGGTGGAGCTGGTAGGGGCCTCATGTGTTAGGCTAGGTCATTTAAAAGTTGCTGGGGACCGGGACCAGTTTTGGAACAGAGATGGGGACGTGACCCGAGTGGTCTTTATGGAAAATGAACTGGTGTGTGCTAGCTTGGCAGGGGGAGAGCGGGTGGGGACGTGAGCTGGGCTGCTGGGGGAAGGCCGGGGGGTGCAAAGTGGCCGGGATACGGATGTTCATGTACCTTGCTGTGTTCCTTCTAGGGAGGCATTTACGATTCCCCTGATTCCACTTGGCCTGAAGGAAACCAAGGACGTTGATTTTTCAGTCGTTCTTAAGGTAAATCTCAAAGCAAGGGGCACTGGACTCACTGTTTAAAAGGGAAATGTAGAAGTTGTATATCCCTCGCGAGTGGCCTTAGGCTCAATGTGCCGACTGTCAGTTGATTTCTGCAGGGTGGCCTTGAGCCCCCTCAGAGCCTGTGCCGTCCTTTCAGATGCTCCCTTTCATCTGGTCACTGAGGCTTCTGGGGAAGGGGTTGGAAACCCGGGCCAGTCCACCCCAGGAGGCAAGTCAAAGAGGGTATATAACCAATTTAGGCCACGTTTTTGGAAGAATAGCCAAAGTTTATGTCCCTCAACATTTTATTGTGAAAATAGAAAAATTGAAAGAATTTTACAGTGAATCCCTGTATACTCACTACCTAGGTTCTCCCGTGAACATTTTGCTGTAGTCACTTTATCACGTATTCGTCCATTTATGCTTCCCTGAATCTATACATCAATCCATTTTATTTTTTGATACATTTCAAAGTAAATCAGGGAATTCCCTGGCGGTCCAGTGGTTAGGACTTGGCACTTTCACTGTCGGGGCCTGGTTTCAATCCCTGGTCGGGGAACTAAGATCCCAGGAGCCACACAGCTTGGCCAAAAAACAAAAACAAAAAGCAAAAAAACACCAAAACAAAGTAAATACTTGAATAGCTTAAATACTTGAATAGCTAGAGTTTATGGATCCCCCCCCTCCCTAATTCCTGGATGTCTACCTTCTCTTTTCTTTCTCTCTCTCCCCCTCTTTCTCCCTCCCTCCCTTCTTTCCTTCCATCTTTTTTTTTTTTTTTTCCAATAACAACCTTATTGAGATATAATTCACACACCGCACAATTCACATCTTTAAAGTGAACGGTATCTGGCCTCCCCTTAGCCAGGGTGTCCCTGGCAAGCAGCGGTACTTGTAGGCCCATCTGTGTCTGTGTCACTGTGCAGGGTGCTGTTGATGTTACAGGCCCTGCCTTTGGATCCTGTGGTTCAGTGGGGGATCCAGGTGGGAAGTGGAAGATGTGTTTTGATGGAGTCACCCAGAGATGCCTTGGGGCCAGGAGAGGCCTCCCCGTGCCTGGAATGCTTTCTTCTTCCTCCTCGCCCCACATCCATCACTCTGAGTTTTCCTGACTCACCTCAAACTTCCATTTAGGAGGAGAAAGTGGCGATGAGGTGGAAGGTAGTGTCTGTCTCTGAGCTTTCCAGCACAGACATGGTGTATAGGAATGAATCCCAGCATTGTGAAAAATGCTTCAGAGAATTTTGTTTCTTTTCACAGTAATCCTGTTAGTTGACTCATCTTGGACTGCTTTTAATTTAGAAAAGAAAAAAATGATTATATGGCATTTTGGGCCCTACACAATTTGTCCTTTTAAAAAGCAATTGGTTAATGCTTCAGAAGCCTTTGCACTTGACCTCCAATCTCAATCAGAGACTGCGTGAGTCCCTTGACATATAAGCCCTTTCACTCATGGCCTTGTGGACTGCTGCTTGTTTAAATCCAGGTCCCGGGCCCTGTGAGTTTGGGGGTTATTTTGGAGTTTGAGAAGGGACATTGGTAGTCTTCCTGGATGCAGGATTGCCAAAGATTTTATTTTCTGGGTAGGAAACAATCCACAGCTATATGGCAGCTTTTCACAGGTCCCCTGAACTTTTAGATGTGACACTTGCCACAGGTCTGTGAGACTCCAGACAATGCTTATGTCTGTGGAAATGTTTTAGTTGCTTTTGTAGAATAGTTTCTTTTAAGATTTAGTTTGTTGCTTGGTGCCAGAGCTGCAAGAGTGCAGGCATTTGGGGGAGGGGGGCGCAGAGTAGGTGAAGGAGATTAAGAGGTACAAACTTGCAGTTATATAATAAGTAAGCCAGGGAGTTATAATATACAGCCCAAGGAATATGGTCACTAATACTGTAATAACTTTGGTGACAGATGGTTACTAGACTTGGTATAGTGATCATTTCATAATGTATGCAAATGTCAAATCATATGTAATACATCTGAAGCTAGCATAGAATTGTGGTCAACTATGTTTCAGTTAAAAAAAAAAAAAAGACATACTTAGGACCACAAAATGTCTGAGTTTGGAAGGAATTGTAAAGGTTACCAAAAAATAAAAATAAAAATACAGAACACAGGCATTTAAAAGGGAGACTCTTGGAGAAACTTGGGAATTTCATGGGCATCTGTAAGGATCCAAACATGTCATGTGCTGAATTCACATTAAAGCCAGTGGGGGAAAAAAAATCACACGTTGTGGGTATGGCCAAGTGCTATTCAGCTGAGGCTTCCAGCCATGTCATTTTAGCCTAAAAAGGACTCTACAAATGTCAGTCATACAAAAATGAGAATGTTTGGGGGATGTTCTGTTTTTCCTTCCACATTTGTCCTTGAGAGTAACACAGACAGGTGCCGCAGAAGTAGTTTGGCCGACTGAATTAGGGCAATTCAAGTTGTCTTTCAAATCTGTGTATCCATGTGATGTTTAATGGTCATTGAAGCTTCATGGTCTGATTTTTTTCTGTTTTAAATAAATGGACTTTAAAATGGCGTCATAAAAAAACATGATCAAAATCAATTCCCTTTCAGAGAATTCATGGTTGTTTTTGCTTTTAAATGACTTTTTTTTTTTTTTTTTAATTTTTATTTATTTATTTTTGGCTGTGTTGGGTCTTCGTTTCTGTGCGAGGGCCTTCTCTAGTTGCGGCAAGTGGGGACCACTCTTCATCGCGGTGCGCGGGCCTCTCACTATTGTGGCCTCTCCTGTTGCGGAGCACAGGCTCCAGACGCGCAGGCTCAGTAATTGTGGCTCACGGGCCTAGTTGCTCCGCGGCATGTGGGATCTTCCCAGACCAGGGCTCGAACCCGTGTCCCCTGCATTGGCAGGCAGACTCCCAACCACTGCGCCACCAAGGAAGCCCTGTTTTTGCTTTTAAATATGTCTTTATTAATTTACTGAGAACAGTATTGCAAAACATTCAGAAAATATCAAGACAGGTAAAGATCCCTCACAGCCACACACCTCCCTCCCCCGCCCTCCGTCTCCCCACTGAGCTATGTAACTTGCTCAGTACTTAATCTTTGAGCACCCGATCTTGTCCTCTGATCAGGGGCCTGCCTTAGGAGGCTGTGAGACTCCTGTGATCTGTTCAGGCTTAGCATGGTGTCTTCTGGTAGTAGGTGCTAAATAAGGTAGTTATTAATTTCATTCTTTTTTTAAATATTAATTTATTTATTTGGTTGCGCTGGGTCTTAGTTGCGGCTCACCGGCTCCTTAGTTGCAGCTCACTGGCTCCTTAATTGCGGCATGCATACTCTTAGTTGCAGCATGCATGTGGGATCTAATTCCCTGACCAGGGATTGAACCCGGGCCCCCTGCATTGGGAGTGCAGAGTCTTATGCACTGTGCCACCAGGGAAGTCCCAATGTCATTCTTAAGGCAGCTTTCAAATACTGTTGTCAGCAGCTCTCTGAGCATGTTTGCACACTTTGCTGAATATTCCCTTTGGATAAATTTCTGGATGAGGATTTGGTAGGTCAAAGATACACGTTAGGGATTTCCCTGGCGGTCCAGTGGTTAAGACTCTGCGTTTCCACTGCAGGGGGCACCGGTTCGATCCCTTGTCAGGGAACTAAGATCCCACATTGCAGCACAGCCAAAAAAAAAAAAAAAAAAGTACCCACCAGAAGTGGTCCTGCCTTACATTCCCACAGTGTATGACTGCTTACATTGGGTATCGCTTATCATTTTGATTTTGTGAGGTCAGGCAAAAATGATATCATGACAGTTTGCATTCTTTGATCAGTACTAGAGTTCCCGCTTTTGTTTATTTGTCCTTTACATGTGTCCTTTTGGAAATACCTATTTCTGTCCTTTGTCTGCTTTACCATGGAGTTGCTTTTAAGAGTTCTTTTACATATGAAGGAGAGTAATGCTTGGTTATGTACGTTACAAATATTTCTCCCAGTAGGTTCTCTCCTTTAACTTGTTTTACAAGCAATATCAGTTTAAAAAGTGTATCTTTTATTTTTTCCAAACAAATTTTATGTTGTTAAGCTTAACAGTTCTTCCCTTAACAATTCTTCCTTGATAACGTGTTCAGAAAGGCATTCTCCACATCAAGAAGACATAAATATTTTGCTATAGTTTCTTCCAGTGCTTTGAAATTTTTAAACATTAGATCTTTAATCAATCAGGAATTTGTGTGTAAAAAAATGAGGTGTAGTACTCTTCTTATTTTCACCAAAAAATGGGTAGCCAGTTTCCCCCGAACTATGTATAAAGAATCCATCTGTGAGGCTTCCCTGGTGGTGCAGCGGTTAAGAATCCACCTGCCAATGCAGGGGACACGAGTTCGAGCCCTGGTCCAGGAAGATCCCACATGCCGCGGAGCAACTAAGCCCGTGCGCCACAACTACTGAGCCTGCGCTCTAGAGCCAGCGAGCCACAACTACTGAGCCCGCGTGCCACAACTACTGAAGCCCGTGTGCCTAGAGCCCATGGTCCGCAACAAGACAAGCCACCGCAATGAGAAGCCCACACACCGCAACAAAGAGTAGCCCCCTCTCGCCGCAACTAGAGGAAGCCTGCGCACAGCAAGGAAGACCCAATGCAGCCAAAAATAAATAAATAAAAAAAAGAATCCATCTGTGGTGCTGGATGCTGTCCATTTCATTGCATGCCCCTCCCTCCCCCTCAGCCCTCCTCTACCCTGCTCTGTGCCGGGGGTGGGGGTGTGGGGGGGGTGTGGGGGGGCGGGGGTGGGGGCAAGCAGCAGGCTCCTGCTCTGTGGCTTTCTATTGGGTGCGTCCGAGGGGGAGTAGCCAACAGCAGGAGATGAGAGGATGGGAAGAGAGGGAAGTCGGGGCTTTTAACTCCTCAGCTCCCTCAGCTGGGTACCTTTTACAATCCCCCCCGAGCAGGGAAGGTCCTCGTGGCTGTTGGATGCTCACCTCAGGCAGCCACCTCTCCAGGTTTCCCGTAGCTCCTTCTCCCCCTTGACCCTTCAACTCTATGGTTCTAATGGCTCTGGAGGTCCTGCACAATCCTATGGTTTCCCATAACCCTGCCCACATCACTATAAGAGTTCTTCCCTTAAATTCACATCAGGCACACCTGTGTGTGCCCCTCCTTCCTGCCTGGAGCTGGTGGATGCTCCAGGCTTTTCCTCTTCTTTGGAATGCTGGCTTATGTTATATACCTGTTTCTCGAATCTGCTTCAGTTTGTTTCTGCTCCATACCTGGTTTCATTGTTTAATCCCTGTGTGTTTTAACACCAACTGGAGCAATCCTTCTTTATTACTATGCTTTCCGAAATGTTCTTGGCTTTTCTTCCGTGTTTTTAACTTCCATGATTTGTTAGGTTTCTCCAAAATAGCACTTTTGGGTTTTGACTGAAATTTCATTAGATTCATAGCTTAATTTGGACAAAATCGCATCTTTACAATATTATACATTTTCATCCATGAACGTAATATTTCCAAT
Organism: Eubalaena glacialis; assembly: GCF_028564815.1. Taxonomy (NCBI): domain Eukaryota; kingdom Metazoa; phylum Chordata; class Mammalia; order Artiodactyla; family Balaenidae; genus Eubalaena; species Eubalaena glacialis. The sequence continues at coordinate 51,073,026 of NC_083733.1, read as the reverse complement.
TGTTGATAATCAACAAACAGCAAGTTTTATGGGGGCAGGGATCATGTCTATCTTGTTTAAAAAAAGTGATTTAATGAATAAATGAAACAATGAAATAACGTATGTCTTGCAGTAACGTTTAATAGTTATCTGCTTAATTAATTAAATTAATTTTATCCCTAGGGATATTGTACTTTTGTTATAATTGTGAAAGTTTTTGATCCCCCGTTCTATTTTTCGGACTGGTTATTGTTTGTGTAAGAAAGGAAGACTATTAACTTTTTTTTTTTTCTAACTGAAGTATAGTTTATTGACAATGTTGTGTTAGTTTCTGGTGTACAGCAAAGTGATTCAGTTATACATATATATATTCTTTTTCATATTCTTTTCCATTATGATTTATTACAGGATATTGAATATAGTTCCCTGTGCTATACAATAGGACCTCATTGTTTATCCATTCTATAGATAATAGTTTGCATCTGCTAATCCCAAACTCCTAATCCATCCCTCTCCTTCGCCCCTCCTCCTTAGCAACCACAAGTCTGTTCTTTATAAGACTATTAACCTTTAGTATTAACTTTTTGGCCATTTTACTGAATTCTTATTAGTTTTGTGGTTTTTTAGTTGACGCTCTTGGAGTTTGTAAAAACACCGTTATTTTGCACAAAAATTATTTTGTTTCTTCCTTTCTAACACCTATATATCTTACTTTTCCTAAATTGTTGGCTAGAGAACTTTTGGAATTATGCTAAGTAATGGCAGTGGTGGTAGACATCCTTGTCTTGCCCCTGATATTTACAGTGGGTTTCAGCTTGGCATTTTTTATTCTACTAACTGTGTTTAAGTCTATCCTAGATTACTAAATTTCAAAGTCAAGAATACATTTAGAATGTATCAAAATCCTCTTTGACCTCTGTGAGGTTGACGTAAAGTTTCTCTTTTAACTTCTCATTTTAAGTGTAATTTCTCTCCTAATTTTAAGAACATTTTTGCCAGTGTCCACAGCAGAAGTTGAAAGAGAAGCATGCTGCTCTGGAAAGGATACAGTTCTCATCCTGGAGCATCTCCTGAGTCGTGGCCCTAACGCTGCTCTCAGGGATGTCGTCGGAGAAGCCCTAGAGGAGCTTTGCCCCCCAGATCATCCTCACCATAGTTAATGTCACTAATAACATAATTAATTATATTTGAAAACCATTTCAGGGACTTCCCCCATGGTCCACTGATTAAGACTCCGCGCTTCCATTTCAGGGGGCGCGGGTTCGATCCCTGGTTGGGGAACTAAGATCCTGCATGCCTCGGGGTGCAGCCAAAAAAAAAGAAAAAGAAAAGAAAAAAGAGCAAAGCAATGGTGTATATTCATTCAGTACAGTCCCATTTTTGTAAGCGGAGAGTATATGGGTGTATGTGTAGGTATTCACTGAACATATAAAAAGCAGAAGGGACTTTAATGTAGAAAGCGTGTAAAGAGAATACTCCAGACACTTGGGAAAATGTAATGAACAATCTCTCTCCTCAACTTTTTGAAGCCAGGGAGAACCAGCACTTATGGAGGATGTCATGGAAGAATCCATTCTCCGTACCCCTTATACTCATCTTATTTTTTACTGTAATACTTGCCTCCTCCTAATATATGATATAATTTACCTATTTGTTGTGCCTGTTACTTAATGTCTGTGCTCCCTTGTGAGATTATAAGCTCCATGGGCAAGATCTTTGTTTTGTTCACTGAAGTAGCCCCAACACTGTGAACAGTGCCTGGCACATAGCAGGTGTTCATCAATGTATCTTATGACCGAATGAACTCACCGAGTGGTCATGAAACACTGGACCCCGTTGGGGGTCTCACAGGGGTGCTTTGTTTGTGGAAGTGCACGGAGCTGCTCTCACAAAGGTTCCCATCACAGACCCTGAGGGTAGCATCCTCATAACAGTCCCCAGACATGAGTTCCCTCTGCCAGGAAGACCCTGTGCCCAGAGGACGAAGGTCTGAGCCCCTGAGTATCTGTGATGTTTGCTAGAATTATTGAACTTATAGTCACTTATGCAAGTCACTTAACTGTGCTGCCAAGACACTTTTTTTTTAAGATTTTGTTTTTGATGTGGACCATTTTTGAAGTCTTTACTGAATTTGTTACAATATTGCTTTTGTTTTATGTTTTGGTTTTTTGGCCACTAGGCATGTGGGATCTTAGCTCCCTGACCAGGGATGGAACCCGCACCGCCTGCATTGGAAGGCGAAGTCTTAACCACTGGACCGCCAGGGAAGTCCCCATTTTTAAATAAAAAATAACTTCAACTTCCCTTTTTACTGAAGCAACAAAAACAAAAATTTTAAATACACATAAATAAAATTAAGAAAATAAATCCCACTGCTTAGAAAATCACTGCAGTGTACACTCTCGCATAAGTTTTTATGAATTCTACATGCATTTTTTTTTTTTAAAGAAACATTTATTTATTTATTTATTTATTTATTTATTGGCTGCGTTGGGTCTCCGTTGTGGCGAGCAGGGGGTACTCTTCGTTGCGGTACGCGGGCTTCTCATTGCAGTGGCTTCTTGTTGCAGAGCATGGGCTCTAGGCACGCGGGCTTCAGTAGGTGTGACGCACTGGCTTAGTTGCTCTGCGGCATGTGGGATCTTCCCGGACCAGGGCTCGAACCCATGTCCCCTGCGTTGTCAGGCAGATTCTTAACCACTGCGCCACCAGGGAAGTCCCTCTACATGTATTTTTAAAGGGGGGGGGCACCTTAGACATTACTATTTTACCTGCTTACGGTTTTGAGTCACACCTTACAGTATCTCATTTTTCTTACAGGATTTTATTCTGGAACATTACAGTGAAGATAGCTACCTCTATGAAGATGAAATAGCAGATCTTATGGATCTGAGACAAGTATGTTTCTGTGTGCGGCAGGGTGAGGAGGGTGGCTACTAGAGCTTGATGAATCTTCAGACGATCCCATTATTTCATTTGAAGCCTTGTAGAATCGCTGGTGGTCGGAGGTGATAGGGAGGAGCTTTCAGAATCGTCCATTCAACTTGCCACATAAGAAAACCACAGAGGGGACAGACATACATGTCTGGGGCTGGGTTCCAGGACTCATGAGTTCACTCCAGCCTTGCCCATCTCTCCTAGAGTTCATGATACCAGCACTGGGGCCTAGGCTCCAGAGAAACAGCGTGTGTGGGCATCTTCCCTGCCTGGCTGTCTGCTCTATGCTCACCCGGTCACCCCCTCACCCCCTCAGTGGTTCCTTTCCTTTCAGGCCTGTCGGACGCCCAGCCGAGATGAGGCTGGGGTCGAGCTGCTGATGAGTTACTTCATCCAGCTGGGGTTTGTTGAGAGCCGATTCTTCCCACCCACCCGACAAATGGGGATCCTGTTTACCTGGTAGGTGCCTGGGCTGGGGCTCTCCCACTCTGGCCCCAGTTGGGAGCCTCTGTCCCACGGAGGCTCCTCTGCACTGTGGCCTCGTCTTTCTAACTGTCCCGTTAATACAGGAGACGTGTAGATAAACCAGTGTTTATTTATGAAGGGGATCCAGGGGGAGAAGGCTCCAACAGACCGTGGCTTCTTGCTTCTCAGAGCAAGTGAGCCGAGGAGAAGAGGCATTTTTTTCATGCTCATTTTATCGCGGGGGACACACTGGGGCTCTGAGGTGGAACTAACAAGAAACAAGATTCTTGTCCCAGATGGCATGGGAGTGGGAATCAGGTTTTGTCCCAGTGACAAGGGCAGCAAACAGAAATAGATCAGATTTTAAAAACTGAAGCAGAACCTTGGATTCTTCCCCAGAGTTGGTACTTTCCATGATTAGTGTTGTCTAAATATTTTGGAGATGCTATACCTCTTCTCTGAGTTGCTTAGGGCTGTGTGAAATGAAAGTAAATCCCAGTAGCTAAGGGGCATATTCAGAGTTTAATTTCACCACAGCAGATGGCTATTGATGCTTCCTTTTGGAAGGAAAGGCAGATGACTTTTCCTAAAGATGTGTTAGCTGCCTGCACGTGGGTGAAAGGGCCAAATGTGACTTCTCCTTAGTGTTGAATTAGGAAGAAGCTCCATATCTATCCCCTGGTTGATATGTGAACTTTAAAACATATCCTGAGTCTTTTAGACCTCAGGAAGAATTATGAGGGGTTAGGAATTGCTATATTTCATTTAGGAGAAGCCTGCTCTTTTTTTTTTTTTTTTTAATACATTGTATTTTTTAGAGCAGTTTCAGGTTCATAGTAAAATTGAGGGGGAGGTGTAGAGAGTCCCCGTGTAGCCCCTGCCCCCTGCACACCCACGACCTCCGCCACTGTCAACATCCCCCCACCAGAGTGTTCCATTTGTTACAGCTGATGAACCTACATTGGCTCATTGTCACGCAACATCCGTTGTTTACAGTAGGGTTCACTCTTGGTGGGCTACCTTCCATGGGTTTGGACAAATGTAATAATGACATGTATGCACATCATATCATAGTATCACACAGAACAGTTTCACTACCCTACAATCCTCTACCTTCCACCTAGGCATCCCCAGCCCCACCCCACCCCCAATCCTGGCAACCACTGATTCTTTTTGTCTTTTCCAGAATGTCATATAGTTGGAATCATACAGTATGTAGCCTTTCCAGATTGGCTTCTTTCACTTAGTCACATGCATTTAAGGTTTCTCCATGTCTTTTCATGGCTTGATGGCTCATTTCTTTTTAGCTGCATAATTTTCCACTGTGTAGCTGTACCACAGTCTGTATATCCATTCACCTATGGAAGGACATCCCGGTTGAGAATCCCTATTTCTGTCTGTGCTTGTGGGTGTCTTTATTCAGTATGATCAGGCCCATCGTCTTGCTTGGAAATAAAACCTCATTGCATGTGCATCTTTGAGTTTTATTCAAGAAATAAGTTTTGTCCATTTTTACCCAAAGGTGGCACTCACTAGCCAAGGAATTCATATTCTCAAAAGACGTTTCTTTTAAATAGGTATGACTCCCTCACGGGGGTTCCGGTTAGCCAACAGAACTTGCTGCTGGAGAAGGCCAGCATTCTGTTTAACATTGGAGCCCTCTACACACAGATCGGGACCCGGTGCAATCGACAGACAGAAGCTGGGCTGCAGAGCGCAGTGGATGCCTTTCAGAGAGCCGCAGGTGTGTCTCTGCGAGGGCTGCCAGGATAGAGCCCTGGCCCTGCCAGGTGGCCCTGGTACCCCAGCTGAAGGGGGTTTGTGGGTCCTCCCCAGGCCCACGCTTGGCCTCACAGGCCTGAAAGGGCCAGGCCAGTTTCCAGAGCTGGTGTTATCTTCCCACCAAGAAAATCGCTTATTGGCTCAAACCCTGTCTGTCTCTGTCTGAATATGGCTCGTGTACACAGTAGTTAATGATTAATCTTTTCCAAACGAGTGGCCCCACAGATGGCAGTGAATGGACTGTTTCTTTGAACACAGTTTCGAAGAAGAGAATAAGTTTTCTCAAATGGTGGGAATGTAGGCTTTTTCTTTTTTCTTTCATCAGACGTGCCTGTTTGGTGCATATTACTACCCTTGCCTTTCTGTTATGCTTATTCTGAGAAGCTCGCTCACCCAGGGTTGCCCTTCTCAGCCCCCTACCAAGTGACACTTAGTGCCAGCCTGTAGAGGACTGGGGGCTGCCAGGCGAGGTGCACTGAGCTGGCTCTACAGCGAGTTTCCTTCTGTGCCGGTCCTTGTCACTCTGTTTCGGGGTGTTACCCCTGGCAGAAAACCTTTTGGGGTATCTCACTTTGCTCTGCAAGGCCGTGAAGAACTGTGGCTTTGCCATTTTGGCTGATCATGGAATTGCTTGGTTAAAATGATTGATCCCTTGGGAGGAAACGACACTGTGAAATTCCATGTGGGAGTTGACTTCTTTCACTGTAAATCCTTTTCTGGGCTCGTCTTTCTCTCTGAGGACTCTGAAGCAGGTATGCTTGGTGACCTGTCTCTAAGATTCCAGAGATATGGACAAAACAAAGCTTGAGAACAGAGTAGGAGCGAACCCCAGAAAGGAGCAGACAGCCTGCAGCCGTCGCCTTCCTTCTGCAGGGCAGTTTATGCTTTGCAGCAACACTAGAAGAACCAGTCAGATGGGATTTGCGCCGGAGATTTTCTTTCAGCTCCAGGTTGATTGTCATTTAATGCTGTGACACTTTTCTAACACATAAAAAAGTCAGCTGAGGGCTACAGCATGAAAATTTCCACTGGAGTGGCTGAGTTGATCTTTCTTGAGGTCCTGGGGGAAAGCCCGGAATTTCTGAATGACCCAGGGGTTAAGTGTGAGCATGTCCCCCTGAGAGCCCTTCCGTCATTCTGTCTGCCTTCTGCCTTCACCTCCATCAAATGTCTAGTCACGTATGGAATTTCTCACAAGTGTCCCAGGTGAGACAGGAATGGCCAGGGAGCAGGCTGGTTTCCTTGCTTGATACAGACGTAAATGTTTTGGAAGAGAGTTGGAAAACAGAAGTTTTCTAGCTATGGTAAAACATACATAACAAAACTACCATTTTAACCATTTTTAGGATTACTGTTCGTTGGCATTAAGTACAGTCACATTGTTGTGCAACTATCCGTCTCCAGAACTTTTTTATCACCCCAAACAGAAACTCTGTCCCATTAAACACTAGATCTCCATTCCTTCCTCCCCTCAGCCCCTGGGAAACATTCTACTTTTTGTCTCTATGAATTTGACTGTTCCAGATACCTCATCTCACCCAGTGGAATCATACGACATTGGTCCTTGTGATGGACCTATTTCACTTAGTGTAATGTCTTCATCCATGTTGTAGCGTGTGTCAGACTTGCCTTCCTTTCTAAGGCTGAAATATTCCGTGGTAGGTATATACCACATTTTGTGTACCCCATGTCTGTGGATGGACATTTGAGTTGTTTCTGCCTTTTGGTTATTGGGAATAATGCTACCATGAGCATTCATGTATAAATATCAGTTTAAGTCTCTGCTTTCAATTCTGTGGGGTTATACCTAGGAGTAGAATTGCTGGATCTTATGGTAAATGAGAATCAGATTTTTCCAAAGATGCTTCAGGACACCAGTTTTATATTTTTGCTTCTGTCATTTTCCATACTCCTGAGCAGCATGGTGAAATAAATATGATCCCCAACTAACGTGCAAAACAATTCCAATCGTAGGGGTTTTAAACTACCTGAAAGAGACGTTTACTCACACTCCAAGTTACGACATGAGTCCCGCCATGCTCAGTGTGCTGGTCAAAATGATGCTCGCGCAAGCCCAAGAAAGCACGTTTGAGAAAATCTGCCTTTCTGGGATCCAGAACGAGTTCTTCATGCTGGTGAAGGTGGCTCAGGAGGCTGCCAAGGTGAGCCTTGCTGTTTCCCGTGACTTTCAGAGTGAGTGGGATTCGTTGGTGTGGGCCCACTGGACGCAGCGGGGGCTTCCCATGGCAGCTTGCCCATGACCTGGGCAGCATGCCCGCCCAGGCTGGCCAGAGTGCTGGCTTGCATTTTCCTGGCAAGTAATGGTGTTTCAGATACGGATCACTAATTCCATCTGCAGCTTAGCCTAAAAACCAGCATAATGACAGTGGCCTGATCTCCCTGTTAACTCTGACACTGACAGCGCTAGGAGACCTTGGAGTTGCTCCCAGATTTTGGAGCGACCTCTGGCAGGGGCCACTGCCTAGAAGAAAGGGCTCTTTTTCTGCAGCCCAGATACGTGAGGGCCCCTGTGCCAGCCTCCTCGTTCCCAACATTTTTTCCGTTTTAGGTGGGAGAGGTCTATCGGCAGCTGCACACGGCCATGAACCAGGAGCCAGTGAAGGAGAACATCCCATACTCCTGGGCCAGCTTGGCCTGCGTGAAGGCCCACCACTACGAAGCCCTGGCCCACTACTTCACAGCCACCCTCCTCATCGACCACCGGTGTAAGGCTTGGCATCTCGGGGCTCTGGGCTTTGGTCAGGGTGGTGGTTTTGCTGCCTCTGGGTGATTCTGAGCTGAGTGAGAGCTGTCTGCCTGCCTGGGAGAAGCTCACAGCCTGGGGGCAGAGGGTGGGGATTACATGTTGGCCCAGGCAACAGGGTGGGATTAGGGGTTATGTGGTTCCTTCCTGTGGGAGGAAGAGGGGTAGCGTTCCTTCTGCCTGGGATGGAACAGACAGCCTCATGGAGATGATGTTTCATCTGGAATCTAGGGCCAGGACTAGACCAGGGAGGCACTCGCCTCAGGCACGAAATCTAAGGGGATAAACTCAGTAATTGAGATAATATATTAACATTATAATTGTAAATGAATCAAAACTAAGGCAAAAAAATCCTTGGTGATTAAAATTTTAAATAAGGACGCAGAGCAATAACGGTGCCGTACTGAGCCACATGGGAACCTGAAATAAAAAAAAATTTTGATCGGTTGTTTATCATGAATATTTTTGTATTAATTTTGATATTTAGAAAATTGTATTAAAATATCATATATATCTGGATGGCTGAGTTTGGGGCACCCCCTTAAATGTTCAGCCTGCAGTGAGTGCCTCACTCTCCTCCCCATAGTCTTGGCTCTGATATGAGGTTGGGTGGGACTTTTGTTGCAATTGGTGCTAATCAAGGCAGCCCTCTGAGTAACGAAAAGGATAACCTCTGGGGCCAAGACTGCCTGGGTTCATATCTCAGCTCTGTCATTTACTAGCTGGGTGATCTTGGGCAAGTTACTTACCTGCTCTGTGCCTCAGTTTTCTCATCTGTAAAATGGGGACATGAAGAGAACCTATCTCACAGGCTGTTGTGAAATCTAAATGCCTCTATGCAAAGCTAAATAGTGCCTTGTATATGGTGGCCTCTCTGGAAGTGTCAGCTGCTCCTGCTAGTATTATTATATGGTCTATTAGGCAGGAGAAGTCATGTAAACCAGCCAAAATACAGTGCTTCAGTCACTGTGTAGGAACACAAATGAGGCAGCAGTTGGAGTCCTTGGTGTAGTCATGGATGGTTCCTCAGAGGCGGTGCCATTCGAGTTAGACTTGGGACTCTGAGGAGGACTTTTCCAGCTGAACGAGGAGGCAAAGGACAGCTAGAGTGAGAACAGGATCTGAGTGAGCCCTGGAACAGAGGCCGGAAGTGTTGAGGTGGCAGTGGGTGGTTTGGTGAGGTCAGGAGGGGACACATGCCAGGGAGGGTGCAGGCACGGAGGCCCCCAGAGGTTTGAGGTGGGGCTGTGCTTGGAGGTTCATGAGATGGGTGATGGGGAGCAGGTAGAGAGCAGGGGCTTGGAGCCAAATCATGAGCCCCTAGAGTGTGCCGGGCCCCCTGCACAGAGACCTTGGGCTGGATTGCCTGGGTATGTCCAGGGGTGGAAAGGAGACCTATTATCCCAAATGCCTTGTAAAGCCGGAGAAGGGAACCTGGGGATGTGGTTGAAAGAGGGATCTCTCAGTGGGTCTGTGGTGCCATCTATAGAGCCTGCACCGCAGCCACAAGAAGGGATTTATCCTGTGGTTCTTGTTGCAGTGAAGCCTGGCACAGATGAGGACCACCAGGAGAAGTGCCTGTCCCAGCTCTATGACCACATGCCAGAGGGGATGACGCCCTTGGCCACGCTGAAAAACGTTCACCAGCGCCAGCAGCTGGGTGTGTGTCGGCTCTCCTGCTCCCTCCCTCCCTGTGCCCCATCTGATACTCCCACTCACCAGCAACTCCAGACAGGTCCCCAGGGCAGGCCCCGGAGAGTAGGGCTTCCCGAGTCATCGTGGCCACTCTGGATTCAGAAACTGGGAGGCATAGTCCTCTGGCCTCAACGGGCTTCCAGAGTTGTGTTCTCACAGGTTCTGCGAGGGACCAGGGCTCCCACGATGGAGCCAGAGCTTTGGCAATCTTCCAGCACCCTAGTGGTCCAGGGGATGGCCCTTGGTCATGCTAATCTGGAAGGACACATTTCTTAGGCCACACCTAAGAACTGGTAATGAATTGTCCTAGTTTGGTCTCTAACAGGTCTCAGAGTGAGTATCGCTTTCCATGTCCAAACCTGAATTCTTCCTCCACCCAAACTTGTTCCCCCACACCACACATGCACTTTCCCCATTTCAAAGATGGCAGCTCCATCCTTTTAGGTATGCAGGCCAGAAACCTTGGACGCACTCTTCGCCCTCATCTTTCTTTCTCATCCCCGCATTTGATTAGCGAATCCCGTTGGCTCTACCTAGAAAAATATCCCAAATCTGACCACTTCTTACCTACCACCCTGGTCCAAGCTTACGTGGTGCTTACTTAACAGACATTGACTTGCTTAAACCTCACACAACCCTATGAGATACATATGGTATGATTCCCCATTTTTCATCTGAGGAAACAGAGGCCCAGAGAGGTCACACAGCTTGCCCAGCTTTTTACCAGGGAGCCCTCGTGGTCCCATCTCACCCAGAGGTGGAGAGCAGAATTCCTCACCTGCACTTGTGAGGCTGGACATGGTCAGGCCTCTGTTTCTCTCTGGCCTCATTCCCTACCCTTCTCTCCAGCCCTCACTCCCTCCAACCAAACTCCCAAGTTCCTTGTTGTCCTTAAACATGCAGGCATGCTCCTGCCCCAGGGCCTTTGCACTTGCTGCTATTCTTCTAGGAGCACTCTTCTGTCAGATATCCTCTTGACTGCTCCCTCACTTCCTTCAGGGCTCCGCTTAAAAGTTACCTTCTAAAAGGCCTTTTCTACCAAATGATTAATTCCAAGTACTGCTCCCAATTAGACCAACTGAAAGCAGCACTGGATGAAAAGTGTCCGGAATTAGTCAACAGAAAATGCATAATCTTCCATCAGGAGAACGCAAGACCGCATGTTTCTTTGATGACCAGGCAAAAACTGTTACAGCTTGGCTGGGAAGTTCTGATTCATCCGCCATATTCACTAGATATTGCACCTTCGGATCTCCATTTATTTCAGTCTTTACAAAATTCTCTTAATGGAAAAATTTTCAATTCTTTGGAAGACTGTAAAAGGCACCTGGAACAGTTCTTTGCTCAAAAAGATAAAAAGTTTTGGGAAGATGGAATTATGAAGCTGCCTGAAAAATGGCAGAAGGTAGTGGAACAAAAGGGTGAATACGTTGTTCAATAAAGTTCTTGGTAAAAATGAATAAAAAATAAATAAATAAATAAAATAAAATAAAAGGCCTTTTCTGATCACCCATAATAGAAGGGCGACTCCCCATTCCCCATCTTCTCATGCCACATCTGCCTATTTTTATTTCTGCTTTATTTTTCTCCAGAACCTTATAGCCACACGACCCATTACATATTTCTTTGCTTGTTAATTATCTGTCTTCAACCACTAGCATGTAAACTCCATGAATGCAGAGGCGAGCTTTTGTCCATTGCTTTATCTCTAATGCCTAGAATGTTCGGTAAATGTTTGCTGAATGAAAGTTTTATAGACACAAGTGAGCATGTTGTACACACATTTAAGAGGGACTGAAGCCATCCAGGCAGATCCTTCAGAAAAGAGAACGTCCACCTTTCTGGGCGAATCCTTGGGCACTCGGGCTCTCCTTGAGGTACTCACATTGCAGTTTACGACATGTGTCCTGTGGTCTTGATTTTCTGTGGGCAGGCAAGTCCCATCTGTGCCGAGCTGTTACCCATCACGAGGAGTCCGTGAGGGAGGCCAGCCTGTGCAAGAAGCTCTGGAACATCGAGGTGCTGCAGGAGGTGCTGTCTGCGGCACACCAGCGGTCCCGGCTCAAGTACACTCAGCTCCGTGAGGACTATGACCTGCTGTACTTGATCGACGTTCCCGACATCATCTGTGAGTGGCCTGGGTGCCGGTGCCAGGTGCCGAGTGTACCATGTGAGAGGGGTGTGAGTGTGCCAGGGGCGCTCGGGCGCTCATCCTGCAGGGGCCGGGCAAACCCTCGCTGTGTGCCGGGCACTGGGACAGGGCCGCGTGCGGCTCTTGCCCTGGAGTCCTCACCTCCTCATTCCCAGATCCAGGGCCTTCTTTATGGTCTTCGTCCTTGTGGACCCCTTGGTGGCAGCTGACCCCCTCCTGCCCCTCAACACACCACCTATGGCATCAGGGCCCTGCCACCTTGGTTCTTTCTGCCCTCACTTTCCTCTCCACCCTATTTGCTGACTGTCTTGCCCAAACCCACCTCCCCTCCTGGCATTCTTGAGGGTCTCCTCTCCCTGGTTTGCTTCCTCTAGATTCCTTTCCTTAAAGTCTCACAACCTCCCCTGGGGTTCCAGCCACCACCGCTAGTCAGGAGACCCCAGGAACTGCCTTTCGCCTCGACGTTTTCCCTACGCTCCATACCCAGCCACATGCCACCTGCCTTCTGGAAAACTGTGCTTTGCTATCTGTCTTTTACCTCTGGCTCCATAGTTTGAAAGCCACCTGCATCCTTATTCCTGCTCCAAGGCTTGATCTTTACCCTGTTTTCTCCATTTTCTTTCTTTTTTTTTTTTTTTCCCCCAGACAAAAATTATTTTTATTCCGAAACAAGAAGTAAAATTTTCACTGATACAGTGGATCCAGGGGATGCAGGGAAAAGTTTTTACTTTGGCAGTGAAAATTTCTTCAAAATCTAGTTCATCGTGTCTGTGTGTGAGTGTGTGTGTGGTGAGAACACTTAAGATCTACCCTCAAGTATACAATATAGTGTTGTTACAGTCACCGTACTGTGTTAGACCTCTAGAACTTACTCATCCTGCATAACTGAAACTCTGTACCCTTTCACCAACATTTCCTCACAGCACCCACCCCCCACTGCCCCCAGCACCCGCCATTCTGCTCTCTGCTTCTATGAGTTTGACTTTATTTATTTATTTATTATTTTTTATTGTATGAGTTTCAGGTGTACAGCATTATAATTCAACATCTGTATACACTACAGAGTGATCACCACCACAAGTCTAGTAACCATCCATCACTGTAGAGTTGACCCTCTTCACCCACTTTGCCCATCCCTCCCCCCCAGACCCCTCTGGTAACCACAAATCTGTTCTCTGTATCTATGAGTTTGTTTTTGTTTTGTTTGTTCATTTGTTTTGGGGGATTTTTTTAGATTCCAATCATATGGTGTTTTTTTTTCCTCTATGTGACTTATTTCACTTAACATAATATCCTCAAGGTCCATCCATTTAGTTGCAGGTCACAGGATTTCATTCTTTTTTTTTTTGTCTGAGTAGTATTCCATTGTATATATATACCACATCTTCTTTACCCGTTCATCCGTCTATGGACACTTAGGTTGTTCCCATATCTTGGCTATTGCAAACAATGCTGCAATGAACATAGGGGTGCATATACCTTTTAGAATTAGTGTTTCATGTTCTTCAGATAAATACCCGGAAGTGGAATAGCTGGGTCATATGAACTATGCTTACCTTTTTGAGGAATCTCCATACTGTTTTTCCACAGTGGCTGCACCAATTTACAGTCCCACCCACAGTGTACGAGGGTTCCCTTTTTTCCACATCCTCTCCAACATTTGTTATTTCTTGTCTTTTTTATAATAGTCAATTATAATAGCCAATGAGGTGATATCTCATTGTAGTTTTGATTTACATTTTCCTAATAATTAGTGGTGTTTTATGTGCCTGTTGGCCATCTGTATGTCTTTCTTGGAAAAATGCCTATTCAGACCCTCTGCCCATTTTTTAATTGAGTTGTTTGGTTTTTTGTTGTTGAGTTGTATGTGTTCTTTACATACTTTGGATAGTAACTCCTTATCACATATATAATTTGCAACTGTCTTCTCCCATTCAGTAAATTGCCTTTTCATTTTGATGATAGTTCCCATCACTGTGCAGAAGCTTTTTAGTTTGACATAGTCCCATTTGTTTGTTTTTGCTTTTGTTTCCCTTGCCTTTGGAGTCAGATCCCCAAAAATATCACTAAGAACAATGTCACTGAGGTTTCTGCCTATGTTTTCTTCTAGGAATTATATGGTTTTAGGTCTTACATTCAAGTCTTTACTCCATGTTGAGTTAATTTTTGTGTATGGTGTAAGATAGTGATCTAGTTTCATTGTTTTGCATGTGGCTGTTTAGTTTTCCCAGCACCATTTATTGAAGAGACCATCCTTTTTCCATTGTCTGTTCTTTGCTTCTTGGTCATAAATTAATTGTTCATCTATGTGTGGGTTTATTTCTGGGTTCTCAGGTCTGTTCCATTGATCTGTGTGTCTGTTTTTGTGCCCATTCCATACTGTTTTGATTACTGTAGCTTCATAGTATAGTTGAAATCAGGGAGCATGATACCTCCAGCTTTGTTCTTCTTTCTCAAGATTGTTTTGGCTATTCGGGATCTTTTGTGGTTCCATACAAATTTTAGAATGATTTGTTCTAGTTTTGTGAAATATGCCACTGGATTTTTGATAGGGATTGCATTGAATCAGTAGATTGCTTTGGGTATTATGACCATTTTAACAATATTAATTTTTCCAATCCACAAACATGGAATTATCTTTCCATTTATTTGTGTCTTCTTCAATTTCCTTCATGAATGTCCTATAGTTTTCAGTGTAGAGGTCTTTCACTTCCTTGGGTAAATTTATTCCTAGGTGTTTTATTATTTTTGATGCAATTGTAAATTGGATTGTCTTAATTTCTCTTTCTGATAGTTTGTTATTAGTGTATGGAAATGCCATGAATTTCTGTATATTGATTTTTTATCCTGCAGCTTTACTGAATCATTCATTAGTTCTCACAGTCTTTTGGTGAAGTCTGTAGGGTTCTCTGTAAGTAGGATTATGTTATCTGCAAATTGTGTCAGTTTTACTATTGAGTTGGATGCCTTAACTTCTTTTTCTTGACTAATTGCTATGACTAGGACTTCCAATACTATGATGAATAAAAATGGTAAGAGTGGGCATCCTTGTCTTGTTCATGATCTTAGAGGAAAAGTTTTCAAGGCTTGTTGTATATGGCCTTTATTATGTTGAGATTTGTTCCCTCTATACCCCCTTCATTGAGGGTTTTTATCATAAATAGATTTGAAGAGTTTGGCCGTTTCAGATTCCACATATAAGTGAGATCTCGCTCTCCAGTACTATGAGGGTGATACTAGTATCACCCTCATCTTAAAGATGAGGCAATGGAGGCTTAGAGAGATCAAAGTCTTTGTTCCAGGTGACCAAGCTGGTTGGTGGAAACAGGAATGGCGCTCAGGGATTCTCCTTCATGGACACAGGCCACTTCCTTGGCCCCGTTGTCCACACAGTAGAGACAACCTCCACAGAGGGAGGGAGAGGCACAGCTCCTGGAGAGGCTGTCTGGGGGTGGTGGCACCACTCTTGTAGTGGATGAGTAACCTGTCTGAGCCCAATGCTGTGTGAAGCAGTTTGTTTGTAAGAAACCACAGGGCCGTCCCATGAATACAGGGGTGTGTCAGTCTTCTTGGCAGTGCCAGTCTTCTTCCCCATATTTTCTTTTTATACTGTTGTTCATGTATACTTAGCCTGCACTGGGATCCTTTGTTAGACACTGACTAGCCTCATGGGAAGGGTTGGCTTGAGCCTGCCATGAATATGATAGTGGAGATTTGGCAAACCCACTTCTCACTGTGAAATCCTCGCATCACACGTTAATACTGAAGAGAGGAAGCACATCTCGCCCGAAACTGTGCTGAAAGCATGGTATTTCCATAACAGCCACACCTGAAACGGAGGTTACTTCTCAGTAGGATTTTATGAATACCAGAGGATGTCCCCTAGAATACAAATAAGCTCCTCGAAGGCAGGGAATTTGTCTTATTGTCACTACTCTGTCCCAGCCCCCGAGTGGGATATAGCTCATAGTAGGTACCCAAATGGAGTTAGGCCTGAGTTTTCAAGGATAACTTTCAATTACAGAAACACTTATGCTTTTACTTTTAATCTTCTTTTCCAGCTAAAACTGAGCGAGAGGTTGAAATTATACCGCCACAGTTCTCCAAGGTGACAGTAACGGACTTCTTCCAGAAGCTGGTATGTTGAACATTTATTTCATAATGACTTGAGGGGAAAGCTTTTTTATAAGTTGCAAGTATGTAAAAGGCTACTTTTAGATGTTTTTGGTTTTTAATTAGAGATGTTATATAAGATGATTTAAATTAAGATAATTTTAAAAAGATAATTTTATCTTAAATATATTGGATCTTTTAGAGAAAATGGCAATTAACATTCTTGTATGACTTTGTAGCACGTATTATCCCAGATGGTATCATTAGTCTCGGAGCAGGGCCAAATGAAATCTGTAAGGACAATAAGGCATCATTTCCTTTGGCTTTCAAAAGTTCCTGATTCAGCCTTCAGCTCCTACAGCTAATGATGTTCTATTCCAAAGGGCCCTTTATCTGTGTTTTCGGCTAATAAGAGATGGACGCCTCCTCGAAGCATTCACTTCACTGCAGAAGAAGGAGACTTGGGGTTCACCCTGCGAGGAAACTCCCCAGTTCAAGTCCACTTCCTGGATCCGTACTGCTCTGCTGCGGTAAGTGTGGACCCTTCTAAATATTGGGAGCAAAACTCACTGGCATCTTTGCAGACAGTGAAACTGGTAAAATATAAAGAGAGCTGCCCAAACAAATGTATGTGGGTGATTCAATTTAGGGTTCCTCTGTGTAAAAGGCCTTGCTTTATGTGAAAGGCCTCTCATACCTTTCTTGCCCAAAGAGAAGAGGATTAATTTTTGCCTTCTTGAAGCAAACTTGTGCAGATAACTATTTTATTAATGAACTTGGGAACTGCTTTAGGGATCTGAATGAACAGAACATTGACCTTTATTTAAATCATACTTTCATAGCTGGCAGGAGCCAAGGAAGGGGATTATATTGTTTCCATTCAAGACGTGGATTGTAAGTGGCTGACTGTGAGTGAGGTTATGAAGCTGCTGAAGAGCTTTGGCCAGAACGAAATTGAAATGAAGGTCGTGAGCCTCCTGGATGCCACGTCGTCCATGGTGAGTGCTGATGCCCCCTGGCAGCAAATAGCGACGTGGAGTGAAGTCAGTGTGAGTCCAGCCCCAGAGGTCTTTATCTGGACCCCTGCCTCCTGCCTGCATTTGTAACGTGCCACAAATGACTGAACTCCTAAGCTCATCATCACTGGGACGTGCTCAACTTTGGTCAGAGAGATCTCTGGAATGCTTTTTTTTCTTAATCCTGTAGATCAGCGGTCCCCAACCTTTTTGGCACCAGAGACCGGTTTTGCGGAAGACACTTTTTCCACGGATGCGGGGTGGGGCGGGGGGGGGGATGGTTCAGGCGGTAACGCCAGCGATGGAGAGCTGCAGATGGAGCTTTGCTCGCTCTCCCGCCACTCACCTCCTGCTGTGCGACCTGGTTCCTAACAGGCTGTGGACTGGTACCGGTCCACGGCCCAGGGGTTGGGACCCCTGCTATGGATAAAAGAACCAATTGATTTATTTTTCTGGTTAAATTCTTTTCAATTGCAAAAGTAGTACATACTCATGGTTAAAAAAAATACTGAATTGATACAGAAGGGCTTGAGATGATGTGTGGAAGATGCTCTCCGCATGTCCGAGACAGTGTTAGCTGTTTCCTGTGAGATCTTGGGAAGCGTCTGAGTCTGAGCCTGTGCAAGTCCATGTGCACAGTTACATCCCTTTGTTTCCCCAAGTCGGAGGAATTGTGGCATATGCACTCTTCTGTGCTTGCTGCATTCAATTATGTACCTTGGACGCTTCCCTCTAGAACAGTATGTGTTTATTCATTCAACAAATATTGATTGGGCATCAACTGTGTGCCAGGCCCTTCTCAGGTGTTGGAGCTACAGCTGGAATTAGACAGATAAGGTCCCTGCCCCCACAAAGCTGGCACTAAATAAGCAATGAGTGGTTGTGATTTTGGGTAAGTGCTGTAAAGGAAATAAAATGTGTAATGTGCTAGAATGACTGGAGCTGGGAGGGGCTCCTGAGCAGGGCTTGCCCTGAGGCTTGAGTGACAGGAGGAACCAGCCATGTGAAGAGGTACAAGAAGAGCACGTGGGCAGGGGCACCAACAGGTGCAGAGACCAGACCCTGTGGCCCGAATGAGCTTCACCTGCTAGAGGAACTAAAAGAAGGCTTTTCGGCCGGAGCATCTTGACAAGGGCAAGAGTGGCAGGAAATGCGGTGGGAGGGAGGCAGGGCTTCATTGGCAGTGGAGGGAGTTTGAAACCTTTTGAGACGGGGAGTGACGTGGCATGATGTTTATTTTAGAAGGCCGTCTTGCTGTCTGGAGGCCAGCCGGGTGGCCGCAGAGCAAGCTGGCTGTGGCAGTCACCCAGGCCAGTGACGTTAGCACCGTCCCACTAGGGGGTGACAGTGGAGGTGGAGAGAGGTGGGTGCACCTGAGACGTAATTTGGATATAGAGCTGATGGATTTGTAGATGACTTGTATAAAAAAGATGCGGGAAAGAGAGAGGACTGCACAGGTTTCGGCTTGAACTACTGCATCATTTTTCTTAATGACGGGAGACAGGGCAAGGGTGAGGGAGGCAGAGGAGAGAGAAAAACAAGTGTTGTGTGTGGTTTGCGTGCCATTAGGCATCCGGATGTAAAGTAGGCAGCTGGATGTTCAGATCTTCAGTTCAAGGCAAATGTCAGCCTAGAACTAAATATTTGAGTATCATCAGCACAGAGGTGATATTTAAAGCTGTAAGACACTAAACGAAATCACCCTCGAGGGGTTGAGGGTGGAGGACTCAGCCCTGAGAGACACCACAAGCGTCTGGAGGTCAGTTAGAAGAGAAGTAGGTGCGGAGGGGAGTGCAGACAGGTGGGATAAAGAGGAGCTTCTGAAACCAAGAGAAGAAAATCCTGCCCGGAAAGAGTGGTGGTTTGTGTTGAACACAGTTAAGAGGTGGAGAATGAAGGAAGCAGAGCCATGTCTGTTAATTTGGCAGCAGGACAAAAGGACACTTTTCATGGGGAAATGGCAACAGAACTCAGACTTAGAGAGGGTTGGAGAGTGAATGATTGTGTGATTCCATTGGTAAGAAATGTCCAGAATAGGCAAACCCATGGAAACAGAATGTAGGTTAGTGGTTGGTTGCCAGGGGCTGGGGCGTCGGGGAATGGGGAGTAACAGCTGATGGGACATCTTGGGAGAAGGGAGCATGAAAAATGGCACTTTTAGGGGTGGAATCCATAGCATTGCTAGACTAGTGATCAAGGTCTCAACCAGAAACAAAAGAAGTTTGTCCAGAAAGAGGATAAATAAAAGTGCTGGGCTCTGGCCTGAGGGCTGGAGTCTATTAGGCACAGACAGAGGACCTGCCGCTTTAGAGAGCGGCCCTGCCCCTGAAGAGACTGAAAGGCTCATCTGTTAGTCTTGTCACACTTTTGATTGAACCAGGCCAATGAAGAATCTGATGTAGGGGTGAAAGCAAGGGTTCTGTATTCAGACTGCCTGCATTTGAATCCTGGCTTTCACCAGTTCTGTGACCTTGGGCGTCAGAGACTTGCTCTGAGCCTCGGGAAAATGGAGAAAACGGTGCGTAGCTGGGATACATTTCAACTCATAATAGGTGTTAGAAGAGTAATAACCATGACATGGCTATTCTTTTCACTAAGGAATAGCCACATGGCTATTCATATGGCTATTCTTTTATCTAAAGCATGGACTTTAGATAATTGAGCATTGTTTTTTTTTTGTTTAATTTTTTTTTCTATTAATTTTTATTGGAGTATAGTTGCTTTACAATGTTGTGTTAGTTTCTGCTGTACAGCAAAGTGAATCAGCTATATGTATACATACATCCCTTTTTTTGGATTTCCTTTCCATTTAGATCCCCACAAAGCATCGAGTTCCTTGTGCTATACAGTAGGTTCTCATTAGTTATCTATTTTATACATAGTAGTATATATACTGTGTAGTATATATAGTAGTGTATATACTAATAGTGTATATACTATTGTATATACAATCCCAATCTCCCAATTCATCCCACCCCCCTCTTCCTCCCTTGGTGTCCATACGTTTGTTCTCTATGTCTGTGTCTCTATTTCTGCTTTGCAGATAAGTTCATCTGTATCCTTTTTCTAGATTCCGTATATAAGCGATATCATACAGTATTTGTTTTTCTGACTTACTTCACTTTGTATGACAGTCTCTAGGTCCATCCACGTCTCTGCAAATGGCACAATTTCGTTCCTTTTTATAGCTGAGTAATATTTCATTGTATGTATGTACCACATCTGCTTTATCCATTCCTCTGTTGATGGACATTTAGGGTGCTTCAGTGTCCTGGCTATTGTAAATAGTGCTGCAGTGAACATTGCGGTGCATGTATCTTTTTGAATTATGGTTTTCTCAGGGTATATGCCCAGTAGTGGGATTGCTGGGTCATATGGTAGTTCTATTTTTAGTTTTTTAAGGAACCTCCACATTGTTCTCCATAGTGGCTGTATCAATTTACATTCCCACCAACAGTGTAAGAGGGTTCCCTTTTCTCCACACCCTCTCCAGCATTTATTGTTTGTAGATTTTTTAATGATGGCCATTCTGACCGGTGTGAGGTGATAACCTCTTTGTAGTTTTGATTTGCATTTCTCTAATAACTAGTGATGTTGAGCATCTTTTCATGTGTTTGTTGGTCAGCTGTATGTCTTCTTTGGAGAAATGTCTATTTAGGTCTTCCACCCATTTGTTGATTGGGTTGTTTTTTTTGATATTGAGCTGCATGAGCTATTCTTTGGAGATTAATCCCTTGTCAGTTGCTTTGTTGGCAAGTATTTTCTCCCATTCTGAGGGTTGTTTTTTCGTCTTGTTTATGGTTTCCTTTGCTGTGAGCACTGTTTTTAACTGCTGAGCCTCTTCTTCAAACAAAAGCAAATCATGGGAACAATAAAGCCCAGTGCTCTGGCTGAAATTGGTTGCCTGCTACCCCACTCTCTCTGGATTACGGTGGGGATCCCTAGTACCTCTCCATGGAGCACATTCTGACTACCACTGATGTCGTGGAAAGAATCCCAGGCTTCGAATCAAAGACCTGGAATCAGGCCCTGCCTGCTGTTAACAAGCTGTTTGACCTTCAGCAGGCTTCATGGTCCTCAGCTGTATAATCTAAGATTTAGATGAGTGCAGTGGTTTCCAGCTGTGCTCCATAAAGCCCTGAGAGTGTCAGAGAGGCGCCCCAGGAAGATTTGGGGACTGGGTAGTAGGGTAGTAGCGTGCTGGATGAGGACAGAAAACAAGTGAATGAGAGGAAGGGAAGACTTGTGAAAGGGAGCAGAGATATTGCGGTGGTAGCTGGGAGGGGGACGTAGGGGTAAAGGAAAGTTTTTCAAAGGTGTGTGTGTTGACAGCACAGTTAGCGTGTGTGCAGATGGGAAAGGTTTAGGAGACAGGAGAGCAGAAAGGAGGGGATACCTGGAGGAGAGAGGGAGTGAGAGGGTCCAGGCACTTGGGAGGGCATGTCTTTAAACTGGTGAAATAAACATAACTTAATGGTTAAAATGGTAAATTTGATGTTATGTTTATTTCACGTTTAAAAAATTGGAAAAATTTAATATCCTCATCACCATAGACCCTGTACTGTCTTTAAAGAGAATGAAGTTGATCTGTATCTGTTGGTGTGCGCTGAAATCCAGGATACATTAAGTGAAGAAAGCAGGGTGAGGACCAGTGTGTCTTAAGGAAAGACAAATGGTGATGTATACTTACACACATATCAATACCTGTATATGAATGTTATCTCTAAAAGTGTAACAGATAGTGGTTACCTCAGGGGAAGAGCCTGAAAGCCCAGGTAGGAGGGACACCTACTGTTCACCTCATGCATTTTCATATCATTGACCATGAGTATGTATTACTTTTTCAAATGTAATAACCTTAAAAGGTAGTGGTCTCTAGCCTAAATTACTACTACTGAGTATATTCCTTAAGAATTGTCCTTGTTGTTAAGAACCTAATTCTATATAAGCATTTGTCACTGAGTTTCAGAATTACGTCAACGTAATTTTAAAGAGGATGCTATGAGTGCAGAATCTGAGTCTCAAACTTCGCAATCGTTCCTCTGACATCTTGACTTCTAACACCTTTCTCTTTCCTTTTCTGTGTGCAGCATAGTAAATGTGCCACATACTCTGTGGGAATGCAGAAAACTTACTCCATGATCTGCTTAGCCATAGATGATGATGATAAAACTGATAAAACCAAGAAAATCTCGAAAAAGCTGTCCTTTTTGAGTTGGAGCACCAACAAGAACAGACAGAAGTCAGCGAGCACCTTGTGCCTCCCATCGGTTGGGGTCAGCGTTGCGGGGCCTCCGGTCAAGAAGAAGCTCCCCTCTCCGTTCAGCCTTCTCACCTCCGACAGTTCTTTGTACTAACGTGAGGAAACAAAAGCGTTTCCCATGCTGACTGGGCCTTCATATTTGTGCCATAGCAGAAAATTTCTAAATATTCTCAAATCCCATTTTCTCACAGCGTAAACCTACAATTGATATGTTTTTATGAATGACAGTAACAAGAAACCTCTAGAAATTTGTGGAAAACAAACTTACTAGGGGAGTCTCACCATATTGCTGCAAGTTATTTATTATATATTGTAAATAGAATAATGTGGAAATATGGCTGTTTTTAACGACTGTAATTAAGACTCTTAGTTACTTACTGTCAGAGTTAAATTAGGATTTCCTATACTGGTCCTATTTGTAAGTTTCCAGACTTGGGTGATAGATAGATAATTCCTTAACTCAGAATTCAGATGACCCCAAATTAAGGTAGGGCAAGGGACAATAATGATAGACTTAAATTAGTGTTAGTAAAAACTGTCCCAAAGAGCTCCTTCCTAAGGGGAATTCATTAACCTAAAACAAGATTTTACTATTATTTCTAAATAACATGAATGCTGTTTCCAGATAAAGTCTAGTGCCAAATTTGTCATGACTTATTAGATAAAAAACCATTTAGGAGCAACTTTTCTTCTATTTTATGTCATTTAAAAGTCGCTAACACAGTGGCAGTGTTAGATGAAGATGCTGTCTACAAGGTAGATAATATACTGTTTGATACTCAAAACATTTTTCATTTTGTTTAAAGTAGAAAGTACATAGTTGTATATTTTAAGAGTCTTTAAAAAGGGTTAAAAACATTGTATAAGGTCAGGATGTAAATGATTCAAGTTTAGAGCTCTATTTGACTTTTTAAAATGACATTCTTACCAACTGATTTTTCTTGCTACACGTTGGATGACACTGTGATCTAATAAGATTCACTGTTGGCATAGTACAAGTTATATAGCTTTTAAAAATATATCATTGAGGGCTTCCCTGGTGGCGCAGTGGTTGAGAATCTGCCTGCCAATGCAGGGGACACGGGTTCGAGCCCTGGTCTGGGAAGATCCCACGTGCCGCGGAGCAGCTGGGCCCGTGAGCCACAATTACTGAGCCTGCACGTCTGGAACCTGTGCTCCGCAACAAGAGAGGCCGCGATAGTGAGAGGCCCGCGCACCGCGATGAAGAGTGGCCCCCACTTGCCACAACTAGAGAAAGCCCTCACACAGAAACGAAGACCCAACACAGCCATAAATAAATAAATAAATACTTAAAAAAAAAAAAAAATCATTGACATGTAATTTTGAGAATTAACAAACTTAAATATTTTCTAGTGTGTAATATCAAAAGGGAAGCAACCATATGTGGGAAAGTGTATCCATTGCTCTTAGGGCTATTTTTGTATAAATATTTACATAAATGCATTCATTTGCCTGAGTTAATGGTTTCCACTTTGATTTCACTTTAATTCCCTCCTCTTTCAAATCATTTTTACCCTAATGCACAAAATGTTTTTATTGTATTTGATTTTTAAAAATTACTAACATTTCACAAAACAGGACTTAACTTTCAAGTTATCTTAGTATCCCTGAAAACATATAGCCTCTTTAATTGTATTTATTCTTTGAATGAGCAGTTGTACATTTTGATCCCCAGCCTCTCCTCTCTGGATGCAGCTGCCCCTGCCATTTTCCCGTGTCTCTTCCCGTTGTTGGGCTATACATTTACAAACACATTCTTTCCCTCCCTCACACACATTGGCTTTTTATTTTAAAATGGGAACTCTGGACTCCAGGCTTTCTGTGTTCAGAAGTCATGCTCAGTGATTACAAACAAACTGTGCAGCTACCCGGAAGGAAGGGATGGAGGGAGAAAGGAAGGAAGGAAGAAAAAAGGCAGTACAATTGTTTGTTTACACTGGCAGCCACCCTCAAAGCACAGGTGTATTAAGACCAGACCTGAAGAACAGTGGCTCTGCCAGAAGGAACAAGGGGCTTATGGTACACAGTGCTTCATTCATTGTAGGTCTGTTTCCTTTAGACGGTCACATCCACCACCTTCCATGATAGATACAGGTCAAGGTCACACATTAAAATCTGCCCAAGCTGGCTTTTTGCTGAATCTTGAAAGAGTCCCTGTTTAAACCAACTCCCTTAGGAAGGTGTCCACCAGCCCTCTTCATGCTAACAGGATGCAGGCAGTGCCATCTGGGGCACACTAACTGAAGTAAATGTCTGAGCCCAGAAAGCAGGGCAGGACATCTGGCAGGTGCCATTCAGGCCTCACTTCATCCTTCCCTAGTTTCTGTGAGAGGAAATATTGTTTCTTAATGTGAGAGAAAACAAGATGCTGTGGTTCGTGGTGTAAAGGAGATGCCGTGGGAAGAATACAATCAAGTCCATCACCTGGACTGGGTGAAGAACGCATGAATGTGCTGGGCCACTGATTGTCCAACCACCGGCTCCAGTTCTTGGATGGAAGCATTACTTAGTTGCTGGATACTTGGAAACCTCTGAAGCAGGAGAGGAGCTTTAACTTTCCCGACTCCTGGGATCTGTTGCACAGTTCGAAGGAGGGCTGGCTCAGAGATCAGAGCCCGTTTCTTCCTGAGAAAAGGGTTCTTACTGGGCTCTTTGGTTTGCTCTTGAACCTGAACCGAGATGAAAGGAAAAGCACATGAGTGCCTCTAGAAGACTGGAGGTTTCTTAAAGTTTTGTTTTGTGGAAATTTAGTTTTAGTTTTTCCATTTGGTTCAGCTTGATTCACCACTGCAAATATTCTTATATATACCACGAATATAATTTTTCAGGCATCAGTAAAATTATTAAAAGATGAACTATATGGAAAACCACTAGGTTAAAAAAAAAAACAACACATGAACTTGCAGACAGAAATGCTGATGCTTGGGCTTCCCTGGTGGCGCAGTGGTTGAGAATCTGCCTGCCAATGCAGGGGACTCGGGTTCGAACCCTGGTCTGGGAGGATCCCACATGCCGCGGAGCAACTGGGCCCGTGAGCCACAATTACTGAACCTGCGCGTCTGGAGCCTGTGCTCCGCAACAAGAGAGGCCGCGATAGTGAGGCCCGCGCACCGCGATGAAGAGTGGCCCCCGCTTGCCGCAACTGGAGAAAGCCCTCGCACAGAGGCGAAGACCCAACACAGCCAAAAATAAATAAATAAATAATTTTTAAAAAAAAGAAGTGCTGATGCTTAACAAAAGATACATGGCGGGACTTCCCTGGCAGTCCAGTGGTTAAGACTCTGCCCTTCCAATGTAGGGGGTGCAGCTTCGATCCCTGGTCGGGGAACAAAGATCCCACATGCCGCGTGGCCCGGCCGAAAAAAAAAAGATACATGTGGATGAGGCGAAGAAGCTGTTGACAGTGTCACCAGCCTAAGTGCAGAATAGTGCATGATGCAGTCATCACAGCCTGGGAGGCTAAAATCAGGTCTCCAACTTGTTTGCTTTGTTACATGCTTGCCTAGAAAGGGGGGCAAGCTCAGCTAGCTGCAGAGGCAGCTTCTGAACTTAAATTCCTCAGAAAGGTTTTAGAAACCAACCCAGTCACTGATAGAGATTGACCTGATGGATTGTACCTATAATAAGGGCAGTTGTCAGAGTTAACAGGTCCAGGAAGGTCAGTCAAGAGTCCTAACACAGGGCTATTGTGGAGGAGTAGGAGTCAGTACTTACCAACTGGATAATGAGACAGGACGCTTCCGTCTGGCTGGCCACTGGAAGCAACACCATCCCAAGATCCAGCACAGTAAATTTCTGTACAGCTGCAAAGTACTGTTCACTCATCTGCGTTTTTTCAACTACTACAATCCCTTGAAGTTTACTGGACTTCAAAGAAAAAAAAAGACAGGAAACTATTTTGTAACAAAATTCCATTCAAGATTAAGAAGCTATCCAAGGGTGCTTGGAATGGCCAATGGTTTTATATAAATTATTCCAAGGGATAGACAGAGGGGGATAGAAGTCAATTTTCAATTTGTTTCTTTAATTCAGTACTTACATTTCTAACCCGAACAAGTCTCTTTCTGTAGCCATTTCCTGCCACCAAATCAGCTTCGGTGATATAAAGAATGCAGGATCTGCTAGACAAGTAAAAATCTACCGGTGTCAGGCCATCCTCAAAAACGAGTTTAATTTTTCCTTAAAATACAGACAAGAAAATAAGTTCCGTGAGCTTTGGATGAAAAGACGGCAATAGGTGGAACGTTTTTAAAAAGTGGGGTGAGGTGAGAGAGCGCTTTAGTAGAGGGAGCCCACCGACCTTGCATTCCCTGTGCCAGCTGCGACCCGCGCCATTTCTCATTGGCCACAATGTGCCCAAACGGCACGTGCATGGGGCCTGTGCCATCAGGGGTGTTCCCTTCCATCGGCGGCTTGGATCTAATGAGGGGAATACAAGACGGCACTTGAGCAGGCTCTCCAGCACACGGCCCCGCATTCCACTCCCAGCCCGGGCCTCTTTGGCAGGGGCCCGTCTGCAGAGTGTTCTTTAAGAGGCTTGATTATTAGGCAAAGTCTAAGAACCAGGAGATTCCTGTCCTAGAAGCCGCGTCCCTCATTTGCGTCACCTGCCTGGCCCCTGACACTCCCGCGCCGTGGCTCCTCCATCCAGTCCAGGGCGGGGGCCGAGCCGGCCAGGGCCCAGTTCTGGGTCTCCCGCGACATTACCTGCGGCGCTCCACTTCCGAGTTCTCTCCTGCGCGCTCTCCAAGTCCTTCATCCTGCCCTCCCTCTGCCTCCCCAGGCGCCGGATAGGCTATGGCCTCAGAGATCGACACGTGACTGGCCAATAAGAGAATGTACAGCGCGTACAATTTCAGCCCTGGAGAGGATTTGAGAGGTACCGGCTGGTTGCCATGAGCGACGGGTGTGAAGTAACCTTCGCTCTGATTGGTCTTGGGAAAAGCAGAGCCAATGGCAGACGTGGTTGTTGCGAAGTCCGTTGCGTACAAAAGGCGTCTGGGGCTAGGCCAGCTGGAGGCGGCTCACTTTAGGGAGTGGTACTCGGCTCTGAGACCTGCTTGTCAGTCTAGTGCCGGTCTGGCCAACCCCCGCAGCAAGGATGCTCCTGGGGTTCCGGAGAGGCGGCAAGAGGCAGTTTGTAAGTATATCTGCGCCCGGCCTGCGCTCTGGCCCGTGGGGCCGGGAGTTAAGTGGGAAGGGGTTGGGATTTGGGATGGAGGCAAGGTAGCGGCACAAGAGGAATTGGTTTTTCTTTTGAGAAGCCCGGAATTTTCGTGTTTGGAACACGGATCCTCTATCCCAGTGTCGGCCTCAGTCGATAGGACTCGCCCTGTCTCACCTGTAACTTTCGGTCCGGTGTCGGGGAGTTCACTCCTGCCGGTACAAACTTGCTCCACTACTGAATATTCCTCTGTGGGAAGTCATTCTTGATTCTTTCCTCCGCCACGCACCATGTACACCCCACCAGCAAGTTCCATAGATTCCACCCACCAAATGCATCTAGCAGCCGTCCCCGCTCCCACCCCGGCCTCCATCATCTACCTGGACTGCTGCAGCAGCTCCTCCCTATTTCTCGGTCTCCGTTCCTGCCCTTCCCCAAGGTCCGTTCTCCACAAAGCAGCCAAAGAGATTCTTTTAAAATGCAATTCTGATCGTGCCCACTGCCCACAGGTCACACACACAAACGCTCCAGCTATTCCCACTTTTAGGTTTCTTCAGGCCTTTGTCTTTGCTCTTTCTTCTGCCTGGAATGCTTCCCTCCAGACCTTACCATGGCCACTCTGTCACTGCGGGCGCACACTTCCAGGCTCATTCTCTGACCCTTCCTCCTACTAGGAAGCTACTCAGTTCCTTTAGTACCCTGATACCGACAATTCTTTGACATCCTCCCCTCTCCCCGTCTGTTGGTCCTACCAATGTCCTCATTGCTCTCTTTCCCAGCCCTAATTCCTGATTCCGTGATACTTCTTTGTAACCACTGCCCCCCACCCCAATGGCGTTGCTCCTGTCTCCCTTTTCCATACTTGCCTGGTGAAACCCCAGACCTACTTACATCCAGTTCTCCATAAACTTAATACTTTAAATGCAGAGAAAGCATTTTGATAAGGTTACTCCTGAACTCCGTTTCAGATCGGGATCAGAAAGCATGTCTGACTTGGCTTCCTGTTCTCAGCCCTATGACCTGCTGAAGTCATTTTAGACAGGTGGATGTTGAGAAGCAAGGAAGGCATAGTTGAAGCATATTTTTCCATTGCAATTTTGCTAACTCAGCATCTTTATTGAGGTTTTTATTGCGTTACTGAGTTCCTACTGTGTGTGTGTCAGATACCCACAATTGATTGACAGCCTATGGCCCCAAAGGCTAAAGGGTAGACAAACCTATTAAGTCATTCAACACAAAATGGTGAGGGAAAAAGTGCTGAAGAGGCATGTACCAGGGAAGAGGCAGCAAAGTCAGCCCAGAGAGTTGACCTGGGCCTTGGGAAGAGTAAGGAAATAGAATTCCAGGTGGAGAAAACAGCATGTACAAAAGCATGACAAAGAGTCATTTGCTATGTGGGAACAAGAAGGCAATTCTGAGTGCTACAGCATGTGTAGGGATGAGGAGGGCCCGCCAGGAAAGAATCTGGGGCCATTGATAGGAACCAACTGATAGCAGCCTTAGCAGCCTTCTGTGCCACGAGAGGACATTTCTCTGTCAACCCGAGAGTTTTCATGCTGGGTTGAGATATGATCATCCTGTGTTTTAGAGACTAGAGGCAGGAGAACCATAGTTAGGAAATGATTATCGTGGTACAGGAGAGAAATGTTCAGCATACTATGGGAGATTCACTCCATCAAAAAAAAAAATAAATAAATAAATAAACAAAACTCACAAGGCCTTTTTGAAGGACCTTCTGGATGCCAGCCCCTGGGGATTCAAAGGTGAAGAAAAGCCTTTCTTGTCCTTGAGCATCTGCCAGACAGTGGGGGATGGGGGAGGCGGCAGACAAGTGTATATCCTGGAGAATGGTTGGATACAGCAGTGGCTGCTCTGGAATACCTGCTCTTGGGGTTGGCCATGCACGTGGGACTGGGGTGGGGGTGGGAGGGCTGCAGAAGACATTTGGAAGGTCTGCTCATCCCTCACTCCTGAAGGATGCCCAGACCCCTGGCTCTTCCCCTTGGTCGCACCTTCCTTTCCGCCCCCGTACCTTGTGCCCACCCCAGCCTGATTAGTCTTCCCCGGGGCCACTTTCAGTGGGTGCTTCTCACTAGGTCACAAGATCTCCTTAGTCTGGTATCAAAACTCTTAAATGGAAACAGTCCCCACTCTGACTCCAGCTCATTTTTCTAGCGTCTCCAACTCAGATGCCTCTGTATTCCAGCGAACTGGAGTGCTTATTTCTAGAACACTGCCGCTAACGTCTTGCTTCATTCCTTTGTTCCTGTTGCTCCCCCCTCCTGGAATGCCTTTCTATCGCATTTCCCAAATGTGAGAGCAGTGGCCATCTTTGAAGACCCAGTCTAAATGCTCTGAGATTTTCTCCAACAGGACATCAGCGGTCCCCTTGCTGGCCCCCAGATCTGAAGGAGCCCTTCCCTCCCTGGGTCACCTCAGCACTTTGTCTTTACCTCTCCCTTGGCGCTTTCCATGATTCTGTGTTGTATTATAAATATCTGTGTGTTTCTCCTCTGTACTGTCCCTCCTTAAAGATGAGGACAAGGTTTCTTCATTGTCATGAAACGCTGTCATGGCGTTTTGCCTCTAGTAGATACAAATGCATGGCTGGTGCACAGAAAATGAAGATTGGGTTACACTCAGAAACTTCTCAGGGCCTCCCAGTTGCCTAAAGCAGGGTTCTCCGACTTTCATTGTGTGTAAGAACTAGTTTTTGTTACTCTGCATCTTTGACATAAGCTACCTAAAATCCTTATTAAGCCCCTACCAGGTGTTAGACAATGTGCTAAGTGCCAGAGTTCCAGGGTTGATAAAGACAAGAAGGTTGCATGCTCTTAGGAAGCTTCCATCCAGCCGGGGGTGCGGCAAGTGAGTAAGTAGTGTCATCAGGGGCAGTGCTGTGAGACCAGTTGGGGGTGCTGGAGAGTGACTCTGCGGGATGGTCAGGGAAGCTGTTCTGAGGAAGGAAGGACCAGAGGGTCCCCACCGAGGGCAGCTATATGGTGCTCCCTGCATGGGCACGTGTGCCTGGCCAGATGGGGCTTGAGGATGGCAGGGGGAGGAGTGGGCCTCCTGGTGTGACTAGATCCCTGGGTGACCAGTGCAGGTGTTCCCTCCCAGGCCCAGGGAGGTGTGGTCGCAGTCCCCAGAGATGATCCCATTGACCTCTGCTGGGTTTCATTTGTGCAGAAACGCATCATCCATGGCCTTCTCCCTGCAGCCAGCATCGCACCGAAGCCAGCTGTGCCCCGCACACCTCCTCCACGCAGCCCCAACCCCTCTCCAGAGAGACCAAGGTGAGTCTCAGGTGAGCAGGCACTGAGGTCACCCTGAGCTCAGCCACCAAGTGCTGGGTCCCGGAACTGTTCAGATGGGTAAGAAAATCACAAGGAGGGTGATTAGAATCATGTCCTGTGAAATACGTATCACGGATCCATAACGAAGCACTTAATGTGGTTTCTCCGTGGGATAATGGTCTGTTCCTTTCAGGTCTGTGGAGTTCTCACATGTCATAATTGAATGCAATTTTTCAAAATATAAAACATTGAAACGCAAATATTTAGGTTGATAGTATGTTAAAAGGAATTTGAAATGTGCACATAATTTTCTTTTTAAACACAAGTCTGCCTTTCAGAAGAACTGCTTTGCAGGAAGGAAGGAGAGGTGAGCTCGCTTGCCAGGGCCCGAGATTCCCCTATCCTTCAGTGCTCCTAACACACCAGAGAGCTGACTTCTTTTATACCTAAGACCCCTGCCTATGCCCTCCAAAATTTTAGGCGCAGGAGAATTTTAGACTTTCTTTTTAATCCATAAAATACATGGATACATGGCTTAACTGTTAACAATGAGAAATAATTTCACTCAAGGGTGGTACCTTCTTTTAGTGTTCTTTGAAACTGGAATATTGTATGCCTCCTGATAATAAACACTTTGAAATATTTTTAGTGTGTGTTTTTTCCTTCGGTACCATCTTGATAACAAGAATAGCCATTTATTAGTGTTTCCTCTGTGCCAAGGACTCTGGTCAGTGCTTAAGAAGCACTGTTTCATTTCATCCTCTCACCAATCCTGTGAGAGAGGTCCTGTTGGCATCTCCGTTTTGAGCTCAAGTGTTAGTCATTGGCCCAGAGTCTCACGGCTGGTGGGTGGTGGCATCGCTGCGATGGACTTGTAGGTCTGTCTGGCTCTTCAGTGTTTGTGTGAACAACCTTTAAGTTGTGTCATTAGAACTGAAATGTTTATGTAGCAGCAGTAGTGAGAGAGTTAGCTTCACATTCCATTATAAAGCAGAAAAACAAACAAAAGACCACATCGTTTCGCGGTAAGCATGCTGTAGACTCATTAGGAAATCTTTGTAGTCTCCTGTGTTTTCCAAAAATATATTTCTGGATTATAATCTTTATTAGCCCCCAAATAATCAACATGGTTTTGGCAAATTTGGCCGATTTCTAGGTTATTTTACTCTAAAAACTAACATTCAGATTAACCTCTGACATTATTCCACTTCGCGTCTAGCGTAATAGTGTAAGAATCTTCCAGCAATCACTTCTGTTTCCTCCTTCTCATCCTTTGCTACTGTCATTATACGTTTTAATTCTATATGTTATAAACCCCACAATATGGTGTTCTTATTTTTGCTTTAGATAGTCTTTTATCTTTTCTAAAGCAGTTTTATTATATAATGGATGTACAATAAACTGTACATATTTAAATGAATAATTTGATGTTATGACATATGTTTATACCTGTGAAACCATCACCATAATCAAGATAATAAATTTATCTATCATCCCCTCAAGTTTCCTCATGCCCCTTTGTAATTCCTCCCTCCTTCCCCCTCTCACTTCCCATACCTCGGCCCAGCCCACCCTCATCCCCATGCCAGGCAGCCATCGATCTGCTTTCTATCACTATAAGATTAGCCTCCATTTTCTAGACTTTTATATAAACGGAATTGTACAAAATACTTACACTGGGTTCTTTCACTCAGCATAATTATTTTGAGATTCATCCATATTGTTGTGAAAATCAGTAATTCATCCTTTTAATTGCTGAGTGGTATTCCATTATATGAATATGCCACTGTTTGTCCATTCACCTGTTGATGGATATTTGGGCGGTTTCTAGTTTCTTGGCTACTAGAAATAAAGCTGCTATGAATACTTGTGCACAAATCTTTGGACCTGTGGTTTCATTTCTCTTGGGTAAATATTTAGGAGTGGAATAGGTGGGTCGTATACTAGGGATATATTTAACCTATTAAGAAACTGCCAAACTATTTCCAAAGTTGTTATTCCATATATGTTCCCACCAGCAGGGTATGAGTTCCATTTTCTCCACGTGCTCACCAATACTTGGTTTGATCAGTTGTGTGTGTGTGTCTGTGTCTGTGGCTTTATAACTGTTTGACAATTAGCCATTAGCTCTCATTCACATTGACTGTCTATAGGTTTTTTTGTTTTTATTTATTTATTTATTTATTTATTTTTGGCTTTGTTGGGTCTTTGTTGCTGAGTGGGCTTTCTCTAGTTGCAGCGAGCGGGGGCTACTCTTCGTTGCGGTGCGTGGGCTTCTCATTGCAGTGGTTTCTCTTGTTGTGGAGCACGGGTTCTAGGTGCACGGGCTTCAGTAGTTGTGGCGTACGGGCTCAGTAGTTGTGGCTCGCAGGCTCTAGAGCGCAGGCTCAGTAGTTGTGGCACACGGGCTTAGTTGCTCCGCGGCA
The DNA here is from genome assembly GCF_028564815.1 of Eubalaena glacialis. NCBI lineage: Eukaryota > Metazoa > Chordata > Mammalia > Artiodactyla > Balaenidae > Eubalaena > Eubalaena glacialis. The sequence continues at coordinate 51,039,953 of NC_083733.1, read as the reverse complement.
TGTGGGATCTTCCCAGACCAGGGCTCAAACCCGTGTCCCCTGCTTTGGCAGGCAGATTCTTAACCACTGCACCACCAGGGAAGTCCCTGTCTATAGGATTTTGAAGGTGGTGACAGGTGCATAGATAGCAATGTACAGAGCTTGTTTGGTGAATCCTCATCTTCATTACACTTTCTGGACAACCATACTGATAAAGTATGGGATGTTCCTTATTCCTTTGGCGCAGACAGTTTTGTTGAGCCTGGAGTCCATGTGCACATCTGTGGTTCCCATCAACTTCCTGGCAGATTTCTGGATCTCTTCAGGTGTCCAAGGGGCACCTTTCTTGAAGCTTGCTCCATGAATGTGCTTGTGAATGTTGGTGGGTTATTCTCTGGTCACCACCTCATTGATGGCAGACTGGCCCCTTCTTCTCTCCACCCTTCTTTGTGAGAGCCATTCTGCCAGGCCCAGGTTGAAGGGATTGTCTTAGCCAGTCTTTTAAATTTTGGACATTCTAATAGGTGTGTAGTGGTATCTTTATGGTTTTATTTTGCGTTTCTCTAGTAACTAATGGTGTTGAACATCTTTTCATGTGCTTATTTGCCATTGTATATCTTCTTTGGTAAAGTATCTGTTCAAATCTTTTGCCCACTTTAAAAAATTGGGTTTTGTTCCTATTACTGTATATATACACTATTCTGGATATATATTCTGGATACAAGTTCTTGTATCACATACAAATCACATACAAATATGTGATTTGCAAATATTTTCTCCCCATCTATGGCTTATCTTTTCATTTTCTTAACAGCCTTTCAGAGACCAGAAATTCTTAATGTTTATGAAGTTCAACTTGTCAACTCTTTCTTTTACAGATCATGATTTCAGTATCATATCTAAGAAATCTTTGCCTAACCCAAGGTCATAAAGCATTTTCTCCTATATTTTCTTCTAGAAGTTTTATAGTTTTAGCCTTTACATTTAGGTCTATGATGCATTTTGAGTTAATTTTTGTGTATGGTGTGGGAGGTGTAGATTCAAGTTCACTTTTTTGCACGTGGGTATCCAGTTGTTCCAGCACCATTTAATGAATGTTATCTATTGCCATGTAAGTAATTACACCAAAACTTAGTGGCTTTTTTTTTCTTTGCCATGCCGCGTGGTTTGCGGGATCTTAGTTCCCCGACCAGGGATTGAACCCAGGCCCTCGGCAGTGAAAGCACGGAGTCCTAACCACTGGACTGCCAGGGAGTTCCCAAAACTTAGTGGCTTAAAACATAAAACAATAGCATTTTTTATCTCATATCTTACTATGCTCTTTAAGTTATTTTTTCCTCTCTGTATTTCATTTTGGTTATTTTCTATTGTTTTACCTTTAATTTCACTAATCTTTTCTTCTGCAATGTGTAACCTACTGTTAATCCCATCCAGTGTAATTTCCATCTCCTGAAGTTCAAGTTTTTTTAATAATATTCCATGTCTCTACTTACCTTTTGGAACATATGGAACATAATTATAATAACTGTCTTAATGTCCCTCTCTGTTACTTCTAACGTGTCAGCTCTGAATGGGTTTTGATTGATTATTCTCTTCATTATGGGTCATGTTTTTCTGTCTCTTTGCATGCCTAGTTTATGTATGTTTGCATACTAGATAGACACTTTTGTGAGTTTTACCTTGTTGAGTGCTGGATATTTTTGTATTCCTATAAGTCTTCTTGAATTTTGTTCTGGGATGCAGTTAAATTACTTGGAACCAGTTTGATCTTTCGGGTCTTGCTTTTATGATTTGTTAGGCAGGGTCTGGAGCAGTGTTCAGTCTAGGGCTACTTATTCTCCACCACCTTTAGAGTGCTGTACCCAGTGTCCCGTGAATCACAATGTTTTCCCATCTGTCTGGTGGGAGCAGTCACTATCCCCAGCCCTGTGTAAGCACCTGGCACTGTTCCTCTAACCCTCGTGGATGGCTCTCCCCCAGCCTTCCGTAGTGTCCTCCCACTCTTGCACTGAGGAGCATTTTGCTGAGCACTCAGGGGGCCTTCTGCAGGTTTCTGGAGTTCTCTCTGTTCAGCTCTTTCCTTTCTGGTACTCTGTCCTGCAAATTCTATCTGCCTTGGTGTTCCCTGACTCTCCACTCCATTTCCACGACTCGGCCTGGCTCCACCTCATTTCCTCCTCCCTGTGCTGTGACCCGGAAATTCTCTCAAGCAGTAACCTGGGACAATTAATTGTTTATTTTGCTTTTTCAAGCGGGAGGGTAAACCCATTACTGTGTCTTTCCTTGATTATAGTTTTGAATAATTTGCAAAATTTTCAAATTCCTTTTCATTTCTTTTATATCTTTTTATTTCTCCTTTTTTTTCCCCATTCTGATCTTTCATTTTAATAGGAACACTACTTGAATATAGACTGCCTGGATTACAGACCTGGCTTCATCTCCCATTAGCTAGGAAAGCTTAGACAAGTCATTTAATGTCTTTGAAAAATGGAGATGACAGTAATATCCATTCATACAGTTGCTGTGGGAATGAAGTGAGATTGTGTGATGGCACATAACAGACTACAGGCACGTAGCCAGTAGATACACACTGAACACTGTAGAACTGAAAGTAAACCTTGATTAATTCATGTATCCTGTTGTTCAACCTTCAGCTTGAGGGTTCGTGTCTCACTGGCTCACTGGGATGTTTTTGTCCGTAGATCTGCTCTGGCTGCAGCCATTCTAGCAACAACATTGACTGGCCGGACTGTTGCCATTCCTCAGCCTCGCCGGAGATCCCACTCTGAGAGTGACATGACCTACATTGAAAAGGACAGTTTCATCGAGCCCTATGCCACCACCTCGGAGCTGAGGCATCAGTAAGGACCATGTCACGGGTTCAGCTTCCTCTCGGGGCAGAGGCAGGGCAGCTCTGAGCGTGTGTGTGTGCATGTGGGTGCATGTGGCTAGGACTGGAGCTTAGTACTCACGTTTTCATCACCAATGTCAAAGGGATACTGTCTTGGGACATTAATCGGTCTTGAATTGTATCCGAATTTTCTCTAGAGTGGATCTTGTTAAATTATAGCTTGTGAAGACACCGGTTGCTTTCATGGCAACACTGAGCTGGTGAATTCAGTGCTGCTTTTAGCCACAACCTAGATGGTGAGAGTTGTCAGTCCCCACTTCTCGTGTATCTCCTCTCTGAACGGTCGCACTGAATTTACCTTTGTTGACGCCTACTGTAACCTTTCTTCTTTAACATCACTTTCTCTACTGCTTGAGCTGGATTAGAGCTGACATAGGGCCAGGAGTCAGGAAGGTTTCCTCCTGAGGGAGAGGGCACTGGGGGAGAGCTGCGGGCTATACAGGAACCAGCTGGGAATGGGTTGGGAGGTGGTCATTGTGGGGCTGGGATGAGAGAAGAGGGAGCATGACACATGTGAGCAACTGAAGGAAGACATTTGTGGCTGGGAGGAGTCAAGTGAGGTGGGGAGTCATTCGAGATGGTGCTGGAGGAGTGGACAGGCTGGGGGTGCCTTTGGTATCCTGTTCTGAGGTTTGGTATCTCCCCCAGGAGCCGTGGGAAGACCCTGAGGACTTTAAGGGCTGGTGGGGTGGAGGTGGGGGATGCATCACTAGATGTGCCTTGTATCTGCCCTGTTTATTCAATTTTGGTTTTTGAGGTGTTTTTTTTTTTAACATACCAAAATATTCTTTATTTTTTATGTAGTAAGAGCTATCAGTCTTTGTAGTTTCTGACATTATTGTCAAATCTGGGAAGATTTTCCCTATTACAGCATTATACAAATGCTCACATATTTCCTTCTAGGATGTGTTTATATTTTTGGTTTTTGAATTTTAATCTTGACTCCATTTTTGAGACGTTTGAATATAGCCTGTTTTTCTCCCGGTAAGAATTTATGCTTTGGCTGAATAAGAACTGAAGATGAGGAAGTGATTCTGAAATTCATTGAAAAGAATAAGCAGATAAGACCGTAAGAGGAAATCTGGAAAGGAAGAATAGTGATTCAGGGGGAGGGCTGCATTAGCCCCATCATATATATATATTTTTTAATAAATGTACTTATTTTATTTATTTATCTTTGGCTGCGTTGGGTCTTCGTTGCTGCACGCGGGCTTTCTCTAGGTGTGGCGAGCGGGGGCTACTCTTCGTCGCGGTGCGCGGGCTTCTCACTGCAGTGGCTTCTCTTGTTGCGGAGCATGGGCTCTAGGTGCACGGGCTTCAGTAGTTGTGGCACACGAGCTCAGTTGCTCTGCGGCACGTGGGATCTGCCTGGACCAGGGTTCAAACCCGTGTCCCCTGCATTGGCAGGCAGATTCTTAACCACTGCGCCACCAGGGAAGCCCCAGCCCCATCATATTTTAAAACATTTAGTTGAAGTAGTTAAAGTAGAGGAGTGCTGGTTCAATGATAGAGAGGTGCACGTGAACACCCTGAGGTGAGCCTAGTGTTTGCAGGCATATTGAATCTTTAATAAAGGCAGCCCCACAGATAAAGGGAAAGGAAAGGATTCAACAGTATATTCATTAGCAGTATTAGAAAAAAATCAGCTTTGAGCCTTTCCTAATTCATACACCAAAACAAATTCTTATTGAATGAAAGGATTAATTTTTATATACATAGAAATAAGACCATGAAATCCTATATCCAATCTTATCAAGCCTCTCAGAGAGAGATGCCTGCTGTGTACTTCCGAGCTAAGAATTTGGAAGGTTAAAAATAAATTTTTTTTTAATCATCTGTATGTTAAAAAAATTTATAGTCAAAATAAGATCAATAGAATAGGAAAAATATTTATAGTAAATACAAAGTCAGGGTTTTAATTTTAGTAGATGGAAAAGTTAATTTCAAATTGGAATGGACGTACTAGAAGCAGAGTAGATAAATGGACAAAGGCCATGAGCAGACAATTCGCAGTAGAGGAACCAGGGCTCACATCCAAATACATGGAAAAATATCCCATCTCAGGAAGAAATGCACATTTTTACAGTGAGATTTCAATTATTTTGGCAAGTTTTAGAAAATTATTACCAACATAGTTGCAGGTTGGGGAAACGATTTTGCGCGGACGCGTGTGGACCCACAAAATGTTCCTGCTGTCGGTGGTGTACTTTCCGTGTGTGTGTGTGTTTATACTGTTTGACTCAGCAGTTCTCCATATGGTTGGTTGTTTTATGGGACTAATCCTCAATACAGAAGAGATTTGCTGCACATTGACATTCATTACAGGGTTATTTATGATGGTGAAAATTGGGGGAAAAAAACCTAAGTAAGGGGAACGGGTGATAAAACTGGTGTATGAACCTAACCTTTTGACTTTAAAAACTTGTTAACGAGGAGGCAAATTGTATATGTATGCAGAGATAATAACTATAAAAACCTAGGTGAAAAGCTAGAAAGAAATGCTAACAGTGTACAACGAGATGGAATTGTGGATGATATCACCCTTTAGCTTCTGTATATTTTGTAATGTGGTCGTAATACTTTACAGTGGGACTTGAGGCAGTGCACTTAATACATGTATATGAACCTATGTGAAGCGTTAAGTGGCTTGTTTGTTTATTTTGCTCTTGAATGTTCTAATACAGACCACATAGGCAGAATGAGACGGGAAGAAGATCTTCTTTGCCATCCTTTGAAATGCTGGGCTACGAGGAGGAAGAGGACACTGACACGCACCTGTCATGCAGCCACAGGGAGTCGGGGGACACAAGTGCTCGCAAAGAAGAGGGAAGCCTCAGCGACGCCGTGTATGCCGTGCCACACAGAAATCAGGTGCTTGTATCGTTCCAGCGTTTCTTCTGCACCTTGACATTAACTCAGAGTCAGTTGTGTCAAGTGCATTAGTAAGGATTTTCCTTTTCTCTCTTCGGCAGTTGATGGCTTTAGTTTGGGGGCTTATTTCTTTTTAACATGTCCAGTCTCATTTTCTGTCTTGTTAGGCTAAAATTCGAAACTCTTTCCTTTATCTTTCAAGACAAGTCCTTCAAAAACAGAGATAAACATCTTCACATTCTTAACGTAGGTTTCCATCCGATGCTGGTCATCCTGCTCTTTCCTTTGACCCCCCCCAAAGCTAATTTTCCTGTCGCTTTTCTGTATCGATGTGTACGTTGCAACGTTTCTTCAAATTCATGCCTGACGAGAGGAGTATGGTCTCTCACCTCTCCTTACCAGCAGACGTTCTCTGAGTGCTTACCCTATGGGAGTCTATAAATCAAACTCTCTCGTGCATTGATTTCCTGCTGTCTCGGTGACGTAGGTTCCGTTTACAGTCCCATCACACATGGGGGGGCCGAGGTCCAGAGAGGCTGAAGGAGCCCATTTCTCCACCATTGCCCGCATGCCCTGGTTTAAACACTCTGCTCCCAGGGTTTTGGAAACTGGATAGCGCCATTTCGTTAATGGCAAGAGACAGCACCATAATTTCTTTTTCCTTTCTCGCTTTTTTCTTTTTCACCATCACTATATTTATTTATTTATTTATTTATTTATTTATTTTTGGCTGTGTTGGGCCTTCGTTTCTGTGCGAGGGCTTTCTCCAGTTGTGGCAAGAGGGGGCCACTCTTCATCGCGGTGCGCGGGCCTCTCACTATCGTGGCCTCTCTTGTTGCGGAGCACAGGCTCCAGATGCGCAGGCTCAGTAGTTGTGGCTCACGGGCCCAGTTGCTCCACGACATGTGGGATCCTCCCAGACCAGGGCTCGAACCCGTGTCCCCTGCACTGGCAGGCAGATTCTCTACCACTGCGCCACCAGGGAAGCCCTTCACCATCACTATAATGTGTTATTTGTAGTGAGTATACTTATAGACTTGTAGCATCCAACTCTAATATATACAGATTGAATATATTGACTATCCTCCACTATACTGAATCACATTTTAAGTGGCGTTAGGGAACTTATTTTGAGGAATCCTTATGTGAGTATTTCAGAAACTAACCATCACTTTCTAGCATATACAGACTTTAACATGCAAAGTTAGGTTTCTCTACAGCAAGGAGCACTGGACAGGCAGACAGCTGCCAAGAACCCAAGGAGGTCTGCTGCGGGGCTCTAAAAGGCCTATGTGAGCTCCCGCTGCCCCTCAGTCTGCATACTTCCTGGCTAGTATGTTGGACCCAGGTTACAGATTGAGCTGTATCACTCAACTATTTTGGAAGTAAAGCTTGCTACCACATTTCCCTCAGAGGAGAGAGATTACAGTGACCTGTACAACCTCCTTTGTCGTTAACAGAACAGATAGTTTATTTTTTAGGCAAGTGTGTCATGGTGGCTCTAGGACCCATGTGCAGTATGGAAATTTTTTTTTTTTTTGGCCTCACCGTGCGGCATGTGGGATCTTACTTCCCTGACCAGGGATCGAACCCACGCACCCTGTGTTGGAAGTGCGGAGTGTTAACCACTGGACCGCCAGGGAAGTCTCAGAAATGTTTTTTATTTAAAAATTTGAAAAGTAGAGCAAGGCAACAAACACTGGCGAGGGTTGGTGAGGATGTGGAGGAGCTCTCTGATGCTGCGGGAGTGGGAGTTGACCCTGCCGCTGTGGGGAGCTGTTTGGCACTGTCTATTAGAGCTGAACACGTGCATTTTCTATAACCCAGCCCCCCGAAACTGAGAAGCAGAAAATAACATAGCACGTTAGTGTTCTCATGCTCCAGAATGAGCAAGTATTGACATCTTATCTTTTGTTTTTGGTTTTTTTGTTGTTGTTGTTGTTGCTTCAGATTTTTTAATAAAAGAAAGAAAATTACAGTTAGGGTTGAAATCTTTGTCTCCCATCTGCTCCATCCCTGGATAGCCATCTTCTCCTGGATTTGGGATGTGTTCTAGAAGTCTGTTTTTATTCTTTTACTGCAAATAAGTGTCAATAAACAAATGTATTACTATATATATATTTTTAATTGTACAAAGGTCACCGTACTGAATCAATCTTTCCACCTCTCGGCTTTTTCACTCAGCATTGAAGTTTTGAGATGGATACATGTTAATTTATTTATCTACTCACCTACTGATGAACATTTAGGTTATTCCTTTGCATGTTTGGTACATGTACCTATGTGTTCTTCACACTAGATGTTGCCGAATTGTTCTCCAAAGCAATGATTCCCATTTGCCTTCCCAGCAGCAGTATGTGCGTGCCGGTCTCCACGTTTCTGTACATCCCAGCCAACAGGAAAGCCTTTCCCTGTACAGCCCAGGAGCCAGAGGTGGAATATTAGTAACTGATTGCAGTTGAAAGGTCTCATCATAACCTGGACATTGTCCTGGCCGGTTGCAGATGGCATGAATGAAGGGGCCCTTAAGCTGGAAAGGGATTTCAGTTTCCCACAGCCTTACAATTAGTACAATAGGGGGAGGAAGACACATTGACCTTTTCTGAGCATTTGATATTTGCTAGGCAGCTCACACGTGCCATTTCGTTTACTTCACACCCCTGGCGGTAAGTGTGTGAAGAAACAGGATAAATAACTTGCCCAAGATCATCCAACCAACCACCCAGTGGCAGAGGCAGGATTCAGATCAGGGCAACCAGTTTTCCCTGTTTAGAATTTAAATTGGTGTTTACAATCCTTGTGCCTATCAAGAATATTTCTTAGACTTAGAGCTTTTTTTTTGAAACTGAGCCAGTAGTCTTAAATTTATTATATGATTAAAATACATATCTTTGAAAAGAATAGACGTGTGGAGCATGTAAAACTGCTGTTTAATCACTAGATGGCACTAGCTCTGAAGGAGATACTGCCAATGGGGTATGTTTTAATTTAAAAAAAAAAAGTAAAATTGCCCTCCTTATTTTTACTATAGATATTCTATAATCTCAGGTAAATAATTTACTATTTTATTCTTTTTTATCGAAACTAGTAAGATAAGGAAACAGACCAACCCACATCAGGCAATTTGGATATAAGTCTCTACCTCATGCCTCTCTCTGTGTTTCAGGGTAGTTTGGGCAAACATCTTCATGGGAGGTGTGCACCCACTCAGAAATGGCCTAACAAATGGAAAGCAAGTCTTGTTTTCAGCAGTTGTCTTGTTGGTGCCACCCAAAAGTAAGGCTGCAAGGGAAGTGGGGTGGGTGAATGTGTGGTCAGTTCCCACAACACTAGGGCCCAGTGGAAAGAGCAACGCCACGGACAGAGACCTGAGTCCAAGTCCCAGCTTCTCTACTTCCCAGTTGTGTGACTTGGGAAGTCTGATAATGTCTCTGTGCCTCAGCTTCTTCATCCTATAAAGGACTGTGTTAGGGAGGAAACTGTCTTTGGGTAGGTAAATAATTCAACACTTACTTGTTGAGCATCTGATTGAGTACTAGGTATTGTGCTAGGTGCTGGAGAATCAGTATAAGACAGAGTCCGTAGTCACACAATTAATAATTAATTAAAGGAAGGGTACACGGTGGCATGAGACCACATAACCTTTTCTGAGAGGACTGCTGAGAGTGACAGCAAAGAACGAGTTAAGGCCTTTCTTCTCCCCTTTGAGGTCACTTGATTTTTCTGCCTGATACCTTTGTAGGTTCATTCTTTATCTTTTGAAGTTCGGTAATATCACCAGGATTAATCGTGGTGTTTATTATTTTCTGTCCTTTTTTCCTGAAACTTAGTGCATATAATTTAATTCTGCAGACATAGATTTTCATCTCCCTTTTTTATTTTCAGGGAATATTTCCTCCCCTCTTTTATTTTATCTTTGACTGATTTCATCATCCGTTCATTGTATTCTCCATTGGGAACACTAGTTATGCATTTGTTGGATATCCTTTGTCTTCCATGTCTATTATATTTTCTGTAATCCCTTGTCCCTCCATTTTCTTTGCAGCTTCACTTTGTGTGATTTACTCTGTCTATCCTCATCTCTCTCAGCACTTTGTCACTATGTTTTATGGCTTCTCGTATAGCTTTTACCTCTGTATTGGTTTTATTTTGCCTTTTGTTTTTGTGAGTTCTGCTGATTTACTTCACACATCTTTCTGTTGCCTTATCACTTTACCTGATCTCCTGGATCTCTTCTTTGGGTTCCTCATGTCAGACTGTGCTGTCTTTAACTTCTTTGAGAGTATAGAGCTGGATTCTGGATGGCAAAGGTGGGCTCTCCCAAGTGTCTCCCTTTAGCTTCGCCTGCCCTCCCTTCTGCCCTGTGGGAGTTACTGTACATCTCCTGGGACCATCACATCCTTGCTCTCAGTGCACCCGTCAGAGGATCACTGTGGACCTTTGCAACCGTGACAGTTTGTGACTGTCGGAGCACCTGCATACCTGACGTCTGAGGAAGTTTGGCGGCTCCTGGTATTCTCCCTCTCTTCCACATTTCATAGGTTTGGTAGCTGTTTTCTGACCATTGACTAAGCTTGCTTGCTTTTTTTCTTTTCATTCTTTCAATTGATTTCAACAGGTTTTAAGGGAGGAGAGTGTAGTCTAATTGCCTGCTACCATTTTCAAGAAGTCACCGATAGGATGTTACTGAAGCTCCTCTGTCACACATTCTTGCTCTTGTTGTGTTTGTGGATTTGCAGAACACCTTGTCATAAAATATCATATATTCATTCATTTGTTCATTTATTCATCCAGCCAACTGCCAACAAATGGATATTTGAATGTCTGCCATGTCCTTGGATCCAGAGAGGAATCATTCATGCAGGGGTTAACCAGTTATCTCTAGAAGCTTCTGGAGGCCAAGGAGTAGTAGGGAATCTTTTGCTGCTGTGGTTGAGGATTAGGAATGTCCCCCTTCTCTCTCCACAGTTTTTAATTTTTAATTTCTTTAAAATTTTCTTTCTGTTACACAAGTATACATGAATCCCCATGTCTTATACAAACGTTTGATACTGCATGTAGAGCAAACACTGCCCTGAAACCCTGCCGTTCCATCCCTCCTCTTCTCTCCAGGACAAGCCTCTGCGGTCACTTTGATGTCTATATCATTTTCTTGGCTACAAATAATCAAATAGGCAAACAAAAGGTTCAAATTATAGACCTTTAACTCTCACATAACAAAATCAAAAGGTAGGAGATTCCAAATTGTTTCAGCTGCCTGTCAAAGACTGGCACCTGAGATACTCTTGGCTTGCTCTTTGAGGCCACCAAATGCAGCGTTTCTTCCTGCAGAAAGGAGGAAGCAGGGCAAGGTCCTTCAGGCTGCGCTGTGTTGATTACGGGGAACATTTTTTCCTGGGAGCCTCCCAGCAGGAGGCTCATTGGTCACATGCCCGTCCCTTGGCCAATTACTGGCTAAGGGGAAGAGGGTTACTATTACTATGGGCTGAACCCACTTGCACTGAACAAAATCAGGGTTCTCTCAGCAAGGTAGAAGCGGGGCACTGACTGCCGGGTGGGCTGCGGTGCCTGCAGTCTCCCTGTCCACATTTACACATACACATCGCTGTGCGGATAGGAATGTCCACGGTTAGTGTATGCACGTGTAGACCATTGACTCTGCTCTACCAATGCAAGCACCTCTGCATGAGCTGGACCCGCGTTGGTGGCAGTAGAAGGCCAGGATCTCAAGTCAGGCACCAAGCTGTCACTCCAGCCAATTTGCAGAAGCCACCAAGAGTGAGTGAGCCCTGCCATCTTCCAGCGGTGGGGTCTCCTCCATGCAGCGGTGAGGAGGCGTGGATTCACAAACGCTTATTTCACTTACCATAACGTGCCAAACCAGGTGAGGTCCAGCATGCTGTCGGACTTACAAAGGTCCCAGTGCAGGCCCGCGCGGTCCCTCTACCCCACAAATCAAAACTGCCCCTCCCAGAGTCAGTCCTTGGTCCACTGCACAATCTGACCACACTCTCGCCTGGACTTTACCCTGAGGTGGAGCTAAGTGAACCCTTCCGTTGCTGCACCACTAGTATCTGTCCCTTTGGGCTGGGGTTCTTAGGTTGGCATCATCGATCTGAGGTGGGGCATCTGGGAAGGTGCCAGTGCCGTTTGGGGCTGCACCCTGTGCGTCCTCAGGGTTAATCACCGCCGGCTCTTACAGTTGGCTCGCCCCACAGTCACAGGAACCTAGACACTGCAGCTTTTTTGCTATGTTGCCAGGTTTTCCAATATCTTGCTTTCACCTCCAAGTAAGAGAAGATGTCACAGATTAGCTTTGCATATTTTTGAGCTTTATATTCATGGAATCATAGAACGTGTATTATTTTGCATCTGACTACATTTTTTGGTGTGTACAAATTTAAAATTATATCTTCCTGGTAAATTTAACAGTTTGTCACTATGAAGTGAACCTCTCTATCTCTAAAGAGGTTTTTTGCCATAATGTCTATTTCATCTGACATTCTCCATCTTTCTTTCTTTTTCTTAATTAATTAATTTTTAAATTTATTTTTGGCTGCGTTGGGTCTTCGTTGCTGCGCGTGGGCTTTCTCTAGTTGCAGGGAGCGGGCGCTACTCTTTGTTGTGGTGCACGGACTTCTCGCTGTGGTGGCTTCTCTTGTTGCAGAGCACGGTCTCTAGGCGCATGGGCTTCAGTAGTTGTGTCTCACAGGCTCTAGAGCGCAGGTTCAGTAGTTGTGGCGCATGGGCTTAGTTGCTCCTTGGCATGTGGGATCTTCCCAGACCAGGGCTGGAACCCGTGTCCCCTGCATTGGCAGGCGGATTCTTAACCACTGTGCCACCAGGGAAGTCCCCTCCATCTTTCTTTTGTTTAATGTTTGCGTGGTCTATTTTTTTCCAACCTTTAATTTTTTTTGGCCGTGCCACGCAGCCCCGGCAGTGAGAGCACCAAGTCCTAACCACTGGATCTCCAGGGAATTCCCAATCCATCCTTTAATTTTAACCTTTCTATATCCCTATGTTTAGCTGTGTCTTGTAAATAGCATCTAGTTGTTTTTTTTTTTTTAAGTTTACTGAGATATAATTCACATACATACTGTTCATCCATTTAATGTTTACAATTCAATGCAGCATATAGTTTTTGTTAACCAAGTTTGACAAACTCTTCCTTTGTCTTTTTACTGGACTATTTGGTTCTTTTATGTTTAACGTATTATATGGATATATTTGAGTTTAAATCTGCCATCTTTATTTTTCCTACTTGTCCTATTACTCTGTATCTTTTTTCCTCTTCCATTCTTTTGGATTGATGATTTTTTTAGTTCTATTTCTTTCCCTCTACTAGTTTGCAAATTATACTGGCTTGTTTTCTTTTCTGATAATTACCCTGTAAATTCTAGCATGTACATTTTACCCTTTAAAATCTGAGTTAGTGTCCTAACCAGGAGGAGGATGAAGGAGCTTAGGCCAGGGCTGCAGACGGATGAGGGAAAGGCCACTCCTGGCATCCCTGATGGCAGCACTGTGGCTGAGTTGGCTGGCTTCTTCCTCCCTTCCTTCAGTACCCAAACAATTTTTGTTTTAGTAACCAGGTGATTTTCATACTCAGAAGTATGTAATAGTTTAAAAAATGTTTTAAATTAAAACTTTTAAATTAGAGTGTTTTTAGAATATTGCCACAAATTCTTTAGGCTTATTTATCGATGTATTAAATATACACAGAAGGCATATAAGCCATAAGTGTACAACTGAGTGAATTTTTACAAAGTAGCCCCCATCCAGATTAAAAGAAAAAGAAGAACACTACTAGGACCCCAGAAGTCCTCCTCTGTGACCGAGAGGACTCACTACTCCCCCAAGAGTTAACCATTGCCCTGACTCCAAGAGTAGACTAGATCTTAGAAAATCACCATAGGTTAGTTTTGCCTATTCTGAGGATTCTATGACTTTAATCATACAGTACGTATTCTTTGGAGTTTTTGAGAGTCTTCTGTCATTGTGTGTAGCAGTTGTTGGTTCATTCTTATTGCTGTATAATATCCAGTTGTACAATTATAACATCCAATTAGTTATTCATTTTACTGATGATGAATATTTGGTTGTTTCCAGATTGGGGCTTTTAGGAATAGTGCTGCTATGAACATTTGTGTGTATATATGTATATTTCTGGTGGGTCTATACCGCTCATATATACTGATGAGTGATATATGTATGGTCATAGGGCATATGTACGATCAGTCTTAGTGCTAGTAGATGCTGCCAAACATTATTTTCCATAATAGGGTATCTTTAGCATTTTCTTTTTTTTTTTTAGTTTATTTATTTTACTTATTTATTTTTGGCTGCGTTGCGTCTTTGTTGCTGCGCGCGGGCTTTCTCTAGTTGCAGCGAGCAGGGGCTACTCTTCATTGCGGTGCACAGGCTTCTCATTGCAGTGGCTTCTCTTGTTGCAGAGCATGGGCTCTAGGCACACAGGCTTCAGTAGTTGTGGCACGCGGGCTCAGTAGTTGTGGCTCGCAGGCTCAGTAGTTGTGGTGCACACTTAGTTGCTCCGCAACATGTGGGATCTTCCTGATCCAGGGCTCGAACCCACGTCCCCTGCATTGGCAGGTGGATTCTTAACCTCTGCGCCACCAGGGAAGCCCCTAGCAGTTTCGTATTTCCTTGATAAAAGTGAGTAGCGTAATACATCTTTGACAGGGTGAACAAGGCAGATGGGTTCCTAGGAGACAAAACCTAAGAGGTCATTTCTTTTTAATCCCTTCAAATGATGAGTAGAGTGGGACACCTTTCTGCTGCTCCGAGCTGGGTCGCCCTGGAGCCCTGTACCCAGAGCCTGGTGGGCCTAGCCTTAGCTTTTGGCTCTGAAATGCCCCTTCTCTTGGGCATCTTGCCGGTGAGTTCTGCCCCCTCCCTGCCAGCCATGGGGATGACCCTTCCACGGCCTGCAGCACAGCACAGCTAAGCCAAGCTGATCACATACGCAAGATACTATTCAGGATAGCAGAAGGGAAGCCAGCCAGGGAGCACCAGTCACAGCTTATTGTACAAGACATGGTTCACTGCTCTTCCCCTTGGGCAGCCTCTGTCCCCACCTCCCAGAGCCCTGCCAGTGGGGTGGTCTCCTGTTCATCAGGGGAGGTCCCAGTCATGGCCCACAGGTCTGTGAGGGGCAGCTCTGCAGCCCTGCCACCATTCATGATACCTACGTAGAAGATGCTCACAGACAGCAGAGGGGAGAGTTCCATTCCATCAGGAAGCATTCACAGTGGACTCACAGCCAGCGAACATAATGGACCTCGATCCCAAACAGTTGCCTGGATGAGGGTTCTCACAGGGCTCATCAGCAGGTCTTGTCCCATGCAGAGATGAATACACAGCATCAGTACCAAGGCAAGGTGGTACTGGGTGCTATGCAGAGCAGGCCAGAGGCAGCCCCTTTTCCTGAGTTGGTCCCTGGCGGGAATGGGGAAGGCAAGCTGCCAAGGTAGCATTGGGGGCGGGGGGGTAGGGGTGGCTGTGAAGTTCTCAATGGCTTAAGCATAATTTGGACGGCATTGCCTTTGCCACTGGGCTTCTCCTGAGGGACCCGAGATTTCATCCAGCCCTGCCAGGTGTGGTCCTTTTATGTCTTAGAGAGGAGGGAGCAGTGGAGAAGGTATGGAATAAGACGTTTGGGTTTTTTGGGAAGAAATTTGATACAGAAGCACTTATCACATAGTTGGTTGTTCCTTTGTCTTTTGTAACAAAAAGGTTCCATCGTCACATGGGGTAGACAGTGAAGATGAGGAAAATATTTCTGAACAAGATGGGTTTCCAGGCTCACCTGTTCCACCAGAGCTTACACAAGAAAAAGGTAAAAAAAAATTTTTTTAATTTAATATAAAAAAGCATTTTGTGGCAATATATATTGGTTAACTTGCGGGAACATGTAGCCCTTGCACCTTCATACTGTGGTTCCATGATTTTAAGTGGGAATATCCCTGAGTTTTGTTTTCACTGGGTTACAGTGAAAATAGTTGATTGCCTGGGTGTTAGGTTGTCTTTAAAGCATGAGGCCCTCACACTGGAGTCCGTTTTGTCGGTTCCGTCAGCCGTGAGAGGCCCCCTGGGGTGGAGGGTCAGGGCTCAGGCTCTGAAGCTCCACACGCTCCTTCCTCTCTGCGCCCCACGTCTAGCGCTGTGAGGGGCGGGTACCCAGTGGTCTCCCCAGGATGAGCGAGTGAGCTTGTCTATCTTGTTCACCAGGCTAGCTCCAGAGCCTGGATCAGGGTCCTGGCCCATGGCAGGCTGTCACTACAGGTGTTTTGGATGAAAGAGTGCATGGACATGTTTATAATACAACTTTGTAATAGCGCATCCTTGTACATTTCACTTGGCACAGTGAGAGAATTCAGCGCGTTAAATAACAAAGGTAGTTTTCCGTTTCCTAAGAGGTGGCTTATGTTTGAGAAGTGAGAAGGAGAGCCTGGCATACAGTGGGCACCAGTCACTGCTTTATCAGGACCCTCAGAGTTGCTTAGGCTCAAGAAGACTTTCATATAAGTCAGTTCACAAGGGGACTGATTGATAAACAGAAGGCCAGCCTACTAATACCTGCGCCAGAAAATGCCAGTTGATTAGGCCAGCATATTTTATCCCTGTGGGAAATCCATGTGTATGTTCAATTCAAGTAAAAAGTATATCTCTTTTTAAATTACAGAATTAATACTTTCTCACTGTAAAAAAAAAACAAAACTGAAATGCAGAAATATAGGAGGTTAAACACACATAATTGTACTCCCGTAGAGTACAATTTTAACAACTTCGAATGCGTCTGTGAATAAAATGCATGCTATTTTATTACCTGGCTTTTTTAAAAAATCATAACACATCCTGAATATCTCTGTGTTCATACATGTCCATCCACTTTCTAATGTCTGTGTTGTCTGTGGCCTGATGTGTTATATATCAGTCAGAATCCAATCAGGAGACAGAGTGTACATGGTGATTTGAAAAAGGAAAGTTTAATGTAAAGAATTATTGACTATAACAGGATTGCCTACTCAGGGGTAGAGAGAAATCTAAAGAATGCAGGAAGAGCAGATAGAGGGAACAGCTGCTCCCTCTTTAGTTAACAGAGAGCCCCCAAGAGAAGAAACATTTCGAGAATCTCCAATGCAGACATTGGAGAGGGTGCAGCTGTGGCCCACTGGCGGGTGGAGAAGTTAGCCGAGGTGTGTTGCTAACAGAACTCGCTGGAAAGCTGCCTTCTCCAGGGGAATTCCAGGAGAAGCCACCCATGGGGAAGTGCTGCTGGCCACCTAGAAAGAGGGAAGAAAGGAGGAGAGGGGAGAGAAAAAGAGGAACGCGGGGAGAGAAAAAGAGGAACGCAGGGAAAGAGAGAGGGGCGGAGACAGCCTTCTGGAATGAGGAACACAAGCCCCTTCCTCCTCCAGTGTCTCTTCTGCACCCTCTACTGATGAAGTTTATTATTGCGCCACCTGGCAAGGTAGCGCTGCTGCAGTAACACAAGCCAGCGATAAAGGTGGGGTTGGAGCTGAAAGGCAGTGTGGTAACTGGCGCACTTGGTAACCCAGGTGGTGTTGAACTGGGAACACAGGTGGTGGTTGGGAGAGAGTTCAGCTCCTACCGTAGTTTTTGGTTTGTGATGGGCATTAAAAGCCCCTGGACACTTGTGAAAAAGCCCCACACCAGCCCCAAATTCTGAGTCAGTGACTCTGGGCTGGAGCCCCAGAGGGTCTGTATTTTTAACAAGCTCTTTGGAGAGTCTGATGTGAGTGATCCTTAGGCAACACATCAGAAACACTGGTTTTTAGTGCTTTGGTTCTGTCACTTCCAGGTGGCGAGAGGCTTGGTGAGTTCCTTAACCCCACTTCTACTCAGTTTGAGTGCACCTCTCATCAGGTTATTATAAGGATTAAATTTATAAGGATTAAATTTAGTCATATGTGTGAAGCACAGCATCCTCCGTAAATGCTAGCTGATAATTATTGTCTAAAGGCTAAAGCCTCAAACTCTGTCAGCCTGAGGTGCCACTCTGCGCCCTAGCAGTACCCGGCCAAGAAGCTCGGACCCTGACATCCTTTGGTCGAGGCTCCGGCATCTGACCGAGTGGACCGCTACTGTAGGTGGGGAGGCATCAGCCTCAGCCCATGGGGGGAGTGGCGGTGGGGCGGGTAGAGAGCTCTGGGAGGGGGAGTGCTGGGAAGGTGGGGAAGGCTCAGAGTCGCGCTGAGGAGTTTGGCCTTGGTTCTGCAATCATGTGAGCCGCTGAAGGTGCTCAGGAATGAGCAGCGGGGAGAGATGAGCAGCTCCGAGTTGGGCTCCTGCCTGGCTCTGGACCCGCTTCTCATGTGACCTTGGGAAGGCTGCCCGCCCGGGCCTGGCGTAGCCCATCTGCAGAAGGTGAGCTCCTAAGATTGTACTCCTCTGAGGTGTCAGATGTCTTTCTCTGCTTTACAAAGTTTTCTCTCTCTTTTTTTAATCAGATGGTAAACATTCTATTCTGAATTTAAAGGTAAGGATTGGTTTTGTGTGTGTGTGTGTGTTTTTAATTTATTTATTTTATTTATTTATTTTTGGCTGCGTTGGGTCTTCGTTGCTGCACGCGGGCTTTCTCTAGTTGTGGAGAGTGGGGGCTACTCTTTGTTGTGGTGCGCGGACATTTCATTGCCGTGGCTTCTCTTGTTGCCGAGCACGGGCTCTAGGCACGCGGGCTTCAGTAGTTGTGGTGCATGGGCTTAGTTGCTCTGAGGCATGTGGGATCTTCCCGGACCAGGGCTCGAACCTATGTCCCCTGCATTGGCAGGCGGATTCTTAACCACTGTGCCACCAGGGAAGCCCAAGGATGTTTTTTAAAAACTGATTTTCTCAATTAATAGAATTTCCACCATAATTTCAAAACAACTTTTGTGATTTGTGGGGAAAAAAACTTCCATTAAGAGTTCTTTTCCATTGAATGTTTTTTAAAATAAAGTTTTAAAACATGAAGAAACTCATGTTTTGCATAGTTTAAAATGAATGTAATGTATTGAGGGATTAGAAATCACTTACATTTACATTTTCCTTTGTAGAATGAATAGACAATAACCAGTTTGCAGGCATGGAAGTAGTTCTACTTAAGTTTTTAATTCTGCAATGTCAAAGGAGTTTAAAAATTAAAGACTTCTCAGTAGAGTTAATTTATAACCTTATCTACTTTTTCAGCAGAAATTAGAAACTTAATATCAGACTGATGTGTAGTAGAAAAATGAACAAAAGTTCAAAGACTTCCCTTTAAGTTTTGGCTTGAAAAGGAGGATGTTGTATTCTTTTCTCAGTGCTTTGAAAACGTGCTTCTCTGAAGCTTATGGGGTCTTTTTGCATATCCCAAGGAGAAAAGGCCAGTTGGAGTTTGCTTTGTGCATCTCTGCTCAGCACCTACAGTCATATCACATGCTTTAGAATGTGAACTGATGACCTGTCACTCATGGGACCTGCATGTAAACACAGTGACTGACTACCAATAATAAATTGTGGAGAAAAGGCAACCCTCCTACACTGTTGGTGGGAATGTAAGTCGGTACAGCCACTATGGACAACAGTATAGAGGTTCCTCAAAAAACTAAAATAGAGTTGCCATATGATCCAGCAATCCCACTCCTGGGCATATATCTGGAGAAAACTCTGATTTGCAAAGATACTGTGTTCATATGCAGCACTATTTACAATAGCCAAGACATGGAAGCAACCTAAGTGCCCATCAACAGATGAATGGATAAAGAAGATGTGGTGTACACACACACACACACACACACACACACACACACACAAAATGGAATATTACTCAACCATAAAAAAGAATGAAATGCCATTTGCAGCAACATGGATGGACCTAGAGATTATCATACTGAGTGAAGTAAGCCAGACAAAGACAAATATTATATGATATCACTTATATGTGGAATCTAAAAAATAATACAAATGAACTTATTTACAAAACAGAAATAGGCTTACAGATATAGAAAACAAACATATAGTTACCAAAGGGGATGGGGGGGAGGGATAAATTAGGAGTATGAGATTAATAGATACACACTACTATGTATAAAATAGATAAGCAACTAGGATATACTGTATAGCACAGGGAATTGTATTCAGTATCTTATAATAACCTATAATGGGAAAGAATTGGAAAAATATATATATGTATAACTGAACCACTTTGCTATACACCTGAAGCTAACACAATATTGTAAATCACCTAGACTTCAATTAAAAAAAAAAAAAAGACACTGAACTCATGGACAAAAAGGCAGGAAGAAAGCAGGACTTCCCTTGCTGCTCAGAGAACCTGCCAAGAGGGGAAAACCCTTAAGGTTTTGGTTCGTTTAAAAGAAACAGTGAATATTAAAGCTTCTAAAGCTAAAACAAACTAGCAACTACAAGAGCCAAAATGAAGGGGGAAAAAAGTACTTAAATATTTGATATACGATGACCTACCTGCTTGTGCCAATCCACTTTTAGAAGATGCTGAGACTCTTAATTCATTACTCTCATGTTTTTTCTTCCCTAGGATGAAAAACCACCATTGTATGGAAAACCTCCACCCTCTCCAGGTATTTGCCTTTTGAATTTCATTGTGACTGAAAAACTGATTGTTCTAGCGAATACCCAGAATAATCTCACATAAAATAAAGATCACTTTTTTTTTTTTCCTGTAAAGGTTGTTGCTTCTGTCCCATTATCAAAATTGGGAAGAGGAGGCAGTTTGTTGAATTTCCATCTTTGCCTTAAAAGAGAGAGTCCAAACGTTCACACGTTGGATGATGGATATGTGTCCCCATGGGATGTGCTCAGATCCTGGGGAGGGGAGTGGACCTGTGGGATATAGGCAGACACTGGGAGGGGGGTGTATGCAAACGGGGGCTCTGCTCAGGGGCTAGAGACAGAGCTGAGGGGTCTAGAGATACTTTCTGGGGTGCTATCCCCTCTACAGTTTGGGGAGCCTCATTAGCTTTCAAGGTGGATTTTGTAATTTTTTCCTGTTAAGCCTCACATTGCTAGTCTGAAAATCCTATCAGGAATCAAGGCTTTTGTCTATCCTCCATGTCTGATTGGCTTTGTTTTCACCCTTTCTATCTCGGTGTTTTTGGTGCTGTATTCTGGGATATTGCTGGCGCTCTCATGTCTAGCCCACAGGTTCATTCTTCATTGTATGTACTCTGCTGCTCAGCCCATCCTTTGAATTTGTATTGCGAATGAAACTGTTTGTTTCTGTGATTTCTATTAAGTATTGACAAACATCTCTCTGGAATCTTAACTACACTCATTCAAAAATCTTATAGTTGTTGGGCAGCCAACTCTGTCCTCTGTTACTTGATCTTGGTGCTTCTCTTAGCTCACATGGTTCTTGGTGATGTGTTCACCTTGGTCCTTGGGAGTCCCTGTTGGTCTGCCTGGGGATGCTGTATCTGATTACTGCAGGCTGCTCAGAGGGGGAAACCAGTGGGCTGTCAGGCGTACAGCCTGTCTCCAGTGACTGACAGGGACAGACAGGGTGTGTGGTCAGCCAGGGGGTTTGGGGGTCCCTCTTCCTGAGTTTCCCCAGCCCCAGTGCCTGCCTGCCTCTGTCCTCAGAGCCTGTCTGTACTACCTGGCCCAGGGGGCTTGAACCATTACTGATCCCGTCTGGCACATTAACTGGATACCTCATCAGCCCTTTCTAGGTCACTTTGTGTCCCCACTACCTGCCAGGGCAAAGCACATCCCTGGAAGCACTCCCACCTCCTGTGGCTGACCTCTCCTGGCATATTTTAGGCTGCAGCTTCCATCTTCAATCTAATCTCAAATGTCTTCTTTCCAGGATTCCTGGTGGCTCGCCTCTTGTTTTCAGTGTAGCTGTGGAGTTACTCATTTCTTAGACTTTCCTTTCATGTTCTAGGGGTTGGGGATGTGTGTGTCAGAGGTCAGGGGAGGCTGTCTGGAGCCACCAGCATTCCCGCCCTTGTCTGCACATCTGCACACAGAGGCTCTGCCCGGGCTGGGAGCCCATTGTAGTCCTCACCTCCTTTGATCTCCCTGTGGGACATCGCTCTCTGCTTTCCTCCATCTTTCTTGCTACTCCTTCCTAAAATCCTTCATGGTCTCTGGTTTTTTTCTCACCCTGGTGCCTTCAGGTATGCCCACATGCTGGTGGCTCCTCAGTCTCTCCAGCTGAGGCTGCCTTCAGAGCTTCGGGCCCGTGTCCTAGCCTGAGCTTCCCTTCCCCTGCCATGCTTGTGTCCTTTGTCTGGCTAGATGTCTTCCAAACCACAGGTGCTTGGTACTCATCCTTGATTTGCCCCCCCTCACTGTCCACACCCAGTGAGTTCTTGAGCCCTGCTGAGTTTTCACCCCTGAATCCTTCTCTCATGTCCTTTCCTCTCCATCCCTACTCTAGGAGTCTCCTGACTGGTCTCCCTGCCTCTGGGCTAGGCCTCCTTCCTGTTCAGTTTCTTCACTGCTGGCCTCAGGGATTCATCTGAGAGTAGAGCCTCTTCTTTCCATACTTCTGCCTGAAAGGCTTTCTGGCTCCTGGTGGCCTGCAGGATACAACCTCCCCACTCTGCATATTATGATATGTACAATACTATGTACAATAGTATAGAGCCTCCACCGGCTCCTGCCTCCCCCTCTGTCATCCCTCTTCCTGTTGCTCACTGTAGTCTCAACAGACCATGCACTCTTTGCTGTATAGGCCATTCTCTTTGCAGGCACTGACATGAAGAGTTGCTCATGTGGTTTTTGAAATAGTCTCCTGTAATTTTGATGTAGAATTGTAAATATCAATTAATATTTTAAAACTTTTTTCCTGTGCCTTTTTAGATGTAAATGGTAGAACACATCGAAGACATATAGAAATAACCAAAGAAAAGTTCGAGGAATTAAAAGAAGAAAATTTGCATCTAAACAATGCAAATCAAACCCTTACTCTTGAACTTAACATAATAAAAAAAACAATGAAAGAACTACAGTTAAAACTTAAAAGGATGGAAAAAGAAAATAGAAAGCTGAAAGAAGTTGAGAAAGCATCCTCTCAGGAAGGTGGGGACAACTACACAGTTCTTTTATTAAAGGAACAAACAGGAATTCAAATTTTCTTATTTATTTTGAAAGTTACTATTTTATGTTACAGTATTTGTTGATATTAATGTTCTTGATATTTTGTTATGATTTTAAGGTCTTTCATTAATATCCTTATACTTGTTGAAATTTGATTTCTTCTGCTGTGTCATGATTATTATGCTAAAATTCCAATACTTCTTTTGATTCTTAGCATAGTATTGTACCTATGTTCCATATCAGTTTTTATCCCCATGAGCAGCATATAAAAGTGGCTCTTTCACCACATACTTACCAATGATGAGGATTGTATTTTCCTTGCGAATTTGATAGGTTAAAAAAAAAAAAAGAATCCCATTTTAGTTTAATATATTTATTTTATTATTGATGAAGTTGAATATTTTTTTCATTATCTTTGTGGGTCATTTTCTTTCTCTTTTATAAGTTTTCCCATTTTAAATTGAGATGTTTTGATCTTTTCTGTTGATTTGTAGGAGCTCTTTACATATTAAGGATTTTAGACCTTTGTCATGTATGTAATATTTTCTCAGTTTGTTGATAATTCAGCTAAATGTATAGGATATTTTTCTGTTATGACCTATGCCATTGGTGTCAAGTTCTTTTTAATGCTAAGATCAGGGACTTCCCTGGAGGTTAAGACTCCACACTTCCACTGTGTGGTGGGGGCAGGTTCAATCTCTGGTCTGGGAACTAGGATCCCATGTGCTGCGTGGCAGAGCTAAAAAAATAATAATAATAATGCTAAGGTCATATAAATAGTCACTGTTTTCAATGTTTTCTCTGTATATTTATCTATTTATATAAGTCTAATATTATGGCCTTAAGAAAGATGTTGTAGTTTTCTTTATACAGACCCTGCATATTTCTTGTCTTAGGCACATTTCTAGATACTTTATATTATTTGTGCTATTATTTGGGGGATCTATTTTCTATTACGTTTTCTAATAAGACATTACTATTATGTGGGAAAGTTATTAGTTGTAATAAATTCTCCATTTATTCTATATAATTTTCAAGGAACATATTTGTATATCATCTGAAACGACTTTTTTTCAACCTAAAATTTTTATTTTACCTTAATTGTACATGCAAAAACTTTCATGTGAAACTTCCAAAACACTGTTGACTATTCAATGTTAAAAAAACTTAGTAACTTTTATTCATTTATATCTATATATCTGTCATTCACTGCCTTTGTGAGCCTAAAAGGGAAAGAAGGACAATCAGCAATTTATATAAAATCTTGATAAATTTGAAGTAAGTTCTTATGGTATAATATTGAATTTATTTTTTTCAGTAGTCGCTGCACCTGAATTACATTATCTAAGAAAACAAGCTCAAGAACTGGTGGATGAAAATGACGGATTGAAAACGACTGTTCATTGTTTGAATGTAGAACTGAGTAGATATCAAACAAAATTCAGGCATTTATCCAAGGAAGAGGTAATGTTTCCTATTAAGAAAAATCAGTTTTCTGATATTTTAGCCTTTCCTGTTGAATTGGTTTCCAATTCTAAAGGGCTCATATTTATTATAATTTGGTATAAAAAAAGATACATCCAAAGTAGAGTCTTTCTGAGCACCTTTCTATTTTCTCCCTCCCTCCCTCCTTCCCTCCCTCCCTCCCTTTCTCTGATGGGTCTTGGTACATCCCCAACTACTGGGAACCACTAAGAATAAAGACAGCAACTTGGACAATCACAGAGTTTGAGAGGCAACCAGGAGCTTGGGCCAGGCTGATCGATGAGACTCATCTCCTATACAAGACCACTCTGTCAAGACAGGAGAGGTGGCTGTTTTTTCTAATGCACAGAAACCAACACAGAGAGTAAAGGAAAATGAAGAAAAAAGAGAATATGTTCTAAAGAAGAGAACAAGATAAATCTCCAGAAACTGATCTTAATGAAATCCAGATAAGTGATTTACTCAATAGAGAGTTTAAAATAACAGTCATAAAGATGCTCAGCAAGGTCAGGAAAGCATGAACAAAGTGAGAATTTCAACGAAGAGATAAAAAATATTAAAAAAGTACCAAAGAGAAATCATAGAGCAGAAGAATATAATACTTGAGGTGAAAAATTCAATAGAGGGGTTCAACAGCAGACTAGAGCAAGTGTGAGAAAGGATCAGTGAGCTTGAAGACAGGGCAGTGGAATTCATCCAAACAGAAGAGTAAAAAGAATGAAAAAGAGTGAAGATAGCTTAAGGAATGCCATCAAGTGGATTACAGAGGTCCCAGAGGGGAAAGAGAGAAAGGGGCATAAAGCTCATTTAAAGAAATAATGCTGAAAAGTTCCCTGGGGAAAGAAATAGACATCTCAATCCAGAAAGCCCAGAGAGTTCTAAAGAAGATGAATCCAAAGACACCCACATCAAAACACATTATAATTAAATTGTCAAAAGTTAAAACAAGGAGACAATCTTAAAAGCAGCAAGAGAAAAACATGTTACATACAAGGAAACCCTCATAAGATCTATCAGCAGATTTTTCAGCAGAAACTGCAGACCAGAAGGGAGTAGCACAATATATTCAACCAAGAATATATTACCCAGCGAAGTTGTCCTTTAGAATTGGAGTAGAGGTAAAGAGTTTTCAGGACATGCAAAAGCAGGAGTTAATCACCACCAGACCAGCCTTACAAGAAACGTTAAAGGACTTTCTTTTTTTTTTAAAGAAATTGCATTTAAATTTATTTATTTATTTATTTTTGGCTGTGTTGGTTCTTCGTTTCTGTGCGAGGGCCTTCTCCAGTTGTGGCGAGCGGGGGCCACTCTTCATCGCGGTGCGCGGGCCTCTCACTGTCGCGGCCTCTCTTTGCAGAGCACGGCTCCAGACGCGCAGGCTCAGTAGTTGTGGCGCACGGGCTTAGTTGCTCTGCGGCATGTGGGATCTTCCCGGACCAGTGCTCGAACCCGTGTCCCATGCATCGGCAGGCAGACTCTCAACCACTGCGCCACCAGGGAAGCCCCTAAAGGACTTTCTTTAAGCTGAAATACAAGGGCACTAATTAGTAACAGGAAAACATGAAATTAAAAATTTCACTGGTAAATATATAGTAAAATTAAAGATAATCTGTTGTTGTAAAGTTGGTGGGTTAATCACTTATAAATCTAGTATGAAGGTTAAAAGACAAAGATAGTAAAAATATAACTACAATAATTTGTTAATTAATATACAAGATAAAAAGATGTAAATGGCAACATCATAAACATAAAATGGGGAGAGAATAAAAAATGAAACATAAAATGGGGAGAGAATAAAAAATGTAGTTTTGGAATTCATTCAAACTTAAGTTATCAACTTAAAATAGATGGTTATAAGTTGTTTTATGTAAGCCTCATAGTAACCACAAAGCAGAAACCTATAGTAGATACACAGAAAGTAAAGACAAAGGAATCTACGCATAACACTGTAGAAAATCATGAAATCACACTGAAGAGAGCAAGAGAAGAAAGGAACCAAAAGGAGTTACAGAAAGCCAGGGAACAGTGGACAAAATGGCAATAAGTCCATACCTAACAATAATTAAATATAAATGGACTAAAATTCTCCAATCAAAACACATAGAGTGGTTGAATGGATAAAAAAGCAAGACCCACGTACGTGCTGCTTACAAGAGACTCACTTCAGATGTAAAGACATAAACAGACTGAAAGTGAAGGGATGGAAAAATGTACTCCATGCAAATGGAAGCCAAAAGAAAGGTGGATTGGCTTTACTTAGACAAAATAGACTTTAAGACAAAGACTGTAATAAGAGACAAAGGTTATTATAAGAGGATAAAGAGGTCACTCCAATAAGAGAATATAACATTTGTAAATATTTGTGCACCCAACATAGGCACACCTAAAAATATGAAGCAAATATTAACAGACCTAAAGAGAAAAACAGACAGTCATACAATAATAGTAGGCGACTTTAATACCCCACTTTTATTAATGGATAGATCATCCAGACAGATAATCAGTAAGGAAACATTGGCCTTAAATGATACATCAGACCATGTGTATACAGAACATTGCATCCAAAAGCAACACAATACACATTCTTCTCCAAGCACACATGTAACATTCTCCAGGATAGATCATATATTAGGCCACAAAACAAGTCTTAATAAATTTAAAAGGATTGAAATCATATCAAGCATCTTTTCTGACCACAATAGTGCAAAACTAGACATCAATTAAAAGAAGGAAACTGGAAAATTAACAAATATGTGGACATTAAACAACATGCTACTCTGATCAACCAGTGGATCAAAGAAGAAATCAGAAAATATCTTGAGACAAATGAAAATGGAAACAACATACCAAAACTTATGGGATACAGCAAAAGCAATTCCAAGAGGGAAGTTCATAGTAATGAACACCTACACTAAGAGACAAGAAAGATCTCAAGTAAACAACCTAACTTTATACCTCAAGTAACTAGAAAAAGAACAAACGAAGCCCAAAGTTAATAGAAGGAAGGAAATAACAAAGATCAGAGCAGAAGTAAATTAAATAAAAAATAGAAAAGATCAATGAACTAAGCTGATTGTTTGAAATCATACCAAGAATTAATACCAACCCTTCTCAAACTCTTCTAAAGAATTGAAGAGGAAGAGACACTGCTAAACTCATTTTATGAGAACAGCATTACCCTAATGCCAAAGCCAGACAAGAACACTCCAAGAAAATTGTAGGCCAATGTCCCTGATAAACAGAGATACAAAAATCCTCAGCAAAATATTAGCAAACTGAATTCAACAGTATAGTTGACCCTTAAACAACATGGGTTTGAACTGCATGGGTCCACTTATACGTAAATTTTTTTTTCAATAAATACGTACAGTACTACAGAATCCATGGTTGGTTGAATCTGCAGGTGTAGAACTGTGGATCTGGAGAGCCAACTGTGGGACTTGAGCATCTGCAGATTTTGGTATCCACAGCCAGTCCTAGAACCAGTTCTCCACAGATACTGAGGGATGACTGTATATTGAAAGGATCAAACACCACGATCAAGGGCTGTTTATTCATGGGATACAAGGATGGTTCAACATCTGCAAATTAGTCAGTACAGTAAGTCCCCTACATATGAACGAGTTCCGTTCCAAGAGCGCATTTGTAAGTCCAATTTGTTCCTAAGTCCAACAAAGTTAGCCTAGGTACCCAACTAACACAATTGGCTATATAGTACTGTACCATACTAGGTTTATAATACTTTTCACACAATACGTAAAAAACAAACACAAAAAATAAAACATTTTTAATCTTACGATATAGTAAGATTACAGTACAGTAGCACAGTACAACAGCTGGCATACAGGGGTTGGCATGGAGTGAATAGGCAAGAAGAGTTACTGACTGGAGGAGGAAGAGGAGGTGGGAGATGGTAGAGCTGAAGGATCATCAGCAACAGGAGATGGAGGGCAAGCTGCAGTTTCACTCACACCTGATGTTGATGGAGCACATGTTTGCATCTTTGAAAGTTTGCAACTTGAAGGTTTGTATGTAGGGGACTTACTGTATAATACACCATATTAACAAAATTAAGAGTAAAACCTGTGATCATCTCAATAGATGCAGAAAATTTTGACAAAAATTCAACATATTGTCATGATAAAAACTCTCAACAAACCGGGTGTAGAAGGACCACACTGCAACATAGTAATAGGCCATATATGACAAGCCTACATCTAAAGCTGAAACCTTCAGGGGCAACACAAGGATGTCCACTCTTACCAGTTTTATTCAACAGAATACTAGAAGTCCAAGCCAGAGCAATTAGGCAAGAAAGATATAAAAAGCATCCAAATTGGAAAGGAAGAAGTAAAATTGCCTCTATTTGCTGATGACCATGAAATTATATATAGAAAACCCTAAAGGCTCCACCAAAAAACTGTTAGAACTAATAAATGAATTCAGTAAATTTGCAGGATACACAATCAACATGCAAAAATCAGTTGTGTTTCTATACACTAACAAAAAACTATTGGAAAGAGAAATTACGAAGACAATCCCATTTATAGTAGTATCAAAAAGAATAAAACACTTAGGAATAAATTTACTAAGGAGGTGAAACCTGTACACTTGATCTTAGCCAAAAGGCCGAGAAGCGATAAGGAGGTGAAACATCTGTACACCAAAAACTATAAAACATTGATGAAAGAAATCGGAGATGATGCAAATAAGTGGAAAGATATTCTGTGCTCGTGGATTGAAAGAATATTGTTACAATGTCCATGCTACCCAAAGTGACCTGCAGAGTCAGTGTGATCCCTATCAAAATTCCAGTGGCATTTTTCACAGAAACAGATAAAACAATCCTAAAATTTATATGGAACCACAAAAGACCTCAAATATTTAAAGTTGACTCGAGAAAGAAAAACAAAGCTGGAGATATCACACCTCCTGATTTCAAGCTATATTACAAAGAAATAGTAATCAAAACGGTGTACTGTTGGCATGAAAACAGACACATAGATCAATGGAACAGAATTGAGAGCCCAGATATAAACCCATGTGTATACGGTTAACAAAGGAGCCAAGAATATACTATGGGGAAAGGGTAGTCTCTTTAGTAAATGATGCTGGGAAAACTGAATATCCACTTGCAAAAGAATGAAACTGGACCCCTGTTGTACACCATACACAAAAATCAACTCAAAGTGAATTAAGGACTTGAATGTAAGACCTGAATTATAAAACTCCTTGGTCGGGCTTCCCTGGTGGCGCAGTGGTTGGGGGGTCTGCCTGCCAATGCGGGGGACGCCGGTTCAGGCCCTGCTCTGGGGGGATCCCACATGCCGCGGAGCGGCTGGGCCCGTGAGCCACAGCTACTGAGCCTGCGTGTCTGGAGCCTGTGCTCCACAACAAGAGAGGCCGCGATAGTGAGGGGCCCGCGCACCGCGATGAAGGGTGGCCCCCGTTCGCCACAACTAGAGAAAGCCCTCGCACAGAGGCGAAGACCCAACACAGCCAAAAATAAATAAATAAATAAATTAAAAAAAAAAAACAAAAACTCCTTGGTCTTGGCATTGATTTTTTGGACTTGATACCAGAAGCAAAGACAACAAAAGCAAAAATAAACAAGTGGACTACATCAAAACTAAAAAAGCTTTTGCAAAGGGAACTATCAACAAAATGAAAAGGCAACCTATGGAATGGGAGAAAATATTTGCAAACCACATGTCCAATAAAGGGTTAATATCCAAACTATACAAGGAACTCATACAACTCAATAGCACAAAAACAAATAACCCAATTTGAAAATGGACAAAGGATCTGAATAGACATTTTTCCAAAGAAGACATACAGATGGCCAACAAGTATATGAAAAGGTGCTCAACGTCACTAATGCATCAGGAAAATGCAACTTATAACCACAATGAGATATCACCTCATACCTGTTAGCGTGTCTTTTTTTAAAAAAGATAGAAATTCTGGTGAGGGTGTGGAGAAAAGGGAACCCTTGTACACTATTGGTGAGAATGTAAGTTGGTGCAGCCACTATAAAAAACAGTATGGAGGTTCCTCAAGTAATTAAAAATGGAACTACCATACCATTCAGGAATCCCACTTCTGCGTATGTATCTAAAGGAAATGAAATCACTATCTTGAAGAGGTATCTATACTCTCATGTTCATTGCAGCATTATTTATGATAGCCAAGGTGTGAAAACCACTTGTGTGTCTGTCAGGGTGAATGGATAAAGAAAATGTGGTATATGTCACATGTTTTATATATATATATACACACACACACATATACATATATATATACATATATATAAAAAAATATGACATACAGTGGAATATTATTCAGCCTTAAAGAACAAGGCAATTCTGTCACTTGCAACATAGGTGAACATGAAGGGTATTATTCTAAGTGAAATAAGCCAGATAAATGACAGTACTGCTTGGTGTCACTTATATGTGGAATCTTAAAAAAAGAAGTCGAACTCATAGAAACACAGAGTAGAATGGTGACTGCCATGGGCCGGGGGCGTGGGAGAAATAGGGAGAGGCAAGTAAAAGGGTACAAACTTTCAGGTATAAGGTGAATGAGATCTGAGGATCTAATGTATAACATGGTGACTATAGTTGATAATACTGTACTGTATAGTTGAAACTTGCTGAGAGAGTAGAACTTGTGTTCTCTCCCCACAAAATGGTAAATATGCGGGGTGATGGGTGTGTAATTAACTTGGAGGTGGAGATCCTTTCACAGTGTATGTGTATATAAAGAGAGAAGACAGACTAGGTTTTACTTTAGAAGCAGGATTGCAGAATTCAATTCGACAGACTCTCACTGAGCAAACCACTACGCTATTTTTGAAGTTCTGAGCAAACCTCAAAAATTGTGAGGAACAACAAGAGGGGCCAGCAGCTCAGGTCTGTGCCCTGGAGGCTCATGTGTGCGAGGGTTGTGTGGGGCTGGAGGCGCGGTGGGGTTGTCAGGACGCCCAGCTCACTGGCTCCTACTGGGATCGGGGTTGGGGGGGGAAGCCAGGTGTGCACGGTGTTGTCACGTGGCTCCTGGGAGTTCAGGGCAGCTTTATGGGCTGCTTTCTTTCTTTTTGAAGTAGGACTTAGGTTGAAATTTTTTAAATATCAGCTTTGAGATATAATTCACATACCATCTAATTCACCCATTTAAAGTATACAATTCAGTGATTTTTAGTGTATTCACAGAACTGTGCAACCGTCACCACAATCAATTTTAGAACATTTTCATCACAGCAAGAAAACTCACAGCAAGAAATCTCACACCTGTTAGCGGTCACTCCCCCTTTTTTCCCACCACCCACATTGGCCCTGGCAACCACTACTTTCTGTCTCTGTGGATTTGCCTATTCTGAATGTTTTATATAAATGGAATCATACAATAGGTGGTCTTTTGTGGCTGACTTCTTTCACTTAACATAATGTTAACTTTTTTTTTTTTTTAACAAAAATATTAAAGTTCCTGGGGTCCTATGATCCAAAACAGGCTTCCTAGGCCAGGACCTTCTGCAGGGCTGTGGGCAAGCCAGTTCTCTTTCAGAAGGTTGTGGGCAGGCAGGCCCAGTGACTGGCTGCTGCCCTCACCCGCCCCCCCAAAATGTGCACACCATTCTACCCTTTGCGGCCACCGTTCTCCATGACAGTCTCCCCTGATGCCTCCAGCCAGAGGTGATCTCTCTCTCCAACCATTGCAGGCTTTTGTTTGTACCACTCTCAAGGCACATTCTGCCCTGTGCTATGTGAGAAGACCCAACTCTGTGTGGAACCATACAGTCCTTGTAAACAGTGAAATGTGCTGTAACATCCACAATGGCTTAGTGAGCTTTCAGTGTTTGCTGAATGAATCATGAAAATTTTTGTTGAATAAGGAATTATGCCATCAGGGCCATTGCTTCTGGCCCTGATGGAATTACTGCTACCAGGTTTGGCCTCTTACTGTAAACAACTAGAAAACCAGGCAGAATAAATAATACAACTCTTTACAGACATCAGACATCAGCAGGCAGCATGTGATCATGGGGAGAAGGAGGATAAATAGATGAGCCTTATGATCACATTGCTTTCTGCTTGGAGGCGCTCTCGGATAACAGTGCAGGGTGCAGCAACGCAAGCAGAGTACAGCAGTCTGAACTGAAGAGACAGGTTAGATTTGGGGAAGCAGAGGAGACTAGGATTTGTGGGGCAGGAACACCAGAGAGGAGGCAGCCATGGCAAGAGCTACATAAATCCACATGGGGTTCCTTGCAGTCCTTTGTTGAACACTAACCTGCACACGTATAGGATGAAACTCTGTGAGGCCGGGCAGAAAACAAGTTGAGGGAGCTGTGAGCTAAAAATAATTAGCACCTGGAGACCTTTCGGTTCTGACCAGCCACAGTGGGGAGACCTTGGTGAACACTGCAGCGTTGAGTAAAGAGCCCAGAGGGGCCATGCCTTAGCAGTATGGCTAAACCAGCCTTTCAGTAAAGACCCACCCTAGCCAGGGTAAAAAGATGAGCCTCAAAAGCATCGTCTTTTGTGCGTAACTTAAGAGCCTACAAAAGAAAAAGAAGAAAACAAAACACTTTAAAAGAAGACAACAAAATCTAGACACTCAACAACATAACGCTGGAAAAGTTTTATTGGCATCCAACAAAAAATTATTAGATATGTTCCACATTTTAAAATACTGAAAAGTTTTGACAACTAAATGCAACATGTAATTCTGGATTGGATTCTTGACCAGAAAAGGACATCAGTGGGAAAATAGGCAAAATTTCAATATAGTCTATAGATTAGAATACAGTATCGCATCAGTCTTGATTTCCTGATTTTTATGATGGTACTGTGGTCAAATAGATGAATGCTTTTGCTTTTAGGAAATATACATTGAAGTATTTAGAGGAAAAGGAGCATTATGTCTATAAATTACTCTCAAACACTTCAGATAATTATCTACATATAAATATATACAGAAATATATCAATTTATATACACACACACACACAAGATTCCTAGACAGCTGATGCCCAGTCTAGGTTAAGAATAGCTAAGGCTTGAAATTTCAGAGGAAGTGTAATTTAATTTGTCTTCACCATGTGTTTTGTTTTTAGAGTTTAAATATTGAAGGCCTCCCATCAAAGGGCCCTATACCGCCCTGGCTGGTAAGTGAAAGTTATTTAATTTCAGGCCCATATTTTCTGGGCTATAATTGAATAGCTGTTACAAGCCATTCCAGATGAAGTATATTTTCTTTCCTTTTTAAAGATGTGCTGATTGTGTTTAGATGTAAGAAAGATATTAACCTTCTTTATTCCCTTATGTTCAGGTGGATACAAAGTACCTGTCCCCCTTGTTGCTGGCCTATGAAGACAGAATGAAAGAGAAGGACGAGCTCAATGCCAGCCTTCAGGTAGGTGGGCAAAAGTCTCAGAAGAGCAAGGTTTGTAAAAAAGAAGACCAATTCAAACTTGGAAGCAACATTTTGAAGATAGGTATAGCCAACATCTAGCAGGTACTCAAGTGTTTGTTAAAAGAAGGAAAGGAGGAAGGGGGGAGTGTAGCAGGGTGGGGACAGGGAGAAGGAAGAGGGAAGGCAGGAGAGAGTGATGGGCGGAGCAGGAGGGGTGGGTTGGGATTGATGGGAGAAGTATGGAGGGACGGGGTGGTGCTGCATTGGAAGCCGTGGTTTCCCAGACAGGCAGCCCCACGTGGGCTGGGATCTTGGGGTGCGGAGAAGGCAGCAGTGGGAGGTGCTACTTTCCTGGTCCTGTGCAGCTGCAAACAGCACTGGTAAAAGGGACATTTGGGCAGACAAGGAAGGTAGAAGACCGGGGATGTTTTAGGCAGACTTAGATGCTTCTTAATTCTATGAAGAGCTGACCCCCAGGAAGTCTAATTACTGAGCTGTTGGTAATGGTGGGGAAGTGAGGTTTTTCTTTGTTTCTGCCGTGTTCGCTCTTTTCCATGGGAATGGCTCCTGGAGCAGAGTTCATTCTAATTATACAGGAAACCAAGGCTGTGCAGGTGTTATAGATACGTCCCATGCCTTTCCGTGCTGCGAACCTCTATGTTCCTTATTTAAGTGACCAAAGAGATCTCTGGAATTGGAGGGATCCAGGGAGAAAAGAGTTGGTATTTCTGGGATCCCTGATTGGAAGGGTCTGTTAAGAGTCACCCAGCCTGTTCTTGTTCTGCTGTCCCACGTACATGACCCATGTAATGCAGCTGTGAACCTTTTCTCCTAGGCTTTCTGTTGGACACTTGATTTTTTAAGAGGGCGAATTAATCTTGTATAATTGGTTAAGTATCAATCCAAATAATAAAAATACTTATTTAGTGCTCCTTCTAAAATAGGGTTCGGGAGACATTTTCTGTAAACATTTACTTAGTATCAATTTTAGGCTTTGGGGGCCATGGAGTCTCTATTTGCAGCTACTCAGCTCTGCTACTGTAGCATGAAAGCGGCTGCAGAGCAGGTGTGAACGAATGGGTGTGGCTATGTTCCAATAAAACTTTATTACAATACAGGCAGCTGGCCTGTGGGCTGTAGTTTGCCCCACCCATGTTCTGAAAAAGGGCCAGTGGACTGCTAGAAATTAGGGAGTGCGTTTGGGCAGAAAGGTGAGAGAAAGAGAAGTTGCTTGGCATTGTTGCTTTTTATAAGTATAAACGTCTGCTAGCTGGGAGAAGAATATTTAGAAGCATCCCAGAATAAATATTAGCACCTAAGATTCTCACCAAAAGACAGCACACGATACTGAAGCTGGCCAAGGGCTAGCTGAGAAAAGTCATGATGGAGGCCACCCAGCATGAGTGCCACAAACACAGACCGTTAGCAGTCGAGAACAGACCAAGCAACAGTCCTCATGTGGGGGCCAATGAGTGATGAAGCTGGACTGACTGATGGCTTTAAGTAAGGGAGACTTTCTCGTGATTGTAATGGGGCAAAATTATGAGACTCCAACGCCTGCACTAAGCCCTTCCCCACCAAAATGGGCTTTAGTTAGGAGGAAAAATTCTTATTTTTATCTAAAAAGCTCCAATTTATCCTCCGAAGTCTTTAAACAAAAAACTATGGCATTTACAGGCATCTCTGCCTTTTTTATTCCCCTTTTTATCTTTTCAAATATTTGGCAGTTATAGAAAAATGTTATCAAGTTAGGAATGGAATATTTAAAACCTGAAGTGCTTTGTCCCTTGTTCTCTGCATGGCAGCTGTCTCTTGTGTTTTCTCGCTAGACCGTGAGCCCCTCGAGGGCAGGCACTTGGTGCTGGTACCAAGTTTAAGGCTGCCGGTACTATGAGACTTTGCTTAAAAGCTATTAACATTTGATTTTAGCCACAGCGACAGCATTAGAACTAAGAAATACGGAGATGAATGTATGTGTGTGTTACAGTTTACATAAATGTTGTTTCAGGAGGAAATGAGAACGTTTAAGATGAGAGTCCAAGAAGTGGTGAAAGAAAATGAAAAATTGCACCAAGAGCTGAATAAGAATAGTGTTGTCACCAGTGAGGAATGGCAAGTGGTGTTGTGTTTCTGGTATTTTGCTAATTAGAAAAAGAAAAGATAATAGGAATAAACTTTATTAAATTGTCAAATATATATGTATTTTAACTAAAACATTTTAATGGAGAGTTTCTAAGAAACTAATAAGGTGTAGTGAAAACTAGTAAATTATTCTAAACTTGTATTTTAAAGACTACTTTAAAAATTCTAAATAGGTTATATATATATATAAATATATATTTGCTGTCTCCATTTTTATCTTCTGAGGTTGTATTTTTCTAGGGCACTTTTCCCATCCCAAACCTGTTGAGTCACATCCTTTCTTAGACCCCTCTGATGGCTCCCAGGGCTTTAGGACAGACAGTCCTGGATGAGACCCTGTACTCCCAGCTCCCACTTGCCCTGCCCCTTCCATTCCCAGACAGCTGAGTGCTGCCTCACTTCCCGCCTATTGCTGATGCCCTTCCCTCCCGCCGGAACACCCCTTTCTGCCCTCCTGTACATCCGTTAGGGCCCTGCTCAAATGGTGCTAGTCAGTAGCTCTCCCTGAAGGCAGAGTGAATTGTTCCTTTGTCTCAGTTTCTGACTTGGCCCTAAACACACGCCCTGTCCTGGTACCTGCCATGCTGTGCCTACCTGTCTTCACACCTGTCTCCCTCTTCTCCTTTGGGAGCATCTCAAGGGCAGGGCCGTGTCCTGCTCGTCTAGCACAGCAGCAACAGATGCCTGTTCAGTGCATTTGAGAAAGTAAATGTCTTCAGAAGTCTAAAGGCAATACCCAAGCAGGACCAAGAAAGCAAAAGCTACTCAGGTATATCTTTTTTGCCTTGGGTAGGTATGTTATAGTTAATATTTTTTAAATGTCTTAACATCCCTGAAAAAAATTAAATATTTTCCATACGTGATATATAGAAATTTGGAATTGAGTCAACAGCATTCTTAGCATTAGGTGGGTTCTCCCTGATTTTGTGGCCACTGATGTGTCAGTTGGGACTGGTTGGGCAGCTACTGGATCCTGTTGTACTGTGGCTTCCCCAGTTGAACTTTGATTTTCTTCTGTCAGGGTTCCTAGTGTGTCTCCCCTCAAACCCTCCTTGAATAGTGCCCTAGAAAGCAGGTCAGTTGGGCTGCTTCCAGGAGCCCTCTCCCAAACCCTCAGATTCTTTCTCTAGCCTTGTGTATAGCTGTAAGTCAAACCTGTTTACTTCTCATTACGGTAAAAACAAATAAATAAATAAAAGAAAGGAAAGAAAGGCAGACCCCACTTTGAAATCCGCATGCCCACTATCTTCCCCAGTCCTGTTTATAAGACTTCGAAATTTGCGTCCTGCTCTAGTCTGGTGGCCTGTGGCACAGGGCTGGGGCGCAGAAAGCTGTTAGTTCTGCACAGGGCCTGTTGAGGCCCTGCGGCCGGCCTCCCCCTACTCTGAATTCACTGTCCTCCAGCTGGGGCAGGACCGGGGCCTCGCACTCTGTAGGCAGGTCTCCCGCCACCGCGAAGCCCGTCCCAGTCGTGCCCTCGCCTGCCCCGCCTTGGCTGCTGCTCTCTGTGCCTACGCGGGCGTGAGGCGCAGTGCATCCCGGTCCGATACTCCGGGCGCGCTGACTTCACACGTCAGCAGAGTCTTTCTCCTTAGTTTCAGATCATTTCTCCATGAACTTCTGGGGTGCAACTAAACTCTACATCTCTTTCCCTAACTGCCTCTGACCAGCTAGGTAACCTCATGCTTAATGGACCTCAGTTTCTTTACCTATAAAATGGGAAGGAGCATTAAACTAAATTTGAGGTTTTGACTTTTTTTTTTAGGAACGGGAGATCCCTTTCATTTAAAAAAGAAAGAATAGGTGGAAGGGAGGGAGGAAGGGCAGGAAAGAGGTAGGGAAAGAAGGAAAGAAGGGGGAAGTAAGGAAGGAGGAAGGGAGGGAGGGAGGAAGTCTGATAAGAAAGTCCAAAGTGGAGCTGCTGTGTTTGAGGCAGGCATGAGGAGGCTGGAGCGGCCCCGCCTAGGGGAGCTCCCCTGCGGTACAGCGTGGGGCCTCCTCCACGCCACAGGTCGGGCAGCTGGTAGGGACGCCTCCAGGTGCCAAGGAGCTAGTGCGCAGCCTCTGTTGAGGGAGGTAATCACTAGAGCTGGACTCCTTTCATCTTTTCTCCCTCCTTCCTCCACCTCACCTTTTTGAGTCTGAAATGGAAAATTGAGATAATTTACTGGTTTACCATGTACTTCGGGTGGTAAACATTTAACTAGATGATTTCTAAGATCCCTTTAGCTCATTCTCACTGGATTTTGCGATCATGAGGTTGAGCTGAGCTGGGATTTACTTTGCACCAACTGTCAGGATAGGGTTTGCGCATGTGAAATTCAACCTGAGGGTCTTAGTACAGTTTAAGAACTCGTACAAGGGCTTTTAACAAAGTCATTGTCTTTGGGCAAATATGCTACCGAGTACAAGTGAACATATTGTGCTTAAAATGGGAACTTTCTAAATTCTTTAAAAATATTTCATACTGGCTTCAAAATAATCCACTGGGTGGAGGGATTAGAGGTTTATATAGATGAAACAAGACTGA
The DNA here is from genome assembly GCF_028564815.1 of Eubalaena glacialis. Lineage (NCBI taxonomy): Eukaryota > Metazoa > Chordata > Mammalia > Artiodactyla > Balaenidae > Eubalaena > Eubalaena glacialis. The sequence goes on along the minus strand of NC_083733.1, from coordinate 51,001,533 downwards.
CCATTTGACAATTGTTCAAGCTGGGCGTTTTGTACATGGGAGTTTCTATTCTATTCTTTCTACTTTTGTATATGTTTGAAATTTTACATTTTAACAAGTTACTGAAGCAGTTCATAATTCAAACTTCATTTCTGTCCTTTCCCTCAATTTAATGGAAATGGCAAGATTTACTCTGTTAATAACATGTTTAGCATTAAAACATGTCATTACCTACAACACATTTGATGCTTTCTTTTAGACTCAGGAGTGTCTCTGTAATCATTCTGCACCTGAATGTCAGTATTTAATTTTGTAAATCAATTGTAGGCGTCAGCTTCAGACTCAAGCAGAACTTGTTTTAGAGGAAAACAAGTTGTTGATAGAGCAGTTGGAGATTCAGCAAAGAAAAGCCAAGGACACGCACCAGGAGCGTCTCCAGGAAGGTGAGCGGTCCTTCCCGCGAGTGGTGGTGATGCTGAGACGTCGCCATTGTGTCATTTTACACTGGCACCCCCCCCACCCCCACTTGAAGACACTGGAAGTCATGTTTTTTAGAACATGTTCTTCTTTACTGAAGGACAGCTGTTTATGTTGTAGCATATCCAGCCATCACCCGTGATGCACTGACTGCTTTCTCTTGGACTCCACGGTGTCGAGTTACTCTCTTTTGTAAATCAGTTGTGGATGACAGCTTTAGAGTGAACAGAACTGAGTTTGGGGGAAAACAGTGTGCCACGTAACTGGGAAAAATCGTGTGAGATGAATATTTGAAACAACACAAGGACACGTTCCCCAAAATTTGTTGAATGAGTAAATAAGTAGGAACCATTGACTCTCCAAACAGTTTCTCTGTGCTCTCTCCCTTCCTTCAGCGCTCCAGGCGCTGCCGTAGCTTAAATCTCCGTCAGATCCTTTCTGTGAGCGCCTCCTCTCCCCACATGTCTCCCCCGCCCCCACACCGCCGCCCCATCCCAGGAGCCTCACAGCGTACGACAGTGGACTTTGAAGTGGCCAGACTGAGTCATTTATTCCACTTTGATTAAAACCAAAACTTATGAGCACAGAAGAGAGTGGTATTTTTTTTTTCTTTGGCTTTACTGATATTTCTTTTCCGGTGAAGAACAATGTAGGACAGGAGGCCAAGATACAAGCTGTCTTCTGTGAGCCAGCGTGAGTCCTTTCTGTTTCCCCTTTTGCACCTGTTATTCAGCGGCTCCCCTTTCCACACCACGGAAGAGTCCGCTACCAGACCCTGCTGTAGCTGAAGCTGCGGGGCTGGCGCTTGGCTTGTGTCTGCCGGCCAGGCCGGGTCCGCAGTGAGAGCAGCTCTCAATCCAGCAGGAGTTTCCTCTCCATAGACTGAGCAGGCACAGGAGTAGCTGCCTTTGTCCTGGCACTGCTTGGGGTGGAGGGGAGAGAAAACCTCAAAGATCAGAGACGACAGGGAAATTAATTTCATATTTACTGAGCTTCATCTCAAACACAGCAGATCTAAACAGGTAGGATGATTATTTTGGCCTGTGTGATTCAGTCAGCTGCCCATGTTATTTTCCCATTTCCCAGAAACAGCTATTCATTTCGATCAACTAAATGTTTTCACAGAACAGAAGGATTTAGAGTTCTACGCTGTAATACTTCTGAGTGCTAGTTTCAGGAGATGCCCAGGAAGTGTCTTAATATTACATACTTCCATGTCCCTTAGGATGAACATATTTATGATTTACTTTAGATGTAGGACACTAAACATAAAAAGTTAATGAAGAAAGGGAAGAAAAACAAATTCTGCCCTTAGTTGGGCCATACTTGATGTCCCTAAAATCTTGAAAATCTTGCAGTTTTAGGGACGACATCATGATGTACGCTTGTACATCTGTGTGTGACTTAAGGCTTCAGTCTTTAGAAAGTCAGTTCCTTGAAGACTGGAATCATGTCTTGTTAAATATTATATATTTAACAATAATATCAGTATATTGATCCCCAGTAAGAAAGTGTATATTTAGTGACTACTTAATATAGGGACAGTAATTGCTAAGTACAAAGCCTTTGGTATTAATTTCTAAATCGCCAGCACATTTTTTTTAAAGATCATCTTTTATAAGCTCTCACTAGTATTAGTAATCAGTAATCATGCTTTATTAGCTCTTCTGTACCAAGTCTTTATCCATCTCTCTTGTGTTTCAGTTTCTAAACTGACTAAACAGCTAATGCTTCTGGAGACTAAAACACAGAGCCAAGAAAAGGAGCTAACTAAAAGTAAGGAGCAATTGGAAACTTTAAGGACAGAATGCCAGGAACTAAAACTACAGTTGGACAGCAAAGTTGCAATAGAAGTTCACACTTCAATTGTAAATGAATTAAAAAGGTAAGGACTCAATGTCTTTTCAAGAGTTAATGCGTCACCATGCATGTTGTTATAGGCAGGTAGGGAGAGGGTGCTCCCCCTTGTTTTGGGTCATTTAGCTACACCAGCACAGGTGTCCAAGACTAAGAATGGAAAATATTTTATTAAAGTAGAACAAGGCCGTCCTTGAGGGCTGTGGTCTACAGTTTGTGTGTATGTATATGATTTTTTCCCCTACTCTTCCAGCCTCTCTTGTTTTTAGATCCAAAGACAATTTAAAGTAGTAGAACTGGAAATCTAGATCTCCAGTAATGGGGAACTGGTGAAATGAAAGGATAGAATCATAAAATGAAATACAGTGCAGCCATTAAACATGATGTCACAGAAGAATATTTTTGACATTGGAAAATAACCACAATATATTTGTAAGTGAAGAGATTAGGTTACAAAACAGTATGTACAGAATGATTGCAATTTTATTTAAAAAGAAAAAAGGTGTGTGTGTGTGTGTGTGTGTGTGTGTGTGTGTGTGTGTATTAAGCTGACCAACCATCCCAGTTTCCCTGGGACTGAGGGGTTTCCCAGGATGTGGGACTTCTCGTGTTAACGAAGATGACTGGGACGAGTTCATCACTCTCATGTGTGTATGTCTGTCTGTGTCTGTATAATTACATATATGTATATAAAATTACTTATGTACCATACGTACATAGAGAAAGGATTGGAAGAATGGAAAAATAGTAATAGAAATTATCTTTGGCAGGTGAAATTATGGGTGTGAGTGAAATTACAGCAGTCAGTGTTCTCCAAATAAACAGCCAATAGGATATGTATATGTATATTTGGAGAGAGCGAGAGAGATTTATTTTAAGGAGCGGCTCATGCAGTTGTGAGGGCCGGCAAATCCAGACTCCACAGGGCAGCCCAGCTGGCGGGGGACTCAGGCTGGAACCTGAGACTATGTTATAGTCTTGAGGCAGAATTCTTTCTTCTTTGGGAAACCTCAGTTTTTGCTCATAAGGTCTTCAACTAATGGGATGAGGCCTGCCCATGTTATCAAGGATAATCTCCCTTACTTAAAGTTAACTGACTGAGATGTTAGACACGTCTACAAAATACCTTCACAGAAACATCTAACGAGTATTTGACCAAACAACTGGGCACCATAGACTAGCCAAGTTGACACATAAACTTAACTATCATAATGAGTAATGTAATGTAAATTTTCTTTGTGTTTTCTCTACTTTCCAAGTGTTCTGTTATGAATACATATTACTTTTGTAATAGAGAAGAAATCATTTTTTAAATGGTGGGGCTTTTGGCTCAAGGTGGTTGATGCAGGGGAATAAATGAGTTAGTGCACACAAAGTGCTTAGCTTGGTGTATCAGTAAATGCTGATGATTACAAGTGCAGGAACCCAGTGTTATGACTATACTATTGCATGCTGTCTGGGCCAGATCTGTACTTTACTTTTCTGTTCCAGTAGAGGAAGGAAATTTTTTTGAAGTCATATTCATCTTTATGATTTTATTTTCCTCAAATACCCACTCCTGTGGCTGATTTTTTTTTTTTTATGAATGCGTCATAACCACATATCCTAATAGCCCCCTAGAGGTGAGTATAAAATGTACAAAAAATTTCTGAAGGAAACCACTAATTGGCAATGGGAGTGAAGGCAATGGGAGATGTGGTCACTGAAGAAACAAACATGCCACCAAATCTCTTTTAAGTGGAAACTGGATCAGGAGTGTAGTGGCTAAGAAGGCACTGGACTGGGAGGTGTTTCCTGCTAGTCGCAGCCTGTCAGTAGTGATGCTGTCGGATAGCAATGCCTGAAGCACCCACCTGGGCCACCCTACTTGTGGCCAGCCACCCCCTCCCACCCCAGCCCCGCCCAAGTGTTGTTTTGGCTGGGCCGGCCCTTACGGTTCTTATTCTGATTGTAAGATGCACCCCAGCAGCACCATCAGGAAACACTGAAGAAACAAGTTTCATTCCTCACAGGTCCTGGAGGGTTCACGGTACACCTGGGGCCACACAACAAGGTTGAAGGTAGAGAGAGAGACAGCGCGGACCTGCGATTCTGCCCTTTTCGGGGTCAAGGGTGAAGTGCCTAGGGTTTCACGGGTTCACTCTTTACTGGCGAAAGCAGGAATTTGGGTGCAGGAAGGGGGCCACTGAAGCGGTCAGTTACCTAGGTCACCCAGAGCTTTCTAAAAGGGGAACCTTATGGGTAAGACGGCCTGGCTCTCTGTCTAGTTGTGCGGCCGGCAGTATGTTTATTCGAGAAGAATGTCTTTGAAATGGAAGCCTCAGCAAGCAAAAGCTTAATGTCGGGCACTTACGTCACAGTCAGAAAAGCGGGTTGTCAGGTTCTTATGCTGCAGGGGGGAAAGTCTTTGTGCCAGCTTTTTGCTGAGAGGCTTTGGGCTCCGAGTTGACAGGTGGGGTAGGGAATAGGGGAATGAGGAGGGTGGAGGTGGGGGTGTTGGCCTGTTGGCGCTCTTGGAAGGGGCAGTGTTTGCTTGGAGAGGAAATCTGTAACGTGGGAAGAGGGGCATGGATTCATCAGAGACGGAATATGTGAATTCAGGGAAGTGTGTAGAGGCGGTACCAAGACCTGGTAGAAAAATAGGCAAAATAAGGAGAAGGAAACTCTGAGTGTTTTGGTCTGGGCTACTACACACAGGGGCCAAGGACACCTTGGAGCCAAGGACACCTTGGAGTTAGGCTAAAGGTGCCAGAAGGGCCTCTGAGGCTTCAGTGCACTTGCCCTCTGGTTGCCTCAGTGAGGGGGAGCCCTTCCCATGCTGCTGTCATAATAGAGGTAACGCCACATACAAAAGAGGAATTATTAACTAGCAGCAGAGCGGCTGTTGAACTAGCTCCTACAATGGGGGTGGGTCTGAGTTAGGAAAGGGTTGTACCTCAGGCAAAGGTGAGGTCATGAAGAAAAGATTGTTATTTATGTAGAAAAACATTGGGTTGAACCTGTGCTCGGTGAGCTTCTAGGTATGGTGCATATGTGTTGTTCTCCTATCCTGTTGAAGGCAGTGCCGATGATAAACCCAGAGTGGCTTATCCATTTTGTCTTGCTTGTTCTACTTATTGACAACCATGCCTGGAAGGAACTGTGATGCAGGAAACGGCAGACGCTTATCTTCCTAGTGAACTGTCCAGTTGGCTTAGACTTAGACTGGTGGTTACAACTTGAAGCTTAGATTGCTCTTTGCTTTTACTATTGCCTAGAAAGCTCGAGCTTACTCAGCTTGGGTGATGGGAGAGAAACCGGGTGTCAACCTATGTCACTAAAGAAATTTAGCAAACTCTTTTGGGGAGAGCTAAGGGTTTGCGGTGACTAGTGGTATCTGCAAAAGGCAAGCCTTCCTTATCCTGGTTTTGGGGGGTCCTGTATCCTAAAGTGAAGCCAACTATTCACATAACTCACCTACAGAGATGGAGTCCTGGTCATCAGTCAGCGATGTGTCTGCTCAGGGAGGCGCCAGGACAGAACAGTCCCCTACTACAGTGCACACCAGATACCCAGTCTTCATCCGAAAGTAAGAACAGACGGCTAGATGGGACCAACAGCAAGGAGCACTGGGTGTAGGGGGAAAATTGCAATGGAGAGAGACCTAGATGAGCAGAGAAACTCACTTCAAAGGAAACTGAGATAACACAAACACCTGAGGAGAGTTTTTTGGCCGCGCTAGGCGGCTTGCGAGATCTCAGCTCCCCAACCAGGGATTGAACCCAGGCCCTTGGCAGTGAAAGCCCGGAATCCTAACCCACTAGGCCATCCGGGACCTCCCAAGGAGAGTTTAAAAGAATAAAATGCCATGGCAAAAAAAGTGTCATCACTAAGAGAAATTAAAAACGATTACCAGAGTTTTCAAAAAACATCAGTAGAAGGGCTGAAAGATAAATTTGTGGATTCACCTAGAACATCAGGAAACAAACAGTTGGGAATGGAGAGGAAAGATAACAGATGGAAGACCCATCCAAGAGGTCCAGCCTCAGATCATCAGGAATCACAGAGAGATTAAAGAAAATGGAAAGGGAGACGTTAATAGTTGAAGGGCATTTCCAGATCTCTGAAGCTGTTGATTAAAACGACCCACAGAACCCAGAATGATCAGACAAAGACTATAAAACAACTGGTGGCTGTGTGCTTAAAGAAAGAACAGACAAGCTCCAAATTGTCTTCAGGGAACTATAAAACGTGACAATAGTGGGTTTGAAAAGGAAGAAATAGAATTTTTAGAACTGAAAAGTACAAACTCAGTGGATGGGCTTAACTACAGATTAGACATAGCTGAACTGTGAAATAGTGAACTGAAATAGGTCAGAAGCAAAACTAGTTCGGGATGACATAGAGTGTTCAAAGGTTGAGGTACCACTAGATTGGAGACAAGAATCAGCATAGGGATATATTTAAATCAAAAGGAGTGGTTAGAGATAGGATAGCTGAGAATCTTCCCCAACCGAAGATGACGATACATGGTTTGTGCTAGCCCGACCGGGACGGTTTCCTTCAGAGGAGTTCAGCGGCAGCAGGCTCTTAACAGGGGTGCTGTGGTCCCTTGAATGTTAGCTTCAGAGTGCTGGATACAAGCAAACCCTGGACGACCTAGAATTTTATGACCAGAAAAAATCCCTTTCAGAAGGGAAGCCAAATAAGGGTATTTTCCAACCCAAACTGAGTGTCACCACCAGCAGACCTGCATTAAAGGCAATTCTAAAGGAGGGTATAGAAGGCATAAGTCTGGAGGAGGAAAGTAACTCAAGGTGGGACGTCTGAGAAGCAAGAAGGAACTAAAATACAGTGGTAAATTTGTGGATAAATGTAAATGAACGTTGATTCTATAAACCAATAATGATAAATCTTTGGGGACTTAAAAATACATAGAATTAAAATGTACAACAAAAATAGCATATAATTAGTGAGGGTGGTAAATGGAATTTGTGTTCTAAAGTCTGTATCATTCAGAAGAGGATAAAGGTGTTGATTTTATAGTTTGAAAATATGCATGATGAAATTTCTGGGAACAGAATGTGTTTAACTTCTAAACTAGTTTAGGGAAAGAAAGAATGATTTTTTTAAAAAGTAATCCAAATGATGTCAAGAAAAGGTAGAACAAGTGGGAAAACAGAAAACACAAAATAAAATGTTAGATTTAAAAGCAAATATATCGGTAGTAGGGAAAGTGAAATAGAGAAGCTCATCACTCACAGGTCCTGGAGGAGGTACACAGCACTCCTCGCGGGGCCACGTGGGAGGTCAAGGCAGGTGCAGGCAGAGAGAAGCCGCAGGACCTGGGGCACATGCCTTTATTAGGGTCCATGGGTGGAGTGCTTTGGGCTTCCTGGGCTAAGACCAATTGGTCAATTCAAACCAGAAAAGAGCAGGGTTTTGGTAAGTTCCAAGGGGGAGAGGGGGTTCTTACCTAAAGGGCGCATGAGGGGAAGGCCCTGCGAGGTGAGGAAGGAGGGTCGTTGGGGGAGTCATATCAGGAACTTACATTGACTTGTGACTCTGCCGGCTGTTATAGGGCCTGCGCTCCAGAGCGGGGCTAGTGTCAGTTCAAGACCCCTGCAGGCCGCTTGGCCACACAAAATGGATGCCAAGGCAGCAGTATCACGGAGTAGTTTACCAAAACTCTCAACAGCAACTCTGTGTTGTCGTTAAGATATACATCTCAAACATAAGGACACAGAAAGTTCAAAAGTAAAAGGACAGAAAGAGCTATACTACTCAAACACGAACCAAAAGAAAGGTGGTAAATTATATTAACATCTGACAAGATAAATGTTAAGGTAAAGACTCCACATAACAAAGAGGATCAATTCATAGAGATAAAAGGTTCAATCCATCAAATAGATGCACTTAAAAATAAGTTCATGCCAATACATTTGGAAATTTAGATGAAATAGTCACATTCGTTGAAAAATATAACTTGTCAAAACCGACTTATAAAGAAAAAGAATACCTGTATATTCCTTTAGTCATTAAAGAAATTGAATCCAAAGATCTTCCCTTGAAGAAAACTACCGGCCTAGGTACCTTCACAAGAGAGCTCTAAAAATATTCAAGGAGGAAATAATTCTAGTCTCACCTAAACACTTCTTAAAGAACAGAAAGAGTTAATGCTCTCTAATTCATTTTATGAGGTAAATATAACCTTGATACCAAAACCCAACAATGATGGTATAAGAAAGGAAAATTACATTTCATTTTCACTCATGAATCTAGATGTAAAAACTCTAAAAACAGTATTAGTAATAGATGTGAACTTCTTTAATGGTTCTGCTGAAAAATAAAACTACAGTAAATGTCACTCTCAGTGGTGGAATGTTGCAAGCTTTCCTATTGAGACTGGAAACAGTACAGAGATGCCCTCTGATACCATTTCTAAACAGCATAAACAACATTGGTTGCTAAACGGTAGCTAGTGCACATGGCAAGAAAAAGAAAAGTTATAAAGTTTGGGAAGAAAGAAATAATAGTGTCATTATTTATAGATGATAGAATTCCATATGTAGAAAACAGATCTGCAAATAAATCATTAGAAATAATAATAGACTTTTGCACTACAGTAATCAGAGCAGCGTGTTATTGGCACAAAAATAGAAATGTGGATCGATGGAACAGAATAGAGAGCCCAGAAATAAACCCACACACCTATGGTCAATTAATCTTTGACAAAGGAGGCAAGAATATACAATGGGAAAAAGACAGTCTCTCCAGCAAGTGGTGTTGGGAAAGTTGGACAGCTGCATGTAAATCAGTGAAATTAGAACACACCCTCTCACCATACACAAAAATAAACTCAAAATGGCTTGAGGACTTAAACATAAGACGTGACACCGTAAAACTCCTAGAGGAGAACATAGGCAAAACATTCTCTGACGTAAATCATACCAAGGTTTTCTAAGGTCAGTCTCCCAAGGCAATAGAACTAAAAATGAAAGTAAAAAAATGGGACCTAATCAAACTTACAAGCTTTAGCTCAGCAAAGGAAACCATAAACAAAATGAAAAGACAACCTACAGAATGGGAGAAAATATTTGCGAACAATGCAACCATCAAGGGCTTAATTTCCCAAATATACAAACAGCTCATACAACTCAGTAACAACAACAACAACAAAACCCAATTGAAAAATGGGCAGAAGACCTAAAGAGACATTTCTCCAAAGAAGACATACAAATGGCTAATATCCACATGAGAAGATGCTCAACATCGCTAATTATTAAAGAAATGCAAATCAGAACTACAGTGAGGTACCACCTCATGCTGGTCAGAATGGCCATTGTTAAAAACTCTACAAATAACAAATGCTGGAGAGGGTGTCGAGAAAAGAGAACCTTCCTACAGTGTTGGTGGGAATGTAAGTTAGTGCAGCCACTGTGGAAAACAGTATGGAGGTTCCTCAGAAAATTAGAAGTAGAATTACCATATGATCTAGCAGTCCAACTCCTGGGCATATATCCAGACAAAACTAGAATTCAAATTCTTCTAATAATTTTCCTTTGTTGCTGGTTTTTAGCATTTACTTAGGATGTACCTTGGTGTGGTTTCTTTATGTTTATTCAGCTTTAGGTTGATTGAGCTTCTTGGGCTGTGGATGTATATTTTTCATCAGATTTGGAAATAATTTAGCTGTTATTTCTTCAATATTCTTTTCTGTTTTTCCCTCTCTCATCTCTCCTCCTGGGACCACTTGATACTGTCCCATGGGCCTCTGATGCTCCGTCCATTTCTTTTTCCTGCTCTTGTTTCTCTCTGTGCTTCAAATGGGTAGTTTATATTGCTCGTCTTCAAGTTCACTAATCTTTTCTTCTGTAGTGTCTAATCTTTTTATTCTCATCCAACGTATTGTTTACCTCTTCCATTTGTTTTTTTCCATCACTAGAAGATCCATTTGAGTCTTTTTTGTATTTTTCATTTCTCTCCTCACCATGCTGTTATTCTCTATTATATGCCATCATCTCTCTGACTTCTGGATCCGTTCTGTTGATTTTTTTTTCCCCTCTTGATCATGGACCCTATTTTATTGCTTATTCCCATGCTTGATTGGATATTGAATATTGTAGATTTTGTGTTGCTGGATGCTAGATTTAGTGCATTGCTTTGAATAGTGTTACATTTTGTTCTAGTGCACACTTACGTTACTAGACAGTAGTTGGATTCTTTCAAAACTTGCTTTTGTTAGGGTAGGCCCAAAGCAGCCTTTAGTCAGGGCTAGTTTAACCCTACTACAAAGGCAGTAATACCCTTCTAAGGGTTATTGCCAATCTCCCTTATATTATAAGATCTTTCTACTCTGGCTGGTGGGCTCATGCACTATTCCCAGTTCTTGGTGAATGTCAGGAATTGTTCTGCCTCCTTGTTTCTCGTGGTTCTTTCCTCGGCCTCAGGTAGTTTCCTCTCATACATGTGCAGATCAGTAGTCAGCCAAAGACTGGTGGTGACCCTGCCTAAAGATCTCCAGAGCCCTTCCTCTCTCCCTGGAACGCCCTCCTCTCCGCCCACAATTTCTAGCTGCCTTGGCCTCTCTGATCTCTGATCTCTGACTCCTCAACTCAGCAAGTCCACTGGGTTTGGCTTGGGTTTTCCCTCCCTGTACTGCAGCCAGGCGGTAAGCTGCAGCAGTCGTAGCACTCACCGTGTTATTTCCCTCCCAGGGATCACAGTCCTGTACTGCTTAGTGTCCAAAGTCTGAAAACTGTTGTTTCTTATGTTTCGCCTGGTTTTCTAGCTGAATAAATCTGGTCTCTGTAACTCTGTCTTGGCTGGAAGCAGAAAGAAGTCTTTGTATTTTCAGCCTTCTTCTTTAACCCTTTATCGTAAATCCAGGTCAGTGTGTCCAGTAAAATAATAGTTGAATTATTTTTCAGTGAAATAAATGAATTCTGGTTTTTATATATTCTTTTTTTTTTTAAATTAATTTATTTATTTATTTATTTTTGGCTGTGTTGGGTCTTCATTTCTGTGCTAGGGCTTTCTCTAGTTGCAGCAAGTGGGGGCCACTCTTCATCGCGGTGCGCGGGCCTCTCATTATCGCGGCCTCTCTTGTTGCGGAGCACAAGCTCCAGACGCGCAGGCTCAGTAGTTGTGGCTCACGGGCCCAGTTGCTCCAGGGCATGTGGGATCTTCCCAGACCAGGGCTCGAACCCGTGTCCCCTGCATTGGCAGGCAGACTCTCAACTACTGCGCCACCAGGGAAGCCCTGGTTTTTATATATTCTTGAGTTATAGTTGATAAATTAACCTTAAAATCATACATTGTTATGTATTCCTGCTGCACATGACAAGTATGCGGCTCCTACCACATGCTTCTCTCTCTGCAAACTTGACAACACCCAAGCTGCTGTTCAGCAGAATGCGTTCACTCACTTCAGACTGCCCAGATGTCACGGCAATGTTAAAATGCTATGAAAGTTTTGGAGCCATTTTCTCAATTTCTGTGCTTATCTTGTGGATGAGTAAGAGAGAGCTGGAGACTGCCCATCTGATCCATCTGAGGACCACACTTTGAGTCGCACTGCCCTAGAGAATCCTGCAAGTGTGTGTGCAGAATATAGCCCAAGTGACTGTCAACAGGAAAATGAATGTATAGCGTTTGGTGTACTGATACAATGAAATATTCTATAGCCACACAAAACGACGGGTGAGTCTTAGAGGCGTAATGACACTAAAGTACATATAGTCCCTTTGTGCACCTATTATGGGTCTTGGTTCCCTTTATATCTGGTTCCAGTACTGGAAAACTGAACTGAGCTGTAGTGATGCATAGATAGGCGATGACACTATAGAGATGATTAAGGATGGACTCTATGACTGGGGGTTGTGGGGGGAGAACACATGGGAGTGTCTGGGGTACCAGAAATGTTCTGTTTCTTGACCTGTGTGGTAATTATGTGGGTGTTCACTATAATTGTTTGTTAAAATATGCATTTACCATTTGTATAGTTTTCTATATTACATTTCACAATTTAAAAATTTAAGTCATGGTTTTTCACCAGAAGAACTAAAATCAGAAACGGTCAGTAGATGTTTCTTCTGGGGAGTGAGACCCTAGGGATGGACTAGGAAACATTTTATTTAAAAAAATTTTTTTTAATCAACTATTTCTCCCACCAAATATTAAGTGTTAACTTTTTGTATGTGTGTGCAAATTGTTTCCACCTTTTTTTGTTTGTTTTAAGAACTATATTGTTAGAAATACAGCTAAAGCCCCTTTTAACCACCATCTTTAGTCCCATTGTTTTCCCTGGCTTTCCAAAAGCAATTACTATCATAAACTTGGAATTGTATTTCCAATCTGTTTTTTATTTCTACATGTATCCATGAATGACATAGTATTTTTTTGGTGTGTTTTATGTGTTCATAAATGAATTCATACTTTTAGTATCTTCACTTTTTACACTCAATTTTCAAACATCTTTCCATGTTGAGATAGATACATAGAGTTTATTCTTTTTTTTTTTTTTTCCTTTGGCTGCGTTGGTTCCTCATTGCTGCACGCGGGCTTTCTCTAGTTGCGGCGAGCAGGGGCTACTCATCGTTGCGGTGCACGGGCTTCTCATTGCAGTGGCTTCTCTTGTTGCAGAGCCCCGGCTCTAGGCGCACAGACTTCACTAGTTGTGGCACACAGGCTCTGTAGTTGTGGCTCGTGGGCTCTAGAGCACAGGCTCAGTAGTTGTGGCTTGCCGGCTCAGTTGCTCCACTGCATGTGAGATCTTCCCAGACCAGGGCTCGAACCCACGTCCCCTGCACTGACAGGTGGATTCTTAACCACTGCACCGCCAGGGAAGTCCTAGAGTTTATTCTTTTTAACTGCATGGTGGTATTCCATCATATGAAATACTGCATTTTACTTAGCCTATTAATGGAAGTTTAAATTGTTTCTAAGTTTGTTCCTTTAAGCAATGCCCCAGTAAACTTTCTTGTACGGTTTATCGGTTTCCCTAAATACATACCTAGAGGTGGCATTGTTTGGCCATAGCGTAAATGCATTTTCTAGATTTTGACATATTGTTCTCTGAGGCGGCTGTGCACGCCCACCAGCACTTTCCCAGCATTTCCTATTGTCTTTGGTTGCTTTTCATTGTGAACTTTTTGATTGATTTTGTGAACTGATTGATTTTGGTGTCAGGTAAGCGGCAAAAATACTTTTAAATAAAATTCTAAAATCAAATCAAAAGACAGCAAAGAGAAAAGAGAAAAGATGAGTTTAATTCAAACCCCAATTCTGTGGTTTTTGTCCAGGTGTGTCCTCTGCTCTTTGACTAACTAAGAGTAGTGAACTAGAAAGCAGTGGAGACTGGAAAATTCCTGACTGGGTGTTCAGGGAGCCAACCTAGGCTGAAGTCATTGAAATTGTGTGGCAAGTGAGGCAGGCCCCAAACACATGCAGCGTGAGGCTTGTTCACTAGCCAGCCAGCCAGCCAGCCAGGAAGTAGTAAACCCCACGTGGTGCCCTGGGAGACCCCCATCACTCAGAATGCTGGGCAGCCTCTGTGTGTGTGTGGCCCTACCTCTTCGGTCTCAGTTATTTCGTGAAAATTGACCAAGAGAACCAATGAAGGGATAACTCTTCTCTCAGGCATCATTTCGCCAGAATTATATATTGATTGTATGCCCTCCTTGTTTTTGTTTCTTTTATCAGAAAAACATAATTATTCTAGTATGAAATAAAATTTGTTTTAGCATTAGGATTTGAAGGAGGGGCAATTATAACTATGTAAAAAATTAAGCTGTCTTAAATTCTTTCTGGAGGGAGTATAAATAAGTGTGTATATATATATATACATATATATATACATGTATATGTATATATATATATACACACATACACACACAGACATAAGCAAAAATGGTGGGCAGAAAAAGGGATTAGATCATTACCGTCAAAGCAGCGTGTACCAGCTACGCCCTCTCTGCTGCCCTCCAGGAGCTCCCCACCAGCTCTGCCAGGGACTGGATGACGATGTTCCCACAGAGGCCTCCAAAGGGCCCATCCAGGCCGGAGGGCTGTGCTATCACTGCCTGGCAGTGGCTGCTTCGTTTAACCTCGGTGTACTGGATACAGGCTTGTGATATTTTTGTCCATCAGCCAGTTGCAGAAGGAAGAAGAGAAAGAAAATGCTGAGATGGAAGAGTTGACGGAAAAGTTGGCAGCCCTGCAAGTGCAGAAAAAGAGCCTTCTATTAGAGAAGAAAAATTTGACGGCTAAAAACAAGGCGCTGGAAGCTGAACTCGAAAAGGCACAGAAAATAAATAGGTGGTTTTTTTTTTTTTCTTAAGCTGTTTTTTTTCTTTTAAATAGTTAAAAAAGACAATTGAATATTCTATTTCATATTCTTTATCTTTTCTTTTTCTAATATTGGCAATGAAATGGAAAGGGATAAATGAGATTATTAAATACCAAAATATAAAATATGACCAACGTTAACCAACATTATTGTTCAATTACGGTTGATAGTCATAATGCTGACCCTAAGACTCTGCAAGTTCTAGAAGTTCTTTACTAAGTGTTTCCCAAAAGTCTAATCCAGGGATTACTGGATTCCTTTTTCAAAAATATCTTTTAAAGAACACAAGCCAAAAAATTAATAGAATAATATGTATTAGTCTGTTAAGTGTGTTAAGCATTTTGTGATTCCTATTGACTTGGCTTGGAGTCAGTAATTATGCTTCCTTTAAATTCAGTTACCTCTTCTCACCTTGAAACTAAATGGAAGATTTAGGTTACTGCAAAATACACTTAAATGCTAACATGCTTGCTATTTTTATAATACAGATATTCACTATGCCCTGGCCATGCAGGCTAATGAATTTTTTATTCCACCATTTGGGGGACCTCTCTAGGAGATCTCAAAAGAAAATTGATGTCTTCAAAAAGCAGGTGGAAAAAGCCATGGAAAACGAAATGTCTGCTCACCAGTACCTGGCAAATCTTGTTGTCCTGGCAGAGAATATAACCCAGGAACGTGACAATCTTATGTATTTGGTAAGTTTCCTCAGTTACTTCAAGTATGCTGCAAGTTAATATGCAAACATAATTTTAAAGGTTTTTTTTTTTTAATGATCCATAAAAAGCTGCATCTTTTTACATTTCAACCATAAATTTTCAAGTTCTCCAAAATTTTATTTTTCAACCATCAGTGAAAAACATTTTTGAAAAGCAAATAACCCAAACTTTTAAATACTGACAAATGATATTTTAGAAGGTAAACTAATGGAATCAGTCCATTCAACTGGGAACAGTAGTCATAAGGCCTCTATTACACACACAGGTGCATCTTTATATTCTCTCTGTAAAGTTGTCTTAATGCAGTCCCTGTTTGAAGATGAAACGTAAGAATCCTAGACAGGTTAAATAGAGTTCATCCCAATGACACAGTTGAAAGGGCACAAAGAGGTAGCTCCAGGGGTACTCATCCCACATTGTTTCTAGTAACACCAGTCCTGAGGAAAGGAATTGAGTCCATTATTGGTGGTCCCCAGATCAGCGGTCCCCAACCTTTTTGGCACCAGGGACCGGTTTCGTGGAAGACGATTTTTCCATGGACCAGGGTGGGCAGGGGATGGTTTCAGGATGATTCAAGCACATTACATTTATTGCGCACTTTATTTCTATTTTTTTTTTTTTTTTTTTTTTTTTTTTATTTTTGGCTGTGTTGGGTCTTCGTTTCTGTGCGAGGGCTTTCTCTAGTTGCGGCAAGCGGGGGGACCACTCTTCATCGCGGTGCGCGGGCCTCTCACTATCGCGGCCTCTCTTGTTGCGGAGCACAGGCTCCAGACGCGCAGGCTCAGTAGTTGTTGCTCACGGGCTTAGTTGCTCCGCGGCATGTGGGACCTTCCCAGACCAGGGCTCGAACCCATGTCCCCTGCATTGGCAGGCAGATTCTCAACCACTGCGCCACCAGGGAAGCCCTATTTCTATTATTATTACATTGTAATATATAATGAAATAATTATACAACTCACCATAATGCAGAATCAGTGGGAGCCCTGAGCTTGTTTTCACTTGCCGCTCACTGATAGGGTTTTGTTTTGTTTTGTTTTTTTTAATGGCTGTGTTGGGTCTTCGTTTCTGTGCGAGGGCTTTCTCTAGTTGCGGCAAGTGGGGGCCACTCCTCATCGCGGTGCGCGGGCCTCTCACCACCGCGGCCTCTCTTGTTGCGGAGCACAGGCTCCAGACGCGCAGGCTCAGCAATTGTGGCTCACGGGCCTAGTTGCTCCGCGGCATGTGGGATCTTCCCAGACCAGGGCTCGAACCCGTGTGCCCTGCATTGGCAGGCAGACTCTCAACCACTGCGCCACCAGGGAAGCCCCACTGATAGGGTTTTGATATGAATCTGCAAGCAATTCATTTATTATGGTCTCTGTGCAGTCAAACCTCTCTGCTAATGATAATCTGTATTTGCAGCCGCTCCCCAGCGCTCGCATCGCTGCCTCAGCCCCACCTCACATCATCAGGCAATAGATTCTCATAAGGAGCACGCAACCTAGATCCCTCACATGCACAGTTCACAGTAGGGTTCACGCTCCTATGAGAAACTAATGCCGCCGCTGATCTGACAGGAGGCGGAGCTCAGGTTGTAATGCGAACCATGGGGAGCGGCTGTAAATACAGATGAAGCTTCACTCGCTCTCTCGCCTACCGCTCACCTCCTGCTGTGCAGCCCGGTTCCTAACAGGCCACGGACCAGTACCGGTCTGTGGCCCGGGGGTTGGCGATCCCTGCCCTTGATGATGGAGCACTGCTCAGCCAGCAAGAGTGATGCTGTGGGCATGACCTCACATCTCCACGCTGATTTTAAAAGATATCTACAGCAGGTTGTGCAGTGAAAGAAGACAGATGCTGTGCCGAGCTATGTGTTGAAAAAAGTCTGATAGAATTTACCACAAAATATAATGGTGAGTTAGATAACTGTATCTCCAAATGGTGAAATGACAGGTGATTTTTTTAAACATCTGTTTTACCTGTCTGCATTTTATGATTTTTCTACTTTGAATACATATTGCTTATGTACATTTAAACCTGTTTATTTAAGCAATGTTGCAAATCTCTGGTGGCATAGGATCAGAAGTAATAATTTAATGCATGTCATTCCAAGAGCCCAGCAGACTTTCTGTGAGAGTCAGAAATCAGCCAACGTGGAGGTAACTCCCCCCTTCCTCAGGGTGATTGAGGGGCAGAGAGTCTGTCAGGATGTGTCACAGGCTTATTCCCATCTGTTAGAAAGATGTTAAGTTCCTCCATAGGAAAATGGACACAGGCTTTTAGCCATTGTTTACATAAGAGGACATATAAATAGTATACAGCTCTTGGGGCAAAATGTTGATCTTTACTTGTAATAAAAGAAATGCTAATTAAGCCAGTCTTGAGACTCCATTTTGCACTTCTATTAATGTTACAAATTTTTTTTTTTTTTTAATTATAGTAGTTGCTGGTAGGAGCGTGGTAAGCGTGGTTATACATTACTGGTGATTTCTGAGCCCTTCCCCGAGTCTTTTAGAGGCAATTTGACTTTGACATGCCATGGTAGGAGCCTTAAAAGCATTCAGACCTCCTGAACCAGTAGTCCCCTCCTGAGAGGTCACTATCCCAACCCAAGTGCTGAAGTCTCTGGCATGTTCTGTACCAGTGCTGAGTGCCCATTTCCTCTTCTGCTGTGTCTCCTGAGCTTACCCACTGGGATATCGAGGGCAACACAGAAGCTTATTGAAAAATCGAAAGTGCCAAGCAAACGCGTTCATCTAGCAAACACTCATGGGAACCTGGCTGCCTCGTGTCAGGGCCATCTTGTTTACAGGGTGGGACATGCTGGTTCCCCCAGGAGGCAGGCCCTGTGCCTCCTGTTTGGGCCAGAGAGCATCCCAGGCTTCCATGATGAAGTCAAGAACCTGCTCAACCATCAAACGGTCCCCTTAGGCTCACTCCTCATATTTGTGGATCTAGGATGGAAATACAAATGGAGGCCATATACTGCTTGTCCAAATACTTAAAAGTTACAGATTAAGCCAACAGACTGTTAATAAAATGTGTTCTCTCCTCCCGCCTTGACCTTTGTTATTATGGCCTGAAAGCCAGGCTCAGATTTAGAATCTTCAGACCCTCCAGATGCGGGGGGAGCTGCTTTCAGCCTGCCCTGGCTCCACCCACCATGAGGGACCTCTGTGTGCATACGGACTGCTGTCCCCTTGGCCCTGCAGGCTCCTTGCCCCTGGCAGCCCCAAGACTAGCCTCTGTAGCTGGGGTTCGGGGGTGGTACTTGTTGCCTCTGCCCTGTCGTGGGACTATTGGCCGTGCACCCTCACCTTACCATGTCCTGGTCTCCTGGGTCTTGTGAGAGCCCCTTATATAGTAATTTATTGATACTGGCATCTTCATTTCGAATCCCTTTAGGATGGGTTTCCTTGTGACTTGCGGCAAGTTTAATTCCCTGGGTCTTAGTTTTCCTTTCTAGAAAATCACTTGTCACTACTGTACTACCTTAGAAGGAATGCTCACCTTTACTTTTTAAAAAAATTTTACCATTTGAAATGGTTAATTTATAGTGTGTAGTAGTTCATGTCCCATCTGGATATTAATCTAAATCATTCCACTTCAGTGACATCCCTCTTTGATCTACTGCCCGTCACATTTGGTTTGGAGAATGGCATTGTGCGTTCATCTCAAGTTAGCCTTAATTTTGTTAATTTTTCAAATAGTCCAGTGAGAAGTTTATTTGCATGTTGGCGCTTGTTCCTTGGATATGATGGAAGGAATGGTATATTCCCCAAGAATGGAGAAGTATCCTGGAAGCTCACATCCCCCTTGTTTGAGGGGCTCAGATTTTCCGTTTGTACCCAGGAGGGGCGCCCAGCCTGCCGTTCCCGGCTCTTGCCCTCCTCAGCTGTTGGTCCAAGTTCTGCCCACAGCCCTCACACAGGGGGTAGGAGTCTGGAGGTGGGGGGCTGGAGAGGTGTCAGGCCAGGACGAGTGGCAAAATGGTAATACTCTTTGTAGTAATACTCTTAGCAGAAGATTTTTTATTATTTTAATTTTCCCGTTAAACTAAGAGCCCATTGTTTTTCTTTTCACTTTACTCTGTAGGCTAAATGTTTAGAAAGTGAGAAGCATGGAGTTCTCAACAAAATCATAGAAGGCAATATTCGCTTGGGAAGGTTGGAGGAAAAAGTCAAGGTAAGTGGACATTTAGCCACTCCTAATGGGAATGGGCTTCCCGGGGTCAGATTTCCATGTTTAAGAAAATGACCCATTTTGCATGTATGTATCACTGATCATCCACAGAGTAAAGCAGTATTGAGTTTCTCTGGCAGAAATAGCACCTCTTGGACTTCTCTGGTGGTGCAGTGGTTAAGAATCCGCCTGCCAATGCAGGGGACACGGGTTCGAGCCCTGGTCCGGGAAGATCCCACATGCTGCGGAGCAACCAAGCCTGTGCGCCACAACTACTGAGCCTGTGCTCTAGAGCCTGCGAGCCACAACTACTGAGCCCGCGTGCCACAACTACTGAAGCCCACACACCTAGAGCCCATGCTCTGCAACAAGAGAAGCCACTGCAATGAGAAGCCCGCGTGCAGCAATGAAGACCCAACACAGCCAAAAATTAATTAAATAAAATTTTTTTTAAAAAGCATCTCTCAGGACTTCCCTGGCAGTCCAGTGGTTAAGACTCTGTGCTTCCCCTGCAGGGGGCACGGGTTTGCTCCCTGGTCAGGGAACTAAGGATCCTGCATGCCATGTGGTGTGGCCAAAAAAAAAAAAAAAAGAAATAGCGCCTCTCCATTCATTAAATAAACTTTGGTTCATCTGCACAATAAGATACCATGCAGCTGTTTAAAAACAAAAAAAGATACAGAAATATCTCTAGGCTCTATCCTTGCTTTGTTATTTCTTCCAGAGACAACATCACCTTTTAACAGACTACGTAATTTATTTATTATGTTTGTTGGTTACTGTTTGTCTATTCTGACCAGAATAACAAGTGCAGGGATCTTTTTTCTTTTTCTGTTTTTGTTCACTGGTATATCCCAAGCACCTAGAATAGCACCTGGTGCATAGTATTCAATTAATTCAATAACTATTGGGGGAATTAAATAATATATTTTACAGTTTTAAAAATGTAACAAGATCAAAAGCAGTATACAAAACAGTATCTCAACTCTGCATCAGAAAGGCTAGAAGGACTACACCACACTATTAATGATGGGAATCCGCATAGAAGTATTATGAGTAATAAAGAGCAGTTATAGTTTGTTCTTTTTTTTCCTGGTTTTCCTGTTGGCTTTTATTTCCAAAAGAGAAGGTCTGATCTTCAGAGCGGTTGGCCTTGTCTTGGGAATTTGCCTCATTACTGTTCATCTGAATCAGAACAGTAAAAATAAAAAAGTTCCACCCAGTCACCCAGAGAAGAAATCTGTGAGCCAGATCCAGGTCAGATAGGGCAGGATCTCTGGGAAAGTGAGGAGAAGAGACCTGGAAAAGGCTTGTCAAAATTCAGAGGTGATAGGGACTTCCCTGGTGGTCCAGTGGTTGAGAACGCCACGCTTCCAATGTAGGGGGTGCGGGTTCAATCCCTGGTCGGGGAGCTAAGATCCCACATGCCTCGTGGCCAAAAAACTAAAACATAAAAAAACAGAAGCAATATTGTAACAAATTCCATAAAGACTTTAAAACTGGTCCACATCAAAAAAAATCTTAAAAAAAAAAAATTCAGAGGTGACATCTCAGGAAACCTTAGCAAAACCCTCCTAAAAGTGAGGACATCAACTTGGAAGTCAGGGCAATGATGAGATCTGGGAAATCAGAGCTGCAGGCAGAAGTATTTCAGAACCAGGCTGGATTCAGAGAGCCAGAGAAAGGACTGCAAGAGAAGTGGTGTGTGAAGCTTGGAAGTTGACCCATTGCTCTCACCCTCCCAGGAACCTCATCTCATCCCAAAAGAATTCAGTGGCCTCCATACAAAAATTCTTTAAGAAAAACAGAAGTATAATTTTCTCACACATGATGAAAGTGCATCAGAAATAATGTTGCCACAAAGGAGATCAAAATTGAAACCTGTACTCTAAGGTGAACTGATACGTTGGTAGGTAGATAGACAAGTAAGGAGGTAGGCAGGTAGCCAGGTAGCTAAAACTCAATAAAACAGTAAAAGCTGGGGAAAAAATGCCAAAAAGCAGAGACACAGATGGCCAGACAAAGGAGGATGTGAAATGGAACTGACACAACTCAGGGAAGAAATAGAAGGAAAGGAGAAATGTAGACTAAATTATAAGGAGCCCAGGGAGAAAGATATCATAAAAGCAGGATAAGGGACATAAAGGATAAATGAGAAAGGCAAAGACAAGAAGGCAGAAATAAACATGTAAAAAGAACTAGTAGAGGGAATTCCCTGGCCGTCCAGTAGTTAGGACTCATGCTTCCACTGCTGGGGGCCCGAGTTCGATCCCTGGTCAGGGAGCTAAGATCCTGCAAGCCGCAAAGTGCAGCCAAAAAAAAAAAAAAACACTAGTAGAAAGTGATAGAGATCCAATTTACCTAAAGCAGAAATCAAAACAATGGCACTTATTCTGCTCCAAAGAGTAATTCTTAAAAGTTTTTATTCATAAAATTTTCTGAAATAAATGAAGAGTTGAATCTACATATTGAAAGGGCACATTATGTACCTATGAAAAACTGACCCAGGATGGCCCTAGAAAATTGACACCAAGACCTGTGACTTCAAGATAAAGAAAGAATACCTTGGACACCCAAGCAAAAGACCAAGACATAAGAAAAAGAAAATCATGTTGGCATCACACTTCTCAACAACAACACTGAATGCCAGAGAACAGTGGAATTCCATCTATGAATATTCAAGGATGTTTTCATCCAACCAGGCTGGTCTTCAGAGAGCTGTGACCATATAAGAACTCTGGAACATTTTTTCCATAAACCTTTCCTAAGGATCAATCAACTTGAGTTCAGCCAAGAAATGATTGGGCAAATTTCAGAAAAGTACTGTTCGTGAGCAAAGAATATATTTAACTGTGAACTAAGACTTAAAAGAAGCAAGGATAAGGCTGATGTAATAAAACATAGACATAATACAACCTGACAATGTAGAAGTAATACAACCAAGGAAAAAGTGATAGGTAAAGGGGGAAGGAAGTTAGAAAGTAGAATGAACTTGCTGATTGTGTCACCTGTAATAACTGAGGTCAAAGGATATCATTTAAAGATGAAAAATTCAGTAGGAGGAGCTTAAGCATATTTAAGTAGAGGAAGAGTGAAGAAAAGATTGTTAGGAGCTAACATTATGTTACTTTTAATAAATGATGGGGGGGCTTCCCTGGTGGTGCAGTGGTTGAGAATCTGCCTACCAATGCAGGGGACACGGGTTCGAGCCCTGGTCTGGGAAGATCCCTCATGCCGCGGAGCAACTGGGCCCGTGAGCCACAACTACTGAGCCTGCGCGTCTGGAGCCTGTGCTCCGCAACAAGAGAGGCCACGACAGTGAGAGGCCCACGCACCGCGATGAAGAGTGGCCCCCACTTGCCACAACTAGAGAAAGCCCTCGCACAGAAACGAAGACCCAACACAGCCAAAAAATAATAATAATAATAATAATAAATAAATAAATAAAATTTATTTTAAAAATAAATAAATAAATGAGGGGACTAAGGACATGTAAAATAAAGGCATAAAAATAAAAGTAACCACAAGAATCAAAAGAGATTCATTCCTTAATAGCAAAATTACAACAGCAAAAAAGAGCAAAGAAAACAGACTACATTAAAGTCTTTAAAAATGCGTGTAGAGAAAAGAATAAAACATAAGATAACAAAATTGAGGCAAACAAATCTGCCCTATAGAGAATATAAATGAGCTTAATTCACCCATTAACAGGAAACAATTTTAGATTATATTATAAAGGAAAATACTATTACATGCCAGAGCCAAGAGACAGTCAGGAACAGTGTTTCAGAAAGATTAAAAATAAAAGGATGAGTGAAGATAATACAGATTTATGCAAACAAAAGGAAAGCATAGTTGTGATCTTTACATCTGCCAAGAGAGAATTCAGGCCAAAAGCACTAAATGAGACCAAAAAAGAAAAAAAAAGGAGAGGCCTTAATAATGCTAAAGACTACAATTAATAATATATAGTAGTTATGAATGTCTACGTACTAAATAACACAGCAGCAAATTTTATAAACTACAGGAGATACAAGGGGAAATGGAAACTTAGTGATAATAGGAGCTTTAATCCACTTCTCTTGGTCCAAAACAGATCAAGAAGTTATACAAAAGTAAGGATATAGAAGATTTTACAACATAATCTATAAGGTTTATTTATGTGTGTATATGTGTGTGTGTGTGTGTGTGTATATATACACACACACACACACACACACATACAGAACAATCACAAAAATTGATCATAGACTGGCTACCAAAAAAAAAAAAAGCCTCAATAAACCCCTAAAGTAGAAATAAGGCAGACATTTGTTGATCAAAAAGATAAATACCAGAAATTAATAAACAAAATCAGAGAGCAGAAAATGTTCTTTCACCTGGAAATGTAAAAACTGTATAGTAAACTAACTCTTGGGTCAGAGGAGATGTATAAATTGAATGTCATAATTTCTAATGAGAACTGAACCTATGGGAACTACAAGTCAGAATCTATGTGACAACAGTTTTGGAAATGCTCAGAGGGAAATCTATTAACCTTAAGTACTATACAATAAAAATGTAAGAAGGAAAATAAGTGAATCAGGCTTTTATCTCAGTCACCTGTTTACCAAAAGAGTATGACAGACCTTGCCAGGTCCTTCTGTTTTAATTTTTATTTGTGGCATATAAAAAACAAGGCATGATACAAGTCAGAAATTTGGTTTTATTATACTTGAAATTTTTTTATTACTTTATGTGACTTTTGTGAACCAGACTTGCCCTCCCAGATCAGACCTGCCCAGGGCTTACTCAGTTCAGGGCCTCTGACAGGCCAAGGAGTGGGGAGGGAACGCATCCACAAAGCTATCCACCTGGGCCACGGGCAGCACCCCCTCACTCAGAGACCATCCTCCTCCCCCAGGGGTACAGGAAGCAGGCGGCACTGAAGCTGGGTGACATCAGTCACCGTCTGACAGAGCAGCAGGAAGACTTTGCTAGCAAGACAGCTCAGTACCAGCAGGAGATGAGGCACCTCCATCGGATGCTGCAGGACAAGCAGGATGTCCTGGACAAGGCGCTGCAGCAGAAAAGGTCTGGCCGCCCCAGCCCCGTCGCAATGTGTTTGTTTTTTGAATGTTTGGTGGAATTCTCCAGTAAAACCCTCTGGACCTGTTTTGTTCATTTGATCGCTTATTTTTGTTTTTACATTTTAGTTTTATCTGATTTTAATATTAAATATATTTTAATATTGGTTTTTTTATTTGCACCTCATTTTTTTTCTTTGAGAAGATTTTCCCTAGCAATTGACATATAACGTTGTATAAGTTTAAGGTGTACAGTGTGATTTGATATACATATATATTGTGAAATGATCACCACAATAAGGTTAACATATCCTTCACCTCATATAATTACCATTTTGTTGTTGTTGTTATGGTGAGAACATTTAAGCTCTACTGTCTTAGCAACTTTCAAGTGTACAGTACTGGTAATTATAGTCCCAATGCTGTACAGTAGATCCCAGGTCTTCTTTAATCCCTCCTTTAAAAATTCCTGTTGTTTGAATATTGCACTTCCTAAATCAATCCAGTCCTCTCATTGTCCTTCCCTTTTTCCCCCTCTTTTCCATCTCTTTGATATTTTTATTCTATTCCATTTTCTTGGGAGATTTTATTAATTTTTGATTAAATGTTTTATTTCTGCCATTATGTTCTCATTTCTGAGAACTTTACATTTCAGATTCTTCCCTTTTTGTAAGAACACAGTCATAAGATTATGGGTGTATCATGTTCTCTGTGGCTGTAAGGTACTCTGTCAGTTACACCTTTGTCCTTTAAACGTGTGATAGAGGAGGTATTGCCAGTGTATTGAAAACCCTGGGGAATAGCGCATGTTTTGTGGAGGTGAACCTGGTGGTTCCCTCACGTAGTTTGGGTTCACATTTAAGTCGGCCTTTTCAGAATGGCTGTGTTGTCTTTGACAGACTGGAACATAAACTGATGCATGTGGAAGAATGATAATGACACTCGAATGTGATTTTCTTCAAGTTATAGTAGAATCCGGGTATTTGTTACCAGGCAGAATGCAGACAGCTGTTTATGTTTTCTATCAGCTGGATGTTTCTTAATGCCAGGCAAAATGAAGTCTTATCTAACAGGTTTTCTGTAGTCACAGAAGTTCTTACCATCATAAGTGGTCACTTTGTAAAAGTTGGGCCGATACCAACTTTCTTGCCAGACAGGAGGTTTAGAATTGCGTTAATAAAATGGAACTTTGTTTTTCACTTTCTCCCTTATTCCATTTTTTGCCCTTTAATGGTTTGAAAGTTAAACATTCTATTTATGTTCTTTTAGTGGTTGCCCTTGAAATTTCATATGGATACCTAACATTAACAAAAATCTAAAGTTAATCAGCACCTCTACATTTCTACCCGCAAATGCAAGACCTAATGCTCTAACCTAATTATTTCCCACTCAGTTTATATGCTTTTGTTGTCTAGTGTCATTACATGTAGATACAGATATGTGAAGATGAAAAGCAAAGATCTATTTTATATCATTGTTTTTAGCCCCAGAAATTACATATTACTAGTTTCAATATAGTTATTTTATTTTGATTTACCTAGAGTTTACCAGTTTCTTTGCTTACTATTCTCTTTTGCATCTTAGACCTTATTTCTCAGATTATTTTCCTCCTTCCGAAAGTACATGCTTTAGAAGTTTCTTTAGTAAGAGTAAGCTTTCTTAGTTTTTGTTTATCTGAAGATGTCTGCATTTTGCCCTCATCCTTGTGAGTTGATTTTTGCTGGGTTCTACCTTGACAGTCTATTCTCTCAGCACATTCCACTGTCTTCTCTGTTTCATTATTGCTGTTGAGAAGTCTTTTGTCATTTTTAAAACTAGATGATACATCATTTCTCTTGCCTATTTTAAGATCTCCTATGTCTCTTGTAGTCTGCAGTTTCATTGTATTTAACTATGAATTTCTTTTCACTTATCTGCTCGGTATAAGTTATTCTCTATATCTGTGATTTTGTGTCTTTCATTACTTCCAGAAAATTCTCAGTCGTTATCTCTCTCTCTCTCTTTTTTTTTTTTTTTTTTTTGGCTGCGCCGTGTGGCTTGTGGGATCTTAATTCCCTGACCAGGGATCAAACCTGTGCCTCCTGCAATGGAAGTGCAGAGTCCTAACCACTGGACCACCAGGGAATTACCAGTCATTATCTATCTCTTAAAATAAGTCTTTTCCCCTCATTGTTTCTAGATTTCCTTCTGGAACTCATATTAAATGTATGTTAGACCTTCTTATTGAATCTTTCATGTGTCTTATCTTTTACATTTTCTATCTCCTTGTTTTTCTGGTCTACATTCTGAGTAATTCTCAATATTTCTGTTTACTAGTTCTCTGTTCAGTTTTGTTCAATGTACTGTTTAACCTAGCCATGGAGGTTTTTTATTTCAACAACTGTATATTTCAATTTCAGAAGTACTGTTTGGTTCTTTTGAAAATCTATCTAGTCGTTTTTAAAATGAAGTTTTGGTCTTTGCTTATCTTTAATACATCTTTTATTTCTTTTAACATTTTATTCATAGTTATTTTATATTCTGTGTGTGACAGCTTCATTATCTGCAATTTGGGGGTCTGAAATCTGGTTTTGTTGACTCTTGCCCTGTCTGGCTTATTTCGTTCTATGTACAGTAATTTTTTTACCACGAACTCATGTATGGGTTGAATTTAGTCTGTGGAGTCCTAGGGGCCTGGACTGAGGATGTTTTCTCCAGAGAAGGTTTGCATTTGCTTTTCTTTGGTGCCAGAGAGTATTTCCAAACCTGGAGTCACTTTAATTTTATTATTAACTTAAAAAATGATCTACAGTAATGCTTTTTTTTAAATACAAAAGGACTTTAAAAATATTCACAGGGAATTCCCTGGTGGTCCAGTGGTTAGGACCCTGCACTTTCACTGCTGAGGGCCTGGGTTCGATCCCCGGTCGGGGAACTAAGATCCTGCAAGCTGCATGGCCAAATCCAAAAAAAATTTCACAATGCCATTATTACATTTATAATGAATGTATAACTTCTTAATATATATTTTTCTGAGCTGCATTCTGGGTGGTTTCCTCTGCTCAATATTCCACTTCATTAATTCTCTCTTTGGTTGTGTCCAATGTACTTTTAACTCATCCATTGAGTTTTTTCCCTGATTGTCTCAAAAATGTCTTTTTACTCTTGGTTCACTCCAGTCAGGGGCTGGGGATGCTCTACAATGGGGAACAGTGTAGATTCAAACCCCAGATTCATTTGAGAACAAGTCAGTGGCTACAGTCCCCAAGGAGCCTCTCAGAGCAGATTTCTTTTGAAGATTGGCAGATTTTTCCACCCAACCATCCTTCCTTTGAGGGTTCTTCACATATCTCCACTTACCTGCCTAATTCTGGGACACATAGTTCACAGTGTTGCTAGGAGGAAGAGGGGAAACATGGATGGGAGTGAGCCCTGTGGTTTTCTGTTGCACCCAGTTTGCATGCGCCCAAGACTAGTCTCCATTCTACAGAAATCTGGGTTTCTAGCATGGGCTTTTGTCCTCAAAGCAATACAAACATTTTGTTTGCCAACCTCTGTGGTTTCAGTTTAATCCTCTTTTTTTTTTTTTTCCTGCCCTTAGAGATTTCCTTCTCTCTTTGTTTTGAGTTTAGCTGTACATTATCATGATGTAATGTATCAAACATCTGGGTGTTTTGCGTCAGAAAACGGAAGCATGGAGATTTTTTAGACATAGAGTAATTAGTGGGCATCATGGGCTTTGGAAGGAAACAACAGTTCACAAGGAAAGTGACACTGGACGATTAGGTGTGTCACTGGCCTCCCTGAATCTCTGTGTCCTCCTCTTTAAACAACAGTGCTGAGTCCACCTGGTAATCCAGTTGCTAACGTTTTGCGTAACCACTGGGCAGCGTCTGTGAAGGAGCTGGCCTTCCCAGCCCTGCCGTCCTGCACGAGGCCCATTCCTCCTCTCAGGCTGAGGCTTGCTTGTCCCTCCCCGTGGGGCTCATGTGAGGTGGTGGCAGGTATCTGGTCTGCTCCCCCAGTGGACCACAGCCCTGTGAGGACATGTGTACCTTGCCTGCCCTGTTTCCTCAGCTCCCCACATGGGGCCGTCACACAGTCCTGGCTCAGCCTTGGTTCCCTCTGGGCACTCGCCCTCCTGGCACATGGTCTGGGCCAGTCTTGTCTGTGACCTGGGTTGTGTTCCTCACTCCCCACAGTCGGTCCCCTCCTCACCCTCTAACTCACTCTCTGTGTCTGGGCCCATCAGTGGCTCTGTGAATGGAGGCTGTGAAAGGTGTCTGAGTGTTGGCCAGGTCGCAGTGGGGACGGGCAGAGGGGACACTGGAGAGGCCTACAGGGCCCATGCTGTGTGGGCGCCCACAGCCAGGCCGTTGTGCTGTAGGTCAGCCACTGCAGTTACTGTGTTTTATTTTTATAACATTAATGCCGTGGAGAACAAAGCGTGTGTGCACTGGTGCCAAAATAGAAGAAAAGGCAAAACGTAGAGAGGAAATCTAAGACGTCATTTTCAGCCTGTGCCTTTGTATTTTTTTCTGTTTCCAGGGGACATCGGGCTTCATTCGACACTGGGAATCTTTGCTTCAGAACCCACGCACAATGGGCTCTGTTCTCTGACTTTAAACATTCTTCCACTTGGCTTCTCACTACTTTAGGATTCATAAGGGCTCTATAAATATTTTTTAAATTGTGTTATTTTAAGTTTTTTCTTTATATTGTTTATTTCTCTCAGAGAAATGGAAGGTGAGCTTGAGGTTGTTTGGGAGTCCACCTCCAAGGAAAACCGAAGGATCCGAGAACTTCTCCAGGCCACGCTGGAGAGGACAGGCCCGTGGGACAACACCAGAGCTTTCGCGGACCGCTGCCTGGACGGCATCTCTCAGGGAGACGGGCAGGATGGCTGCCACTTCAGCTTCTGTGACCTGAAGCCGCCTCCCACCGCCCACCAGGGTCTGCGGGAGCCCCTGGGCTAGGGCCCCTCGGTGGAGAGGTCTGCCCTACGCAGGACAGGGAGCGCCGAGGAGAGGGCAGACTCCCGCCCACCGCTGCAGCGTTTCTTCTCCTCAGGGCAAGGGAAGAAATACTGTCTCAGAAATTTAACCCGTTTTTTTACATTTTGCTTTATTCTTAAAATGTGCTGTTGAACTATATTTAGCCGGTGCACGTCCTCTGACCCCATTGCCACCGAGCCGGGCTCTGCGAGATCCATTGCTCAGGCTAACAGGTGACCTGGCAAGCTGGCCTGTCTCCGGGCTCCTAGATCTGCGCTGGGAAAGCCCCAGAGGGAAGGGCGGGCAGGCCCGAGCACTCAGCCTGTGTGTTTGATGAGTAGTTTCATTGGATGAGCCGTCGATGGAAGCCCCAGCGATGAGACCTGTGCGTTCACTCTGGGTGGTATTTTATTGTTTGGCAAAAAACAGGTGCTGGTCTTCATGCCCCAGTAGGTTGTACAAAATCTGTCCTGCCCTCTCCCCGAGCCCTTCCCTGTCCTCCTGGACAGGTAATTTTTCTGGGGCCACGTGACCTCCCTCCCCTTCTGAGAGCCTTGACTTTGAGCACCAAGGTGGGGTCCCTGCCCCACTGCCACCCCCGAGAAGGATGCCGGGGCCGTAGCCCTGCTTCACCCTGTGCCACCTCCTCAGGTAGATCATCCCTGCCTCCCGGACCATTCCTGGGACTCCTGGCGGTCGTGCCAGCTGTCTAGGGCCGCTTGTCCCCGGCATGCTGCAAGAAGGCTACAAGGGATCCTAAACAGGGTATGGAGGGTAGAATCCTGCCACATCCTTTTACCAAACCCCTCATAGCTAAGGCCTGTGTGGTTTCAGGTGTGCAGATAGACCCAGCATTGGTCCCTGGTCATATATAAAAGGTACACATGTGCTCTTTGGTTGCTAAGTGGGAAGTTGAGATAGAAAATCATTGTTCTTTTACATTTTATTAAACTTTTACATTTTATTCAACAGTTAAAGAATTCTAATTTATTTTCATTTTACCGTGGATAGAAAGACAGGATTTAAAACTAGGTATCAGCTCCTAGGAGATGACCTAGCACACAACTTTGATGTTATTTCAAGAGAATTTGTGCCAACCATCTAATAATCTGTAGACAGGCTGCACGGTGGCAGCAGCCCATGAGCCTCTTGTCTCCAGACCAATGCTCAGGGGATGGCTTGTCCATGGGGCGCTGCTGTTGTCACATCACCTAGAGAACCACGTGTGTTATCCCTGTCTTCTCTCTGCCTTCAAAGAGAACATTTTATTCCCTTGAGAAGTGAATGTTTTTACATTTCTGCTTTATCACATGTTACAAATATACTATGCAAGTTCAGTGACCCCTGGACCTCATCACGGCTCCCCAGGGTGGTGTTCACGCAGCAGTCAGCCTCTGCCAGCCTCCTACTGGGTGCTGTAGCAAATGGGCAGGTGAGCTCAGAGTCTGGGATGCAAAGGAGGGCAAAGCAGGCAAGGTGGTGAAAGACAATGCCGCTGAGAGGCACAGAGCCCAGACTTGAGCTGGAACACCCAGCCTTGCAGAATGGACAGGGTCTCAGGAGCTGCAGAAGGGCAGATGGGGCTGTGTGAGCAGCGGGCGGGGCTCTGGGGCTAGAGGTTGGGTGGGCAGTAAGGCCTGACTGCTGGGAGGGGGGCTCCTGTCATCCTGCCAGTTTCCAGTCTGAGCAGGAACTGGTCCCATTCTCTCTTGGTCCTGGTGAGTCTTCATGTGGCTCTAGAAAGGTCCTGATCAGGTTGAAAGTAACCCAAGGCAAACAGTTAGAAAACATGACCCAGGGACCCAAGTGAGCCCTGCTGCCTTTGGCACTATTTAAAAGCAGCCCTGGGGAAGTCAGGACTGAGTGGAGAGGGGCCAGGCGCAAGTGTGGGTGTGAGTTTGGTGTGACAGCAGGTGGGGGGCTGTCCTGTCTTGCAGTTGTCCCGTGCAGAGGGGTGGAGGGATCAGAAGTGACGCCTTTGCCCCTCAACCTCTGAGAAGATGGGAGAGACCCCACCCTCTTCCAACAGCTTACATCTTTGTAGACCAGCGGGTCATCTAACTCTTAGGAGAGGGGGGAATTCTGGATTTGATTAATTTTGATGTAAATATATTTATTCAGCAAATATGCTGTGGATGCTTACCTATGTGCACCGTTTGTTGAGAACAGCAGTAGTGACGAAGGCAGGTGTCATTATAGAGCGTGCTAGGTGCTCAGAAGAAAAGCGCCAGGATGGAAGCCCAGAGCCACGAGCTTCCAGAGCAAGCAGGGTCTCAGTGCATCATGGGAAGACTGACGTGTGTGTTGCAGCACGTGGGTAAGTGAACCTGCCTTCTCAACTATAAATTTTATGAAATCTAGATATAGGTCAAGTATTTCTGATGAAAATCCAGCACCCGAATTGAGAGGTGCTATAACACATCTGGTGTATAAAATATACACCAGATTTTAAGCCTTACTATGAAAAAAATAATGTAAAATATCTAATAATTTTTATATTGGCTTTATGTTGAGATAACATTTTTTATATATTGGGTTAAATAAAATGTTATTAAAATTGATTTCACCTGGTTGTGGGTTTTGTTTTGTTTTGTTTTTGTTGTTGTTTTGTTTTTTGGTTTGGTTTACTTTTTAAAAAATATGGCCACTAGAAAACTTTAAATCCCATATGTGGCTCCCATTATATTTCCCTTGGACAGTGCTATCTAGATCTTAATGTGAAAAGCAAAACTAACCTTCTAGAAGATAATTCATGACTTTGGGTCGGGGAGAGAGGGAGAGGGAGAAAAAGAAAGGGGGAGAGAGAAAAACGGGAAGAGCAGGAGTGAGCCTCAGCCTAGCTCCCCAGGCCTTGCAGGCTCCCAGCCCTGCTGCCACCAGCAGGGCTTGTGAACTGTCCAGGACAGGCCCGCTTGTCCCCCTCTGACTGGGCGACTGTCACCTCCTTGACTCCTCAAGCAGCTGGGCTCAGTGATTGGGGGTCACCTCCATCTGGGAACACTTGGAACACTCCCAGATACTCTAGACCTGAAGTCTAGGTCACTCTGGGCAACTTTTCTGTCTCTACAAGACTTTCCCATCAGCAGTAAGGATCACTCAGGTGTCCCCCATCCAAACAAATTTCTCCTGGACCCCACCTTCTCCCCTTTCTGTGGAGAGCCCAGCCTGGCTGCTGCCCCAGCTGCTGTAGCTCCCCATCTGGCGCTACACACCCTGGCAGCTCCCAGCCCGGCACAGCCATTGTCCTTGTAGATTCAGGGATGCTATGCTCTCTCGGCTCTGCCCATTCCTTAAATGCTGTGTCCTCAGACCCTGTCTCTTCTCACCC
This sequence comes from Eubalaena glacialis, assembly GCF_028564815.1. NCBI lineage: Eukaryota > Metazoa > Chordata > Mammalia > Artiodactyla > Balaenidae > Eubalaena > Eubalaena glacialis. Next base: position 50,968,645 of record NC_083733.1, on the reverse strand, counting down.
CATGCTCCCCTTGGCTGGATCTGCCAGAGATTCACGCACCCATAGTTCCCTTCACAGCCCTGTCAGTCCTGGGACCACTGGCCCTGACTAAATAAGTAATTTAGTCAAAGAAAGAGGCTGTTATATAAACATGGAGAAAGGATAATAAGTGTATAAGCATCTCATGATAGAAGGGATCATTCACGAAAGAAAGGACAGATCTTTGCAGGGTCACCCCATGAGGTTGCGTGATTTGTGCACTGCAAAAAGGCACATAACCAAGGGGTCAGTGGGGCTGGAATCTAGCCCAGACTCCTCTCACCAAGCATGTGTCCTGGAGGAAGAGGCACCTTGTTCTTCATACCTGTCCCTCCCCAAGCCATGAGTCCACAGCACTATGTCCCCTCAGAGGAGGCTCCCTTTTAAACCTGCACAGAAGTAGATACTTCGAGACCCTGTGTCTTCCTAATCCTCAACTCTGTCATATTTATTATTATTATTTACTATTGTAGGGAAGCAAAACTTGCCACCCCAAAATGTCTCATTGGCATGAGGATTAATTTAGGCTGGTTATTTTTAAGAAACAGAGACTCAGGAGGTCTTTCTTTTCACGCTCCCCTTAGCTGCCTAAAGAATTTAGATAAAGGGCCTGTTCCCAGAACAGAGCTGTCACCAGACATTGCCTGCAAAGGATGTGGGCTAAGGTATGGTGGGGGGAACTCAGCAGGGCCTAGAGAGTAGAGTCCACTCTGTATCCTATTATTGTCTCTGTAAGACCCAGAAAACATCTATCTACCAAATATTTGCTTTTCCATCTCCTTATAAATTGCCCTCCTAATAAAAAAAATTAGGTTAATTAAGAGAATGGGAAGAAGCTGAGGGGAAAGTCAAAGGGACTCTTCCCAACAAGGTGGAAATTTTTAAAGGGTTATTAATACATAAGGTAAATAAAGCAAATACTGAAAGTGACAGAATAAGGAGGAATCTGAAAGAGTCGCAGGACTCATCCCAGCAGGATGGAAATCTTTAGATGGTTATTTTAAAATGCGATAAATAAAACAGACATTGATGGGATTAAAACAAACGTTTTAAAACAGCACTACCTAAGGCTGGGTGAGCCAAAGGGACCCCCCCCTAAGGTCCCCTAACATTAAAGGGCACCAAACAAATTTGCTCTATTTACCCCAGTTTGGTGAAATTTTAAAAAGCCAGAAGGAAAAAATAACAATGAGAAACCTGACCAGCAATTGCTTGGGGCAACAGTTAGGCCAATTAATCAAGTTAAAGACTAACAAAGGAACTGGGTTCCTTGCCTCCATCCCTCACTGGGAACCAAAGCCTTTTACACTGGAGTGGGTAAGACTGCTAGGTGATGGAGAGAAGTTTCCAGGACTCCTTGATGCGGGAGTCCCATGAGCTGTGGTGCCAAAACCCACTGATGGAAGCCTGACTTGGCCTACACTTAGATTGAGAAAATGTAAACATACGAGGGTTGAGAGGATTATAAAGGTTGAAATGTTTGAATGGACGTTATGTGAAGAGGTTATATCAACATGGCCTAAGTGTTTTATGGGAATGGAAGTTCTATCTGGGTGGGAACACTTCCCCTACCCCGTATTATAAGACCAAGACTTGTTGATGGGGTCCTAGCGGAGGCTGTGGTTAGAAGTATAAGAGTGGATAGAATTGAGGTGAAAGTTTATAAGAGAATTGGTGTATTTGAATGGGCTTTGTGTAAGGTGGTTGTGAAACCATGCACCTCAGATTGGGACTTGAACCCTTGCAGCCAGGACTCGAACCTGGCCAAAACCCACGGTCTTCCAACCGTGAGATCACACACCTGGTTTCAGGACTTAAGCTCAGGTTCTTGATGTCTCATTGCAGAAAGAATTCAGTGAGAGACAAAGTGATAGGTAAGAAGTGGGTTTATTTAGAGAGAAGCACACTCCACAGACAGAGTGTGGGCCATCTCAGAAGGTGAGAAAGGCACCAGGGTATGGGGTTGTCAGTTTTTATAGGGGTGAGTAATTTCATATGCTAATGAGTGGGAGGAGTATGCCAGCTATTTGGGGAAGGGGCGGGGATTTCCAGGAATTGGGCCACCGCCTACTTTTTGATCCTTATGGTTGGCCTTGGAACTGTCATGGCGCCTATATGTCATTTAGCTTGCTGATGTGTTACAGTGAGCATATACTGAGGCTCAAGGTCTAGTGGAAGTCGCCTTGTCCGCCATCTTGAGCCCATTTGGTTCTAATCAGTTTATGTCATGTCCTCAGGCTATGTCATTCTTTCAAAAGTTGCGCCCTGCCCATTTCCCTCCTGTTTCAGTTGCATCTCTTTTGCCTGACTGTATTATGGGGATGGACACTGTCTCACTGGAGAATGTTTTCCCTGCCTAATATTGTAAGATAGGGCATGTAAATCCACCCTTCAGGCAAAGTGAATTGAACGTACTAAAGGGAACGAATAGGGTTGCCTGAACCCACATGGTGTGAGGTGGAAACTAGGGACTGATATTCGGGACAGATAGGAGCAATAGTGGAGGCTTTTTGCCTGTAGGGTGACTTGGTCTGGGGTTGACTTGTGCACTAGGAAAGAGGGCCTTTATTGAATGCCCTATGCAGACTTTTTGAAGGCACGGTACACTGAACCCTGAAATTCTAGAACATAGAAATCTTTTTATTTCCATTTTAGTTGGAAACCCTCTCTCTGATATAAAGAAGCAAATTAAAGAAAATGTAGTTGGATGATATCATTTAGGTGGCAGCCCAGATATTTAGGGAATTGAAAACAACTGTCTTCATCTTGCAAATTGCTACAAAGTCAGAAGTGTAAACACAGCCCACAGTCCCCTGAGACTGAACCTGGTTAATTCAGTAGAACCTGAAACCAAAGGGAAAGAGACCTTTTTTAAAAGTACCAATTGCTGGAAAGGCTCCTTCACTCAAAATCTAATTCACAGCCTCAAGGATTTGTCAAGGACAAATACAAATCTTAAAAAGTCTTTTTCACAAATAGTAAAAAGCCTTAACCATCTGAGCAGATAACCTTAACTTATTCCAACTGTTATTTATAAAATAGTGAATTTTATATTGTTATCCCATATTCATGACTGAAGTTTTAAAATGAAAGCTATGAGATCTCAGATTGTGTCTGTGTGTCTACGTGTGTCCGTTTTATTTATTTTTTTATTAATTAATTAATTAATTTTATTTTTGGCTGCTCGCAGGCTTTCTCTAGTTGTGGCAAGCGGGAGCTTGTGGTGCGTGGGCTTCTCACTGCAGTGGCTTCTCTTGTGGCAGAGCACGGGCTCTAGGCGCGTGGGCTTCAGTAGTTGTGGCAGTCAGGCTCAGTAGTTGTGGCTCATGGGCTCTAGAGCGCAGGCTCAGTAGTTGTGGCTCACGGGCTTAGTTGCTCCACGGTATGTGGGATCCTCCCGGACCAGGGATCAAACCTGTGTCCCCTGCGTTGGCAGGCGGATTCTTAACCACTGTGCCACCAGTCCCTACATGTGTCCGTTTTAGATATGGTGTTTTTCTACCTCCAGATGGTATTGCCAAAATTAATTTGTAAAGGAGCTCTATTTAATTTAGGCTTAAAAGTAAGCACTTATGAATTAAATATTTCTAAATCTCAGAAGTGTAATAGAAAGTAACCCAAATGTTTTTCAAGTTCACATGGTCTAAGATTAACCTTTAGTAAGTAAAAGCAAATTTAAAGTTCTTGGTTTAATTAAAATAGGCATGTCTTTAGAGTTATCAGCATTAAATGTAAAACTTTTATTCTACCTAGGTTTACCAAAAGTCAAATAAGTTCATGTTATCTCTGCTACAAAATTTGTCAGCAAGAAAAATAGCCTGGGAAGATGGTTGACTTTGTCTAATATCTCATGAAGTTTTCATGGGTAATCTACACATAGTTATTGGGAACAAATGATTTAGATAGACATAAGTGTGATAAGACTTAAAATTAGCTTCCAAAATCTTTTGGTAACTTAAAAGTTTAGAGTTTTGCTTAGTTAAGTTAAATGATGGGAATTCATTGAATGTCTAGATAATTTCCAAATAAGAGAAGGTACTGAAACATTAGTTGCTAAATAAGTCTTAAATTTACGTACTTTTGTCTTATTACAGAAACACTAAAGACGTTTGGGTCCATTAGAAATATGTCTTATACCACAATGAAAAAAAAATATGCTATGAGGAAATGTATGTTTTTAGAAACTCTGAAATGTATTCATAAGTTTGCCAATCAAAAAATACTGGTATAGCAAACAGTTCACACTTGCTTACTTTTCACTAGAAATTTAGGTTTCTAAGGGTTAATAATTCTAATTGTTACATGTAATTAAAGCTACTAAAGTAAATAAGAAAAATATATTCATCTGCAAGGAAATTTTTTTTTAAGATACAAGGAATAGAAATGCATGTTGTTAAGGGAAAAGCAAGTAATTTTGTCCTAAAGAGAGGTTTTAAAAAAGAGAGGGAAATAGCAAGGACATGGAAGCAACCTAAATGTCCATCGACAGAAGAATGGATAAAGAAGATATGGTACATATATACAATGGAATATTACTCAGCTGTTAAAAGGGAAGAAATTGGGTCATTTGCAGAGATGTGGATGGACCTAGAAAGTGTCATACAGGGTGAAGTAAGTCAGAAAGAGAAAAACAAATATCGTATAATAATGCATATATGTGGAATCTAGAAAAATGGTATAGATAATCTTATTTGCAAAGCAGAAATAGAGACACAGACGTAGAGGACAAACGTGTGAACACCAAGGGGGGAAAGGGGGGAGTGAGAGGAATTGGGAGATTGGGATTGACACATACACTATTGATACTATGAATAAAATAGACAACTAATGAGAACATACTGTATAGCACAGGGAAGTCTACTTAATGCACTGTGGTGACTTAAATGGGAAGGAAATCCAAAAAAGAGGGGATATATGTATATGTGTAGCTGATTCATTTTGCTGTACAGTAGAAACTAGCACAACATTGTAAAGCAACTATACTCCAATAAAAATTAATTAAAAAAAGAAAAAAGAGGGAAAGCATGTGATAAAATCTGAATGTAAAAAAGGAAGTTACAGAAGGTTTGGGAGAAAGGAACACTTAGAAAAAAGTTTTGTGCATGGTCAGGACTGGCTAAGATTCAAATGAGTTTAACTGAGTGAATAAATATTAAAAGTAAACTGGTGCAAAATTAGAATTTGGTTTTCTCTCTGTGTTAAAGAGACGAAAGTCTTCTATTATAGGGAAATTGTGAACAGTTTTTCTTTACCTCTGAGTAGTCTGTCTAAAAAGCAGAGATGTTTATGTTTCATCAAAATAATTTCCTGTGTTGTTTTATCAGGTCTTTGATTACTTACACTGAGTCCACTGAGTCTTTTTAATATTACAAGAGCTAAGGTTTTTTTTTTTTTTTAACAATTATTAAACTTTCGTATTTGCCTGTGAAATCTTTGTCACTTTGGTTAAGTGAATAACTAAGTATTATTTCACAGTGATCTATGATCCTATTTGAACAAATGTTTTAAAACCTTCTGATATCTTTGATAAGCTTCCCCAAATCAAATTCTAAATGAAGTCCTTTTGACCTCTAGCAAACTTTGGGATTTTTCAGAGGGTCCCTTAAACGTCTCAAAGAGAAATATTAAACTAATTAGCATGTTAAATTACATGGGAAGCACTGTCAAATAAGTGGTGATAAACCATCTTAGGTTACATTGCATTGATGAATATATATGTTCTAAAAATTATGTGAAATTCCTAAAAGTCTATGTCCTGATAAAATCCTATCAGTCATAATTCTAGCTATTATCTTAAAATATTGTGTCATTGAAATAACAAAATTTCCTTGTCAATTGCATTGTAATTAGATCTTTAACCATGCCATTTTGCCTTTGTCATTTATAGACAGTTATTATTTTACTCTGATGCTTCTGCAAAAATGCTTCATCTTCAAGAAGATTCATAGAAAGGACTTTTTGACAAATATCGGTTTCTGATAACTTGTAGTTCATACCATTGAACTGGGTAAGATTACAGAACTCTAATGGTAAGCCTGATGGCTTCATAAAACTGCTAACAAATGATCAAGATCAACAAGAATTACTTACATAGGACTGAATGAACTGATGAATATGATTATAATTTTTATGACTTTTTATCTGAAATGTTATACGGCTTTTTAATGTTTGTTTTCCAGATATAAGAAAGTCTTTCGTCTTAATGCTAACTATGAATCAGAGCAGTTTGGTAAATTATACCTTCGCAAGCAGAATTGAAACATTTATCTTTCTCCCTGATCCCTCCAGAATTTGGAAACTCTTAGTAAGCATTCTTATTTTCATGACAATATAGTTATTTATATAAGTTCACTAAGAATCTGTTCTCTTTGTAACAGGACACATTAGTTGTATCACCATGGCTTTGACTGGAATGTCATATTTTGAGAATTTGCATAGAATCAGATTTGACAGACAGCTTTAAGGAGCTAAGATTGACTGTGGAGCCATAAAGGCCCTTGGAAAAACAGCCTGCTTCCTTGCTTACACAGTTCCCAACAGCCTTGCCAGGTGAGTAAGGAAGGTCACTTTCTGGCAGGCACAGGAACTTCAGGATATTTGGGGGAACTTCAAGGAGAGAGGAATTCACCCGAATCTGTAGGTATTACAGGCGAGTCTGATGACAAATCCTTGACATGGCTTCTTAGCCTAAAGAGGCTATTAAAAGTTCAATCTGGAGGTTCCTTATGAAAAGTTCCAGCAAAGCAGATTTAAAACAGCCTATATGGTCAATTGCTATTCTTGCTGAACTTATGTAAATAATCAGGTCAAGTTTAATGAAACTAAACTTATTTTGAAAACAAATGAGTGTGAATTTGGCCATCTTTGGTAGAAATGAGAGTGACTTTAGAGAAAAAAAAATATGCTTCAATAGAAACTATAACATCCAATACATATAAAGAACACAACACAACAGCAAAAAAAAAGTCATCTAATTAAAAAATGGGCAGAGGTATCTGAATAGACATTTTTCCATAGCAGATGATATACAGATTACTAACAGGTGCATGGAAAGATGCTCAACATCACTAATCATCAGGGAAATGCAAATCAAAATCACAAAGAGATATCACCTAACACCTATCAGAATGGCTATTATCAAGAAGACTAGAAATAACAAGTGTTTGCAAGGATGTGGAAAAAAGGGAACCCTGTACATTGTTGGTGCGATGTAAATTGGTGCAGCCACTATGGAAAACGGTATGGAGATTAAAAATAGAACTATCATATGATCCAGAAATTCCACTTCTGGGTAAAAACACAAACTTGAAAAGATATCTGCACCACCATGTTCATTGCTGTATTATTTATGACAGCCAAGATGTGTCCAACCTAAGTGTCCATTAATGGATGAATAGATGAAGGTGTGATATATATACACATATATACATATATATAATGCAATATTATTCAGCCATAAAAAGAAGGAAATCTTTCCATTTATGACAACATGGATGGACTTTAACAGCATTATGCTGTGAAATAAGTCGGAGAAAAACAAATATGAATGCTCTCACTTGAATGTATCAACAGGATCCCTCCCCCCCAAAAACCCCAAAACCAAATAAACAGAAAAACAAACAAAAAACCCAAAACCCAAACAAACCCAACTCATGGATGTAGAGAACAGATTGGTGGTTGCCAGAGGTGAGGGGTGGGCAAAATGGGTGAAGGTGGTCAAAAAGTACAACTTCCAGTTCTAAAATAAATGTCTTAAGAGATGTGATGTACATCATGGTGACTATAGTTAATAATACTGTATTGTTTGAGACTTGCTAGGAGAGTAGGTCTTTAAAGTTCTCATCACAAGAAAAAAAATTTGTAACTATGTGTGGTGACAGATATTAACTAGATTTATTGTGGTGATCATTTCACAATATATACAAATATCGAATCATTGTACACCTGAAACTAATATGTCAATTATATCTAAAAAAAAATGATGGACAAAGTTCTAAGGTAGAATTGCACTCTTCCAATAGCTCTTGGATACATATAGATAGAGATTTTTTCCCAGCTAAGAGTTTTTAAGTTGTGCTTTCCTTGCTAATTGTTTTACAGTCAGGCTGTAAATCCTTGACATTTAAAGACTTTGCACATTCCACTGACTCTTTATGAGTTCTTTTGGTTGGGATTTTGGTAGGTAAGTGAACACCTGTTATATGGTCTTTTGGGTCCCCCGCAAAGCTCTGAACTACCGTCAGCAGCAGAGGGAAGGAATATAAGATGAGTAAACTTAGGAACAGAAGAAAGTTTGAAAACTTGAAGCCAGGTCTGGGACAAGTTTTAAGTGGTAAAGGAAGAACTGGCATCTGTCCTGAAGGTTTGACTCTGCCCCTGACTCAGAGGAAGGTGACTCAGAGGATAAGATGCCAAGAGGCTGTGGGGATATGGATTTACACTGCCGGGCTAAACGTGTCTTTATAAACCATTACAGGACCAGGGAACCAAATATGTACCAAATATAAGACGATAAAATTCAGATGGTGTTACCATCTTCAAACTGCAAGCATCTGTGCAATTGGAAAAAGCACAGTTTGAAAGTGAAGGTCGGGACTTCCCTGGCGGTCCAGTGGTTAAGACTCCACGCTTCCACTGCAGGGGGCTTGGGTTCGATCCCTGGCCGGGGAACTAAGATCCCACATGCCACGTGGCTCAGCCAAAAGAAGAAAAAAGAAAGTGAAGGTCAAGAGCTTTAGCAGAAACTTAAGGAACAATGGAGTTGTATGAAAAAAAAACAACAACATGAAACTTCCTAGGAAATTAACTGTGAGAGGGAATTGACTGCAACGAGGTAAAACTTCAGCCATGTGGTAGAAGAGCTGGATGCACAATGAGCCAAAGGTCTTAAAGAATTGGGGGGAAAATTGTGAAGACAAATCCACATTATTTTCCCTGAGTGGGGAAAACAACCTTATGATAATTGGTTGAACACTCACTCTGCTGGGGAAAAACGAAACAAGAAGAAACCACAGCTTCAAGAAAAGAAATGCGCACCAAGGACCAAAAATGAACTGAAGGAGATTTCTGACCCTCAGCAAGGATCCTCACGCCCAGATGTTCCAAACTCAGCATTTGACGGAGGCCCAAGAAGCCCACGGGATCCTCTGCATTCACAGAATGCTGACGCTTCATGCATAACCTTCTGCAGTTCTCACAGTTCTGTGAAGGGGAGCGCCAGTACTAGCCCATTTTACAGATTCAGAACTCAATGCTTGGAGAGGGGCTAAGTAACTCTGAGACCATGTGGCTGGTGTGGGCTCACAGGACCCTCCCACTCTCCACCACCACCATCACCCCACCCTGCTTTCCTCAGTGGTTTCTGTTAGAATATCAGCCCTCTGGGGCAACCTTGACTCAGGGAGCTCTGCAAGTACAGATGGGCCAGACCTACCTCTGAGTGCTGCACTGTTGGCAAATGCTTAAGGGGTGCCTCAAGCAAGCCTGTGGGCAGGTCCTGCCTCCATGCTCTGGAGAGACAGCCCGTGAATGACCACTCTGCTCGGGCTCTGGCCGGCAAGAGGATCAGGTGCCCTGATGAGCAGGCATGGCCCCATCAAGGGGGGCAGGTAACAAACTTCTACATCAGGACCCTGACTCTGGGGAAGCAAAGGTCCCCCACATTCTCAGTAGGCTTTAAGAGATGACCCTGAGAAATCTGTCCTCCTCTCAGGTCCACCTGTCCCAAAGTGCCCCCAAAGTGCACCTCAGTGACTCACCAACTCTGTCCTGTGACCTTTGGTCTCATCTGGATATCTGGGATGCTGTTAAATCTACCCCAGTGCAAAACTGCCAGAGGAGATGGGCGATAAGCAGCAATGCTTCAGGCTGGGCTCTTCCGTCCCAGATAAGGTCTCAGCAGGGGCCAGACAAGCTTGGTCAGAACCAGGGGGAGGCAGACCAAGGACCCTGGAGGAAATTCCTCAGTGGGGAGGGAAACGGCTCCCCCCATCCTGTGAGTTCTGAGTGCAGCGTTACTGTTTGTGCCACCTGCCTGGAGTTGTAAATAGAACCTAATAAGATAATAAAAGAGTGGGTTCCAAAGTTTATCTCCTCTGGTTCCAGTCTTTAGAGAGATTTCTCCTTCCAGGATGTAGCTGATCTGGGGGGAATCTGGTTAATTTTAAAACAAACTGGTCTGGACACAAATGAACAAAATAAAAATAGTTTGGAGAGAAACTGGCTTGCCCTACCCTCCTTTTTTTGTGTGGCGTATCCAAGCTTCATTGCTTAAAAAAAAAAGGTGTTTAATAATTACCTTTGTTGACCTCTGTACCTTCTGGCTTCCTCCTCTCCTGGGCACGAGACATGGCCATTCCTAGGGCACTACTGTGCAGAGGAAGGTGGTCAGCTGCCCCGGGCAGGTCCCTGGGCTCCTCGAGGTCAAGGAGAAGGTAAGGCCACCAGGTGATGGGAAGGCTGGCTGATCCCCTGGCCAGGGACCCGAGAGGGACTTCATGTGGAGAAAGGGAACAGGGAATGAGCACTAACTAGTTCAGCCTTGAACTGATTTTCCTCAGCAACGTTCCTGGCATCACTCAATGAAAAAAATATCTATACCGTGGATCTATTGTGTGAGGTGCCTTAATTACTTGGGAAGTAATTATGAGCAAAGCCTTCCTTCCTCAGACTTGACTCCACTAAGGATATTCCAGTATGTTTTTAAATATTTCTTTTTAAAAGCCTTTGAAAAAATGAGGTTGGGCTGTAGAATGACTTTCAGGTGTGTCACTGCTGAGGGTTAGGGCACATAGGATAGGTGAGGGGGCACGGGGGTACCGGAGTAGTCTGGAAAAGAGCTTGGAACCCCAGTTGCCCAGGGTCTGAACGGCAGTCAAAATTTTGCTGGGACTGAGCAAATTATCCCTAAGGAGTCGACAGCTGCATTTCTCCCAAACTGTAGCTAATCATCTGCTCATAGAATCAGTTCCCACAACCCAGGCGCGACAGCTCAGCCCCCATTTGCATCTTGTCCGATGGAGCATTTGCTGAGTGAACACCTATGTCCTCCTTGCAGCCTCCTAGAACTGGCAGCGGGTGGAAAATGGAAGAGACAAGCCTGAGAAAAAGGAGAGAGGATGAGAAGTCGATCCAGAGCATTGAACACAAGACCACAAATCTCCAAAAGGAGGTAAGGCCGTCCTTAGGGGCAGGCCCTTCCCAGGTCCAGCCACGGGGTGCACAGCCAAGTCCCCCCACCCCATCTCTGATCGAACGATTCCTTGTACTCACCTCTTTCCCTCTCGCCAGTGAACTCAGCATATTCTTGTGAGGTTAATACATGTGTGCTTCTGCGTGCTGGGTAAGCACCTGGAGGGGCTGCTGTTTGCTCAGACCAGTGGCCTTTTCCGGGATGGTCAGAGAGGACTTCTGATGTGGAGTCCCCTCTACAGCACCTTCACCAAATGTCGGTCCCTCTTACGTTCGAATACCTCCAGTGATAGGGAAATCCTATTCCTTCTTTTTTTTAACATCTTTATTGGAGTATAATTGCTTTATATGGTGTGTTAGTTTCTGCTTTATAACAAAGTGAATCAGCTATACATATACACATATCCCCATATCCCCTCCCTCTTGCGTCTCCCCCCCACCCTCCCTATCCCACCCCTCTAGGTGGTCATAAAGCACCGAGCTGATCTCCCTGTGCTATGCGGCTGCTTCCCACTAGCTATCCATTTTACATTTGGTCGTGTATATAAGGACACGGGGAGGGGGAAGGGTAAGTTGGGACAAAGTGAGAGAGTGGCATGGACTTATATATACTGAATCAGACTATTTTATTCCTTTAAAATTTTTTTTCTTGATCCACGTATGATTTACATAGAGTGAAATGCACATCTCTTCAGTGTTCAGTTTGAAGTGTTTGACAAACTGGTCGCCCCAGAAAGTTCCCTCTTGCTCCTTTGCAGGAGGGCTCCACCCCCCGAGTTCTATCTCTGCAGATTAATTTTCCCTGTTGTGGAATTTCATAGGAATGGAATCATACAGGGCGTGTCTGAACAGGGTCTCGTTGGTAGGAAGCGCATATTCTACAGAATGGCATGAGAGAAAGCTCACAGCCCCCGAATGTTTCTGTCCCTGGAGACATTGCTGCTCACCCCCTCACCCCCACTCCCCTGGCCAGGAGCCCCAAACCCTGACTTCACTCTTTGTCTGGGAGGAGAAGCTCCGTTCTGCTCTGCCCACCTAAGAGGCAGGTCCCAAGGGCCTTTCCTGTTGGTGATTGATTGTCAAATCAGCTTTTATTTACCATCTGGGCCCCGTTTGTCAAGGGTGGTAAGGGTTGGCACATGGAACCTCAGCCGGGCCTATGAACCGTACTGGATGTGAACCCTGGGCAGTAACGGAATCTTTCTGTTCCTCTATTTTTTCCTCTGTAAAATGGGTATGATAATGGCGTACCCGACTCATGAGGCTCTAGTGAGGATTAATTGACTTAATCTATACAAGCGAAGCCCCAGGAGCAGCTCCCTGGTGCTCTCCCTGCAACAGCACAGGGTGAAGGTGCCTGGGACACTTGGGGCTGCCCTGGCCACACCCAGAGTGGGAGGGAGGGAGGGAGGGAGGGAGGAAGAGGGCTGCGTCCGGGCCTCTTGAGCCCCACCGGGTGGCAGCACTAACTCTCCTCTCCCCTTCTCCACACCCGAGCTGGGCCTGTTCAGCGGCATCTGCATCATCGTGGGCACCATCATCGGCTCTGGGATCTTCATTTCCCCCAAGTCTGTGCTCAGCAACATGGAAGCCGTGGGACCCTGTCTCATCATGTGGGCGGCTTGTGGGATTCTTGCGACACTGGGTAACAAAGATGCCCCGCCCTGGCGAGCACATTCTGTTGAGTGTGGGGGGCTGCTATTGGAGCTCTATCTGTGCCTGGCCTTGCTGCTGCCTGGATCCCTTTCAATGCTTGTGCACAGATAGGTGTAAATTGGGCTTCACAGAATGTCCAATGGCCAGAGTTCAGGATGAGAGGCACTGTGATGGGCTCCGGGAGCACGTCCCCCACGGGGGAGAGGGGTTCCCTCAACCAGGGCAATGCCTCACGAGGGGCCCGGGGCCCCCTTCCTCTCTGTATTCCAGGCGCTCTGTGCTTTGCGGAGCTTGGCACGATGATCACCAAGTCGGGGGGCGAGTACCCTTACCTGATGGAAGCCTTTGGCCCCATTCCTGCCTATCTCTTTTCCTGGACCAGCCTGTTCGTCATAAAGCCCTCGTCCTTTGCCATCATCTGTCTCAGCTTCTCTGAGTACGTTTCTGCGCCCTTCTACTCAGGCTGCAACCCTCCTCAAGTTGTCATTAAACTCCTGGCTGCCGCTGCCATCTGTGAGTACGTGTGTGAAACACTGGGCAGGGGTCAGAAGAGACCTGGCACAGATGGTGTGGGGAGACTCGGCTCCTGCACAGCCAGAAAGAGGCCGAGTGGGCCTGGAGGCGCTGGTGACGAGCAGGGCCAGGTCTAGTCTTGGGCCCGAGCCTGATGCCCTTTGCCGTCCAGTCCCTGCTCTGCGGGGCCATCGGAGCTGTCAGGGATGGCTGGCAGCAGGCTGTCCCACAGGGGCCCGGCTGCTTCTCCATTGCTCTTGGCGGGAGGCAGCCAGGCTGGATTTCAAAGGTGCATTTGATGGATGTGGTGGTGGAGAGGGGAGGCTGGAGGGGTGGGCCTGGGAGTGGAAAGGAGACTCTTTCCAGGGCCTTAAGAAAGGAGGGAGATGTTGAGCCCACAGACACAGAATGTTGCCCACCTCTGACTTCCCCAGTGCTCATCACCACGGTGAACGCGCTGAGCGTGCGGCTGGGGAGCTACGTCCAGAACGTGTTCACAGCGGCCAAGATGGTGATCGTGGTCATCATCATCATCAGCGGACTTGTCCTCCTGGCCCAAGGTGACCTTTGGCTGGAGGGGAGTGTGGTGCCACACAGCACAGACCATTTGGAAGTCTTGCTCCTAAGCGTATCTTTAAGGCAGGAATTCAACAGAAACAATCTTTAGTTTCCCAGTTTTTCAGAGTGTGTTTAATAACCCGAGGTCATTAGTCATCCCCTGCCTTCACAGGCAGATGATGCAAAGTTCCAGTCTGGTCAGCTGACACCCACTTTTCACTGTCTGGCTTAATTACAGGAAATACAAGGAATTTTGAAAATTCTTTTGAGGGCACAAAACTGTCTTTGGGAGCCATCGGTCTGGCGTTTTATAATGGACTCTGGGCGTATGATGGATGGTAAGATGGCACACGTCTGGCTGTGGGTTTCTTTAGGCTATTTTACTGAAACCATGTGGAAAGCAATGACTTCTCCTTTTGGGGGTTTGGTGGGAGCCTGACATTTACCTTCGCATCTCCCTTTTGTTAAGCACCCCACCCTCACGCTTCTGTTCTCCTCGGACCCCAGAGACACTGAGGCACCTGCCCCTTTCCCATTCGCTCACGTGCCACCAGCCCTTGACACGGTGGCCCGTGAGCCCGCAGTGATGGGACCCTGTGCCAGAAGCTTCACCAGACACACACAGGCTCAGCCGGATTGGAGGCAGTGAGGGCTGCCAGGCACTGGACAAGGCAAATATTCAGTAGCACTTCTATTTCCACCTTGCAAACACTAGGTTTAGTCGATGAGATTCTGTTTATGTCCAGTGGCCATCCGGGACACTGGTCTTTCCCTCATGCAAAGCATCCGCAGGCTTCATTCCCTTTTCAGACAAAGAATCTTCCATTTTTTTCAAAGCACACTGGGGACTCATTACCCCCAATAATTGTTGAAAATTCACACGATTCCCATGGAGGGCAAAGACCTACCAGCTGAAAGATGTGCATATCTTAGAAGTCCCACCACCACCAGGGCTCTCTCCGAAAGAAATTGCCCTGAAATTCCTACAAGGGGAATTTTCTCTATGATGGAGTAGCTTAAATGAGACCTACATTCATTATTTTGTGTTTCATAATCTTAGCAAAGAAAGTCAAAGTTATGTTACTCACATTACTTTTTTTTCCCTCTAGGAATCAACTCAACTATATTACAGAAGAACTTAGAAACCCTTTCAGGTAAGAAAGCTGAGTCAGGGCAGGAGACAGTGGACAGGTGAGGGTATTTCTCTCCCCCAACCATAAAGTGGAGCTGCTCCCCCGTCATCACCCACCACCCCCTTCCACGCAGCGGATGGTTTCCTCATTTACACTCATTAGAGCTTGGTTTTGTTTGGGGTAGTAGAATGGTTGCTAAGAGGAAGAAAGAACTCTAGCTTATTTTGCTTTATAACCAATTCAATTTTACTGTCCTGGAGTCTGAGAGAGGGAGAGTTCTTTCTCATTTGAAAATGTCACATGTCTCCACTGGGGCTCTGCTGTCCCACAAGCCCCCTGCTTCTGGGTGGGCCTCAGGAAGGGCAGCTGTGACCCCAGCCCACCCCAGGGAGCAGGTGGAGGGCTGGCCGGGGCGGGTGGAAGAAAGGACTAGACGAGGACAACATCTTGTGAGTCTCTAACAGGATGCTCTGGTCTGACTGGGTCCCTGGGTCCCTGCCCCTCCCAGAAACCTGCCCCTGGCCATCATCATCGGGATCCCGCTGGTGACAGGGTGCTACATCCTCATGAACGTGTCCTACTTCACTGTGATGACAGCCACCGAGCTCCTGCAGTCCCAGGCTGTGGCCGTGGTGAGTGCCCAGGGTCTCTGCGGGAGGGTGCCTGGTCTGTGGGAAGGGGACAGGCAAGGGATAAGTGCTCAAGTTGAAAGGCCCTCACCGCGGGGGAGGGAAATAATCGTCTAGGAGACCAGACACGGAGAGGGTGAGCAGGTTAGGGCAGTACCAGAGACCCAGCTGAGGTTCCAGGCTGCCAGCAGGTGGCAGCTCCTGCTTTCCCAGCACACCCCGCCCCGGGAAGGCACAGAGTGTAGCTGCAGCAGGGCTGGACTTCACCAGGGTTGGGGCTTTGACAGGCAAGTGTAGGGGAGAGAAAGCGCAAAGGAGTCATTAAAAGGGGAGTTATAATAATGGATTGTGGAATTCAAGCTGGGGGAGGAGGGAAGAGGACAGAGGGATGGGTGTGAGGGCCAGGTGGAAAGGTGGGTGGGGTCCACGTGCTGGAGGAGGCCTGCGGAGCTGGAGCGGGACAGGAAATGAAACTAAAAACAGGCAATGAGGTGACAAGGATGGGGAGCGTGGAGAGATGCAGCTTGGTGACGGGCCACTGACCGGAGAATAGGCGGCTCAGGTGGGAGGGAGACCAGGTCATTCCGAGGGAGGGAGAGGCAGGGGCGTCAGAGGTTGCTGAAACACTGCGAATTATGCCAGGGAGCGGTGGAGAAGAGATTTCCATCACCATCCGCAGAGGAGGTCGTTTCCTCCCGACGGGCGCTCCACTTGTTCCTCCCGGAGGTGTCCGGGAGCCCAGCTCAGTGGAGCCGCTGGGAGGGCACAGCAGCTTGCGGGGCCGGTGGCTCCTGGGGGCGCGCACGGTCTCAGGAAGCACCCACTTCTCTCGCAGACGTTTGGCGACCGCGTCCTCTACCCCGCCTCGTGGGTCGTTCCACTCTTCGTGGCGTTTTCAACCATCGGCGCCGCTAACGGGACCTGCTTTACGGCGGGCAGGTAGGCCCGGGCCCCCACCCCGGGGCGGAGCGCGCACAGGGCAGCGCCAGGCCTGAGTTGGGGTGATGGAGCCGAAAGCGTGCGCGGACCGGCGCGTGGCGCGGGCCCGCGATCCCCGAGCGAGAGAGCGAGCGAGCGAGCGGGGGCAGTGCCGCCCGCCCCAGCGCAAGGCGGGGCTTCGCGACCCGGGTGAGCGAGGTTGACCCGTGGGACTTTTCACCGAATGAGCTTTCTTGAACACCTTCTCAGGTTAATAGATACACAGTCTAGATCAGGGATTGGTAAACTTAAAGGGCAGATAGTGAAGGTTTTAGGCTTGCAGCCCGTGTAAACCTGTCGTGTTCTGTCTTTGCAGTAGAAAGGCCAACAGCTGTGGCTACGGTCCACTAAAACTTTATTTGCATAAACAGGCAGTTTTCCAGCCCCTGCCGAGCCTCTGGACCCTATCCCGTGTAGAGACGGTTGCTTTGGAATCCCCTTTACGATGGAGCATAGTTTCACATCACCTCCACTCACGGGCTAGTTGGGGGTGGTTTTTACAAACACTGCGACAGGGGACATTCGTGAACACGTCTTTGCCCAGCTGTCCAGCGTTCTGAGTGGATAGAGTTCTGAGAGTGAAATTGCCAAACGTTAAGCACGTATACGCTTAAAAAAAGAGAGAAATACATGCCACAAAATCATTCCTTAGTGCTAGCCCTTTCAGTTCTTCAAAAGTGTTTTGGCTATTCTAGATTCTTTGCACTTCTATCTGAATTTTAGAATCAGCTTATCGATTTCTACAAAAAAGCCTTCAGGGATTTTGAGTAGAGCTTCACCTAATGTATAGATCAATTCGGAGAGGACCGCCATTTCTAAGTATTGATTCTTCCAATCTACGGGCATGGACTCTCTCCCCGTTTACTTCGGTCTTCTTTAATTTTTTTCAAAAAAAAATTGTTTTGAGTAGCAGCTTTCAGTATACAGTATACAAATTCTTGCACATATTTTGTCAGATTTACTCTGAAATATTTCATATTTCTTCATGCTATTGTAAATGGTATTTTCAAAAATGTAAACATTTTCAGTTTCTGATGGTTTGTTGCAGGTATAAAGAAACACATTTTAAACAGCTCTACTGAGGAATAAATACCATAAAACTCACTTTGTGATTCGACAATTCAGTGATTTTAGTAAATTTACAAAGCTGTGCAAACATCATCACAATCCAATTCTAGAACATTTTCATCATTCCAGAAAGTTCCCTCATGCCTAGTATAGTTAATCCCCTTCCCACCTCCAGCCCTAGGCAACTACTGATCTGCTTCTGTTTCTGTGACTTTGCTTTTTCTAGACATTTCATGTAAATGGAATGATACAGTATGACATTTGCATCTGGCTTCTTTCACTTAGCATATTATTTTTGAGGTTCCTCTATGTCCTAGCAGGTATCAGTTCATTCATTTTAATTGCTGAATAGTACTCCATTTTATAGATGTATATTTCATTTACCCATTCACCAGCTGATGGACATTTGGATTGTTTCCAGTTTGGGCCATTGTGAGTAATGCTGCTGTGAGCGTTCATGTACGTATATGTCTCTCTCTCTTTTTTTTAATGTTTAAGTGTGCTTTTATGGACATATATACTCTTTTCACACAAATTCGATCATGCATTGCATTTTGGTCTGCGATTTGCGTCTTCCTTGAATTAGCGATATATCATGAACATCCTTCCAGGTCCTCACATGTAGATCTTTTGCCTAGCAGATTCAAAAAAAATTGTTTAACATCAGTAATATCCAGGGAGACTGAGGAAAAAGATGCTCTCATCCACTGTTTACAGGGGATAAAAGCTTACATTTTGAAGGGAGAGAATGATGTACTCTCTGTTCTGAGGGAAAAAGGAAGATCCATTACAGGGCATCTTCTCTAGTAGCAGCGGATTCTATCACTAACACCATGTCCTCTCTTGTGAAAGAGTTGAATTCCGGTGAGTCGCTGGTTCCCTCTCATTTGTCTGCTCATTGCAGAAGGACCCATAACTTATGTTAGAGATCTCTGAAAAGGCTTTTCTAGCACAAATCCATGCCCGAAAACCCGGGTACCTTCACAGTGGAGCTACCCCAAGTGCCATGCGTGGCGACATGTAAGTATCTTCTGCTTGGGGGTATTTTCTCAGTAACAGAACACTTTTAATGCTACAGAAACAAAGTTGCCTTGAGTGCAGACCTGGAGGATGCTCTTTCTTTGCGAGTTCTATGGCCTATCCGTGGAAGGAAACTAGTCTGGATGAAGCTCCAGGGTGTCTCTGAGAACTCTGAGGGATGGCATTCCTACTCGTATCTCATTTGGCTCTGCTGCTAGTGATAGAGGGTCTCCTGCAGAGGCGGGGAGTGGCTGTGGCTCACCGCAGGGACAAGGGCACTGGCAGCAGAAGTTCTGGGAAGTGCTCCTTGGCGTGAGCCCTCCCGGAGTCCGCCATTAGCCCCACCAAAGAGCCTGTCCATATATGTCTTTGTGTGGACATAAATGTTTTCATTTCTCTGGGGTAGATTCCTAGGAATAGAATTGCTGGGTCATATAGTAACTTTGTGATTAACTTTTTTTTTTTTAATTTATTTTTAACATCTTTATTGGAGTATAATTGCTTTACAATGGTGTGTTAGTTTCTGCTTTATAACAAAGTGAATCAGTTATACATATACATATGTTCCCATATCTCTTCCCTCTTGCGTCTCCCTCCCTCCCACCCTCCGTATCCCACCCCTCTAGGTGGTCACAAAGCACAGAGCTGATCTCCCTGTGCTATGCGGTTGCTTCCCACTAGCTATCTATTTTACGTTTGGTAGTGTATATATGTCCATGCCACTCTCTCACTTTGTCACAGCTTACCCTTACCCCTCCCCATATCCTCAAGTCCATTCTCTAGTAGGTCTGTGTCTTTAGTCCCGTCTTACCCCTAGGTTCTTCATGACCTTTTTTTTTTTTTTTTCTTAGATTCCATATATATGTGTTAGCATACGGTATTTGTTTTTCTCTTTCTGACTTACTTCACTCTGTATGACAGACTCTAACTCCATCCACCTCACTACAAATATCTAAATTTCGTTTCTTTTTATAGCTGAGTAATATTCCATTGTATATATGTGCCACATCTTCTTTATCCGTTCATCCGATGATGGACACTTAGGTTGCTTCCATGTCCTGGCTATTGTAAATAGAGCTGCAATGAACATTGTGGTACATGACTCTTTTTGAATTATGGTTTTCTCAGGGTATATGCCCAGTAGTGGGGTTGCTGGGTCGTATGGTAATTCTATTTTTAGTTTTTTAAGGAACCTCCATACTGTTCTCCATAGTGGCTGTATCAATTTACATTCCCACCAACAGTGCAAGAGTGTTCCCTTTTCTCCACACCCTCTCCAGCATTTATTGTTTCTAGATTTTTTGATGATGGCCATTCTGACCGGTTGTGACTAACTTTTAAAGAAACTGCTTAACTGTTTTCTAAGTGGTTGCTCCATTTTAATTTCTGTAAACAATGCATGAGAGTTCCAGTTTCTCCACATTCTCACCAACACTTGTATTTGTCTTTTGCTTAAAGTCATTCCACTGGGTATTAGTATGTCACTGTGTTGTTTTTTCTTTTAATTAATTTATTTTTGGCTGTGTTGGGTGTTTGTTGCTGCGTGCGGGCTTTTCTCTAGTCGCGGTGAGTGGGGGGCTACTCTTTGTTGCAGTGCGCGGGCTTCTCATTGCGGTGGCTTCTCTTGTTGCGGAGCATGGGCTCTAGAGCGCAGGCTCAGTAGTTGTGGCTCACGGGCTTAGTTGCTCCGTGGCATGTGGGATCTTCCTGGACCAGAGCTTGAACCCATGTCCCCTGCATTGGCAGGCAAATTCTTAACCACTGCGCCACCAGGGAACCCCTGTCATTGTGGTTTTAATTTGCATTTCCCTAATGACTAATGATACTGAGCATCTTTTTGTGTGCTTATTAGCTATTCGTATATCTTCTGGTGAAATAGCTATTCAAATCTTTTGTCCATTTTAAAAATTGGGCGTCCTTTTATCTTCTTATTGAGTTGTACATGTTCATCATATATTCTAGATACAAATCCTTTATCAGGTATCTGATTTGCATGTATTTTCTCCCAGTCTGTGCCTTGTATTCTCATTTTCTTAGTGGTATTTTTGAACACCAAAGCTTTTAACTTTGACAAAGAGCAGTTTATCGGGTTTTTTTTTTTTTTTTTATGTGTCATGCTTTCGTTGTCATATCTAAGAACCTTTGCCCAACGCAAGGTCACAAAGATTTTCTCTTCTGTTTTATCTTAAATGTTTATTAGGTTTAACTCTTACAGTTAGGTATATGATCCATTTTGAGTTAATTTTGTATAGTTATGTACCTGTGCAGCTTGTGGGTTGGCCAGGGACTTGTGCTATATTGAATTATGTTGAATATCATTTTTATGAGGTCAAATCTAAGATTTTTGCTTATTGGTTTTTGAGTTTTCTATCTCACATAGACAGACCTTCCTCTCTCCTTTCAAGAATGCCCACCTATGTTTTCTTCTAGCATTTTACTTTAGCTCTTTGATCAATCTGGAAAGCATCTTGACGTGAGGCATAAATCTCACTTTTTTCCCCAAACATTTACCTATTGTCCACCCTTTCTCCTACTGGTTTGAAATCCAGCATTATCATTCCAATGTACTTGATTCACTTTGTTTCACTGCTAAATATTTTCCTGTGCTATTATCATACTTATTACATGTTTCACAGCTTCAGTAATGTAAAATCTGGTAGGACTGGTGCTCCCACATCAGACTTCTCCTTGCCTGTTTAGCATTCCAGATGCACTTACAGTAATTTTGTCCAGTTCTGAAAAGTCGTGCTTGCATCTTCAGTGCATGGAATTTATATATTGATTTGTGGAGAACTGACGGAATTTAAAGAGTGAATTCACAGCATCATCTTGAGTCTAAGTCTCCACTCCATCTAGCAATCCCTTTCCTCCCAGTTTCACTGACTTGTTCTGGGAATTAATACTATGTTTATATCTTTTCAAAGTTCAAAAAGTAGTTTTTAAAAATGAGTCTTTTTGGCCTGTGTATTCCTGACTTCTAATGTTATTGTATTGTACTCAGAGAGTGTGATCTTTACAATATTACTTCTTCAGAAGTTTTAAGACTTCCCTTGTGGCTTACTGCCATTTTTATAAGTGTTCCCATGGTCTTGAAAATAATATGTATTCTACTAACTTCTAGGTTTTTATGTTATCGTTAAGCTTGTACCTTGACTGTTCAAATCTTATGCTCTCACAGTGGATTTGTCAAGCTTTGCCTCATATGTTTCATGGGCTCCTGTTTTTTTAAAATTTATTGAGGTATAGTTGATTTACAATATTATATGTCCCACGGGTAAAAGTCCCAGGTGTACAACATAGTAATTCACAGTATTTAAAGATTATACTCCATTTATAGTTATTATAAAATATTGGCTATATTCCCTGTGCTATACAGTAAGTATATCCTTGTAGCTTATTTTATACATCATAGTCTCTACCTCTTAAACCCCTCCCCACTTTCCTCTCCCCACTGGTAACCACTAATTTGTTCTCTATATTTGTGAGTCTGTTTCTTTTTTGTTAAATTCACTAGTTTGTTTTATTTTTTAGATTCCACATATAAGTGACAACATACAGTATTTGTATTTCTCTGTATGACTTATTTCACTAAGCATAATACCTACCCTCCAGCTATATCCACATTGTTGCAAATAGAAAATTTTCATTCTTTTTTATGGCTGAGTAGTATTCCATTGTGTATATATGTGTGTGAGTGTGTGTGTGTGTGTGTGTGTGTGTGTCTATATCATACCTTCTTTATCTGTTCATCTGTTTATGAACACTTAGGTAGCTTCCATAGCTTGGCTATTGTAAATAATGCTGCTATGAACATTGGAGTGCATGTATCTTTTTGAATTAAGTGTTTTTGTTTTCTTCAGATACATACCCAGGAGTGGAATTGCTGGGTCATATGATAATTCTATTTTTAGTTTTTAAAAATTAATTAATTAATTAATTAATTAATTTGGTTGCGCAGGGTCTTAGTTGCAGCAGGTGCGCTCCTTAGTTGCGGCCAGCGGGCTCCTTAGTTGCAGTTCATGGGCTCCTTAGTTGCGACTTGCTGGCTCCTTAGTTGTGGCATGTGAACTCTTAGTTGTAGCATGCATGTGGGATCTAGTTCCCTGACCAGGGATCAAACCCAGGCCCCCTGCACTGGGAGTGCAGAGTCTTAACCACTGCACCACCAGGGAAGTCCCTCTATTTTTAGTTTTTTGAGGAACCTTCATACTGTTTTCCACAGTGGCTGCACCAGTTTACATTCCCATCAACAATGTACAAGGGCTCCCTTTTCTCCACATCCTTGCCAACATTTGTTGTGGTCTTTTTTTTTTTTTTTTTTGTGGTCTTTTTGATGATAGCCATTCTGACAGGTGTGAGGTGATAGATATCTCATTGTGGTTTTGATTTGCATTTCTCTGATGATAAGTGATGTTGAACATCTTTTCATGTCTGTTGGCCATCTGTATGTCTTCTTTATAAAAATATCTATTCAGTTCTTCTGCCCATTTTTTAATCGGATTATTTGTTTTTATGATGTTGAGTTGTATGAGCTATTTATATATTTTGGATATTAACCCCTTATTGATCATATCATTTGCAAATATATTCTCCCATTCAGTGGGTTGTCTTTTTGTTTTGTCAGTGGTTTCATTGCTGTGCAAAAGCTTTTAAATTTAGTTCCCATTTGTTTATTTTTGCTTTTGTTTCCTTTTCCTTAGGGGACAGATCCAAAAAGATATTGCTACAATTTATGTCAAAGAGTGTTCTGCCTATGTTTTCTTCTAGGAGTTTTGTAGTTTCTGGTCTTACATTTAGGTATTTAATCCATTTTGAGTCTATTTTTGTATATGGTATGAGAAAATGTTCCAATTTCATTCTTTTACATGTAGCTGTCCAGTTTTCCCAGCACCACTTATTGAAGAGACTGTCTTTTCTCCATTGTATATTCTTGCCTCCTATGTTGTAGATTAATTAACCATAAGCATGTGGATTTATTTCTGGGCTCTCTATTCTGTTCCATTCATCTGTGTGTCTGTTTTTGTGCCAGTACCATACTGTTTTGATAACTGTAGCTTTGTAGTATAGTCTAAAGTCAGAGCGTGTCGTATCTCCAGCTCTGTTCTTCTTTCTCAAGATCGTTTTGGCTATTTGGGGTCTTTTGTGTTTCCATACAAATTTAAAAATTATTTGTTCTAGTTCTGTGAAAAATGCCATTGGTATTTTGATAGGGATTGCATTGAATCTGTAGATTGCCTTGGGTAGTATGGTCATTTTAACAATATTAATTATTCCAATCCATGAACATGGTGTATCTTTCCATCTGTTAGTGTTGTATTCAATTTCTTTCATCTATGTCTTATAGTTTTCTGAGTATAGGTCTTTTACCTCCTTAGCTAAGTTTATTTCTAGGTGTGTTATTCTTTTTTTTAAAATGCAATTGTAAATGCTGTTGTTTCCTTAATTTCTCTTTCTGGTAGTTTGTTGTTAGTGTATAGAAATGCAACAGATTTCTGTATATTGACTTTGTATCTTGTAACTTTACCAAATTCACTGATGAACTCTAGTAGTTTTTATTTTTATTTTGTAGTGTTTAGGATTTTCTATGTATAGTATCATGTTGTCTGCAGACAGTCACTGTTTTACTTCTTCCTTTCCAATTTGGATTCCCTTTCTTTCATTCTCTTTCTTTCTTTCTGTCTGACTGCTGTCGCTCGGACTTCCAATACTATGCTGAATAAAAGTGGCAAGAGTGGGCATCCTTGTCTTGTTCCTGATCTTAGAGGAAATGTTTTCAGCTTTTCACCATTGAGTATGATGTTAGCTGTGGGCTTATCATATATGGCCTTTATTATGTTGAGGTGTGTTTTCTCTCTACTCACTTTCTGGAGAGTTTTTGTCATAAGTGGTTATTGAATTTTGTCAAAAGCTTTTTCTGCATCTATTGAGATAATAATATGGTTTTTATTCTTCAATTTGTTAATGTGGTGTATCACACTGATTGATTTACAGATACTGAACCATCCTTGCATCCCTGGGATAAATCCCACTTGATCATGGTATATGATCTTTCTAAAGTGTTGCTGAATTCAGTTTGCTTATATTTTGAGGATTTTTTTTTTTTTTTTTTTTTTTTTATGGCTGTGTTGGGTCTTCATTTCTGTGCGAGGGCTTTCTCTGTTGCGGCAAGTGGGGGCCACTCTTCATCGCTGTGCTCGGGCCTCTCACTATCGCGGCCTTTCTTGTTGCGGAGCACAGGCTCCAGACGCGCAGGCTCAGTAATTGTGGCTCACGGGCCTAGTTGCTCCACGGCATGTGGGATCTTCCCAGACCAGGGCTCAAACCTGTGTCCCCTGCATTGGCAGGCAGATTCTCAACCACTGCACCACCAGGGAAGCCCTATTTTGAGGATTTTTGCATCTATGTTCATCAGTGATATTGGCCTGTAATTTTCTTTTTTTATGATATCTTTGTCTGGTTTTGGTATCAGGGTGATGCTAGCCTCATAGAATGAGTTCAGAAGCATTCCTCTGTATTTTTTGGAATTGTTTGAGAATGATAGGTGTTAGCTCTTCTCTAAATGTTTAGTAGAATTCACTTGTGAAGGCACCTGGTCCTGGACTTTTCTAAATTACTGATTCAATTTCATTACTGGTAACTGGTCTGTTCATATTTTCTATTTCTTCCTGATTCAGTCTTGGGAGATTGTATAGTTCTAGGAATTTGTCAGTTTGTACTTGGTTGTCCATTTTATTGGCATGTACTTGTTCATAGTAATCTCTTATCCTTTTATTTCTGTGGTGTCGCTTATAACTTTTCCTTTTTCAATTATGATGCTATTGATTTGGGCCCTCTTTTTTTCTTGATGAATCTGGCTAAAGGTTTATTGAGTTTATCTTTTTAAAGAAATGGCTCTTAGTTTCACTGATCTTTTCCTTTTTTAACATTTATTTATTTATTTTTGGCTGCATTGGGTCTTCATTGCTGTGCATGGGCTTTCTCTAGTTGTGGCAAGCAGGGGCTACTCTTCGTTGAGGTGCACATGCTTCTCATTGCAGTGGCTCCTCTTGTTGCAGAGCATGGGCTCTAGGCACGCGGGCTTCAGTAGCTGTGGCATGCAGGCTCAGTAGTTGTGGCTTGTGGGCTCTAGAGCGCAGGCTAAGTAGTTGTGGCGCACAGACTTAGTTGCTTCGCAGCATGTGGGATCTTCCTGGACCAGGACTTGAACCCGTGTCCCCTGAATTGGCAGGCGGATTCTTAACCACTATGCCACCAGAGAAGTCCCTCATTGATCTTTTCTATTTTTCTTTTTTAATCTCTATTTCATTTATTTCTGCTCTGATATTTATGATTTCTTTCCTTCTACTAACTTTGGGTTTCGTTTGTTCTTTTTCTAATCCTTTTAGGTGTAAAATTAAGTTGTCTGAGAGTCTTTTCATTTCCTGAGGTAGGCAGTATAAACTTGCCTCTTAGAACTGCTTTTGCTGCATCCCATAGATTTTGGATCATTGTGTTTTCATTTTCATTTGTCTCCAGGTATTTTTCGATTTCCTCTTTGATTTCTTTAGTGATCCATTGGTTGTTTAGTAGCATATTGTTTAGCCTCCACATGTTTGTGTTTTTTGCAGTTTTTCTCTTGTAGTTGATTCGTCTCATAGCATTGTGGTCAGAAAAGATGCTCACTATGATTTCAATTTTCTTAAATTTACCAAGGCTTTTTTTGTGGCCTAGCATGTGATTGCTCCTGGAGAACACTGCATGTGCACTTGAAAAGAATGTGTATTGTGCTGTTTTGGAATGGAATGTTCTATATATATTGTCCATCTGGTCTAATGTGTCATTTAAAGCCAGTGTTTCCTTATTGATTTTCTGTCTGGATGATCCGTTCATTGAGGTAAGTGGGGTGTTTAAGTCCCCTACTATTATTGTGTTACTGTCATTTTCTCCTTTTATGTATGTTAATATTTGCTTTATATATCTAGGTGCTCCTATGTTGAGTGCACATTTTTTTACAATTGTTATATCTTCTTGGATTGATCCCTTGTTTGTTATGTAATGTCCTTGTCTCTTGTAACAGTCTTTATTTTAAAGTCTATTTTGTCTGATATAAGTATTGCTACGCAGCTTTTGTTTTGATTTCCATTTGCATGGAATACCTTCTTCCATCCACGCACTTTCAATCTGTATCTTTAGATCTGAAGAAGTGAGTCTCTTGTAGGCAGCATATATATGGGTCTTGTTTTTGTATCCATTCAGCCATTCTATGTCTTTTGATTTGAGCATTTAGTCCATTTACATTTAAAGCAATTATTGATATGTATGTTCTTATTGCCATTTTGTTATTTGTTTTGGGGTTGTTTTTGTAGGTCTTTTTTGTTCCTTCTTTTGTTCTCATCTCTTGTGATTAGATGACTATCTTTAGTGTTATGTTTTAATTCCTTTTTCTTTTTTATGTGTGTATCTAGTAAAGATTTTTGGTTTGTATTTATGTGAAGTTTATATATAGCAAACTGTATATATATATGATTGTTTTAAGTTGCTGATCTCTTAATTTCAAATGCATTTAACAACCCTGCATTTGTACATTCCTCCCCTTACAATTACTGTTTTTGACAACATGTTTTACATCTAATTGTTTTGTGTATTCTTTAACTGCTTATTGTGGATATAGATGGTTTTACTACTTTTGTCTTTTAACCTTCTTACTAGCTTTGTACATGGTTGATTTTCTACCTTTACTGTATATTTGCAAGGGCTTCTGTTTTTTATATCTTCTGACTGTTCTCTTTTTCAGTAGGAATGCTCCCTCTTTTGCCTTAAATTCTATTCTATTTGATATTGATATTGCTGAATCAGCTGTCTTTCAGGCTGCTACTTTTGGTAACATGTCCCATCCCTTTTAGTGTCTACTTCTCAATGTCATGGGCTGTGGCTTGTGTCTCTTTCAACAAACCCAACCCGAGAGTCTCCAGCTGGGCAAGTGGAATCTGATCACATTGGATGTGATTACTGCTAGATTAATTTCTAACGTATTCCTTTGTGTTTTCTTGGCTTAAAAAAATCTTACCCTGATTTATTAACCATCAAATGTCCTTTATTCCTTTTTTTTCTTCTGCTGATGTGGATGGAAGTTATATTTCTATTCTTTTAGCAATTACCTTTAAAATTTAACATGAATACCTAGTAGAGCCTATCAGTATCTCAGTTCTCTTCCCTCTCTTGCAAGGGCTCTCCCTTTCATATCATCTAGTGTATCAGCTACACCGTGTTTATAATCCTAACCAACCCTCCAAAAAAAGTCCATCATGACAGAAATAAAAAATCCAATACTTACATACATACCAAATGTGCTTTACTGCTATTTCCTTAATGTTGCTTCTTCAATCAGTTCCTTCTCAGTTCAGTATCCTCTTTTTTTGTAGACTTTTTAGTAGTTTCCAACAAGGACTGAAGAACTGTAAATGTCTCATAGTTATTATCTACAAATGTATTTTGCCAGTAGTCTTGAATGATAGTTTAGCTGTGTAGTATTGTAATCTGAAAGTCAAATCAATTTTCCCTCATCACTTTGAAAATGTTGTTTCTCATGCGATGGCTGTTCTGATTGTCCTAATTTTGTAGCTATCTTTTAAATTCAGTAGCTTAAATTTTTTTCCCTTCCACTCTAATGTTTATATCTGGGTATGTTTTTGTCTAGAACAGGATTCAGTTTGAAGGCTCAGTGTTTTTTGATTGTGTAAAGGCTCTCTGCTCTTCTTTGAATTTCTTACCCTATTCAATATACTTGAGCTTCTCTCTAGGTTTCTTCTCTTAACTTCATGTCTACATTTTCCGCTTCTCTATGCTTCATATTCAGTCTAGCTTTTACTTTTTTCACTTGTATTTTTCTGTTGTTGATTAAATTTTTAATTAAAGTAACTTTTTGTTTTCTTAGGAATTCTGTTTAGCTCTCCTTTCCTTTTTCTTTACCATTTTAAAGATAGCCTTTCAGATTCCTGAATCATCAGAAGTTCTTGGGGGGTAGACGGGGTGGCTCAGCCATTTGTTTGCATCTGCTGACTCACCCTTGATTTTCTGATTTTTTTAAAGTACAGAGTTTGGATTTAGGAAGTGCAAGGCATGTCTGTGTTGGCTTGTGTCAGGTGCACCAAGCACTGAGGTCCATAGGCCCTGGACTAGTTTTTACATTTGTTTCTTGCATAAATTTCGGGACTCAGATCAGGTATCTCCTCCTTGAAAGGGGCTCCCCAACCTCCCACTCCACCCCACCCCCCACAGGTGACCCCACAGCACCAGGATGCATTCCTCTAAGATGCATTTAATCACCTCACTTACTTCTGCAAAACGCAGTCATCTCAAGAGGCTAGACTCCTACCTGAAGACACCAGGGTCATAACTCAGTCCCTTTCTCTGTGGCCTGGGTAGTGATGCTCAGGACACACTTACATGGTGATCATACAGCAGCCTTCACCCTCATCGACTGACTTCCTTATTACTGCCCTTTCAGACTTGTTTACGTTGCAGGCCGGGAAGGCCACATGCTTAAAGTGCTCTCTTATGTTAGCGTCAAGCGCCTCACTCCAGCCCCTGCCATCATCTTTTATGTAAGTATGAATTCTGCCATAAAAACACCCCCTTAGGGCAGAGGGTCCCTCAGTTTGGATGATGAAGTAAGCTTGATCACTAAGCTCAGTGATTTTCAAATGACCCAGGTTCCCCCAGCCCTCAGTTATATAAATAGGTATATAAAAAAGTTCAAAACAATTCAAATAATTTACCCAACTTCTGCTCCTTGTTCTGAATTTATCCACGAAAGACACTGTTTGAATCTTCCGAGCTTGTACCCTCTACACTTCTTACATGCGCATTTGTATGTTCTGAGTCCCTGGTAACGAACTGTACAAAAACCCACTCGCTTATGAGGAAGGAGAATAAGGCATTTTACAAGGTGGCTAATGACAACAGCTTCTCATTACAGTCCAATAATTCAGAAGTCATGGGACCCTTGTGATTTATAGGCGTTTGACATCTTCTGATTGGAATTTCTCAGTGAGGGACAGTCCTTGGCTGTATGCAACTGTTTTGGGCACCTCTGGACCATCCACACCCCAGCCTCAGGGCCAGATTCTTCCTCCCACCCCCAGAGGAGAGCCCCTATTCTCTGTCAACCTACTCCCTTTGAAGATGAGAAAAAGGACCCAGAATTACAAGACCCTTGGAATTACAAGTCCAAGACTGTGCAGCTAACGCAGTCAAGACCAGACCTAGACAGCCTGGGTTTTATGATGCAGGGCCCTTTCCCCCAATGAAAACTCTCTGGAAGGAAAATTCATAATTAGGAAGCTGGTGCAATATACATACACATTTTGTTTCTCCCCCGCTTAAACGAGCTACACATTTTCCAAGTCCTTTCCATCACACCTCGAAGAGCTGTCATAGCACCAGTCTGGTTTAACCCCAAATATAATGGGATACACAGGCGTTTTCTTTCACATTAAAGTGTTTATCCACAGAAAAAAACGGCTTCTTCCATCTTTTGTGAAGTGATAAGGTTAACGTTTTCATGTACTAATGACCTAAGAATGCCTTCTTCTTTCTTCCAGGGTATCATAGCGACCATTTATATCATCCCTGGTGACATAAACTCATTAGTCAATTACTTCAGTTTTGCTGCATGGCTGTTTTATGGCTTGACCATCTTTGGACTAGTTGTGATGAGGTTTACGAGGAAAGAACTGAAAAGGCCTATCAAGGTAGGTTTAGTTCCCCAAATGTCACAAGTGGCTTTGATTTCCTGAAATGAACTAGGTAGAGGTGACTATTTTAACTTCTACGAGCATGCTTTCGATTTTCAACCTGACTCTTCTCTTGCACATCATACTTTAGAGTGGAGTTTGCTCTTATTCATTTCATATTATAGATTATGATCCAGTCAGCCATCTCATAATTAATTTATTCAAGTTAGCAACAATACCTGTGACTTGCCTCTCTAACCAAAGTGAGATGTACAGTTCTGATAGTTCCAGGACCTCTCATGAATACACTTTCTGTCGACCGATGGGGACTTCTGATTCTGGCCCAGACACATTCCTATGCATGCAACCACTAACGGTCCGTGTTTGCAGTCTGTTTTGGGCTCCTTCCCACCTCCCTCCATGGCTGGTGTGGGTCCATATACCAACGAGGAAGAAGAATGTATTTTATTTTGCTTATGTTACAGGATTTTTTGGTTTGTTTTTTGCTTTTTTAAGAAAACCTGTGCTATTTATTCTTATGATAACAAGTGAAGATGTAAGAAAAAGGTAGGCAAGAAGAGGGCTTCAGTAACTAGAGCAAGAATAAAGATAATGTCTTTAGCTTCGGAATGTTGTTTCACAAATCTGGTTAAAAGTCTTTCTGGCACAGTAGCTTGACTATCACCAAGTCGCTGAAGTCAGAGAAGGCATGGAGCAGCCTGCTGGAATCAGGCAGTTCCACGTCAATCAGGGCATCAAGCAGGCAAAATCATTATGGTAGCATAGATTTTTTTTTTAAAGAATTTCACTTTTTTTTAAAAAAATTAATTAATTTATTTATTTATTTTTGGCTGTGTTGGGTCTTCGTTTCTGTGTGAGGGCTTTCTCTAGTTGGGGGAAACGGGGCCACTCTTCATTGCGGTGCGCGGGCCTCTCACTATCGCGGCCTCTCTTGTTGCGGAGCACAGGCTCCAGACGCGCAGGCTCAGTAGTTGTGGCACACGGGCTTAGTTGCTCCGCAGCATGTGGGATCTTCCCAGACCAGGGCTCGAACCCGTGTCCCCTGCATTGGCAGGCAGATTCTCAACCACTGCGCCACCAGGGAAGCCCGGTAGCATAGATTTTTAATCTGCGCAAAATCTCTCAAACAGAAATAAAAAGGATTTGAGAGAAAATAACGAAGTAAGGAGACAGGAAAAAAAAAAAGAGATTAACGTATGTACAACTGGAGTCCTTGAAGAAGAAAATGAAAGTAACAGAATTCTTTAAATTTAATTTTATTTATTTTTTTATACAGCAGGTTCTTATTAGTCATCAATTTTATACACATCAGCATATACATATCAATCCCAATCGCCCAATTCATCACACCACCACCACCACCTCCCCGTCGCTTTCCCCCCTTTGTGTCCATACGTTTGTTCTCTACATCTGTGTCTCAATTTCTGCCCTGCAAACCAGTTCATCTGTACCATTTTTCTAGGTTCCACATATATGCGTTAATATACGATATTTGTTTTTCTCTTTCTGACTTACTTCACTCTGTATGACAGTCTCTAGATCCATCCACGTCTCAACAAGTGACCCAATTTCATTCCTTTTTATGGCTGAGTAATATTCCATTGTACATATGTACCACATCTTCTTTATCCATTCATCTGTCGATGGGCATTTAGGTTGCTTCCATGACCTGGCTATTGTAAACAGTGCTGCAATGAAGATTGGAGTGCATGTGTCTTTATGAATTGTGGTTTTCTCTGGGTATATGCCCAGTAGTGGGATTGCTGCATCATATGGTAATTCTATTTTTAGTTTTTTAAGGAACCTCCATACTGTTCTCCATAGTGGCTGTGTCAGTTTACATTCCCACCAACAGCTTAAAAGCTATGATTCAAGAAACATTTCCTGAAGTGGGAGGGAAGGTGGGAGGGGAGACCACAAAAGGAGGGGGGACTTGAACCAACATGCTGAAAGGCATACAGTGTAACTGGGAAATCCGAACTAGACTGGGCAACAAAGAAATATATTCTGATAAAACTATGGAGTTTTATCAGAATATATTTGCTTATAAAGTAAAGGAGATAATACAGGCATCAGACTTCTCATCAGCTACACTTCATGCTGTAAGAATGTGGGCAACTTATTTAAGATATTCAAGGAAAAAAAATTTAAGTCAAGTATTTTATATCCAAATTGACCTTGAAGAATAAAGTTACCAACGAAATAACTCAAAGCATATATTGTTACATGAGACCTAAGGAATCGCTAGAGAATGAGCTTTAGAAACCAAAAAGTCATTGGCATAAGGTGAATATATTTAATTAAAGAACTAAGACTAAATGATGGGAGATAAAGATAGCAAAACAGTATATAAATATTAAGCACTGACAACATAATACAACAAAAATGGGAGAGAAATCATATGAAAGTATGCCAGTTAAGGAAAGTATGTCAGAGAAACTGCCTTTGGATATGATTTAAAATTAGATGCTGGGGGGAAAGAGAAGAAATCCTAGCTTATTTCATTACTGCTTATTATAGATAATAATCTAAAAAAGAGGAGACAAAGACAAAAAATACCTACTATTTATAATGGTAACTCTCAGAACAAAAACTGTTTATAGATAGATATATCCAACACACATACCCACACACAAACACATCCACAAAACCATATCATAAAAGAACCTATATATAAAGACTCGAATAGGGAAACAAATGAGAATATCTTACTGGTTGACATTTTCTCGGTAGAATGCTTATTAGGGTTTTTTGTTGTTACTGTTTTTTGCTTATTGATTTTTAACATCCCCAAACTTTATAGAATCTATGAATCTCTTAATACTCTTATTTCTAGTTGATAGTTATATGGAAAAAAATGAATATTTAAATTCCCCAAATGCAATACAATATTTTTAATACGTATGTGAGGAAAGTTTCAAATGGCATTCCAAATCCAACACAAGTCACAGTCGTATGGAGGCATATTGGAAAGTGTGAGGCATGTGTGTCTCAGATGTTGGGAAACATGTTATTGCATTAAAGGTTACCATTTACTAACAATCATACTAACTGGTCACCAGCAAGTCATTTTTAAAGCAGTTTACTTCCAGGTTAACATATGTTGGATATATATATGCATTTACTGTTTTTTGTTACATCTGAAAACACTGGTTAGAAGTCTGGGGTTTCATATGATACATGGTAATTTTCCCACTTAAAGGAAGTAGGCCCCGGTTAAGAGTTTTCCCACAGAATGTCACTCTTTAAGGGCAGAAAACTGACAGTAAGTCAAAGATACTTTATATAGAAATATGAAGCAATATGGAGACCAAACTTATCAGTTGTATGAATAAACCAGCTTATTCAGTTTAAAGGGGTTTAAATCAGCCATTAAAAGAAAAACACTTTCAGGCAGGTTTACAGAGCTGTGAAAAATGCAAAGTAAAAGGATAGGCAAAGAAAAATCAAGCAAATGAAAATACATAGAAAACAGGGGTTGTGATCTTATCAGACAAGCACTCAGGCCCAAAACACAAGACAAAGACCATTTAGTAATGCTAAAGGCTAAAATTCACAATAAAGAGATAACAGTTATGAAAACCTATTCACCACGCCACACAGTAATTACTTTTGCGAAACAAACTAGAGGAAATACAAGGAGAAACAGACACACACACTAATAGGAGACTTTAAAACATCTCCCTCAGAACAAGACAGATCCAGGCACATCACTAGTAAAAGTGACTGCAGATCTATAAAAACATAACAAGGTACATCTTAGA
Source organism: Eubalaena glacialis (assembly GCF_028564815.1). Classification (NCBI taxonomy): domain Eukaryota; kingdom Metazoa; phylum Chordata; class Mammalia; order Artiodactyla; family Balaenidae; genus Eubalaena; species Eubalaena glacialis. The sequence continues at coordinate 50,934,383 of NC_083733.1, read as the reverse complement.
GATTCATTTCAAATTCTGAATCCCCAAAATAGCAAACATAGTGCATATGGGACAGGTCTGACCACTGACAATCTTTAATACCACAAAGAAAAACCCTGATTAAAAAATCAGAAATGGGGCTTCCCTGGTGTCACAGTGGTTGGGAATCTGCCTGCCAATGCAGGGGACACGGGTTCAAGCCCTGGTCCGGGAGGATCCCACATGCTGTGGAGCAACTAAGCCCATGCGCCACAACTACTGAGCCTGTGCTCTAGAGCCCATGAGCCACAACTACTGAGCCCACGTGCCACAACTACTAAGGCCCAGGCGCCTAGAGCCCGCGCTCCGCAACAAGAGAAGCCACCGCAATGAGAAGCCTGCGCACCGCAACAAAGAGCAGCCCCTGGCTCGCCACAACCAGAGAAGAGCCTGCGTGCAGCCACGAGGACCCAACGCAGCCAAAAACAGTAAATAATAAAAAATAAATACATTTATTTTTTAAAAAATCAGAAATGATACAGATCACATTCTCTGACTATAATGCAATAAAACATGAAATTAATTTTAAAAATGAAACCTTTTGGTCCAAAAGGAAATAGGAAATGAAAGTACATAAATTCCTAAAGATAACAATAATGAAAACAAGACATATAATCTATGATGAGTACTTGAAGGAAGTGCCACTACATTACTTACATCAATAAAAACGAAAACAAATTAAATAGGCAACTCAAAGGGCACGAGAAAGAACAACAAAGAAAACCAAAAGAATATAGAAGGAATTAATAAACATAAAGAAAGCACTTAAGGTTCTTAACTGGATTATCTGATTTTTAGAATTTCACCATGAATTCACATTCTGCTGGGGTTAGTTTTAGTAAACTATATTTTCCTAGAAAACTGTCCATTTCATCTAGGTGTTTGAATTTATTTGTATAGAGTTATACAAAATAGTTTATGATTTTTAAAAAAACTTCCTGTGTTCTGGAGATTATTTCTCCATTTTTGTTTCCTATTTGTGTGTTTATGCTTTCTCTCTTTTTTTTTTTTAAGGTAAGCTACAGGATGTTTTATTGATTTTTCAAATTATTTTTATGGACTGTAATACTGATACCAAACCTTGCAAAGATAGCGCAAAAAAGGGGAGGAGAGAAAATCACAGACCAATCTCACTTTTGAATATTGATATAAAAATCTTAAATAAAATATTTTAACAAATAGAATCCAATTATATTAAAAACATATCATGACTAAGTCAAGTCTGTGCAAGGGTGGCTAAAGATTAGAATGAACTGGATTTAATTCATGGGGATATAATTCATCATATTAATATACCTATGGAATAAACCCCTATAATCACCTCCCACAGTTGCCAAAAACCACCAGATAAAATTCAACATACATTAGTGATAAAAACACAAATAGGAATTTATAACCTTTTCCTTGGCATGATGGCACACACAAACACGCCCTATGGCAAAAAAGCAATTTTAATTGATAAGGTAACACTAGAGAGATCTCTGCCAAGGTGAAGACAAAAATGTCTTCCTTCTATTTCTGCTATCGGTTAACACTGTTCTAAAGATATCAGCAAGGCAATTAAACAAGAGAAAGCAATGTGGAGCTTAAGGATTAGAAAAGACTTTCAAAAGTCTAACTTTCTCCTATCAAAGAAAATAAAACTGTACATCTGGAAAACCCAAAAGGATCAAAGAAAAAACTACAAGAAAATATAGTGAAGTAATATGACATGAAACTAACACACTGAAATCAACAGCCTTCATTTATAAAAATGATATCCAATTAAAAGATAGTGAAAGAGAACTCATCCCCAAACCAAAAAACACCTAGCCATAAACTTAACAAGAGGTTAGACATCACAGCAGAAAAGTAAAATTCTCCTGAAAGACAGAAAAGATAACTTGAACAAATGGAAATCCATCATGTTCTTGGATAGGGAAACTCAGCATCATTGATTTAGATGTTTAATGAGATCGCAATAAAAAACACCACCTAATTTATTTTCCTGGAGCTAGACAAGTTGAGTATAAAGTTCATATTGAAGAACAAACTAGCAAAAATAGCCAGGGAAAACCTAAAAATAAGAAAAATATTAAAATATAGATTCTAAAATTGAGACACAGATGTAGAGAAAAAGCCAAGGGGGGAAAGTGGTGGTGGGATGAACTGGGAGATTGGGATTGACATGTAGACACTAATATGTATAAAATGGATAACTAATAAGAACCTGCTGTATAAAAAAATAAAATTCAAAAATTCAAAAAAAATAAATAAAATATAGATTCTAAAATTTAAATATCATGGTGCTGATGCATGAATAAAATATAAATTGCTTTGCAATTCAAGAATGAAGAAAACCTTTCCCATGACTCAAAATCAAGGAGTAATTTTTTAAAAAGGGGCAACCATAACCCCCCCAAAATAAAAATGAATGCATTCAAAAAAAGAGAAGAAAGTTGAAAACACATATACATAAAATATCGGGGAAAATATTTGCAATCATATCACAAAAAAGGATTAATATCCCTAATTTAAAGAGTTACTAAAATTGAGATGGGAGTTACTAACAATTGAAATGGACAAAAGATATAAATGGACACAAGAAAATAAAACGACAGTTCAATGAAAAAAATGCAATGACACTTAAACATGAAACAAATGAACCCCAGCAAACTCAATTTTGTTTCTAATAAGAGAATGCACACCAAAATTCTAACGAGATACCATTTCTTGCCTATCAGATGGGCAGAAATCCCAAAGTTTGGCCACACTCCATGGGAGAGGCTATGGGGAAACAGCCTTCTCAAACACTGCTAGTGGAATACAAATGGTATGGCCACTACAGAGGGAAACCTGGCAATATCCAGCAATATTACATATGCATTTACCTTTAGACCCAGCCATCCTGTTTTGAGGTAGTCTATCCCTAAGTGAAGTCGACAAAAATATGAAATATACATAAGCTTACTTGTTGCATTAATTGGTAATAGCAAAAGGTTCAACACAACCCAAATGTCAATTAATGGGAGACTGGTTGAATAAGTTTTGGTACATCCACAAAGTAGAGTGGTATGCAGCAGTAAAAAAATGGATGAATAATTTTATACAGTACTATGACTCTCTGGAATATATTAATGGAAAAAAGCAAGGCGCAAAACTGTGTTTTATGCATTTGCTACCTTTTATGTAAGAGGAGTGGAAGATGAACGTTTGTATGTACATTTGTGCATATACATGTGTTTATCCTGAAAGAGAAATAATGGAAGAATAAAGCAAAATCAAGAAAAAATTTATAATATTAAAAAAATCAAATAAAAAAGGGAAAAAGCAAATCCCTAAAAACTGGAAACAAATGGACATAAAGAAACCTTACTCTGTAACAAGTAGATGACAAAACCACACAGAGAACATAATCACTAGAACTGATATTAAAGAAGTGCAGGACTTTGAATGCATCTCCCTTGTGGCTTATACTGTGCAGTTAAAAAGAACTGCAAAAAAATCTTAAACTTCATACTACTACTTACAGTGGTAGTATTGGTACAGTTATTTTGAAGTTTATTATAGGCACATTGTAGGATAAATAAAATAATTATGTGAAAGTCATTGAGAAGATTTTCAGAAGCATAAGGAAAGAAGGCATAAGTCTACAGAAAGTAAGGAAAAAAGTGCAATCTTACATTTGAACGGAAACTATCAGTAGAAATTTACGAATTTTTTTCCCTTCTTGAAAAAAACTTTTTTTCTCTGTCCTTGTAAAAGAACACTGAGTACTCCCAACCACCCAGATTACGGTTTCTAAATGCCATTTCCTACCAAACGCCCTGGAGAAATGGGTGAATCCAGATCTGCTGGGACTGGATTCCTCTCCAGCCCCTGAATCCACTGATTGACTTTAGGGATTCAAAAGTGTGACAATCGGACCTTAAGTGCCTCATGATGTGTTACGAAAGGAAGTGCACTGCTCCAGCTACAAAGTATTCTTGCCTCCACAGCTGACTACTGGTTTACAGGAAACAAGAGGGACAGAGGAGCAAGTTATCAGGCAAAGCTAGAATGAAGACACTGTATAGGATAAACCATCCAATTCCTACGAGTTAATGACAAGGTAAAGAGAAAAGGGAACAAACAGGTTAAAAACAAAAAGTCGTCATCAGTTAGAGATGTATAATACGTATTTTACAGGTAAAATGACATGATGGCATTTTCTTTACAGTCTAGGGAAAAGAAAAAGATGAAATAAGGTTGGCAATTTTACTTACAAATGATTGAAACTGGAGGAGGGGTACATGGAGTTCATTATATTCTTCTGTCAAGTGTTTTGTTTTGAATGAAAATTTTCGAAAAGGAAATGAATGCACATGGCCAAATCATGACACCACTCTGTTTTGCCTACAGGTGCCCATTTTCATCCCCATCTTGGTGACTCTCTTATCCGTGTTTTTGGTTTTGGCCCCAATCATCAGCCAACCTGCATGGGAGTATCTCTACTGTGTGTTATTTATGCTGAGCGGCCTTATATTTTATTTCCTTTTTGTCTACTATAAGTTTGGATGGGCTCAGAAAATCTCAAGTAAGTATCAACTGAGGGACTGCTTTGCTGTTAGTAAAGTGAGACAGGCCCGACATCCTGTCGCCTCATCTGTCCCGATTCTACCAGGACCTTCTTATCACAGGGTCTTGCGCAGCTAACAAATTTCATCTCCTCTTTGGGAGGAGGCATGACCTGTTCTCCTCAGTGTGACACATCTGGGGTCCACCTGTGGCCTCTTCCTTTGTTCCCATCAATTCCTGTAACAAGCAGGAAAAGGAAGCACCGGGTTTTTTTCTTTTTTTCAAATGTAACATACACATAACATAAATCTTGACCATTTTTAAGTGTACGGGTCAGTAGTGACAATACATATTCACATTGTTGTGCATCCCATACCCGAAGCACTGCCTCCTTGTGCCTGATACCCAGACATCATCTGGGAGTCTCAGCAGCATCCCAGAGACACCCAAAAAGCGAGAGCTGGGACGAGGGCCTGAGCCTTCCAACACCAAGGCCACGGCTCTTGCTTTTCACTCAGCAGTACTGATTCCTTGTGTATTTTAGGAATGTTGTTTAAAAGTTTAGCTGCATTAGCCGTTTTCATTTTGAAAAAGAAAGCAGTGACGGCAGAGTACATCAGAGGACCCTGAAGTACACCCAAGGGTGTGTTATATTCTACATGGCACAGCCAGCTGCAAGGAACTCCATTCACAAAAGCCTGCCAGGCTCCCGAGCCCCTCACCAGACCAACAGTGATCCACAGCCTTGCGTGGTCTCCCTCACCCTAAACATGAGTTCCCCGGAGGCAGGAATTGGGCTGTGTACAATTTAATCCTGGATCTATACAGCAGCCACTTAGTATTTGAGTAAATGTGATGAAAAATCTGCCTTCTTTCTCCTTCAGCTCATCTCACCAGGGAAGTACAGTCATTCCTCAGGCACCCCTATGTGGTTTTTTATTTAGATGCATACAACTTAGGGAGACATACAAGGTAGCAAAGAGCAAAACCCAACTGGAAGCGGGGGAAGCTGGCCCTGAGACTCCATTTAGACTGAGCTGCCAGCGATGGGGATGCCTGCCTCCACTCCCTCGGCCTCTGTGTCCCCACCTGTGAAACTGGTACCACCTCTCACCTGACAGGGGTGTTCTAAGAGACAGAGAATCTGTTTCACGTTCGTTAACAAAGGGACAGCAAAACCAAAATATGGCTTTATTATTTCCCAAGGACTTTTCCCCTTTCTTGAAATAGCTCCCCCTACCCCTAACCTCTTTACGCTGATCTAAGCCCGAAGCTGAGAGGGGTTGCAGGGACACTACTATAGAAATGAAAGAAAAGGTATTTTACTACCTGAAAAACGGCCACTTTTTCCCATGCCTCTGAAAATGGACTTGCATTTGATCATACTGACAGAGAATCTAGCTAGGATGACTTACAACCTAAAGGCCCGAAATATGTCTTATTTCTCAGCTTTAGAATATTTAGCCAAGCTGTTCCCTACAGAAACCAATAAGAAATTAAAATTAAGGCGGTAAAAAGAATTAACAACCTGTATTTTAAACAAGATGCAGACTTAGTGACTTCAGACCAAACATTCAATCTTTGGTCAATGGTAGTTAAATAGACACATATAACTGAGTCATTCATATTTTTCCTGTAAATGTTTTGGTGGCAGTAAAACATTTAGTAGGTTCCTAATGCTTTAACGGGAAATAACTTATCTCCAAAGAACCACCGTAGCTCCCAGGATGGGTCTGCCCACCTCTACCCACCTGTGTCCCCTGAGCACAGGCTCTGATAGGAGACATCACCAAGGAGTAGTAACAGTATCACTGCTCATTGATAAGCAAGGTGAAGCTAATTTTAAATTACGGTTTTCTGACTGCACTTCTTCCCTTCAGAGCCTCTCACCATGCACCTTCAGATGCTGATGGAAGTCGTCCCCCCAGAGCAAGCTCCAGAGTAACAAAGCTCAGCCTCCTGTGGCCAAGTCTAAGCTGTGAAGAATTTATTTTTGTAAGCAATATTTGCGGTTGTTTCTTCCTGATGTTTTTCTTAAGAAAAAAATGTATTCACATGTGTATAATACTGTTATTTTTAGCTATCCTTAGTTCTCTGGGTGGGTGTTTGCTGAAGTTAGCAGGTGAGGATGTAACCCAGCAGAAGGCTGGTGGCCAGGGAAGGGCTGAGTCAGAACGGCCCCCACCACACGGTGACTCTTTAACAAGGGGCACATCACACCTACTTCAATAAAGGGAATTCTTTAAACTCAGTGATCAGAAAGGTGCATATGTGTGTGTATATATATATACATATATATATATATATAAATATATAAAATTGGTGGAACTTTTGCTTTGATTGATTGAAATAGATTTTTAAAACACTAAAATACAAATGCTTTACTACCTACCCATATTTCACCTAGGATGTATGTAGCAGGTCTGTCCCAGGCTGGATGTCAAGGCCCCCAGTGCAAAGCTGGCCGTCCGGAACCATTTGCAGCCTGTGTCCACAAGGGGTTCAGCATCACAGGTTCCCTGACAGCCTTTACTGGCATTTCGGTCAAACCAGAAAGTGTGGTGTATAAAATTCTATTTTGCATTGGGCACTCATGGATTTTCCTGACAAAATACGGTCTAAAAAGATGGAAAAAAGTAACATTTCTGTGAAAACACTGAGATTTTATTGATATACTGCAGAAGACATTCAAACCAAAATTTACTAAGTATGTGAGCAATTTTAGAAGCATAGAGACGAAAGTACTTTTACCATGCATTTCAGAAATTTCCCCAAAACGTGAAATCAGTACATATTAATAGTAGAGAACAAAAAAAGCGATTAGTAATTGTTTACATTTCACAAGCCAGTATCCTATGTCTTACAAAATGTTATTCAGAACTTCAAATAACAGTAAATGTCTGAAAAAAGAAACTGGAATTTAAACATGTACCCTCCTCTGCCCAATACTTTCATTTAGCTGTTAGTGAACCACACGAGAGAATCAGTATTATATCTTCTCTGAGAGCACACACATTTGTGCAGCTCTACTGCTTGCTATTATTGTGTCCTGTTTTACGAAAGAGACAATACAACCGAGCACAAACTGCAGGTGGCCAACAATCTCAAGGAAAGCCAGTGCAGTTCAGGAGGCCTGGCCGCCGACCCAAAGCCCTTCCTGGTGGAAGCAAAGTAAACCGGATGAGGCCATTAAAAAAGTTTTGCAGAATCAGAACCTTTGCCAGCAAAGACACCAGAACTTCACACTTCCCAAAGAGCCTGCCCTATTTAGCCAAGAAAAAGGAAAATCACTCCCCGTACACTTCATGTGCCAATCGGACACCTGCCAGTCAACCCACGGGAGTCACGGCGGCAGCAAGGATGCGCTCCTGGCAGCTGTCCAGGCTGGATGCCGCGTCCTCCCACCAGAGGGCAGCGGCCTGACCCCACCCAGCAGCGCTCCGGGCCCCCGAGGCCAGGTGAGGCCCCACAAGGAGCTGAACGTCTTATTTTACAGATGAGGAAACTGACAGCCAGAGGGTGATCCACACCTGCTCACAGGACACGACAGCTTAACGACAGAGTTTACCTCTCGTTTAATACCTGGGACATACACAAACTTGGGCACCTGTGCTTTCTGATGTGTAAAAAGAAGAAAGATCTTGCGGGCAGTTCCAACAGCCTACCAATGCTCTTTTCCTCTTCTAGGAAAAGCCGCCAGACCCACACTGAAGCAGTGCACAGGGTGTAAATTTCCCAATAGCTCGCCTGTCTAACTTTTCCAGTTACCATGAAAAGTCAGGCTCTGGGCATTCCCCCACTTAAGCGGCAATGACAGTACACATTTCTTGATAACCTTGTGACCTTATTAAGGCACCGCAGCCTCATCCCAGGATGGCGTCATGAACGTTTTCAGGGCTCACCACATCCAGGTATTCTGAGGGTTACCTCCAGGCACCCCACATGACCTTTTCAGTTTCCACTGGAGAGAAACCTTGTGTCCTATTTGTCCAGGACTCTGCAGGTTCTGAGGGTTCTTCGGAAGCACTAGCTTTACCTCCAGAAAGCCCTGGGTCAGGCTGCTATTGCTGAGGCAACCCCATTCTCATCCTTGGACTATCTCTTCACAAGAAGTAAACTTACCCTGGGTAGCTATCAATATCTAAAGAACACTAGGAGAATTAGTACACAGACAGTTAACATTGAATCTCAACTAACTCATGGTTGAAAAGGTCTGTTAAGCAGTGTGGGGTATGAATTTTAAGAAATCTCAATTTATATGCACAAGAGAAGGTTTTAAGAATGTACCAAACACAGGTCTAAATGAAAAAAATGAAAAACGAACTCCAGATGGTACAGTTCATTACCCGAACGCCACGGCGGGCATCACTCAACCTGAGGGCTGAGGTGGGCTTCGCACCAGAGGTGATGGGCAGGGCAGCCCAGCACTCGCTGTGTCTCTGCTTCCACCTTCCTTCCAGAGTCTCATCATCGGCCCATTTTTCAATCGACATAAGAATTTCTCACCGCTACTAATCCCAGTGCCACAAGGTGGCACTTAGTAATACTTGATCCTTGAAGTGACAAAAGGTCTGAACGTGACTGCCTGTCTTCTCAGCTTTCGGTCACGAAGCATCATCCATTTCTGTTCAGAGCCCTCTGGCCGCTCTGCAGGATTTAATTCACATTCTCATTCACTCTCGCTTTCGTCTTCATCTGAAGCTTTGTCACTGGTCTCAACCAACTCTACCACTTTGCAGGACGGGTTTTTAGAATTTACAGCTAAGAGAGATATTATTAAAAATATGTTACTAATTATAGATTAATTAGCAAATCTCCCCCACCCCTCACCCCCCCCCATTATTTTGGTCATCGCAGAAAAAGTCCCTTGGGTTCTAGCTCTATATTTTGTGACCTATTTTATATTTTCATTATTTTAAGCAAGAAACAAGCAGGTAAAATTTGCCTGCTTATGAATAAATTATTTTCCTAGGAGAAATATTTGTAAAAGTGTTATAAGGAGATATGTTTATCACCAAGAGTTGATACTTCCTCAAAGCAGAACAGTTAGCACCAAGATCAACCACGAGGAGAAAACTAATCCCTAAGAGCTTTACATTAAGACCCATTTCCACGAAGGCCACATTCCTGAAGTCAGCTGAGTGACTGTGTCCACCCCCATGGTGCTCAGGACCTACGACTCTCCAAGGGATGGGTGCCCCCCACTTACCCTGGAGAAGTGGCTATCCTCCTTATCCTCGTCACATTCTTCCCAGTGATCAAAATCAAAAGCCACGTTAGGATTCTGTTCAATATAACAGTTTACATTAAGTGAGAGAATAAAACATGCTCAGCGTGTTAAGCCCAAGCACAGCTGCTTTCAACTCACCCTCTGTCTGAGTAAGCCACACCAAGACTCCTTTTTCTCTTTCGAAAGAGTGATTATTGGTTCATCATTTTTCACTATGCATTTGCAATCATCTTTTATTATGTTGGCCTGCAGCTCCAAATCAGCCAAGTAAAATTTCTCTCCCACCCAGGCACTAGATTTACAAAAAGAAATGAAGTCAGCCTTTTAAAATGGGAGAAATTATTTCTCTTTTACTTTATAAGCTATCCATAAACCCACCTGAAAACAACTCTATCTCTAAAGTATTTACATTTGTAATCTTTTACATTCCTTATGCTTATCTTCAATATGACCACATCCTCTTTTTGGAACCATTTTATTTGTGGGTGGAAGCTAGAAGAAAGGGAAGAGGGTTATACACTCATCTCTGTTTATTCGCTAGGCAAGGAAGGAAAGCAGACCCCAGCAATGGTGAGCATACCTTTTCACAGGCTCTGTAGTTTTGTTAATGGAAGCATCTCCAGTGTTTTCAGGTAAAGTTTCTGTACAAAAAGTCAAATTTTCCTATAGGTTATTTATATGTGACTCCATAATATATGTATATATATGTACTTTTTTGCATTTTATGCAACTTTTAGTTGAGGAACTACTCACTAAGACTATAAGAGTATAAACTTCATAGTAACCAAAGTATCCAATTGCAAAGAATAATTTTAAAAAATTAAAATGCAGATCACTTAGTATAACTAATAAAACAAATATCAGACTAAGAAAACAAATATTTGCATTGTTAAATATTATGATTAAACAATTGGGAAAGTAAACTCTCTGAAAAGGAACCACATATAATTATTGGCCACAGGATACAAATGTTCCAGCGTCTCTGCTATCTTAACCTGCTAGGGCCCCACTAACGATGACTTCCAGAACAGTAGCCAGTACACAAGGAACCACTGCTGAACATAACATTTCCTAAAACAGTGCAATTTAAATTCTCAATCTGAAACATCTGAAGCTTCCAAAGACTTGAGCAGAAATGTTTATAAGCAGCTTTGTAACAGTAGTCACAAACTGAAAACAATCAACGTCTTGTAACAGGTGAACAGCTAAATAAACTGTAGTATATGCATATCACGGAATACAACTCTGCAATAAAAAATACCACTGCTACTTGCAATAATCTAGATGAATTTCACAGACATAAAGTTGAGTGAAAGAAGACACAAGAGTGTATACCATGTGCTTCCAATTCAGCAACACTGATGGTGACAGAAGTCACAACAGGGGTTACTGGGCAGGGTTACAGACAGGGAGGGTGCGTAAGTAAGGGAGACCACTGGGGTTCTGGAAATGTTCAACAGCTTGATCTGGGTGTGGGTAACGGTAATACACATAGGAAAAATTCTGACGAGCTGTACACTTAAGATCTGTGCACTTTTACTGGATGAGCATTATACTTCAAATAACAAAAAAGAAAAAAGTTACCAAAAAAATTGGAAGCCATACTGTCAAGAACAGAAAGTTAGGTAATATCAGTTTATGTCACCTTCTAATTCATCTAAAAGTAGAAAGCCTAAACATTAGAAAATTTTCAAGCATTAATGATTTTAAGTTAACCGTCTTTTACATAACCAACCATGTGTTGGGTTTTCTGAGTTTGTCTGGGCGTCAGCACCTCTCTCTGAGCCCTTGTCCCCTTGCTGTGTGCTCTGCAGACAAGCATCATCTTCTGTGGAAGAAGGCATCCTGGGTAGAAGAGGCAGAGGTTAACTGTGAGACGAGGAGACAGGCAAAATGTGGCTCCCTACAGGGACTTCCCGGCAAGAAGAGGGAGGCAGGCCAGCAACACACGTAGGAGGTGAAGTACCTCCTACCACGAGTCAGACCCGCACAGAGCTTACGGCTCATTTACAGATGACGGGCAGGTCAGCCAGCTCTGGGCACTACTGCGCCCCTGGCAACGGGTGCAGAGTAGCTGATCGACACACACATATCATCCGATAAAGGCAGGAACTCATTTACCGAAATAAAATTCTTTTCAAATCACTTAGAGGACAGTATGCACCGCTCCCCACTTCAAAGAGGGTAACACAAGCCATCTCCTTTCCTCTCCTGCCCTAGCTTCCCAGAGACACCCTCTTACCAGTCTGGATCTACTGCTAGAAACATTCTTTGCATGAAAAGGCAAATACTGCCATCTGTATCTTTCTATCTAAAACACACACACACACACACATGCAAGTTTAAACACATGGCAACCTACTACATTCACTTTTCTACCCCTTATTTTATTGTACTTAATAAATGGAGATTATTCCATATCAGTATATAGAGAGGGCTATCTCATTCTTGTAAAACTTTTTAATTGTGCTTTTCTTTTGGTTGTTTGAACAGGTAACCACATGCATGTGGTTCAATATTTTAAAATAAATAGAAAGGTCTACACAGTGAAAAATCTACCTCTCACCTCTGTTCCCCAGCCACCAATTTCCTTCCTCATGGGTGACAATGTAATTCATTTTTTGTGCATCCTTTTTGAGATAATTCAAGCCTAAAGGAGCAAACCTATCGAACACATGTGTACACACACAGACACACACACCTGTGGTTAGGGAGTGTGCGTGTGTGTCTCCAAGGGGACGACTGACGGACACCCATGAAGCCTGTGGCGTGGAGGGCAGTGTCCCATGTTCCGACCACCCAGGCAGGGACCCCTCCTCACTGCTGTGCAGCCCCAGACGCTCTGCTGCCCACCCTCTTCCGCCACCATGGCTCTGATCTCCCCTCGACCCTCATCTCCTGGGGTCCTGTTCCCTCCACCTCTCACACTTACACAAGTTCTGACTCTCCTCCAACACCAGCAAACCAGAGCCTCCCCAGCCGCCTTCCCGAGCTCCAGGCTTACACCTTCACTAGCCTGAAACTCATGTCCAAACCCACTCAGTACCTCCTCCTCTCCGAGCTGGCTGCTCTCAGTCATGAGGGCTCAGAATTATACAATCACACGCCCCTGTGTCTGCCAGCCACTCAGCCCTACGGCTTCCAGGTCTTCAAGTCCCCAGACTCTGTCCTCTTTCCCAGTCCGCTGTAAGAATGGCGCCATTCTCCTCATTTCTGATCCAGACAAGCATCACAGCTCTCCTACCCATCTCCCCAAATGGAGTCCCTTCTTGGAGGCAGGCTCCCCCCGTAGATCTCCAGGCCTCTGCACGTCCCTCTACCTGTGATTATCACCAAGGTGCACAGCGCTCCTGTGCGACCACAGAATCACGTGTGCAAAGGGACTGAGCAGAGTGCTTTGTGTGGAGCTGGGGCTCAGCAGTCGTTGCGGCGTTTCCTATAAGCGATCAATCTGTCCTGATTAAATCGACTGAACTGCAGTCGCGTCTTCATTTTTAAAAGACTATCTTAAAAGTAAGCATGGAGCAATTTTTGTTTCCTGAAAGTGTGTAGAAAACAAAATATATCCTAACTCCACAGGTACCCAATTTTATTAAGATAGAAAACTCTACACACTTAAGGCTATTTTAATCTCTGCCATGTTCTTTGAAATTCTCCTACTCTCAGCAGTAATTCAGGAACCCTTCAAGGTCTCCAGTGGTCACAGCATTAAATCCACTGGTCAGTTCTCAGTCCTCATTTCATTTGGCCTCGCAGCACCTGGCAGCTCATGGCTCCCTGCTCTGCGAAACCCTTCCCTCACCCGCGGTCCTGGATGCCCTCCCCGCCCCCCCAGCTCCAGGCTGCTGCTTCTCAGGCTCCTCCCCCATGTCCCCACTGCCCGCCCCCTCTCAACATTAGAGCCCCAGCGCTCAGTCCCTCGCGGCCTTGTCGAGCATCCTGGCTCTCAATCCCAGGATCTGCCAACCAGGCCCCCTGAGACCACACGCCCACTACAGTTACATTCAGAAACCCGCTGCTCCTCACCACCTCCACAAAACCACCCTAGTCTGAGCCGCTGTCATCCTGTCCTGAACTCTGGGCACAGGCTTTGTCCCCCGCTCCAGTCTGTTCTCAACACAGTAGCCCAGAATGTTCTGATTAAGCCATTCCTCTGCTCAAAACTCTCTCATGGTTCCACCTCCTCCTCCAAGGAGCCCACCCTTGCAATGGCCACAGGGTCCAACAAGATCTGACCTTCACACCTAGATTCTCCCCTTGTTTGCTGCTCTGGTCACTGCACCTTCCTCTCTGTTCCTGGAACCAAGGAATAACCAAGGCTTCCCTCTGCCCACATGGGTCTACGCCTCGGTATCTGCCTGGGTCAGGCCTCACCTCTTGGGTCTTTGCTCACCGTCTCAGACCCCAAACTACCCTGTCTTCCCTTCTGTGTTAATCTGCTCCATCTCACATACCACCACATTATCCACTATGTATTTCTGTAACCTGTTTATCATTTGTCTCCACTGAAATGTGAGCTGGCCCTTCATCTGTTTTGTTCACTACTGTATCCCCAGTAGACAATAAATATTTGCTGAATAAATGAACAAATTTTAAAATTTCAACTTTACCTATTGGCAACTTCAGTTAAAAGTATTTATCTATTAATTAGGTCAACTGAAACAAAGTTAGACTGAACAAAATATTCCAGCATCCAAAACACACACAGAGCAAAATGGCGGATTAGGAAGCTCCAAGTTCCCATTTCCCCATAGACACACTGAAAGAACCACCAGAAGCTGTCTGAACCACCTTCCTGTTCCCCCACCCCCCCCACCCCCAAAACCAGAGAGGGCAGAGCAGACTTCGTGTGTGAAGCCATCTGGGGGATACCTGAGGGACTATAATGCAAGATGCTCACCTCTGTTTCACGGAACTCAGAACACAGGCAGGAAAGCTGTGGGCACTGCTCAGAAAAGGCCACTACAGACCCATGGACACCCGAGGCAAGGTATGACGCAAGGAGACACACAACAGGCCATCGAAGGCCTGGAGAAGCTAGGGGGAGACTCACTGGAAATTAGGACATTCAAAAGGGGACTGAGAAAGCCATGTGCGGCCGAGGCAAGACGCACGCTCAGAAAAGTCCTGAGAGGACCCTAAGCTTTCACTTCAGGCTGATTTCTAGCCGAGGACGTGGAGAAAACAGGAACCTTGTACACTGCTGGTGGGAACATAACACACAGCTGTTGTGGAAACAGTTTGGCAGTTCAAAAAATTAAACGTGGAATTGCCGTATGATCCAGAAATTCCAAAAGAGCTGAAAGCAGGAATTTAAACAGATATTTGTACACCAATGTTCACAGCAGCACTATTCACAACAGCCAAATATCCACTACAGATGAATGGATAAACAAAATGCAGTATATCCATACAATGGAGTATTTTTCAGCCTTAAAAGGACAGAAATTCTGATACCTGCTACAACATGGATGAACCTTGAAAACATTATGCTAAGTGAAATAAGCCAGACACAGAAGGACATATATTGTATGATTCCATTTATATGAGGTACCCAGAACAGGTAAATTAATGGAAACAGAAAGCAGAACGGAGGTTCCCAGGGGCCGAGGGAATGGGAGAATGGGCATTACGGATTAATGGGTACAGAGTTTCTGTTGGGATGATGAAAACTTCTGGAGACCGTGGTGACAGTTACACAACAATGTGAACGTACTTACTGCCACTGAATTGTATACTTAAAAAACAGTTACTGTGTTAGATTTTACGTGTATTTTACCACACTTTGAAAAAACAAATAAAAATGAGAAATTCTGTTATGTATTGTATTTTAACACAATTTAAAAAAAATGCAATTTAAGAAATTACCGTTCACTTTGCTGGCTGTGGTAACAGCACTTCAGTCAAGTTTTTTAAAGGCTTTTGTTGCTCCACATCCTTGCCAACACTTGGTGTTTCCTTTCTCTCATTGCTTGTGGCTATGAAGCGGTATTGCTCCATTGTGGCTTTAATTTACATTTCCCTGATGAGTCATGAGTCTGAGCACCTTTTCGTACATTAATTACTGGACAATTAATGAATTGGACATCGTGAAGTGTGTGTTCAAATCTTTTGCCCCGTTTTCTACTAGGTGTCTGCTATTTCTTCCTGACCGGAAGGAGCTCTTAATGCGAGTCCTTCGGTGGATGCACATGCTGGGTCCATCCTCCCCTCTGGGGGTGGCCAGTGTACTTTCTCAGAGACTTCATATCCTGCTTGTGGATGTGAAAACTGGTACAACCAATTTGGAAAACTGTTGCGCAGTAGTCTAATTATGACTCAACAATTCCATGCCATTCGTAAGAAATGGAATACATTTGTAAGTGCACCAAAGCACATGTAGGAGAATGTTTAAAGTGCCACTTGAAGTGGCCCAGGACTGGAAATTTCTCCCCTCGACAGAATGCGTAAATAAATTATATTCATACAGTGGAATATGACGCAGCCATGAGAATCTATAGGTCTACAGCTGCATGCACAACATGGATGAATTTCACAAATAATGCTGAGTTAAAGAAGCCAGATATGAAAGAGATACATTGCATGATTCCATTCAAAGTATGAACCAGGGAAGAGCCACCCATGCTGTTTCGTGTCTGGAAAGCAGCTGCCCTTGGGGAGGGAGCAGGAGGTGTCTCTGAGTCATGCCCTGTTTCTGATCTGGGGCTGGTTTCTGTGCTCAGAAAATCCACCAAGCCACACTTATGACACGTGTTCTTTTCTGTATGCGTGCTGTCAATAAAAAGCTAACAAAAATTCATTCTGTAAGAGATACAGATGAAATATATTTGGAATTTGTTTTATAATAGTCAAACAAAAACAAAAATGTGGGCTGGGGTTTGGATAAAATAAGACTCCCCAGATACTGGTAATTATTGAAGCTGAGTGATGGGA
Organism: Eubalaena glacialis; assembly: GCF_028564815.1. Classification (NCBI taxonomy): domain Eukaryota; kingdom Metazoa; phylum Chordata; class Mammalia; order Artiodactyla; family Balaenidae; genus Eubalaena; species Eubalaena glacialis. Next base: position 50,917,666 of record NC_083733.1, on the reverse strand, counting down.
ACGTAGAGACCCATTAAACTATTCTACTTTCAGAGAAAATGTCCCTAACGCTTGTGAGTTACACCGCCACAAGACAGCTCTTCCAAAAGGAGACAAAAATCCACTTACGGGGTCTGGCTCACGCTTTCTTCAAAAGTTGGCACTTTAGCTCCTTTGTATAATTTTTTCAGCTGTTCTACATGCTCTGAGTTATCAATGCCCATTCCCGTTGACAAAATTTCAGCTCGAACATTATAATCAATGACAGAAGTTTTCAAGTTTGAAAGTTTTGTAATGTGCACCTTGAATGAAAGAAAAAATACGTTTGCAGGAATTACACTTAGAACTTTAGATGAGTCACAAACACCCTCACCGTGGCCTCCTGATCTCACTGTGCAATGTCTGATGCACCAGGGCATGTGCCACCACAAGGGCCTCCTCGTTGGAATCTTCCAGAACCCAGCCCCGTACTGGAGAAATATGATCAGCTGTGGGGCTGGGGCCAAGATCAAGTCCTGAGGTAAAATCCCAGACAAGACCCGTCCGTGATGCTGTAACCACACGCACAATTCTTAGATCTTTCTGATTCTCCCTCCTGTGCTTTCACCGCTCCTAACAAGAAGGCTCCGGGTCTTCAGATGCCCAGAAAGGGCCCGCACCAAGGCCCTAAATCCTGCGTCCTGGACAGTTTCCTCCACTTGTTTTTTTCTGCAACCAAAACATTCTCATCCATTTCAGTTTACACAAAATTAAGTAAAGCATGAAAATCTGCAATTGTCTGATTCCTGTTGGTGGGAGGTGTGGGTCCAGGACGTTCACGGGGCTCGGAGTAGACCAGGCTGGTGCTGGCTGGGGCGCCTCCCCAGGGAGCGCGGGAATGCACTCCCGTCCAGCGATAGCAGAAGAGCCTTTCTCCACTCAGCCTGGGGACCGAGCTGGTGCCGGGAGTGGGGGGAGAAGGCGGCAGGTGTGGGCTCTGCCTCCCCTCCAGCGTGCCATGGACACTGCTACACTTTGGAGCTGCGGAAGCCTGTTTGCCAGGTGGGTTTTCTTTTTTTTTTGCTTCATTCTCTTAGCTATAGTTTAAAAAATCCTTGCTTAATAAAGTTTCCATTTTTTTCTCTGATGAAAAAGCACCACAATATTGACTGTTATGACATCGACTAAGACCCCCCCGACCTCTTCATTTACCTGCACTGGTAGTCTCTACCTTCCCTTCTAGAAATCATATTCTGCTCTTACTCTTAAATCTTATACCCAAGCTCTTCTTTTCCATGTTAAGGCTTTTTCACTCTTATAAAAATAACTTTCAACAAAACAGTTTTTATGAACTGAATTCCTTTAAATTGTATAAATAATCATAATAATTAAGATTTAAGTCTAACAGAGCAAAACTCTGAATTGAAAAGTAGGAGTTCCCAGGGTGCAAGCAGAGCGGGGATGGTGCCGGCCTCAGCAGGGACGGGCTGAGGCCCTGAGTCACATGTCCTGGCCTCATGCTCAGTCCCACCCACCCCCACAGGGTAGGAGTCTGCTCATGGATGGAATTCCAGTGCCCCGTACAGGTCCTAGCACCCAGTAGGTGCTCAATAAATATCTGGTGAATGGACGAGGTAGGAACCGTGAACATAATAAAATCTGTCTTGGAAAAGCCTGAGGACCGGAGTCCTCCACATTACTGACCACTCTACGATCACTTAGAGCTACACCAGCGCACGGCTGCGCTTCTGCAGGGCGGTTCCTGTCCCAGGGCTTCCCACCTGTGTGGGCAGAGGACTGTGAAATCGGATTACCAGTGCACAGCCACCACTTGGAAAAGAATTATAAATGGCAGAGACTGTCGCGTGTACTAACAATAGTTTCATGAAGTTTCTGTCTCGGTTGTATGTGTGAGTGTGTGTGATTTATACACACACACACACACACACCTGTGAGCGCTGGGTTACAATGTAAAAGGTTCCCTTAAACCAAAAAACCCATGACCATATTCATGACCCAAATAACATGGAAAAAGCTCTCCTTTACACAGAGCCTTGATCAAATAAGCCTCCATTTATGTGAGGCAAATAGTTATTCAAGCAACAGGTGAGAATAATTTGGATAATTTTAGGGGCCCATTCAAACACACGTTTCTTTTCAAGAAAACTGCATACTTACCATTGGATCAATCCAAACCGTATTTCCTAAAGCCAACATCACTTTTGCATCATGCAGTTTCCCATTAATTTTATGATGAATGTATCTAGTAACCTGAAAAAAAACAAAACACTTAAGTAATTTATCTGAAGCTTTAAGAAAATACTTTATTCTGTATGTGCTTTATAGTTTTTCAAGAAGCTTTTCCATGCCTTTCATTTGAGCCTCACGACCACCCCATGAGGCAGGTTATGGAGGCCATCACACCCCTTCACCAACAAGGGTAACCATCGGTGGAGACGAATAAGGACAGGTGCAAAGGTGAGTCCCGAGCACTGGGTGTTCCAGCTGCTCCAGACGACGAGGTCACACACTGGGGCTGCCCAGCAGCAGGGGCACTGGGGTTGAGGGGCCCTGGTCCCCACCAACAGTAGAACTCTCTCTCCTCACTCTCTCACTGAGCTTCCAAAGAAAGAAACATCCGTCCTTTAAAGACAGGTTGACAGGTGACAGAGGGGATGGGGGACACGCACCCACGCTGGGAACCACGCGGTGTGAGGAGTCCACAGCACAGACCTGTGCTTGGGACTCACCTCTGCACCTGTCCTCATTCAACCCCACTGTTTATAAGCAAACTTTTTGCCTTGCCAACTGCAATGGCTTCTTTCATATCCTGTTCATCAGACTGTATGAAATTTAGCCTTCCTTTGAAGAATCAGGAGCCTCGTTATGAACAGGACTTACTGCTCTGGTGATGTCCCTGCCGCGCCGAGGGCTGGGCCTCTCCACCCACCCGAGACGGCATGTGCTCCATGTCTTGGTACAGGGGGGCTTCTTCGCCTTCACAGTGCCTTATCTGCTCTACTTGGTGACATCCTAGTTACCCATTCTGAGGGACCCAGAGGGAATGTCCCCTCCTTTGGAAGCTTTTCTGGACTCTCTCTCTCTTTCCTTGCCCATCTTCCCAACCCCAGTGGAATTACCTGGTCCCTCCGGAGAGTGTCCATCACCTATGTGCCCCCGTGACAGGGGTATCCACTTTTCTAAGTGCGTACACTGTTTATTCTCTTTAAGTAACAGCCAGTTTATTTTTAGCACAGTGCATATTTTACACCCAAAGTGTGTGAGCACTAATGACGACAATGGCCAATCACGCCCGGCCTCTCTGAGGGCTCAGAGCTAGTCTACACATAGCGCTGTAAGTGCATTCCTGCCCAGAAACATGAAGCAGTTAACCCAAACCCAATACTCCAAATTCAAATACACCTCAATTCTGTGTATATTCTGGGTTAAATATATTCTGAAAGTCAACAAAATACAAAAAGCCAAAATAACTCACCTTTGGATTCCATTCAATTTCATTGTCCACGGGTTTCACTCTACAAACGATAAACTCCACAGCTTGTGGGGGCAGAGTGTGGAAACTTTCTGGGAGGTGAAGCAACTGGTCTCTTGCGATGAGTTCGGTCCTGCCTTCATCTATGAACTTCACGAGGACATTATCCAGGGCCCACGCGTCCTCCTTCTGGCTTGTCTCCAACACCTGAACCCTACAGAACAGTGGCCTTGGTCTAACACAGAGACCCAAAGGGACATAATCGTCGCCTCGGCTTCCTCGTTAGAAGCGAACTACACAGAAGTTCCCTAAACTGCGTGGCTTTACTCCATACTAGAAATAAAATAACTAGAGTCATCAAGAGTACTTAGCCATGATTTATTTAATTCAAGTATACCTATGTATAAAAAATAGTGTAGTACTTTGAATAAAGGAAATTCCTTTATCTGACAACATAAGAAAAATTAACATAGCAAATTAAATGTTCCAAGGTTCTCAATCTGGGCTATCACCAAGCAGGGACGAGTGGGACATTCGAGGAATGTCAGTGCAAACAGGCACACGAGGCAGGATGGAAGGCTGACAGTGCCACTTCTTGAGCTGACCTAGCGAACTTACATAACCTCACCAGGGCTCAGTCTGCTTATCTGTAAAATGGGAACTGTGCCCACTTTATGGGAATTTCACAAGAATTAAGTGAGTCGATGACTGCCCATATATAAATGTCACACTGTCATCCACGCTCTGTGCTCAGCAGCAGCCCCAGGGCAGATGAGCCTCAAGAGTACAGCTGAGCCGGACTAGGGTGGGCACGACCCCACCACCACCCTCCCGGGAGGCAGCCAGGCTCAGTATGTGTACACCGGTCAGATGCACAGAGATGAAAACAGGGATTCAACGCCACTTGAAGTTACCTTATGCTTCACAACTTCTAGAGATGAAATAAAGAGACATTTTACCTGTGAAAAACTACTTTTTCTGCTAATCCATATAATCCAAATTTCTCCACCTTTTCAACAGTTGTTTTATTACTGGAATCTTCAAAATACTCTTTCATTTCAGCAGTAAGAGTTGCATAAAGATCCACATGTTTATCAACTATACGACCAAAGTAATTTGTTGCATTCAAAATATAAAAGGGTATTATCTGAAACATAAACAGTAAACATATTCAGAAAACAAACTCACTCTAACACACCATTGTAAAGCAATTGTACTCCAATAAAGATGTTAAAAAAATAAAATAAAATAAAATAAAATTCCTTCAAAAAAAAAAACAAAAAAAACCTCACTCTGAAGCAAAGAGGTATCTGCAGAAGTCAGCACCTGACCTAAGAGCCCAAAGCACACAACAGGGATTTAAAAATAAACTAGGAAACTGACCAAAACACAAAATAAAAAACTTAGCATACACACAAATAATTATAGTTTCACTTTAAATCTAATGGAAGGGGTTTTGGGTAAATATTAGTTTAAAGCTTTATTATTAGTAAGTGTTTCTTTGTTTACATTTTAACTGCACTTTATAAAAATCCTTAAAAAAAATAGCCTCTTTGTCTCTTGAGCCCTTTCTGAAGTATTTTAGTAAGAGCCTGCTGTGTATGAGGCACAAGGGACACAGAGGAAGCATGTCCTACAGGGACCCTAAGCAACCATGGGTGGACAGATGTGCCACAGCTGGTGTGTGGTCAAGAAGACAGCTCTTCACGGGCAAGCATACGCAGGGTTATTGGCATGTGTCGGGGTGTCGGCGTGCACAGGTATGCAAGAGTACGGAGGAGGCATTCCAGACGGGGGGCAAACAGTACGCATTAGGGCAGGGAGCCCTGGCTACAGAGCAGGAGTGAGCAGTGGTTATTTGGTGGGCAGTGCCATCTGGGAGGCAAGGCAGGCAGGGGAGAGGTCAGCCCTTGTGAGCAAAAGGTGCTGGATCTCACAGGGCTGACAGCCTGTGGCTCTCCTCTGTGCTCCCCCCCGCCCCAGCTTCATCGCCTGCCCCCTTCACACTCGCCATAAGACTTGTCCTACTCCACAAACATTCCACATAACTCCTACCTCAGGGCCTTTGCACTTGCTGCTTCCTCTGCCTGGAATATTCTTCCCTAGATAGTCTCATGGCTGGATCCTTCTTATCATTTGGCCCTCAGGGCAGCTGACCCCTCCTCAGAGGGCCCCTCCCTGCCTCTAATTTCCAAAGGGCCCCGTGTCCCCCAGCACACACCGCAGAACTTGACTGCATTTCATCCTCTCCGCAGCACAGTCACCATCTTACTCACTGCTGACCATCCCCACTGGAAGGAGAGCCGGGAGAGGACAAGTAGCACGTCTATCATGGTTCCCAACCCAGCCATCCTCCAGCCCGTGGAGAATCTGCCTCAGTGAACCCCCAGTGCTCTGTCAAGCCGGCCCTCATCTCGGGCAGGGAATTCAGTATTCCTTCTAGCCTGGCAGATGGCCTCTCCCAGGGAGTCTTCTCCCCCATGGTTTAGGGGCCCCAACAACCTGGCATCCCAGACAGAAGCCCACTGGGTGACAGGAGTCAGTGGAAAGGAGGTGCAGGGGATGGGAAAAACTCTCACTACAATGTTATGAGAGCTTGGCAGGATATAACATACACTCCAACTGCAAATATATTTTCTGAAAGATGCACAAAGAAAAGTAACAGAGAAAATATACTAAGATGCCAATGGTGACTGTTTTAGGATGACAGGAATAAGGGGAGAGTTCCTTTTCCCCCACATTTCCTACGTTAGAAGGCTCTGTGTTCAGCACACACTGATGAACAAAGTCCAGGCCCGAGCAGGCATCAGTCTGTGGCAGTCCCCTCCACACGGCATCAGCACATCCACGACACACTGAGCTGGCAGAACGGAGGTGGCAAAAAGCAGCTTGTGGACTGGACTCTCCTGACAGGAGGGGCAGAGCGTGAGGCCTCCAGACAGGTGACCCACTCGTCCTGGTTCCAGCACCGAACATCCCGGGTGGCGGGAAACCCCTCAGTCCTGGGCACGTGGGAGGGTTCCTTCTGGCCACACACCTCCCCACCTGTTTCGATTCCCCTCTCGCCAGGAATTCAGTTTGTTATGGTTGCAGGACACAGGGTAAGATACAGAAATCAATCGCATTTCTAAAACAATTAGAAAATGAAGTTTAAGGAAAAATAACACTGACATCCAAAAACATGAAATGCTAGGGATAAGTTTAACACAAAAAGTAAAAGATCCATCTACTGAAAATTGTAACACATTGCTTAGAAAATTAAAGATGACCTAGACAAATGGAGTGATATACCACGTTAATGGACTAAGAAGACTCAGTACTGCTAAGATGTCAATTCTTCCTGTATTAATCTATAGACTTGAAACCGAGTAGGACCCTGTGGGGGCTTCCCACGGCAGACCCCTCCCCCATACCCTCTGCTTTAGCTTCTCTATGAAGTACCCAGGTAATTGTATCTGTGCACGTTTCCTGAGTTGTTTTACAGATGTGAAAACCCCTCACCAAATAGAAGATGTTAACTACTTGATGATCAATGAGCACATAGCCCCCAGGCCTACTGGGGCCTAAGGATTGATAATGTTAATCCCCGTGACACCACTCTGTTATCTCACCATCAACCAATCAGAGAATTGTGCAGGAGCTGATCACCTACCCTGTCACTCCCCATCCCTCACCTGGCCTTAAAAATGCTTTCCTGAAACCCACTGGGGAGTTGGGGGTTTTTAAAGCATGAGCCACTCGTTCTCCTCGTTTTGGCACCTTACAATAAACGCTGCACTTCCTTCACTACAACCTGGTGTCAACAGAGCGGCTTTACCACGCACACAGGCAAGTGGACCCAAGGTCGGTTCGGTATCAGACTCAATGCAATGCCAATCAAAATCCCACCAGGACTCTAAGTATAATAGATATTGGTAACCTGATTCTAAAATTTTATATGGACATGCAAAGTAGTAGTCAAAAGGATATTGAGGAAGACAGGCAAAGTTGGAAGACTTACCCACCAGTTTTCAAGATTATAAAGCTACAGTAATCAAGCCAGTGTGATACTGTATAAGGACAAAGAAACCAAGGAGCAGAATAAAGAATTCAGAAATCAGGACTTCCCTGGTGGTCTAGTGGTTAAGAATCTGCCTTCCAATGCAGGGGACGCAGGTTCGATCCCTGGTCGGGGAACTAAGAACCCACATGCGAGGGGGGCAACTAAGCCTGCGTGCTCTAGAGCCTGCGTACCATACCTAGAGAGCCCATGCACTGCAACAAAGAGCCCGCGTGCTGCAACTAAGACCTGACACAGCCAAATAAATAAATAAATAGTAAAAAAAGAATTCAGAAATCACATATATGGTCTCCTAATTTTTGTCAAAGGTGCCAATGTAACTTAGGGGAAAAAGAAGGTCTTTATAGTAAATGATGCTGGAGTAACCAATTATCCAGAAGAAAAAACCTTGCCTCCTTTTAAAAAACTCTGCCACATACAAAAGTTAACTTGAGATGGATCACAGAGCTAAATGTAAAACTATACAGCTTCTAGAATAAAAACGCTGGGAAAAATCTTTGCAACCATATGGTAGGCAAAGATTTCTTATGGCATGAAAAGCACAAAATACAAAATAAAAAAGTAAAAAACTAGGTTTCATCAAAATTAAAAACGTTTGCTTTTCCACTGGGAGAAAACATTTGCAATATATCTGACAAAGGATATCTAGAATATATAAAGAACTGTTAAAATTCAACAAGAAGGAAACCCAGATAAAAAATGGGCAAAAATTCTAAACAGAAAGTTAACAAAAGAAGAGATACAAATGGCCAGTAAGCAATGGAAAGATGTCTAAGATTCTTTATCACCAGGGTAACACAAATAAGATACCAGTGCAAATGCAACAGAGTGGCAAAAATTACAGACTGAGAATACCAAGTACTGATGAGAATGTGGACCAGCTGGAATTCTTGCATGCAGTGCTGGTCAGAATGTGAAATGGTACCACCTCTTTGGAAAACTGTTTGGCAGTTTCTTACAAACATACACTTATCATATGACTCAGCAATTCCACTCCTAGGTCTTACTCAAGAGAAAAGAAAATGTACTGTCAAAGATGTAACACAAATGATCAAAGCAGCCAGAAACTGTCAACAACCCAAATGTCCACCGATCTGTGAACAGACAAACACACAATGGAATCCTACACAGCAATAAAATAGAACAACACAGGCGAATCTCAAAAGTAATACACTGAGTAATAGAAATCAGACTCAAAAGACCACATACTGTACAATTCCATTAATATGAAATTCCAGTAAAAGACAAAACCGTAGTGACAGAAAGCAGATACCCTGGGAACCAGGGGTATGGGGGTATGTAATTTAAAAACTCCCTGCAAACAGAAGTCCAGGACCAGATGGCTTCACTGGGGAATTCTACCAAACATACAAAGAACAACTAATACCAATCCTTCTCAAACTCTTCCGAAAGACTGAAGAGGAGGGAACACTCCCAAAGTCATTCTATGAAGTCACTATCACCCTGATACCAAAAGCAGACAAAGATAATACCACAAAATAAAATCACAGGCCAATATCTTTGATGAATATAGTTGCAAAAATTCTCAAATATTAGCAAACTGAACCCAACAACACATAAAAAAGATCATACACCACGATCAAGCTGGATTCATCCCAGGGTCACAAGGATGGTTCAACATACGCAAATCAATAAATGTGATACACTCCATCAACAAAAGTAAAGATAAAAACCACATGGTCATCTCAATAGATGTAGAAAAAGCATTTGATAAAATTCAACATCCATTCATGATAAAAACTCTTACCAAAGTGGGTACAGAGGGAATATATCTCAACATAATAAAAGCTATTTATGACACATCCACAGCCAACATAATACTCAATGGTAAAAGCTGAAAGCCTTCCCGTTAAAATCTGGAACAAGACAAGTGTGCCCACTCTCACCACTTCTATTCAATGTAGTATTGGAAGTCCTAGCCACAGCAATCAGACAAGAGAAAGAAATAAAAGGTATCCAAATTGGAAGAGAAGAGGTGAAAGTATCATTATAGGCAGATGACATGATACTGTATATAGAAAACCCTGAAGACTCCACACAAAACTTCTAGAACTGATAAATGAACTCAGCAAGGTAGCAGGATACAAGATTAATAACATACAGAAATTTGTTGCATGTCTTTACACTAACAATGAAATATCAGAAAGGGAAAGTTAAAAAAAAAATCCCTTTTAAAAATAAAATACTTAGGAATCAACCTGACCAAGGATGTGAAAGACTTGTATGTTGAGAACTATAAAACACTGATAACGGAAATTGAAGATGATTCAATAGAAATATATCCCATGCTCTTGGATTGGAAGAATTAATAATGTTAAAATGGCCATACTACCCAAAACAATTTACAGATTTAATGTGATCCCTATCAAATTATCCATGACATTTTTCACAGAACTAGAATAATCCTAAAATATATATGGAACATTAAAAGGCCCAGAATTTCCAAAGCAATCCTGAGGAAAAAGAACAAAACTGGAGGCATAACTCTCCCGGACTTCAGACAATACTACAAAGCTACGGTAATCAGAACAGTGTGATACTGACACAAAAACAGACATATGGATCAATGGAACAGAATAGAGAGCCCAGAAATAAACCCACACACCTACAGTCAATTAATCTTCAACAAAGGAGGCAAGAATATACAATGGGGAAAAGACAGTCTCTTCAGCAAGTGGTGTTGGGAAAGCTGGACAGCCACATGTAAATCAATGAAGTTAGAACACACCCTCTCACCATACACAAAAATAAACTCAAAATGGCTTAAAGACTTAAATATAAGGCATGACACCATAAAACTTCTAGAAGAGAACATAGGCAAAACATTCTCTGACATAAATTGTGCCAATGTTTTCTTAGGTCAGTCTCTGAAGGCAACAGAAATAAATGCAAAAGTACACAAATGGGACCTAATCAAGGTTATAAGCTTTTGCACAGCAAAGGAAACCATAAACAAAATGAAAAGACAACCTATGGAACAGAAGAAAATATTTGCAAATGATGCGACTGACAAGGGCTTAATTTCCAAAATATACAAACAGCTCATACAACTCTAAAACAAGAACAAAAACAAATAACCCAATCAAAAAATGGGCAGAAGACCATTTCTCCAAAGAAGACACAGAGATGGCCAAAAGGCACATGAAAAGATGCTCAACATCACTAAATATTAGAGAAATGCAAATCAAAACTACAATGAAGTACCACCTCACACCAGTCAGAATGGCCATCATTAAAAAGTTTACAAACAATAAATGCTGGAGAGGATGTGGAGAAAAGGGAATCCTCCTACACTGTTGGTGGGAATGTAAATTGGTGCAGCCACTATGGAAAACAGCATGGAGGTTCCTTCACAAACTAAAAATAGAGCTAGCATATGATCCAGCAATCCCACTCCTGGGCATATATCCAGAGAAAACTCTAATTCGAAAAGATACATGCACCCCAATGTTCATAGCAGCACTATTTACAACAGTCAAGACATGGAAGCAACCTAAATGTCCATCAGCAGATGAATGGATAAAGAAGATGTGGTATATATACACAATGGAATATTACTCAGCCATAAAAAAGAATGAAATAATGCCATTTGCAGCAACATGGATGGACCTAGAGATGATCATACTGAGTGAAGTAAGCCAGACAGAGAAATATTATATGATATCACTTATACGTGGAATCTAAAATATGACACAAATGACCTTATTTACGTAACAGAAACAGACTGACAGACATAGAAAACAAACTTATGGTTGCCAAAGAGGAAAGGGGGTGGGGGAGGGATAAATTAGGAGTTTGGGATTAGCAGATACAAACTAATACATATAAAACAGATAAACAACAACAAGGTCCTACTGTATAGCACAGGGAACTATATTCAATATCCTGTAATAAACCATAATGGAAAAGAATATGAACAAGAATATATATATATATATATATATATATATATATGTATCTGAATCAGTCTTTGCTGTACAACAGAAACACCACATTGAAAATCAACTATACTTCAATAAAGTAAAAAATACAAATAAATTAAATAAAAAGGAGGATCTTGGTTAGAGGGGTTCTGGGAAGGTGGCTGCAGTGAGCTGTTATATTTTTTGACTCTCTCTGAATCCCCCACATAAAGACAGACAGAGCAGTGAGACAGCAAAGCCAAAGCCAGGGGCATACTGCAACAAAACGTAATTAACAAAATATCCCCATGGACCCCAAAATAAAAGCAGATGAGGATGATAACATAGGAGAAACTCCAGGTGACCCTGGGTTTGGCACTGACTCTTTGGATACAACAACAAAAGCACAATCTGTGATAGAAAAAATTGGAAAGTTGGACTTCATTAAAATTAAAAATTTCTGCTGTCCAAGTGACACTATAATCATCTTTTAGTATGCACGGAGGATTGCACGGAGGATTGGTTCCAGGACCCCCTGTGAATACCGAAATTCTTGGATGCTTAAGTCCCTTACATAAAATGGTGTAAGAATTTGCATATAACCTAAGGACAGCCTAAGGATATACTTTAAATCATCTCTAGATTATTCATAATACCTAATACAATGTAAATGCTATGTAAATAGTTGTAAATACAATGCAAATGCTATGTAAATAGTTGCTGGACCACTGCAAATTCAAGTCTTGCTTGCCAAATATTTTAGATTTGAGGTTGGTTGAATCCATGGATAACAGGAGCTGACTATATAAAGAAAATGAAAAGACAAGCCAATGGCTGGGAGAAAATTTTTACGAAACACATATCTGTTAAGACTGGTATCCAAAATATACAAAGAACTCTTAAAACTCAGTAATAAGAAAACAAACAACTCAATTAAAAAAATGGGCAAAAAACCTGAACATATTATCTCACAGATATTTCAGCAAAGAAGACATACAGCTGATAAATAAGCATATGAAAAGGTGCTCAACATCACATGTCATCAGGGAATTGCAAATTAAGACAATGAGATACCACTACACACCTAATTGAATGGCTAAGATCTAAAACACTGACAACGTCAAATACTGGCAAGGATGTGGAACAACAAGAAGTCTCATTCATTCATTGCTGGTAAGAATGTAAAATTGTATAGTCACTTCAGAAAACAGTTTTGTAGTTTCTTACAAAGCAAAACATAGTCTTACTATATATAATCACACACAACAGTCACACTCTTTGGTATTTACCCAAATGAGTTGAAAACTTCTGTCTACACAAAAACCTGCACTTGAATATTTATCCTAGCATTATTCATAATTGCCAAAAATTGGAAGCAACCAAGAGGTCCTTCAACAGGTGAATGGATAAACAAACTGTAGTATATTCAGCAATAAAAATAACCTATTAAGCCACAAAAAGGCATGGAAGAATCTTAAATGCAAACTGCTAAATGAAAGAAGCCAGTTCAAAAAACCTACACCCTGTATCATTGCAACTATATGACATTTTGAAAAAGGCAAAACTACAGAGACGGTAAAAAGATGGGTGACTGCTAGGAATTCTGGGGAAGAGGTAAAGGCATGGACGGGTGGAGTGCACAGGGGATTTTCAGGGCAGTGAAAGTATTCTGTGTGATACTGTAATGGTGGATACGTGTCATCATACACTTGGCAAAGTCCATAGAACGTACACTACAAGGCATGAACCTTAACTTAAACTGTAGGTTTTAGTTAATAATAATTATCAGGGGGGCTTCCCTGGTGGCGCAGTGGTTGAGAATCTGCCTGCCAATGCAGGGGACACGGGTTTGAGCCCTGGTCTGGGAAGATCCCACATGCCGCGGAGCAACTAGGCCCGTGAGCCACAACTACTGAGCTTGCGCGTCTGGAGCCTGTGCTCCGCAATAAGAGAGGCCGCGATAGTGAGAGGCCCGCACACCGCGATGAAGAGTGGCCCCCGCTCGCCGCAACTAGAGAGAGCCCTCGCATAGAAACGAAGACCCAACACAGCCAAAAAAAATAAATAAATAAAGTAAATAAATAAATAAGTCAGGAGCTCTTTAAAAAATAAATAAATTAATTAATTAAAAATAATAATAATTATCAATATTGGCTCATGTATTATCACACATGTACCACAATAATGAAAGATGTTAATAATAGGGGAAACTGGTGGGGGGTGCCGGGGGAGAGTACAGGGGAACTCTGTATTTTCTGCTCAGTTTTTCTGTAAAACTAAAACTGCTCAAAAAAATAAAATCTATTAACTTAGATAACAACAAAAATAGCAGATGAGTAAAACCCACCCACATCACAAGACCTGCATGGCGTCACTGTCTGTGCAGGAAGCAGCAGTGGGAGGTATGAGCTCGTCTGAAAGACCAGGGCCAGGAGGATTCCACAAGAGGCAGCAGGTATTCACTGCATACACGGTGGGCCTGGCTGACAAGGGCAGCTGAACCGGAAGGCTTTCACGCATTCTGATAGTGGGTGAAGCCTGGGCCCCTGTGAAATCTCCTAACTGTCCACCCAGGGACAAGAGAGATGAAGGAAGAAAAAGGCCAGATATACCTGGGTGAGGGGCACAGAGCCAGGGCATCTCAAAAATCTCAGAAACTGTGTTTTCATTTTTTTTTTTTTTAATAAGACATGGAAACAACAGAAATGGAAACTCTGAAATTAGAAAAGTTATCCTGACCCACACCTCCTCCTTAAATTTAAGGAAAAGGAATTTTGTCGAAAAATGAGCAACAGCAAAGTATCAAGGTCAAATCCCATATTAAGTTACAATAATAAAAAAGGGAATAAGAAGCAGAATAACAGTCCCTAGAGACAATGAAGGCCACCAGAAAAACGTATCCACAAAATAGATTAAAACTGTACTCCAATTTCAAAACTAGCTGCCTTTTAGCTTATTAAGAAAATGATATATGATATAAAAGAACCACATAAATCAGAATTTTAAAATGTAGAAATGAGGTGATAGAACTTGGGAAAGAATCAGAAATTAAAGAAAAAAATCGTTTCATCAATGAAACCTGTATTGGGTTGAATGGTAATCCATGCCTCTCGCCACGCCCCCAAAGAAAACTATCTCTGTGCTAACTCCCACGATCTGTGACTGTGACCTTATTTGGAAAAAAGGTGTTTGCAGATGTAATTAAGTATCTCTGGGTGAGGAGATCACTGTGGATTACGGGGGTGGGCCCTTTATCCACTGACAAGTGTGTTTTGTAAGAGGCACAGAGAGAAGAGGAGAGGGTGATGTGAAGATGAAGGCAGAGACTGGAGGGACGTGGCCACGAGGTGAAGACGGGCCAGGGAACGCCTGGAGTCAACAGCAGCTGGAAGAGGCAGGAAAAGGACTGTCTTCCAGAGTCTTCAGGTGGAGTACAGCCTGCTGACACCTTGATTTCAAACTCTGGCTTCCAGGACTGTGAGAGAATAAATCTGGGCTGTTTTAAGGCACCCAGTTCATGGTATTTGTACAACAGCCCCAGGAAACGAGTACAGCATAGCCACACAAGGAGGAGCACAAGCATGAATGAACATAACAGATTCACGCTAAGGGAAAGGGAAGGTGAAGGCAGAACACTCAAACTCAAAAAGAAAGGAAGAAATAATAAAAAAAAAAAAAAGAGTCACAAGAAAGTGACAACTCAACTCAGCAATTCTATCTGCATCTCAGAATATTCCCCAAAGGAATAATCACGGATGATCTGAAAAGGTTCGTGTAATCATCACATTATTTTTAATAGTCCCCAAAGGGAAACAACTTTCTAAAAATATATCTAAGAAATCCCTAAATTTAAGTGGTTTATCTGTCTTCCAATTTGATCTTGGTTTTCTGAACAAACTGGCACCTTGAAATACGGCACCATATAAGAACCCTTAAAATAAGTGCCTACTGTCAGATTAATGGTGGTAATTAATACTGTCATAATTGCATTCTATTAAATTCTACCTCTTAAAGAATGAAAGTTGTTCATTAAAATGACCATTAATCATTGGACAAGTTCTTTAATAGGACTTACTTTTATGTATCCAGACACTGGTAGAGTTTGGTTGGATAACTTCCTTGGCATGTCTACTTCTGGATTAACATGGTGTCGATCAGGACAGATCCTTTTGTCTCTGAAAAAAAAGGAACAGGATTTTTTTTTATTCTATTTTTTTTTTTTAGGAACAGGATTTTAAAACCAGGAAAAAACAATAACAATTTTCAACATGAATTTTAAAGTATTCACCAGGAAAATTAATCTAGCATCAAAATCAGAGAACTTGTATTCCAAATGCTGTAAAGTTAAGTAACCAAATGCTGTAAAGTTAATTAAATCCTTCAGATGACACTAACAACGTGTAAATAAGTGGAAAGGCATCCTAAAATTTAACTGGCACTGAGTAAACTTAAAGGACAGAGTTGGGGCTTCCCTGGTGGCGCAGTGGTTGAGAATCTGCCTGCCAATGCAGGGGACACGGGTTTGAGCCCTGGTCTGGGAAGATCCCACATGCCGCGGAGCAACTAGGCCCGTGAGCCACAATTGCTGAGCCTGCGCGTCTGGAGCCTGTGCTCCGCAACAAGAGAGGCCACGATGGTGAGAGGCCCGCGTACCGCGATGAAGAGTGGCCCCCGCTTGCCGCAACTAGAGAAAGCCCTCGCACAGAAACGAAGACCCAACACAGCCATAATTAATTAATTAATTAATTTTAAAAAAAAGGACAGAGTTACTGCATTATTTCTCCAGTCTTAAATGCAGTACGTAAATGAACAAAACATATTTCCAAAATAAAGACTCTGAATCAGAAACACATCACTATAACCCACAACAGAGGCCAATGAACCTCTAAACCAGGAGCCATTCCGTAACCCAAACTGAGAAATAGTTAAAGCTTCAGTTTTAAAATTCAATATTTTATTTAAAGGCATAATGGAAATTGCTGCTAATAACCTGGATAATGTACATAATTCAAAGAAGTTAATTTCAACAGTTATCTTAAAATTAAATTCAATCCAGTAGATATCTAACAGACATCTACTACTCAGTCCCAGAGATCCACTGATCAAGTATTGGCATCGTGTCTGGATCCCTGACTTAGGGATCTCTTGACTGTTAAGATATATCCATGTTCTCCAAACTGATTCATATAATCAATGCAGTTATCAAAATTCCAGCAATGTTTTTGAAGAAACTGACAACCCATTCTAAAATAAACATGGAGATGCATTAGACTTAAAATGCCAAAACCACCTTGAAGAAGAGCAAAGTTGGAGGACTTAAATACCATTTCCCAAGACCCACTATAAGCTACAGTACTTAAAAAAGTGTAGTACTGGTGTAAGAATAGACAAATAGACCAATGTAACAGAGAGAGTCCACAAATGGATCACATATACTATCGTCTGATTTATGTCAAAGGCACCAACTCAGTGAGAACACAGCAGTGTTTTAAATAAAGAATGCTGGAGCAAGAGATTATCCATACAGAAAAAAGTAAACCTTGCCCCATATCAAACACTATACACAAAAATTAATTCAATATAGATTATATGCCTAAATGCGGAAGCTAAATCTATAAAACTTCTAGAAGAAAATATAGAAGAATGTCTTCATGATCTAGAGATAGGCAAATTATTTCTTATATTAAAACACAATAAAACAGTAACCATAAAACATTTCATCAAAATTAAAAATGTCTGTCCATTGAAAGACTCTTAAAAGAGTGAAAAGGCAAGCCACAGACTGGGAGAAGTTTCTCAATGCATATATGCATCTCTCTGACAAAGCAGTTGTTATCTAGAATAAACAAATTATTCCTATAAACCAATAAATACCCCATTTTAAAAATGGGCAAAAGACCTGAACAGGCATTTCACAAAAAAGGATGTCAAATGTCCTACAATCATGTGAAAAGCCATTCAACGTCATGAATTCTTAGGGAAATGCAAATAAAAATAACAATGGTTTCCCCCTACACCCCCATGAATACTAAGTGTTGGTGAGGATACAGAGCAACCCAAACTCCCTCACACACACCTGGTGGGATCATAAGATGACCAACCGCTCTGGCAAAGTTAAACACACGTCTACCCCATGACCCAGCAATACCACTCCCGAGTATAATATATACCCAAGAGAAACAGGTGCATATTTCCAGAAAAAGACACGTACAAGAGTGTTCATGGCAGCTTCATATATAATACAACTCACAGGCCCGTCAAGAGTAGAATGGATATATACATCATGATATATTCATACAATAGAATTTTTTAAAAATATTTATTTATTTATTTTGCTGCGTCAGGTCTTAGTCGCAGCACACGGGATCTTCGTTGAGGTACTTGGGATCTTTTGTTGTGGTGCGCGGGCTCTTCGTTGCGGCACGCGGGCTTCTCTCTAGCTGTGGCGTGCGGGTTTCCTCTCTCTAGTTGTGGCGCGGGTTCCAGAGCGTGTGGACTCTGTAGCAGTTTGTGGCACATGGGCTCTCTAATTGAGGTGCGTGAGCTCAGCAGTTGTGGCACACGGGCTTAGTTGCCCTGCGGGATGTGCGATCCTAGTTCTCCGACCAGGGATCGAGCCTGCGTCCCCTGCATTGGAAGGCGGATTCTTTACCACTGGACCACCAGGGAAGTCCCCACACAACAGAATTCTGAGCCACAAAATAAATAAATAAATAAAATACCGATACGTGCAACAACGTGGATGAATGCCACAGAGAGTACTGACAGATTGAGCACACTAAATTCCATTTATATAAAATTCTAAAACAAGCAAAATTAGTCAATGCTGGTAGACAGAATAAGGGTGGTTACTTCTGGAGGAAGAGCACATTGGGAAGGAGCAGGAGGGGATCTTGCAGGGGCTCCCTCAGAGCTGGGTAGTAGCTCACATGGGTTGCATACACATGTAACAATCATCAAGCTGTAAACTTATCATCTGTGCAGTTTACTGTATGTTACATGTCAGTTATAAAAAAGATGACTGGCTTACTTGCAAAAACCAAAAGCCTTAAGATACGGACAAAGAGGCCTTCTGGCTTTTCTGTCTTCTTTGGCTTCCAGAACCCCTGCGGTAAACTCGTACAGCTCTGAAGGAATCTTGGTATCTGCTCGCTCCAAGTAGCGCAGGACACCAACTGCATGGCAGGCGTTTCTCTCCGTCAGCAGCAATACAGATTTGGTTTTTTTATCTCCCTGTTCTGCAGGAGAACCCTTAAAATTGGGGGTGAATAAAGGAAGTGGATCATCCATACCAGTCTAAGTGATAAAACTTTCTGGACTCTGAATTTGTCATTATGTGGAAAATGCCAGTGAAATGTTAAATGATAATATAAATCAATCACACCTGTTCAGTTAAACTCTGAAAACGATCAGACATGCAATACAGGCGTCCACCAAAAATTTTTGGCGAGGAAGGAAAGCTGAAGTGAATCACACACGTGGCATCAGTGATGGCCAAGAGTGGTATGCAATCATCTGTTAAGGCTGGAGAAAAGGATTCGGACAATTTCAAATGAAGCTGGAATTTTACTGCACATACTTTGCAGAACAATTCCAGGAACCATACTTCAAAACATTTCTTTACTGCATTTTACTTTTCAGATGCAAAGAAACTTCCTTCCCATTTCTTTTCCCAAAATTTCAAAGCCCAGTAATTAAATTCCAGAGAAAAGTGGTCTCCTTTTTAATTCGAAAAATGCCTCTATTACAAATCTTGGCTGCCCATATGGTTTTCACTTATTTTATACATTTTGACTTTTATATTTCCAATATTAAATTTAACAATCATTTACGACACGCTTCATCATAGGCATATACATACGACAGTGATCCTTAAGCTGGAATTGCAGGGAGCACTGCTAGACCAAGGGCCGCTGCCTACGAACCTGAGACACTTGGATTCCACCTCAGTATCAAAATCTTAGTCAAGGTTAATTTTCACTTTGAAATTCACATTACTAATACATTCTCAATAAATCTGGGAAATGACGAGAAATTTGGAGAAGAGGTAAATAAATTAACGAATTGAAGACATAATTCCTATTAGCTCAGCCTTCTCTAAATACAAGTAGAAATTAAAATACTTACCTAATACAATGTGAGAACCAGAACTTAACTTCTTCTTCCACTGTTCTGAAACACTTTTTAAATTAAAAATCATTTCTTTATGCATTTTCAAGCAAAATATGGAACTGCTTTCTACTACCTAAAGATGAAACCAAAGGGGCCAGTTCACAGTCAGGAACATAAGCTTGAAGATAATTTTTCATCAATAATTATCGATACAAATCATTTAAAATTATCTGTGAGGGTCTTACCTCACTGATCCACTAATTCTAAGAATGAAATGGTTGTAAATTTAAAGAAATATATTTTCAAAATTCTATGGTTTATATCTAAAAACTTGCTCCAGTGAAACACACATTATTTTGCTAAAACTATTTTCCTTCCTTTTAAAATAACGTGTACATACATATATATGCATGTATATATACTTGTGTGTATGTATATTTACCTACACAGATTATCTGTAGAGATACGTATCCGTATACATGAAATTTATGGTACTATTGTCAAGAGGGTACTGTTGTTTTTCACTATACCTGCTAGTTCATTTTTGCTAAAGGTGGATGCACTACTGATTCTTTTGTATTTCGCCTCATTTCTACACTTTAGCATTAATATATATACAATTAGATTAAATAAATCTTTAGCCAATTTATTTGGCTTTTCTGGCTAAATGATGATATATTTTAGCATTATCGTCTCTATTTTCTTAAACAGAGGGTTCAGAAGATGTTGGCACTTCTTCATGAACCAGATCCTTTTCATGCTCTGCCAGGTTCCCCTTGTGGACCGTTGGCTTCCACGGGAAGGCTCCTCCCACACGCCTGGCTCCTCCTCTCAGGGTCAGGCCTCCTGCTGTCCTTTGTTACTGCCACCAGTGCTCTGTGGCAGAGCCCATTCTGACTGATACTGAATTTGTAAAATTTTATTTCCCTGTCAAATACGTAACTACCCCAAGTAATTCTCTGGTGACTCAAGATTCAACCACAGTTTAAACAAGCAGTAAGAACGTTTCATGTGTGGAAGGGCTCACCTTACACACTATTTCTGTTTCAGCTACAGAACCGGTGAAGATCAAGGTCTTTTGTGCCTGACTTGGAACGAAATCAAGAGTTTGGAGTAAAGTAGAGGTCTTTTCACATTCCAGGCAAAGATGTACCACCTGGTAATGAAATGCAGAAACAGTGGGATTTTTAAAAAATGTTCAAGGTGCTCCAGTTTTACTTTTTATGGCAAAGTCATAATTTTAATAGAAAAGAAGGTATAGAAAAGCAATATAAATTTAAATACACAATTACAGATTTGTATGTGAAATTAATGCTATAATCTTTTAATATTAAGCCATGAATAAAGGTTACTTGCTTGTGCTCACCAACCCCCCACCACACACACCCAGGACTCTTTACCTGTTGGACGCTGCCATAGAGGGCAGCCTCCTCCATGGCTGTGATCACAACGTAGGGGTCGTTCATGAACTCTTTGATTAACTGCTCTACATGTCTGTTCCAATGAACTCCAACTGCAACAATCTGATGTGGGGCAGATTCCCTTTCTTCAACT
Organism: Eubalaena glacialis; assembly: GCF_028564815.1. Lineage (NCBI taxonomy): Eukaryota > Metazoa > Chordata > Mammalia > Artiodactyla > Balaenidae > Eubalaena > Eubalaena glacialis. Next base: position 50,896,566 of record NC_083733.1, on the reverse strand, counting down.
TCAATATTTTTTTTAAAGTTACCTAATATAGGAAATATCTAAAAAATCAGCATAATTAATTTCATTTTTATTTCAGAAGAAACTAATAATTAGTTTGACAGAACATAAAAGGTAAGGAATGTATATTTTCTGTTCTCAGAGTGGGAAAGGTCTTTAAACATGAAAGTAAAAGAAAAAACTAAAAAGGAAAAATGTTTATGTACAGACAAAATTAAAACAAACATCTAGGTAAATACAGGCAACACGGGTAACAAAGGATGAACAGCCTTATATAAAAACTTCTACAAACTAGTCAGAAAAAGATGATCCCAGTGAAAGAAAACAAGCAAAGAAAATGAACAAGCAGCTCCTAGAAGAATGGATACAAATGGCCAGTATGAATTAATGCTCAATTTAACAAAGTAATCAAGGAAATACAGATTAAGCATATCAGATGCCACGTGTAACAATCAGCCTAGAAAAGAAAGCTGGACGAGGGCCTCCTACTGCCAGGGGTGCAGGCAGTGTGGAGTGAGGGCACACTGCCAGAGGGAGTGCAAACCCATCTACACTTTCAGAGTGCCACTGAACAAGGCAGTGTTCCAGATACTAGCTTTGCAAATAAGAACTGAGACAGTCAGTAAGTAACAAAGCCTGGGCTTGACCTTGGGGCCACTGCTGCTCCCAAAGGAATGCTCCTGATTTTCATGTTACACTGCTTCCAACAAGTGCCTTTTAAGAATTAATAGCCTTTGATCCATTAATCCCCTTCCTAGGAATTTATCCTAAGAAAACATGTGCAAAAAGATGTTTCTTCAGCTACACACGTACACACAAATGATGCTAAGTGTCCAAATATTAGACAATCAGAAAATAAATTATGTTATGTCCACAGGGTTCAATACCACACGGCCAGTAACAATCATGCTAGAGAACAGTTAGTAGCAATACTCACAATGCTGTTCACTGAAATGCAAGTTACAAACTAATACATAAAATAAGGTCCTGATATTATTAATTATATGTATCAATAGACACAGGAATTACAAAAAGGAAAGAAATACTCTAAAATAGTAACAGTGGTTACCTCTGAGCATAAGATTATGGATGTTGGGGTTTTTCAAGTGTTCTTCTCTATTTCTCAAATTTTCTAAAATAAAATTATTGCTTACATAACCAGAAAAATATTATTTTAGAAAATTTCCCTGGGAAAGAAATTTTGCTCTTCAAAGAGAACTTCAACATTGGGTAGAAAATTCAGATAAACGTTCTCTCCTCTTAATAACAGCAGTTAAAGGGAAAAATGTTTTAGATTAACCAGCTTCTTCCCAACTAGACACGTTTCCTGACTCCTAAAAAGACTTTAATTTTACATATATATATATATAATATATATATATTTCTGAGTAGTAATGACATCTAAATAAATGCCATACTTACTTGTTCATTAGCTTCAGAGAATAATACTTCCACCTCATCCAAAATCAGGTGACAGAGTCTAAGAAATAACAAGCTTTGATACTTGAGAAGTCTCAGGAGGCTATGTGGTGTTGTAACAATTACATTGCCTACATTTTAAAAGAAAACACAGTTAACACCTTAGATTTTCCACAGGTTTTTCTAACATTTCCTTTGCTAAGATTCCACATACTTTCTAGAAATGCCTTTCAATGAAATAAACCCTGTGTTTCGTACTCAGGTGGGTGTGAGAAGAGGCCTGCCCAGGCTGCCCCTGTACTGTCTGACTAAATACCTGTGTTCCCACCAGGTTTTGAGCTCCTGAAAGGCAGGCTGTGGTTTTAGTCAACAGCTAATAAACAGTAAGTGTTTAATAAATAGTTGATAAATGAATGAAAAGACTTAGTTTTCTCAGTAAAACAGATGTTAAGCCAAGAGTAAACCTTCACCACCTACACTGATCGGTAATTGACAAGTGAGGTCTGGCTGATCATCACACAAGCCCGGGGTCAGTGTTGGCTCCCAGGCCTGCCTGAGCAGGCTTCCACCGTGTTCTCTAGGGAAAACCAAACAGCTTGGAAAGGATGCTTACACCCCCTTGGAAGCTTCATATTTTTGGCTTCGTCTTTGTTGAGTCCAATTGTTAATACCACAGGATGAACAGGCCTGGAGGACACGCTATAGTCTCGCAATAATTCAAAAATTAATTGGGCCTTTTTCCACCCAGGGCACACGATGACTGCCAGAGGCTGCAAAGACAAATAAATTCACATAATTTTGGACAAAGGTTAAGAATCAAAGACAGTGTATGTAAAGCATGCAGAACATCTCCCTGTACACAGTCAGCACTATAAGTTTTGGCTATCATCACTGTCATGCAGGTCAGAAAAGTCAAAATACAATTTCATTAGAATGGATTCAGACACACTGACTCAGATTCTGCTAGGGCTTAAACTATGCACAAGTATTAAATCATGTAGTCCTTAAAGTCCCCTTACAGGGTGAGACCTATTACTACCTCATTTCACAGATGAGGAGCCTAAGGGACAGAAAGGTGAAGTTTGTTGCCCAAGGCTGCACAGCTAATATTCAGTAGAAGCAGGATTTAAAGCCAGGCAATCTGGCTCCAGACCTCCTGCTCCTAAGCACAAGGATGAACTGCCTCCTGAAAGGGGCCTTGAAAAAGGTTAACATTGCTTCCTTAGGAGATCAAGTTCCCTATTGCACCATCTGACCCCTGCCCTCCACTATCCCACAGATATCTCTCGATATCTGCCTGCCAAACACCTTCCTGGACACATGCCCTCAATTAATTGAAGACAAGAATGAGTCTCCTCTTTCTTTTATGCAGATGCAGGCAAGCGCCAGCTTCCAGGGCTCCCGCCTAAATGCAGACTGACCCTGGAGATGCAGAAAAAGCAGAATGGACACAAGGGGCAGACCTAGACATTCCTTTCTGGCCCGGCCAGGGGTCTATCTCAACCCAAGCTGCATCTCATCAATGGGCTCAGCTGCTACCTGACTGAGTGATATAAATGTATCCATTTAATATTATTAAGTCAATACATCATAACATAGCCAACACAGATTTCCAAAGAGAACTCATTAAACTACATGGCATAATCAGAAAAATAAACTAGTATCTTTTCTAAGATGAAATTCTAATTGTCTTTTGTACTGCTATTTTTCACCTTATAAGGAGGGATGGAACCATCTGTAGTGTATCTTGGGAGAAGATCTGAGATGGGTCTCATACACATCAGTTCACCTAACAGCCAAAACCCCTCACCATTATTTGACCCTCACATCCAATTTCTTTCCTTTCCATCATCCTTCTCAGCTATTATCTGATTCTTATGAGTGGGAAAAATAAAGTGGGATTATAAAACAGTGTGGGGTTCTGTGAAAATAATTTAAAGAATAGGGACAAGATGACAGAAATCCTAAATTCAAATCCCACTTCTTGTCACACTTGTCAGCAGGTAAGAACTTCTACCAGTAACTTTTCATGAGCTTAATTTTCTCACCTATAAAATAGTGAAAACAATACACGGCCTGACCATCTCAAGGGTTTGCCATGATAATTAGGTGAATCGAATCAGTGAGATAATCCTATAAACTGTACAGTCATCACTAAAAGCCAGGACTCTCCCAACTCAGCCGATGGCTCACAACTAGGGGTTCTCGGTAAGAATCAGTGTGAGAGAATCAGTGAGTGTGTTGAGAAAAGAGTTTCTCATAGGACGGTCTCTGTTCTGCCAGTTTTAATGTAACTTAAACTTTACCAAAGGTTAGGTGTCAAATTTAAAATAAATATTTAATCCACTTTGTTGTTAAACAAAAATGTCTTCAACTTACTCCATTTCTACTCGGTAATGACTTGTAGCAGCCCCCTGTTTGCAAAATCGTAAGCAGTGGTGGAAGGTACAACAAAGGGTCATTTCCACAATGAGAAATGACCACCACGTCACAGCCACGTGCTATGGGAGGCCAAGAGTAAGATTCAGTGTGGCTGGGGCCCGGAAACTTATTTCTCTGAAGAGCCTACAAAACAGCAACAACAACCAAAACTATAAAGCCCAGAAAACTAATAAACTCCTTCTCATTGCTCACTTTACCCCAATAACGAGTATACATTGCTTAATCTGGTAGTTTCCAAGACCTAACTTAGTAAGTCCCCCCTGAATCTTTTCCAGTGGCAAACTCCTGCTCAAAGACTCTTGCTTTTCTGGGCTCCAAACTGAAAGGATCCAATCGGCAGTCTGTTGAAGCACCAGGCGCTTAATGCTCACCAGAGCCAAGACGTGGCTTCTCCTCCTCCTGACCAACTGCTGGTGCATCAGCTCCACTTATAAAGTTTTTTAAAAACTTGCCTTTGTTTGCTTATTTTTCTATGTAATTCGCTGTCATCGAAACCTCCCAAATGTTCCACAGAGGAGAGTTCTCCAGCCACACTGATGAGATCTGCCAACAGGCTGAACTCATCAGCACCGTCCTCTCTCTGAAGGTCTCATCCCCCGGCCCTGAACCCCAGCTGCACTCGGGACTGGGATCCCCCTGCAACATCACCCTTTTTTTTTTTTTTTTTTTAATTTATTTATTTATTTTTGGCTGTGTTGGGTCTTCGTTTATGTGCGAGGGCTTTCTCTAGTTGCGGCGAGCGGGGGCCACTCTTCATCGCGGTGCGCGGGCCTCTCATTATCGCGGCCTCTCTTGTTGCGGAGCACAGGCTCCAGACGCGCAGGCTCAGTAGTTGTGGCACACGGGCTTAGTTGCTCCGCGGCATGTGGGATCTTCCCAGACCAGGGCTCGAACCCGTGTCCCCTGCATTGGCAGGCAGATTCTCAACCACTGCACCACCAGGGAAGCCCCAACATCACCCTTTTTGCTGCAACTTTCTCGGTTGAATTTCTTGGTTTGGTGGAGAACAAATTTTGGTAGCTTCTCGACAAAGGGTACAGGGGAAGGAAATTTGAGATTTTGCACGTGTGAAAATGTCTTCATTCTATCCTTACACTTCAGTAATGCTCTGAGTACAGACCTCTAGGCTGGAAATAACTTTTCACGAGAATTGTGGAGTCACTGCTCCTGAGAATTGTGGAGTCACTGCTCCTCTGGTGAACCGTGCAGAAGTCTGAAGTCATTCTGATTCCCGATCCCACCGTGGGATGGGTTTCTTCTCCGTGGAAGCTTTCATGGTCTCTGAATCCCTCCAGCTCAGATGCTTCGCAGCACCGTGTCTACGCTCTTGCTCCTCGGTTGTGCTGGGTCTGCGGTCGGCAAACTCTCATAATTTAGAAAGTCATATCCATTAAGTAAGGAAAGTGTCCATGTGTTATTCTCAGAATTTTCGGTCCTCTGCCGTCATTCTTTCTAGAAATCCCACTCAGATAGGAGACCTCAAATTGACCCTCAAATTCTCTTTTCCCCCCATTTCTATCTCTTTGTCTTTGTGTTCTACTTTCTGATGGTTAACTTCTATTTTACCTCTCATATCTGTTTTTTTATTTCTATAGCATTTTTAATTTCTAAGAGCCCTTTTTATCTCTGACTGTTCCTTTTTTTTTTTAATAGCACCCTATTATTGTTAAATCCAAGCAATATCTTCTCTTACCTCTGAGGATATCTATTTTCTAATGTTTTCTTCCCCTCCTTACATTGTTTCTTTCAGAGTTTGGTTTTTTTTCCCCCTAGGTTAAGGTTTTCTTCCAATGTCCAAGGATCCCTGATGTCTGCTCACATCGAGGACACTGAAAGCTGACTATATCCGCAGGCAGGGCAGAGCTCGTCACCATGTGAGCTTCACATCACTGCAGGGAGACAGGCAGCAAGCATGCATTTTTACTGCGAGGATTCAGAAACAGCATCACCGCAAGGTCATTCTCTAGGGCCGTTCAGTTTCTCCAAACAGAGCCTCCAATCTCCTTCCTGAGAAACTGGCTGAAGATGTTCAGGAAACAAGGTAGGGAGTTCACTGCTCTCCCCATGTCACTCCTTCCTCAGGTGGTCAGCCATCCTCGGCTGCTTATTTTCTGTCTTCCAAAAGCCCGTAGACATTTCTTGTCCAATAAAGGCTCCGCTCTCATTCTATTCATCCTTGTAGTTTTTGTTTTGTTTTTTGTTTTGTTTTTTTTTACTTTTTTTCCAATATCAAGAGGGAAGTAGATAAAGATTTATGATCTAAACTGATGATCTAAGTGAAACCAGAGGTCTATAAAGCAATTCTGAAAAGAATACTAAGAAGTACATTCTAATTTCCCTGACTACTTGTGCTCTTTCTAAGCCCCTTTTCAGAGGCGCATTTGAAAACTTATTTCAGAAAAGCACTTAGGTTTCTCCACAAAAGAATTATTCACTTATAAGAAGTTAACCTGGACTTTAAGAATAAATGAGAAATTAATAATAAAATCTTAAAAGAAAATTTCAAAAGCAAAGAAATTATATAAATGCAAACTTAAAACTGTTTTATTAAAAATCTTTCTACGTCAGAGCAGGTCGGTACTCCTTCACAAGTCTGGTCTGAGCCCCGTCACCTTTTTCAGGTCTGCCGAGAGTGGCGCCGTGTTGATGGACAAGCAGGGCTCGACCCTGGTCCGCAGAACGACCAAGGGCAGCCGGGAGCCCGACCTCAGCTTCTGCAACTAAGAACACAGATGTTAGATGGCTCTGTCCTGCGGTGTTAGCACAGAATACCAAGAACTTTACGGAAATAAAGAAGATATAAGAGTTTGGTTTCAATGTAAAACCCTAAGTTTATATGCTTATAAAAACCCACCAAAATTACCAAAATAAAAGGAAGATTATCCATTACCCAAAAGGGCCATGTCTCTAAAGCAATAATTCATTAGATAATTTCTAAAAGGATGTCTTCAGGTAAAGTCCTCCATGCAAGGAGTTTCTCTTCATATCTCAAATCTAAAGGGAGGAAGGGGAAGGATTTAAAGAGTAAACAGTTTTCTTTCTCTTGCGGGTGTTTGCCATACCTGCTGCAGATCAGAGATTCCATCGGCTCTCAAAGGATCAGGATTTAGAAACTGCAATAATCTGTAAAATAATTAGAAGGATAATTTGAAGAAAAAAGGAGTGTTTGTATTTCTTCAGTGGAGCTATTTTTCTAATGCTTCCTTGATAGAGGTAAAATGAACTCTGTCTCCCAAGGCATGGCTATGACATTACTGCTTGTTCTGTTTTGCCTTGTCTATTGCTACATAAGGGGCCATGGGGGTCTTGCCAGTCTCATGCTTGCCCCCTCTCCCTCCCCCACCGGGCCCTGCTCTGTGGACACAGCACTGCCAATCCCAGGACCACTTGCTCTGGACATGGAGAAAGACTGCATGATCACTAGGTCATCTCATGTTTCTTCTAAGAAACCCACTGCCTCCTTCTTTTTTTGCTGTTCGATCTTTAATCACTTCAAGGTTCCCTGGAACCCACCATAGACTGATAGAATAACTGATGTCATTTCACCAGTGGGTTCTAAGTAAAGGGCATGTAGCTAAAAGAAATGAGCTGCATGGATAACGCAAGGTCTTTGGTTCCAAGGAAAATAACCTGTTGTAGCACCACAACTTTCAGGTATTAGGTGGAGGGATGCCTGGGTAAGAGGATGTCAACTCTGGTACCTTAACAGCCACCCCCATGGATCTGGGGATCCATGGGCTCCATGGCAGCCTTCAGAGCCCTCGGCCCTGGACACGGTGAGGACCTCCTGCTGGGCAAGGGGACATCACAGGGCCACAGAGTGGCCTCTGGGAAGTCGGGACACCAAAATGGCTGTAGGGTCAACACCCTCTCCCCAGTCATCTCAGGCCAGTTAGTGGATGCAGTACAACCTACCCACTTCTGAAGTGTCTTAAACACTTTGTCACTCTGGTGGTTTCAGAGCAGCCACAGTTACTTGGAATGTAAGAGTGTTTTTAAGCTAGTAGGGTAAGAAATCATAAAAATTGGTATGAAAATATTTTGTGGATTAAACAAGTATAAAATGAAGTGATCACTCTATTGTTAACACCTTGTAAGTGAATACTTTGTGAATCTGGCAGGACAAAAAAAAAAAAAAAAATCCTGAAGTTCTACACTGCAAATAATTAAACAGTTTCTCCAGCAGGTGGCAGATCTATTTAACATCAGAAAACTGGGAAGAAAGCAAGCACCAACCCATATAAAATCAACAGCCCCAAAAGATCGACTATATATAATTTGTTTCGTATAACTGTTCACTTGACCAGAGAATCAGGAACAGGAGGTAGAGAATGACTATTTACAGTGGAACAAAGCTTTAAACAGAAAGATCTACTCTAGTAAATGGAAAAGAAAAAACTAACTTGTGTGTATACGTATTTATTTACTTTATGGGAATGCAGGTTTGAAATTAATAATAAAATCATATTTAAACTCTTCCTGCTTATAATTTTTTTTACAATTATTTCAATTAAAAATTTAGGCCAAGAAAAAAATCCATACTTCACACAGCCGTTCTTCTCATTGTGTTCTTTCTTCTCAGCCAATCTAAGTGGTTTCTCATTTGACTTCTGACATAAAGCACTAGAAATCGAAAACATTTATTATAATTTCTGAACCCATTTATCCCAAACCTCAAAATACCATTATTTTCTGGGAGAAAATTTAAGAAGTTCCACTGGAATAAGCTGTTCAACTTAAGTAAATTCTGTGAGAACTGAAACTGAGTCCTTTGAGTATGAAAACCATTTTGACAGTCCTGGGGCTGCCAAGAGGGAGCAAGCCCACTACATCCTCTCTTCCTTACTGATTACAACTAGAAACTTGGGATGAAGTACGCAACTACAGCGGAGAGAAGTCAAAATGTGAAAAGCCACCAGAGCTATGGAGAGTTTCTTGGCTTTCTCTTGGTGTTGGGCTGAGGGCAGCCTGAGTTGCAGAATGGCGTTGAAGATGCAGACATCAAGAACCCTGAGAGAAACTCTCTACCGTCATCCCTTAGTATCTACAGGGGACTGGTTCCAGGAGCCCTGCGGATACCAAAATCCACGGATGCTCATAGAAGATGGTGTAGTACAGTCGGCCCTCCGTACCCAAGGGACCTGTGTCAGTGCGGATGCAGGAGCCGTGAATAAGGAGGGCCGACTGTATTTCAAGCCAGAGAACAGAGAAGGGCCTTAAACCAGAAGATGTAAGGAATCCCGACTTTCTCTCCTCTTTTCCTCTCCTGGCCCTGCCCCAAGGGCAGCTCTGATCACAGAGCTGCATGCTGCAGTGGTAATGGCAGTGCGGTCACTTAAAACCCTGAGAGAAAACTTCTCCCTCCCTCTAAGGAACCAGGAAATAGGGACCCAGTAGTCTAAAGACTGTACAAGGAAAATCCCCCTCTTTTTTCCTCTCTTATTTCTATTGCTATTTTATTACACAAGCAGCCCCAATCACACAGAACTGCATGGTAGCTTCTCCACAAGAAACCATCTATATGGTCAGAGGAACAGGGAGAGAGAGCATCTAGAAAATGGCGAATGTGAGGAAAATCCTGGAAAAAAAAAGAGATAGAGAGCTGGGTGGCGGGGGGAATCCCTTATTTCTGTTTATGGCCCCCAAAGAAGTCCCACGCTCACCCCAAGTTGAGCATATTCAGAACAGACCCAAAACAGTGTACCAAAGACTTGGAAACAGTGCCGCAATCACCACCCACGGCAAGTGAGACAGCTTGAGGTCTGAACCTTAAGGAAGTGATGACCTCCTGCTAAAACAAACAACAAAAACAACAAAGTCAACATTCTTCAGAGGATTCTAAACCAGAGTCTCATACCATAATATTCAAAATATCCAGAATGCAATTCAAAATTACTTGACATACAAAGAATCAGGAAAATCAGATAGACTGTAGAGGGAAAAGATAATCAACAGGTGCCAACCCCAGCGCAGCTCAGAAGTGTGAATTATCAAGCAGCTATGATAACCATGCTCCATAAGAAAAGGAAAGGTGAGCACTGTTGAACGGAATGATAAGAACCTTCCTTTCTTCTCAACCAAAAAATACAGATTAGAAAAAAATTAAATAAAAATTTTATTTAGTTATGAAATATAATACATCAAATAAAAAATTCACTGGATGGGCTTATTAGCAAAATGGAGATGACAGAAGAGTCAATTAAACATAGATCAGCAGAATTATTAATATGACAAACAGCAAGAAGAAAAGGTTGAAAAAATGAACAGACCCTCAGGGACATTTGTCTCATAAGAGTCTCAAAAGGAGAGCAGAAAGAGATGAGTGCAGAAAAAATATTTGTAGAATAACAGCTGAGTACTTCCCAAATTTGATGAAAAGACAGAAACCTACAAATGAAGAACCCTAATGAACCCCAAGCATAAGAAACGTGAGCAAAACTACACCAAGACATGTGATACAATAATTAAATTGTTCAAACCAGCAATAAAGAGAAAATCTTAAAAGCAGAGGAAAAAGACATGCTGCAAACAGAGGAACAAAGAAAAGCGAGGATGGTAGACTTTGCACTGGGAACAATATGAGCAAGCAGAGGGTGGAGCAACACCTTTAAAACAAAGGGAAAAAGAAATGTAAACCTTGAATTCTATCCTAGCAAAGATTTTGTTTTTTTAATGAAGCTAAAATATTTTTTCAAACATACAAAAGCTGAAAGAATTCATCACCAGCAGACCCATAATACAAGAAATAGTAAAGGAAGTCCTTCAGGTAGAAGGAAAATGGTACCAGATGGAAATCTGCATCTACACAGAAAGTGAAAAGCGTGGATGGTAACTACATAGGTAAATATATAAGATAATTTTTCTTATTATTTATTTAAATCCCTCTAAAAGAAAAATCACTGTTTAAATACAAACAATAATAGATTCCAGCATTTATAACAAATGTATAAATAAAATGTATGACAACACTAGCATAAAGTCCAGAAGGGGAGAAATGGAAGCTTCCCATTTTAAGATCTTACACTATATGTGAAATGTATAACATGACAATACATCCTTTCTGTAATCTCATTAGTATCACTGACATGGATCTTGATGAGGACAGGGTAACAAAGTCTTTGATGCTCATCTTCAAAAATATAACAGACCATTCTTTGCTTTCCACCAACTTGAACTGCCATCTGGCCCACATTTACCCATCCTTTACATCAAGACAACGTCACTGGACCTGCCTTACAGACACAACTTTGTCTGATAAGGTAACAAGGAGACGAGAATCACTACCACTTTCTGGTCAACTGTGCTGCTAGCCAGTTGTCAAACATTTTAATTTTAAATTAATATATGTTTAATCGATATTTCCAAGGTCATTCTTGTTTTGAAATTGAATATTCTTCTATCATCAATCTTATAGAATGCTGTATAAAACAATATTATACTTAAGTCTCTAGTCAATTACACTGGTTTTCAAATCATACCTTGCTGCTGGTATATCTGGATCGGCATATATGGTTATGCCTCTTTTCATTGGCCAATACACTGAAGATTCAACACACTGTAAAAAATTTTTTTCAAAAAGAATAATTATGCTAACATGATATACATTCTTGCGGAACCAAAATTCCATGGGAGTTATTCTCATAGACAACCATCCCAGATAACATTCAGGCAACACAGACATGAAGAGACCAAGAACTGGAGAGCTGGGTGATTATGCCACTGCTATAACCACTAGATTGAAATGTCCAAATAGCAGGCAGCTGCCTTTTCATATAATCAGTATTTAAAATGTCCTGGAATTACTTTCACCTGTCTTTTCAAAAGACCTGGAGGGACAGGTTAGACTTGACCTTAACTATCAGAGTGTCCCATAATTCCAGATTTTTACACCCTTGTTAAAATGAGAATAAATACCCAATTTTGTAGAGTGGTCAGTAAGCCAAGAACAAGGATTTGAGTTTAAAAGTGTCTCCCACTTGGAAATTTTATTTATAAGCCATGATTACTAAATCTTTATAAATCTAAGTAATTTTTAAAAAGTCTCTTCCGGACTCACATATTCCTTTTGGGAAACCCTTACATCATTTTATTCAAGGGAAAGCAAATTCAGGTAAATTTCTTATACTGCCCTTTGTTTTAGGGTCAAAGGGCATGCCTTTTTTGTTTGTTTGTTTTTAAATACATGTTTTTAGTAGATAATACATGCATCTGGTATGAAATACATAAAATACAAAATCATATACAGTGAAAATTAAGCCTTCAAGAAAATTAAACCACCCAGGTTTTCTATGCCTACCTAGAGCTATCTCCTTATTTTCAACATGGACTTGCAGAAACACCCAATGCATTTCAAGAGTATATAGTATATGTAACATGTTTTTTAACATGAAGAATAAAGCATGCTTTTTCTTTTCACTTAGTAATATCTCTGGGAGAAAATAGTAAACATTGCAGCTCATTAATTATTTCCAGTTCTCCTTCTGGCTAATCAGCAGGAATGTACTTCTATGACCCTTTGCAGTTACATGATCATATGACTTGCTTTAACCAATGATACATAATCAGAAGTGATCAGAAGTGACATGTGTCACTTTTGGGTAGAAGGACTTTATAGCAGGTTCATAATTCTCTTTTCCCCTCATCCCCCACCACTACGATTATGATGTTCTAGGTGATGAACCCAGGTCCTTGAGTAAGGATTATATGGAGCAGAACATCCCCCCTGCTTCAAGAACGCATATTGTATGACTGCAAAATAAAGTTTTGTTGTGTTACGCTACTAAAGTTAAAAAAAAAAAAAAAAAAGAACAAGGACTTGACAAGGGAGGAGCTGGAGTTACCCTGTTCTTTTGAAACAGAGCAAACATGTAAACTTATATTTTTTCATGAATGAAACTATCATAGCCATATTTTTGGTTCCTAGTAGATTTTAAAGGAGAATATTCTAAAATGAACATTATATGAACTTTATATTTAATGAACATTTAAAAAGACCACCTTATTTACATCTTTTAAGGAGATGCACTGTTGTTTCTTTTCTGATTTTTTTTGGGGTGAATCTCTCAATGAATCCATATTACACTTTATAGCTGTATCTGCAAAATACAAATAGTAATAAAAATTATCTTAGAAAGTGTTATTAATAAATAGAAAATAGGACAAAAAGGATTATACTAGGGCTTCCCTGGTGGCGCAGTGGTTAAGAATCCGCCTGCCAATGCAGGGGACATGGGTTCAAGTCCTGGTCCGGGAAGATCCCACATGCCGCGGAGCAACTAAGCCCATGCGCCCCAACTACTGAGTCTGCGCTCCAGAGCCCGCGAGCCACAACTCCTGAAGCCTGGGTGCATAGAGCCCGTGCTCTGCAACAAGAGAAGCCACTGCAATGAGAAGCCCGCTCACCGCAACCAAGAGTAGCCCCCACTCACCACAACTAGAAAAAGCCCGCACAGAACAACAAAGACACAACACAGCCCAAAAAAAAAAAAAAAACTTAAAAAAAAAAAAAGGATTATACTAAAAAAAGTACTATTGTAAAACCTTAATATATAAAATTGTTATGGAATAGGATTTTTTTTTAATTTAATTTAATTTATTTATTTTTGGCTGCGTTGGGTCTTCATTGCTGTGCGCGGGCTTTCTCTAGTTGTGGTGAGCGGGGGCTACTCTTTGTTGCAGTGTGTGGGCTTCTCATTGGGGTGGCTTCTCTTGTTGCGGAGCACGGGCTTTAGGCGCGGGGGCTTCAGTAGTTGTGGCTCGTGGGCTCCAGAGCGCAGGATCAGCAGCTGTGGCGCACGGGCCTAGTTGCTTGGCAGCATGTGGGATCTTCCAGGACCAGGGCTCGAACCCGTGTCCCCTGCACTGACAGGTAGACTCTTAACCATTGCGCCACCAGGGAAGCCCTGGAATAGGATTTTGTGTTATCCTTTACTTGAGGGGATTAAATTTAAAAATCTTGTTTCAACCCTTATTATTAAAAAATGTTTTAAAAATTCTTTTAATGGCTAAAAATTAACCATAATTTATTTTCCCAACTTGGCAGAATCTATTTTGCAAAGAAGGTCACAACGTGACTCCCAACACATGCTGTTCTTACAATGTGACTTTCACACTTCTGCCACGGAGAGATGGGCTCATACTCCTTTCCCGATTGCCTGGGTGGGCTTGTAGACATGGAAGGGGTGTTATGTGACTTCCAAAGCTAGACCACAAAAACATCATGTACTTATGACTTGCTCTCTTTGATGTTCACTTCTGAAACCCAGCCGTCACGCTGTGAGGAAGCCCAAGCAACAACATGGAAAGGCCACTCTATGTATTTCAGATGACAGCCCCAGCTGAGACAAAGCAGACTTCAGATCAATGAATATTATCTGAGATAAAAGTGTCATTTAATAATGACACAGATCAATTCATCAAGAGGACATAAAAGTTCTAAACTTTCACGTACCTAAGTAACATCTTCGAAATACATGAAACAGAAACTGATAGAACTGAAAGGAGACAAAAATAAAACAATTGCAAAGTTGGAGATATCAACACCCCTCCTTCAGTAGTTGATAGACTGGTTGACAAAAAAAATCAATAAAGACGGAGAAGACCTGAACAACACTATCAACCAACATGACGTAACTGACCTTTATGTAACGCTCTCCCCAACAACAGCAGAACATACGTTCTTCTCAAGTACACACACAGCCTTTTCCAAGTGAGACCATATTCTGGGTCATAATATACGTTTAATAAATTTTAAAAGATTCAAGTCATACAGATATATAATACCCAACTGAGAATCTGGAACAACTTAAGGAGTCAATAAAGATAGATAATACAAGCAGGAAAAAGAAAAGCGATTAGAATCTCTATGAAGAAATAAATGCTGTAATCTTATATTTACCAATCTTACATTTCAAAACTCAATTTAACTTCCAGTTTTGACTCCAGCATGTAAGGAGTTTGGAATTCACCACTCCATCATAACAATAAGTAAAAAGCTAATCCAACTGAAAAATAACAACTCTTATTAGATCTGACCTAAAAAATGAGGTTGCAGGGCAAACCTCTTCCCCCTACAACTGGAGAGACAGACGGGGGAAACAGAGAATCACAACTGATGTCAGCAGAAATCTCCACAGGAACCAGCACTGGAGCAGGAAAATCTGAACTGTAATTGACCATTTCCTGGAGGCTCAGGGTGGGAAAGTAAGTTAACAATTCCAGGAGGCCCCCAACACTTTTGTGAATCTTACCTACTGGAACTCTACCAGGTTCTCATAGTGAAGATCATATAAAAATCCCCTTGGGGCTGCCAGTAGGGGAGGGGAAAATTAACCAATTTGAAATATGCCAGCACATTCTGTTCTCAACAAGGTTGGGCCTCAGGAGAAACTAACCAGAGCCTAAACTACTGGGGCTTTACCAGAGACTAATTGCCTTGGGGGAGGGGAAATACCCCACTCTACCTTATCTACCCCCTCCAGCCATCCTGTCCCCCCTAAAGCAGGAGAGGTGGAGGACTGAAAAGCACATGTGAAGGTCACAGCCCAGGGGCACAGGCTCGCAAAGATGGAGATCTAATCGTAGCATTATAGACCGCTTACCCTCCCTCTACATCTTACAACCATCTCTCTAAAGGCCTACTTTTCACCCAGTATATCATGTCTGGTTTTAAACAAAAAAATAAATTACAAGGCATACCGAAAAGCAAAAAAGGTGACAGTTTGAAGAGATAGGGCAAATCAGAACCAGAGTCAGACACAGTAGGGATGTTGAAATTATTACACCAGAAATTTAGTACAACTATGATTAATATGCTAAGGGCTCTAATAGAAAAAGTAAACAATATGCAAGAACAGATGGGTAATATAAACAGAGACATGGAAATTCTAAGAAAGAATCAAGGAGAAATGCTAGAGATCAAAAACACTAACAGAAATGAAGAATACCTTTGATGGGCTTATTAGTAGACTGGACTCATCTGTGGAAAGAATCTTTGAGCTTGAGGATATGCACATTAGAGAAGGAATAAGTGAAGGCAAATTAAAATTTTTTCTTTTTGAAAATAGATGTAATAGATAACAGTTTGTTCAAAATAATAGCAACAATGTATTTAATTACTTATGCATATACATATAAAAATATATAAATATACATAAATTATACACACACCTATGTACACTTATGAATGCATGAAATGAATAACAATGATACAATGGACAGGAGGGAGGAATTAGGAATACTTTGTTATTATAAGGTACTAGCACTACCCGTAAAGAGGTATAGTGTTATTTGAAAGTGGACTTGGATTGGTTGTAAATGTATATTGCAAAATCTAAGGCAACCATTCAGAAAAGTGAAAAAAGAAGTACAACTGATATGCTAAAAAAGAAAACAGAATCACACAAAATGCTAAATTAAAGCTACAAATGACAAAAAGTGGAAGACAAGAACAAAAACAAAGGGAATGAATAGAAAATAGTAACAAGTTTGGTAGATATTAATCCACCTAAATCAATAATCACCTTAAACGGTATTGGTCTAAATACACCAAATAAAAGACAGAGATTGATATAAATCCTAGCAATGTTTTCTTAGGTCAGTCTCCCAAGGCAAAGGAAACAAAAGCAAAAATAAACAAACGGGACCTAATTAAACTTACAAGCTTCTGCACAGCAAAGGAAACCATCAACAAAACAAAAGACAACCTACAGACTGGAGAAAATACTTGCAAACAACATGACTGATAAGGGCTTAATTTCAAAAATATACAAACAGCTCACACAATTCAACATCAAAAAACAAACATGCCAATTAAAAAATGGGCAGAAGACCTAAAGAGACTTTTCTCCAAAGAAGACATACAGATGGCCAACAGACACGTGAAAAGATGCTCAACATCGCTAATCATCAGAGAAATGCATATCAAAAGCACAATGAAGGACTTCCCTAGGGGGGCAGTGGTTAAGAATCCGCCTGCCAATGCAGGGGACACAGGTTTGATCCCTGGTCTGGGAAGATCCCACATGCCGCGGAGCAACTAAGCCCGTGCGCCACAACTACTGAGCCTGCATTCTAGAGCCCATGAGCCACAACTACTGAAGCCTGTGTGCCTAGAGCCCATGCTCCGCAACAAGAGAAGCCACCTCAAAGAGAAGCCCATGTACCGCAACAAAGAGTAGCCCCTGCTCGCCACACTAGAGAAAGCCCACGCATAGCAACAAAGACCCAACACAGCCAAAAAAAAAAAAAAGCACAATGAGATATCACCTCACACCTGTCAGAATTAAAAAGTCCAGAAACAATAAATGCTGGAGAGGGTGTGGAGAAAAGGGAATTCTCCTACACTGTTGGTGGGAATGTAAATTGGTACAACCACTATGGAGAACAGTATGGCGGTTCCTTAAAAAACTAAAAACAGAGTTACCATATGATCCCGCAATCCTACCCTTGGGTGTGTATCTGGAGAAAACCCTAATTCGAAAAGATACATGCACCCCAATGTTAACAGCAGCATTATTTACAATAGCCAAGACATGGAAGCAACCTAAATGTCCACTGACAGACGAATGGATAAAGAAGATGGGGTACATATATACAATGGAATACTACTCAGCCATAAAAAAGAATGAAATAATGCCATTTGTAGCAACATGGATGGACCTAGAGATTATCATACTAAGTGAAGTCATGCAGAGAAAGACAAATATCATATGATATCACTTATATGTGGAACCTAAAATATGATAAATGAACTTATTTACAAGACAGAAACAGTCTGACAGACATAGAAAACAAACTTATGGTTACCAAAGGGGAAAGGGGGAGGGAGGGATAAATTAGGAGTTTGGGAGCAGCAGATATAAACTACTATATATAAAATAGATAAACAGGGAACTCCCTGGCAGTCCAGTGGTTAGGACTCTGCTCTTCCACTGCAGGGTGTACGAGTTTGATCCCTGGTCAGGAAACAAAGGTCCTGCAAGCCTTGTGGCACCACCCCCCCCCCAAAAAATAGATAAGCAATGAGGTCCTACTGTACAGCACAATACAGTAGGCGATATTTCATTTTGGAATCTGTCTCCTAAGGCAAAGGAAACAAAAGGTCTTTAATATATATAACTAAAAATAGAACTGCCATATGATCCAGCAATTCCACTCCTGGGTATATATCCAAAGAAAACAAAAACACTAAGTTGAAAAGAAACATGCACCCCAATGTTCACAGCAGCATTATTCACAATAGTCAAGATACGGAAGCAACCTAAGTGTTCATAAACATAAAGAAAGTGTGGTGTATATGTGTGTGTGTGTGTGTACATACACACACACACACATACACACACAATGGAATATTACTCAGCTGTAAAAAAGAATGAAAATTTGCCATTTGCAGCAACATGGATGGATTTATGCTTAGTGAAATAAGTCAGACAGGGAAAGACAAATACTGTATCATATCACTTATATGTGGAATCTAAAAAAATAAAACTAGTGAATATAACAAAAAAGAAACAGACTCACAGATACAGAGAACAAACTAGTGGTTATCAGTGGCAAGAGGGAAGTGGGGAGGTACAAAAAAAAAGGTAGTGGATTAAGAGGTACAAACTACTACATAAAAAATAAATAAGCTACAAGGATATATTGTACAGCACAGGGAACACAGCCAATATTTTATAATTACTATAAATGGAGTATAAACTTTAAAACTTGTGAATCACTATGTTGTACACTAGAAACTTATATGTATTGTACATCAACTAACTATACCTTGATAAAAAAATTTATAGCTTAAAAAAAAAGCTGAAGTAGCTGTATTAATTTCAGACAGAGTAGACTTCAGAACAAGTAAAATTATGGATAGAAGCAGTATATAATAATAAAGGACCCAGAGACTTCCCTGGTGGCGCAGTGGTTAAGACTCTGTGCCCCCAGTGCAGGGGGCTGGGGTTTGATCCCTGGTCAGGGAACTAGATCCCACATGCATGCGGCAACTAAGTTCACATGCCACAACTAAGCCTGTGTGCTGCAACTAAGGAGCCCTTGAGCCACAACTAAGGAGCCCGCCTGCTGCAACTAAGACCCAGAGCAACCAAATAAGTAAATAAATAAATAAAATAATAAAGGACCCAATTCTTCAAAAAGACATTACAGACCTTAATGTGTATGTGCTTAACAAGACAGCATCAAAATACGTGAGGCAAAAACTGATAGAATTGCAAGGAGAGATAGATGAGAACACTGTTACAGTTGGAGACACCAACACCCCTCTATCAAAAATGAACAGATCCAGCAGGCAGAAAATCAGTTAAGAGTACAGCTGAATTCAATAGCACCACCAATCAACTGGTCTTAATTGATATCTACAGACTACTTCATCCTACAGCAGATTATACCTTCTTCTCAAGCTCAAATGGAACTTACACCAAGACAGACCACATAAAACACACCTAAATAAACTTAAAAGAACAGAAATTGTACAATGTATGCTCTCAGACCACAATGGAATTAAACTAACTTAATAACAAAAGGATAGCTGGAAAATCCCAAAATACTTGGAGATTAAACAACACACTTCTAAATAATATATGGATCAAGAAGAAATCAAGAGAAATTTTAAAATATTTTTAACTAAATGAAAATAAAAATACAACTTATCAAAATCTGTGGGATTCAGCAAAAGCAGTAAAGAGCAAGTGATATCATTAAATGTTTATATCAGAATAGAAGAAAAATTTTTAATTAATAATATAAGTTTCCACCTTCGGAAACTCGAAAAGAACAGCGAATTAAATGTAAAGTGAGCAGAAAACAGGAATAAAAATCAGAGCAAGAATCAATGAAATTGGAAACAGGAAATCATCTGCCACAATTGATGACACTCTACAAAATAACTGGTCCATAATCTTCAAAAGTGTGACAGTCAGGAAAACCCGGGGAAGACTGATGACTGCTGCAGACCGAGGGAGACCGGGAACTGCACCAAGTGGTGCTGAGCTGCATCTTTCTCCCACAGAGGAATTAGTGGGACAACTGGCAAAATTTCAATGGTAGCTGAGGGTTAGATGATCACAATGTATCAGCGTTAATTTCTGATTTAGATGGGTTGTACTTTGAATATTTTTGAGAGTACCCTTATTTCTAAGAAAAACACACTCAAGTATTGGAGAGAGCTGGGGCGTTCCAGTCGGCAACTTATTCTCAAATGGTTTAGGATAAAATCAAGTTCTTTGTAATGCTCTCCAACTTTTCTCGAAGTTTGTGATCATTCTAAAATAAAAGTTTTATTGAGAAAATGTAAGTAAACTCCAGGAAAACAGATTTTGATTCCTTTTCTGATGAATCCTAGAACAGTGCCTGACACACAGTAGGCACTTCCTGAGTATCTGAGGACCGAAGATGTGTGGAACGGGGGTGTGAGAGCTAACCTGCCGCAGAAGTCAGGACAAGGTCTAGAATGCATAAGCCTGGGCAGAGTAAAATAATCATAAATATTTTAAAACTTAAAGATAACTGCCAAGATAAATAGCTAAGAAAAAATAAACGGTTTACCTCTAGGGAGGGGCCTGGGTGAGAAGAAGCTGGACAAGAGAAAATTATTTTTCATTACAGCCTTTCTATACTATTTGTTTAGCCAAGTATTAAAAAGTACTACACTTTGATTTTTGAAAAAATAAGGCAACTTCAAGAAGTATCAAAACTTAATAAAAATATAATTGAAATAGCTCCTCACAATAATTAACAAGAAAAAGGAAATCTTTGCTTGAATAAGTAACATCTAATAATTTTGTTTCTTACATGATAATCCAGTCACATCTCACATTAGCTTTCTTTTGTTTACCATCAACCTTTTCCTTTTCAAAGATATGCAGAGTTCATTCCAACACTGATTGTAATAAAGAAAAGTAGGAAACAATTATTGCCCAGCAATCTGGGGCTACTTGAAATAATATGTCTGTACAACGGAAAGCTGTGCAGTGGTTAAACACGATCTAAGTACCTGGTATTTTTCTTGCTCTTGTGGAAATGGAAAAAACACAGACGGAAATAACATATTCCCATTAGTAATGGGCTCCTCTCAGCAGAAATTCCCATCTGGGACCCCTACAGGAGGCACATCAGAATATGGGTGGAGGCCACATGTGCCAACATCCACCACACAAACTCTGCACAAGGAGAGCCCATCGGCCCAACTCAGCAGGAGGGAATAAGGCCTCCCGGTGCCACAGAGGAGGGAGTGGACTGACAGAGTCTCACCTCAGAGAGGTTATACTGGATGCATTTGACCTAGAAAGAAGTGAAAAACCACTACAAAGAGGTAGGTATAGCAGGATCCCATTTCTGTAAGACACACCCTCACATCTGGAAAACTTTGGGAAAAAAAAACTGTAAAATTTTAATAAGTAGGTACATCAAAGGTGACAGGCTTTTAAAACTACCTGTATTTTTCTATGATGAACAACATTACCAAGGTAATTTTAAAAATTTAAGATGCACGGAATATTTTAGTTGACTGAAGCTTTACTTTACTTGAAGTTTACAATGGATATATCTGAAATATCAATAGGTATACATACACCCAATGTAAGAGTGATCACAGAGGAATCACCACAGAGGGTTAGCCAAGCATCAGAGTGGCTGGCATGTTTCACCCTTGCCCAACAAATCCAATTCATTAAATACCTTGGAGATATGGAATTAAAGACTGGATATTTCTGATTTCATAAATGCCTTTCTTATTATTTTTTTTTATAAATTTATTTATTTATTGTTGGCTGCGCTGGGTCATTGCTGCACATGGGCTTTCTCTAGTTGCTGTGAGTGGGGGCTACTCTTCGTTGCGGTGCGCGGGCTTCTCACTGTGGTGGCTTCTCTTGTTGTGGAGCACGGGCTCTAGGTGCACGGGCTTCAGTAGTTGTGGCTCGCGGCCTCTAGAGCGCAGGCTCAGTAGTTGTGGCTCGCGGGCTCTAGAGAGCAGGCTCAGTAGTTGTAGCGCACGGGCTTAGTTGCTCCGCGGCATGTGGGATCTTCCCGGACCAGGGCTCAAACCTGTGTCCCCTGCATTGTCAGGCAGATTCTTAACCACTGCGCCACCAGGGAAGCCCCCGCCTCTTTCTTATTTTTATGCATCCTATTGCTTAAAGTAAAAATCAATAATAAACCCATATGTGTATTCTGAAGACAAATAATAATCACTGGCCTGTGGATGGGCTGCAATAAATCAGTCCTACACATGAACAAGTGCCTGTTATGTTCTTTATGTTATGGTAAAATCCTATGGACTGCAAGGCAAATTATCTTTGTCAGCATCTACATCATAAATTGATTCCATTAAATTAAGGGAGAAAGAGAGAGAATTACCACAGCCCTTCTAAACAACCCCTACAATCTTTAGATAGTTAAGAGTGTTCTTTTACGTTGCCTATGAAATGGAGCAAAAGAGAACTCACCCAGGATCCTAGCGGTTGGCCCGAGGTCACCGACACCCTTGGGCCACGGATGCTGGAGAGACTTTGCCAGAAAAGTTAAACCACTTGACTCTGACAGAAAGAATACGTTTCAGGGTTAAAGCATGAAATAAAACCCAAAATACAAAAGTGGATGTAGAGAGAAACATTTAAAGTTGTTTCCATTGTCCGTGACTGACTCTTCTCATATTTTCATGCTAATAAATGGCTCTTTTTAAAAGTATCTAAAACAGTAAACAAAACCTTGTTTTGATAATATCTTTAAATTATGAACATATGGACTTCTGAAAATATAACTCCATGTTAATAAGAAATTGACAATAGTTTTTTATCCTGTTCTCATAAAAACAAACTGCAGCAGCTCTTTTAGAACCTCAAAACTTCTAACAAACTCACCAGGATTAAAATTCAAATACTAAATTCAGAGTCGAAGTCTCTGCCTCCATACGGGGAAAAGTCTGTACAACAATTTATATCAATACACTAAGATTCCTATAAATAAGACAGTTTAAGAGAAACATATTGGTGAAATCCACTCACTTTCCATCCTCTGAGAATCTTTTCCTTGCAAAAACATTGGCCAAAGAGCAAGTGCTGGATTGAGTTTACTGGAAAAGGATGCTGACTTTATATTCAATCTTGGTTTCTCTAAAGAATCAAGGTTTTTATTCTCCGTGGGTGACACATAACAAGCAAAGTTCTTTGCAACCAGATCATCGTTAACACAAACCTGTATAATTTTAAACATTTCATGAATAAGACAAATATACTCAGGTGACTGTTCAGAAAATAGGCCAAACTTAACCGAAAATTTCAATCTTCAGAAAAATTATTTTATAGAACATAATTTGATAGAAATTTATCTCTTGACTTCTGCTCTAGTAATGGTGAACTAGATACTTCTGACCAACCTTCCTGATAAGAAAAACAGTAAGAAACGGTACAAAATCTAAAAAACGTCTATTTGAAAGTGCTTGAGAACTAACATGACTTTGCAAGGCAAAGATCTGGGAAGAGGGTGAAGACAAAACACAAATCATAAAAGAAAAAACTGATAAATTAGATTTTATCAAAATTTTAAATGTCTGCTTTTCAAAAGATACTGTAAAGGGCAAACCACAGAAAAGGAGAAAATATTTTTAAATAATATATCTGGATGGACGTGTATCCAGAATACATAAAGAACTCTCAAAACTGAATATAAAGAAAACAAAACCAATTTTAAAATGGACAAAAGATACTAATGAAAATAGTATGGTATTGGCATAAAAACAGACACATAGATCAATAGAACAGAATAGACAGCCCAGAAATAAACCCACACATATATGGTCAATTAAATTATGAAAAAGGAGTCAATAATATATAATGGGGAAATGACAGTCTCTTCAAAAAACAGTGTTGGGAAAACTGGACAGCCACATGCAGAAGAATGAAACTGGACCACGTTCTTACACCATATACAAAAGCAAACTCAAAATGGATTAAAGACTTGAATATAAGACCTGAAACCATAAAACTCCTAGAAGAAAACATAGGTGATAAGCTCCTTGACACTGGTCTTGGAGATGACTTTTTGGATTTGACACCAAAAGCAAAGGCAACAAAAGCAAAAATAAACCAGTGGGACTACATCAAACTAAAATGCTTCTGCACAGCAAAGGAAAGCACCAACGACTCTTAATGAGAGAAAATATCTATAAGTCATTTGTCTGATAAGGGGTTAATATCCAAAATACATAAAGAACTCATACAACAATAATAGCAACAAACAAACAAACAAACAAACCCCCAAATAATCCAACTCAAAAATGGGCAGAGGATCTGAATAGACTTTTTTCCAAAGAAGACATACAGATGCCCAACAGGTACAAGGAAAGATGCTCAATATCCCTAATAATCAGGGAAATGCAAATCAAAACCACAATGAGGGGCTTTCCTGGTGGTGTAGTGGTTAGGAATCTGCCTGCCAATGCAGGGGACACGGGTTCGAGCCCTGGTCCGGGAAGATCCCACATGCTGTGGAGCAACTAAGCCCGTGCGCCACAACTAGAACCTGCGCTCTAGAGCCTGTGAGCCACAACTACTGAAGCCCACGCGCCTGGAGCCTGTGCTCCGCAACAAGAGAAGCCACCGCAGTGAGAAGCCCACGCACTGCAACGAAGAGTAGCCCCCGCTCGCCGCAACTAGAGAAAGCCCGCGTGCAGCAACAAAAACCCAAGGCAACCAAAAGTAAATAAATTAAATAAATAAATAAATAAATAAACACAGTGAGGTAACACTTCACATCTGTCAGAATGGCTGTTGTTAAAAAGAAACACCAAGTGCTGGCAAGTATGTGGAGAAAAAGGAACCCTTATGGTGGGAATGTAAGTTGGTATACTCACTATGGAAAACAGCATGGAGATTCCTCTAGAAATTAAAAATAGAACTACCATACAATCTAGCAATTCCACTTCTGGCTATTTATCTGAAGAAAATGAAAACATTCACTTGAAAAGATACATGCATCCCCATGTTCACTGCAACATTATTTACAATAGCCAAGTTAATGGAAATAATCTAAGCTTTCATGGGTGGATGAATGGATAAAAAAAATGTGGTGTAAACGTAAAATATATAGCTAGTGGGAAGCAGCCACACAGCACAGGGAGATCAGCTCGGTGCTTTGTGACCGCCTAGAGGGGTGGGATAGGGAGGGTGGCAGGGAGGGAGATGCAAGAGGGAGGAGATATGGGGACATATGTATATGTATAACTGATTCACTTTGTTATAAAGCAGAAACTAACACACCATTGTAAAGCAATTATACTCCAATAAAGATGTTAAAAAAAAATGTGCTGTATATACATATACCCAATGGAATATGATTTGGCCACAAAAAAACCCAAAATCTTTCCATTTGTGACAATACCTTAAGGACATTATGCTAAGTGAAATAAGTCAGAGAAAGACAAATGCTATATAATCTCCACTGGTATGTGGAATCTAAAACCAAAAGAAAACAAAATAAACAAAAAAAAAAACCTAAGCTCATAGATACAGAGAACAGATTGGTGGTTGCCAGAGCTGGGGTGGGGGGGAATATGGGGGGAAGGTGATGAACTGGGTGAAGGGAGTCAGAAGGTGAAAACTTCCAATTATAAAATAAATAAGTCACAGGCATATAATGTACAGCATGGTGGCTATAGTTAATAATACTGTATTGCATATTTGAAAGTTACTAAGAGTAAATCTTAAAAGTTCTCATCACCAGAAAAAAATTCTGTAACGTGTGGTGTAAATGTTTGTGTAAGTGGGTTAACGTACATACATGTCTTTCCTATCTGTCTGCTGAGAGGGCCTGCAATCAATGACACCCCAGTAGTAATAATGAGCACACCTAGTGCCCTGATCTTAATATCTGAAGACCATTCTTCAATAAAAGGAACCACTTCTTGGAGAAGTGGCTGATTCTAGGGCTGGGATTGGAAAAGGACAAAATTAGCCTGGAGCATCCCGTGGTACCAGAAAGTAAGAGTTTTCAACTATGATGGGGCACGTAGAAAGGACACATCAGCCACTTTGAAGAAGCTCCTAACAACTAAATCTGCAACAACTTGAGCAGGAAAATAATGATAATGGTGGATTATATCCTCAGAGTAAAATAAATATCCAAAGAGTCTATACTAAGATAAATTATTGAATCAATTAATAAATGGGAAGAAGGGTCAGTTCTTCCTCATAGATACCAATTAAAAATGCAGAAGGCATGATGGAAATGGGCAAACACCACAGAAATAAGTTTTGCAGACAAGAGTCATTGATGGCTATCTGCATGGTCTCCAAGTATCTCCCCATAAGATACTTAATAATTTCAAAAAGGAATAAACAGTAACTCTGTTGAGGAAAAACCTAGCAGACACCACCCTAACCAGGTGATCATGATTAAGATGACAAATAATAAAACATTATCAACATCATAACCCCTGCTCTGACGTACTGAGACGGGCATCACTTCTGTAGCATTCTTGCTAAAAGCATGCAACAACTCAAGCTAATCATGAGAAAACATCAAATAAAGCCAAATTGAGTAACATTCTACAAAATAACTGGCCAGTACTCTTCAGAAGTGACAAGGTCTTAAAATAGGAGGAAAGACAACTGTCACAGATTGGAGGAGACTAAGGAGATTTGACAGTCAGATGCAATGTGGGATCTGAGATCAGATCTGAAACCAGAGAGAGGAAATTAGTGGAAAAACCGGCAAAATTCAAATAAGGTCTGTAGATTTTTTAAAATTATATTTTATCAGTGCAAATTTTCTGGTTTTAATCACTGTACTACTTGTTTCTATGGTTAACGTTAGGAGAACCCAGGTAAAGCACATACAAAAATCTCTGCACTATTTTGGCATCTTGTCTGTAAGTGTAAAATTGTTCCAAAACAAAGTTTTAAAATAAATAACAGGTTTTAGATGCCCTCTGTGGGCCCTGAGCAGCCCTAGATCTGCAGCTCTATCCACCTCCACACAAGGTACAGAGCTGCTGCGTCCTCATACCACCCTTCATAAAGGGCAGCCAGCCAAAGGTGAACAGCTAATAACTGGGTGGAGGAAAGAGGGGGCTCACAGGTGAGGCCCACTTCCTTTCTACTTATGGTATCTGAATTCTTTACAGTGAGCATAGTTTATACAATGAGAAAATTATGGAAGGGAAAAAGCAGGGAACTAAAACCACACCAAATGTGTGTATTCAAGAAAATTACGTCCTCTTACAAGAAAATAACATTTCACACTCTTCGCTATAGGAATAATTTCTTGTCCATTACTAAATAAAATGCTGTCTAAATAAAATACTAAAGTAATTTTTTAAAGTATTAAAAGAAGAAAAACAGTCCTGGCTAACTTCTGATCTAAGCCAGACCTTGAAAGATTAAGAAAATTTATATGCTGTGTGAATGACATTGTTTTCCTAGGTGTGTACTGTTTTATTAAAATAAGCATTTTAAATAATATTTTAAGAATATAATTCTTTCACTTACCTTTTCATTTTTTGTAGTTACA
Source organism: Eubalaena glacialis (assembly GCF_028564815.1). NCBI lineage: Eukaryota > Metazoa > Chordata > Mammalia > Artiodactyla > Balaenidae > Eubalaena > Eubalaena glacialis. The sequence goes on along the minus strand of NC_083733.1, from coordinate 50,869,197 downwards.
TAAAGGAAAACCTCAAAAGTATCTTCTTCCACAGCACACAATTTGGCTTCCACCTGGGTAGCTGCTAAATAGCATAAATCAAAACATAAAGTAGCTGATATTAAAAGTATGCTTGAGGGACTTCCCTGGTGGCCCAGCGGTTAGGATTCCACGCTTCCACTGCAGGGGGTGCGGGTTCGATCCCTGGTCAGGGAACTAAGATCCCGCATGCCACACCGCGAGGCCAAAAAAAAAAAAAAAAAAAGTATGCTTTAAACAACTATGACTATTTCTCACCTATTAATCTCTGCTAACCACTCACGATTACCCAGTGCCACAACATTCAACAGCTTCCTCCCGCAGAAGGGGTCTGGCACTGGGCAAGGCAAGGTGCAGGCTCTCCCAGCACGAAGTCAGCCATGTGTCCTCTGTCCCCCTCAGCCCGCCATCCTCCTCCTGCCACCCTGTGACAGCACCTCGAGCACAGTTCTGGGCCCTCTCTTCTTTTCCAGTGACTCCCAAACCCACGTGCCCGGTCACAGTCTTTCACCTGAGTCCATTCCACCCCTCCAAATGCCCCACAGAGCAGCTCCATGTATGGGCACCAACAGGCACTCTGCTCTGTCCTTTACAAAGGTATTTCATTTCACTCTTACCACAACACTTTGGGTAAGCACTGTTATCATTTTACAGGTGAGGAGGCTATGCAGACGTAGCAGGATGGTATTCAACCCAAGCACTCTGCCTCCTCCAAACCTGTGTCTCCCGGGCCCCCTGTGGGCTCACAAGGGCCCAAGCTACAAAACCAGAGGCGCCCCTCCCTCCCATTTCTCCCAGGTGCAACGCCTCTGGTTGCTCCTTTACCCGGACAGTGGGGCAGTGGAGGAGAGGGGCCAGCACCCCAGGCAATGCAAACTCACTACTCCTCAGAACAGCCCTGGAATTCGGCACAGTTATTTGGCTCAGACTGCCAGGGGTTAGGACAGATGTCACAAATGAGAGTCTATTTTACAGCCAAGGATATAAAATAAAAAGAGCACACTAAATAGGCACTGAGACATTCTACACATCTTCATTAGCAATGACGGCAATCACACAGTAAGTATCCATTTACTACCCCTTGCTCGCTAAAAAGAAGTTAGGCTTTTCACCAACTGTTGGTTCAATGAAATGCACGTACATTTATTTTGCAGTGCTGCAGCTTCTATGCAAACTAAGAGACAGGCATTATTATTGTGTAAGGGTCCTCACCCACATAGCTCCTTCCTGATTTCACCTGTCAATTACTGATGCCCACATCCACCCCAAAAATTCCAGGGGTGCAGAGTCATTGTGACACTTGGGGTGGAAAAAGCTCCAGGTCACTTATGAACCCCACAAAGGGGGTCAAACAGCTAAGCACGCACATCTCAAACCCCCTCATCAACAGAAGGCGTCAGTTCAGAGCAGGCTGCAGTGATCATGCACTTGCCTCACCTTTTAGGATGTTCTGAAAGTACCGAATAGCTGCACTGTCCCACTTCTTGGCAGGTCTGGAACAGAGAACAGAGGCAACTTCATTAAGTAAAAAGCTGAGGCCAGTACGCTAACATCATTTAGTAAATTATACACTGGATGTTTCTGATATTACACGTTGAACATATGATGCAGGTAACGGGGAGTCTGGCTCTGGCCTGGGGGTGATGATCCCAGCTGCACCCCGCAGCAGACTTCTCTTCCATGCCCGCCTGTGCCAGTGCAGAGACTCGCTGAGAATGGGCCCCTTTCTGGGGCTTCCTGAGCTACCGTGCCCACCTCCACGGCATCATCTGTCCCAACACCATCATCCCATTACCTGCGACACCTGTCTCCCAGCCAGAACGCTAGCTTCCCAGGACAGGGACCCTGAGTGAGGACTGCTCAGCACAGGCTGGCACAGAGTGAGGGCTCCACACGTGTTGGTTAAACCAACATTCTAAAAGTGGCTGTGGGAAACGCAGCCACTACTGTCTCGTGGTACCCCTTTCACCGTGTCCCATTTCTCCCTATCATCTTGTCCTTTCCTATGTGTGATACTGTGATTTATGATAAGAAATATGTATTTTGTCATTGTCCCTGTTTCTGGCACAGAGCTCAGTGATGAGAGTGACAAGGTGACAAGTGGAAAGCACCAAGGTAACTTAAGAATGGGGGCTGGTTGCCAGGGGAACCAACCTTGTGATTAGAGGGTTGGAACTTTCAGTCCCACCAACCTGACCTCCAGGTAGGAGAAAGGGGCTGGAGGTTGAATCAATTGCCAATGGCCAAAGATTTAATCAGTCATGGCTAGGTAATGAAGCCTCCATAAACACCAAAAATGGCCTAGGTTGGGAGCTTCTGGGCTGGTGAACACGTGGAGATGTGGGGGACAGGTGTGCCTGGAGAGGGAAGGAAGCGCCTCTCCCCACACCTTGCCCTGTGCATCTCTTCCATCTGGCTGCTCCTGAGTTATATCTTTTATACTAAACTGGTAATCTAGTAAGTAAAGTGTTTCTGAGTTCTGTGAGCAAATTCATCAAACCCAAGAAGGGAACCTCTCATTTATAGCCATCCCAGTCAGAAGCACAGGTGACAACCCAGACTTGAAACTGGCATCTGAAGTTGGGGGGGGCTGGGGGAGGTCTTGTAGGGTGGAGCCCTTAACCTGTGGGATCTGATGCTATGTCAGGTTAAGCTGCATTAATTGCTTGGTGGTGTGTTAAAACACACACACACACACACACACACACACACACACCACACTCCCAAACTGGAGTCCGAGTCACACTATGCTTTGGAAAGAAAATTGCAGGAGGAGCTATAGGCAGTGGAAGATCATGAAAAACCAGTATTTGGAAGCATGGAACAAAAATAAAATAAAGTAAGGTTGGAGTGATATGTTTTATGTTTCTCCACTGGTTTTATGTATCAGAGATGCCATCACCATCCTCCAAGGGTTGTTTCAAAGATCAAATGAGGTAATGTACATAAAGCACTCAGCCCTGTTATTTTTATTTTTACTAAGATACTAAGCACATTACTTCAAGAGAATCACAAAGGGTTTCCGAAGGGAGGTATAAACAAACAAACAAACGAATACAGTGGTTTGAAAACCTTGCTATACAAAAAATTACCTAATAAGCTTTTTGTTTTTTAACAAAATGTAGTAGATTCCTAATAAGGAAAAGGCCCAAGAGAAAAATCAATCTAGTCTATGAACAAGTCAACAAGTCTGTCACAGGTTAATCAATTAGTCTGTGTGTCTGTGTATGTGTGTCTCTCTCTCAACACAGGCGTGCACACAAACACACACACTAACTACGTGAAGAGATACCCAACTTCACAAGTCAGAAAAACACAACTTAAAACAAAATAGCATTGTCCGGCAAACAAGCAGAAGTTAAAAAGGCTGATGATGTTCTGCGTTGTGTGGGGAAAGCAGCACTTTCTATACCCAGTGATGGGAGTATAGACCGCTAGTCCTTTGGAAGGGCAATTTAACAAAAACTGTAATACACATGTTAAGACAGACATTCCAGATGAGGCGCAAACACAAAACCAGCAACATCAAAGAAGGTGATCAAAACCCAGTAAGATCACTTACCTGAAGCCCTTCTTCGCCTACACTGAGGGTCTCCTAGGGTTGGGTGTGTCCAAGGCTGGGAAGGCCCCTGGGGAGCACTGTGGTGACACTGGGAACGGGGTAATGCAGAGGGGGCGTGAGAAAGACGGGGGTCTGCCTCTGAGGAAGAGCTGGGCACAGAGAGCTGGCTGCTCTGCAAGAGGGACAGGAAGGGGGCAGGCGCTGCTGGGCAGCCTGGCGGAGCAGCGGCCTCAGCAGAGATCAGCTGGCTTATTAGTGTGGATTCCGAGGCAGCCGCAAGAGTGATGCATTCATCATCCCAAGGGAGCTACAGGTGATGAGGGTTGGGGGCATGGAGATGGGAGGGTCTCCACAGATCCCACAAAAGCATCCATAAGAGAGGCAGCTTTCAAGTTCAGAGAGAACTTAGAATGCAACATCACCGGGACGTGCAAGTTGAATCAAAATCGTGCTGCTTCCCATAGCTTCTTCTCCCACAAAGCCACAGTGTTGGAGGCGGAGGATGGGGCTACCCCCAGGACCTCAGGTAGTACTCATTCAAGACAGCAAAGATCACAGGCAGAACCCCGACACAGCACTGCCCCATGCAGGGACCCATCCTGTACAAACATTGGCAATGTGGTCAAATTACTAGACAGGGGTGTGTGTGTGTGTGTGTGTGTGTGTGTGTGTGTGTGTGTGTGATACATGTGTACACATGTGCATGCATGCATGTATACATTTCTACATATATCTCATTTTGATTTACCTATATTCTTATGAGAATGTACAGTGCAAAATGGTTTGGTAACAATCTAGCTGGCTATCAAGAGAGGAGTGGTTAAAGACAGCAAGTATGCAAACTGTATTCACCCAGGAAAACGACTGAAAGTAGAAGGGAATACGTGTACTGGCAAAGAACTTCAAAATACTAGGCTGGCCAAAAGGTTTGTTCTTTTTTTCCATAAGATGGCTCTAGTAGCACTTAATTGTGTTTAACTTCATTCGAAACAATTTTGTTAGATTGTATTGTGACAGCTGTCATATCAGCGTGCATTTAAAAAAAAAAATCAAAATTTTTTGGTGAATTTTTGTGTAGCCATTTTAATATTGAAGATGGAAGAAAAAAGCAACATTTTCAGCATATTATGCTTTATTATTTCAAGAAAGGTAAAAATGCAACTGAAACGCAAAAAAAGATTTGTGCAGTGCATGGAGAAGGTGCTGTGACTGATCGAATGTGTCAAAAGTGGTTTGCGAAGTTTCGTGCTGGAGATTTCTCACTGGACGATGCTCCATGGTCGGGCAACTTCACCTTCTTCACCAGGTGAAGTAGATAGCGATCAAATCGAGACAGTGATTGAGAACAATCAATGTTATACCATGTGGGAGATAGCCGACACACTCAAAATATCCAAATCAAGCGCTGAAAATCATTTGCACCAGCTTGGTTATGTTAAGCGCTTTGATGTTTGGGTTCCACATAAGTTAAGCGAAAAATATCTTCTTGACCATATTTCTGCATACGATTCTCTACTTTTTTTTTTTAAACATTTGGCTTCCACTTTTTTAAAAAAAAATTTATTTATCTTTACTTTTGGCTGCACTGGGTCTTCGTTGCTGCACGGGGGCTTTCTCTAGTTCTGGCGAGCGGGAGCTACTCTTCGTTGCGGTGTGCGGGCTTCTCATTGCGGTGGCTTCTCTTGTTGCGGAGCACAGGGCTCTAGGTGCGCCAGCTTCAGTAGTTGTGGCATGTGGGCTCAGTAGCTGTGGCTCACAGGCTCAGTAGCTGTGGCACATGGGCTTAGTTCCTCCGCAGCATGTGGGATCTTCCTGGACGAGGGATCGAACCTGTGTCCGCTGCACCGGCAGGTGGATTCTTAACCACTGTGCCACCAGGGAAGTCCCAAATGCATAATCTTCCATCAGGATAACACAAAGACTGCATGTATATTTGATGACCAGGCAAAAACTGTTACAGCTTGGCTGGGAAGTTCTGATTCATCCGCCGTATACACCAGACACTGCACCTTCAGATTTCCATTTATTTAGGTCTTTACAAAATTCTCTTAATGGAAAAAATTTCAGTTCCCTGGATGACTGTAAAAGGCACCTGGAACAGTTCTTTGCTCAAAAAGATAAAAGTTTTGGGAAGATGGAATTATGAAGTTGCCTGAAAAATGGCAGAAGGTAGTGGAACAAAAGGGTAAATATGTTGTTCAATAAAGCTCTTCGCGAAAATGAAAAATGTGTCCCTTATTTTTACTTAAAAACCAAAGGCACTTTTTGGCCAACTCAATACATTCTTAAGTTAAATTTGCCAATAAGACAGTGTGTTCTAATTTTCATTAAAAGCTCCACGCATGTGAATATGTATAAAAGCACTGAAAAAGGTCTGCAAGTTCAGAGCCTGAACAGGTCACAGAGGCCTCCCAGGAGGGAGGGAGGGAGGAAATGGGGCTGGAGAAGGATGTCATGGACTTTTTTTTTTTTTTTTTTTAAACATCTTTATTGAAGTATAATTGCCTTACAATGGTGCGTTAGTTTCTGCTTTATAACAAAATGAATCAGTTATACATATATATATGTTCCCATATCTCTTCCCTCTTGCATCTCCCTCCCTCCCACCTCCCTATCCCACCCCTCTAGGTGGTCACAAAGCACCGAGCTGATCTCCCTGTGCTATGCGACTGCTTCCCACTAGCTATCTATTTTACATTTGGTAGTGTATATATGTCCATGACACTCTCTCACCCTGTCACATCTCACCCCTCCCCCGCCCCATATCCTCAAGTCCATTCTCTAGTAGGTCTGTGTCTTTTTTTTTTTTTTTTTTAATTTTATTTATTTATTTATTTATTTTTGGCTGTGTTGGGTCTTCGTTTCTGTGCGAGGGCTTTCTCTAGTTGCGGCAAGCGGGGGCCACTCTTCATTGCGGTGCGCGGGCCTTTCACTGTCGCGGCCTCTCTTGTTGCGGGGCACAGGCTCCAGACGCACAGGCTCAGTAGTTGTGGCTCACGGGCCTAGTTGCTCCGTGGCATGTGGGATCTTCCCAGACCAGGGCTCGAACCCGTGTCCCCTGCATTGGCAGGCAGACTCTCAACCACTGTGCCACCAGGGAAGCCCAGGTCTGTGTCTTTATTCCCGTCTTGCCACTAGGTTCTTCATGACCCTTTTTTTTTTTTTTTTTCCCTTAGATTCCATATATATGTGTTAGCATACTGTGTTTCTTTTTCTCTTTCTGATTTACTTCACTCTGTATGACAGACTCTAACTCCATCCACCTCACTACAAATACCTCCATTTCATTTCTTTTTATGGCTGAGTAATATTCTATTGTATATATGTGCCACATTTTCTTTATCCATTCATCCGATGATGGACACCTAGGTTGCTTCCATGTCCTGGCTATTGTAAACAGAGCTGCAATGAATATTTTGGTACATGACTCTTTCTGAATTATGGTTTTCTCAGGGTATATGCCCAGTAGTGGGACTGCTGGGTCGTATGGTAGTTCTATTTGTAGTTTTTTAAGGAACCTCCATACTGTTCTCCATAGTGGCTGTATCAATTTACATTCCCACCAACAGTGCAAGAGTGTTCCCTTTTCTCCACACCCTCTCCAGCATTTATTGTTTGTAGATTTTTTGATGATGGCCATTCTGACCGGTGTGAGATGATACCTCATTGTAGTTTTGATTTGCATTTCTCTAATGATTAATGATGTTGAGCATTCTTTCATGTGTCTGTTGGCAATCTGTATATCTTCTTTGGAGAAATGTCTATTTAGGTCTTCTGCCCATTTTTGGATTGGGTTGTTTGTTTTTTTGTTATTGAGCTGCATGAGCTGCTTGTAAATCTTGGAGATTAATCCTTTGTCAGTTGCTTCATTTGCAAATATTTTCTCCCATTCTGAGGGTTGTCTTTTGGTCTTGTTTATGGTTTCCTTTGCTGTGCAAAAGCTTTTAAGTTTCATTAGGTCCCATTTGTTTATTTGTGTTTTTATTTCCATTTCTCTAGGAGCTGGGTCAAAAAGGATCTTGCTGTGATTTATGTCATAGAGTGTTCTGCCTATGTTTTCCTCTAAGAGTTTGATAGTGTCTGGCCTTACACTTAGGTCTTTAATCCATTTTGAGTTTATTTTTGTGTATGGTGTCAGGGAGTGTTCTAATTTCATACTTTTACATGTACCTGTCCAATTTTCCCAGCACCACTTATTGAAGAGGCTGTCTTTTCTCCACTGTATATGCTTGCCTCCTTTATCAAAGATAAGGTGACCATATGTGCGTGGGCTTATCTCTGGGCTTTCTATCCTGTTCCATTGATCTATATTTCTGTTTTTGTGCCAGTACCAAACTGTCTTGATTACTGTAGCTTTGTAATATAGTCTGAAGTCAGGGAGCCTGATTCCTCCAGCTCCATTTTTCGTTCTCAACATTGCTTTGGCTATTCGGGGTCTTTTGTGTTTCCATACAAATTGTGAAATTTTTGGTTCTAGTTCTGTGAAAAATGCCAGTGGTAGTTTGATAGGGATTGCATTGAATCTGTAGATTGCTTTGGGTAGCAGAGTCATTTTCACAATGTTGATTCTTCCAATCCAAGAACATGGTATATCTCTCCATCTATTTGTATCATCTTTAATTTCTTTCATCAGTGATGGACTTTTTTTTTAATGCTCCATGATCCGATGTATAAATGTTTCTCTTTACACTTAATTTATCCCTTTTTGTAAGTTAAGAAGCCGAATAGCTCAGAGCTCAGACCATACTCTAACCCCCTCACACCACAGCCTCTGGAGATGGGGCTACATGGCCAGGTTTGACACAGTGACTCAGAAGACACCTCCTGAAGGACAAAGAGACCTTTGAAATCGCTTAGCACTTCTCAAGAGGATCTGATTTCACATAAACATCATACACTCAATTTAAGATTTTTACTAATGATTCAGCATATGTTAGAAGCTGTACTTACACAATCTCAGTGCTGTCTTCACAGAAGTCAATGTGCAATGTGACAGGTTTTGTGCAGTATAGTCTGAATTTTTTTGCTCTGTAGGGAAGCCGCATAAAAGTTTCTACTGCAACTCGGATGCTTAACAGTGAAACACAAACAGTTCCATGATTAAAAAAATTATATATAACATATTTCTTTAAAGTACACCTACATAATTAAAATACTTAACATGAAACAAAACACACAAAACCTGATTATTTCTGTTTCTATTATAGCCACCAACAGCAGCAAGTGCTTGGAGACATTTGCCCAGCAAGGTGAAAACTGGTTCTTGGGGGCTGAGAAAAATCTTACTTTTTTATGTATAAAGCACAGATATACATATAGTACATAAAAGATACTCAGTAATCTTTGGCGTTAAAATTTCATGGCATGGGGGCAGGGAGGCATTAGAAAAACACTGTCTCCTTAGATTGAGAAACACTGGGTAATAACGAACAAACCTGGAAGCAAATTCTATTTTTTAAAATAGCAATTTCAATACACGACCAGAATTACCTTGAAGCTTCTGTAAATAAGCAGATGTTTTAAGAATTAGTATTTGTCAACTTTGCACAAAAGAGCTGATGGACTGAGGTTTCATAAGTTGCTCAGCGTTTTTATTTCCATTCTCCTTCAGGCAAACAACAGAGCACTTGAACATATGGTTTCGACATCAACAGGTTCTCAGGGGCCATGTGTGGGCAGCCTGGCCACCTCGGTCATGGACAGTTTAGAAAAGGCGGCTGCCCTAACCGCCCCTCCGGGTCTCCCTGCTCTAATCATACGACTCTCTTGCCCAAAACAAACTAAACTTAAAACTCCAAATACTAAGAGGAAATCTCTCCAAACCATTAAATACGATGTTATTTTTAATAACCACTATGGTTATAAGGGTGCAGAACCACAAGCTGGAAAGGCACCTCCTTTTCCATGAAGACCTGCCAGCCCCGCTGTGGGAGCGGCTCCCTGACACAGACTCCCCATCAGGGCACCCACCTCCCCTGCAGCTCGGACTGCTCTTTCTCTTTCGGAAGAAGGGTCCTCATGTTTATTATTTATTATTTATTAAACTGATATCCTCTGACTCTGGGATAGGAAACCATGAAAAAATTACCACAAACACCAAGACTGACTTGCTGACAGTGTTTTCTAGGGAACCGTGGTGTGTGGTCCTGGAGTCATTGAGGGTCACTCTGAACGGCCTCCCGTCTTCTGTGACAGTCACACCCTCACTCTGTTAAGCAGGACAACGAGGGACACACACTCAGCTCTCTGCAATCCGAGGCTGTGCCAGCAAACCATCCCCTCTGTGGCAACAAGAAGAGTTTCTCTCTGCCTCCTGGTAGCCAGGCAACCCGAAGGACCCATTCCATCACCTGAGCAAACTCAGGGGACATGCCACGCCAGGCCAGGAGAGCAGCTGACGGAGAGCACCTGCACTTTCTAGGAAGGAAGGCAGAAGGAGGGCCGGAGCCGCCTGCTGAGTCCTCATCCTGAGCACCTGCTCTTACATTCACTGCTTGTAAAACCGGAACCTGCAAGTCTTCCCTTCTTGAAGCTCTCGCCCCTTACTTTGAAAATTGACATTCTCCTTGAAACTGACATTTGTCCCCTAAAGAGCATAAGACAAAAAAAATAATACATACATACTTTTTGGATTTCACTGGAATGTACTTGGCAAAATCCACAAGGAAACACTCTGTGAGGTAATGGTCTGCTGAAGACACTATTGACTTAATTACAGCCCTGCACCAGCACTTCAGTTCCTCACAATAAACCACACAAACCTACAAAATAAAAAGAAAACTTCAGTGTTAAAACCTCTAGTCATACTCAGAAAATTGTAAGACACTAATGAAAGAAATCAAAAGTGACACAAACAGATGGAGAGATATACCACGTTCTTGGATTGGAAGAATCAATATTGTGAAAATGACTATACTGCCCAAAGCAATCTACAGATTCAATGCAATCCCTATCAAATTACCAATGACATTTTTCACAGAATTAGAACAAAAAAACCTACAATTTGTATGGAAATACAAAAGACCATGAATAGCCAAAGCAATTTTGAGAAAGAAAAATGGAGATGGAAGAATCAGGCTCCCTGACTTCAGACTATACTACAAAGCCACAGTAATCAAAACAGTATGGTACTGGCACAAACACAGAAATATATATCAATGAAACAGGATAGAAAGTCCAGAGACAAACCCACACACCTATGGTCACCTGATCTTTGACAAAGGAGGCAAGACTATACAATGGAGAAAAGACAGTCTTTTCAATAAGTGGTGTTGGGAAAACTGGACAGCTACATGTAAAAGAGTGAAATTAGAACACTCCCTAACACCATTCACAAAAATAAACTCAAAATGGATTAAAGACCTAAATGTAAAGCCAGATACTATAAAACTCTTAGAGGAAAACATAGGCAGAACACTCTTGACATAAACAACAGCAAGGTCTTTTTCAAAGCACCCCCTATAGTAATGAAAATAAAAACAAAAATAAACAAATGAGACCTAATTAAACTTAAAAGCTTTTGCACAGCAGAGGAAACCATAAACAAAACAAAAAGACAACCCTCAGAATGGGAGAAAAATATTGGGTTGGCCAAGAAGTTCCTTCAGTTTTTAAGTAAAAATAAGAGACACATTTTTCATTTTCTCCAAGAACTTTATTGAACAACGTATTCACCCTTTGGTTCCACTACCTTTTGTGATTTTTCAGGCAACTTCATAATTCCATCTTCCCAAAACTTTTTATCCTTTTGAGCAAAGAACTGTTCCAGGTGCCTTTTACAGTCGTTCAGAGAATTGAACATTTTTCCATTAAGAGAATATTGTAAAGACCTAAATAAATGGAAATCTGGAGGTGCAGTGTCTGGTGCATATGGCGGATGAATGAGAACTTCCCAGCCAAGCTGTAATAGTTTTTGCCTGGTCATGAAAGAAACATGCAGTCTTTGCGTTATCCTGATGGAAGATTATGAGTTTTCTGTTGACTAATTCTGGATGCTTTTTGTCGAGTGCTGCTTTCAGTTGGTCTAATTGGGAGCAGTACTTGTTGGAATTAATCGTTTGGTTTTCCGGCAGGAGCTCATAATAGAGGACTCCCTTCCAATCCCACCATATACACAACATCACCTTCTTTGGATGAAGACCAGCCTTTGGTGTGGTTCGTGGTGATTCATCTCCCTCGCCCCACGATCTCTTCCATTCCACATTATTATGCAGTATCCACTTTTCATCGCCTATCACAATTTGTTTAAAAAACGGAACATTTTCAATACGTTTCAGTAGAGAATGGATACGGAAATACGGTCAAGAAGGTTTTTTTTTCGCTTAACTTACGTGGAACCCAAACATCAAAGTGATTAACATAACCAAGCTGGTGCAAATGATTTTCAACACTTGAGTTGGATATTTTGAGTATGTCAGCTATCTCCCACGTGGTATGACGTTCATTGTTCTCAATCAATGTCTCGATTTGATCGCTATCAACTTCAACTGGTCTACCCAACCGTGGAGCATCGTCCAGTGAGAAATCTCCAGCACGAAACTTCACAAACCATTTTTGACACGTTCAATCAGTCACAGCACCTTCTCCATGAACTGCACAAAATCTTTTTTTTGCGTTTCAGTTGCATTTTTACCTTTCTTGAAACAATAAAGCATAATATGCTGAAAATGTTGCTTTTTTTCTTCCATCTTCAATATTAAAATGGCTACACAAAAATTCACCAATTTTGATTATTTTTTTTAAATGCACGCTGATATGACAGCTGTCACAATACAATCTAACAAAATTGTTTTGAATGAAGTTAAAGACGACTAAGCACTATTAGAGCCATCTTAGGAAAAAAATGAATGAACCTTTTGGCCAACCCAATATCTGCAAATGAAGCAACTGACAAAGGATTAATCTCCAAAATATACAAAACAGCTCATGCAGCTCAATAGCAAAAAAAAAACCCAACCCAATAAAAAGTGGGTTAGAAGACCTAAATAGACATCTCTCCAAAGAAGACATATAGACAGTTAAAAAGCACATGAAAAGATGCTCAACATCACTAATTATTAGAGAAATGCAAATCAAAACTGCAATGAAGTATCACCTCACACCGGTAAGAATGGCCATCATCAAAAAATCTACAAACAATAAACGCTGGAGGGGGTGTGGAGAAAAGGGAACCCTCCTACACTGTCGGTGGGAATGTAAACTGGTATGGCCACTATGGAGAACAGTATGGAGGTTCCTTAAAAAACTAAAAATAGAACTACCATATGATCCAGCAATCCCTGGGCATATATCCGGAGAAAACCATAATTCGAAAAGACACATGCACCCCAATGTTCATTGCAGCACTATTTTATTGAGCTCAATATTGAGCCAGGATGTGGACGCAACCTAAATGTCCACCGACAGAGGAATGGATAAAGATGATGTGGTATACATACACAATGTAATATTACTCAGCCGTAAAAAAGAATGAAATAATGCCATTTGCAGCAACATGGATGGACCTAGAGATTGTCATACTGAGTGAAGTAAATCAGACAGAGAAAGACAAATATCACATGATATCACTTTTATGTGGAATCCAAAAAAAGAGTACCAATGTACTTACCTACAAAACAGAAATAGAGTTATAGATGTAGAAAATAAACTTATGGTTACCAGGGAGTAAGTTGGGGGGGGGTGGAGGGATAAGTTGGAAGACTGGGATTAACATATACCCACTACTATATATAAAATAGATAACTAATAAAGACCTACTGTATAGCACAGAGAACTCTACTCAATACTCTATAATGGCCTATATGGGAAAAGAATCTAAAAAAGAGTGGATGTATGTATAACAGATTCACTTTGTTGTACACCTGCAACTAACATAATGTAAATCAACCATACTACAATAAAAATTTTAAAAATTAAATTAAAAATCTCTAGTCAATAATGAGAGAACTAAAAGGTACTCTCAACATCATCTCATACCTTTTACTTTAAAGATCCAAGGAGGCTGGATCACCCCAAGCTAAACACTGCTTATTGGGAAAACAAGAACACAGGGCACCTGAATTCTATTTCATTGGTTTTCTTACTACAATCACTTTGACTTCTTAACTAAGGAGAATTTTTAGGAAGTGAAATAAGGAAAATGCATTGCTTTACCTTCTTAAATCAGAAAACAAAACATACAAATAATTGTCAATCACGTGCCAGGACAACACAAAATCACAACCCCAGGCTCATCTTCCCAGTTCTGCTTCCCATGCCTGTTTACCACCCTCTAACATTTGTTTGTTATCAGCCACAACTGGACGTCAGTGCCATGATGAAGCGGATTTTTGTCTTTTTGTTTACTGCCATATTCCCAGCACCTAGAACAGTGCTTGGCAGGTACTATGTCTTCAGAAACTACTCAGTGAATGACTGCATAAATACCTGCAGCCCCCTTTTAGGGAAACTGCCCTGCTAGAGTGACAGTGCTTGGCATCCTGACTGTCCCATGGGACTGCCAGGCCACAGACAGGCAAACCATATGCTGACCACAGGCTTATAAAGTGGCTCAGCGGGGAGAGCTGTGCCCAACAGGGAAGAAGTGGGACAGTGGAGATCTCTGTCCTTGGGAACTGAAGTTGGAAAACACAGGGCAGCTATTCTGCAAGGGATGTGTTCTTGAGAGCCTCACATAATTCAGGACTCAAATAATTCAAGAGAAATTGTGCCAAAGGATGGAGGGTATTTCTGTTTCATGCTTAAGTCAAAGAAACCTGTAGCTAATAATTCACACAGTCAGTTAACTTTGAAAAGGTGGTATACTAGGGCTTCCTCTAGCCAATAAAGAGATAATTTAAGCATCAAGAAAAATGATTACAACTGATGAATACATTAAAAGCCATGAGTTCAATATAGTACTTAAAAATAACAAGGAGAGAAAAACAAAACAAACCTCTAGATGTAAATGTAGATAACTAGGCACAGGAAAATTAATAAGGGAAAGAATCAAGCAATTTTTCCACCTTTCCAGTATTACTTCAGGAAGCCAAACAGTTCTAACAGATGAGGGAAAGTTCTCTATGGAAGAATTCCAGCTCATGAATGCAGAAGCAATGTGAAAATGACCATTTTGCAAGCATAAATGAAAGAGCTGATTTGGGCGGTGGTGGTCACTGGATAGTATTACTAGCTGATGGGAACCACAGGGGGCACTTAGGCTGCCGCCATCTGAATGCAGCGGTCAACCTCAGCATCACCAAAAGTGAGATTCTCTCCCAATTCAATACAAGAGGAACCTCACAGCACCAGTCATTCTTGGGGAAAAAAAGTGACTATAAATGTAATCAAAGCTTTATATTTATCAGTCTGCAGGAAATATAGGGGATGAAGGGAAAAGTTCACCACCACCACAAGGAAGCAACCAGGCTATACAGAACGTGGAATATTTTAAAAGGACAACTTACTTGGTTTCGTTTCTTCAACAAGTAAACGGTGGACTTCCCTGGTGGCTCAGTGGTTAAGAATCCACCTGCCAATGCAGGGGACATGGGTTCGATCCCTGGTCCGGGAAGATCCCACATGCCGCGGAGCAACTAAGCCTGTGCGCCACAACTACTGAGCCTGCACTCTAGAGCCTGTGAGCCATAACTACTGAGCTCACACGCCACAACTACTGAAGCCCGTACGCCTAAAGCCCGTGCTCTGCAACGAAGAGTAGCCCCCACTCACCACAACTGGAGAAAGCCCACGTGCAGCAACAAAGACCCAACGCAGCCAAAAATAAAATAAATAAATTTAAAAAAAAAACAAACAAACAAGTAAATGGCATGGAAAAAATAATGGTTTTTTTAAAAAATTTTTATTTATTTATTTATGGCTGTGGTGGGTCTTCTTTTCTGTGCGAGGGCTTTCTCTAGTTGTGGCAAGCGGGGGCCACTCTTCATCGCGGAGCGCAGGCCTCTCACTATCGCGGCCTCTCTTGTTGCGGAGCACAGGCTCCAGACGCGCAGGCTCAGTAGTTGTGGCTCACGGGCCCAGCTGCTCCGCGGCATGTGGGATCTTCCCAGCCCAGGGCTCGAACCCGTGTCCCCTGCATTGGCAGGCAGATTCTCAACCACTGCACCACCAGGGAAGCCCCAAAAATAATGTTATTAATGATTATTTAGGGTGGGCTGAGGAATTCAAATCATTTCTAATTTTTCTCATAGTTTATAAATCTTTTCCTATCACACTGTTATAAAAATTCAAATTCTTCTGAGAAATGACTAACCTGCAGAGAGAAGCAGACAATGGGCACAGAGCTGAGGGTGCAGGAAAGGAAGGAGGGGCCACAATGTGGAGTAAGGAAAATAAAACACGAGTTGGTCAAAGTCACAAGCAACCAAAAGGGAGGCACTGGCCCTAGACTGGAAACCCCCATGCTCCCTCTGCTAAGGTCCCTGTGACGGATCTAGAATGATCCTCTGGTTCCCAGCCCCAGGACGATGGCTCTATGCCTGAATTTAGATGACACTCCATCTCCTCTTGCCCCATGTGAACCTGATACAACAACTGTCACTTTCCATGACTAGCCCTACTCTTATGCAACCAAATGAACCTAACACAAGGCAATGATCATAAGCAGTTGAAATACTCTAAAAGTTTTTATCATGAGTTGCTAAAACAGTCTACATTTTGAGTAGTATTTCAAGACATGTTGTTTAAAGCACATTTAGATACATACCTGCCCTTCTTCCAACATTAGTGGTTTCATTTCTAAATCTTGACACATGCTGCTATAGAAGTCATTCATGGCACTATTTAGTTTTTGATAGTCAACTTCATGATCTAAAAAGGGACTACGTCCTTTTATAATAACCCAGAAGCAACCTGGATCTTCGATCTGTAAAATTTTTAAAAGACAAAACAATGCATGATTTAAAAGTGGAACCATAAAATAATAAACCTTAGAATCACAGTAACTGTTTCAAATTTAAGTACTCTAACAAATTCTTGACAAGTAGTTCTGTCTTAAATGGTCAGATAGAAGATAAAAGACCCTCAAACTATCACCTTGTATACCTTAAACTTATATAATGTCATATGTCAATTATACTTCAATAAAACTCGGAAAAACGATAAAAGATGCAAAGATAAAACACATAACCAATAATATGTAATTTAGAATCATGTGCTGTGACTGAAAAAGCAAACAGAGATCAATGCCCTTGATCTGTACTTTCAAAATACCCATAACAAAATACAAAAGCAAGGTTCAGAACAGCGTTTTTTGTACTCTATGTCTTTCATAAGAAAGAGAGGGAAATGTGAATGTATGCACATTCTGCTCATGTTAAAATAAAGAAATGGCAGATAAACCAAAAACATACAAATTATTACCTACAGAGGAAGCCAGGAATGGGGTAGAAGGAAGAGGGATGAAAGACTTCTCTGAATGTACCTTATTATCTATTAGTGTTATTAGAAACCAAGATTTTCATCATTAGAGAAACAATACAAATATAAAATGAAAAGTTAAATTTGAATTGAAAATATCAGTAAGAGCTCATGATTTTTCAAATGTACTGTATTTCCTGTCTACTGAGAGGGCCTAAAAGCAATGACATCCCAAGATTTTGGATCCCAGATACCAGGTGACAGGAGTACAAAAGCATTCTATTTTTCTGAATGTTTGAACATTTTTATAATAAATCGTTGGAAAAAAGAACAGCTGGCCATTCTGGTTCCAGTAATGGCAGAGTGGTTCATATGGACTAACCCACCTGCAAGTAACAATGATAAACCCTGGAAAAAAAGAAAATGACAACCTGAAGGCACTGAAGAGTGACCAAAAGCAGGTGGGAGATTCAATCCTTGAAGGGAGGCAACATGGCTGGGTGAGACCCATGTTCATAAACAGCTTTTCCCCTGAAAACAGCCCCAGTCCTGGGGGTGCAGAACACAACTGAAGCAGAAGCCACCCTGTTTGTGGCTTGAGAAACCAGAGAACAGAGTCTGGGGCTGCCAGAGCAGCTGTACATGAAGGGGAGAAATGCTGAGCCACAGAGGCGAGAGCCCTGAAGTCTGCACACAAAACCCCTCAAATCCTCGGCAGAGCCTGAACTGCACGGTGAGACTCCAGGGAGTCCTGGGAGAAGCCAGAGTCGGGAGGCTGATGGAAATACAGTTTCAGCTTCTGCCCACGAGAACTGCAGGACTCTGGGCACAGAGTGACTGCCCAAACCTCTGCACTAAGAGGCCACCCAAACTCACAGCATAAGGCCATGTCCCCTCTACAATGCCTGCCTGAGAAAGAACTACTTTTGTCCCAGCCAACACCTGACACAGGCCCTTAACCTTCCCTTGTCACAGAACTTACTGAAAAGGGCCTCAGTTGTGGAGCCTACCTATCCCTTTGGGATGTGTATGTATCTCCTACCACTCTGGAGTATTCCTTCTCAAGGACCTGATAACCAATTCCTTTGGGATGTAACCATCTAGAAGGACAGGGCCCCGGCCTCCCAGTCTCTGCGGGAATTCAGAAGCCTGGCCCCCGAGGCGGCGGACACAGCTGCCCCACCACAGTGACACTGACCCACCCTCTGTCATTTTCCACTGGAGCCCCTCCCCTCGTCCTCCTCACTCTCCCTTTAAAACGTCCGGTCACCTCCACACAAATTGGAACGGAACTCAGCTCCCTCCCTTACATCACCAGACACTGAATACAATCTGTTTTCACTGCTTTAACCAATGTCCGGCTTTGATTCTGTTTGACACTCATCACAGGAAAACGGAGTTTGGAGCAGGAGTTAAGGAGGCTCAGCAAACACCTCAGGCTCCCTGAGAACCCCTGCAGTGCCAGGCCCGAGGAGTAAAGACCATGTTGCAGGACAAAGAGAATGTGCTCTGTCAACAAGGGCAAAATCAAGAGGTCTCCAAAGAACTATAAACCAAGCCTCCCAAAGCGCTGACAGAGCACACAGTAGTTCCCAATCACCACAACCCACAGTGTAGCATGAACAATACTAGACAGGCAAAGAAATGAGAATGCAGTGCACAGCCAAGGCAAAAAACAGCCAACAGAAAGTGAACCCAAGACTGCCCGGATGTTGAAGTGAACAGGCAAGGACTTAAAAGCAGCTATTATAAATACCATGTTCAAAAACTTAAGGATAAGATGGCTATAGTGAGTTTGTTTTTTAAAAAGGAGAATTTCACGTAAGAAATGGAAACTATTAAAAAAAAATAACCTTTGGAAAAGGGTAATTCTAGAACCAAAAAGTGAAACAAACAAAATAAAAAATATATTAGTGGTGTGCTTACCACTCCTACTCAACATTGTGCTGGAGGTCCTAGCCAGTACAGTAAGAAAAGATTGTCAGGAAAATGGGAAAAGAAGAAAGAAAAGTGTCTCTATTCACAATAAGAATATCTACGCAGAAAATTCTAAGAAGTCTACAAAAAATATACTAGAACTAATAAGTGACTGTAGCAAGATTCCAGGGTAAAAGGTCATATAATAAATTCAACTGCATGTCTATATTCCAGCAATAAAAATTGGAAATTTAAATTTTAAAAACAGTACTGTTTGCAATAGCACCAAAAAGCAGGAATTACTTAGGAATAAATCTAACAAAAAAATGAACAATTTGCATGCTAAAAGGTACAAAACACTGGTGAAATAAATCAAAGAAGGCCTGTAATGCAAATATACTATGTTCATGGAATGTTAAGATTTTGATTTTCCCCAAAATGGTCTATAAAAAGGACTCAATTCCAGCAGGAGTTGTGAAATCAACAAACTATTCATGAAATTCTTATTGGAAGGGCAAAGGAACTAGAATAGCCCGTATAATTCTGAAAAAGAACAACATAGTTGGAAGACACACTATCTGATTTCAAGACTTAATATAAAGCTGCAGTAATCAGAACTGTGTGGTACTGGAGAAAGCACAGATACATAAATCAACACAACAGGAACAGAGTCACGCATGTGTAGTCAAGTGATTTTCAATAAAGGCACAAAGGCAATTCAATGGAAGGAGGATAGTTTTTTCAACAAATGATGCTGGAACAATTAGATATATGCAAAAAAATGAACCTCGATCCATTCCTTGGATTTTTTTCCATACAAAAATTAACTCACATGGATCATTTATCTAAATGTAAAATATAAGACTATAAAAAATGTTTGAGGAATACATGGGGGGAATCTTTGTGACTGTGGTTAGGCAAAGATTTCTTAGATAAAACACCAAAAGTATAATTCGTATAAGCAAAAATTGATAAACTGGACTTAATCCAAATTTAAAACTTCAGCTCTTTGAAAGACATTGTTTAGAGAAGGAAGAGATAAGCCACCAACGTGGAGAAAATATTTACAAATCACATATTCAACAAAGAACTTTATCCAATATACATAAAGAACTCTACAAAGTCAATAATAAGAAAACAAACCACCAAGTTAGAAGAATGGGCAGATCTGAACAGATACTTGACAAAAAAAGATGGAAGGATGGGCAAACAAACACCTGGAAACATGATTAACACATTTGTCATTAGGGAAATTAAAATTAAAACCACAATGAGATACCAGTAAACACCTACTAGAATGGCTAAAATGTATAAAACTGACAATATCAAGTGCTGGTGAGGATGTAGAGCACTGCTGATGGAAATGTAAAGTGGTACAGTTACTTTGAAAAAGTTTCTCATAAAATTAAACATACAGGTAATCCTACTGATTTACCCATGAAATAAAAACTTGTATTCACACAAAAACCTGTATGCAAAGTTCCTAGCAGCTTTATTTATAATCTCCCTCAACTGGAAACAACTCAAATGGCCTTCAACTGGTGACTGTATAAACAAATTGTCACATGTCCATACAACGGAATACTACTCACTCCTAACAAGTGCCACAACACAGATGAGCCTCCAATGCATTACAGTAAGTCAAAGCAGCCACACTCAAAGGCTACATACTACTGTATGATTCCATATGCACAATCCCATTTTTATGACATTTTGGAAAAAGGCAAAACTAATAGGGACAGAAGACAAATCAGTGGTTGCCAAGGACTAGAGGTGGGGGAAAGGAATGACTACAAAGGACCACAAGGCAATTTTGGGGGGTGATGGAACTGCTCTGTATTTTGACTGTGGTGGTGATTACATGACTATGCATTTTTCAAAATATTACAGAACTCTACATTAAAAACAATAAAATAGTTTATGGTTAAAAAAGATATGAAGCAAATATGGCAAAATGTTAAAATCTGGCAAAGCTAGGTGATAGATGTCCAGGTGTTTATAATATTTTCTATACTTTTTTGTATGTCTAGAGTATTTCCTAATAAAAGTTGGATTTTTAAATTATTTTTCATCAAAAGTAATGATTTTTTTTAAAAGCTTCTTGTCTTCTGACATGGCATCACCTATGCAGTATTTTACTAAAAATGTTTAACCTGAACACAATCATGAGGAAACAGATAAATCCAGCTTGAAGGGTATTTTGCGAAGCAACTGCCCTTACTCTTCATAAATTTCAATGACATCAAAGATACAAAAAAGCCAGAGAACTGACCCAAATTCAAGGGGAATAAAAGGCCATGACAATTAAATGCAATGTATAATTTTTTTATTGGATCCTGGATCAGAGAAAACAAGTTACAGAATACATTATTGGTACAGTTGGAGAAATTTGAGTATGGATTTTATATTAGTGTATCAACGTTACATTTCTCAAGTGTGATAATTATATTGTGGTTATGTAAGCGAAAGTCTTTGTTCTTAGGAAACATACGCATAAGTATTTAGAGTTTACAACTAATTCTCAAATGGTTAGGCAAAAGAAGTCAACAATTTTATATACATATATTATTAAGAAATATGCAAATATGACAAGATGTTAACAATTGTCGACTCTAGGTATAGAGTATATGGTTATTCTCAATATTGTTTTTGTAACTTGTTTTCGAGTTTGAAAATCTTCAAAATATTAAGATGGGGAAAGATGTTTAAAAATATTTTTAAGGCATCATAGATAATTTGAAGTTTCTAGATTGTTTCAATTTTTTTTTTTAATCTGCTACTAAAACCTAAAAAATGTAGGCCAGGTTCAGTTTTACCCGCCAGAAGAACAAGTGGCTCAAGCTGCAATTTCTTCCATGTGCTTTACCAGGCAGGGATGGGCTCACAATTCCTCCCACCCCGTCTCTTACACCAAAGTTGGGGCCTGCTGCTTCCCGCCAACGCCATAAGGCAATGCTGCCCACACTGCAGTCACCAGCCTTACACATTTTTTTCCCTGCATGTCTACGTTATTTCCATTAGAAAAATAATATCTGTATAATATTTTGGTCCACTTTCTTCTCCTTACCTCTACCATTCAAACTTGAATACTTTATTTTTACTCAAGTAAAAGTAGAATCAACTATCTGGCATGAGAACTAAATATCTCACATCATTAAATTAATAGGATTTAATTGAATTAAAGTGTGTTCTTTATTATTTCTCAGGAATAGTAACTCATGTTTCCTACATGTTATTTCCCTTTACTTTCATTTATCTGGGTAACTATGGAATGAGTGTCTCTTTTCCCACATTCAGTAACATGAGTGGGTGTAAGTATAATTTATAACATCAGTAACTGGACTCATTGTTAATCATCAGTTCATGTTCAATTCCCCTTAGTATATGGTATTTGCATAATAACTTCAGATATTTTAGTCAAGTTTACTTTCCAACATCAATTATAAAAATTAAGATGTTAATTTTAAAACGTTATGAAAATTCCAGACTAAATAGCACTTGGCCCACTTTTGGTCATACTGTCGTGAGAGGTCCCTGGGCAGCTACTGCTTCAATCTCAATCCAGTCTCCTCAGAACAAAGCAGCAACCTGGTAAGCAGCTCCAGCAGGAAAACCACTCCTGACATTCTGTTTGTAGATTTCACTGACAGTACTGAAGTCATACACTCAGCCAGCAGAACAGCTGCTTCTACCACATTATTGAGGTCACAGCCTGCAGCTTTCAGAATCTCACCCCTATTTCCAAGGCTTGTTTAGCTCCTTCTGTCACCCCTCCTGGCACAAGCTGTCCCTTTGAAGGGTCCATACCTAGCTGTCTTGAAATGTAAGTGATCCTTTCCACTAACAAAGCTTGACTGCAGGACCAATGGCCTTGGGGCTTTCCCTGTGCTGCTCACCTTTCTGATCAAGGATGACATGACATCCTTTTCTCCCGCAGTGCTTCTGGGTCTCACTGCATTCTGCCTTCCTCACTTCTGACACAACTGCATGTTGCCTGGGCTGCTTCCTTTATATATATTTTTAATCAACACCTTTTTTTCCCTTAGCCGCATCCTAACAGGTCTGTAATGCTAGTTATGATGTTTTTATTTCTAAAATATATTACAAATACATGATTGTTAAAATTTTTTAATTTATTTTTAATCGTGATAAAATACACATAAAATTTACCATCTTAACCATATTCAGTAGCATTAACTACATTCATATTGTTGTGCTACCTTGATCACCATCCATCTCCAGAACCTTTTTCATCTTGCAAAACTGAAACTCTATATCCATTAAACAGTAACTCCCCATGCCCCCCCCCCCAGCCCCTGGCAACCACCATTCTATTTTCTGTCTTTATGAATTTGACTGCTCTAGGAACCTCATATAAGTGGAATCATGCAGTATTTTCCTTTTGTAATTGGTTTATTTCACTTAACATGATGTCTTCAAGATTCATCCATGTTGTAGCATATATCAGAATTTCCATCCTTTTTAAGGCTGAATAATATTCCATTGTATGTATATACTACATTTTGCTTATCCATTCATCTGTTGGTAAAAACTTGGGGGAAAAAATTTATCCACGTAAAAGCTAAATTAATCTGGAAAACTACAGCTGGTAATGGTACCACACTTGAGGAAATACTCCTATATTGGATAGAAAATTTGCTCTGAGTGTGAGCAGGGTAAGAACCGGCAGTGGGGCCAGACCAGAGCTGAGGGGGTAGAGAAAAGGGTTCTTGGGTCCAACTGAGAAAAAAGGGGTTCCCAAGTTAGAGGCACTGAGAGTCCAGCAACTCCTTCCAAAGTTCTGCCCCAATGGATTTGCACATGGCAGCATCCATATCCCCTGGAAGAGCCCTGTCTTTCTAAAGGAGAAATCAGACTATTTAGGGAAGGTGCTGGAGAGGAGCTTCCCAGTTACATCTCAAAACCCTAAAAGTCTCAGAGCAAATCCTCTGTAAGAATCAGCTGCTTCAAACGCTTGTGAATCTGTTGGTATAAACTACATAAAACAGGAGCAGGAAGGTTGATTTTTTTTTTTTTTCCTAAATGCCATCATGCCTCTCCTCTGCCCACTGAAGTATGATCTTTTCCAAAAAGTTCTTTATATTTCCTTTTCCCAATACCCACCCCTTTGCTCTGGTTTGTAAACTCCTTGCTGCAAGTACACACCGTGAACACACTATGTGCTTTCCCGGTCTCTGGCATCATTAAGGAGCACGCACCTCACTCAAAGGAGAAGCTGCAGTTCGGGTCGCTCTGCAGGCCCCCTCCGGGGCGAACCCCCGCTGCGCCCCCGACTCCAAGGTCGCGAGTCCCGAGGAGCCCGCGTGGGGAGGGGGTGGCCGCCAGAGTCCTGGGGCGCGAGCGGGCAGGGGTCCCCACGAGTGCAGCCGGGACGGGCGTGTGTTCGGAGAGATACAGGTCACCCACGCCCCTGTCCAATGCAGGTGGGGACCGGCCGGAGAGGACCCGCGTCGGGGGAGAGTAATAAAATAGGTCAACGGACCGGGGGCGCGAGGGGGGGCCTCACCCAGCGCCGAACCGGTACCGGGAGAAGGGGTCAGAGTCCGTCCCTCCCCCTGAGGTTCTAGATACAGGACACCTACTTCAATCCGAATTTCGGAGAAACAACGAATGATTTTTTACTCTAAGTATGTCCCAAATACTGCATGGAGCAGCTTTGAACGAAAATTTCCCGTTGTTTATCTGAAATTAAGCGTCCGGGATCTCATCCGGCACCCCTTCCCGCGGGTCCCCACCCGGGGCGGACCCTGCACGGGGAGCGGGTGAACGGCCGGGCTCAGGGCTTCGCGCTCGCTCACCTTCAGCACCAGGACCTGGAGCATCTTCCCCGAGCCTCGCAGGCCACCCGGCAGACTCGCCCTGGAAAAACGCGCAGCGTAGCGGCCGCGCCCGGCTCCTGGTCTCCCCGTCGCTACTCCCTCGAGATGAACTTTTGGGGGCGAAAACGGAGTCTCCTGCAGGGCCGGTCTCCGCGGAGGCACGCCTCCTCTCCAGGTCAGCGCCGCGGAGCCCGCGCGCCCAGCCCTGGCCCCGCAGCCCTGGCCCAGCACCGCCGCGAACCGCAGGCGACGCGCCGTCCTCCAACCTGGACGCCGGCGAGGGCGCGCTAGGGCTCCCGCCCCGCCCCCCTGCGCCCGCCCCCAGCCAGCGTACGCCTGGAGGATTCCAGAAACCACGTGGTGCACCAACCGCCAGCACAACTGGCCGCCGCCCTGCTCACAGCGCTCGGGGGCGGACGGGCCGGAGCTGCGCGGGGCGTCACGTGGCTCGCTCCCTGGGTTCTCGCGAGCGCTCACTTGAAGCCTTCACTTTTAAATGTAAGTTTGAGTTTACGAGGTCAGGTAAACATGTGCTTAAAGCCCCAAGCAGGAGCAATGTGCTGCTACTTTGGAGGAAAGCACAACGCAAAGTACATGAAGTTCACATGTTACTGAATGGGGCTAACCAGTCCTCGCCCCCCCAGTCACCCGGCCCAGATCACCTGAAAGCTCCAGACCTTGTCAAAAAAAAAAAAAAAAAAAGGGAAATCACCAGGTCGGATTTAAACAGGAGGTCTCAGAGGCAGTTCCCAAGCCTCGAAGAAGATGCAGAGTACAGCCCTCTCCCAGTTTTTTGTTTTTCTTTATTTTTTACTTTTCGGCCGCACTTCAGGGCATGCGGGATCTTAGTTCCTCCACCAGGGATGGAACCCTTGCCCCCTGCAGTGGTAGCACACAATCTTAACCCCTGGACCTCCAGGGAAGTTCCAGCCCTCTCCCAGTTCTTTGTGTGGGGTTAACACTTTTTTCTTTTGACTAGGTACCATGCTACAATATGGTGTTTCCCAAACTTTTCACAGCATGCCTCACAGAAAATGAAAATATTTATATATCACACTGAGATGAAGAGTCAAGATTGTTGAAATGGGAACTCACTGCATGGCGCTCCAGCCACCCAGGCCTCTTGAGGCTGAAGGAGGTCAATATCTGTACCTGTCTCCCCACTCCCCCAATTAGTGGGAAGCACTTTTAAAGTAATGAAAAGATAAGAAGATGAAACATAAGAAGATGAAAAGATTTTAATAAGGTGCATTTTTATAAGATGATTAAATCCTGGTACCAAAACCTGATCAAGATAACACAAACAACTACAGACTAATGTAGGTGCTGAAATCCCAAATAAAATGCTACCAAGTAAAACCCAGGACAAATTAAAAAGGAAAAATTAAGCCATGGCCAGGAAGGCTGTAAGGCTTATTCCAGGAATGCAGGAAGGTTTAATATCGGTCAGTCAGAAACATGGCTAGCTCATGGCACAGCAAGCAACCAAAAGCTGTCGTGAGCAGACTGGCTCTTGCAGGCACCATGGGGGTGATGATAGGTCTCTCCCATCACAGGAATGATATTCTCGTTCTGCAAAGGGCTTAGTGGAGAGTGATCTGTTCTTATATTTTTTTGCTCCCCACCCCCAAGAGAAGGGAGAAAAGGAGAGAAGACAAAGCATTAGGAATGGCAAGAGGGGGAGTCTGAGATAGCAGGACCTGCCGTCATGCTCAGACCAGTCTCTCCTGTCGGTGTGCTCATGGTAGGGTGAGAGGTATCGGTAGGAGCTGATCTAAGTTTTCCAGTACTGGCATAATTCTGAAAAATGGGCACCAGGAGGTCACTATTTGCTCCCCTCCCTCCCAGATCTCTCCCCCACCAAATGTAGTTCAAACGATCTTACCCTGGAGTCATCAATTCTCAAAGGCAGCCTATACTTCCCCCGTTTTAAAATATTCTCCTTTTTACAAAAGAGGAATAAAAAACAAGTTTGGCTTCATCATTTTGTCAGCTGATTTTTAAAAAAATTTATTTATTTAATTTATTTTTGGCTGCGTTGGGTCTTCGTTGCTGCGCGCGGGCTTTCTCTAGTTGCGGCGAGTGGGGTCTACTCTTCGTTGTGGTGGGCGTGCTTCTCATTGCGGTGGCTTCTCTTGTTGCGGAGCACGGGCTCTAGGCATGCAGGCTTCACTAGTTGTGGCACGCGGGCTCTAGAGCACAGCCTCAGTAGGTGTGGTGCACAGGCTTAGTTGCTCCGTGGCATGTGGGATCTTCCCGGACCAGGGCTCAAACCCGTGTACCCTGCATTGGCAGGCAGATTCTTAACCACTGCACCATGAGGGAAGCCCTAGAAGAACTTTTAAAGTTGTATTTATTTTGCATCAGTTGAGAGGGAATGAACTTTTGCAGTTATGTCATTCAACCCAAAAGCAGAAGCCTGATGCCTGTCCAGGGTTTTTCCCAGACGCCTCAGTTATCTTTTATGGACTTGTTCTGTGCATCAGAGAAGGCATTTGTCATGGTTCCCACTAATAGTATACATCTGTCAGATTATCCTTGTTTCTAATGTATTTTTTCCATAGCTTAATATTGTTACTCACTGCAAGATTCTCGTATCTTCATTTTTTACTGTATATATCAAACTAAAATTAACTTTTATTTATTGGTTCCTATGATGAATTCCATCTCATCTGATTAGTACTCTCTAAGCTCTTCTTGCTTGTGTTCCCCTCTTTTTATTTTTAGCCCTCATGCAGTATTGTTTTTGAACAACTTATAATTAGATTTAATTTTTTCCAGTTTTGAGATATAATTGACATATAATATTGTATAAGTTTAAAGTGTACAACATAATGGTTTGATATATGTATACATTGTGAAATGATTACCACAGTAAGTTTAGTTAACATCCATCACCACCCTCCATCCGTTACAAAATTTTTTCCCCTTGTGCTGAGAACTTTTACCATCTACTCTTTTAGCAACTTTCAAATACATAATACAGTATTGTTAACTATTCTCATCATGTTGTACATTACATTCCTAGACCTTATTTATCTAATAACTGGAAGATTGTACTTCTGACCACCTTCACAATTCCCCCAACCCTACCCCCCCTCTGGCAACCACAAATCTGATTTCCGTTTCTAGGAGGTTTTTTTTTGGATTCCACATATAAGTAAGATAATACAGTATTTGTCTTTCACTGTCTGACTTATTTTACTTAGCATAAGGTCCTCAAGGTCCATTCATGTTGTCTCAAATGCCAAGATTTCCTTCTTTTTATGACTGAATAGTATTCCATCACATACATATATAGAGATAAATAGGTAGATAGATAGATACATATATCTTTATCCATTCATCTGTTGATGGACACTTCCATCTGTTGATGGAAACAACTTAGGTTGTTTCCATGTCCTGGCTGTTGTAAATGGTGCTTCACAGAACATTGGGGTGCTGATATCTCTTCAGAATTTCTCTCAGATATATACCCAGAAATGGGTATCATATGATAGTTCTATTTTTAACTTTTTGAGGAACCTCCTTACTGTTTTCCATAGTGGCTGTACCAATTTACATTCCCACCAACAATGCACAGGTGTTCCCTTTTCTCCACATCTTCGCCAACACTTATCTCTTGTCTTTTTGATGATAACCGTTCCAACAGGTGTGAGCTACTGGTATCTCATTGTGGTTTTCATTTGCATTTTCCTAATAACTAGTGATGTTGAGCACCTTATCATGTACCTATTGGCCATCTGAATACCTTCTTTGGAAAAGTACCTATTCAGGCCCTTTGTCCATTTTTTAATTGGATTGCATTTTTGATATTAACTCGTATGAGTTCCTTATATATTTTGGATATTAACCCCCTTCTCAGATGTGTGGTTTGCAAATATTTTCTCCCATTCATTTGGTTGCCCTTTCACTTTGTTGATCATTTATTTTGCTATGCAGGAGCTTTTTAGTTTGATGTAGTCCCACTTATTTATTTTTAATTTTGTTGCTTGTGCTTTAGGTGTCATATTCAAAAAATTATTGACAAGACCCATGTCAACAAACTTTTTCCTCTATTTTTGTGGTTTCAGGTCTTACATTTAAGTCTTTAATCCATTCTGAGTGATTTTTGTGAGTGGTATAGGATAGGGGTCTAGTTTCATTCTCTGGACTCTCAAATTCTATTCTGTTGGTCTATGTGTCTGTTCTCATGCCAGTACTACGCTGTTCTGATAGCTTTGTAATATCGTTTGAAGTCAGGAAGTCAGGAAGTGTGATGCCTCCAGCTTTGTTCTTCTTTCTTAGGATTGCTTTGGCTATTCAGGGTCTTTTGTAGTTCTATATAAATTTTAGAATTTTTTTTCTATTTCTGTTTAAAAAAAAAAAAGGCCATTTGAATCTTGATAGCAATTGACTGAAGCTATAGATGCCTTTGGGTAGTATGGACATTTTAACAATATTAATTCTTCCAGTCCATGAATGTGGGTTATCTTTCCAATTGTTTGTGTCTTCACTTTTCTTCATCAATGGTTTACAGTTTTCAGGATAGAGATCTTTCACCTCCTTAGTTAAATTTAGTCCTAAGTATTTCACTGTTTTTGATGCTATTGTAAATGGGATTGTTTTCTTTGTTTCTTTTTCAGATAATTTGTTGTTAGTGTATAGAAATGCTACTGATCTTTGTATGTTGATTTTGTACTCTGCAACTTTACTGAATTAGTTGATTAGATCTAACAGTTTTTCAGTGGAGTTTTTAGGATTTTCAATATATAAAATCATGTGTTCTGCAAATAGAGACAATTTTACTTCTTCCTTTCCAATTCTAATGCCTTTTACTTCTTTTTCTTGCCTGATTTCTTCTAGTACTATGTTGAATAGGAATGGTGAGAGTGGACACCCTTGTCTTATTCCTGATACTAGAGGAAAAGCTTCCAACCCTTCACCACTGAGCACGATGTTGGCCGTGGGCTTGTCATCTATGGCTTTTATTGTGTTGAGTTCCTTCTATAACTAATTTGTTGAGTTTTTTTTTTTTTTATCATGAATGGATGTTGAATTTTGTCAAATACTTTTTCCACATCTATTGAGTTGCTCATATGATTTTTATCTTTCATTTTATTAATGTGATGTAGAACACTTATTGATTTGCGTATTGAACCATCCTTGCATTCCAGGGATAAATCCCACTTGATCATGGTGTATGATCCTTTTAATGTGCTGCTGAATTCAGTTTGCTAGTATTTTCTTTAGAATTTTTGCATCTGTATTCATCAGGGATATTGGCATGTAGTTTTTTTTCTTGTAGTGTCCTTTGGTACCAGGGTAATTCTGGCCTTGTGAGTTTGGGAGTGTTCCCTCCTCTTCAAATTTTGGAAGAGTTTGAGGATTGGCATTAATTCTTCTTTAAATGTTTGGTAAAATTCACTAGTGAAGCCATCTGGTCCTGGGTTTTTCTTTTTGGGGAGGTTTTTTTTTTTTTTTTAATTACTGATTCAATCTCCTTACTCATTATTGGCCTGTTCGGATTTTCTATTTCTTACTGATGCAGTTTTGGTAGATTCTCTGTTTCCAGGAATTTACCCATGTCTTCTAGGTTGCACAGTTTGTTGGCATACTGTGTTCATTGTAGTTTCTTATGATCCTTTCTATTTCTGTGGTATCAGTTGTAATGTCTCCTCTTTCATTTATAGTTTTATTGATTTGCATCCTCCTTTTTTCTTGGTTAGTCTAGCTAATGGTTTGTCAATTTTATCTTTTCATAGAATCAACTCTTAGTTTTGTTAGCCTTTTCTATTGTTTTCCTATCTCTATATCATTTATTTTTGCTCAAGTTTCTATTATTATTTCCTTCCTTCTGCTAACTTTGGGTTTGGTTTATTCTTCTTTTTCAAGTTCCTCTAGATAACTAGGTTTAAAAACATTTAATCTAAGATTCTTTATCATTCAATAAATTTAACCCATTTTCGTGCATCAGCATGGTTGATATTTATTCCTACCTGAACTGTCTTATTCTAAGCTTTTGTTTTGTTGCCATTTTCATATTTTCTATCTTCTGCATTAGGGGTTGTGCTTTGCTTTTGACTGATTTGAAAAGTGACCATTCTGTTTTAAATTCTAATAGCCACTTTTGCATTTCAAAACACTTAAACAGGTATTATCACAAACCTGCAGTTATTGATTCCCTCCTTTCATTTTTTTTTTTTATTCCTCCCGTAGCCACTTCCTGTTAATGATAACATAATCTGGGATTATTGAACCAAATTATTTTTATAAGAAAGTTACTTTTTTTTTACAAAATACATTAAAATTTGAATTATTTTTAACATTTGCAGTGCTTTTTAGCCATATTTAACTATTCATACTTACTTCCTGTATTTTATTTCCACACTCACCATTAGGACTTCTACCATGCATTTCTACTTCAAAAGTTTTTATTTCCAGTAATCAAAATTTTAATTATCTATAGTATTTCTATCAAATCAAATTTTTCAGAGCTCTGGAATCTTCAGAGCCCATATATAAACAAGGACTACTTCTGTGGCTTTCACACATGGTTGATATAAAATTACTGACCACACACGTCCTTTTCCCCTCAGAATATTATATATGCTGTCCAGTTTATCACATTACTGTGTGATACACACTAAGAAGATTTTGTGCCTTTGTGAGTAATCTTTTCTTTTTCTCCCTGAAAATCTATGCATTCTCTGTCTTTGAAATTCAAAATGTCATCCAGGTATTGAACAATTTTTCTTATTTTTGCTTTGACCATAGCAGGACCTTTTTATCTGAAGATCAATATTTTCCTTCAGCTCAAGAAAACTTTGTTCTCTAAATAATGCTTTTCTTCTATTTATTTGTTCTGGAATTTTCATTTAGACATGCCAATAATCCACATATTAGATGCCCAACCTCTGTTCTTAATGTCTGTTTTTCTGAAGCTACAGTAACAAGGAGACCCAAGAACAAAAACAGTTCAGAGATCCAGATTTGTCTCAAGGCAACAGAATGTGCAAAGGTTCTGAGGTGGGAAAGAACTTTGAGCAGTCAAGGAAGAGAAAGAAGACCCTTCTGATGGGATTATAGAGGGAGAGGGGTGTATGATGACATCAGAGAGAAAGGTGGCACCTTGTAGACCACAAATTTAGTGTTTAAGTGTCAGGAAAAGCCATGGAAGGGCTTTAATGAGGGCACTGACAGGACATGACTTAAGTTTCAATGTCAAGTTCACTTTTTCAGGAGAAATGCATTGTGAGGGGGAAGAATGAAAATGAAGAGACTGGCTCTGAAGCTGTTACAGTTGGCTAAGAAACAACTATGGTTTAGACTAAGGCGATAGCAGTGCAGAGGTGGGCAGATGGGAGTTTCAAGATAATTGTGTTTAATAGATCAATAGGACTTACTAGTCACCTGGATATAGGAATGAAGGAAAGGGAGGAATCATGAATGACTCAGATTTTTAGCTTCAGTAACTGGTAACTTAACTTCCCTTCTGATACAGGGAAGGCTATGCTGAGGGAACCTGCTTAGGAGGGAAAAGTATAGATTAGGGAACAAGCTAAACTGTTTTAACAAAGAGATCCTAAAATATAGTGGTTTATTTAAAATATAAGTGTACTTTCATTTTCACATAACAAGCAAGAGGTGAGCAATCCAAGTGGCAGGCAGTTATGCTTTAACATCTGTCTTCTGTCTCTGGGTCCAAGGTAGCTGCTCCAGTTGCCACCATTTCCAGCCAGTGAGAAGAGAAAAGAGAAAGTGGAAGGCAAGCAATTTCCTTTTTAAAGAATGTGACCTACATATGCCCATATATGAGGGCTCCCCCCACAAATCATCCCCCAGGAGAGAAGAAGTCCCCTTACATTCAAGTCCTTATTATATTTCCCATGTTATAGGGCACTCTTGTTTTATATTAACAAAGAACTGTGAGGACAAGAACATATTAGCCTGATGCCAGCCCAGTTTTGGATTCTTACGGAGGTCATTCAAAAGCTGATCTTGCTCTGCCTCTTTATGTGAGGAAAGCATTGTTTCATCCAATGCTTGGCTGTGTTGTCGTTTCCTTGGCGACTGTAATACCAAGATGCGATGGGCAGACATATTCAGACCTCTGCTTTTAGTGACAGGCAACAGATGCCACTTGCTAGAAAAAGAATCAGGTTCTACTCTTGGCCGTGGCACTAACTAATTGTATGAATCTGTTTCTCAGTTTTCTCATCAGCAAAATCATGGTGTTCTTCCAATCATAACATTCTGTTTTCTGTGAGAATGAAAGAATAGTATGCCCAAGGCCAAAAGTGAGTAAGGAGAACGTCTATAGATTCAGAAGCCACATTGAATGCTAATTCTATCTGTGGCTCTCAAAATTTTCATATTGGAACCATTTAGCAAAGACAATAGATTTTCCTCTAGATCAGAGTTCTCAAACTTGGCCAGATAATTCTTCACTGTGGGTGGCTGTCCTGTGCATTGCAGGATATTAAACTGTAACCTTGGCTTCTCGCCACTAGATGGTAGAAGCATCGCACTCTCAGTTGTGACAACCCAAATTTATCCAGACACTGCCAAATGCCCCTGAAGGGCAAAAGTGCCCGGATTGAGAACCACTGATCTAGATGTATTCCTCTAATCAGGATTAAATAATACACATAAACTTTAATTATCAATAGCTCTATTTTATAGGTAGGAAAACCAGAACATTTCATGAAAAATGAAATTCAATGTACAATGCATAATATAGTCAAAGATCCAAAATGAACTGGCGTCTAAACCATTTCCCATCTTTAATCAATAAACATTATTCCTCTTAACAGGAGGTGAAAAAATTACCCATATTAAAAACACTGAAAACAAACACCATTAGTAAGTACCATTAAATGATGAATAGTTCTACATCCCTCTAACCTCTTTGTATTCTGTTAACTAGCCCTCCAAGGTAAAAATAATTATGGCTTTTGTTATGGCTTCATATTTCTTTACAACAGTCACTGAACTAATTTCCAATTTGGTAAACCTAATAACTCATGCCATTTAGTTTTAAATAGAATTATCTCTTAATCATCAAGCTAAAGTCATAAGAAAATAATGACACTGTCACTTGAAGGTCATCTCAGTCTACTGTTCACCATGTATCTAATCATACACCCTTAAATTAATTCCAACAGAAAGTCTAAGGAATTCATGGATCAATCTCCCAGCACATCAGGCAGAGTGCTAATACAGTTAAAAGACAATACAGTAGAACATCTTATTTAAACTTTTGATAACAAAACAATACAGAAGTGGAAACCCTCATGAAAATTTTTTTCTCGTTTTGGTAACAAGATCATTAATACTTTATACTTGTGTGATACTGTAAGGTTTAAAGAATAAAATAAGAGAGCTCTGTGATAACACTTGAAATATGAAAGACAGTATTAGAACTTACAGGCACAAAGTTCCTTAAGTTCCAGGCACGTCTAGTCAACCCTCATTTTTCATCAGGACAACTTCAAGGATGCCAGCTTACAAAGAAGCCATTCTCTACAGACGGCTCTTACTCACTACATAGTTCTTAGGGTAAACATGTTTATACTTTGACTGAACTGTCACGTGGATGTTATAATCATGGCGATTGTACATCACTACTCGGTGAAATTTCTTGCCTTCTTTCATGATTTCTTCATTCTTTTTTTCAGTGGACATAAGATTTTCTAAAAAGTTTGAATCTTCTAAGTACATCTCATCTCCTGAAAAATAATATTTTAATTTTAGTGTTATTTTATAAAACATTCCAATATATTTGTGATATATAAATCAGTGTTTATTTTTATCTATTTCAGGTGTTTGGAACTGAGATAGTTGTTAAAAAATCCTAATTTTTTGTGCTTACCTCAATTTATTTCTTGTGTTTTTAATACCCCCCTACCCTCCCCAGTTCTCCATTTGCCAGCCGAGAATTTTCTTTGGGTACATAAATATTTATGACTAGTATTTTTTCATCCTGAACTATAATTTTTTATACTAATTCATGACTCTCTTTATCCCATTCAATGTTAATGTTGGCCTTGATATCCATATATTTTTGGTGTTTCAATGTGGGCTGCTCTAATCATTTTAAGGTTAAATTACAGAAATTATTATTTACACATCAAAACTGCTAAGCTGTCCCACTGTAGGATGAATAACAAATACTTTCACAATTCTGAGAAGTGAGATAAGCAGCCATAAGTGAGACAGGTCACAAAACTCCACTGTAAGCGGCTACAAAACCTCTATCCTGTACTCGCCCAACAACAATTGACCGCCAACAAACTCTCTTTCAATCAAATAAGTACAATTTACAAGTTCGCATAATTTAAAATTAAAATGTAAAAAAGTGAGCTAATATATGAGAAAGAACTTTGTCAGTGTCTAGGAAATATATTTATATAACTGTATATAAAGTAATGTATCCAGAATTTCTGGTTATAATAAATACTATGAATATCTTACAGACCTTGATCTTATTTAATTAGTACCTCTGTAGTATGTAAAACAGAGACTAATTCATGTCTCTGTGTGAGACAATACTGCCATACAGCCCAGAGCATTAAATGTGAATACTAACGAAAACATTGATAACTCACTGATTTACCTGGTAAAAGCTGGATTATTCCATCAGCAGTTAATAATGTGATCGGCAGCCATCTTTCCACCCCTTCTAATTCACGATCCAAACAAAATTTGTGCAAGTCAGAGAGAGAGGCAAAGTGTTCTAGTCTTCTTATTTCGTAGAACTGTGGAGGTGCAAGCCAAATTTCCTTTGATATGAAGCTTTCAGTTGCCTCTGACGGAGATGACCACTGCGGAAGACAAAGGTAAGGCTTCCTGAAGTTTATCCTGTAGACAACACAACTCGAGATCCTTAGATCAGTACCTAAGAGCTAACTGAAAATGTACAATTAATTCATTAATGTGTCTTGCTAGATTCCTCTGAGACAACATGAAAAGATTTGGTGAAGAAAGCTGGGTTGATCCCCTTCAGAGGTTGATTATTGGGACATTGATCCTGAGAACTAGTAAATAAACCAGGATAGATCACAAAGGGTTGACCTGGGAGCGTTGTTCAGCATAAAAGGCAGGAGATGCTAGGAAGGCAAGGTGGTTCTGGTCACTCCTAAAGGAAGACCCTGAAGTATAAACTCATGACAGCAGATTGAGAATTTAGTGCCCATTCAGTCCTCCCATAAATGGGCGCCTTGGCTAGGCACTGAGGATGTGGTGGTGGGTGAGACAAAGATCTCTCAGGCCCTAATAGGGCCTTCAGCAAACAAAATGTAGCGTGATATGTGCCATGTGTTACAATGAAGGTAAAGAGGCCGGAGCAAGAGAAGCTTTCAGGAAGGTCAAGAGACATGACTCAGTCTATCATCCCAGGAGTGTAATAACTGCACGGTATCAACCAGATAGCACTTACC
Source organism: Eubalaena glacialis (assembly GCF_028564815.1). NCBI lineage: Eukaryota > Metazoa > Chordata > Mammalia > Artiodactyla > Balaenidae > Eubalaena > Eubalaena glacialis. The sequence goes on along the minus strand of NC_083733.1, from coordinate 50,833,084 downwards.
CATTTCACTTAAGTGGCCTCACTGCTGTGACCTGCCCACTTTCCCAAGCCTTCCTTCCATACACATTTAGATAAAAAGAGCTGATTCAATTAATATGAAATAACCCCAACAGGTCTTTCTTTAACTGGTTTACTAAATATCTCCTTACACTGGGGAAACTGATTCTCACACCCAAAACCGGGGAGTTGAGATTGACTGCCTTGAATAACTACAGGCCCAAAGTTTACAAGCTTGTATGAGAAGCCTGAGAAACTTGTTAAATCTTCAATCTATGGGGCCCAGCAATCTATGTTTAATAAGCACCCTAGATTCTTCTAAAGTTGGCCAAGGCTACATTTTGAAAAACAAAGCTCTGGCCTCAAAGGACCACCCAATCTCTAAGGTATCCATGTGAGTTCAGTGGTAACAATGAAGATAAAGGGTTAAACAATAGGCATTAACTCACTTAATTCAACCTGTTCAGGTTGGTCTAGACCATAGGCTAAAATAACTTAAATAACTTATTGTTTATTGGTTACTTGTCACTAGTAAAACACTAGTTTTACTAGTTACTAGTAAAAGTATTTTGAGCAAAAATACTTTACATAAAATATTTCCAATCCTTAGGATAACCCTGCATACTCTCATTTTACAGATGAGAAAACGAAGGAAGCTCCTCTAACTAAAAAACCTGGGCTTCAAACTCACAGGGTGGTGGTGCTGGCTCTAAATTCCACTGTTGCCCCTCAGTTTCTGAACTTAGGCAGTACTGACACTTTAAGCCAGATAATTCTTTGTGGAAGGATATTCAGCAGCATCCTTGGGCTCTATCCAGTAGAAGCCAGTAGAAGTCCCTGAGTTGTGACAACCAAGAATGTCTCCTGACATTGCCAAATGCACCTGAGGGTGGGATGGGTAAATCATCCCATGTTGAGAACCACTGCAATGAGAAGCCCGCGCACCGCAACGAAGAGTAGCCCCCACTCGCCACAACTAGAGAAAGCCTGCGCGCAGCAACAAAGACCCAACACAGACAAAAATAAATAAATAAAATAAATACATTTATTTAAAAAAAAAAAGAAAGAAAAGGGAGAAAATTTGAAAACATAGCAATAAATCTATTCAAAATAAAGCAGAGAGTAAAAAAGATGGGAAAAAAATGAACAAGGCATCAGGGACCTGTGGAACATTATCAAGTAGTCCAACATACATGGAGTCCCAGAAAACAGAGGGAGGTGAAAAATATATGAAGAAACAAATAATTAAATAATAAAACAAAAAGAAAACTACACACATCATAGTCAAATTACTGAACACCAATAATTAAGAGGAAATATTTAAAGTAGCCACACACACCAAAAACACAAACACACATTATGTACAGAGGAACAGAGAGTTAAAAGCAAACTTTTCTATGAGATGATGGATGTTCACTAAACTTACCGTGGTAATTATATCATGGGATATGTAAGTCAAATCATTATGCTGTCACCTTAAACTTACACAGTGCTGTATGTCAATTATATCTCAATAAAACTGGAAGAAAAAAAAAGGAGACTTCTCAACAGAAGATTATGCAAACCAGAAAATAATGAAGCAACATTTTTAAGTACTGAGAGAGAGAAAAAAAAAACCCAAACTGTTAACCTACATAGAATTCTATACCCAGCCAAAATATCTTTCAAAAACCAAAAGCAAAATAAAGTATTTTCAGACAAACAAAATTTAGAAGATTCATTGTTTAGAATGAATTTAGATTCATTCATTCTAAACAAATTTAGAAGATGTGAAATAAATGACATATTAGAGGAAGTTCTTTAGGCAGAAAGATACCAGATGTACATTAAATCCACACAAAGTAATGAAGAGTGCTAAGAATGGTACATATGCAAGGAAACATAAAAGACATTTCCCCCTCATTTTCACAGTCTTTAACAGATTGACTGTTTAAAGCAAAAATAATCAGAGTGTATTATAGAGTTTATAATAGAAATAAAAGTCAAATGTATGACAACAAAAGCATAAATGACAGGAGGGGAGAAATGGAAGTATATTATTTTAAGGTTCTAATACTACACATGAAATGAGAGATGTATATTGCAAACCCTAAAGCAACCACAAAGAAGTATAGTTAATAAGTCAATAATGGAGATAAAACAGTCCTAAAAATACTCAATTAATCCAAAAGAAGTCAGGAAAAGAAGAAAAACAGTGCAAAGAATAGAGGGGACAGATTAAAAAACTAACAGCAAGATGGTAGATTTGAAGTTAACCTTATTGAGAATAACACTGAATACAAATGATCTAAACACTCCAGTTGAAAGGCAGAAACTGTCATATTGGATAAAAAAGTAAGACTATATGCTGCCTACAAGAAACATACTTTAAATATAAAGACACAGATTAAAAGTAAAGAATGGAAAAAGATATACTATGCTATTGCTAATCAAATGAAAGTCTGAGCGGCTGTATTAGTATCAGACGGTAAACTTCAGATTTCAGAATAAGGAACATTGCCAGAGATAAAGAAAGATATTTCATCACAATCAAAGGCTCAATCCATCAAGCTTGAATAGTCCTATGCAGCACCTTACAAGGGAGCTTCAGAACACACGAAGCAAAACCTAATGGAACTGAAAAGAGAAAAAGACAAATCCGCAATTAGTCTTTGAAGATTTCAGCATGCCTCTCTCAGTACTTGATGGAACAGGTAAATGATATGGAAGACCAGAGGACACTATCAACGAACTTAACCTAACTGACAGTTCTACAAACACTCCATCAAATACAGCAGAATACACATCCTTTTTAGGTGCAGAGGGATCATTCACCAAGGTAGACCATATTCGTGGCCATAAAACAAGTCTCAAATGAAACAGCCTCAAATAAATTTTAAAAGACTGAACTATGAGGAAACACTTAAACTGCTGGGGGTTGAAATGAGTTAATGCATGGCAAGTGCTTAGGAAGGAGCCTGGCACCTGATCAGCGCTAGCAGAGCTCCCAGCGTCTCCGCTGGCCTCCCACTGGAGAAACCGCGTGGGGAGACATCGTCGAGGCCCTGGGACTGTGAAGCCGGGGAAAGTAGAAAGCAGTTCACCAAGGTCATGGCTTTGGCCTGCTGGCCCGGGGGCCGGACCACCTGGGTCCCATGCCCGCTCAGTCGCGTACTGGTGTATGTCCCTGAGCAAGCGAATTAGCTTCTCTGGGCCCAGCCTATCTGGAGGTTCCGGGTGGGCCTGGGCCGCCGGCCGGGGGTGGGGTCCTCATTCCCAAGCTCCCGTGGGTCCCCACTCCGCGCCGGGAGGACGCCCTACCTGGCAGTCCACCACCTCCACCAAGTCGGGGAAGACCGGCGGCGGCTCGCACAGGCAGCACAGAAAGAAGGTGGTCTCGAAGCGGCGGCCACGGCGCTGCGTGAAAGGCGTGAGCCAGGCGCTCCACTCGTGCAGCGCCCAGATGTCGGGAGTGCAGTCTAGGTGAGCGCACAGGCGCAGGAAGTGCTGAGGGTCTCGGCGGACGCGGGCGCGCCAGTCGGCCAGGGCCGGCGGCGGCGCGAGGGCGCGGCCCGGCTCGGGCGCGGCGGGCCCGGGGCCCCTGGGCCGCAGCAGCAGCACGCCCGCCTCCTCGAAGGCCTCGCGGATGGCGCAGATGCGGAAGGCAACGTCATCCGGCAGCGCCGCCTCGTCCCCGTCGGCGGCTCCAGGCCTGGCCTCGGGCAGCACAGGGAAGGTGGCGCGTCGGGGCGGCGCCGGGCCCAGGCCGAAGCGGGGCGGCCGGTGGTGCGGCGCGAAAAGGCGCAGCCAGTCGGCCGAGCGGTCTGCCGCGTCCAGCACCCCACCCGGGAAGACGTGCGCCCCGGGCAAGAAGCCTTGGCGCGCGGAGCGCAGCAGCAGCAGCAGCCGGAAGCCCTCGGCGGGCGGCGGGGGCCGCGGCGGGGCGGCGGGGACCGGGAGCGTCCAGCCCGCAGCCAGCACCACGGTGGCCGCCCGGCGCCAACTGCTTGGGCCCGGCCGCAGGGGGCCGCTCATGGCGGGTGGTGGCGCGCGGCTTCCGGGCTCAGGGTTCTGGTACGGCTGGAGTTTTCCCCGGGCTTGAGGACGGAGGCCGGCGTCTCGCTGGGTGAACTCCCGGCAAGGTGCGCGCTGCGCGCTGGGCGATCGGTGAACCCGGGCTGTTTGGCCTCACCCGCGCCTGCCTGTAAGGGGGATGTGCCAGCGCGGAGAAGCTCCGCCTCGAGTGCCCTTGTTCCCAGCCGGGTCACTCTCGCGGGGCAAGGGCTGTCACAGCCGCTTGCTAGGAGGGCCTCAACACCCTCACTCAGGACACTTGGACCAAGAGCAGGAATGCTTATGATCGCACAATGACCTGTCGAGGTAAAAGTGCGATGCAAACCTAGGCCTGGTGACACCTCCCCGACCAAAACCTGAGAACTAGGACTTTCTCGATTAAACAAAGAGGGTTTGTTTCCTTTGGCGGGGGGGTGGGGTGGGGGTGGATGAGGGGGGCGTCCAAGGGCTAGGTGTCCGAGCTTTGCAGGCTCACATGAACCCCAGCAATGAGAAACTGATGCATGAACCAGATACCAAATTACAAATTTCACACTGCACAGTCTGAGTGTGACAGGTCCTCCTTGAATCCCCAGACAAGCTCCTATCTTGTGATCTGGACACCTTTTATTGTCAGGGCACCTGGGAACACCTTAAGCATCTTAGGTCATTGGATAATTTCCACTTTCGTGGGAGAATTTTAATCCAAGCCTAGAGATGGAAATTTCGCTCTGCTCCACCTTCAGAAAGAGCCTGTTAAAGCAGTCTTCTCTTTTATAGCTCCTTATTAGTTACCAACGGTTTCTCCACAATTGCTATTATAGTTGATCACGCATTTGTTATGTGTCCGGATGAGCATATAGACTACTGTTGAGCCTCATTTTCGAACTATCATTTTAATGTGGGATATTCCCTGGGGGAGAATCCAGAGATGGCACCAGCAGTATTTAGGTTGATTTTTGTTGGCATCATTTTCTAAAGATGCAGATCCCTGTGTATTGACCGCATCCCAGAAACAGGAAACAAGACCACATGTTTAGAAAAACACACAAGAGGCCAAGGGAGCACACATGTACTGGCAGGTTGGGGGAGGGGGGTGGAGTCTGCCAAATTTCATCCATCTTGAGTCTCTACATAATCCACAATTAGGGACCCCTCCCTTATCTGCTTTCCCACTGCATGGCTCTCTGCTCTGAGACAATCACTTCACAATCTATTGTGGAGTCTAGGATGACACCCTGGAGCCTGTGTTTTTAACAATCCCCCAACTTCTCCAGGTGATTTCAGTGCTTTAAGCCATGGGAAGCCATAAAACGTGGTGACATGATTAAGTTCATATCTTCAAAGGTCACCCTGACAACAGCATGATGACTCAATTGGATGGGGCTGTTCTGGAGGCCCGTGGAATGTGCTGGGGAAGAAATGGTGAGGGTCTAAACTAGGAGAGTGGCTGTGAAGAGGGGATGAGGTGGGAAGAAGGGAATGATTCACTAGAGAGTATTTAGGAGGTAGACTTGAGGTAATGTGGTAATTGGTTGAATATGCAGAGCAAGGGAAAAGAAAGAATTAAAGTTTTAGCTTGGGAGGTTGAAAAGTCGGTGGCTTCAAACAATAAACATTTATTATCTCACAGTTTCTGTGGATCACGATTTCAAGAGCATCTTAGCTGGGTTGTTCTGTCTCAGTATTTCCCATGAGATTGTGGTGAGCGTGTCAGCTGGGGCTTGATTAGGGGCTGAGGGATCCATTTCTACAATGGCTCACTCATATGGCTGTTGGCCAGAGGCCTCAGTTCCTCACCATATTGGCCTCTCCATAGTGCTGCTTGGATGTCTTTGAGACATGGTAGTTAATGATTCCAAGAGAGAGGAAGGAAGAAGTCATGATGCATTTCCTGACTCAGCCTCAGGAGTCACATTCCATCATTTCCACAATATCCTATTGTTACACTGGTCAGCTCTATTCCGTGTGAGAGGGGACTACATGAAAACACCAGGTGGTGGGGACCACTGGTGGTCATCTTGGAGGCTGGCTACCACAGTGGATAAAAAACCATCGAAGCATTAGGAGAAAACAGGTAAATTCCTCTATAGTCTTTGACTCAAAATCTAGAAGCATAAGGGAAAAGATTGATCAATTTGACACACCATGCATATTTATAACTTTATTATGACAAAAGACACCATAAGAAAGTCCAAGATATAATAAACTGAGAAAATTATCGCTAATGCTTATCACAAAGGACTGAGAAGAAAAAACCTCCAATTGTGTAGAAAATGGGCAAGAGATATGGAAAGGCAGTTGATTGTGATTTATTTAAGGTCACATGTGCAGCAAGTGTTGGTTGGAATCTGTCTCCAGACCTATTGGCGTGTCCTCCGAGTGTCCTGCCCTGCCCTGTTCTGCCAGGGGCACAGTGCCAGCTACCCCAGGCCTGACAGTAAGTGCACCCAACCATCCCCTACTAGGGCTAGCAGTTACCATGTGCCACTTGATCACAAGAGTTGAGTCACTTTGTTTATGACAACAGTTGCTGACTTCAGAGAAGGACACTTGAGTCTTGGTTCTTATGTTCCACTGGTCTGGTCTTCCCCAGCTATCTTTACAATAAGAAATGTTCTTATTTGATTTATCAGAACATGCATGATCCTGAAAGAAAAAAAAACAACTTTCCAAACATGTCATATTGTTTCTTACCCATAGCTCCAAGTGGACTTTTATTTCAATCTCTACTTCATTGAGCCCAAATTCATTTCTGTTATCCATTATTTATCAAGTTTTTCAGTGGAAAAAGAAAGGAAGAGAATGCGGGGGCTAGCCATGGAGAGATGACTTCAGCTTGAAGAATCCACAGTAGCAGGAGAGTTTGTTCAACCTGCCTAGAAACGAAGGCATGTCACTGCAGTTAAATGGAATTCACCTATGAATGACCAGCAACATCCAGTGCACCAAGAATCATCACATAAAAATGATTTCTCAAAATGTTTTTTGAAAAGGGTTTAGAAAAGGTTCACAATATGTTTTCTCAAAAATGCATAGATTCCACTTAGGTGACATTCTGGAGAAGGCAACACTGTAGGGACAGAAATCAGATCAGTGGTTGCCAGATCCTGGGGTGAGAGGAAAGGATTGCCTACAAAGGACATGCGGGAACTTTTGGGTGGTGATGAAAACATTCTGTATCTTGATTGCAGCGGTGGATACATGGTTGTACATATTTGTCAAAACTCAAAACTGCACACCTAAGAAGGGTGAATGTTACTGTATTTAAATTATACCTCAATAAGTTTGACTTTAAAAATGTACAGATTCCAACTTCTAGATCAACCTGAATTTCCCTCTGTAACCTTGACCTTTTTATTACATACCTTCTTTCATTGACAAGTTTATCTAGTTTTAATCTTCAAAATGATTTCCAGCAGATTTTACCTAAGTTATAGAAAGTTAATGTTTTCATATATATTGCTTCTTTTGCCCAACCGTCCCATTTTAGGCAGTCAACATTTATTGAACCCTGTGCCTGAAAAAAGTCTTATCTCAATATCCCTATGAAGTATACCCTATTATTACTCCCATTGTAAGGATAAGGAAATTGAGGTCAGGGAGATTAATGAAAATCTTCAATAAGAATGGATCTGAACTCAGGGGTACCCTATTCCATAGTCAATGCTCCTAACCTCGATGCTATTCTGTCTTGATGCTGCATTTCAAAACGTGCTTCTGATTCCCTGCAGGTAAGATTCCAAAAGCTTTGCTTTGTCTGTCTGTGGCGCCTGGCGGGGTGGGGAAGGGGGGGTGTGTTCTGAAATTGTTTCTCATTATAAATGAGACCCTAACTGTTAAAATTTATATTTTAATAACTAATATTTTCTAGATGATAAGAGCATTCAAACTTTTATTGTAAAAACAATGTAACAATATTAAGTAAAAATATATTGAAAAAATACCATGCATAATTCCACCACCTTAACATACATTTTCATTTCTGTATATTTCCTCTTAGATCTTCTCTATGTGCCTAACACATACCTACAGACAAAGGACATTCAAATTTGCTTTCTGACAACAGCATGTTAGAAGGACTCTTGAAAATCGTTTTGCCAACAGGAGTTCTCATTTGGCTTATTTACGTTTGTCATATAAGCCTTAAGGTTATAACATTCTAAACTGAAACACCAAAGAAGCAGGATGCCCAAGATCTCACAGTACTGCAATGAAAACACCCACAATCCTCTGTGTAATGAGATGAAAATAAGTAAATGAAAGAGAGGAATGCTTTTCCAGAAATCCGTCTTGCGCTCATGGACAGAAGGCTGCAGCATGTGGTCAGTTCCTGCACCTTCGGTCAGTTCCTAAGAGCCAAAGAAACAGTATTTGAACATGACTTTGATCTACATTGACCACAGCCAAAGATCGTTTATGTGGAGACCTACTATTCTTCCTGGATTCCATCCTGCATTAAAAGATGAGTATAATTGTATTGTAGAAAAGCACTTGGAGATTTATAATCCTGGAGTCTTTCTGAACATCTCTTTATGTAACGAAATATGTGAAGGGTAAATATGTTGATCAGGATATTCACTTCAATTTAAATGTGCATGAAGAAGATTAAGAATATCTTAAAAAATCGTAAGAGATGATAGCCGAATCATTTGGGGGTGCCTTTTTCAACTAAGTTATAAATGCTGCACGTTATCTTTAATTTTTAATTATTAATAGCCATTTAGTTAGACGTGTCATTCAAACAGTAGACACGGAGCATTTAATTCCAACTAAGATCTGTTGCCACATACAAAACAGCCCATGCTGTGCTAGTTTCCCAACATCAGGCAGCCAATGCAATTATACTTCTGAGGGCACCAGGTTACAGAATAGGATTCTCTTAGACTCCATGACAAATGATGGGATTTCACATCTGTAATTTACCAGAATCAGTTTAGATTGCTGGGTAAAACAAACTGTTTAATAAACACTAGGCTTTCTTGGACTCAGACTTAGAGTCTGAATTTAAATTCCTAATCTAATTTAAACACTATAAATAAGTAGCATTTATACAAATTTGCTTTTAAGTCCAGACACTAATTCTGATGTGAACTAAAATCACAGTAAGCTTAGTTCATTCTGATTTTTAAAATTCGTATGGAATTTTACCAACAGACCAATTTTAGACAAAGATTCCGTTTCCATACACACCAAAACCAACAATGACAACCCCCTCCCCACCAAAACCCCAGACAAACAAAACAACCCTTTTCTGTTGAACTGCATTCTGTTAAATGTTTTAAGCCCTGTAAGGGATCTTTGAGTTAATCAGTCGGCCCCCACCCCCATCCCCCACCCATTTCACAGATGAGGGAAGTGAGGCACAGGGAGGTCAGTGACTTGTCTGAGGTACTTGGAGAGAAAGGCAGAGCCCTGCCCATCACAGCTGGTCCCACGTTGCAGGAGGAGGCATTCCCCAAAGGAAGGCAGAGGCCAGTCCTACAGCACTTTTCTTTCTTAGCCTGCCTTACAGGCTCACACTTTGGGGCTTGTACCCTTCACAAACATTCATTACAGAACAGAGAACTGAATTCTGAGAAGTAACTGTGTAGCTAAAAATGTATCAATGTGCACATTGAAAAGGAAAATGCAGCATGATCAGGGTCCTCATGCAAACTAGAACTCTCTTCAACCCAGACTGCTTTTTAGTCATTGGACAGCACACATCTCTTACGTAGCTTACTGTAACCCTTAGGTAAATCGTGAAGTTTATGCTCTAATTTGACTTACCAAAAATATTTTCCCTTGTGGCATTTAAAAGCATACATTCTTAGAGAACAGAAAAAAGAATTTGCCAGGCATATTTTTCTTCTACAAACATTATCATGTTTTCTGTTTTTTTCTAATAGGAATAGTTGAAAGTTCCCGTGATAAGTGCCTTGGCGTTCCAAGTTCTTGTCTTCTCAGTATCAGATAAAGCTGTGCTATTTTTCCCAAAAGAGAAGCCAGGCATGTTTCCTCTTACAGGTATTAACTTTACAAGAGATTTATAATAGCACTTAACTTTTGAGGTAAAGATGTATCCTTTAACTTGTACCTTTAATTTAGGAAAGTAGACTCTAACACTGACCATTATCATATATACCCTATATTAAATACTTGTAATTTTTAAATCACTTGTATCATGGTATAAGATCATAACAAATATTTTTAGAAAATTAATGACTTTGATATCCAACATCTAAATTGAATCAGGCTTCTACCAGAAAGCAACCTCTTGAATTATACATAGAAATGAGAGCAGGGAGATATTGCTGCTATTGAGCAGCCTATTGCTCAAGCAGAAAGTGATTTTGCTTACATCATATAGCAAAAGTCCTGTTAGGCAATGTTATAACTCCAAATAATGCCAAATATTACAAATGCTTAACATTTTCAAAGAGTTGTTTAGGTTAACATGTGCACAGGATAAATATGTTTATTGTAATTCAGCTTTTTTGGTGTGTGTGCAATACTTTTATCACTAATTTCAGTAAGCAGAGGATTCTCAGAATCAGGTACACATCTGATTGCACATGTAAGTAAATACTCAAGGATCTGCCAAGTGGGTGGAAAGAGTGAAAACAAAAAAATTTGCTTGTCCCAATTGATCTCTATGGATTACCCAACTTCCACACTTGATCTTAGCCAAAAGGTAGAGAAGCAATGGATTACACAACTTCTGATGGGTTGTTTCTTTAATAGATTCTGATGAATCATGAACCAAAACTCGTTGATAAGGACAAAGAATCACAGTTTTAGAGACAGTAGAATGTATTTAGGGATATTTTCCAACACTGGGTCACAATATGCCCCAGCCTCCTCTTTTTCTTTTTTTTTTTTAAAGATTTAATTTTATTTATTTTTGGCTGCATTGGGTCTTCGTTGTAGTGCGCGGGCTTCTCATTGTGGTGGCCACTCTTTTTGCGGAGCATGGGCTCTAGGTGCAAGGGCTTCAGTAGTTGCAGCACTTGGGCTCAGTAGTTGTGGTCTGCGGGCTCTAGAGCACAGGCTCACTAGTTGTGGCGCACGGGCTTAGTTGCTCCACAGCACATGGGATCTTCCTGGACCAGGGATCGAACCCGTGTCCCCTGCAATGGCAGGTGGATTCTTATCCACTGAGCCACCAGGGAAGTCCCCCCAGCCTCCTCTTGCCTGAAAGAAATGAGACTTTGGGGAAGGTGACAGAGATTCTGTGTTGTGTTGCATGTGGGATGAGGAAGAGGGGAGTTAGAAAACTTTCTATGTCATTTCTGAAGGTACCCTGGGAAGGCAGGTGTAAAAAGAATTTGACATGGCCCAATTCAGTCACCCAGACTGGATGAAGCAGAAGGAGTTCCTTTTATTAGTTATTGTTATAGAACTCTTAATCGGCTTAAGACTTCGTGGCTCTTTTAAAACCATTATCACAGAAACACACAAACAGATCCTCTGCTTTCACTATCTACAGTACTGGAATCTGTGTGCTCAGGAGGAGTGGGAGTGAGAGTGGGTGATCAAGGCTGGGAGGGTGGCCCGTCGGAGTGGGTGCCCAGACAGCACTACTGCTGCTATTTGCTTCTGACCCTTGACCCTCCAAACTGCCCTTGTGAAAAATTGCCAATTCCCTCCTCCTAGTCCCCTTTCTCACTTCTGGGGTTAAAAAGAGAGAAAAAAAAAAAAAATCCATGTCACTTTTCAGCCAAACCAATCTCTGGGTTTTATTCCAAACTACCTTCAGAGTTAAACGCATCTGTTTTCTCAGCCTTACTTCCCCAACAAGGCTCTCTCTGATCCACAGGTGGGAGCTGGTGGCAGTGCTCAGGCAAATTCCAGCCTGGGACCTAAGGTGTTTTCCACATTTCCTTATTTACTGCCACAAAGAGGCTAGGGCCACCTAACTTCTGTCATCTACATCTGTGGTTCCAGTAGTTTATGCTATGATCTCCTGCCTTAAGAAGACAGATTTTAAAAATAGTTGGAGATGTATGTTTAGCAATCTAAGTATATAAGTAAAGACACTGTGTATGACTCATTGGCACCCGTATGAATTCGTCGCCAAATGTCCTTTATTAAAAAATCAGCTTTGACAGTACACAATGTGGCTACAGGATTTTTCTAACAAATGATTTTTTTTTTTTTTTAATCTCCTTAAATTTGAAGTTATAGCTGTTAGGTTCTAACCCAGTCTCAGGGCTAATTGGCTCAAGACCTCTGTGCCCAGTGATGCCACTTGACCCTCTCAGGGGTCAGTGTCCAGGTCAGGGAGCTGTGCAGCTCCCTCCAAAGCCAGCTCTCTTACTGGCCAGCAAGCAAATTCCAAGGGATAGACAGGATTAAGGGCTCCAAAGAGGATTCCCCAGCCCTCCCCCAAAGGAGGATAAAAAACTCTAGTCTAGTTCTGGAACAAAAATAAGCCCCAACCAAGGAGAAAGTGCCTGTTTAGATAGCCGGTGACGCTTCCTAAAGCTTGCACCCCTTCCAGGCTGACTGGGCAGAGCCCTTTTCAATAGGCAAGGGTGTGCAGAAGTGTGTAATCGTGTGCTAAAAGAAAGCACGTTGCATGAACTTCTATTTGCACACTCTCCTAAGCTTAGGCCCCAAAGGATTAAGGTAATAAAAACTGCTTACCTCTTATTGCAATTTGTTTTCTTGTCTAGGAAACAAAACCAACACACACACACAGGCCAAAACACACTTCATTTCACCTCACCCTCTTTCCAAACTGCCCCACCCGGAGAATGGGACTCACCGGCAGGGGTGGGGACACCAAGCTCAGACTCAGTGTAAACACGCCCCCGCAGCACAGGCGGTAACCTATTAACTCGGAGGAATCTCGGGTCACTACGAACGGTTTTCTATTAATAGGGGATAAAGCTCCTGCATACATTAGCGGTAATGACCCGGTGGCCCGCGCAAATTTAACTCCTCCCGGGCCATCAAGAGGAAGCCATGTTCTGCCCAGGCAGATGTGTGCTTTAAACGCGCGTATAAACATACACGTACACACGCAGGGTTTTAGAACCGCTCCCCTTAAACATGCCAGATCCCACTCCCATCCCTAGTCCTGGCGGTTGCAGATGTTCTCCGAGGGGTGTCCCCGGGTAGCGAGTAGTGGCGGCGGAGGTCGTTCGCGTACGGGTCAGCTCAGCTTCGCCACACACACGGCCAAGGCCACAGCTGCCAGCAGCACGGCGCTGAAGATGGTGGCGGCCAGGGCCTTGCTCAGGTCGCAGGGCCCCGTGCGCTGTTCTACGGACACACCGCGCAACGAGGAGACGCCGGCGCTAGCCAGGAGCTCGGCGCCTGCCGCCTGCCGGGCCTGCACCGTCCAGCGGGGCACGTTGACCTTCATCTCCATATCCTGGATCATCTCGCCCACCTGAAGGATCTCCCGCTCCAGCTGGTGAAGGTCTTCCACGTCGAAGCCGCGCTCCGCCTCGTGCCGCAGGCTGCGGGCGCTCAGGGCGCGCGCCGCTACGCTCGCGGCGCCGCCTTCCACCCCGGTACGCACGAGCGGCCGCCGCGGCGCATGCAACGGAAACTCGGTGCTCAAGGTCAGCGCACGCCGCATGTCCGCTTCCAGCAGGTCCAGGCAGCCGGAGAAGGCCACCCAGAGGCGCTCGAACTCGGCGCGTTCCTCGGCGCCCAGGCCCCGGTCGCGCAGCGGAGCTGTCAGTCGGGCGCGGATGGCCACCGCCAGCTCCTGCGCCTTCTGGCGCGTCTTCTGCAGCTCCTCTCGCAGGTTCTGCGAGTCCGCGGAGCCGCCGATGGTCAGCACCAGGTGGTGGTAGCATGCAGTCGCCTTATTGAGCGCGTCCAGTAGTGCCTTGCACTCCTCCTTCGTCATGGCGCTGCTCTCCGGCGCAGCACGGCCGCCTGCGCCCCTCTCAGCCTCACGCCCTCAGCGCAGCAGGACAAAGCCAGCCCCGACGGCGTCCCCTGGCCAGGCGGCCCGAGCACTCCTCATGGCCTGAGACGAGCTAGGCGCTGCCGCTGCTGTCGACAGAGCCGCTCAGGATCCACGACGTGCGCTTCCGCGGACTCGGCGCGGAGAGAGAGCCCCGTTAGCTGTTTCCCATCCCCTCGTCCATCCTCCCCAGGTGCGCTCCTAGTCACACGCCGAATCTCTGCGCAGCCCTCGCCTCCACGGTAGCCACCTGCGAAGCCCGGGTTGCGGTCGCCATCCTCCTCTGGTGCAGTCGCCAGGGCTAGCCGGCCGCGGAGCCGCGCCCTCCGCCTTAGCTGCTGCCAAGGGCGGCCGGGTCGGGTTTCTTAGGATCCGCCCACCCCCTCCCGTCCTCGCTGGGCGCTTCCATCCCCTGGACCAGGGATGGGCGGGGCCCCACGCGGGAGGTCACGTGTAGGTCCCCATCACCCCCTCCGCACCCCATTACGGTCTGGAATATTAGCGCTCGTCAGATCCAATCCTTCTCTATTTTACGGAAGGGGAAACTGAGGCTCGATAAAAAAAAAGGCGGCTAAGATCACGCCACGTCCATGCAAGTGAAGGGGCTAGAACCCAGGTACCCTGACTCAGTCGGGCACGGATGGCCACCGCCAGCTCTGAGACCCTGCCAGCGACGGAGTGGTATGCCTCGTAGGACTGGGCACCTCCGTCTCCCAAAACGAGCAGTAAAGGGCGATCTGCGGGGCGGGACGGCTCCCAGAATTTCCCCTTCCTAGTCCAGCCCCGCTTTCCAGCAACAGAGCTTGGACCCTACCCCTTGGATCAGATCTGCGCTCGGCCCCGCCCACTCCCGTTCCGGGCACGCGCAGTCGGTGGCTCTGGGCCGGTCCAGCCTGAGTAGGAAGTGCTGTGTGCCGCCTGAGCCCCACCCCCGGCTGGGCGGACTCAATGATTGCTCTGCGCACGCGTCACTCTGAATAAAGGCGACCTCTCATTGGGCTGACCAGAGATCTCGAGGCGCGGCTCCGCCCAACGGGGGTGGGCGGTGGAGCAGATCCGCCGCGTTGGGGTGGTGGGCCTGAGGTCTGAACCGAGGGGCCGGGAGGGGTCGGCGCAGCTCTGGGAGGAGCGGGGAGTGCAACTATGTAGCCTTTTAAGTAAGTGTCCTCCCTCCTGTCTCCTCCCGCGCCCTCCTTCCCTCGGGACTGCTGCGCCTGGGGGCCCAGAGGCCGGGCGGGGCCCCGGAGCTTGAAGGGGGAGGGGCTCTTTCCTTTCCTCAGCCGGCGCCCCAAGCTGGGCTGGCGGTCTCCGGGTGGCCCCCAGGGCCCCGGCCCATCGCCAGGTGGACTGCCCCGCCCGCGCTCTCCGGCTCCTGTCCTAAACCGGGCTCGCTCTGCCCCTCTGGTGTGTTTGCGGGGCTAGGGGTGGGGTTGGCGAAGAATGTGCCCTCTGACTCCCGCGGCTCCAGGACAGGTCAGCAGGTCCGGGATCCCGGGAGGTCAGACGTGGGGGCAGTGGGCAGGGCTGTCGCTCACGGGCTGGGTGGTTTCTGCGGTTTAAGGGAGGCCTGGCGGGGCGGGTGGAGGGGAGGGTGGGGGTGGGGGTCCGGAGCCTCGGGTCGAGCTGTCGTGGTCCCCGCGGTAATGAAAGCGCGGGGGAGAGAGGAGGGAATCCCTGCTAGCCTGCCTCTCATGGAGCGGGGTCTCGTCTTCCTGCTGGGTAAAGATTTCCCCAGGAAAACTATGAAGCACCAAGAGGTGTTCCGGACTCTGGGTCTGTTCAGTTCTTTTCGTTGAAAATGGACTGCCCATAGGCTCGAGAGCAAGGCCGTGCCGCTCTGGCCGCCCCTGGAGGTGCTGGGGACGTGGGCACTTGCGGCCCGTGCAGGGCCACGAGAGCAAGTGGCGCGTCTTCATTGAGGATTTAGGACATTCAGGGAATGAGGGGCAGGGGAGACTGTAGGGACTACTAGTTTGCCATGCGAGCTGGAATTTTCCAAGTTTGTGGGTTTTAGGGAGAGAGGCCCCTATTTTGATTAAGTAATGTACCCTCCCACCAGCCCTAGAGAAGAGCGGCAGATATTAGCAGGATATTTACATTTCCATGCCGCCTTGCCGGGCCTGGTGTTGAGGCAGCCTTCCGGGGTCCAGAGCGCTAGGTTCAGGGCTCGCTCTCACTCAGCAGTCTGTCCTTTAATTGGTTGTTTCACTGGTGGTTTGTGGCCAGGGTTGGGTGGTGCTCTGGCCCTTGGCCATTCTCTGAGGTGGAGGGTGTCAGCCACCTATGGGCCAAATGGGGCCTTAACAGACGAAGAGTAGTTTTTAGGACAAAATGGGTAAAAGGAGGGAGAGCACATCTCTTTGGGGAGCTCTGGGGACAGCAGAGGGAGATGAAGCTGCAGAGGTGGGCAGGAGGCCAGGAGTGAGAGACCCTCCATGCCCAGCAGAGAAGTTGAGAGTTCATCTGGTAGGGAGTGGAGGGGAAGTCACTGAAGAATCCTGCACAGACATCAGTGTTGGAAAGATCACTTTGTGTCTTTCAGGTGGACAGGTTTGCGGTGAATCAAGAGGCAGGGCCTGTAGGCCTCGGAGGGAGAAGTGCAGGATGGGAGGAGACACAGGTACTTCTCACGAGCCCTAGTGGCAGGAAAGCAGTTGGGCTGCTGAAGCTGGGTGGACACCTTGGGTGAGTTCTCCTCACCTTGGCTTGTCACCGGAAATAATCCCACCTGGCAGCTCTGCGGGGAGAGCAGCAGTAAGTGTCTGCATAGGGCCTTGGGTCAAGGTCTTGATTGTGCCTCCTTGTGGCTCTTGGACTGTGTTGCCCTCATGAGGGCGGCTGCTGGGGCTTTGTTCTTCACATGTCTGCCTCTGTTAGTGTTTCTGTCCGGCCTGTCCCTCTGTTTATGAAGTGCCAGGATTAGGTGGGTGTCCGGTAATGTCCTCCTTTCCTAGGGGAGCAGGGGAATGTGACCATGCGATGATAGATACCAGATCTAGAAAGGATTCAGACCCGAACAATTGGACATGATTTGTCCTGAGGTTGCTTCCACATCCGACAGACACTGAGCAGTGGTCCTTGAAGTTCCTGCCCTCCTGCCCAAAATACTGGCAGGGACGTGGGTGCTGGTGGCTCCCCTGCAATTCTAGGAGCAGGGTGATGGAGTGGCATTCCGAGGGGCAGTTATGCTTCTCCAAACTTCCCCGCTCTGTGAGTGGTCACACCCCTCTTCCAGCCCTGAGGCCTTCTCTCCTACCGTGATCCTCCACATTCCAGCAGTCACTGTGTTTAGCCAGCTCTGAGCGTGTTCGTTTTTATGGCTTTTTGCCAGTGCCTGCAGGACCGCCTGGGGCCAGCCCCTCACCCTCCCCTGCGTCTGGGCTGGGGATTTCCAGCTCCTGTGAGAGATGATCCCTTCCTGGGAGCTTGATCTTTTTCTAACACGTCACTATCATTTTGTTCAAGTGGACCAGCAGTTACTGCATGCCTGCAGTGAGCCGGGCAGCGAGGCTTCATAGTGCTTTGAAGAAGAGCTTTGAGAGACATATGGACAGGAGCCATAGACATTACAGGCCAGAAGGACACAAGTGACTGTAATACCACACGTTACATCATAAAATTGCTTCCATTTGGTATTAAACATAGATGTATAAAAAGTTTTCCCTTTTGGCCTTTTCCTTCTGAGTCACAAATTAAGCCAGTTGGAGAATATGCCTGGTCGGGGTCTTTGGTCAGGGCCCTGGCAGGGCAGGAGAAGCCACAGCAGTGAGATTTCAGCAGGGAGTGCATCTCTGGGAGGTGCAGACTTTCCTGGGCTGGATTCTGCTGAGCCAGGCTGCACACTGTCACCAGATGGTCCCTGACAACCCAGACTCATCCGGGCTGGCAGGACGGTTGAAGACCACAAAACCACGAGTGCACACCACCTCCTAAAATGCCCAGAACCGGTCTGAGGCCTCACTTGGCTGTCTTGTTCAAAGTAACCTCAGATAACTCACGTGCAGGGTTATTTGGTATCTCTGACTAACTTCACTGGATTTTCTATAAATCATCCCATCATTTGCACTTAGGAAGGGGTGGAATTTTTTTTTTTTAAGGAGTTTTATATATGAGGATTCACATGTCTTTCCACTTTTACAAGGAAAAGTCAGTTTACTTTACATGTTATTCAGTATTTTAAAATATAAAACCGATTCTTGCAAGTAAACTTGTCAGATTATTTTAAAGCATGTACCCCTATATAAGAATTCAACTCTGGCATTAAACATTATTACATATTTTAACACTGGGACAGAAAGGTCGAGAACAGTGCTGGACAGAGGTCTCTGAATCCCTACTCCTGGACAGAGGATCCAGTCATTGGCATCCAGGAGACTGATGTCCAAGAGAAAGCATATGACTTGGATTGAAAACCAGCCAGCTCCATCTCATTCACCAGCAATGCTTGCTGAGAGTCTTGTGTGTTTACACCATTCATGCATTTGAACTGAATGTTTTAATGTGGCATTCAGGGCCCTTCCCTTCCCATGCTGCCCCTCTCTGACCTGCTGTGTTTGGATTCTTATTATTTCTCAGAGCTCATTTTCACATCTAGTCAAAAAAAGTTTATTCTTGAGTTTTCTATGCTCACCAGGAACCTGTTCCCACCTCCCGACCCTTTGGCCCTGCTCTGGTCCTTGCCAAGGATGCCTCCCACACTCCCCACCCCAACCCCTTCCCTGTTGCTCCCTTCTCTATCTCGTCCTTACCTCTCCTGGCACTGTTCTGTTTTTGTTTTGTTTTATTATTATTATTTTTTAACTCTTCTTGCTTCCCAGTTAGGTGGTTAGTTCCTCCATCAAAGCCCATCTTGGGGGCAGGGGTGTTGGTGCTCTGCCAGCATCTTGTCTGAGGAGCAAGGAGGAGTGTCCCTTCCCAGCTTTAGTCTGACCTTGTCGCATCCTGTTTCTCATGTGGTTTTTATGTAAGGCATCTTTACTTTTGTGCTCCGCCATGTAGAACCAGCTGTGTCGGGAACCAGGAAGAATTTTGTTTGCTTGTGACTCTGTCCTAGCAAAATTATATTATCCAGTTGTTCTGGTAGAGACTCATAAAAGGATTATCTGGGTTCCAGTAATAATTGAATTCAACAATTCAAATACCTGAATGGTTGCAGAGCTGGGGCCTGTGAAGGGATTGATTATACGTAGCCATTTTCATGCTAGGCTTTTCTCCCTAAGAGGATCTGCAGGGAGCTCAGGGGCCTTCTTTAGGCAGTCCCCAGGATGGCCTGCAGCTAAGACGGCTCAGGCTGGACCAGGCCAAGAGAATTTGATGCTGAGCCTGTGTGGCTGTCATGGGGACTTTTCCTTTAGGAGAAATGAAGTGTGGAGTCTGTGCATCTGTGGCTCATGAAATAACCCCTAATCCAGGCATAATTATTTTACATGATGAATGTAGTGGTTAAAGGGATGGGTGTTAGAATAAATTCTGACAGCTGTCTAACCTGGAGTTGGCCAGCTGACCCTCAGTTTCTTCATCTGTGACGTGGGGCTAATGATACCTATGGTTATTGTGAGCATTAGTTATAGTTAATTATCTATAGTTATTGTGAACATTAAAATGGGATGAGGATGTATAGACGTCATCACAGTGCCTGACCAAGGATGCTCTCAAATGGTGGCTGTTTTTAACATTAGCTATAAGGAATAGAATTCATAATGCACTTATGCATACTGTTCTGGTGTTTTCCCAAAGAGGTGTTTGGGAATACTGTTACATAATGAGAAAGTAATTCAGTTTTTCACTCATATTTCATTCATCTGATTGTATCAAGGGTAAGTTTACTTGATGCTCTTTAATAGTTGCTAATTTTCTTCTTTTAATGAAGAGAAGAAGCCTCAGGCTCAAGTTCAGAACCTTTGGCAGGCAGTGGTATGTAGCCAGATTTTAAATAATGTCAATTGGATTTATAATGTTTAATTTTAAGATGATCTTAATGGGAAGTGATACTATTTTTCCATTTAAAGTAGTAATAAGGGTTCTTTTACAAATAAATTTTAAATGGGAGTAGGTGTTTAAAGGAAAATGTCAAACATTAACAATAGGGCCATTGTGTACAACTGTACAGGTTATTTATTGCACAGGTGTCCTGCCCAGGGGAGGAGAGGTGTTGGCAAACTAGGCTGATATATAGCCTATGAGTTGCTTACTAAGCCATGTGCCCTGGCACAGGACTGTACCTACTGGGAAGATGGGGTGCCTTTTTGTAATTCTCACAAAGGCACCATGTGGGCTAGCAGAAAGTGGCAGTACATTGGTGTGCAGTGTGGCAAAAATAGTGAAGGTAGCATGTAAATGGGAATCCTGCAAGACAGGTATTCATATTCTCCATTGTACAGACTGAGATGGAGGCTAAGAGAGGTGAAATGACATGGCTAAAACTCTGACTTCTTTTCTGTGCCCATTTTTCATATTCCTCTCTCACAGTTCAGTAAAACCACACTGATGTATGGTAAGGGGAACAGACCAGGGGCACTGGAGGCCCCATTCACAACAGGAGCAAATCTATACAGAATATATAAATAATGTCTAATAAAAGTTTTATATGATCTATGATCTTTAATGAAGAAAATTTAATTGGAGGACATAAAAGAGGATGAAGGTGGAAAGACATACCATGTTCATGGATGATAAGATTCATTATTATAAAGACGTTGACTCTCCAGTCCATAAATTTAGTACAGTTCCAATAAAAATCCCAATAGGAATTTTCATGGAATTGATAAGCTGACTCTAGTTCATGTGATATCATAAAGAATTAGGAATAACCAAGTAATTTTATACATAAGGGTATAAGAGCGTTCATTTTAGCATTGTTTTTAATTGTGAAAATGTGGAAGCAACTTAAGTATAGGATATTAGATAAATAAATTGTGTCATGTTCACTTAATACTGTACAGCAGAAGTTAGTGAATGAATGGGAGCTGTATGGATCAGCACGGCTAGAACTTGAAAACATAATGGTGATTGAAAAGCGTATGTTCCAAACTACTTATAGTGTGATACCATTTATGTAGATTTTGGAGCCCATAAAACAAGACTTTAGGACTTCTCTGGTGGTGCAGTGGTTAAGAATCCGCCTGCCAATGCAGGGGACACGGGTTCGAGCCCTGGTCCGGGAAGATCCCACATGCCGTGTGTGGAGCAACTAATCCCGTGCGCCACAACTACTTAGCCTGCGCTCTAGAGCCCGCAAGCCACAACTACTGAGCCTGCGTGCCACAACTACTGAAGCCCGCACACCTAGAGCCCGTGCTCTGCAACAAGAGAAGCCACCACAATGCGAAGCCCATGCACCGCAACAAAGAGTAGCTCCTGCTCACCACAACTAGAGAAAGCCTGTGCACAGCAACAAAGACCCAACACAGCCAAAAAATAAAAAATAAATAAATATTTTTAAAAACAAGATTTTATATTATTTATGAATACATGAGTTTAAAAAGGAGTACAAACATGAGCAAGAAGGATATAGAAACCACTTCAGGATAGTGGTTGCCTCTGAAAGGGGAGGAGAGAATGGGATGGGGAGGGGCACATGGGGGATCCAGTCTACTCTGATATACTTTATTTCTGAAAAGAAAATCTGAGGCAAATATGGCAAAGTGGTAAGATTCGGTAATTCTGGGTGGTAGGTTAGCATTATTACTCTACTTTTCTGTATGGTAAAAATATTTCATTAAAAACATATGCATATCTTTAAAATGTTATAATTTGGGTCATGTATGATGTTCTAAAAACAGCTATTTTTTACTTTTGCAGTGACTTGGAGTCAAGAAGATTTTCTGAACATAATTTATACATTTAACCTGTAAAAAAAGTCATCTTGGAATTGGTGGGTTATCTTTGATCTTTCCTGATGACGTGTTAGGTCTGTAGTGTAAAGTAATATGTGTCAGGGATACTTTTTAGAAATTGTTAGATCAGGACTTTTATGTGTTAGGTCATTCTGAAAGTGGTCATTTACTGCTTTTTCCTCTCTCGTCCCAGGAGACTCTTTTTGCCCCATCTGAAGTCCATATGGCTCTGTATGATGAGGACCTCCTGAAAAATCCCTTCTATCTGGCTCTTCAAAAGTGGCGTCCTGACTTGTGCAACAAGGTGGCCCAAACCCGTGGCATTGTAAGTGCATTGATCCCGAGTGTGGTCCTTCTCCACTAGGCTTGGACCAAGCAGTGCTGACAAGGCCACAAATATGGTAGACTTCAGTTAAGTTTAGAGGGAGTCAGGTACAGGCCTGCTAAGTGCACCAAGCCCTAGACCATGCTCGGTATGTGAACGAGCAGAGAGGGACCGCCCCAAGCTGCTTCCTCCAGGCAGCCTCCTGGGACTGCACCAGCCCAGGGTGTAATCCTTTCTCTGAACTCTCAGCCCCTGTTGTCACTGGTCTCACGGTATTCATCTCTGTTTCTCTTGTTTCCATGGGGATCAGGAGGGCTTCTTCAGGACAGAAATCATATTCCTCCTTGTCTGTGAGATGGGTGCTCACTCCCATAGGATATACACACACATGTATGTCGCCTTCAAAGGCATTTCCTAAAGAGAAAGAACCGAGAGAACTTTTGTAATAGAGGCCACAACCTCAGAAGCCTACAGGAGCAGCCAGGGAACAGGAGCAAGAGAAGAGAGAAACCATATTCTGCTGCCTGGAGGGAGGGCAGGCCCTGTGCTGCAGGTCTTTCTGGTTCCCAGATTGGTGAACTTGGCAGGCATCTTACTTACACACCGTGGGACACAGCGAGCTGGGCGCCTTTGTGCCACCCATCTGCCTTGGGCCCTCTTCTTTTCCTGCGTTGTCCTCTTTTCTTCTCCTACTTGTGTTCCTGCTTCTCTTGCCATGTGATACGATCTTAGGTGTGTCAGGCGGCTGAGGATTTGAACCAATGGAGAAATCAGTTAACTCGGGTTTCTCTGCAAGCTTGGAACTGGCTTTTCCCCATACCCAGTCCAACCCTCTGCCCTCAGAAACCTGATTTTTTTTTCAAGTCCCTTCTTGTTTTTATGATTGGTTTTGTGATTAATATCTTTTTCCCAGAATTCTTTTACTTTGGATTTTAGAAGTCATAAACTTCGTTATAAAAAAAAATTAGAGAATAGAGCTGTTTCCAAAGAAGAAAATAAAAATCTCATAAAGCTCACCAAAGGCATTCACTGTCATCCGTTCATTTCACAGTAGCTATTAAATGCTGCTGTATGCAAGGCACTATGTTTGATGTGGGGACTCAGCCAAAACTATGAATAGGCATCATGATCTTTACCCTCATGGAGCTGAAATTCTAGTGGGAGAGACGGTCACACTGTGGGTACATATTTACTAATTATGGTAAGTGTCGCAGAGAAAAAGTAGAGGATGCCAAGCCATCATGTTAACTGGGAGGGCCTGACCCAACTTGGGAAATACTTCCTTCCCATCTTTGTTCTATGATATTTAAAAAAAATATTGTCTAGATAAGAGTGTGTCATCATATGTAACTTTCTCTTTTTAAAATGCTGCACTGCAGACCCTGCTGTTCTTTCTCAGGAAGCCCTGGGGACCTGTCTGTCTTGCTCATCACTGTGTCGCCATCCCATAGCACGGTTCCTGTTGCCCAGTAGGTGCTTTTACAGCTGCAAGTAGTGAAAACTCAATTGAGTTCACTTTAGCAAAAAGAGAATTTTGAATCACTTTGGTCACCTTCCTTTCAGGTACACCGAGGAATGAGAGGTGCTTTTTTTTTTTTTTTGGAGCAGAAGGTTTATTGCAAGCCCACGCAAAGAGACAAGGTGGCTCATGCACTGAAAAGCCTCGAGCTCCCCGAAGGGTTTTGGCAAAGCATTTTTAAAGGCAGGGGGTGGGGGCGGGGGGGGGGGGTCGAATGGTATGTGATCAGCTTGTACACAGTTCTCTGATTGGCTGATGGTGAGGCAGCAGGGTGGTGTCACAGGGGTTATCAGTCCTTAGGCTCCAGGAGGCCTGGGCTATGTGCTCATGGTCCTCTAGTAGTTCTTCCATTTGCGGGGCGGCGTGGTTCACATCTGCAAAACAGCTCAGGAAATTTGCAGAGAGATGCTTCTTAAGCTGTGTCATCCTGCATTCCAGTGGTGCCCTAGGCCCCTTACTGCAGCCCCCACTGAGATCCATGAGGGGCTGCTTGGGGCCCACATTGGGCAGCACTAGATTTCGGGCCTTCCTTGGCCTCGTTCAGTGGACTCGAGAATCAGCAAGGCCAACGCCCCAGCACAGGTCAGCTGTGGGAAGGAGCTAGCTCTCGCCATCCTGCTCAGCCTGGCCAGGTGTTGGTGACTAGCTCCGGCCAACTGCTGGCCGTGTGATGGAGCCCCGGCTCATCCCTGTCTAATCTGTCCTAGTGCTCCTTCTGTGTCCGTTGGTTGAATGAAAAAGTAGAGTATCCCAGTGGCCTCTAGAAGAGCGCTCATCCTTTCTGCCACCGCTGAAGGACCCATGTGACCTCAGCAGGTGAATGCTGAATTTCCTTCCATGGGGCTTGGCCTTTGGGCCAAGTTCGGCGGCCCCTGAATCTTCCCTGGGGATTAGAGTCCTTTACTGGACTTTAAAAATGTGAAGTCACAACTTTTGAATGTGTGTACCCCCAGGGTTAACCGCCTTCCCCCTTCCCCCTGCAAGCCGAGCTTGGGCCTCGCCCTCACACGACAGCTGAGGGTGGAGGTTGGCTGGCCCCTCACCTGCCCCATCCCCTCCTCGGGTTTGGCCGCCTTTGATGGGACTGCCTCCATGTCCTCCACCATCCGCTCTCTGACTGATCCGCGGAGGCTCCTCTCCCAACGTCCCCCCATTCCAATCCCAGAGGCCTGTGACACCCACACACTGCTTCTCATGGTCACCTGTTCTTGTAACCATCCAGCTATTATGCACCGTGGCTTTTTCAGAGCCAGCTGGGCAGGCCTGCTGTACCCCTGGGTCTCTTGTTCATGGAGCTTTGGCAAAAGTTCTCTAGGTTTCCCTGGTGGATTGTGGGTGGGTCCATTTGCCTGTAGGAAAAACAAAAATGACAAAAGGGGATTAAATTTGGTCCTTTTATTGTGGCCCTCTAATTATGGGGTACTCAGGCTTCTGAGGGCTAGCCTGAGAACCCAGCAGCAGTGGCTTCCACGTTCCAGAGAACTGACTTTCCAGTAAATACCCATACAGCTCAGCTAAGGGTGCTGAGGTCCAAATTCCAGTTCTCAGGATTTGTTTAGTACAGATTCAGGTGACAGACATTGAACATCTAGGCACTGTGCTGGGTTTGCAGGGTCACACGGATGAATGGGGAACACAGCATGCCTTCAGGGAATCCCAGAAACAGGCCATTTGCAGCGCAGAGGGATGAGTATTAGGACAGAGGTGGTCATGGGCTCCTGGGGAGTGGCTGACCCAGCCTGGGGAGGAGTCAGGAGGGCACCCTGGGGTAATAAGACTAATGCTGCTTCTTGCTTTTATTCTTTCTTTTCTTTAATGACTATTACTTACTAAAAAAATTTTATAAATGGGCTATCATAAAAAATTTTATTGTTAAGCTCTGAACTGAGTAGGTCCCTAACTTATGGTCTGCTTGGTCACTGTAAAGTTTGTGTCCTCCACACCGGCTGTTAAAACTCCATGATCTCGGGACTTCCCTGGTGGCGCAGTGGTTAAGAATCCGCCTGCCAATGCAGGGGACATGGGTTCGAGCCCTGGTCTGGGAAAATCCCACATGCCGTGGAGCAACTAAGCCCATGCGCCACAACTACTGAGCCTGTGCTCTAGAGCCCGTGAGCCACAACTACTGAAGCTCGCGTGCCTAGAGCCCGTGCTCTGCAACAATAGAAGCCACCGCAATGAGAAGCCCACACACTGCAACGAAGAGTAGCCCCCGCTCGCTGCAACTAGAGGAAGCCTGCGCGCAACAACCAAGACCCAACGCAGACAAATAAAAAAACAAACAAACAAACAAAACCAACTCCATGACCTCTGTTCCAGAGGTAGTCTGAACCTCCATCTCACGAGAGCCCCCAGGCACCTGGCCCTGTCTCCGGAGGGCGGCTTCATAGCTGCTCCACCCCGCTCCTCCGTGGCTGGCTTCCTCACCCCGGTCTCAGCAGGATCCTGGTGGAGATGGATGGGGCCACAGAGAGCCAGCCCTGGCTTGTGCTTGCAATGAAATGCTCCGGGCAGCATTGTGGGCCTGAAAACTTTGGGGGAGTCCCTGAAATTGGAGGCCCCCAGTGCACTCAACAGATATTGATTGGCACCTACCGTATGGTGAGCAGTGTGCTTGGTGATGGGGATCCAGTGAAGCAGGAGCCGGTCATGCCTTATTCAAGCTAAGGAGGCGGAGAAGGTGTGGTAAACAGGCTCACAGAACGCAGTCACAGGTGTGGTGGGGACGGGTGGGGTGTCTCTGAAGCACCTCAGAAGTTGCTGGTCCCTCGGAGGCCCTTCCTCAGATGGGACTATGTGACTCTCATCCATTGAGCTGGAGTGGGGCAATCACTTGGCCTGCGTAAACATCCCCTAGGCCTGGTTCATGCTGTCCCCTGGCCTGGGGCCAACCCTCGGGTTTCCAAAATCTTCTTTCTGTGTTCACGGCTGCCTTGAGGCCACCTAGGAACCTTGAGGCCGTTTCTCAGTTCTGGCTCATACCTGAGGGCCTCCCGTTTCTTTCTTTAAGTTGCACTTTCGTTAACATTTAAAATTTTTATGTTTTTCTCCCCCATTTCTCATTCCACATCTGCTACCACCAAGCCCATTCCCACGTCAGGACCTTTGCACATGCTTTCTTCTGACAAAAATGTTCTTCCCTTAGATCTTTAGTTGGTGGTTCCTTCTCTTCATCCATTCCTTGCTCAAAAGCCACTTCCTCAGAGACCTCCCTAACCACTCTACCTGCGTTAGCGAACCCTTGCCCCACTCCAGTCATTCTCTGTCCTGATATTCTGCTTTATTTTCTGCATAGAACTAACTGATACATGGAATATGTGTTTTATTATTCAGAAATCTGTATCCTCCACTTAGAATGTAATGTCCATGAGGACAAAGCACTGTATCTCCAACAGTGCCCAGTGTCATGAATATTGAATGAAGAAAAAACAGAAAAACCAAACTCAAATTTTAATAATTAGTTGAATAAAGTTGGCTATCTGAAAATTAAAAAAAAAATTATTATGTTTAATTTCAAACATGTACAAGTGGAACAAATCATACAATGCACCCAACCCCCCCATCACTCAGCTTCCGCAGTGCCCGGCTCGGACGCCAGCACATCTCACTTCTATCCCTGCTGCCCTCTCCCCTTAGCCAGGGGATCATTTTGAAGCAGATTCCAGAAAATTATATAAGGTAATCATGTGATTTCATCTGTAAATATGTAGGAATGTAGTTTTAAATGATAAGGACTTAAAAAAAAATCACATACCATTATCACAGCTAAAAAATTCCTCAATAACTCCTTACTGTGGTCAAATGTCTAGTCACTGTGGAAATTTGCCAGATTGTCTCATAATTTTTTTTTGTTTGTTTTCCAGTTGGTTTGTTTAAATCAGAATCCAAAGGTGATCCACACATTATTCTGGATTGGTAGGCCTTTTTTAAAAAAATTGATGTATACTTGATTTACAGTATTATGTTAGTTTTAGGTGTATAGCAAAGTGATTGAGTTATATATATATATATATTTTCAGATTCTTTTCCATTATAGGTTATTACAAGATATTGAATGTAGTTCCCTGTGCTATACAGTAAATTTTTGTTGCTTGATATGCCTTTTAAATCTCTTTTCCTCCTAACTTTATTGAGCTAAACTTTGAGAAGAACAACTAAACTGTACCTACTCAGTGTGTAAAACTGGATCCATTTTGACATGTGTGTAGACTTGTGAAATCATCACCACAGTCTGTTTGTTTAACTATAAGCCCCACTTTCCTCGTTTTCCTTCTTTCCTTACAATTCAAGTATCAAGGTCATTCATCCTGTGGAGTTTCCTGCCTTCTGGCTTTTGCTGGTTGCAGCCCTGTGGTGGTGTTTACCATGGTCCTCTGGTCTCTGTATTTCCTGAACTTGGTAGTTAAGTCTAGCTCTGGGTCTGATTCAGTCTTGATTTTTTGCAGAGGGGCAAGCCCGCTTCATAGACAGTTGTGATCTTCCATCAACGAGGGCCTCCCTTTTCTGCTGTGAGCAATTGGCGTATCCCTCGTGGGGAGAGAAGCTCTTTCTGACCTGCCTGAGGAAGCTCCTAATGACAACTGCTCTTGAAGGCCCCAGAGTTTCATGGTGTCTTCACAGAGGAAACTCTAGCAGATGCTGGGCTGTGCTCCCTGCTCCCAGCACTGGCCTGCAGGAGGCCACAGGACGGGGCTGTGGTGAGGTGGGGGGCAGGAGTTTGAGTCCTGGCTCTGTCACTCACTGGCTGCGTGCCCCTGGACAAGTTGCTGCACTTCCTTGAGCCTCAGTTTCCTTGTCTGTACAGTGGGGATAGTGCAGAAGCTGCTTGCCTTGTGCCAGGATGCTTTAGGAGCTGGGGCTCTGAGGGACTTCACCACTTTGGTCGTCGTCTTCCAGGTGCACTTGAATCTGAGAGATTCCTCTTAAACGTTGAGTCCCTGGGCCAAGCACAGATCCACGTGTGGTTGCCAGGGCAGCTCCTTGCCTTTGCTGCGTTGAGCAAAGAAGCTGGCGCCCGGTCAGCATGGTGGCCACGGTGGGACCAAAATTCACATTTCAGGTTGAGCCTGCCCCAGAGACACAGTCTGGCACCTGAGACATCTCTGGTGCAGGTGGCAGCCTGCAATAGGAAACGGTATTTCTGTGGCTGGTAAAACAAACTGTGATCACAGTTCAGCTTAAAAAAGCATAGAAAGAAGACGGGAAGGAAACTGTCTTCATTGTGCTGCATTTCTCATTCAGGTGGTGGGATTCCGTGTGATTTTTTAGTTTCACTTTTCCGTACTTTCCGAACTATCGTTTCTTCATCTGGAATCATTCCTGAGCCTGCTGAGGACAGGGGGCCCCTGGGGTAGCTGCAGGGAGAGCCCAGCGGGGTGGGAGTGAGCCCTCCGGTCTGAGGCCCCGGGATGGAAGAGGCGTGTGCTGCCTCCCTCGGCTGGGTGTGGGCCTCAGCTTCCACAGTGACAGCAGATCAGCTGCTGCCCCTTTGGCCAGTGACCCAGAGGGTCTCTCTGCCAGCAGGTCCCCATGGCAGTTCCGTTGGAGCGTCTTTGGATGCCTCGTGTTCCGCTGAATTTGTAAATGACACGTCTCTTGAGTGTTCACCCTAATTTTTTTTTTTCCAGGTGTTAGTACCCTGCAAAGGAAGCCTGTCAGGCAGTGTTCAGTCTACTTGTCAGTTTGAGTCCTATATTTTGATCCCAGTGGAAGAACACTTTCAGACCTTAAATGGAAAGGTATTCTTTCGTTTCTTGTGGGTCATCCAGGGCCACTCACTCAGTGTTTGGGAGTGGGGGAGGGGAGAGGATCCTGCTTCTCACCCTTTCACGTCTGTGTTACATGATGGCTTTGATACCACAGCAGCCCAGCTACCTTTGAGGGCGGAGGAGCTGGCGGTGGGGAGCAGGGTCCTGGCTGCAGCCAGGAGGTGAGGCGGGGCCGGGCACCTCTCCCTCAGCCCACGGGGTCTTCTGCTGGGGAGTCGGGGAGTGGCTGGGACACCTCCCCAGAGAGGCCCTGTCAGAGCAAGCTGTTTATCCCCAGTGCCCTTGGGATCAGGGATGAATTTCTAATTTAAGAATTTTTTGTTTTGAAATCGTCTCAAACCTATAGAAAGTTTCAGTAAGGTATAGAGAACTCTCCCATACCTTTCTGCCCAGATTGGTCAACTGTTAGCATTTTGGCCACATCTGTTTTATTTCCTCACCCCTATCCCCATCTATCCATCTGTCTATCTCTCTATCTGTCTACACACACACATTATTACTTTTTCTGAACATTTTTCAGAAAGAGTAAGAGTTGCAGACACCATGTCCCTTTGCTTCAAAACAACGTGTATTTCCTATGTGATACAGCATAGTGATCACACAGAAAATTTAGCATTGATAGAATACGCTTCTCCAACATACTGTCCTTTTTTAATCTTTTTTGGTTTTTTTGGCCGCATCCCGGCATGTGGGATCTTAGTCCCTGACCAGGGATCGAACGCACACCCCCTGCATTGGAAGTGCAGAGTCTTAACCACTAGACCACCAGGGAAGTCCCAGCATACTGTCCTTCAACAAATTCTGCTAGTTGTAATATCCTATTATAGCAAAAAAGATCTATTTTTTTAGATCCAGGATCACATCTGGGATCATGCAGTGTATTCAGTGGTTAGTCTTTTTAGTTTCCTTCCATTTGGAACAGTTCCTCAGTCTGTGTCTTTCATGACATTGACATTTTTGTCTTGCTTTGTAGACTCTCTCTCAGTGTGGGTTTCTCTGATGTTTCCCATGATTAGATCGCAGTTATGCCTTTTCAGTAGGAACGCCTCGGAAGGGTGTTTTATCTCTCTCAGTGCATCGTGTCAGGAGGCACGTGACGTCAGTCTGTCTCATTGTTGATGTTAACTTTGGGGTAGGCATTCTCTTATTTTTTTTAAGCGGAAGCAGCTAGGTTCTGAGAGGGGGAGGTTCCATTCCTGGTCAGGACTGGCCGTGGTCCCCAGCCTACCCGCAGTCAGGAGTGGGGGCCCACACTGGTGTAGCCGGGGCCGTGGGCACTGGGGGGGTTGAGGAGGGATGGGTCCAGGGGGGTGGGTACCAGTACACCAGTCTGGGGTGAGGGGTGGTCTGCAGCCCTATGGCTCCCAAGCATGCTGCTATTTTCCTGCCAGGGGTCTGCTCACCACAGCTGCCCGTCAGTTTACTTGTTCTCTTCCCGGTACCCAAATCTACCAAGAGAACAGAGGCACTGGGCTCATCGTGGCTGGTCTTCCCGGGCACCTTGGCCACGGCCAGAGTGATGAGCCATGGAGGGGATGCAGCGCGCATCCTTCGGCGCTTCCGGGTTGCAGCATCGGGTCATTCTGATCTCTTATTCAGAGAGGAGAACCTTCTTACTTTTTCCTTTTGTGGAGGGTACAGTGCTTTTGGGTTGCAACATGTGAAAAGGATCAGGGTACTATGTAGCTGGAGTGACAGGGTGAACAAAGAGGGAAGAAAACATTTTAGCACCAAAAAGCAAGCTGGAAGTGTTGGTGCCCCCTGCAAACCCACACTGGAGCAGAGGCAGGCGGGTGGGGTGAAGTGCCGGATGGGAACCAGGCTGAGAGGGGTCGGCAGTCACACGGGCTGCTGGTGCAGTGACGGCTCTCTTGTTCCAGGATGTCTTTATCCAAGGAAACAGGATTAAACTAGGAGCTGGTTTCGCCTGTCTTCTCTCAGTGCCCATTCTCTTTGAAGAAACTTTCTACAATGAAAAAGAAGAAAGTTTCAGCATACTGTGCATAGCCCATCCTTTGGAAAAGAGAGAGAGTTCAGGTATTCTGGGAGAAAACCCCTTTCTCCTGATTCGGAGAAACGTGCTTGTTGAACTTCCTCCTGACGCAGCTGTTGTAAACATCCTATAAAATATTCAAGAGCCCGCTAGAAACCTGCATAACTGTTTACAATAATTCCCCCTAAAACTCAATCAGAAAGTCATCTCGAGCCAAGGTGATGTGGATTAGGCTGCTGTGTGTGGTTGTACATGTTGGATGTTACACACATAGACCTTAGTGGGAATGTCGCCCCCTGGAGTTGTGCAAAGTGGCAGCCCTGGCTTTGTCTCTGGGCCTCGGCTTTAGGGCTACCTCTTACAGCATTATTACCCACCCAGCCCCACTGCTGTGCCTCTTTGAGATCTCATTATTTTTAACATAATAATTCTTTGGTACCCCACGAAGTTGAGATAACAATTAATGTGCCAAACACTCCTATCCGAGGCTCTTATTGTCAGGAATCAGGCCTTCCTCACCACAGCCTCACAGGTCATGCCTAGGGTCCCAGATAATTCAGGTTTGGTCCCAGGAAAGGGCTTCAAGAGGACCAGGCTCTCTGGACCCCCAACTGGGCTGCTCTTGGGCGATATCTTGAAATAAGGTCATCCCTCTCCTCCTGTGGAAGATGGAGCCTCAGATCCTGGAGGAGCAGGGCAAAGGGTTGTGGGACTTGCTCTGTTAGGAAACAGTGAAGCCTTCAGCCAGCCTGACCCTCTGTCTTTTTTTCAGAAGAGCCTTCAACACCCTCAGATCCCTTTTCCCTGAAAACCATCGAAGATGTGAGAGAGTTTTTGGGAAGACATGCAGAGAGATTCGACAAGAACATTGCCTCTTTCCAGCGAACATTCAGAGAGTGTGAAAGAAAGAGCCTCCGTCATCACATAGTCAGTAGCCGTGTCTTGCTTTGCTAGGCGTGCCTTGTCTCAGGCCAGTTCAGAGCACCACGATCCCTCTTGGTTCACTCTGTAACTTTGCTGCCTCCATCGTTGGAAGTTTTGTTTAAATGTTTCTTTTTACCTATAAAAGTAGTACAGACCACTGTAGAAAACTTGAAAATCACAGAGAAGTATAAAAATGAATATTGTTATCATCTATGTTAACCCTAAGGGGGATTTTTTTCCTACTTTTAACGCATATACCTAAAAAAAGTTGAAAAACAAATCACACCCTTGATTTGATAAGCTTGCTTTAGGATTTAGAGCTTGTCACCCAGGAAATCCATTTTGTGAAATGTTCTCTTTGCCCCAGGACACGTTACACGTCCTGGGTTTTGTGTCGTGGCCTCGGATCACGAGGGTGACCTCTCTCTCTGCTCTGTGTTGCACAGGACTCCGTGAATGCTCTCTACACCAGATGCCTCCAGCAGCTGCTGAGGGACTCCCACCTGGTAAGCAGCACGACGTTCAAAAGAGAGACTTGTCAGAGAGAGAGAGACAAATAGCATATATCACTTATGTGTGGAATCTAAAATATGCCACAAGTGAACCTATCTACGATACAGAAACAGACTCACGGACATAGAGAACAGACTGGTGGTTGCCGAGGAGGAGAGGGTTGGAGGAGGGATGGAGTGGAAGTTTGGGGTTAGCAGATGTAAACTATTATATATAGGATGGACAAACCACAAGGTCCTACTGTGTAGCACAGGGAACTATATTCAGCATCCTGTGATAAACCATAATGGAAAAGAATATAAAAAAAAGAAGGTATATATATGTATAACCGAATCATTGTGCTGTGCAGCAGAAATTAACACAACGTTGTGAATCAACTAAATCAAAAAAAAAAAAAAAAAGAGAGAGAGACTTACAGTTTGCCCACATGCTAGTGCATGCTCTGTAACTGTACTCGTCTTGTCCTCCAGAAAGTGCTCGCCAAGCAGGAGGCCCAGATGAACCTGATGAAGCAGGCTGTAGAGGTAAGGGGCCAGGGCAGCGAGGGGAGAGAAGACGGCAGTGCCGGGGGCTCCTTTGTTGCCCACCCCCCACTCACATGCCTTGAACTGGGTCCCGTTGATTTCACAGATGTATGTCCAGCACGATATTTACGACCTGATCTTTAAATATGTGGGGACCATGGAAGCAAGCGAGGTAGGTTCTCCATCATCATCATCCAGGACGGAAGCCCTGTTCTAAGCCTTTTAAGACATTTGAACCTTCATTAAAATCTCTTGTTAGGATGCTGCCTTTAACAAAATCACAAGGAGCCTTCAAGATCTTCAGCAGAAGGATATTGGTGTGAAACCTGAGTTCAGGTAAGGGTTTGCGCTGCTGTGGCCGTGTCCTCAGGGGCTGGGGCACCGTTCGCCATCCCCCCCCCACCCCCAAAGCAGCAGTGGCGGCACTGATTTGACATGGTTCAGACTGTGGAGCAGGGTAGTTATTTGTGACCAAAGATAAAGGGGCTGAAGTTGGCAGATGACTGTTTCGGAGCTGGCATGCTCCTGCACCTGTCTGCCAGCATCCGGTGAGTGGGAGCCAGAAGGGGTGGGGTCGTACACAGCTGGTCTCTGGGCAGGCACGCAGCTCACCCAGGTGGGCCCTGCACACAGATGTCTCTCCTCACCTGCCACTCTGAGGGACCCCTGCCTTAGGGGCATCTCCTTTTGGATTAAGTTTCATTTTATTACAAAAATGTCTAGGGACTTCCTTGGTGGTCCAGCAGTTAAGACGTCGTGCTTCCCTGCAGGGGGCACGGGTTCGATCCCTGGTTGGGGAACTAAGATCCCGCATACCGCGCAGCTCAGCCAAAAAGTAAAAAAAAAAAAAAAAAAAAAAAAAAAAAAAAAATCTAAACTGCTTATGTCTAAACTCCCCCCCGCCCATTGGCCTACTTCAGTCTGGGGCTAAGCATTGCTGATTTTTTTTTCCTAATTTTCTGGTGCAGCTACATCACCTGGCAGCTTGATTGGCACCTTGAAAGCTGCTGGATTTTGCCAGTGACCCGAGTCAGATTACTTCTGAGTTTCTATTTTTGTTTGTCTTTACTTACGGTTTGCTGTAAGAAATGTGAATCTGAGGTATGGGATTAGATCCAAGAAGGAGGGCCCTCCCACCGTGGTCTTATGTGGTCACTTTCCAAACTATTTTGCAGCTTCAACATACCTCGTGCCAAGAGGGAGCTGGCTCAGCTGAACAGGTGCACGTCCCCGCAGCAGAAGCTGGCTTGTTTGCGGAAGGTGGTGCAGCTGATCACCCAGTCTCCCAGCCAGAGAGGTGTGTGCTCGGGGAAGGGGCTGGCAGTGGGGTGGCTGCATACGTCCAGATGCAAACATCTGTTGAGAAGCAGTGCCGTCTTAAAGGGTCATAGAGATGGGTTGTTGTGCAGCAGAGCATTTCCGTGTGAGTGCCCCGGAGTCTGATCTGAGGAGTGGGTGCCTAGTAATGGGGGTCGGGGTGGGGGATAGGTGGGGCATCTTTAGGGTGAGAAAATGCTGGCGGAGAAGCAGCGGCCTCAAAAACGAGCCAAACTGGTGATGGAAACATGGGGGTTCAACTGTTAAGTTGTTCTTTCTAATTTTGTATACATTTAAAATTTTCCATTATAAAAAGTAAAAACAAAATAAGAAAAAAGTAATGAGAAGGCAGATATGTGTGGGCAGATAGGGGGTGATCTTCGAAGCGTTATTATCAATGAATGAAATGAACAGGAGTGTGTACGGTACCCTTCCAGCAGCATTGCGGAAAGGGGGCGACTCTGTATCCATATATACAATGGGGAGATCATAGACTGTCTGTGGACAGGTACGGGGGAAGCAACAGCAGTGGCCTCTGGGAAAGAAGTCTGGGTGGCAGGGATGGGAGAGATGTGCACGGTTTGCTCTTTGTACTGTTTGAAATTTTAAATGTGTGAATGGATTACTTAAAATTTTAATGAAAAAAATAGAGTCAAGCTGCAAATCAGCATTAGACTCTGAGGTGTATAAAACAGAAATGATCCCAGGAGGAAAGAGGCTTTTGGCAGTGGCTCTGGCACACCTTCAAGTTGTATCCACCATTGCCGACGTCCTCGGG
The DNA here is from genome assembly GCF_028564815.1 of Eubalaena glacialis. Classification (NCBI taxonomy): domain Eukaryota; kingdom Metazoa; phylum Chordata; class Mammalia; order Artiodactyla; family Balaenidae; genus Eubalaena; species Eubalaena glacialis. The sequence goes on along the minus strand of NC_083733.1, from coordinate 50,797,650 downwards.
CTCTTTATCTGTCCCGGGAGGCAGCAAGGGGTGGTCTGCTTGCAGTTTGCTTCTTCTGCACATGTTCTGAGGATGCTAAGCATTCATTTTCCCCTGGAGTCTGACATCTGTTCAGGACACTAGAAAGGAAATTGTGCGATTGAATTTCTCCCTGATGTGTCATCTTCCTGGATTGTGGTTTTGTGGGTTGGATGGTGGTGGGGAGTTGATAACACTTGTCTGTCCATTTGAGTCCCAGGATGGCTTTCAACATGTGTTTCTCCCTTGCAGTTAACTTGGAGACCGTGTGTGCTGATGATCTGCTATCAGTCCTGTTGTATTTGCTTGTGAAAACAGAGATCCCTAATTGGTAATATTTTTTGTTAAAATGCTTTTTCAAAAGGGTAGCACTGTACTGGGGTGGTTTTAGTGTCACTCTAGGAAACTGAGTGCCCCTTATGAGCCAGGTACTGCCCTGCCTTCGTCCTGCAAGGGGTGGCTGTCCTTCCATGTACAGATGGGGAAACTGAGGCCCAGCGAGCTTACGTTTCTCATTCTGGAGCATGTGGCTAGTCAGTGGCTGAGCGGGAAGCAGACTCCAATTCTGTCTGGCGCCAAAGCCCATCCTTTTCCCACAGAAATGCAACTTCCCTTTATAATAACCAGCTTTCTAAAAACTAGCCCATTCCAGGAAAGTCGCAAGTAGCTTTACTTATTTTCCTAATTGTGCTCCCTCTAAATAAAGATCCAGGGAGAAGCAGCCCTAGCTCCCAGGAGCTAACCGACTTGATGATGGAGCCAATAGCATTGTTTCTGCCAAAGTGTTAATTGGGTATACAACAATAAAACTTTTTTCTTCCTTTTATTAGGATGGCAAATTTGAGTTATATCAAAAACTTCAGATTTAGCAGCTCAGCAAAAGATGAACTGGGATACTGCCTGACCTCAGTTGAGGCTGCAATTGAGTATATTCGGCAGGGAAGCCTCTCCGTTAAGCCACCGGTGAGACCTCCCTCCTTTTCTGCCCTTTCTTTGTGGGTGTCACGGCGTGCGTGATGGGGTTCTCAGGGTGGTGTGGGGGAGGGGCAGTCAGAGATGCTCTCCCGAGAGAATGGGGCCTCAGCCCAGTGAGTGAACACTAGCACCCGGTAGGTTGTGAAAGTTTGTGCGTTATCTTGGCTTTCACATTGTTGGTCTGCTTCATTAATCCTTGTCATCCTCAAAAGCACACGGGCAGAAGGGGAAGCTAGAAGCGGTGAATTGGGGTATCCTGATCACGATGGGCAAGAGATGAGATTACTAACGTCTGCAGTTTTCAGGACTCAGTGGCCCTATTATTATTTTCTTGGTTGGTTGGTGAGCTTTGGCTAGTGGAGGCGATTATGTTCCCAAGAGAACTGTGAGACTCTTGAACCAAGATTGCACTGCTGGCTTATTTCACTGCATACCAACCAGCAAAACGTGACAGTACTCACAGAAATTGCAAAGTTGAAATCAGTCGAATGAAGAGATTTCTGTATTAAAAACCAAGAGTCCTGGGACTTCCCTGGTGGCCCAGTGGTTCAGAATCCACCTGCCAGCGCAGGGGACACGGGTTCAAGATCTGGTCCAGGAAGATCCCACATGCTGCGGAGCAACTAAGCCCGTGCGCCACAACTACTGAGCCTACACTCTAGAGCCTGCGAGCCACAACTCCTGAGCCCACATGCTGCAACTACTGAAGCCCGCGCGCCTAGAGCCCGTGCTCCGCAACAAGAGAAGCCACTGCCCCGCAACGAAGAGTAGCCCCCGCTCGCCACAATTAGAGAAAGCCCGCATGCAGCAACAAAGACCCAACGCAGCCAAAAATCCCCCCAAAAAACAAAAAAAAAACATCAAGAGTCCTGAGGATGGAACATTCACTTGATCTTAATTTTCCCCTCATGTTAGAAGCTCCCAGAGTAATACGTTGAAACACGTGGAAAAGAACATAGGCCTGTTCAGACAGGAGCACTCGGGTACAAACAGTCCCCTGAGTTCATTCATCGTTAACATGTTTATGTATTTTCTAGTCTTTTTTCCTTGCCATGTATCCTTTACATAATTGAAATTGTATTGTAGATAGCCTTGTATACTTCTTCCCCCAAATGAATAGTTCTATTTTTTTCTGATTAGAAAACTATTTGCTTATAAATAATATGTGAAATATAAAAAGTAGCAGTGAAGACAACAAAAGCCTCCCATAAACACACTAGTTGGGGATGACTTATTAACATTTTGGTATATATATGTCTTTTTTTCTGCACTTATACAATTATATTTTTAAGCAGAATTTGAGCTTATGCTGCACTTGCTGGCACGTAGCCCGACAGTATCATGGTGCTTGCTGAAGAATGAAGTTCTGCTCTGATTTGATTGCCCACACACATACACAGGTGAAATTAGAGGCTGTGCATCTCATCTCAGATGTGGCTGGCTGTGACTCTCGTGAAAAGTTGTTTCTAATTTAGGGGGAAATCATTAACATTCTAGAACGCACACGTGTGTGTGCACAGGCGCCTCTGCATACACACAGGTCTGCAGAGTCAGAAATGCCACTCGGGGCTTCCCTGGTGGTGCAGTGGTTAAGAATCCACCTGCCAAGGCAGGGGACACGGGTTCGAGCCCTGGTCCGGGAAGATCCCACATGCCGCGGAGCAGCTAAGCCCGTGTGCCACAACTACTGAGCCTGCGCTCTAGAGCCCACGAGCCACAACTACTGAGCCTTGCGTGCATGCCGCAACTACTGAAGCCGGCACGCCTAGAGCCCGTGCTCCACAACAAGAGAAGCCACAGCAATGAGAAGCCTGTGCACCGCAACGAAGAGTGGCCCCCGCAACTAGAGAAAGCCCGCGCCTAACAACAAAGACCCAGTGCAGCCAAAAATAAAATAATAAATAGATAAATAAATTTATAAAAAAAAAAAAAGAAATGCCGCTCACTTCCAGAGTTGGGCAGCAAGATTTCTTAGTTTGAATTGTCTTCTGTGAGGTTCTAGGAACACATGTTGTTCCCGTGGTGCCTGCGGAGGTTTTCCATCATGGCCCTGCCCTTCTGGTTCTTTCCTTCTGATGGGTCTCCCCTCCTGGACCCACTACCCTGCAGAGGACTTGCCTGATGCTCCTTGCTGGGGCCAGGGGTGCCCCTTGTCACCTGGAGGGAGGTGCCCACCTCTTGAAGGTGCTCCCGTCCCCCCTTGCTGCACCCATCCTGTACCACAACCATCCTGCTTTCTTACTTTCCGTGGCATGTAGGCAGGAAGTCCAATGCTTGAAGGCCTTTGGCCAGAGAGTAGAGAGGTAGTTGACCAAACTCTAACAGGCAGCTTCTCACACACACTTTTCCTTCAGAAAATATTCCAAGTGGGCTTGTGGGAGTGTTTGAGGGGCGGCCCCTCTTGTGCTGGTGTTGGTTTGCGTGCAGCCCTTGGGCAAGTCTGTTTGTCTCTCTGAGCCTCTGTCCCTCCTGTCTACACTGGGGATCGTGTTGTGTATTTCACCCCTGCCAGGTGGTTGCGAGGATCAAATGGCATATTTGAAAGTGCCTTTTCGAAGTGTGAAGTGATACTGACGCCCTTCCTTGATCTTGCAACACCTGCATCTGGATGTCTCTGTTTCCTGGCTCTCTGGTGCATCCTGCGTGGATAGCCCCAAGGATGGCCATGAGCTTGGGTGGGCAAGGGGGGGACGCAGCCCAGTGCGCCCCTCTTGTCTGGGCTGTCAGACCCTGGTCCTGCCCTCCCGGATTGGAGGGTGGTTGGTCCCCCTGGACTTAAGACAAGGTTGCATCATCCTATCGGCTGGCCATGGAGCCCGAGCCTTGGGTCTTGAGTGGGTCAGACCTGAGAGATGTCCTTTTACCTTTATGGACAGAGCAGGTGTTGTGGCTTCCTTGTCTTTTGTGATGCCAGCGTTGGGATTCCATCTGTGGCATTGCCTGTGCCTTAGTGCAGTTCCATCTAGGAAAGTGCGAGGCCACGGCTGCTTGTTGGTATTGATAGAATTTCCTGGGGAAAGAGCCCAAGTGTATCTCCACACAGCAGGTGAGGTTTCTGAAAAGCATTAAAGACTAAGTGTTAGGAAATCAAATAATGTTTTACTATTGACTCTTTATATACTATAATGTAGTTTCACAGAAATTTTCTCCCCAAGACATGATCATACTTGAGATGACCGTAAACATTCTTTAAGCATGTTCATTAATGAAGACTTGAGCTTTTTTGAAAATAACCATTACTGGGATGACTCTAGATTTACCTTTGTGGACAGAAAAAAATGGAGGAGAACCTTGAAAGGCTCTCCACCCTTCTCTGCTCCAGCTTTGCAGGTCTTTTTCACATTACTGGGCTTCCAATAAATAGTATTTACCCTTTTCCCGAATTGGTCTTAGCTGATATGCTATCTCTTCTGGTTACTCATTCTTCCCTGACCAGTCAGTCCTGGAAGACCTGCCTCTTTTCATCAGTGCCCTTCAAACAGTCACCTAAGTGGAGGAAAGAGCCCCAAATTTACCTGAACAATAAGCTCAGCTGTAAATCCCTGAATAAAACAGGTTGATCGAGCCTTACACAGCATACACCGACTGGGAGCAAAGGTGGCTCTACGTCTGAGGGTTGGTGTTTGTTTGCCAAGACGCCCCCGTGAGGGCGGCTGGCGTGAGGGGCCCTGCTTGGCAGTGGGCCCCAGAAGTGCTGACAGCTCTCTCTTTAACTGGACCTCTTCATCAGAACCTAGGGGGCCACAGAGAGAAATGTTCCCATGATTTTCTCAGGGTTTGGTGAGTTCTTCTGGCAGCAGCTGGCTGGAAACAATTCCGTCTGTCTCCCACCAAGATTCTTTTCAAGGAAGTTAATTTGTTACCAATTTAGTCACAGGTGCTCAAGTGAGCATTGACGTGTCTCACTAGAAATGATTTCATAGAGAAAGGATACATTTTTAGATTTCTATATCTAGGTAAAAATTACCTGCACTATGAAGACCTGAGTTTATTCATTGGGGTGGACCCCATATCTTATTGGACTTTGGGCCAGTGGCCGTGTTGTCTGATGTCTTAGTAAGTATGTTAAAAAAGCAGGACCCTTCTCTCTCTTGCTGGTTCACGCTGGGAAGGGTAGACCAGCCTGTCACATGGTTCCTCTGTCTGTGGGCCCAGGTAACATGCAGCAGACAGGGCTCTGCAGGCATTAGGACAGATGTTCTGAGAGGAGGGGGAGGCCGGGACAATCCAGGTTTCCACGTGGGGGATGGTGCTGTGTGCATGCCACATTTCACACTGAGAGATGCCACATTCCACATATACACACACACACACACACACACACACACACACACGCACACACACACACACGGAGCCATCATGCTGCCCCCTCCCAGATTCCTGCGGGGAAGCTGTCATCAGAGCCCCACTTCCTGGAGAGGCAGACGGGGAGCCCCTCTCCCAGCCTGATGAGGGTCTGTTGTGCAGCTCCCTGGGGCGGGGAGAGGCACTGCCGGTCCTGTTTTGTGGGAAACAGCAGGGATCGTTCCTGGGTCCTCTGTTTTCAAGGATCTGCACTGACAGCTCATGATGTGTGATAAAACGGATTGTTGGCTTTTCCTGCAGGAGTCCGAGGGATTTGGCGACAGACTGTTCCTTAAGCAGAGAATGAGCTTGCTGTCTCAGATGACCTCGACTCCCATTGACTGCTTGTTTCAGGTAAGACACGCAGAGGTCCTGCGGGCACAGATGTGTGAGGGGCTCTCCATCCTCCCACACCTCTGTAGAATCCATCAGGGTGGTCCGCGTAGTTCAGTGCAGGAGTTCGTTTTGTGCTCGAGGGAGTGATAGGGATGCTGGATCAGCTCGGCTGCCCGTCTCCCCTGACGTGAGCTGCTCTGTAGCCCCACTGGGCAGCACAGCGAGGGCACCGGGCCCTGCGTGTGGAACCCTCTGCCCGGCTGTCCTCCTCTCCCCATTTGGCAAAACATGGCCGGTCCTTCACAGTCAGCTCGGTGGCACCTCACTGGCAGCTCTGCCAGAACTGGTGCCTCTTCTCGGCTCCGGGAGCCCCAGTTACAGATGTTTGTATGAGTGTGCTGGGCTGGGAGCAAGGCACGTGGTGGTGGTTTGATCCTCAGGCACAGGCAGGCAGCTCTTTCCTCAGATCTGATCTACCGCTGGGAGGCTGGCGAGGTTCCCTACGAGGCAGTCGTCAGAGGGCCACCCGGGGCCAGAGTGGGTTCCATGGAGGGCCCAGAGCTATGCACCCCTCAGAACATCTCACTCCCTGTGGGGAATACATCCAGGCATCACAGGGGTGAGCCCTGCAGGTTTGCTTGTTGATGGGGTCTTGTGATAATTGCAGCTGTTCTGCAAACCAAGGCTCTATTAGATTACAAGAAGATTTGACCCTCTAATGAGGGGTCAAAATCTACACCAAGGCTCAGGATGTATTGCCCCCCTACTCCTGTTGCTCTGGAAATTTTGTCATATTGTTGTTCCTTTAGTTTTGGAAAAACCCTAACATTTATAAAAATAAAAGAGAGTAGTACAATGAAGGAACGCCCGCGTAGCCATCTCCCAATCCTGTTTCATTTCTATCCCCCCCCGCCGACTTTTCCCCATCCACCCAAATTATTTTGAAACAAGTCCCAGAGAGCAAATTGTTTCATCCGTCCATACGTAGATGTGTGTTTCTGTAAGGATGCTCAGAAAATTCACACCTTAGAGAGCGAATAGTTCCTTCATATCAATAGTGCTTTTGATGTCACTTTTTAGCACATCGCATCAGGTAACCAGAAAGAAGTGGAAAGACTTCTGAGCCAGGAAGACCGAGATAAAGATGCCGTCCAAAAGATGTGTCACCCTCTGTGCTTCTGTGATGACTGTGAGAAACTCGTCTCTGGGTACGAGGGTCCTATGTGGGCTCAGCGCCAGGAAGGGGGAGACTCGGGGCCTGGGCAGAACTTTCCCACTTGTTTGCTGTGAGATTTGGAATGAGGAACTTATCCTCGCTGCACTCTGCTTCCTCTGCTGTGAAGTGGAGAGAGTAACGTCTGCTCCTTTGGAGAATCAGGTGGAATAAAGATTGTAAACATACCGGCACCCTGCTCGGCTGCTTTACCAGGGGAGGTGGGCAGAGGGCGTGCCCCAGGCTCGGAAAGTGGGTTTTAGGATGGGAGGACTGTCAGCTCCTGCCTGTAACCTTTTTGGTTTCCCCTTATCCTTATTGGGCTCTTTTGCTGGTTGTCAAGGCCTGGAGGGGTGGGCGGGGAGAGAGGCCCTGCGGAAGTCGGGGCTTCTGCTCTCTGGGACACGGTAGAGGAGACCCAGCTTGGATCATACCCGGAGATCTGTCTTCTTGTCCCAGGACCCTGGTGTATTTCTCTGTATCCTCTTTCTCTTTTAGGAGGCTGAATGACCCCTCCATTGTCACTCCATTCTCCAGAGACGACAGGGGTCATACACCGCTCCATGTGGCTGCCCTCTGCGGTACGTGGGCAAAGGGGTGGGGCCGAGGGTGGCCCTGCAGAGAGAGGGTGGCTGCTGGGTCTCACCGTGTGGATGCCTGGTGCTGCCCCTGGGCTGGTGGTCCAGCCAGGGAAGGCTTGAATCTGCACTATGAGAATGGCCTCAGAATTGGGGTTCTTATATTCCTCCTTTAAAAAAAATAACTTTACTGTCTTTAATTTATTTTTTTATTCTTTTTTTTTTAAACATTCTTTTCCAGTATGGTTCATCATAGGATATTGAATATAGTTCTCTGTGCTATACTGTCTTTTAAAGTGCACATGCAAAAAAAAATGTGTGCATTCAAGGTAGAAAACACAAACATCTGCAGTATCACCCGCCATCCTTCTGTCTCCCAGAGATCATTTTGATTCATGACTGTCTGAAATGTCAGCATGCTTATGAGTGTGTGTGTATAAAATAGATGATGCTGTGGGGATCATACTTTTCTGTACGGTGCTTTTTTCACTCAGCGACACGTAAGAACATTTCTCCATGTCAGTATTTTTTTACTGGTTGCACAATATTCCATCCTGTGGATTGATGCACCATGGACTCTTCTGTGGACGTCTAAGGCTCTTTTCTCCTACCTTCTGTGGCTGGGGGCTGGACTGGAGCCGAGTCCCCTCCAGAGGCCACCCCAGAGTGTTTGGAATCTGCAGAGTCTGACTTCACGTTAGCACTGGTTCCCCCCAAGCAGAAAAATGCCTCCCGGCGTGTCTCGTGCCAGGGGATGAGAGGGTGAAATAATGCCGTGGCTTCGCTTGCAGGGTTTGGAAAACCCGCTCTCTTCCCTTCTGTTCTGTAGGGCAGGCGTCCCTCATCGACTTTCTGGTTTCCAAGGGTGCGGTGGTGAACGCTACAGACTACCATGGCTCCACCCCGCTCCATCTCGCGTGTCAGAAGGGCTGTCAGAGCGTGACGGTGAGCAGCTGGGCGCGGACGGGCTGGGCTCTGCGCGCGGCTTGGCAGGGCTGGCCCCTCCTGTGTTCCACGCTGGCTCGGTCGGGCCGCAGGGAGGGCTGGGGTCTCAGGCACCTCGCCGAGGGTCTGCTGGGCAAAAGCTGTTAGCTGTAGATTTGAAATGTCACGGTAATATGGGGGAAGAAGGGTGGGGCTGTAGATTTTTTTTAATCTCTAAACTTTTTTTTTTTGGTATCATACTTTTTAATAATGAGATAGGATTTCCCTTCACCCACCCCCAAGATACTAGAAATATTTTAAATAGGGCCCCGAGATGGACTTTCCCGTAGACTTAACACCTACTGATGAGAAGACGGGCCAGAAACTAGAAAGGCAAAATTATTTTGCCCATCAGTGATGTTTCAATTTCATCTTAAGTTGTTTGGTACATAAATTGCCTCAGTTACTGCTAGTGATTGATGGGGGTTGTTTTTCTTTCTTTCTTTTTTCTTTTTTTTTTAATTGGAGTAGAGTTGATTTACAATGTTGTGTTAGTTTCAGGTGTCCAGCAAAGTGAATCAGTTATACATAAACATATATCCACTCTTTTTTTTTTTTTTTTTTTTTTTAGTAATCTCTAAACTTTTTATCAGGAAGGATGAGAGTGATGATAATATTTTTTGCTTTTGTTTTTTAAAATTAAAAAATTTTTTTGTTTCAAAGTATAGTTGATGTACAGTGTGTTAGTTTCAGGTGTATAGCAAAGTGATTCAGATATATATGTGTGTGTGTATATATATATAATGTATTTCTCTCTTTATATATAGTATATATTCCTTTTCAGATTATTTTCCATTATAGGGTTGACATAATTTTAATTGTAGTGTACGTAGATAAGGTTGAAAATGGAGACCAGTGACTTCCCGCCGTGAGGCTGGAGGCCGTGCTCCTGAGGACGCACGCGCCTGCACTCCGGGGCTTGCTGGTGCTCACTGCTCTCCCCTCCCCTTTGGAAGCTGCTGCTGCTGCACTACAAAGCCAGCGCCGAAGTGCAAGACAACAACGGCAACACCCCTCTGCACCTGGCCTGCACCTATGGCCACGAAGACGTAAGTGGTCCTTGCTGCGCCGAGGGCGGCCGTGTTTACCCTTTCTCACAGAGAAAAGTGAATTTCCAGTTGGTTGAATGTCGTATTTTATGTTGACAGTTATTGGAACATTTGGCAGATAATTTTTTTAATTAAAAAATTTAAAAACACGTTACAGATGCTGTATTGAAATAACAGAAATCTAAAACATAATTGTCTTTTCCTGAAATGAAATCATGTGCATTCATCCCTGCTACCGTCTGCTTCTTACCTTTCTTCATACTCAATTTTTACATTTTATATTTTTAAAGAAATATCAAGGAATTTCATCATTTCCGTGTTTGCTTAATATTTAATTCTGTGTGTGTGTGTGTGTGTGTGTGTTACTTTTTTTCCTAACCACTCTCTCGCTTCTCTCCATGGTAATATCCGGGTAGATTTATACAGACGTGGGTTGAGCCTGGGTTAGGTGGTTGATGAGCGAAAACGAGATCATACCCTACACAATTTTATGCAGCTTATTTTCCTAACTTAATCATGGACATCCCATAGGTCAATAAATGTAGATCTAACCCGTTCTGTAATCGCTACACAAAGTCTATGACGTGTGTTGTGTCAGGGACCTTAAGACCACTCCCCAGTTCAGTGGTTCGCTAGGAGGGCTCACAGGATGAGCATATGGTTGTATTCATAGCTGTGATTTATTGCAGTAAAGGGACACAGAGCAAAATCAGCCAAAGGGAAGGTCCAAGGATGAAGTCCGGAGGAAACGAGGTGCAGGCTTCCAAGAGCATCTCCCTGTGGAGTCACTCAGGACAGCTTATTCCTCCAGCAACGAGTCGTTAACAACACGTGCAAAGTGTTTTCCACCCGGGAAGCTCATTAGGGACTCAATGCCCAAGATTTTGGTTGGAGGCCCGTCGTGTGAACACCGTTTTGCCTAGAACATTTCAACATTCCAGACTCCCAGAAGGACAGCAGGTGTTCAGCATAAACCACTGTTGGACAAACTAGGCCCAGTGAGCCCCTCTCATCAGTCAGGGGACTGTGAGAACACTCCCCAAATCCAAGTTCCCAAGGAACATCGCAAGTCAAGGGGGCCAGCCTTGCAAGCAGGCCTTTCCAGTGATGGCGGTCTCAGGCCTGCTCTGGTGACTCCTTTCTGCACATGATGTGTGACAATTTATTCAGCCATTTCTTATTGATTGACAGTTGGGTTCTTTAAAAAAAAAAAAACAGGAACGATGTGTCCTGATCAGGTGATCTGGAACCCTGGAGGTCTGATGTTCTGTTACTGTATGTTTGCTTGGCAGATGGCGCCTTGATCGAATTGGGACGTGGGCCGAGGCTGCGGGCTGCACAGATCTGCCCGAGGCCGGGCGTGTGAGTTCACGGTAGCCTTTCCCATTCTGTTTGCAGTGTGTGAAGGCTCTGGTCTACTATGACGTGCAGTCCTGCAGACTAGATATTGGTAACGAGAAAGGAGACACTCCCCTGCACATCGCTGCCCGCTGGGGTTACCAAAGCATCATAGAGACGTTGCTACAGAACGGAGCATCCACAGAGATCCAGAACAGGCTGAAGGAAACGCCCCTCAAGTGTGCGTTAAACTCAAAGGTAGCCTTTTTCATCTCGGAGCAGCAGTATGACTTTAAACAGTATCAGCATCTGCAGCTTAGGTCTTGGCCGTGCTGTTCACACTGTGCATTAGTCCCCAAGGCTGGAACTTGGCCGCATCCTCTCTGCTGCACTCGGGACCTGGTCGTTCATGGGTTTTACCTATTCATCTTATTTTCCATCTTAGTAGGCATTTTTCTCAGTGTCATGCCAAGAGCTGCTCCCAGCAGAGTTTGCCCCGGCCTCTGAGTGCTGTTGGTTTCTGGGCAGGTGGAGTGAGAGGAAATGGGACGGTGGCTCCGGCCGGGAAGAGCGGGGACGGGGTGTTGGAAGCAGCAAGCATCAGCTCTGTTTTCCTGTTCCTTCACCCTCAGCGTCTAAAACTTTAGTCTGATTTGGCCAACTTCGAACATCGTTGGGTGTAATTTCCTTCATAAATGATTCATTAATGAACTACTAGCACGTCCTGCTGGTAATTTCTGGAAGCACATAGTTTGGGGCCACATGTCGTGCACTGCTTGCTCTTGAGCAGGTGGGGAGCGATGGGAGCTTCCAGAGGCCAGGCCTTCCCAGCAGCAGCTCTGTTGCTGGGAACAGCTTCCAGAGGTCTCGCCTCCCAGCAGCAGCTCTGTTGAAGGGGTGTCCTCAGAGAAGCGTGTTTGGCCAACTAGCCAGAGGAAGCCTAGGGCCACGTGCGATGGCCATCCGAGGTCCTGATGCCCAGAGCATCCCGGCTAGTGGCTCACATAGGTGATGCCGTTTTAATACAGGTCTCCAAGTGTCTCCCTTTGCACAGGCCCTACTTTCTGCCTCTTGATGTTTTATAATTTCCAGTCCTCTTCTAGGGAGTTCTTTTAGTTTGTTTATGTCTTCTTCTAGGAGTAGCACAGTTTTTGTTTTTAAACCACTTTATTGAGGGATGATTGACATACAAAAAGCTGTCCGTATTTAGTGTATACAACTTGATGAGCTTGGAGACAAGTCCACACCCATGAGACCAACACCACAATCTGTGCCATAAATACATCCATCACCTCCAGAAGTTTCCCCCCACCCTCTTTATTTATAGATTATTATTATTATTTTGTGTGTGTGATAAGAACACAACATAAGACCTGTAGGAGTGTGTGTTTTTTTTTAAATTATTATTTATTTATTTATTTTTGGCTGTGTTGGGTCTTCGTTTCTGTGCGAGGGCTTCCTCTAGCTGCGGCAAGTGGGGGCCACTCTTCACCGCGGTGCGCGGGCCTCACTATCGTGGCCTTTCGTTGCAGAGCACAGGCTCCAGACGTGCAGGCTCAGTAGTTGTGGCTCACGGGCCTAGTTGCTCTGCGGCATGTGGGATCTTCCCAGACCAGGGCTCAAACCCATGTCCCCTGCATTAGCAAGCAGATTCTCAACCACTGCACCACCAGGGGAGCCCAGGAGTGTGGTTTTTGAAGGTTTAAATCCCTGCTCCTGACCCGGGGGCCTCAGCTGCCCATGCCCTCCCGGGGTCTCAGCTTTGTAGCAGCCAGAGCCACGGAACTGGATGATACCACCCTTGGCCTGAGATGCCCATGAGGGGCTGAGGGCACCTCTGCACTGGAGCTTCTCCAAAGGCCCTTCCGAGGGAGCTCTGCAGACACAAGGAGCAGACGGCCTTCTGGGCTCAGCTCCGAGCTGGTCCCACTTAAGGCCCGTGGCTGCCAGTGGAAAGGTCACACTTCAGGCCTGTGGACCACCAGCCCAGGCTGGATGAGGCAGCCTTTGAGACCCCTCTGTGCCTGGGCTTCCCTTGTCCGCTGAGCCCATTCGTGGGGAGCACTGGCTCCTCCTGCTGAACTTAGCGTGGTCCTGAGTAGGTTCCCACCCGCTCTGGGCCTTGGTGTCCCCCCTGTCTCTCTGAGAGCCTGGCTGGGCCACGTGGCTTTCCGAGGAGGTGGGTGCAGTGGGGCCATAGGGGTGATGAGACCTTGGCGACCCATCTCAGTACTTTTCGCGTCCCCTTTGGCCTCCTAGATTCTGTCCATGATGGAAGCCCACCATCCGTCCGTCGAGAGGGGGCAGAAGTCTTCAGAGGTAAGAGGACGGGGCTGCGCTTGCCGGCCCTACTTGAGACCAGCCTCTATCTGGCCCTCACCCACCCCTCACCGGGCTCCCTGGCTGCAGGTGCCTGCGCGGCCCCCTCAGTGCTCCGTGGATTCCATCAGCCAGGGCTCCTCCGCCTCCAGCTTCTCCTCCGCGTCGCTGAGCTCCAGGCAAGAGGAGCCCAGAAAGGACTACAGGGAGGTGAGGCCCCCGGACCGGAGGGCAGAGAGGGGCGGGGGGGCGGCCTGTGTTCTGGGGGACAGCCAGAGAGCCCCGGCCTGATGAGGGCCACCCCGCCAGCCTGCTCGCCGCCGCTGGGGCAGCGTGTCTGCTGTGGTGAAGGTCAGTGCCCTCGAGGGGAGCCCGGCCAGCCTCACCCTGCTTGCCCTTCATGGACGGACGTGTGTGTGTGTGTGTGTGTGTGTGTGTGTGTGTGTGTGTGAAAGAGAGATGGGGGGGTATTCTAAGAAAAGTACAGGTAAAGTCACCTGTAGGTCCACTGCTTTAAGATCATTTTACGAAGTAAATTCTCTGCCCTTATCTCCCACTCTGTCAGCGCCCCTGTTAACCTGATGTGTCTCGTTCCTGACTTCCTGCAGAGTTTATGTAGACGTGTACATGTTCTCACGCGTTGCGTTTTGTAAAAGCTGACTCACAGCCTGTTTTGTTTGTTTGTGTGTTTTTTTCCGTCTAACCTACCTTCGACCTTGTCCATTGTCAGCCCACAGAGCAGACCATGGCGTGGATGTGCCCATCCCCTGCGGATGGGGAGCCCTCACTGACTCCACCCCAGGCTCCTCCTCCCCTGTCACCCGCAGGCTGTGACCTGCTCTCGGAGGGCCCAGTAAGCCTAGCTCGATGCAGAACCACAGCAAAGAAAGCCAAGAGGCGTGCTCCAGAGTCTAACAGAGGCCTGGAGTCGTTCCTAGGGGCGTGCCTGCCCTCATGGTACCTGTAGCTGGCAGATAATGAGAGCTGAATAGATGCAGTTCTGAAGGGTGGCTGCCCTCTTAGGAAGCGCTTGTGCTCCCAGGTGGCTGTCATCCCACTGTGCCACATGAATGGCGGGTCATCTTATAGACCTTACACGGAAGGTGCACGCCGGCCCCTCCTGGATGCCCTATCTGAACAACTTTGGGGATGTGTTTGAAAGATACTAAATGAGATCAAGAGACACAGGAAAGCTACTAGGTTTTCAGAAGGTTGTTTTTATTATTTCTATTCTTATTGTATTATTATAATTTTCCTTACATTCTTTTTCCTTTTATTAAGGTAGAAAAACTTCTAAGAGCCATTGCTGATGGTGACCTGGAAATGGTGAGTTTTTAGAAGTGAATTTCAAGCAGCTTGCTCTCGGCTTAAGCAGCTGTGCTCATGTGTCTTGTCTCCAGGTGAGTCAGGAGCTGTCAGGGTTCTTTGTTCACGTTCACGCAGAAGGGGTGCATTTCATGAGTACTTGGTGATGGGATGTGACGTGCCCCCTGCAAGTAACGAGGCAGGTGGAATGAAGCTGCAGTGTGAGCCTATCCCTGCCCTTTAGACATTCACATTCCAGGAGGGCAGCGATCTTGGCAAGAGGACCAGCCTGTGTCCAGGGGCACAGAGTGCGGGCTCGGGGCCAGAGTCCGCTAGCTGGGAGCAGGGTGAACAGACCGGGTGGGGAAGGGTGGAGGTGGCGAAGGGGAGGCCAGAGCCCAGAGGGCGTTGGTGTGGCCCTGCAGGAGTTGTGGGCGGTGTGAATCCCTGGCTGGGAGGCTGAGTCTCAGACTTGGGGCTCCAAGGACTCACAAGCAAGTGTCCGAACGAGATGGTGCTAAGGTGTCAGGGAACATCTATGATGAGATCACTGGAGACGCCCATGGGCAGTTCCCCTGGCTTGCCTTTGGCTTCCTGAAAGGAATTTGTTCTGTCTTCCACTTTAAAAGGAGGGGTAAATTAGCGCTTACCAGATTAGGAGGCCTGAGTGGATCAGATTTACAAGAACGCTTCACAGGGATGTGTGTTTCAAGAGTGCTTTTTGCCAATGATGGAGCTTGAGGTGGTGGACAGAAGTTCCTGGCATCTGATCATCACAGCCTCCGGGGTATTAAGAATCGGAAGGTAGTTGGCAGTGTCTTAGCCTCTGCCCAGAGGCCACTGTGAATCCATCAGCCTGACACATGGTTACTCGGTGGGGAGGACACAGGCATCTGGATCTGGCTGTTGCTCCCCTTGAGAGACCAGCCCCAGGGCACCCAGTGTTCTTTGGGGGAGGCAAAGGAAGAGCTCCTCAGGCTCCCTATGAGCCGCGGCGAGAGCCAGTGTGGAGAAGAGATTGTGACCATCCCTGAGTCATGATGCGTCTGCTCTGTGCCCGAGGCTGCCGCCCCTCGGCGCCCTTCCCCCGTCTTGTTCCTTCTAATCACCAAGAGGAACTGCCCTCGGTCTGGTCTGTCCCAGCCAGTCTGTTAGGTGAGGGCCCGGTTGAGGTGAGGCCTTTGGTGTTTCCACCCTGAGGAGTATCTGTTGTCAGAAACGTGGAAGGGACCTGGAGCGGGGGATGTTTGGGATTGCACGGGTCTTCCTGGGGCCCTTTGTCACTCCTTGCAGGCTTTTGCTGACTTCCTCAGTGCTCAGAACCAGGCCTAGAAACGTATTTATATTGTTTTCTTTTCTCACGTTTAATATCCTAGAAACTTGTGTTTACTGGAACATAAATTTGACCTGTTAGGGGTCTTTTCAGTGCTTTCACCTGTGGGCTAGGGCATTAAAGTGGAAAGGACACTGGCGTGGCATCAGAGAGCCTGTGATTAGGTTCTGGCCACCACCTCCTCATCCTGTGGCCTTGAACAAGTGGCCCCCGGAGTGAGTCTCCTCCCCCGTAGGATGAGACGGACCGGTTGTTGAAAGCAGACAGTGAGAAGACGTAAGAGGAGGTGCTCACGAGATGCTCCAGGACTAGGGCTCTAAAGCCGTCACCCTGAAGCAATGCCGCTCTGCCCCTTTTTAAGATAGAAGAAAAGAATCTAACGTAAGCTGCAGAAATGGGAGCTCAGTCTCTCTCTGTCACTACTGAAAGGACTGAGAAAGGCTTGAGCACAGGTGAACCCTGGAATCCTCAAGAGGGAGCAGCCATCATGTATAAGTTACTTTGGTGGTTGAGGAAATGTATCAATAGGTCCTGATTAGAGAAGTGTGTGTGTGTGTGTGTGTGTGTGTGTGTGTGTGTCTAAGATACCATAACTTGTAAAGAAGCTGAGGATGGGTTTTAAGTCCCTATTTCTCCTTACTGCCCGGCGCCAGGTGCGTTACCTGTTGGAGTGGACAGAGGAGGACCTGGATGAAGCGGAGGATGCTGTCAGGGCGGTGGATCTTGAATTTTGTCACCCCTTGTGCCAGTGCCCCAAATGTGCTCCAGCTCAAAAGGTTTGGCTTTTCTTCTGTTGGGGGATGGAGGTAGAGGGCAAATTCTTCTTTTTCCCCTTAGGAAAGTTGTCTGCTTCTCAGCCAGCTAATGGCCGAGTGGCTGGTTGTAGGTGTCCCCTGAGATACAGCTCAAGGTAGAGGAAAGTGGACACTCATGCAGGATCTGGCTCCGGCTGCCTGCTTTCTGAATGGGCAGGTCAGGGAACAGGGTCATGAACGCGGGCTTAGTGTTTCAGTGGCTCTCAAGGCCCCTGAGTCACAAGGCAGGAGCTTATGAACAGACATGCCCAGGGGTCTCCGTCCATGTGGCCGTGGTCCCTTGGGAGGATGCAGGCAAGAGCCACTGCCCACTGCCTTTGCTCACGTTGGTGCACCCTCTGCGGGAGGACCCTCCCACCAAGCACAGAGAGAGCCCTGTGCCTTTTACCCTGTTTCCCCCAATGGTAATAGCTTGCAAAAGCACAGTACAATATCCCGACCAGGATATTACCATGGATACAATCCATCCGTCTTACTCATATTTCCCTGGTTTTATTTGTGCTTGTATGTGTGTGTGCGCACATGCCTGCACGTGTGTTTATTTACGTGTTCTGTCTAGTTTTGTTTTTTTTTTTTAAATGGGGTATAGTTATTTTACAATGTTGTGTTAGTTTCTACTGTACAGCAAGGTGAAGTAGAGTTCCCTGTGCTATACAGCAGGTTCTCATTAGTTATCTATTTTATACATATTAGTGTATATATGTTAATCCCAATCTCCCAATTCATCCCACTCCCCCTTTCCCCCCTTGGTGTCCATACATTTGTTCTCTACATCTGTGTCTCTATTTCTGCCTTGCAAACCGGTTCATCTCTACCATTTTTCTAGATTCCACAAATATGCGTTAATATATGATATTTGCTTTTCTCTTTCTGACTTACTTCACTCTGTATGATAGTCTCTAGGTCCATCCATGTCTCTACAAATGACCCAATTTCATTCCTTTTCATGGCTGAGTAGTATTCCATTGTATATATGTACCACATCTTCTTTATCCATTCCTCTGTTGATGGACATTTAGGTTGTTTCCATGTCCTGGCTATTGTACATAGTGCTGCAATGAACATTGGGGTGCATGTGTCTTTTTTTTTTTTAAATTAATTAATTAATTAATTTTTGGCTGCATGGGGTCTTTGTTGCTGTGCGTGGGCTTTCTCTAGTTGCGGCGAGCAAGGGCTACTCTTCGTTGCGGTACACAGGTTTCTCATTGTGGTGGCTTCTCTTGTCACGGAGCATGGGCTCTAGGCGCGCAGGCTTCAGTAGTTGTGGCCCATGGGCTTAGTTGCTCCGCGGCATGTGGGATCTTCCTGGACCAGGGCTCAAACCCATGTCCCCTGCATTGGCAGGTGGATTCTTAACCACTGCACCACCAGGGAAGCCCTGCATGTGTCTTTTTGAATTATGGTTTTCTCAGGGTATATGCCCAGTAGTGGGATTGCTGGGTCATATGGTAATTCTATATTTAGTTTTTTAAGGAACCTCCGTACTGTTCTCCATAGTGGCTGTATCAATTTACTTTCCCACCAACAGTCAAGAGGGTTCCATTTTCTGCACACCCTCTCCAGCATATGTTGTTTGTAGATTTTCTGATGAGGCCCATTCTAACTGGCGTGAGGTGATAGCTCATTGTAGTTTTGATTTGCATTCCTTTAACGATTAGTGATGTTGAGCATCTTCTCATGTGCCTCTTGGCCATCTGTATGTCTTCTTTGGAGAAATGTCTATTTAGGTCTTCCACCCATTTTTTTTTTTTTTTAATTTATTTTTGGCTGCATTGGGTCTTCGTTGCTGTGTGCAGACTTTCTCTAGTTGCGGCGAGTGGGAGCTACTCTTTCGTTGTGGTGCGCAGGCTTCTCATTGCAGTGACTTCTCTTGTTGCGGAACATGGGCTCTAGGCGCACGGGCTTCAGTAGTTGTGGCCCATGGGCTTAGTTGCTCTGCGGCATGTGGGATCTTCCTGGACCAGGGTTGGAACCCATGTCCCCTACACTGGCAGGCGGATTCTTAACCACTGCGCCACCAGGGAAGTCCTTCCGCCCATTTTTTGATTGGGTTGTTTGTTTTTTTGATATTGAGCTGCATGAGCTGTTTGTATATTTTGGAGATTAATCCTCTGTCCGTTGATTCGTTTGCAAATATTTTCTCCCATTCTGAGGGTTGTCTTTTCATCTTGTTTATGGTTTCCTTTGCTGTGCAAAAGCTTTTAAGTTTCATTAGGTCCCATTTGTTTATTTTTGTTTGTATTTCCATTACTGTCCTGCGTTCTGTTTAGTTTTATCACATGTGTAGGTTTGTGTGTCCACCACCACATTCAAGGTACAGAACAGTTCTCTCCTCACAAGGAGAATAACTCATGTTGCCTTTTATAATCACACCCACCTCTCTCCCTGTCACCCCAACCCACCATCCCTGACCCCTGGCAACCACTAATCTGTTCTCCAGTTCTAATATTTTGTCATTTCAAAAATGTTATATAAAAGTCATCATACAGCATGGAACCTTTGGGGATTGGCTTTGTTCACTCAGCCTGATTTCCAGGTTGTTGTGTGTAATCAACAGTTTATTCTGCATCGCCGAGCAAACTCTAAACACACCACTGGGCTAGAAGAATAGTTTTAATTTAATCACAGCATGAAGCAATTTACTTTTGTGTCTTTTTGAGAAATTACAAAAAGAGAAAAAGATAGTAGGCTTTAAAAGAGCAAGGAACATAAATTTATCCAATAAATTCAACAGATGCTGTAATGTGTAATTCAGTTTCTTGCTACAATTAATGAACTGTGAGGTGGGGGAGAGCAGAGTGGGTAAATGACCAGAAGGACAGCAGAGACACAGTAACTCCTTCCAGCCATACAGTCACTGATGGGCCTGAGGGCTGTGCTACTTCATTCACATCACATCCTTTGAAACAGCATCTGCCTTTTTAATCCCTTTGTTTGTCACAGCAGCCCACCTTGGGGAAGTCAGTTTTTGGACTGTACATATCCAGCAGCATGCGGACAGAAGAAAAGTTGTACATCCCAATGTACACAATACCCTGTAGCTGAAAAAGCTACAAGTGAATGAAAAACTCAGTCATTTCAATATTCTTAGGTTAGAGACATCCATGGTGAAGCTTTTTTAATAAAGTAGTATTATCTTGCAGTACAAAGGATAACACCATTATATCTGTTTTGTAAAGTCAAATTAATTTTCTTAGCATGGGACATACACATTGAGTTAGACAGCTAGCACGTGAATGAGCACATGCTATGTATACAACGCCATTTACAACTGCTCAAAAAAAAAATGAACTACTTAGGTATACACTTAACAAGACATGGACAGGATCTGTATGCTGGAAATCACAAAATGATGAAAAAAGTCAAAGAATGCGTAAATACTTAGATATATCAGATCATGAAGACTCAACCTAGTAAAGATGTTATTTCTCCCCAGATTGATCTACAGTTTTAATGCAATTCCTATCAAAATCCTAACAAAGTTTTTGTAGATATAGACAAGCTTATTTTAAAATTTATATGGAAAGACGCAGGCCCTAAAATATCTAAAACGATCCTGGCAAAGAAGAATAAATTAGGATCACTCTACCCAATATTAAGGCTAACTATGTAGCTACAGTAATCAAGACAGTGTGGCCCTGGTGGAGGGACAGACACACAGATCACTGGGACAGACAGAGAACCCAGAAATAGACCCACACATATATAGTCAACTGAGGTTGACTGACAGCAAGTCGGTGGGGGAAGGACAGCCTTTTCAACAAACAGTGCTGGAGCAAGTGGACATCTTCAGGCAAAAAAATGAACCTCAATGTAAACTCACACCCTGTACAAAAATTAACTCAAAATGGATCACAGACTTAACCATAAAATGTAAAATTATAAAACTTTTAGAAAAAAACAGGAAGAAATCGTTGGAATCCAGGGCTAAGCAAAGAGTTCTTAGACTTGACACCCAAAGCATGATCCATAAAGAGCAAATGGATAAGTTGGACTTCTAAATTACAAACTTGCCCTGTGGAAGCCCATGCAAAGAAGCTATACAGGCAGATTACAGACTAAAAGAAAATACCTGCAAAGCACATATCTGACAAAGGGCCAGAATCTAGAATATTTAAAGAACTTTCAAAACTCGATAGTAAAGAAAGAAAACAAACCAATAAGAAAATGGGCAAAGGGAATGAACAAACATTTCATTGAAGAGCATTTAGATGTGGCAAATAAGCACATGAAAGGATGTTCAAGGTCATCACCCATCAGCGAAATGCAAATTATAGCCACAGTGAGATAACGCTATGCGCCTATCAGAATGGCTAAAATAAAAATTAGTGAAAAGTGAAACCACCAAATGCCGGTGAGGATGTGGGGGACTTGGTTCACTCATCCACTGCTGGTGGGAATATAAAAGCCACTCTGGAAAACAGTGTTTGTTGTCAGTTCCTTATAAAACTAACCATAGAATTACCATGTAATTACCACATGATTCAGCAATTGCATTCCTGGGCATTTATCTTAGAGGAATGGAAACTTATGTTCTCTCAAAAACCTGTAAACAGATGTACACAGCAACTTTATTTGCAGTATCCCCAAACTGGAAACAACCCACGTGCCCTTCAATGGGTGAACTGCTAAACAAAGTACGGCATGCCACGGGGCGCTGTTCAGCGATAAAGAATAAACTGTTGATTACATGCAACACCTGGAATCAGGACATTTGGTAGTCTCCTGTTTCTGGCTTTGTGAATAAAGCAACTGTGAACATTTGTGTACAGTTCTTTGTGTAAATATATTTTTACTTGGGTAATTACCTAGGAGTATAATTGCTGGGTTATGCAGGAGGTATATGTTAACTTGAAATGACCAGTTTTCCACAGTGATTATAGCATTTTTCATTCCCGCCAGCAGGGTGTGAGAATTCTAGTTGCCCCAAATCCCGGTCAGCACTTGGTATTTTGACTTTTTAACTTTAGCCATTCTGGTAAGTGTGCAGTGGTATTTCATCATGTTCTTCCCTTCTACTTCTTCATCTGCTTGTTTTTGATTTTTTTGAAGTATAATTTATATACAGTGAAATTCACCCTTTAAATTTATCATAGCTTTTAAAAGAGATAACATTTTTAATCATCGAAAAGTGAACTAGATAACCCAAGTTTTTTTTTTTTTTTTTTTTTTTTTTAACAGTTAGAGATGCTACATTGCACTCCTTCTGGGTTACTTTTATTTATTTATTTATTTATTTTTTGGTGTGTTAGTTTCTGCTTTATAACAAAGTGAATCAGTTATACATATACATATGTTCCCATATCTCTTCCCTCTTGCATCTCCCTCCCTCCCACCCTCCCTATCCCACCCCTCTAGGTGGTCACAAAGCACCGAGCTGATCTCCCTGTGCTATGCGACTGCTTCCCACTAGCTATCTATTTTACATTTGGTAGTGTATATATGTCCATGACACTCTCTCACCCTGTCACATCTCACCCCTCCCCCTCCCCATATCCTCAAGTCCATTCTCTAGTAGGTCTGTGTCTTTATTCCCGTCTTGCCACTAGGTTCTTCATGACCTTTTTTTTTTTTTTTTTTTTCCTTAGATTCCATATATATGTGTTAACATACTGTATTTCTTTTTCTCTTTCTGACTTACTTCACTCTGTATGACAGACTCTAACTCCATCCACCTCATTACAAATACCTCCATTTCATTTCTTTTTATGGCTGAGTAATATTCCATTGTATATATGTGCCACATCTTCTTTATCCATTCATCCGATGATGGACACCTAGGTTGCTTCCATGTCCTGGCTATCGTAAACAGAGCTGCAATGAATATTTTGGTACATGACTCTTTCTGAATTATGGTTTTCTCAGGGTATATGCCCAGTAGTGGGGTTGCTGGGTCGTATGGTAGTTCTATTTTTAGTTTTTTAAGGAACCTCCATACTGTTCTCCATAGTGGCTGTATCAATTTACATTCCCACCAACAGTGCAAGAGTGTTCCCTTTTCTCCACACCCTCTCCAGCATTTATTGTTTCTAGATTTTTTGATGATGGCCATTCTGACCGGTGTGAGATGATACCTCATTGTGGTTTTGATTTGCATTTCTCTAATGATTAATGATGTTGAGCATTCTTTCATGTGTCTGTTGGCAATATGTATATCTTCTTTGGAGAAATGTCTATTTAGGTCTTCTGCCCATTTTTGGATTGGGTTGTTTGTTTTTTTGTTATTGAGCTGCATGAGCTGCTTGTAAATCTTGGAGATTAATCCTTTGTCAGTTGCTTCATTTGCAAATATTTTCTCCCATTCTGAGGGTTGTCTTTTGGTCTTGTTTATGGTTTCCTTTGCTGTGCAAAAGCTTTTAAGTTTCATTAGGTCCCATTTGTTTATTTGTGTTTTTATTTCCATTTCTCTAGGAGCTGGGTCAAAAAGGATCTTGCTGTGATTTATGTCATAGAGTGTTCTGCCTATGTTTTCCTCTAAGAGTTTGATAGTGTCTGGCCTTACACTTAGGTCTTTAATCCATTTTGAGTTTATTTTTGTGTATGGTGTCAGGGAGTGTTCTAATTTCATACTTTTACATGTACCTGTCCAATTTTCCCAGCACCACTTATTGAAGAGGCTGTCTTTTCTCCACTGTATATGCTTGCCTCCTTTATCAAAGATAAGGTGACCATATGTGCATGGGCTTATCTCTGGGCTTTCTATCCTGTTCCATTGATCTATATTTCTGTTTTGGTGCCAGTACCAAACTGTCTTGATTATTGTAGCTTTGTAATATAGTCTGAAGTCAGGGAGCCTGATTCCTCCAGCTCCATTTTTCGTTCTCAACATTGCTTTGGCTATTCGGGGTCTTTTGTGTTTCCATACAAATTGTGAAATTTTTGGTTCTAGTTCTGTGAAAAATGCCAGTGGTAGTTTGATAGGGATTGCATTGAATCTGTAGATTGCTTTGGGTAGCAGAGTCATTTTCACAATGTTGATTCTTCCAATCCAAGAACATGGTATATCTCTCCATCTATTTGTATCATCTTTAATTTCTTTCATCAGTGTCCTATAATTTTCTGCATACAGGTCTTTTGTCTCCTTAGGTAGGTTTATTCCTAGGTATTTTATTCTTTTTGTTGCAATGGTAAACAGGAGTGTTTTCTTAATTTCACTTTCAGATTTTTCATCATTAGTATATAGGAATGCAAGAGATTTCTGTGCATTAATTTTGTATCCTGCTACTTTACCAAATTCATTGATTAGCTCTAGTAGTTTTCTGGTAGCATCTTTAGGATTCTCTATGTATAGTATCATGTCATTTGCAAACAGTGACAGCTTTACTTCTTCTTTTCCGATTTGGATTCCTTTTATTTCTTTTTCTTCTCTGATTGCTGTGGCTAACACTTCCAAAACTATGTTGAATAATAGTGGTGAGAGTG
The DNA here is from genome assembly GCF_028564815.1 of Eubalaena glacialis. Taxonomy (NCBI): domain Eukaryota; kingdom Metazoa; phylum Chordata; class Mammalia; order Artiodactyla; family Balaenidae; genus Eubalaena; species Eubalaena glacialis. The sequence goes on along the minus strand of NC_083733.1, from coordinate 50,773,621 downwards.
GGCAACCTTGTCTTGTTCCTGATCTTAGTGGAAATGGTTTCAGTTTTTCACCATTGAGGACAATGTTGGCTGTGGGTTTGTCATATATGGCCTTTATTGTGTTGAGGAAAGTTCCCTCTATGCCTACTTTCTGCAGGGCTTTTATCATAAATGGGTGTTGAATTTTGTCAAAAGCTTTCTCTGCATCTATTGAGATGATCATATGGTTTTTCTCCTTCAATTTGTTAATATGGTGTATCACGTTGATTGATTTGCGTATATTGAAGAATCCTTGCATTCCTGGAATAAACCCCACTTGATCATGGTGTATAATCCTTTTAATGTGCTGTTGGATTCTGTTTGCTAGTATTTTGTTGAGGATTTTTGCATCTATGTTCATCAGTGATATTGGCCTGTAGTTTTCTTTCTTTGTGACATCTTTGTCTGGTTTTGGTATCAGGGTGATGGTGGCCTCGTAGAATGAGTTGGGGAGTGTTCCTCCCTCTGCAATATTTTGGAAGAGTTTGAGAAGGATAGGTGTTAGCTCTTCTCTAAATGTTTGATAGAATTTGCCTGTGAAGCCATCTGGTCCTGGGCTTTTGTGTGTTGGAAGATTTTTAATCACAGTTTCAATTTCAGTGCTTGTGATTGGTCTGTTCATATTTTCTATTTCTTCCTGGTTCAGTCTCGGCAGGTTGTGCATTTCTAAGAATCTGTCCATTTCTTCCAGGTTGTCCATTTTATTGGCATAGAGTTGCTTGTAGTAATCTCTCATGATCCTTTGTATTTCTGCAGTGTCAGTGGTTACTTCTCCTTTTTCATTTCTAATTCTATTGATTTGAGTCTTCTCTCTTTTTCTCTTGATGAGTCTGGCTAATGGTTTATCAATTTTGTTTATCTTCTCAAAGAACCAGCTTTTAGTTTCATTGATTTTTGCTATTGTTTCCTTCATTTCTTTTTCATTTATTTCTGATCTGATCTTTATGATTTCTTTCCTTCTGCTAGCTTTGGGGTTTTTTTGTTCTTCTTTCTCTAATTGCTTTAGGTGCAAGGTTAGGTTGTTTATTCGAGATGTTTCCTGTTTCTTGATGTAGGCTTGTATTGCTATAAACTTCCCTCTGAGAACTGCTTTTGCTGCATCCCATAGGTTTTGGGTCATCGTGTCTCCATTGTCATTTGTTTCTAGGTATTTTTTGATTTCCCCTTTGATTTCTTCAGTGATCACTTCGTTATTAAGTAGTGTATTGTGTAGCCTCCATGTGTTTGTATTTTTTACAGATCTTTTCCTGTAATTGATATCTAGTCTCATAGCGTTGTGGTCGGAAAAGATACTTGATACGATTTCAATTTTTTTAAATTTACCAAGGCTTGATTTGTGACCCAAGATATGATCTATCCTGGAGAATGTTCCATGAGCACTTGAGAAAAATGTGTATTCTGTTGTTTTTGGGTGGAATGTCCTATAAATATCAATTAAGTCCATCTTGTTTAATGTATCATTTAAAGCTTGTGTTTCCTTATTTATTTTCATTTTGGATGATCTGTCCATTGGTGAAAGTGGGGTGTTAAAGTCCCCTACTATGATTGTGTTACTGTCGATTTCCCCTTTTATGGCTGTTAGTATTTGCCTTATGTATTGAGGTGCTCCTATGTTGGGTGCATAAATATTTACAATTGTTATACCTTCCTCTTGGATCGATCCCTTGATCATTATATAGTGTCCTTCTTTGTCTCTTGTAATAGTCTTTATTTTAAAGTCTATTTTGTCTGATATGAGCATTGCTACTCCAGCTTTCTTTTGATTTCCATTTGCATGGAATATCTTTTTCCATCCCCTCACTTTCAGTCTGTATGTGTCTCTAGGTCTGAAGTGGGTCTCTTGTAGACAGCATATATATGGGTCTTGTTTTTGTATCCATTCAGCCAGTCTGTGTCTTTTGGTGGGAGCATTTAATCCATTTACATTTAAGGTAATTATCGATATGTATGTTCCTATTCCTATTTTCTTAAATGTTTTGGGTTTGTTATTGTAGGTGTTTTCCTTCTCTTGTGTTTCTTGCCTAGAGAAGTTCCTTTAGCATTTGTTGTAAAGCTGGTTTGGTGGTGCTGAACTCTCTCAGCTTTTGCTTGTCTGTAAAGGTTTTAATTTCTCCATCAAATCTGAATGAGATCCTTGCTGGGTAGAGTAACCTTGGTTGTAGGTTTTTCTCCTTCATCACTTTAAGTATATCCTGCCACTCCCTTCTGGCTTGCAGAGTTTCTGCTGAAAGATCAGCTGTTAACCTTATGGGGATGCCCTTGTGTGTTATTTGTTGTTTTTCCCTTGCTGCTTTTAATTTGTTTTCTTTATATTTAATTTTTGATAGTTTGATTAATATGTGTCTTGGTGTGTTTCTCCTTGGATTTATCCTGTATGGGACTCTCTGTGCTTCCAGGACTTGATTAACTATTTCCTTTCCCATATTAGGGAAGTTTTCAACTATAATCTCTTCAAATATTTTCTCAGTCCCTTTCTTTTTCTCTTCTTCTTCTGGGACCCCTATAATTCGAATGTTGGTGCGTTTAATGTTGTCCCAGAGGTCTCTGAGACTGTCCTCAGTTCTTTTCATTCTTTTTTCTTTATTCTGCTCTGCAGTAGTTATTTCCACCATTTTATCTTCCAGGTCACTTATCCATTCTTCTTCCTCAGTTATTCTGCTATTGATCCCATCTAGAGTATTTTTAATTTCATTTATTGTGCTTTTCATCGTTGCTTGGTTCCTCTTTAGTTCTTCTACGTCCTTGTTAAATGTTTCTTGCATTTTGTCTATTCTATTTCCAAGATTTTGGATCATCCTTACTATCATTATTCTGAATTCTTTTTCAAGTAGACTACCTATTTCCTCTTCATTTGTTAGGTCTGGTGTGTTTTGACCCTGCTCCTTCATCTGCTGTGTGTTTTTCTGTCTTCTCATTTTGCTTATCTTACTGTGTTTGGGGTCTCCTTTTCACAGGCTGCAGGTTCGTAGTTCCCGTTGTTTTTGGTATCTGTCCCCAGTGGCTAAGGTTGGTTCAGTGGGTTGTGTAGGTTTCCTGGTGGAGGGAACTAGTGCCTGTGTTCTGGTGGATGAGGCTGGATCTTGTCTTTCTGGTGGGCACGTCCACGTCTGGTGGTGTGTTTTGGGGTGTCTGTGGCCTTATTATGATTTTAGGCAGCCTCTCTGTTAATGGATGGGGCTGTGTTCCTGTCTTGCTAGTTGTTTGGCATAGGGTGTCCAGCACTGTAGCTTGCTGGTCGTTGAGTGAAGCTGGGTCTTGATGTTGAGATGGAGAGCTCTGAGAGATTTTCGCCGTTTGGTATTATGTGGAGCTGGGAGGTCTCTTGTGGACCAGTGTCCTTAAGTTGGCTCTCCCACCTCAGAGGCACAGCCCTGATGCCTGGCTGGAGCACCAAGAGCCTTTCATCCACACGGCTCAGAATAAAAGGGAGAAAAAATAGAAAGAAAGAAAGAAAGAGGATAAAATAAAATAAAGTAAAGCTATTATAATAAAAAATAAGAAAAAAATTATTAAGAATAAATTTATTAAGAAAAAAATTTTTTTTAATTTTTTAAAATAGATTTATTAATTTTTTATAATAAAAAATAAGAAAAAAATTATTAAGAAAAAATTTATTAAGAAAAAATTTAATTTTTTAAAATAAAAAATATGAAAAAACTTATTTAAAAAAAATTTTTTTAAATTTTTTAAAAACAGAAAATGAAAAAATTATTAAGAAAACATTTATTAGGGAAAAGTTAAAAAAAAAAAAAAAAAAAAACGGACGGACCTAACCCTAGGACTAACGGTGAGAGCAAAGCTATACAGACAAAATCTCACCCAGAAGCATACACATATACACTCACAAAAAAAGGAAAAGGGGAAAAATTAATATATTCTGCTCCCAAAGTCCACCTCCTAAATTTGGGATGATTCGTTGTCTATTCAGGTATTCAACAGATGCAGGCACATCAAGTTGTTTGTGGAGGTTTAATCCGCTGCTTCTGAGGCTGCTGGGAGAGATTTCCCTTTCTCTTCTTTGTTCGTACAGCTCCCGGGGTTCAGCTTTGGATTTGGATCCGCCTCTGCATGTAGGTCGCCTGAGGGCGTCTGTTCCCCGCCCAGACAGAACGGGGTTAAAGGAGCAGCTGATTCGGGGGCTCTGGCTCAGTCAGGCCGGGGGGAGGGAGCGGTACGGCGGAGGCGGGGCGAGCCTGCGGCAGCAGAAGCCGGCGTGACGTTGCAGCAGCCTGAGGCGCGCCGTGCGCTCTCCCAGGGAAGTTGTCCCCGGATCATGGGAGCCTGGCCGTGGTGGGCTGCACTGGCTCCCGGGAGGGACGGTGTGGAGAGTGACCTGTGCTCGCACACAGGCTTTTTGGTGGCGGCAGCAGCAGCCTTAGCGTCTCATGCCCGTCTCTGGGGTCCGCGCTGATAACCGCGGCTCGCGCCCGCCTCTGGGGTCCGCGCTGATAGCCGTGGCTCGCACCCGCCTCTGGGGTCCGCGCTGATAGCCGCGGCTCGCGCAGGTCTCTGGAGTTTGTTTAAGCGGCCCTCTGAATCCCTTCTCCTTGCGCACCGCGAAACAAAGAGGCAAGAAAAAGTCTCTTGCCTCTTTGGCAGCTGCAGTCTTTTTCCCGGACTCCCTCCCGGCTAGCACCGAAGCCCGAGCCCCAGCTCACAGCCCCCGCCCGCCCCAGCGGCTGAGCAGACAAGCCTCTCGGGCTGGTGAGTGCTGCTCGGCACCGATCCTCCGTGCGGGAATCTCTCCGCTTTGCCCTCCGCACCCCTGTGGCTGCACTCTCCTCCGTGGCTCCGAAGCTTCCCCCCTCTGCTACCCGCAGTCTCTGCCCGCGAAGGGGCTTCCTAGTGTGTGGAAACCTTTCCTCCTTCACAGCTCCCTCCCACTGGTGCAGGTCCCGTCCCTATTCTTTTGTCTCTGTTATTTCTTTTTTCTTTTGCCCTACCCAAGTACGTGGGGATTTTCTTGCCTTTTGGGAGGTCTGACGTCTTCTTCCAGCGTTCAGTGGGTGTTCTGTAGGAGCAGTTCCACGTGTAGATGTATTTCTACTGTATCTGTGGGAAGGAAGGTGATCTCCGCGTCTTACTCTTCCGCCATCTTGCCCCTCCTTTATTTATTTTTTATTTATTTATTTATTTATTTATTTATTTATGGCTGTGTTGGGTCTTCGTTTCTGTGCGAGGGCTTTCTCTAGTTGCGGCAAGTGGGGGCCACTCTTCATCGCGGTGCGCGGGCCTCTCACTATCGCGGCCTCTCTTGTTGCGGAGCTCAGGCTCCAGACGCACAGGCTCAGTAGTTGTGGCTCACGGGCCTAGTTGCTCCGCGGCATGTGGGATCTTCCCAGACCAGGGCTCAAACCCGTGTGCCCTGCATTGGCAGGCAGATTCTCAACCACTGTGCCACCAGGGAAGCCCCAATAACCCAAGTTTTAATCCTTGATCAATCACAGAAAACATTGACATTAATTCCACTATCAAATATATGATTCAACATCACAATTTAATGTCTGTTTTTAGTTCTATTGGTTTGTTTTGTTTGCCCTTTTAATTACTGATGGATTGTTCTTATATCCTCATGATTGGTTTTAAAACCATTGTGAATAAAAAGGAAGTTCCATGATAAAAATGAAGGTGAACTTCAGAGAGAAGTAGCAAACAGTTTTCTGGGGTTTGACAAACGAATGTGTAACCACCAGCACAGTCAAAATATAGACTATCTCTATCACCCAAAATATTCTTTCCTGCCCCTTTGAAGTTTGCCCCATCCCATGTTCCATCCCCTGACCATCACTGATCTGCTTTCTGACCCTTTGGTTTTGTGATTCCTGATTCTGATTTGCATTTCCCTGAAAACTAAAGATGTTATTTTATGTGCTCATTGACCGACCATTCAACTGTCTTCTTTTGTGAAGTCTTTTCAAATCTTTTGCCTATTTTTTTTTTTAACATCTTTATTGGAGTATAATTGCTTTACAATGGTGTGTTAGTTTCTGCTTTATAACAAAGTGAATCGGTTATACATATACATATGTTCCCATATCTCTTCCCTCTTGCGTCTCCCTCCCTCCCACCCTCCCTATCCCACCCCTCTAGGTGGTCACAAGCCACCGAGCTGATCTCCTTGTGCTATGCGGCTGCTTCCCACTAGCTATCTGTTTTACGTTTGGTAGTGTATATATGTCCATGCCACTCTCTTATATTGTCACAACTTACCCTTCTCCCTCCCCATATCCTTAAGTCCATTCTCTAGTAGGTGTGTGTCTTTAGTCCTGTCTTACCCCTAGGTTCTTCATGACCTTTTTTTTTTTTCTTAGATTCCATGTATATGTGTTAGCATACGGTATTTGTTTTTTTCTTTCTGACTTACTTCACTCAACATCATTAATCATTAGAGAAATGCAAATCAAAACTACAATGAGATATCATCTCACACCGGTCAGAATGGCCATCATCAAAAAATCTACAAACAATAAATGCTGGAGAGGGTGTGGAGAAAAGGGAACACTCTTGCACTGTTGGTGGGAATGTAAATTGATACAGCCACTATGGAGAACAGTATGGAGGTTCCCTAAAAAACTAAAAATAGAACTACTATGCGACCCAGCAATCCCACTACTGGGCATATACCCTGAGAAAACCATAATTCAAAAAGAGTCATGTACCACAATGTTCATTGCAGCTCTATTTACAATAGCCAGGACATGGAAACAACCTAAGTGTCCATCGACAGATGAATGGATAAAGAAGATGTGGCACATATATACAATGGAATATTACTCAGCCATAAAAAGATACGAAATTGAGATATTTGTAGTGAGGTGGATGGACCTAGAGTCTGTCATACAGAGTGAAGTATTTTTTTTTTCTTTTGCCTGTTTTTTTTTTTAAAGTTGGATTGTCTTGTTGAGTTGTAAGAGTTTGTTTTGTTTTGCTTTTAAATTCTGGTTGGTACAAGTCCTTTGTCAGATACACATATTTGCAAACATTTTTCTCCCCTTCTATGACTTGCCTTTTCATTTTCTTACTTGCCTCATGCAAAGAGCAAACATTAAACATTTTTATTAAGTCAGTTTATCAAACTTTTTTTATGGCTTTTGCTTTTTGTGTCTTATCTAAGAAATCTTTGCTTATCCCAATGTTGCAAAGATTTTCTTTTGTGTTTACTTCAAGAAGTTTAATAGCTGTAGCTTTTACATTTAGGTCTGTGATGCATTTTAGTGTTTGTGTTTGGTGTGAGGTAAGGGTTGATGGGCAGTTTTCCCATATGTAGATATCCAGTTGTTCCAGCACCATCTGTCAAACAGACTTTGCCTTCCCCGTTCAATTGCCATGGCATAAAACGGTATCATCGTAGCGGGCTTGCTTTCTTGAAAACGGAAGTTAATCCTTTGATGTATCATACCTTTCTAAAGTAGTAATTCACCTGTGGGCAACCCGATTCAGGATGCCGCTGTGATTCCAAATTTTACAGAGGGGCTGTAAGGGACGGATGGCTTTGGCTCCTTCAGCCGGCTTCCTTAAATACTAACAACATTTCCGTTTCCACATTCTGCACTTATTAGAAGCTGGCAAAGATTCCTGCCAGTGGGCTTGGTGTGAATGTGACCAACCAGGATGGTTCCTCCCCACTGCACGTTGCTGCCCTGCATGGTCGGGCGGACCTCATCCTCCTCCTCGTGAAGCACGGTGCCAGTGTGGGGGCCAGAGACGCAAAGCAGGCTGTCCCACTCCACCTGGCCTGCCAGAAGGGCCACTTCCAGGTATGGGTCCTGGCTCTTGGGCAGCGTGTATAGGGTTAGAACCTCAGTTGGCAGGAGTGCTGCCAAGGGAAGGGTTTGCTTGCTGGCCCAGAGGACAGGCCCATTTCCTTCCTCCCAGCGCCGAGATTCTGAGATGCACACGGTAGGACCACTCAGCAACAGAACACAGAACCCTGGGGCTTCTGGGGGTGGAGCCAACCCCCCTCCCACTGGCATTCACGTCTGGCAGCACAGAGGCTGTCATTCTGCTTCTCACCCCAGCCGGGAGCTGTCTCTCTCTGACTCTTGGGTGTTGGTCATCTGTGCCAAACAGTTCAATATCTATTTATTTTTTCATTTTTCCTTATTAGTTCCACTGTAAGGTTTTTAAAGCTAGGAATCATATTTCAGGTAATGCCTAGCATTAGTTTTCTAACATGTGAAACTGGAGTAATAATTACAGCTCTCCACAGAGGAGACGGAATGATTAAATGAAAAACATGCGTGCCTAGTACACCGCCTCCACACACACAAGACCCTCAGCAAATGTTAATCCCTCCCCCTTCACTGGTCTGCTTTCTCCTGAGGGTCAGACATGGATCTAAGAGTCTTCTAGATAAGCTTACAGAAAAGTCAAAGGAATAGCAAGTTAGAGGATCTCTCCCTGCAAATTTTAATTAAAGTTGAACACTTTTCTTCTCTGGCCTAGGTGGTGAAATGTCTACTAGATTCTAATGCAAAACCCAATAAAAAGGATATAAGTGGAAACACGCCCCTCCTTTATGCCTGTTCCAGAGGCCACCACGAAGTTGCGGCACTGTTGCTGCAGGTAAGGACCCCCTCACCCCCAGCCCAGGAGCTGCTGACACAGCTTGGTGATGGGCATACCGCCACGCGGCGAGCCTCTGGCAGTGCACCGGGGAGGGGCGGGAGAGGGAGGCCGCTTGGCTTTTGCTTTAAGCTGGCCCTGGGGTGGGGAGCTTTGCAATAATGGGGTCTCAGCATCCGCGCTGCATCAGGGATGCAGAGTTAAGGACTGAGACGCCGTTTTGCTGAGGGTTTGGATCTTGCCTCATGTAACCAGGTCAGTTGAATTGTTACCCGCAGTGTGAGCTGAATGTCCTTTTATGTCACTGCTCCTTTTTTCCTCTCTTGATAAAGGGTATATGTGTTGACTGTAGAAGGAAGAATTTTTAAAAGTAGGGAAAAACCCAACTTTTCCATAACCCTGTTTCTGAAAGGCAACTAACTTTGGTGACTTTTTAAAAATGTGCATAGTTTAGATCAGTATTGTTTTCTATCTTGCTTGTTTTAACTTAACATAGAAAACTGTTTATTTTATTTTTATAATTAATTTAGTTTTATTATTTATTTATTTATTTTTGGCTGCGTTGGGTCTTCGTTGCTGCACGCGGGCTTTCTCTATTTGCAGCGAGCGGGGGCTACTCTTCATTGCGGTGTGCGGGTTTCTCATTACGGTGGCTTCTCTTGTTGCGGAGCACTGGCTCTAGGCGAGCGGGCTTCAGTAGTTGTGGCACGTGGGCCCAGTAGTTATGGCTCGTGGACTCTAGAGCACAGGCTCAGTAGTTGTGGTGCACGGGCTTAGTTGCTCCGCGGCATGTGGGATCTTCCTGGACCAGGGCTCGAACCTGTGTCCCCTGCATTGACAGGCGGATTCTTAACCACTGGACCACCAGAGAAGTCCGAAAACTGTTTACTAAAACCTCAGTTTTTAGTGGTTGCATAATTATGGATGTACCATGGTCTTTTTTTTTTTTAACTGTTTCTGCTCAATACATTTAGGTGACTTTTATTTTTTTTCCTGTTATAATGATAAATGCTGCCATGAATATCTTTGTACATAAATCTTTTCTCCTCAGTATTACTCTTACTCCTAACATCTTAAACACATTTCCGACATACAGAAAAGTTGAAAGAATGTTACAGGGCACACGCATATAGGTACCACATCGATGCACCATTCTTTCTGATTGTGCCGTTTCTCTTTCTAGCATGGGGCCTCCATTAATGCTTCTAACAACAAGGGCAACACAGCACTGCACGAGGCTGTGATAGAAAAGCACGTCTTCGTGGTGGAGCTGCTTCTGCTTCATGGAGCATCAGTTCAGGTCTTGAACAAGAGGCAGTGCACAGCTATAGACTGTGCTGAACAGGTAGGTGGGAGCGCTTCATTGCTGAGGGCGTCCCAGGCTCCCTTACAGCTCACGGGGATCCCCTGTGTTTAAACCAGATCTGAAAGAGCAGTAGCCAGACCTCTGACTTGCCGTGCCAGGCTGAGTAGGTGTGCTGGAAGTCTGTGAGTGTGGCTGCATCCCTGGTCCTTGGTCACCTGATCAGAGGCGGCCTGCTGGGGTAGTTTTCAAAGGCCTGGGTAGAGGTGCCCCCTACCCACCACAGGCCTCGGCGCCTCTGGCACACAGTTCAGCAGTTAGGTACTCGTGGGGAAGGAGCAGGTTGACACAGCATCCTGGTCTCACCCTCCCTGCACTGGGAATACGCCTGTGGTCCTAGCAGCACGAGGGAGGGAGTGTGTGCAGTTAGTGAACAAACCTTGAGTTCTGTAAGGAGAAGTGTGATGCGCGGTTTACCACCCTCCCAGTGCGTGGACGTGCGCCATGGAGAAATGGTGAGGAAATAGGAGGAGACTAAAGGAGGGACCTCTTTACTGTTCCTCTTTTCATGTTGAATCTTTATCTAGTTTCCTACTCAGGTAGACAACTACTAGGCTGTTAAATGACACCACTGACATATTAAAGTCACCATAAATCCAACCTACTTATAGGCTTAGTATATTAATTTCTAATTTTCAATTGTGTTTCTTAACAGAATTGAAAAATTTTATACTTTCAATTTAGCACTTTCTCAAATGATGACTATCTTTTTTTGAGCACTTACTATGTGCTGGGCGCTTGATAACCTCATGATAACTCTATAATAATAGATCCTATTCTTGTCAACCCAGTTGCACAGAGCAGTGAAACACGGGCCCAGAGTACCACCTAGTAGAGGGCAGAGCCAGCCTGCAAATGCAGTGCTGTTCTCCACCACTAGGCTTTATGGCCTCAAAGTTTTGTCTGTAGCTGCTTCTTAGCTTTTCTGCCCAGCCATGCCAACACTGACATTTAGATAAAAAACAGACAATAACCTGCTAAGAAAGCATAAAAAACGTTACTGTTACCTTTTCCCTTTCACACTGTAGAATTCAAAAATAATGGAGTTGCTTCAGGTAGTACCAAGCTGCGTGGCCACGTTAGATGATGTTGGAGAAACAGACCACGACGAGTATGTTACTGTCAAGATCAGGAAAAAATGTAAGAACTCACATCCTTTCTGTAATTCTCAACTTGGGTTTATTTGGAAGTTCATGAGTGGTTGGTTGCTGGTTTTCACTTAATTGTAAATGTAAAACATAATCATGACTGGGGGTGGGATACAGGCACCAAAGAAATGTATGCTATATCCTGTTTCATCCGTCCTGTAACATACATTTCATCCAGAAATGTATGTAGTATCCTTTTTCCTCCATTGTTTGGATACTGGCTTTCTGCTTGATTGTGATGCTCCCTAAAGAGGTAAGATGGACACTCTGGGCATTACCCTGAAGGTCAGGCCTCCACTCGCCAACCAGGGAGGAGGGACCACCTCTGGTAGTTTCTTTCATGTCTCATGTTCTGAATCCAGGCCTTTTTCTCAGCACTTCCTGGACATCTGGGGTAAATGCTACCTTTAAAGACTACTTTTTTAATCTGCAGGTGTGCAGAGGTAGATGGTCATTAGAACAGCAGCTGCGAAACGGGGTGGGGCTGAAGTATTTTCCTCTTTTTTAAAAAGTTGTTACAGTTTAGATGGGGTCCTTGTTCAACTTTTTAAAAAAATTGCAATTGTAGTTTGCAATGCAGTCATGTGAATAAGCCCATTCACATATCTGGATAATCCTGAGGCTGTCTCACCCTAGTTGGCTGTGCCTGGGGAGTATCAGTGTGTTAAGGATTTATCGTTGTTTCATGGGGGTTCACACAGTAAAAAATAGGTATCTACTAATACGTTTCTGTAATCAAATGCAGTGCTTAATTTCCTAAATTTTGTTAAACTTTAACAAAAAGAAAGTTGAAAGTTTGCATCTGTGCTATAATTTTTAAACAATTCTTAAGCTAGTTTGGAAGTTTTCAGATGTTTATCCTTTTATCTACAGGGAACTCCAAAATGTATGATCTACCAGATGAACCTTTTACAAGACAGTTTTACTTTGTCCACTCAGTTGGTCAGTTTAAGTGAGTATAAGATTCGAGTTGATTTCTGTGCTTTTGACCTTAGCTTTACTTACAACTCAAGCAGGTTATATGCAGCTTTAATGGGTTATAAATAAATCTCCACTCATCAAATGCTGCCGCCTCGTGGCCAACCAGAGTATTTTGCACCACTATCCCGAACGTTTATTTTAGTTTGTTTTGGGTTTCAGGGGAAGGACCTCAAGGGAGATTATGGCAAGAGATAGAAGTGTCCCTAATTTTGCTGCAGATTCTTTGCATGAGGTGAGTTATTAAACACTGGCTTATAATCTTACTTTTTCAAGCCTGAATTTTTCAAAACTAATCCATGGTAAACACATTTCTCATTTCATTATTCCCTTCACTGATAAGAGTTACTAACAATTAAAATGAGTTCCTTAGTGGCATGGTCATTTATTGTTATATTTAATAATGCGTTTCTGAGCTGAGAAAGGAAAGTGAAGAAAAAGTGGGAAATAGTTGTAATGCATGGAAAGATGCTGTTTACAGTGTGCATACTAGATGAACTATCTCACATTTTACTATGGAAGCAAATTCACTAATGTGTTTATCACTAATGCAAGGAAGAAAACACATTTGTATATAGATGGGTAAAAAACTTCAAGTATGGTATAAAGTTGCTCGTATAGACAATTCTGTATGTGGCCATCTTCCTATAGCACTATTTAATTCTCATTGTAAAAAGAAGCCTGCTTTACATTCTTTGGTGTTTTTAGGTGGCTCTTCTCAGAAAACATGGCTTGGCTTTGCTTTTTTTTAAATTGAAGTATAGCTGATTTACACTGTTGTGTTAGTTTCTAGTGTACAGCAAAGTGATTCAGTTACATATTCTTTTTCACATTTTTTCCACTATAGTTTATTACAAGATATTGAGTATAGTTCCCTGTGCTATACAGTAGGACCGTGCTGAAACATGGCTTTTCTTATTGCTGCTTGCCAATATATGCCTTATTTATGAGAAATAGAATTTATAGTATGTGTGGCATAGGCTTGTTGGAACAAATATTCTGACGTTCTAAATCTTTTAGAGAATTAGTGATTTTTATTAAGATGACTAATTTTGATTTCATAGTTAATCTTCCATGGCTTTGCTAATAGACCTGCTGCTGGCTGGGAAACCTGCAAACTTTGAAATCTGCCTGGGTTCAATCAAGTGTTAGCTTTTCCCTTGATAGCTGGGGGACTTAAGGCAGATTGCTTAACTTTTGCTGATCCTGTTTCCTCAGCTGTATGTAAAATGGGGATAACAATAGTACACACTTGTTAGAGTTGTAAAGATTAAATGTGAAAACATGTAAAGCGTTTACACTGTGTCTGATACATGGAGTGCGCAAATGTCATACTTTCACTGCAGGGATGTTAAGAGTTGAAATTATGCCTGGAAAGTACTGAGCACATTGGATGGCACATAGAAGCACTCAAGGGTAGCTGTTATTGTGTGGGTTGTTTCAAGTATAGCACAAATGTGAACTGTTTGAATCATACCTTTTCTTTAGCCAGGGAGGCAAAGAGTCACTCGGAAGCAGAATAACCTGCCAGACCAGAGCAGCTCTCAGACGGCTGACAAAGGAAACGATGGTCAGCCGGAGAGGCCTGGACCGAGACAAACTGCTCCCGGACAAAGGCGAATGCTCCGTAGACACGCAGTCAATGATGCGGTTGTACCCAAGGGCCCAGAGACTACTGGCAACCTGTCCACTCCCCAAGAGGCTAGCATTTCCCAATGTTAACAGTAGTAAGGAATTATCTACTGCCAAGAAGTGAGCCCTCAACAAGAAGATGCCAAGCATGAGTACAGCTTAGAACTAAATGAACTTACTGTTTGTCTTGAGAGAAAAGCAGAAAGGTCCTGAAAGCTTTTCTGTGGCTGATGGAAAGAATGCAACAACAAAAAGCTATCAATCACTATCTCTTTCATCTTCAAAGGTAATGGATACACTTGAAAAGGAAAAGACAAAAATTCCAGTAGTGTCCAGATCCTTAAGACGCTTCTTCTTATGTATTAGGGTTCCTTGGTTACAGTGAGAGGTTTCATCACCAGATTCTGACCTCCTTCTACTGAAAGGTGCTAGACCTCTGGGATGTGTAAAAACTTGCAAACCACAGCTAAAAGGATTCCTCCCTCTGCGATAAGCTGAAGGAAAGCAATTTAGGTTTCATGGTACCGTGGAGGCTGGGCAGAAATGTTGCGTTGGAATGAAGGAAATAGGACCTGAAAAATGTCCCTTTGCAAGCAACACTTGAACCCAAAGATGCCTAAATGCCATTTTAATGCTCATTTTAGTTGAAAGGACACATATGACATGTTCTGCACTATGTATGTGGGGAAAGTTGGGTATAATTTTTCTTCTAAAAAATTAAGTACAGATAATTGATCACTGCACTTATACACCTGTAGCAGTGTCTCTGGAAAAATCCCTTTCCGTTAAGAGCCTCCCTTAAATGTCACACCTGATGGATGGTTCCTGAACTAGACAGTAGACTTGGCACACCTTTTCTTAGTCTTTTGATTCAGATTCAAAACTTACAGCACAAACCAGGTCAAAGTTACCTTAAATTAGAATTTATTGCCATTTATTCCTTTTTATAAATTTCTATAGCTTATACTCTTATTTTTTTGTTACCAATTGGTCTAGAGCTGCAAACATGGGTTTGTCCAGAGTACATTTTCAAACAACTTTGTAATAGGGAAATGGTTCTGTGCACATTCTTGGAAACACTTGCGTTATGTACAGAAGGGAGGGGCTGATTATTTTTCTACAAAGTAATTTATGATTTTTAATTTTCTAATGTGCCTTGGACATGTGCCAAATGATGGAAAAGAAACAGTAAACTTTATGATTCTTGAGCGTGTCACGGTGTACTTTTTTGAGTTTGTTTTGCTAGGGAGATGTGTTTCTTAGCCTTTCTGCTATAAACATGTGCTTTGTATATGGAAACATCTTCCCCCATTGGATGGAGATACATTTTATTTTTCAGTTATAGATGTAAGTACGACTGAAGCATGTGAACTGGATCATCTGGAGCAGATCATTACCCACGTGCCCTGAGTAAGGCTGACCTAATCCAGTAAGCCCAGTGTCTAGGGCCCCCACAAGGATGTTTGAATTTCCTCTAACATCAGAAGAGCAAAACCGAATATAACACAGCTTCTTAGCCCAAACAGGAAATAAGCACTGTTGCTTTGCAAGTTTCTTGTTCTATTTTTACTCCTTTCCCCCACTTTTAAACAAAACCACCTTATTGACTTAAGTTGCTGTGCTTCTCTACCATCCTAATTAAGAAACTTGACCCTATGCAGTTTATCAGCACGGCCATTTCCAAGATGCAAATACGTATATTTGACATCACCTAATTTTGGGGGTGGTGCAATATAATATTGAAAACTTTCACATATACCCCCAATTAATTTCTAACAATTGTCCTGGCTGGTAGAATTGTCAAATGAGGAGCCAGTTTCATGGAAATAAAGGGGCTAATTTGCTTGCACTGTCAGAGCTGGGGTCAAGCCCTGGCTGGCGGTGTCACCTGAATTGGCAGATTCCAGCTTGGTGTGCCCTTCATCTAGAGATGTAAATACCATGAATGGGACTGTCAATCTTAGGGGAGAAGATTCCTTTTGAGCTCCTTTGGTAATCAGCAGGGTGAGCAATCTGAAGTGATTACCTCAATTATTTTTAAAAACACTTGTGTTTTTCTCCAATTACTTTCCCACTTAAAAATAAATTTGACAACTCAAATTGGTAATGCCCGAATTTCTATTTTGTGTAAGAATGTTCTGAATTCAAAGTTAAATTAGAAAGTTGAGAATAACCACCCCCCCACCCCGTGGACGGAAACGTACCCCACCCCCTTGATGCAGTCAAGAACCTCTATCCTTGTATACAGAGTCACTTTCCATTCTCGCGTGTCTCTGAAGGATGGGAGGTTGACAGTCTTTAAACACATTCACATCGGTAGCTGCCATCAGGACAGTGGTTATTCTGCAAGAGAAAGTGTGTAGCAAACTTGCTGAGAATTGTCTAGTCTCCCTCCAGCATTTCTATGTAAACGAGACATAAAACAAAATTTACCTGTAACTGGGATTTTTTTTTTCAAAATCCTTGATCACATTTTACTTTTGATGATTTACTCTGTTACTCTGAAAAATTTTTGATGTTCTTAATGGTTCTACTCATTCGTTTATTCAAGAATACTAGACACTTTATTCTAACACTTTCTTCAGCATCTATGGTTACAAATTTCAATTCTCAAACATAGTAAAATCTCAAATATAGTTTAAACATATATCAGCAGTGTGCTAGCTAAAGCAGAGATTGGGATTTAGCTAGATTGGGAGATTGGGATAAACCACATTTCCCATCACTTTCCTGCTACTAATCCTATTCTTCTCATTAAATGTTATGAACTTCCTCCAGGGCTAGGCCTCCCAGGACTAGGACATCTATCTACAAGGTTACACCAAACAGCTCACTTGAGAGTTCAGTTTATTTATTTATTTATTTTTGGCTGTGCTGCGTGGCTTGCGGGATCTTAGTTCCCTGACCAGGGATTGAACCCGGGCCACGGCAGTGAAAGTGCCGAGTCCTAACCACTGGACCGCCAGGGAACTTCCTAGAGTTAAGTTTATGATTTAAATTTATGAGCACAGTTTTTCATAACCTGGTGGGAGTAAAGCACAATATAAGAGATGACATTTTTAAAAAATATATTTATTTATTTGGTTGCGCTGGGTCTTAGTTGCAGCAGGTGGGCTCCTTAGTTGTGGCAGGCGGACTCTTAGTTGCAGCATGCATGTGGGACCTTGTTTCCTGACCAGGGATCGAACCCGGGCCCCCTGCATTGGGAGCGCAGAGTCTTAACCACTGCACCACCAGGGAAGTCCCAAGAGATGACATTTGCTTTAAGTTACCTGCAACCTTATCAGTGAAGACCCAGAACATTTCTACCAAAATGTTTAACCACTAAACTGTCTCAACTGGATTTGAATCATTAGAAATCATTTCTCTTACAAACATGTTTACTAGTGTTGAAGTATTATTACCCACATGTCTTATTTTGGTAATTTTTTTCCAATGGATGTTATCCTCTAGTTACAGAGGTGGTTTGGATAGGGGTCATATTTGTTAGATAATTTAGTCTCAATGCCTTTGAAAAGCATATTATAAATGAAACCGAAGCTAGGAATTTTCCCACATTAAATGTAAGTACTATCTTCAGGAAGAAAAATAGCTTACCGGCTTTCAGAACCTATGTCTTGGAAATATTAAAGTTGACTCAGCTTAATCCATGAGTCTTAAATCCCATGATGTTACCGGACACTGCTATTTTCTTTTTACTGAAGATGACTGAGCAGCTTCTGTTTCTGCTGAGGCCATTTTCCCACCTAACACTAATGTCACAATTACAAAGGATATACTCATGCTGCTACACATGTTCAAAAGCTTTTGATAGGAAAGGAAATAATTGAAAATGCAGGTCTTCTGTTCATTCTGCTATGGTTTTAAAACAAGTCTGTCCAAATTGTTTTATTTTGCATAACAAGTTTATTTTTAAAAGGCATATAGACAGTAAACAAAGTAAACATCCCATCAAGATCTTAACTTCTGCCAAGTATTATCTGTTCTAGAATTGCTCCATGAAGTCCCAGTCTCTAGACATCTTAAATTCAATAATCGTCATCTTCATCAGAGTCCATTACTTTTCTTCTGCTGAACTGGGGGGAAAATTAAATGAGTATCATAACATGTTTCACAAAGCATAACTCAGATTTTCTGAGAACACAAATTTCTACCTACTACAGCGAGACATTTCTGTCTTTAAAACAACTTAGTGTTTCAAAACAATAGAAGAGCCTTGAAAATTAGGCCCTCAGTATATGCAGCCTTTCTCCCCAAACTTCCCTGTGTTATAAAATGAAAATGTCTATGGGCTGAAACATGTTTGATACAGTACATGCAGATGCAACACTTATTTAAAATATCAATCTTTCTTTTGCCGTGTGCATTTGGGGAAACTTACTTTAACTGTTGTTTTCTTTTCTGTCTGTTGGCTTACTTTCTCGAGGATTTCTATTAAACCTTGTTCTGATACCTAGGATAACCATAGAGAAAAACAGTTTTTTTTTTTTTTTTTTTTAAAGGAATGGGTTGGATTTGAGGCTGATGCTTTTTTTTTTTTTAATTTATTTATTTTTTATTTTTATTTTTGGCTGTGTTGGGTCCTCGTTTCTGCGCGAGGGCTTTCTCTAGTTGCGGCAAGCGGGGGCCACTCCTCATCGCGGTGCGCGGGCCTCTCACTATCGCGGCCTCTCTTGTTGCGGAGCACAGGCTCCAGACGCGCAGGCTCAGTAATTGTGGCTCACGGGCCCAGCTGCTCCGCGGCACGTGGGATCCCCAGACCAGGGCTCGAACCCGCGTCCCCTGCATTAGCAGGCAGACTCTCAACCACTGCGCCACCAGGGAAGCCCAAAACAGTATTTTTTTAAAACAAAGAATTGACCTCAGCAGACTGAATGGTTTTAGTCCTTCCGGGGTACGGGGGTAGAGGTCAAGAGGGAAGGAGAGGGGACAGCGGGCTGAAGCCACTGGCTATAACTCTTGGTTTAAGTTCCACATAAAATCTGCTCCGCTAGTCTTCATTTAAGGGAGGAAAAGTATCCATCAGTTAGCTTCCTCGAAACATACAAAATTAACAGGCACTTAAGAACACCACCATCACCACTGTGTTAAGTGTCAGGGACAGAGATACACCATCTCTGACCCTGAAACCTTGAGAAGCTTAAAAGCAGGAGACGAGTCACTCAAAAAAGATGAAGCAGTCGTTGTCTCTTCCACACACATTCTCAGTGTAAGGGGTTCAGGGCGGGCTGACCCCTGTAGGCTGTGGTGGCGGCAGAGGGCTTCCCAGTGCAGGTGGGGCTCATCTGGGTCTTGAAGCAAGGTCAGGGATGCAGAATATACCCATCATGGCATTACAGCAACGCACATAATAACCAGGAATTTTAGCACCTCTTCATTTGCAAAACAAGCGTAACTTTACCTGTTTTAATTAGTATTACTGACAAACCCTGTTTCCAGTGTAGAAGCAATTTAGGCTAGCTGACCCTAATAGTCACTGGTTTCATAGCAATGTCAGAAAAGGAAAGAAGCAGAGGATTTTAGAAAAGACAATTAGTTATCTTTTAGGAACGATGGTAGATACAACTATTCTCTCCTTTAAAAATTGCTTCAACAAGAATTCAGTAACCAGAAAGAGATAAAATTGACCTTCTGAAAATGTTTTGATAAAGTAGGTAACAATAGGTTAAAACTGCCTCAAGGCAGTCCAAGCTTACCTTCCCACTTAGTTGTCCATACCGTGCCATCTGTATAAGGTAATTCTCTACTGCTTTAGTTTTCTCAGGCTTTACAAGTGCTAAGTTACTTACTAAAAAGGAAAAAAATGTTCCTTACTAAAAAGGAAAAAAAAATATATATCTATACACACACACACACACAAAGTCAGAACTAAATGCACTTATACCTTGAAACTAAGCACTGACATTTCCAAAGCCCTTCAGACTTATTCATGTCTTGAAACTAGCAAGGTAGATAAGGCAGATGCTATCGTTACTCCTCTTAAAAACGAGGAAAACTTGAGTTCAGCTGTGTCAACCTCAGTCAAGACCACACAGAGGTCGTGGCAGAGCCGAGATTAAACTTGGGTCCTCAGATTCTAAGCTCCATGCTTAAAAAAAAAAATGCACTATTGCCCTCTGAAAAGCAATTTATATATTACTACACATATATAATTGTAGTGATTCATCTAAGCCTGCCTCTTCTAAGCTGGGCTTCAAGTTACAATACAGAAGATACTGGTTCATTCTGATGGCTCATTTAATATTTTTTTCTACATGGTTTTTATGAAAAATTTTATTATGAAAAAACATACACTAAAACGGAGAATACAGGCATACCTCATTTTATTGAGCTTCACAGATACTGCGTTTTTCACAAATGAAGGTTTGTGGCAACCCAGCTTGGAGCAAGTCTATTGGCATAATTTTTCCAAGAGCATTTGCTCACTTCATGTCTTTGTATCACATTTTGGTAATTCTCACAATATTTCTGAACTATTATTATTCTTATATATGTTATGGTGATCTGTGATCAATGATTTTTGATGTTATTGCAAAAAGATCATGACTTGCTGAAGGCTCAGATGATGATTAACATTTTTTAGCAATAAGGTTTTTTTTTTTGCAATAAGGTATTTTTAAATTAAGGTATGTACACTGTTTTTTTAGACATAAGGCTATTGCACACTTAATAGACTACAGTATAGTATAAACTTAACTTTTATATGCGTTGGGGAACTAAAAAATTTGTGTGACTTGCTATACTGTGGTGGTCAGGAACCAAAGTTGCAATATCCTGTACAATAAACCAGAGCCCCCAATCACCCACGTCGACTACCAGCAACATTTTGTGACTGACTCGATTTAAGAGTTGTTTCCTATAAATTTTACCTCATACAGTCGTCCCTTCGTACCTGCAAGGACCCCCTGAGGATGCCAAAATCCAAGGATGCTCAAGCCCTTATATGAAATGGTGTAGTACTATCAGCCCTCTGTATCTGTGGATTCTGACTCCACGGATACAGAGGGCCGACTGTATGCACTTGGAGATCATCTCATTGGTAGGAGAGAATGGAGCTGGTACTTCTAATAATGATTTAAGTACCTTTCTTTAGGTTTATAAACTTAACATTTCTTACAAACAATCTGCATCTCACGTTTTAAGGTTAAACAAATATTTAATCTAGAGATAGCAACAATTTCATATATATCTCCCCATTCAAATAACTCAAGCCAATTTTATGGAAATAAAGAAAACTGAAGATGCTTACATCGGGCCCGGGCTGACTGATCCAGAACTTGGGCTAAGATACTGTTTCTCATTTCTGCTTCCCTACAACAAAAACAGGTCAAGCAAAATTAGAACTAAGCTGTCAGCATTCCTATTGAACATAGACTCTTACACTCAAAGGCCAGCGTTATATTTTGTGAGTGTATATCTTTATATTTTGTGAGGTTGAAAGGTAAAACTTCACATTTACCTAATCAGAGTGGAGTTTCAGTTCAACCACGATTATAAACATTTATTAAGTACCTAGTGTGTGAGAGGTGC
This sequence comes from Eubalaena glacialis, assembly GCF_028564815.1. Taxonomy (NCBI): domain Eukaryota; kingdom Metazoa; phylum Chordata; class Mammalia; order Artiodactyla; family Balaenidae; genus Eubalaena; species Eubalaena glacialis. The sequence goes on along the minus strand of NC_083733.1, from coordinate 50,752,387 downwards.
TAGAAATTTATAGTGAGATTTCAGGCAATTACAAGGACCAAGTGATTAATCCCTGTAATTTTCTTAGAGATAAAGAAGCTGAGGTCCACGGAGGCAATGTTAAGGAGACACAGGTAACTGTGGCCAAGGTAGGACCAGATCCCATATTTCCAGACTCTCAGTTCTAGTTTTTGGGTTGGGAGGGGAGTTAAATTATAACTCTGCTTCTATCCTTGCATCTTCCTACCTATCCAAGTAGGAACTATTTCAAGTTCACAGGACAGTGGTTTCAAACTTTTTTTAAGCAGAAATTGTTTTTCAAATGAAGCCCTTCAAGGAACTTAATACGTAACACAGACAAAAGCAGAGATTCTTTGGCTGAATTCGAAGGGGAGCTCTGGCTGGCTGTGCTTACTAATTGCCCCCATCTGAGGAGCCCTGGGGTTCATGGAACACAGACTGAAGCCCACTTCCATAGGCCATTTCCTTATCACTCCTGAGTACTTCAACCCTGCCATGAACTTACTACATTTCACTAAATCTAAGAGGCCATAGAGTAGAAAACACACCATAGCATACTGTATCTCCAAGAATGAAAAACACCCTAGATGAGGTGTCTAATAGGAGACCCTCACTCAAAGCTGGGGTATCATCCCAGAGCAACATCCTCAATACAAGGTAAACAAGAAATAAACCCGCTATGCAGAAAGGAACAGCAAGGAAGTGTGCGTGCAACGACCTTGGCCCTGAGTGGAGGAAGAAAAAAGTGTCTCTGAGAATTTGAACTTCAAGCTGTAGTCTTGCAGGTTTGCTGTGTGAATTCACAGCTCCAGTGTGGAGAAAGGGGGAACCTCAAGCAGTGAATTTTAAGAGGTCTCAGGTTAGAAATGACCCACGTGATGGCAGAAGCAAAAGTAAATCCTCTTTGGAAGAATCCAGGACAAGAGCAATCAATTATGAGACACATTCGAACGTCAGATATGTTAGCATGTGAAAAAAAATGCACATCTTATAATCAGTGAAATTCATGCGGTAGTTTTATTTTCTTTTTAGCACTATCCCAGGTGCTTACCATCTGTCTTCTCCCTCTAATGTAAGCTACGTAAGGGCAGGAACCTTCTCCACCTTGCCTATCTCTGTAGACACAACACAGTGCCTGACCCAGAGCAGGTGCTCAGTATTTGCTGGATGAATGAATGAGTTAAAAGGCAACCCTGGGGGGTAGGGGTGGGGGCATGGGGAGTTTAATAGGCATAGTTTCAGATTTGCACGATGAAAAAGTTCTAGAGATTTGTTGCACAACAGTAAGAATATAGTTCACATGACTTATACTCTTAAAAAGAGTTAAGATGGTAAATTTTATCTTATGTGTTTTTTTTTAATCAGTTAGAAAAAAAAGGTAGCATGATGGGGTAACTAGGCATTCATTCAATAAACCTGCCAAGTGTGGGGTTCTCTGTGATATTCTGGGATAAAATGACATTGAGAACAGAATGATAGCTAATACTATTGAGCACTTACTAAATGTGAAGCACTGTGCCCCTGCAATCCTCACCACATACCTGTGAGGCAGTCCTACGATTATGTTGGTTTTAAGGTAATCACAGTTTAGCAGAGAAACATCAATCAGTAATTGCAATACAAAGTAATAAGTGCTGTGGGGTTCCATACATGTTTATTTAACAAACATAATAAACAGTGATGATGATTTCTGGAAAAATCACTATGCCAGGAAGATCTTTAGGAGTCACACACCTATTAAGGTGACTAAAGTAAAAAAAAAAAAATTTGGTGAAACCATCCTTCAAGAAGTTCAGAGTTCCCACAGACATAGAGAACAGACCAAGAGATCGGTGTTGGGAGGTGGGTCAAATGAGTGAAGATTATCAGAGAAGTATAAACTTCCAGGTATACATAAGTCATGGGGATGAATGTACAGCATGGTGACTATAGTTAATAATACGGTATTGCATGTTTGAAAGTTGCCAACAGAGTAGATCTTAAAAGTTCTCATCACAAGGAAAAAAGTTTGTAAGTATGTGCGGTGATGAATGTTAACTAGACTTATTGTGGGGATCATTTCACAGTATGTACAAATATGGAATAATTATGCTGTATGCCTGAAACTTACGTTGTACGCCAAGTACTCCTTAATTTAAAAAAAGAGCCACTACATTAAAAACAAAAAACAAAAAACAGTTCAGAGCTCCAGCCCATACCTTTGCTTTGCTTCCTGTTGTGCTACATCGCCAGGGTCCTGAAAAAACAATTTTATCTTTTAGTAATTTCACAGAGGAAAAACACAGGAACTCCTATTTTCTTTCTGATACCTAACAGGCTCCTGCAGTGGTAGAGACGGCTTTGCCAAATAATTAAAAGCCGGGCCTCACAAAAGTCAAACTGATAGCTTCCACTTACGACAGCGTTTTGATAAGCTTCTAAAGTCACAATCCAACAGAGTGTTTTAGAATACAAACAACCATTAGGGAGAAGAATCCTTGCTCTACGAAACCGTGTTTTACGTGGTAAGAATAATTTTCGTAAAAGAAAATGTGCTTCGGTATTGGGGACGCTGCAGATTCAAACAGCCCTCCCTTCCAGACCATCCCGCTCCACCCCTAACACGTTACTCCCTTCCTCTTTGCAGTAGAGCCCTTACTTGGGCGTTTTATCTACGGGATTAGTTTGGTGCCTGGCCCTCCCCGGGACTGTCAACTCCATCAGGCGATGTTCCCCGCTGTACCCTCAGCACCTGGCACACAGCAGACCCTTGGGTCGGAACAATTAAATTCTAGAAAACATTCGGCAGGAACGCTAGTCGAAGCAGGCTAGATCCACGAGCTAAGGGCACCGAGAGACCCGAGGGGCTGAGAATTCTGTTTGGGACCAATGCCTGCCCGGGTGACAACCAGCCCCTGCCCGGGACAGGCCCCCCCCCCCCCGCCCGGGGCAGCACGTGGTCCGCTGGCCGCCCGAGACCCAGCACGGCGGGGAGAGGGACCGAGCCTGCTCAGAAGCGACCAGGAGGCCGCCGGCGACGGAGGCGGGGTCCTCGGCCGCGGGGAGAGCTGGGGCGTCGGCGCCTGGAGCCTCCGCCCGGGGCCGCGCCCTCCACCTCGGGCGAAGGCAGCGCCCCTCAGGGGACGGGCCTGGCGGAGGGGCGGGCGCGCTCACCCCGTGCTTCGCCTGCAGCTCGGCCAGCCTGTGCTTCCTCAGCGCCTCGAGCTCCTCCTCCGCCATGGCGCGGCCGTCCGGAGCGAGCAGCCGCGGCCAGGCTCCAGCCCACTCGAGAGACCGCTGGCAGCCCCTCAGCGCGCGCGCCGCCCTCCCCACTGCGCAGGCGCCCGCAGCGCCCAGGCATCACCAATCCAGCCCGGAGCCGCGCCGCGCGCCCCAGCCAGGGTGCGGGGAGAGGCCCGATTCCGCGATTGCTGGCCGCGGCTTGCGGGGCAGGACCGCTGCGCGGAACCTTCCGGACTTCGGTTCCACCTCCCCGCTGCAAATCTGTGCTCTGCGCGCGCGGCCGCCAGCCGGGCAAACATCTGGCTGCGTGTGGGAAAAGATAGTAACCTAGAAACAGGCCATCCTCAACAAGTATAATAATAGGTAAAATTTGTTGGTGGCCTGTAATGTGCTAGGCTCACGTTATCTTCATTTACAGATGAGGATCCGGGCGCTTAGAAACGCTAAGTGAAGTGATGGAAATGTTCTAAAACTGGATGGTGGTGATGGTTGCACAATTTTAAAATTTGTTCAGAAGTATTAAATTGTACCCTTAAAGTGGGTTGGGCGTGGGGCTGGAGCAAATAGAGACTCTCTGGTCATCCTGACGTTACGAAGCCAGGTTAAAACAAACTTGGAGGCTGAGAGTCGGCATCAGATGGGCCTTTCCTCAGAGGTTGGCTTGGGGGCTGTGGGATGTGGTGTGAACTCCGGGACACTCCACACACACACACACACACACACACGCGCTGTCCTGGGGCGCGCGCGCGCGCGCACACACACACACACTCTCACGCTGTCCTGGGGTGAATTCCCTGGCGATAAAAGCGCGCCTTTGGAGTGGGGACATTGGTGTGTGTTGGCCGGAATGTCAGCTCCCTAACCCTATGTCATGCATGTGCTGTCTTTTCAGTTGTGACAAAATATAAAATTTACCACTTTAACCATTTTAAGTTCACAGTTAAGTAGTGTTAAATGCGTTCACCTTGTGCGATCTCTAGGACTCTTTTCGTCTTGTAAAACTAAAACTGTGCCCTATCCCCCCTTCCCCCCAGCCCTTGAACCATTCTACTTTCTGTCTCTGAATTTGCCTGTTATATGTACCTATACAAGTGGAATCATACAACATTTGTCCTTTTGTGACTAGCCTACTTCACTTAGCATAATGTCTTCCAGATTCATCCATGTGATACCGACCAGGGTTCTTGGCCTTCCCCAATCAATAGAAATTGATCAGAGGCTAGACAAGAAATTCAGGCAAGGCTTTATTGGGGCCCCTGCTGCAGCAGGGGGAAGCAAGAACAAGTAACGGTTTCCCTTGCTCACTCCCTGGGGCGGATGCGCCGGTTCCTTATATGGGGTGAGGGTAGGGGTGTGTCCAGGGATTGGGCCAGAGGGGAGGCTTAGGTGTTTTGCCCACCCCTTTGGTGGTGTTGAGTGCAGGAGGCATGCACAGTACCCTGCCTATGCTCCTGACACCTGTTTTTGCACCCAGCTCTTCAGAAGTGGCAGTTGGGCTTTTTGGTCTCTTTGTACCTTGTCCAGAATTTGCCCCAAATGCACATGTGCACAGTTATTTTTAGTCCCTATAGCTTCTTTGTATTTTGTTGCTTGAGGAGAGGTTTGTCCAGGTGCAAGCACTGCAGCAAAGGGTCCCAGGTCCCAGCCTGTCTCACATATTGTAGCGTGTGTCAGAATTTCTTTCCTATTTAATAACATTTCTCTCTCATATATATATATTATATATATATAATATATATAATCACATTTTGTTTATCCATTCATCACTTGGGTTGTTTCCTCTTTTTTTTTTAAAATTAATTTATTTTTATTTTTTTATTTATTTTTGGCTGCGTTGGGTCTTTGTTGCTGCGCGCGGGCTTTCTCTAGTTGCGGCGAGCGGGGGCTACTCTTCGTTGCGGTGCGCAGGCTTCTCATTGTGGTGGCTTCTCTTGTTGCGGAGCACGGGCTCTAGGCGCTCGGGCTTCAGTAGTTGTGGCTCGCGGGCTCTAGAGCACAGGCTCAGTAGTTGTGGCACACGGGTGGCTTATTTGCTCCACGGCATGTGGGATCTTCCCGGACCAGGGCTTGAACTCGTGTCCCCTGCATTGGCAGGTGGATTCTAAACCACTGTGCCACCAGGGAAGCCCCAAGAGGCTATATATTTAAATAACATACCTATGCTATGATGTCTTCATTTATATAGTTTAGACATTTTCTAATCCCCTGATGGATAGGGATTTGACACACTCCACAACTCCTATTTTTCTTCCTTAGTTTCCTAATACACATATTACTATTTTTAGTTCCAAAGTTGTATATTGTTTAAGCAACACACTTACACCTTCTCTTTCTTATTCCAACAGGTATAGACAGTGTCTCTTGACTCCCAGCTTTAAAAGATGAAGATGCCAGCATCTCTAACTTTCCAGTAAGTTTGCTTCCTTTTTTCTGCATTCTCAGCTTCTATTATCTGTGCTTTTTATTATCTGTGCTACATCTTGTTCATATTCCAATCTGTAATCATAATTCAGTCTTTTTTTCCTTCCTTTTCATTGAGACATAATTGACCTACAGCCCTGTATAAGTTTAAGGTGAACAGCATAATGATTTGACTTAGATATATCGTGAAATGATCACCACAATAAGTTTAGTGAGCATCCATCATCTCCTATAGATACAAAAAAAAAAAAGAAAAAAAGAAAAAGGAAGAAAAGAAAAAATATTTTTTCCTTGTGATGAGAACTCAAGATTTACTCTCTTAACAATTTACACATGTAACATAAAGCAAAGTATAATATAATTATATGAATCATGTTGTACATTACATCCCTAGGACTTCTTTACCTTATAACTGGCAGTCTCTAACTTCTGACCACCTTCATCCAATTCCTCCTCCCTTCAAACCCCCCTCCCCCTGCCTCTGGTAACCACAAATCTGATCTCTTTTTCTACGAGTTTGTTTGTTTGAAGTATAATTGACCCACAGCACTATGTTAGTGCCTGGTGCACAACATAATGATTCAACATTTCTATACATTACAAAATGATCACCATAATAAGTCTAGTTACCGTCTGTCACCATACAAAGATATTACATTATTATGGACTATATTCCCTATGCAGTACATTTTGTCCTGTGACTCATTTATTTTGTAACTGGAAGTTTGTACCTCTTGATCTCCCTCACCCATTTCACTCCTCCCTCCACCCCAGCTCTCCTCTGGCAACCACTTGTTTGTTCTCTGTATCTGTGACTCTGTTTCGGTTTTATCTATAACTGCTTTTCAGTTCACTTGTTTTGTTTTAGATTCCACATATAACTGAAGTCATATGGTATTTGTCTTTCCCTGTCTGACTTATTTCGCGGAGCATAATACCCTCTAGGTCCATCCATGTTGTCGCAAATGGCAGGATTTCCTTCTTTTTTTTATGGCTGAATGATATTCTGTTGTATACATATGCCTCGTTTTCTTTATCCATTCATCCATTGATGGACACTCAGGTTGTTTCCATGACCTGGCTCTTGTGTATAATGCTGCAATGAAATTGGGGTGCCTTGTTTTTCTTTATCAAAGAAAACTGAACCTTTCTAAACTCTCCATCGTATCATGTGTTCTGACAGACTCTACTTTTCTTATCAGATACCTGTCTTCCTCCTCTCTCTTTAATCTGGACAGGTTCCTCTCTAGGCCTCTTGCATCCTGTTGTTCTGGATTTCCCTTTGTTGCTATTTTAGGTTGTATCCTGTGTTTTGGATTCCCTGTTTTCTTTCCTGGTTTAACCCCTCATCTTTTTGAAGCACATCTTCAAGTAGTTGTCTAAGAAAAAGAGCTGGTAGGTAAAATTTCTATGTTCTTGCATGTATGAATATTTAATCTTATACTCTAATTGTTTGGTTAATTATAAACTTCTAGAAAAAAGAATTTTCCCTCAGAATTATTTTAAATTAAAAAATTTAAAAATTATTTTCTATTTTCCCTTACAGCTTTGTTATGTATCAGTTGTATTTCTTAAATTCCTTTTCATTTTGAAAAATATATAAAAAAATGGAAGGAATGGTGGAAAGAACACCTATATGTCCTTCACATAGATCCACTAATCATTAAGATTTTGCCACATTTGGTATATCTTTCTGTCTGCACACACGTGGTGTGCATGCATACACACACACACAAATGCACATACACATGCACAGTTTTTCTGAACCATTTGAATGTAACTTTCAGATATCATGTCACTTCACCCCTAAGTATATATATCCTAAGAACAAAGACATTCTCATGTATAACTACACTACAGTTAGTGCACTCAATAAATTAATGTAGATAAAATAATATCATCTAACTGATATACAACCCACTTTTGTCTCTCTCTAATTGTTCGAATAAACTTCTCCACAACTGTTTGTTTTCTTGTCAATCCATGATTCAGTTGTGTTTAGTAGTCAGTCTCTTTGAAGGTATATCTCATCAGTTTTCTAACATTTGGTGTTGGTGATAAAAAATCTGAATTTTGTTCCTTCGTAAGTGGTATCTTTTTCCTTGCAGAAGCTTTTAGAATATTTTCTTTTTTTCCCAGTGTTCTAAAATTTTGCAGACATGTGGGTCTTTTAAAAGACCTTGTGCTGTTTGCTCTGTAGGTACTTTCAATCTGAAAACTTGTAACTTTAACCTTTCGGAGATTTTGTTGTATTGCTCATTTGATAATGTTTCCCCTCTGATTTCTATCTTTCTTTATCTGGAATGCCTGTAAAACTGGACCTCTTGGAAAGGTCTTCTGAGTCTCATTTCTTTCATGTCTCCCATCTCATGGTTTTTTTGCTTTGCTTTCTGGAAGATTTCTTCTGTTTTATCTTCTGGGCCTTCAGTTTATTTCAGCATCATATTTTCATTCTATAAGAGCCCTTTCTTGTTCTCTGATTGTGCTGTTTACTTAGCATCTTGTTTTTGATTTTGAATGCAATAACTTCCTGAATATAGTTATGATTATAATTAGAAAAAATTTTTAATCTCTTCTATTTCCTGAATTAGCTCTCTTTCCTTTGAGGTTGTTTTTTTCCTGTTTGTGGTAATTTTTTAAGGCAGCCCTTAGCAAATTAATACAAATTTCTGTCTCTCTTTCTTTCCCTCCCTTCCCTCCTTCCTTCTTCCCTCCCTCCTTCCCTTCCTTCCTTTCCTTTCCTTCCTTCCTTCCTTTCTTCCTTCCTTCCTTTCCTTCCTTCCTTCTTTCTCTCCTTCCTCCCTCCCTTCCTTCTCTCCTTCCTTCTTCCCTCCCTCCCTCCTTCCCTTCCTTCCTTTCCTTTCCTTCCTTCCTTCCTCCCTTTCCTTCCTTCCTTCCTTCTTTCTCTCCTTCCTCCCTCCCTCCCTCCCTTCCTTCTCTCCTTCCTTCTTCCTTCTTTCTCCTCCTTCTCCTCCTCCTCTTCCTCCTCCTCCCTTTTCTTCTTTGTTATTTAATGGAAGAACTCTCAGATGTTTCATTTGCAGAGTTGATCTTTCGTGGCCCTGCATTCTGAACGAGGGGTGGAGCTAAGGACTGGACTGTTTAAGACAGAGCCTTTGGAGTAATCCCAGTGTTTTTGGCCCGGTCTCACTTGCGTCCTCTGTCTTATTCCTCTCTGGAATTCTGTAGGGAAGATCGGCAACCTCCTCTGCGGTGTGTCATCTGTCATTACTTCTGTATCAGCTTGACACAGTCTCACAATTTTTTTTAAAGCTTTCTTCCACTGATGGACAACTTCCTGTTCTCTTTGTCATTGTGGATTTATTCCCATTTTAGTCCTTTACTATCATTTTTGTAGGGTCTTAGGGGGAAGAAGAGAAAAACTGAGTGGCCAGTCCGTCATTTTGAAAATAGCACTTGTTTTCTTGTCTCCAACTTGCAGTTTTGATCTTTTTAGCTGAGAAGTTATTTAGGAGGCTTGTATCAGTCAGGATGGGCTAGGCTATGCTGTATAACAAAACCCTCAAAATATTAATGGCTTAAAATGGCAAAAGTTTATTTCTTGCTCACCGAGGTTGGCTGGGGGCTCTGCTCCAGGTCTCCCCACTCTGAGACCCAGGCTAGCAGAGCAGCTGCCATCTCGCTGTTACCAGTTGCCATGGCAGAGATAACCTAGTGAATCGTGCACTGTCCCTTTAAGTTTCCACCCAGAAATGATACCCATCATTTCTCTTCATATTTCATTGGCCAAAGAAAATCATTTGACTATTCTTAACATCAAAGGGGGTGAAGAAGTACAATCCTACCCTGTGCCTAGAAAATGGAAAGCTGGAAATGTCTGTTGAACAGTACAATGAACCACCAGAAGATTGTAAAATTTCAAGTGTTTGAATTCTAAAAACTTTTAACACTTGAATTAAAAAAAGAATTGCACTGGAATCAGAGAATGTAGGCTTGTATAAAATTCCTGAGATTTTTTCATTGCATTATTTGTGACTGATTTTTTAAAATGCTTTATGGGATTGGGAAAGATGTACCCTTTGTTGGTTGTAGACAAGTTTGACACATACACAACATGAAGCTATTTATATCTTCTATATACCTGTTAATTTTTTTATATACCAGATCTATCAAAGACTAAAGAATTATTTAAAGTTCTTAACATACTATTGTGTTTCTATAGATTTCTCCTTGTTTTTATAACAGTTTTGCACTCATATTTACCTTGTAAGAGTTCATAGTAGATATGCATTTTCTATTTTGTTTAAATAACCTTTGTCTCAATTAATAGGACTTTTATTTATTTATTTATTTATTTTAAAATTAATTAATTAATGTATTTATTTTTGGCTGTGTTGGGTCTTCATTGCTGCTCACTGGCTTTCTCTAGTTGTGGTGAGCGGGGGCTACTCTTCGTTGCAGTGCACAGGCTTCTCATAGCAGTGGCTTCTCTTGTTGCAGAGCACCGGCTCGGCACATGGGCTTCAGTAGTTGTGGCACTTGGGCTCAGTAGTTGTGGCGCACAGGCTTAGTGGCTCCGCGGCATGTGGGATCTTCCCGGACCAGGGCTCGAACCCATGTCCCCTGCATTGGCAGGCGGATTCTTAACCACTGTGCCACCAGGGAAGTCCCCTAATGGGACTTTTAAATTCTTGTTCCATTGCCACATGTCTTCTGTACTCTCTTAGTATCTCAAAGTGCTTTTTATAATTTTAAAATTTTTAAAATTTTTAAGTTTTTAAAAATGATATTGAATTTGGTGGTGATTTCCTGGATATGACACCAAAAGCACAGGCAACAAAAGTAAAAATAGATATCTTGGACTTCATCAAAATTAAAACTTTTAGGACACTATCAACACAATGAAAAGGCAACCTACAGAATGAGAGAAAATATTTGCAAATGATATATCTGATAAGGGGTTGATGTCTAGAATATAGAGAACTCCTACAATTCAACAATGAAACAAACAACCCAATTCAAAATGGGCAAAGGACTTGAACAGACATTTCTGCAAAGAAGATATACAAATGGCCAACAAGCACACAAAAAGGTGCTCAACATCACTAATTACTAGGGAAATGCAAATCAAAACCACAGTGACAGGGAACTATATTCAATATCTTGTAATAATCTATAATGGAAAAGAATCTGAAAAAGTATGTGTATATATTATATACATATATAGATATCATATATATATATATATATCACTTTGATGTACACCTGAAATTAATACAACATTGTAAATCAGCTATACTTCAATTAAAAAAGACAAAACCACAGTGAGATACCAGCTCACAACCATTAGGATGACTACTATCAAAAACACAGAAAATAGTAAGTCAACGTTGAGGAGAATGTGGAAAAATTGGAACCTTTGTGTACTGTTTTTGGGAATGTAAAATGGTGCAGTTGCTATGGAAAGTAGTATGTTGGTTCCTCAAAAAATTAAACATAGAATTACCATATGATCTAGTCATACATTTCTGGGTATATACTCAAACGAATTGAAATCAGGGTCTTGAAGGGATATTTGCACACCCATGTTCATAGCATCATTATTCACAAGAGCCATAAGGTGGAAGCAACCCATTCACCCATTGATGAATGAATGGATAAACAAAATGTGGTATAGACATACAATGGAATATATTCAGCCTTAAAAAGGAAGGAAATTGGAACAGGTGCTACAACATGGATGAACCTTGAAGATGTTACGCTAAGTGAAATACGCCAGTTACAAAAAGGCATGTACTGTATGATTTCGCTTATATGAAGCACTTAGATGCTATGGACTGAATTGTGTCCACCCTAAATTCATATGTTGGCGCCCAAACTCCCAATGTGGCTGCATTTGGAGACAGGTTCTTTAAAGAGGTAATTATGGATGGGGCCCAATATTGCTAGTGTCTTTATAAGAAGAGACCAGGGATGCATGCACACAGAGAAAAGGCCATGTGAGGACACAGTGAGAAGATGGCCATCTCCAAGCCAAGGAGAGAGATCTCAGGAGAAACCAAACCTGTCAGTACTTGATCTTGGACTTGTAGGCTTCAGGACTGTGAAAAAATAAATTTCTGTATTTTAAGCCACCCAGCCTGTGGTAATTTGTTATGGCAACCTTAGCAGATTAATATACCAGAGTAGTCAAATTCATAGAGACAGAAAGTAGGATGGTTTCCAGGGTCTGGGAGGAGAAGGGAATGGAGGATTATCTAATGGGTACAGGGTTCAAGTTTTGCAAGATAAATTCTGGAGATTGGTTGCACGACAATGTGAAAGTGCTTAACACGGCTGAACTGGACATTTAAAAATGGTTAAGATGGTAAATTTTATACTATGTATATTTTATCACAGTTAAAAATAAACATGTTTTTAATTGTGATAAAATATACATAGTATAAAATTTACCTTCTACCATAGCCCTATTTTTCTCCTCTCCTTTATAGCAAAACTGAAAAAAGTAGTTTCTGTTTGCTGTCTCCACTTCTTCAAGGCTCACTTTCTCTTGAACCATTCCAATTAGGATTTTCTGAAACTGCCTCGTTCAGGGTTAACTGAGATAATTCCAATCCATCAGCAGCAATGTTGCTCTCTCGCTCCTCCTTGAGATACTTGCCCCGTGACCTCCTGGTTTTCCTCTCGCTTTTCCTTTGTAGGATGGGGCTTGCCCCTCCTCCTGACTTTATCTGCAAGTTACCCCAGGACTCTGCCCCAGGCTTTTTATACTCACCCCCGGCAATCTCATCCAGTGCCATCTATACACTGGTGAATTTCAGGTTCTATCTCCAGCCCACCCTCCCTTGGAACCCAACGCAGAACATCCACCTGCCCACCCCACGTCGTCATGAGGACGTCGACCAGGCATCTGAAATGCATCATGCCCCAAATAAATCCTGACTTCTCCTTCAGAACCTGTCTCCCTCCACTGTTTGCCATCTCAGTAAATAGCACCACCTTGCAACCAGATCGAAAAACAGGCACCCTCGTAATTGCGCACCAAAGATCTTGGAGTCACCTTGACCCCTCTCTTTCTGTCTTACCCCACATCCAACTCACCCGAATATCCTGTTGTCTGTCTTCAAAATCTCTCCAGGGCCTGGCTCCTTCCCGCCTCCTCTTCTACCACCTGCCTTGGCCAGGCAAGCTCCTCTCATCTGGATGACTGCGGAGCCTTCTTAGTTAAATGAACAAATGCTATGAGTGTTGAAATTAGTGATATGAAATATAAATGTTTATGCCCGAGGACGCCATCTGAAATGTAATTGAACGTTTTTCTCTGCAGGCTGCAGGTGAGAATAGGTGATCATATATCAGCATATGTAACCCAGAGAACTAGCAGTATCCCCGCACCCCTCTCACCCAGTAGCAAATGTATACCTGGTAAAAGACCGCTGGTATCACCAGGAAGTCTTCAGACACACAGACGTGCATCTCTGTTGACTAACTGAAAGCACATTAGTATGGCCGTTAGAACTTTAAGAGAGAAATCAGAGAATTTGAGATACTGACCACACGAATAACCAGATTATCAGAGAATGAGCTGCTTTGCTTAGGATGGTTGATGGTTCTGAGAGGAGCAAGTGTGGTCCTAGTTTCAAAGAGTATGGTGTATGACCCCCCCACCCCACCGCCAAGCCGCATCCTCTTCCCATACCTATCTTGGTAGCAGAAACAGCTGGAGTTTAAGGGTCTATTTGTTTATTTAGATTTGGCCGAAAGGGACACATCAAAGTTATGGCACTAAAATGTTTCTGCCCTTGGGGTGGATACTACATTAAAACATCTTGTTGCCGGGAAGAAGCAACTCTTGAAGTTGGAGCGGTGGTGGGAGGCTGAGAGTGGGGTGTGACCAGGTGTCTTGAGACGAGTTGCTTACTGATGGGCGGAAGGTGTTAAACCTTCTGGGTGATGCAGTCTCCTCGGTACCACATGAGTCAGGTGCTGGCCGTGCTAGGACGAGGCAGAACCCAGAGCAGTAGCAAAACTGTTGGGAGGGGTCTGAAACAGAACTGGAGGAGCTTCTGGCAGTGGCTGTGTGGAAGGTAAAAAAAGGAGAGAGAGAGCGAGAGGGATAAAAGAAGAAGGAGAAGGGAAAGGAGAAGGAGGAGGAGGAGGAGGAAGGAGAGGAGGAGGGGGAGGGGGGAGAGGGAGGGTCGCCACTCAGGGGGGAGGGCTGCCTCTCAGCATCACCTCTGTGACCTATTTCAGGATGGACACGGGTGATGTGGACAGGTCATCGTTGTGTTTTCCATCACTTGCAGTAGCCGCACAGATAGTCCCAGTGTCACACAGAGGCAGAGCCTACAGAACAAGTCTGTCCCTCTGAATGTTCAGCCCCATCTTTCTCCTCCCAGGACAGGCCACCTGCTCTGCTCAGGTGCCCAGGGATCCCTTAGTGCATAGAGTCCTGATATGTCCTGCCAGCAGCAGAGGGAGCCCACACTCTACCGAAAGGGATTAAGTTTCTCATTAGAACACAAAGCGGAAAATACAATAACGGTGTTTTTTGCCACACAGTATGTCCTTACAGATGAAGCTTTAATCTCCCTCATACATCTCCGTTGCTGTAAATTCCTGTTCTATTATGGTACCATATGCCGTGATTCCCTGGGAGAAAGCCACAGTAAGCTTGGCGGCGAGCTTGGGCTTCTGAGCTGTTTGTGCCGTGTGTTGAATCACATATTATCTCACACTTAAAGGCATGTCTTAATAAGCTCTTTTATATCAGTTTATTAGCCATGATCCTGCAGTTGATCAGTTATGTCATGGAAGGGTACCCCGGAGCTCACTGACAATTACGAGATGTAAGAGGCAGAAGTAAGTTAGGCTCGAAACACAACAGAGTGCAGTTCATCTGATGGTCTAGCAGCTGCCGATTCGCCTTCTCATCTGTTTCTAGGTTATAGATATTGATGCTTCTCTGCTCAGAGCAGACCTACTGTACATACAGTTGCCCACAGTGCACAGAATGGCATTTTTTCAAAATCCTTTCCAGCTCACTGTTAAAGGCACAATGTCAGATGTCAGGACCCGCAAGGGTTACTCTTGGGGCTAAGCCACACCATCATTGTTCCTCACACTGTGCTCTTTCTGGGAAAAAGAAACATGTTCGCCTTTTGCCTCATTTCCCTCCCAAAGCAACTGACCAAGTTCTGAGACCACTCTTAGGAGGAAAAAAACCCCTCAGGTCCTGTATCCTTTATGATGACAGCTGTCATCTGTGCCTGGTGGGAAAGGGGGGCCAACCGGAAACATTTAGAAAACAGTTTTTCACCTAAAACCAGTTGTGGAGTCTTTGACTTCAGAAGCAGCTCCACTCAAGCTTCTGTGGCCACTTGCTGGGTTGGCAGCTTTTTTCTGAGGATGATCTCCATGCCACAGGGTGAGGGCACCACCATGTTACCCTGACTAGGACCTCCTTCTCCTAGCTGGAAAGCTAACAGGCACAGGGCCAGTCTAAGAGCTTCCCAGGCCCCAGAGGCTTTTACTTTTGGACCCCCTACTACAAAAAATGTCCAAAAAATTGAAATGCACCCCTATCCCACATCATGATAATGTATAAATAAATAATAGATGACAATATGGGCATGGAAACTAGTTGATGTATTATGTCTCATCAAGTGTATTAATCCTGACATTGCATTGTTTTCTCTATAGTTTTGTGCTGATACATTTTTTTCCTCCTAGGCTGTGTACATACCCTTGGGTCTTTGGAGCTCTCTGAGTTCTGAGCCCTGCTCCTTGAGGGGAGGGAGGGGGGCGGGGAGTGGAAAGGACTTGGTGCAGAGGATGGGTGCTGAATGGTTGTGGGCCAAGATGAAGTTTGGTCCTAGCCCTCACCTGCCTGGTCCAAAGAGAACCAACCTCAGAGGAAATTAAGAGGACCCTTACCTGTCCTCAAATAAAACCAGAAAGATTCTCACCTGTTTGTAAAAAAGGTGCAGAGAACAGGAATACCTTTTCTAGTAACATGCTCATTCGTTCATTCATTCATCCCCTCATTCAAAAAGCATGTTTTTGGAAACCCTACTAAGTGTCAAGCCTAGTGCTCGGCATTTGGGAAATAAAGGCAGGTAAGATGCAGTGCCTGCCCTCAGGAGCACAGAGTTCCTCAGTCCCTCTGTCCTGGGGCTGCTCTTGGTCAGCCTTCCAGGACCCACCCTTGCCTCCAAAGCTTCCACAGATATATTCCTGGCTGTTATGAGCTGAGTTGTGTCCTCCAGAAATTCCTATATTGAAATCCTAACTCCCAGTGCCTCAGAATGTGACTATATTTGGAGATGGGACCTTTAAAGAGGTGATTAAGGTTGAATGAGGTCATTAGGATGGGCCCCAATCCAATATGAATGATGTCCTTGTAAGAAGAGATTAGGACACAGATACACACAGAGGGAGACCACGTGAAGACGCTCGGAGACGATGACCACCTACAAACCAAGGAGAGAGGCCTCAGAAGAAACCAACCCTGTTGACACCTTGAATTCAGACTTCTAGCTTTCAGAACTGTGAGAGGATAAATTTCTGTACTCTTGTTGTGGCAGCCCTAGCAAACTAATGCACCGGTTCCGTAGGAGGCCCAGAAGACTCCCTTGAATCTTTCTCAAGAGAAGAAAGAAAAGACACTCAGCCAGCCCCTCCCCGACCTGGTGGGAGCTTCCGCCAAAGGGCAGCCTTATTGTGCACTTACCCCAAACCTCCTCAGCCTCATTTCTCCTCCGTCTGCTTCCTTCAGGTGCAGACACATCAGCGGGGTTTGGGGGGTTTGCTGAGGATTCCGGGGAGCAGGGTTAGGGGCTCCCTTTCCTTAGTCACAGTGATTTTTCTGTCTGGAACTTCCTGTGTGGTGTTCTTTGGGGGAGGGGCTTTCACTCTGCTGCATCTACCCAGGCTCTGGGGGACATTCAGTCCTCATTTTTCTTTTCTTCATCTTCTTTTTTTAAAAATATTTATTTGGCCACGCCGGCTCTTAGTTGCGGCATGCGGGATCTTTAGTTGTGGCATGCGTACTCTTAGTTGAGGCATGCGAACTCTTAGTTGAGGCATGCATGTAGGCTCTAGTTCCCCGACCATGGATTGAACCCGGGCCCCCTGCATTGGGAGCTTGGAGTCTTCGTCACTGGACTGCCAGAGAAGTCCCCCTCGTTTTTCTTGACCCCTGGCAGTACTCTGGCTCTCTAGAGCTCTGGGAGTGCTTTTCGGCTCATGCTGTTTGCTACCTCTTGCTACTTCCCAGTGTCTGTTCAGACTGTCCACTGTGCTAAGAGCATCTCTCCCACTCACCAGCCTATCTGCTGCCCGACCCACTCCAGTCCCATGGGGGATATGCCGGTATCCAGCGTAACTGTTGTAACAAGGGCTCTTCAAACAAACCAAACTAAAGGAACCCTGATATGTCACATTTGCCACTTTCTGTGGTGTCAGTGCTCCCATCGTGGCCAGTTTCAGGCTACCAATGTGAGGTCCCTGAACAGAGGGCTGAATTGGGAAGAGGTGTCCACTAGCACACCATTATATTGTATTCCCACCATCGAGATACAATAGATGTAAATAACCTCAAGAGCAAAGAAGGCAGTAAGCCACAACAAAATAAAGTAACTAGGAATGATGTTTGGGATATATATTACTTTCATATTTGAATACAGTTTATTTAATTGTAAGCTCATATAATTTAATTTTTCATAATGACTATGTTTAGCTTGCAGATTTTCCGAAAATTTAACAGTTGACTCCTGCAAGCCAGTCGGAGCTGGCTCCAGCGCACAGCTAGGGTGACAGTCCTCTGGGTGGAATAGGTGGTATGTGGATGTAGCAAACGGGGTGGGCATAGTGAGCCAGTGACCCTCGTCTGCGAGACCGTGTGGATTGTGAATAAACACCCAACCATCTGGAAGCCTCCAGTGGGAATGAGTAAGCAGACAGTGCCAGGGCCATGAAACAGTTACAAGTCCTGTGGCACAGACTTGTTCCTAGACAGTCCTAAACCCTGCCTCCATGCCTTGATTGTGTGTTTTCCTGGGTGGCTCTAGGTGGTCTCTCCAGGTGCACACCTCCATCCAGATAGCCATGGCCTTTCCCCTGCGCTACCCTGACATGCCCAGGCTTTCTCTGGGGCCTAAGTGACTTTCCTGGTCCAGGGACGCTATGGGGCACTGTGACCAGGACTGATTTTTTTTTTTGGCCGTGCTGCATGGCATGCGGGATCTTAGTTCCCCCACCAGGGGTCAAACCCGTGCCGCCTGCAATGGAAGCGTGGAGTCTTAACCAGTGGACTGCCAGGGAAGTCCAAGGACTGATTTTGAATAGTAAGGGGCAGCAAAACTCTGTGCCAGGGGCCCTACATCTCTCCTGTGGGATGCTACAGAGCGGGGTAACTTCTGGGGCTGAACTGTCTGCTCTGCGACTCGCTCACATCTGTTTCTTCCTGGGGTCGTGTCGACATGAGAAATTGATCCCTTATTCCTTAAATAATTGTGCATTAACTACAATTAACTACTATTGTAAAATCACCAAAGTTTACAATTAATATAAGCTTTATTAATTAAGTTATTATTAATTAAACATGTAAAGATTCTCTTTGTGGACTTCCCTGGTGGTGCAGTGGTTAAGAATCCACCTGCCAATGCAGGGGACACAGGTTCGAGCCCTGGTCCGGGAAGATCCCACATGCCGCGGAGCAACGAAGCCTGTGCGCCACAACTACTGAGCCTGCGCTCTAGAGCCCACGATCCACAACTACTGAGCCCATACGCCTAGAGCCCGTGCTCCGCAACAAGAGAAGCCACCGCAATGAGAAGCCCGCGCACCACAACCAAGAGTAGCCCCCGCTTGCCGCAACTAGAGAAAGCACGCACGCAGCAACGAAGACCCAACGCAGCCAAAAATAAATAAATAAAAATAAATTAATTTAAAAAAAGATTCTCTTTGTGATAGAATCATTTCAGAGTGAAAATCCAAAGATCAACTAACTGGTTATTAAAATATATCAAACAAAATAGTCCTGGCTAGTATGTATTAATAGCAATAAAGTGATGATTTCAAGGCACATACTTCCTCTGCTGGGTCTAGAAGAGGAATACGATGGAAACAGTGAGCTGGGATTACCCAGGTCAATTAAACAGACACAAAGCAGTAAATGCCCATCTTTCCAGGAAGCCGTCATAAACATGTAGTCACTATTCTATGTATACCTGCTGATTGATTAACTGATATTAAACAGCAAGTTATTTGGCATGGGCTGCTGAAGATAAGACTGATGCTAGGATTTTAATTCACAAATAGGCAAAAATCAATTTGTCTTTTTTTTTTTAAATTTATTTATTTTATTATTTATTTATTTTTAGCTATGTTGGGTCTTCGTTTCTGTGCGAGGGCTTTCTCTAGTTGCGGCGAGCGGGGGCTACTCTTCATCGCGGTGCGCGGGCCTCTCGCTATCGCGGCCTCTCTTGTTGCGGAGCACAGGCTCCAGACGCGCAGGCTCAGTAGTTGTGGCTCACGGGCCCAGTTGCTCCGCGGCATGTGGGATCTTCCCAGACCAGGGCTCGAACCTGTGTCCCCTGCATTGGCAGGCAGATTCTCAACCACTGCACCACCAGGGAAGCCCAATTTGTCTTTTTTTCACAACAAGAATTTATCTTGGTATAAAAGCTTGCATATATGATATATATCATATATATATTTATGTATATATGTATGTGATCATATACATACATACGTGTATGACAGAGGGTTATGGGACTGAAATATCTATCTGGACGAAAAATGAAAGTTTCAGTGGGCTGACTGGCTGTTTCCAAACACTGTGAACATTTAGCTTCATGAAGACAGAGCGTCCTGATCTATGATTTTTCCCTCCTAACTTCTGGACTTGGCTTTCCTCTCTGTGCAGTGGCCGACATGTGCCTCCATGTGAATGGGGTCATTCCTGCTCACCTCCTGTGCAAAGGGCTGGGACTGAAGGGCTGCTCCTGGGGAATTCATCAAAGACTCAGATAAAAGAGGCTTTGAAAAGCGCAGAACACATTTCCTTTACTCTTGGCTGATAATTACTGCAAAGCAATTCATCTCAGATGTTATTTTAATAGACGAGTGAGTTCTTGGATATTCTCAGAGGATGACAGACAAAGGTGTACTGGCTCAGGATGGAGGACCCGGAGCTGCAGCTGTGTGCAGGCCGTGGGACCGGCGGGGGTGGTCAGACGACGTTCTTGACTTTCGTCTTCTCTGGGCTTAAAGTTACAAAAAACTGAACAAACTGTGCTATGACCCCCAAATGTTTCTTCAAGGCCCTGCTACTATGGAATTCACTGAGGTCTTCATTAGCTTATCAGTCAGAGTCTTCAATTTTATATTGTTTTTCTAAAAATCAAATTTATTGAGGTACAATTTGCATACCATAAAATGCACACATTTTAATATATGGTTTAATGAGTTTTGACAAATATGTACACCATGAAACCATATCTCCAATCAATATATAGATAATTTCCATCATCCAAAATACTCCCTTGTGCCCAGTAGTATACTGGTAAATATTTAACAGCAGGCTCTCTGGAAAAAATGTTATATATTTAACATCTGTTTATTTAGCATATTAATAATTTAACATATTAAAAGTATTATTTTAAAAGTATTATGAATTTTGCTGATATAAAGGATGTTTATTACTAATTTATAAGTAATAATAAAATGTATTTTTTTTATCGTAAATCCCATACAGTCAACTGATTATCACAAAATGTTTTCACTGATTTTTCCAGAGTCTTGTATCTGTAGCCAACCAAAGTTTGCAATTAACTAGTGTAGTTCTGACCTGTTGGTTGCTATTTTCATTTACTTTAAGGAGTAAGACAAAAGTGAAACAAGACATATGTTGGAACATCATTTGTTTGTTAAAGACATAACAACTTCTTTGCTGAGTTAGATTATAGTTTTGAATGCCAGAAGAATATTGTCTTCATTTTTTGTGCTAGTTGTAGTGTAACAGCTATACACACTACTCACTTCTTTTTATTAAAGTATAATTGATTTACAATGTTTCAGATGTACAGCAAAGTGATTTACTTATATATATTATTTTTCAGATTCCTTTCCATTATAAGTTATTACAAGCTATTGAATATAGTTCCCTGTGCTATACTGTAGGTCCTTGTTATTTATCTATTTTATTCAATATATATAGTAGTGTGTATCTGTTAATCCCAAATTCCTAACTAATCCCTCCCCCACTTTCTCCTTTGGTAACCATAAATTTGTTTTCTATGTCTGTGAGTCTGTTTCTCTTTTGTAAATACGTTCATTTGACAATAGGCAGTACATGGAAGCAACCTAAATGTCCATCAACAGATGAATGGATAAAGAACATGTGGCACATATATACAGTGGAATATTACTCAGCCATACAAAGGAAAAAAATTGAGTTATTTGTAATGAGATGGATGAGCCTAGAGTCTGTCGTACAGAGTGAAGTAAGTCAGAAAGAGAGAAACAAATACTGTATGCTAACGCACATATATGGACTCTAAAAAAATGGTACTGATGAACCTAGTGGCAGGGCAGGAATAAAGACGCAGAGGTAGAGAACGGACTTGAGGTCACGGCGGGGAGGGGAGGGGAAGCTGGGACGAAGTGAGAGAGTAGCATTGACATATATACACTACCAAATGTAAAATGGATGGCTAGTGGAAAGCTGCTGCATAGCACAGGGAGATTAGCTCGATGCTTTGTGGTGACCTAAGTGGGGTGGGATAGGGAGGTTGGGAGGGAGGCTCAAGAGGGAGGGAATATGGGGATATATGTATACATATAGCTGTTTCACTTTGTTGTACAGCAGAAACTAACACAACATTGTAAAGCAATTATACTTCAATAAAGATATTTTTAAAAAGTTCATTTTTATCTTTTTTTTTTAGATTCCACATATAAGTAATATCATATGATATTTGTCATTCTGTCTGACTTACTTCACTTAGTATGATAATCTTTAGGTTCATCCATGTTGCTGCAAAAGGCATTATTTCATTCTTTTTTATGGCTGAGTAATATTCCATTGTGTATATATACCACATCTTTATCCATTCATCTGTTGATGGACATTTAGGTTGCTTCTATGGCTATTAGAAATAATACTGCAATGAACACTGGTGTGCATGTATCTTTTTGAATTATGGTTTTCTCCGGGTATATGCCCAGGAGTGGGATTGCTGGATCATATGCTAGCTCTATTTTTAGTTTGTTAAGGAACCTCCATACTGTTTTCCATAGTGGCTGTACCAACTTACATTCCTACCAACAGTGTAGGAGGGTTCCCTTTTCTCCACACCCTCTCCAGCATTTATTATTTGTAGACTTTTTAATAATGGCTATTCTGACTGGTGTGAGGGGGTACCTCATTGTAGTTTTGATTTGCATTTCTCTAATAATCCCCAGTGGCAGGTTGACAGCTCCATTTGGTTGATAGCCTCACTAACACTTGGTGTTTTAAAATTTTAACCATTTGAGTAGATGTTTAGAGGTATCACATTGTGACTTTAATTTGAATTTCCCTAATAACGAACGATATTGAGTACCTTTTCTTGTGCTTATGGACCATTTGTATATTTTCTTCAATGAAGTGTCTGTTCAAGTCTCTGCACGTTTTTAAAAAGTGAGTTCTGAAAACCACCCAGATGTTCACCAACTGATGAATGGATAAGTAAAATGTGATATAGCCATACAATGGAATATTATCTGGTAACAAAAGGAACAAAGTACTAATACATGCTACAAAGTGGATGATGCTTGAAAACATGCTAAGTGAAAGAAGCCAGATGGAAAAGGCCACATATTGTATGATGCTATGTACATGAAATATCCAGAAAATGTAAATCTATAGGGATAGTAAGTAGATTAGTGGTTGCCTAGGCCTAGAGAGGGTGTGTGTCGGGGGGTGTAGGTGGTGGTGGGGTGGACAGCTAAGACGAGCAGTATTTCGTTTTGGAATAATAAACATGCTCGAGAATTGATTGTGAGGATGGATGCACAGCTTTGTGAATATACTAAAAGCCATTGAATTGTACATTTTAAATGGGTGAATTGTATGGCATGTGAACTGCATCTCAATGAAGCTGTTAGAAATGTGGGTTGTTTGTGTTTTTATTAGTGATTTGTGGAAGTTCTTTATACATTCTGGATACAAGTAATTTGTCAGTGTTTTTTTTTGAAGAGCAGACGCTTTTAATTTTGATAAAGTCCAATTTATTCATTTTTTCTTTTACATTTAGTGCTTTTAGTTTTGTGTCTAAGAAATCTTCTTTGCCCACTCCAGGTCAGAAAGATTTTTCCTATACTCTCTTCTAGGAATTTTATAGCTTCAGCTTTTACATTTAGATCTCAGATGTATTTCAAGTTAATTTTTACGTATAGTGTGAGGTAAGGATTGAGGTTCATTTTTCTCCATACAGATAATCCAGTTTTACCAGCGCCATTTGTTGAAAAGATTATCCTTTTGTCTTTAGAATTACCTTTGTGCCTTTGTAAAAACTCAGTTAACCATGTGTGTGTGGATCTAATTTGTGGACCTCTGTAAAGTTCCGTTAATCTATATACTCATCTTTTTCCAATAATGTAGCTTATAGTAAGTCTTAAAATCAGGATTGTGCATCCTCCAACTTTGTTCTTTTTTGAAATTATTTTGGCTATTCTAAATCCTTTGAATTTCCACATAAATTTTAGAATCAGCTTGTAAATTTCTACATAAAAGCCTGTTGGGATTTTGGCTTGGATTGCATTGAGTCTATAAATCAATTTGGGCAGAATGGCCATCTTAACAAGTATTGAGTCTTCCAATCCATTTACATTTCTCCATTTCTTTAGATCTTCTTAAATTTCTCTCAGGAAAGTTTTGTAGTTTTCAATATAGGTGTATAGCACAAATTTCATTAAACATATTCCCAAGTATTTCATGTTTACCTGATTTCTATCACTATAGATTATCATTGATGCTATTTAAACTGGTGTTTCAAAATTTTGTTTTCCATTTATTTGTTGCTACATTCTAGAATGAGACATTGGTGACCATAAGAAAACTGAGAGTCAGTTTCACCTTTGTGTATTTTCATTAAGCACAACATCTTAGTTTATGGCAATAATGTTTGTAAAACATCGTGTTAAATTCTGTTTGTGTGTGTGCATTCATGCATAAGACCTATTCCCTGATTTCAAGAAATTTGTTTGCTAAGACTGATTAAAAAGAGCTGACTTTCTAGAAAAATGGGTTCTCTCTTTTCTCATCCCCCTCTTCTCTGAAGGCAGGAAGTTCTTGGATGGAATCCAATTCTTTTGTCCCTTTATCTGTTTCTGAGCAAAATAAATGTAAGTGGAGTATTACAAAGAAAAACCAGAATATTCTCAGATGAACCAGGGCACTGAGAATATGCACAGGCTTTTCTTTCTTTATCCTATATTTTTCTGATAGGCTCAGAGTCTTATTCTAGAAACTCAGCCCAGTAGGAGAGCCAGCTCTCAGATGGCCTGAGGTCATTGGATGTCCAACCATTTGAACATGCTGTCTGATAAGGATCTTCTGGGAGAGATACTTCCCATATATCACCTGGAGCCCTTTCTGTCTGCCACAGTAGAAGCTCCAGAATGTACACACCCTTTGATACTGTTTCCAACATGCAGTAAGTTAGTGCCCAGGATGCTTGGCTGATGTTCTCAAAAAACCCATGTGGAAGATATTGGAGAGAGGCATCCCAGGATAAGAACTAGATTAAGGGATGGGATAGCCAGGTGGCTTCCCTGGACACCAGTCTAGAGGGAATGCTAAGATATCACTGAAACACATCAGAAATGTGGTGCCAGTTAACTCAGGTTTCTATACTCAACTCTTCACATAACTGGCAACATGTAAATTGCTCCTGTAGTGGTGGGAATTTACTTGATGCAATGGTAGCCTCTTATACTATCAGGAAGGCTACCCCAGAGGCGACAGAACCAAAAGGCTCACAGGCCAAATTAAGATGCTTGTTATATCCAGTTTATTGAGTCAATTTAAAACATACAGTGAGAAACAAGGGAAAACAGAAAAGGGGCCCAATATATGGAAGGTCCCTGGGGTCAACCCATACTTGCCCTATTGGAAGAAGGCAGTGGTGTGGCCATAGCTCTCCCTCACAGGTGACCTGCTGAGCAGCCATGACTTTTACCTGCATGTCCCAGGTAGGGGACTCATGGGACCAGAATGGGTGGCATCAGTGGCTGTCATCAGTCGGGCTGACAAAGCTCAATGAGCTGACATGAGCTGTGCATCCTGAATAAGTGAGATTCCCTTGGCCCTTCCATGCTTTGCTATCTAAAGATAACATTGATTTGTTCCATCCTTTCCTTCTATGCTCACCAGATATAGGTTCTGTTCTTCTCTCCCATATCTCACACGTTCCTAATCTACAGACACATTTTAGGAGTTTTCCTACTGCTCTACTCATTTGTGTCTTTCATTCTATACACCAGAACTGAGTATTCTTGGGAATTCCCTGGAAGACCAGTGGTTAGGACTCCACGCTGTCACTGCCGAGGGTGTGGGTTCAATCCCTGGCTGGGGAACTAAGGTCCCACAAGTCATGCAGCGTGGCCAAAAAAAAAAAGAAAAAAAAGATTAAAAAAAATAATAAAAAAATAAAATTAGTTAATAGAAAAAAACCCCTGAGTATTCTCAATAATATAGCAACATCCCTTACAATCCACTCCTACTTATTCAATTCTTTGACTCAAATGCATCTTCCAGTTAGTTCAGTTACAGCCCACAGCAGAAACCTGGCATCTTTAAATAATCCACCCGACTTCCCTGGTGGTGCAGTGGTTAAGAATCCTCCTGCCAATGCAGGGGACACGGGTTTGATCCCTGGCCCGGGAAGATCCCACATGCCGCAGAGCAACTAAGCCCGTGTACCACAACTACTGAGCCTGTGCTCTAGAGCCCTCGAGCCACAACTACTGAGCCCGTGTGCCACAACTACTGAAGCCCGTGCGCCTAGAGCCCATGCTCTGCAACAAAGGGAAGCCACTGCAATGAGAAGCCCGCACACTGCAACGAAGACCCTGCTTGCTGCTGCTAGAGAAAAGCCCATGCACATCAATGAAGACCCAATGTAGCCAAAAATAAATAAATTAAAAAAAAAAGTTTTAAACAATCCACCCACAAAACACAGGGTTCATTCAGTCCCAGAGTGAGACCTGGATCCAGACAATGTGGTTCCAGGCATTGTGGTTCTTTTCCATGCACTCGAATTGTCTTTTGAAGGGCAAAGTCCCTCTTTGGTGTCAGGCAACACGTGTTCAATTATCTTCTGTGCTTTGTGTTGCAAGCATCATCCTTCTTTATCCGTGACATTCATTCCAGCACCGCGAGTCCCCTGCCCAAGATGTGCAGGTAAAAGGCACGGTGCTCAGAGGGTTGTCGGCCAGCTATGTATGGTCTAGGCCAGGCGTCCTTGCCCCTGTAGCTCTTGATAGAGCAAGTGTGTGCACGCCCCAGGCACCTACCGTCTACCGGGTTGCTCATCCTCAACTCTGGTCCTCACAGTGGGGAAGGCTGATGCCACTGAGTGAAGCGGGACATGTAAGCATTGCCTAATCCAGGACTCAGGCAGCGAGGTCCTTCCAACCACCTCTGCACCCTATTCCAAGTGTGCTGAGCTGACCCATCTCATTCCCTTTGCTCCAAGCCCTCTGTTCTGTTGTTTCAACACACACGGTGTGATTCCAGCATCTTAATTTGGTCGTCACCTCTGGGATAGGCTGCCTGGAAGGGACCTGCAAGGCTGCCATTACATCAGGGCGAGTTACCCAAGAGAGTTGCTCCTGCCGAGGTGGACGGTAGCGGGGGTAGAAATGGAAAGCCCTCTTCTTGCCGACTGATCTAAGGGGTGTCTTTGACATTCAGTACAAGCAGCACAGACACCTACAGGTGCACAGCTGTAGGCGAGGCCAGCTTGCACTCAGCTGGGATTCTGGGCCTGCTTCACTGGAAACAAATGAGTTACTCTATTTTTTTTTTTTCTTTTTTCTTTTTTGGCTGTGCCAAACGGCTTATGGGATGTCAGTCCCCAGACCAGGGATTGAACTTGGGCCATGGTAGTGAAAGTGCCAAATCCTTATCACTAGACCACCAGGGAACTACTGAGTTACTGTGTTTATAACCTATATTTTAATGGGTATAATAAGCCTCCAAAGAAGTTGTATAGTTTGGAAATGTGTATAAACTTATTTCTATATATTTTTTTGAAAATCAAGGACTATCAGTTTGGAAGGGTGCCTACTTATAGACCATGCCCAGGTGCTCAAGAACCTGGTCTGACCCTGCAGTGGTGACCTCTGGTGCGGTTCCCCTTCCCCCTGCCCTTCTCTCCAGGGCCCCAAGGTGGGGAGGAGGTGGGCTAGGCAGCCAAGGCTTGGGAGGGGGTGGGGTGCGAGGGTTACAGCCTCCTGCACCCGCCGTCTTTCCCACTGCCTGCCTCTGCCTGGAGACCCCTCTCTGGTCTTCCCTTTTCCTCCCAGCCCCTTCGGGCAAGGAAGCAAGGGCAGGATGAGAGGAGAGATCTCAGATCCTTAGCGCTCCTGCCTTTCGGGCACTGGACAGAAGAGCCCAGAACGTGCCAGGCTACAGATCCCGCTGGGGGTCACCGTTCCCGTCTGTGGCGAGGGTCCCCGGCCGCGGCAGTCACATGGCAGCTGCGCTGGTCAGGCAAGGCCAGGGCCTGGTCTTGCCTGGACCCTGCCCAGCGCATTTGGGCAGTCTCCTTGCCACAGTCTAGGACCCTGGCAAGCTCTGGAAGAGGGGAGGGGCTGAGACCGCTGGCCAGGTGTCGGAGGCGGTGGGGATGGGCTGCAGCGCGGGGACTGGGAGTGAGAGGGCGCCCCCTCGTTGCGCGGTCACCGCACGCGCCGGCGCCACTTACCTGGGAAACGTGCCCTTTACCAGCCACTTACGGGATTAATTTTGCAACAGAGACGCTGGCGCAGTAGAAACCACATTGGGTTTTCGGCAACACCTTCCACTCTCCGGAGTGGTTAAACCAGAAGTGTTCAGTGGTTAACCGAGGCCGCGGAAAAGAGCCACAGCTAACGCCCTCTCTGTGGATGGAATCAAAACACTGCTGGTGGCGCGCTGTTTTCGACCATGGGTCCTCCCCCCACGCCGAGTGGGGAGTCAGGGGGTTCTGCCAATGTCCCTCCCCGCAGCGGCAGCCCCAGCTCACCAAGCTCGGGGGTCGGGCTCTGAGGGCGCCACCCCGATTCGGTCCTGGGTGCGTCAGCCACGGTTCTCCGCGGTGATGGGGAGGAGAGGCTGGGGACCGCTACGCACAGAAACGTCGAAGGGTCTCTCTGTAACATTGGAGTTAACCTTCCTCTGGCCAAACCCTTGTTTCTGGGTTGCCCTCAGAGGCAGGCCTCCCTCCGGTCTTCTCGAGGCTTCTCCTGCGGTGGTCGGGCAAGCAGAGACTGGGCGGGAGAGTCAGAGCAGAGCCGGCCCCCTCGAACCCTGGTCGCCCTACCCCAAGCAGGGAGCATCTGGCATCTTCTTGCTCTAGGAAGCTGCAGAGCTCTTGAAGGGTCCCCAGGCATCTGGGGTGCAGGCTTGTCTGTAAGGAGATCCCGGCAGGGAGAAAGCCTGGAGGGAGACAGTATTATTTGGCTGCTTGACAGCGACATAAACATACTTGCAAAAGAAAAATATTTCTTTGCTGCTTGCTCTAAATTCAGGGCACATACTCTTACCACCACGAGGGGGTGGGGGAAGATGGGTTAAACCAAAAAAAAAAAAAAAAAATCTGCTAAAATAAATAAAATCATTATTTTAGCAGGAATGATGACCCCCCCCAACCCCCCACTCCACACCTTTTGGCATAAGTCTTGTGTCCCAGTCCCCAGAGGGGGTGAAAGTCAGGGACAAGTTGAAGAGTGCCTCTTTGTTTCCTAGAAAACCAGCAATGTATTTTCCAGGTAATAATAACAATATAGATAATAATACTTGTTGAGTACTGAGCACATTTCATGTGCTAAGAACTCCACTCCCAACTCCAGGGGCACAGAGGGTTCAGGGTTGAGCAAATCAGCAGGTCTTAATCTCCTGGCCACAGGGACCCACCTGGAGCCAAGGAGGAAAGGTGAGACTTATGCCAAAGGAGAGGCTGGTTCTCTGTGATGAACTTTGGAAGGCTGGACCTGCTGCAGCCTTCTTGCCCCCAGGTAGAGCCAAGTGCCAGGGGAGTGTCCAGAAAAGTGCTGGGATTCACTGATTGGACCAACTTGGGTTACTGGCCAAAACAGCAGCAGTCCACTAGAATTGCTTCGTTTATTTATGATGAGTTCAAAATTCCATGATTTGTGATAAAAAAACAGTAAGTTATCATCTGCTAACTACTGCTGCATAACAAATCACCCTAAAATTTATGGCTCAAAATGTCAACACTTTATTGTATCTTATGATTTTTTTATGTTGTTTGGGTGGTTCCTCTGCTGATTTCACTTGGCATCAGTTATGGGGGCAGGTCAGCTGGGCTGGAAGGTCCAGGAGGCGCCACTTAGGTGTCTGGCAGTTAGTGCTGACCCCTTGGTTCTCCTGCACATGGTCTCTCATCCTCAGTGGGCTAGAAGTTTCCTTAAGTGGCAGTATGGAGGCAGCATTCCAAGAGAGAAAAAATTGAAATTGCCACGCTTAGGAATTCACACAAAATCACTCTCACACATTCTACTACCGGAAGTAAGTCAGAGGATAACCCAGGTCCAAGGGCTGTGTAAACAAACTCTACCTCGTAATGGAAGGAGGTATAAAATATTGTGGCTTTGTTTTTCAGTGTAGACAACAATTTTTTCTGAGTATAACTATGTCCCCATCTGATAAATTTTGACATATGTTGCTCTTACTGTCCTTTATTTATAAGATGGTGACTTTTGTTTATTTTCAATTTGACCAGGAGAATGACTTTCAGTTTACAAGTCATTAGATTTTATTTATTCATTTTTTGGTTTAAGCCATCTTTTTTTTTTTTTTTTTTTTTGGTGGTGGTAAGAGTATGTGCCCTGTTATTTGGGGGGATTGATTTAGGTTTTATTTGTAGCTTGGTATATAATTACTATTTTATATGTACCATGGACATTTGAAATGATAGTGTTTTTTTCTGTTTAAAAAAATACAGAAATTAATAGATTTATTGGTTTATATTTTTCAAATGTCCTATATCCACTCTATTGTTTTCTCTATTTGTCTAGTGTATCATGGCACTTTCCTACAGGATTCTTATGGCAGGCAGAGTCAGGGGGCATTCTGTTGGGTGGGTGAGGAGGAACTGAAATAAAGAAATGATGGTTTTCATTGTAACTATAGTTGACTTCAGGGGGGAAAAACCCTAGAGTTTTTTTTCCCTAGGTCCATGCAAAACCCAAACACAAGCTTTCTGTATTTCACACCCTTAACAATGATCACAACCACAGAAACAAGAGTGCTTATTTTCAGAGAATGCCATAGAGATATTGAAGACAGTATTATGTGCTTCTTTGTTGGTGACGGACTACATAATTGACTTGGGGAGACAAAAGTAATATAGCAAAAATATAAGGCAAAACACAGGAAGTGGCAAACAGTTGTGAACCAAAGAGAGTGCCAGACATAAAGAGAGCTGTGGGGAGGGGTTGGGGTAGGGGGAGCCTCTGGACTGGGGTGGGGGTCTGGGCTTACAGAGCTGACTTGAAGCCTGGGCATAGTTTCCTTTAACCTGAGGGAAGGGTTGCTCCTGAAATGCTTAAGGCACATAAGCAGTTTAAGTCGTAGTCACCGTTAGGCTTCCCAGTGAACCAGCAGTTTCCCATTTTTGGTGGAGACTTGCTTTGCGTTTTTGGTGGCTGCCCATATATCTTATGAATGTTGATATACAGCACAACAAAGGTGGACCTTGAAGAGAGGTGTTGGGGTGGCCAGTTGGTTTTCACAGGCCAGGGACCTCATGGCTTGTCCTTGGTCTTGTAGAATCATGTGGTGATTTCTGTGGTGTCCTCAGAGAACTCATGTTCTTCATGTATAAAAATATTTTTATTAAAACATTAGGGTACAGCTACAGTCATTGCAAACTGTAACTTACTTTTTTGTCTTCTGGAAATGTTTGCTAGTTGGTGGTTAAATTTGACCCTTTTACCTGCCAGGGTGATGCAAATCTTAGGCCACTTAAGAATTCAGGAACAGACTCCCTGTGGGATGTCTTTCTGTGGCCAAGGTAATGACCAGTTCAGCAAAGAGCCAAGCATAATCATGATATGGAATAAAATGCATTATGCAGGGTGGTTCAAACCCTGAGGAGGTCTTGAACTACGGTGCACATCTTGATTGCTAATTAGAAAAAGGTGTTTCAACCCAGAAACCACTGAAATACGTGAACTGAGAAGCATTGGTTATGGAAATGAAAATCAAAGGCATCAAGCTTTGCATTTTTGATTACATATTCAAATCACACAATTACAGTATATAAAATCAATTTTTACCGTAGTCATAAGTAGAAATTAGACATAGACTTTTAAAATTCAAATCATATTTGTATTAGATGAAACTCCTCCTAAAGATGAGTTCTTTACCCTCAAGCAGAAAAAGATCTGAATGGAAAACTGCTGCCTGCTTCCTTTCCTCATAGATAATCCTTAACATAGTTCAGTTATAACCTGTTTCAGCTTGAGGGGACACGCTGGGAAAGAAATGAAGATGTCGTGTCCCTTCAAATGTTGTACCATCTAGGTCCACATTTTCTAATCTTCAGAGCTTCCAACATTTTGCCAAGGATTTGATGCCAAAGAAGGGGGAAAAGAAAATGAGGGTGGGGTAGAGAAATGAATGAGAGCTGATTAAACAACAAAGACCAGCTCTTTACCAGAGTGAGTAGGTAAAAAAAGACCAGGAGCAGTGAAAACCCCTGGCATCCAGACTGTGGTCTCTAAATACCACTCCCTACTAAAAGGAAACAAAGCTTCTTGGAAAATAGTGAATTTCAGGTCTGGAGCAGAAAATGTGCAAACTGAGGCTGGAATATCTTGTTCCCAAATGCAAGGACATGCTCCAAAATTGATGGGAACGTGGCAAAAGGACACAGGAGCGAACTTGGAGGTATCAGCACTGGGCAAACCTGAGACAATTTGAGCATAGCGAATGATGACAGTAATGGATTATAACACATTTAATAAAAAATAGTTTGAGGCAAATAATACTGCCCCTCATACCCTACCCTGTAAAAAAGAGTGGCACTTAATAAATGTAGAAGAAATGGTAAAACTAGAAAATCACTTTTTGCAACAAACTTTATAATTGATTCAGATAAAACTTATCAATGGATGCTAAACCATTGAGTAATATGTTGTTGCAACAGGATAGTCACACAATCTCAAAGTATCACCCCTGAAGGCTTGTAATTAATATTACAAAGGGGAAAAAGGGTGATTACAACAGAGAAATCTGGTAGATGCCACCTTAACTAAGTGATCAAACTTTATCACCAATGATGGGACCAGCTGATACCATAAGTCTTCTGATGAAGGGCATAACATCACTTGTGATAATCGTTGCCAAAGATGTTTAACTGAGTCTAGTCGTGAGGAATCCAAATCCAAATTTAAAGACTTCCTGCAAAACAACAGGCCTGGATTCTTCAAAAATGTCGGTGTCAAGAAAGGCCAAGAGAGATTTGGAGAACTGTTCTGGATTAAAAGAGAGTAAAGAGACAAAACAACTACATGCAATGTGTGATCGTTGGCTGGATCTCGGATAAGAAAAAATGAGTATAAACGGCACAATTGGGACAATCTGGGAAATTTAAACATGGGCTATTTATTAGTTAATAGTAAATTTCTTGATGGCCATAACTTGTGTTTTTGTGTCTTTGTTCTAGGAGCTACATGTTGAAATACATAAGGATTAAAGTGTCATGATGTCTACAACTAACTCTCAGATAATTTAGCCAAAAAAAAAAAAAGTGTGAATTGCTTGTGTACATGTGTATAGAGAGACTGATAAAGCAAATGTGGCAAAATATTAACAAGTAGTGAATCTAGAAGAAGGCCATATGGCTGTTTAACATGCTATTATTTCAAATTTTCTGCAGTTTTGAAAATGGCTGAAATTAAAGTTTGAGGGACGAGAGCTGGCCAACTCAGTGTGGCTCTTTTTCTCCATAAGTTAAATGAATTTTAAGTAAAAAGAATAAATTTAGATGCAACTACATCTTTAAACTAATGTCATTATCATTGTAATAATACTTGCTTTTCTTAAAACAATGCATAATTAATTTTTGTGCATGTTGAATTTTTAAATAGTATGTTCACATGATTTTTTAAAAAAGTATATAAAGAAATTTCTTTCCCTCCTTACTCCCATCTGCTCTGTTTCTGCCTCAATACCCCTCTACCATTGGTTTCTTCTATACCCTTCTAGAGAATATTTATGCATACATAAAAATATAAAATATATATTTTATTTTTCTTCCTTGCTATATAAGAGACCATATTCTACCTATGGTTCTGTATCTTGCCCTTTTTACCTATCAATGTCTTAGATATCTTTCCATATAAATACACACAGAGTTTTGTCATTTTCATTCTTTATTACAGCTGCATAGTACTCTACTATATGAACTTACCATATCTTATTTAACTTTTGACAAACTTTAGATTGTTTCTTGTCCCTTGCTACTGCAATCAATGCTACAATGAACACCCTTGAAGAGATACATTTTCACATATGTACACTGGTGTGAATACCTGTAGAATAAAATGCCAAAGTGGGATCACCGTGTCATAAGGGGTATACTTTTGTAATTTTGGTGGCTATTGCTGATGGAGAAATAGAGGTCGCCAAGTTGAAAAAAATCTAACACACTCCACCTTTGTCATCCTGGCATCCATACTCACTTTGTTTACCCGTTCTTAAATTCCAGATAAAAACAGTAGCAGAATCATAATTTCACTTAACAGGATGCAACTATCCCTCATAGAATCAAAGCACATACTCCCTGGTCCTCAAAAACGGGTTCACAATCCTGTTTGTCACTTTATCCATCTTTAGGTGATGTTTATTCCTCTTCTACCTGAGTCACAATCCATCTTTGATACCCTGTAACTTAAAAACTGAGATACAGGGTTAACTACTGTTGTAGTCAGTTCGGGCTGCTATAACGGAATACCACAGACAGGGTGGCTTAAACAATGGACATTTATTTCTCACAATTGTGGAGGCCGGAAGTCCAAGATCAAGGTGCTGGCAGATTCAGTGTCTGGTGAGGACCCTCTTCCTTGTTTGCAGATGACTGCTTTCTTGCTGTGTCCTTACATAGTAGAGAGAGGGGGGTGGAGAGAGAGAGAGAGAGAGAGAGAGAGAGAAAATGAGTGAGGACACAAGTTCTCTCCTGTCTCTTCTTATAATCCCATTCATGAGGGCTCCACCCTCATGACCTAGTTACTCCCCCAAAGGCCCCACCTCCAAATACCATTACATTGGGGATCAGGCTTCAGCATATGAATTTTGGTGAGACACAAACATAGTTACCTATTGCTGTATAACAAACCACCCCAAAACATAGTGCCTTATAGCAACCACCCTTTTGTTTGTTCATGATTCTGTGGATCAGTCATTTGGGCTGGCCTCAGCTGGGTGGTTCTTCTGCTGGTCTCATCTGGGCTCACTCAAGTGGTTGTAGTTACCTGTGGTCCAATGGGGCTGAATGGTCTAAGATGACTTCACTCACACATCTGGTAGGTACTTACTGAATTCTTATTGGATTCTTATATTTTTTCAATTCATTCCCTTGAATTTTCCAATCACATCATCTCCAAATAATGATAGTATATCTCCTCCTTTCTAATTTTTATGCTTCTTTTTTAAAAAAAATTTTATTGGAGTATAGTTGATTTACAATGTTTTGTTAGTTTCAGGTGTACAGCAAAGTGAATCAGTTACACATATACATATATCTACTCTTTTTTAGATTCTTTTCCCATATAGGTCATTACAGAGTATTGAGTAGAGTTCCCTGTGCTATACAGTAGGTCCTTATTAGTTATCTATTTTATATATAGCAGTGTGTATATGTCAGTCACAATCTTCCAGTTTATCCTTCCCCCCCTTACCCCCTGGTAACCATAAGTTTGTTTTCTACATCTGTGACTCTATTTCTGTTTTATAAATAAGTTCATTTGTACCCTTTTTTTAAGATTCCACATATAAGCAGTATCATATGATATTCATCTTTCTCTGTCTGACTTACTTCACTCAGTATGACAATCTCTAGGTCTATCCATGTTGCTGCAAATGGCATTATCTTGTTCTTTTTTATGGCTGAGTAATATTCCATTGTATATATGTACCACATCTTTTTGTGTGTGTAAGTTTGTTTATTTTGTAGCTTTACTGGGGTATAATTGATATGCAAAAATTTACAGACATTTAAAGTATACCTCTTGGTGAGTTTGGACATATGTGTTCACCCGTGATGCCATCAAGGCAATAGACACATCCACTACCTTAAAAAATTTCCACTTTTTTTTTTTTAGTTTTTTGTTTATTTTGTTACATGAGCTCTATCCCCCTAATGTATTTTTTTCTTCCAGTTTTATTGAGAAATAATTGGCATGCAGCACTCTATAAGAGTAAGGTGTACAACCTGAAACTAACACAACATTGTAAATCAACTATACTCCAATAAAATTTAAAAAAGAAAAACATTAACCACACCACAGAATTTCCCTTCCAATCACTATTACTATTCCCTTCAGGGTTATACTGATTTGGAACATTGTAAATTAACTTAGCTTATTTTTGAACTTTAATCAAATGTATTGAATTATACTACTGTTTATACACACACACACACACACACACACACAAAGATTAAGGTGTACAGCATGTCTTGACATATGTATATATTGTAAAATTATTTTTTTCTTGATTCCCAAATTTTATTTCACTTATCTTCCCATTTTACCACAAACTCTTTACAGTGAGAGCATTGCAAGTTAATAGGATATATTGGGGTTAAAAGCTTATTGCCTTGGAAGAGTTTAGGAAATTTTAGAATGTTTCTTAAAAACTCTGTACCACATCTTCTTTATCCATTCCTCTGCTGACAGACATTTAGGTTGCTTCCATGTCTTGGCTACCGTAAATAGTGCTGCAATGAACATTGGGGTGCATGTATCTTTTCGAATTATATTTTTCCCTGGATATATGCCCAGGAGTGGGACTGATGGATCATACGGGGGCTCTATTTTTAGTTTAATTTTTATGCTTCTAATTTCTATCAACTAACTGCTTGGCTAGTGCTACCAAGACAATGGTATGTAATAGGGGTGATGGGGCACCCTTGTTTTCTTTTTTTTTTTTGGTTCACTTTTGTGATTTTTTTTTTAAATTTTATTTATTTATTTATTTATTTATGGCTGTGCTGGGTCTTCGTTTCTGTGCGAGGGCTTTCTCTAGTTGCGTCAAGTGGGGGCCAGTCTTCATTGCGGTGCGCGGGCCTCTCATTATCGCGGCCTCTTGTTGAGGAGCACAGGCTCCAGACGCGCAGGCTCAGTAGCTGTGGCTCACGGGCCTAGTTGCTCTGCGGCATGTGGGATCTTCCCAGACCAGGGCTCGAACCCGTGTCCCCTGCATTGGCAGGCAGATTCTCAACCACTGCGCCACCAGGGAAGCCCCCTTGTTTTCTTTATGACTCTAGTGGGAATGTCCCTAGTGTATCCCCACCATGCTGATGCTGGTTTATTTGTCATATTAGAAATAGATGGAAATTTCCTTATTTCAGTGTCTCCTTAGTTTCACGGATATGAAAACAAACAACATGGAAGTCTATTCACAGAATTCAAACCAATGTCCCATTTAATATTGGTGATAGACGTTCTTATAGAGAGCTAAGTCCAGGCTGGAAATGATAGCTGTCCAGGATCAGGGTCATGATGGTGGTAAAAGGAGAAGTAGATGAATCTGAGTTACATTTTGGGAGTAAAACCATTGATGAGTTCAATGTGGAGTGTACAGGATAAAGAGGAATTAAGGATAATTTCTAGGTTTGATCTGACACATGGCTCAGACAGAGCCAATAACTCTTGATTGCCAAATGCAATGGGATTTTTCTCACTTTACCCAACACCTGAGCTCTGAGAACCTGCTGACCACTCTCTTCACCTTCTGTTCTGCAGCACTAGGGCTACCTCCTTCACTGCCCTCACTGTTTCTTCTCAGTCTCTTGCTGGGTTCTTCTCCACCTGCTGGATGCCCAGGTTGAGACCCCCACGCCCAGCTCTGTCCTTAGCCATCTTCTCTCCCTGAGCATCTTTGGATTTTCTCATTTCTCCCCAGGGTTTCATGTACCACCTGTGATGCTGATAGCTCCAAAAACTGTGTCTCTATCCCCATCTTGCTCCTGAACTCCCAGGAGAAGATCCATTTGTCTATAGGATTTCTCTCTACATGGGTCTTCCGTAGGTGTCTCAAATCCTTCAAGTTTGAAACCAGACTCCTTATCTACTCCAATTCTGACACCAATTCCTATGTGTTTTTCACACAATTTCAAGCAATTCCCCAACACAAGGTGGGTGTCCTACAATTCAACTGAATTCTGACGCTATCTACTTGGAGACAGCAACAGATCCCACAGGTTAAGGACTCAGTCCTACAAGACTACCCCCCGCCCCCACCCTTCAGATGCCAACTGAAAGTTTGTCACTGGTGATTCTGACTGACTGGCTGTAGATGGGAGGTTCCAATGACCCCTTCCTTGGGTTTGATTAACTTGCTAGAGTGGTTCACAGAATGCAGAAAAATATTTTACTTTCTAGATTACTAGTTTATTATAAAAGGATATAACTCAGGAACAGCCAGATGGAAGAGATGTGGAGAGCAAGGTCTGGGAAAGGAAAGGGCTTGGAGTTTCCATGCTCTCTTAGGGTACCATTCTCCCCTTATCTCCACATGTTCACCAATCCAGAAGCTCTCCAAACCCCGTCTTTTTAGAGTCTTTACGGAGGCTTCATTACATAGGCTTGATTGATTCAATCATTGGCCATTGGTGATTGATTCAGCCTCCAGCCCCTCTCTCCTCCCCAGAGGTCAGGGGGGTGGGACTGAAACTTCCAACCCTTTAATCACTTGGTTGGTTCCCTTGGCAACCAGCCCCCATCTTTAGGTGCTTCCTCCAAGTCATCTCGTTAACATAACAAAAGACACTTTCTATCACTCTCATCACTTAGGAAATTCCAATGGTTTTAGGAACTCTGTGCCAGGAACTGGATGAAGACCAAATATACATTTCTTATTGTAAATGACAATATCACGTCTACCTTCTCCCAGACATGATGGGGGTGGGGCTTATCATAGGTTCCATTCTCTCTGTCACCCTTTTTCCCCCCGATCAATCAGTCACTAAGTCCTAAAGATTCTACCATCTCAAATCAGTTCCTTCCAGCCTCTTTCTTAGTCTTGGTCATCTCTATTGGGACTTACATGACCACATCCTCAATGCTGTCTCCACTTCCTTCCTGCATTGCTCCCTTGCATCCACCATTTCTGAACTTCTTTGTTTTCTTAGAGTGTTTTAAAAAAATCTATTGAGAAAAGTTTTGTGTTATAAGAGACACTTCCCTAAGAATGGATTTTTGCTGGAAAAACGATGAGCTCAAGGACAGAATGCTGTGTCCTTCCTGGCTCTTTATTCTGACCATGGGAAATTGGGATACCAAGATTCCTTAACCTTGTGACTGGTACTTTCTGGAACTTCTTGTATTTTCAAGAGTATTTAGTTGACCAGGTCCATTACAAATCGCGTGCAGACTTCTAGCTTGAATCTGTCTTGGGCATCTGAAGTACACTCTCTCATTGATGAGGCTGAAATGCCTTGCCATTCCATAAACTGCTTTCCTAATCCCATCACTTGACTTTCAAGGTTAACATTTAGGAATTTGTATGAGAAAATTTTATCCAGAAATAGTTTTTTTTGGCCGCACTGCACGGCTTGCAGAATCTTAGTTCCCCGACCAGGGATCGAATTCAGGCCCCCGGCGGTGGAAGCGCAGAGCCCTAACCACTGGACCGCCAGGGAAGTCCCCAGAAATAGTTTTAACTAATCACAGATACCAAGAACCACAGTCTTCTGCCACTGGCATTTTGAAAGGCAGAGGGAGAGGTGTGTGTCCTGAAGGCCCAGCTGTGGCAGTGGCTGCCAGCCTGTGGGGCTGCGTGGCTTCTAGAGCAGGATTTGGCAGCCTGGCCGGTGTAGGACTGGGGCAGGTGGGCTGTGAGACTGAGGCAGGGCATTGAGAATGCCAGAGGGAGACCAACCAACCCTGGGATTCAGTGTGAGAGTCAGATAGGGAAGAGAGCATGGCCAGGAAGTTTGGGAGGATCTAGGGAAGGACGGCGTGGAGGGGTGGGGGGAGAGAGAGGCTGATATTCTCAGGGAGGGGGGGAGGAACCTCAGTTTATGGGAGTTCCTGGAGAGAAAGGGAGAGGGAGAGACAGAGACCCAGATAGGCACAGATAGACACAGATAGATTCCATCAAGTGAGGGAAAAACAGCCAGAATCAACAAGAATGCTCACTAGGCAGAGAACATAATTGAAGTGTCCCTACCTGTGGAATCATTCTAAAGTGGTAAAAGAAAAAGAAAAGGAAAAAGAAAAAAACATATACTATATATCATATTATATATTATTATATATATTTATATATACTATCATAATATATATACTATTATTACATAATATATATTTTACCACTTGAGAATGACTCAATATGTAGTTTTTCTTTTTCTATATTCATAAAAAACAAATAATGTTTATTGAAGGCTCTGTGGGCCAGACACTGTGTTGTGTGCTTCAGGGCATTATCTCTTTTAATCCTACAGCAGTCCCACTTTACAGATGAGAAAGTGGAGTCCAGAGAGGTTAAGCAGCTGGTAATCAGAGGAGCTGGTGTTGCAGCCCTGGAGCCTGAACTGTTTTGTTTTTGTTTTTGTTTTTTTAAAATTTTTTCCCTTTCTTCCTTTCTTTCTTTCTTGCTTTCTTGCTTGCTTGCTTGCTTGCTTGCTGTGTTGGGTCTTCGTTTCTGTGCGAGGGCTTTCTCTAGTTGTGGCAAGCGGGGGCCACTCTTCATCGCGGTGCGCGGGCCTCTCACTATCGCGGCCTCTCTTGTTGCGGAGCACAGGCTCCAGACGCGCAGGCTCAGTAATTGTGGCTCACGGGCCCAGCTGCTCCGCGGCATGTGGGATCTTCCCAGACCAGGGCTCGAACCCGTGTCCCCTGCATTGGCAGACAGATTCTCAACCACTGCGCCACCAGGGAAGCCCCCGGGAAGCCCCCTGAACTGTTAACGGCTGCTCTGGACAAAGAGAGCCGTGACTAATGTTTCACCACTTGGGTAGGTTATTTGGAGGTACCTTGGACAGTTCTATTTCTGATGGTGATGAGTTTGAAAGAATAAATGACGAACTTAGGTGGCCAACTGATCCAGTTCTTGTTGCTGCCTTTGTCCGATTTGGGGCTGTGAAGGTGAGAACTGTTGAGCAGGTGTGAAGACAGTAAATAGGTTACGGGCATTTAAAAATAAGGTGCCAGGGACTTCCCTGGTGGCCCAGTGGTTAAGAGTCCGCCTGCCAACACAGGAGACACGGGTTCGAGCCCTGGTCCGGGAAGATCCCACATGCCGCGGAGAAACTAAGCCCGTGCGCCACAACTACTGAAGCCCGCACGCCACAACTACTGAAGCCCGTGCGCCTAGAGCCTGTGCTTTGCAGCAAGAGAAGCCACCGCAATGAGAAGCCTGCGCACTGCAACGAAGAGTAGCCCCCACTCACTGCAACTAGAGAAAGCCCCGCGCAGCAACGAATACCCAATGCAGCCAAAAAATAAATAAATAATAAATTTATAAAAATAAATAAATAAAAATAGGTGCCGAATTGGATATGAAACATGACATCCCCGCCCCCAAGAAGCTTCTTATTAAAGTCACTTGAGGAAGCAGCTCTTGATAGGAAGCCGATAGCCACATCTTTTTCTCTCTATTAGGGCACCCCAGTTAAGAAACTGGACTTAAAATCACTTGAGAACTTTATAAGATTTTAATGTCTAAGAATCCAAATTAACATGTCTCTGTCCAAAGGGTATGAAAAACTAATCTGAGTATAATTATCATATAATGTGATACCGGGGCAGGGACCTGGAGCCTGCTGCCTGTGGACCTAAGTTACTAATGAGGGGGTGGGCTGTAGACCACTAACAGCTCCATCAGGGTCCCACTCGGAGCAGCTCAGGAGAGCAGCTGGGATGGTGACCCCTGGAAGGTCCGAGAGGGGTCAGCTGTGGCTGAATATTGGCGGCCTTACAGCCAGGCCATGCAGAGGGATTGCTTGGAGCCCTGGAAGAAAAGCCACATTTAAAATTCAGGTTTGAGATGCTCTCAGGGGGAAAATGCTTGTTCAGTGAGAGGTGTGACCAGGACAGCAGGAGCGGAGGGGGTCTGCGAACTGTTGATTGAAAGCTCCCTGCCTCAACCCATCAGATCTGCCTTCAGGCCGCTCCAGGGAGCTGACCTGTGTCTTTTATTTGATTCTAAGGGATGGAGCCCATTTCTAATAGGGCATCAATAAAGCTTCAGGATAATTAAGTGCCTAATTGAGTGTCTAAATTCAGCTGAAGCAATTTACATGCAATCTTGCCATGTCTGGGATGTCTTTTTCACTTATGTCTAAGAAGTCATATTTTTGACTTTTTATTTTGTTTCTTAAGTTCCTTTGGTACGACTGTGGCTGCCTTTGCATATTTATGACATTGGATAGGTTGCTGTGGCCACACTATATGCAAATCAACCAATAAATGCAGTAGAAAAATAATATGGAAATCTAAAAAGGTAAATAAATGGGGGTTAGAAAAGAGTTTAGACAAGAATCGCAGAAACTCCCTTAGTGAGAATGACCCTCAATGGAGCACTGGAATATTTGGAATATTGGCACTTATCCCTGCCAGGGAGCTCTTGGCTTTTTGTTGGAGATTATGTACATTTTTATTATAGTCTTTATCAACAGACCTCTTCTCTTACCTCTGGGAAAAAGTTACTGCCTTTCTTCAGTATCTGTGCTTTGGTTCTCATCCATCCAGTCAAACATTTATTAAGTGCTTACTGTATGCACTGTTCCAGCTGACAGTCTGGTTCTCGCTCTCAAATCTTGCCCCACACTCTCTCCTCCTGCTTCATTCTCCCCCCCACCCAGCCCTCCCACCACCAATGAAAGTGGCATCCTGGCCAGGCACAGCAAACCAGCCCGACAAGTGAATCATGGGTTGGACTTGGTGAGGGGTGTGTGGGGCTCGGGGCTATTTCACAAGGGTCCTTGGAGCTTTGGGGAGCACAAGAATTGTTCCCTTTTGTGCATTGCTTGTCTCTGTTCTACACCACCCAAGAGCCGGAGATTGCCAGTGGAGTCCACACTTCAACTCTTCAGAAATTTATGTTCAAATCCCTTAGAAGGAGGAGAATCTGCCCCCATTAAGGCTTTATCTTAAAACTGAACATTACATTTTAAATAAAAAATATAAGATGTCAAAATGTGTGCTGTTGCCACTTAGTGTATACATCCCTATTCTGTGTCTGGCTTTAATATGGACAATTTCAAACATACATACAAGTTGGGAAAATCATATGACCCCCACATTTCAGTAATTATCAACTTATAGTCAGTTTGCTTTCATCAGTACCCTCTTCCCACTGGATGATTCTGAAGCAATCCCAGACGCCATATAATTTCATCTGTAAATATTTCAACATGTATTTCTAAAAAAAGAAAACATAAAAAAATCCACAATAACCCTTCTGCAATTCCTTAAAATCGAATACCTAATCAGCAAATGCTCAAATGATTCAACTGCTTTTTTAGTTTGTTCTAATGGGTTTTCAGAGAAGGTTTGTGATTGGCTGAGATGCCTGTTAAGTCTCAATCTGTATCACCTCCTTTCCCTTGTGTTGATCAAGGCTTTTTTAAAATGGTAAAACCACCTGTTGAATATTATCGAAGATGTGTTTTGATGTCACGAAATGATCATCAGTGAAAATTTAAAATTGTTTTTATCAATTTTCACATGGTGGAAAACATACAAGAGACTTGCTTACAATGGAAAGCGTTCCCCATCTCATCACCTTCCCCTCTGAGTCACTCCTCAATTTTCTATTTAGTTTCTCTAGTGTTTACATCCGAGACTGTAATTAACGTATGTGGATCTCTGTTCCATGGATGTTACACACTGGCTCCCGTTGTGAAAGATGGGGACTTGGTGCTCTTACCCTGCAAATACTGTTCACTGGAAGACCTCATTTGTAGTTAAGTGCATCCACATGTAACTTTCTCAGAATGAGTGCTTGGCAGGTCCATTTTCTAAATCTTTGCATATTTGAAAACACTTGATTGATAGTTGGCCTGGGTTAGGAGTTCTAGGGTCAAAATTGTTTTCCCTAAAAACTTTGAAGTCCTTTTTCCATTAAAAAAAGGTAATTTGCAAGGTTAATTTCCTTAGCTATTATTACTACGTGCTCACATTTGAGTACTTATGATTTGAACAGTGCCAGCCACTGTTCCAAGTGTTTTAATCAGTATCAAGTTTAAACCTTAGCCCTATGAAATTTGCAGTATTATTAGCCACATGTATAGATGAGGTAACCAAGGCATGTAGCTTGTCCAGGCAGGATTTAAACCCCAGAACCTGCATTCTGAACCTGGCAGCCTTCTTCTACCTAAGGCCATACCTCCTGTCGCGGACCCCCTCGCACAGCCCCAGTGCTCACAGGGTTCCTCTTCTGACCTCTTCAGGCCCGGGAGTAACAGCTTCCCAGGGTTGCTGGTCTCCATACCCCAGCCCACCCCTCTGAAGTCTGTTTGTTGCCAAAACTCGGCTTCTGTTCACCGGTGCCAAATAGAAACGTGGAGACAGGGTTTTGGGTAAAGTAGAATAGTTTTATTGCTTTGCCAGGCAAAGGGGGCCACAGAGGGCTTATGCCCTCAGAACTGTGTGTCCCACCCTGGAGGGGGTTGTGAGGAGTCTTATAGTGTTCAGGGAGCAGGGCGTGGTCAGCTAGTGGACATACTTCTGATTGGTTGGAGGTGAGGTAATCGGGAGTCAGCATCACCAACCTTCTGGTTCCAGCAGGTCTGGGGTCTACATGCTTGTGGGCAGCATACAGTTAACTTCTTCCACCTGGTAGGGGTTTCAGTATCTGCAAAACAGCTCAAAGGACCTGGCTCAGAATATCATTTATAGTCCTTGAGGAAGAACTAAAGGTTCTTGACTTTGTTTAATGGCTAGAGTATTATTTTGTCTTTCTTGACTGTTTTCCTTTCTTTCTGCATTTTTTCACTTCTCTAGTTAAATTTATTCTTTGACTACAGATTTTTACGACAAAAGGCAGGTGGAGGACATGGGTGGGGGTCTATTCTGGGAAGGTCTCAGAGGGTCCTGCTCAGTTACATGTTCATTAAACAGCTTTTCTTAAAACTTCTGAGCACCCAGCAGAGACCATGACCAATGCAGTCACATGTCTGGGAAGTACCAGGGCTCAGATTCAGCCTGGTTCTGTCCAGCTCTGGGTGCCTGTTACCCAGAAATAGGTTTAAGACTTAAGAAGACAATAGTTTAGAAGCTGTAGAAGATGAAAATGGAGAAAGTTTAGGTTAGTGTATTTTAATTTAGTATTGAAAATCCCCTTATTTTAAAAAAGCAAACCCATTCTAATATTATTATAATTATCACACTTTCATTTTGTCATTTTTATTTATTACTACTTCATATCTGTGTAGTAAAATAGTTGATCTAAGCAACTTCTCTTTTTACAAGTGTCATATAACTTCAAGTTCTTGTTTTACCATTTTTGAAGTGTTTTGAATACCAGTGAGGGTCTCCCTGTGGTACACCCCGGGACTGCCAGGTTCCCCCTCCCCAGTGGGTTTTTATTGTCATCACAGAGTG
Organism: Eubalaena glacialis; assembly: GCF_028564815.1. Taxonomy (NCBI): domain Eukaryota; kingdom Metazoa; phylum Chordata; class Mammalia; order Artiodactyla; family Balaenidae; genus Eubalaena; species Eubalaena glacialis. Next base: position 50,707,729 of record NC_083733.1, on the reverse strand, counting down.
GAATGGCTATTCTCCAGAGTTTAGACAACTGGTCCACAGGGAAGACATTGTTTCTGAAAGAGTTACCATGACAACCTCCTTCTTCAAGGTAAGCATTTGAGTTTTAACAAAACAAAGGACTTGGCTTTGTATTAAATTGGTCCCCATGGCAGTGTTCATCACACCATGCATGCTGTATTAGCCACCTTCACTCCTGGTATGTTTTTTCCTGAGATTTAGAGGTCAGCTCATGACCGGGTGGCCACCTCCTTGCATCTTGGACTCAGACCAGAAGCCTGACCTCTTCTGTGAAAAAAGACCCATCTTCCTTAAATAAAGAAAGGCTATTGGCTGGATATGGCTCCTTATCATGTAGTTACTGTTTCCTCTTTGAATACAGGCTCTTAGATTTGGAAAGAAAATTTTTTGCACTGGAACAGATGCTGGCATCTCTCTCCTCTCCACCTTTCTCTGATAAAGTATTTCACTTCTCTTGGTAGATTGGTCCATTGATTAGTTAGTAAATATAGCCTTGGACAACTGGTTATCCATTTGGGAGAAGTTACTTCTCTGCTTTCATGTTATTCACAGAAACCTTGATGGATTAAAAATAAAAGAATTTCTAGAGTAGCAGAAGAAAATATAGGAGCCTATTTTCATAATCTGAGAGATGGAAAGAAAAGAAACCTAGAAGTAATAGAAGAAAAAAAGAGGGGACCCCTCACATTTAAAACTTATATACACAGCCACGTCATAAATAAAGTTAAACAATAAATAACAAAATTGAAAACATATTTGTGACATATGGCAAAGCATTAATATCCATAATATGTAAAGGGCTTCTAAAAATAGATAAGACATATGGTAAAAGGTACTCAAGTTTATGAATCAAAGAGATATAAATAAACTAGCAAAAAAACCCACAACACTGTTGGACCAACCTAAATGTAAAAATTCAGAAAAAAATTTAGTGTTTGTAGGGGTGTTGGGGAGAAGTATTCCTGCTCTGTTGATGGGAGTGTGAAATTGTTACCAAACCAGGTCAGGCTGCTCACTGCTCAAAAATCAATACGCAAGAGAGAGAGAAAAATGTTGGTAGAAAGGAAAGTTGCTTTTAATCAGAATGCTGGCATTCTGGGGAGATGGTGGACTCAGTGTCCTCCAAAAACCACCTCCAAAGTTTCTGCTTGGCCATGAAAGTTTTTAAAGGGAAAAAGGGAAGTAATCTCAGTTAATCATTGAAATGGGGGTCAGTCATCGCCATCCCCTACTGTGTGCAGGCTTGTGTGCAGGCTTGCTGACTTCTTGTGGTTTTTCTTTAGATGCTCTCTTGTTCACACAGTTTGTTCGAGAGATTACTGAAAGGGAAGCTAAGGAAGAGATCTGGTCATCTATTAATTACTTATTCTTCATTTCTACTTCTTTGATCTATGGAAAGAACCAACAGATTAGGCAAGGTATTGTGTGGTCAAAAGATTTGAAAGGTGTGCTAGGGCTGGAGATGAGTACAGCATGGGGGTGCCTTGTGTCAGGTTAGTGACAAGACAAGGGGGCCTCCTGCAGAGAGCTTTCTTCTGCAAAGAGCTCTTTCCTTCCAAAAGCTGCTTGCAAAATTACGCCCTCTTTGGAATGGGTAAATGTGACAGTTTTTGTCCATTTAAAATGCCCATGACTTTCAACCCCCAAATTCCCTTCCTAGAAATCTATTCTATAGGAATACTGATACAGATTCAAGATGAGAATGTGCAAGGATGTGTGTGAGAGTGTGTCTGTGTACGACAGCGTGTGAATGTGGGAGTGTGTGGGTATGTGCGAATGGGAGTCTAACATCCTTGGTAAATTTGCTCACCGTCTCTCTCCTTCACTAGAAGCTCCCTGAGGGCAGGGTTCTTGTTGGTTCCGTTCACCCCTTTGTCCCCAGCACCAGGGATGCAGCCCCCGCACACGGCTGATGATCAAATATTTGAAGGAATGAATGAACGAATGAGTGTCAGGCAGCTGCAAGAAAAAAAAAACTGGGGTTATATCATTAATATGTGATATGGATTTGGGTCAATGTATTAATGATACAGAGGGCATGATTCACAATGAAGATGTTCATATCACCCACACAGATGTAGTAAACTACTGAAGTTGAAATATACAAAGCAAAAAAAATAAAAAAAGAAAGAAAGAATAAACTGTCATTAAGGAAAATCAGAGTGAGACACTTGAACACACGGTTCTCAACCTCTGACAGGTCAAACAGGAAAAACAGAAGGGTTAGAGGCTTTGTATAATGTTGACTGACAGATCCATGGAATTTTGTGCCCTGTGCATAATCACCTTCTTGTCTCAGGGTGTTTGAAACTCTCCAGTTCCACACGGCAGGAGTACATTTTCTTTCTTTCTTTTTTAAAACTTATTTATTTAAATTTATTTATTTTTGGCTGCGTTGGGTCTTCGTTGCTGCCCACGGGCTTTCTCTAGTTGCTGCAAACGGGGGCTACTCTTTGCTGCGGTGCGCGGGCTTCTCATTGTCATGGCTTCTCTTGTTGCAGAGCACGGGCTCTAGGCGCGTGGGTTTCAGTAGTTGTGGCATGCGGGCTCAGTAGTTGTGGCTCCCGGGCTCTAGAGCGCAGGCTCAGTAGTTGTGGCGCACGGGCTTAGTTGCTCTGCAGCATGTGGGATCTTCCCAGACCAGGGATCGAACCTGTGTCCCCTGCATTGGCAGGTGGATTCTTAACCACTGCGTCACCAGGGAAGTCCCAGGAGTACATTTTCTGACAAAAATGTCATAAAACTAAAAACCGATTACAAAAAGTTTATTTTAAAAATTAAAGGCCTGGAAGTTAAGTAAATAAGTCTTTTCAGTAATCCTCTGTCGAGGGTTAACTTCTTCCAAAAAGCAATTGTTGACTGAAAAACGCACACAACGTAAAAGTTGAGAATTATGTTTTATTTGACCACCAAAACTGAGGACTTACGCCCAGGATGTAGCCTCTCATCTAGCTCTGAGGGACTGCTCTGAAGAGGTAAGTGTCCTCCAGGATATATATAGGAGTTTCTGGCAACAAAGACCAGCTAGTCAGAACATCAAAAGATTACTGCTAATTCAAGAAAATCAGACATCTCAAGTTAAGGAATTTAGTGCTTTTCTATGTATGGGAAATGCAAGAGTCTAGGCTCACTGAAACCATTCCTTTGATATGCACCTCAGCTCTCTGGGGTCAGCATTCTGTGCTTGCTCATCCTGAGTCTCCTCAGGGTGCATCGTAGGGAGTGGCTGCAGTGGCTGACTGCTTGAGGGCGGGCATCCTGTTTCTAACCTGAGTTTCCTCAGGGCTCACCATTGGGGCAGCTGTAATGTGATGGCTTGATGGCTACAGCATCCTTTGTTTACTGATATGGCAGGCAGCATTTTTTCATTGACACAATTTTGGACTCCTTAAAAGTTAGGACTGTGGAGAGCACCAGGCACCGAAGCTCATGAGAGATGCAGGCAAACGTTGCTCAGAGCAAGAGAAGTGTTTTCATTATTAGGCAAGAGAGGATGAAAATAAATGAACTAGGGATTCAATAAAAAGCTGGAAAACCAATAAAACAAAGCCAAGAAAAATAAAAATGGAACTACTGGAGACAAAATTAGAGAACAACAAATTAGAGAAAAGAACTAAAATAGGATTTTTAATATGAGGAATGGTTCTCTGGAAAAAGTTAAAAATGACTTAGATTTTAGCAATGCTAATCAAGAAAAAAAAAAGAAAACATTAGTAAATGGTAAAGGGCGTGTAAGCACAGAGATGGGAGGGGGAGATGGATGCCATTGTAACACGTTTCCCCCCACCCACCCCCTTCTCTCCACAGGCCCAGGCATCAGGAGGTAGTGAGGGCCCTCAGGGCAGCCACCACTAGTCCCTGAAGTAGTATATGGTATTTCAAATGCCGAAATGTCACAGCCTGTCCTTATCTTTCAGTGGTCAAGGGGCAGATGCTGGAGTCATACTGGTCGGTCCCTCTCCTGGAAATGTATTTAAGATCCGTGGACTCTGGTCAATGGGGCATTCCTCTAAATCAAGAACATGCAAACTTGAGAGCCATTTTCCCTAAGGGTGTGGAAAGAGCCATTCTGAGATGGGTGGGGACCTGGGACCCTTTGCTGCAGGACTTGCACCTGGACAAACATCTCCTCCAGCAACAGAGTACAACGAAACTATAAGGGACTAAAAATAACCACATGCATGCCCAGTTGGGGCAAATTATGAACAAATAGATAAAAAAGGCCAAAACCCACCGCCACTTCTTTTTTTTTTTAACGTCTTTATTGGAGTATAATTGCTTTACAATGTTGTGTTAGTTTCTGCTGTATAACAAAGTGAATCAGCTATACATATACACATACCCCCATATCCCCTCCCTCTTGCGTCTCCCTCCCACCCTCCCTATCCCACCCCTCTAGGTGGTCACAAAGCACCGAGCTGATCTCCCTGTGCTATGCGGCTGCTTCCCACTAGTTATCTATTTTACATTAGGTAGTGTATATATGTCCATGCCACTCTCTCACTTCTTCCCAACTTACCCTTCCCCCTCCCGGTGTCCTCAAGTCCATTCTCTACATCTGCGTCTTTATTCCTGTCCTGCCCCTAGGTTCTTCAGAACCAATTTTTTTTTTTTTTTTTTTTTAAGATTCCATATATACGTGTTAGCCTACGGTATTTGTTTTTCTCTTTCTGACCAACTGCCACTTCTAAGGTGCTGGGAGCAAAGACTGAGTACTGCGCATGATCCCTGCCCACAGCGCCACCAAGCGGTGGGCAGGCCACTTAAGCCACCCTTCTGGCCCGACACACTGGTCCTGCCCCTACCCTCGTCCCATTTAGGGGACCAGCCTGCCCTCCTCGGAGAGGAGAAAGAGCAAGGTCACCTGTTACTTGCTTTGCACACGAGGGGTGCTGCAGCCTGAGTCCCATGAAGCCTTGCCTGAATTCCTCCTCTGGCCTCTTATGAATTTCTAATAATTAAAGGGTCCGAGGACCTAAGTCAGTAACAACTCTGCCAAGAGGAGAGTGGGGACCAATGGAGGGAGAAAGAGAGAGAGAGAGAGAGAGAGACGCCAAGACCCTGTGGCCCAGAGCCACCCCAAGGCAGTGGCTGCTTCAGGACCTTGGGTTCTCTGATACCTTTTTTTTTTTGCCTTATGCAAAGTGTAATTTATAAAAGATTAAATAACAAGACTCAACAATAATATGAACAAGTGTCCAAGATTTTCTTTAACTCAATTAATGTGGGAACCAGGAAAATGTTGAAACTGGTTCAAAGTGCATTAGAGGAACTGGGTATTTTAGGCAACTTTAACAAAGGAGTGTTAGGGTAGGATTGCCGGTTTAGATAGAAAACTGGTTCATCTCCTACAGGACTATACCCGTAGCATCTGGGATTATTTTTTTTCACCGTTCAGAGATGATTTGCCTATCTAACTGAAGAAATCTAAATTCAGGTCTGCCGGTACAGAGCTGTAAAAATAGCCCAATCCATAGAAAAGCAATCACAGGTGCAAGCCCGGCACTGCAATGAATGCACACCCAGCAAATCTCATTGGTCTACTTTCAAGTTGTGGATAGCTTTTATGATACTGAAAAATAAATCCCTCCTTAACTTAGTCTGAGAGGAGTTTTGGTACTCAGAGCCTAAAGGTCTGGTGGGAAGGAAGGGAATAGAACAGTCAGGAGGAGACAGGTATTTCCTCAGCTGATTGGAGGACCAGCCCCGAGCACACGTACTCCCATACAAGCGTCCCTTCCCACACTTCTAAATTGAGCTCTGTAAAAGAGCAGCATTCGGACAAATATCAGTGGATTTTAGTTCATTATAAATTAACCAATCAAACTCAATCCACTTGTGTATTTGAGAGTCCACTATGTGACCACGATCAGGTCGGTGTCCGCGGGTTCCGCATCCATGGATTCAACAATTGATCAGATCCATGATTGGTTGAATCCATGGATGTGAAACCTGGGGATAAGGAGGGACCCACTATGCCTTTTCACATAAGGGACTTGAGCATCCACGGAGTTTGGTATCTGCGGGGGTCCTGGAAGCAATCCCCCGTGGATACTGAGGGATGACTGTATACAGATGCGGAAGTACTCTAAGACCACCCTGCAAGACTTCATCGTTGAGGGACTTCCCTGGTGGCACAGTAGTTAAGAATCCGCTTGCCCAATCTCCCAATTGGGATTGACATATATACACTAATATGTATAAAATGGATAACTAACAAGAACCTGCTGTATAAAAAAATAAATAAAATAAAATTCAAAACTTCAAAAAAAGAAAGTTAAAAAAAAAAGAAAGAAATATGTCTGGGAGGAGGGTATTCCCTCCAAACACATAGCTGTAAAAATGGACATAAGGTGCTACATTATGTGGTTAAGAGCGGAGGCTTTCAATTTCTTTTTACAAATGGCAAGAAAAAAAGAGAGGAGAAACCTAGAGATAAAAAAAGAGACTTAAGAGATGTGTTAACCAAATGCCAGTTTCTGACATAGACCTTGTTTGGATCATGATTCAAATAACGTACTGTGGGGAAAAAATTATGAGACAATTGGGGAAATATGAACATGGACAGGACATTTGATGATGCTAAGAAATGATTGTTATAAGTGTTGTTGTTTTTCTAAAGAGAGTCCATTTCTTTTGAAGATATATATTGAAATATTTACAAATGAAAAGATGAAATTCTGTGTGTGTGTTGGATAGGGGCTGGGTAGGGTATGGATGAAACAAGATTGGCTATGAGTTGGTAATTGTTGAGGCTGGGTGATGAACACATGGTGATTCATTACACTATATTATCTACTTTTTTATGTCTGAACATTTTTATTAGTAATAAAGGCTAGGGCTTCCCTGGTGGCACAGTGGTTAAGACTCCGCCTGCCAATGCAGCGGACACGGGTTTGAGCCCTGGTCCGGGAAGATCCCGCATGCCGTGGAGCAACTAAGCCCGTGTGCCACAACTACTGAGCCTGCCGTGTACAGCCCATGAGCCACAACTACTGAAGCCCGTGTGCCACAACTACTGAAGTCCACGCGCCTAGAGCCCGTGCTCTGCAACAAGAGAAGCCGCCGCAATAAGCCCGCGCACTGCAACAAAGAGTAGCCCCCGCTCACCGCAACTAGAGAAAACTCGCGTGCAGCAGCAAAGACCCAATGCAGCCAAAAATTAAATAAATGAATAAATAAATAAAAAATAATAAAGGCAAAAAAATCCCACAATAATTATTATTTCTCTCGATTCCATGTGTTGGCTGGGCTCAGCTGGGGGATCCTTCTGTTGGTCTCACCTGGCGTTTCTCACATGACTACAGTTATATGGCAGCTGGAGGGTCCAAGACAGTCTCCTCACAGGTCTGGGGCCTTGATGCTGGCTGTCAGTGGGACCTCTCCCTCCACTTGGCCCCGCATCACTTGGGAGTCTAGTGCAGACTTGCTCACATAGCATCTGGAACATTCCAAGAACTGGAAGAGGAAGCTGCAAGGTTTCTTCTTGCCTAACTGCACGTCTACTGTGGTCTATCAGCCAAACTTGCAAAGCCTAGATCCAAGTGCTGGGGAACCAGACCATACCTCCTGAAGGGAGGAGCTACAAAGTCACATGGAAAAAGGGTGTGGCCTCAGGGAGGCATGACAGATTTGGAGTCTTACTTATCTCTTCTACCACAAAACCATAAAGTAGCTGCTATTTACAATGTTCAGCATGAAACAGGCATTTGGCACCTATGATACCCGCTTAATTCAGACAGGGCCAGGCAAATAGGAGGATTTTAATAAACACTTACTGTATTGAACCAGACTGAATGAATTTAGACCCAGAATGTTTCCTCTCCTTGTTTTGTAACCTTTATAACCTTACTTGGTACAGTCAATGGACCAAAAGCCCTGATAAAGATAGTTAAAGGATTGAGTAAAACCCTCTTCCGAATTTTTCCTTCTACTTAATTTTAGCAAATAGTGTATATATCAGCTAATGAATATTTCAGTCTTTCATGTATGAACCAAAAATGTAATTATGGATTTGATTTTACCAACGTTTGCTGCTTGCAGTAGTCTGTGATCACAAATCGCATTAAATGAAAGGTGAACCCCATTATGGTATCTGGAAAATGGAACTTAATAAGTTATGTAATTATGGGGAAAATCTGTGCAAATTGCAATTTTTATTAGGCAATTTTCCATCTTCATCTAGGCTCTAATAGTCTATTAGGCTTGTGGCAGTTCAGTGCTTTTATTAAGGAAGTTCTTTAACTTCTTTTCTGTTTGGTTCCTTATAATGAAGAAATTGTATTTTGGGGTAAAATGATCACAGGCCTGCTTTAACTTACCTTTTTCAATCTTATTACAATAGGAAGCTGAATTCTAAGTTAATTATTCAGCTAAAACTCTATGATCCAATTTATGCTCATCTTATATAAAGACAGAGAGCTTAAGAGAATTTTATGCCAAGAAAAAAGAAATATTACAATCCAGTTCTTTTCTATTTACTGCACCATGTTGAAATGTTGGCCGAAAGAAAAGAATTTAATTTTAAAATCTTACCAGGTCAGTTTTTCATCCTAAAAATGTTGTTTCACCTGTTTGGTGATTACGAAGCTACAAATCATTATATAGGATAGGAATTCAAAGTTGACACATGAAATTACCCATCACACTATCTTTTTCTACTTTGTGGTTGTTTGTGGTAAGATTTTATGATATGTAAGATCCAGTAATGCTATGTTTAGCAAATTCTCAGGTTTTATTGTCATTTAAAAATTTTTGTAGTATGTTTTTATTTTATTTATTTATTTTTGGCTGCGTTGGGTCTTCGTTGCTGTGTGCGGGCTTTCTCTAGTTGCGTCGAGCAGGGGCTACTCTTCGTTGTAGTGCATGGGCTTCTCGTTGCGGTGGCTTCTCTTGTTGTGGAGCACGGGCTCTAGGCGCGCGGGCTTCAGTAGTTGTGGCGCGTGGGCTTAGTTGCTCTGCGGCATGTGGGATCCTCCCAGACTAGTGATCAAACCCGTGTCCCCTGCATTGGCAGGCGGATTCTTAACCACTGCGCCACCAGGGAATTCCTGTAATATGTTTTTAAATTATGATTTGATAAGAAGAAAATGACCCTGTGTCACTAAGTATTAGGAAAAAGCCTTGTGGAAGGCTTTTCCAGGTTGCACGGGTATTTCTATATGCAGTATTGGAGGTGGCTCAGGTAGCACAGGGCTGGATTCTGCTCCAAGCTCAGTTAGAGATTTAAAGCATGGGCTTGGCCTGGAAACAGAGGGCGTGACAAATAATGGTAGATGTGAATAACTCCCAGTGCAACAAAACTCGCCTGACTAGGCCCAGGGATTTGCACTCTTTTGGTTTAGCTTTGTTTTTTTTAAAATTAATTTTTATTGAAGTATGGTTGATTTGCTGTGTTGTGTTAGTTTCTGCTGCACGGCAAAGTGGTTTAGCTTTAAGAACGTTTTTTTCCAGGTGCTCATGTCTCCATAACAGTTTAGGTTTTCGAGGATGTGAAAAACACATCTGTCTCTTCCAACAAACTCCTTTACATCTTCTATATGTCACCCTTGCAGATGGTGCAAACAACCTCTCACTTGCTGGGGTGGGGCTTCCCAAGAAAATAATGATGGGTTTCCTTGGGAATCAATGATCCAACAGGTTATTAAATTCGATCAAGATTTTGACTTCCAGGTTGTAAGACCCTTGCTCCTTCCTCTCCTGTTAAGGTCATAGGTAACACTCATCTGATAACTGAGATTTAACTATACATGTATTAGTATCTTTCTTCACTAATCTGGGACATTTCATGGCTCCTCAGAGTCTGTGTTTGTCATCTGGCTCTTAATTTTGAAAGATAATCAGGCTGGGAATGGTATTCGAGGTGCAGAATAATTGTCCCTCAAAACCTTGAAGAAATTGCTCTGTTGTCCTATAATTAGAATTGTCATTGAGAAGTTTACTGATTCTTGTCCATTGTAGGAAATATTGATTTGGAAACTTCTAAGAGTTTCTCTTTCTCTCTCTCGCTGCTGTTCTGAATTTCACACACTGTGTCTTGGGTAGGTCTCCTTTCCACTGATGCTCAGAGGGCACTTTAATCTGCGGACTCCGGTGTCTTCAGCTACGGTTACTCTTCCTTCATTTTTTTTCTTCTCCTCCCTTTTCCTCCTGGATCTTCAGCTGAATTGCTGTTGAAATTCCTGGATCTCTCTCTGGCTCTCAGCCTTCAGGCTTTCCATCTTGGTCTCATGTGCATCCAGATCCACAAGGAGCTCTCTCACTGGCTCCTCAGCACCGTCCATTCTGTTGCTTGGCCCACCCCTTCATTTCCAAGATTATTACATGCTCTTTTTCATACAGCCCTTTCTTACTTTGTGGATTCCCAGGAACTCACTCTCTTTGCTCTTGCCCACTGTTTGGCATGGTCTGGGGAGAAGACTGGGTGGACCTGCCTGGGGGTTACTGCTGCAGTGTGACCAGCACCTGTTTGGACACCTCCTGGAATGTGCAGCCCCTTCCTTTCCCAGCACCCTGACTGCTCCCCCAGTCTGCAGAAGTCCACTCTTGTGCATGTTTTGGCCGGGCGAGTTCTCCTCCAATTCAGGCCCATCTGCCTTCTGAATGTCAGGGATTCTTCATAATTGCTGGTTTATTGAAGACATTTCTTCTTTTTTTGAGGACTCTGTCATAGATTAAAAAATACACGTATACGTGTGAGTATGCGTGCATGCCATTTTTAGGCATTTGCCATTAAAGGAAGCTGGATACACTATCTTCAGTCTCTCTGCGTTGTTCTGAAAATATTTTTCCATTAAATGATATATTTTTCAGTATCCTAAAATAGTCTTTGAGAACAAGATTCTTAGTGGTTGCATGACATTTTGTTGTATGTCTCTACCATTGTTTATTTAATTATTAGAATATGAATTTTGCTATCATATAAAGCTATATAAGTATCATATACATTGTAACTGAGAACTTCTCGCCTGTTATTACCTTTTCTTTTGTATCTTCTTGTGTTGTTATTCATATATCCCATCTCCTGTTTTTGGGGTTATTGCCTTTTTGTTTCTTTTGGAAATTATAAATCACATTTCTTTTTAACTGAAATACAGTTGATTTACAATGTTGTGTTAATTTCTGCTGTACAGAAAAGTAATTTGGTTGTACATATATATCCATTCTTTTTTATAAATCATATTTCTAATGAGTAATTTTCCGTATGTCTCTTGGGGCATATGTGCAGGATTTCCTTTAGTTGGGGAATTACTGGATCACAGACGACGTGTGTGTTCAACTTTATAAAGTTGCCGTGGTCTTTTCTAGAGTGGTTTGGCAGTTCACACTCTGATCAGCAGTGGGGCAAGTTCCTGCTGGCCCGTGTGCTCATCAAGCAACACGCGTCAGGCTTCTTTTTTGGCCAATCAGTTGGGTGGAAAATTGTATCTGTTATGGTCTGAACTGTGTTCCCCCCAAATTCACATGTTGAAGTCCTAACCAGCAGAACCTCAGAATGTGACCGCATCTGGAGGTAAGGTCTTTGAAGAGGTGATGAAGTTAGAATGAGGTCACTAGAGTGGGCCCTACTTCAGTACGCCCGGGGTCCTCATTGAAGAGGAATTAGGACACAGATAATGAGCAGAGAAAAAAATGATGTGAAGATGCAGGAAGAAGACAGCCATCTGCAAGCCAAGGAGAGAGACTTCAGGAGAAACCCAACCTGCTGACACCTTGATCTCAGCCTTCCAGCTCCCAGAACTTTAAGAAAATACATTTCTGTCGTTTAAGCCCTCCAGTTTGTGGTACTTTGTTATGGCAGCCTGAGCAAACTAAATATAATATCTAACTGTGGGGTTTTGGAAAACCTTTTATTATGGACATTTTCTAGTGTTTATAAGTAGAGAGAATAGTAGTATAACTGGCCTCATTTCCCCATCACCCAGCTGCATGTATTTACTGAAGTAGTTTAAGGCAGGTCACAGACATCGTATTCACTGTGGTCTTCAGTTGCATTTCCTGGATGTCTAATGAGGTTGAGTCAAGATTATGTTTATCGGTCATTCTTGTGTGAAATGACTGTTCCATGTTTTTGTTTTATTTTTGTTCTTAGTATTTTGTGTGTGTGTATGTACTTTTTTTCTATTGGGTTATTTGTATTTTCTTTTCTTATTGACTTGTAACAGTTCTTCACATAGTCAGGACATTAATCCTTTGGCTGCTTATACGTGTTGCAAGTATTTTATGGCTTGTCAATTCACTTTCTCTATACTTGATTTTAAACTTTTAATTTTGAGATAATTGAGACTAATAGAAAGGTTGCAACATAATACAGAAAGTTCTTGTTTACCCTTTATCTACCTTCCTTGCTGCTAACATCTTATACAACCTGCATAATATTTTTAGATGAACAAAAGTTCTTAATTTTAATGTTCACATTAATATTAATATAAGAATATAATTTATATAATGTATAAGATAAAATAAAAAATAAAACAAAATATACTTATATATAAACATATGTAGTATATAATCTATATTATTAAAATATATAAGTATACTAAAATAACTATAAATTAATATAAATGTTATATATAAATGTACAATATATTAATATTAATATTTTCTTTTACAATTGGTGCTTTCTGTATCTCATTTAAGGAATTCTTCTCTACTCAAGGTCATATGTTATCCTGTGCTAGCTCCTAGGCATTTTTAAAGTTTTGCCTTTCATACTTAAACCTTTATAACCCATGAAGAGTTTCACCCATCAGGTAAAAGGTAGGGCTTCTTTTCTATACGGATCATCCCGATACTATTATTGAATGTTCCATCCTATAATGCCACCTCTGTCACATAGGGTTTCCATATTTGCTAATGTGACAGGTGAGAAGGCATACCTAAGTGCAGGTTTAACGCACATGTCTCTTATGCATTTGGCGGTGTCTCTTAAATAATATTTTCCAGACATGGGGTGAGAAGTGGTGGGCAGGGGAGGAATTAACAACTGCTGAGAACCTGTGATGTGCTGGCCCTGTATGAGGCCCAGATGCATCGCTTCATTGAATTCTCATGATGGCCTGATGAGATGAAGACTCGTTACCTTCCCCATTCTCAGTGAGGATGTTATGCTCACAGAGCCAGCAAGTGGCTGAGTGATGGCTCTGGCCAAGCCTGTCTGGCTCCACAGTTCTGTCCCCTGCAACACCTTCAGGGATGGTGTATATGTCCCAGGACCGGTCTGGTGTCAGAGGTGGGGTGCTGCCTCTCTTATTGCTGAAATAACAGTGGTGGAGGGCTGGTTAGCCATATAGGACCTTGGTCAATGCGGAATGTCAGCTTTCTCCTTGCCTGACTCCTTTTCTACCTTCTCCCCATCATCAGGACACAAAGCTTTATTAAAAGAAATAATGTTGCTTTAAACACACAAAACTTTATGATCTTTCTAAAGAATTAAATCTATCGATCATGGAGATATTGTGATTTATAGGAAATATATATTTGGTCATTCAGATGACCCAAATGCATTTCTCGTATATATTTGGTCTTCATGCACAGTCCCTGGCTCACAGCTCCCAAAACCCTTGGAATTTCCTACATGTTGAGAATGATAAAAGTTTCTTTTATTATGTGAACGAGGTGACGTTTAGAAGCACCTAAGGAAGGTGGCTGGTTGCCTGGAGAACCAACCGTGTGATTAGAGGGTGGGAATTTTCAGTCCTACCCTCTGATTTCTCGGGAGGCGAGAGGGGCTGGGGGTTGAATAAATCATCATTGGCTCATGATTTAGTCAATCATGACTGCGTAATGAAGCCACCATAAAGACCCAGAAGGACAGCTTTTCGGCCCCTTTTCACATCAGGGAAACAGAATGCTTCTGAGTGCCACCTTGTCATGCCCCGGGCTCCACGAGGACAGAGCTTCTTTGTTTGGAACCTTGCCCTGTGTATCGCTTCATCTGGCTGTTGATTCATTTCCTTTAACATCCTCTTCTAATAAATTGGTAATCGAGTGAGTAAATGGGTTTTCCTGAGTTCTGTGAGTTGTTCCAGAAAATTAATCGAACCCAAGGAGGGGGTCATGGGAACCTCTGGCTTATAGTGGGTTGGTCGGAAGCACAGATAACAACCTGAGTTTGCTCCTGGTGTCTGAAGTAGAGGGCGGTCTTGTGGGACTGAGCCTTTTACCTGTGGCGTCTGATTCTGTCTCTGGGTTGATCGTGTCAGAACTGAGTTGAATTGTAGGACACCCTCCTGGCATCCGAGAATCGCCTATTGTTGGTGTGGGGAAGTCTCCACACAAACAAGTTGGAATTGGGTGCAGGAACCCTTTCCAATCACTGACGGTAGGAAGAAGTTGCAGAGACAATCTCTTGACTTAGGCAAAATATATTTTTTTAACTGATAGTTTTGTTTCAACAGAGTTAAACTTGAGTTTTTGTGACTTTAGGATAAAAAAGTTATGACTCTAAATTGTCCGGTGACATTTGGCAACAATTATTTACATGTATGTCTGTTTCAACAAATTGGATGTGACACTCATTTGATACCCTAGAGCTTTTGAGTAATGTGCTTTTGGCATGTAAATGGTCTAGAGCCTTAAGGGCCTATTTCTGTGTTGCCTACCCATTTCATCTTCATTTATGTGCAGGGAGACAGCCTAAGGAATCCCAATTGACAGAAGGGTCTTAGAGGGGTGCTTTAATCTCTTGCTTCTTGCCTCTGTAGACAGTGTGCATGAGCACATTTTTATCAATGACATGAATGATAAAAACAGTCTTGGGACTTCTGGTTTCAGCCCCAACATCTAAAGAACTTAGAAGAAATAGATAAATCCACTATTTGGAGATTTTAAACTCTTCTGTCAGTAACTGATAGCTCAAGCAGGCAGAAAATCAGTAAAGATATAAGTGACCTGAGCATTATCAATCAAATTCATCTAATTGACATTTATGGAATACTCCATCCAACCGCAGCAGATCACCAAGATAGACCATATTCTGGACCATAGAACACCCCTTAACAAATTTAAAAGCATATAAATCATACAAAGTATGTTCTCAGAACAAAATGTAATGAAAGTAGAAATCTGTAACAGAAAGCTGGAAAGTAACAGAATGCAATAAAGGTCGCTGGAAAATTCCCAAATACTTAGAAATGGAACAACATATTTCTAAACAACACATGGGTTGAAGAAGTCTCAAGACATACAGGTGGCCAACAGGTACAGGAAAAGATGCTCAACATCACTAATCATCAGGGAAATGAAAATCAAAACCACAATGTGATATCACCTCACACATGTTAGAACGGCTGGTATCAAAAAGACAAAAAGTAACCAGTGTTGGCGAGGGTGTGGAGAAAAGGGAACCCTTGTGCACTGTTGGTGGGAATGTAAATTGGTGCCGCTAGTGTGGAAAGCAGTAATTTCAAAAAGTTAAAAATAAAACTTCTAGAAGAAAACATAAAAGAAAGTCTTCTTGACTGAGAGTTGGTGATGAGTTTTTAGGTACGACACTAAAAGCACAACCCATGAATGAAAACACTGATAAGCTGGACTTTATTAAAATGAAAGCCTTCTTTGTGCAAGATACTCACTCTTAAGAGAATGAAAAGACAAACCATAGTATGGGAGAAATATTAACACATATTTGATAAAGGACTTGTTTCTAAAATATACAAAGAACTCTTAAAATTCAACAATAAGAAAGCAAACAACTCAATTTAAAAATGGGCAAAAGATCTGAACAGAAACTTTATCAAAGAAGATATAGAGATGCAAATAAACATATGAAAAGATACTCAACATCATTTGCATTAAGGAAATAGAAATGAAAACAATAAAATACCACTACAAATTTATTAGAATGGCTGAAATCCAAAAAACGGAATGCCAATTGTTGGCAAGGATGCAGAGCAAGAGGAACTCTTATTCACTGCTGGTGAGAATGCAAAATGGAACAACCACTTTGGAAGACTGGTGGTTTATTTTGAGCCTAAACCTAGTCTTACCATATGATCCAGCAATCATCTACCTAAGTATTTACCCAACTGATTTGAAAGCTTATGTCCACACAAACACTTGCACACTAATATTTATAGCAGTTGTAATCATGATCACTAAGAACTGAAAGCAGCCCAAAATGGAATATTTTCCATTCATCAAGACAAGAGGCATGTAATATCAAGGCACACAAAGATACGGATGAATCTTAAATACATATTGCTAAATGAAAGAAGCCAGTCTGAAAGGCTACTTACTGTATGATCCTGATTACATGACATTCTGGAAAAAGCAAAACTGTAAAAATGGTAAACGGATCAGTGGTTGCCAGGGGTTTGAATAGGTGAAGCACAGGGGATTTTTTTAGAGCAGTGAAGCTATTCTGTATGACACTGTAATGTTAATTGTGGATACACAACCCTATGCATTTATCAAAAACCACCAAGGGATTTCTGTGTGCTTTAAAGTTTGAGAAGCACAGGTTTACCATGACCCACATACTCAAGAGCTCTCCGCTCCTCTCTTGCAGCCCTAAGACAGAGGGAGAGTGGTTCTGTCCCAGCAGTCAGCTGTGGCATCCCTCCAATTTCTGCCATTTCAGTTCAGGTCACATGCATGCCAAAGCTCTCCAGTCGCTTCGTCTAAAACCTGACTTGCACAGGGGTAGCTGGTTGCCACGTAAGAAGTCCAACTACACTGACACCACCATCATGTGAGAATGCCCAAATTAGCTGGATGGAAAGGCCACTTGGAGGGAGAGATGCCCCACCAGCTCCTAGCTATTCTATCCATCCTGGCCCAGGTGCCAGACATGTTAGTGAAGAAAACCTCAGATGACTCCAGCCCTAGACCTCATCTGAATGAAACAGCATGAGACAAAAGAACCACCCAGCTGAGCCCACTCAACCCACAGAATTGTAAAGAGATAATAATAAATTGCTGTTCTTTACTGTTAAGTACTGGACTTGTTTGTAAGGCCACAGTAGATAACCAATCCAGAGCTGTAAGGCTTTACCTTGATCTGGGGACTCCTGCCATGTTGCCTTGCTTACCCCAAAGCGAGAAATGCCTGAAATATCAGAGGAAACAATGGAAAAGATTTGCAGGCAACATTCCCAAGTCAAGACACACAGTTACTCTAGCTCACTCCTCGCCCTTCTCACTCATTCTCCAGCAGCTGAAAGAATGAGCAGATTTAACGCACAGAGTACAGACATGTGGACACAGCCGGGGGGAAGGGGTGGGTGAGATGAGTTGAGAGGTTAGGTTTGACATAAATACACTATCGTGTGTAAAATAGATAGCTAGTGGGAACCTGCTGTATAGCACAGGGAGCTCAGCTCAGTGCTCTGTGATGGCCTAGATGGGGGGGATGGCGGGGGAGGAAGTCCAAGACGCAGGGGATATATGTATACATATAGCTGATGCACTTCATTGTACAGCAGAAACTAACACAATATTGTAAAGCAGTTATACTCCAATGAAAAAAAATAGTCAATAGTTAGGTCTTCACTTCTCTTTCTAAGGGAAGAATTAAAACAACGCTCAGGTTATCAGGAAAAAAAGAGTGATGGCATCATGCAGTTCTGAGGCAGGCTTAAAGAGCTACCCCCACTCAGTGATGACCAGAAAGGAACCAACGTGGGACTTAGGCATAGATGTTACAAAAATGGGGGTGGAGAGGGCAGATACACACTTTAACAAGAATTAGATCACACAACTAAAGAAACATCTTTTTGGGACTTCCCTCATGGTCCAGTGGTAAAGAATCCACCTTACAGTGCAGGGGATGCAGGTTTGATCCCTGGTCGGGGAACTAAGATCCCACATGACACGGGGCAGCTAAGCCCGCACGCCACAACTACTGAGCTCCCGCACCTCAACTAGAGAGCCCGCGAGCCACAAATACAGAGCCCACGCGCCCTGGAGCCTGTGCACCACAACTAGAGAAGAGAAAACACGCATGCCACAACTAGAGAGAAACCCGTGCACAACAACGAAAGATCCCGCATGCCTCAACAAAGATCCCACATGCCGCAACTAAGACCCGACGCAGCCAAAAATAAATAAAATAAATAAATAAAAACTAAATAAATCTTTTGAAAAAAGGAAACATCTTTTTTTTTTTTTTTCTCTTTTTGGCTGTGCCAAGCGGCTTACAAGATCTTAGTTCCCTGACCAGGGATTGAACCCGGGCCCTGGCAGTGAAATCGCCAAGTCCTAACCACTGGACTACCAGGGAATTCCCTGAAGAAATATTTATTTAAAACTTCTCCAAAGTCTCAAAGAAATTATCATTAATCTTAATCATAGGGCATGCCTATGAAGCAAGAGGTCAAGCAAAACATCAAAGACAAGAGCATCAAACAACAGAAAGAGAAGGAAAGTGGCTCTTGGAGACTGAGTGGAGGGGAAAGCTTTTTAAAATGAAAACCACCTCAGAAGCACCTTAGAATCAAATCTGTCCTGCTGTCATGGAGATGAGATCTGAGGGAAAACCCATCAAGTGCAAGGGGCAAAGGCAGAGGCGAAACATGATTAGATGCTGGGTATGAAAGCTGACAATAATGATGCAGCACACAGTGGGTTTTCCCGAAGAGAACAGAACAAGTGTAACAAAACCAAATTTGTAGATAAAACAGAAAGACCACTGTAATTTTTACACTAAAAGGATTCTCTTACTATGATAAGACAAATCAGTATAAAGCCATCAGGACCAATACAAATCCTATAGAACTGATGCCTATAGGCATCAGGGTAGGATAAAGTCATCTTATCATGGGAAATTTTAGGTTGGCTTCAGACTTTCCTCCAAAACTCAAGATGCCAAAAGATAATGGAACAATTGTTTGCAGAGTGTGGTGAGGGAAAGCCTTTGAGCTAAGAACTCACAAATGCTTCTTAAATTATATGCTTTAGTTGATGGAAGACATATTAAAAGAAGAATCAAAATAAAGAACTTATGAATATGAAGAATGAAGTCTGTGGTGAGCCTTGAATCTAAATAAACAAAATTATTAGGTTAAAATGACTGGCAATTGTGGCCATAAACCAGAGTTTACTCATTAAAATGTTATTATTTTTGCATTATGCTGCTTATTCAAGAAATGTAGGAGATGGTAGAAATCTCAGCTAGGGCCAGCAGAAGTAATGGAAGTAGAGAGAATTGGAAAGGATCTCTGTCTTCTTCATTTTTTCTACAAGGGGAATGTCTTAGTCTATTTGGGCTGCTATAACAAAATACCACAGACTGAGAAGCTTTTAAACAACAGATACTAATTTCTCACAGTTCTGGAGACTGAAATTCGTAGATTAAAGTGCCAGTGTTGTCAGGTGAAGGCTCTCTTCTGGGTTGCAGACTTCTTGTTATGTCCTCACATGGGGGAAGGAACTTGGGAGTAGGGTGGGAGAGCCTTCATCCCATTCATGAGGGTTCAACCCTCATGACCTAATCACCTCCCAAAGGTCTCATCTACTAATACCATCATCTTTGGGGTTTAGGATTTTAACATATGAACTTAGTGGGGGAGGGCGTGGAACACCTTCATTAACTTTTTATTTTTAAAGCTAATAAACATATTTTGACTTTTTCATACCACCCCCTAATTTTAGATAATCACAAACTTCAAGACATTCCTTCTAAATATACATGTGACATGTCTAAATCACTTCTCTATTGGCATACTCATTTATGTACTTGACCTGACTGGTTTTGAGAGTTTTATGTTGTCTCCTCCTGCTACTCTGCTTATCTCTCTCAACATGTATCTCCTATAGTTTTTCTTCATATATTCCAATGCTATGTTATTTGGTGCATAAAAGCATTAGCTCATCTCCATCATTGTAAAGTCATCCTCTGACTTATTTAAGGCTTTTTGCCCATGATTTATATATTTGATGATAGTATTGCTACCCATACTTTCTTTTGTTTACATTTGCCTCGTATATTTTTATACATCCTTTTGTTTTCAATTTTGTAGTGTTCTTTGTTTCAGGTATGTCTCATATAAACAACATAGAGTTGAACTTAGTTCTTAGACCCTATTTTAGAATCTATCTCATTTAATAGGTTATTTCATTAACACTTTCATTTATCATAAGAATCAATAAGACCAGAGGGACAAATGAATGGTATAGACCAGAGAGTTCATGATTATGCCCAAGTATATAGGGAATTAATTTTATGATAAAGGTAACTTTTCAGAGAAGTGTAGTGTTGAAAAGCCACTATATGTTTAAAAAATAGTTGGAATCCTCATCTTTTTCCTTACACCAAAATAAATCCCAGGTAGATAAAAAAAAAAAAGTAAAAGCAGTGATGAATGGTCAATGAAATACAAAAGGATGTTTCATCACACAAATTAAGTAAATTCAAATTAAATCAATGGGGGCTTCCCTGATGGCACAGCGGTTAAGAATCCACCCGCCAATGCAGGGGACATGGGTTCGAGCCCTGGCCTGGGAAGATCCCACATGCCGCGGAGCAACTAAGCCCATGTGCCACAACTACTGAACCTGCGCTCTAGAGCTTGTGTGTCACAACTACTGAGCCCGCGTGCCACAACTACTGAAGCCCGCGCTCTTAGAGCCTGTGCTCCACAACAAGAGAAGCCACTGCAATGAGAAGCCCGCACACCGCAACAAAGAGTAGCCCCTGCTCGCCGCAACCAGAGAAAGCCTGCGCACAGCAGCAAAGACCCAATGCAGCCAAAAATAAAATAAAGTAAAAAAAAAATTAAAAAATAAATGAAATCACTTATTTGCACCCAATGATTAAAAAATAAAAAGACTGATTATAGCAAGTACTGGTGAGGACGTGAGGAATTAGGTCCCTCATGTACTACTGGAGAGTCTGTGCATTGACACTGTGCTTTAGGACTAGCAATATCAATAAAACGTTTAAAGTATTGGTAAATTTAAAAGCATCGGTAATTTTTTAAAAGTAGAAAGCGGTTCTACTTTTAGGATCATCCTCTTGACACACTTAAAGAACAAGAAAAATTTTCAAGCATTTTTTGCATTAGCAAAAATATTAGAAAAATTCAAAGGCATCAGTAGGACACTGGTTAAATAAATTGTGGTATATCTACCATTTTGATTGCAAGAGATGTCATTCTAACTTGAACAAATTTTAGAAGGAAAGGGTCTACCACCCCGTGGGGGTCCTAGGAGGGACTGGAACCTGGGACCCGAATGTTGCTAGGATTCTCTCGGTCCACCACCACCCCTCTCTGCATGCTGGCTCACTCTTCCTGCCCTTGGAGGAGAACATGGGCTCAGGCAGCACTTGGGCTCATGCCTTCACAGCCAGCAATCAGGAGCTGCATATGAGGCAGTCTTCAAAAATACTTCCTGGTTTGGATCCAGAAGCTCCATTTCCATCGCCACTCACAGCAGCGTGGAAGTGTTCGCTGGCGTTTTCCTCTGCTGGCAGTACAACAAGGCAGCAGTGCTTTCTACGTGGAGGCTTTCTGACGGCAAAGAGGAGGAGGTGTTCCATCTGTGTTCCATCTTATAGGGAGACCCATCTGTGAGAGGTGTGAATGTCCCACCGACTCATCCTGGGTGAAGACAACAGCATGAGGGTGGAGTAGGCACTGGTGATTCCAGTAACAAATCTGTTCCCTCCAAGACTAAACTCTACTTCTCTTAATAAGCATTTTCCCACTTTTAGGTTGCAAGTTTAATTTAGAATTTTACTTGCAAATGAATCTCTAGAGATGGAGAGACCCTGAAAAGATAGCATAGTGTAATGGTTAGGAGCAGGCTCTGGAGCCAGGCTGCTGGGTCGGCTCCAGCACGTACTAGCTGTGGGACCTGGAACAAATGCATTGGTTGAATTTTCTCATCTGAAAATGGGGTTTGTGATCATACCTTTTTCATGGGGTTGTAGTGAGGATTAAGTCAATTGATGTGTGTATGGCGCCTAGAGGGATTCCTGGCAGAGAAACGATGCTATGGAAATGTGAAATGCAATAAATACAATAGAGAAAAGGAAAGAGAGTGAGTGTCTGAGTGCCTTTTATTCTTCCCCTTGCTGAAGGGTGTGTTGATTGCTGTTAGCCCACGAGTATTCTATCTTTGTTAAATTGGGACTGGGGCAACAGTTTTGGAGGTGGAATAGAGAACTTGGCATCTGGTTCTTAATTCTCTGGAGAGAGCGCCTCCCTCAACCCAATTTAGAAATTCCTGTGCAACACCCATAGGTCCTGGACTTTAAGCCTGATGCCATGATTGGATGGAACTTTTGGTTATCACCCTTGTGGGTGTAAGTATATATTGCTTGTAGGGAAGAAGGGTGGTCTAAATATTTAGTGACAAGAAACACAGGGTGCACTTTGGGGCCCGCTGGTGGTTGACTGAATCATGAGCAGAAGAGACATGAATCACTTCCAGGCCAGACTTCTTTTTTTTTTTTTAAACATCCTTATTGGGGTATAATTGCTTTACAATGTTGTGTTAGTTTCTGCTGTATAACAAAGTGAATCAGCTATACATAAACATATATCCCCATATCCCCTCCCTCTTGCATCTCCCTCCCACCCTCCCTATCCCACCCCTCTAGGTGGACACAAAGTACCAAGCTGATCTCCCTGTGCTATGCGCCTGCTTCCCACTAGCTATCTATTTTACATTTGGTAGTGTATATATGTCCATGCCACTCTCTCACTTCATCCCAGCTTACCCTTCCCCCTCCCCGTGTCCTCGAGTCCATTCTCTACATCTGCATCTTTACTCCTGTCCTGCCCCTAGGTTCTTCAGAACATTTTTTTAAAATTTTTTTTTAGATTTGATATATATGTGTTAGCATATGGTATTTGTTTTTCTCTTTCTGACTTACTTCACTCTGTATGACAGACTTTAGGTCCATCCACCTCACTACAAATAACTCAATTTCATTTCTTTTTATGGCGGAGTAATATTCCATTGTATATATGTGCCACATCTTCTTTATCCATTCTTCTGTCGATGGACACTTAGGTTGCTTCCATGTCCTGGCTATCGTAAATAGAGCTGCAATGAACATTGTGGTACATGACTCTTTTTGAATTATGGTTTTCTCAGGGTATATGCCCAGTAGTGGGATTGCTGGGTCATACGGTAGTTCTATTTTTAGTCTTTTAAGGAACCTCCATACTGTTCTCCATAGTGGCTGTATCAATTTACATTCCCACCAACAGTGCAAGAGGGTTCCCTTTTCTCCACACCCTCTCCAGCATTTATTGTTTGTAGATTTTTTCTGACTGGTGTGAGGTGATACCTCATTGTAGTTTTGATTTGCATTTCTCTAATGATTAGTGATGTTGAGCATCCTTTCATATGTTTGTTGGCAATCTGTATATCTTCTTTGGAGAAATGTCTATTTAGGTCTTCTGCCTATTTTTGGAATGGGTTGTTTGTTTTTTTGATACTGAGCTGCATGAGCTGCTTGTATATTTTGGAGATTAATCCTTTGTCAGTTGCTTCGTTTGCAAATATTTTCTCCCATTCTGAGGGTTGCCTTTTTGTCTTGTTTATGGTTTCCTTTGCTGTGCAAAACTTTTAAGTTTCATTAGGTCCCAGTTGTTTATTTTTGTTTTTATTTCCATTTCTCTAGGAGGCGGGTCAAAAAGGATCTTGCTGTGATTTATGTCATAGAGTGTTCTGCCTATGTTTTCCTCTAAGAGTTTTGTAGTGTCCAGTCCAGACCTTTTAACTCCTGGTGCAAGACCCCACAAAGCCATCTCTCCCTCTGCCATAGTGACCAGGCACATCCCAGACAGGGGCTACTTCATCAATCAGTCTAGGAGGGAGGACGGCATGATGGAAAGCCCCAGTCAACCTGCTGGATATGTAGCAACAGTGGGAAATAACACTTCATCTCTTTAAGTCGCTGAGATTTTAGGGCTCTTTGCAGCAGAATTGAGCCTATCCTGAAGACACAGAAATGTGAAGGGAACATTTCACTTGTATAAAATCACCTTGCTCTCCATCTCCCTGGTTTGGGGCCAAAACCCTTGTTAAGGCCAGAGAAGAAACAGCATAATGCTGATACATCGTGGCTGCCCAGAAGCTAGTTTATGATTGATTGGTGAATGTCATATTTTTCATGCTAGAAATTTGCTTCCATTGGACCTGTAAGGTCTCCACTAAGCTATTATTAGAACATAAATTGGAGCAGACTGCTTTGTAGTGACAGGAATATGAAAGTTGGTAACTTAGAGGCACTTCATTTCGAAACCATTTGGACAGCTCATATTCAGGTATTACAGCCGGAGAGTTATGAGGAAAGATGAGCGTGGGAAAAGCAGACAAGTTTAAAATGCTGCTGCCAGAAATGCTCTGAGGGGATTCCAGCCATCTCAGTATTTACTACATGATGAGTGTTGAAGGGGGGCAGATGCTCTTTAGCATATCAGTGTCCAGAGACTTTATTTTCTTATAGACCAGAGAAGGGGCTTAGTTAGGCTGCAGTGTATTAAAGTGTCGGGTGTCAAGCCGGCCGGGTTCCAAATCATTCATTTTTTTAAAGAAAGATTTGCAGTTTAATTTACTTTTTTATTGAAGTATAGTTGATTTGACAATGTTGTGTTAATTTCTGCTGTACAGCAAGGTGACTCAGCTATACACATATATAAGTTCTTCTTTATATTCTTTTCCATTATGGTTTATCCGAGGAGATTGGATATAGCTCCCTGTGCTATACAGTAGGACCTTGTTGTTTATCCATTCTACCTGGAATAGTTTGTATCTACTAACCCCAAGCTCCGAGTCCATCCTTTCCCCACCCCCCTTCCCCTTGGTAACCACAAGTCTGTTCTCTATGTCTGTGAGTCTGTTTCTGTTTCATAGATAGGTTCATTTGTGTCATATTTTAGATTCCACGTATAAGTGATATCAAGTGGTATTTGTCTTTCTCTTTCTGACTTACTTCACTTAGTATTATAATCTCTAGTTGCATCCATGTTGCTGCAAATGGCATGATTTCATTCTTTTTTATGGCTGAGTAGTATTCCATTGTATATAGGTACCACATCTTCTTTATCCATTCATCTGTCGATTGTTAGGCTGTTTAAGTTGTTTCCATGTCTTGGCTATTGTGAATAGTGCTGCTGTGAACATAAGGGTGTGTGCAAAATCATTCATTTTTGTAGTGACCCCTCTTAATTGCTTTACAAAACATTTCTTTGCCTGCTATGTATCACCTTTTTAAAGACTTCACAGTTTAAAGTTTATCCTCTTAATTCATTTTCATTTTAAATACGGACTATGTTATTGCTATTAGTTCATTTCATAAGAGCAGCGAAAAGGTGGGGGATGAAGTGGGCGGGGCAGCACGCTCAGACTTGCGTTTTGAAACACCTCCTCCGCAGTGTATGGAGAACAGATCTTTGGGCACAGGGCTAGGTGTGCACAGACAGACGGCTGCCACAGGACTCTAGAAGAGAGGTGATGCTAGTTTGGATTAGGTTGTGTAGAGAGGGGAAGTGACAGATACCAGACATGTAGAAGAAGTAGAATGACTTCTGGATGCTTTAGCTACAGAGCAAGGGAAAAGATAGCGCAAGGATAGTCAGGTTTCTGGCTTGAACAGCAGGATGGATGAAGGTACTGTTCACTGAGGTAGATGGAGTGGGTTGAATGGTGGTCTCAGATGTCAACGTCCCAGAACCTGTGAATGTGACCTTATTTGGATAAAAGGTCTTTGCAGAGGTATTTATAAGTTAGGATCTTGAGACGAAATCATCCTGGATTTTTCCAGGTCCTTCTAAGAGAAAGGCAGAGGGAGATTTGAGACGTACAAGGAGAAGAGAGGGTCACGTGAAGGTGAAGGCACAGACTAAAGTGATGCAGCCACAAGCCAAGGACACCTGGAGCCACCAGCAGCTGGAAGAAGTAAGGGAGGATTCTCCCTTAGGTCTAGCCTTCCGAGGGAGGTTTGATTTCAGACTCTTGGACTCCAGAACTGTGAGAGCATAAGTTTGTTGTTTTAAGCCACCAAGTTTGTGGTAATTTGTTATAACAGCCCCAGAAACAAATACACTAGAGAACACTGAAAAAGAACAGGTTTGGGGGAAGAAATAATGAGCTTGTTTGGACATGCTGAACTTGAACTGCCTTTGATAAAGCAAGGAAGAGATGTTGAATAAGCCAGTACGTACTTGTCTGGGCTGGAGAAGTCAGTTTGTGAGTCATATGCATTTAGGTGGTTCTGGAAGCAGGGACATGGTAAGTCACAAGGAGAGAAAATACAGGGGAGAAGGGAAGTCCTGGGTCCAAGCCCTGAGGGACTCTAACATCCAAAGGGATAAGTAGTAGAAGATACACCTGCACAAGAGATAGAGAAGGGGAGGCCAGGGAAATAAGAATGAATCAGGAGAGCACTGTCTTAGAAAATAAGGGAAGCGGGGGCTTCCCTGGTGGCGCAGTGGTTAAGAATCCGCCTGCCAATTCAGGAGACACGGGTTCGAGCCCTGGTCCTGGAAGATCCCACATGCCGCGGAACAACTAAGCCCGTGTGCCACGACTACTGAGCCTGCGCTCTAGGGCCCACGAGCCACAACTACTGAAGCCCGCGTGCCACAACTACTGAAGCCCGCGTGCCACAGCTACTGAAGCCCGCGTGCCTAGAGCCCGTGCTCCACAACAAGAGAAGCCACCGCAATGAGAAGCCTGTATACTATAACGAAGAGTAGCCCCTGCTCGTTGCAACCAGAGAAAAGCCTGCGTGCAGCAACAAACACCCAAAAGCAGCCAAAAAAATAAAAAATAAAAAATAAATAAAAATAAAAATTAAAAAAAAATTAAAAAAAAAAGAAAATAAGGGAAGCGGGTATTTCAGAAAGGATGGAGTGGTCACCAGTGTTTATTTTTATTTTTTATTGAGATATAATTGATTTACAATGCTGTGTTAGTTTCAGGTGTGCAGCAAAGTGATTCAGTTATATATATATGTATATATATACATATATGTATATATATCTCAGTTTGGATAAATTTGGATATATACATATTCTTTTTCAGATTCTTTTCCATTATAGGTTATTACAAGATATTAAATATAGTTTCCTGTGCTATACAGTAGGTCCTTGCTGGTTATCTGTTTTGTATATAGTAGTGTGTATATGTTCATCCCAAACTCCTAATTTATCCCTCCCCCACCCCCTTTCCCCTTTGGTAACCATAAGTTTGTTTTCTATGTCTGTGAGTCTATTTCTATTTGGTAAATAAGTTCATTTGTATAATTTTTTTAAGATTCCACATATAAGTGATATTATATGATATTTGTCTTTCTCCATCTGGCTTACTTCACTTAGTATGAGGTCCATCCATGTTGCCTCAAATGGCATTATTTCATTCTTTCCTATGGCTGAGTAATATTCCATGGTATATATATATATATACCACATCTTCTTTATCCATTCATCTGTCGATGGACATTCAGGTTGCTTCTATGTCTTGGCTATTGTAAACTGCCAGTGTTTAAAACTAAGAGAGGACAAGGACTAAAAAGGTTCACCAGATCTCATGGCATCATTGGTGAGACCAGCAAGAGCTCTGCTAGTCAAGTAATCCTGCCAAATCTACCTTGGAATGGGTTGAAAAGTGACTATATGCAGCTTTTGGGGGGGAAAGGAGAAGGGCATTTGGACTATTCAACAACGGAGAGAAATAGAGAGATACATGTTGGAAGGAGAGGATGTGAGGGTTTAGATTGATTTGGTTTGTGCTTTTATTGGTTTGTTTCTGTCAGAAGAGTCGTGAGTACACTGACAGGCTGATGAGAAAGACCCAGTTGCATTGAGAGGTTGACTGTGTAACAAAGGAGGGATAATCCATTCTGCAAGCATCTTGAGAAGGATCAAAATGGGAACAAAACCACAGGTGGTAGGGCAGCTTCTCCGTTGCGATAATAGGACCGTGCCGATGAAGAAGTAGGAGATGAGAACGTTCTTGTGCCATGGCTTCTATTTTCTCTGTAAAATTGGAGACGGCCCCCAGTGATGCCTCCTGGTGCTCATGCCCTTGTGTAATCCCTCCCTTGAGTGTGGGCTGGACTTACTGACTTGCTCCCACCGAATACAATATGGCAGGGTCATGGGAAGCCACTTCAGATATGAGATAACCTGAAAGGCGGTGGCTTCTGTCTTGAACGCTCTTGCATGCAAGTGCACTTGAGGAAAGCCAGCTGCCATGTTGTGAGCTGCCCCACGGAAAGGCTCAGCAGGGGGCCTTCTAACCAACAACCTGCAAGAAACCAAACACTGCCAACAACCATGGGAATGAGCTTGGAAGAGGATCCTGTCCCATTTGAGTCTTCAGGGGAGACGCAGACCCCGTCGACAACTTGGCTGAAGCCCAGTGAGAACCTGAGCCAGAGGCATCCAGCTAATCCACCCCTGGATTCCTGAACAACAGAAACCATGGATAACAAATGCTTTTTATGTTTTAAGCCACTAAGTTTTAGGGTAATTTTTTACACAGCAGTAGATAGCTAATACATGGTTTTATGTACTGAGAATGTAGGATGGGAAGGGGACTAGACGTTTAAAGAGGGGAGAAGATTTGAAATGGTTGTTGTGGAAAGTGAGAAAGAATGTACATCGACCAACAACACAATAGGATTTCTGGGCCAAGCTGAGGGCCCAAATGAGCTTAGCAACCATGGCTTTATGGTAGAACCAGTGTGCCTTCTGTCAGATATAATGAGGTTCTTCTTTTTTTTTGATTGGAAATTTTTATGATGCTTTGATGGACCATGGGAATCTAGCCCTCCTTTAGTCTTTCCATGACATCTTCAGGGACATGGACTCATTCAGCACATTTGCTGAGGATTTATTATGTGCCAGAGACTCTTTATCCATTAACAAATATTTACTGGGTGTCTTATTGGTGGCAGGTGTTCTAGACACTGTTCTAGTGGGGGGCATGGAAAATAAGTAAACAAAATGGTGATGCAAACTCTAAAGGAAAGGA
Source organism: Eubalaena glacialis (assembly GCF_028564815.1). Lineage (NCBI taxonomy): Eukaryota > Metazoa > Chordata > Mammalia > Artiodactyla > Balaenidae > Eubalaena > Eubalaena glacialis. The sequence goes on along the minus strand of NC_083733.1, from coordinate 50,678,773 downwards.
AGGTGGAAGGGACGGGGTGAAGGGGGCTCTTATGTAGGGGCCAAGGCAGCTTAATTGCATGCAGGGGCTTCTGGAAGCAGAGGATAGAGCAGTGAACAAGATAAAAGTCTTTGCCCTCCTGAAACTTACATTCTCGTGGAGGAAATAGAAAATAGAACAAGCAGAAGTATAATTGTAGGCACTGATGGATGGTAGGAAGCAGCATTAGAGTGAGTAGGGCACGCCTCTTGTAGAAGGTAATATCCGAGCAGAGAGTTGAATGGAGGGAGGGAGGGAGTCTTGTAGAAATGGAAACAAGAGGGAAGAGAACCGCAGGCCTAGAGGATGGCACCTGGAAATGCTCTCATTATAGGACCATGCTTGGAATGGTCCAATCGTGGCCAGTGCTCTGGGAAGTTAGAGTTACTTTTTGCTGATGGCACGAAGTGTTTCAAAATGGTCATGGAGTTAAAAAAAAAAAAAGGGTGGAAGTGTCTATTAACAGATGATCTCGTCACACCAGGGGTAAACATTTTATTCCGTTGGGTAAGAAGAATAATTACACAAGCCAAACTCCCTTTTAAGAAGTGTCAAGATTGTGTTAATAACAGCAGTAAATATTTATTAGGTGCTTACTCCATGCTTGACACTGTTGGAGAGCTTTAAATTATTAACTAATTTAATCCTTTCAGGCCTCATGGGATGAGACTATTGATTTAATCTTTTTACAGTTCAGGAAACTGAGACACAGTTTCCTGTGTTTATGTGTTTCTTGTCCAAGGTCATGCTGCTATCAAGTGATGCTGCTGGGGCAGAACATTTAGCCCTTGTGCCACCTTCCTCCAAATCTCTTGGAAGGATATTAGAAAATATTAGCAAATAATATGAATTATAATTTAAGTTTAATGGAGTGGATTATATATGTGAAGGAAAATTAATTTCAAATATCTTAATGTAACAAGTACCATTAGATTTTGGTAGTCAGATAGAAAGCAGCTTAGATTTTACAGACGGCTCACTAGTTGTTTGGGTTAGAATTCTTAAAATATCACTCACTGAGTTTGTATATTATCATAAAATATCACAGAAATGTTAATGGGCTAATGATTTATGTTGAAATCTCAGCTGCTAATATGCCAAATCTTTTAATATTGTCATTCTGGAAAAACCCAAACTGATCATGGATAGTAGTCATTCTTCATGTTTTATAATCTTGCCATTACACAGCAGGCTCAAATAGTCTGCATTTTTTTTTTCTTTGTTAGTTTTGAGCTCGTGTTATGACTGATTTTCACTTAATTAACTTAAAAATAGATTTTATTTTTTGAGCAGTTTTAGGTTCACAGCAAAACTGAGCAGAGAGTACAGAGACCTCCCATATACTCCCTGCTCCCCCTGCCCCCAGACACCTTTCCCCACCATCAGCATCTCCCACCAGAGGAGTGCATTTGTTACAACTGATGAACCTACACCGACACATCCTAATCACCCAAAATCCGCAGTTTACATTAGGATTCACCCTTGGTGGTGTACATTGTAGGGATTTTGGCAAGTGTATAATGATAAGCATCCAACGTATATTTAGGGAGGATGCACTTCCCTAAAAATCCTCTGTACTCTGCCTATTCAGCCTTTCCTCTCCACCAACCCTTGGAAATCACTGACCTTTTACTGTCTCCATAGTTTTGATTTTTCCAGAATGCCATATGATTGGAATCATACAGCATGTAGCCTTTTCAGACTGGCTTCTTCCACTTAGTAATACACATTTAAGGATCTTCTATGTCTTCTCATGGCTTGATAGCTCATTTCTTCTCAGTGCTGAATCATATTCCATTGTCTGGATGTACTACAGTTTATCCATTCACCAACTGAAGGACACCTTGGTTGTTCCCAAGTGTTGGCAGTTATGAATAAAGCTATAAAAATGGATATAAATTTTCAACGCATTTAGGTAGTGTGATTGCTGGGTCATATGGACTTGGTGGCAGAGGGAGTAGCCCTCTTCTGAGTGACACCCTTGCTTTTGGAGGAGGACAGTGGGGGAGGGTGGTAGCTTTTGGTCTTCCCAACCTGCTCTTCCTGGCATTGACCCTCAGCCCTATGAATAGGGCCTGCTGTTTTCAGTGTGCCATCCCTGAGCTAGAGCCTCCACCCGTGGGGACCTAGGTGGAAGAATGGAGCCCCATGCCCTTGACCACACTTGCCTGTAATCTATTCGTTGCAACATGCAGCTGGGGTTGAGGGGTAAGAAATGCTGGTGACCTGTGCCTCCTGTAAAGATACTGCAGCCACCAGCGGGGAGCTCGGGGAGGGAGCCCTGTGTCCTCATCTGCACCTGCCTTCCTGTCATGCTTAGTTGGGAGGGGGAGCACGAGGGGACAGGCTGTGTTCAAATGCCACAGACTTGTACTGTTTTTACCAAGTTTTAACAAGTTTTCTTGAATAAATGTTTTTTGTTTGTTTGCCGTATGCCCTTAAGAAAATTTCCAGAGACTTTAAATGGTTGAATTTAAAAAATTATTTTCCAGTTTATGCTTATTTCACTGGGAAGCAGGACCACAGAATTCCTCATGCTACCAGTATGGAAGTGGAACTCCTTGGAAAGGTTTTTGATAAAGTCAATTTTATTAAGACATTAATTCTCCAAGTGTGGTCTAAATAGCTACAGATAAAGTATGGTAAAGAGAGAGAAAGCAAGGGGTGGGGGGAGACTGCTTTAAGGTTTACAATATGCACCTTCATTACAGAATACCTTCAAATAATACTATATCACTTCACGTAAAATATAAAAACCTTACAACAGGTGGAGAAGTAACAGTAAACAGAATATATTCTGACAAAGTGTAAAGAATTCAACTAAAAATTATGACTAAAATTTGGAGGAGAAGGGAAAAAGGGAAAAGTAGAATATGGTTATTGTTGAATAGATAACAGGTGAGAATAAACAAATAACTGAGACACCAGATAGTAAAAGTTAAATGAGTTTTTCTCATTTATGCCTAATGAAGAGCATTAAAGGTATAAATACAAAGGTAACCAGTGAAACAAAATATAAGCTTTCCTAAATATAAAAAATAATTTTAGAAAGAAGTTGACATAGCATATAAAGAAACACAGTAAATATAATATACACAATAATTAAAACAATATGAGGGCATTAAGACCAAACATTATCAATCATATCAATAAATGTTAATGGGCTTGGGATTTCCCTGGTGGCGCAGTGGATAAGACTCCGCGCTCCCAATGCAGGGGGCCCTGGTTCGATTCCTGGTCAGGGAACTAGAACCACATGCATGCCGCAACTAAGAGTTCGCATGCCACAACTAAGGAGCCCACAAGCCGCAACTAAGGAGCCCACCTGCTGCTACTAAGACCCGGTGCAACCAAAATAAATAAATACATATTTTAAAAAATGTTAATGGGCTTAACAGCTATTAAACAAATGAGTAAAATCTCTATGAAAAGATATGGAATGATTTCTAGGATATATTGTTAAGCAAAAATAGCAAAGTGCAAAAGAATATATTCATTTTGTGTAAGGAAAAACAGAAAATAAGAAAACATACACACATCTGCTTATTTTTGCAAAAAGAAACAAAGAAAGAATAAACACCAGAAACTAGTAAAATGGATTGTGTACGGGAGCAAAGTCGGGTGGGAAGATTAATGGGGAAAGTGACAGTTCTCTGAGAATATCTTTTTGATTTTTTTGACTTTTGTAATCATATTAATGTTCTAAATACTAAAACAAACAAACAAACAGAACAGCATGGATGAGGAGGGGGGAAACCTAAAACTAGATGCAAACATAAACCCCTGAATCCAACTGTGTTTCATAAGAATAACAACCACAATAAAGGGGGAAGTGATTAATTTGAGTAACATTTGAACGCAATACTTTGACTATATACCCTCAGTCTAAAAAACAAACAACCAAACAAAACCAACCAACCAAACAAAAAAACCTGCAAATAAATACTGAACTTTTCTGAGTTGGTTTGATTTTCATAGTGACTTACAGGCATAGCAATTCTGAAACTATTTTATGTGATTTTGGATTGATAATATTGGGAACCGGGGTTCTCACTGCAAAAGAAGAGACATAAATATTGATTTTTCTGTTTGTTTTTGTTTAACTTTAGAGAAAGCAAGGAAGAACACTGTGGGGTTGAACTGGAAATGGCTGTAATGGCACAAAGTAATGTGTATGTATATATTTATGCACACACATACATGTATTTAAATTTTCTTGTGCTTGCATATATGTGCATGTGTATGTGTGTGTGTGTGATTCTATATTTCTTCACATAGTCCACTGAAAAAGCCTAGAAGCCATAACGCTCAATAGCAATGAGCACACCTAGCATCTAGTGTTTGGTCTCTAAATATTTACCATTTCCTATCAAAAGGACCAGAGCCCCTTAGAGAAATGTTTGGTTATAGGGCTCAGGAAGGAATCACACACAATGAGCACTGAATGTCTTATTGTACCGGAAAGAGAGAAAAGGTTAAGATAAATAATAGGGTGTGTAAAAAAGACAGAAGATCTAGCTTGAAGGACTTCAACTGTTCAAATGTAGAAGAATGTGAACATTGAAATAATAAGATCAGGGATGGGTTGTAAATCTAGTGGGAGGAGTTGGAATTGATGAAGAATAGGGTTTTTGGTCTCAAAATATCTCCCCACACATCACTTACTCTTTATCATTTCATAATTAATAACTATACAATGGGTAATTGGACAACACCTTTAACTAAGTGATCAAAATTAATATCATTGAAAAAAGAAAAATGGTATCATGTGTCTTCAGATGTGATGCCCTGAGAAGGACACAAAATCACTTGTTTAGTATCAGTCTCTCAATGTATTTATCAGTGATTACACTAAAATCTAAACAGACTAAACACTCCTATTGAAAGGAAAACATTTTCAGAATGGAGGAAAAAACCCAACTATAAGTTTATAAGAGACACATCATAAATATAGGAATACAGAAAGTTTCCAAGAAGAAGGGTGGAAATATATATATATACCATGCAAAGAGAATTGCTGTGACTCTGCTAATATCAGACAAACTAAGCTAAGGTAATAAGCACCATTTAGAAATTAAGTGGGGCATTTCATAATGTTAAAGAAACTCATCCACCAGGAAGGCATAGCAATTCTAAATCTTAACGCTAGACATATAAAGGAAATTAACAGGAGTAAACAGAGAAATAGGCAAACGCAACAGCCACAGTGGGAGATTCTAACACCTTTCTCAACAACTGACAAGAAGAAACAAAGAAATAAGTAATTATATATATTGAATATCTGAATAACAAAATTAAATTTGGCCTAATAAATATTAGAGCACTGTATCCAATAATAACGTAATAGATATCCTTTAATGTATATATATTTTTTGTCACCTTTTTTTTTTTTAAATTTTATTTCTTTTTGGCTGCGTTGGGTCTTCGTTGCTGTGCGCGGGCTTTCTCTAGTTGTGGAGAGCGGGGGCTACTGTTCGTGGCGGAGCATGGGCTCTAGGCGCCCGGGCTTCAGTAGTTGCAGAATTTGGGCTCAGTAGTTGTGGCTTGAGGGCTCTAGGGTGCGCGGGCTTCAGTAGTTGTGGTGAGCGGGCTCAGTAGTTGTGGCTTGCAGGCTCTAGAGCACAGGCTCAGTAGTTGTGGCACACGGGCTTAGTTGCTCCACGGCATGTGGGATCTTCCTGGACCAGGGCTCGAACCCGTGTCCCCTGCATTGGCAGGCGGATTCTTAACCACTGTGCCACTAGGAAAGTCCCCTTTTTTTTTTTTTTTTTTTTGGGACTACTGAATGCCTGGTTATTTTTGAGTGGAGATTTCATTTTCATATATTCCTTTTGGAATGTAGGTGAATCAGTTTCTTTGATAGGTAGTAGGAAGGGAAAGTTAGCTTGCTAGGTGCCATGATTTCATTCCCTTCCTCTCCCTGGGAGGAACTGACTGACTATAGCTCACTGAGTATTGTTTGGCCATATGAACCTGATCGTAACTGCAGAATCCAATGCAATAAACCCTTACAATATGCTCACTCTGAGTGCCCATTGGGAATTTGAAGATGAGAAAGAAACAGTCCCTGCCCTCAGGAAATTCACAGCAGTGAGAAGCGTAGGAACTTACATGATTCAGGATGACAAGTACTGTGTTAACTGTACGGACATGGTCTTATGAAAGTAAAGAACATCAGAAAGGGATATCTGCCTTAAGAAAGCCAGACTCATGAGAACTCTTTGCCTTCAGAGAGTATCTTCATCAGGGGTCATTTGGTTATTAGAAACAGACACGCAAACTAGCTCAAGTCAAAGAACTAATTTATTGGAAAGGTAATGGGGGTACTTCATGGAACCCAAGAACAATGCATGAGGCCAGCCTCAGGGGGACTACAAGTAGGCACTTGTCATCCACAACCTAGTATTTCTCCCCCTGCTTCACTGGGTGGTCACACAGCCTCTTATGGCTACTTTTTGTGCCTGCTTCACTTTCTGGAGGCTGGCTTTGTCTGCTTTGGCATGCACATAGCTGCTCCAGCCCTAAGATTTCACAATTCAAATTGCCAGTGGAGGCCGAGTCGGGTCCTGAAGTCATGTTTCCAATTACACTTAGGGAAGGTAACCGACTTAGGGTAAGACAGCTGTGGTGAGGGATCATGAATGTGGTCTCCTGCCTGTTAAAGAGGCTGAGGGGGCAAACTCTCTGAGAAGCAGATGTGGCAATGCAGGTAACACAGCTGCTACAGATGGGCAGACCATAGGTTTTTCAGACATCTCTCTACATGGCCAATGATCATAGTTGTGGCACTGGAAACAAATGTTACTTATTGTTTTCATAGCTTCCATGGGGAAAAAAATGTCAAAAGAAATCTGTGGGTGGAAAAAAGTTACATACATGATATCTGCGACAATTTTAGCTGAGATTAATAGTGCTTATAATGGGTTCCATGAAGGATGGCATTACCGATAAGATGATACAAGCAAAGTACCTAGCAAGCACTGTGCCAGACCTACAATAGGAACTTGAAAATGTGTTCTTTTCTTGTACTGAACATGCATTCTCAGCATCTTCCTTCCCAATAATACTCTGGTTTTCCTAGCCATGTGATTTACATGCAATTTGTCTCACATTCAACTCCAGAGGGAGAAACTGATTATCCTAAATTGTCAACATAACCCATCCCCATGGTCTCAGCGATTGGTTCTAAGATGGACACATGAACCAGAAAAAATTCCATTCTTTGACCTTTGACCTATCTCGGAAGTATACTCTCTCCCCTCTGAACCTGAACCATGCCAGCATATAGATCTTGAGAGCAACTGACAGCTAGTCTAGAAGCAGGAAGAGGTCTATGAGGATGGAGATAATATGTTAATACTAATTGAAGGAGCGCAGCAAAGTGGACAGAGAGGCCCACTTCCTGGACACAGCATTGATTAAGCATCTCAAACTTAACATGGCCAATTCATAACTCTTTATTCTTGCTCCTGCAAAAGGGCTGTTCCTTCCCCAGTATGTCAGGTCAGGATAGGTGAAACTGAGGTGCAATAACAAACAACCCTAAATCAAGGTGACTTAAAAGAACAAACGTTTATTTCTTACCCTACATGTTGAATGCAAGCTGGTAGGCAGCTTTGTTCCACACCTTCCTTTCTCAGGACCCAGGCTGCGGGAGAAGCAGCCACCAACTGCGAGAGAGTTCTTGAGGCTTTTGCACTGGCAGGTAAATGCTCTGACACAGAAGTGACACATTTCATTGGCCAGAACTAGTCATAGGACTGCATCCAACCAAAAGGGAGGCAGGGGGAGGGGAGAACCAGAGATATTTGTTGAACACCAATAATGACTATCATGCCAATCTTTTCCATCTCAAGAAAAGGCACTACCATCCTATACCCAGTTACCCAAGTCAAAAAAAAAATCTAGGTGTTACCCTTGACTTTACCCTTATTCCCAGTGTATAATCCACCAGCAACTCCTATTAACCCCACTTCTCTTCCTTCTCCATTCTGTTCCCCAAACCATAACCTTTTAATTGGACTACTGAAATACCCTTATACTGGTCATCCTGCTTCCAATCTTACCCTCTGCCCACCCAAGTCTAATTTCCACATGGCATCTGTGGTAGGCTGAATAATGCCCCCTGCCCCCAATTTCCACTTACTAATCTCCAGAACCTGTGAATATGTCATGTTACTTGGCAAAACGGTCTTTGCAGATGTGTTGAAGGTTATAAACCTCGAGACAGGGAGATTATCCTATATTTTCCGGTGGGTCCAATCTAATGCCACTAGCCCTTAAAAGTGGAGAACTTTCCCACCTGAAATCAGAAAGATGCAGCAGACAGGAGGTAGAAGTGATGCAGCAGCGTGGGGCTCCGACACCTTGTTGCTGGTCCTGAGGTGTAGGGGGCTATAGCAAGGACCACAGAGAGAGCACTAGGGAGCTAAGGGTGGTCCCCAGCTGAGAGCCAGCGAAGGAACGAGAACCTTAGTTCTACACGTGCATGGAAGTGAATTCTGCCCACGATCAGAATGAGGCTGGAAATGGACTCATCCCTAGAACCCTCAGAAGGGAACCTCGATTTCAACCTTGTGAGACTTTGAGCAGAGGGAACAGCTGAACCATGCAGACTTCTGACTACAAAACTGAGAGAAAACATAACTAATGTTTTAACCATATCTTGGTAATTTGATATGGCAGCAACAGAAAATGAATATAGCATCCATGGCTACTTCTTTTTGAAACAAAACTTAGATAATGTCACTACTCTGCTCAATCCTCCAATGTTTTTCTACCACATTTGGAGTAAAATTCATCCTCTTTACTGTGGCATATGTGGTCTGATGTCTGCATACTTCTACCACTCTCTCCTTTCCCCATGTTCTCATTTCTGACCCTTAGTTGCACCAGTCTCCTCCCACCTACTTGCCTCCTTCTTGTCAGTCAAATCCTAAATGCCATCTCCTCAAAGAAGCCTTTCTGAGCACTTAAAACCAAGTAACCCCCTAATTACATTCTATCACAACATCTTATTTTAATTCTCTTCAAACAGTTGGCATTTTCTTATATTTTTTCTTATCAATTGTGTGTATCCTCCACTAAAATATAAGTTCAGTGAAACCATGGACCTTGTCTGTCTTGTACACTAATGTGTTCCCAGTGCTTATGGGTATCAATAAATATTAATTGAGTCCATTTAATCACTGGGACATTAGATTAAGTCATACCTAAAGGCCTAATGTGCCAATAAATTCCTTTTATGGTTTGAGCCAGAGTTAGGTTTTCTGTTAACTCTCAACATGAAACTTCCTAACTTTGTTTTCCCTTAGAGGAGTTTTTATAGCTCTGTCTAAAGCGTATCATCATAACCATTTTCACTCAGTACAATAGGATATTTTTATTCATGTTTATATCATAGGACCTTCCCTATCCTCAGGCCTCACCCTGTCATAGAGTAGGTGCTAAGTTCTCATGGAAGAAATCACTGAGCTGAATGATGGCATAGGGAAGGTTGTGTTCATAATGTTCATAACCCACCAAGCTCTTGAGATTCAGATTTTCTATTAAACAAACAAAAACGCTGCCCACAAAGACAGAGCAAAATAGCTGTACAGTAGGTCCCCTAACAATGGTTTTTGTCCATTTGTACTACACCGTTAATTAGCAACAATCCCCAAACACTTTCCTGGCCAGAGAGAGAATCTAGCATGAGAGCAGGCATTGTTAAAAAAAAAAAAAAAAAGCATTAACAGCAGTGAATTCTGAATGAGCACAAGTTATGTAAATAATCTTAATAGCAATGATAAGAGAGATAATTTTTCACAGGTGTCATTTCCTGGGGGGAGGGGGATCCACCTTTTCTTGCAAGAGAAAATGCTAATAGTTTCATTAAATTTATGAGCCTTAATTAGCACACTGCTGTTCTAATTACTGTGCTAATCCTGAAATCACGTTCCTTCACTCCCCTCCCTCTCTTAAGTAGATTCGTACACAATCAGACACTTCTGCTTTCTTTATGAATATGTGCTTTTTGGCAGGGCTTTGACATTTTTCAATAATGATGATGTTGCTTCCAAAAACATGCAGGCCATCAGTTTCTCAGTCTTTTTCTATGGCTCTTTTTTCCTCTCTTCTATACACATACACACCCAGAAACAAACACACCTGTCCTTGTGATGTAAATATGTAACTCAGAAATTACTAAGAAGTTGGTTTCCTTACAAGCTGTTCTTGTTAACCTCCTTCTGAGTCCCTAAAGGTTTTTTTTATTTTGTTTTGTTTTTTAAAGATATTTTCTATAGCAACATAAGAATAGCTCACATAGAATTACCAAGGGCTCTTTGACATCTGTCTTTATTATCTAATTTTGATGATGATGATGATGGTGATACCGTGTAGCTTCCACCTATTGTACTCACCATGTACAAAGTATTAGGTCTAGTGGTTTAAATGTCATGTCATTTAATCCAGTCAATGACCATATAGGTAATTATCAAACCTCTATTTACAAAAAAGGAAACTGAAGCTAATAGTACAGATAGCTTGTCCAAAGTCATATAGCCCCATTCTCTTTCTTCTCTTTGTGGGGCTTCAGTTACACTTACAGGATAAAGCGAAATGCTCTAATATATGTCTCATGCTCTTTCGTTGTTCATCCTTTTCTCCTTTATGTTTTAGCCTGAATATTTTCTTCTAGCCTATCATCTAGTTGATCAATTCTCTCTTCAGCTGTGTCTAATTTGCTATTTAACCCTTCACTGAGTACTTATTACATTTTTCAATTCTAGTATTTCCATTGTGTTCTTTTTTATAGTTTTCAGTTCACCTAAATTTTCCATCTTGTCATTTAATTTCTTGAATATAATAAGCAGTTATTTTAAAAGTCTATGCTTTAAACTTCAATATCTAAGTAGACTGTGGCTCTGTTTCTATTTCAGTTTCTGTTTCAGTCTTGCTTTTTTATTATTCCTAGTTATTTTTGATTGAGTGCTAGACATTGTATATAAGGAATTGTAGAGATAATTTGAGGCCATGGATAAGGTTATCATCCTTCATAGCAGACTTATATTTGCTTTTGACAGGCAGATAGGATAATAGCCTCTACTCCTAGGAAAAGGTATAGTTTTTCTTGGGTCTCAAATTATTGGGGGTTCACCATGGCCTCTTCATGCTGGCTGGACCCCAATTCCAACGTCTCCTCAGCACTATATAACCTCTGAAATCTCTGTTCAGCTCTGTTACTTATTAGATGTTCTCTGCTAAGCCATACATGTGCAGGTTATGAATTGGCCAAGGACCCAAAAGGACTTCTCAGATTTTCTCTTTTGCAATTCCCTCCTCTCTGGTACCCTGCCCTTCCAACTCCTACCAAATCTCAGCCATCGGAGCATCCATGAACTCCAATCTCTTTCTTTCAGTAAGACTGTCAGTCTCTGCTTGAGCTCCATTTTCCCTGTGCCATGGTTTGGGAAAGACTTAAGGGGAGAAAGCCAGGGTGAGACTGGGACTCACCTTGTGTGCTTCCCTTCTTTCAAAGATGGTAGTCCTGGATTTCCCTGGTGGCACAGTGGTTAAGAATCCGCCTGCCCTGCATAGCACAGGGAGATCAGCTTGGTGCTTTGTGTCCACTTAGAGGGGTGGGATAGGGAGGGTGGGAGGGAGATGCAAGAGAGAGGAGATATGGGGATATATGTATATGTATAGCTGATTCACTTTGTTATAAAGCAGAAACTAACACACCATTGTAAAGCAATTATACTCCAATAAATATGTTAAAAAAAAAAAAAAGAATCCGCCTGCCAATGCAGGGGACAAAGGTTCGAACCCTGGTCCGGGAAGATCCCACATGCACAGAGCAACTAAGCCTGTGCACCACAACTACTGAGCCTGTGCTCTAGAGCCCACAAGCCACAACTACTGAAGCCCGCATGCCTAGAGCCCATGCTCTGCAACAAGAGTAGCCACTGCAATGAGAAGTCTGCGCACCACAACAAAGAGTAGCCCCCACCCGCCGCCACTAGAGAAAGCCCACGCGCAGCAACGAAGACCCAACACAGCCAAAAATAAATAAATTAAAAAAAAAAAAGATGGTAGTCCTGTCAGTTGCTGCAAAATTCTCTGTATTGGCCAGGCTGTAGTTTTCCTTTTTAACCTATCTGTGGATTATGTCTTCTTTTGCTCTTTTTCTTAATCAGGTTTACCAGGTGTTTTTTTCATTAATCTTTTTAAAAGATGCAGCATTTTTTTGGTGGGGAGGAGTTGTTTATTCTACTCTTTCCCTAGAAAATTGATTTCAGTTCTTACCTTTAAAATTTTAATCTTCCTAGTTTCCTGATTTGTTAGTTTTAATTTTTTTTTTCTGTATGAAAAATCCCAAACTAGCTTATACTATATCAACTCATGGCCAACCTTGTTTCATCTACATGCCTCACAAAATTACTTTGATATGAACCCTATACATATATAATTCCACCTGTAAATATTTCAGTATATATTCTAAAAGATAAAGACCTAAGAAAATAACAATGTATAACAATGTCTGTATCACACCTAAAATTTTTAATTCTTTAATATCATCATTGTTCAAAGAGTTCTTCTACAGTAGAGTTGGGGGACAAGACAGAGCCAAGTTCAAACTGCCATCTTCCCAGAATCCTCCCTGCTATAAGGGCATGGCTTTCAAACTGAATATAAACTCACAGTAAGAAATACATTTGACATTGCACCCCAGAGCACAAATAACGACATGTATAACTGAAACAAATATTTCACAAAACAATACTTATATTTACTGTATTGGCTGTCCACTCTCTCCCTTCCCTTTCCCTCTCTCTCCCCACTCCTCCCTCTTTCCTCTCTCTCTCTCTCAACCACTAAATGTTGGTTGTGACCCACTAAATTGATTTCACATTACCTATGGTTCTGTTATCTGCACTTCGAAGAACAATCCTACAAAGCAAATGTCTAAATATCAAATTAACTGAAAGGGGGACTTCCCTGGAGGTCCAGTGGTTAAGACTCTGTGCTTCCACAGCAGGGGGCATGGGTTTGAACCCTGGTTGGGGAACTAAGATCCCATGTGCTGCATGGCGTGGCTAAATAAATAAATAAATAACTGAAAAGTTTTGAGATGAGGGGCAGAGAACTAGCATTTCATCTGCCACGTGCCTGTGTCACATGTCAAACCACTACACATTCAGTTCATTCATATCCCGAATCTCTCACTTATCTATATTGTTTGCAATTCTTAATTTGCCAGACCATTCTAGCAACATGTACTTAATAGCTTTGTACTTAATAGCTTTAGTGTAAGTACACTGAATTGTATACTTATAAAGAGTCAGTACCGAATATTTGAGATCCCACTGCCGTTTTCTTCTATTTGGAAGTATATCCGTCTCCCTGACCATTTCTGCTTGGAATTTCAATATCTGCTTTGAACAACCTAACAGTCAAGCATATTTGTTATCTATACACTCTTACCAAAAATGTGAGCCACCACCCATTTTCCTGAGTTACTAAAGATTGAGAGTTTAGTCAAGAAGTAGAAACAAATCCAAAGGTCAAAACAACAGCATTTATCTCTTTGAGGATAAATTCAGCTGACAGCAGCCTTCTCTTTAGAAGTCTTAACTATAACCTTGAGGTTCAAGTAAAGCAAATAAGCAGCTATCAAACCAAATTTTGTGAAAAAAAGAAACCCCTTCAACATTAGCAAGTACAATTAAGACCTTGTCACATCCATCTTTTAGTGATTATACTTTATTTAGCACATATTTAATACACTTCAATAAGCCAGTTCCTTGGTTTTTGACCTTCAAAGAAATGAAAGACACTCATCTTGTGTAACTTAAAAGAGCTTTATTTAGTACATAATCTTCATACAATCCAGTACAACAAATTATAAAAGCTCTTTGTAAGATTTTACCCATACGATACTAAGTACAGAAAATCAATTGCCACAAGAAAGTAAGCCACTCTCTCATTCTACAAGTTTTTTTCCATGAACAGACAAGCACTCTCTTCTATGCCAAAAGGTTGTCATATATAAAGCATTTCGGAAAATACTGGCGAAGATATATGATCTGAGAACATTTTGTCTTTCTATTAATTCCAACGTTTAAATGAAAATTTAAAAATGGACTATTTCTAGTTAATTCAGGTAAGTTTTGGCCAAAGATGAGCTAAAATTGTTACAAGGTTCATGTGGAATCAGAATAAACCTTTTTAGTTAATTGTAAAGATGCAGACCAGATGAAATACCTACATTATGTCCTTGCCAACACCAGCACCAACCCAACACATACATACACACACACACACACACACACACAATTTATTTAGTTGATCTCACAAAGGTCAAGAAAATCACCTTTAAGTGGACAACAATTGGCCTAGATAACACCTAATTATGCTCCTGGCTAATATATCTGAAATGAATTCCTATTTTTTAAGTCTGTAATAAAGTGACTGGAACCTTTCAACTCTAGAAGAAGTAGATTAGCCACTGGGATCAGTATCAGTAGTTGGTCATTTAATGAAGTTAAAGTTGGTTAAAGTAGGGAATCATAACTTCAAATGTATAATTGTACATTCATTTGCTCATCTTTTGATGTAAAGCAGAGGCCTTTCCTTTGCATAAGGGTCCAATGATTACAGTTTTATTTTTGCATAAATCATACCAATAATATGATTTGGGTACTTTTTAATACCTTCTGATCAGTCTAGATTTTTTTTAAGGTGAAATGAGTACTAAAATAAATAAATCTGTGAAGCAATCTAAGCTCAGAAATTTTCTTGAATTTTAAGTTCTCCCAATATTTTATAATTTTCCCAACCACAATTAATTTAAAAGTAATTTTTATTAGCAGCAACCTTTATCAAATCTTACCAAAGCATTCAAGCTAATTTTTGCAGAAATAACCCTTTCATTTTAGAGCAAAATTTCCTGGGTTTATGTTGAATCGTGTATTTACAGCGGGAAGTAGAGCATGCAGACAAGGTGGGCGCAGGCAGAGAACTCAAAGGAGAGAGCAGAGGCGTGAGAACGCCAGGGAGCAGCCCCCAGTGGTGCTGGGCCGAAGTCAGCTTACAAGAGGGATGGAGACTGTGAAGGGACCCGGTGAGTCACGTAAGTAAAGGTTAATTAAGAGCACTTACTGTACTTAGAGGTTCTTTTGAATGCTAACTCTGAAGCAAAATCAAGTGGTCTTTCTACCCATAAAATACAGCCGTAATTGAGGATATTACCAAACATTAGCACAGCCACTGAGATCGTGTGGCAGGGAGCTTAGAGAGCCAGGGTCAGCCGCTTTTCCTCTCTTTCCTCCCATGTACTCCAATGAGAAGGTCATAAAAGAGAATACTGAGGAGCACTAAAAATATTTAACATGATTCATTAAGAGATTTGGTCACCAGGAAATAAAAATGTCAACTATATATGGTCACAGTGTTTTGGAAAGAGTGTATGTATGGATTCTGTCTTGCAAGATTTTTTGGCACTTTATATTTTTCACTAAAGACTGAACACTAAGTGTTTTGGCAACAAATGGCACCTAAACTGTGAAAAAAGGATTACTGTATGCGATCAATGTGGTGATGATAAGCATAAAAATTTAAGTACATGTTTCTTGTATACTGAAACTCCAAATACCCAAATGCATAGATTAATAATACAGGAATATTTAAAATAAATTGAAATATTTCTGAGAAGGTAATAGAGGGTTTAAAAAACGTAACTAGATAGTCTAACACGTTGTACCTTACATGTGCTTGGTTTCAATTAGAGTAAGGCACTCACTGAAGGATGGACTGACCCATGCTGTCAGCTGCAATAGGCATGCATCATTACTGGCTTAATTAAAGTTTTAGTACTGATTAAAATGTTTTATTATTGTATTATCCTAAACTGCAGTGGTCTCCAACCTTATTAAGGGATACAAGAAAGATATAATTCAGGAGTTTCAGTTGCATAATTTAATAACCCAGCTACTGTCAATTTTTTATTTAAATAAGTTTTGATAAAAGCCAAGTATCCTTCCTTGAACCCAACATGATAGTGTAAAATTTCTTTTTGAATACTGCTTAATAAGTAGTAGCTGAATAGAAAATCATTTGAACATGTGATATATCCAGCTTCATGTCTACGGTGATTTACTTCAACGCAATTGCAAGGAGAAATATTTAAATCATTTCCAACTGGCATGAGAGGTGAAAGTTAATTTCATTAGCCATCTTGATTTAATTAAATACACAATACGCTTTTATCAGTAACTTTTACGTGTCCCTATCATTAGAAATTAATTACAAAAGCAATTATCAAAAATTTTTTGAGCAGGTACAAGGTACACATAATCCTCTTCGTTGTTTACAAATAAGCATGACTTAGAGGCACTTGGTTACCTTTGAGTAAGAAAAAGAACAACCTATCAAGGGCCCTCACAGTAAGATTGGAGACCACAAATCAAACTTGGTATGAAAATGCTCTCTGCCAAAAATATCATAGTAGTGAGTTAGTTGAGATACAACATTTTAAAAATAGTAAGACTTTGCAAGGTTCTAGGCTGTAAAAAAATACAAAGGCTAAAAACAAAGAGTTTACAAAATTTTGCAAACCCAGTAAATTTGAACGAGTAAGAAATGAAGAAGAATTTTCTTACTTGCAGGACAGATTAAATAGTATCAACAGGTTTTAAAATAGTAACACTATACAGTAACGAATTCTACTCAGCTACATAACATTTCTGCTGCCTTAAGGACTTACAATATGGAACTTGTAACACTTTTCTGTGTCCAGCATTAAAACATTCATGCACATGCGCGTGTACACACATACACACACTGACACATACTACTGAAGTGCTACACATTACATTTCAGATGGAGCACAACAAAAAATTTTAGATACATATGAAGACCTAACATGATTTTAAAAAAATATTAAAAGCATGACAAATGAAAAACATTATAAAATTTTTAGGTGAAACAGGACAATAGAGAGCTTTTTAAAAAGCCACCAGTTGGTCTTCACTAGTGAAAAAGTATTAAATAATTTAATTATGTATCCCCTCAATTCGATTCAACTATAGCTGTTGTAAGTCAATTAAAAATTAGAAGTATTTCAAATCTTGAAACAGGCTCTAGATTTCCAACATGATATGCAGCTGTTCAGGCTACCTATGGAACACTTAACTGTTCTCCCCAACGACAAAATTCTAGATCACTTTTAGAAAGTTGAAAACGTTTAGGCTAAAGAACATTAATGAAACAAGACAAAGACTGAAGCATGTATAAGATACTTTCAAAGATGGTAATGCTTGTGTAAACATTTGTAGACTTAATCATATCACAGCTTTAAGGTACCGGTTACCTAATTACATTTGAAACGTTATCTATTGAGTTTCATTATGATGGAGTTTCACATATCAAAAATAGAGATTAAATAGAAAGCTCTGTTACTTGTTTCTGGATAGCTTGTAAACGTGGAATGTTTTGTTCTGAAACACTCTAGTGAAGTATGCTGTGTAGGGGGGCAGGTTTCTTTTTATCTCTTCGCAAAAGCGAGGGTCGCCTGCAAGTTTCAAATCTGGATCATTCTCTCCCGGGCCATCCATCATCTAAAGCCAAAACAAAACCAATACAATTTGGAAAAAAATCGTATTTACAAAAGACAAACAGAAGTAGGAATAGGGATTGGGTTTCTTTAAGAATGACATGCTAGTGAACTTAAACTGAATGAATGTCAACGGCTGCTTGGAGATCATCTGGTCCATCCCTTTCCCCTTTGGAAGTGTGACCCTAGGCTGAAGAGCAGAGTTCGGTGTCAAACAATGTTCACCTTTAATGGCAAAGCTAGAAGCAGAGCTTGGATCTCCTTGTCCTGAGGAACATACTACACCATTCCCTCTCAAAAAATGAAACACAGACAAGAATTACTATGACCAGAGAAAGTTCTGCAACTCATTAGATGGCCTAGTTAGAAAAAGTTACACACAAAGCAAAATTTAAATGCATGTATTTTGTCTGTACCTCCTCTGAATTCAAGATAGTTATGGACAGTTATTTTCCTTGAACAAAAATCAAATCTCATATTCTTTTTTTGCCTCAGCTTTATTGAAGCATAATTAACATATAAAATTGTATATATTTAAGGTATACAATCTGATGATCTGATATACATATTCATGGTGAAATGATTACTACAATCAAGTTAATCAATACATTCATGTTGGTCAAAGGGTATAAACTTGCCGTTATGAAATGAGTAAGTCTCTGGTGACCTAATGTACAGCATGGTGACTAGGGTTAATAATACTGTACTCTGCACTTGAAATTTGCTAAGACAGTAGATCTGAAGTGTTCTGAATCTCAAATTCTGTACAGTCAAGGTTTTATTTATTTATTTTTTTCAGATGTAGGCTAGGTTTATCACTTTTTCCCCCCACTCATTATAGAAATATCTATCAGCTTTTATACCAATAATTACAGCACACACCACCTCTAAAGGGTGAAAATCTTCTGTTTTCTCTATCTGAGACCTGGCATAGCTCCGAAAACATTTTCCTCAGAAGGAAGAAAAGAGAAGTAGCTTGTTTTCCTGCTCAGGAGTGTAAGCTTGGCCATAGAAAGCCATCTTTGTGGAAGTGTGCCAGTGGACGAAAAGGGACACCCAACAAGAGAGCAGGGAGAGGAGTGAGATTCATTCTACCACACAGGCTGGGAGGTGGGTGGTGGGTTGGTGCACCGCCATCATGGCCACTCCTATAAGCCAAAATGACGCTTTGGAGCAGCAGTTTAAAAGGTTGACGTTTTCTTTTTCACTTTAGTAGCAAAACCTTAAAAAATAAATTCTATGCAGAGCCTCATGACACAGACCAGCTGAAGACAGAGTTGCTCTGTTTGGTGTGACAGTGGGGACAAGAGCTCCCCTCTCATCTCTCCCGCCCCTCCAGCCCCCGGGGCAAGTCACTAACGTGCCAAGGTAGGGGTTCTGCAGAACGCAACGGAGGTGAATGCTTGATCCGTCGTGCAATTCTACAAGGTATAAAGGTAGTTACACTCCTTAGGACTCACACTGGACCCTCTCCTCCCCAGGGGACGCCCCGCACATGGCAGATGGCACGCTTACGTGTCCGTTGGCGATGTCCAGCAGGTCTCGCAGCCGGCAGCCCCGGCGGTGCCTGCGCTCATAGCAGATGCTGTCTTCCAGGATCACGTAGTCGGTGCCAAAGGACCTTAGCAGGGCGTGCACTTCCTCTGGGGCCCTCTTTGCATATATCTGATAGACCTTCAAAACAAGATAAAAATGGAATAGGGCAAAATACCACTTAACTGCTGGGAAGTTTGTCAAGGACTATCTATTGCTGCAACCTCCCACAGGGGTTGAGCCTAATCGCAGACACCCAGCTCCCCCGCCTCTTCCTGTGCAGGTCGCTCAGTCACCTGTAGTCCTGGAGTGTGTGTGAGAAATTCCCCCCCCCCAAAAAAAGTTGTTGGGATGGGGGAGAGTGAGTCATGCTGAATACATTTGGATGTAGATGCCAAAGAGATTTGGATTTAGGATGTACTGAGTTATGAATATATTCATCAGTAGATGCCAATTCTAAGAATGCTTCACCAAGGTAAATAATGCGATTAAGTAAATAAGACACAGTCTCTGCCTTTACAAAGGGGACCTTTAGACTAAAAGGGTCCATTAGGGGTGGTGGTACAGTCTGGAGGCACAGATACTTGTAAGGAGACCCAGCTTCTGAGAGTGGCAGTTGGGGAACAGGACCCCCATAGGGTCCCTGGCCCCAGGCAGGGGCAGCACCCTTGCTCTACTGCTGTTCTGCTGCACTCAGCTTGACCAGGAGACCCTACACTTTCTCTCTCTCTCTCGTCCTTCCTGGAGGAAGAGCAACTTGCAGCGCCCAGTGGCAGTTCAACAGGAGGCACGCCTCCCCAGTCACCACCAGCTTCACACACCTTAAGTGAATACAGGCAGATGGTGAGTGGCCTATATCCTGGGACTTGGCGCTGGGAAAGGTAGAATGGTGTGTGTGTGTGTGTGTGTTGGGGGAGGGGTAATGAAGAGAGGTGCTGCTTCCTTTGTCGCCCACTGATTTCTAATGATATGCCTCTGACTTAAGAGACTGGGTTCTGAGAGCCTAGGTCAGCAGGTCTGAGCGGATATGCTGAAATGGTGGGGGGTTATCTGCTTCTACTGCTAACACTGCGAGGTCATCCTGCCTACAGTCCAGCACCAGCCTCAGACTAAGGCAGTCCAAGGATCTGAAGGTCATGACTGAAGAAGGGCACTAGGACCTTCAACATTATCAGTTTTTAGGGCATAAAACTCAGCACCTAGGCAGGGACTGGATCTTGGAGAGGACGGGACACAGGACTCCCTGTGCCTCTGACATGTCTCTATCTGCATCTCTCTCGAGTCAAAGTGGTGGCCACCTCCTAGCTGAACTTTGGGGTCTGGTGATCCAGGTACCCTCCCCTCTTCCTCTAGCTAACTCAGGGCCATCTGGAACACCTGGGCTAGTTGAAAAATTCCCATTTTAGCAGGAATCTATGTTAAGAAGATTCTCCTAAAAATGGAGTATTTAGTAAAAATCATTTACTTTTAGGCTAGTTAAATCTCACCCCCCAAACAAGACTTTTCAACAAATTTTCAGCCACCAAGATTAAGAAGTGACTGATATAAAACATTAAAAAGTTTGAAACCACTGCTGGCGAGGACTAAGACAGGTACACTTCTGTAGCACTGACTGGAGTGTAAACTGGCATAATTCATACAGACTTGGTAATTCTACCTCGATTACAAATGCCCACGCCCTGTGACCCAGCAACTTCACGTCTAAGAACCTCATGTGCGGACAGACACTTTGTGCCTGTGCAGAGCGATGCTTATACAGGCGTATCATTTGGGAAATTGCTGTATAATTGCAGAAGACAGGGAAACAACCTAAACGGTCAAATAAAATTTGCCACATCCACGTTAACAAAATATTATATGCAGCTTTAAAAATGGCAGGGAAGCTGTCGATATGCTGATATGATCTCCAAAATACATGAAGTGCCAAAAAAAGCAAGATGTAATTAGTTCTTTTGTAAAAAGGGGGGGAAAGAATATGAATTCATGTATATCTCCACACACACACATTTGTATATACATAAAATTACTGGTAATGTTATTTGCCTCCTGGGAGGGGAACCAGTAGCTGGAAGACAGGGGTGGGATGGAGACTTTTCACTATGTTCTCTTTTGCATGCTCTGAGCTTTTAACTGTGTGGCTGTGTTGCCTATTCTCTCTCCCTCTCTCTCTCTCTCTCTCTCTCTCACTCACACACACACACACACACACACACACACACGTGCGAGAAACAGCCCATTAAAAAATGTGACCAGTATGCCTTTCCCCCTTTCCTTCTCCCTGCAGTTCAAAGCTCTGAGGACTCTGTCCTCTAACACTCTGCCCTGTACATCTCAAGGTGTTCTCCTCCTCAGTTTACTCCTCTACCCGAGAGGAACAGAAGGCTGAAACAGCATGCCTTTAACAGACGGGGCAGGCCAAGGTCTAGACTCTGGAGATGCAAGTCCTGACGGGCACTTCAGCTCTGCCTTCCCCTCATAACCTGCAGGCAGCAGGAGCCCAGGCTTTACCAGACACGGGCCAGCCCGCTGCTGCCCCACAAAGAGCCGGGAGAGGCGCTCACCGCTTTGGTTCGCTCTCTCAGGCTGCTGTCCTCGTAGTGCGGGTGGTTGGTTAAGGTCCTTCCCGTGCACAGCTTGACGCCGGCCAGTAACTGCATGCTTCCAGCAAACACAGCCTTCCTTGGAGTGTTAGAGCTAAAAGAAAAAGGTCATGAAGAACCTAGGGGCAAGACAGGAATAGAGACGCAGACCTACCAGAGAATGGACTTGAGGACGTGGGGAGGGGGAAGGGTAAGCTGGGACGAAGTGAGAGAGTGGCATGGACACATATACACTACCAAACGTAAAATAGATAGCTAGTGGGAAGCAGCCGCATAGCACAGGGAGATGAGCTCGGTGCTTTGTGACCACCTAGAGGGGTGGGATAGGGAGGGTGGGAGGGAGGGAGACGCAAGAGGGAAGAGATATGGGAACATATGTATAACTGATTCACTTTGTTATAAAGCAGAAACTAACACAACATTGTAAAGCAATTATATTCCAATAAAAATGTAAAAAAAAAAAAAAGATTTTAGAGTCTAAATTAACCTCACTGCTAAGGCTTCCATGAAGATAATATCACACACTCAGGATCACCCAGCTATGTTAGGAAGGGCTACGAGTCGGGAAGAACACAGGAGGCTGCTCGAGATTCTGATTTGCACTCAAACTGTTCTATGAAATTTTTCGTATCTGTTTTTTTTTTTTTTTTTTTTTTTTTTTTTTTTTTTTTCCCTCTACTTGTGGCGAGCAGGGGCTACTTTGTTGCGGTGCGCGGGCTTCTCATTGCAGTGGCTTCTCTTGTTGAGCACGGGCTCTAGGTGCGCGGGCTTCAGCAGTTGTGGCTCACGGGCTCTAGAGTGCAGGCTCAGTAGTTGTGGCGCACGGGCTTAGTTGCTCTGCGGCATGTGGGATCTTCCCGGACCAGGGCTCGAACCCGTGTCCCCTGCATTGGCAGGCGGATCCTTAACCACTGAGCCACCAGGGAAGCCCTCGTATCTGTTTTTGACAAAGCTTCTAATTTACTGTTTTGATGGGTTTACTCTTATAATGAATTGTCTTAGGATGTGGGTATCTCCTCAGTCTTCTAGGCTAAAACCCACAACCCTCTCCTGCTCTTGTTCCAAAGAGGCAGATTCTAACACGAGGCCTTAGAAGACTGCCAGGGCTTTTTGTATTAAACTTAACTAAAAGGGCTGCCTGGAGTAAAACAAATTATAAAGCCAGAAACTGCAGTTGCCATGAGTCAATTCCAAGGGTTTTTGGTTAAAACAAGAAAAAAAAGATCACAGATATTACTATAAATTACTTTTTAGAAAAAAAAGAATTAGTAAAAACTAAAGAACACAGAAAGAAGATTCTGAATTAGCAGATACCTTATCATACTCAGTATGAAGATGTACAATATTTCTGATGCAGAAGCAGAAGTATTTTATGTATTCCTTTCCTTTAGTCCTGATTATGAAAGACTACATGCATCTTAAGGAACACAGGGTATTCTGATATTAAATTAAGATCTTACTTTCCAATTATCACCAAGCTGTGATTCTCTGCCTCCCCACGGGATGCGAGGGACAGTGATGGAGGGCCAAGGGAAAGACTTCCTGATTTCTGTGAAAGCATTTTTCCTTTCCCCCCGGAAAAAAAGAATCTTAGTAGTTCATTTAATTCCCTTCCATTTTTTTTAAAACCTGGGAGCCACCTGCAAATCAACGAGGTGTCATTTTATTGTGAAGAACATAACGGCTGTTCCATGGACTCTCCTCAATGCAGAATTTCTGATACAGGCCCAGTAGGAATACTGCAAGATATATTCACCCTTCCTGTGTTAAGAACAAGGAGTGTATGGCTGCTAGGGTGAGTTAAAATGATGGACGTAAGTTTTTTTGAGGAGTCTAATTGAAATCATTAAAGCTCAACATACTTTGCAGAAAAAGCCACAGCAGGCCGTTCTCCTCAATGTTTCTGGACATCAGGGCATGAAACTTGCTCTAGTGTTCAAGTTTCTAAGAGAAGCCTCATCATATTCACATATTCCATGAGGATGTTCTACTTACTCCATTTTAATGCTAAGACTACAGCACGAATGCCATCCAGAGAGGCCTCTAGATGTCTACAAGCAAGGCATCCTACAGCTCAAGCTGAAACAGTTACAAGTAATTTACTTTTGGAAAATGCAAGATTTTCTAACAATGACACTCTCGTTCACTCGAATTCCAATAAGCTTTCTTAAGTGATGGAAAAAAGTGGATAGAATTACAAGCAGCACACAGGGAATGACACAATCTGCACCCTCCCTTATTCCTGTCAGACCCCAGAATGGATTACAAGAGAAAAACTTTTATGTGAACTTGGCTGTGCTTCATAGGATGTCATCATTCTGACAACCAGACCCAGGAACACAGGCATAAACAGATGTCTGCTCTGTCCCCCTGAACCAGCAATTTATAAGGAGTTCTTGACATGTGTCCCATGTGGTCAGGGAAATAGGAGGGTTTAAATGAAAAGAGGTGCACTGAGTTCCTTAGTGAAAGGTTTATATAAAAATTCCATTTTATTCAATGAATACTTACTAAACGCTTAGTCTGTGCCATATATACCATGCTGCCCTCATTTACAGTGTACCGTAATTGCTAAAGACAATAAATATGGACAAATAAAATTAAAGAAAATGTCACCATTTTTCCAAACCAGTCTTCTTTCCTTCTGTATACTCTTAACTGGCACAAACCATTCTACTGCAATAAATTATACAATTAATGTCACAAAGTGGCTGCCTTTGGGTCCTCTGAACCAAAGAGATTTAGAATGCAGGGAGAAGATGAGTCTGGTCTCCATGTCTGGCAAAGCATGAGGTAGAGGTGAGAGCTAACAGAGAGAGAACCATCCTGGTCTGTACTGTCTTACTGCCTAAGAGTGCCAAACTTGTCTCTCTTCACAAACGACAAATCCAGCAGCTGAGCTGATAGTATCCATTCAAATCTTTAGGCTGTCCCAGCATCATCATTTTGAATATTTAACAGGATTCAGCATCAGGGAGATGCACAGAGCTGTTTCTAGTTGTGGCAGAGATAGATGACTGGCCTGTTATCTATTCATGGCTAATGACAGAGGTTTCACCTGCCCCTTCCTGGGCTATCATCACAATACTTTGATGAGTTATACAGTTCACAAAGGTTTAAAATGTCAAAAATCCTAAACTGCTTGCTGGGGAGTTATAAGGTTATTCTTTATTCAGCCAAAAGTTATTACTGAGGGCCTACTATGTGCAGGGCTGGTGATACCCTGTCTTCAAGAAGCTTACTGGCTAATAGACTCAGCTCTCATTACAAGCAAACACTTGAAAACAAGCCCATAGTTAGTCCACCACATCCTGACGACTGCTTTCTGAGGGCCTGCAGCTGTGCTGGAAACGGAACACATCAGACACAGTAAAGACGGCCTCTCCCCTCCGCAGGCTCTCGGAGCACTTGCTGCTCCCTGCTGCCCCAGTGGGTGTGGTCCCCAAGGCGACAGCAGCCATCACCAGGTGAGCAAGTCATGTCACATGACTGCTTAGAGGAGTTGAGGAAAAAATGGAACAAAGCTCATTCGATTGTGACAAGTTTTAATATTTGGCCTCATTAGTAAAGAGTCAGGAAGTTTAAAAGAAACGCAATCCGTCTCAACTGCTGGTGCTACAGTCCTCTGGATTTTTAACAGTCTTTCACTAAAGGTCCTTGGTTTTATTTTAAATAGCAAAATACAAGTACCTTAATGGATTAGATATAATATTTCTTTGACAACGACTCACTTCCAAGCATACTAGAGATGATGTTTATTCACTTGATTGTCTGATTTGGTTTTATATGCTAGCCCTATGGTAAATCTGGGATATTTAACTGCTCTCTTAAATATTTAAGTTTATCCATAAAGCAAATGCAAAAAGTAAAACAAGCGAAGTGAAACAAAATGAAAAAAAGAATCACATTTCCTAGACTTTAAAAACCTAGATTCACAGTATTTTACATTTTCTGTGGTAATCTCAGTAGGCAAAGGGAGAAGGGATTCTTTGTCTTTAACTTAAAATATGCAGTATGACAGATGTAATGATGGGTATTCTTCCTTCACAGATACTTTTGCTGACACAGTCTGTGGTCTGTGTCTAAAATAGCTAATGTGCTTTTAACCACTGAATGACACTTCTCTATTATAGAAAAACAAAGCAATTTTTACCAATGTTTGAACAAATGATGTATAAAATGAAAGAATAATTTGTTTTTATAGTTCTCTGCCAAGCTCCATAGCAGGCTGCCCAACCTGCAAACAATTTATTCTGTAAGAAATGTCACTAAATAATGACAAGGACTCACAGGTCAAATGGATTTACATTATATAATTTAAATGTCATTCCAGGAAGACCTGATGGCATTTTGAACAAATAATCTCATTTATTCTTGAAGCTCTAAGCTTCAACAAGTTAATTACTGTTGAACTAATGGGGAAACTAAGCATTATAATATAATGTGTGAACATTTGTTTTATCTACACTTCAAAAATTTATAGAATTATGCAAATGCCACAAAATGATTCATTAAGTATAAAAGAGGCTTACAGGCATTTAAGGTCTGAACTTAACCCACATCATGTTTAAAATATACAGTAATTCTCTCTGCTTTGATTAAATGTGAAGGAAGTTTGGTCCATTTCCTCAGGTCCATTGAGAAAATACTGCACATGCAGGCTTCATCACTGAAAAGAAACTATTTCTAGTGAAAATCTCCTAAAGCCAAGTAGGTAAAATGTCACACTTCAAAACAGTCAAATCTACAGTCTATCTTAATTGCACAATGTCAAAGAAATGTTTCAGGAGCCAAAAATGAAACACTCTAAGCAACGAGGTATGAACTACCAATTGCTGTGACACTTGGCCTTGATGAAGTAAACGTGCTTTCTAATCACACATAAAACCTATGAAAGTACTAACTGGGTTTTGCTGAAAGACATACCAGAAAGTAAGAAAACAGAAACAAAAAACCAGGTTTTAAATCTTCGTATTCAGGAAACATCATCAGTAAAAAGGGGTTAATGTGAACACGTGCATTTAAATCTGCTGGAAAACAGGGCGTGCAGCACCTCAGTATAACGTGGAAGGCAGGCAACCAGCCCGGTGAACACACAGGCCGGGGTTGTGGAAGGCATGCGGATGTCGCCCTACTTCTCATAGGGAAGACTCTGGGGGCCTGACTGCAACAAAAGATCCTTGCTGATCAAAGAGAATTTAATCCCGAAGCATCAAGCATGAAGCCCCAGCATCAAGTACACGAGGCAGACTGGGAGATGGCGGTAGCTTCTTCTCAACACTATATGCAAGAGTTGCCCTGTGCCGAAGTGGAGGGTCATTTGTGTCCCCTCGAGTTTCTGCAGGTCACTGTTCCTTGTTCTCACTCATCCCGGAGGGCAGACAGCCATCCTGTAAGGGAAGCTGCGCTCCCACCCCAACAGATGCTGTCACGACTGCCCTGACAAAGGACAGATGTGAGTGTGCCACTTTGGTTATCTGAGAACAGAAGCAGACAGGATGGGGAGGAGATGTCCCTCACTAACAGTGCTGGGTGGGGACCAGAGGTCTGGCTGCTGCCCTTAGACAATTTCAAACAGATTTTCAGATACACTCCATGTATCCTTAGCCCACAGCCTTTTCTCTAGCACAGCTCAGACCTACTAATATCACAAACACTGTGTGACTAATCAAGGTAGTGGAGTGAAAGCAGAAGGTCATATTTTATGTTTTAAAAACAGAAGAAATCAGGGCAGGTTAAAAGAATAATAAATGCATGCACTTGTGTTTGGAATCGAAGTCTACAGACCAGAGCTGATTTAAATGTTGATTTAAACAAATACACTTCGTGTCTAAACAGACCCTATTTTGGCATACATTCATCATCACTTAAGCTTATTTCACAAACATGCCTAGCAGCTATTTCGCAAAAACAATAATTTAGATTTGAAGACTTTGAAGGGAAAACAGGCAAGATTAGATCACAATAGAACCAATTTTTTGGAACAATACAAACCCTTCAGTTGCTGAGAATTTTTAAAAAGTGAAAAGAGTAAGTCTACATACAGGGAGAAGAACTGTTAGGGAAAGGAGAATGTAAGAACAAAGACCACCTCCCCAAATGCAGAGTAAAAGATTATCTTCTTTACACATGGAATAAGCTCTCATCCATAATTTTTCAGAACCAGAAATGTTATTTTAAATAATTTTCTGTGAGCAAAAGCATGAAAATAAAGGCGTTACAAGAAGTATATCCTGTCTGACACAGCCAAAGACAACTCTGCTAGGATAAAATTTTAATGACACTACAATTAATTCCTAAAAGGCTGGGGAGTACAGGTGAGATGTTTTAAAATGCCAATCCAAGTAGATCCAGGAGATCTGCCACCTTCAGGATTCTACCAGACTGGGTACCCTACACCATTCCTATCAATGGTGCAATTTGAAAAATAGAAAATATCAGCCTCACCTTCAGATGCACATGTCATAAATTTCCAGTTGACTATAGCTAATGCAAAAGTAATTAGCTTTTCTTTATATGAATAACCCTCTTTTCCCTTACACAATAAATACTGAAGGAATTACTTACTCTATAATTGTCTGCCATGATTTAAAGTTAAATAAATATATAAAGACAAAGCACTACTTCGTACTCTCAGCCCTGAAAATATATGAAAAATTATACTCATTGCATCTAGTCAACGCAGTCCAACATTGGGACCAAAGCCACATATGTATTTTAGATACAAATCTCTATAAAATCCATGTATTGTGCTCAAGAGACCTAAGCTAGCAAACATTTACCATCTCTTCATACACAAGCAGTGCTCAACTGTACTGGTTAGTAAACATTAGTCACCAGCAAGTGCCAACATGGCTACTAAAATTCTAAGTGATGGAGACAATACAGCCGATGCTTTCAGAATATGTCACATAAGATTTGCGACACCTGTTTAAGTGTGAATAATTACACTGCTGCTTTTTGGTTACAAAATAGGGAAATACAAGATTACAGGGCACAGGAGTGCTGCTCTGGGTAAAAAAGTTTGTTTTTGCTGGTGGGAGGCAGGTTTCATTAACAAAACTTTGAAAAACACAAGTCTCATTCTGATGCTGGATGCTGAGGCAAAGCAACCGTGCAGGCAAAAGTAAAAACCAATATAACATGAAAGCATTATAATGTTCAAGAAAGGAAAAGCTCTAGCTTTTGAATTTTAAATTTTCTCTAGGCCTAATCTTGGGCAATATGATTAGTTAAAATGAAATCTGCACTGAGCTAGTATGACTCTAATTAACTGTAGTTTACAGTATAATTTTTAAGTGATTAACAAGGAAAGAATATTTTATGTGTCAGTATTAATAGAAAACTTGATTGGTATTAAAATGAAAGAAATGATAAAGATAAAATTGGCAGAGAATATAAAACTTTATTTCCATTGCTGTCACTGGTTTGAAATGCATCCTCTGATTCTGTTTCCCTCTCCATACTGGTACTTTCCCTTCTTCACGGGATTGTGGTTAGAGAGAATATTTTTTGAATGGAAAGAAATTATTTGCAAATAATAGAGTTTTAAAGAAAAACTTGAGAGTGAATGTATCTTCATAATTAGATTCAGAAAAAAACCAAAAAACCAAAAACTAAATGAGG
Source organism: Eubalaena glacialis (assembly GCF_028564815.1). Classification (NCBI taxonomy): domain Eukaryota; kingdom Metazoa; phylum Chordata; class Mammalia; order Artiodactyla; family Balaenidae; genus Eubalaena; species Eubalaena glacialis. The sequence continues at coordinate 50,649,400 of NC_083733.1, read as the reverse complement.
TCTACAGTGACTCTTCAAAGGCACTTTAAATTTAAAAGTTAAAAAAACAAAATCCTCTTACTTAATCCAGTTCATCAGCTCCACTGTATCTGGATCATAGAATTCTCTCAACTCGGAGAGTTCATCCATCATTCCTGGCCAGAACTGAAATTAAAAACAAAACTAAACAAAACCAAAATCCACCCCCAGACCCACAACTATCACTAAGATTAAAGTGAAAAAGGAGAAACTGCATATAACTTGTGAACTAAATAAACATGGTAACTGGAATATTAGAACTACTTCACTTCTGCAGTCAACCCTTCTAGTGGAAGTGAGATAAAGTCTGAGAAAAGTTTCCAAAATTATTGTGAGCTGGAGCTAATTAGAAGTAGAGGTGTTGCCAACTTTAAAAAATGAGCTTTTATTTTACACTAATAAAAATGCTGTTGTATGTGGTGTTAATATCTAGTAAAACATTAATTTGGATATGACAGGAATCGCAACCATGAGAAAGTTCACAGGATATGAGAAAAATGTGACTAACTAACTTCATGTAATTTATCTTTACATGCAGAATGTACCCTGTAGAAGACAGCACCATTTTAGAGCTGCAAAAATGCTTTGGAATACAGAATCTCATTTTATCCTCACAACTCCTCAGGGAGAAAGATGACGCAGAAGGCATCATCACCATGGCTATTTATTTTTCATTTTACTAGTCTGGAGACCTCGGCTCAGAGAGATAGATAACCTGAGTTGCTCAGATCAGAGTGGCAGAGTCACAACTGGAAACTTTTCATTGTGTGATATGGTGATTATATTGTTTAAACTAGAAATCTGGACAAATGGTTTGATGAATATTAACATAATTACAGGTACAGAGGGAGAGAAGAATATTTGAAAGTAGGACAGTCCAGGAAAATCTGGTACATCTGAGTATTGTATTTATGCCACTGGTGCCTCCTACGCAACTTGAGTAACTTAAGCTATGCAGATATAATGTAAAAATACACTCTGAATCCACTGCTTTTCTAATATAACTTGTCTGTTTAATTCAACAATTAATTAAATGTTCACTGTTTTATCAAATGGCAGTTGGCTAAAAAGACTTGATCATCTAAATACATGCTAAGGTGAACTGCAGAACTCATTTCCTATATTGGAATAGAAGCCCAGTGATAATGTATCTACACTTCATTAACGTTGCAAGTATAATCTTTTTATTTAAGAACCACTAACTAGAAGCAAAGTGGCACCTGACTGGTCTATGGCTGTTTTTTTTTTACCCCCATCACTTTCTTGTCTTCTCATCTTTGGCCATTTTTACTACTCATTCATATCTTGTCTCCTGGGTGGGTAAATCAGGAAAATTGCTGGTGCTGGTGACAGAAAATCAGGTGTCAGCACTATTAGTCCTAGGTTTCAGAAGAGATGTAATAAAAACTACTGATTAAATGATACCTCTGTAAGATTCCAATTACCCATTATCCCTATTAATTTTGATAATAATAGAATACCAACTTTTAAATGATATTTTAATTATTTTCGTATAAAACATATTTTGAAATCTGTGAATTCAATGGTTATTAGATATTTTTCTAGTTTGAAAGTTGCTGTTAATTCTGAAAATGTTAATATCTGGTAACACAGTCTTATGATAAACTTCTTAAACAATGTGAAAACAAATGTTGAATTAACTAAATGCTGTTCCTAAATGATCAGCAGTAGTTTATATGAGATTTTAGGTATCCAAATAAGTTAACTAACACGAGAGCAATAATTTTATTAAACTCTTGATTTTAGAGTGGAGACTAGCACATACTTTTCCCTTTTAAACAGGATTATCCTAAGCAGACATATAGCAAAATAGGTATTATGAACAAGAAAATTTGAAATCCTCATTATAAGTGCTATGTAAAACTTAAATCAGGCTTTGAAATATTAGTTCGTATTTCTTACAGATAAATCTGTTCAATAGTTGGAAAACATATTCAGTTTCAGGGTAACCCCTAATATACATACATAAGATCTTTATTTTCTTTGTGATTTTGTATTTTACAAAACACAAATACAGTTTTGAGAAGCTGAAATACGTAAACTATTTTATACACTGAAAGCTGGATGCGTTAGGATTTCTCCTGAAGTCCAATACTGAGAGAGGCGAGGCCACCTGTCTTCAGAAGGATTCTTCAGAATTACTACTAACTCTCTTACTCAGGGTACATCTACAAAGATTCCCTGAGGAAATGATGGCCTTTTCAGTGCTATCATTGGTTCTTCTATAGCAGTGGTTCTCAAGAGGGGTTGGGGAGGGATTGTGCCACACCCGCAAGGGGACATTTTGCAATGTCTAGAAACATTTTTGATTGTCACAACTGGAAGTTGGTGCTATTGGCATGTAGTGGGTAGAAGGTACGGATGCTGCTAAGTGTCCTATAATGCACAGGACAGCTCCTAAGACAAAGAATTATCTAGACAAAATGTCAACAGTGCCGCTGCTGAGAATCCCTGTTCTCTGCAGGGGGTTCTCAAGTTTGATGGTGCATTAGCACCACCTGGAGCGCTGGTTAAAACCTGGATCACTGGACCCCACTCCCAGAGCTCCTGATTCAGCAGGTCTGGAGTAGGACCCAAACATCTGTATCTCTAACAAGTTCCCAGGTGATGCTGATGCTGCTTGTTTATTTCTTCTATAATGTCCTTCCTCAATGTTATTAAGAATAAGAGACTTAAGTCCTCAAGTAGCTATTAAAAAATCAACAAATTTTCAAATAAATATTTGAGACATAAAGGAACTCAGCCTACACACAGAGACAGTGGGAAAAGATTGTTACGGTGTGTGTATGTCTTTAGTGGTGAGACAGGAATGATGACGAGCTGCATCTTTTCTGTGAGGAGGGTGCTTTATCCCTCAGGATCAATGTGTAATAAAGCTACCTCATTCATCATTAAACATATACTCTGCCTAATCCTTAATTGTTGCTTTCCAGATGTTTGTAAGAAGTTTCATTTATTTACTGTAGAGCAATAAAATTCCCAGAGGCATGGTGGCAGAAATGACCTATTTCTGTTTCCTAGTATCTGGGAGTTGGCACAGTGGTCCACCCATAACAGCAAATGTTTTGATAGATACGAACACGATAGAACATAATTTTTTGAAATATTTACAATAGAATTGTCTAACAGTGACTATCAAACATTTCTTTTAGCCTAAAACCTTTGCTTCAAATAAAATCTTACATGAAAATATAAGCAAATAAACCCAGAAGCTGAGCTGCCATAGCTGATCCTTTCTGTAGGAGAGTCCCACCCGCCTCCCCACTCCCTTCAGCTGCCCTCTCAAATCGGGAACTATACACAGTAGAGTTTGAAATCCATTGTTCTACCTTAAAATAAAGTTTGAAGAAAAAAATCTAAACGTAAAAAATATGTAAGATTTTTTTTAAAAAAGAGAGCATAAGAGCTCAATTGGATAAAACAATCCAAGCTACCTGCCCAGGTAACAATTCAAGCCTCTAAATCTCAAAGATGTGATGAAAGACTCACTGTCTCGTATGGAGGAGTCTCAGAATTGAAACACAGTTAATGCTGTTTCAGAAATCAGTCAACTGAGAATACGAAGAATTTCTTTATTTCCTACTGAAACTGAAGGACATAACAAGGCTAAACTTAGACTGTATTTATATGTGCCCAGCCCTCTTACAAAGATGATTTTAAGCATCTAATAAAATATGTAGGTTAAAGTAAGATGCATTTTAGGATCTTACTCTATAAAAAGCAGGTAACAGGGAAAACTAATTTTTCTCCTTTATTCACCTCAAAATAGGTCTGAAAACATCTTTATTTTCAGAATTTACATCAGCTGACTAGTAAGTCAAAACCAAAATTAATTAGAATAATTAAATTGTAGTTTTTTTTGTTATAATGTTTTTACCTGTTAAATCCCATTTTGGGAAGTACATCACTCTTCCTATCAATGTCAACTGCCATAAGAAGAAGCTAAGTAGGTATTTGTAAGTTCTGCAAACCACTCTACTTGCCAATGACACACAAAGTACACTGAGTCAAAGCAATTATTCTGCTAAATAGATTAAAGACAGGAATGAGGACAATCAGCCTTACCTTATAGCACAGATACAGCAGTATTAATATCGGTATTGAATATCGCATTATACATATCTATATAAGAAAGACATTATTTAGATTACAAGTGTTGGGAATATTTTTGCTTTTACATTTTTGCTTTGTAAATACATTTTTTTTTAAACAACAAAAATATAATTTAACAGCATGAGTCTCCGATATGCAAGACAACTGAGTCAATCATTCATAAGCTATTTGTAGCTCCTACCATATTGCCACCTAGTGAATTTATAGGGCAGAACAACCCAGAACTGCACTTATGGGCCATTAATCATTACTGTACACTTAGTAGTAATTATGTTTATATTATAATAATTAACAATAATAATAATAGCGGTAACTCTGGATAATGGGATTACTGGTGATTTTTAATTTTCCTTTTTGTGCTTTTCAGTATTTCCAAATGCTGTATAATGAACATATCTAACTTATGGTCTGGAAAAAAAATGATTTAGAAAATAAAGCTAAAATTAAAGATAAAATTATTTTAAAATAATTCCTTATAAAATCATAATGTATCAATTATTTTTAGCTTTAAATTTTAGTATCCATTTTATCAAACTGATCTATGGACAACTGAAAAAAAAAACAAAACCAACAGAATTGATAATGAAAGAAATACTAGAAGTCATAAAAATGAAATGGAAAAAGAGATAGCACTGACCCTCTTTGGGTTATAAAGATGGATCAACTTCAGAAGTAACTCCCATATTTCAGGGCTGCATAAGCCAAATGATGCAAACACACACATATGTGATGTCCAGAGGTACTTCATTCTGTAAGAAGAGAAGCAGGCAAAGGTCAACAGTGCTAGCTGTGTAGAAACCTGGAGTCTGAGACAGCTGTAAAGACAGCTGTATTATTTGTGATAGTAAAATCTTACTAAAACTATGCAGAAACCATTGCCAAGGAGTTACTTATTAATTCCATTGCCTTTTGAGAACCATCATGTAAGTAAAAGTAGAGGAATATTGGTAATTAGGAAAAAAACTGGTTATAAATAATATTTTATACTGGGAGAAGATAGTAAACAAGGACATTTTTATAGGAACCATAATCATTAATCAAGATGATCATCAGTTTGCAAATTATATTGCTAAACTATGTCAGGTACAGAGTGGTCAAATAAAAATATAAACAGATAAGACAAAAATACCTCATTGTACTCAATGCCAAGAATCCGAACAGAATCGTATGTATTAAATTGTAGGCAGTTTCTGGTTTCAGGCCGATTGTGTACTCTCCCATTTTATACATGGATTGCTGATTTGTAGAATAACTGCATAAAATAGTACATATACAAAAATTAAAGCTGGGTAACTAACTTTAATTTAGTTAAATCTTTCTTAAAGAAGAAGATACAAGGACTTCCCTGGTGGCGCAGGGGTTAAGAATCCGCCTGCCAATGCAGGGGACACACGTTCCAGCCCTGGTCTGGGAAGATCCCACATGCCGCGGAGCAACTAAGCCCGTGCGCCACAACTACTGAGCCTGCGCTCTAGAGCCTGCGTGCCACAGCTACTGAGCCCACGCCCCGCAACTACTGAAGCCTGTGCGCTCTAGGGCCTGCGTGCTACAACTACTGAGCCCACGTGCAGCAACTACTGAAGCCCACGTGCCTAGAGCCCATTCTCCGCAGAGAAGCCACAGCAATGAGAAGCCCACACACCGCAAGGAAGAGTAGACCCCGCTTGCCGCAACTACAGAAAGCCTGCGCACAGCAACGAAGACCCAACGCAGCCAAAAATAATAACTAACTGAAAAAAAAGGAAGATACAAGAAACCTATGCCTTCATATATTTAGAAATGTTTTATTTCCCTAAGATAAAGTGAATCAGCTCTGATCAATTTTGAATTTGTTTATGAGGCTAAAAGTGTCATAATATAAATGCATTAATAATTAGAGTAACTAAAATTGAACAAATTTCATTTTAATTTAAGCAAAACCTTAAAGTCCTTTAATCCTTTAAATTATAAGAGATAGCAAAAAAAATATTATTTTGGAATCACTGAAACTACAAGAGATCTTTAGAGATGTCATAGTAGGTACTCATATTTTTCTAGTTTTTACAAATAAGAAGTAAAAATGTATCCATAAACTTGGAATTCAGTTCCTTTACGAACCAATGATCACATTTTTAACCTACCACAATACCTCATTACATATGTCTAACATGATTTTTTAAAAATTAATTTAATTTTGGCTGTGTTGGATCTTTGTTGCTGCGCGTGGGCTTTCTCTAGTTGCGGTGAGCGGGGGCTACTACTCTTCGTTGCGGTGTGCGGGCTTCTCATTGCGGTGGCTTCTCTTGTTGCGGAGCACAGGCTATAGGCACACAGGCTTCAGTAGTTGTGGCATGCGGGCTCAGTAATTGTGGCTTGCGGGCTCTAGAGCGCAGGCGCAGTAGTTGTGGCGCACGGGCTTAGTTGCTCCGCGGCATGTGGGTTCTTCCCAGATCAGGGCTCGAACTGTGTCCCCTGCATCGGCAAGCAGATTCTTAACCACTGCGTCACCAGGGAAGTACCCTAACGTGATTTTTTAAAATCAAATATGGCTACATTAAGAGGACTGCAATAAAATTAACAATAACCCTTCAACATCATCTAACACCCAGTTCACGTTCTATTTTCTATTTATTGCAATAGCTTTTTTCAGGTGGTTTCTTTGAATGAGGATCCAAAGCTTTCATACTGCATTTCATCAATGTCTCTTTAAATTATCTTTCAATCAATAAAAGTACTCCCCCCTCCCCACTTTTAAGGGCATTTACTCGTTGAAGAAAATGCATCATTTGTCCTATAACTGTTCCTACCTCCTGGATTTGGCCGATTGTCTCCTCGTGGTGCCATTTAATATATTTCTCTACTCCCATGTTTCTTATAAACTTGTAATTAGATCTAGAGGTTAATTATTAGAGTCAAGTTCATTTATTTTGGCAAGTACACTTCATGGGGATATGATGTATTCCATACTGCATCACATTGGGAAGCACGTACTGTCTGTTTGTCCCCACTTGAATGATGTTGAGATGGATGAGTGGGTTCAGATTTGCACAATTTGTTGTCAAGGGGAAAAGGAAACAACAGTAAGGGCTGCCAGTTTAGGATAAAAATAATACTTCTATAAAGGCCCCACTTATCCTTCATACAAATCCAATAGACTTGGATATGTACAATGCTTCCATGTAACTATAGACCTATTATTTCCTGGAAATCCTCTTTTACACCACCCTAGATACATAAGAAAATTAAAATGATACTCTGTGGTAATTTTCACCACTGGTGATAATCTTTACTTAAACGTTATGTATCACAACCCAAACTCTGGCTTCCACTGATACTAAAAGATTACTCCAGACAAGAACATACCCTCTCATCCTCCCTTGATACCTGGGAGAGTTCTGCAACACCTCTCCCAGTGCCCACAACTGAGCTGGAAAGCTCTATTAATCCCATGAGTACAGAACAGGGTATCCTTTTCAGTTATATACTGCACACTAATGTAGATGTGGTGTATAAACGTAACGGTACCATCCTTCCTAGTACTAGAAGGTAGAAATACTTTAAATACTTGGCATTGATAATATATCCTTCAAATTACTTAGACGTTAATTCACATTGAGACCTGTAATTCTTAAATGACTTTAATTAATGTAGTGCTTTCCTCTAATAATGTCCTAATATCCCTACCTGGTAAAATCTTTATCTATAATCATATACCAAATAAGCTTCCAAGGACGGCCCATAGATTCACGCTGAGCATGGCAGACATTTTCACACAACACTGCAGGCCAACTGAACTTCCTGCTTTGCATGCTGTCTAGAGTCCTGTTGACACCTGGTGTGTCTGGAATAATATTAAGTTACACTGTCTAGAATAACTTCCATCTATTTTCATGGGGCTAAATTTTTATCTTGGACTCGGTATAAAAAGAACACTTCTGAAAGATACTAAAATAGTTTATAGTCAATGAAATAGCTTCATGGTTCAATGTTGCTTCATTCTTAATAATCATAAAACACCTCAACTGATCTGGGCTCACTGTAATGACTTTCTCCCAGCACAGCTCTCCGGTGGCTGCGAATCACAGCTCACCAGCACCTTAATTGGCAAGGTAACTACACAGGAAAAGGGTTTCCTTCTGGGCTTCATTACTTTTCCACAAATGACAGTAGCTTCAACTTCTTACACTTAATTTTCTTTCAATTTAACATGGATAGTAAATGCAAAAACCTCCATCAGCTTGATAGGTAGGTATTCTTCATACTCCCTGACTTTCTCTTTTAAGTAGATTAGCAGACATGCTAAGTTTTAAAAAACTGTCAACTAATACTTAAGACTTTTAGTAGATGCTAATAATTATGGTCCATTCCAACTTTATAAGCCCTTAAACACGATGCAACAAAACAAATAAACAATGGTTAACTCTTGACAGTTCATGAGAAATAAAAAAGGCAGCTGGAGGAAGAAAGGTAGAAAAACACAGGAAATTAATAATGGGAACAAAACAGAGAGACTACAAGTCAATAATAATAACACTTGCTAATGATAGCTAAAATCTACACAATATACTCTATGCATGAGGCACTGCTTTAAGTACTTTATGTAATTTTCACTTATTTATTTCTCACAAAACCCTGTAGAGTGAGTACTCTTAGTGCTCTTATTCTACAGAAATGGAAATGGAAATAATGAAGGGTTATGTAACTGGCTCAAAGATCACATTGTTCCCAAGTATGCGAGCCAGGACTCCAACCCGGACCTGTGTGCATGGCATCTACTACTTTTTATTGTCTCTTAACTACTCCACCCTTACCAACTGAGAATACAGTCCACGCTAACCTGGGTACGTTCCCCTTTAAGATGATTCTGTATCTGATGTTTTGATTTTCTATTTAGCAATTTTTCTGCAACACAGAACAAGTTCATTAAAGCATAGAATTAGATTTCTGAAATATGCCATACCTGAGATTACGGAAGGCAACAGCTAATGCTGCAATCACGGTGATGGACAGAACAAATATATAAGCATAAAAAAGCAGAGTATCTGAAAGCCTTTCAAATGTATTAAAAGGCAGAAGGCCAAATGCTTCTTCACACAGATACAGGTTTGCATCAAAATCTCTAGGAAACAAAGGGAAAGCAAAGTATTAAATTCAGTACAAGATAAGTAAACCTCCAACTTTTCCCCAAAATAAGCCTGAACTTAAGAACTGATAACTTACATTTTAAAGACCCTGCTGATTTAATATAAAAAGCAAACACAGACTTTAAATTCAGTCATACCTTGTCGCTCCAAATCCAAATTTTGCCTTCAGAAATTTAAATATGTGTTCGTCTGACTTGAGGTTAAGAATTTTCTATCGGGGAGGGAGAAAATAAAAATTGCTATCAGTTCCTTATGCATGGTTTTCTGATAATTTCCCATTGAATACACATCTTCAGTGCTCCATTTCATAGGACTGTATGTGTGTGTATGTATAAAATTAGTAAATGTTTACAATAGGTCTTAGAACTGAGAAATCCTAAGGCAGGGATTTTTTCACTTAAAAAAATTCTTTTATTGAAGTATAGTTGATTTACAATGTTGTGTTAGTTTCTGGTGTAAAGTGATTCAGTTATACATATATATTTTTTCTATTATGGTTTATATTGAATACAGTACACTGTACTTTACAGTAGGACATTGTTGTTTATCTATTTTATATATAGTGGTATGTATCTGCTAATCCCAAACTCCTAGTTCATCCCTCCTCCAACCCCGTTCCCATTTGGTAATCCTAAATTTGTTTTCTATGTCCGTGTCTGTTTCTGTTTTGTTAATAAGTTCATTTGCATTATATTTTAGATTCCATATATAAGTGATATATATGGTGTTTGTCTTCCTTGTTCTGACTTACTTCACTTAGTATGATAATCTCTAGATCCATCTATGTTGCTGCAAATGGCATTATTTCATTCAAAAGCAGGGATTTTCAAACACCCTCTATTCCTATTTTTTTTTTTTAGCAGAATCGTTTTTGCAAACAAAGTCTAGGCATAAGTTCAACACGCAAAATAGATAAAAGATGAGGTTCTTTGGTTTCAGGGAGAGGGAGACGGCTGAAGCCCAGTGAGTACAACTTTTTAAATCAGAAAACTGATAATATCATGATCTGAAACCTCAAATAGGAACATAGCCCACAAAGCCTATTTTGCTTTGGGTTTTTCTGTCTGCAGATACAACTGATATAAGACTCATTCTTGCAAAGACAATTCAAGACACAGCAATAACCCTCAAGGGGTGAAGAGACAAATGCCAGTGTTTATCATTAGTGAGTATAATTTTAATTCACATTATTTTATTTTTAATTTATGGCTTACAAAAATTCATATAACATAAATGGGTGAAGAAATTGTATCAAAAGAAAAATGACAATAGAAAAGAAAATAAGATTAATCCAGAACTGAGGTTAGTACACAAAATATATTCAGTAGAGATGAGCCACAAATCTGGGCTCATGCATTCTAGTAGCAAATACAAAGAGGGAAATAAAAGCATTTATGCTACTCACAGGGTCATAAGATTAAAACAAACCAGTTGCTCAGAAGACATCCTTATAATCCTAAAACTGAGACTCAAGAGAAATTTTCCCCATGGGTACAGTAAAAACAGAGAACAGTCTCAAAGACTATTTTTTAAAATTCTTCTCATTGTAGGTAGCTGGCAGAACATCAAGTGCAATTCAATAGGCATTATTCTTTGGGGAGTCAAAAAACAGTGGTCCAGACAAGTAGCCCTCTCCTGGCTTAATCCAGGCACGGATAACTGAACATGTAGAGCGGTGAAACGGATGGACTGCATATCTTTCAGCCAGTCTTTCAGAAATGCTGATTGTTCTGCTCAAATAAGTTTTTTTTTTTTTTTTTTAATAAATTTTATTTATTTATTTATGGCTGCGTTGGGTCTTTGTTGCTGCACGTGGGCTTTCTCTAGTTGCAGCGAGCGGGGGCTACTCTTCGTTGTGGTGCGCGGGCTTCTCATTGCGGTGGCTTCCCTTGTTGCGGAGCACAGGATCTAAGCATGTGGACTTCAGTAGTTGCAGCACGCGGGCTCAGTAGTTGTGCCTCTCTGGCTCAGTAGTTGTGGCTCGTAGGCTCTAGAGCACAAGCTCAGTTGTTGTGGCGCACGAGCTTAGTTGCTCCGCGGCATGTGGGATCTTCCCGGATCAGGGCTCGAACCCACGTCCCCTGCATTGGCAGGTGGATTCTTAACCACTGCGCCACCAGGGAAGTCCCTCAAATAAGTTTTTGATAAGTAGTGAACTATATGGAGTTTAAGAAAATAGTGACAAGGACCTAGAGTGGAGGTGTTTAATGTGGCTGACTGAGTGAAGGGTCTGTTTTTTCTTTGACAGTCAACAGACAGGGAGAGAGACTGACATTCTCTTACAGAAGAGGAGTCTTTCATGTACATGCAGCTGTCTTCTGTCCTGAGACCAGCCTTCCCAGAGGGGCGAAATCATCTCAATTAATCAATGTGGTTCCGATAGTAAAGCCAGTTTATTTATGAACTTAACCCAATAAAAATTGACATTTTTTTTTTTAGTACAGAAAACTCTCTAAAAAGTAGAATTTTTAAATTTAGAGAAATACTTGTTTAATGCTTTTAAAGCTGAGTTTTTAAAAAGTTTAATAACTCAAAAGGTGGGTTCAAAGTAGAACATGTTAAAGAGCAAATAGAAATCAAGGACTAAATTCAAGAAAATAATCCTGTTACTGAAACAAAGGTAAAACTGAGTCTGTTTAAAGTAAAACTGGTAACTCTTTAGTAATGCTAAATTAAATATGTCATTTTATTAACCTACCTTAATAATGTTGTTGAGAAAAAGTGTCAAACATAAAACCACAAATAAATGTAACAATAGTTTCCCAAGCCTATTAAGGAAGCTTCCAGTTTTCAGGTTTTTCTGGAAATTAAAAGAGTTGAGTTTCAATTTTTAAATTTTAATATAACTTCATAAACATTTAAGATGAGCTTACTTAAGAATTTAAAACATTGGGTCACACAACATATAGGGAAAATATAACCTAATTTTCATGAGGTTACATTGTCTTAATATTTGTCTTTTTCGCATAGTAAATGAATCACTTAATAATAAGCTCCATATGATGAGGAAATGTGTCCTAGTCCTTTTTTTTTTTTTAAAAGACCTCTTCAACCAGAGTATGGAGTCGGCCACTTAGAAGGTACTCAGCATATACTGACTGAACTTGATCCACTGATTCATCTTTTTATCCACTGATTCATATATCACAGACTATAACCCATTAAATAAAAGACCTATATAAAAAAAGTAAATTGTGCTCTTTGATATATAATAGTTTTCTTATAATCCTCAAATAACTTTATGGATTATCAAATATAATAATATCTAAACAGTTCAAATATGAGTGTTTATTTATAATTAAGGTTAAAAGGATAAATGAGAAGTACACTTTTTAAAAGTCAACTAAAAGCCTGTTTTTTAAAATTTTGTGAAGATTTGTCCATAGCAGCTCTCACTCAAAAGACTAATAACAAAACGTATTTATTCTTCCCAAAATGGAAAACAAAACAGCTTCTTTATATAAAAGTGCTTATGAGAAATGTTTCTCATATGCTTATGAGACAGAAAACAGGCTTTGCAACATTATTAAGGAAAAACAACTAACTCTTAAATTTTATGTAAATTTAAGAGATTTTAATTATATAATAAAGTCAAAAGATGAGGCCAATGTCAAACATGTTATTCTAGGAAATGTCCCATTTTTTTCTAAAGGTATTTATTTGGAATCTCAAAATTATCAAAACAGAGTTAATTTTAACTCACTTAAAAATCAATAATATGATATGGAAGGATGGGGGAAAGCGTGGTGTTACTACTTCAAATAACAACAAGGTGTCCACCAACTTGAAAGACTGTGACAAACACATTTCCACAAGCAATATGTTCTTCTCACTCTTGAGTTCACAAATGAAAAAAGTCAACATTTTTTTCTCTTTTATTCCAACTTTAAACCAATGGCAGTCAAACAAGTATCTCTGGCTAATCCTGAGTTTAATTAAGATTCCAATTTTCTAAGAAATAATAAACGTCAAAACAAAGGAATGGCAGATCAGAAAGCTTGAAAACAAATGCTATACCATGCACTTCAAAAAAAGCAAATAATGGCCCTACTGCTTTTTAGTGGGAATTTGGTCATAAATTTTCCTTTGTATACTATATGAAAACAAGGTCTAAACAACCACACAATTAAAAAAAAAAGTTTACTTTGATTAAGGACAAAAAAAAGTCCTACCTGAAGTTTTCTTGCAATTAACACCGAAAGGTTAAAACTGATAAGCAATGATCCAAGAATCATGGAATTAAAAAACTGAAGAATGCAGACCAGGAGTAAACCTGTTAGCTGTATACCATACAGCCATGTCACCTGCAACAACCAAGGATTAGATGGTTAAACAGATTTTATCAAGAGACTCCCACATGCTGACAGGTTGGTCCCTAGTTGGATACATCTCAAGTTATAAATAATGCAGAAAACACACCTAGCTTCAAGTAACACAATCTAAGAAAGGAAAATAGTAACTCTTTATTTACCTTTTAATTACAGAACATTTTAAACTTTATAACATTAAGAAGAACAGGGATATATGAAGTAGAGGAAGCAAACAATGGTATAAATATATTCTAGAAACAGGCAAATGCCGTTTGTAGTCTTTAATTTTCTTCTAAATTCCTTTACAGTTATAGCCTATAGTATTTTTTTGTATTCCAACAATCAGTATTTTTATCGTACTCCATTATTTCCCAATCTTCCCTAATGACTAATGATGTTGAGCATCTTCTCAGGTCCTTATTGAACATTTATATATCTTCTTTGGAGAAATATCTATCTAATCTTTTGCCCATATTTTAACGTTGAAAGAGTTGTAAGAATTCTTTATATATTCTGGAAATCCTTATTCAGATATATGATTTGCAAATATTGTCTCATATTTTGCGAGTTGTCTTTTCACTTTCTTGATGGTATCCTTCCAGGTACAAAAGTTTTTAATTTTGATGAAGTCCAATTCATCTATTTTTTTTTTTAAATTAATTATTTATTTATTTATTTTTGGCTGTGTTGGGTCTTCGTTTCTGTGCAAGGGCTTTCTCTAGTTGCGGCAAGCAGGGGCCACCCCTCATCGCGGTGTGCGGGCCTCTCACTATCACGGCCTCTCTTGTTGCGGAGCACAGGCTCCAGACGCACAGGCTCAATAATTGTGGGCCACGGGCCCAGTTGCTCCGCAGCATGTGGGCTCCTCCCAGACCAGGGCTCGAACCCGTGTCCCCTGCAATGGCAGGCGGACTCTCAACCACTGCGCCACCAGGGAAGCCCCATCTATTTTTTTCTTTAGTCACTTGTGCTTTTGGTGTTATATCAAAGAAGGCTTGGGCTACTCCAAGGTCATAAATATTTATTCCTATCTTTTCCTCTAAACATTTCATAGTTTTAGCTCTTAAAATCAGGTCTATGATCTAGTTTGAGCTAATTATTGTGTATGGTAAGAAGAAGGGGTCCAACTTCGTTCTTTTGCATATAGATATCCAGTTATCACAGCACCATTTTTTTTAATGGGGTTTTCCAATTAAAAAAATTTTTTAAATTTAATTCTATTTTTATTTATTTATTTTTGGTCGCATTGGGTCTTCGCTGCTGAGCGCGGGCTTTCTCTAGTTGCGGCGAGTGGGGGCTACTCTTTGTTGTGGTGCATGGGTTTCTCATTGCGGTGGCTTCTCTTGTTGCAGAGCACGGGCTCTAGGCGCGCGGGCTTCAGTAGTTATGGCACGTGGGCTCAGTAGTTGTGGCTCGTGGGCACTAGAGCGTAGGCTCAGTAGTTGTGGCGCACGGGCTTAGCTGCTCCACGGTATGTGGGATCTTCTGGAAGCAGGGCTTGAAACCGTGTCCCCTGCATTGGCAGGCGGATTCTTAATCACTGTGCCACCAGGGAAGTCCCATCACAGCACCATTTATTGAAAAGATGACTCTTTCTCCATGATTATCTTGGCATCCTTGCTGAAAATCAGTTGACTGTTTATTTCTGGTCTCTCAATTCTATTCCATTGATTTATGTCTGTTCTTCTGCTTGTATCACACTGTCTTGATTACTGTAGCTTGGAAGTTAAGTTGTGAAATTGAAAAGTGTGAGTCTTCCAACTTTGTTCTTTTTCATGATCTTTTTCGCTATTCTGGGTCCCTTGAGTTGCCATATGAATTTTAGGATCAGCTTGTCGATTTCTGCAACTGGGATTCTGAGAGGAACCATGTTGAATTTGTAGATCCATTTGGGAAGTATTGCCATCTTAACAATAGAAAGTCTTCCAATCCATGAACGTGGGAAATCTTTCCAATTTATGCAGGTCTTTAAAACTTTCAACAATGTTCTGTAGTTTTCAGGGTATAAGTCTGCACTTCTTTTGTTCAATTTATACCTACATGTTTTATTCTTTTTGATGCTTTTCCTTCTACGAAGTATTTGTATCTTTTGCTCCCTTTTCCACAGGGGTGTAAATATTTTCCTCATTAAATCTGTAGGAACTCTTTAAGCATAATGACTCATTCAGGAATACTTTTTTTAAAATAAAACTTTTTTTGTCTTTATTTGGATTATGATGTTTTTTGATACTGGCAGTCTTTTTTTACACCAAGTAGGAATATTTAGAGAAAAAGAGCAGTTTGTGTTACAAGATTGCACAGTTTCATAAATGTACAGTCATCCCTTGGTATCTGTGGGGGACTGGTTTCAGGACCCACAGTGGATTAACAAAATCCTTGGATGTTCAAGTCCCATGGTCAGCCTTCTGCATCCATGAATTCAACCAACTGCAGAGGACTGTATATATTTATTGAAAAAATCTGCATGTAAGTGGACCCACGCAGTGATACTCATGTTGTTT
This sequence comes from Eubalaena glacialis, assembly GCF_028564815.1. NCBI lineage: Eukaryota > Metazoa > Chordata > Mammalia > Artiodactyla > Balaenidae > Eubalaena > Eubalaena glacialis. The sequence continues at coordinate 50,633,314 of NC_083733.1, read as the reverse complement.
AAGGGTCAATTGTAATGATATCCTAGGTTCAAGAGAAACACTGCAGGTGATGAGCCAGAAATGTAATATTGAGCAGTACTGTATACTAGAAAGTTGTGGATTATCAGTGGTACTTTTGATGTTCCTTCTCAGGTTCTATTAGTTCAGAGTTCAGAAACAAGGCAGCAATAATACATTCTTCCTATGCAGAATAATCAAAATTTTCTTCAATGGATCATGCTCATGCTCTTCATTATCATTCATAATTAAACATGGTTAACATTTTTTAACATTCATAAAATATCGGGGAGTACAATAAATGACTCACTTATATCAACTCATTCAAATCGAGGCAGTTGGTTCTAGAGTCTATGTTCTTAACTGGCTAGAACATAAGTACTGCCACAGAGAATCAGAACTTTGGTATCAAAGTGTGCTAACATTGAGGGCTTCCCTGGTGGTGCAGTGGTTGAGAGTCTGCCTGCCAATGCAGGGGACATGGGTTCGAGCCCTGGTCTGGGAAGATCCCACATGCCGCGGAGCAACTAGGCCCATGAGCCACAACTACTGAGCCTGCGCGTCTGGAGCTTGTGCCCTGCAACAAGAGAGGCCGCGATGGTGAGAGGCCTGCGCACTGCGATGAAGAGTGGCCCCCGCTCGCTACAACTAGAGAAAGCCCTCGCACAGAAACGAAGACCCAACACAGCCAAAAATAAATAAATAAATAAAATTAAAAAAAAAAAAAGAGAAAAAAAAATAAGTGTGCTAACATTGAATGTTAATGCTCCAAGGGAATTATGAAGGTCTGTAGTTTTACTGTTCTTTTGAAAGAACTAGCTTTTTCACTAATTTTCTCTATTGTTTTTATGTTTTCAATTTCATTGATTTTTGTTCTTTTCTTTATTGTTTTCTTCCTTCTGCTTGAGTTGGGGTTATTGTGCTCTTCCTTTCCTAGTTTCATAAGGTGGGAGCTTGGTTATGGTTTAGATTTTTCCTCTTTTATAATGTGTGTAGTGGTACACATTTCCCTCTTAGTGCTGCTTTAGCTGCACCACACAAGGTTTGATATGTTGCATTTTTGTTGTCACTGAGTTCAGTGTTTCCTCAAGGCTTCCTCTTTGACCCATAGATTATTTAGAAGTGTGCTGCTTAGTTTCCAAATATTGGAAATTTTCTTATCTTTTTGTTGATTTCTAGTTTGAATCCATTGGGTATTCTGCTGTTGTTGGGTGGAATGTTCTATAAATGTTGGTTAGATCCTGTTAGTTGATGGTGTTGTTGAGTTCTATATCCTTAACGATTTCTGTCTGGTTCTCAATTGTTGAGAGAGAGGGGTGCTGATGTCCTCAACTCTTTTTGGGTTTGTCTGTTTCTCCTTTCCGTTCCGTCAGTTTTTGCTTCACATATACTGTGGCACTGTTGGTTAGTACATGTACATTTAGGATTGCTATGTCTTCTTGGTGGATGAATACTTTTATTAGTATATACTATTCTGGAAATTTTCTTTGCTCTCATGCCTACATTATCTGATATTAATATAGCCACTCCTACTTTCTTTTGATTAATATTTGCATGGTGTATCTTTTCCTACCCTTTCACTTTCAATCTACCTATACTGTTTGTTTGAAGTGAGTTCCTTGTAGAAAACAATTGGGTTGTGCTTTTTTAATCTATTCTAACCCATCTCTGTCTTTAAATAGTTGTATTTAGATCATTTACCTTTAATGTAATTTTTTAAACATCTTTATTGGAGTATAATTGCTTTACAGCATTGTGTTAGTTTCTGCTGTATAACAAAGTGAATCAGCTATGTGCATATATATATCCACATATCCCCTCCCTCTTTCTTGCATCTCCCTCCCACCCTCCTTATCCCATCCCTCTAGGTGGTCACAAAGCACTGAGTTGATCTCCTTGTGCCATGCAGCTGCTTCCCACTAGCTATCTATTTTACATTTGGTAGTGTATATATGTCAATGCTACTCTCTTACTTCGTCCCAGCTTACCCTTCCCCCTCCCCGTGTCCTCAAGTCCATTCTCTACGTCTGTGTCTTTATTCCTGTCCTGCCCCTAGGTTCTTGAGAACCATTTTTTTTTTTTTTTTAGATTCCATATATATGTGTTAGCATATAGTATTTGTTTTTCTCTTTCTGACTTACTTCACTCTGTATGACAGACTTTAGGTCCATCTACCTCATTACAAATAACTCAATTTCGTTTCTTTTTATGGCTGAGTAATATTCTATTGTATACATGTGTTATTGTTGATACGACAGGTCTTAAATCTGCCATTTTATCATTTGCTGTTTGTTCACTCTGTTTTCCATTTCTGTTTTCTTTTCTGCCTTCCTGTGGGTAACTTGAATATTCTTAGAATTCCATTTTTACTTATTTATAGTATTTTTGAATGTATCTCTATGTACAGATTTTTAGTGGTTGTTCTGGGTTATTACATTATACATTCATAACTTATTACAGTCTACTAGTGTGGACATTTTACCAGTTTGAATCAAGTGTAGAAATTTTACCTCAATTTAAGTCCCTTTACTCTTACCATTTACAACTGTCGTAAATATTTCCTCTACATACATTGAGAACCATAAGACCATATTTTTGTTTTTGCTTTGGCTATCAAACATAATTTAGAACACTCAAGATGAGAGAGGAAGTTTATTATATTTATTCATATTTTTACTTTTAATTGCCTTTTCTTTCTGATGTCCCAACATTTTTTCTTTTATCATTTCCTTCTATTTCAAGAACTTCATTTAGCCTTTTTTTTTTAACAGTAGGTCCATAGGTAACAAATTCTGTTAGTTTTCCTTCATCTGAGAATGTTTTGCTTTCCCTTTCTTTCCTGAAAGATATTTTTGCTGGGTATAGAATTCTGGGTTGACCATTCTATTCTTTCAGCACCATGGTTTCTGATGAGAAACCCACTGTCGTTCAAACTGGTTTTCCCCATAGGTATCATTTTTCTCTGACTGCTTTCAAGATTTTTTTCTTTATCTTTATTCTCCAGAAGTTTGATTATGATGTATCTTGGCATTGGTTTATTTGGGTTTACCCTATTTGACATTAGCTCAGCTTCTTGATTCTGTAGGTTTGGCCAAATTTGGGAAGTTTTTGACATTCCTTCAAAAAGTATGTTTTTCAAATACTTTTTCCAGCCTCACTCTCTTTCTCTCCTTTTGGGGTTCTGATTACATGAATTAGACTTCTCGTTACGGTCCCATAGGTCTCTGAAGCTCTGTTCATTTTTTCCAGTCTATTTCCTTGTTCAAATTAGTTCATTTCTAAATTGTCCTGTCTTCAAGTTCACCGATTCTTTCCTCTGACCATTCCAGTCTACTGTTGAGTCCATCTACTGAGTTTTTGTTTTTTTAAAAATTTATTTATTTTATTTTATTTATTTATTTTTTGGCTGCATTAGGTCTTCGTTGCTGTGTGCGGGCTTTCTCTAGTTGAGGTGAGTGGGGGCTACTCTTCACTGCAGTCTGCGGGCTTCTCACTAAAATGGCTTTTCTTGTTGTGGAGCACGGGCTCTAGGCATGCGGGCTTCAGTAGTTGTGGCTTACAGGCTCTAGAGCGCAGGCTCGGTAGTTGTGGCGCACGGGCTTAGTTGCTCCGCAGCATGTGGGATCTTCCTGGACCAGGGATCGAGCCCATGTCCCCTGCATTGGCAGGCGGATTCTTAACCACTGCACCGCCAGGGAAGCCCACCTATTGAGGTTATTTTCATTATTGGAATTTTTCAGTTCTAAAATTTCCATTTGCTTCTTCTTTTTATCTTCTGAATCTCTGTTAAGAGTCCCTATTTTTCATTTGTTTCAAATGTGTTTGTAATTGCTCAATGAGAATTTTTTTATGATAGCTGCTTTAAATTCCTTGTCAGGTAATTCAACTTTTGTGTGCCTTGGTTTTGGCACGTGTTGATGGTCTCTGTTCATTCAAAAGATTTTCCTGGGGGTCTGGGCAAGATGGCGGAAGAGTAAGACGCGGAGATCACCTTCCTTCCCACAGATGCATTAGAAATACATCTACACGTGGAACTGCTCCTACAGAACACCCACTGAACGCTGGAAGAAGACGTCAGACCTCCCAAAAGGCAAGAAACTCCCCACGTACTTGGGTAGGGCAAAAGAAAAAAGAAATAACAGAGACAAAAGAATAGGGACGGGACCTGCACCAGTGGGAGGGAGCTGTGAAGGAGGAAAGGTTTCCACACACTAGGAAGCCCCTTCACGGGCAGAGACTGCGGGTGGCAGAGGGGGGAAGCTTCGGAGCCACGGAGGAGAGCGCAGCCACAGGGGTGCGGAAGGCAAAGCAGAGAGATTCCCGCACAGAGGATCGGTGCCGAGCAGCACTCACCAGCCCGAGAGGCTTGTCTGCTCAGCCGGCGGGGCGGGCGGGGGCTGGGAGCTGAGGCTCAGGCTTCAGTCGGGATCTCAGGGAGAGGACTGGGGTTGGCTGCGTGAACACAGTCTGAAGGGGTTAGCGCACCACAGCTAGCCGGGAGGGAGTCCGGGAAAAGGTCTGCAGCTGCCGAAGAGGCAAGAGACTTTTTCTTGCCTCTTTGTTTCGCGGTGCACAAGGAGAGGGGATTCAGAGCGCCGCCTAAACGAGCTCCAGAGACAGGCGCGAGCCGCGGCTATCAGCGCGGACACCAGAGACGGACATGAGACGCTAAGGCTGCTGCTGCCGCCACCAAGAAGCCTGTGTGCGAGCACAGGTCACTATCCACACCACCCCTCCCGGGAGCCTGTGCAGCCTGCCACAGCCAGGCTCCCGTGACCCAGGGACAACTTCCCCTGGAGAACGCACGGTGCGCCTCAGGCTGCTGCAACGTCACGCCGGCCTCTGCCGCTGCAGGCTCGCCCCGCGTCCTTACCCCTCCTGTCCCCTGGCCTGAGTGAGCCAGAGCCCCCGAAGCAGCTGCTCCTTTAACCCCGTCCTGTGTGAGTGAAGAACAGACGCCCTCAGGCGACCTACACGCAGAGGCGGGTCGAAATCCAAAGCTGAACCCCGGGAGCTGTGCGAACAAAGAAGGGAAAGGGAAATCTCTCCCAGCAGCCTCAGAAGCAGCGGACTAAAGCGCCACGAACAACTTGATGTGCCTGCATCTGTTGAATACCTGAATAGACAACGAATCATCCCAAATTCAGGAGGTGGACTTTGGGAGCAGGATATATTAATTTTTCCCCTTTTCCTTTTTCTGTGAGTGTATATGTGTGTGCTTCTGGGGGAGATTTTGTCCGTACAGCTTTGCTTTCACCATTTGTCCGAGGGTTCGGTCCGACCGTTTTTAGTTTTTGTTTTTTTTAACATCTTTATTGGAGTATAATTGCTTTACAATGGTGTGTTAGTTTCTGCTTTATAACAAAGTGAATCAGTTATATATATACATATGTTCCCATATCTCTTCCCTCTTGCGTCTCCCTCCCTCCCACCCTCCCTATCCCACCCCTCTAGGTGGTCACAAAGCACTGAGTTGATCTCCCTGTGCTATGCGACTGCTTCCCACTAGCTATCTATTTTACATTTAGTAGTGTATATATGTCCATGCCACTCTCTCACCCTGTCACATCTTACCCTTCCCCCTCCCCATATCCCCAAGTCCATTCTCTAGTAGGTCTGTGTCTTTATTCCCGTCTTGCCACTAGGTTCTTCATGACCCCTTTTTTTTTTTTTTTTTTTTTTTTTACTTAAAAACTTTTTTTCTTAATTTTTTATTTTAAAAAATTAAAAAAAAATTTTTTAATTTTTTCTTAATTTTTTTATTTTAAAAAATTAAAAATTCTTTTTTCTTAATAAATTTTTTCTTAATAATTTTTTATTTTTGATTATAAAAAATTAATAAATTTATTTTTAAAAATTAAAAAAATTTTTTTCATAAATTTTTTCTTAATAATTTTTTCTTATTTTTTATTATAATAGCTTTATTTTATTTTATTTTATTTTATTTTATTTTATATTATTTTATCCTCTTTCTTTCTTTCTATTTTTCTCCCTTTTATTCTGAGCCGTGTGGATGAAAGGCTCTTGGTGCTCCAGCCAGGCATCAGGGCTGTGCCTCTGAGGTGGGAGAGCCAACTTAAGGACACTGGTCCACAAGAGACCTCCCAGCTCCACGTAATACCAAACGGCAAAAATCCCTCAGAGATCTCCATCTCAACATCAAGACCCAGCTTCACTCAACGACCAGCAAGCTACAGTGCTGGACACCCTATGCCAAACAACTAGCAAGACAGAAACACAGCCCCATCCATTAGCAGAGAGGCTGCCTAAAATCATAATAAGGCCACAGACACCCCAAAACACACCACCAGACGTGGACGTGCCCACCAGAAAGACAACATCCAGCCTCATCCACCAGAACACAGGCACTAGTCCCCTCCACCAGGAAGCCTACACAACCCACTGAACCAACCTTAGCCACTGGGGACAGATACCAAAAACAACGGGAACTACGAACCTGCAGTCTGTGAAAAGGAGACCCCAAACACAGTAAGATAAGCAAAATGAGAAGACAAAAACACACAGCAGATGAAGGAGCAGGGTCAAAACACACCAGACCTAACAAATGAAGAGGAAATAGGCAGTCTACCTGAAAAAGAATTCAGAATAATGATAGTAAAGATGATCCAAAATCTTGGAAATAGAATAGACAAAATGCAAGAAACATTTAACAAGGACGTAGAAGAACTAAAGAGGAACTAAGCAACGATGAAAAACACAATAAATGAAATTAAAAATACTTTAGAGGGGATCAATAGCAGAATAACTGAGGCAGAAGAACGGATAAGTGACCTGGAAGATAAAATAGTGGAAATAACTACTGCAGAGCAGAATAAAGAAAAAAGAATGAAAAGAATTGAGGACAGTCTCAGAGACCTCTGGGACAACATTAAATGCACCAACATTCGAATTATAGGGGTCCCAGAAGAAGAGAAAAAGAAAGGGACTGAGAAAATATTTGAAGAGATTACAGTTGAAAACTTCCCTAATATGGGAAAGGAAATAGTTAATCAAGTCCTGGAAGCACAGAGAGTCCCATACAGGATAAATCCAAGGAGAAACACGCCAAGACACATATTAATCAAACTATCAAAAATTAAATATAAAGAAAACATATTAAAAGCAGCAAGGGAAAAACAACAAATAACACACAAGGGAATCCCCATAAGGTTAACAGCTGATCTTTCAGCAGAAACTCTGCAAGCCAGAAGGGAGTGGCAGGATATACTTAAAGTGACGAAGTTCTCCTTCAACCAAGATTACTCTACCCAGCAAGGATCTCATTCAGATTTGATGGAGAAATTAAAACCTTTACAGACAAGCAAAAGCTGAGAGAGTTCAGCACCACCAAACCAGCTTTACAACAAATGCTAAAGGAACTTCTCTAGGCAAGAAACACAAGAGAAGGAAAACACCTACAATAACAAACCCAAAACATTTAAGAAAATGGGAATAGGAACATACATATCGATAATTACCTTAAATGTAAATGGATTAAATGCTCCCACCAAAAGACACAGACTGGCTGAATGGATACAAAAACAAGACCCGTATATATGCTGTCTACAAGAGACCCACTTCAGACCTAGGGACACATACAGACTGAAAGTGAGGGGATGGAAAAAGGTATTCCATACAAATGGAAATCAAAAGAAAGCTGGAGTAGCAATTCTCATATCAGACAAAATAGACTTTAAAATAAACACTATTACAAGAGACAAAGAAGGACACTATATAATGATCAAGGGATCGATCCAAGAAGAAGGTATACAATTGTAAATATTTATGCACCCAACATAGGAGCACCTCAATACATAAGGCAAATATTAATCCATAAAAGGGGAAATCAACAGTAACACAATCATAGTAGGGTACTTTAACACCCCACTTTCAAAAATGGACAGATCATCCAAAATGAAAATAAATAAGGAAACACAAGCTTTAAATGATACATTAAACAAGATGGACTTAATTGATACTTATAGGACATTCCACCCAAAAACAACAGAATACACATTTTTCTCAAGTGCTCATAGAACATTCTCCAGGATAGATCATATCTTGGGTCACACATCAAGCCTTGGTAAATTTAAGAAAATTGAAATCGTATCAAGTATCTTTTCCGACCACAATGCTATGAGACTAGATATCAATTACAGGAAAAGATCTGTAAAAAATACAAACACATGGAGGCTACACAATACACTACTTAATAACGAAGTGATCACTGAAGAAATCAAAGGGGAAATCAAAAAATACTAGAAACAAATGACAATGGAGACACGACGACCCAAAACCTATGGGATGCAGCAAAAGCAGTTCTAAGAGGGAAGTTTATAGCAATACAAGCCTACATCAAGAAACAGGAAACATCTTGAATAAACAACCTAACCTTGCACCTAAAGCAATTAGAGAAAGAAGAACACAAAAACCCCAAAGCTAGCAGAAGGAAAGAAATCATAAAGATCAGATCAGAAATAAATGAAAAAGAAATGAAGGAGACAATAGCAAAGACCAATAAAACTAAAAGCTGGTTCTTTGAGAAGATAAACAAAATTGATAAACCATGAGCCAGACTCATCAAGAGAAAAAGGGAGAAGACTCAAATCAATAGAATTAGAAATGAAAAAGGAGAAGTAACAACTGACACTGCAGAAATACGAACGATCATGAGAGATTACTACAAGCAACTCTATGCCAATAAAATGGACAACCTGGAAGAAATGGACAGCTTCTTAGAAATGCACAACCTGCCGAGAGTGAACCAGGAAGAAATAGAAAATATGAACAGACCGATCACAAGCACTGAAATTGAAACTGTGATTAAAAATCTTCCAACAAACCAAAGCCCAGGACCAGATGGCTTCACAGGCGAATTCTATCAAACATTTAGAGAAGAGCTAACACCTATCCTTCTCAAACTCTTCCAAAATATTGCAGAGGGAGGAACACTCCCCAACTCATTCTACGAGGCCACCATCACCCTGATACCAAAACCAGACAAAGATGTCACAAAGAAAGAAAACTACAGGCCAATATCACTGATAAACATAGATGCAAAAATCCTCAACAAAATACTAGCAAACAGAATCCAACAGCACATTAAAAGGATCATACACCATGATCAAGTGGGGTTTATCCCAGGGATGCAAGGATTCTTCAATATACGCAAATCAATCAACGAGATATACCATATTAACAAATTGAAGGAGAAAAACCATATGATCATCTCAATAGATGCAGAGAAAGCTTTTGACAAAATTCAACACCCATTTATGATAAAAGCCCTCCAGAAAGTAGGCATAGAGGGAACTTTCTTCAACATAATAAAGGCCATATATGACAAACCCACAGCCAACATTGTCCTCAATGGTGAAAACCTGAAACCATTTCCACTAAGATCAGGAACAAGACAAGGTTGCCCACTCTCACCACTATTATTCAACATAGTTTTGGAAGTGTTAGCCACAGCAATCAGAGAAGAAAAAGAAATAAAAGGAATCCAAATCGGAAAAGAAGTAGTAAAGCTGTCACTGTTTGCAGATGACATGATACTATACATACAGAATCCTAAAGACGCTACCAGAAAACTACTAGAGCTAATCAATGAATTTGGTAAAGTAGCAGGATACAAAATTAATGCACAGAAATCTCTTGCATTCCTATACACTAATGATGAAAAATCTGAAAGTGAAATTAAGGAAACACTCCTGTTTACCATTGCAACAAAAAGAATAAAATATCTAGGAATAAACCTACATAAGGAGACAAAAGACCTGTATGCAGAAAATTATAAGACACTGATGAAAGAAATTAAAGATGACACAAATAGATGGAGAGATATACCATGTTCTTGGATTGGAAGAATCAACATTGTGAAAATGACTCTACTACCCAAAGCAATCTACAGATTCAATGCAATCCCTATCAAACTACCACTGGCATTTTTTACGGAACTAGAACAAAAAATTTCACAATATGTATGGAAACGCAAAAGACCCCGAATAGCCAAAGCAATCTTGAGAACGAAAAATGGAGCTGGAGGAATCAGGCTTCCTGACTTCAGACTATATTACAAAGCTACAGTAATCAAGACAGTTTGGTACTGGCACCAAAACAGAAATATAGATCAATGGAACAGGATAGAAAGCCCAGAGATAAACCCACGCACATATGGTCACCTTATCTTTGATAAAGGAGGCAAGCATATACAGTGGAGAAAAGACAGCCTCTTCAATAAGTGGTGCTGGGAAAACTGGACAGGTACATGTAAAAGTATGAAATTAGAACACTCCCTGACACCATACACAAAAATAAACTCAAAATGGATTAAAGACCTAAGTGTAAGGCCAGACACTATCAAACTCTTAGAGGAAAACAAAGGCAGAACACTCTATGACATAAATCACAGCAAGATCCTTTTTGACCCAACTCCTAGAGAAATGGAAATAAAAACACAAACAAACAAATGGGACCTAATGAAACTTAAAAGCTTTTGCACAGCAAAGGAAACCATAAACAAGACCAAAAGACAACCCTCAGAATGGGAGAAAATATTTGCAAATGAAGCAACTGACAAAGGATTAATCTCCAAGATTTACAAGCAGCTCATGCAGCTCAATAACAAAAAAACAAACAACCCAATCCAAAAATGGGCAGAAGACCTAAATAGACATTTCTCCAAAGAAGATATACAGATTGCCAACAGACACATGAAAGAATGCTCAACATCATTAATCATTAGAGAAATGCAAATCAAAACTACAATGAGGTATCATCTCACACCGTTCAGAATGGCCATCATCAAAAAATCTAGAAACAATAAATGCTGGAGAGGGTGTGGAGAAAAGGGAACCCTCTTGCACTGTTGGTGGGAATGTAAATTGATACAGCCACTATGGAGAACAGTATGGAGGTTCCTTAAAAAACTAAAAATAGAACTACCATACGACACAGCAATCCCACTACTGGGCATATACTCTGAGAAAACCATAATTCAAAAAGAGTCATGTACCACAATGTTCATTGCAGCTCTATTTACAATAGCCAGGACATGGAAGCAACCTAAGTGTCCATCATCGGATGAATGGATAAAGAAGATGTGGCACATATATACAATGGAATATTACTCAGCCATAAAAAGAAACGAAATGGAGGTATTTGTAGTGAGGTGGATGGAGTTAGAGTCTGTCATACAGAGTGAAGTAAGTCAGAAAGAGAAAAACAAATACAGTATGCTAACACATATATATGGAATCTAAGGAAAAAAAAAAAAAGGTCATGAAGAACCTAGTGGCAAGACGGGAATAAAGACACAGACCTACTAGAGAATGGACTTGAGGATATGGGGAGGGGGAAGGGTAAGATGTGACAGGGTGAGAGAGTGGCATGGACATATATACACTACCAAATGTAAAATAGATAGCTAGTGGGAAGCAGCCGCATAGCACAGGGAGATCAGCTCGGTGCTTTGTGACCACCTAGAGGGGTGGGATAGGGAGGGTGGGAGGGAGGGAGACGCAAGAGGGAAGAGATATGGGATCATATGTATATGTATAACTGATTCACGTTGTTATAAAGCAGAAACTAACACACCATTGTAAAGCAATTATACTCCAATAAAGATGTTAAAAAAAAAAAAAAGAGATTTTCCTGGTTCTTAGTTTAACAAATGATCTTCAATTGTATTGTATTATGTTATGGAACTCTGAATCTTATGTAAATCTTCTGCGTCAGCAGACCTCCTCTGACACCATGCCAGCGTCATGCCACTGAGGAAAGAAGGACACTGCCTCATTATTTCCAGATGGGTTTGGATGTCCAGGGTGACCTGGACATTTGACCTCCACTGACTTTTGTGGGGCAGGAGAAAGGGGTGTCTCATTACTGCTGGGTGAAGATGAAAGTTTAGGCTCTCTGCTGACACCATACCGGTAGGGATGGGGAGGGTTGTCTCATTACCAATAGGTTGAAGTTGAAGGTTCTCCACATGGCATTCATGCTTCACCCTTTCTGGTTCTTTTGGCTTTTCTTGGGGCTTTTTTGGTTTGAGTCCATTGGTTTCTCCTGATTGCTGACTTTTTCAGTACCTCGTCTGAGATATATGCAGCAAAAAGAAAACCCAGTGAACTCACTGCCATGTTCTTCCTCTGGTCTCGAGGTCTCTAGGTGTAGTCTACTTTCTTTTCTCCACCTCTCAAAATCTTCTTATATTTGTTTTTTACATATTGTCTAGGGCTTTTAATTGTACTTAGTGGGAAGAATAAGGAGAAGTGCGTTTACTTCATTTTGTCTGTAACCATACGGAGTACTTTAAAATTGCCTCTTAGGCATTGATCACTAATGTGTCTTGTTTTCACAATGGGTAGTCTCCACATTCTTAGTCTTTAATGGAACAGAATTATATGCTTAGTAATAACATTTGCTGTTCTGTTTTATATTTTAAAACCCTGTACACATTTCTCACTGAAAACTTGATCTTTTGATGGTAAGAGATTTTCCATCATCCATGAAAAGAAGATGACGTGTACTGAAAAAGATATTGCTTCTTGGCACCACATCAGGCTCTGAATTTGTATTACTTTTTTCTATATCAATTATTCTGACTCTTTCCCATTCAATATGATTAGAGATCAGTGATTCCAATTAATGAAGATACTAAGGCTCCAAGAAGTTATATCACTTGGACAAAGTTTAAAGAGCTAGTTATTTTCAGAGTTGGTAGTAGCAACTTGGTATTATAACCCAGGATCCTTTCATTATAATACTGTTCCTCCTTTAATTCTGATAGTTATAACTACTTCTAACGCCAACAGAGTTTCAAATATAAAAGTTCAACGAAGCTTAGAACTGAATATGAAATAAATTAGCTGTATTATTCTTTAGTTTTGTGTGTGTGCCAAAATAGTACCTTTTATTCTGTTTTCCAATTTTTAAAAAAAGAAAAAGAAATAGATGTTCATTACAGAAACATTCAAGAGATCTAAAGAACAAAAAGAAAATAAGAGCATCAATCACATAGCTGACTGCTAATGCTTTAATGCATATATTTCTGGAAACTTTCCTCTCTCTATACATATGTTTTATTTTTAAAAAAGGGAGAAGGAAAACTAATGGTTATATATAACTAACACTGTGTTACATAGTTAAGATGTGTTTATTTAACAATACCCTATTGCTATTGACTTAGGTCATTTCCAGACTTTTCTTATTACAGTCCAGCTAAAATGAACATGTTTGATTATTTCCTTAGGATAAATTTCAAGAGGTCAAAATTTGGTGAAAAGACAAACATGTTTTCTTAGGCTTTTGATACCTACTGTGAAAATACACTACAGAAAAATTATACACTACGGAAAAAATTTATATATATATTTCCAAAATGGCTCAATATTACTTATTTATTTTTATTTATTTCTTCTTCCATTTATTAATTAATTAATTTTTTTATGTTAAAATGTACAATGTTCTTTTGAACACACTTGTTAGAAAGGGGGGAAAAGTGATATCACATATGAAGAGACCAACTGGCCTAAGAGTGTATGACAAGAAGAAATACAAAGGTATCTAGGCACCTCTTCCCCTTAGCTTGCAAGTCTCCATGAACAAAGCATAAAGAGTTTACAAAACAGGAAAGCAAATATAAACAGACAGCAACAGACTCAGCTTCATTTGTACATGCAGCTTTTAGAGGCATGTGGGCTCTATTATCATTATCTAATACCATATATATATACACACACATACATATATTATACACCCACACACATATATACACATTTTAACTTTGGCTTATCCACCTGTTTTCTTTTTTTGATTAAAAATATTTTTAATTTTTTAATTTTTATTTTATATTGGAGTATAGTTGATTAATGATGTGTTAGTTACAGGTGTACAGAAAAGTGAGTCAGTTATACCCATAGAAGTATCCATTCTTTTTCACATTCTTTTCCCATTTATCCACCTGCTTTCTTTACTGTATTTTACCTTCATATCTTCCCCTCTCCCACTCCATCCAAATTCTAGTCTCCTCATTTTTGGTCCCCCTCTAGCATCTCATTTCTGTGAAACCTTTCTAGCCGAGAAAGAAGTCTCCTCTTCTAGACTTCTGGCACTTACTGTTACTACAAATTGACATCTATGGATATACAGACATCCCTCTAATTGTATAGACATCTTTATTTCCCAAGCTAGATGGAAAACTCCCTGTGGATGGGACAACGTCTTATACAGGTTAGAATTTTCTGTAGTGCCTATCCTATTATAATGACTCAGTAGATAGATAATATATATGTGTTGGTTGCCTTTAATGTTTCCTAATTCAGATTCAGCCAGTTTCCAAAGATTGTTGCATCTCTTTTGACATGGAATATGTGAGTACAACTCTTCTCTATTAGATTATATTGCTGCCTTAGATCTGGAGATAATATTTTATTATACTTGGAAAATATTTAAGTTACTGTTACTTTGGAATAGTAACTATGAGCAACTTAAAAACATATATAACCCATTAAAACATATTTCTGCACATGACAAAAACCATGCAGTTAAATGACAGCAGCACACACTGGGAGACAAACAATGGTTTCCTTTATAATTTCCTTATTTCATATGTGACCTCTGACCAATCAATAGGGATTCACATCCCGTATTGGTAAATGTTACTATGAAAATTTTATAAAGTACCACAGAAAAGTTGTTATACACCCATTGATTTCCTTGGGGAAAAAAAGGTGGGACGATACACAGTAATACATTTTAAAATAGCTATCTTGTATTTTAAAATTTAAGTCAACTCTATAAAGGACAACTGATTTAGACATTTGTGCTCCAAATAAATCCGTCCTTTTTTTAAGGCCACACCACATGTGGGATCTTTGTTCCCCGACCAGGGATCGAACCTGTGTCCCCTGCAGTGCAAGTGCGGAGTCTTAACCACTGGCCTGCCAGGGAAGTCCCGAAATAAATCCATCTTTTAATGTAAAATAAGCAGAATAAAAATAAAGATTGTCAAACTAGGCTGCATAAATTACTCAGCTTCAACTGACTACAGCATATTTACATTATAGCTAAGAAGCAGCTTCAACTTTATCATTAAGCATGTGCATATTTTGAGCTCATTCTATCATGTAATACATTAAACAACAACCATCTCAACTGAGAAAAGAGAGCAAACCTTACCTTCACTGCTGGCAGCATGTCCAAGGAGTCCAGTATGAACAGCACTAATGCTTGCATCAGCATCATAAATTGATTAAATTGCCATGTTAGACTAAAGAGAAAAGTTGATACGAAAATGGCAAGAAGTGTCAGCCTCTGTAAAAAGAAAATCTTTGTATAATTTACATGTCTCTAGTAATAAAAAGCCTCTCAGACAAGTGTTCTCAAGAGCAGCCAATATCTCTATAAACCAAACAGAAAAACTATGAACTGTTGCTCTGAAAACTCTTGCATTTGTTATTTAAGTTCTAAATATCCTAAAGTGACACTTTGCATATAAATATTCACATATGGTATGTGTACTCCATATTATCATGGAGGCAATAGTGCACCAAATCACATCTCAAGAGCAATGGCTTAAAAATTCTGACAGTTTTGCAGAAATTTTGTGTGGGTTTGCCACAACTGTTTAAGGGCAGATAATGCAGAGTACATTTTTAACATCAAAAATGAAAACATTTTCTTTGCAAAGGAGGAACAGGTTTAGAAAAAGAAAACTTAATTTAACTCAAGTTAAAAAATTGGTCATGGAATAAGAACTATTAACATGCACCTGGACACTATGAACATCACATTTTCTGAAGCTTCTAAGATAAAACTGGAGAACTAAAAATATATACAAAGTATCATAAAAACTTACTTGAGAAAGGGGCTGTAAGTTTGGTCTCAGGAAATATGTAATTGCTGCTATCTGAATTGCAAAGAATGGCAGCGCCCAATTCTCTCTCAGTGGGATGGTAAACTCAACCCTTGTGGTATCTATTCTGCACAAGGAAAACACAAAGGGCCAAAGTAGTAATTTTTACTATCATTACCTCAAAGATTTCCTAAAGTGAAAGACATATTACGTTAAGTATATTTAGATTTTGGTTCTTGGTTCTCAATAATTTGCCCTTATCATCATCATCATCATCCCTGCAACATAAAACTGGCATTGAGAAAATTTAACTAACCTGTCCACAGGTATGCAGTGGTAGAACTGGGGTAGAATTGGTAGTGCTTTATACTTGAGTCTTAATTTTGTCATTGATTAATAACTTTTAAAAGCTCCTGGACTCCCCTAGAATGTGAACCCCCAGAGGGCAAGTGTAGTTTTCAACTTTGTACACCTAGTACCAAGAACGATCCCTACACATACTAGGAATCCAATAAATGTCTTTATTTACTTTTAATAGAAACAATAAATTTGACTTTATTCTTTTTTTAAAATTTATTTTTTGTTGAAGTATAGTTGAATTACAGACTTTCATTTACTCTTAGCAGAAATAATATGTTAGATTAAAGTGTTAAGAGGCAGCATAACACAGTGGTCTCACACTCTGCATTTGAATTCTGACCAAGACTTAGCTCCACGTGTGCACGTGTGTGTGGGTGTGTGTATGCCTTTATCTATATATAGATATATATGCCTATATAAATATTCTCATATATATATATATATACACACATGCACACATAACTTAACCTTTTTATATATTTATACATATAATGTATATGTACAAAACTTAACCTTTTAAGCTTCAATTACCTCACTTCTAAAATAGTAATAATAATAGTACCCACTCTACAGGGTTGTTAAAATAATACATATAAAGTATGATGTAAAGTGCTTGGCATATAGTAAGCACAGAATAAGGTTATAATAAAAAGTAATTTGTTGAGGATTACAACATAAAATCAACATCAGAATTCATGTTCAAGTTTTAAGACCGCTACTGAATATTGGTGTTGCTTTTAATAGGTCAGGCAATAATTTGATATATCTCGAATATGTTTTTTAAAAATGCTATTTCATAATGCTCCAGGATTTGGAAATTAATAGATATTAATTAAATAATGTAAGAACTTCCTTACATTTGTACAGTGCTTTATACTTTGCTAATTATGAGCTGCATACAATCTTATTGAGGTTGATAATAAAGATATTAATAAACCTTTTAAGAGATGAGATTTGTGGCTGGAGAAATACTGATCACACAGCAAGCTGGTAACTGAATTGGGATTATTATAGATGATTCTCTTGACTTACAATTCAATGTTTTGTTCCTCAGCTGTAGATATACATAAGTAGGACTTCCTACCTTACTAAATAAGAAAAACTCCACTAGGTAACCCAAAGAGAAAATACTCCACACAAAATGTGGCAGAACAACCTTCTTTAAACTGGAAATGAAGTAACTTCATTTTACCTTATACCTTAGAAAGGGAGAAGGGAATACTGATTTCAACTCACCTATTTGTGACATACCAGAAAGCTGCTAAGAGTCCTGATAGCCACGTACCACTCAGGAGCCAGCTGGTTATGTAAAGAGCTGTGACATAAATTGCTTGGAGTCCAAATAAGGTGTAAATATAAAAATAAACTGGCTCTATATATTTCTGTAAGGGAATGATAAAAAAAGTCTGTTAAAGAAGCCCTACTCCTTCTCATTGCCATTTACAAAATATGACAGTGGAAATTTAATATTCAGAAGCTTGGTATTAATTCCAAGAAATAAGCGTACATCACTCCTTCCTGTGCTAGCAGCCTTTCTTCTCAATACAAAAGCAGAAAAGGAAGTCCCTGAGGATTCTGTCTTCATTCTTTTTTTTTTTTAAGTATTTATTTATTTATTTGGCTGCACTGGGTCTTAGTTGCGGCACATGGGCTCTTTAGCTGTGGCAAGCAGGATTTTTAGCTGCGGTATGCAGGCTCTTAGTTGCGGCATGTGGGATCTAGTACCCTGACCAGGGATCAAACCCAGGCCCCCTGCATTGGGAGCACAGAGTCTTCACCACTGGACCACCAGGGAAGTCCCTAGTTTCATTCTTTAGACGAGTTTTACACCTAACTTCATCCAGTATTACCTTATTCACATGAGAAGTGGTCACTGTGATTTGCTAACTTTCCAGGTTGTTGTTTTTTTATTTCAAAGATAAATGAGGAGTGATCACATGTTTCCAAATGAAAATATTTATCAGCTTCTAGACTGCATACTTATAAGCCTGGAAGCATCAATATGTAAAAATATCTTATAAAATATAAATAAAAAGCAAAATTCACAATAGGTATAGAGAAAATTAGGATACTACTGTTTTTATACCAAGCCAGTTGAAGATCAGAAAAACATATGAGAAACATTCAACCTAAAATGTCAGACTTTGACTTTCATCTAATATTAAATTCAATGTCACAGAACACAACATACCTGTATGGGTAGAACTCTATATAAAATACTGAGAAAAACCTCTTGGTAAATATTCATTCGTTGAAGGAGGTTAATTGTCCTCATAGATTCGGTTTTGTTATCATATATTAAGCCACGAAAACCTAAGATTGATATTTGAAAATTCAGTAAAAGATAATTATAATTAAATTATTCATTCAAAACTATTCATAGATTCTTTAGTATATGCCAGAGAATGTGCTAGGTGTTGGGGATATAATAGTCCTATCCATGAAAAGCATACCATATATTAGATGGACATTATTTAAATGTTTACACAAACATAGGTAAATTATAACTTCTGTGATGTAATAGAAGAACCGTACGATTCTTCTACAGAAATCTGGGCAAGAGGATTTTATATTTCCCTGCTCTGCCTTCCTGCCATGAGACCTGTAGTACCTCCTTTGGGAGAGTATATGAAGCCTCCCTCCCACCCCCAGGGATGGGTTTGGCCATTTGACTTGCTCTGACCAATGGCAGGTGAGTGGATGTGACACAGGTCACATCTGAGCAGAATCTTTAAGAGACAATGCATGCTTCCACCAGCAATCTTGCTCTTTCCCTCTGCAGTGATAACAGTATGTTCCACATAGGGGCTGGATAATGAGAGTGAGAAATAAATCTGTTGTTATAGAATTCCACTGTTATATCGAGGTCATTTGCTACCGTAACCAAGCCAACTAATTAACAGAAGGTATGAACAGTTCACAGAAGAAAACATGCACACAGTCCTTACACATCGGAAAAGATGCTCAACCTCACTCCTACTAGAATTGCAAATTAAAACTACACTAAGATATCATTTCTCACCTAGCAGCTTGGAAAAAATCAAGAAGTTTGACAATATACTCTGTTAGTGAGGCTGTAAGCCTCTTTCATACACTGTAGTTGGGAATGCAAAATGGTATAATCCCTATGGAAGAGAATTTGGCAACACCTAGCAAAATTACATGTGCATTTACTCTTTGATCCAGGAAGCCCGCGTCTAGGAATAGATTCCAAAGACAGACTGGCAAAAAGACAAAATGACATAGGTACAAGGTTATTCCTGCAGTGCCATCTGTAAAAGCAAAAGATCAGAAACAATGCCAAAGTCCATCAACAGGAGGTGTTTTGGACTGAAATGTGTCCCCCCAGATTCCTATGTTGAAGCCCTAACCCCAGTGTTTCTGTATTTGGATAGGGTCTACAAGGAGGTAAAAAGGTTAAGTGAGGTCATAGGGTGGGGCCTTAATCTGATAAGACTGGTGTCCTTATAAGAAGAGGAACCAACAAGAGAGGGCTCTCTCCCTCCCTCTATGCACACACATAGCGGAAAGGCCTTGTAAGGACATGGCAAGAAGGTGGCCATCTACAAGCCAGAAAGAGGCTTCACCAGAAACCAACCCCGACAGTACCTTGATCGTAGACTTCTGGCCTCCAGAACTGAAAGAAAATAAATTTGTACTGTTTAAGCCACCCAGTCTGTGTTATTTTGTTATGGCAGTCCTACTAGACTAATACAGGAGTGTTATGGACTGAGACTTTATATGCCCCCCTATGTTGAAGCCCTAAGGCCCCCCCCCCCCCCGCAATGTGATGGTGTTGAAGATGAGCCTTTGGGAGGTAATTAGGTAGGGACAAAGGTTATAAGAGGGGGACCCTCATAATGGGATTAGTGCTCTTATCAGAAGAGACACTGGAGAGCTTGCTCTCTGTCTCTGTCTTCCATGTGAGGATGCAAAGAGAGGTGGCCAGCAACAAGCCAAGAGAGTCCTCACCAGAACCCAACTGTGCTGGTACTCTGATCTTAGACTTCCAGCCTTCGGAACTGTGAGAAAATAAATTTCTGCTTTTTTAAGCCACCCAGTCAATGTTAGTTTGTTATGGCAGCCCGAGCAGACAAAGACAAGAAGGCTACTTGAATAAAGTTATGGTTACCCACACCAAGGAGTACTATGCAACTGCAAGAAAATAAGTAAGTAAATAAACAAGGAATATCATGATACTCTACTATAGAGTGATCAAGATTTCAGTCAAGTGAAAAAAGCAAAATAGAGGACAGTGTATACAGTAAGCAGGGGTTTTTCTGTAACAAAAGGGAAAATATGAATATATAAAGTATTTGCTTATATTGAAAATACTAACTGTAGAAGAATAAACCAAAACCTAATACAAATAGTTACCTAAAGAGTGAGGAAAGAAACAGGGTAGAGGTGACAGGGATGGAGATGGACTTCCCTGAATGCTCCCTGTTTTATAGTTTTGACTTTGGAACCATGTAAACATTTTTTTAATAAGTATAAAAAATATATAAAATTTTTTAACAAAGCAATCACTGAAAACCAAAAGCAAGATAAAACAAAGAAACCTACTGAGTTGGTAGCTTGGTCACATAAAAAGAACTCTTTCCAGTGTTCTTGGGAATAGAGGAATGTGACTGTAAATTCCTAGTAGGCTACATCCTAAGGACAAAAAGAATTACAAAGACAGCTTGAACTGTTTTCAGGCAATCATACTGTTAGTAGCAATATTATCACTGCCACACTGAAAGTATTATACATAGCAGCATAAAACAAATAAGTGATAACGTCATAGAAGCCAAATTTTTCAACTTAAAGAAAAAAAGATACAAATATAAAGTCAAAAAAGTAAAAACCTTGTTATCCTAATTTTGAACTAAAAATAGCTATATTCATATTTTCTTTTAGGAAAAAAAATCACATTTCCTACTTTGCTCACTAAAGGTCTGGAAACAAGGACCAAACTAGTAGCAATAAGTGCCTCTAGTACCCAGATTGTGGTCTCTCAATAGCCACTAAAGAGAACTGGGGCTCCTTGGAGAAACAGCTGATTCTAGGTCACGGGTAGGAAATGTACAAAATGGGCTTGAAACATCTTGTCATGCCAAAGGAGTTTTCAAAGCCTACTGGAGTCATGTCAAAAAGACAGCAGTTGGTGGTTAAGAATCCACCTGCGAAGGCAGAGGACAAGGGTTCAAGCCCTGGTCCGGGAAGATCCCACATGCCGCAGAGCAACTAAGCCCATGTGCCACAACTACTGAGCCTGCGCTCTAGAGCCCACGAGCCACAACTACTGAGCCTGTGTGCCACAACTACTGAAGCCTGCATGCCTAGAACCTGTGTTCCGCAACGAGACAAGCCACCGCAATGAGAAGCCTGTGCACCACAATGAAGAGTAGCCCCGGCTCGCCGCAACTAGAGAAAGCCCGCACAGCAACGAAAACCCAATGCAGCCAAAAATAAAAATTAAAAAAAAAAAGACAGCAGCTGATTTGAAGGGCATCCCACTGGCCAAAGACTGGACAACTTGTTATAAGAAGAATAATGCAAAAGATTGAAACACATGAAATATGTTAGAAATCCATGTGTTTATGATAATATTTAAAAAGCAAACCTTTAGGGGATGCTAGAGAGGTAACTCATTCTAAAACGAAGGGAAAGGATCAATACTTATCCCACCTTTCCTTTAGGAACTGACATTCTGGGTTGCCAAATAGTTGATGAGAAAACGTTTTTATTTAGAGAGGAAGTCCATCTAATAATGATGGAAGGAATTACAGAATCAGAATATCACCATGCTATAGTCCTTATGCAATGAACAGATTTAAGTAATGATCATCAATGGTGATAAACCTAGGTGAAAGGCTAACTAAGAACTTAATAATGGATGGCCCAGTCTAAACTCCAAAAGAATGAGCTGCACATTATGTACCCCCTGATGTGGAAGTGTACAACACCATCTAGGAAGTATTCTTGCCAAAAAGCAGAACCTAAATCTGAGCAAGCCTCTAGATCTAACTGCCAATTAAGAGGAAATTCAGACAACAGAAAAACACTGAATGGCACCATTGGGGCTCCACCAAAATCCAGAAAGTAGAAAACTCTCAGACAAAGCAATCAGTGTTTTCAGAAAAAAAGATGGTGAGAAATCTATAGCTTAAAAGAAACAAAGACATAGCGAAAGACTGCAATGTATGAGCTTTATATGGATTTCAAAAACTACATTAAAAATCTGTAAGACAAGAGGAAAATGAGAAAATTGAGTAGATATTTGATATTAAGTAATTTTTTGAATTGTGATAATGACAACTTGGTTATGTTTATAAAAGGGAGTTGCCATTCTTTAGAAAAATATACTGATATATTTACAGATGAAGCAATATGATGTCTTGGAGTTACTCCAAAATTATCCAGGTTGAGGATGGGGGTAGAGACGAAACAAGATTGGTCATAAACTGGTAACCACTGTAGTTGAGTGATACTTGAGTGCAAATCCATTAGAGGATTCTCTCTACCTTTTTATATGTTTGAAAGTTTCTAAAAGAATAATCTTAACAAATAACTTAAATGAATTGAAACAGGTCAACCACTGAGTTCATAGTGATACTTAGAAAGAAAATACTCATTATTCACCTTTAGAGCAGTTTTTCAACTTCAACACTACCAGTATTTTGACATTTTGGCCCCGATAATTCTTTGTTGGGGGGACTGTCCTGAGCACTGCAGGATGTTTAGCAGCATCTCTGCCCTCTACTCACTAAATTCCAGTAGCACACTCACCCTCTCCCCGCTAAAGTGTAACAATCAAAACCATCTCTGGACATTCCAGATGTCCCCCAGGGACACAACTGCCCTTCAATAAGAACCCCTGCTTTGGGGAATGCTAGAGAAGCAACTCATAATTTTGAGAACTTGTAAGTACAGCTGATTCTCATTACTCACCGCAGTTATGTTCTATAAAATTGCAATGAAAACTGTATTAGCAATACTGAATGAGTAGGAAATACAGGGTTACTTTCCTACAAGCTTCTGGTCATGCATTTTCATCAACTGATCAACACATGACCTTGATTTTTATGTGTTTTTGTCTAAAGACACCTTTAGTATATATTGTTGATTCATTAACATTTAACTCATGGCCGACAGCACTCTAACGCACACCTGAACAAAGCTTATCAAACACGGTATTTTCTCTGCATGCCTTCACCACAGCCTTCTCGCACTTAGGAAAACTAGACAGCACTGCAGCACTATGCTTGGGGGCCACTTTAAACAGGAAAATCACCAACGAAAACCACAAAAATGCAAAAAAAACATGGCACTAAACAGACTGTGAAAAGGACTCTGTAGTCTGAGAGCTGAAACACGAAAGCACTGCATCACCTTATTTGACCTCAGCTGGGAACGCACACATCAAGCAACTAAAAATTTTCACTGCTGTGCACATGCCTGTGAATGACTGTGAAAGCACCAGGACTATTGATTCTGGGGTTACAAATAAGTTTCAGAGAGTAGGTGAATTTGCAAATATAGAATCCATGAATAATGAGGATCAACTGTATGGGGGAAAAATCAACACTTATCCTGCCTTTTTTGATAAACTGTAGCTCAGGGTAATCAAATAGCTGATGAGAAAAAGGTTTTCTATCTAACAGAGTTCCAGCTAATAAATGCAGGAGGAATGAGAGTCACTTCTGTAACTCTATTGAAATAATGGACAGAGGCAATAGTCATCAATGGCTACTAAAACCATTAAGTGCAAGGCTGGTGGGTAATTCACCTTATTATGTGTGAATGCAACTATCCACACAGGAATCAACTGATTAACTTCTATGGCACTAAAAGAAAGGATACCAAAATTTCACGTCTCCTATCGTGATAAAATTAGAAGTACAAAACATCGCCCATGAAGAATTCTTGCCAAAAATATATCTGATTCCAAACAAAGCCTAGAAAAAGGCAATTCTCTGTTATGTGCACCCATATTAAGCATATAAAGCATATATTAAGTAGGAGAGACCCTTTTGGAGGGTTCCATTAAATGGAGTAAAGGTAAAGAGTATGTGCTCTAAACCACTTAGAAACACAGAAAATGTGGGAAAATGGTAACTGCAAAATAAAGGAATGAATGGGGGCACTGGGGACAAAAAAGACAACTGTAATTCTCATTTGTACTACCAAAACGCCTCCTGTTTTCAGACAATACTCCTTTCACATACAAAGGCCTTTTCCAAAATGACCATGAAAACAGTTAACAGCAAAACCAAGAAATTGTGAACAGATAATTTGGGATGGAGTAGAGCTGAGAAGCAAGGAGAGGAGAACTACATAAAATATTACATAACTTCTTCCAAAGCAAAACATTTTCATGGATTGATTATGTTAACAAGGAAAAAAACTATACAAGTTCAAAGAAAAACTACACAAGATCTATAAAGCATTTAGAATGCATTAGTGCAAAAGTATATTTTAGCAGAAATATTGAAAAGAATGCAGTAGACCCCAAATAAAACTATTAGTTGTGATTACCTTGCATGAGGGTTGGAGCCTGCAGCATCTGCTTGTAGTAGGAGTAATACAGTCCACATTCTGTTCTGAATGAGATTTCTCGCTCCACTTCCTGAAATAAAGTTAGGTCTACTGGGTTTACATGACCTAGTTTTGTTTAAATATCTATTGTCACTGTAGAAACAGGATATAGAACTACAACTTAAAAAGAAAAACACAAAAACAAAAACCTCTGACAATAGTCTTAAGAAATCTTGGCAAATAAAAACAATAAAAGGCTGATAATTATTGAAGCTGGGTGTATATTACAGGGGTTTACTTTACTGTTCTCTTTATTTTTGTGGATGTTTAAAATTTCCTATAACAAGCCATTTTTAACAATGGAGAAAACTAGTTCCATTTAAGTTAATGTTTCAGAGTTAACGTTTTTCTTTAATTTCATACAAATTAAAACCTTAAAAAAGTACCACCATTCTTATGTAATATTAGTGAGAAACAAAATAGGGACAGTAGAAAAAAGTCTCTCAAATAAAAAGAACTATAACTGCGTTAGACACCTGCCTAAAAGCTAACAATATTACATAAGATTAATAATTTTCTTTTTATTCTAAGAATACAAGGTATTCTTAGTAAAATGGGGCAGATCTTTTACATGTGAATTTTACTTTGACAAGTGTAACCTTGGTGGAAAGATGTTCATGTAGGAAAATGGATACAAGAAATATTAAACTGCTTGTATATAAATATTCAATTTTAGAAGAACTGAAAATTTAAAGTAGTAGCTATTAGTCAATTTGGTTTTAAGGTGCTTTTATGAAATTTAAGATTTAAATCAGTAATATAAAATATGGAGGCAACTGGTAACAAGAATGGGGAAGACTTTCTGGAATAATCCTATTAATACTCTTAGATCCTATGTTTCATATATACGTAACAGTATAAATGAACAAAAAATTATAACCTATGTCATTATAGATTCTTTTACACCAGTGTTCAAAAAACCAGGTTCTGCAACACATTGTCTAAAATGTAATACCATCTATGTTTTTTCCTATACAGCGGATCCATATTCCACAAACCCAACTTTACTGGGGGAGGATGATAAACACTGAATATCTTACTTTCCAGTGGATAAACTTCTTTTAGCACATCTTTGTTTTCCCCTACCTCCAATTATTTTTCAAATAGTAATAAACATTTCATTAAAAGAACCTGTCATGCTATTTATCTTCTGATCTGGAGATTATTTAATGTACCTCCTTCTGCCCTTAAGATATTTAAAGAGGGATTTCCCTGGCGGTCCAGTGGTTAAGAATCCACCTTCCAATGCAGGGGATGCAGGTTCGATCCCTGGTGGGGGAACTAAGATCCCACATGCCGCGGGCCAAAGAAGAGCCCACGCGCCCGCAACTAAGATCTGACACAGCCAAAAATAAATAAATAAATTTTAAAAAAAAGATATTTAAAGAAATATTTCTCCTACCCTTTAAAAAAGTATTATAATTAATTCATGAATAGAGCATTGAAGAAATACTCAACTATCAAAGAGTATAAACATCCACTTACTGATATTAAAACAATTGTTTCATCATTATTAACTTTTTTTTAAAAAAGCAGAAGGCACAGGGTAGGAAACCTTCTTATATAATGAGCTTCCTTTCACAGAAAACAAATTTATCCTTGGGAAATCAAACATGAGAAAAAAAGGCTCATCAGGTTTTGAAATTTAATTTCATTAGCATACTTGCTTTACAAAAAGGACAACAGAAAATGATGTAGCTCTTTTAGCTTTTACATTTGCTACTGATTTGTGTTGTATCTTTCATACCTGTAAAGTTTTATCTTCTTAGCAGTCACATTAATCCATTCACCTTTAATCTTTGGGAAAAACTGCTCCACTGCTTTTGATAACATAAAACTAAATTGGTATTGTTTCCAGAATGTTCAACCTCCTCCTTGGTCAGGTAACCATAGAAATTATGAATTGATATTAACTAAGCAAATATTAGCTTTTGTCCATGCAAATAAGAAAAAAAACCACATTAAGTATATTACATTCCTTTCCTTCTCTCCAGCTGCCTTAAGGTGTTCAAAGTGTGGCTGCCTTCAATGGAATATTCTAACATCAAACACTCATGCCCAAACCAAACTGGAGAACTAAATCAGTCATTCACATGTAGGGGGCTCCCTATCGGACATGGTTCTAAAAGGAGACTGACTTCATGAAGATGCAGAAAGAGAAAAAAAACTGCTCAAAGTACTAAAAGTAGAAAGCCACTTTTGTGCCCCATCTCTCTCTTTAACATACCCAGAATGTGTAAAGAAAAGAGGGGATCCTGATTAGTAAAAATGCCTTTCAACATGATTAATTGGTAATCCTGGCACCAGCTGTATAGAACCAAATGCTATACTTTATTAGACAGACACTTGCAAGTTTTACATCTGCTTCATGCTAAGAGAACATCTGCTCTATTCAAACACTCTCCCAGTTTTTATACACCAACTTATACTTTGCCTGGTGGATAGTGCCAATGAAAAGGTACACCAATAGAAGTTACCCTCTGAAGAACACAAAACGAACAAATACTTCATATTTTTAATTGCACAAGTTCCACAGGGGAAGCACTGTTGAGAGAATAAAAAACATCGTCTCTGAAGATGACAGAAAAAAGCAGAAAGACAAAATAATTGTATTTTTAAGAAATTGTACTGCTAAAGCCATTTAAGTAGTAGTTAATATAGTAATTTAACAGAAGTACTAAAAGGAAATAAGCATGAAGAAATAAAAATGACTAATGTTGCCAGGGCATGCAACTAATGATTTGCATGCCCTGGCAACACACAAAAGGTAACAAGCCCTTTTAGACAAATGACACCAAATTTGCAAAGGAACCATATCATTAGTTGTAAAAAATCTCATGTAAATAACTTTTGTTTTTAAAAATTGCCCCCCCCCACAAACAACTAGGCAACTTGGTAGTGGGGAAGCCATTGAAAGATTAACATTAAAGATAACATTAACATTAAAGATTACATTAAAGACAAATGTAATCTTTCAGAATTAGGTTAACAAATCATCTCACCAAGCAACAGTAGCTCATGATAAGACAGCTGTTCTTAAAGTTCTGTACAGGGAATCATGCCCTCAGCAAACATATTTATGGCACATACATGGTTTATTGTCTGGTTAAATTCATGTCCATCTGTTAGAATGGAATGATTCTTGCCCTAGAGTTGATTAAAAGCCATGACATGTGACAGCTGCCAAGCAGTGTTTGTGACTAGGTTAGACTATTGTTGAAGTGACAGTATTTCCACGGGGCTCGGCTGAAGCAATTATTAGTTGTGGTTCTACCATAGTTACCACTGTGCGGATTAACCCTATTTGGTCTAAAGACTCCTTCCTTTGCAGGAGTATTCAATGGGAAGATGTGCAAATTCTATAAAATCAAATAAATAAGAAAAAATGTTAGCATAAGGAAAAAATACTTTAAAAAATTGAGTGACTTGAGTACTTTTGCCCAAATGAGAATTACCTTTCCTTATAACTGAACGTTTATTTGCTGAGGAAACAAAAAGGTATAAGAATTCAGTCCTTGATCCCAAGGAGTTTAAGTTTCAATGAGAAAGAACAATGCATTTTTTAAAAAGGAAAATGACTGTTCAAGGAAAGACAGCTATCAATTAGAAGGAATGACAATTCTTTGCCTATTAAACTAGCCTCCCCACTGGATTCTGTGCTTCTAATTGGTATCTTCTTCCTCCAGTCGATCTTCGTCATTCACTCATTCATTCATCCATCCATCCATTCATTTATTCATTCAACAAATACCTACTGACCACCAACAATTGACAAGCATTCTTTTGCTGGGAGATTTAGCAGGGAAGAAAAGAGACACAAATCTCTGCCTTCGTGGAATTTATAATCTAGAGCAGAAGGAGAAGGGAACAAATAAACAAGTAAAATATAAAAAGGAAAGCAGTGCAGTGGTATAGGGAGGGAAGGGGGTGGTGCCGTGATCCTGGAGGTGGGCAGGGAAGGCCTCACTGATGAAGTGACACTGACCAGAGACCGGAAGAGGTGAGGTAGTGAGCCATGTGGATATCTGAGGGGAGAGCCCATCAGTCAGACAAAACAGCCCACATGCACCCTGGAGATCAGCTAGGAAGACAGTGTGGCTGGAGCGGAGGGAACAAGGAAGGGGCAGTAATAAGGTCGGGGGGCTGTAGGGGCAGAAGTAGAATCTGAGATGTAATGTGGGGTTAGAGGCTGGACCACTGAGTCTGGGAGACACAAGGGCTCTCGGCTCGTACTCTGAGCTAGAAGGTGTGTGTGAAGGACGTGGGGAGGTCAGGAGTTTGGTTTTAGACATGCTGAGTTTGAATGTGAAGGGTTTTGAGCAGAGACATACACCGCTATATGTTTAAAAGAATCGCACTGGCTGCTGTGTTCAGAATAGATTCTACGGGGCAAGGGCAAAGCCGGGAAACCAGGAAGGGGGCTGCTGAAGTAATCCTGCTAGAGACAAAGGTGGAGGTTGTGAGAGGCGATCGGATTCTAGATACTGTCAAAAGAAAACTGATTGGGATTTCCTGAAGGATTTAATGTGGGTCACATGTGCCTACTTAATTTAATTACAATGAAAAATTCAGGGGCTTCCCTGGTGGCGCAGTGTTAAGAATCCACCTGCCAATGCAGGGAACATGGGTTCAAGCCCCGGTCTGGGAAGATCCCACATGTCGCGGAGCAACTAAGCCCGTGCGCCACAACTACTGAGCCTGCACTCTAGAGCCCGCGAGCCACAACTACTGAGCCCATGTGCCACAACTACTGAAACCCGCACGCCTAGAGCCTGTGCTCCGCAACAAGAGAAGCCACCACGAGAAGCCCGCGCACTGCAACAAAGACCCAATGTAGCAAATTAATACATACATAGATAAATAAATTTATTTAAAAAAACAATTAAAAGTTCATTTTCTCAGTTCCTGAGCATATTTGGATAATGGCTACAGTATTCCCACAGCACAGATAAAGAACTCTTCAGCCAACAGAAATTTCTTTTGAATACCATTGTTCTAGTGTTTCCCTAATCAGTAAGGTCTTAACATTTGGTCTTAGATGTATGCATGCTATATTTAAACAAAAAGTATGCATCTAGTCTTTTAAGTTTCACTGAGATAGAATTCACATACCATACAATTTACCCTTTTAAAGTGTACAAGTCAGTGGCTTTTACTATATTCATAGAGTTATGAATCCATCAGTACAATCAATTTTGGAACATTTTCATTACCCACACTCCTGGGTTGTCACCCTGCAAATTCCACACGCCCTCTAACCCTAAGCAATCACCAATCTACTTTCTGTCTCTTTAGATTGGCCTCTCCTGGAATTATTGAATATGTGTCCTTTGCGCCTGGCTTCTTTCAATTAGCATGTTTTCAAGGTTCGTCTATGCTGTAGCATGTATCAGTAATTCATTTCAAAACTGCTGAATAATATTCCATCGTATGGATATACCACCTTTTCTTTACCCATTCATCCACTGATGACATTAGAGTTGTTTCCTCTTTTTGGCTATTATGAAAGATGCTGTTATGTACATTTGTTTACAATTTTTTTGTGGATATGTTTTCATTTTTCTTGGGTACACCCTTAGGAGTAGAATTGCTAAGATCATGCGATAACTCTGTCTGATTGAGGACCTGCTGGACTTTTTTCAAAGTGGTTGCATCATCTTACATTCCCACCAGCAGCGTAGATGGGTTCCAACTGCTCCACATCCTTGTCAACAGTTGTTATTATGTCTTTTTATAATTACCCTGCTAGTAGGTGTGAAGTGTTATCTCACTGTGGTTTTGATTTTAATTTCCCTGGTAGTTAATGGGGCTGAGCATTTTTTCACGTGCTTGCTGGCCATATGTAAATCATCTTTGGAGAAACGTCTATTAAGTCCTTTGCTCATTTTAAAAATTAGGTTGTCTTTTTATCATTAAGTTGTAATAGTTATTTATATTTTCTAGATACAAATCCCTTACCAGACGTGATTTGTAAATATCTTCCCCCACTCTGAGTGTTGTCTTCACTTTCTTGATGGTGTACTTTGGAGCACAAAAGTTTCTAACTTTGATGAAGTCCAATTTAACTATTTTTCCTTTAGTCACTTGTGCTTTTGGTGTTGTATCTAAGAAAGCTTGGCCAACCCAAGGCCATGAAAATTTATTCATGTTTTCTTCTAAAAGTTTCATAGTTTTAGCCCTTACATTTGGGTCTATGATCCATTTTGTGTTAATTTTTGCATGTAGTATGAGAAAAGGGCCCAAATTCATTCTTTTGCGTGTAAATACCCAGTTGTCTCCAGACCATTTGTTAAAAAGACTATTCTTTCTCCATTTAATTGTCTTGGTACCTCTGTTGAAAATCAATTGACCATAAACATAAGGTATATATTTCTGGACTCTCAATTCCATTCCATTGATCTATATGTCCATTCTTAGCCAGCACTACACTCTCTTGATTATTGTAGCCTTGATACTGCAGGTTTTGAAATCAGGAAGTGTGAGTCTCCCAACTTTGTTCTTTTTCAAAATTGTTTTGCCTATTCTGGGTCTCTTATTCCACATAAATTTTAGGATCAGTTTGTCAATTTCTGCAAAAAATCCACCTGGGATTCTGAGAGGGATCATGTTGAACTTGGGGAGTATTGCCATCTTAACAATAGTCTTCAATGCATGGACATGGTTTAAGTTTTATACTTTTTGGTTAAATTTATTCCTAAGTATTTTACTTTTTGTTGATGTGTAAGTGGAATTGCTTTCTTTTTTTTTTTTTTTAAATAAATTTATTTTATTTTTGGCTGTGCTGGGTCTTCGTTGCCGCACACGGGCTTTCTCTAGTTGTGGCGAGCAGGGGCTACTCTTCGTTGTGGTGTGTAGGCTTCTCATTGCAGTGGCTTCTCTTGTTGCGGAGCACAGGCTCTAGGCGTGCGGGCTTCAGTAGTTGTGGCGCACGGGCTTAGTTGCTCCGCGGCATGTGGGATCTTCCTGGACCAGGGATCGAACCTGTGTCCCCTGCATTGGCAGGCGGATTCTTATCCACTGTGCCACCAGGGAAGCCCTGGAATTGTTTTCTTAATTTCATTTTTGGATTGCTCATTGCTACTGTATAGGAATACAATTAATTTCTGCATATTGATCTTGTATCCTGCAACCCGGATAAACTCATGTATTAGTTCTAATAGTTTTTTTTAGTGGATTCTATATACGTGTCATCTACAAATAGAGACAGTTTTACTTCATGCCTTTCATTTCATTTTCTTGCCATTATTTCCCTGACAAACTGTCTAGTACAATGTTGAATACAAGTGGCTACAGCAGAAATCCTTGTCTTTTTCCTGATCTTAGGGAGAAAGCTCTCAGTCTTTCATCATTAAGTATGCTCTTAACTGTGGGTTTTTGACAAATGCCCTTTATGAGGCTAAAGTTCTCTTCTATTTCTAGATAGTTGAGCATTTTTATCATAAAGCTTGTCAAACTTTGTTAAATGCTTTTCCTGTGTTTTTTGAGATAATCACATGGTTTTTATTTGTGTATTCTACTGATGTGATGGGCTCACCTAGTCTATTCCTATTTTGAGTTATGTACGTTACAAAGAATTGACGTTGAATTTTTTTCAAATACCTTTTTTAACATCTCTTGAGGTACTAATATGGTAAAAAAAAAAAAAAAAAAAGTATATATTTCCCAACAATCTCCTTTGCATTCCTGGCAGAAAAATGACTTTTTCATGGTGTGGCATGCTTTAATGTGCTACTGGACTCTCTTTACTAGCATTAATTAGGATTTTGGGTCCAATATTTATAGTGGGATTAGTCTCTGAGTTTTGTTTTTTTAATATTATCTGGATTATATGCAGTTGCTCCTCATTATTCATGGATTTCCTATTTGCAAATTTGCCTACTAGCTAAAATTTATTTGTAACAACAAAAATGACAAAAATCAATACTTGCTGTATTTTGCAGTCATTTGTAGACATGTGAGTTGCCTGATGTGCATGGTTCCCAGCTGTGGTCTGCATCTTGCTCCAGCTCTCATACAGAGATGATCAGAGGATAAAGACAGTAAGGGGCAGTGCAGCACAGCGCGAGAAGCCCCAACTCTGGGGCCAGTCACAGAAGGTTTGAATCCCAGCTCAGGCACCAGTTAGTGGATGGCCTCAGGCAACTCACTTAACACTTCTGAAACTCACTTTCTCTTTTGTGAAAAAAAAAGAAAATAGAATCTACCAGGAGGAGTTTTTAGGATTTAAGATTGTAACCTATGTGTGATATGAGTGTGTCTATACATATGTACATATTTCCCCAGGAGCCACGGTTCAGTATTCGCTAATTCACTATTCTCAATGACGTTATAGAACATAACTGGTGGGAATAAGAACTGACTGTAGTTATATTCTGATCCTCAGTTTTGGTGTGTAATACCTGATCTATAGCAATAATTTGGAAGTTTTCTTCCTCTTTAGTGTTCTAGAATGGCTCAAATAGCATTGGAATATTTTGGTTCTTTAAGAGTTTGGTAGAATTCCTCCATAAAATCAACAGGGTCTGGTATTTTGGGGGTGGGGGATAGGTAGGTACAATATTTCTCAAGTGTTCTCTATCACATCTACAGAAATAACTGTGTTTACTGGGGCCATTTTGGTAATTAATGTTCTTCTAGGGACTTCCCTGGTGGTCCAGTGGGTAAGACTCTGCACTCCCAACGCAGGGGGCCCGGGTTTGATCTCTGGTCAGGGAACTAGATCCCGCATGCATGCCACAACTAAGAGTTCGCATGCTGCAACTAAGAAGTCCGCACACCACAACTAAAGATCCTGAATGCCACAATGAAGATCCCGTGCGTGCCACCACTAAGACCCAGCACAACCAACAAATAATAAGAATAAATAAATAAAATAAATATTTAAAAAATATATTCTTCTAGGAAATCACCCATTTCATCTATTCATCTAATTTGCATAAAATCAAACAAAATAGTCTCATGTGGCTCTTTCTTATTTCATGGTCTCTATGGTTATTTCTCTGTTACCATATTTCATGATCTCTGTAATTATTTCTTCTTTTTTTGGCCGTGCCACACGGCATGTGGGATCTTAGTTTCCCTACCAGGGATCGAACCTGTGCCCCCTGCAGTGGAAGCACGGAGTCTTAACCAATGGACCGCCAGGGAAGTTCCATCTCCGTAATTATTTGTGTTATTTCTTATTTTGGGTATTTTCATTTCCTACCCCATCTTTATCTTTCTTTCGTTTCTTTAGTTTTCACCCCCCCAAATAACCACTGATTTATGAACTGTTTTCCTACTTTCTAGGTGATCAATTTCTTTTACCTTTATCCCTCCTTCTGTTGTGAGATTTCATAAGTGGAATAATTCACTTATTTCATAATATATTATTTCATAATATAGTATTTACAGCTACAAATTTTCTTCTGAGTACTCTTTTAGGTATATTCCATAATCCTGAAATATGGTTTTCATCATTTTCTAGATTTCATTTATAATTTCTATAAATTCAGTTTTAATTACCTGTGGCCCAAAAGTTACTTTTTAAATATTTTAAAATTTCCAGATAGTAAGCAATTTTTCTTTTTAATTAGTTATCTGCAATTTTTATTTAAGTGAATGAATAAATTAACAAAATAGGATACTGTGACCTTTATGCCCAAAGTCAGGAACAAGCCAAGACTATGTGCTATCACACTGTGATTAGAGAATATTGTCCATATAATTTCTGTATTTTTGGATCTGAGATTTTTCCTTACAGCTTAATTTATCAATGTTTTAGTGAATGTTCTGTGGATACTGGAGATGAATGTATATTCTCTCTTTAGATATTTACAGATTAGATCTATCATATTCAATATTTTCACTTCTATATCCTTACTTTTGTCCACTTGCTTTTATATGAACTGGGAAAGAATTAAAACTCCTCAATACTAATGTATTTCTATACCCTTCTTGCATTTCCTGTGGTTTCTGCTTTGTAAATATTGTGATTATCTGATGCATGGATAGTCATACTTGTGGTTTGTATCTTTATCACTGAAATACTGCCCTTCTTTGCCTCATTTAATACTGTCAGATACTTTCTTTCCCCTTTCTACATTTATTAAGTCCTTATCCACACCTTTGGCCTAATCTAAGGAGGATTCTTACTGTTCTGGGAGGATCTTATGCATATACGATGTGATTTGGATTTTGCTTTGTGATCCAGAGTTTTTATTAGGTGAGTAAAACCCATTGATATTTAGTCAAAAATAATTAGACATACTTGTGTTAATACATATTGTATCATGCTTTTTACTGCTCTTTAGAACAAATCCTTCACTACATGATCTGTGTCAGCTTGTTTCAATATGTGTGTGTGTGTACATGTCTTTAATTTGGAAGGTTGATGTTTTTGTTCTAGGGGTTACCTTTCTTTATAACTTCAGAGGATAACTTAATTCTTTGTTTCTATGGCTAGTATCTACTGACTTCCTATAACAAGTTATGACAATCTCATGAAATTTATACTTCTCCCCTGCCCAATTTTACTTGATATTATTTTTCTTGGAATTTTCTTTATATATACTGTGTGTCTGTTTCTTGACATCACTTTTAGTTGAAACTTTTTGACTTTTAGCTATAAAAGATACATCAGGATACTTCCACCATCTTTTCCCTTTTCTTTCCCTTCCTCTTCTAACTTGTGTTATGTAATTATTACACTGCTATTGTGTTACTATTACATAACATTATTATATGTTATTACATTATTCATAACATATATATTTTGCTCTGTAACTATTTAGTCTTAGTCCTAGAGTTAAATAAATTTCACAGTCTTTCTAACATCGTTTTGCCTTTTATCTCTTGATTGGTTAAAGTTTTTCCTCTACCAATTTCTCCAGGTGTTCTTAAAAATACATATTTCTCAGAGTAAAAAACATTTGAATGGTGCTTTATATACGATGGAATAACTGGGTTAAAATACATAAATCACTTTCTTTTATGTGAGTCCTTTGTAGACATCATTCAAGGTCTTTGAGTAACTATATGTTACTTGGAAAACTTGGAAGCCAGATTGACCTTTGTTTCCTCATATAGGTAACTTGATCTTTTGTCTGGATGTCCAAAGGTTTCTTACTATTTAGGTACAGCAATTTTGTAGCTATATCCTGTATAATGATTTTTCTAGGCCAAATGTTCCTGGGACCCATCGTGCCCGTTCAGTTTGTAGATTCAAGTCTTCCTTTATTTTTGGAAAGTTTTCTTGAATTACAGATTTAAACATTTTTTCCCCCCTGTTTCATGGTTTTGCTTCCTTTGGGACACAAATTATGCAATCTTGCTGTTGTCTTCCTTAGCTGTCACTTCTCTCTAATATTTTAACTTTACTAATTCTATTTCATTTTGTTTACTTTCATCAGTCCTGTCCAACTTTTCTCTTCTGTGCTTTTTGCAGATTCTGGTCTCCTGTGTGTCACTTCCTACATAGTCATGATTTCTATTATGGTTATATCTTTAAATATTCTATTTCTTGACTAAGTTCTGCCAGCTCATGTTTCATTTTCTTTTATCGTCCTACAAATCTCTTTGAAGATGGTATATACATTCTTACATTCCTGCTTTGAATGCACCTTCTACAGTGGCAAATGCTTTATTATGTTTGTTTTTTAATGTGACATGTTTGGCCACAATCTTCACACCTCTGCTATAAAAGTTTTCTGGTTCTTCATGTATCATTTGTTCTTGTTTTTCTCTTCCCTTTCTCTTGCAGTATCATTGTACAGATCCTGTGCTAGTTCCTTTCTGATTACTAGTCATTTCTAAATGTGGCAAGTTCTTACCAAATCAGCTAACATGTAGGGGAGAGGCCTGGGACATAACTCAGGCCAGCAAGAATTTTTCTGGTGATACAGAGTGGATTACAAGAGTGAGCTCTTTAGTCTTTTCCTCATTTTAGTCTTCAGAGATCGGCAGCTTCAGGGCTGTTGAAAATGCAAGTTTTCTCTCTTTATCCTGGTCTGCTTAAACTCTACTTTTACAAAAATGGTTTGTCTCT
The DNA here is from genome assembly GCF_028564815.1 of Eubalaena glacialis. NCBI lineage: Eukaryota > Metazoa > Chordata > Mammalia > Artiodactyla > Balaenidae > Eubalaena > Eubalaena glacialis. Next base: position 50,596,493 of record NC_083733.1, on the reverse strand, counting down.
GTGATTACTCCTTTCAGCCTGTCTACCTTGTTTCTCTTTCACACCAAAGTGTATACAGGAAAGCTTCTGTCATTACTCCTCACATCTAGTCCCATGGTCTCACACAGGGGACCACTGGTTTATCCCTCAGGATATGCCAGTGACTTTGGGGGACTAAACTTCGGCGGCTTTATCTAAAATCTGCAGCTTTGAGAGTTCTCTCTCAGCATCTTTCTACACTCCTTGGAGTTTCACTGGATTTGGCAGCCCTTCCTCCATATATTGTGGTTCCAGATTACAGCCCTCTCTTAGTTTCATCAAAGAAGGAATCTGACTGTTTTTCATTTTCTTTCATTGCTCTGAGGTAATTCTAAAAAAAAGAAGGAACTGACATCTTTATCCTGCCGCTTTAAAATGAGAAGGTAAGTAAGCAATTTTAGGGGTCTAACCACACAATTAGAAACAATCTACCCCAAGTTGGGAGCATGGAAATAGTGAAATGACCAAGGGTATAAAAATGTCAAAAATATTAAAGTATATAGCTATTCATTTATATAATAATTGTGAGTGTTTGTGAAAATATATAATTGTATATGGAAAAAGCATATGATGATTGTAAAAACTATCTATATTGGGGTCATAAATAAGTAAAATATATACACGTACAGGATGAAGAATGGAAGGGAAAAATGAAAATTGTTTTTTGTTAAGGGTAATGAATACTAAGTAATGTTTTTCATTAAAAAAAATTTTTGTTGTTGTCACAGTATGGTGTGTGCGATAAAAAACACAATGTTCCAAAAAGAAAAACAATCGAGACCATACAGAGATTCACTCCAGCACCTACGAAACACAAATCATTAAAAATGCAATGACTGGCTCCCCACTTGCCAGTACTAACTATGTCCTATCCTTGGAGGCAAGCTCCAAAGGTGCATCCTTTTGCTCCAATTCCAACCCAGGTTCTTTACAGCAGCCAGGTGTCTCCCTGCCTCCCCTGCCTACACCACTCCCTCACCCCTAGAGGTTAACTCTACTCCAACAGACCACTGTCGGCTCAGCCCTGATGATGTGTCAGGCACTGTAAGGGGAGCACAGCAAGTAACAGTATGGGCTTTAAACCCTTTAGTTTGTTTTGTTTATAATAAAGAGCAGCAAAAAAAAAAGCAGATTGCATTTAAAGGACAAGTTAGAGTTAAAATGTTTGGGCTTTGGAAACAGCCAGATTAAATAAAATAAATGTAAAATGCACCTATAACAGTGCCAAGGACATAGCAGACATTCAATCAAGGATATTTAAAAAAATCTCTTATACTTTAAATTTCGCAGCAAGGGCAATATAACACAATGGTTAAGACAACAGGAAACTAACTTTTTAATTGAAAAAATATGCTAGGAAAGGATACTACATACACATTTTCTGTGACCATTTAAACCAACATCTTCTTTTCAGCTTTCAAGTTTCTCTGTCCCAGGGTTCCCACATATGAAATACAAACACTGCTATGAACATTTAAAAAAAATTACTTTGAATGCATAAACTGAATGTATGATTAGTCTATTTTATTAGCAATATTTGTACTCTCTGAATAATTACAACTAATTCAAAGTATTCAAAAGATCAAAGTATTTATATAAAAAACTAGCCTGGCAATTTTGATAAGTTATAACTCAAATAAAAAAGGGAAATAGATTTACACTTCTCAAATATTCCCATCATCCCCCAAGATGAAAATGATGTAAGGGAGTAAATTTAGGAAGGCGTATAAACTCTGAAAATGAGCTTTCCCTTTGGCTAAGTAATACCGTTGATCAGTAATGGCTGATTTCACTGGTTTAGTCACAGAAAATGTATAAGCACTTTAAAATTAAAGTTCAATTTAAATAAAATTTAAAATTTAGTTCCTCTGTTGCACTAGCCACATTTCCAGTGTTCAATCACTACATCTGGCTGGCAGCTACTGTACTGGACAGTGTAGATTTAGATCATTTCCTTCAGTACAGAGAGTTCTGTTGGAGACCACCAGGTCTAGATAATTCTAAGATGAAAAATAAGCCAGCCTATCATCTGGTTTGAGAAATGATTACAACATCTGAGGATTCCTCTTGTGACACAGGGGTGAAAAAAAACCAGAGAGAGCTTGAATAGAGAGGGAGAAACGCACCAAGACTCTGAGCTCAACTTTAAGTGTAAGGGGTGGGGGTGGTGCGGGGAGGCCTGTGAGAGGGTGCGCCTGTCTCCCAGCTTCTCCCGGCCTGTTTCTGAGGCAGAGACAGAATCTGGCCTCCGGTCTCTTTCTTCTCACGCTACATACTCCTCAAACAATCCTGCCCACACAGCTACAAGCTGGTAACATGAAAAGGTCCGTTTCCAACACACACGGAACTCCTGCCTTCAGATCCATAAATCCAGCTCCCCTTACTCCGTATCTTTACTTGGAGTGTTTTGAAAGTGACTCACAATGTATCCAAACCTGAACTCATCATTTCTTGCCTCGCTGCCTCCTGCATAAAAAAGAATGTGGTTGGCCTTTGTCCCCAGTTCCTGAGAGGTAGCGAATAAACCCTTGAATTTCCCTGGGACAAGAGTATCTTTGTTATTCATGGTGGGCTCCTTGGCCCATATCTGACAGCTTGTACTAACAGGTGGCTCAGGGTGGGCCCCTAGATGGTTTTTGCTAAGGAGATGACTCAGGATGGGAGCTGGCCAAGCCAGAAAGACCAACTGTATGCTTAGAGGGTTGGCGCTCTGAGCCAACAGATATCAGCCCGACCTCTGGCAAGTGGAGAGCAGCTGGATATTGAGCTCAACCTTGTGGCCCATGATTTAATTAATCATGCATACATAATGAAACCCCAGTAAAAACTCTCAACACCAGAGCTCAGGTAAGCTTCCCTGGCTGGCAATACTCTACACATTGTCGCACACTGATGTGCCAGGAGGGTAATGCATCCTGACTCTATAGGAGAAGGACAATGGAAACTTGGAGTCTGGGACTCTCCCAGACTTTGCCCAATGTGCCTCTCCCTTTGGCTGGTTCTGATTTGTATCCTATTTCTATAATAAAATTGTAATTATAAGTATAGAGCTTTCCTGAGTTCTGTGTCATTTTAGTGAATGGATAGCCAGTTGGTCAGAAGTGAGAGTAGCCTGGGGACCCCCAAAGTTGTGACTGGCTTCTGAAGTAAGGGTCAGTTTTGGGGAGGACTGTGCCCTCAACCTATAAAGCGTGGCTTAACTCCAGGTAGCTGGTCAGAAGTCATTGTACCCTTCAGATTTGCTCCTCCCACAGGGTTCATGATCATAGCGAATGAAGATCTACCCATCTATCCTTCTGCTAACAGGAGAAAGAAGGTCATCACTGATAATTCTTCCTCCTCAGCTGCACTCCACACAAACGATGTATCAGTACATCCTTCCAACTCCTGCCCAGTCTACAAAGCCCTACATGACCTGGCCTTTTCTTCAGGTTTCTTTATGATTGGGTATATCTATTTAAGGGTGCTAGTAGGGCCACGTATAAGCTTTAAATTAAAGAGCTAAACTTACAGTTTAAAATTATGTGATCTCTTTCACCATGTCTCCTTGCTATACAGTTACTAGCATTTAATTTTGATTTTATGCCTACACAGGGGAAATTCCAAGCTTTATTCAAAATACTTGTATTAATAAATAAGTTTTAAATTTCTTAATTCCAGGGAATCTGTTTACAGGTACTCCATTTTAAAGAGACAGGTGAGTAAAATTCTTCTTGACAAGAAAAACTACCAACTGTCACTGAAGGGTAAGAATTATTATTTTTTGGTACCATGATTATTTGTATAAAGATATATCCATGCTGTACCTATAAAGTAATATGACAGGTTTTAAAAATAAACATACTAGAAATTACTCATAAAAATAAAATTTGTCATTCAAAGCAGTCTCCTTTGGAGACTCATTCCAATAATGGAACCAAAGCTCAAAATATTTTGGAAAATTCTCTTTGGGAACTGTCTTTACATTCTACATAGATACTTTTGAATATTCTCATAGATGATAAATCTTTGCCCTGTGAAAGTCAATTTTACCTTCGTAAGCAACTAATCATTAAAAGCCATGGTGGGGGGCTTCCCTGGTGGCGCAGTGGTTGAGAATCTGCCTGCTAATTCAGGGGACACGGGTTCGAGCCCTGGTCTGGGAAGATCCCACATGCCGCGGAGCAACTAGGCCCGTGAGCCACAACTACTGAGCCTGCGCGTCTGGAGCTTGTGCTCCGCAACAAGAGAGGCCGCGATAGTGAGAGGCCCACGCACCGCGATGAAGAGTGGCCCCCGCTTGCCGCAACTAGAGAAAGCCCTCGCACAGAAACGAAGACCCAACATAGCAATCAATCAATCAATCAATCAATCTTTAAAAAAAAAAAGATATCCCCACCCCTTAGGTCTCCTTCCATGGAATCCTAGAATTCCAGTTCTAGAAGACACTCAGCAATCACATCATTAACTCTTCTCCTTTAAAAAAAAAAAAAAAAAAAAAAAAGGCCACGGTGGGAAATAAGGTAAAAGATCATGACATTTTTGATGGAAAAAAAGGTATATTTGGATGAAAAACACTGGCAATGTGCAGTGTTTTGGATGAAAAGCACTGGCATTGTGTAAGTTTTAAGTGATATACTTGCTCTGAACCAAAGCCAAATTAAAGGATGTCAGGGGGGGGGAGAGAGAGGGAGGGAGGGAGGAGAAAGACAACAAGGAAACTGGTATTTAAAGAGTCACACACTCTCTTGAAAAATCTGATGACAGTTATGGCTTCCTCTCCATCTTTTGCATATACTATTAGAAAGGTACACCACATCAAGGTCATCTAAGGAGCCAGATTAAAACTCCCTGGTTTAGAACAGTAGCTTTGGCTTTCTTTTTCTTTCTTTCTTTCTTTTTTTTTTTTTTTACTGTACCCAACAGGAAAAAAAAAATTTATACTGTGACCCAGTTTGTACATACATACATATAATTAAAAGTTTCACAAATAATTATCAACCTTACTATGTGATAGTATTCTCTTGTATTTGACTTCATTACGAAAAATGCTACTTATGATCTACTACACCAATTTCACAATCTACAGCTTGAAAAATACTGGTTTAGAGTAACTGATGCATAATATGAATAAACTAACGAAAATGGGAAAACTCACTTGATTATAAAAATTCTGATGTTATTTTAAACTAACAAAGAAAAAGTCATTTTACTCTATAGCCAAATCTTTCAAGAGACTGGATTCTTTATGGCAAAACAGAACTGTCTTGATCATTCATCTAAATGGCTAACTAACTACTGGAGACACTGATGGGTAAATCATAAAATGTTCATACCTTAATATTAGAAAACCACAAATCATTCTCATGTAAAGTGGCCAGGTAGACAGATGTAAGAAGTCCAATGCAAAGGGCAACAGTTCCACCAACTGTAAATGACAGAATCGTCCATAATCTTCTATTGGTACAACCTTTTAGAAAAATGAACAGATGAAAAACCATGTCAGTAAAGGATTTAGCAGTTAATAGTTCTATTTCAGACTGTCAAACGTGCCAAGTTCCAGCTGCCTGTGAGTGGTGAAGCTTTCCATGTCTCCAGCAGACAGTTAGGGGTTCCGTTTTGTGATTTCACAGACCTTTTTATATTTTTCATACTTTTATTATAGTTTTTTTCCCCCACTGTATCTATCTGTTCATTTGTCCATTTTGCCAACTAGAATGTAAGCGTCTTGAGGACAAGCATACTATCTTATTCATCTTAACACCTAGGACCTGTGCTTGACCTAGTTTAACTACTAAGTTTCTTAAATAGAGGAATAAATGGGTTACAGATCTAAAATATAAAGTCTTTTAGATCATCTACTTACAATGTGTGGTTTATACATAAAAGCTACTCCCAAACTTGATTACTTAAAATTTTAAACCCCATCACACAAGTTAAAGGAATATAAACTAAGAAACATATTTATAGTACATATAAGAAAGGTTAAATATCCTTAATATAGGATAAATACTTTCAGGATAATAAAAAAAATGAATATTTCAGTAGGAAACTGATTAAGGACATGAATAGGCAATGCACAGAAGAAAAAATGGCCAATAAACTTAATAGAAAAAAAAAAGTTAGTATTAATGAAATGCAAATCAAAACAAAGAGCTATAACTTTTACAATACTGGCCAATTTGATAGCTTAAAAATGCTTAGTACTCTGTTTTGGTAAGGATACAAAAAATAGGCTTTTTTTTTTTTCTTAAATAGACATTTTTTAAACACTGCTGGTGTTAGAATAAATTGATACCTCTCTGGAATGCGACATGGCAATAGGAAGTAAAAGCCACCAAAATGAGCACCCTATTTGACCAATAATTGTAAATCTAGGCATGCAACCCAAAGAAATAAAGTTTTAAACAAACATGTGGCCACAAGGATATTTATCACAGTTCAGTTTGTATAGGTAAAAGGTTAAAAATCATCTAAATATTCAATAAGAAATTAAATAAATTATGCTACAGTCACACAGTGACTACACACTGACAGAATTTTAAAAATACATTGACTGACATATGTTCATAACACAACAAGAGAAAGATAGCAAGTTACACAACAGCGTGTAGGATCTCAATTTTGGAAAAAAACACATCTGAATGCTTGTAGGTGTACACGTACAGAGAACAACATTTAGACAGCAAGATAATCAAAGTGTCATAGGTGGTAATCTCAGGATGAGTGGTTTTGCGGGAGTATTTTTTCCTTCATTTTTTCTTTTCTTTAGTTTTCATTTTTTTTCCTGACATGAATAAATACTGCTTTGGTAAAATGAACAGTCCTCAAAGTTATGTTTTAATTTAAAAGGACAAACTTGAACCTGTATTTGTTTTTATATAAGATTTTCAGAAAGTACTCTGTATTGTCCCAAATTGCTAATAGCTGAGTTAGGTGGCATGACTGCTCAATACAGATTACTTTTATTTTATAAAACTGTTACCCTCCCACCAAAAAAATAAATAAATAAAAAATAAAACTGTTACCCCAAATTACTTTACTAGCTCTAGCTGCAGCTGATGTAAACTCTGTCAGATATCCAAAATGGCTGATGGACATGGAATTTTTCATGCTTACTTTTAAAAATCCTGACCATGCTTAGCCTAAGAAAGCAACTCAGGAAGCAAGAAGTTGGTAATTAATGCCATTTGATGTATGGCTTAGCAAGACTCTTCACCATTATTTAAACAATTTACCAAATTCTGACCACTTTTCCCACCAAAAAAAAAAAAAAAAAAAGCAAATTAGAAAATTTCAGGAATTTAACTGAAAATAAAGAATAAAAGAAAGTAGGATTCATCTTTCAACACTTTAATGAAATGGGAAACTCACCCAAGGTAAGGTTGTCTAGTTGTGAACAGCATACACAAATCAGAAAAATTAGAAGTAGACTAAAACCTGAACAGTGGGAAAAAGTATTACTCTGAAAGTGAAAGGATCAGATTGGCATAACTATACTGAACAGGCAGCTGAGAAGCAAAGGGCTCTAATTAGAGGTCTTTTATCTAATCATAACTGTAAAACAAATATCACATTGCGATCAAATCATCTGTAAAACTAAAATATCAGGGTAATAGAATAAGTTTCTTCACCTATTAGGTCTCTCCAAATTTTTATCCTATTGGAGAGTGATTATTTCAATATGCAGACAAAAAAGCAATCCAAAATGCTGTTTTAATTTAAATCACCTACTAGATGGCAATTTATTTTCCAACTTCACATTTTCTTCTTGTGCCACGTAATCCTCTGAAACTTCTGTAGTTTGTATTCCTTTTCTTTGCCTGATGGATATCATGGTGTCAAAGACTCACATGCATTGTTCTTCCAACCACTCCTACAAACAACACAGAAGTAAACCACCATCCATATGTCAGTACCCTCTCTGCCAAATACAGCCTGTGCTCATCTGTGTTTTGGAGACTTTACCTGAGCCATTTTCCCTCTCTTAGCATGCCCTCCCATTTTCCCATCCAAACCTTAACCAGCTATCAAAGCTACTCTCAAGACACAACACAACTATTTCTTTAACACAACCACATTTATGAAGCGCCTGTCCTGTGGCAGGCACTGCCAAGAGTTAGGAGCACAGGTGAGCATCACAGACAAGCCCCTGCCCTTCCAGGAAGCCTTCTTTCTTGGGATGAACCAACCCCTACTGATCTCTCCCCTTCCCGAGTCATAGCAGTTACCACGTATTTTGTCACATAATTAGCTAGTTTTATATTATTTTCTATAGTACCAACCATGGAAAAGGCATTAAGTAGTAAATTTGTTGATCGTTGATAGTCTGATTTTGAAGAACGGAAACACTGTTTTGTCTCCGGTATCTGGGTTTTGATACTGGTGTTCCTTCAAACAATTCACACTGGAAGCTTTAGGAATATGCCTCAGTGGTGATGGCGGGGGTGTGCCAATCAGGGCAGCTGCTACACCAGGCAGCAACAGTGGGAGTGACGGCAGGGAGCAGGAGCCTGGTTTGGAAGCAGCAAGTGGGAGGCAGGGGAGTGGTGGCAGTGAGTAAGCTGGCTACAGTCCCCCGGAACATCCTGCGTCACTCCTCCGACGAATGAACAGCGTTTAACTAACTATTTATTAACTATGACCGGTTGCCGGACACGACTGTCGGGGCAGTTTATTAATTCCTAAAGGTAAACAAGTTGCTCTACTGAAAAGAACACACCAATCAACGTTATACTATTCATCCATTCATTCATTCATACAAAAAAAATCTCAGAAGCAAAAAGGTGCAAGCACTGGAGAATCTGGAGCAACGAGGGAGAAAAGGAGTGTGGGCAAAGTCTGTACCTCTAGAGGTGAGCTTACCCCCAAATTACCTCATCCTAGAATCATGCCCTTTCTAAGGGCCCCAAGCGGAGTTGTAAAAATCCCACAACTGATACAATGTAACACGTTAGGACAGAAGGGCAACAAATGTTTAAGTGCCAACTACGTGTGATAATTGCATGAGCCCAAGAAACAAAAGTTTCCCCATCAAATTACAAGGAATGCCATCTTAAATGTTTGAAAAGGGAAATGAGAGCGGGTGCTTTTTTTCTCCATTGCTTAGAAGAACCAGCACGTACTGGGCATCCCGGGGCGCTGCAGGGCACATTATTCAGCTCACCTCCGCACCCCAATCTACACCACCGGAGTCCCCGCCAGACGCTGAGGGGCCGGATAAGTTCAGTAACTCGCTCCGGCTCACCTAGGAAGTGGCGTGGCCGCCGAGGCCGGAGACCACCCAGCCCCTCCCTCCGCCCGCGTAGCCAAAACAAGAAGTCGCCCGAGAAGGCGCCCCGCCCTCGGCAAACTTGCTCTCTCCCAAGCTGCCGCCCCCAGCCCCGCACGTCGGGAGGACAAGGGGGCGCCCAGTCCCACACCGGGTCTCCTAAGACGCCGCGAGGGCCGGAGCCGCGCCCCCACCCTGAGCGACGCAGCGGGGTGGCCCGCGGGCTTTCGGTCTTCGCGGCAGATTCAGCCGAACGCCGCCACGCAAGGGCGGAGCGCCACCCGCCCGCCGGACAGTCCGGGGCCGCCGACGGAGCCTCGCGCCCGCGCGTCCCCTCGCGCTGCCCGCGGCCCGACACGCAGCCACAGACCTGCGGCCTCAGCCGTCCTCGCGCGCGGCTCCGGACCAGGAAGGAGGGCGGCCGGCCGGCCGGCCGGGGGCGCAGAGGGCCGCGGGGGCGGGGCCGCACTACGGCCAGCAACGCGCCGCGGGGACAGCCAGAACCCAGCAGCCGCGGAGCTTTGTGCTGCACCTTGGAAATGGGGGACTGGGGAGAGTCACCGCCCCGGGGAGGGGGCGTGCCGGGGAGGCTGGGCCGCTGAGGCCGCGCCTATAGGTCCCGGGAGCCGTCCGTCAGCGCGGGCCACCTCCCCCTCCCGGGGCGGCCCGCCCCGTCTCGTGCGGCGCCGGCCGGAAGGAAGCGGCGCACTTCCGGCTGTCAGGCTGTGCTGTCGGCTGAGTTCCGCTGCGTCCCGCCGCTCCCGGCACCCCTCGAAGAGCACTGGACCCCCGCCGCCGACCGAGGAGCCCTAGGCCACCTTCGCCCACGCAGACTCCCGCCACCCCCAGGCCAGAGCGAGCGGCGCTGCTCGGGGGAAGAGGGCCGGGATGCGAGTAAGGGTGGCCTCAGGTCGGACCGCGGGGTGGCGGCACCACTTCGGCCCTCGGATGGGGAGGGTGAGATGGGCCGGGGGCCGCGAAAAACTCTTTCTTGCGCCGGTGCCCTCCTGTCTCTTGTGCTGGTGGATGTGGAGGGGTCAGTAAGGGCCCGATTGACGGAAGCAGTCCGACCACTCGGACATCTCCCAGCTTCCCGCGTTGCCAAGGCCTGGCGCGCCCCCTTCTCGGGTCTTGGCAACACCCCCAGGCCCCAACTGCCGGTGATCTGTGTTTGGAAGTCTTTTACCGACTGCCAGTGAGAGTACCTACAGAGGTACTTTCGCATCTCCAAAGACGCGCCTCTTTTTGGCGAGGGGGGCAGGGCGCGCTGTCTTCTTCCCAATTTTGTGTAGAATACGTTCCTCTGTCTTCTTAGTCTCCTGTGTTACTCCGTCTCCAAACTAGAGTGTAAGCCTTTTCTGAGGGCAGTTGCTGTGTTGTATATGTGGATATCTTTCTTAATCGCACTGCGATGAACAGTAGGTAAAGCCTTTTGTCAGCAGATTCTCAGAGCACATGTTGATTGATTTTTATTAAGGAATGGTCCTCTGGGTCTTCCACCTGTGAAGAGGACTGCCCATCTGTCTAATTCCAGGAATTACTTCAGCCAGGTGCCTTTCCTTGTTACCCCTCTTTGATATTTTCCTCCTCCTTTGTGTGTCTGTTGCTGTTAATAACAAACACACATTCTGTGCCAATGGGTTGAGGTATCTGCTGGTGGTTTTAATAAAAATAAATGTCAGCTGTTTTTTCAGATGGCATTTGTCATGTTTAACATGATTGTTGGTGTCTTTTTTTCATGTTATGGACTTGAGAACAGGGACTGTATGTTTATAATCTTTCTCTTTCACCTTAAGATGCCTTACATAAAATACATTTGTGTGTTTAATAAATACATATGTGAATTGATTCCTCAAGTAGAATTCCCCCTCTCCTCCCCACCTTATTATATAGGGTTTTTTCTTAAATTGTCTCGCTCACTGGGGAAAAAAATGAGTCTGTTGTGAAACATGCATCCCTTGAGAAAAGGAAATAGTACTTGTTAGCAGCTGCTTGTTTTCATATGAAATGGCTTTACTAAGCAAAATAAAGCTTTGCGAGAAATAGACATCCACTGCTGAGGGTAAGTCTTGGTAATAAATAAGTTAATTAAGAATGAATTCCTTCTGATACAGCAACCATGGGGGAGATGGGTAATGAGCGGTAGACCTTTGCCCCCATTGAGCTCTGGTCATGGGCTGTGACTGCAGAGGTCTACAGGAATACTTGTTTGCATTGTGTTTTGAAACCCAATGGGATCTGGCTTTTCCTCTGTTGGGGCCAGCAATAGTTACGTTGTGCTGGAACAGTTCAGCTCAAAAGTATGGCCTGGAAACCTGTGGCATCACTATCAACATCATCAGGGAGCTTGTTGGAAATTATCAGGTTCTACTCACACCTACCGAATCATAATCTGTAGGGGTCAGGGACCAATAATTTGTTTTAAGAAGTTCTCCATGTGAGTCTGTGTTCAGCAAAGTTTGAGAGCCATAGCAGGACCTTGCTACTCAAAATATTGTCTGTGGACCAGCAGTGTTGGCATCACCTAGGACCTTAGAAATGCTGGCTCTCCGGCTCTCCCCAAGGCCTACTGAATCAGAATCTGCATTTTAATATAATCTCCAGGTTATTTGTATGTACGTCACACTTTGAGAAGCACTGCACTAGAAGTCATTCATGTCTTCTTATGGGGAGTCACATCCTTCCCATAAAAGCATCTTGCGTTGGACCAAGGGAGAGAGCTCTCCTTCTGCATTGGCTTTTTCCTGTCTGATGTACGATGTTTGTTCAGTTCTAAATAGTTTGGCTTAGTAGTGTGAACACTCTGGATAACTCCTGCCTTCTGTGGTAATAGACTCTCCCAGTATTCCTCCTCTGTCTACCTTTCTGGCATTCCTTTTCAGTCTCATGTAAACTCCTCTTCCTCTCTGGCTCATGGCTCCAATTTCCAGTGATATTCTGATGACTCATAAGTTTTTATGTCCAGGCATAGCTCCTGACAGCCAGGTTCCATATGTCTAGTGCCTATTGGAAATTTCCATGTGTGCAGAGCACTCAAACTCAACTTGTTAAAAATTAAACTTTTTCTAATCCCCAAACCTACTTTTCATCCCATGTGCCCCCTTTTCCTAATTGCTGTCAATAACTTAGGAGCCAAACTTGATTCCTCCCTATTGTGTAACCCATATATCCAGTCAAACATTGAGTCCCATTGGGTTTCTTCCTAAATATCTCAGAACTTGCCCAACTTTTCCCCATCTCCATTGCCACTACTGTAATCCAAGGCACCATTTTTTTGTCTGGATCATTTCAATAGTCTGTTAACCGATTGCCTTACCTCCATTCCTGCCCTCTGGCCTTGTCTACTCAGTCCACCCTCCATATAAAAAACATACTGATCTTACTAAGATACAAGTCTTTTGGGGGCTTACTGGCTTTATATAAAAATCTCCTTAACAAGCTTGAAAGTACTGCTGAGTCAGGCTCCATTCACCTCTCCAGCCTCATCCCTACTTCCTATTCATAAATTTCAAAGTTTTTATAAGTGCCTGACTTAACTACTATTCAGCCTTTAAATTTCAGCTTAAATGATCCTTGCTGCTTGATATTTATACACTCCCCTCTCACTGAGTCATAGCTGTTCTGTGTGATGCATAGAATACAGTGGAAGTGACCTTGTGGGACTTCTGAGGCCAGGTCATAAAGACATCCTAGTTTTAGCCTTATCCTCTCTTGGATTGCGCACTTATGGGGGATGCCAGCCACCATGTTGTGAGGACACTCAAACATCGTGTAGAGAAGGCCACGTGGGCGGCACCTGGCCTCTGGCCAGCAACCAGCCTGCCATGTGAGTGAGCCACCTAGGAGGAAGATCTGCCAGCTCCATGTCATCCATGCCACTCCCAAATATCTCATGCACAGATATGATAAGAATAATAAGTGTTTATGTTTGTTTTAAAGCCACTAAGTTTACGGGTAATTCTGTTACACAATGATGGGTATTCAATATAGTAGTCATCCTCTGTATGAATGTATCATAATTTATTTAATATTCTCCTCTAATTGGACATTTAGATTGTTTCTAGCTTTACCCTATTACAAGCAATGCATAGAGAATATCCTTATATTTATGTAATTCTTTAGGATATATTTCTAGAAATAGAATTGCTAGAATTTAAATTAGGATAAACATTGGCAAACTACATTACAAAAGGTTAAAAATTGTATTACTTTACACCTCCACCAATGTACATTACGGGGCTTATTTCAGTGTCCTTGCCAACAATGGATATTTTTAATCTTTGCCAATCTTGGGCGACAAATGATATATCATTTTAAATGTATTAGTGAGGTGGAGATATATCAGGACATTATTGGCTGTTTGTATTTCTTTTTCTGTGATTTATGTTTTCATGTTCTTTGGCCAGTCATCGATTTAATCTTTATATAAAGGGATTAGTTATAGATTATGGATTTCAACATTTTTTTTTTGGCCGCACCGCGTGGCATGTGGGATCTTAGTTCCCTGACCAGTGATCGAACCGGCGCTCCTTGCAATGGAAGCGCGGAGTCCTAACCATTGGACCGCCACGGAAGTCCTTGGATATTAACGTTCTGTTGTATACCTTGCAGGTATTTTCTCAGTGTTGTGTACTTCATATGGTGTGTTTTGCTTTGCATTGGTTTTTCATTTTATGTTATCAAATCTATCATCTTCCCTTTATAGCTTCTGGGTTTTTCCAACATACTTAGGAAAACCTTTACCATCCCAAGATTGTAAAGTTTTAAAAATACTTTTTCCTAGTTTTAAAAGATATTGCATCTTTTTAATATGAAGAGAGAGATCTGACAATTTTTTTTTCTAATTGGAGAATCAGTTGTTTCACCATCATTCTTACCTTACTGATTTGAATTATCTGTATCACATACTAATTCCAGTACGTATATGTCCTATTTGTAAACTCATTATTGTGTTTAAATGATTTTTAAAAAGAACTAGTTTGCAACAGTTCTACATACTGTATTTCTTTTAAACACATGTTCTGGCAAGTTTTGCATATTTTCTTGCTCATATAAACTTTATAATCTTTTACCAGTTTCCAAAAAAGAATCCATGGAGATTGTTTTACTGGAATTGTATAAAAGGTAAAGAAGTCTTTGAGAGAAATGAGATCTTTACAATACTGAGTATTCTTTTACAGAAACACATATTCAGTTGAAGACAGTTTGGCCCACTTACACATATTTTCGAAACAATAGTTTCATGCAATTCTTATTTTGCCACCTTGTCCACAGGGTTGGTTTTTCAAGTGTCTTAATAAAAGTCAGAGCAGTGGTCTCCAAACTTTTTGATCTCACAACTTCATCAATCAAAAATTTTTGTCCTCTCCGTGTGTGAACGTGTGCACGTATATGTGTGTGTATACATACATATATATACACATTATGTATTGCAATATATGGAAATCCTAGTATGTTCTTCCTACATCCCATGGGTTGTTTTATACACTCCTTGTGTATGACCCATGTCAGAGACCTCAGAGATCAGCTGTGTCTACGGCATTCTTTCTAGCCTAGTTTGGCACTCTTAGTCTTAGGCGACCCATGCTGAGTCCTGGAGATCAGCTTTCTCGGTGCTCACAGATCATTCCAGAGTTGCACAGGAATCAACATTACACCTGAGTCCCTCCCCGTCCCCTCCACCGCCCCGCCTTTAAAATACTTGCCTCCTTCCCTGGGAGATTCTTAAGAAAAGGTATTATGTAATATTGTTAGTTACTTTTTCTCTCTTCCTTTGATCAACTTTGTATTAACTAGATTTGTAATGGTTTAGAAGAATGAAATTTATAGGCCGATTAGCATAGGTGCATAATTATCCAAGGACTCTATTAAATAAAGTTAACAAAATATTTAAACATTGTCAATGTTGGTTCATTTTCTTCAACACCTGCTACTCTTCTTCCCTCTACTTGTCTGCTGTTTCCACCTACGCCTTTCTTTTCCATTTCCATGGTTAGAATAACTATTGTACTTGTATGTTTTTGAATAAGGACACGAATAGTCAGGTTATCCAATTAAAGCAGATGATGGTGCTTTATCACATAATAAGCTTTTGGCGAAGTGTGATGATTCCTAGATGTTGGCTCTTCTAGTCACAAACCAGTGGCCTTGGCTGGTCTTTCCAGTTTGTTCCCTTGGACTGCTCTAATGTCATTCCCTGCAAAACAGGTGTATATACAACAGGTGTCTAAAAACCCTAGAAATAGACATTTCCTACTAACAGATGCCAAGGTGTACTGTCTGGCTTGGGATTTTTTTTTTTTTTTTTTTTTTGTAGGACGAAGTAGGACTTTCAGCCAGAAATGTATGTGTTTCTAATACCCTCAAATTCAGATATTTTATCATGCCTTAAATTATGGCTAATCTAGCACTGGGTTGGATTTTCACTAACACTTACCACGTGCTGTCCCCAAATCTTCCTGAGTCCACCCATGGATGTTGATAAACTAGCCTGTAGGACTTATGCTTAGGAATTCACAGGCTTGATTGCATCTCACCAGACCTGAAAGCTGCTAGGACTCAAACGACCCCAATAGTTGTGTGGAGATTGGAGTAAGTAGGCTCTGTCCTTTTGTGCTCCCCACATGATGGAGGAACGAATACAGCTACCTCTGAGAGGTTTTTAATCACAGTCTCTTGATGGCTTTAAATTTTTTTCAGTCAAGATACCAGGAAACAAAGTGTGTTTCCTCTCACAACTGTCACCAACCAGTTCATTTATATGAGCATACGTTCTCTGTGGTGATATTACCCCCCCCCCGCCCCCAATAGGGAGAAAATTGGCTCTTGGGGGTTGAAAAAAAACCTTATTCTTTTAATGTATAAAGTGCAGATATACAGTATCTCTAAGGTATTCAAATTTCATGGAGGGGGGTGATCAGGAAAAAAAAGTCTAAAAAAAAGTTCCTTAGGGACGTGATAATGAAAAAAAGGTTGAAACACTGATACAGATTAAGTTTTGGTGGTTGGAACACTGGCCAAATTATAGAGGTTAACTTTTCTCTTGTATTTTCACTATGCATAAGTGTATGTGTGTGTGTGTTGGGGTCGTGGGGGGAGACTGGAAATAATGTTAAGTTACATCAGTGGATAGTGGTTAAACGCAAATGCTGGTTTGGATTTTATCTTTGCCCCTTCTGCCGTTTTCCTACCTGGTCATAAGTCTCCTCGGTGAAACTAGGAGAGCTACATCCCAGGCCCACAGGACAGCACCCCATATGAAGAGGCTGGCTTTAGGTCTGGACTGCAGGTATGCTTCAGAATTAGGATTGCTCTGCACCTGAGTCCTGCAGGTGAAACAGTCCTTGTGAGATGGTTAGAAGACTGAGTTCCGTTTGAGAGCTTTGCATGGTCTGAGGCAGGCCATTTCTCACCGTTTCCGAGAACTGTTACCTTTCCCTAATGGTCCAGTGCATGGCACTCAATCCTGTATAGTTAGCGGCTGATTATACTGAGCGTATACAATTTGAAATACCATTCTCTTTCCTTGGGCCTAAGTTTTGCCAATGCTGCCCGCTCATCAGCTGATTTAGGGAAAGGGCCATTTTCACATAGTCCTTAATGGCGGTTTATAGGTGTGAGAGAATGATTATATGAACTTAATGTGATGGTAACAGGGTAATGTTCTGACACTTTCTCCCAGGCTGTTGTCTTTTAAGATGTGACATGAATTGTATACAATATTCTAGGTACCAGGTTTGTCTTTTTTGGGTATATTTTAAGAGATACGGTATTTTGTTGTGAGTATCCTTCCTCAAAACACAAAGCAGTATGGCTCTTAGAGTCCTTTCCAAGGCTGTTAACAGGTAGCTTTGATACCATGATTTATAAGGGCGTTTAATGCGTCCCTGCCCCCAGCACACACAGTGAGTGCTCAAACCATGATAGGAACCACTGTTTGAGCTCACAGATGGCCAGGCCCTTTATACACATGGTTGCTGATCTTCACAACGACCCTACAAGGTTTAAGTATTACCATCTGTTTTACTGATGAAGAAACTGAGGCTCAAAAAAAGGTTGAATGCCTTACTCAAGGTCACATGGCTTCGAACCAACACCATCCAGAAGTGTCAGAACTCAACTAGGTATCTTATAGACGATCTTCTCATTTAGTCCACATAACTCTCTGAGGTTGGTATTATAAAATCAATTTCACATTTCAGAAAATAGAAGACATAACTGAACTTACAAGAGGTTCAAAAAGGTAAAGCCAAACTATATTCCAAACCAGCTGAGGTAGCAAAATACCCACTCAGTGTGCAGCTGGCAGGCCGTCCACCACCCATGTCCTCCCCTTGCTTCAGATGGGACACAGTGACCGCTTTCCCATTAGGAAGATCCACACTTACTTTTTTCCTGTGATTACAAAGTGAGTTTTAACAAGTGTCACATAGTACACTGGAGCCTCTTTATCAGCATTTGCACACAGCACAAGGGTGCTCCAGCTGGGCACAGATTCTGAAGAGCCTCATTTTAGAGTTTTTTAACCTACAGGGTGATACCCTGCATGGATTCCAATCTCAGCATTATGGAAAGGCACGACCTCACCAATTGTATTCTCATGCTTCATATGGAGAAGGGCTTGGAAAATGAAGATAACTTGGAAACTGCTGGTTTCCTACAATTATTTAATTATTTCAGCATAACTATTTTTTGTAGAATGTGAGCTGTAGAGGATCAGAAATACAGCTTATGGTCTGAACCGTATCCTGCTGTACTTTTTCTCATTAGCCTGAAATAGAATTTTCTAACACCTTTTGTGGTTGGAAATACTAAATTTACATGGGATTGCAGATATAAACAAAAAAGAACAAGATGTAGATTCATGTGTCTATTTCAGTAAAATGCAGCCACATTATTGCTGAAGTATGGATACTAAAATTAATAAAATGACAAGTAGAAAAAACCCAGAAATCTGGAGATGTGCACTAAGCCTTTAAATAACATTAGGTACTAATAAAAGACCTGAAAAATGAATAACTTGTTTTATTTTGTTGAGGGTCTCTTCAGGTCATAATTTGCTATTGTGTACATATTTAAGATGACATACTTTATTAATAACTCAAAAAACATTTTACAATTACTGACACCAGTGGCAATGACATGGATAATTATTCTTAATTTTTCCTTTTAACAGAGGATAAAGCTGAGAAATCAGAAAGATAAAATAGCTGGGCCTATTTTATCAGCTCATGGTCAAGGATTCATTATTTTCTGATTTGTGTAAATAAAACTCCATCCACCTAACACATCATGTCCTTTTCAAACAAAGGCCCCATCTACCTCAGCGTTGTCATGGAAGTATCTTGTCTTACATTCAGTTTTGCAAACTGTTCCCGAATGGTGCCTTTACTCTCTGGATTAAGTGACACAACTGGTGTAAACGTGGTTGAGTTAGGAAACAAAACACCACCAATATCTTATGATTTTGTTCTATAATGGTAAGAATTTATATTAGATGCCTAAAATTAAACTTTTAATTAAAAGGAAGATCTACTAGAATCAACTTTCGTAAGGCAAACAATTTAAACAGGAATTACTCATACTGGGAAAAAAAATCAATAGATAAAAACCAAGTATGTCATAATCTTACAAACACTTTATGGTCTAAATGAGAAAACTGGATGCAGTATATTAATGTACCACCAGAAAAATGAGGTCTACAGTCCCCCAACACAACACACAAACTAGATTTTGCTGCACATCTAAGACTCTGGAAATGGTTTAAGCATCTTACAGTCATTTGGATTCTAAGATATAAACCAAAACATACTATCTATTGTATGGCACCAATTAAAAACAGAAACTCCTCTGAGAATTTATAGGGCCAAAAATGTTCATTTTACATCTTTGCTGCTTGATTCGGAAGAATCTATGTAGGCGAATACTGTGACTTTTTCTTAATCTGCCAATTTAGTCAACAGTTCTACATCAAAGCCAACTACAACCGCCACCCAACCCCAGAATCTGGTTTTAGAGTCAGACAAGTTATTCATTATAAAGAGGTGTGTCTAAGACTCTTCTTTATATCCTGGATTATGCAAGTCAATGGTCACCGCAGTTGAGTGGATTAGCTGCCACGGTTACCTCCCACTGCAGTTAGATATGCCGGTGGCATGACCACATCACAGAAAGGGTGAAGCAGAGAGGGTACCATCAGCACCATAAGGTTGTCAGGAGGAAAACAATACTTTTTAAAAGCGGCATTATTTATTATTTAATTATGTTGTTATTTTCAACAAATTGTGTTTGGCTTTAAGTAGTGGAGATGATGAAATAGTTAGGTTGAAGTCATAAATTATGGGTAGGGCTGTAGAAGAACAGGAGATGAAATAATATATTTATAAAATAATGCTATATAAAGCTTTCTTTATAAGCTTTTTTTTCCTGGGAGCTTTAAAGCACAGATCATACCATTGTTCTAGGTCACAGGTCAGCAAACTCGATCAAACGATTTACTATTAGGCAGATAGTAAATAATTTGGGCTTTGTGGTGCATACAGTCTTTGTAACAACTACTCAGTGCTGCTGTTGCTCAAAAATAGCCATATACAGTATGTAAATGACTGGGTGTGGCTGTGTTCCAATAAAACTATTTACAAAAATGGATGGCAGGCCAGATTTGAAACAAGGGCTGTCAGTTTACTAATCCTTCTATACCACCACTGTCCAACAGAAATACGATGTGAGCCACATATGCAATTTAAAATTTTATAGTAGCTACATAGAAAAACAGGTGAAATTAATTTTAATATTATTTAACCCAAAATATCCCAAATATCATTTCAACAAGTAATCAATATAAAAAACTATTAATGCGATACTTTTTAAAAAAACGATGTCTTCAGAACTGTTGTATATTATACACTTAGCATCCTAGTCATATTACAAGTGCTCAATAGCCACGTGTGGCTGGTGGCTACCAAACTGCACATGTTCTGGATCTTTCTACAACTATCCGGAGGTTAGTGACAGTGTTGGGATTTGGCTCTTAAAAGATAGGACATAATTATGTTGCCCCTGGGGAGATAGGACAAGGGATTAAAGCTTTTGGGGAGAAATATTTGGCCTCAGACACTTGCAGCCGAGGTAGCCCAGGATTCTAGGGCACAAATGTGTAACTAGACCAATGATACAGTCAGATGATGTTGGCTTCACTTGCCAATACAACGGATCGATGCAAGTGCAAAATGCTAACTGCCGTTAAGAGAGCTACTTTAGCACTTTGACTACATCAGAATTTAAAGCGTATAAGGATGTGATTTGGAAGATAAAGTGAAGAACTGTGTAGCAAGGAAAAAACCTACAAAATTAGATTGAATTAAAAAAAATTTTTTTTAATTTATTTATTTTTGACTGCATTGGGCCTTCATTGCTGTGCGTGGGCTTTCTCCAGTTGCAGTGAGCGGGGGCTACACTTCGTTGTGGTTTGTGGGCTTCTCATGGCAGTGGCTTCTCTTGCTGTGGAGCACGGGCTCTAGGCACGAGCTCAGTAGTTGTGGCTCGCTGGCTCTAGAGCGCAGGTTCAGTAGTTGTGGCACATGGGCTTAGTTGCTCTGAGGCATGTGGGATCTTCCCGGACCAGGGGTTGAACCCGTGTCCCCTGCATTGGCAGGTGGATTCGTAACCACTGTGCCACCAGGGGAGTTCCTAGATTGAATTTTTAAAAAGATTAAAACAATCTAAATCCTTTTTCAGTTACCTTTGTGTAACACAGTTTAATGCTAGTCATCAATAGTTTAACATGTTACCAAAGGGTAATCATAAGCCTTAGTTTAAGCCTGGGGAAGTTCTTCATTATTTAAATCCAGATTTCTAAGTGATTAAATCAACATTTCCAAAATAAGAATGGATATAACTTTTTGTTAATAAAACTTAGAGGCAAGTGTTTTTAACAAAAAATTTATTACCAAAATACAATATTAAAGTCAATACATGACAAACTTCTGTAAAGCAAAATAAATTATTCTAACATTGTACAGTATTTCCAAAGGTAGTTAAAGAAGCGCTAAGACCTTGCTTCACTGTTTGCTGAACAGATAAACTGTTCTACCATGAAAACAATCCTAGAGTTTTAGGCGTTAAGGCATGCAGCTTGATGTGCAGGATAATTTTACAAAATGCAAATCATCCTATTTTAATAAGATACAGTGTCAGAATTAACTGTAGTCTTTACATGTCAGTGTTCCAGAAATTTTTAGACTTTGGCTATAGAAGCAATGCCATAGTGTTACACAATACTTATTTCTTAAAAAAATACATGTATTCATGTCCATGAATATCAAACTCAAATCTCTATTAAATATATTTTATAGAATATTACTTAGAGCACCTTGCTGTACAATAAAAAAAGATTAAATAAGTGTCTATGAAAACTAAAAATATAATAAGTCTCAAAAGAGAAGCCTGCTTGTCTTTGTCAAGCCAAGTACACTGCAGGAAGATACAATGTAAACATAGGTGCCCACCATTTGCTTTGTGAGAAAAGACAAAGAAAATAATAACAAAGCCACTGATAGCTACCTCAAATAGATGAAAGGTCTAGAATAAAGGCTTCCGTCAGTGTCACTACACTGCACTGGCTGGACACAGAACTTGAAGTCTACAGGTCACCTGGAATATAGGCATGGTACTGTTAGAACACTGGGGATACCGACCACATTCTGGATTATTAGAGAAAGAGAGGAAATGATAGAGCCCTGAAAAAGTATTATTTATAATGATCAGAATGCATCATCTTCCCCCTCCCCACCTGTGCCTTATCCAGTAAGTGTTTTAGAAACTATTTTCACTGTCAAATCTTAGAATTGTAAGTGTTCAGAGTGGAAAACAAATACTGAGCTTTACATGGCAAAAGATCTAGTACCAGTAAATGTTATTCCTATGAAGGGAATTCCTGCTGATTTTTTAAATATATATTCTATAATTAAAATTGCATATTTAGTCTTCATCATATTCAATTGTTCTTAGTGGGGAGGGTTAACTTAAGGCTTGCCACAAAACCATAATGGGAAGGTACACAACATCCTTGGTATATGGTTCCTCCTATAGGCCAAGAGAAAGCTTTTGAAGATATTTTAGGCTGGAAGCAGATGAATATTTAAAGACTTTTGAACTTCTGGGATAATTTTTTCCCATGAGCTAGGGAAATTTTAAATTCATGATTCCAAATGGAAAATTTAAGTAACAATCAATGGAAGTAGTTTAAGGAAATGAAGAAAGTTAATTTAAAAATACACTGTTGAAATTTTGGGAATGTTTTTTGGTTATTAGTATTTTCCAAATGATTATATAAAATTAAAGCCAAGGAAAATTTATAAAACAAAAACTCTTCTAAGGTTGTTAATTTTCAGAATAATAGATTTTTATAAAGAAACATTGAGTCAGAGCTACCAGTAATGAAAAAACTAAGTGGGAACAATATAGTAATAATGGAACCATTTAAAATATTTTAGTTTATTTTTGAATTTGAAATGAAATACAACTGTGTTTTAATTCTGAAAACAGGAGAAAATGAGAAAACCCACTGCATGTGGATTTGGGGAATATAGTTTAGTATATATGAATCCATTTTCTCTTTTAAAAACCAGATATCAGAAATGGATTAACTTTCACAAATAAACTAAAGCTACGTAAATTAAAGAGTTGCAAAGTTACAATCAACTGTTTGTTCAAATATCATCATCAAATTAGATTTTAAAAAGCAAAAAAAAAAAAAAAACCACAAAAAACCCCACGCAAATCAGACAGTATTTCAGGTTACCTGGCCCCGCTTAAATAGTTCCTAATGCTATCTGAAAAATGTTAATTCATTCGATTCATACCTGGACTTTGGGAAGAGAATTCTTTCCTAAAATGTGTCTACAGAGTATCCTATTCAAGAAATTCTGTTTTCAATGTTTTCTAAGCTTTATGAGAGTCACAGCCTCAGCTCTAGAAGATGTTAGAGTCAAGTTCAGAAAGAGCACCGTGAAGACTTTTGACTTGTAGGCAGAACTGACATTAACAGAACAATGCATACGTAAATGATCACAACTACAAAAGCAAAACCAAAAAACCCCGTTCTCTTCACTCTTTGAAATACACTGTAATACAAATATGTAATTAATGAGAAGATTACATCTATTTGATGGCGAGTTTTAGTTGGCTTCCCATGTGTCCTATTGCACACCAACAAAATACAATTTCCTGGATAGGAGAAACCCAAATAGTTTTTGTTTGTTATTAAACATTTTATAAACAACCTGAATTTTTACTATATTTTAGCCACATTTGGTTGTATCTCTTATGCTAAGAATAACTAAATAAAAAGCTCCAGGAAGTAAAATCTCAATAGTAGTACTCATTTTAAGGGGCTTTTGAATTTCATTCCTCTTCCCACAAATGATTTTTATTTAACAGTTCAAACTACTTCCGAGGTCTGATGAGCAAATGCAATTTTTCCTACTTTGTTGTTTTTAGACAACAAGCTTGGTCTAGTTTAGAAGGCCTATGTAACTATTGAGAAGCTGGGGTATTCCATCAACACTCTGAAAAGAACCTCTGAGAAGTGCACTGTGCTCAACCAGTCACCATTTTTATGAACCTTGAGATTTGGTTTGAGGCTGGTGGGAATTCACCTCTTTCCTCCTTTGCCCACAAGACATTCACTGTAAATTTAAGACAATAATTTACTTTGTAAACGCCTATTTACAATCTAGATTTGGATTTAGAGGTCTCTTTTCTTTTTTTTCTTTCTAAAGAGTAAAGTAATATATCTCCGATTGAGTATATGATTTGTTCCTATCAATCTGGCTAAAGATTTAGGTTGATCATCTCAAAGCCCTGTAATGATCTTTTCTTTCCTTGTTGATACCAAAAAACCCTCAGACACGTGCCTCCCATTTCTCACAAGAGGGTTGTCATTCATGTCAAAATTGAGAATGAAAAAAATTAAGCTCTGCTTAAGATTGTGACACTTTCATAACAGTAAGTTTTAGAATAGTTCCTGAAAAGCCCTTTCTTAACTCTTTTGCTTGCATTTCTACACTATAACAAGCTTTTAATAATAAATACACTCAAACTAAGAGGTAACAGAGGGTTATTATAAGAGTACATCTTTGCTGCCTCCTCAACCCACTTCTCCTCACTCAAAATGCTTAAATATTATTACCCCTTATCCATTTGGAATTCCTTTTATTACATTACAAATTTTGTTCCAAAGTCACATCTGTCATTTCTTCAAAAATCACACCAACTATTTCTTCTGTGCCTAGTAAGTTACTGGACAGCACAAAGGGCAAACTGTGGTTTAAAGGATTCCTCTTCTGCTGTTTTCCTCTTCAGATAACTATTCCACCTAATTTGTGTTTAGAGTTGTGTTGTGGTCCTTATTTAGGATGATGTTTACAATTTCACCCTCATGCTCCTTCATATGATCCAAAAGATTTTCTTTGCTGGTAGACTCGAAACCACAAATACAACAACAGAAGAGTAAAACGCAATACTCCACACCAGGAGGGGCCAGACTGGAGTTTTTTTCTAAACTATATGAGGTATTACTTGTAGGGTTTAGTTTCTCATTCTCATTGGTACCTACGACTTCACTGGGAGCCTGGGAAATCAGCTCTGAGGATGACACCAAATTTTCTGAACTTCCAGTGAGAGAATCGGCTCTTTCTTCACTGCTGTTTAATACAGTCTTTCCAGAGGATTTCCCCTGAACTCTTAAAAACAAAAGAAAACACATCAAACCTCGAGTTGGTTATAATGTAGACTAGCAGATTTAATCCTAACTTTATATATAATGCATATATAATTATAAATAATAACCTATTTATATATAACAGTAAGATCAAATACCTGCCACTTTGTGAAATTGCATCATTAATAGCCTTGTTTACTTGTTCATAGTTATAATTTTGGTCACTGGCATGCTTCCACATATGAGACTTCAAAGAAGGAGGATGGCTGCATACATACCCACACAAAGAGCATCTGAAAGATATGAAGTAAATCAGACGATCCCATATCATTTTTAGTAATTACAATGATTCTGTAACAATTATTAAATTTATTCTCCTGAAGACTTATTAGACATCACATTTCACTGAATCTAAGATGCCACTGATTATAAGAGATATTGATTTCAGAGGCTAAAATGTCCTAGGGTGGATATCTCAGAATCAATGAAACAAAGTATTTTACATTATAAAGAATTCATAAGAATCAGGACAAACATCCCAAATTACTTTAGCTATTACAGTATTTGGAAAGATTTCTAATATAGTAATAAGAAAAATCTTTGCTCTATATTATTTAACCACACCCACATACACAAATACACAAAATCAATACTCTATACCACTCTATTTCTTAAGAAAGCAGAAAAGAATTAAATAATTTTCAACATGAACTCTGTGCTAACTTACAGATTCACAGAAAATGTAAGTAGTCCTGAAATGCTTCAACAATTTAGATTTCATAAGTAAAACAGATAATTAATAATCTTAAAGTTTCTATTCAAAATAATTGTTTCACATAATTGGGTATACTTTGTAAAATCTGAACTGAATGAAGTAGTTAAAAAAAATTAACAGACTGTTTTTTAGAGCACGTTTAAGGTTTACCCACTCTCTCCCCTGCATACAGTTCCTCCTATTATTAACATCTTGCATCAGTGTGGAATATGTTACATCTGATGAAACAATATTGATACATTAATATTAACTAGAGTCTACAGTTTACGTTAGGGCTCACTGTGTTGTATAGTTCTATGTATTTTAATAAATGCATTATGCCATGAATCTATCATTATAATATCATGCTGAATAATTTCCCAACCCTAAATATCCTCTGTGCTCCACCTATTCATCTCTCCCTTCCCCCAATCCCTGGGAATCACTGATTCTTTTACTGTCTCCATAGTTTTGCCTTTTCTAGAAAGTCACATAATAGTTGGAATCATACAGTATATAGCCTTTTCAGACTGGTTTCTTTCCCTTTTCCATTTGCATTTAAAGTTCCTCCATGTCTTTTCATGGCTTGAGAGCTCTTTTTTCCCCCTCCTATCACTAAATAATATTCCACTGTATGAATGTACCAGTTTGTTTATCCATTTCTCTACCGAAGGACATCTAGTTGCTTCTAAGTTTTGGCAATTATGAATAAAGCTTCTATTAAACATTTATGTGTGGTTTTCGTGTGAATATAAGTTTTCATCATTTGGGTAAATACCTAAGAGCAGAATTATGTTTATCTTTTTAGGAAACTGAAAACATACTTTTAAAAAGACATTTTTATTAAATACTTAATTACAAACTTTACAAAAATCAGGTAAGTTACCTGAACTCTTCTTCACAACAAGACAGTCAGCAGATGGGTAAAAGAACCACTTTGGGATATGCCAGAGCATTCTGTTCTTTTGTTTGTTTGTTTGTTTTGGTGGGGGCGGGGGGCACACCACGCAGCATGTGGGATCTTAGTTCCCCCACCAGGGATCGAACCTGTGCCCCCTGCAGTGGAAGCACGGAGTCTTAACTGCTGGACGTCACGGAAGTCCCAGAACATTCTGTTCTTAGCAAGGTCTATTCTCAGGAGAAATTACTTAACCAGAGCCTAACCTACTGGAGTTTTATCAGAGCATATCTGACCGGAGGGAAGGAAATACCCAACTCCAGCCCACTCCAGCTATCTTGTCCACCAAGGGTTGGGGAGGGAGGGGACGGCAAAGTACAGTTCACAGCCCAGAGACACAGGCTTACTAAAAAACTGAGACCTAGTTATGGACTACAGAACATTTCCCCTCCCCCCACTTTTAACGACCACATTTCTAAAGGTCTATCTACAGCAGTGCCTTTTACCCAGTACATCATGCCTGACTATCAAGAAAAAATTACAAGACATACTAAAAGGCAAAAACCAAAGTTGAAGAGACAGAGCAAGCAAAGAAACAAGAGTCAGATATAGCAGGATGATGGAATCATCAGACTGGTGATTTAAAACAATTACGATTAATATCCTAAGAGCTCCAATGAATAAAATACACAGCCTGGGAAAACAGATGAGCAATGAAAGCAGAGAGATGGAAATTCCAAGAAAGAACCAAAAAGAAATCAAAGAGATCAGAACCAAAAAGAGATAAAAAATACATAAGAGAAATGAAGAGTGCCTATGATGGGGCCTATTAGTGGACTGGATACATCTAAGGAAAGAATCTCTAAGCTTGAGGATATCTCAATAGATAGAAACCTCCAAAACTAGAAAGCAAACCAAAAAAAAGGACTGGAAAAAACAGAACAGAATATACAACCACAAAAGGGACAATTACAAAAGGTGTAATCTATGTGTAATGGGAATACTAGAAGAAGAGAGAAAGGAACAGAAGAAATACTTTAAACAATAATGACTAGATTCCACATGCAGGACACAATTAAGAGTCCGCATGCTGCAACTAAGTAGCCCACGTGCTGCAACTAACACCCGGTGTAACCAAATAAATAAATAAATAAATAAAAATTAAAAAAAAAAGTGAGCAGAAATAAAGACCTTCTCAGACAAACAAAAATTGAAGAAATTTGTTGCTAGTAGATCTGTCTTGTAAGAAATGTTAAAGAAGTTCTTTAGAAAGAAGGTAAATGTTATAGATCAAGAAACTTGGGGACTTCCTTGGTGGCGCAGTGGTTAAGAATCCGCCTGCCAATGCAGGGGACACGGGTTTGATCTCTGGTTCAGGAAGATCCCACATGTCACAGAGCAACTAAGCCCGTGAGCCACAACTACTGAAGCCCGCACACCTCCAGCCCATGCTCGGCAACAGAGAAGCCACTGCAATGAGAAGCCCACATACTGCAACGAAGAGCGGCCCCCGCTCGCAAAACTAGAGAAGGTCCACACGCAGCAATGAAGACCCAACACAGCCAAAAATAAATAAATAAACAAATTAATTAATTAATTAAAAAAAATAAACTTGGATCCACACAAAGAAAGGAAAAACATCAGATAAGGTATAAGAAGGATAAAATAAAAGCTTTTATTTATATTTATTTATTAAGTTTTTATTTTTTTAACATCTTTATTGGAGTATAACTGCTTTACAATCATGTGTTAGTTTCTGCTTTATAACAAAGTGAATCAGCTATACATATACATATATTCCCATATCTCTTCCCTCTTGCATCTCCATCCCTCCCACCCTCCCTATCCCGCCCCTCCAGGTGGTCACAAAGCACCAAGCTGATCTCCCTGTGCTATGTGGCTGCTTCCCACTAGCTATCTGTTTTACATTTGGTAGTGTATATATGTCCATGCCACTCTCTCACTTTGTCCCAGCTTACCCTTCCCCCTCCCCATGTCCTCAAGTCCATTCTCTAGTAGGTCTGCATCTTTACTGCCGTCCTGCCCCTAGGTTCTTCATGACCATTATTTATTTATTTTTTTAAGATTCCATGTATATGTGTTAGCATATGGTATTTGTTTTTCTCTTTCTGACTTACTTCACTTTGTATGACAGACTCTAGGTCCATCCACCTCACTACAAATAACGCAATTTCGTTTCTTTTTATGACTGAGTAATATTCCACTGTATATATGTGCCACATCTTCTTTATCCATTCATCTGTCGATGGACACTTAGGTTGCTTCCATGTCCTGGCTATTGTAAATACTGCTGCAATGAACATTGTGGTACATGACTCTTTCTGAATTATGGTTTTCTCAGGGTATATGTCCAGTAGTGGGATTGCTGGGTCATATGGTAGTTCTATTTTTAGTTTTTGAAGGAACCTCCATACTGTTCTCCATAGTGGCTGTATCAATTTACATTCCCACCAACAGTGCAAGAGGGTTCCTTTTTCTCCACACCCTCTCCAGCATTTATAGTTTGTAGATTTTTTGATGATGGCCATTCTGACTGGTGTGAGGTGATACCTCACTGTAGTTTTGATTTGCATTTCTCTGATGATTAGTGATGTTGAGCATTCTTTCATGTGTTTGCTGGCAATGTGTATATCTTCTTTGGAGAAATGTCTATTTAGGTCTTCTGCCCATTTTTTGATTGGGTTGTTTGTTTTTTTGATGTTGAGCTGCATGAGCTGCTTGTAAATCTTGGAGATTAATCCTTTGTCAGTTGCTTCATTTGCAAATATTTTCTCCCATTCTGAGGGCTGTCTTTTTGTTTTGCTTATAGTTTCCTTTGCTGTGCAAAAGCTTTTAAGTTTCATTAGGTCCCATTTGTTTATACTTCCATTTCTCTAGGAGGGGGGTCAAAAAGGATCTTGCTGTGATTTATGTCATAGAGTGTTCCGCCTATGTTTTCCTCTAAGAGTCTGATAGTGTCTGGCCTTACATTTAGGTCTTTAATCCATTTTGAGTTTATTTTTGTGTATGGTGTTAGGGAGTGTTCTAATTTCATTCTTTTACATGTAGCTGTCCATTTTTCCCAGCACAACTTATTGAAGAGGCTCTCTTTTCTCCATTGTATATTCTTGCCTCCTTTATCAAAGATAAGGTGACCATATGTGCGTGGGTTTATCTCTGGGCTTTCTATCCTGTTCCATTGACCTATATTTCTGTTTTGGTGCCAGTACCATACTGTCTTGATTACTGTAGCTTTGTAGTATAGTCTGAAGTCCAGGAGCCTGATTCCTCCAGCTCCGTTTTTCTTTCTCAAGATTGCTTTGGCTATTCAGGGTCTTTTGTGTTTCCATATAAATTGTGAATTTTTTTGCTCTAGTTCTGTGAATAATGCCAGTGGTAGTTTGATAGGGACTGCATTGAATCTGTAGATTAATTTGGGTAGTAGAGTCATTTTCACAATGTTGATTCTTCCAATCCAAGATCATGGTATACCTCTCCACCTATCTGTATCATCTTTAATTTCTTTCATCAGTGTCTTATAGTTTTCTGCATACAAGTCTTTTGTCTCCTTAGGTAGGTTTATTCCTAGGTATTTCATTCTTTTTGTTGCAATGGTAAATGGGAGTGTTTTCTTAATTTCACTTTCAGATTTTTCATCATTGGTGTATGGGAATGCAAGAGATTTCTGTGCATTAATTTTGTATCCTGCTACTTTACCAAATTCACTGATTAGCTCTAGTAGTTTTCTGGTAGCATTTTTAGGATTCTCTATGTATAGTTATCATGTCATCTGCAAACAGTGACTGCTTTACTTCTTTTCTGATTTGGATTCCTTTTATTTCTTTTTCTTCTCTGACTGCTGTGGCTAAAACTTGCAAAACAATGCTGAATAATAGTGGTGAGAGTGGGCAACCTTGTCTTGTTCCTTATCTTAGTGGAAATGGTTTCAGTTTTTCACCATTGAGGACGATGTTGGCTGTGGGTTTGTCATATAAGGCCTTTATTATGCTGAGGTAAGTTCCCTCTATGCCTACTTTCTGAAGAGTTTTTATCATAAATGGGTGTTGAATTTTGTCGAAAGCTTTTTCTGCATCTATTGAGATGATCATATGGTTTTTATTCTTCAATTTGTTAATATGGTGTATCACATTGATTGATTTGTGTATATTGAAGAATTCTTGCATTCCTGGGATAAACCCCACTTGATCATGGTGTATGATCCTTTTAATGTGCTGTTGGATTCTCTTTGCTAGTATTTTGTTGAGGAGTTTTGCATCTATGTTCATCAGTGATATTGGCCTGTAGTTTTCTTTCTTTGTGACATCTTTGTCTGGTTTTGGTATCAGGGTGATGGTGGCCTCGTAGAATGAGTTTGGGAGTGTTCCTCCCACTGCTGTATTTTGGAAGAGTTTGAGAAGGATAGGTGTCAGCTCTTCTCTAAATGTTTGATAGAATTCGCCTGTGAAGCCATCTGGTCCTGGGCTTTGGTTTGTTGGAAGATTTTTAATCACAGTTTCAATTACAGTGCTCGTGATTGGTCTGTTTATATTTTCTAGTTCTTCCTGGTTCAGTCTTGGAAGGTTGTGCTTTTCTAAGAATTTGTCCATTTCTTCTAGGTTGTCCATTTTATTGGCATATAGTTGGTTGTAGTTCTCTCTCATGATCCTTTGTATTTCTGCAGTGTCAGTTGTTACTTCTCCTTTTTCATTTCTAATTCTATTGATTCGAGTCTTCTCCCTTTTTTTCTTGCTGAGTCTGGCTAATCGTTTATCAATTTTGTTTACCTTCTCAAAGAACCAGCTTTTAGTTTTATTGATCTTTGCTATTGTTTCCTTCATTTCTTTTTCATTTATTTCTGATCTGATCTTTATGATTTCTTTCCTTCTGCTAACTTTGGGTATTTTTTGTTCTTCTTTCTCTAATTGCTTTAGGTGTAAGGTTAGGTTGTTTATTTGAGATGTTTCTTGTTTCTTAAGGTAGGATTGTATTGCTATAAACTTCCCTCTTAGGACTGCTTTTGTTGCATCCCATAGGTTTTGGGTCGCCGTGTTTTCATTGTCATTTGTTTCTAGGTAGTTTTTGATTTCCTCTTTGATCTCTTCAGTGATCTCTTGGTTATTACGTAGTGTATTGTTTAGCCTCCATGTGTTTGTATTGTTTACAGATTTTTTCCTGTAATTGATATCTAGTCTCTTAGTTGTGGCCAGAAAAGATACTTGATACGATTTCAATTTTCTTAAATTTACCAAGGCTTGATGTGTGACCCAAGATATGATCTATCTTGGAGAATGTTCCATGAGCACTTGAGAAGAAAGTGTATTGTTGTTTTTGGGTGGAATGTCCTATAAATATCAATTAAGTCCATCTTGTTTAATGTATCATTTAAAGCTTGTGTTTCCTTATTTATTTTCATTTTGGATGATCTGTCCATTGGTGAAAGTGGGCTGTTAAAGTCCCCTACTATGATTGTGTTACTGTCGATTTCCCCTTTTATGGCTGTTAGCATTTGCCTTATGTATTGAGGTGCTCCTATGTTGGGTGCATAAATGTTTACAATTGTTATATCTTCTTCTTGGATTGATCCCTTGATCATTATGTAGTGTCCTTCTTTGTCTCTTAATAGTCTTTGTTTTAAAGTCTATTTTGTCTGATAGGAGAAGTGCTACTCCAGCTTTCTTTTGATTTCCATTTGCATTGAGTATCTTTTTCCATCCCCTCACTTTCAGTCTGCATGTGTCCCTAGGTCTGAAGTGAGTCTCTTGTAGACAGCATATATACGGGTCTTGTTTTTGTATCCATTCAGCCAGTCTATGTCTTTTGGTTGGAGCATTTAATCCATGTACATTTAAGGTAATTATCAATATGTATGTTCCTATTACCATTTTCTTAATTGTTTTGGGTTTGTTATTGTAGGTCTTTTCCTTCTCTTGTGTTTCCTGCCTAGAGAAGTTCCTTTAGTATTTGCTGTAAAGCTGGTTTGGTGGTGCTGAATTCTCTTAGCTTTGGTTGTCTGTAAAGGTTTTCATTTCTCTGTCAAATCTGAATGAGATCCTTGCTGGGTAGAGTACTCTTGGTTGTAGGTTTCTTCCCTTTCATCACTTTAAATATGTCCTGCCACTCCCTTCTGGCTTGCAGAGTTCTTGCTGAAAGATCAGCTGTTAACCTTATGGGGATTCCCTTGTATGTTATTTGTTGTTTTTCCCTTGCTGCTTTTAATATTTTTTTCCTTGTGTTTAATTTTTGATAGTTTGACTAATATGTGTCTTGGCGTGTTTCTCCTTGGATTTATCCTGTATGGGACTCTGTGCTTCCTGGACTTGATTAACTATTTCCTTTCCCATATTAGGGAAGTTTTCAACTGTAATCTCTTCAAATATTTTCTCAGTCCCTTTCTTCTCTTCTTCTTCTGGGACCCCTATAATTCGAATGTTGGTGCATTTAATGTTGTCCCAGAGGTCTCTGAGACTGTCCTCAGTTTTCATTCTTTTTTCTTTATTCTGCTTTGCAGTAGTTATTTCCACTATTTTATCTTCCAGGTCACTTATCTATTCTTCTGCCTCAGTTATTCTACTATTGATCCCTTCTAGAGAATTTTTAATTTCATTTATTGTGCTGTTCATCATTGTTTGTTTGCTCTTTAGTTCTTCTAGGTCCTTGTTAAAAGTTTCTTGTATTTTCTCCATTCTATTTCCAAGATTTTGGATCATCTTTACTATCATTATTCTGAATTCTTTTTCAGGTAGACTATTTCCTCTTCATTTGTTAGGTCTGGTGGGTTTTTACCTTGCTCCTTCATCTGCTGTGTGTTTCTCTGTCTTCTCATTTTGCTTATCTTACTGTGTTTGGGGTCTCCTTTTCGCAGGCTGCAGGTTCGTAGTTCCCATTGTTTTTCGAGTCTGCCCCCAGTGGCTAAGGTTGGTTCAGTGGGTTGTGTAGGCTTCCTGGTGGAAGGGACTAGTGCCTGTGTTCTGGTGGATGAGGCTGGAACTTGTCTTTCTGGTAGGCAGGTTTGCGTCTGGTGGTGTGTTTTGGGGTGTCTGTGACCTTATTATGATTTTAGGCAGCCTCTCTGCTAATGGGTGGGGTTGTGTTCCTGTCTTGCTAGTTGTTTGGCATAGGATGTCCAGCACTGTAGCTTGCTGGTCGCTGAGTGGAGCTGGGTCTTGGCGTTGAGACGGAGATCTCTGGGAGATTTTCGCCGGTTGATATCATGTGGAGTTGGGAGGTCTCTGGTGGACCAATGTCCTGAACTTGGCTCTCCTGCCTCAGAGGCACAGCCCTGACACCTGGCCAGAGCACCAAGACCCTGTCATCCACACGGCTCAGAATAAAAGGGAGAAAAAAAAGGAAGAAAGAAAAAAAAATAATAAAATAAAGTTATTAAAATAAAAAATAAAAAATTATTAAAAATTTAAAAATTAAAAAAAAATGAAAGATAGAAAGAGGGGAGCAACCAAACCAAAAAATAAATTCACCAATGATAACAAGCACTAAAAACTATAAAACAAACAAACAAAAAAACTGGACAGACAGAACCCTAGGACAAATGGTAAAAGCAAAGCTATACGGACAAAATCACACACAGAAGCATACACATACACACTCACAAAAAGAGAAAAAGGGAAAAAATATATATATATTGTTGCTCCCAAAGTCCACTGCCTCAATTTGGGATGACTCGTTGTCTATTCAGTTATTCCACAGATGCAGGGTATATCAAGTTGATTGTGGAGATTTAATCCGCTGCTCCTGAGGCTGCTGGGAGAGATTTCCCTTTCTCTTCTTTGTTCGCACAGCTCCTGGGGTTCAGCTTTGGATTTGGCCTCGTCTCTGTGTGTAGGTCGCCTGAGGGCATCTGTTCCCGCTCAGAGAGGACAGGGTTAAAGGAGCAGCTGATTTGGGGGCTCTGGCTCACTCAGGCCGGGGGGAGGGAGGGGTACGGAATATGGGGCGAGCTTGAGGTGGCAGAGGCCAGCCTGACGTTGCAACAGCCTGAGGCGCCATGTGTTCTCCTGGGGAAGTTGTCCCTGGATCACGGGACCCTGGCAGCGGCAGGCTGCACAGGCTCCCGGGAGGGGAGGTGTGGATAGTGACCTGTGCTTGCACACAGGCTTCTTGGTGGCTGCAGTGGCAGCTTTAGTGTCTCATGCCCGTCTCGGGGGTCTGCGCTGATAGCCACGGCTCGCGCCCGTCTCTGGAGCTCGTTTAAGCGGCGCTCTTAATCCCCTCTCCTCGCGCACCAGGAAACCAAGAGGCAAGAAAAAGTCTCTTGCCTCTTCGGCAGCTCCAGACCTTTTCCCGGACTCCCTCCCGGCTAGCTGTGGCGCACTAGCCCCCTTCAGGCTGTGTTCACGCAGCCAACCCCAGTCCTCTCCCTGAGATCCGACCTCTGAAGCCAGAGCCTCAGCTCCCAGCCCCGACCCGTCCCGGCGGATGAGCAGACAAGCCTCTCGGGCTGGTGAGAGCTGGCCGGCACCGATCCTCTGTGTGGGAATCTCTCTGCTTTGCCCTCCGCACCCCTGTTGCTGCGCTCTTCTCCGTGGCTCCGAAGCTTCCCCCCTCCGCCACCCGCAGTCTCTGCCTGCGAAGGAGATTCCTAGTGTGTGGAAACCTTTCCTCCTTCAAAGCTCCCTCCCACTGGTGCAGGTCCCATCCCTATTCTTTTGTCTCTGTTTTTTCTTTTTTCTTTTGCCCTACCCAGGTACGTGGGGAGTTTCTTGCCTTTTGGGAGGTCTGACGTCTTCTGCCAGTGTGTAGTAGGTGTTCTGTAGGGGTTGTTCCACATGTAGATGTATTTCTGATGTATCTGTGGGGAGGAAAGTGATCTCCCATCTTACTCTTCCGTCATCTTGAAGCTCCTCTCTCCCATTTCTTTCAGATTTTTTTTTTTTTTAATGTGGCCCATTTTTAAAGTCTTTATTGAACTTGTTACAATATTGCTTCTGTTTTATGTTTTGGTTTTTTGGCCAGGAGGCATGTGGGATCTTAGCTCGCCGACCAGGGATCGAACCCGCACCCCCTGCATTGGAAGGCGAAGTCTTAACCACTGGACCACCAGGGAAGTCCCTATTGTTAATTGATCTGAGAGATAACAGTTTGTTCAAAATAATAATGGCAACAATGTATCCGATTATGTATGCTTATGTATGATTATGTATGTGCGCACGCACACACACATGCTTATGTATAAGTGAAATGAATGAAAGAAGTGATGCAAGGGATGGAAGAGAAGAATTAGGTTATTTTATTATAATGTACCTGGACTACCCATGAAGCCAGTATATTGTTACTTGAAGGTGGATTTTGATTAGCTTTAAATGTATACGCCAAATGCTAGGGAAACCATTAATAAAAAGTAAAAAATGAAGTATACCTGATATGCTAAGAACGGAGAGAAAATGGAATCATATAACATGCTCAGTGAAAACCACAAAAGGCAGAAAAGGAGTAGAAAAAAAATAGAACAAAGAACAATAGAAAACAAATAGAAAACAGTAATAAATATGGTAGCTATAAATTCAACTATATCAATCATCATTTTAAATGTCAATGGTCTAAATACACCAATTAAAAGATGGAGATTGTCAGAGTGAATAAAGAACAAGACCCAAGTATATGTTGTCTATAAGAAACCCACGTTATAAAGACACATATCAATGAAAAGTAAATGGATTGACATAGATATACCACATTAACACTCTTCAAACGAGAGCAGGAATAGCTATATTCATTTCAGACAGAGCAGACTTGAGAGTAAGGGAAGTTATCAGGGGAAAAAAGGTGCATTACATAATGACAAAGGGGTCATTTCTCCAAGAAGGCATAATGATCCTTAGCATGAATGTGTCTAACAATAGAGTGTAAAAATATGTAAGGCAAAAAACTGGCAGAGCTGCAAGGAGAAATAAATGAACTACTATTGTATTTAGAGTATTAAACACCCCTCTATCAGGAATGGACAGATCCAGCAGGCAGAAAAATCAGTAAGGACATATCTGAACTCACCCCCATCAATCAACTGGATATAATAGACATCTACAGACTACTTCATTCAACAACAGCAGAATACACATTCTTCTCAAACACACATGAAATATTCACCAAGATAGACCACATTCTGGGCCACAAAACACACCTTAACAGATTTAAAAGAATAGAAATCATGCAGTGTCTGCTCTCAGACCAAAATGAAACTAGAAATCCATAACAGAAGGGTAATTGGAAAATCTCAAAATACTTGGAGATTAAACAACACACTTATACATAACACATGGGTCAAGGAAGAAATCACACAAAAAAATTTACAATATTTTGAACTAATAAAAATACAACTTATCAAAATGTGTGGGATGTACCAAAAGCAGTGCTTGGAGAGAAATTTAGAGCATTAAATGCATGTATTAGAAAAGAAGAAAGATCTAAAATCAATCATCTAAGTCTCCACCTTAGTAAACTAGAAAAAAAGAGCAAATTAAATCCAAAGTCAGTAGAAGAAAAGAAATAATAAAAATTAGAGCAGAAGTCAATGAAATTGAAATCAGGAAATCAACAGAGAATATCAACAAAATCAAAATCTGGTTCTTTGAAAAGAACAATAAAATCAATAAGCCAGCAAGTAAACAGGATACTTAAGAAAAAAGAGGGACAAAAATTACTAGTACCAGAAATGAAAGAGGGGACATCACTATAAACCCCACAGACACTAAAAGGATAATCAAGGAATAATATGAACAAGTCTGTGCCCACAAATTTGATAACCTACATGAAATGGACCAATTCCTTGGAAGACACAATCTGCCAAAACTCACACAAGAAGAAACAGACAATCTGAAGAGGGCTGTATCTATTAAAGAAATTGAATCAGGTCCAAAACAGGAAGTTCCAGGTCCAGATGGGTTCACTGGTGGATTCTACCAGACATTTAGGAAGAAATTATACCAATTCTCTACAATTTCTTTCAGAATATAGGAGCAGAGGGAATACTTCCTAACTCATTCTATGAGGCCAGCATTACTCTAATACCAAAACTACACAAAGACATTACAAGAAAAAAAAGAAAAACCTATAGCCCAATAGCTTTCATGAACACAGATGCAAAATCCTTAATGAAATATCAGTAAATTGAATCCAACAATTCATAAAAAGAATTATATACCATAACCAAGTGTAATTTATCCCAGGTATGCTGGTTCAACATTTGAAAATCAATCAACATAATCATCACATTAACAGGTAAAGAAAAAACATACTAAACACGTCAACAGAAGCAGAAAAAGCATTTGACAAAATCCAACACTCGTTCATGACAGAAACTCTCAGCAAACTAGGAACAGAGGGGAATTTCCTCAAATGGACAAAGAATATCTACAGTAGATCTATAGGTAACATCATACTTGATAAGAAACTAGAAGCTTTCCTGGTAAGTTTAGGAACGAAGCACAGATGTCCTCCCTCACCATTCCTTTTCAACATCATAACTGAAGTCTTAGCTAAATATATATATACTTTTTTGTTCACAGATGATATGATTGTCTATGCAGAAAATCTGAAAGAATACACCAAAACACTCCTGGAACTAATAAGCGATTATAGCAAGGTTGCAGGACACAAGGTTAATATACAGAAGTCAATTGCTTTCCTATATTCCAGCCATGAACAAGTGGTATTTGAAATTAAAACATAATACCATTTACATTAGCAGTCCTGAAAATGAAGTACTTGGGTATAAAACTAATAAAATATGTACGACGTCTATATGAGGAAAACTACAAAACCCTGATAAATCAAAGAAGAACTATAAATGTGGAGAGATTCTATATTCATGGATAGGAAGACTCAATATTGTCAAGATGTCAGTTCTTCCCAACTTGATCTATAGATGCAATATGATTCCAATAAAAATCCCAGCAAGTTATTTTGTGGATACTGACAAGCCGTTTCTAAAGTTTATATGGATAGGCAAAAGATTCAGAATAGCCAACACAATATTGAAGGAGAAGGACAAAGTTGAAGGTGTGACACTACACATCCATGGAATCAGTAAAAGATCAGTGATCACCAGGGTTTGGGCCACTGAAGGGGAATGAATAGGTGGGATTCAGGGGATTTTTAGGGCAGTGAAACTACTCTGTATGATACTATAATACTGTAATGGTGGATACATGTCATTATAAATTTGTTCAAATGCATATAGTATACAGCACCAAGAGTGAACCCTAATATAAACTACAGACTTAGGATGATAATGATGTGTCAATATTGGCTCATCGATTCTAACAAATGGCCTACTCTGGTGGGGAATGCTGATAATGGGGGAGGCTATGGATGTGTGGGGCAGAGAGTATATAGGAAATCTTTGTACTTCTGCTCAATACTGCAATGAACCTAAATTGCCTCTAAAAAACAGCCTATTAAAAAGAGTTGACAGTTGGGACTTCCCTGGCGGTCCAGTGGTTAAGACTCTGCGCTTCCACTGCAGGGTTTGATCTCTGGTCAGGGAACTAAGATCCTGCATGCCGCGTGGTGTGGCCAAAAAAAAAAAAAAAAAAAAGTCATTGAGAACACAGCCCATAAAGCTGTGATGTTTGCACCAGTGTATGTTCATTCTTTTAGGAAACAGAGAAAGAAGAAAAAGAAATGAGATACCAATTTTTTTTTCTAAAGGCCTACCATTCCAGTGGCTGAAGTCAATAGAGTAGCCAGCTTCTTTGTATTTAAATTAGCTTGAACCTTTAAAAGTTCCAGAGAGTTAAAAAAGGCTTTCAAAGTCTTTTTATGAAGTTAGAATAACACTGATACTAAAATTTGGCAAGGGCAGCAGAAAAAAGAAAACTACACACCAATCTCACTTATGACTATCAATGCAGATATACTGAATAAAATGCTGGCAAACAGAATCTTCCAGTACATTAAAACAATAATAATACCATGAAGAAGGGACACTTATTTTAGGAATACAGAGAATTTAATATTAGGAAAAGTATTATTATAATTCACTATTTGAAAGGATCAGAAGAGAAAAGTCATATTTTCACTGTTGTCACTGAAAGTTAATCTAAAGAAATTCAGTATCCATCTTAACAAAACGTTTTATTATGGAAATCTTTAAGCAAAAAACTAAAGTAGGAAAGAATAATGAATCTCCACCACCCTGCTCCAATAATTATCGACATTCTGCCAGTCTTGTTTCATGTATTCCAACTTAAATTTCCCTGATTTTTGCAGAAATGTCTTATTTGAATGAGGCTCCAAACAAGATCTATACAGCTGTCCCTGGGTATCTGCAGGGAACTGGTTCCAAGACCTCCCACAGATACCAGAATCTGAGATGCTCAAGTCCCTCATATAAAATGGTGTAGTACTATATTGCATTTGGTTGGCATATATCTTAAGTCTCTTTTAATCTGTAATAATTCTTCTTCCTTTCCCCCATCCCCCTCATGCCATTCATATGTTGAAGAAACCAGGTCATCTGCCTTCTAGAATTTCTCATATTATGAACAGCACTGATTACTTTCTGTTAGTGTTATGTTCCTGTATTCCCCACATTTTTTGTAAACTGGTAGTGAGATCTAGAAAAGGGTTCTAAACCTTAGCACTTGACATTGGGCTAGATAATTCTTTATTGTGGGGGCTGCTCTGGGCATTGTAGGATGTTTTTAGCAGCATCACTGGCTACTAGCACCTTCTCTCCCTGTTTCGACAACCAATAATGTCTCCAGACACTGCCAAATGTCTCACCTGGTGAGAACTACTGATGTAGAGGTTTCATTAGATTCAGGGTTAGTTTTTTTCATTTCTATTTTTTTTTTGCAAATATACTTCATGGGTACAGCTGTGTTCCCTACCACATTTTAGGAGGCACTTGGATCAGGCTGACAACACTTAAACCCAGTTAACACTCAATAAAATTTCGCACCAAAATACAGTAGGTGAGTAATTCTACAAATATCTATCTATCTATCTATCTTCAAAAATATATCTCTTTCAACCCCAAAACTAGTATAAAGCTTAATGAGGAAACACCAGAATCATTCCCATTAAGCCCAAGAACAAAATAAGGATGGTCACTATCCCCACTATTACTTAGTGTTGTGGAGCTACTAGTCAGTACAATTAGGTAATAAAAGAAAAGGTACAAATATCATAAAGGAAAGGTTGAGAAAATTATTTGCAGATAATACAATTATATACCTGGCAATCCAACAGGAATTAAAAACTTTTACAAGTAATAAGATAATTCAATAAGTGTGTAAAGCTAACATCCTGTATAGATCAACAGCTTTCCCACGTAACAATACTGAAAGCTAGGAAAGGAAGAAAAAGATCCAAGTTATAAGAGCAATGGAAAAAAAAAAATACATAGGAATAAGCCTAGCAGTAAGTATGCATGTTATGTGTGTGCTTGTGTGTATGTAGGCAGTCCTTGCTGTGTATGGTTCTGATATGCATGGATTTTGGTTGCTATGGCCTAGTTAAATGAGTCTCCTAACAACACTGTTCAAATTTCAGAGTACATTAACTGTGAGTAACTGTAGAGTACAAACTTCACCGGGAACTCTTTGGTCCTCTATGAAAACAAAGGTGCTTTATGATCAGTGACTAATTATGTCGTTTCTTTCAAAGTCTGTCAGTGATCAGTCACTCACTTCTATTAATTCACTCACTGACAGCAAAGTATGTAGTTACGTTGCCTCCTTATATCCCAGTGATAAACCCATGTAACATTTTACAAAAATGGATAATCCAAAAGAGAGAACTGGCCAAACAAAATGGAAGTACACAGAGCAAGAAACAGAAAAGTGGTAACACTGGAAGTAAAATTAGACTCAAATGTAAATGGAGTTAGAGAACAAATAGCTGACCACAGGAATGCTGACACTGCCACCACTGAAGAAACTCGGGATATGCAGCCAGAGGATCTCCATGAAGATGAACTTAATGACATAAATAAGGAAAGTTGTTCAGGGAGGTTATGCCAGTGAAAAATTTCATATTACAGAAACTCTCGGAGATGTTTCATGATATTTAAAGAGCAAAGGATAAAATGTCTTTGAAAGTTGACCCATACTTAGAAAGGAGTATGACAACTGGCCAACGCACAGAAAAGCTGCTCACCCCGTGCTGTAAGGCCTACAATGAGAAGGCAAGCACTGCGCAAACTACTCTTGAGAAGTTTCTTACAAGAAATAAAACACTTTAATTCTCAATGTTTCTAAGTTTGAAGTTACAGTGTACTAGGTTAATATTACTTTTAGTATTTTTCATTTCCCTATATAACTGACAGAAAAGAGTTTTTAATGTTTTAAGAAAAATGTTTAAAGGTAATCAAACAATTGTAATTTTCACCATTAATTAAGATGGCTTTGCATGGTTCCAGCTTGCACAGTCATTTTTAAAGTCCCATGCTATTGCACAAACCGAGGACTATCTGTGTACTTAATACATACATATATGTGTGTGTGGATATACACACAGGCAAAACAAGAAATGTACACAATAATATAGATGGAAAAAACTTTAAAGGGACAGAACAGATGACCTGAAAAAATGGAAAAGCCCATACCTTGTTTGTATCAAGTTGTTAATTCTTTCTAAATTAATCTAGAAGCTTAACATGATCCCAATACAAACAGCAACAGAATTATTTTAAGAGGAAACTATGACAAGCTGATTCTAAAGTTCATCTGTGCACGTATGTATTACCCAATCAAAACCTCAAACAAGAAACTGAACTACCCACAAAATCCACATACTTAACTTCATTTCCTTATCAGCATTTCTCCCACAGAATTTGTAATACTTTACATATATGATTGAAAAAAATGATTTTTGGTGAAACATGTAAAAGAGTGGTATAACGTGTATATGCAATTTAAAAAAATGATAAACACTGGGTTCATAATGCTTGCTTAAGGGAGAACATTACCTCTATCTTAAGAGCTCTTTGTGGGTTCCTCCAAGATCTCATACCTGTTCCTCCTCAAAAGAGGCATCACTTCTCTGAATTTTGTATTATATGATTTGTTTACTTTTTCTTAGTTTTACCTATATGTATCCCTAACATATTGTTTATTCACATATTTTTGAGCATATAAATAGAATCACACTTTATGTATTCTTGTGTGACTTGTTTCTTTGTCTTAGCTCAATGTTTCTGAGATTCATTCATGTTACTAGATATAGCTCATTTACCTCACAGCCTACCTGCTTTACTTTGATTTTTACCTCTGCAGTTTCTCAGTTTCCCTGATAGATGAACTATACATATAAACATTGTTTTAAATATTTACCTAGCATTTTAGTTATCGTCATTGGGAGAGTTGTTCACTTTATCTAGTTTGGTATATTGTCTAAAATGGGAGCCCCTGCTTTTGGATGTTTAGTTAAAATTGCTAAGCCAATTTCTGTCCTAACTCAACTGGTCAGCAAATGCGGTCTTTATTTAAACATTTCCCTGATTATATAATCTATATCCCTTATACAAAAATGCAATATACAGGCAAGTTAAGTACAGATTCTAAAGAATCACTTGCATAATTTCCCAGTCTTTTTAAGGTACATACATAGATCTGAAGCAAAAGGGGAAGCATACTACAGATTTTTAATCCTACTTTTGATAATGTTACATAGTACTTTCTCAAGTTAAAAGTTATACATTTTCAATGGGGTTTAATGTTCCACCCTATCAAAGTGTCATCACTTAATCATTCTACTATTAGTACAGAGAATGTTTTTGATCTTTTAAACATTATAAACAATCCTGTAACAAATATGTTCTATATCTATATGTATTGCTGATTATTCTGTAGGATGAAGTCCATTCCCCCCACCCCCATAATCTTTAAGAATAATAAAGAAAAAATGAACACTCATAGTTAAGATATAGAATATTACCAGTATACCTTTGAAACTCCCTGTGTGCCCCATATTGATTGCCCCCTCTTACTTTCCGAGAGGTAAGAATGTTTCTGAACTGTGGGACATTGCCATTTTTAAGGCTTTTGACCAGTCAGCATTTACTACATTAGGGAGACACCAGGTATGATGAAATAAGCACATTTAAATTAATAATGGAGGGAATTCCCTGGTGGTCCAGTGGTTAGGACTCCACACTTTCCACTGCAGGGGGCACGGGTTCAATCCTGGCTGGGGAACTAAGATCCCGCAAGCT
Organism: Eubalaena glacialis; assembly: GCF_028564815.1. NCBI lineage: Eukaryota > Metazoa > Chordata > Mammalia > Artiodactyla > Balaenidae > Eubalaena > Eubalaena glacialis. The sequence goes on along the minus strand of NC_083733.1, from coordinate 50,552,679 downwards.
GTGTGGCATGGCCAAAAATAAAAATTAAAATAAATAAATAAATAATGGATATTTATAGAAGTAGTGAATCACATATTCCAGAAGTAAACACTCAAATTATTTTTAGAATAGTGTGTGGAGGACAAGTGCACCTTAGAGTTTTTGAGAAAAGCTAAAATTTACGGTGAAACATTATGCATGGTCAGAAATGCTCTTTTCTAACAATTCAATGTAATCTATGAGCTAACCTAGAATCTACCACTTTCATTAGCTTTCCTAAGTAAACAATGCATATAGATGAAGCTTTTTACTTTCCAAATTTCTCTCTCTCATTCTATTGGACAAAGACTTATTTCTGTAAAATTTGCTGTTAATCAATATCCCTTAATATGAAGTCTTTAAAAATTTTTTTTAAGGAGAGGAGAGGAGAGATAAAGCAAGAACAGTGTGCTGAACAACTAAGTCCTAATTCTATGAGTACCTACCTTAGCCTGGTACAAAGGTTATTCTGAAGGGACACTTACAATGGCGAATATTCATTAAAACATCTAAGTATGAAAAAAAAAAAGTCGGAACAATCTGATAAGGGTAAGCATTTACTAAAATGATTTTTAACTGATTAGAGAAGGGATACTATAAGAGAACCTCAACTTCGAAGTTATGGAAAGGTGGCTTAAAATATATTTTTACTCCCTTTTTAAGAATATATTTCTGTTAGCTAAAATATTATTTTCTCATTTTCATTCCTTCTCCACTTTTCCTATACAATTCCATGGAGCAAACCAAATTCTCTTACTTAAAAAAAAATTAGAACAAACCACTATTATACTACTATCTTGTTTTAGTCACTTTGCTGCACTTATTTTCTGAAATTATAGTTTACTTTTTTATTATCTATATTCTTTCATGAAGGTGTAAATTCCATGACCATGTGTTTTGTTGAGTCAGAAAAAGAACAGGAAGTCAATGTAGAAACCTGTGATATTGTGATTTATAATAATATATATTTGGTCTTAGTCCCAGTTCTTGGCACAGGGCTCCTATAACCCTTGGAATTGCCTAAGTGATGAGAGCAGTAAAGTCTTTTGTTATGTTAATGAGGTGACTTTTGGAAAGCTTCTAGGTAAACTAAGGATTGGGGCTGACTGCCAGAGGAAGCAACCATGTGATTAGAGGGTAGGAACTTTCAGTCCAGATGAGAGACTGGAGATTGAGTTCAACCATCAAGGCCGATGATTTAATCAATGGTGCTTATGTAATGAAGTCTCCATAAAAACCTAAAGGATGGTTCAGAGAGCTTCCGGGCTGGTGAACACATGGAAGGGCTGGCAGAGTGGCATGTCCAGAGAGGGCATGGAAGTTCCACCTCTCCAGAGTTTGCCCTCTGTACGTCTTCATCCGGCTGTACATCTGTATCCTTTATAATATGCTCTCTAACAAATTAATCAAACCTGAGGAGGGAGTCACGAGAACCTCACTTACAGTGGATTTAAAACCTGATTTACAGTCAGCCAGTCAGAAGCACAGGTAACAACCTAGACTTGTGATTGGCATCTGAAGTAACGGCAGTCTTGTGGGACTGAACCCTTAACTGGTGGGATCTGATACTATCTCCAGGTAGAAAAGTATCAGAACTGAATTAAATTTGCAGAACACTCAGCTAATATCTGCTGAGAATTGAGTTGCTTGGTGGTGTGGAAAACATCTGACATCGGAAAACCCAAGGTTTCTCAATCTGGCTAAAAAACGGACTGAATTTTTCTACAGGCTTTCTCCCATCGATAAAGGGTCAGTTACTTTAATCCCAGAACCCCACAGAGATAAGGATGTGGTTAAACTACCCTATTTCCCTGGCCTGGGGCCTTACTTGGACATTACTGCAGGTCTGATTCAATTAGGAACAACTGTTTTGAGAGGTTAGGCAGAGGAAAGCAGAACGTGGATGTCCTGCAATATTCGAGGTGTGACTTGAACATACGTGAAAAGACTGCAGTAGAAATTTTGCAATAGGGTTTGTCTTACCACATTCAATTAGTTTTCTATGCTTTTAAAGGAATAAATAACTAAGGCCCAGAGAAGTAGCCACTTCAAATTTTGTGATGAACCCAAGAACTCTTTATGCCACTGAGAAAAACAAACTCCTTTAGTTCATTCCTTCCAAACAAAACATATTTTTTCCCTCCAAATTAAACTATCAGCTAAACTGTTTTCCTTAAAACAAATTGAAGTTTTTCAAAGACTTGAGATTTTCCCCAAGCCAACACAATTGACTAACGATTCAACATGCCTTCCGATTAAAAGAGATTTAAGAAGTCTGCAAGTATGGTGGAAGTGATGGTATGTGACTTCCAAGGGTAGGTCATAAAAGGTAATACAGCTTTTGCCTACTTCTTACCTAAGCATTCACTTTTGGAACTAGCACAAGTCCACGTGGAGAAATCATGTACGTGTTCCAGCTGAGGCCCCAGCCGACAGCCAGCATCAACCCCCAGACTGGTGAGGGAGCCTTCAGATGCCTGCAACCCCAGCCGTCTCAGTCACCTCCAGCCTTCAAGCCTTCCCTCCCGAGCCCCAGACCTCACGGAGCAGACACAAGCCACCCCTATAGTGCCCTTTCTGCATTCCTGACCCACAGAATCCCTGAGCAAAATAAAAGAGCTGTTGTTTCACACCACTAAGTTGGAGGTGGTTTGGCATGCAGCAGCAGTACGGCCCACAAAGAGTTCTCCCTGGCCAAGCAGGTACAGGCAGAACAGCATAGCTGACAGGAGCAAGGGTTTAAGCCCTGGCTCTGCCACTTCTGAGACCATGGAAAATTGTTCAGTCCTTCCAGCCTCTGTTTCCATATCTACAACACTGGGGTAGTAATATTCCTAAGTACTGGGCTGTCATGAGGATTAAGTGAGCTGACACATATTGAGTACTTAGCACATTGCCTGGTCCATGAAAAATGTTCTAAAAAAATGTTAGCTATTATTATTACTGTTTGTAATATATTTATATTTATATAAAGACCAGACTTTTTACAATGACTGACCACACACAGGAGGCAACACTGTCATTCCAAATGTCATTTCCATTGCTTAAAACCTTTGTGGATTTTTTTTTTTTTTTGATGTGGACCATTTTTTAAAGTCTTTATTGAATTTGTTACAATATTGCTTCTGTTTTATGTTTTGGTTTTTTGGCTGCGAGGCATGTGGGATCTTAGTTCCCCGACCAGGGCTTGAACCCGCACCCCCTGCACTGGAAGGCAAAGTCTTAACCACTGGACCACCAGGGAAGTCCCTGGATTTTTTTTTTTTCTTTTACTTTTTGTGTCATATTAGAAAATCAGGGTCACTAACACATAAGCACACAGGTTTTTTGACCCAGTTGATGTGAATCCCTTAAAATCAGGGTCATTATTTTATAAGCACACATTTTTACCCCTCCCTTCATCATCTACCTTACTCACAAGGCTATTCAGAAAAATCAGCATCAACTTCAGAGTATAAAGACATAGAAGCCCTAACTACAAAGAAAAAGATTAATAAATTTGATTACATTAAAACTAGAAATCTCTGTTCTTCAAAAGACACCACTGAGAGTAGAAAGGCAAGCCACAGTTTAGAAGATATGTGCAATACACATAATAAACAAAAAAACTTGTATTCAGAACACATAAAGAACTGCTGCAAATCGGTCAGTAAAAGGCAGACCACCCAATAAAGAAATGTGCAATTAACAAATGAAAAGATGCTCAACCTCATAAATCATCAGGAAATGCAAATGAGAACCACAACATACACACCTACCCGAATGATCAAAATTCAAGACTGATAGTACAAAGTGTTGATGCGGGTATGAACTGGTACAACCACTGTAAATTGGTTTAACCATTTTGGATAACTGTTGACAATATCCACCAAACCTGAACATAGCACACCCTATTACCCACGTATTACACTCCTAGGTATAAACCAATGGAAAAGGAACCATTTCATATATGCACCAAAACATATGTAAAAGAATATTCAAAATGGTGTTATTCACAATGGGGGAACATCTGGCAATAATCCAAATATCCATCAGTAGTACAATAAAAAAATAAATTGTGGTATAATCTTACAATGGAATACTACACAGTAATACAAAGGAATGCATTAGTTCTACACTGAATTACACACAATGATGTTGAGTGAAAGAAGCTAGAAATAGGGACTTCCCTGGTGGAGCAGTGGTTAAGAATCCGCCTGCCAATGCAGGGGACCCAGGTTCGATCCCTGGTCCGGGAAGATCCCACATGTCACGGAGCAACTAAGCCCATGAGCTACAACTACTGAGCCCACATGCTGCAACTACTGAAGCCCGCGAGCCGCAACTACTGAAGCCCGCGAGCCACAACTACTGAGCCCACGTGCCACAACTACTGAAGCCCACTCGCCTAGAGCCTGTGCTCCGCCACAAGAGAAGCCACCGCAATGAGAAGCCCGTGCACTGCAATGAAGAGTAGCCCCCGCTCACCACAACTAGAGAAGGTCTGCATGCATCAACGAAGACCCAACATAGCCAAAAATAAAATAAATTCATAAAAAAAAAAGAAGGTAGACATAAAAGAATATGTACTGTATGGTTTCACTTATATTAAGTTCACAAACAGGCAAAACTAATTTATGATGTTAGAAGTCAAGATGGTGATTACCTGGTGGGGAATAGGGGCAAGTTAGTGAGTGGAAGGGCCAAGAAGAGGGTGCGGCTGAGGAATTGGCAATGGTTTATTTCTTGGTCTGAGGAGTTATAAGGATGGGTTTACTTTGTGACCATTCATCAAGCTGTATGCTTTTAATTTATGCATCAAATTGTATGTTTTTAACTTACGCAATTTTCACGATATATACTGCTGTAAGTTATAGAGTCTATTTCAAAATTTTAAAGAGAGACAGAGACTTATCAATCAAATGCAATGTTTAGACCTCCTAATATAAACAAAATAACCCTAAAAGGATACTTTTGAAACATTTAAGGAACTATTGGGTATTTTTGAACTGGGTATTAAAATAGGATTTGTATTAAAAAATCAACATACATATCTGGGTAGCTCTTCTACTTAAGGAAGAATATTACTACATATTTATTTTCAAAATATAATAAACTTATAGAACCAGAGCCATTTTATAGATTAAAAAAACTGAGGTATACAGATAATTACTAGTCATTTACTGAGTACCTATTATGTGCCAGGTAGTGTGCTGAGTACTTCAGTCCAAAGACCATGTACTTCCCTCTGTCATGTTGTCCCTCCTACCCTCCGCCTCGCCAAGTAGTTTTGGAACCTAAGTACCAATACAATGATGTTTCTAAGGGAAAATGGGTTCAATGCCACATAATCAGGAGGAAACTTGGGCCTGAGGAAAACGTTTTGTTGTCCCATCTTCCATCTCTAGCCAGTCATTCACAAAGGTGGTATTGGGGGAAGGAAAGCAGGGGGAACTCTAGTACTGCAATATTAAACTAAACTGAAGACAATCCAATACTTGAAAATTCTGAATGGACCTTTTAGTAACTTTTGGGGTCAGTGTTATAAATATCAAGTATAACAGTAACTGGTATGTGGTTTACTCAGAATGTTCCATAATAAAGCACTGAAAAACAAAGTCTGCTGCATTTGGTAGGACTGGGATGGGATGATGCCTTTTTCATCTTTCCCTGTCCTAACATGGGAATGAAAAACAGCTCTCTTCCTTCTGCAATGAGGACAGGGTTTCTGAGATGACCTCATGACTTCATGAGCAGAAGAAAGGAACCAGGCCCTTCAATGCTCCAAGTAACATTCTCGGTGCTTAATACATATAATCTCATTCAATCCTCCCCCAAATTTATGAGCTGGGCAGTATTCTCACCAGGTTCATATGGGAAAGGAGGGTTAGCTTAGAATAACATCCCCAGGGTCACCCGGTTGGGCAGAGGTGGTGTATGGTCCAGGCCTGAGACTAGAGCACGAGTGCTCCCCAAGACGCTGAGTCGCCTTCCAAGGCAGTCAACACAGCATGGGGACCTCAGCTGTGACAGTATTTCTGCCTGGGTACAGCATCTCTCTTGTTAAAAAAAACAAAAAAAACTAATAAGCTTCCTGTCCAGGAACAGAATTACTCTGTTTCCCAAATGATGAGAGGCCAACGTTTTTTGTGTGTATGGTTAGACAATGAATCGGTGAGAAGGGATAAGGATAAAAACTGGGCCCAATGACTATTAGACAGTTACCATTTATGGGGTGCTTATTATGTGCCAGGATCTTACATATGGTGTTTAATTTAGTCCTTACAACAGTCCTGTAAAGCAGGTGTCTTAATTATCCTCATTTTAGAAATGACAAGGCCAAGCATAGAGAAGTGAGACAGTTTGCCCAAGGGGACAAATGCCATAAGTCAGAGAGCTCAGATTCAGTCCCAGGACTATGTGCTCCCAGGGCTCTGATACATGAAGCTATACTGCCCAGATCACACGAATGGGCTCAGTGAAGGACCAGAATGGCAACATAAAAGCAAAGGCAAGAGGAAAGAATAGTTATCAATACTGCAGAAAGTCTATAACATAACAGGCACGTTAAACACACACAATCAACCTGTTCTGCCCTCATGCAAAGACTACACGTGGTGTAGCGAAGCACTCTCACTCTATAAGAAATTTATCACTGCTACTTGTGAGCACGTTTCTTTACAAAAAGTAGGGAATCAGAAATGCACAGGGTAGGCACCCTGAGAAAACAAGTCTCAGCTCTGACCATAAGTGTACTAGGCAGCAGAACTGAGTGAAGCACAAATGAAATAAGCCAGAAAAACTACTGTGATTAAATTAGATATCAAGAAGGCTGTGCTTCCTAACTAACTAAGCTTAAGGCAAACAGTATGTGACAATGAAGAGAAAGTCCCAGAAACATACTGGAATAGAACATGTTAATCCATAATGCTGTGTAGACTGCAAATCCCACGAAGACAAAGAAGTATAAGTATTTAAAGTATTTAAAGAAGGTTAAAAGAAGAGTCACAAGATTCAAAGGTTGGAAAATAAGTCTTACATGAAAGGTAATAATTACATGGAGGGGTTGGTATGACAACATTTTTTCTAAGGCACTCAGGCCAAACCCAGTGAGACAGTGTGAACAAATCTGGAAAATAACATACTGAGACTTCTCTGATGTAACAGGAAGAAGATTCTCACAGGATGTTGCCCACTGGAAGGAAGCCCCTAGGACAACTTGCAACCAATCCTATGAGTGTGAATATTTTAAGAACATGAGAAAACATAATCCCTAAAATAGCAAAAGCTATCAAAATGAGTCTTTTAGCTTAAGACTAATCTATTCAGGTAGATGTGAAACTCTCTTCTACAGAACCAGAATCAATCATTAACCTCTTTCATTAATTTATCATAATTGTATATTTGAGAGTTTACTTGTTCATTGTCTAAAGCTTCAAGATGGCAGGGATGATACCTTTTTTCTTTTTTCTTTTTGTCCTCTGTGAAATCTGGGCCACCGTCAGGATGGGATGATACCTTTTTATTGGGACTACAGTCTAAGAGTCTAACACAGCCCCTGGAACATAATATTTGCTCAATAAATATTTCTCAGTGAATTTCAACGAACAATCTAGTTCTAGACCCAGAGAATGTTATCTTATTCTTGCCTGGATTACATGGTATGTCATTAAATTTAAGAACAGACACCTGAAATATAAAGATAAGGCTTTCTCCTCATATCAGATGAACTAGTGTCCTCCATTTCCATCATGCTCTCCTAAATATTTCTTAGTGTAAATGATAAATGATACATGTTAAATACTACCTAGCACTCTTCATCTACAATGTATGGCACGGAGCTATTGTTAATAATGGTTAATGGCCTTAATTATACTCAGGGGAAAAAATCTTTCTTAGCAATCCCAGTTTTAAAAATATTTGAAATAAAAATAGAGACAATGACACAACATCAAACACCTTCCATGGAGCTACAAAACTTTTTGCAAAGAGATACACTGCCTGCAAAGTGATTATAAATAAGTTTGCTGGTTAGCGAATTAAGTGTGTATTAAATATTTAAAACCATATACATATATATATAGAGAGAGCCACACTATGGGATCAAACAATGGCATTTTAAGGCATAGTCTGTCAGGTTTTCATTTAGATATTAATACAGTAACTTTCCCACAGTGACCTGTGTCATACCTATAAAACCTGGGGAGAGTGTTAAAACACGAATCAAGTTTTGTTAAGGGGTTAAAAGAGCTCATGCCACTGCCTAGCACTCACTATTGGTCATGGTGACTGGCTTAACTCTGAGTGGAAGCTTGATGTTCCCTCACAGCTGCAAGTAGAACAAATTGCTCTGTGACAGCTGGACAAACTATGCAAAAATATCTGCATCTTTACTATACTTAAACAACAAGCAGTTTATTCTCAAGGGGCAAAGTTTATTTAAGAAGTAGTTATTTCTATTTATCAGTCTATCTTGATCAACTGAGAATGCCTATATTTTCTGAATACATATTAGAATTGGCTTTTGTAAAAAATCAAGTAACAAAATTAAATTAAATGACCTTACTCTACATGATAGATTTATTTTCAAAAACAGAATCTTTCATAGGAAATTTTATTGCTTTTAAGTTTTAAGAATCTTTTGCTGGAATATTGAGTACTTAACTGCCAAATTATTGAAATGTACTCTAAGCACTGAAAATTACTATGGTAGTTTATACCCACATGAAACTGACGGATATAGACATCTTCTTATATTGCAACTAGACAAAATCTAGTCAAAAATAAGCCTATCATCCTAAGACTCAAGCTTAAAATTCACATTCTTTAACAAAGTAAGCAATACTCATGAAACCAGGAAGTGAAAGTTTCTTCGTGCTTAACCTATGTTTAAACAACTGCTATGAATTTTTAATTACTTCTACTTTTTTCTTTACTATAGAGTATTGTAACACAAGTATTAAAACTCTAGGATCATCACACTTACCTATAAGGCTTATCAGAGTTATGGATTCGTCTGTGGTTTCTGACACCAACGTACGTTGTACTTGTATAATCACATACATCACATCTATACTGTTTCTGGACCGAAGACTTATTCCCTGGACAAAGTATTTCACAGTTTTAGTGACGTGCTTTGATTAGATTAAAATGACAGCATTTATATTCCATTGTAAATGAGTATTTATACCACACAGTACTAACATTTCAATGAAGGCTTTCTCACTGTTTAATAAAGTTAACAAGTTTGAATGTAGCTTTACAGGTTCTCCTACATCTGCACTATCAGTGGATATAAAGTGAATATCATCTGATCTGTAAACATAGATACATTGGGTTAGCTTCTACATAACCTTGTACAAAATTCTAAAATATAATGAACCTGATGCCAGCTGCCCTGCTGATTGTGTAGCAGGTGAATTAACCAGAGATACACTGTTAATTTGAAAGGTGTTAGTCTAATCAATATTGGATATATTGTCTTAAGGAAACACTGATTTGCCAACAAGCTGTAATTTAATACTACAATACAACATTATAAAGTATGGCTACAAAGCATATCTAACAAACTCAATATAAAAAGCCCAAAGCTTTTTCACTCTGTAGGTTTCCTTTGTTTATAACTATCAAAGCTATCAAAGCAACAACAGAAGGGAAAGCAATGGCAAAGTATTAAGTGCTATATAATGTAGTATAATTATACCTAGTAAACTGACAGGTTACAAGGACTAACATGAATATGCAGCTCTCCGAAATCCAGGAAACATGGATCCATGGGAACAGGCCTTGTCACTAAACTCACTCTGCAACAACAGGGCTGTGGAATTCAAATCAGGGTAAGCTTGAGGCAATACAAGCAGAATAAGTTGATCATAGGAAACTGTTCCTGAAGATACTCAGTGATTTATTTACGCTTCTGTCAGCACAAAGTCCACAGCCTATTCATAGCCTGACTGCTTTATATTCAGAAACAAAGCAAGCATAGAAGCTGAAGAACAAGGCACGACAGGAAGAAAGCTTAGGTAGAACACTAGCACACACTGCATAAAAGTAAAATTGGTGATACAAAAGAAAACCCACATGGAAATTTTAACAAAACAAAGAAAATCCTTAGGTTAAATTTAAGCTTTCTAAAATTGAAAATTTATTTTGCTAATAACTACTTTTGCCAGGCAGAACAAAATGTCCTGATTTCCTGGTATAAATCTGTAACATTAATACACACACTAATCAATTATAATCTAAGTATCGCTCTTAATTGGTAGGTTAAAAACTTGGACTTGATTATAAGCGGCACTGCTCCAGATACAGTTTAAAAAAAAAAAAAAAACTCTGAAAAAATGAAGTGTGAAATATTGGATAATGGTTTTGTGTGAGGAATATTACAGATCAATGACAACTAATAAAAATGACAGATGGAAAAACTTAATATAGCACAGAATGAGAGCCTGTGCTACTTCAAGCAACTGTTTCCAATGGAAAGAATATTGGATTTAAATTTCAAAAACTTGGGCTTAGTCTCTGCTCTGCCACTTAGTACCAATGTGATCATGGGCAAATTATTTCACCTCTTGAGGACTCAGTATATTCACCTACAAAATGGAAATACTGGAACCTCCCAGCATGGTTTGGTAAGCCCAGGAGCATGCTGTACTCCTCCTTCACCGCAGTCTGTATGTTACCTGCCTGTCTGTGTCAAGTCCGACCCATCACTAGCTGGAGACTCCCTGAGGGTAGGGATCTGCCTGTTTTGCTTACACAGAATCCCCAGGGCTTGGTGAATTATAGATTTACAATAAAGAACAATTTAATTAAATTTCATGAAGAAGCATCATATGAAAGTGCTTTGCCCAGAGCTCTCAGAGCACCTGTGGTGTTTGCTGACATACCTGTCAGTACGGTTTTGTGTTCCTCACTGGGCTGGGTACCTCGAAGGCAGTGACACGTCCACTGCACTCCAAGCACCTAGCACAGTATCCAGCTCAAGATGGGCACTCCACGCCTTCTGGCAGAACAAATGTCTGAGGAACCATTACATTGGATCTCTGAGTCAAAAACGTGCCACAAGTTATCTGTGCTATTGTGATGGACGCAGACTGGGAGCCACAGAAGCATGCATCTCCCCTCTTGTTTAATTAGTTTATTAAAGGGTTAAAAAAGTTTTGATAAACATGAATTATTTTTATCTTCTTTGTGAGCTAAAAACTTGTTCTTCGGCCTGAAAACAAGATTTTGAAAGATCTAATACCAAATCAATGAAGTATCAGTATAGATGTAAGTACACAGGAGGTTATCAGCTGTCTGAGTTGTTACACTACCACGATAGCGAACAGCAAATAGAGCCAAGTGGGGGTGTGAGGGTGGGGAGGAGAGGCATGTCAAGCAATTTAAAATCCATACGCGTAGTCCTAAGAAACAGAGCATGAGCCACAAAGAAAGGAGGCTGCAAAACGGAACGTGGTGGATAGACGCTAATGCCACGAAGCTCAAATTGGTTATTTTAATTTTGAGCTGACATTTCAATCTTTTTAATTCAAATTGTGCGTTTTAATTTGTTAACCCATTTGGCCAGTTTTAAATTATTGTTTTTAGAGATGGTGCTAGAAAAGACATATTCTACCGCTGGTAGTAACCACAGGTGGTGCCACTGAGTGAGTAGTACTTACTTTATTCCTTCATTAGAGATTTATGGCCCAAAGATATCAAATGTTTTAATGTCTCCTTTAAAGGGGACATGGAAACATAATGAATTAAAATAAAAGGAGGCATTTAGGGCTATTTTGTAAAAAGGAAACAAAACAGTTTTAGCTCAGCCATCTATGGCAGGAACAGATGCTATGTCATAAACTCCTTTTGCTTTGGATAGTTTTACAGGGATGACATCTGTTTGACAAGGGAATTTTGGTGCTACCGTGGTATCAAAATCAGTTCTTTCAGAAACATTCTAGAATCAGTTTTGCTTTCTGGGGTATAATTTAATGAAACATTATGGTAAAACATTTTACTCTGCAGTTGTTCCTAACTTTAATTCTTAGGAAATCTAAAAACGAAAGTCACCCCAGTATGTATTACTTCCCATAAACACTATGTACTACACTTGAGACATTTAAAGTATATCAGTTTAAGTGAGCTGATGCAAGGAAGCACAGCTTATTACACTTTAATTCTCCGGATGTGGCATCCGCCTTTTCATGGAACTCTAATTAAATCTTCTGATTCTAATATTCCTATTAGCAGAAACTCGGCCGACTGGTACCTAACCAGTACATAAAAACAGCCTGTGTTGTGTTTTTAAATAATGCAGATGAAATCTGGCAGTTACACTTGGATAAGAATAAGATCACAGCAGGAAGCCTCAGTTAAAGATTGAGGTGGGGGCCTACCATCTGCAAAAGCTACGTTCTCAGTGGGTCAACTGGTACTGAGAGAGGAAAGGAGGCTTTCTTTCTGTGCTGCAGCCTCCCTGGCTTGCTGGCATGTCATCTCAGGGTTTCTGCTGTACTTTGGCTCTTATAGGACAGCACACATTGCAGAGTATATCTACCTATACAGTTGAGGCTGAGTACTTACTAATATAGTACTTCATTTAGTACTCAGAGATAAGATTCACTCACACAGTTTAAAAATAGAGGCGAATGGATGGAGCTTTAGTCCTGAAAATAACCCACATGACAACGAAGGGCATTTTTTACTTCATATTCTAGTCAATATCATCTATACAAAAAAATGCAGATACCTTCCTGAACACATTTTCCATCAGTTTTATCACTGGAAATTCTTGACTCATTAGAAGTTGCTATTGACAAGGTATCTGGAAGACTGTGTTGCTCTCTCTCATGGTTCCTCAGCTGACTCTAAAAAATTGAGAGAAATTAATATGTAATTTTCAATAAACATACTTACACAGTTACTAGGAGGCTGTAGAAGGAGTTAACTGCTTTCGTGGCCTAGTACCTAGAACACACTACTACCAATATTTAAAAATCAAAGGTGTTAAAAGATTACTTGAAACATTTGACAGATTATGGAAAGAAATACACTAGGGAAAACACAATCTTATCAAAAAGGCAGTTCCTCTTTTCACATTCTCTGCAAGGAAGCCACCACTGTCCGAGGGAGTGGTCATGCATGCCATGTGTGTGCTTCCTGAGACACTGGCGAGCCCAGAGGGAAGGGCAGAGTGTTCAGGATAACTCAGCACTTGCACAAAAATAAATCCAATCAGTTAACTTCTGTGCTTCAGCTGATTTCTGCCTTTAAATATCCACTAAATTTGTAAAAGAGACTTAGTTGGAACTGCGACTCCAAGGACATCTTCCTCCTTACGCCCATACCCATGAATCAAGAGTGCAGCAGCAAAAGAAGCTCCTGGAACTTGCCTTTGCAGCCCATTTGGATGGCTACTTGTCCAGTGGCCAGAGGCCATTTCAGAATTTCATGAGAGCAATCCAAGAGGCAGTGAATCTCAGACTAAAAGGCTTTTTAATTCCTGCTTACCTGTTTACTACCAGCTGGACCCCAACTCTGGCTAATCTGAGAAAAAAGTCGACATCCCAGTTAGCCCTTTATAATACACTTTCCCCCCCGCCCCCAAACAGTCAACTGGCATACTGAAGAAAAGTTCTAAACCAATGATTCAATGAACACAAGTTGCCTTTACAAAAACAGTATTTGCATACTGGTTGTTGGTTTTAGGTAGCACTTAAAATGAAAATCACGGTCAAAGTAATCCTTGAAAGTACTGTAAACTTCCCATAAAATATAACATACATGGCTCTATTTCCACTGCGCTGTCTTTCATTAAGTCCCATAGTCCATTTTTGCTTGTGCAAGGATATAAATCACTGTTGGTTGGTTGTGTAGCAGCTGAAGTGAATGACTTGCATTTTGGGGCCACGTAAGATGAAAAATAGGTATTTTTTTGCATCGATGACATAGGGTTAAATTTGTGTAAGTCAAATGTGTGTACAATGTCCCTCCACTGTACATCCCCTTGTAATTCCCTTGCACTTTAAAATCAACACACTTTAAAAAAAGATATACACATGGAAACACTAAACCAATAAACACAGGGCCTGTTAAGGACGTGGCAGGCAGGGGGAAAAAGTCCTACACCAGACGACCCAGATTTCAGTCCCAACTTTAATACTAATTAGTTGGGATCCCATGGGCAGATTACCAAACTTTTCTGGGGCTCAGTTTCCTTACCTATAAAATGAGGTGGGTGGACTGTATCTACAAAGCTCCCTCCATGCTCTAAAATTCTAAGGTTCTCCGAATGATTTCATGAACCAATGCTTACCTTATAATGGAAGGATTCTTCACACTGCTTGCACTGGTATATTCTTGTTTTACAGTGGTTGATCATGTGGCTCTCCAGGTCTTTGCTGTTGTCAGCTATGTGCTCACAGATAGGACACTGATAGGGCTGTCTCTGTCGATGGACTCGCAAGTGCTGCTTGATGTAGCCCTTGTTTCCGCTGGTGTAGTGACACAGGCGGCAGCGGTAGGGCCGGTCAGCGTTTGGGATGTACTCCACGACGTTGCTTCCTGACAAACTTGTATCACTGTTGGGTTGGCACTGGGCATTATCCTGCAATTCTTTCAAAATGTCATCATCGGAAGCGTTTTGGTCTGTCCTTTCCCTTAATTTTTCAATCACGGTGAGTAAGGACATGCTGATGCCTGTCTTAACTTGCCCGTCTGACAATTCCTGCCTACCCTCTGGGAGTGCTACTAAGGTAGAGTTGCTTTGGTTGAAACTAGTCAATCCCTCTGAAGAGTTTTTAAGTGGTGACATCATTTTAGAATATGCTGCCAACGTACCATCTACTTGCCTTTGTCCAGTGTCTGGATCTAAAAGCTTTATATTCCCGTAGTGCCCAAGGTTGGCTCGTGTTAGCTCTGCAGCTCTTATAGGCATGGTGACCAGGGCTTCTGCAGCTAATGAGTGTAGTCTGAGAGACTCAGAATTTGTCCTTCTTCGGCCTGGTGGGGCATTCTCATCAGTAGCCAGTCCTTTATTTATTAACTCGCTGTCTTTCTTCTCTGTATTGCTCCAGCCTATGATCAGCCCCCCAATATCGACAGTGCATTTATCAGCATGATAGACTTCATCTCTTCCTTCACATCCAATCTTGGCTTCTGTCTGGCTCAGGTTTTTCCCCTCTTCAATTTCAGCATTCATGAGGAAATGTTTCTGCGAAAGAGTCTCTTCAGCACTTGGCAGACGCTCCACTATCACATTAACATGACCTTTTTTATTTGGGCTACTGCTAATGATTTTCTGTGCTGATGAAAGTAGGCTATCAGCAACCACGTTCTCCTCTGCATCCGAAATCACCTCCAGCATTTCTTCCTCATTAGGGTCGAGGGTAACTGACTGACTTAGATGAACGCCCCCTTCCACACTCTGTTCTAAAGGAGACGAAGATGATAATGGTTCTGAGCTGCAAATCTGCACTTGTACTGATGGCCCGTTATGGATACTCAGTTCATTGTCTCCAATTGCAATGACTACTGCGTGGACCCCACCAGGTGCAGCGGCCACTGAAGAATCCAGCAAGCCTAGGGGTTCATTTTCATTTTCAAAGATTGGATAGGAGCAATCAACCTCCCCAGCATGTTTCCAAGCATGTGTTTTCAACATTCTCTGCTGGCCACAAGTGTAACTACAAAACAAGCATCGATACATGCCATACTGTTCATAGGCATACCACTTCCTCCTACCCATTTCTGCCACAGACGCCGTTTGGATGGTATGAGTCTGTGGGCTGTCCACACTTACTGGGATGTCAGGAATGGTTTCATTATTTCTTCCTGAGGTTCCCTGACACAAAGAGTTGGTGGGGCTTACGCATTGTTGGGCTTTGGATTGAGTGTGACTGTTGGCATCGTTTTCGTGGTCATTTACCACATGAGCTTCAAGTTCCTCTTGGCTTTTAGATGTAATATGGCACTCTGCGCACATTAATATCACTTCATTCTGCTGACCGTGTTGCTTGATATGATCTTTTAACACAGAAAAAGATGATGACAGAAACTTACAAAGGCTACACTGGTAAGACATAGCCTTCCCATCGTTCTGGGCAAGAGAGTCAGGGGTAAAATGTATTTGTGACATCTCAGCCCTTCTATTATCAGCAGCAGGTGACTGGGTTACTTTAGCTGGAATCTCACAAGATTCTTGACTTTCAAGAGAGTGTGTTGCAGCATTTGAACGTGACCGTTTTTTGCCAATTAAAAGACATTTTTGTGACTTTTCATGTTCCACTATCTTGCTTAACTTCTGAATAACATGGATTAATGGATCTGTTTTAGTTTTTCTTTTTTCATCAATTTCCAGTGATGAACTGATGACAGTTTTGGCAGTCAACATAGCTTCCTGTTTCCCGATGTCTGGCACCAACATGGCGACACTGCTGCTTTCTTCCATATCTAATAAGGAGAATATATGACAGAAAGAATCACCAGGTTACAGGATCATTACAGGCATATAATTCAGGAAATCTAAACTACTCTTAGATTTAAGCTAATCTAAGTATTTTCTAACCTGGGAGTTCCGTATCAATATACCTGGCTATCCTCAACAGAGACTTAAATTGCTTAGAAGTTTTCTTTGGAATGCTGTCCCCTATCAAGACTGATGACTGAGATGTTTCCACCCTTCATTTCTTTCTTTGGAAATGACTTTAACAATCGACATCTCCTGTTTTCTTCACTTTCTTTCCCCTAGACATCTAGCTGGACCTGATCAGTACTCCTTCTCTTTTGCACAATGCCAGAAAAAAAAAAAAAAGACTGCTATTCCATTATTAAAGGAATACAGCCATTCCCAGGGCATGTGGAACCACCTCAAGTTATTATGAAATACTATTCTGTAAAGCCAACACATGATTGATACAATTCTTGGGGGACAACTTTTTACACCAAATATAATTGTGGTTTTATTACTAAAAGCATGTTTTTGTTTTTATTTTTTCTCCCTAGATCTTTGGAATTGTGAAAATATGGGCATGTAACCTATTATAAAGGGCACAGAGTATTTTGAGAAGTATTATGCAAATGAAACTAAATAAAAGCAATGATCCAGTTCCTTCTTTTACTTCCTTTGATTTATTTTCCTGAAGATAAACCACAAACTATGCTGTGGTTTTTTCTAGAGGTCATATTAGTGGTCAACTATTACTCATACACACATACATTTTTTTTTCTGAAAGGGAAAGGGGCATCGGAGAAGGAAAAAATTGATATTCTAGTCGTGTTTTAGGTCTAAAAAAAGCACAGAGGCCTTAAAAAAGTCATTCCCTACAGGTTATCTGTAGGTTCTAGTAATGTGTTATGGCCGAGGAAGTCATTAACATAAAACGCTTATCTTTCAGCCTAAATCTTGAATACTCTATTTCCTGGCAGTACTTTCATTTCAAACATTTCCTTTGGCTTAAAGTGAGATTAATTTGTTGACTTGGATCACATTTTTAAGTTTAGGCTTTTTTCCAGCAACAAGTTTTGTTCTTCCACATTTTAGGTGCATTCTGGAATCTTACTCACAACATTCAATAAATGCCAGCAAAATTTCTAGTGGCACTAACTATCGACCAAAGATCATACTATTCTTAAACCTCAGTCACAGGCTCTGAATTCTTTTCAGGAGGTGAATCATGGCTCCTCTTCCCTCGAATGGCTGAATCAACATATAGGGGCCCTTTAGCCACTGCCAAGATCATACCTAAACTCCCACAAGACCTCAGCAGTGCTCTGACCAGCTGCAGGCCCAGTTCTCCCACATCAACTGACAGCAGTTATGGCTTTTCCTCTCTTATTTTCTACTCTTCGTGGCACACTAACTTTCTGTACCCAGATCCATGTCATGCAAAAAGGTAAACGTTTTACTCTCAGCTTCTTCAGTACTACTTCTTCCCTCTGTCCTGATACTCTGCTCTGTGGGATCAGCTTTTTTCTCTTCCACTTCTAGCTACACTCCCAGCAGGGAATGCATTCCACAGCCATTACAACAATGACAGCTATGCCAGCTCCCCAAGGCCAGTGGCCCTTTAGCCACTGTCTCCCCTAAACCACCTGAGGGCATTACCTCTCAAAAGACTAGCTCCTTTACATCTTTCTCAAGTAGGAAGAACAGAAATGTTTTTAAATCTCTACACTCAACCTTAAGTCACTAAAGAAGGGACCGGTGGGGGAAACAATTTGTTTCTTTAGAAAAACCCTTTGTGACTTCATAAGTCACCTTATTGCCCGAGAATTCCACATTTTTAGGCCAAGGGAAGCTTTGGCTCTTCATGTGATTACTGATTTCCCTCTAGGGTCATTCGCTTAAGGCTTTATTTCTTTCAATTCAATTGTTAAATGCAAACGTCTTAAATAATAGCTAATAGGAATCCCCGAACATTTAATTTCTTACATAAGATTTGGTGCACTACTATAGATGGAAGGTCTCCTTCCCGTGAAATGTGACATCCACGTAGGCTGACTGATAATCTGGAGGTTAACCAGTGAATATTTGCTCAACAGACTTTGCACACCCACAGGGTCACAAAGGTGACTCATTATCCTTCTTTTATTTAATGACATAATAGGAGGGAGACAGAGCAGTGCAAACTTGCTCCCTGTGGATATTTCAGTGTGTACCTTAAAAAGAAAGCAAAATGAAGAAGAGGAGGAGTTCATCTTATCTCAAGAAAAAGACTAATACAAAAGAATCTGACAAAACATTCAGATTTTAAAGCTGTGTCTGCTCAGGCATTAAGAGCTAGTGGAAATTTGCAGCAGATGCTCCAATTTTCCCTGAACATTTATGTAAGTATCTCATTTTAGAGGCTGTATATATTTGGGGATAAGTACAGAAATGGCACCTATAAAACAGATATGACAACATAAAATACATCAAGAAACACCTGAAAAACCATTTGGGGTCCACATGGCAAAGTCGATGCACAAGTCTCATTAAAACAAAAGGCTTTGTCAAAAAAGGTTAGCTAAACAGCTCATAATAAAGTATACACAGAGAGGAAGTTAAGTTGAATATTGGCCAACTCAAAATTTTCACCAAAATTTCACTTAGGCCACCAATGTGCGTGTGCGTGTGTGTGTGTGTGTGTGTTGAATACATATGGGATTACATGTTGTGAAGTAAAATTTGAATAATAAAAGAGATAAAAATAAGGAGTACAGATTCAATCCTAGTGGCTCAAGATTGCCGACAACCTGGATTATGATAATCCGCATACTATCCATGACCTCCAAGAAGAGATCAAGCTGAATGAAACCTAAAAAAAAAAAAAAATACCAACGGGGAGTGGGGGCGAGTGAAGAGGTTGAGGGTATAAAGTAAGAACGGCAAATTTTCTAGCTGGAATCATGAGTATCTAGGAGTTCATTATATTATTCTTTCTACTTGTGTAAATGTTTAAAATTTTTAAAAATAAAGTGTTAAAGGACTTCCCTGGTGGCACAGTGGTTAAGAATCTGCCTGCTAATGCAGGGGACACGGGTTCGATCCCTGGTCCGGGAAGATCCCACATGCTGCGGAGCAACTAAGCCCGTGCACCACAGCTACTGAGCCTGCGAGCCACAACTGCTGAGTCTGCGTGCCACAACTACTGAAGCCTGCGTGTCTAGAGCCCGTGCTCCGCAACAAGAGAAGCCACCGCAATGAGAAGTCTGTGCACCACAATGAAGAGTAGCCCCCGCTCGCAGCAACTAGAGAATGCCCCCGTGCATCAACGAAGAACCAATGCAGCCAAAAATAAACAAACAAATAAATAAATTTATTAAAAAAAAAAAAACAACATTATGTACAAGACACCAAGACAAGTACCAAGAAGAATGGAGAAAATTTTAAATTTATAGTACTCACAGAGTTTAAAACTGAGTTAAGTGGATAAGACTAACATATTTAGAAGTTAAAAAGAATTAACAGCTTTAAAATAACCCAGCAGTACACAAGATGAAATAGTCAGAAGGCAACACCCAATGACCAAATCCTAACAGAGACTGAAGAGCTCATTTTGGTCTAGGAAGGGAAGAAAAGGCTTCTTGAAGAGGTAAGATGCACACCGTATTCCAAAAGAAGAGCATGCTGGACGTTACCCATTTGCCCCTCTGGGCTGTCTCCTCTTTTCCACTCTGCTCTCTATCCCAGGAGGGATTACATCATTAGGCTCCCACGCCCTCTGGTTGAGTTATGCCAATGGGGAGCCATGACAGGAGATCAGAAGAAGGCAGCAAAGGGAGATCAAGACATTCATTTCCCTGGTTCCCTCCCTCTAGGTCACCTTGAAGTGGCTGTGTTCCTCAACAAAAGGCCATTCTCTCCAGGCAGGCTATTCTACAGGACTCTCCCTTCTCCTGATGCTGCTAGCTCCGGATGACAGAATTATTCCTGTGGTTTGCCTATACAACTCCTACAACTTTATAAGTATCTTTGTAAATACATCCTCCCTGAATTATCCTAATTTGAGTGTGCCATTTTGCTTTCTTGGAAATTTGTTGACAAGAAAGCAGCCATAACATTAGATTTTCAGAAGCGAGAACAAGCATGCTATCTAGGGATTAGTGAAAAGATCAATATGGCTGAACAATAAGGTTTACTAGGATGAGGAAAGACTATAGACATCAACAAAACACGGGTTTTCTCATTTGGAATCTTTAGACATAACATTCGACCAAATATATCAAATTGTTCTAAATAAATAAATAAATAAATAAATAAAAGTTGTATCCCAAGCCAGAAAAGTTCTACAACTTTCTCCACTGAGTCTCAAGTCTTCCCTAAACAATGGAATCCCATAGGCAAAAGCTAATAATTAATGTCTTTCCCAAAAATAAAGCCAAATTATTTCAGTTGTCTTTATTTCCTTACAATTTGCTATTTGGTTTATTTGTACATCTAATTAGTTCCTTTCAGTTATGGCCGTATGGTTATCATACGTAAAATCAAGTTGAACAATTCATGGGGGCTTGGGTGGAGCTAGAGAAAGGCTGTAATTTTCTGTGAACGTTCAAAGACATTTCAGTTTGTTATATAAAGAATCTTTTCTTTCAGACTAAGAATTTGTTCTTTCCAATTAGAAAAAAATTGTGTTATAGAAGTAATGGCCAATTCCTCGTTCTTCCACATTATCGTAATTGTAAAATATAAAATATCCATTTTGCTCCAGCCAAAAGAAGGCAGGGGACATAGCTCATGGGTCCCTCTCCTAGAGGAACCTCAGCTGTGTGACCTTAGGCAAGTCACTGTTTCTGAGCGTTTTACATTCTGCAGATGTAAAACAAGAGTTGTGCTGGATGAACTTTCATGTTACTGTCCTATAAACTGTCTATAAAAAGTTACCTTGAAACTGCTTACACGTTATTTATAGATTTACCTTACTAACATCAGCTATAATTTACTTGAATTAAAATCTCCTTAGCTTAATTATTAATTGCCCACAAAGAAAAAACCAAGTGTAAATATCAAAGTATATGAATTTCATAGTATAAAATTTCTTAGCTGGCATCGAGCCTGAGAGAATATTTGAATTTGGCAGCTGCAATTAAGACATAAGGTCTAACTAACGTTAACCAATATTCAGATTTAACATTTACTGAGCACCTATAATGTGCCAAGCAATGTGCGGGAGACTACCAAAATAAGTAAGAGGGAACCCTTGCCCTTGAGGTGCTCACAGACCAGAGAGTAGTGCCAGTGTAGATTCTGTGTATTACTCATGAAATTCCTGGCAATACTGGCCTCTTTATTTGCAGATAAGGAATCTGAGGTTCACAGATGCAAAGTAATAGCTAGTTTAAGAATTGGAATCCAGGCCTATCTGATTCTAAGGCCATCCTTTCTCAATACACCAATTTTCCTCTTAATTCTCAGTGTGAACAAAAAAATGTATTAAGTATAAATACTGAAAAGAGCAACAGCCCCTTACAGCTAGGCAGTATCAAACATGTATGTTTGAGCTTCATTAAGTCTTTGGGACAGGCTAGGTGGGTGTTACACAATTCTACAAATAAGGAAACACTCAGTGCAGTTTAAGTGACTTACCCAAGGTTACATGGCTGTTAAGTGGCAGAGCCTGTGTCTTTCAAATCAATTCCTGAAATTAATACAGTCCTCTGGATCGATCTTCAAAATCCAGCTGTGGCCAAGAACGAAAGTACATAGTATCAAACATTTCTCTTTCTTGGTGAAACAAAGTAATGATTTTTTTTTCCGGCAGTGAAAAATTGCCCAATATTTCATGTCAAAAAGAAATTCAGAGGAATGTTCACGCAACTCATTACGTGACGCAAATTTACACAATTTACCTAACAAGCAGATTCCAGGATTTTGCACCAGTTAGAAAAAATAGCTCTGGAAACTTCTCCAATAATTGTGTATTTTATGTTTTAGCTCAGAATTTATCTAATTAACTCAAAATACTATTGGTTTTACTGATAACACTTTCTAATAAATAAGAAACAATAAATTGTATATTGCCATTTTAATCTTAACCAAAACTACAATCTAAAGGGTGACTGCAAACTTCCAGCAGTTCTACAACTGAACGGCATCATGAAAGATAAAACGCAGGGGACTGACCTATATATCTTCTAAGGCACTTTCCTGCGCTGGTCCTACATTTCTTTGCTACTGTTTCTTATACTACCTAGAATGAATCTAAAAGATCAAAGAATGGTATTCATTTCACCTAGAACGCAACTTTATCGATTATGGTTAAGTAAATAGTTTACTGCCAGGGCAGAGAGCACGTATTTGGCTTTCCCCTGAAATTAATTTTAAACGAGTTAGTGAAGTAAAGAAATGAAGGGCCAGGCTTTCTCTTTTAATCAGTAATGCAACCCATACACTGAATCAGAGCAGAGTACTGAAGAAAGTACAAACTCAAAGAACACATTCAATTACTGATAAATCCAGTAATTGCCGGATAGGGGAGATGCACACTGACAGCAAATTACAGCCCACTGCAGTACTAAAAAGATCGCCTACGGGCTGGGATGGTGGCCTCTGCCTAATTAATCATCCAGGCATTCCACACACAAACCATTCACTACGGATGCCCCCAGGTCTTAACACGGTGGGAGCTTTTCCCAATGATCTCAGCGATCTCTGGGGAGACCACTTCATGGAGGAGGCTCGAAATAGGTGCAGAACACCAGAACGGCGTCTATGTACTAGCTTTTCCTCCACCAAGCTGTGGCTTGGGAGATGCGGGTTGAGAAAAGTAATCAACAGACGCGGTGAGGACACCGTTGTTCGCTCCATCCCGACAGGCCTAAGCGGTTTCACACGTGCAAAGGGGAGGGAAGCGACACCCGGCGGGCCTGCCTGCGGGCCAGGCTGGTGAGGGTACGCGGGCAGCGGCAGGTTCCCCCCCACCCCCAGGTGCAGGGCAAGCCCGGGGTCTCCACAGGCCTTGCTGTGGGTGGCACAGAGGACTGAAAAGGGACACGGAACTTGGGGCATGTGGCCAGCATCGGGCGGGTGTCTGCCGGCTGAGGAAGCCGGCGCCGGTAGAGGCCTGAGGGGAGGACGCACATGGCCGGCGGCGGCGCTAACAGCGGGCGGAGGGGCGGCCCCGGGGCGCGGTACCTGCGGTCGGGCGGCGGCTGCTGCTTCCGCGAGCCTCCTTTGGCCGGCCAGGAGCCCGGCCGTGCCCTCGCCCTCGTCCTCGCCCACCTCTCTCCCTGCTCTTTTCCCTCTGTTCCCCCGCTTTTCCCCTCCTCATCCAGAGCTCCAAAATGGCGGCGCTGGGGACGGATCACGTGAGCCGCGGGCAGATCAGGTGACCCGAGTGGCGGGCGGAGGGGGCGGGGCGATGCTCAGGCCCCGCCCATGGGCATCCCGGGGCGCCGGGCTGGGCGGGCGCAAAGAGGTTACCCTGCCGGCTCACTGCAATCCCCGGCTCCTGGGTGGGGTTAAGGCGCGGGTTGTCGGGCTCCCACGGCCCAAGCGTGGCCTTCTCAGTGGTCGTTGGGTCTAGAAGTCAGTGAGTGCTCACTTTGGAGTCTCCCCACGTCGCCCAAACCTGCTGTGGGCTAGGTTTCCTTTCCCTCACTGGCTCTCAGCAGTGGGCGTTGACATTCTTTACAGCCCTAGGCTTCTGAATTTGTTACAGCTTTTGGTTGGGCTATACTTTTTTGTGGTGTTCTTGGCTAAAATGTAGAGGTGCTACCTAGGTTCATGGCTGGACTTCAAGTGTGCCTGGTGAGGGGCAGAGCTGGCCCTGGGAAATCTATTTGCTGGAGAGATTGAGGATTTTGAGGGAAAGAACTCATCCTGAGAGTTGTAGGACCAGACTTGGTAGCTTGCTTCACCTGGTAGCACAACCTCAGTCCTCTGAGGGCACCATGGTGTTGGTCATTTGGATCTGTTTTATGACATACATGCCAGCTTTATAAGCAGTCCTGTTTCCATCCCCCTGCTGACAGAGTAAAATGCAATGTTAGTTAAGCGTTCCACCCAGCTTCAGGAATGCTGGACAGGTTTGGTGTATCGGGAACTACACAGCAGGGTGCTTGGATCCAGACTGAGCGGGTGGGCTGTGAACAGTAGGAAGGGAGTAAAACTGAAGATTCCAGTCATAGTAATGAACTTGTTCATTGAGATACGGGCATACCTGGGAGAGATTGTGGATTTGGTTCTCTGACCACTGCCATAAAGCGAGTCACATGAATTTGACCTCAATTGGTTGCCCAGTGCATATAAAAGTTTTGTTTACACCCTACTGTAATCTCTTAAGTGTGTAATAGCATTATGTCTAAAAAACAGCATACATGCCTTAATTAAAAAATACTTCATTGCTAAAACATGCTAACCATCATCTGAGCCTTCACATTCATAATCTTTTTGCAATAATAACATCAAAGGTCATAGGTCACTATAACAAACGTAATAATAATGAAAAGGTTTGAAGTATTTTGAGAACTACCAAAATGGGATGCAGAGACATGAAATGAGCAAATGCTATTGAAAAAAATGGCACTGATAGACTGGCTTGATGCAGGGTTGTCACAAACCTTCAATTTGCAAAAGATGCAGTATCTGCAAAGCTCATTAAAAAGAAAAAATGAAGCACAATAAAATGAGTTATGCCTGTATCTCTTGGGGACTTCCAGATGTACTTAGAGACCTTTGCAGCAGGCTGGACTCTCAATTATCAAGTGGGAGAAAGATCCAACAAAACCTTGTCATTGTTCAGAGAGGTCAGTAATTCCTGAGATACAGTAAATATCTCAGGATACAAATTCACCTGAATTTGGGGGGTTGGGAAACCAGCAAATTTAGAATTCTGCTATTCCACAGAATTCTTTGCCAATTGGACCAAATAGCTAAGAAGAAGGAAAAATAAAGGGTTGAGTAATTTTTTTCAATAAAAGAGACTGAGCAGGAGACTAGCATGGAAGGGTGGAAGGAAAAAAATTTGAGGAAAACCAGAAATACATAAAAGGAAGAATGTGAGAACAAACAATTAATGTGCAAATTTCTTTTTTCTTCTTGAGCTACTGACACAAACAATCCTTGTTTATAACTATCTGAAGAGAGGCTTTTCTTTAGTACTGTCTTAACTGTAATGTCCATGAATATGAAAGTTGATGGAACAGGAATCAGATAATTATTTTACCAGAGCAGAGTGCAAAAACAAAGTGGAGAAACTATAATCTAGGGAAAATAAGGGAATTCTAAAACAAGTGAGAGGTTAAGTATATCTCTGTCTGAACTTCCTGTGGTTGTCTTTTCTAATATTCACCAGCTATTTTGCAATGTACCTCTTCCAGCACAAGGTTAGACAAAACTTCTTGGCCCTCTTCCTGGCTCAGAGGTGTGGCCTCTGACTGGTGTTGGCTAATGAATTGTGTGCAGAAGTGAGGGCTGCCGCTTCCATCCTGGAACGTTTAGTTGCCAGGGCAGTTCCCTCCAGAGTGCCCTTTCCCTGCTGGCTTGATGACCAGCAATGTTTGAAATGGTGGCCACCCTGTCAGCCCACATTTTAGAGTGGAGGTGATGAGCTGAGCCCCTAGCTGACCCACAATGAATATAGAGAATGGAGAAGTCACTGAGGTTTTGGAGCTGTTTGTTACCACACCACGACATAACCACTGCTGACTGACACTCCTCCTCCCTACACTGAAGTAACTGGAAGAGACAGAATCAATAAGAAGAAACCATTACAGGCAGATAGGAATGTTAATAAAGGAATTAGGACCTTCATTCCTGAAGACAGAGAAGGTATAAGACACAGAATCCAATACAAAAACCTGAAGACAGAGAAGGTATAAGACACAGAATCCAATAGAAAAACCTAGGCAACTTCAAAACGCCAGTGGAGCAAAACTTCAGTATTTCTCTTTCCTACACAGAAGCTCTCCAGAAAATTACGGTAAACGTTTTTAGGTCAGGGGTATACAAAGATATTCAGGTATAGTTCCACTGAACTTGTGGACATCTCACCGAATCTCTTTTAAGCACCTTCCACTTGCCACGGAATGTCATTTGTCATGATTTAATTAACCAATCATATTAAGATTTAGTGTTATAGATAGGAAACTTGCTTACTCAGTTATCTAGTACCTACTCAGTGGAATCTGATTTTCTCTCCAGATGAGAGATGACCCAGATAACTGAATCCTTATCTCCACACATCTCATTATTCTACTTTGGGATCACTAATTAGCTGATGAGCTTAAAGGTTTCACTGCTACAAGTGTCACGGGTCTGTATCTTCTAAAGTGACCAGGTTGCCTGATAATACATGGTGTGTGCTTGACAACTTAAACCAGAGCACTGTTTAAATTTGGGGAACATTCAGTACAGTGCAGTGAATAAGTTGCCAAGGCAATGACTGGTTATA
The DNA here is from genome assembly GCF_028564815.1 of Eubalaena glacialis. Lineage (NCBI taxonomy): Eukaryota > Metazoa > Chordata > Mammalia > Artiodactyla > Balaenidae > Eubalaena > Eubalaena glacialis. The sequence continues at coordinate 50,525,824 of NC_083733.1, read as the reverse complement.
AACTGAATGAGACATTAACCAGTTGAAACTTGTGGAGAAGACCAACTTGTTCCCGGACATGATACTCATGAAGGACACCTCGTCTTTGGTGTAATAGGATTAGGTTAGATTTCTTTTGAAGGGATTAATCATGTACGTTTTTGGCACAGCACAGAGAATTGGAGGAGACATGTTAGCCTGCATTTCTTTTAGTTGTAATTTTTATCGTGACCTTTAAAAAATATTCTTTGGATATACTGCCTCAAAAAAGGAAAGATTAATATACCCACAGACATAGAAAACAAACTTATAGTTCCCAAAGAAGAAGGTGGGGGGGGGGAGGGATAAATCAGGAGGATGGGATTAACATATACTCACTACAATATATAAAGTAGATAACCATCAAGGACCTACTGTATAGCACAGCAAACTATACTCAATATTTTGTAATAACTTATAAGGGAAAAGAATCTGAAAAAGAATATGTGTATGTATATATGTATAACTGAGTCACTGTGCTGTACACCTGAGACTAACATGACGTTGTAACTCAACTATACTTCAATTAAAAAAAAAACACACACAAAAGGAAAGATTGTGGAAGGGTCAGAGAAGGCAGGGGACTAAAAGGGGAAAAGAAAGGGATGTGAGTGGAGAAGATAAACACAAAAATTTTTCCTGACTTTCTATTTAGCTCCTGTGGGGCTGTGAGCAGGTAGGCTGCATCTTTCTGATGTTTTCATCCTGCCTGTAAGACAAGAAGTTCAATTTATCCTCTTTTTTTAGCTTCAAATGTCTGGTACATGGAAGTACAGAGTTTAATTATAGGAGTCCTCTGGGTTCAAAATGGGACTTCATCATTAAGAATAATGGCAAGGCTTGATTTTATTAATGAATGAAAAGATTGCTTGATGTAAGTTAGAAGGAATGTAAGATTAAAAGACATGATATATTATTATATATACTGCTGTCAGTAATAAATTAATATTAGCGCTAGGTTCCTTACACTTTGCATCTGAATGTACACCTAGAAATACTTCATAATTATAGTTCAGGTCTCAAGAATCATCATAAATTATCCATCTGTCATTCATTCTCTGCTAAAAGCCACAGATCTACATCATTTCAGCAGCACATTGACATCTAAAATCTCTGGTGCTACGAGGCACACATATTAATTTGTTTCTTATTGAGGGCCAGAATAAACTAGAAGGATACACCACTGATAATGACCAGGAAGAATTGGAAAAAGAACAGGGGGCATCTATTCTCAGAGTTGGGGTTTGCTTAACTTTCAGCTCAGCTGTTTTGGGTCTGAGCCGCTAACGGGTTTAGGAGAGGCCCACGAGGAGCTCAGACTGTCAGAGGACCTAAAGCAGCCCTGCAGTCCTGGCGGTGATGGAATTCTGTAGAGTTCCCTTGGTCCCTGGACTCTGTCTTATACCAGCACCTGGGAGTAAGGACAAGAATCAATGGTGGTGACATCTAGTGGCCTACCTGGGATGTGCAGTCAAGCCACAGAACACTCCAGTGGGAAGCAGGACATTTGCCTTCTCCAGCTAACCCAGGCCTGACCCCTGGTTCCCTGAATCAGTCTAAGAGTTTGCTTTCTGGCAGAGCTGTCCTGAATTCATGTTGATTTATGGTTGGGGTCCAGGAAAGGCACCAGCAGGCTGGGTGTGGAGGTGGAGCGGGGCTGCTCGTGAGGGTGTCAGGAGGCTCCCTCCAGTCTGGTCTGCATGTGCCACAGACTCAGGGTTGGGCAGAGCTGCACGGAGGAGCAGGGAGCTGGCCTCCGCCAGACTGTCTCTCTGCTTCAACGCAGACTGGTTATTGGAGCGCTCAAGCAATTTTCAGTCGTCTTTGTCAATAAAGTCAGTCTCTTTTCTACCAGGGGAATGAAAATGAGATTTTGAGGCCGCCAGAGGGCTGTCTCCTTGGGCCACTTTATCTGCCCAGGAGTCTCAGCTGAGTTGGGTGGCAGCTATTTGCTATGTCCAAAATCCTGTTGACAGGTAATACCACCTGCTTCTGAATAAGACAGTGTGATTCTAATAGGGTACCGTTAAATTCTTCTCACAGAAACGGTTTCCTTAACGCAGTGACCTTTATTGATGAGAGGGGCAGAGGAAGAAAATGAAAAGAAGAAGGAGAAGATGAAGAAAGACACTAAGAGGAAAAGTAACTGCTAATCAAACCAAGAGGGCCTGGCTAAAGGGTAATCCTGTGACCTCCAAATGTGTCGTTTGTTATTTCGACAGCTCCTCTTGAGGTGATAGACTAGGAGAAGCTGCTGGCATCATCATCAGCCGGCTGGGAGTTCCACCTCTTGCTTCCTTAAGACATCAGTAAATGGATAACCACAGACAGTAAGTAGACTACCTTCTAAGGTCCTCCAGTCTGAGCTCTTCATATACTATGGAAGACCAGGCATGAGGAACATTGTTTGATCTTCTGGGGTGTTTCTTTCATTGAGAAAGAGACATGAGTGAGAAAGGGAAGGGAAAATGCATATGGCACCCAGAGATGGTCCGTACTGTAATTGTCATGCCTTTTCTGGCCATGAGGCCGAAACTAGTCTTCACTGGCTCCAGCAAGACATAAGATTGGGAGGATCCAGCTGAGGTCTATTGTGAGATGGAAGTGGTATATCCAGAATCAGGCATGTGTGGGGCTGCTGCAGGGCACATGTGAGCTTCATGAACAGGTGGCCAGGCTCCCATATCATCTACCCCTCTTGCACTAGCACCTCTCCCTCAGCTCACACCTCTGGGTCCCATGGAGGGAGAGCCCTGTGCCCAGCTGATGGGAGGGGAGAAGCCTGAGCTAAGGTCTTGAATAAATCAGCTTGGTATGTGGAAGAATATGGACCAACATGAATGGAAGTGTGCGGTAAGAGTGAACACAAGGCATTTGTCTGGACTGTGAAGATGCTTCTGCCTGGCATGGAGGGCTTGGAGTGGGGAGTAGGGAGAGCTTTGCCCTGAAAGGCACACTGGGGCTGAGGGTGGCCTAGCAGAGACAGGCAGCAAGCGTCTACTGGGGGCCTTCGTGGTGTAGGGCCCTGTGTTAGGGGCTCTGCTTATCTTGTTTCACACATCTTTGTGGACTCGGCTCTGCAGTCATTAATTACATGTGTAATCCCTGCCTCAGCAACTGTCTACCCTGGCAGAGAATGAGCTCCAAGAACCCAGGGAGCTTGCCAGTTTTGTGCATCAATATTCCCCCTGGCCTAGAATAGGACCCCGAATGCAGTTACACTCAGTAAACACTCGTTGACTGAATGAAGAAGTGATTTCATTCAGCAGACATGCTCCCAGATCTGGGCTTTATTTGAGGAGCTACTTGAAAGCCGTTTTGGGGAAGCGCAGCAATTTGATTGAGACCTGGGGGCTTGGGAGAGAGAATAAAGATGGTGTCCGGTTAGGGACCTGGGAGTTGACTCCAGAGAGGCTCTAAGAATCCAGGCTGTGGACTGGCTCTCACCTGAGCTTCAAAACCTATTAACACTCACTGGCTATGTGATCTGGGGCAAGGTACTTAACCTCGCTGTGCCTCTGCTACTTCATCTGTAAAATGGGGATAGTGATACCTATCTTGCAGGGCTACTGAAAAATTTAAAGGACATAATGTATAGGAAGCACTGATATGCCCGATCGATAAACAACAAGTATTATTATTGCAAAGGTTCAGACTGGAATGATATGAAATGGAAGGAAGAGATGGAGGTGAGACTGCGATCGGAGAACAAGTAGCATTTGAGGCTAATTGGAACTAGGGTGTACAGTGGAGGGCCAAGGAGCACCTCTGTTCTTTCAGCGTGCCCTGGGTGGGAAGGACAGACAGCTCTGGGCTCCAACACCAATGGCAGAGGCAAGCACCGAAGTCAGAAGACACACGGAAAAGAAGAGGCCAGGATCACCCAGCTACATTACAATAAGCTCATCAGTCGTGGAACTTGATGTGAGCCCAGTTAGTCATGTTACATACGACTATGTGCGTTTCCAGCCTATTTTTCCTAAACGTGGATTTTTTTTGGCAACAGAATGCGTGCTAACACCCTAAGATTTAGTTACATTTTGGTTAAGAAGTCCAGAAGACTTTGGACTTGGCTTTGAAAAATTGAAAGTGAATTGAATTTGCATTATTTAAGTGGCTTATTCAGATTAACACTGCTATCTCTTCAGATTTAGAATTTCAAAGACTCAAGATTTGATATTTTAGCAGCAACAATGACATCTAGGGGTTGGTTTGTACAGGTTTAATCTTAGACATATGTCCTCTACATTTTGAAAAATAGGGGTGCTAACACATTGATTCCATTTAAAATGTCTGGACCGTGTGAACTTGGTTGGTGGCCAGGGCAACACTGATGGATCAAAGTAAGGAAAAAGCTGGAAGTAACTTCTGCTGTCATCTAAGAAAGCGACTTTCTTTCTAAAATTGCAACACTTCTCAGTTTGCTGAATATACTCATTTCCCCCCTGACTTTTTTTTTTTTTAATTAATTAATTTTTGGCTGTGTTGGGTCCTCGTTTCTGCGCGAGGGCTTTCTCTAGTTGCGGCGAGCGGGGGCCACTCTTCACTGCGGTGCACGGGCCTCTCACTATCGCGGCCTCTCTTGTTGCGGAGCACAGGCTCCAGACGCGCAGGCTCAGTAGTTGTGGCTCACGGGCCCAGTTGCTCCGCGGCATGTGGGATCCTCCCAGACCAGGGCTCGAACCCGTGTCCCCTGCATTGGCAGGTGGATTCTCAACCACTGCGCCACCAGGGAAGCACCCCCCTGGCTTTTTAACCAGCGATATGGCATCCTTCTCAGCTCTCCTGTTTGAGCCTCGACCACTCTTCCTATGGGTGACGGAACTGTCTTCCCTGCATGGAGAAGGGCTGGGACCACAGGTTCTAGCTCCTTCCAGGTTTTTCCATTCTTTGATGAGCCAGTGGAGGGAGTCTGACTGTTCACCTCTTCTCTACCCTATGATTTTACCAGATTCTTTTAAATGGGCCATTCTCTTGACTTTGCGGCTTTGACTGTCAGACTCAGAGGGAGGTTTTGGTCTGTTGTCAGATAGTCAACTAACAGTGGTGATTGAGCATCTTCTGGGTACAGTCTTATCCATGTGCATGTGCGCATTTGTGTGTGTGTGTGTGTGTGTGTGTGTGTGTGTGTGTGTGTGTGTGTGTCCCATGGGGTTCAGGTGGGATGGATACGGGCCCCAAAGGCAATACACCTGGGTTAAGTCCATGAAAAACATAGTTTATTTAGAGGACACCAAACATACATGTTAATAGGAAATAAATTATACATGAAAACATCTATGAACATACTGGAAAAATTCACAAATATTCAGATTATGTTTAAGGTTCCTCACAGCATGAAAATTCTCTGATTTTTGTGCAGATTAAAATTAGTAGCCTGTTATACTGATGCATAATGATGTTGGTAGCAGCACAAGAATTACAGATTTTTTTTTTTTTTTATGTTCTAGTGAGAGCAATGCAAACTAGGACTCATCGCCGTTGGTGAGCATGAGTGGACCCTCAGCGTTATCAAGCTGTGAGGCTCGTTTCTGGTTTGCAGAACTGTACAGAATGAGCTGAGTGCTGGGAGGCCTGGCCCACGTGTACCACTCTGCAAATGCACACCCTGATCGTTTAACTTTTTGATTATCTTAAGATGGGCCGGGAAATCCTTTTGTTCCAACCCTTGCTGTTGACCTTTCCTTTTCTCTCTTTGTCCAGTTTTCTGCCATAGCAAGCTGAGTGTATAGAACTGATGCATCACCAGGCTGTCAGTTTCACCTTCCAAATAATCCTCAAATCTTTCTCTTTCTGGTGGTGCCTAAAAATCTCCAACGCTTCTAATAAAGATCCAGACCTTTATCCAGCCTTCGATGTCTGGCCTGATGTCCCTGGCCACTGACCCAGTGTCGGCCCCATCACAACCGCCCATCCTTAGGTGTGTTTTTTTTGTTTCCCAGCTGCACAGAGCCTGGTGTCCTCCTACCTCCTCCCACTCCTTTTCACGTGATTATCTCTTACTCTTCCTTAGGTCTCAGCAAAGTGCTGTCTTCTCAGGGAAGCCTTCCCTGACTTTCACGATCAGGTTAAATCCCTTTACCCTTTCTTAGAGCCTTGTGCCCTTTGGTCACAGCTCTTGCCATCGCTGTAGTTTGTCTGTATGGTTATTGCATCCATGTCAACCGCCCTTCATAAACGGCGGATTTTGTGATGTCAGCCAACATGCTGTGTTAGTGTAGTGCCTGGCACTAGTAGATGCTGATGAAGAAACAAACATTGAATGAATGAATGATAAATATGGTGGAGTTTGTCTTAAGTGACTGAGATTCTTGTGGTGCTTCAGTTTCATCAGTCCAATATCAAATCACTCTGATTTAGTCCATCCGGGCTATTATCACAGAAAACCATAGACTGGGGACTTATAAACAATAGAAATTGATTTCTCACAGTTCTAGACGCTGGGAGGTCAAAGATCAAGGTGCCAGCAGATTCGGTATCTGGTGAGCACCCACTTCCTGGTTCATAGACAGCCATCTTCTTGCTGTGTCCTCACACTGCAGAAGGGTTGAGGGAGCTCTCTGGGGTCTCTTTTATAAGAGCATTAATTCCATTCACGAGGGTTCCACCCAGATAATCTAAGTACCTCCCAAGAATCCCACCTCCAAATACCATCACACTGGGGATAGGTTTCAACATATGAATGTTGGGGGAACATAATATTCAGTCTATAGCACTCCATTTGGTTGTGCAAAATAGAGAACTAGATGATAGACAATATGGGTTAAATTTATGTGAGTTCTAAGACCCACTGAGGAAAATTTGATTTAAATGAATACTTCACATCATGGGGTCTCAATGTTGAGTATAGAAAATTCCAATTACTTGAGTAGCCTCACTGATCAAAGGTCCTCCTGCTTATTAACACTGAGATGCTGTAGAATAAAGAGGCACCTGGTATGGCCAGTTTTGCATTGATGAAGTTCATCTATGTTAGCTGAGAATTCCTGTGATCCAAACCCAGGCAGAGTCCGAGAATGGGAGTTGCATTCTCACAGCTCTAGGGAAGAACTATAATACATTCCACTCTCTCTTGGAAAGAATTTTCTAAAAATCCTTTGCCTCACTAACCTCAGGTAGGTATAGTCTTGATGTTTTATTTATAAGGGAAAGATGATCAGGCAACATCTTAATTTGGAGCAGAGATTTGTTGCTTATAATCTACTTTGAAAAAAATAGGAGTAAACTCAAGGGGACGTAGTGTTAGCGCCCAAAGGCTTTTCTTGGGGCATTTTCTAATTGTTTTTGTATTTATCCTAGATTTCTAAGTCAAGAAAAATGGCAAGCATAGAGGTTAAGGGCACAGATTCTGGACCATGCCTGGGTTTATTTCCTGGCTCCATCACTCACTAGCTGTATAATCTTGGGCACATCACTTTGCTTCATTGTATCCTAATCCCTTGCCTTTAACATGCAGAGAATAACATTCCAGATCTCGCAGTCAGTCGTATCATGTGGGTTTTATGACTGAATACTCTAGAAAGTGCTTCGAGCATGCCCCTGTAGAAAGCATATTTCAGCCTTAGCTATTATTCTTCCGTGAGAAGTGGAGGGAGATGTGCTTTTGCCTATTCCAATGCACAGATAGAATTTGTGGTTTGCAATCTCTCTCATCCACTTGCTTTGTTTTAAAGCACCTAAGGTATGTGCGGTGCTAAATAAGATGCTATAGGGAGCATCCCCGCTTTCAGGAAAGTTATGACCTAGTTGGAGAGAGAAGGGCCCTTTAAGCACAATTGCAGAATGTACTGAATCCATTTATTCAGTCAACAAATATTTCTTGAGCACCTACTGTATGCCAGGTGTTATTCTAGGCACGAGGAATACTGCGGTGGAAAGAACAGACCAAATCTCTGCTCTCGTGGACCTTAGAATCTAGTGAGAGAAGACAGAAATAAACAGGTAAACAGGCAGACCAATAAATAGCATGACTGCAATCTATGAAGAAACAAGAGCAAATGAGAGGTTAGAAAGTACAGGAGGAGGTGAGAGTCAGTCACTGTTGTAGAGAAATGGAGTGTTCAGGAGAGGCTGCCTGGAGGTAGACCAGAAGGATGAAATCTGGGAATTGATTGTTTCAGGCTTGGGGGACCACAAGATGGACAGAGCCTGGGCTGAGCTACACCAAGCACAGGAAGGCCAAGAGGCAACCCAGAGAGTCTTGAAGAAAATGATGGGCATGGACCAGGGGAGTGAAGGAGGAAGGCATTTCTCTATTCTGTTGGTGGGACCCAGAGAAGGGACACCAGAAGGAGCAGTGCTGCTTATTCCCCCCTCACTGTTGTGAAGGGTGTTGGGACTCTGTGAGGTTCCTATAGCTTGTGCCCCATAGCCCAGCACTTGCCATTTTCTGCGGCTGGTGCCAGGTCAAGCTAAACCCCTTCTCCTCTCCCTCCCAGTACTGGGAAGCTGAGGCAGGTGCAGTGACGCCAGCCGGGAGCTCAAGAGCAAATGGGATTTTAAAGTTGTTAGGGCATTTTGGCATCTAGTTCCCCGAGATGAACAAAGTGTCTTGTCTGGTAATTGCAATTAATGGCTCTGCTATTCAAGCATATCCGTCAATAAATCTCCTCTAATAACCGATTGGGCACAGTTGTTGCCATAGTTATGTCTCTAAATTGAGCCCGGGGTAGTTGGCCACGACACTGACCTTACAGGGGTCAGGGCTGCTTCCTGACTGTATGACTCCTATCCCAGGAATTAAAGTTACCCTCTGAATGATTGGCTTCAAGCCAGCTGAGAGACAAGCTCAGCCCCTTGCCTTAACTGCTTGGAGGTTTCCTGTAAATCTTTTAAATGCGAAATAAAAATCTTTGAAACTCTATAACGTCAACAGTTGTAGTAATTAATCCTGCCCAACCCACTTTTGTACAATGCTGGGATGTAGTTAGCAGGAGACCACCCATCAGATCTGTGATCATGGGTATTATTCACGGCAGGCCTCACCTCAGCATCCCTGCTGATGAGGTCAGAACCTCACCATGCAGTCCTTGTCTTCAGTGCCTCTCTTCTAGAGAATTCCTTCCCCCAGCCCGAAGTTCTGTCTTTAGGGTCCTTTCCTTTCTCCTGTGGGCCATTATTCTGCAGCCACCATGTTGGCTTGTTTGGTTAAGGGCTTGGGTTTCTGAGGCTCCAGCCACTACTTCAGAGACCCGATCTGGCCCTTTTCCCCCTCAACTCACGGCAGGCCTAGTGTTTCAGGAGATCTTGGATTTCTAGGGTGCCATATCAAAACCAAGTTGGGAACACCTAATGAGGTGGGGGTATTTTTAAATGTGTCTATTTATATGTTTGAGATGATTGCAGGTAATTACACAGAAGGTAGAAGAAGGGATCTGAGGGCAGAAGTACTTGGTAAAATAGTCTATCTTAATTTATATCTGTGTAAAACCCTGGGTGGCGGGAGGAAAGACAATGGAAGCTTATTTCCTGACTCTGGCTAAGTGCAAGGCTTGATTTAAGTTTTCCAAACTCCATTTTCGTTGCTCCCCATTTTTGCCTTCTTTCTCTTCCTTCACTGTTTATCTCAGAATGAATGTCATAGGATTTTAAGGCTGGAAGGATCTTAGGGAATGGGAAGAGCAGTGACATTGTGTGACCGAGGGGCCTGGAGAGCAGAGGCGGGGACTCAGCAGTCCTGCCATGGGCCCAGTTTCTGCACCACCCTCCTTTCTGGAGGGTCCCCCTCACATGGTGAGGCAGGGCTTAGCACGTTACCTTCCCTTGGTGCCTTTCTATGAGAAAAAGGGAGAGGAGTTTACATACGCCAGAAATCTACAAAGGTATCCCTCTAAGACTAAGTAGTCCCGGTTTATTGTTTTGCCTCTGACTTTTTCAGTGACCTCCAAATATAGTAAAAATGATGGTGTCTGTTTTCCAAATGGACAAAGTTTGTAAAATTCCCTGGGTCAGTGCAGGAACACTCAATCTTTTCAACTGTAACATTTCAAATTAATAACCAAGAGGAAACTAACCAGCCCAAGTGTGGGTTCAGTGGGAAATGCATGTGCTTTTATTTCCCATTAAAAATTTTTTTTATTAAAATTTTTTTATTGAATGAAAGATTCTTTAAATTCTATAGTGCTTTACAGTTTTCAAAAGTTTCAAAATGCATGTGCTTTTAAAATGCTGCCTATCCGTGGCTTAGTATTTTGGTGGATGTTTGATGGAATTTGAATTATTAAGCAATGTCAAACAGAATTTTGGCTTCACTGTTAATGATGTGGCATTGAAGGAGCTATAAAAATAGCAAGAGATTTGTTTTAATAAAAGGGAAAACGGAAAGTCAAATGAAATCCAGTAAACCAATGAAGATGAGCAGCTGGAAGCACCCATGTCCTTTCTTCACCTCCCTTTTCTGTCTGCTGGGTGCTCCTCACCACCCCTACTGAGGTATTCCACACAGACAGCCAATGAGTGCCCGGTGACCCTGGTCCATTTCTGAGAAATGGTGGGAGGACTCCTCACCCATCGCCTTCTCCCAAACTGCGAATAGCTCCAGGTTTCTAGATTCTGTTCCAAATGCATTTCTTCTGCATCCTGGCTAGTGCTGTTCAGTGGGCAGATCTAGTGGTCATCCTTGTGGTATCTAGGCTTAGAGAAGAAGCGAAATGCACACAATCTCTGCTGAACTTTGAGTTCCAGTTGAGGGCAGACGGCCGATGGCCGATGGGGCTGTCCACCGCCATGCTGTGTATGTCCAGAGTGCACTCAGCGTGTCCCTGGCTAGCCTGGCCACATGCTGGCACCAGGAACAGGAGGGCTGGCTCTCGTCCTCCCCACGTTGGGGACTATCGGGAGTGAGGATCCCTAGAGAGAGAGACAGAACACAAGGAGTTGCAGAGGAATTGAAATGAGAACTGACAGCTAGGGAAAGAGTCAGAGGAGAATGAAAGGAATGTGGAGACCAGAAAAGAAATACAAGTTCAGGCTGGATCAGAGCAGAGGAAGCATCCAGGGGGAGGTGTGCCTCCAGCACCTTCCCTTGACTACCCTTCCTCCTCTGTCCCTCCTCCCTTCCCCCCTCAGGAACTTCTTTATCTCTTCTTCATAATTTTGGCTTTCCCCTTGAATTACAGTCTAATGTTTTATTTTTATTTACACATTTCAAGTAGTTAACACATACATACAGTGTAAAATTCAAGACAAAAGTGGGTGTACAGGGAAAACTGTCTCCCCCACCTAGATTACTACTCCCCCAGTTCTTCTACAAAGGAACCATTGTTAACGGTTTACTGTATTTTTTGCAAAGAGATTCTATGCAAATACATACATACAAAGCATACTGTATACACTGTTTTGCACATTGCTTTTTTTCCCCTGCTTCCCCACATGATCTTGGAGATTGTGCCATATTGGTTCGTAGAAATCTGCCTTGTTGATTTCAAAGGCTGCACAGTATTCCATTTTATGCACTTACTGTAATTTACAAGTCTTCTGTTGATGGACATTTAGTTTGTTTCCAATCTTTGGCTGTAATAAATTTCCTTGTACAGACATTTGGTGCACTTGTATGTATATATCTGAAAAACAAATCTTTAGATATGAGATTGCTGGTCAGAGGGTATATGCATTTTAAAATTTGAAAAATATCACCACATTTCCCTCTTTTCTAATTTACAGTACCACCTTGCCAAACCAGTGGGATCAAAAGTTGATCTTTGACAATCTGTTAGGCAAAACATGTATCTCTTTGAGTGAGTCGGCTCCTTGGCATTTCCTTCTCTGTAAACTGTTCGTTCGTGTTAAGGGTAGTTTCGATAAATCCATTTGGAAGAGAGTCAGGTTCAGAGAGGTCACCAACTGGGAAGGATTTAAGAAGGAGAGGAAAAGAGCCAAGTGAGCTTTATGAAAGAAAAATAAACTCAGGGACTATTTCTTTTTCTAAAGAAACCACTGTATCTGGATTATGCCCTGTCAATATGCCAGTTATGCACAGATGGCTCTTTAGTTTGATGGATTGACATTTCTTCCCCTGGACTGTGATATAAGAGCCTTTCTTCTCACAGACCTGGTACTCACCATGCCGTCCTAGCATTACTGGAGTATGTTTTCATTGCAAATTGCATATAAAACCCATTGTTTCATTGCAAATAAAAGTTTAGATTTACTGTGACGTGACCACAATGTGATATTTTCATCCATAAAGCCCTCAGTTACTTACGTGCTTTAGTGCATTAGACCGAAGTGAGCCGTCTCATTTTCAGTGAGTGACCTTGAGGTGGCAGCAACATTACATTCAATTCTGTGAGGCACCAAGTCCATTACAAAGTGAAAGTAAAAATTGCAATAAATCAGAATAACACTGATTGTTATAATTTTATTATCAGAGCATTAAGTCAATAAAACTTATACGAAATGTCATTTGCATTGTATACAATTTTTACTAGTTATCCAGTATGTCCTAAAAGCATGTTTAAAACAACAAAATGAAGAAATCGGTGATAAATTGTACAAAAGCTGGGATTTGTCTTGCGCTGTAGTAAAACTAAATTCTCTTTTGATTCTTTACATTGTAAAATATTCTTTTTGCAGACTTTTAACTATACCATAATGCCTTATATCTGCCCAACTGCATTTAGTGTCCTATTGTCTGATCACTTATTTTCCTGAAGGTTGTCTGGTCCTTTTTCATTTATGATTTTATATAGGAGGGTCATCTAATATATCGTATCCTTTCAGGAAAGGAGAATGTGGGTTTTTTAAATATAATGAGGCATAATGAAACTTATTTATGAAGGAAGTCTGAAGAATTTATCGAAGAATCTCTATAAGAGAAACACGCAAATTAAAAAAACCCTGCTTAATAGCATATTCATTACCAGGGAGCTTCCAAGTAATGAAATAGTTGTGTAAAAGGCAGGGTATTAGGTGATGTAATATTGCTTATATCAGGTACAATACATGACTACTATGCATTTTTGTCTTGTCAATTGCTATTAGATTATCATTGTATTGCTGTGTAATTACTTAAGATGCAAGACACTAAAAATGTTTAGGCCTATATTTTTGCGACTTTTTTTTTGCATTTTATGTGATGGATTGCTGACATGTAAGTTATAGGAAGTTGGAAAAATGGATTCTGAACGTGTCCCTAGTTTGATAATATTAATGATGTTCTGGTTATCACTTTGGCCTTGGTCTTGATTAAACGTTTTTCAGAAAATGCAAAGTTAAGGCACTCTGCTGTAATGTGAAGACATTGGACGGGAAGTCAAGAAGCTTGGATCCCCCTTCCAGCTCTGCCACCATCAAGTTCTGTGGTCTCAGGTAGTGGCTTGGCATCTCTGAGCTTCAGTTCTTTTGTCTGTTCGGTGAGCTGGCCTTGGAGTAAGTGCTTATACACAATTGTTCACTCACTCAGCAGACATCCACGAGTGCCAGCTATGGGCTGGGAACTGTGTTGACGGTTGGAGATCCTAAGATGAATGAACACAACTCAGGCCCCGAGGGACTCACAGTGCAGTGGAGAAGGAAGGTGTATAAACAAAGCCTCAGAGCATGCGCCATGTAGGGTGTAGTGGTAGGGGTCATGGCAGGTGATCATGGCTCACATAACAAAACTGAACACTTACTCTATACCAGGCGTGTGGTGAGTGCTTTACATGAGCTGTTTCGTATAACCCTCTCCCTAACCTCATGTTGCAGAGGAATTATGACCATCCCTGTATTACAGATGAAAAAACAGAGGTGCAGAGAATTGACCCTTATCAGGACACTTATCAGTTAATAGATGATGAGCTGGGATTTTTACACAGGCACTCCTCATCCACATGCCATACATATCCACGTGTTCCTTTCCTTCCCTTTTATCTCACTCAAAAAATGCCTTTTGTCTGAAGAATGTAATGGACTGCTACTCCATCTCTTGGATGATACTCCTAGGGGAGGGGCAAACATCTTAGACAGAAGGAAACTGAAGCACAGAGAACAGTAAACAGAAGTGACTTGGACCTTATTCAGAGCCTGGGTAATCTGTTAGTTGCATGGCATCTGCATGGCCCTCTGATTCTTTGCTAACTCAGAGTGTAAAGGAGTCTTGGGCATCTCCTTTTGGAATGATTCATACCACTAAGAAGTGGAGTCATGCAGTGGTTAGGAGCAGACCTCTCAAGCCAGACTGCCTGGGTCAATCCCAGGAATAAGACATTTAATGTCTCAGCCTCGGTTCATCAGCCCTAAAATGGAAATATCAATCACGGCTCCCTTGTAGATTTGCCCGAAGATTAAAGTAGACAATCTCGGTGATGGCTCGAGCCCAGAGTCTGCATGGTAGAAGTGCTCAATAAGTATTTTCCATAACTGTTATTATTACTGATGGTCTTTTCCTCCTGGGCAATTGGCATAAATAGATATGTCAAAGGAAATCCAAAACAAAATTAAATTAGAAGCTCACATTTTATCTCAATGCAACTGATACAAAGGTCAAAGTAATGTATAGTTAAATGTAAATAATAGAGAAATGCCTTTTGGTAATGGCAACCAGCATTGTGAATCTCAGATAAGTTGATTATTAGATAAGATACTATTCCTCTCTCACAAGAAGTATTGATTGAATTTTGGTGACAGTGTCAATTTGAGGGGGCTGATTGAATATGTTGGAAAATGTTTGTGTAAAATGGTCTAACAAGACAAGTTCTGTGAATTGCACTAACAGCTGCATGTCTTTATATAGTTCAGAATGGACCTGCCTTCTGCCTGCTCCTTTGTGTGCTGATATGTGTTTCACCCTCTTGGAGCTGAGAGTTTGGCCATAACCCAATCCTCTGTCTGTATTGGATTCTAGAGCAACTCTTGTCTGTCAGTTGTCACAAAGCCACATATTGCCTTGATAAAGCTTATTTACTTGTTATGGAAGCACCTCACAAACACATCACCAAACAAAAGTCCCACATGGCTTTCTCACACTGGGTTCTTTGAGAGAGGCACAGGAGAAATACCCTCTTTTGGAAAGTGACTGTATTTGCTTGAAATATTAGACCACAAAGTTTAGATCACAAAACACGTAAAAGCAATTCATGGCTCTCCAGGGCACAACCTTTCAATGTGCCCATGTTGGTGTAAAACCAATGAGCCCTGCAACTTCTGGCCTTGGCCTACAGGGCCACAGGGCCAGGAGCAGAAGTTCCACTGTGATCAGTTGCCAATGTGCATTGAATCAGATGCTCAGGGTGGCCTGGTGTACACTTCCCAAGCCTCCTGACAATATTTGTCTGCTTACGGTCATCCTTCTGTTTTTGATAGTTGAGAGGGACCATACAGCTTGTCAGAAAACCAACAGAGGGCTTCCCTGGTGGTGCAGTGGTTAAGAATCCTCCTGTCAATGCAGGGGTCATGGGTTCCAGCCCTGGTCCAGGAAGATCCCACATGCCGCAGAGCAACTAAGCCCGTGAGCCACAACGGCTGGATCTGCGCTCTAGAGCATGTGAGCCACAACTACTGAAGCCCATGCTCCTAGTGCCCCGCAACAAGAGAAGCCACCGCAATGAGAAGCTCGCGCATCGCAACCAGAGAAAGCCCGTGTGCAGCAACAAAGACCCAACACAGTCAAAAATAAATAAATAAAATAAATAAATTTATTAAAAAAAAAAAAGAAAATCGGTGGACAGTTTGGCTTCTGGTACTTTGAGGAAGTGTCTCTTGCACCCACACACATACTCAGACACACACACTCATGTACACTTATGCACATAACACTCACAAACACATGTGCATATGTGTGCACTCACGTTCTTTCCTGACTTCTCCTCTAAGCTAAGAAAGCCTTTCATTCTCATCATGAGTCAAAACCATGTTATTGCCACCCAAACCTTTTTTTTTTAACATCTTTATTAGAGTATAATTGTTTTACAATGTTGTGTTAGTTTCTGCTGTATAACAAAGTGAATCAGCTATGTGCATACATATATCCACATATTCCCTCCCTCTTTCTTGCGTCTCCCCCCCACCCTCCCTACCCCACCCCTCTAGGTGGTCACAAAGCACAGAGCTGATCTCCCTGTGCTATGCGGTTGCTTTCCACTAGCTATCTATTTTACGTTTGGTAGTGTATATATGTCCATGCCACTCTCTCACTTTGTCACAGCTTACCCTTCCCCCTCCCCATATCCTCAAGTCCGTTCTCTAGTAGGTCTGTGTCTTTATTCCCGTCTTGCCACTAGGTTCTTCATGACCTTTTTTTTTTTTTCCTTAGATTCCATATATATGTGTTAGCATATGGTATTTGTTTTTCTCCTTCTGACTTACTTCACTCTGTATGACAGAGTCTAGGTCCATCCACCTCACTACAAATAACTGAATTTCGTTTCCTTTTATGGCTGAGTAATATTCCATTGTATATATGTGCCACATCTTCTTTATCCATTCATCTGTCGATGGACACTTAGGTTGCTTCCATGTCCTGGCTATTGTAAATAGAGCTGCAATGAACATTGTGGTACATGACTCTTTTTGAATTATGGCTTTCTCAGGGTATATGCCCAGTAGTGGGATTGCTGGGTCGTATGGTAGTTCTATTTTTAGTTTTTTAAGGATCCTCCATACTGTTCTCCATAGTGGCTGTATCAACTTACAATCCTACCAACAGTGCAGGAGGGTCCCCCTTTCTCCACACCCTCTCCAGCATTTATAGTTTGTAGATTTTTTGATGATGGCCATTCTGACTGGTGTGAGGTGATACCTCATTGTAGTTTTGATTTGCATTTCTCTAATGATTAGTGATGTTGAGCATCCTTTCATGTGTTTGTTGGCAATCTGTATATCTTCTTTGGAGAAATGTCTATTTAGGTCTTCTGCCCATTTTTGGATTGGGTTTTTTGTTTTTTTGTTATTGAGCTACATGAGCTGCTTATATATTTTGGAGATTAATCCTTTGTCAATTGCTTTGTTTGCAAATATTTTCTCCCATTCTGAGGGTTGTCTTCATCTTGTTTATAGTTTCCTTTGCTGTGCAGAAGTTTTAAGTTTCATTAGGTCCCATTTGTTTATTTTTGTTTTTATTTCCATTTCTCTAAGAGGTGGGTCAAAAAGGATCTTGCTGTGATTTATGTCATAGAGTGTTCTGCCTATGTTTTCCTCTAAGAGTTTGATAGTGTCTGGCCTTACATTTAGGTCCTTAATCCATTTTGAGTTTATTTTTGTGTGTGGTGTTAGGAAGTGTTCTAATTTCATTCTTTTACATGTAGCTGTCCAGTTTTCCCAGCACCACTTATTGAAGAGGCTCTCTTTTCTCCATTGTATATTCTTGTCTCCTTTATCAAAAATAAGCTGACCATATGTGCGTGGGTTTATCTCTGGGCTTTCTATCCTGTTCCATTGATCTATATCTCTGTTTTTGTGCCAGTATCATACTGTCTTGATTACTGTAGCTTTGTAGTATAGTCTGAAGTCCAGGAGCCTGATTCCTCCAGCTCCATTTTTCTTTCTCAAGATTGCTTTGGCTATTCAGGGTCTTTTGTGTTTCCATACAAATTGTGAAATTTTTGGTTCTAGTTCTGTGAAAAATGCCCTTGGTAGTTTGATTGGGATTGCATTGAATCTGTAGATTGCTTTGGGTAGTATAGTCATTTTCACAATGTTGATTCTTCCAATCCAAGAACATGGTATATCTCTCCATCTGTTTGTATTATCTTTAATTAAACTTTTTAAAAATTGTCATTTAATTTCATACATTGATGGAAGGTAGCTTTCATCATCTCCTGTCAGCAGCCAGATGTTCTGATTAGCTCTGTGCAGTTTTCATTGAGGTAGCAGTTGCAGTTGAACCTCAGCAAACCAAGGTTCACCCTCCATTGAGACTGTGACCACCAGAGTTGTCTTGCCCTGACCTTGTGGGAAGGAAGTTTGGAAGTGAGCTATTCTACCCATCAAATGTCCCCTTGTAAAGGGAGCAGGGACATGCATTTCTGAAAACTTCCCGGTATCAAAGCTGGCACACCCTTTTCCCTTCTGTTCTGAAAAGAAGAGGAGGAACATGGAGAGGGTAACCACAGACTTTTCAAGGTAAGTGGCAAACTCTAATGCAGCTCAGTGAGCATGCTCAGAGATCAGACTTGGCTCAGCCCAAGGTTTTAAGTTCATTTGAGTCAATAAGAGAGAGCCCATGCACAGACTCCTGCTGGGGATGGTTATTTTTCAGTCCCCTAAAGAAGAAAATACCTACTTTCCTGGTGTTGTCACACACAGGAGGACTTTTCCATTTACAGTTGAGATGAATGAAGTCTGATGCCTTTGGTCCTAAATTCTTACTCCTCAGGTTCAGTCTGCCCTAGGCCAAACTCCCAAAGTGTACTGCTTCTTTCAGGACTCTAAATTATCTTGAGCCTGAAAGGAAAGAAATAGACAGGCCTAGTTTTCCCAACAAGAGCAGAGGGCAGAGAAAGGTTGAAAAATGGATTGAGCTCTTCCCTGGAATGATCCAGAAAGGGTTAAAAAAAGGCCCATTATCTGGGTCATTTTAGCTAGTTGAATTAAAGATTTCAAGATGGTAACCTGATTGAACTCATTTTCTTTATCATCATCATCATCATCATCATGATCACCGTGACAATCTTCTTTTTCTTTTAAGAGAAAAGTGTTTAAGTGCTGTGAGGGATTCTGGCAGCCCACCTAGAACTGTAACTCACCAGGTTAACAGGCTGCAGTGTTTCATGCAAAACAAATCACTGAGCTGGCACTGAGCAATGTGAAATCTAACTGGCTAGAAACCGTGTCTCATTAGAGGCCATCCACACAGCAAGCTAATGTACTTGAAAATAGTCACGTGATTCCTTCACAGGAATCACAGAAGTGATATTTGCTACTGGGCAGCCAATCGATTCCCTCGAATCTGTTGGCAGTTTCTCTTCTTAGATATTTTGCCTCTTCTAAAATCTCATTCCTCCTCTGAGCCCTCAGTTTATTTTTGCTCACTCACTTCCACCAAATACACTAGAGTCCTCAACAAAGACACTCTGTGAAGTTGGCTTTAAGATGCACTGGCATAAGTATAACGTCTGGATCCCCCTCCAAACAGTTGAGTTAAGGCCTCTCCTGCCCTTTGCACATTAGAAACAAACACATATCTGACAGAGAAAGGACCTGCCTTTGGTTGAGTCTCCACAGAGTGGATGTTTACATTTATGCCAAGATTTGTTCCTAACCTCTGCTCAGCATTTGTTTTTCTGAAAAAGTAGGGGAAAAATCATCATATGCAAACAAAAGCTAAAACATTTGCAGAGTTGAGTGCTACTGGCGCTTATATTTCTTATGAGTTGGCTCCTAAACTCCAAAAACAACAAAAACAAACAAACAAACAAACAAAAACCCCTTGCCTCTCTCCAAAGAATGATGGGACAGGGTTTATCATTACTCCTGATGCACTGATAACTCATTTCCATCAAAGAGTTGTTTAAGCCAAAAAACTCCAGAAGTCACCCTGAATTTCTTTGTTTCTATGCCTCCCACTTAACCCATTAACAAGTCTTGTTGGCTCAATCTTAAAAAAAATCCCAAGTCCAGCTACTTCTTTCCACCTCTACTGCCATCATTCCAGGTCACCATCATCACTTACCTAGCATCTGTGAGAACTTCCTCTTGAGTCTCCCAGCTGCCACACCTGCCCCCTGAAATCCACTTTCCGGACAGTGGCCAGAGTCATCTTTAAAAAGCAAAAGTCAGTTCCTATCACTGCTCTGCTTAAAATACCTCAGGGTTTCCTGATGCCCTTAGAATAAAACCCATATTTCCTGTCAAGGCTCCTTCCTCTTACCAATTTTGTCTGGTACCCTTCTCCCCCTGTGCTTTAGCCATGCAGACCTCCTTTCTGCCCCGAAGTCACTGATGGACCTTTTCACAGGCTGTTACGGATGCTCAGAATATTCTTTTTCTGATCTTTGCATGGCTAGCTTGATCTCAGCCTGCAGGTCTCTATTAAATGTCACCTCTGCAGAGAGACCTTCGCTAACCACTCAGGCTATACTAAAGGCCTTTCGACTTGTCAGGTCTCTCAATCACTCCATCCTGTTTTGTTTTCTTCACAGCATTTACAATTTTCTGAGTCATCTTGTCTATGATATATTTACAACTTAATTGTTGGTCTTCCTTTACTAGAATGTAAGTGCCAGGAGAGCAGGGACCTTGTTGATGTTCTTGGCTGTGTAGAAATTCAGCACCTAGGACAGTGCCTGAGCCTTTGTACACCCAATGAATGAATTAGTCATCTCAAGTCCCCAAGGCCAACACATTAAGGCCTTGAGTTCTCTTTCTTTGTGGTCTTTTTCTCCACAATGGCCTCTTGATTTATATCCCACTCTCCTGTAAGTTTTTAGCTGAGCCAGTCCTTCCAGTTTTACTTTGTGCCCCCCGGCTGTGTTGGGTCTTCGTTGCTGTGTGCAGACTTTCTCTAGTTGTGGCAAGTGGGGGCTACTCTTCGTTGTGGTGTGCTGGCTTCTCATTGTGGTGGCTTCTCTTGTTGCGTAGCACGGGCTCTAGGTGCATGAGCTTCAGTAGTTACAGCATGCGGGCTCTAGGGCGCATGGGCTTCAGTAGTTGCAGCGCGTGGGCTCAGTAGTTGTGGCTCATGGGCTCTAGAGCACGGGCTCAGTAGTTGTGGTGCCTGGGCTTAGTTGCTCCGTGACATCTTCCCAGACCAGGGACTGAACCTGTGTCCCCTGCATTGGCAGGCGGATTCTTAACCACTGCGCCACCAGGGAAGTCCCCAGTTTTACTTTTTATTCTTTACAAAAAATAGCCTTGGAGTTGTGCATCTTGTTGCTCTGTCATTGAAGTCATTTCATGCAAAGCCATCTGTGACTGTTCCTCAATATCAGAGCAGTGTCCAATGTTAATATCCCAGTGTTTGTATGCAGAACTAATCTGTCCTAGGATGACAATGAATCAGAGGGGAAATTCTGAAAAACACACTTGAGGGATCTTAGTCCCTTGGACGGCCTTTGCAAAGTCAGGAGAGGCCCCCTTTTGCTGGAAAACCAGCTTGCTTGCCCTTCTGGGGTACTGGTACTGCCTAGAAGCTGCACAGCCCAGTCACTGCAAGGCAACAAGGTGAAAAGGGTGGGAAAGTGGGCACTGGAAGGGCTTCCATGGAGAAGGGCTGCTCAGCACTCCCAGGTGGACAGCCACGGTAGGGGCAAAAAAGCACTTGTACTTTAGCAGGATAATTTTTCATAATATAAGTTGCTTTTTTAAAAAAATTTTATAAGAAGAGTAGATATGTATACATGACTGGCCCTTCACATTGCCACTGAAGGATACCTACTGCTCTAGCCAGAGAAATTCCTGCTGGCCCTAGGAGGTCAGAAACCATCATCCCTCTGGAAGGATAAACATTCTATCCAAAGCAGCCTATTTCCTCAGACTCCCAAGTTCTGAGGTTTTATGAACTGATTATTAGAAAGAGGAGGCAGAGATTTTTCTGCTGGGTAAAATCAAATTGGAAGATGGTTGCAGGGAACTCAGGGATGGAGAAAACAAAAATAATGAAAATCAATAGTGCATCTGAAGTGATCTTACAGTTCAATCTGAGCAGTTCTTTGCACATGTAATTTGTGAGAAAATTCATTATGTCATGGTGGCAGCAAACACATTCCATATAACTGCACAAATGCTCTGCTAATAGCCACCACCATCCCCCGGTGTGTTGTGGAGAGGGTTGAACTAAAATCTAAGTCATAGAATGTTAGGGCTGGAAGGCCATGAGCCCATTTTAGGGTTGAGTAAATAAAGCCCAGAGGGGGAAGGAGCTTTTCTAGGGTCTCAAAAATCATTAGCTACAGAGCTGTACCTGCACACAAGCCTCTGTCTCCTACCCTGTGTTCTCTCTGCAGCCCTGATGCCAGCTCTACCTCATCCCTGGGCTTGTGTTTTGCTCGCATGTCGACTTAGACATGGCCCTTGCACTCCACAAGTCCTTACCCCCAAAGGCACTCATGAGCACTGGGATGGCAGAGAGAGTCATAGCACGATGACCTTCTAGCATCCTCAATAGAAAGTTCTGGTTACCAATGACCACTGTCGGTCATTCCCAATTGTCCTATGTGCAGTGCCCAGCACCTGGCTCTTCATCATATCAGGATCCAAAATTTTTCTCCTCTTTATGCCAGACTGCTCAGATCTTTCCTCAGTCCTACCCTCAAACTCACAAACCCAAATCCAATGCAACAAAGCATTCTCCAGTTGACAGGATACGCTTTAGAGGGCAGTGTGCTTGCCATCTTTATTACCTGAGCATGCTCCTGGAGTTTTACCCCCAAACCACAGGCAGCTTATCAAAGTATTTCCTCTAAACAGATCAAGTTTTTCTCCAGGAGAAAATCTGAAATGAAACATTTCCCTCTTGTCCTATATTCCTATCACATTGTGGAGACTCTTAAGCTGGCTTCCCAGGGGCCTCTTTCAATCTCTCTTTTCTGCTCAGGGAAGCTTATTGGCAACTTCCCTGTTGTGTATCTGACCTCCTGGACCAGAATGATGATAATGATGGGCCACATTCTCCTCTGCCTTTGTGACAAGGTGTGACTGCCCCCCGTTGGTATGCCAAAGTCCTCTCTCTTCATACCCACGCGTGGGTGGGGCTCCTCCCCATGACCCTGCTAAGTGCCCAAGGGTCTCCTTTGGTTTTACAGTAGTCTTAGAAGATACTGCAGGGAGTTGTTCTTTAGGGGGAGCTGGCTGGTGACTTGCTGGTCCCCACCCTCTTGGTGACTGTGTGTGTGTGGGGGGGTGGAGGTGTCTACTACTGAAGACACATCATTTGGGCATGAAGATCATGGGGTGGGGACCTGCTGGTGAGGACTCTGCCTGGTGAGGCTCCTAGGTGTCTCCATAGCATCCCTCCGGTGTCACCCAGCAATTCCTCTCTCTTCTATCAGGGGTGTGGGAGGGCCCGCTTAGCACAAGGTTTTCCTCTCTTTTTCCTTAAGCCAGGCCTCTGCTTCCTGCCCACATACCACTCTGTCACCCATTCCCACTCCAAGCATCCTCGACTCTTCTTTCCTGTGGTCAATCCCAAAGCTATGCTCCTTTATATAGAAGCACAATGATCTGATCTCTGTTTCCTGGAGGGTCTGGGGAAGTTTACCCTGCAGCAGAGGAAAGACTACATGTAGATTGAGTTTTCCTACGCAGGGGGTGACCATGACCCCCGCCTCCCCCTCTCCATGCCACACTCTTATTGGGTGCAAAGTGTTTTATATATCTTATCTTTAATCCTCCACAATGAACCCCAGGGTGTGGATGTTATCATCCCCATTTTAAAGATTAAGAAAGCAAAGGTCTGAGGGGTTCTGTTACTGGCTGGAGGTCACCCAGCCATTGATGGCGGAGCCAGAGACTGAACCCAAGCCTGCCTGCTGCTAAGGACCCACATGGCTCATAGTGAGAGCCCCCAGGAAAGAAAGCTCTTCCTCTTCTTTTAAAAACAGACAGACACAGGCAATTTGGAACCGAGTTGTTCAGAGCTGCCATCTGTTAAGAGGTCGTACCATGGCACTTGCTGGAAGATGAGTCGTGGAAGAAAATGTGGGTCCCCCAGGAGGAGCAGTGCCTGCTCTGGGGTCCACACCTCAAGGTGCTGCCCCTCTGGACACCACTTCCGTGCTTTCTGGTACATAGTCTATCATTCAGACCCTGGATGCATGTCCCCTCACAGGTGATTCAGGCTTGAAGAAGGCACAAATGTCCCTGCATGGTTGCCAGGTCCCCAGACCACAGTCCCTGAAGCCTTGGTAGACCTTGATTGGACCTTGGACCCCTTGAGAGCCAGTGGACATCAGTCTTTAGCCAGGCCCGGGTTGCCACTCCTGAATGGTGAGTTGCATCATTTAAAGATGTTGAGTTGACCATGAAGATCAACACGTGACAGAAGTGTGCATTGACATGTGTCTTTATGGACTTAACATGTATACAATGTGTGGCTGCACGTGTGTTAACAGCGTTGAAAAGAGGGAAGTTCTGAAGCCACAGCTATCGACTCACTGTGGGTGGAGGAGGAAGTGGCCACTGCAGGGCTGCCAGCCAGCTCTGCTGTCCCAGGTTCACACTCCCCGACAGCCTGTGAAGGCAGCGCTTATGGTCGGGATCACGCGTCTCTGCGCTCAGGCTCAGACTGCGAGGAATCCGAGGCCTCAACCAGCCACTGGAGTCCTCCTGGCAGTCTCTGAGGCCTGGGCTGCTGCCAGATCACCGCTCCCAGACGAATGTGTGAGTGAGTGCTCTAACTCAACCCAAAAGAGCTTTTTAAAAAATCAAAGGCAAATCTTTAGAAAGTAAGGGGAAGATGCTTTTGTGAATTATTTTTTTCAGCTCCTGGGAGTGATCTGAAATTTCCAGTTGAATTGAACCCGCTAGGATTTCCTGCCCTGAGTTCTGCCCCTTCCTGAGGTCCTGGGCCTGTTTGGGCCAAGCTGCTGCCGGTGACAGAGAAGTGGCAGGTTCTGGATGTTTCTGCCCTGGGTGCCTGTTTGTGGCCATGGACAGATAAGGGCCTCGGGACACCATTACTTTATTTTGCCCCAAATCCACCCAGAACACAATTCCACTGAGATTAATAGCCAGAAAGGCCTAGTCTAATATTTATAGCTAAAAATAAACAGTGCAAAAATCTCAGCATCTTGTGATCTATAAGTGAAACTAAGGGAGATAATTTAGAACTCTTAATTGAATATATGAAGACACTTATGGAACCTAACGTGGGGCTGCATGAGACTACTGGATGGGGTTTCCTAGAAATCTCCACAATCCATGGGAAGCTTATTAAACACAGGAACCACATAGCATTTCTCCTCATTGTGGCTATTTGATTACCAGGTTTTCACTTTCCTACACTTTACCCATGCTATTTTCTTACAGCGCTACGCCATGCCGAGATTCTGACGGAATCCCACGGGGAGAGGCACAATTAAGACTGTTATGCAATAACACATTCCTTTGTCTTTATGATCAGCATACGTATGGACATCCACAGTGGGGAAAATAGTGCTGAAGTCGGTTTTCTGAGTTTGGCTTTTTATTTTCGCGGAACCATATTTGCGGATTTTAGCTATCCTATCATAAGCCAGGGTATTCTATACCTCAGCACTAGGGAAACACTAAGACACTGACTTCTAGGATAATGACTATTGCTTCTGCAGCAATCTGCTCAGGTTTTTGACCTCTGAGGCTATATCTACGTAATTCCAAAACATATTGTCATTTCAGGATAAAGCTTGAAAAAAAAAAAGAAGAAAAAGCAATTAACCAGTTGCCTAGCGTTGTATAGATAAAAAGATCTAGATAATCAACCTAATCTTTGATTTGGCTTATTGATTAATTAATTAATTAAACATTTATTGAGCCAGGCCTGAGCTAGGTGCTGTCATGCTGTGTCTGATAGTCAGGGGCCTGGAAGGTAATTTGCAAATGTTGATCCTGTCTGGGGAGTAGCGGGGAGAAGAGAGGATGCACCGAACACCCTTGTCAGCTGATGTGAGGAGGGCCTCTTCCTCATCTACTTCTGCACCGAAACGTGTGCCTTTGGGAAGTCAGAATGTCCCGTGCTTGGCCATGGCCATGGCTGTGCTGTAGCAGCGGGTCTCTGTATGGGGGGGATATTGAGTATACAGATGTGCACGTGCACGTGTATTTGTGCACACACATGCGCACCCAGATGCGGCCATGAGGATCAAGAGGGGCAGAGTGGTTCCACTGTCAGTGTTGGTGGGAGTGTTAATTCGTACCTACTCCATGGAGTACAAGACAGTGACATCCACCCAATTATAAGATGCACATACCCTTTGACACAGTTACTCATCTTCTAGGAATTTATCTTAAAGATATACTCACACATGTGCCAATGATGACTATTCAAAATATTTATTTATTATTATTCATTTATTCATTCTCCACATATTTAATGAGCTCTTGCTGCATTCCAGGTCCTGTTCTAGGCAGTGGAGAAACAGCAGTGAACAAAACAGACTAGCTTTTACCCTCCAGGAGCTTATATTCTAGGCAGATGATAAACAAAACACGCAAGTAACGCACATGTAGTAAGTCAGGTAGGAAGACCATGCATCCCAGTTGCCTGGGATGGTCACATTTACGTCCTCATTATAACTGTCAATAGCACCCGCTTCTGCTCTCGGAAGTGTCCCGGTCTGCATGATGAATGATATAGTCACCCTGAGGGGATGCTGACATGTGCTATGAAAAAAAATAATAAGGTTAGAAAAAGAGGGAAGGAGTGACTGCAGTGGGTGCTATTTTATGTATTGTTCACTGCAGATGGTTTGTATTAGCAAAAAATTAGAAACAACCTGGATGTCCCATCAATTGGAGACATTAATAAATTGTTATATTCATGCAATAGAATACTACGTCGCTGTCAAAAACAATGAGACAGAATTATGTTTACTGCTATGGAACAATCTCTAAGATATACTAGGTGAAAAGAGCAAGGTGCAGTACAGTATGTGTAGTTTGACACCACTGTGTATATAAAGAAGAAGGGTGCATATACACGGGCGTGCTTGGCCAGGCACAGAAAAGCTCTGAAAGGACATAAAAATCTGGTAGCAGTGGTTACATTTGGAGGGGGAAATTGGGATACTGAAGATTAGGGATGGAGGAAGACTTGGTCTTCACTGTATAACTAGTTTGTATTTGTTGATTTTTAAAAAGCTGTGTAAATATATTACCTGTTAAAAAAATAACAATAGGGAAGAGAAAGAAAATATCTCAAGGTCAGCTGGATATGAAGTGCAGGAATCTTCTAGGGCAGCGGTTCTCACTCAGGCCACATTAGAATCCCTTGAATAAATTTAAAAAATACAAGTAGCTGGGCCCGACCCTCAGAGATTCTGATTCACTTGCTTGTAGATGGACCTGGGTGCAGGCGTGGAACCCTACATCCACCAACAGATGGAAATCTGTTGCAATATGTTGCAATGCAACATTGCAACAATGTCTGTTGCAATGCAATAGTATTCTGTTGCATTGGTATTTAAAAACGAAACTTGCCCAGGTGATTCTAATATGCAGCCGGTGATGGGAATAGCCACTTCTCAAACTTTAATGTGCACACGGATCACCTGGGATCTTGCTAAAGTACAGTGTCTGGTTCAGTAGATCTGGGGTAGGTGTTTCTAACAAGGTTCTGCATTCCTAACCACTCCCAGGTGATGCTGATGCAGCTGGTCCATGGACCACACTGGTAGTAGCGCAAGGCTAGAATATCTCTGGCTTAGAACAGATAGTCCCTGCGCCTCTGCTTACACATTTTTGGATGTTGCTCACTCCTTTTTGAATGTTGCTGTTTCACGCAAGAGTGGGTGCAGATCATTAGCTTTCCTTAGTTGGAAGATCTGAATGCTACTAAAGTGGTACAGGATCCTGGGCTTAAATCTTGTATGTCTATTATTCTTCTAGGTCTTCTGTTCTGAGAGGGCAGGTTGAGGTATAGTGTAATGATTCATTCATTCATTCACTCATTCATTTATTTGGGGAGCCGAGTTTCATGCTACTTCATGGGTGATCTTGGGGGAAGCCCCTCTGCCTTTGGAAGTTCAGAGAAGGGCACTGATGGAAGGAGTAGGTGGCTTTGAGAGGCACCCCTGGGAGGCACAGAAGACTTTTTAGCCAGGAGAGGAAGTGGCTAGGAGGTAGAAGGATTTCCATCTGTTGGTGGATGTAGGGTTCCACGCCTGCACCAGGCAGTGACTTGGTGTTCCAGAAGATCCTTGACAGAGGATCTGTCAACTTCCTGAAAGCGGAGGTGGCCTTGGCTGGGCACCAGCAAAACTGTGGCTTTCACCAGGCAGGTAAAATATGAGCAAGTGTCCATTGGCAGGTGGTGGCATCTGTCCCTGGACAGCCTCAGTATGAGCCTCTCATGGGCTCCCGATGGTGTCCCAGGCCCCCTCCAGCCTAAGGGTTCATTGTTAGGGTTGAGTGAAGAATCTTAAGAAAATGGGAATTGGTACTTTTCTTTGCCAGTTTCACAGACTTCAACCTGTAGCCACTCAGACTGACTTTGCCCAATTGTAGGACTTTCCCTTTTCTACGTGGGCAGGCAAAGCATCTCTGTTTGGACATTTTGGACCCTTCAGTGAGGAGCAGAAGCAAAATATCTGGGGGTGGTTTGTTGCTGCAAGGAAATGAGAAGAAAAATCACCTCTTTCTGTGCAGAGGGACTGCCTCAGAATAGAGCTGGACCATGGGGTTGCAAGAGGGGGTGGGAAAGCACGGGAGACACAAGGAGATCATTTCCCTACAGGCTGGCTCTGAGGGGAAACTGTCTCTGCTTTCACTACTGTCAGAAGATGCCTGACGGGCTGGGAGGCATCCTGCGCATGCCCCATGCATTCCTGTCCTTGCCCACAGGCTTCCCTTGCCCCATGATGCTTTTCTCCCCTGTTGCCGCTAAATCCTCCCTCTTGGGAGGGGCCCTCTTCCAAAATGCCTCCTGACCTCCTACCTGCTTTCTCCACTCCCCACACGAAGAAGCAGGCCGAGTCCATCTCTCCCACTCTGTACGTTCAGGGCTTCTTGTGCACTTGACACTGCTGTGTACCCAGGCATCTCCCCAGGGTCTGGGCTTCCAGTCAGAGCCCCAGGCAGCCTGTCTCCTTTGTCAGGCTCATGTCTCAGGCTCTTGCATCCCTGATCCCCCAGCACCCAGCCCAGAGCCTGTGTGTAACAGCATTGCTGGATTTAATTGTCAAGGTGGCAAAACCAAAAGCAAATCAGAGGAGATCAAAGTAATGATTCTACTCACCGATATAAATACCAGCCGGTGGCTCCTGGCCCAGGGAAAGACCCTGGATGGGATGAGTTCTTTATTTTGCAGTTAATGGAAGAGAACTGAGCTGGAGAAATGATGCTCTTGGGTCGGCCATAGGGGTTCAGGGTGCCCTATCTACCCGCGACCCAGATGGAGGCCAGGCTCAGGGCAGAGGCCTGCAGTGTGAGGCCAAGGGTTGGTGTACAGGATCCAGTAGGCCAAACACGGAATCAGAAACAAATTTGGACCCAGAAACTCAGAGGTAAGGTCCAGACTCAATAGAGGTAGTTGTGGACCAGCAGTAAGAATAGTCCCCAAGGCCCATGGTTGAATCAAGAGAACTTTCCTTCTTCAGTCTTTTTCCTAGACAAACCAATGACCAGGTGAGTCAGGCAGTTTAGAATATCCTGTGTTGTACTCCTCCACTCCCCTCGATTCTGGGCATTGTGGATTCCTGGGTTTTCTGTGGTTTTCATGTCTCAGTGGCTGTCAGCCCCTCGAGTGGAGACCGAGTCTTATTCCTAGTATCTCGCATGCAACACATAGTAGATGTTCAATGACTATTTTTCTGAATGACTCGGTGAATTTATACTATTTTACATCAACTCCAAGTGCCCTGATTTCCTTTGCTTGATTTTGGGGGTTGATGTTTCTGACCCCGGACTGTCTTCTGGCTTTGCTGAAACCACCAAAACAATTTCGTAGGAAAGGCCTAAGCCTGTCCCCCGACACTTACCATATAGCCCAGCACGAGGCATATAGTAGGCCCTCAATAAATGCCAGTACACTCAACCTGCAAGAAAACATCATCTGTGTTTTATTTGGAATAAGTCAGTATCACCTTAACCGGGGTTGCTGGCTTGCTGTTAAGGAAATTGCTTTTCTACCCAGTTGGAGCCTAAATCAGTCAGTCCCCACTGACCCTCAGGCCAGAATCGACTAAGTTGCCTTGTATGGGTCCAACTTTTGAAAGATTCAATTTTCCTAATTTCCCTCCAGGTCCTGAGCTGAGTCAGTGACTGATTAGCTCTAGAAGAGTCATGTGCTGGTTGTATTTATAGCACTAATTAATTAATACAGGTAAAGAGCGAGGAAGATAAAGTACTAGCAGAGTGCAGTGTCTTCAAATGACTATTAGCGCCCAGGCTGGAGACCTTTGAATGTGAATGTATGGGCAAAAAAGTGCCATCACAGGTGGAGCCTTTTAAAAAGCATCAGCTTGATTACGGAAGACATAAATTAACTGGAGGAAGTAGTGCTGTCAGTGACAGACTGTCGTCAGAATCCTCTGCCGTTAGGTTTCCATTTAAATCGACACATATGGCGAGGGATTGTTGGAGGGTTTCAAGCATATACGTGCACTCACTCTCCCGCGGGAATAGGATGCCTTGGTTCCAGTGAACTTGGTGGGTGGTATGGTCTCCCGGCCCCCATGTTTTTTTCTGAACAACAGGAAAAGAAGCGGTAAACTCTACAAGGGTTAGGGGGCTGAGAGGGGGGCTTGCTTCATTTTATTGCATTCATCAGAGTACCTGAAACCCTTCAGAAATGTCGTGTTGGCACAGATGCCTGGGAAGAGCTGGTAGCATCAAGGCCTGGCCTGGGGAACACGTGATTTGAGGAGAGCTTGGAGCAGCCTTCTGGGTTCTTCACGTCGTGGGAGAAGGCATGGAGAGAGATTTGTGCCTTGCTGGGGTCCCAATGTCCAGGAGCCCCACGAGAGCAGCTGTCACTTCTTGTTTTCTCTCTGCACCCAGCTCAGAGTCATACAAAATGGAAAGGAGGCCTGGGGATGGGTTGAGCGATGTAAGGCCAAGTTCTAGGCAGCTTCAGAAGCTCTGCTGAGTCCTGAGTCTGTTCTGTTCTGGCCTGGCCTCCACTTGAGTGGAAATGCCCATCAATCCTAACTGAAATTCTTCTCCTCTGAAGTGCTCCAGGCAGCCCAGAAAACAGCCCTGGGGACTACCTGAGAGGAGGTTAGGGCCTTTGGGGTTTTGGGGAAAGAGCCTGCCCCACTAGACCCACTTGGGCCCAGAAGCATCTCAGCGGAGTCATCACCAGCCTATGTATAAGTTAAAAAAGGCCTCCTGCAGGTGAGCACAGCATCACTGGACACGGCTTGGTGCACAGAGCTCAGCTGCATAAGTGCCCTTAGCAGGGCACCTTTGTGCACTGAACAACCAGCGCAACTGTATGAAGTGGTCGGTGTCCCAGGTGGGGCTTCCTTGTAACCACCCTTGCTGGGCAGATATGGAGAGGAGGCACCACATCTAGAGGGGCCCCGGGAGATGGGCCCCTAGACTCTTGCTTCCAGAATCGGTTGACTGCATCGGTTGTAGTCTAATCAGTAAACCCCTCCTGCGCACGGCTGCGGTTGCAAACGAGCGGCTTGATGAGGAAGCCAGGCCTGTACTTTCTGGGTCTCTGCCGCCGCCACTTTTACTGCCTTGGCTGGTGTCCACTTCCCTGCTGGCCCTCCTCCACTACTGGGGCTGCTACTTCTGCTGGAGGAGCCTCCAAAGCTGGGGCAATGGCTCCTCCCTCCCTCATGCCTGCTGCTTTTCTTCTAGAGCTTCCTGATCGCAGAGCCTAGTCCGAAGTGGGCCAGCCAGCACAGGAGTGTGGAAAGTGCGATTTGCAGGCCTCCAGCTCCAGCGCTAGGGAGGTGTGCCAGGAGGGTGACTTTTACCGAGAGACAGTATTCACTGTGCTACCCATTCACTTATGCCCGTCTTGTTTTTCTTTGTGGCTTAAAAGTTGAAGATTAGAGAATTAAAAAAAAAAAATTTCTATACACCTACTAAGCGTCAGGCACTATGCTAGGTCGTGGAGATGCAGTGATGAGGATTCCTGCTCAGATGAAGCTCATGGGCTGGGGAGAAATAGTCAACACTGTGAGGGCGTTCCTATGGTCAGGGACTGAGCCCAGGATCTACATGGATTATCCCATTTAGTTCTGACAACAACTCGATGAGTTTTCTTTTTTTTTAAATAAATTTATTTATTTAATTTATTTATTATTTTTGGCTGCGTTGGGTCTTCGTTGCTGTGCGCGGCCTTTCTCTAGTTGCGGCGAGCTGGGGCTACTCTTCGTTGCGGTGTGCGGGCTTCTCATTGCGGTGGCTTCTCTTGCTGCGGAGCACGGGCTCTAGGCGCGCGGGCTTCAGTAGTTGTGGCTTGCGGGCTCTAGAGCGTAGGCTCAGTAGTTGTGGCGCACAGGCTTAGCTGCTCCGCGGCATGTGGGATATTCCCGGACCAGGGCTCGAACCCGTGTCCTCTGCATTGGCAGGTGGATTCTTAACCACTGTGCCACCAGAGAAGCCCTTGATGAGTTTTCAACTGAAGTAACAGGGGCTCAGGAAGCTTATCCTGTAATAAGTAACTTACCCAACATCACGTGCACTGAGAGGTTCACTGCCATCCCTTGAGAATTCGCGTGAAGTCCTTGCTGTGTGAGTGTGGGACAGGGCTTTTATTTGCCATCCCAAGGGAGGAGCCTTTGAAAGACCTGTCTTGGACTTTTCTGTTTTTTTTTTTTTTGGCTGTGCTGCGTGGCTTGTGGGATATTAGATTCCCAACCAGGGATTGAACCTGGGGCCCTGGCAGTGAGAGCGCTGAGTCTTAAAGACTGGACCACCAGGGAATTTCCTTGGGCGTTTTTTAATGAGGTACCAACAGGTTCTGACCACAAGATGGGTAGGCCCAGCCATGGTGGTCCCTGATGCTGTTCCGTGTGCGAGTACCCTTGATGGCCCATTCCCAGTGCCCCACCAACCCTCACTGGCCTTTCCCTCCTGGGCCTCCTGGAAGAGTTATTGGCACTCCTGTCTGCACCTCGTGGGAGTGACATAGTTGTTATTCCTGGTATTTCTGTCCTGGAGCCTCTTGTCTTCCTGGTGGGTGTTGGAGAAGGCCCTCAGCTTATCCATCTTTGTGTCTCTTGAATCTGGCACAGCATCCTGCACCTAGCAAGCGCTCAGAAAGACATTATTCATGTAAATCACCTGTATAAAAAGACAAGGCCATGCAACCCACATTTGGCAGTCTTCAAAAGTAAATTCAGCCAAAAGATTTGAAAGCAGGGACTTGAACAGATATTTGTACACCTGTGTTCATGGCAGCATTATTCGCAATAGCCAAAAGGTGGAAGCAACCCAAGTGTCCATCAGTGGATGAATGGATAAACAAAATGTGGTATAGATTTACAATGGAATATTATTCAGCCTTAAGAGGCAAGGAAATTCTGACACAAGCTACAACATGGTTGAACCTATGCTAAGAGAAATAAGCCAGTCACAAAAAGACAAGTACTGTATGATTCCATTTATATGAGATACCTAGAGTTGTCAAATTTATAGAGATGGAAAGTCGAATGGTGGTTTCCAGAAGCTGGGGGAGAGGGAGATGGGGAGTTACTCTTTAGTGGGTACAGAGTTTTAGTGTGGGAAGATGAAAATATTCTGGAGGTGGGTGGTGGTGATGGTTGAACAACAATGAATGTATTTAATGCCCCTGACCTGGGCCCTTAAAAATGGTTAAAATGGTACATGTTGCACTATGTACATTTTACCCTCATAAAAAAAGTAAACTCAGGATTCTACATTGTGGCATCCTGGTGTGTGATGGCTCCTGACCCTTACAACCTAAGAATCCTGCTTAGGAAAGGGTGCTGGAGAGAGTGAGTCTAGCCCTGTCTCCATGAAGACTATGAATTCCAAGGCTTACTTCTGATTGTTGAACTAATGAACTCATAACCACTGGGGCCTTCATTTGAACCCCTAGAGAGGCACACTGGTCCTGCGAAGGTAGGGTCTCTGAAGGCAAAGTGAATGTTTGCACAGAGATGTAAGGTGCACTTTTTTGGTTAGGCTTAGTAGCATGCCCTGGGACAATACCCATCTGTACCCATCAGGATTCCTTGCTAACAGGCACGTGAAACTAACTCTAGTGATTATCAGCACATCAGGAATTTACTGGAAGCCTCCCAGACAGCTCTAGAGAGGATGGGAAAGCTGGAAAACAAGGCTCAGAAAAGGAGCGGAGTCAGGTGGCCCAAGACGTCGGCATCGTGTAGCAGCTTCTGCAAATCCGGGCACCAGAGTTGGAGCTAAGGGCTCCCTGCCTGCATCACTTCCCTCAAGACTCAGGGGCTGGGTTAAGCAGCCTGATTGGTGAACCTGGACAATGGGTCACCTCTTGGCTGGGAGATGGCAGGACACTCGAGGGAAAGAAAAGTCTCGAAGAAAACTGGGGACCTGAGAGGAAGGGCACTGGAGGCTCAGAAGCCACAGTGGCAAACGTGCCCTTGAACCCCTTGAACCGCCCCTTCCTGCTGAGCAACCCAGGGCCACTGGGGCACTCCTCCATCACACCCCTGCTGTGAGCTCCAGAAGGGCCTGGGGAGCAGGAGGAGAAGAAGGGGCCTCTCTTTTGTCCTCCCCTGGGCCCAGGTCAGGGGTGAAGGCCCAGTCTGGTCCTGGACATGTCTGCCCCAGCTCCTGGGTCCCCATCCTCAGGCCGTGGGAGGACGTGGGCAGGCACTGTTGTCTTGGCTGGTGGGGCCACGATGCCATCTTCCAGCTGTTGCCTCCTGGTCTGTCTTGGGTAGAATGTTTACTATTGCATTTAATTAAAACCCTATAAAGCTCTAGGAGTAACAGAGCAGCAGTGCTTGGGGCCTTCTTGAATCTTTACAGACCTGGTGAGAGGGAAAACCAGCTGCAAACCAGTGCACGACCTCGTTCGCCCTAGAAAAATATGAATCTTGGCTAACTTTTCCCTTCTTCCCAAACATGCAGTAAAATGTTTACTTCCACATAGACTTTTAAATGCACCACTGATACACTCACTCCCCAAGTATATCAGCAGATTTAAAAGGTTCATAAAAATTCCCTTCATATGGCTACAGTAAACTTTTGTGCAATTGTTCTTCTGTGAGATTAGTGGTTCACAGACCATCTTTTTAAGTTTGATCACTGATTTGTCTGAGAGCTAATTATCAGCAGACCGGGGAATGATGAAGTTTATTTATCGCCAAAGCTGGTGAATCAACATACCCATTAAGCCTCCGGGGTCTGATATCTCGAGGACCTTAGTCCTCTGTGGAGCATGAAATGCCATTCTCTCTCCCCCTCCTCGTGCTCTTGTCTCCAGCACGTAGCTCATCAACAAGCAGCTCAATCTGGGGCCAGCTCAACGTTCCCAGGGTGTCTCGTGGGGCTTGTGGTCTACGACGTCATCTGCAGACACATGTGTTACCCAGAAGAAAGCCCTTCACAAGGTGCTTATGCCCAAAAACCTGACTGGTAGGGGCTTAAACACGCAGGCAGTAAACTGAGTCCTGCTCGCAAGGAACAAAGTTTGAAGACATTATTGGTCACGTGCAACGTCACCCATGGGCATGAGGTCTGGGGGAGGCTATGATTCAACCACGCCAAGTACCCTCTCCCACCAGGGCTGTTGCCTCTGTGTTGCCCCCTGCCAGGTCTGCTCCTCCCCCAGGTGTCCACCTGGCTAACTTCCTCACCAATTTCCAGTGCCTGCTCAAACCTTGCCTAGTTTTTTGTGATTCTTTTTTATTTTGGTAAAATACACATAACATAAAATGTATCATCATAACCGGTTTTAAGTCTGCTGTTCAGCGGCATTAAGTACATTCACACTGTTGTGCAACCATCACCACCATCCATCTCCAGAGCTCTTTTCATCTTGCAAAACTGAAACTCTGTGCCCATCAAACAGCAATTCCCCATTCCCTCCCCTGGCCCCTGATGACTTCCATTCTACCTTCTGTCTCTATGAATTTGACTACTGTAGGTATCCCATATAAGTGGAATCATACATGTGGAATTGCTGGATCATACGGCAATTTAATTTTTAAATTAAACCTCTGTACTGGACGTTTGTACACTTTTCCATAGTAGCTGCACCAGTTTTCATTCCCACCAGCAGTGCACAAGATTCCTTTTCTCTACATGCTCCAATACTTGTTACTTTCTGTTTTTTTTTTTCCATAGTAGCCCTCCTCCTGGGTGTGAAGTGGTATTTTACTGTGGTTTTGATTTGCATTTTGTTAATTATTAGTGATATTGAGCATCTTTTCATGTTCTTATTGATCATTTGTATATCTTCTTTGAAAGGAAGGTCTATTTGAGTCCTTTGCTTATTTTTTAAATTGGATTTGTTTCTTTGTTGTTGAGTTGTAGGAGGTCTTTGTTTATTCTAGGTATTAACCCCTTATCAGATATATGATTTTCAAATATTTTCCCCCATTCCATGGGTTGCCTTTTCATTCTGTTGATTGTATCCATAGATGAACTGAAGTTTTTAAATCTGATGCTGTACAATTTATCTACTTTTTCTTTGGTTACCTAGAGTTTTGGTGTCATATCCAAGAAATCATTGCCAAATCAAATGTCATAAAATTTTTCCTATGTTTTCTTCTAAGATTTTTTTTTAGTTTTAGGTCTTATGATTATGTATTTGGTCCATTTGGAGTTAATTCTTGTATGTGGTGTAAAGTAAGGGCCCAATGTCATTCTTTTGCATGTGGATATCCAGTTTTCCCAGCACCATTTGTTGAAAAAACCACCCTTTTCCTATTGAATGTTTTGGCACCCTTGTTGAAAATCATTTGACCATATATATGAGGGTTTATTTCTGGGCTCTCTTTTCTATTCCATTGGCCTATATGTCTGTCTTTATGCCAGTACCACACTCTTTTGATTAGTGTAGCTTTGTAGTAAGTTTTGAAATCAGGGAGTGAGAGACCTCCGACTTTCTTCCTCTTTTTCAAGGTTGTTTTGGCTAATACCTCACCTTCTCAAAGAGGGCTATACTCAGAGCCTGAACAAGGGTGAGTAAAGAGGTGCCTAGGGCACGAAATATAAGGAGGTGCTCACTCTCAGATGCCGACCCTGCACTTGCATGTCCCAGAGAGTGAGACCTCCTTAGATGATGTATCCTGGGCACCTCCTTGCTTTCCTCGCCTTAGTCCCTGCCCTGCCCTACTGTTATCTTTTTAAATTCTGCAGCCCATTCTCTCCCCCACCTGGCAATCCTGCTCCCCTTCCTCAGCTCTGTGTTTTCCAAAGCACTCAGCACCTTTTAGAAGACTATATAATATTTATTATATTTATTGCTCTTGTCTGGCTCCCTTCACTGGAAAGTCAACACCACTATGGCAGCGATCTTTCTTGGTTTGATCCTCTGATGTCTGCAGTGCCTAGGGCAGGGCTCAACACATGGTAAGTACTCAATGTTTGTTGAATGAATGAATGAATGAATAACACTGCCATGCTCTGGCCCTTGTAGCCTTGTCAGGCAGGCAGGATAGACAGCCCATCCACAGGGGGTTTCTCCTGCTAGTGACAGGGCTAAAGAGTAAAGATCTGAAGAACACAGGGCCTCCTGCCTCCGTCATTGAGCTGGGAGCAATTGGGGGAAGTGGAGGGAGAGTGTGAGCTGGTGGCAGCAGCTGGCTTTATGACTTCATGCTGCATTTTGATTCTGTGATGGATAGTCTGGTCCTCTCTGCCTCATGAGATGACACCAACGAAGGTCCCTCTCCTGCCCTGCCCTGTGCAGACCGCAGAGCAGCTGCCCACAAGCCAGCCTTGGCAATGTCTTTGCTTGGACCACTCAGGCAACTCCGGGGCCAACGTCCTCCAGCTGTATTTCTTACTGTGAGGGAAGTTGAGCCAAGAAATTGCCCTCAATTTAAGACTGCTTGACCCCAATTTTATCATCCACCTTTCTTTCAACATTATCTTTGAAGTTATTTTATGTTGCCATGTTGAAGATTCTGCCCTTGTTGACTAAGCTAAAACCAATCTTTGTATATATGTATATAGTTTCCCCCTCAGCTGAATTAAAAATGTTGCACGAGTGGTGTACTTAAAGAAACGTGCATGAGTTTTGGCTTCTTCAACTAATTTTCTCCCCCTAGGTAATGTCCTCCTTCTGAAGTCCATGAGGACAATTTTATATAATTGTTTATAACTGGTTTAACATTTCAGTAGTACTTACTTTGGTCCAGGCACTGTTCTAAGCCTTTCCCATGTAGGTCCTGTTATTAACCCTATTTTTCAAAGAGAAAAATGAGGCACAGAGAGGTCACCTGTCCAAGTAATGTCAAGGTAACTTGCCCAAGGTCACCTAGCTATTAAGTGGAAACCCAACTATTGATGATAATTCCAGAACCCAAAGCAAGTTTCTAACTCTGAGTCTAGTTCAAATCATTTGCTTTGGGGGACTTCCCTGGTGGTCCAGGGGTTAAGACTCCACGTTCCCACTGCAGGGGGCACGGGTTCGATCTCTGGTCTGGGAACTAAGATCCCGCACGCCCGCGGCACAGCCAAAAGAAAAAAAAATTAATAAATCATTTGCTTTGGTTCCGGCGCTGCAATTATCTTAAGTGGATTGAGAATGAAAACAGCAAGAACAGCCCAACTACCTACCAACTGGTTATTGTAATTGGACGCTGGTTGTCCGAGGTTGAGCTGAAGAAGTCCGGGCAGCTTGGAGTGAGGGGCTTCCCTGGAGAAGAATCACTGAGAGGGGAGGGCGTGCAGCTCTGCCTGCCTGTCTGACTTGGGGAACTAAGTGCAGGTGGTAGGTTGGGAGTGGGGTCTGAGAGGACCCTGGTTCCCCACACTGCCGATGAGGTGAGGACTTAGAGAAGTGGGGAGGAGACTCAGTGTGGGTGTGTCTATTTACGCCTCCTAGCAGCTTGCATCTGTGACACCAAGGCAGAGATTTGTCCTGGAGGTGGTTCTAAGCACTGAGTTTAACTGAGATGCACCGACTTCAGACTGGGCCCCCTCTTACTGAGATTACTGCGAGAGTAAATGATTTATTTACATATATATATATTTTATATATTTACTTTTTTACTTATTTATTTATTTATAAAATTATTACTTTCTGATCCCTCTAACTGGACCTAGGGGCAGGGGAGAGAGAGGATTACAGAGAGTCTTAGCAGTGTGCCATCAGTCTGGGAGCCAGGGGCTCCTAGGGAAGGGATTTGGCTGAGGGAATTAAGAGATTCCAGGGTTAATTTTTTTTTTTCTTCCTTCCATTTCTTCCTGTTATCTCCAGTCTATAGAAAGTTTGTTAAACACTAAGTTCCGGTGAGTAGAGCTTTGAGAATGAGGCGAGGGCTGGAGTCCACACCTGGGGCAAAGTGGGCTGGGAATGAAGGGACTCCAGCCCTTCCTTCATTTCCCGAGGCCCTACCGACCTGGACTTAGTGTTTAAGAAACTAGTAAAAACTGGGGATAATAGGAGGGAATATAAGAGTTCCTTAGGCAAGAACAGAGAAGCTCATGGCAATGGCCAGTGGAAAAGGCAACAAACACCAGATAAGAACATGTCAGCTCTCCCTGGATGGCCACAGCCTAACATGGGAGGAGGGAAGGATCCAGGATTGCCTGACTTCTCATGAGATGGGGGCAGGGCATGGATATCATAACAAAGGGAGACCTTGGAAGGCTGAGAACAAGGTCACATGAGCTCTTGTAGTCTCTGGAGGGAGATGTGCTCCCAAGGACAGTAGGTTATCTCCTGCTCAGATTTGGTCCTGGTCCAGCTCCCATACGTTGTAGGGAGGAAGGTGGATCTAAGCAAGACCTGAAAGAACAGTTTTTCAGGAAAACAACACTAACAATGGCGAAAGCTGTAAAAGAGCAAAATCATTGGGGCCTAAACAACAAAGAAACCTCAGAGGACATTGTGGTAGCACTCCCCAGGCAGCACTGTTCTGGAGCCTTCTACTGATGAGTTACCAGATAGGGGTCATCACCACAGATAAACACACAGTTTTCACAGCTCGAGGGGCCAGGCAGTGTGTAGGGATCCAACACACAGTGGGAGACCGCAGTGGGAGGGAGGGAAAGAGAGCAAACCCAGGACAGGCGGGGATGCTTGGGGAGCCCCAGAGCCTGCAAAACCACAATAATGGTTAACAGGTGCTGCATGGGAGCCAAACAGACTTGTTGATGAGCACACATGTACTCTGTGGGAACTTCAGAAAAAGTTGGGGAGACTTAGGAAGGTTCTGGAGTACTACATTAGCAAGATTCAGTGAAAATGGTATCTCTATTTACATCAAAAAAATTGGGGTAAGACTTGCATTCAGTGAAATGCACATGTCTTCAGTGTACCATTCTGTAAGTTTTGACAAAAATATACACCTGGAACCAACACCACAGTCAAGATATGGAACATTTCCATTACCCCAGAAAGTTCCCTTGTGTCCCATTGCAGTGAATCTTCACCATTCATAGCCAAATATTGCTCGGATTTCTATCATTGTAGATTAATTTGATCTTACACTTCAAAAAAAAATCATATAGAATGTACACTTTTGTGTCTGGCATCTTTCATTCAACATGTTTTTGAGATTCATTCACTTTATTGTATGTGTTGGTGAGCTAGTATTCCATTGTATAACATTGTGTAAACAGTTCGTTTATCCATTCTTCTGTTGATGAATATTTGGGGTTGCACTTAGCTTTTAGCTGTTATGAATAAAGACGCTATGAACATTTGTGAACAAGTTTGGTGTGGACATAAATTTCATTTCTCTTGGGTAAAAATCTGTACGTGGAGTTGTTGGGTCATATAGAAAGTGTACGTTTACATTCCTATGAAACCGCTAGTTTTCAGAAGTGATTGTACCTTTTTAACCCCCACAAGCAATGCATGTTGTTTTACATCCTCACCAGCATTTGGTGGTGTTAGTTTTCTAAATTGTAGCCACTCTATTGGTTGTGAAGTGGTATCTCATTGTGATTTTAATTTGTGTTTCCTGATGGTTCATGGTTTTGAGTACCTCACATGTGTTTTTTTTGGCCAGTCTTTAGTGAAAAGTCTATTCAAGTCTTTTGTTCATTCTAAAAATGGAATTATTTAACTTTTCATTGTTGATTTATATGAGTTCTTTATGTAATTTGTATACAAGTACTCTGTCAGACATATGAATTGTGAATATTTTCTTCCAGTGTGTAGCTTGTCTTTTCATTTTCTTAACAGTGACTTTTGATGAGTGGGAATTTTTAACTTTGATGAAGCCCAATTTATCAATCATTTTTCTTTCAGAGGGAGTGCCTTTTGTATCTTCTCTCAGAGACCTTTACCTACCAGAGGTCATGAAGATATTCTTCTATGTTTTCTTCTGGAAGTTTTATAGTGTTAGCTTTTATAGTTAGGTCTATGATCTATGTCAACTTAATTTTTTGTATAGCTTGAGATAGGAATTGAGGTTCATTTCCCCCCATATGTTTATTCAGTTCTTCCAGCACTATTTGTTGGAAAGGCTTTTATTTCCCCAATTGAATTACATTGGTGCCTTTACTGAAAATCAATATGTGTGGGTCTATTTTTGGACTCTATTTCGTCTCATTGGTCTAATTGTCGATTATGATCCTAATTAATATCAAATTAGGTCTTGATTACTCTAGCTTAACCATTAGTTAGGTAACATGAGTCTTCCAACATTGTTCTTCTTTTTTAATATTGTTTTGGCTTTTTATAGGTTCTTTTCATTCCCATAAAATTTTTAGAATTTATAAAGTCCTACAGAAAGTGTGGATTTTGAATGAGACTGTATTGAATCTATGGATCAATACCTAGTCTTCAATATTGAGTCTTCTAGTATTAGAAATCAATCAGTATTGAATCTTTCAACCCACGAACATGGTATACCTTTCCATTTACTTAGGTCTTTAATTTCTGTTGTAGAGGTTTTCAGAGAAAGGATCTTGCATGTGCTTTGTTAATGTATTTCTAAGTGTTTTATATTTTTGATGCTGTTTATATTTTAAATAGCATTTAAAATTTTTTATTTCCAATTTTTTGCTGCTGCCAGTATACAGAAATACCATTTATTTTTGTATACTGACTTATACTGCAACCTTGCTAAATTTACTTATGTTCTAGCAATTTCTCTGTAGATTCCTTAGGATTTATAATATAAACCACCCTACTATCTCTAAACGCATCCAATTTTATTCCTTCTTTTTTGATCTCTGCTTTTTTCATCTTATTATATTGGCTAGGATATCCAGGATGCTGAATAGATATGCTGAGAGAGGACTTCCTTGCCTTGTTTCCAATATTAGGGGGAAGCATTAAATATTTTACCAGTAAGTATGATGTTAGCTGTAGATTTTTCATAGAGGCCTTTTACCAGATTGATGAAGTTCCTTTTTATTCCTGGTTTAAAATTTTTTCTTGTAAAAATGGGTGTAGAATCTTCATAAATTTTTTTTGCATATGTACTTAGATGATAGTTTCAGTTCCCTTTTTCTGTTAATATAGTGCATTATACTGATTTATTTATGACTATTGAACCAAACAGCATTCTGTGAAAAGCTCTACTTGGTCATGATGTATTATTTTTAAATATATTACTGGATTTTATTTGCTAATATTTTGTGAACAATTTTTGTATTAGTTCATGAAGGATATTGATTGGTAATTTTCCTTCTTTTCTCTTTCAGATTTAGAATCAGTGTTTTTCTGTCTTTATAAAACTAGTTATGAGATATTCTCTTATCCTCTATTTTCTGAGAGAGTTTATGTAAGGTTGATTATTGTCCTTGTCT
This sequence comes from Eubalaena glacialis, assembly GCF_028564815.1. NCBI lineage: Eukaryota > Metazoa > Chordata > Mammalia > Artiodactyla > Balaenidae > Eubalaena > Eubalaena glacialis. The sequence goes on along the minus strand of NC_083733.1, from coordinate 50,483,404 downwards.
TAAATATTGGATAGAATTCACAGTGAAACCATTTGGGCCTCAAGTTTGTTTTTCATTATGAATTCTACTTCTTTAATGGAAGTAAGACTTTCCAGATTTTCTATTTCTTCTAATATCAGTTTTGGTAAGTAGAAGCTTTCAAGGAATTTGTCCATTTCATATAAGCTGTCAAATTTTCTTGCAGTAAAATTGTTCATAATACTGCCTTGTTATCATTTTAGTGTCTGTAGAAACCGTAGTGATGTCCCCCTTTTCACTTCTGATATTGATAACTTGTGTTTACTCTGTTTTTTCTTTCTTAGTCTTTCTAACATCAACTTTGTTAATCTTCTTAAAATATAAATTTTGGTTTTGTTAGTTTCCCAATTATTTGTCTGTTTTTTATTTCATTAATGTCTCGTCTTTATTACTGCCTTCCTTATAATTACGTTAGGTTAGATTTGATTTAATTTTTCTAGCCTCTTATGATGAAAACTTTAATCATTGATTTAAAATCTTTTTTCCTTCTAACATACCCATTAAAAGCTAAAAATCCTCTCAAAGTACTGCTCTAGCTGCATCCCACAAATTCTGATACATTGTGTTTTTATTATCATTTAGTTTAAAATAGCTTGCAATTTGTGTTTTAATTTTTTCTTTGACCCAAGGATTATTTAGATGTGTGTTGTGAATTTCCAAATATTTGCAGCTTTTCCATTGTGGTCAGAAAATATACTGTTTAAAATTTCAATATTTTGAAATGTATTGACACTTGAATTTGACCTAACATATGATTTATCTTGGTGAACATTCCAGGTACACTTGAAAACGATGTGCATTCTACAGTTGTTGGGCACCATGTTCTAAAAATGTCAATTAGGTTAAGTTTGTTGATAATTGTTTTTCACATATTCTATATATTTATTGATTTTTTTTGTCTAGTTGTTTTATCAATTACCAAAAAATGGATGTTAAAATCTCCAGTAATGATTATGGATTTCTCTACTCTTCTTTTAGTTTAGTTGAGTTTTGCTTCATGTATTTTGAAGCCCTGGTATTTATTACACTCAGTTTTTTTTTTTTTTTTTTTCCTTTGGCCATGCCATGCAGCTTGTGGGATCTTAGTTCCCCAACCAGGGATTGAACTCAGGCCATGGCAGTGAAAGTGCCAAGTCCTAACCACTGGACCGTGAGGGAATTCCCTCATACTTTGGATAGTTATGTTTTTCTGATAAATTGTTTCTTTATCACTGTGAAAGATCCTTATCTGTGGTTATATTCTTTATTTTGAGGTCTATTTGACTGATATTAATATAGTCAAATTACCTTTCCAGTTGATTTATTGTCATTTTCCCGTCCTTTCACATTTAACCTAGCTATTTCTTTTCATTGACAATGTCTCTTATAGATAGTATATAGCTGTATCTTGATTTTTGAATCCCATCTGTTCTTTTTGATTAGAGAGTTTAGTCCATTATATTTAATTTAATGATCAATAGTCTGCAAGTCTGCCATCTTGCAATTTGTTTCTAGTTGTTCCATCTAATTTGTATTTATTTGTTCTTTCTTTCCTGGATACCTTTGCATTATTGTACTATTTTTTAGCATTCCATTTTAATTCTTCTTTTTATACATTTTAATACAAAGAAACCTATCTCTTTGTTTGTTTTGTTTTGTTTTAATTGACCAAGCTAGCGATTACACTGTGCATTCTTAACTCACCACAGTCTATTTTGAGTTAATCTTGTACCTCTTCATGTGAAGTGTAAGACTTTAATAACAGTAAAGTCCACTTACTCCACCATCCTTTGTGCTATTAATATCATTTTTTTATATATATGTTTTTTAGCTGTGCCACAGTATGTGGGATCTTAGTTCCCAGACCAGGGATCGAACCTACGCCCCCTGCTGTGGAAGCGTGGAGTCTTAACCACTGAACCGACAGGGAAATCCTAGTGTCATATTTTTAATAATACTTAATAAACCCCCAACCTTGTGTTACTATTTTTTTTTTGCTTAGAGAGTTGTCTTACAAATAAATTAAAAGAGGAACAAAAAGTCTTTTATACTTACCCACATATTTACCATTCTGATGTTGTTCATTCTTTCTTGTAGATCTGAATTCCAATCTAATGAGAAGTCAGCTGTCATTCATATATATCATTGCTCCTCTGTATGCCGTGAGCCTTTATGAATTGGCTGCTTTAAGACTGACTCTTTATCTTTAGTTTCTAGCAGTTTGACTTTGATCTGATCTAGGTGTAGTTCTCCTTATATTTATGCCATTTGGGATTCACTGAGCTTCTTGGCTCTATAAGCTCACACTTGCCACAAAATTTGTGAAAAATTTGGTTGTTATTCTTTCATACAGTTTTCTATCCCCTGCCTTTCCACCTTGGACTCTGATTACATATATGTTGGACTACTTGACATTTTTGCCACAAGTCCTCGAAGCTTCATTCATTTTCCCCCCAATATTTTTCTCTCTGTTCTCAGATTGAATACTTTCTATTGATCTGTCTTCAAGTTTACTAACTTGTCTGCAACTTCCAATTTTCTGTTAAGCCTATACCAACAGAGCTTTCATTTCAGTCATTGTATTTTTCATTTCCAGAATTTTCATTTGGCTTGTTTTGGTACACACACACACACAAACACAAACACACGTATAATTTTGGGGGGATATATCTGCTATTCACTCATTATGATTATCTTTTCTTTTAAGTTCCTGAACACATATTTATAAAGTTTCTTGAAAGACTTTTTCCTGTTAATTTTAACCTGTGTGTCATCCTTGGGTCAGTTTCTATTGAATTATTATTAGTAGTATTATTTTTAAATTATGGATCACATTTTGCTGCTTCTTTCCATGTCTAGTAATTTTTGAGTGAATAGTGGACATTGTGAATGGTGCACTGTTGGGATTCCAGGTTATGTCATCTTTTGTTAAAGAGTTTTAGCTTTTTCTGTCAGGTAGTAACACTGCAAGTGGATCCTTTCTGCCCATTAGAGTTGGTTTAACTTGTTGTTAGGTTCTATTTTAATTTTGAACTTGCCTTCACTTTGGATTGTGTTCCTTAATTGAAAGACATGAGTTTTGAAAGATCTCAGCTGGAGGCTTGGAGTATTCAGTGAAGTTTCTCTACCTTGGCTTGGCTGAAACTTTAATATCCTACAGCAGTGCACAACTTCTAGTATCACCATACCACTCTCAGCTCCATAACAGGAGACATCTGCTAGGCTTCCTGGAATGTCACCCTGTGCAAGCACATTACAGCCCTTAGCCAAGGTCCCATGGTGAACCCTCCACTAGATTTACAGGACCTCTCTTTGTGAAGCACCCTCTTTTCTATTATTCTGCTCTACACTATTCAGCCACTTCAACAGCCTAGAACTCTGATCTCTACCTCCTTAGGTTAGTGCAACTACTGTTCCATTTGTACCACTCATCCTTGTGCCATGGCAGAAAGGTACTCCCAGGCAAAAAGCCAGAGAAATAATGGGATTCACCTCATGTGTATGCCTTTTCTCAAAATTACAGTCCTGCACTGTCTGTTGTACAATGTCTGAAAACAGTTGCCTCATATATTTGTCTAGTTTTATAGTTGTTTTTTGGCAGGAGGGCATGTCTCATATCAGTTATTCTGTCATGGTTAGAAGCAGAAGTTCTCCAATTTTTTAAAAAGAGAAGATGTTATTTAAAATATAAATGCTGCTGGTTTTTGTCTATGTCAGTGCTTTAAATTTTAGCAGGGCCTGTTTAATTTATGAATAGATTAGATGTGATTTAACTCTTTCTCTGATACTTGAAAGGCCTTTAATAAAGAACCAACTCTTTTATTTACCACTGGAGATACAGATTAACATTTATACTAAGCTATTAAAGAGTGAGCCCTGGGTGGGTTGTCGGGAAAGCTGAGCCTTTTCCCTGGCTTTGCCACTATCCAGAGGTGTTACCTTGGATTTCTGGCCTCAGCGCCACTATCTGTAAAATGAATTGAGTGAGTTGTATGCCTTCAGGTCCCTTCTAGCTCTGATATCTTGGGACTGTCATATAGAATTCCGAAATTTCACTCTTTCCTGATAGCAAGCTTTTCTTAGTGGGATGGATGGCAGAGATCCTGGGTATACTGAGCCCCCGAATGGTTGGGACAGGCAAAAAACAAAAAAAGCGGCTCTTGAAGTAGAAAAGCCAAATTTTATCAATTGACAATTTTGCATAAACCAACCTTCATTATGAAAGATAAGAGCATCAATAAAAAGGATTCATGGAACCAGATGTCTACCATATTTTCTAAACCTTTAATGAATGATGGTTGTCATTTTTTGAGCGCCTGTTGTGTTCCAGGAGCTGGAATCAATACTTAGATTCTCTCTTTCTTTCAATCTTGCTCTCACTCTCGCTTTTTTGGGGATACTTTATGTCCTTTTTTCCCTCATAACAACTACCAGGGAAGTCTTACTGTTCTTATTTCATAGATGAAAAACCCGAGGATCAGGGGGATTTAGCAACTCCTTGAAGGTCATGTGGTAAGTGCTGTGGACAGGATTTTAACCCAGGTTTTTCTAACTTGCTATCCACTGCTCTCCTAATACTACTGGGGGATTTCTGTTTTGACACCAGTTGACTATAATATTGGCTGAAAGAACCCACAGCTCTTTATAATCCCTAACATAGGTATATAGTTTTACAGTTGGCAAAGCACTTTTGTGTATAAAATGCAACTTGATTTTTACAAGAACATTACGATTACGGTCCCTTCACAGATCAGGAATCTGAGGCTAAGTGAAATTCTCCAAAGAAACACTCATTGTTCAGTAAGTGGTGAAGCCAGGATTTAAATTGAGCTCTGGCTGCCTCCCAAGCTCTACACATGATCTCCTTTAGTTGGGTCATGGTTAGGAACAGAGCTAAACTGATCAAAGCAGTAATAACGACTAGTCGAAGGTGTTCAGGAGGTATTACTGCTGCTGGGAGAGTAAATTGGTACATCCACTTTTGAAGACTGTTTGCCTTTATCTACTAAAGATGAACATGTAACCTAACAGTTCCTCTCCTAGAAATAAACCCAACAAAAATGTCTGTATATGCATAAGAACGTGCGCAACAGTAACCAAAATGACCACCATGAATAGATTGAATACATAGCATATTAGTTTGAACTGCTGTAACAAATTACCATAGACTGGATGGCTCATAAACGACAAAAATTTATCTCTCACAGTTCTGGAGGCTGAAAGTCTGAGATCAGGGTGTGAGCATGGTCAGGTTCTGGTGAAAGCCCTTTTCCAGGTTGCAGACTGCCAACTTCCAGTTATGTTTTTACATGGTGAAAGAGGGCAGGAAAACTCTCTGGAGTCCCTTTTATAAAGGCAATGATCCCATTCATGAGGGTTCCGCCTCATGACTTAATTACCTCCGAAAGTCTCCACTTCTTAATACCATCGCTTTGGGTGTTAGGATTTCAACATAGGAGTTTTGGGGGGGACATAAACATTTAGTCCATTGCACATAGACTGCAGAATATTCATATAATGGGTTATTAAAAAGGAAGAAAAGTGAATGAACTACTATTACTTGTAACACCTTGGGTGACTTTTTTTTAATTAAAAATTTTTTATTTTATTATTTTATTTTATGTTTAAAAAATCCTATAGTGCTTTACAATTTTCAGAAGTAAAGCATGATTTCATATAATCCCATAGTAACCCCTTTGTAAATCCCCACCCCTATATTGCCCTATCCCGCTTCCCTCTCCCCACTGGTAACCACTAGTTTGTTCTATCTGTGAGTCTGCTTCTTTATTGTTTTATTCACTAGTTTGTTGTATTTTTTAGGTTCCACATATAAGTGATATCATACAGTATTTATCTTTCTCTGGGTGACTCTCTTTTGAAAGAAAGAATCCAGGCACAAAAGAGTACACACTGTATGACTCCATTTATATAAAGTTCAAGAAATAGGCAAATATTATCTATGTTGTTAGAGATCAGACAGTAGTTACCTTTTGGTTGAAAGGTGAGGTACTGACTGGTAAGGGGCCCAAATGGGGCTTCTGGGGCTTTCTTGACCTCAGTAGTAGTTGCTTGAATGTAAGTTTACTTTGGGATAATGAATTGAGGTGTACACTGATGACTTGTGCATTTGTCCTTATGTATTTTTTTAAAAAAATTATTTTATTTATTTATTTTGGCTGTATTGGGTCTTTGTTGCTGCATGCGGGCTTTCTCTAGTTGCGGTGAGCAGGGGCTACTCTTCGTTGTGGTGCGCGGGCTTCTCATTGCAGTGGCTTCTCTTGTTGCGGAGCACGGGCTCTAGGTGCGTGGGTTTCAGTAGTTGTGGCACGTGGGCTCAGTAGTTGTGGCTCATGGGCTTAGTTGCTCCATGGCACGTGGGATCTTTCCGGACCAGGACTCAAACCTGTGTCCCCCACATTGGCAGGCGGATTCTTAACCACTGCACCACCAGGGAAGTCCCATATGTATGTTGTATTTCAACAAAGGAAGTTTAATGAACACAAAAAAAGAAGATATCAAAGTTGAAACTAAATGGTTTCTTTAAAAAAATTTTGGTGTAGATGTCTTTCTGGGTTTATCTATCTTATAGAAAGCAATTACTTAATCTGACTTGTAATCTTAATTAAAATTTTAGAAAATATGTAAAGCACAAGTGACTTGGTCCTGCAGTTCACCTCATTGCTCTAGTTCTTAACTAGGGGGTTTTTATCATCTGGTGTAAGCTTTATAACTTGAGAGTGGCAGTTATTAAAATTCTGGACACTGGTGTATGAAAAACTCACCTCTAGGAATCATTTTTGTGAACCTATCAGGTTCTGGAGATGCAGTGGCCATATGTAGTCTGGATGCTGAAAGAAACAAGGCATTTGACATAGGTAAGTGGCTACACTCTCTACTCAAGCTGTTAGTGAACTCTGGGCATAGTGTCTTGGTCATTGGAATTGGAGATTTTTGGTCCAACCAAAGATTGAATTTCATGATGCTTTGAATTGGACATTTGCTGCATTTTACCTCCCAACATCCACTTCCCCTGGTTTTACTGCGTGGGGCTCCCACTTCACTTCTCTGAGTGCACATGCTTTGGTGAAGCTTTTGCCAAGGGAGAGCCATGTGACCCTGTCTAAGCCAATCAGTGTGCTCCATCTCTCTGGCTGCAGTGATTGGTTCAGGCATGTGCACAGGACCAAAGTCAATCTGGGCCAATCAGTTTCAGTTCTGAGCTTTGGTTTGGACTCATCTGTAGGCCATTGTGTTATGTAGACCTGAGCCTTAGGCTGCCAGGGTACTCCACTGAGCTGGGGAAGAAGGTTATCCCAGGAAGCAGAGGTGGAAGTTGGGAGTGGTAGGTCTCTGATTCATTCCTGCCCAAAGCCAACTCACCCTTTGGACTTTTCACTTACGTGAGCAAATGCATTCTCTTTTGTTTCAAGTCAATTTGGGTTGGATTTTCTGTCACTGGTCACCAAAGGTGTCCTAATTGCTATGCCCACCTTATTCTCTCTGGATGGGTTTTGTCACAAGAATGATAGCAGTAGTTCTCCTGATCACCCACTCATGGCTGTTGAGAACAATCCTAAGCTCAAGTGCTTGGAAAATTTCTTTGGCCTGAAGACAACAACGACAATGGTGATAACAATACTGGAAAAACCCCAGGCTTTTCCAAACTTCTCGGCAGTCACATGGCAAGTTTACACCATCTTCTGTTGGCAAGATGTGGCAAATATTGCAGCTCGGCGGTAAGAGTGAGAAACCCATGTCCCAACCAGTTGGGTGGCTCTTCTTAGCAGGCTTAGCTCTATTTAAGCCTCCCAAACTTTGCTCTGTGTGTGTGTGTGTGTGTGTGTGTGTGTGTGTGTGTACATGCACGTGTAGGAGGGTTTGGACTCTCTTCCTCTTTTGTTATGAGGAAAAACAGGGAGCAGATTGGAACAGGTTGTAACACTTCCGCACGCCCGTGTCCCGGTGCTTATATCATAGTGCCGTCTGCAAATTGGCGTCTGGATCCCATGCCTTTTTGATTTATATATTTATTGTAAAGCAGCCAAATTTCAGAGAGAGGAGAGAAGATTCTAATTTAATAGTAAGAGCAAGGTGTAATTTCTTATAAAGGGAGGGAAATGCACTCGCATGCTTATTTGATGTCAGAATATTAGACTGTTGAAGATTTTTGCCACCCTTTTAAAAATTAAGACATAAGATATCATTTCACCAAATGATTATCTCAGTGTTTTATAAGAGATGATCATTTTATTTCTGAGTGGGAGTTTAAATTAGGTAGGTATTACATTAGGAAAGAAAGATAACCAGAATAAAAAACCCAACCTTTCAAACAAACAACCAAGCAAACAAATCCCTTAAATCTTATCACCAATCACTTTTTCCCCTTTTAAATTGGTTAAAAATATTACCTAAAGGCCAAGAGTTTGCATGCCAGAGTTAGAGGCCGTTGCACAGTATTAGGGCTGAGATGATGAGCACCTGTGATGGAGCCGCTGGGAGGCTTGGATGCGTCTGTGGAATAATTCGAAAGTGAAGGGTGAAAGTGGCTACAGAGGTAAACAACCCCCAGAACTTCCCCGGCACCGGGCTAGGTGGGCCTTACTTGCCTGACTTGCATCCAAAGCTCCCCGGGGGAAACGGCCCCCATCGTCTTTGCAGGCATGTTTTCCACCTTGGGGACCACCCTCCCCGGCTTCTCTAGACATAAGGTAAATTTATTCTATCAGGTTAAGTGATGCTGTTCAGCAAAAAATCAGTGTGTGGTGGCTGTGGGGGCAGCAGGGGCCACAAGCAAGGCCTGGGTCAGCAGTGGCCTTGTTCCTACCACCCCCCGGGGCCTGGCACAGAGTAGGGGCTCAATCACTGTGTGCTGTAGCCCTGGGATTCCACTTGTCTGGTTTTGAAATTTGAAATTCTGTTCATCTTTACCCTGCCCCACCTCCACGGCTCCCACTTCTATCGGCATCTGCTCTCTTTGGGTACTAGAGTTCTCGAACCCTCCCCATCACTTCTGGATGTGGTGTGCTGGGAGCCCTGGGTGCCCTGGGTGTGCTGTGACTTCACAAGGGTGGGCTGGGAGTTCAGACCCTGATTCTAGCCCTGAGTGAGTGATATGGAGTCTATCTCAAACTCACACCATGCCTCAGTTCCCCCTTCTTTCAAAAGGGATATAATTATATTTATCTTTTTACCTCTTATAGATATTATAAAATGGAAATGATAGATGTGAAAGGAATCAGGAAAAAGGCTCTATGCAAATTCACCACTGTAACTAGCATTCTCACTATTCCTATTAATATTAGGTCCCTAAATGATCACACCCTTCTGTTCAAGACATGATCTGGGAACAGAAAGAGAAGATAAAACCTGCATCTACCTGCAACTTTGGAGTAGAAAAATCTCCTTATTCTCTTTCCTCTTTCAGAAGAGAACTTGATGTGATCGGGTCATTGCATGTAAAATGCTTTAAGAATGTGATCTGTACTTCATCATTTTAAAATTCAAACATTCCTGAGCCTTTTTTTCCCTCACCCCATTCATATTTATCTTCTTGGTCTTGCCTTCATTGGGCACCACATTTGTATTGATAAATTGTGGGTGGTAGGAGATGTATTGATGGGATGGAGACAGTTCAAAATGTAGAGTGCTGTGGCTTTGCATATCATTACACCTAGCTAGCTTCTTGCCTCCTGAAAGCTGTCGATTTGTGCATTATTGCTATTCAGGCTGATAAATGACAGTAATTGTTCTTAAGTTGAAGAGCTGGTTTAATATGCTGTCTGGCCTGGGAATTTCCTGGGCACCAGGGTTAAACTTGTGCTCCACTCGAGCTAGCAAAATGGCCCTTTTTTCATCTCAGACTATAGAGTTAATTGAATTACTCGCTATTCATGCAGCGTGTAGCCTTGATTCTAAAGATACCATGAATGGTAGGGGGAGGGGGAGACTTTCTAGGGGGCTCCGGGTAACCGTGGGCCCTGCTTCAAGGATATGACCCCTTCCCCGAGTGGAGGGCAGTTCACGTTTTGTCGTGCAGTTTGCTCTCCTGCCCCTCTATTTGTTGTTGGTCATTTTGGAGTAGTCTTCTGAGGTTACCCAAGCCCAGAGGGCAGCAGGATTCCCAAAGATGCAAAGATGATTTCTCAGAGGCTTTTTTGGCATATTTTCTAAAATTTGGAAATCAGAGCATGGAGTTGCTTGCATTTTATTTTGTTCACTTTTTAAACTTCTGGGTTTAAACTTGTGCTATGATTTGGGTGAAGTCTGAAGTTGCCCCTTAGCTGTGGGGCAGCCCCAGGCATACCTCATTCTGTTTTCCTTCCAGGTGACTCCGCCTCTAATTCAACCATTGAATCCAAAGGGCTCACCCAAGCCATTCAGAGTCAGAGGACCCTTCCTTGGACCAAAGGTGGGGGAGGAATTAACTGCAGGAAACTGGGGAAGAGAATCTGCCCCTCAAGGAATGTCTCATCTGAATCTGGCGTGTGGACAGAAGTTTCTAGAAAAGTTCACTCAGCAACCTCATCTTCATCCCATCTTCACGGTATCTCTGGGCTGGTTGTCCAGGTCTCCCCTGGATGGAATGAATGCAAAGGCAAATGCAAAGCAAGCGAGAGACCCAGCTTGCCTCATTTACCCTCTAGCACTGAGATGACTCAAAGCACCAACAAGATTCAAAATTCCCCATTTGCTTCTGTTTGGGAATCAGTGTCCACTTTCCCCACTCACATATCCATGTCCTGGCAGGTTAAAACCATGTTATTTCTTTTATAAATGTTCAAGCTTGTGTAACAGTTTTTGACATTACTAGTGGATACCCCCCTCTCCTTTTCTCTCTCTTTCCTTCTCTCTGAATGGAAGAGAATATTTGGTACCAAATGGTGTTCAATACCCTACCTGGAAACATTTACCTTGTTTAGATCCAACTTAAGGAAAGTTTGGGATGCAGCTTCTGCATGCCCTTTCTTTGATCTCAGTTCTCAGATGGGCCCACTGAAGCAGGACTGAGGGATGCGATCCCACACCAGAACAGCCGGAGTAGGGAAAGACTCCCATTTAGGGGCATTCATCATTTCTCATCATAGAAGCTCATAAAAATCCATCTTTTGCTATCTGACAAGGTATGAGATAATGAAGGAAGATTGCTTAAAATGTAAATCATTTAGATCTGTTGGTAACACTGTTTAGAATTAAACTCATGTGTAATAGAACTTCTGATCAGAAATGAACAGTTTCCCTGACAAAGCCATCATGAGTTCCATAATTTCATATGGTTGCTTCCAACACTAATAAAGCTGGTGCAGTTCACTTGATAATGCTCTGGGCAGAAAAAAGATCATTTTTCCTAGCTCTGTAACCAACAAACATGACTACAGATCATTCACTCCAGTTCTTCCTGTCTGGCGTCCCAGAAGAGTACATCTCGTAGATTTACTGGGCTGGAGAGAGGCGCTCCTGCTTCCCCTACCCACGACTCCTCCCTGGGTGGGAGAAGACCCTCCCTGAGGTCTAAGAGTGGCCTGCTGAGCCCCCCAGGGCCTGACGAAGGACAGGGTCCCTCATTAGTCTCTGGGTCTGCACTGCTCTCCTTCCTCTGACCCACATCTGGGGAGGGCTGACTTGGAGTCCAAAGGGCTAACAGAGCTGGGTTGCTCCAGGGCTTCGTTTGGGCTCATCCATGAAACCCAGTGCCCTCCAGAGTGGGATGGGGACCGCTAGTGGTATGTGACATATTTTGGTTGCTACAGAGACATGGCAATAACTGATGTTGAACCAAATATCATTCCTCTTTCAACCCATTTTCAAGGTTTCTGATTATGTCAAAGAGAAAGGCTTATTTGGTGTGAAAATGTCTTTAATACCTGACTCTCTTATATCTGCTAACCTCCTTTTACGAAAAAAAGGAGAACAGGTCTTGGACTCAGAAGATTCTTCATGGGACAGTATCCAGCTGCAGCTAAAAAATGCCACTTTGAAAAAAATGTTATTTATTTTATAGTTATGTTCTATGCGTGACAAAAGATACTGATTTCCCTTTGTGGTAATGATAAAATTTCCTTCTAAATATGTTTCTTTAAATAACAAGAGTTTATTTAAGAATTATATTAAGTATATACGAATCCAAGTGATGCTGCTTTATGGGGAATATCCTGAAGGTGTCATGTGAATGGTAGTAGTCTGGGAAACTGCCATATTACTGTGAGGTGCTGGTGGCAAAAGGGCGAGGTACCGCCCCCCTGGAACTCTATCATTACACCAGAATTCACTGTAACTCAGTGCAGATTCAAAACTACTTTAAAAATACCACTGTCTTATTTTCTGTTTGAAAAAGGAATCAATATTCTTTGTAGAAAATTTGGAATATATAGAAAACACACACACAAAATACAAAGGAAATAAAAGAAGGGAAAGTAAGGAAAGGAAAAATCCCCTAAGAGCCCATTTGCCAGAGATAACCATTGCTAATGTCTTGCTTTATTTTCCTTTTGTCTTTAGGCATGCAAACATACATAAATTTCTTTTCCTTTAAACAAAACTATGGTTACAATGTATGTATAGTCTGTCAATCTGTTTCTCTTTTTTCACTTACATTTTCCTATGTCACAATTTTCTGTGGTGCCAGGTGTTTCACCGTTGAGTTCAAGTCAGTCTGATACTATTTATTGAAGCTCATTCTATGCATTTGAGATATGCTGGTGCTCAGACACCCCAGCCTGGAGGAGTTTACATTCTGATACGTTTGGAAGAAGCACAATCATTCAACTAATCCTTTGTGGTTGGAGATTTACAGGGTTCAAATTTTTTGTTATTGTAAGTAAATAATGCTGCAACCAGCATTCTGGATCCTGACATCCTTTGCACATTTCTATTTCCTTTGGAGAAATCCCTAGAAGTAGACTCTCTGGACATAAGGAAAGGGGCCCTTCAAAGCCTGTTGACACATCCACTTTACTTTTCATGTGATTATTTGCCATTTGTATGTTCTTGTCAGTGAAGTGTCTGCTAATGTTTTTTGTCTGTTTGTTTGTTTTTTGCCCATTTTCAGATTGGATTGTATTCTTTTAACTGTTGGGTTTTGAGGATTCTTTATATATTCTAGATCCTAGTCCTTTGTTGGGTATGTGGTTGGCAACTATTTTTCTCCTAATGTGTAGCTTCTCTTTTTAATCCTCTTTCACATGGCTTTTGCAGACTCCAAAATTTTTAATTTTGATGAGGTCCAATTTGTCAATTTCAAGTACTTTTCTTTTAAGCCTAACTGTATGCGTGACTTAATAATGAGAATCAATGCTTCATTAAAATATATATATTTCCTGAGGACCTACTAAGCCCCAAACACTTGTTTAGGGTGGGAGATACTGTGGTGAGAAAAATGTACTGTTCTTGCTTGTATGCAGTTAGATATATAGTAAAAATATAATTTCACAAGTACTTATATAATTGTACTGGGGAAAAATGCTCTCAAAAAAAAAAAAAGAGTAGGGATTCAGAGAGGATGAAACAGAGTCTGAAAAGACCTGCTTCTCTGATAAAAGCATCATTTACATAGAATGAGAAGAATGAGGAAGAGTTGGCCAGACAGAGAAAGAGGCGTGGGCACGGGGACCAGCCTTGGAGTGGAAGGCGCTTGGCGTGTTTGAGGCATGGGACAGCAGACATGGCTGGTGGGAGGCATGGACCAAGCAGGCAGGCTTTGTGGGTCTTGGTGGCAGTTGGGACTTTATCCTGAGACCGGCAGGAGCCAGTGAAAGGTTTCATAGGATGAAGGACCTTGTGAACCACTTACTGAACTTTGCAAGGAACAGCATCACATTCTTTGTTTTACAGAAATCTCAACTCTGCATTCATGTGAAGAGGAAGTTGGATACTTAGATTAGCTGTTGACTTATTTACAGATCCTGAGGTCTAGAATACTCCGTACTTAAAAAAATCACTCTAGAAATTTCACTTTCTAGAGGTTAATAATTTCATGTTATGCAAAATGGTCTAAGTTATGAGGGAGATACAGATGCCTGGAGGAAAATGAAAAAGCAGCTCTGGCAGCCTCCTATAAGTTAGATGATGTCAAGGATGGCCGAGGCCTGAGGTTTCGTGGGCAGAGGAATCAGGGGTTGGACTGCTTCTGTTGGTTGCTGTCTAATGCTAGGACCTGCTGTGCACATGGGGGAGGGTTAAGGATGAGGTGGGAGGTGGAGTGTGGGGGGGGTCTGGCTGTGGACAGCAGGTTGGCACAGATGAGGTTTGGAAGTGCACATGGTTACTGGGTCTTTGTGGGGTCGCCTTCTCAAATTTGCTTCTGTGTTTGGGGACCATTTCTTAGCACCTTGAACTAAGCAAAATTTTGCAAACGCCCACCTCCTGGGACTCGCTCCCCCCACCTGTCTCGGGTAGCCTGGCTAATAGCAGTCTTAGGGCTGTGTCGAGACAAAAGGACAAGAGTAACGAATATAAAGGGCTCTCAAGGCATACCGTGTGCCCCAAATTCTTACCTGTAACAGGCGGGGGACATACACCATTATGCTTTAGTGGCACAGATACTTAGCCTGGGCCTGTGGCCTGACCTATGAGGTGCTGGAAGGCCTCAGTTGTTGTAGAGCGTGTTTTGAACCCTGACAGTGTCCCAAAGCTGTGTTGGAAAGTGGGGGTAATGTTTTAGGGGTGCATCCCGTGCCGCCCCAGGATGCACCCAGGGCTGTGCGAGGTTGTTGGCATCTTGGCTCCCCAGCACCCTCCCCCCTCCCCGAGAGAGAAGGTGGGTACTGGGACGTGCGTGAGCTCCTCCGAGGCTGCACACCCACTGACTTGGCTCTTATGGGGGTGGAAAGGAATAGGCCAGTTGTAACACCAGCTGTCAGCACCCAAACTGCTTAATTTCAGAATCATGCCACAGACAGAATTAAAAACACGACACTTGAGTTAAAGTGAGCTAAAGGAACAAAGAGAAGCATTTTCGACACAGAACAGAGTGACAATATGTAGGATGCTCTGTGGGACCTGGGATCCCTGGAACAGGGTCTCTCTCAGTGATGCCCGGGAGGCCTACTGGGTCTATTAAACAAACAGATAACCCTTAACCACTTGCCCATCCCCATCTTAGAGTAACCAATATCTTCGGGTATATTTTCCTCATCTTTTCCCTTGCTGGTCTGTCATGTGAAATTTGGCCAATTGTTGACTCGGGGATGCTGCAAATCCACATTTATTTTAACTGTGTAGAAGATGTGAGAGGCCAGGGAGGGGAATGCTGATGCCTGTTCTGCCTGCCTTCCTTGAGGACGGAGGTGCTCCGGTTTCCCCTTCATCTCTAGGACTCAGCCCCTCCCACTTGTTAAGATGTTCAGCACGAAGTTCCAAGTGGAGTGGACCGGGAAGCATTTAGATATTCCACTTGACTCTTACATATATATTTAAAAGTAGACACAGCTTCAAATGAAATGCAAAACAGCAGCTCAGGGTAGCGGCAGCCTCTTTTCCCTGTCCCAGTACTTGGAACGTGTCTGAAATACCTAATGGAAAGAGAGGCCTTAGTCACCAGTGGACTTGGAGGGTGTTATCAGCCTGTGGGATGCTACCTCCTTGTCTGGAATGAATCTCCCTCACTCTGGGCTCCTTTGGACACTTGATGCTTCTCCTAGGGCGGGTCCCTGCCACTCTGCCGTCTCCACGTTCATCCCACGGGCACTTGCAAGTGCCTGTGCACAGTTCCTGGGGAGACCAGAAGTGAGACCAGAAGTGCTGTTTATTTCCATGCCTCTCTGTCACCCTCCCCTAGATGGGCTGTGAGCATCTTGAGGGCAGAGGTAATGTCTTATTTACCTGGTTATCCCCTGGGCATAATTTAGTGCCTGGCACTATCTGTGGGCACCTGCAGCACATAGAGTTGGAAGTGATGTTGGGAATGCTGACCTCTTTTCTTTCCTCTTTCCCTCTTTGCTTTGCTGCCGTCTTGGACTCAGCATCTACTCCTCAGCCAGCGCATTTCTGGGCTGCCTCTCTGTGCCCAGCCCGTTGCCAGATGCTGAGGCTGGGTGATGCAGTCAACCTGGGTGTGTGTGTTGGGGTGTCCTGGGGCTGCCCTCACCATGGGTAGAATTTCTGGCTGTGTCTCTGTGGCTGTGGGCTGCTAAGACCCCCAGATAGGGTAGGAAAGGTAGTGGGGAGGGATATTTAGGACCCCTGCCTCTCCCCAAAGGAGACAGTCGGCTTACACATTTTGGAGCACTTAGGGAATTCAGTGCACATCCAGATTTACTAGTCAGGAAAACCTGTAATGGGTGAGCCAAAGGCTCAGATTTTTAACAGATAGAGTTTAGTTTAGGAAGGGGATTTGCGGGTGGACACAAGGTCCAAACAAGAGATCGGAGTTCTCATACCATGGTTGACACAAACTTCTGGCATAGTTCAGCCAGAGTTGGGTCTCTGCAGTGTCCATCCAGGGACCAGTGCAGACCACTAAGCTCACCCATGATCTCCCCTTTCGCTTGACCTTATCCCCTGGAAGGATGGAAAGTTGTAGGAATAGGACACAGGGGTATGGGGATGGGGGAGGCGAGCACATCATGTTCTAGGGTTTATAGGGCTTTGTACCTTCCTCAAGGGAGTTTCTGGAATCACCCCAAGGCAATGCTCCAGCTTTGGCACCGGTCTTGCTCCTGGCCAGAGCAGGTGTTTACCTCCTCCCCGCCCCCCCCGCCCCCCGCCCCCGAGGTGTCTCTCTCTCCAGCCCTCCCAGCCACGTGGGCACTGGCTCAGCCTAAGCCTCCCCCTTCTCTCCTCAGTGAGCTGCTTCCAGGAATTCTCACCTTCCCCAAACCACTAGGGGAAGCCCCTCCTCGCCTCATTTGACTCGATTACATTGCTTCTTCCTCTTTGAAACTCAAAACAGAGAAGTACACTGTGGAGGAAAACTTATTTTTTCTCTCTTCACTCTGGAAGCCAGCCTTGATCCGAATGTTCCTATAGCAACATTAATTCTCCAAGTTGCACCTACTGTATAATAAGTTATATATATAGAAGACCTACTGGGATCCAAATACCCCATATGTGCAAGCGAATGAGTTAATGCTGCCGTGAGAATTAGCAATGTTCTGTTTCCTGATTTTCATACTTTTAAAGTTACAACCTGCGTTTGCTGGGTGCTTTGGACGTAGGGTTTGGGGAGCAGTGGATGTGGGTGCAGTTCTGGCAGAGACCTGCCTTCACGGCAGATCCAAGGGTGTCTGGAGAATCTTTGAGTCTCGAGATGGAAATAGACTTGGGGACGCCAGTGTCCTTCCTAGTCACCCTTGAACTTTTCCTTGAGCTCAGCTCTGGCTGTCTTGGCCTCCATTGTTATCTGACGGTGAAGCTGGGCAGCAGGTGTTCGGAGTGAGAGAAGGAACAGGTAAGACTCACAGAGAAACAGGGGCCAGTGTCTGATGCTGCTTGAGTCCTGGGGCTGGGGGATATGTAGGTGATCCTAGGCCAAAGTTTCTGCCCCCCCCCCCCTTCTCCACGAGTTGGTGGAAAATATAGAGTGTTGCGTCTGGGGAAGGTCTGGGTCCCTTGTGGGTCTCCGGGCTGTTGTTTATATTGGCTAGGCTATGTAGTGTTAGTAAGAAGGTAATGGCCATGATCTTGGTAAAGATGAGTATGGTTTACATTGAGAGCCATGTTCTGGGCCAGGCTGGTGCTCAGCATTTCTGTGAAGTGTGTCCTTTACTCTTGGAACAAGTTCTGTGAATCTCCCATTGTACAGATGGGGAAGCTGAGGCTTAGATTCAGTTAGCCAGCAGTGTTGGAGCTGGCGTAAGACCTCTCAAGCCCGTGTTACCAACAGCATGCTCTATTCCTTGCTCTAGCAGGTGTGATGGGGGCCCGGCAGACCTGGTGACTCCTTGGCCTGCCCTTGCCTCTTTAAGCCTTTCCTTGCTTCCTTCACCTGGGGCCTTGGAGCCCACAGTTTGTCTCTAACACACAGGCTAACCCTGCAGTGCTGAGATTCCCGACGGCAGGATGGGATGTTCTGAGGTGGGTCATGAGATGCAGGGAGACCTGAGGACTCTTTGGGCACATCGTGTAGCTGGCTGCCCCTCTGCTCCAGGGCCCAGTGGATGTGGGTACCTGGACACTCCCTGTCTGGCGGGTCAGCTGTCCCTCATGATCCCTGGCCCTGGTCGCCCTCAGGAGGCTTCCATGCTGAGCTAGCCCTTGACCATGGCCCCACTGGACCTCAGGCTAGGACTCAGAATGCAACCAACCACCAGAGGGCGCTACCCTTCAGTCCGCGGGCTGCTCTCAGAGGCGAGCTCAGGTGTGAACGCGGGGTTTTAAAAGAATTACCTTAAAACCAGAGAGCGAAGAGTCCAACTCGTTTCTGACTGTTCCTTCCTTCCTGCACTTAATGAAAGGCCTTTTCCTTCTCTGCCCACAGCCAACGGATAACCTGAAGGGGTGTAAAACTCAATAGACACTCACGGAGATAAAAAAAGAAAACCTGTGAAAGTTCTTGGTTCGAAATCTTCTTTTATGGCCCTGGATGGAAGTGTTCCTGGAAAGCTATTTTGAGAAATGAAACAGTCCATTTGTCCCCTTGTAAAGCTGAGTTGAGTCCTGGGAGCCCTCTGTGGTCCTGCCTGTGCCTCTGGCCCTCCCGCCCTGCAGGGTGCCCCTAGGATGGATGGGGAGCAGTGAGAAGTATGCCAGGCTGCTCCCGGGGCTCCAGAGCCTGGGGGCGGCCACCCTGTATGAACTTGCATCCACCCAGGGGCCATCCCCCAGCACTGCTCCCTGCCACTCTCCACTCCCCACCCTGCCGCCAGGAGGCACAGGGGCAGTGAGATGCATGCCAAGAAGTGTCCAATTTGGTGCAGATGGTGGGGGACCACAGGCTCCTTCCTGCTGACACTGGCCCTGAGGGGAGACCCCGGTGGACAAGACATAGCTCGGCTCAGGGTCTCATGGCCTGGCAGGCAAGCCTAGTGTGGGGAGGGGATGGCGTCTGGGGTGTGGACTCAAGCTCTCATATTCATCGTTTTCCCCACCTTCTTCACACTGACTGGACAGGATTCTTCTTGTGGAAGTGATGGTCCAGCAGAACACAGGGAAATGTAAGTCTGTTCCTGACTTTCAACGTTCAAATGTCTATTAGTTCGCTTAGGCTGCCATAACAAAATATCACTGACTAGGGGGCTTAAACAACAGAAATTTATTTCCTCACAATTCTGGAGGCTGGAAGTCCAACATCAAGGGGTTGGTTTCTTCTGAGGCCTCTCTCCTTGGCTTGTAGATGGTCATCCTCTCCCTGTGTCCTCACATGGTCTTCCCTCCGTGTGTATCTGAGTCCTAATCTCTTCCTATAAGGATTCCAGTCATATTGGATTAGGGTCCACCCTAATGAGCTCATTTTAACTTAATTACCTCTTTAAAGGCCCTTTCTCTAAATAGTCACATTCTGAGGTACTGGGGGTCAGGACTTCAACATATGAATTTTGAGAGGTACAAAAAGCTTGATTGATGTAGCTTATTAAGAAAAAAATATTGGAAACCCTTAATAGTAACTTGATTTATTTTTGCTGTAATATTTATTACTATAAAATAACAAAATTTATTAACACTTATGTGGAGAAAAGGGAACCCTTGTACACTGTTGGTGGGAATGTAAATTCGTGCAGCCACTGTGGGAAACAGTATGGAGGTTTCTTAAAAAAGTAAAAATAGAACTACCATGTGATCCAGCAATTCCACTGCTGGGTATATATCTGAAAAAACCAAAAACAGTAATTTGAAAAGATACATGCACTCCCATGTTCATAGCAGCATTATTTACAATTGCTAAGATATGGAAGCAACCTAAGTGTCCATCAACAGATGAATGATAAAGAAGATGTGGTCTATATATACACAATGGAATAGTACTCAGCCATAAAAAAGAATGACATTTTGCTATTTGCAGCAGCATGGATGGATCTGGAGGGCATTATGCTTACCGAAATAAGTCAGACAAAGGAAGAAAAATATTGTATGATATCACTTACATGTGGAATCTAAAAAATACAAAATCTAGTGAACATAACAAAAAAGAAGCAGACTCACAGATATAGAGAACAAACTAGTGGTTACCAGTGGGGAGTGGGGAGGGGCAATATAGGGGTAGGGTAGTAAGAGGTACAAACTATTAGGGATAAAATAAGCTACAAGGATATATTGTACAACACAGGGAACAAAGCAAATGTTTTATAGTAACTATAAATGGAGTATAACCTTTAAAAATTGTGAATCACTATACTGTACACCTGTAATTTACATAATACAGTATTATACATCAACGATACTTCAATTAAAAAATTTAATAACACTAACTGAGTTCTTCCCATATGCCAGGCACTGCGGTAACCATGTTCCCTGCATGATTTCTTTTATCCTTATAACCGCTCAAGGAGAAAGATAGTAATATTCTTGACTAAAGATCTTACAAAAGTAGATTTAAACTCCTCGTCCTTATAGCTTTTAGACAACTCTAAAACCAGGTCTCATTTACAAATTAAATACAAACAAAATTATAAAACCAATAAATTTTAAAATAGAAATATTCTTTAATGGAAAGGATAATGTTGTTTTGCTGAAATGAAATCACAGCTTATAACATGATTATGGAATTGAAAATGTGACCCAGATTTTTTCCAGATTGTTAAGATTACATATATTGAGGGTGGGGTGGGGTGGGGACATTGCTGATTCAGTTTTTCTACCACTTGTGTTCTGCTTGAAGCATCACTGGTGACTGGTCAGGGGGTTCTTCTTTCCTTGCTCCCTTCTTCCTCGACCTCCCTCATTCCTTGCTAAAGAACCAGTGAAGACAAGATAATTTCACAACAACACATGACAGTTAAGCTTGAGGAACTGTCGAGCTTAACAAGAAAATGTCATTGATACAGTCAAGAACCTGAGATATCTAAAATTTCACGGCAATACGGAATCTGAAGATGTGACCCCGCTCCTCCAGCATGGGATGTGGATCCAGAGGGAAGAGATAGGGATGGAAAGAGACCAAGAAAGTAAGAGAGAAGAGAGAAGAACAGAAGGTGAAGACTCCAGGTGTCCACCTGGGTGGACGCCATATGGACTGAGGGGTGACTCAGTGGAGAAAAGAGTGGACGTGTAATATGCTATCTTCTCTACTCTTCTGATGGGTCCCAGGTCAGTCTTTCAGAGCACACGGCCCCCTCCCCACTCCGTGTTTGGAGTAACACAAGGCTGACACTTCCATGAACAGAATCCTATAATTCTTTTTGGCCTTCCCTCAGCCCCAGGACCCATTCACTCTGCCCCCACTTTTTAGTCTTTGCTGATTTGAAGAGTGTGCTTTTCTACACCCACAATGGAAAACACAAACTTGGGGTGGAAATCATACGATAGTTGGTTCACCAGATGATCCAGAATATGTATTCATTGTGTCTTTTTTTGTTTAATTGAAATATGGTTGATTTACAGTGTTATGTTAATTACTGCTGTACAGCAAAATGATTCAGTTATACATCTATATACATTCTTGGGAATTCCCTGGCGGTCCAGTGGTCAAGCTGCCACACTTCCACTGCAGGGGGCACGGGTTCCATCCCTGGTCGGAGAACTAAGTCCCACATGCCACGTGGTGTGGCCAAAAAAAAGGAAAAAATGTTTACAGTCTCCAGACAATAACAATGTTAACAAAACTAATAATTATTTCTGTGATAAATAGTATAAAATAAAAGTGTTAAAAAATAAAATATTCTTTTCCATTATGGTTTATCATAGGATATTTTCATTGTGTCTTTTAGATGGATTTGCACTGATGTGAAAATACTAATAAATAAATAAATAAATAAATAAAAATTACCAAAAAGAGTTATGGACCCTTGAGACTATATCCACGGACCTCAGTTTGGGAGTCTCAGAGTTTGCCTAAAGGGGGGTCGTTACCATGCGGGAACACTAGCCTCAAAGATAGAGGGAGTGGATTTTAATTTCGTGGGACCGTTCACTGGCTGGGTGACTTCAGGATTGAAACTTCAATCCTCTGGTTCTCAGTTTTCTGAAAAATAGTGGTACGCACAAAATGGCGGGGCGGGGGCAAATGTGACCCCAAGGACAAATTAGAGTGATCTTTGTCAGCCAGGGTGGGCTACACCAGTGGACGGTGTGGTACGGGGCACTGTGGAGGGGACCACAGGTGTGCAGTGTCGGGGGCTGGTCCTCCCGTCCCAGGGTCTGGCAAGGGGGACAGCTGGAGGGGGGAGGGGGTCTGACTCCTGTTGGGGCGCCTTCTTCTGTGATGAGGGGGAGGTGAATGGAATGTATCCCAACTATGATGTTTGACTTTAAGGGCGAAGACACTGAGTGATGGCTCCTGCAGAGGGCCATGCCGGGTGGGCACAGGAAGCCTGCGTGGTGCTCAGGGACCCCAGAGCCCAGCCTTCCTGGAGGGGGCGTTCCTTGCTAGGATAACCTGGGACAGAATTCCCCAACTAAACAAGGGTTGAGGCCTGTCTTTAGGGCAGAAGCAAGGCTCTGGGGGCTCAGCTACGCATCTCTCTCTGGAGGCCACCTTTGGAGGCCCCATGACATGCAAGGGAAAGCAGTCTCCTCCAGGACCTGGACACGGGTGAGAGCTGTGAGTTCACAGCTGCGTGGGTTGGGAGGGGCCCTTGGAGTTAAGTCAGGTGCCTGGAGTGGGGAGCGAACAAGGCAAGATGAGGCTGCAGAGATGAGTGAAGGCCAGAGCCAGGTAGGCTAAGGTGGGGGTCTTGCCCTCACAGTGGGAGGTGGCCCCCTTGCGTTCCACTCTTCCCAGGGTGGATAGGAGGGATGCAGGTCCTGGACTCCTGTGACCGGCACTTCTTCCCCCTCCTCCGTCTTCTGGAACTCTGGTGGGCTCTGCCTGCAGCTCCAACAAGGACCTGAAGGGGGTGTCCCGCCTCTCGCTGTCACCCGCCAGTTCTCCAGCCTCTGAGGCTTTGCTGTCCGCAGCTGTCCGCGTGGCCAAGTGCTGTGAGCATGTCACGTGAATGTGCAGTGGGCGGGAGGGGGATGATGGAGGGTTGGAAAGACAGGAAATTGGAGCTGGGACCAAGCCCAGAGGAAAGGCTTGGACACATATGCTCACATCAGGTGTGATGGGAGGTACCTGGGGACCAGTCTGCTGCAGGCACCGTGGAGTTGGTTCCCATTCCCCCAAAGGAGCTTGGCCACCCTCTCCCCTTCCTGCAGGAAGTCTGCTTCTCCCATGGCTGGGGCAGTTTCTTCCAGAGCACAGTTGCTGTCTGTCTGTCTGTCCATTAAGTCAGAGGCTGCAGAATGGACTCTTCTAGCCACCTGCTGCCCTCTTAATGTGGGGTGCATGTGAGACCCAGCTCAGAACAGTTTCCACCTCAAGCTGGCAGGGACCCAGGTTAACTAGGTGACTCTGGGCCAGTACAACAAATTTACTGTTATTCCTGCTTGGTAATTAACACTCTTGCTGCCTGCTCCAGCAGCCGACGTGAGAGAGATTTAAGGGAATATTTTAATCTGAAATCTAGCGGCAGAGAGATAAGAGTGGCGTGGTGAGGCTGGGCTGCAATCGACATATTTATCGTCCGAGGCTGACCATCCAAAGAGTGAGCTCTGCTTGTCACTTCAGATGGACAGCTAATCACTCTCTGTGTTTATGATTTCAATTCCTGTCCTTCGTGGGGTTGTGGTGAATTAGCTTGGTGCCATTTTCTAAAATATCAAGCATTTTTATACATTAGGTATAGTGAACGGCAAATACTTGATGTAAAGTCTGCAGTTTTACTCCATAACCAGATTGTAAAATATGAACTGAATTAATCATAACTGCGAAGACTAATGGTACGTTTTCTCTTATTTTATCTTTAGTGCCTTTCAGATCATGTTTTAAAACCTTCCCCGTCTGGCGTTGGGAACGCAGCCGCGGCTTGGTGGTGGATAGCAAGAGGCAAAGGTCAGACCGGAGGCTGCACAAATATTGTGTGCTGGATTTATTGTTTTAATTAAGAGCGTGGCAGTTCATCATAAACTGTTTATGGCGTTTCTGCACAGTGCAGCATTTTGAAATCAGCTGTTTTAATGAAAACATAATGTCATATCTGTCAAAGTTCTAAATATTTTGAAAGTGAAATATGGAAACAAGAACTTTGATTCTAGGCTTACCGAGATTAGCTCATTGAATTGCTTTTAAATCCCTTAAGAGGGTCACATCATGGGTACCGTACGGTTTCATGTAGGTGACTGGGGAAAAAAAATTCTAGGAGGTTCTCAAGCTGGTTATTTAATAGTGAAAATACGAGTTGAAGGTTAATGTATCGAAAAACAAAACCATTACGGTTGGCGTTGGGGTTTTAGATTAAAGATGCAATAATGGGTGTGCAGGGGCCTTGATGCCGAGTTGTCCGGGGAGGCCTAATTGTGCCGAGAGGGAGCCGGGAGCCTCGCAGGGTAGGAGAGAAATGGAGGCGCCCCAGTCCTTTTCCAGCGGTGAAGCTTCGACGTTGCCGGGTTTGCAACTAATTATTTACAATGACCTCAAAGATGATGAGGTTTCATGGACTTTTCAGGCTGAGCCGTTTGCAATCCTAGTAATTCCTTCTCATGGTCGCCGGGCATCTGTGTAGACATGTCAGCCATCCTTGGTTACATTTGTTAGGGAGTCGGATAAAATATTTGTCTAATCTGGAAATTGTATTTTTAGCTGTACTCTCACTGGAAACAGAAATTAAGCTTGTCATTAGATGCTGGGCCACAGGAGTTGACTGAACAGGGTAATGTATGCTATATTCTGTGCTATACTTGGTCAAGTTTCATATATATCGTATTCCACATTATTTTATTAACTTTAATATCTGCACTTCCTATTACCAGACATGCCCCTCATTCAAAGCACAGAGGCACAGTTCTCTAATCAGAAGTGACAGGCTATATACTTTCTCTCAGCCATTACTTGGTAGCCTAGAGCAAAGAACTCTTGTTTCCTTGAAAATGTTTTGAATTGGGTTATTTTTATTGAAGTATTAAAGTAATTCTTCAGATTTTAGGCTATTATTTAAGTACTTTTGGGAGAATACAATAACCTCTGGATTCTATAGGCTTTGTTACTTTAACAATCCGAGCTGCTAAATGCATCTTTTTAATGCTGGTTATATAAGTGTCTCAGAACTCATCTGACCAGCGGAAGCTAAGAGCGTTCAGGTAATTACAGAAAATTAGTAGGCTAAATTAGTTTAGGAAAGCACAAAAGTATATAATATTAAAACTGCTTGCACCATCTAGGCCCTGCTGGCCAGATTTTCAGCAACGAATTAGCATTTCTGATTATTTTATCTTTGTGTTTTGGTAATCTGGTTGAAATAGCCAATAGATTGGTTAAGAAAGCTGAACTGGGCATGGGTTGGTACAGTCTGAGAACGGACAGATAATTTCAACGCGAATTCCCATCCATGATGTTGGAGGCGGCGGCAATGGCAAAGGTTAGACTCTGCCCTGTGAGTTTGAGTAGGAAAATCCATGGGTGGATGGCCCCATTATTGGGGGCTTCTAGGGGGTCCCAGTTCAAGCCACAAGGAGGGTCTCACAGGCTACTTTCTGGAAGTGGCTCCATTTTACCAACAGAGTTATAGAGAGGAGACTATTCCCATGCACTCCCTGAACCAGTGTGCTCATGACACCTACGTGGCCAGAGTGTTACTGCACTTTGGATGCCCAGCGATGACGGTGTCACCAGAGGTTTGAGGGAAAGGACTAGACTTCACTGAGCACTCAGCACTCCCCGAGCCACAGTCCTGGGCATGTTGTCTTATTGAATCCACCTTGTATTTTCCCTCCTCTCCTGCCAGCAGAGGCCAAAGAGAGGATCCCATCTGCTCAAGGCCAAGTTAACAAATGGCAAAGTTGAGATTGGAACCCAAGTTCAGGGTCAAGATTCTTCCACTTTACTATGCCATGCCATCTCCGCTGAGCCCAGTGAGAAAGATTCCACCTCATCTGTTCCCTCTTGTCAAGTCTCAAGGTGGTTTTGTCTGCAGCTGGTCATTTCATATGTGACTCAGAGATAAAAAGGTGTCAAGAAGCTTTTAGGAAGAATAGTTTGCAATATATATCTAACCAAAAACCAAGAAAATCAGTATGAGACCATTGGAAAAATACCTGGGTCCACGACCCCCCTCATATACCCATTAGAATTAGATTTCCAGTGTGGGAAAACTGACAAGATGAAGCATGTACTAAGTGCAAATCCAGGAACCTGCTAGATATCCTGGGACATATTTGGAATTCATTTAAAAAAACAAAATTCTAGCCAGTAATCTAGGCATTCTGCTGTGGGATCAAGTACATGGAACCGTGAACTTCTGACACTTGATAGGAATGTGTATACAAAAAATATGGAAGTGTATATTCTTGGCAGAGGTGTTAAAGCAAATATGACAATGAAAGGCATGGAAAGCGGAAGGCTAAACATCACATGGAACCAGATGGGTATCACCATTTGGCGACCACTCTGGATGCCACGGTTCTAGCCATTGAACCAGAGCCTGTTCCAACATGCTGAAATGCTGGCCAAATGGCTATAGTTGTTACTTCTACTAACCCACATGTGTACACTAACAGAGTGAGCTTTACAAATGCATGAAGTCTTATATCTTTATAATAACCTGCTAGACTGGCATTGGTACCCGCATTTTACAGATGAGGAAATCACATTTCTTTGATCTCTTAGCCCAAGAGATCCAGTTAAACAAAGCACAGTTTAGTTAGAGACAAAGGGAGAAAACAGTTTTTTTAGCAAAAGTGCTTGGAACGTCCTTTATTATGTGTCCTGCTTGGGA
This sequence comes from Eubalaena glacialis, assembly GCF_028564815.1. NCBI lineage: Eukaryota > Metazoa > Chordata > Mammalia > Artiodactyla > Balaenidae > Eubalaena > Eubalaena glacialis. The sequence continues at coordinate 50,456,567 of NC_083733.1, read as the reverse complement.
ACTGACTTCCTTCTGCCATGATTGACTCTCTGTGGAATGGTTTGTCACCAGTGGCAGAGATAGGGGTGTTCACCAAACATTCCCCTCTGTTCTGCCAAATTTCCCAGCTCCCTTGCAAATACAGAGGGTGTGCCTTATTCTGGTCAAAGGGCGTCTTCCAGGTGAAAGCATCGAAGTGCCTGTTTGGCTACCCATGGCTCACTTCCTCTGCTCACATAGGCCTCTGTTAAGAGGTGGGAGCCACAGGATCAACACAGCCTGGATCCCTGAGTCACGTGGAATGTAGACAGCTGTCCTGTGAGCCTCCCAGAAGCTCAGCGGGTTTTGTGAGAGCAAGAAAGTACCATTGTTGTGTTAAGCTACTGAGCTTTGTGGGTTGTTTGTTACAGCAGCACAAGCCTATCCTATCCTGGCTTACAGAGCTCTCTAGGCACTGGCTTTGGCAACCCCTCCCCTCTGCTCAGGGTGCAGAAGTGGAGGCTCCCCTTCCTCCTGCTTCCACCTGGTTGGCTTCCCAACCTCCTCGCTTTCGCTCAGGGATGACTGACTTTCCACGAAGCAATTTGTGATCTTTGTATTAGGGACGCGGTATGAAAATGAACTGTATTGCTTGTGTAGATGTCACCATTGGCTCCTCCTTGCTGAAATTGACTGTAGCAAGTGGTTGGAGTTCCCACCAGAGGGTAATTTATATTTATGTGAACTGCCACCAACTCCTTATTTCGTTTGCATAAACTACCCAGGACAGAAGAGGAATCTCCCTGGACCCTGTTTATCTTGTGAAAGTGGAGCTTGCTCCAGAGGGTGGATCACTCCTCACATGGGCCTCCCTCCATCCCTTTCAGCGATGAACAATCAGTCATCAGGAGAGGGGATTAAAAAATAGATTCATTGCTATTTCTAAAAGTCAGAACTAGAGGATGAGTAAACACAACAGATATATAAGAACGTAAGTAGAAACACTATTTTACAATAACATGTCCTGAAACACATTTATGTACTGGAAACTATGAAAAATAGCTCTCTTTAAATGATTTAACATTTGCTCTTCCTTATATACAGTTGAGCTTCCAGTGGGAGAACAAAGACGCTCACAGCTCTCTTAGCCTTTGTGAGACGCTTCCTGAAAACCTTCTGGAATGCTCCATGAAACCAGTGTATGGTTTAGCAGGACTAGGGGCTGTCCTTGGCACACATGTGTTTGCATGTTGTCCTATCTTCCAATCTCCCCCCACACAAGTGGGATCACTACTGGGGTGCAGGGGATCCCATGGCCAGAGTCAGACAAGAAGGTCATCTGGAACAAAGTCTGTTAATGAAGTTTCCTTCTGGAGAAAAAGGAGAGAGAGTCTTCTCACCAGGAGCCTGCACTGTGTCTGTGATTGAGCTCCTGTGAGAACTCCATGCTCAAGGCCACTCTGGGTTACTCATTTCTGCTGATGGTGGGGATGCAAAGCATTGGGTGGAGGAAAGCTAATTTCATAGCTTTGGCCCTTTTCGGAGGCCTCATCAGGTGGGCTGTGTGGTTGGCTGGATTGATCATATGGAAAAGGATTCTAATAAAGGATCTTAGACATATTTCATAGTCCTTGGAAGCAGGTAATGTTTGTAGTTTCTTAAATGGTGGATTGTTTGGAAGGGTTTTGCCTTGGGGTTTTTGAGGACCTTAAGGACTAAGGGGGTGTGAAGCTGGCAGGGTGAACCTCTGCAGTGATGTGGCCCAGGGTTGGTGACAGGTACACAGTGTCACAACAGCACAGAAATGAGAAGCCCACTGACACAGGGGATGAGGACTTCCTAGAATTGACTTCTTCTTAAAGGCACCAGCTGCTTGTTTTGGTGTCTGGGTGACTGTGTAGGTTTTTAAAATTTGGTCCAGGGAGTTCCCTGGCAGTCCAGTGGCTAGGACTCAGGGTTTTCATTGCCGTGGCCCCGGGTTCAATCCCTGGTTGGGGAACTAAGATCCCGAAAGACGTGGGCGCGGCCGAAAAAAAACCCCCAGTGATTGGGGAATGGTAAGAGAACAGCATGTTTGGAACGGAGGATGGAGTTGAGGGCCCAGATCTCAGATACCTTTGATACAAATCTCTTCTGGGCATAGCTTGGATACTGGAAGTATGGTTTTTACAACTCCTTCCCTTACCCTTGTGCAACTAATCAGACTTTCTTGCCTTAAGAAAGTGATCTGAATGAAATTTACAAGTGATCACAAAATTCCCCTCAGAAAAATAAGGACAGAATTTGCAATATTTAGAAATGAGATTTAGACTGTGTGACTTATCATCTTTGTTTTGTGTACACCAAATCACAAACACGTGTGTGTGTGTGTGTGTGTGTTTGTATGTGTGTATGCATGAGTGTGATGCCTCTGTGTAATTGGCAGATTTGGAAATTTGTGACAGAAAAATAGGATCACATAGGTGTGTGCCTGTTCCGCATACGTTGAATCTCTGGTTCCAGAATTATCGAACTGGCTTCTTTTTCTCTCCCGCAGTGGCACTGAGCAACCTCCATACTAATGCAATATTAAGGACCGCATAATTAGCCACCTTAATAAATTTTTCCAAGATGGATAGGCGATGTTTGGCTTTCTTCAGAAGAAAACCTTCCTCTAATAGTATTCTGTGGGAATCTACGGCGAGAACAATGAACAGAAATATCTGGAAATATATTAAGATATATGTGCATATATTGGACATTAGCACCATACACTAAGCATATTGGGAATATGCTTCAAAATATTTCAAACATTGTTGACCTTTGTTATATAATCCCGGGCTCGGGGAAACATATTTGCATAGACTTAGCAATATATTGTAAATAACTACATAGGACAGTGTGTATTTTTCCTTAAGATGTAGTATTATAAGCAAGACATTAAATTATGCCTATCAGACAAAGCAGCCGGATCTCTACATTTTTTTATAGCACATTCTATTGGGAAGACATCCCTGCTTCTCAAAAGCACATGCATTAACTGCCTGATTCATGTGGTGACATGTGGCATATCCAAATGCGTTATGGATCTCTCAGGAATAAAAACAACATAGCAAAACCATCACCTTGGGATGTTCATTGAGTGAATATTTTACAGACACACTCTTTTTATATTTATATAATAATTTAGTGTTATGACAATTTTTTTAGCAGAGTTGGCAGTTTTTCTTTTTTATAATGGTATTATATTTGTGAGCCTATTAAGTGCATATGGGATAAACTACAGAAAAAAGTATTTTTCATAATTCCTCAGGGTGCTTGTAGCAAAAAAAAAAAAAAGCACATTGGTTTAGAAAAATGTTAATAAAAGGTCAAGCAGAACTTTCCAGTGCTTAGCATGACAGCAGTGGCAGTTCTGAGGCCTTTTTTGCATTGTATATTGAGGAGACGTGGGGATTTATGGGGCTTCCAGGAGGAAAACGGCACCTAATGTCCTTTCTGAAAGCGAGACTGACCCTTCGCCAGGGCTTGTGAGTTTTTAACAAAGAATCAAAACAGTGTGTTGCTTTTCCCTCTTCATCCATGTCTCCTCAACAATGAGCCCAGGCTGGTCTCTGGCTTGGCCTGGGTCCCCAGGAGCTGGCATTGGGGGCTGTGCACGGGCACCTCTCCAGCTGGGCATCGTTTGAGGAACTTGGGAGCGAATGATAAAAATTGGGGTTCTTCTCCCCTTTTCTATCCTCAGCACAGTCGCCCCTCCAAACCAGAGGGACAAGGCAGGTGCATCCGGAGGGCTGAGGCAGTGCCCACCCGCAGAGCAGGAGTGCCGGCCCATGTGGGACTTCCCCTGCTCTCTCCCCACCCCCCCCCCACTTCCTATTTTTCCTGCAACTGGGACATCAGGTAAGAAAATGGAAAAATGCTGCATTTCTTAATATCTTTCTCTTTTTCCTTTCAAAGAATTTATAAAAGCACAAAAATAGAGCATGGTTATTTGGGGATTTTTATTTAGCAGTCGCCTGCATTTTAGCATGTTTCAGGCAAACCTATCCACTGTGATTCCGGCCGGCCTCAAATTACACTTCTTCAAAATAGAAATGTTCTCTGTGAAGAAGAGGACAGGGAGCAACTGCCTTGGAATGGAGCCAACCTGGGTCCCCAGCAGCGGAAGCCCAGGTACCCAAGCGCCTGGACCGGCATTTCGTGGTGGCCCTCGGGAGAAAAGTGGAAAAAAGTCACGGGATCCGTAGGAAATGAATAGGTGATCCATTTTCTCAGGATCTGCCTGATTGTTTTGCGAGTCTTACCGGCTTTTGCATCCCATCGGCTCTGCCCTTAACGTGTCATTTCACAAATGACAGCAAAGGGGTTGTCAGAGCCCAGCCCTGGCTCCTTCCTGCGGGAAGATAGGGGCTTGTTGGGTGGCAGTGACTGGTCCAGCGGGCGAGTCTCCCAGGGCTGGGGGACGAAGCCTCTAGCGGGTCGTGGCATCTGAGCAGATGCCACACAGCTGTCAGGGCTATCTTCCACCTGTGATGTTCACTCTGGGATTCCCAGGTACGTCTTTACTATGTGCCAAGCTCTCAGCTGGGTGCCCGGGACACCAGGGTTGGTGAAGCACGCTGCCCTTGCCCTTGTGGGATCAGAGATGAATCCAGCTGTCACCCTGTGAATACTGATTTATGGCCGTGGTGAGAGCAATGAGGACAGAGCACTGGGCATTGTGACATGTGAAACGGCAGGGCTGGGGCCAGGGGGAGGCCGCTGAGGCGGGGTCATCTTTATTTTAAAATTTGAGATTGTGCTCATATGGATTTTTTCGCATTAATTTTGATTTTTCAAAATATTGTACTTACCCTAATTGTTGCGTGTTTTGGTGCCCCCTTAAACTTTGAGGTGAGTGCCTTACTCTCCTCACCCTATCCCTGTCCCTGTGAATCGGGGCGACTAGACCAGGCCTGGGGGTGGGTGGAGAAGGTGCCCCCGAGGAAGGGGGGTTGACCTGCAACCAGACGCATGGCTATCACGTGACCAAGGAGAACATTCCAGAGAGAGGGGACACATGCACTCAGTTGTAGATGGAAGCGGGCTTGGCGTGCTCAATGTGAGGTGGAAGCAAAGGCAGAACGGGGGGCTGGGTGAGCCCCCAGACTTTCAGGGTAGTTACCTCCCAGCAAAATGCCCTGTGCCCTCCGTCCGTGGCTTCCTGTGAGTGACACACTGCCCCTCGCCCCTCACCGATGCCTGGTCTTTGGAGGTATGAGTAGGACGTGCTGGGCAGCAGGTGTGGCCTTGCACAAAACAAGATCTGCTCTGTGGTCCCCAGAGGAGAGACACGGAGCGGCCCAGCCAGCTCCTCTGGGCCACCAGGCACGTCCAGGCCAGGGAGTCCAATTAAGCACGTTCCTCCAAGGCCACTTTTGACCTGACACTGCTTGGTAGAGGCCCTGACTGCCCAGCCTGGGCGGGCCTCTGCTGCCCGCTCAGCTCCGCTGGTCTGCGTGGAGCCACACAGCGCAGGGCGGTGCCCCGCTTGCTGCATCCTCCGGTGTTCCCTCCTAGCTCGGGTCTTCTTCCCCAGGCGCACTGTGAACTCCCCGGGCCGGAACTGCCTCTTTTCCTTTTCTGGTGACCTCCTCAGGCCTGAGGAGGATAAGGGTGCTGCAGGCTGTCTGGATACACCTGCCAATCTCCAGCTTCCCGGTTTTGTCCTTGGGTCCTTTAGTGGAACAGCTTGAAGGGGGGCGTTCTGGATTAAAACGTGTGTGTCTCTTCGGTGAGCCCGAGTGTGGTGAAGGTCACTGCAGGGGCACCCTCATGGCAGCGGATGCAGGAGGGGCACTGCCTTTGTCGTGTTTTGACAGGCTTAGTGTTGGTGCAGGCCTCATCCTTGTGTTTCCAGCTTGGGGGCTCGTCCCTGGTCATGGAAGCAGCAGGACGCAGACCCTTCCCAGAGCACGTGGCCTGGTGGGAACATCCTACACTAATCCTGGGGAGTGGGCGTGGCTGTGTGGGCTTAGGCATCTCACGCCGGGGTAAAAAAAAATATGAGTCTATCATCTCAATGTATATTAAATGTGCTTATCTACTTCCTAATCTGTGTCACCTCTCATCCCTTAGCCATTTTGAGACAGAGAGAGTTGAGGAGTCCCTGCTGGACATTCTTTTTTTTTTTTTTAATTTAATTTTATTTTTTAATTGAAATATAGTTGATTTACAATGGTGTGCCAATCTCTGCTGTACAGCAAAGTGACTCAGTTATACACATATAGACATTCTTTTTTTAATATTCTTTTCCATTATGGTTTATCCTAGGATATTGAATATAGTTCCCGGTGCTATACAGTAGGTCCCTGTTGCTTATCCATCCTACCTGCTGGACATTCTATTGCCACGTCCGGTGATGGTGGAGCCGCCTGAGTGCTGTGTGGGGACCCGTGGGCTCCCTGCGAGGACCCTGGGATGAGCCAGTGGAGAGGCCTTTTGAACTGGGGGCAGCCTTGTACCTACCCTGTGCTCCCACCCCCGCCTCCTTGCACAAGGGAAAAGAGGTACTTGGAGCACAGACCCTTAAATGGGGGACTGCCTTCCCTTGCCCCCCAACCGTGAGCCCTCCCTATCCTCCAGGGCAGAGCCACGTACACCTGAGCATTCAGCAGGGACTCAGCCATCAGGCAGTTCTGGTCCCCAAGAGGAGGGGCAGGAGCCCCAGGGCTAAAATTCTGGGCTCAGTGTGTTGCAGATAGGGGTACTCACCCCTTTGTCCCCCTTCCTGCTCTGGCCAGTGGCAAACAGGGCTTCTCTCAAACAGGGCACAGCGATGTCTTTAGCCCTGGTTAATGAGGGGCTTTTGTGCTCATTACGTCATTAGAGTCTTGGGACAAGCCTGGGTAATTAACACCATCTCACAGATGGGGAAGCAGAGACCCAGCTTTGGCCAAGTTTCCCTGCTGCCAGGTGAGTAGCATGTGCTCAACTTCCCGCCCACCTGCCTCTGGGCTGCAGCCGTCCCCGAGGGCAGTTCTGACTCTGTCATGTTTTTCCCCAGCAGCACTTGGGGAGTGTCTTTCGCAAGGTGATTTGTCATAGAGGTACGAGCCACCCAGACTGTGGACACGGTCTTCTCTCCCACAGCAGACGCTCGGTATGAAATTGATGACGGCACTTGAATTCGACCCGGAAGTGCAGTGTTGCCTTTGGATACGAAACTGGGAGAGAAACAAGCCATTGGATTGTGTTTGCACCTCCTTTCCACTCTCCCCTGTGCCTTCCTATATTTAGTAAACACTTGTTCAGCGTCTACCATGTGCCAGGCATTGCACCGAGCGCCAGGGCCGAGCAGTGGATTGAGATGCTCACAGATGAAACGTGTATTCTTTTTTTTTTTTTTTTTTTAAAGATTTATTTATTGATTGATTGCTATGTTGGGTGTTCGTTTCTGCGCTAGGGCTTTCTGTAGTTGCGGCAAGCGGGGGCCACTCTTCATCGCGGTGCGCAGGCCTCTCACTATTGTGGCCTCTCTTTTTGCAGAGCACAGGCTCCAGACGCGCAGGCTCAGTAGTTGTGGCTCACGGGCTTAGTTGCTCCGCGGCATGTGGGATCTTCCCAGACGAGGACGCGAACCCGTGTCCCCTGCACTAGCAGGCAGATTCTCAACCACTGCGCCACCAGGGAAGCCCGAAACATGTATTCTTAAGATGTCTTTTAGGTGGGCTCCTTTGCTGATGCAGCCAGAGTGGAAAGGAAAGGCCTTCTGACTTCATGCCGTGGCTGCCTGGGTGTGGTGATGTCGTCCAGGCTGGGCTGTGGCTTTTGGTCAATTGTGATACCTTGGGACATGTCAGAGACTGCTGGTCCTAAGATGTCCGTGGTGGGCTCTGTGTGTCACTTCCTAGGGGACCTTTCCATGCCAATGCAGTGGGTTCTCATAGCACTGTGCCCAGGGGACTCTTTGGGGGATGCCCTTCTCTTAGCACATACCTTACTTGGGACAGATGGATTACAGTTAAGTGGTTGAGGGGACCCCAAACTAGAGTCCCAGTATCTGTATCCACACAGGCATCTCCTTCTCTGGTGCCTTTGCATCTACTCAACCAGGTGATGCCTCTGGGCATTAGGGCGCTGATTGAACTCCTGATTTGCCTTGCACAAAAGAACCCCCCTGCCCCTATCCCAAGCACATGGTCCTCTAGATACACACAGAGCAGGCAGATCCAACTTTGAGTGAGGATGATGGAGATCACAAATTCTTCTCTGACCTTTCTAGAAACCCCTAAAAACTGTTTTTCTCATTAACGATCGATAAGAAATCGTTAAATGGAGAAAATTAGCAAATACCAATCAGCAAAAAAATTAAAAATTACTTATATATGAAATTAACTATTAACTACATTCGCCTCGTAAATTACTGTATAAAATGTGTTGACAATGCACTGACTTTAGAAAGACTCTAACGTACATGAACAGAGTGTAAATAAAATAGTGTTGAAGTACTGAAACATGAACTGTATAAGAAAGTATTGGTTTGCATCTGCTAATGCCAAACTCCCAAACTAGCAGATGCAAACTAGTATGTATAGGATGGATAAACAACAAGGTCCTCCTGTATAGCAAAGGGAACTATATTCAATATCCTGTGATAAACCATAATGGAAAAGAATATGAAAAAGAATATATATATGTATAACTGAATCACTTTGCTGTACAGCAGACATTAACACAACATTGTAAATGAACTATACTTCAATAAAACAAAAAAAAGTATTGGTAACTGTATATGAGGTATACCTGTTTATCTGTATTGATTATCCACACAAATTCAGTACTATGGATGCAAAAAAGAATTACTTGTAGTCTCACCTGCCATTATTTTTTGGAGGTACACCCCTATAGTTGTTTTCCTATGTGTGTAGAAAACATAGTTACATTGTTTGTAACTTGCTTTTTATTACTTAACATTATGTTATGAACATCCCTAAATGTTATTAGGTACATTTGTATAACATTATTTTTAAGGACTCTATTGTATGGAGAATATATATAATTCTCTACTCGTCCATCGTTGGGCGTTGGATTTGTTTCCAATAGCAATGAACAACTTACAGCTAAATCTTTATACACATCCATAATTGACTCCTTTGGAAGTAGAATCTTTGGGTCATGCATTTTTAAGGATTTTGATAGTATTACCAAATTACCCTTCGTAAAGGTTACCCAATTAACCCTATCATCAGTGGTGTTGAAACGATTCATTTCTCCCCTCCTTGAAAACACCATATATTATCAATTGTTTTTATCTTTACCAATATAGGAGCAAAAATGATCTCTCATTTTTGTTTCAATTTGCAATGTCTTTGATTACTAATAAGGCTGAATATCTTTTATGTGTTTGTCATTTGTATTTATTCTTTTGTGAATTGCTGCTCATGTCCTCCATACATTTTTTTCCTGTTGAAATATTTGTCTTTGTTATTCATTTGTGAGAAAGCTTTCTACATTAGGGGCATCATTAACCTTCTCTCTGTTATATATGTTGAAAATATTTTTTTCCTGGTTTTGGTTTACCTTTCAATTTCAAAGTTGCATTTTTCACATATGGATATTTTAAATGCACAATTCAAATCTAGCTATCTTTTATCTTCCTAGTTTCTGCCTTTGGAATTGGTCTTAGAAAGAGCTTCCCCATTACAATTTATATAAATGGTACTTCTGTAGTTTCACTTAAAAATTAAAATCTTTAATTCCTATAGGATTTGTTTTGATATGTGGTGTGAAGCAGGGCACTGATTTAGTTTGTTTTTTGAATGAGTGGTAGAATGTACTTAACAGCTTCATCAATTAGCCATCCTTTTCTCACTGATATAAATGCCTTTATAGATTGACATGTTAACAGTACAGAGCCTTTCTGTCCAGGAGCTAGGGTATCACCTTTCATTATTCACTTGGGCACTGTTTTATGCTCACCCATCATTTCCTGAAATATTCTTCATACAGGTATTATTACACATCTAGAAATAATGTCATTAAGAGCCTTAAAAATTAATTCCCTTAATAATTCCACCTTTAGTGATCAGTTTTAACAATGTGAACAAAAGTCTATGCATAAAGATTTCAGTCACAGCATTATCTACAAAGATTTAAAATCAGAAACATTTAAAATGAGCAATAATTGGGGGATGGTTAAATAACTTTTCATATAGCCACAAGTTGAAATAGTATGCAGCCCCTAAAAAGATATTCATGATATATTTATGGAAATTGTTCTAGTTGAAACGTTACATAGAAAATCAGGATTGAACATTATATGGACACTTTTAAATGTTGTATGTACAGCTTCTACATGCATTGTAGGATGGTCACAGAATAAGAGAAAAATGTACTAAAATGTTAATAGGAGCGGTTAGATTTAGGAGAAGGGTTATGGATGATGTCTATTTTTAATTTAGGGTTTTCTGTACTTTCTCACTTTTCTGCACTTCGTATGTATTGATGCCCTAACTGGAGCAAAGTGAACGTTTATGGGAAGCGAGCCTGCAGACCGCGCTTGCGGCTCTGGCGGGCAGGCGGGCGAGTCGGGCGGCGCCGACAAGTGCAGTCCCGCACGCGGCCGGAGGGTGGCAGTGTCTGCCCGCAGACCCACCTCGCGGCCCGCTGACCTTTGTCAGCCTCGGCGGCCTCTCGTTTATCACTGATCACAAGAGTGGAATGAACATATTTACTTGTGTTTTGCTTTCCACTTATAATATCTAGTGGCATGGGAGGGAAATGAAAACAATTGTTCATAGGGGAAATTTATGAGCTTCATCTGGCTGCGAGATTTCCGCAGTTGCCCTGCGCCGCCCAGGGACTCGGATTGCTTTTCGCATCTTCAGGCGAGGAGGCAGGCGCGTTTCCATCTGCCGAAACGAGCTTTAGTGTTCGTCATCTTGGGTTTTAGAGGCAGTTGCCTCTGAACAGCAGACTTTTCCTGACTCCTTTTCCTTCCCCTTGAGTTTGAGAGGAGCCCAAGGTTCCCCCCTTTGGGGCTCTCACATCATCTTCTGGGGTATCAGAGTGGTCTCCACTTCAAGCCGGGCCCTCCACCGGAAGTCCAGATTAGTCAGGATTTCCCGAATATCCAGGGATGTTCTAAAATTCCTTCCCCTCAATGAGCTGGGGTGCGGCTCTGCCGACCCCTCACGAACCTTAGGAGGCCTCTCCAAAGTCATGATATGGGGGGATGGGGTGGGAGTGGGCCAGTCCCTGCCCCCGTAGTGCTAGCTGCATCCTGAGACCTGTTATCTCATATCCAGGGTGGAGGCTGGGGAGCCTGGGGTAGTGACACCTGAGAACTGAGGACTGTGCCTGGGTGGAGGTGGGACGGTTGGGGGTGGGGTGGGCTTCCTCCCTGTCCAGCAGAGAGCAGGGCGGCGGGATGGAAGCTGCTGGCTGTGACCAAGGAGAGGACAAGTCAGTGAGTCTGTGATGTCTTCAGATCCCTTGAGCCTCAGGCTCATGGAACTTGCTCCTAGGAACCTGGAACCAACTCTGCCTGAAGCCCCACCCGAGGCAGGAACGTCCAGAGACTGAGCTGATCTGTGGCCCTGATGAACAGCCTCCACCCAGCCCGTGGGCCACACCCAGCCTGGCCAGAGGCTGCCAGGGGCTTGCCCTCCAGGTGAGGCCGGGAGGGCTGTCCAAGGAGCTGGGTGTAAAAAAAGAAGCCAGGCTGGCTGTACCAGGGACGCGTAGTAACAGAAGCGTAGAAAAAGGAGGTGTTAAAGCCACAGGAACTACTGACATGAGCACATTACTAGTGAGCTTTGATGTGGAGACTTTTGCATCACTTGATGCACGTGAGTGCGTGTGCATGTATGTGTGTGTGTGTGTGTCTTTGTGGGGTTGCTAATATTGTCTACAGTTGGAAAAGTTGTTCATGGTTATAAGGGATCTGGGATTCTGTTTCTTTCTTTTTCTCCGTTTCCTCCCTCCCTCCCTTCTTTCCTCCCTTCCTCCCTCCCTTCCCTCCTCCCTTCCTCCTTTCCTTTCTTGGCTGGGGGAGGTTTTCCTAAAGTGACTGTGCCCTTGGGATCCCATGAGGGCAGAGCTCGCAGGGTCTTAGCACCCGGCCAGTACAGCCTCCTCGTGGCTGGGACCCCTCCGGCTCTGTGCCTGCAGGGGTGTGACAGTGTGTGGGTGCTGCAGTGAGAAGCATCAGACCAACAGGTGAGCTTTTGACACCAACTGGCCAGCACAAGGGCCTTGTGGGGCCTTGGCCAAGGCACACCTCTGCAGCTGCACCCCCAGCACCCATAAGTAGGACCTGAGCATCCCTGGGGCTATCTCTGCATCATCACTGAGGGATCAAGTCTTCATTCAGCCAGAGCTGGTTGCCTCCAAAAGGGAAGAAAGGGAAACTGATTCACTCTCTGTCTTTGAGTGAATATGCAAAGACCCCATATTGTCATCGGCGAGGACCCTGATTTTACATTCGCTGGTAGACAGTGGTCTGGTTCTGTCTTGATGTCTCTCACCCACAGGACCCTCCCTCAGCTCATTACGATCCACCTCATTTTCCCAGCAGTCTTACAATCAAATTACTCAAAATTGCACAGCTTTATGGCACATTGCTAAACTCCAAGATAAGCAAATACCCAGATAATGAACAATTATTTATGACAAATTATTACCTTTACATATAAGATGAACTGTTTCTATTAAGTTCGGTAAAGGTGACAACCCCTCCCTGAAAATGCGTGTGTGGTTTTCACGTGGAATTGGACAAGTGCTGGTGGAAGGTTGGGTCTGGAGGGTGCTGCATCTGTGCACGCTCTGCGGGCTATTCCAGAAGCTGTATTTACAGGCTGCGGGGAGCCTCTGGCTGCTGGGGCGGGCAGTTCACTCTTTTCACCAAAGGCAGCCGTACTTCCATCCCAGCTTGGAACTGGGCAGTTTCCATGAGGCTTACCACTTTCTCCATCTTCCTTGAATATGTAAGGATGAAAGCACAAAAGAATGTGACATGTTTCACTAATTGCATTTGCATTTAAGTGTTCAAAATAATATATTATTTGAAACTGAACTTTTCTTAAATTATTTATGGACTCACTAACGTATGTTTTGGTTACTTCACCCCATTTCCACTGTTCTTCTTGTGAATAGAATTGTCTCCCAGCTAATTATAACATACAGTATTTCCCCAGCAGTCTTACAATCAAATTATTCAAAATTGCATTTCTTTATTGCATCTTGCTAAAACCCAAGACAAGCAAACATCAAGATAATAAACAATTATTTATTGCAAATTATTACCTAATATATAAGATTAACAGCTTGTAACTATTAAGATTAATACATGTGGTAAACCGTATTTATTATACTTATTTTGTAGCAAATATCTTTGTATAAAACATATGTTTACGTATTGCAATTAATGAGAAAAAGTGTAAGATTAACAATTTATGTTGGGTTTTGTTTTTAGATTTATGCACACTGTAAAACTTATTTATTGCACTTATTAAAAGTATTTAATGATGGACTTTTAGATGCTATATTTTTAATGTGCAAATATAAACTAAAGGAGTATTAAATTACAAAATGGAAAATTATAACCGAAGTCAAAGAATCTAACTATTTTCTGCTATAAATCTGCTTTAAAAAGATCATCACTGGAATTACTGAATCTTTAAATAGTGGCCTTTATGGTACCTAATGAGTTCCAATGAGTTATCCTTTGAAAGGTATTTTCCTTATTAAACTAAACTCAACATTTTGCTCTTAGAGATAAATGTAGCTAACAGCACAAACAGTGGAATCATTTCGTTTTATGACGAGAAGTTGAAGTAACATTGGAGGGAAGAGGTGCATGGCCGGACGGGTCTCCTGAAGGTGAGGGAGGAGGATAGGCTGGCAGCAAAGGCAGAGGCTGGAGCGGGGACAGCCGGGCTGAGAGGCGATGAGCATACTGGGCGCGGAGGGGGAGAGCCTCATCTTTGCCACCCTGGCTCGCCTCCCGGGGTGGAGACAGGGGCAGGTGTAGCTGGAGCCGTTTCTTTGCCACAGAATTAGACAGTGACCCACCCAAAGGTGGTGGTGCTCAGACTATGGAAATAGCAATGAGGCACTGGCTGAGCCTTTCTTGCTTTCCCAGGGTGCAGAGGCCCCACTGCTTTGCTAGGAGGGGGAGGTGTATTCCAGAAGGCAGAGCAGAGGAGCAAAAGAAACCCCTTGGGAAAACCTGCCCAAGTTTTGGGCCACTCATTTTCAAGAACTTGGAGGAACAAGCAATAAAAATGAGTAATTCCTGGGTTTTCTATGGAGAGCATCTGCTCTAGCCAAGGGCTGCTGAAAACATGAAGCAGTGTGTGCCCTGCCGGCCCGTGGCCATTGGCCTATCCCTCATTCTCGAGTCTGGGGTCTCACCCCACCCCAGGTGCCTGTGGGTCCCTGAAGAAGCTGGGGTCAGGGTTTGAACACAGACAGCAGAGACCCCAGACCTCAGTGCCTGTGAGCTGCCCTGGGACCCCAGACATGTCCTTGTTCCTCTGGCCTCTGGGTGGGGATTGGCAAGGGGTGCAGGCCTGCCTCTTGCACGCTGCATGGAGGGGATGGGGAGCCCTAGGGGAAGTTGAGCGGCTTTATTCTCACCTGTGCTAATCCTTCTTAGGAAGACAAAGAAGGAAAAGGTGGAGGTGGGGGTAGGCAGGAGAGAAGGGAGAGAGGAGTTTCCAGCTCCCAAGCTGCTCAGATCTCTTTTCCCTGGTGGAAATTTGGAAAATCCATTCTGCTTACTCAGAAGGCAAGTGTTCATTTTCTCAGCAGCTTGTGTTATTTTATTTCAGATGTTGAAAGTTTTACTCCCCCCTCGCCCAGAAATAATTATTTCATTAGTAGTGAGGACACATACAAAATTTCCTTGAAAAAGTGTGTAGAAAACGTAAAACTCTGTCGTTTTATGAGAAGCATTATGGGTGCAGTTTGGTGCTCTGGTCCTGGGGCGCACCAGTAGGCATCCCCGGGTGCCTAAAGGGAGGTTGGTGGTGGGCTGTTGGCTCTTCCTCCAAGCTGGCTGCCTGTGACAGAGGGCAGGCTGGCAGGCTTCCATCTCTGCCGGGTTCCCCAACTCTCTCATAGACGTTCATTTATTAGCCCACCAACTCCCTCATTTATTCACTTGTTAATGAATCAACTCATTTGTTCATTAATGAATTTATTGGTCAGTTAATTTAGCAATTCCCTCCCTCCCTCCCTCCAGCCCTCCCTCCCTTCCTTCCTTCTCTAATTCCTTGTTGGTTCATTTAGTAAGAAGTGTTTCTGGCTGCCTCCTGGGAAAGAGCGCCCCGCTAAGTTTTTAGGGATGCGGCGCTGGTCAGAAGTCTTCATCAGAGTTCCTCAGTGACGCTCCGTCTCCACTCCCAGAGGCTCTGCTCCTGGAGTTTTCCCTGGGGACCTCCTCTCCAGCGGTTCCCATGCCAGGGGCTGGGGGCCCACACTGGGATCACAGCTCAGGGAACATGGGGGCTTTGGCTGTGGAGGGGTGGGTAACAGAAAATCCACTCTCCAGAGGAAGGATCCACGCTAGACCTTATTTTCCTCGGGAGTCTAAGGAATTAAATTTTCTCCAGTGCCCCTAAGGGTTTACCACAATTAGAAGATTCAACCTCCCAGTAATAAAAGATGCTAATGTTAACAGCAAAGTGGTCTTATTTTAACCCACCAAATTTGTCAGTGTTGTTTGTGGACTTGATGGTATGTAGTCAGAGGCAAGGAACCAGCAGCACTGCTGGCTGCCGGTGGTGGGGGGGGGAGGAACAGGAGAAGTTACCAGGAGGGTAAAGTACGCTTTCTTCTGACCTAGGGAGACCCCTCTAGGGGTTTATCCTGAGGACATTATTACAAATGAGCATAGCAATTTACTATAGGTGTGTTGTTACAGCATCTAGTATAAAAGAAAGGTACTGATGAAACATATATGTTTAACCACCAGACTAGATGAATGAATGATTTAAATGCAGCAGATGGGTGCAAGAACCAGGGAAGCTGGAATGGTGAGAACCAGGAGTCAAGAGCTGACTAAAATTTGGTTTCTTTCATAGAGAAAGGACACATCCGGGCAAGGAGGAGAGGTAGGGCGGAGGAAGGCAATCCTCACCTCTGAGATTGTTCCCTGGTTCCCTGCAGGGAGTGGTCCTGGGCTACTCCTGGTTTTTCATGTTCCGCTAATTCACTCAAGCAGTGCATTTCAAAAGCATTTTGGTGTGCACAGCCTTGAATGCCACAATTCTACTTTTAGGAATAATCTTAAATGAAAACAGAGAATCATGTACAATGATGTTTACTGCAACTTTATTTTTGACTTTTTATTATAGAAAACTAAAAAATGTACAAAAGTAGCATGAACAGGAAAACAGACCCCCATGTACCCATTTCCCAGATCCAACTCCCGGGCCCCCTCCTGTCCACTGGTTTACTGAAGCAAATCTCAGGTACCGTGTTACTTCCTCCATCGATGATTCAGAGTGCATCTCTAACAGATAAGGACTCCTTAGAAAAACATAAGCACAATAACTTTATCTCACTTTAACAAAAATTCCTTCATATTGTCAAACATCCAGGCAATGGTCAGTTTTGTCTCATAATCTTTTTTTTTTCTTTTAAGCTGTTTTTTGGGGGGTTTGAATCAGATAAGTTCCATCCATTGCAATTGGTTGACCTAATTCATCTTTTTTCATCTCTAAGTCCCCACCTTCTCTTTCTCTTTTTTCCTTGGAATTTATTTTTATTTTTATTTTTTTACCCTTGGAATTTATTGAAGGAACTGGATGAATTGTACCATTCCCTACAGACTTGATTTTGCTGATTGCTTTGTTTTTGTGTCACTTATGTTCCTATGTCTCTTGTACATCCTGTGACTTTGTCACCAATAGAAATCAGAGATATTTCCATATAGCATTATAGCTATTGTAGGTGTCTCGAACTATAATTTGTGTTCATCTCTATTTAGAAATTATTGGATCTGCCATTAGACCTTGTTATTTGATAAGCAAATGAATATGCACATATAATGATATTTTGGGTTTTGCCCATTTAAAAAATTCGACTGATTTTTTTTTAAACTGATGAGTTTTGAGAGTTCTTTCTATAGTCTAGATACTAGTTCTTTTTAAGATATACAATATTTTCTGGAACTTGTCTTTTCATCTTCCTCACATGGTCTTTTGAAGAACAAAACCTTTTAATTTTGATGAAGTATACTTTATCAATTTTTCCTTTTATGGATTATGATTTCCTATCAAGTCTAAGGACTCTCTGCCTAGCCCTAGATTCTAAGATTTTTCTCCCATGCTTTTTACTAGTTTTGTAGTTTTACATTTTACATTTAAGTCTGTGATCAATTTGAGTTTATTTTATGTGTTAAACTTAGATCAATGTTCTTTTTTTGTTGTTTTTTGTTTTTGCCTATGGATGTCAAATTGCTCCAGAACCATTGGTTGAAAGGCTGTATCTTTCCTTCATTAGATTGCTTTCGTGCCTTTGTAAAAAATCAGCTACACATATAAGATATGGAAGCAACCTAAGTGCCCATCAACAGATGAATGGAAAAGGAAGATGTGGTATATATATATGCAATGGAATACTACTCAGCAATAAAAAAGAATGAAACCTTGCCATTTGCAACAATGGATGGACTTGGAGGGTATTATGCTAAGTGAAATAAGTCAGACAGAGAAAGACAAATATCGTATGTTATCACTTATATGTGGAATCTAAAAAATACAACAAACTAGTGAATATAACAAGAAAGAAACAGACTCACAGATACGGAGAACAAATTAGTGGTCACCACTAATTAGTGGGAAGAGGGAATGGGGGAGGGACTCTGGGGTAACGGATTAAGAGTTACAAACTATTATGTATAAAATAAGCTACAATGATATATTGTACAATATAGGGAATGCAGCCAATATTTTATAATAACTATAAATGGAGTATAACCTTTAATAATTGTGAGTCACCACATTGAAAACCTGTAACATATAATATTGTGCATCAACTATATTTCAATAAAAAAAAATCAGCTGGGCATATTTGTGTGAGTTACTTTTGGACTCTCTATTCTATTCCATTGATATACAGTTCTATCTCTCTGCCAATACACCATATTGATCACTGTAGCTGTATAATAATGTTGAACTTGGGTAGACCAATTCCATTCACTTTATTCCTTTTTTCCAAAATTGTTTTAGCTACGCTAATTCCTTTGCATTTGAAATTAATTTTAGAATACCATTGTGTGTGTGTATTATATATGTATGTCTTTGTCTTTCTAGAATTTTGATAGAAATTGCATTAAAATTGTGTATCAATTTGAGGAGAATTGATCTCTTTGTTGAGTCTTCTAATCCTTGAACGATTATTTAGATCTTCTTTGATTTCTTTCATCAGCATTGTGTAGTTGTCTGCACAAGCCTTGCACATGTTTTGTTAGATTTACATCTTAATATGTTATTTCTGAGCAATTATAAATGTATTATATTAAAAATTTTGGTGTTCACATGTTTACTGCTAGTATATAGAAATGCAGCTGATTTTTGCATGTTTTCTTGTATCTTGCAACCTTGCTGAATTCACTTGTTATTTCTAAGAGAATTTTTGTAGATTTCTACATAGATAATCATGTCATCTACAAATACTAATAGAAACAGTTTTGTTTCTTCTCTTCTGATTTGCATGTCTTTTATTTCCCTTTTTGTTTCATTATTGCACTAGCTAGAACTTTCACCAATATGTTAAATAAGAGTGGTGAGAGTGACACCTTGCCTTGTTCCAGATCTCAGGCGAAAAACATTCAGTCTTTCACCATTAACTGCAATGTTAGCTGTAGGTTGTTTATAGATGCCCTTTATCAAGTCAAGTAAGTTCCCCACTATTCCTAGTTTTTTGAGAGCATCATTCTTTTTTAAAATATCATAAATGGATGTTGAATTTTATCAAATACTCTTTTAACATCAATTAAATCATATGATTTTTATTTTTTAGTTTGTTAATACTGAACTAGCTTTGCATCCATGGAACATATCCCACTTGGTTACTGTGTGTAATTCTTTATATATATTGCTGAATTCTATTTGCTAATACGTGTGAAGGATTTTTGCATCTACATTCATGTAGTTTCTTTCTTTCCTTCCTCCCTCTCTCCCTCTCTCCCCTTCTCACTCTCTCCTTTCCCCTCTCTCTCCCTCCCTCCCTCCCCCCCTCTCTCCCTCCCTCCCTCCTCTCTTTCTTTCTTTCACAGTCTTTGGTTTTGGCATCAAAGTAATACAAGCTTCATAATATGAATTGGGAAGTGTTCCCGTCTCTTTATTTTCTGGAAGAAATCCTATAGAATAGCATTAATTTTTCTTTAAACATTTGATAGGATTCATCAGTAACACTATCTGGGCCTGGAGGTTTCCTTTTTGGAAATTTTAAATCACAAATTCAAATTTCTTAATCATTATAGGGCTATTCACATTCTTGTTTTCATATTGGGTGAATTATGGTAGCTTGCGTTTTTTGAGGTATCAACCCATTTTGTTTTAGTTGTCATATTTACGGGTATAGAGTTGTTTACAGTATTGCCTTATCATTCTTTTTATATCTGCAGAGTTTGTGGTGATATCCTCTGTTTTATTCCTATTAGGACAATTTGTGTTTTCCTAATTTTTTTTCTTTTTTTCTTTTTGGTCAGTTTGCCAGAGATTTGTCAATTTTATTGATCTTTCCAAAGAAGTAGTTTTTTGTTTTATTGATCTTCTCTATTGTTTTTCTGTTTTAATTTCATTTATTTCTGTTCTTACCTTATTATTTCCTTCCATCTGTATGTTTCCTTTGGGTTTATTCTGCTCTTCTTTTATATGTGGGGGCTTAGATTATTTATTTGAGACCTTTCCTCTTTTCTAATGTATGCATTTAGTACTATAAATTTCCCTCTCAGCACTGCTTTAGCTGTGTCCTACAGCTTCTGATTGTTGTATTCTCATTTTCATTGTTTCATTAAAAAAATTTCCCTTGAGACTTTTTTCTTAATCCATGGGTTATTTAGAAGTGTGTTGTTTAGTTTCCAAGTGTTTGGAAAATTTTGTTATCTTTCTGCTATTGATTTCCATTTGGTTTTATTGTGGTTGAAGAGCACACTCTGAATGACTTAAATTCCTTCAAATTTGTTGAGATTTTTTTCATGGCCTAGGATATACCTTATTTTTATATATGTTCCATGGACACTTGAAAGAAATGTGTATTCTGTTGTTGTGTGGATTGTTCTTTAAATGTCAATTCATTCTTGGTTGATGGTGTTGAGTTCTTCCATATCCTTGTTGCTTTTCTGTCTAGTTTCTGAGAGAGGAGACTTAAAGCACTCAACTATAATTGTGGATTTATCTCTTTTTCCTTTCAGTTTTGTCAGTTTTTACTTCTTATATTTTGCAGCTCTTTTGTTTGGTATAAACACATTTAGGATATATACATATTCTAAGTGTATACACAAGTATACAAGAATAATGTATATAAGAATGCATTCTTGGGACTTCCCTGGTGGTCCAGTGGTTAAGATTCCACTCTTCCACTGCAGAGCCCACTGGTTCAATCCCCGGTCAGGGAACTAGGATCCCACATACTGTGCCACACGGCCAAAAAAAAAACAAAAAAAGAAAAAAAGAATGCATTCTTAGTGGGCTGATCATTTCATCATTAGTATCCTTTTCTATCTATAGTAATTTTCTCTGAAGTCTATGTAATCTGATATTAATATACTCCTTTTATTTATTTAATGTTTGCATGATATATTTTTTTCCATCCCTTTGCTTTCAACCTGCCTATGTTGTTGTATTTGAAATGAGTTTCTTGTTGACAGCATGTAGTTGGGTCATGTTTGTTAATCCATTTCCACCAACTCTTTTAATTGGTATACTTAGACCATTTATATTTAATATAATTGTTGATATATTAGAGCTTAATTCCACCATTGTCTTTCATTTGTTTTCT
This sequence comes from Eubalaena glacialis, assembly GCF_028564815.1. NCBI lineage: Eukaryota > Metazoa > Chordata > Mammalia > Artiodactyla > Balaenidae > Eubalaena > Eubalaena glacialis. The sequence goes on along the minus strand of NC_083733.1, from coordinate 50,435,630 downwards.
GTGGTTTGTTTCTCCATTTTCTTTTTCCTGTGTGTCTGTGGGTTACTTTGAACATTTAAAAAATTCCACTTTGATTTATCTGTAATGTTTTTGAGTGTATCTCTTTGTGTAACTTTTTTAGTGGTTGCTCTAGGCATTATATTCTTGATATATAACTTATCAGAGTCTACTGGTACCATCATTTCACCAGTTTGAATAAAGTATAGAAACATTACCTCCCTTTAACTACCTTTATTTTCCCCACTTATAATATTGTTGTTTAAAATATTTTCTCTACATACATTTAGAACTACATCAAACAGTGTTGTAATTTTTGCTTTGATCATCAGACATGTTTGGAAAACTCAAGAGAAGAGAAACTTATAGTATTTATCCACATTTTTGCTCATTGTATTCTTTCTTCTTTCCTCATGTTGCAAGGTTTTTTTTCTTTAATAGCATCCTTTCTGTTTACAGAAAATTTTAAGCCTTTCTTTTAGGGTAGGTCTGCTGGGGACAAGTTCTCTTAGTTTATTTTCACTGGAGAATGTCTTGATTTCCCTTTAATTAATGAAGGGCATTTTTGCTGGGTATAAAATTTTGGGTTAGGCAGCCTTTTTTTCAGCACTTGAAGAACATTGTGTCACTTCCACTGGCCTCCATAGTTTCTGATGAGAAATCTACTATTATTCTCATTGCTTTCCCCCAGTATTAACATATCATTTTTCTCTGGCTGCTTTCAAGATTTTGTCTATGTCTTTCACTTTCAGAAGTTTATTTATGGTGTGTCTGGTATGGCTTTTTCTGTATTTATACTGTTTGGGTAAAATTAGCTCCTAGAATCTGAAGGTTTATGTCTTTTGTCAAACCTGGGAAGTTTTCAACCACTCTTCCTTTGAATACTTTTTTTTTTTGTAATGAAAAAAATTTTAGTTGTCTGTTGCCTTTAATTAACATCTAAATAGATACCATATTCTTCTATAATTACGACATGGAAATGTCTATGAATAAAATAGATAAATTTTTTGTCATATGCCTAGGAAAGAATGGTGGCAATAAGATTCATCCAAGGTTTCAGCAGCAACATCTACGCAGCCAGGGCGTGGTCAGTGTTTGGGGACAGAGGTAAATATCCACAATCCATGCATACATTTGATTTCTTCTTTTAGTGCCTGAGGTACCATCTGGTGCTGCTGGACAGTTCTCTTCTCCTTAAATTCTTCCGATTTGATTTGAATTTCATACATTGCCCCACAGCCTCCTGAAATGTCAGTGACTTTGATAGCTGTAGCTCGAGGAAACTTTTCTTTGAGAATTTGGGTCACTTTGAGCTCCCCCTCAGTCTGCGAGGCAAACATGCACTGGGCACAGTGGAGAAGAGGAAGCCGGCAGGTTCCACAGAGCAGAGGTGCTGCCGAGGCTGGGCTCCATGCCGCCATGCCCGGCTGATGTGGCCTGCTGTCTTAGGTCGCCGTGTCGTTCTTTGAACACTTTTCAGTCCTGTCCTCTTTCTCCTCTCCTTCCAGGACTCTGGTGAAATGAATGTTAGGTCTTTTGTTATAATCCCACAGGACCCTAAGGCTCTACTATTTTTTTCAGTCTATTTTTCTCTCTGTTGTTCAGATTGGGTAATGCCTATTGTCCTTTCTTCCAGTGCACTAATTATTTCCTCTTTCTTCTACATTCTGCTCTTAAGCCCAACTACTGAGTTTTTTTTTTTTTTTTGGTACTGTATTTTTCAGTTCTAAAATTGCCCTTTGGTTCTTCTTTATATCTTTGGTTTCTTTGTTGAGACTCTTTTTTCCCCTCATTTGTTTCAAATGGGTTGTAATTGCTCATTGAAGCATTTAAAAGTGATGAGTGCTTTAAAATCTTTGTCAGATAATTCTAACATCTTTTTCATATTGTTGTTGGCATCTGATTGTCTTTTTAAATTCAGTTTGAGACCTTTCTTTTTTGTGGTATGATGATGACTTTTTATTGAAACCTGGGAATTTGCATTATCTTAGGAGATTCTGGATCTTACTTAAACCTTTTGTTTTAGATGGTTTTCTCTGCCACTGCTCTAGTAGGGGAAGGGGGATGCTGCCCATTAGTTCTGAGTTCACATATTTTGCAGTTCTGTTTGGTGCATACACATTTAGGATTGATATATCTTCTTGGTGAATCAACATTTTTATTATGATGTAATGTCTCTGTCTCTGATAATTTTCTTTGCTCTGAAGTCTATTTTATCTAATATAAATATCGTCTACCTCCAGGTTCCCCACTCTGTTGCCTTTGGAGGGAATAGGATCCTTACTACTTTTGGGTGTGGGTAGGAAAACTGGCTCCCCATGTGGGCACCACTGATACAATGATGACGTGGCCTTGTTTGCTGGACGATGATGAAAGTCTTGATTCTCCACTAGGCCTGCTTTGACTCCATCAAGAATGGGAGGGGTGCTTTTGTTACTGGCAAGAGAGAGGTGAAGTTCAGGCTCCCCATGGTCTCCACTGACACTGTTGGGAGAGGGAGCCCAGTGGGGATGAAGATCCTGTTTCCATACCTGTCCTTCTCTGACATTACCTCAGTGGAGACTCTGGGGTTCCTTGTTATAGCCTCTTGAGGATGGAAGTCTAGACTCCCCCATTTGGTCTTTGTGGGTATTGGTATGAGTGGGACCAGAGTTTTTTGTTTTCTTTTCTTCTAGTGTTTGGGTGGAGTAGACTAGTTATTGTATAAAAGTTTTTGGTCTTACTAAGCTGCCCCTTTCTTTGTCCTTTGACTAGAGAGATCAGGTTTTTATTGGGGCTTTTGTTTTGTGTCTGTGCCTGTTGTAGCTTCCAGATTTCTGGCTTCTTCTGTTCCAAGTCTAACATATATGAAGCAAAAGGAAAACCAAGGGAACTGACTACATTTCTTGGGTCTTGAGGTCCTAACCCAGTCTGCCTCTGGGACCAGTGAGCAGCCTCCCTTCTCTGATCACTTTACCCCTGCAGTTTGTTCTCTGTCATTTGGCACATGGCCTTTGGTGCTCATTCATTTACTTATTCATTTATTCTTTCATTCAGCAAAACTGGCTGTGTGCCTATTCCTGCAGATATGGTGACTAAAAGATCTTAAGTTATAGTTAGTGGACTGGCTGTGTGCCTATTCCTGCAGATATGGTGACTAAAAGATCTTAAGTTATAGTTAGTGGAAGAGACAGTAATCACAGTGTCTGAGAAGACCCTATGATTTCCCCTGGCTGGCCTTGCCTTGTCCTGGAGGAGGAGATTCTAGGGGACAGGGTCTGGGTCTTGCTTCTCCTGCCCAGGATGAGATGGGGCTCCCGGTCACAGTCCCAGTGGGAGACAACTGGAGCTTTGGCCCCATCAGGACACACTTACTCATGTACTGAGCGTCTGCCACTGCTTAGCCCACACTGGGCAGGGATGTGAGATGAGAGAGGTGAGGCCAACTCCTGGCAGCTCCAGGCCTGGGCAGGGCTGGGACAAGGCTGTGGAAACAGTTAATGCCTTGAAAGCTCACCCTCGAATGGAAGATGCGGGTGCTAGTGGTGGTGGAGGATCAGGATATGGCTTCCTCAAGAAGGAGGCTTCTGAGCTGGACCTGGGCAATGATTGAAAAAAATGCTCGCAGAAGGGCAGCCTAGGAGTGGGCTCTATTCCCTGCCCCCATCAGATGGAGTAGCTGGAAAAGGGACCTGGCGGCCCAGGTTCCCACCGGAGCCACCGCCCTAAGGCTTTCCCTCCCCTCCCCATGGGCATTGTCTTCCTCCTGCCATGACACCCCCACCATATCTTCCCCCTCCCCTACGGGCACTGCTCTCCTGCCCACGATGCCCGTCCGGGCCCTGCATTGTCTCGGGAAGATGTGTGCTCACCCGGGTGGGTTATTATTAGCCTGCGATGAAGTGAAAGGCCCTGAATGGGAGATGCCGAGCTCCTGCCTGACATCATGGCCGAGGCAAGAAGGAAATGATTCATTATGGCTACAAGGCGTGCTCTAATTTCATATAACAAAATAAATGACAGTCGTATTTTGGGTGCCACCACGCGCAGATAGCATTGTTCCCTGACTGCCTCTCACCAGGGCTGCAAGGAGAATTAGAGCAGCCTTTGTGCAGAGAGATGAGGGGCTGGGGGTGCTTGGGGGGGTGGCAGGTGCCGTGACCCTGGGAGGATGAGTGAAGTCACCGCTCAGTGGCTGGGGTGGCTGGGGACAGGTGTTCCGAGACCTCCCCCACAATCAAGGGCCCCGGCTTGCTGAACCCACTCCTGCTTCCTGTGCACCACACACCCCACCTTCCATCCTCATGGCTCCTCCAGACCCTGCCTATCTGTCCAAGTCAGTCCCAGCTCCGGGCCCCCTCCTCCAGGAAGCCCACAGCGAGCTCTGCTTTTCCAACGCTGTGTCTACGCATACTTTCTCCCCCTCTTCAGGCTTCTGGGCTCCTTACACAACCACACGAAAACAGCTTTAGATGAGGTTTCCTTGGCTGTGATGGTGGCCCCCAGTTCAGAGTGTACCTTCACCTTCTGGGGTAGGGAATTCCCTCAAGAGCTGAGCCCCATAGCAGGACAGCTGTCACGGTGTGTGCCCTTCAGGGCGGGACTGGCTGCATGATTTGTGGGGACCAGGGTCAGATGAAAATTCAGGGCCCCTTGTTAACAAAATTAAGAATTTCAAGACACAGCTGCAGATTCTTAAACCCAGTGCAGGGCACTTCTGAGTGAGGGACCCTGTGCATTGCACAGGTGGCAGCCGCTGTCCATGGCTAGAGAGAAGAGACCCAAAGTTGGAGCCTGGGGTCCCCCTGGTTACAGCACTGGTCCTCTTCTACCTCCGCTGTGGCCAGGACAGCTTGACGGGGCGCGGGGAAGGCCACTGGATCAGCCAGGATGCAACCACCTTCGACAGGCTTCCAGAAGTGGTGACAGAATCTTATTTCCCCAATGTGTTTCATTTGTGGTCTGGAACCTAAGATAAAAATAATAGAAGAAGAGGATAACATTCAAGGGCAATTTCATCTCCGGGCGTCTCACCAGGAGAGGAAGCCTTAGGATCGCTGGACCAAGGAATTCTTTTTCCTGCCATATTTGCACACAAAATGGTCTCGTTTAAAAATGCACATTAAGAGTCATGTCAATCATAGACACTTGGAAATAGGTGCTGCCTTGACAGGGAAACAGAACTTTTTCGTGGAATTTAATTCGTTCAAATACCTTTTTCAACTGGGTTGACAGCCGGGCCATGGAGACGGGAACTCACACCCTCCTCCTGCTCCCGCTGCATGTGGATGGGCCCCTCCATCCACCCCCCCCCCACCCCCGCAGAGGTCACTGTGTAGAGTGTGCCAGCCGTGACCGCCTGAGCTGGACAAGGTCCTCTCTCCCTGGTCTCTCTATTGTTCTCCGAGATCAAGTCTCAGCATCACTCACAGACCAGAAGAGGGGGGCTGGGCATGCCAATTCCCGGGAGGGCAGATCCCTGAGTCAGGGCCTGCACTGGGGTTTTAGCCTGCCCAGGATCCCTTACTAGTTGGCTTTCCCTGGGGACTACAGAGGTTGCAAACAGATGGTCTATGGGCTGTCTTCAGGTCGAGGTCGTTCCCTCCTTTCTTTCTTTCTTTCTCTCTTTTCTTTCTTTCTTTCTTTCTTTCTTTCTTTCTTTCTTTCTTTCTTTCTTTCTTTCTTTCTTTCCTTTCTTTCTTTCTTTCTTTCTTTCTTTCTTTCTTTCTTTCTTTCTTTCTTTCTTTCTTTCTTTCTTTCTTTCTTTCTTTCTTTCCTTCCTCCTTCCTTCTTTCCTCCCTCCCTCCCTCCCTCCTTTCTTTCTTTCTTCCTTCCTTCCTTTCTTTCTTTCTCTTTCTCTCTTTCTTCTTTCCTTCCTTTCTTTCTTTCTTTCTTTCTTCCTCCCTCCCTCTCTCCCTCCCTCCCTCTCTCCCTTCCTCCCTCTCTCCCTCTCTCCCTCTCTCTCTCTCTTTCTCTTTCTCTTTCTCTCTTTCTTTCTTTCCCTCTGCATTCTTTTAGCAATACCTGAATTAGGTTCCAGCCTTTACAAATCACAAGTTTGCACGTAAAATCCAAATTTCTGACTTCTCTTGAAAAAAAATCCAGAGATTCCCACATGAACATGACTGGGGTGCCGAATAGGGCCGCTCCTTTCAGACGAGGCCATGCTCTGTAGTTTGCCTTGGTCCCCACAGCTCTGTACCTTCTCCCAGCCCTGCTGTGGGTGGCGGTCCACACAGAGTTGGATTTGCACTGCTGTATTTCTTACACCTGGCTGGCATCACTCCTTTGGGTTGCCTGCCTGGCTCCCATAGGCATTTTGCCTCTTTTCTCCTCATTTAGAAGTTTCTGGTGGCGCTTTGCTGATCATAGATGGCCCAGTGACGGGCGGTGTAGAAGGGCATAGATGGGGAGGAAGTGTCCACACCATGTATTCCCACCCCTTCCCTGTGCTCTGTGGAAGTGCTTGACTTATGCTGATGATCAAGTTATGAGTCTAGACGTTTCTTATTGCTTATTGAGAGCAGAGTGGGGGCAGGGAGAGAAGGGGGAGGGAGAGGGGACCGTGGACAGAGATTTTGCCGACTGCCCTTGGCCCCTACTTGCTGAAACATGAACTTGCATCATTATGATCTTATCTTTGAAAAGCACGCTCCCTAAACTATGTTTCTCTCCTCCGCCTGTTCCCATGATTGGCAGCTGGAGCAGCTTGTAACAGGGCACACCTGGACCCTTCAAAAGGGACGAAGCCTCAGCTCCACGCAGCAGCCACTTCCTGGGGTCCAGCTCACGCTCTGCCCAAGGCCTGCCTCCCTGGCTGGGGGGAGGCTGGAAGGCAGGGATGTTTTCTGAGTGACCTCCACTGAGGAAGGGCAGCTGAGCTGGCCGCTGTGGCTGCCTCGACAGGACCTCTGCCCTGTAGGACATCCATAGTCCAAGAGTCGAGAGACAAAGTCAAGGCCCAGGAGCCTCTTGCTTATGGCTGCTTCTTGTCCTTGGGCCCATGAAGAAGGCTGTGCCTCCCACAAACTCTCTTTGTCCCTCAGGCCATTCTATAGGGCGCCGTCTCTGCTTCCCAGCAGCTGTTGGCTTGCCTTGACATTCTGGCGAGGCAGGGACAAAGTTTTCATATGAATAGGAAGATGGTGAAAGCAAGGGCAGGGGGCTGCCACAATGTCCAACTAAGGGAACAACCCACCTTTCCAATACTACCTTATTAATTGGCCGTTCGGTAGATTGGGGCCCAGTTGAATTAGATAAAGGGTAATGTATGCAGTAGCGGGAATATGCAGCCTTCAGCATCAGGTTAAATGTTGCTTTGCACACAGCCCAGGGCCACTGCTTTCCAGAAAACCCCCCCACCATGTGGTGGATTGGAGTTTAGCTGCACCAGGTACAGAGGGTCTCTTTGCTGAGAGTTTCTGGAGCTGGGTTTATGCAATGTGACCGCCTGTCTCAGGGATGCCCTTGCATTCTGGGATCCACTTGTGGCCTTCACTTGGGAGGGGGAAGTCTGGGGGTATAAGCATCACCTAAGAATAGGCTTCGGTTGCCGACTTGCTGCATTACCAGGGGTGCCCCGGAGTTAAACTCTAGAAGGGTCCCCCATATCCCTGAGAAGAAATTCTTTTGATCTGTTACGTCATTTCCTTTGGAGACTCTGTCCTGATTCTCAGAAAGGTTGCCATATGGAAAACCAGGCTGAAGAAAGCCATTCCGTCTGAAGGTCAAGTGGATTGGGGAGGCGGCAGGTGGCCTGCTGGGGAAGGACAAACACTGACCTTGAAATGCCAGCCACGTGGGTCTGTGACTTTCCTACCCAGACTCTGGGATGGTACCCTTTGTCCATGGTCAGGGCTTGGGTTTCCAAAAGCACACAAGTGCCTGAGACGGCCCAGGGCTCCCTTGTGCCTCTCCTGCAGACCCGGGAGCTGTGGCATCGCCTGCCTGCTGGCCTCTCTTCTGTGGCCCAGGTCCCTCCGTAAGTCAGAGCCTGAAAGAAATCACCATCCACACCTGCCTGCCTCCATGGCTCTGAGTGGAAACCACCAGGGTAGTGAGGTGTTTGACAGTTTGAGCAACTCTCCAGCAAGAAAGGGGTCCTGAGGGAGGCTGAGAAACCCTATGAAGCCAAAAAGGTCCACAGAGCACCTCGGCCCTGATGGGGGACTGGCCATCACTGCCCGGCCCTCAGGCAAGAGGGGAGCCCAGCAGGGCAAGGCAGCTCCACTCTGTCCTGGAGGCCCCAGGCTTTGGACTGTGGGCTGTTTGTCTCCCGGGCCCTTGGGCTTTGACAAACTGATCCCGGTTTGCCCAGGACTTTCTGGGTTTTGCTACTGAACGTCCACATCCAGGGAACCCCTCGGTTCCACGCAGACTGGATGGTTGATCACCCTACCTGGGCATGGTCCGGGAGCCAGAAGGGTGATTAGGGGGTAAAATCCGGGCTGGGTGGGGGTGGTCCAGATGTGAGGACACGCCTGTAGAAGAGGTAGTTGCCTTTGACAGATGCTTCATGCATGTCCTACACTTTCCCTGCATAGGCAACCCTGTGACATCATTGTATACATGCACATGCAACACAGAATATGCACATGACAGCAGCTGTGTCAAGATGGCTTTTCTGGTCACGGTGGCAGCTGATGTTGAACGAGTGGGTGTGTGTGCTGGCTTCTGGGCTTGCTCGTGTACCCTGTTAATGAGGTTGGTCGTCCTGCCACCTCCAGGAGGTGGGGGACCTTACTCTCCTCACCTCCTAGAGGAGCAAACTGGCCTGGCACTTGCCCAGGGTCAGTATGCGTGGAGTTGGGCTTTGGATCCTGGCTGTCAGGCTCTACAGCCTGCACGAGAACCTCTCCACCTCGTGGGAAATTGGTGACAGGTTCCATTTTTGGAGACAGTGGTCTCTGGAGCAGCTCGCCTCCTTGCTGGAATCTTGTCCCCCTGCAGCACCCTCCGCTCATCCTAACTCCAGGGGTCGTGACAAGGATGGGGCATGTCCCTCCACCAGCCCCCCGGCACGGAGCGGGTGCTCAGTGCGCACGCGTTGAATGAACGTCAGGGTCTGCACGTGGAGCCCAAGAAGCCTCTCTTCTTCACCGGCTGCCTGGAAACCACGTGGAGCTTGGAGTCAAATATAGACTCAGACACGTCATCACTGTGTGACCTCTTTGGGGATTTGTGTGGACCCTTTGAGCTGTGGTTTTCTCCTGGTAAAATGGGAAAGATAAAAATGAGCCTGCCTCATAGAGTTCTCCCGAGACAATGAAGCCCTCGAATTCAGAGCCCTCCATACAAGGGTCAGCTACGCCTGCCCCCATCTGCCTGCCCCGCCCAGGGATGTCCCTTCCCTTGGGCAGTGGGGAGGAAGCCTGGACTCCCCACGTTGCCTCTCTCTGCGTGTCTCCTCATGGTGGCCTGCGTGGGCACTGGTACCCAGGGCCACAGTGGGGAGAAGGCTGGTGCTGTAACTGTACAAAGCTGCTATGGAGTTAGCAGGGCAGGAGGGAGGCCTGGCCCCTGGAATAGCAGAGGGAGTGACCACGGTTTTACGTGTGGAGAGGGGCACCCAGGGCTTTGGGTGCACCTGGTGGGGAGAGCCTGGCACCGACACCTATGAGCACATGCGTGGAGACAACTATCGAGAAGGTCAAGGGTTCAAGTGACCATGGCTACTGTCCATCAGGTAGGCCCGGAGCCATCCATGCAGCGAAGGAAGGAATGGGGCAGAGAAAAGGGACAGAAGGTAATTCTCTGCCTGCGGAAACCCAGCCTGATGTTCCAGAGCCAGTGCATAAACTATCCCCTCCATGAGGCCTTCTTGTGTTCCCCTTACTAATCTTTTCTTCATTTGGGTCCCCAGACTTCTTGCTCCTCTGTTTAGCTGTGTTTTATCTTTTCCTCTGTCCTTCTCACAACTTGAGGCTCCTCAGAGGCAAGGCAGTGTCTGAGTCAATGGCGATTCTTGCTCCCAGGAGCTGGCAAGGACACAGAAGGGAAGGGAAATGGAAGTGGAGGTGCCCCCTGGGGACAGCTGGTCAACCCTCCCTCCTTAGACATCTCGTCCGCATGCCCACCTGGGACAAGGTATCAGATCCAAGTAGCAAGATATAGTGAAGCTCTGCATCTTGCAGAGTCCTGGAAAAAACAGTGTGGAAATTTCTGGGTCTTGCATTGGCATTGTGGGCTGCAGTCATAGCAATCAATGTAGTCTAAACGGTGAAGCAGATTTGCTCCCTACGCAGTTGTTTCGTCTTTCATCTTGTATTCATGTGCCCTATACACGTGTGTATGTATGTTGGTGGATTGCCATATCAAAGGACAAAAACAACAGCCCAGCAATCGGCCTGGTGTGCACGGCCAGATCTTGTGGCTCAAAGTTGCAAGAGTTAAGGTCTCGACACCGCCCTGCTTGAGCTCATTTGGAGTATCTGAGACCACTTATACATTCTTCTGAGATCTTTGGTGGAGGTGTTTTTTCTTTCTCTTTTTTCTGTGTTTAGGGAAGAAGCTTGTGGGAGCTTTTGGATCCCCCATAATGATGGGGATTATAATGAAACACATGAACGAGTTGGCACTAGAGCTGGGAAGGGTGAGAAGTTCCCCCGCTACAGGGCGTACAGTGCGGGCTAGGGCTGTTGGCTTCTGTGGAGTTTGACACTCTGAAAATTGGACTCCCCTCAATCCCAGCACTCCATGGCATGCTCTGGAAAGAGAGCGGAGCAGGGCAGAGTGCCATATGGCAGTAGGACCCCTATATTAGTCAGCTCAAGTTCCCATAACAAAATACCTCAGACTGGGAGGCTTAAACAACAGAAATGAATTTTCTTGCAGTTGTGGAGGCTGGAAGTCTGAGATCAGGGTGCCAGCATGGTCAGGTTCTGGTGAGAGCGCTCTTCGTGGCTTGCAGACACCACCTTCTCCCTGTGTTTTCACATGGGAGAGAGAATGATCATTAAAACAGAAATCTGGTCCTGCCACTACCCTGCGTAAACGCTTCCAATAGCTCCCCATTGCATTAGAATGACCCCCTACCTCTCATCACAGCCTCCACGGACCTCCATGATTCAGACAGGCCTGACCTCTGACCCCACGCCACTTCCTCTGATGCTTGGGAGCCTCCAGCCACTGACCTTTTGGTTCCTTAAATTGGAGCCTTATCATTTGCCTTTCCCTCTGCTCGCGAAATGCAATTTGTCACTTGGGTCTTGACTTCCTGATGGCTATCTCTCTGTCACACCACAGCTATTGCATTTCTTCAAAGCTCTTACGTCCAGAAGGCTTCATCTTCTTGTTAGAACGTCAGCTCCATGAGGGCAGGCATCTCATCTCTCTTGCCCAGTGTTGCATCCGCAGCACCAGAGCAGCACCCGGCCCATAGGACATGCACCGCCAATATTTGATGGATGAACGTACCTCTGGAGCCTTGCTCTTGGAGATAGTGTAGGGGCACTCAGAGTACCTTCAGAGGCCCCCCTCCCCCTCCGCCAGCATTCAAGGTCATCCATTCTTCCGCTCATGCTTTCCTCCTTGGCTCCCCCGCCCCTCCGTCCCTCCCTCCCGGCCCCATGCTGTGCAGTCACTGGCTCCAGTTACCTCGGACCACTTTGCAGGCTCCAAGCGCACTCACGGCTCTAGCCGCATGCTTTTGCAAAGGCCTTCCCAGCTCCCTGAAATATCCAAATCAGGATCTTCCAGAGGGTTCTAAAAAAGTCCTGTTTCAGGAATCTGTCCCTTCCCCGTACCCATACTCACTCCCATCCCCTAAGGTGGCATTAGCCTTCTGAGGAACCGAGGTTGGTTCATCATTCCACACTGCTCCTTGGACGATACGGGCCATCCCGGTCCCCTGGCAGCTGAGCAGGAATTGGGTGAAGAGGCTGGTGCTTCAACAGTGTCCCCTGCATGTGTGGCTGTTCCCTCTCCTGCGTTTCCCTGGCACTTTGTTTACATGGCGCCAGGGGCTCAGAGTCTGCTCCGTTGTTCATATTAGTTTACTCATTCTTTCACTCACTGAGGCGTCCACGATGTTCCAGGTACTGTGATAACTGCTCAGGATGCAGGGAGACGTCCCCACCCACAAAGGGGAGCCGGGTCCTGCATTTCTTGGAGGTGGCACCCATGATGAGTCCTGTGCACGGGCCTGGATGGGTGAGACATTGTCATCACATTGTCGTGTGAATTGATTTTCGATTGAAGAATTTTTAAGAAGCACGCAGACCACCACCATAATAAGAGGTATTAGTTTCAAGTCAAATTTTGTTTTGAGAGGCTCAAGAAAATCGAATATTTGAAGATAATTTGAAAAATCCTGCAAAACAAGGGTGGGGCATTGCTGTCCTGGCTTTGGACCATCTCCCTGGAAAGTTTTGGCTGGGAGACACAGGCCACCCAACAGGGTGAGGGACAAGTTGAGGGCTCTGCCTCTTCTGGGCCCAAGGGGAGGGGGTTCAGTGGAAAATTCTTAGGGAACAGGCGTGAGCACTCAGGACAGGAAGCCATGGCTGACCACCAGCTGTGCACCCCCAGGACGTATGCGTGCCTGCCGTATGTGTGCCTTGTTCACTGGGGTCTGGATGCTTCCGGGTCCTCTCTGGAATCCAATTCCAATTGCTTTTGGAATCTTCCACAGATGTTCTCTTTCCTTGGAAGGATGTTTCCTCATTTCCTTGAATCTTATCTGTCCTTCGTGAAGCCTCCTGTGACATCCCCCGCACCCTCCTGAGGCTCACTGCCTTTGCGGTCATCACTCTTCCAGGCTGGCGAGTGTACAGACCAGAGACTTGGGGGTCGGGGGACCAGGGCTCTAGCCTTAACCGGGGCTTCCCCCACTGTTCCTCTCAGGCAGTTCTGGAACTTCTGGGTCCGGCTCCATGCAAACCAGGGATACTGCCATCTACACTGAAGGCTTACACAAAGGTTGTTTATCATTCCCTTTCGTGCCCCAGTTAGAATACAGTTCCCTTGGGATCCCGTAGAGCCATAGAGCCCACTGTGCTTTCATCCAAGCTGTTAATAAATATTTGTGCTGGATTTAGAAAAAGATAATAAATGTGAAGATGATTTAAAAAGTAGAAAGGCATTTCTTTTCCCCAGAATTCAACTTCTGGGAAAGTTCATTTGGATGATTAAATGATTAATAATAGGCAAGGACATTTTTGGGGGGAAAAAGAGAGGTGGAGAATTTGTATTAGATATTGAAACGCATTTTAAAGCCACAAAATAGATCAAGATAACAAAACATAAAATCCAAACGCAGACCTGTCATAGCCCAGGCTGTCTAGAAAATAGGGCTTGAGGCAAGGATGAAAGTGCCGATGTTTTATTTGGGAGGCGCAAGCTGGGCAGAGAGAGTGAGGCGGGGGGAAGCAAGGCAAGAAGGGACGGGAAGCCACGTGCAGTCCTGCGTGGTGACGGACAGACACGGCAGGTGGCTCGGTAGATGGCTTTGCTTGGCTCTGTGTTCTTCTCCAGATGGGCTGTGCCCGCAGAAACTCCGTCTCTGAGCAGCTGGGAGTGAAGGCGAAGAGGGAATTTGTGTGCCTGGTTCCTTCCCATCTCCTGTTTCCCTTTGGTCACAGTTCATCCCCTGGGGGGTATCTCCTCTGCATTTCCACGATGCATCTTCTGGATTGCACCTTTGGCAGCTTCTCACCACACCAGCCCCATACCCAGAGGTGAGGTGTCTCCTGCAAGTCTGCAAGTCTGCAAGTGGCCGGAGATGCCGGAAACACGAGGTATGTGGCTTGGCTGCTGGCTGCACGGTGGTGACCAAGGCGGGGGTCAGGGGCTGGGTTCAGGCACAGGAGGTTCTCACCACAGGAGCAAAATTTAAGGGAGTGAAAACAAACAGCAATCAGGCTAAATTATATTTGAATGAAGTATTGAAAAAGTCAAAATTAATGCAGGAACTTGTGATGAAGAAATATCTAGAAGATGTGGGCCCTATATGTCTAGCCTGCTAGATTCCGAAATAGGTGCTGTTGGTACAAATTTATCACAAGTAAGGATATGTAATACAAATTCCAATTTGCATGTGGCTAGTTTTCACCAAGCATTATAAATGCTTGAATGAATAAATGTGCCTGACTCTCTCCCATTCAAGCATTTATTGAGTACTTATTGCACACAGGTACCATGCAAGCAAGAGATCACCCATTGCTTGCTGCTGTGAAATCTACCATCTAGCAGGGAGAAGAGTCATATTAGATTAATTATTGCACAGACCATTTATTGATCAGAATCTTGATAAAGATTTTGAAGAAAGAGAACATATGGTGAGAGACTCACCCGTCTTGGTGGTCAGGGCAGGCTTCCTGGAGGGGGTGGTATTGAAGCAGGGATGTGAAGAAGGAAGGATGAGCAGGATGTGGTTGGCCAGGAGGGGTGGTGCCCTCCCTGAGCACTTCCTACAAGAGAGACCCCTGTTCGCCAGCTTTGGAAGGGTGCCATGTTGAAATGGTGATAATACGCTGGAGAAACACATGGATGGGAGGTTGGAGAAATGGCCACTGTGAGTCTGAATGGAAGCCCTCAGCGGGCACGCCCGGTGGGCGACAGGGGCAGGAGGCTGGGTCCAGGGGAGGGGTGGGGATGGGAATGGACACGCGGAGGCTGCTCGCACGGAGGTGTGGGCACAAGGCCACCAGGCAGAGACACGGGAGCGAGGAGGTCAGAATCTCAGGGCATCCTTACATTTAGGAGGCCTGGGAAGGGATGGTCAGGGAGGTGGGGGAGGAGCAGGGTGAAGCAGGGGAGAAGGACCCCTCAACTCCAAAGACAAGAGGAGCTGAGCTGCCAAGGGGCTGGGGGAGGGCCTGGGGACAGAAGGACAGGGAGGGCCCCGCTGAGCTGTGTGCCTGCCTCCTCTGTGCAGTGTTCCCAGGCTTGGAGCCGCCCTGGGGGAGGCCCGTGGAGCTGCGCTGAGCAGAGCCCACGTGTGACAGGCTTGTCCTCCTGTTCCCTCTTGGTGGCAGTTGGGGGAGACCCTTTGGGAATGTCAGCGGTCATGCCTGGCCTGCTCCCGGGTGTCTCTGGCTGGGGGCAGATGTGGACTCTGCCCTTCTGGGAAGAAGGGATACTCGGGTTCCATGGTGGGCTGCGGAGAGCTTCCCACTGGCCCAGCACCCAGGCCACCATCCTGGCCACCTGCAAAGCCCTGTGGGCTGGCCTCAGTGCTAGAGTCTTTCTGCCTCACCTGCACACCAGGTGGAAGACATCCTCTCCCTGTTGGACTCAAGTGACCTGCCGCCCGCCCTCAGGTGCCCTCCCCTCGGCAGTCGTCCCTGTCCTCCCTGCAGTCATCAGGCAGCAGCTGGACCTGGTCTCTTCCTTCCCCCAGGCCCGGGGGCTCCTCCTGGGAGAGATGCTTTCCAACATGCCTCATGGTGGCAGCAAGCGTAAATGGTGATGAACCTGTAGGTGATGGGGACGAGTTCTCAGCCCACCAAGTCAGATGTACCAAAGGGGGGACATACTCTAACTTTTTTATGTTGCTATAAACATCGTGCCAGTGGTAGAAACTCAAGCTAATCAATTCTGGAGAAACAGTTAATTTGGAGTTCCTCAGTCAAGTCAGGGATTCCCCACCTTCCTATCTAGGGGACGGAGGAGCTGGCTTGCTCGCAGGCAGTGGGGATAGCCAGATAGCCTTCGATGCTGCTGCCTAGAGATTTCTCACTGGTCCGTGATGTGCCCACACCTGCCAACACCTCATCTTGCAGAAGGTGCCCCTGTGCTGCTTGCTTTCTTTCCCAGCTAATTGCACTTTCTTCCCGGGTGCGTGGGAAAGGTGGGTGGCCTTCCAGAGCTGCTCCGGAGCCCCTGGGAACTGGGAGGGGCTGATGGAGACCTGCCGGCTCCAGCCCCACAAGCCCATCTCCGTCCCATCCTTTTCGTTGGTGCCCCAGGGAGTTGAGCAGTCTGTTGGGTCATGCTTAGACTGAGCTAGGTGGGACCCAGGGTCTTGCTCAGATGCCCACGTGGGCCTCGGGCTCTGTACTGTTGCCCCCCTCTGACTGTCTCCTCTCCCCTAGACCAATTTTGACTTGGTGAGGTGAACACCTGGATTGCACATTACTCCTCATTTTTTCCCACCCATTTGTCAACATTTGAAAGACAAAAGTAAAAAAAATTTTTTTTCTGAAAACTTTTCTTTAGTTTATTGAAAGTATTTTTACAAAAAGAAACCAGCAGAAGGGATCTAATTGTATTGTGAAATCCCAAGTCTTCATCCCTTTTTCTTGGCTTTTATATACAAAGATGCTGCTTATTTAGCGTGTTCCGTTCTTCATTTTCTCTCTTGTCCATGCCTTTGTTTTTAACTTCTCTACAACAACAGATGTGTTGCACTGAGCTGCCTATGCAGTGGAAGGTAGTATGGGGGGAGCACAGGGGTCCGTATTTCACGGGGTTGGTGCTTCCTCATCACGGGTCCTGCTCCTTGCTTCCCTTGTGGTTCTCAGGCCCCATGATCACATGCCACAAGCCTCCAAGCCAGAGCCATGCTGAGGCAGGATTACAAAAACAATGGCAAGTTCACGTGTAGGTGAGAGTATGCATCAGCTTGAGAAGAATTGCCTCTCAATATCTTTGGTTCTGAAAATGTAAGTAAAATGTAAATAAAGCAGGAGGATCACAAAGAAGGGAGTTATTCCCTGCCTGTGTGGATGGAATGAACCTTCGGGGGCCACCAGGGGCTTCTCTTGGTAGCCTCGGTAGAGCTAAGGAAAGCCAGAATGTGGAGGTCTGCATCAGAAGTGGGACTGGAAATGGGTGACGAGTCTAGGGTTGAAGAAGAGACTGGTGGTTATGGTGGTCTTGGGCTACCTGCCCAAGTCACTAGACGCATCCATCAAGATTTGGGACCCAGGATCTGAAGGATGCCATGCGACTGTATGATGAAAGGGAAACAAGATTTTGCTGAAGATCTCCTGCGTGTCAGGCACTGCAGATGGAGACAGTTATCACCATCCTCCTGCCCTTGGATGGCTCCCAATCTAGTGGTGGAGACAGAACCACAAACAGGTGAGTGCATGATAGCCCAAAGTCTAGCTCTTGCCTGCGTGGCTGGATGGCTGGATAGGACATTGAGAGAGACATGAACAAGGTACAGAAGTAAAACCAAAAGAGGGAAAAATTCACTCTGCTGTGGATGGGGCAGGGGGGTGGTGGGGGTGGGGTAGAGGGCTCTAGTGAGCCTGGCATTGAGAATACTCAGACTTGGCATCTAATCCTGGCACTGCCACGGGCACTCTGTCGGTCCTAGAAACCACTCCCAGTTTCTGGGTCTTATTTTCCCTGTGTCTACTAGACTGATGATTGATTAGACCAGAGGCTGTTAACTCAGATGCCTGCAGGGGCCAGTTGGTAAAATATCTGGGTGCAGGGCGCTGGGAGAGGCTGGCACACTGGGGTGGGCATCATTGTTAAATGGGGAAACTGCAATTCCATCCTGGTCATCTGTGCCATGTGGCAATATGGGTCCAGTTTGGCCAGATCTTTCAAGTTTCCAAAGAAGCTGGGAATATGAACGTTTGTGAGAAATCTCTAAATTTTTAAGTGGCAAGTATTTCAAATAAAAAGGAAAGGCAGCACTGCACGAGGCAAAAAGTCTGTGGGTCAGATTTGGTCCCAGGTCTTCTAGTTTTTGACCAGGGCACTGGGAGCTCTCTGTGGGTTTTCCCCACTCTGTTGGTCTGAGAATTACTGTTAGACCATGATGCTCTGTGGCACAGAAATCCTGCCAATGAGGTAAAAATGCATTGTGGGGCTCCCACAAACCAGGAGGGCATATGTGGCCACACGTAGGTGCACCAGAAAACCCAAGGACAGTCTCGAGAATCTGGGCCCAGTCCTGATACCCCCACTTCCTCATTAGGTGGCCCTACCTGAAGGCCTGGCTTGTTCATCCTTCATTCATTTATTCAACAAATAATTATTAGAGCTTCTTGGTGCCAGATCCGTTGCAAGTACAGTGGACATTTTAGAATTTTCTAAGATTCTTCATATCGATGGATTCACAAACCAGGAAAAGGAGAGCCGTGGTTCTACGGCTACTCCTTTTTTGGCCAAGGTTATCTTAAGGTCGTGGAGCCCTTCGAAGCTGGCAGCTGCCTCCTGGAGCCCGGCAGGCAAGCCCAATCCCTGCCCTGCGGCTTTGAAAGTCCGCACTCTGCTTGTTGAGTTTGGAACCCGTTTCCTCTGGGCAGGGCCAAGTCTTTGCAGAGGCGAGAGGGTGGACGCGCTGGAACAGCCAGTGCCTTGGATGCACACCTGGCCCGGCAGCCCTTCTGGAGTGGCCACTTCCCAGGCTGCCATAATTCATCACAGGCGGGTTCACAAATGTACTTAAGAAAGAAGGGATGATCTATTTTGTACATGCTCCTTAAAGGGATTCCATTTTAGCTCCAATTGTAATTTTTACCTTTTTCAGGGGAATTTATTGACACCGTGCCTAGCTCAGCCCTCGTTTCGGCATCCTCCTTTTGTCTGCAAGCACACTCACCAGCCGCTTAATTTGTCATAGCCCTGGAGGTATCAGAACTAATGAGCTTTGTTTGAATAGACTTTTTCCAGTTCATCTAGCACACTTTGGGGTAATCACTCAGTTTCTGTTTGCTTCTGATCCGAGGCATTGTGGGAAACATAAGAAAATAATGGTTAAAAAAGCAGTATAAATGGGTAACAGCACATTTTCTGCAAAGCCCTGAAGATGTTATTTTTAAAATTTCACCACTTATTGAAGTATTGAGAGTACTCTTAAGTACGACCATTGCAAATATCAGAGGAGAATCTGATAAAATGTTATTTTTCAATTAGCCAGGAGTTTTCTACTTTGCCTTCCTTAAGTAGTTCATAGCTAACAAATCTTTAAACAATCTAACCTCTTAAGGTTTGGAAGTGGACAGATAATAACCATGAACACATAACAGTGTGTCAGCACCGAGAATTTAAAAATCTAGTACAGGGATTACATACAGGGATGCTTTTTATTGCTCAGACAATTGCGTTTTCATTTCTCTAAAGCAGCCCCTCATAGTTCCTCTGTGCCCAGCAAGCATGCGGTGCAAGGTCTAGGGAATGGAGCCTGGGGGCGGGGGCTGCACGCGTAGTGCAGGCAGGGCGGGGAGGCGCTGCTTTTAACCGCCACTTTCTAGGTGGCACTGTCATCTGTGCCACCCCGATCGGCAGGCTGTGTCTAGGGCAGGCCATCTGTTTTTAAGGATTACTATGCATGTTGCCAATGACCAGAGTTGTGGTTTTTAAGGACTGTTGGGAATCTGTAAAATGGGTCAATTCGGCAGAACGTTGGATGCCCCCAGACTCCCTGCTTGGGGCCGGGAGAGACAAAACAGGGTGTGTAAGAGAAGCCGCCTCCGTTCTGGGAGCTGCCTCCTGCAGATTTCCGAAACAAAATCCAATAAGCAGACAGACAGGTCGTCTTTGTCCGACTAAAGATGCTAGGGTGGCCTTTCCCAGCCGGAAGGGAAGCGCAGGAAGATGAGAGGGTGCATTTACGCATGCGCGTCACAATTTTCATCGTGGTAGGTGGCGGAGGTGGCTCGGGGAGGGGATGTGAAGGTTGGGCATTGCTGTCACTCAGTGGAAGGGGCGGGGAGCATGCTACGGGGTCAGCTGGTCAGGTGAACCGTGTTACAGACGAACCTGCATTACGTTCAACTCAGTCTGTGTCCCTGTGGATTGGACA
This sequence comes from Eubalaena glacialis, assembly GCF_028564815.1. Taxonomy (NCBI): domain Eukaryota; kingdom Metazoa; phylum Chordata; class Mammalia; order Artiodactyla; family Balaenidae; genus Eubalaena; species Eubalaena glacialis. The sequence goes on along the minus strand of NC_083733.1, from coordinate 50,415,946 downwards.
AGATTCATCCGCTTCCTTTCGCAAACGAGGAAACCAGAGCTCTTTGGCAACCTGCCCCTTGATCACAAGGTGGCAAAGGGCACGACTTGAACCCGGGGTTCTTTCCATTTCGTCACACATTTGGAATCCTCCCTGTGTCACACCTGCTAGGGTTAGTAAGCATCCACCACCAGCAGCTGCGGTAGCCACAGCAAACTCTTACCAGCGTCCAGGGAATCTGAGACCCCATGCCAGGCTCTGTAGGGTGTTCGAGGTGAGGCAGCGGCCCCGGATCTTTGGGGACTGAGCTCTGAGGACAGGGCAGATGCTGAGCGACAGTACAAGAAGCAGTGAGAGCAGGGCAGAGGTGGATGGAGGACAAGCCTCCTAGTCCGAGGAGAAGGGAGCCACCAGCCCAGAGCAGGGTTGTTAGGAAACCATTGATCGAAACCACCCGCCTTGGCCAGGCACGACAATATCCCCCTAGCATGAGCTGTCTCACAACAGGAGGTCGGGATAAGGAGCCCTGTGCTGCTGCTGAAAACTAACCCAGAGAATTCGGGAGAGGTCAAAATGAGGGAGGAGATGCCAGCCCATAATATGTCTGGCCAACCTTGCAGAAACCCTCATGCTGGAATCCATCTTGGCTGAGAGATGCACGCCACCAGGAAGGGCCCTGAGTCAGACCAAATACGGGCACAGGCAAGATGACTGGCCAGAGACAAACTGGAAAGCTAACTCCACCACCATAAACCCTGAGACTGCGAGCCATGTGGCAGAGCAGTTCTCCTGGGTTCCCTTACCCTGTTGTTCTCCACTTGAGCATCCCTTTCCAATAAAGTCTTTGGCTTTGTCAGTACGTGTGTCTCCTCTGCAACTTATTTCCGAGTGTTAGATAAGAGCCCACTCTTGGGTCCTGGAAGTCAGCCACCTTGGTCTCTCTGGAGCTTTGATCCTCTGAGAAAGCACCAGGCTTGGGGGGGATTGTTCTCGAAGAACCACTGGCAGTGGCTGAGGACCCTCTGCTGGAGAAATCAATCTGGAGAGACATGGGTGGAAGGTTGGGCCCAGGACAGCCAGCTGGGTGGGGAGGAGTTGGGGCAATTCTTTGGAATGCAAGGCTCCTGGGAGGCAGAGACATGGTATGTTTTGAATTTGGAACTGACACTCTGGAGGCTGAGAGAGGGGTGGATCGGACTGGCTGGGGCTGCAGAGGGGAGAGGAGGAAGTTCTTCTGGGCCCTATTGCTTAATCTATAACAATGAGGTTGTTTGGTGTCTCAGCTGCATAACAAAGCACTTCAAAACAGTGGTTTCAGGGAACTACCATTCTGTGGATTGCAGGGCAATTGTACTGTCTGGGCCAGCCTGGTTGGTCTGGGCCTGCTGGGCTTCCTTGTACATTCACAGTGAGCTGGCAGGTTACTGGGCAGCTGATGGTCTAGGTTGGCCTCACTCGAGTGTCTGGAGGTGGACCAGTGCTTGGCTAGGGCACCTCTGTTCTCCTCTATGTGGGCTCTCATCCTCCGGGGTAGGAGTGGGCTATGGGTCAGACAGTGTGCACTGCCCTCTCTTTTCCCCACTTCTGCCATTGGCTGGGCCTCTGATCTAACCCTTTAATTTATGCTGACATGCAGAAGTAATCTCTCTCCATGTGTGGGCTTGGAGTGAACTCTCTAATAATAATAGATATTATTACTGACACCACAGTTATTCATGAAGTCCCTGTGTTAAAGTGGAAAAGAAACAACACAAGGACAAATTCCATGTTGGGGACATTCTTAATTTTCTTCTTTTTTTTTTTTTAATTGGAGTATAGTTGATTTACAATGTTGTGTTACTTTCTGCTGTGCAGCAAATGAATCAGTTATACATATACATATATTAACTTTTATAGATTCTTTTCCCATATAGGTCATTACAGAGTATTGAATAGAGTTCCCTGTGCTATACAGTAGGTCCTTATTAGTTATCTATTTTATATATAGTAGTGTGTATATATCAATCCCAATCTCCCAATTTATCCCTCCCTCCCTTCCCCCTCTGGTAACCATAAGATTGTTTTCTATATTCATGACTCTATTTCTGTTTTGTAGTAAGTTCATTTGTACCATTTTTTAGATCCCACATATAAGCGATATACGATATTTGTCCTTCTCTGTCTGACTTATTTCACTCAGAATGACAATGTTGCTGCAAACGGCATTATTTTCTTCTTTTTTTATGGCTCAGTAATATTCCATTGTATATATGTATTAATTTTCTTCTTAAAAAATGTAAAAAAATCACGTTAAGGAGGAGCAAGTCTGTAACTTTGCTAGTCCCCAGGGCCAGCCAGCATCTCAGCAGTGAAGCCTGATGCATGTGTGTCACCTTAGGCTTTCCAAATTCTGTCATCTGCATTCTCTCTTGAGCCTCCAAACCAACATTGTGAGAAAGGTAGGAGGGGTATCATATAACCCTCACTTTATGGTTGAAAAACTGAGACATGAGGAGAGGAATGTCCAAGGTCAGTTGCAGAGTAGGGAATTCTGACTCTAAATTTCATTGTTTTTCCATTTTGCTTCACAATCCTGACTCATCATCAGTAGTGACCCACTATGACCCCTGGATCGTTCTCTTTTCTAGTGAAACTTATTTGGTTCTTATTTAACAGTGTGATGCATTGCTTTTGGGTACAGATATTCTCCTAGAAGACTAAGTTTTGGGTTGTGAGGTATCCAATAGCTAATTTGAAATGAAAATCATCTTATTTGCATTGTCATTGTCAGAATCTCTCTAAGGTACATTGCCAAGGACAGAGTCAATGAAAAAGAGCCCATGAACTTTGTCTCTGTGCATCTCTTTCTAATTTAATTGGGCTCTCCCTTTTTCTGGAAATTTTCAGAGACAACCACACACATACCCTCTCAACAGCTATGCTCAGGAAAATTTTCCTATAATTTGAGATTTGTTTCACCCATGTTTTCCTGAAGGCCTTGAGAGTATTCCACATGGTTTACCCCTTCCAGCCCTGCAGATGACTTGGACTGCCTTTGATGTGCAGTTCCTCTCTGACAGCACCCATCCATAGCGTGAAGCTGATGTGGAACTCAGGAATTGCAGTCAAGTAAGGACTGCCCTCAGGCTGGAGGATGGATGACCGTTCCCTTCTCCAAGGTCTAAGACAATCCCCTCTGAACATGGAGATATTCAAGTGTCAGTAGAGGGGCTCCCTTACCCTGGGGGAGCAGAGAGTGAGCTCTAGATGGGCATTCTAGTCTTAGGTCACCAACTTGCTGTGAGGCTTTCTGTAAGTCATTCCACCTCTCTGATCCTTCATTTCCTCATTGTAAGGCCGCTCTCTGATTCTGAAAACCAAAGCTTGAGAGGGTGAACCAGGTGCTGGTCTCTTCTGCAGGGCACGTTGTCTTTTCTGCCTTGAAGAGAATTTGGTTATTCAAGTAAATTTGAGGCATCCTAGACCAAATTAACAGGAGTGGTAATTGGGAGGTATTAACATGGATGTCGGTGGTTCTAATTTCATGTAATCAATGGCAAGATCGACATTCTGTTAATTTCATAGTAAATTCTTACAGCTTAAATCATGAAGCAGAGTGAAAAAAATAGGTAAATATTGCCTGAACAGACTCAAACTTGTGATATTGCAAAAAATGATTTCCTAAATTGTTAAACCCTGAGCTCTCTGATTCATAGATTTCCCAAAGCCAACATTTCACTTTTCTCTTTAATACTCTGAGCTTATACACTATAATCCCTTTGATGAAGACAATACTGGAATATTTTAAATGACTAGAATTGTTTATAAGACCCTTTCTCAAATGTCATCTCATTTAATCAAATCCTGGTGATGGACTTGACTTGGAGCAGCAAACCGGCCTGGATTCCTTCCTCATCTAGCCACCTTGCGGTGCAAAGGCAAAAAGACCTCTGCCTGGGCCTCTCCCTGCCTTTAGGAAGGTGAGTGTTTATTTTCAGGAGATTCGAATAATATAAGCATCAAAAATAATAGTTCTCCCTTTTCAGCTCTGGTATGGGCCTTTGGTAAGCTGTTTCCCAGAGCTTGGGAAGTAAAGACAGCAACCCCAGCCAGTGGGGCCTGATTTCAGGTGCCTGGACCTCACAGCCACTTTATCCCACCACCATCTCTGCCCTGAAAAGAGATTAGAAGCTCCTTGAGGGTAGGAATCATGCACTCTTATTTTATTAGGTTCTTCCCAGGGCTTCCTAAATGCATCTTAAAATTATTACAGAGTGAGTTTCTTAGAAAGATACATTTTTACCAATTTCATTTCCAAGGTGCATTGCACTACTGTCCTAAAGTGGAAGTTTTTTAAAAATCAATTTATTTATTTGTTTATTTATTTTTGGCTGTGTTGGGTCTTCATTGCTGCGTGCGGGCTTTCTCTAGTTGCGGTGAGCAGGGGCCACCCCTCGCTGCGGTGCGCAGGCTTCTCATTGCTGTGGCTTCTCTTGTTGCAGAGCACGGGCTCTAGGGCTCACGGGCTTAGTTGCTCCGCGGCATGTGGGATCCTCCTGGACCAGGGCTCGAACCCGTGTCTCCTGTATTGGCAGGCGGATTCCCAACCACTGCGCCACAGGGAAGTCCCTAAAGTGGAAGTTTTGTGACTCAAGGCTGAACCCAGTCCCTGTGCATTGTCCCCACTGCCACGTAATCCTAAAAAAAGAGAAAAGACTCACCCTGGTGTTTACATGATGATATGAAGTCTTTGAACAGCAAATTTAATTCTTCCAGCACCTGCAAGGCAGGTGGTATAAACTCTCTGGATGCACCAACAGAAGCTCTGAGCTCACGTGACTTGCCCAAGGTGCTACAGCTACCACATGCTTCGGAATCTACATTCAGGCCACGCCTCCTCAGCCACAAGGTGGAGCATAAATAATTCAATGCAAGAACAGGGCGTTATCCAGAGATTCCTGGGTTCATGTGGTCTCTGTCGTGGCCTCGACAGTCAGGAGAGCCGGGGCAGGGAGAAGCCAGAGTGTGGGAGCTGAGTTTTTTCTCTGCCAGTGATCAGCAGTGAGTTATCGGTTGCTTTGGGGAGGCATTTGGTTGGGCACCTGGCGCAGTGCCTTCTGTACCCCACTCTGGGCACTGGCAGGGGGCAGCTTGAGGGCACTCCGCAGGAGAGGAGCACATCTTTCTCTCTCTAGGAGGTGCTGTTGAGCTGCTTGAGGCCTTGGGAAAGTCCATCTAGAGAGGGAACACATCCCAGCCAGCGGGAGCAGAGGGGTGGAAGCCCAGGCTTGCACGTAGCAGGGAAGGGCCCAGCCTGGAGCAGCAGGGATCAGGGGTGGCCAGGCCAGCACACTTGAGTATGAGTCTTGGGCTTGTGCTTTTAGGCATTTATTTAACTTCTCTAAAAGTCCAAGGATTGGGAAAAAAAAGGTGAATCAAGGCTGGTTCTAGAACCTGAAAGCCACTTGGGGATGGACCCTGAGCTGGGCCAAAGCCCACAAGTGTTATGAGCAGTGGTGGTCACTACAGGGTTGGGCTCTTAGGCAGTGGTTAGTGCAACACAGGGAGGAATTCAGGGGCTCCTGTTACCGTGTCTTTCTGACTATCACGAGAGTTAAGGGGATGATCTGCCCTTTAGAATCTTGAGGTGTGTCCTTTACAACCATTCAGCAATGAAAGCGCATATATCCATCAAAGGTGTGGACCTAAAATCACAAGTTGGGGACCATGATAGATTTGGCCATCAAGTGCTTTTATTCAGAATGGTTCTTTTATTTACTTTAAAAGTGTGAATCAACTTGAAAAAAATGAAGGAATTCTCTGAAACAGTCCAGATTCCATAAAAAATTCGAAATATCTGGCCATATAGAGCAGCTTGTCTTCATGGCAACATCTATTTGAGCAGAGGTGTAGTTGCCCCTTCAGAGGCATCATGTGTTTAAAGTTAGCCGCGGTCCTCACCCCTCCCTAGTATCCCTGGCATTGGGGCAGGGTGTCCGTCGCTGTTTATATTGTGCTTACATTGTTGTTTTTCTGACAGGAGATGAAGAACTCTCTGTTTCCATGTCTCTACCCAACGGGGAAATGGGAAATGGTCTTTTCTCACAACCAGTCTTCTTCCCCACTGTGTGACCTCCCTGGACCCAGCAGCCATTTGCTTCCGAGAACATGAGGATAAACAGACTTCCTTAGATGAAAGAGTGGGATGAAGAGATGCTTCTGTGATGTGATGTCTCCAGATGTGTTCAAGAAACCCCCGGGGACAGGTTTGAGGGGATTCGGCAGAGGCACCAGAGGAGGACCTGGGAAGACCTGGGTTAAGTCAGGTAGAGCTTATTAAGGTACAGCTGGTTGAGGGCAGCTGGGGTTTCAACAGGACCCAGAATCAATTGCTCAGAGTCAAAGAGTTCATTAGGTGAGGCTCAATTTACAAATCTTAAAATGGCAGTTTTTCATTTGGCAATGTTAATGTGTTAATAAGTCGGTTATGAATGCAGGGTTAAATGAAGCAGGCACCCAGCTTGTGTGTGCTTGTGCGGGTGTGTGTGACACACCATGTGTGGTTTCTTGGAGTCGGGGAAAATCTGTCAGCCTTTCTAATATTGAGTTCGTTTTGACAACAGAATAAGATGTATTTTGAACACATGTCCGTCCTGCCTTTTCCAAAGGGGGGCTAATGAGAACGGGGCCCCAGAGGAAGGAGGAGGGTGCAGCTGGGTTTCTTTGTGGGGTATTTGCTTACTGGGCTTCTTCTGGGGATAGAGGCTTGGGGCATCTGTGCGCCTTCTGGATGCCGATGGCTCCTTGGGCTAGTCCTGAGTGTCAGAGAGGGCAGGGCACCTCCCTAGTTGAAGTGTATTTTGGACACTGAGCTTGCTTGTGAAAGGTGAGTACCAAGCCAAATTTCCACCCCCAGCCCCCAAGACAGGGTCCTGCAACTCCATGTGAAATGGGAAGCAATTTGGTCAGAGTAGCCTATGGAATAGAATCAATCCTTTAAACCAATTGTAGAAAAATGCAAATTTAAGGCAAGCAATTAAAAACAGATAGAAATTAGAGATTTGGATTTTGCCGAGCAAGCTTTCTACAGCCACTGTCAGATCTCTGTGCAATTTATCTGAATTCCATCATTGGTGGCCAGACTGGATTTTGATACAGAGCCGCAAAATCTGTCCCTCTCCAGCTTCTGCGACTTGCCACACACTCCATTCAAGCTGAAGCATCCGCACAATCCCTTGCATAATTTGGAGTTAATCATTTGTACTTCACAGCTTCTGAGAGGCCTTAGACTTGGGAGGTGGGGACAGATTTGGCTTTTTAATCGCCTTGTATATTGTGCAGCTTGAGATAAATGACACCGACTGTCTGAAATCTACATTCTTGCTTCTGATGCAAAACTGTAATTAATTTTGTGCAGTGTTTCAGAATTGATCGTGGTCACTTGAATTTCTAATTTTTCATTCACTTCAAAGACCCTGATTTTTTTCTTTCCCCTTTCCTTAAAGGAATGTGCTCTAGCTACAGAACGTTCTGTGATGCTGGTCTACTAAACGACTCTCTTATGCCTCTTTTTCAGTAAGGTGAAACAGAGGTCAAGGCCTATGGCTCCTGTTTATCTCCCAGTTTGTATTCAGATGTATTTCCTGATTTATAGGAAATACCATCAAAACTTATTAAATTATAACTAAGTAGTTCAGCAGCACTTAACGTATTATAAAAAGCTCAAAAAGCTTCATTCACACATCCTATTCAGTATAAGACAATTAAGCACAATTTAGGCAATAATTACCCTAATTAACTACACTATAATGTTTGTATTCAAGATTATGGCAACATTGTATCACTTAACTATTTAAATAATAACAAGGTTTCCTAATTTCTCTGTATTGATAGTTGTTGTATGTGAGTCTTTGTTTGGTATATTTCACTGTAAAAATATTTGTCAGTGAAAGATTGAACAATATGAATGAATTTGATTATGCCATTGTCAAAAGCCCCATGCATCACAATTCCTTGTTTTTAATCACTACTGTAAACCTTGCAGCCAGAGGGCATAGTTTTAATTTGGGTGTCTTACTAATGAAAAGAAAAAAATAATTGTTTTGCCAGGATTTAATAATAAGCAATAAAATCAGCCAACCAGATTTTACCTCTGCATTCAATCTCTTTTTTATTATAAAACATTTTTGTCCTTTTTTTAGATTACAGGCATAGATACTGAACATTTTACTAATAAATATTTCAGTTTGCTTATGGAGGCTAATGCTGTCATCTGAATATGGAATTATATTTCTTTCATGCTTCATTATCATTTCATGGTAGTAATGACAGTGAGGCGATGGAATATTTACAGGCTTTTCAGAAGACATTTATCCAGTACATTCCCTGAAGGGCACCTAGGCTTAAAGATACATTATCCTTTTGTAAAGCTCTGCCCAGAATCCCAATTCCTGAATCAGCCAATCAGAACTTTTTTTCCCCTTCAACACAACATATTGAAGAAGCCTCCCTCCCCTCCACCCCCATTGGTGGGCCATTCATCCCGGAAGTTAAGAGGAATAGACTTGGGGGAAATAGGACTGTGACCTCTGTTGCCACAGTCTGTGAAATGGGCACATAAGCTATGCTGTCACTGTTGCCTTGGGCCCTGGGAATGACTGTTCTGGTTTTGGCAAAAGCGATTCTTCTTCAATTTAAATTATTTTCTAGATGGTTTCCAAGACTCTGGAGTTGTTTGTCTTATTAATTGATGCTGCTATTGAGATTACAGATGGTAAATCTCAGGCTTTGGGGGATCTAAAGGGGAGTGAACCTGTGGTTATGGGAGGGAAGGTGTTTAGATGATGGTTCTTCTGAGAGGTGGGAGGGACCACGGTGGAGGGCGGTGGTTGTCTGTGTCCTGTTTTGGTCCTCAGGCCATGGGTGGGGCCTCCATGGTGCCCCTCCGTAGGGCGTTTGGGGACTGCAGAGAGCTGGCAGCCATCTTTAAGCCTGGTGCCCCATCGAAGGGGGCAGCTATTCCCCGGTTCCCGCCAACTGGACAGACCCAATCCCAGTATTGTCAGAGCTTCTGATTTTTCAAGGGAACCTGGAAATCAGGATTTTCCTGGGAAATATCCTGATTTTTAAATATTGGCAATTAATTCAAACATTTATGAACTACTGTGCAAACCTAGCAAGACCGTGGCCTGCACTGAGGACCGTGAGCTGCCAGGTTTTGGTGTCTGGTCGAGGGACGCTGAGAGGACATGCGTGTGGTGTTCTGGACATGCAGTGGAGACAGAGGAGGGTTATCCCGGGTCCTCCTGCACCGGGCTGGCCAGTGAAGTCTTGGAATACCAGGCTGTTGGCCTGGCTCTCAGGTCTCATTATTCTCACTGCTTAACTTGACCACTGTGTTTTGGAAAGGCCTTTCGTGGCTAATCTGATAGGACGTTTCTCTCTTCTAAAATTTTTCTCTGGACAAATCAATGTTTGGTGGGACTGTGGTGATGGCTATCTCATTTGTATCTGTGTTCTCTTCAACACAGCTCTCTTTGCTACTGTACCCTAGCTTGTGGAACCTTCAGGCCTAGAGAAACTTCCTGAAGGATCTTGAGCTATTTCTCAAAAAAGGTGCATCTTTTGTGCTATTTCACAGAATTGAGTGAAGTGAATTGGACTCAGATGCAGAACGTAGGAAAGCCTGGTGCTGCGGGGGTCCTGCTGGTTCCCGGGTGCTGGGCTACACTGGGTCCTAAGCGGCTGGGTGTTCAGTGCGATTCTGCTGAAGGAATCTTCTCTGCAGCCTGCAGCCCTGGGCTGATGCTCCAGGGCAGATGGCAGTGAGGGCTCCTCTGGTCCAGGCATTCACTGTGATGCAACCAAGATGCCTGCGTCCTTATCACTATGTCACTATCATGGCAGGGTGAAGCTGGAGATTTGTCCAGAGGGGAGTGAGTAAGTGGGGTGTGTGGGACCCCCGCACAGCAGCTGCCTTGGAGCCAGGTCTGAGTTACTGCTGTGGCTCTGACAGGCCCCCGCTCCACCCACCGTGATAGAATCACTGCTGAGTGTCCCAAACCCAGTCTCGCTGGCAGCCCAGCACTCACAATTCAGGAGAAAATCGTGATACTCGAGCTTTCCCCCGGGAGAACAAGGACACCAGTTTTCTCGGGCTTGTCCTTCTGCAGACATATCTATATTTAGGTTTCCATATGATTAAGAAGCAGCAAGATGTGAGACTTTCTGGTCTATGAGAGAAGATGAGTCAGTCTGGCCATAGTTGACTTGAAAAAGAAACAGAGCTGGCTATTCTCCCCACCTCCCCCCAAGTGCATTATGTTTTTCTGTTCGGGGATGTCTGCCTAGCCAGGTGGAGACTAGGACCTCCAAACTTCCACCGTCTTCTAGAAGAAGCCCCAGCCAGGTTGTGGGCAGGTGCTGATGTTCTGTGTTCTGGGAGTGGGAAGAGATTTGTCCAGAATCCCCTGGGCCATGGTCCCTTGTGCTGCTGCCTTGGTATCCAGCCTGAGATACACCTCCCCAACTCCCTCCACCCTCCATTTAGGCTGCCATATACAGTGCCCCAGAATCCAGACATGGGGGCTTCTCACCTGCTCAGGACCTGAGGTCCAAAGCTTCCTCCAGTGATCTGGGCTCTGGGCTCAGGAGGCTGGGGGTTTGAGGAGGGGCTGGATGGATGGTGGATGGGACTCCTGTGTGTAGCTGAACTGTTTTTGCTTTCTTCTCCCTGGTCCCACTCAGGTTCTGCCCTGAGTTCTTTCACAGGGACGCCCTGACTAAGATTGCCAGATGAAAGATAGGATGCCTGGTTAAATCTGAATTTCAGATAACTAATCATTCCCCCCCCCCGCCCAGGGTCTATGTTAGCATTTATTGAGTACTTACAAAGTAAGTACTTTGTATGGATTATCTCATTTAATTCTCATAAAACTCCATGAGATAGATGCTATTTTTTTTAAACTTTTTATTTTATATTGGAGTATAGGTGATTAACAACGTTATGTTAGTTTCAGGTGTACAGTAAAGTGATTCAGTTATACATATACATGTATCTATTTTTTTTCGAATTCTTTTCCCATTTAGGTTGTTATATAATATTGAACAGAGTTCCCTGTGCTATGCAGTAGGTCCTTGTTGGTTATCCATTTAAAATATAGCAGTGTGTACATGTCAATCCCAAAGTCCCTAACTAATCATTTTTTAGCATACCTATGTCTCAAATATAATACTAATATACATACTAATATACTATAGACATACTAATACTAACAATTATTTTCTTAGTGTATTATTTTAGTATTTAGTATATAGTGGAACGTTTTTAGCATAAGTATGTCTCATGCATATTTGAGACATTGATACTAAAAATTTATTTGTTGTTTATCTGAAATTCAAATTTCACCAGCTTCCTGAATTTTTACTTGTGAAACCTGGCAATGCTAACCCCGAGACTTTATGCGCTTGAGACACCATGACCCTACTCCTCACGGCTACTTGGATAGGGAGGAACTCTTGACCCTTTTTGCATAGCTTATGGCTGTCTGTTTAGAGGCAGGATGGAGGTTATGCTGAAATTCTGTTGTCTCTCCAGGAATGCTTAAACTAGTCCATGTTGTTGATCAAAGCTCACATTGGGTTTCTGTGAGCTGGGTGTATTTCTGCTGCATTAATTCCTATTTCTGTAGGATACAGGAAGGTGCCTGCAGAATGCCACCTGAAGCCCTGTCCCCCCCAGCATCCACAGAGATCCCATAGACATCAAATGTGCTCACCTGGTACCCAGGGAGAGCTCTGTCCAGGTTGTTGATGTCTGCGTTGGTCCTCACAGGGCTTGCCTGGCAGGGGAAGGTGGTGGCAAAGCCTCCTAGCAGGTAGCAGATTAGCAGGTGAGGGGCCTTCCTCTGTATTCCCTCTACCTCCCCCATACCCAGCACCATAGCCCCACTCACCCTCTCTCAGCACAGGCCAAAGTGTAGGGAAATGTCCTGAGGGGTACACACCAGCCTTTTAACCCATGATTGTCCCTTGTGGGTGGGATCGAGGGTGAGTGGAGGAACACCTACCTTTATTATTGGGTTGGCCAAAAGTTTTGTTCGGGTTTTTCCATAACATCTTATGGAAAAATCCGAACGAAACTTTTGGCCAACCCAATATTTTGTTTCCTTCCATATCGTTTGAATTTGTTGCAAAAAGCATGTGTTATTTTTAGAATATAAACACCATTGATGATCAAGAAACACTTTTGCCCAATGGCCAAGGGAACACTCTCCTGACACTCCAAATACATCTTCAGACTTTTACCCACTCCTAGTTGGGGATGGTGGTGCAATCACGGCATAAAAACCAAATCATGACGATAAATGTGGACCCAATTCGTCTTTGCGAGGATTTGAACTCCTTACGTTGGGGTTGGAAGGAACAGAAAACGAAGCTCGGGGCGGTTCACCCATCCACAGTGAAATGCCCGGAGAGGCTGCGGGTACATGTCTCACTCCTGTGTGCCCTCTTCTCACACAGAACTCCTTCTTGGCAAGGGTGTCTTGGTGCCCACCAGGGATGGACAGTGCCACATCCAGCGGGACTCCTACCCAAGTTGTGACTGCAGGTTATATACTGCTGTGTCAACAAACAGCCCTTTCCCCTCGGGGTCAGCGTGGGAAATGCTCCCTGCCCAGCCCACCACAGATGGTCCAGGGCGCAAGTGAGGTCAAGGTCGGAGGTCCCCTGTCCCCTCCAGCATCTGCCCGGCCACTGCCAGCTTTTCTCAGGCCGAGAAGGAGAGGCCATTTTGAGAACACACATCATCTTTTTGACGTAGGGCTCCAATCACAAAAAGCAGTGATGGCTACTGCAAATGTATCGATTTGTTTTTTCTCCATAGACCCGTGTGCTGTTTGTAGGTAGAGGGGGAGAAAGCCTGCGAACAGAGTGAAATCTACTTCTTAGAAGCCTGGGTTATCAAACTCATTAATCTACATGTCAAGAGGCTAGAAATGAATAATTGTGTGTAGAATTTATCTGCCAACATGATAGCTACTTTTCAGCATTCTCCTAGGAGCTCCTCCATTGCGCCCCCTGATTATATGCTTTGTCTGGTCTGCCCGAGCCTGCCGGGTGGTGGGGATGCTGGGGGAGCCCTCACCCCCTCTGAGGATGGGGACAGGCTCTGACCCACGCCACGCCAGACTCATGGGTGCCCCGCAGTGGCCCTCATGGCAGAGTGGGTGGCTAATTAGACACAAATGCCAGGCCTGTCTTGCAGGGGGCCTCTCTGTCTGATTTAGTGGAAAGCTATTGCTGGAGTAGGGCTGGCTGGTGGGGTGTTCTCAGCACCATCACTGGCCTTTGCCCCTGTTAGAACTGAGTGGTTTGGGTAGAAGGTGGTCCAGGTGGGCTTCCTAGATCCTTGGGCTCTGGGGTGGAGGCTTAACCCACAGTGGATAGGTAAAGGTCAGGGACAACAGCAAAAGAGGGTCAAGGTACTCTCAGAGCTGAGTGGACAGGAGAGGACACAGCTGGCCTTAGGTTTTTTTTGGGTTTTGTTTTTTTAAACTGAACAAACTATGGTTACCAAAAGTGAAAGGGAGAGGGGGGAGGGACAAAGTAGGAGTATGGGAATAACAGATAAAAATGACTGTATATAGAACAGATACGTAGCAAGGACTTACTGTATAGCACGGGGATTTATACCCAATGTCTTGTAACAACCTATAATGGAATATAATCTGCAAAAAACACTCCAAAACAAAAAACCAGCCTTAAGTTTTAAGACTATACGACTGATGCACCTGAACGTTCAAGGGGCTGATGAGAGCCAGGCCTCAGCCCACCCGGTGCCCCTGTCCAGCCAGCGGGCAACAGGACGCTGCAGAGGGACATTGCAGAGAAGTGCTTGCACCTCTCCCTGCCGTGGGGGGCATCAAGTCACTAATTTCCACACTGACCCCCTTGCCAGGAGCCTCCCCAGGCAGCCTCTGCCTTGTCAGCTACATTTATGATGTGCTCATAATTAAATGTCCACGAAGCTCATGGCGTGCTGACTACAGAGGGGCCATAAGCAGTAAGATAAATGAGACCGAGAGATGTAATATTGCTTCACTTGTGGGCTTCGGCTGATGTTAAAGATTGTCAGTGATAATTATTAATATGTGACCTGGTTGAGTCTTTACATGGACAATCACAGTTTTAATAAAGTGGTAAACCCCATGGCCACACATCCTGCATCTGACACACTCACTTTTCACTTGCGAATTTTAGAAGAGCCCTCCTTCCCTCTGGTTCGCAGGCGATAGAATTACCCATTAATCGAAGCTTCTGCCCAAATGCAGTTGATGCAAAACCTGGCAGTGATGGTAAGTCCAAGTGTGACCTCTTCAGCGCCTCCACTTCTGATAGGAGGGGTGACAGAGAGTGAAGGCCAGGTGAGGAGGGCGGGGTGAGGGGTCGCCTGCAGAAAGTACAGCTGGTTCATTCCCCCAAGGGACCGCTGCTCCCACTTGCTGTCTGCACTGAGGTGTTGGTGTGGCAGACACCATTGGTGCTCTGTCCGGACCCCTCTCCTCTTTTTAGCAGCTTCTGTGTGTTTTGCTCTTAGCTCCTCCGTTCACCATCACCCCTTTCAGTGCCTTTTTGGCACTGAAGCCTGTAAGGAGAGTTGGAACTGCCTGAGGGAATTCTGTCATCTCCCAGCACCTGGTGTGGCCCATAGCCAAGGATGGTCAGTGTAGGAGGAAAAAGGCCCAGGTCTTTGCCTGGAAGAGGCAGGACAAACTTTAAGGCATAATTTATGTTTAGGAAGTGTTGATCTAAATAACTGAGACACTGTTTGAAAAACTAAATTTAAATGTAAAAAACTAAATGTCCATTAACAGATGAATGGATAGAGAAGATGTGATACACACACACGCACATGCACACACACACACACACACACACACACACACACACTGGAATATTACTCAGCCATAAAAAAGAATGAAATTTTTTCGTTTGTGCCAATATAGATGGAGCTGGAGGGTATTATGCTTAGTGAAGTAAGTCAGACAGAGAAAGACAAATACTGTTGTTTTCACTTATATGTGGAATCTAAAAAATAAAACAAATGAACAAATATAGCAAAACAGAAAAAGACTAACAGATACAGAGAACAAACTGGTGGTTGCCAGAGGGGACAGAGTTGGGGGGGATGGGCAAAATGGGTGAGGGGGATTAAGAGCTACAAACTACAAAGTATAAAAGTAGAAAAGTTACAAGGATGTACTGTACAGCATAGGCAATATAGCCAATATTTTATACTGACTTTACATGGAGTATAAGCTATAAAAATATTGAATTACTATGTTGTACACCTGAAGCTAATATAATATTGTAAGCCAAGTATACTTCAACTAAAAAACAAAACACCAAAAAAAAAAAACCCCAAAAAAGCTTTTGAAGAGAAGTCATATTATGTAAAAATTAATAATAATCCAAATGTAAGATCCCAGTTTATTTAATAAGTGTCTAAGGATGAGATAAAGAAGACACAGGGTCTGGGGAAGGAGAATAAAAATATGTTAACTATGATGTGTTAATACAGGAATTAAATAGAGGGGTTATATAATACTTTTATGACACTTAAAACCATTTAATAACTGAATTCTAACCTGGATTACTGTTTATTGAATACAGTCACAAACAAAATAGATTTCATAGATCAAGGATAAGGCAGAAAAAGAAACATAAAAAGGAAAAAAAAAAAAGCAAAAACAAGATATACAAGATATAAAAGGCAAAACAAACCAAGAAAATATGGGAACAGAATACTGGCATCAGAAAAATTTGAATTGAGGGTAAAAATATTAGTTATAACAGAGAAACTATTTTTATTGATGAAGGGCATATACCGTCTTACATTTATTCAATAAATACTGGACCAGGGGCCTGTAATTCAATGTTAAAAAAGGCAGATGAGATTCCTATTTTCATTAGGCTTACAGTCTAGTAGACTGAACTAGTCATGGTCCTGTCAAATAACATTACAGTGAAATCCAGTAAGCAAATTGTTAGGAGTACAAGAAGAAATGGAGAGATTCACAGCTGTATTAAAAAAAAAAACCTTGAGTCCTCTCTTTTTGGTATTTGGCAGATTTTGTAGGCAAAGATTCTAAGGATTTAGATGATTTCAAATAACAAAGTTGATTCTTAAATTGACATGTTTCCTAAAATGAAAGATTATATTAGGGCCCATGAAATAGTCACAAAATACACAGCTTACACTGGCTATAAAATAATGAATACATACCAATAATCAAAAAGTATACAGATATCATATTTTACAAAAAAGTCATTAAAATATTAATTACCAATTCTAAAATAACTATTAAAGCCTCTCTGAAATAACTCTTAGGCTAATGAAGAAATCAAAGCTATACTTAGGGACCAATTAGAAAATAATGGCAATGAGAATTCCATATATCAAAACTTATGATGTTTGGTCAAAGACGTACTCAAGGTAAAATACATACATAGCTTTAAATATCAACATTATTAACATAGAATAAAAATAAATTAATTAAGCATTGAAGTCAATACATTAGAAAGACAACAACAAAATAAACCTAGGAAGATATTGATAAAGACAAAACATGTTAGTGAATCAGAAAACAGATAGTAGATTGTCAAGTCTAAGACTGAGAACTAGGTAAAGATATTTGAGTAAATATTCAAGTAAAATAGAGTGAGAAAACATATAGAACATTAGAAATAAAAAAGATGAAATATTCATGTATTCCAAAAAGTTAAAAAAAATGATAGAAAATATAGTATATATTAACATAGAAAATTTTGTTGGATGATTTTCTAGGAAATTTTAAATTATGAAAAATTTTTCCTTTTTAAAAAAAATTTTTATTGGAGTATAGTTGATTTACAATATTATGTTAGTTTCAGGTGTACAGCAAAGTGAATCAGTTATACATATACATATATCCACTCTTTTTTAGATTCTTTTCCCATATAGGTTATTACAGAATATTGAGTAGAGTTCCCTGTGCTATACAGTAGGACCCTATTAGTTATATGTTTTATTGTATATATAGTAGTGTGTATATGTCCATCCCAATCTCCCAATTATCCCTTACGCTCCTTAAATTGCAAATTTTAATTGTAGAATATTTGAATAACAAAGGAAGAAAGGAAAAGAATGTTAAAACAGATGGTTGTGTAGGAAATCCACTTAAACCTCCTTAGAGATAGGGGATCATTATGCTAATAATTATAGATGGAAAACTTCCCAATTCACCTTACAAGCATAATCTTATACCAAACCCAACAAAAATAGTAAGCAAACAAACAAAACCTATAGGTCAACCTTATGTGTAAACGTAAATGTAAAAGTAATAAAAAAAGAACATTATATCTATATCTGAACTTTATTGAGGTATAATTGATATACAAAAATTTATGCACATTTAGTATTTATCAATACATCTTGATGAGATTAGACATACACATATACCTATGATACTATCACCACAATTAAGGTACTAAACATATCCATCACCTCCCAAAATTTCCTTGTGTTCTTGTGTGTGTGCGTGTGTGTGTGTGTGTGTGTGTGTGTGTGTGTATGTGTGTTTGGTGGTAAGAACATTTAATATAAATTCTATCCTCTTAATATATTTTAAAGTACACAATACTGTATTGGTAACTGTAAGTACTATATTGTACAGCAGATCTCTAGAACTTATTCATCTTGCATAACTGAAATTTTATAGCCATTGAACAACACCTCCCTATTTTCCCTGCTTCCCAGCTCTGGCAACCATCATTATATTTTCTGCTTCCATGAGTTTGACCATTTTAAATACCTCATCTAAGTGGAATCATACAGTATTTGTCCTCCTGTAACTGGCATATTTCACTTAGCATAATGTCCTCTAGGTTCATCCATATTGTCATAAATGGCAGGATTTCTTTTTTTTTTTAAAGGCTGAATAATATTTCATTGTACATATATACCACATTTTCTTTATCCATTCTTCTGTTGCTGGACGTTTGGGTTGTTTCCATATCTTGGCTATTGTGAATGATGCTACAATGAACATGGGGTTACAGATACCACTTTGAGATCTGGATTTCAATTCTTTTGGATATATACCCAGAA
Source organism: Eubalaena glacialis (assembly GCF_028564815.1). Lineage (NCBI taxonomy): Eukaryota > Metazoa > Chordata > Mammalia > Artiodactyla > Balaenidae > Eubalaena > Eubalaena glacialis. The sequence continues at coordinate 50,397,837 of NC_083733.1, read as the reverse complement.
GCAGGGTTGCTGGATCATATGGTAGCTCTGTTTTTAATTTTTTGAGAAATCTCTATAATGTTTTCTGTAGTGGCTGTACCATTCTACATTCTCACCAACAGTGTATAAGGGTCCCAATTTCTCTATGTCCTCACCAACATGTATCTTTTGTTTTTTTATAATAGCCATCCTAACAAGTGTGAGGTGCTATCTCATTGTGGTATTTATCTGCATTTCTCTGATGATTAGTGATGTTGAGTATCTTTTTGTATACCTGCTTGCTTTTTGTATAGCTTCTTTAATGAAATATCAAGTTTTTTGCCAGTATTTTACTTGGGTTATTTTTGTTTTTGTTTTGCTATTGAGTTGTAGGAGATTATTATATATTTTGGATATTAACTTCTTACTAGACAGATGGTTTGCAAATTTTTTATCCTATTCTGTAGGCTGCCTTTTCATTCTGTTGATTGTTTCCTTCTGGTGCAGGAGCTTTTTAGTTTGATATAGTTCCACTTGTGTATTTTTGGTTTTGTTGCTTATACTTTTGATGTCAAATCCAAGAAATCATTGCCAAGACCAATATCAAGAAGCTTTTTCCTCCTTTCTTCCAGGAGTTTTTCAGTTTCAGGTCTTATTTTTAAGTCTTTCATCCATTTGGAGTTGATTTTTGTGTATAGTGTAAGAAAGGGGTCAAATCTCATTCTTTTGCCTGTGAATATACAATTTTTCTGGCGCTATTTGTTGAAGAGAAATCCTTTCCCCATTCTATGTTCTTGGAACCTTTGTCGAAGATCAGTCAACTATATATGCATGAGTTTATTTCTGGGTTCTCTATTCTGTTCCATTGGTCTATATATCGTCTTTATGCTAGTATCATACTGTTTTAATTACTATAGCTTTTGCAATGTATTTTGAAACCAGAAAGTGTGATGCCTCTAGCATTTTCAGGCCAATATCCATGGTGGACATAGATGCAAAATTCCCCTACAAAATTCTAGCAAACATAACTTAACAGCACATTAAAAGGATCACACATCATGATCAAATGAGATTTATCCCTGGGATGCAGGGTGGCTTAACATATGAAAATTAATGAACGAAAGAAGGGTAAAATTTATATGATCATCTCAATAGATGCAGAAAAAGCATCTGACAAAATTCAGCACCTTTTCACAATAAAAAAAATCACTCAACACATTAGGTATAGTAGGAATATACCTCAACGTAATAAAGGCCATATAGTACAACCCCACCACTAACATCATACTCAACAGTGAAAACTGAAAGCTTTTCCTCTGAGATCAGGAACAGGACAAGGATTTGATTCTCACTCTTGTCACTTTTACTTGACATAATACTGGATTTCCTAGCCACAGCAATTAGGCAAGAAAAGGAAATAAAAGGCATCTAAATCAGAAAGGAAGAAGTAAAATTGTCCTTGTTTGCAGATGATATGATCTTATATATAGAAAACCCTAAAGACTCCACAAAAAACGGTTAGAGTTCATAAGCAAATTCAGAAAAGTTGCAGGATAAAAAAATCAACATACAAAAATCAGTTGCATTTCTTTTTTTTAATTTAATTTAATTTAATTAAATTAATTTTTAAACATCTTTATTGGAATATAATTGCTTTACAATGGTGTCTTAGTTTCTGCTTTATAACAAAGTGAATCAGCTATACATATATATATATCCCCATATCTCCTCCCTCTTGTGTCTCCCTCTCACCCTCCATATCCCACCCCTCTAGGAGGTCACAAAGCATCAAACTGATCTCCCCGTGCTATGCAGCTGCTTCCCACTAGCTATCTATTTTACATTTGGTAGTATATATAAGTCCATGCCACTCTCTCACTTCATCCCAACTTATCCTTCCCCCTCCCCGTGTCCTCAAGTCCATTTTCTACGTCTGCATCTTTATTCCTGTCCTGCCCCTAGGTTCTTCAGAAACTTTTTTTTTTTAAGATGTGATATATATGTGTTAGCATACGGTATTTGATTTTCTCTTTCTGACTTACTTCACTCTGTATGACAGACGTTAGGTCCATCCACCTCACTACAAATAACTCATTTTCATTTCTTTTTATGGCTGAGTAATATTCCATTGTATATATGTGCCACATCTTCTTTATGCATTCATCTGTCGATGCACACTTAGGTTGCTTCCATGTCCTGGCTATTGTAAATAGAGCTGCAATGAACATTTTGGTACATGACTCTTTTTGAATTATGGTTTTCTCAGGGTATACGTCCAGTAGTGGGATTGCTGGGTCATATGGTAGTTCTACTTTTAGTTTTTTAAGGAACCTCCATACTGTTCTCCATAGTGGCTGTATCAATTTACATTTCCACCAAGAGTGCAAGAGGGTCCCCTTTTCTCCACGCCCTCTCCAGCATTTATTGTTTGTAGATTTTTTGATGATGGCCATTCTGACTGGTGTGAGGTGATCACCTCATTGTAGTTTTGATTTGCATTTCTCTAATGATTAGTGATGTTGAGCATTCTTTCATGTGTTTGTTGGCAGTCTGTATATCTTCTTTGGAGAAATGTCTATTTAGGTCTTCTGCCCATTTTTGGATTGGGTTTTTTGTTTTTTTGATATTGAGCTGCATGAACTGCTTGTAAATTTTGGAGATTAATCCTTTGTCAGTTGCTTCATTTTACAAATATTTTCTCCCATTCTGAGGGTTGTCTTTTCGTCTTGTTTATGGTTTCCTTTGCTGTGCAAAAGCTTTTAAATTTCATTAAGTCCCATTTGTTTATTTTTGTTTTTATCTCCATTTCTCTAGGAGGGGGGTCAAAAAGGATCTTGCTGCGATTTATGTCATAGAGTGTTCTCCCTATGTTTTCCTCTAAGAGTTTGATAGAGTCTGGCCTTACATTTAGGTCTTTAACCCATTTTAAGTTTATTTTTGTGTATGGTGTTAGGGAGTGTTCTAATTTCATTCTTTTACATGTAGCTGTCCAGTTTTCCCAGCACCACTTATTGAAGAGGATGTCTTTTCTCCATTGTATATTCTTGCCTCCTTTATCAAAAATAAGCTGACCATATGTGCGTGGGTTTATCTCTGGGCTTTCTATCCTGTTCCATTGATCTATATCTCTGTTTTTGTGCCAGTATCATACTGTCTTGATTACTGTAGCTTTGTAGTATAGTCTGAAGTCAGGGAGCCTGATTCCTCCAGCTCCGTTTTTCTTTCTCAAGATTCCTTTGGCTATTCAGGGCCTTCTGTGTTTCCATACAAATTATGAAATTTTTTGTTCTAGTTCTGTGAGAAATGCCATTAGTAGTTTGATAAGGATTGCGTTAAATCTGTAGATTGCTTTGGGTAGTATAGTCATTTTTACAATGTTGATTCTTTCAATCCAAGAACCTGGTATATCTCTCCATCTGTTTGTATCATCTTTAATTTCTTTCATCAATGTCTTATAGTTTTCTGCATACAGGTCTTTTGTCTCCTTAGGTAGGTTTATTGTTAGGTATTTTATTCTTTTCGTTGCAATGGTAAATGGGAGTGTTTCCTTAATTTCTCTTTCAGATTTTTCATCTAGTGTATTGGAATGCAAGAGATTTCTGCACATTAATTTTGTATCCTGCTACTTTACCAAATTCATTGATGAGCTCTAGTAGTTTTCTGGTAGCATTTTTAGGATTCTCTATGTATAGTATCATGTCATCTGCAAACAGTGACAGCTTTACTTCTTCTTTTCTGATTTGGATTCCTTTCATTTCTTTTTCTTCTCTGATTGCTGTGGCTAAAACTTCCAAAACTATGTTCAATAATAGTGGTGAGAGTGGACAACCTTGTCTTGTTCCTGATCTTAGAGGAAATGTTTTCAGTATTTCACGATTGAGAATGATGTTGGCTGTGGGTTTGTCATATATGGTCTTTATTATGTTGAGGTAAGTTCCCTCTATGCCTACTTTCTGGAGGGTTTTTATCATAAATGGGTGTTGAATTTTGTTGAAAGCTTTTTCTGCATCTATTGAGATGATCATATGGTTTTTATCCTTCAGTTTGTTAATATGGTGTATCACATTGATTGATTTGCATATATTGAAGAATCCTTGTATTCCTGGGATAAACCCCACTTGACCATTGTGTATGATCCTTTTCATGTGCTGTTGGATTCTGTTTGCTAGTATTTTGTTGAGAATTTTTGCATCTATGTTCATCAGTGATATTGGCCTATGGTTTTCTTTCTTTGTGACATCTTTGTCTGGTTTTGGTATCATGGTGATGGTGGCCTCATAGAATGAGTTTGGGAGTGTTCCTCCCTCTGCTATATTTTGGAAGTTTGTGAAGGACAGGTGTTAGCTCTTCTCTAAATGTTTGATAGAATTCACCTGTGAAGCCATCTGGTCCTGGGTTTTTGTAAGACTTGATTTGTAACGTAAGATATGGTCTCTCCTGGAGAATGTTCCATGAGCACTTGAGAAGAAGGTGTATTCTGTTGTCTTTGGATGGAATGTCCTATAAATATCAGTTAAGTCCATCTTGTTTAATGTATCATTTAAAACTTGTATTTCCTTATTTATTTTCGCAAAAATCAGTTGCATTTCTATACACTAAAAGTGAACTCTCTGAAAAGGAAATTAAGAAAACAATCCCATTTACAATTGCACCAAAAAGGATAAAATATTTAGAAATAAACTTAACCAAGGAGATGAAAAACTTGTACATTGAAAACTATAAAATACTGATGAAAAAAATTAAAGCAGACACAAATAAATGGAAAGACATCCCATGTTCATAGATTAGAAGAATTAATATTGTTTAAATATCCATACTACCCAAAGTGATCTACAGATTCAATGCAATCTCTATAAAAATTTCAATGGCATTTTTTACAGAAATAGAAAGACAATTCTAAAATTCACATGGAACCACAAAAGACCCCAAATAACCAAAATGATCTTCAGAAAGAAGAACACTATTAAAAAATAATATACCTTGACCAATAAGGCCTTATTCCAGTATTATAAGCATGGACCAAATTAGGAAATATGTAATTAAAAATTTATCCTATCCATAGGCCATTGGAGAAAAATATGTAATCATATGTTAAAAAGATATTTGATAAAGTTCAACATCCAGTCTTTCTGAAGGTTATGATTAAAATAGTAATGGAAGGATAAATCATTACACTAGTAGTTCTCAACCAGGGAAAATTTTGCCACCAAGGGGACATTTAACAACATCTGGATACATTTTTAATAGTTGTGATTTGGGGTTGGTGTTACTAGTATCTATTTGGTAGAGGTCAGGGATGCTATTAAACATCCTACAATGCACAGGACAGCTTCCTTCCCCCACCCCACCCCCCAAAGAATTATCCTGCTTGAAATATCAAACGTGCCAAGGTTGAGAAATCCTGGTTTGCATGATAAAGATACTCTATCTGAAAATGACAGCCTATACCATACTCAAAATAGAAAACTTAAAGGAATTCTTGTTATAGTAACAAACAAAGTCTAAGATAGTTACACAATGAACATTATAGTCAAAGTAATAAAAAATTGTGGAATAAAGATTGGAATGGTCAAACAAAAATTATTGCTATTTTATGACAGTATTAAAAAACCCTAAGAGCATTGTCTGAAATATTCCAATACCATTTTCAATAATATGTCCAATTATAAAACACATAATAGAAATCAAAAGATGTCCTATATAAAATAAAAACAGTAATAACAGAGATAAAAGAGAAAGAAAAATATTTTATTTATATAGATGACACAAAATAGAAAATATCTGAAAAAAAGAAAATAATTAAGAAGTGGGCCAGACACATATGAAAGAGATAAAATTTTCCTGAGGCTTGTGTGGGAAGACTTAAGTACATTGAGATCTCCCCAAATTGGTTATAAATAATTCTATTCTAGAAAAAATTTTAATTGGATTTTTTGGGAATTTTATGAAATAAATCTAAAGTTAATATGGATGAATGAATATACTAGAGCAACCAATAATTTATCTATCCAATAAATTAATTTATAAAGCCACAATGGACAAAAGATGACAGTGGCCCCCAAATAATAAGTTAAATCAATGGAGAGAAGCAGAGAGTTAAGAAATAAGCCTAACTGTATTAAAAAATTTTTAATGTAATTTAGGTGCCATTTTATTTAAGTCAGAGGGGACACATTAAAGCGTATGCACAGGGATTCATATTGTTAAAAATATCCACCAAGATGATGTAACAATTATGTACCTGTGCCCTTAAAAATGTAGTTTCGGAAAATATAAAACAAAAACAAATAGAAAAACAGACAAACTAACAAATCTGCAATCATAGGAGGACAAATTGCACACTTTTTAAATAAATGACTATTTTAAAAATAGAATTTAATTGGCACAATGAACAACCTGGTACTAAGAAACATCTAATACTCATTCTTTTCAAACATGTATAAACCACTCATACAAATTGATAAAATACTTGATGACACAGGAAATCTCAGCAACTTCTAAAAAGTAGAGATCATATAGGCTTATTCACTGACCAAATGAGGAAATAACAACTCAAGGAGAGAGGAAATAGATCCCTATGATCATAAATATAAAAATACTTATAAAAATTCTTGTGTTAATAAGGAAATAAAAAGTGCAAGCTACAAACTACTTAGAAATAAGCAACAGAGCATTAAATATTAAAACCTGTGAGATGTGGCCAAAGCAGCAATTAGAGGAAAATTTATGGACTTAAATGCACACGTTAGAAAATGAGAGAAACTGAAATCAAATGGACCAAGCATAATATTCAGGATACTAGAAAAAGAACAAAAAATTATCAAATCTCTAGAAAGTAAAAGAAAGTAATAAAGATAAAAACTGACATTAATAAAACAAACAAGAGAAACAAAGCCATTAGAATTGATCAATAAAATCTTCAAATGTAATTAAGAAAAAAGAAAGTATAAATAAACAGAATCATGAATAAGATAAGGGGCAGTAACTACAGATACAGAGGGAATTAAGTTTTATAAGATACTTCCTTTATATTAATAACTTTTAAAAAGTAGATGAAATGAATGATTTTGTTTAAGAAAACCAAATTACCAAACTTAGCTCAAGAAGTCATAGAAAATATAAATATGTAATTTCTATTGAAGAAATTAGAAAGCTAGTCAAAGATATACTCTTGTAGAGAACATCAAGCTCAGATGGCTGTTCTTTGCAGCCTTGTCAATGACAAAAGACTGGAAACAACCAAAATATACATGTACATGATAGAAGGGTTAAATAAACTATAGTAAATCATACTGAACAGCAGTTGTAAAAAAATGAAGTTGATTTATATGAATTGATATGGAAAAATAACCCAGATAAGTTGACATTTGGAAAAAGTAAGTTGCAGCACAATATGTATTGTATCATATCAAATCCCCAAACTCTCTTTTTAAAAGTAAATAATACTGTGTATTTTTCACTGATGTGCAGGTAAGTGTATTGGGAGACAGCAGGACATTGATTAATGTTCTGGCTAATTCTGAAGCTGGATTCCCTGGGGTTCAAATTCTGATTCTGCCACCTGGGTGTCCCTGGGAAAGTTCCTCAGTCCCCGCCCCCTCCAACTTCCTGTCTCAGTTTCCTCTTTTGCATAAAATGGTAAAATAGCTGTTGCATCTACTTTGTAGACTGTTGGGACGATTATACAAGTTAATATATGTAAAGCACTTAGAGAACTGCCTGGCATGTGGTAAGCACTCATAAGTTAGCTATTTTTACTACGAAAAAAACTCTGGGTTTCCACATATCAAGCTGATAGCAACAGTTATTTCTGATGAGAGAATGCAACTGGAGGTTGAATAAGGGTTTGATCAAAGAGAATTTTTGCTTTGTCTGGATTGTTTGACTTTTATAATAAGGATATATACTATTATTTCTTTTGGAATTAAGGTAAATGGTATTTATTAAAAAATCAGTGGGGACAGTAGAAATGATATTGGGACAACCATTTAATCATTTGGAAAAAAGTAAAGATAGAGCCTTACCATAAAGTTAGATAGTCCCAGATGTATTAGAGATTAGACCACAAAAATGAAACCAAAATAGAATAAGAATAAGGTAAATGTTGATGTAATAGTGAGGACAGTCTCCTTAACATGACATCAAAGACAGGAAAAAACTGATACATTAGATGGCATAAAAATATAAATTGTTTTTCAAATAATGTCACAAATGAAATTAAAGGGTAAATATACATATCAAAGGGATAAAGCTATTATTTATAATATTAATAGAGTTTATAGATTAATATGAAGTAGAAAAAAGATAGAAGAGAATAAACAGGCAATTACCAAAATTAGAAATATAACTGGACAATAAATACAGGCAAAAATTGTTTAACCTTATTACTTTAGTAGTAATCAAAGATATGCAGCTTTGAACAGTCTTAACTTATTGTCAGAAATTTAGAAAAAATATTATAAATGCTGAAGGAAGTTTGATGAAGATGATTTTATTCTATATTAGGTGAGATATATATATATATATATATTTTTTTATTTTATTTTATTTTTTTTTATTTTTTTTTAATTTTTAAAACATCTTTATTGAAGTATAATTGCTCTACAATGGTGTGCTAGCTTCTGCTCTACAACAAAGTGAATCAGCTACACATATACACATGTTGCCATATCTCCTCCCTCCTGCATCTCCCTCCCTCCCACCCTCCCCACCCCACCCCTCCAGGTGGTCACAAAGCACCGAGCTGATCTCCCTGTGCTATGCGGCTGCTTCCCACTAGCTATCTATTTTACATTTGGTAGTGTATACATGTCCATGACACTCTCTCACCCTGTCACATCGGTGAGATATATTTTATGCAAGATAGTTTTGCCGTAAGCATTAAATGTCTTAAAAATGTGTATATTCTGATTGATTTTCTAGAAATTCAAGTGGAATAATCACAGATGTGCACACAGATCCATATATAAAGATGTCCATTGTGGTGTTATTTAAATTAGCAAAAAATTGAAAACTACTTAAATATCCAATAATAAATTGTTAAATATCTCCTCTGCATTTAGTTGTTATTGTGGGTTTTTATGTTGTTCCTTCATCTGAAACATATTTCTCTGCCATCTCATTTCGTCTAACTTTCTCTGTTTGTGTTCTCCTTTCTGCTGGCTAGAGCGCTGTAGCTCCTCTTGCTTCTAGTATCTGCCGTCTGGTGGGTAAGGTTGGTCCCGAGGCTTGTTCAGGCTTCCTGGTGGGAGGGATTGGGTGCCTGCCCACTGGTGGGTGGATCTGGGTCTTGTCCATCTGGTGGGCAGGGCCGTGTCAAGTGGTGTGTTTATAGGTGGCTGTGAGTTCAGTATGGCTTCAAGCACCCTTTCTGCTGATGAGTGGGGCCATGTTCCTATCTGGCTGGTTGTTTGGCCTGGGGCTTTCCAGCACTGGAGCCTGTAGGTTGTTGGGTAGGGCTGGGCCTTGATGCCAAAATGGCGACCTTTGGGGGAGCGCACACTGATCAATATTCTCTGGGGCCTCTGCCACCAGCATCGTTGCCCTCCCAGTGAGCCACAACTGACCCCACTTCCTCAGGAGACCCTCCAAGACTCATAGGTAGGTCTAGTCCTGGCTCCTATGGAGTTGTTACTGCTTTGTGTTGGGTCCCAGTGTATGTGAAAACTTGTGTGCGCCCTGCAAGAGTGGAGTCTCTGTTTCCCTCAGTTCTGTGGAGATCCTGCACTCAAGCCCCACTGGCCTTCACAGCCAAATGCTTTGGGGATTCCTCCTCCTGATACCAGACTCTCAGGCTGGGGAGCCTGACGTGGGGCTCAGGACTCTCCCTTTTGTGGGAGAACCTCTGCAATATAATTATTTTCCAGTTTGTGGGTCGCCCATCTGGCGGGTATGGGATTTGATTATGTCATGAAAGTGTCCCTCCTGCTGCCTCATTGTGGCTTCTTCTTTGTCTTTGAATGTAAAATATCTTTTTTGGTAGGTTCCAGTCTTTTTTATGGATGTTTGTTCAGCAGTTAGTTGTGATTTTGGTGTTTTCATGAGAGGAGGTGAGCTCAAGTCCTTCTACTCAGCCCTCTTTTCTGGAATCGAGGGGCTGCTTTTAGTTTGGATGCTTGCTGCCTCTTCCCTCAGTGTGTGCTGACCATTATCCCCTTGATATGGAGTGTGCAGGTACAGCGGCCCTTGGCCTCTCCTGGGACACTGGGGGCAGGGCTTGGCGCTTGCTCACGGATTTCCTAGGGGCAGGTGCCATCTGTGTCCTCCCAGGACAGCAGGATCAGGGCCTGGGGTCTGGTAGTGCCGGCCCATGCCCGCCTCTGGAGCCCATGATGGTGGTGGTGACTTGCGCCTGCCCTGGGAGCTCCTGTAGGCGGTGTCCTGTTCCCTGGGAGCGCTCACAGGAAAAGAAGCTCTTATGGTAGTCCTGCACCTCTCCTCATGTGTCCCCCAATATGGAGCCTTGCCTCCCTGGCAGGCCCAGGCTTCTTCCGTGTACACCATTAGTTGCCACAGCCCAGCCTCTTCAGGCTATTTCCCTGAAGCCAGCCCTGGTCCTCTCCCTGGGTCCATCCTCTGAAGCTGGAGTTTCAGCACTCAGCCCCCAGCCACACTGACAGAGGAGTGTCTCAGGCTGGGGCGTGCAAGGAAGCAGTGCCGACCCTCTGTGCAGGTCCCTCTCCGTGTTGCCTTCCACAAACCCGTTGCTGTGCTCTCCTCCTAGGCTCCGAAGCTCCCCCTCCATCCTCCCTGCCGGTGAGGAGACTTCCCTGGGTGCGGGAACCTCTCCTCCTTCACAACTCCCTCCCTGGGGCGCAGGCTCTATCTCTATTCCTTCTTTTTCTTTTTCCTTTAGTCCTACCTGGTTACATGGAGGTTTTCATGTCTTTTCAGGAGTCTGAATACCCTTCTGTAAGTATTCAGTAGCTGTTCTGTGTGAATCGTTCCACCTGTAGATGTATTTTTAATGTTTCTGTGGGAGAAGGTGAGCTCCACGTCCTACTCCTCCACCATCTTGATCCAATAAATTGTTAAATAAATCATGGTGCATAAAGTATGGAATATTATTCAGCCATTAAAAATAATGCTGTTGAAGACTATTTACTGGTATGGAAATATGTTATGAATGTATGGAAGAACTGCAAAACGTCAATAAATATAAAGGCTTAATTTTATAAAAAGATAGGAAACCCTGCTGTATGTGAATACATATAAAGTTATCTCTAACTTTATCTCTATTTATCTCTAAATACTGTATGTGTGAGTAAATAAACCTAGATAGAAATGCACTACAGAGTTAAAATTTATTATCTCTGGGCAGTGATGACATTTATCATTCTCTCTGTGCTTTATATTTATTTACTTTATTTTGTTAAACATCACAAAAGTACACAAACACATTCTTGTAAAAATGAGCGTACTACAGATAAAGCTGAAATCCCTCAGACCAACCCCTCAGTCCTTCCCTGTATCTCCCCCACAGGGACTCAACATTACCAGCACCTGTCCCTCTACAACTTTTCCTACACATTTTACATACATGTTTTCTCTCCAATATTTTGGCAGTTAAATCATTAAAAAATTTTGTTTGTATTTACTCTGAAAATATTGATTAGATTTTATTTTCATCTCTAGATTTAATTGAGATCTTCTCCCTACTATTTGTTTCCCTACTTCTTCTCCCACTGTCCCCTGCCACCTCCTGTATAGTTATCCATTGAAGTTTTATTCCCCGTTTGTTGTATAATTTTCTTTCAATTATTTAGACTGAACTATAAATTTTACCAATTTCTTTGTGCACTATTTTTATCTTCCAATAGTCTTGGGTCTTACTTCATTTTATCTTGCTTCAATACTCCTTGTAATTCTTCCAGGAAGGATTTGTGTGTGGTAAACTTCGAGTCATTGAATGATTTAAAATGCTTGACTGATATTTTGGCTGGATATAGAAATGTAAATTCAATATAATTATTTTCTCAGAAATTTTATAATGTTGCTCTTCAGTATTCTGAATTGCTGAAAAGAAATCAGTTGCCAGTGTGATCCTTGTTGTTTTTTGTTTTGTTTTGTTTTGCTTTTTGATCCTTTTTCTTTTACAGGTAACATTTTTTTTTTCTGGGAGACTTTAGGGCTTTTACTTGGCTCTCTGAATTTCACAGATGTAATTTTAATTACAGTTTTTCCTTTTATTCTGTTTAGTATTTATGGACCGTTTCAATTTAAAGACTTGATTCTTTTTCTTCAGGAGATTTTTCACATATTATTTCTCTGCCTTTTTCTTCCATTCCATTCTCTCTGTTTCGCCTCTGGAATTAAGAAGATCTCAGCACTTCTGGATCTACCTTCAAAGTCTATCTCTCACCATCCCTCCCTTCCTTCCTCCCTCTCTTCCTCCACCACTTCCTTCCTTCATTTTTTGCTATCATTTTGTCCTGTGTTTTATTCTGGGGAATAAGTATTTCAGTGCATTAATTTGCTTTTCACGTGTGTCTATTCTCTATTTAACCTGTTGTTGAGTTTCTTCTTTTAAATTTTAACTGTTATGTTTTTCTTTACAAGATCTCAAGTTGATTGTTTGAAATAACCATTTTCATAGTTACTCTGAAGATATAGTATTTTGTTAATACTTCATTTAAAGTTGGTTTCTACTTGTCTATTGACTCAATTTACACTTATTATTTTTCTGTTTATTGAATTTGGTGCCCCTCATTGTTTGGCTAGGTTTCCTCAAATGTTTGCTGTTTTTTGGCTCCATCATTATCTCATAATTAGGATCCTCAGTTAATTTTTTCATACTTTTTAGACTTACAGTTTAATGAATTTTGACAAGTGTAGACAGTGTGTGAATACCACCATGATCTACATATACATTATTTCTTTTAACCCAAAACTCCCTTGGGCTCCTTTTCAGTCATTCTGCTCCCCCTACCCTGACAACTACTGATTTATTTTCCATCTGTAGAGTCTTGCCTTTCCAAAATGTGACATAAAATGAATCATACAATATGTATCTTTTCAAGTCTGGCTTCATTCACTCAGCACAAGGCTTTTGGGCTTCATCCATGTTGTTGCAATATGCCCATTGTTTCTTCCTTTGTATTGCTAAGTAGAATTCCATTGTACGGTTGTGCTACTGGTTGATGAACAGTTGGGTGGTTTCTAAATGCCGGTGATCATGAAAAATTACATATAAGTTTTTTTGTGTGTATAGACCTATGTCTTCATTTCTCTTGGGTGAATACCTTGAAGTAGAATGGCTAGGTCATATGGTAATTATATGCTGAACTTTACAAGAAACTCTCAAAATGTTTTCCAAGTGGCTATGACTTAAGAATGTTGGGATAATCGTAGATTCATATGCAGTTGTAAGAAATAAAAGAGAGATCACGTGTACTCTTTACCTAGTTTTTCTGACAGTAACATCTGGTAAAACTACAGTATAACAACCAAGATATTGACATTGAATTACTCAAAAGATACATAACAGTTCTACACTGTAAGGATCCCTTACCCTGCTCTTCCACATCCCCACAGCCGGCTGGCTGGCTATAGCCCTGACAATCAAGAATCTGTTCTCCATTTCTATAATTTTGCTATTTAAGAATGTTATATAAATGGAACTATATACCTAGTATGTAACCCTTTGGGATTGACCTTTTTTCACTCAGCTTAATTCCCTAGAGATGTATCAAAGGTGTTGCATGTAATCAATACTCATTCCTTTTTTACTGTTGGGTAGTATTCTAGGGTATGAATGTACCACACTTTGCTTAACCATTTATTTGTTGAAGGGCATCTGAGCTGTTTCCTGTGTTGGCTATTACAAATAAATCTGCTATAAACATTTATGTACAGGTTTTTATGTGAACATAAATTTTCTTTCTTTGGGATGAATACCTATGAGTACAGTTGTTGGGTCATATGGTAGTTGCATCTTTAGTTCTTTAAGAAACTGCCAAAGAGTTTTCCAGAGTGGCTTACCATTTTGTATTCCCATCAGCAATATATGAGTGACCCAGTTTCTGTGCATCCTCACCTGCATTTGGTATTGCCACTATTTTTTATTTTGGCCACTTTGATAGGTGTGTAGTAATATCTCATTGTGCTTTTAATTTACATTTCCCTAATGGCTAATGATGTTGACTGAATTTTCGTGTGCTTATTTGACAGCTGTGTGTACTCTTCAGTGAAATGATGCTATGCCTTTTGCTCATTTTCTAATTCAATTATTTGTATTTTTACTGTTGAATTTTGAGAGTTCTTTCTATATACTAGAAACTAGTACTTTGTTGGATATATAGTTTGAAAATATTTTCTCCCTATCTATAGCATATCTTTTCATCCTCTTCATATGGGCTTTTGCAGAGCAAAAGTTTAAAATTTTTCTGAAGTCCAATATATAAATTTTTCCTTTTATGATCATGCTTTTGGTGTCAAGTCAAAGAATGCTTTGCCTAGCCGTAGATCCTCCAAATTTTCTCCTATTTTTTTTCTGAAAGTTTTATAGTTTTGTCTTTTATGTTTAAGTCCATAATCTATTTTGAGTCTTTTTTTTTTTTAAAGTGTGAAGGGCTTGGTTTTTGCCTATGAATTTTTACTTGCTCCAGCACCACTGAATGGTGGGGTTAAAAATCATTTGTGCATATTTGTGTGGGTCTATTTTTGGGTTCTCTATTGTGTTCTATCTGTGTGTCTATCCCCTCCACCAGTAACACACTGTCTTGATTGCTGTAGCTCTATAGTAAACTTTGTTATCAGGTAGAGTAATTCCTTATTTATTCTTTTATTTGTTATCTTTATTCTTTTTCAAGATTGTTTTAGTCATTCTAAGTTTTATGCCTTTCCATATAAATTTTAGAATTTATTTTTTCCTTATAAATTGATAGAAATTGCATTAAAACTATAAATCAGTTTGGAGAGAATTGATATCTTTGCTATCTTGAGTCTTATAATCCGTGAATGTGGTATGTCTTTACACGTATTTAGGTCTTTGATTTCATTACTAGCGTTTTGTAATTTTCAGCATTTGGATCATGGATATCATTTGTAAATTTATACCTAAATGTATCATTTTCCTTGGAGTGATTTCATGTGGTATTGCGTTTTAAATTTTGGTCTCTACATGTTAATTGTTGATATATAGAAATGCAATTGTTTTTTGTGTTGATCTTTTATCCTGTGACCTTACTAAACTCACTTATTTGTTCTTGGAATGTTTTTGTAAAACCCTTTCTCTGTAGATAAGCATATCATTTTCAAATAAGGATGGTTTATTTCTTCCTTTCCAATCTGTATGCCTTTTGTTTCTTTTCATTTCCTTTTGCAGTGGCTAGAACTCCCAGTAATATGTTGAATAAATGTGGAGAGAGTGACATTCTTGCCTTGTTCTTGATATTAGAGAGAAAGCACTCAGCCTTTTGCCATTAAATTTGATGTTAGCTATAGTGTTTTTGTAGATGGTATTTATCAAGTTGAGATAGTTTCCCTCTAGTCCTAAGTTGCTGAGAGTTTTTATCCTAAATGGGTATTATATTTTGTCAGATGTTTTTCTTTGATTGATATGAGCACACAGTTTTTCTTCTTTAGCTTATTGATATGGTTGATTACATTGACTGATTTTTGAATGGTGAACCAGCTTTACATATCTGGAACAGATTTCATTTTGTCATGGTGGGTAATTATTTTAATACATTGCTAGATTTGATTTGCTAATATTTTGTTGAGCATTTTTGTGTCTAAGTTTGTTAGTCTGTAATTTTCTCTTTCTTTCTTTCTTTCTTTTTTTTAAAATTATTTTTGTCTGGTTTTGGTATAAGGGTAATACTGGCCTTGTAAAATGAGTTTGGAAGTGATTCCTCTTATTCTTTTTTTCTGGAGTAGGTTGTATGGAATTTGTGTCTTCCTTCCTTCCTTTTTCATTATTTGATTTCTAGTTTGATTCTGATATGGTCAGAAAACATACTTTGTATAACATAAATTGTTTTATATTTGTTGAGGTTTGTTTTATGGTCCCATTATTTGGTTTATGGTGAATATTCCATGAGCCCTTTGAAAAAATGTATATGCTGCTGTTGTTGTGTGGAGTATTTTATATACAGTTAAGTCCCTACATACAAACCTTCAAGTTGTAAACTTTCAAAGATGCAAACGTGCGTTCGCATGTCCAATCACATAAGTTAGTTCACATATCTGGCGTACATTGTCATGTGTGTGCATCCTCTACAAGTGGTTGTGCGTTTGTGTACTTTATAGTACTGTATAGGGTACAGTAGTACAGTATCTTTATTTCAAGACCAGGGTGTTCCGATGCAAGTGTAAAAGCAGCAATAATGTAGTTTGTACTGCTAAGACACGCCAAGCGATAACGGTGGAAACAAAAGTGAAAATGATTGAGAGAGTGGAGTGAGGCGAAAAGATGGTAGACATCGCTTGTTCTTATAACATGAATTGTTCAGCCATCGGCATGATTCTAAAGAACAGGACAAGATCGTGGAACATGTGAAGTCTGCTGTGCCAATGATGTCGACAATAATAGCCAAGAAGTGTAGAAAATGATGGAAGAGATGGAGAAACTTCTCAGTGTGTGGATGCAGGATCAGCATCAGCATCGAGTCCCGTTCAGCTTAATGCTGATTAAAGAGAAAGCTAAAAGATTTTATGAAGACTTGAAGAAGAAACATGGCGAAGAATCAGAGGTTGCCAGCCAGCCATGGCTGGTTTCACTGGTTCAAGGCTAAAGCCAACCTTTACAACATAAAAGTAAGTTGTGTGGCAGCAAGTGCAGATATGGTATCTGCCTGGGAATATCCTGAAATGCTTTGAGAAATTATTGATGAAGGCATGTATTTACCCAAGCCGCTTTTTAATGTGGATGAGACAGGTCTGTACTGGAAGCGGATGCCAGACCAAAGTTATATCAGTAAGGAGGAATAATTGATGCCAGAGTATAAAGCAGCAAAGGATAGGCTAACTCATGTTGTTTGGTGGCAATGCTTCTGGTAATATGAAGCCAAAGGCTCTATTTGTTTATCATTCAGAGAACCCAAGAGCCCTTAAAAACATAGCCAAGAGCTCTCTTCCTGTTGTGTGGAAGAGTAACCCCAAAGCCTGGGTTACACAGGCCATTTTTCAGGACTGGTTTTTCCACCACTTTATCCCAGTGGTAGAGAAATATTGCTTGGAGAAGGATGTCCCATTCAACATTCTTTTGCTGCTCGACAATGCTCTGGGCCACCCCCCATTCATGGACCACTTTCATTCCAACATCAAAGTAGTACATCTGCTACCGAATACTTTCAAGAAATATTATTTACATCACATTTTTTGTCAGGCAGTAAAGGCACGTGGTGAATCAGGAACAACCTTGTGACAATTTTGGAAGGACTATAACATCTACAAGGTCATAAAAAACATTGACTTTGCTTGGCGTGAGGTTATGGCCATCACCATGAATGGGGTTTGGAGGAAACTTTGCCTGTGGTTTGTTCATGATTTTCATGGATTTGAGGTGGATGAGGAGTCCGAAGAGGTCTTCAGCAACTTAGTGACCCTCAGCGAGAAGCTGGGGCTCGATCTGCAAGAAGACGACTTCATTGAATTCCTTGCTGTGCAACACGAGGAGCTTACTAATGAAGACCTGATGGAATAGGAGGCCCAGAGAAAGGATGAAGAGAGACAAGAAGAAGAAGAAGTAACTAAAGAACCGAAGAGATTCATGATGCAGGAAATGGCAAGGGGATGTTCTTTATCTGAGGAGGCACTGTTAGTTTTTGAGGCACAGGACTCGAACGTTGAATGGTACATGAAGACTGCAGCAGCTGTTCAGAATGCAATCCAGTGCTACAGTGTCATCTATGATGAGAAAAAAAGAGCTACTACCCAGACATCATTGGATCATTTTTTCAAGAGGGTAGATAGAATTGAACCTATCAAGGAACCAGAACCTGTGCCATCAACGTCAGGTGTGAGTGAAATTGCAGCTTGCCCTCCATCTCCTATTGCTGATGATCTTTCAGCTCTACCAATTCCCACCTCCTCTCCCTCCTCCAGTCAGTAACTCTTCTTGCCTGTTCACTCGACACCAGGCCCTGTATGCCAGCTGTTGTACTGTATTACTGTACTTTTCAAGGTACTGTACTGTAAGATTAAAAATGTTTTATTTTTTGTGTTTGTTTTTTATGTATTATTTGTGTGAAAAGTATCATAAACTTATTACAGTACAGTACTATATAGCCAATTGTGTTAGTTGGGTACCTAGGCTAACTTTGTTGGACTTACAAACAAATTGGATTTACGAACACACTCTCAGAATGGAACTTGTTTGAATGTAGCGGACTTACTGTATGTAAGAGAGAACTTGCTGGTTTATTTTGTTGTTCAGATCTTTTCTATCCTTGCTAATATTTTGTCTGGTAGTTTATCAGTTGCCAAAGACATATTGAAGTCCCCAACTATAATTGTGTATTATTTATTTCTCTTTTCTCTTAAGCACTATCAATTTTTGTTTCATGTATTTGAAATTTTGTTGTCTGTGCACAAATTTGGGATTATTTTGTCCTCCTGGTGAATTGATCCTTTTGTCACTGTGTAATGTCCCTCTTTGTCTATAGTAATTTTCTTGTCTCTGAAGTCTACTTCACTGGATATTAATATAGCCACTCCCACTTTTTAGAAATTAATATACTATCATGGTATATTTTTACTATCTTCTTATTTTTTTTAACATACTTATGCCTTTGAATTTGAAGTGAGTTGCTTGCAAACAGCATATATTTGGGTTATTATTTTTATCTACCCTTCCAATCTCTGACTTTATTTGATATATTTAAGTCATTTACATTTAAGGTGTGTTAGGGCTTAAGTGTGTCATTTTCTTTTGTTTTGTTTTCTATTTTTTCCCTCTGTTTCTCCATTCTTGCCTGTCTATGGGTCACTTGAAGATTTTAAAAGATTTAATCTTGACTTAGTTACAGTGTTTTTTTTTTAATTGAAGTATAGTTGATTTACAATGTTGTGTTAGTTTCAGGTGTACAGCAAAGTGATTCAGTTATACATACATATATATCTATTTTTTTTTTCAGATTCTTTTCCCTTATAGGTCATTACAAAACACTGAGTATAGTTCCATGTGCTATACAGTAGGTTCTTGTTGGTTATCTATTTATAGTGCTTTTGAGTTATCATTTTGTATAGTTTTCTTAGTTGTTACAGTGGATATCACAATATCAATATGTGATTTATCATAGTCTACTAATATCAACATTTTACCATTTTGAGTAATGTGTGGAAACTTTACTTATATTTCAGTCCTCCCTTTTGAAAAATATGCCCAGCTTTAAATATTTTCTTGGATAGCAGATGATGTTATAGTATTTGCTTCAATCATCACATGTGATTTAGAAAACTCATGAGGAGGAGGATAGTCTATTGCATTTATCTACATTTCTACTCTTTCTATTATTCTTTTTTCCTTCTCAATCTTGCATGATATTTCCTTTTATTTTTTTCCTTTCTATTTGAAGAACTTCATTTAATCATTCTTTATGGGTAGGTCTGCTAGTGATAAGTTCTTTTAGTTTTTCCTTTGTCTGAGGATTTTTTGTTTGTTTCCCTTCATTCCCAAAGGATAGTTTTGCTGGATACAGAATTCTCATTTGAGAATTCTTTTCTTTCAGCTGCTTCCTTCTGGACTCCATGGTTTTAGATGAGAAATCTGGTCATTTGATTTTGTATTCTCCTTAGGTAATGTGCTGTTTTTCTCTTGCTGCTTTTAAGATTTTCCTTTGTCTTTAGTCTTCAGAAATTTAATTACAATGCGTCTTAGCATGGATCTTTTTTGAGGGGGAGCATTTATCTTATTTGAAGTTTACTCACTTTTTGTGAATCTGTGGGTTTATATATTTTGCCAAATCTGGGAAATTTTCAGCCGTATTTCTTTGAATACTCTTTCAGCCCTACTCTCTTTCTCCTCTTCAAGTGATACAAATCTTGCATCTTTTGCTTTTGTCCACAGATAGTTGAATCTCTGTTCATTTTTTTCAATCTATTTTCTGCCTGTTGTTCAGATTGGGCAAATTCTCTTGGTCTGTCCTCGAGTTTATTGATTTTATTCTCTGCTATTTCCATTCAATATTGAGCCTATCCAGCAAATTTTAAAATTCCATTATTAACTTTTTCATTTCTATAATTCCCATTTAGTTCTTTTTAATAAGTTATATTTCTTTACTGAGATTTTTTTCTAACTTTTCATTTGTTGCAAGAGAATGTATAATTGCTTATTGAACCACTTTTGTGATAGTTGCTTTAAAATCCTTGTCAGTTAATTCCAATATCTGGGTCATCTCAGTGTTGGCATCTATGGATTGCCTTTTTTCATTCAAGTTGTTATTTTCCTCGTTCTTGGTATGATGGATGTCTTTGGATTATTATATCCTAAACATTTTAGCAGGCGGTCACCTTGTTTAGGCTTGGCATGCAGGCTCTGGCCAACTTTTGTGGGCTACAGTTTCAATGTCAGTCTGATTTTCAGAGCCTATATGGCGTTATTTTGCTCTGCTTGATTTATTTCCTCCCATAGGGGCTCCCATTGGTCTCCACTGGTGCTCTTTGAATGAGAAGAAGCTTCCCCAGGCTGGACCATCTGGTAAATCTTGCTGGGAGAGGATCTTCCCCAGAGACAAAGAACACTTCCCAGGATGGGTGCTGTGTGGCAGGTTGCCCCCTGCCTGTGGGGGATGGAAAATGTGTCCTGGGCCATGTGATTGTTGTGGCAGGGTCCCTTTTGCCAGAGGTCCTCTGGCTTCACGGTATCTCTGAGTGAGGAAGGGGACCCTCAGGCCCCATGTGGAAGGAGATTACTTGTTGGTCTGGTACGGCTGTTATGGTGTGATCCCTCTCTCCAGCGCTTCCTGCTGCATGGTGTCTCTGGGTGGGGGCAGAAGTCTCAGGCCTGGTGCTTCAGTTAATTTTTCATCTTTTTCTGTAGCTTGCCCCCATGTATTGTGTGTATGAGAAGCGGCTGGCCCATGCTACTGAGTGAAGGCTCTGGTTACCCAGGCACAGTCCTGCTTCTCTGGAGGAGGTACTCAAGAACATTGCCTCTCCTGCAGGCTAGTGTCCATCCAGAGTGATGCTTGACATATTGGCCATGGGAAGGAAGTGGTTAAGGGTGACCCGCTTGACCTCTCTTAATGCAGTTCTCAACCAATGCTCTGTAGGTGCTCCAGGGGTGCCCACCACCCCACCCCCGGCCCAGCCCCAAGCTTGACACATCCCTGGCACCTTTGCACCATTTTCTGTGGTTCTTTCTAAGCATATATTTTCCTTATCAGATCCCATCCTTTTTTTACATTTCAGGGAATTCTCATGCCTTCTGATCTACCAAGAATATCCCTTCCTGTATCCAGTGCAGTTTAGAAGGATGGAGATATATATATATATATATATATTATTTTTTATTTTTTATTTTTTCCTAAGTATTTTCAGAATAGAAGTTTAGCTCATCAACTTCAGCCAATCTCTTTGTGGTCTATGTTTTTTCAAATTTTCTAAAATAAACGTGCATTACTTTTATAATCAGTAAAACCATGATTAAAACTTTTTTTTCCCACAACTGTGTGTTGGACATTGTGCTGGGGTAAGTGCTCAGAGGCCTCCATTCGGGGAGACTACAGGGAAGTAAAAATGTGTGTTTTCTGGAGAAGGGTTTCTGGGAAGTCGAAAGCCTATCCACCCTTCTGGGTGTGCTCAGCCGGGACCCCCAGCTGCAGATCTGTGTTTAGCTGCCACAAGGGTGCTTTCAACTGTGGAAGGTTGCTCCAAGTTCTTGTAGGAGGGGCTGATCCTTCCCTTTCTTCAAATTGCCAATGTGTGCAAAATGCTAACACCAAACATTCAAGTGACGTATAGATCAGAACAGAATCCTAGCTTGATGACATAAATTAAAGTAATTATATTCATTAGCATGATAAAAAATATGCAAACAAATGTTTATTAAATGCAACCATATATCAACTCCAAAGGCTTTGGCGTTGTTTATGTCCTTGTGCCTACAGCATTTTGTCAAAGGTGGCCTGTCAGGCTGAACTTAATTGACACTAATAACAGTGGAGGGAGGAGGAGCCAGCCCAGAATATCACTTGGGCCTGCAGACACTGGAGGTTTGGGGATTTGCTATCAGGCCTCCCTGAGAAAGTCCCCGGGAAACGGAAGTACAGGTCGCCTTGATGAATGTGCCCACAAAAGGGTCTGGAGGCCTTTTCTTCAACTGAGACAGGCTGGGACCTGGGACCCTGTGCTGCAGTGCTGCAGTGCTGGCACCTGGACAAACATCTCCTTGAGCAACAAAATACAAAGAAACTATAAGGGACTAAAAATAACTGCGTGCATGTTGGGGCAAATTCTGGACAACAAGATACAAAAAGAACAAAAAAACCCAACTGCCACTTCTGAAGAGCCAGCAGTAAAAACAGGGTGGGAGCAAAAGCAGGGTGCCGAGCATGCCCCCTGCACTCAACACCACCAAAGGGGTGGGCAAAACACCTAAGCCACCCCCTCCGGCCCTATCCCTGGACACACCCCTACCCTCACTCCATATAAGAAACCAGCTCAACCCACCTTGGGGAGCAAGTGAACAAGGGAACTTGTTACTTGTTTTCGCTCCCCCCTGCTGCAGCAGGGGCCCCAATAAAGCCTTGCCTGAATTTCTTGTCTGGCCTCTAATCAATTTCTATTGGTTGGGGAAGGCCAAGAACCCTGGTCAGTGTCACAATCAGCGCCTGATACAATACCTGCCACTGCAAGGGAACATTTTTTCTGCACGGTTGTATGTATCTTTCCAGCTGTTGGAGACTCTGGCAAACACAAGCACTTGCCTGTTTCTGGAATCTCCGGAGATGGGAAACAGGCTCCTAATAGGGAGGCTGCTGTACATTTGCGTTGGGTTCTTGCTGGGGAACCTGGCAGGCTGCTCTGATGAGGCGTCTTATTTTTGCCAGAAAGCATGGGAATCATACCCACAAGCACAGTCACAGAAAGAGCCAAAGTTCCTTAGCTGTGATGCTCTGGCACATGGGGACATTTGTTTTGGCCTTGAGGGCTGATGTATCACAGGTGTGCTAATGGGTGAGGCCCCTGCCTGTTGTGTAGAGGGCCAGCAACTATTACCGTTGTTTACTATACCCGGAGTGGTTGTTTAGAAGGATTTGGGTACAATTGAATGATCTGTTTTCCTGTCCATCCATCCAGCATATGTTGCGTGTAATACCAGGTGGAGAGTGAAAAATGTCAGGCGTGGTGGAGAAGGAGGAGGAGGAGTGGGAGAGCTGGCCCAGGGCTTTAGACTGGAGCCCGCAGTTGCCCGCCCTCACGCTGTTGTTTTGTTTTATTTTTGTCTTTGTTTGTTTGGCTTTTTTTTTTTTTTTTACCTCCACCTTATCCTTTGCGTTCAAGGCAAACCATGGCCCCAGTCAGGAGGATTTGGCGTGGCTCTGGTTGTTGACAGGCTGGGCTGTCATTCAGTCTCATCCGTTCTTTGTGATCCCAGTTTACCTCCTAGACGAAAGGGACCCCTTCTTGTCCCTGAGTGCCAGCCGGCTTCAGAGATTGGCTTGACAGCAATGCTGACTTCACAGGGGTCACCAATGCTTGTCCACCTGCCTTTCAAAGGAAATAAGATGCTAAGAGAGTAAGGTTTCTTCTCCCAGGATCCACACGGGTCCCTCCCTTTCGTGAAGGAAGTAGAAAGTGGAGAGGCTGGAGTTTTTGTGGTCAGCGCCAGTACTGACTGAGGGGAACCAGGAAAAGATGGTCTGGAGACTCCATGGCTGCTGCGTGGGTAGTGGGGAGAGCCCGGGGCACCTCAGGACCAGCCCCTGCAAACCCTCACCTCTCCTTCCGGGAAAAAGGGAGCCTGCGTAATTTATTTCTGCGGGGTGGTTTATGCTGGGAGGGAGAGAACAGAGGTTAAGAAAACAAAGGAAGACACACCACTTTTGTGTCTGAGCCAATGGTGATCAATTCTGTATACTTTACTGCCTTGTCCATGTTTTGGGGATGGATATTTCAAGCCATTTCAATCAAAAGTGGTGCCACTCTAGGCTCTAAACAAAGGCCTAGATTTATTTTTTTTCTGGCAGCACAATCCTCAAAGATTACACTTGCTGCAACATTTTTAGCCACGTCAACATTCCTTAGGAAATACAAATATGGGCATTATTTCATGGAGATGGCACTGGGTAATATAATAAAATGGATTTATTTCATCTTAATTTATTTAAAATGTGCATAGACAGAACTGGGATAAAATCCATGAGATGAAATATCTCGTTTGCATGAATATATTGAAAAATTCAGCTACCTTCTAAGCCA
Organism: Eubalaena glacialis; assembly: GCF_028564815.1. Taxonomy (NCBI): domain Eukaryota; kingdom Metazoa; phylum Chordata; class Mammalia; order Artiodactyla; family Balaenidae; genus Eubalaena; species Eubalaena glacialis. Next base: position 50,373,513 of record NC_083733.1, on the reverse strand, counting down.
AAAAAAGAGGCAAATTTTTTTCATCCTCAGAATAATAAGAAGAATAGGTGCTCTTTTTAAAACAAGAAAATATAACCTTGACAGAGGGAAGTGATTCATGTCCCACGGTCCCTGTGAAGGTGTGAGGGATGAGAGGAGACGGCAGACAGTGCTCTGGGTTGAGGAATTGGGAGAGAGACGGGATTGTGGTTTTTCATGAAGGGGCTGGACTGGGTTGAGACCAGGAGTGCACGGTGGGCAGCCGGGCTTTTCCTGATATGCTGGTTGTCAGAGATGCAGCGCCAGCCCAGCTGTTCCCACCTCTGGACTCCAAGTCTCCAAAGTGCCTAATGGCAGAGAATGTTGCAGGGCCTGAGACTGGCGGGTGTCCATCCTGTCGGGGCTGCAGCACAGCCCTCTCCTCACCACGCACCACCCAGGGCTTCTGTGTCCAGGATGCACTGTGGATACCGCACTTGTCCGTGAGGTTAAAAGTCCAAGGGCCTGGGGTGCAGTCTGGGCCCCAGCGTAGCAGCTATGTGAACGGGAAACCATTTACACCTTTGGACCTTTACCTGAGGCAGTAAAATGTAGAGGCTGAGTCAGATGGCTTGGGTTCAAATGTGTACTCTACCACCTATGAGCTGTGTGACCTTGGGCAAGTTTCTTAACCTCTCTGGGCTCCAGTGTCCTCATTTGTAAAATGAACTTGATAGTAGAACCTACCACAAATGATGCCATGAGGTTTATGTGTGAGATGATCATACATAGAATATGTCTGACTTATAATCAGCAACCAATGAATGTTAGTTATAAAGCTTTCTTATCAACAGAATGGAATTAATCTTTTAATCTCAAAGGGTAGATTAGTAGCTACTATTATTATTTGATATGATCATATTGTTGTTTAATGTTAATAACTGTTTTCAATTTATTTCTTCTGTGTCTATGGATTTTTTTAAAATTAATTAATTTTTGGCTGCGTTGGTTGGGTCTTTGTTGCTGTGTGCGCGCTTTTCTCTAGTTGCGGCAAGCGGGGGCTACTCTTTGTTGCAGTGCGCGGGCTTTTCATTGCAGTGGCTTCTCTTTGTTGCGGAGTACAGGCTCTAGGCGCAAGAGCTTCAGTAGCCGTGGAACACGGGCTCAGTAGTTGTGGCTCGCAGGCTTAGTTGCTCCCTGGCATGTAGGATCTTCCCAGACCAGGGCTTGAACCCATGTCCCTTGCATTGGCAGGCGGATTCTTAACCACTGAGCCACCAGGGAAGCCCCTCTATGAACTTCTTGAGGGAAGAGATGACAAATACTTGCTGAAGGTGTTGTACTGTTATAAGTTGATATTGATCATATTGTTGTTTAATGTTAATAACTGTTTTCAATTTATTTCTTCTGTGTCCATAAACTTCTTGAGGGAGGAGAGGACAAATGCTTGCTTAAGGTGTTGGTTAATGCCTGGGGGATGCATTCTTTTAGGTTTTCAGTACCTGGGCAGCTTCAGTGGGCCTGAGGACCACTTCTTCCATTGGCTGGGACAGGCCAGTGGCTGATGGCTGGTTATTCCTGGGAATCCCGAGCCTGAGTTTGCTGCCTTTACCCTCCATCCCTGAGCATTTACTAGTGCAAGGACTGAACCGCCGAGGGGTGGGGATGGCTACCTTCTGATAGATTACATGGTGAATCACAAGTCTCAAATCTTCTCTTTGAAGATTTTTCCATTCCTCTTTTTCTTATTTTCTACCCTAGGCTGTGAGGAAATCCAGGAGCAACACCCTCAGCTTTTAAAAATTAAGATCATAGATAGTGGGCCCTCTTTGGACCCACATGTGAGCCAAGGCATTTGGTAAAGAAAAATCAATGAAGGGATTTGCACCGTTTAGTGTTGGTTGAGGGATGGTTGCAGGGTGGGATGATTCAGTTTCTCAAAGAGTCCACAGCCTGGGGGGTCAGAGAGCCTGTGGCCTGAGGCTCTCCCTGGCACCCACCTCCTCTTTCTGCTTGTGGGCAAAACTCACCATGCCCGGGAGCTGCTGCACATCCTGTCTGCTAGGATAGTGTCAGCACAGGTACCCAAGCCACCCAGGGTGGGCATGAGCACTGCTGGCACAGGGACCCTCCAACTCCAAACCATTCAGGGTCAGGGGTGAAGCCAGTGGGTTTCCTGGAGAGCATCCCTTCCCCATCACCCACTGTTTACTTTAATGCTGCTCAGGGGGATGCAGCAGCTGATCTTGGAGACCCTCACAGGTGAGCCCGAGGCCAGGACACAGAGATAAACTGGGCATCTCAGCCGGGCCCGCATTGCCCTCTAAAACCGTCCAGGTCAATTCTATCAAGTCTTGATCCTTGAGTCCCTGGGGACCGCCTGCCAGTGAGCTGGCTCTTTCTGATCAAAGAGGAAAAGTTTGAGGCCTGGTCTAGGCTGCTGAGGAACCACAGAGAAAGCTACCACCATCCTCACTCTCCCCCACGCACTGAAGCAAATCCAGGTGGGATTAGACAGGCTGTCCCCTGATAGGAAGCCGCGGTCACTCTTCCCTGGGCAGCAGCCCCTGTCAGGCTTGCAGAGTCATCTCGAGCACACATATGGGGAAACCCAGGCCTACAGAGGGCACAGCTTTGCCCAAGACCCCACAGCTAATGAGAGGCAGAGCCTCCAGTCTGCCGGGAGGGGGGACCAGCCACACCAAGAACAAAGACTAGGTTTTTTGTTTTTTGTTTTTTTTAATCATGGAAAAGTTTCCTACAGTTTTAAGAAGTATCATGCCATTCCAATATACAGCAGGTACAGACAAATACTGTTTGATTCTACTTACACCAGGTACCTAGAATAGTCAAATTCATAGAGTCAGAAAGTACATTGGTAGATGCCAGGGGCAGAAGGGTGGATGGGTGGGGAGGCAAAATGGGGAGTTAGCGTTTAATGGGGACAGAGTTTCAGTTTAGGAAGGTAAAGAATTCAGGAGATGGGTGATGATGAGTTGTACAGCAATGTGAATGTACTTAGTGCTGCTGAACTGTACAGTTAAATATGGTTAAAATAGTAGGTTTTATATTATGTGACTTTTACCACAATAAAAAAAAATTAAAAAAAAAGAATTATCATGCCAAATAATGTTTGATCTTAGATCACTCTGTTTTCCCTGGCTCAGGACTTGTGCTTTAAGGAGGGGAATCCACTCTTGCTAGAGTCGAGAATCAACTCTGTGCCCCCTCCCCCGCAAGCAGACTCAGAAAGGGACAGAAATCCCTTTATTTGTCTGGCTGCCTCACCTCCAACCCCCTACACCGCCTCTGCCTCAGCTGTCTCAGGACAGAGGTCACAGCCAAGAGGCAGAGAAAATAAAAAAAGCTTGAACCTGGATCTTGGCCCTTCTCAGAGCCCAGGTAATTTGGGAAAGGTCTAGGGGTGCTTCTGACAGTGAGTGATGCTAATCTTTGGCTGGGGAAACTGTAGCCTCCAGACAGGTGTACCTCACTGTGGACCGTTTGGTCCTGTCTGGCCCACTTGGGTGGGATTCCAGGCCCTTCTGCTTGCCCAGGAGCACGAGGCTCCAACTCACTTCCCAGGGGTGGCTCTTGAAGGCTGGGCTTTGTAGCAAAGGCGTGGCCAGCGGGGAGGGGCAGACAGTGGGAGGGGGCTGGAGCAAATTGTGGGCCTTCAGGGTCAATGTTGGCTGGGAAGGGACCCCAGGAAGGACACCTGAGCCACCTGATGATGCCAGGGAAGATTCCCATGATGGAGGCTCCATGGCAGGTGGACCTGACCCTGGCTGACCCAACACATCCCTCCCCTTATTGTTTCCCAGGTGTGGTGTCACCTACAGGGCTCCAAGCAGGTGACTGGTTGTCTGGTTCTGTTCGTCACGTGAACTTGACTAATACAACGAGGCTCTGATCATCTGTGTCAGTGCCCCAGGCAAACCTTCCATTAATGTCTGCGATGATGCTTTCCTATCGCGGTGAGACCTGACGGGGGCTGGAGACCAGGTGAGGCGTCCGATGTGGGGGTGATCTACGGAACAGCAGGCCCAGCCAGCTCACAGTGTCCCGGGTTCCGGATCGGAATTCCATGCAGGGGCAACCGGCTTGCTGGGGGTGAGTCACTGCTAATGGCAAGCCTGCTGCTTTGACCTCAGGGTGGGGTGAGGAGGTGGGGTACTCTCTGAATATCAGAAATCACAGCATTTTCTGTTCTAATCAGAGCAGTCTTGTGTGCACTGAGCCAGAGTATAGACTGGGTGACCATATAATTTATTGTCCAAACCAGGGCACTTTTGAGAGTAAAGGGAGATGTGATAAAATTTTGAGAGTGGAAGGGGGGTGTATTGATTATTAAATGGAGACCGTTCCTATCAAACTGGGACAAGATGTTGCCTTGGGAAAAGATGATTCTGACATAGCTCAATCTTTAATTTGATCACTCCTGCTGCCCAGATCTTGGGAATTTTTAGATTCTGGTGCCTGCATGAGCATGGAGAGCCTTGAAGGATATGTGGGTCTGCAGGGTATTCAAATGGTCTCTGTCTGGACTGGCCGATGGCTTGTTCTGGGATCCAGCTGGGGATCCCATCATGTTGGCTGTGTCCACCTGGGTGGAAAGTGAGTTGGGGATGAATGCTGGGTGATCCTGATTTGCTTCCCTTTGACTTGCTACCTCCAGGGTGGGGTCTCTGTGCCAGCCCTGCAGCCCATGGGGTGTGGGGTTAGGCTCCCCTAGGTTTTTATCCTAGCTCTGTCGCTTGGTAACTGTGACACGGATCAAGTTCCTTAATTTACCTGAGCCTCAGTTTTCCCAGCCATTAAATGGGAATACTAATGGATGTGGGGGATTAGTGTGGTAACTGTGACACATGCATGTGTTTGGCACATGATACTCATTTATGGTGTAGGGTAGTGTCTAGTGTCTAATCTCTAGTAGAAGCTGCTTCATTTTGGTACTCAAAGAAAATATAAACTATTAGTATTTATTTTACTTTATATTTAATTTAAAAATGTTGGGTAGTTAAAAATATGCATGGTGTATTACACATGTAGGAACACATATAGAATTAACCAAAGTTGTGAATAAATTATTCATGTATTGGAGTGCATGGCCAGATTTTTTACTGACACGTCTGTGTGATCAGTAAATTTTGGGTTCCTCCTTCATGATTAGGACAAGACCACCCATTCAGATAAAAGTACCCAAAGTAACAAAAGCTGAGACACTCATGAAACTTGAGGAAGCTATTTTATTTTGTTCATTCATTCATTCACTCAATAGATATTTATTGAGCACCTACCATGTTCCAAGGACTTGGGATACACCAGTGAATGAAATAATAAATTATACAGTATATTGGAAGGTATAAGTGCTATTTAAAAGAAGCAGGGTGAGGGGGCCTGGCAGCTGGGGTGGGGTGGTGTGCAATTTAAAACTGGGTAATCAGTCTGAGCCTTGTTGAAAGGAATGACATTTGAGCAAAGATCTGAAGGAGGTGAAGGGCTGGTGTCCATCTCACCCCAGAGCTGTCTTGCTTCACTTTGCAGATTCAGATCTACCTTTCCCCCTGAAATCTCTGGAATTTCTGTAAGTCAGAGCAGACTTTCACCAGCACGTAAATACTACGAGACTCCCAACATGTGCTAGCAGCAAGAAACAGGATTTAACTCATTAGCATGGGATCTTTTTTCTAGTTAAACAACAATAACAACAAAACCCTGTGATCTGGCTTTCTTTTCTTTTTTTTTCCTCACTCTTTCCAGACATATTTTAAAGTGCTAGTTGGGGCTCTACCTTTACAGTGAAATAACTAATGGGATCCATTGGGGTCCTCCAAATTGAGGTTTGAAGGTGCCAAAACAATATAATTAGGAAAGAGAAGGTTGTTTGTTGAGCTTGGCATTCAAGCCATGGGAGAAGAATTTTCAGGAAGAACTCAGCCAGGTTATCATGGAGATGACAATGAGTTCCTGTCGCATTACAGAGTACGTATCACTGGAGACCAATACTGCTTCTCCCAGACTCAGACCTGCTTCCTCTGCAGGACAATGCTAGACAAACCCTGATAGATTCTGCTCTTCAGGCTTCTGTTTCTGTGTTGTTTCTGTTTTTTGGCTTTGTTTGTTTGGTTTGGGTTGAGTTTTTGGCTCCATATGGACAATCTCCTTCAGGGTAATTCACTGATCTGTTTTTTTAGCGTTGGATTTGGATAGGGAGCAGAACCTTGGGTGTTGCTGATGGATGCTGGGTTCCGTTTTTGGAAGCTGGCGGCGTGCAGAGTGGTGTCCACCCTCATGAGGTGGCTTGTTGGCAAAAAGAGGAGAGGGTTGACTTGAGTTTATGCGAGCATTTTTGAGGAGTTCTTGTTCTCCTCCCATACATCTGTTCCAGAGGCGGCGAATGTCTGGTGGTGTGGCCCTTAGGGAAGGGGTTTTAACGTGACAGCTGTAATGGCCACGCCGATTGTTGGAAGAAACGGAGGCTCTGCGCCAAGTTTACTCTGGGCAGTGAAGAGCTTAGACGTCATCTAGAGAGCTCACGTTTATGTTCTCATTCTAGCCCTTCTGAATTCTTTTGTCTGTGAAATGGGCTTTTAAAACCTGTTTGATCTGCTTTCTGAGGTTCCTGTGGAAATCAAATAGGATGGAGGCTTTATAAAAGGAAAGTTGTTATTATTCAGCTGTTTCTCTAGCAGCCATGTTTGCCTCTAGGCCTCACTTACCATCTGATGTCTCGTCCACCCTCCTCAAACTGCCTGGGCTGCCTGGAGGTGCCCTAGGACCTTGCTTCCTCTTTCATCAAGAAGATAGAAGCTGTTGGTCAGAAATGCCCTCAGCTTTTCACCTCCAACGCTCTACAAATCTACCTGCTTAGGTTAGCCCTTCCTTTTCCTCTGTCCTCTTCCCCTTCTTTGTAAACTTCTCAAGGACTGTGCTTGTTCACATTCATGCAGCTCCTCTTCCCTGCATTTCTTACCTCCCCTTCTTGACTGAGTGGTCCAGGTTGGTTTCTCAATGGGCTGTAATAGCTCCTATACATATATATTTATATATACATATGTATGTATATTTTTCGGCCAAGCTACCCAGCTTGTGGGATCTTCGTTCCCTGACCAGAGATTGAACCCAGGCCCTGGCAGTGAAAGCGCTGAGTTCTAATCACTGGACTGCCAGGGAATTCCCAGCTCCCATACTTTTGAAAGTGTCCTTCTTGACCTCATATCTCCCCCAGTCATTTCCTTATTTTTTAAATCCCCTTAAAAGGGGTAGGAGCTTATAAAAGCTTACATAGAATTGTCTACACGTATCTTTACTTCCATTTTCTTTTTTTAACTCCTAGGGACTCGCTTCTGCTCCTGTCCCTCCCGGTGGCTGCCATGTTGCCACACTTGGGTTTTTTTTTTTTCCTAGTTTCATCTCTCTCTGTCTCTGTCTCTCTCTCTCTCTCTGTGCATCAACACAGTTGACCTCTCTTGTCCATTTTGTCCCACTGTATGGCACCCATATTCCCTCTCTTACTAAGGTTCCTTTTCACCTCTGTATCGTCTGGCCTCCCATGCTGGTGCATCTTCTTTTACCCAGCCACTAAATGTTGGACTTTTTCAGGAACTTAATACTGGATCCTCTTCTCTTCTATACTGTGGTCCCAGCTGATCTCATGTGTATCTTTGGTTTAAAAAATTTTTTTATGTATAAACTGATGTACATATTTTTATCTCTAGCTAAGATCTCCCATCTGAGTTCTGGACTCTCTCATCTCCAAATGTTTCCCTGGAAACACTCTTCAGACTCATGGGTATCTCAGGGTAACATGTTCAATACTTAAACTCTTAATCTTTATCCCCAAATACTTTCCCCCAGTCTTCCCCACCTCAGAAAGCAGCACCTATACCCACCCATTGCTCAATCCCTAAACCTAGCTGTTATTTTTTGTTTTGTTTTGTTTTTTAATTCATTTACTGAGGTGTAATTTCCATAGCATAAAATTAACCATTTTAAACAGTTTGGTGACACTCAGTGCATTTTCACGGTTGTGCAGCCACCACTTCTATGCAGCACCGAGACATTCCCATACAGCAAAACAAACCATTCCTCCCTATTCCCAGCCCCAGCAGTTGCCAACCAGAGTTTTGTCCCTATGGATTTACCTATTCTGGACATTTGATATAAATGGAAACACAATGTGTGATTTGTTTGTCTGGCTTCTTTTACTGAGTATAATGTTTTGAGGTTCATCCATGTAGAGTGTATCAGTCCTTCACTCTGTTTTATGGCTGAATAATATTCCTTTGGGTATATATGTCACAATTTGTTTATCCATTCGTCTGTTACCGATGGACATTTGGGTTGTTTTTCACCTTTTGCATAATGTGAATAGTGCTATTATGACCACGCGTGTCCATATGTTTATATGAGTACATGTTTTCAATTATTTTGGGTATATACCTAGGAGTGAAATTGCTGGGTCACAAGATAATTCTATGTTTAAGTTTTCTGTACAGTGGCTGCACCATTTCATATTCCCAGCAGCGAAGTACAAGGGTTTCAATTTCTCCACATCCTCATCAACAATTGTTATTATCATTTTTTCAATTAAATTTTGAAAACTATAGCCATCTTTGTGGGTTTGAAGTCATTATGGTTTTGATTTGCATTTTCCTACTGGCCAGTAATATTGAGCATCTTTCCACGTGCTTGTTGGTCATCTGTATATTTTCTTTGGAGAAATGTCTATTCAACTCCTTTGTCCATTTTTTAATCTGGTTGTTTGTCTTTTCATTGTTGAGTTGCAAGTGTTCTTACAGACATATGATTTGCAAATCATGTGACTGAAACAATCACTGGTTGTTATTCTTTTTTTTTTTTTTTTTTTTAGTAACAGGGGCCTGAGTAAACTTTTGGGGTCAATGAGTATGTTCACTATCTTTTTTTTTTTTTTAATTAAGTAATTAATTAATTTATGGCTGTGTTGGGTCTTCGTTTCTGTGCGAGGGCTTCCTCTAGTTGCGGCGAGGGGGTCTACTCTTCATCGCGGTGTGTGGGCCTCTCACTGTCGCGGCCTCTCTTGTTGTGGAGCACAGGCTCCAGACGCACAGGCTCAGTAGTTGTGGCTCACGGGCCTAGTTGCTCCGCAGCATGTGGGATCTTCCCAGACCAGGGCTCGAACCCGTGTCCCCTGCATTAGCAGGCGGATTCTCAACCACTGCGCCACCAGGGAAGCCCCTGGTTGTTATTCTTAACCCCTGCACTTTCTCAGACTCACACTTGCCCAGCCTGCAGGATCTACCTTAGGCTATATCCTAATCTATCCTCTGCTCTCCATCTTTACCCTCATCCCACTGGTCCCCCTCCCCCAACACATTTTATTTCTCCCCCGACTAATGCTGTAGTTTCTAATTTGTCTCTTCACCTCTACTCTTTTCCCCTTATAATCTATTCTCTACTCAACAGCCATAATAATTTCTTTTTTGTTTTTGACTTTATTTTTTTAGAGATGTTTAAGGTTTACAACAAAATTGAGAGGGAGGTACAGAGATTTCCCACATACTTCCTGTCCCCACATATGCATAGTCTCCAGTATCAACATCTCTCACCAGAATGGTATTTTTTTTTTTTTTTAACTAAGGATGAACCTACAGTAACATATCATAATCACTTGAAGTTCAGAGCTTACCTTAGGGTTCACTCTTGGTGTTGTACGTTCTGTGGACTTGAACAAGTGTATCCATCATCATAATATCATACTGAGTATTGACCCTGAAAATCCTCTGTTCTCTGCCTATTCATCCCCCGTCACCTGTGCAACCACTGATATTTTTATTGTCTCTATAGTTTTTTCTTTTCTGTTGTAATCACACAGTATGCAGCCATTTCAGATTGGAGTTTTTTCACTTAGTAATATGCATTTAAGGTTCCTTCATGTCTTTTCGTGGTTTGATAGCTCATTTCTTTTTAGCACTGGATAATATTCCATTGTCTGAATGTAAGACAGTTTATTTATTCATTCGCCTGCTGTAGGACATCCTTATTCTCAAGTTTTGGCAATTACAAATAAAAATGCTATAAACATCAGCAGGTAGGTTTTTGTGTGGACATAAGTTTTCAAATCCTTTGGGTAAATATCAAGGGGTGCAATTGTTGTTTTGTATGGTAAGAGTATTTTTAGTTTTGTGAGAAACCTCCAAACTGTCTTCCAAAATGCCTGTACCATTTTGTAGACCAGCAGTGAATGAGAGTTCCTGTTGCTCCACATCCTCACCAGCATTTGGTGTTGTCAGTGTTCTGGATTTTGGCCATTCTAATAGTTGTGTAGAGGTATCCCATGTTTGTTTTAATTTGCATTTCCCTGATGACATAGGATGTGGAACATCTTTTCATATGCTTATTTGTCATTTGTATATCTTCTTTGGTGTGGTGTCTGTTAAGATCTTTGGACCGTTTTAAAATCAGGTTGTTTTTTTATTGTTGAGTTTTAAGAGTACTTAATATATTTTGCATAACAGTCCTTTATCAGATGTGTCTTTTGCAAATATTTTCTCCCACTCTGTGGCTTGTCTTCTCATTCTCTTGACTGCGTCTTGCACAGAGTAGAAAATTTTAATTTTAAATCAGTCCACCTTAACAATTATTTCTTTCATGGATTGTGCCTTTGGTGTTGTATCTAAAAGGTCATTGCCATCGCAAGGTCATCTGGGTTTTCTCCTCATAGTGATCTCTTTCAAATATCAATTTTTAAATAAATAAAGCAGTCCCGCATCTGCTTTAAACCCTTTGGAGCCTTCTTGCTGCCTTCCTTCACACACCCCTGCCTTCTCCTCCAGCCACACACGCTATGATCTGTGTCTTAGCCGTGATGCCCTTCCTTCAATTCCTCCAACACAAGGCTTTCCTGTCTTGGAGACTTGGAATGTCTTCTCCTCTGCCTGGGGAGCTTTTTTCTCGCATGTGCCTGGTGAGCCTCATCATCATTCTGGTCTTGGCTTACCCGTCACCTTCTCAGAGCCAGCTTTCCCCCCAACCCCTTTAGATTAGGCCTCTCTACCTCAAAGTTTATCTCAGAACCTTAGTGTTTCTTTCACAGTTTTAAGAAACCTTCCAGATGCTGACCACCTGCCAGGCGCTCTCTGCGCCCTGGGTTTTTAGTGGCTTACGAGACAGTTAAGTTTCCTGTCCTCACGTTGCTGGCAATCTAGCTCAAGAGACAGTAGTAAAAATAAGTGAACAAAACTTTAGTAAGTTACGTGAAGGAAGTAAACAGGGTAAACGTGTCATCTCATGGCAGGGAGGGAAAGCGGGTGAGTTTCTATAGGTGCGGGGTGGGCCCCTGAGGAGGTGATGTCTGAGCTGAGAACTGAAGTGTGAACAGCCAGCTGAACAGAGGCCAGGAGAAGGGCCTTCCTGAGGGAGGAAGGCACAGAAAGCAGAGAGGTGCTGGGCTGTGTTCCAAAGGCAGGTGAACCCTGGGGCTGTGGCCCAGTGAGGGTGGTAGAGGATGAGGATGGAGAGGTGGGCAGGGCTAGCCTGCAGTCTGGAGTTGGTCCTGTGTCTTCTTGGGGGCCTTGTCTGGTTTTGCATAGGATGCTCACCTACTTTCGCCACCTCTGTTGCACCCACCTCCTAGGGAGTGCCTGCCCCAGTGTAGGTGCTGGATAAATATTTATGAACACAGAATAAATATTGTTGTTATCAATGAGATTAACTAGCACGCCACCCCCCTTCCTGTTTACATTACCTGTGTCCTTACTGAGCCCTTTCTCTTCCGGCCGTGCCAAAGGGAGATGTTGGCTCAGCCCTGGCTGAATTACTACAAAGTTGGATTTGGAGCAGTCTGCATTTCCTCAAGGAGTCTTTATGTTTCTCCACTTCTTCCAGGGGATTGCTGGCTCTGCAACAAAACCTTCCCCCTTTAGTTTTCATTAAGAGCCCTCAGGATCTTCTAGAAGCTCAAAAACCAATTCCTACAACAAGCCCGAATATTATGTCTGAGTCAGAACAGCCAAGGCCCTTCTTTGTGCAGGAAGGTGGGCCCTTCCCCAGTTTTGTCAGTTGCTAGCGGCTGGGAGTGGGGTGAACTCCATACACGGTGCATTTCTGTGTGCCTGAGGTGAGGGCTGTGTGGTTTTTACATGCAGGGGGATGTCTAGACAGCTCCATCTTTTCTGCATTTGATGTGGAATCTTTGTAGGGCATCCAGGAGAAGCTCGAATCCCAAACAGCTTCAGCAAAGGAGACCCTTGCCAGGGAAGTCTGTTTCGTAATGAGATCTTTATGTCGGCGGGATCGTTATTAACTCAGGGCCAACCGGGTTTTTTTTTTGCACATGAAATTAATTTACTGGCTGTAGTGCTCAGACGTCGTTTGGCTCCTGCTGCTACTTGTATGTGCTGGCTTCTTTTGGAAAAGCCTTATTATTTTTAAGGACCAGTGTCTCATGATTTGTCCATGGCGTTTGACTGTATTGATTCCCTTGGTTTCCTGGGGGTGAGAGGTGGGGCCGTGTCCACCCTGGAGCATGTGTCTGTGTGTGTCTGCGTGTACTTGTGTGCTGAGCAATGCCACGCAGGTGTAAACCTGAACTCGAGAAAGCCTGGGAGGCTGGGTGTGGCGGACGGGTGGCACATGAGGGAAGACAAGATGCTTGGGAAAATACACGTCAGCTTTCTATGCAGTTAGAATCCCCCAGATCAAACAGCAGCTCAGCATATAGCTAAGGGGATGTGCTCGGAGCCAACTGCCTGGGTTTCAACCCCAGCTCTGCCACTTTCCCTGTGCACCTGTGCACACCTGTGTGTGGTGCTGTGCACATTACTTTATCTCTCTGCACCTTGAATTTTCTCACCTGCAAAATGGGAGGAGCAGAAGAATCTCACAGAGTTGTGGGCGGATTAAATGAGTCAGTACCTACCTAGCACTTGAAACAGAGCCTGGCATCGGGTAGGCACCCCATCAATCAGCTCATGTGGTCATTATGACCTCTCCTGGATACTTTCTCTTCCGATGGGCTATTTACAGTCTTTTGTAAGAAAGCCTTTCTCCACCCTCTTTTACCATTTGATCTAACTGGGCCTGATTTGGATATTTATTTATGTTCCATCTGGCTCCCAAACAAGTCACCACAGGGTCCTGGGGGCTGTGCTGTCCAGACTCTGGCTGAGCTCCCCCCTCCTCACCCCCCAACCCCATCTGACACCTCACCCCTACCTCCTGTTTTGGAATTGGCCTCGTCCAAGTGCACCCACTCCTGCCTGCCTTCCCTCCTCCACAGAAGCCCCCAGACTCCAGCTGGGTGTTCTCTCTGCTCCTGCTTTGCTCCCGGGTTATCCCCTGAAGGCAGAAGTGGCAGCATCTAAGTACTCCCAGACCCCCTGGCCACACAGGGGCTTCACCCAGGTGCTGGGTCTATGTCTGTTAAACCCAAAGGAAAGGGTCTCCTTGTAATGTTCATTGAATGGGGGGGGGGCAATCTGTTTGGAAAAGAAGTTTCACTCCACCAGTTTCTTTAAATGCCCTTCTAGCAAATTTATTCACTTTTTAAACATTCCTATGCAGTAAATGAGCTTGGACAAAAGTGACCATCATATAATCACCACGACCATGAGATACTGAACCATGGTGTTTGCTTTTCCTGAATGTCCTATTGATGGCATCGCACAGGATGTGGTCTTTTGTGTCTGACTTTCACTCAGCATTACACAGTTCAGATCCTCCTGTGTTCATGTGTGTCTCAAGAGTGTGTTCCTTTTTATTACTGAGTAGTGGTCCATTGTTTCAGTTTGTTTATCCATTCACTAGTTGAAGGACATTTGGGTTGTTTCCAAGTTTTTGGAGATTGTGACAAATTCACTCTAAACATTGGATTTAGGTTTTTGTGGGAACATTGTTCACTTCTTTAGGGTTATAATTTATAAGAAACTGCCAAACTGTTTTCCAAAGTGGCTGTACCATTTTGAACGAACACTGTATGAGAATTCCATTCGCTCTGCATCCTTACCAACCCTTAGTATGGTCACTTTTTTTTTTTGGGTTAGTATTTTAGCTAATCTACTAGGTGTTCAGAGGTACAAAATTAGTTGGTAATTAGACTGTAATTTGATGTCATCAGCCTGAAATGCAATCACCTAGTAAGACATAAAGCAGGTATCTCTGGATGTTATCAACCAAAGGGGGGGAAAAAAAAGCATCTGCTAGGGATCTCACTGTGGTTTTAATTTGCATTTTCCTTGATGGCTAATGGTGCTGAGCACTTTTTCTGTGTGCTTATTTGATATTTGTCTATCTTCTTTGGTTAAATGTTTGCTAAAAGTTTTGCCCATTTTTTATTAGGTTGTTTGTTTTCCTACTCTTAAGAATTTTTAATATAATCTGGATTGGAGTCCTTTGTTGGATATGCGATTTGGAAATATTTTTCTACCAGTCTGTGGTTTGTATTTTCATTCTCTTAACAGTGTCCTTTGCAGAGCAGAAGTTTTTAATTTTGATGAAGTCCAATTTATCATTCTTTTCTTTCATGGATTGTGCTTTTGGTGTCATCCCAGCAGTTTTTAATTTTATTTTAATTCTCTTCAGACTATGGGCAGTGTTCCGGCGTGGCTTCCAGGCTGTGCCTGTGCAGGGCGCGGGCTCCTGCTTTGCCCCACTTCCTGCTCTCTCTGTCCCTCTCCAGTTCCCTCTTGGTCATGTGGTCACCAGCTAGAACTTCTATCAGGAGGAACACTGGTCCACAGATGTCATCTCTCAGAAGCCCCAGTGGGAAGTGTCTTTAGAAGGAAGTCACTGAGGCTATCTCTCTGTGCTCCCAGGGTGAGCCTGGTCCCCTAGCTAGATTCTCATTTTCTATGGTGTCTTCATTCCAGAAGCTTCATGGCTTTTCATGGCCCTGGTCTTGGCTGGGGCCACTACAGCCCACCCCGTGGGTTTCTCTAACTCTGATATCAGAAAACAAGCTGAGATGCTGCCCCTTATCCTCCAAAAGCATTTGGGACTTAATGCAAATGGCTCAGGGAGTGGCATCCTTGACAGAGCTGCAAAATCCCAGGAAACTGACCCTGCACTCACCTCCGTATCACCTGATAGAGAAGGTGGGCGCCAGACGCTTGTGGTCTCTACTCCCAGAAATGGGACTTTAAGTGTCCAGTTCAGAGGCCTTCTCATTTGTCCTCTGCCCTGAGTGTGCTCTGTTGCACTGGCTTCCCCAAAAGACATGGCACTTGGCCATAAGTGGGGTCTCTCCAGCTTTGCTGGAGTGGATCTAGAAGTCACATCTGAAGTTCAAGCCTGGCGTTCGTGTATCAGTGCTCAGGAAGTCCGGCCTTAGCCAGAGCGCTCTGGAGCCCCGAGGCTGGGCTGGGCAGCATATCTCTCCCACCCAAGTGAAGTGGTCATTGCCACTGGTTTTGCTGCTACTGTAACAATCATGTTCAAATGTCAGCCGGTTCTTCCAAGATTCAACATGAGTCAGAACCCTGCCGCTAACACTGATGACTTGCCTGAAGTGGCAGACGCCAGAATCTGGAATTTGGCCACAGTGTTGCATACACAAAGAAGCCTCTTCCTTTGAGGGGTCTGGCCCCCCTGGGACTCTCTCACATGATTCTTGGGGAGAGGGGTTTGCTTCAGACCTTGGAGCATCCTTACCTCATGTTGAGGCATTTTCCCCTCAAGTCTCCCAAACAATACAGCGACTTGTAGTGGTTGGTGACCTTCTGCTGCCGTAATTCCCTCCTTTGGGCATTGAAATTGATTTTCTTCCTCGTGGCATGTAAAGATTTAAAGCATGCCCCTTGCTCCTTGTCCCAGGAGGGTTCCTACCTCGGCAGCTGAGTCGGGAGGGGACCAGGCGAGCGCTGGCCACCCGTGTGGGGGGAGGGGTCCCTGAAGCATCTGCCAGCCCCGTCTGTCTGTCCCTGTGCATGGGAGCTGAGCGAGGTTCTGCAGGGTGAGAGCAGGGCAGCCTTTGCAGAGGCTTCCTTGCCAAACTGGATTTTAATAAAGGAGACCCAGTGGCCCCCTCATCTTTCAGTGGTTGCTTCTTGGAAATTCTGTATTTGTGTCAGTCCCCAGGGAACCCTCTGTGGCCTCCTGCACCCAAAGCTCTCTGGGGGTGAGGAGAGTGGAAAGCGCATTGAATTCTGCGTCGGTGGAACCTCCGGCTGCCCCTAGTCTCAAATCCACACCAGCATCCCATTCAGGACACCTCTTCGCAAACCTCCCCCATGCCTGCTGCTGAGGACGCCCCTCCCCCTCCTTGCCTGGCTCACCGGCGCCATCTTTTCTCCCTCAGGACCTGCTCCAGGACCAGTGGAAATCCCAGTTGTTGGAGGACAGGGTGGAGGTAATTTAGAGGTGGTGGGCTCACCTCAGCCCCTGTGATTTTCCGGAAGATCCAAAGAGGGCAGCCCTGACCCATTTTCCCTTTCTTATTCTTGACCTCTACCACTTTCCCTGTCTGCCATCCAAAGGGCAAATCACATCCTGTAACTCCCTTGCTTAAAACAGCTCCTTCTTTTCTTGAGCATAAAGCCCAAACACCTTAAAGTCCCTTATCAGCTGGATCCGGGTCAGGATGAACGTCTCGGGGCCACTTTTGTGCCCTACAGACCCACGCCCACTTCCCAGTCCCTGACAGCGCTGCCTCTCCGCTCTGGCTCTGATTTACTTGCTCATTCTTTTAGTTTCAGCCACACGGTAGGCGGCTGCACTTGGTGGATCTGACCCCACTCCCCCGCCCCTCCGGGTCAGGTACTGCTCCCCAGAGGTCAGGGGTCAACCTCAGGCATCTCCTGCAAGCCTCGTAAATGCTGTGCTGAGGAGAGGCAGGGAAATAGGGCGGCACAGTCCTGCCCTCTGGGGTCTCCATGCTGGAGACAGGACACAGGCAATGAACAAGCAAATGGTAAACAGGGTAGTACAAGACTGGGCAGGACAAATATCATGTGATACGGCTTATATGTGGAATCCAAGGAAAGAAAGGATGCAGATGAACTTAGCTACAAAACAGAAATGGAGTTACAGATGTAGAAAACAAACTTCTGGTTACCAGGGGGCAAGGAGCGGGGAGGGATAAACTGGAAGATTGGGATTGACATATACCCACTGCTATATATAAAATAGATAACTAGTAAGGACCTACTGTGTAGCACAGGGAACTCTACTTGATATTTTGTAATAATCTATAAGAGAAAAGAATCTGAAAAAGAATATATATATATATATATCTCTCTCTCTGAATCACTCTGCTGTACACCGGAAACTAACACCATATTGTAAATCAACATTGTAAATTAAAAAAATTAAAAAAAAAAGAGACTGGGAGACCTGAGTGGGGGAAGCAGGCGAGGCCCTCTGAGAGGTGACAGCCCCACCCCTTGAAGGTCTGGAAGGCTTGTGATCCAGGCAGGGAAAAGAGCAGTTTCAAAGGCTCAGAGTTGGGCAAAGGCTTGATGTGTCCGAAGGTGCCCAGGAGCAGAGGCAAGCCTGGTGCACTGGACACAGAGGGGATTGTTTCCAACACCGTCTATGCTCTGAGCACCAAAATGATTTTCAGCAATAATTCAGAAATGAAACAAATCATAAAAATAGTGACCAGAAAATAAATATAGACAGTGAAGGCATTTTCTTTCATTGAACTTTGTATGTATAATCGTGCCAGAAAAAAATTACAGTACGAAAAAGAAAAATACGTAATAGACTAATACTATTAAATTACATTAATGTGGAAAAACATTCCTAGATACTGGTCTGCAGTAGTGGTGAATAATAACATTATGGTTTCTCATTTTAAGCCCTGACTCCTGCAAATTTGCCAATGACTTTGCCAACTTTTTCATATATTCATGTTTAGGATTCACTGCAGCCAGATTGGTCAGTCTGTCTTCGCCCATACTTGGTTGAAGAAAACTTCTTTATTAATTTTAATTTCAAAGAGTTTTTTTTCACATGAAACAACAGATATACAAATAGTTACGAAAAGTCTTAAATATGAGGATACTTTTGGCATAGATTTATAGAAATTTCATTTCAAATGTCTCCCCTAGTTGAAAAATCACTAAAGTGTCGTCACCAGAAAGTTTGTCACAAATTTCTATTTTATTTAGTAAAAACTTTCCAAGTTTTTCTTCTTTTACAAAAATCAGAAAGATGGTTAAATGAGAGTGACATGACATTATTGGATCCACTGCTTTAGAACTGAGTGTCCAGTTCTTGGTGTAGAAGGATCAAGGCCTTCAAACTTTATTCCTTCAATATTTTCTGGCACTTTTAGAGCAGTAGCTTTTGTCATTTTTCCTGGCATTCTTTAAAATTTGATTCTTTTTCTATTTAATTATACTTTTCCTTGCATTTGTTGGCTGCAGTTAATGGCCTTCTCTACAATTTCTGGGCATAGATCTTCAAGGGACAGTTTTTTAAAATAGAAGTATAGGACTTCCCCGGTGGCACAGTGGTTAAGAATCTGCCTGTCAATGCAGGGGACACAGGTTCAAGCCCTGGACCGGGAAGATCCCACATGCTGCGGAGCAACTAAGCCCATGTGCCACAACTACTGAGCCCTCATGCCACAACTACTGAAGCCCACGCACCTAGAGCCTGTGCTCCGCAACAAGAGAAGCCACCGCCATGAGAAGCCTGTGCACCGCAACGAAGAGTAGCCCCCACTCACCACAACTAGAGAAAGCCCGCGCACAGCAACAAAGACCCAATGCAGCCAAAAATCAATCAATCAATAAATAGAAGTGTAGTTGATTTACAACATTGTGTTAGTTTCAGGTGTACAGCAAAGTGATTCAATTATACACATATAGGTATATATATATGCACACATGCATGTATATATTCCTTTTCAGTTTCTTTTCCATTATAGGTCATTACAAGATATTGAATATAGTTCTCTGTGCTATACAGTTGGTCCTTGTTGTTTATGTATTTTATATATAGTAGTGTGTTTATGTTAATCTCAAACTCCTAATTTATCCCTCCCCCCTCCCATTCAAGGAACAGTTTTAAAGTTTGATGTATCACTATACATTGTTCAAGGCAGGTTTTGGCTGGTGTCAAATATTTTTGTGACTGATTAACCTCATCTATAAATTCACACTAGGGTAAAAATTACTAAATTGGACCATTGTTGTAAGAGTTTATTTTCTTGATTCTCTTTTAGTTTAAAAAACAATTAACAGTGGAAAATAATGAATTTCAATCTTAAAGACACTCTTTAATTTCAACTTATGAAACAAGGTAACGCCACGTAGTTTACACTCTGTTTTAAGCTTTAAACACAAATGAACTTGCAAATGATCCCTCAGGATGACAGCATTGAAGTCATGTAAGTTCTGTTTCTCTGTTGCAATCGTGAGGGTATCACAGTTTATTTGGAATCTACCGTTTAAGTGCAGGATGTATATGTAATTCCACAGGGATTGGACAGACAGGGTCTGTGCCCAAAGTGAACTTGAACTATTCTGAGCTGCTAGTCACTTACTCTTTTTTTTTTTTTTTTTTCATGTAATGTCTGAAACATTTATATTAACATATTTCCATACAAATAACCCAATGAAAGTTTAGTATTAGTTGTTTTGTTTGTTTGTTTATACTGCAGGTTCTTATTAGTCATCAATTTTATACACATCAGTGTATACATGTCAATCCCAATCGCCCAATTCAGCACACCACCATCCCCACCCCACCGCAGTTTTCCCCCCTTGGTGTCCATATGTCTGTTCTCTACATCTGTGTCTCAACTTCTGCCCTGCAAACCGGCTCATCTGTACCATTTTTCTAGGTTCCACATACATGCGTTAATATACGATATTTGTTTTTCTCTTTCTGACTTACTTCACTCTGTATGACAGTCTCTAGATCCATCCACGTCTCAACAAATGACTCAATTTCGTTCCTTTTTATGGCTGAGTAATATTCCATTGTATATATGTACCACAACTTCTTTATCCATTCGTCTGTTGATGGGCATTTAGGTTGCTTCCATGACCTGGCTATTGTAAATAGTGCTGCAATGAACATTCGGGTGCATGTGTCTTTTTGAATTACGGTTTTCTCTGGGTATATGCCCAGTAGTGGGATTGCTGGGTCATACGGTAATTCTATTTTTAGTTTTTTAAGGAACCTCCATATTGTTCTCTTAAAACTAATGCATATAGTTGAGTTCGTGTGTCTCCATATACGGAGGGACCTCCATATAACCGGGAGTTATTTGAATTAATTTCCATGTAGAAATCAATGTGTATTAAAATGTTCAAATGATAAATATGTGTTAATTTGAAGCTTGCATATATATTATTAAAACTCAAAGTAATGGTAGCAGTTGTTTAGAGCCTAGACCAACAAAAGATTTTGGGGGATAAGAATATTTTATCACCGACATTGTTTAGAGTTGCTGGTACATGGTGATAAAAATGTGCACAGACAATGCACTCTGTTTCTGCTTGTGTCTGGAGTGGCCGGTTTCCCACTGGCAGGATGGCCAGTGCTGCTTGGAGAGCAATGAGTAAGGGCAGGGGAGGGAGAAATGGGGTTGAACGGGCTGGCAAGAGCCAAGTACTCAGGGGTCTTGCAGGCCACGGTGATGGAGTGTGGCTTTCATCTTAAGTGCAATGTGCTCTCACAGTACCAGATAGACATCCCTACCATAGAACATGAACAAGTAACCAGGAAAATACAAAAGAGTGGGATGTCTTTTTCATCAGACCATAATCTCCTTCAGCACAATATATTTCATGTATCTTTGTAAAGCCAGCATTTTTCTCAGTGCTTATGAGAGACTGAATATGCAGATAAGCCAGGCCAGATATAAAAATTGAACTCTGACCCACAATCTGCAACATCCATTCCAGGAAACCAACCCGTTATCTATAGTAACCAGTCTAGGAAGTCAAAGTATTATCCTTAGTAACCAGTTCAGGAAGCCAAACAGTAACCGCTGTAACCTTTGTTCCCAAATGCTCAGGACTTGATTAATAACTGACAGTGTACTTAATTTTTGCCCCAGCTTCCAATCTAGGACCAATTTTAGAAAGCCAAATATGCCCCCCTCCCACCCCCAGCCAATTACCAAGGATGCCCTCTTTCTACTTAGCCTGCCTACAGCTTCCCTGTGCCAACAGGGGGTACCTGAAGGCTTTCCTTTTTTCTACCATAAAGCTTTACCCCTCCTCTGCTTGCCTTTGAGTCTTTGACTCCCTTGCTAGGGCAAGCTCTGAATAAACAGCCTTTCTTGTTCTGGTTTGGGTGGTCTTCATTTATTTCCACACTTGACTCATACAATAAACGAGTGGATGAATGAATTACGACCCTGACATCCAGAAGCTGAACAAAGTCAAGGCAGAGATAAAGCTGAGGTGGGAAAGATGAATAGCAACACGGAAGACTGACAACAGAAACTCTGCAGGCAAGCAGACTAGACACAGAGACTCAGCTGGATGCCTGTCCCTTTATCCACGTGGGATCCTACTATGCAAAGTCAATCTTAACCTGCATTTTGCACTTACTATATTGTATGCATCTTTCCACTTAATAGTATATTCTTCAGGGATACAATTTTAAATGGCTGCATAGTATTCCATGAGGGCAAGTTGATAATTGTTTCTAATTTTAAACATAAAATTCCTGAGTCAAAGTGTGCACTAAATTTTAAAGTTCTTCTTACATGTTTCCAAACTGTTCCTTAAAGGTTATAGAAATTTGCCCTTGTATTCAGTGTATATGGAGAGTATTCAGTCCCTACCTTTTTATTAGCACTGTGTTTTCTAAGTCCTTTCCAATGTTTTCTAAGTGCTTTCCAATCTTTATCCATTTAAAGCCAAAACTGGTTATTTGGTATTGATTTGCATGTCTTTGGTAACTAATGGGCTAAACATCCTTTAAATATAGTCATTGATCATTTTATTTCTTTTTAGATAAACTTCTTGTTCACATCTGTCTTTTTCTGGGTCAATTTCACACTGTTTTAAAATCATAGTTCTGTAATGTATTTTATTATCTGATAGGACATACCCTTATAGTTCCCATTTTTTCAAAATTTTTAGGAACATTTTACTTTTATGAAGATTTTGATTGAAATTGCATTATATTTATAAATCAATTGAAAAAGTACTGTCTTTACAATATTGTCAAAACATAGCTTATGTCACCATGTATTCAGAATTTTTTGTTTTACTCATAGGGACCCTTATATTTATTGTTTTTTTAAAAAATATTTCTATTTCTAGGGATTTATTTATTTATTTATTTCCTTATTTAGGCCACACTGCAGGATCTTAGTTCCCCAACAAGGGATTGAACCCAGGCCATGGCGGTGAGTGTGCCCTAACCACTGGGCTGCCAGGGAACTCCCCATATTTATTGTTTACTTTATTCCTATGTATTCAGATTTTATATTGCTATTGTGGATGATACTATTTTGTATCATTAGTTTTTACTGATCATACAGATAAATAGAAAAGTGTATTTTAAAAATTATATATTTACCCTGTAACTGGCCACCAGATTGAACTGTCTTAGTTGTTCTAATTTTTATTTTCAATTGGTTCTCTTGGGTTTTCCAGGTCAACAAACATAATACGAAAGACCGAAAAAGTGCCTTCGCCTTTCCAATAGTCACACATTTTAAATCTTGTCTTTGTCGTATTGAATTGCCTAGAACAGACAGAATGCTGTTAATGATGATAAGGAACATCCTTGTCCCATTGCTAACTTGAGTGAAAATGATGCTAGTTTTCCACTGTCATGTGTTATACTGTCTGTAGTTAGAGGTAGATATTTTGTATCATTCTAAGATTGGATGCTTCTTTTCCAAATTTATTGAGCTTTCATCAGGAAGATATTTGGATTCATACCATGTCTTTCAAGTTTCGTCAAGATGACTGCATGGTTTTTCCTCTTTGACTTTCCAACGAGTTGAATTATAGTTAATAAACATTTTTAATGTTGAGGCATCTTTGCATTTTGGCAAGAAAACCTTCTTGAGCTTGTTGGATTTGAATTGCAATATTTTAGTTAGGATGTTTGCATCTGTGTTTATAAATGAGATTGGTTCATAGATTTTTACTTTTTGTTCCATCTTTAGCAAGTTTTGGTATCCACATCATGCTTGCTTTGAACAATGAACTGGGAGAATTCCTAAGTTTCTCTTTCCTCTGAAGCAACTTAAATGGCTTCATGTTTGGAAGAAATTGCCCTTAAAACTTAATTCAAGACCTTGTTTTTGGACTCAGTTCTTTGACATTTTTTTCCAGTTCTTCTAAGTTTATCCCTCCTCCCCTTTTCTTACAAAAAAATTGTTTTTTCAATATTTCTTTCATTGACAGTTTTGGTAATCAGTATATTTTCAAGAAATTTATAAATCTTATTGAGATTTTAAAAACTACTGATGTGAAATTGAGGGACGTTCTACAAATTACCTGACTAGAACACCTCTAAGTGGTCAAGGTCATGACAAACAAGGAAAGACTGAGAACCACCACGGGCCAGAGGGACCAAGGAGATGTGATAACTGATGCCATGTGCTATCCTGAGTAGGATTCTGGTACAGAAAAAGGACACAAGTGGAAAAATGGGTGAAATCCAAATAAAGTCTGGATTTCGTTAAAAAATTATTGGTATGGAGTTGTCACAGCGCCACCCCCATAGCAGTGATTATTTTCCTTTTCTACTCTTAAAATTGTTTGTTCTTTTAAAACTTTTTTCTTGCTCCAACCTGGCAGGGCTTTGTTTGTTTTCAGGAATTTAACTTAAAAAATGAAATTGTCAGTTATTTTTAATTTTTGCTAACCTTTTGTTATTATTTCCAACTTACATAAAAGTTACAAAAGTAGTTCAGGGGACTCTCACATATTCTTTATAAATTGTTTAAGTCTGTCCCATTTACTTTCTCTCTTCCTTTTACACATACTAATTAGTATGCATGCACTAATATTCAGTGTATACATGAGTATTTATAATAATATTTTTTCTAAATCATTTGAGAATAGGTTGGAGACATCATTCTTTTTTATACTTAAATACTTCAATGTTATTTCCTAAGAATGAGGCCTTTTTAAAAAATATAACCATAGCACCAGAAAAATCAGGAAATTTAACATTGATACCGTACTACTATCTAACCCACAATCCATATTCAAATTTTGTCAGTTGTCCCAATACTGTATTTTATGGCTGTCGTTTTTTTTCTTTGCAAGATGGAGATGAATCCAGGATTAAGTATTGTATTTAGCTGTCAAGTCTCTTTAGCCTTCTTTAATCTGGAACTCAGCCTTTAACTGTGTTTCTTGATCTTGACATTTTAAAAGAGCACAGGCCAGTTATTTCACAAAATGTCTCTCTTTGGGGTTTGTTTCATGATTCCTCTTGTATAGATGAGGGTTATGCACTTTTGGCAGGAATGCCACACGAGTGATGTTGTGTTCTTCTCAGTGCATCTTACTGTGAGCCACATGCTATTGTTCCAATACTGGTGATGTTAACTTTGATCACTTGATTAGATGGTGTTTATCTGGTTTCTCCATTGTAAAGTTGCCATTTCCCCCTTTGTGGGGAGATACTTTCATACTATGTAAACATTCACTTCCTCATCAAATTTTTACCTACTAGTTTTAGTACATGCTGATGGTTTTCTAACCCCATCATTCAGTCTATATTATCAATTGGCGTTCTACTGTAAGGAAGAGTTTTTTTCTCCCCACCTTCTTAATTTAAAATTAACTAATTAATTAATATCATATAGACTCATGGATTCAATTTATTCAGTGGGTTATAATCCTGTGCTGTTATTATATAAAAACATATTTTGATGTTCAAATTGCCCCAGATTTGGCAATTGGGAATCTCTTCAATCTGCTTCTTGTCCTCATGACTCTTTGAGTACTTCTTTACTTCCTGACACAGAAAGATGTTTCAGGCTCATCCTGTACTTTCTGTGCCTTGGCTCTAGACTCAGTTATTTCTCCAAGGCGACTTGCCTAAAACAAACTGTAAGCAAATACTGATCCCTAGTTGGTGGTGAATCTAGTTGGTTTCCTTTTTGCAATGGTATTGAGTTAGAATTTTGAACTTTCCTTCTGTGAGTTCTAGGCTTGAGCAAATGAATACATATACTGAGGACAATGGGAACCGAGTTTCTCATTCTTGGGGAGATATGAAAAGAAAGAGATTAGAAATGTACCCTATTGTGCTGGATTGAGGTGGAAGGTAGCAGATGAACTCATGATTTTTAATATCTATCTATCTATCTATCTATCTATCTATCTATCTATCTATCTATCATCTATCTATCCATCTATAGATCTATAGATACAGAAATAAATACTGATGCCTAGGTAATGTGTATGTGCGTGTGTGTGTGTGTGTGTGTGTATGCATGCACTTATTTCCCAGCTCTGTCTGCTGAGAGGAACTACAAGCAATGACATGCCAGTAGCAATGAGCCTATCTAGTATTAAGATCTTGATTTTTAATTATTAATCTCAATTAAATTTTTAAAAAGTTTATCCTTCTTTTTTGCATGTTATAGGGGAATTTTGTAAAAACATTTTAAAAGCTGCATTCTGTATAGCAGCATTATCCAATAGAACTTTTTGCAATGAAAGAAATGTTATGTATCTGCACTATTTAATATGGGATCCACTAGACACACAAAATGTGGTTAGTAAGACTAAAGACATGATTCTTCATTTTATTTAATTTTAATTTGTTAAAATTTGAATTTAAATTGCCCCTTGTGTTTCGTGGCTACCATATTAAATTTTTGGGTGTAAGATTTGAAAGATGTATGTATATATATACATATATAATATAGATGTATATATATCTTATTTGAAACACACATATATATGTATATATTCAAGTTTATTAATATTCAAATCCATTTTGTTCAAATATCATATTGGATCTATATAATTTTACATGACATATATTTTCAAGTTTATTAATAATATTGGTCAAATCCTCTCTATTTTCTTTGTGTATCTGGCAAGGATAGAGAGAAAAATGTTCACATTGACCATTTTGCTTCAATCTCTACCTTGTTAAATATTAATATTAGCACCCCTGATTTATTTTTGTTTGTGTTTGCATGGTAAGTCTTTGCCCATCACTTTATTTGGCATGTAGAAAGAACTCAATATTTATTTGTTCAATGAATAAATGTGTGAATGAATTTTTTAAACTTTCTGGGACATATTATTATAGGTGTGCTCCTTTATAATAGCACAAAGCTGGATTTTGTTTTTGACCCATACTTTCTTTCTTTTCTTTTAATAGAGAAATTTAACTCATTTACATTTTATGCTTTGTTCCTTTTAGGCCTTTTTTCTCTTTATGTGAAATTAAAGCGTTTCCTATGTAGTTCTTTCCGGGTGAGGATCGCTGTGGTCCTTTTACCCTGAAGACCTTCCATATTCATGCAGCCTAAGGAAGACGTTTTCTTTTTAATTATTGCTTCTCCACTCTATTTCCTTTTGAACTACTTTTATATCTAGTTTAAGGGCCCTCTTTTTCTTCTTTCTTTTTCATTTTTCATTTGTTGACCTTTTCTGAGTCCTTCTAATATTTTTTGAGCTGGTCTTTTAATTCTCCATGTAAAAACGTGTCAATCATATTTCTCACCCCAAAAGCAGTCTTTTCAGATTTTTCCTTTTAATACTGACTCCCATACTTTCATAGTTGAAATGTTCTCTAGGAAGAATACCTTGAGAATCTTTACCCTTTTCTCCTGTTTCTTGCACTAACTCTGCCATGTAATGTGACATTTGCTCTAATTGCTCCGATGTATGTCTATATTTGAATGGCTAAATACTTGCATATGGCTCATGATTTCTCTGTTTTCTCTCCCATACGGGGCAGTCAGAATGTTATCGAGTAGGGGGTTTTGAGAGAGTTCAAGGGCTCCTGTTTAAATCTTTCAGGCCCAGGTAAAAGGGAGGAGGGAAAAGTTTAGATTTACCGTGGTTTTCCTTTGCCAAATTAGCTTCAATGAGCCACAGCCAGAGGTCCGCAGGAAGCGGGCTTCTCCTCTCTGTTGAAGAGTGTTTGTTTCCTGTTGGTTGTGGCAGCACTGAGTTAGGAGAATGATACCCTCCTCCTCTCTATTAGCCAGGATGACAGAGGTTGAGAGGTGTTTAATGGTCTCAGCCCTCCAAACGTGTGTGTGCTCGTACTGTCTTCATAATACATAAGAGAGAAACTAGGTTTAAAGACTGTAGGAGAGAATTCCCTGGGATGGAGGGTAGCTCTACACAGAGGATTAGACACCACCATCTCCCCTATCTGGACACCAGCTTGTCCCACCCACCCAGATTAGCTCCACTGCATGGATCAGCATCCAACCAACTCAACCAAAAGGTGTTCCCTTTTGTCCCATTTGCTCTTATTGGTGTCTGAAGTTCAAGTTTGGAAAACTCCAGGATTGCAGGGTACCAAGGTGAAAGCACGAAGTTTGGTTTGTTTGGGAACACAGACTTTAGAATTTTTGTTTTTATCAATTGCTACCACATTGAAAAGCACATATTCACAGGCTCAGATGTCCCATTCGATGGGTAATTTTCTTTTTTTAAATTTTTCTTTTATACTGGAGTATAACCGATTTACAATGTTGTGTTAGTTTCAAGTGTACACCAAAGTGAGTCAGTTATACATATACATATAGTATCTATTCTTTTTCAGATTCTTCTCCCATATAGGTTATTGCAGAGTACTGAGTAGAGTTCCCTGTGCTATATTGTAGATCCTTGTTGATTATCTATTTTATATGTAACAGTAGTGAGTATATGTTAATCCCAAACTTTTAATTTATCCTTCCCCCCACCTTTCCCATTTGGTAGCCATAATTTTGTTTTCTATGTCTGTGAGTCTGTTTTTGTTTTATAAATAAGTTCATTTGTATCATTTTTTTAGATTCCACATATAAGTGGTATCATATGATATTTGTCTTTCTCTGTCTGACTTAATTCACTTAGTATGATAATCTCTAGGTTCATCCATGTTGCTGCAAGTGGCATTATTTCATTCTTTTCTATGGCTGAGTAGTATTCCGTTGTATATATGTACCACATCTTCTTTATCCATTTTTCTGTCAATGGACATTTAGGTTTCTTCCACATCTTGGCTATCGTTAAGTGGTGCTGCAATGAACATTGGGGTGCATGTGTCTTTTTGAAGTATGGTTTTTCTCTGGATATATGCCAATGGGAATTTTCATATGAAGCTATTTTCATATGAAGCTTCAGAAAAAAAAAAACAATTAATGAAGGGGACAATTTTAAAATTAATTTTTCCTTGTAATTGAAGACACAGTGACAGAATGCAGAAAAAAGTATTTTGAATTCAATACAAATGATGAAGCCACTTTCAGTTTCTTGTATGACCTCCCCAAGTTACAGGAAATGGCAGAGGAAACATGAAAATGCCATTGTATAAATTTACATTGAAAATTAAATTCAGACTGAATAGTTAAATCTTTTTAGAAAAATTGTTTCATGGGAATCATCAGCTCTAGATGTACTAAAATTTGTATTTTGAAATGATTTATCAGAAATTTATACCAATGCTGTCACAGCCTGTGAAATATTCTTAGGAGCTCCAGTAACAGTTACATCACCAGAAAGACCATTCTCAAATTAAAAATGATCAAATACATTTGCAATCTTGCATTTGCCAAGGTTGATTTTGATATCACTTTCACTTGTATCAGCTGAAGATAAAACTGCTAAAAGTATAAATTTTGATAACCTAATAAATGAATTTTCAGAAATTTGCAGAAAAGAAAGCCAGAAATCTTGTAATCAATCAAAATATCATATTAATAAAGTATTATTTATTGTATTATATAAAATTATGACACAAATTTTTTTTTGCAATTTGTAAGTCATGTTGTTACTCATGTACTATTACATCTTATAAGTAACAGAATTTTTTAAAGGAAAAAGATTTGTATTTTAGTATCTCATGGTATTATATCAGGCAATAAAAGATGCCTATCATATTATAAGTGATGTTAAGTTTGATTGCTTGGTTAAGGTGCTGTCTACCAGGTTCTCTGCTATAAAATTGCTGCTTTCCCCTTTGTAATTAATTCTTGCAGGGCTTTTCTGTTTCTTACCATACTTTTGCCTGCTAATTTTACCATCCATTGCCAATTCTTACCTGCAACAATTATTACTGTGGATCAAAATTCCAAAGGCATTCTTCACAGAAATAGAAGAAACAATACTAAAGTTTGTGTGGAACCACAAAAGACCTCAAATAGCCAAAGCAATCTTGAGAAAAAAGAACAAAGCTGGAGGTATCATGCTTCCTGATTTCAAATTATACTACAAAGCCATAGTAATAAAAACAGTATGGTACTGGCACAAAAATAGACAGATAAACCAATGGGACAGAATAGAGAGCCCATAATAAAATTTTGGCATATAGGGTCAACTAATATTTGGCAAGGGAGCCAAGAATACCCAATGAGGAAAGGATGGTTTCTTCAACAAATGGTATTAGGAAAGCTGGATATTCACATGCAGAACAATGAAATTGGACCTTTATCTCACACCACTCCCCAAAATTAACTCTAAATGGATAAAGACTTAAACACAAGATTTGATACTATAAAATTCCAAGAAGAAAATGTAGGGAAGAAGTTCATTGAAATTGGTCTTGGCAATGATTTTTTGGACATAACACCAAAAGCATAAACAATAAAAGCAAAAATCAACAAATGGGACTACATTAAACTCAAATCTTCTTCACAGGAAAAAAAAGCCAAGTAATAGAATGAAAAGACAGCCTACAGAATGGGAGAAATTTAAAATAAAATTTATTTTATTTTATTTTTTAATTTTTATTTTTGGCTGCATTGGGTCTTCATTGCTGTGTGCAGGCTTTTTCTAGTTGCGGCAAGTGGGGGCTACTCTTCGTTGTGGTGCATGGGCTTCTCATTGCGGTGGCTTCTCTTGTAGTGGAGCATGGGCTCTAGGCACGTGGGCTTCAGTAGTTGTGGCATGTGAGCTCAGTAGTTGTGGCTCATGGGCTCTAGAGCGCAGGCTCAGTAGTTGTGGTGCATGGGCTTAGTTGCTCTGCGGCATGTGGGATCTTCCCGGATCAGGGATTGAACCCGTGTCCCCTGCATTGGCAGGCGGATTCTTAACCAGTGTGCAACCAGGGAAGTCCGAGAATGGGAGAAAATTTTTGCAAGCCATATATTGGATAAGGGGTTAATATCCAAAATATAAAAAGAACTCAGACAACTTAACAAAAAAAAAATCAAATTAAAAATGGGCAGAACTAAATAGACATTTTTCCAAAGAGGCCATCAAAATGGACAATAGGCCTATAAAAAGATGCCCAACATCACTAATCATCAGGTAAATGCAAATCAAAACCACAATGAGCTATCACCTCACACCTGTTAGAACAGCTACTATCAAGAAGACAAGAGACACCAGGTGTCGGCAAGGATGTGGTGAAAGGGAATGCTTATACACAGTTGGTATGAATATAAATTGGTCTAATGACCATGGAAAACAATATGGAGGTTCCTCATAAAATTAAAAATAGATCTACCATTTGATACAGCAATTTCACTTCTGGGTAAATACCCTAAGGAAATGAAAACAAGATTTTGATGAGATATATGCACTCCCATGTTTATTGCAGTATTATTTACAATAGCAAAGATATGGAAACAACCCAAATACCCATCAACAGAGGAATGGATAAAGAAGATGTGATATGTATACATATATATATATATATACACACACACACGTATATATCATGGAATATTATTCATCCATGAGAAAGGAGAATATCATGCCATTTGCAAAAACATGGATGGACCTTGAGCATATTATGCAAAGTGAAATAAGTCAGACAGAGAAAGAAAAGTGCTATATGATATTACTTATATGTGGAATCTAAAAAACCCCAAACCTATAAAAAACTGAGAGTAAAATGGTGGTTATCAGGGGGTGGGGGATGAGGGGAAAGGATTGGTAGTGTTTAAGGGTACAAATTTGTAATGAGTAGTAAATAAGCCACAGAGATCTAATGCACAGTATAATGAATATAGATAATAATATTGTACTATAATTACATAATGTGATAAATACCGCTACAACGGCAGTCGTATTACAGTGTATAAATGTATCAAAGTAACACCCTATACACTTTAAATTCACACAATGTTACACATCAAATTTATTCAATAATAAAAAATAACAACAACCCCAAAATAAAAGCACCTGTATTAAAGATGTTTATGAGAGGGGTACTTATAGGATACATTGAGTAGAAAGTTATTTCAGGGAATGGATGTTAGAGCTCTTTAGTAACGCTTTTAGAGAAGAATATATAAACACTTGTAACAACAAAGTTCATAAATGTGATACCCACTTGGTATGAAATAAAGTGTGTTTTTAAGTGAAAAAAAAAATATTACCATGATGTTTGCTTAATGGTGACTTTCTACTTCCATTATTCCATCTATACTTGTGAATGAAAATTCTGTAGTAAGGAAAAGCTGTCCGCTTTCCCCATTTACTTATTTATTCAGTTATTTACAGATATCAGCATGGATTTATGGATATATGTTTTATTCTAAGGGTTACATTATGTTACTATTATTTATTTTCTTGCTTAAGTTGTCCTGCTTCTCTTTTATGTTGCATCTTCAGGGTGAATTTAGAGAACTCTTTAAAACTCTGGAACCAGAAGATTAAACAAGCATGTGTCTCACGATATGCCCATGTCACGTGCAATATGTTCTTCCAGAGACTGTGATGATCTGTGAAGGGCCTCCTGGCCACCAGAATCCCAGGGTGTGTGTATGGACACACACAGTTTCTCATTATGGAAATGGATGCTCTTCTTTTTAACCCTGCCACTGTGACTGGTGAACCACTTTCCGGAACATCTTCTTTCTGGCCTGAATGGAATGGAGGGCTTCCCAGGGATGGCTTGGGGCTCGGAGGTCTGGCTGGGAGCTGGGACCGGGCACTGCTTCTCTGTTTCACAGACTCTACCTTGAATACCAAAGTGTGTCCAGTTTTAGGGGGTCTCTGATTTTGGCCTAGCCAGCCCACCTCTTACCATGATTGTAAGTAGAGAACAGATGATGTGGTGCCAGCACCATTTTCCTGAGAAATAAACCTGTTTTGCCAGGAAAGAAATCTGCTTCTCTAAGCCTAGTCCTTTATTGAGGAAAAAATGTAAATATCCCAAATGTTTTGAAATTATAAGAAAAATACACATGGGCTTCCCTGGTGGCGCAGTGGTTAAGAATCCGCCTGCCAATACGGGGGACACGGGTTTGAGCCCTGGTCTGGGAAGATCCCACATGCCGCGGATCAACTAAGCCCGCAAGCCACAACAACTGAGCCCACATGCCACAACTACTGAAGTCCACATTCTGCAACTACTGAAGCCTGCGCGCCTAGAGCCTGTGCTCCGCAACGAAGAGTAGCCCCACTCGCTGCAACTAGAGAAAGCCCGCACGCAACAATGAAGACCCAACACAGCCAAAAATAATAAATAAAATAAATAAATTTATAAAAAAAGAAGGGGATCCCCCCTGGGGATCCTTTAAATAAAAAAGAAAAATACACACTGAAACCCCCCAAATCATCTTGGGTAGCGGTGGTGGTAGACGGAATTTTGAGAATGAAGTATGTATACTATTTTAGAGGCACTGACTATAAATTTAAGGTCTCCCTGTTTAGAGTAGCTTAACAGTTGTAATGCCTCGTAATTTTATGGTGTCTTGTAGATTGACTGCTAGTATATGGCAAAATTCAGCTAAATATAAAGGTATAGTTTATTTAGGCAATACATAAAGTTTTACCAATTAAGTTAACGTGTAGCTTTTAAATTTTGTTACTAAAGGGACTTGCTGCCCGGTAAGACCTCCAGCCTCTTTTAGATTTCTGACAGTTACAAGAAGCACACTTGAAAACCTTGATTGGCTTGGAAGAAAAGCAAGGGATGTGATTATGTTTTTACTACTCAGAGACCTCCATGGGGTTGAGAAGGAGCAGGGGGAAAATGAGGGGAACCCCTCTCCCTACCCCCACCCACAAAACTGGCTGAATAAATGTTCGCTGAGTAGAATCAGGTTTAAGGAGGACCAAGGTTTGAGTTCTCCGTGATGGGAGTATCTGCTTCCTGTGATATTTGTTAATTGCCTTCATTAGAGGAATGCACATTCACATTTACACTTGTGTATTTGTTGATTTTTTAAAAGATCTTTTTCCAAATTTTGGACACTCTTATTCATTCACTGAACAAACGTGTTTTGATTCCCTACTGTATGAAGGGAAGAACTGGTGTCACGGAGAGCAGGAGGAGGCATCAAGATCTGGGTACCAGAATCCACATTCTAGGATAGATTTGTGTGTACCCAAGGGAAGAGAGACGGACCCAGCTGATTCTTGACACATCAAACAGATGACGTCCCTCTGCTGTATCTACATCCCCAAGTGTAGCTCTCTGCCTCGGAAGTCAAAGAGACGCAGGCTGAAGAATCGGAGGATTTTTGTGCTAAAAATCTGTCTTTTACCTGTTTAAATTACAATACTGAATAATTATGTATGTGTAAAAACTGTCAAAAGTATTCTTAAACCGTACTTTTGCCGTGTGCTAAAATTACTTTCCATTATGACCTATTTGTACATTATATGAACCAAATATCTCAGCTGGGAAATGTAAATGTGTTTTTGTTTTTGCTCTGCAGTTAGGTCAGCAGATGTATGCAACAAATATGATTGCAAGGGTGAAGGTGACATGATTTACTTAAATCAGGCAATTTCTCCATTAAAGCATTGACGCCTCAACTCATAAAGGCACTCTTTAGCAGATGAACTATAACGTCGCCCAGCATTTGTCATATTAGGTGATTTGAAGGGAAAGAACAATTATAAAAATGAATCTAATTCTCTGTTGAAGAAAAGAAATCCAGTTTTTGCAGCAGGGGGTGGTTAATTTTCCATAGATAAAAACAGGTTTCACGACAGTTCTGTAGCCATAATGTTCTACAATTAAAACTGAAGAAGAAAAGGATCCAGCGCCAAAGCAGACAGTTGTAGGAATTAGTCGTTTAGGGCTAGGGAAGCAGGTTTCCCCTCCAGCATCAAAGGTTATTTTGTTCCCTGTAGGAACAGTTCTGTTGCCATCAACCATGCTGGAGTGTCCCCAACCACTGCCACCACCTCCCAGCTTACCCCTGTTTCTGAGCTGCTTTCAATCAGCGGGGATTATTAAACTGGAAACATTTTAAACTGCTGCTGAAGCTGCTTTCCTGAGAGCTGAGCTGGAGGCGTCACAATAAAAGCTGATTGATTAGCAAAGAACACACTTACAGCAACTGATGCCCCGTGTCATTTTCTATGCATTTCACAAGCTCCCCTGCCCTCTGAATTTTGCGTTTTCATTCAGAGATTAACCTTGGTTTCTCTCTCTGGCACTTTCTATAGCCTGGGGGCTCTCAACTTCCATCTCAGTGACTTGCCCTGGACCCACTCACTCTTCACGCCCCTCCTCTCACCTGGACCCCAAGGAGGGTGACTCACAGGCCAGGGTGGGCGGGCCCTTGAGGGAAGACTCTTAGGTTTCTGCCTTATCAGCCTTCTTCTTTGGTGTTTAATTGTCAGAATGCTAGAATAATAGCAACAAATAACACATCTCTAAAGAAAACAGGCCACAGAGCACTGATGGGGTGGAGGCAGGTGTCTGCGTCCTGCTGGAGGTTTCAAAAACTGGAGGCATGTACCTTGAAGCATCATCTTGTCCTCAAGGATTTTCTGTCTTCTGTTTATCTTTCTTAGATTTTCCTGTGTGAATCTTTTGTTTCTCCAGCTAAACTAAACTTATTTGATAATACACACTCTTTGGTTAATACTTTGATATGCTTTTATATACATATCTATGTATATAACACATTTATGATAATTTATTATATAATATATATCATTTATATCATAAATTATATTATATATTATAAATTATATTATTTATATTATATTTATATCTATCGCTTAATTCTAACAACAATGCTCTGAGTTAGGTATAGTTAATACCCCCATTTTTAAAGATAAATTAACTGAGACTCGGAAGGGGTCGAAGCTCACTTCAGAATGGGGCAGAACGCTTAACCACAGTGCTGCTTCTTTGTCCAAAACTGTCCCTACTCTGAGCTTCAGATTCCTCATCTGTCACAAGAGGGGTTCGAGACAGATCCTCTCTATTCCTTTCCAGATTGTTTGCTTAAAAAAAAAAAAAAAACCCATTAGTTTATTCAACACATGCTTGTTTTGTGTTTACTTTGTACCTGACTCATTCCAGGTTCTGGGGATGGACGTGAACTAGTCAGACCAGCTTCCTCCTGTCGTGGGGATGGGGCTCACACCCCAGCTCTGATGTTTCTGACCGGTTTGCAAGGTCAGAGCCAACCTGCCTTTGATTCTCCATCAGGCTCACCGGCTGCACTCCAGAGCACATTTGGCTGCTATGGGTCTGTTAAGAAAGTGGGGAGGCCCTCAGTCAGGCTTACTGACTGCCTGAGAGAGGACGTAAGGAGGAAATGCATGCCCAAGCTGGGGCCAGCTGAGGGCACCTGGCAGACGGGAATAAATGCACGTGCCTGCATCGCCACTCACCAGTGGAAGTCAGGCTTCTCAGCTTTGCATAGTTGCACGAGTCGCACGGAACAGCCACAGTCCATGATGAACGGACTGGAAAGGGGTGGCCGGGTGTTCTCTTTGGTACCACGAGGGGCTGCCTTCAGTCCCCTGTCAGCCTCTTGTCAGGCAGAGTGGGACTGGAGTCAAGGCTGGGGTAGGGTGGGGGGCACATGGTTCCCCTGGAGGCGGGGCCGGTGGGGGGGAGGTCCACCACAGTGATTTCTGGGTTACGACTCAAACGCACAACCAGAAGCATTTATTACCTCCAAAGTAGTGCTGGCTCTGTAGTGCTGAACGGAGAGGTGAGGTATTGCAGCTGTTATCTTTTGAACTAACTGCTATTCCGTGTCCCATGACCAGCCATGGCAGGGTTTTTGTTCCCATGAATGAATGGGCTGTAAATCTGTCGGAGTTGACACTAGCAGCCGTCCTGGAGGGTGTAAACAGAAAATGTGCAGAAGAATCTGGTGGGTTTTGCTTGCCTGGAAAATGAGTTCAATAAAATGGAGGTGATCAGTGCTTATTTATAGGGCAGACGGATACATCCAGCATTGGCCGTCAAGAGCTAACTTAGTGTTTTCTCATTTATACTCTCTCCGTGTGGCACATCCTGCGTGGGGGCAGCTCGTGGGGCTGCGTGTAGCTGCAGCGGCAGAAGGAAAGGAGCCGCCCGCCTGCAGATGAGGAGCGTTTCCCTCTGCTTCTAAGGTTTGGGAGCTGTCAGTGGGAACTGGCCAGAGGGACTTAAGGTTTTGAGGTTTGTAATGAGCAGGAAAACCCAAGGCAGTGAACGGTTCCTTATTTACATTTCAGTTTTGAGGGTGAATGACAGGCAATGCGACAAAATTCATTGCCATTTTTCAGGCCTCTGAAACAATAAATTGCAGCAACCATAAATTTGGAGCTGGGTTAAGTACTGAAAACAATTTATTGCTAATTTTTCCCTTAATTGCATTTCTAAGAAGGTTTGGTGCTCACTGGTGGAATTATTATATAAAAATTATTCGTTAGAAAGCACAATGAACTGTAAATCAGAAGCTTACCTGAAACAGGGTCAAGGTTCCCCACAATTCATCACCCACCCACCCCCCCACCACCCCCAGCAGACCATCTCCAGCAAGGGTCTCAGCAAATAGAAGGATCAGGGATAATGCCCCCGCTGTCCCTCACCCCTCCTCCGTGATGACACTGCACAGAGATTAAGTGTTGATTCAATAAGACGCCTCACCTCTTAAAAGTGATTGTGTGAGTCACTCATGGAAATGGAGTAGAGGGGCCGTAATGGAATGATCACTGCATGGCCTCCCTGCCTCATTTAATTTGTTTTGAGGCTTCCAGCGTGTCAGGCCAACTGCAATGGAGGCCAGGGGACAGCCTGACCCTGCTGGTGGAGAAAGTTGAAAGATGGTAGCATCATGTCAGAAACTGCTGGGATGGTGTGAAATTCTGTTCCTGTCTCACCTTGGGTGTCGATAACCCTGTCCCAGGGTGAGCTTCCTCTGAAAGCTGGGTGAGAGAGGCGTTCCCATTAGTTATCACAACCATCGGAGGTGATCTGTTATCTCCTAGTTCTTTGGCAGGAAGGCTTGGCTCCATGGCGAGGATGGAGTTGTCCTCCTGTACCTGCCATCTGTGTTCCTTCCTTCAGGACGGGAGGAGGCCATTGAGTGGAACTCAGCTGTGTGGATCAGTCTCCTTGGCATTTTGAAGGCCAGAATGGGTGATAGATTTGCCTGACCAAACCAGCCAGAGATAGAACCTGGCCAGAACCTGTGCCCATCTGGGAGCTCCCGGGGCTGAAATTGCCATTTTAACAGCCATCTGGGGAGGAGCCATCGGCTGCTGAGTGTTTATTATGTAACAAGCACATACATCAGAGAATGGAAAGGTCATTCACTTCTTAACCTTCTACAATGGCGCCTCCCATCTCAGGCCAACAATGGCTGTGGCGGCAGGACCCTGCGGTATTTGGTGCAGGGCTGTGCTGCCATCTAGGACAACTGGTCTTTCACAGCTGGCCACAGGAGGGGGAAGGGAGGGCTTTGGAGAGGGGCATGGTATCCAGGGCTCTGAGAGTCTTTCCAGGGACCAGGCAGGATGGGGAGAGTGGATAATTTAGGACAGAACAGTACGGCCCATTCTCACCCAGGGGGTAGGATCTAAAGACAGTGTGCTGTGCAAGGTAAAATTAGGAGAAAGCCACAATTCCTTTGCTAGTCTGCTGGGAAGGCACGGCATTAGAGAATGACCCCAAGTCCAACATAGCCTGTTCGACTCTAGTGATGAAACAGATTGCTGTATCTCTGCTTAGACCCCTAGAATCACAATTGGTCTGGTGAAATGATCAGACCATGAGGGCCTCAGAAGAGTTGAGACCCTGATCGAGGGACCGGCAGATTCTGCGCTGTTTCCAGGCCCCCCAGGGTAGAGGCTCACTGATGGGACAGTGGGGCAGCATCATCCCCACTCTGTCTTATGACAAGTACATAGTAAGGAACTCCTAGGAACTAAGCATGTGCACAAACCAAGTCCACAGTAGCCAATTTTCCAGCAGGACCAAGGAGAGTTTCTTGGACCTCTTACTTCCATCTGTCCACTTTCTCTACTCATTTCCCTCCAATTCCCACTCCTTTCGTGAGCAGATCACTGAGAAGGCCCTTCCAGTGGGAGTTCCAATCCTGAGTTCATGGTTCATGGTTAAATGTGGTTGAACCATGGGTTCATGGCTAAATGTGGCTGACAGCGTGACACACCAAAAGGATGCCTATCAAGGCCATGGCTGCCTCCTTTTGTCGCGGGGCGGACAAGACCACTGTGCTCCACTGGACACCACACAGGAGACGCAGGACCATCCAGCTGACGCTGACCCTTATCTTATGGACGCTGTGTGTGAGTGCTGGGTCCCTGCCCCAGGGAAGCATGGCAGCTTGTCTGGGATTTGTTGGTACGAGCTAAGCGGTCAGGTTGGGGACAAACGGCAAAAATAAGGAACTGAGCCCATAGACCTTGGGTCAAGAGCAAGGGAAGAGGAGGACTGAGTTCTCCTGCGGGAGGCCCAGCCTTGGGGAGAAGCCAGAATGAGTTCCCATAGAAATGGAGTAACAACGGGCAATTTGCTGTAAGTCTTTCCAACAGCAAGTGCTGTGAGGGGTCCTTCGCATGTAAAGAACACAAGCAAAACATTGCTTTCTGACTAGACGAGGAGCACAAATTTATCTGTGAACCTTTGAAAACACAGGGAAGTTTCAAGAAGCAAATAAAAATTGCCTGTAATCCCGCTACCCAGAGATGAACATTGATAAATTTTTTGATGCATTTCTTTACAGGCCCATGGGCATTTAAAAGTAGTATTATTTTTTCCAAATTGGAATTCTACTATACATATAGTTTTTACGTCCTGCTTTTTTCCCCTTAACATACTGTACACATTTCCCATGTCCTTAATGGCATTCACAAACTTATTTTTTTAATTTTAAGAATCCACAAAGTTGCATTTTATGAATGTACCATATCATTTAGCCATTTCCTTCTTGGGAAACATTGAGTTGTTTCTAATTTTTTGATCTTACCAGTGAAGTTGTGACAAATATCCTTTAACATTAATCATGGGGTGTACCTCTGCTTTACCTTATGGTGAACTCCTGGAAGAGGAAGTCCTATATGGCGAGGCCTCTTTATTTTGAAAAATTTATCTCCAGGGAAGGTTTGTTCTGTGAGCCACATGGGAGAGTGGCAGCCTCGCTTTCCAAACAGGAGATGGTCTATACAAAGCTGCCTGTTTGATAGATGAAACTATTTAAAATCAGAATTTCTTCTATATTGAGGTAGAATAAATTTTCATCTGTCTATTTGCATACGTGTATTTCTTCTCCTGGGAATTGTTTGGTCATTTGCCCATTTTTTTTTTTTTTTT
Organism: Eubalaena glacialis; assembly: GCF_028564815.1. NCBI lineage: Eukaryota > Metazoa > Chordata > Mammalia > Artiodactyla > Balaenidae > Eubalaena > Eubalaena glacialis. Next base: position 50,333,979 of record NC_083733.1, on the reverse strand, counting down.
CCTTGAGCAGTGAGTTCTCCTCAAGGACTCTGTCAAAGGAAAGAACTCTTTACAACATAAAGTCATCGACTGTTCAACAGTTAATCTTGTCTGTTCTGATGGGGCTGAGATGATAGGCAAGTTGGGGTTTGAGCTGGGACTTGAAGAGTTGGGGGAATTTTGATAGTCGGGTACCTGGTTGGGTGAGTCATGGGAGGTACACCTAGGAACACCACACTATCACTTTGTGCATTTAAGGAAATAAGTTGAGTGAACAAGGGCAAACTATTTTTGGTCTTGGTCTCTGCTGCAGATAACATGTGAAAGACTGCAAACACTTACTGATCTAAGAAAGGAGGCATGCCGACAATCTTCAAACAAAACAACTTGGCTTCACTTTGATTTCCCTCCTTGGACTACCATCTTGGTCAGGGAGGCAGGTTTTTGGGGTGGGGGTGGGGAATGACAAGGCTTGGAGGACTGCTAGTTTTTCACTGCTTTGTTGTGTGTGTGCCTGGGCATGGGTGCATGAGTGTTGGATCCCAGAGCCCAAGCAGCTGGATGTTTTATGGGTGTGTTGCCCACCCCGAGTTGTATGAGGGCAGGTCTGGTTTTAAACATCCCAGAGCCCCCATTTCTATGGTGGCTGTCCTGTATTTTTTGTGTTTGCACACAGTGGGATTGGGAATGACTTCACTGTTTGGTTCGGAATTTGGGCCAACTCTGGCTCTGTGGTAGACTGCTAGTGATCACTACAGCATTTCCGAGGGTGTTGGCAAGGCGATAACGCAATTAGCATCTCTCTCTTTGATAGAGAGTGAAGTGAAGACAAGCTGACTTTTTGGAAGCTGATGATCCCTGATAATTAGGGGAAACCCTTGAGGGGAATACATTGGATTGTTTTAATAATTGCACCCAAATGCATGTGTAGTGAGCTCCCCCCCAAACAATGGGAGGGGCAGATAAATGCCCACCGGTCCCATCCCTTTGAGGTTGGGGCAGGCACGGGCACTCTGTGTTTTATTTTTAGCAAATATGTATAGCTCATGTGGCTAGAACCACTGGTGTTATTTCAGGAAATTTATTTAAAATTCAATTTGTACATCGTGACATCAAGCACTACTTTTGGGGAAGTGTGTTTTGCGTTATGCCATAGCAGTTCGGAATTATGGACTCCAAGGGAATATGTATATTTTTATGCACTATGTTTATTGGCACATTTGTGTTAATAGCCAATAAGATGATATTGCCATCTTAATACTGTGCGAGTCTCTGTGACTCTGAGTGGGTGCCTCTGAGTACCTGACTGAGGGGGAGAAGGAGGCATGATGGGCTCGAGGGTGTAGGGAATGATGTTGGAAATCCAAATACTGGCTTTGTAGGTAGTGTCTCTGCAACACGGAAGAGGATCCTATAATGCAGAGAGGGAAGCTGGGCTTAATCAGGGAACAGACCACCAGGGAGGCGTGGACATGCTTGTACAACAAAGCTACATTCCTTCGGAGAGAGAAAACCATTCCAGAGATATTTAGTTCTCAATTAAATAAAGCCACGTCCTCCTGCTTTGCTTCCAGCCACCTTCTCCTCCCAGGAGCCAGGGTCTTGCTTTTTGCAGTGAATTTACAGTGGCTTCTGGACGGATAACAAGAAGTTGCACAGCTGACCCTCCAACTTTGCTCTGGCTCCTCACGGTGGATTTCCTGTGATGATTTTCCGAGGCGTACCTCTCATATTGAATTATTCATGGAAATGGCACCAAGAAACAGTGTAATGTTAGTTATATATATATATATATATATATATATATATACACATATATATTCAGTGCAAACATCACATAGTGCAAACCGTGTTCATTGGAAAATTAAAAAAAAAAAAAAAAGAAAAACCAAAAGAGGGCACAGGCATTGTCTGCTCCCAGGAGTGTCTATTGGTGATGAAGACTCTTGTATCTCTTTATAGGCAGCCAATAGGGATTTTGGGCTTGAAACGTGGTTGTGGAAATTATCGCCTTTTTGAAGCACCGGAGCTGAACTACGGCAGTTAGGCGGGTTACGACTATTTTTACCTACACTGTCCAGGTCCTGTTGTGATTCCCTTTTGTACCAAGCTAGGTGATCTGATTGCATTAAAATGTGGAGAAGTAATATTGATTGGCAGCTTCTGTGAAGTCTGGTGAAAGAGGGATGCTGGCAGGTAGAGCAGCTTCAGAGGCTCCTGTCTCTGGAAAGCCATGGTCTTCTCTCTGCCCGGACATGGTTGATTCTGCGACTCACTGGGTCAGAGGACCTTCATTATGTGTCTTGCCTCTGCCCCCAGGCACTGAACTCTATGCAGGTAGCACATCTGCATTCTTAACGACCTCTTCATTACCTACGACACAGGGCGTGACACCCAGTAGGACCTCAGTAATGATTTGTAGAATCTGGATAGGGGGCTGCAGGGAAATGCCCCCTGCAACCTGGAAATCACATGGGCTGCCCTCCCTCCTCAGGACTTCAAGGATAACCTCTCCTCTGCCCCAGCTCCCCTCCCCCAACCCCAATCAAGCTGTAGTTGCCCAGGGCCCGTCCCTTCTCCTGTGTACTGTTGGGTTGGAAAGAAAGCCGATACGCTACCTCTGCAGAATGTGATCCCCCCTCTCAGGGAGAATCTGCCTCTTAATAAAAGAGGCTTAAAGACCAAACTCCTTTCAGCCAAAGGGAGGAGCAGGTGATGGTGAAAATCTGGGTAGCGGGTCTAACCCTATCTGGTGATATTTTGTAAATCCCACCCCACCACGGTAAAAACAATCATCTAAATTTCACCTGGAATTTTTCGGTTTTATTTTGCCACATTTAAATCTTGAATCTGCCTAGGATGATTTTTTTATTGGTGGTGTTAAGGGATGAGTTTTATTTTTTCCAAATGGCCTGTCCATGGTGATGTTATTGTTAGTTCTGCTGTATTGTGAAGTTCACGGCTCCCAACCTGGTGGTCACCTCTTTCCCCATTGCCCACAGAGAAGCTGAGGTTAAAAGAAACAGTCCCAGTTAAGAGAATGAACTTTGGATCCGGTGAGGTCTGGGTTTGAATCCAAGCTCCACTACCAACCAGCTGTGCAGTGGGATGACTTATCAACCCTCTCTGAGGCTGGGCCTCCTCGTTGTGGAAACAGGGATTACGCTCCCGTGCCCAGTTGGGGTGAGGCTCAAATGAGATCATGAATGCGCAGTGGGCATCCCCATGATGCCCAGCCCAGAGTCCTTGGTGAATTCGGGTTACTGATGTTATTACTGATCCCTTTGTATTTTCACTCATTCAATTGAAAAACGAACTGTGGGACTTACATGTCCATCATCCTCCATCTCATCACCTATCTTCCTGACCTCATTACCTCCCTCATATTGGCTCCTCTTCCCCACGTTTATGCCAACTACCCAGGAGTCCAAGGAAGCAAAGAAATCCTCCTGTCCCTTCCTTTTGGTCCCATTTCTAGTTCATCATGGCGGCCGTGGGAGTGACCAGAAGTAGGGCTTTAGAGTCAGGCTCTCCCCACTGCTAATCCAGCCTTCCTCTCTCCGGTTTCAGGGCTGGGATCCGGCTGCCCCAGACAACCCCACTCCCCACCTGCACAGGCCATCTCTGTCTACCTGCTCATTTCGCCAGAATGTCTTCGCCACCTTCTGTGTCTGTTAAATCCCAGGTCTCGTGATGCTGTCTCTTGGACAGGACTCCCTCTTTTGCCTCCTTTACCTCTGACCCTTAGTTTCTGCCTCGCTGTTGCTTCCTGGATCGCCTGCACCCTCCGCAGGTAGGGTCCTTCCAGGTGGGGCTAGGCAAGCCTCACACCTGAGCACAGTGCCTGGAGGAAGGTGTATCGGCTATAATAGCCATCAGGATAACTTCCATGTTTGACGGCCTGAGGATATAGCAGAATCAAGGTTCCAACCTGGGATGGGCTCATTCAGACACTGTTCCCCACCAGTTCCACGGCTGTGGGCTCTCATCACGCTGGTCAGAGCGTGGATGACAAATAACAGTCAAACTACTAATAACCATCCATTGAATACCCAGCACGTGTCCAGGCACTGTGCTTAGCACATGCCACGAAAGAGCCACTTTCGTCCCCATTGTCCAGATGGGACATGCGGGCCACAGGGCCAGGAATAGTGGATGAGGAGGAGGGAAGGGTGTGGAGTGGGGGTGGAGGAGCTGGAGAAGTGACTGTCACGCCTCCCTGCAAATCCCCCTTCTCACCAAGTAACAGGACACGGATGGTTCTGTGGCCGCCACTTGCCTCTGCCACGCATCTCCCAGTCCTGTTTGGCTGCTACAGGTGGAGCTCAGGGTCCGGTGCTCAGACAGCCAGAAGAAGAGGCCAGAGGTCAGATGTCACGGCCGCCCTCCCTGTCCCCACGGGCAGGTATAATCTTGGAGACGCTCCGAATTTCCCCCTTTTAAAAAAAAATTCCAATTTCATAACTCTCCTTAGGTGTTTTTTTTAGACCCCATTGTGTTGGCAACAACCGTTATGGCTCTATTATGATAATACAAGAAAGTTACATTATGAAATAAATGCATTTTAAGGTTTTTTCCCTGGCAACATAATGTAAGGATCATTTTGCATGTTGGTACTAAAGAATCAAAAACAGTTTAGTCAGTGGATGTGAACACTGTTTCTTGTCATCGAGTTAATGGATCTACTGTAGTATTTGTGTTCCTTCCAGCCCTGCTGCCGTACCTCAATGAAAAATTATGCTTTTTTCCTCAGTGCTACAACACCCATCGTCTTTATAGGCAACGCATTCCCCTTCAAGTCGTGCGGTGTAAAATGCTTACCATTTCTCGGCCCCTTTCCCTCCCCGTCATTTACCTGGTTCTCAGCAATCGAGGGTCAGTGCCTTCTCTTATTAACGTTCTGTGTAATAGAAATCAGCGCGCCCGTGTTACTCATGTGGAAGCCGGGCAAACAGTGGCTGTTAGTGTGCAAAGGACAGACGGGAAGCCTGGCTTGATTTTTTACCCCCCTTTGTTTAGTGGATCTTGGCAGTCAATCACAAGCCCTCCCTGCATTTAAAGCAGGCCTGCTGCTCTAGAAACAGCCTCCAGCTGAGGACCCACTTGCTGTTAATAGCTGCTGAGCTGGGGTACCAGCCTCATTTCAAAGGGACTCATAAAGACCTGGACTTGCCTCTCTGAAAAATTTACTACTCCAACCAGCAAAGTTTTACTGGCTCCAGGATGATCTCGCCAGGCCCAGGAGAACCTCTTTCGAAAGAGAATTGTCTCTTCAAGGTCACACTCTTTTAGGGCTACGCGACGGTGGGGGTCACTACGGCCAAGGATCTCTCAGTGATCTTCCGTCCTCCTCGCTGTGCTGAGATCTGTGGCCAACATCCACCCAGGGACTGCAAACCAGACTCCTGCTGGGGCCAGGCAGGTGGCTGACATCAGTGGATTGGGCTGGAAAGGCCGGCGCTGCCCCAGCCTACGTGGCCAGGTGGGAACGTGACCCAGGATCATCAGGTCCTCCACTGTTTACATAGAAGTGGTAGCACAGATGTTAAACAAGGTACAACTTTCTGAATTTTAAGTGTTGGGTAATGAAAGTGAAAAAATAATTGGTGCCAGAGAAAGCTGGGCCACGGACTTGTCCCTTTCCACTCCCCGAAGTCTCCCATGTCCTGGACTTGCTGTGTTACTCCAGTCTTGGCTTCAGGGAAGGGGATGCGAGAAAAATTGTCTGGACACCGTCTCATCCAACCTGCCTTGAATGGGGTTCTGATGGCCTTGGAGCAGTCTGGGGTTGAGCAGTAGGAAATATCTGAGCTGCTAAGGTGGGGGATTCCCATGACAGCAGCGCCACCAGGAAGGATGGGCACCACCCTCGCCTCCAGCTGCAGAATCTGGATCTTCGCAAACATCTCCGCTAAGCAGCGGCTTCCCAGACCCAGGCTTGGTGTGGTGGGGTCTTCGGGGGTGATCAGAGCCTGGGTGAGCGCTGGGGAAGAGATATTTGGAGGTTCAGAGAGAGGGAATTTGGGGCATCTCACCTGACATTCGGTGCACCCCTGCAATTCCTGATGGGGTGCTCTTGGGACTGGGGCCTGTGGTGTGGTTTCTTGTCCTTGCTTGACTATGTGAGCCCATGGCTCTCTTTCCCCACTATATCCTAGATCCTTAAGGGCAGGAACCAGGGCTTAAAAATTTTTTTCCTCCTTGTTCAGTGTCTCACTTTAGGCTGTACACCAGCAGATATTCAGTGTAAGCTGCTACTCTCCTGGGGAGGTGCATGCTGATGAGCTCTGCTGGCATTAGGAAAAGACGGGGTGAGAGAGATTGGCCCCTCCTGGGCGAGCATGCGGAGAAAGCCGGCAGCTCATCTCCAAGGTGAGAGGGGACGTCCGTCCGTGGAGAGGAGGGCGGGGGCATTCAAAGTCCTGGAAAGATCCCATTGAGCAACATCCCATTTGATTCTGGGGGTTGCAGGCAGCAAACATAACCCATTTGAAAAGCAATATCCTGCTCACAGAGATGAATGCAATCTGCGAGCGCAGTGGCTGCGGGCTCACCGAGCCAGCCTCAGGGCCGCCAGCGCTGCCTCTCCGGTGCCACCAGGTCCGATTCAGCTGCTCTGTCAGCATTCTTGGAGTTGACCTAGAGCGAGAGGGCCAGCATGCTGGAACTGAGGCCCAGAGTTGTCTGGGTGGAAGGCTCCAAGGGACAATGGGTGCCGTCCTGGGGGCACATGTGGACGCCAGAGGGGCTGGGCCAGCATGTGTGGGCAGGGGGGTGGCAGAGCCGTCATCTGGGTCAATGTGAGTGGTCCGATGCTGAGCCCGCAGTGTCCCGTGGAGTCCTGGAGCAAGGTGGCCTGTCCCATTTCCACAGCCTCTGCTTCCATAGCTGACATAAGTCACTGCATGGCCGGGACATGCTAATGGTGTCAGCCCTCAGCGGCTGAGGACAGCATGGGGACCTGGCCTAGTGTCTTTCTCCGGAACACTGAGTAGCATTGCCGTGCACTGGCTTTCCCACTGCCAGCTCCCAGTGCAATCAGAGGTGGACTCAGATAGGGTCCTCGCAGTGAGAGCCCTGACGCTCCGAGCGCTAGCTAGGACGCGGGCTGGTACGTCGCCGGGGCCTGGACCTCACACCATGGCCTTTCCCACCCACCCGTCCTTGGAATGTGGTGGGATTCCTTGGAAATGGTCAGTGTCTTCCTCCCCATACACCCTTCTCTGCTTCTGCCTGTGTGGGGCATCCCCTCCTTGTGAGGCCCCCCTCTCTGCCTTCTGAATCTCCTTCAGGAGATATTTGGAAGTTCAGGAAGGAGGGATTTGGGGAATCTCACCCAATATTCTGACATCCCTGGAATTCCTGAAGAAGAGATGTTCCTGAGATGAGCCGAGCTGGGGTTCGGTTTCCTGGCTTCGCTGTCTAATCTCACCGCTCTCCTTCCCAGCTCTGTTCCGGGGTCCCTAAGGGCAGGAAGCAGGGCTTTATTCTCCTGTCACTCTCTGATGTCCTCCCCCTTCCTATCTCTTCCCAGCCAAGTGCCCAGTCCCCCTCATCATCCACACTTGTCTTCCTTAGCTGGAAACAGGAGCTGCTGCTGCCCTTCCCTCCCTGCTCGGCAGATGTGTGATGTGGCCCTTGAGGAGGGTCCCATGTCCGGGTGATGCTGTAGGGAGTCTCAGGGCAGCGGTGAAGGCGGAACGGCCCCCACACCTGGGCCGACCTTCACGCGCCCTGCCCGGGTGGAGATCTGCCGTCCGTCCTCAGAGAATTGCCTGTCGCATGCCTGGCTGGCCCGGCCTAACACCTTGGTGGCTGCTTTGCCAGACTGGAAGTGTCTCTTGCCCCACCCCCAGAGGCCCTGTGCAGCGGAGCGAGGCCTCAGTCAGCAGCATGAAGTGTTTCTGCTTCATCCCCTGGACCCGGGGTGAGCTACCTTTCCTGATAAGCCTGGAGCTGAGCGGAAAGCTCACTTCTTGGTGGCTTTTCCGCTGAGGTTTCTCCAAGACGAGGATGAGGCCTCTGAGGAGGGAAGACCTCAGTGTTTGCAGCATGAGGGACAAACAGACAGCCCCATACACCCCCCGCCCAGACAGTCAAGCCAGCCCTGTAGGGGCCTTTCGAGGGGAACAGGACTGTGGGGCACTCAGGTATAGCAGTTGCTGGCTTGCCTGGTATGGGGCAGCGGTTGGGTCCCACCCTGGCCTTGGAAACTTCCTGACCCGGGAGTCAGGGTAGGTAGGAGTCTGCTATAGACCAGACAGTGAGCAAGTTTCTTTCCTTTCAGGAGGTCTGCTGTTTGAAACCTGGTTCTCTGTGATCCAAGGCAAATACTCATCCTCCCTGGGCCTCAGGGTCTCTTTGCTCCATCAGGGCAAGAAAGCTTCTGGGCTCTATGGGTAGAGTGTGAGGAGATACTTTGCACTTTGAGAAGGAAAGTGAAATCAGAGTGCTGGCCATCATCAGGATGCTATCAGGTGAGGGCTCACTGCCAAGGGACTCTGGAGTTCTTGTCCCATTTGGTTCAGATTCATCCATCCATCTCCCCATCGCTCACCCATCTACCTAACTGTCCATCCATCCATCCATCCACTTATCCATCTATCCAGCCATCCATCCGTTCATCCATGTGTCCATCCATTTGTCCATCTACCCACCCATCCATCCAACCATCCATCCATCAGTCTGTTTGTCCATCCATCCATCCATCCATCCATCCATCCATCCATCCATCCATCCATCCATCTATTCTTTCATCCATGTGTCCATCCATTTGTCCATCCATCCATCCATCCATCCATCCATCCATCTATTCTTTCATCCATGTGTCCATCCATTTGTCCATCTACCCACCCATCCATCCAGCCATCCATCCATCTATCCAACCATCCATCAGTCTGTTTGTCCATCCATCCATCCATTCATCCATCCATCCGTCCATCCATCCATCCATCCAATTGCTGATAGTGTTAGGTGCTATGCAGGGCCGCAGAGATGACTGCGTCAATCAGGTGCTATGTAGGGCTGCAGAGATGACTGCATCAATGTTCCTGCCTTCAGAAGGCAGGACTCATAACTATGTGCTTGTTTTGTCTCCCTACTCCTTCTGAATTTGTAGGATGGATGAAACACAAAGTTTATTATCTGTCACAGCCCAGGTGAAGCCTGAGGAATGCTCAGTGGAGGGAGAGATCAGGTCTGGCTGGAGGGATCGGGAAAGGCTTCGGGAGGTGCCATTTAAGCTGAGCCTTGAAGGCTGCTCTGGTGTGGACACAGTGATGGTGAGGCAGCAGTGTCTCTGTGTGTGGGGGGCAGAGATGGGGGTTGGTGGGCGTCTCTCTGTGGGCTCTTCCCTTGGGGGGAAGGGCTGGGTTTTTACCTCTTTCCCCCCTGAGGTGCCCCGCCTCCCCCTGGTGGCCTACGGGTGTTGTGTCTCCAGTTGGAGTCTGCGCTCCTGGAAGGTAAGCACACGGGGCAGTCAGAGAAAGGCCATCTCCTCCCAGACCCTGCGAGAGCTGCTTCTGCACCCAGGTGGCATTCTCATGCCAGTAGGTTTCAAAGATGCAGGAGCACCAACACCCAAGGGCCCCATGGCTGTTGGGAAGAGGGAGAAGGCAGCAGCTGGAGGGTCCATGGGCAGATCCAAGGGTTGGCCTCCTGGGACCACCTCTCCCAAGCAAGCTTTTGGATGAGCTGGGGAAACTTTGCCCAACTTAATGAGAGCAGCAAAGTTGTGCGGCTGAGTGATTGGTATGCACTGTTTTGTTTCTTTCATTAGTTCCTGCTGCCATTCGGGTTGCAGGGATGAACAATAGCAGGGGCCTGTTCAGATCAATACCAGATCGCTGATAGTGCCTCTCTGTTCTTGGAGCAGATTATTTGATAAATGGCGTGGTCCATACGTTTTGACAGGTGTGCGCCGTACTGCCCAGACCAAGCCGGTTTAGTGGAGCCCCATCACAGGGAGCCAGGAAAGCAGAGAGAATATTTCCTTTTTTGGTACAAACCCATATAGAAATTGTTGCTTTTAAGCTATAGATAATGAATTTCTAACAAGAGATGGCGTGGGGCGGGGATGGAAAGGATCTGGGCTTTACACCCCCCTGGCATTATTTCCCCCCTCCCCCAGCTTGAGGTTTAGCTGGGTCCTGGCTTGGATTGGGGCTCTGATAGGGGAGAACGTGAAGGGCTTTACTTTGAAGGCGCGGCAGCCACTGATGGGGTGACTGGTTTACAGGTGGAAGAAGCTACTGTCCCCTGAGCTGTCGATGGGCCCTGGAGGGAACTCTGATGGCTGGAGGTGGGCTGCAGAGAGCGGCACCAGTCTCTGGGGGTGCGATGCACAGCTGGGCTCAGGGCAGACAGGGCAACGTGTAAGGTCTGAGCTCCTGGACTGAAGAAACTGCGCCGATGGATGGTTGCCACATCCAGTGGCTCTGCGCTGGCTTAGCAGTTGACACTCTCTTGTCAACTCCTTTCGCTGCTTCCTCACCACCGGGCGTTATGCTCTGCCCTTTGGTCAGTTTCGAGGGCTGCGTTTCCCCTGCCTGAGAGGTTCAAGTTGCTGTCCGCCCGCCCCAACTTTCTTGATCACCTTGTGCAGGGCTGGTCACACAGAGGGTGTCCTCAGTGTCTGGGAGTGAACAGAGGAGGTATCAAAGGGACCTGGATCAATGACTGATGTGTGGACAGAGTGAGGTGGGCAGGTGACCGCCTGCAGAGCCACATCCGCCTGCACCTCCAGCTCCCACACCTGAGTCCTGGGAAAGCAGCTGGAACTCGGAGCCTCCTTGGAGACAGAAGGACATGGTGTGGTGGAGGATCCCGGTGAACAAAGCGCTTCCATGGGGGTACTGTGTTTGAACCCCCCAGCGTTCCTGCGACATGGGCTGGGCATTCCCCCTGCCCTGTTGACACACCACTCCCCAAAGTACAGTGACTGCTCAGTGACTGCCACCCGGGATGAGGCCTGCTGAGCCCATCTGCCTGCTCTACCTCTGGGGTGGACGGTGGCCCATGGACGGCAGCTGGGGTACCAGGGATGGACTTGGCCTTCTTAGCTGCTCTGAAATCCATACCTCCACCCCCCAATAAAAGGGGAACCTGGAGGCCCTGAGGAGCCATCCTTCTTGGGATGCTGAATCCCTTTCCAAGGACTTATTGCTGAATGAGAGGCAATTACACAGGGGATGGTGACCCTTGTCTTCCAGAGGATGCTGGGGACGCTGGGGCCCTGATCTATGGAATGTCAGCCGTTAGAATTTAGACTTTGCTTTTAAAAATATCTAACAACCTCCTAAGGAATGATTTGACATCCTTAAGTTCAGCACTGGCACAAAAAAAGCTTATGGCAAAATTAACATAAATCATTAGCATTAATCATGCAGGGTTATTGATAGCCGTATGCAGGCATGTATCACAATCCTGGCCAGGGACTCGGGTCGGGCGATATTTCTTCCAGCTGTCCTGGCCAGCTTCGCCACATATGGTGGTGGGGTCGGCTTTCTTTTCTAGTTTTCCTCCTCAGCTTGAGCTGTCAGAGACACCCCCAGTCCCATCCCCTCCTCCTCACGCTGGGCATTAACTTCGTGTCCTCTGCCTTTTCCTCTCTCTCTTTTTGAGAAACCAGATTTCTAGTCCGGGTCAGAATCCATCCATGTCTGTGGCTGTCACCCACCATGTGACTAGAGCAGCAAAATAGCTGGGTGACAATTAACTATGGGTGGCCTACATAGATCAGGTTCAATTTGGTAGCCTTCCCTTTTACTTACACATTCATCCCCAAAGCTGAGAAACACTCCCCTGCCCCCGCCGCCTGGATGCTGGTGTGCCCTTACATTGCCCTGTGCTCCCTCGGCAGCCCAAGATGCTGGGGGCAGCGGACATTATAAAAGTAGAATAAAGCAAGGAACAAGGTTTCACTGTCATTGACAGCATTTTGAAAATTATTAGCAGGACATATGTTACCTTTGTTGAAAAATGAGGAGGGAAATTCCATTGGTCTGATCCCGCTATAGGTCTCTCCAACCACAGTGCAATTGTGGTTGCATTAATGGGAGTAGAGCATAAAGACCAATGGAGGTGATGGGAAGGAACTCTGTCCTACTATGCTGACCAGACCACGTTGGAAAGTATTGTGGTCAGCAAAGACTGGGACAGGTGTAGATGTATAGGGCCAAGGCTATGTGAGGAGTGAATAGGAAACATTCAACTCAGACATATAAACACCCAGGGAACCATTATTTCTGGCTTTCTGTATTTGAAGAGCTTCAGGGGAAGAGGAGGCAGTGAGTTCTGAGCAGCTCTGAGGGCTGAGAACTTCAGAAAGGTGAATATGTAACCAGAACAAGGGAAAACTTGAGACTTTCAGCACTGACCCAAAATGCTATTGCCTCCATAGGAAGTGGGGAGTGAGTTTCCCATCACCAGAGGTATTCAACACAGGCTATGTGGCCACTTGTAGGAGAGCTTGGGGAGGAAATCAACATTAAATTAGGGGTCAGAATAGGTGACATCTAAGGTCCTTTCCACCCATGCATAGCTTGAAATTCCATGTTTATACCCTGATCTGAATGCTGGAAAGAGAGAAAGAACAGTGCAGTCTGCCTGGACCTCTCTTTTCTGCCACCAGGCTTCAGTCTCAGTGAGAATATGGGCTCCTTGAACACATTTTTCTCCTTCCCCTTTTTGTAAGCCTTCAGCTTTACACAAGACTGTAGCAGCCTATTGCATGTGATCAAATTCAGAGAGAGCTACGTGAGCCCTTAATGGAGAACTTGGGTGGGGGCATTTAAACATGTTTCTTCCTCACGTGCTTCCAGAATCTCTGAGAAGCTAGTGAACCTGGTTGGTAGGGGGCCTTAATCAGCGATGGATTTGGACAGTTCAAAGCAGGGGTAATTTCCAAATATTAAAGACTGAGACGGTCTGGATTTGATGAATAAGAACAGAGGTCAGCCACAAACAATGAGGGGTGGGTGGTTAGTCCTGGATGGCTGTCAGCCCTTACCCCCAGCTCTTGGGAAAACCATGGGCTCCCTGACCTTGGTACTAACACAGCTGCCTTTCTTTGCTGTTGTTATCAGCTATGTGAAACACTTGCTTGGAGTCCAGTCATCTTTAGGTGTTGGAGGGAGGGAGGGTTCAGAAAGCCTCTCTGTGCTCTAGGACACAGGATTCTAGAATGGAACTTCCACATTCAGGGAACACTGCACGTCACGAAAACCACCCAACTCTCGCTGGATTAAACGAGAGGGAAAACGTTTTGGTCTTTGTAAACAAAAGTTCCAAGTCAGTTCTCCTTCAGGTAAGGTTTGATCCAGCAGACTATAGGACATCACCAAGGGCCCTCTTGGTATTGGTTTCCTTCTCAGCTTCCACACAATATTACCTCCCCCTCCCAATAGCTCGAAGCCCTCCTTTCATGAATGCAAATGTTTCTGACATCAAAAGCTTTGTATCTATACATAATCATCAACTATTTGGCCAGAACTGGGTCATTAATTCCTGTGGTCAGGGTGAAGTCATATATTGATGGACTTAGGACACTTAGTGTCCAACCGTGGTGCTGCATGTAGGGTAAACCCCACCCAAACTTCATGACTGAGAAAAGAAGGGAGTCCTTCATCAAAGGAAATTTGGAGTATTGTTTTACCAAAAAATTGAAGATGGCTGCAGGGTGGAAAAACTAAAACATGCCCACTTTAGCCTGAAAGTGTCGAGTCCTTGGAAGATGGTTCCCCACCATAACTTTTCTCATCTCAGGTTTCCTGGTGGATCTCAGCATCTTTTTTCTCTGCCATCTTTTATCCAAATTTTTGCAGAGTTCATACTCTGAGGCATCTTAATTTTCTCGGAGAAAATTAGAGGAAATTAATGCAGTTGAGAAAGAGATGTTCTCCTGATGTACAGAATGTGTGGGCCGCCATTTTGGAAGAACCACTGGAGCCAATGTCCCGACTCCCATGAGTGATAAATCTACAAGATGCTCTTTGGAATGGGGCTTGCCTTGCATGAGACCAGCCATGCCTTTGTTGGATATGCACAGCATTCCCAGGCTTGCAGAACCTGGGCAAACAGGTCAGCAAGATTTCTTCATTTTGATCATGGGAGAGTTTCCACGGAATCTTGGTCTGCTTCTTGTAGAACTGTCCACCATTCCCCCGTGCTCAGGGGCAGCCTTGCAGAGGCTGGGAGTGGCACCGTGAACAGGCATGAATAGGTTCCTTAATTTCATGGTTTAAGAATACGTTAGTTCACACCATTGTAAAGCAGTTATACTCCAATAAAGATGTTAAAAAAAAAAAAGAATACGTTAGTTGACCTCAGTATAATTCCTATATTTTAGTCATTTACATGTCATGACTCAGTACTCATTCATTAAATATAGTGCTTTTCGAATGAAGAATGGAGACGAAAATTTTTCTTAATGATGACAAGTGATATAATTTACTTTTATTTCTGTTGTATCATGGTGCCCATGAGCCTGGCCGTGGCTAAGGGTCTGCCTGTGGCGCCATTGTGATCTCCTTTTAGCAGAGGGCTCCACTGGACACGTCACTCGAGCCAATTCTGGTCATTTGTGTCTGAGTCGTCCCCCATTTTGATCCTTGGTCCTGCTTGGTTTGAGCTCCTTGGCTTCATCAAAGGATCTTCTCAATAAAGGCACACCTGCTCTGAGGTGGGAGGTGTGGCCGGAGTCGGGGAGGGAAGGTGACTGGGAAGGCGGATGGATGCCGTTCAGGATCTTGGTTTTTGTGGCCATGAGGGAACTGGGCAGAGGGCTGGAGTGAGCCTGAAGATGAATGACGAGGCCCTCTTTTCCTCAATAGCGCCTTCTGGCCTGGCTGCATTGGACGCTGTTCACAGACTACGTTTATTGCTCTTCAGAGTTTGGGATGCGATGATTTGCCCTGTGCTTCCAGTGGGAGCTCTCTGAATAGGTACTTAGCCTCCTTGATGGAGTTGGTGTTTTGTAATTCCCTGAAAAATGAAAGTCTCATTTTGAAAACTGGAAAGCGACTCCCTCGCAAACAGATCTTCCTGAGCCTGGGACTCAGGGACACTCTGTAGTAACCCTCAGGACACACTGCACCAAGCCCCGATCTTCCTCTTTTGTTAATTTCTTTCGGGGTGGTTCAGTGCTGCTTCAATGTGATTGCTTTATTCTACATGAATCTGTAGGGATATTAATACCATTACAATTTATTTGCACAGAGCTTGTAGAGAGTGGGAAGAGCTGGAATCTACACATTTGGCACTAAACTCCTAGGATGTTTTCACTTTTAACGGACACTTTTTTAATGAGAACCATTGTCTACCTTTACCATGCTTCCAAGGCAGACAAATGGCGTGCCACCCTGGCCCTGCAGCTGGCCCTGGGTTATAATCCTTGAGGCAACAGTGGCAGCAAACATTGATTATTAGTCAACTTAAAGAAAACCCCAGTGCAACTGGGCATCTAGTGCTAAAGAGTGCCTTCCCAAACTCTCAGAGGCCAGATGGTATTGGCCCTCCTCGGGTTGGCTCTTCCCGGGGGTCCAAGCAGGGTTCTGGGGCAATTTAGAGATGGAAGTGGATGCAACCTGGCTGCAGTGGGTCTGCAACATCACAGGGAGCCCTGGGTTCGGGGTCGGACCTCCTGGCTTTGAATCTAGACTTTTTGTCTGAGCCCTTTCCCCTGGGGTGTGTCAGTTTTCCCATCTGTAAAATGGCACAGATGGTCTCTGATGCCCCTTCTAGCCCCAGTATTCTGCAACATCCTTTCTTTGTTTTGACTGCTATTTGGAATTTCTGGAAAGTGGGCTGTGTCCAGACTTGCAGGCATTAGGAGGTGGATGAGTATATGTGAGAGTATGAAGGCTTTGTTTCTTCTTCATGGAGCTTCTGCTGGGTGGACGATGCAGCAAGAGGCATTTTAGCAAGTCTGAGTGGACTCAGCGAGGATTCCCTTGCCCAGCTCCATGGAGGCAAATGGATTTGATCTGGGCCCTTAATGGTGCTAGAAACTAATGGACATGCATCAAGGCATTTTATGTCTACCTGAAGATGGGTGTGGTTGGTGCCAGAAGGTGATGGGGGTGGGGGGAAGCAAAGACACAAAGAAAATAGTTGGAATCACTCCCATTCCACTCCCCTGTCCTGTGACCCCAGTCACTCAGGACACAGCTATCCTCATAAGCTCCAGGGCAGAGCCTTCACCCCAGTGGTAGGGGTCTGCAGGAGGGTAAGAGGGAGAGGCCTCTCCCCTTCCGAGCCCAGTGCCTTCTGGCCATCCCGGGTCTAGAATGACCAAGGCCGCGCTCAGCTGAATTTGGGACTTGGAGGCTCTGAAAGGTCAGCTAATTTCCTGGCAGGTGGGCTTCCAGGAAGAGCTTTGCTGGTGAGTTGTTCCCCAGCTCTGGGGTTTGGGGGTCTCCCCTTATCCTCTGTACACAGTGTTGGCCTTCTTCCTGGACTGCACGGCTTACAGCAGAGCTGAGCAGAGGTTCTGGGACTATTCTCGGCTGCATTTAAGTAGCCAGGCCTCTGCCAGTGTCCGTGGGCTGCCGGGGTCCATGCCGGTGGTCATGACAGGGCTCCTCTGGCCCCCATCATCCATCAGCAAGCCAGAAGCCCAGCCAAAGGGCTCAGAGTGTTAGGACCTTCCTGGTCTTCATTGTAGCCTCAAAAGTGAAAAAGGTACAGATGATTTTGTTTTTCCCCCGTCAGAAGTCTTGTTTTCTGGGGCCCAGGACACAGGCAGGGCAGAATAGTGCTTAGAATACACACTTGGGGGTTTGGGGCCCAGCAGGAGACAGATGGCTCACTCAGAGAGTGCAAATTAGGGGAGTTTAATGAAAGGACAATTTGCAAAGGAGCAGGTGGGGCTTAGGAGTCCGTGGGGGTGGGAGTGAGGAAACCCAGACCTGAGTGTTGGGGGACAGAGCAGCTTGGAGCCTGAAGACAGAGAAAAGCAGGGAGACAGTCACCAGTAAGGAGTGTGCCCCCCCCAGGAGGGAGCTGGGAGAAAGAATACCCCCAAGTGTCCTCCCCCTCTCTGCCCTCTTACAGGGGCTCCCATCGTCTGAACCCGACAGGAAGCCCATGACGCTGTCCACGTAGGGGCAGCCTCTTGTGTGGAGAGAGGACCCCCAAGCCTACACAAACCCCAGGCCTACAGCTGACTTGGGCAAATAACTTCCCTTCCGTGTGTCTCAGTTTCCTTATTTGTAAAATGGGGAAAAATAATGGCTCCCATCTCATAGCTGTGAGAAGTAAATTAGAGAATGTTGGCAAATTGCTGAACTATCATTACAAGGCGTTCCTAGGTGTTTAGGAGGACCAAGTTCTGTGCCATACGCTGCATTAATAGAGTCCTTATATGCAACAGCTAGTGAGAGTCAAAGTCTGTGTTTGAGTCCCGGACGCTTGAAACCTGAGGGCTTCTCCTAGCTCCTGCCCTTCTCCATCTGACCTGGGAAGTGGCTTGTGTAGGTGAATGTGATGATGGGGACTTGTCAAGGAGGAGTGAGCCGTGTGTGCAATTCAGGGACCCCATCTGAAGACCCAAGACGGCTGCTCTAAAGGGTTCATGCCATGGGCGATCGGGGGGCTGTGGCTCCTACAGGTCTGTGTTAGATGAGGCAAGGGATGCAGAAGTGGTGACACTCAGCTGTTGGGAATAAGAGGCCTTCTTAACCCGGATGTGAGGGCTTCAGCTCTCATTCTACTTCTTGTGTGTGAGTGGGGGACAGTTTGCAGGACAAGCCCCGGCTCTCATACTGGCCCCGGGTACAGAGCTGTCCGAGACCTGGCCACTCGGACATGGTGTCCAGTCCTCTCTCCAGAAAGAAAGTTCCACTACTTACGGGACGTGGAAGTTCTCTCAGCTGGGCAGGTACACATCTACCTTGGGAGCTTGGGGCCAGAAACTCTCAAAGCCAGCAGGGAGAGAGCCGGCTGGGTTTGTCTGGGCACCAACTGCACCCCTTATTTGATGATTTCTAAAGTGTGTTTTGATGATTTCTAAAGAGTTTAAAAACAATATACTTAATTGCTATGAGTAATTTCAGAGCTCATTAATGTAATAAATCTCTGGAGAGAAATATTCTTAGTTAATGGTCAGCATAAAATTAGAGTCTCTCAGCGAAGGTTTTCTATCATTCCGCAGTGGAGACAGAACGGTGGACACAGCGGCTGGAGGAGGTCTGTCTCTCCAAAGCAGGCTCATTGGCATCATCAGTAGGTATTGTGGCCGTGGGGCTTTGAAACTCCAACTTGGTGAATTTTGTTTAAAATGAGAATTGGATTACCCATCTGGCATTGGGCAGCTCCCATGAGCCCTCACCGAGTGCTTTAGGAACTTACAGCTGCCTCACATGTCCCTAAGCCAAAGCAGAACTCTTGATTCCTGAAATCCCCAGTATATTCCTCCCTCAGCCTGCCCCAGGTCAGTAAAAGACAGCTCTAGCTGCTCAGTTATGCCGCTCAAACAGCTAGGGCCATCCATGGCAGACCGATTGCAGAAGTGGCCTAAGTCCTCACCCTTTGCCGTCTATCTTTGGGGTGCTGCTGTTTCCACTTGCTCCCACCAAAGGGTGTTAACAAACAAGACAGAAGCAGGGGTGTGAAGACGGTTTTCGACTGGGCTCGTCCACGCTTCTGCCTTGATCTTCACCACGAGGCCATGCCTGGGCTAGCCTGCTGGAGGAGGAGAGCCAGGGGGCCCGCTTGCCCAGCCCATAGCCAGCTGACCACAAGATGTGAGAGCGAGCCCTGTCAAGACAGGAAGAATCGTCCTGCAAAGCTCAGCCTAAATTGCCCAGCTCAGACTTGTTAGCTAAATAAATGCTTACTGTCTCAAGCTCCTGAGTTTGGGCATTTTTCATACAGCATCACTGTGGCAGACTGCAGCACCACCCTTAACCCATGCCTCCTCTGCAAAGCCCCCACCTCCTGCCCCATACAGGTATCCTACTCTCCACGTACATCCCTATTATGCTCACATCTCTCCACCTCCCCCGGTACCTAAGCTGCTGTCGTCACTCATCTGGGACCAGTCACCTTGCACCTGCTCTTTCCCACAGTCCTTTTGCCCATCGGAGACCAAAAGGTCTTTTTGGCAACAGAGCGTCTGCTCGCCTGCTCAAACCCTTGCGATGACTTTTGATTCATTTAAAATAAAACATCTCCTCTTGACCATAGCCTGCAAGGCCACATGTGATGATCTGGTTTACCCCTGTCTCTACTTCAGCCACAGGATCTTCCTTCTGTACTTTGAACACACAACTCTCTGTCCTGCCCCAGGGCCCTTGTACCTGCTCATGTCCCTGTCTGGAGGTGGCTGGCTGCCTTGTCCTTGGTGTCTCTGTCCGACTGCCCCCCTCAGAGAGGCCTAGGTGAGCTGCTCCCTCCACCAGCACAAGCCTCAGAGGTGTGTTGCTTCTCACATTTGTCTTGTAGTTCAACCTTCTGATAGAAGCATGTGCTCAGACTGGCACACGCTCCAGGAGGATGCTCTGAATAACCGGGATAAAAATCCATCTCACGGCCATGCACGGGGAGAAATGCTGCAGGGGGCACTCTGGGCTGGGAGCAGAGCATTCTCTGGGGAACCGGGGCCGTTGGCCTCCCTGAAGCTGACGGCCCAATCTGGGATCTGGCTGGCCAGGGGTGAGAGCTGCTCCTACAACCTGGTGAGCGATTTGGGGCTGAAGTCTCGGGCTGGGTTTGGAGTTTCTTTTACAGATCAATCTGAAACTCTCCTCTGCTCTAGACTGGATGAGGTGCACCTTCCTGGGGGCCCACTGGGACCCAGGCCAGGCAGCACAGGGAGGGTCCTGTGGACTCCAGCTCTGAGGAATGCCCCGTCCTGGCTTGATGACCTGGCTGTGTGGCACAAGGCACCGTCACCACCGCGCGGGTGGGGAGCAGGAGTCCATGGCAGCAGTGGGATGACATTGTACCCTGAAGTCATTACCACCCAGGCCATGTCATCCTGGCACACTGTGAAAGTGTGGGACCCAGCTTTAAAGACACCAGGTGGGTTATCAACGCCTTTGTCTCATTCCTTCACTGCTTGCTGAGAGGGAAGCTTCCTTCAGAGGAAAATCCTATTTCTGTGGTTGGGGGTTATGGGTCTTGAGTGGCATCAGAGGGGTGGAGGCCAGGATGGAGAAGGCAGGGGAGTGGGGTGTGTGTGCCAGTGCCTGGAGGCTAAACCCTGCCCTTGCCCCTCCCCCAGGGCACCGTGGGAAGGACAAGGGCTTAGCCTCATCCATCTGGGTTCTAGTCCTGATGCACGTTAGCAAATCCTTTAAACCAGTGGTTCTCAAACAGGTGTCATTTGGCACCCCCCAGCCCTCCACCCCACAGGGGACAGTTGATATTTTCCAGAGATATTTTTGGTTGTCACAGTTGGGAAATGAACGCTACTGTCATCTAGAGGGCAGAGGCTGGGGATGCTGCTTAAGAAGCTGTGATGCACAGAGCAGCTCCACACAAGGAATTATATGGGCCGAAATGTCAACGGTGCCGAGGTTGAGAAAACCTGCTTTAAACCTTCCCAGTTGCATTTCCCCCATCCATGGGTGTGCTTCACAGGGTGTGAGGGAATGAGGAGGAGGCTTGTGACATGCAAATAGCTACAACTTATGCACTACTGACTCTATAAACTCAGGCCACAGAAACACCACCCAAAACCAACCAACCAACCAAAACAAAAAGAAAAGAAAGAAAAATTAAAAAATCAAATATGGAATGTTTCTAATGGTTCCACCCACTTTTGACCTACTTGGTGAGTGCCACCCCAGAATGAGCTTCCTGGGGGTGATACCAGAAAAGCTTTATCGGAAGTCCAGGCTCTTGTTCAACTTGTCCAAAAGGAATTTGGATGAGGAACACACACACACACACACACACACACACACACACCCAAAGGAAAAAAACCCCACTGAGGCTGGGGGGCAAAGAGAACAAAGGAGCAGTTTACTGAGGCAAAAGCGAAAGCCCACACTCAAAGAAGAGTGCAGGCGTCCTGGCGAATGAGGGTTTTTTGATCCCCTTTTTATCTTCTTTTTAGCCCTTTGAATGGGTGGGGGTCTTTTTGATTAGGGGGTGGAATATCCATTGAGGGGAGGGCTGAGGTGTGGCCTCGATGGCACCAGGTTGCTTCAGCTCCTGGTCCTGTGCATTTGTCTCCTGAAGCCACCGTACATGCGTACACGTGCTCTAAGAGCTGTTTTCCCTTCATTTTCCCCTTGCGAGTCAAGAGCCCCATACGTGGAAGGTTGTACAGGGTCATCTGCAACCTGTGCATTTTATTGCGCATGCTCCACGATTTTGCAAGATCAGAGTTTCTTGTTCAGATGCTACAAAGTTTCTGTTTTAGATGCCATTCCTCCATGTGTCATGGCCTCAATAAGGGCAAAACAAGGAAGTGGTTTACCTTCTGCTTAATGCCTATACACGAGGAGGCTGCCCTTGGGCAGGGCACTGTCTTTCCTGCCTCAGGGAGAGGAGGTCAGACTATGCAGTGCCCTCGCCGGGTCTCGGGTCCCCCCCGCCACTGTCCCTGTTAGAGCCAGCCCCTAGGCGCATGGAGTGATGTCCTAGCAGTTGTAAACATTCATAGTTCATAACATGGTTCCTGTGGATGACCACATCATCTGGTGCTCCAGGGAAGAGGGAGAGATTCATCCCAAGGCTGGAGGGACACCCACCAGAGGGGCTCTGATTGAGGGGTGGGTGCTGCTCTGCATCCCAGGGAATTCCCAGGGGCTTCCGTTCAGCAGTGACCCCGTCAGGGACTTCAGAGTTGCAGCCCATCCACCTGAACCCATTTAAGGGACTGGTCCATCAGCCAAGGAAGGGGGTTGGGCTGGCTTGGGTAGGAATGGGGTCCAGGGACCTGGATGTGCCCACAGAGGGAGATTGGTGGTGTTCAACTGGGGAGGGGTGCTTTGTCCTCAAGGGCATTCAAGCTCTGTTCTGCCCCAAAGATTTCAGATTCTCATGCAGCAGCAGTGGCAGCGGTTTTGCTGGTAGAGGAGGGCTCCCGGACGGCTGCCCACCTGTCCCCATCGTTGTCCGGGTGTTCCTGAGCTCAGAGGCACGAGGGGCCCAGCTCAGTCACCTCCCTTTGCTTTCCCTCTGCTCCTGGTGTCCCCAGGCGCTGCTGCAGGGCTGCAGGAGTGGACGCGCTTTCTCCCTGTGAGACGAGTTACACCTGTGCACGGAAGGTGGGAGGTGGAGACATGAGCATCCTCATTCTCTCCAGCTCCTGGAGCAGGCGGGGCATCTGACCTCAGCACGGAACCTGAGAGAACGGGGCTGCCACCTGTCTGGTCCCACCCTCCCTAGAGCCATTCTCAGACGGGTACAGAATGACGTGAAGGAGCAAGAAGCTTGGGTGTAAAGCAGACATGGTCTTAGTAAGGTCTTCTAACAAGATTCCTGCAAGACTCCTTTGTGTATAGTTTACTGCTGTGTAAAAAGGAAAGATTTTCATCAGTGCCCATGGTTCTAGTAGGTAGCAACAAGATGCTTTCTATTTTCATTGACGATTCAGTACGACCAAGGCAGGAAAGGAAAATAAGGAGCGGATTGGCCTGGAGTAAGCTTTAAGCTCAGGGTTAGATAGAATGTGCGGTCTGCACTTGCCCCAGACCTCGGTCCACAAGAACCACAGCGGATGCTGAGACAGGCTTTTGAACAAACAGCTTTCAGGTGTGTTTATGTGGGTGGTGTAATGAAAGTTGGAAAAACCAGAGTGATTTGAAGAGTGTGTACTTTATTTGGTTTTCTGCTTGAAGCCAGCAAACACTCTCTCTAATAGGACTGGTTAATTCCGTCAAAGGCGGAGAGCGGGGCACATGTCCTAGCAGCCTGTGAGTGATCTGTGCAACTGGGAAGTGTGTTTCTTGACTTTATCCACAGCAAACTTACTCTCTCCTCTTGCAAGTCTAGAGAAAACACCCTAACCTCTCAGACGATGACATTACTGTCACCTGCTTAAAATAGTATGGCGTGCTTCAAGTCTCAGAATACTCCCCAGGGCTCTCTGTTTTCCATGCAAGTATTTATTTCAGTCAAAATACTTCGTGTTTTTCTGCACTCCGACACTTCGCCGAAAAGGGGTTGCAAGAGAATATAGCGACTCAAAAGACCAACATCTCATTTTTTAAGGAGCGATTTCCCCTCTTTGTCTCCTTGGGTGTGGTCAGTGGGCAGGTGTGGCCCTGAGCTGCCCACATGGCTACATGCATCTCTGGGGTCTGGAGCCTGCCTGGGAGGGGCTCCCCACACCCCTGTCTGGACTTGCCAGCGCCGTCCTGTTACGCCTGCGCTATTCTTTGCCCCTGATTGAGGACAGGCCCAGGTGCTCCTTCCCGACCCCCCTCCTGCCTCACGTACACCTCATCCTGGAAGGCTGGGAGGGCCGCCTTCATCACCCGCATGATGAACCTTTTGAATATTCGGACGTGGGCTCCTGGCTGGAGATGTCATGTCTTTCCCTCTGTTGGTGGTCCGGAGACAACACGGACTCCCTGCTTTACCTGTGTAGTCCCAGGGCGTCTCAGGTGCCAGGAGCCGCTGCCGTGATCGCCTCGTCTCCTGTCAGATGTGGTTGGAGAGAGACGAGGACAGCATGACCACTGGGCACCGCACACTACAGAGGTCAGCTTGCAAGGACAGCAGGACTGCGGTGATGTGGCCGTGACTAGTTGTCAAGTGAGTGCAGAAAAAATTGGCAAGGAGCGGGGGGGACGTGGCAGGCAGGGTGATGGAGGAGGTGGGGGGGGGACCGGGAAGAGAAAAGTCCTGTCACCCCTGATGAAATATTCAGTGTTGTCAGTGATGTTCCATAGGCTGTTTCCCCCAAGGGGGTGGATTTCTAGATCATTCTTCAGGCCCCTTGCCGGCGACTGGAGCACTTTGTTTAATAGATTGGCGGTGCTCATCAGAGACATCTGTAACGCATTACCAGCAGTTTAATGTTGGGGGGTGCTGGAAGGTCTGAGCGGGTTTTATTGTGTGTCAGCATCACACACGCATGCACGTGTACAAGCCGGCCCCGGCAGCTGGGACACACGTGATCCCTGCCCCCAATGACTTCTGCCTCCAGCACTCCACCTTTTTAAGCCTATAGAACTCTGAAACTGCTGTATAGTAACAAGTTTGTGAGATTTTGGAAAGGAAACCACAGTAATGATGCCAGTTCTTAGGATCATAAATAATCATAATTAACAGGACTGCTGTATATTTATGTTGGTTTGTTTTCAGACACTTTTCATTTTATTTTGAATTTTTTCATATTGTGTTGACTTGAAACACTTCTGTCTAGAGCGTGGCGTGCTCTACAAAACACTAAAGAGCGGCATACTTTATTTGTCCTCAGAAACAGACCACAATAATATAGTAACTTCTATCTGCTGGCAGGTTCACAGGATGGCGATATTAGTCTTGTCGAAACTGCTGTGCATTAGGGAGAGAATCAAAATCCAATGGTTCCGAGTTTGCTCTTGGACCAATAGCGTTTTTTCTGACTTTCCCCATGTATCTATAGCGTGCTGCCACAAGAAGGCACATGTACATATTTTTCCGTTTAAATTCTTGATAAGCTTGGGTAGGATAACTTGACTATGAATAATTGCTCTGTGTCTGAAAATGTATGATGACTCATGGTTAGAAGCCTGGGAAGGAGAACAATAGCTCTCATTCTGACATTGAAAGAGAGGCTGTAGTCTGGGTCCTTAGTGATCAATAATCTATAACCCATACATTGATTCTGGGGGGAACACTCAGAAAACATAATGTCCCATGAAAGTGCTAAAGTGCTCCCGGGGTTAGAAATGAGACCTCACTTCCATCAATCTCACGTGTAGAGTAAATTTCCAATTGTGGATTGTGGCTGGGTCTCTCTCCCTCTAAATTTCTCCCTCTGCACCTCCAAGGAGAGGTTTCCATCTCGACACTCCATCTGTGACAGTCACCCCCTCTGATGCCCCGGCTCAGAGGGAGAAGAGGGCTCTCGCCGGGAGACTGTGGACAGCTTCAGAATGGGCCGATCTTTCCAGCTGGAAGAAATGAAACAAAAGTTTGTTTTCCCTTCTCTCTCTTTGGCTTTCCCTGGGTTGTGATTTTCAACTTTTAATATGTGCATACTGGTGAAGCATTGTCCCTACTTAAATTATTTGCCTCCCTGTATGGCAGTTTTGTTGGGAAATGAACTATTCGTGGAGCTTTTAACATCACCGTGGGTTTAAATTTAAGCCTTAGGCCAGGTCTACACACGCAAAGACCACAGATGATTATGATTATGGTTTCAAGCTCTCCTTTCCTGTGATTATCAGGATATTTCACCCAGAAGTAATAGCAATTTTATTTTTTTTTCCTTTAAATATATCCTCTGGCCGGGGTGGGGGGGAGCCCTAACCATGGCCTCAGTAGATGTTGGGTTGCCTTACTCTGTAATGATTCATCAACTCCAGGCAGCTGGGCCTGTTTGTTCAGTGTAGATCCCAAAGTGTACTGGTAGTGGAGGACCCAGAGGGGAGACGTTTGGGGGCAGGGCAGGAGGGTTGGGGGATGACCTTGAGAGTTACTGAAGATGAAGAATGGCAAGGAGACACCCAAGGACCTGGGTGAAAGGGAGAGCCTGAGACCTAGTCTCCCTCCCTCCGCACTGTAACAGGTACCGGTCTGGCGCCCCCTGGAGGTCTGGAGAGGCAGCACCAGGCAGTTACCGTGGAAACAGAGGGGCAGGGGAGCTGAAGAGGGGAGAACATGGCAGCCCTGGGTGGTGTCTGCAGTAGATGGATGGAGCGATCTGTGTTTGAAAAGCTCACGCTAAAGACTCCCAGGGATAAATGAGGGTGCTTGGCAGAGGGCAGGAGGAGAGAGCCAGGATCCAGAATCAAGGCAGTGGGGACTAAAGGTCATTGTAGTTTTGGTATTTAAAGTTAATGTGTGTGTACATGTCAATCCCAAACTCCCAATCTATCCCTCCCTACCACCCTTCCCCCCCCCCCCCGCCCCGACCCTGGTAGCTATAAGTTTGTTCTCTAAGTCTGTGAGTCTGTTATATTTAAAATAGATAATCAGTAAGGACCTACTGTACAGCACAGGGAACTCTGCTCAATATTCTGTAACAACCTAAATGGGAAAAGAATTTGAAAAAGAATAGATACATATATATGCATAACTAAATCACTTTGCTGTACACCTGAAACTAACATAACATTGTTAATCAACTATACTCCAATATAAAAAATAAAATAAAATAAAATGACAAAAAAATTAAAGTCATTGGGGCCCCTTTTCAGCCTCCTGGATGCTGGTGACACGTGGATAGACCAGTTTCACAGCAAGGTCAGTGGCTGGAGCAGCCCGCCATGCTTCTCTTTCCATCCTGTCCCTGTAGGCATGGGTTCCACGTCCCCAGGGCAGTGCTGGAATCCACTTTCACTCTTCATGAGAGGATGGAAGGAGCTTTGCTCTCAGCTGATTCACTGAGTTCTCTAATCATGTTGGGTCCCATGTCCCAGCCAGTGATGGATGTTCGGTCTGGCTGAGAAAACACTCTTATCGTTAATGTTGATATTCTGATGAACTGGCAAAAATGGACGTTTTCTTATTGCTTACTATGTACCTAGCACTTTACATGCTCCGTCTCATCTTTTTTTTTCTTTTAATTTAATTTATTTATTTATGGCTGTGTTGGGTCTTCGTTTCTGTGCGAGGGCTTTCTCTAGTTGCGGCAAGCGGGGGTCACTCTTCATCGCGGTGCGCGGGCCTCTCACTATCGCGGCCTCTCTTGTTGCGGAGCACAGGCTCCAGACGCGCAGGCTCAGTAATTGTGGCTCACGGGCCTAGTCGCTCCGCGGCATGTGGGATCTTCCCAGACCAGGGCTCGAACCCGTGTCCCCTGCATTGGCAGGCAGATTCTCAACCACTGCGCCACCAGGGAAGTCCCTCATCTTTTTAATGAGTCGGTAAAGTGGGTAAATGTTTTTCATACCCATTTTACAGAGGAAGCAAGTGAGGCTTATAAAGATGAAATACCTTCCTGAAACTCACACAGCTAAGTGGAGCAGGGGGTTTGAACTCAAGCAGTTTAATTTTAGACCCTGTGCTCTTGGACTCTTTATATCTTGACAAGGACCTCATCCTCATGTATTTTCACGTGGACTTTGCTCAGCGGGTGATGCGGGGGGATAACAGCACAGGACTAGGAGCCACGAAGCCTGAATTCTTCCATCCCTGACTTGCTCTGTTATCTTGAGCAAGTCACATTCGCTCTTTGGCTCTCAATTTCCTTATTTACCAAACAGAGGCTTAGACTGGATTGACCCCCCCGAGATCCACCCAGTTACTACATCAGGATATTCTCCTAAAATGAAGTTCCAGGATACAACCGGGGCATTTACTAGGACTTCCAGGATGAAACAAGAATTTGGGTGCAGCCTGGTTGCTTGTGGTGCTGTAAAACCTGCTCCAGATGTCACATTTCTCCTTTGACAGTGAAATGTCAGAGACCAAACAGGTACACACACTGCAAAACTGCACCAGATGTCACATTTCTCCATTGACACTGCAGTGTCCGGGACTAAACAGGTACAGGGTGTTGGCTGCGGCCGGTGACTGACCGTGGGCAAGTGCTCTCCCTCACCTTCCGTTCTGCAGGCTCCCCCTCCTCCAGCCCCTGCCAGCCTCTGACAGTGTGTGTGTGTGTGTGTGTGTGTGTGTGTGTGTGTGTGAGAAGCGGGGTGGCGGGGCACACTGCTTAATGAACCCTGGGACGGAGCCTTGTGCAAAGCACTTGGAGAACTCTTTGAAGGCGAATAACCTTTCTTTATTCTATGTTAAACTTTGCTTTCTTGAATATTGAACTTTCTTAAGGTAGAGTTTATTCATCAGCACGCCAATAAAAACTGCATGTCCCTTTTGACTCAGCATCAGGGTCTTTGTTAGTTGAGGAGAGCTGAATTCTGAGGGATTTTTAAAACTCCTTGCAGGGAAGTACCATGCTTTTTATACTTGGGGCTGAATGTAGATTTTGACTGTGCGTAAGCCTCTGTGCTGGTTATCACTCCCACCCCATCCATTTCCAGCCTTCTCTGCCTTTCCCTCTGCCCCTGGAGGCTGGCCATGTGGGTTGTCCTTGGTGGCTGGTTCCAGCTGGACTTGGCCACTGTGAGCCCCAAAAGGAAATCAGAGGCAGGGGGAGAACTAGGGGGGCATGCTGTCTCAATCCACCCGGCTTTGGGGTACCTCCCACTTCAGCTCTTGTTAGGGGTCCTTCCTCTGCAGTTCCAGTACACACTGGGCTCTGGGAACACTGCTTCCTCCCTGGCCCCTCTGGGGGACCCGCTGTTTCTCGTTTCCTCCCTTGACTGAGCCCACACTCTTCTCTGTGGCCTCATCTGGGATGATGGGTTTCCTGCCCCTTGTTCCCTGCCTCCTGCAGCCCCTCTCACCTCACAGGGCACCTGCCGATGCTCCTAATACCAGCACGAGGTGGGCAGGCCAGCTTGGGGGGGGGTTGCCAGTTCATTGAGGGCACGAAAACCCTGGCGAGATGCTGATAGCCAGAGTCACAGAACAGGTTCATGCACGAGCTGGCACTCAAAGCAGAGTCTCCCGATTCCAAGTGTGGTATCAGCTCCACACTTCTTCTCACTGAATTGTTAAGCTTGCTAAGAAATTTCGAGCGGTCATGACAGGAGGGCTTTCTTAAATATTTAGCTTGGCAAATAGGAGTAAACCAGGCGTATAACTCACAATTTTCCAATTGTTTCCACTGCCAAAGGCAATAGTCCTCATTTAATCTTAAAGGAGAACCGATAAGTTTTAAAGAATATTAATAATATTGAGATACATAGGAAGATGGTTATTTCCCCTGTTGACCAACAGGAGAATAGAAAGTAAATAATTAGTGAAAGACAAGTGGAATGTGTATTTACATGCTATGATATATGCAGGGGTAAAATGAGTGGGACAAATGCATTTTTAATTTGAGCGTATTTATTACTTGTGAACGTGAAGGCTGATGGTGCTGTCTCGATCCTGCCACTGAGGGAGAGGTTATCAGCGAAGCTCACCCCCCTTGCGTTGCTTCCAGCATGGCAGCTGCTTCTCTACCAGGGTGGGCGCTGGGATGGGTTTTTGGAAGGAGACTTGAAGGATGAAGGGGAGATGGATTCTCTTCCCCTGTTGCCTCCTCCCCAGTTGCCCATCCAGGTTTGTGCATAATTGCCACTCCCCCACTCCAACCCCACGACTTCTTGTCTGGCATTTGAGGCCGTAATTCAATTCTTCCTCAGTGGACCTCAGAGGGAACAGCCCACCAGGAGATGCATGTTAGGTGTGGCGAATCTGTCCACTGAGGTTTTCAATCACCGGCCTAAAGCCGTTGCCTCTGGGGTCCTGGGCTGCCGGTCGGCCCCGTGTTATTGGAGTGGCAGTGAATTCTAATTATAGGCTTAACTGGCATCCAAAGGCAGTTCCAAACTTCAGCCGGAGCTAGCAGTTCCTCTTGGCAGCCGACAGAGACACCTGACTTGTGGGAGGGGCCATGATGGCAGGACTCGGTAAGGAGCTTTAGAAAGTTCCAGTGCCCCAGGGGCAGGCCGAGCCAATTAGGTTAGAATCTCTGGGGTAAGATCTAGCTGATTCTACTGTGCAGCCAGGGTTAAGAATCACTGCTCTAGGTTGTGGGTGATGAGTAGCCTTGCCTGCTTTCTCCCCTCAAGGGTGAGTTTTACTAGGGCCTGGTGGGGGAGGAAGGGCATTTACCAGAGGCAGCCTCTGCAGGGTGGTGTTTGTTAGCTGGCAATCTTATCACAGCTTGAGGTTGATTCTCAACCTTACAAATCCAGAAACTGGAGTTTATTCAGATTCTGAGAGTGGATCTATCTTAGGTATAGACTCACGTTAGTCAAGGTCGTGAGACTGATGTATAAACCCAGAAGCCCATGTGTTACTTAACAGTGAGAAAGATAATAGTCTGAAAACTGGGCTTCCCACATCAACATGAGCTGGCCTTTCTTGGGGCCAAGCTATTTCCTTGCAGCAGTGTTTTCTACCCTCCCTCCTAGGCAGGTAGTTGCATCAGTAGGTGGAATGGGCCAGCTCATTCTTCTCAGATGACAGAGTCATTCAGGCGGGGCCTCTCCTAAATAGTTTAATTTTTAATTTTTGGCTCCGATTTCCCACAAGCCTGATGAACTAAAATTTGCTAGGGGAAATCCAACTGGGTTCCCCGGCCTTCCTGGTGACAC
This sequence comes from Eubalaena glacialis, assembly GCF_028564815.1. Taxonomy (NCBI): domain Eukaryota; kingdom Metazoa; phylum Chordata; class Mammalia; order Artiodactyla; family Balaenidae; genus Eubalaena; species Eubalaena glacialis. Next base: position 50,303,737 of record NC_083733.1, on the reverse strand, counting down.
AGTGGTTAAGAATCCGCCTGCCAATGCAGGGGACACGGGTTCGAGCCCTGGTCCGGGAAGATCCCACATGCCGCGGAGCAACTAAGCCCGCAAGCCACAACTACTGAAGCCCACGCGCCTAGAGCCCATGCTCCACAGCAAGAGAAGCCACCACACGCGGCAACTAGAGAAAGCCCACGCACAGCAAGGAAGACCCAACGCAGCCTAAAATAAATAAATAAAATAAGTTAAAAAAAAAAAAAAAGGAGACTTGACACCTCATGGATACTTCTTTGAACAAATGGCAGAGGAAGGAGATGGGGAAGTAAAGCCAGGAGAGGGGTAGTTCCTTGACTTCTGTGGCTGTTTTTCCAGGCAGTGCTTGTTCTCAGTGTGGAAGACCACCCTTGAAGCTGCAAGCAGCAAGGAAGCCGCAAGGTGAATGGGGCCCCTGGGAGGGCATGGCAAGTGGAGTCAAGAGGAAGCAGGAACTTAGAAGCAGCGGAAACTATGAGGTAAGGAAAACACGTGGACACTTGGAGCAACAGCGAAGAGAGAGGGAGTCTTGTTGAGGACAGAGATGACGTGCTGAGTGGCAGGGGTGCGGTGGGGTTGGTTCAGTGACAAAGGTCACACGGTCACACCAGAGCATGCGTTGCAGGGGCAAGGGGGCCACTTTGCAGGCTTCAGCTGGGGCCTTCCCTTGTAGAGAGGGCGCTCCTTCCCCAGAACCTGTACTCCCCTCTCCTGAATTCTGCAGAGACTGTCAGTGCTTTCAGCATTGGACCTGGGCATGAAGGGAGGCCAGGCCAGGCCAGACCAGGGGGGTCTGGTTTGCCCAGGGCCAGGCTGCTTCCCGGTGGATTCCTGTTTGAGATGCCCACAGCCAGCAGCTGGCCACAGAGCCGTGCTGGTGTGAGTGGGGTACGTTGGCTGGTTTAGAAAACAAATGAGGAAAAACTACTTTTTTGCATTGTCTACACCAATCGTATTCCATAATAGCTATCACTAGGAGAATAAATGAAAAATGCCTTTCTTTCACACTGCCATCTCTCACGGTGATATGCATCTCGAGCTGATTTGCAGATGCGCGGTTCTAAGTGGTGCGTGGTCGGAAGCAGTTAGCTCCTAATGTTATGCTGCCTCATGGGCAGCAGTCGAACCTATTAATGAACTAATCGCAGACTCTCCAGTGGATGCCGTCTGGGCTCCTCTGCGCCACACTTTGCATTTCAGCTAAAATCAACAACGTTAAAGAAAGAAGAATTTAAATGGATTAGGCTGCTTATCTCTGGAATCAGACAGTGTGCTCAGCAACTCTGGAAGAGGGGCATAAGTGTAAGAAGGTTTCTGAGCTCGGGGAAGGGGATGAAAACTGCCGGCCGTGGGCTAGGCATCCTGCCACCATCACACATAGGCTGTGGGCTCAAGAGCTCTGACTCGGGAGCCAAATCTCTTGGTCCTACCCCTCACTAGCTCTGTGACCCTAGGCAAATGACTTAGCCTCTCTGTGCCTCAGTTTCCTCATCTGTGAAATGGGATAGTGATAAAACTTAACATACGAGAGCTGCTCTGAGGGAGAACGAGTTATTTTCAAAAAGGGCTTAGAGGTGCTTGGCACATAGAACGTGCTATAGAAAGGTTTGTTAGACCAGTTCATTTATTCCACAAATATTTTTAAAATACCTATCTACGGCAGGCAAAATTCTTTGTGCTTGGGATTCAGCTTGAGCAGGATAAGGTTCTTGCCCACGTGGAGTTTACATTCTACTTGGAGTGGTAAGAGTGGTAAGAAAGGGGGAATTCCAGATGGTAGTAGGTACTATGAAGGCACCATCAGCTTGAGGCAGACCTGTCACAGAGAGCTTCCTGAGCAGGGAACATTTGAGAGGAAACCTAGGTGACGAGAAGGCATCGCTGTGCCCAAGCTCTCCCCAACCTCCCCAGGTGACTGATGTGAGGGGCAAGCAGGTATCGAGGCACCAACATGCTGGACAAACATGTGGGACCTGGAAGCCAATGCAAGGTGTGTGTGGGACGGACGTGTGTCCTCTTCCTTTTGCTTCCTTTTTGGAGTAGAAACACCCCCAGCAAACAAACACTTGGGAGATAAGCACAGGTCAGGCTGTGTCTCAGGGTGAGGGAACAGCCTGGGAAAACTGCCTTTTCAAATTGTTTCGAGCATCTACCAAGTGATATCTCAGGAGCTGACCTGCCAAATGCCTGGTTTGAAATCTGCTGTCGTTCTGTGATAAGGACCGGGGTACACTCCATTGTCCATTCCCTTGGAGGGGACCCACCAGAGAAATGTCTCTTAGGCCTCAGCTGCAGAAAAAGCAGATCCACTGCCTTTTTAGTTTTCTGGACAGAGTTCTTGAAGCCTTTTGTTTCCCTCTTTGCTCTGCCTCCAGGGAAGCTCAGAGTTACATTTTCTATGTCCCTCTGGGCACTGCATGTCTATGTGACTGTGTTAACCCTATTTCTGGCTCTAGTACTGACTTTCCTGCTCTTGCCTTACCCAGGTCCCTTCTTCTCTTTACTTCATCCTTTTGTTTCCTGGGCATCCTTTTGAGAAGGGGTGAGGAGTCAAGGGAGCAAGTAAGGAACACCTAGCTGAGGACGCAGTCGGGAGTAAAATGCTCCTGCCTTGAAGGTGGCAGCAGGTAGGGGTGCTCATCGTCCAGGGAAATCACCTGGAGCAGGGGGAAGACATGGGGCTTCTGCCTGTGCTGACCCTGCAGGTGGCAGGCCTTGGCAATGGGTATTGGGGGCCTCTGACTGGTGCCTCTCAGAGCTGGAATATCTTGCTGTGTTTAATGGGTTATTATATGTTCAGAGATCACACACTTAAAAAAATACAGTATGGCCCCAAAGACAGCCAACCACTTCATCTGGTATTCAGCGGAAGAAGGAATAACCAACCAAAGATGGAGGAAAGGCTGAGGATGCAGCACTTACCAGGAGAAGGATGTTGGTCTCTAATGCTATGCTGGCCTAAGGGTCGTCCAAGGCCCACACAACTTTCCCTGCATGTGCTGACTTTGGAACCTCACTTCATGTGAGTTCTGATTCCACTGCCTGTGTAGACAGCGGGAGGATGGCGGGAAGATGGAAAGAACTGCTGAGTGTGACACAGTCCTCAGGGATTTATTTCCTGTTGACAAAGCTGCTCCCAATGCTCCCTTGGGAGAACAGTGGCCAACACTTGCCAGTCTGGCTCTGACCCTCACAGGTTTCCCCTGCTGAGAGAGGGCATCTCAGGCTACTTCTCAAGCCAACTTGGGTTAACAGAGCATTACAGATCACCTGTTGGAAGAGAGCTGGAGGCTGGGGTGGGTTGTCTTGGCTGGAAGTTGTGGATCTGGTGTGGCTCCACCTTACGGAAGACTTGCGTTAGTGAAAATTTGGAGTTATTCTATTTTTTCGTTGTGGGTCATTTCAGCAACACCCCTCGTGATGCCCTTACTCAGGCTCACCAGATGTCAGTAAAGAAATGGCTAATAGTGGGATCCTTCCACTACTGGAGGCATAATCTTTCTTCCCAAATGAAGGAGAAGTCACCCCTTCGGGTCTTGAAGCCAATGAATGCAGCTGAGACCTGGATGCTCGGGAAGCATCCAGATGAAGTTTGAATGTCTGAAGATGGGTCCATCAGCCTTAATTTGCACTGCATCACATGTGCAAGTTGCAAAATGGAATTTGCAATTGCTTTTTGGCAATGTTCAAATTAGCACATCTTAGCATATTAATGAACTACTTTTTTTTTTTTCCATTATGTGACCAATTTTAATGTAAATAGCAGCCTCCATGCAAAGATTAGGTCAGTGTTTCATGAGAATAAAGTTCTAAAGCTTCCTATGTAGGCTGAGAATCCAGCCTTTGGAGGGGCATGGCTTCAGCCCAGACCAACAGTCCAGAATGTGTGGATTTTTCAGACCCCCGGCCTGGCAGGCTGAGGTCCTGAGGTCTGGGATGAGGTTTCTGGCTACTGGTTCAAGAGATTGGACAACCATGAGGGAGGATGCAGGCTCTGTGCCTGACGAGGCTGGTGACTCGGCCAGGTGGGCAGGAGTGTCTGTTTATCTCTGTGTCCGAAAAAGAGATCAAAGTGTAGGCCACACGCATCGCATCATGTTCATACTTACAGAGGGAGAAACTTCCTTCAAAACAGGTCAAAATCTGCTATGAAGGGGTGTTATGTGAATTCCCCTTTCTAAGATATTTTCCTGTACTGATGCTCCTCTGGTATATGTTTCAAGTAGCTAGTCCCAAGTCTTAAGAGCATTGTCCATAATCACCCAAGCATTTTTTGGAGCAATGTCAAGAGAAGTTGGAAGGATCCCTCCCTATAAGGACCTTGTAGCTCCTGACCACGAGCAGCCCGGTGATGGGATCCAATGCACAGAGGAGAAGAAACCAACAAATGGGGCTTTTAAACGTGTCCAGAGACCACAGAGTTGTGTACCATCTGTCCTGCAGAGCCAGCGGTTGGTGAAATGAGAGACCTTGTATGGCCTCCCAAAGCCCTGGAGCTGGATGAGAAACCAGAGCCCGAGAAGTCGGCCTGGGTGGTCTCTAACCGGCTGCCCTGCTGGCTGAGGACCATGGCCTGGGGCCTCTGGAAGGGATGGTGACCTTCTGCATCAGAGTGACACAGCCACACCAGGCTTTCCAAAAGAAGGATGGACCCCAAGTTTTCTAAATGGCAGTGCTTTCTTGGTTCATTATTCAAAATGAAATGATTATTCATCCCCAGCTTGAATTACCAGCTAAATAGTATTTTCCTGCTGAGTGTACATTTGTAATGCTATCCATTTCATCCTGTGTGATGGCATTACCTTCCAGGGCCCACGGCTACCTAGTCCTTGCTATCTATAGATGGGTGCGTGGGTGTGCTGATTGCATTTTAAAAACAAGAGTTTGTGTATCTAATGGATCTGGAAATAATCAGTAACTAAGGTAGCAGAGGGGGAAAAAAATCTAGCTCCTGATGAGTAATTTTAAAACTGTGAATACTTCACAGTTTGATAGATTCCCAGGGAAGGAGTCCTTCAGTCACAGTGTCTCCCAAAACGCAACTGGGCCAGCAGGTGCTTTTTTTGGAGACCCTGGGAACCTGGTATGCATTTTGTTCCCTGGGAGAAAAGAGCCTTCTGCCTCCCATCATTCCTGTGAAATCAGTCCATCAAGGAACAACGACCTTAGTCAAGACCCTTCCAGAAGAGCCCAAGTCCCATGAGCTTGTCAAACCATAGATTATCTTGGCTCGTGGGACTGAAAATCCCAGCTTCAGGTGTGGCTCGATCCAGGGGCAAGAACACTGTTGGCAGGGTTCACCTTTGATTTCTTCTGCCTTGACTCCATTTTCAGGCAGTTTGGACACTCTTTGTGGTGGTGAGATGGCTGCCAGCAGCTCTAGACATTTATCTATCCTCTCAGGAACTCTAGGGAAATGAGTCTCTCTTCATACAAACACCTGTTATTGAGTCAGTCTGGCCCTGATTAGGTCCTAAACCCACCCCTGAGCCAGTCACAGTGGCGAGTGGGATGTGATGTCCTTGTTGTTTCGGTCTGGGTCACCTGTCTATCCCTGGAGCTGCGGGTGGGTTCAGCTCCTCCCAAGACCACATGGACCGAGCGTGGGGGAGGAGTGATTCCTCAAGGAAAATCAGGATGCTATTTCCAGTAAAAGGAGGAAAGAGGCTGGGCAGGCAAAAACAACAGATGTCCACCCTAACAGCTTTTCAGTTAACTATTCACATAAGTCCAGGAGCAAGTTATATCCCGAGAACAGAAAAGGAGGCTGATTCTACCAATTTAACTATTTATATTTTCTCAGTGAGTGGTTGGCCCACAGTCTGTGGGTTTCCTTTTATACAGAGGCTAGTAACTTTCACCCCTTATTTGCAAGCTCGTAGCATCGGCCGGGCTCACCTACCAGAAGCCCGGATCTCCCCCGGCTGGGGTCAGATTGGACAGGAAACCTTGCTCTGCCCCTGGCAGGGGATCAGGACTGGTGCCTTTACGGGCTCTTCCTGCTCCAGCTTTCTGAGTATGGAATTGTGCTGGTGGAGTCAGAAACAGGGTATGGGAAGAGTCCTCACAGATGGTCACCAGTCTTGCAAGCATTCTTCTTCTGAGACGTGGCTACACTCCCCTGTCCTCCTGTACCGGATGTTGGCTCCCGGGACGTCTTCTGGAACTTGTGGCTCATTGAGTGGCCACAGGTTGAGTCAGTCTTTTCTCCTTTCACTCTTGCAGATTTAACCATGTGAGCCCAGAAATTCTGGAAAAAGCCACACCTCATGCCTCTTGACTCAAGGGCTGGGAGGCTGTGGCTGGGAGACTGTCCCTCCGTCTGTTTTTGTCTCTTCTCCCTCCTCCCCTCCCCTCCTCCCCTCCTTCCCAAACCTCTTTCTCTCCTAAGCTCCTCCCTCTGATAGGTCCTGGAAGGAATTAGCGGTGGTCTCTTGGTCCCTTAGCTGATGCCTGTTCCATTTCCTGCAGGTGCCATAGGCTGGGGTGGGGTGTAGGTTGGGTCCGAGGAGGGCGAAAAGGAAGAGCTGGCAGAAGTATCAGTGGCTGCCCTCCCGCTACCGGCATCCCACGGTTCCACCCCGGCCACCTTGGATCGCTGGAAGGTTTAGGGGACAGACTTTGGCTGCTGGTTCAGGCCTGGAAACGACCTCCATGGCTCGCCCTTCACTCCAGGTGTTCAACTTCTCATCTCATGCCCATTCGGAGTTTGCCGTCCCTCAGAGGCCGGGTCCAATCCCATGAGGACAATTCAGAGGCAGGGGGCCGTGGACACCTCCTTCCCACTTATTAGGGCAGAATCGCTCTGACGAAGTGGCAACGGCCCGCCAGAGTCTCATTATTTTGGGCTTCATTGAAATGCGCCGCAGAGCCATCCCCGGTACTTTATGTACTAAACTTAACTACAGTAATGTATTCAAATCATTCTGAATTTATCTAGACTGAGCATTCTTTCCTCCTCCTCCTCCTCCACATTTTTTTTTTTTAAAGATAGCAAATGTGCTTTTGGAGACAACAGCTTAGGGCCTCATATTCTGCACGGGACGCACAGGTGACCCCTTCGTGCCCCCCTCTGCCAGCAACGGCCACCTGGGGCTCACCGGATGGCAATGGTGTTTGGGGACCTGACGTGCTTTTTCCTGGCTCCGTGTCCCACCTCTTCCACTTATCCCCCCACGTCCCTGCCCTTGCTGGGAAGTGCGCTCTGGAGTGGAGGGGATGGTGGCACCCAGATAACAAACTGGGGACTCAGGAAACTACAGGAGAGAGGAGAGGGCGCAGAGGAAGGACCTGGCCTGGAGGTAGGAAACCACTTGTCACCCCAGTTTGGACACCAACTTTTGGGGGGACTTTGGGACACTCTGTCCTCTTTTCTGGACCTCAGTTTCCTTGATATGAAAACTCATTGTTGATGAGGGTGGTGCCTTTGAGCCAGTTCAGGGGCTCTTAGCCTGGGCTCCATCATGAGCTTCGGGATGGTCCATGGACCTCTTGAAATTGTAAGCAATATGGTGGATTTTTTCCGGGGGAGGAAGTCCATAGCTCTCACTGCGTTTTCAAAGAGCGCCTGTCTAGCAGGGGCTAAGATCTCAAACATCTGCAGGCACTCAGGACCCCAGGCACCTTTGCGTGTGTCTGCTCAATGCCCTGGTTTTACAGATGGCACTGCTGAGGCCGGGTGAGGGGACTGGCAGGGAAGCTGGGCAGGGTTCTGGTGGGGACCATTGGAGACTGATCCTGGTGGGGCTCCAAGAGGAGGGAGACTGGGAAGAACCAGCTAAGCCCTGCTGGACTCCCTCCTAGAACCTTCCAGAGGGAATCCCAGTGGAGAGGAGGAATGTAAAAATGAGCCATGTAGGAAATACATACAAACCAAAGCTTTGGGCCAAAATGACCAGGATTGTGTGGAATTGGTTAGTGACCATTGTCTGATGTGAGTTTCTAGCTTCACGTCTGCCTCCCAGATACAAAATGGAAGCTCTGCTCCACTAGGGGTCTTGAGCACAGCTGAGGGCACACGGCTCCTCCAGGGCCATTCTCTCTCTGCCGTAGACTGGAGTCTTCATTGTTGCAATAAGCGTCTTTCTTGTGTTCTTCAGCATCTCTGATACTCTTCCGTGTTCCAGGTCTCCGGGCCACATGAGTCAGTGAGCTTCCTTGAGTTGATGGAGGTGAAGGGCCCCTGCTCTTTCCTCTCAGGTGGAATCATCTGCCCTTCCTTCACTTATTCCTGAATTTGTCTCCTGCTCTCTGTTTAACTGGTAGAACACTGGGGACCACGGTCTCTGTTGTCCCGTGGCTTCTCTTGGTGTGAAATGGCTGAGCCCCCATCCATCTTGCCTGGGCCCCTCCTGATCAGAGCTGTAAGTGGCGCTGCTGTAAATATCCCATGGGAGTCTGTGCAGCTACAGGTCCCATTTGGTTCCAATGGGAAACCCTGCACATCCCATAAATGGTTCAGCATCCCTGCTTGCCTGGAAAGCGTTCTTCTCTGTAGGCTTTGCCAACCAGAGAGGCCTTTTGAGGCAACTTTGCTTATTATTTATCCCCGACACTCAATGCTTTCACTCTCCAGTCATGGAGGAAATATTAATAAAGAGTTGTTTTTAAAAATTTGGTTAAAAGACGTAATTCTACTGTCTTTGAAAAGGCAAAGACAAGCTTGCTCTCTGCTTATGGAAGTGTCATCCTGTACAACTGAGCCAGAAGTTCTGTGTGCTCACCATTAAATAAAATTTTATAATGAAAATTTTGTCTTATGAAGGTGAAACTTTGAGAACATATTAGAATTCTCATTTTTCTATGCATAGCAATCAAATGACCTTCCCATACTACCACATAAAGTATAGGTTTAAAGTTAAATGATCCAGTCAGTCATTTACCATTTTCTTAAAGAGTAATTTCTTCTGTAACTATGGATGTTTATGTACGGTTTTCTTTTTTGGTATTTACCTTTTAAGAATTGAAGAAAAACTGACGTTCTTTTTCGGAACTGTTTTTTAATAGCCTTTGTTTATTTTTAATGTGTGGCGTTCCAGGCCCTTGCTCTAATGATTTTTTTCACACTGCATTGATAATTAAATTCATTCATTTTCCCAGCTGCACAATTCCTTTAAATAAAAAGTTATGGGTAATAACACCTCATACTCAAAGTACAGAGGAGGAAAGGGCATATCAGGAGCTCTCCATCGAGGGAAATCGCTCAGATTGTGTAGGTCATGGGTTAAGGTGAAAAATCTGTGTACAGGTCCTCAGGTGTTCAGGTCCTCTTAATTCATAGATTATGACCTATGGGTTTTGATTTCCTGAAACTGAAAAATATGCATGTTTTCTTTATGTTCATAAAGATATAATTTATCTCCATCTATCCTATTTAGATTTTTAGTTTACAATGTGTAGTCATCGTGTCATCAGAAGCACTAAAAGTGTTGGTTTCTCTTAAATGATTGGAGACTGTTTCCATGCTGTTACCAACTAGCATATACATTAGGAGGGCAGTAAAAGTGAGCTGAGATATTTAGTGACATAAAAAGAACCATGTAGATTTGTGAAAATGTAAAACTGTGATCATGGAAGAGATTCTTGAAGTAATGAGAGAAATGCTTCGTCTCTGGGCTAGTGATTCACTTGTAGCTTCTGTAATTTCATGGATGCTATAAGGATTTGGTTTTTACACATTTTAATTTAGTCCGGAGATGTTCCTATTTTAATTATCCATACACAAGGGCACAGTATCTTTCTACGGTTATTGCTATATGTTACTTTTATATATAGCAATAGCAATTTGAAAAAAAAAAAACCCAACAAAATGCTTTCACCTAGATGACCAAAGGGTTATACTCATTTGTTTTAATGACAGTGTATGGACCTTTGCATTCTTAAATAGGATTTTTAAATACACGAGATGCAAACATTCACGGATGTGCACACAGACGGTTACACACAAGAGAATAGAAAAAGAATCTTTTCGATGTCCCCCTTTCGTGAAGATTTGGTAGATGCTTCGGTGGCAGCCCCTGAATGGGGATGCCTGGAGCCCCTTGCTTTCCTCGTTGAAACCAGAGGGCACAGAATTGGGGAACTTGAGAGCAAATTGATTCCCACTGAGCCTCAGCTATCACATTTCAATATAGAAAAGCCCATTTGGTGAAATGTGATATTTTCGCTATTGCATTGGGCTCAATCTGTAGCAAGGAAAGAGACAAAAAATATGTATAACATATAAAATAAATACATTTCTAAATTATGTATATTTATAAATATACATAAATATATAATATATAAAAAGAACAAAATCTGATGGAAGCAAATGTTGGCAAAAGCTAAAATTTAAGTCACCCAGCTCACACACTATCGTGTGTCTGTGAAGAGGTGATTCCTTTACAACCAGGCGGTAATTCTGCCCCCTCCCATGGAGAAGCAGCAAGCAGAAATCGGTTGCATTTAAATGAATCTCCCCGCAAACCCTCCTCCCCGGAGAGGTTGTGGGACATTGTGCTGAACACAGAACCTTCTCTGGCAACTCTGCGGGGATGCCTGGGAGCTCTTCCCAGAAGCAGGCCCCCTATGTCACACACTCAGAGCAAAGCCTTTGAATTCTGCCAAACGACCTAGTCCCACGGATGAGTCCCACAGCCCGGTGGGCCAGCATAGAGTGTCACCTGTTTAATGGGGTGACACCTGATTTGGGGAAAGGAGAGGAAGTAAAGGGTTCACATGAGCTCCCAGGAGCCTTGGAGGAAGGGCGTAAGCCAGAGTCACAAAATTGGGCATCTTGGGGGCCCGATCTACCCACAGATGTGTTCTGCTCGGTTCTCAGATTATTAAAGAGAAATATGAATTTGTTGCCAACATTTAATGATCGGAGAGTTCACATAATTATCTGCATTTGTGGCTTCATATGAATGTTTGGAAGTGCTGGGAATGTTGGGGCCTCACATCCTTGGAGAACAATCTATCAGAGCTGACCCCCTGCGCCTTTAGATGGCCCAGACCCCTCCCAGGCCTCCCTGGGTCTTCCACTGGCAGGCTTCCCCCATGGGCGATCTGTCTGGCCCTCCTGCTGGTGTCTGCTTGGGGACGGTTCGGCCACTGCCTTGGACAGCCCTGCCTCTCCTCCCTGTGCAGCCAGCTGGGGTTTGTTACAAGTGACAACTGGGCTAAGGAGTGTCAGCCGCATTGCTCAGAGGTGGGATCTTTCATACTCTCCACTGGGACCATGTTCTTTTAGCCCAGACACAACCATGCTTCTGAGAGCAAACTCCTCCCAGCCTCGGGAAGGAGGCTGATGTGTAAGAGGTTTACTGCACAGCCCCCTTGCAATCTGCAAAGCTGGGGTGGAAGGCCAGCTCTATGCACCTGCCTCAGGTAGGACGGCATTCCTGGGGCATTTAAAGATGCTGTTACCTCTGAAATTGGTACCTGCTGAGGTCTGGGGTCTCACAACACTGTTGCTCCCAATGATTAATTTTTTCTTTCTCTCCCAGTGGTGGTGAAATGTGTGTAGGTACTCAAGTGTGTGTGTGTGTGTGTGTGTGTGTGTGTGTGCGTGCACGCCCAGGTGGGGTCTCCACCAGCTCTATCCTTGTCTGGCACAAGGGGAGGCACTGCGAGAGTGTGGGTGGCTCTGTGCAAGGCCATCCCCACAGCTGGGATACAGCTCAGAGAACCTGCTATTGTCACCGTCCCCTGCCAGACTGGGAGTTCCTGGAGGATGGGGCTGATGTCATTTTCATCCTGTATCTCCAGCACAGACTCAGTTACTGGTGCTGACTGAATGCCTGGATGGATAGATGGATGGTGAATGGGTTCTGTCCTCTCCGTGCATCTGGGACCGGATGTTGCTAACTTAGCCTGGTTATGTGGTCCGGCAGGCTCGTGAGGCAGCGGGAGAAGCAGCCTAGGCTGGAGGGGGTGTGCCAAGAGGGCCCATGGGTCCAGGTCCTAGTCTGGCCTCTGCCACTTCTCAGCCATTTCCTTTCCTGAAAGAAGGAAAGCTGGGTCATATTGTTAAGGTTACTTTTCCTGTTAAACTTCTTCATTCCCCTCTCCTCTCCCCACCCCCTGTGTTGTCTGCTCAACACAACTGCCAGACCCAACGCTGGAACACAGTTTTCTGAAGGGCCTCCAAGATCTCACCCCAACCTGAGCTGGAGGTACCGTCGCTTACCTGTCTGGGGGAGTGGGTGCTTCAAATCCTTCATAATCAAGGAGACCTCGCTATCTCGAAATTGGACATGTGTCCTTTTCCTGCATTCTCCAAGAAGCATCCTCACCTGCATCCCGCTGCAGCCATTGTTGGTATGAGGACCCGCCCAAGGTGGCTGCACTTCAAGGCACCATTCACTATGTGAGTGCCCAGCCAAAGGTGTTTGCTGAGACGGTAGTCACCTGAGAGGAGCATCTGGCCCAAGCTGGGCTCCGTTTTCCTGGGAATCCATGTTCAAAAGCTTTGGTTTTGTTCACTGTGTCTAAGGGGAAATGAAGATGAGTTCAGCACTTGAGACCCCAGTAAGGACAGAGGCTGTCTCACACTGGGCTCAAAAAGGGTCCCAGTTCAGGCTACAAAAGAAGAGGATTTGGAGTATGTTTTGTGGGCACACACATGGCAAAGGAACAAAACCCTGTGGCCAAGGAGCTTTTGCTGGAAGTGTAGACTCCTAGATGATGTCGATGACACAGGTTTTCTGAGAAAAAGGAATTGGCCAAAGGAAATGACCAGAACACATAGGATGAGTGAAATGATTCCCAGCTAAAGATCTTGGAGGAAAGGAATTCTTTTTCTTGTGTTGAGCATAAAGGCTTCCTGAAAAGATGCCAGAATAGAAGGTGGAGGGGGTATCTCCATCAGGGGTTACAAACCCAAGTGCCTGCCCAGGCCAGACGGGGGACGGGGGTCCACTCCCTGGACCACCCTTCTTGTCTTTGCCTGTCTGAACCCTACCAGAACGGTTGGAGGGGAAAGTAACTACAGGAGAAAGGAAAAGGCCCAGGTTAGTCCATCATGCATCCTTGGGGGCTCATATGTACATGTATCTCTGCTACACTTCCCCCTAAAGGTTTTACTGTTTAACTGTGTCTACATGCTCCCATCTTCCAAGAACTACTAGTTAACCTAGAGTGGAGTCAATCTGGGCATCTGGGTTTTCTTAACTTGTGCTGTCAAGAATTTATGCATATTTTACATCTACACTTCCCCCTTCCTCACTCCCTACACACACTCCCCTGCCCCCCTCACCCATACACACACTGACCAGACTGTAACATGTCCCAGGGAGAGGCTGTTCCCCGAGGTACCCAGGACCGGGCAGTACAGCAAGTGCCCATGTGTCTCTCTTTGTTGGTGGACTGGTGAGGTCAATGAATATTTGACCTCAGAGGTTTTGCAGGCCTGGGATTCTTATTGTGAAGGCCACCCAAGACAAACTAGGAATTGTTTTAAACATATTGCCCCGAATGTGAAGCAGACACAGGGTCTGAATAGTCTAGAGGCAGTTGGAGCCCTAGGCTTTCCAGATCTGGCTAAATGAGAGAGCTACATGATTTACTGAAACACAAGAATATTCTGCTTTCACTGCACAGAGGCACCATCCCCAGTTATTTGTTTTACACATTTTCCCCATTAGAAAATGAAGCATAGGAATTAGAAGACAACCGGGATGTTCTGTATTCAGGGGTTTTTGCATATCTACTTGGTAACTTTGTATCTGTAACAGCTTGGGCAGAGCGTCCTTAAAGATCCTTGTTTGGATTTGTCTGGATAATGTTTTCCAGTTCAGAGTAGCTGCTAGAGCAGTAAGAAAATGCTGTTTGGCAAAACTCAGATCCATTAGCTTTGCTGTTCACACCTGCAGGGCTTCTCCATCCAGGCATGGGGGTAACATAAGCACCTGATATTTGCAAGGACTCTTCAGGAAAAAAAGGGAAGAAAAAAAAAAAAAAACCCAAGATGCCTAATCAGAAATTACCTTCCTCATAGTAAAACCTAAATTCATGAGAATTTATAAAAATAGATTTCTTTTAAATGCCGGGGAAGAGATTTAGAAGCAATTTGGCAGATTGGGATGCATGCGACCGACCTGCGCCAGGTTCTTCTTACGTTAATAAATATTCATTTTGTTTTTTTGGGGGGGATTCCAAGTACAAGACAGAGGGTCCTTGTTGTAGAAGTCAGATCTATTTCTACAGCAAGAATTTCAGATTCTTAAGTATCAGGTATTCTTTTCCAAAAATGTAACTCTTTCCTAACAAGTCAAACCTCCGGTGGGAAATCCGCTCCAGGAGATGGATTCAGCCATGGCCTTTCCTTCCTGCGTGCAGCTAAGCAAAGCCAGGTCTGAGGACGATGCTCTCTCCCCTCTGAATCACCATTTTTTTGGACATGCAGAAAAAAGCTTCATTCAATATTGATAGTGTTTCGATACATTAAAATCAACAGCAAGTCAGGAATCTTATACAAAATGTGTACAGATGGCATTTTTTTCCTGGTTTCACCTTTTTTGACCAGAAGAGCCCATTTTTAAAGGGATTTCTCCTCTCTTTAAAGCCTGCAGTCGGTCTAGTTCTCAAGAATGCAGGTCCAATTGGTACCGAAATGGCTCCTCCCAAGATGTCTGGGAAGGTGTCATTATTAGTTCCATCTATTTTCCACGTGTGTTCAATTTAGCAAATTTGGAGCTTCAAAAAAACCTGAAAATAATTTTTCTTCATCTGAGACACAAGAGAGTAACATTGTCCATAGAGGTAAAAATAAATGCCTTGTCATTCTAACAAATATTTTAAAGCACACCAGCAGATATATTCCAAATGTATTTCACTGAAATTTATTTGAAAGACAAAGAGAGAGAGAGAGAAAGAGAGAACAAGAGAGACTTAGTTTTAGTTGCAGCTGTTTCCAAAGAGTTTGGGCACATATATTCTTTCATTCCTTCGCATGATTTCGATAAAATTAGGTCAAAGAAATGTTCATTTGAAAACAGTGCTTTGTCATATTATCTACAACACATGTCTAGCAAATTTATGAATCCAGCATTCATTGGCGTGAAGTTCCCAATCCTAATGAATGGTTTAGACAGCATTGTCATCAATTTTCCGCAGGTGCAGCCGAGGCAATCAGTCACTTCAATCAAAAGCCTCCGTCAACTTGCATGGCGCTGTCATTTTTTACACTCGGATTGCTGAAATTAACAAAAACGATCACTCCCAGAATGGCTTGACACCCCTCCCGCCTGTGGGTGGTGCTTTTGAGCAGCGCTTTGCTGCTAGAAGAGCTGCAGATTTTGAAAGCATTCTTTTTTTTTTTTACTTTATACTAACATAATATTTCTTTTGTGATATTATGGAGATAAAATTGCACTGTATGTTTTAACACACATTACAACAACCTCTTAAGGCAAAAAAGTAAATTCATGCAAATGAGTTAGAGAAAGTGAAAAGATTGGTTTTGGGGTGTGGTGCAAGGTGGGACCTGGACACTGCTGGGAAAGGCTCTGATGGCCTCCTGGGAGGCTGGCAGGTTCTGAGCTTCCTCGTCCCTTCCCCTGTCAGGCCACATAGTGGATGGCAGTTTGGGCTCTGAACTTTGGAGCTGTTGCTTTAAGAGTTAAGATTGAAAAACCAGGCCACCTGGTTTCTTTCACCTTGTATTTCCTCTGAGTTTACCTTTCACTTGCTTCCAAGTCTCTGGAAATCTTCTCCAGGGAAGGCTTTATCGATATCGGGAGAGGCACATTTTATTACAATATGGGTGATGAGAATTATACCCTTACCTTTGCAGCTAGTGAGCTGCTTCTCCTCAAAGGGGTAACAGCACCTTCAAATCCTCTCACTTACCTTAAAAGACTCACGACAGATCAGAAGAAGTAGAAGCTTTGGCTTTTTATTTCACTGAAAAATAACCTTGTTTCCAAAACTCTACAGTCCAAAAATCATTTCAATAGTTCCAGGAATACAAAGAGAAAGCTGCGAGAGAAACTCTGCATGTGTCAAAGCTGAACACGCCTGTCTTAATCCTGAGAACACCACCAGGTGCCTTCTAAATCTTTAAAATATATGGATAGACAGAAAGCACTTAGCATCGGTTCCTCCATGATGAATAGAGTTCACCTTTGTAGTTTGCCAAAAGTCAGTAAGCTTTTCTTTCCCATTTGTTTCAGCAGAATCAGGAGTAGAAATGCAGGTGGGACCAGATAAACTCACATTGTCTTGGCCTCTTTTGCTTAATGACAGCAGTCGGACTGCTCGTAGCAGCGGTGAGAAAGATGTGCTAATATTAACTTGTTTAAACGATCGGGTTACTTTTATTGACAGAAGCGCTTGGATTTATTAAACTGGCTGGAAAAATATTGAGGTGTCTTTCCCTTGAGGGTATCACAAATGGTCAGTTACCCCAACGTTTCTGTGGCCACATTAAAAAGTCCAGATGGTTTCTGCAGAATGCAAATTTTAAGACTATAATAAAAATGTACTTTGTAATAACTAGTTGTGTCACTTTGCAAATAGCTTTGATGCAGGAGTCCTGCCTGCAAACGGTCGAGAGCTACATCTGTGTCATCCATACCTGCGTTTACGATCCCTTCCCTTAGAGAGCAATTAGGGACTGGCAAGGCTGGAGTTCTAGCTAATATTTGAAAGTACATGTGCGTCTGCAGCTAAATGGGGAAAAGGGGCTGTGATCATCTGTGCCTGGAGAAAATAATTCTAACAGCGCCCACCTTTTAGACACTTGATAAAAAATGCAGTTGGGGGAGGCTGCAGAGTCTCGAGGGGGTAGCTTTTCCACTGAGGAATAAAGATTGCCACCCAGTAGCCAGCTGGACTTGCTGGAGGAAGTCTACATTTTGGCTCACTTCCGTGGAGTTTGAAGTTAAATGGTCCTGTCTGCTGCTTCTCTTGTTTGTGTCACTTGTTAAAGATCTCTTGAAATGCACCATTACAGTTTCTCTTTAGTTTATTACAACAGAACTAAACTAGTCAGTGTGCATTTTGGCTACCCCTCATTTCCTATGAGCTCCTATGGAATAGATCTTTTCTTTTCCTTTTATTACCAAAATATAAAAACATTTGAGTTGTAGATGTCGGAAGAAAAGGGGAAGTGAAATGGAGTGTCCATAAATCAAACAAATGGATGCAGGGGAAAGAATCAACAACATATATAGCCAAAAATATGTATCGTCTTAAAGGAGATGCTTTGTGTCGTCTGTGAGTTTTAATACCATGCTTTCCATTAGGCTGTTCTCTATTTTACAGAGAAGGCAAATATTTCCATATTTGATTTTTCCTTTCTCTTCCAATCCAAATGAGAATTTCTTTGTTGTTGTTGTTATTTTCTTGCTAAAAGGAAGGGAATTAACATGGTTTTTTCCCCCATGAATATATGTGGTGAAAAGATTGCGGCGTGTTTTGGCTAAGCACGCAAAATGTTTTATTAATCAGAGTACTAGAGTAGAAATGAAAGCACCATGTCTTTAAAAGTGCCTGGGAGTCCAGGTACACTGGGAGATCGGTAAAACCGTTGACCAAGCACAATATACGTAGACAAATGTCTTCTCATTGTGTGATGCGTGAAGGCCATGATAGATGGCTTCTAACAACAAAGCGTGGCCACCGAGACAAAATTAGTGTTGTTTTAATTACCAGTGTCTGTAATGTTATCTATCCATAACTGCCTGATATAGACCATCGCCGAGGGTGAGCGGGCCACCTGAGCTGATACTTCCACACACGGCTCTTATCGGCTCTCCGGTCACAGCACTGTGCTTAAAAAAAAAAAGTTTAATGCTTCCCTCGAAACGTTTACTTATAGCGAAAAAATTGTTTCTTGTTTAAGGGAAGTGCCTTTATCTTTTTCTTTCAGAGTGAAGAAACAAGCCGATCTTATTAAATGCTATTTGGAGGTCAGAGTAATAGGCAGAAAATGGAACTGGCCTTGACATTCTTCAACTAAAGTTTACACTCTTGGAGCGGTGTTTTTTGTCAGTCACAAATAGCATTATGACACTAATAGGAAGGAAAATTCTTTATTTTTGAAACCTTCTTGAGCTGAAATGGGCCGCTCTTCAGATGTTAGTAAGTGTGTATATTGTGAAGATGAAGTATCCCTTACTTTCTGAGCTTGCGGGAGATGAAAGATAGGCCAGCTTTTGAAAATGGCCTGCGTGGCACATGCTATAAATGAGCAGGGAAAGCAATCGAGCTAATAGATTACAGTAATTATCCAATCTTTGGCTAGTTTGTATTGGCAAACTATAAATACAGTACACATTAGAACAAGGTGCTTACAGAATGTACATGAAAGGTCATTGTAATTTGCAAGTCGCTAGTCATTAGAATATGCTAAAAACCATTGCTTCAGGGCTCAGATTTTAATGATGAATACATTGATTATTAAGTAGCAGAGGAAAAATGTACACGAGCTGCTGTGGTGTAATGATAGGTCGCTTTATTTTGGGAAGGAAATCAACTCAGCTTCAGAATGCATGCATTGAGGAATATAATTGCAGTGAGGAAAATTCCTCAGAGGAGCTTGGCCCATATTAAAAGCAAAAACTTGAGACATGTTTGTGATAAGATTACTAATAAATCTCTGCTAAGTCTTAGACTCCTGACAATAATACAGCAACAGAGTACTTCATCTTCTCCAAGCTTTAGAATTTAAGATCAGTCACAAACAATCTAAATTACGACTGATGCTAGGCAGATGCAGTACTGGACGTTGCTGCTCGTCATAAATCTCTCGTTCCTTATATGCAAATTAAACTCCATTTTAAAAGATAATTTTTCACATGGTGATCGCCTTTATTTGCAAAATGCTGGTGATTTTTAAGGGGGAGAGAAAAAGCCAGGCTCCAGATCCGGGAATGATTTTGTGGGAGAGGGGTGTCAGGAGCATGTACTCTGGACCCGTTGGGTGGCTGCCACCAACTTTGGAGAGAAGTTAGGAACCACGAGGGGCTTAAACTTGGCTTTGCTGTGCCCAGCAGCCACCTTGGCAACTGGCCGTCGGGGTTCCCTGGTTCCATCTACACTGTGAGGCTCTCTGACCTTTTATAGCAGAGCTCGGTGCCCATCCTGCTCCTGGGATGGAAGCATTTTCTCTGGCAGCCCCTCCTCCCTCAAGGCAAGCTCCCCTCGCAGAGTGTGCTGTGCTAACCTCCTGACTTTTTTGGGTTTGTTTGTTTGCATTTTAGAGGTAAAGCAGCTTACATCTGTGTTCTGAGGGCGAAGAGCTTGTTTCTCTCCTTATCCCCGCCTGTCCTCTTGAAATATTTGTGTCTCAAGCACTGAATTTTTATTGTGGGGCTGTTGGTGGGAAACTTGGAAAGAATTAAAAGAGTTTTAAACGAGTGGGGTGTGCCTGCTTTTTCTGAAATCTATCATTCCACCACGTCAGCCACCAGTGCCTGGGGTCTGCGGGAAATGTTCTGCATCGGGTAGAGCCAAGGGCAGTGGTACCCGGGGGTGGTGAGGTCTCCCCAGGTCCCCAGGGACACTGACGCTGGCTGCCAGCAATCTGGCAAAAGAGCCAAGCCAGGGGGGTTTCATAGCCCACCCGGCTCCCCAGGGCAGCCTGGCAGTGGGTTGCCGGGGACAGTTTCATTCTTCATGTGCCTCCAAAGAGACGTCAGGACAGAGGGTCAAGGTGGCAGTGGGTTCCCTTCCGGACAGCTGCACCAGACTGGAAATCTGGGTTGCATCAGAGGCTTGGCAAGTGCCTGTTTTTCCCTGGTGCTATGGGCAGGCTCCTACTTATTTTTCGGATGTTTTCTTGGTCCTATGGTGTAATGGCAGGTCCCAAGGAAGTGTGAAGTCTATTTGTGCTTCCCTTTGTCTGTCATTCTACCCCACAGCCTCCATACACACACACACACACACACACACACACACACACACACACTGTCTTCAAGTTAATGGACTTAAAACCCAAGTGCTTGTTGATCGGTGCCGATACAACCCTTTCCAGGGGGAAGGGACCGGCAGCTCCTCAGGGGCGATGTCATGAGAGCCGGGTGGTGCATCACATCCCGTTGGGTCCTGTGTAGCCGGTGATTTCATCAGCCTGTGCATTAAGCGGCAACACCGCACAAGGGTAAGAGTATAAATATGCTTTACAATGTTCAGCTTCCTATCATAAGAATACTTCCTGAGTGGATGTAAATTTACAACAGGTGCTTATCAAATGTGAAAATGCTTGCAAATCAGAAACAAACTTGAGAGTTGTGAACATATTTCAGTGATGGTTCTTGCAAGGGCTGTGCTTGATGCCAAGCAATAATGTGTTCCTCTTTAGTTTCTACATGAAGTGTCTTTCCATGGTTCGCCACAGGGAAAATGATGATGGCTGAGCCTCAGATTCTGGTGTTAAGATGCAGATTTGTTTAAGAAAATCCGTATTTACCACTGGGGCACAAATACAGCCAATATGGCCTAAATTCACAAGAGAGATCTTTACTGTCAGAAGAACTAATATTTTCCTTAATTGCATGTTTCTACCAGAAGGCAGTCATCCTCTAACCATCTCTGCAGAGTCCGTGATAGAAATGTTTTTTAACTGTCTCTTTCTCAATGACTGAATATGTTGTATCCAGAAAATAAGGGGAGGGGATGGCTTCTTTTGCTGGTTGGACTGCCCTAAACAGTAAATTCCTCAGTATAATTGGGCCTTGTATGTTTTTCTCTGAATGGCACTTTTATTTTTTTTGAAGCTTTAAAATAGTCCCCACCCCCTTGCCCCCCAAATCTTTAAGGTTTGCTCTCAAGATGTACTTGTTATGCAGGGAGTAATTAGCCTGTTACAGAGATATTAATTAACATGTTAGGAATGTTTTCTTTATTAATGAGAAATTCACACATTCTATTTAAATTAATTTGTATAGTTTAAAATTAATTTATCATGGCCTTTGATGACCTCAAATCTACTAAGACAAAACCGGAGTATTGTACTAACTGGTAAACCATTCATTAAACATTTTATGCAAATAGTGTTTGTTTATAAACAAATTAACTGCAAGGATTTTCAAAACAGGTGCTGTGTTGTGAATGCGTACTAAATGATGTGGTACTGAAAGAATTAATTAGACCTTCAGATGTAATTAGTTGCAATAATTTGCGTGATTAGCGGCTTGGTTAAGAAGTAAGACACACACATTGTAATGCAGGGGAGAGTCACTGCAGTGGTTTTGTCTTTCATATGGTGAGGATAAGCCTTCTCTATGTTTAGGAAATTTTTCAAAAATTTGCTGACATAGCTGGAGTTAATTGCCAAGTGTCCTGTCACGGGGGAATGTGGTGGTGGTGTTTTTTCCCTCTTTCTCCCTTGGCTTCTTCCCGTGTATAGCCACTGGCTGCACTGCTGTTTGTTTGCACCTTTATGAATTTTTGAAAGAGAAAGTTGTTAACCCCAGATCTTTGCATCCCCAGAGGAAATGACGACACTTGACACTCTGAGGGTTAAAAGACAGAGAACGCAATTATTATAAGCCAAATGAAACATGTCCCGCATTTCAAGATGGACTGTTATCGCTCAGGGAATGGCTGCAGTCATTTTTTTGACATCCCAGTGGAAGTGTCTTGCCTCTTCTTGCAGAAGATGGGCGGCCACGGTGAACAGTTTCGTCTGACGGGCTGTGGCAACGGGTAATCGTCACTGCTGATGGTTTGTTTACATGATGCTGGCGTTCTAGGGGCAAGGCTACCGAGGTGCCTGGACCACAGCATTCAACTATGTATGTTCTCTAGGGACATGTTGCGGTGACACGGTTCTCCAAGTCTTGGGGACCCACTGACCCCTGCCCTCTCTGCTGGGGGGCTTTACACAGCATGATCTGGCTTTGGAGAATTCTGGTGAAAAACAGACTAGAATTATTTCATTCATTACTTCAAAAATATTCTTTGCGTATTCTGGGGACATAGTAGTGATTGATACCGATGAGGTCCTTTTTCTAATGGCGCTTTGTGTAGGGCAGAGACAAACGAACATATGATGTTTCAGCTAATTTTAGCTATGAAGAAATATGTAGAAAATAAAGCACAATAATCCGGTGGAAAGTGACTGAGGGGAGTGGAGAGGGACTAAGTCTATACAATTTTTCAGAGCTTTTATGTAGGTCCCACTTGCTTGCAACTTTCGCTGCATTCTATTTTAATATGAGACTTCTCTGACTGTAATACATGTTAATTTCTCTGTGTGTGGCTGTACTAAATGACACAGTGTATGCATAGATACCTAGCACGGGGCCTCCCGGCAAAGCAGGTGCTCACTGAATGACTCCTGGATGTGAATCCGAATCTTGCTTGATCAGACGCCTGTGCGCACTGTTATGATTTTGGTAAGCTCTAGAGAAGACCTGGGACGATGCTTCTCATTCAAGCACGCAGTTCCTTTGGCGGCCCCTCTGAGCATCTGTCGCTCTTGCGTCCTTCCCTAGGCAATGGTGAGGAGACAGGCTAGAGGTAGTGGGATTGGTGAAGGGGAGCCCAAGGACTAAAATAAGGCTGTTAGTTAAATGTGTGTATATGTGTGTGTGTGTGTGTGTGTGACATGCCCTGCTCTTCCCGAAACCTGGTAAGTGACAGCAAGACTTGAAACGTATGGGTTTCACAATTTACAAAAGTCTCCTTTGCCAAGGGTTAGCTAGTTCCTCCACTACCAGGCTGAATGACCTTGGGATGATGTCTGAGCTCCCTTCTGGCTCGAGCAATCAACGACTACTCTTGGCCTGGGAGAGACTGAGGATTTAAAGATGAAAACTTGTGAGTTTCCAGAGGCCCAAAGCTTTCTCTCCTCTGAATTTCTTGGTGGTGTTTGATTCTGTTCATCCTCATTTTCAGTCGCTGTTTGCCAAGCAGTCTTTAAAATAGGGCCTTTTTGGACAATGTTTGAACTGGAACAAAATTAACATTTGCGTGTCATCAGTAGCCGCAGTGCATCATTCTGGGCAGTGAAGGATGAAAAGTCAAAGAAAGTGGGCCACTTGATTAAAATGAACAATCAAGGAAAGTTCTGAAAGATGGATACAGAGAGCTGGGCTGTTAATTTATGTGGACTCGATTCCAATTGCAAAGGGACATTTTTTTCCCCTCTGAAACTTTTAAGAAATTAGGTTTTAAAGCTGAACCGGTGCACCACTCAACTTAGAAGAGAATTTGATTTTATGTGGTGCCTTTCCCATCCTGGCACTCTCTAATATCGCATATCAAGAGCTCCTGGTTGCAGAGTGGCGGGGAGGGAGGGCCAGTTTGAATGATTCCTGAGAAGGTGATGAACAACCCAGCCTTTTTGCTCAACACTTGGAGAAGCACTTCCTGTGAAGTTTTAAAGCTTCTCTTCTCTGGGCCTTTGAGCTTCCGTCCCTTCCTTGAACTATGATCGTAAATACCATCGCATCCTACGGAGATTCAACTTGGATGTGGTCTCCCCCCACCCACCCACCCCAGGTATCATTAGTAGTTTCTCCCTCTGAAATAACCTCTATGGCAACATTTCTATACGATTGTGATCTGTCTGTGTGTGTCCTTAGGAAAGTAGCTGGCCTTTACAGTAGAGCACCCGTACTGTACCTGTGCAATGGAAACACTCACAGGATCGCCTGAAGGTAAAAAGAGAGAACACAAGCCAAATGCTCATGATGGGGGCTCCTGACAAAAGCAAGGGCCCCCTTGCTCTTTCTGCTCCTGCATGGGGAGGAGAGTGGGTTGGCAGACCGCAGATGAATGAAATCCACCTGCCTCTCACAGGCTTGCCTTTAAGTCTGTCTTTCTCTCCCAGGCTAGAGGAAGGCTTGGTGACTCATTAAGGATGGTTCTGTAAGTCACATGTTCTTGAAATCGCCTCTGATGACAAAAGTTATTGTCTTTTGAGAACACACTCATTGTTCACATGCTACCAAGGAAGACCCAAATAACAACCTAGCTCTTCTTCTTACTGCTCTTTTCTGAGCCTCAGTTTCCCCCGCTGCACAACAGTTCTTGTGTGTTAGAGTTCCTTCCCACTCGGATATTTTAAGAGCCTATATTTGGTCTTGAAACAATTACAGAACCAGGGGATACATTAGCCCAAGTTACTTCCTTTGCCCTCCTTATGTCCTCTTTAATTTGGGGTTGCACATTTATTTTTGGGTCATTTTTTTCTCCCTCTATTCAGTGTAATGTACGGAAAAACTGTGTTTAAAAGAGACCTTGTAGAATCAGACTTGGATTTAAACAGGATTCTATGAAATTCGTGCTTAAGCATGTTTGGGGTGAAAAAGATTTGAAAAGGGGATCTTCTCTTCGGCTTATGTAGCTGGAGCTAGAAATAAGTTGCAAGGAAGAAGGAAGTAGGTATCCAGAGAAATCCAGTGTATCCTTAAGGGTCTGACTGCCTAGGACCGAGAAATGGTGCCTCTTTGGTGGGAGGGCTCGGGTGATGCTAAAAACAAGGAAAAATCTGAACAACCAAAATGATTACTACTAACACTCATCTTCAAAGAGCCATGAGCTCTTTAATATCTACAAAATATATGAGGCTTCAGTTGAAGTTTTTATCGGAGAGATGCATCTGGGGCTCTATTTCATCTTCACTCAGATGAAGGCAACCTTGAGGGCTGGACGGAAGGAGGTTGAGGTAGGTGGGGAGACTTCTGAGGATAGAGAAGCAATATCTTTGCAGAGGTGCCTTGGAAAGCTTGGTGTCCTGTGTTGGCATATAGAAAAATTCATTAGGTGAGGCCGCAGTCTTGAATGGCGTCAGACTTGGGTGTTAGTCTCATCTGGCCCCCTTACTTGACTGAGCAACCTCTCTGGGCCTTAATTTGTATGCTGATCATGTAAGAATGACAAGCTCTACCTTGCAGGGTTGTTACAAGGAATAGAATCTATGGCGCAGGCACTCAACAAGTGCTTTGTTATTAACCGCATGGATGCCATCCCTCTGGTTTCCAGATGTCCATTCTAGTTGGGGGTCTGTCTTCTCTCTGCCTCTCCCCACACTGTTTTGAAGAGCTAGTTGCTTTTTAAAGGAGCTATTGATAGACCATGTCATAGGTATATTGCAGGGTCCAGTGTGAACATCTCCAAGTGAACATTTTGGAAACACAAAGAAAAAGGGTTAGAGGTGTGAGAAGACTGGCATCAAAAGACGGCTCAAAGAAGAAGACAAGTCATCTCGTCAATGTAGGAATTCACTGATCTTGGCTCAAAGATGGGGTTATGGTCAACATTCCTTATTTGGTCAATGTCCCTGGTTGAAAGGGGGAACCTATCCAGAGCAGTGCCCTCACCAAGTGGTTTGTTTCTTTTTGGAAATTCCTCTCCATATCCGAGGTGCCATAATGACTCACCTGACCATTGCCTTTCGTCTGATTTCCTTTGGGGCAGCTCTATCTAGAGCCTCTGCTTGGTGTTTCCTACCATTGGCAAGATGAAAAGGATGCTGGAGAACATGTTTCTCTGGTTCTTAAGCATCAGCAAATTTGAGTATGCGTCCAAAGGTAATTGTATTAGCCAACATAATAGTCCTTCTCTAATGGTCGTTACGAACCCCAGTGATAAAGCGTGTATGTTCCAATGATTATAGGAATTTTATTTTCATCTGGTTTTTATATTGCTATAAATATTTTGCATTTACCAAATAAAGTGGTTGCTACGTAGAGGTCATAACTTCTGGGACCTAAAATTTGCTTCAGATGATAGGCAAATTATAGAGTACAATATATGATCAAACAGCAGTATGGGGAACTTGAACAGAGCGAGCCCTGAGGACGGAGGCTGCTCAAGACTATGGGGGATGGACTAAATGGGAGTTTTAGCAAAGCTATCGCTGATTCCAGCAGATAAATTATGCTCTGCCTTTTTGTATCTCTTTGGGACTGTACTACATAAATTATGACCAAATATAATTTAGGCTATCAGCCTATATTTCTGAACATCCATCTTGTACATTTTAAGTACAAAATTACCATTTTGCAGAAGTATAAAATTGAGACAAATTTTTTTCCATCTGTGCATTTAACTTCTGCATACTTTATAGCAGCTAAAGGGTTCGAGAGGACCTCATTACCATCCAGAGGGGACGATAGCCCCGCGACTATATAACTCTATTAAGATCTACATAAATGGGAGTAAAGTTCGAGGGACAGTAGAATGTGGAATTATATATTCTTTCTTAAATGGAGATGTAACTTTTATATAGAACTGCTCATCTCTGCTTTCCTGAATAAGAATAACTATTTATAAATTCAAACTTGCTGATGAAGAAGTCTGTGTTTATGAAAAGCCCTTTGAAACATGCAGAAAAGGGCAGGCTCTCAGTGACCAAGAGTGTACCATGGGGGCTTCCAGAGACGTCTAGGGTATTGGTCTGGACTTGAACACTGGTGGGGTCCACAGAGATGGTAGGGGACCCTAGGACCCCCATTCTACTGTCACTCAAGCCACCCTCAGCTTTCTTTTTTTAATATTTATTTATTTTCTTTATTTTTTTTTTTTGGCTGTGTCAGGTCTTAGTTGCGGCATGCGGGATCTTTCGTTGCGGCGTGCAGCCTCTTTTCTCCAGTTGCGGCGTGCGAATTTTCTCTTTCTAGTTGTGGCGCATGGGCTCCAGGGTGCGTGGGCTCGTGGGCTCTGTAGTTTGCAGCACGCGGGCTCTCTCGTTGAGGCGCGTGAGCTCAGTAGTTGTGGTGCGCAGGCTTAATTGCCCCGCAGCATGTGGGGTCTTAGGTCCCCGACCAGGGATGGAGCCCTCGTCCCCTGCATTGGAAGGCAGATTCTTTACCACTGGACCACCAGGGAAGTCCCCAACCTCACCTTTCTGAGTGATGTCAAGTGGGGACCTTGGATATCTCTTGTGCCTGCCCATCAGGGGTAAGGCATGGGGCTCCTTGTGACTTCAGGTCATTGGCTCCCCAAGAGGCCAAGGTGGAGCAGGGGGGCCATGCTTGACTAAGAAGCAATGAGTAGAGAAGAAGGGGGGCAAGGCAGTTTCCTTCCATCTGCCTGGCAAATGGAAGTCTTCCAAGGGTACTTGGTAAATCTCCAGCAAGGGACCAGAGCAGCCTCCAGCCTGGATTTCCTTAAGACTCGGGGTGACACTGCTCTGATCACCATCATTGCATCTGAGGACAATTTTTCTAGTGTTGTACTGCTGGCCATCCCACCTGAAATGGAGCCTCCAATGGTTTACACTGTGGAGTGATAGCAGAGAGGGATGATGTAAGACTTTAGACCGTTCAGGCCAAGTGGACAGAGCTGTTTAACCTTCAACTCATACCCCTCACTCCTTCACATACCACGAATAGTTTTTTTTTTGAAAGATCTTAATGAATTTTCTCTCTTAATCTTTCTTTGTTTCTATATATGACTCTTTTTTCCCCCTCTCAAACTACTTTTTCATTTTTATTTTCCCATGTCTTTTCTCTCTTCCTGGGTGTGTGTCTAGTTCAGCCAAACAAGGTGGCTTGTTGGTCTACTCGGCACCTGCTGTGAGCGAGCTCTGTTCGAGGTGCTGAGGGAGGCGTCCCCAGCTTCGTCCTCAGGGGGCTGCAGCACAGGTGGAGAGAAAGGATGTCCAGGGGCCCTGAGAACGGACAGTCAAGGGTTCTTGTACAGCCAGAGGTTTGGGTGTAACTCCTGTGGGACATCCAGACACAATGGTGATGACCCTGGACACTAGTAGGGTTTGTTTCATGTGCCAAATAACATGTTAGATCACCGTTTACTCACAAGTTTGGGGACACATCAAATGAGATCAAGGGGAAGAAGGGTTTTGAGAGGGGAGGGGTGCCTGGCCCTGCTCCGTGGGGGTGACTTTGGGAGGATAAGAGTCCCAGCTCCACTGTTCCTGAGAACACTGTTCTGAGAGGGCATCAACAGACGCTTCTTTCGTGGGGAAAGTCTGGTCCTATCTAACGTGGAGGACTTCTCATTTTCTCTAGAGGGCATGGCGCACAGGGGTGTCTGAGGGATTGGATCCAGGACTGGCTCTTCTCAAGGGGCTCAGGGCCACTGTGGGATCCATCCTTGTCTTAGGTTCCCTGAATTCAAAGTGGAGATGTGTCCAGCAGAGGAAGCCCAGCTTTTACATTGTTGACAAAATGATTGGGGGAGAAAGTGACAAGAAGCAGAACCCACTGAAACCCAAGATCGGGACCTTGAAGGCCCCTCCACCTGCGCCAGCCTCGGGTCGAGGATGTCAACTTACCATTTTTTCATTCCTTCGTTCGCTAATTAGTAACTGTTTATTGAGGACCTACTATGAGCCAGGCATATTCTACCTCAGACTAAGTTCTACCTAGAGCTTTCAGACCACTAGGTAATAAATAAGAAATATAAGAAATAAGTTTTTAAAATTCCAGTTGGTAAAAACTGCTGTTTGTATCTTCTTTAGAAAGTAAAACAGGGCCATCATTTAGAAAGTGACAGGAATTGGTGGCTACACTAACATGGGCGGCAGGAAGTCCTCTCCAATGAGGTGACTGCTGAACCTGGAAGGTGAGAAGAAGCCAGCCGTGGTTGGGGGCCCAGCAGAGGGACACACATGAGAAGGGCCCAGGAAAGCACTGTGAAGACACCATCCCCCGTAACCCCACGCCCCCTGGCTATACCTCTGTCCCTGGTTTACTCACCTCACTAGAGCCTTGAATCAACCCACTTTTCCAAAGTCACCAGCAAGTGAGTGACGCAGGGGGCAGCCGAATGCAGGCTTCCTGCCTCAGACTTCTTCCCATCACCCCTCTGTATGTTTAGACTCGCATGGAGCTCCTATGATTTGGGACAGAGAGAAGCAATGATTGTCCATGACCTCCATCACCTTCAGGTCCTTGTAAATCAGGGGCAGCAATTTTGAGAACAGAGCAATGTCAAACCTGTTTAAAGAGGGTACTCCTTCCTGATGGCCACCTCTCACCCCTCCCCCAGGGCTGTGACATCACACCACTACAGGGGCTGCCCTGTTCCCAGTGGAGTACATGTGAATGGGGGCCTGCCCCGTGCATCAGGGGTAGAGCCACCCCATGGCTCACGTGTGCCCTGGAAACACTGAGCCCAGAAGATCTGGAGGCCGGCTGTACCCATCATCAACACGTGACTCCTCTCTAAATCACAGGCTCAGATTCAGAAAGGGTGCAAGTGGAGATCAGCTTAGAGCAAGGACAGAGGGACAGGGCCGTGCAGTATCGGGAGAGGAAGGTGGCTGACTCTGATCCTTTCTCAAAAGTCCAAGGTCTCACCCTTGGCAGAGCCTGGTCATCAGAGCTGAGACTGACTCTTACCAGTTGCAGGTGCTGGCGGAACTAACCATTAATTCAACACGAGGAATAGAATGACCTTGACCTGGAAATGCACCTCTGGTTGTTATCAGCATACTTTATCCCTGTGGTCAATCACCCCAGGAAGCCAGCCAGTAATCCCAAACCAGCTTATCAAATCACGATGAAAAAATCATAGACACTGGGCCCTTATCAGGAGTACATGTTTTTTGCTGAAGGCAACCATCCAGTCAGATTGGACCTAAGCCTGAAGTCTGTAGGAAAAGTTTGGGGTGGCACCTGGGGTGGCAGTTAAAATGGTGAAGGGGAGAGTGTGTGGAGGGAAGCAGGATGGATGGTCAGTGGAAGCCTGAGGAAACCAACATCAAGGGGCAGGTTGAGAATGCAGAAGTCATGGACTGTTCAGGGAGGTAGAAAGAAAACCAATAGTCAAGGGGGTAGATGGTTTCAAGGTGGCAGCAGTGGTCACCAGTGGTACATGCAGCAGAGATATCCAGCAGTTGTAAGGTTTGAAAAGTGCCTGTTAGATCTGGCTGTAGGAAGGTCATGGATGATCTGAGCAAGTGAGGGGAGCAAGTGAGGGTCGAGGGTGGTTTGTTTAGGCTGGAAGAGCCTCAAGTCAGTGATGATGGAGAGACTGAAGGAGAGGAGAGAGAACAAGGTTTGTCTTCAGCAGAAGGATGGTTTGCTGAGACAGGAGGGAAGGAGGTATGGTCACGAATGTTTCTAAGTCCATAGGTGGCAGACCGCACACTGCATGGTGGGTGAGGAAGAGGATGGAACAGGGTTTGAACTTAGATGGTTGGCAGCGGGGAAAAGATGGAGAAGGTGAGGAAACTGAGCCTGTGGCTGAGACCAGTGAGTTTGATGGACTGATGCGGGCTCTGGGCTGAGCGTAAAGAGGAGCAGCCAGGAGGGGGCTGATACAGGAGGGGAAAGTTGGGGTCCATTTCCCGGAGGTCTCCAGGAAGTCAAAACCCAAGTATCTGGAGACTGAGAGGTGAGGCAGCTGTGATCAGAGACATGGGCGTGGGCATGTCAGAATCCTGAGACCAGCCCCACCTACCCTGGGACAACTCTGGTGGGTGGCTGTGTGGAGGAACAGTCAGCCTCGAATCCTGGGTCTCCTGTGTGAGCGTGAGCAAGGTGCTTTACCTCTCTGGGTTTCCCGTGCCATGGTGATGCTGCTTCCATGATGGGGTTGGAGCTGCCATAATGCAAAGCAGGACCGTGTCAGGGATTGGGCGAAATGATCCACGTGATGGTCTTAGGCCAGGGCCTGGCATAGTGCAATGCTTAATACATGATGGCTGCTGTTACCACCACCACCATCATCCTCATCATCTTCATCATCATCATCATCATCTCCATCATCATCTTCATCATCATCATCATCATCATCTTCATCATCATCATCATCATCATCATCATCATCTCATGGAAACAGGCCTCTAGAAAGCTCTGTGGCAGGTCCTAGGAGGGAAATCATAAAAGAATGAGGATGTGCAAGGCACTAAGGGGATGGGAACGGGAGCCTGCTCTGGGGGTGCTGAGCATGGATGGGCGCATACCTGAGCGTGTTGTGAGCCAAGAGGGTGGGGACGGGTCTGTATAAACCCCAGTGTTTCTTCTTTCCTTGCTTTGTGCCTCAGTTTCCCTGTATTTGAAATAAAGAATTGGAGAAGGGGACTTTTTAGTTCCCTCCAGTACTGTCATCCTGATTCTGTCTCCCTGTCCTGGGGTTTTGCTGAAATGTCACCCCGCCCACTCCTTCTGCAGGCCCTGAATCTCTCAGCGACAAAGTCACATGGTTCCAGGGGCCCAAGGTGTTTCCCCGAACAGGAGGACAGTGCTTTGTGGCCAACCAGAAGCCAAATATTTGTACAGAACACGGCTGCTAAAATGCAAAGTGGAAACGTGTCAGGGGAAAATATGTCCTGTCCCCCAAAGAGAGACGGCTCCACGGTGAGTCAGACCCACAGGACAGTGGAGGATGCTATGTAGAGTTTCTGAGGCCTCCTTGTCTCTTTACTAGTGCTCTCACCTGACAAAACCAAGGGGTGAGTAACAGTGGGTGTGGGGCTGGGGAGGGACAGAGGGCCGGTTCAGTGTCCAAGACCTTGACCTCTGCTTTGGACGGCAAGCTTGTCCTTGCATGTGGTTATCGAGTGGGGTATTATCCTTCCCAGTGGGTTTGGGGGCAGTGGGGAACATGTCTTCTATCAAATGACCCAACTGTGGAGTCATTTGGCCGTGGGGAATGACCTCAGGGTCATTCAGAGTAAGCAGAGCTCTTTCAGCCACCATCCCCCCAACACAAACAGGCTGCCAAAGACTTGGACTTGGAGAGGCAAGGAGGTCAGTCCTGGCCCCGCTGGGCAAGGAGCAGGGAAGTGAAATGCAAATTGACAAATACAAACTGCCAGAGCCAAATTCTTCAAGGGCAGCATAGCCTGTGCCCGCAGGTCCTGTCTCTGCCTTGAGCAAAGGTGCTGGGACGTGCCTGAGGCCAGAAACCAAAGCCTTCAGGGTGAGACCTCTTCCAGAGTCACGCGGCTTCCTGATTTCCAGCCTGTGCTTTGGTGTAGGAGCGGGAGGCCCGTCGAAGAGGAGCGGGTCCTGTGGAGGAATGCAATCTTGCGCTTGTTTGCCCAGCACCCTGTTTGTTTCCTGCACAGAACAATGACCTCTCGTAAGCCTGTGCTTTCCAACTTCACCAAGGGTTACTGTACAGCCCTGATTCCTCCCCTGATTATCTTGAAGCCTGTCAAGCTGCAAGGTTCTCCCTCCGCTCTCTGCTCTTTCTTCCTAATAGACATGAAACAGGCCAGTCAATAATATTTTACTTGTCTTCCCACTGCGTGTCTCTTCTTCTGATCAGTTTAGGCGGGTTTGACTGCAGAAAGTCAGAAGGGAGGTTAAGATCTGAAAAGTTCAGCCAAATGTTATCAGCCTCAGAGATGTTGCTAAGGGAGAGGCCCCCCAGCCCTTGGCGACCGGAGCCAATAATAGCTGCGATGCACTGATAGCATCAACGCCTGTCAAAGATCCAGGCGTTTGTGGTTCGTCTGTAAACGCAAACACCTGTATCCAGTCAAGCTATGATGGTTATCCTCTCTTTCCCTGTCATTCCCTTCGGTTCCTTGAAGGGGCTGCCAGGATGTTCTAAGCTGTGAGTTGATTTATAAAGTGAAGAGTCTCTCCGAAACTTTGGCACGGC
This sequence comes from Eubalaena glacialis, assembly GCF_028564815.1. NCBI lineage: Eukaryota > Metazoa > Chordata > Mammalia > Artiodactyla > Balaenidae > Eubalaena > Eubalaena glacialis. Next base: position 50,271,262 of record NC_083733.1, on the reverse strand, counting down.
CAGGGAAATTGACTAAAGCGCGCCTCTCCTTCAGGGTTGATGCTGCCTTTTGACAATGGTGAGTGAAATCGACAGTCTTCTTTTAATTACATTTTTGAACCTGTGGCACCAACGGCCTGAGCTGTGGGAAACAGGGGCTTAGGCGGACTTTTATTGTCTCAACATGCCCCCTTGAAAGGACGCTTGGTACTTGTTTGAGATTTTTCTGTGTGATGACTTAGATCAAAGTGACTAATAAACAGTGTCCGTGGAAGTGCTTCAGAACACAGCATATAAATATCTGAGATATTTCCAAGACTGAACAGGCAAGGTCCAACTGTGAAATAAACTTAGAGTATAAGGAGAAGACAGCTTATGCGTCGACCTTCCAGCAGGGTCGAGATTTGTGATGGGCATCGGGCCTTCCTCAGTGAAACATCGGGCAGGGGCTTTGATGCTTGGGTCATCAGCTGCGGCGGCCTGGGGTAGAGAGAGGAGTCAAGGTCACATTGTGTCCTTCCCAGGTGTCACCTCATGGGACAAGTGGCTCCCCGAGGAGCTCTGCCCACTTCGGCTGGGAGGGTCCACACGCACTCAGGGTCCACGAGCCCGAGCTTCCCATCCCAGCAGCGTGAAGGTGCAGCTGCCCAGGGCAGGGCGGTCAGTCCACACTGCCCCCCCATCCATGTGGCCACCTGCATGTGACTGTTCATTGGGTATACCTGGTCTGACATGTTTGCTCATCCTCTGTCATCAGCAGCTTGCGGCTTGGGGAGGGCTAGGGAGACGATCAAAGGATTGGGGAATCGGGTCAAAGATGGGCACTTAAGGGTCGTGGGTGAGAGCACAGTGTCTGGAATTAGACCTGGGGCAAGCTGGGCTCTCCCATGTACTGGAACTGCATCCTCGCACCTCAGTGTACTCATGTAAAAAGAGGGTGAAAGCAGTGTCCATGAGCTTGTTGTCAGACTTATAGGAGATGATGTATTAGGATGAACAATATAAAAACTGGATCCACAAAAATGGCAGTTTCCTAGGGCTGCAACACGAGAAGCACTTAGCAAAGCACCTGGCACTTAGTAAGTGCTCACCGGTGTCTCCTCTGCCGCCTTATTACTATTATCCTCCATCTTCCAGCCCATGATCTGGGACTCATGGAAGAATTCAGGTGTCCAGATAATATCAACATAAAGCATAAAGAAAAAAATCCAACAGTGGTTTAACCAAGAACGTCCGAGTCCAACTCACACTCATCCTGCCCTGTGGCGGTGTCCCAGGCTCCCGTCGAAAGCCCAGGTGAACAGGAGGGAATGTGGTCTAATCTTATGGCTAATTTCTGTGCCGCAACCCCACTGGGTCAGTGTGAAGGTGCTTGTGATACTCTGGGGTTTAAAAGATTGTAGGTGTCATGAGTCTCAGAGCTATTAAGGTGACAAAACCCAAAACTGATTTTTTTTTTTTTTGCCTATAATGGTCCAGGTATACTGGTTCTATACTCTTTAAAAAAAAATTTTTTTTTATATTGGAGTATAGTTGATTAACAATGTTGTGTTAGTTTCAGGTGTACAGCAGAGTGATTCAGTTATACGTATACACGTATCTCTTCTTTTCCAAATTCTTTTCCCATTTAGGTTATTACAGAGCATTGAGCAGAGTTCCCTGTGCTACACAGTAGGTCCTTGTTGGTTATCTATTTTAGATATAGCAGTGTGTACACGTCAATCCCAAACTCCCAATCTATCCCTCCCCACTTCCCCCCTCACCACCCGGTAACCATAAGTTGGTTCTCTGTGCGTCTGTTTCTGTTGTGTAAGTAAGTTCATTTGCATCATTTGTTTTTAGATTCCACATATAAGCAATATCATATGATATTTGTCTTTCTATACTCTTAATTGTTCCTATGTATTTTAATTAAAAATAGCAAGACTGTGATGCGACAGTCCTTGGGCAACATACGCTGGGGAGAGGATGTCATTCCATGTGGGAAACTCAGGTGAACTGTTTCTGATGGGGGCTGAGCTAACTGGTGAAAATCGTATGAACTGCTGGATTGGAACCCTTTGCAAGACCTCTGTGGAGGAGGGTCTACGCCCCCGTCCACTGTTTTCCATTCTCCTCGCTCAAGTACTCATCATTTCCTGCTTTGGAGTCGGGTAGCAGCATCTGAAAGCCTCCGTCTTCTCCTTCCAGCGCAAGGTGGATTCCTTCTCAACAGCGATTGACTCACCTGTGCTCAGACTCCCAAGTAGGACCCATTTTCCACAGCCTGGTGAACGGGCTGCTACATCTGCCACTGCAAAACGGTGCGACTGTGTTTAGTTTGTCATGTGTTGGGAGGCTTACACTAGACCGAAATGTTTGCTTAATGGAGGTGACCGAATCTACTGTTGGTCTGGCACTTTCCTGGTTTTAGCACTGAAAGTCCCAGGCCCTGGAAACCCTTCATCTCAGGTAAACCAGGAGTGAGAGAAAAGCATCTCACTCCTTTACATTTTCAAGGGAAAGAATAACAGGAGATAAGAGAATGAGATAACAACATAGGCAGGTGCCAAGAATTCAATAGAATCAGAAGCAATGGGTTATTTGGGGACACTCTTTACAGAGCACACAGATTGCTCTGAAGAGAACCAGAGGGAAATTTCTTTCTGATTGTGAAATAATAATAAAGGAAATTCTGTTCTGTCCCTTCCCCACCAATCCCTTTAACACACCATTTTATTTCATTTCTAGAAAAATTTAATTCCTTTAGAAAAACATCATTTGAGAGGAAAGAACCAGGAAATTTTTAAGCTGTGGACCTGCCCCACACAGGCGAACAGGCTTGGGTAGCAGCTCTGAGAGTCAGGCCCTTAGGGATGAGAGGAAGGGCTTTTGACGCAGGCTGGTTCCCCTACTGGGACATCCAAAGCGAGGCAGCTTCTGGAGGAATGGCTGCATCCAGGTGGCAGGGAACCCAAGACACAAGCTGGGGGCAAACACAGCCTTAAGTTAGCTAATAAGGTAATGACGTATTATAGAGAGAAGCCCCCCAGTTCATGCCTAGACTTTTATTTTTCGAGTCTTTCAAATAATATCATCTTCTAAAGTGAACATGTAGATATAGTAATTGACACATCATTAATATCTCTTCTGTTGTTGATAAAGAATTCTCTTTTTGTTTTTCGTTTTCAAACCTGGCTCTCTGGGAAATTCTGAGGGCAGCCCACGAAGATTTGCAACGCAGGTGAGGGACCACTCAGGGGTGGCCACCTTGATCCTCGGGTCCGTGGCTGCCACGGTTGCCTGCTCCCAGGGGCTCACCTGAGGATGTAATCAAAGTGGAATTCACAGTTGCTGCACACCAGCCCCTAATTCTGATAGTGAAACTCCAGTCACCTTGGGGGTTACTTCCACAGCTGCAGAAAAGCACTCGATTCCTCTCCCCAGAACCCGGGCTCCTTAATAACTGACCTTTGAGACTGTGTGCTCAGTAGTGTCACCAGCTTTGCTTGGTTAAACATGGAAAAATGTTCCTCTGGATAGAACCAGCTTCTCATTTATTTCAGAGCATCCTGTCTCTGACGTCATGCCTCCTGGTTTATGGCCTCGTTGCTCGGCGTTTCGAGTTGAGTAATGCCTGCTTGTGCACGAGGCACCGCCTCCATAACCACAAGGAAGGGGCAGCATCCAAGGCGAGTCTCCCAGGCATCTGCTGGGAAATCGCTTCCTTTGTGCCAGATGGATGAATGTTTTCCGTATTTCTCACAAAAGGAAAAGGGTTGCATGACGAAGGTTAACATAACAATCTTCTCTTATTACCGTGATTTATATGTGCATATGTCATCCAGGAGGTCTTTAATTGGCAGACTTCAGGGACCACAGAGGGAGATGACAGAGTGAGCTCTGGAGAAATGAGTGTCGGCTGCCATTCCTGGCTCACCCCTGCGGGGAAGGTCTAAATAAATCTCAGGGGGAAGGCAGTCAACTTTTAAACTTTTTATTAACCTGATCTCTGCTAATGAAATACAAAGAGGAGGAGATGATCTTCAACTTCACATGATTTGGGTCTCGTGATGTGGCAAATGACTGCCTAGGGTTCTTGAGACACGAAGCATGAGTCCTCTGGCAATTTTCATTCAAAGACAACAATACTGCAATTTGCAGTGATTATGACTTCAATGAGTCACTTGGTCTCGTCTTGCCACATAGGATATGATCATGTATTTTTAGGAATGTCAAAAAATGTATTTTCTTTTGTGAATATATTCTAAGCCCTCGGAGAAAGGCGTCATTTTGAAATGGAAGCGATGCTGTCTTCTGCACTGTAATGTGTTTCCGAGAAGGGTCTCTACCCACTGAGAGTTTGCTAGCTCCCTGGGAGCTAGGCATGCACAGGACTGGAGATGGACTTCTTGGACAGCCCGGTCCTAATCTGGGCGTCACTTTTAACAATGCTGCAGTCTTTCTAAAATCATGATCGATGTCTATGGACACATCTGTGTTTACATGGCCTCAGAGATTGCGTGGGTCTTTCTAGGCATTAAACTCTAGCACTATGGACATGTATCTGGAAAGGTGAAAACTCTAATTCAAAAAGATACATGCACCCCAATGTTCATAGCAACATTACTTAACAATAGCCAAGACATATAAGCGACCTAAATGTGCATCAACAGATGAATGGATAAAGAAGATGTGGTATGTATGTGTGTATATATATATGTATATATATATATATATACATAAAAGTCAACCATAGAAAAAAATGAAATAATGCCATTTGCAGCAACATGGATGGACCTGGAGATTATCATACTAAGTGAAGTAAGTCAGCCAGAGAAAGACAAATTTCATATGATACCACTCATATGTGGAATCTAAAAAAAATGATACAAATGAATTTGTCTATAAAACAAAAACAAACTCACAGACATAGAAACTTATGGTTACAAAAGGGAAAGGGGGTAGGGATAAATTAGGATTTGGGGATTAACAGATACACACTAGTATGTATAAAATAGATAAACAATAAGGTCCTATTATATAGCATAGGGAACTATATTCACTATCCTGTAATAACCTATAATGAAAAAGAATCTATCTATCTATCTATCTATCTATCTATCTATCTATCTATCTATCTATCTATCTATCTATCTGAATCACTTTGCTATACACCAGAAACTAATACAATGTTGTAAATCAACTATACTTCAGTAAAAAATAAAATAAAATAAACTCCAGCACCTGTGATACAGTGGTTCCCAAACTGGGCCAAGCTCCTTCATGAGCCACTGAGCTTTTGAAAGAGGAGTGAAAATATATAAACCTGCATTTATTTTCTAAATCATAGTTTGCCAAAGACACAATGTCTTTCAGTGTGGTTCTCCCAGAAACCAACCCCATTACAAGAACTGGAGTTCAAGCTGTTTGTTTGAGGGTACTCTTAGGACTCACTAGCAGGAAGAGGTGAGGGAGGGAGGTGTGATGGTTAATTTATGTGTCCACTTGGTTGGGTCAAGGTGCCCAGATATTTGGTAAAACATTATTCTAGATGTTTGTGTGAGAGTGGTTTTTGGATGAGATTAACATGTAAATAGGTGGACTTTGAGTAAAGCAGATAATGGGTGTGAGGCCATACCCATAATGTGGGTGGGCCTCATCTAATCAGTTGAAGGCCTGCATAGAATAAAGACGTACCTCCCCAGAGCTACAGGGAATTCTGCCAGCAAATGGCCTTTGAACTTGAACTGTAACATTGGCTCTTCCCTGGGTTTCCAGCCTGCCAGCCCATCCTGCAGATTTTGAGCTTCATAGCCTCCATAATAGTGTGAGCCAATTCCTTAAGATAAATCACTCTCTGTATACACACACACACACACACACACATCCTATTACTTCTGTTTCTCTGGAGAACCCTGACTCCTAGAGGAGGGCTTTAGGTCCTGATTCCATCTGGTCTAGGGAAGAAGTGAAGGAAATGTGATACAGGGTGTGTCAAAGAGCAGATTTCTGCTCTGGGCAGTCGAGGCTCAATCAGCTGGGAACTCTGGGAGAGTGTTAAAACATGCCTCAGAGGTGTTCCAACTGAGCGGAGAGATGGTTGGGGTGTTAATTCACCAATTCCTGTCTGCCATTGGCATTAACTTCCTGGCACATGTTTGCAGCAGAATACCCTTGGCATGTGTACTAGAACTGTAAGTGCCAAGGGAATGTGGCAGGGCACTGATCGCTACATACCAAGACGACCATGTCAGGGTCTATAAAACTTTATGCTTCAAAAAACTTTATCCTTCAAAAATGATAGGAATATACATTTAGCAGTGATAAGGGTTCTGCAATGCAGGATTGCAAAGGATATATTACAAGCTATGTCTTTATGATAGGAAATATTCCATGTGCAACTTAGCCGTGGCTTAATTTGCCTTGGTTTATCATGGACCAGCACAAGTAGGGTGGCCAGTACAACCCTGATGGGACTGAGTTGTGTGGAGAGACTGATAGGTTTTATTGAGGGCTCCTCTACATACCTGACATGTATGTGGATCCAGAGAAGAGTTAAACCTAGAGCTGGCTATACCTGATGGCACCAGAGTGCATGTCTTGGAGGATAGAATTCATTGGTTGAGGTGGGTACTTAGTTTCTTCTTTGCAGGCAAACTCTTTATTTTCATGTTAATTCCTAAATGCCTGGTGAGCTAAATGAACTTACCATCTATAGTCTTTCAAGCTGACTGTTCCCTAGTCATGTGTTTCTAGCAGAGGCTCTTCTGTCCTTCCTTTCTCCAAGCCAGAACCATGGGACCAGCTCTGATTCTTCCCTGCCACTCTCCTAGCCACACAGCCATAACATCCCATTTTTTCCTTTGAAGCCTTCCTGCATCCTTATAGCTTTGACTATTGCTATTATTTGAGAGGAAGATGAGCTTACTAGCCCACATTTTACATTAAAAAAATTCCTTTGCTTATAGCTCAGATGTTCTAGGGGTCTACTATGCAGAAGGTAGGCTGTTTGCCTGCCTGCATCTCTGGGGTAACGGCTTTACCCTACCAACCTGTGAAACATTTGAACTAGCTCATACATAATAGGTGGTAAAATGCACCCAGAGTAATAATTTCATATGTTTAATAACCAGTGTGCAAACAGGGCTGCCATTCTCTGCCTCCTGCAAGTTCCAAAGGGTGCCATGCTTTTATAATCTTGTGGGCTGGGGGAACAAGTCCTTTAAAACTCAAAGTGGTTTGTGTGTTCTAATGGCCCTTGCTTTCCTTTTGTAAAATCCTGTGTGTCTGTGGGGCTCATGTGCTACTACTCACAAGGTGACAGCAGTGATCAGAAACATAATTTTCAATATTTATGATTGAAAATGTAATTTAGAAATGAAAGAAAGGGCACTTGTTCCTCCTTAGCTTGAAGTGAAATCATTGTTTTGAGACATGTTCTTTATACAGTTAATCTGGCCAGTATAATTTACCACACTGTGGCTGAATTGTAAGTCTGGCTCTCTATTCATCAAGTAGGAATTATTTGTGCAAAATGCATATGAATTAGTAGGTGTTGTGTGGGGCCATGGTGATTTGTTTTCAAAAATCTGGATAAGGCTTCACGGGCAAGAATCCAGTGAGTTAAACCTATAGCAGGTGTCGTCTCCAGGGAACAGGTTCGGTCAAGAAGTCAACAGCTGAGGTGACTATAAGTGGGTCTCACATCAGGTCTGTAGGTCCTTATCCCACTTGGACGGCAAGGCATGGCTGCCATTAACCTATTTGGACTTGGTCAAGGGATGTCAACACACTTAAGGGAGGAAACCGGTGGCTGGTTGAAGTTTGGCCTGCACTCTCTGGGTGTATTTAACTTTTCGTTTTGAAGTCATTTAAGATTCACAAGAAAGCTGTAAAAATAGCATGGCAAGTCCCTGTGTATTCTTCCCAGGTTCCCCCAGGGACAATACCTTATGTAACCACGGTACATTACCAAACCAGGAATTGACACTGGTGAAATACTATTAACTAAACTACAGACCTCATTTGCACGACGTATGTAGGTTTTGAAAATTGAATTGGTTGCCAGCATTGCACATTTGGGTGATGTCTTGCAAAAGCAAGATTTATTCAGACTGACACTGTGTCCTGCAGGGTACCAGCCAGCAAGAGCTCACGAAGCAGCATGTGCTTGTTAATTTGCTGTGGACCTCACCTCTCCGAATTGACATACACCCTGTTTGCTTCGGTCATGGACTCTACCTGCTGTTTCACTGTAGGCATTTGAGATGGAGACCCCTGTGATAATCGCTGCAAGCCCCCCAATGGTCTGCTGGGGGCTGAGATGCAGTACCGCTGGAGGAGGGCTTTTGCGTCAAGGGGTGGCTCCCTCTGAGACCTGCTGCTCTGCAGAGGAATTTCATTTGGAGTGAGGTGCGCTTTCCCTCCACAATACACAGATGTAGTGGACGGTGGGACCACTCATTGCTGATGGGGAGGTGTTCAAGAGACACGGCATGTGCTTGTGGCCAGACTGCAGAAGCATGGAATTTTTATTAAAAGTTTCTGGTATTGCTGGGGGGGAAAGCTCCAGCCTCCCTCCTGGTTCTCACTAGCTCTCTGGCTGAGCTGTGTGGTGCTTTGTGGTATATGGTTACCCTTTTACAAAGCAGTGGAATAAATCTGGAGGCAGACGCATCCTCTCCCATTTCTCCTGTGATGGCATTTAATTCATGATCAGAATAGGCATTAGATCTTGGTTTCAAGGACACTTCCCTGGCTTTCCAAGGACAGGGAAGATGGAAGATTTGATGGAGGTACCTGTTAAACAGAAGCTTATGAGATGCTGTCCTTGGAGAGGTGTCAACACAGAAGAGGGCTTTGTAAATATAGAGCCCCTGAGGGGGCATTGTCTCCTCTCCAAATTTAATTCAGCAAACACCTATGGATGCCCACTGTGTGCCAGGCACAGTGTTGGTGCTGGGGCTGTGACAGATGGATGAGTCATAGCCCCTTTCTTTGAGGAGCTCTTGGCGCTCTGGGAAAGTGCCCTCTCCATCACTAATGACACTAACAACAGGATGCAATGGATGCTCTTTGACCAGAGCAGCCGGGAGAAGGATGTGATGAATACCGCCCGACATCAGAGGCTGGGGAAATGCACACACCATTTATACCATAAAAAAGAGTGACAAGAGCAGCAAGTATTTTCTAGAAGGCTGCAGGGGAAAGTGGCTGTGTAAACGGTGGTGTTGGAAGTGGAGAAGGAAATGAAATGAACATCTGGAAAGAATGACAAACAGAATCTCTTTAAGAGTGCCTCTTTTTCTGCAGAACTGCTGTTCTTCCCCGGCCTCGCGGTGTTAGAGGATTAGTTCTGGATTCTCTTAGTAATTAATAGCATTTAAGTTCCAGGGCAGTCAGTTTTGATTAAGCAAACATTAAATTAATCCAATCTGCAAACACTCTCTAAGCACTACTGGGGGGGGGGAAGAGGCGGCTGGATGGACAGAAGGATGCGTCCTCATTGGAGTGCCAGCCACCTCTGAGTAGTTACAGCTGGATCAATACGGCTCCTAGAGCTATAATAAAACGGCTTCGACATGCTCATCTGTGGCTGAGAACACAGTATACACATTGATTTCCTGGCCTGATATAACCCATTTACCTATTCAGCTACTCCGTTCAGGAAGGTGGAGGGGTCCCAAGGCCCAAGGGAGCAATGATGCCTGTAAGTAGGTTAGCAAACGCTTGGGAAATGTCTTAATCGGCTGCACAGTTCCTTCTCCAGGAAGACGTGTTTCTTTGTAAAGAAAAGACCTCCTTAGAATCTTACTGGCTTCATCTGGGGGAAACATTGGAAGCTGGGGGTGTCACCTTTTCTGCTCATAAGGATTTGCCCTTCTCATCATTTACCACTTTGATGTTGAACAATTGTCATAGCTTCCTGCAGTGTAAGAGGCTCACTTACAAAATCATTCCAGGCACGTCTTTGACTCTTAACTTAGGAGAATTTGGGGGAGTCTCATAGAGAATTGGCCAGGATTGCTCACACAGGAAGTATATCTTCCTGCATCTATTTTTGCTTTCTCATATAATTTAAAAAGAAATAGAGGCTGTTTTGATATAAATTAACGAGAGCGGCATGGTATATCACATTTAGGTCTCAATGCTGTTTAATTATTTGAGGAGACTGATGCTTTAAAACCAGCCAATTGGCCCCTGTAAAATAGTCGTCTTATCTACATACTTAATAAAACAAATAATAAAGCTATTATTGTTACAAAGCATTAAAAATTTTTTTTTAATTGAAGTATAGTTGATTTACAATGTTGTGTTAGTTTCAGGTGTAACAAAGCATTTTTAGACCATTAGGAATACGCCTGCATTTAAGTGCAAGCCTTGGGCAAGTGATTTCATGCTTTGAAAGTGTTTTAGGTGGGTTTCAGAATGGCCAGCGATTATTCTGAGTCTCATGCAGTGGTCAAGTTGGGTTTGATCACTTTTGGTAAGAAACTATTTCCTGGAGAAAGTGAAACAGATGGTTTGTGGGGTCAAAGTGTTTTCCTTTTGCCTGGCACAGAATCTGGCAAGTGTTGTAGGATTTCCACACATGGCAAACTGGAAGATGTGTAAGACCCGAACGTGGAGGAGGAAGTTCAGTCAGTGTACCAAAGACCCAGTCACTGGGCTTTCCATTGAGGATTTTGTGGGAGGTCTCCTGAGTGTCAGGAGAGAACATGAGGATTCTGACTGGGAAATGATGTGTAGTTGTAGAGCCATATTGGAAAATCCACAGCTTTAAAACTAAATCATCACTGGCTACCATTTCCTTCAAAATCATGTTCCCCTTGAGAGAGCAAAAATGTCAAGTTTTCATCATGTCCATTCCTCATTTGACATCCTTAGCAGTCTTAGGAGATGTTTTCCCTTCCACTGGAGCTTCTTTTTTGAATCTGTTTCTTCATCTAAGCAGAAGCCTGCACATTGCTACTGTTCTTTCAGAGTTTGGAGGTGGCTTCAGGGTCATCCTGGACATCTTCCCGGTTCTGTTTCGGCCTCATGCTAAAGCTCTTGACAAGAGTCCACCCCTAGAAGCTTCTTGAATGTGCTGGACATCTTTTTGTAGTCTTGTTCAGCTCATCATTTCCAAATTGTGTTCACAGACTCCTGATCAGTCGTGAGATATTCTCAAACCCCTTAACCTGTTAAAGTCATGGAGAAGTAGAAACCAGGTCAACTTTGTTTATCTCCCTTAACTGATCAGGTAATTTTTTATTTGTCCTATGGAGCACCTATTAATATTCTGATTGTCCCATGGAATAATGGGAAATGGTATAAGTTCACTATGAATTTATTCTTTGCCTTAATAATGAGGGTTAATATCTATTGATCATTTACCTTCTCAAGAGACAATGTGCTAATTTGCACGGACTAGCTCCTTTAATTCTTACAAAAATCCTAGGAGGCAGGGGCTGTTATTGAGTCCCTGTCACAATAAGGAAAGCGGGACTTGCAGAGGTTGAGTAACTTGCTCAAGTTCACACAGCAAGGGCACAGTACAGCCAGGGTTTGGTCTGGGAAGGTCTGCTGCAGAGCCTGAGCACAGAGCCACCACACTCTTCTGCCTCTGAATGGGCAATCCCAGATTGTTTTTATGTCAACCGGAAACCCTAAGCTCTGCTTAAAAGGCTCAGGACACACAGTTGAATGGTTGAAATATATTAGGAAATATATTACAACATGCCCCCGACAACATGTTCCTCCTTTGCTTCTAGAGACCACTCAGGATGTAAAGAGTGTCTTTCATCGCTGCATGCATTTGTTCGTATTTTCCGAAATAGCTAGGGCAAGCGATGCATGCTGCAGTGTGGACGTCACATAGTCGTGGGCACCGCAGTCCTGCCATCTTTCCATGGCTGTTCATAGATACAGGTAGTGAATGAAGGCAGTTTGGTGGCATCAGCCTTACACCAGTTCCTTTAATCTCTTAAATGATTATAGTACACCTTAGATGTTCATTCTGGCTTTTGATGTGGCGTCCTTTTTATTAGGTTGTATAGAATACAGCTTTTAATATCAATGTATGTCTTACACATATATTCAGAGAACACATTACGTTATCAGGTGCTGGAAAGAAAAAAGCTGTTAGCGCTCTTAAATACATCCAAGTGCCTTTATGAGAGGCAATCAACCATGTATTAATTCCCTCTATCCATCATTAGTTGAGTGCTGAAAATATATGCAAAAGAAAATGGAACCTGGGTAGGAAGGTAGTGAAGAGGTTTTTACAAATTAGATTATTTGAGTAAATGATTCCTCAGACAGAAGGGTATTGTCCAAAGGGCCCTTTAATTATTATTCACTTCCTTTGGCGCACAAGAAAATATTGTCAGGGCAGAAAGAGCACTTCGCTGCAGTTGAATTAAAAGGATGACTGCCAGGCCTAGGACCAGGTCCACACCGGATGCAATAGACTGCAAGGAAGGCACGCTATGACTCTGTCTGAGATGTTTGCTGATGTGGAACCTTGGTCCATGCCCATTAACGGCTGGGTGATTGTCCTGAGTCTTCTCCCTCTGTAGGTGGCTGAGTGACCCCTGAGTCCCAATCCCCCTTTTCTTCAATGGCATGTGCTCTGGCTGAGATACACAAGCAACTCTGTCTAACAACTAGCCCGGAAAATCCCAGCCATCCAAGACTATTTTCCGTTTTCTAAAAATGTGAGTTCTAAGTCGAGAATGAAAAGAAAGCAATAACAAACAAGAATAACTTGGTTTCCAGCCTCTAGATTCCTCCATTAGGTGACTTGCTGCTTGTATTTCCTTAAAAGGCAAATGTCTGGTGGACAGAGTCATGCAGCAGGGTCGGGCTCCTTCACCTAGAAGGTTTTAGAAATTAGCCAGCTCTTTCCAATGAGTTTCCAGAATGATGCAGGTCATTGCATTCTGAAAAAAAGCATAACCTAGCGGTTTTCTCAAAGGGGCAGCGGGAAACAAAACCATCCCAATGTCATGAATGGGCAAAGCGCCAAAGACACCTCAAAGCAGGGCACCAAAGAGGAAAACCAATATGATAACTTCAAAAATCAGAGTGGACATCATGGGAAAAAAATCTGCACTTTTTTGGACTTTCTTGAACTTAATGTATGTTTACTATTTAGATTTTTAATTAGGTATTGTTGGGGGAGGGGAGCCAGGGAGCCCTGTACTCTTTCCCCTGATCTTCCGGATCAGGCCTTTTCTGGCATGAACCTCACCCTGGGAGAGGCTGGCAGGGGCACCCCGCCTGTCCGCTCTCCTCTGGGACCCCTCTCCTACTCTCGGCTTCTGTCTGCAAGGTGTCCCGGGGCACAGCTGGGCATCTGATACTGCCCAGCAGGAGAGAGAGACTGAAAAAGTTGCTGAGAGGTGGTTATTAGATGCAGAGAAACTGTAATCTTGACTCACCTTATGGGTGTAATAATTACCAAAATGTGCTCCTCTGTAGAGCACCTTGGAGAGAAGGAATTAAGCGAAGCCTTTATTAAACCTGCCTGAGAGGGTTGGGTGGGTGTGCATAACTGTCGTCCATGTCTGGGAGGTGTGCTAATGCGTTGGCGACTTTGTGTCCTTGCACCTTTTAGGTGGCTCAGACAGCAGTCTTTGTTCACATCCTGGCGTTTATAGTGACATAGAATTAAAATAAAAAATAATCTGATCAGTGGTCAAAAAGTAATGACAACAACAGTCTTGGGCTGGCCAAAAAGTTCGTTCGGTTAATGAATCCGTTGTTCAGTAAAGTTCTTGGTGAAAATGAAAAACGTGTCTTTTATTTTTGCTTAAAATCGAACGAACTTTTTGGCCAACCCAGGACCTGGCGATTTTACTTACCTCCACCTTTATTTTCAATGTTCTGGATTTTTAGCTGCCATGTGTGCTGATCCCACCCCAGGCACGCCCACATTTCAATATACGGAAATCCTCACCTCACTCCTCACTGGCTTTCTGCCACGTGGGCTGGTGGCCTCCATCCGAGGTTTTCATGGTTACTGCTTGCCTGAGCATTGTGATTTGGACAAAGAATCATCTCACTGCTGCTAGGTTAGGTGTTTATCTATTTTACTTATTAAGACATGGGCTAAACAGGTGGTGGGGTGAGGGGGGCACCGTCCCTGCCCTGCCACGTCCCACAGCTTCACTTTAATGATGCTTAAAGCCACTTCATGCTTCCTGGACTCTCATTAAAAACAAAATCCTTTTTTTCATATTCATCACTAATACATGCTCATTGTGAAAAATTTAGAACACACATCTAAAGAAAATTATCAAATTAAAATCATCTCTCATCTCAGCATTCAGAGATGGGAACTCAAACTTTTGAAATATAACATCCCATTGTTTCTTATGCAGAGACGTAGATACATATCCACATATAGATTTCTTTTAGAAAATGGATCACAATTGATATTCAGTTTTATAACATGGACTTTTCATTTAATATACCAAGGGCTTTCCCTCCGAGTATTCAAGTAGTTTTATATTATTTGTATTTATATTATCCACTTACTATGTCATGACTATGATTTTATGTCAAAATATTATTTAAAACGTTATTTTAAATGATTAATAAATAATTAAATAGCTGCCTATTGCAAGGAAATTCCTTTATTGTTGGCCATGTCTACTGCATAATTAAACTAACTTTCTTGGATTTCTAACTGAGATTGACTATTAAAAAGTGTTTATTCAACACCTGTACTTCTAGTTTTTGAATTTTTTCCTTTTCTATTTGATAGTTGTGTGCCCTTTTGATTTATAAAAGCTGATTATATATTAAAGACATACAAATTTTTATCACGTATAATGCAATACATTTTTCCTTAAGGCTATTAAAACTTTTTTATTGTGAAATATAACACACATATAGAAAAAATGAGCAAAACAGAAACATGCAGCTCCACAATAATCACACATGAACACCCATGTAACTACCATCCAAGCCCATGGCCTGCAACCTCCCTGTGTTCCTTCCCAATTACTACCCATTTTGCTATTAATTTTCAAGATATCTCATATCTTTTTCAATTTTTCTATTCCTCTTTTACTGCTTTCTTTTGTATTAAACAAGCATTTTTAGTATGACATTTTAATTTCTCTATTTTTTTAGCTGTGTATTTTTTTTCACAGAGGTTGCTCTATGGGTTTAAAATACACAGATTGAGGTATCACTATTTCAGGTTAATGCTCACCTAATTCAAATAAAATTTAGCCACTCTGCTTCAGTATAGCTCCATTTACTCCCTCCCACTTTATGGTATTATCATATGTATTATATGTATTATAAGCCCAATGATGCAATTTTATAATTACTCTTTGCAATCTTATGCTTTTGGAAGAAATTAAAATAAGAAAAAGAAAAAAAAATTATATTTTAAATTTATATAAATTTTATATTTACCTACATATTTACTATTTCTGGGCTCTGTATTTCTTCCTATGGATTTGAGTTACTCTCTGGTAGTGTCATTTCCTTTCATCCTGAAGAACTTCCTGTAGTATTTCTTGTAAGGCAGGTCAACTACCAACAAATTTTCTTAGTGTTTATCTAGGAATATATTTTGCCTTCATTTTTTAAGAATTGTTTTGCAGATTATAGAATTCTTGGTTAACAGTTTTAAGTTGTTTCCCTAGCACTTTGAATATGTCACTCCACTGCCTTCTGGGCTTCACTGTTTCTGATACAAAGTCAGCTGTTAATTATATTGTTATTTCTCTACATGCTGAGTCATCTTAACACTTGCTGCTTTTAGGATTTTTTGCTTGTCTTTGGCTTTCAACAGGCTGAATACAATATATTTATCCTATGTTTTGTTTGAGCTTCTTACATCTGTAGATTACAGTTTTTCATCAAATTTGGGGCTTTTGGCTATTATTTTTTTGAATATTCTTTTCTCCTGCATCTTGCTCTCTCTTTTCAAGAACTCCCACTATATGTGTGTTGGCATACTTGATATTTCCTACAAGTCTTTGTGTCTCTGTTTATTAAAAAAACCTTTTTTCTCTGTTCTTCATGTTGGTAAGTTTTATTTTTCTATCTTCAAATTTACTGATTTTCTATTCTGCCATCTCAGGTATGATATTGAGCTCATCTAGTGAATATTCATTTTGATTATTGTATTTTTCACTCTAAAATTTTCATTTTTCACTTAGGTCTTTTTTTTTAAAGTTTATATTTCTCTATTTTGGTTCTTGGTTTGAATAATCATCATTGTATATTCCTTTAATTCTTAAATTTTTTTTTACGGAGGTGAAATTCACATGCATAAAATTAACTATTTTAAAGTGTACAAATCAGTGGCATTTAGTAAACTTGCAAAGTTGTTCTAAAATATTTCCATCACTCCAGAAAGAAACCTTGTACCCATTAAAGAGTTGCTTCCCATTCATCTTTCCCTGCACTTGCCTGCACTTAATCCATAGAATCTGTCTTTTAAGGGTGTGTAGCTGTTGATGTATCTGCTTAGTTTTTTAAATTCTGGCTTCCTAAGAGTTGCTTCCTAAGAGTTGAGGCAACTTTGCCTCAAGATTTAGTTTTAGTTTCTTCTGGTCTCTCTTGTATCTTACCTGCACATGCCAGAGGTTCTCCAGGCAGCCAAAGGTGTGTGCATAGCTTATTTAGCTCTTCCAAGATCTCCCCGTTACATTTCTGGCTATTCCATCACTCACCCCAAGTGGGACTACAATTTCACACTAGCACAGCTATGGGTTTTTCCCCATTAATTTTCTTCTGAGTTTGCAAATTTTACTGACAGCACCACCAGGTACAGATTTGTCCTCCACTCAAAAACATGTCAGTCCCCTTTGGCAGTGAAAATAATGTTTTTCACAGCCAGTTTTGCCCTGACAAAACCACTGTGCCAACTGAGCTGGAGAAGTAGATTGGGGCAACTGTAGTAAGAAAGCCACAGACTCCCACTGTTCTCATTCAAAGTTCACCCAGTTTTTCATGAATAAACACTTCCAATTTGTTGTTGCCCTTTGGTGCATTTTCAAAGTCCCGAAATGTTTGTTTTTGACAATTTTGTCCAGTTTTATAGCTGTTCTATGGTGAGAAAGTTTGCTGATCTCTTTTCTCCATTATGGTTAGAAGTCCGGCTACCACAATAATTGTTTTTAAGTTTGACCTTTTCATTTTCACATGGTCAAATATATCAATGTTTTCTCTAGTGTCATGCTTAGATATATTTATTCCAAGATTACATTCTAATGAACAGAAATTTTATTCTATAATATTATGGTTTAACTTTCCATTCAAATGAACTGACTACATTCCAAATTCATTTATTTCATTGTGAAGAAGTCAGACTCTGCTTATTTTTTCTCCTTGTTGTTAGCTACTTGTCCCAGACCAAGTTTCAAATAATCTTTTCTTTTTCTGCTTACTTGAAAAGCAACTGTATGAATATTTGAGTGATATGTTTGCTTATTTATTTGACCTTTGATTCTATTCCATTGATTTGTTTCTGTATCCACTCTTCATTGGAAATGCTACTATTTTAATTATTGTAGCTTTAGAATGGCTTCTAGTATAAAGTGGGACAAGATCCTCCCTTCTGCCCTCTTACTTTTCAAATCATAAAACAGACTTACATTTTTCACACCACAGAGTTAGCGTGCATTCATTCATCTGCTCATTCATTGTTTCATCCTACAGAAATTGTTTTGAGCTCGTACTGTGTGTCAAGCAACATGATGACCAGGAAAGTGATGGTGAGCAGCAATGACATGGTCCTTGCCTCTCTGGAATTTGCATTTTAGCATGGAGACAAGAAAAAAAGCAAATGAGAAAATTAATAAAATAATCGAAAACTAAAGCATGTAATGTGAAACAAACAGTTAAGGTGGTAAGACGGAGAACAGCAGGGGGAGCCTGTTTTGGCTGGCGTGGTTGGGGGCGGTTCTAGTCTGGAAATTGGTGTTTAAGTCCAATCCTACAGGGGAGGTAGGAGCCTTACAGGAGCTAAACATTGTTTTTTATTTCCAAACAGTTATCCATTTATGCCAATACCATTTACTGTAAAATGTATCCTTTTAGCCATGGGTGGGAGGAAGCAGCCTGTGCAGAGGGAACGGCACATGCCTGCCTACACTGCCATGGAAAGAATCTGAGGAGCTGAAAGAAAAGCCGTGAGGCCAGAACCTGGAATGTGGGAGGGCTTGAGAAGGGTGCAGTAGGTAAGCAGGTGACAAGTTCTGCCCAGCCTTGTGGACAGAGAGGGAAGTTTGCATTGCATCCTTAGTACAGTGAGCAAACCCTAAAGGGATGTCTGCAGAGCAGTGATGCACCATGTTTTCAGAAGACCACTCCTGTTGTGATGTGGGTAAGGGACTGGAGAAGGGGAAGAAGGAAGTGGGAACACAGTCTAGCGAGTGCTTGCATGGCTGGGGAGAGGTGGTTGTGGTAGTGGTCCAGCCTGGTGGTCCACTGTGGCTGCCAGAGGATGGGCAGCAGGTCCTGCTGATGAGCCAGACATGGGGCAGATGCAAAGACAGGTAAAAAGTGTGGGGGCAATTTTGTTCACCTGTAGGAATCTGGAAACAGGCCTCTAGTAATGGGCAGAGAAGGAATTTCTGCTTAGGTGAGCTGCCTTTCTTCAGGCAGCATCTACCCTGAGATTGGAGCCAATGTTGTGAGTGTCTTGGGAGATGATTGACGTGGGGATGTAGCACACTTTGTGGAAATCCAGTGGTATGGAGAGCGAGGAGAGTGACTCTGAATCTCTTGGTAAGCGTCGCACACCAGGATTGGGCAGGGCCAAGCATTCAACAGAAAAGGCGATCAGTGTGAGAAGGAGATGGAAACAATTGACAGAACGTTACGGCTCTACAGAAATGTCAGGGTATTAAAGTGGGTGTCTGAGGAAACGGAAAGTTGCAGTCTGAAATGATGAATAAGCCACTGCCAGTTGTCACAGAATGTGTGAGGAGCGTGTGTGAGCAGGGAGAGGAGGAGCTGCACTCCTGGGTGGCAGGCAGCAGTGGGCATGGCGCTCATCCAGGCCTTCCTTCCAGAGGCTCTCTTGCAGCACTCTGTCCTCCACGTGCCACCTCTCCAATCATATGTCCAGGCCTGCCCTCCTTGTTGGGATGGCAATTCCACCAGGGCAGTGCGGTAGGTGGTTGAGATTCCTGCTGGTGTGCACACCCTGTATCACCCCCTCCCCTTGAGTGTGAGTGAGACCTGTGAATAGAATGTGGTGTATGACAAAGGGGAGGGGTTCTACAGATATAATTAAGGTCCCAAATCAGTTGCTTTTGAGTTAATCAAAAGGGAGATCACCCCAGGTGGGCCTGACCTAATCAGGTAACCATTTAAAAGTGGGTCTACAAGTCAGACTTGAAACAGCAGAAACACTTTCTTGTTGGTCTTGAAGATGCAAACCGGTGCATTGTGGAGAAGGCCATGTGGCAGGGATCTGTGGTGGTCTCCGGTTGCTGAGGGCCTCAGTCCTATAACTGCAAGCAACTAGGTTCTGCCAACACCCAATGAGCCTGGAAGAGGACTCTGGGCCTCAGGTGAGATCACAGCTCTGGCCAGCATCTTTTTTTTTTTTTTTAAATTATTTATTTATTTATTTATTTATTTTATTTTTGGCTGTGTTGGGTCTTCGTTTCTGTGCAAGGGCTTTCTCTAGTTGCGGCAAGCGGGTGCCACTCTTCATCGCGGTGCACGGGCCTCTCACTATCGCGGCCTCTCTTGTTGCAGAGCACAGGCTCCAGACGCGTAGGCTCAGTAGCTGTGGCTCACGGGCCCAGTTGCTCTGCAGCATGTGGGATCTTCCCAGACCAGGGCTTGAACCTGTATCCCCTGCATTGGCAGGCAGATTCTCAACCACTGCGCCACTAGGGAAGCCCTGGCCAGCATCTTGACTGTGGTCAGTGAGACCCTGAGCAGAGGACCCAACTGAGCCATGCCCCCTGCCCCACAGAAACTGTGAAATAATAAATGGGTGTCATTTTACTCTGCTATGTTTGTGGTAATTTGTTATGCAGCAGTAGACAGTTTATGCAGGCAGGGTCGCTTTGACTGCCTTGGTCATTGCTGTGTCCTAATACCAGGCCCAGGGCCTGGCCCAAGTAGATATTCAATACATGATGTGTGTTTAATGAGTAAATGGATGGATGGATGACGGACAGACAGGAACGCATGTGTGCTCTATCCAACCATGGGGTGTTGTATGTGCCCTAGCAAGCCATGGGGTTCCAGCTGCCTGTGAGCTCCACGGGAGACCCACTGTGATGGGATTCCTAACAGATACTGATATGACCGAGGTCCAGTTTGCCTGGGTCCAGGATGAGGGGCTGCTGTGAGTGTGTGTCTGCAGTGCTGCATTAAGGTCTGCGTGCTGGGATTTAAAAGAGGCCCTGCAGTCTGAGAGTATCATGAGAGGATCACCAGATGAGCTTAGGGCTCATCTCAAGATGTGGTAAAGGGCACTTCTGGACTCAAGGATGGGAGGCTAGGGGTTGGGGGCAGGACACAGTGGCATTGGACTTCTTGGGTAGGGTTTGGCCTGCTGGTGGGAGCCTTGTGTATATGGGGAGCGGATACCAATCTTGGTTCTACCAGGAGCTGTGTAAAATCTTCTGATGACCTCCCAATGCCTTGGAATAAAATCCAGCTCCTTCCACATATGTGTCAGGCTGACATGCTTTGGCCTGGCGTTTGGATCTGGCCTCAGTTTCGGGCACTGGCCCCTTCTCTCACTTGGCTCTGGGATACTGGCCTTGTCTCTGTGCCCCAACATACCAAGCTCAACCTGGCCGGCTGTTCCCTCTGCCTGGATGCGTGCCTCCAGCTCTTCTCTGAGATGGCCCCTTGCACCTCACCTCCCCAGAGGTGTCTTCTGGGCTCCTTATGTCTGAAGACACCTCTGCCCACTCGCCTACCCACCTGGTCGCTTTTTATCACCTGCTTTGTCTCCGGCATGGCACTTATCACTCGCTGAAGTAACCAGGTGTACTCATTTATGTACTTGCTTATTGGCTGCCTCAGCTGCTAGAATGTGAGCCGTGAGCTTGTTTGCCCACTGTTGTATCTCCAGCCACTTAGTACAATGTGCTCTGTACACAGTAGATGCCCAAATAACTTTTTGTGGAATAAAGTCGTTTTTCCTTCTGCCTTCACTTCTCTCCATCTCAACAGCTCGTCTCATTCTCCATGACCTCAGAGAGAGAACTCCTGAAACATTTTCAAAAGCGAACTGTGCCCATCATTGAAGAGAAAGAGATTGAATGAAGTCTGATGCAAATGGGAACAGGGCACATTGCAAAGCAGGGCTAGAGGGCGTGTGGAGGTTAATATTCCCCAGGGCACTGGGTACCAGCCCCCATGTTTCCCTGACCTGCGCTCAACCCACAGCTCTCTGGGAGGTCTTGGGGAAACCAGCTCAAATCCCTTCTTGTGGTTAGCATCATATGAAATGATCTGTCATCAAAAGCTCTTGGATTCTCAGAGGGTTAAACATCTTTGCCAGCAATAGTTAATGCTATAAAGATACAGGAAAACAAATGATGTGGATAGTTACTTGGAGTTTATTACATAGGAATTTAATTTATACAAAAAAGATACTGTTCCTGCCCTCAAGGTCCTTGTGAAATGACAGGTGAAATGGGACAATGATGGAACATATCTCAGAAAGCTTGGGATGGAAAATACTGAGGACTTCACTGCTGCTAATCGTGTCATTCATTCTCTGCGCCAAGAGTCTTCAACGGACAGTGATATCTTGTTTTTTTGCCAGTGTTCTTGGGTAGTCTCATTTAGACATTGAATTAGACACACAGTGATGCTTGGTATTTTTTCATGACCAGATATATTAGGGAAGAAAACAGGAATCACTCTGATTGTCTCAAGTAAGAAGAGATTTGATAAAGATATGATGCTTCTAAAACCACTGGAAAGGCTGGAGGCATGAAGGTCAGGGTAATGGCCTGGCTCTCAGGTATGCTTCTGGCTTTCAGAGTCGAGATCTTGCTAGAAACCACCGGCAATGGCTCCATTTGCCCCCAGCACATAGCCGGGTATTCTGCAGGCTGCTGCCAAAGTTCCTATCTGCAGAGCCCGCACGTTTGCCCACTGCTGTCAGAGGAGCAATTATCAGGCTTCTGCCTTTTAAATACTGGGCAGCATCCAAGAGGTTCCGGACAATGTAGTTTCCAGATTTCTAGCCCCTGTGAATCAGGGGAGAACCTACAAGAGGGGGTAAAGATGCTGTGTTGCCAGCAGACAGCATGGGGTCGAGAAAACCACAGAAAGTCCATCACAATCCATTGTGTGCTTTGTCCCAGAAATGCAGTTACCTCCAATATCTTTAGGCTCACAGACTAAGTACCCATTAATTCCTCTGATCTCATAACCGTGGGAAACTGGTGCCAGGGAAACCAGCGTCAACCCCGCTGAAAACATCAAGGAGCTCAAGACCAGCACATGACTCCTTGTACGTGTTAGATCAGATTCTCCGGCCTCAACCTCGCCCAATATCCTCGGCACCATCGAGCCATCCCTGCATGACTGGAGAAGAAATGGCAGTGGCCACAGAGAGAGGAGGAGTGGGGGTGAGAAAACAGGTCCACACAGAGACTGCAGGCACAAAGGGAGCATAGCCAGTAGCTCTCTGCGGCAATTAGAGCGGTCCAAAGAAGGTGACTCTCAAGTGAGCCAGGCTTGAGGCCACCCTGTGAAGTTTCAGAGGCGTGATCTAGAGCTGTGCTGGTGAGTGGGTGCGTGAATACAGGTGCATGCGTTTTAAGTAAAGTAACAAGCAGAGTGAAATAAAGGGAGCGCCTTAGCCCTGGCGGCCAAGCCCCATCCTTCAGCCCTCGAATAGAAGATCTGTTCCTGGGGGTCAGTCTCTGTTGCTTGTTCACTCCTGGTGTAGGTAGGGTCTGCCTGCCTCCTGAGAACCCGGGACGTGGCTCTGATGGAAGCTGGGAAGGAATTTATGTCGCAGCCCGGTCCCTGCAGCACAGGGCTGGCTCCGGCAAGCACGAGGCCCTGACCTAACACAGGCCTCAGGGAGGCCTTGAACATCTTTCCATTCAAGTTCAGATTGGTTCAAACATGGGAGCTCCCTTTCCCCGTGCAGGGACTCACCCACAAGCCTGAGTTTCTGCTTTGAGGTCGGAGGCTGGGCCAAGTGAGGTGCAGGGACGCTGCTGCCTAGACCGTGGGAGGGATTCCACGGGGAAAGGCCGCAGCGGGGAGCAGAGCAAGCCCGGGAACCTCCCCTGGGAGTCCAGGAGGGGTTTGCAGGATCGGTTCCATTGAGCAACCTTCTCTGGAGGAAAGTCATGTTACTGCTGAGCACAGTGATGGGCGCAGGGCAGAGAGAGCCTCCGAGTTTGAGGGTCAAAGCCATGCCCCAGGTATGGGCCCCCCACTCTCCGCCCCGCACGTGAATTTGACTTCAGGACATAAAAGGCAGTTGGCAGTTGGACAGACCAACCAATCCACCACACCCTTGTCACCTTGGGCTCCTCCCCTCGCAGCACAGCCCACCCCCAAGCCACTGCAGGGAAAAAGGTTTCCTGGAGGCAGAATCCACCACACCTACTGCGATTCTGAAGTTTCTCCATCATCTAGTAACTTATCTAAAAGAAGGTCCTGCAAAGTTTGCATTCTATATTAATAGCTATATCTGTTTTTAATATAAAAGGTTTATATGTTTGAGCCTCGTGACAGCATACGAAATGAACTCCAGCAAGGCATGCCCCTTTCACCCTGAGGCTTCACCCTGTGCCCCAGCTGCAGGGACACCCCCCCCCCCGCCCACCAACCCCACAGGCCGGCCGGAGTCCTCTACTGTGAGAGACTCTGCTGAGAGGATGGTGTCTTGAGAATGCCTGCAGCTGACCCTCCCCACCTCCCTCTATCCTTCCCTCCCTCTAGCCAGGTTCCCAGCATCCAGGTAGTAAGGTTTTGGCTGTGATTTTTCAGGGGAGCGTTGTATGAGTCAGAGTTCTCTAGAGAAATAGAACCAAAAGGATACACACGCCCACACACACACACACGCACACACATATATGTAAAATGAGAAACTGTCCCGCATGATTATGGAGGCTGGTAAGTCCAGATCTGCAGAACTGACATCCTAGTTTGAGTCCAGAGGCCGGCAGGCTACTGTCCGCCCGGGAAGAGCTGAGGCTGCAGTATGAAGGCCTCAGGCAGGAGAATTCTCTCCTCCTTGGGGGAGGGTCAGCCTTTCATTCTATTCAGGTCTCCCATGGGCGGGGTGAGGCCTACCCACACTGGGGAGGGCGAGCTGCTTTACTCAGTGCACTGATTTAAATGTTAATCTCACCCCCAAACACTTTCACAGACACATGCAGAATGACGTTTGACTAAATATCTGGGCACCCTGCGGCCCAGTCAAGTTGACCTGTAAGATGAACCACAGCCGTGCTTAGGGCAGGAATTGGAGATGCCGAGGGTTTTGTCTGGGTGGACGCTGGGTTTCTCTTTTACTGAGCACAAGATGCTCAGCCCTCTCATCTGTAAGACCCATGAAATGCGATACATTCTACACTGCCGGCCAGATCTGGTGACTGACAGAGCAGGTGCTCAAGGATGAAAGGGAAGGGCTTACTGGTTTCTTGTGTGTCCAGGTGGGTCAGGCCTGACCTCTATGGGGTCTGAGTTGGGGGTCACAGTACAGAGCATGAAGGCAGCAGCTCTGCAGACTCTGAGGAATTTCAGCTCTCAGGTCCAACAGCAAGCCATGGCCACCCCCGACCCTGAGCCCCGTCAGCTCCCAGACCACTTAGCCCCAGCCGGTTCAGGGCTTGCCAACCACCCCACTCCCATCTGCACCGTTTGCCTGCAGCCAGTCGTGTAGCAGCTCTGGGAGCCAAGATGTTGTTTTAGCAGCTGGGTCTGGGCAGCACAGGGCAAGAACCTGGTTTGGGGGCCCAGCCTGACAGTCTGACTCAAGTAGGCAATTGCCTGAGTAATGTAGCAATAAACAAAACACGCTCAAGGGCTTCTCTCTTCCTCCCTCCCTCCCTCTCTCCCTCTCTCTTTCTCTCCCTCCCTCCCGCCCTCCCTTCCTTCCTTCCTTCCTCCCTCCCTCCCTCCCTCCCTTCTTTCCTTTCTTCCTTCCTTCCCTCCTTCCTTCCTTCATCCCTCCCTCCCTCCCTCCCTTCTTTCCTTTCCTTCCTTCCTTCCTCCCTCCCTCCCTTCCTTCCTTCCGTCCTTCCTTCCCTCTTTCTCTCTTTCTTTCTTTTTCTTTCCAGCAAGGGGAAAAGACGTTTCTTTCAACCTCGACTGCTAGGGTTTCAGCCACACAACAGAACTGGGTTTGCAGTTGCTCCTCACACTTCATGTAGCAGCTGGTTGGGAAATAAAACATCTTTCAT
Organism: Eubalaena glacialis; assembly: GCF_028564815.1. NCBI lineage: Eukaryota > Metazoa > Chordata > Mammalia > Artiodactyla > Balaenidae > Eubalaena > Eubalaena glacialis. The sequence continues at coordinate 50,245,925 of NC_083733.1, read as the reverse complement.
TTAGATAAATAAGCAAAAAAAGAAAAAGGCAGAAAATTAATAACCAGAAAGATACACTCGTTTTATGATCGTATTTCTGAAACAAAACAAAGCATGGGCTCTGTAAAAGGCAGGCTTGTGTGGTAGAGATGTGAGGGGGGAGCTGGGAGCTGGGCCGGGGCAGGCGTGGCAGAGTCCGGGCTGATTGCTGGCCCTGGGGGAGTGGACCCCGACCTCATCCACTCCCCATCTGGGTCTCTGCTCTCAGCCAGCCAGGGTGGGGCTCAAGTCTTTGAAGGCCTGGGGTGGGCCTCCCCCGCAGAGCCAACCCTACGTATCACTGTGACCTAATCCCACCCCCAGGACTGTTTTCCTTGGAATGTGGCCCCTGTGAGGTCGTTCTTGCACAGAAGGTTCTTGAAGCTCTCCTCCGCCTGCATGTCCAGCCACCTCCACCCACGGCCTGTTTCTGGCACGGTTTCTCAGGCCCATCTCCTGCTCAGGACACATCACTGACATTCAGGACTGAGCAGCAGTTGACATGTATTAGCTCATTTAAACCTCATGACAACTCTGCCTGGTGGATGCTGGATTTGTTATACCCATTTTACAGATGAGGACGATGAGGCACAAAGGGTGCCCAGAGTCCACAGGTAAAGGCAGAGCTGAACTCCAAACCCAAGCATCGGGCTCTGGCTAGAGGTGGCCAGCTACAGGGTCAGGGGCAGAGGCCCTGAGAAAATTTGAATAAAAAATTAATAAAAAAACTAAAATGAGGGAATCTCAAAATAAAATTAAAACACTGAGTTATATTTGAGGTGATTGCTTTAAAAAATCTTGACACCTTGAGTACACAACATCCCTGTGCATGGCAATGGTGCCAGTCACGGGACAATAAAGGGGTTTACAGAAGTAACGTGACTCCCTGGGATGTGGTCCCGGGATGCCCCTGAGGTAGTAGTTACTCGATGACTGCCTTTGCTTCCAGGGCTGTCTGCATGCTTCCACGACTGTACATCCTCCTCAGGAGGTAGCAGGGAAATTCCCAGCTTCCTGTAGCCGCTGCTTCTCCAGCCACCACCTGCACCCTCCACGCCCATCTTGTCCTAAGCTGCAGTCAGGCAGGACCTACCTCGGTAACCGAGCACACCACTGCCCTTCCCTGCCCTCACACCTTTCCCGGTGTGGAACTCTCTCTCACCCCTTTACCCACCTCCTCTTTCTCTCTCCCAGTGACCATCAGTGTATGATGAAATCCCACCCACCCTCAAGTCCTGCTGGAATTCTAGCCCCTTCTTGACTCTGTCTGAGGGTGTCAGCCCCCGGTGATGTTTTTCTCTGGTGACTTGTCCTGTGATCTGGAGATGATCACTCTGCCGGGGTTGTCATCTCCTGGAGGTCAGGGAGCTCGTCTTGCACGTTCATGCTCCCTGCAGGGCTCGGCAAAGGGCCCCCCCGACCCCGCACACAGGTGCTGACTGGCCGGTGGCCCTGGGATCAGTCCACTGGGAACTTGACATTTGGCAAAAGTCCTCAGAGTTGAGACCCTGTGCTCAGCCTTGGGTGGGCGCTCTGGAGAGATGTAAATGGGGGATCCGTCCTCAGAGGGGAGGGTAAGATACTTGCTCCAGTACCTCCGATAGAGGTATTGGCTCCTCTGCATGGAAGCTGGGGTACATCGGGGCCTGTTCTCTGATGGCAGGATGCCAGGGTGGGCTATGTTGGGCATTCTGCGGGGAATGGGGGCTCCCACCTTCTTGACACTGACCACCTGGCACACCTCCCTGGTTTGAGTGCCGGGTGCTCGGCTTAGGGTCTTTCTTCACCACCTCAGGAGGCTTGGTGGGTGCCGTCTCCCCTGGAGCTGTCCCAGGAGCACCCCTTCCCTTGCTCTCAGCTCACCGAGGTCCCGCCAGATTTTGGGGGTCCCCACAGTTTCCCACGAGAACCCCAAGTCCTGCGTGTGGACCAGGCCATCCAGGAGACAGGCGGACGTGTGCACCAGGGGACAGCGCACACGCCCCCTCTGAAGGAAGTATTGGGGGAAGGGTGTCCCAAGTTCAAAAGGCTCCAGGCTCCAAGCACCAAAACCAATGAGTCAGATGGGCCATGTATAACAAGTGGTCTTGGTTTGTTCTCCTGACCTTTTTCTTAAAGAAATTTTAAAATTTTGACTAATTTTTGATTTACGGGAAAGTTGCAAAGATAATACAGAATGTTCCCAAGCTCTTCACCTAGCTTCCCCTTAACATTAGCAACTCGCATTCCCCGGGTACATTGGTCCGAACCAAGGCAGCAAGGTTGGTCTCTTACTATTACTGAACCTCAGATTTTATTTGGATTTCACCAGTTCCCCCATTAACACCCTTTTTTTCTGACCCAGGATCCAGTCCAGGATTCTACATTGAATTTAGGCGTTGTGTCTCCTTTCCTCTCCTCTGGTCTGTGACAGCGTCTTGTGTTTCTTGTGACTTTCTCTCGGTGAGTGCTGGCCAAGGATGCAGAATGTCCTCCCCACTTTTGGTAGAAACAGGAGGTAGGCTTAGAAAAATCCTGTTTTTTTTTTCCCCAAAAAACAGTATATTTTCATGTGGAATTTCCTAATTTTTTTTCATTTAAAAATATTTTATTGAAGTATAGTTGATTTACAAGGTTGTGTTAATTTCCTCTGTACTGCAAAGTGACTCAGTTATACATATATATATTCTCTTTCAGATTCTTTTCCATTATGGTTTGTCACAGGATATTGAATACAGTTCCGTGTGCTATACAGTAGGACCTTATTGTTTGAACTTCCTAATTTTTTAATGTTACTAGTTTATAAATGCTGGTTACTACTAGTCAGCACCTCCAACTCTAGGAGGTAGGATTAGCATCAAGTCTACGGGAATGCTGCCTTCTGAGCCTGTGCGCAGGTGTCAGGGAAGGCTCTGGAATGAAACCTAATTTAGCACAGGGAACTCTACTCAGTGCTCTGTGGTGACCTAAATGGGAAGGAAATCTAAAAAAGAGGGGATAGCTGTATATGTGTAACTGATTCACTTTGCTGTATGGCAGAAACTAACACAATGTTGCAAAGCAACTACACTCCAATAAAAATTAAAAAAAAAAAAAAGAAAAAAACCCCAGGTATGAGTCAAAGCAAATACATCTGCAAGCCCTACTCAGCCATGTGGCTCTGGCCCATGTGGTTCAAAGATGAAGGGTCTTCCTTGGTTGCCCAGAACCATGGATTTGGAAAGAAGCAACATTTTAGTTTTTGTGTAGTTCCCTCTCACTCTTGCTACTGCTTACTGTTGAATCCCATCGTTTGATCTGTAACCATTTTCCTGTGGCGTTCCTGGCTTTATCTGACCCCAGTGACCTTGATCAGGAAACCTTGTGCTGAGATGCTTTTCCTCAGATGTGGGTTGAGCAGGTCAGTGTCTTCTGGGTTTATAATGAATTTCAGTCCCTCAGGGCTAGAGTCTGTTTGGAAAACAATCCTGGCCAGGACTGGCCCAAGAGAGACTTACTTTTAGAAAATACCAGTGGATGTGTTTCTGAGCAGTCAGTCTGCTAGATTGCGTCTGCCCTCCCCGGCCACAGCTGGAGTCCAGGTTCCTCCAATACCAGCCACTGCCGGCCCCTGTAACCAGGGCATTAGGTATGGTGCTTGGCAGATCTCCACTCCAGCCACTGCCATCCTCTCCTCTTTACAGATGAAGCCTAGGGAGAGTTAGTCACTGCGTCAAGATCAGGTAGCTGCTTAGCCTCAGACCTGAGGTTTGCCCCCAGCCCACTAGGTTAGGACCCAGACCCATCACCTCTGCACAGTGCCCAAGATCCTGGCTGTTGTAATGGGAGAATGGCAAGTCTGCTTAGGGGAACATGTGTGTGAGGTCTGGAAGGAGGTGGCGTTTGGATGAGCATCTGGGGAAGGGTTAACAGGATTTGTAGGTGATTTCCCAGGATGTACCCAGGTTTAATTGCATGAGACCCATCCCACAGAGGGGTATATATATAGAGCTCGGGAGCTTAGAGTCCCACTTCTGGGATCACCAGTACCAGCCAAAGTGCAGAGAAAACAGCAAGACTCAACGTTTCTGCAGAACACCAGCTACTAAAAGGCCCCTCTATTGGTAGATTTCCCTGCTCCCCACTGCAGCTTCTTGGGGCGAATGCTGGGGAGGGAAGAATTTTTTGTGTTTGTAGAGTTGTCACACGACACATCCCGGTGGGGCTCTGGGGCTGTTTGAAAACCCTCAGCTGCTTCTGAGGAGGAAGACGAGCCCTGCATGATCTGGTCGGAAGCCTGAAGGTAATGTTTTGTGGGTCATTCAGCGCTCCGCATGGCCCGGAGATAGTTTTCAGTGGGAACCACATTTCCAGACCTCATGGCATGCTGCAGCAATGTTACAATTGTTTTCCCCCTTATCTACATAAACAACATAACTTTGTCAGAAAATTGAAAATCTGCACTTTGTCCCATCAGCTAAAATGGGCTGTCAGATAAGCCTTTTTTTTTTTTTTTTTCCTCTCTTGCATCCGATGAATGATGTAAATGATTTTTGGCTTTGGATTTTTTTGCCAGGCACTAGAGTAAATGATCAGAGTAGTAACATTTTTAACCTTATCTATCATACTGAAACATTTTTTCTGCCTCCAATAAAACATGTCAGAGTCGATTAAGGACATTTTTCAATGAGGTATAATTCACAGATTTTAGTAGCGAATCCAAGAGCACTGAAGTATTAAAGAGGCTGTGAATAGTTAATTACGGATATGTTACCATCCTACCTTTTGCCTGAATTCCCCGAACGCTTTGGAGCTCTGCTCTGAAAATGCGCGGGGTCGGAGGAGCAGCAGGTACGATGGCCGGGGCTGTGTCACATCGTATCTGGTGACAGGGCTGTGAAAGATACAGCGGCTCAGTACGTTTGGCGGTGCTTATCTGGTACATGAGTGCACATTACTTCCCAAAGACCGGGATCACTTTGGACAATATCATTAAATGTCACGTCATTACCTGTTATGGAGCAGTGCTTTAGCTTCAAGGGCCTCTTGGGACACGTGCAACAGTCAGAAGAATGATGGGCAAAGATGGAGCCGGCATTAAATTTTCAATGGAAGCAGTATTGGCTTTGACTTTTCAGAAGCCTTATCTGTTAGATGGTGTTTGTCACCGGGCCGCGGAGCTGTGATGTTCGTCAGTTGAAAGTTGCAGGCAGTTGAACGATATGGACAGGTGAAGGCTCCGTGGGGACTGGCCCGGCTCGCGGAGAGCTGGAGGGGGTAAATTGAAGGTTTATTTATCCCATTCGCTGTCAAGGTCAGCTTGCTAGAGAGCTGTCCTATGGATGCTTACAAATGCCAAAATCCTGGCAAATTGTCGGAAAGAGCCTCCAAATCACTGACCTTTGTACAGCTCCCATCAACGTGCCTGTGTCTCTGAGCGGGGTCCTTAGAGGGAATTAAATGGTTGGTAAAATGAGGCTTATGCTGTTGCTGTAATGTCAGCCGAGCTGCTATGTATTTTTTATTTTTGTGTTTTCAGCAGCAAGGATGAAGTTAAAGGTATGAGTGATGAAAGAGGGATGTGAGGGGCTGTGCACAATAATTATGCTGGTGTGGGTTTTGGCAAATGAGCCGGTCTGGATTTCTGCAGTTGAGGGTGTTTTGAGCTTCAAGTCAGAGGCAGGTATGTCAGCGTCTCCATTGTTCTGTCCTTGTTGGAAAGGGGAATTTCCACGTTCCTTTGTCCTTTTCCCCACCCACAGCCCCTGATGTAGGGTCTCATGGCTGTTCTGAGTGATGGGCTCTCTCACCATGGACTTCTGGTCTGACTTTGCCAGGACAGCTAATTTAAGGAGCCAGGACAGAGCCAATCATGTTGCCTTCCTTTGGTTGAGGGTGGGAATTTACTAAGCAACGTCACAGTGACACAGACACCAAACGTCGAGATAATTGCTCGGCAATTGAGGAAGAGCCACACCACAAAATATTATGTATCCATTAAAAAGAAGGCACTAGGCAAATACCTGTTGAATTCAAGAGCTATCCATGGATCCTAAGAGAGAAGAGTGCGCTAATCCTATGATCAGATTTACAAAAGAATAAAACCACCTTCCACCCAGGGGTGCCAGATAAAATACAGGATGCTTAATATATTTCAATTTCAGACAAATGAGAAATAATTAAAACATAGTTAAAAATTATTTGTTGTTTATTTGAAGTTCAATTTTAACTGGAAGTCCCGTGATTTCATTTGCTAAATCCGGCAACTCTCTCCTTCCCCCGCTCCCCACCCCGTCGGATATGACTTATGTCTGTACATGATACGTGTGTGTATTTATATGTATGTGTAAGCATGTGTATTTATATGTAGTTATATAGGCATGGAGCAAGTAAAGAAGCACACATTCTAGATAATTAACAAGGGTTTTCTGGAAAGGGCTGCATAGGGGTTGATAGGAACGTGTGTGGTGGAGGAAGCAGGTGAAGAGAGGAAACAGAGGGTGAGGGGAAAAAGGAAAAGCCCACAGGTGTTGGGTCATGCCTTCACTTGTTCACTCTACAAACGGTTGTCCAGACTTTCTGTGTCAGGGCCTGGGCTGGACACCTGGGATTCTGAGAGGATGTGGCCAGGGGCTCCCCTTCTGGTGGGGAAGGCAGACAGGGAACAGGCATGCATTGTCCTGGTGAGGGCTGCCATGGGCCCTGCAAGGCTCACGGGAGGGGTCTCTGCTCGGGGCTGGACGGTCAGCAATTCCTCTTCTGTTGTTCGTTTGGAATAAAAAATAAAACGCTGCCTCTTACGGGGCCTGCTTTCACTCTCTGGGAGTGCCTTCTGGTCTCATCTTTCTCCTTAGCCCCCACGAGCTCAGGGGGGATCCAGATGGCCTCCCAGTGCATGTTTGGGGACCTGGGGAGGGTGAGAGGGAGCCGCCATTGGGGGGTGCTGCATTCCATCTCTGTTCAAGGTGCACGTCCGTCGCTGTGGGGACCGTGCATCCACTCTTTACAAGACCGTTCAAAACCCTCTTCTTATTTCCAAATTCAATTAAGAGCTGTTAATATGTCCCAGGTTTGTTGTAATGAGCCCATAATGGAAACTGACATTATTATCAGTTCAAACAAAACACAAACGCTTCATCTTCTGTTTCCTCAGGGAAACCCCCAACTTCCCGAGCCTGGCCCTTAGCTGGCTGGGATGCTGGGAGGCGCGTCTGAGTTTTTCCTTTGCAAATACAAAGGGTTCTGCGGAGGGCCCTCTCTTCCTGCTCCACGCTGCTCCCTTTGGTCAAACAAGACTTGGATAATCATGGTTCTGGAATGTTCTTTCTATGGCCAATGTTTGAATTCTTATTAGGGGAGGAGCAATTGCACAGAGACTGGTGAACAGGAATTTTTCTGTTTCCTTGTGTGGCCCAAAACTCTGATGTTCTGTGGCCTGGAGTATCAGCTTCTCATGATGCAAACTTTTCGAGGCTCTATCATCCATTATCTGGAGAAGGAAGAAAACTGCTACCCAGCCAGGTAGCAATGTAGAAAGAGAAGGAGCATGGGGTGATGGTGGTGAGAGAGGACCAGGAGAGAGGGCAGAGTGGGTGACCTGGGGATCCCCAACCTTCAGCCAGGGTGGGGCGTGTCCAGATGCGCTCACCCATGAGGCCCAAGAACTCACTGGATTTTGTGGACAGAGCACTGCGGGAGAGGCCGCAATGTGAATAGTGGTGAGTATAAACCGAGGGCAGGGGATGGTGCAGTACCTGAGGGAGGTGAACATTGACCTTGCTTAATTTTCTAACAACCCACAGACATAGGTGGTGACAGCCTCAGTATTTTCAGCTTAGGACAGTAGGTCACTGAGAGAGGTCATATCATTTGCCAAACCTTGAAAAAAAGCTAGTGAGTGGTTGAACTTGAGCTCAACGATCTCGTGTTGAAAATTTTCTCCGGGCAGCTGAGAGATGTGAGGATTTGCATAGTATTCACCCAACAGGTGTGCCTGGGAGCTGTGAACTCCTCCACAGGTGACCCCGGGCCCCCTCTTCATGCACAAGCTACCCCCTCTCCTGGCCTCTTGGGTCCTCAACAGCTTAAACACGGACTGTGTCTTCCCTTGTGTGTCCTTCTCTGTATCCTGAACATCTTCCCTTCTGAAAGGGCACCGTGTTCCAGAGTCTCGCCTGGAAGCTCTCACACGCCCTGGAGTCCCTTGGTGCTCACCCTGATTTGGGGTGTGTGTCAGTGCTGGTGAAGCTGCGAGTCTGAGCCCGGCCACGCTGAGAGCTAGCACTTCCCGCGTGCCCCGGGGTCCATGCAGCGGCTGGGCAGTACGTCTTGGCCCTGGCCCTGAAGCCAGTGCACAGCCTCTTTCTAAAGCCTGTTTTCCAAAAGGATCTGGTGCTTGGAGGCCTGGCTGCAAGACCCCATCAGCAATGCCTGGGCAGAGCATTGTGCAGCCCTTGTAATGGAGTGAGTGCAAATTTCCTCATTTCTTCCATCAACTGCCCAGCCCCAGGGTCTCAGCAACTCCCACTATGTAGGTCTGGAGGCCTCCATTGCCCTGACCATCCCAAAGTGGAAAGTGACCCGTGCGCTCTGCACAGAGCCCATCGGCTTTGTCCTCGCTCACTCCCAGCTGCCTGAGCTACGTTTCTCGTGCTGCTTCACAAACTCCTAGAAAGGGTGGACAGCCACAGACTGGTGATCTGTGATCCGTGCCCAGATGACAAAGAGGTCAAAATGTGCCCTTTCCCCGCTCACTCCTAAAGGTAGTTCTTTACCTATTAGCAGACGTTGTTCCAGCCTCTGAATATAGTGGAAAAAGCAGACAAGATGCCTGCATTCATGGAGGTTATTGGCTTTGGGGGGAGCAGATGATAAATGAATAAACAAATAAGATAACTTCAGACTTATCGTGGAGAAAAATACCTCGGTGAATATGGTGGTCAGCTCTATGTAGGCCTCGAGATCTGAAAGTCCGAGGGAGGCAACCAAGGGAACACAAAAGAACATCCCTGACTCTGGCAAAGTCATGAGCAAAGGTCCTGGGGTGAGAGAAGCTGGTGTGAAGGAAGCTTAGGCAACACAGAGGCAGGTGGTTGGAGATGAGTCGGGCGGGCAGGCAGACCTGGGTTGTGTAGGTCTTGTCCCTGGGGCTATGGTCGAGTCTTATTTTCATCCCAGCCCCTCTCAGAAGCCCAAAGAGTGTGTGTACATTCCTGTGGTCCCTGCAACGCTGCTGGTGCTGCACCCTTCCTGGAAAGATCTTCCCTCCTCTGCCTACTGACATCTTACTCATCTGAGATGCCCCCTTGCCCCCAGAGGACCCATTTCTCTATCCTCTGTGTCCCCATTGAACACTGCACCCCGTCTGCAGCACTGACATGGCTTTGCTGACTTGTTTCCGAGCCCTGGGCCAGGTCATGTTCATCTGTGTGCCCCACAGTATCTGGAGCATGGCACGCCAGCAGGTGCCTCGTTCAGAAATGAGTCTCTGCCCTGGGAGACGAGGCCAGAGCTAGGTTTCCCGTGTCGTCTCGCTTTGGAGGAGACCTAGGCTAGGGACCCGCGGGATCAGTTAGGCGTCTGTGGCAGTTATTTTTAGCTTTGAGTGAGCTGCTGCGTAAGTGATGGCTCAGACGGGCGAGCAAAGGGAGAAGGCTGTGGACATCAGCAGCATCCCAGGTTGTGGGCACAACATCTTTGAGGACCACTCAGCAGGGCTGCAGAAACCAGAGCTGTCGTTAGAACAGCCGATGGTGAGGTGCGTCTTTCTCACCATGGGCAATAAAAATTCATTAGTCCTTGAGCAGGAATTGCTAGTGGGGGCAGCTTCTTTCTTTTTTTTTTCTTTAGCATTTTATTTTATTTTTTAATTTTTTTTAACATCTTTATTGGAGTGTAATTGCTTTACAATGGTGTGTTAGTTTCTGCAGTATAACAAGGTGAATCAGCTATACATATACATATATCCCCATATCCCCTCCCTCTTGCGTCTCCCTCCCACCTTCCCTATCCCACCCCTCTAGGTGGTCACAAAGCACCAAGCTGATCTCCCTGTGCTATGCGGCTGCTTCCCACTAGCTATCTATTTTACATTTGTTAGTGTATATATGTCCATGCCACTCTCTCACTTGGTCCCAGCTTACCCTTCCCCCTCCCTGTGTCCTCAAGTCCATTCTCTACATCTGCGTCTTTATTCCTGACAGGAATAAAGAGGCAGCTTCTTGTAGGTTAATGCCGTGTGGAGCCCTCTGTCCCTGCTGACAGGCCCCAGACCCCTGAGCAGGTCCCTGGCCTGAAGTGGGATTTCTGCAGGGTGGGGTTTCTGTTTGACTGACTGATGGCTGGCCTGGGCCATCTCCTAGCTGGGAGACATCCTACAGAGGGGCTGCATGGTGTGTTGTTTCCGTGAGAGCCACTCCCAATTACCTGGTACCCTTCATGAAACAAGGTCTGCCTGGGATTTTTCCTGTGTGACCCCCTCCCCACCCCAATGCCCTTGCTTTGGACAAGCTCAGCTCCAGCCCATGGCGAGGCTGCACATGGGTTCACCAGGAGGTATTTATTCTGCCAGAGCCCCCTGAGCACGTGGCCTGCTTTGACTGCCTGGGCCTAATGAGAATGGGGAAGCAGCACACTCAACCCCCCTGAAGTCTGAGAGCCTTCCATCCTCCTGGTACCCATCCTGCCTCTGCTTGGTTCCAGGGTCAGCCTTCTCCTCCGCCCACTCCCACCCACTGGCTCAGTGTCCTCTGGGCAGGATGCATGGACCAGTAGGGATCCCCCCACTGCCACTGCCTCTAACCTGTTCTTTACTGCACATAGCTCTTTTCTCCCTCAAGAGACAAGAGACAAGAGGCAAGGAGATCTTTCTTCTCCTCGGGTGGCCTCCATCTCCTGCTCCCAACTTTGGTGGCAGGTGCAGTGAAATCAAATGACAGAGAACACATTATGGTTGTAACTATATGCCCTTAACTCATATTGGACCAACAGCTAACAAACTGTCCTTACTCGTGATGGGTGCCAATCAGCCCATGGTGAGGGGCAGGGAGGTGGGACTTGTCTCAGCTCCAGGGTGTGGGAAGGTCACGCACGTCCTCTCTCTGCCCCAGCAACCGACTTCTCGTGATGGTCAACCATCAGGACCAGGGTACAGCGTGCTGCAGCCAGCTCTGAGACCCCAAGCCCAGCAGAAAACCTGGCACTGAGTCATTGCTGAAACACATGGTCCTGTGGCCTTCGAGAGGAGATTTTCTCCATCAGTAGCTGACTTTTCTTAAGGAGATGAAACCGTGACCTTGACCTTGCGGCAGCGCTGTTGTCATCAGAGCTGCAAGGCCATGCTCGGGGCCGCCTACCTGTGCCACACAAAGTTGCAAAAAGTCCCAGGAATATTTACAGTTGGTCTTTAAACAGCAGTGGATATGAATAAAAGGGCAATACCTCACATCATTAGTCCATAAATATGCAGCTTAGTTTTATTTGTGGAATAAAATAAGCTGAGATTGAACTGCCTGGTTGAAAGATACAGACATACATACACCCATCTCCTTGCCCTGCCTCCTTGTCCATCCTCGTGTCTGCAGCCCTTCAGGAATGTTCTTTTCCCAGGTATGACTTCTCCTCCCTCCCTTTCTAGCTTTCCTGGGAAGAAGCATTCAGGCAGGTTTCCTTCCCCTCCCTCTGGAGGAAGCCAGCCGAATGCCCAACTGTCATTGAGGCTATTGGCTCATGCTCCCCAGGGAAGGGGCAGCTGGAACCCCCTCCCCTCTTTCCCTAGTTAAGGGAGCCTTATTTTCATTCTATAAGAGGCACGGAGCCTGGGCTGGGCTGAGAGTCAGCTCTGCTGGGCTAGGGGGCCAGTGCTGTGCTCCCCCGCGGGAACAGAGCGGGAGAGGGTCGTGGCTTGCCAGCTGGGAGGTCAAGCCGTCCCTCCCAGTCCAGATGGGTGTGTGTAAACTGGTCAGAGCCTGGAACACGAGCAGGAAGGCAGGAATGTATTTCCCTAGGGATGTGGGACTTCAGATTGGGGGTGGGGGAGCGTGCCAGCCCGGTGTGCCCTGTTTCCATCTGGCTCTGGGTATGAGAGCCCTGGGGATGCCGGCGTACACTGGGTGTTGCCGGTGGAGAGGGCCCCTTGTCCAGAGCTGGGTGTCACCATGGAGTGAGGAGGGTGGGTGGGTGAGGCCCGGAGCTCCCGATTAATAGGTGTGGCTGGGTGACAGCCCTGCTTCTCCATGGCACCGCGTGTACATCATGAGTCTCTGAAGAGAAGACTTGAACTTCATCTAACTTGGGTACTGCTCAGCTAGAACCAAATATGTTCCGATCTGAACTTGAACAGTTGTTGGTAATTTTTAAAGCAGAAATATTAAAGACATCTTATCCTGTCAACATACAGTATCGCCAAGACTCAGTATATTAAGTCTGAACTTTATCTCAGAATGTCAGTTTTTTTCGCAAAAAAGGACTTTGACTTTCAAATTAGTGTTCACTTTGTAGGCTCAGAGGCTGAGCTCTACCAGGGAGCTCCATCAGGGGTGAGGGATGGCAAAGGGGGACCCAGCGACTCTAATGTTCACCAGCCCCAATTCAAGGGGCTGCTGGGTCACGTGTTGGAGTTGCTAAGTTTGCTTGTGCTTTTCCTTAGGTGCCGTGTTTGCTTCTCCTTGTATTCTTATGGCCACTATGGTAAAATAGTCACATCTAGATTTTAGGGTGGTGCTTACCAGCACCCTCTAACATGCAGGACCCCAATACATAAATAAACCGTCATTTTCAGACTTTTTCTCATTGTGCCTCTACAAGATATGTATGTTCATAGGTGCCGCATTTGCTTAAACTAACCTGTGCTACATTTTTAAGAAGGAAGTTGGTCATGCAATGAAATTGTACTTTTCCATTGTAATGCTCTGTCTTACAGGTACTTCAGATGCATAAGGCTTTTGCACTACAAGTTGATACAAATGATACCCTGAACTGAGAATTCAGTCTTCTCAGGGATCCAGAAGCAAAATGGAATTGAGAAAATTATAAAAAGTGGAAAAAGGACCAAGGCTGTGCCGGTCTGGCTTTGCCGATCAGTTAGCTGTGGCCTTAGCACGTGAGGTGTGTGGAATTGTTAAACGGCGATGGGAGGTGTTGGTTTGAATGGGGTTTGATAAGAGCAGACCAGTTTTGACATGCTTTGTCGGGATGGTTTTGGGACATGGGAGGGGCTGGCATTTCTATTGCCATGAAATCCTACCCTTTTGGCATCCTTGTGAGTTTTATCTTTTCAAGTGATGGTCATTTTCTTGGTGCCAAGATACTGTTTTTGTGCTCAAGCACTTGTCAGAAATTGTGACATAAGACAGAAACTTACACTACTTGCCATGAACAAAAAAGAATGTGTCTTGTTAGCGGCACAGGCAGGATACACAGCCCAGGCTGGCAGCTTTTACTGCTTTTGCTGAGGAGAGGAAAATATCTAGTTCCATGATGCTCTATCCTTGAAGAGATGGGCAGGGTTTAACCTGAAGCACCAGAATGATGGGTTTCTGATGGCCCAGTCCTGACGACCCCCTGCATTGCGTTATTGGGGAGCGACTCTCGGGGTGAAATGAACAGCCCAGAGTACTTTGCTGTGCCAGGTGTCCGATGCAGGGCCAAGAGTCTCCCCCAGGTGCATTCCTGGTGTAACCCACTCAGTGAAGCCACTTTCAAGGCCAGGTCAACCCCGTGAGTTCCTTCTTCTGGGCTGAAACAGGCATTCATGGAATGCGGCTGTCATTGTCAGGCTCACAAACTGGTTGAAATAAAACGATCTGGCGTTCATTACATTGTTTCTTGTAGACCTAAGAATGAGGGAAAGAGCCCTAGCTATTTCAAGGACTTGGGTTCATTCCCTTTCTCGCAATTGTGAGCAGCCGTGCAGAGCCTGAAGCTCCCTCCAGAAATGGACGAAGATGGATTTGACAAGTAGGCGAAGAGCCCACTCTGTGCAACACCTTCATCCAGTTTAAGGTAAAGCCCCTCTTCACATGGGGAGACCAGGTAAGGTCGGATTGTGCTGGTCCTAGCGCATTCCCCAGTGTTCTGCAGAGTCAGTTACTGATGTGACAGTCAGACGTGGGTCATTTAGAAAAGATACCAGACGAAAATATGGGGCCTCCAATCTTTGTCACCTTTGCTCTCCACCCTCCCGTGCTCCTTCTCAGTTTCTGTTAACCTGCGGTATTTCCAGAAGGAACATGCAGTTATTGTCTCTTGATAATTCTGAGAATCCCTTGAGAGCAGGACAGTATCTTATGTTTGCATCGCCAGCTAATAGCCAGAGTGTCTGGCAATAAAAGTTGATCCATAGATGTTGCTTGACTATTTGATCCACATTTAATTGCCCCTCCCATAAGACTGTGCAAAGGTATGATAGGAAATGTTGTGAGTGTCAAGTTTTAAGAACACGAAGTGCAGTCTTCATGAGAACATAAGCGCTTTTTTCGGATTTCTGAACAAGCTTCCCACGATGACTGCACTAATGCAGTCGTGATGCCTTAATCCAGAATTTGAATTTACTGCCCATCTGCTCTGGGAAGTCCTCTCTGTGTCCCGCAGGGCAGACAGGTGCCAACAGTACATACCAGCCACGGGGCATCATCGCCAGGAAGGAGACTGTGAGGGCAGGTCTGAAAAGAGGGGTGTGGACCATGGAGGAAACAGTCAAAAGTTGGGGCAGCTTGTGTCTGTGGCAGAGAGACGGAAGGGGATGCTTCGTTTTGGAAAGATGCGTGATGTGAGGTCGAGGAAAGAAGAGTGAGAAGGAAAACCTATTTGATGACTGAATTCCAGGATGACAGCCCCAGTCTTCAATGACAGGGACAACCAAGGCTGTGGACTTATGCTCAGCAGTCAATTAAAGTAGGAGGGAAGCTTCAAAGGAAAGGCATTCCAATAAAAATTTAACAAGCTTGGGGCTGCCTTTGAGGATGTGTGTGCGATCACAACAGAACAGTTCCTTTTTTTTTGCTGAGCTAAATTCTTGCAGTTCTTGGTGGATAACTGTTTGGAGATGGGACCGTTTTTTCCCTAAAGATTAAGTCTGGAGGCGTAGAGAGTGACTCTCAGATGAATCAGGAGGGGTGGTCTGGAGGGAGATGCCAGGAGGAAAGCCCTTGGTAGGGAGGCTGCAGCTGGTTGGGGGGTTGTGAAACACACCCAATGTCCCCCTTCTCTGTGACAGATGATGTCATCACGGGCACACAACTTAGGACAGAGAGCATTAGGAACCTCTCGACAGCCAAGCACTGTCATGTCTCAGTGAAACTTAGCAGGCTTTTGTTGAAGAACATAATAACCAAAGCAAAAAAGTCAAATAACAACAACAACAATAATAATTATACCAGAAGAGTAATCAGCGCCCTGATCGGGGTTCCCAGAGCACATCTGCTGATGCGATGAACAATGCAGTGCCGTTTCAGTCGTCCCATTTTGTTCCAGAGACAGATCAAAAAGAAAAAAAAAAATCACGAACTGCCTATCCCCCAATAACGCAAACACAACTGCAAATAAACATATCAGTGTCTCCACACAATGTGCCATTATGCAGAATCCGTACTCTCAGCGATCCTTCAGTTATCAAGTAAGTGTCCTTTGGAGCCTGAGAGGTGATGCCATTAATTCAGTCTTGGGGTTTGGGGTAAAGTTTGACGGTCGGTGAATAAAAAGTTGAGGCTAATTAAGTGGCATTCACTGGGGATTTGGAAAAGAAGAGGCTTCTTGCGGGAAGGTAATTATATCTTCATTGACCCTTGCATGGTCCCCCGACCCCGGCGTCGGGGGCGCTCTGCTGGGTGGTGTGACATCTCCTTTCGAGATGAGCTGCCGTCACCTTGCCAAGGCCCTCTCTCCCCGGATGCATTTTCTAATCAGTTCACATGATTGAGCTTGCAGCAAGTGATGTTTTACTTAATTCCTTTCCATCGGTAGGGTGTGAGGCTTGGAGGGCCTCTCGTCAAAACTTTGGAGGGCTCTTGTCAGTTTGAAAAGAACATGACCTTTAAATTGTATCAGTATGTTTGCTGGTGCATAAGGGAAAGGAAAAGGTTCATCCTGATGGAAAACCACTCAGAGAGAGACCAAGGAGTAATTCAGAGGGAACAGGCTCGGGAAGTTAATTTGCTTATACATAATTTGCTAAGTGGGGCGAGAATGGGGTCCAGGCACCTGTCGGCTAGGAAGGGCCGACAGTCAGGTCTGGGGACATTTAGCCCGTAGGGTATTTTTCTTTCCCTTGCCTCTCCTGTCTGAGTCACAGATGTTGCTATGCTGTTTGTAGAAGAGGGAAATCAGTATCCTCCTGTTACTGAAATTGAGGGACAGATCTAAGAAAGAATTTTCTTCTCTACAACTGTCAGCTCTGGAGTTGAATTATTAACTCTTCCAGAAGGATTAGTGAGGGCCGTCCTGATGCTGTGTGACCGAGGCAGGAAGCGGAGGGCTGGTCTTGAAGAAGTTCATTAAACACTGCTTTTTAAAGATCAAGGCCTATATTCTGATTTTATTTTGAAAGTTTTATTAGAATAGAAGGAAATTTGGAAGTCCATCTGTTTTATACACACACACATACACATACACATACTTCTTGTGTATTGTGTATAGTTTTCACTGTGTGTATAATTTTCTTTTTTGAAGCAGTTTGGCTTTGAGATTAGAAAACCTTTAACCATGACCCTTTGCATTAGGGTTTGTTACTGCTCGCCTCTTTTTTTCCAGTTAAAATCTTTTGATTTATAATTCAGGAACAAAAAAGGTTAAGATAATGGACATTTCTTGGTTGAAGGAGGTGACCAAAAATAGCAATTTGAGCTTGAAGCAGACGTATATTTATTTTAAATTTTAAAATTTTGTAACCTTTCAGAATCCAGCAAGCTGCCCACATTGCTGTTCCTCTCCACGGAGAGAAGAGAGAAACAGCTAACCCCGTGGAGGGCAGTGAGCGCGTACGGAGTTGGCTTGGCTCTGACACTGGGATAGAGCACCTTTTTTTCTTGTGGATGGTTAGGTTATTCCTGGATATTAATAATTTTGCAGAAAAAGGGTAGCTCCCCCAAAAGGCACTCACATGAGGAGCAATGTGCATGGGGGTCTGTCTCTTCCTATAAACATGCTGTGACTTGACAATGTATTTGCTCTTTGCGGAAGAAAAGAGAGGGGAGCAGGTTCCCTTTCCGAGCCCGTTTATCCTCCTGCTGTGAAGCACCGGCATTTGTCAGCTTAGGTGAAGTCCCCATGCCTGACCATAGCACTGTTGCTGTGAGGTATTGACTGAGTCTGGGTTCCTAATGCAAAGTGCAGAATGAGAATTGAAACACACTTGATGGAATTAAAACATTAGTGTTGGCTTTCAGCTCTTGGTTCGTTGGCTCCTCCAATAAATGCCGGGTATCTTAAAAATAAAAGCCAACAAACCAACAGAAAACAGCCACACGCCTTTGCTAGACAGACGAGGCTCAAAACCTCTCCACGAGATCTGCGAATTGATTTTCTCCGGTGTGGAGACGGCCCCTGTTTCATCTCTAACTTTGACGTATACTTTTCATTTATTTTAAGTAGAATGCTTTCATTTTTACTACGGGTACACGAAGATGCTGTGACATCTTAGATAAATGAAATAATCCCGGTTACCACATTAAGCCATATATAGGGAATCTTTAAAAGAAAGCGCCATAACAAAAAGAACACTTATACGCTTACTCTCATCTCAATGTTTATAAGCATGAAGCACCATGGGATTTGGTGTCTGTCTCTTCCAAGGCAGTCCACGGGGAATTTAACATGAAATAGCCTCCTATGGTACATGGATCTGGGTGTGGTCCCTTGGAACACTGTCCTCTATCAGTTAGGTTTAACATTCATCAAAATGGAAGGAACCAACCTGCGTGGTGGTTCCTCTCTGCCACTGGAGGATGTTTATTACGTCCATATTTAATCCCAAATCTTGGGACTCTGATTAACCATGAAGAGCAGTCCCTTTATGCCCCAATTAATCCAGGTACAGTTCTTTAGTTATATTTCCTCAAGGCTTTGGGAAATTTGAGTCTGGGTTACCACCCTGATGCTCACCAACGGGTGGCATGATTGGGCCGGCGAAGCAAAATGGCCCAAAGGGCCACATCCTGGTTCCAGACATTCACTTATGCTCATGCAATTACCAAAGATCACAGCTGAAAGCAAAGAAAGCCATACTAATATATTCTAAGCAATTTCCTTCTCCCCTTCATTTCAGAGGATGGCCTTTCAGACCTCCGTCTGGTTTAGTCACTCATCCTCAATGCGGGTCCTTAGCCTTGGAAGGTGAGGGGGTAAATGGGGGAGGGTAGGAGGATGGTGGGAACCTTCATCTGGTCCCAGGCCATCCACTCAGCTAGGAAGCCTCCGGGGGAACCCACCACTCATCCAGGCTCTACCTCCTCTGGGTCTCGGGCTGGCTTGGGGTTGACTTATCCTGCCGTAACCCAAAGGTCTCTGGTCTCTTGTTACAAGGCTCTGCTGCCTTGGTAGTTTGCCCCTCTGAGATGCCAAAGGACCATGCAGCTAGATTTGCTCTTTTGAACCCACAAGATTTCCTTGGCCTCAGAGCCTCATTCCTTCCAGACTCTGAGCCCCCAGGTTTCCAGGGTTGCATCTGGCACTCCAGCCATACCTCTCCAGATTTTATTTTGAGGGTATTGCAGGGTGAAGCATGCAGTTTGAGGAGGCCCTTTGACCTTGCCTGCGGTCCCTCTGGTCTGAAAAGCTCAGGATAATTTCTGGTGACTGCCCCCAAGGGGTGGGGGTGGTGTGGCTCCCTGGTTGGTGCCTGCGGCTGGTGCGCCCTGCTTTGGGTCGACAGGGGACAGCTTGGCCTATTGAGCAGAGAGTATTCTCCTGGGGTCTGAAACTTTCCTGAGACTTGGGCCTGTCTAGGCGAGGTAAATCTGTGACTCTCCAGACATATTTTGAGTGAATTGGTTTCAGCTTTCACAAAACGCTAATGTTGATATTGTTTACGTCTGGTTGCATTGTTTTTCACTTTAAAATTACAGCTTTAGTACATTAAGCTAATTTCATAATACTGTATTAACTTAATATTCCATAAATCACACATGTCAGATTGCATTGTTGCAGATGCACAAAATCCAAATTTACTACTCAAGCTCTCCCAAAACGTGTATTCATAATTTGCTCCAGTGAGCCCCGTGCCGCCATATAGGGTTAAGGAATTACACATTCCAACGCCAGGAACAGATCACGCCGCTCTCGCTCTCTGCAATTGTTCTCCATACAAATTGAAACAATATATTTCCAGCCATTTTCATAGTTGTAATTACCAGCAAAAATCGTAATACCGCGAACATATTTTAAACACCTGCACTTTGGGTCAACTCATTTTTTTTTTTTTTTTTTTTAAGCTGAGCGTTTCCATTTGAATATGCTTGAGAAAGCTCACTGGTAGTAGCAACTGCTGGGTATCTTTTTTTCTAGGGGGAAGATGATAACTTCTGACTTGGAAGGAAGAGGTAAAGAGACTGGTGGAAGGAACTCAGCTTGCCCCTCTCTCTCCATTCCCCCCTTCTCTCCCTCTCTCTTTTCACCTTGGCAAAAGGGATTTAATCAGAGCCGGACTGCCTTGTACACGCTGCCTGGCCCTTTTGCAAGGATGCAAAGTTCTGTGCTTCAGCCCAGCTTGGTGGTTCCGGGAACAAAGGGATGCTCTCCTTGGGGGACATGGGGGTGGGCTGGGGCCCTCGAGGAGCCTCTGTAGGTTTTTAAGCACACACTGTCTAGTCGGGCTCTGACAAGTCCATTGTAAATCAAAGGTCTGGTAAGTGGGGATGCCAGAAATGTTTGATCTCCTTCCAAGCCTTGAAACAACTTGCTTATTTTTTCTGCAGTTTGGCTCCTCACTAAAATAAAACATTGCGAGATGAATGCTCTGACGGGTCATTGTGTGTCAAGCTGTCACTCTGTAATGGTTACATATTTCAGCTGGATTGAGGTGGTGCCGGTTGGGGGAGGTCTGGGAGAAAGCGAGAGGCAGAGAGAGAGGGAAGGGAAAGAGACAAAGAGGAACAAGATTTCTGCTTTCTCCTTGTGGCTGATCTTCATTTAAACCAAACACTTGTCATGTTCAGGGGAAGTTTTATAAATTTTTAATGATATTGGGTACAACTGGTGCTTTGAAATTTGCTGTACTTTAATTTTTTCTTCGTTAGCAAAGGTTCACTAATGCATTGAAGTGCTAAGAGCGTATCCTAGGGATGCCACGATAATTGTGTTGTTAATAATATTGTGGCACTAGTAATGTTCTCCTGGTAATCAAGGCATGAGATTTTTTTTTAATATATTCAGTTATTACACTGCATCTCGTACAAATCATGTCAATTACAATTGCCAGCCTGTGACAGTTAAAATAATTGTATACGTTTTCTAGAATTTTCCATTGGCTTGGCTAATCAAGCTAAAAAAAAATCAACACATTATTTGCATTAATTTTGTTTCTAGTCTATTTCCACTCCTAAATCATTTGTCCATCTACTTCAAAAGGCAGAACAGTAAGTATTTTAATAATAAATATACAAACACATTCACATCAACCTAATTTAGGAATACTTCTATAGGTCTAGCAAGACGGAATCATCTGGTAGGAAGGTTTGTGTGACTGGGTTTATGACTTTCACTGGCGTGCATGCATGCTGCTATTGAGTTCACACTGTACACGCTTGGGATATGTGGATTCTATGTTTATATAGCCAAGCCTTGTAAGGACATTCACTTTAGCATTTTCTATTTCTGTATTCCATCCATAGTTCTGTCTAGGTCAGGAAAATTGCATGATTTTGGTCTTTCCTTTTTGGCTTCCCTGAAATAGCTCAATATTCCTTTGCACCAGGAAATGATGTACGTAATACTTTGCAGAACGACCCTGCAAATGTGCAGCTCGAACACTAGTCTTCCACTTCAATGGGCTCTACCTCCTGACCGGCACCAGCGCTTTCTTTATTTGGAACTAAAATAGCTAAGCACTCAAAAAGTACTGAACATGTGAGGCTGGCAGCTCACAGAATCCCCTGCAGTGTCTCAGCACATTTCCCCAAAGGCTGGCCTCTCCATCACCCGGAGTCGCTCCTTGTCACAGCCAAGAACGGGGAGGGATTTTGGTGACCTAGAGGCATTTTTGAATGAGGAGCCCAGGGTGCCCAGGAGCATGGGAGGAGGTGCTGGGAGGCCGGCAGGGGAGCCCTTCACTGCCTGGCTGTCAGCAACCCCATTGCAGTCGGAGACAGTGGGTCAGCACAGGGTGAGGTGTCCGGTTGAGGAGGACTCTCAGGCAGACCCTGAAGAGAGTCAGCCTGGCCTGTTTCACCTGCGGAAAAGAGGATGAGAAAGCAGGCAGGAGCATAGCAATTTCAGAAGGAGACCTGAAACAAGAAGGAATAGCAGCCCTGGCACAATAACAGTGGCAGAGGGATCGGGCAAATGACAGGTGGACTGACAGTATTATTTGAGCAATTTTCGGCCAGCTCGGCGATATTATTTGGAGAATAATAAATAAGCTCCCCAATTCCCGAGGTCCTCCACCCCGGCCCTTGCTTCCCACCCCCTTCTCGGCCATGTCTATGGTGTCAAGATATTGCATGAGGGTCAGTGGCTGCAGATTCTGGGGATCAGGGAAGCAAAATATATTTCCCCCTTTTCATGCAATCATATTCTCTTAAACATGGCTTGAACAAATCATCTCTCAAAAACGTAGAATTTATTTCTCAACTCTGCCTGGAGGTACAGCAAAGAGAACAGATTTTTTTCCTCTCTCCGGCCCTTTGAGTCCTGACCATGCAGAATGGATGGCTTTAGAACTGTACACAGACAGGAAAATCAATGCGTCATACCAGGAGGCTTCAGGGGTTAGGTTCCCATGTCCATGTCAACAAGGCTATTGGTTTTTTTTAATGCTCCAAAGTTATCACTTCCCGCCTGCAAGAGCCACCACTGTGACTTGTGTGGTCAAACCTTAACAAAAGAATTTCCTTTTGCCCACCGCTCGGTGGCCTGGAATTTAATTACTGCGCAGGGAGAATTTTTCTAAGTATGACAATCGGAAACAAACAGGCGGGCCCCCAACAGAAGATGTTCCCAAGGGCACATCTTGGGAACATTATGGAGGGGCTCATGATCTTACTGGGGGCCAGGACCCCACATATGTACCAGGCCCCAGGTCTGTGGTGGGATGGTGAGTGACCCCAGGGTCTCTGGTCGTTCTGGAGCTTCTGGGATATAACTTGCTGGAAAAGAGGACAGCTAGCCTTCTTCGGGAAGGTCACCTTTGTATCTGTTGGAATTTGGGCTGTAACGAGAACTGGGACTGTGGGCATCTCTCCGGCTTTACAACACCAGTGCTCTGTTAAAGATGCTTCAATCGGTCAATAGAATTATGCACCATCAGGCGAAAATAACACTTGTCATTAGATTTTAAACTGAGTATCCGAAAATGAAGCTGCGGCTAAATCTTTGTCAGTTTCATCAGTCCAACACTTCACTTGGTTTACTGTGCTGGGAAGAGTCTCTGGACCCCAACAGCAACCCCGTCTGTAGACTTGGAATTTCTCAGGTTCACCTAGATCGCAGCCGCACTGGGTCCAAACCCCTCCTGGATGCAGACGCCAGGTGAGGCAGACCCCCGTGCCCTCCTAAAACGGCCCTTTGATCCCCCTTCCATGCTGGCCACCCCCTCCCCCTTCTGCTTTTCCCCGGGCTGTCCTGTCGGCGGTGACACAGTGCTAACGCCAGGGTGCTGGAGGCCACGGTGAGCATTGCTCACTCACAGCGGGCGGATGAAAAGGCAGTGCAGATGTAATTTGTTTTCAATGGCTGTTTCAAAAGAATAATTGTGGTGACATTGCGGGATCAATACTATAGATTTTTGTTTTCAAGTACACTGTATGCGTGGTGCTAAGAGGAGACAGGAAATACAGCACTGCAGCCTGAATACAATAAAAATGGACTGAGGTCTGCGGGTATTTGTCGGCTGCTAGCCGTCACGGGTTTGGAACATCATTGGCGGGATTACCGAGTTTGTCCTTTGGGTGGGTATTTCATGGTGAATGTGTGCACATTGCCTGTAGTTTTCCTCCTTGGCTTCTTTTGGGACCTGTTTCCTGAATCCTTGTAAAGTAACTGGAGATAAAGGTCCGTGACCCGAGGCTTGGCTTTGCCGGCTACCAAGCGGAGGTGGCCAGGGCTGGCGTGTCCCTGTGTGCTGGAGGGTGTGGGGGATGGCGGTTAAGATCTGTGGATGGGGCTGGACGCTTCTACGTGAAAACAGCAGCTTCTAACCCAGAGTAGGTGTGGGACCACTCAGGTGGCAGCCATATATTTCCCCTAGGTCTTCTTTCGGGGGGCGGTTTGTAATGGACAGCCCCCCCCCGCAGTGTTTTGGGGTCCCGCGTGGAATCAGGGACTTCTGTGATTACGGGAGCACGTCCCCAAGCTCCCCTTCAGAATACCTTAGGCTGCAGCCTCGACCTCGGACAGGAGGCTCCTTAGAGAAGCACTCTGCTTGGGAAGCTGGTCTGAAGGTAACGACTGTCAGGCTAAGACCCGTCAGCACCGGAGGAGGTGATCAAGGCTTCCCGAGTTCAGGTGGGTTCCCTGGCTTGGGGCAACTAGACAAAAACGCAGACCCCAGCGTGAAAATTATATGAACAAAGAATTAGTAATAAAGCGGAATAAATGTAACGAGATGTGAAAGAGAATGTGGTGCCTGTTTTCCCCCCAGTCTTTTGTAATTAGCCCTCGAAAGAAATGGAAATTCTGCCAAAATACCTTTCTGGTTGCTGGCTTCCAATTGTAATTGAAAATGATGTGTTTTGGGATGAAAGAATTGTCAGGTAAACAGCAGGATTCAGAAGGACACCTGGGATAGGAGAATTGGACCATCTGGCCTAATCGACTCATTTGACAGATGGGGAAACTGAGGCACAGGCATTCCTGGGGACCTGCCTGGTCTTCCAGTGAGTTTGAAGAGGATTTGTAAGCTGACTTCCAACCTAAAGCCTCCTAAAGCCCTTGAACTTGGCTCTTGCGTGGGCATATTTTGTTTTATCACAATGCCTTTTTTTGCTTTCTTTTTTTTTTTTTTTAATTAATGACACCTATAAAATTGGGAGGGTTCAATAAAACCCAGGTCTGGATTCTTTTGAAAAATCAGAATGTCCAGCAACACTGAACCCATATCCTGCAGGTTGGCATCTGGCATTAACTCATAGCAGACTCTCCCCCACTCATTCAGCTCAGCCCAGGAAGCATTTGGGTCTGTCGGCTCTGATACAAGGCACACGGCAGTGTCCATAGGACCTGAAACCTTTCTGAAACATTTCATTTGGCAGAGTGATGAACCCCAGGGGCACATTCCCCTCAGAGTTAGGCTTTCTGAACATAGAATAGAAAGAGTAAAAATGAACTGATCAGCAGTCTCTGACCTCAAACACTCTGTGTTAGCAGTGTGTGTGTGTCTGTGTGATACAAACTGTCTGGAAGAAATAAAAACATCTCCACATTTCAAAATAGCCAGATGTTTACATTCACACTTCCTGAGGATTTAATTCAATAAACATTCACCAAGCTCCTCGCTTGAAGTTCAGACAAGAGGGAACTCCTTCTTTCAAGGAGCTCACAGTCTAACAGGAAAAAATAAAACATATATTAACAACCTAAGATGAAAATGCAGGTATTGTGTACTGCGCTTACTGTGTACTAGGTCCTGTGACTACCTCTTAAGTCACTGGACAAGGAAAATACCCACAAAAAACACACTACAGTGAAAAAGACTGTATTCATGTATGGAGGGGTTTGAATCTAGTTTAAAGGAAGAACTAGCATCTTAATTTAACAAATATCTACTGTCAGCTATGAGTTAGGCATTAGGATAGGTGCTGGAGCTGTCACGGTGAGCAAAATAAACATTAATTAAATAATGACACAAATATCATTCAAACTATTAAGTGTTATAAAGAAAGAGTGCATAGTGCTATGATCACACACAACAGAATGACCTGATCAAGTCTGGGGAAGATCAAGGGTTTCTCTGAAGAAGACTTTGGTCTGGAGGTTGAAGGGTGAATAGAACAGAAGACCTTTCTATGCAGAGGAATCAGCACGTGCAAAGGCTCTGGGGCAAGGAAGACACGTGTCATACCTAAGGAACGCAAGGAAGATCAGTGCAGCTGGAACAGAGAGAGCGAAATGGAGAGGTGTGCGCAGAGGATCTGCAGAAATGGATTGATAGGTGCCAGACCAAACAGGATCTTATGGGCCAGGGTAAGGCATTTAGTCTTTGTCCTCAGAGGGACAGGAAATAAGAAGACTTTAGGCATGTGTGTGTACCTGTGGTAATACAAACAGATATGTCTTTTAAAGAAGCATTTATCATTAGCCAAGTTTCCCAGGAAACGGATTCTTAGACTCAGGGATTTGTGTGTAGGATGTTCATTGGGGGGATGCTTTTAGGGATAACACCTGAAAGGAATAGGGAGCTCAACTTTGGGCAGGGGAAGAAGTTAAACCCTGTATGAAGTTGCATCAGAGGCCTCAGCAGATCTATGGAGCATTCTGTAGCTGGAATGGCTCTGCAGAAATACCCCAAACTGAAGCAAACGGTTGGGGCCTTATGCCCCTACCTCCATCTCCTCAACCAGTCATTGGATTGGGCTTCCCCTGAGGAGGGGATATGCTCTTGGATAAGGCTACACTCTCCAGCTGAGGACAGTTTGCTAATACTCATGGTCTCAGGAGCTGGGATGAGTAGCACACACAGTCCAGGACAGTCCAGCCCTTGCACAACATAGATCTATTGGTTTCACATAATAAGTTTTGTGAACAGCTCTTGCAGGGTCGTGGTTGGTCTTTTTTCCAGAGGAGACTTATAAGAGGAGAGTTAGTGGGACAAACTATAGTCCCCATCACTGAAGCTGGTCTTCCGCCACATCTGTTACTCATCACCTCTGTCCTCTACTAGCCATTACTCTTAACCTTGCTTAGCAATTCTGTTGGTCTGAGTGACTCATCTGGTGTAATGATCAGACTCTCATCTCTAAAGGGAATGGCCCTCTGGTCACCATGACCTTTTCCAGCCATGGCTGCTGCATTCATCCGTCTGTTTTTAAGTTAGGGCATTAGTGACAAGAGATGCCTCAGTAGATCAGCTGGCTCCCTCCATTATATAACAACAGCCCTACCTCCTCCTTTCTTTTTATGCTAGACTCTCATCATAGGAACACCAAATGAATAGGTGACAGATGTAGCTAAAAATGTAATGGGACTCTTGCCAAGTCTCCTGATGGAAGAGATCCTGGTCTGGGAATTAGAACCTATGGATCCATAGGAACAGCCAACACAAATTCCCCAAGTGGATCACCGGGAAGGATGCTAAGTGGGGCCACCCCTACTTCCACATCTGGTTCCTGACCCTATGTCCTCTACCCATCAGGGACGCAGAATCATATAATTTTCATTGCTTTTGAGTGTGTACTGAATCCTGCAGAAGGATCCTGAAAAAACAGGATATCATCTCCAAGTTGGTGCCTGGGCTGAATCTTCAAAGGATCATTCTATTGCTCAAGCTGGAAGCTTCCTTTGTGGTGTGGGGAGTGATAGAACCAGGGAATCTCATGGTCAGATTCCCACTGTCACACCTTCTGTGTTACAAAGTGGGTCCATCAGTACCATACAACATTACGTGAAATCCAGTTTTGGTGTAAACCCTTGGATAGTAGTGCTAGCTAAAGTCAAACTCAGGCAGGAAAGGCAAATTCATATCCAGAATATGTCTCAATTCCAGTCAAGCTGAATTACTACTTTTTCCAGGGTGGAAGGTTTCAGTGTAGTCAAGTTGACCGCAAGTGGATGGCTAGCCTTCTTGGGGTACGATGTCATGTTAGGGACTCATCATTGGTCTCTGTTGCTGGCAAGTTGGACATTTGGCAGTTGTAGCAGCTAGATCAGTCTTCGAGAATAGGATCCCATAATATTGGACCCATGCATAATCTTTGTGCTTCCATGTCTCTAACTGCATCCATGAGGTCATTGTCCCAGCCAACGACAGAAGCCAGCTGACATTATGGGGCTGAGTCATTCGTTCTACTAATTTGGTGCTTCTTCCATGTTTCCTGGTGGACATTGTCACATGATACAAAGATCATCATACATTGTGTCCTCCTGTAGATCCATTTATATGCTTCTTTTCCAGCACTCTGTCTCTAGTCTTCCAATTATTCACCTCCCAGGCTCTTGAACAACCAGCCAAGTGATTTGCCACTGCCCAGGATTCTATATATATTCTTATGTCAGACCACTTCTTTTTCATACAAAGTGAATTTCAGGTTTACTGCCTGAAGTTCAGGCTATTGGGAAGATTTTTGCTTGAAGGATGTTGTCTTTCAAGACCATCCCTGCATGGGGTAGTAGTGCGGCAGTTGTCTTTTTGAAGCTTATTTTCACATACTGAGCTGAGAACTGAGCTCACCCTTTGTTCTTCTCCATCAGCTGGTCATAAGAGTACCTATGGTACCATATTTGTTAGCTGAGGGAGAGGTGCTGGTGCAACAGTGGTGGATGACACGGGTTCTGGGCTACCAACTCAGGCAGCTTACCTGGGCCCTCTGGCTCTTCTTATGCCGATCCTGGATGAGATTTTTCCATCTTACAGTGGATTGCTGCTGGATCTACCTGATCTTATGACTCTGGGTCTAACAAAACCCAATTCACGATGGGTAGCTCTGACTGCATGGTAATTTGATATTCCATGGGTAGGCACTCTGTCTCTACTAGGGCCCAGGAGTGTCCCATGAGTTGTTGTTGTGGGTAGTGGTGGTTTTCATGTGGTGTGCTTAAACTCTGTGTAGTCTTTCCCCACCTCAGCTACCTATAATAACACTCTGTCTGCCAGGTCATGGATCCTGGACTTGCTGCAGAGCCCTTTCCTGATCTGGGTCCCTCTCAAAGTTGGAAGACTTTCTTGTTGCTCAGCAAATGGATTGGAGCAATATTCTGAAATGTGGAATAACTGCCTCTAGAACCCTGGGATGGGGGTAAACTGACAGAGTACTTTCTTTTTATTTGTGAGAAATGTGAGATGTGATAATTTGTCCTTTAATTTGGATGGGATGTTCTGGTGTGTCTTTGGCCACTGGACCGCTAAAACCTTCATTGATTCGCAGGTCTCTGAATTTTCTTAGGGTTTATCTCCTACCCTCCGGAGTCCATGTACCTTACCAAGATTGGCCATTGTCATCCTTCAGGATCTGACTCTTGTGGCAGTCATTCTGGTGAATTAGATGAGATATGACAGAGGCCACCACCCTTTTATCACATACATATTGACTCTGTTGGCTGGTGCAGGAACAGTTTTAGAGACTTCCATTTGGCCTTCCGAAGTGTGATATTTCTCACCCAAAGGCCCCAGGAAGAAATTTAGGGATTTGCCAGCTACCAAGGATGTCCATTCCAATTATACATTTTGGGCACTTGGAGATCTATCAGGTGGGCCTAAGTCACCCTTGGGATCTGGGCCAAGATTTCATTTTTTACGTGGCCTCCACATGTGCACACTCGGGTTAGTTTGCTGGAGAGCAGGGAGAATGAACACAGAAAGCAGTTGGAGTTGTGGACAAGGAGGGGCTGAATCTGATCTGGGTCTCAGTCTCAGGAGGCTGCAGAGTTTGATGAAGTAGCCTGGGGTTTCCCAATGTGTGGGACCTATGAATGGTGTTAAATAGAATAGGACGTGGTATGCAGTGACAGTGAGTCACAAGGTAAGTTATTCCTCTTTCAATTTAACATAGTTGAATATTTGCTGTGGTTCCAAAATGGACAGGTTGAAGCCTCTTGGGTGGGAGTTGAGATGAGAATACATTTCACGTACAAATGTGGCCTGGAAATTGGCTGATTTTTATAGTATTGTCTTCTGCCTGAAGTAAGACTTCTTCTTTTATCCTGAGATGAGAAATATTAGGACTGCTTCCTGCAGAGGAACTAATGAGCTTCTTTCTCCAGCCGAGTCCCCACCTTGGACATGATGTTTCCACCTTCTGGTTCTAATGATACATGTGATTGTATGAGCTGTGAACTCAGGGAAGTCACCCAAATCTCTCCAATCTAAACAGGAGAAAAAGAGTTCACCTTCTGGTTCTGAAATTTTTAATTTAAGAATAGTAGAAAATACTTTCCAGGATTTAAATGGACTAACTACTGAACTCTCTTGGGTCAGAGTGTTCCTTCTAAACTTGGCATGTTCTCCCTGGTCTCTTGCTTCTTTGCTCAGCTTAAGGTAGGGACCCACCTCACTGGAACTCATGTACCTCATGCTGGAGGTCAAAAAGGGAATACTCTTGGAACTCAGGGTTTTCTGATCAACAATTTTTCTTTTATTTGTGCAAGAAGTCATAGACCATGTATTAGTCTTCTATTGCTGCTATACCAAATTACCCCAAACTCAGTGGCTTAAACAACGCAAATTTATTATCTTTTAGTTCTGTTGGTCAAAAGTCCAACACAGTTCTCACTGGACTGAAATCCAGGCCTTCCTTTTGGAGGTTTTAGGAAAAAATTCATTTCCTTGCATTTTCCCCACTTCTAGAGGCTGCCCTCATGCCTTGGCTCATGGCCTTCATCTTCAAAGACAACAGTTTCACCTCTCTGACATTTCTTTTGTCTTTCTCTCTGATCAAGGCCAGGAAATGTCCTCCCTTTTTTTTTTTTTTTTCCCCAAGAAGTCAGGTGGGTAGTTTGGGACCACCTGGATAAGCCAGGATAACTTCCCCATCTCCAGGATTCATATCCTTAAACCATATCTGCAAAGTCCCTTTTGCCATGTAAGGTAGCATATTCACAGGTTCTGGGCTTCTGGTGTGGATGTTTTTGGGAGCCATTATTCTGTCTACCATAGGCAGTAACATTGAAAAGTCACGAGGAATCTTAGATTCTAATCTCTGACCTCCCACTCGTTTTGGAATTCCTTTCGAAGCATCCCTGATAGAAGTGCATCCAGCCTCTGATTAAACATCCCGTCAAAGTGAGTGCACTGCTGCTCTGTGGTTCTTGTTCCCTATTCCCTTCAACATCTCTTTAGACTGGTTTGTTGTCCAAATCAGGCTCGACTCTGGAATTTGATAGAATGAACACAGCAAAAAGCTGCCTCAACCGGACACTGGATCGGCTGCACAGGGCCATGTCACAAACAATGCTGTTTGCAAGTAAGTTCTGAGTTTGAATTTGGATTCTTTCCACCAGACACAGGATTGCAGGAGGTGTCCTTTGGTGACAAGTATCACCTCTTTGCCTTGTGAGAGCCTGGGAGTTGACAGTGTCCTGTTCCCAAGGTCTATTCATTTGCGTATTGATTCACAGGTATTAATAGAACCATTGCTATGTGCCAGGTATTGTTCTAGGTACTGAGAACCCGCAGTGAATGAGCCAAAGTCCTTTCTCTCATGGAGCTTCCATTCCAATGCTGGGGGTGGAGCAAGAAATAATAACAAGTAAGTTTATATTGTAATATCTCAGAGAAACAGATGCTGAGATGAAAAATGAAGCAGAGTAAGGGGAAGGGTAGAGACTGATGGAGCTGTCCTTCATCAGATGATCAGGAAACCCCTCTGGGGAGGAAGCATTGAATCAAGTTGTGAATGGAGTCAGTGGTATCCCATCCAGAATTAGGGAGAATTGTGAGGTAAAATTCTGAGACTTTAATCAAGTTTGTTTCCATCCCTCCTTTCCTTACCCCCGGCCCCTGCCCAGCCCTCCCTCAAGCTCAGGCATCCTACCACCGTGTTTCCAGAAAAGCTTGCCAGTGCAAAACCAAAGGACAAAAAAAGCAATACTTTCTAAAATTTCAAAATAGTTTCTAAAACTCATGGCAAAAGGTTTGGTTGGTTAGAGCCAGGCTTTGTAGATAACAAAGTCCTGAAGAGCTCAGGGTGTGCAGTTTATATCAAACAATAGATCTGTAAGGGCAGGTAAGCAGATCTCCTGCGTCCCGGATGAACATTCCCCCGGACTGGGGACTCCAGGGAAGCAGTAAACTCTCACAGAAAACAAAGACGAACGAACAACGCCTTTCCTCTGATGGAAGCCTGCTCCGTCTTCTCGGTTGTAAATGAGGCTTCTCCCTTGGGTAGTGACTGGTTTAGGTGGCGGTCGAGGGGGTAATTTTTCAGAAATGCTGCCTCCAATGGGCCAGTGTTCTAAAGGCTGCCCCGCTTAAATGGTCTTTTTATGCAGCAAGATAATGGCAGCTCGCGCGTTGCTACATCAGGCCTATTTTCTGAGGAATGGTTGCATTCAGGGCACTTCTAATTTGTCAGAAGAAATGCAGACCATCTCTCCAGGAGTCTGCTGAAGAGGACATCATTTCTCTGTGAGCTCCGCCTTGGGTCAATGTGCAGCTCGGCTAGCATGCAGTTCCCTGTTGCTTCTACCTCCTGGGGACGCTCTGATTTATTAGGATTCAACAAGCCATGTCGTCTTCCTGACTCAGTCCTCCCTCTCTGCCCCCTGCTCTCTTGCCCCTTCCCTCTGGAACCACCAGATAAGGGAAGGGGCACTTCACAAATGCTCCCTGTGTCTGGTGTCTAGTGGGAAGTAGGACCGAGGAGGTTCCACTCCGCTGGGGCTGGCGATGGTGCTTGAGGGGCACAGCTGGTCCATGAGGAGGGCCAGGCCGCCGGGCAGCAGGCTCTGGCAGTGCCTGTCCTTCTGGTTTTCTAACTGTGAGACGACAGTGCGATCACAGGCTTTTGAATATTGGAGAAATGAAGCCGAAGCCTCGGTAATTGAATACAATGACTTTCCCCAGTGTCCGACTGGGGGCCAAAGTCCAGCGAATCACACCGCTGAAAGCCCTCGAATGTTTGTCTTATAACCATTCTAATTGCATTTCCATTTGAGCCTCCCGCTCCATGAAGCTCATTACTGAGCCACTGCTCTGGCTGAGCATCCATTTTCAAGCCTTTTGCTTGGCATGGATTCATTTCACTATTATTATTATCATTCTATAAGGAATATAAAGGTAGTCCAATTTGCATCTTGGGTCACCCTCTGTCACCTTATCTCCTTGTGACGGCCTTCATCCTTGGGCGCCCAGACACCCCCTTCAGCAACAGAGGACTAGGGGGTCATGGCATGGACTCCCTGCTGACCGCTCTCAACTCTGAGATTCTGGCCAAATTACTTAATTCCCCTGCAGGATAACCATGGAACCCCCCCTCACAGGGCAGTGGTGAGAATTAAACTGAGTTCCCGCATGCACAGCAATAAGACTGGCGCCTGGCATGTGGTAAACCGTCCATAAGCAGGAGTTCTATTATTGCTTGGTTAGCTGGGGCTCCCCAACCCCATCGACTTTTCTGTGCTCGTGGTCCTGCCTTGCTCCTCTGCCTCTAGCAGGCTTCCCTCTGCTGAGACCCAGGAAATTTCTCCATCACTCAGGCTAATGCACAGCAGCCCTTGTGCATGAGGAACCCGGCCATACAAGCAGGTCAGGGGAGGACTGTGGAGGGGGGATTGGGGTGGAGAAGTCTTTGCATCCTGAGTTGGGCCTGGGCCCGTCGAGCCTCTTCTTCTAACAGCCTCCATCTGGCTGATGAGTACGTGTGGAGTCAGTCTGCTCAGGGGTTGGGAGCTGTTGGACTTTGTCCTCCAGGCAGATTAGGGTCTGGCTGCCTCTGACCCAGGGCTTGGTGCCAAGCAGCACAGCACTTTGGGAGGTGAACCTGCCAGCCTGCAGCCTGGCATGTTCTGAGAATCACTTCCTCCTTGGTCTCTCCATTTGAAGGATGTTGTTTTACCTCTTCTGGGTCTGTGTCCAACTGAACTGTCTTCCCTGTTCATCCACCCATGTATCATCGGCTTATCCAGCCTACAAACACATTTTGAGGACCCACTGTGAGTACAAAGACTTGGGAGGCATTTTACTTTCTTCCCGTTTATTTAGGTGAAGGCTGACAAAGAATATGGATTTATTCAATTAAATATTTCTTCCTCTGACTTTATTATTTTTGGCTAAGTAATGAATTTGGCTGAAGCTTCAGTCTTCTTAGGAAAGGTTGGTCTAGTTAGAGAACAAGGGCATGAAGCCCAATTCCTAGAAATATTAGATATTCCTTTCTTTCTTTCCTTCTTTCTTTCTCCCTCCCTCCTTCCCTCTCTTTCCCCTCCCTCCCTTCCTTCCTTCCTTCCTCCCTCTCTCCCTCTCCCCCTCCCTGCTTTCTTTCTTTCTTTCTTTCTTTTCTTTTCTTTCTTTCTCTCTTTCTTTCCCTTCCTTCCTGCCTTCCTTCCTTCCTTCCTTCTTTCTCCTTCCTTCCTTCCGTCCTCCCTTCCTTCCTCCCTCCCTCCCTACCTTTCTGTCTTTCTCAGCTTTTCCAACAGAGAAGCTAGATTGAAAACTTTCAGACTTGGTTTTGTAATCCAGCAGCTGGAAACTGTTGCCCTCCCTGACCCAGAATTCTTTTCAATGCCTGCATCCTGGCTTCTGCTCCAGCATATCAGCCCTAATGCTACACGGACATAGGGCGGTCCGGGATGGCCCTCTCACCGGGCTGCAGACAAGAAACTTATGTCCTTGTGCCCAGCTGTGTGAGCATGGAAGCAGGGACAATGGCACAGAAGGCAAGAGGATTTCAGGGTTCACATTGCGAAGACCAGAGACACCTTTCCCGGGAAGAGCACTGACAAACCTTCCCTGGTATGGGCACAGCATCCTTGGGAGGCCACAGGATGCAAGGCACAAGCTTTCATTGATCACAACCCTTACGATGCTCCCAGAATTGTACTGTCTCGGAAACCATTTAAACTGGTGAGAAGAGAGTACAGCATTTGACAACGGTTGTTTTGTTTTAAGACACACGCATTAAAAATACATCTGAAATCCAGGGCACAAGGAATCCAAATAATGTTATTAAATTTCTCGTTGAAGAAGGGCCTGCAGGACAGCTGGCTCCGCTCTTTTACAAAAAACTTGCAGAACTCGACTTGTTGCACAAACAAAGCATATTCATTTTTTTTTTCTTCTCCCTCTCTCTTGTTCTCTTTTTTTGCATTTTCCACTTTCCTATTTCTCCCGAGGAGACAAACAAATCTCTGAAGGACTATTAAGTTGCAAATATACCAGAGCCAAAAATAGAAGATGGAGCCTTATAAACATTTTGCATATTTTGGTGTAATTTGTTGAAAATAGTATAAAATATGCTCACAGTTGGCATCTAGAATGCAAATATTAGGCATACAGTCCCCTGATACATTATGGTTTTTCAGCAGTATAGTGCGGGCTCGTCCAATAGCTATTGTGTGACTTCGTAGTTTGTTGGAATGTGAATAATATTGGTGACTTGTTTGTACAGTATATTAGGGAGATACATGTCTTCAAGTGATATTAGCTCCTCTGGAGATTCCAAGGGAGGAAAGCTGAGAGTGGAACTCGGGGGAAAAACAGATGCATATATTTTTAACATCACTTACGCTACTTGCTTTCCTGCGCTATTTCCTTAGAGTAAAAAACCGGGGTGGGGATCAAAGCGTGCAGGGGCCTTGTGGATGCACGGCCCTCTCCTTTCATGTTCCAGAACACGGGGTTAAGTGGAGAGGCTGTAAGTGAGAAAACTTGCAGCTCGTGTGTGAGCTGGTGCACGTCTCTCCCACCCGGAGGCTGACTGGTTTTACGGCTGATGGTAAATCCGGCTTCTCTCTCCTCTGACAGGTGAGGAGACATCTTCCCGTGCATGGGGCTTCCCACCGTACATCTGGCACCCACCTCACAGGTGAACCTTCCCGCTCCTAAATGATGACTGGTAAGAAAAACAAGATGTCTTTCTCGGTTATAAATTTAACTCTTCTATGATTAGTCTGGGCAATTAGGACACCCCTGGGGTTGAGTCTATGGCGGAGGCACAGGCTGGAAGTCTGATTAGCTCAAGTCTCTTGATGCTTGTTCCTGGCAGTAAATGCCTGGCACATATAGTATTGATTTCCATTTAGATATCTTAATGTTTCCAGACAATCCCGGCAGATGTGGGCTGAACTCAGATCTGCGGGAGCGCCGGTCTGCAATCTGCAAACATTTTTCTTGCCACTTTGTTTCATTTTTCCTAAACTTAACTGATTTGGAATCCGGAGATATAAATGAAAAATACTGAGCTGGCCTATCAATCACGGCATGCACAAACATTGCCACTGCCCTTTCCTAACATCCTATTACCACCGGGTAGTTGGCTAGTCAAACAGGAATAAAAATTACACTGCAAACATCATAAGTTAGGCTTGATTTGTTGAGCAAGTAGCCTGACAATTCAGTAAGAGTTATATACCTCAGCTTCGCTGAAAATCAGGCTTGTTATGGCTCTGGTACGTCTATAAAGATTGTTCATTTCATATAAAACAGCTACCTGCACTGAACGCCTTGGAAGGAAGAATGATGCTGGTTATAAATATAGAGGAAAATCTATTTGTCTGCCCCTTCATGCTGTTAGCAAGTCACATGGAGGGGCCCTTTGGTGTTTCTCGGCAGCAGGGGGAGATCTCTGCGGCCACCTTCCCCTCTGCCAGGCTGGCCTGGATTGAAGCACAGCATCCCTCTCTGTCATATGAGATAAAGCAGTGAAGTGTGACCAGTGCCACCGCCTTGCTCTCTGCCCAACAGGGGGATGCTAGTGATATTGAAAAACTAGACGGCACTGCATTTAAACCAAATGTGAGGGGGAGGCTGTCTGTTGGCCGGCTGGGCTGGATAACAGTTAACGTCAGAAAAGATAAATAGAAATTATTAGAATGGGTTTGGAAGGGATTTTTTATAGGGCAGGGTTGTATTCGTTTAAAGATACATTATTGGACTGTTATATCTGATTTCAAGCTGCTGGGTAATTAAAATGATTAACATCCCTTACTCATAGAGTTCAATTCATTAAAGTTTTAAGCACCCTTTGTGCTCAGAATGGAGGGATGGAACATCCACGTTGACTCACGCCAGGGATCTGTCAATTCTGCCCTGTGTTTATCATCACTGATCTTGCAAGCCACTGCGTCCATTTCTAAGCTGCGGGCGCACGTTGGGTAGAAAGCATCGGCCATAAACACTCACCCCGTAGAATCCCTGGTTCAGAGAGAGGAAGGGAAAGGAAATGGAGAAAATCTTGCTAAGAATTCTCATCCAGGTTGTTCTCACAGGCACTTGGTTCTTTCCAGCTGCCGGTGCCTGGGGAACCGTTCCTTTTGGGAGCTCAGCAGTTGTGACCCAAACACGTGGCTAGCCCTCAGGTACACAGTGTCAGCAGAGGGGTTGAGCAGGGCACTTGCATCTTGCAAACATGCTGAAACATGCAGTGGACACAATTCTCATTATTATCCCAATTTAAATGTGCTCAAAATATTGTTTCCTGCGCTGTATTTCTTATTTTTACACTTATAAAGTAGCCAGCAAAGTCTTGGTGAATAAATGGGACATTTGTAAGAGCCCACTCATGTGATGGCAGAATAAAAATGCTATTGCCTTTAGGGTATACTCATTTTTGCCACCTTGCTCCCCAGTGTTTGGGGAGGGAATGACATAATCCTATTTACTAGCCTCCTACATAAACTTTGACAATTAGTAATAGTGATTTGCAAGACTGCTTAAGACACAAACTTAATTTTTTTAAAAATTATTTATTTATTTATTTTTGGCTGTGTTGGGTCTTTGTTTCTGTGCGAGGGCTTTCTCTAGTTGTGGCAAGCGGGGGCCACTCTTCATCGCGGTGCGCGGGCCTCTCACCATCACGGGCTCTCTTGTTGCGGAGCACAGGCTCCAGACGCGCAGGCTCAGTAGTTGTGGCTCACGGGCCTAGTTGCTCCGCGGCACGTGGGATCTTCCCAGACCAGGGCTCGAACCCGTGTCCCCTGCATTAGCAGGCAGATTCTCAACCACTGTGCCACCAGAGAAGCCCCAAACTTAATTGTTTTTAAGGCAAAGATATGGCTTGGGATTTATCACTTTTTGGCAGGTTCTGGGGGAAGTCAACACCAGCGCTGAGCCCAGCTGTGTGCAAGACAGTTAACCTCTGACCCTCAGTGTCCTCATCTGTAGAATAGAGATAAATATGTCTTCTTTATAGGAGTATAAGGATTGGACAGTTTTATAAGTATAGAAGCCTAGTATGATGCTTGTCCAGAATGGTGCTTAATGCATGATAGCCAATATTCTTAGCATCTATTATGATGTGAATAATAATATTACTATTTTATCCATATCTGGACATTGTAGACACTGAGAATCAGAAGGAAATATGCCAAATGTGGCCAGGCATTCCCAGCCAGGGGCCTCAGGAGCGTGGCCCATACGGTGAGCTGTCATTTTCTTAGCTGGTTAAGAATTCCCCAGCCGTCTCCTTGCCCAGATCATTAGTTGACACGGAAACTTCTGGAAAGACTAGATACAGTCTATAATTCATCGTGTTAGTGTCAAAAAGCACATGTGAGAGAGAGACAGAGAGACAGAGACAGACACAGAGAGACAGAGATCATAAATATTGCTGTACAAGTGGGTTTCAGGTCACCCTGTAGGGAAACTATAGGGAGAGAAGAATGTCAGCAGTCTGAAGAGGGTTCCCACACGTATTGGGATCCCAGGCCCAGTCTCCATGACTTTGCAATTATTCTGCTTTCTCTGGAGTGGGGGTACCTGAGGCCACTGCCAGCCCACCCATGACTAATCATTCCCTGCCCTTTTTCCTGCATAGTGAGTGATCCTGTGTGAAGAGGTCTCCATCTTATTGAGCCTTCCACTTTTCTTCAGGTAGGATGGCCTTACAGCACAACTGGCCCAGGACAGTCAAGGCTAATGCTTGTTTTCCTGGTCAAACAATGGCCCTTTCAATCTGCAAGTGATCCAGTGGGTGTGACAAGTTATACAACCACCCCAGGCCAGTAAGGGGTTTAGGGCAGCAGGCATTTTAGGTGTTGCCCCAGGAAACGTGGAAGACCTATTGAAATTACAGACCCAGAGTAGTGAGATCAAGGAGTTGGTCCCAAGTTTATCTGTGTGAAGCCAAGGCCATGATCAAAGGGCAGAGACAGTAATGCATCCGCTCCCAGGTGTGAAATCCGTGCTCCTCATAAGGAAAAAGGAACGTTAGAGAAAATGTCATTTTAAGTGTTTGTGATAAGTGTTTACTTCTGAGGAAAAGCTCATTTTCACTCTTAAGACCAACTTCCTGGTAAAGTTTAAAAAAAAGTCAAAGCTCACATTCATTTGATGACTTGTTACTCAAGTGGTTCTGCTCTGAAATTCTTCACAATGGCTTTGGTGAGTTCAGATCAAAGTCTATAGTTATTACATCAGAACAACTTTTCATTTGGACTTGGCAGTAGTCTAAAAGAATATCAGAAATTAAGAAGAATGGAGCATAAGTAAACAATGGTTTTCTTTCACCCTTTGTTGAGAGGGACTTTATGGTCTTGGGAAAGAATGTGGCTGTCCCATAGTGATGTCATTCTAATCAAAATCACAAAGCCTCACATGTTGTGTTTCCAAAGTCGGGTTTCCAAGTTGGGACACAATTGAGACAAGGCTGCATGGGTGGGTTGGTCATGGGGAGATTTGTCACCAGCAGCGTGAAGAATTTTTCCCATGATGTGTTCTCTCTACCTCTCTTTAGACACTTTTTTCCCACATTGGCTTAGAGTTACTTGTGGGGAGTAGGGTCCTTCCATGTATCATGGTATCTGGTCTCTGGTTCCCTGAACATCAGAGGGTATAAACTGGTGCCTACAGGGAAACAATCAGAAAACAAACAAATTTGATAGATGGCATTTAAAAAGACTTCAGATTAAAAGAATGGATATATGTATAAGTATAACTGAATCACTTTGCTGTACACCTGAAACTAATGCAACATTGTAAATCAACTCTACCCCCAATATAAAATAAAAAATAAATTAAAAAAAAGACGTCAGATCAAGCTGGAAATCTGTCTTCTTTGTGAAAATAAAAAGAAAGGGAGAGGAAGATAAAGCAATATTGGGTGTGCATTTCTGCAGAAAGGGTGGAGCCACCCTCTTTAAAGGGGCACTGCTCTCTATTTCCTTAAACCAGGGCTGCTGCTTTTGCTTACTTTCTCTGCCTGGCCCCTGTAGGCACATAAGTTTGAAACCCTTGCTATACACTGTAGGTGCTTCATGAATGCTTAACAAATAAATGAACACAAGCATCAACAAATGAACAAGAGAATAACGCAAGTCAGCTGCTGGTTGCTGGTGTTCGCTGGTGCGAGGTAAGGATGTTGGAGTCTGGGCCGGCTAGCCCACTCAGAATGCAGTGCAGATGACACCAGCCCCAGCACTAGAGCACATGCTGAAAATCATCTGTTTGTGGCCCACCGGCACCCCTTGATCAATGCTATTGGTGACTAAGAGGGGAATGAAGATGACCCAGGCCAACCTTTCCCACCTCTAGGATAACGAACCCATTGGATGGGTTGTGTCACTACTGCTCCCTCACTCACACGAGTTCACTGAGCCCAGGCTGCACATTAACTGCCATTAGACATGGGTACAGAGATGCGGAGTGATGGCGCCCACCCCCATGAGCTGGTGGGTAAGGAGAGACTCTAAGTGATGGAAATCACAGAGTCTGCAGCTGACTCTCCGTGTGCCCATCCACATTCACTCTTCCTCTCTACTCTGGTCTCAGCCCCCGGAGGCGGATGTGTATGCATTATATCAAGGGGTCCCAGGTCATTTGGATTCTGGTTGGGTTCTGACAGAGGGGAGCCCTGGCAGGAGACTGGAGGGGAGTCTGAGGTCAGAGTATTTAATCTGCTGGGTTCCTCCCTCTGTGGTTGCCTGAAGGTCTCTGCTCTTCTCAAGACAATGCGGGATTCTCTTTCTAGGCCCCAGGGAACCTCTCCTTCTCTCCTTCCTTTAGGTCCAGACACTGGTTCCTACACCATCCCTTGAGGTTCTCCTACAGGCACTTCTTACCTTGTAACGGGCCCCTTTGTAGGTAAACGGTCCCTGGAGAATCCTCACAGAGCGTACCATCTGCTTGCTGCTGGGACCCTGACAGAGAGGAGGTCACGGGGGGAGGTGAAGAGGCAAAATGCCTGTGCAGCATCTGAGGAAGGAGGGGGGATGGGATGAGGGAAAGGATGGAGAAAGCAGTATGGTGCCAAGGTGCGAGGCCAGGGCAGGGAGAGTGCAGATATAGGTCGATTTCTTCCAAAAATGAAGAGGATCAAAAGAATGATAGGTACTATGATTGGAAAGTCAGGCTGGGCTTGTTTCTAGAGGGACTGGTTTCTAAGTTAACGGGTTTCATGTTGTTCACTATGAACGGGGTAGTCCCAGAAGGCTTTTGGTCAGGGAGATGAAATAACTGGAGCTCACATTTTGATAGGGAACATAAAAACCAAAAAAACCTCCAAGTGTGCATTTAGCATGAGGTTTCCTTTCAAATAGCCAAAGGAATGTAAATATAGGAAAAATTCTGTGCTCATATTGGAAACTAGGAAAGGCAGCCAGTCATATTACAATGTTTTGAGAAAATTTCTATGAAATATAGAGCAAAAAGCACCAGACCAAGGGGAAGACCTGTCCACAGATGGCTGCATGCAAATGAGCAACTTACCTGGAAGGAGATTTAGTAGGGTCCCACTAGGGGAGGGGATGCCATGGGACTGAGAGGCTAGAAGCCTGGTGTCCATCCTGGTTCCTAGCAGCACAGACAGCCCGGGAGAAGGAGATTGGAATTAGATTCCAGTATGACTACTGATTATCCCTGTGGTTGGGTAAGTTGCTAATCTACTTGGTATCTCAGTTTCATCATCTGTGAAATGGAGTTAATCATGATCCCAGCCTAATAGGCTTGAGTGATGATCCATTGAGGTGATCCTTGTAGAGCATGTAGAACAGAACCTGGCCGAGGGGAAGAGCTCAATGCATGCTGGGTGGGGTTGATAATACCTGTGCTTCTGGTAGTGTGCTAAGACTGAGAATCCCATCCTCATCTTTATTCCCAAATCCAAGAGTGAGAAGACAGTTTCCTATGAAAGGAATAAAGAGCTGAACATAATTGAGAGGACCAATAAAGAGACAAATTCAGGGGTTAAGTCCAGGAGAGTCAAATTACGTATGCTAACAATTCCAGCAGGAAATGGCATAGATATACACACACACATACAAGATGAAAGAAAGAAGGAAGGAAAGAAAGAAAGAAAGAAAGAAAGAAAAAAAGAAAGAAAGAAAGAAAGAAAGAAAGAAGGAAAGAAAGAAAGAAAGAAAGGAAGGAAGGAAGGAAGGAAGGAAAGGAAGAAAGAAAGAAAGAAAGAAAGAAAGAAACAGTCTTTGAGCTCAATAAAAACTTTACCTTTTAGATGAAAGCATTCACTGAATACTGGTCATAATTAACTGAATAGAGTCCCATGGAGATAGCGCCTCATGACAGTTTTTAAACTTCAAGGTTAGACAAAATAAGTTAGAAAGCAGTAGGAAGGCAGGTGGGGAATCAAATTGCTATCTGAATTTTCTTCTGTAACACCAAATGACAGGAGTTCAACAGATATGCTTACAGAGATTTGGAGAAAGACAGTGCCTCAATAATGATACCTAAGAAGGTGAGCAGACAAATCCAGAAGATATGGCATTTGTCCCAATCCATTCAACCACCTACCCTCAGAAAAGGGGCTTCTTCTAGATTAGAAGTAATTTAAGGGAATAACCACCTGGATTGCATTTAGTTGAAGCAATCCATCTATAAAGGACAATCAGGGAAATTTGAGTACAGTCTGGGCACTAGATGACATTATAATTTAATGCTACGAAAATGTGGACACTTATTTACAGAATAAAAGCATGTTATAAAACAATGTGCACAGGATGATTTTACTTTGATAAACATACATATCCATGTATGTGTATAGAAAAAGATCTGTGAAGACATAGTCTAAGCTGTTAACAGTGAAAAAATGATGATTTTTGTTTTCTTTTACTTATCTATATTTTCTAATTTTCTACACTGTACATATACTGCCTTTATAAAAATGAAAGGTATTTTGAATTGAAAACGCAATTCTACATTCTCTTAACCTCTCATTCCTGAGGCAAGCTTGTCAATTTTGAAACATGAAAAAAGTACTTAGAAAGTATACCACCCATGTGCCCTTCATTTAAAAAATACTCAAACTGACTGATTTGTGGATGTTGAACAATCCTTGCATCCCTGGAAATAAATTCCACTTGATCGTGGTGCATGATCCTTTTAATGTGTTGTTGAATTTGGCTTGCCAATAATTTGTTGAGGATTTTTTTGCATCTACGTTCGTCAGGGATATCGGCCTGTAATTTTCTTTTTTGTGGAGTCCTTGCCTGTTTTTTTTTTTTTAATCAAGCTAATGCTAGCCTCATAAAATGAGTTTGGAAGAGTTCCCTCTTATATTTTTTGGAAGAATTTGAGAAGAATTCACTAGTGAAGCTATTTGGTCCTAGACTTTTGTTTGTTGGGAGGTTTTTGATTACTAATTCAATCTCCTGTCTAGTAATCAATCTGGTCCAATTTTCTATCTCATTATGATTAAGTCTTGGTTTGGTG
Organism: Eubalaena glacialis; assembly: GCF_028564815.1. NCBI lineage: Eukaryota > Metazoa > Chordata > Mammalia > Artiodactyla > Balaenidae > Eubalaena > Eubalaena glacialis. The sequence goes on along the minus strand of NC_083733.1, from coordinate 50,203,333 downwards.
TATGTTTCTAGGTATTTGTCCATTTCTTCTGGGTTGTCCAATTTATTAGTGTACAGTTGTTCATAGTAGTCTCTTATGATCCTTTGTATTTCTGTGGTATCAGGTGTAACATCTCCTCTTTCATTTCTGGCTTTACTTATTTGAGTCCTCTCTTTTTTTTTCTTGGTGAGTCTAAAGGCTTGTCACTTTTGTTTATCTTTTCAAAGAACAAGCATGTAGTTTCAATGATCTTTTCTACTGCCTTTTTAGTCTCTTTCATTTGTTTCTAATTAAGTCTATACAATTGTGGTAAATTATAGTGGTAACTATAAAGCAAAATGCAATTAATGCTCAAAACATAAAGTTTAACAATTGCTAAAAACTACAATAGTTTGGGCCTAAATATTTCTAATTGTATTAATAAAACTAGAAAGAGTGCAAGGAAACAATATTAATCTCCTCATTTAAGAAAAAGGTACCAACAATTATAAAAATAAAGATGGTTAAGTTGCCTTTGTTGTTGTTTTATGTTTAACTTCATTGAAATATAACATACATGCAGAAAGTCGTACGTTCAGCTTAGTGAATTTTCACAAACAGAAAATTTGGTGTAACAACCACCAAAATCAATATGAGGACCATGGCTAGACCCCAGAGGATACCTCTTGCTCCCTTCCATTTACTGTCACACCCCCAAGGGTAATCACTGGGCTTTTACTTACATAAATTGAGTCATATAGTATGCATTCTTTCTTCTGACTTCTACATCTTAAAATTACGTTTCTGAGATTTATTCAGAAAGAGTTGTTGTAGAGCATCCATTTTCTTTACTATGTAGCATTTCAGTATGTGACTGCATCACAATTTACTTATCAATTTTACCGTTGATGGCATTTAAGGAGTTTCTAGGTTTTGACTAATATGAATGGCACTACCATGGATATTATAGCACATGGTTTTTGTTAAAAAATATGTATGCATTTTCGGTGAGTATGGACTTAGGAGTGGGTATCTGTGTCAAAGAAACACACATGTTCAGGTTTAGTAGTTACTGACAGTTTTCCAAACAGTTTGTACACCACCAAGAGAAGTGCATGAGAGTTCCAGTTGTTCTATATCTATTGGTATTTTCCATCTTTTCCATTTTAGCCGTTCTGAATGGTTAGTGCACTGAACTGTAATTTTAGTTTACATTTCCTTGATAACTAACTTGACACATTTTCATGTGCTTATTGGCCATTTTGAGATTTTCTTTTGTGAAGTATCTGTTCATGTCTTTGACCTATTTTTCTATTTAAAAAATCTTTTTCTTATTAATTTGTAGGAGTTCTATGTACGTATTTTGATAAGAGAATTTTTTCTGGAGATTGTGTGTGTGTGTGTGTGTGTGTATTTTTCTTCTACAATGCTGTGGTTGGCCTTTTTACTCTCTTTTTTTGTGTCCTATTTAAGAATCTTTGTATACTTCACACATCTACAAGATGTTTTCCTCTTAAAGTTCTATTGTTTAACATTTTACATTTAGAGCTGCAGTGCATCGGGGAATTGATTTTTGTGTGTGGTGTGAGATGGCAGTGAAGAAGTACTTTTTCTCATGGATATTCAATCCACCTAACATCATTTATTGAAAAGACTGCTCTACAGAGTCAACTTTTCATAAATTAAATGACTAAACATTGTGTGGTTTCTAGACTCTTTATTCTATTCCATTGAGGTTTTTTTGGACTTTCCTTACATCAAGATCACAGTCTTATTGCTTCTAGCTTTATAGTGAGTTTTCATAGCTGGTAGTGTGGGTCCTTCAGATTTACTTTTCTTTCCAATTGCCTTGGCTATTTGACTTTTCATAAGAATTTAAGAATCAGCTTATAAAATTACACACACTCAGAATCATACTTGGATTTTGATTGGTATTATAGCAAATTTATAGAACAATTTGGGAAGATTTGTGATTTTACAAATCAAGTCTTCCATTTATTTAGAACTTCTTTAGTTTCTCTCAATAACATTGTGTAGTTTTCAGTGGAGACATCCTGTGCATTTTCTGCTAGATGTATTTCTAGATATTTGTTGCCCTTTGATGCTAATGTAAATGTCAATGATTTTTAAATTTTTATTTTCTCTATGTTTGTTACTGGTATACAGAAATAAAATTGGTTTTTGTCTATTTCCTGATCTCCAGCACCTTTGCTAAGTTCTCTATTAATTCTAATTGTCTATAGGTTCTTTTGGATATTCTTTTTACACAATCATGTCATCAGAAAATAATGGTATTTTTTTCCTTTATAATCTAGTTGTCTTCTATTTATTTTTCTTGCTTTATTGCACTAGCTAGAAGTTACAGTAAAATGTTGGGTAGAAGTGGTGAAATTGGACATCCTTGTTTTATTTATGGTCTCAGGGAGAAAAATTCTCAGTTTTAATCATCAAATATATATTTACTATAGGCATGTTTATATGTATATATGTATATATTTGTGGGTTTGATTTAAATTTCCCTCATGACTAGTGATGTTGAGCATATTTTCATGTACCTGTTGGCCATTTGTATGTCTTCTTTGGAAAAAGGTATATTCAAGTCCTCTGCCCATTTTTTAATTGCATTGTTTGGGATTTTTTTGCCATGGAGTTGTATGAGTTCCTTATATATTTTTTATATTAAGCACTTATCAGATAAGTGGTTTGCAAATATTTTCTCCCATTCTGTATGTTGCCTTTTCTTTTTGCTGATTTTTTTTTTCTGTGGTGGTGAAGAAACTTTTTAGTTTGATGTAGTCCCACTTGTTTATTTGTGTTTTTGTTGCTTGTGCTTTTGGTGTCATCTCAAAGAAAATTGTTGCCAAAACCAATTTCAAGGAGACTTTCCCTGATGTTTTATTCTATTAGCTTTCCAGTTTTAGGTCTTATATTTAACTCTTTAATCCATTTCAAGTTAATTTTTGTGAGTGGTGTAACATAGGGGTCCAATTTCATTCTTTTGCACATGCATATGCAGTTTTCCCAATACCATTTATTGAAGAGACTATCTTTCCCTATCACATCATGTTGGCTCCCTTGTCAAATATTAATTGACTGTATAAGCATGAGTTTATTTCTGGGCTCTTGATTCTGTTGCATTGGCCTATGTGTCTTTTTTTTTTTTTTTTTTTTTTTTTGCCAGTACCATACTGTTTTGGTTACTATAACTCTGTAATAAAGTTATAAAGTTTGAAAGTTGGAATTGTGATGCCTCTAGCTTTGTTCTTTATTAGGATTGCTTTGGCTATTAGGATTGCTTTGGCTATTTAGGGTCTTCTGTGGTTCCATATAAATATTAGAATTAAAAAAATACTATTTGAATTTTAATAGGAATTGCTTTGAATCTATAGATGGCTTTGGGTAGTATAGATATTTTAACAATATTAACTCTTACAATTGATGAACACAGGGTTTCTTTCCATTTATTTGTTTCTTCCATTCCTTTCATCAATGTCTTGTAATTTTTGGTGTACAGATCTTTCACCTCCTTGGTTAAATATGTTGCTAAATATTTAAAATTTTTGATGCTATTGTAAATGGTATTTTTCTTTATTTCTTTTTCAGATAGTGTATAGAAATGCAACTCATTTTTATGTTGATTTTATATCCTACAACTTTACTGAATTTGTTGATTAGTTCTAACAGTTTTTTTTGGTAGAGTCTAGAATTTTCTATGTATAAGATCATATTGGGCTTCCCTGGTGGTGCAGTGGTTAAGAATCAGCCTGCCAATGCAGGAGACATGGGTTCGAGCCCTGGTCTGGGAAGATCCCACATGCCGCGGAGCAACTAAGCCCATGTGCCACAACTACTGAGCCGGCGCTCTAGAGCCTGCAAGCCACAACTACTGAAGCCCACGTGCCTGGAGGCCGTGCTGCACAACAAGAGAAGCCACCACAATGAGAAGCTCGTGCTCTGCAACAAAGAGTAGCCCCCGCTCGCTGCAACTAGAGGAAGCCCGCACGCGGCAACAAAGACCCAATGCAGCGAAAAATAAACAAATAAAAAATAAATAAAAATTTTAAAAAAGATCATATCATCTGCAAATAGAAACAATTTTACTTTTCCTTTCTGATTTGAATGTCTTTATTTTTTTCTTACCTAATTGCTCTGGCTAGTACTATGTTGAATAGGTGTGGTGAGAGTGAATACATTTGTCTTGTTCCTGATCTTAGAGGAGAAGCTTTCAACTATCACCATTTGTAGGCATATTTTTCAATCAGTGTTCTTCATCAGGTTAAAAAAGATCTATTCTTAGTTTGCTAAGAGTATTTTTTTAAAAATATTGAATGAATACTGCTTTTCTATCTTTCTTATTTCCCTTCTTTTAATTCAAAGGTAATGACTTGTAGAATACACAAAGAAGCAAACAGTTTGTATATCTAAATAGTTAGAGAAAATAAGATGCAAAAAATTTATAATAGCTTGAATCGTGCTTGTTCTTTTCACTTCTGAATATTAGATCTAATACGTGGTAGTTGCTCAATAAATATTTGTTGAGCAGATGAATGGGATTGAACTCCTTCATGGATCAAAAAATAAATTGAAATTAAAGTTTTTTCCACTTAGGAGAAGCACAAAGGTAAATTTTTAGAGAACATATAAGAATAAAGGTATTAGCAGGGATATGTTAATAATATATAAACCAAAAGACAACTGCATTGACAGTATTAGAACCAGAAAAAGTAAAATGTAAGATAAAATAATTGAATAGAATATAGTTATCTTATCTTGATAAAAGGTTCACTTTATTGTGATGCTACAGTAGTCATGAACTTTTGTGCCCCAAATAACAGCATCTAAATATATAAAGCAATTTTAAAGTTGTTATTATAGTCAATAAAACCAAAATTATAGTGAAAGATTTACACAAACCATCCAGTCTTTGACAAGTCAAGAAGCGTATTAAATAAGGATATAGAAAAAAGTATTATATAATTCATCTTTGCTATTATAAAATTACTCTTGATTTACTTGATAAATGTGTAGAACTTGTGAAAAATACACAAATGGTTTTAGTGTCTTTAAAATGATCATAGAACATTTAAGAATGTTTCATCCCAGGGAATTCCCTGGTATCCAGTGGTTAGGGCTCCACGCTTCCACTGCAGGGGGCATGGGTTTGATCCCTGGTCAGGAACTAAGATCCCGCATGCCACGTGGTGTGGTCAAAAAAAAAAAGTTTCATCCTAGCGACCTAATACAGGGCTATGGCAGTGGATTCCATTAGCAGGAGTGGTTACGATGAGCAAAAGATGAAGGGTGAAGAGGAAGTACATAGCTGGTTACACTTTGTGCTTTCTAAGATCCTGTGGTGATGAACAGATAGAAGTACAAACAAACAAATGACAAACAAACCAAAAACTCCTATAGAAAGAAGAATAAAAGGGAGTAGGCAGCAGGGAGCAGGTCTTCAACCAGGAGGAAAGCACATTCTGAATGATCATGAGTGGATAGGAGTAGGCTTGTGGATGACATAACTGGAGAACAGTGAAGACCAGGAGATGAAACAAGAGGGCTGCTGAGGAGGTGGGGGCTAGGTGGCCTTAGGGATCCCTGGTTCAGTATAGACTGTCAGTCAGAGGACAGCAGATGGAAGTTGATCTAGAAACAGGGGTGTAACTGGAAGTCAGTGCACAGCATAGGGAACTGGTTCGTAACATGAGCCCTCCCTCACTTCTACATGCTGAGCTGAGTTTAGGTTGCTGGAATTTATTTCTAGGGGAGGGTTGAAGGATGGCTTTATACCAATCAACAACAAACAAATAAAAGGAATGTATGATCGGGGAAATGCTAAGTCTTCTTTGAATAATAATGCCTGGGACTAACTAAACTCTTCTCATTTTGGTAAGTATTATGGTCTTCTCTCCAACACCCTCCTCACCTAATCTAATGCCAGGCACACAAATTGCCCTGCTATTTCCTGCCTCTCAACTCCCAGTCAGAAATCACTCCTCAGTGAGGCAAGGAGGAACTTGTCTTGCTAATTCAACGCCAGAGGAAACTTACCCAACTATCCTATCCTTATGTGTGAATAGACAACCAAGGATCCCCGTGTGTGTGTGTGTGTGTGTAGCAGATAAAAGAGGAAGACCAAAATAAAAAGCAGGACAAAAAAATATACTCTAAAAACACATTCAGCAACATTCAAGATGTTACATTCAAAGAACAAGAACAGTAGTTTAGGGAAAAGGATCACTCAGAAAACAAGAAATATCTTAGAGATTAAAAACATGATTGTAAAATAAAAGAAGCAATAAAAATTCTGGAAAGAGAAGAAAGTATAAAATAAGAGATAGAAGAAATAAAGTATCAATCCTCAAGAGGTCTAATCCCTGCTATTGGAAGTACTAATAACGAAGAATAGAAGATGCTGAGACAGAAAAAAAAGGACAGGAAACAAGAGAAGAAACTTCCCCCAAAGGATAGTGGTCTTCATATTGAAAAAGTTCTCTGAGTACTCAGAACAGTAATGAAAAAGACATTGTAACTGGATTTATCACTGAGAAATTTCAAGGCACCGGGAATATTGTACATAGAACAGGACTTGGAACACTGTAAACTCTCAGTAAGGGTTTGTTAATATCATTATCATAAAATTTTAAAGAAAGAGGAAAACGTCACCTCATAGGATAAGCAAGACTGGATTATAGAAGATAATGCCTTCAATGTTTGCAGGAGAAAAAACAATTTGACGGGGCAAGATGGCGGAAGAGTAAGACGCGGAGATCACCTTCCTCCCCACAGATACATGAGAAATACATCTACACGTGGAACTGCTCCTACAGAACACCCACTGAACGCTGGCAGAAGACGTCAGACCTCCCAAAAGGCAAGAAAATCCCCACGTACTTGGGTAGGGCAAAAGAAAAAAGAAATAACAGAGACAAAAGAATAGGGACGGGACCTGCACCAGTGGGAGGGAGCTGTGAAGGAGGAAAGGTTTCCACACACTAGGAAGCCCCTTCGTGGGCAGAGACTGCGGGTAGCAGAGGGGGGAGGCTTCGGAGCCACGGAGGAGAGCGCAGCCACATTGGTGCGGAGGGCAAAGCGGAGATTCCCGCACAGAGGAGCGGTGCCGACCAGCACTCACCAGCCCGAGAGGCTTGTCTGCTCAGCCACCGGGGCGGGCGGGGCCTGGGAGCTGGGGCTCGGGCTTCGGTGCTAGCCGGGAGGGAGTCCGGGAAAAAGACTGCAGCTGCCAAAGAGGCAAGAGAATTTTTCTTGCCTCTTTGTTTCGCGGCGCGCAAGGAGAGGGGATTCAGAGCGCCGCCTAAACGAGCTCCAGAGACGGGCGCGAGCCCCGGCTATCAGCGCGGATCCCACAGCAACAGGGACGCAGAGGGAAAAACGGAGAGATTCCCGCACAGAGGCTCGGCGCCGAGCAGCACTCACCAGCCCGAGAGGCTTGTCTGCTCACCCGCCGGGGAGGGCGGGGGCTGGGAGCTGAGGCGCGGGCTTCGGTCGGATCCCAGGGAGAGGACTGGGGTTGGCTGCGTGAACACAGCCTGAAGGGTCTAGCGCACCACAACTAGCCGGGAGGGTGCACGAGAAAAGGTCTGCAGCTGCCGAAGAGGCAGGAGACTTTTTCTTGCCTCTTTGTTTCGCGGCGTGCAAGGAGAGGGGATTCAGAGCGCCACTTAAACGAACTCCAGAGACGGGCGCGAGCCGCGGCTATCAGCGCGGACCCCAGAGACGGGCATGAGACGCTAAGGCTGCTGCTGCCGCCACCAAACAGCCTGTGGGCGAGCACAGGTCATTCTCCACACCGCCCCTCCCGGGAGCCTGTGCAGCCCGCCACGGCCAGGCTCCCGTGGTCCGGGGACAGCTTCCCCGGGAGAGCGCACGGCGCGCCTCAGGCTGTTGCAACGTCACGCCGGCTTCTGCCGCCGCAGGCTCGCCCCGCCTCCTCCGTACCGCTCCCTCCCCCCGGCCTGACTGAGCCAGAGCCCCCGAATCAGCTGCTCCTTTAACCCCGTTCTGTCTGGGCGGGGAACAGACGCCCTCAGGGGACCTACATGCAGAGGCGGGTCCAAATCCAAAGCTGAACCCCGGGAGCTGTACGAACAAAGAAGAGAAAGGGAAATCTCTCCCAGCAGCCTCAGAAGCAGCGGATTAAAGCTCCACAAACAACTTGATGTGCCTGCATCTGTTGAATACCTGAATAGACAACGAATCATCCCAAATTTAGGAGATGGACTTTGGGAGCAGGATATATTAACTTTTCCCCTTTTCCTTTTTTTTGTGAGTGTAGATGTGTATGCTTCTGGGTGAGATTTTGTCTGTATAGCTTTGCTCTCACCGTTAGTCCTAGGGTTAGGTCCGTCCGTTTTTTTTTTTTTTTTTTGGCTTAAAAAATTTTTTTTCCCTAATAAATGTTTTCTTAATAATTTTTTCCTTATTTTCTATTTTTAAAAAAAATTTTTAATAAGTTTTTTCATATTTTTTATTTTAAAAAATTAAAAAATTTTTTTTCTTAATAAATTTTTTCTAAATAATTTTTTTCTTATTTTTAGTATAAAAAATTAATAAATCTATTTTTAAAAATTAAAAAAATTTTTTTTTCTTAATAAATTTACTCTTAATAATTTTTTTTCTTATTTTTTATTATAATTGCTTTATTTTATTTTATTTTATCCTCTTTTTTTCTTTCTTTCCATTTTTTCTCCCTTTTATTCTGAGCCGTGTGGATGAAAGGCTCTTGGTGCTCCAGCCAGGCATCAGGGCTGTGCCTCTGAGGTGGGAGAGCCAACTTCAGGACACTGGTCCACAAGAGACCTCCCAGCTCCACGTAATACCAAACGGCGAAAATCTCTCACAGATCTCCATCTCAACATCAAGACCCAGCTTCATTCAACGACCAGCAAGCTACAGTGCTGGACACCCTATGCCAAACAACTAGCAAGAGAGGAACACAGCCCCATCCATTAACAGAGAGGCTGCCTAAAATCATAATAAGGCCACAGACACCCCAAAACACACCACCAGACGTGGACGAACCCACCAGAAAGACAACATCCAGCCTCATCCACCAGAACACAGGCACTAGTTCCCTCCACCAGGAAACCTACACAACCCACTGAACCAACCTTAGCCACTGGGGACAGATACCAAAAACAACGGGAACTACGAACCTGCAGCCTGTGAAAAGGAGACCCCAAACACAGTAAGATAAGCAAAATGAGAAGACAGAAAAACACACAGCAGATGAAGGAGCAGGGTCAAAACACACCAGACCTAACAAATGAAGAGGAAATAGGTAGTCTACCTGAAAAAGAATTCAGAATAATGATAGTAAGGATGATCCAAAGTCTTGGAAATAGAATAGACAAAATGCAAGAAACATTTAACAAGGACGTAGAAGAACTAAAGAGGAACCAAGAAACGATGACAAGCACAATAAATGAAATTAAAAATACTCTAGATGGGATCAATAGCAGAATAACTGAGGCAGAAGAACGGATAAGTGACCTGGAAGATAAAATGGTGGAAATAACTACTGCAGACCAGAATAAAGAAAAAAGAATGAAAAGAACTGAGGACAGTCTCAGAGACCTCTGGGACAACATTAAACGCACCAACATTCGAATTATAGGGGTCCCAGAAGAAGAAGAGAAAAAGAAAGGGACTGAGAAAATATTTGAAGAGATTATAGTTGAAAACTTCCCTAATATGGGAAAGGAAATAGTTAATCAAGTCCTGGAAGCACAGAGAGTCCCATACAGGATAAATCCAAGGAGAAACACACCAAGACACATATTAATCAAACTATCAAAAATTAAATATAAAGAAAACATATTAAAAGCAGCAAGGGAAAAACAACAGATAACACACAAGGGCATCCCCATAAGGTTAACAGCTGATCTTTCAGCAGAAACGCTGCAAGCCAGAAGGGAGTGGCACGATATACTTAAAGTGATGAAGGAGAAAAACCTACAACCAAGATTACTCTACCCAGCAAGGATCTCATTCAGATTTGATGGAGAAATTAAAACCTTTACAGACAAGCAAAAGCTGAGAGAGTTCAGCACCACCAAACCAGCTTTACAACAAATGCTAAAGGAACTTCTCTAGGCAAGAAACACAAGAGAAGGAAAACACCTACAATAACAAACCCAAAACATTTAAGAAAATGGGAATAGGAACATACATATCGATAATTACCTTAAATGTAAATGGATTAAATGCTCCCACCAAAAGACACAGACTGGCTGAATGGATACAAAAACAAGACCCATATATATGCTGTCTACAAGAGACCCACTTCAGACCTAGAGACACATACAGACTGAAAGTGAGGGGATGGAAAAAGATATTCCATGCAAATGGAAATCAAAAGAAAGCTGGAGTAGCAATTCTCATATCAGACAAAATAGACTTTAAAATAAAGACAATTACAAGAGACAAAGACGGACACTATATAATGATCAAGGGATCGATCCAAGAGGAAGGTATAACAATTGTAAATATTTATGCACCCAACATAGGAGCACCTCAATACATAAGGCAAATACTAACAGCCATAAAAGGGGAAATCGACAGTAACACAATCATAGTAGGGGACTTTAACACCCCACTTTCACCAATGGACAGATCATCCAAAATGAAAATAAATAAGGAAACACAAGCTTTAAATGATACATTAAACAAGATGGACTTAATTGATATTTATAGGACGTTCCACCCAAAAACAACAGAATACACATTTTTCTCAAGTGCTCATGGAACATTCTCCAGGATAGATCATATCTTGGGTCACAAATCAAGCCTTGGTAAATTTAAAAAAATTGAAATTGTATCAAGTATCTTTTCCGACCACAACGCTATGAGACTAGATATCAATTACAGGAAAAGATCTGTAAAAAATACAAACACATGGAGGCTACACAATACACTACTTAAGAACGAAGTGATCACTGAAGAAATCAAAGGGGAAATCAAAAAATACCTAGAAACAAATGACAATGGAGACACGACGATCCAAAACCTATGGGATGCAGCAAAAGCAGTTCTAAGAGGGAAGTTTATAGCAATACAAGCCTACATCAAGAAACAGGAAACATCTCGAATAAACAACCTAACCTTGCACCTAAAGCAATTAGAGAAAGAAGAACAAAAAAACCCCAAAGCTAGCAGAAGGAAAGAAATCATAAAGATCAGATCAGAAATAAATGAAAAAGAAATGAAGGAAACAATAGCAAAAATCAATGAAACTAAAAGCTGGTTCTTTGAGAAGATAAACAAAATTGATAAACCATTAGCCAGACTCATCAAGAGAAAAAAGGAGAAGACTCAAATTAATAGAATTAGAAATGAAAAAGGAGAAGTAACCACTGACACTGCAGAAATACAAACGATCATAAGAGATTACTACAAGCAACTCTATGCTAATAAAATGGACAACCTGGAAGAAATGGACAGATTCTTAGAAATGCACAACCTGCCAAGACTGAACCAGGAAGAAATAGAAAATATGAACAGACCAATCACAAGCACTGAAATTGAAACTGTGATTAAAAATCTTCCAACACACAAAAGCCCAGGACCAGATGGCTTCACAGGCGAATTCTATCAAACATTTAGAGAAGAGCTAACACCTATCCTTCTCAAACTCTTCCAAAATATTGCAGAGGGAGGAACACTCCCCAACTCATTCTACGAGGCCACCATCACCCTGATACCAAAACCAGGCAAAGATGTCACAAAGAAAGAAAACTACAGGCCAATATCACTGATGAACATAGATGCAAAAATCCTCAACAAAATACTAGCAAACAGAATCCAACAGCACATTAAAAGGATCATACACCATGATCAAGTGGGGTTTATTCCAGGAATGCAAGGATTCTTCAATATACGCAAATCAATCAACATGATACATCATATTAACAAATTGAAGGAGAAAAACCATATGATCATCTCAATAGATGCAGAGAAAGCTTTCGACAAAATTCAACACCCATTTATGATAAAAGTCCTGCAGAAAGTAGGCATAGAGGGAACTTTCCTCAACATAATAAAGGCCGTATATGACAAACCCACAGCCAACATTGTCCTCAATGGTGAAAAACTGAAACCATTTCCACTAAGATCAGGAACAAGACAAGGTTGCCCACTCTCACCACTATTATTCAACATAGTTTTGGAAGTGTTAGCCACAGCAATCAGAGACGAAAAAGAAATAAAAGGAATCCAAATCGGAAAAGAAGAAGTAAAGCTGTCACTGTTTGCAGATGACATGATACTATACATAGAGAATCCAAAAGATGCTACCAGAAAACTACTAGAGCTAATCAATGAATTTGGTAAAGTAGCAGGATACAAAATTAACGCACAGAAATCTCTTGCATTCCTGTATACTAATGATGAAAAATCTGAAAGTGAAATTAAGAAAACACTCCCGTTTACCATTGCAACAAAAAGAATAAAATACCTAGGAATAAACCTACCTAAGGAGACAAAAGACCTGTATGCAGAAAATTATAGGACACTGATGAAAGAAATTAAAGATGATACAAATAGATGGAGAGATATACCATGTTCTTGGATTGGAAGAATAAACATTGTGAAAATGACTCTGCTACCCAAAGCAATCTACAGATTCAATGCAATCCCTATCAAACTACCACTGGCATTTTTCACAGAACTAGAACAAAAAATTTCACAATTTGTATGGAAACACAAAAGACCCCGAATAGCCAAAGCAATCTTGAGAACGAAAAATGGAGCTGGAGGAATCAGGCTCCCTGACTTCAGACTATATTACAAAGCTACAGTAATCAAGACAGTTTGGTACTGGCACAAAAACAGAAATATAGATCAATGGAACAGGATAGAAAGCCCAGAGATAAGCCCACGCACATATGGTCACCTTATCTTTGATAAAGGAGGCAAGCATATACAGTGGAGAAATGACAGCCTCTTCAATAAGTGGTGCTGGGAAAATTGGACAGGTACATGTAAAAGTATGAAATTAGAACACTCCCTAACACCATACACAAAAATAAACTCAAAATGGATTAAAGACCTAAGTGTAAGGCCAGACACTATCAAACTCTTAGAGGAAAACATAGGCAGAACACTGTATGACATAAGTCACAGCAAGATCCTTTTTGACCCAGGTCCTAGAGAAATGGAAATAAAAACACAAATAAACAAATGGGACCTAATGAAACTTCAAAGCTTTTGCACAGCAAAGGAAACCATAAACAAGACCAAAAGACAACCCTCAGAATGGGAGAAAATATTTGCAAATGAAGCAACGGACAAAGGATTAATCTCCAAGATTTACAAGCAGCTCATGCAGCTCAATAACAAAAAAACAAACAACCCAATCCAAAAATGGGCAGAAGACCTAAATAGACATTTCTCCAAAGAAGAGATACAGATTGCCAACAGACACATGAAAGAATGCTCAACATCATTAATCATTAGAGAAATGCAAATCAAAACTACAATGAGGTATCATCTCACACCGGTCAGAATGGCCATCATCAAAAAATCTAGAAACAATAAATGCTGGAGAGGGTGTGGAGAAAAGGGAACACTCTTGCACTGTTGGTGGGAATGTAAATTGATACAGCCACTATGGAGAACAGTATGGAGGTTCCTTAAAAAACTAAAAATAGAACTACCATATGACCCAGCAATCCCACTACTGGGCATATACCCTGAGAAAACCATAATTCAGAAAGAGTCATGTACCAAAATATTCATTGCAGCTCTGTTTACAATAGCCAGGACATGGAAGCAACCTAGGTGTCCATCATCGGATGAATGGATAAAGAAGATGTGGCACATATATACAATGGAATATTACTCAGCCATAAAAAGAAATGAAATGGAGGTGTTTGTAATGAGGTGGATGGAGTTAGAGTCTGTCATACAGAGTGAAGTAAGCCAGAAAGAGAAAAACAAATACAGTATGCTAACACATATATATGGAATCTAAGGGAAAAAAAAAAAAAAAGAGGTCATGAAGAACCTAGTGGCAAGATGGGAATAAAGACACAGACCTACTAGAGAATGGACTTGAGGATATGGGGAGGGGGAGGGGTGAGATGTGACAGGGTGAGAGAGTGTCATGGACATATATACACTACCAAATGTAAAATAGATAACTAGTGGGAAGCAGTCGCATAGCACAGGGAGATCAGCTCGGTGCTTTGTGACCACCTAGAGGGGTGGGATAGGGAGGGTGGGAGGGAGGGAGATGCAAGAGGGAAGAGATATGGCAACATATGTATATGTGTAACTGATTCACTTTGTTGTAAAGCAGAAGCTAGCACACCATTGTAAAGCAATTATACTTCAATAAAGATGTTTAAAAAAAAAAAAAAAAAAATTTGACCTGAAATTCCATACTCAGTTGAACCATCACTTGAAAGTGGAGGTTGGTTGAAGGGCTTAAGAAAGTTTATCGGCTAAGCACCCTTTTAGAAAATTAGCTTTACTGAAGTAAATTTACATATAATCCAAGTTTCCATATTTTATCTTGTAATTGATAAGTTTGATATATGCACGATCATGATTCAGAACTTTTCCGTCACTCCAAAAAGCTCTCTCCTGTCCCTTTGCAGCCACCCCCCTTTCCTCCACTCCTTTTCCTTTGCTAGAATTTCATGGATAGAGAATCATGCAATATGTAGTCTTTTGTGGCTTCTTTCCTTTAGCATAATGTTTTTGAGACTCATCTATATTGCTTATCTAATATTGTGAGCAGTGCCTTCCTTTTTATTGCTGTATAGTATTCCATTGTATGTAGCACCCTGTGCTTATCTGCTCACCAGACGGGGCCATTCAGGTTGTTTCCAGCTTTTGAATTTTAAGAATAGAGCTTCTCTTAACATTTGTGTATTAGGTTTTGTGTGAATTAATGGTTTTATTTCTCTTGAGTAAATACCTAGGAGCAGAATAGCTGCATCATATAGTAAGAGTATGTTTAACTTTCAGAGAAACTGCCAGCCTATTTTCCAAAGTGGTTGTACCATTTTGTATCTCCATCAGCAATGCACAAGAATTCCAGTTGCTTTACATTCTTGGCAGCACTTGGTACTTTTTAAAGTCATTCTAATAGGTGCATAATGGTGTCTCACTGTAGTTTTAGTTAGCATTTCCCTAAAGATGAATAATACTGAGCATCTTTTCACATGCTTATTTGCCACCTGTACATTTTCTTTTGTGAAATAGCTATCAAATCTTTTGCTCATTTTAATTTTTTATCTCATTGTATAGTTTCTTTATATATTTTGGATACAAGTCCTTTCTCAGATACTGTTTTGCAAATGTTTTCTCCCATCTGTGCCTTGCTTTTTCATTTTCATAATTGTGCCCTTTGCAGCACAAAACTTATTGTTGTTTTTGGATTTTTTTTAAAAAAATTGAAGTATAGTTGATTTACAGTATTGTGTTAGTTTCAGGTATGCAACAAAGTGATTCAGAAATATATATATATTCGGATTACTTCAGATTATTTTCCAACATAGGTTATTACAAGTTATTGAATATACTTCCCTATGTTATATGCTAAATCCTTGTTGCTTTTCTATTTTATGTATAGTAGTTTGTATCTGTTAATCCTATACTCCTAATATCCCTCCCCTCCCCATTTTTCCCCTTTGGTAGCCATAAGTTTGTTTTCTATGTCTGTGGATCTGTTTCTGTTTTGTACATAGATTCATTTGTATTATTTTTTTAGATTCCACGTATAAGTGATATCAGAGGCATAACCCTTCCAGACTTCAGACAATACTACAAAACTACAGTAATCAAAACAGTGTGGTATTGGCACCAAAACAGACATACAGATCAATGGAACTTTGTAAGAATGTCTTGTATATGATGTGAACTAAATTGCTCCATTATTTAAACAATTGATGCAAATTAATGAGACTCCATTTGACTTTAATGCTAGGCATATTCTTCTCTGAATGGCGCAGGAGTCATGACATTGATGTTCCGAGAAGGAAATGGAATTTTAGCGTATTCCATGACCAGCACAGAATAGTTATATAGCAATAATACTGATTAGAATTTTTCAGGTTTTAGGGTCAGCCTAAGGACAAAGTATGGAAGGCTTGACTGATTGCAGGATGAAGGTCTAAACATCACCTTCCTTGACAATGTAAAGTTTACAAAGTAGTTAACTGAAGGCAGGTTGTGGAGGTATGTGTGTGGGTGGAGGGGGGAAGAAGATGTAGAAAGAAGAGTTAGGCCATGATGTCTTGACTTTACAAAGTGAGGACTCAAGACACAACATCAAACATTGATAAAACAGAAGTAGAACTTTTAGTATATTATTTAAATTTCTAAAGATAACCAATCAAAAAACCAACAGTAATGAAATGAAAAAATAAGGGGAAGAGAATAAGGATGATATCTGAATGTGTTAAATTAATGTTTAATGCTGATTGGTAATAAAGCACAGCCCTTAAGAACACATATTCTGTCTCATATATTGCTAGTGGGAATATAAAATATTGCAGCTGCTGTGGAAAACAGTTTGGCAATTCCTCAAAAGGTTAAACATAGACTTACCATATGACCCAGCAATTTTACTCCAAAGTATATACTCAAGAAATTTGAAAACATATGTTCACATAAAAACAAACGTTCATAGAAGTATTGTTCATAATAGCCCTATGATAGAAACAACCCAAATGCCCATCAACTGATAATGGAAAAATAAAATATGGTATATCCATACAATGAAATATTATTCAGCCATAAAAAAGAATGAAGTACTGATACTTGCTACAGCATGGATGAACCATAAAGCATGCTAAGTGAAAGAAGCTGGATACATATTGTATGATTCTATTTATATGAAATGTCCAGGACAGGCAAATACATAGAGACAGATAAGGGGAACATTGGGAGTGGGGGTTAGGACTTACTGTTGATGGGTACAGGTTTTTTTTTAAGCAATGGAAATGTTCTGGAATTAGATAGTGGTGATGGTTGTACAATGCTGTGAATATACTAAAACTCACTGAATTGTATACTTTGAAGTGGCAAATTTTATGTTGGGTGAATTATATCTCAATGAAAAATAATTTAACAAAAGAGACTCTGGAATCTGGGTTGAAGAGCACTTCTGGATTTACTCTCTGTGTGGCTTAGGACATGTTATTCAATCTCTGTGCCTCAGTTCCTTATTTGTATAATGGGGATAATATCTACCTCATAGATAGTTGTGGGGATTTAATGGCTTAATGTGTGTAAGATGCCTGCCACAGACAGCACTATACAAAAGACTGTTACATAAAGATTTTAAAAATAGGTGGGACACATCTATTAGAAGAGCCAAAATGGAACTCCGACCACACCAAATGCTAAGGAGACTATGGAGCAACAGGAATCCTCATTTACTGCTGTTGGGAATGCAAAGTACAGCCACTTTGAAGACAATTTGTGGTTTCTTACAAAACTAAACATATTATTATACTACCATAAAATCCAGCAATTGCCCTCCTTGGAATTACTCCTTGGAATTTACCTTGGAATTTACTCCTTGGAATTGCACTCCTTGGAACTCAGACCACACCACATGCTAACGAGAATATGGAGCAACAGGAACCCTCATTTATTGCTGTTGGGAATGCAAAGTACAGCCACTTTGGAAGACAATTCATGGTTTCTTACAAAACTAAACATATTATTATACTACCATATAATCCAGCAATTGCACTCCTTGGAATTTACCCAAGGGAGTTAAAGACTTATGTCTACACAAAAACCTGAACATAGATGTTTAAAGCAGCTTTATTCATAATTGCTAAACCTTGGAAACAACCAACATGACCTTCAGTAGGTGAATGGATAAACTGTTGTACATGCAGACAATGGAATATTAAGAAACTACTAAAAAGAAACGCGCTATCAAGCCATGAAAAGATATAGATGAAACTTAAATGCATATTACTAAGTGAAAGAAGCCAATCTGAAAAGGCTATATACTGCACTATTCCAACTATGTGACATTCTGGAAAAGGCAAACTATGGAGAGATTAAGAAGATCAGTGACTGCCAGGGGTTGGGGCGGAGAGGGATGAATAGGAGGAGCACAGATGATTTTTAGGGCAGTGAAAATATTCTATGTGATACGATAATAATGGATACATGTTGTTATACATTTGTCCAAACCCATTGAATGTACAACATAAAGAGTAAACCATAATGTAAGCTATGGGGTTTGGGTGATTATTATGTGTCAGTGTAGGGTTTTCAATTGTAACAAATGTACGACTTTGGTGGGAGATACTGATAACGCATGTGTGGAGGCAGGGGGCATATAGGAAATCTCTGTATATTCCCCTCAATTTTGATGTAAACCTAAAACTCTTCTAAACAATAAAGTCATAATGAATAAAAGGTTTAGAAAATGGGTGTAAAGAGTCCCAGAGTGATGTAAGTCACAATTCAAAACAATGAGTAACTGTCATGGATGGTTATGCACAAAATTACAAAGTACTAAATTATACCAAGGAATAGGGAGAAATGAACAAAAGCACAACTGTGATGATGGAGCCTAATGAATGCACATTTCTCAGTCCTTGAGCCACCAAGCAAACCAAAGAGGTGTTCAGTCTGAACTTTGAAATCCACACCAAATGCCTTGGCCTCTGCAGGGGAACGCATTCTCTTCTCATTGAACACAAATTTGGCCATCAAAATGTCAGTAGATTTTAAAAAGTAGATATACTACAAGTTACATTCTTTGACCATTTAAAAAATAGTATCAGATAGCAATAGAAAAATGCCCTCTGTACCTAACCATTTAGAATTTAAAACGATGATACTCGTCTTCAGAAACAAAGCAAAACAAAACCCTTGGGCTGAAGATAAAATCAAAACTGCAATTACAAAATATCTTCCTTTTAGTCCTGCACTGAGAAAAAAAATTCATATTGTTTACCTTTTAAGAATCAGGAAAACAAAAAGGAAAATAAGCTAATTAAGGATTCAACTCAAAAAGTTGATTAAAAAGCAACAAATTAAACCCAAGCAAAATAGAAAATAACATTAACAATAATAAAAGCTGAAATTTGATGAATTAGGAACCAGAAAATCAATTGACTAAGAGCTAGATTAAAATATAGTAAAATAGCTAAAATTCTAGCAAGCCTAAATAAGAAAAAAAAAAAATTAAAGCACAATATTAACAAGGAGAAAGGAAAAGAATCTCAAACACAGAGACTTGAAAGACTTAGGAGAGACTACTGTGTAAAATTCTGGTATTAAAAACTAGATGACAACATGGATGAAATTGATAATTTTACAGGGAAATATTGGATTGGCCAAAAAGTTCGTTCAGGTTTTTTTGTAACATCTTACTGATGAAAGAGAACCCCAAACGAACTTTTTGGCCAACCCAATATGAAGATTGACTTTGATAAAAAAGAGAAGCTAGATAGGCAAGTAATTGTGGTATAAATTTAAAACTTTGGTAAAGAAACACCTCAAATAGTTGTAAGCCCAGGCATTCCCCTTTCTTTTCAACCTTCAAGGAACATCTTGAAATAAAGAGTATTCTTGTTAACACAGGCAAAATAAATATACATGTTAAAAACAATAGCTGACATTGCGCTTAATGGCAAAACAATCAAAACATTTACAACAAAATGAGTAACAAGGCAAGGGTGTCTTCTATCACTACTATTACTTAACATTTAAAAAAAATTAAAATGCTTCTCCTGAATTTTCTCAGTAAAATAGGTAGAGAAGTATTCTTCCTTAACACGATTAACAAATGTCTATCTCAAATGACAGCTAGCACCAGGTGAGATACTAAAAAAGCTCTTTAAAATCAGTAACATGATAAGTATGTGCTCAATTGTTGCTGTTATTTAGTATAATTATGAAATTGTTAGGCAGTATAATTAGATAGGAAAATGACATGAGATAAAAGTCGAAAAGGAAAAGGTGTATACGTCACTATTTGCAGATGATATGTTTATATTCTTGAAAAACCGAAGAGAATTAACTCAAAAACTATGAGCATCAAGCACCTGATTAAGAAATATTTGTTGAGTACACACCTCATGGCTGGCACTAAAATTACAGTGAGGCTCAGGAGAGAGTCCTTGCCTTCGTGGAGCATATATTTCAGCTGGGGAGATGGACAATAGCATATAAAACCCAACCAGTGCATAATGGAATGTCAGGTATTGATAGAGACCACAAAGAAAACCAGGGGAAGAATGTGAAAGATGGAGATGCTGACATTAGGTAAGGAAGGCAGGGAAGGCTGCTCCGCTAAATTACTTTTACCATTAAAACAATGCCAGTTAAGACTCTGATATAATTCCTTCCTTCCACATCTCTCCCCTCCTTACTTCCTTTTTTTTGAAATTGACAAATTAACTTAAAGTTTAGTTGGAAAAATAAAAGTGGAAGGATAAAACCAAAACTTTGAATAAAGACAAATGGGGGTCAATGGGGAGGGAAGTAAATGTATTATATTGACATATCTTTTATATTATTAAGCAACAGATATCAAAATGGTGTGGTACTATTTCCATAAATACAAAGTGAGGCCAATGAAATTGAATATGAGGTCCAAGTTTATAAATGAGCTGAGTATATAAAAATCTTTGTGCATTAGCTGTAGCTCATGTAACATTCTGTGTCATTCAGCAGACCTAAAAATGTTAACATATATTAACACATTTTATTTATCCACATATTTCATTTTAAGTACAATTGGCAGTTTCATATTTCTCAGGTACTGCACTTAATGACTAATAAATGCTTTTATTTTTGCTTTTATTTCCAGATTCAAAAAAATATTGCTATGATTTATGTTAAAGAGTGTTCTGCCTGTGTTTTCCTCTATGATTTCTATGGTTTTCAGTCCTACATTTAGGTCTTTAATCCATTTTGAGTTTATTTTTGTGTATGGTGTTAGAGAATGTTCCAATTTCATTCTTTTACATGTAGCTGTCCAGTTTTCCCAGCACCACTTACTGAAGAGACTGTCTTTTCTCCATTGTATAGTCTTGCCTCCTTTGTCAGGTTAATTGACCATAAGTATGTGGGTTAATTTCTGGGTTCTCTACTCTGTTCCACTGATCTATATGTCTGTTTTTGTACATGCATCATACTGTTTTGATTACTGCAGCTTTGTAGTATAGTCTGAAGTTGGGGGTGTGATTCCTCCAGCTCTGTTCTTTCTCCAGATTATTTTAGCTGTTTGGGGTCTTTTGTATTTCCATACAAATTTTTAAATTATTTGTTTTAGTTCTGTGAAAAATGCCATTGGTATTTTGATAGGGATTGCATTGAATCTATAGTTCGCCTTCGGTAGTATGTTCATTTTATTTGAAAAGATACAATCATCCCAATGTTCATAGCAGCATTATTTACAATTCCCAAGATAAGGAAGCAAACTAAGTGTCCATCAAGAGATGAATGGATAAAGAAGATGTGATATATATATCACAACATATGGTTTTATATATATATATATATATATATATATACACCATAACATCTTATGGAAAGACCCAAATGAACTTTTTGGCCAACCCTATACACACACACACACACACACACACACACACACACACACACACACACACACATACATGGAATATATGGAATAGTACTCAGCCATAAAAAAGAATGAAATTTTACCATTTGCAACAACATGGATGGACTTGGAGGGCATTATACTAAGTGAAATAAGTCAGACAGAGAAAGACAAATACTGCAATGATATCGTTTACATGTGAAATCTAAAAAATACAACAAAGTACTGAATATAACAAAAAAGAAATAGACTCACAGATATAGAGAACAAACTAGTGGTTACCAGTGGGGAGAGGGAAAGGGAGGAGGGGCAATATAGGGGTAGGGGATTAAGAGGTACTATTATGTATAAAACAAGCTATAAGGGTATATTGTACAGCACAGAGAATATAGAGAATATAAGATGAGAGTAATCAAATCTTTTACAAATATTATTTTTATAATAAATAAGTTAGCGAATGTATATATTAATTGATTGTTTTTTAAGAAAAAACTTTATTACAAAAAAAATCCAAGACTATAGGACTCTTGCACAAATGAATAAAATAGAAATGTTTAAAAATTATCAAAACTTTACTTCCAACAAAGAGCAAACACAAGATGCTTTTATCAGAAGTGTATTTTTTACATAAACAGTTTTAGAGCATAGTAACCCCTAAAAACACTACCCAGTTTATTTTAAGAAGCTATGATAACTCTAATACCATATCTGGGCAAAGACAGTTCAGAAAAGGTTAACTCACTTTTGAGTATAATATGAAAATATTAAATAAAATATGATGAAAAATTTTGTCAGGAGAGTAAATTAATAGTATTGTCTGATTAAATAAGTTTTCTTTTCCATTAAGAGATTCAAGGATAATTAAGTATTTAAATATATTAATATAGCAAAAGAGAAAATTTACATCTCCTATTGAAATAATTTATAATAAAATTCGACACCCATTCCCAAGAAACGAAATCCAAAACTAATATCTATGAGTATAATAGAAATTAAACCTTCTTTATCAAGAAAGATGCTTTCACTTCCAAAACAACAGCTGAATCACATTTTAGAATGAAAAACTAGAGGCATTTCTATTTAAATAAGAATTGTCACAATCCCTGCCATATTTAACACAGTTCTTTAAGTTATGGCCAATGGAATAATACAAGAATAAAAAATAAGAGGGATGACTGTTTGAAAGTAGATGACACAGTTATTGTCATTTATGTGTGATAGAATTATGTAGCTGGAGAAGCCAAGGGAATACACTGAAAAATTACTACACTGTTTAGTGAATCCAGAATAAAGTTTGGTCAAAGTAAACACATAAATAAAAAGTTATAGTTTTTCTACGTACCAGTGATATAATGATATTAAAAAATACCATTCACAATAGCAACCCAAACATAAATGTCTAAGATAAAGTTCACAAGAAATGGGCTTCCCTGGTGGCGCAGTGGTTGAGAATCTGCCTGCCAATGCAGGGGACACGGGTTCGAGCCCTGGTCTGGGAAGATCCCACATGCCACGGAGCAACTGGGCCTGTGAGCCACAACCACTGAGCCTGCGCGTCTGGAGCCTGTGCTCCGCAACAAGAAAGGCCGCGATAGTGAGAGGCCCGCGCACTGCGATGAAGAGTGGCCCCCGCTCACCGCAACTGGAGAAAGCCCTCGCACAGAAACGAAGACCCAACACAACCAAAAATAAATAAATAAATTTATTTAAAAAAAAAAAAGTTCACAAGAAATGTGTAGGAATGTGATGAAAAAAGAATAAGGGCTGAAAATGGAAAATTGTGTCATGCTATTGAATTAAGATTAAAAAGAAATATAAAGTTATCAATTATCTCTATAGTACCTAGAAGTTTAATGGAATCCAAATCAAAATACCTGTGGAACTTTGGAGGGGGTAGTGCTTTATAAAATTATTATGAAATTCATCTGGAACTTCAGAATGCCAAGAACATTTTGAAAAATATAGAAGGATGAAGAGGGACTTGAAAGACTTGAGTAAGCAACATGCAATGACGTACTTGTAACTTTGTATACTGTGGCCCCCACTTACCCGTGAGAATATGTCCCAAGACTCCCAGCGCGTGCCTGAAATCACTGATAGTACCAAACCGTAAATATACTATGTTTTTTCCTATACCTACATACCTATGATAAAGTTTAAGATATAAATTAGGCACAGTAAGAGGTTCTTAACAATAACAAATAAAATAGAACAGTTATAACAATATACTGTAATGAGTTATGTGAATGTGGTCTCTTTCTCTCTCAAAATATCTGTACCAATTTAAATGCCTTGGGTTTCCCTGGTGGTGCAGTGGTTAAGAATCCACGTGCCAATGCAGGGGACACGGTTTCGATCCTTGGTCAGGGAAGATCCCACATGCCGCAGAGCAACTAAGCCCGTGCGCCACAACTACTGAACCTGCACTCTAGAGCCCGTTAGCCAAACTACTGAGCCTGTGTGCCACAACTACTGAAGCCCGCGTGCCTAGAGCCCGTGCTCTGCAACGAGAGAAGCCACGACAATGAGAAGCCCGCACACGGCAACGAAGAGTAGCCCCCGCTCACTGCGACTAGAGAAAGCCCGCACACAGCAACAAAGACCCAACACAGACAAAAATAAATAAATAGATAAATAAATAAGTAAATTTATTCAAAAAAATTAAATGCCTTTTCCATCTTAACTAAGCACTTATCATGCACTGTGGCCATAACTTTTGCAGTTTGAGATGTGACAGCAAAACTAGCATGAATTCCTTTTTCCTCCTTCACAATTTCACGATAGATTTGTTCTCACCTTAGATCTTATGAACCTCAGCAAACTTTTTTTTCTTTCCTTATTAAGTTGAGAACGTCCACCTTTTCACTTAAGGGAAACACTTTATGGCTTCTCTCTGGAGTACCTGAATTGCCAGTACCACCACTCTTGCACCATTATTAAGTAAAATAAGGGTTACTTGAACACAAACACCGCGATACCAACATGGTTGATCTGATAATGGAGCTGGCTACTAAGTGACCGTTGGGTAGGAGGGATATACCGGACAAAGGGATGATTCACATCTTGGGCAGGATGGAGAAAGACAGATTTCATCACGCTACTCGGAACAACATGCAATTGAAAACTTAACGAATTATTCATTTTTGGAATTTTTTTATTTAATATTTTCAGACCACAGTTGACTGCAGGTAACTGAAACCACGGAAAGCAAAACTGTGGATAAGGGGGCGCTACTGTATATTCAAAAGTCTGGTTTAATTGTAGGGATAGACAGATAAATCAATGAAACAGTACAAAAAACAGAAGCAGGCCCATGTAAATATGAATTTCATATAAGATAAATGTGACATTTCAAATCACTGGGGAAAAGATGAAGAATTCAGTAAGTCAAATTGGGTCAATTTACTGACCATGTGAAAAAATAAAAGATCTTTGCCGCACAACAGGAACTAAAAAAATTTCAGATTGATAAAATATTTAAATATGAAATCTGAAACCATAGAAAGATTTTAAGAAAATACATGAATATTTATTAGATGTCAATGGTGTGCAAGTACTTTCTAAGAGTATATATAAAGGCATAGTCCATAAAATAAAAGACTGATGGATTTGACTACTACAAAGTGACAAAATTCTTTATGTCAAAATGATCATAAACAAAACTAAATATTAGACCACAATCTGGGGGAAATTTTTTTGCAGCAAAAGCATTTAGTATCATTATTATATGAGTACTTACAAATCAATAATTAAATGACAAACATATAAGAGAAAATGTGCAAAGAAAATTAGCAGGAAATTTTAAAAGGAAAGATCACAGTGGCCAATCAATGTAAGTTCAACCTCACTAGATTAAGGAGTTACCATTAAAAGAAATGATATATGCAGTGCATTTAGCTCAGTGCCAGGAACATCGAAAGTTCTAGATAAGTATTAATTTGTTGCAACATGATGATGGTGATGATGGTGATATTAATGATGATGGTAGTGGAGATGATTATGATGGAGATGATGATGTTTCTTTTTTTTTTTTCTTTTTTAACATCTTTATTGGAGTATAATTGCTTTACAATGGTGTGTTAGTTTCTGCTGTATAACAAAGTGAATCATCTATGCATATACATATATCCCCATATCTCCTCCCTCTTGCGTCTCCCTCCCACCCTCCCTATCCCAACCATCTAGGTGGTCACAAAGCACCGAGCTGATCTCCCTGTGCTATGCGGCTGCTTCCCACTAGCTATCTATTTTACATTTGGTAGTGTATATATGTCCACGCCACTCTCTCACTTTGTCCCAGCTTACCCTTCCCCCTCCCCGTATCCTCAAGTCCATTCTCTAGTAGGTCTGTGTCTTTATTCCCGTCTTGCCCCTAGGTTCTTCATGACCATTTTTTCCCCCTTAGATTCCATATATATGTGTTAGCATACAGTATTTGTTTTTCTCTTTCTGACTTACTTCACTCTGTATGATAGACTCTAGGTCCATCCACCTCACTACAAATAGCTCAATTTCATTTCTTTTTATGGCTGAGTAATATTCCATTGTATATATGTACCACATCTTCTTTATCTATTCATCTGTTGATGGACACTTAGGTTGCTTCCATGTCCTGGCTATTAAAAATAGAGCTTCACACACTATTGTAAAGCAATTATACTTCAATAAAGATGTTTAAAAAAAAATAGAGCTTCAATGAACATTTTGGTACATGACTATTTTTGAATTATGTTTTTCTCAGGGTATATGCCCAGTAGTGGGATTGCTGGGTCATATGGTAGTTCTATTTTTAGTTTTTTAAGGAACCTCCATACTGTTCTCCATAGTGGCTGTATCAATTTACATTCCCACCAATGGTGCAAGAGTGTTCCCTTTTCTCCACACCCTCTCCAGCATTTATTGTTTGTGGATTTTTTGATGATGGCCATTCTGACTGGTGTGAGATGATATCTCATTGTAGTTTTGATTTGCATTTCTCTAATGATTAATGATGTTGAGCATTCTCTCATGTGTTTGTTGGCAATCTGTATATCTTCTTTGGAGAAATGTCTATTTAGGTCTTCTGCCCATTTTTGTATTGGGTTGTTTGTTTTTTTGATACTGAGCTGCATGAGCTGCTTGTAAATTTTGGAGATTAATCCTTTGTCAGTTGCTTCATTTGCAAATGTTTTCTCCCATTCTGAGGGTTGTCTTTTTGTCTTGTTTATGGTTTCCTTTGCTGTGCAAAAGCTTTGAAGTTTCATTAGGTCCCATTTTTTTTATTTTTGTTTTTATTTCCATTTCTCTAGGAGGTGGGTCAAAAAGGATCTTGCTGTGATTTATGTCATAGAGTGTTCTGCCTATGTTTTCCCCTAAGAGTTTGATAGTGTCTGGCCTTACACTTAGGTCTTTAATCCATTCTGAGTTTATTTTTGTGTATGGTGTAGGGAGTGTTCTAATTTCATTCTTTTCCATGTAGCTGCCCAGTTTTCCCAGCACCACTTATTGAAGAGGCTGTCTTTTCTCCACTACATATTCTTGCCTCCTTTATCAAAGATAAGGTGACCATATGTGCGTGGGTTTATCTCTGGGCTTTCTATCCTGTTCCATTGATCTATATTTCTGTTTTTGTGCCAGTACCATACTGTCTTGATTACTGTCGCTTTGTAGTATAGTCTGAAGTCAGGGAGCTGATTCCTCCAGCTCCGTTTTTCTTTCTCAAGATGGCTTTGGCTATTCGGGGTCTTTTGTGTTTCCATACAAATTGTGAAATTTTTTGTTCTAGTTCTGTGAAAGATACCAGTGATAGTTTGATAGGGATTGCATTGAATCTGTAGATTGCTTTGGGTAGTACAGTCATTTTCACAATGTTGATTCTTCCAATCCAAGAACATGGTATATCTCTCCATCTATTTGTAGATGATGTTTCTTTCAAATGATAGTACTGACAATTGGCATATCAAATAGTGGTATAGGGATTATTCTGTTGGTGAAATAATAAAATAAGGCATTTCTAAAGTGTGATTTCACAATATATA
This sequence comes from Eubalaena glacialis, assembly GCF_028564815.1. Taxonomy (NCBI): domain Eukaryota; kingdom Metazoa; phylum Chordata; class Mammalia; order Artiodactyla; family Balaenidae; genus Eubalaena; species Eubalaena glacialis. The sequence goes on along the minus strand of NC_083733.1, from coordinate 50,175,787 downwards.
ACCAAAGTGTTGAAAAGAAAATTTCTTTTGACAAGTTATTCTCATCCATATGTTTATTCTAATGAAATCTAATGAAACCCATTTCAAGGACTTATTTCCAGGATGTCCATTACAGTATTGATTATAACAGTTATCATAAAATTGGGTACAATAGATGATTGGTTAAAGTACCGGACATCTACACAGTAGAAAATTATGTGGTGGTTAACAGTCACATTGTAGGAAATAATTTACTAACGTGAACATAGTCCCAGTATGTTAGGTGAAATGGATATTGCAGTTAAAGCATATATATACATACTCAGAAGAAACCTGCATATGCATTTAGAAGTTATCAGTGTTTATGTCTGAATGGAGGGGTCACGGGTGATTTTTATTTTCTTGTGTGTGTGTGTGTTTCAACATTTTCTATAATGAGCAGGTAGTAATTTTGTAAGCAGAAAGATAGGAACCCCGCTGGTAAACAATTGTCTTTCAATTTTCAGAAGAAGACTCTTGGGAATTTGGGAGCTGAGATTTGGGGCAAATATTTTGGATTTGCTATGTAATCTCCCCACTATGGCAGTCCTTAATTAACAGAGGTGAGGCTCACTGGGCAGAATGGCTGGAGCCATGCAGCTGCCAGGGGCTAAAGACGGTCAGGAAGCTTAATCAGTCTGGGATACATGAGGTGCTTCAAGGTGGAGAAGCACAATGCATCCCTCCTTATCGGCATTGTGTCAATAGGAAGAGAGGTATTTAGCCGTGTAAACACAGGGCTTGAGTGACCAATAGATCAGGAATTAAATATAGACCCATAGACTAGAGTTAGAAAACTCTCTGGGGAGAATCTGGTCCAGCTCCCCAAATCTGCAGGAGTCCTCACAGCATTCGTGCTACCCTCCATGGCTGGCAGACCTACCATCCCTGCCATCCCAGTGATCTGCTCCTGGATGGGAGGCATGGAGCCTGACAAATCCCTCTCTGCAAGGAGTGTTGCTACTGCAGAGGGCAAGGAAGGTACAAGGAGATGTTTGTGGGAAATGGATTCTCTTTGAAAGCTGTCCAGAGAGTTGACGCCCAAGATAGTTGCCTGTGGGACTGAACATGTGCGTCTCAGGTAACAGGGTAAGGAAAACCCTGGAAGGTGCCACCAGCACAACTGCCCATTTGCTTCTACCTACCTTAGTTTAGGTCAACAAACAGAGCAGCCACTGTGCTTCAGGCCTTGTTCTGAGCCTGAGCACACCCAGCCCCTGCTTCCCGACTCCAGTTCTGCTGGGCTTCATCCTCTGGCTTAAAGTCTTCAAGTGACTTCCCTTTGCCTCTATGATAAAAGTCCTACAAAGCCCCTCATTATTCTTTCAGTCTCTCTGATTCTTCCTCTACCATCTCCTTCTCCCCACAGACAATTAATTTTTAACTTCCTTAACACCTGCTCACACTTCCTTTAGGAAGCCTTCCGTGTTTTCTTAAGACTTGATGGTCTCCCTACCACATGTCATAGCACTTTACCCATGATCTAAGGTTTTGCTTATTATTTCTCTAGTTGTGTCTTTGTCTTAGGCCACTCAGTCCCGGGATGGTGTGTCTATCTTGGCTGGTACCTAGTATGGTTCACAGCCTATTGTAGGTACTCAATTTATTGAACAAACAATTGCGTAAATGATTGAACTTAAAATGAGGAAGATTCAGCCTCTCTTTGCAAGGAGCTTAGAGGGGAGACAGACTTGTGAAAGTACGTGCTAGGGATGGCCTCAAATAGATGTGCATTCAAGGGATGGTCGTCGGAGAGGAGAAATGAGAGCAGATGATTCTGGGTCATTTCTCAGACAGGAGGAGCCTAGTGATCAGCTCCCTGGAGGGATGACTAGAGCATGTTCTGGTAACATGGCCCAGTGTGGAGGCCCCGGGAGTCAGAACACACTTGGCAGGAGTGAGTTCTGGAACATGTCACTGCCATTTCAGACTGAGCTGGCAATTGTGTGTCTGGCCCCGGACACCGTGAAGCCATGGTGGGTCCAACCCCTCCAGCCCCACCCCGTGCCTGCACCCCCGGTGCCCTGGTGGTCTCTTTCAAGGCCTCTTGACAGTCAGGCCTGAGGATGCGGGCTGAACTTGGGCAGCCGGGGAGGGAGGCGGGAGCTGGCCTTGCCCACCAGCAGCACCATATGCCCATGCTTTGGCCTATTCTAGTCATGTCCCTGGCCTGCCCAGCTGTCACTGTCATAATTACTGCAGCCACGGCTGGGGTAAGTGTGTGGTTGTGGGCACCCTTTGGTCTCCTTAGAACTTTACTACTGTTGTTATAGCTCAGGACAAGGCCTGCCTTCTGTTAGTCTCTTGAAAATGGCTGTAATTCCCATCCATCATGGGGGTAAGCCAGCTGCTGCAGGGGCAGCTGTCAGGGAGAGGGCTCTGCATGCTCCTGACATGCGGCCCTGACCTTGGGGAGATGGCAGTTCCAAGCCAAGTGCCTTTCTTGGGACAGCATTTGGGCCATCTCTTTTTTCCTAACCTGGGGGGTGATCTCTTTGTACTTTATGCTGTGCCCCTGACCTGCTTGTCCATTGCCTTACGTCTGCCCTGGACCATAAACTTCCCAAGTGAAGGGATACTATATAGGTCACAGGCAATCTTCTGCTATGAAAGGCTTTATCTTAGATTTTAAAATATCTTTCCTTCCAACATTATAAAAGGAATATCCAATGATAATTTCAATAAAAATAGATAATATTTATTGGCTGTTTATTATGTTCCAGGCATTATACTTATAACTTTAAAGGATCTTTTAATTTCTTACTTTGAACAGCACCATGAGATAAGCATATGTTTCCATTTTCCATGTAAGGAACCCTGTCCAGAGAGGTTACATAACTAGTCCAGTGTCACACAGCTAATGAGTTGGGGGCTGGGATTCAAGACTAGAGAAGTCTGCTTTTCGGGTCCAAGCATGTGCCTTAATTAAGGAAATTTGGAAAACAAAAAAGGGGAAAAAACCCACCAATTTCACTTCCCAAACACACTCATTATGATCTTGATATATTTCCTTTCATGATTTTTTTCTGTTCATTATTTATACATAATTGTGATTATATTTGTGTAATCAATTCTTTTAGAATTAATGTTATCACATAAACATTTTCTCATGATTGTATCATATCCATTTTGTGGGCTTACTATCTTTCATTGTTCCTTTTTTGTTGTTCATTTGATTGTATCCAATTTTTCCCTAGTGTCATGAACCAAGTAACATTTGTGTGTGTGTGTTTGTGTGGTTCTGCAGATGTGTGTTACTTACTGTATATTTGGTTTCTTCTTAAAGTTTTTACATACAGTATATAATTTATTCTTGGGTAGCCCTGTGAGGTAAGGAAATATTAACTCCCCCATCATACAGATCAAGAAACAAAGGTTTAGACGGTTAAATAAATCACCCAAGGTTACACAGCTGGCAAGGGGTAATGCCAGAATTGAAATGGATGTCAGTGTGACAAAAGCAATGCTTTTGGCCATTAGTCTGTACTTTGACTATAAAGCTTTTCCCCATATTATGTGTTTCCTTTTATTCTTGGATATACTCCCATAAGTGGAATGATTGAGTCAAAGGGGGTAACTATTTTTTAAATGAGTTAGAGGAATTTACATTCTGTTTCTGTTGTATCTCTCCCTTGCCAGCACTGAGTATGATCATTGAATCTGTTGGTAGGCTTATTAACAACCCCAGTCCTTAATGATTTGTGACACCCAAGTTTGCTTCTTGTTCATGCTCATGTCCACCCTGTGTCAGCTGGGCTGTGCTCCAGGTGTCCTCACTCTGGGACGACTGAGGTGTCCTCACTCTGGTGTCCTCACCGTCTGGGATGTGGCTTGGCCACTGATACAGACGGAGAGAGAGCTCTGGGCATCTCCCACTCAGTGAGCTGGCTCACAAGCAACCAATGTCTCCTCTGCTTATAGCTTATTGGCCCAAACCAGTTACACGGCCCCACCCACATGGAGCCAAGAAATGCAGATCTTCATGTGTCCTAGAGGGAGAGAGGGCTGGGAATATCTGATGAAGGCCCCTAATGATGAAATAAAACGTTCTCATTTGATAGTTGACAATGAGACAGGCTGGGACCTGTGACCTGGGACCCTTTGCTGCAGTGCTTGCACCTGGACAAACGTCTCCCTGAGCAACAAAATACAAAGAAACTATAAGGAACTGAAAATAACTGCGTGCACGGTGCAGTTGGCGCAAATTATGGACAACGAGATACAAAAAGACCAATAAAACCCAACTGCCATTTCTGAAGAGCCGGGAGCAAAAGCAGGGTACTGTGCATGCCCTCACCACCACCAAAAGGGGGGGGGTCAAACCACCTAAGCCTCCCCTCTGGCCCGACCGCTGGATACACCCCTACCCTCACCCCATATAAGGAACCAGCTCACCGCCCTCAGGGGGTGAGCGAGCAAGGGAAACTGTTACTTGTTTTCACTCCCCCCTGCTGCAGCAGGGGCCCCGATAAAGCCCTGCCTGAATTTCTTGTCTGGCCTCTTATCAATTTCTATTGGTTGGGGAAGGCCAAGAACCCTAGTCGGTATCAACAACAGTAACACGTTGTTTTGTTTGCCATTATTTTTCTTGGTAAGTCTTAGTATTTACCAATATATTCTTGGCTGGTTGGACCTCCTTTTTTGTAGCTTGTTTGTCCCGTTCAAAGACCATTTATCTGCGATATCTGAATGCATTTCACAAATGGTTTCCTGATGGGGCAATGTCCTTAAATGAGTGAGTGAAAACACATGGTGTCTCAAAAGCCAATTTCCCTCAGATATTTTTGAACCTTTATATGTAAATTACCCTATTCATTAATTCCTGTTTCCCCAAAGAAGTGGCCCAGAATTTACATTAATTTCAAGTTGAGTTAATTTATGTTAAATTCAGCTTTTCAGTTAATCCATGAAAATGGAGGGAGTTTTCTGAGTTTCTAGGGTTTTCAGCATCTGGGTTTTAACACTCGGGTCTACTCTTGGGCTCCTTCTCCTCCCTGGTCACACATAGCCTACGGGGCACCTGACTCTGGTATCCATTCTCCAACCATATTGATCCTTGCGTCCACCTTCTCCCTGCCATTCCCACTCCTCTGTCCCCAGGCTAGGGGGACACCTAAACAATTGAAATAGCTTCCTAGCTGTATTGTAGAGGCCATTCTAACTATACCATCCTTCTCCACAAAACCCTTCACAGTGAGTCCCCTTTCCCAGTGGGCCCATTTACCATGGTCATACACAGCAGATTTTTAGGTGGGACACAAATGAACAGTTTTATAGTCATAAATAAATCTTCACATGTATTAGAAACATAATTACCTAACAGAGTCAACTTGTGCTTTGGCACACATTATTGCTTATGATAAGGCTATGAGTTAGGCAAAACATTCTCTGACGTAAATCGTACCAGTGTTTTCTTAGGTCAGTCTCCCAAGGCAATAGAAATAAAAGCAAAAATAAACAAATGGGACCTAATCAAACTTAGAAGCTTTTGCACAGTAAAGGAAACCATAAACAAAAAGAAAAGCCAACCTACTGACTGGGAGAAAATATTTGCAAATGATGCGACTGACAAGGGCTTAATTTCCAAAATATATAAACAGTTCATACAACTCAATAACAAAAAACCAAACAACCCAACTGAATAATGGGGAGAAGACCTAAATAGATATTTCTTCAAAGAAGACATATGGACGGCCAACAGGCACATGGAAAGCTGCTCAACATCACTAACTATTAGAGAAATTCAAATCAAAACTACAATGAGGTAACACCTCACACCGGTCAGAGTGGCCATCATTAAAAAGTCAACAAATAACAAATGCTGGAGAGGGTGTGGAGAAAAGGGAACTACACTCCTACACTGTTGGTAGGAATGTAAATTGGTGTGGCCACTGTGGAAAACAGTATGGAGGTTCATCAAAAAACTAAGAATAGAGCTGACATATAATCCTGCAATCCCACTCCTGGGCATATATCTGGAGAAAACTATAATTCGAAAAGATAAGGTTATAAGTAAAAGTGAGTAAGATGTAAAAATTTGAAGGAAACTGTTGAGTTGGTAATATTATAGGTAGTACATGGATTTGTCAAAGATAACGCGAGGGCATATAAATGACAGAATTTGCGAAAGACTGTTCTACAATCTAACATCAAAACTTTATGGTGTCCATGAACCAACCCCAACTTAGCCCCTGCCCCTCCCCCACCATATCCTATTCCTAGAATATAGAAATACTGATCATCCCTCATGGCTCCTTGGCCATAAAGCCTTCCCCCTTTGTTCCTGGCAAAGGTAGAATTCTATTTGTCCTTTTTTTGGTCCTCGCTCATTTTTTTACCTGCATTTTCCTTAATTATTCGATGTCTTACTTTCCCCTCTAGATATTTATTTGGAACCACAGCCTGGGCTTTCTTTCAGTGGCCAGCATTAGCCTACAGAAAGCCTTTTACAACTTGGAAAGTTTCTGGATAGCTGTGTTCTAATGGCTTCTCACAATAGCCCCTTCAGTTTGCTCATCTCCATTGTACAGAGGAATTCATCGAGGCTCAGACATTGTGAAATGCCGTCAAGCTAACTGTTGCCAGGATTCAGACTCAGGAATATGACCTAGCAACCATGCTTTCCCCACCCTATCACACGGTTCTCCTGCTCCCCTACAGAGCCTAGCACGGTGCCTGCATAGAGTAGGTGCTCAATAAAGGTTTGTGGAGCGGAGGAACTATTGGCACATTCTTATTTCTATGACTTTGGTTCAGTTTATACATGAACACATTTCCTACTACATTTCTTTACTCAACACAATACTTCTTTCCTCCTGCCTAAGTACTTGAGTGATACTGTGGAGACGAGGGCATCTCCCTCAAAGTAAGGATGCCTTGACTGGAAATGCAGGTGGAAGAAGAATAACGCTTGAAAAACAATATTCTGAACTATGGTCTGAGAACTCCCTGAATGGGTTCAGCTATGTCCTCCGAGGTACCCAGGAGCACCTTTTATACTTGTGTGGAAGACAGAATGTTGAAGAATTAACCAGTGGTTTAAATGTGAATATTATTACCACAGATGCCTTCCGAACCAGCAGAGGCATGCCAAATTCTTAGAATCAGAGTCAGGGCACAGGCACTGGGGCAACAATGATATAGTAGAGAGAGCAGGAGATGCAGGTGAGCTGGGTTCTGCTCTGGTCCTTGCTACTCACTCCTGGGAACTCTGGCATTAGTAACCCAGCTGGGATGTGCTTGGCTTGATGAAGGAAGGAAAAGGACTATATACCCATAGCCTAGGCAGCAGGTACCACAGGGGTTGGAGGAGTGTGACATGGCTTGGATTCTGAGGGGGATTCAGGGGGCCAGATTAGTAGGTTTCATAAGGGAGAGTTCTTTCTATATTGGACCACTCAGGCATGCCAAAATGCCTCTCCTTGACAAAGACCCCAGGAGTAAATGAGGTTGAGAGGCCAGAATTTTCATGGAAAGTTGTGATAGAAAGGATTAAAACATTCAGAGAAGTAGCAATGTTAAATGCGTGGACCATGCAAAAACTGATAAACCCTCCAGGGAATTATGTTCCAGGGGAAGACCCAGAAGGCACTCAGGTTTTCAAAGCTACCAGGAAGGTGCTGGTGGAAAGGGCACCAACATCACTAAAGAGTTTGGTGGTGGCATGTCTCTGTTGGCCAGGGCTGACTTTAGGAGAGCTGTTAGAGACCTAGGTTCATAATGGCAATGGGGATGTAGGACCCCTCAAAACAATAGAGGCCAGGTGGCCCTGTTTAACCACCAGAAGTCAGGTAGGCGTGATTATGTTGATGAGTACCCATGATGGTGGGACAGCCAGGTTGGCCTGTCCCACAGAGAGATACGGAGATGGTTAATAGTACAAAGCGGTCCCTCGGAGCAGCCAGCATGGGTACTACTCAGCAGTGCTACTCAGTTTTTCTTGATTTCAAAAGAAATCAAGAATGATTAATCAAGAGGCTGAAAGAAATTACCCCAACAGAATGACAGGATACCCTGCCCAGTTTTTGGACCTGAGCGATGTTTTGAACCTGGTACCCTTGGACTGAAGAGAAGACAATACATTGCTGTCCACCAGAAACTAACACAACATTGTAAATCAACTATATTTCAATAAAATAAATTAAAAAAAAAAGAGAGAGAAGACAATACACCCAGGAGGAAAGACCCTGCAGCACTATGGTAAATGTACATGGTTATGAGTCCCCAGTCCTTTCCCAAAGAGAACTGTAGTCATATACCTGGGTAACTAAGTCCTGGGAAAAGGGAAATAGCCAAACATTTCAAGGAATATTGGGCTCAGGGTCTGAGATTACGTCCTGTTTGGAGTGTTATCATGGCCCTTCTAGATGCATGGGGGTAAAATGGGACTAGGTAATAAATGGAGTCGTGTTCAAAGGCCACACACTTAGGGGTTATTCGCCTGATACATGAATGTATAATCAGAATACACGGACTTGGTATCTGGTACAACTCCCATGGTGGGCCCTAGGACTACAGACTACGAGCTATTATAGTGGGGAAAACAGTATTATTCTGGGGAGAAGAATATAGTTAAAATTAGTTCCACTCTTAAAAATCTAAAGAATGTTGCAAGGGTGGTAGTTTGCATCCTATCCCCATCCAGTTCACCAGCGTAGTCCCTGTTAAAACCAGATGGATCTTGAAAAATGACAGTGACAACCACAAAGTCAACCATGTAGTGACCCTGACCACAGCGGCCATGCCAGATGCAGTCTTTTTGCTATGATGCAGGCTACCATGGCCTCAAGTTCACAGTGGGCAGCATTGATTTGGCAAATTTGTTCTTTTTTCTAATCCCTATTGGAAATGATCAGAAATAGTTTGCATTCACATGGAACAGACAACAGTATAATTTAGAGTTTTACCCCAGGGAGATGTTAACTTTCCTGCCCTGTGTTATAATATGGTCCAAAGTAATGTGCTCCATGCGGGGCAGAATATCACAGCACAATATCGCATTGATTTATCATATAGAGAACAAGCTAACTGGACCAAATGAGCAAGATGTATCTAGCATGTTTGTGGCCTCGCTAAGACATATGTGTTCCAGAGGTTGGGAGATAAACCCTACGAAGACTTGGGAGACGGCCACATCAGTAAAAATTTCAGGGGTTCCATGGTCAGGGTAATGTCACAACAGTCTATCCAAAGTAAGGGAGAAATGATCACATCTTGCATCTCCCATGATGAAAAACGAAGCACAATGTCTGGTAGGCTTTTGGGGTTCAGTAGGCAGAAAAGCCTGCACCTGGGAATACTGCTCTGACCCAGATACCAGGTGGCACGGAAGGCTGTCAGATTTAAATGGAACCTAGAACAAGGAAGGATTCTACTGCAGGTCCTGGCTCCACTGCAAGCAGCCCTGCCCTTTGGGCTATAAAACCTAGTAGACCCAGTGGTATTAGAGTGCTCGAAACCATGCCATGTGGAGTTTATGAAAAGCTCCAGTGAAAGAATCACAAGTGCCCCCTAGTGTTCTGGGTCAAGGCCATGCCATCTGCCCAGGAGAATTATATTCCATTTGAAAAACTACTCCTGATTGTGCTATGCGCACAGTTAAAGAGGAAGCACCTGACCACAGGGCACCAGACAGCCATGTGGCCAGAGCTGCCCCTCGTGAGCTCATCTGTTAGACTCACGAGCTCATAAAGCTAGTCACACCCAGAAAGAAACCAACACAAAGTGGAAATGGTACACTGGGATCAAGTGCAAACAGGACCAGAGGACACAAGTAATTAGCATGAGAAGGTAGTCCAGACCCACACGGCATCCTCCACTGTTGTATCCGTACCTCTCCCTCATTTCGCTCCTCTGGCTGTATAGGGATCCCCTGTGACCAGCTGATGGAGGATAAAGAACCTGAGATTGGCTCATGGGCAGGTTGGCTCTGCAAGGGGGTGCAGGCTGAAAACTGACGGCAGCCACACCGCAGTCCCTCTCAGGGATGGATGACCTTGAAAGACGGTGACGAGGGAACAGCTTCCCAAAAGGCAGAGCTTCAGGCAATGCTGATCACTACCAGAAGACACACTATACAGCAAAGGAAGTGTGGGGTTAGGTTCATGCTGATGGGATCCCCTGGTCATGCCATGTACTGTCCCATCCAGAAATTGCTAGCCTAATAGAGTGTTGGAATAGCTTATAAAAGGCACAGCTAAGGCACCAGTTCAGAGGTGATAACTTATGAGGATGGGGCTCCAACCAGCCTCCAGGATGAGAAATACATTTTGACTTAAAGATGTTTATTGGATGTTTTGTCCTCATATACGATTATATGTACTCCACAGATAAAAAATCCATGTACCTAGGAACCAAGGTGGTAACATGGGTGTCCAGCTACCATCACTCCCATGAGCCTCCCTAGGGAATTTGTGCTTCCTGCCTGTGCAGCTCTGGGTTCTGCAGGTTTAGAGGTCCTGGCTTCCAGAGAGGAAACACAGCTGAGTCCCTCAGTGGAGAGGGGAAGAAAAGTGAAGAGGGAAAGAGACAAGGAAAGGGCCTTCTAAGGGGATATGGAGGCAGCCTGGGCAGTGGCTGGAAGGTGACCACACAGAAAAATGTACTGACAGTTTATACCTGACCTTCTGGCCAATTGTGGATGAGATCGGGTCCTTAATGGGATGGGTAGGGCCAGGGATTTTCGAGTTATTGTTGGGGGGTCGCCCACACTGCTGTACCCACGCTTCTGTCCTCAGCACCTTGTAAAGTGTAGATTTTTGTAGTGGACCAGCTGGACTGTGCCAGGACTATATTTACGCATGTTCCGAAGGTTCTGAGTTTGAATAATTGATTACGCTTAGCAGAGCAACACTGCGGCTTTGGTCTGTAAGAAATTCACTTAAGACGGTATCCGCTCGACGCGGCTCAGCATTCACCCACCTCACGAAAGTCCGCTCTTTTAATTAGCGGTGTGCATGAATAGATCTGGTGTGTGGATGCAGTTAATAACAGAACCGGTTCAGACTACAGGGTGAGACTTCTATAAGGGGCTTAAACTATGGAACGTTGCCGCTAAAGACCTTCCCAGATCTTGGACGTGTGGATGGAGATTGGGCTGTGCTCACAATGTGTGGTGATGCATAAATATTAGCCTTAAATAACTGTGAATACCTTGTTTCCTGAAAAGATTAGTGGCTCTTCCCTGTGTGATAAATTGTGTGAGTTACAGTGCGGACCTGTCTTCCCAGTGTATTATCCCAGAGCCCTTTAAATAACCAAGTCCAAATTATGCTCAGTAGATTGTGGGGAACGCTTGGGCAAGCTGTAGGCAGAAAAGTGTAATTTGGGTTCATTCTTCTGTTTCCACCTCTTTCTCTCATACCTTCATTTCACTCTCACCTTGATCTTTTTCTCTAATTCAATTTCTCCCTATGTCTTACTCCTCCTTTCCCTCCATCTCTGTCTGAATCTCTGACTTCTTTATCCTCGTTTTCATAGAATAATAATAGCTAACTTTTATGTGTTGTACCAGACACTTACCAAGTTAGTTCTAAGGCCTTTACCTCTACTGTCTCATTTACTTCTAACAACAACCTTGAGAGGCAGGCCCTTTGACTGTACTCATGATGGAGCTGAGATAACTGAGGCACAGAGAGGTTAAGGAACTTGCTCAAGGTCACACAGCCAATAAGGGAGAGGAGCCAGGACTTGCAGCCAGGCCTGTTTGATCTCCGAGCCAGTGCTCTGAGCCTCTGTGGGCCCTGCTGCTGCCCTGTAGGAACATGTCAGGGCCCCAAACAGAGGGGGTGCCGTGCTTCTTTCTCCTGGCAGCTCTGCTAAAGCACCCTTTGTGGTAGGGAATGAACGAGCTGCTTCATTCTGAAGGCACGTTTCAGGGATGCACTGAGATATCCAGCCTTCCTGACTGAAGTGGCAGGGTCACAGGTGCCATACCCTCCACCTCCCCACAGGCATCAGCACTGAGGGAGGGGCCACACATTGTAGTCAGCGCAGAGTCCTCCCCTCTCTCCTCTCTATCTGCATTCACTGGTTTTCGTGGGGCTTGAGTAACAGACGGACGTAAACCTGACTGTTTGATGGCCTGGGTGCACCCAGTGAGAAAGGACCACATGCTTGGTCTTAAAGAGATATGTCATTGAGCCCTCAACACCTTGGGCCCAGCCCTTTCCAACTGAGCATAATCTAAAGTGATGAGGGAAATTTTGTCATTATTGTTTTTTCTTTTTAAAATCAACTTTATTAAAATAAATTTACATACAATAAAATGCACAGATTTCAAGTGGACAATTTGACGAGTTTTGAGCAGTGTACATATTCATGTAGCCAACCCCCTTTCCAGATTTAGACCATTTCTGTTCCACGGGAAGTTCTCACCAACGCTGCTGTAAGTCAACCTCCACTGTAAGTCAGTCCAAGGCAACAAGTGACATGATTTCTGTCACCATAGGTTCCTTTGTTGGTGATAGGACCTCCTATAAAAAAAATCATACAAATATTTTTGAGATTCTCCCATGTTGTTGCATATATCAACAACATGGGGGAACAACGTGACGGGAATAATGCCGCCATGAACATTTGGGCAAGTCTTTTTTGTAAACAATTTTTAAAAATAAATAGCTAGGGCTTCCCTGGTGGCGCAGTGGTTGAGAATCTGCCTGCCAATGCAGGGGACACGGGTTCGAGCCCTGGTCTGGGAGGATCCCACATGCCGCGGAGCAACTGGGCCCGTGAGCCACAATTACTGAGTCTGCGCGTCTGGAGCCTGTGCTCCGCAACAAGAGAGGCCGCGATGGTGAGAGGCCCGCGCACCGCGATGAAGAGTGGCCCCCGCTCGCTGCAACTAGAGAAAGCCCTCGCACAGAAACGAAGACCCAACACAACCAAAAATAAATAAATAAATAAATAAAAATTAAAAAAAAAATAAATAAATAGCTAGGAGTGGAATTTCCTGGGTCAAATTGTAAGTGTTAGATTAGCTTTATAGCTGTTTTCCAAAGTGTTCCATTTTGCATTCCCCTCAGCAATACGTGAGACCTCTAGTTGCTCCACATCCTTGTCTGCATTTGGGGTTGTCAATTTTCAATTTTTGGCACGATGCTAGGTATGAGATGATATCTCATTGTGGTTTTAATTTGCATTTCACTGTAGAGCATCTTTTCATGTGCGTATCATCTCCTCCTGTTTTGTGTGTGTGTATGTTTGTGTGTATGTGTGTGTGTGTGTGTGTGAAGTATCCATTCAAGTTTTTTTTTGCCCACTGTGTACCTTGGGTTGTTTGTTTTTTTTATTATTGATTTGTAGGCATTCTTTACATATTCTGGAACCAAGTCCTTTGTCACATATACGTACCATGCATACTTTCCCTGAGGCTTTGGCTTGCCTTTCTGTTTTCTTAATGGTATTTTTGGGGAGGGAAACTTTGTGAGCTGTTCCCACAGCATAAATATTGAGAACTTTAGTAACTAGCATGAATGTCTGGGGTGACATCCATTTATTGGAATAGGGGCCCAGGGCTGAGCGGACTAAAAGTGACCAAGGTCAGCAGCGGCAGGCTGATGATTCTTTAGGGCAGGGAAGATAGCCTCCTAGTGAATCACAGATGTCAAGAAAGCCGGGCAGGGAATGGTTCAACTTTACCAGAGACTAGAGTTACCGTGTGAGCTGGTGAAAAGTTAACAGTCAAGATATTCTGCCATTAATCTCAATGGAACCTTACCATGTCCCACAAATATAAGGCTTGGGAGTGCTAGTTTTCATAAACCTCTCTCTTTAACATTCAGCAGCTAGGTGCATTACAAACATTTCACTAAATCCTTTCAACAGGGATTGAGCTGAGTCATGGCAAAATGGAGTATTTGCCCAGGATCCCACAAAGTAGCAAGTGGTGGGGCTGGGATTGAGGCCACGGCTATTTTTCTCTGGGGTCCCACACTCTCTACCATCTGCCCTGCCTCCCCACTTCCATGCCCTAAGTGTGCTCTCTGCATCTCTACAGAACACTTTAAATCCCTCTCCCTCCATCCTATCTTTCAAATAATTGTCCTAATTCCATTCGGTCATCTTTTCCTTCCAAGCTCAACATTCTTCGCCCCTTAAACCGAGCCTGGAAGACTCACTTTCCAGAGTCGTCGCTCTTGTCACAGTTCTTCTCTGGTCCAGCTCATTTCTCTGCAAGGTGCCCAGAGGTGAGCACAATATGCTGGGATGCTCTTTCTGCACGTGGCAACGTGGGATTGGCTACAGGACTGTTGTGCTGCCCCCTGGAAGAGGCACAGACCACACCGCTTTCTGAGCTGGTACCCAAGTCATTTTGTTGACCAGTTATCCACTGAGAATCCACCCTTGGCAAATGAAAGGCCAGAGCAGTGGTGAGCAGTGGGCATGGCAGAGAGCGCCCCTGTCCCCCCACCTCCCAGCTTCTCTTAGTGGTTCACACAGAGGACATAAAGTAAACAACTAATTGAAATGAACATAAGTTGTGTATGTTTCTCTTAAGTAAGTAAAGGAATATGATACAGAGAAAGGAGGGAGGCGCACTGCATAAAATAGAGTGATCAGAGAAAGTAGCATCTGACCTGTGACCCAAAGCCTGAGAGTTCTGTAGGGTGGGAGCAGAGCCCTGCAGACAGAAGAGCTCCATTTGGAACCCAGTGGGTTAGAAATGCCCATTGGTCATCAAGAGTAGATGTCACTGAAGCTTCAAGCTGTACACACCGAGAAGGTCTGGGCTGGGGGTTTCAGTTGAGGAGTCCTCAGCCCAGAGCTGGTGTTGTGTGTCCTGGGACACTCAAGAGGTTGTCATGGCATTGCCATAGCAGCAAGAGATGCACCCAGCCAAGTGCCGAGTGCTCAGAAAAAGAATGCTGTCCTGGGTCCATGCATTTATGTCTCTAGCTCCGGAGAGGGGCTTATTTCTCCAGCACTCTCCTTGGGCCAGTCTTGCACCTGCATTCCCCCCACCCAGACCTTCCGCAGTTGCACGCCCACTCTTAGTCAAAACTTTTCTGAGGAACGGGAGATAGGATTCCAGAGACTTCATTTGTTTTCATCCTCAAAGGAAGAGGCAACCAATGTCTTATCCTTTCAGTGGTCACTTGTCTGAGCTGGATGCTTGCGGGTGGACAGAGGACCGAGCTGCTTTCCCTCTGACCCTCACTCCTCCTTTGCTTCGCTAAAGCCCCTCACCCACCTTTCCTTCCCACTTCTCTCCAAGTGCATCTTGATGAAGAGCTTTCTGGGTGAGAGCCCAGTGTCAGATTCCCTTGATCTGAAAACTTCTCTCCCTGTCTTTGCAGTTAGGAGTTTCTGAGGTTCCATTATACACAGACTCTGCCCACCACTTTCATTAACAAGATGTGAGAGGTTTTCATCAGCAGGTAGAAGGAGAGAGCTAAACATGAAGCATGCAAATCAGTTACATTGTTCCCAACATCATAAGGAAATCAGCACAAGAGCCAGAAGCACATGCCAAATGATGAAGAGAGGGAACACAGTAACTGTGGTAGACCCCTCGGATCCCTCCACACCTGACACATGGTCAGGACCTGCTCAAGGTGGGTCTCCCAGTAACTTTCTCTCTTCCCCCGGATCCTGACTATCTGGACTTGGAAACAAGTGCTTTAACCTTGAAAGATTAAAATATTTTCATGCAATCAGTAAGTTCTGTTATTAAATGTTAGAACGGCTAAATTAAATGATAAGAATAACTAGTATTTTGAAATTCTGAACATCTTCTAATTAGACCAGCCTTTAAAAAATATTCCAAGTTAGGGCACATTAGAATGTATTCCACAACATGGAGACAGCCTGACAAAGAAACATTATTCTTAGATTTACAATTAATTACCCTTATGTCTATACCTTGCATTCAATTTGCATATCTTAAAAGTGCTGTAAATTTCACAGGACTCCTTGTTATTTAAGATCGGACAGCTTAGAAAAAGTTTCTTCAGTGATAACTTCCTCTTGATTATGTAGTTGTGAGGTCGGCAAAGCTGGCTCTCTTTTGCTCTCCAATGTTATGATTTTTCTTTTGTGTGTGTGTTTTTCATTATTTGGCTCCTTGTTCCTTTCTGCCCTCTCATTTATTATTCCCTAAAGAACCACCAGATAGGGAAGCCGGCTGGAAGACTAAGTGAGTGGTCAGAGTCGGAGATGTTATCTTCCCCCCACTACGCATCGGGACCGGGTGTCTGACATGTTCTATACATCTTTCCAGTGCCAACCTCATTAAACAAATACAACTTGATGTATAGCTCTCAAGAAATGAAATTTCATGCAACAGATTTGTTCTTGCCCCGATGGGTGTGCCCTGCCCCTTCGCTTGTCCCCCCCATCTCTCCCTCTTCCCCTTCTTTCCTAGCCCCTCCCCCACAAAGTGAGCTGGTGCCTTGTGATTTCTTGTTGCAATTTCATATGGTCACCACTAATTCCATAACCTTTCATTTGACTGAGTTTTTATGCTCACTGTTTAATGTTATATTTTAAAGAGACTGCATTGGGTTTCCTAAATTATGCATAAGGAGCCATTAGCACCATATAACATATTCCATATTTTTGTGGAAGGCCATGAAATGTGCTTACCTTGAGCTGACACACAAGCTGCACAGGCTTTAATCCACACCTACCTACTGTCACGTGTTGTGCTTTCAGAGGTGACACCATATAAAAGCGCTTTATGAGGGATTCCATCCATGAGGGACCGTTCCAGCCTCCAAGGGGAGGCACACAGAAGACTTTTGCAGAACTGTAAAAATCAATTGGAGCCTGTTACAAATAATTTAAAAGGATTTGAAAAATAAATAAACGTTTCAACAAAAAGCAACCAGTCCTTGAGTAAGACCATTGTTTGGTTTGTTTTTCAGAAAAAGTCACAAACAGTTAGAACTGCTTTCACCACTGGGTGAAATTTTGAGTAGCTTTTTTGGTTGTTCTGTTTTGTTTTTTTTCCAATGGATTTTGTTGCAATCATTTACCAAACCTAGGATAATATTCCACTTTGAAACTGAGTAAATTGTATCACAGATGAGTATGTGGTGCCAGGCAAGTACGGATTTTGTCTCAGGAGGGTTTGGTTAGAAAATTGAAACATGTTGTGTCAGAGCCTCATCCTTGGGCTTTTGGAGAAAGGAGGAGAAAAAAGGCCCCCTCCACCTTTAATTTTATTTTAAGCATGACCAGGTAATTTTCCGTGACTTCCTCTTCTCACTTATGGATTGACAGTTTATTAAAGCAATTTTTAAAAAGTTAGTACCATTGTCATTTCTTCATTACGGCTACCAGAGAACTGAGTGGTAAGGAATGTAAGGGAAGGAAAAAGAAGCTGGCCAGGCAGCGGAGGTCCTGGCAAACACGCCAGGCTCTGAGGGTGGCAAGGACATCCGCCCCCCGGGGAGAGTGTGACTTTGGCAGAGAAATAGGAGCCTTACCGCTGTCTCAAAAAGTCTTCCTCTCCCTCCTTCTTTCCCTGCCCTTGTACCCAGGTATCTTCTTCCTCCTTCTGGGAGGTGGGTGAATGGGAGACTTTTTACAAATTTATTAATTTCTGATAGTGACATTCTTCCTGACAATTCAATATGAAAGTGAGTCCCTGTGGCTTCAGAAAGCCCATTTATCCTGGCTTTTGATGGGCTGAATGCAAGCAAATGTGAAAGTGGCTCTCTCCTCGTTGATTATAATATAATATTTCTATTAAAATCATTTTAAAAAGGCTTCGGAAAATTTGAATAATACTTTTTCAAAGAATCTAAAGCTACACCTCAGATTAGCTGTCCTAGAATACCTTGGCAAAAGTATCCAAGTAGCAAGAGTTTTCCTAGTCTTATGTCCTATATACATCTGTTAAATTACTCTGAGATCTCATTAAATAAAGCTAATGTACTTGTAAAACAGTAGGGAGAGACAGTTTATCATTGTAACTGTTAGAGAGAGCCATTCAGGTAGGGAGGGAGCCAAGAAGACTAGGTATATGCTGGTCAGTGTAGATGTTTCTAAGCCATAAATCTTGGCTCTTTCCTGCCTAGTTATTGTGTATTTCTTTAGGTGAGAGATTGATTGTAGCAGCCGAAGATGAATTTGCCCATAGTCCTTTTCTTCTTCTTCTTCTCCTTCTTTTTTTTTTAATACTCTTGATGCTTCGCCAAGGTGATAATGCTTTTTCTCCCCCGTGCAATCATTTGTTTCAGATTAAAAGCATGAAATGGCACAAGAAACATAGGGAGGTTGGTCTCTGTGGCTGGGCAAACATGAGGGCATGAAGATGTATAGTGTCCCAGGCGGGTAGAAGTCCTTGCTGGGCCCCTCAGGATTTATAATAGGCTCACCTGAAGGAGAAACAGGGGCACTTGCGCCATCAGATACCTGGAAGGGCACTGTTATTTCCTCGCCGAGGAGTTTTCAGGCAGATGGTAAAAGGGGTTTAATTTGAAAACACTGAGACATTGTGTACGCTCCAAACCATGACAATTGCAGTTTTATTGTCTCCACTCAGGGAAATGTGTGTCTGGATCATCTTGGGGCCCTAATGGGGAGAAAAGGTACTTTTCATGAATATATATAGATGTTGAATTTATAAGGATCAATATAGTCGCCAAATGTTGTACAACATGTCAGGATATCATAAAAAGCAGGCAGTTCTACATAAAATACCAGCTTAATCTTGGAGATTTTAAAGCCTCATTAAAATGTGGATAAAGTCCATATATGGCAAGTCAGCCTTCAAAAGGTTGAAGTTATATATCTGTAGGGCAGGGATTGTAACCGCCACTTCTGAATGTCAGTGGCCTTGTGGGTTGCGATGGGGGGGGGTCAGAAGCTTCAGCCTGGGTAGTGTCCTGGTCTGGGGGGGTGGCACTGCGGGACGCGGAGCCGTGTGTCTGTCCATGCTTTGGGATTCCCCACCCTCCCCTTTAGGGCAACAGATGTAGTTGGAGAAGCCGCAGGGGACAGGTCAAGTCTTGCTATCTTTGGCAAACTGGCACTTTTGTGGATTTAATTATTTGTTAAATTGGAAGTCTGCTTGCTCTGTGGCAGAGTGGAGGCCAAGAAGGCTACTTCAAGTTCTAGGTGATGTGACCGGGGGGCTGCATGATCAACTGCTGGTAGGGGGAGAATTGACTTCCTCAATGGACCCCTACACCCCAGGGGTGAAGTTACTCCCCAGGAACTATTCCTGCAAAGAGAACAAGGCTCTTGCTCCTTGGTGTCAGGCGTTCTACCCTCACCTAACACACAGCTTCTAATTGATACAGCTCCTCTGTGCAGGACTGAGACCACGCCAGCCCTCCTGCAGCGAAGCTGGAGTTTGCACCCTTATTGGGAGTCTGAGTGGTTCTGGCTCGTTGGCTTGTTTTTCTGCAGAAACTCTGAAAGTCAAGCGAACACTTTTCTCCTGCCCTTTCTGCAACACTGGCCCATCCTCAGTGCTTGTCAGCAGCACCAGTCGGCCAAGAGTCATCCGTCACTGCCAGCCGTCACTCCGTCGCCATTCCCATCAGCCCCGGTCCCCGGGATCAGGAGCGATCGGAGGCCGGCGTCGGAAGGATCATTAAACTTGAGGCTCCCAGGTAGCACAGGTAGTCCAGGTGCCTGCTGTTATTTATAATAAAAGAAAGCACAGCAGAAGCACCGGACGGTGGCCCAGGAGGCTGCAGAGATCCCTGAGCAGTGTCATCTCTGAAGGACAGTTAAAAGTGGACTCTCCCCCCTCACTGTAAGCAAAGAGGATTTATTGAACATCTGTTCTGTACGTGGCTGGGAAGATTGATTAATTTAATTGCTCACACTTTGCTTAAGTAACATTTGAATACTTAATGTCAAGTTTGAAGGATATTCCAACATTTGCCTGCACACCTTTTCCTGACGGTTTCCGAGGGAGCTTTGAAAGGGGGTGGGAGAGAGTGTGTCTGGAGTCACTTCGAAATTCTTCTGTGAGAGCGTGCAGGAATTGCCAGTGGGAAAAGCTGCCTCTTTTCATAAAAGCAACTAGTTACTTTTCACATTTTCCCATTGTGATAAATCATTAATGTAATGAGGTTGGATCTTCTTTACTGAGGGATGGTAATTTTCCTTCTGGTATCAACGGTAGAGACAGTTGAACAGGTTATATATTTCTGTACCCTTTAACATAATACTGTAATTGTATGAAAGTACCAGATGAGTTAAAGCTGTAATAACTTATTGCAGGTTACAGTCAGGCAGCATATTTAGAAGGAATGCCTGAAAGTTCTGCAGGAAACCAGACTTGAAAGTGGTTTTCAGCTCATCAACCCTTGCCCTTTCCGTTATTGGTTGGTTTTTCCAGGTGTCAGTCTTATCCAGTTTAGCAGAAGAGGGGCTTTGGAAATGTGAGATGTTCCTTTAACGGAACTTTGTTTTGGGAGGGCCTGGAAAACTGTGCATCTCCTGCATTGAAACTGTAACATCTAAACCTCATGTTGAAAAGCAATCTGAATAACAAACACCCAGGCCACAGCATGGAAGTTAATGTTGTAAAAGCATTCCACAAAGACTTTCTTTCCTCCCCCCTCAAAGTTCTTAAACATCTAAAGTGGGGTTCCATTTACAAAGCAAAGAAAAAAAGAATTTTACCCAAATTTTCACAAATATGTCTGCAGTGGGAATGAGGCTGGCTGAGGTCTAGAACAATGAAAATCCTCCAAACTTAGCCTGAAAGATGACTAGGAAGGATTTGTTTATAAAAACAATCCCACTTATTTGTTCACCCATTCTTTTATCCTTGCGGGCATTCATATATTCATTTATCCATTCAACAACCATTTCTTGGGCTCTCAACTCTTTCTAAAGCAGAGAACACATTTATTTTGTTGCAGACTTCTTTCAGGAGTTGATTATTAAGGGAGACTTTCTAGTTTAAATTTTTAAAAATAAATGATGATATTTTTGAGATTGGGGAAGATGAGGCAGAGGTGGGTTATGAGGAGGAGACAGGTGAATATGCAACTCTAACTGGAGAATGAGACCAACCTTGGGTCTCCTACTGTCAGAGATGCTGTGTATAACGTGCTCACAAAAACACTTCTATCTGGGAGGGCTGGGACCAAGGAGGCTGCACTCCTAATCTACTGCCACAACCATAGAAAGGAGGAAAATCACAGAGCTGAGGGCTGAGAAGGACTCCACCAACCGACAGAGCTCTGGGTTCCAGGGAGGGTCCTTAACAGGAACATGGCTATGGTGTGAGGGGCTCTACCAGCAAAGACGATGCTTAGCCAAAGATGATCTTCAGTCACATCTGATTGAAGGCAGGTGTGGCGTGGGCCGATTCTTCGAGAGATGCCTGTCTGTCCCCTGCTCTGACCGCACACAATACATCCTGCGCTGGGCCTCAGACTGTCAAGGCCAGAGCCAGGTGCCTGGGCTACGCGTATCCTTCTCCATCAGTCATACTGCAGGGAGCAGACAATTAATTCTAGAGCAAAATTGAAAGTCAGAGGCAGAGTCTGAAAGAACAGAATGACAATAATAAAGTGCCCCAGCCTCGCATTAATCTCCCTCACTTCAGGCCTGTCACAGCCGGCCTGGCTGTGACTAATGCCAAGCTTTGCATACAGTGGTCACAGACACGAGCAGCATGCTACCTTTACAGCGCCCGCGATGCGCTTTGTTGGGTTTTTGACTCCTGTGGAATCGCTGGAAAAACATCGCCGCTGGTCATAGGTAAGGGGGCAGAGATCCTCCATCCCGCACCTAGTGATGGATGCTTAGATCTGGGACCCACTGCAGGAGCCATGGAAAGGTGCTCCCTCCCTTCCTCCCTCCCTCTCTCTCTCTCTCTCTCTCCCCCTTGAATATATATTTCCCTCCTTCTCTTTTCTACTTTTCCATCTCCTCTCTCGTTCCTAAGCTCTTGGTTAGGTCAGTTCTCGCTGTCTAACTCGAGTTTCCCACCTCTCCCCGTTGGTCCTGTGGGTTCTATCTTTGCTTTTCCCAACGAGCCTCTCTCATCCAGTGATACATGGGGAGGGCAGGTGGGAGAGGTGAGTTCACATGTGGCTGACTGGGCAGGTGGTGGGGGTCATGTTCACAGAGGGGTCTGTGACCAGTCATCTGGATCGACTCCTGCTTACCCGGGAGCTCTGAAGAAATTCAAGTGGGAAATGGTGGCATGTGGGTCCCGAGGAGCAGCAGGTCCCCACATGGCCAAGAGATGAGGGGACCCTAATGATTTTCTAGATCCCAGTGAGTTTCACGACCCCACTGTGAGCTGGGAGAAGGCAGCAGGGGGTGATTCGTCAGGAGTAGGATCAGTGAACATCTAAACAAATCTAACCCACAGAGGAAAGGAAAATGATTTCTCTAACGGAGAATCATGCCTCCCGGATTCAATTGAGTTTTTCTGAGTAAAAGAGAAGGGAATTAAGGGGGCAGGCATTGTGACAGATTTCAGTGCGACATGTGAAGTTTTCCCTCCAAAAACTGTTAAAGCCTTAGCACTGGGGGAACTTTGCATCCATAGGCGTTTGTTTTGGGGACAGAAAACAAAAGGCAGGGTTATTTCTTAGATGTAGAATTACATGTCCCTGTGGAGTGTCCTGCTGAGTTTATGGGAAGGGCTGCAGGAAAACCCCACAAACCAAAGTAAGTGAGTGGAAAAATGGTGGGTGGGCCTCGGGGGGTGATGTGGTCTGGGGAACATCAGGTCCATGGCCCAGTAGAGAGGCTCTTTCCGGAAGTCATCAGCTCATTCCCTTGATGCAGCTCTAAGAGGCAACAAATTGCTGAGGTGCAAGACAAACCAAGAGCATAATGTCACCTCAGCAAGACCCCAGGCATGTCCCTCTTCTCAAGGGATTGGCCTCTGAGTAGGAATTTAGTACCTAGAGAGGGCGCAGTTCGTTGGCCCAGAGCCTGCTGCAGAATGATCACCCCACACAGCCCTAGTGACCACTGTGGTCACGCCAGGGGCACTTCAGGCCTCTACATGCACAGAGACGTCCCAGAGCTGGCCCTGAGGGGATGGCCCAGACTGGCCGCAGCACCAGTGCAAGGGTGGGGCATGTCCTTTCCAAATGGCCTTTTGTGTCTCATTCTCTGCTTTCTGCTGTCCCTTGATACCCCATCAGTCAGAAGCGATCTTACACTGGACAGACCGGGGCTACTCTGCCACAGCTATTTTGGCATCTCTTTCGGCTTTCTCTGTGCCCTCTCCTGGTTTCCATCCAGCCCCCTCTTCCCGCAACACATGCCAGGGTGAGACAGCTCCGGCTGCCCTGGGCCCACATGGTGGCTGCAACGCCACAGTGCAGTCTGTTTGCACCACTCTCCTCCTGTCCCTTGCCCTCACCCGCCTCTGTTCCATCAAGCCTTTCCCACCCCTATTCCTGCTTCTCTGCTGCCATCAACATCCCCGTGTGATGCTGATGAATAGGTTGAAGGCAGTGTTGGCTGCAGTGAATTCTCCTGCCGATAATCCTTACCTCTTCTCCCACCCAAATGCCTGGCTCATAGACATTCTAGAAACGCTGGGCAAGCAAAGTTAGCACAAAGCTTATGGTGAGACTTCCCAGAACCTTTAATTTGCCAGCATATGCCAACTGCCCAGAACAGAAATTTTTATGGATCCTTCCCCAGACCTCTCTGAGCATCCAAGCCTTGCTGGCTCTTGTATCAGCCACACGACTAGGAGTACAGAACAACCTGCCCTCCTGGCTGAAGGTGTCACTTTGCTCTAGACATGTCTGTGTTCTAAGAGGGAATGCTGCAAGGGAAAAAAAAAATCATTCCACTCCAAGAGCAGAGTGGTGGATAGAATTTTAGACCAGGAACCAGAAGATGTGGTTCTGGGTCTGACTTCATAACTTCTTAGCTGTGGGGCCCTGGGTGGGCCACTCCCCCTCTCTGGACATGTGTCTATGTCTCAAGATAATGGGGTTGGACCCGTCAGTCCCTCTAAGTGCCAGCCGGCTACGAGGGTTTGCAATTTCATGTACTTGTCAATCTGCTCTCACCCTCCTCCCCCCATTCCACCCATTTGCTCATCCCAGGGATGGAGCCAACTTTTGAGAATGAATGAATTTGGCAGACAGGGGTTAGCAGGCTGATAAGAGAAAGAATGTTCCCTCGCTGGAGCTGGGCGTCCACTCAGGATAGCATGAGATTACACCTCTTAGACCCACCGATCCATTAACATTGCAAAAGACTTTGATGGACTTTGGGGAATTGTGCAACATCGATTTTATTGTCATCTTTTTGCACAAGCAGTAAACAGGCTAACATTTTAGGTACCGAGTAATTATTCCCGAAAAGCAAGACATCAAAATAAAGTTTATAGTTGGCGGCCCGACATTTTGACAGCAGTTGTGTAGAACTCCCAGCCATGTTTCTGAGCTACGGAAAAAGTTAAAGGTCAGTGTGCTGCAGAGGCAGGAGGGAGATGCAGAGGTGGCCCCTCACTGGGGCATGTGGTGGGGACAGGGATCCCGGGCTGGTTCCCGTACAGGCCGACATGGGGAGGGGTTGGGGGGTAACGTCGCGTCCACCATTGAGCTTGTCCCCTCTATGAATGCCACAAGGCTTCTAAGCACAGTCTGTGGCACGAGCACACCTACTGCTCCCACCTTCCACCTGGAAGCAGAGTGCCTGGGTTCAGGAAGTAGATCCACCCCACCCAGCAAGTGGAGGATGGGGGAACTCCAGTAGCTTCCACGAGCCAGTGGGGGGTTGAAAGACCTGTACCTCTGGCTCCTGAGGCA
Source organism: Eubalaena glacialis (assembly GCF_028564815.1). Classification (NCBI taxonomy): domain Eukaryota; kingdom Metazoa; phylum Chordata; class Mammalia; order Artiodactyla; family Balaenidae; genus Eubalaena; species Eubalaena glacialis. The sequence goes on along the minus strand of NC_083733.1, from coordinate 50,151,056 downwards.
TGCTCTTTTTGGACATCTGACTTCAACCAGATCCTAAGAGATCATTTAGGCTTGCCAGTGGGGCCATGTCCTGGTCCTCTGCTATGCCAGCCAGGAAGGGCTTCTGGTCCAGACATTTATACCACGGATGGAGAGAGCGTGGCCCCTGCGTCCTGGGCAAGACCACTGTGTCTGGCCTCTGAATACCTCATGGTCTGACTGCCCTCCTCAACTACCTCAATGACCCAAGTTCCCTGCCTGGTTTTCTAGATCCTGAAATCCTGACAACGTTAGCTATCCTCGTGTGTTTGTATGACGTGGGAGATGTAGAAGGCTTACCTGAGTGGACTTCAATACAATCCCCAAGATAGTTCTTTAGCCTGGACGTCCTTCTTCCTCCCAATGTTGATGATTTGGGGATTTTTTTTGTTTTTCCTGGGCTCCTTTTGGTTTTCTTCCCAATGCACTTGTGTTATTTGCAGGTCTATGCAGTGTCTGGTCTCCTTGCAGTCCAAATATAGACAAATGTACATCCATACAGTAGCTGGTAGCATCCTTTCTATTTGATTCCTGGCATGGGGCAAACACTCACCTAATGTCTTATTAAGTGAAAGACTCATTCCAAGAGCACATGGGAAGAAAGCTCCTGCTTCCTGTGTCTGAGTGAATCAGCTCACAATCTTCCTTCCCTTTGCCCAACTCCTTCAATGAACTCAACGGAGAGGTGGCTGCAAAGTTATTCTCAAAGAAGAATGGAAAAGGGCTTTTCCTATAGGCATCCTAAGATTCTGCTTTTTGGAAGGGGCCTCTTCAAATGGCAGAAGGAGGCCTAGGAACTCTGGGCTCGCCCGTGGCCCTGCTACGCACTCATCTCGGGATCTTTTGTACCTGTTCATTTGTCTGCCTGGATGTGTCCTTTCATCCCTGCCCCCTGTTCTTCATGTTTCTACTCTGGCATCTTTTCCTCCAGGAAGCCTTCTCTGACATAGACTGATGTACCTTCACCGCTTTGTCCTCACCAGGAGCTTGCCTTATTGCCCGGTGTAGCCATGTTCCTTGTGCCTCTGCATCCTTTTGCTCTGCCATGGTTTGGGTCCCCTTGCTCCCCTCCCATCTCAGCACCTATCACAGGTCATGGCACCCGGAGCGTGATCCCTGAGGATTTGTTGAAGGTGAGTCAGTCCTGCACATCTAACCAATTACCTTGATCGCGTTTGTGGGGACCGTGGGTGTGGAGAGAGAACTGTTTGGTCAATTGTCCAGGGATCTTTGTGATTTCTCTAGCTCCTTCTTTGAAGATCCTCTTAGATAATCTTTTATCTCCACCCCCAGGAAATTCCAAGGAGAAGCTACAAAAGTAGAGGTTTTGACTGTTTATTGTAACAACTATTATTATTTACAATAGTAACTCACTATTATTATTTAAGATGTCAGTATAGGGGCTTCCCTGGTGGCGCAGTGGTTGAGAGTCTGCCTGCCAATGCAGGGCACACGGGTTCGAGCCCTGGTCTGGGAGGATCCCACGTGCCGCGGAGCAACTAAGCCTGTGAGCCACGGCTACTGAGCCTGCGTGTCTGGAGCCCGTGCTCCGCAACGGGAGAGGCCACGACAGTGAGAGGCCTGCGCACCGCGATGAAGAGTGGCCCCCGCTCGCCGCAACTGGAGGAAGCCCTCGCACAGAAACGAGGACCCAACACAGCCAAAAATTAAAAAAAAAAAAAAAAAAATGTCAGTATAGAGGCTTTTTTCCCCCAGCTTTATTGAGATATAGTTGACCTATTATATTGTGTAAGTTTAAGGTGTACAATGTGTTAATTTGCTACATTTATACATTGCAAAATGATTACCACCATAGCATGAGCTAACACCTTCATCACATCACATAATTATCATTTCTTTTTTGGAATAAGAACATTTAAGATCTACTTTCTTAATAACTTTCAAGTATATAATACAGTATTATTAGTTATAATAATCACCATGCTGTGCATTAGATCTGCAGAACTTAATCCAGTTAATCTTGTAACTGGAAGTTTGTACCCTTTGGCCAGCATTTCCCCATTTCTCCCACCATCCTCCCCAACCCCAGACCCTGGTAACCACCACTCTCCTCTCTGTTCCTCTGAGTTCAGCTTTTTTGGATTCTATATATAAGTGAGATCATACAGGATTTGTCTTTCTCTGTCTGGCTTATTTCACTTAGCATAATGCCCTCAGGATTCATCCAAGTTGTTGCAAAGGACAGGATTTTCTTCTTTCTCATGGCTCAGTAATATTCCATTGTGTGTGTGTGTGTGTGTGTGTGTGCACACACAATGGAATATACATTTCACATTTTCTTTATTCATTCATCTGTTGATGGACACTTAGGTTGTTTTCGTGGCTTGGCTACTGTGAATAATGCTGAAATGCACATGGGCATCCAGATATCTCTTTGAGATCCTGTTTTCATCTCCTTTGCATATATACCCAGAAGAGGGGTTGCTGGATGGCATGGTGGTTCTATTTTTAATTTTTTGAGAAACCTCCACACTGTTTAGTGTGTAGTTTTTTTCAAGGCAAGGCAGTTCTTCAGGGATGCTAAAGGGAGCTGGATAGACATACCATAAGATCCTAGTGCCCCTGAACCACTTGTGAGGTTAAGGGGTTCAAACCATGGAACTTTCTTAATGAATCGCTTCCTGGGCTGAGTAGGTCCCAATTACCGTGTCTGTACTCCATGGGGGAGCTGCTGCTTCCCTGTGGTGGGAGTTCTGCTTTCCTCCATCCAGAAAACAGGGAAGAGGGGATCCCCTACCCCAATGTCACTTTTGACTCTACTTGGACTCCATGGAAATTGTCCCACCTGCCAGTGAGGTTGCCCTTCTCCATTCTGGCTGGACCACCAGAGGTGGCTTTTGAGACCACTAGGAGCTACTGAGAGTCTGAGGCCTGGGTCCTCAGCCTGTACCTGGGGAATTCTGCAAAACCAAAATGTCCGACATCCAAATAGATGTTTTGTCTCCCCAAGGCCAAATTATCAAGTGAAATGCAATTATTAGATGCCATTTCCTTTTTATTTCATTATTTTTTAAAGTCATATTTCATATTATAGTTTTTAGCATCACTATTATTCCTACTACCTATTTTTGCTATTGAAAGTGTCAACTAGGTCATGAAATGTCACAGATCTGCTCCACATATGACGTTTATCTGCTCAGTCTCAGCTTCACTATTTGTAAATAAGGAAAAGATTGACCCTGACTTCCTTGGGTGGCTGCTAGCATTAAATGGGCTGATGCTGCAAAATGCTGGGGCGAGGCTGCATCCCTTAGCAGGACTGATGGGAGGTATGGGTTTGAGAGAACTCTGTTTTTTCTTTGCACAACTTGACGTGAGGGTCCTATTTCTGGCATTCAAATACTGGGCTTCTGATCCTTTTATGTGTCTTGAATTTCTTGAAGAGTCTGGAAGAAAGGCCTGAACCAGCATGGTCTCTCAGCATGAGCACCATCCCAGCCATCTTCCCAGGCCATGGGAAACCAAAACCAGGACATTCAAAATGAGACACACCATGGTTATTCTTCTTCCTTTGAAAAAAAAAAAAAGAAAAAAAAATTACATCGTTCTCCTTTTGTGCCACTGCAAACATTGCGACATTTTTGGCGGGAAGGGGAAGTTATTTTGTGTATGTGTGAACTAGAATTTTGATAGACAGGGTAAGTTGCAATCCAATTCTAAACTATAGATTTTCAAGCAGATTGATGCAACAAATTGTTAGCAAATAGCAGTTTGCAATTTGATGCTAATTAGACATAAGGCAAATATGTGCCATGACAAATTAGCAGCGAACCATACTGCAGAGGATTAGCAAGAGCTGGCACAGCTTGAGCCCGGCTTCGCACACCTCCCAGTCGCCGTCATCGGCGTCACCGTCGGGGCCTGAGCCAGCCTCGCCTCTCTCTGAGCAGGAAGCTGGGGAGGGGACCAGGAGCATCCCAGGCCAACGCTCACAGCGATGCTCTGCCTCTTCACTTTCCACCCCTGCCTGCCTGCTGGTCAGCGTGTTCTTTCCTGAGACCTGTGGAAGCTTCTGGGACACTCACATGATATACATATATTTAGGTTATAAATATAAAAATAATCCTGGTAACCTTAGAGCATACACACAAGCAAACAAGAAAAGCAAAGCAAAGAAAAGAAGAAAGAAAGAATGAGAGAAGGAGAAAAGAAAATAAACCCAAAGATAACCACCATTACCACTATTAGGAATTTGGTATTCATTCATTGAAATCTTCATTTCCATGAATAAAATTATATATATATATATGTATATAATGTGCAATATATTATATATGTAATTATTATTTAAAACAAAAATGAGCTCATACATATGTTGTTTGCAACCTTTGTTCTCACTTAATTTTACATTATGTATATTTTCTCAAGTCCATGAACACAGATTCACATTAAAAAAAATAGTTACATAGTGTTTTCTTTTATTAATTCAACCACTAGGTTAGTCACTCCATACTTTGCTGTTGGACACCTGGATTGCTTGTAGCTTTCAGCTACTGTAAACACTGTGGGATTAGAGGGCTTGAAAATTCATTTCTGCACACGTGTAATTATTCCTAAGGATAAATTCCCAGATAAGGAGTGATGGAGTCACAGCAGAGAGTTTGTATGAAATTTTTTCTCCCTCAGAGTAGCCATTTCCTAAGCCCTGACTAACACTGGTTGTTGTTTTAAATCTTTGTTAATTAGACATACCCCCAAATGTTGCCCTGTTGACATTTGCTTACCTTTGTTTATTAATAAGGTCATGTCTCAGGTCCTCACACTCCCTACAAATAATCACTGGAAATTGAATTCATGCTCAAAATTGCTTTGCTAAATTTCTCTGTCATACAGATTTCCATGAAATTTTAAAGCCATGGATTCTATGGAGATGATGCTAGTACTGTGGCTGTCAGGCTCGAAGAAAGTGATGCAGTGTTTCTCAAACTTGCCTCATCGGCGGTGCCTGTGAGGGTCTTCAGAATGCAGGTTCCCCTTCTTACTTTCAAGGTTCTGGTTCAGTGGGCCTTTGGAGGGGTGGGGATGCTTCCCAATTACTTCTCATCCTCAGAGCATCTTTGGTAAACACAACTGGAAGGTGCACGACGTGTGTAACACAGTCCTTCCCTCCACCATAGTAACTGTTGCTCCTGGGAGGTGAGGGGACAAGATCCTGGAGCCAGGGGGCATGAGAGAGATTTTCCAGGCTGTCCTTACTGTGGGAAAAAGGGCAGGATCTCCAACGCTGGGCCCTGGGCATCTTGGCATGCAATATAGAGACCTGGGTTCAAAGCCCCAGATCTGGACCCTCCTATTTTTGTGAACTTAGAAACATACTTAACTTCTCAGAGCCTTGTGTCCTTGTCTGCAAAATGGAAAAAGAGAGGCATAAATAATGCATTACCAGCATAAAAATTAGTAGTTCTGTGTGTACTTTCCCATTTGAATGAGCACGGCACGTGGACATGTGTGATGAAAATGTATGAGAAGTTGTAAAGTGATCTGGAATTTCGTCAGGTACCATGAGGATTTGTATGGAAGTTGAAGATCTCATTATTTTCAGTAATAAGTTTGGAAGTTGCATTCTTTTGGTTCATATATTTATAAATATGTGTGTCTATGTCTGTTTCTGCCCAGCCACATTCAAGGCCCATATACGGGTAAGCGTAATCCCATGTGAGAATGAGTAGTAAGCTCTTTAGAGGCATTACATTTTTCTTTAACTTTAAAATTTTTATTGAGATATAATTAATATATCACAAATTCACTCTTGTAAAGTATATAATTCATTAGCTTTAAATCTGACATCCAACTTAAAGCAGTTAAGTTTAACAGTTTGATGATTATTCTCATCAGAATGGACTACCTTATTGTAAAACTATTTACAAATCTCCTTGACTAATTATTGCAATTTTAAATTTAAAAAATCATTATAATAATTTAAATAACTAATTAGAGAAATAATCATGTTATGAATACCTTCATAACCTGAGGATATGGGAGTGAGATATATATATATAGATAGATAGATAGATAGATAGATAGATAGATAGATAGATATATCATGTTTGTGTTGGAATTTCTTTTGACCCTAACACTGTCATTTTAAGTATATTATTGGTTAAAATTTCTTTTTTTAAAAATTGAAGTATAGTTGATTTATAATGTTTCAGGTGTATTATATTTTCTAACTGATCATTGCTTTACTTCAGGAAAGTGATTAATTTCTTAATGTTTATTATTTGGCCACCTCTAAAATTTATTATTAGCTCAAATATATAGTTTTCTTTTTTAGGTAAACATTCATAAAGTGTGTAAATAATGACCCTTTTTCCTTCTCCTTTCCTAAATTTATATTTTTTATAGTTTTTCTTATTGCTTTGGATAGAACTTTCAGAAAAATGTTGAATAATGGTGGTGATAACAGGCATCCTTTTAAAGATTTTCCCCCTAAAGGAATGATTTGGGCCTTCCCTGGTGGTGCAGTGGAATCCTCCTGCCAATTCAGGGGACACGGGTTCGAGCCCTGGTCTCGGGAGATCCCACATGCCGCGGAGCAACTAAGCCCGTGCGCCACAACTACTGAGCCTGCGCTCTAGAGCCCGTGAGCCACAACTACTGAGCCCGCGTGCCACAACTACTGAAGCCCGTGCGCCTAGAGCCTGTGCTCCGCAACAAGAGAAGCCACCACAATGAGAAGTCTGCACACTGCAATGAAGAGTAGCCCCTGCTCGCCACAACTAGAGAAAGCCCATGTGCAAAAACGAAGACCCAAAGCAACCAAAAAAAAAGGAATGATTCAAATGTTTTATTACTAGGTATAATGGGTGATGATTGGTTTGAGAAAGGTTTTTTTTTTTTTTTTGAGTCATATAAAGGAGTTAGTATTTTATTTTTAGTATTCTATGCATTAAAAAAAGTTAGGAGTGACTGTTGAATTTTATCAAATGTCTTTTCCTTAACTATGAATAATATTATATGTTTCCTTTGTCATACCTGATATTCTAAATTATATTAATATTATACTTCCTAATGTTGAACCATCCTTACTTTCCTTGAATAAAACAAACTTGATAATTGATCATTTGCCTTTTTTTTTAAACATCTTTATTGAAGTATAATTGCTTTACAATGGTGTGTTAGCTTCCGCTTCATAACAAAGTGAATCAGTTATACATATACATATGTTCCCATATCTCTTCCCTCTTGCATCTCCCTCCCTCCCACCCTCCCTATTCCACCCCTCTAGGTGGTCACAAAGCACCGAGCTGATCTCCCTGTGCTATGCGGCTGCTTCCCACTAGCTATCTATTTTACATTTGGTAGTGTATATATGTCCATGCCACTCTCGCACCCTGTCACATCTCACCCCTCCCCCTCCCCATATCCTCAAGTCCATTCTCTAGTAGGTCTGTGTCTTTATTCCCATCTTGCCACTAGGTTCTTCATGACCTTTTTTTAAATTTTTTTTTCCCTTAGATTCCATATATATGTGTTAGCATACTGTATTTCTTTTTCTCTTTCTGGCTTACTTCACTCTGTATGACAGACTCTAACTCCATCCACCTCATTACAAATACCTCCATTTCATTTCTTTTTATGGCTGAGTAATATTCCATTGTATATATGTGCCACATCTTCTTTATCCATTCATCCGATGATGGACACCTAGGTTGCTTCCATGTCCTGGCTATTGTAAACAGAGCTGCAATGAATATTTTGGTACATGACTCTTTCTGAATTATGGTTTTCTCAGGGTATATGCCCAGTAGTGGGATTGCTGGGTCGTATGGTAGTTCTATTTTTAGTTTTTTAAGGAACCTCCATACTGTTCTCCATAGTGGCTGTATCAATTTACATTCCCACCAACAGTGCAAGAGTGTTCCCTTTTCTCCACACCCTCTCCAGCATTTATTGTTTCTAGATTTTTTGATGATGGCCGTTCTGACTGGTGTGAGATGATATCTCATTGTAGTTTTGATTTGCACTTCTCTAATGATTAATGATGTTGAGCATTCTTTCATGTGTCTGTTGGCAATCTGTATATCTTCTTTGGAGAAATGTCTATTTAGGTCTTCTGCCCATTTTTGGATTGGGTTGTTCGTTTTTTTGTTATTGAGCTGCATGAGCTGCTTGTAAATCTTGGAGATTAATCCTTTGTCAGTTGCTTCATTTGCAAATATTTTCTCCCATTCTGAGGGTTGTCTTTTGGTCTTGTTTATGGTTTCCTTTGCTGTGCAAAAGCTTTTAAGTTTCATTAGGTTCCATTTGTTTATTTGTGTTTTTATTTCCATTTCTCTAGGACCTGGGTCAAAAAGGATCTTGCTGTGATTTATGTCATAGAGTGTTCTGCCTATGTTTTCCTCTAAGAGTTTGATAGTGTCTGGCCTTACACTTAGGTCTTTAATCCATTTTGAGTTTATTTTTGTGTATGATGTCAGGGAGTGTTCTAATTTCATACTTTTACATGTACCTGTCCAATTTTCCCAGCACCACTTATTGAAGAGGCTGTCTTTTCTCCACTGTATATGCTTGCCTCCTTTATCAAAGATAAGGTGACCATATGTGCGTGGGCTTATCTCTGGGCTTTCTATCCTGTTCCATTGATGTATATTTCTGTTTTTGTGCCAGTACCAAACTGTCTTGATGACTGTAGCTTTGTAATATAGTCTGAAGTCAGGGAGCCTGATTCCTCCAGCTCCATTTTTCGTTCTCAAGATTGCTTTGGCTATTCGGGGTCTTTTGTGTTTCCATACAAATTGTGAAATTTTTTGTTCTAGTTCTGTGAAAAATGCCAGTGGTAGTTTGATAGGGATTGCATTGAATCTGTAGATTGCTTTGGGTAGCAGAGTCATTTTCACAATGTTTATTCTTCCAATCCAAGAACATGGTATATCTCTCCATCTATTTGTATCATCTTTAATTTCTTTCATCAGTGTCCTATAATTTTCTGCATACAGGTCTTCTGTCTCCTTAGGTAGGTTTATTCCTAGATATTTTATTCTTTTTGTTGCAATGGTAAACGGGAGTGTTTTCTTAATTTCACTTTCAGATGTTTCATCATTAGTATACAGGAATGCAAGAGATTTCTGTGCATTAATTTTGTATCCTGCTACTTTACCAAATTCATTGATTAGCTCTAGTAGTTTTCTGGTAGCATCTTTAGGATTCTCTATGTATAGTATCATGTCATCTGCAAACAGTGACAGCTTTACTTCTTCTTTTCCGATTTGGATTCCTTTTATTTCTTTTTCGTCTCTGATTGCTGTGGCTAACACTTCCAAAACTATGTTGAATAATAGTGGTGAGAGTGGGCAACCTTGTCTTGTTCCTGATCTTAGTGGAAATGGTTTCAGTTTTTCACCATTGAGGACAATGTTGGCTGTGGGTTCGTCATATACGGCCTTTATTATGTTGAGGAAAGTTCCCTCTATGCCTACTTTCTGCAGGACTTTTATCATAAATGGGTGTTGAATTTTGTCGAAAGCTTTCTCTGCATCTATTGAGATGATCATATGGTTTTTCTCCTTCAATTTGTTAATATGATGTATCACGTTGATTGATTTGCGTATATTGAAGAATCCTTGCATTCTTGGAATAAACCCCACCTGATCATGGTGTATAATCCTTTTAATGTGCTGTTGGATTCTGTTTGCTAGTATTTTGTTGAGGATTTTTGCATCTATGTTCATCAGTGATATTGGCCTGTAGTTTTCTTTCTTTGTGACATCTTTGTCTGGTTTTGGTATCAGGGTGATGGTGGCCTCGTAGAATGAGTTGGGGAGTGTTCCTCCCTCTGCAATATTTTGGAAGAGTTTGAGAAGGATAGGTGTTAGCTCTTCTCTAAATGTTTGATAGAATTCGCCTGTGAAGCCATCTGGTCCTGGGCTTTTGTGTGTTGGAAGATTTTTAATCACAGTTTCAATTTCAGTGCTTGTGATTGGTCTGTTCATATTTTCTACTTCTTCCTGGTTCAGTCTTGGCAGGTTGTGCATTTCTAAGAATCTGTCCATTTCTTCCAGGTTGTCCATTTTATTGGCATAGAGTTGCTTGTAGTAATCTCTCATGATCGTTTGTATTTCTGCAGTGTCAGTGGTTACTTCTCCTTTTTCATTTCTAATTCTATTAATTTGAGTCTTCTCCCTCTTTCTTTTGATGAGTCTGGCTAATGGTTTATCAATTTTGTTTATCTTCTCAAAGAACCAGCTTTTAGTTTCATTGATTTTTCCTATTGTTTCCTTCATTTCTTTTTCATTTATTTCTGATCTGATCTTTATGATTTCTTTCCTTCTGCTAGCTTTGGGGTTTTTTTGTTCTTCTTTCTCTAATTGCTTTAGGTGCAAGGTTAGGTTGTTTATTCGAGATGTTTCCTGTTTCTTGATGTAGGCTTGTATTGCTATAAACTTCCCTCTGAGAACTGCTTTTGCTGCATCCCATAGGTTTTGGATCGTCGTGTCTCCATTGTCATTTGTTTCTAGGTATTTTTTGATTTCCCCTTTGATTTCTTCAGTGATCACTTCGTTCTTAAGTAGTGTATCGTGTAGCCTCCATGTGTTTGTATTTTTTACAGATCTTTTCCTGTAATTGATATCTAGTCTCATAGCGTTGTGGTCGGAAAAGATACTTGATATGATTTCAATTTTTTAAAATTTACCAAGGCTTGATTTGTGACCCAAGATATGATCTATCCTGGAGAATGTTCCATGAGCACTTGAGAAAAATGTGTATTCTGTTGTTTTTGGGTGGAACGTCCTATAAATATCAATTAAGTCCATCTTGTTTAATGTATCATTTAACGCTTGTGTTTCCTTATTTATTTTCATTTTGGATGATCTGTCCATTGGTGAAAGTGGGGTGTTAAAGTCCCCTACTATGATTGTGTTACTGTCGATTTCCCCTTTTATGGCTGTTAGTATTTGCCTTATGTATTGAGGTGCTCCTACGTTGGGTGCATACATATTTACAATTGTTATACCTTCCTCTTGGATCGATCCCTTGATCATTATATAGTGTCCTTCTTTGTCTCTTGTAATAGTCTTTATTTTAAAGTCTATTTTGTCTGATATGAGAATTGCTACTCCAGCTTTCTTTTGATTTCCATTTGCATGGAATATCTTTTTCCATCCCCTCACTTTCAGTCTGTATGTGTCTCTAGGTCTGAAGTGGGTCTCTTGTAGACAGCATATATATGGGTCTTGTTTTTGTATCCATTCAGCCAGTCTGTGTCTTTTGGTGGGAGCATTTAATCCATTTACATTTAAGGTAATTATTGATATGTATGTTCCTATTCCCATTTTCTTAAATGTTTTGGGTTTGTTATTGTAGGTGTTTTCCTTCTCTTGTGTTTCTTGCCTAGAGAAGTTCCTTTAGCATTTGTTGTAAAGCTGGTTTGGTGGTGCTGAACTCTCTCAGCTTTTGCTTGTCTGTAAAGGTTTTAATTTCTCCATCAAATCTGAATGAGATCCTTGCTGCGTAGAGTAATCTTGGTTGTAGGTTTTTCTCCTTCATCACTTTAAGTACATCCTGCCACGCCCTTCTGGCTTGCAGAGTTTCTGCTGAAAGATCAGCTGTTAACCTTATGGGGATGCCCTTGTGTGTTATTTGTTGTTTTTCCCTTGCTGCTTTTAATATGTTTTCTTTATATTTAATTTTTGATAGTTTGATTAATATGTGTCTTGGTGTGTTTCTCCTTGGATTTATCCTGTATGGGACTCTCTGTGCTTCCAGGACTTGATTAACTATTTTCTTTCCCATATTAGGGAAGTTTTCAACCATAATCTCTTCAAATATTTTCTCAGTCCCTTTCTTTTTCTCTTCTTCTTCTGGGACCCCTATAATTCGAATGTTGGTGCGTTTAATGTTGTCCCAGAGGTCTCTGAGACTGTCCTCAGTTCTTTTCATTCTTTTTTCTTTATTCTGGTCTGCAGTAGTTATTTCCACCATTTTATCTTCCAGGTCACTTATCCGTTCTTCTGCCTCAGTTATTCTGCTATTGATCCCATCTAGAGTATTTTTAATTTCATTTATTATGCTTGTCATCGTTTCTTGGTTCCTCTTTAGTTCTTCTACGTCCTTGTTAAATGTTTCTTGCATTTTGTCTATTCTATTTCCAAGACTTTGGATCATCCTTACTATCATTATTCTGAATTCTTTTTCAAGTAGACTACCTATTTCCTCTTCATTTGTTAGGTCTGGTGTGTTTTGACCCTGCTCCTTCATCTGCTGTGTGTTTTTCTGTCTTCTCATTTTGCTTATCTTACTGTGTTTGGGGTCTCCTTTTCACAGGCTGCAGGTTCGTAGTTCCCGTTGTTTTTGGTATCTGTCCCCAGTGGCTAAGGTTGGTTCAGTGGGTTGTGTAGGTTTCCTGGTGGAGGGGACTAGTGCCTGTGTTCTGGTGGATGAGGCTGGATGTTGTCTTTCTGGTGGGCTTGTCCACGTCTGGTGGTGTGTTTTGGGGTGTCTGTGGCCTTATTATGATTTTAGGCAGCCTCTCTGTTAATGGATGGGGCTGTGTTCCTGTCTTGTTAGTTGTTTGGCATAGGGTGTCCAGCACTGTAGCTTGCTGGTCGTTGAGTGGAGCTGGGTCTTGATGTTGAGATGGAGATCTCTGAGAGATTTTCGCCGTTTGGTATTACGTGGAGCTGGGAGGTCTCTTGTGGACCAGTGTCCTGAAGTTGGCTCTCCCACCTCAGAGGCACAGCCCTGATGCCTGGCTGGAGCACCAAGAGCCTTTCATCCACACGGCTCAGAATAAAAGGGAGAAAAAATGGAAAGAAAGAAAGAAAGAGGATAAAATAAAATAAAATAAAACAATTATAATAAAAAATAAGAAAAAAATTATTAAGAATAAATTTATTAAGAAAAAAAATTTTTTTTTAATTTTTAAAAATAGATTTATTAATTTTTTATACTAAAAATAAGAAAAAATTTATTAAGAAAAAAATTTTTTTAATTTTTTAAAATAAAAAATATGAAAAAACTTATTAAAAAATTTTTTTTAATTTTTTAAAAATAGAAAATAAGGAAAAAATTATTAAGAAAACATTTATTAGGGAAAAAAAATTTTTTTAAGTAAAAAAAAAAAAACGGACGGACCTAACCCTAGGACTAACGGTGAGAGCAAAGCTATACAGACAAAATCTCACCCAGAAGCATACACATATACACTCACAAAAAAAGGCAAAGGGGAAAAGTTAATATATCCTGCTCCCAAAGTCCACCTCCTAAATTTGGGATGATTCGTTGTCTATTCAGGTATTCAACAGATGCAGGCACATCAAGTTGTTTGTGGAGCTTTAATCCGCTGCTTCTGAGGCTGCTGGGAGAGATTTCCCTTTCTCTTCTTTGTTCGTACAGCTCCCGGGGTTCAGCTTTGGATTTGGACCCGCCTCTACATGTAGGTCACCTGAGGGCGTCTGCTCCCCGCCCAGACAGAACGGGGTTAAAGGAGCAGCTGATTCGGGGGCTCTGGCTCAGTCAGGCCGGGGGGAGGGAGCGGTACGGAGGAGGCGCGGTGAGCCTGCGGCGGCAGAAGCCGGCGTGACGTTGCAGCAGCCTGAGGCGCGCCGTGCGCTCTCCCGGGGAAGTTGTCCCCAGATTACAGGAGCCTGGCCGTGGCGGGCTGCACAGGCTCCCGGGAGGGGCGGTGTGGAGAATGACCTGTGCTCGCCCACAGGCTTTTTGGTGGCGGCAGCAGCAGCCTCAGCGTCTCATGCCCGTCTCTGGGGTCCGCGCTGATAACCGCGGCTTGCGCCCGTCTCTGGAGTTCGTTTAAGCGGCACTCTGAATCCCCTCTCCTTGCACGCCGCGAAACAAAGAGGCAAGAAAAAGTCTCTTGCCTCTTCGGCAGCTGCAGACTTTTTCTCGGGCTCCCTCCCGGCTAGCTGTGGTGCGCTAGCCCCTTCAGGCTGTGTTCACGCAGCCAACCCCAGTCCTCTCCCTGGGATCCGACGAAGCCCGAGCCTCAGCTCCCAGCCCCCGCCCGCCCCGGCGGGTGAGCAGACAAGCCTCTCGGGCTGGTGAGTGCTGCTCGGCGCCGAGCCTCTGTGGGGGAATCTCTCCGTTTTTCCCTCTGCGTCCCTGTTGCTGTGGGATCCGCGCTGATAGCCGCGGCTCGCGCCCGTCTCTGGAGCTCGTTTAGGCGGCGCTCTGAATCCCCTCTCCTTGCGCGCCGCGAAACAAAGAGGCAAGAAAAAGTCTGTTGCCTCTTCGGCAGCTGCAGTCTTTTTCCCGGACTCCCTCCCGGCTAGCACTGAAGCCTGAGCCCCAGCTCCCAGGCCCCGCCCGCCCCGGCGGCTGAGCAGACAAGCCTCTCGGGCTGGTGAGTGCTGGTCGGCACCGCTCCTCTGTGCGGGAATCTCTCCGCTTTGCCCTCCGCACCCCTGTGGCTGCGCTCTCCTTCGTGGCTCTGAAGCTTCCCCCCTCTGCTACCCGCAGTCTCTGCCCGCGAAGGGGCTTCCTAGTGTGTGGAAACCTTTCCTCCTTCACAGCTCCCTCCCACTGGTGCAGGTCTTGTCCCTATTCTTTTGTCTCTGTTATTTCTTTTTTCTTTTGCCCTACCCAAGTACGTGGGGATTTTCTTGCCTTTTGGGAGGTCTGACATCTTCTGCCAGCGTTCAGTGGGTGTTCTGTAGGAGCAGTTCCACGTGTAGATGTATTTCTCATGTATCTGTGGGAAGGAAGGTGATCTCCGCGTCTTACTCTTCCACCATCTTGCCCCTACCCCCGATCATTTGCCATTTTAAATATACTGCCAGATATGATCAGTCGAAGCACTTTAGGCAGAAGAACTAGAAAGTCAAAGCTATGACTATAGCAAAGCATCTGGAATGTTGGCTTAACTGAGTAGATTAATTGGTTTGGATCACAGGGTATGTGAGAGGATAGTGGGAAATAAAACTGGAAAAATAAACTGAGATATGGGTACATAACACCTTGAATCCTGTGTCAAAGGTCTAAGTTCTAGATATATAGATTGATGATGACATTTTGAACCATGAGAGGAGGTGAGAGGCTCAGGAGAGTGTTTGGAATGAGATAAGAAAACTCTGATTAGAACTTTGAGAAATGCCAAACTTTTAGAACTCTTAAAAATGGTGACAAGGACCTATGAGGTCAGAGAAAGAGGAAGAGAACCAGAAGAGAGCAACAGTAAGGAAAACAAAAGGGGAAAGAGCTTTAAGAAGAGGCCGTGGTCAATGGTAGTGAAGTGAGATTAGAAATGAGACATAGATTTGGAGTTGGTTATTAGAAGATTTTGATGGAGCAGGTCTAGGTTAGATTAAAAGAAATTAAAGAGTTAAGAGATATTGGTGAAAAGGAGGCACTAAGGATACCTTCTTATCATGATGATGATTATTATAACATTATCATAGTTATTCACACCCAAATTGTTGACATATGATCCAGACATTGTATGAAATAATTCAACAATATTAAAACATTATGTGGCTATAGGAACACACATAATTATGGGAGCAAAACCAATGAAGTGGAAAAACAGCAGGAAACAACTCAGGAAAACAGTGTTTAATTTCCTTCTTAAGCCCTCTGGGGGAATTCTCCAGACAGTTTTGAGAATGATCAATAATGAATGTTGCTGTGAATTTATTTTCCTTGCAAATCTTTACTTAAACAGTATGTAATAGGCTGTAGCCTGCCAGTACTCTGGACTGCTTGAACTGGGGGGAAGCCCTGGGGTCTGGGGAGTTGGTTATGACCAGAGAATATCTTTCTTTGCATAATAACTAGGCCAGTCTCTGGCTGCTGTGAGCTTACAATGATGGTGGTATCATCACTAGTGTATCATTGTTTTCTGAGTTTTTAGAATCATTGGTCACTGATGAGAGTCAAATAGGTTTGTGAGTGATTTACTTGAAAGATATCAAAGAGATTGGTATTTATCCCTATCATAATATTGTTCTAACTTCTTGAGTTCAATTGTTTTTTAAGTAGGTGAGAAGAGGGTGGATGTTATAGCTAGAAACCTAGAAATCAGGCAGAACCCACAAAAGGTCCTATGGATAGTTTTATGGGAATGTATCATTGTGGTATTTGAGGACATGCTAGTCTTTTACTTCTTTGGGATATGCACATGGGAAGCTGCCACCTATTTGACCTTAACCCTCAACATATGTGCCACATAAGGAAAAAGCATTGTTACATCAGTTGCCCCTTACAAAATGCCTGGCAAGTTATTTCCAGAGAGAACAGATTGAGACTCCTCACATAAGTTAGTGGAGCACAACCTCCTTTTATTTTTCTAGTCATAAAGCTTGGAGACTAGCTGATCCTACTCTAAGACAATACACCTTGGGCTCCACTTTATATCAGTCAGCTGAAATGTCTTCAAAAAGGCAAACCCCTAGTATGTTCTCCTCCCATATCAACCATGAGATTCTGAAACACTATGATTGGGATAAGGCCTAGGTATCTAAGTTATTGACAAGTTCCCTGTGGATTAAGACATGGGTGATTCTCAGTTTACTGTTTTAATTTCAGCAGGGTCTGTAGTGATGTCCCCTCTTATTCCTGATATAGATGATATATTCCTCTCTCTGTCTCTCTATGTCTCTGTCTTCTTTTTCTTAGTACATTTGGTGAGAGGTTTATTATTGTTTTATTGATATTTTCGAAGAACCAGGTTTGGTTCCATTAATTTTCTCTTAGTGTCCTATTTTTAATTTCATTGATTTCTGCAATTACAGCAAGTCCCCTACATACAAACAAGTTCTGTTCCAAGGGCGCGTTCATAAGTCCAATTTGTTCGTAAGTCCAACAAAGTTAGCCTAGGTACCCAGCTAACACAATTGGCTATATAGTACCATACTGTAACAGGTTTATAATACTTTTCACACAAATAATACATTAAAAAAAAACAAACACAAAAAATAAAGAAAACATTTTTAATCTTACAGTGTGGCACCTTGAAAAGTAGAGTAGTACAGTACAACAGCTGGCATACAGGGGCTGGCATCAAGTGAACAGGCAAGAAGAGTTACTGACTGGAGGAGGGAGAGGAGGTGGGAGATGGTAGAGCTGAAGGATCATCAGCAATAGGAGACAGAAAGCAAGCTACATTTTCACTCACGCCTGATGTTGATGGAATGTATGTTCACATCTTTGAAAGTTTGCGACTTGAAGGTTCGTATGTAGGGGACTTACTGAATTATTTCTTCTACTTGCCTTGGGTTTTATTTGTTCTTTTTTCTAGTTCCTTAGAGGCTTGGGTTATTAATTTCAAACATTTTTTCTTTTCTGTACAAACATTTAATGCTATAAATTTCCCTCTAAACACTGTTTTAGTTGCATCCCACAAATTTCAATATGCTGTCTTTTTCATTTTTGTTCAGTTCAAAATAGTTTCTAATTTCCCTTGGTTTAACTTTTAACTCATTTGTGTCTTTGAATTTAGGGCAAGATTCTTTAAGACAGAATGTAGTTGGGTAATGTTTTATTTTTTAAATCCACTCTGACAATCTCTGCCTTCTAATTGGGTGTTTAGACCACTTATGATTAATGTGATTATTAATACAGTCATGTTAAATTTACCATCTTGATAATTGTTTGCTATTAGTCCCAACTGTTCTTTCTTACTTTTCCTTTCTGAATTTAGAGTAATAGAAGATGTATTATGAGGATTCCATTTCATCTCCTTTCTTGGCATATTAGCTATTACTCTTTGTTGTTTTATTTTAGTGACTGATTTAGGGTTTATAGTGAGGGGACCCCTCTATAATCTCAAGAGCAGAAATTTTTCCTCCTGAATTCTTCCCTGTGAATTCTGGCTTCCTTGGCTTTCTGAAACTCAAAATTTTGTCTTCTTAACTCAAGGGGCTTACTGGGTTGTTTGGATTCTCCTTCCTTGTTGCAATGTAGTCTGGGAACTCTCCAGGAAGTAACCGCAAGCTGTTGTAGAGGTGACCTCATTTGTTTTATTCGCTTCAGGGTTACTGTCTCGTGCTGTCTGAAATCCATAGTTTCAAACAGTTTTTCCAGTTTACAAAACCTTTAAGGCAGGAGAGTAAATTTAGTTCTTGTTTCTCCATCATGGTTATAGATGGAAGCTACCTTCGCTTTTAAAGATATTTTCAGTAATAATATCTATTATTGATATTTATTGATAATTATTGAAAATTATTTCCTGACATTTCCATTTTCTCCTGGTGTCCATCATTTTTCTATAGACTTAGCTGTCAGTTCTACTCTCGTTCCTTTTAAGGTAATATTTCTTTTCTTCTCTGGATGCTTTTAAAACTTTTTCTTTGTTACTATCACTTGAACTCTGATGTTCTGAGGTGTAATTTTTAAAAAAATATTTATCATGCTTACAATTTGTAGAGCTTCTTGAATCTTGCTTGGATATCTTCTAATGAGTTGTTGCTGTTATCTTGGCAAATTATTTCCTCCAATTATTCTTGGCCATTATCTCTTCAAATATTGCTCTTGCTCCTTACCCTTGCTTCTCCCTTCATTGTATTCAAATATAGGTATATTAAACATTTTCAATATTCTCTACATGTCCCTTATATTTCATTCTGTATTTTCTATACATTTTTCTCTATGTGCTTCTTTTTACTTATTGTCTACTGTTCTACTGTTCTACTTTCCAGTTTACTTTTCTCTCTTTAGCAGTGTTCAATTTGTTACTAAATACTTCTTTTGAGTCCTTAATATCGTTTAGTAAATTTTTTAGATCTAAAATTTACATTTTTTCTTTAAAATATATTTTAAATAATTTTATAAAATAAATAAATAAATAATTTATTTCTATAAAATAATTTTATAGAAATTTTAATAAGAATTGTATAATTCTTATAAAAATATTTTTTACAGTTCTCTTGGGAGACTCTCATCTTGTTTATTTCCCTAGCACATGTTAATCACAGTTATTTTAAAACTAATGTCTGATAACTCTAAACCTATGAGAATGTCTCTATTTAAATCCTTTTTTCCTCCTCTTGGTTTTATTTCTTTTTCATACTTGATAAGTTTTTATTGTATGACAGACATACTTCCTGAAATAATACAGAATATTTGGGTGATATTTACCAGTGCTCTGCCTCATTGCACAGTTTTGAACTTTAATTTTTGTACTTCCAGTGTGGTAAAATTATCGAAAGCTCCCCTCAGCTTTTCTCCCACTTTCTGCTTGGCCTCAGGGAACCTAGCTTCACAAAGCTTTGGAATCTTCAAGTGTCTCAAGGAGAAAACTGATGTAGAGTGCCAGGCAGTCACTCTCAGGGAATTTGGCCATTTACGTGTAGGTACAGGGGCAGTTCTGAATTCCAATTTTTGTCTCCTCACTCCTGTGATATAAGAAGAAATTAAGCTCTGGCTTCTCAGGCTCTTGCCCTTTGTAGCCTAGAATTGGTAAATTCTTCAAAGGGAAAATCAGTAAGTAGAGTTTTGGGCTCATTTTCATGGCTCTCCCCATTTTTTTCCAGGATTAGGCCCTTCAATCTTGACTGCTTCAGGAGCTCTCTGATTAAGCAGGTATTTCTTATTGCATTTTACCTGGATTTTCTAGTTCAGTAGAAAATTAATATGCCATTAGCTACCACATGAAAGTCCAAAGGGGACATCTCCTCAAAACTCCACAGTACCCTTTGGACTTTAATTTCTTGTCAGTTGAAACAATGGATGTGATATCATTTTGTAAACTCTTAAGAGCTGGACCTAAATGTGAGGAAAGGTGACTAAATCCGTTCCATTCATCTCTATAAGTAGCATTTGTATCCACCATCCATCTGAGATTGAATTTTATGTAATTTAAAACTACAAGAAAGAAGAGGTGGCAGATATTTGGGCAGCTTCCTCTCTCTTCCATTATTGTACTCGATTATCTCCTAAAATTCTTAGCAAAATTTGTTCAAATATGCTGATCTGTTATTTCTAAACAGCCTGTTTATGATTGTCTAAAAGGCAATTTTTATTTCATTTTTTCTTTCACAATTTTATAAACATTGCTTCATTGTCTTTTGGGATTGAATGATACATTAGTAATATTTGGGGACAACTTCATCCCCTTTGCCACCAGCTACCATAAATATCTTTATTCATGATGAATAATAACTGTCCATGTTTATATCCCCAAATCAATCATTATGCACTAATATTCCCTGGGACATATGAGCCCTTCTGAAAGATAGCTTCACTTCTTACTTCCTTGCCTGAACTAATTCTTCTAAGCTGGTATTTTCTGACCTGGGATCCCTGCATCCATAGAGATCTTTAAAAATAGGAATGGGGATTTTCCAACTATTTCAAAATTTTTAATGGAAAATAGTAAATTTTCTTAAGAGGTATCTTAAGGATAAAGAAACTATCAAGTATCTAGTCCTTGTCTTGAAGTGTATCAGTTCAGCTAATGGTGGTCATCTCGGGGTGATCTGCATGCCTGACTGGCAACCACAAACCTTTGATTAAAAAAAGAGTAAGAAATGCATTAATTGTTACGTTGCTCTGTGTCATAGACGAAGTGTTTCAAAGCTTGGGGTTCATTAAAAAAATAAAAATAAGTTGTTGATCACGTAAAGTTTGGTAACCACAGCTTCTTCCAAGGGGAATGGTCTTTTGTCTCATTCTGAAATATGTCCATTGACAGGTATTATCCTGAATCCACAGTGATGTAAGGAAGCTCTCCAGTCTTCCCATAACATAGATGTTCTAACTGAAATGTACCACTTAGCTACGCGGTTCTACTTTGTGATTCACAGGTTTTATATATATATATATATATATATATATATATATAATTATATATATAATTATAATTTTATATACATATAAAATTGTCCTTTGTTTTCTTTGCCTGTTTGCCTCCTTCAGAGTTACAATTATTTCAGGATGATGCTGATGTAATGTCAAGATGTTTTGGCACACAGGAATGAGGTTTGAAGTACAAAGGGTATAAGCAATCAAGATTCTAGACTAGACCATTACTGTGCAAAGTTTTCTTTTGGTTTTGATCACCTGTATTTCAAGAAACCAACTGAATTTTCATTTAATGTGTGCATAGTAACAGTGGCTCATATTTTCATTATTTTCCCCACCCTTTCTTTTTTTGCATACAAAATTATCTCTCCTGAAATTATTCAAAAGAAAAAGAATTATTACTCCAAATCCCAGTGATTGAGGCAGGAGTTGCTTAATTATGTCTCATATGCACCTTTGTGTGGGCTATAAGACAAATGTTTAATGAAAACATGTTTGCTGCCTAAGAGATTATAAAATTTTAAGGGATTTTAAATTACTACAGGTAATTTATTGAATATTGGGTTTAATGTTGGCTTATATACATGAGACATGCTTAATCTTAACTATTATCTGTACAGTGGTTTTGTTCAATCATCTGGATGTTCGTATCTGTCAATGTCTCTGTTCCTGAATGTAAGCTCCTGGAGGTCAAACTATACCCTGTGAATTATTGTAAACTTTATTTTCTACATAGTCAAGCAGCTCTGAAATTTCTTCCCTTTATTCCAGGTGATGTTGTCTAGAAAGCAAACACGTTTCCACTGACACTGGGAATTCTTTCAAGAGGTCTAATGCACCAGGTATCATTCAGATAACTGGTTGTTTATCTAAATTGTTTAGCTTTGGACTGAAGTGATCAGGCCTTTAGAATATGTCCCTGAAAGTGAGGATAAGGTCTAGGAATAAGAGGTAAATAAAGGTAAGTAGCACTTACGGAGCATGGGGAGATTTTTGCTTGTACAGCAATTTCTAAAAATCATACCAATATCTCATTGAAAAAATGAAACACCGGCTGGTCCCTTTGACTGTTTTGTGAATCTTCAGAACACATCAACAGTGAGATTAGCTCTTCCAGGTCATAAAACTTAGTTATCATTGGTCTGATATTGGGACTGTCATGTTCGTTAATCCATGCGTTCATCAATCCCTCTAACCAGTGAGATAATCATGTCATCTGTGAAAAAAAGGCAGTTTTATTTCTTCCCTTTCAATCATGTATTTTATTTCCTTTTTATTTCTTTTTGCACTAGATAGGACTTCCCAATCAAGGGGAAAGCATCCAGTTTCTTACCTTAAAGTGTGATGTTAGCTGTTGTTTTTTGGGTAGATGTTCTTTATCATATTGAGGAAATTCCTGGTTAGCTGAAAGTTTTTATTATGATTGGGTGTTGTATTTTGTCAGATGCTGACCTAACAGAGTGAATTAGGAAGTATTCTTTCCACTTCTATTTTCTGGAAACAAATAGGTATAGTTTCTACTGTAGATGTTTGGTAGAATACACCAATGAACCCATCTGGGCCTGGTGCTTTCTTTTTCTGAAGGTTGTTCATTATTGATCCAATTTCTTTATCAGATATAGGCTTATCCATAGTATCTATTTCTCCATGTAAGTTTTGGTAATTTGTGTCTTTGAAGGAAGTTGTCCATTTCATCTAAGTTATCAAATTTATTGGCATAGATTGGTTCACAGTATTTCTTAATTATTCTTTTAGTGTCCATGGATCAGTAGTGATGAGCCCTATTTACTTCTGATATTGGTAATTTGCATCTTGTTTCTTTTTTTCTTGGTTAGCCTGGCTAGAGGTTTATTAATTTTATTGATTTTTTAAAAAACAGCTTTTTGTTTCATTCCTCTCCTTTATTTTCTTGTATCCATTTTATTGATTTCTGCTTTTTAAAAAAATATTTCCTTCCTCCTGCTTGCTTTATGTTTATTTTGTTCTTCTTTCTCTGGTTTCTTTCTTTTTTTTGATTTTTAAAAAATTCTTTTTCAAATTCTTTTCCCATTTAGGTTGTTACATAATATTGAACAGAGTTCCCTGTGCTATACAGTAGGTCCTTATTGGTTATCTATTTTAAATACAGCAGTGTGTAGATGTCAATCCCAGACTTCCAAACTATCCCTTCCTCCCACCCTTCCCCCCTGCTAACCATAGTTCATTCTCTAAGTCTGTGAGTCTGTTTCTGTTTTGTAAGTTCATTTGTATCATTTCTTTTTAGATTCTGCATATAAACAATATCATACAATATTTCTCTTTCTCTGTGTGACTTACTCCACTCAGTATGACAATTTCTAGGTCCATCCATGTTGCTGCAAATGGCATTATTTCATTCTTTTTAGTGGCTGAGTAATATTCCATTTTATATATGTACCACATCTTCTTTATCCATTCCTCTATCGATGGATATTTAGGTTGCTTCCATGTCTTGGCTACTGTAAACAGTGCTGCAATGAATATTAGGTTGCATGTATCCTTTTGGACTGTGTTTTTCTCTGGATATATGCCCAGGAGTGGGATTGCAGGATGATATGGTAGCTCTGTTTTTAGTTTTTTTTTTTTTTTTTTTTTTTTTCTTTTCCCTGGTTCTTTTTCCATCTGTATAATTGATATTGCTTCTTTCTTTTTTCCATACTATGTCCCACACCATGATTCCTATCATTCCACCTTTAGCCCTCTTTCCCTCACACTCCAAATTTTCCTGGTTGAACCTGGTCCCATCCTTTTTTTTTTTTTTTTTTTTTTTTTTTTAAACATCTTTATTGAAGTATAATTGCTTTACAATGGTGTGCTAGCTTCTGCTTTACAACAAAGTGAATCAGTTACACATATACATATATTCCCATATCTCTTCCCTCTTGCATCTCCCTCCCTCCCACCCTCCCCATCCCACGCTCTAGGTGGTCACAAAGCACCGAGCTGATCTCCCTGTGCTATGCGGCTGCTTCCCACTAGTTATCTATTTTACATTTGGTAGTGTATATATGTCCATGACACTCTCTCACCCTGTCACATCTCACCCCTCCCCCTCCCCATATCCTCAAGTCCATTCTCTAGTAGGTCTGTGTCTTTATTCCCATCTTGCCACTAGGTTCTTCATGACCGCTTTTTTTTTTTTTTTTTTTCCCTTAGATTCCATATATATGTGTTAGCATACTGTATTTGTTTTTCTCTTTCTGGCTTACTTCACTCTGTATGACAGACTCTAACTCCATCCACCTCATTACAAACACCTCCATTTCATTTCTTTTTATGGCTGAGTAATATTCCATTGTATATATGTGCCACATCTTCTTTATCCATTCATCCGATGATGGACACCTAGGTTGCTTCCATGTCCTGGCTATTGTAAACAGAGCTGCAATGAATATTTTGGTACATGACTCTTTCTGAATTATGGTTTTCTCAGGGTATATGCCCAGTAGTGGGATTGCTGGGTCATATGGTAGTTCTATTTTTAGTTTTTTAAGGAACCTCCATACTGTTCTCCATAGTGGCTGTATCAATTTACATTCCCACCAACAGTGCAAGAGTGTTCCCTTTTCTCCACACCCTCTCCAGCATTTATTGTTTCTAGATTTTTTGATGATGGCCATTCTGACCGGTGTGAGATGATACCTCATTGTAGTTTTGATTTGCATTTCTCTAATGATTAATGATGTTGAGCATTCTTTCATGTGTCTGTTGGCAATCTGTATCTCTTCTTTGGAGAAATGTCTATTTAGGTCTTCTGCCCATTTTTGGATTGGGTTGTTTGTTTTTTTGTTATTGAGCTGCATGAGCTGCTTGTAAATCTTGGAGATTAATCCTTTGTCCGTTGCTTCATTTGCAAATATTTTCTCCCATTCTGAGGGTTGTCTTTTGGTCTTGTTTATGGTTTCCTTTGCTGTGCAAAAGCTTTGAAGTTTCATTAGGTCCCATTTGTTTATTTGTGTTTTTATTTCCATTTCTCTAGGACCTGGGTCAAAAAGGATCTTGCTGTGACTTATGTCATACAGTGTTCTGCCTATGTTTTCCTCTAAGAGTTTGATAGTGTCTGGCCTTACACTTAGGTCTTTAATCCATTTTGAGTTTATTTTTGTGTATGGTGTTAGGGAGTGTTCTAATTTCATACTTTTACATGTACCTGTCCAATTTTCCCAGCACCACTTATTGAAGAGGCTGTCTTTTCTCCACTGTATATGCTTGCCTCCTTTATCAAAGATAAGGTGACCATATGTGCGTGGGCTTATCTCTGGGCTTTCTATCCTGTTCCATTGATCTATATTTCTGTTTTTGTGCCAGTACCAAACTGTCTTGATTACTGTAGCTTTGTAATATAGTCTGAAGTCAGGGAGCCTGATTCCTCCAGCTCCATTTTTCGTTCTCAAGATTGCTTTGGCTATTCGGGGTCTTTTGTGTTTCCATACAAATTGTGAAATTTTTTGTTCTAGTTCTGTGAAAAATGCCAGTGGTAGTTTGATAGGGATTGCATTGAATCTGTAGATTGCTTTGGGTAGCAGAGTCATTTTCACAATGTTTATTCTTCCAATCCAAGAACATGGTATATCTCTCCATCTATTTGTATCATCTTTAATTTCTTTCATCAGTGTCCTATAATTTTCTGCATACAGGTCTTTTGTCTCCTTAGGTAGGTTTATTCCTAGGTATTTTATTCTTTTTGTTGCAATGGTAAACGGGAGTGTTTTCTTAATTTCACTTTCAGATTTTTCATCATTAGTATACAGGAATGCAAGAGATTTCTGTGCATTAATTTTGTATCCTGCTACTTTACCAAATTCATTGATTAGCTCTAGTAGTTTTCTGGTAGCATCTTTAGGATTCTCTATGTATAGTATCATGTCATCTGCAAACAGTGACAGCTTTACTTCTTCTTTTCCGATTTGGATTCCTTTTATTTCTTTTTCGTCTCTGATTGCTGTGGCTAACACTTCCAAAACTATGTTGAATAATAGTGGTGAGAGTGGGCAACCTTGTCTTGTTCCTGATCTTAGTGGAAATGGTTTCAGTTTTTCACCATTGAGGACAATGTTGGCTGTGGGTTTGTCATATACGGCCTTTATTATGTTGAGGAAAGTTCCCTCTATGCCTACTTTCTGCAGGACTTTTATCATAAATGGGTGTTGAATTTTGTCGAAAGCTTTCTCTGCATCTATTGAGATGATCATATGGTTTTTCTCCTTCAATTTGTTAATATGATGTATCACGTTGATTGATTTGCGTATATTGAAGAATCCTTGCATTCCTGGAATAAACCCCACTTGATCATGGTGTATGATCCTTTTAATGTGCTGTTGGATTCTGTTTGCTAGTATTTTGTTGAGGATTTTTGCATCTATGTTCATCAGTGATATTGGCCTGTAGTTTTCTTTCTTTGTGACATCTTTGTCTGGTTTTGGTATCAGGGTGATGGTGGCCTCGTAGAATGAGTTGGGGAGTGTTCCTCCCTCTGCAATATTTTGGAAGAGTTTGAGAAGGATAGGTGTTAGCTCTTCTCTAAATGTTTGATAGAATTCGCCTGTGAAGCCATCTGGTCCTGGGCTTTTGTGTGTTGGAAGATTTTTAATCACAGTTTCAATTTCAGTGCTTGTGATTGGTCTGTTCATATTTTCTATTTCTTCCTGGTTCAGTCTTGGCAGGTTGTGCATTTCTAAGAATCTGTCCATTTCTTCCAGGTTGTCCATTTTATTAGCATAGAGTTGCTTGTAGTAATCTCTTATGATCGTTTGTATTTCTGCAGTGTCAGTGGTTACTTCTCCTTTTTCATTTCTAATTCTATTAATTTGAGTCTTCTCCCTCTTTCTTTTGATGAGTCTGGCTAATGGTTTATCAATTTTGTTTATCTTCTCAAAGAACCAGCTTTTAGTTTCATTGATTTTTGCTATTGTTTCCTTCATTTCTTTTTCATTTATTTCTGATCTGATCTTTATGATTTCTTTCCTTCTGCTAGCTTTGGGGTTTTTTTGTTCTTCTTTCTCTAATTGCTTTAGGTGCAAGGTTAGGTTGTTTATTCGAGATGTTTCCTGTTTCTTGATGTAGGCTTGTATTGCTATAAACTTCCCTCTTAGAACTGCTTTTGCTGCATCCCATAGGTTTTGGATCGTCGTGTCTCCATTGTCATTTGTTTCTAGGTATTTTTTGATTTCCCCTTTGATTTCCTCAGTGATCACTTCGTTCTTAAGTAGTGTATTGTGTAGCCTCCATGTGTTTGTATTTTTTACAGATCTTTTCCTGTAATTGATATCTAGTCTCATAGCGTTGTGGTCGGAAAAGATACTTGATACGATTTCAATTTTTTAAAATTTACCAAGGCTTGATTTGTGACCCAAGATATGATCTATCCTGGAGAATGTTCCATGAGCACTTGAGAAAAATGTGTATTCTGTTGTTTTTGGGTGGAATGTCCTATAAATATCAATTAAGTCCATCTTGTTTAATGTATCATTTAAAGCTTGTGTTTCCTTATTTATTTTCATTTTGGATGATCTGTCCATTGGTGAAAGTGGGGTGTTAAAGTCCCCTACTATGATTGTGTTACTGTCGATTTCCCCTTTTATGGCTGTTAGTATTTGCCTTATGTATTGAGGTGCTCCTATGTTGGGTGCATAAATATTTACAATTGTTATACCTTCCTCTTGGATCGATCCCTTGATCATTATATAGTGTCCGTCTTTGTCTCTTGTAATTGTCTTTATTTTAAAGTCTATTTTGTCTGATATGAGAATTGCTACTCCAGCTTTCTTTTGATTTCCATTTGCATGGAATATCTTTTTCCATCCCCTCACTTTCAGTCTGTATGTGTCTCTAGGTCTGAAGTGGGTCTCTTGTAGACAGCATATATATGGGTCTTGTTTTTGTATCCATTCAGCCAGTCTGTGTCTTTTGGTGGGAGCATTTAATCCATTTACATTTAAGGTAATTATCGATATGTATGTTCCTATTCCCATTTTCTTAAATGTTTTGGGTTTGTTATTGTAGGTGTTTTCCTTCTCTTGTGTTTCTTGCCTAGAGAAGTTCCTTTAGCATTTGTTGTAAAGCTGGTTTGGTGGTGCTGAACTCTCTCAGCTTTTGCTTGTCTGTAAAGGTTTTAATTTCTCCATCAAATCTGAATGAGATCCTTGCTGGGTAGAGTAATCTTGGTTGTAGGTTTTTCTCCTTCATCACTTTAAGTATATCGTGCCACTCCCTTCTGGCTTGCAGCGTTTCTGCTGAAAGATCAGCTGTTAACCTTATGGGGATGCCCTTGTGTGTTATCTGTTGTTTTTCCCTTGCTGCTTTTAATATGTTTTCTTTATATTTAATTTTTGATAGTTTGATTAATATGTGTCTTGGTGTGTTTCTCCTTGGATTTATCCTGTATGGGACTCTCTGTGCTTCCAGGACTTGATTAACTATTTCCTTTCCCATATTAGGGAAGTTTTCAACTATAATCTCTTCAAATATTTTCTCAGTCCCTTTCTTTTTCTCTTCTTCTTCTGGGACCCCTATAATTCGAATGTTGGTGCGTTTAATGTTGTCCCAGAGGTCTCTGAGACTGTCCTCAGTTCTTTTCATTCTTTTTTCTTTATTCTGCTCTGCAGTAGTTATTTCCACCATTTTATCTTCCAGGTCACTTATCCGTTCTTCTGCCTCAGTTATTCTGCTATTGATCCCATCTAGAGTATTTTTAATTTCATTTATTGTGCTTGTCATCGTTTCTTGGTTCCTCTTTAGTTCTTCTACGTCCTTGTTAAATGTTTCTTGCATTTTGTCTATTCTATTTCCAAGACTTTGGATCATCCTTACTATCATTATTCTGAATTCTTTTTCAGGTAGACTACCTATTTCCTCTTCATTTGTTAGGTCTGGTGTGTTTTGACCCTGCTCCTTCATCTGCTGTGTGTTTTTCTGTCTTCTCATTTTGCTTATCTTACTGTGTTTGGGGTCTCCTTTTCACAGGCTGCAGGTTCGTAGTTCCCGTTGTTTTTGGTATCTGTCCCCAGTGGCTAAGGTTGGTTCAGTGGGTTGTGTAGGTTTCCTGGTGGAGGGAACTAGTGCCTGTGTTCTGGTGGATGAGGCTGGATGTTGTCTTTCTGGTGGGTTCGTCCACGTCTGGTGGTGTGTTTTGGGGTGTCTGTGGCCTTATTATGATTTTAGGCAGCCTCTCTGTTAATGGATGGGGCTGTGTTCCTCTCTTGCTAGTTGTTTGGCATAGGGTGTCCAGCACTGTAGCTTGCTGGTCGTTGAGTGAAGCTGGGTCTTGATGTTGAGATGGAGATCTGTGAGAGATTTTCGCCGTTTGGTATTACGTGGAGCTGGGAGGTCTCTTGTGGACCAATGTCCTGAAGTTGGCTCTCCCACCTCAGAGGCACAGCCCTGATGCCTGGCTGGAGCACCAAGAGCCTTTCATCCACACGGCTCAGAATAAAAGGGAGAAAAAATGGAAAGAAAGAAAAAAAGAGGATAAAATAAAATAAAATAAAGCAATTATAATAAAAAATAAGAAAAAAAATTATTAAGAGTAAATTTATTAAGAAAAAAAATTTTTTTTTATTTTTAAAAATAGATTTATTAATTTTTTATACTAAAAATAAGAAAAAAATTATTTAGAAAAAATTTATTAAGAAAAAAAATTTTTTAATTTTTTAAAATAAAAAATATGAAAAAACTTATTAAAAATTTTTTTAAAAATAGAAAATAAGGAAAAAATTATTAAGAAAACATTTATTAGGGAAAAAAAAATTTTTCTAAGCCAAAAAAAAAAAACGGACGGACCTAACCCTAGGACTAACGGTGAGAGCAAAGCTATACAGACAAAATCTCACCCAGAAGCATACACATCTACACTCACAAAAAAAAGGAAAAGGGGAAAAGTTAATATATCCTGCTCCCAAAGTCCATCTCCTAAATTTGGGATGATTCGTTGTCTATTCAGATATTCAACAGATGCAGGCACATCAAGTTGTTTGTGGAGCTTTAATCCGCTGCTTCTGAGGCTGCTGGGAGAGATTTCCCTTTCTCTTCTTTGTTCGTACAGCTCCCGGGGTTCAGCTTTGGATTTGGACCCGCCTCTGCATGTAGGTCCCCTGAGGGCGTCTGCTCCCCGCCCAGACAGAACGGGGTTAAAGGAGCAGCTGATTCGGGGGCTCTGGCTCAGTCAGGCCGGGGGGAGGGAGCGGTATGGAGGAGGCGGGGCGAGCCTGCGGCGGCAGAAGCCGGCGTGACGTTGCAGCAGCCTGAGGCGCGCCGTGCGCTCTCCCGGGGAAGTTGTCCCCGGATTACGGGAGCCTGGCCGTGGCGGGCTGCACAGGCTCCCGGGAGGGGCGGTGTGGAGAATGACCTGTGCTCGCCCACAGGCTGTTTGGTGGCGGCAGCAGCAGCCTTAGCGTCTCATGCCCGTCTCTGGGGTCCGCGCTGATAGCCGCGGCTCGCGCCCGTCTCTGGAGTTCGTTTAAGTGGCGCTCTGAATCCCCTCTCCTTGCACGCCGCGAAACAAAGAGGCAAGAAAAAGTCTCTTGCCTCTTCGGCAGCTGCAGACTTTTTCTCGTGCCCCCTCCCGGCTAGTTGTGGTGCGCTAGACCCTTCAGGCTGTGTTCACGCAGCCAACCCCAGTCCTCTCCCTGGGATCCGACCGAAGCCCGCGCCTCAGCTCCCAGCCCCCGCCCGCCCCGGCGGGTGAGCAGACAAGCCTCTCGGGCTGGTGAGTGCTGCTCGGCGCCGAGCCTCTGTGCGGGAATCTCTCCGTTTTTCCCTCTGCGTCCCTGTTGCTGTGGGATCCGCGCTGATAGCCGCGGCTCGCGCCCGTCTCTGGAGCTCGTTTAGGCGGCGCTCTGAATCCCCTCTCCTTGCGCGCCGCGAAACAAAGAGGCAAGAAAAATTCTCTTGCCTCTTTGGCAGCTGCAGTCTTTTTCCCGGACTCCCTCCCGGCTAGCACCGAAGCCCGAGCCCCAGCTCCCAGGCCCCGCCCGCCCCGGCGGCTGAGCAGACAAGCCTCTCGGGCTGGTGAGTGCTGGTCGGCACCGCTCCTCTGTGCGGGAATCTCCGCTTTGCCCTCCGCACCAATGTGGCTGCGCTCTCCTCCGTGGCTCCGAAGCTTCCCCCCTCTGCTACCTGCAGTCTCTGCCCACGAAGGGGCTTCCTAGTGTGTGGAAACCTTTCCTCCTTCACAGCTCCCTCCCACTGGTGCAGGTCCCGTCCCTATTCTTTTGTCTCTGTTATTTCTTTTTTCTTTTGCCCTACCCAAGTACGTGGGGATTTTCTTGCCTTTTGGGAGGTCTGACGTCTTCTGCCAGCGTTCAGTGGGTGTTCTGTAGGAGCAGTTCCACGTGTAGATGTATTTCTCATGTATCTGTGGGGAGGAAGGTGATCTCCGCGTCTTACTCTTCCGCCATCTTGCCCCTCCCTCCCTGTTTTTAGTTTTTTAAGGAACCTCCATACTGTTCTCCATAGTGGCTGTACCATTTTTCTGGTTTCTTGAGGTAGGAACTTAGATTATTGATTTGAGGTATTTTTTTCTTTTCTAATGTAAGCATTAACTAACATAAATTTCCCTCTCAGCACTACTTTAGCTTCTTCCCACAAATTCTGATATAGCCTACTATTATTTTCATTGTATTCTATGCATTTTTTATTTTCAGTGAAACTTCCTCTTTGACTCATAGGTTATTTAGGAGTGTGTCATTTAATTTCCAAGTGTTTTGAGTTTTTCTGTTGTCTTCCTGTCATTGATTTCTAGTTTGATTCCTTTATGGTCAGAGAACATAGTCTGCATGATTTCAATTCTTTTAAATTAGTTGAGGTTTGTTTTATGACTCAGGATATGGTTTACCTTGGTAAACAAAGGGTACTTGAAAGGCACATGTATTCTGCTGCTGTTGCAAGGGAATGTTCTATAATTGTCAGTTAGATCATGTCAGTTGATCAGCCCTTCTATATGCTTGCTGATTTACTGTTTAGTAGTTCTATCAATTGCCAATAGAGGGGTATTGAATTCCCAAATATAATTGTGGGTTTATCTATTTCTTCTTTCAGCTCTGTCAGTTTTTGTTTTGATGTTCTGTTATTTGGTGCATGCACATTTGGGATTGCTAGATCTTCCTGTGAATTGATTCATTTATCATTATGTTATGTCCTTCTTTACCCTAAACAATTTTGTTTGTTCTGGTCTGTGTTATCTGATATTAGTGTAGCCATATTTTCTCTCCTTCCTTCTTTCCTCCCTCCCTCCCTTCCTTCCTTCCTTCCTTCCTTCCTTCCTTCCTTCCTTCCTTCCTTCCTTCCTTCCTCTCTCTCTCTCTCCCTTCCTTCCCCCTCCCTTCTTCCCTTCTTTCTTTCTCTTTCTCTCTCTTTCTGTTTTGGATTAATGTTTCCATGATATACTTTCCCCCCCACCCCAGTCTTTTACATTAACTTACCTAGTCATTATGTTTGAAGTGAGTTTCTTGTAGACAGCATAGAGTTGGGTCTTCATTTATTCTGCCAATACCTATTTTTTAGCTGTTGTATTTAGACTGTTTACATTTCAGTAATTTACATTTACTTTAAGTAATTATTGGTATAATAAGATTTAAGTATGCTATTTCATTATTTATGTTCTATTTTCCCCTTTGTTTGTTTTTAACTCTATTTCTTTTTTGTTACTTTCCCATGGGTTAATTGAATATTTTTAGAGTTTCATTTTTATTTATTTATAATGTTATTGAGTATATCATTTTGTGTAATTTCCTTACTGGTTATTCTATATCTTACCATATACATAATGTTTTACCACTTCAAGTGAAGTGTAACAGTCTTATTTCCCTTTAGGTCTCTTTACTTGCCCCACTTTTAAAATATAATTGTTTAAAGTAGTTCCTGTATATACATTGAGTGCCATGTCAGATGGTGTTACAACTTTTGTTTTAACCACAAAGAAACTCATGAGGTAAAGAATAATCTATTACGTTTACTTCTATTTTTACCCATTCCATTGTTTTTATTTACTTTCTGAAGGTCCCAGCCTTCTTCTATTATCTTTTTCTTTTTGTCTGTTTGGAGAACTTCCTTTAGTCGTTCTCAAAGGGTAGGCGTGCTAATAACAAATTCTCTTAGTTTTTATTTGTCCAAATGTGTCTGTATTTCTCCTTTATTATGAAGGGTAGATTTGCCAGATATAAGAATCAAGGTTGACAGTTTTTCTCTTCCAGCACTTGAAAAATATTGTGTCTCTTCCTTCTGGCCTCTGCAGTTTTAGATGAGAAATCCACTGTCATTCAAATTGGAGTTTCTTTACAGGTAATGCATCATTTCCCTCTGCCCCTTTTAAGGTTATTTTTGTTGTCTTTAGTTTTCAGAAATTTGATTTATTATGTGTCTTGGTGTGGATTTCTTTGGATTTATCCTTATTTGGAATTTGTTCAGCTTCATGAATCCATGGATTTAGGTTTCCCACCAAATTTGGGATGTATTCAGCTATTATTTCTTTTAATAGTTTTTCAGTTCCACTATCTCTTTCTTTTCTTCCTGAAACTCTTACAATATGAAAGTTAGGTCTTTTGTTACTGTCCCACAGATTCTTGAGGCTCTGTTAATTGTTTCTCTGGTGTTCTAATTGAATAAACTCTATTAATTTGTCTTCAGGTTCATTGCTTCTATCCTTTGTCATCTCCAACTTACCATTGAGCCCATCAGTGGATTCTATATTTTTGTTATCATATATTTTATTTCTATAATTTCCATTTGGTTCCTTTTTTATAACTTCTATTTCTTTGCTTGTAGTTCCTATCTTTTCACTTGCTTCATGAGAATTTGTAATCGATTTTGTTGAAGCATTTTTATGATTGTCATTCTAAACTCCTTTTCAAATAAATTCAGCATCTCATTCATCCTGGCATATTGACATCAGTTGCTTATCTTTCTTTGTTCAAATTATGGTTTCCCTGCCTCTTGGTATGAAGAGTGGATTTAGATTGTATCTTATACATTTTGACTATTATATTAGGGGACTTGATCCTATTTAAATCTTCTATTTTGGCATCTGTTTAGGCTAGTGTACAGTCTGGACTATTTTTATGGGCTTCAGTTCCAATGGCAGTTTAGTTTTCTGAGCCCTTGCAAAGCTGCTCTGGTCTGCTTCATTCTTTTGATGCGATTGGGTCTCCCAATCAACCTCTGCAGGTATAATTTGTAGGGACAGAAGGTGCTTTCCTGGGATGCCTGCTGATGCTAGGTGACATTCTGAGAGGAGAGGCAGAAGTTAGTGGACCTGGGTCTCCTTATTCCCCTGATTGGAGACTGGGGAGATATAACGCTTTGCTGCTGCTGCTGTTGCTTTCAGATTGGACTGTCCAATTCTGGAGCTTTGCTGCTGACATTGAAGACAGATTGGACCCCGGTTATAAAGCAAGGGTTGGAACAGCTGGGCTTTGCTACTACTACTGCCGCCTACAGATCAGAATTTGGGGCCCAAGTTGTGAAGCATGGTTGGGGTTTCCCACCAGGTTTTTTTTGGGCATCTCCCTTCCCAATCTCTTGGCTTCGTGTGTGTGTGTGTGTGTGTGTGTGTATGTGTGTGTGCACATATGCCTGCAGGCAGTTCCAGGTCGCAGGCTTCTCTGAAACCCAGTCTAGAATTATACGGAAAATAGAAAGAAAACCTGGGGGGTACTCATCATGCCATCACTCAAGTTCTGAGGTTCTTGGCCATTCCACCCTCTTCTTTTCAGTTTTTAAAGCTCTTTTATCATTGTGTATTGAATTATTTCCAAGACATTTAGTTGTTTTTAGAGGGCACAGGCAGAGGAATATGAGTCTATGACTCTTGTTCATGAAATGGAAGTCTGGTCTACATTTAAAGAATTGAGGTATAATTGACATATACCATGTTAGTTTCGGGTTTACAACATAATGACTCTATACTTGTTCACATATTGGGAAATGATCACCACAAAAAGTCTAGTTAACTTCATAAGAGTTGCAATATTTTTTTCTTATGATGAGGACTTCTAAGATTTATTCTCTTAGTAACTTTCAAATATGCAACATGGTGTTATTAACTATAGTCACCATGCTGTACATTATATCCCCATGACTTATTTATTGCATAACTGAAAGTTTATACTTCTTCACCTCCTTTACCCATTGCTCTCATTTTGCCCCCCCACCCCCGCCTCTTGCAACACCAATCTGTTCTCTGTATCTATGAGCTTGCTTTTTCTTTTCTTTTGCTTTTTAGATTCCACATATAAGTGAGTTCATACATTACTTATCTTTCTTTGCCTGACTTATTTCACTTAGCATAATGCCCTCAAAGTCCGTCCATCTTGGCACAAATGGCAAGATTTTATTACTTTTTATGGCTGAATAATATTCCATTATATTTATTTATTTATTTATACACACACACACACACACACACACACACACACACACACACAACATTTTCTTTATCTGTTCATCCATCAATAAAAACTTAGGTTGTTTCCGTATCTTGGCAATGAACATAAGAATGCATATATCTTTTTGAGTTAGTGTTTTCTTTTCTTTCTTTTTTTTTTTTTTTGATAAATACCCAGAAGTGGAATTGCTAGATTATACAGTGTTTCTATTTTTAGTTTTTTTTTTTTTAACTTTCTATCACTTTTAATTCAAATAGTGATAATTTATTCTTTTTTTTTTTATTTCTGAGATATACATTTTAAAGTAATAACTAGGATTTTTTAGTTTTTTGAGGAACCTCCATATTGTTTTCCATAAATGTTGTACCAATTTATATTCCTATTATCAGGACACAAGGTTTCCCTTTTCCCTTGCCAACACTTGTTATTCTCGTCTTTTTTATGATAGCCATTCTAACTGATGTGAGGTGATATCTCATTGTGGTTTTGATTTGCTTTTCTCTGATGATTAGTGGTGGTGAGCATCTTTTCATGTACTTTTTGACCATTTGCATGTCTTCTTCAGAAAATGTCTGTTCAGATCTTCTGACCATTTTTTAAAAATTGAAATAGTTGACATGTTATATTATGTTAGTTTCAGGTGTACTAAATAGTGATTTGCATACATTATGAAATGACCACCATGATAAGTCTAGTAACCATCTGTCCCTGTAAAATGTTATTACAATATTATTGACCATATTCCTTTTGCTGTATATGTATAACATTCCTTTGGCTTAATTGTTTTATAACTGAAGGTTTGTACCTCTTAATCCCCTTCACCTATTTTGCCGACCTCTATCCCTCCACTCTGGCAACCACCCATTTGTCCTCTGTATCTATGAGTCCCCTTTCATTTTGTTTGTTTGTGTTTTGTTTTTTAAATTCCATGTATAAGTAAGATCATATGGTATTTGTCTTTCTCTGACTTATTTCCCTTAGCATAACATCTTCTAGATCCATCTATGTTGTTGCAAATGGCAAGATTTCATTTTTTAAATTGAATTGTTTGGGGTTTTTTTTTTTCTGTTGAGTTGTATGAATTCTTTATATATTTTGGATATTAATCCCTTATCAGATATATCATTTTCAAGTGTTTTCTCCCATTAGTAGGTTGTCTTTTTATTTTGTGGATGGTTTCCTTTGCTGTACAGAAGCTTTTGCATTTGGTGTAGTCCCTCTTGTTTATTTTTGTTTTTGTTGCCTTTGCTTTTGGTGTCAGATCAAAAAGAAATAATTACCAAGAATGATGTAAAGGTGCTTACTGCCTATGTTTTCTTTTAGGAGTTTTATGGTTTCAGGTTTTACGTTCAAGTTTTTAATCCATTTGAGTTACTTTTTGTGTATGGTGTAAAATAGTAGTCCAGTTTCATTCTTGTCCATGTGACCGCCCAGTTTCCCCAACACTATTTATTGAAGGGAGTGTTCTTTTTCTATTGTATATTCTTGGCTCTTTGTCTACATTTTAAACATTGAAATTAAATAAAACAATGGTCTTTTGTCTTTTAATCCAATGGATGTGCCTTTCCATTGAGTAAGGAAGTCTTTGGGATCCAAATGGAAGAATTGTTCTCAACTCACATAGGACCCTCTTTCTCCATTTCTGGTCCCCACTAGAGTCTTCTGACCCTTCTGCTTGCATTTAATGCAAATACTTTGTAACTTTGCCTTTTGGCTTTATGCCTGCCTTAACTAGTTCATCTGCTTTATTACTGTCTATCCCTGATGGACCCTCACTTCTGTGATGGGGACCTTTTGTCTGCTTAACTCACTCTGTCCCAGGCCTAAATTGGAGCTCTGTGCAGATAGAGTGCTTTATAAATGGTTTTGATTGTGGTGGGGTGGGAGACCAGAAATGACAGTAGCAAGAAGAAAGTTGATAAATCCTGCAACACTTAGGTTGGCCACAGTCCCTGTGTTGATAGTTTTTGACAGTAAAATCCACCCTTATCTGGCTGCTGGTTGACTCCATGGGATGTTGGCTAGTGTCCAAATTGACCCTGGGAAGGAACCAAGGCTGCTCGCCCATCTGAAGGAGCAATATTTAGGGACAGTTACTCCTGAGAGCTTTCCTTCAGGAGGGTTGCCCCGCACTGTAAGCCACTTCAGAGAACTCTCCAGGGAATACTTTGATGACCCCACTTTCAGGGGTCAGGGACGTCACCTGTTACATTCTCATATCCCTAGAGGCGGTGAGTTGCGAGGATTAGCCAACTGATGAACAAAGGGGCAGCAGGCCAGAGCATGTATGTGGTTAGGAGCAACATATCAGCCCCTGATTTGGAGAGAGGCAATCTTAGCTGGGCTCCTGGATCCCAACGAGACAATCAACACTGAAACAACCTTCCAGGCCCAGTCCCTGGAAGTGGCATCCAGGACCCACCTGGATCACATTTGCAGTGGGCTGGCCAAACTCTAATCAGAGTGGCCCTAATTAAGAAGCTGGCAGGTTTGGGGAGGGAATAAACTCCAATAAACTCCTAGTGCAAGGAGCTAGGAGAAGACAGGGTCTGGGAGCTGCATTGGTGGTGGCTCAGAGTCACAGCCCTATTGATAGAAGGTGTCATGTGAAGTGGGAGCTTGGGAGTGGAGGCTTGTGCAAGGACCTCAGGTGTGGGAGAAGGTAGAATCACCAAATGGTCCATGGGGTAGAATCATCCCTACACAGGGGAACCAATTCTCTACCCACTGCCTCCCTGATTTCCTCTCTTTTTCTCTTTTCCCTCCCTCACACGCAATAGGCTGCTTCAGCCTCAGGGCCTTTCCATATGTTGTCCTCTCTGGCTGGAACACCCTTTCCCTAGATCTTTGCATGCTGTCTCCTTCTGGTCCCACAGGTCCAACGCAAATGTCACTGCCCCATGGAGGCTTCCTCTCCCCGCCCATCATACCAGGACTCTCCATCCCATTGTCCTGCATTGTTTTGTACCACATGATCTCAAGTCACTTTGCTCACCAGTCTTCATTCTCAGCCCGCCCCCACTAGAATGGAAGACCCTGAACATGGGAACTCTACATGGCATTCACTCTGTGTCTCCCTAGGACCCAGACTCACGCCTGGCATCCTCAGTTGAATAAATGAATGTGCCCACTGTACACCAGGTTATTTTTCCCAAGACATTGTTTGACACAGCAGGAAAACTGCAGATAAGAATCTCAACCCTGTCAGAAAGCAGAAGGATTTGTTTGAGAAAATGAAACAAAATATATTTTTAAGCTGCATAAACATATGATGAATGCTAACAAGGTATTTTCAAAATAAGAAGTACATAGAAACAGCTTATGTTTCTGGTCAAATGAAGTTGTAATCAAATCGTTATCAAAGCAAAAGAAAAAAAAAGAAATCAAAATGAGTCAGAAGAGTTTTTTGGAGAGTCGGCAACTTGACTGACGTGAAGAGGTTTTCCTTGTTAACTCTTGTTACTTCTGGGGGACACGATTTCTCAGGAGAAGCAAGGTGAGGTCCCAGCCCACTGGCACTCTGGAGGGACAAAGAAACATGGCCTGCCATTCGCCACGATCTTGCTCTCAGGCCAAAAGAACTTCCACACAAAGCCTTGTCTTGGAGGCTGTGCTTCCCTGTCCAGACCAGCAGAAACAGCTTACCAGCAGAAATGTTTAATGACTGAGCCCGGACTGGGGCAGTCACGCGGTTGCAGCTTTGTTCCTAAGAAGCCAGCCAATTAGCAGTCCTGGTTATTATTTACATTTCATGCAATATATCACTAAAACTGTGTTGATGATTTATCATTTATATTATGGTATTGTCAGCATAATTTATTCAGATTGTGCTGAGATACCTGCAAAATTAAGTAAAAGAAAAAGAAATGGCTTTGAATCCAAAGATATTTCTTAGCTGCTTTTCTCTCTCTCTCTCTCTCAGTGAGGATATTTGTTAAGAAAAATCATGGAGGGACTTCCCTGGTGGCACAGTGGTTAAGAATCCACTGGCCAATGCAGGGGACATGGGTTCGAGCCCTGGTCCGGGAAGATCCTACACGCCGTGGGGCAACTAAGCCTGTGTGCCACAACTACTGAGCCTGCGTGCCGCAACTACTGAAGCCTGTGTGCCTAGAGCCCGTGCTCTGCAACAAGAGAAGCCACCACAATGAGAAGCCCGCGCACCGCAATGAAGAGTAGCTCCTGCTCGCCGCAACTAGAGAAAGCCCGCGCACAACAAAGAAGACCCAACGCAGCCAAAAATAAAATAAATAAATAAATTTATTTTAAAGAAAAGAAGAAAAAGAAAAATCATGGATCACTAAGCTATTAAATTATTCCAGGATCATCTGTATTAAAAGTTTACTTGGTATTCTTCTTTGGAGGATGACTTGGGCTTTCATTTGATTTTCTTCTGTATCATTTGCTTTCAGTCGCACTGTTTCAAAGCAAAACAAAAAACCAAAAAAAAAAAACACCCCAAAACACCAACAAACAAAAAACCAAGTAAATGCAACTGTTTTTAGAGTAAATTTGTGTGGATTAATATGAGACTAGAGGCTTCTCTTCCAATTTATAAAGCATCCTTATCTTCTGCCTTATATTCTATGTGCCCCACCCCCTGGGAAATAATTGTAGCTTATCAGAATTAGAGATAAAATATTCTGGCTGTTGAAGCCATGAATCATCTAGGCATTATAGAAAAATAGTCACTGAGCTAGAGGCAGGGTTTTGGGGATCAGAGCCCTGGTTTCCAGTCCTGGCTCTGGTCAGCCTGTGTATGACACCGGGTGTCACTGAAGCTTCTGATTCCTAAGTAGTGGGCATGGCGTTTCTCAGAGTGTGATTGGTAGCTTTCCAGCACTATGCTCATGGGGTCCGCCCCAGCCTGTGGAAGTGGGTTGTCTGGGAAGGCACACGGGGTCTTTTTGACACGTGTCGCACGTGATACTTCTGCACACTTGAGTTTGACAGCAGACTAGGATATTCCCATGGTCCCTTTCAGCTCCAATCTTCTTAGAGTTCTAAATACAACTATATGTTGTATTTTGCATATTCCTGAAACTTTGTATAAGAAACAAACTTCTGGGGATTGGTTCTTACTTAAAAAGCTGAATATGCATGTGGATAGCAGGATGCATTTACGTGGTATTCTACCAGCCTGCTGGCCCAAGTTCCAGGAACTGGAACTACAAAGGCCTGATGACCTTCAGCACTTTCTGGATATTAAAGAGGACTCTGAAATCAATTATTTATGGTATGAATCGTCTTTCATATACGAATCCCTCCCCCACGTGCCACCGACTGATTAATTTTGGGTTTTCTTCAAGTGAGGCCCCCGTGTGTCTCCAAGCACACCTGGCAGGTGTGTGCAAGGCAAAGGATGAAAATCACAAAACAGCCATTTCAATTTCCCGATGCCGAGCCAGTGGTTTGCACCCAGGGCAAATCTGATGATGGTTTGAAACCTCAGGAGTCCCCAGGCTATGCCTTTGGACAAGAACATGTGCTTCTCTGAGCCTCCCAAAATGCCAAGTCCAGACTGAATCATCTCCCTGGGAAGTTATGTAAGGACTTGTCTTAGGTCTCAGGGCAAATAGCACTCTATACACTTGCCAGAAGATTCGGGTAAGGACAGAACCTTTAGTTTTCACCCAGAATTTCAGGGGACA
Source organism: Eubalaena glacialis (assembly GCF_028564815.1). NCBI lineage: Eukaryota > Metazoa > Chordata > Mammalia > Artiodactyla > Balaenidae > Eubalaena > Eubalaena glacialis. The sequence goes on along the minus strand of NC_083733.1, from coordinate 50,110,276 downwards.
TGTGGCATCAGCCTTGGGATGTGGACCCACTGTCTACACCATAAACACCAGGTGACCTGCAGGCAGAAACTACCCCCACCTCTTCCCTCTGACTGCCCCGTGGCCCCTGCTTTGAGAGCTGTATATACAAATCCTTTTCACACTAGCTACTAACTTGCCACTCTCTGACCAGGCTCATGATTCTGCTGTTACCACCAACTGACACCACAAAGCCATTCTGTCTCTAGCAGTGCTTGGTGGGAATCTCTTTCTCTACCCGGAGACTCCAAAACATGGTCAGGGCCACGTTTTACCTTTTTCTCCATCTGGTCCATGTTGCAAGAACTTGGCAAAGGCTTGCCGATTGTCTGAAACCATGGTTTAGGTGGTGCCTATTGTTTCTCACCAACTATACCTGGTGATGGATAATTGAAAGGTTGTCACGATAACTACCAGTGGAAGTCCTGCCTGTGTGTAGGGAATACTCTACGTTTTCTCTACTTATCCCATTCTTTCTTCTTCTTCTTTAAGAATGTATTCCATCCTTTCCCTTCCACTGGATCCATATGGTACTGGTGGTCAGCACTGATTCTAATGTTGCAATGCTGATGGGTTCAGTCGTGGTTACATGCCAACTGCAATTTTCTGGATTGGGGATGCAGGTAGACAAGTTTGTTTCTCTCCAGCAGTGGAAATGTGGGAATGTTTGGCAGCCTTGGTACCCATTTGGCAGAGAGAGGGAGAGGGAAGCAATGAGTAGAAGGAGTAGTGATGGGAGGGTGAGGGTCCTGAATGCTCTGCCTCTCAGGGTTTCTGAGATCCAGACCATTTCTGTACTTGGTCCCATGAGACCCCCAGAGCATGTTCCTGAAACACCAGTTTTTTTTTAACCTGGACTGTCTCGACACTGGTTTCTTACACTTGAAACAAAACTCAGAAGTGCAGTGAATTTTCTATGTTACAAACTGTCTCTGTCTCTTTCTTTTCTCCAAATCTCCAAAATTTAATGGAACCACCTGAATAGATGTGAACACCTAAAGTTGCCAGATAGGAGAGGTGTGACATTTATCCCTTATGTTAAAAATTTTAAAAAAAAGGACCTATAATGTGTAATGAATTTTATTATGTTACGGTTTCAGATTCTTGTCTCGGTTGAACAATAAATGTCATAATCTCATCTAAACTAGTCCTTTGTATATTTTCTCTTTTGTCTCCTAGGCTGGAATATATTTATTTCCTTTTGCCCTTGAGAGTATTTTAGAATGATTACTGACCATTGATATCTGAAAAGCTATCAGATGGAAGAAACATTCTGGAGGTGGGGGAATATGCATGTGGATAGCAGGATGCATTTATGTGGTATTCTACCAGCCTGCTGGCCCAAGTTCCAGGAACTGGAACTACAAAGGCCTGATGACCTTCAGCACTTTGTCATCACTGAGGGACCACTTTGGCACTGGCCACGCAGGAGCCACACGCCTCCCATTACAGAACAGCTGAGGCATTTTTCCCACGCCCCAGAAAAAGTTTTGCTCCTAAAATGCTTGAGGGCTAGGGTCTCTGGGCAACTAAATTTTCTAGTTATTTGGAGGACAACCTCCCAAACTTTTGCATTTTTGACTTTCTGAAAGTACTTTTTAATGTCTGCCTATATTTTCCTGCTCCGGTGCACAGCAGACTCTGCCTGAGGGTTGTGTGTCTATGAATCAAGTTCTCGTTCACAGTTGGGAAGGTATATCTTATTGTCTAAGACAAACAGATGCAGACGCAGAAGGAAGAGGGGAACGGGAAGGAGTCACCATTGGCCTTTAGTGCCTAAGTCAGAAGCTGACTTTTCATATAGATCTCAATACCAACTTTTTTTAAAAATTGAAGTGTAGTTGATTTACAATGTTTGTTGTGTTAATTTCCGCTGTACAGCTAAGTGATTCAGCTATCTATCTATCTATCTATTCTTTTTTAAAATATTCTTTTCCATTATAGTTTATCACAGGATAGTGAATATAGCTCCCTGTGCTATACAGTAGGACCTTGTTGTTTATCCATTCTATAATAGTTTGCATCTGCTAATCCCAAACTCCCAATCCTTCCCTCCCCCATCCTTTCTCTCCCTTGGCAACCACAAGTCTGTTCTCTATGTCTGTTTCTGTTTCATGGATAAGTTCATTTGTGTCATAGTTTAGATTGCATGTGTAAGTGATATGATATGGTATCCAATACCAGCTTTTTAAAAAAATATGCAGGAAAGGTAACAATTTTATTTTGATATGTTCAGGAAGTCTGTTAAAAAATCCTTGAAATCCTTTCAATGATGTCCGGTTAAGTGAGATCTTTGAAGGTATACATTAAAATGGGCATGACCTAGTGTTTGATTGATGAATGCTCTCTTGGGATTCAGTGATTTACAAGGATTGGTTGTGGTTCTTTTGTAGGTTCTACAACAGGCAAGTGATGACTGGATGGACATTTTGCCAAGGGTTCATTTGCAGGTGAGCCTGGAGCTCACCTGTGGGGTTAGCTTTTGTTGTGGAGGATGGCCTTGCTGGTGTGGGACAGAGTACCACTTTTGTGTCTCCTTACTCGAGTACCAGCTCACCCTGATCACTAGTAGGTGTCATGAATTGTCTTTAAAGAGTGACCAAGACTTTGTTTTCTAATCTGAATGTACTGCTTAGGCCCCTGACATGCAAAGCCATCCATCAGGGATTGTCTAGCCCAAGCTGTGAAGTATATGAAGTGGTCCTGAGGAAGAGGAAGAGAAGGAAAAAATGGGAGCCATATGGGACAATGAAGGAAGGGCCCACAGTGGGTCTGAGGCTCAGAGAACAGGTAGGTAAGGGAGCTTAGAGAGGAAGAAACAAGAGCAGGGAATTGTCACTTTGATCCAAGAAGCCACCGGTGAGCCCCAGCTGACTCAGGGTGGTTTGACCTTGGTCCATCTGGTGTCTCAGTTTACCTCAAATATACATACATGCAAAATATGGCACTGGGAGATATTAAGATGGTTTCCGAAAAGAGTCTGTGCCCACAGGAATTTCAGTTTGCAAACACAAAGTCCTGTTTACAAGGACAGAATGAATCTCTTGGGTTTGCCGTCCCTATTCCTGGGATATTTGTTCTGTACACACCCAGAGTCTGAGTCCATTCTCAAGGTAACTACCTACAATCTGCAAAAGGAAAATGCCTCATGGAACACACTATGTCTTAGCATGTTGGTATTTTTGAGTCATGGAAAAATGGAAAAAGCCTTTTATAAACTAGCATTATGTTTTTCCAAGCAAAATTTTTCAGCTATGTGAGAATAATCACTCCTCATCTTTATAAATGTGAAATGAGATAATCCACAAATGCACACACTTACAGCTCCCCTCTGCACCCACACACATGCATACACAAATGTGCACACACATGCACACTTGCACACACACACAGATGCGGTTAGTGATTATAACTTGGTCAGGTTAGAACAAAAGCAACAGACGTCTCCCCGTCACCAAGCAGACACCCAGGGCTTGTGCCTGCCCATCAGCCTTGCTAGCAGCAATTACGCAGTCCATGGGTGTGATGAGCTGCAAACTAAACATTTGTAAAAAGGCTGTAATTAATGCAATTAGCTATTTACGCGATAGCCCATAATGAATCCAAAGGCATCGTTATTGACTATTGAGTAAATAATCTGACATTAAAAAGTCAATGATCTGCAAATGAAAAATTCTCCCCCCTTTTTTTTTAAAGGAGGAAAGATGAAGGAAAGAAAATTAAGGAAAAGAAGAAAACAAGCAAAAAAGCTCAGCAAAGATGTCATGGCATAATAGTCCATTATGCCTCCAATTGAGCCGTGGTGAACTATCAAAGAAATAATTGCACAATCGACCATAATGGCTTAATCGTGTCAACATCTTTGCCATTTACACATTTTTTTTAATTAATGAAATTAAGTACAAAAAGGGGTCTTTGGGTTTCCATCCTGATTTTACCTTTGTGGTTGGGGGTGGGGTGAGTGTGGAGCTCCCTCTGCCATCTTCAAGTAAGGCAGCAGTCCCTGGGAGTCCACCAGATGTGTCTGCTGCTGGCTCGCTTGGCGGACACTGGAAGGGACTGAAGGGACTCAGCCAACCACGATGCTGGGTCTGGAGGATGCACCCCAGTACGTTGCTGGTCACTGTGGCAGAGCCACCAGTGGTAAGCTTTGGTGTTGCCCCGGGGTCCTGGCATGGACTGACCTCTGACCTTCTGCAGGGTCACAGGCTCGTTCTCTCTCCCCCATGCCTACCTTCCAGGTCCCAGCCATTTTTCATGCATGCAGAGAGGCCCATAAGCAAGGCGCTTCTCTCCAAAGAGAAAACCAACGATTTAAGTAGCTTGACCTCTGAGTCATTCACCATTACCCTGGCCCAACCTTGATTTTGCTGTGGCCCTTCCCACTCAGGGTTTGACTCGTATAGCTGGATGGCCTGCTGGGGTGAAAAACAGCAGTACCAACTGGTCCTTCTCTTCCTTCTTTTTCCTTCTCTCTGTGGCCTCTTTTGGGGGCAGGATTGGTTCAGTTTAGTTTTGTAGAGTACACCCTAACCCTCCCAGGGCCCTCCTTAAAGAACTGTTACTGTAGGTAGGCAATCATGGATCCTTATCTATATCTATCTATCTATCTATCTATCTATCATCTATCACCTATCTACACATACACATACAAATATATATATTATTTTTAAACATTTTTTTTGTTTTAACGTTATATAATTTTAAATTCTGGTATTTATGCTTAAAGCTGCAGTAAGCAGAGAAATGCAAGGCAAAAAAGGCACCTTGGGACTTGGAGGGAGAGAAAGGTTGTCATTGCCCTCTGCCCTTTCAGGGCATGGATGCTGTGTGCAGTCAGGAGACGTGGCAGGAACTGGTGGCAGCTATCCTAAGACACTGAGAGAGGTCAAGGGTAACCAATCAGCCTTCTCTTAGAGTTTGACCTGTAGAAGAAATAACATTAGCTGACGTCTGCAGAGAGCTTTATATTTATAAAACACACCAACATATTTTTTTTAACATCTTTATTGGAGTATACCAACATATTTTAATTCCAGTTGCTTCTCAGGACAAAACTCATTAGCAACAGTAAGAGTAATAATAGCCATGATTTGCTTAGCGCTTCCGTGAGGCACTGCACCCTAAGTAGTTCCAACATTTGTTCATTACCATCGTCAGCACCTAGAACATCCCCTGGAGCCCAGTAAGAGTTGAGTAAGTATTTCCTGAATGACTAAGTGAATGAATACACTTGGAGATGGAAATCTCCATTTTACAGGTAAGGAATCAAGCTCAGAGAAGTATATTAACTTGCCCAGAGTTGCACAGCACATCAGTGGTAGAGTTAGGCTTTGAAATCAGATTTTGCTGTCTTTCAAGCCTGGGCCACTCTCCCTCCATTTTATAGGGAAAGCAACAGATTCAGAGAATTTCCAAGCCCTGGGACGTTGGAGCCAGAGTTGTGTTGGGTCTGTACAAGTGTGCTCCCACAAGGGGCCCTGACCAGGTGGAGCTGTTGGCTCACCTCCCCACACAGCCATCCTCCTGGGAAAACTGTGTCCTTCCCTTCATTCTCTTGGATGGTGAGGAGGGCTGATGGGACGAGATTCCTGGTCTGCGGGGGCGGGGATGGGTCTGAAGTTATCAGCAGGGTGGTGGGTATCCAGAGCTCCCCTGTGCAGCTGGGGGCGTGGGCAGGACTGAATTGTGTACCTGCATTTTTAGGGAACTTTTTGGCTTTTCAAATGCTTTTCCCTCATGAATGTGCAAAAGCAGCTTATCTCTCTGCTTGGTCAATACAACTTCTTTATTTGGGAGATTCTGATTCAGGGAGCAGGGGGTAGGCTACGTGGGTGAAGAGTAGACCCAGTGCTGCAGGCAAGATGAAGGCAGAGTTGTGCTTTCACCAAATGATGGCGCCGGGGCAGTTCTGCCTCCCAAGCAGTAGCTGGGGCCTCTGTGCCACTTGCTCCTGGTAAGGGTGGATCTAAGCCAGGTGAGGCTTGCCCAGCTAAGGGATGGCTCTGATGATTCTCAGCGCTTGTGCACAGGCCCAGGGCCCTCTGGTTCACCGTACAATGCCACCTTTGTTCCTATTCATGTACCCAAGATGGAGGAAGATGAGCCGCACTGGCCATGCTCTGGCGTTTCTGATCAGGGCTGTGAGTTTTTGTACTTTTCTGTTCTGTGGTACCCTTCAGCTGGAGCCTATCTCTGCCGTCTCTCACTGGCGTGATGGCTTTCAAGCACTGTCGTCTGTGCTGTTGATTAACCAAAATGAAGCTGATTGCAGCAGGTGGCTCAGGGTAGACAGGAGTAGGTATTGCTACCAGCGCACTGAGAAACCATTTATCAAAGTTTTATCTGATCTGAAGCTCTGGATTTATCAGTCACTGCTTACAAATGGCATCAAGCCAAGCCCTGTATGAGTGTGTCTGGAGCCAGCTTTTCTCTTCCAAGGAGTTGCGGCCAGTGCAGACATGACCTTGAGTAGCCTGGCTAATGAAGTACCCTTGGGGGTGGGGGTACACAGGGGATTTTGCCCCAAGAGGTAGGAACGTGGAGTGATTTGGAGATGGGTGCTTTCTTGGTGAGGACTGGACAGGCGTCCTGCCTGGGTAAGTGCACTTCTGATTGGGGAGGGGGAAGCACACAGCTCAACTGTAAATCCCAAGAATTACCAAGGACTTGCCACCTGGTGGGATGAAGGTTCTCAGGGAAGGGGTGGGTAGACGTTCAGAGTTCTGACTTTCTTTATCAAGAAAATGTGTTGGCCAGAGGGTGCCCAAACCCCTAAAATAGTGGTGACTAGAAAGCATGATCCTGGGGGCTTCTCTTACAGGATTTTAAACTCAGTAGACAGAAAGATCCAGAGATCTGCTTACATGTAAAACAAACAACCCACAACCACTCCATCTAGGGGAATACCATACAAAGAGGCAAAAAAGCCAGTGTTAGACTGGAAAAAAAACCTTTGCAATGTATTATTTTATAGACAACCTTTTATAAATGATATAAAATGGGGTTTTGGTCTCCCTCCTGCAACTGTACTGAAAGGACAGGAAAGGGTATTTTTAAAGGCACATGGACAGGAGAAATAGGAGGTGACATTGTAGCAACAGAGTTTTGGAAGGTGGCAAACAAAAGGGTGAAAGTTGTGAAGTGCTTGGAGGAGTTAAGAATACCAATTCCACAAAAGCTAAGTGTTCATCAATACTAAACTGACCATAAAAGAAATGTTAAAGCATCTTCTCTAAGTGGAAAAGAAAAGACTACAGCACGAAGAATTTATAGGAAAAGAAAAATCCCACTAGTAAAGGTAAATATATAATAAAGACTGTAGACCAACCACTTAAGTAAGCTAGTATGTAGATTTAAAAGACAAAAATTGTAAAATCAAGTATAATTACAATAAACAGTAAAGGGATAAACACGAAGATGTAAAACATGACATCAAAAATACAAAATGGGGGGCTTCCCTGGTGGCGCAGTGGTTAAGAATCCGCCTGCCAGTGCAGAGGACACGGGTTCGGTCCCTGGTCCAGGAAGATCCCACATGCCGTGGAGCAACTAAGCCCTTGAGCCACAACTACTGAGCCTGTGTGCCACAACTACTGAAGCCCGTGTATCTAGAGCCTGTGCTCTGCAACAAGAGAAGCCACCGCAATGAGAAGCCCACGCACCACAATGAAGAGTAGCCCCCACTCACCGCAACTAGAGAAAGCCCACAGGCAGCAATGAAGACCCAACACAGCCAAAAATAAATTAATTAAATAAATAAATTTTAAAAAACCACACAAAATGGGTGGGAAGGGAGTAAAAAAAATGTAGATCTTTTAAAATGTCTTTGAACTTATATAACTTCCAGTTTAAAACAGGTAGATATAATTATAGGGCAACATATATGAATCCCATGGTAACCACACATCAAAAACCTACAATAGATACACAAAAACTAGAGAGAAAGGAACACAAGCATAGCACTAAAGAAAATTATGAAACTGCAAGTGAAGAAACCAAAAGAAGAAAAATCAGAGAAGAGCTACAAAAAGAACAAGAAAATAAGTAACAAAATGGAAAAAAAAAACCCTCAATTCTTAAGCCAGTAGGGAAAGCTGGATACCCCCAGGGGCTTGGGAATTGGCTGAGTCTGTTTTAAAAGCTACCAGATCTTCTGATTCCTCCCCACCCCATGCAGCTAGAAGATATACTTGAGGGAATCATCCAGAAAACAGGGCAAAAAGACCAAAAGATAGAAAATAGGAGATAAAGGGTAAAAAAAATATATTAGAAGGCTGCTCTAGGAATCGTGCAGAGCTGAGTTCCAGAAAGAGATACTGGAGAAAATGGAGGTGAAGAGGTCATTGAGGAGATGATTCAAGAAAATTTCCATGACAGCAGTGCAACAATTCTCCAATTGAAAGACCAGTTCATTGCATGAACATAGGCCCACACAACAGCTTATCACTGAAATTTATGAGTGATGAGAATGGAAAAAATAATCTACAAGAAGGGGGAGAAAGAGAGAGTCTTCTCACCAACAACACTGCAACCTGGAAGGCCATGGAGCAATGCCTTCAAAATTTTGAAGGAAAATGATGTCCATCTTGGAATCCTCTACCCAGCCAAACTCTCAATCAAGTATGAGGACAGAAGAAAGACATTTTCAGACATACAAGGTGTCAAATAACTTACTTCCTGCTTATCAGAAAGCTACAGGAAGAAGTGCTCCACCAAAATGGGGGAGTGAACCAAGAAAGAGAAAGGCATGGATACAGGAAACAAGAGATCCAAGCCAGGAAAGAGGCGAAGGAAGTAGGTGTTCATTGGGCATGGGAGAGAGATTTCTTCAGGAAGTAGAATTTGTGATGCATTTGAACTTCTTGAGAAATGATTTAAACAATTGAGGAAAAACTTAGGGTCGTTTAGTGAAAAGTGTATGGAAAACTAAGAAAACAAAAAAACACCTACACAAAAAGAAAACTAAGACCTCCAAGGAAACAAAAAGTTTTTCAAGAAAGAAAATGTAATGATGATTTATACATAGCTCAGATGTGAATGGCATTTACATGGTCATAATAACATAACACCAAATATTGAACTAATCAACATTATGATATATTACTTGGGGGCGGGGTAGGGAATGAAGAGAGGGTATGTGTGCAGTAGAGCAGGGGGAGAAAGAATTAAATTTTCATTTTCCGAAGTGAAAAGTTCATAGATAATACCTAACTGAAAAAAAGTCAAGAAGCAGTAATACAGACCTGTCATTTAGAGACATGGAGGTAAGTACCAAATTAATCAGCGAGAAGTAAAAGTGGTTGTCTCTGCAGATGGGAAAAGGGAGAAGGTATGTGTACAGGGACTGCTGATTTCTACAACAGACTTATTGTGTTTAAAACTATTATACTTTTAAACTAGTGGGTTGAACCATATAAACTTGAATTGTTTGTGGGTCAAAAATGATTTAAAAAATCACCCATTATGCATGATTCAATCTAATACATGCATGTAAAATCTTGGAAAAATACTAAAAATAGGTACTAGATTAAATTATCTAATTTATTGTCCCAGCTTTATTGAGATATAATTGACATACAATGTTATGTAAGTTTAAGGTGTACAATGTGTTGATTTAGTTCAGTTATATATTGCAAAATGATTATCACCATAGTGTTGGCTAACACCTCCATCAAGTCACATATCTTTTACCATATCCTTTCTTTTCATGATGAGAACATGCATGATTTGTTCTCTTAGCAACTTTAAAGTAAATAAAACAGTATTACTAGCTATAATCACCATGCTGTACATTAGATTTCCAGAACTTATTCATCTTACAATCGGATGTTTGTACACTTTGACCAATATCTCCCCATTTCCCCCACCCTTTAGCCCCAGGTAACCACCACTCTACTCTCTGTTTCTATGAGATTGGATTTTTTAGATTCTGCATGTAAGTGATATCATACAGTATTTGTCTTTCTCTGACTTATATCCCTGAGGATAATGCCCTCAAGATTCATCCATGCTGATGCAAATGGCAGAATTTCCTTCTTTATCATGGCTGAAAAATATTTTATTTTATATATATATATATTCCATTCATTTGTTGACAGACATTTAGGTCATTTTCATATCTTGGCTATTGTGAATAATGCTGCAGTGAACATAGGGATGTGGTTATCTCCTCGAGATCCTGTTTTAATTTCCTTTGGTTATATACCCAGAACTGGGAATGCTGGATCATGTGGTAGTTCTATTTTTAATTTTTTTGAGGAACTTCCATAGTGTTTTCCACATGGAAAATAATTTATATTTACATTCCTACCAGCAATGTACTAGGATTCCCTTTCTCCACATCTTCACCAACACTGGTTATTCCTTGTCTTTTTGACAATAGACATTCTAACAGGTGTGAGGTGATATCTCACTGTGGTTTTGATTTGCATATCTCTAATGATTAGTAAGTTGAGCACATTTACATCTACCTGTTGGCCATATGAATGTCTTCTATGGAAACATGTCTACTCAGTTCCTCTGCCCATTTTTTAATGAGATTTTTTTTGCTATTGAATTATGTGAGATCTTTATATATTTTGGATATTAACCCCTTATCAGATGATTTGCAAATATTTGATCCCATTCCATAGATTGCCTTTTCTTCTTGTTGATAATTTCTTTTGCTGTACAGAAGCTTCTTAATTTAATGTAATCTCACTTACTAATTTTTGCTTTTGGTGTCCTATCCAATAAAATGTTGCCAAGATCAATGTCAAGGAGGCTTCCCCTTATGTTTTCTTCTAGGAGTTTTATGGTTCCAGTTCTTATGTTTAACTCTTGAATCCATTTCAAATTGATTTTTTGTGAATGGTGTAAAGTCAGGGTTCAACTGCATTCTTCTGCATGTGATTATCCAATTTTCCCAGCACCACTTATTAAAGAGACTATCCTTTCCCCACTGAGTATTCTTGGTTCCCTTGTCAACTATTAGTTGACTGTACATGAGTGGGTATTTCTGGGCTCTTGATTCTGTTTCATAGGTCCATGAGTCTATTTTTATGCCACAACCATAGTGCTTGATTACTATAGCTTTGTAGTATAGTTTGAAGTCAGGAAATATGATGCCTCCAGTTTTGTTCTTTCTCAGAATTGCTTTGGCTATTTGGGTATTTTGTGGTTCCATACAAATTTTAAGACCGTTTTTTTCTATTTTTGTGAAAAAATGCCATCAGAATTTTGATAAGGATTGCATTGACTCTATAGATGACTTTGGGTAGTACAGATATTTTAACAATATTAATTCTTCTGATCCATGAACATGGGGTGTCTTTCCTATTGTTTGTGTCTTCTTCAATTTTTTTCATCAACATCTTGTAGTTTTCAGTGTACAGAATTTTACCACCTTGATTAAATTTATTCCTAAGTATTTTATTGTTTTTGATGCTATCGTGAACAGGATTATTTTCTTTATTTCTTTTTCAGATGTTTTGTTAGCATATAGAAACACAACTGATTTCAGTATGTTAATCTTGTATTCTGTAACTTTACTGAATTTGTTCATTAGTTCTAACAGTTTTTTCGTGGAGTCTTTAGGACTTTCTATATAAGATCATATCAGCTGCAAACAATGACAATTTTCCTTTTTCCTTGCCAAATTTCTTTTTCTTGCCTCATTGCTCTGGCTAGGACTCCCAGTACTGTGTTGAATAGGAGTGGTGAGAGTAGATACCCTTATCTTATCTCTGATCTTAGAGGAAAAGTTTTCAACCTTTCACCATTGAGTATGATTTGGCTTTGTCATATCTGGCCTTTATTGTGTTGAGATATGTTCCTTCTATATCCTATGTGTTGAATGTTTCTACCGTGAAATGATGTTCTTTGTCAAATGCTTTTTTTTTTTTGCATCTATTGAGATAATCATATTTTTCTTTCATTTTATTAATATGGTATATCACATTAATTGATTTGCATATGTTGAATCATCCTTTCATCCCATAATTTTCATCTCTTCATACTGTGTATTCATTAACACATTTTCGTAGCTATGGCTATTTTCAACACTTTTGCCCTTTAACATTTATAGTAGTGTTAAGTAGGTAACACACAACCATATTACAATATTAGAGTATTCTGAATTCTGACTATATGCTTTCCTTTCTCAGTGTTATATATTTTCATGTTACTAATTAGTGTCCTTTAATTTCAGCCTGAAGAATTCCTTTCAGCATTTCTTGTAAGGCTTATTTAGTGGTGATGAATTCCCTCAGCTTTTATTTATCAGGGAAAGTATCTCACCTTCATTTCTGAAAGACAGCTTTACTGGGTAAAATTTTCTTGGCTGGCAGTTTCAATCTTTTGGCACTTTGAATGTATTATCCCTGGCTTCCAAGGTCTCTGATGATGAATCTACTGATTGCCTTGTGGAGGTTCCCTTGTATGAGATCAATCTTTTTTTCTCTTGTTGCTTTTAAAATTCTTTCTCTTTGATTTTAGACAGTTTTATTATAATGTGTCTTAGAGAAGATCTTTTTGGTTTGAGATTTTGGGGAAAGCTATTAGCTTCATGAACTTGGATGTCTAAATCTTTCCACAGGTTTGTGAAGTTCTCAGCCATTATTTCTTTAAATAAGCTTTCTACCCCTTTCTCCCAAAGAGGTAATAGGTTTACAAAAATATAAGTAAATCAAAAGAGTAATCTTAGTTTTAAAAAAGTTCCACTTTAACTTCTATAGTTGGGAAGTTGTTCAAACAGTCAATTTGGGGTTATCTGATGAAATTAAAGATATTGGGAAATAGCAGCTAATTTTGCAAAGGTTTGATGATGCCAGAAAGATGTGGTAAGGCCTCAAAGAGGAAATTATCCTAGAGCTTCAAAGAATAGAGACTCTCCTGCACGTTGGAGAATGCATTGTAAGGCCTGTGCTGGAGTATTGATCATAGGAAACCACATTGATCCTGTCCTTTGATTCTTAAGTTGACAAAATTCAGCTTGGGCTTGTCTATAGTTTCCCTTCCCATGAGATATGAAGAAGAGGTTCTCCAAGGAGATGACATTTGAACCAGGCTTTACAGACTGGTTTTATTTCTTTTATTTAAGTGGAATGCTTGATTGATACTCTGCTTACAAACATTATGAGTTCCTCAAACAGAGGGCCTTTCTGTATTGTTCACTGACATTCATTAAATATTTGGTGAATGAGCTGGTAGAAAATCATAGGCCCAGAAAGAGCTCAAGTGGACATCATTCTGTTGGTTTCTAGTTTGTAGCTTTCTATTCTAATAGACAAGAGTCTCTAGCCCATTCTTCCCTTTTCCTCCACTTGTTTGAATTAGCTGATGTCAGCCTGGACACAGGGTGTCTGGAGCATATTCTCACAGGCAGGGCAGTGCACTCCTTCAGAGAGGGGCGTGGGATGTAGAAGAAGCCTGGTAAGTGTGTTAGAGAAGGAGAAGTTGCTGCTGATGACCTTTAATAGAGAAAAGTGCAAGCGGCCCCCTTGGGAATATAAAAGGGTCGTCCCCTGCACAGATGAAGAGACGGAGGGGAAAACATTGAGTCACTGTATACTGCAGCCAGCATACGAACTAGAATATGGAAAAAGTGTTGGTTTCTTTGAGCGTGGAAGCAAAAATACAAAACTCACATTACATTTCAAACTTCCTTTAAGGTTCACCTTAGGAGTCATCTCTCCCTAAAAATTTCCTTGTTTCTATATTATAGTGTTCATCAACTTCTCATTCTCTGATTCCTTCCATCCTAAATATGTGCTGAGTGCCCTCTAAGTGCCAGGCGTTGGGGATACACCAGTGAATGGGGGAGACAATCTTCCAACCCATGTGGGGCTTACTTTCCAACAATGTCTATGGGGTCAATGCTAGTGTTCTTGCCTGGAAGACACGTTCAGGTGAGGACACTGAAGCCAGAGATCCAGGGTACACACCTGGTAGGGTGAAACCAGCATTCTGACCCATAGCGCCTCAAACTTTATTCCAGCAGGTAGTTTTCTACTGGACCGTGCTGGAACCTGCTGATTTTTCTTTTTAAAGTTACAGCCTGCAATTAATTAATTAATATTATTATTTTTTTTTAGGCTGCACGGCTTGCAGGATCTTAGTTCCTCAACCAGGGATCGAACCCAGAACCCCTGCAGTGGAAGGGCGGAGTCCTAACCACTGGATCACCAGGGAATTCCCACCTGCTGATTTTTATGTCCCTTGAAACCACTTCTTAGCACTGTCCAGTTAGACCCCGAACTGCCAGGGGCAGCAGCAGGATATCCTTTTCATGTGTCTCTTGGAGTGTCTTTGGACCAGCACAGTACCATAGAGCTCTTCAGATGACCTGCATTGATTATGACATGGATTATTGGGAAAGAGTTCTCTCTTCTACCTGGCACCAGGCATGACCTAACTGTTAGACTTTTGATCCCAATTCTGGCCATTGCACACTGAAGAGAAACAGAGGAAGAGAAGACATTTTGCAACAAGTAGGGCAGCATCTGCTGTGGGCCAGGAATCAGGCTGGGCCTGGGCTGCTGGGATGAGGGGTGCATGGTGCCAGGGCAAGGCATTTAGCAGCTTGTTCTGGGACTCAGCCGGAGGCACAGAAACATCTCACTGGGAGGCATCAGGAGGATGGCATGGGTCCAAGGAGCCCCATGGGAGAGGGGTGGCTGATTCAGGCTGTTCCCCCAAGAGATGATTTTGAGCTAGACAATGGAGAGAGAAAGAAGGCTGTCCAGGCATTGGACACACGGGTACGCAAGAAGAATGCAGGTGCATGGGCCACTGGTGGGGGATGGTGTGTCTTATAGTGCAGTCATAACATAGCCTTCCTGCAAATGCCTAAACCTCAGCGAGGGCACATGCTTCCCGAGAGCATGGAGGCCTGTGTGTACTCTGTAGGCCACTCACAGCCATTTGGGCAGGGGCAGTGACAGGATCCAAGATACGTTTCAGCAAGACCATCCTGGGGGCAGGAGAGATGGAATGTGATTGCAGCAGTGGATGAGAAAGCAGCTGAGGACCTGCAGTGGGGCATTTCCCGGGAGGACAGATGGAAGGGATGGAGATGCTTCACAGGTGACTGTCTGTGAGACTCTGGGCTGCAGGCTGCCTGGTGTTGAGCTGAGGTGCAAGATCAGGTCAGAGGCTCCCAGATTCCAGAGAAAGGTTTGGGCCAGAGATGTAATTTTGAGAATTTCCAGAGTGTAAGTACCTGGAAGCTGTGGGCACAGATGAGTTCAGCCAAGGAGAGTGAAGAGACAAGAGTCAAAGTAAAGAGTAGAAATGTAGGTGACACCCACATTAAGGACCTGGGAAGCAGGAGTCACCGAAGTGGGCAGAAAAGCTGGAGAAAGAGAGGATTATCTCAGAAGCCAGGGTGGCAGAAATCTTCTAGAAGGAGGAAGAGAGCAAAACTTGTGATAAAACTCTCATGTTGAAGATAGGTCCGTTTTCAAGAATATTCTGTTGTGTTTCATGCTGTGCTCCTCGCTGTAAAACTCATGTATCTTATTTAATGTCCTCTCAGGCTCCCCCAAATCCATGTGCTTGAGCACTACGGGGGTGTCCTGAACGGGACTTCTCTTTATTGGAAATTGAGGTCATGTCACTCAATAAAAGACAGCGCTCCCTGAGAAAATGGAATATGCTTGGCTGTGCTCAGAGTCATCAGGGAAAGAAAGGCTGGGAGACTGTCACTGTCGCTAGCTCTCAAAGATGGAACCTACTTTTGGGCACCCCATCCTTTGTTGAAAAAATTAATCTGTAAATAGTTTATTAAGGTCGGAAATGCTGCCAGCGACCCTTTGAAAACAGATACAACATCTTTAAGAGATTGCAAAGGTAAATCTTAGTGCCTGGGGAAATGACTTCTGCACAGTTATTCCTTTCATTGTTCTGCTAAATGTGACGGCACTACTCAGCTTAATAAATCCTGGTGTATCTCTCAGTCCGTGTAGGCTGATACAAATATCTCCAGTTATGTCACGTTACCACCTTTGTACAGCTATACTGGGCCCTGATGACTGGGGTCTGATAAATGCAAAACCTCATTTGGTTTGTGAGTGATTGAGCGCTAACACTGTTGAGATTTCTTCATATACTTGTATTAGCATGAACAAGTAATGAGCATGCCAGGCTTTTTTGAATATTTGATTGTATCTTTGTAATGGATTTGTGTCTCTCTCTTTGTGCTAATGTCATTGTAACTTTGTTGGTGTCATAACTCCAAGCCACGGCAATTGATCTTTATCACCCCATCTTGAGTCAATCACCCTCTCCTTGCCGAATCACAGCGTGCTTGTGCCTTTCTTTCCTGCACAATTCGGCATTTGTCTTTTTGAGAAGAGGTGCTGGTCACCACCCCATCCTCAGGGAATGCCTTTCCTGCTTCATGTAGAGTAGGTTTTAGATTTTTCCAAAGAGGTCGATAGAGCCAAGGCTTGAAAGTTGACCATGCCCTCAAGTAAAATCACCAAATAAGAGCCATGTCCAGACCTTACCTCCAGCAAAACGCTATCAACCTGTTCATTACTGCCGGGTTGATGGGTTTACCATTGTACAAGCAGCTTCTATAAGCTGGAGTCTCTGAGGCAGAGAGGATCCCTTTTTAAATATAGAAAAGACTCCTTTAATAAGGGCTTTCTTGCCTGAATAGAGCAAAAAAATTACCCTTATATGCAATAGCCAATATTTTATGCTTGTGGAAGTAATCTTCTTATGAAAGATTATTTCATGTTAGACCTGTTAGCAACTGATATCCCAGGTCAAACACCTAGTAAGCCAGTTCACATGTTACAAGCCTGAACAGAATTGCAAATGTGGCTACCAGGATTAATAGTTCCCTGAGTGCCCACCAAGAATGTCAGTGATAGGGCAGAGCCACATGTTCATGGGGCAGGGAAAGTAGCACAGAGATAGTACTCTAAATTTGGAAAGAACCATGAGCACACTTCAAGCACAGAGACCTGCTTGTATTTCCATTGTCACGCTAAGTCACTTAGTTAAGTAGAAGCTGTGGCTTGAACCAAGTCCATTAGTGCTGATGAGGACATAAAAATGTGTTTGGGGTATTCCTATCTTCTGTGTCACAGCAGAAATCCAGGCAGAGATGGTACTTTCATGAAATGATAACTGTAACGTGTTCATTGAATCTCTGATAAACAAGCAAATCATTGTTATTATTATAGTGATCATTATAATAAACCTGGTTTGAACTTCTAATTGCTTTTCTCTAAACCAATGTTTTTGGTTTTTAGACATGTGCATACGAATTGAGTAAACTCTATTAGTTTGGCTTTTTATTTTGTTTCTTCTGGAACAATTATCCTTCCTCACCCCAACTCTCAGTATCCTCAACCTGGCCTTCTCCTTTGGCCTCCTTCTTTCTGATCACTCAGGAATCTCCTATGTGTCCTTGGCCTCCGCTTTCCTCCCTCTTATTAGCTGCTGAGATCACGGTAATCTGGTTTCTGTGCCCAGCACTGCTGACTTCATTTTGCAAAGGCACCAGGGACAGCCTGATCTCGGGTAGGGTGCGAGTCTAGGCTTGGATCTCGGGATTTTCTCTCTGCTTTCACTCAGCTTGTCTGCCCCACAGCACTGGTTTCTAGGGATCAGCCTCCCCTGCTTGAACCCCTCCAATCTTGACTTTGGGGACCCAATCTCCTTCTCTTCCCTTCCCAGACTGTCTGGGCTCCCCGGGACCAACTGCTTTCCTTTCCTCGCTGGTGCACACTGTTTGGACCATCTCACCTGTTAGAACGGGCTGGATTGTGTCCTCACCAAATCCATATGTTGAAGTCCTAACTCCCCAATATATCAGAATGTGGGTGTACTTAGAGAAAGGTCTTTAAAGAGGTCATTAAGTTAAAATGAGGTCATTAGCATGGGCCTAATCCAATATGACTGGTTTCCTTATAAAAGGCGGAAATCTGAACAAACAAAGAGACACCGGGGCTGTGTGCACATGGAGAAAAGACCATGTGAGGACAAAGAGAGAAGACTGTCACTTACAAACTGAGGAGAGAAGCCTCAGGAGAAACCAAACCTCCCAACACCTTGATCTTGAACTTACAGATTCCAGAACTGTGAGAAAATTAATACCTGTTGTTTAAGTCACCCAGTTTTTGTGTTTTGTTATGACAGCCCTAGCAGACTAATATACCTGTCCTCTGAGCTCTCAGGTTCTGGGAGGCATGTGAACTGCAGGTGTCGCTCTTGGACCCCTGTCCTGAGTATCCAGTGGGTCGTTGGACATCTAGGATGCTGAGCCGAGGGGGGAATTTTTATTCCTTTTCAAGACAGGATTAATCTGCGTATGACAGGAGAAGGAACCAGTGGGAAGGAGGAGATTGAAGCTTCTGGGATGAGGGGACATTTAGAGATCTGGAGAAGGAGTGAGAGAGGGGATGGAGTACAAGGGTAAGAGATTTCGAACAGTAAGGTGGAAAACACCTCTTTCCTGAGGATGGGAGCTTCTGCTTGGACTGACTCTATTAGTGGTGAAAAGAACATAAAAATGTGTTTGGAATTTTCCCAAGTCTTCCAATTTACAGCAGAAATTCAGGTAGAGACGGGACACCTTTACGGAGTACAGGTGACAGGTAGTTGTGGGAAGGTGCCCGCTGTCTTTGCTTTTTCCAGGAAGTAGGGTGCGAGTCTTGGGAAGCACGGGGAAAATGTGTGTGGTCGCTGGGGGGCTCCGGTTGGGGGATTGACAAGACCCAGTGGAGATGGAAGGAGGGTCGAGATGGTGTTGTACAGCACAGATGTGCAGAGGATGTGAGTGAGATCCGAGATCTTACGAAATGCTTTGTGGCCCAAGGCAGGAATGGGGTAAAGGTGCCTTGGGTCAAGGAAGCACCAGTAAGCTTGGTGAAAACGTGGGTGCCAGAGGGATCTCCAGGATGAGAGTAAACAGTTATATCTTTCCTGATGAATGAAAGGAGTCAATGGGACCCTGACCCAGGGAAGGGCTGAGTCAACTGGAGGTTGACTGGTAGAAAGATTGGCTAATTTTTAACACTTTATTTTGGCGTGTGTCAATTTACCTGTTTAGGTCCCAAGGGAGTAAATAAGAAATATATTGGTTTGGGGGAGGGGCAGAGGTGAACAGTGATGAGACTTTTGTGAGGAAAGAGGCAAACAATCTGAACCTCGGAGGAGAAATTATAGAATGACAAAGTCCAAGGATAAAGAACAATGCAGGATGAAAGAGAACTTTCCCCAGTGGATTAGGTGTTCCACGGAAAGAACAGCCAGCGGTGGGGACTCAACAGGGCAATCCTACTTCATACCCTCAAGTTTTCAAGCATCTTCAAAGGAAGGTGATGAGAAGCCCCCGCCTTCTAGTCATATATGTCAGTAGACCCCAGATGCTGCTGTTTGGAGCCTGAATGCTGCTTTCCAAAAAGTGACAGGGCCTGAAATTCATCCCTTATTTCTCTATCAAACTACATGGTGAATTTTCTAGTAAAAGATTCAAGGATCGTTTGAGGCCAATGGGATACTGTACATGCATATTTCATTAAAAAAAATTTAATGACATGACACAAGTCCCATATTCCAGTGTCATAATTTCTGCTTCGCTTGGGGTAGGAATTTCTTTCCCTGATATTTTCATTTTTATCATGTAAATGAATGAGTCACCCTGAACCTTGGTGTCACCCTCTTCTCTTCTTCTCTATTTCTAAATAGTCTTTTCCTCTGGTGCAGTAGAGGAAACGCACACGCACACAACATAGCCAGATGCATTCTGATTTCCTCTGTTCTACTGAAATCAGGTCTCTCCCACTATATGTCACATGATGATGGGGGAAGAATGTGCTAAAAGAATCAACCATTTGTGTGGGTCTCCTTCTCTATGACCCAGTAGAGCTGAATGCCTATGGCAAACCAATTGCTCTGTAGATTTTGTCCTGATTATTAAACACTGAATGTGAAAAGCTAAGCATATAGAAGGAAGAGTTATCCTCTAGCTTATGTGAAGTCAGCAGTGAAAATAAAAATTGTGCCATGTAAGTAGATGTTTATTTGCTTTACCTTACAGTCTTACTGCAGAGCTTTATCTTCTGTGCCAAAGTTTTTTCCCCCCCCCCCAGCGATGACAATGGATTATTTCTGTAAGCAAGTGCTCTATCCATTATTAAATTGATTATTCAAATCTCATTTAAAAAAAGAAGCCAGATGGCAATTTTCCATTATTTGTTGCTACTGACAACCACCAGCCCTAAACTGAAAGATTTTCCTTTTTTTCTTTCTTCTACTGGCTAAACAGCCTGCTGAATTTTCATGCAGACCAAATGTAGATCCTATATTGGAAACAAATAGCCAATTACCAAACAAGATTGTCATTATTGATTATTTTAGAATCTTCTTTGCATTGACAAAGCTGTTGTTCTTTTGATGATTCCATAATTAACTTATCTATATTCAGGCAGAAAAACTGTGTTCCCTGTAGTCATTCGGATGTGAGCATTATTGTTGTTATTTAGTTGTCATGACAGCAAGAAACATGTTTTTACATGTCCAGCATCCTGGTTATTTTAAGATCCTAATAAGTATGCCTTGCTAATGAATCAGAATAATGGCGATCCTGCAAAATAATGATTTTTAAAATTCTAAGGGAGTCTTAAAATCTAAATGTGAGATAATTGCTTGTGCTCGTGATAATCATGAAGTATGTTCCCTTCACTACACTCACTCACGTGCGTGCTCACACATGTGACCTCTCCCTCTTCTCTAGGTGAATGCATTTGTGTATTTCTGTTTTGGAGTTAGCATCCTCTGTGGCGATGGGACTTCCTCTGAAGTACTTTTCAAAACCAGCATTTGTCAGATCATCTCATGGCTGGGGCCACGCTCAGTGTGTTAGTATTCTTAGAAACCTACTGTGGGACTCCATCTCCAAATTCTTGAGTGGCTAATTTTTAACACTTTATTTTGGCGTGTGTCAATTTACCTGTTTAGATGTCTTCTGCACGTGTGCAAGTGGGATTTGTTTTAAGTAACTGAAACTAGGAAGATCATACTCTAATTGATTGGATTCTTGCAGGTCAACATTTTTCCCTTTCATGACTCCAGTTTCACCCCATGTTTTGGGTTGATTGATCTTGCCAGGAGAAATGACATTCTAGTTACATAAAAGAGACTGGCCTTCAGTATGAAATATATGGACACAAAAGTCCTTGGATGCATCCTCAGAAGATTAAAACCATGGCCTCTGTAAGTTCAAGAGGATTTTTGAAACTTTCCAATTCATAGCCAGCTAATTCCCTGGGTGGGGGGAGGAACTAATAAACATTTTGGCCAGTAGTGCTAAATTCAAATTCCAGCCAAAAGAATGAGAAAATTCTGCCCCCTTCTGCCTTCCTAAAATCAGGATTGTTTTGTCTCTTGGAGAATGCCTGATTGTTAGGGGAGGGCTGGGGAGGGAGATGGGCTACCTCCTTTCCTAGTGGTTTCTGGAGAACTCTCAAATAATTTAATAGCTAATAACCAGGTCCATACCAAAGGTACCCCATGGGCTACTTCACTCCACTCTCCAAAAATGAAACACCTCTTCAGCATCAAGAAACACTTCCTGGTAGAAAGATTGTTTACATATTGTTCCCCAGAAACATACTTTGGTTGTGCATTTCAGAATCTCTATTCTGGTAATTGTAAGAAACAAAATTTTAACATCTAAATGCTGTAATAGTAAAAATGTGCTAGCATACATGTTAAGTTTTTAATCAAACATTGCAAAAATGCATTAATCAGTATTTCATAGTTCATTACAGTCTGACTAATTTTGAAATCCCTCATGTAAATTGATTAAATGTCTTCTGCAGGCAGATAAATGGGCTTTTGTTTTAAGCAACCTTTACTGAGAAAACCATAATTCTCTGGGACTCAATTCTTTCACATTTGTGACTAGGCTAGCTCTAGATGATCTAGAATTTTCCTGTTTGCAACTGGACCTACAAGCCCATTGTAACATACTCTACGGCAGCGGTGCCCAACCTTTTTGTCACCAAAGACCGGTTTCGTGGAAGACAATTTTTCCACAGACGGGGAGGGTGGGTGGTGGGATGGTTCAGGCGGTAATGCGAGCGATGGGGGGCGAGGTGGAGCTGCAGATGTAGCTTCACTCGCTCCCTCGCCGCTCACCTCCTGCTGTGCGGCCCGGTTCCTAACAGGCTGCGGACTAGTACTGGTGCAGTCCATGGCTTGGGGGTTGGGGACCCCTGCTCTACGGGCCTAAGTATATAGTGAGTGTCTACTTGGTGCCCAAGATTGTGCTAAATGCCAAGAGAGAAGCGAGGGCAGCAGGAGACATGATTTTTTCCCTTATGGAGAGAGATGACTCATATATGTGCACAAGTAAAAGCAAAAAATATACACACTTAATCAAGACTGGGCTGTGCAGCACAGCCTATAAGCTTTTTCTCCTTTCCAAAAATATAAACCAACTCTGGATAGCTTTAAAAGGAAAAAAGCAGGGTGGTTACTTATTGGCAGGATTTTGGAGGTATTTTCATGTTAGATCACAGAGAGGGAAGGGGTATCTGGAACCAGAGATTCAAAGCTCTCAGGACTTCCTCTTTTTATCTTTATCTCTCTGACCTGTTTCCCTCAGTGTCAGCCCCCCCACAAGGCTGGCAGCTCCTCCCAGGTAGTTCTGAGCTTGCCTTCCCAGCGGAAAAAATTTTCCCCACCAGTTCCAGTTAGAAACTCCGCAGGAATGACTCTGATTGGTTCAGCTAACTGACTTGGACCAATCAGTGTGACCTCTAGAAAGATTCTGATTGGTTCACCTGATTCACTTGGACCAGTCACTGAGGACTCCCAAAGACTGTGATTGGTTTAGCTAGGTTCGTTTTCCCCACAACCTCAGACAACAGGGCTCGGAGAATAAATGAATCTACCTCTCTTGCCAACTTCCTGGGGCATAATGGGAGCAATGGGAGCCAGATGTGCTGCTTGAAGAGGGGGACTTGGCCATATAACTATGAAGAGGGCTTCAGGGCCAGGAGTAGTGAGAGAAATGGGGAATGTACATAGGTGGTCTGAGTATACCCATTTGGGGAGTGGTGGAAAGATCTGTCCCAGGAAGATAGTGTGGTCGGGTCAGTACGAGATACAGGTGACAGGACTGTGTGAGGTCAAATATGGCTGGACTTGGAAGTCTTTCAGAGAACTTGCTCTTGAGTGGCCAGAAAATAGGGAAATATTGGCTATTACAGAGCAAAGGAACAGAAAGGTGATCTAGGCCAATTGGATGGATGGGGTAAGAGATGCAATTTGCTGGAGGCTGATTCTGGGACCTGGGAATGAAGTGAATAGAGATTGGTCCAAGAGTGGGAGTACGGTGGAAAAGAGAGGGTGGTGTGTTTATGTCGATCCCAATCTCTCAATTTATCCCTCCCCCAAACCCCCCTGGTAACCATAAGATTGTTTTCTACATCTGTGACTCTGTTTCTGTTTTGTAAATAAATTCATTTGTACAATTTTTCTAGATTCCACATATAAGCGATATCATACTATATCTGTCCTTCTCTGTTTGACTTAACTTCACTCAGTATGACAATCTCTAGGTCCATTCACATTGCTGCAAATGGCATAATTTCATTCTTTTTATGGTTGGGTAATATTCCATTGTATATATGTACCACATCTTCTACACACTACTATATATAAAGTAGATAACTAATGAGGACCTACTGTGTAGCACAGGAAACTCTACTCAGTACTCTGTAATGACCTATATGGGAAAAGAGTCTAAAAAAAGAGTGGATATATGTATAACTGATTCACTGTGCTGTACAACAGAAACTAACAAAACATAGTAAATCAACTATACTCCAATAAAAATTTAAAAATTTTTACATGACAATTATATCTCAATAAAGTGGATAAAAAATAAAAATGAAAAAAAAACAAAAAAAGAGAGGGTGGATTTATCGGCTTCCTCCCAGGAAGAGACAGCAGAGCTGGGTAGAAGACAAGGAGGGTGGGGATTGAATTTGAGACCTTTGAAGAATGGGGTGTTTGGGAAAGATCTATTAAGTGGGATACAATAATAAATAATAACTATAACGATAGCTCACACATTGAGGATTTTTATGTTCTACGTACTGTTCTAAGTGTTTACATGCATGAACTTATTTTCTCGGCCCTACCTGGTGGTTAGTATTATCATGCCCATTTTGCAGATAATGAAAATAGGGTGTGAAGAAGCTAAGCTGTGTGCTTGCAATCACACAGGTGTAAGTGGTGGGGCTGGCTTGTGAGCCCAGCAGTCTGGCTCCACCATCTACTCACAATGGGTTCAGTTGTTGCCAGGTTGAGCTTCAGGTGACACTGGCCCACCCCACTCATCGTGCCCTAGTCAGTAGGGAGAGGCTGGAAGAAGTTAAGGGGAGATTGGAGAATGGTTTAGAAGAATGAACACAATCTGTGACTCACTGGCACTGAGACAGGAAAAGTCCAAAAGGATTCTGAGTGTCAAAATTGGAGAGCTGAGCAAAGACACCCTGATTCAGCAAGGCTGACTTGTTTCCCCCCAAATGTGGCTTCATTTGAGTGAAAATCTTTGTCATGGTCTTGCTTTTTGACAAAAGAAAGACTAAGGAGTGATTCCCAATGTAGAACCTGCATCCCTAGATCAGTGGGTTAAATACTTTGAGGTGGTAACAGAAAGATGTTTTGGGGTAATATTTTCATTAAAATAAAAATACATTAGAAGATTTGTAACTAGCACATGAAAATCATGAATTTGATAGAGCTCATTTCTTAGGGTGAGGATGGATTTTTTTTTTTTAAGTTAGGCAAATTTTTTTTAGTAAATTTAAGAACAGATGGTATGCAGACATGACAAAAATTTCCAAGATGGATTGAAAATGATAGTTTGGGGCCAAGGTCAGATTTCCGCTGTCCTGGCCCCAGAGAGCAGGTCCCATCTTGCCTCTATTTATAATCAGGCTCTTACCTTCCCACTTGTGCACATCCCTTACTTTATGACAGCTATAGCTGACCCCTCACCATTCCTACACACCCCAGAGAACACCCTTATATTCATCCTTTCATCCTTGCTTTCCTGCCATCTGCACTGCCTCTGGATGCATTTCTTCTTATCAGAATCCTACCTTTCATTTCAGTATCCTATGGTTTTATTCACATATGGCAAGGGTAGCAAATGCAGAAGCCTACCAGGGCCATTCAGGTAATGTAAATTGAACGAAGTGGATCTGTTATAAGACTACAGGGTGTGGCAAGGATTCTGGGGAACTTGAGAGCAGATGCCTCACAAAAGGCAGTCAAATGTAATCTCTAAAAGGACTGGCTCTCCAGAGAGTATGCAAAGTCAGGCTAGATTTGCTTTTCAAGCTGTTCTTTGCTACTTCTATCTTATATTTATGGGGTATGCATTAAGTGTCAGACACAGGTGACAAAGGAGGTGCATTTACACCACGGGAAGGGTGAGCACACGCTCCGTAGAGGTGTGCAAACTTTGAGAACATGGGCACCTGTGCCGTGGGATCATAGCACAGACAGGCTCCGCCCCCTCCTCCGCGAAGCCTTCCCTGATCGCCATTCTCTCCCTCTGCATTGGGGCTGATTTCTCTCTCCTCTATGCACCCAGGTCCCAGTGAAGAGGACCCTGGGGAGTGATAGCATCTGACCTAGTAGGAGAGGTCTCCAGGGGAATTTACAGCTCCATGTCACATGCTGAGACAGAGGGTATCTACCAGCTTGGATATCAAGAAACGATCAGGGAGAACCAAGCCTCATAGTTAGTTCTGAATCAACCCTCTGTTCAAGGTAAAACCCACCACAGGACTCTGCAAGGTGGCCCAGACCTGCCTGTGGAGCGCACCTCCCAGCTGCCCAGGCTGGAGTTTCCTGGCTCTCCCCCTCGGCTGGCCCTCTGTGATAACACCTGAAAGTAGTTGGTAACTCTTTTCCTGTGCCTGTCATCCTGGCCTGGGGCTGCTCCCACTCAGCAGCTTAATTCACTCGCCTGCCACGTCCCCGAAGGCAGCCATCCTGGGCCAGGTGCTGGAGGGAGATGAAGACCTCAGAGCCCCAGCGCACAGGAGCTTGCAGCCTGGTGTGGGAAGCGGGGTCCACTCAGTGTGGACAATGAAGGGGAACATAATAGATGCTGTTCCCAGTGCGGGGCGTCCCAGGGGAGAGCAACAGACAAGAAAGGGGAAAACAAGGGCGGAAGGGGATGGAGAGAGAAGTCTTCCCGGAAGAAGACTTCCAGATCCAGGCTTTCCAGCAGGTAGGACTGTCCTCAGAGAGAGATCTGGGGAGAGAAACACCCCGGGGGCTCAGTGACCCCAGGCCTATGTTCCAGACCAAACTATAAAATGCAGTTGGAATGTATGTATGAAATTGAAAGTCTAATTATGAAATACAGTGTCGGATGTTCTCTTTAACATTTTACCCTTAATAAGGCACATTTTTTCAGCTGATAGTCTGGTAGTAGATGGTCTTTGAAGGCCCTCAAGGATCTTTTTTTTAAATAAATTTATTTATTTATTTTTGGCTGTGTTGTGTGTTCGTTGCGGTGTGCTGGCTTCTCACTGTGGTGGCTTCTCTTGTTGCAGAGCACGGGCTCTAGGCGCGCGGACTTCAGTAGTTGTAGCATATGGGCTTTGTTGCTCTGCGGCATGTGGGATCTTCCCGGACCAGGGCTCGAACCCGTGTCCCCTGCATTGGCAGGCAGATTCTCAACCACTGTGCCACCAGGGAAGTCCCCTCAAGGCTCTTAAATGGTTCTGCTAGTCAGATAGAAAAAAAAAAAAAAACAGTTTTAACTGACTGATTTTGTGCCTGAGTTTTCACTCCTTTTGGCAAACATTATTGAAGTTTTGATGGATATTTTTTTTCTTTTCATTCATCACGAGGCTCAAGTAATTGGTGGGGTTTGAAGCAGCCGTCTTAAGTGACTTTTGTTCTTATCACCTGGATTGACTGATGTGATGGGTACCAGCAGGACAAGCCATCTCTGCAAGGGGTATGGGGAAGGGGTCGGTTTCCTTTGAACAAATCACAGGGACCCCTGGAGCTGGAATCTGCCCACAAAATGACCTCTGGTTTTTTGTTTATTTTATTTTTATTCCTCTTTCAGATTCATCTGAGAAGAAAAAGCTCTATGTGGAGAACAGAGTGTCCCAGGTTTACTTTATTTCTTTTCTTTTCTTCAACTTTTCTGTCTGATCTCTTCATTGCCAAGTTCTGAGTCTATGGAAAAATTGATCCCATCCTCTGTGTGTCATTAATAAAATTATGATTTAAGTTTTGTCTCCAAGGATGTTATGATGGAGAAACCACAGATACGTAGTTAAGCCCTTTCATCCTTTTGTCTGAAAGATAATGCTTATATCTGAGTAATTAGCTCATCATCGTTATCTGATGAAGGAACAAGATGCAAAGGTGAGGCTTTTGTTTTT
Source organism: Eubalaena glacialis (assembly GCF_028564815.1). Lineage (NCBI taxonomy): Eukaryota > Metazoa > Chordata > Mammalia > Artiodactyla > Balaenidae > Eubalaena > Eubalaena glacialis. The sequence continues at coordinate 50,082,824 of NC_083733.1, read as the reverse complement.
AATGATGTTAGGAATTTGTTTACCTGGATTCTTCCTCAGCAAGCAATGAGTCAGCCCTGGAACACATGCCTTCCACATTTAAAATATTAATAAATCTCGGGTGCCAAGTTGCTCTCACTGCGTGTCTAACATTTCCCTTATCCTGCCATCTAAGAGAAGCTTTCATGCCATGCTTTAGTGCCAAGAGCATCTTCCGACCTAAAATGGTAACCTCAGCAGAAAGGATGGCTCGCAGGTTGGGTTTCGCATCTTGACAAATCAATAGCTCCAAACCCACCAGCCCTCTCTCTCACTCAGCTCAACATTCAGCTTCAAACCCACGGAGGCCATGTTCATTCCTGTGCTTCTCTGTGGGCTTATTTAATAAAGGAGACTCTCGATTAATTAGCTCCAGGGACTTACATCCAGGTGTGCTTGTATCAAGCTCATCTTCATGTTCAGAGGCAAGAATCAAACATGAGTGGGAATGGAATGGGGGTGGGGAAGACTGAGTGAAGAGGCCAGATATTGTCCCTCTGGAGTGAGGTGAGGAAGTGCCGACTGGAGATGGGTCCCAGGGCACAGGCCTCAGAGCCTGGAGGACGAATGATGCCTGGCGGTGTTCCTGGCCAGAGGACAAAGTGCCCCAGCCTTCTCATCCACCACCTTCTCCAATGGTGGCCTTCTCCTTTGGTTGGGATGTCAGAGCCCTCTAAAGGATGGGGCCTTATTTGGGAGGTTGTGATGGAGTACGAAGTGAATCCTGAATTGGTGGGGGTATTTCTACTTTCTGTGCTTAAGGAACACACAGCTATGGCCCCAGCAAAGGGCAGATGGGTGCATTCTGGGGTACAGTGTATGGTGAGCATTTGTGGATTCTGCCCATTCAGCCCCCATTATCCTTGTGACATTCTTGGTAGTAATGATACTCCGATTTCCTTTTAGAAAAAGATACTTCCTGTTCCCCCACTGTGGACAGCCTTAGTAGGCCTGTCAACCAAAGTGTCATCCCACCCCGGCCAGGGGTGAGCATGTGGTCCCAGCCTAGCCAGTCATATTCTTTCCTGGGACTTTGAATCTTGAGCAAGGTGATGAAGGAACAGAAACAAAAAGATTGGTACAGATTGTTTCTAGAGGCCGCGCTCGGACAGGAGCATGGATTGACCCCCGCTACTAAGCCCCCAGATTTGCCTTGGTTCTGCCATTTGCTGAGCCTGGTTTCACAGCCTTCCTTTTTGATTATGGAAGCTGAGGCTGCCCTACAGCATTCTAGGACACCCTCTTCTCTTTAAGAGTGGATTCCAGTCACTTACAACCAACCCTAACTAATACAAGTAGTTTAAGGGTCTGTGGCAGGCCTTTATGGAATATAACTTTTTATTTATTGGGGGAGGTGTTGTTAATACTAATCAATCACACAGCAAAGGCTTCTTGTGATGGAGGACAACTGGTTAAAGGGATTGGAAAATGTGTGTGAAGTTGTGACAGAGACCATTTTCCTGATAATAAATATTACAATAATAATAGGTGATATGTGATTTCTTATTGTGTGGCAGTTTGTGCTAAGAACATGATACGAATGACATTTTAACTCTGGCATAATCTTATGTGGTTGGCATGGTAAGTATCAACTTACTTTACAGATGAGAAAATTGAGACCCAGATGGGAAGTAATTTGAGCAAGGTCACCATAGAGCTGGTGGAGCTGAGACTTGAACCCAGGTTGGCTCTCTCCAAGGCTCTGGATCTCTGCTATTTCTTGTGCATTGATTCTCAAGTTCATCTCTATGTCCAGCCCAGTGGTTCTCAACCAGGAGCTATTCTGTTCCCCTGGGGGATGTTTGTCCATGTCTGCAGACATTTGGTTCTCACACCTGGAGAGGAAGGTGCTCCTGGCATCTAGTGGGTGGAGACCAGGGAGGCTAGAAAGCATCCTACAACCCATAGGACAGCCCCTGACAACCAAGATTTTCCAGCTCCCAAGTATCAATAATGTTAAAGGCTGAGAAAGCATTCCTCTGCACAATTTGAGCCAACAAAAGCTGCAATTCTTGGACCAGAAATTGAGGCAGGTGAAACCCAAGAGGGAAAGAATTGTTTCCTTTGTAATCACTTGTCTCCGACTTGTTTGTCTTTCCTTTTCCTTTTTTTTCCTACCTGCTGTTTTGAGAAGGACACAATCATTTCCTCCTCCCTTATTCTGCCCCTTTCCTTTAGCTGTTAGCCACTTTAGAAATGTTTTTGCTGGCTTGGAGTCATCCAGCCTCTGCTTATTAATAATTTCCTTTGGCATCTGCTGCTGCCTTCATGTTAATGGCTCGGATCGGAGTGAGACCCACCGCGAGGAGGACCCCATCATGTAGGGCGTCTGCTCGTCCAAGGGGTTAACACCTTTTTTGCTTCCCAGAAAGTGGCCTAACTAAGTGAAAGGGAGCTAAGTGCTCGAAGATCACACCGCAGGGCTAAAGGCACTGAAGGAACCGTTATGATCTATCAGATAAATAAATATGCTTTTCCGAAATTGTCTAAAGCTTTATTTATAGAAGGGGCCCAAATGGCTTGGAAGGGATCTGCTTAAGAAGCTCTTAGCTCTTCTGGCAATCCTCATGAAGTCGAATGAAACACTTTAGCGTTGTTTTCTATGCCTTAATGATGCTGTGAGGAAAGCCAAGATGCCCCCACCCGCAGTGGGCGGACACGTGAGGAGGAAGGATTGTGTCTTCCTGGGAGATAAGGAGCAAGATGGCCCTGGATTCTTCCCAGACTGTGACATCTTCCCACCCCCAGGCCACAGCTCGTGCACCTGAGGGGAGAGGTGGGCACCTGCTGCCTGCAGGGAGCTGCCCTCTGTCTCCTGGGAGGGAGCATGCAGCCTATAGGCCAAGGGCTGGTTTCGCCACCAGTAGACTCTAGTTGGCCAACTCATGCTTAAAATTGCTATCGGATTGGTTGCCAACTCTAGGAGATTTCACACAAAAATCCTCATTTCTGGCTTTAATATTTTTTTTAGTAAAAGAGAACATTTGGCAGCACTGGTCCAACACAGCAACAGCTGCCCACTTTAGTCCCTCCATTCACAACGTCCTCACCCAGTCCCCTGCACGGAATTCCCTGTCTGGCCCATGCCAGAACCCAAGTCCATGGTCCCTGTCCTGGAGAAGCAGCATTCTCTCTCTTTAGTCACCATTTGAGAATAGTTAAGGAACAAAACCAAAAAAAAAAAAAAGAAAAAAAGGAGGGGAGGGAGGGACCATGGGATTCTGGAGTTAGGCCAGGAGGTGATGCTGGAAATGACAGAGAGTCATCAGGAAGGGCAGGGAGCCGGCCCTTGAGGCTGTGTCCACAAGGATAAGAGGGGAGGAAGCAGGGTTCTGGGTGGCGTTGGTGGGGCCAGGAAGGGGCATGAGGATGAAGGCGAGAAGGGAGGGATGAGTTTGGCTTGAGTGGGGAGAGGAGGACAGGTTGCATCAGAGGGTTCGTTTGGGAAAGGAAGGGGATTGTGGGCTTGAAGCCAGGAGCAGTGTGTTGACCTAGTGGTCCAGGCCACAAGTCACGTAGTCACATGCCCATCTGCGTGTGTGATTTCCTGGGGGCCAGATTGGAGCAGAAAGGTTGGGTGCAGGAAGTACCAGACTTCCTGTCAGACTTCTTTAGACAGTCAGCTGCTCCCATCTTTTCCTCTTTGATCCTTCAACCTCAACCCAAGATTAGGTCTTCTGCTTGGGAGCCCAGGACTCTGAACTCTGATGAACCCAAGTGCTGGAGCAGGGTGGCGTAGGAGAGGAATAACACAAACTAAATGACCAGGGAGAGCCCTTGCTTGGTCCCGAGGCCCTGAAGCCTGGTGGCCCCAGCGTGGGTCATTTGGGGCTGAGGCCTTAGCCCTCTACCCTGGGTCTCCCAGGCCTCTGATTCCTGCTCTTCATGGCGGCCTTCATCTTTCTCTTCTTGGGCTGAGAAAAGAGTTAGGGTCCTGTGTCTCCTGCTGCTGAAGCACTGCTCCAAAGCCAAGGGTCCCTGGAGAAGTGATTTCTCTGGTGGCTTTACCTGCCCAGGAATGGCCAATGGAAAATTTGAGTAAGAGATAACCAGGATGTTCCCACTGACTCAATTGCAATCCCAGTCTTAATCTGCTATACACAAACATGTATCAATTTAAAGCTTAGTTATGATTTTTTTGTGTAGGCATCACTCTGTTTGCTCAGGAATTAGGCACCACATGAATGTAGCCTTGTGGGATCTCCTATGGAGAGCCAGACGCTCCAGATACCAGGAGCTTGAGTCCAGCATGGATATGTTCCTTCTTCCATGTCTTCTTTCATCTTTTTACAAAATTGAAGTATAGTTGCTATACAATATTATTTAAGTTAAAGGTATACAATATAGTGATTCACATTTTTAAAGGTTATAATCCATTTATAGTTATTATAAAATATTGGCTGTATTCCCTGTGTTGTACAGCGTATCCTTGTATCTTATTTCATACCTAATAGTTTGTATCTCTTACTCCCCTACCCCTATATTGCCTCTTATTTCTCTCTCCCCACTGGTAACCACTAGTTTGTTCTCTATATTTGTGAGTCTGCTTCCTTTTTGCTATATTCACTAGTTTTTTGTATTTTTTAGATTCCACACATAAGTGATATATATAGTATTTGTCTTTCTCTGACTTATTTCACTTAGCATAATGCCCTCCAAGTCCATCAGTGTTGCTCCAAATGGCAAGATTTCATTCTTTTTTTATGGCTGAGTAGTATTACATTGTATACATACCACATCTTCTTTATCCATTCATCTTGATGGACACTTAGGTTGTTTCCATATCTTGCAATTATAAATGATGCTGCTATGAACATTGGGGTGTACGTATCTTTTTGAATCAGTGTTTTTGTTTATTTTCATATATATACCCAGAAGTGGAAATGCTGGGTTCTATTTTCAGTTTGTTGAGAAATCCTCCATACTGTTTCCCACAGTGGCTGCCCCAATTTACATTCCCACCAACAGAGTACGAGGGTTCCCTTTTCTCCACATCCTCACCAACATTTGTTACTTGTAGACTTTTTGATGATAGTCATTCTGACAGGTGTGAGGTGATATCTCATTGTGGTTTTGATTTGCATTTCCCTGATGCTTAGCGATGTTGAGCATCTTTTCATGTGCCTGTTGGCCATCTGCATTTCCTCTTTGGAAAAATGTCTATTCAGTTCTTCTGCCCATTTTAAAATCAGGTTGTTTGTTTGTTTGTTTGATGTTGAGTTGTATGAGCTGTTTATATATGTTGGATATTAATCCCTTATTGATCAGTCATATCATTTGCAAATACTTTCTCCCATTGTTTGTCTTCTTGCCATTAGAAATTGTCTGTGTCTGATGCAACCACTTTCTTTCTTCTCTTCTTTTTTTTAAATTAGCCAAACCACATGTGTGAATCTTCATGGAAACAGTCATTTTCTTGGCAAACTTTGCTCCCATAATGTGGGAATCCAGGGGAGGGCACTTGGAATCGATATGGAGAGGCAGAGGGGGAATTTTTTCCCTGATGGTTTGTGCCATGGAACAGAGTTCAGTGTGATAAAAAGACCTTGCATGAACTGGGATCGGGTGGATAATGGTCAAAAGGAAGCTCACCAACCTGCAAAACTGTTCATGATGGGGGGAAAACTCAGAGCCCCAGAACCCGCCTGGCCACGAAGATGCAGTCAATCCATCTGGCATATGAACAGGCTGGGCGTAGAATCTCATGTTTGAGGCTACAAGGAATACATGCATGATTTCAGAGACTATTTTTGACCAGGGCCATATAAATTGTATGTTCCAGGATTTGAACAGATTAAAAACATTAAAAAAATGTTCTTCTTCTGCTTCTATTGTATTTTTACTTTATTGCTGGTGCTTCCTCCTTTGACTTGCTAACGGGAATGTATTTTTTCTTGGTACTGCCATTACCTCTTCCTGCTACTTTCCAGGTCACTAATTTTTCTGCTTAGAGTTCATTCTGTTTAGACCGATGTGCTGTCTCTTTTAATGAGGTTATTTCTGGGTTATTAGCCTTCCTGTTATACGATACCTTATGTGGAGGCCCTAATTGATGTAAATCAAACACAGCTTGCAGAAAGAAATCAAAGTCATTCTTCAGATATTTGGTGGATCTCTGGGCATCTCAGGATTTCAGTATTTAAAGCTACTTTGTCGAGAAGAGGTTACACGTAGCTAATAACACAAATAAATCCTTTCTTATTCGTAAATTAGCAGGTTCAAAGAAGTGGAAATTGAAGGAGAGCATTGGCATTTTGGTTTGCTGAATAAGCTTTAGACAGAAATTAGACTGAAAAGTATTGAGTGGGAGGGGTTTCATTGTACAGTTCAATAACCTTGCCAACATATTTTTATTAAGGCATTCTTACATAAACCATTAAGCTTTAGGTTAATTTTTACAGATATTTTCTGGCCGTACATAACGAAGAGGGTTAGAATGAAGCAAAAGAAATAATTTCCTCTAGAACTCTCAGAGATCTCCCAGCATAGCTGCATGCGGGAGGGATTTCTGGGGCTCTTTGGTTGTCAGACGGGCCCGTTGTTATGTTCACATTAGAAAGAGGAGGTAGCTATTTTCTCATTTTGCTCCTGGACATTAGCTCTGTCATGGGAGATTCTGACGTGCAGGTATATTATTTTTATCTCAAAAGAAAGAAAAATATGGTTTGCTCTCTTTCTTTCCTTAAGGTCTTGTTCATTCATTATGTTCCCTGCCTGTCTCAGGGAGAAATTGCTCTCTGCCTGGAAAGGTGTGGCCAGCATGAGATTCTTCAGAGGGAGAAGGTATTTCCCAGTAGAGACGGGGTTGGGTAGGAGAGGAGAAGTTGGGGGGGGCGTAGTCCCCTGGAGGCCACATCCACTCAGGGAGGTCTTGATGCAGCAGACGGTATAGGAGGGTTGGGATCAGAGCCCCTGGGTTTAAAGCCAACTCTGTTCCTTAATAACCATGTGACACTAAAGAAGGGCCTTACCTGGTTATCAAGGCGTAAGAAACTCAAAGGTGATCGGACCTGACCCAACTCTCTGGATACCCAGAGTCACCACTGCCTTAGCTCTCCTGAGACACACACACACACACGCACGCACGCGCGCGCACACACACACACACACACACACACACACGGCCCCTGGCTTGGCACAATGGTCATATCCCCTGCGTAGCTTTGTTTGGGGGAATCCATGAATGTGAATAAAAGCAATGTGTAAACTGCCAGACACCATATAAAATGTTTGCTGTGGGGTCTTTTTTTTTTTTTTTAATTGGAGTATAGCTGACTTACAATGTTGTGTTACTTTCTGCTGTACAGCAAAGTGAACCAGTTATACATATTCATAAAGCCATTCTTTTTTACATCCTATTTCCGTATAGGTGTGGGGTCTTGATGACGACAGTCAAGGAAGTCTAAGGAGGGTTCAGGAGGATGTCTCCATGGCTTGTTGTAGCCCAGTGTCGGTGGATGCTCAGTCACAGGGCACCTGGGGTTCACATCGGGGTTAAGGCCCTCGGGGGTTCTTTCCTGCGGCCCTGAACCTTGGTCTTTATTCTGCCTGAGAAGGTGGAGAGAGAGCGAAGAGGCCACAACACAGTGGAGACGGGTGCTTCATCCTCGGAATCGTGGTTTTACCTAGGAAGAAGGCCACTAGGAGACACTGCTTAGCAGTGATGGGGCCAGGGCCTGGCCTGTCCCCTTTCCCGCCATGACGCCACTGGGGTCAGCTGTGCCCATGAGTCCTGCCAGCCCGGGGGTGAGAGGGCCATCCAGTTTCAGACTGACTGGTCAGAGGGCCTCCTAATTCTGTCTTCACTCTTTATTAAGATTGATAGTAAATTTCGTCATAGGTCTTTTAAGTTTCCAGAAGAAACGCTCAGCATTTTTATCACAGAATCATGGAGGATGAGATGATTCAAAATCCTCTAGTATGGGCTTTCCCAAATTTCCTCCTAAAGGATTATCCACTTTACATATTTTGTTTAAATAAACTTCCTTTTAAATGTTTAAATTTAGTGTTAAAGGAAAATATATACCAATTTGGTACCTGGAACTCCATCTCATTTGCCGTAAGGAGGGGATAATTCTGAAATGGCTACGGCGCCATTCCCATCAGCCTGCCTAACTGACCACAGAGGCTCCAGCCACACCCAGAGCCACTCACACAAACAATACACACACCCACAATAGCACGGCCTGCCCAAAACACACCCACCTCCCACACGCGCCCACACAATGCACAAACACAAAGTAACACACAACACACATGACAAACACGTGGTACATACAATAGATACAACACATGCACAGCACACAGCACACGATACATACACCATACACCCCATGCACACACACATTACGTCCACAGCACACTCATACACCCACCATATACAAATACACAGGCACTAGTTCTGCTGCACACAGAACACACAACCACATAACATCTGCAACACTAAAGTACAACACAGCAACATAGGACACACAACTCACAGCACATGCAATCTGCACACAAATTACACACACTCCACATTTTTATGAAAAAGAAATGTGGAAGGAAGACGCAAAACGTTAGCAGTAGTTTTCGTTAGGTGGGTGATTATTATTTTCTTTGTTGTTCATTTCTACACTGTCTAAATTTCATAGAAGGAGTGGGTATTGATTTGTGATTTTAAAGAAAGTCACCATTTTATAAGTCAGTGGTCTCTTCCTGTGGTAGCCCTGGCCCACAGGGCTCAATGGCCTGATACCCATCATGCTGTGTTTCTGGCAGAGGAAGGTGCCAGTGACCTGAGGAGTCCAGAGATTCTGAGAGGGCATCACTCAGCCCTGGGTTCTCCATCTCCCCAGTCCCAAAGCTAATTTGGCTCCAAGGATGCAAGGGTAGGGGGGCCCAGGCTCTGGCTCCCTGCAGGGTTTCCAGCTCACTCCCCCACCCTCCCCTAGCCCCTCTTCCCTACTGTTTCATTCCATTTAAGCTGTTATTGTGTCCTCAGTACTCTGGTTTGACAGAATGAGCTGCTACTGACCTGAGGTAGATTTCATTTCTGTGCCCGGCTGCTGTCTCCATGCAACAGACGCCTGGCTGTGGGCAGGTACCTGACTGCAGACTCTATATTTCAGTAAATAATCAATTGTCATTGTGAATCAGGCACTGTGCTTGGCTCTAGGGTTGTGGAGGTAGTTTCTGGCCCCCTTGTAAGAAAAGGGCAGGCTCTAAATTACTGAAATATATTCATTGGTTAAAATTGCAGAGGGCTGACTTGATATTCAGAGAATTAATATTAGCCACGATGACACATAATATTCAAACAGAATTGCAATTGTGGACGGCAAATGTTTGTCTCCTGCATTCTCACACATCACCTCCACTAGGCAGGAGAACACAAAAGCCTAGACGTTCACATTCTGGGTTTACAATTTGCTCTTTTTTGTCTGTACTCCAACTAATTTCTTCTGGACTCCCATAGCCATGCTGCTCTGCATGCCTTCTGATGGCAACTCAGGTTCCCTGAGAGGTAAGCTTTGCTTTAGTAACTTGAGACCTTCCAAACTCCATGCTGCCCTTTTGAGGCAGTGATGTTAGACGTGTGAAGGCCCAAGGAGTGGAGGCCCTGGGACATGTTGCAATCATGAGGTGAGAAACCAGGACAAGATACTTTAACACTAGGGTTTCCAAAATCTTTGCCATTTTCTCTCCCTGAGTGAGGCTTGAACATTGTGTCAGTCTCCATTGGGGTGGCAGGTACTGTGTGATGAATAAAACCAAGTTTCTTATTTTGTCTGTGTTTCCCAGAACCCAAGGAGGTCTTGGCCATTAGGTATATGGTGGGTGCTGGTGATTTTGTAAATAAGCTATGAAAGTGTAATGACACACAAGGATGTATCCACCAGATGGACTTTAGGGATCCCAGGGAAGAGAAAAGGCATCTTTGGAGTGAGATCTTTAAACTGGAGCCTCAGGTTTTAAGCTTGGGCTGAGCAAAGATGAGGGGTGAGAAAATATTTTATGCCAGAGGAGCCACACGCATGGAAACCCTGAGGAAGGAGAGGATGGAAGATGTCTAGGACCACAAAGGAGCCCAGTGGTGAAAAAAGAAAGAGCAAGGGAGACGATATTGGTTGAAATTGTAAACCTGGATTGGGATGAAAACTAGGTGGCCATATTAGGTTTTGGTGTTAATGAACAAGGCAACTTAACACATGAAAGATGTATTTTCAAAATGTATTCAGCAATATGTAAGGCGTTCAACAATATGAAAAATAATACAAGCCACACCAAAGAGATGTGCTCAACATCTCTTTGCCTGCAGATCAACTCTCCACCCTTCTCCACCTGACCTGTGCCCCAGAGGGCTGACTCCTCTGGGCCTCCTTCTGGCTTCCTGTTGGGTTCAGAGATTGGAGGAAGCAATGTGTGACGGTATGTTTATGCCTCTGGCTCCCGCCCTACAGCCAGGTTCTTCCTGAGTTCAGGTTCCTGGAACTGCTCCCCTGCCCTTGTCTCTTTAGCCCAGCTGGTGAGAAAAACCCTGAGAACACTGTGGTCTCCCTGCACCCTGTCCTCACCTTTGTAAACAGTTCTTTTGCTTTATCCTGTTGAGTGTGCCTGCTGTTTCCTGCAGGTACCGACCACCTGGCATCAGTGCATTTGTGTCTCTCCTCATTAAGTCCCCTTCTAACCTCAAGAGTAACCTCTATACTTGATGTGGCATGCTCATTCCTCTACTGGGTTTATACTCTTGGTCCACTATGTACAGCAGCCAGTGTCAGTACTCTGCCCATATCTCCTTGCCCTTCCCATTTCAGTGCGGTCTTGGGATCGACCCCCAGTTTCCAGCAGTAGCATCCTGCATTTTGCCTAGACTTTCTCTGGCCATCAGAGTCTACTTTGTCCCCATTGTGGTTGGCCAGAATTACTGGGGAATTAATGCCTCATCCCATCAGCCCTCATACAAAGATGGGCAGGAATTGGTATATAAATACTCCATCCAGGTCCCTCATCCTTCTGGTGAGATATCCTGGGGCACTGAGTTTCTCTGCAGGATTCAGCTCCAGTTACCTTGATGGTAGCTGGCTTAATAGTGCACCCTTATTGGCTGCCTCCCCTGCCTTCTCACTTCCCTTCTCTCCTACTGGTGTTTGCTAGGATCAGCTCCCAATAACCTATCTGCACTTAAGCTCTTATCTCACACTACCAACTATGATAATATGTATGTGTCTCTAAGTAAATATGGTAGTATGCTTACTTTTAGGCTTCATGAAATTGATATTACAGTATCTGAAATTTTCTATATCTTGCTTCTGCTGTTTGTTAGATTCATCTATAATGGTATCAGTTTCTGTAATTCATTCATTTTCTTTTTACTTTTCTTTTTTTAAAAATTTTATTGAAGTATAGTTGATTTACAATGTTGTGTTAGTTTCAGGTATGCAGCTAAGTGATTCAGTTATACATATACATACATATATATGCATTCTTTTTCATGTTCTTTTCCATTATGGTTTATCACAGGATATTGAATATCCTAAACAGTTCCCTGTTCTCTACAGTAGGACCTTGTTGTTTATCCATCCTATGTATAATAGTTTGCATCTGCTAACGCCTAACTCCTAATCCTTCCCTCCCCCACCCTCCCCATAATTCATTCATTTTTGCTGCCTCATAGTATTCCATTACATGAATAGTCATTCTCCTTTGATGAAACTACAAACATTTTTTTTTGCAACTATAAGCAATAGTTCTATGAACATTCTTATATTTATATTTCCTTATTGACATATAGTTGATTTACAATGTTGTGTTAGTTTCAGGTGTACAGCAAAGTGATTCAGATATATATGCATATATATGTATATTCTTTTTCTTATAAACGTATATAAAAGTTTTTCTCAGCTAAAAACCTAGGAGTAGAATTTGGGGGTCGTGGGGTATGCAAGTTTTCAAATATCATTTTTTTCCAGAGTGGTCATATTAATTCATATGCTCTTCGGCAGCATACTGTGATTCCTATTGCTCTATATCCTGCCAACACTTGATATTGTCAGACTTCCCAAAACTTTCCTATTTATGGGGAAGGAACTGGTGAATCATTATAGTTTTAAATTGCATTTCCCTGATTAATAAGTGGTAGAGCATCTTTTCATATTTTTATGGGTCACTTTTATGAATGGCTGCTTTACATTTTTGATTTCTTCTTTTTTATTTTTTAAAATAATAATATATTCCAGATATAATAATTTGTTGACTAGATATGCTGCAAATATCTTCTCCCAGTCTGTGGCTTATCTCCTCACTTTTTTATAGTGTCTTTGAATAAACAGAAGCATTACAAGATCTTAGGGGTGGAAGAAGTAGTATGATGTGGCTGTGCTTTCATAAAGGTTTCCTTGGTGCTCTGGGATGAATAGATTGGGAAGGGGTTCAGACAAAGTGGATGGAGGAAAACCCATTGGACATCACTGGCTATAGCAAATAAAGAGGAAAAGTTGGTGGTTTGAACTAAAGACAATGAAAATGAGGAGAAATGAATACATCCAAGAGATAATTTGGAGTTGAATTCACGGAGTTTTATGGAGGTGAGAAAGAAGTAGGTGTTAAAAATGACTACTGAGAATTCAGGTTCCAGCCAAGGTGGGGTAACAGGGTCTGGACTTATGTTCTTGCCAGAATAAAAGGCCAAAATCTACATCAAAAAATGGCATTGAATATTAGGCAATAAAAGGCAAATATTTCTAAGAGAAAAAATGAGCCCTATGCTTGCCCCAGCTCACTGCCTAGAAAGAGGTTCCAGGCCACAGTGTAGGCAAGGGGAACTTCAAGGCAAAACAGACAAATATACAATTATAATCAGAGATTTCAACACCCTTCTCTCACTAATATTTTTTAAAGATTTTTTTTTAATGTGGACCATTTTTAACATCTTTATTGAATTTGTTACAATATTGCTTCTGTTTTATGTTTTGGTTTTTGGCAAGGCATGTGGGGTCTTAGCTCCCCAACCAGGGATCGAACCCGCACCCCCCACATTGGAAGGCGAATTCCTAACCACTGGACTGCCAGGGAAGTCCCTCTCTCATTAATTGATAAAATAAGTTGAGTGAAAATCATCAAAGACATAGAAGATTTGAACAACACTGTCAACCAACTTTACCAGATTGACATTTACAGAACATTGCATCCAAGAACAGTACATGGGACATTACCAAGATAGAACATATTCTGGACCACAAAAATGAACTCAGTAAATGTGAAAGGATTCAGATCATATAGAATATATGTTCTTTAACCACAGTGGAAGTAAATTAAAAATCAATAACAGACAAATATGTGAAAATCCCCAAATATTTGGAAAATAACAAACACACTCTAACCTGTTTGTCAAAACTTAAATAAAAATGGAAATTTGAAAGTATTTTGAACTGAATGAAATGAAGACACAGTATATTAATGTTTATGAGATGCTGATTAAAGCAGCATTTAGAGGGAAATTCATAGCACCAAACATGTATGTTATAAAAGAAGAAAGGTCTCAAATCAATGACCTCAGATTCCAAATTAAGAAACTAGAAAAAGAAGAGGAAATGTAACTAAGAAGAAATGAAATAATATAGATCAGAGTAGAAATCAGTGAGCTAGAAAACAGAAAAAAATACAAAAAAATGAAACCAAAACAAGGTTCGTTGAGAAATTTAATAAAATCAACAAATCTCTAGCTATTCTGATCTGGACAAAAAGAGCAAAGGCAATAATTGCCAACATTGGGATTGAGAGTACAATTTCTACAGATATCAAGAAGATAGTAGGGCAATATTATAAACTTTCATAACTTTATGAAACTAAATTAGCCAACTTAAATGAAATAAAACATTTCATAAAAGACACAAGCCACTAAAGATTTCTCAAGAAGAATTAGATAACCTGAATAGCCTTATATCTATTAGAGAAAATCAATTTTTTTTTAAAATTACACTATACTAGGTGTGCTTTATTTATTTATTAATGGCTGTGTTGGATCTTCGTTTCTGTGCGAGGGCTTTCTCTGGTTGTGGCAAGCAGGGGCCACTCTTCATCACGGTGCACGGGCCTCTCACTATTGTGGCCTCTCTTGTTGCGGAGCACAGGCTCCAGACGCGCAGGCTCAGTAATTGTGGCTCACGGGCCATTTGCTCCGTGGCATGTGGGATCTTCCCAGACCAGGGCTCGAACCCGTGTCTCCTGCATTGGCAGGCAGATTCTCAACCACTGCGCCACCAGGGAAGCCCAGAGAAAATCAATTTTTAGTTAACTTTCCCACCAAGAAAACTCCCAGCCATGAAGTTTCACCTGTGAGTTCTGCCAAACATGTAAGGAAGAAATAATACCAGTTCTTCACAAACTCCTGCAGAAAATGGAAGAAAAGAGACTATTCTCCATCTCCTAGACCAGAATAACCCTGACACTAAGAATCAAAGACAGTATAAGAAAGTTACAGTTCAATATTCCTCATGAACATAGATGCAAAGGTTTTTAACTTTAATTTTTTTAAAAGCAAATCAAGTTCAACCAGTAAAAACAGTAATATATCATGAGGAGAGAGCTGGGAGATAGCTGGGGATGGGGGGAGTTGAGGGAGGGATTTTCATAGTGAGAGACTTTTGTCTAAATACTTAATAGGAAGGAACCAGCACCCACAGAGGCAATAATGAATCACACAGTCTTTTCTAGATCATAATTTCTCAACTCTGGTTATGCACTTAAATTGCCTGGAGGACTTTGAAAAAATGCTGATGCCTCAGCCACTATCTTTGTCCCCCAAATCTCCCTTCTGGAGTGAGGCTGGGATGTATTTTTTAAAAATAAAAGCTCACCAGGTGATTCAAATGTGCAACCATTTCCTAGAAGACAGGGGCTGGGATCCCAAGCACAGCTGAAGTTGGTCTTAGGTATGAGGAAAGCTGGTCACTCTAACAGGGAGGAAGGAAAGAAAATAGAAACAGTTGCAGGTAAGTTTGAGAGTTAGGTGGGGGAACACTGAGATGGATCCTCTTGGTTGGTTTATATTTTTATGACTCTTTACACAAAGTGACTCTATAATTCTAGACTCACCAACCAAATATTGTCCAACAAGGAAAATGAGGGAGAATGAGAGTGAAGGACTTATTCATGTTTACACAGTGATTGAGTTGGCATAGGTAACTAGATCTCCTGGATCCTGTGACACCATGACATCACATGTCTAAAGGGACCTAGTCTCCCCAACCCAATCAGATAAACAGCTGGGTTTAGGATGAGTTTGAGAAGGAGGCAGTTAGGAGTACGTTTGTCAGTGTCTGGAATTCTCTCCTTCAGCAAACTCCTAGGTGTTGGACCTTAATTCATTTCAAAGTAGCAAGGATTGATGAAGGCTAACAGATCACCAGGAGACAAATAATAGTTGTAAACACACAAAGGACTTACCTGAGAGAACATAATCATTTTTTCTTATCACCATCTCTTTATATTGGCTTTACCATGAAATTAATAGTTTGCATTCAACTCATTCTAGAGTTTGAGGATAGTGCAACTTCTGGGTCTAAGAAGATAGATTGATGTGTGCTACCTACATGTTTGTCTTTTAGACTAAGGATGACATTTTCACTGAAATTCCAAAACAAGCAGAACATCATTGGTTGCATTTTACTTTTCTTGCTTAACAATTTAGAAATTGACTTCTGCAGCCTTTTAAAATTATTGATTAGCATGATTGGAGAAATTGTTTCAAAGAGACACTTGATGTTACTGACCCAAGCCCAAATATGACTTTCCAGCTCCCTTTCATTTCAAGAATTTTTCATCTGTTGTCACAGTCAGGAAGATGGATGGGGTGTAGGAAACTGTGAAACTTCAGACCTAAAGGTAGTCAGTTTCTTTTTTTAAAAAAATAAATGTATTTATTTTTGCCTGCATTGGGTCTTCTTTCCTGCCGAGGGTTTTCTCTAGTTGTTGCAAGCAGGGGCTACTCTTCATTGCGGTGCGCGGTCTTCTCATTGTGGTGGCTTCTCTTGTTGCAGAGCATGGGCTCTAGGCAAGCAGGTTTCAGTAGTTGTGGCATGCGGGCTCAGTAGTTGTGGCACACGGGGTTAGTTGCTCCGCGACATGTGGGATCTTCCCAGACGAGGGCTCGAACCCATGTTCCCTGCATTGGCAGGTGGATTCTTAACCACTGCGCCACCAGGGAAGGCCCCAGGTAGTGAGTTTCTTGAGACATTTATAACTCTCTGCTTAGAGATTTCTCTGCCCAGAGGCTGTGGAGCTTGAGACTCCACAGAGGATTTTGACTAGGCTTGGGGGAAAGATGGGAGGGACTTTTGATGACCAAATATATTGAACAGTTTTAGCACTTGCTATTTCAAGTGTATGAACAAGCTAGCACTTACAAACAGGACAAAATCAAAATTTAATGAAAACTTAATAAACCTTCAAGCCAGAGAAGTCTTTAAACTATTCAGAAAGAGGTATTTAAACTGTTGTATCTGCCTGCCTATGGAAGAAATGTGGTACTGCCATTCACCTGGGAACCATCTTCAGTAATAAATTTGGATGAGAGTCCATCTGGTTTTCTTATCTATTCTTTTTATACACGCAGTGTTGCAGGTGCAGGGGAATATGGATGGAGAAAAAAATGCACATGGAACTATATTAGATTGGAGTTTGCCATTTCATTCTTTTGGCAGGTTAGCATATGCAAAATGAGACTGTGGGGTCTTGGCGGGGGATTCATTTTGAGGACTACAACTAATGAGCAAGAGTTTGCCAAAAAGAGACAGGATTATCAGTTAAGATTTTAAAACTTTTATTGAAGTACCATTAACGTACAGTGAAATGCATAGATCTTAATGTGAAGTTTGATCAGTTTTGAAAAAAATGTGCATATCCGTATGACAATATAGAGCATTTAACACACTCCAGAGTTGCTTCATGACCCTACCCAGTAAATTTTGGCTGCCTCTCTTCAGAGGCAACCACAGTTCTGATTTCTATCACCATCAATTAGTTTTATCAGTTTCATATAAGTGGAATCATGCAGTGTGCATTCTTTTGCTCAGAAAAAAGTTTTTGAGATTCTTCCATTGTTGCATGTATTAATATTTTATTCTTTCATTGCTGAGGAGTACATCACTGTATGAAAACACCACTATTTATTGGTCTATTCTATTGATGGAGGACATTTGGGTCTTTCTTCATTTTTTCCTCCCTCCCTCCCTCCCAGTCTCTTACTGCACTTCCTCCCTCCCTCCCTCACTTCCTCCCTCCCTCCCTCCCTCACTTCCTCCCTCCCTCCCTCCTTTATTTCTTTCCTCCCTCCCTTCCTCCCTCCCTCACATCCTCCCTCCCTCCCTCTCTTCGTCCCTCCCTCCCTTCCTCCCTTCCTCCATCGCTCCCTCCCTTCTTTCCTCCCTTTCTCCCTCCCTCCTTCTTTCCCACCCTCCCTCACTTCCTCCTTCCCTCCTTCCTTTCCTCTCTTCCTCCCTCCTTCCTTTCCTCTCTTCCTCCCTCCCTCCCTTCCTTCTTCCCTCCCTCCCTCCCTTCCTCCCTTCCTCTGTCCCTCTCTCCCTTCTTTCCTCCCTTCTTCCCTCCCTCCCTCACTTCCTCCCTCGCTCCTTTCTTTCCTCTCTTTCTCCTCCCTCCTTTCCTTCTTCCCTCCCTCCCTCCATCCCTCTCTCCCTTCTTTCCTCCCTTCTTCCCTCCCTCCCTCCCTCCCTTCCTTCTTTCCTCCCTCCTTCCCTCCTTTCCTCCTTCCCTCCCTCCCTCCCTCATTTCCTCCCTCGCTCCTTTCTTTCCTCTCTTCCTCTTCCCTCCTTTCCTTCTTCACTCCCTCTCTCCCTCCCTCCCTCCTTTTCTTCTTTCCTCCCTCCCTCCCTCCCTCCCTCCTTTTCTTCTTTCCTCCCTCCTTCCCTCCCTTCCTCCCTCCCTCTCGCCATCCCTCACTTCCTCCCTCTCTTCTTTCCTCTCTTCCTCCCTCCCTCCCTTCCTCCCTTCCTCCATCCCTCTCTCCCTTCTTTCCTCCCTTCTTCCCTCCCTCCCTCCCTCCCTTCCTCCCTCCCTTCCGTGCTTCCTTCCTTCCTCCCTCCCTCCCTTCCATCCATCCTTCCTTCCTCCCTCCCTCCCTCCCTTCCTTCCTTCCTCCCTCCCTTTCTCCCTTCCTCTCTTTCTTCCTTTCTTCTATTAACATTCTTGTGCAAGTCTTTTTGTGAATATACATTTAAATTTCTCTTAGATAAATACCAAGGAGTGGAATTTTGGGTCATGGTGTAGGTATGTATGTAATTTCATAAGAAATTGCCAGAGTAGTTTCCGAAGTAGCTTTACTGCTTTACTCTACCATCATCCGTGTGTAAGAGTTCCACGTGCTTCATGTCCTCAAAAACAGTTGGTGTGGGCATTCTTTTTTAATCTAGCATTTTAAAGTTTGAAGTGGTATCTCATTAATGTTTTAGTATGCATGTCCCTGATGATAATGTTGAGCCCTTTGGTATGTGCATACTGGCCATTCATATATCTTTGTGAAGTGTATGTTCAAGTCTTTTGCCCAGTAGTAATGGAGTGTTTTCTTATTATTGCATTGTAGGATTTCTTTGTATATTCTAAATGCAAGTCATTTGCCATATTTCTCCTTGTCTTTGCCTTGTGTGTTCATTTATTTATCAAGATCTATTGATGAGCAGTTTTTACTTTTGATGGAGTTAAATTTATTTATGTTTCTTTTATATTTAATGCTTCTGGGTTCTCACTAAGAAATCTTTACCTGCTCTGAGGTCATGAAGATATTCTCTTATCTTTTCTAATAGGAGCTTTATAGTTTTAACTTTAGGTTTAGACTACAGTTTACACTAATTTAATTATTGTCAGTGGTGTGAGGTAGGACTTAAAGATCATCTTTTTTTTTCATACAGATATTGAGATGTTTCAGAACATTTTGTTGAAAAGACTATTATTTTCCTGTTGAATTACTTTGGTGCCTTTGTCAAACATCTGTTGACTCTTAGATGTGGATCTATTTCTAGACTCATTATTCTGTTTTATTGATCTTTTTGTTTTTCCTTATACAAAAACCACAGTGTTACTATTTCTTTGTAACAAGCGTTAATAACTTTTGTTTTTCTTTCTCAAAATTGCTTTTGCTCTACTAGACCTATTTTTATATAATTTTTAGAATCAGCTTTACCATTTGGATTCTTGAATTTCTTTTGGCATGGAATTGAATGAAAAGATCAAAATGGGAAGAATTGACATCTTGGAGGTATTGAGAATTTCAATCTAAAAAGTAGATTAGTTCGTTGCTTATTTAGATTTAAAAAAATTTTCTCTCAGTAGTTATATGTAGGTTTTAGGGCAAATTTCTTGTACAACTTTTGATAAATTTATCTCTTAAGTATTATGTCTTTTTAGTGCTATTTTAAAATTGTATAAGGTAATTTTTTTATTGCTAATAAGTAAAAATGCAATTGTATTTTGTATATTCACCTTGTATATATATTGTGATATTGCTAAATTCACTTATTTTAATTAATATTTTGGGGGGTAATTTTCTTAGGATTTTCTCTGTGTATTACAATGTTATCTGTGAATATGCATAGCTTTATTACCTCTTTCCCATTTGTTATACCTTTTCCTTTTTCCTTTGCCTTATTGAATTGTCTGGGGTTTCTAGTAAAATGAAAGCAGACATCCTTGCCTTATTCCTAATCTTAGTTGGAAATGTATGAGTTGTTCACCACTAAGTGTGTTTTTAGCTGTAAGTTTTCAGCAGAACCCCATTAACAGATTGAGGAATTTTCCTACTATTTCTATTTTGCTGAAAAGCAGTGGTATTGAAGTTTATCAAAGGTTTTTGCTCTGGATCTATTAGACAATATTTCTGCTCTTTAATGTGGTAAATTACAATTGATTTTCAAATGTTAAACCAGTCTTACATTTGGGGGAACAATATTACTTTTTTGAGATGTATTATGTTTGTAATATATTGTTGGATTAAATTTTATAATACTTTGTAAAGGATTTTATCATTTATGTTGATGAGGGATATTGGTCTGTTCTGTTCTTTTATTATAATGTCCTCTGATTTTGGTGTGAAGATTATGTTGACTTTATAAAATAATATGGGAAATGTTCCTTTCTCCTCTACTTTTTGAAAGAATTTGTGAAAGTTTGATATTATTTATTCTATAAATATTTGAGAGAGCTTACCAGTAAAGCCATCTGATTATGGAGCTTTCTTTGTGGGAGATTTTTAATGGTGAAAGTAATTTCTTTAACAGATATAGGACTAATCATATTTTTACATTTCTTGGATGTGCTTGGATAGCTGCATGTTTCAAATATTTTTCCATTTCATCCAAATTTTTGAATTTTTGGCATAGTATTCTTGTACTATCCTTTTAATGTCTGTAGGTGCCATAATAGTGTCTCTTATTTATGATATTGGTAATTTGTGTTTCTGTTTTTCCCTTGATCAGTCTTTCTAGGAGTTTAGCAGTTTTATTTATCATTTCAAAGAAATGATCTACTTTACTGATTTCCTTTGATATCATTAGTTCTTTACTTCTGTTTAATTTTGATTTAATTTATTCTTTTTCTAGACTTTTCAGTTGGAAATTAGGTCTATTGATTTTAAACCATTTCATTTTTCTAATATAAGCAATTAATTCTATAACATTACCTCAAGTGGTGCTTTAGTTGTATCCTATCAATTTTAAAACATAGTGTTTTCATTATTATTCCTTTTAAAATATTTTATAAATTACATTGTGATTTTTTCTTTGATCCATGACATATTTAGAAGATTTTGTTTAATTTCCAAACACTGTGGATTTTTAAAAAGATGTATTTCATATTTGCTAACTTTTAATTTAATTCTAATAATTCTATTATAGTCCTAAAATTACTCTGTATTTCAAGGTATAATATTTATTGATTCTTCTTTAATCTCTCAACAGATGGTCTATTTTCGTGAATTTTCTATACTCACTTGAAATAAATATGCATTTTGACTTTGAATGCAGTGTTTTGTGCAGCTCTGTTAGGTTAAATTGGTTGGTAATATTCAAATATCCTTTTTCTTCTTCTTCTTATTTTTTTGTCTACTTCTTCTATCAACTACTGGAGAGAGAATAAAAGTCTACAGTTATAATTCTAAATTTGACTGTTTCTCCCACTAGTTTGTCTATTTTTGCTTCATGTATTTTGAAGATCTGTTGTTATCTACACATTCACTCAGTATGTCTTCTTGATGAATTAACCCTTTGTCAGTAGGAAATGTTTCTCTTTATCTTTTGAAATATTTTTATCTTGAAATCTTCTTTGTGTGATTATGATATAGCTGCATCGCCTTTCTCATTCTTGTTGTTTATATATCATTTTATCATCCTTTTATATATATCTTATCTGTGTCTTTATATTTAAACTGTTTCTTGTAGACAGCATATAATTTGGTCTTCATGTTTTAGTCTAATATTAATAGCATTTAATATTATTAGTAATATTGTTGGGTTTAAGTTTACAATCATATTGGTTCTCTATTTTCTTATTGTTCTTTTTTTTCTACTCTAAGACTGATTGAAAAATTTTAGTATTTCATTCTTTATCCTTTATTTATGTCTGAACTTCTTTGTTGGTTTTAGTAGTTACCCTCTCATTCTTCCTGCTGTTGTTGACATACATTTTACTTCTACATATATTGAAACTCCACAATACAATGTTATTTCCTTTCTTCCAACAGTCAAATGTTGTTTAGGAAATTAATAAATGAGGAAAATGTATTTAATATTTAGTCCATGTATTTGCCATGTCTAGGGCTATTCATTCATGTAGGCTTAGGTTTCCATCTTGTATAAGTTCCCTTTAGCCTGAAGAAATTCCTTCACTTCTTGTGTAACAGGTCAACTGGTGATGATTTTCTTAGTTTTGTTTATCTTGAAATGTTTTTATTTTATTTTCAATTTTGATTAGTATTTTCACTGGATATACAATTTTAGGTTGACAATTTTTTCCCTAGTTTTTAAAGATATTATTCCATTGTCTTCTGAATTTCAATATTTCTGATAAGAGGTAAACTGTCATTCTTATCTTTATTTCTTGGAATCTTTTTCTCTGTGGTTTCTTTAAAGATTTCTCTTTTTATCATGGATTTCTAGCAATTACAATATAATATTCATTGGTGTGACTTTCTTTAATTTTATCCTACTGGAAGATCATTGAGATTTTGGATCTGAGGTTTATTTTTTATTAGTTAATTTGAAAAATTCTCAGCCATTATCAAATAGTTTTTTCTGTCTAATATTTTTCTCATCTTCCCCTGGTGTTCCAGTTCAACATATTTTAGAATACTTGATGTTGAATCACAAGTCACTGAGGCTCTTTTCATTACCCATGACAGCAACACCATACCCCATGTAATTACTGGGGTAAATTCAATGGATGCATAATATTGAATTGTAAAAACATGTAGTGATTTACTTATTGTGGTAGGTAGCTTCTGATGTAGATCCCCAAATATTTGCCTACTTGTATTCCCATTCTTATGTAATCCCTTCACCTTGAGTGTGGGCTGGATCTAGCAATTTTTCTTCTAATGAATAGAATACAGCAAAATCAATGAGAAGTCACTTCTGTGATTAGGTGACAAAGACTCCTAGCACTTTCTTGCATTTGTTCTGCTTGTTCATTATAATGAAGCAAGTTGCAACATGGAGAAGCCCACAAGGCAATAAACTGAGGGTATGCTCTGACCAAAAACCAAAGAGGAACTGAGACCCTTTATCCAAAAGCCTGCAAGGAACTGAATCCTGCCAACAACTACATGAGTGACCTTGGGCATGGATCCTTTCCCAGTTGAAACTTCAGAGAAAGACCTCAGCCTCAGCTGCCATCTGAGAGCAGTCTTTCTCATTTAGAGGATCCAAATAAGCCATGGGCAGATATGAGAGACATTGTGATATAAGCTGTTGTTTTAAGTTGCTAAGTTTTGGGGCAATTTGTTACACAGCAATGGATGACTAACACACTTTACCTGTCTACCATTTTTGGGCATGTTCCCTCCTTTTATTTGCTGTTATAAATAATGCTGTACTAAATAGCCTTGGGCATAAAACTTCATTTTCAGAAATGAATATCCATAAGTGAAAATGATGAGTCAAAACACATGAGCAGTATGCACTCTGATAGTGCATATAATAAAATTTTGGAATGATACAGAGAAGATTAATATGGCCACTGCTTAAGGATGATACACAAAGTCATGAAGTGTTCCATATTCTTTTTACAAATGATTAAAAGCAGTTCAATGAAGGAAGGATAGCCTTTTCAACAAATGGTGCTAGAATGAGGGACCATCTATAGGCAAGAAAATGAAACTCAAACTAAACTTCACACCTTATACAAAAATTAGCTCAAAATTGATTATGGACTTAAAACATAAAACTATAAAACCTTTAGGAAAAATAGAAAATAAAAATACTTTGGCATCTAAGGCTAGGCCAAGAGTCCTTAGATTTGACACCAAAAGCACAATTTGTAAAAGAAAAATTTGATAAATTGGACCGCATCAGAGTTAAAAACTTTTCCTCTGTGAAAGTCCAGGTGAAGAAGAAGAAAGAAAAGTAACAAACTGGGTGGAAATATTTGCAAACCACATAGCCAACAAAGGAGTAGTATCTCGAGTATATAAAGAACATGCAAAACTCAATAGTTAAGCAAAACAAACAGTCAAATTAGAAAATATGCAGAAGACACAGACTTTTCAATGAAGATGATATGCAGATGGCAGATAAGCACATGAAATGATGTTTAACATCAAGAGCCAGCAGGAAAATGCAAATTAAAACCATAATGAGATATCACTGCATACAGATCAGAATGGTGACAATAAAAAATGGTGACATTACCAAATGCTAGCAAGGATGTAGAGAAACTGGATCACTATTATTTTGTTGATGGGAATGTAAGATGGTATAGCCATTCTTGAAAACAGTTTGGCAGTTTCTTATAAAACTAAACATGAAATTGCCATAGGAATCCCAAATTGTACTCTTGGGTATTTATCCCAGAGAAATTAAAACTGTGTGCACACAAGCACCTGCATGTGAATGCTTGTAGTGGCTTTATTCATAATAGTCCCAAACTACAAGAGCTCAGATGTCTTCAGCAGGTGGATAGTTTAATTGTGGTACATATATACAAGAAATATTATTCAGCAATGAAAATAAGAAAACTACTGATACATGCAGTCATTTGGATGGATCTTCAGGGAATCTTCTGAGCGAAAAAAAACCCAATCTCCAAATGTTACATACTACATATTTTATATATTGTTCTTCAAATGACAAAATGTTATAAATGCAGGAGTTAGGGACAAGAGATGGAGAATGGGAGGCAGGAGAGTATGATTGTAAAAGGGCAGTATGAGAAATTCTTGCGATGATGGAAGGTCCTGTATCTTGACTGTGGTGGTAGATATGTGAACCTTATACACGTGATTAAATTGTATAGAACTGAATATACATAATACACAAATGAGCACAAGTAAAATTGGGGACATCTGAATGCTATGTGGACTGTATCAATGTCATGGTCTTGGTTGTGATATTATACTATAGTTTTGCAAGATGTTACCACTGGTGAAAACTAGGAAGAGGTACATGGGATCTCTCTGTATCATTCCTTTCAACTGAATGCAAATCTATAATAATCTCAGTAAAATTTCAATTTTAAAATAGAGTGAGCATTTTTATAATTTTAAATATATTGACAAATTTTACACCAAGAAAGCACACTAATTCATAATTATACTCACCAGATAAATGAGCTAGTAACCAGCACTCTCACTATTAAATGGCTCTATCAACTCTTTGCCCTTGCCAATAGGACAGGAAATTCTATGCAACCAACATTAAGCGGGATAAGAAGAGTTGTTTTATTCTGATAAAAATTCACTTCACCAGGAATATAAAAAATTACATATTTTTTATATAATTAGTTCTTAATTCCTTGTACAACACAGCACAGACATACATCAAGTAAAAACCCATGAAAATAACATGACATTCTCCTCTCAGAAATTAACAGATCAGGCAGATGATAACAGTAGAGAAAACTTTAAAACACTACCAACAAGGTTGATTCTATATCCAAATCTAATCTACATATACTTGTAACTGTATATTTGTGTTGAACAAAAATATACACTTTTCAAATATCCATGGTATACTGAGAATTAAACACAACCTATGGCTTTAAAAAAATCTAAAGACTAGAAATAATTCAAGCCAAATTATTAGACCAGAATATAGTAAAAGTAGAAAAAAAGAAAACGTTAGACAAGAAAATTCACTCTAATTGCAATTTAAAAAGGTCTTTCTAAATATCGTGTACTAAAGAGGGAATCAAAGCTGAACTTGTACATCATTTATAAACATTAAGTGTTAGAAATAAATGATTGAATCATTCAATTAAAGAGACTAGAAAATGAAAACAAAACAAAACAAAACAAGACAACTCTGATGGATGCAAAAATGACCACAAATTCCTCCTGTCCTGGCCTCTACGCTCTTAGGTGGTGTCCTCTCATAATGACTCTAGTCTTGGCCATGGGACTTGGATTTAGCCAACACGACAGTGGAAAACACACTACAGGCAGAGACTTGAAACATACATTCGGCCTCACTCTCTTGCTGTGATCACCATGTGAGGAAGCCAGGGCTGGGCTGCTGCAAGATGAGAGCCATGTGGCCCAGTCACCCTTGTCACCCTGGCCAACAGCCTGCCAGCTGCCAGAAGTCTGACCAAGGACACCTTAGAACTTCCAGCCACCAGCCGACTCACCAGCTGACCACAGATGCACGAGTGAGCCGAACCGTGGTTAGCTGAGCCAGCCTGAACTGGAAGAAACACCCAGCCAACCCATAGAACCACGAGCTACATGAAACATGGTTGTTTTTAAGCCACTAAGTTTTGGTGCTGTGGCTTGTTACACAGCAAAAGCCGTGGCCTAAAAACATAAGGTTAAGAAAAAGAGGCAGTTCTCACACAAAGTCGCCAGTCGTGTCACTGCTCTTCCATCATCCTTGCTAATGAAATAAAGTACTAGGCAAACGGTCTTTAAAGGTATGTATGGGGCTATGGGATTCTAAGGTGCCCAGAGTCAGGCTGCGAGCAGGGGACACCCCCTAGACTGAGGTCTGCTTAGAAGCATGCCTCTTCTCTCTGTCGTAAGCGATAGCATTCACTCTGGTGGCTTCCATGTCGGTTTTCCACACCAGATAATGAGCCACTTCATCTGAAACCAGAAGAAACAATATGGGGGTGGTCGGAGGTCTTACAGCCTTCACTGGCTGTCAGGGCCTCTGCTCTCAAAGCCATGGCTACGTGGACACAGGCCAGATAACGGAAGCAGCCTGTGCGATGCGGAGTTGGGTTGAACCAAGAGTCAGCCCACAGACCTCAAGGCCAAGTGGCACACAGCAGGTCCTCAGCACATGTGTGGATGAAGGTCTGCACATGGTAACGATCACGGGAACATAAGGTGTGGTGATGCTATGTGCCTGAGATTATTCTGTGGGTGATTCTTCGGGTTTCTCTAGATCGAGAGTAAATGTATGCAGAAGAACCCAGAATCATTTGCAGATGGGCTTGCTGAGCTGGCTGGCTTAGTCTCAAACCATCTAAATGGAAGTCAAGGATTTCTACAGGGACCCGTTCTTCCACAGGTGTTCCTGCAGCCTCGTAAACAAGACAGAAGGGACAGTATGAAGTAAAAAAAAAAAAAAAAAAAACCCTTAAGAACAGACAAGATGGTGCAGAGGCAACACATCTGTTGCAGTGGGACCAGCGGCTGCCGGCAGCTTTTATTTGGCTTTGTTTGTGCAGCTGAGAGGCGGGCCTGGTTGGAGGTTACAGCGCTTGCTTTCCCAGTGCCTGTAGCACTGGGACAATTAGAGACATGTCTGGTCCTGCAGGATCAGGAGCTATGCTGTGCCTTTCTGAGGGGGCTGGTGACCTCTCCTGGGCCTGTAATGATCACTGCCATTAGGGCACCATCATCCTTGCCTTCATGTCATGCATGAGCTTACGAGATGGGTGAAGGCCTCCAGAATCTGAAAAGATGATGATACATGCAAAATTCAAAATGAAATTTTCTTTTTGAAAAATTACAATTTAGATGTAAATGGAAATGAGCATGTCTTCTTTTTTGATTTTCCAGTCTAGAAGTTCTGAGTATATTCACTGAAGCTGGGTTTTCCTTCCAGGTTGGGCCCCAGCTCTGGGTTCCCTCTGCCTGCTGGGCCTAGCAGCCCTGCATGACCCAACCATCTGTAAATGCAAGCTCCAGGGCACAGGACCTTGGCCTGCTTCATTGTTATACTGTCCCTGGCCCCCAAAGAGGTCTGAAGACCATATCCCTCAAGTTGTTCACTCACAGTAACTCACTGGTCAGGAAATCCAATTCCACAAGATTTCTAGAGATTCCTCAAAGTGGTTAGTCTCTCTCTTTCAGGATCTTCGGATTATTCAAAGATCTGCCTTCGTGCATCTCTGTGGCATGGGCACTAAGACGGATGACTCACATGGTGACTCACACTGTCAGCATTTGCCAGTTTTTAGGTTTTTGAGTCCTATATTGACTTTGCATTAAAAACTTAGAAATTAGGATGGGCAATTGTAAAGAAAGAAAGAGAGAGAGAGAGAGAGAGAGAGAGAGAGAGAGAGAGAGAAAGAAAGAAAGAAAGAAAGAAAGAAAGAAAGAAAGAAAGAAAGAAAGAAAGAAAGAAAGAAAGAAAGAAAGAAAGAAAGAAAGAAAGAAAGAAAGGGAAAGAAGGAAGGAAGGTGGGAAGGAAAGAAGAAAGGAAGGAAGAAACAAAGGAAGAAAGAGTAAGCAAATAAAAGCCTATGGGGCAGGTTGGATGGACTTGCTGCTGTCGCCTAGCCAGGGACCTGTGTGCAGTGCCCCACCCAGCCCAGGAACTGCACACCTTCCCTTTGCAAACCTTGGTCCTTCTACTTTCAAGCTTTGTTGTCAAACCTGAAGCGTGGCTTCATCTCACCATTTCTCCTCCAGCTTCCAACCAACTGAATGGCACTTGGGGATCTGGTAAATTGTCCATTCATCTGCCCAGCTTCCCTCTGTTCCTCACATTCTGCATTTTCATGGGTGGCCATTTTCAGCCTGGGATAGACTGGGCGGCCACCGGCACAGGGAGCTTCAAGGAGGCTTGTCCCAAACCACAGTGTCTGTGAATGCTGGCATTGTCAAGATGGTCCCTGTTACATACCTGCTCATGAGAAGAGGAGAGAAAGCACCTTCCCTTAGCTTTGGGTTGAATTTATTTTTGTTCCATGAGACTGCAAAAGTCCAGACCCATGATGCCTATCTAAAAATCTAACCATATCAAAAGAAAATCTTTGCTGTATAAATGAGATTAGCTATCCCCCAATTTTGGTATATAAATTGGTTCTCCATTTAGACTTCCTCCCCTGCAGTACTCCTTCATTACAAACCATCATTGCATCAGGATAACATTGGGAAAAAGAAAAGCAACACAACAAAATACTTAATTTCATTAATCTGTTCAGCAATACCAATATAATGATGCATAATATTGATTTTCTTACTTAGGATTTAAAATCTCTACTTCTTTGCACAGAATTAAATGCTTCAAACTGATATTCCACCTCTTTACAGTCGCATCTTTAATTTAGTTGTTATAATTAGGCATTAACGGGTGTCAGTAGGATAGCCAGTTAGAGACCATTCTGTTCTGCTTGTCTTGATTATCACAGTTTAGATGTAAAGTAAATTAGAATGAAAGACTATACAGTCCAATTACAGATAAAAGCAGCAAACTGCACTGTTGTAATTAGATGCCAGGACTATTTTTCTTAGATTTTGTATCTCTGAAGGCCCTTCTTGTAGCTACTTGGCTGAAGCCACTGCTGAAAGACTTCAGGATGGACCTGAGTTGTTGCAGCCACATTGTTTCTTGCAAAACTTGAACTTCTGACTGGGCTTTCTTCCTGGGAACCTTTCTCAGCCAGAGCCCATGAGGACTTGCTAGAGTGTTTCTCCCTTGGGGCCAGGGGTCTGCATGCATCCCTGCCTTTCACTGCCTGGGAAGCTCAGGTAGTTGGATGAAACAAGTGCAAAGGTCAGTTTCTATGTGAATCTATCTGGCTGTTCCTACCCTCATCCTCTTATCCTTTCTCCTTTTCCCCTTGTCCTCTTCCTCATTGATGTCGAATATTGGGTATTGCACTGCCTTTTGGGTCCAGAATGCTGGTTAAAACCATGCCTTTTGTGGAATTTTCTAGAAGTGAGCATATGCTAAGTGGTGCCTTCCTGTAAATGCTGCTTATTTTTGAAAACTGACCAAGGAGAGCTTGACATGGCCACTGAAGAGTGACTTGGAGGTAGCATGACCCATTCATTCATTTCACAAACATTTATCAACTGCCCACCCTGCCAGACATGAGGCTAGACCATGGGCTCATGGACACACCTGCTGGGGTGGGGCTCAAGGCCTGATGAAGGTGGGGCAGCCATGGAGTAGATAATTGGTGATTATGATACAGCATGAAAGGTGCTCGTTGGGCTGAAAGCTCTACATTCTAGGGTCAGAGCAGGAACACGCATCCCCATGAGAGGTGAGAACTCCCTAGTCCCTTAGGCTGTGATGCCTGACTTGTTTTGAAGGATTAGGGGGAATTATTTAGGAGGGTGGAGAAGCAACAGGGAGGGACTTCCAAAAGGAACACCATGTTTAAGTCAAAGGCACATAGGTGGTTTCAGATGGCTAGAGCGTGGTGGGCAATGCAGCTCTACAAAGTAGGCAGGGCCAGGCCATGAAGGATCTTGTGAACCTATAAGCCAAAAGAGGTAACTCAGGATCTGTCCACAAGGGGAAAAAGTCCACAAGGACCTCCCTGTCCTGGGATAGACTCCCCAGTTCTCAGTCCTATTGAAGTCCTGGCACACACTGGCATCTCTGACCCCCATTGCCACATGGTTATTTTAAATTTACCCCTAGGCTCTCAATGGAAAGAGCCCCTGCCCCAGACCTTGGTGTGTGAGACTGTTAAGAGGGACACATACTGTCTTGATAGGGTGTACATGCTCAGGCTTGTCGGGAGCCAGCAGGGCTGGGGAGAGTGAGGACATCCTTTCATCGCAGGGGCATAAATGGTTACTGAGTACCCAGCTGATACTCCTTTAGAGGAGAGCCAACCCCAGTACCAACAAACGCTTCTTACCCCTGAGGACCTCTGGATTCCAGGCCTGGTGATGAAATTTCTAGGACTCAGAGCCGCCCAAGATGCGATGGGCTGAGGACCTGTGCACTTCTTCTCATTGAACATGTTTTGCGACCGGCTGGAGGACCCTTACTCAGGACCCAAATGGTAAAGGGAAGACATGGCCTAGAGTGGCTTCTGCTGGACCTCCTCACCACATGGATACCTCACATCACTGGATGCATGTGCAGAAGCTATGGTTATTTCAATCCACCAAGCATTGACTGTGAGTCGGAGGGACACCAACGTCTACTGCGCATGTGTACATGAGAGGTGCCTAATTTTCAGCCTCCTGGAAATTCACATATCCTAATACTTCCTGGTGTGTTTTGTAAAGCACTCCTACATTAGAGTGAGACGGCTGCTCTGGACCCTCCCCAGGCTGGGCCTGCAGTAATCCATGCTTTTCTCAAAGCACCTCCCCAGCCATTCGACCTATTTTCTTATGAAATTCACTGGTACCTCTCCATGCAAATTCGGGCTGGAGGCACTTCCTCTCAGGTAGTGCTAACAGGGGAATCCATGATATTCATATTTAAATCATGCAATTTCAAGTGTTCAGCAAATGAGAAGGAAGGCATCTGAAGAGTTTGAATTGTGTGACCTCACCACCAAACAGAGCTCAGGCTTGGGTGTGCATCTGATCTTGCCTTACGTAGGTCTCAGGTGAATATGCCTCTGGGCACGCCCTTGCTCCATGCTAAGTGGATATTAGGGTTTAAAGAGATGTGATTTATGCAATATAACCCATAAATATAAAACAGGTACTGCAGCTTATCATCTCCTGCAGAGGCAGGATTCAGTGCTCCCAAACTGAAAACTACTTGAGAGATGAAATGTCACTTTCCAACTTGGTTCTTCATAATGGACCTCAAGGGTAATTCGACTATGTAGGATGTTAGCTGTGGGTAGTGACCTTGGGACTCAAATTCCATGAAAGAAATAATTCCGCTTTTGTGAACGTCAGTGCACGTGGGATCTGGGTCATCATGAGTCTGACCTCTGGGAACATCGGTCAACTCTGCATGGCCTCTGTACTGGTTTTATCAAACACTCATCCTCCACGCTAAGATGGCCCTTCAGAGGAACATGCCACATGATATCCAATCATGCTTTCTCTGGGAGACATTTTTAAAGTGAGCTGATCCCATCTAGGAGAGAAGGATTGAGCAGAATAAGGTCCCACCATGACCTCTCAGGGCACTAGGATGCACTAAGTCTCCTGACGTTTAGGTCACACTCTGTGCGCCACTAAGGAGGCATTTAGTTGTCTGGATTGGCTCTGTGAAAACCTACAACCCCACCCTCCAATATCAGTGCACATCTGCACACACACACAAAGACACATACAGACACATGAAGACACACACACGCACGCACACACGCACACACAGACACACACTGGATATCTAACAAAAATCAGAACCAAAGAGGAAACCTTATTCCCTGCAAATGTTCTTGGAGACACCACTTTTAATTTAGGAAGATTCCTTTTTTTCCATGAGGAATTAATTTCCTAGAGATCATTTAAGGTGTGATCCAAGTGTATATTTTCTTTTGCAAACAGATCTGACCTGTTACTAATTTTGCCTACAATTAGTTTGGTGTAATTACCGCCACTTACAATTTAGTCTGCTTTCACTAAAAAAAATTATTGTTCACGGGGTCATAAAACTCTTTAAAAATTGCTTAATGAAAAATGGAGCCTTGGGAATGTTGCACAAGATAAGCCCAACCATTAAATCCAGGACTTCCTGGGTGCATGAGGTAGTAGGTTGTGTCGGAGGCTCTCCAGCACTGTGTGTGTGTGTGCACGTGGGCACATGTGTAGAGCAGCAGTGTTTGGGAGAGAAGCCCCTTTTATAGGTGTCATCTTCAGCCCTGGATGTGTGCTGTGTAGCCTGGCAGGGCCTGAGACACCAACTCAAAACAGAGAATACTCAGGATGCTCTGTCTCCATCTCCTGTGTTTTTTCTGCTGGGTCAGAATGGACAGATCTAACCAGAATAAAGAAATAACGAGGGAGCGGTCTAGAGGAACAAATACTAGCCTTCAAGCCAATTTTGACATCACAGAGAGATGCTGTCTGAGCTAGGCTGACTCTGCCACGTCCTCTTGATAGAGACCTCACAGTTGAGGTGTCCACAGCCTGGTAGGCTCATATCCCGTGACAAGCCTCCTCCCATGAGCCATCCCTGATGGTGTGCAGTGATAGCTCCCTCTTCATTATCTCAGAGGGACTCAGCCCCTCCCCCTTGCTCACTCTTCTCTTTCCCCTGATTACTGGGCTGGAGAACAGTGAAGCCAACAATCCTTGAAAGCTCTCCAACAACACACGTCTCTCAAGTCTGAAGAACGCACTAGCTGACTTTGTTCCGAGGTCCTGCGTGGGCACACGTGTTCTGACGCCCTGGGCATATGCACACATGCTCTGATATTCAGGTGCTCTCATGTTCTGGGTGTGCACGCCTGAGCCAGGAGAGTCTTGTAGAATTCCTTCAAATTAGAACAGAGCAAAGGGCAGAGAGTGAGGAGACCCTAAGGACGAAGATGACATGTGTGCGGAGAATGATTCCAGTCTACAGCGCTACCTGGAGAGTCGGTCACAGCCGAGTCTTCGGAACTAGACGTCTGAGCGTGTGGCTGACAGAGACTGACTCCCCTGAGACTGAACCTGTGGCTCCGGCCCCCACGTATCAGAGCTGCAGCCCAGCTTTGCTTTTTCAGTGGAGAATGGACAGTTTCTGCGTAGACGGTGAGAAATGGAGTAAGGTGAGTGAGAAGTGGAATGTGAGACTCCAGAGGAGCCCCTATGTCCAAGAGCATAAACCCTAGCAAGATTAGGATGCTGGGCATTTGGGAAGACAACTTTCCTCAATGTATCATCACATACTCCCAACAAGCACCAGCATTACCCGGAAGGAGGTTAAAGTTGTATAAGATACGGTCCGCAAAGTATGCTGTAGGTTCTCAACCTCTGAATTTAAATCTAGCAAAGATCTAAAGATCGTGTTAGCACCCTTCTCTAAGGGCTTCCCATTACATTCAAAATAGAATCGTAACGCCTTGCAGACCCCATGAGGCCTTCCTGAGCCTTAGACTCATCTGCCCATCTCTGGGCAGCCACATCAGCCATCCCTTGAAGGAGCCCAGGCAGCCTTCTGCCTGGAGGCTTCCCCCAAACCTCTTCATGACTCTATTCCAGTAGGGGATCCTCAGAGAGGCCACCCTGCTCACCTTCCCCATCACTTCCACCTCCCTCACCTGCTTTCCTTTTCATCGTGGCATCTGGGGCCAGAGCTCAGATGGGACACTGCCACTTACCAGCTCTGTGATCTTGACCAAGTCACCTAACTTCTCTGTGCCCCAATCTCTTCGTCTAAAATGAGAGATCATAGTACTGCCTGGTACCATGGGTGTGAGGATTCAACAAGGCAACACCTGTAAAAAAGGGCTTAGAATGGCTTTTGGCAGAGAAAAAACACTCAAGAAGTGTTGGCCGTTATTATTTTTATGATTATATTTATATAATATTTAATTACATAATTTGTATAATACACATTTAATCTGTAATAAGAATTATCAGTAGTCTATTATTCCTGGCGAACCAATGCAGAAGCTTGCACGCAGCTTAACCCAGCGATTGAACAGTAGGGTCCCAACGTGCGTTCCATATCCTGCCAGCTAAATGACACACAATTATGTGTGAGTGCTGAATATTTTCTTTTTATAAATGTATGGCCCACAACTTCGTTATCTCCTGCAACACTTTTTAAAGGTAAGGTATATTTGGCAAAAGTAACTAACAATAGTGTGCCTAACTTAAGTCAAGAACCCCTTGCTTGACTGGCCCCCATTGTTCCAAAATTCTGGGTGAAATATGATTTTATTTGCTATGGAATTCACAAGGGCATTGTGGAAGGACAATTTACCAGTCCACAGAGCTGGTGACTTCATGCCCAATGCCCAGGATGCCACAGAGCCCTGGCACTTGAGAGAGGGTCATGATAAATGGACCGCTTTTGTTTATGTAACTTAAATCCGGGCATTCTCTCCAAGGTAGGAGAGCTCCTTCCAAATTATCTTTAGGAAAAAAAATAGTTCTTTATATGCAGTGTTCACTTCTCTTAAGGGAATAGGATCTTTTGTAAGTGGAATTTGTTTCCAGAAATTAGTGCTGAGACTGTTAAACTGAGTTCAATATTCTGTTTCAATCCTGATGTAAAATCCTAACTTAGAAAGAATATGTTTTATGAGATGAGACATGGATGACTCAGAGGATGCAATAAATTGAGTCAGTGATTCAACATTCATAAAGAAGCAAGCAGTGTGGGGCTTTAAAGCCTTAGATACCTTATCTTTGTTTAGAAATAAAATCAAGAGGTCTCAGAAGTATTCTGTTGGTTTGGAGAGGGCTGGAAAGAGGAAGCTGAGTCCTGGGTTCACCTCCGGAAATTCCAGATTCATCCATTGGAACCCAGTTGGCCACAAGCAAGTCCTTGTTCAGGCGTTTCTGGGCATTGACATGTCCAGTGTTTTTTCAGCTTGTCCCTGTATACTAAGCATGTACTGACCACCTACTATACATGGAGAACTGTTCCGTGTGCTGGGGAAACAGTGGTAAATGAGAGTCCTAGGTGTCTTCTAACGAATATTTCTTGACCACCTTCCAAGTGTCCAGGGCTGTTGTGCGGGGCCCAGGGACACAGCACTTCCCTCCGCTCATTCCCAGGTGGATGGACAACCAGTAAAAGCATAAATGATGTAAAGTCACAAGTGACAGGTGACATGATGAAAATGAAGACAGACGAGGGCCTAGGAAGTGATGGGGGAAGGCAGGGAGGCTTCTCCGAGAATCCCCTCTGGAGACGGAGTCATGAAGAGGTGTGGGGGGACCCTCCAGGCAGAGGGTGGGTGGGCTCCTTTGAGGTGGCTGCTGTGGCTGGAGTGAGATGAGTGAGTGGCACAGAGATGGGTGGATGAGCCTAGGGGGCAGAAAGGCTCAGATGGCAGTGGCTTCATGGGTTTTGCAAGAATTCTCTTTTGATTGTGATGGGAAGTCCTTTGAAAAGGATACTAACATGATCTTTATTTAGATCTTTGCTAGATTTAAACTCACTGGCCAAACAGGTTGGGAGCCTACAGCATACTTTAGGGACCACTCCTGCAGATGGGGGCCAGGCAGGCAGGGGAATCAGGAAGGGGAAGGGGGTGGGATGCCACAGGGAGGGGGAGGGGCATCGGCAGACGCAAGCACTGGCCTGGCCTCTCTGCAGAAGGTGGTCGTTCTCTTGCATCACAGAGGAGGGCAGCCCCAGAGAGAGAGTGCATCAGCACACACATGGCACCAAATGAGGCTTTCCTCAGGCCATTATGGGCATTTATGTATCTGATATTTTTTCAGCTTGTCCCTGGACAGCAAATTCACATGCTCGATTTCTAGTGCTAAATGAGGACTGTAGAAATCCTGCCTGCCCAAACCCACAGGGTGGCTGAGATCTTTGGATTTACCGGACAGCCACTGCGGTCTTCCCTTCCCTTCATGGGCAGGGAACACATGTCCAGGTCCAGCTGTGTTTCTCTGCATGTTGAAATCTGAGTTTTCACCGGCATCAGGAGAGCGACCATGGCTGTGGGTGAGTAACATGCCCTTTGGCTTATCCTCCCACCTTTTCTTTACCCAGTGAGCCAGGGTGGCTCGGAGCAAGGGCAGGAGCAGAAAGGGACCATGCCCTTGGCTCCGCCCTGTGCGCCCTTATCAGTAGGGCTGTGCTGCGGGGCTGGGTGGCCCCTGGTTTCCGAAAGCAACAGTGTGCTGGCACTTTTCCTGTTCCTTGGCCTTTAGCAGAGACCAGCTACTGCGGGGGTGCTCACTGGAGGCCTCCCAGCACCCTTCGCCCGTGTTATTACGGCAACTTAAGAGTAGTAAATAAAAGGAACAAACGAAATAAAAACACAAAAAGGAAAAATAATTAAAACAATAACTATTCCATTCATTCTGAGCACATCATCTAAGATCGCATTAGAAAAAAACTACAATAAAAACACGCTTTTAATCTGATAGTAAAAAAGCCCAATAAAATAAAAATGAGCTCCATTAATGAAAATAATGGCTCTTACCCCAGCCAGTTAAAATGCTAAGCTTATGTGTTTTGGGGTTTGGGGGCACTGAGGACTGTTTATTTTCCCACAGCTGGTGATAGATTTGCTTTTGTTACATACTGGAGATGGCCCCCGCTAATTAGTATTGCTTAATATAGAATCTTACCTTTTGTGTGAAGCCCAAAGAAATTGTGTAGGAAGACAACCAATTCCTGGGGAAATGGGTCAAAGAACTGCTCTACTTAAGGTTTGGACTTCAGTTAGGAACTCAGATAGGGAGCTGTACGTGTATGTGTGTGCATGTGTGTGTGTGTTTCTCTTTCTCCCTCCTTCTTTTGCTCCTAACCTCCTCCCCCTACCAGCCCTCCTCCTCATTACTTCAGTTTGCTTTTGCCCCTTTTAGGGAATGACTTTAATTTACTTGCACATGACAGGTAAGTCCCACCTCAGACTCTTTTTGGGTGAAATGGAGGTATAAATAGATAAGGCCACAATAATAGGAGACCTCAGCAAGACCCTTTTCCTTGCTAGAAAAATTGAGCGGCTTTGCTCAGGACTTCCTCCTGAACCCTGCATCCCTGCATCTGGCATCCTGAATGGCCTTCCTTCCTCACAGTGGCCTTTTCCTGGGCTTTCCCCCCCCACCCCCGTTTCCTCTCTAGCACGTATTATGGGTCGTAATTTGTAATTGCTTGTATGTTATTTGTTTCATTTTGAATCTGTTGACTGTAGCTACAAAAGGAGAAATGACACCACTCACAACCATGTCTTGACCTCTGAAGCCTTTGCTGAGAGCCAACCTCACCAAACTCAGGATGAAACTCATTCAAAGAAACTCTGTCCATTTAATCAACTCCTCTGCTGCCCTCCCAGGGCCCTGATGCTATGACTACAAGTACTTATTTGTTCAAATGAATATTAACATTGTAATTTAGTACCTAATTATGCTTCTCTAGTCATAACTGGAAATGTGGTATGAAAATCCTTACATGCTCTTTGGCTATCAGCATGTACTTTTGTCAATATTCTGGAATTGCCGGAGCTTTCTTTCATGTACCATCTTTGTGCTCATATCTCTCCCTGTCTCTGATCCTCCCTCGTCGCTACAGATTTACTCTCTGCCCTTGCCGGCTGTGTTGAGCACTGTGGTCTTGCTTGAATAAAATAGGACGTCTAGAGTTCAGCTCCTTCCTAAAGAAGTGTGTGCATAGATGCTGTTCAAATGGCTTCATCTTTTGCCTGATAATAGTACCAGCCACAGAGCATAGATTTTAGGATTCCACCACTGGGAAAACCATGCCTGCCACACGTAAGTGCTCAATAAAGTTTGCCTAATTAATAATTCTCGTCTTGTCTCATATTTCTAGGCCAGTAGCCCTCAGTCCTGGCTGCACATAAGAAAACATGTATCTTTAAAAAAATCCTCATGCCTGGTCTCATGTCAGAACGGTGAAATCCGTGCCTCTATGAATGGGGTTTCCAGATGGTTCCAACAGGCAGGGAGGATTGAGATCCCTGCTCCAGGCAGAGCCAACATATGAATGCTTTAAAGAGCCACTGTTCTCTCTATAATCAGTTCCAGTGTATAGCAGCCATTGGCAGATGATCGAAAAATTAGTTTCGGCTTGGAACTGTTCTATGAACTGATTAGCCATATCCCTTTTAGTGGTGGTGGAGAAAGGAATGTAGGCTTTATATTGGTAAAATTATTTTGGAAAAGAGATTGATCTATCAATATTTTAAAAGAATGTCCTAATAGGAATTATTTGCATCTGTAATGATATTTGTTGCTCTAACCTACAAGTGTTTTGTGCAAGTTCTCCCATAAGGCAGATCTCCCTGTTGGCAGGACTGGGTGTCCGTCTACCAGGATGCAGATGGCTCATAACCAATAACCCTCCTGTTAAGAACACCATCCAGGCCTTCTGTTTTGAAAACGTCTATTTGCAACTGGGAAAAAAAAGAAACACAACAACTGGTACGTCTAAGTCACCCTCTTAAAAAACATGCATTTTCTGACAATCATGTTTAGAGATAGATTTGCTGAGCAAAGAGGACCCATGTCCTGGAGGATCATGGGGTAGCATGGGCCTTCTGTAGGCAGACTCCTTGCCTTACCAAGAATCTTCACCCATGTCCTGTATGCCCTAGATCGCCCTCTTACCAAGGCAGAGTGAAATTCCCAAAACACTGAACGCAGCCTTGTTATCTTTACCCAGGAGCTCTAGCATCAGTTCAAATCAGAAAAATGTCACTAAGTGGATTGGGTTAAAGACATCTCATGCATGAACCTTTGTATAATTTGAGCTGATTCTGCCCAGGGCCACACATCAGGAACAGTTTTATTTCTTCCTCACCAATCTGTATGCCATTTCTTGCCTTATTGCAGTGGCTACAATTTCCAGTACCCAGTTGAATGAATGGTGAGGGTGGACATTCCTGCCTTTCTTCCCTGTCTTAGAGGGAAGAGGTTTCTTTTTTTGGTAACATAAATGGTTGTTGAGTTTTATCAAATGCCTTTTTTTGCATCAGTCGATATGATCATGTGATTTTTTTTCTTTAGGATGTCGATATGGCAGATTACACTGATAGATTTTTGAATGTAGAACCTCTTGCATATCTGAAATAAATCCAACTTAAATCCAACTTGATCATGTGTCTGATTCTTTCTTTTATAATGCTGGTTCATTTGCTAATATTTTGATGAAGATTTTTGTGCTTAAAATCATAAGAAATAATGGTTTGTAATTGTCTTATTTTGTACTGTATTTGTGTAGTTCTAGTATCAAGGTAAATAAAATAAGTTTGGAGGTACTTCTTCCTCTTCTATTTTCTGGAAAAGATTGTGTAAAATTTTGTTAATTCTTCTTTAAATATTTGGTAGAATTTTCCATTGAAACTGAGCATTTCTTTTTTAGAAAAATTGTAATGACAAATTCTATCTGTTTAATGGTTAGAGGACTAATTGGGTTATCTATTTCAACTTGGTTTTGGTAGTTTGTGGTTTTAAAAGAATTGGTCCATTTCTTCTAATTTGATAAATTTCTGAGTGTAAAGTTGTTCATAGTATTCCATTCTTATTCTTTTAATGGCTGTGGGATCTGTTATAATATCCCATTTCATCCCTGGTACTGATGATTTGTGTCCTCTCTCTTCTTATCTTTGTCAGTCTTGATAGAGGTTTATCATTAAAAAATTTTTTTTTAAAGAACAGCTTTTTGTTTTATTGATTTTTTCCTACCATTTTCCTGTTTTCAGTTCATTGATTTCTGCTCTGATCTTTATTATTTCCTCCTCTTTGCTTGCTTTGTGTTTACTTTGCTTTTCCTTTTCTATTTTCTTGAGGTAGGAACTTAGATTACTTATTTGAGACTTTTCCTTTTTTCTAATGTATTTAGTGCTATAAATTTCTCTCTCAGCATTATTTTAGCTGCATACTACATATTTTGATATTTTATATATTAATTTTCATTCAGTTATATGTGTTTTAAATTTCTGTTGAGATTTCATATTTGACCCATGGAATATTTAGAAGTGTATTGTTTAATTTCCAAGTGTGAGGTCAGGGGAGAATTTTATTGGCTTCTTGAAATAGAAAATTGCCAGGTTGGCTTCTGAGCAGGTAATATGACATGAGCCTTGTAGGGTGTTATATACCTTTGAGAAATCTAGATAAATACAGGAATACCTCTAATAGAAACATAAGGAAAACATTTGCTTCCTTTACTCCTTTGACACCTCTTAATTAGGAGCACTAGCAAATCTACTCATTTGGTCACACATTTTTTTCAAAGCATTTCTCATCATATTTTGAGCACTATACTCTGTACTCACGTGCAGGATCTTCCTGGGCCCATGGTTCACAAATTCCATCACTCACCATGTTGCTCTCCCTCCCATTCTGTGGCCTACCCTGTTTACATAAATTGCTGAAAGCAGATCTTCTTATAGGGTATGGATGGTGCAAGTCATGAGATGTGGTGGTACTTAGCCAATGACTTGGAGATGTAACTATGTGAGCTACATCCACGACCAAACACAGACAGTTATTGAGTAAGATTATGGTTACACCATCCTTTACTGAAAGTGGTTTCTTTTAGCTATGGATATTTAGGTAATTGCCTCTGTTTTTCATTTAATGGGATGGTGACAATGTTTGGATGATGAGAAGGAGGAAGAGGAGATGATGTTCTGAGACTCTAAGTTCATGCCCTGCTCATATCCCTTATCTATCCATCCACTCATCCATTGACTTTTCCATCTATCTGTTCTTGGTGATCACACTTGCCGAGCTCATTATCACATCGGGATCTTTGCATTTGCTCTTCCTCTTTTTGAAAAGTTCTTTCTCTGACTTTTCATGTGCTGGCTCCTTCTTGTCTTCTCTTCAACAAAGTCTTTCCTAATCATTCTATCTAAAAGAATTCCCTCTTAGTTATTACCACATTATCTTGTTTTTTCTTTTAAGATACTTTTCACTCTTTGAAATTGTCTTATTTATTTTTATCCACTTATTTATTTTCAGTCTTCCTTGCCAGAATACAAGTTCCATGAAGGCAGAGATATTATCTATTTTGTTTCCCAGCGTATTACCAACACCTGGACCAACATCCATACAGCTGACAATTCATACATACAATTATTTATTAAATAAATTAATAAATGTTAATTTTCTGACAATATAAGGTAGTGATTAAAAGTGCAGACTCTGCAGCCAGACTGTCTGCATTTAATTCTATGTATGCAAACTTGGGAATAGCATGCAATGACCTTGGGCAAGTTATTTATCATTTCTGTGCCTCAGTGGCCTCATGAAAGGAAAAATGGTATGAAATGAGAATAGTACATAACTCAAACTTGTCATTGTCAGGAGGATTAAATGAAATAGAAATTCAAAAAAAGTACAGTGCCAAAATAGCATCTGGAAACTCTATGCATTTAAAAACAACTACTACTACTAAATAATACCCATGGGCCATTTTTGGAAAATAAAGTAAAAACCAAGAAATACAACAACAACAAAAGAAAACAATTCCTACCTTGAATTTTAAATGTAATGAGTACTTCTGAGAGATTCTCAAATCCTAGTTAGGTACTCATGAAGAAAACAAGCCATTAGACTTGACCGCATCACTAACTGTCTTGGTGATCTTGAGCTTGTTCAGAACCTTCCCTGAGTCTTTTTTTGTTATTGAAGTATAGTTGAGCTACAATGTTGTGTTAATTTCTGCTGTATAGCAAAGTGATTCAGTTATACATGTATATAGATAGATAGATAGATAGATAGATAGATAGATAGATAGATAGATAGATACATTCTTTCTTATATTCTTTTCCATTATGGTTTATCACAGGATATTGAATATAGTTCCTTGTGCTATATAGTAGGACCTTGTTGTTTATCCATTCTATATATAATAGTTTACATCTGCTAACTCCAAACTCCCACTTCATCCCTCCCCCACCCTCCTCCCGCTTGGCAGTCACAAGTCTGCAGAACCTTCTCTGAGTCTTAATCCCTCATATAGGAAAATTAAGGTTTGGACTAGAGAATCCCTAGGGAGCTCCCAGATTTAATTTTTTGAATCTCCACTTTCCAGATGCAAGTGGTTGAAGAGTCCCCACTACCTTGTGTCTGGCTCTGGGCTGGTCGTGTGTAGGAAGGAGAGTCTGGGCTGCACTGAGGCCCCTGGGGACAAGTGCACCTGCCTCTGCATGGGGCCTCTCAAAAGCAGACCTCCCAAACCTGTCACAGTGCCAGACCCCATGACTGCAGAGAACCACAGCATGGAAAGTGACCTCAGCCTTTTGACAGTCTGGCCCCAAAGCTCACTGCCAAGCCCCAGATGCCAGCCTTTTGGTAGCCACCCCACAGACGCAACCTTTGTTGTGATGAGTGAGTTGGGGCGAAAAGCATACCCCCATGCACACACAAGGCATTAATGATGATAATTAATAAGCCCCTGGCAATTATACCCAATGATGTGTAAGGTCAGGATGACGTGCACTGTCAGTCAACGGTGGTACTGGAGAAAGGGTGAGTGGCAGAGCCAGGAGTGAGTACCACCTACTGCAGGATTAATCTCCCATCAGAGCAGGGCTGTCACTCACTCTCGCCGGGCCCAGGGTGCAGTATTGTGAGGCCTGTCAGTTTCCCTGGACCGGGAGACGGGAGGTG
This sequence comes from Eubalaena glacialis, assembly GCF_028564815.1. Lineage (NCBI taxonomy): Eukaryota > Metazoa > Chordata > Mammalia > Artiodactyla > Balaenidae > Eubalaena > Eubalaena glacialis. Next base: position 50,040,238 of record NC_083733.1, on the reverse strand, counting down.
TCTGATGGTGACAACCTGTGCAGTTGAGTTGGCTCAACCCTCCACTCAAGGCCCCAAGCCCCCACGCTTGAGCTCGTGAGAGAGCGCACCCACCCAGGCAAGGAGAAGGCCCCAAGCCCCCACGCTTGAGCTCGTGAGAGAGCGCACCCACCCAGGCAAGGAGAAGCCTCCCTCAGTCTTTGATAGCACAGAGCGGGTCAGCACTGCTTTCCCTGGAGGGTTTGCCAGGGGGACAAGGGAGACAGGCATAAGATGCTGAAGATGTGGCCAGCCCACAGACTCCTAGCTCCGTGTCAGGAGTCCTAAGTCCTGGTCCAGATTCCTCCACTTGCTCATCCTGAGACTTTAGAAACTCACATAATCTCACTGTGGTGGGATGCTGTTGCCGAGCATTCACATAATCTCACTTGCGGTGGGATGCTATTGCCGAGCATTAACTAATGTCTTTTATAAACAGTCCCAGCAATCTCTTCCATTCTCCATCGCAGGTCCTTCACCCACCCACCATGTACACCCAGACCAAGAATTCTAAGGCACACACAAGCAGTTATTTATTTATTTATTTTGTAGTGTTTGAGCTTCCAAGGGTCAATGTTTTGACCTAAAAATAAGTGTAGAAGGGTACTCTAGAGTGGAGGAGGGGACCGCTCTCCCCAGGCTGAGCGAGAGAGCTCTGTAGAAAGGTCAGGGCGTCCATCCTCTTCTTCTGGGCTGAGCAGACCCTCCAGGGGTGTTGGGGGATCTGAGAGCAGAGGATCTCCAGGCCTTGCTTCCCATGCAGGATCTGTAAAGTGGAAGGTCCAGAGTGGTCCCACACCTTGACAAGTGTTGATTGCAGTGGAGCAAGCCTGGTAGCCAGGTGATTTCAGCAGAGGAGCAGACTCCCAGCTTCCTGGCACCGGAAGTGAGGGGGAGATGAAGCAGAACACAGGGCTTCTACTGGAGTTGACTCATGCACCTGCTGTAATATTGTTTATTATCTGGGTTATATCTTCTGCAAATTTTCTCTTCATGACTCCTCATTTTTTTTCAAATTTGCTTGTTTGTCTTTTTCTAATTAGTTTGCGTGAATTTTTATATGGTATGGAAAGTAACCTTATTATAAATATTATTTTCTAGCTCTATTATAAATATTATTTTCTAGCTCTATCATTTGTATGTTGACTTGTATTTTGCCAAACAAAGGTCTTATATTTATATAGGGTTAGATATAACTCCCTTTACTTTTTTAATAAAACGTAAATAAGAATATTTTATTTATTTACTTTAGGAAAAAATAAATAAGATATAAGAAATAAATAGGAATGAGTTTCCATTCTTATTTATTATTTAGGAAGGTGATATTAACCCCTGGATTGTGTGAACAATCTTCTGATTTTCCGGTAAAATTTCTTCCTTATTTGAGCCTTTTATCTAGTTGAAATTTATTTTTTGCCAATGGTTATGGGATAAAAGTCTTTTAAAATTTTATTTCATATGGATAACCAGTTTTGCCAGCATTATTGATTAAATGGTCCATTTTTCCACACTGAATAAAACACTATCTTTGTCAAGTATAAATTTCATATAGATGGGGATCAAATTCTGGATTTTTAATTAATTTCCATGAATCTATTTGTTTATTCATATATCAATATTATGTTGATTTTTATTGTAATGGCTTTTGAGAAGATTCTGGTAAGTCATAAAGTAAGTATCCACTCACTTTTTTCCCCCACATTTTGGGAGCAAGTTTTAGGCATATTCTTCTATGAGAATTCAAGGATTATATTAGCCTTTTGGAATTCTACTTGGAATTGCATTAAATTTATAAATTAATTTTAGAAATATTGATATGTCCATCTATCTAACTATCTATCATCTATCTATCTAACTATCTATCATCTATCTATCTATATCTTCCCATCCAAGAGCCTGGTACAACTTTCTAGACATTTGGCTTCGTTTTACTCTTTTTATTACAATTTAAAATTTGTGTCATATGTGTCTTGTGGCTTTCCTATTAAATTTATTCTTTAGTGTTTTGTCTTTTTTGTTGTATTGTAAATGGAACAATTTTTACCTAATTCTATTCTAAGTGTTTAGTACTAAGTAAAGTAGCTATTGATTTTTACATATTTAGCTTATATATAGTTAACTTACAATTGTCTCATCACTTCTAGTGGTTTTTTTCTTCTTACTTGTTGAAATATTGTGAGTTGTCTAGGTATACAATCAGCAAAAAGATAAATTTGTGTGTATATTCCAATGTTTGTAGCCATTATTTTAACTTTTTGTTTTGCATTTTCTAGAAGTGCCCTATCCAGTATGGTAGCCATGGCCACATCTGGCTATTAGAATTTAAATTAACAAAACTAAAATTCAGTACCTCAGCCACACTAGCCACATTTCAATTGCTCAATAGTCACATATGACAGTGGCTATCATATTGGATAGCACAGAATAGAGAATATTTCCACCACTGCAGAAATTTCTATTATACAGCACCATGCTAGGGCAAGAGAAATGTATAATAATAATATTTATAGTGGTGACTTCTGTATAATTCTTTTTTAAATAAATTTATTTATTTCATTTAATTTATTTTTGGCTGCGTTGGGTCTTTGTCGCTGCACGCAGGCTTTCTCTAGTTGTAGAGAGTGAGGGCTGCTCTTCGTTGCAGCTCTTGAGCTTCTCATTGTGGTGGCTTCTCTTGTTGCGGAGCACGGGCTCTAGGCGCGCGGGCTTCAGTAGTTGTGGCTCGCGGGCTCTAGAGCGCAGGCTCAGTAGTTGTGGCACACAGGCTTAGCTGCTCCGCAGCATGTGGGATCTTCCCGGACCAGGGATTGAACCTGTGTCCCCTGCACTGGCAGGCAGATTCTTAACCACTGCGCCACCAGGGAAGTCCCACTTCCGTATAATTCTTGATTTTAATTGAAATGTTTTACTATTTTTTTTACTTAAAGTCATTCAGTAGTAGTCAAGGAAATGAAACTTAGATTAATGATGGGATTTTATATGAAAAAAAGATCTAATATCAACTGACATTGGTAGACATGAGGAAAATGGATACCCTCATAGTTGCTGGTGAAGATGTGAAGTGTTACAATCTTTTGGGAAGACAGTCTGGCAACATTTAAAAATATACATGCTATTCAACCCTGTGATTATCCTCTTGTAAAATGACCCCTTAGAACTGAAAGGACTAATACATAAGGACAGACAAGTGTACAAGGGTGTTACAGTGTTGTTTGCACTGGTCATAAATTGAAAATAGAGCAAATTTTGCAACCAGAATGGCTAAAGAAAGTGAGGTATGGCTTCACCATGGCATAGCATGCAGCCATTGACAAGAAAGAATTGGAGCTATCTTCAGTGACTTTGAGGAATTGCTACGAGGTATTGTTGAGTAAGAAAAATAAAATGCAGAAAAGTGTGTAAGATACACCATTTTTGTATATCAAACAATGAAAAATGCTCCAAAGAGTAGATGCATATGAAGAGATAGAAACATGTAAATAGGATTATAGAGAATCCTTTGTATAAGTATGTATAGAATTATATGAATATGGAGAACCTTGTAGGTTGTTAACATGGGTTACCTGGCAGAGTAGACATGGGGTGTGGTGTTGTAAGAGTATGAATGAAGGGAGGCCATAAGTAATATTATTATTTATGGAAAGAATATATGCATATATGTGTATGGGTAAAGAAAATCTATAAATGAAGAGATGATTCCAAGGGTTAATAATGGTCATTTCAAGGTTATGTGACTTCAGATGACTCCTACTTTTTTTCGTGATTTTATATATTGTTGAATTTTATACAGAGAACAAGTAAGGCAAGTTGGAAAAAACAGAACTCTTTTATTATGGAACCCTCCCCCCAAATGCTTAGTGCAATGACTGGCACATCACTATGTGCAGAGAAAACAAAACAAACAAACAAACAAACAAAAAAACCTCAAAGGTTGAAAAGATTTGTGATTTTGACAGCATTCTTGGTGATGAAATTGGTCTGTGTTCCAAAGTTAGGTAAATATTTACTTTATTTCCTGATATTAAAAAATTAAATATATTACATTATTTAATCCAGTTAATTTCAGTAGAGATTTTTAAAAAATTAAAACCATCTTTTTCTGTCTTAGATGCATAAAAATCTCTTCATTTAATGTATGTATATATTTTTAAAATATAATTTTTGAAAATTAAGTAAATAGAATTTAACATTATTTTTGAATTATATCTTCTCTTCTGAGAAGTTCTTGTAAAGTTTCCTTCTCCTTTCTTTGAAACATGCCTATTGCCCACAACAAAATAAACGCACACATACACACGCACACATACCCACACACACATACACAATCCAGATTGAAAATTATTAGTCAAAGGTGTGGAGTAAAAGCAATTTCCGCTCATTATTGTCTTTTTCTTAACTTTCTCTGGCATTATCAGTAATTTATTTTTCCAGATAAATTTTAAAATCATTTTGTCAAGTTTCATATCTCCCCCTCCTCCCGCAAATCTGTTAGGATTTTGTTTAAGACTGTACATTACATTTCGGATTTTGTTTACATTTACATTTAGGATACATTTGTTTACATTTTCATTTAGGATACTACATTTACAGTTAGGATACTACATTTACATTTAGGATAAAATTACATTTAGGATTTTGTTTAGTCCAGTACATTAATTTGGAAAGAATTAGCATCTTTAAAATGTTCTGTCGTCTTATCCAGAAACACAAGGTTTACATTTTTCCTTTAAAAAATCTTATAAGTTTTCTTTACATATTTCTTTTAAGACTCTTCTTTAAAATTCAGCGTTTTTGTTTTTGTTTTTGACAGGAAAGTAGGATTTATTGGTGGGCATGAGTAAGGAGGGGACAGTACCAAAGCTCTCAGGAGTGCAGGGCCTGCCATGTGTCCAGAGGGCCACGACTAGGGATGTATTTGACCCCACAGCCATCCGGGATGAGCCGCTTTTCTGCCACCATGTTTACAAATTCATCCACATTAAACTTAGTAAATCCCCACTTCTTGGAGATGTAGATCTTCTGGTAGCCAGGGAACTTGAACTTGGCCCTGCCTAGGGCCTCAATTATATGCTCCTTGTTCTGCAACTTGGTGCAGATGGACATTATGACTTGGCCAATGTGGACCCTGACCACTGTGCCCTGGGGCTTTCCAAAGGCACCTCGCATACCTGTCTGGAGCCTGGATTGGGGACAGCATGCCAGTCATGAATGTCCACTGGAAAGGGCTATGTGCAAGGTCCCTTAGGGCAACCCGTACAGGCGACAGGCTGCATGTGCTACCGAGGAAGCTGCTGTTTGCAGCCTTTGTACACTGATTCCCCAGGGGGAAAGAGTACCTTCGGCTTAAGTGGCTGCAAAGAAAATTCATGTTTATTGAGTGTTCTTTACATACAGCAAAATTCATCTTTTTAGGTGAACAATTCTGCAGCTTTTGACAAATGTATGCAGTTGTGTAACCACCAGTGCAATCAAGATAAAGAATATTTATATCACTGCATAAAATGTCCCCATTCCCTTCTAGTCAACCCCTCTCCTTACTCTTATCCCTTTTGTTTTTCCCCTAGAATGTCATACAAATGGAATCCTACAGTGTGTTTGCTAATGACCTCTTGATTAGCCCTGTAGTTTGGGTGAAGCTAAGCCCATCTCCCTGGCTCACAGGTGGGGGTTCAAGGACGCCAGCTGGGCCAGTGAGACTCAAACCCAGGACTTCTGTTGTAACTAGTGCAGAAGCTGAGCTCCCTTTCTGCGGGCCTACTGAGCTCCTGGAAGACAAGCTTAGAGTTGCTGAAGGCCATCTTGCAAGGATGTGGGAAGAGGGTGCTCATGAACAAAGCCAAGAGTCAGAGAAAGATCCAGCCAGGCCTAAAGATGCAGCCCTGAATTTATCAGTTACCTGAGCAAATACAATAACTTGCCGAGCTTTGTTTTTCTATGCCAGTTGGGGTAAGTTTTCTGTGATAGCAAGAGTCCTAACGAGGTTTCACATGCGAGTTTTTTTTTTTTTTTTTTTGAAACGTACTATGAGCAAAGGCATAGAACATGAATTACCTGCATCAGTCTCAAAGCAGGTACACCAGAACAGGACTCTGATGAAGCATAAATGCAGATAAATTAAGAAGTTTTAAAATATGCATATATTTTAGTCTGAACATTCTGAATGAGTCTATACAGTTCCAATTCACCAGATAAATTCCTAGACCCAGCTTCTTCATCTGACCCATTGCTTCTATTCTCAGTGGACACAGACTTTAATTTTCTCTAAGGAGCAAAAAGAAGTGGAGGGGACATTGCTATTTTGAGTAAGTCCCCAAGACCAGGTCATAATTTACATAAGTGGATCTTTTATTCTGCCTTTTACAAATCAGCTTCTATAAAATTTTGGTGGTGGTGTAGTGTCTCTTCATATACATATGGGTAATGAAGAAGTAAAACTGTCTTTATTTGCAGATGACACAATTTTCTAGATAGAAAGTTCTAAGGAATCTACAAAGAAGCCACTAGAGATAATAACTGAGTTTAACAAGGTCCAAGATACAATATGAATACACAAAATATCAACTGTATCTTTTATATTAGCAACAAATAATTGGTGAGGTGAAATTTTAAAATACCATCTATAGTTGTATTAATAATACCAAATGTACATAAAGATAAATTTATAAAGATATGTGCAAGACCAATAAAGAGAAAAACTACAAAACATTGCTGAGAAAAATTAAAGAAGACCTAATAAAAAAGAGAGATATACCATCTTCATGGACTCATTATTGTTAAGATGTCAGTTCTCCCCTAACTGAGCTATAGGTTCAATACAATCCCAGTTAAAATCTTAGCATGCTTTTTTAATGAATAGAAACAGACAAGGTGATTCTAAGGTAGTTCTTTACCTTGTAAAAGCAAAAGGAATAGAATAACCAAAACTATTTTATGAAGAACAAGTGTGGAAGTCTCACAACATCTGATTTCAAGGCTTAATATAAAGCATCAGTAATCATAACAGTGTAATCGGCATAGGAATAGCCATATAGATTAATGAAACAGAATAATGTATCCAGGTATAGACCCATCCCTGCATGGTCAATTGATTCTTGACAAAGGGACAAAGATGATTTATGGGAAAAGGATAGTCTCTCAACAAATGGTGATGAAACAATTGGATATCCATATGGAAAAAATCACGACCCTTAAATTAAATTGAAATGAATTGTATTATATTCATAATAAACATACAAAAGTTCATTTTTTAACCTAATAATAAACCACTTAGAAAATCAAGAATATAAACATCCAGGGAAAATTTCAAGAAGACAGCTGAACAAGGAGATTGAATGTCTAAATTCTCTTTAAATTAGATTAGGGTTCAATGTAATCCCAATCACAGTGTGGAAAGGACTTTTTTCAGGAGGGGGATAAGAAACAAAATGTTTCTAAAGTAACATTAAATACCTGGAAGAAATCAGACAGGCAAGCAACAGTTAAAAAATTAAAACCAAAGAATAATTGGAGGAAGGGGAACTAGTTCTGCCAAATAAAATGTATTATAACATAAGAATCTTTAAATTGATTTGATACTGGAACAAAAATAAATATACAAATCTAAGAAGCAGACTAGAGAGATCTAAATCAGTTTTGTTAGATGATCTTAATATTTGAGGACTATTCCCCAAATGATGCTGGGGTAGATGGAAACCTACACAGGGGAAGTAAGCAGATTTTATTCTCGCATCATATACCAGTTAAGTAAAAGGGTTGAAAAGTTAAATATTAAATAAAAATCAAACTATAGCAAACTAGAAGAAAACATTAGTATATATTGAAATAATCTCTTGGCTGAGAGATGACAACGCTATGGAAGAAATCATAGTGGGTCAGTGGATGTGGCTATATTGGAATTTAAACATTTTACTTATAAGTGAAGTCACAGAGAGAACTCATAACTGGGAAAATATTTTCTGCAAATATAATAAACCAAGTGTTTTTACCCTACCTACAAAAAGAATTCATATACATAAATTTATTTTGTATTTATTTTTAAAAATTTATTGAAGTATAGTTGATTTGCAGTGTTGTGTTAATTTCTGCTGTACAGCAAAGTGATTCAGTTATACATATGTATACATTCTTTTTCATATTATTTTCCATTATGATTTATCACAGGATATTGAATATAGTTCCCTGTGCTATAGAGTAGGATTTTGTTGTTTATCCATTCTATATGTAATAGTTCGCATCTGCTAACCCCAAACTCCCAATCCACATATAAATAAATTTTAAAAATTAAGATACCCAAAAGAAAAACATGCATAGACCATATAGAGAAAGTTGAATCATAAGAGAGTAAAGGTAAATGACAAATGAGCATATGAAAGTATCAATCTCACGAGTAAATTTTAGGGATAATAATAAAAACAATAAATATGATACCATCTTTAGCCATCAAATGTACAGATCTTTCAGAAGTGTGATTCGCAGCACCAGCAAGGGCATACAACAGAACCTGGACTTGGGGGAAAAGTAAATTGTTACATCTATTAAGAAGGCAGTTTAACAATATTCATCAACAGTTTTTAGAATGTTCGTATTTTTGATTTAGTAAATTTACTTTTAAAAATGAAATTCTTAATTTTAAAATGTACTAAATTGCCTCATAAAAATAACATAAAATATGGACAGAGGTTCCCACATTATTCATAATATCAGAGAGAGAGACAGAGAGAGAGACAGAGAGAGAGAACTGAATTCCAACAATATATAGGGAATGGTTAATCAATACCTTCACATTCACACTCTGGCATATTACACAGACATTCCAAATGTTTACAAAGCTGGTTGAAAGATATGGGAAATTGTACGACTAAATGATAAACCAATTGAGAAAAATATTTACAACACTTGGTTAATATACATAATATGCAAAGTGTATCCACAAATTAAAAAAAAAAAAAAGACAAGTTAAAGACAAGACCCAATTAAAAACATGTCAAAGGCTATCAATAGGCAATTCACAGATAAGGAAATCCCAGTGGTCCCTAAGCTGATGAGAACATATTCAACCCCAGGCAATTGGGAAGTAAAAATTAAAGTAAAATTGAAATACTGTGTGTTACCCACCAGGCTGACAAGAATGTACAAGTGATAACATTAAGTGCTGGCAAAGCTGCAAGGATCTAGGCAGCCCATATATTGCTAGTGGGAATGTGACTTGCTTCATTCAGCCTTTTGGAAAAGTAATCTTAGAGTAGCTATTAAAATTAAAATATGCATATCCTTTGACCCAGCAATTCCATTTTATAGCTCTATTGTATGGAAATAAAAGCATTATTTTTCAAGGAAGGGGGGAGAAGACATCTTCTGAATGTCCATTAATAGAGGAATGATTCGATATACATTGTGTGTGTCAGAACTATGGAACACGATGTGGTTATGAAAGACAGATGGATCTGTTTTCCCAAAGGGATACCATGATAATTCACTGAGAAGAAAACAAGTTATAGAAAAACAAAAATATATTATATAGGTAGGAGAGTAAAACTCTATTTTTATTAAATCTTTCATTTTCTTTTTAATTTTTCGTGTCTTTTTTTTCCCTTTCATCTTTTAACTCAGTTCCTCCTTCCCTCCCTCCATTCCTTCCTTCCTTCCTCTTCCTCCTTCTCCTCCTCTCTCTCTCATCTACCTGTCTTCTTTCTTAACTTTCTTCTTTCCTCCCTTCCTCTCTCTCTCCCTCTCTCTCTCTCTCTAATACTTCTTTATCTCTCCAATGTCCATTATGTTTTATGGACAAAAATGCAGTATGGAAGGAATAGCACATGCTGTTAGCATTGGTTATTTTCTGAGGATGTAGTGGAGGCAAGGAGACAGGTTGTTAATTGTATTTTTGTGTCTTTGTTTTTCATCACTGGTTACATAGAACACAGAGTGACTTTATAATTTTGGAAAAAAGATTTTAAAAAAGAGATTCTATGACATGATTATGCTCTGAACTCTGTTTTTGTTTTCTCTTGGTTTGTTTGTTTGAGATAAAGGTAAAAAAGATAAAAAATAAAAGCTCCAAAAGGTTAAGAGTTTACTCTGATGAACAGAGTTATGTGGATGAGTTTTGCTCCTTTATACTATAATGTGCTTTCCAAACATAACTAAAAAGCATTAATTACAACATTTAAAAAAACGTATTAATGAAGTCAGGCTGCTCATCCTCTTTCATTCAAGGGAGACGTGGATTTTGCTTTTTCCGAGGTGTCTCCAGGGATGAACCGCCACACCCGGTTCCCCAAGCAGTTGGGAGAGGACATTGCTGCCCCTGGTTTCTGGGACCCGAGGACCCACCCGCAGGGGGAACAGAGGTGGCCCGCCCTCACAGTGGAGCCCAGACTGAGCCCTGCTCCCGAGGGCATGCCGGTGTCCTCATCCTGCATCCGCGGGCCTTGTGCACCATCACCAGTCCTCCTGTCAGCCCAGGAGGTGGCCCTGCAGGATTTGGCCATGGAAAGAAGAGGGAGCCCATTCCAGAGGCAGGAAAGCAGTGAGTCAGGATGGTGGGGATGTTAAAGGAAGAGCCGCGTGGAGGAACCGTTGGCGCCGTGTGCGTTTGGGCCGGAGCCTGTCCTGCCGGGGCTGAGTGGGGCCAGAAACTTCTGGAGAGATCTCACTTTGGGGACCTTCTGTCCTCGGCATAGATGAGTAACTCTTCCAACCCGGGCAATAAAGTGGGGAAGTAGACAGTAAATAAGCAACAGGCAAAATTAAAACCAGTAATGAGGTGCATGAATATTGTGGTGTGACAATGCTGGAGACACATTTGTCTGGGAGCACTGCATGTTCTGGGAGAACATAATGGCAATGTGGTTGGCGTCCTCATTTTCCTCCCCCGAGTTTCCGCTTAGTGGCCCCGGAGGCTGGCACCTGTGCCCAGATGCTTTTAAAACCTTGGCAGGGAGAGGCAGGCCCATAACAGAGGGAGGCCAGAGCTCCAGTGCCTTCTCAGTTGGGGGGGGGGGCGTGAGGGCTGGGGACGTGGCCCCCTCCACCACTCTTGCCCCCCTGGGCCAGGGAGCAGAGGCAAAGTCGACCGGAAGGTTGCCTGTGGCAACAGTGTCACCCTGTATCCTTCACGGGGACAATTGTCCTGAAAGTTCACCCCAGGGGAGATCCCACACATGTGGGACGTCTCATGAGTCTGTGCTGAAGAAAGGGCCGGAGTTCATTTGAATTTGCTGCACCTCTCTAGGGAGCTGCTCCCCATTTGGATCAGGGCTTTCACCCAGAATTGCTTCTTCCATGGGCCTCTAGAAATGCCCTTTGGGTGCGAATGTCCTGAGACCTAGATGGAACGAGAGGCTGAGCTGTAAAGGGAAGATGACAAGGCTTAGCCGAAGGGGGCTGGTTAGGATGAGAAAACGTCTAGAGGTTCTGACTGTCAGGAGGCAGTTTTAGGGGAGGGTGTCCTCAGAGCCCATCCATCCTATGGCGGTGCTGGGGAGTCAGGGAGCAAGGGTTCGATGGACATGTGGCGTGTACCACAGGATCCCAAACCTCCCACGCTATATTACTAAGAAAGGGGTGAGGCCAAGACACCACTGCAGAGTACTTGGAGGTGGGCAGAGGGGTTTATTAAAGCAAAGATGACTGCATCCTCAGATTGGCTTCTCCCTCCACTGGGTGGCCAAAGAACCTGGCTGAGGCGGGGGGTTCTGGGGCTGGCATTTTGTGGCTTTCCTCCTGTGGGCAGGGGCACTGTCATGCCTGTCCACTGCTTCTGAAGTGATAACAAAATATACTTTTCTGCTGGAAATTTTCAGCTAGATCGCTCTAAAACTGGGTCATGGGTTTGAGCCTGATCAACTTGTAGAAATCGTATACAGCTGGTCGTATTTCTACCATGTATGTATATGTATGGATTAAAATATACATGTATGGTGAAAGAGAAATAAGTTACATCGTGCAATGCATTCATAATTGACATATGTACTCATAATCTGTCTTCTCCATATACACATATGAAGGTGCGCTGTACTTTAAGTAGTTTTCAGGGACAGTTTTAACTCAGCATGATTCTGACCGTGTGCTGAGTCTGGACCTTTCTGCGTGATGGAATTCCACTGTAGCTAGGAAGCTCTGAAACTCCTCTGAGCCATTGTTTCCATCATAAGAATGGGAAAAGCAAAGCCCAGAGAGGGGAAGGTATGTGTGCAAGATCAGGGGACAGGGCCCAGGGTGAATTCTGTGGGTGCACCTTCCATCCATCCATCACCGTCTTCCATGCCTCGCTGCCTCCCCAACTCTCCATGCAACTCTGCCCAGCTGAGGACCATACTGTTGCCTCCACTTGCGGCCCTGATTCACACAGCCCAGAGCTGAGCACCTGCTCCGTAAACAGTCCATCCCTCTGCCCCAGCCACGTTTCCTAGGCCTTCCGAGGCCGCATTCCAGAAGCTAACTTCTGACAGCGTGTGTGTGTGTGTTTATGTGTGTGTGCGCGCGTGCACGTGTGCACATACGTGCACCTATGCTTGCAAATGACCTAGATGTGCTGGCATGGGCCCATCCCCTGCAGGGCCGGGGGCATGAGCTGGTCTGTGGATGCCCCCAGTACAGTGGCCCACAGAGAGGCACTCTGCACATACCTCAGGCGACATCCTGTGGATCTGGGCCATGGGAGAGAATATTTGGCCTGTTGGCTGGAAACTGAGCTGATAATTGACATCAAGAGGGAACTGGCTCTTTTAAGACAAATGCTTCCAGATGCCAGGATCACTGGGTCCATGTTACTACCCAGATGGATCTGGGTGGGAGCCAGAAAAGGAACAGCATTTGATAAATTCAGAAAGGTAGTTAATCATCAAGTAGCTAGCATGGGCAGATCACCCACTGGCTGGGGTGACATAATCGGGCTTACTTAAGGATGCCCTAGTAGTGCAAGGAGTATGCCTGCCAGGACCTCAGAGAATCAGGGAACTCCACTATCTTTCCAGTGACAGTCAGTCCAAGCTTGGGGTGCTGTGATGTATGTTTGTTGCTGCCAGCAGGAACCTGCTCCCAGATAGGGCCCAGCCATGTGGGGTTTGGAAAGCCTCTGACTGAATCAGGTTTTCTGTGGAGATTACAATTGACGACCTGTTTCCTGGTCGCTGGGAAGCCTTCATGGGCAGGGACTGTTGACACATCGGTTTCCAGATCCAGCTGGCACCAGTCGAGGTAAATGAAAAGCAAGGAAACTCAGTAGAATTGAATCTCTGGGAACCTCAAAGGGGCCTTCTGTTTAGCATGTGATTTGGGGCATTTAAATATTTTAAGGATTCGGGCAGATGATCTCACATTCGAGGGTGCCCTTCCCACACCACCATGTTAGGAGGGCAATAAACCCATGCTGTTGTTTTTAGGCCAGTCACAGTTGATTACATGTGCTCTGAAGGGAACCCCCCAAAATATTCTGGAGTGATAAGTCATCCAGGGGGTCCTCGTTTTTCACCTGGATGACCACAGCAGCCTCTTGAAAGGTTTCCCTGCTTCATTCTTGCCCACACAGTAGCCAGAGTGGTGTTTAAACATGGAAATCAGGTCATATCAGGGTCCTTACTTAAACCCTCTAATGCCTTTCCATTGAAATTAAAATAAAATCCAAATTCCTTATTTCCTACAAGACCTATGTGAAGTGGCCCTGCCTAGGGTTCTGGTCTCATCTATCCCCCTCTGCAGCCATACTTCCTGTTCCTCGAAATTGGCCTGCCTCAGCACGTTTGCACTTGCCCCTCTCTGTGCCTGAAATGTTCTTCCCGGGTTTAACCATTGTTATCACCTTCTTGCAGCCAGCCTTCAGCTCAACTTTCACCTCTTCAAAGAAGTTAATTTAAAAAAGCACCATCCTAGTTGTTTTCTTTCCCATTGCCGTGTTTTATTTTCCTCAAAGCATTGGTCACTTTCTGACATTATCATGATGATGCTCTAACTTGTTTACTGTGTGACTTCTCCTCCTAGAATATAGGCTCCGCAAGAGCAAGACTTTGTCTGTTTTGTTCATTGCCATATCCCCAGCATCTAGAAAGGTTCTTAGCCAAAAGTAGCTCTCCATAAAAATATGATGGGCAGATGGATGAATGGACAGACAGATGGATGAATGAGTAAACGGATGGAAGAGTGAGTGGGTAGATAAAATGGATGTATGGGTAGATGGATGAATGGGTGGTTATATGGATGGGTGAGTGGATAGATGAATGGGTGGGTGGACAGATGGGTGTGTGGATGGGTGGATGGGAGGATGGATACTAGGGTTGGCCTTTGTGACCCAGGAAGAGTTCAGGGTTTCCAGATAAATGTCATTGCAACAGGATTCCTTGAGAGGGTCAAATAAATTGCCAAAAGATCAGGCCAGAGCCATTCTGTCATTTATGCTTTTCTAGTTTAGAGAATACTTGTTCCTTCAAATGTTGTCTACGTGAAGGACTAACTGTTGGGAACTCATGAGTTATTTTCCTGGGGATATTTTTTCTTCCCTTTTATTCCAGCAACAGGGAACTAGAAATAAATTCTGGATGAGCAAACTTTGATAATGAACTTTCTCTTTCCATTGTAACATTGCAATAGTGACTGCCAAATTTTTCACCAGATCATCTCCTGTTACTGAGTAGAACACTAATTTGAAGAAAATATTTTGTTATACAACTAAAAAATGGACTCTCCTGAGAATGAACTCTTCTTTGGAAATGGTGTATTTCATGATGAGATGCCACTGAGGGGTAAATAAAGGCTAAATGTGCTTGTAAATTATTTACTTTAGCAATTTTCAGGCAGGATGCATAGCTACAAATAACAATATTAATTATTATGGGGGATGATTTCCTTTTTAGTAACATTTATTATTTGTTGATAATGAACATAATAGAAAGTTCTTTGAGGAACATTTAGAAGTGTATAAAGGAGACTACTATACTCACACTCTAACCTCACCATTCACTCTGAGATGAATATTTTAGCTGACTTTTCTTTCTGTCAATTTCTGTCTACATATATGTAAACATATATGCATATGTTATGTGGTTTTAATTATCCTTTACATACAATTTTTTACTGCTTTTATTCATTTGAACGATATTGTGTATATTTCCCCGGGTCATTTAAAGACTCTTGGCAAACATTATTCAATTGCTCCATGGTATTTAATTGTATAGAACAGCCTTGTTTAATAGACACACAACATGAGCTGCATTATAATATGTAATTTAAAATCTTCTAGGAAATACAATAAACAAGTAAAAAAAGCAGGTAAAATTAATTTTAATCATACATTTTATTTACTCTCATATTTATAAAATTTTGTCATTTCAACATCCAGTCGACATAAAAATTATTGAGATTTTACATTTTTTGAACTGTCTTTGAAATGTATTTTACATCTCAATTTAGATCAGCCACATTCCAAGTGTTTAGTAGCCACGTATGTTGAGTGGCTACCATGTTCACTAGCCCAGGACTAGTCTATTGAAAATTAGTATTGTGATGGTTTATATGGAGTGGAAGGGATTTTACGTTACTTCTCATATTCTAACTTAAAAGGCCATCTTCCAAGGATAAAAGCAGCCTGCAATTAGAGTTCCAGTTATCATCTATCAGGTCTCAAGGTGATTAATTCAGCTTGATAGCTACAAGATATAACCTCAATTCCTCAAAATGCTAAATGAAGTGGAAAGATGTTGAAAACAATGTTTTTCAAATTACGCATTTGATACCATTTTGCCTCTTTTCAAAGATGATTTCCTAGGCTCTAATGGAAGCTGATGTCTCCTAGTATATTAAAATCATATTCAATGCAAGGCAAATGAATTGAATTAGGTCGGATGGTATTGATTATTATCAGTTCGACTTCAGCTCTGGTCTCTCTGCTCTCTTCAGCAGAATCTTGGGTCCTCCAGGGAAGCCCGCTGATGTCACAGTCCCCTCCTCCCTCCCCTCCTCATATTGGAATAAAATGCTTATCACTGGGTACAGTGACAGGGCTGTGCTGTTGCAGACTCATTTTTAAAATTTATTCCTGAACCAACGGAATTTGAGACGAATCTAACGGATGCAACTGGTCCTCAAGTGATGTTTTGAGGTAGAAACATTCTGATTGGGTGTGTGAACAAGACCTCATGAAGGAGGGAGGAGGGGGAAGAGGAAAGACTATCTCCATCCTGAGGGACCCTCTTGCCTGGTTATGAAGTCCAGTCCAGCAGCTCACAGGAGCAGGAGAGACATCCCAGAGCCCATCTGAGCTAATGGAGGCTTACCTGTTGGCTTATGGCAACATGGGTCCACCCCAAAGCTCTTACTGGCCGCCTCCCAGATGTCATGTTTGGGTCCTGGGGGCACAGCAATGAATCAGATGGTGTGTCTGTCTTGAAGGTGATTCAATGAGGGAGATGGACAAGTAAACCCTAAACTACAGCTTATCTCTTGTGATAAAGAGATGTACCTGGAATGCTGTATGTGGCACATCCAGTAGTTTGCTCAGCCCTCAAGGATGGCTTCCTGGAGAACAGGACTGACTAGCAGTGTGACCTCAGGCAGACTCCTCTTCCATGTGTCTCTGTGAAATCAGTGTAATAAAAGTAACGTCCTCACTGGGCTGATAGGGGAGAAAATGAGATAATTCCTGTTAAACACCTAACATGGTTTGCCACCCAAAGCAATCAGTCACTGAGTATTGGCTGCCGTTACTATTATTGCTGCTGCTGTTTTATTAGAGTTCAAGGACCGCATGATAGAGCATAGACTGTGGGTGATGGGGAGACATTTAAAGCAGGGGAGAGATGTGGCCAGATCTGCAGTTTTAGACAATTACTTTGGTGTAGGGTCTGCAGCGTCGCCTTGCAGGAGCGTCACTGGGCTGCCATCCAGGTGGGAGTGGCATCTAGGGGACTTGGCTTAGAGCTGTATTTTCATAACAAGGGTGTTGCTTTTATTAGATTGTTAGTTATGATGAATAAAATAACAACATTTAAAAGAGATGCATTTATTCTCATGTAATTTTTTTTTTAAGTACCCTTTCTTCTCCTTGCCATCATCCTTGTCATCGCCATCATCATAGGATGTGTCTTGGAAAGATAAGGGCATGGGGGAGATGGGTGCTCCCACCATTCAGCCCACTGGTTGGGAGATAGAGGGGTGTGTGGGCATGGGAGGGGAGCTGGGAACAAACCCCAAGTGACAATATAAAGTAGCCTCAACACCCACCCCACGGAGGTCCCGGCAGCTCTGCCCAAATAGTGGCTGCAGATTTACACAGCCTCCTCCTTCTCCTTCATCTCAGTCATCAAAAGTTTAAGGAGATTTAAAAACCACTGGGGTGTTATGCAGGAAATACAGCCTCGGGTCACTGATGGAATTCATGCCCAGGTTCTGCCAAGGCAGAGCTGGAGCCCACCCTTCCAGGGTGTCTGGGCTGTCACTCTGTCCATTCGTTTTCTTGATTGTAAAAATTAAACACATGCACAGGAGAGCCTGAGAGGCGGAGTTATGGGGGATGTAAGGTGCCTGACAGCATATAAACTTGGCCGTCCCGTAGTGGAACACCGAGTCACGTGGTGCCGAGAAGGGGTCCTGGAGATGCGGGAGCAACAGGCAAATTGCAAAGGGAAGAGGAGGCCGGGAGTCTGCTGGCTGGGCAGGGGTTTCTGCTGGACCAGATTTTCCAGGAGCTGGGCTGGTCCCCGCTGAGTGTTCCCCTGGCTGGCGGTAACAGGGAAAGGAGGAGAAGCCACATCTGGGGGGACAGGTGCCAAAGCAGCTGTGGGGTGACAAGAGTGAGGCAGGAGTTCCAGTGCAAAGACAGATGGGGGGGACACCCGGGTCCCCCTCACATGAATGTTGAAGGACAACTATCATTCACTTTCTTAAGCGTGACCCCCGCATAGTCTTCAGAGGAGATGTGGAGAAATTGCCAACCTGCTGGTGAAATCTCGAGCTACAGATACATGCAGACCAGAGGCAAAAATTGCATCTATGAAGCAGGAAATCCAAGCGACTGAGGCTCCTTCCCAGAGGGCATCGGGAGGTCTGCTCAGCTTCAGGGCCCCCCAGAAGGCCATGGCCACCTGACCTGGGAGGCCTTGTGCAAGGGCTTGGAGCATTGTCTGCTGGGGGCTGGCTCCCCACCCATCGTGGGAAACTCACCAGCAGTTCCACTGCAAGGACAGCTGGAGAACAGAGGCACAGATGTCTCAGTGCGTCTTGGAGAACGTATGTGGCACGAGGCTGCTGGCGGGGCCCCCCTGGTCAGTGTGTGTGTGTGTGTGTGTGTTTGTGGGTGGGTGGGTGGGTGGGTGTGAGAGAGAGAGAGAGAGAGAGAGAGAGAGAGAGCGCCAGGAAGAGTGGAGGGAGAGGGAGGGGAGAGGGTAGAAACTACAAGTGCCATAAGGACTAATACGTACTTATTCACTGTTCCTTGCTTTAGATATTTCTAGAACACCTACTATGCACCTGCATTGTGCATACCAGACTCAGTCCCAGCTTCACTGAGCTCACAGAGGGATATTAACCAAAAGATCACACAATTATTTAATCTACAACTGAAGTAGCTCGTTTATTCTGTGCCATATCAAATGTACACCGCCCACCTCCACTGGTGCCTCCTTTGTTTGGAAACTTGCCTGTGCATCTTTCAAGGAAGCACATGGATTTCATGATGGAAAAGCTAAGGGAGGAAAGCATTTGCTATGTCTAATTATTTATTTATTTTTTTAATTTAATTAATTTATTTATTTTAATTATTAGCACCTTTAATTATTATTTATTTACTTTTTTGGCTGTGTTGGGTCTTCGTTTCTGTGCGAGGGCTTCCTCTAGTTGCGGCAAGCGGGGACCACTCTTCTTTGCGGTGCGCGGGCCTCTCACTATCGTGGTCTCTCTTGTTGTGGAGCACAGGCTCCAGACGCGCAGGCTCAGTAGTTGTGGCTCAAGGGGCCTAGTTGCTCCGCGGCATGTGGGATCTTCCCAGACCAGGGCTCGAACCCGTGTACCCTGCATTAGCAGGCAGATTCTCAACCACTGCGCCACCAGGGAAGCCTAATTATTTATTTTTTTAAGGATTTAGATCTGGTACGGATGAAGGTGCCGATGCTGGTGGGCACCTCTGAATTCCAGCTTTACTGCTTCTTCTGCCTAGAAGCAGAAGATATTTAAATATCTTTTTAAAAGATATTTAATTTCAAGTGTAATATTCATAATGAAAAGTGCACCGATTATAAGGGCCCAGCTCAACAGACGGAATGCACCTATGTAACCAGCACCCAGATTAAGAACTAGGACATGAGGAAACCTGGGCACACCTCCCCGGCCAACATCTTCCCAGGGCATCCCCGTCCTGACTCGCATACCCCATGGGTCAGCCTTGCTCTTTAACGGACTTAGGAGACATGTGATCTCTCTGTGTCTGTTGTTTTTCTTCAACCTTGTGTCAGGGAGATTCACCCATGTTGTGTGGGCTTTGCTGGTGGGTGTCTGAAGTGTCCCTCCATTGAGTCTGACCAAACCAGGAAAGGTGGCAATGACCTTGACATCTAGGGGATACAGGCTCTGATGGTTACCAGCAGGTGTGCCATTTTCCCTTGTTCTGGCTCCTTTGGTCCCCACCACCATCAAGCAACACAGGGCTCTCAGGGTACCAGTAACCTGGAAGAGAAGTTTCGCATTCCTCCTGTTAGCCTTTCCCATCCCCTCGCTCACTGCTGAGGAAGTACAGTTAAGAGACTAACTCAGCAGGCAGACTGCCTGGGAATGAACTGCTCTTTGACCTTTGGTCATTTCTTAAGCTGTCTGTGCCTCAGTCTCCTTGTCTCTAAAGTGGGGTTGAAAATAATAGCACTTACTTCCTATGGTTGCAGCGAGGGTTTGATGTGACTGCTGGAAGTGAGAGCTGCCATCATTTTTGGACCAGCACTAACTTGGGGATATGGGTCAGGAATTTTTATTCTTTCTTCATGGGTGAAGAAACAGAAAGCTAGAGAGGGGAAGCAAGCTACATCACTTAAAGATTCCCCTAATGAGTCTTTTCTAAACAGGACCTTAAGGTATCATGGAGAGATATGCAGAAGATGAAACTGCTATGACGATGCTGCACGGAAGCCGAGTGCCCCATCGTGTTCAAAGGCTGTTGGCATCCTATATTTCATATGTGCCTGTGGCAATCCTATAGCATCAGATGCACAGGGAGAGTTGGCCTCATTATTCCCATTAGATCCCATTTCACAGATCAGATAACTGAGGTCCTGGAAGATCACATAGCTACCAAGTGGTCCACCCGGCTGTTCTGACTCCTGATGCACCTGACTGTGCTCCTTTCTTCCAGTTATTCCTCCAGCTTGTAAGGGAGGGGACTTAGGAGGCATTCACTAAAACATGGTCTCTTGAGCAGAAACTCCTAGTGTGAACCCTGGCATATTTTAAGGCTACGCTTTTCTACTCTACTTCTCAGTAGCTCTGGAATTTTCTCACCCTCTGTGGGGAGCTCTGTGCCGATTAGCTTTTGACAAGTCCACATATTTAATAGAATGTTTCAATAATGCTTTCAAAATAGGAAAAATAATGCTTACATATAAAAGGAATAAGCAAACAAAATATATTGGTTAAGTTGCTCTAGTTAACTTTTTTGAGCTTCCTGGCAGCCAGAGCAAGCGAAGGCTTAATGCTAGCAAGAGGCCCTCTTCCAGGGTTTCTTGAACACAATGCTTTTATCTTTATGTGGTTGTTTTCCCCCTGGGCACTTGTAAAACTTAAGACTGGGGCTGACAGCTTCGCTCCTGGGAGTCTTTCTGGAGAGGACTGGGAGTCGGTGGGTCCGGGTAGCTGTGTGGTGGACAGGTGAGACTCCGTTGGGGAAGGCTGGCCCAGGCATGGAGGGTGCTAGCAGTGGTCGTCTTCATGACCATCCCAGTCATTCCTCAGGGTTGTGGGGTCCTAAACCAGGTGTCCTGAGACAGGATGATTATCAGAATCACCTGGGAATACCTTATTTCTAAAGCATACACATCCCTTGGCCCAGCTTCAGATGTCAAGACTGTGACCTTGGCGCTAGGAGGTTTAAATGTCATGTTTCAGAAACCCTGGAGCTAGAAGGTTTAAATGTCAGAAACCACGTGTTTATATACACCTGTTACTTCCTTCCAAGTAGCAGATAGAGCAGCTGAAGAAGCTATACTCAGAGTGTCAAGTGACTTGTCTGAGTTCTCAGGATGGGAGGGAGGGGGGCATGAAATAAGCCTAAGCCTCCCAGTTCCCATCTATTCCTTCACCAACCTCCCCAGAGAGGGCCTGGTGAAGAGCATCCCCCAGGTAAGCAGGTGTTTAGGAGAGGGTTGCTGGGCAGGGACGTGGTAATGGGAAGTGAGGACTCCCCCCACCCCATGAAGGCAGATGTTTCTCTTGAAAGTTTTGGTTCTCATTTATGAAGAGCTTATTTCACAGTAGTCTGAGGTGCAGTCCTATGAGGAGCTAGATGTTATTGAATGCTTAGCAGGAGCCAGGCAGTGTTCTACTGAAGTCTTAGGTCAAGGCATCCTCCCAACAGCCTAATGGGGGATACGTTAGGATTATACCCACTTTACAGATGAGGAAACTAAGGCAGAAAAGTTGAACTCAGTTGATCAAGACCAAGTAGCTGGTGGGTGATATAATCCGGATTTGAACCTGGGCTCTCGCCTCTGCACTGTGAGTACTTCCTGTGCTGACCCAAGTCAGAGGGAGGGCTTGCCCACAAGACGATGCTCATACGGTTTTCTATTTTTATTTTCTACCTTGACTACAAACAATTGCAATGTTTATGCTGCCCCAGGTCAAATAGTTCCAGGATATATGTTTTTATAGTTTCTGTAGCTGATTTCGTGTATTCTCAAGTTTCATTTCCTATTATGTTTCTGAATGGTACAAATGATTATTTTTTTCCTTTGGTGGCCTCGGGCTGTGAAATTGGAACATGGATGTGATCTAATACAGTAAAGTGAGGTGCCTATTTCCATCTGTGTGCTCTCCCTACACTACTCTCTGTTGTGCTTGGGATGGCCATTCATACTTTAGTATGAATTGGGAGATAGTGGGGCTAGGCCTGCTGTTGTAACATTTCGGTGCATGTGGTCCACCTCTGGGGGTGGGAGTTGGGTCCATGGCAACCACTGGAATCCCTGAGTTTCTCTTTCTCAGCCTGAGGATTCTCCTGTTTTTCCATTAAGGGAGGTCTCTCCAAACATCCCATCTGGAGGCACCGCCTGCCCCTGACATGTGCACAGAGCACAGACATGTCAACTCTCTAGCCAAAACCCTGGCTCAGGGGATGCTTTCCCCCAGACAAGTAAGAGAAAGAGGCCACAGTTGCTATGTCCCTGGGCAGGGGTGGGGGAGATGTCATGGCTTTAGAAAAAGAAAATGAAGCCTCACTCTTTAGCAGAAGACAGCGAGAAGTCCTTGGCTGTTGGAGCAGATGCCAATTTCCTTATAAGGGTCTGGCTGTGCAATGGGGGGGGCCAAGGAAGGGCAGGCTGGATTTTTGTTTTGATATTTGTTTTATTCTGGAACAGACAGCGGGCCCGGTTGGGGACTGGATCCTCGTCCCACGTCCCTTGCATGAGAAGGACACACATATATCACAGGAGCAGGCAAGCGAACGGGTCGTCTGTCTTGGGGGGACTTATTGTCTACGTGCTCAGGAAAAGGTATTAATTAATCCAGCTGGCCACACAGCCTTCCTTGTTTATTAGGGAAAGCCACGGCATTTGGCCAGAATGATGGGTTTTAAAGACTGGGGATTTATTAAGAGGACAACATCTGCTTACTGTTTCGTGAGAATTCAGTGTTTCTTTGTAAGGCTGTGGGGAGCAGGTGTGGTGCGTAACAGAGGTGAGCACTCCTTTCGTCACTCTCTTGTCTTATTCCTGTCAAAACTGGTCCTCCTGCCCCACCTACACAGAGCCCCCCAAAGGGGTGAGCCCCTGCTCCTTTGTTGTATGTCTGGGGGCCCTCGGGGTCCTCTCCAGGTTAAGGCAACACAGCTTCAAATTCTAAATTCAATTACTCTAGTGTATATGGAAGAGCTATTATGTGCCAGCTGTGGTGGGGGCCTGGTTGGTCCTCAGGTACCCATGAAAAAGTGTAGTCTTTGTCTAGCAGCAGCTTGTAGGACAGGGGATCCACAGACCCTCAGCTCTGGAGCTCAGCCAGGGAGGACCACCCTTCCACATAAGGCCTGGGGGAGACCACTGAGACTTCCATTGCACAGATTACTAAGAGCCCTCCTCTTGGCTCTGAGCTGCAGCCTCCTTCCCACCTCTCCATCCCCACTCTGGGTTCTGAGGAAGACATTTTACTTAGAGATCATCTCAATTAACCCCATCTGTGTCCCTTATCTACCCTGATACAGACCCCTGAACGGACATCTGTAAATATTTGTGTGTGTCTTGAAGGCTTGGATTGAGGAGGATTTAGATTGCAGGAACACAAATGATGTCACATCCCGAGTTGTGTATCCGGTTTGTAAAAGCCCTCAGCTGTTGCCACGGCTGCAGATGTTTTGAGCATCAACTTACAACTCCTCAAAGCCTCAATGATCCCCCCAGAACCAGGAGCCCAAAGAGGGCGCACATGCTCCTGGGCAGTCACAGGTGATTTTAAGCCATGCAAAGGAAACCATACTTTATTTAAATACTTATTTATATTTAATTCCGCTGCTACCATCTCTCCATAGCAAGTGATGCTCATTTCACTTTTATGGTAGTCATATAGCTTTCCTTTAAAAAACTATTTTTTAAAAAAGTGAGCCATTTTAAAGGAGAAATGTTAAGTAGACAGCAGAGCAAGTGTGGCAGGGATGCGCCAACACTAGAGAATGAGATGCATAGGGACCCAGGTGTCTTCTTCCTGGTAGAGCTGGCAACTCTGGGTCCTGCATCCGAGTCCTTCCTAGGTCCCCCTTGCAACTTTGGGAGGTCACTCAGGTTCGTGAACCTCCATTTCCTCATCTGATAAGTGGGGATGGTTACATTAGCCTCTTTTACCACCTTAAGATAATGATAGATGGATGAGATAAAGTGAATAATAATAACTGTATTATTGTTGTTATTTATGTTAGTATTTATTAAATGACAGCTACCACGTGCTGAGCTCCCACTCGATGCCAGCCCCTTGCTAGGCACCCTGTAGAGATGACTCACAGCATCCTCTGCCAGCCAGTGCGAGACAAGCATTACCCACGTTTTAAAAACAGGTCTTTTCACGGTAAGAAGCCAGGGATTCTCACACTCCCCATTGTAGGATGGCAGAGAGCAAACAATGAGAAGACAAATATTCTCTATTTCTACAGAATTAATTAACTTTACATTTTGAAATGCTGATTTAGTTCTGAATTTAACTGTCTCCTGTTTTCATGAAGCTTATAAAGAGAATAAAAATATCTGTCCAGCAAAGTATCTTTAGCCCATGACCTGCTTTCTAGCATCCAAAAGACAGAAGAATTCAGGAACATGGCCTTTATGAGAGAACATTAGGAGAAATAGTAGAAATACCCTACATCTATGCTGATGGTGGTTGTATCTGGGCTATAGGACTATAGCTGCATATTCTTTTCTCTTTCCTTTTTAAAAAAAGACTTTCTACTTTACTGTGTTATTCCTAAGGTCTACAATGTGCACATTAAAACCAGTAAACACACAAGAAAATTTCAGCATAGAGCCCAACTTATAAACTTGCTGAAACTCCCTCAGGGGTCTGAGAAGCCAAAATGATCTTCATAATAATACTAAGACATTATTTTGCCTTTTCATTTTGTGTTGATGGTGAGTGAAACTGCTGGTGCCTTAGCATGAATCGAGGAACTAGCCGTCCTTGTACTCCTCACCACCATGCGCCTGCAGAAGGAGGAAAAGCCACCCTCACATGGGATGCAATGGAATATTCCTCAGCCTTCCCAAGGAGAGAAATTCCGACACATGCTACATCACGGATGAACCTTGAAGACATTATGTTAAATGAAGTAAGTCGGTCACTAAAAAGACAAATACTGTATGATTCTAATTATATAAAATTCTCAGGATAGTCAAATGAGTAGAGACAGAAAGTAGAATGGTGGTTGCCAGGGGCTGAAGAGACTGGGAGAATGGGGAGTTATTGTTTGATGGATCCAGAGTTTCAGTTTTGCAAGTTGCAAAGAGTTCCCGGAAATGGATGGTGGCGATGACTGCACAACAATGGAAACTGCACATTTAGAAATGGTGAAGATGAGGGGTGGGTTAGGGAGGGTGGGAGGGAGACGCAAGAGGGAGGGGATATGAGGATATATGTATACGTATAGCTGATTCACTTTGTGATACAGCATAAACTGGCACACCACTGTAGAGCAATTATACTCCAATAAAGATGTTTAAAAAATGAATAAAAATGGTGAAGATGGTAAATTTTATGTTATGTGTTTTTTGCCACAATTAAAAAAATCTATATACATACAAAAATATTCATATTTATGTATGATTACATGTAATATTTAAAAGATTCTGAATTTGAAAAAAAAGAATGAATTTGATGAAGTAGTGAAAGTTATTAATTTCATCCCATCTCATTCTCTGAGCGCAGGCCTTTTAAAGATTCTGTGTGATGAAACGAAGCACGCAGAGCAATTCTGCCCTGTGTTGAAGCTGTCGGCTCCCTCCAGGAGAAGCAGCTGTGCCATCTCAGGGCTCGTGAGCTGGACCTTCTGCTTTTTTTCATGGAGCACCATTTTTCCTTGAGAGAACCACTGATAAACAAACTCTTATTCAAACTTGATTATTTGGCAGAATTTTCTGGAAAATGAACAAATGAATCCTGTCACTTCCAGGAAAATAACTGACAGTATTTGTTGCCAATGATAAAATTCAAGCTTTCAAGAATTTTGAAATACTTGTATCAGCCACCATGAGCTTGAAAGCTTTCCAATACTTAAAGAGATACTAATGAATGTGATTTTTTTTTAATATTGTACAATGAATCGTGTCAACATTGGAAGATCTGCATAGCTCATTGAATTAATAATATCCAAGTGACCAAAGCTTGTTGTTACCAAATCATGCAAGGGTAAAAGATTCATTCAAATAGCAAGATAATCCAATGGATTTTAATGTAACAGAATATAAAAAGTTCACGTATTTTCAGATTTCCCACTGCAAGTAACCTTTAAGAAACT